>NC_044315.2:61007675-71007675 GCF_007474595.2 Lynx canadensis | reverse complement strand
GAACACTTACATATGTAAATATTACTTTGAGTCATTGATTATTTAAGTATATAGATACAATGAATCTTTTAATTTATGCAACCTTAAATTATTTGGGTTTAACTTCAGGTTTTCTTAATCTATGAAACACAGAATCTTTTGCCCTAGAATGGTAATTGATGCGGTCATTTATATAAACTAAAACGCAAAACAAACAAAAAAAAAGAAAAATGAAACAAAATGTCATTTATTTGGAATGCTAATAAATGTCCCAATTAAAAGTGTTTTTTTGATAAATTTTGGATAACTGTAACAAATGAAATACACAGTAGGTTCATGAACTTGAAGTTTCCCCTCAGTCTCTGCTCCCTGTGAATTCCCACGTGTCAGTACATTTGATTTGAAGCATATTTGGCTTTATGAAAAGTAAGGTTGTTCCTGAAGCCCAAGTGTTTGCCACATAATGGTTAGATTCTCTGTGTCTTTTATATATTCTAAGCTCCTGATAAATTTTTCCCTCATAGTTACTATTAATATACCTAGTAAGACAGTGTTTCTTTGCTGACTGCTTTGAATCCTAAAGAAGATTTTTCTCCTTTCTGAGGAAAATGTTTACAGTTGACTTCTCCCAAATCTCTACATCATTTCCTGGCATTTTGTGCTTTTCTAGAAAGAGAATTTGCTCTGATACGCTTTTGCAACTATTTTTCTACTGGATAAATCCAAGCATAGGATTCAATTCTTTCTTCTCCTTGAAGCTTGTTTCTTCTGTAGTCCCTGTCCGTCAGCAACCATTTTCACTGAGAACCACACGCATCGTCAGTCCTTTGCCCAGCCTAGAGAGGCAATCCTTTTCTGTTTGTGTTGGGGGGGGGGGGGATGTGTGCAATCTAGAGGTTGAGATGGATCATTTATATTTTTTCTCCTAGGAATTTAGAAGAGGGGACAAAGAGCTCTGAGAGCATAGTTTTTGTTGTTGTTGGTTTTTTTGCCAGTAGGTAGGGAATATAAAGTTAAGACTGTGCACAGAGAACCAGAGGAATGTCATCAATGTTAGGAGTGAGTGAGGATGTGTTGACAGAAACTGAGACAAGACACAGCGTGGCCGCAGAAGCAAACAGGCAAACAGATGGAAGGCTGAAGGGAGTAGCCACTGGTTCCTGTAGCTTGGTTGGTCCTCTTGAGGCCCGGTTCTTCTCCCTGCTCTTGGGTTTGGAGGGATAGTCCTCTCTGTTTCCAATAAATTCCCATTTTGTTGAAGCTAATAAAGCAGATATCCAATTTTTACTGACAACCAAGTGTGGTTAAGACATCCTTCCCTAAATTTTTATCTTGGAACTGTACAAATACCTGTTTTTAAAATTTAAATTAGGGGCGCCTGGGTGACTCAGTCAGTTGAGTGTCTGACTTTGGCTCAGGTCGTGATCTCACTGTTTGTGAGTCTGAGCCCCTCGTCAGGCTCTGTGCTGACAGCTCAGAGCCTGGAGCCTGCTTGGGATCTGTGTCTCCCAGTCTCTCTCTGCTCCTCCCCCGCTCGCACTCTATCTCTCTTTCAAAAATAAATAAACATTTAAAAAATTTTAAATTTAAATTCAAGTTAGTTAACATATAGTGTAGTATTGGTTTCAGGAGTAGAACCCAGTGACTCATCCCAACAAGAGCCCTCCTTAATGCCCATCCCTCATTTAGCCCATCCCCCCCCCCCAGCAACCCTCAGTTTGTTCTCTGTATTTAAGAGTTTCTTACGTTTTGTCTCCCTTTCTGTTTTTATCGTATTTTTCCTTCCTTTCCCCTATGTTCATTTGTTTTGTTTCTTAAATTCCACGTATGAGTGAAATCATATGATACTTGTCTTTCTCTGAGTGACTTATTTCACTTAGCATAATACACTCTAGTTCCAGCCATGTTGTTGCAAGGGCAAGATTTCATTTTTTCTTGATCACCGAGTAATACCTTTAATTCAAGGGTAACCATTCAAAGTCATTTAGCCCTCTTTCATTTTTATTTGGATTCTGATGACTTGACTTTTCTTCATTTTCTTTATTCCTTGTGTGTCTATAGAATGGATAGTGGATGGAATTCAGCATTATTGGAAATCTGTTTGGTCTTTTGCCTATTTATTCTGTTGTTTTTTATAGTCTGGATTGAGTCTTCTACTCATCAACTCCTGTGCACACCATTTCCCAATGTGATGTACTGTCCCTATGGGTCCATTTGAAAATGATTTGTGTCCATGTTTAATAACAAAAACATGTATGTGGGTGGAAAAATTCTATGACCATAAATCTGAGATTAAGTTCTTTTTGACCCTCTGGCTCTTCTGTGACTTGGCTAGACTGTAACAAATAGCCTAAATGTTATTTGAGCCAAGATTTTCTTTTCATGCTAGAATTTCAGTCTGTGAAGCCTGAGTAAATACTTAAAATAAATGAGACATATTAAACACCTAAATATGATTTATTTGGTATTGTAATATAAATAGGAAAACTCAGTTACTGCAGGATACTCTTGCCAGGTATACTTTTGTCATTGTTTTAGTTTGGGCTTGTTTTTAGTTAATGGTTCTATTGTATCATCAAATAGTACAATTAAAAACGCTGGCACAGTGCCTCATATATAATAGAGGCTCTGCACGGATTAGGTGAAATAACTTTAAGTGTAATCTTTATAAGAGTTTTCATGTCACAATTAACAGAAAAGGATTTACTGTAACAGTAGCGTTTGGCTTAGAACTTACTCATTTATTCTGCATGTTAAACGTGTAGCTAGTGAAAATTAAGGCATTTGTTTATTGATTTCTTTTTCATCTACTGGTTGCATAGCCCTTTTGTGATCATCAACAGAGTGGAAATGTAAGAATCAATCTTTGCCGTAGAGAATCTTGCAGTTAGCTTAAGGATGTAGCCAGACAAGTTACCTATAATTTTGATGGGGTTAGTGTAATGGCGTGCTGTGGGATTGTTGAATTGACTTAATATTTTCTGTACAGCAGAAGACTTGGGGAAAGTTTCAAAGAGAAGGTGAACTTCGATCTGGATTTTGAAGGATTGATGAAGATATAGACATATTAGGAGATGAGAAAGATTTGTTAAAAACTTCAGGTAGAGCAAACATAAGGAAAGAATGGTATGTTCCAAAACCTTCAAATAGACCTGTGTGGTGAGGACAAAATATAAGAGGTAGGTTGGGGAAGTAGGCTGGAGATGGGGTGCGACAAGGGATGTGGCTGGTAGTATTATTTAGGGCTGAATTGTCTAAGGACACGTAAAGAAATTTAAACTTCAGAGACAGGGAAAATAATGAAAGCCTTAAAACATGATTCGATCAATATTTTAGAATGATAGCCTTGATGGTAGGTCAGAAGATGAACTTGAAAGGAGCAATTTCAGCAAGAGATACTGAAAACACCTCTTGCTTTTCAATAATCCAGACAGAAGTACCTGAACCAAGGCTAGGGCAATAGGATTTCAAGGTCGGGAGATATTTCAGAGGTGAAAGGTATAGGTCTATATGGATTACTAAAGGTGATAGATCAGAAAGGAGGCATCATAATTGCTCTTGGATACAGACTTGTAGAGTTTCTGGTGCCACGTTTCATGTATCTTGAAAACAGGAGAAAGGAACCTTTACTTTTGCACGGAGAGGATAGGTTGAGTTTGGGAGTACTATAAAACATTCAGGCAGAGGTGTCCACTGGCCAATGGAACTTCCCTTTGAGAGTTAAAGAGTTCAATTTGACATAGATTTATTTAGTAGTCATTATCTATAGGTGAGATTCAAAGTTCTGAGTTCACATGACATTCCCCAGGGAAAGACTAGAGACGAAAAAGTAAAAATTTAGAAATGATATAACACTACAGAATAGGAGTCAGTAAAACTTCCTAAATATACTGCCAGAGACAGTCAACATTTGGATGTCTATACTTTCAAACATACTAATGCATACATGCCCATACATGTAGTACATGTACACATACATGCACAGGTAATGTAATGAAATCCTTGTATGTGGTTGCCTAGTTTTACAATTTGTTATTACACAACAGTAGCATTGTAAGGATCATTCATGGTTGCCCTGTAATTTATTTAACCTGTACCTATTGTTGGAATTTTATACTCTTTCTATTTCTTTATATTGCAAATTATTTTGGGATACACATCCTTTGCAATCAATTTTTCTGTGTATCCATGCTTATTTCTTAAGGCACCCCTACAATTTTATAATTAAAAACATCTTTGGCTAGGGGCGCCTGGGTGGCTCAGTCAGGTAAGCATCTGACTTCGGCTCAGGTCATGATCTCGTGGTTTGTGAGTGTGAGTCCCTGTTGGGCTCTGTGCTGACAGCTCGGAGACTGGAGCCTGCTTCAGATTCTGTCTCTGTCTCCTCTCTGCACCCCCACCCACTTGCACACACACACTCTCTCTCTCTCTCAAATATAAATAAACATTAAAAAATATTACGGAAGATTTCAATGGGCCTGCTCTTGGCTTTTTGTAACTTTTCCTCCTGGGATGAGGTTATATCTATCTTGACCTGCACTATCCAGTAGAACCCCTCTCTACCTGGCTTCTTTGAAAGGCTTCTGCTAAATAAAATAAAGATAGAATGTAAGATACAGATAAAGCACAAGAATTCACTACACAGAGCAGAACCAAATCCTAGAAAGCGTTTGTTCCATGAACTTGAGTAAATAAAACACTGAAATAAGATGAGAAATGAGGGAATAGACAACAGACTGAAATGAAAACAAAAGTGGCCGAGAAGCTGCAAGGAACAAAGAGAGAATGTGCAAGAGGAAGAAATATCGTCACAAGAAAAATAAAATGCGAGGCCAGCATCAGTTCTTAGTCAGAAATGCAAAGGAGGAGACACGATCGTGCATCCGGCACAAAAGGTGATAGGGAAGAAAAACTTCAGACATTTCCACCAAATTCAGAAGGGCAAGAAGATGAGATAAAAGTGGGGGGAAAAAAAACCAGGATAAAATCTATGAAGTCCAGAAAATGACGAGCCAGCAGACGATAACCTCTTTCCCCAGAGATGTTATTCAAAGATGCAGAACGGTAAGCATTCCTTGAGTTGAAGAATATTTGAGTCTTCAGATTAAAAATATGAAGTACCTAACAGATGAAGCTTGGTGGGATCTTAGATTGTGAAGGATGAGGACAGTGTTATAAGTAGCTTCCAGTGTCTTGTTTGTCCTTAATGTTTCCTAACGAGGAAAAAAAATACATGTGCAAAACCAGTTGAAACACAGTATTTACTAACTTCCTGCTCGCTGACTGAGAGCGGCCCCGAGAGAGTCACGCCAGGCATGGATTCCAGTCCACGTCTTTCAGGGGTGACTTCTGAGCTTCTCTCGTTGGTCTCCGCAGTTAGGTTGGGCCACAGCCGCAGGGCTGTGCGACAGCTGGTATTCTACCGACATGTATTTTAATTAATGGAGGCCAAGGGCAAGTATTGTCGCCACGTCAGATTTGTTGTGACTTCTCCTTTTCTTTCAAGAGTATCTTTCCAAACAGTTCCCTTGTGGCCTGCCTTAGGGGGTAGGGGTGGCGTTGCAGTCTTGTGTAATGGTGATGAATCTCGGGTGTTAGAACAATGTTACACAACCCTGCATTTTTATCATTTTAATGACTTTTGCTGGACAAGGGGAGCTTCCTTCCCTGCCAGATATTTATACAAGCTAATCAGAGGCTTGATACAATACAGATGGTGATAACCTTTGGCCGTACAAAGCCCATGTCGAGTTTTTCTTTGGCAGCAAAGGGCTTGCCTCATTCCGTATTCTGGAGCAAAAAAAAAAAAAAAAAAAAAAAAAAAAAAAAAAAAAAAAAAAAAAAATTCTATTTCTTAAATGCCTTATAAAGGATAGCAGATGATGTAAACGATTTCAGGAACACCAGAAGGAGAATCGAGTGCTAGGCCTCTACGACATTCCACAAACATTACCAAAGATCTATTTATTTCTTAGATGTGTGGGATGAAAATGTTTTTATTGAATTATGTTTTTATTCAAGTATGATGGAGCAGAAAGATTGGGGGAAGGGGACAAAATATTTTCAGTAAATCATCCACTCCTCCTCTGTCTTTTAAAGTGCATTCCAAACCCAGATCTTGTGTAATTCTTTGCTTGGACTAGTAGTCCTGCTATTCTCCTGACTGTTTTAAGCTTAATATATTGTCCTGCCAACAGATATAATGGTTCCTGTAAATACTTCCCAGTTCCCTGCAAGAAGAGAAGAAAAATAGAATTACAGCTTAATGTGTCTTGCACGTAATGAATCGTACTGCAAGAAATGTCTGCTAAATCCCTAAATCCTAACCTGAATGTTAAGGAATATTACCGACATGAGCTAACATTAATATTACAAAATAGTATTTGTTTATGTCAGAAGGACAGTAAAGGCACAAAAAGAAACTTTATCTTTTTTGTACAGAACTCTGCAAAATGAAGTACGCGAGGGCACACAGACATTCTATACATTCCTACTGCTCCCTCAAGACCAGCTCATTCAAGTAACTGTGTTCAGGGCATCCTTCCGTCTATTCACCCATCCATTCTTGGATCCATTCATTGAGTAGATATTTATGAACCCATACTCTGTGCCAGACGCTGTCAAGAATACCAGACCGAAAAAGACAATTGTTTTCTCTCTTCTTTCTGCACCAGTTCTCACTTCCTTAGGGTATTGCTTCCGGTTTGCTCCATGGTCTCCTAAAAGAGAGAGTAATGGAAATGAGCAAAAGCTTAGCAGAGTGTCTGCGGAGGTTAGGTTATGATTTCAGAGGGGAACAACTCAGAAAGAGAGAGTTTATCACGTGGCTAAGAGCAAGGCCAGTGTAAGCACAAGTTGCCACGTCTCAGAGTGCTGGAAGTAGGAGTTACCCTTTGAGTCCTGATGTCTATTTTTAAAGACAAATAAAATAATATCTCATTTCATGCCACCTGTAACAAATCATTGGATTTCCCCCCAGAGGTGGTACTGAATGAAAAAAGTGCCTCTGTGTGTGTGTGTGTGTATATTTCAGTCCATTCCAATTATTGTTTATATCGATAGGGCTTTTCACCTGGGGTGTGTACTAACTGAAAATATAAATGTTTATACACATTTAAAGGTAAATGTTTATGATAAAATGTAAATATATATGATGCATTTAAATTCATTTCAGTTATTACTTTTACTGGTACTCAAATTGCCCTTTGGCCAGAAGGAGCTTCTTTAGGCTGGTTTAATTCTTTTTGTCTTTAGTAGTAGTAGGCTTTTGAGAGAAGGGGGTGACATGTTTGAATCCTTCTTCTCAAATTGCTGCCTTTCCAGATGTTTCCAAAGTCATTTTTAATTTGTCTTTAAAAAAAAAAAAAAAGATTTTATTTTTAAGTAATCTCTACACCCAACGTGGGACTCGAACTCACAATTCCAAGATCAAGAGTCACATGCTCCACCAGCTGAGCCATACAGGCGCCCTTAACTTGATTGTCTTTAAATTCAGGTTTAACAGGGGCGCCTGGGTGGCGCAGCCAGTTAAGCGTCCGACTTCAACCAGGTCACGATCTCGCGGTCCGTGAGCTCGAGCCCCGCGTCAGGCTCTGGGCTGATGGCTCAGAGCCCGGAGCCTGTTTCCGATTCTGTGTCTCCCTCTCTCTGCCCCTCCCCCGTTCATGCTCTGTCTCTCTCTGTCCCAAAAATAAATAAACGTTGAAAAAAAAAAATTTTGAAAAACAAAATAATAAATTCAGGTTTAACAGCTTTATCTTTAGCTCACAAACAGGAATCAAATTTGCTAAGAGTTATTAAATTAGAATCAATAGCTATGAATTATATACTGATGAAGACATGGATCTTATTAGCTGAGAGAGTCTGGAGCTTAGAGCTGAAGTCTGCCCCTTGAAGTGAATTGAGGCAGTGAATGAGTGAGTTTTTAATCATATCATCCCCTTTGAACTTTACAAAACATAGGGTATAATTGTTGCTCTTCCTCACTACCTCCAGACTGTACTTGAATTATTGCCTAATAGACATTGAGGTCTTCTTTCTAAGAGCTTGCCAGAAAATACACCCTGCCACTTCTTTTCCTTTCCTACCCATTTCTGGTAAGAAGCAATAACAGTAAATTTAATTATAATGCCAGAGTGACCACTGGATTCCTTGTGCTTTTACAAATTGATGTTATAGTGCATCAGTGGCAATAAATAGATGCCTTTTTAAAAAAATTTTTTTTAATTAAAAACAATTTTTTTAAATGTTTACTTATTTTTGAGAGAGAGAGAGACAGAGTGTGAGCAGGGGAGGGGCAGAGAGAGAGGGAGTCACAGAATCCAAAGCAGGCTCCAGGCTCAAAGCTTTCAGCACAGAGCCAGATGCGGGGCTCAAACTCACAAACTGCGAGATCATGACCTGAGCCAAAGTCGGACGCTTAACCGACTGAGCCACCCAGGCGCCCCTAGATGCCTTTTTTTTTAAATGTTTGTTTATTTTTGAGAGAGAGGAGGGAAGGGGCAGAGAGAGGGAGACACAGAACCTAAGGCAGACTTAAAGCTCTGAGCTGTCGGCACAGAGCCCAATGCAGGGCTTGAACTCATGAACCGTGAGATCATGACCTGAGCCAAAGTTGGATGCCAAACCGACTGAGCCACCCAGGTGCCCCATTAGATGCCTTTTTTGAAAAAAGGTTTCATTTTTTTCTCTTCTTTCTGTAGAGGAAGGATAGCATAATAACATTATAAAGCATAACTCACTTGCCCTAAAATAATAAAGCCCAAGTGTTAGATTGAATAAATCAGTATTTTCTCATAAAGATAGGACACCACCAAAACCAGCTGATTTTGTGCTAATACTGGGTGGTCCCGAAAAGATGAAGGATTGAATCAGTTCTACAGCTTTGGAGGAGCAGTGGAAAAACAAACATGGGAAGTAGGTTGGCCATTGTTAACTCTGGAAGAGACATTTTCTATTAAATTTGCATCTAATCAGGCTTTTGATATATGATCACGAGGGGGTTCAGCTAAGTGGATAGATGGGCAGCTAGCTGGATGTACTTGATGTACTTGGAAATAGATATGTAGGACTCAGATTTGGTTCCTGTTTTGAAAGCCTGGAAATCCATAAGAATTCCACAAATATTTGTTGATGATAATGCTGCTGCTGCTGTTAATGATATCTTTTAAGTGCTTTTAAGGTTTTTGTGGGTCTGTGCGGAGACTGTGGTAGGCCCTAGTCTGCCTGCTTCTGTCTTACTCTCATTGATCAGTGTTTGTCCTCACTCTTGCGACATGCTGATGATCCTCACAAATACTGTTTTACGTAAGAAAGGAAGCATGGAGTAGGCCAACACCATACAAACTCACGCTAACTTTGTTTCATTACAGCAAATTCTTCGTCACTCTAGAGAAAACTCAACAAAAGTTATATTCCTCATTACTGATGGATATTCCAATGGGGGAGATCCCAGGCCAATTGCAGCATCTCTGCGAGATTTTGGAGTGGAGATCTTCACTTTTGGCATATGGCAAGGGAACATTCGAGAACTGAATGACATGGCTTCCACCCCAAAGGAGGAGCACTGCTACCTGCTGCACAGTTTTGAAGAATTTGAGGCTTTAGCTCGCCGGGCATTGCATGAAGGTAACGGAAACCCAGTGGCATAACATGATGCAATTAAAGGGGGGGGGGTTCCTTCACTTTGACTGCATGAAACCCATTGGAGGGTCATACCAGACCCTGTGATGTCTTCACTGAGCATGATGCCCATGTATCCTTGGTGTTTTGTGAGCTGTGTTGAACTTCATAAATAGAAATGACAGTCTGATTTGCAAGAAGAATATTTGGGGTTTTTGTTCTGTTTTGTTTTTTAACAGTTGTGATGGATTTTCACTAGAATATCCATAATTCTCCCACCTAGGAACTGTTAGAATCGATGGAATGAATTTAGGTGTGTTTTAAGGCCACACACAGAGTGGGAAGCCTTGACTTAGATCTCATTTACAGCTATCTGGAAAGCCGAAGTAAACATTCAGAGACATGCATAGTGAATCTCACCAGAATATTTCCAGAAATACACATGAAGATATAGGGACAATAAATACTAGCACATACTTCTTGACTGACTGAAGACACATAATGCTTATGTAGAAGTTGAAGAACATTATCCCAACAAGGAATAAAACCAGTGACTCCATCATTAGAGTTCTTTATACACTATTTATAAGGATGTTTAGTTATATGATTTAGATTAGATGAACTTCCAGGCATAATATGGGCATGTATCTTGGTAAGCCACAAGAGAAAGTGTAGATTGGGAGGAAATTAGAGGAGATCCAGCCTCAGACCTAAGCCATGCAGCAGGTGAGGCTTGATCCTTGCAGGTATCCATGTGGAAGATTTGGTTTGATGGGCAAATCGGGCCACACGAGGTTTCAAGCAGTTAGTGATGTACATAACGACAGATCAGCCCTATCAGAGTTCCAAGGGAAGCGTTTAGAACAGGGTCACAGACTAGCTATGGATACAACAAAAAAATCTTAGTCACCTGCTTGCTGTGTGACTTTTGGCAAATTATTTAGCTTTTACATTCCTTAGGTGTCTTGTTAATAGAATAGGGAATGAGAATAGTACCTATTCCATGGGATTGTCACAAGGATTAGATGGGTTAATACATATAAAGTGATTAGAAAAGTTACTGAGGGCTTATTATCCGAAGCCCTCATTAACCGTCCCCTGTTATTATTACCTTAGGCAATTTATCTAACGTCTACAAGCCTCACTTCCTCTACTTTTAAGACGGAGACACTATAATGTGTACCATATGGTTTTGTCAAGAGGATTAAATAAAATATGTAAAATTTACCAAGTATAGTGCTGTCACTTGGTGGAAGTTCAGTAACTATGGGGCTTCCTTTGTTTCTCCTTTTCTCATGGAAAAGTGGTATGTTGAGTGGGAAGGCACGGTGGCTGTTAATAGATGGGATTCTGAAATCATGGTGTTACTAGCTGTGTTGTGGAGGACTAATTTCCGGTCCTGTGATCCCTCTGCTTGTAGCGTTGGGGCCTTCTAGAACCCTAATGCCAAGTTGCCCCAGAAGCTGGGTGGGACAGAGTGTTCTCTTGGTTACAGTATTGCAACAGAGTTTTGGAAGGCATCACTTTTATTACAATAAACAAATATCTAGAATGCATAATTCTCTGATCAAGTTTCTGGATTTGGTAAGAAAAGATCCTGTTCCCATTGCAAAGACATAGTCAAATCGAAGGAAATGAGCATCATTTTCCCTGCCTCTCTGTCCTCTGAAGCTACTTTCAATTTGGTTGGATAAACTTTCGGTCTCAAGACCATCCGTTTTTCTGGCCATCTTCCATAGACATAGCTTGCAGAATAATAGCTTGCCTCCCATAACACGTATACTTCTCTCTCTCCCAGACATGAATGCCAGTGTGCCAGTCTTGGTAGCTAGATCTTTCTTGCTCCTAAGTTGCTCTACCGCCAAATAATCCCATGGCCCAGTGCCTCAGAACTAAGTGTGCATGTTGCAGACCTTTAACCTACACCACAGTCTGTTAGATGGAGCTTTAATAGGGTACCTGCTTGTACTGGTCTCTTTCCCTTGGGGCTGGAGTCTTCTCCTTACTTTGCCCCTGTGTATTTATTGTTCAGAGTCTTAATGCATAGAGACAGATGTTCCATAAATGAGGCCACTACCAATCTTATTTCCAGGTATTCAATTGCAGTGCATGTTTCTTGCTGCAACTCATGCATTCGAGTTCCTATGATGGGCCCATCACTATGTCTGGGCCCAGCACCATGGACCTACCTCTAGGATTTGGGTTAAGACTTTTGAACTTCCTCAACAGAGTAAGTGGAACTTATTGTTTGCCTGGTTCTAGGCCATTCTTTCTGGGTGGGTCATATTCAACCTTACCTTACCCAGTTAAGTCACTTTCTGAACAACTCTGCCTGAATTATTGACTTCCCAGCATGCCTCACTTCAGAACATGGCTCACGTAATGAGTATGATCTCCCGTCACATAAAACATGATAATTTACTTAACATTGAGAAATAAGCCATATTCTGGTTCTATTATTAAACTTGTGTGGCATTGTGAAGTCTTTATCAAATAACTATAGAAGTTACGGGATTTATTCTTAAGTCAGTAGCTCATAATCAAAATCCTTTTGCAGCGATCGAGATTGTCATTTTATTTATTTATTTTTTTGAAAAAGCGTTTTGGAAATCTCGTTACTGCTGCCTGACCTCATATTGAGGCAGTGGAACGCTGCTTGTGTGGAAGCCAGGGAAGTGACCTATGGAACGGACTACAATACTTCCTGCAGCATCTGGAGATTCCTTGCTGAAGTGCTTAATTTCTGCCTGACCCTGCATGGCCCCAAGAATTTATGATGAGGTCCCAGACTGAAATAACTTAACTGGCTGAAGCAAATTCCCAGCCTGTGCTAGTGCAAATAACACGCATTCATATCTGGGTGGGAGTGGGGTGCAGCTGGGAATTAGACGGATATGAAAAGATATTTTCTGCAGCTTGCACCTACATTTTAGTAACTAGAGAATGTAACAGTGATTGGCGAATTTGTTTTTTATTACCCTCTGTCATATGTCATTGATAGATCTGCCTTCTGGGAGTTTTATTCAAGAGGATATGTCTCATTGCTCCTATCTGTGTGAAGCCGGCAAAGACTGCTGTGACCGAATGGCGAGCTGCAAATGTGGGACACACACGGGGCAGTTTGAGTGCATCTGTGAAAAGGGCTATTATGGGGAAGGTCTGCAGTACGAATGCACAGGTGAGTCTCCAGTTTATGCGTCATCGTGTCAGTTATCTGTTGCCGTGTAAAGAAAAGATCCCCAAACTCAGTGGCTTAAAGCATTGATTTATTACCGCTCATGAGTCTGTGGGTCACTTGGGCAGCTTGTCTGGTCTCAGCAGTGCATTTGTCATCAGCTGTGAGTTGGGTCGGCTGCCTCGCTGGTCTTAGCTGGGTTTTCTTACCTGTTTGGGCATCAGCTGGCTGGAGTCTGGTCTATAATGACTTTGTCTAGGACCACTAGGTTGACCTTCGTGTGACCTTTCAGATTCTCTCAGGCTGCCCGGGCTTGTCCCTGTGGGGGTGGCAGAGGTCCAAGAGAGAGAAAGGAAGTTTGCGAGACTTCTTGAAGTCTCGGTTCAGAACTGTGAAAGGGAAGATTTGGGGTCTTTCATTTGTAATCAATCAGTAACCAAGTCTGTCCTAAGCCAAAATATGCTGTCGTCTCTTAGGAGAAGCCAGTGGGATTCTGGTCCTTAGGCCTCATATAACTTACGGGATTGTCACAAAAATTGCGACTTTCACTTGATGATCTTTCACCTCTTCGCAAGCCTCCACATAGGGGCCTCATAAAGCTTGACAGTTGGGGCACCTGGGTGGCTCAGTCAGTTAAGCATCTGACTTCGGCTCAGGTCATTGTCTCACGGTGTGTGGGTTCGAGCCCCGTGTCGGGCTCTGCGCTGACAGCCTGGAACCTGGAGCCTGCTTCAGATTCTGTGTCTCCCTCTCTCTCTCTGCCCCTCCCTGCTCACGTTCTTTCTCTCAAAAATAAGCATTTAAAATAATTAAAAAAATGAAAGCCTTAAAAGTGACATCACTTCACAATGGGTTTCACTTCATCGACATTTGTAATTCTACCTGCTCTAGATTTCCTGACAGGAGAATCTTTATGTTTCTAACATTTTATTAGAAAAGCCAAGAGAGCAACTTAGGATTCTGGTATTTTACATTGTATTTTAGGAACTACTTCTAAATCATATTCTCCTAATCTTTAGAAGTAGTATGTGGCTTTCTGTGATAGCATTTTCTTTGTTCTGTTTTAGCCAAAAGGCAACATTTGCTATTTGGGAAAGATACATTCCCATGGAAATTAACAGCCACCAGGAAAATGTAGGAGCAGTAGCTTTACTTTATACTGCACCATGTGGTCTTTTACTGCTTGTAAAATCATGTGAACATTATTTTATGCTGGCATTTGGGAGGTAGGTAGGCCTGCTCTATAGCACAGAAACGTGGCCCTTCTCTGTCTACGTGACCTGCTGTCTCCTTCCTTTTTTCTCCTTCTCCTCATAGGACATTTCCTCTTGCATTCTTCCTTTATTCTCTTTTACTCCTGTTGCCCCTCAGTTCCTCTCCTTTCATTTCTCCTTCCTCCCCTGGCCTGGGTCCCAGCGGGCAGACACATACTTCCTAGGTCCAACCATCCATGCTCACCCAGCAAATCACTCCTTTCTTGGCTCTGCTCCTACCCCACCCAGCAGGAATTCTCATTTAAGCAGAAGAAAGGGGGGGGGGATCAACCCAACTGCCTCTGAGTTGGCAAAATGCCTCCCCTGGAATCTTCCCACACTTTCATCAACAGCCCGGCTTGGCACTCTCCCCAGCACCCCCTTCTCTCCCCTCCTCCCACCCAAGCCCACCAAACGCAGGCAGAAGCTCTCATTTTCTTTTCTCCGTGCTGTAGTCAGCATGTTTGCTTTCCGTGTGGTCGTAGGCCGAACTGCTCCTTGCCAATAAGCCACTGCCATGTGGCTGCCCAGCCATGCTGGGCTGCAGCCTCCTCTGCTCCGCGACCCTATAATCTCGCATCCTGAGGGAGAAGCAGCAGAATGAGAGAGGGGGCAGTTCACAAACCCACTACCCCCCAGATCCCCAAGTAGCTGCGGCTGCAACCAGTCATGCACCCCAGGCTGGAAGGCACGGCGACAGCAGTCTGTAAATGTGTGAGATTGGGTGGGCTTGTCAGTAGAGCTTCCTAGAGGGGCCAGGAGTACTTTTGCAGCTGGATCTCGCCAAGAACACCAACACAAAAGGATTAATTTATCCATCCCTTCTCTTAAATGAATGAGCCTCAGCTTACTGCTTCCTTTCACGCAAGAGTTAAATTAGATTTAGTTGCATCGATATAAATGTTCATACTGTCATCTTCAGTATTTGTTTCAAAGGGATTAGGAAAAGGAGTGTTGGAACCCCAGTTTGTATGCTGTGATTTGTATATTTGTAGGAGGCGGCACTCATCACTGGCTTCTCCTACATGCTAGGAACTAAGAGAAAATAAATTAATTGCATCTTTCCTGTGGCACGAAAGACTCATTACCAGACTCTTTAGGCAAGGCAAAAAGAAATATTAGCCCTAAATCATCCAGCACTGAAAACGTGGAAGCCGTGATCCTCCTTTTACAATCTGTTCAGTCGACAAATGGCATTGAGCGTGTTTTTCACGCCAAGCCCTGTGCTAGGCACCAGGCAGGGGTTCGATGGTGAGCAGACAGACATGGTCCTCACCTGCAGGGAACTCACAGCCTCCTGACACAAGCCAATTCGTAATCACGCACTGTGATTAAAGAAAAAGGCCTGTGCTGTAAAGAAGGAGCTGCAGGGAAGGCTCTACTAAGATACTAAGATCGTCCCTCTAAGTAAGATCTGAAGGTGCCTTGATAGCAACTATTGTCTTGCTCCAGGAGAGGATGTTACCTTTCGCTCTGAATACTTGGAATTCCCAGTAGTTTTCCTCATTGTAGAAACAGTGCCTTTCAGAACCAAATCATTCCTCTTCAGAGCCAGAAGAAACCTTAGAGGTTATCTGCTTGAAATCCCTCATTCTACAAGAGGAAATTGAGGTCTCAGAAAAGATGAGTATTTTACTTAAGATGGCATATCCAGCCATCAGCAGGACCCCAGGAGGGACCCAGGACACTTCTTATCTAAGTTCTATGTTATTTCCAAGATAGCACGCTGCTTATTTTGCCTTTTTGAAAATATCTTCTTATATACATTGCTCTTCAGAGACCATAGACACCGAAGTGTGCTCAAAGTGTTTAAAAACATAGGAAGATCTGGCTCAAATTCAGCCTCTGCCAATTACAAATGATGTGGGTTTGGATAATTTCTTCTGATTCTCAATTTCTTCTGTAAAATGGGCCTAATACTGGTGTATGTATGTATACCCGATAATGGTATATATATGTGTACATATACACACACATATATCTTTGTATATAGAAATACACAGATGTGTCTATATGTGCATACATATGTGTCTATTTTACATATATTTATATATTTTATATCTGTATATATATTTAGGCTAATTGAGAAAATAGACTGCTTAGGATGGTATCTGGCCCATCAATTCCTAATCATACTAATCCTAATAATACTTTTATGATTAATCACTATTGTGCGATGATATAAGTATTATTATGAGAAAGTTAATGGATGGGTATTTAAGTAGTTACCTCATGTGTGAGATTCTTGAAGATGAATGACACCGTATATTTTATAAAACTTTGCCATGGGAGGATTAGGAAGATTGATGCATGCAGGTGGACAACCATCAAGAAGGCTTACACGTACTCAAGGTAAAAGGAGTGTTGGGAATGCAGTTTTGACCCATGAGTATCCAGTGCAAATCAAGAACGCTGAGTGGAGAGAAGACAGTGAGATAATGTGCCACTTGATGTTGAATGAAGTTGAGCTTGTTTGCTTTGATTACGAAAAACTATGCTGAGGTAACTTGTATTTGTTAATTTCATAGACCAGAATGCTAGAGCTACCTTACCTGTAAGAACTTTTCTCCCTGCTCACTTGGGAGATGAGGAAATTCAATCCTCTGGTCATATAGGAAATAAGTGTCAGAGTGGAAGCCGAATGGAGGTCTCCCAAATCCCTATGGTCCTTCCTTTATACTAGATCATCTTCACTGGTGCTGTCAGCCTTCAAAGAAAGCTGATAACTGTAGGATGAGTGGGCTCTTCTCTTTTTCTCTCCTCGTTCTGGGTGAAGGGCAATCTAGGTTGCTTGGGCTCTCAAACAGTGACTTTCTAAAGCTCTGTCCAAGGCAGTAGCTTTGCTTGAAATGGCCTGAGAACCACTGTCACAGTAAGCAGCTGCTTCACGGACAAGACCTTGATGCCCAGAAAGATCTTAATCATTGGGGATCCGTCCCATATTCTGAACATCTTAGCTTGAATGCAAGCTTGAAGATATTCATTAGAAGTTACTAACAAGTAATGCTCTGACAAAAGAGTTCAATTTTATGAGACATTGCTTAATATGTTTGAGCCGGTTTCTAATTTCCCTTGGCTCAAAACTTTTTTGAGTTCGTCTCAAAATAATCACGTGCTTTTGGCTGGTGGTCTTGGAGAGTGTGTGCTAATAGGTTTTACAGAAGTGAGGACTATATAATAAATAGATAATCCAAAGTAGAATGATGCTTTGTTCGTGTATGTCTCATTCATTTGTGTAATGGCCTTGACCACAGAAACCATATTTGATAGAAGTTCAACTAATGCTAGAAAACCTGCTAGGGAAAGAGAATTTGAAACATAGTTGTAATACTTACAGATCCATATTCCCAATACTCCAGGCTCAGAGAGGCATTGCAGGAAAAGAAACCCAGTGCAGCAACCAAAATAGATTTCAAAATAGTGCAAGTCCTTTGCTTGATTTTCTCTGACTCCAAAATAGGGATTTATAGACCCAAGCAATTCTTAAAATCTCCCCTTTTTAATCATCCTTTCCCTTAGAAACCATAACTCTTCTGTGCTTAACTCTTCAAATTCCTCCCTAAACACACACACACACACACACACACACACACACACACACACACACACCACTCATACTCAAGCACACATATATGTACCTTACAAGACCTAACTCAAACTCTGCATCCTTATCACTCTTTTCCTCCTGCATCTGCATCACCCTCTGGGGTACCAGAGAGGGAGAAAAGCCAAGAATACTTACATATCAGTACTTTTTGTTGTTGTCATAAATCAGTGCTTAAGGCCTATGATATTTTGGTTTTGTTTAAACCTACATAACTCAGTTTCATTTACCGTAAATATTTTGTGTGATTCAAATTCAGGTGTGGGGTTTTAATGCCGCATGTTTATATTTAAAGGATTGAAAAGACATTCCTCTAGGATTAGTAATTGAACTTCAGCTAAGGGAACTGTACTGCTTAACTGTGGAGTCTAGTGAAAAGTAGGTGTTGCTTCCATTTCTAGCTCTAGTATTCCTTTCTTCATTCTGCATCTTTGACATTGGCTTTGACAGGATAATGGATGATGATGATGATGATGATGATGACAGCAATAATAACTGATAATAATTAACTAATATTTTAAGAGCACTTATGATATTCCAGGCACTCACTTTCCCAAGCATTGAGATATATATATATATATATATATATATATATATATATATATATATTTGATATATGTATCACTATATCAATATATTGATCAATTATATTGATATATCAATATATATCAATACACACACACACACACACACACACACACACACACACACCAAGGAAGAGCCAAGGAAGCTAAAAATTGGAGAGGTTGAGTCACTTGTCCTGAGTCACATAGCTAGTAGACCTGGGAGGTGAACCTAAGTTGTCCGGCTCCAGAGCCTATAGTCTGGCCATAGAAATTGGTATTTAACAAACACGCAATTAAAAATATAATTTCAAATTTGCTAAGTGTTAGTTGGACCCTTATGAGATCTTCCGTATTTGATCATTTTCTACCCACAAAATAGTGTATGTTTTAACTGAATACTAGGAAGGAAAAGAAGAAAAGGAGTTATATAAAATGCAGATCTGCTTAATGTTTTTTAATTATGGCTCACTCATAGAATAAACTTCAGGCTTATTAGCATGGCATAAAGGCTTTGCCTGAGTTGGCCTGTCTTTACCCTTTGAGCTAAAAGCTGGAACTAGTTATAGTTTCCACCAAATACCGTGCTATTTCTTTCCTCAGACCTTTTTTCATGCTTCTTCTGGTTCTCTTTTCCACCACACCCAACTATTTTCTTTGTCCTACCTCATCCAATTAGTGATTCTAACAGGCACTGAAGGACTCATTTTGTATCCCCACTGCCTACCTTCAGAAAAAGAGTAAATGCTAAAGAAAAAACGATGTAGGTAAGAGGTCAAGTTTAATACCAGAGTCTTAAGTAGACGAGAATCCATTTTTGAAATCTCAGTCAAAGCATGGTTTCCATGTCTGGCTTGGGGACCACAGGATCCCTAGCCCAAAGGCACATGGTAAGAAAAGTTCAAGAATGTATTTTTTTAATGTAAAATATTTACATTTGGTTAAACTTTGTCAACAATAAATCAAATTCAGTCTATGGTTGATATCTGGATTGGTCATTTTGGATGGCTAGGTCATCAAATCAGTTGTGAATAGCCAGTGAACTCTCATTGTAAATCCATGCAAGGGCAGCTGTTCTAAACTTTCCCCTGAAGGGATTTGAGAGATTCAGAGTATGAAGACAATAGGCATCTTGAGGACACTGCTCCTCTGCAGACATTGACTCTATTTCAGTGAGTTTGGAATGATTCGCAGATTGGAAATTATAGCTGGATAAGGGCCAAGGCTGAGGGCTCGATAAAAAGCGGAAGCCCCAGTTACATTATTTTTCATAAAAGGAGGATACACCATAGAAATAGAAACACTAAAATATTTGTGTGGAAATATCTTATGCACGTAAATATATGCACATGAATCCCTACCCCCTACTGCACACAGATATTTTCTTGTCTAAATATTATGTCATTTCTTTGGAAAGAGAGAGGACAGAGAGCTCTACAAATTCTTGAATGGAAACCAAAACATTTGGAAATCTTGTTCTCTGAGCAGAGCTTAGCTGACTTTTTTTTTCCCCAAAAAACATCCCCAGCAGTGCCTAATAATGGGTTTGTAAGGTACAAGGAATTTGTACAATGTATTCCTATTTGCTTTTTATGAGAGAATATTGCTAGCAGGTTGACACTGATTCCCACCAACTTAAGGTTGCTGCCTAGAATAGTTTAGTTTGTTCAGTTTTTCACTGAGTGAGGTAGGTATTCAGTCCTGGTGGTGCATTTTCCAGCCTATCACGATTTTATAACAGGGAAATGCATAAAATTAGATGCCTACAACCATAGGTGTGAATCACCACCAAACTCCCAAGTCAATAAATTGTATTTTCAGCTCAGTTATTGTATTCTTCCAGTCTGTGACTTCTGTTTGGTACTTTCTCATATTTTCTGGCTCTCTGTTGAAGTCCTCACTGTGCTCATCCATTCTCCTGGGTTCAGTGAGCATCTTTTTGAACCATTACTTTGAAGTGCATCAGGCAAATTAGTTATCTCCATTTCATCAAGGTTTCTTCTGCTAAAGTCTTATATTGTTCTTTTGTTTGAAAAATATTCCTCTGTTTCTCCATTTTGCTTGACTCTCTGTGTTCGTGTCTATGCATTAGACAAAACAGCCACCTCTCCCAGTCTTGAAGCAATGACCTCCTATAAGGAGATGAAACTTAACTTTGGTTGTCTCTCAAACCTTTGCGATTGTCCAAGCAGCCATTTTTATTTTTAATGGCTTTCAGTTGTTAAGGGTGTGCCAAGACCTGACAGTGTCCCAAATGGGAGGAACGCAGTTAGCATCTAGATACAGATTGATTAGAAGCCAGACCCTCAGGAAGCAGCTTTTAAAGTATGCAAATATACATAGTCTTGTGGGAATGCTTGCATAAGCCGTGGCATTCCTGGCCACTAGAGCCAGGTGATCTAGAGGTGTCCCCTGGGTGGCTATTGGAAAAATTGAACCTCCAGTGGAGCGTATATACTCCTGTGGGGGAGATGTTGGTGAGCTGTAGCAGGAGGAGGGAGAGCACCAAGATAGCATCCACCTGCCTCTGTTCCCTCTCAGCAGGAAGCATCTGTGTGCCAAACCAGAGGCTGCGCTTGCAGGCCGAAGCTCCAGGATAAGCAACAGGCCTCTAAAAGACAGGGGGTGTTGTCTCTGGAGTGCCCTGGCGGTGGTAGCCTGCCAAGAACTCTCCCTCCCATTGATACCATCTGTGGGACCCAGGAGCAAAAGCCCGTGGCCACCAGAGCCAGGTGATGAAGGGGCAGCCTTTATTAGGCTGCAGCTGCAAAGCCAGGGCCCCAGACCGGAGATACTGTCACCATAGAATGTGGCAGAGAGACTTCATACAGATGGCACGTGCTGGGAAAAAACCCTCAAAGACCTCGCATTTGAAACAAACAAACAAGATGGTGCCCGTTGGCTAGCAAACGTGAAGATGGCGCCTGCCAGCCAGCAGGCTTCTAGCTGTGAGCTGTGCGAGATGCCTGCCCACCAGGCCGACCCTTTAGGGTTAGCAAATGAGCCTCATCATGTGAGGTCTGGGTGCCTCCGGATTGGCTGCGGGTGGCTGGGCGGGGGCAGGTGAATCGAGGGATTCCTGAGAGACCCGCTTCTAGGTTGGATATGGCCCTGTGCAGCTTGTGAACACAAGCCTTGAGCCTGAGTTGGTTTTCAAAGCTACACGTTTTCTGGGCTCATCTCTCAGGTGTAGGTCTCAAAAGTTCAGGTGTCTGATGTAGGATTCAAACCCTTCACTCTTCAAGGAGATGCCCTGGGCTTTGAGTTTCCTCCCATTGGTGGGTCACCCCGGGCAGGGATGGGGTTTATGATGAGATGGTATCCTAGTCTCTCCTACACACCAAAGTGGGCCTTCTCTTTTTGTCTGATTCGTAGTGGTTGCTCAGTTTTTAGTTTCTTTCAGAGGAAGTTGTTCCATATGTAGCTGCAGAGTCAGTGTGTCCTTGGGATGAAGTGAGCCCAGGATCCTCCTATATCATTATCTTGAACTGGAATCTCCCAAAGTCAGTATGTTGTGTCTTTTAGGAGTACTCATAAAAATATATCCAGTATTCTAAAATTGTGAAAATAAGGATTATAACCTTATTAGAACCTATAGAATCTTACTTTTTCTCCTTCTGTTTCCTAGCCCCATTATAAGTAAATTCAGTAACAAGAAAAAGGATGCAAAGAAAAACATTTAACATATGCTAATTGGTAGTCCTTAAATATTTTGCTCATGTCACCCCTAAAATAACTAAAAACCCATGTACCCCTTGTTGATTTTTAAATAGCTATCGAAAAGTTTTCAGCAAGATTTTTAAAGATGGTATTTCCATAATTCAGTATTGCCTTTTAAAATAAAAGTGTTATATCACTTTTAAATGTACCCTTTGAAATCTCAATACTATAGCAAATTTGATTCCTTCTGGTAATATTCATTTGTGAAGCAGCTTTTTTCAATGGAGAGACTTTGCGTGGTTTCTTATTTTCTTAGATCTCTTCCCTTCTCCTGGTACCATGTGATTCGAATACAGTAAGTTTTTATCTTCTAAAGCCTTTTATTGATCACAGAATTCTACTTCTCTGCCATGAAAATTGTGGATATATATTGAAATTAATTTTTAAATTTTCTGTGATCAAAATTGATGTTAGATATCAAGTATTAGAGTTATTATTATAATTGTTATTTGTATATAATTTGTCAGAGCTATTACTCCTTTTGATACTTACTCCCTGTAGAAATAAGATGCTATTGGAGATTTCATCTTTTCATGGGATGGATCATTAATTAATTCATGTGCCCGTGGACTTCTGCTATAAGAATAAAGGCATATGTGACATCAATTTCATTTCTCTTTTTCATTTTTGTAGGTCTTAGTGCTGAAAACCTTCATACAAATGTGTAGATGGAGCTTGAAAGAGTTGTGTGACATTGACGTCACTTCATTCTTTGAGTTCCTCCTGAGTTATGTGCCAAAAATAAATGAGTGATCTATCATCAAAAAAATATTGGAGATGATTAGCTGACTGTTCCCTTTGGTCCTTTTTCAATGTTATTGAAACTGAAGAATTGGAATGCTTTTGACTTGCAAAAGTAGTTGTTACCCAATCATTATAACCATTCGCTTTTTCACAAGTTTCTGGGAGGTCCCCTAGAGACTTTACTAGGACACGTTAAAGGACTATTTAATATGGAAGAGCTTTGTTTAATTATGTCTGGGAAAATCAAAACAATACAAATTTCAATAAACTTTTAGCAATCCAGTAGTTTCCGATAAAATTATTTTACCTTAGAATGTGCATTAATATATCCTTACCAAAATCTTGGAGCCACAGATTTAGCTTATTTAATCTATGGACAAATATCTATATATAACCTATTTGTGAAAATGGTTCACACAGTTAAACCTATCCTCCAAATCTTTTCTGAGAGAAAAAGGCTAAATAAACTAATGCACATTCCAGTGGCCAGCATATTGCTTTAGATTTCCACAATTGATGAATAAGGCAGAGAGCCTGCTCTTGAGTCTCTCAGCTGGATAGAAGTTGCTGCTGCCTTCAGTATTTCCCGTCGACAATTTCTTCCTTGCTTTGCCCTCATTGGACTCTTCTAAAGAAGTGACATATTCTTTGACAGTAGTCAGGAAGTTGGAAAGAAAAGGTGGTAAATGAACAATACCTTTACTGGTACTTTCCCAGCCTACAATGTTTCTGAATTCAGAACATCCCAGAAACGAGCCAAAATACTCCATTTCTAAGGTCAGGAAATATTGAATGATATTTAACTGGGATATGTGAAAAACAAGGAACATTTCTTAGAGGACTTGCTTATGGTACCTTAATTAAAGAAAGGTTTCCAGATACCAAGAGTTTTGAATTGTGCTGAAGGTTTGCCACCTTGGGACAATGCACCGTAGTAAGATTCAAAAGGGATGAAAAGTACACATTTCTTTTGAAAAAATGAATGAAGGGCAGTTGTGAAGAGGTGCTGTGGATGCTTTCTTTGGTACATCAGCTTAGGTAAGAGTACCTGTCAATGTTGAGGTTCTGGAAATTGTTTCTCTAAAAAGATTCGTGCTACAACCGCATGCCTCTTGCAGTTTTCCCCTATTTATGTTCCTCATTTGTAGAAGAGGAAACAGTGTTAAAGAATTTAAGAAATTTTCCTAATGCCATTCAACCATAAAGCAGTTAGCATGCACACCCAGTTCTCTCAGATCCTAGTGTCCGTATTGTCTCTGAGCCATTAGATTGCCCACGATCCATCCATAGCACTTACTGCATGGTCATTCTCCATCAAAGAAATGATCCAGAAATATTTTGATGCTCTTTCCAGGTTGTATTTAAAGGCAACTCTTGCTTCCAAGTTGTAGCTCAGCATCCCAAATGTTTGGTTCTGTGGGGTCTGCGCGGGGTTGATACTTTACTGAACGATAGATGATAAGCCAAGTTTGGGTGATAGCCAACTGTTGGCAATTTGAAAATGACAGCCCAAGCTAGAGAAAGTGAGACTCGCTAAAATCATGATGTGCCCTATAGTATGCTAAATGCATATATATCTGTCTTACTTTTTTTATATATGATATATATAAATCTTAGCATCTGTATATATCATACATATATGTATGATATCTGTATGTATAGTTCTTGAGTGCAGTTAGTGGCATTAATCTTACTCATAAATCCTAGTTCTGTCACTTACTGTGTTCTTCTGGGCAAGTTTTTTTTACCTCTGTGGACCTCAGTTTTTTAGTCTATAAAATAGGGCTAGTAATAGTAGGATCGTTATAAAAATTAATGAGATAATGTGTGCAAAAAGCTCACTAGGAGGCTTGGCATATAGTAAGTGTTTGCTTAATTTAAATTTTTTCTATTTTTTAACAGTTATTCGTTTTTGAGAGATGGAGAAAGACAGAGCATGAGTGCGGGAGGGGCAGAGAGAGAGGGAGGCGTGAAATCACAAGCAGGCTCCGGGCTCTGAGCTGTCAGCACAGAGGCCGACGAGGGGCTCGAACTCACGAACTGTGAGATCATGACCTGAGCCCAAGTCAGACACCTAACCTACTGAGCCACCCAGGCGCCCCTCCCCCCCCTTTTTGGCTTAAATTATTACAGTCTATAGTATGATTCTCAACAGGGAGCGATTTTGCCCCCCCAGGGGGTACTTGGCAATGTCCAGAAACAATATGGTTTGTCCCAGCTGGAAGGAGCTACTGTCATCTAGTGGCTGGCAGCCAGGGATACTGCTAAATATCCTATAATACACTAACCATCATCAACAAGTCCCAAATGTCAGTAGCACTGGGGTTGGGAAACTGTGCTCTGTACTGACAAACTGAGTTAATGCTTTAACATAAGATTCAAAAAGCATTACCGGATCTCTTTTTAAACTTGTAGAGGAAACATCAAAGCCACGTGATTCTACTAGGATTAAATTATCTCTTGGTTACGAACATTGCAGCATCTTCTCCTCCAGCTATCTCAAACCCTTGCGGCTTCTCACACACGTCAAGGCCTTTCATGGCTCCAAGTTTGTGCATTTTGGTCCCCTTTGCCTAGAATATCCCACATCTCTTCTATTTCTTACTGGTACTTTGGGGTTCACAACAAATTCACTTCTCCCGTGAAACTTTTCCTTTCATCCCTTCCTGCATAGATTCATTGCTCTAGCAATGAGTTTGGGTAGCGTTTTTGGTTTTTTTAAATACCTCTCTCTTTCTGTTAAGACCCACCACATGGTATTATCATTTGGGGTAGTTTTTTTTTTTTCTTTACTATTCTATGAATTCCTTTAAGGCAGGATTGTATCTATCTCTCTCTCTTTTTTTTAATAACCTCTGCTACATGGCACAGGGACTTAGAGTAAGCATTAATAAACTTTGAAGAATGAATGAATAAATAAAGCGAACTGTATGTTCAGATACTAGAACACAACATATGGAAACTCTGCTTGGTTCCCAACTTCCTGGGAATTTTCCATTCCTTTTTTGGAGAAGTGAAGGTGAACAAGTCTACTGACCCTGAGAAGCACTGGCTTAGAATCAAAGCAAGCCATCTGGAAGGCTGAGTTCAACAATAGGAAGTGGCTAATAACACATTTATCTCTTTTATGTTATCTAGTTATTGGTATTATTTCCAAAATCCAGTCCTAAAACAATGGTGTGTGTGTGTGTGTGTGTGTGTTTGTGTGTGTGTGTGTGTGTGTGTAAAGCTGTTTGAATATATTGATGATTGATAGTTTGGCAAAGTGTTTTAATTCATCTAGCAGTGTAAGACAGCATTCCGGGATGATGTGGATTTTTACCACTTTAGCAATCATTTAATGAATATATAAAGCAAATCATTGTTACTATGTGTAGGATAATGTTAGCGGTCAGGAAAATTTCCATTGAAACTTGAGATTTATAAATTTTGTCAAAATATGGAAGCAGGTATATGAAAATATGTCATGAACTATGGAACAAGTTATAAGAAAAGACAAATCAAATGCACATTATATGTGAAATACTGAAGGCACAACCATAAACATTAATGTTGAAGCAACATTCAACATCTGTTTCACGATCGATATTTAATATTTTGAACAAAAAAAGAGCTGTTTTACTATTGTATGTAGTATTAGTCTTAACCTAGAAAATACAAAGAAGTAAATTGGAAACCACTAGAATTAATAGATTTATAAACTGACAAAATAAAATACAATTAAAAGCAATAAATTTTTATGTAGAAACTTTTGGTTTAAAAAACCTTATCAAATCTCTTTTACAGTAATAAGGAAAATATATATATTTCCTGAGAATAATTTGAAATAGAATTATGTGATCCCCATGAGGAACTGTAAACTTTTATTGAAACCAATTATGAATAAGAAGGTCAATTTATGACTTTAAGCAGAAGGAATATGAGTTTCTAGTCATGCTAGTGCTCACATACACTGTTCATGGTATTCTGTTTCACAGATCAAGGTATCTGTAAGGCAATGGTTAGCCATGAAGAAATAACCTCCAACTACCAACCAACCACACCTGTGTAGTGTACCCCAGACTTTAAAATACAGTGTTTTGATCTTGGATATTCTTGGATGTACCTTGAAATTTTGCTTTCCTGCCTTTTGCTTTTTAATTTTTATTACGTTTTTAATTTTGAGATAATTGTAGTGTCACATGCAGTTTTAAGAAATAATACAGGGGCGCCTGGGTAGCTCAGCCGGTTAAGCGTCCAACTTCCGCTCAGGTCATGATTTCATGGTTCGTGAGTTTGAGCCTTGTGTCAGGCTCTGCGCTGACGGCTCAGAGCCTGGAGTCTGCTTTGGATTCTGTATCTCCCTCTTTGCCCCTCCCCTGCTCATGCTCTGTGTCTGTCTCTGTCTCTGTCTCTCTCAAAAATAAATAAACATTAAAAAAAACTATTTAAAGAAATAATAAAGAATAGGGTGCCTGGGTGGCACAGTCTGTTAAGCATCTGACTTCAGCTCAGGTCATGATCTCATAGTTCATGAGTTTGAGCCTCACGTCTGCCTTTGCACTGACAGCTCAGAGCTTACTTTGGATTCTCTGTCTCCCTTTCTGTGCCCCTCCCCTACTCATACTCTCTCTCTCAAAAACATAAATAAACATTTAAAAAAAGAAAAGAAAAAAAAAGAAATAATACAGAGCAATCCCCTATATCATTTTCCTAGTTTCTCTCCGTGGTAGCATCTTGCAAAACTATAGTTAATAATCTTGCAAAACTATAGTTAATATCACAGTGCAGATACTGACATGGATGTAGTCAGGATACGCAACAGCCCCACCACCACAAGGATTCATAATATGCTCTTGTAGAGCCCCAACACTTCCCTTCTACTCCTAGTTGCCCTCACTTTGACCTCCTGCAAATGCTAATCTGTTCTCCATTTCTATAAGTTTGTCATTTCAAGAATGTTAAATAATCATTCGCTCAGCAGAGAAAGAGGGACCATGAGCATTGCCTTATGCCTGCCAAGTGAACATAGATATCTACATTCCTCATTTTGCTACTAGTGACCCTGATATGAATGTGTGTGAGGGGATTCTCATTACTGCTGGCTGCAGATGGGATTTCTGGCTCTAGGAAGGCCTCCCTATTGCTCCCCAGTCACTACAAAGAGGGGACCTCTTTGCTGCTTGGTGGTGATGAAAGTTCTGACTCTCCACGGGCTGGCTTTGACAGCACTCCAGGGGGCAGAGGAAAGACCCTTTGCTACTTTCTGGTGGGTGTGGAAGTGAGAGACAGTGCTCACCTCTGTGGTCTCCACTGGTGTGAAAGGCTACTTGACCTTCTCTGATACCACCTGCAGAAGTGTTGGGGTGCCTTGCTAGAGCTTTGTAAGAGTAGAAATCTAGACTTCCCACTTGGTCTCTCCCTGGTATGGCTGCATTGGGCCACAGTTTTGTTTCGTAATTTTATTTTATTTTATTTTATTTTATTTTATTTTATTTTATTTATATTTATATTTATATTTATATTTATATTTATATTTATATTTATATTTTTGTGTGTGTGGTGTTTGGCTGGAGTAGAGGAGTTGAGCGGCTCTTGTCTAAAAGTGTCCTAAGTTGCTGGGTGTCTGTTTCTTCATCCTTTGGCTGGAGAGAGCGGTATTTTGTTGTTTTGGGGTTTTTTTGTCCATTCCCATTGGTGTTCTGGATTGCCAGCTTCTGTAGCCCTAAGTCTGGGATATGTGAGGTAAAAGGAAGCCCAAGGGACTCACTGCCATGTTGGGCTTTGGTTCTCAAGGTCCCTAGCTGGTCTGCCTTTTTATCCGTGTCATTTTATGTTTATTTTATATGTAACATTCAGAGGTTTTAGTTGTACCACTAGGAAGACTGAGAAAAAGTGCACCTACTCCATCTTCTCAGAAACAGATTCCTCTGCTTTTTGTGTGCATCAGATCTTCTCTAGGGACAGATTTTTCCATGTTGGTTTTATCAGTCCGACTGTGGTATTACTTTTTATGTGTGACTTACTTAGGGACACCTTTTGTGGAAGCACAGCGGTATCAGTTTTCCCACATATTATACCCAGTGATGACTTTGTTTCTACTGAAATCAAAAGTGAAATGGAAAAAAAATAAAGATCAATAAATAAAGGCTAACAATTTTAGAAAAGGCTATAGAGAAAATCTTGATTTTTTGCAGTTAAGCAAAAAAGAAAAAAAAAACATTCATCAAAGCTCAAAGTTCTTAAACGATCCTTACATATAGGGAAAAATGGAAGTGACTGAATCATGCCATGCGTCTGAGAATGAAATGTTATGGTCCTTCTGAATAAGTCTCCAGAAGTCACCCAAAGTGATCTTGTCACGTACCTTAACTTAAACATTGTCATTGTTCTTACTGTTCTAAGGATAAACTCCTAGGTTTCGAATGTGGCCTACCCAACCTTCATGGTTTTGGCACTCACTCTCTTTTCTGGCCTCTCTGTACTCCAGGCAGAGTGAACACGTGTATTTTCAGGCATGCTCTCTCTTGCCTCTGGGCCCGCACATGTCGATGCCTCTGTTTTGAATGCCGTTGCCCTCAGCCTACACTTCTCACTGGTGTGCATAATCATCTGTGTCAAAGCGGAATGACTGTAAGGTACAGATGGAGTTCTGTGTTATCCCCTGGCCCCTGTAGCCCATTACCTGTCATACCCTTTTCATCTCTACAGAGGGTCATGAAATTTTACAAACATGATCACCCATCATGTCATGATGGCAAAACAAGTTCTTCAATTGGTTATATAACTCAGAGAAGGGCAGACAGTGTCAGAGCCAGTAATAATTAGCAGAATTCTCATCCAAGGATTCTGTACTTGATCCTTCGCACCACACCCTGCTTTAATGGATGAAATGGGAGAAAGGTGATGACACAGTGAAACTTGCAATTTTATTTACACACAGATTATTCAGAAAATAATCCAAACATTTTAACATGGGAATATGGAAGGAAAAATATTGCTTCATGAGCGGACTACTTCAAGGTGCAGTGACTGGACCACACAGATATCAGAATGAATGCCAGGTGGAATAAGGGTTTTATGGAAACTCCAGAAGGAAATCATTTCAATCTATCCATTGACTCCTTTAACTGTCAAATATCTCTTAGATATTTTGGAAGATATGATTATTGCCCCAAACTTGCCTTAAAGTAGCTTATCATGAAATGGAGCTATAACTATAAAGAAGTCAGAATGTGTGTCATGAACAAAGTGTTATAGCTGATCTGGTTCTAAGCAACTGAGATTGAATGAAAATTAAAATGTTGTGACATGTATGATACACGAAAGGCTATCACTGTTCTGAAAATATTTAGTTATGAAGGTAATGGGATTTTCACCGGGTTTGAATGATAGGACTTGGACAGTTAGAAATAGGAGATACCACTGTGGAGAACAGAAAGTACAGACCCGTGATGGGGACTGGTGATAGCTTGTATGGATGGATGAACGGGCTATATCTGTGAACATAGTGGGGTTCAGAGCAAGAAAGGTAGGGAGTAGGAACTAGATTGTACTCGGGCTTGAATTCCATGCTACAGAGATGGCCTTTGGTTAACTGACAACTGCAAGACATTGAAGATTTTTGAGCAGGAAAGTGGCACGTTCAAAACGATGTTACAGGAATATGAATTCGGCATCTGTGGACAGAAATCACTGAATGTAACCTAGAACAAGAATTGTATGTATGGAGGTTACAGAATCAATCATATCGTAAAATAATTAGGTATAATTAGTGTAACAACAGTGAGCATGGAAAACAACAGGTAAACACATTTCCAAACTACCAAATATCTTAAAGCCTTATTGAAGGCGAGTGTGGCCTCAGACTTTACTCGTCACTTACACTCCTTATAAGACCACAGGGAAACAAATTTGACACTAAACACAAAACCATACTCAGAGCTTTCTTCCTTTCTTACTGCCAAGGTTGTTCTTAGATTCAACTTGCACCACTGCTCTCTTTCCTTAGGAAAGGCTAATATTCAGCAGCTATGCATTAGTCCAGTTGTAAAAGTTGTTGAGATATTGAAATACTTATGTACTGACTGGTAAATGGCTACTGCCCTAAGTCTCTTGAATTTTCCTTCACTGATCTAACCCCTTTTCCAGGGTCACTGGCACCTATCCCATGGTCCAGCACGTGTAGAGGCAACATCTGGCAGATGGGTGGGCCTGCAGAATTCTGCGTGATGCTACAGCTAATGTCTCTTGTCAGTGATCAGTGGTCGTGCCACTGAGTTGTAGTATTTTGAATATCACCCTTCCATGGATGGTGTTTTCTCCCAAAATGTTCTCATGTTCTTCAAGCAATAGACCTACACATATTTGAATCTCAGGGGTAGATCCACCCTAGGTTCAAGTTGAAACCCTGTTGCACTGAAACTCATAGGATTTCACATTTAGATAATTGATTAATTGGTTATTTTATTTTTTAAAAAGAGAACAAATCTACACCTATATTTACTTTTCAGTAAGTTTAAATCCGTGAGGGGCACAGCATCACACGGATTCTGTGGCCATGGCCTTAGCAGGAAGACTGCTTTGTAATCTGGCATGAGCCATGCCACTGTTTTCCATGCACAGAAGTTACTTTTCCCCAGATTATTCTGGTTTTTATCAGTTTGCCACCAGGAGTCACTGTGTTGTTCTTTGTTTTGCACACATAAGCACATCTCTTGCCTAAATAGAATTCGGTTTCATCTCGACCATAAACACCTTCAACTTTAAGAACTGTGTGCTCCCAGCAAAAATGACCTTGGACCACAGCCTTCCAGACATGTTTGTCATTTTAGGAGTCCTGTTCCCAGCAGGCCTCCGCAAGCTCCAAAATGGCCTGATTAATTAGTAATTTTAAAAAAAGTTAATACCCAGTGTTCATGAGAGTACAATAAGATATATACTTTTAGCCCTAATAAAGTATTTGACTTTAATTCAAATATAAAGTAATATAAATATAGAAATATAAAGTAATTCGACAATAGTCTAATGAGTTTGAAAAGTTAATACTATTTTGCTTAAGAGAAAAGATTTTCGATGGATGAAAGAAATAAGAGAACAAGATGATTGCATGAAAGTTACTTATAATTATTAAAAAACTGGATTCAACTTAAATATCAAACATTAAACCAATGTGGTTTAGCTTACAGTAAATTTTATTTTCTTCTTTATATGATTCTGAGTCATTAGCTATTTTAGAAAGAATAAACAAGGTTAAAGATAATTTTAAAATCCCCAGTGGCCTCTCCTAAAAGTGTTTGCCCACCAAGTTTTCATTATAAAACTTAGGATGATCTCACATTTCTCGTCTAGACAGTAGACACCTTAAGACAATTAAGAAGACAGAATTTTCAACCCAAAAGACCTTGTATTCTGTACTCAGCCAGGTCATATTTACGTGTGAGCTTGTGGGTGTGTGTGTGTGTGTGTGTCACATATATTGTTTCTTAATACATAATAATAACTTTGCTGATGCATCCTCTTTTGGACACAGTCTTTTGAGGCTTTTCGTTTTTGTTTTTTGATAGACTTGTCCTGATCCATCAGTAATCTCCTCTCTAGTCTGAGCAGGTGCTTCTATTTGCAACATGGCGTCCCGCCGCGAGTGTGCCATTTGCTCCTTTGGCACCACACAGTTACTCGAATTCAGTTGAGTCCAAATACGCTGCACTTCAGCCAAATGAGCTACCCAATGGCAGGGAGATTGACAGGCTCCTAATTCGTTTACGACAGATTCAGTTGTGTGGCATCCAAGGCAGTTAAAAGTCTCCTTATCTAATTCATTAATGAAAATCGGAAGGATCTCGGCTCTCTGGTAGAAGCGTCGTTCTTTGTATGCATGCCCACGTCCTTGTCTTGTAGTTATGAAAATATTGGCTCGGCATGGGGAAAGAGAACTGGTTCTCTTCTAGGGCGGTGGATCCCTGTGCTCGAAATTTGAACAGAACTCTTTGTAGGAACATTTTCCTTATTCAGACCAGATCCATAAAGTTGAGGAGGAACATGATGTTGTAATAATAAAGAACCTTTCTCTGGGAGCCCAGACATTTGCTTGGTGCCCTTCATAGATAGAGCAGAACCGGGGTGGCACTGTCATCTACCTGAATGGGCACCCTTGGGGTGGTGTAGCACACAGCCTGAATGCAGCTGATGTAGCTACCGTACCACTATATTCTTTAAAGGAATTCGTTAACCTTTAAAGATGAGTTGTGCAAGGAAAAGAGGCTCTTAACAATTATCACAGTTTTAAAAAATTAATCTTAGATTATGTGTAAGAAGGAAGTTTATAAAATATTTGTTACTGTATAACGGATGTTATTTATTCTAGCTAAAATAGTCATCTAACAGTTTAATATTGTGGATAAGATAGAGTAGAGAGAATGGAGGCTCCCTTATATTTTACAAATTCCAAACTGGCTGATGTTTTAATTTGCATCAATCAAAGGATTCCTCTGTCAGCCGAGCAGAAGACTAATGTTAGCACAACATGATAATTTCAAGAATCACACTGCCAGTAATAGTAGCTGATAGCTGCCAAGATGTTTCTGAAAAGAGAAAGTGGTTATTTTAACAACTAAAAGAGCAATTAAGAAATAATATTTGGTACATTTCCAGGAAGGAAACATTTCATGACAAAAAAAAAAAGAACATACCTGGCCCTTTACCATCACTTGTGAAACTTGTTCAAACCATGGTTTTATTTAGTATTTTCAACTTTTGCTTGGTTTTAGATGAGGAGTTTTCCCCCTTGGGTATCAAAGAAGTTGATTACACCTCTCCCACTAGAATTGTGCAATGCCTTTAAATAGTTCTCCTAAAGTCTGTTTTCCATTATCATTATGAATTTCACAATACATTTCCAAATGTACTTTTGGATATTTTTATCCAAAACACTGTTCTCCAATGTTATAAACTCTTGATTACTCAAAACAGTTTGGAGAGTAATATTGTTAAGATTGCTTCCTTTTTATGTAATATTATTTTAAAAATAAATTGTAGAATCTGTAAACCGAATCTGATTGCTCCTATGGAAGATTTCTTTAACTTACTTTCTAGTATTACTCTATTTCTAGAATCATCAACTGTTAGCATTGAAAAGGTCAGGGCCATCATCAGTTGTAACTTCTGTAGTTTGTAGGAAAAGAGAAGAAAGTCACTTGCCGGTGACCCTGTCCCTTGTCAGCAGAAGAGCCAAGGTTGCATGCAACTCGGTGGTCTTGACCCCAAGGTCAATGCCTTCACATCACCTGATTGTTATTCTCTTTGACTTTAGTCCTCCTTCCGCACTAACCCGCCCTGCACCTTCCAACACAGCTGCTTGCCCTTGCCCTTCTTTGATTGAGTGACTTGGTCAGGCGATGCAATGGCTAATGGCTAGGTCAGATAATTGGAAGACTCTGAACATACAAGGGCATGTTCATATTACTGAGAGAAAGAGACAACTGCATATTTTACATACAGTGTGTCATGTGCCAGAGCAGAGGTAAGCATGACGTACTCTGGGGGCACAGAAATGAAGGCAATGGAATCTGTCTGAAAAAGTCAGAGGAGCTGTGAAGAACGAGTTAGTCATGAAGGGTGCTGGCGGTTCACTCAGACAAAGGAGAGCTTATGCAAAGGCAAAGCTAACTGGAAGATAAAAGAAGTAATATTTGCCAAGCACCAAGCACCCACCAGGCACAACAAATCTATACAAGATGGATAATTATCTGTTGAGAAAGTTAACAGTTGGAGACCTTATTCTAAAATTTACTGAATGCTAACTACATGCCAGGCATTTACTCACATTATTTCTGCTAATCCTAACAACAAAATTTATAAGGGACATACTACTAATGTTACGCACAAAGAAACCAAGTCTCAGAAAAATTAAGTAATTGCTCAAACTCCCAAGTCCAGTAAATTGAGATGGAGGAGGTATGCAAGACTAGGCTCTCCTTGATTCTGAAGCAGGTTCCAACCAGGATGTGAAATTGCACTGATCCCTTGTAGGAGACAGACAAGAATGTTACAGACAGATCAAAGATCTGTGAAGATCAGAGTGAAGAGAGAAGGCCTTATCCTGTTGGTGCAGTTTTTAGGTAGAAAGTGATTTGATCACATTTCTATTTTAGAAAGCTCTTCAGGCACAGCATTCATGGTGGAATGAAGAGAAGAAATGGAGGCCAAGAGACCAGTAAAGAGCTGTGTAAAAACCCGGATGAGAGATAATGAGTTCAGATCTAAGATAAGGCAATGCTGATGGAGGGAGGGGGGAAACGCAGAGGATTTTGGAAAGAGAAAAATCTGAAAAACATGGTTTCCATTTGGATATTGGAGAAGATAGAGGGAGAAGGGGGAACCAAAGTGATCTCCGACGTCAGAGAACCAGTAACCTCGTGAAATACAGCATTTGAGACAATGACTTTCTTTTACATATAATTTTTATTTACTTTTAATTCTTTTTGCACAGGTAATACCTATTCAGTGTAGCAAAACTGGAAAATACTAGATCAACAAAAATAAACCTGAAAGTCTCGTAATTCTACCATGAATATATACCATGTATACATAACCTTAAATATCATATCCTTGAAGTTTCCTATATGTATTTATTAACCCAAAAGGCTCATATAAAACATAGTGTTTGAAACCTGCATTTTTTACACTCAGCTACATAATTTGAATGATTTTCCATGTCAAGACTTGTATTTTTATGGCTACTATTCCATTGGATGGAATTGTCATAAGAATTTAACAAACCCCCCTTCTCTTGACGTTTGTGTTATTGCCACTGCTGAGTGTGTAAATGGTTAACAACAATTATACATATGTTTTTACTCATCTTTACTTGGGACATATTCTCAGAAATCAAGTGATTTATCAAAAGGAGGGTTCCACTTGAGGGTTTTGCCGTCTGCCCCCAGGTTGTCCTACAGAGTAGGAGAGAATGTTTGTTCACATGCTTACTGGCAAATGACTATCAACATCCTCTAAAAATTTTGCCAAATTAAAATGTAGCCATCACTATGTATTTCTTTATTATGAGTGAGGTTTAACTGTTTATTCTGTGATTTTTGGTTATTTTCATTTCTCCTGTAGGAAATTTCTAATTCTTGTTCTTTGTCAACTTTTCAGTTGGACTGTTCATTTTTTTTTTTCATGCATTGGATAAAGCTCTTTATGTATTAAGTTTCTATTTCTTCTTAAAGTAGTAATTTATAGGTTTTTGAAGTATTTAGTGTATCTTTGTACGTCCAATGATTTTTGACCTGTAGGTCTGGCTTATTTTAGGTGTGTATCTTATCAACAGGGTTAAATTAATCCATGAATATTATTTATGATAGCTGATGTGTTTGGGTTTTCTTCGGTCATGTTAGTTTATGCTATTCTGTTTTTCATTCTTTGTTATTTTTTTATTTTCCTAGGGTTTTTCTATCTGTATTCTTTGGTGTTTTTTTTTCCCCTCTTCCACTGATTTGGAGGTTATACAGTCTTTTTCTGTTCATAGTTACTTGCTTTTTTTCAGGTACAAATTTGATCCTCTGTTTTTCTTTTGGCTTTATCATATCAATGTACCTAAAAAGAAATGAGAACCCCCCCCTTGTTCCTCTTTCCACTCATCTCCCAATTTCTCTCATATTTTAAACCTTTCTTCTTTATATTATGCAGATTATTTTCTTCTTTAGATCATATGTCTTTCTTTTTTAAAAGAAGTTTATTTATTTATTTTGAGAGAGAGGGAGAGAGAGAGAGAGGAGGAGGAGGGGCAGAGAGAGAGGGAGAGAGAGAATCCCAAGCAGGCTCTGCACTGTCAGCTCAGAGCCCAGTGTGGGGCTCGATCCCGTGAACCATTGTTCTGAGACACTTTTCAAAGTGATTCAAAGTACAAAATGTACACTACGTGAATACACACATATTCCAGACTTTGTGCCTCTAAATACAGCCCATAAAGATATGGCTTCATGACTTAAAAAACTAAAGGTACTAAAATGAGATTCTGCTTCTTAGCTGGAAAACCACAGGATCTATAGATCAAGAGTCAAACACTTAACTGACTGAGCCACCTAGGCACCCCAGATCATCTATCTTTCTTTTTAAAAAGGGCCTTATTTGATATTTTTTTTCATTTTTGCAATTTTAGCAAGATATTTAGTGATTTACTGTATGTTTTACTAGTTTCTTAGTCTTAAGCTGTTTGCTAAATACCATTTTTCCCATGCTTGAGTTTCTAATTTTGATTTCTTTTCAGTCACTGAAATGTGTCTTTATTTCCAGAAGCTATGCATATCCTGGAATGTCTTTCTCTTCCTCATATTTACCAATAGCTTGCCTAGATATAGAATTCGGGGCTGATAATATTTTTTCCACATAGCTATATATCTTATTTCCATTATTTCTCCTGCCTTTTGTTTTTGCACAGGAGAAATGGAATATCAGTTTGATTTTGCATTTATAAGTGCTTGCTTTTCTTTCCTAGATGCTTGCTATACTTTTCTTTTATCCTGGGTGTCAATCACTTTTTGTTAATTTCACCTGAAACTTGAGGGTTTTTTTTTTTTTTTTTTGCACTGAATCTTCAAGTAAGGAATATATTCTCGTGTTAATATCACAACTAGTACTTTTCCTAGGTGTACTTAGTTCTGTTGTTATGGAATTTTATGGCTTCTTTTTACTGTCTCAAAGAAGTTTAATTTTGCTGTTACAGTTTGTATTTTCTTCTCCATCTCAGTGTTCGTCTTAATCATTTTCTCCTACAGCTGCTGACTTCTGTTTAAAGGAGACCATGTTCAGGGTGCCTGAATTGTTCAGTCGGTTGAGCATCTCACTCTTGATTTTGGCTTAGGTCATGATCCCAGGGTCATGGGATCAAGCCCCACGTCAGGCTCTGTGCTGAGTGTGGAGCCTGCTTAGGATTCTTTGCTTCTCCCTTTGGCCCTCTCTCCTGCTTGTACTGTCTTTCTCTCCCTCTCTCTTAAATACAATTTTAAAATAATAATAATAATAAAAAAATAAAGGAGACCATGTTGTCTTGCATCTTCTTGAAGACTGGTGCAAATATTTACTGAACTTTTCCTAGAAAGAAATACTCAGTAATATGAATAATTCAATAATAATTCGACATTTAATACTGTGATGCTTTGATTGCAATGTTCTCTTTCTGCTGAGCTATTTTTCATAAGTCACATATCATTATAACTATTTTTATAATGTTTCTCTCAGTCTTAAATACTGTCACAGATCTAGCCAGTCCTAGAATTTTCTACTAAATATCACGGGAAAATGTTACCTTCTGTTTATAAATATAATCAAGAATTTCAGAAGCATGGTTATTTTTTTCTAATAATTACATTATGTTGTGAATCTTGTCTCTTTTATATTTTTAGCCTATTCTAGTGGTTAAAACAAGGACTACAGCATCCAAGAGACCTGGTTTTAAGACATAGCAAGTGTAGTGGTAAAGAATCTGGACTCTGGATACAAACTATCCAGGTTCAAATCTCAGCTTTGCCACTTACTGTGTAACTTTGGCAAGTTATTTAACCTCTTACTGCCTTGGTTTTCTCACCTATAAAAGGAAATTAATAATATTAGTTACTTCATAGGTCTTTAAGGAGATATAAAAAGTTAATATTTATAAAATATGTAGAACAGTCCCTGGGACATAGTAAGTACCATATAAATATTTACTTTAAAATTCTAGCTCTACCCTTCCTCTCAATTTAGTTGTAAACCATATATATATATATATTTTTTTTTTTAAATAAATAAGCCAGACCTTATCTTCTCAGAAACAGAGCTTAAACAAATGACAACAGGAAGGGTAAAGGAATGTGCTACCATTTAGAAATATGTGACTTGCTAATTAAGAACAAGATAAATGTAACTTTGATTTTTTTTGTCATAAAAATGTAGCAAACCAATGTTAACTACTAAAGAAAAAATTCTAGCTGTATTACCTCCTCAGGAACTTCACTCAAGTCAGCAAATCTCTCTAAGCCTCCATTGTCTCATCTTTAAGGTGGACAAAATACTAATAAAATTAATGCACATATTAATAACACTATTAATACTATTGACTAATACTTTGTAGACTAAATGAGATGATTTATATAAAATAGTATCACAAGTATATATTACTTGTTTCTACTATTTTTAAAGTTATTTTTTTAATGTGTGTTTATTTTTGAAAGAGAGAGAGGGAGACAGAGCATGATTGGGGGAGGGGCAGAGAGAAAGGGGGACACAGAATCCAAAGCAGGCTCCAGGCTCTGAGCTGTCAGCACAGAGCCCAACGCGGGGCTCGAACCCACGAAGTGTGAGATCATGACCTGAGCCGAAGATGGACACTTAGCCAGCTGAGCCACCCAGGCACCCCTGTTGCTACTATTTTTAAATAATTGCACGCATACTTGACAGTGCTGCATCAAATTAGCTGAGCATTGCAAGTCCTTCTTTTGGAAATGTCCTTTTTTTTTCTTTTAATGTTTATTTATTTTTGAGAGAGACAGAGCATGAGCAGGGGAGAGGCAGAGAGAGAGGGAGACACGGGGAAAAAAAGCAGGCTCCAGGCTCCAAGCTGTCAGCACAGAGCCTGATGCATGCTCAAACCCACGAACCCACAAACCCGCGAGATGGTGACCTGAGCCGAAGTCAGAAGCTTAACCACTGAGCCACCCAGCCGACGCCTTTTGGCAATTTCCATACTCAATTTTGAGTTATTTTGTAGATGTGTAACTCCAGAGAGTAAGTCACAGATTCAAAGTGACATTGTCAGTAAAGAGCATGTGTGTGTGTGTGTGTGTGTGAGAGAGAGAGAGAGAGAGAGAGAGAGAGAGAGAGGGAATGAGATTTTCTGAGCCAGGGACAGCAGGGTCTTAATAATTCTTTTTTCTTCAAAGGGCCTATTTCCCATCAGTTGGATTATTTCCCTCTTTTACTTTCTTCTATCCTTAGACAAGTGCTTTGAACAGAAACAATGGGCTCCTTGGTTTTTGCGTATTTGGCTCTTCTCCTCTGCTGGCAGACGATCCCAGAGTGTAGTAGGGGAGGTGGGGCTGCACAGGTGGGGGTAGGAGAATACGGAGTCAACAGTATTTATTAAGAATTTTTAGGGGCGCCTGGGTGGCTCAGTCGGTTGAGCGTCCGACTTCGGCTCAGGTCATGATCTCGCGGTCCGTGGGTTCGTGCCCTGCGTCAGGCTCTGTGCTGACAGCTCAGAACCTGGAGCCTGTTTCAGATTCTGTGTCTCCCTCTTTCTCTGACCCTCCCCTGTTCATGCTCTCTCTCTCTCTCTGTCTCAAAAATAAATAAAAGAATGTTAAAAAAAAAAATTAAAAAAAAAAAAAAAGAATTTTTATATGTCCTGTATCACTGATTCCTTTTAGTCCCTTAACATGTGTCGTTGTTTTGGTTTTTCCCACAAATAAGCCCAGGCATCTCATGCTGGGTTGTGTTGTAATCGTAACTAACTGTGGGACTGAAGAGGCCACATCCTAACCTGTAAATAACAAACTACATTATTCTTTAAAAAAAGAATCTCTGTTTCCCTTGCTTGAATTATACTATTATTGGTATGGAAAGCTATTATTGGGATTTTTTTCTGCCTACTTAGTCTCAAAAATGTTAACTATCACTTACCATCAATTAATATAAAATGGACTTCCCCAGCTTGCCCGTCAGGGACATACAAACCAGAAGGTTCTCCAGGAGGAATCAGCACTTGCCTTCCGTGTCCTGATGAAAATCACACCTCTCCACCTGGAAGTACGTCCCTGGAAGACTGTGTCTGCAAGGAGGGATATCGGGCATCCGGCCAGACGTGTGAAGGTAAGCCTCCCACATTTAGCAAATGGGAAATACAAAAGCTGATCTCTTAAGAAAAATGATGCTGATATTTCCATCCAGTTTATTTTAAATGATCTCTAATAATCCTTTCTCTAATCTTATTTGGGGGAAGTTCTTTTTTTTTCTTTTAATTATAACCATAGGCACCAAGGTGGCTATATTTTTTAAAAATATTTTTTAATGTTTGTTTTATTTTTTATTTTTGAGAGAGAGAGAGAGAGAGAGACAGCATGAGCGGAGGAGAGGCAGACACACACACACACACACACACACACACACACGTGCGCGCGCACAATCCGAAGCAGGCTCCAGGCTCTGAGCTGTCAGCACAGAGCCTGACATGGGGCCCAAACTCACGAACCGTGAGATTATAACCCGAGCTGAAGTCAGACACTCTACTGACAGAGCCACCCAGGTGCCCCCCTTTGCTTTTACTAAGTAGCATTTCTTATCAATGCATACACCCATATCTTGCTCCAGAGAAAATAGATCTGAGACCCCAATAACTATGAAACCAGGAAGATTTAGTACTTGAAAAAGATCTAAATATGAATCTAACAGCCACAAATTTAACAAAAAATATAACAAATGAGCTAGTTTGGGCTCTGGTGATATTTATATCCATTTAAGAGAATATGTTTATGAGTAAAGTGTCTTGATATTATTCATATCAAAAATTAAAACTGTGTAATTAGCCTGTAACATGTACAAGAGGCTGTGGCTCTTGGGATTTGTAGCCAACATACTTTGTTGAATTTATTCTTTGTTTTATGCCACCTTAATTAAGGAGGAAAATAGGGGCGCCTGGGAGGCTCAGTTGGTTAAGCGTCCAACTTCAGCTCAAGTCATGATCTCATAGTTCGTGAGTTCAAGCCCCACATTGGGTTCTGTGTTGACAGCTCAGAGCCTGGAGCCTGCTTTGGATTCTGTGTCTCCCTCTCTCTCTCTCTGCCCTCCGCCTCTAATGCTCTGTCCCTGTCTCTCTCTCAAAAATAAATAAATATTAAAAAAAAGAAGGAAAATAGGTTATGACCTATGAAGATCAAGAACTAGAAAATTTCATATCCACATAGATGTCAAAATAAAACATTTTTAGGGCTTAAAATATATTTAGTCTGTTTAAAAAATTGGAAGTAAATACATACCTAATAGGAGTGAGATGTAAGGGTTCTTCTTTCAAATATGCACTTAGAAATTGAGATGCAGTAAATTGGAATGATGTGGGTAATTTAGCTGTGTGTGTAAAATGTCCCCTTAAACAAACACAGGAAAGGAGGCCATTTCATAGGCAAAAGGCTAATTTTGCTTTTTTATTTTCTTTCTGTAAATGTTAGTTGTCCACTGCCCTGCCCTGAGGCCTCCCGAAAACGGTTACTTTATCCAGAACACTTGCAACAACCACTTCAATGCAGCCTGTGGGGTCCGATGTAACCCTGGATTTGACCTCGTGGGAAGCAGCATCCTTCTGTGTCTACCCAATGGTTTGTGGTCCGGTTCAGAGAGCTCCTGCAGAGGTATGCAAACTGCCAGTTCACATTGTTTATTGATTGCCTTGCTTGATTTCCTTGACTTAACCTTTAATGGACCAGTGAAGTTCTTTGTTTCTTTTGATTTCATAGACCACAGACCACAGAAAGAGAAAAAAATTATAGGGACATTGGAAGTCAGAACTACTAAGTTCAATTGACCACATCATCGTAAACTATGCCCTCTATGTTTCTTTTATGAACAGACAGAGAGCAAAGAAAGGGCCTTCCTGGGAAGGAAATGGACAGGTTACCCCAAACCTCAGATTTCAAGCAGCCAAAATAGGGTGCCAAGGAGAGGGTTAGAATGAGGACTTTGAGGACTCATGTGATTGGAGGACTCAGGGAGCCACATGAGGGTCTGGCAGTGGGAGCAGTGAGCCAACTTGTATGTCTCCAGCCTTTGCTTGGAATAGACAGTGTGCTGTAGAGAGTGGGGATTTGCCAAAGTGAGATCACAGAGTCTAGTCAGGCCAATAGAAATGGGGACTGTACCTCGAGTAGAAGCAGAGGCTCCCACATCACACAGAGAAAAGACGAATATTATGGTAGCTTAGTTCACCTCCACTCTCGCCATCTGTAGGATCTCCTTTCCTTCTTCTTACAACTATGACACACAACTTCCTAAGGTTTCACAAGTAGGGTTGGAAAAGACGGCTATCTAAGAAAAGAGGGGAACAAGCCAAAGGCCTTGAGAATCCCTCCTTTCCAAGCTTCTGAATACAGTATTCACCCGCTACCTAGAGTTGCCAGATGATATACAGGGGACACCCAGCGAGACGAGAATTTTAGATAAACAACAACTTTTAGTGTAAGTGAGTCCCATGCAAGATGTGGGATTTACTTATACTAAAAATGAGGTGTTGATTTTCCAAAACTCAAATTTAACTGGATCTCCTCATTTGTTTGTTTGCTTTGCTAAATCTGGCAACCTCACCCCCCACCACATCCCCCAGGCATCCTTTGGCAATACACTTTGCTGAGGATTTGACTGCTCCAGGACCCCACATCACACAGCTCACTGGAGTACGGTAAGGAGTTTTCTCTTGGCTCTTGCACTCATAAGGGAAGCCCACCTACTCAGACCCAGGTCGTTTGTGAGCCACAGGAGACAACCACTGTGGTTATCACCTACCGGTTTTTACCATCTGCAAGTATGAGTCTGCTTAACTCAGGTCCCAACCCGTCCTCTTCTGTGTACCTACAAAAAAAGAAGAGGCACGCCTGTGCTGAGGTGGCTCAGTTAAGCCTCCAACTTCGGCTCAGGTCATGATCTCGCGGTTCATGAGTTCGAGCCCCACGTCAGGCTCCGTGCTGACAGCTTGGAGCCTAGAGCCTGCTTCGGATTCTGTGTCTCCCTCTCTGTCTCTGCCCCTGCCCTGCTTGTGCTCTCTCCCTGTCTCTCAAAAAAAAAAAAAAAAAATAATAATAATAATAAACATTAAAAAAATAAGAAATCAGCAAAATTGAACAAGAGAGTCCTGAAAGAAAAGGGAAACAAATGGAATCACTGAGATTCCAAGGCAATTACAGTGCTTAAATAAGGCCAGGATTCCAAGAAATAGGAGATCTCTGAAAACAAAAGGATTTCTTAAGAGGAAATAAAAGTTTGCAGACGCAATGAATAGATGTAGTTAAAAGCCAAATTAATAAGTTACAAAATCAACTCAAGAAACACTTCTGAAAGGGGCGCCTGGGTGGCTCAATTGGTTAAGCCTCCGACTTCAGCTCGGGTCATGATCTCACAGTTTACGTGTTTGAGCCCCGTGTCGGGCTCTGTGCTGACAGCTCAGAGCCTGGAGCCTGCTTCAGATCGTGTGTCTTCCTCTCTTTCTGCCCCTCCCCTGCTTGTTCATTCTCTCTCTCTCCCTCTCTCTCTCTCTCTCTCTCTCAAAAATAAAACATTAAAACTTTAAAAAAAAAGAAACTCTTCTGAAAGTAAAGCAGAGTTTCAAAGATTAAAAAAATATAAAATGATAACGTGACATGAGAATAGTCCCGGGAAATAGACTCTTTTCATACTTGGAACCTAGAGAGAGAGTGGAATGAAAGAGAACATAGCCCCAAGCGGAAATCTTGAAAATATATGCAACTAACATCTTTGATATTCAGTTTAAAATCACTTAATGAGTGCTAGAAAAAAATTATTGAAAACAGATCCATGTCTGGAAAGAATCGTAGTGAAATTTCTGAATGTGTTGGAAAAATAGAAAATTGTGCCTGTTTCACAGTTAGAAATAAATAATATTACCTACAGAGGAAAGAGAATCAGACTTGAGCCTCTTATTAGCCATTCTAAATATGAGAAGATAAGGGTGTGTTGCCAGGAGTCTGAGAGAAAAGAATCAGACCCTAGATTTCTGAGCTCAGATCAGCTACTGTTTTATGTGGGAAGGCCAAGGAAAGACATTTTCAGTCATGCAGTCTCAAATGGTAAAAAAGCCACATCCCATGCCTGAAAAAGTTAATCGTAGAAAGCCTCTTAGATATATTCCTATAAAGTCAACAGTTATCAGCTCTGTGTAAAATCACTACCCCTTCTTCCAAATACGTCATGGCAGAGGGTGGAAAACATTGCATTTTAACTTTTCCACTTACTGGTCTTCCAAAGAAGAGTGAGAAAAGCGGGTAGACGACGCCTTCAGGATAAGGTCCAACCCCTGCCTCTTTACCCTCCACAGTCTACACCCTGAGCCTCAAATCCTACACTAAAGCCATAAGAAATGGCCATGTCCTCTCGGGAAGCCATCCTTTGACAAGTTGTTACCACAGCTTTGAGTGCCTGATGGCCCTGAATTTGCTCTTTGTCTCTCTATATAAACCCTCTGCTGTCATCAGACTTCTCAGCCTGGATGGGATGACCTCAACTTCTGTATGTGTGTCCATGCATCCGTTCTCCCCTCATTCTAGAGCCTGTGCTCTGTGTGTCAGGCTCAGTCAAGGAGGCACAGTGACCACGAGTGTCATGGGATGAGGGATCTATTTTAGGAATTGAACCTTATGCAATTTTGGAAGGAGCTGAAGGCAAACTGAAGATCTAGAAGAGAAGTTGGAGCATCAGAGGTGTTTCTACCAACTCAGTCTGTGAGACCAAGCCTGCCCTGCTGCTGGGGTGGGACTGAAAAGGAGAAATGCGTTGAGAGGTCTTAGAGAAGGTTTCCATGGTTCCACAGCCAAGAGCCTGGCATCAAGCTTGGGGCTTCCTCAGGCCAACACAGTCAACAATTGGGACATGGAATAGAGGCAAGCAAAGACAAGCTGGGATCCGTGGGACATGTCTACATTTGTCCATCACCATGTCTGGCTACATTGGTCCAGGCTGCTTTCCAAAATCCAGGGCACGTTCTTCTTCTGATCAACCCTAGCCTGCCCTATTGTAAGGGGAGTCTGACAGCTTGTTTCCCAGCTTAACCAACTCGATATAATACAAACCAACACACTTAACTTTTATTAATCAGCTTGTCTGTCGCCTCTGCTAGACTGAGTTCTTTATGAGCACAGAATGTATCTTTTCTTCTCAACCCTTACTTATACCTCTGGTGAATGATCAAGAACTTGATCAATAGATGTATTGGTAAGTCCATTGATAAATAGATATACTGATGGTCGGACTGCATCACTTGCCATTATGCATTCACATTGTTAAAGAGCATTCTTGTTCTTATTTATGTGATTTCAGTTGACATTCCAATATAAACAAAACAATGTTAATCAAAGATTAAAAGATCGCTTTAGTTTCATTCCCAAAGCTACACATAACTTACCAGTGTACAAAGCTGTCCCGAATGAAGATACCTACTCCCTAACTCTGGCGCATCATTTGTGACTTTAATTACTTGAGATATTGCTCTTTGAAAATATATACCATATTTCATTAATTATAAAACACTTTCCCCCATATTTTAATGTCTCTAAAAACTCAGATGTACCTTAAAGTCAGTGGCATGAAATCCTTTCATAGATATTACTGTTTCTTTATTAGTGGCACATAAAATAATGGTGTGCCTCACAAATGGGGCATCTGGCATTCAATGAAATATGACAGCTGCATTGGGATTCACCTCTGTTTCAGGGCGGATAACTGGAGAAAGTTGTATTTTACATTTCCAGGTGAAATCTAATGGTACGAACAGAATCATTTTAGTTATGTCATCTCTTTCTTGCAAATCTTCCTGAAATTGAGACAGAAATGAAAGAGCAGTTTAAAATGTAAAGCCTTTTGCAAATTTCATTTTGCATCATTAATGTTTTATAGTGTTAAGTAATACTTAATAGGCTTGAGCCTTCTTCCTCCTCTGTACTCATCATAAAGCATTTATACTTTTTGTTCAATTTTCTCTGAATTATACATTTATTTCTAAACTAGGAAGGGTTTTTTTTTGTGGTTTCCTAATGATAACTAAGCCACAACATCACAGTAAATTAAATTTTGCGATAGGTTTCCTCAGAAAATGGCTCACACAACAATAAGAATCCTACACTTAATATCAGATTTATTTTATTTTCAGTATAGATGCTATCACAATTTGGGCTTGACAGGAATTATTTATATGGGTGGAAATCTAATTAGTCTTTAAAATCAGAACCAGAGCAGGTCTCAGAGTGTCTACTTCTTAGTAGACTGTATTCTTGAAACGATTGCTACTTTCTAAAAAGACCAAATGAGCATTTAAGGTTGCTTTGACATGAATGTGAATCAAGAAACGTTTATTGCACAATTTGTCAGCTTGTTGAAATAAAAAAAAAAATTTTATTGAAACTAATAAATAAACATGTTCCTATTAAGAATGATAATAAATGGTCATTCCTGGTTGAAAAGGAGTATAAAATGTTTAAGGGCTAACTAGGAATCCTTGCATATGCTTTGTTTTCTCAGAGGAGCAATCAAAGTTTATTGAAAGCACATTTGAGAAGCAATATAATATGTATGTGTATGAAACACCAACTCTAATTTACTATCAGTACTCTTGAGAGATGTTGTGAATCCATTTCATTTTGAGTGGGAAAGCTGGAGTGATTTCATCAGTGTTTTAAATCTAAAAGCAGTTGTTTAAAATATGGCTTTCCAGATTTTATACATTTTGATCATAGGGATTTATCTTACCTTTTAATTCCACGTGGCACTTGGCATTTTGTTACATATGGTGGTCACACTGAGTAAAAACCAAACTGTGGAAGGCAAAATAGTTCTATGCCCTTGATGCACTCAGCAAGGATTCTACTTACATGATGGACACACTCAATAAAAATCAAGATGTGGAAGGCAAAATGTGTCTACTCATTTGTCATTAGTAGTTGATTTCGATCCAAGCCATCTCAGGGATTGAAAGGCAAAGGCTTATGGTTTAACTCCTAATTTGATTTTTGTCTTTTCTCTAAGAATGATCAATCCTAAATATATATTTAATGCACCCAATATTTATGCTCTGCCGACTAATATCATTTAAATGGGTTCCTTCAGAATAGATCCTGCCAAGCGGTGACTTCAGTTGAATATGCACTGAATGTTTTGCCCCAACTTCATTTCCTATTATTATAAAGTTAAGCTTTCATCATAAATATATGCTTCATATGAAAAACTGGCAAATACAGAAATGTGGAAGAAAGAAAAATGCACCCTACCCAGAGTCCTCCAAAACATTCTGAGTCCCAAATGATTTTGTTCAAAAATATTTAGAGATTGCTATGTTGTCTTTGGGCCTTTAGTGTTGCAGAAGTGCTATTGTTGATAGTAGAACTTTGTTCTTCTGTAGGGGTTATTTTTTTGTGCTATTCCTGATGCTTGTAGGATTTTATCTGTGAGCACATGAGTTTATGTGACCATCCTTTGACATATCTAACAGAAATGCACCCTCTTTTCCTCTCTGTATTTCTGTTTATGACAGGGATGTACATGCCCTGCTCCCTCTTTCTTTCCCTTTCCCTTCTTCCTACCTTACCTTCTCCTCCCTATTTTTCAGCTTCCTCTCCCTCCTCTACACTGTCCTTCGTATCCCCTTTCCCTTTTCTCTCCTCCCCTCCTTCTCTTATACCTACCTTCTCCTCCCCTTCTCTTCCCTGTCTTCTCTCTTCTTATTCTCCCATTTCCTTTCTCCTTTTCCCTTGCCCTCCTTCCCCTGATTGGAAATCTGAAGGGAGTGGGTTTAAGCTGGAACTGGAGAAAAAGAAGTAGAGAGAGTATAAATTCTTTAGAGATGATTTTATCTACAGAACACACAACATATTGGAGAGCCCAGTAGGGTACAGAAACTGATGGAGTTGAAGCCCTTCAGCGAGTGATCCAAGAAGACAGGAGGTTGTTGTCAGAGGGTGGGATGTTAGCTTGGTGATGGCAAGGTCTAGAGGATAAGGCAATGAAATAGGTGAAGGATTTGGTTATTGCAGGAAAGGAGGTGAAGAATATGACCCCACAATACTGGAATGATCATCTACACAGACAATGAAATCATCAATGTGTGTGTGTGTGTGTGTGTGTGTGTGTGTGTGTGTGTGTCTGAGAGAGAGAGAGACAGAGACAGAGACAGAGACAGAATAAAATCTTCAAAGAATGAGAAGTGGCCCGGAGGTCAGCAGACAGTTGGGGGGAGAAAGATGTTGAATATTTAATATGACACTTTGACACTTCGTGGGAGCTAAAAGGTTTTACAGAGAAGGGAGGAGGAAGAGAGAATAATCTGGGAAGGCACAAGGAACAAAGAGGACATCTTTTTCTCCAGGCCTTGTCTATAAGAGACCATTGGATTCTGATTAAGATAAGAAAGTGAGAGAAAAGTTCACAAGTGAAGTTTAGGTTATGAGGGGATTTATTGAAGACTGATTGTGTATTTCAGAGGGCAGGTGCCAGAGCTTGTGAGTTAGATTTGGATTAGACATATATGAGTATGACCCTGATAGATGAGGGATAACTTTGGAGCCTTGGGCTTCCTATGAGATTGTCAGAAGCAGAAATATAGAGCATCATGAGATTAATTGAGAGAGACCCTAAAACACATTATGGGATTTTGGTGGGCTGGGCAGTGAGGAAAATCTTGCCAGGAGAGCTCAGAGCACAGATTCCATTTGGGGACCTGTAGAGGCAGAATCAGCATGAGTACTCTCTCGTAGCTTCTCTGATGTAGTGTTGAAGCCATCAAGTTAGAATTTGCAGTACTAGGAAAAGGCATATGTCTCTGGACACCCCGTGGGACTTCTGCTGGTGGTGTTGAGGCTGACTGAGGCACAGGGGCATTTCCGGCATTGAGGGGTTAGTAAATACCCCTTGGCTACTCTCTCAGGGTGGTTTTGAAGTTGGTAGAAAAAAGGGTCATGTCACCAGTTGTACCTGCTCACTTCTGAGCCCAGGGAAATGTGATCCTAAGTCACATGCTCTACCTCTGAGCAGGGCTGGAGCACACACAAATCCCATGAGCTGAAAGAGGGGAGAAACCTTTCCCTAGGAAAGTAGCAAAGGAGGAGTGAATGGATGCTGGGCACAGGAAATTAGGAATTGTGTACAGCTGCTGCTATTTCAAAGACCCAAATAACAATGTCTTAAAGCAATTAAGAGTTTACTTTTCTCGCATCTAAAAGAAGACGAGAAGCTGGTATGATAGCTCCATTATCATCAGAGACCCAGGCTTCTTTAATTTTTTTTGCTGTACCCTCTTAGTACTTGATAGTTATTCTATAGTAGTATCTCGTACTTAGACAATAATATGCTGGGGTACCATCCCTCATGTCCGTATTTCAGGACAACAAAGGAGGAAGAGGGGAAGGCAAAAAGTACTCTCTCAATTGAAAGGGTCACCATTAAAAAGCTTTGCCACACATCCCGCACAACTGCAGCTTATATTTCATTGGCTGTCAATCATTGTGATGGAGGTGGGCAGTTGTTACCTTCTAACTGTGCATATTTGGTGCTGAATAGAACTTGGAAGAATGTTATCGGGTGCACAACTGGCACTCTTTGCCAAAGCAGCAAAACACACAAACAAAACAACGTTAGCGCGTAAGTCAAGATCAGCATCATGAGGTAGAGTTTGCAGCAAGTGTCTTGGAAGAAAGGAGTGAAAAAGCCAAAAGGAGCAGAGTTACAGTCAAGGAGTAGGATACTGAAATTGAAGATTACAGAGGCTGGGGTCATTAAAAGCCCAGGATGTACCCATGAGATCTGAGAATTGAGTTAATCGTGAACCTGAATCCCTGTCCTGGAAAAGACGTCCTCTTTTTGTTGGAATGTAGCCTGGAAAAGCTCAGCTGAGGCCCAGCTGAAGGTTGACGATCCCTCCCTTTGTCAGCCACCTCCAATCTACAGGTATCATCGTCCATCTAGGACCAGACTCCTTAGACAGGTTAAGTTTTCCACTTATGGGCAGGAGGTTGAGTGCCGGGATCTTACTAGGGCAATGCGTTTGATGAAACACATGCCTTCAGTTGTCCCATACTAACTCAAAACATAATGATGTGCTATTTACTATTTGCCATTTTAAGAAAAGTTATTTTCTTGCTTGCAACGTGTAGGCATTGTTAAACTTCCTATTTTTGTCTTTATTTAGTAAAATGTGACCCAATGTTTTTCATTTTATATAGTACGAACATGCCCCCATCTTCGCCAACCCAAACATGGCCGCATCAGCTGTTCTACCAAGGAAATGTCCTACAAGACAGTGTGTTTGGTTACCTGTGATGAAGGGTACAGACTAGAAGGAAGTGCTAAGCTTACTTGTCAAGCTAACACCCAGTGGGATGGTCTAGAACCTCGGTGTGTGGGTAAGTCATGGAAGGCATGGTGCGTTTGGTGATTTATTTCTCTTGCTCTCTGATTTCTCCTTTCTTCTGTGAAGGCCTAGAACTTCTGTGAAGTTGATTCATAATGAATATAAATCCACATCCATGTATACAGATGCGCGGAGACACAGGTATACAGGTACATAAACGAATGTGCAGTTTTATTCCGCTCCAATGATAAAAAGACACCAGAATCCCATTATCCGAGTCACTGAAGTTTACAGCTTGAAATGGTGATGATGTTTTTTTTAACTGGGGCCAATTTGGATGGATTTTTTAAAGACCAAATTCTGTGTGATTCCCCTGCTTTGTTAAACAGAAGTTACTTTTACCTTGTTGATAAAAGGACAAAATTATGAACCAGTGAACCTTAGGATAGACCATAATATTCTATTTCATCAGAAGATTTTTTTGCCTTGTCCTTCTCGAAGAGTTGTGACATCTCACTACTGAAATCAGGTCCAGAATGAATAAATTCAGGAATCTTTCCAGTTTGCTGCTCCTTATACACTGTAAATACAAATGATAACGATAATGATGATGATGATGAGAATCCTTATAAAATGTCAGATGTAGTATACAGAGCTTGGCAGGTAGATAATTAAATAAGCAACTTCCAAAAAAGGAAAAAGAAGAACTATATGTAAGGAATAAATTGAAATATGCCAGGACCCAAGATGGGAAAACTAGGTACTATGAATCTGTCATTTCCTTCCAAATTGATTTACAGGTTTGTTCTAGTATAATCTAGTACTCGATCCGTGGTTGATGAAGGTATCACCAGGAAGGTTGTTGAGCTTACAGGGTATGGGGGGATTCATTTAACAGTCCAAAAGTTGGCCCTCACTGTTTAAGCTAAGAAAAACTGATATTATCAAACTGAGAAGAGATTAATCTCTCCTGGATGGGCAAATGAAATTCACTATTAAGCAAAAATTCAATTCATTAGCAATGAGATGCCTACTATTATGGATATTGTAAGAGTTAGGCCTGGAATACGTTGTATTTCCCTGTAGACAGAAGCTGCAAGGACACCCAAGTCAAGAATACACTTAGTTTGTATGAAACCCAGACAAAGGGAGATAGCCCTTCAGATATTCCACAGAATTAAATGAGGTAAAAATGATGGGTCTTCCATCATAGAAAGGTGCCTTTACGATGGCACAATAAATGTCAATGAACTTCTTTAGTTGGGATGTTGTCTCCTTACACTAGATTTTCTATGTAAGTACTAATGTTTACTCCCAAGAATCACCTCTTACCCTGCTTCCATGGCTGATCAACTCCTCTTCTGAGGGACCCAATCTTTTTTTAAAAATAGTAATACTGGGGTGCCTGGGTGGCTCAGTCACTTAAGCATCAGACTCTGCATTTCCGCTTAGGTTATGATCTTAGGGTTGGTGAGGTCAAGCTCAGAGTTGGGCTCTGCACTGACAGCACAGAGCCCGCCTGGGATCCTGTCTCTCCCTCTCTCTCTCTGCCCCTCCCTGACTTGTGTGCTCTCTCTGTCTCTCAAAAGTAAATAGAATAAAACTTAAAAAAAAATGCATCTAATAAGGTTTTCCTATTCTCAGTTCTTGTAAAAATCATTGTGTGCATTTCTGTAATGATTTAAAGCATATGCAAATCTTGGTGATTTATGTAACCATCGAAGGGAGATTGCTTCCCTTTTTACAGTTCATTGGAGAACCACTCACTGTAGCCTCCAAATTCTGACAACAACCGTAATTACTGTGATAATTCTGATTTTTAAAAAATTGATATAAATGAATAGGATGTGTGTTGAAGAATAGACAGGTACAAAACAAAAATTTTGAACATGAGGTAAAATGAGGGAGAACTTATTCTCACCATCATAAAACAGATTGTGCACCTACAGTAATTAAAATAGCACATTAATGGTGCAAGGATGCACAGAACAATGGAGCTACACATGACTAAATATGGTACAGAAACAAACATTAGTTTATAGAAGAATATAGCACTTGGTAAAGGAAATTTCAGAAATCAATGGGGAAAAAGTTTATCTAAAAATTAGTCTTGACTCTCACTACACACCCACAAAAAAAATCACTAAATTAAGTTAATTAGTTAAATTGGGCAAGTTAAGGGGTGAAATGTAAGAAAAGGTACAGATTTTTATGAAGGGGAACTTTCTAAGAATAAAAGACAATCTGAATTTTTAATGGAGAAGAATTTCCTAAGAATAAAAGGAAAAAAGAATAGATTTGAATACATAAATATTTAAGTACATAAAGATTTAAATATTAAACAGTAACTCTTCAAATGAATTCTTTACATCACTAAAAGGCAAACAGTGAAAAAGAAAGGTTACTTGAAACACACACAACCACGTCAATGTTATTAATGATTGTCCTTAACATTTCTAAAGTATGAAACTAGACAAAAACACAAAAGTGTATAGACTCCAATACCAAGAGTCATAAAGGAAGTGAATTAAATGGATAAAGGAGAAATTTAAAAATACAGTTTTTAGAAAATAAAAAATGAGAAATTTCTAAAACCAGAGTTACGAGATATGGGCTAAATTACACACTGATGTAATTTTATAGTTATAAATCCTTTCATTGTTAATCAGGGAAGTGGAAACAATTAAACATTAAATTCAAAAGTTAGGAAAAGAAAGATTGCAACGGAAGTTGAAAGAAATACATACTAATGTTTAAGGAAAATGAGCTATAAAGGGAGATGGGATGCTATAGAGTGAGTAAGAGGGAAACCTTTGAATAAAATAATGGATTTTTAAAGTATAAGTAAGAAAAATGCAAAAGTAAAATTATTCTAAGAAGCTCTAACAAAGAATATAAGAGGCCAGAGGTTTTTTCAAAGAATAATAAAACATCATACATAAATATGTGCACGTAAAATAAAAATCGTTGATATTTTATGTATGATTTTCTATGAAAATGAAAGTTTTTAAATGAATCAAGAAAAAGTAGAAATGCAAGTGTATAATTAGTCATAAGTGGAAAATGTTATCAGAGTTTTAATTCTCCAAAAATGACTGAGGGACCAATGAAACTCTTTCAGATTTTTCAGAAACAGTAACTCTGTGCTGTATAATTTGGCCCAAGTAATCGGAACCTAAACAGGTTATATTAACAAATAAAATAATGTTATTTTGTTGGCAACCCGATAGCTATTACCAAAAAACAGATAATAAACTATGACAGCAAATATGCTACCAATCCATATCTGAAAGAATAGCCTGTCAAACAAGTAGGGTTTATCCCAGGAATGCAGAAGGGCTTAAAATAAGATATAATCTATCAACATAATAAATTACTTCACCATAACAAATAGGAAAAATTCACATGGCTGCTTGGCAGAAGATAAAAATGCCATTCATCATCGTTTAAATCACATTTTCAATACAATTCTGAGGAACTCTTGTTGATAACTGACATAATAAAAAAGATGTCCTTAAACCCCCAGCCACTTATGGAACAATATAGGCAGTCTTATTAAATCTGGGAAGAGAAAAGGGTGCTGGCTCAGAATCATCCATTGTTTAGTATTGTTCTCAAAGCTGGAGCACTTGTAATAAATCTTAAGATTAGAGCTTTGGGGATTTAAAACCATCATCATTTGTAGATTACATGTCTTAAAATTGAATAAATCTACTAAGAGAGTTGAGAGTTCACTAAAGTCATAAGAATACCAAATAAAGAACTTTTCCATATACAGTGATAAGCAGAATATATAGTAAAAAATCACATTCAAAAGATTTGTGGAAAATATAAAATATGTAAGAATAATCTTAAACAGCAGTGCATGGAACCTGTGTCGCACAAACTAGAAAATGTTACTGAGAAGCAAAAAACATACCTTAATATTTTAATAAAATTGTATCAAAATGAAAGTTCTCTCTAAATATATGTATAGGTAAAAGGCAATCTCATTTAATATCCCAACAAAGCTTTTCTTTTTGACCCTCTTTTGGAATTAGGAAGTGATTCTAGAGCTTATCTGGAAGAATATGTAGGCAAGAATCACGAAAATAAGATTGAAAAGGGAAGAGTAATAAAGAATAGTAAAGAGAAAGTAGCTCCTACAGGGTTTTAAAATATATACTGAAAATACAAAAATGAAGAGTTTTGCAAGTACTGCCATATAGATCAAGATGATTGAATAGATCCTGAAACTTACGAGTTTCATGTATTACTAAGGAAGCATCGCAGGTCAGTTGCGAATAAAAGATTTATTCAATTTATAATATAGAAAAATTGGCTGGCTCTTTGGGAAAAACAAATGAAACAAAATGAATTTCTCGTATGTCTTTAATTCATATGAGACACTGACATTAATTCTTCATAGATATTAAAATATAAAGAAAAAAATAAAACCGTTAAAAATTAGAAGGCAGTATAGTTAAAATAGGTGAGCGTTAGCCAATTTCAGGACTTAAGTATAAAAGCAGCAGACATAAAATCAGCAGATTAGACTATATAAATAATTAAAGACATGTTTACCCCAAATACCGTAAGCAAACAATAAAAAAGAGAATATTAATAGGGAACAAAATCTCCCACAATTATCACAACCAAAAGAATAATTTTCTTAATTTATGAAGAGCCATCCATAAATAAGGGATATTGAGCCCCACGTAGTCATTACATTTGAACCGCAAATTCGGCTCTGTGTTTTGCTCTTCATCACAGCCGAACAGCAAGGCTGGGCAGTCATTTGGCACATACTGGGCGAAAATAAAAGGAAGAAACCAATTTCTCAGGAACAATTGCATTTGCTGGCACAGACGGTTAAAAGAAATTTCAGGGAGGAGGCCTGGTGGTGAAGTGTTTAGGGGCACAGAGAGTCTGCCACTTAGCTGCGGGGTGACCTCAAGAATGTAGACTGTGGGTAACTTCCCCATAGTTGTGCCTTGGGACTCTTGTTTGTAAATGGGAATGGTAACAATACCCCTTAGTGCATAGGATTGAATGAGTCGATGCTTGTAAAGCACTTAGAACAATGACCAGCACATAGTACATACATGTTAGCGATTATTACATGGGAGATGCAAACTAAAGATGTTAGCACTGCTGCCGGAAGAATCATCCCTACAACAAATAAATGTGCATATGGGCAGGCACACACACACACACACACACACACACACACACACACCCTACATTAGGTCTTAGTCTTGGTTTTCCATTTTGTTTGCATTCTGCCCCCTTCATTTGTTATTCTTCATTGATTCCAAAGACAACATTAGGGTCAGGGCCCCGATTATGACACAGTGATTGGAGGGAGGGAATAAAAACTTTTCTCCTAATGTGCCCACTTAAATAAAGATGGAACCAATAAAAACTCATAAAATGGAGACTGCTGAATATTTTGCTTAATCCATGAACGCGGAACTCTGTTTACTCTTTCATACTTCAGAACCTTAAATGTTCCACAAACTGAAAGTGATAACAGTCACAGTTGGCATTAATTGAAATATAAGAAGTTTTTCAAGGTGTTGATGCACTGGCAAAATAACATGAGATAACCAGAGAGAGAACAGCTTCGCGTTGTTTATAATCTATCATAGGTTCGGTGTCATCAACAGATACCGTTTAGTGACTTACATCAGTTCCAAGGCAGCACAATTGTATTTTTCTTGAAATTTGTGGAAATGCAAGTAACACTCTTTCATTTCCCTACAATAGAGCGCCACTGCCCCACGTTTCAGAAGCCCAAAGGTGTCATCATCTTCCCGGCCAGCTGTGGCAAGCAGCCTGCCAGACCTGGGACGATTTGTCAACTGAGTTGCCGCAGAGGATTCATTTTATCAGGCGTCAGAGAAGAAGTGAGATGTACCACCTCTGGAAAGTGGAGTGCCAGAGTTCAGACAGCTGTTTGTAAAGGTAGGTCCCATCATTCATCCATCGGGCTGAAAACCAGATTCCTGTATAATGATATACTGGTACAGTGCGGAGCTGTGCCTCGTTGCAGCTTTTGCTGCAAACCCATGATACATTGGTCGGTATTATCCTAATATGATCTATGAGGGTTTCTGTTTCAAAATGATGGATTTACAGAATCCGATTATAATATGCCAGGCAATGACAAGAAATAGAAAAATAAGGATAATGTTCAAGCTGGAAATCAGGTAAGTTTCCCATCAGGAGATGGAGATCTTTGAGGAATTTTAATGGCCCATATAATGCAGGACTAAATCAGTTTAAAGAGACATGAGTTAAAAAAAAATAAAAAATTAAAGAGACATGAGCATCCCATTACTTTCATAGGAGAATATTGCCATCTGACTGGCAGCAAGAATAGCCTGCTACATAAAAGGGGGTTTTAAAAACAAGAAAGAGTTCTTAGAAGTAAAAACATCATAAATATTTCTAAGAGAAGGATAAATAAAGTGGAGTGGATATTGTTGAAAACAGTATTAGCGATTTGAAGAACCAAACTGAGAGTTCCCTCAGAACGGAGAAATAATACACAACGAACTTGAATATCCCAATGGATCAAACTAAAAAGATGGAAGTTAAGAGATACCAGTGATAGATTTTTAAAAAGCCAGTATCCATTTACTAACGAGTTCCAGAAGCAGAGAGAAGAGTAGATGGAGGAGAAAAACTTTCCTACCAGGAGAAGGAAGTTTCTCTGGGCTAAACTTGAGATCAATCATAGCCCAGGATGGCAGCATATTTTCACTACTGGTGAAATTTCTGAGTTCCAGAGTTTAACAAGAAAGTTATATATATATATATATATATATATACACACACACACACACACACACACACATACATACACACACACACATATATATGTGTGTATATATATATGCACATATATATATATATATGGACACACATATATACATACATATGTATAGATATAATATACACATAAAGTAGATATATATATGTATATATGTATAATTTATTGTCAGATTGGTTTCCATACAACACCCAGTGCTCATCCCAGCAGGTGCCCTCCTCAATGCCCATCACCCACTTTCCCCTCCCCCTCACCCCCTATCAACCCTCACTTTGTTCTCAGTATTTAAGAGTCTCTTATGATTTGCCTCCTTTTCTCTCTGTAACTTTTCCCCCCTTCTCCTCCCCCGTGGTCTTCTGTTAAGTTTCTCAGGATCCACATATGAGTAAAAAAATATGGTACCTGTCTTTCTATGCCTGACTTATTTCACTTAGCATAAGTGATGAACACTCTCCAGTTCCATCCACGTTGCTACAAATGGCCAGATTTCATTCCTTTTCATTGCCGTGTAGTATTCCATTGTGTATATAAACCACATCTTCTTTATCCGTTTGTCAGTTGATGGACATTTAGGCTTTTTCCATAATTTGGCTATTGTTGAGAGTGCTGCTGTAAACATTGGGGTACAAGTGCCCCTATGCATCAGTACTCCTGTATCCCTTGGGTAAATTCCTGGAGGTGCTATTGCAGGGTCATAAGGTAGATCTATTTTTAATTTTTTGAGGAACCTCCACATTGTTTTCCAGAGTGGCTCTACAAGTTTGCATTCCCACCAACAGTGCAAGAGGGTTTCTGTTTCTCCACATCCTTTCCAGCATCTATAGTCTCCTGATTTGTTCATTTTAGCCACTGTGACTGGCATGAGGTCATATCTCAGTGTGGTTTTGATTTGTATTTCCCTGATGAAGAGTGACATTGAGCATCTTTTCATGTGCCTGTTGGCCATCTGGATGTCTTCTTTAGAGAAGTGTCTATTCATGTCTTCTTCCCATTTCTTCACTGGATTATTTGTTTTTTGGGTGTGGAGTTTGGTGAGTTCTTTATAGATTTTGGATACCAGCCCTTTGTCTGATATGTCATTTGAAAATATCTTTTCCCATTCTGTTGGTTGCCTTTTCGTTTTATTGGTTGTTTCCTTTACAGTGCAGAAGGTTTTTATCTTGAGGAGGTCCCAGTAGTTCATTTTTGCTTTTAATTCCCTTGCCTTTGGAGATGTGTCAGGTAAGAAAATGCTGCGGCTGAGGTCAGAGAGGTTTTTCCCTGCTTTCTCCTCTAGGGTTTTGATGGCTTCCTGTCTCACATTCAGGTCCTTCATCCATTTTGAGTTTATTTTTGTGAATGGTGTAAGAAAGTGGTCTAGTTTCCTTCTTCTGTCCTTCATTCTTACTGTCCAGCTCTCCCAGCAGCATTTGTTAAAGAGACTGTCTTTTTTCCATTGGATATTCTTTCCTGATTTGTCAAAGATTAGTTGGCCATACATTTGTGGGTCCAATTTGGAGTCTCTGTTCTATTCCATTGGACCCAAATAGATAAAATCATGAATGAAAATGGAATTATTACAACCAATCCCTCATAAATGTAAGCAATTATCAGGGAATACTATGAAAAATTATATGCCAACAAACTGGACAACCTGGAAGAAATGGACAAATTCCTAAACACCCACACGCTTCCAAAACTCAAATGGGAAGAAATAGAAAATTTGAACAGACCCATAACTGGTGAAGAAATTGAATCAGTTATCAAACATCTCCCAACAAATACGAGTCCAGGACCAGTGGCTTCCCTGGGAAATTCTGCCAAACATTTAAAGCAGAGGTAATACCTATCTTTCTCAAGCTGTTCCAAAAAATAGAAAGGGAAGGAAAACTTCCAGACTCATTCTATGAAGCCAGCATTACTTTGATTCCTAAACCAGACAGAGACCCAGCAAAAAAAGAGAACTACAGGCCAATATCCCTGATAAATGTGGATGCAAAAATTCTTAATAAGATACTAGCAAATCGAATTCAACAGCATATAAAGAGAATTATTCATCCTGATCAAGTGGGATTCATTCCTGGGCTGCACAGCTGGTTCAATACTCACAACCCAATCAATGTGATACATCACATTAATAAAAGAAAAGATAAGAACCATGTGATCCTGTCAATCAATGCAGAAAAAGCATTTGACAAAATTCAGCATCTTTCTTAATAAAAACCCTCGAGAAAGTCAAGATAGAAGGAACATACTTAAACATCATAAAAGCCATTTATGAAAAGCCCACAGCTAATATCATCCTCAATGGGGAAAAACTGAGAGCTTTCCCCCTGATATCAGGAACACGACAGGGATGTCCACTCTCACCGCTGTTGTTTAACATAGTGTTGGAAGTGCTAGCATCAGCAATGAGACAACAAAAGGAAATCAAAGGCATCAAAATTGGCAAAGATGAAGTCAAGCTTTCATTTTTTGCAGATGACATGATATTATACATGGAAAATCCGATAGGCTCCACCAAAAGTCTGCTAGAACTGATACATGAATTCAGCAAAGTCGCAGGATACAAAATCAATGTACAGAAATCAGTTGCATTCTTATACACTAATAATGAAGCAACAGAAAGACAAATAAAGAAACTGATCCCATTCACAATTGCACCAAGAAGCATAAAATACCTAGGAATAAATCTAACCAAAGATGTACAAGATCTGTATGCTTAAAACTATAGAAAGCTTATAAGGGAAATTGAAGAAGATATAAAGAAATGGAAAAACATTCCGTGCTCATGGGTTGGAAGAATAAATATTGTCAAAATGTCAATACTACCCAAAGCAATCTACAAACACATTCTATGCAATCCCAATCAAAATTGCACCAGCATTCTTCTCGAAGCTAGAACAAGCAATCCTAAAATTTGTATGGAACCACAAAAGACCCCGAATAGCCAAAGTGGTAGTGAAGAAGACCAAAGCGGGAGGCATCACAATCCCAGACTTTAGCCTCTGCTACAAAGCTGTAATTATCAAGACAGTATGGTATTGGCACAAAAATAAGCGAGAAAGTCTTAAATGAGTTTCCAGAGAGAAAAGAGAAATTGCACAGAAGAAGCAAGAACCAGACTTACATTATACTTCTCATTTCCAGCTATAAATGCCAGAAGGAAATACAGCAGTGTCCAAAGAATACAGAAAGAAAATGGATATAAACTTTCAATCCCAAATCCAGTTAAAGTATTAGTCAAGTATGAATAAAAGTCAGCTACTCTTTTAGATTTTCAGAGTCAATATGTTAATGCATATTTGTGGGGAAAAAGTGTCCAAGGATAAGCTCCCTCCAGGAAAAAAAGAAAATATAAATTGTATGAAGTTTCAAAGAAACAAGAAGAGACACAGATTGTATCACCTCGGATATATTCACCTGCAAGTTACAGAAGACCTAATTTAACATAACATAAAATAAGGGATTTTTTATATTATATATTCAGAATTTAGCTCTACAGTGACTGATGTGGATTATGTTTATGTTACCAGCTCTAACTCAGTATTTTTTTTTTCAACGTTTATTTATTTTTGGGACAGAGAGAGACAGAGCATGAACAGGGGAGGGGCAGAGAGAGAGGGAGACACAGAATCGGAAACAGGCTCCAGGCTCTGAGCCATCAGCCCAGAGCCCGACGCGGGGCTCGAACTCCCAGACCGCGAGATCGTGACCTGGCTGAAGTCGGACGCTTAACCGACTGCGCCACCCAGGCGCCCCTCTAACTCAGTATTTGTACCATAGAGTTTCACACTGCAAAAAATAACACTGGCTTTAATTTCTTATTTTGACAGTACATGTTAGCACCGCCAATTAATTCTACTTGACAGCCTTGTTTTCAAGCGTGGTTCTTTCCTGCCACAGTCAACATTTAGTTTTTGTTTGTTTCTTTTTTGTTAATTTTTAAAATATTTATTTATACTTGAAAGAGAGAGAGAGACAGAGACAGACAGACAGACAGAATGCAAGCAGGGGAGGGGCAGAGAGGGAGACACAGAATCAGAAGCAGGCTCTGGGCTGTTAGCACAGAGTCCGACGCAGGGCTCGAACTCACGAACCGCAAGATCGTGACCTGAGCCACAGTGGACGCTTAACCGAATGAGCCACCCAGGCGCCCCAGGTTTTTTTGATTGTTTCTTTATTTCATTCAAAAAGTATCTATCAGGCTTCTAGTGTGTGCCAGGCACTATGTAACACAATGGGACAAGAAATACCCTAGCCTTCAAAGAATTTGAATTCTGTTGGAGGAGAGACTCAGTTTCCTGATGGCAAGTTGTCTGGTCAGGAAGGACAGAAGGCTGTGGGGGCCCCTTTGGAGGGAGCACTTCCTGAGGAGATTGTGTCTAATCTGTGAACTAAAAGACAAATAGGAGTTATCTAAGTAAAACAGGAAGAGGGCACTGACTCAGGCACAGAGAAGAACACGGGCAAAGGCCCAGGTGCAGGAAAGACCACGGGGTTTCCATGGGAATGAGACTATCCAGCATGGAGAGTGAGTTCCAGTAGGGGAACCGTAAGAGATGAAGCTAAGAGGTCAGCAGGTTCCACTTCAGGAAGGGCCTCATAAGCCATGCTGAAGGCAGTTGTACATTCCAAATTAATCTGGAATTGCAGTGTAAAAAATGAGTCACGAGTGCCTGGAGGGCTCAGTCACTTGAGCCACTGACTCTTGGTTTTGGCTAAGGTCATGATCGCATGGGTCATGCGATCTAGCCCCGCACTGGGGCTAGACAATTGGGGCTACTCTATGCTGACCGTATGGAGCCTGCTTGGGTTTCTCTCACCCTCTCTCTCTCTTTGCCCCGTCCCCACTGGCGTTCTCTCCTCTCTCAAAATAAATAAACAAAAACATGAGTCACAGAGTATTCATATATTTTTGCCTCTTTCCTAAATGACTTAGAATTACATATCAATCTGTATATCGATTTGTGCATTTTCTGAGTCAGATGTGGAGGCCCCTCAGATCAGCTGTCCCAAGGACATAGAGGCGAAGACCCAGGAACAGCAAGACTCCGCCAATATCACTTGGCAAATCCCCACAGCTAACGACAACTCTGGGGAAAAGGTAAGGTTTGTGCAAATATTTGCATCCTTTTCAAGTGGATTCTGAATGCGCTGCAAATATGTGCGATATTGAAGAGTTACTGATACCCTCAGGATAGTACTTTCTGTATAAACTCTACTCATAAATATTAATGCCTCATTGGATAAAATAATGATTCACCTTGAATTTTTAACTAGAAATCAGAAAAAAATCTCTAAAACGGAAACTTTTATTCCGTGGACTTGTGGTATTGTATATCCACTAAGATTACTGGACTAAAAATTCTTTGCCTCTTACTAGGCTCCAGTGATCTTTTAAGAAAAAGAAGATATGGAAACGATCTTAATTCCTATTTATGAACATATCTTTTAAAATATGAGCCCCAAACGACTGCATATTGGCCAAGCTGAAGGAGATTTCAGTGTTTTTAATTCAGCATTTTCTAACACAGTATTTTACTCAGAATACAATATTTTAATATTATATGTACAGTAGCTTGAGATAATTATCCATCAGATGTTGGAAAAGAAATAAATTTATGATTTAACTCCCCTTGAACCTGTACTGTTAGTATTCACATAGATGAAGATACTTTTATGGTACATTGTTTTCACAGCTGCACATAAATATGTACAAATCATGGCAGACAGGATATACTGGGGTGGGGCCCACAACACACACACAAAACTGTTCTGATAGTTGTGTTAAATATACTTATAATCAAGGTCACTTAAAAAAATTAACTATGGGTTACATTCTCAGGATTGATTGATTGATTGAGAGAGAGAGAGAGCGTGTGTGTATGTGTGTGTGTGTGTGTGTGTTGTGTAAAACCAGCTTCTTTTTTTGTGTGGGGGGGAGGGTATTTTTTTAATGTTTTATTTTTTCTAAATGTTTATTTATTTATTTTTGAGAGAGGCAGAGAGAGAGGGAGACAGAGAATCCCAAGCAGGCTCTGCACTGTCAGCACAGAGCCTGATGCAGGGCTCGAACCCACAAATTGTGAGCTGAAGTCAAGAGTCGGATGTTTAACCAACTGAGCCACCCAGACACCCCTATTTTTTTTATTTTTGTTTACTTTATGTTATTTACTGAGTGCAGTATTGGTTTCAGGAGTAGAATTTAGTGATTCATCAATTATATACAACACCCAGTGCTCATCATAACAAGAGACCTCCTTTTTCTTTCCTTTTTTTTTTTTTTTTTATGCAAGAGAGGGCGCAAGTGAGCAAAGGGCAGAAAGAGAGGGGGAGAGAGAGAGAGGGAGAGAGAGACAGAGAGAAAAAATCCTACGAGGGGCAGAGAGAGAGAGAGGGAGAGAAAGAAGCAGGGCTCACCCAAAGCAGAGCTCAAGCTCACCCGAAGCAGGGCTCGAACTCAGGAACCGTGAGTTCATGATCTGAGCTGAAGTCAGATGCTTAACCAACTGAGCCACCCAGGCACAAGTGCCCTCCTTAAAACCCATCACACATCCAGCAGATTTATTTATTTTATAAATGGAAGTTTGTACCTTTTGATCCCCTTTGCCCATTTCACCACCCCCACCCCTACCCCCATCCCCTCCTCTGACAACCACCACCTCTTCTCTGTATCTATGCGTTTGCTTTTTTGTTTTCTTGGAGTCTGCGTTAAATGAGATCCTATGATATTTTAGGTAACTAAAGACAAGGTAACTTTTACATGTGAATTCAAAAGCGCAAATGTGACATCTAGTAGGTGATATAAGTGTTGAACAATCAGTCCGTCATGTGTGGTTTTTACTTTTCACTAAAGGACCCATGAAAACATGCATGCATTGTTGTTAACCTTCATCATGATCGTCATCAAGCTCTAAGAAGAGCACAGGGACACATTTCAGGATCTAATGAGAAGTCACACTAAATGCAGCACCTGTGTGTTGAAATATTTTTAACACTGCAATTGAAAAGACCAGGGTATTTGACTACAAAAGTATTTCTAAATTTGCATTTTTAAAATTTTCTAAATTAAAAGACAAATAGCAAACTTGAAAAAAAATGCTTCGAAAGTGTCAAAAGTGAAGAATATGTATTACCTAACATGTTCATGTTATGTTATCTTATAACATAATTTTCAAAGGGACTAAGAAGGCAAGCATATCACTCAAAAAGAAAAGAACAGGGGTGCCTCGGTGTCTTAGTAGGTTAAGCATCCCACTCTTCATTTTGGCTCAGGTCGTGATCTCTCAAAATAAATAAACTTAAAAAAAAAGGAATCAATATGTCCATATTTCCATATCATGCAAACATGTGAGATTTTAATCTCGGTATAAGGCATTAAGAAACTGTGAATTAAAACAACAACCTGGTGTCATATTTTTGAGTTACCAAAAAGTAATGGTATTTAATATAGGTCAGAGAACTTAGAGTGGGAACTTTCACATTGACTCTCAAATACTGACAAATGGGAATGCAAATTACTACCGTGTTTTGGGAAAGGAATTTTGTATTATCTATCATTACATTGTTAATGACTTCTGGTTAATAATTCTGTTCTGGAAATGTATTATAAAGACATAATAAAAATATTTTAGAATTACCTGTTCAAAACTGTTCACCCCAGTATTGTTTGGTATAGTAAAATTTGGGACCAATTTAAATGTCCTTCAATAGATTTTTTTAAATTACCATATATTTATTCTATAGAAAATTACAGAGACATTTAATCTTGAATTCTGAAGACTACATAACAGAATAAAGAGTGTTTTAAGATATTATGTTTAAAAAACAAAGAATAATATTCCATGTGTACGTCAGCTGCACAAACTATGTAAATAGTAGTCTGGAAAGAAACATACTAAAAGGCTGTGTCTGATTTTTTTTTCCATTTCACTATATATATGAAATATTGATTGTGCCATTTAAAATTTTATTTTCCCTAATAATATTTAAATATAGGAAGAGTAAATACACTGTCAATATTAACCTTAACTTTCAAAATATTTATTTATCTCTAAAAGGTATCCATCCATGTTCATCCGGCTTTCACCCCACCTTACCTCTTCCCAATTGGAGATGTTGCCATCACCTATACAGCCGTTGACCTATCCAGCAACCAAGCCAGCTGCACTTTCCACGTCAAGGTTGTCGGTAAGTCACAAAATTGCTTGAGTAGGATTGCGAAAATAATCCAGTAGTCCAAGGGCTTGGCTTCTCCTTTATCTTCAACAACTCCCTCCCCCCGATTCTCCCGGCTGGCTTTGAAACCTGCCCATGCCACTCCCTCTTTGAAACCTACATCCTCTTTAACCATTGCTGCCTCTCTTTGATTTCTTCCAATATGAGCCTTTGGAAAAGTTCCCAGTAATTGTCATCTGTTTTGTCTCCACAGCCATTTATATTCAAAGTCACTCAAGTGACTCTCGTCCCCTTCACTCACGTACAAACTACTTTCATCAGGGGCATCACTGGTCTCTAGAGTTATTTCTACTGCACACTTTTTCGTTCTTATATTACATAATCTTTCCTTAGATTTTATCACCTTAGATTTTATTAACCACACTCTCCTTATCGAAACTGTCTCCTTCCCCAGCTTATCTGACAGCAATCTGTCTTGGTTCCACAACCTGTTTTTCTCATTTCTCCTTCTTTCTCTCTTTCCTACATGGCTTCTCTTCCTCAGACCGGCTCTCAAATGTGGATCATCCCCAAGGTTCCAGCCTTAGCCTTCTTTTCTCTCTCTCTCTCTCTCTCTCTCTCTCTCTCTCTCTCTCTCTCTCTCTAGTTTTTCTGGTGATTTTGTTAACTGACAACTTCCAGAATTCAATCTGAAGCTTAGATCTATTTTCTGAAATTCAAACCAATATATAGAACTGCCTATTCAACATTCCCAGGTAAATGTCTTAGAGGCATTTCAGACTCACCCAAACCTAGTATATTTCTTAGCTCAGAATGGCACAACCAACCGCCTACCTACCATGCAAAAATCTGAAAGTCATCCCTGACTCCTCTCCTTCCATCACCAACACTCAATTATTTCTCAAGTTCTTCTGGTTTCATCTACATATTGTTTCGGAAATCTGCCCTAGTCTCTTCACCCTCACAACCACTGCTGTAGATCAGTCCTAATTTTGGATGGGGTGCTGGTTTATTTCTTAGTCTTCCAATTGCTCTTTGTACTTTCAATCAATTCAGTAGATATTCAATAGATACCAGGTACCCACCACCAAGAAGTAATATGTGGAGAAATAGGATACGTAGCAGCCTGTAGTGGTCAAGAGCACAGACTCTGAACCCAATCTGCTTCATCCAAAAGTCGAGTATAGGGTTATTGTAAGGCTTTTTAGTTAGTTAAAATATATAAACCACTCGAACTAGTGCCCAACTCATATTAAGTTCTGTGTAAACATACTGACATTTAGCAATATTCACCTCATATATTTTAATCTGTTTGTTTAAAATTTCAACACAACAAGTTCATTTTATGTTAAGAATTTTACATAACTTCTTGAAATAACTAATGTATAATCAGACCGGCTCCTGACCCTAGAAATGATAGGTTTTGGTAGAAGTGCATAGAAAGAGACTCAAGTAAAAATCCGTCTACTTCATTTCAGAGTGCTTAGGTATTTTAAATGCTTTCTCACTTGTTTTAAGCATGAACTTGGCCAGTCATATGTAAAAGATGCTGGATTCATTTTATGTGGTGCTATGATCTTAAACATGGCATTGTGGTTCAAGCATTTGCCAAGTTTCAATGTTTCGCCATGAAGAGTCAGCACAGTGAAATGTAAAATATGTACTCAAGCGTCTGACTAGACACTAGCTGAGTTTTCAAAGTGTGAAAGAGAGAGGTGACCTGGGAAAGACGAGGGAGCGGGAGAAGGTGAGAGAAAGGGAGACGAGGAGAGAGGGAGGGAAGAGAGAGAGAGAAAGATAAGAGACAGAAAATATTCTAAAGCCTGCATTTCTTGTTTCCTCAGATGACAGGGTGTGGGTGTCTTATTGATAAATGAGAGGAGGCAGGAATGCTTTGGCTTAGCTTTCCAGGGAATACTGCCTCACTTGCTTTGAAATAGGCTTTCTCTCTCTCCTTTGGACACCACGCCTCCGCTGGTACCTCCCATTCTTTTGACAGTATTTGACTGAGTCTTAGCACCCTCTCGTACCTGCAGTTCAACTTTAAAATATTCGTCTAGAATCAGATGAGTGTAGAAAATCTTGGAAAGAACCGATTTGCAATGTCTTTGGGAAAATAGTAAATACCACCAGATTCTTCAGTTAAACTGTAAATGGACTCGACTGAGTCACTCTTCAAGCGCACAGACCTCCACTGAGCATTTTTTTTTCACTTTTTTCTTTGTGCAGCAAGTTTTTCTGAGCCTGTGTGACAGGCCAGGTGCTATGCTATGCAGTGGAAACCTAACTGTGAGCAAGAGAGACTTCGTCACTGGTCCCCAGAGTTTACAGTCTAGAAAAGGAGCCAAACCAAAGGTGCTAGACCAATGAAATGACAAGCATGAGGAAAAGAGAAAATGGAATTTATTCATAAGATGTAGTGTAAAACAGAAATCTCTACATTCTCACGGATACAGCTCATTTAATTTCAGAGTGTGTGTTTTCATATATCATGTAAAGAAACACCCTGGTCTGGATGCCTGCGGTTGCAATTTTCTAGCTTAGTGACCTCAGATGAGTCCCTTTATTTGAGTACTCTGAGATTTGGTCATTTCACTCCTTCCGCTTCTCTGGGAAGGTTCTCTTCGCTTCCTGGCCACATCCAGAATTGCCTCGGACACCATTGTGCATAGGGTGATTTTAGACACCTTTCTAGACACATTTCTTCTTCAACAGGCAGAGGGAAGTATAGCAAGAACCAGCTCTCTCTCCTGCCTTGAGACGAGGGATAACAAACTCTCATTGTCAAAGGAGCTCCAGGGCCAGCCTTGTGCTAACAAGGTCAAGGCTCTCTGCCAGCACAAGTAAACTTCAGTTCTCTTATGCAAACCTCCTTGTCATTTTTGAATATCAGTTGTGACTTCTTTCTCTGCTTTCCTGTCTTTTAGACGTGGAACCGCCTAGCATAGACTGGTGCAGATCCCCACCTCCGATGCAGGTCTCGGAGAAGGAGCATGCTGCAACCTGGGATGAGCCTCAGTTCTCAGACAACTCAGGTGCGAGCCCAGGGATGTTGTGGTCAGCATGGTAACACTGAATTATGTTTCCTTTTTAAAAGCTTTTTCAACGTTTATTTATTTTTGGGACAGAGAGAGACAGAGCATGAACGGGGGAGGGGCAGAGAGAGAGGGAGACACAGAATCGGAAACAGGCTCCAGGCTCTGAGCCATCAGCCCAGAGCCTGACGCGGGGCTCGAACTCACGGACCGTGAGATCGTGACCTGGCTGAAGTCGGACGCTTAACCGACTGCGCCACCCAGGCGCCCCTTAAAAGCTTTTTTAAAACGTTTATTTTTGAGAGAAAGTGAGAGAGAGGGTGGGGGAAGGACAGGGAGCGAGGGGGCCAGAGGATCCGAAGCAGGCTCTATGCTGATAGCAGACAGCTCCATCTGGGGCTTGAACTCCTGAACCATGAGATCATGACCTGAGCTAAAGTCGGACGCTTAAGCACCTGAGACCCGCAGGCACCCCTTAAAAGCTTTTGAAAGGATAAAAGAAATGAAAAGCAAATTACGTCTTGTCTAAGTGGTATGAATAATCACATAAGGTAATATGTTTTAATCTAGGATAATTACATGTCATTTAATGTTATTAATCTTACCCATTCTTTAGGTTCCCTTCCTTCATTCAGTATTTAGCGGACATTTATTAAACCTGTACTAGGAGGACTTGAAGATTTCTATAAATTCACTGAATCTCTAAGCTTATATTGTCCTGAAGGCATAAACTATGCATTTTATTCGTATCTTTAGTACAGTTTATGTATCCATGCCCATTTCTTAAACATATGCCCCCAAAATGATAAAAGTTCATAGGACAGCAGAAAAAAAAAAAAAAAGAGCAAACACAACTGAATTTCATGTTAGAGGTTTCACTAAAGCCCAGTAAATAATAATAAAAAATGCAAATTACATGGATTGCTTAATTAAGTTTCTCCAGGGTCCCGACAGACTGACCCATTCGAGGAAAATCACCGATTCAGCAAGAATGCCTTAATCTAACGAACCTTTTGAGTCTACCACTTCTGTGTTATAGCGTAACATCGTTTGTTTCTCACCAGTGGCCAAATCAACATAAGTTGCGTGCCCATCTGGTTTGCATAAATAGAAAATGAAAATTCAGATCAAAAAAAGTGAGAAGTAAAGTGACGGCAGACCAGTCACCCCACAACTAGATCCCTTCTTTCCCTTCTAGGGGCTGTATTGATCATCACCAGAAGCCATACACCAGGAGACCTTTTCCCTCATGGGGAGACTGTAGTGCAATATACAGCCACGGACCCCTCGGGCAATAACAGAACATGTGACATCCACATTGTCATAAAAGGTATTCTCTTCATAAGCCTCGAAAAATCTGGTTGACATTTGTTACGTTTAATTGCTATGTTTTGTGGCAGAAAATAGACTGTGTGAAGCAGATTTGTAAATTTAGAATACTGACAGATTTTATTTACGTTTGCGATTATTATTGCTTCACCTGACGACAGGTAGAAATATTTTCTTCCAGGGTAGTCTTTTTCAGTTTATTTTTTTTTAACCTTTATTTCTTCATTTTGAGAGAAACGGAGACAGTGTGAGTGGGGGAGGGGCAGAGAGCGAGGGAGAGAGAGAGAGAGAGAGAGAGAGAGAGAAAGGGAGAAAGAATCCCAAGCAGGCTTGGTGTTGCCGTTGCAGAGCCCAACGCAGGGCTCGAAGTCACGGAACCATGAGATCATGACCCGAGCTGAAACCAAGAGGTGCACGCTTAACCGACTGAGCCACCCAGGCATCTCTTCCAAGGTAGTTTTTAATTAACGCTTCGTTAACATTTGCACTAAAGGTACAAAATACTGTGGTCATAATTCTACTTCAAATAACTGAGGAGACAGGTTCTGAAGATGTACTTGCTATGTAATGTTATCTACTTTTCACTCTTATTAAAAGAACGCCACAAACAGCAACCCCAACTCAGAAATAACTTTTAGCATTTCATAAAATTTGCACAGCCTCTAATTCTGATTACACATAGGTACAGCTTTTCAACTGTGTCCACCTCGGAACCAAAAAGTGTCCGTTGTCACAAGGATTTATGGTAAAAGTTTTTCTAGGAATAGTGGTGGAAAGGGAATTCTTTTCAAACATCACCTTAGACTCATGGAATTTAATTTATATTGTTTATACCACTGTATATAAATAGTATCATTTTTTTTATACAGGTTCTCCCTGTGAAGTTCCATTCACACCAATAAATGGGGATTTTATATGCACTAAAGATAGTGCTGGAGTTAACTGCACATTAAGTTGCTTGGAGGGCTATGATTTCACAGAAGGGTCTACTGAGAATTATTACTGTGCTTATGAAGATGGTATATGGAGGCCGCCATATTCCACTGAATGGCCAGACTGTGCTAGTAAGTTTTAATTTTTTTTTCTGGATTCCTTTCATATATGTATGTGTTTGGGTGTGTGTACATTTTTTTTAATGTTTATTTATTTTGAGAGAGAGAGAGAGAGAAAGAGGCAGAGAGAGAGGGAGACAGAGAATCCCAAGCAGGCTCCGCACTGTCAGCACAGAGCCTGTCAGCACAGAGATGAGGGTTCCATCTCACAAACTGTAAGATCACGACCTGAACCGAAATCATGAGTTGAACACGTAACCAAATGCACCTAGACACTTAACCAGGCACACCTGGGTGTGTGCACATCTCTGACCATTAAAGAGGAAAACTGCCTTACAATAGGGATTAGGAAAAAATGGTGCCATGAATTTGAAATGTCTGTGGATAAGAGAAATGTTCATCCCTTGATTTAAAATGTTAGCCCCCCCCCCCCCAGAGACAATTGGTTGAATTGCTACAGGACAAGATTCAGTTTAAAGCAAAACCATCTTGGCCCTCTTATTGTTATTTATCAGAAATATCTGAAGAGACTTACTGTTCTTGATCTATAAACATGAACTTAAAGTATAATCTTATAGTCTGCAGAAGAGTTTATATTTAAAGTAAGGTCCCACCAACAATGAAGCGACAGAAAGAGAAATCAAGGAATTGATCCCATTTACAGCTGCACAAAAAAACATAAAATACCTAAGAATAGGGGCGCCTGGGTGGCGCAGTCGGTTAAGCGTCCGACTTCAGCCAGGTCACGATCTCGCGGTCCGTGAGTTCGAGCCCCGCGTCAGGCTCTGGGCTGATGGCTCAGAGCCTGGAGCCTGTTTCCGATTCTGTGTCTCCCTCTCTCTCTGCCCCTCCCCCGTTCACGCGCTGTCTCTCTCTGTCCCAAAAATAAATAAACGTTGAAAAAAAAAAAAAAAAAAACAAAAAACCCTAAGAATAAATCTAACCAAAGAGGTGAAAAGTCTATTCACTGAAAACTAGAGAAAGCTTATGAAAGAAATTGAAGAAGATACAAAAAAAAGTGGAGAAAGATTCCATGCTCCTGGATAGGAAGAACAAATATTGTTAAAATGTCAATACTACCCAAAGCAATCTACATATTCAATGCAATCCCTATCAAAATAACACCAGCAATCTTCACAGAGCCAGATCAAACAATCCTAAAATTTGTATGGAACCAGAAAAGACCTGGAATAGCCAAAGTGATCTTGAAAAAGAAAAACTAAGCAGGAGGCATCACAATCCCGGACTTCAAGCTATACTACAAAGCTGTCATCATCAATACAGTATGGTACTGGCCCAAGAACAGACACTCAGATCAATGGAACAGAATAGAGAACCCAGAAATGGACCCACAAACGTATGGCCAACTAATCTTTGACAAAGCAGGAAAGAATATCCAATGGAATAAAGACAGTCTCTTCAGCAAATGGTGCTGGGAAAACTGGACAGCGACATGCAGAAGAATGAACCTGGACCACTTTCTTACACCATACACAAAAATAAACTCAAAATGGATGAAAGACCTCAATGTAAGACAGGAAGCCATCAAAATCCTCGAGGAGAAAGCAGACAAAAACCTCTTTTATTTTGGCCGCAGCAACTTCTTACTCAACACGTCTCTGGAGGCAAGGGAAACAAAAACAAAAATGAACTACTGGGACCTCATCAAAATAAAAAAATTCTGCACAGCAAAGGAAACAATCAGCAAAACTAAAAGGCAACTGACAGAATGGGAGAAGATATTGCAAATGACATATCAGATAAAGGGTTAGTATCCAAAATCTATAAAGAACTTATCAAACTCAACACCCAAAAAACAATCCAGTGAAGAAATGGGCAAAAGACATTAATAGACACTTCTCCAAAGAAGACATCCAGATGGCCAACCGACACATGAAAAAATGCTCAACAACACTCATCATCAGAGAAATACAAATCAAAACCACAATAAGATACCACCTCACACCTGTCAGAATGGCTGACATTAACAACTCAGGCAACAACAGATGTTGGCAAGGATGCGGAGAAAGAGGATCTCTTTTGCATCGTTGGTAGGAATGCAAGCTGGTGCAGCCACTCTGGAGAACAGTATGGGGGTTCCTCAAAAAACTGAAAATAGAACTACCCTGCGACCCAGCAATTGCACTACTAGGCCTTTATCCAAGGGATACAGGTGTGCTGTTTCGAAGGGACACCTGCACCCCCATGTTTATAGCAGCACTATCAACAATAGCCAAAGTATGGAAAGAGCCCAAATGTCCATGAATGAATGGGTAAAGAAGATGTGGTACACACACACACACACACACACACACACACACACACACACACAATATGGAGTAGTACTCGGCAATCAAAAAGAATGAAATCTTGCCATTTGCAACTACGTGGATGGAAGTGGAGGGTATTATGCTACGTGAAATTAGTCAGAGAAAGACAAAAATCATATGATTTCACTCCTATGAGGACTTTAAGAGACAAAACAGATGAACATAAGGGAAGCGAAGCAAAAATAATATAAAAACAGGGAGGGGAACAAAACATAAGAGACTCTTAAATATGGAGAACAAACAGAGGGTTACTGGAGAGGTTGTGGGAGGGGGGATGGGCTAAATGGGTAAGGGGCACTAAGGAATCTACTCCTGAAATCGTTGTTGCACTATATGCTAACTAATTTGGATGTAAATTTAAAAAAATAAAAAATAAAACAAGTTAAAAAAATAAAATAAAGTAAGATCCAACATGTGTGATAGAATGAAAGATCAGTCACATTCTCTTTAGATCTGATTTAGATTTAGAGCTATTCTATAATCTTAAATATGTGTATTGTTATAAAGATAACCAATATCTTTGTCTAGTATAAATATTCTTTGGAATTAATAGTTGATCCAGTACCATAGATGGAGTTTAAATGCCAGTGTCTTGGAGAAAGGGTAAAGCCCGCTTACTTGAGCTATTTTTTATCCCAAATGAGGGAAGTAATTAGAAGCAGTATCATTCACCTCTATCACAGATTTAGACAGTAGGATTTTAATGCTGATACTACTAGGAGGCATTGTCTCTGAATATTTGGAGACATCTTGCTAAGGCTAACCATGCAAGCTTTTGATCCAAGGAGAAATTCTCTGTGGAAATTATACTTCCAAGGAATTATTTTCTCTAATATTTAGAAAAATTTCAGTGTCTATTGGTTAAAAGTGTAATATAAACATGTATGATACAAATTTATATAAACATAAAAGATTTCTTTGACCCAGGCAGAATTTTTCAGAAATTCCCAGAAATACAATTTAAAAATCTTTACATCTCTTTTTCCCGTAAATACTCATTTTCTTAACGTGGTTGTAAGCTAAAGAATAATTTATCAAAGCAAATTCATCACTGGGTAATTCGGTACAGTGCTGCTTGGCTCGTGGTTTATAATGCCTAGAAACTTTTCCTAACTGTCATCTCCTGTTTTTCTAATGATCCCACAAATTGTTTTAGAATTAAAATACTAAGTTACCATTACTCCAAAGACAATTAACTCTTTGGGTTGGAACACCAGCTAAGTGAAACTGTTTTCTCTAACATTTTCCAGTAAAGCGTTTTGCAAATCATGGGTTCAAGTCCTTTGAGATGCTGTACAAAGCAACTCGTTGTGATGATACAGATCTGTTGAAGAAGTTTTCTGAAGCATTTGAGATTACCCTGGGGAAAATGGTATGTGAGTAGTATTGTCTGTCATATTTTAAAGGATACCGTTGAGCGTTTTCGTCGCGTCTCAGGGTAACCTGCCACTGGAATTCCTTGTCCTGATGACTTCCCTCCTCTATGTAATCCAGACTTTTCCCTCATATTTAGAATTGGTCATAGGTTTTAGACGTCTGGAATGAATTATAAGTGAATCTTTATTAAAACATTTTGAACTTTTTAAAACATTCTGAGTCAGAAAGCCAGAGAAGCTTGGGGTCCATGTGGTTTGAAAATGTCTGCTTTGTTATTTAAAGTATGACAAAAATGCCATTGTAGGCTGTATTTATTTTAGGATGGGATAATTGAACATTGAAAGGGCTTTCTTTTTCATGCATTTTTGTTGAGGATTCTTTCAATGTTTACAGGAAAGCAAAACAATATATTTAACTTGTGTTGAGCATCTCAAAGGCAGGAAACGTGTTCTATACGTATTTGAATCCCTAATGGAGTAGGCAGCTTAGATTTGGGATAGATTCTAAGAGTGGAATTGGTGGTAGTAGATTTGATGTGCAGTGTGAGAGAAAGAGGGGAGTCAGGGAGGCAGAGTGCCCAGGAACACGGACACACGAATGGGTATACATGGCTGGAAGTGTGTCAGAGGATCTTTTCTGATGTCTCTTATTTTCTCAGTGAACAACGATACAGAATGATCAGCTGAAAGAATAAGGATGGGAAGGAGTTGTTGAGGTTTGGAAAGAGAGGTGATGGTACCAAATAATTTTCTAGAAAGGCACAAATGAATGTGCTAAAGAAAGGTGCTAGGATTGGCCAGAAGCAGGTGTGTGTTTTCTTTCAAGCTGTAATCAACCATGTGGGTGGGTGCATGTGTGGACAAAGCAGAGCAATCAGTTTAGGGTTAAGGGTTCTGCAGACAAACAAGTGAAGAAGGGTGCGTGTGAGAGAGTAATTCAGGAGTAATTCATAATAAGGAGGTGAAGAGACATCAGGCTGAGAGACGGTGAAGAGATGGAGGGGTCAACGGATTATAAATCTGATGAAGTCAAAGAATTCCAAGAGGAGGAGAGGGTGCAGTTACCGGGCATGATGAGGTCTGAGGGTATGGCCATGAGAGCAGGTGACAAAGTAAGGCTGGAAGACATGAGGAGAAAGAGAAAAAGGAAGTGAGAAGCCAAGGTGAAGGAAGGATTAGCTGGATGGATACAGAAATCCCCAACAATTATAGCAGGGAGAGTTACTGGATGTTCTTAGAAGGAGGGGGTGATGCAGAATGGGGAAAGGCTGTTGGTAGCGGCCACATGGAGAGGCCATCTACTATACCATGAGCTTCAGGACTGTGAGGCTCTAAGGAGGGGTGAGGGAGCATGATCTGGAAACAGCAGGGAAGAGTGAGGAAGATACTTCCTCCATCTCTATGCCCATAGTTTGAGAAAGCTGGAAAGTGAGATGCCATTGAGAGCAAAGGTAAAAGGAACAGAAAGAAAGGAGATGAAAAAAATAATAGGAGATTCGCTGATTACTGGCTGTGAGTTCCAAAGGGCAGAGGAAGCTTCTGAGGACTTGGAGATGGGTGGGAGATAAAGTCAGAGGAAAGGGATCTAAAGAGCCATATGGGGTAAAAGATCAGAGACAAGAGATATGCCAGGAGTTCTGGGCTTCTAGGGATCAGTGATATAAACAGAGACAAAAAGGCATGAAAATAATTGTGGTGATTCACAGACACGGGAGGCTGTAAGGGGCGGGGCCTGGAGGAGGACCAGGAGTCTGTCCAGGAACATGCAGGGCTCTAGCCCTCTCCTCTCTCCTGTGGATAGAATTGTGAAGGTCAGGGGAAAGAAGGGCTTATCCAAAGCACACAGAGATGTGATTTACATTTTATACTTCTCATTTTTTATTTGCAGGTCCCATCATTTTGTAGTGATGCTAATGACATTGACTGCAGATTGGAGGACCTGACCAAGAAATATTGCCTTGAATATAATTATGACTATGAAAATGGCTTTGCAATTGGTAATTATATTATGTAGTGTCAGTAGTTTGCAAGACTGATCTGCAAAATAAACTAATTCCAGAAGAGTGGGGCAAATTAGAAAAATTCACTTTTTTTAAGCCACAAAACTCTTGAAGTGATAAAAAGAAGAATAAGTCACATTATGATTGTGATCGTTTAATATTTATATGATAGGATAGTACTAAAGCAGTTATTATATGGCATTCAATTAAAATTGCAATTAAGCCGTGAATTTAAAACAGTTACACATGTAAAGTGCTCCCGATTCCTCACCAAGAATATGTTAAGACTCAATCTGTTCAGGTCGGATATACCTTCTGGTTGAATTTTGATGTTTTCTGCATGGCATCTCTAAACATTTTTATGAAGGTTATTCCTAAGTCTGGTGTGTGATTTTTTGCTGGTGTATCGGGCCATTTTGCTTACTGCCTTAATATTCCTGGGAGATTTTAGTAGTCACTCTTGGGTCTTTCATTAGCAAAATCATCAACCTTTCCAGTAATTATATTTCTGATTTTTATCGCCTTGTTATAAAACTGCCGAACACTTCCAGAATACTGTTTTTAAAAATAATAGTGATAACAAAATAGTGTCATGGTTAAGCACCATGGACTCTAACACCAACTTCTTACATCCAAATTCTGCCTGCTAGCTTGTGGTCTTGAGCAAGTTTGTACTCTGTGCCTTACTTAGTCTTCTCACCTATAAAATAGGTATATAAGAATTCTAAACTCATAGGGCCATTCTCAGGATAAATTGAGTAAACACAGGTACAAATAAAGTCCTTAGAAGGTTATCTGAGACAATATTAGTTGACATTACAGCAGACATCCTTTTTGTTTCTCGCACTAATCACATATGTCGTATTTTTAGTGACTTAGCATGAAGAGTGATGTTGACCTTTGCTTTATACTTTTTCAATTTTAGAAATATTATTTTGCATATATGTTTATTACAAAAAATTTGAAAACTGCCAAAACCCAAAGAATGAAATAAAGATAATCCACATAAATAATCCTGTAAATAATTCCATTAATGTACAAATATATGTATATATAATATACTAATGTATATGTATACACACATATAACTGTACATGTATGTGTGTATATGTGCCCATATTATCTTATTAACCTGAATTTTTAGTTAACATTTTATTGAGGACATTTTTCCTTTATTAAATATTATACTTCAGTTTCAGGGGCCACATATTATTATTTAATCAATCAATTGCTGTAACTTAGGTAAACAACTTCCGGTTGGTAGACTTTGGGTTTCTCTCCATTATAACTATTATATAAAACTTCTCAGCGAAAATTTCGGACATTAAAGTTTTAGGTAGAAAAATATGAAGTGGCATTGGCAGTGGCATGACTAGAGTAACAGGCCTCTTCTGCCACACGTGACCCAGGTTTCCCCTCCCACGTTACTGAGGTAGATTATTGAGGGTTTAGGGATACACACAGAGAGAATCACTTGCCGTCAGAAGACTTTGAGATAGGCAATGGTTGTCATCCAATAAGGATCAAAATAACAGTTTTCTAGATTCAGACATGGACAGATGGTACCACTGATCCTAAGAGAGAAGCCTTCATCCTTGAATGCCTTTACAATGGAGAGTCCCAAGATTAGCATAATATTTATTTTTTTAAAAAAATTTTAATTTTTAAAGAGAGAGAGAAAGAGCATGAGTGGGGAGGGGACAGAGAGAGGGAGACACAGAATCTTAAGCAGCTCCAGGCTCTGAGCGGTCAGCACAGAGACCCACACGGGGCTCAAACTCACAGGCCGTGAGATCATGACCTGAGCTGAAGTCAGACGCTTAACCCACTGAGCCACCCAGGTGCCCCAAAATTAGCATAATTTTTCTAACAACTTGATGAGTCATAATGTATGAAAAATATACTATATATATATGCTTTATATATATATACACTTTATATATATATATACTTTATATATATATATATATAAATGGTTTGACCTCATGATAGTCTTATAATTCAAATGAAAACTAAAATGAGATGCCATTTTCAACCTGTCAGATTAACAAATTCAAATAAGAATCGTAACACCCAAACTTGGCAAGGGTATAAGGAAAAAAAAGCATACTCACATATTGAACACAGAGGAGAAATTGGAGGACAATGGACAACATGTGTCAAAAGGATTAAAAACACTCAAGCCTGAAATTCTCCTTCTAAGAATATTCCTCAAGGTAAAAATCATGCCAATGCGCAAAGATGTACTCCATTTCATAAATTCTAAGGCGTTCATTTTTCATCTGAACATCTCTGAAATTGGAATGTCTTCTCAATAATGGTGCTTACACTGTATGAAATCCTATATGCACAAGGATGTTCAAAATTTTAAAATAACCTAAAAGTCTGAAAACAGAAACCTGGTTATTTTTTGGTATATAGACATAGAAGAGAATATTATGAAAACATTTGACACAGAAATGCCATAATATACCATTGATAAAATTAGAAAGAGATTACTAAATGATATACACATAGTATAATCTTTTATGTTTATATCTATTCCACTGTTACAAGTATCTATATGCACAAATGTGTATGTGTGGGTTTTTATATCCATAGAAGAAAATCTTGCCTAAAGTGCTATAGTTGTTACTTCTATGTGGTGGAATTATAGATAATTTACACTTTTTTTTTTTTTTTTGGTCTTACTCATCTGTTTTTCTATAATGGCTACCTAATACTTGTGGGAAAAACACTTAAGTGAAAAACAAAATTATTTACAAAATTATTTATCATAGGCAATTTTAATAGCCCAAAACAAGTTAAACAAAAAAAATTTTTAAGCAGCTTATTTTATTTAAAAATCTATTTTAAATTTTATTTAAAATTTTTAAACAGCCTACTTAGGTGGACAGGCCTGTATAAATATAATTTGATATTTATAATTTTTTTAATGTTTATTTATTTTTGAGAGAGAGACAGAGCATGAGTGGGGGAGAGCAGAGAGAGAGAGAGGGACACACAGACTGCGAAGCAGGTTCCAGGCTCCGAGCTGTCAGCACGGAGCCCGACGTGGGGCTCGAACTCACAAGCTGTGAGATCATGACCTGAGCCGAAGTCGGACGCCCAACCGACTGAGCCACCCAGGCACCCCAATATAATTTGGTATTTAAAGCACATAAGTAAGCAACAACAATATACTCAGGCCAATATTCGCATCATTTACTGGGGTTTTAGAGTGAGTCAAATACTGAGCTAGATGGTTTATGTATATTGTCTCAGTTATCCCCCAGACCTGTGCGGTAAGAATAGTGACCTCAATTTATAAAAGGAGAAAGTGTGGTTCAGAGAGATGAAAGTAATTTGATGAGGACTGTACACCCTCACATCATGAAGCTACAATCTGAATCCATGCAGGGAATCTAAAGAATCTCAAGTCTCCATGTCACATCCTCCAGCGTGGTTACATCACGTTTAACTTACATGCTATCTTCAGAAACTGACCCCACTCTAAAGTATGATGTAGCTATCTTGAATAATCCCCACAAAAGGAAACCTGCTCATGTGCATTAAGTTCGTAAAGCTGATATTAACATTTTTTAAGAGAGTGGAACAAACCCTGAAGGGAAATGGGAATTTATTAAAATTCTGCACCCACATCCTATTTACCTCTAAAGCTGAAGTAATTAACTATTAGCTCAAAGTTAGAATGGCTTACAGGCATAGGTAGCTCCACTGAGACTTCTCTTTCTTCTTTTTGGTGTAATTCTTTGGGAATCTAAATTTAAAGTGATGTGCCTAAAAATTATAAAATCATAGATGAAAACTATGAGGTTCTAGAAGAAACCCTGTATTCAGTTCATTATGGACGTCATTCAGTTCATTATGGACAATTTAAGAAATAATCAAGGGGGATCTGACTTGTGGCTTAACATTAAAATCTAAATGCTGCTAGAGACAACTGTAGAATTTTGTTTCTCTGCCCCAACTGTCTAGGACCTGGTGGCTGGGGCGCGGCTAATAGGTTGGATTACTCTTATGATGATTTCTTGGACTCCGTGCAAGAAACACCCTCAGGTGCCAGCAAAGCCAGATCTTCACGAATGAAAAGAAGCGCCCCGTTATCTAACCACAAAATTAAGTTAATTTTTAACATCACAGGTAAGGATAGACTGTCTATTTGAAAAAAACAATATTGTGGGGAAGTCTTGAAACCTATTTCAAGTGTGGAAACCTTGAAAATAGGTGTGGAAACCTATTTTGCAAATTTTCCATGTCTTATCATTCTTAGGAAATAATCCTGGAACCCAAAACTAGGGACAGCACAGTCCCCTAAGTTTTGTCATTCTTTTCAATTTAATATCACAGATACATTTTATGATTCTCGCAGCAACAAGTAGCCTTCTTTGTACTCATTTTGACATGACACACTGAGGCATGTTTTTAAAAAGCAAGAGCTTGCAGAAATTTAACATGCTACATGGGAGAACTTCATAAAAACAATCTAGATCCAGCATATAAGAGAAGGATTTAAACAAATTGCATTGTTCCTAATATTGTCCACGTACTAGTTGTTCAGTAAGTAGTGACTGAGTTTGAGTTTATCTTTCCTGGAAGATTCTAAATATGCCATTTCTTCTTGCTGAAGAACTAACTACAGTTTCCTGAAACACCGTGTGTGCCGTGTTATGTTTTATTTCCCCTTGTTTTTATCTCAGCTAGTGTGCCATTACCCAGTGAAAGAAATGATACCCTTGAACTGGAAAATCAGCAACGACTCATTATGACTTTGGAAACCATTACAAATCAACTGAAAAGGATCCTCAATGAGGAGCCCATGTATTCCTTTCAGCTTGAAACTGACATGCTTGTGGCCGAGAGCAATTCGTTGGAGACTGAAAAGGCTTTCCTTTTCTGCAGACCAGGCTCAGTGCTGAGAGGGCGGATGTGTGGTAAGACTTTTCCCTGCAATACAAAATACCTGGCGCATAGTGGGTCAGATGAGATGCACAGAGCTGTTTTACAACTATACAGGGATACTGAAATGAAACATTTCGCTCTTGCTGTGTGGTCCTTACTACTATTCTGTCTGAGGAGTCTAAGTAACCACTATTGTTCAGGACAAGAAAACTATTTCACGTATGGGACTCAGATCCTTAGAGTTCACAGCTTTCAACAACATCTCCAGTAATAATAATAATGAATACTTTTGGACCATTTCCATAGGCTGGCTGAGCACCTCTCGTGTTTAATTCTGTTTACCAATTCTGCGAAGTGCTATTATTTTTAAGCACATTTTACGGATGGCAAAACTGAAGCCAGAGAGAGAGGCTAGGCACTTAGTAAGTCTTACCCCTTAAGACAGTAAGTGGTGTAGCTAAGATTCCCACCCAGGTAGCCAATGCCAAGTTCGCGTGGCATAGAATCAGCCATTTTAAAGTGTACAGGTTCATTGGTATTTAGTACATTCATGATGTTGTTCAGCCATCACTGCTACCAAAATATTTTCATCACTCCAAAGAAGATCTCATAACCATTAAGTAGCCATTCCTCATTCTTCTTACCCCCAGCCCCTTAATTTCTAACCCCGACTGCCACAGTCTGGATCAATTCCAGCCTGTTTCCCGTATAAGCCGATTGTTTATAGATACTGGAAACTCCTCTAACCAGGTTCTGTACACTCAACTGGACCTCAACTGGACCAAATGACATGAGTCTGGTGCCAGTCTCTCTGTAGGCATGGGATCTTGCCTCCTGGATGGAAAACCTTCCTCAGCAGTTTTTATTGCTTTTCCCAGAGCTCAGTTGGGTGATCAATGCAGCCCAGCAAAAGCACATTAAAGTGGTCATTCTGAGCCTGCTCTTGTTTCCTCCCTACCTTGTGAATAAAAATTAGAAGTCACCTTGACCAGTGTTCTGCATTTCTCAGTGTGTTCTTGAGACTGCCTGTAGCAGCAGCATCTGAAGTGCTTATCAAAATGCATCTTGACTCAGGTCCTGTCCCAGAACTAATACATCTGACACTTTGGGGGCAGAGCCTTGGACTCTGAATTTTTAGTGAGTTCCCAGGTAATTCTTATAGATTTTAACATCAGAATCCTCTAGGTGCTAATTTCAAATATCCTCTCTGTGCAAATACTAAGTTTGCAAGCAGCCTTTTAGTGAGCTTAACATTCCACTGTGGTCTCAGAAATCCTCAGTCACGTCAAGTCCACCAAGTAGTAGACCAGATCTCCAAGGAAGAAGGTCCTGACATTGGCCTGTTTCCTGGGAACCCTTGAGTCTGAGGATGCCTCGGACTTGCCTTCAGTGGACAGTAATTCCTGTAGGCAGAGACAGGGGTCTGCTTAACTCATCTCTTTTACTCTCATAGCCTTTTCCTGGTTTTGTTTCTAGAAATGATGCTGCAATGGACAAGCAGTCCATTTCATAAGGGAGCCATTCAGAGCAACAGCTAAGGAACTGTTTTTCAGATCTTGAAGCCTCAAATTAACCTAAATGTGCATTGTTTTATCCTTTTCTTTCAGCAGCCTTTTCTTTGTTAGCTCTGTGTTTCCCGGGATGATCTTCTTTAATCCACACTTTAAAGCCCCTATCATGGAAGCCTGAAGCTTGGGCAATAAGAATTTGCATTTTCTTAAACAAAAAAGAATCTACTCTTGGTTTCTAGAAATACATTTCTGGAAGGTTTATCTTGTGAGTAAACCTCTGACAATAAGATTTAACACATAAACAGTAGTACTTGGAAGCGTGCTTAATTATTTTCGTACCTTAGGAAAAAAGAACCCAAATTGTTCCATTTCTCTAGTTTACTGTATTCAGTGTTTCCTGTTTGTTTTCTTTTCAGTCAATTGCCCTTTGGGAACCTATTATTCCCTGAAGCATTCTGTCTGTGAAAGCTGCTTCACGGGATCCTATCAAGATGAAGAAGGGCAACTTGAGTGCAAACTCTGTCCAACAGGGACTTTTACTGAATATCCCCATTCTAGAAGCAGCTCGGAATGCAAAGGTAATGCACATTTTGACCAGAAGCCTGAATTTGATCTCCAGTTATGAAGTCTCAATGGCAGATAGGATTATTTTTGTCTTTTGATTTTCAATTATTATCTTCATGTTTCCCTCACTTTAAAGAAGTCTATTTTTTCCCCTTTGGAACATTTTATTGCTCTAAGTCAAATTCCACTGTCAATAATTCGAATCCACATTTATCAAATAACTCAGATTTTTTTTTTAGTGAATCTCACATTAATTGGTGGCAAGGACTTCCGTAACACTTAGCAATCATGTTAGAATGATACTTGATACGAGATCAACTCTCCATTTACTTGGAAATTTATGACTATAGGTACAGATGCATGTATTCTTTCTAGTAAAGTATCTCAAGATTTTATAAAAACATTTTATTGTCATTCTCAATAAACGTTCCTGATGGGAATGTTCTCTTTCATGGTTAAAGTTATAATAAGCTACACCTAGAAGAAGGAATTTCAGACCTGCACCCCTCACTGTTGTTGCAAATGCAGATGTGGTTGCTGAATGACAAATATAAACGTGAGAGTTGCGCTAGGTGATTAGAAGTGCTAAAAATATTAGCAGTGCTGGAAATGAGCATCATTTGGAGGACGAAGGCAGAAGGAATGGATGGTGTACTTGGGGGTTGAGGATTCTGGCCCTACCACAAAGCCACTGCTTTGAATCTTAGAAAGTTGCTTAATCTCTCTGGGCTTCATGCTAAGACTACTTTTATTCTCTGCTCTGCCAGCCCTCAGATGGGGTCTGTAGGTAGGAGGGCAGAAGAGGGCCAGTTCTCAGAGCCATGAAGTTACCACTGTAATTATGAGGTTCTAGCCCAATTCGAGGTTTTGTTTTCTGTCACTCCAGAAGTAGTGTACAAGCTGAGAACTTATACAAGGACAAGTCCCCCTGTGTACAACTTGTTCTTATGACAGTACCTTTCTGAGATGGGATTTCTAACTTCACTCAAAAACCATTTATTAGCAGGGGCTTGGGTGGCTCGGTTGGGTAAGTGTCCAACTTCGGCTCAGGTCATGATCTCACGGCTCGTGAGTTCAACCCCTGCATCGGGATCTGTGCTGACAGCTCAGAGCCTGGAGCCTGCTTCGGATTCTGTGTCCCCCTCTCTCTCTGCCCCTCTCCCATTTGTGCTAGGTCTCTCTCTCTCTCTCTCTCTCAAAAATAAATAAACTTTAAAAATTAAAAAATAATTATTGGCACTTTCTAGGTGGCTATGCTAGGTAATAACGAAAGTAACTAGAAATCAGTCTAAAACTTACTAGTACAGAGAAGCATGGGGCAGTCTAAAATACAGTCTATATGTAGTTCTTTGTGTCCCTCATTGTATCCTGAATAAATTAAAATGCAGAAAACCTTACCCTACCGAGTGCTAGTTTTGTATAGCTTAATGTCATTGTTCCTAACCATATTACGTTTTTCTCTTCAGCTCAGTGCAAACAAGGCACTTACTCATCAAATGGCCTTGAGATGTGTGAATCGTGTCCACTGGGCAGCTACCAGCCAGCATTTGGTTCCCGGAGCTGCCTCTCGTGTCCAGAAAGCACTTCAACTGTGAAAAGAGGAGCCGTGGACATATCTGCTTGTGGAGGTAATCGAAGCCTTAGAAGTTGTTATTTCTTTACACCTGATATAGGTTCTATACCTGGAGGAGTGGAATGTTTTCAGCAAAACCGTTATGTCTACTGCACACAAAGGAAGTAAATTACTGTCTCTTCATGGAGAGTTTCCTTTCATTCAGCCAGTCAACACTTAAGTCTAAACACCAGCAACACGAACACTGTGCTCGTGCCTTTAGGATCCCAAAAAAAGGTGCAAGACTTGGTCTCAGGATTCAGTATTAATAAACATGTGCCTCCATGATATGGTAGAAATATATCTCATCTAGGAACTTAGTTTCCTCCTTTATGAAGTGAGGTCCTGTCTCATGTTCCTTGAAACTCTGAAAAGACATTCAGTGAATTATGACATTTCATTTCCTGTAGTTTGAAGGTTTTTGTGAGCAGTTATCCACTCTGGCTGTACTTTGGAATCATCTGCACATTTACATCAACATTTTAAAAATACTGAAGCCCTATCTGCTCTCCAGTATTCTGATTTAACTTGTCTGGTGTTCTTTTTAAGTTCTATACCCTTCCCCAAGTGATTCAAAAGTTACAAGGGGGCACCTGGGTGGCTCAGTCAGTTGAGCTTCTGACTTTGGCTCAGGTCATGATCTCGCATTCGTGGGTTCGAACCCCGCATCAGGCTCTGTGCTGACAGCTCAGAGCCTGAGCCACCTTTGGATTCTTGTCTCCCTCTCTCTCTGCTCCTCCCCTGCTTGCACTCTGTCCTTGTCTCTTAAAAAATAAAATAAAACATTAAAAAAAAAAAGTAACAGGAAAAGTTGAGTATGACTAATTTTGGGTCTCACATGTCAGCATGGAGGGCTTCAAAATGAAGATTGCAGGGCCCCACCCTTAGAGTTTTTAAGTCAGCAGGTCTGGTGTGGGGCCTGAAAATTTATATTTCTAACTAGTTCATTAGTGATGCTCCTTCTCCTTGGTCCAGGGACCAAATGTTGAGAGCCACTGGTTTGTTTGTTTGTTTGTTTGTTTTTCAGTTTATTTATTTATTTTGAGAGAGACACAGCATGAGCAGGGGAGGAGCAGAGAGAGAGGGAGAAAGAGAATCCCATGCAGGGCTCAAACTCATGAACATTGAGATCATAGCCTGAGCTAAAACCAAGAGTCGGTTGCTTAACCAACTGAGCCACCCAGGTGCCCCAAGAGCCACTGGTTTAAACAGAAATAAAAAGATTAGGGCTCCAGTTTTCAAATATTTCTAACATCCCTACCATGTACAGTTTTCCAATACAGCATAAAGACTAGAAGATGCAAACAAAACTGAAAAATGAAAACTTAAAATGGCCATGACCCTAAGGCTGAGAGCCCTGCTGCCAGGAACTCCCAACTCCATGCATGTACTTTGCAAAGTCAATGAAACTTGTTTAAAAATAAAAAGTCGCTGGCCTACCTCTGCTGCATCACTGGGAACAGAATAAGCATGCTGGTTGAAACATGGCTTTTTAAAAATTGTGGATCCTCCACTTTCTCTACACCCTTATTTAAAAACCTAAGGTCTACGGCCATCTGAAAATTTAAAAACCACTCCCTTAGTAAATAATACACATCTGTATCCAATTAGAAACAAATTTTTGGGCAACAACTGTATAGGACATTTTCCTTTGGTGCTGGGACATTCCTTTTGTAATGTCCAGCATTACATCTTAGGATCTGCAGTCCTCATAAGACGGTGCTGCAGGGAAAAAACCAGGAAGCATGCCATAATTACAGGTTTTATATACTGTGCCAGTTTCGCCAGTTTAAATCGTCTCAGTCAGGTGGGATCGCAGTACATAGAAAAGTCTGTTAGAACTTTGGAACCGGGCAAGCAGCGTTCATCAACCTGATATTTCACTGAAGAGAAGAGAATTTAACGGCGACCTAATTGAAACTCATAAATCATGTCTGTTACGTCATACCAGCTTTGAGGATTCTTCTCTTTATTAAAAAGCAAATCAGGGGGCGCCTGGGTGGCTCGGTCGGTTAAGCGTCCGACTTCAGCTCAGGTCATGATCTCACGGTCTGTGAGTTCGAGCCCCGCGTTGGGCTCTGTGCTGACAGCTCAGAGCCTGGAGCCTGTTTCCGATTCTGTGTCTCCCTCTCTCTCTGCCCCTCCCCTGTTCATGCTCTGTCTCTCTCTGTCTCAAAAATAAATAAATGTTAACAAAAAAAAAAACTTAAAAAAAAAAGCAAATCAGGCTTCACATTATGGTTGAAATTGATCTACTAAGGACTTTTTTTTTTTTTTTTGGTCAATATACAAATGAGTTTTGGAAGAAAGTCTACAGTAAAAAATTCTCTTTTTCTCCCTCACTCCCTCCAACCACAAAAGTAACTAGGATCTTTACAGTGCAACAAATTCATATCTGACAATTTTTCCTTTTAGCTTCCCAAATAAGCCTTGAGGTTTGTCTAATACCAAATTATTGCAATAAAGTGATTATAATTCCCAGAAAGTCTCTAATTAAACTTCTGGTAACTGCCATGTTTCTCCTAATATTCCCAGCATAAGTTTTAACCACATTCTGTTCGTCATAAGTGAGTTAGGCAGAGCTGAACTCAACATTCTTCTGTGGTGTTAAATAAATACCGTTTTACTTTAAACTTACATGTGTATGATTTCTAAAATAGTCTCATATATATTTGTCTTAGTTTTAAGCTCTTTCCTTCCTCCCTTCCTTATTTTTTTCGTTCTGTAGTCATTTATTTTTAGGTATATGTTTATGGTTTACCTACTCTTTTACTAAAGTATTACTTTTTGCATTCTTTAGCATGTTGAATTTAAAGTTATTTTTAAGTATATTACTATATTAAAGTAATACATATTTCATGCATTTCAATTTTTATCACCACTTAGAATATTAAATATCCTTAGGTCGGTAGCTACAAACTGAAGAGTCTGAAATTTTTCATTTTTTAAAAATGACTTTCAGGGGTGCCTGGGTGGCTCAGTCAGTTAAGCATCCAGCTCTTGGGTTTCGGCTCAGGTCATGGTCTCATGGTTTGCGGGTTCGAGCCCCACATCAGACTCTGTGCTGGCAGCATGGAGTCTGGCTCAAGCTCTCTCTCTTACACACAAAATAAATAAATAAACTTTAAAAAATAAAAATTAAAAAATTAAAAATTACGTAGACTTTTACCAGAAGAATAAGTCCCACAAATGATTTTTTTTGGTGATGGTGTTCTTTACATATGGTCCTATAGGAAAAGGAAAGATTATTGCTGAACCAGGATGATATTTCTTACCCCGGCCCCACAGAATGAAGTTAAAAGGAAGCTTAGGATAAGAGTCTCTGACCCCTGAATTTGTTTTAGGAAAGCCATTTATTTTATTTCATATTTTTTTAAGTTTATTTATTTTAAGAGAGACAGAGTGAGAGCGCGTGCACTCACATACAAGTGGGAGAGGGGCAGAGAGAGAGAGAAAGATAGAATCCCAAGCAGGCTCTGTGCTGCAGGCCTGCAGTGGGCTTGATCCCATGAACCAGGAGATCATGACCTGAGCTGACTAAGAGCCTGCCTGACCTCAAGCTCAACCGACTGAGCCACCCAGGCGCCCCAGGAAAACCATTTAAAATGCAAAATTCACTTGGCTCCAGGGCTGTCTGTGTTATCCTTAACACCATCAGGGAACAGACGTGTGGGATTACATTTTTCAGGTCACTTCAATGCACTATTTTTAGTTCTATTTTAATATCACTTTTGGCATACTTAGATTTCTCTCTGTCTCCAGTAGAAGAGGTTAAAAGGATCTTGTCCCATTTTTCTTGACTCAGAAACCACAGCTGCTTTGACCAAGATTCAAAATGAAACTTTTTCCCCCTCTCTTCTTACAAAATTAGACCATGAGGAACGGCCTGTGTATAGGCGCATGTGTGTATATTTAATACTGTATTGTATACTACATATGACGCTATTGTTATGTATGTTATGTTTACATTTACATATGCTATATGTGTATATGTATTCTTACAACATATATATATATGTGTATTTACTATATGTATCAATAATATATTAAGTACTGACTGTCCACTCCTGGAAAGTATATTGCTGATGACAACTGTCTCCCTTTGGAATATAATTTAAGCTCATTTTCACATGAAAATTCACATTTTCTGTGCCAAAAAGCAAAGTATAGGGGCACCTGGGTGACTCGGTTGGTTAAGCATCTCATTCTTGGTTTCAGCTCAGGTCATGATCTTGCACTTTTGTCAGTTCGAGCCCCATGTCAGGCTCTACGCTGGCAGCACAGAGCCTGCTTGGGATTCTGCCTCTCCTCTCTCTGCCACTCCCCCACTTGCACTTTCTCACTGTCTCTCAAATAAGTCAATAAACGTTAAAAAAAAAAAAAGCAAAATATAAACATCACTGTTATGAAAAGCCAACTGACTTGCTGATTTTTAATCTTAAGATTTTATTATTATTGCATATTAGTATAATTTTTGACATTCTGTCAGTTTCTAGGCGTGGAGTCCTTTTTTCTCTTTGAGGGTAAGGTGCTGAAAAAAATGTATGTGCAAAACAGTTTAATTCATCATAGCATCTTGGTTTCACTGGCAGAATTTATATTTTTACCTTATCATACACACTCTTACATCCTCTGAAGCAGAGTTTTACACCTTTATTGGTGGAAGATCTATGCCTCCAATTAACTACTGTAATTAGCTGTTTGGAGGTACCTTTTCCAAATAGATGATAATTTTTTTGGAAACTTGACATTCAGAAAACCCACTTTAAACTCAGCAACTTTATAATATGTTTGTGCAAAGCCCTGTCTAGAACTCTGAGATCTAGCAACAAAGAATAGATTAATTTATTCTTGGTGAGCAAAGGTATTTATAGTTTGAAGTTTTAATATACACATGTTTTTGTTATAGCAGGTATCTTGTTTCACTAAGATACTTACAATTTAAAGTTTTAATATAACAAATGTATTGAGAATATTTGTTTCTAAATAATCATTAATATCTATGATATCTTCTGCCATCTCTTGATTTGACTCCTGACTTTTTGTCAGAGGGTGTGTAAAAGGAGCACTTTTGCAAAAGATGTGACTGGCTGTTTCTGCTTAAAAACTTTGACCTAAACCTCTTGAGATGACTGCAAATGCTTTATTGCTTATTTAATGTTTATTGTCATACCAATAAAAAAGAGATGCCATTACCCAGAATATCCTGCTCCGTTGAGCCTCAAGTGCATTTCTAAATTTTTCAGTCATATTGCTACTTATTTCTGCCATACTAATTTTTATTAACAAAACCCCAAAACCTAAATGGAAAGTATGCTAAGATTCCCCAAAGCTACTTCCTTGTGTTCTTCTATATTTAAATTTATGCAGACACGTCTTGATAATTTTTGTGGTTTCCTCAGTTTGTAACGGTTTTAGGACTCATGCACATGACACCAGTCAGTCCACATAAGAACATGCACTGGATGAATTCATCTTTGGGTCACAATCTAAAATCCCAACCCAAAGATTTAGTTGTGGCTAGTCTGCCCCATCTTCCCTCTGCCAAATGCAACCAAAATTTATTGAAGAAAATACAAGTTCATGTCATATTTGAAGCTATTTCTTGTTTGGTTACCGTCCCACCAATTAGCAAGATTTGGATAAATGACAATATTCAACTGGATGTTGTTTATAAAAAGCATGTCTAACACAAAATGACATTAAGAGGTTTAAAAGTAAAAAAAAAAAAAAAAAAAAGACCCTTCCCCATAAATACCATAAATCATGGATAACTATACAGGAGAAATAAAATTTCTAATAACATGAAAAAAGCAACTTAAATCATCATCAAAATGTAAATTCAAATAACAGTGCAATTCCATTTTCACTTTCAAATTGAAAAAATACTTAAGTGATCATTATCAGTAGTGATGAGTACGAAGTAAGAGCAATTCCATACACTACTGATGGGGCTGTAAGTTAAAATCTTTTTTATTTATTTATTTTTTTAAGGATTTGACATTCTGTATTAATGGCTTTACATTTTCCATTATCTTTAGATCTATAGATTCAACGACTCAAATTCAGCTGTTCAAATTCAACTATTATCCCAAGGAAATAATCAGAGCTGTATACATAAGTTTATATAGAAAATTTCACATCAGCAATATTTATAATAGCTAACAAAGAAAAGCAACCTAAATGGCCAGTAGTAGAGGAAATGTTAGATCGTTTATGGTCTGTCAATGGCATGTAATATTTTTCTTTTCTTGAAAACCATGCTGGTTAACAAGTTGGAGAATGATTTGGGAAATGCTTAGGATATAATGTAAAGTAGAAAAATCAGAATACAATATTACAAGGTCAATTCAAATTTTTATTGAGTTAATGTGTGTTGTTAAGAGGGGTGGAAACAACAGAATGTTTGGGTGATAACATAGTGCAAGCAGTAGATATGTGCAAGAGAATATTTTCACAATTCAGTAGCTTTCTTACGACTGAAAGTTGATTTTCTTCTTTTCAAAATAGAGCATGTTGCTTCCAACTCACAAATGCTTTGTTTTTACCCGTGCAGTACCTTGTCCAGTAGGAGAATTCTCTCGTTCTGGATTAACACCCTGTTACCCGTGTCCTCGAGACTACTACCAACCCAATCCAGGGAAGTCCTTCTGCTTATCTTGTCCCTTTTATGGAACTACAGCCTCCTCCGGTTCCGGATCGATCACCGACTGCTCCAGTAAGAAGATACACTTCATTTCTTACGTAATCGCGCATGTTGGAGACTTGTGTTTGTCTTGTGGTAACCGTGATTCCGAATATTACTATTCTCAGTGGATGTGGGTGTCGGGACTTGCTAAATTGTCCTTTGGGGGGCTTTTTGATGACAGTGACTCAAAGATTCTTATTTTGGGAGCATTGAACTTGATAACTTCCACATCTCTCTCTAAGAGTCTAGGATTTAATTATATATGCCATCCATCTATATGGTCTCTTTTTTACTGTTACTAAAACAAAATATGTGTGACTTTACCCACTTTGATAACCAGAATATTGACTATCATATTTAGGTAGAGTCTACTTACTGGCAATATCTACGGCACACTAATTGGAAAATCTAATGTTTTCTTATTAATCTTATTAGGTTTTAGTTCAACTTTCTCAGCAGCAGAGGAAAGTGTAGTGCCCCTTACTTCTCCTGGACATATCAAAAAGAACTATGAAGTCAGCAGTCAGGCAAGTCCCTTTTATACTTCTAGAATCTTCTCCAGTGGAATGTTTGGAAAACATGATGTCATTTTACATGCCACACTCGGGGAAATTGCCAGATTTGAAACCTTAAGTAATCGTCTCATGGATATTATCAATGAATAATAGTATTTACTTGTGACTTCTAATAAGAACTTTAAAAAAAATGCAGTGTCAGAAATTCTGAGTACCAAAAATTGGGAATTTTCCCCAGCGATGTCTGGCATAGAGAATGTGTGGGTAAAGGGAACCTCTAAATTCACTAATAACTAACACTTATCACAAGCATAACCCATCATTTGAGTAAGGGGCATTTGGTTTAGCCAAAGGCCTTTTTTCTGATTGGCAGGAGGAGTTACTCAACTTTCATGAAAGTTATTTAAAATTTTTGTCAGAGAAAAAAAGAGATTGTTTATTGGAATAAGGTATAGTTTTTTAAAAATTAAGAGATAGAGCTCATGAACATAACTAGATTAATTGTTTGGTAGATTTAGCCATTACTCTGAATAGACCTTGCCCAATGTCATGATAAATTCTTTGGCTCTAAGTATTTTTAAGGAGGATAATAAAGCTGTATTTCTTATTTCAAGTTTCTGCAGTCTCGTCCAAGCTTGTCAGGGCTTCATAAGTCACATTTGAAACTGAGCCCAGCAGACATAGAAATTTGTAATAATAACCAGAGAAGTGACTACCAACCCTGGAGAAGTATTAGAATCCTCTGGCCAAATTTAAAAAACAATGATGCACAGATCCCCAACCTCCAGAGGTTCTGATTTAGCTGGTCTGGGTGGGAGCCCCATCCTGTGTACTTTTAAAACACCTCAAATGGTTTCTAACATGAAGGCAGCATTTGAAAACACTTACTAGAACATCACTTAAGGATAATATATATCATATATGTCCAACGTGGCAGGCACCAACATGATGCAGGCAACAGTCCAGCTAGCATTGCGTGAACTCACCCAGAAACAGGAACCTAACACTGCAAACATCAAACTCCCTAGTCAGGATCGCTTTGAAGTGATTGAGTGTTTTGTCTCTGATAGATTTCTTTTTTGCCACCCGGTAGGTTTTCCATGAATGTTTTTTAAACCCTTGCCATAATAGTGGAACCTGCCAACAGCTTGGGCGTGGTTATGTTTGTCTCTGTCCATCTGGATATACAGGTAACATAGAGGAATGCAACTTTCAATATACGTTTCAAATGAAATCATTGTGACTTGCATATCAGACTCTGGGACGCTGAAAATAAACCCTGTGAGATACATTAGACTGTATCAGTGCACAAAAATTTGATTAGGCTTGATAAACCAAGGTGAAAAAAGTGCATAAATTACAAATTACAGTTTTCTTTGCACATTTTGGAGGAAGAATAACGAATCATCTTCTCTATGAAAAAGTTACATCATAACTCACAATTTAAATAGGAATGCAGTTTCAGAGGCCATGGCCAAGGCTCCATTCTAACACAAATTAAATGTATGATACTCAACGTAGAACAATTTGTCCAGCATAAACATCTTTAAACAAACTCCCGTTTCTCTCATTGGCCTCACACTAGTGGAAGTTTTTGTGAATAGCTGTGATTTGTTGCTTTGTTTCTGTCTTTCTGGAAGCTATGCCTGGAAAAATAATATGGCTTTGAACTTGATTATGCAGGAATTATGTAAGAATTATGTTTTCTTGCAGTTTGAGTCGCATTCTAGTTCAGTCCAGAAATACAGTTTTTGAGAGAGAAGTGAACTATATCTTAAAATTATAATTTATTTAAAATAGTTTGCTATTTCCTCCTAGAAATGTAGTTTTTGCATTTTTCCCCACTTTTATGAAGCCAACATAAAATATCTTTTCAATGAGGAAAATGGTATTGAAATAAAAGAATTCACCACAAAATGAACAAAAGGAAAGTTGGAAAACAATGTAGCCCAGGCCTATCAAGAATATGGCATTCCACTTATTTCCACTTGGGTGTATGTGTGTGTGTGTGTGTGTTTCAATTTTCACAAAAATTTTGTCCCAACATTCCATAAGAAATAATGGATCTTATCCTAGAATTTTATAAGCGAGTGGTGGTTGAGCAAGGGCGTAATATAGAACAGTGGTTCTCAAATTTTAATGTGCATCAGAATCATTTGGAGGGCTTCTTGAAACACAGAGTGCTGGACCCTAACCCAGAATTTCTGATTTCAGTAGATGGAGGGAAGTTTTGATCATTTGCATTTCTGTCTCATTCCCAGGTAATTGCTTATGCTATTGGTCCAGGGACCATTTTGAGACCCAGTGGTGTAGAGGAAGAACATGGGTTTCTGGCAGAGCTAGCCCACCGATAGCTTGTGTGCATCCTATGGAAAGATATATCCTCACTCTAGGACACCTGGTATAGGAGCTGAGATCTGGCAAGACTTGGCCCCACCCCCTCTTCTCAGCCAGTGGTCTTGGTGGAAAGTATACATGACTCGGTGCTTTTCACTTTGGAGTTAAGCTAATTTCTGGCTCCATTTTATGCTCCCAGGTCTTCCCCCTCACCCTTCCCACCACCAACCTCTAACTTGGGGTTTTCTATCTTTTATGTATTTTTATAAGGATATCTTAAATCTCTTTAGAAAGAGGCAGTGCTTTCATTAAATACTTAACTAGACGGTAGCACTTAAGGGATATTGCCCTTTCCTTCATCACCACCGCTCCCTATACATTCAGATGATTGAGAGAATTATCTTTAAGTGATCATGGTTCTGTTTCTGTTAATCCTTCCTTTGATTGTCCTTCAGTGTTTGGTTTCCATTTTAGGCTTAAAGTGTGAAACAGACATTGATGAATGCAGCTCGCTGCCATGTCTCAACAGTGGAATTTGTAAAGACCTAGTTGGGCAGTTTGTTTGTGAATGTCCATCTGGTTACACAGGTAAGAGGAGAGTTTGTTGTCTTTACAGTATAAACATTGAAATCATTGAAATTTCATTGCTGGAAATCAAAACCACAAATAGTATCTTACACTTGTTCGAATGGCTATCATCAAAAAGACAGGAGGTAACAGTCTTGGCAAGCACATGGAGAAGAGGGAGGCTTTCTTGGTGGGAATGTAAACTGGTGCAGCCTCTAATGGAAAAGAGTATGGAGGTTCCTCAAAAACTTAAAAATAGAACTACTGTATGATTCAGCAATTCCACTGCTGGGTATCTATCCAAAGGAAATGAAGTCACTGTCTGGAAAATTTGTTCATTGTAGCATTGTTCACAATAGCCAAGATATGGAAGGAAGCTTAAGTGTATCTCAAGGGATGAATGGATAAATAAAAGGCGATCGATTTATATGTAGTGGAGTGTTACTCAGCCACAAAAAAAAAAAAAAAAGGAAATCCTGCCATTTGCAATAACATGGACAAAAATGGAGGGCATATGCTAAATGAGATAAGTTGGACAGAGCAAGACATACTGTATGATCTCACTCATATGTGGAATCTAAAAAAGTCAAACTCACAGAAATGGAGTGTCAAATAGTAGTTTCCAGGGGCTGGGTGTGGGGTTATCATATATGTCATTTAAGGGTACAAACCTACAACTACTAGATAAGTAAGTCATGTTTAAGGACTTGGGGAATAAATTCAACAGAGAGGTGAACAACTAACAAATAATATAAAGTTTTTAAAGCAGATCACACTTATCATCCTAACTATAAATAAATATAAAAATAAATAAATAAGCAAGATATTCACGGTCATCATTTTCCGTCCTATGCTGAAAATACCAGATTTCCTGCTAGAAATATTTTGCAATAAGTAGAATGGAAGAAAACATTTTACTGCAATATATTTGGCAAAGAGCAACAATTTTTCACAACTATATTAGCCACAATTTCTGATTCTTCTGTTCTTACACCTGAATGGCTTGCTTGAAAACTATTAGTCTTAAATTCCTTTCAGGTTTTCTCTGGGTAAAATATTCTGTTATTCTCTGCAGGTCAACTATGTGAAGAAAATATAAATGAGTGTAACTCTAGTCCTTGTCTAAATAAAGGAACCTGCATCGATGGCTTAGATGGCTATCACTGCTCCTGTGTGAAGGGATACACAGGTAAGATGTTTCCATTTTTCCTTCATTGTCTCAAAGTCCTGCAAAGCACCACAAGGTACTACATTTTTTTTTAACATTATGCTATGTTAACATTGACTTTCTGATTTTGTAACTGTGCTATTATTATCTAAGCGAAAGTCCTTTGAGGAAATTCACCCTGAAGTATTTCAGGGTAAAAAGGCATCAAGGGTGCAATTTAGTCTCAAACAGTTTAGAAAAATGTGTGTGTGTGTGTATGTGTGTGTGCACGCATATGTATGTGTGTGTAAAGGGAGACACGGAGACAGAGAGAGAGAGAAGACCAGAGTTTTATGCTAAGATAAACATTCAAGAAGGAACCGGAAATAAATTGTGTAAGATCGTATTGCAAATTGATGCTAAATAAAATGATGTAGTATATATAATTTATAAAGAGAAATTTCCAGAAGAATGACCAGTGAAGGAAAAGGGCAAGGTCAAAGAAACAGTAAAATTTTGAACTAAATTTGCTAGTTTTATCTTTTAACATTATCTCAATTAGATGTCCCTTACTAATGTTAGCTTCAGGAAGTTCTAAGATAAAAACAGAAGATTACCAAAAAAAAAGAAAAAAGAAAAAAGAATGCTAAAATGACTTACAAAAGCCAAAGCTCATTCAGGAGTGGATCTCAAAGCAGTGTGACAGGCCAGTAGTTCTAACAGCTTCCCTTCCAGGAAGGGAATCTCCTGCTTCCTTCAGAAGCAGCATCCTCCAAGGAGTCAACACTTTGATCATGGTTTCGAGAAGGTTAACATTTGGGCTCTTTCCTCGTCCTCTTCCATCCCCAGGCCTGCACTGTGAAACAGAAGTCAATGAATGCCAGCCAAGCCCATGCTTAAATAATGCCGTCTGTGAAGATCAGGTCGGGGGATTCTTGTGCAAATGCCCTCCTGGATTTTTGGGTACCCGATGTGAAAAAAACATGGATGAGTGTCTCAGCCAACCGTGCAAAAATGGAGCTACCTGTAAAGACGGTGCCAGTAGCTTCAGGTAAAGCCCTAAGTCTGGTGCTTTGCACTATTTTCATTTTCTTAACCATTCAGTCATTCTGCAGTCTTTACCGAGTATTGCTGTGAGCCCCAAGTCAGCCATTCCCTAATTCTAGCCCAAGAATAGACTACAGTAGACTCTCCCCACCACCTGGGGTTCTGATTCACTAAGTCTGGGCTAGAGTCTAGGCAACCTGTATATTTTAAGTTCCCCTGTGATTCCGATGCACAGCCAGACTTGGAAACCACTGTTCTATACTTGGGAGGTCAAAAAGATCAAAGGAAACAGAGTAACACAGAAGCAAATACCCGAAGCACGAGACAAAACCTCATTTTTAAACGTTTTATATTTTAGCTGGAGGTTTTACACCAGCTAAAGTCAAAGGAAATTGTGCAATCATGCTGTCACAGGGCCAATCGACAGTCTCTGTGGCTTTCAAACATTTTTTTTTAGCTCAGTAAGCCTTGCTTCATAAGAAATCTAATATGAATGTAAACAAGTAAAAAAAATAAATAAAAACCAAACTTTTGTGTTCGGAAACAGTAGTATTTGTAGAGAAGAAACACTTTGTCTTCCTGAGGCAGCTCTTGGGGTGCCAGTGGAATATCGTTTGAAAACCAACACTCTCCTTCATCGTGATCAAGTCTGCCCTATTTCATCCTGTTACCCGTGCAGGGTGTATGCCTTCTGTAGTACAGATACAAAAAACAGAACTCGTCTCACTTGCAGAATCTTAGGAAACTTTATTGTCCTCAACATGCCACTGTCTCTGTAAGTTTATAAAAGTTAAAAGAAAAAAACACTCTACCCCAATTCCAGCGTTTCCCAGTCCTCTTCTCGTTCAGCAACCCCCCCCCCCGTTACTGTCCCCCAACAAAATAGCCAGGGCATATCCAGAAGAAATAGGAAGCAAATTCTGCCAGTGAGACTTTCACTCTTGATGTGGAAATGAAATCTTATCAGTGTAGCTTCATCTTTCATAGGCTGTTTACATCTTCTGGCATATAGTGCCTACCCATAGGAAATGAGAAATTTCCAGATAAACACAGAGTTCTAAAGTCTCCCCAACGTCAAAAACAATTGCTGATTACCAAATCTGTCTAAATCCTAACTAGAGGAAAGGTGAAGGTAAACTCTCCTAATTCCGAGGAAATGTTAGTTGTCACCACAGTGAACCTGTTTCACAGACAAGGATATTGGACTGCCGTGATGATGTCAAACATGGGCAGATAAAGAGGAGTGAAATTCTAGCCAAAATAGATTTATTGCCAAATGGAGAGAGCTCAGTAAAGATTCCTCCCCCCCCCCCCGACAATTCCAACTGACATTTTCTCTTAACCCCTGAAACACCATTTATTCTTAGAGGTCCCCATGGAAACATGCTACTAACAATGTTAACTATCATGTATTGGACTGATCGTTTTTAATTAAATATTTCAGACATACAAAAGGTTACCAAGAACAATAAAAGTCACACACTCATCACAGCAATTATCAAACCTTAGCATTTTGTCATATTTGATTCACATCTTTTGGGGGTTTTTTAATGTTTATGTATGTATGTATGTATGTATGTATGTATGTATGTATGTATTTATTTATTTAGAGAGCATGCGTGAGCAGGGGAGAGGCAGAAAGAGGGAGAGAGAATTTCAAGCAGGCTCCACGCTGTCAGCACAGAGCCTGACACAGGGCTCAATCTCACGAACTGTGAGATCATGACCTGAGTTGAAATCAACAGTTGGATGCTTAACCGACGGAGCCACCCAGGGGCCCCCACATCTTTTATTTTAAAGAAGTACCTTCTGAAGATAGTTTTGGAGTCCCTTCAATACACATACACAGACACACACACACACACACACACACACTCCTCTTTTTCCTCAATAGTAACCACTATTCTGAAGTTGGTGAATATTTTTCTCATTCAGATTTCATTTTTTACCACATAAATAGTATATAGTATAATTTTATGTATTACATAATTGGTATTATGTAATTTAGGTTTTGTTTTCACTCAACATTATGTGTTGTCAAGGTTGATACATTTGGCTCTAGTTTATTTTAACTGCTGATTAGTATTCCAGTGAATGATTATACCATGGTTTATTTTCCCATTCTCCTTTTCATAAATATTTAAAATAATGCTTATGAACATTCATTACATGTGTCCTTGTGCACTGGTGCAATAATTTCCTGGAGCACGTTAAGTAGAAATGGATATACAGCCTATGGGAATGCAAACTCTCAACTTCCCTTGACAATCCCAAATTGTATTTCTATTCACTATATGAGATTTCCCATTTCATGACACCTATATCAGCATTTGACATTATCAAATATATTTTCCATTCTGACAGGTTTAAATGATTTGTTGCATACCACAGAGACCATATGGCATGATGATTAAGAACAAGGCACTAGATTGAGTTTAAAATCCTATTCCAGAGGCGCCTGGGTGGCTCAGTTGGTTAAGCATCTGACTTCAGTTCAGGTCATGATCTCACAGTTTGTGGGTTCCAGCCCCACATCAGGCTCTGTGCTGACACCTCAGAGCCTGGAGCCTGCTTCCGATTCTGTGTCTCCCTCTGTCTGCCCCTGCCCCCCGTTCACACTCTGTCTCTCTGTCTCTCAAAAAAAAAATTTAAAAAACTTTTTAAATGATATTAATTAATTAATTAATTAATTAAAAATGATACTCCATTGTTTAATAACAAGGGAACTTGGGCAGATCAACCTCTCTGAGCCAGTTTACTTGTCTGTAAAAGGGGAATGATAATAACGCCACTTCATTAAACCAGTAAAGATTGGTTTAATGTATATAAAGGCTTTAGAATGGCACGTGAGCTTTTTATATTTTTTCCTAGCACTTCTATGGGGAGAGAACTCCCAGTGTGTATATAATACTTCAACTGGATCAGACCTACTTCCTACACTATTTTTGCTACTACAACACTCCAAATATATATTGTCTTAAAGAGGTTTAATCAAAGGAACTAAAAAAATAAAGGTGACTAACAAAGTATTGTTTTTACGTGGAACATGTTTCAGCATTTCAGAGTATTTTACCCAATTTATTTAAACTAAAAACAAACAAAACCCAATTCACCCATTTCTGCCATCCCACCTCCACTCTGGCAACCACCCATCTGTTCTCTGTATCTATGAGTTTCAGTTTTCAAAGGCTTTTGAGACAATATTGTCATAGATGGGAGACTTCTTCTGATGCCTTTCTATGTGTTAGTAACATTTTGTTTCTTTCAGGTGCCAATGTGCAACAGGCTTCACGGGGCCATTCTGTGAATTAAACATCAATGAATGTCATTCTAACCCATGTAGAAATCAGGCCACCTGTGTGGATGAATTAAACTCATACAGTTGTAAATGTCGGCCAGGATTTTCAGGCAGCAGGTGTGAAATAGGTATATATGAACTCAGTATTACTCATAACAGCACTAAAATTATTGATATCATAAAAGTGTCCATTTTTACCTATTCCAAGCACTGTCTACATACCATAACCTATGCTAAGTATTTTGAATTTACTTAATCTTCATAGCCATCCAGCAGATGAGGTAATATTCTCCCCCATGGCACAGGTGAGGAAACTGAAGCTTAACGGGGAAATAGAGAAAATGGAACATAGTAGAACTCTTCACATTCTACATGTTTAGAAAGGACGCTTGATTTAGGAGGACTTGGTTTCAGAGTCCGTGGACACGAATGAGAATCGGTGCCGAGCAGCTTTCTCGGGACGCTGGAGTCTCTTAGCTCTAGGACTTTTGTTTTCTTGAGTGTGGTTTGCAGGATTGGGGCAGAGCTGAATTGCTCATGAACTAGGGAAGAACTAGGGGCTTGAGTAGAGATGGAATGTGGCCCTTGCAGTTATCCCTCCTCCTCTCCTGCAGTATCAATTACCCCGTTCTGCGGAGACATCCCATCAGCATATAGACATGCCTTAGTGTCTCTAAGTAAATGCCAGCTTTACTAACTTCCCAATTCCACCTCTCCTTCTAGCTATTCCCTATTTCTCTGCTTCCTGACACTACTGAGTGCTCTCCCTATCTTAGATACCCACTGATTATTCTATTTAAAAGAATGTGTTCTATATTTTATAAATAATATATATTTAATGTTGAAACTGCTTCTCAGATCATCATATTTACTGAAACGGGCTGCTTTGACAATAGTACTACATGATCTGCTGATCACCTTAGACAGTTGAAAAATGCCTCCCAAGTGCCACGGGCCACACACTTTTCTTATTTGTTGCAGACCAGTCTTCAGGTTTTAACCTGGATTTTGAAGTTTCGGGTATCTATGGGTACGCCATGCTAGATGGTGTGCTTCCACCTCTCCATGCTGTAACCTGCACCTTCTGGATGAAATCCTCTGACACCACTAACTATGGGACACCGATCTCCTATGCAGTTGAGAATGGCAGTGACAACACCTTCCTCCTGACCGATTATAATGGGTAAGCAAAACCATCAGGAAAGCCATACGCTGGATCTTATCCCGGCACCAGGTAGAACTGACATTGGGGATGGGGGACAGAGGAACAAGGGGGTCAGGTGCCCCAGCAGGACAGCAGAGTGACAACAATCAAACAGAACATTTGGGCAAGTTCTGTAAGAAAGTTTCAGGGATAGTACCTTCTGCATGTATTATGTTTTGCTATTTTCTAAGTATCACTTCATTTGATCTTCATAGTGACCTGAGGAACTCATTTTACAGGTAGCAAAACAAAGTTTCAGAAGGACTAAATGATTCGCCCAAAATCTTACACCTTGGGAGTGGAAGAGCTAAGTCTCAGACTCTGACTCTTAACACTGACACTCTTTCTTTCACATATCAGAGCCTCTGTGGGTTGAAGGATTTCAGTGACATTACTGACCCATGCGAGACACATATATTATGAATCCACCTACAAGTTCAAGTGTACAAAATGATATTTCTTTATTTCCTTTTGGATCAATTAATTCCAACTGCAGGGCCCCATCTCTCTGGGCTGTCAGAAAGGCCATCCTCAGCTGTCTCTGCCTTCTTTTTCTATTGGGCACTTCCCTACCTTAGATTTTTGCAGATTGTCAAAACCCCACAGAGCTGTGTTAAAGAGCCACAGACTTGGCCAGGACTTTTGTCATCGGTCCTTTGTCCACACTGCTCTCCACTGGGCTGTGAACTGCCCCGGCTTCCGTGGCTCCTTCAGAATCACAGCTCTTTGCTGCGTGGAATCCTTACCTTCAATCTAGACAGATTCTGTGGTGTCCTTTCTCTGTCTGATCCTCCCAAATTTCTGTCCTGTTGTTACTGAGCAGGTTGCCAGCCCCACAGAGCTCCCTTCTCTCTCCTTAGTCCATGGGACGCTCACTATTCTGGTGGAAATCGTCCTGTCCTCAAACCCTATTCTTCTTAGTGGACCTGAACTTTCAGAAACAAAATCCAAGGTATTTGCAAAAAAAAAAAAAAAAAAAAAAAACAAAAAAAAAACCTCTCCTGAGGCAAAATACATATAAAGAGAGAATCTGTTACCCCCTTGAATAGCAGAAAGAAAAGGGGAAAACACAAAGGGGAAACAATTAATATTATAAAGATACCATTTTTTTCCACAAACATCTTTGAATAGGGACTAAGAAGATGCAGAAAGAGATATTTAACGGATTCTTATCTTCCTTATGAGTTTTCCCTAATTTTTTCTTTTTCTCCAATTGCTTTTGAAGATAGTGTACTTTAAGCTGCTTCTTATCTTTGACATTCCCCAAAGTGACATGGTTGTTGGAACCCTCTTGTAGTTGGTCACCTTTGTTTAGTGCCAATTATGCTTTCTTTTGGAGCGACATATGTTGTCTGCCCTGTGACAGCTTCAGCAACCCAGAGACAGAACTTCTTTCTGAGAGTCATCTGAAGCTTGTTCCTGGTCTTAGGAACATCCATTCAGAAGGAAGGAAACCAGTCTGACGTTTGTACAACTCTCATTCCTTCCATCCTTGATTCACCGTCTCCAGGATAGACAGTTGGTGAATTATCTCACATTGTATCAGCTTCTCACATCATCCTAAGACTTCTTCCTACCCCTTCATGTTTAAGAAGCATAAATTAATTTTCAATGAACTACGATAAAGTATAATTTGTAAACCAAATCTGCCTCAATGAAATATGACTAAATGGAAGAAAAGAAGTAATGTTTTTTCTGGAAGTGCTTAAAGAACAAAAAAAGAAAAAGAAAAATAGCAACATGTCTTACAGATGAGATTACAACATATGACTGATGACTCTATTGCCTGGAATCTTTTCACAGCTGGGTTCTTTATGTGAATGGCAAGGAAAAGATAACAGACTGTCCCTCCGTGAATGATGGAAGTTGGCATCATATTGCAATCACTTGGACAAGTGCTAATGGAGCCTGGAAAGTCTATATCGATGGGAAATTATCTGACGGTGGTATGGGCCTCTCTGTTGGTTCAGCCATACCTGGTATGTCTTAGCTAAAGGAATGTAATTCTGTTTGATGCCAGACGTGCGGGTGCTTAGATGAACATCAAGTTTGCTGGTTTTGTTGTCCTTGGTTCTACACAAAGGTCAACAATTATCTCTCGATTTCTACTCCCTGATTATCCAGACTGTGAATTATTAGAAGCTTTTCCTAGGTGAGCTGTGGGACTCCCTGTGTAAGAAATGCGACTGGGGACTTAGAGTAAGACTAGCAAGATCCATGCTGAGGTAACAATGGATGGCTACAAAACTGTCTTCCAAGGAGGAGAGGAGTTGCTGGTGTGTTCCATTTGCTTATTTAGTTTCATGATCATGTACGTAGTATACAAGTATATCCAATATATAAACTGGAGCACTGCTAATAGTATCTCTCTTTAATGCCCTTTTTCACGGTGAGCCCAGCATCCTCCTATGCCGCCATCTTCCCAGCAATTCTTTAATGCCCTTTTTCAAATGGAACTCAAACTCTTTTCTAAAAGTACTTTTTAAAAGGTATTCAGAGAGTTTTTGTTTGAAGGAATGCAGAAGTATTAGGTGATACGGGGTTCTCAGTATTGTATGGGGCAATATGCTTGCTCTATCTGGATCCTTCTATATGTGGCATTATTATCAGGTGAAGTGGGGTGTTGTTCCCTTTTTGTGTTTAAGTATTCTTAGGTTCAACTATCTCTTCTCTTGATAGTGGGATTGCAGGTGGCTTTTATTTTCTTTTTTATTCTCTTCCCATATTCATAATGAACATGTATTTCCTTTATGGTAAAAAAAAAAGGATTTGTATATTTAAAAAAAATAAACCATGATAAAAGAGAGAAAGTAGGTTAAAGGAATAGGAGAATAAAACCTGGAAACTGTAATAGTAACCACCCAAGGAGATGGTTGTCTGCCCACATCAGTATAAATGAATTTGAGTCCATAAAAATTGCAGAGCTCCAACTGACAGAGCTTAGTGAATAGATGGCTTCAGTTTGGGTGACTAGGTCTATTGAAGAGTCTCTTAGCTGAGAAAAGAATTCTAGGAAGAAGGACAGTTATCAGAGCAGAGGTTAGGAGTGAGGTAAGATTTTATATCTGATTTTAGACATATTGAGTTTGAATTCTAATCACAGGAATACATGCAGCTAAAAACATAGGTTTTTACCATTTTATATCAAATTGACAGAGTTGTTTTTGATGATAGGATGTGATTGGCAAGGATTCAGCGTGGCAGACACTGTTAGAGATTGCTGATATGAAAATTGATACAGCCTTTCTGGGAAGCATTGTAGAAACTTTCATCAAGAACGTTAGAGAAACCCTGTGCATACAACCAACAATTCAACTACCAGGAATCAGATTAAAGGAAATAATCAATGATCTGAATAAGTGCTTATGTATCAATATATTTATCTCAGTGAAACTTTAGCACCAAACTTGGAAACAACTCCAGTATCCAATAAGAAATGGTTAATAATTAATGAAGCAAATTAGGAACTGTTGTACATTCATTAAAACTCATGAAATGAGAGCATGTTGAAGAAGAAAAGCAAGATTCTTTTTTAGCTCAGTGTTGAGCGTCCGGCTCTTGATTTTGGCTCAGGTCATCGTCTGATGGTTCATGAGTTCAAGCCCTGCATCAGGCTCTGTGCTAACAGCTCAGCGCCTGCTTGGGATGCTCTCTCTCTGCCCCTTTCCCACTCACTCTCTCTCTCAAAAGAAATAAATATACATTTATAAGTAAATTAATTAAAAAAGAAGAAAAGCAAGATTTGAACATTGTATATAGTATGATCCTTAGTTGTGTGTATTAAAATCTCTCTCCCACACATACAAATATACTAAAAAAATAATAAAAATAAATCCTAGAAGGAAATACACAAAACTGTTAAATGTTTTTTTCTGGGTTAGTAGAATTCCTTATGCTTTATTTTTCCAAATCTCCTTCTGTGCATGTATTAGTTTTTAATGATTATTGTTATAAGAAAAAGATATAGTTTGGGAAGCCTTGAAAGGGGGTTCTTCACATACTAATTGGCAGGTGAGTAAGATTAGATGGGGAGATTGTTGAAGGAAGGAGCAAGGAGGCCAGGGGTGGAAGCCTGGGTGCATCAGCACCTTAAGAGGCAGGCAGACAAGAGAGGTGAATGAGCAGAAAGGTTCGAGGAGAACCAGGAGAAGATGCTTTCATGTTCACCAAGTGGAATCAGCCTGGCTCCTGGCAGAAAGGGTAGCACACGCGAGGAGGATAAACTGACAAGAATTTAAGGAAGGGACTGTTTTCAAAGGTGTGGTCAGGATTCAGAGAAGCAAAACATGACAGTAAAACATCCATGACTAGCAACAATGGAATGGCACAAGAAGTAAACTCGAAGTGGCAAGGAGTGGGAGTTGTTGCCAGAACTTAGGCAAACCTGTGGTGCCGGAGAGAAATCACCCAGCAGAAACCATGACATTCGATAGAGGAAAACAGCCTCCTCCAACCTTTTGCCTGGGACAAAGGCATCCAGGAAAACTAAACTTTTCTCTCATCCCACTTTCTTGCCTGAGCCGGTCCTTCCATTGGCCAGGGATAAACAGAAGCCAGAGGAACAAGGCAGCCAGGTGGTGCCATCGATAGGTGTCAACCTTTGGGGGCACAAAGCAGAGATGAGAAGGGTGGCAGGTGTCTCTGGAGGAGCGAACACAGACCATCCAGTGCGTCTAGGAAGGACAGTTCAAAAGAATGAAATAAATGTTCAACCGCAACAGATGATACAGTGAAATCACCAGAGGAGAATATTAAAGACTTTCCATTGAGTTTGGTGATTAGGTAGGCCTGGCAAATGTAGAAGTTACCTTGGAATTGGTGATAGAAATGTAAGCACTGTAGGCTTAAGAAGAAAACAAAGAGCAGCTATTGGAAGCTTCTGGTAATTTCCCGGAAGAAAGGAGGAAAAACAGGACTTACTGCTGACACAAAATATTACATGCATATTATGTATATATGTGGTTCTTAATAGTTAAATATTTGTAAATCTAATATTTAAACCTTCTCTGACTATGTTCTAAGTTGCTTTATATAAAATACTGAATTTTTCCTTATTGGTAAAATACACAGTAAATGTAGGTAATTTGACTTTTCAGTAATTTTACCTGATATGTTTATATTGGCAGTGCTTTCATTAATTTGGCATTTCAAGACTAACAGACATTAAGGTCAATTTTCCTTCCTATTTCTCTTGTCTCTTTAGGTGGTGGTGCATTAGTGCTTGGGCAAGAGCAAGACAAAAAAGGAGAGGGATTCAACCCAGCTGAGTCTTTTGTGGGCTCCATAAGCCAGCTGAACCTCTGGGACTATGTCCTGTCTCCACAGCAGGTCAATTCCATTTTCAGTGTATGACAGTAATGAGATACAAAGGTACAAACCTAGTACAACTGTGAACAGACTAATGATGCCATATCTTATTGCAACCTCTGGGTTTTCAAACTTGACCACCGAGATCATTTGATGCTACTACGGTCGTAGACTAGGCCAGGCGGAGGTTATCTACAGTGACTTTCAGCGAATCCCCTTTTCGGTTTCTCGGTGATGTTTTTAAGTTTTATTAGACATGATTATTTTATGATGCCTTGTAATTTCAGGACTGTAGGGACACCCCCTGGTGGTCTAGTGGTCAGGATTCGGCGCTTTCAAAACTGTAGAGAATACTGCTTCAAATTCCTCTGTTGCAGAAATTGAGGGTTGGCACAAGATCATGCATAGAGATTAACAGATGAGCTAGTGGTTAAAGACAGTCTGGAGTCCAAAAGCCTGGGTTCAAATCCCAGTTCTACCACACACGTGTAGTGATTATTTTGAACGTGTTACCCCATCTCTCTGAGCTTCAGTTTTCCATATCTGTGAAAGATGAACAAGCAAGCTTCAGTTTCCTTATCTGTGAAAGATGAGCGAATAGCATAGTACCTAGTAGAGTTTCGGCAGGATAGAACACAACACGGCGTATACAGTCATGGTCTTGTTTGGCACAGAGCAAGGGCTTCATAGATGTCTGCCCTTATTACAGTGGCAGAACTTGCCTAGACCTCAGTTTACCCGCCTGTCAATCAGAGACAGAAAACAGGAGGATGAGGAATGGGGAACCTCTACAACACTTCCACAAACTGTAAAGCTTTACACGAGAAATTCTGTGTGTAGAATTTCAGGATTTCTGGCAACTGACGTATTTGGGAGAAGGAATGATGGGGTGGAGGAGAGAGAGGGAGGGAAGAGGCTTACCTGTTACCCCTGAAATCATACTGTACAAAAGCCTCCTTCCCTTTACCCTCCCCGCTAAAATCTGTGAATGTTTTCAGCAGGACTAAATTAAGACATAATAACTCTGTCACATTGAGGCAAGTAAGGTTGATCTGAAGACGTGTGTTTAAACTTTCAGGTGAAGTCACTGGCAACCTCATGCCCAGAGGAACTCCGTAAAGGAAATGTGTTAGCCTGGGCTGATTTCCTGTCTGGAATTGTGGGGAAAGTGAAGATCGATTCCAAGAGCATATTCTGTTCTGGTTAGAATTTCTTTCTTCTCTAGACTGCCATCCCTTGACCACTCCCGAGACTTTATGGCAAAAGGAGACAATTCCAAATTCCATGCTGGTCAAATAGTATGTGCCTGTCAGTCTGTTGTTTAACTACGAATTCGTCTTCACTCTAACCTTTATCCAAAGGATTCATTTTTTAATTCTTAAATACATGCTGTATAAGAGAGTACGAAATTCATCATGGAGGAAACTTGGACAATGGTAAAAGAAGATGAGGAAAATAGGACGAGAGGAGGGATACAGTTAATTTTTGAAATGCCACCAAAGTCCTGTCCTCCTCTTTGAGATGGGGTACTCTCTTGACTCCACACTTCCTAGCAGCCTACTTTACAAGGAGTAAAGCAACAGACATTATAACCCATACACTGAATAATCAAAGTCTCAATGATTGTAAAATTCAGTGTATGTAAAGAAGTTCCTAAAGATGACCTAGAATTGGGGCACCTGGGTGGCTCAGTTGGTTAAGTGTCCGACTTCAGCTCAGGTCATGATTTCACAGTTTGTGGGTTTGGGCCCCATGTCGGGCACTGTGCTAACCGCTCAGAGCCTGCAGCCTGCTCCAGATTCTGTGCCTCCCTCTCTCTGCCCCTCCCCTGCTCACACACTCTCTCTCTCTCTCTCTCTCAAAAATAAACATTAAAAAAAAGATGTCCTAGAATTTGTGGGTTTTGATAGATTTCATTAATATTCCTAAAATACCACTTCTTCCCTTCAAAAAAAATACTCAGTGGGGAGCCTGGGTAGCTCAGTTGGTTAACGTCCGACTTCTGCTCAGGTCAAGATCTCACCGTCCATGAGTTTGAGCCCCGTGTCAGGCTCTGTGCTGGCAGCTCAGAGCCTGGAGCCTGCTTTGGATTCTGTGTCTCCCTCTCTCTCTGCCCCTCTCCCACTCTCTTTCTCTCTCCCCCCCCCCCCAAAAATAAACATTAAAATTTTTTTTAAAAAAATGTTCAGCTGACCTCTGCTGAAAGAGGAAAAGTGGTTGACTCAAATAGTTTTTTTGAGTAAATTTGCTTGTCAGTGATCTGGTCACGTGTTACCTTGTTTTAGTGTCAGTGGAGTGGCCTTTGGATGCTGCACAACACATGATTTGAAACTCTTGACCTAGCGATGCTGTTACAATGTTGCTGACGAGCTCTGGGCCTCTGTTCTTTGCCCTCAGATTGCCCATCTTTAGAAGGAACGGTACCTCATCTGCGAACTGTATCAACAGACTTAAAGCCAGGCTCCAAAATCAGTCTGTTCTGTGATCCAGGCTTCCAGATGGTCGGGAACCCTGTGCAGTACTGTCTGAATCAAGGACAATGGACACAACCACTCCCCCACTGTGAACGTGAGCTGCCTTTGTTGAAGGCATTTCAGTAGCTCTTGAAAGATGTTGGACCATAAGAAATGTTTCAGGAATGCTGCATAAAAGCCTGGTGCACCACAGTAGCAAATACAGCAAATGTTCATTGAATAGTTCCTTCGTGTAACGAACTGTGCTGGCCACCATGAGGGAAATGGGTGGTGGAAATCCAAAGAGACACCCACCTGTGGCTGTACCCCAGGTGCAGCAGGGAACTGGTTGGGAGGGAAAGACAGATCTGCGACCTGGAGTCCAAAGGGGGACGGGTTATGGCCGGGTGGGAAATAGGAAAAGATCCCTTGAGTTGGGTGCGTCCATTCATTTCTTTATTCAGCAATTTTAAAGCACCTACCATGTGCTAGACACAGGTCTATGTTCTAGGGATGCAGCATTGGAAGAAAGTCTCTTTCATGGAGTTTATACTGGAGTAGGAGAGACAGAAAATAACAAGTATTTTTTAAGTTATAATAAATAAGAAAAACAAGGGCCAGAAGTAAGGACTATGGAGAAAAATGAAGCAAGGCAGGGAAATACAAAGTGAGGGATTGGGTGGAGGCAGACTGCTGTTGTAGGTAGGGTGATCAGCAAAGTTTCTCCATAGCATCTATTCTCACTGACTTACATATTTATCTGTGGCTTGTTTCTCTACTCCCACTAGATAGTAAGCTCCACAGGGCAGGAGTTTATCTCCGGTTCGTTACTGCAACGTTAGCGCCTCTGGCAGTGTCTAGTAGGACCTTCGTGAATATTTCTTCCTAACGAATGAAGTGCGTGCCCACTCTGAGCCAGAGAGCACGCTAGATGCCGAGGGCACGGGCATGTCTACTGCCTGCTCCCCCTCCTAGCAGACTCTCCGTCTATGTTTGTGTGCAATGAAAAAGTCATGCTTAACTGAACTACTAGTTTAATATAAACAAAATGTCCTTTGAGCATGTTTCTCCTAACGTAGTTCTGTTCTTCCTGGTCACGTGGCAGGCATTAGCTGTGGGGTGCCACCCCCTTTGGAGAATGGCTTTTATTCAGCCGAGGACTTCCATGCTGGCAGCACAGTGACCTACCAGTGCAACAACGGCTACTATTTGTTGGGTGATTCGAGGATGTTCTGTACAGATAATGGGAGCTGGAATGGCATTTCACCATCATGCCTTGGTGAGATAAATCTTGGCAAGTACTGTGTGCGTTTATTCCAGCTCCATGAGAGACAGTCACCCCAAATCCCTGAGGCTCTCTTGTGACATTCCTTTGTTAACTTCATCTCATCCCAAGACACCCTGGACAAGCCATAGTGACCAAGCAGCTGTCCCTAGAGGTGCCAAAAATGTTTTAAATTGTTACCAGGCTCAACATCAAGACTATTTTTATCTCTCTGTTCTTCTACTTACCCACCTACAAACTGGGGAAATAGGTTTTTTTACTGTATGTAATTAACATACAGTGCAATATTGGTTTCAGGAGTAGAATTCGTGATTCATCACTTACATACAACACCCAGTGCTCATCCCAACAAGTGCCCTCCTTAGTACCCATCACCCATCTAGCCCACCCCCTACCCACCTCCCTCCATCAACCCGTAGTTTGTTCTCTATCATTAAGTGTCTCTTGGGGTTTGTTTCCCTCTCTTCTCTTTTTCCCCCTTCCCATATACCCATCATTTTTGTTTCTTAAATTCCGTATATGAGTGAAATAATATGGTATTTGTCTTTCTCTGATTGACTTATTTCACTTAGCATACTGCATTCTAGCTCCGTCCATGTCATTGCAAATGGCAAGATTTCATTCTGATGGCTGAGTGATATCCCATTGTATATATAAACCACTTCTTCTTTATCCATTTATCAGTTGATAGACATTTGGGCCTTCTCCAGTTTGACTGTTGTTGATAATGCTGCTATCAATGTTGAGGTGCATGTACCCCTTCAAATCTGTATTTTTGTATCCTCTGGGTAAATACCTAATAGTGCAATTGCTGGATTGTAGAGTAGTTCGGAAATCGTAGCTTTGATTGCGTAACTGCAATGTGATCATTATTACTATATTTAAATTTTATGAAAATATATACAGTGTTATATGTTGATTTAAATATAAAAAATATAAAAATATATATTTTATATATAAAATATGTTTATATATAATTATATATATAAAATTTATATATAAAATATAAAAAAATGCTTAATACATAAGAAAAATCAATCAACTTCACTACCTGTAAGCTGTCTTCATTTTAGATGTCGATGAATGTGCAGTTGGGTCAGATTGTAGTGAGTATGCTTCCTGCCTGAATACAAATGGATCCTACATTTGCTCCTGTATCCCACCCTACACAGGAGATGGCAAAAACTGTGCAGGTAACTAGTACGTGTGTAATTGGGAAGATTATTAATTTTTTATTTTTTTTTAAAAACACAACACTATTTTCAAGTTCAAAGGACAGGTGGAGAAGATAAACCATCTTTAAAAAGACACATAAGTAACGACTAAAGGAGCTTTACCTTAGCACTGTGCTATGCCCAGCTTCCCAGTCTCTGAAAAACAAAAGCCAACTATATCACCAGAATATTGAAGCAATATCTGCATAGTATGAGAAGAATAGAGGGGATTTAGAACTATAATCTGGCCTCTAAAGCCTCAATCGGAGCAAAGAAGATACGTTGCCATCAGTATCTTTCCTCTGCCTCAGCCACACAGAATTATATTGTTGAAAAAAAGGGACATCTTGCCTTATCACATCTCTGTATTTTGTGGTAACTTTGATAAAACGAGCCCATCCCTCAACTCACTGATGTCTTTCTGCATTTATTGAGAGAAAGCAACTCCCAGAAAATAGTAAAATAGGAAGTGAAGAGGAATTCTCAAAATCAAGTCTTATAATGGCGTTTACTTTCTCAGAGGCTTTAAAGTCCTTGACTTACATAGCCATAATGACCTTTAGAAAGATTGAATCAATATATCTTCCCCTTTTGAGAATTTGAGTATTATATTTACTCCTATCCAACTCTAGCCCCAAATATCCCTTTAACTTATTTCTCTCCCTAGAAGAGGTGACCAACCTCAAATTTGTACGTAGGAGGGGTCTCTGATCCATAGCCTGTTTGGAAAGGGAGTTTGAGAACTTTCCTCAAATATGCTTAGGTATTGCCTTTACATCAATTTGAGAGAAAGTCAGTTGCGCTTAAAAAGTAGGTATGAGGTTGGGCGAGGTAGGAGGAGCTAACGTTCTTCTAATAAATGCCCTGGTACCACCGCTACTTCCCCAACAAACAACTCCCTTTGCAGCCAGATCAATTTTGTATATTTTTGTTAGTCGTTGATGTTCCAAAATATTGTTGTTTAAATGCCTATTAAATATATGTTCTGTGGGTTTGCCTAGGTGGCTCAGTTGGTTGAGCGTCCACCTCTTGATTACGGCTCAGGTCATGATTCCAGGGTTGTGGGATCAAGCCCCACATTGGGCTCCGTGTGGGGCCTGCTTAAGAATCTTTCTCTCTCCCTCTGCCCCTCCCCCATTCGCTTATTAGCTCTCTCTCTTTCTCTTTCTTTCTGTCTCTCTCTCTCTGAAAAAACAAAAACAAAAACGTTCTGGTCTAATGTTCGGCATATCCCACACCTCCATGCATCTCCCTTGAAAAGTTTTTTTCCAAAAAATTTAACTGGTACTTTAATGGTAGTGAAACTCTTTTGCTGTGAGACCTTGCATGGTTGTGTGAACACCACTTATTTCCCCACAAAAACTTGTTCTTCCTTTCAAGAACCTATAAAATGTAAGGCTCCGGGAGATCCAGAAAATGGCCACTCTTATGGTGAGACTTACACAGTGGGCGCCGAAGTCACATTCTCGTGTGAGGAAGGATATCAGCTGATGGGAGTGACCAAAATCACATGTCTGGGGTCTGGAGAATGGAGTCATCTGATACCATATTGTGAAGGTATGTGTAGTAAATTCACCATGTTCGTGGCATTGGGCAGCACTAGAGATTTAAAGTGTAGAAATGTCACGTGTTAAGTGTATCAATATTCTTCGTATTTAAAGCCTAACTATTAGGTTCATCTTTAAACGTGACAAGATAACCTAGAGCTGCCCTGGAGCTTTTAGAGATTTTTGTACACACTAGCAAAGAAAAACAGTACCTTCTTTGTTTTTCCACCTTTAAGCTGTTTCCTGTGGTGTACCAGCTATTCCAGAAAACGGAGGCTTTGATGGCTCAGCATTTACCTATGGCAGTAAAGTAACATATCAGTAAGTGCGTAAGATTAAAACTACATTGTAGGGGGCACCTGGGTGGCTCAATCAGTTGAGTGTCCGACTTCGGCCCAGGTCTTGATCTTGCAGTTCATGAGTTCGAGCCCTGTGTCAGACTCTGTGCTGACAGCTCAGAGCCTGGAGACTGCTTCAGATTCTGTGTCATCTCCTCTCTGCCCCTCCCGTGCTTATGCTCTGTCTCACTCTCTCTCTCTCTCTCAAAACTAAATAAACACTAAAAAATTTTCTTTAAACTACATTGTATACATTGTTGACGACATGCTGGCTTTGATATAATGCTGAAAGAAAGGGAGAAGAAGAATCCCAGAGGATGTTTTTGAATTAATATGGAATTAATTTATGTCTAGTATGAAGAAATCTAATTTAATAACCTAATGGGTAGTCCTATCTAGAATCCTTAAATTCCTCGACCAGTCACCTATTCTCGTCCCCAGCATCTCCTTGAGGTGTTCTGAGAATGGATGTCATAGAGGAAGGCCATGCAAGCTGATGAATATTCTTGGTTATAAGCTGGAGTTTTGTCTCCAGACCCAATATCTCAGGCACTTGTGCTAAACCGGACCATTCTCAAATTAGGAATTGTCTGTTTGCAGCTACTAATCCATGGCACAAACTGGAGGCAAGCCAAATTCTTTATTTTTCTACTTATCACTCAGCAGGGTCCCTGGGGGAAGATGTACAATATTCAACCTTAAAAAAAAAATAATTTCAAAGCATTATTTCAGTAGGAAAAAAAAAGAACTCCTCCAATAAATCGTAAAGTGTAAATCCTCAATATTTTTAAAGGTTCTGGTGCTCATAAAATGATGCAAAATAAAGCAAAGTATATTCAGTAATTTTCCTTTATCTTCTTTAGGTGTAATAAAGGATATACTCTGGATGGTGCTAGAGAATCATCCTGTCTTGCTAGCGGTTCTTGGAGTCATTCTCTTCCTGTCTGTGAACTGGTCAAGTGTTCTAGCCCCGAAAACATAAATAATGGGAAATATATTTTGAGCGGGCTTACCTACCTTTCTACTGCGTCATATTCGTGTGAGAGTGGATACAGGTAAAGTCCGTAGACACCAGCCAAGCTGCCTATAATACCCTGTTACTCGTTATTCACTCAGTAGATTTCATTTGTATATGACTAGCTGACTTTAAATACAAATTTCTAAATGTAAAAGATCGTCTCAAATTTGTATGCTTCCTGAAGACTAGTTTATAGTGCTAGGAATGCCTAGAAAAATATTCCACCTAACTTTGACTCTGGGAGCTCTAGGTCAGTTACTATAAGCATTCAGTCATTAAACATAAAAGCAAAAAGCGTTTGCAAAGCAAAACACAGTATCTGGATGGGGGGGGCGGGTGGTGGGTGGTAAATAACTTACCATGCTTATACTCAACATTGCATGGAATGTTCCAAAAAACATGTCAAGGTAAGGGCCTGGGTTCTTAATACTGTAAGAGGTTGGTTTGATTAATGGTGTGGGAGGGGATGTATGTGCGTATGTTCAAACAGAAGGGACAATAGAGAGAGGTTGTAGTCATAAACTTGGCCAACAGGATCTGAAGTGAAACATATCCAGTGACCAGAAAGTAGAATGATACAGACAGTCAGAATCAGGTTGGCAAGCAAAGGTGGGTAAGCCACGCCCTTGAGATGTAAGGTTTGTAAATCAAAGGAAGACCAGAGGTCAGAGTCGTGAGCAACGCACGTTCAGGTGCCCAGGCTCATGCCCGTTGACTTCAGTTACCATGACTTCCTGAGTGTCTGCCTCAGTTCCTGCTGGATCCCAACCAGCCCATTAACCCCTTCTCATCCCGGTAACCTATTTGTGAGGTCTGGGGTGCCCTACGCCACCACCAGTGAGCACATTTTATTTTGCAGCTGAGACCCTAAGCCCGTTCATTATTATAAACACCCTGGAGCCTGCTCGGGTTTCCCCTGCTTTTATGTAATCCTCTCCATAGCAGTGAATAATAGCCAATGAAAGAGGTGGCATCATTCTTTCCTGTAGCTTACAGGGCCCTTCTGTCATTGAATGCTCGGCATCAGGCAGCTGGGACAGAGCGCCACCTACCTGCCATCTTGTCGTCTGTGGAGAGCCGCCGGCAATCAAAGATGCTGTCATCACTGGGAGCAACTTCACTTTTGGGAACACTGTCACTTACACTTGCAAAGAAGGGTGAGTAACCCTATGAGGGAAAGAAACACTGGGAGCCTCGAGGGAGCGGACGCACCCCCAACTGTGGAGATGGGCTCCATTGGACACTAAATTAAATTTCTTGGCAGCCAAAGCCACAGAGAGTTTTATGCTCTTGTTTCCTGACAGCAGAAAGGGAGCATATTCTCCTGTGGGAACAGTGTTTTCCTGGAATTAGAGTAATTTATCAAATTAGGCCTTGAATAATGGATATTGGGCAGTGCAGTGGAAAATATCTTTCTACCTTTCTTAGAGATGAGAAAAACACATTTAAATAGGCAGTTGCATATTTATCTTCTGCAAACCTGAAGGCAAGACTTTAAGTCACAACATAAAGGTGACATGTCCACAGGGACAAAAGATAATAGAGTTCAGGTTTTTATATTTTTAATGATCTCGTATCATTCAGAGATAAATTTTGAAAAACGAGGAAGCAGGTTACAAAGAGCTTTCACACTCACTGTTTCATATGATCCTCCCAAAACTGTGGAAGTGCAGAGAAAGGGGGGGCTCACTCTGGGAGGGTGGTCTGCTTAAGATCTCAGGCAGGCAACAAGCAAGTGAAGGAGAATCCTGGCTCCTCTGACGTGCATTTCATTGCTTGCTTCCCCCCTTGCTTCTTCAAGAAATATTTTCACCATTAATAGTGCTTTCACGCTCCAGATTTACAGCAGGTGTTTTTCACACAGTTGGAAGCAGCAACAGCAGAAGAGTTGCTGCTTTCTGGATTTGCATCTCAGCTCTGTCATTTACTGTGTGGCTTTGGGGAAAAGCTCTGGGCTTCAATTGTCCTGCATAAAAATAATCTCATTAAAGGCTCACACTTCTTATGGATACTGTGAGGAATAAAATGGTATCATGCCTAGCCTAATCAGAAAAAAACAAAAAACAAAAAAGGGTCACCTGGATGGTTCAGCTGGTTAGGCATCCGACTTGGGCTCAGGTCATGATCTGTCTGTGGGTTCGAGCCCCATGTCAGGCTCTGTGCTGACAGCTCAGAACCTGGAGCCTGCTTCAGATTCTGTGTCTCCCTCTCTCTGCCCTTCCCCTGCTCACACTCTGTCTGTCTCTCTCAAAATAAAAAATAAACATTAAAAAAATTTCAATTAAAAGAAAAAAAGAAAAAAAACTTAATTCAACAGACCTTGCCATTATTATGACTGGAGCACAAATGACAGTGAAGTTTCTATTCTACCATAGAAGCTGAAGTTCATTTCACCTGGGTTGAAGACAGTCCCGGGAATACAGGACTGCCAGCAGGTGGCGACAATATTTTTTTTGCAAAAAGTTCCTGAGAGTCAAACACTTGAATAGCCGATAGAGATCCCAAACCTGGACACCTTCTTAAGTAAAAAATGTATTTTAAAAAATTACCCAAAAATAGGGATGCCTGGGTGGCTCACTCAGTTAAGCGCCGGACTTTAGCTCAGGTCATGATCTCACAGTTCGTGGGTTTGAGCCCTACATTGGGCTCTGTGCTGACAGCTCAGAGCCTGGAGACTGCTTTGAATTCTGCCTCTCTTTCTCTCTCTCTCTGTCTCTCTTTCTCTCTCTCTGCCCCTCCTCCATTCACGCTCTGTCTCTGTCTCTCTAAAAAATAATAAATAAACATCAAAAAAAATTTAATTACCCAAAGGTAAATGGTAGTAGTTACTGTATTTCTTCCCAGAATTTTGTCTACAAATATTTTTCAATATTAAAGATCACTCTATAGATGCAAATTAACATTTTTCTTCTTTTCTTTACGAATAATTCACCTAAAATATGTCACAAGAGTTCTGAGTCTGCCTAATGTTAAGTCTATATATTATACAAAAGGATTTTATTAAAAGTACTATAGGCAGTAATAAAAATTACAACAAATCCATACATTCATAGAGGGTTTACATTCCTCAGAGGACTTTCACATGAATTATCTCATGTGCCCCCTTCTACAACAATGAAAGTTTGGCAGAATAAATAGTATTCCAGTTTTATAGTTAAAACATGAAGGTATTGGGCCACATTATCTTACATATTCCTCCTGGTTTAGGCAAGTGGACACTCTGTGGGAGATTTCATCCCGTTGAAAAGATGGAAACCGAATCTACCCACCTAAATCGCATAGCTGTTAGAAGGCCTGAGAACAGTTTTAAGAAAGTGCTTTAAACATGCATGAAGTGCTATGTGTAAAAATGGCTGTTTTATTTTCTCTGTCACCATTATTGCTGTATACAGTGATAACATTTTAATAATTTAGGGGGCAACTATCTTAAATAGTTAATCAAATTAATAGAAAGTACCTGCAGTCACAAATCACTGCCCATCTACATTTTGTTCTAAACGAAAAACATCAAAAACTATTAAGAGATAGTTTTCATTTTTTTTCTGAAAGCAAAAGTGTAGGCAGAGGAAGAACATTGATGCCCCTTTGCATACCCTAACTCCTCTTTGGGATGCTACAGGGAGGGCCAGATAGAAAGAAAGCCTTTGTACTCCTCTTTTGTCTGGCCAAATGGCCAATGAGACATTTGAAATATACAGAAAACCACAAAAAGTCATTAATCTCTATTTAAAGTTACTGGGCATCCATTCTTGAGAGACAAGTACATATTAACTTTTTTGCCATAGTTATAATAGCTTTCTTTTCATGAAAGAAATACAGTATGAAGTAAAAATAATACAGTAAAGTACCTCAAATGTAACGAGAAGCCGTCCTCGTCACTTTCCCATTCTCCCCGAAGTAACAAATGTTCATTTTCCCCTTATTCCATATGTATGTTTACTCCATAAACAATGTTCTATTGATTTATGTCTTTCAATTTCTGAATATGATTCTTAGTACTCTTAAGTGTCTTTTTGAAGCTTGAATTTTGCTTACCACGTGTTTTACACTCTTCTCTATTGATACGTGTAAATTAACAGAATTCATCTTGACTACTATAAGGTATTCCCTTGGAAGAATGAACTATCTGTAGGTCACCCGTTTCTCTACTGGTAGAAGGTTAATTTGTTTCCACTTCATTTGCTGATGTAACCGTTCTGAAGTAAATATCAGATGCACATGTTTCTTGGTACATATGAGTGAGACTGTTTCTGGCTCAGACACCAAGAATTAGTGTTGTGTCATGAAATATGCATATTTTAAACCTTAGGAGATATTATTTGATATCTATCAGTTGTTTATATTTGTGTGTGTGTGTGTGTGTGTGTGTGTGTGTTTGTCAAATTTAAGGAATCATCCCTACCCTGAGGTCATACTGAATATCTTTGCCTTTCTTCTGAACAACTCAAAGATCTTGGAAAGCATGAATAACTTCTGTCTCCCCTCTCATCTTAAACGTCTTATCACTATATTTTATTTCCCTTTTTTTACAACTTTCCAAATTAGTAATTTTTTAATATAGTCAGTGCTTATTTAGGTTTACTCACATTTATTAATCTCTTCATCACCATTGCTTTTTGCATCCCATTCCTTAATTCTGGGTTTAATATTTCTACTTCCTAAAGTATATCCTTTACGTTTTTTTTTTTTCACCAAACATATGTTCTACAATCTTTGTCTAAAAATAATATTACTTTACCTTTGCTCTTGAATTACAGTTTAGCTGGGTATACGAGTCTACACTAATAGTTTTCTTCCTTAGACATTTTTGAAAATATTATTCCATTGCCTTATGGCTGCTAATGTTGCTATTGAGGATTCCATCATCAGTCTGCTTGGGGTTCTTAACCAGGGGCAGTGTTGCCCACCAGGAACATTTGGCAACGTCTGGAGACTTTTTTGGTTGTCACAGTTGAGGGGAAGGTGCTCCTAGCTCTCATGGATAGAGTCTAGGGATGCTGCTAAACAGCCTATGATGCATAGACCAGCAGCCCACAACCCAGACGTGTCCAGCCCAAAATGTCACTAGTGCGGAGATCGAGAAATTCTGAATGAATTGTTGTTCCACTATAAGTAATATCTTTCCCCTTTGGCTTTTTTATTTTTAATATGTCTTTGTTGTTTTAGTATTTCCTTATGATATGACTAAAAATGTGTTATATTGTCATTCATCTTGTTCAGGACTCATTGTACTTCTTACCTCTGAAAATTCACATCTTTCACCAATTTCGGAATATTCTCAGCTATTTTAACTTCAAATATTCCCTCCTCTTCACTTTCACTTTTCTCTGTTTCTTTAAGCCTTATGTATTGGACCTTTTCTTTCTCTCCCCGTGTTTATTAGTCTGTCACATTTTCCATCTGTTTATAAACTTGGGCTGTAATTTGGGTAATTTTCTCACATATATCATCTAGTTTACAGTTTCTACTATCTGTAATCTGCTTTTAAATGAGTCCATCAATTTTTTTAAAAATGTACTTTATATATTTTTGCTTCTAGAATTTATATTTGTTTATTTTTCAAGTATTTCATCTTGAATATCTTTTAAATATCTTTTCTTTTTAAATATCTTTTCCTTTTTTGATAGGATTTTGTCTTTTTGTCCTTAATTATTTCAACATACTTATTTCATATAATTTTTTAATGTTAGAACTTTTTTTACTGTCTCAATTTGTTGGTACTCTAATCTCGCTGTTTGTTCTGCCTGCTGACTGATTCATGATGAAAACAATGATCATGTATGTTTTGTAATTTCATATTGTGTCCTTAGAGTAAGCAAAACTTGTTTTATCCCTGACAATCCCTTATGGTTTAAGTATGTGGATTATTTTTTCTATCAGGAACCCAGGGGATATCACCAGATAAGAACCCAATTTTACATTAATTTACAAATTTGAAGGCTTTCCATATAAAGTAAATAGTATAAATTCTAACATCAAATCCACGTGAGATGAGACCCAGGGACTACTACCTTAGCAGGGACTTTTTATTTACCCACCTAGGGCCTCAACAAATACAGAGATCTCACTTTTCCTCTCACTGGGCTTCTAGGTGGAATTTTTCTAGTGAATGTCCTTTCAATGAATGTCCTTGTAGGACAAAGACCCATGTCCGATACTTGGCTGCTCCCCTGTTTCAACTCCAAAGTTATATTTCCTACCGCCTCTTCTTCCCTTCCCTGTCCAATCCATGGCAATTGCAGCATCCAGTCACAGGCTTACTTCTCTGTTAGTTCCCTCCTTATTTCTGGCATGTGCATAATAACTTTTGTTATATTCCGTCAAATATGGTAGAGGGAAGGTTTCAGACTGTGGCATGGCCAGAAGTAGAAGTTCTGTCTGTGCACTCCTTTTCTGTTTCTTCCCCCAAGGAATTGATTGGCATAGGCCAGCATGCACTGTGTCTTCCAGGATGGCATCACTGTGTTCAAGTGATGGCTTATGTGCGATGGGCCTGTTTGGCGGTCTCTTTCTGCTTCCCAAGATACTGTTGGCTTGATATGAGGATTAGAGCCTCTTTCTTTCTCCAGCTGCCTCAACTCCCACTGCCCTGCACACTGTGTGAGCCACCCAGGCCTGCTTAGTGAGTCCACATACACACATTCTTGCTTCAAGTCTCAGCATTGTTTCTTCTCATATTGGCGTTGTCCTTTGTACAGACCTTTCCTTGAAATAAGGGGGAATGAACCGCTCTCAACTCTAGATGGAAGAGCCGATACTTTAGGAGACAGGAGTGGTAAGATGAGTGTCAGGGAAAGAAAGAAGCAGGAAGTGGATTTCTGCCTCCTGCCCTAAAATTGGTCTTTAAAATTCACCTTTTATCAAAATACTGGGCTGGAAGTGTTCAGCTGTCTGCCCAAGTTAATAAAATGGTAACTTGTCTCTCATTTTCCTTTTCATCCTTATGTGTCTGTTCTTTTGATAAGAAGCTCAGAGGGAGAGAAGAGTCATTGATATCCTAAAATCCTAATAGAATGTTTCCCTTTGGTTCGTCTTTAATTATATAGATTTTTAAATTCAATTACTGAATATACTAAGATAAAAATTTTGATCATTTTTAATTGGAAACAGAATTAACTGCTGATGGAAATTTATACTTTCTACCGTTCTTATTAAATTGCGGCTCTTTACATATCTAGTATGCTGCTATTTTAAGGCTCTTTTAAGGTTCTTCTTTTAAAAAGAGAAGAGCTAACAATCCACTGGGGAGCTCTCTCATAAAGCTTCACACATGCTCCCTTAGTAGGCTTCCACTCAGTGTGTGAATCAAATCACTGAAAATTGCATCTGAAGACTACTCTGCCCATTTTCAAAGAATTTTTCAACATTCTTCCAGAAAGATGCTAATGAATTACAGCAAATGCATCCTGGAGTATTCCCTTCTATGACATCACTGTAATACCAGTGGGTCATTTTTCCTTGGAATTACAGAGTAAAACAATTTGTTATATAATACGTAGGCCCTGATTTTTAAATGAGGGTCTGTAATAGTGTCCCCAATGTCTCTTGAATGAGAATACAATATGTCACAGAATATTAAATATTCCAGCACTTTAGATTTGTGCCAATTCCAATTTTTCTGCTTTGCTGGCCAAAATAGGGTGTGTGTCATCATCTGTACAAAACTGTTTTTTAAATGATTCTTTTAAAAAAATGAGCAGGTGAAATATGTTCCCCAGAAATCGTAACACACCTTCAGACTCCAAACATAAGGAAGTAATGCAGCAGTTGGATCAGAGACCAATTATAATTCAATCTAGACAATAGTTAACTCCTCTTTTTTTTTGTCATTTGGAAAATATATCCTTCTTTAGCATCTTGAAAGACTACCTGACATATTTTGAAGATCGTTTTTTTTTTGTTTTTATTTTGTTTTCAAAGAGAGGGTGCATGTGAGCAGTGGAGGGGCAGAGGGAGAGGGAGAGAGAATCTCAAGGAAGCTTCATGCTGTCAGCGCACAGCCCCATGCAGGACTCAGTCTCACGACTGTGAGATCATGACTTCAGCTCAAATCAAGAGTCAGACACTTAACTGACTGAGCCACCCAGGTGCCCCGGAAGAGTTTGTTTGTTTGTTTGTTTTTAATAAACCTCAACCCCCATCTTTATTGAATATTTTATCTGTTCTCAAGTACTAGCTTTGGTTTCACTTCTTGAAACTACTCAGCATAAATTTTTCCGCACCTTCGAGTATTCATAGCTTGGTCCTGAGGTTCTCCCGCAAAGGGATCATTAGAGCTAATGGGGAGTATTCAGGAAAAGATCCCAGCCCTTCACACATCTCCTGACTGAGAAAGGATCCCTTACTCTGGTGCCAAGAGACAGACATTTCAGCCAACTCAGCCTCCAGTCTGCTCTTGTTCCTCTTAAATGGTTGTGATTACAAGCCTGTTCCTCTCAGAGTCACTCTCTGAGCTTATTTTGTAGGTCTGCAGTCCATTTTCAATCTTGGTACCCAAAGCCATAATGCACACTGACACGTGCAAATTAGAACATAACAGAGATAAAAATGCCAAATCGAGAGGCTGACACATACATACAAAGATAAAAATGTATTTCATTTCTCTTCTCTTTCTAAATAAATGAGTTTATAGAAATCAGTCATCCTTTAAGGATGTCACCATTGACTCATTCAACTTACATTCAGTGAAACACTAAAGACTCGTATTGGCCGTCATCAAGCCGGGTTTGCCATTTGTGCAGGTTTACTTTACTGTGTATGTGCAGGACCTTTGCCTCTTATCTTTGTTAAGTCTTATACTTGTAATTAGAAACATTATTAGAACTGGACTATAAAAATCCTTATCCCCCACCCTACTGTTATGTGTTTCTTGTAAACTGATGCACCATAGGGACTGAGGACAGAGTTTTATGGCATTCACAAGATATGAAACTCCCAACTTGCTTATTTCTATGAATCAGTGCTCTTTGGGTCATCTAGGTAATACACCACTTCAGTATCTTTCTGCTCTAGCAATGTTTTGTCTGCCAAAACCTGAGTATCCTTGTCACACTGTCAAAAACCATATCCTGTTCACTTGTGCCTGCCACAACACACAAGATCCTCGTGATCCCCACTTCCTTCTTCCGGTGTTCATATGCTATTCCTAACTATTTGTAAGTTGCCAGAATGCCCCACCCATATCATACTCCTAGCCCTTTGTTCATGTTACTTTTCACCCTTGAGTGACTCCTTTTCTGCTCGTCTTCTCTGATGATTCCTCTCAAAAGCCATTTCAACAGGGAAGGCTTCCCTCCTCTTTCCATTCTTCAGGTAGAATCCATCGTTTCTCCTTTAAGCAACTTCTCTAGGTGTGAAGGGGCCTACAGTACGCCAGGCAGTGGAGGGGGTAAGGAATACAGGATGGACACAGATGCATAAAACAAGCAAATGCATTAGCTTTGCATTGTGTACTAAGGAAGTGACTCTAACGCATAGCATGGTCCTTAAGAATTCTTTAATGAAGGACTAAATGCTGATTGAGAGTAATAAAGAAAAGCTAAGACCTTAGGTCAGAGAAAGAGATATTGTAGGTTCAGGGAAATTATGGGTAGTGTTGAAAATGCATTGTTTACATTCATTTATTCATAATATATGTATTTGGTGGTAATCTTCCACTACTTTACAGAAGAGCTTTGCTGTGATTTTTCGTTAGGGAGGAGTCGATGGTGGAGATTTTCCTGAAGATCAGGGTCAGAGGCCTTACAAAGTGCTGCCAAACTGCTACACACAATTTTTTGTATCCTTAAGAGGCTTCGAAGAATAAGGAGGGTTCTGGAGGCAGATGCTTCTGCCTCAGAGTAGCTGGTCCCATGAAATAAAGGAAGCATTTTATAGATGGCCCGGTGGATCCTAATAAATCAGGGATGTCTCAGGTGACGTCTGTGAACTTCCACCAATGAACTGATGCTAGGAGCATCAAGGGACCCATGGAAATAATGATGCGTGGTTCAAAGTGCACAAAGGATGTAAATTGTGCTATAAAAATACAAAACTTCAGGAGTCTCTACAAATGGAATTTCTACTCAGAGCACATTCAACATAGAAACAGTGAAATCTGGGCACTCAAACCTGGGATAATGGATTTTTTAAAAACATTATGCCTTTACATATTGTCTTTGGATACTTTCCTGTATCCTTCTAGACAGAAGCCATCTGAAAACTTACTAAGTTTGATTTCTAATAGAAAGAGCAGAGCTTATCGATCTCCATGACCTGTAGCAGACCCTGCGCTTAGTTGTTAGGGATGTCTGTGAGTGTTTCCAGACCACTTCTGTCCACAGCATGATGTATGGCCGTAAGCAAGGTGGATGCTCACATCTCTGCTGATGCTGTGCCTTTTTCTCCTTGATCCTTGTTTCCTACAGATTTCATGAATCTTGACAGCGAGGGCGAAGGGATTCAAAGCTCTCTATCATAGCAGATCCCTCATAAAACTAAAAGGGACCTCAGGGGAAATGTTTGCTAACTGATGACTTGAGAATCTCTGCTGAAGGGTGGGTCAAATAATTTGTACTAGTGACACTGCAGTGCAGTTTCCACGGGACACCTGCAAATTGTGATCTGCCTCATTTTAAAAAGAAAAAGGAAGGGAAACAGAACAATGTCATGGAAAAGGTATAAGTGTTAGAATCTAGTAAATCAAAGGCAGATTTTTAACTCTGCTGCTTGCGGCTGTGTGACTCCAGGCAGGTCTTTCAACCTGTGGAACCACCATTAACTCATCTGTAAAATGAAGAAATTTGTATGTCTAAAAAGGATTATGTTAATTGCCAAATTATTTTAGTCCTTTTATCCTTCATTAGTAGCAAAATGATGGACTGATCAGGTGTTAGACGTTCCTTTATATTTTTTATTTATTTTTGAGGCGGGGGTGTACAGAAGGAGAGGGAGAAAGAGAATCCCAAGCAGGCTCTGCACTGTCAGTGCAGAGCCTGACATGGGGCTTGATCCCAGAAACTGTGAACTCATGACCTGAGCTGAAATCAGGAGTCGGACACTCAACTGACTGAGCCACCCAGATGCCCCAGACATTCCTTTAAAACTCTGTATCTTTCTCTTCAAAAAGAAAGAATCAAGATCAGGACGACTCCAGGGGCGCCTGTGTGGCTCAGTTGGTTAAGGGTCTGACTTGAGCTCGGGTCATGATCTCACGGGCTCTGTGCTGACGGCTCGGAGCCTGCTTTAGATTCTGTGTCTCCCTCTCTCTCTGCCCCCTCCCCTACTCATGCTCTCTCTCTCTCTCTGTCTCTCAAAAATGAATAAACATTAAGAAAATTTTTTTTTAAAATAAGGATGACTCCATTATAATTATTCTAATACTGTATATCATGATACTTTGTTCCACTTTGTTGAGAGAGCCCTTGAGAATAATTTAAGGTTTTGCAAGTCATTAATCTGTCATCATCTATGGGAAAATATGTTAAAGGCAGAAAGAAAGACTGAGAGTTATTAAGCAAAGTTGATTCATACTGGTTGAATAGCAGAGCCGTATGTGTAACACAGCGCCAAACGCTAACGCTTGGTTGGTTGAGGGTTTAGGAAACATTGCGGACTGAAATTATAATTGCTGCTTTAAATATCATTGAATATGAGTAAATGCATGAATTATGTGTGGGCCACATATGGTTCATTAGAGTTTTTGTTTCAAAGACTAGTGATAAAATCAACCAACTAAAACCATCTGTAGACAGATGATGTTCTAAATTTAAACTGAGTCATTCTTATTTTTAAAGAAATGTGCAACAATTTTTAGAGTTTTTTAAATAGCCAAAATTGTAAGTCCACTTCCCTTACTTAAACAAGCATTAATATTAATATGAAGATATATTTCTATATCTTAAAGGAGCATCATTTGATCAGTAAGCTCAATATTCAAGCAGTAAATATTATTTTTTGTCTTTCCAAGTTTTTATTTAAATTCCAGTTAGTTAACATACATAATGTGTAAGTTTAGTTTCAGGTGTAGAATTTAGTGATTTGACATTTAATGTACAACACCCAGTGCTCATCACAACAAGTGCCCTCCTTATTCCCCATCACCTATTTCATGCATCCCCCTGCTCACCTACCCTCTGGTAACCAGCAGTTTGTTCTCTATAGTTAAAAGTCTTGTCTCTTGGTTTTCCTCTTTTTTTTCTCCCCATGTTCATTTGTTTAGTTTCTTAAATTCCATGTATGAGTGAAATCATATGGTATTTGTTTTTCTCTGACTTATTTCACTTAACAGAATACACTCTAGTTCCGTCCACGTCATTGCAAATGGCAAGATTTTATTTTTAAGGCTGAGTAATATTCCACCACGTACACACACACACACACACACACACACACACACAGACACACACATACACACACACCACATCATTTTATACATTGTATCCATTCATCAGTCAATGGACATTTGGGCTTTTTCCATAATTTGCCTATTGTTGATAATGCTGCTATAAATATCAGGGTGCATGTATCCCTTCGAATTAGTATTTTTGTATCCTTTAGGTAAATACCCAGTAGTGTGATTGCTCGATCATACAGTAGTTCTATTTTTAACTTTTTTTAAAGTTTATTTATTTATTTTGAGAGAGAGAGAGAGAGCATGAGCAGGGTAGGGGCACAGAGAGGGAGAGAGAGAATCCCAAGCAGGCTCTGCACTGTCAGCGCAAAGCCCAACGCAGGGCTCAAACTCACAAACTGTGAGATCATGACCTGAGCTAAAATCACGAGTCAGACACTTAACGAACTGAGCCACCCAGGTGCCCCTATTTTTCACTTTTTTAGGAACCTCCATACCCTATCCCACAGTGACTTATACCAGTTTTCATTGCCACCAACAGTGTAAGAGGGTTCCTCTTTCTCTGCATCCTTGCCAACACCTGTTATTTCCTGTATTGTTAGTTTTAGCCATTCTCACAGATGTCAGGTGATATATCATTGTGGTTTTGATTTGTATTCCCCTGATTTGCAATTCCTGATTTTTTAGTATCTTTTCATGTGTCTGTTGGCCATCTGTATGTCTTCTTTGGAGAAATGTCTGTTCATGTCTTCTGCTCATTTTTAATTGGATTATTTGTTTTTGGGTGTTGAGTTATATAAGTTCTTTATATATTTTGGATACTAACCCTATATTGGGTATGTCATTTGCAAATATCGTCTCTCATTCCGTAGGTTGCATTTTGGTTTTGTTGACTGTTTCCTTCACTATGCAGAAGCTTTTATTTTGATGTAGTCCCAATAATTTATTTTTGCTTTTGTTTCTCTTGCCTGAGAGGACCTGTATAGAAAGATGTTACTACAGCTGATGTCAAAGAGACTACTGCTTATGTTTTCTTCTGGAAATTTTATGGTTCAGGTCGCACACTTAGGTATTTAGTCCATTTTGAATGTATTTTTGTGTATGGTGCAAAAAAGTGGTCCAGTTTCATTCTTTTGCATATTGCCATCCAGTTTTCCCAAAGCCATCTGTGGAAGAGATTTTTTTTTCCATTGGACATTCTTTCCTACTTTGTCAAAGATTAATTGGCTATATAATTGTGGGTTTGTTTCTAGATTTTTTTGTTCTGTTCCATTGATCTATGTGTCTGTTTTTGAGCCAGTGCCATACTGTTTTGATTACTACAGCTTTGTAATGTAACTTGAGGCCTGGAATTGGGATGCCTTCAGCTTTGCTTTGCTTTTTCAAGATTGCTTTGGCTATTCAGGGTCTTTTGTGGTTCCATACACATTTTAAGATTATTGGTTCTAGGTCTGTGAAGAATGCTGGTGGTATTTTGATAGAGGTTGCATTAAATGTGCAGATTGCTTAGAGTAATATAGACATTTTAACAATATTTATTCTTCCGGTCCATGAACATGGAATGTTTTTCCATTTCTTTGTGTTCTCTTCAATTTCTTTCATTAGTGTTCTATAGTTTTCAGAGTACAGATATTTTACCTCTTTGGTTAGGATTATTCCTAGGTATCTTGTGGGTTTTGGTATGTTTGTAAATAGGATTAATTCCTTGATTTCTCTTTCTGCTGCTTCATTATTGATGTATAGAAATGCAAGAGATTTCTGTACATTGATTTTGTATCCTGCAAATTTAATGAATTCATGTATCAGTTCTAGCAATTTTTTGGTGGAGTTTTTGGGTTTTCTATATAGAATATCATGTCATTTGCAAACCGTGACAGTTTGACTTATGCCTTGTCAATTTGGTTGCCTTTTATTTCTTTGTATTGTCTGATTGCTGTGACTAGAACGTCCTGTAATATGTTAAATATCAGTGGTGAGAGTGGACATCCCTGCCTTGTTCCTGACAGTAGAGGAAAAGCTCTCAGTTTTTCCCCATTGAGGATGATATTAGCTGTAAGTTTTTCATATATGGCCTTTATTATGTTGAGGTATGCTCCCTCTAACCTTACTTTGTTGAAGGTTTTTGTCATGAATGAACATTGTACTTTGTCAAATGCTTTTTCTACATCTGTTGAAAGGATCATATGGTTCTTATCCTTTCTTTTGTTAATGTGCTGTATCTTGTTGATTGGTTTGCAAATACTGAATCACCCTTGCCACCCAGGAATAAATCCCAAGTGATTCTGGAGAATGATTCTTTCAATGTATTGTTGGATTCAATGTGGTAGTTTTTTATTGAGAATTTTTACATCCGTGTTCATCAGGGATGTTGTTGTGTGTTTCTCTTTCTTAGTGGAGTTTTTCTTAGTGGAGTTTTTATTGGTGTCAGGATAATGCTGGCCTCATAGCATGAATGTGGAAGTTTTCCCTCTTCTATATTTCAGAATAGTTTGAGAATAGATATTAACTCTTGATAGAATGCATCTGTGAAGCCATCTGGTCCTGGACTTTTGTTCACTGGGAGATTTTTGACTCTTGATTTAGCTTCTTTACTGGTGATTGGTCTGTTCAAGTTTTCTATTTCTTCCTGTTTCAGTTTTGGTAGTTTGTAAGTTTGTAGGATTTGTAGGATTGTAGTTTATCCATTTCTCCCAGGTTGTCAGATTTGTTGGTGTATCGTTTCTCATAACATTCTCTTATAATTGTATTTATGTGGTGTTGGTTGTTATTTCTCCTCTCTCGTTTGTGAGTTTATTTGAGTCCTTTCTCTCTTTTCTTTTTGATAAGTCTGGCTAGAGGCTTACCAATTTTGTTGATTTTTTTTTTTTCACAGAATCAGCTCCTGGTTTCATTGATCTGTTCTATTGTTTTTTTAGTTTCTATATCATTTATCTCTGCTCTCATCTTTATTATTTCCTTTCTTCTACTGGTTTTAGCTTTTGTTTGTTGTTCTTTTTCTAGTCCGTTTGGTGTATGTTTGGGTTGTTTGTGTGAGATTTTTCTTGCTTTCTTGGGGTAGGCCTGTATTACTATAAACTTCCCTCTTAGTACCACTTTTGATGCATCCAAAGATTTTGAACTGATGTTTTTTCATTTCCTTTGGTTTTCCTATATTTTTTTATTTCTTCTTTTATTTCCTGGTTCACCAATTCATTATTTAGTAGCATGTTATTTAACCTCTATGTATTTGTGGTCTTTCCAGATCTTTTTCTTGTGGTAGATTTCTATTTTTATGGTGTTGTGGTCAGAGAAGATGCATGACATGACTTCAGTCTTTTTGAATTTATTGAGGCTTGTTTTGTGGCCTGTATGTGACCTGTTCTGGAGAACGTTCCATGTGCACTCAAAAAGAATGTGTATTCTGTTGTTTTAGGATGGAATGTTCTGAATATATGTTAAATTCATCTGTTCCCGTGTGTCATTCAAAGCCATTATTTCCTTGTTGATTTTCTGCCTAGATCTGCCCATTGATGTAGGTGGAGTGTTAAAGTCCTCTACTATTATTGTATTACTGTCAATTAGTTCCTTTATGTTTGTCATTAACTGTTTTATGTATTTGGGTGCTTTCATATTGGAGGCATAAATATTTACAATTGTTAGATCTTCTTGTTGGATAGTCCTCTTTATTATGATAAAGTGCCCTTCTTCACCTATTGTTACAGGTTTTGATTTAAAATCTAGTTTTTCTAATACAAGTGTTGCCACTCCGGCTTTCTTTTGATGCCTGTTTGTGTGATAAACAATAAATGTTTCTCCATCCCCTCACTTTCAATCTGCAGGTGTCTTTACGTCTAAAATGAGTCTCTTGTATGCTGCATATAGATGGGTCTTGTTTTTTAATCCATTCTTACACTCTATGTCTCTTGATTGGAACATTTAATCCATTTGCATTCAGAATTATTATTAGAATGTATTTAATGCCATGTTATTATTTGTTGTTGTTTCTGGAGATTTTCTCTGTTCCTTTCTTGTCTTTGTCACTTTTGGTCTTTCTTTCCACTCAAAGAGTTCTCTTCAGTATTTCTTGCAGGGCTGGTTTAGTGGTCACGAACCCCTTTAGTTTTTGTTTGTCTGGGAAACACTTCATCTCTCCTTCTGTTCTGAATGATACCCTTGCTAGATAGAGTATTGTTGGCTGCAGGTTTTCCCCATTCAGCACATAGATTATATCATGCCACTCCTTCTGGCTTGCCAAGTTTCTGTTGAGAATCTCCAGCTAGCCTTATGGTTCTTCCTTGTAAGTGAGGGACATCTTTTGTCTTGCTGCTTTTAGGATTTTTTTCTTTATCGCTATCTTTCCAAATTAATTATATGCATTGGTGTTGGCCTGCCTTTTGTTGATTTTGGTGGGAGTTCTCTGTGCCTCCTAGATCTGGATATCTGCTTCCTTCCCCAGATTAGGGAAGTGTTCAGCTATTATTCCTGAAATAAATTTTCCGTCCCCTTTTCCTCTCTTCTTCTTCCTCTGGGACTCTTATGAATGTTATTACATTTGATGGATTCACTGAGTTCCCTGAGTCTATTCTCACGTTCCATAATTCTTTTCCCTCTTTTGTTCAGCTTCCTTATTTTCCATTATTTTATCTTCTAGATCACTTATTTGTACCTCCGCTTCTTCCAGCCTTGTGCTCACTACATCCCGTCTATTTCCGATCTCAGTTACTTGCATTTTTCATTTCTGACTGCTTATTTTTTAGTTCCTTAATCTCTGTGGAGGGCCTCCCTGAAGTCTTCCATTCTTTTCTCAATCCCAGCAAGTATCCTTATGATTGTCGCTTTAAATTCTCCATCAGGCACATTGCTTATATCTGTTTCAATAAGATCTCTCTGGCCATGACCTTATTACGTTCTTTCCTTTGGGATGAATTCCTCTGTCTTGCATTTTTGTCTGGCTCTGTCTTCTTTTCTGTGTTGGAACAAACCTGTTACGTTTCCTGCTTCTGAGAGGAACGGCTTTGTGAAGAAGAGGTCATATGGTGTCCGGGGCTTGGGGCTTCCGGGGGTGTCCGGTGTGTGCTGAGTACACTCTGGTGCTATGTTTTAGCTGCTCTGTCCTTTAGGCCAGTCATCTGCTGAGGCTCTCCTTGCCTGCTGTGGACAGTGTTGGTCCTTGGCCAGAGTATAGTGAGCCCTAAGTAGATGTGCTCTGCTCTGCTTGTTCAGTAAGACCTGATACTCCCTCCACTAGAGCTGAAGCCTTGCAGAACTTTCTGGTCAGAAGACATGATGTGGGCAGGGGTTTGTGCTGGTCTGAAAGGGAAAGGAGCCCACTGCATCGGTGCTGGGGCAGACTTGCCGAGAAGGCGGGTAACAGCAGAGCTCGGGGCTGTGGGACCTGGTGTAAGCAGGTCAGGCAGCCAGCGTCGGTGCTGTGCTGTTTACTGCCAGTGGCTCTGCATTCATGCTGTGGGGCAAGGGGGAGAAATGGTGCCTGCCGGCTGTTTTGTCCCTGCAGAGGTAACTCTGTGAATGCCACCTCCCACGGATGCTGTCCAAGAAGAGCAAACAGTCTCCTCGTGTGGCTTAGGTGTTCTTCAGATCGCGCCATCTGCCCCTGGGCCGCTTGCCTGCCTTCTCTCCAGGAGCAGGGCAGCGTCCTCAGGTCTCTACACCAGCCACGCCTGCCGATCTTTAAAACTCCAGTCTTCAAGCCCTGCTGGTTGCAAAACTCACGAATCTCATTTTCTCATTTTCTCAGCCAATCGCTTTGGGGAAGCACTCTCTTGTGTGCATTTCCCTGAGGGCTTTCTCTGTCGCCTTTGTCTGCCACCAGGGCTTTCTCCCCTCTGCAGCACCTGTGATCCCTTTCTCCCCCAAACCGTCTCTGCACTTTCTTGATGTGGCCTCTTCTCACCCTCTAGTTGTGCAGTTTGTTCTGTCCATCCTCAGGTCGATTTCTTGGTTATTCAGAATGATTTGATAGCTGTCTAGTTGGGTTTGAGGGACGAGATGAGCCTAGGGTCCCCCTACTATGCCTCCATCTTAGCAAATACTATTTTAAAGAATAACAATGAAGCAAAAGGATATCCTTGTTGGAAGGATAAAAGGATATCCTTGTTGGAAGGATAAAAAAATAAAAACAGAATATACAAAGATGCAAATACCTTTTCTCAAATATTATGCTTAGTTATTGTTCCCTTCCTCCCAATCTCATAGCTATACCCTCGCTGGTCCTGACACCATTGAATGCCTGGCCAATGGCAAGTGGAATGGAAGTAACCAGCAGTGTTTGGCTGTCTCCTGCGATGAGCCCCCCAACGTGGAACACGCCTCTCCAGAGACTGCCCATCGGTTATTTGGAGACATTGCATTCTACTATTGCTCAGATGGTTACAGCCTGGCAGACAATTCCCAGCTCCTTTGCAATGCCCCAGGGCAAGTGGGTTCCCCAGGAGGTCAGGCCATACCCCGTTGTATAGCTCATTTCTGTGAAAAACCTCCATCTGTTTCCTATAGCATCTTGGAATCTGTGAGCAAAGCAAAATTTGCAGCAGGGTCAGTTGTGAGCTTTAAATGCACAGAAGGCTTTGTACTGAACACCTCAGCAAAGATTGAATGTTTGAGAGGCGGGCAGTGGAGCCCTTCCCCCATGTCCATCCGGTGCATCCCCGTGCGGTGTGGAGAGCCACCAAGCATCCTGAATGGCTATGCAAGTGGATCAAACTACAGTTTTGGAGCCATCGTGGCTTACAGCTGCAACAGAGGGTTCTACATCAAAGGGGAGAAGAAGAGCACCTGTGAAGCCACAGGACAGTGGAGTAGCCCCACACCCACATGCCACCCTGTGTCTTGCAGTGAACCACCTAAGGTTGAGAATGGCTTTCTGGAGGTAAGAGACTGATGAGTGAGTAGTTCGCGGCTTTTGTCACTGACAGCTAGTCCACTGCAGCTAACCGGGGATTCGGAAGCAGGGCATTGAACAAATAAACTGTTGAAAAGCAGAAGTGGCTAACCCTATAGGTAGTGAGTATTGGCAAGAAGTTGATAGAGGTTAGGAATCCTTTTCATGTAGAGTTTCTACCTTCTGCTGGCGTAGAGACATTTGAAGTGCTTTGTAGCAACACCTTGGTCCTAACTATGAAGTTAGAATAAGCCAATTTAATACAATATTGTTTTGCTTTGTAGAAGAAGTTATTCCAAGATGGATGTAGATTTTGTAGAAAACAAGGTCTAATGGAACCTGTAGACATCTGGTATCATTTCTAATTTTTAAACAGCAGATGGCGTGAACCACCCGTTCACTATAATGCAGCTTCTGCAATGTTTCTTTCAGCGGACCCGACGGTAGATTCACCAGGACAAAGAGCTCTCTCAGATCCACACATATCTTCCTTTCATATTAATATGTGCCTTCTCATGAAGTCCATCAAGAAAATGGTAATAAGAGGCACCTGGTTGGCTCAGTCAGTTGAGCGTCCGACTCTTGGTCTCAGGTCTTGATCTCCTGGTAATTAATTCAAGCCCCGTCTTGAGCTCTGCACTGGGCATGAAGCCTACTTAACAAAAAAGAAAACAGTAATGAGAATCTATTTCCCCAAATCAAGGGCCATTTAAAGAGACAATATTCTAATTAAACACTATGTAAAAACCCACACATACATAATACCTTTTCTCCTTTATATTCTAAAACAACAGTAACAACCTTCTGTTTGACACCTTTGCTCAGCTGTATTAGCATTCCATTGGAAGAGGGTGTATATAAGATAAGGGAGCTTTCTTCATCTGTTTCTTTGACAAATATCTCTGGAGCTCCTACTAGGCGCCAGGTAAGCATCGGAAAGCTGGCATTTAACAACACAGCTTAGGCCTCTGATGGTATGGTGCTTATGTGCATGCGGGTGGGTGCCCAAGAAATAAATGCACAAAACAAATAATTATGTCCAACTAGATGAGAAGTTCACGATAGCGTGGAAGCTAGACATTACCATGATAATCCTTTAAGGCTTTCATAACTAATTCGTCTTTCGTACTGCCTGACAATGAATCTGTTATTGGGCACCTGGGTGGCTCAGTCAGTGAAATGTCTGACTTTTGATCTGAGCTCAAGTCTCGATCTCAGGATTATGAGTTCAACCCTGTACTGGGCTCCACACTGGGTGTGAAGCCTACTTAAACATTTTTTAAGGAAGGAAGGAAGGAGGAAGGAAGGAAGGAAGGAAGGAAGAAGGAAGGAAGGAAGGAAAAGAGGACTTGTTCTTATATTACGCACTTATTTATTAAATGTTGAGATCATGAGTATTAACTTTCTGTTTAAAAGATGAAGTATTACTTTTTTATTTCCCATCCTCAGAGCAGCAATTTTTTTGAAGTATGTTAAGAATGAACACACAAAACTCTGATGGTACTGTTAGGAATATATCCATGAAACATATTTTGTTTGCTTCTTTTTTAACAACATTAACAAATAGATGTATGTTTGTATGTGTATGTTTCCTTTTCTGTGATTAAAGCAACACACTCCAGCATTGCTTTGGTGAGCAAGATTTTTTTGAACTAAGTAATTTATCATTTTTGGTAGTGCTCCATCAAATCATCAATTTTAAACGGTTGGTCTTTTACCAATTATGGGCTCAACCCTATGGTAAAAATTTCTGCAGTAGAGATTACCTAATTTGACCTATCCTTTTTGCTTATTAAAAATAGAGTGGACCTATTGAAAAAAAAACAGAAGTCTACATTTACTTATGCCTTAATGGATTCATTTTAACATAGGTATTTTTAGTTTAATTTTTAAATTATTATTCACAGTATTTAGTCAACCATATGATTTGTTATGCAAACTGTGCTTAATTGTTTTCTCCCTGTTATACAGCATGCAACTGGCAGGATCTTTGAGAGTGAAGCGAGATACCGATGTAATCCAGGCTACAAAGCAGTTGGAAGTCCTGTATTTGTTTGCCAAGCCAATCGCCACTGGTACAGTGAATCCCCTCTGTCATGCATCCCCCTCAACTGTGGAAAACCTCCCCCAATCCAGAATGGCTACATGAAAGGAGAAATTTTTGAAGTAGGGTCCAAGGTTCAGTTTTTCTGTAATGAGGGTTATGAGCTCATTGGTGATCATTCTTGGACATGCCTGAAGTCTGGCAAATGGAATAAGAAGCCAAACCAGAAGTGTGTGCCTTCCAGGTGCCCAGAGCCACCCCTCTTGGAAAACCAGCTCGTCCTGAAGGAGTTAGCTAGTGAAGTAGGAATGGTGACATTTTCTTGTAAAGAAGGACATGCCCTTCAGGGCCCCCCTGTCCTGAAATGCTTGCTATCACAGCAATGGAATGATTCTTTTCCTGTTTGCAAGATGGTTCTTTGCCTCCCACCTCCCCTAATTCCCTTTGGTGTCCCCGCTCCCTCTTCCAGTCTTCATTTTGGAAGTACTGTCGAGTATTCTTGCGTGGATGGATTTTTCCTAAGAGGGAATCCTACCACCTCCTGCCAAGCTGATGGTACCTGGAGTTCCCCACTGCCAGAATGTGTCCCAGTGGAATGTCCCCAACCTGAGGAAATTCTCAATGGCATCATCGATGTGCAAGGTCTTGCCTATCTCAGCACAGCTCTCTATACCTGCAAGCCAGGCTATGAGTTGGTGGGAAATACTACCACCCTTTGTGGAGAAAATGGTCACTGGCTCGGAGGAAAACCCACCTGTAAACCCATTGAGTGCCCAAAACCCAAAGAGATTTTGAATGGCAAATTCTCTTATACAGACCTACACTATGGGCAAAGCGTTATATATTCTTGTGACCGAGGCTTCAGGCTTCAAGGTCCCAAAGCCTTGACTTGTTTAGAGACAGGTGATTGGGATGTGGATGTCCCATCATGCAGTGCGATCCACTGTAATCCCCCACAACCCATTGAAAATGGTTTTGTAGAGGGTGCAGATTATAGCTTCGGTGCCATGATCATCTACAGCTGCTTTCCTGGGTTCCATGTAGCTGGTCATGCCATGCAGACCTGTGAAGAGTCAGGATGGTCAGGCTCCATACCAACATGTGTAACCATAGACTGTGGTCTCCCTCCTCATATTGATTTTGGAGACTGTACTAAGGTCAAAGGTGGTCAAGGATATTTTGACCAAGAAGAAGACTTGATGGAAGTTCCATATCGGACTCCTCTCCCTCCTCATCACCTGGGAGCAGTGACTAAATCCTGGGAAAACGCAAAGGGATCTCCTACTGCACATTTAGCACACTTTCCACATGGCACCATGGTTTCATACACCTGTAATCCAGGATATGAACTTTTGGGGAACCCTATACTGATCTGCCAGGAAGATGGAACGTGGAATGGCAGTGCACCTTCCTGTATTTCAATTGAATGTGACTTGCCTGTTGCTCCTGAAAATGGCTTTATGCATTTTACAGAGACTACCATGGGCAGTGCTATACAGTATAGCTGCAAACCTGGGCACATTCTGGTGGGCTCTGACATAAGACTTTGTCTACAGAATAGAGAGTGGAGTGGTGCTTCCCCAACCTGTGAGGCCATTTCATGCAAAAAACCAAATCCAGTTATGAATGGCTCTGTCAAAGGAAGCAACTACACCTACCTGAGTGTGGTGTTCTATGAGTGTAATCCTGGGTATGTGTTGAATGGCAACGAGAGGAGAACATGCCAACAAAATAAAAATTGGGATGGGAATGAGCCGATCTGCATCCCTGTGGACTGTGGTTCACCTCCAGTCTCAGCCAACGGCCAGGTGAAAGGAGATGAATATACATTTCAAAAAGAGGTTGAGTACACTTGCAATGTAGGGTTCTTACTCGAGGGTGCCAGGAGTCGTGTTTGTCTTGCCGATGGAAATTGGAGTGGAACCACTCCCTCTGTGTGCCTGTCAGATGTGCTACCCCACCGCAATTGACAAATGGAGTGATGGACGGCTTGGACTATGGCTTGGGAAGGAAGTGGTGTTCCACTGTCAGGAGGGCTACGTGTTGCATGGTGCTCCAAGACTCACCTGTCAATCAGATGGCAACTGGGATACAGAGTTTCCTTTCTGTAAGCCAGTCAACTGTGGCCCTCCTGAAGATCTTCCCCATGGCTTTTCTAATGGCTTCTCCTTTTATCACGGGGGGCATATACAGTATCAGTGCTTTCCTGGTTATAAGCTCCATGGCAGTCCTTCAAGAAGGTGCCTTTCCAACGGCTCCTGGAGCGGCAGCCCACCTTCCTGCCTGCCTTGCAGGTGTTCCACACCAGTAATTCAAAATGGAGCTGTCAACGGGACAGATTTTGGCTGTGGAAAGGCAACCCAGATTCAGTGCTTCAAAGGCTTCAAGCTCCATGGAGCTTCTGAAATCACCTGTGAAGCCAATGGCCAGTGGAGCTCTGTCTTCCCACACTGTGAACACGCTTCTTGTGGTTCTCCCCCAACGATACCAAATGCATTCATCAGTGAGAGCGGCTCTTTGGAGGAAAATGCGATAACTTACAACTGCAGATCCGGATATGTCATCCAAGGGAGTTCAGATCTGATTTGTACCGAGGAGGGGACATGGAGCCAGCCTTATCCAGTCTGTGAGCCCCTGTCCTGTGGACCACCCCCATCTGTCGCCAATGCAGTAGCAACTGGAGAGTCACACACCTATGAAAGTAAAGTGACACTCAGGTAAGACCGTGGCTCTAGAATCTCCAAAGGGTGCAGGCAGGAGGGCGGTAAAATAAAAAGCACTCGGTCAAAAATTTAGCAAATTGGGAAAATACCACCTCTGGACTGCTCTCCCAAAACTGAAGTTTTTAACCCCTTGGCCTTATTCTATTCATAATTATGTAGAAGTCCATTGTCTATAAAAACTAAACTACATTTTCAGATTGTAGTTCCTAATACAAGTATCATGATTATCATATTCTGTTGATCTTCATGAAACAGTAAGATTCTCTAGCTAGCTTTCATATCTCTTAAGTCACAAGGCTCTTTTTTCTTTTAAACATCATGCTGGTAAATTTCTTTATGATACCACTTTATGGTTATATCCATACATGCAAATATTGGACATATTAGGCAAAAGCTGAAGAATTCAGGTCAAAAAGCATATACCTTCACTGATCAATATAAATAGGGAGATATCTTAAGGAACCTTTCAGACTTCGCAATTTGAACAAACTAAGCATTTAATGCACAGTGAGTTTTTCTGTAAAGTTCCCTATCTACAATGCATTCTTAAAAAGAAATGAGAGAATACAGAATAAATCTATAAATTAATTTTTTTTTATTGGAATGAATGTCCCTAAATATATCAACCCTCTAAATCAACTTAGATTTGACTCACGTCTGTGAAGGAGTTATGGATTATCTTTCACATATTGGCTTCTTAGATGTTAATAATTCAGTAACTGTTCTTGTGGGCATTTTAGCCCTACCTTCCTTTTCTCCTAATTGCGGTAAGAATAAACCCACAGGAGGATCCTCAATGACAAGAAGCCAAAGAGTAGTATATCATGCACCAAGAAGAAAAACAACATTATCCTTTGCTTTTGAAATATATTTTCAGCTTTCTCTTTGGATGTTGATGTGTGAGATATCTTGAAAAATCCCGATATCACCTCTTTCTCAAGACCCCCCTTGTTTGTCTTCCTTGTTGTGTGTTGATGATGTTTCAGATCTTGTAGTAAACAGATTACAAGTTGCAAAAAGTGAGTCCTATCCAGCTTGGTGATTTGTGAAATTAAAAATATATATATATCCACCTAGTCAATGTTAGTTAATTAAATGGTTCAACTTAAGCGGCAGTGTAGTACGGCAGTGAAAGCATGGACTCTAGAACCGGACTCTGGAACCAGACCTCCGTAGGCAGGAATCTCAGCTCTGTCACTTCCTGGGGTATCTCTGGTGTCAGTCACATCATCTGCCAAATGGGAATAAAGATAATAATCATACCTACCCATAGGGTTGACATTAAAATGAAATCAATTAATATTTGTAGAGCACTTAGAACAGTGACTGGAATTTAATAAGTGCTATGTGAACATTCGCTGAATAAAATAAATGCAAATTCTAAAAATCAGAGTGTTTAGAAGCCAGTTTGATTTGAGTTGAAAACCAACTCTGGTTTGTTACATAACAGTATCTGCCTTTCAGGATTAAAAGAAATGCCCTCTATCAAGGACTTAGAACAGTGCTTGGCACAAATAGATACCCAATAAATATTAATTATGTCGTATTCTTGTTAATATCTGAGTCTATTTTGGACTTTGTCTAGAATTTTAGAACTGTTAGCGATTTTCAGAATAAAAGTGAATTCAATGTTATATTACCTGCAAGAAAGGTAAATAATGTCAACAACATTTAAATCAACTGTAGGCTTGGTTAATCCTTGGCGTGGACAACTGAGGACTGATCTGATTGTCCTCGTCTGTTGTTTTTTGTTTTGTTTTGTTTTGTTTTGTTTTTTGCATGGCAGCGCCATTCCCTTGAGCTTTGAATCAGTTTTAATATGTCATATAAAATCTCCACTGAGTGTTGGAACGTCATCTTAAATCCAAGAATAAGTCACCAGCTGTATTGTACTCTCTTTAAGACACTCATTTGGCTTTTCCATTCCAGATGTCTAGAAGGTTATGTGATGGATACAGCTATAGACACATTCACCTGTCAGAAAGACGGTCATTGGTTTCCTGAGAGAATCTCCTGCAGTCCTAAAAAATGTCCTCTGCCAGCAAATATAACACGTATACTTGTTCACGGGGATGATTTCAGTGTGAATAAGCAAGTTTCTGTGTCCTGTGAAGAAGGGTATATCTATGAGGAGTTAACATATCACATGTCAGGTAAGATTCACTGCCTTAGAATATATATTTGTAACTCATTTACATATATTAAATGTGTGTGTGTCCACACAAGCAGTATTTTGCAGCCCTGAAAAAAAAAATGTCTCAAGTTTCCAATTGTGTCAAGAATTTGAGAAGTTTTTTTGGTAGAAAATATAAGCATCTTTCTTTTCAATGTTCCCATTTTTAAACCAAGAAAATGCAAGAGTAGATAAAAAGTGCCAAAGTTAGATAAAGTGTTCAAATATCTATAACAAAATATTCGTGAAAAATTAACCATAAGTCAGGTGCTCATACATAAATCCTGTAAAGGGTTGTCTTTGTGTGGGAACTGAGCCCTGATTGAGAGCAAAATGTCTCTAGTTTTAGTAGAAAAAACAAAAGTCGCAGAAACAATAGAGTCAAATGCTGTCTCTGCTACCTACTGCTTGTATGACTTTAAGAAAGTTACCTAAAATGTCTAAGCTTCAGGTTCCTTATTTGAAAAAAAATGTGTATATAGTGTGTGGTCTTGTATGATTAGAACAAAAAACTAGAGGATTAATGGGGGAAAGGGCCTAGATCAACACCTAGATAGAAGATATTCCTAGCACATCCCCTTCTCCTAGCTTCCATAAGATGAGCCAGAGAAAGAAAATAAAATGAGTTATTGATATATTCTTCTGTTTCTGGAGTTGGGGGAGGGAGGAGTTGAAGGTGGGGAGCAGGCTGCATGGTCTAGAAATAAGTTTTACCTTAAACATTCCTTTGAATGTATTATAGGCTCTGTGGCCTTATGTTTCCCCCAACTTGTTTATTTGTAAGTCAGTAATTGCAAGGATTTAATTAATGTTAATAAAGCATCTAGTACATGCCTGACATTTAGCAGGGACTCAAGAACTATTTCATTCTCCTCCCAGTTTTCCATTTATAAGTCATGCATACTCAGTGATTGGTTTCTGCCAAACCTAAAAACAGGAACATCACAGGAAGCAGGCCAGATGACTGGCAGGGGGAACCACGCTCTCAAATTGGTATCGTTTCCGGGTTATCCCTTTTAGATTTAGAACTGAAGCAGTTTGAGGGGAAGCTTTTTCAAAGACCCTGAGCTGTTTGAAATAAGCTAATGGGAAATTTGTCCCACCATGTTTAAGGGAATAATTCGATGTTCTCCCAGAGCTTCTCCGGGTTGGGTGTGTGAACAATCGAGTGCCCCTCCATGTGCCCTGTGGGACCCCAAATACTGGTGACTATGCTCTTTTTTTCTGAATCAGTAATTTATTTTGACAACCTTCCTCACTTTCTCTACACAAGGTATGACCCCTAGCCCTCCACAACTGAGTTTGGGTTTGAATTTTGGTCCGAAGGTAGAATAGACCCTTTATAAGTGTTTAGATGCACAAATTGTGTAACACTATGTTCAGTGCCTAGAAATATTTTATCTTGATAGAGCAAAATGATTCTGTCCTTCATAGAATAAATGGATGAGAAGATCACTATGAAGTTTGAAACATGAGTACAGGAGGTCCAGCCTTTCCTGAAATGATGACATATTACAGAATTACAAAGGTCCTATCAGTGTGGTATTGGTGTAGACTCAGCAGAAAGGAAAATGAGTGGAACGGAAGAAATAAATCCAAGTACATCTTGATAAAGGAGTCACCACAAGTCCATGGAGAAAGGAATCATTAGTAAACCAAATTACTCTGATATAATGAAGTAACCAATGGAGGGGGGGATTAAAATATGCCAAACAGGTTTCAGATGTATCAAAGAAAACAGTACTATGTAGTTTTTAAAAGTTAATAGTAATACCAGAACAATTTATGCAAAAAGGTATCTTTATTGAAGCACCATTCATAGTATTGAAAAATTAGATACAACTAACACTTCCGACACTAAGGGAATGGTTAATTATGAGGCAGACATATGTATAAGATTAATTCTGCCTCATATATAGAATAAAGGGTTTAGCCTGAAGTCCTGTTATTGACTGTTAATGAGCTCATGCACTGTTTCCTCAAGGAAAACAGAAGAATATTAGCAGAGAATAACAGTCTTTAAGGGAAACATCTGTGTATGCCTCACTTCACTTAAATAGAAGGTTGAAAAATGTTAACTCTGACCATGGCAGTGGGAAATAAAGTGAAAAGTGAGGATATATTGGTATCAGGATATAAGGAGCCCTGGAATATTTGTATCAACCATCCAGTCCTCATGCATCATAATGAAAACACACTTCTTGGCGTTCTTGATATTTAATGGTTTCTATTAGGAAGAAAATGCTTGTTTTATGTGTTTGAGAAATGTCCTAAATTGTTCAGTGATAACTAACAAGGGCATCTAATAACTAATGTGTGTTTTTTAAGGCACAGACTATACTATCAGAAGTAGAACCAATTCTAGGATCATCATTTTAGGGATTATTCTGCTTTTGCCAATATTTGCAAAACTTCATTCATATGTATTAACTCTTAAGTGTAACTTCTAATCTGTCATTTGTCATTTAGCTTGATGGCACCTGGGAGCCACCGTTTTCTGATGAATCCTGCAGTCCAGTTTCTTGCGGGAAACCTGAAAGTCCAGAACATGGGTTCGTGTTTGGCAGTAAATTTACTTTTGAAAGCACAGTTATTTATCAGTGTGAACCTGGCTATGAATTAGAGGTAAGTGAACAAATTAACTAGAATCAATTTGTTTTTTGAGTATTCTGGGAACATTTTTAGTACAATACCAATTTGTTTCACTGGTTCTGGTCCTAAAAGATTTTTTTATACTTTGTTACCTTACATCCTAACACTTTCCAAGAAATATTTGAAGTGACTTATAATTGGGGAGCCTGGGTGGCTCCTTTAAGCTCCAGCTTCGGCTCAGGTCCTGATCTCCCCAGTCCACAGGTTCAAGTCCCATGTTGGACCCTGTGCTGACAGCCCAGAGCCAGGAGCCTGCTTCAGATTCTGTGACTCCCTCTCTCTCTCTGCCCCTCCCCTGCTTACACTCTGTCTCTCTTTCTCTCTCTCAAAAATAAATAAACATTAAAAAAAAAAAGTTGGGGGGGCGGAGCCTGAGTGGCTCAGTCGGTTAAGCGTCCGACTTCACCTCAGGTCATGATCTCACGGTCCGTGAGTTCAAGCCCCACGTCAGGCCTGTGCTGACAGCCCAGAGCCTAGAGGCTGCTTTGGATTCTGTGTCTCCCTCTCTCTCTGCCCCATCCTCCGCTCACACTCTCTCCTCTCTCAAAATAAACGTTAAAAAACATTTTTTTAAATTTTTTAATGACTTATAATTTTAAAAAAACAAAGTAAGTCTCAAATTACAAAAGAATCAGAGCCATGAAAAGGAAGAGGAAACTAGTATACCAGCCACAAGACTTTTATTGTTACTTTAGTTGGCCATTTAAACTTGTGTTTTGGCCTCTTGTTATCCTACTGTGTAACAGGCCAGTCCATCTGTCACTGTGGGGAAGTAACCAATAGGGACTGACGTAGGCAAACTAGGATTTCCTCAAGCAATGGTTTAAATACTTTGGGAGAGTTCTTGGTGGAGATGCTAGGTTGCCACCTGGCAGGTGTGGCCTGAAAATCCTCAGAGCAGTTCTAGCTGAATACCAAGTTAGTCTCAAGACCACTCCTGGTTTGTAATATTAAAAACCCCATCAGCAGCATCTCTATCTTCCTATTTACCTTGTGGGAAAGCTGCATTTTTTTTTAAAGTTTTTATTTTAATCACCCAGTGATCATCATGACAAGTGCACTCCTAATCCTCATCACCTATTTCACCTGTTCCCCCCACCTACCTCCCTCCTGGTCACCATCAGTTTGTTCTCTATCGTTAAGTGTCTGTTTCTTGGTTTGTCTCTCTCTTTTTATCCCCCTTTGTTCATTTTTTTTTGTTTCTTAAATTCCATATGTGAGTGAAATCATATGATATTTGTCTTTCTCTGACTGACTTATTTCGCTTAGCATTATACTCCCTAGATCCATCCATGTCATTGCAAATGGCAAGATTTCAGCCTTTTTATGGCTAATATTCCATTCCATTCCATCCATTCCACAACTCCACAATACCTGTTGTTTCTTGTGTTTTTTTATTTAGCCATTCTGACAGGTGTGAAGTGATATCTCATCATAGTTTTGATTTGCATTTCCCTGATGATGAGGGATGTTAAGCATTTTTCATGTATCTGTTGGCCATTTGTATGTCTTCTGTGGAGAAATGTCTGTTCGTGTCTTCTGCCCATTTTAATTGGGTTATTTGTTTGGATGTGTTGAGTTATATAAGTACTTTATATATTTTGGATACTAACCCTATATCGAATATGTCATTGCAAACATCTTCTCCCATTCCATAGGTTGCCCTTTAGTTTTGTTGATTATTTCCTTCACTATTCAGAAGCTTTTCTTTTTTTAAGATTTATTATCTTTAAGTAATCTCTACATACAACATGGGGCTTGAACTCACAACCCCAAGATCAAGAGTTGCATGCTCCACCAACTGAGCCAGCCAGGCACCCCTGTAGAAGATTTTTATTTTGATGTAGTCCCAATAGTTTTATTTTTTGCTTTTGTTTCTCTTGCCTGAGGAGACCTATCTAGAAAAATGTTGCTATGACTGATATCATAGAGACTACTGCTTATGTTTCCTCTAGGAATTTATGGTTCAAGTCTCACATTTAGATCTTTAATCCATTTTAAATGTATTTTTGTGTATGGTGCAAGAAAGTGGTCTAATTTCATTTTTGGCATGTTGCCATCCAGTTTTTCCAACACCATTTGTGGAAGAGACTGCCTTTTTTCCATTGGATATTCTTTCCTGCCTTATCAAAGAGTAGTTGACCATAAATTGTGGGTTTATTTCTGCATTTTGTTCTGTTTCATTGATCTGTGTGTCTTTTTTGTGTGCCAGTACCATACTGTTTTGATGATTACAGTTTTGTTATGTAACTTAAGTCTGGAATTGTGATGTCTCCAGCTTTGCCTTTTTTTTTTCAAGATTGCTTTGGCGATTCAGGGTCTTTTATGGTTCCATACAAATGTTAGGATTATTTGTTCTAGTTATGTGAAAAATGCTGTTGGTATTTTGATGGGATTTCATTAAAGGTGTAGATTGCTTTGGGTATTATAGACATTTTAACGATATTATTTCTTCCAATCCACGAGCATGGGATGTTTTTCCATTTCTTTCTGTCATCTTCAATTTCTTTCATCAGTGTTTTATAGTTTTCAGAGTACAGGTCTTTCACCTCTTTGGTTAGTTTTATTCTAAGTATCTTATTATTTTGGGTGCAGTTATAAATGGGATTGTTTTCTGAATTTCTCTTTCTGTTTTTTGGTGGAGTCTTGGGTTTTCTATATAGAGTATCATGTCTTCTTCAAACAGTGAAAGTTTAACTTCTTCCTTACCAGTTTGGATGCCTTTTATTTCTTTGTTTTGTCTGATTGCTGTAGCTAGGACTTCCAGTACTATGTTGAATAAAAGTGGTGAGAGTGGACATCCTTGTCTTTTTCCCCCGATCTTAGGAGAAAAGCTCTCAGATTTTCCTCATTGAAGATGATGTTAGCTGTGGGGTTTTCACATCAGGCCTTTATTATGTTGAGGTATGTTGCCTCTAAACCTTCTTTGTTGAGGGTTTTTTTTTTTTTATCGTGAATGGATGTTGGACTTTGTCAAATGCTTTCTCTGTATCTATTGAAAAGATTGTATGGTTCTTATCCTTTCTCTTACTGATACGATGTATCATGTTGATTGATTTGTGAATATTGAACCATCCTTGCAACCAAGGAATAAATCCCAATTGATCATGGTGAATGATTTTTTAAACATATTGTTGGATTTGATTTGCTAGTACTTTGTTGAGATACTTGCATCTATGTTCATCAGAGATACTGCCCTATAGTTCTCCTTTTTTGTGATGTCTTTATCTGGTTTGGTATCAGGGTAATGCTGGCCTCAGAATGAATTTGGAAGTTTCCTTCCTCGTCTGTTTTTTGGAATATTTTGAGAAGGTATGGGTATTAACTCTTCTTTAAATGTTTGCTGGAATTCACTTGTGAAGCCATCTGGTCCTGAACTTTGGTAGCTATCAGTCTGTTCAAGTTTTCTATTTCTTCCTATTTCAGTTTTGGTAGTTTTCTATGTTTCTAGGAATTTTTCCATTTCTTCCAGGTTGTCCAATTTTTGGCATATAGTTTTTCATAATATTCTCTTAAAAATATTTGTATTTCTGTGGTGTTGTTTGTTATTTCTCCTCTCTCATTGGTGATTTATTCTCTGAGGCCTTTTTCTTTTATTTTTGATAAGTCTAACTAGGTGGATTTCATTGATTTTTTTTCACAGAACCAGCTCCTGGTTTCATGTATCTGTTCTATTTTTTTCATTGTCTATATCATTTATTTCTGCTCTTATCTTTATCATTTACTTCCTTCTGCTGGTTTCAGGTTTTGCTTGTTGTTATTTTTCTAGCTCCTTTAGGTGTAAGGTTAGGTTGTTTATGTGAGATTATCTTGGTTCTGGAGGTGGCCTATACTGCTATAAACTTCCCTCTTTGTAAGCATTTTTGATGCATCCAGAGGTTTTGAGCTGATGTGTTTTCATTTTCATTTGTTTTGTTATATTTTTATTTCTCCTTTTATTTCCAGGTTGACCCATTCATTGTTTAAAGCATTTTATTTAACCTGCATGTATTTGTGTTTTTTCTAGATTTTTTTCTTGTGGTTGATTTCTGTTTTTATGGTATTGTGATCAGAGAAGATGCATGGTATGACTTATATCTTTTTGAATTTGTTGAGGCTTGTTTTGTGACTTAATATGTGATCTGGAAAATGTCCCATGTGCGCTTGAAAAGAATGCCTAATCTGCTATTTTAGGATTGAATGTTCTGAATATTTCCGTTAAATCCATGTGTTCCAGTGTGTCATTCAAAGCCATTGTTTCCTTGTTGACTTTTTGTTTTGATGATCTGTCCATTGATTGAAGTGGAGTGTTGAAGTCCCCTACTATTATTGTATTACTGTCAATTAGATCCTTTATGTTTGTAATTAACTATTTTATGTGTTTGGGTGCTTCATGTTGGAGGCATAATTATTTACAATTGTTATATCTTCTTGTTAGATTTTCCCCTTTATTATTATACAGTGTCTTTCTTTGTCTCTCATTACAGTCTTTGTTTTAGTCTGTTTTGTCTTATGTAAGTATTGCATCTCTGGCTTACTTTTAACACCCAGGTACGTGATAGTTGTTTCTCCCGTCCCCTCACTTTCAGTTCATAGGTGTCTTTAGGCCTAAAATGAGTTTCTTGTAGGCAACATATATAGATGGTTTTTTTTTTTTTTTTATCCATTCTGTCACCCTATGTCTTTTGATTAGAGCATTTATTCCATTTACATTCAAAGTAATTATTGACATATATATTTATTGCCATTTTATTACTTGTTTTGTGGTTGTTTCTGAAGATTTTCTCTGATCCTTTCTTATCATTCTCTCTTTCATGTTTTACTGATTTTCTTTAGTAAGACATTTGGATTTCTTTCTCTTCATTCTTCGCATATTTATTAGTGGTTTTTAATTTGAGGTTACCATTAGGTTTGTATATAACATCTTCTGCATATAGTACTCTATATTAAGTTGATGGTCATTTAAGTTTGAACCCATTCTTTACTCCTCTTCTCCCCACGTTTTAGTTATATGGTGTCGTATTTTATATCTTTTTTATTGTGTGAGTTCCTTGACTGACTTTTACAGAAATACTCATTTTATTGCTTTGTGTTTCTTACCTTCATACTTGTCATTTTTGGTCTTTCCTTTCCACCCAAAGAGTCCCCTTTAATATTTCTTGCAAGGCCAGTTTAGTGGTCACAAACTCCATTAATTTTTGTTTTTCCAGGAAACTCTTTATCTCTGCTTCTATTCTGAATGAGCCTTGCTGGATAGAATATTCTTGGCTGTAGACTTTTTCTCATTCTGCACTTTGAATATATCATGCCTCTCCTTTCTGGCTTGGAAAGTTTCTGCTGAAAAATTCACTGATAGCCTTATGGGATTTCCTTTGTACGTAACTGTCTTCTTTTGCCTTGGTGCTTTTAATATTTTTCTTTATCACTATATTTTGCCATTTTAGTTATAATATGTCTTAGCGTGGATCTGCTTTTGTTGATTTTGTTGGGGGTTCTCTGTGCCTCCTGGATCTGAATATCTGTTTCTGTCCCCTGATTAGGAAAGTTCTCAGATATTATTTCTTCAAATAAATTCTTTACTGCCTTTTCTCTGTCTTCTCCTGAGACTCCAATAATACATGGAGTCACTGAGTTCCTTAAGTCTGTCCTCATTTTTCATAATTCTTTTTTGTCCTCTTTTTTACAGCTTGATTACTTTTCATTACTCTGTTCTATGTCATTAATTCATTTCCTTGCTTCTTCCAGCCTGCTGTTCATTCCATTAAGCATGTTGCTCATTTTGGTTTTTGAGCCCTTTGTCTGCTATGTTATTCCTTATCTCTGTTAATGTCACTGATGTCCTCTACTCTTTTCTCAAGTCCAGTGAGTATCCTTATGATCATTGCTAAACATTCCATCAGGTATGTTACTTATATCTGTCTTTCTTAAATCTTTGGCTGTGGCCTTGTCCTTTCTTTCATTTGGACAGATTCCTCTGTCTTCTCATTTTGTCTAACTCTCTGTGCAGTTTCTCTGTGTTAGGAAAGTCAGCTACATCTCTTGTTCTTGAGGGTAATGGCTTTATGAAGAAGAGGTCTGTAGTACCCTGCACTGTAGTGTCCCTTTTTCCCCAGGGCCTGGTGCTTCTGAGAGTAACTCCAATATGTGCTGCATGTGCTCTGATTTTGTGTCCTGGCTTCGTTATACTTCAGGCCAGTGGTCTGCAGAGGTTCTCTTTGCTTATTGTGAGTAGTGTTTGTCCCTGACCTGAATGTGGCACATTTTAACTAGCTGTGTTCTGGTCTGTTTGTGAAATGAGATCTGTCACCACCACGACCACCAGAAGTAAGGTCTTCCAAAACTCCCAGATTGAGAGATGAGGTGTTGGCAGGGGTTTAGACTGTTCCTCTGAGGGAGAGGTCTGCTACACTGGGACTGAGGCAAGCATGACTGGGAAGCAGGGTTCTTCTGGAGTATGGGATGGCATGGTTTGGTGTAAGCAAGTGAGGTAGTGAGTGTCAGCACTGTGCTGGTTCCTGCAGGTAGCTCTGGGCTTATGCTGAGGGGAGGGGAGGGAAATGGCACCTGCTAGTTCCTTTGTTCCCAGATGGGTCTGCTGTGAGCACTACCTCTCTAGGACATGCTCCGAGATAAGCAACTAACCTTCCCACTGTATGCCCCAGGCATTCTTCAGATCACTGTGTCCACACTGTATGTCCGAGGATGTTTGCCTGCCTTCTCTCTAAGAGCAGCCCCAACATCCTCCGAGCTCTTCCAGACAAGCATACTGATCTTTAAAACTCCAGGCTTGGGGCGCCTGGGTGGCGCAGTCGGTTAAGCGTCCAACTTCAGCCAGGTCACGATCTCGCGGTCTGTGAGTTCGAGCCCCGCATCAGGCTCTGGGCTGATGGCTCAGAGCCTGGAGCCTGTTTCAGATTCTGTGTCTCCTTCTCTCTCTGCCCCTCCCCCGTTCATGCTCTGTCTCTCTCTGTCCCAAAAATAAATAAACGTTGAAAAAAAAAAAATTTAAAACTCCAGGCTTGGGGCGCCTGGGTGGCTTGGTCAGTAAAGCGTCCGACTTCGGCTCAGGTCATGATCTCCCGGTCCGTGAGTTCGAGCCCCGCGTCGGGCTCTGTGCTGACAGCTCAGAGCCTGGAGCCTGTTTCGGATTCTGTGTCTCCCTCTCTCTCTGCTCCTCCCCTGTTCATGCTCTGTCTCTCTCTGTCTCAAAAATAAATAAGCGTTAAAAAAAAAAATAAATAAAAAAAAACAAAAAAAAACTCCAGGCTTGAAGCCCTGCTGGTTGCCAGAACTCATGAAATTCAGGCTCTCTTGATTTCCAAGCCAATTGCTCTGGGAATTTGTTTTCCCCATGCACTCCCCTCTATGCTATTCTGCCTCTCACCCTTCTCTGTGACTGCAGCTTTCTTCCCACTGCAATGACCACAATCTGTTTCTCTCTCAAACTGTATTTCTTCACTTCCTACCTTCTTCCATGTGACCTCTTCTCTACCTTAAGTTGTGGATGCTGTTCTGCTAGTGTTCAAGTTGATTTGGGGGTGGGGGGGTGGCATTTAGTATGATTTGATAGTTATTTAGTTGTATGTGCAGGATGAGGCAAGTCTAGGGTCCTCCTCCATTGCCATCCTCCCCTCCTCTCGTGAGTCAGTTTTGCTGAAGATTGATTATATCATCAAACTTGAAATTTAAGAGACTTGTTTATATTTCATAATGCCATCGTCTGGTTTTTCAGGAAACTTCTTTCCTGTTTTTATTGTTGTAATGGTATTTAAATAGGGGTTTTACAGAAGTATTCATTGCCAGTGATTTGTTAAATTTGTATAGTATGTTCTATTATTTTTTGAGCATGCAATCAGAATTGTCATAACATAGGTCCATTAAAACCTGAACTAGACATATATGGATCTTATTTCATTTTCTTAAAAGATTTAAAAAAAAAGAAGGAGGATAATGTAATGGTTGATTGCAACTGGAGAGTTTTTCTGTTTTTGAAATTTATTTCTTCATGTTAGAGTACTAATCTTGCATTTTCTTAAGAAGTAAAGTGGTATAAAATTTAAACTTAATAATTGAAATTTAATATTTAACAACTTGATGGGTCATTAAATTTGAGGAGGTAGGTAATTTACCTTAAAAATTTTTGGAAATACCTTAGTGTTAACTATAAAATTGAGGAGAAGAAGTGCTATAGCCATAGTTCTCATTCTAGGCTACATGTTAGAAACATCTTAGAAACTTGTTTTAGAAAATTTTTTAATGTGTATTTATTTATTTTGAGAGAGAGAGAGCATGCATACAAGTGGGAGAGGGTGTGAGAGAGAGGGAGAGAGAGAATCCCAAGCAGGCTCCACATTGTCAGCACACAGCCTGACCTGGAGCTCTATCTCATGAACTGCGAGATCGTGACCTGAGCTGAAATCAAGAGTCAGATGCTCAACCAACTGAGCCACTCAGGCTCCCCTTATCTTAGAAACTTTTAAAAATTGTTAATGTCCAGTTACTATCAGAAATAACCAATGCCAGGTCTGGTACATGAAATATAAAAGATTAGCTAAGAAAACTTGTCCTGTGAGATAGCAGGGAATTTATCAAAGCCTACGTGTCAAAAAGCCTTGAGGGTCAACTGAATGAGGCTCCCACAGGCCAACATAAGACCATTTGGGCTTCAATTAGGTAATAACTTAATGGACTGAAACACATCAAATATGTCATGAATAATAGTAGACTCATAATGACACTAAAGAAAATTAGTTGGTAACCAATATTAGAAGATGCTTATGAACAAATTCATTATTTTGAAAACAGACAATAAAAGAAGAATCGTCTTTTCCAGGCTAGCTGGATGACTAGAAAACCAGTAGTAGATGAGGGAAGCTTCCCTTTATAGAAGTATTTCAGTCAATAAATAATAGGATTTAAATCTCAGAGTTTGCAGTTCTTAGGAACTAATGGATGTAGGTCATCATCATGGCTACTGGTGTTAGAAAAAATAGAAGCAAACAGATGTTATGTGCCTCTGGATGGAAAAACACACCATATGAAAAAGTCTCGCCAAAAAAATTTTTTTTTTGAATTTGAATCTTATAAAATCTCTAAATCCCGACAACCAACACCAAAGACAGAAGGACATGCTATGTGATACCACCATGGAACAATCAGCAAAATTCTGTCTGTAGAAATGGCTACAGAACAAAGGACCCAGTTTTCCAGTTGCTAAAACAAATAAGTTGGCAGTGTAAGGGAGAAATAGAAGGAACCTATAGATTTAAAAAGGTACATAAACCAGGTAGACTTATTTTGGTCCCCATTCAAGTGAACTACAAAATAATCAGTTACAAAATTTATGCAACAATTGGAAATTTGACTGCTAACAGGATAAGATTAATATTAAGGAATTGTCATTTTTAAGCTGTGGTAATGTTATTGGTTATTGTGGTTATAGTTCTAAGAACCCTCATCTTTTAGAGATTCATACTGAAATAATTACTGTTAAATGATTTGATATCTGTGATTTGCTGTAGAATAATGTGAGTTTTTAGGAAGGGAGTGGGGCTTAGAGGAAACAAGTTTGGCTTTGAATCAATTGTGTAAGGTGGGTGATGGTTATGTGGGAGTTTGTTACTCTTCTTTCTACTGTTACATTTTTCATGTGTTTGAGTTTTTCCATGAGACAAGATTTTAAAAGGTACCAATACCTACTGTCACCCCTGGCTAATTAATTCAGTACCTCTGTCAGTTGGGTCCGGGGCAGCAGCAGCTTTTTAAAAGTTTCCCAGGTGATTCCAATGTATGGCCAGGACCAGGACAGAGAACCACTCTGAGACATCACTCCGTGTTTCTCAAAGTGCGGTCTATGAACCCGTTGCTCGTGAATCATCTGAGAAGTTCAAAAAAGGAGTGTACGTTCCTAGGCTGCGACCCTCTAAAAATAGGACGTACGGGTTTGCATTTTTAACAAGCACTCCAGATGGCAAGGGTCAGTGGCTGGAAAGTGGTTAAGAAGAGCAACATGGTCCCAGCAGACCTCTGTTACAAGCTCTGTCTCTCACTGGGCGAGAAGTATTAAGAGAACAAATCAAACCTCTCTGCCGCTGTTTCATCTCTGTTTTGTCTACACTAGAAATTTGATAGCGACCTTTGCAAGGTTACTGCAAGGGCTGAAGATTTAAAAAGTGGCAAGCACTGCCTTTTATGCATGGTTCCAGTTCAGTATAGGGCAATTACTGTGATCCCTACTACTATTTGTATTGTTACCCAAATCAGGCAAAGCAATTTGGACAATCAATGTCAGTCATGTTAAATTCTTCCGCTTTGTAAGTAAGTTACTGTTTATATGTACAATAAACAACTTTCTTAAGCCACCTAAGTCTCAGAAATTTTACCACACGTGCAATCTTCTTGAAATAAAATTACTACAGGAAATTGAGGAATAAATCAAAATAAAGAACTCAAAAATGGGCTAGTCATTTTATAAAATCACTAGTGAACAATATAGTTGTGATGATTCTAAAACATTGTAAGTATCTAACCTAATGGTTGATCATGCAAAAACATTATGTCAAAAATAGTAACTGGATGTTAATCTGGATCTAAAACTCCAGCTTCATTCATCAAAAACAAGAGATGTAAAGGGACAGAGAGAAAAAAAAGTCAAAAGGAAAAGTATGATGAAATTCGCAGTGTAACTGTGGAGGGAGCCCAAAGATAGCATTTGATTTTTTTTACATCAATAATTACAGAAAATAGATTTATTTGAGTTTCTGTTGGAATTAAAAATTGGCATAGTCAAAACAGAATATTTATTATTCAAATTGTTAGGTGAAAGAGAAGGGAAAAATAGTGGGGAAAATGCTCAACTATTAACTGAAATTAACTACTTGACTGTAGTCCACTCTGGAAGTACCTAAATAGGGAACTGGCTTTAATGGCTTGTCATACACTTCCTCAAAATTAATAAAAACTCACAAACTAAAATAGCACATTTTCCTGTGCATACGTAAGTATATAAGTGTAGAAAAAGCATGGCAAATGTTAACAGTGTTTGTCTCTGGATGGAGAATCCTGAAAAACCCCATTTTTCATTTGTATTTTCCAAAATTTCTATAATCAACACACATAACTTTTTTCAATAAGAAAAAAAAATAATGACTGTATATCAAAAGAAACATTTTCTTCATTGATTCAATTATTTTCTTGGAAAGTCAGGAGAGTAACCTTCCACCAAAGTCAATGGAATCTTTATAGGTAAAGATTTATCAATAAACTGATAGCTCAAAGAAAATATCTTTGATAAAGAATAAGGATGAAAGGCATCAGTCAGATCAAACCAAAATAGAGGCAATAGCTCATTTTCAGACTTCTTGCTAATGTAGAACACAGCTTCAAGACAATATGATATCCAAAGGGCTCTGAGCAATGAAGAAACAGGTGACAAAATCCATGTGCATATACTGACTTAGACTTAAGGTCCCTAAAACTTTACTTAGAACCTAATCTTTTTAAACATATATTACAAAATTTTATTTATCTTATTTTTCCATAGTAGCTAAGGAATTTAAAGCATGGAGAAGCGTTATCATTAGGAACACTGATGATTACAGTAAAAGATAACCAACAAAGAGGGAAGAAACAAAGACTCATAAAAATTATATCCAGAAGTCAAAGAATAGTAATCTTAGTCCATATATGCCTATAATAACTGTAGAGGACCAACTGCCTATATAGCCATCAAGGGCTATGGGATATTGAAAAATATGCAAAAATATATTCAGAATAATAATCATAAAATTTTTCAAGTAAATTATATTCATTTTTTTAAATTATCCTTTATTTTTTTTAACATTTTTATTTATTATTGAGAGATAGAGAAAGACAGAGCATGAGCAGGGGAGAGGCAGAGAGAGGAGGAGACACCGAATCTGAAGCAGGCTCCAGGCTCAGAGCTGTCAGCGCAGAACTCACAAACCGCGAGATCATGGACTCGAACTCACAAACTGTGAGATCATGACCTGAGCTGAAGTCGGACGCTCAACCGACTGAGCCACCCAGGCGCCCCATCATTTTACTTTATTTAAGAAGGCAGGGAAATACATTTTAGAAAGATTTTTACCCCAAATAAAATTTTGAATGCTTGGGCCCTTAGTGGGATAAATTTTTCTTTTTTTTCTTTTTTTTTTTAAATTTTTTAACGTTTATTTATTTTGAGAGACAGAGACCGAGCGTGAGTGGGGGAGGGGCAGAGAGAGAGAGGGAGATAACAGAATCTGAAGCAGGCTCCAGGCTCTGAGCTATCAGCACACAGCCCGATGCGGGGCTCGAACCCGTGAACTGTGAGATCATGACCTGAGCTGAAGTCAGATGCTGACCTTACTGAGCCACCCAGGTGCCCCAGGATAAATTTATCTTTAATGGTTAAGTTACATTGCCAAAAATTCAATCTTCATACCCATAAGATATCTTAACTTGTTTTATGTTCAAAACTATAAGGTGTAACAATGCCAATTCACATTCTTGGCCATACCTCTCAGGTACTGAAAAATAAATTCAATTCAAAATATTTTTAAAACTTACTAAGCAAATATACCTCTTTGACATTTCAAACATGTTTTTGATCGACCTTTGCTATTGGTTATAATCAGTTGTCAGGTCAGTAGAAAGTGAAATAAAATCTGTACGTTAATTACACTGCTCAGCCAGGGTATGAAGTTTGAAGTAATTTGATGAAAGCATTTTTGAAAGTCTTAAACCTAGCCCTTAAAAACTATATTTATTTAATCAATTTATTTAGCATTCCAGTGCTGGAAGATTCAAGTTCATGGCCAAGATTACTTTGTGTTCCCTTATTATCTTTCCATTACTGAGTATAATCTTGTCAATGACCTTTTTCTCATCAATTCACAGGGGAACAAGGAACGTGTTTGTCAGAAGAACACAATGTGGAGTGGAGAGGTAGCAATGTGCAAAAGTAAGTCAAATGACACTGAGCAGTCCTAAAAAAAAAAAAAAGATACGATATCATATGACACATGATAACAACGTGGCCACATTTTCTTTATAAATCAGTTTTTTAATAAAAAAAATTTTTTTTAATCATCTCCGTAAACTGTCGGAGAATCTTTAATGGGCTTTTTGCTCAAGGTCCCCAAGCCAATAAAAGGGTCAAAAATAATAGTAGAAACTAATGATTAAATTGGAATAGAGCACAAAATTACCAAATTGGGAATAGCAAACATTTTGTTTCGAAATTAGTTCATTATTGGATTTATTTGCATTCTTTTTGTGGGCTTTTCCCCCAAATGATTATAATTAGAAGGCTTAGCACTATTGTTTTTTGGTGACAGTACTAGCCAAAACTGACAGTTTTTTAAAGTGATGTTGTCATCACATCTGTCACTTTGTGTGTGTGTGTGTAATTTTGCATTAACTCATCTTATGAGAACATGCAAGTTTATTGAGCAAGACATGAGTTCATTCACATGAGTTCATTCCCAACACATGGCCCATATGATCCCTCTGCTGGAGACAATGTACAGTTGACCTCCTAACCAACCCAGGTTTGAACCATGCATGTCTACTTATATGTGGGTTTTTTGTTTTTTTTTTTCAATAAATGTAGTCTGGTACTGTAAATGTATTTTCTCATCCTTAGGACTTTCTTCGTAACATTTTTCTCTAGCTTACTTGATTGTGAGAATACAGCATATCATACATAAAACATTCAAAATATTTGTTAATCAACTGTTTATGTCATCAGCAAGGCTTCCGGTCAACAGTAGACTACTGGTTTCTTAAGTTTCTGGGGATTCAAAAGTTATACATGGATTTTTGACCGCATGGGGTGTTGGCGCCCCTAACCCCCATGTTGTTCAAGTGTCAACTGTATTTAGATACAAGTAGTTACAAGCCTATCAAAGTGGCAGGCTTTAAACTTTTTTTCTTAATAATCGTGGGGAATCATCAAATTTTCAAATTAGAATTGGCTTCTTAGATTCTAGTCAAGCAGCTTCTTAGATGATTCAACTGGACTAGATTGGATTAAGTCCAAGATCAGATAGATTTATTTATCTCACTAAATAAGTAAATGGGGACTAGGAGAAGTGAAGTGACCTACCCAGTATCATAAATTAAGTTAGTGTCAAAGCTGCCGCTAGGACTCAAGGTTGTTTCCACGTGTCTTCTGGGGTAGAGTAATGATTTGATTTTATATACACAGGAATCTTACATTCTTAAAGGAATATTGTGTGGTTGAAACTCAGTGGGGAATATATGACTATTTTTAGTTCTCCAAAACTTGTATATATTATACAGAAAAATATTTTTTTTTAAGTTTACTTATATGTCTTGAGAGAGAGAGAGTGCACGAGTGGGGGGCGTGCAGAGAGAGAGGGAGGACAGAGGATCTGAAGCAGGCTCTGCACTGACAGCAGAGAGCCCAGTGCAGGGCTTGAACTCATGAACCGTGAGATCATGACCTGAGTGAAGTCAGACTTTTAACTGACTGAGCCACCCAGCTGCCCCAGAAAAATATTTTTTAAAGATATTGAGTGATATCTCAAGTCACAGAAAGGCATCATTGGGGATTCCTGATAATAGCATTTTTTTTTTTTAATCTCAGCTGTTCATGATTAAAATAAAATGTAGGAACATATTTGCAGGGAATGGGAGAGAGGAAAGAAAAGGAAACATGGAGATCTGGCATAGGAACCCACCATGGCATTGGTGAGGGAATTGTTTTAGTTCTGCAGTGGATATAAATCAAACTGCAATGACAATGGTTTGTACAGTTGCTCTCTCTGAAATGCAAGATAGTAATAAGTTTTGTATGAATCCTATTATTATCTGCGGGTTTTTTTCTTTCTAAATTACTAAATACGTGACACAAGTTCTTGGCAGAAAGTTAAAAAACACAAATAAGCAAAAAGAAAATGATAGTTTGAATTCCACCACTCATGGATAAAAAAAAAAACTATTGGTATTTTACATATTTTATTATACACCTTTTTTCTGAGGCATATAAAAAATACAGATATTTCTGTGGGGGAAAAGTGCTCATACTGAGCAACCTGATTTGAAAGATTCTTATATAATTATGGAATTGTTAAATATATTGATATCTGTATTATCAGTTTTCAGGGAAGCCTGTTCACATCAATATGATTCTCAAAGTGTGGCCCACAGACCAGCAGCATCAATAGCAGCTGAATCTTGTTAGAAATGCAAGTTCTCGGGGCGCCTGGGTGGCTCAGTCGGTTGAGCGTCCGGCTTCGGCTCAGGTCACGATCTCACGGTTTGTGGGTTCGAGCCCCGCGTCGGGCTCTGTGCTGATGCCTCGGAGCCTGGAGCCTGCTTTGGATTCTGTGTCTCCCTCTCTCTCTGCTCCTCCCCCACTCATGCTCTGTCTCTCTCTCTCTCAAAAATAAACATCAAAAATATTTAAAAAAAAGAAAAAGAAATGCAAGTTCTCAGGCCCTACCCCAACCCTGTTGAACCAAAATTTGCATTTTAACAAAATCCCTAGGTGATTCCTGTGCGCATTAGTTTGAAAGCACCGCGTTACTTTTAGCCTTCAGCACACTGGGACGCCCTAAGGGAGCTTTGAAAAATCCATTGCCCAGATCAATCAGGTCAGAATCTCTGGGGGTAGAACCCCACATCAATATGTTTTTAAAGCTCCCAGGTAATTCCAAGGTACAGCCAAAGTTAAGATCCGTGGTCTCAGTATACGGAATACTCACCGGGCTGGAAGAGGCCCAGAGAAGTCAGTTAGTGTCTAATCCATTGGCTCTCAACCCTGAGTGACCATTAGAAATCATTTGGGGTGCTTTTAATACCAGAAGTTCGGCCACAACACAGAGATACTGATTCGTTTGGTCTGAGACAGGGCTTGCTCATTTATACCCCCAGCACTAGTAATGACAAAAGGTAGCAATAGACATAAAGACAGCTAGAGTCAATAGGCAAAATGCCAGTCTTGAATCACCTGCATGTATGAATCCAAAACTTAGACACGCTGGGGTTTTTTCTTCCTTCAAAACGTATCCTTGTATCTCACATATGAGCAGCCTATAATATTTTATACGATGCACTGAGTACCTTTAGCAATTGTAGCAGAAGAAGGAAAGAGGGTTGGAAGAAGCATGTAATATGAGGCTTTTATTTTTCTTTCCAGAGACCAGGTGTGAAGCTCCTCTTGGGTTTCTGAACGGGAAAGCCAAAGTCGAAAACACTGCTGCTGGACCCAGTGTGGCATATTCCTGTAACAGAGGGTACAGCCTTGAAGGGGCACCTGAGGCATACTGCACTGAAAACGGAGCTTGGAGCCACCCAGTTCCTTTCTGCAAACGTGTGTGTTGACTCTAAGAGAGGTTTTAATCAGATTCAGTTTCATGATTAATTTCCCCAGTGTCTGAAACAGAGGAAACTCCACTGAGTGAGACTGACCCAGAGAAAGCAATCAGTGTATATCCAAACCAAATACTGTGGGCTATTTTTAAAACCTACTTATATTATCTGAAATATCCTAAGAATTGGCTTTCGTCAAATTCCTTGGATGATTACAGGTAGTCCAAGGCACTGATAAAAAATGCAAGTTAATGAAAAAATTTTCACACAAGTGTGTAATGAATCTGACTGGGGCTGTGAAAAGGGTGAAGAAAGAATATATTAATGTCTAATTTTAATATAATAAAGTATATACATATATATAATGAATGAAGATAATTTAGAAGCATTAGAATGAAAACAATATTCACATGTAAGATCTGAACTGAGGGAGTTCTGGTTATTGTTTCAAGTGTTATAATGCAGTAACTGAGCCTTCAAGACTTAGCTGATGCCTTCCTCACTCACAAACACCTCTTGTGCGCACTGAAAATCAGGAAAACCAAAACTGCTGAAATATATGTTAATATGTGTGTCACACACTTGCAGTGAGAAGTCTTTGTGCTATCATCATTGCTGTTTTTCCTTCAGACCTACAAAATGAATCCACTCTTAGAAATAAGACTTGAAAACACTACAATTGAAGTTCTAATATCCTGTTCATGGTAGTGTAAGTCTAAAGTTAATATCAGCTTACTTAGAAATGTCTGCCAATTCTCTGGGTCGTCCTTCTGTAGGATGTTCAGTTAAAGAGAGTAAAGTGACAACGAGAAGCATTTACTCTGCATTTTTAATATTTTTTTCTTCATATATATAAATGAAAAAAAGGGGGGAATGTTGATGCACTCCGTGATTTCTAGCACACCTCTTGTTTCCCTAGTGTTGAGCCATCATTTCAAACAACTATTTAATTTCCCATCTTAGAATTTTGGGGCAATGTGTGAGTGGTGACTAACTTGGGGTTTTCAGACTTTAACTGATCTTATCCTTAAAAATAATGTCATGTGGATACAAAACAAATATTTTTTGTTTTATTTTTTTAACACTACTTTTAAAAATATTTATTCATTTATTTTGAGGGGGTGCGGGGAGAACTGCGAGCAGGGAAGGGCAGAGAGAGAGGGAGAGAGAATCCCAAGCAGACTCCACGCTGCCACCAGAGTCCCACGTGGGGCTCGAACTCACAAACTGTGAGATCAAGACATGAGCCACCCGAGCCACCCAGGCACCCTCCTTTTTTTATTTTAGAGAGCGGGGGCAGAGAGAGAGAGGGACAGAGAAAGAGAATCTTAAGCAGGCTCCCTGCTCAGCATGGAGCCCGACGTGGGGCTCAGTCTCACAACCCTGAGATCACAACCTGAGCCAAAATCTAAAGTCAGGTGCTTACAGACTGAGCCACCCACCTGCCCCCAAACCGAGGTTTTTTGTTTTTTTCTTAATGTTTGAAGTTCCATATTTTTAAGCCTCATTATCATAACTGTGAACCCAGCTCCTACAGGGCTCACCCCACTCTGCATTTGAAGAAATCAGAAAAGAGAATATCAGTAAGCATTGTTTTTTCTGTTTAACAGCAAATCCATGCCCTGTTCCTTTTGTGATTCCTGAGAATGCTCTGCTTTCTGAAAAGGAGTTTTACGTTGATCAGAACGTGTCCATCAAGTGTAGGGAAGGCTTCCTGCTCCAAGGCCGGGGCGTCATTACCTGTAACCCCGACGAGACGTGGACACTGACAAGTGCCAAATGTGAAAGTAAGTAAATGGAGATGGAAGCCATTTCATCTCATGAGTGCAGAATGTTTTCTCATCCTTGTGAGATTATTTTCAATCAAGTAACTTAAATGTAGATATTTAGGTCTCTGTCTTATCGTGGTTATCGGCTTCTGTGTTGACAATTTTTAAAATTAAAAAAAAAAAAAAGATCTTTGCATTCCAAACATAAAAAGGGAAAAATCTTCCCAGAAGTAGGCTAAAACCTACCTGACCAGAATTCACTGAAGAGATTTTCAAAACATGCTCTTCTAGGAATGAGCAAAATATTGAATCTAAAATACGTATTTTTTTTGAGGTACCTGTCTGGCTCAGCGGGTAGAGCATGCAGCTCCTGATCTCAGGGTCCTAACGTCAAGCCCCACACCGCGCATGGAGATTACTTAAAAAAAATAAAATAAGGCACGCCTGGGTGGCTCAGTCGGTTAAGTGTCTGACTCTTGATCTTGGCTCAGGTCTTGATCTCAGGACTGTAAGTTGAGGCCTCATGGTGGGTTCCATGCTGGCCATGAAGCCTACCTAAAAATAAGTAAATAAGTAAATAAATAAAATACATATTTTCCCCATATTCTGAGAGTCCCCAGACTATAGGCTGTGGATGCTTTACAATACGAAAATGATTCCACATTGGTTCTCAAACTTGAACCACCTAGAGGGCTTGTTTAAAACAGGTTTCTGGGGGCGCCTGGGTGGCGCAGTCGGTTAAGCGTCCGACTTCAGCCAGGTCACGATCTCGCGGTCCGTGAGTTCGAGCCCCGCATCGGGCTCTGGGCTGATGGCTCAGAGCCTGGAGCCTGTTTCCGATTCTGTGTCTCCCTCTCTCTCTGCCCCTCCCCCGTTCATGCTCTGTCTCTCTCTGTCCCAAAAATAAATAAACGTTGAAAAAAAAAATTAAAAAAAAAAAATAAAACAGGTTTCTGGACCCCACCCTAGAATGTCTGATTCAGCGAGGCCCAAGAATCTGCCTTTTGAACAAGCTCCCAGGTGTTGCTGCGGGTCCCGGAACCAAACGATTTGAGACCCTCCTGGCTAGCACCATGTGATACATCACATGTCATCTGGCGGCATCTCTTATTGCCTTGTGATAACTCTTGACATCTCTTCACATACACTTCCTGCACTGAAAACATCTCCCCTGCCCAACGTTCTGCCCTCCGGCTCCCTTGTACTCCAAGCTACTCCCTCTGCAGCAGTCAGTGAACAAATTCTCATCAAGTCTAACCAGATGCAAGACACTGGGCTATATAGTCAACAACTATATCATGCCTACAATAGCGTCTATCTTTAGAACACTTGCACCCCAGTTGTGAAGTGCGAAGGCCATGGGGATTGTAGAGTCAGAGAAGACCTGGGTTTGAATTCTATCCTCAAAACTTTCTAAGTCAGAACTTATTCCAGTGCCCTAACTTCTCCGAACCTTCGGGCTCTCCTGTGTTAGTGACACCAATAATAGTTATCTTGTAAGTTTGCTTTGAAGAGTAAATGAACTGGTGTATTTTAGCAGTGTCCCCTGGTAGGAGGAGATGCACCAATGGCCCAAGTGCCTGGAGTTTCAACTAGCAGCCTACTACAGCATTAGAATTTTGATTTTAGGGCACCTGGGTGGCTCCGTCGGTCAAGTGTCCAACTTTGGCTCAGGTCATGAACTCACAGTTCCTGAGTTTGAGCCCCGCACCGGGCTCTGGGCTGACCGCCTGGAGCCTGGAACCTGCTTCAGATTCTGTGTCTCCCTCTCTCTCTCTCTCTGCCCCTCCCTCACTCACACTCCGTCTCTCTCTCAAAAATAAATACACATTTAAAAGATTAAAAAAAAAAAAAAAATTTTGATTTGACTCCAGGGAACATATACTATGCTTTTAGTCTTATAAAATCTACTCCAAGTGAAATAGGAAGCATTACGTGTGTATAAACCTTGACCACCAGCCTGGACTAAAGCAGGCCAAGTGGCCTGATTTCTGCACGCATATCCTCACATCGGTCTTGGCTCCCTGACAAATACCACTCCGAGTACTGGAAGAAAAAGCAAGGAGAGACATGCACTCTGGTGCATGCTTAATTATTCCTCAATATTCTTGAGAGGATCAGGGGTTGCCTTGGAGAGAAGGAGACAGTTTCTACCATTGTTTGTTATCCTCAATCCCTCTTCTGTATTTTCTATTAAAGCAAAGCCTCTGGCTTAGAAGAAAGTATCTTCCCTGAGAGACATGAGCAACAACTTCCCTCATTTTTTTGTCACCTCATCCTGATATCTGTCCTTACGAGTCAGCGACTCAAATTCAGTGTGTCTAGGAATCACCAAGGGTAGTAAGATGTAGACTCATAAGCTAGAAACTCCCAGAATTTGCACTTTAAAAAAAAATGGTAATGTTTATTTATTTTTGAGAGAGACAGAGAGACGGAGCACGAGCAGGGGAGGGGCAGAGAGAGAGGGAGACACAGAATCGGAAGCAGGCTCCAGGCTCTGAGCCATCAGCCCAGAGCCCGACGCGGGGCTCGAACTCACGGACTGCAAGATCATGAGCTGAGCCAGAGTCAGATGCTTAACTGACCGAGCCACCCAGGCGCCCCCCCAAAATTTGCACTTTTAATGTGAACCCAAGGTGATTCCCATATAGGTGGTTTGAAATCCATGCTTTGATCACTTCGGTGAACCAGCCATGATCTTTCTACATGCTATTCACCCCAACCTGGAAGCTTCATAGCCTCCACTCAAGCTTTGTAGCCTAGTCCAAATGCTACTCTCACTGCGATTTGTATCTTGACAGTCCTAGGCATAATTAGTGACGTTCACCTTGATTTTCCCATAGAATAGTCTCCAAGCCTCTATGACAGCTGTCTCTTAAATTGCCCATCTTCTTCCCACTACTCTGAGTAAAGGGGCAGCATTTTCTTCATCAATTTCTTTTCCAGTTTCCAATAAATATTTGATTTAAGTATTTACATTAATACATATTTGATATCCGATTCGTTTAATTAATGTCTGTAACCACCTTAGAGAGAAAAGAAAATTTAGAAAAATCGTACACATTGTTAATTTCCACCGACAAGTTCTTAATGGTATTATGTCCACAGTCACCTTTTAAAAGCCAATTCAGGGAGAGTCATCCAAAAAGTTAGACTTCTACAAACTGGATATCGATTGGAGCACCAACTCTAATTCAACCCTTGTCTTGTGAGCCTCCCCAGAACGACTCCCCAGTTATCTCAACGCTTCTTAAAGCAAAATTAGTTACAAGATTTTTTATTGAAATTTACATACAGTACGGGGGTGCCTGAGCGGCTCAGTCAGTTGAACGTCCAACTCTTGATTTTGGCCCAGGTCATGATCCCAGGGTCGTGAGATCGAGCCCCACATCAGGCTGCTCACCAAACGTGGGGCTTGCTTGGGATTCTCTCTCTCTCTCTCTCTCTCTTAAAATAATAAAAATTAAAAATATACAGTATGCATCACTTTTAAAATTATCATTCATTCTCACACGTTTCATAAGTGACAAGTCACTGCTTTACAGTCTTGAAAAGAAGGAAACTGATGTGAAACCTTGAATGTTGTAAACCTCATCAAAGTGTGTAAATTGAGTCTCTAAAGGCTAGAGACAATATTCATCCATTTACTCATTTTTCAAATTTGTTATCAAGAGCCCACTGCATGTCAGTTGCTACTCTAGGCACTAATAAAACAGCCTTGATGGAATCTGCAATACTGCAATTAATGATCTTTACTCTAACACAATAGACTACAAATAGTCCCCATGCTTCTCCTCTTGTAATTTGATAAACATCCTGCATTGAAGTTCTCTTGGAAGCCACCTCTCTGGTGCTATTTGATCTTTGCTCTTGAAATTAATTCAGTCTTTGAGATGAGACTGTGTTCTCTCTCATCCGCTGGCTGGGTTAGTAGCACAGGCTCAATTGTGCTTTTGTTTTCCTGTAGAAATATCTTGCGGTCCACCAACTTTTGTAGAAAATGCCATCACTCGAGGCGTGCGTTATCAGTATGGGGACATGATCACCTACTCCTGCTACAGTGGATACATGTTGGAAGGTCCCCTAAGGAGTGTTTGCCTGGAGAATGGAACCTGGACATCACCTCCTGTTTGCAGAGGTAAGGAAATATTTGAATGGTTATTTCTCATTGAAACTGTAGAGAAATGTATATGGAAGTCTGGGGAGGCCAACAGCTAGGATGCCTGCTCTGTTCTTTTTCCTTGGCTTTAAATTTTCTCTTGGGGCCCCTGGGTGGCTCAGTTGGTTGAGCGTCTGACTTCAGCTCAGGTCATGATATCACGGTTTGTGGGTTCGAGCCCCGCGTCAGGCTCTGTGCTGACAGCTCAGAGCCCGGAGCTGTTTTGGATTCTGTGTCTCCCTCTCTCTCTGCCCCTACCCCACTCGCACTCTGTCTCCCTCTTTCTCTCTCAAAAATAAACATTAAGAAAAAATTTTTAAAAATAAATACATTTCCCTTGACGTTTGTGTCATTTTCCTTAACATTCTGGGTTTGAGTTTTAAAAGCTTTCACACAAAACTCTGGCCCAGCACACTGCCCCTTCCTGAGTCAATCATGGCTCCTCAGGGAAGTGCTTGTGCTCTCTTGGCGTGTTCTCCAGCTGCTAGGGGGAGCTGTGTCATGTCTGAGCCACGAGGACACCTCTCGGATGCTCAGGTGTTTCAGCAGATTCCAGTTCCACACTCGCATCCTGGGCAGACCCCTAGCCCCGCTGGGGACGGGATAGCCCGCCCAGTGGGCAGATTCAGAGGGAAGAGGTACCAGTCAGCACCAGGGAAGCGGAGCCCCAGGTCTCCCTGGCCACGCTGGGGGCTGGTGACAAGCACTCTGAGTTCATGTGAGCACGGCTGTCTCTTCATTTGGTGCACTGAATTGGCAAACCCAAGGATGAATTGTGTATGTGCACTCAATAAAATCTTCCTTGGGGGAAGAAGGTTCTGTGCTTAAAATTCTGCAAAATTGAAAGAAGTAGACAATGAGGCATCCTGGTATGTCCTAAAACTTATACTTTTCTATAAAACAGATTTGTTTTGTTTTGTTTTGTTTTGTTTTGTTTTACAAATCACAGTGATTGTTCCATTCTACTGAAAGTCAGGAGCTATGCTAGTGAACATGACAAACATTAACCCAGGAACTAAAAGAATAATCTAATTGTTGAATGGGTTGTTCACACAGCCGCGTGAACAATGGTTGGATTTGGATTTGGGGTGAAAAGGCCAAAGTCTTTAATGACCTGTGGGGTTGGGAGAATTGAGGAAATCCATGAATGAATGGCCTCAAAAGAGGCAAGGGCAATTGCAAGAGCTGGAAGGAGATTGTCTGACAGCAGCAGTGAGAACTGAGATCACTTACAGGCGAGATGTAAGAGAAGGTACAACCTCTTCCTCGTGAGAGGGCAGCTGAGGAGGTGACATCCTCAAAGAATAGCCCAAGTTTCCCTCAAAACCAGAAGGCAAATGAGAGTTGTGTGTTTGCTTTGCTTGCTTGTTTGTGTCTTCACTTGTTTATTTTAAGACACTGAGTGACAGAGGCAGCACCAAAGAGCTATTGGCCATCAAAGGGCACCTTCGGAAGGGCATTTCCACATCTTCTGGAAGAGGCATTTCCCCTGGGGCAGACCAAAAGAGATTATCTTTGGTCTAAACCACCTTGTCCCCTTCTGCTCTGAACCCCCAGGTTATTAAATTTTGGAAGCCATATTCCCAGAACTACCCAAGCTTGTATATGCATTTTTCTCAAAACCCTCACGTTAACCCCTCGCTGAATCTTGAGATTCGGTTTTGTTTCTCTTCTGTAAAACTTGACTCAAGGAAATATAAATAAGGAATCCTATCTTCTGACAGACACTCTTCTATAATTCCCTAGATCTGTGACCCATCCTGCTTCTTTTCCAGCTGTCTGTCGATTCCCATGTCAGAATGGAGGTATCTGCCAACGACCAAATGCCTGTTCCTGTCCAGATGGCTGGATGGGGCGCCTCTGTGAAGAACGTGAGTCTCCTCAGACCTTACATACGATGTCCTTAAATCTTACTTTGAGTCCTGATACCTTGCCTGGAAGCTGCCAAATCAGGGGAGTTACTAGGAACTGGTTTTACTGGTGGAAGGAACTCATTTGCTTTTGGTGGGCTTTACTGGTGGAAGGAGCTCATTTGGTCCTGTGGTAGACCAGACAAAAGCATCTGGAGTCTATCTGAATATGTCAATTGGTTGCAGAAGAATTGGAATATAAGTGACCTTGAAAACACAGTTATCAAGAGCCGTCTCCACACATACCTCCTGTCACAAATTCCCAAGAATCTTCTTGGGAAGGAGTTTATAATAGAGGGTTTCCCAGCCCCCATCTTCTCCTACCTCAAGTCAATTTATATACTGTGTCTCTCATTGCTGCAGTTGGGATAAATTCACAGCATTGCATAACATTGTACTTTGTGTGTCGTATTTGCAACCCACCATTCACTCTTTTGCACTAGGGGTGGTTCTTCCCAACTTAAAAAAAAAAAAAAATAGGGGAAGCGGTCACTCCTGTATCTACACAACGCTTAGTAAATTAATACAGAATTTTGATCCTTGTAAGTTTGAATTTGAACTTGCGGGAGAAAGTGAATAAGTGATTTTGAAAAAAATTTTAATGTCTAAACTATTCTTTATTTTAATATCTTAAAAAAATATATGTGGGGAAAAATTATTGCCTGTTTCATTGGGAGTGGCATATGGAAATCACATCCAGGGTCATTCATGTGATGGCTCTTGGCCTCTATCAGTTTTATCATTTTTTTGAAGGCCAGACATGTCATAAGAGATTCTAAAACTGTTTTGAGTGTAACTATTTCAACTAATCTAGAAAGAAAAAAAATATACAATGGAAATAAATTTAGGCCAACAACTCACCAAAGCAAGTGTTCTCACACTGAGTAAGAAAGAAGAAGAATTATGTTTTTCCTCCCTCTGCTCTGCTATCATTCTTTCCCATTTAGAGCTCCCAAACTTGACCTGCTTTAATGCTAAGCATCCAAAGACCGGGGAAACATTTACCCTGGGGGACCCTGACAGCAGGCCTCGCTTGGTTCACAGAGCACGTGCCTGTGCTACTGCATTAGACCAGGGTTCCCCAAGCTTTAAGGTGCATACGCGCCACCTAGGAGATGTGAAATGCAGATTCTGATTCAGTAGTTCTGGGTTGGGACCTGCGATTCTGCATTTTGTAGCCAACTCCTAGGTAATGCTATTGGCTGGAGAACTGTGCTTTGAGTAGCAAGCCAATAGACAGTCTCACTCCTTCTAAACAGACTATTCCCTTTTAAGGAGCTCAGTAATTTCTAGGAAAAATGATCACTGGGGACAGTGTAGGAGAGGCCTCACTCAGTCCCCATCAGGCCTTTGCTTCAAGGAAATAAAGGATGAGCTGTTCCATCACTACTAATGTGTTGCCAACACCGGCCTACAGAGAGCCCATCTGACCCGTTCTTAGATTTAATTCGAGACAATAAGAGAGCCTCGAGACGGCCAAACTTCTTGAGCACTTTATGTAATTTGAAAAGGAAATTTGAAACAATAATAACGGGAGAACATTCTGCTTATCCTGTGAAGAGAAAGCACAGCACTTAGCGGACATCGATCACGGTGTATCCTCTCTAAAAGAGTGCATTTGGAACTAGAGTCATTTCATTAGACTAAAGGTCCAGACTTACTTTCCTGATTGTGTTTTTCCAGTGATACTGATTAATAAACAGAACACATCCGGGGAGACTATCTAGTGGGTCATTCAAGGTTTTACTCCTCCCGGAAAACGGTTTGTGAACACTTGAACGTATGTCTGAGTGTGTGTGTTTTGATTTAATCCCTGTCGATCTCCTTTCTAGCAATATGCATCCTCCCCTGTCTGAACGGTGGTCGCTGTGTGGCCCCTTATCAGTGCGATTGCCCACCTGGCTGGACGGGGTCCCGCTGTCATACAGGTAGGTCTTCTCTCTGGGTTTGTTTTCTTGGTGACTTGGCTCCATGAGGCCCTGGAGAACATTGATGAGTATGACTCAGATTCAGAGGTGGCAGTGAAACAAAAGGATGCCAAGGTTTTTCACAAATCCCCCAAGATGGTGTCTTGAATGATAGTCTCAATGCTGAACTCTACGGCTGCTTCGTAGGCACCTGTCAGGGTCGTGAACCAAAGAAGAGCTTCTAAGTCAGCTCAACCGCCTGCCTTCTTCACGTCATCTGCTCTGTTTGCAGAATATCGAGAAAGCATGCAGAGGTTCAGAAGAATATTTATTTTAAGCTCTGTGAAACTAAGTTACTGTATTTGTGGTGACTAGAAAGAACGCAACCCTGAATAAAAACCATTTAAGTTAAAGTGGAAATCTCCTCAAAGAGATGGTTCCTTCGTGGACAACAGTAACAAACTGTTGTTCATTGATTGGTGACAAATGTTGTCCCCTTAACCTTTGCCTGTCTCGAATATTTACTCTTCTGTACTTTGAGGTCTTAACTGATTATCGATCTGTCCTTGCTCCTACTAGATTATATGCCACTTGAGGGCAGGGATGCTTCTTCATGATCTTTGTATGTCTGCTACCTAGCATAGTGCCTGCATATGATCAGTTTCTCATATCGAATAAATGAATCTGCTTGAAATGACAGGTTTTGGGGCGCCTGGGTGGCTCAGTCCGTGAAGCATCCAGCTTCAGCTCAGGTCATGATCTCACGGTCTGTGGGTTCAAGCCCCGAGTCGGGCTCTGTGCTGACAGCTCAGAGCCTGGAGACTGCTTTGGATTCCGTGTGTGTGTCTCTCTGTCTCTGCCCCTCCCTTGCTCATGCTCTGTCTCTCTCTGTCTCTCATTAAACGTTAAGTTTTTTTTAAAAAAAAATGAATGACAGGTTTTTAAAGTCTGAAATCTTTAGACAACTGTTTAAAGAACAGAACTTGCTGTATTTATTTGTATTATGTCTAACACTCTACCATCCCTCGTGAAAGCAGTATTTATACCACCTCTCTGGTGGGTAAAACATCAAGTAGAACAGGCATATTGGCACCAGGGTTTGGCATGAACTCTAAGGCTCGGTGACCATGTAATTTAGCTTTCACACTAGGGCATTTTTTGAGTGAAAGGGGTACTATTAATAAGTAAACCAAGGGAATGGGAGTGAAACATACTGTCACAGGCAAAATCACACGTGTAGTCACCCTCCCTCAAGCCAAACAGCCACCCATGAATGTAGGAAAGGAAAAACCTACCAGAGGAAGCCAAATGTGAAGCTTTTGTTTGAAACTCTAAACGCAATCTATATAGTGTTTGTTTCTAACAAGTCAGCTGTGATGTTTTATCTGCCTTTCTCAAATTGAAGTCACATGCAGACGAGTCTGGCCCTTTTCCAGGCATCTTACTCTGCAGCGGGGGCACCGCTTTTCGAGATGGAGGCATCCTTGAGTCTCCTGCTCCTTCCTCTGCGATCACCAGTATCAGCCCCTTTCTGTTTCTTCCTGCACGGTATCTCCTACATCCTCCTCTGTCCTCGCTGTCACCAGCTAGTAAAAGATCTCTTGTTGGAATCACTGTCAGAGTCTATTGATGAATCTTTCTGTCTCCATTTCCCAGCTAGACATCACTATGTACCACTTTGGGCTTATCTTTTTGCCCTATTTAGGAACCTAACATGGTTCCCTATTGTCTCCATATCCAGCCCAAATTTTTCAGCCCAAATTCTTCTAACCTCCAAGGTTCTGCCTAAATTGGCTTCAGCACACCTGATAAAACTCAGTTCCCATCCTACCAATCCCATACCATCCCCCGCAGTGATGGCTTCTTCATTACCCCCAAATAGTCAGTCCCTTCTCCCCGCATCTCTCAGCACAAACTCACAGTCTCCCTCTTTCCCCACCTCTTTCCCCTACCTCTTCCTCTTATCCCCAAACTTGCTTTATACCACAATAATCTATTTTCTAACATTCCATTTCTGTAGATACTACACAGTTAGTTAGAACCATGAAGTTTAAAGCTCCATTGATCTGCTTTATTTGTATTTCTTTTAGCTCCTTGGCTCCCTAACTAGAATAAGCTCCCTAATGATGCTGCATCATATAGTGTTCCTTTCTTGTTAACCTCGCAGCAGCTATCTTGGCACCTGCTTACACCCCCTACATATTAAGCAGACAGCAGTGTATGAAACAGGAGAAAAGATGCAGAATGGCCTCTAAGTAGATAATTCTAGCTAATTGAATTCTCTAAAAGGGGCTCTGCCAACAGTGAAGATAAGTACACTAACCAAGTAAAGACATTCAGAAGTCTTCACAAGCATAGAATCAGAAAAGCGAGAGTAGTCACCAAAAGATCATTCTAGTCAAAAGTGTGGAAGCGTAACACAGGTGTGTTCACCATAGCAGGACTGAAGCCATAGAGGGAATGTAGGGGTGTGGCTGGAAATGAAGCTGTAAAGATGGACAGAGCCAGAGTAGAAAAATGCAATGGGTGCCAAGTTCAAGGTGCTGGATTAGGTCTTACGAGCAACAGAAGCCACTGAAGGGTTTTAAGCAGGAAAATCATACGATCGGATTTTCTTTTAGAAAAGTGATTTTGGCAGCAGTATGGAAAATGGCAGAAAGTAATACTTGCAATAGGGAGACCACTTAGGAAGTTATCAAAGCAGAATTGGCAAGATGTAATGAATTCTGAAAAAATGATAACCAAAAAAGATGTATTTGAGAGAAGTTACTGTTTTGTTATAGATACACTGCAGCGGGAGAGGTCTGAGAAGAGTCAAGACTGATACAGCTTTGGGGCCCCTGAGGGAAAGGCGGTGCCATTTACTGAGATAGAGAACCCAAGAGGAGCAGGTGTGAATGTATGGTTAAGGAGTTAAGTATGTACATGTTGAGTTTGAGGAGCCCATGAAACCTGCAAGGGAGAGGTCTGATAAGGAGTTGAATGACGGTTTGAGTTCCCAGAAGATACATCTAGATTGAAGAGGGTGGTATGTGAGTCATCACTGGAAAACATACACGAAGAAAAATGTAAGACGGTGCAGAAGGCACATAGCATGAGAAGGTAGCCTAAAATGGAATATTGGGGGCACCCATATTATAGGGAAGGAGGAAGGTGTTAAGCTATTAGACAAGGAAGTGAAATGAATTTGTTAGTACTGTCAGGAACCACTGAATCATCATGCTATTGAAAAGGAGTAATTTGGGGTGCTTGGGTGGCTCAGCTCAGGTCATGATCTCACGGTTCACAAGATCAAGCTGCCATCAAGGTCTGCACTGATAGTGCAGAGATTTATTTATCTCAAAATAAATTAACATTTTTAAAAAATGAAAAGGAGTAAATTTTTTATTAGCAAGTGGAATCTATGGAGAGTTAGTTTTCAATGATTGGGTTTTATTTTTGTTATTTTTAATTCTGCTTTGTCTCATAATTTCCTCTTTGTTATGTGGCAAATACATGCCTTCTCTTGGCCCATACCTACTCTTAACTCCCCAAGAGAGCTCCCCACGGGCAAAGATGGTTTTACCTTTGTCCTCGCTCTTCCTACCTGGTGCTTGCATATCAAGTGCTTGGTACTTTCTGGAGTTTTCCCCATGTTTTATAAATAAGTGATAAAAGAAGTGGCATTTGTGGGGTGCCCAGGTGGTTCCGTCAGTTAAGCGTCCAACTTCGGCTCAGGTCCTGATCTCACAGTCTGTGAGTTCGAGCCCCACATCGGGCTCTGTGCTGACAGCTCAGAGCCTGCCCCCTGCTTCAGATTCTGTGTCTCCCTCCCTCTCTGCCCCTCCCCAACTCACGCTCTGTCTCTCCCTCAAAAATAAATAAACTTAAAAAATAAAAATAAAAAAAAGAAGTGACATTCATGTATATCTTACCAAAGATGAGTTTTTCATCTGGGGAAGGCTACTTGTCCAAGCAATAATGAGGGTAAAATCATGAGGCTGAAACTTTCTCATTTCCAACCTCCTTTCAACAAGAATTTTATTTTCTTCTTCCTCGAGAAAGTTTTTCGTTCTCTGTGATATATTAAACTTGCTGGTGGTAGGTCTTCATCAGTTTTTAGCATCTGTAAATTTTGTAGCAAGCAGAGTGTGGTTATGCCAAGATGGCCTTGTGAGAAAAGATGTCCGTATAGTAAATCTTTGGATGTTCACTCAGGGTTTTACCTGTGGCTAACTTTTAGTTCTATTCCAGGTTCTGCAATTCCAAGTAAAGCTGGTAAAAGCCCTGAAAATTGTGTTTTCTAGCAAATACAAGGAGCTTTTGAATCATCTGCTATTTTTATTTATTTGGTTTTTTTGTTGTTATTTGGATAATCTTTGTGTCTGATTATCATACGTGTCAATGTCTGGTGCAACAACGCAGTCAGTCATAGAATTCACTGCCAGCTCTCTCAAGTGATACATAGTCTCACTGAGCGCTTGAAAAATTCGCAGTTCAAAACGGTATACATCACATCGGTTGCATAAATAAAAAGAATTGCTGAGAAAAATCAGTGGATTTAATGTCATCAGCAGAGGTTTCAATACGCAGGCAGGACGTAACCTGGGACTTACATTTGCAACTTGACTAGCTTGGAAGGGAAAGGGAGGGATGGTGGGTAGTTCACATGAGACCCAAGGTCAAACAGAGTGGCAGGAATGTGTAATACAAATGGTCAGTGAGGAATGGGAGTGGCTGGAGTGGAAAGCAGCATCAGATCTTATTCTACACCTCTTCATGGATGTTTTCCAACCTGCTAAATATTAATTAAATAAATGCATGAATTTTTCATCCCAGCTGTTTGCCAGTCTCCCTGCTTAAATGGTGGAAAATGCATAAGACCAAACCGATGTCATTGTCTCTCAGCTTGGACAGGACATGACTGCTCCAGGTAAGACCATTAGAAGAAACAAATGTTTAACTATAACACAAAGAGATCAAAATTCAAGTTGAGTGTGTCCCAAAGGCCAGAACGTATCTCCAGTTTAAGTAGAAGCTTTTATTTTCCAAAAATATCTGCTTTCCGGTACTCTTTAAATTTGAACTAAAGCCACACAAAGAAATGTTAGTTAAGGATTGACAAAAGGGTATCTCACAAATAAATAATCTTGTGCTCACCTTTGGCAGCGCATAAAGTCAAAATTGGAACACTACAGAGAAAGTTAGCACGGCCTCCTCTAAAAGGATTGCATGCAAATTCATGCAACATTCCATAGTTTTCCAAACAAAAGAAAAAAGGTTTCATTAAACAAATAAATTAACTGCCTTCATGAACAGAAGATTGCATCCTTCATATGTAAGGTTGTAAAATAAATAATAAACAGTACATTTTAATGATGTTCATTTGCATTCCTGATTACAAAAAAAATACTATTGAAATTGATAAGAAATGTTTATTTTTAAAATCAAAACTCTTGTTTCATATTTTTAGTGTGTGTGTGTATATATATACATATATATATGTGTGTGTGTGTATATATATACATATATATATATGTATATATATATATTCAGTATTTAATTGACTAAAAAATTTTAGTGTAAAAATACATCTGTCAATTGGTTTCTCATTTCTAACCAGTAAGTGTGTTAGGTGAGAAAAGATTATCACAAAATTAAGTCTAAGGAAAAAAATATGTTTAAAATAATGTAAACTTTTTTATTGAAGAATAATTGACATACATTATATTAGTTTCAGGTATACGATATAATGATTTGATATTTGTATATATATTGTAAAATGATTACCACAGTAGATCTAGTTAGCATCCATCACCATATATAATTACAAAATTTTTTTCTCATGGTAAGAACTTTTAAGATTTGCTGTCTTAGGAATTTTCAAATATGCAACACAGTGTTTTAACTGTAGTCACCATGCTGTATGTTACATCCCCATGGCTTATTTATTTTATAACTAGAAGTTTGTACCTTTTGACTCCGTTCATCCATTTCACCCCCACCCCCTGCCTCTGGCAACCACCAATCCGTTTTCTGTATCTGTAAGGGATTTTTCTGGTTCTTTTAGATTCCACATATTAGTGAGACCATATGGTATTTGTCTTTCTCTGTCCAACTTATCTCACTTAGCATAAAGTCCTCAGGGGCCATCCATGTTGTTGTAAATGGCAAGATTTCATTCTCTCGTAGCTGAATAGTATTTCAGTGTGTGTGTGTGTGTGTGTGTGTGTGTGTGTGTGTGTGTGTGTCACATTTTCTTTATCCATTTATCAATTAATGGACACTTACGTTGTTTTCATATCTTGGCTATTATAAATAATGCTGCAGTGAACATGGTACATACATCTTTTCAAGTTCGTATTTTCATTTTCTTCAGAGAAATACCCAGAAGTACAAGTAGAATTGCTGGATTGGATGGCAGTTTTGTTTTTAATTTTTTTTTCTTCTTTGAGGCGCCTCCGTGCTGTTTGCATAGTATGCAATTTGCGTTCCTACCGACAATGCACAAACGTTCTCTTTTCTCCACATTCTTGCCGAAACTTGTTATTTCTTGTCTTTCTGATAATAGCCATTCTCCCTGGTGTGAGGTGATATCTCACTGTGGTTTTGATTAGCATTTCCCTGATGACTGATGATGTTGAGCACTTTTCATGTATCTATTGGCCTGCTATATGTCTTCTTTGGGAAAATGTGTATTCATATCCTCTGCCTATTTTTTAATCCAATTGTTTGGGGTTTGTTTTTATTTTGTTTTGTTTGTTTGTTTGTTTTGTTATTGGGTTGTATAAGCTCTTTATATATTTTGGATGGTGACGTCTTATCAGATATATAATCCCATTCAGTAGGTGGCCTTTTCATTTTGTTTGTTGATGGTTTCATTTGCTGTGAAGAAATTTTTAGTTTGATGTAGTCCCACTTGCTGACTTTTGCTTTTCTTGACTTTGCTTTTGCTGTCAAATCCTCCCAAAAAATCATCACCAAGTTCTATGTTTTCTACTAGGAGTCTTATGGTTTCAGCTCTTATTTTCAAATCTTTAATCCATTTTGAGTTAATTTTTATGTTTGGTATAAGAAAGTGGTCCAATTTCATTCTTTGGCATGTGGCTGTCCAGTTTTCCCAGCACCATTTGTTGAAGAGTTTGTTGTATATCCTTGGCTCCTTTGTCATAAATTAATTGACCATACATGCAAAGGTTTATTTCTGGACTCTTTTTCCTGTCTTTCTGATCTCCATGTCTGATTTTATGGCAATACCATATTGTTTTGATTACTAAACTTTGTAATATAGTTTGAAATGCAAGAGCATGATGCCTCTAGCTTTGTTCTTCTTCCTCAAGGTTTAAACTTTTTTAAACGTCAGGAAATGTCAGACGTACTACTTCATACCACGGATAAAATATTTTCAATATTGTAACATTGTCCTCACAAATGTTGCAATGTTGGAATATTAACAGCTCTATTTTAAGGTTTTCAGTACGTGTCATTGTATTACATCACTTAGATTTGTATTATGTACATTTACTTCTGTCTTAAAGTAATCATTAAAAATAAATGGATAGTTTCATATTCTCTTTAAAAAGTGGGAAATTCAGCTAACTGAAATCATCTCTAATTTTCCCATTTTTTAAAATTTCGTTGTGATTAGAATACAATTCAGCTTGCAAAGGCAAAAACCTATTTAAGTACACACTTTATTAACAACAAGAACAAAAAAAAAAAAAATCAGCCCTGGGCCAATGAATTTCTTCCTATCAAGTGTATGCCATCTCTGCAGAGAGAAAACATAAACTCCAAAGAGCAAATTTGGATTATATATGGATATGTAGAAACTTCCAAGATAAAAATGATGGTTTTACATGAGAGCAGAGTTGAAAGAATTTTAAAAAAATGAGAGTCAAACTGCAATGGATTTCTGGGGGGAAAAAGGAAAAGAAGAGAGAGAGAGAGAGAGAGAGAGAGAGAAAAGATAAAAGGACTAAGAATGACAGTGACTCAAAAAGGAACAGGAAGTATTTCTAAAATTCTTATAATTTTATACTTTCTATTTCAACTCCTTCATCTTGTAGATAAGAAAAGGAAACCCAGAGTTTGTGTGGTTCCCTAACATCAAAATACTCCAGAGGATCTCTTTCTCAACTAGGGGAAGGATAATTATTAGCTTATGTGAAGAAAATGATTAATAAAGAGAACAAAATCTCAATTTTTTAAAGCAAAAGTTTAACGAAGGAATCCAGATGTATATATTCAGCGAAATGAGTTAAGAGGCATATCCCATATACGAGGAGAGGTTCATCTTCAACCCAGAAGATGGGGCAAGTCCCTGCCTCCTTGTACTGTGATCCGTTATGCTAGGAGATGTGTGACAGTCGGGACTCTCTTATTGCAACTCTAGCTAGCTTCACTAAAGAATGGAACATGTCCTCAGGCTAGAAGGACCTTGCACCCAAAGACATGAGGTGGCTGAGCATCAGGAGGACCAGACTGAGGACTTGAAAGCCACCTAAAGCCTGTCCGCCTCTCGTCTCCCCTCCTCTCTCCAGCGTCCGTTCCATCCTGTCTTTTGCTGCAATGGGGTTTTCTCTGCTGCTCAGTTCAGGTGGAGGGACAGCCCTGCTTATAGCCTCCACATTTTACATGTCATCCCACGGTATCCACACAAATAAGGCACTGACCCCGTTTAACAATCCAGAAGAACTGACTACTCCAGATCGATTGAAGGGCCCACGAGGGGTCAGTGAAACTGCGGCCCTAGGTTGAGTTCTGTTGTACTAACTTGAAGGGTCATTTTGTCAAAATCTCTACCTTACTTATGGGTGAAGGGGAGAGGCGGCTGGCAGTTCCCGGAAGAAAGAAAGGTGGAGTATGATTCCCTGAAATGGGGAGAAGAGACAGCTTTTCTGAGAAATCAAAACAGTAAATGTTTCCAAGCAATTTTTTATTTCCTTCTCTCCCACAAGACTGAGTGCCTTGAAGATTGTATCCCTCGGACTTGGTACGGGCACAAAAACTGGTGCTCAGTAGACGCTTCTTCACGGATGGAGCGCCTTCCTGCCATCAGTGACGGCTGGGGGAGAAGCACCCCATGGCAACCATTAAATCCCTCAGCCTCTAACCTCCTCTGCTGATGAAAAAGGCAGACCCCGTATCATTTCCAGTTCGTTCCGTCCTTAAGAAAGAGACCGGGTTTCCTCTGATCTCTGTGTGCATCTTCAGAAAATTGACCCTAAGTAAATGCCGTAAACAAAAACCATCAACTGTTAATGCTTAAGAGACTTCCAGGTTCACAAAGTCCAAGCTCATCATTTTAGAGATAAGAGGATTATCAGACAGGGAATTGGTGAGAGGGATGGGATGAAAACCCGGGTTCTTTTGATTCTCCGATCTTTTCATAAGGTAGCACCTGTTCTCAAGGAACGACCCCCATCCCTACAAACCATGTCACAGATAATGCCCAGGCATCTGAGACTTTCAATGCTGTTGTCATCAGCCCCTAAGCTCTTACGTCTTCAGTTTTTCTGTTGAATCTCTTTGTTTTTTTGTTCCAGGAAAAGGAGGACTGGGTTTTAACCACCGCACAACCAACCAGCTCTCCTAAAAGCAGGATCATCTCTTCCTGGGAGTCCTGGGGATCCTGGAACTTACGCAAAGAAATTCCAACACGGTGCTGGGTCTTGTTCTGTTTAGTAAACTTGTTATTTTGGGTTTACCTTTTTATTTTGTGTTATATTTTGTTATTCGTTGTGACATACTTTGTTACGTGTTTCCATTTTTAAATATGCTTGTATTTTCTATATAAAAATATATTAAATACATGCTGCTCCGCTCACAAACTGTACATACTCTGCTGTCTGTTGGGAAAGTTCCTGCCACACATTTTTATTCCGTTACTTCAAGTGATTTTCCAATTAAAATATATTTTGCTATGAAATAATAGTTTGCTTGATAGTGCCGTTTTGTGAGCTGTCCAGGAAATAATGAAGAGGGTCATGATCTTTCATCTATGCTACTGGCACAGTACAGGATCACAAGCAGTGTACCAAGAAATCCCAATGAAGGAGACCCCTTCCTTCTAGCTCTTTCTTCTTTACAGTATGTGTAACAGTAAAGGTTTCCTTTTATTTAATCAGCAGGTAAGCATTGGACATACTACCCTCCATACAGAATGCTGTCCCGGCTCAGAGGGCAGCCTGGCTAATTCCTTTCCCAGCACTTGTAAAGCCGTAGGCGATCAACTTAGTGGACAGAGGAAGAAAGTATAATGGTCATGGTTCACAAAACAAAGTGCTCCCCTTTCTTCTCGCAGCTGGAATAAGAAGTGCACGAACCGGAAGATTAACAGAGAGCCCACTTGTGGGTCAGAATTCCACAACTCACTGCTTTGGGAGAAAGGAGACAGGAATAGCAGGACAGAGAAAGGGAAGGAAAAATGCAAATGGGAGAAGGTCCCCAAAACTGTGCTCCTGGTCTCACTTGCAAAAAAGAATTGATGCTGCCCAAGGCAGAGCGGACCTGCTCTCAGTCCCCGCTAACTCCATCACCGTGCTTCTGCCGGGATAAAGACTTCCCCAAACTTCTGGGGGGAAAAGACGCCAAACGCTAGGTTTTGTTTAAAATAGGAACAATCACGATCACCTCACTTTCATCCTCTGGGAGAAATGTTCCCAAATAGGCCGTGGGGTGCATTGTAACACTATGAAGAAATGCAGGAATGATGAAAAAGATCTTCATTGTCCTAGTGGTTCTCTTTACTGCCCTGCACGTACCGGCTGTTGACTTCTCCTTATTTCTCCTGACATTTGCTCTCGGCCAATTTTATGTGCTTACAAGCATACCTCTTATTTAGCTTATCACTGTCCCGTCAGCTTCCAAACTATGTTGATCTTCATCATAATCAGAAAACTACAAAATGAAAGCCAAGTAACAAAAAGAAAGAGAGCACCAGAAAATACAATAGGGAAAGCTTCTGCAATTGAAAACAAAACTCACTTCTGAAAGTGTGCCTACTGAGTAGAACTCGTATTGGGTTACTTTGAATAGGTTAAAAAATCCATATTTCACAATAAGTCAAATTATCTGTGTTATGCAGACAGTAATATGAAATAAACCATCATACATATGAGGTTTGCAAATCATATTTCCTAACTAGAAATGTGAGTCACAGAGTAACAACACTAAAAGTAGTTGAAGAATGTTCTTTTTTAAATTTTCTATACTGCATATATTCACAATGAATTCTTAAATTTCTAAAAAGGAAGTGAGAGTGTTTGTCCAGCATGCCAAAACCTATCTGTTCCAGACTAACTATAACCAGTCCTGTAGTGAGGTATTAAATGCTTCCCTTTAAAATCAGCAACAAAGCAAAAAAGCTGTCCCCACTTATCTTGGACATTATTCTGAGTTCTAGCCAAAACAGTAATACATAAATTTATCAAACAAATAAAAGGTATAAAGATGAGAAAATTAATAGTCACAAGTTTTATTTTGGCAGAAGGTGATATACCTTATAAAATGAAAACCCAAAGGCCTGAAAATCCATTAAAAACAGAGTCCAGTAAGCTGAATTGTTACAGATAAATATACAAAAAGAGCTTTCCTGAATATTTATAAAGTAAAAAATATAGTGAAAAAGATCCTATTCACAATATCAGCATATTTATATAAAATATAAATATATTATAATTACATAATTATATAAGATTATATAATCATGACCTGAGCCAAAATCAAGAGTTGGACGTTGAACTGACTGAGCCACCCAGGTGTTCCGGAAATTAAAATACTTTAAAGAAAAATGATGAAAAGGCCCATGTTTACTAAAATTCAAAACACTGAAAAGCTACAGTAAGTATGGGGCCCCTGGGTGGCTCAGTCGGTTAAGCATCCAACTCTTGACTTCAGCTCAGGTCATGATCTCACGATCTGTGAGTTTGAGCCCCACATCAGGCTCTGCGCTGACAGTGTGGATCCTGCTTGGGATTCTCACTCTCTCTCTCATTCTCGCTCTCGCTCTCTTTCTATGCCCCTCCCCTACTCGCACTCTCTCTCAAAATAAATTTTTTAAAAAGCTACAGTAATTCGAATAGTGCATGCTGGATCAAGAGTCACAAAAGCATCTGGGGTACCTGGGTGGCTCAGTTGGTTAAGCACCTGACTCGATGCCAGCTCTGGTCTTGATCAGGGTCCGAAGTTTAGGCCCACACTGGGCTCTGTGCTAGGCATCAAGCCCACTTAAAATTTAAAAAAAAAATACAAAAGCATCAATGTGATAGTTTATATACATAATTTCAAATATTCTACTTAAAAACTCTTAAGTGACCAGTGGAATTTTTGTTGCCAAGTATTAGAAGGAGTGACTGCCCTTAGACAATTGGTAAAATTTAGAGAATCTTTTAATTTGTATTGTCACCACAAACAAAACTAAATTCAGGGTGGATAGGGAAGTGAAACACAATATTAAAACCATAAAAATGGCTTTGGGAATTAATTTTTCTTAACAATTTGAAGGCTTAATAACCTCTCCCAAGCCTAGAAGTCAGAATAATCATGGTAGGAACAATGGGCAGATTTGATAGCATCTGGAAAGTTCTGGTGTCATTTAAAAAATCATAATCAGATTTTTACAACAGACCAAGGAACAGTGTCTTTATTATATCTTTATTATATAAATTGAAGAAGATTTATGAATTCAAGAACTCAGACAACCCACCAAAGAAATGTAGTAAATTCATATACATGTGAGAAAATGTTGGGCCTCACAAATGTGGCATGTACATTCAAACAATAGTGAGAAGCCATTTTTTTTTATTGGATTAGCAGTGACTTATTTTGAATGTTAATAAACAACGTGGGCAAATGTAGGAAATTTTATACATTGTCAGTGAAAATGTAAATCAGTATAATAATTTTAGAAAGCATTTTGACCATATGTATCCTTAAAAGTATTTGTACAGGGGCACCTGCTGTGACTTCAGTGCATTAAGTATCCAACTCTTGATCTTGGCTCAGGTCATGATCTTCCAGTTCAAGAGTTCGAGCCCCCTGTGGGGCTCCTCCTCACTGACAGCATGGAGCCTGCTTAGGATTCTGACTCTCCTTCTCTCTGCCCCTCCCTTGCTCTCACTCACTCGTTCTCTCAAAATAAGTAAATAAACTTACAAATAAGTGTTTCTATACACTTTGAGCTAATATAAAGCACATTTTAGGCATAATTGAGTTGATCATAGCATTATTATTATTGGCTAAAATATGGACGTGGATGAAAGGTTCAACAGTAAGGAATTCTAAACTCTGCTACCTGAAGCTCATTTTGAATCACATATTACATCGCTTTCAAAGCTACGCAGTAACATGGAAAATGCTTGTGGTACAAGGTTAAATTAGGGGGAAAAAAACAAGATATAAAATTTTCCATGCTCATTTGGTTACAAATCTACAAAAGTAATGCATAATAAAAATTCTAAGGAAAATGCCAAGGTCACAGAATTATAACTATTAGAACTTGAATTAAAACTCATAGTGGCGTCTAGTCGGTTAAGAGCCAACTTTGGCTCAGGTCATGACCTTGTGGTCCGTGAGTTTGAGCCCCGTGTCTGGCTCTGTGCTGACAGCTCGGAGCCTGGAGCCTGCTTCGGATTCTGTGTCTCCCTCTCTCTCTGCCCTTCTGCTGCTCGTGCTCTGTCTCTCTCTCTCCCTTAAAAATAGATAAATATTAAAAAAAAAAAAAAAACCCTCAGCTATGTCTGGCCCCAAATGTCTGTGCTCTTTTCACTGTCTTCAAATACTACTTCTTAACTTTAGAATATCTATATGGCAAACATAAAATAATTAACAGCAATAGATAAAAACAAATTCAACAATATATGACAGTCAAATGGAATATGGTTTTGCCACAAGAGTGAAAAAATCGTTCAACCACAGTAAAGTGATTCCTACCCTGTGTCATGGGAACATCAAGTACTAAAAGTCATGTGGTCACTTCAACAGATGTAGGAAAAGCTTTCAGCAAAGTTTAATATCCATTCTCAATAAGAATCTCTAAAACTCAGACTAGAAAGATACTTCTCTACTATAGTAAAGCTTTTCCTTTTTTGGGGTGCCCGGGTGGCTCAGTCGGTTAAGCATCCAACTTTGGCTCAGGTCATGATCTCAGGGTTTGTGGGCTCAAGCCCTGTGTCAGGCTCTGTGCTGACAGCTCAGAGCCTGGAGCCTGCTTCAGATTCTGTGTCTCCCTCTCTCTGCCCTTCCCCTTCTCATGTTCTGTCTCTGCCTCTCTCAAAAATAAATCTAAAAAAATAAAAAGAAAAGTAAATATTTTCTTTTTCAAACTAATATCAATCATGTTTAGTAGAAGCTGACTAGCAAATTAACTGAAGCCAGTGGGTTAGGGTGTGCTATAACCAAATAAATCTTAAGTTCCTATGGCTTCTCAAAAAGGACAAAGGATGTAGCAAAACCAAATGTGGTCAGGAGGAGACAAAAAACAAAGACTGACATTAACCTTGGGAACTTGAAATTATTATGCACAATGAAAGAAACCAGATGCAAAAGGCCGTATATTGTTTGATTCCATTTATGTAAAATGCCCAGAATAGGCAGATCTACAGGGACAGAAGATGCACAAGGAGAGAATGAGGAGTAACTGGTGATGAGTACAAGATTGCTTTGGGGAGTGATGAAATGTTCTGCAATTAGATAGTGGTGATCGTTGCACAACTTTGTGAATAGACTAAAAACCACTGATTTGGACACTTTAAAAATAATTTGAAAATAAAATTTTAAGGAACTCACAAAAGAAATATGTATTTGACTACAAAATATGAAAACTTCTGGAGCGCCTGGGTGGCTCTGTCAGTTACGCGTCCGACTCTTGATTTTGGCTCAGGTCGTGATTTCACGGTTCGTGAGTTAGAGCCCCGCGTTGGGCTCCACACTGGCAGCATGGAGCCTGCTTGAGATTCTCTCTCTCTCCCTCTCTCTCTCTGCCCCTCCCCAGTTCATGCACACGCTCTTGCTTTCTCTCCCAAAATAAATAAACTTCAAAAAATGTGAAAACTTCTCTCACAAGTCAAAAATGACCATAAACAGAGTTTCCAACAAAGCAAAAACATACATGACGAAATAATAATACTCTAAAGTATTAAGACTTAATAAATAGCCCTTAGAAGACATTTTGTTTGGGGCCGAGATAGGCACGAGCAATTCATTAAAGAAGAAATACAGATAGAAAAGGAGCAGCCTCATGAATTATGAAAGAAATGCAAATTAAAATGATGTAAATTTTTGCCTACTAAATTGGTGGCGGTGGTGGTATTTATTTTAGTGATAAATGGAGTTGGCTATTAAATACAGTCATTTCCTTGAACTTCTATAGGGAATGTACCCTGGTACAACCTTTGTCCAAAAAATTGGCAACATGTATTAAAAACTTGAAAAATAGGCATGCATATTTTTTACTTCAGTAATTCCCAGTCTGAGAATTCTGTATATATATATATATATATATATATATATATGACTTAGAGGCAAATATTTATGCACAAAAATATCATGGCATTTTAATATTAAAAATTAGCAACAACTTACATGACTAAAAATCCTGGAATTGGTTATGGAATTCATGGTATATTTATAGTATTAAATACCATGAAGCCATTAAATATTATATTTACAAAGAATTTTAATAACATGAAAAATCATTATGGCATAATGTTCAGTGGAAACAGTATAGGAAATGTGCTTACAGGGGGCACCTGGCTTGCCCCCTCGCTCAGTGGAGCGCAGGACTCTTGATCTCAGGATTGTGAGTTTGAGCCCCACGCTGGGTGTAGAGATTACTTAAAAATCAAAAATCAAAAAATAGCACCAACAAAGTGCTTATAGTATGCTCTCCATTGCCTAATATGCATATGCAGTATGCATAGAAAGAAATAGTATGCCAATCTTTGTTAATAATGATTTTCCCTAAGACATGGAATACTGGGAGATTTTTATCTCTTGTCCAAATTTCCCCTTTATTTCTGACTTTTTTTTTTTTCTACTGAAACACGCAGAGAATTTTTATTTGTCACATATACTTTTGTTTACTTGCAGAACACAGTCACAGATAGACGTGCAGTCCAGGTATTAGTAGGGTTCAAGGATCAACGGCAATGGAACATATTGTCCCAGGACAATGGCTAGAGTTTCTGACTTACTTTCAATGAGAATATATTACTTTTATATTGACAAGTGTACTTTCATATTCATCAGAAGTAATCTTAAATTCATGAAAGGTAATTGATTTAAAGCCCCCCCATTAATGCATGTGTCATCTTTCCATTTGCCCTAATTAGCCTGGGGTATGCATCGGCATGTGTAAGTTGAAAGATCTTGCCTCCATATGGTTTTGTTTAAACACTTCTTTAGGAATCTTTAGAGAAGAATTCACATCAAGGTGATCCTTAGGTTAATAGAAAAATGGAAACTGTTACCAAGAGGAAATACCAATAAATGTTGAGCTACCTTTGTACACAGGAGAAAAATATTTGCTGAGGATCAGATTAAAGGATTTAACAGATTAATTATTGAGACTATCAGTGTATTTTTACAGAATACTCTTGTGCTTTATGCTCTAGAGGAAACCTAAGAGACTGACACAATATTGCAAAGTTGCCTGCCAGGTTACATCAGAATTACCTTCTTATGCTTCCTTAACAACCAACATAGCGACAACAATACTCTTTTTTTTTTTTAAGGGATTACATCTAATTACTCATGATTCCCTCCTAATTCTGACCTTAAGGCAGTGACAGCAACTTCAGACCTTCATTTTTCCCCCTCATTATCTTACAAACCAGCCATCCCAGGTAACCTGGGCCCAACATGTAGACTTGGATGGAACCTGAGTGAAATGGGCCGTTTTGAAAATAATGAAAAGCTGCAAACGTGTTGTAAGGGCTGCACGTCCACATGCTCCTAGCCACGGAAAGCAGCAGGCAAAGCCACTTAAAATATGCGCTCTTCAGGTGGAACGATTCTGGGCTGTTACGTTTTGTGAACAAAGCCATGCTACTTTAAAGAAACCCACACAGAGCTCGGCTGGGTGTCTGTAAGAGTTACAGTACTAACTACCGAGAGATGCGGATCACACCCACCGCTCACAGAAAACATTTTCTGGTGCGTTCCCTCCACCCTCATAAGTCCCGACCTGTCTAATTACACACCTGATCCTCGCCCTTCTGAATCATTGAGATTCCTTCTTTCATTATGTCCACTGGATCTTTGACTTCCCCAGCAGAGTGCTCAAGCTAGTTTATGCTTCTGTAAGTTAAAGTGTGTCCGATCAGCAAAGGTAATAAAGAGGGTGAACTGACAAACTAGAAAAACCTGAAAGAATGGATTCGAGTGAAGACCACAAAAAAGAAGCAAAAACTACATACGTGTTTCTCAATTCTACCACATTCTTCAAAAGAGCTGTTGTTGAGACTCTATGAAGTATATAATCAAAGGGGAAATATTTCCAAACTCTTTTCTGCACACCTTACAGTTTGTATGCTGCTTTGTAATTTAACATGTATTTTGTCCTGCATTGTCTCAAAAGAAGTTATGTGGATGCCTTATGTTAACCAATGGCTGAATAAATGTTTGTGTCCCTCCCTCTTCTCAGCCCCTCCCCAACCCTTCTCAGCTAATTCTGCAAAGGTCTCTCTTGAACCCAAGAAAACTGAGTTACCGAGAAACAATGCCTACAAGATCTAGGAACTACCAGCCAACTCCTGAAGTCCAAGGCTAGGCTTGAGTACTCAGCCACAGCACTTTCTAGACAACAAACCTTAGCTAGAATATGGCTGGCATTTTCAACCCCAAATAAGCTTTGTAACCATGGTAGTTTATTATTACAGCCTATGTTTCTGGCGTTTGGAAAAGAAAATGTTCCTAATCACAAAGCAGCCTTGGTTTTTGTGAGAGTCCCACCAAATAACTCTAGGCTATGTTTAAAGGGCAGCCCAAAATGTTCCATAAGTCATAATTGCCACATTGAGAAGACCTCATGATGAATGGCTTTCAGTTTTCAGAATGCCATGTTGTCATCTCGAGGCCTTTGCCCAAGTCCTTCCCTTTACCTGTGTCACTGTTCTCTACTCCCAGTTCTCACCTAACCCCACCGTGGTAGTCACCATCCCCCACACTGTTTTTTCTACCATTTGTTCTTGAGTTCTGAGATGCTGGTGACTTCGTTGTAAACCCCCTGCCTCTCTCCCAAGGTCAAGTTCATAGGAACAGGGAGAGTGAGTTATGCCCTTTCTCGTTTCAGTATTCCTCCCAGTCAACAATGCCAATGAGTAGAACAGACAAACCAACGTGGATATCCAATATAGAATGAATATACTCTGTGTGAGTGTGTGTGTGTGAGAGTGTGTGCATGTGTGTGTGCATGCGCACGCAAAATACTAAGATTCAGAGGAGAAGCAACAGGTCAGATATATTCAGAAGCTCTCTTAAATACACACACACACACACACACACACACACCATAAGCCTTTTCATTCCTATTAAAATAGTCCATGACGTTGGTCTTAAGCCACTGCCCAGCTTGCTACACTCAAATCTTGGGTAAACCCCAAAATGCAGAAATGGAACCAGAAGCCTGTAACCTTAGTGTCTCAAGAATAGGCTTATACTTTAATAGGATTTTTGCAGCCTAGTTCCTCACCTTGGCACATGCTATTTCACTTCCATCATTACCAGGCATTTGTTTTTCAATTTTCTTAGTGGCTTTGGGGCACCTGGGTGGCTCGGTCAGTTAAGCGTCCAACTTCAGCTCAGGTCATGATCTCATAGTTCGTGGGTTCAAGCCCTACATCGGGCTCTGTGCTGACAGCTCAGAGCCTGGAGCCTGCTTCGGATTCTGTGTCTCCCTCTCTCTCTGCCCCTCCCCTGCTCAATGATCTCTCTCTCTCTCTCTCTGTCTCTCAAAAATGAATAAACGTTAAAAAATTTTTTTTAATTTACTTAGTGGCTTTAACCTTACAAATACAGTTACGTTCTATGTGTGATCTATGAAAACTCATTTTATTTTACTTCTTAACAACCTAAATCGCTCCTCGGAAAGGTTGTGTCTTTGCAAATATGCCAGAATAGAACTGAGAGGGAAAACTGTGCGCGTCTATTCCGCACAAAAGGAGTAAAAGTTCTTCTGTTAAAAGCGTGCTTATTAATAAGGAAAAATTAGACACAGACTGAATATCAGATGAATATGTGGAATTATTGTTGATTTCATTGGTTGGGATAATGGTATTGTCATTAATATTTTAAGTCGTGGTATAATAGATATTCAGACTGAAGTATTTACTAGTGAAACTAAATGGATGCTTGTATATGCTTTTAAATGCTCCAGGAAAAAAAAAAAGTGCGGGTCAGACAGGTGCAGCTAAAGCAAGAACAGCAGCAGAATGTTGATAGCAGCTGAAGCTGGGCAGGGGATACTCAGGGTTCATTATACTGTCCTCTACCTTGGGGTGTGGGTGAAATTTTCCACAACCAAACAATATGTTTACATCACACTTGCTGGCTATTCACTGAAAACCCTTGTGTTTGATATACATCCATGAGCCTTAGAGAAAAGCTATTGCCATTCAATCCACAAATAGGCAAATGCATGGTATCTGGGAAACCCGTGGTCTGAGGTTATAGAACAATAAGGGAAGTCCCTTCTTAAAAAGAAAGTGTAGGGGCGCCTGGGTGGCGCAGTCGGTTAAGCGTCCGACTTCAGCCAGGTCACGATCTCGCGGTCCGTGAGTTCGAGCCCCGCGTCAGGCTCTGGGCTGATGGCTCGGAGCCTGGAGCCTGTTTCCGATTCTGTGTCTCCCTCTCTCTCTGCCCCTCGCCCGTTCATGCTCTGTCTCTCTCTGTCCCAAAAATAAATAAACGTTGAAAAAAAAATTTTTTAAAAAGAAAGTGTAGGGGTGCCTTGGTGGCTCAGTCAGTTAAGTGTCTGACTCTTGATACTGGCTCGGGTTGTGATCTTGTGATTGTGGATTGGGTCCTGCATCTGTCTCTACACTGAGTGTGGAGCCTTGCTTGGAATTCTGTCTCTCCCTCTCTCTCTGCCCTTCCCTGACTTATGCACGTGCATACCCATGATCTCTCTCTCGGTCTCTCTCTCGGTTTCTCTCTCTCTCTCTTTGAAAAATAAATAAAACTTAAAAAAAAAAAAAAAAGAAAATGTAGCTGACTTGCTCTCATAGTCACTTTTTGTATTATGAAAGATCCCTGAACTTAATAGCTTCCTCCTCTGGGCTCCAGGACACTTTGTTCACATATCTTTTAAGGCAGTTTCCTCTTTATGTCATGGCTAGTTTATGTGTCTGAATCTCCGTAATGGCAACATTTCTTTCTTATTTATGGATATAGTCATGAAAAGCACAGGCTCTGGAATTCAACCACCCACATTCAAATCCTGGCCCCTTGCCTTACGGGCCACATCATCTGGACAAGGTGCTTGTCCAAGAGCCTCCCTTTCCTCATCTGCATTATGGAAGCAATAACAGGACCTACTTTGATCGCTGTTGTCGTGAGGATGACAAACACAAAGAAGTAGGCACTCGCACAGTTTACGGAACCAGTCAGTTTTTCTCAGTTGAGTACATTTCCTTGTGAGTCCCATTACTACACTAGCCATCCGTGGGATTGTAGCCCAGGCTGTTTTCTTTTCTAAGCCCATATTCTCTCTAGGCAACTGGACTAGACTGCAGGAAATGTTACAATACCAACAAACGATTCCTTCACAGGAAATACAGGCAACATTAGCTACAGTGCAACATTGCCGATACTCTAGACAGGTAAATGAAACATTCTGTGGATCTTATGGATTTGATGCCTTGATGGCCCCAAATCTCTTCCATTGAAGAAGGAACAACATTGAGATAACTATACGGTCAAGCTCTAGAACTGGAATTGAAGAGCACTCTTATCCTTGGCCCATTGTTATGGCTTGCTCTCAAGTTGCTAAGACAATCAATCCTATACCCTACCACCCAGTGCCTCTGCTACCAACACAGCACAAAGTCTCCTCCACTTAGGTCTACTGGCTTGGTGTTCAGCCTTCTGACCCAGGTATTAGAAAAAGGCCTTGAGGGGCACCTGGGTGGCTCGGTCGGTTAAGCGTCCAACTTCGGCTCAGGTCATGATCTCACGGTCCGTGAATTCGAGCCCCGCGTCGGGCTCTGTGCTGACAGTTCAGAGCCTGGAGCCTGTTTCAGATTCTGTGTCTCCCTCTCTCTCTGCCCCTCCCCTGTTCATGCTCTGTCTCAAAAATAAATAAACGTTAAAAAAAATTAAAAAAAAAAAAAGAAAAAGAAAAAGGCCTTGAGGATTAATAAAGTCTTGGCTGGAGTCACCTGACCACATCCCTAGCTATGATGGTGTCTAGGGAGCAGTTGAAGTTAGACTTTAACACAAACCACAATATTCAAAGAGTTAGGATATTTAATACATTTTATTCATCCAAAATATATTTTTATAAATTATTTTAAGTTTATTTATTTATTTAGAGAGAGAGAGCACAAGCATGGAGGGGCAGAGAAAAGGAAAGACGTAATTCCAAGCAGGCTCTGCACCGTCAGCACTGAGCCTGATGCGGGGCTCAAACTCAAGACCAAGAGTCGGACGCTTAACCAACTGTGCCACCCAAGTGCCCCTACCAAAAATATATTTTTAACATCTCTAAGATGAAAATGCATCTTAGAAATGGCATGGTGTAATATAACTGGCAGTTTAATCGTGTATCTTACCATTGTGGTATCTTAGATTTAATAAGAAGCAATCAAATGACATCTTCAGTGCCTGGCCCTGTATGAATATATTTAACATAAGGAAACTTAGAGTCTTAGGTGAATTGCTGGCCCAAGTCTCTGGAGGTGCTTTCTGGGTCTGTGAAAAGCCTTCTGAGTCTCTTTGTCCTCCCAACCCTGCTGTTGTTAATAAAAAATAAACAGCAAGATAAAGGAAAAACAAATGAGTTCTTTGAAACCCTGAACTTCGATTTGAAAAAGGCTCTTTCCTAAGCTCCATTGTTTTTGTTTGTATGAGTCATTGTGGAATGCCTCTCCAGATCCTGACCATCCCCCTCAATTCTGTTGGTTTTTCCTAATAAGTGAGTGAAGAAAATGGAAAAAAAGGAGTTGGCTAAATCCAACTTCTTTCCCCCTAAAATGCCTCATAACAGAATCATTCCCTTTCACACACGTAAACTACCTTCTCCACCCACCATCAGCCTTGTCATCAAGTTCCCTGGTGAGTCACATAAACACACATTGAAGGGCCTGTCTCTTTGGCAGTGGTATCTGAACTACACCCCCACACCCTGACTTTGTCTTCTGATCGCTGATATGATCCCCTTTCCCTTTTCTCCTGGTGTGCTGATCTTTTGCTTCATAGTCCTCTCTCCTAGGAAGTATGCTTTTTCCCAAATCAGCTTCTTCAGTAACAATCACAACTGGTCATTCCCCTTGATGGCACAGTTTTCTGAATCGTTGTTATAACCAGAAGGGGAAAGGGCCTTGGGAAAGTTAAGGTCCTCAGGGGCCAAGGACTCTCTTGATTTTCAGATTTAAAAAATGGAGCTCAAGGGTGAAGGACTCACCCAGAGTGACACCATTAGGAATAACCGTGAGGAACAGAACCTTGGCCATGACCACTAGCCCTTCCCCCAGGGAATGTGTACCTCTTCCCTCAGTTTAGATTATCTCCACTGCAGCCTCAAGGAGAGCAGATAAATGGTAACACTAAGCAGCTCTCATCCTCTTTGAAATCTTTCCGGATTATAATAAAAGGGTATGAGAAGGTATTGGACATCACTGTCAAAACCCAGAGAGTGGTGGCTTTATAGGTGTAGCAGTGTGGTTGGGAAATGGAGCTTGAAGGCACACCTGCAAATGACTTTATTTAAGATCAAGAGAAAATCAGTTGTCCGCATCAAAGAGTGGAGGATGTATGGAAAGGGTCAAAGCATATCCCAAGCTATATCCTTGACATCTTCACTCAACCAGGTGATAGGTTCTGTCTTTGACCCTTTAATGCCTTCTCCATTGGGGGCTCTTCCCTGGCTGGATTCATTTATCAAACATCTTTTACCGTGAAATTATATGACATTGACGTGAGGATGTATTCTCTTCTTCATGCCGTTGAACATTTTGGCTATCCTCCCTCTTAAGCACAAGCATACACACACAATCTGAAACAGATTCAGTAAAAAATTTTGTCTCAAATAAAAGTGATAAAACTTAACAGACGTAGTAATGAGAGGTGAGGGTGCCTCTAGATGGCCTCTAGCTATCTGGTTCTTTGCTCTCTGTGACAGTGTGAGGCCTCTAGCTCCAGACTTTCATGATGTCCTCTCTTAGATGTTTCCTAAATCAGTGGAGGGAGATACAATCTAAACCTTCCCTTCTTTCATCTCCTCACTCTCCTTTAATTTTTTTTTCCTCCAGAAGTCCCACCTCCTGTCCTCTTTACCAGATACTACCCCCTCCCCAGAAGTTGGCCAGTCTCAAGACTCTTCATATGTATTGTTCATGTCCAGTCTCCAGCTTAGCTGTTTTCTCCTCCATCTTTTAGAGCTGCTGGATATAACAGAAGGGTAGGCTTTTTAGTTTCCAAGTAGAAAGGGAGGAATGTTGATTAAGGACACGATTTCTTTTGCTTTGTTTCTCTCTTTGGGTTGCCCCTGACTACCTGCAAGAGTTAACTCCCTACCAGTAGCACTGACTCAGAAAAAAGATGGTAAATCTGGTCTTGCTCTATCCAGCCAACATAAAAGAAGGAATCTAATGTGTGGCATTAAGCACTGACGCCTCCTCTGAAGGTGCACTGGGTCCACCTTCTCTATTTTTGGAAGCACATGAAATCTGGACTTGACTGTGGCACCTGTATATTCTAGATGTGTTTCCTACTAAGCACCTGTTGCTGTAGTAGAACCTCCAGCTCTCTTCACCTGCATTCTCAACCATTTCTGGAGGGCCTGAGGCTGTCTTACAGTTTTCCCAAATAAGTAACATCTGCCATTCTTTTTCTCTTTGGCTCTGAGACATCTCTGGAATGTACATTGTGAAGTTCTTTCCAGAACTTGTCACCATTTCCCTCCCCACCACTGAGTATTCATGCCCCTAAAGTTGACCTGTGTTTATCACACTGACTTGTGATACTCTACTAATGAGGAAAAGTCTCTTTCCCCACACACCCATTGTAGTAACAGTCTAGCATAGTGGTTGCAAATAGCACTGCTCACATTCCCAACATCCTATGAAGATTGTCTGTGAACTCCAGTTTTGAGACCAAGTTCCCCAGGATTGGCCAATGGACCCTTCTCTGAGACTCTGCTCCCAAATCTTCCTCTCTCTACTTCCAGTTACTCCTAACCTGCTTCTATGCCCTCCCCAATTAGCCAATTAAGTAAAGCCTTGTGTTTTATTGTGAAACCTTCCATTTATGTGGTTTTACATTTTTGAAAGTGATAATATAATCTCCTAGGCATGTCTGCATCTGTTGTGCTCATGTTTTGTCTTTATCTCTTGGGGGAGAGAAAGAGGAAGGCAACTAGGGAGGGGATGAGGGGAGAGGAGTGCACAGTGTTTTACTCAAGCACCAAACTGTTTTCGCATGTCAATGCTGGCTGATTAAATACCAATTCCAGTGCCAAGGGAAGGCGATGACAAGGTGTTTTTGTCCCAGAATTGTTCATTTAGGCAAGGTGGGAATTGCAGACTGTGTGCCTTTTCTACATCATGCAACACATAGAGCATATTGTAGTAGAGTTCTCAAATTAGATCCTGGCATGTGTCCCAATGAGCATTATTGAAAAGAATGACAGTGGGAAAAGTCTAGGGAGTTACAGGTGATTGAGCTACTTACCTGACCATCCAACAGCTTCTAGAAAAATTGACTCACATATGATGAAATCTACCTCTTCTCTGTCCCAAAACACTCCTTGTGTTTGCCATATTATGTGTAGAAAAGCATGGTTTGAGAATTTTTTTGTAACGGGGAAGGGAGGAAGAAAGGAAGGGAGGGAGGGAAGAGAAAGAGAAGGTGGTCCAATGAAAGAGCTATATACTCCAAATCCTCTACGTGAGTTGTTTTGCTTCTATAACAAAATCGAATTATCAAAACCCAAAAGAGGATTTGGCCTAAACAGACCAACGAGAAGCTCCATGTCATAAATTTAAGACCTAGGTTCTACTTAATATCTAAATGGCCTTACTGTTCATTCATCTGTATGCCTCAGTATAGGTGCCCAGTGACTGTTTGCTTGGTCTCAGAAGAATGGCAGTAGCAATCCCATGGATTTGTGGGGCACTTCAAAGCTTTCAAAGCCAGTTTCCATATATAATCTCATTTAATCCTCACAACAACTCCGTGAGGTAGGCAGGCCGGGTCATCTGAGCCCCATTTTATAGATCAGCAGTTCTCAAACTGCTTAGGTTTGGAGCAATCAGAGATCATGATCATGGTACCCTTTGAAGAACATTGTGAACTACTGACATTTTAAATTACATGGCAACTAATTATATATTCTGGGGAAGGCAATGTCCAACTATAGGTCAGGTAGAAGCTATGTGTGGGCTTTGGGAGAGGAGGTGATTAGAGCCAGGACATGGTTAGGTGAGGGTAGAAGCAGAGTGGAGCCTGAGGAAAAAGCTCTACAGAGGTGATCTGAAGGCTTTTAAAAAAGGGATCAAATTCAAGGAGCAAGATAAGTAGACTAAACTAGGCAAAGCAAGAGGCTCAGATTAACAGAAATTATGATGATACAGAGAAAGTGTGAGAAGGTCGGATAGTTGGACCACAAACAGGGCTGGGGTCCGTGAGTTCCTGCTGATTTCATGATCATCAAGTAAGGAACTGAAATTAGCCAAAAATTTGGAACCAAAATGCTGAAGTTCGGTCAGTGTCAGTGATCTTTTACCCTGATGAGATGGTCTGGACCATCCTTGAGGACTTTTCTCTAAGACCTAGGTGTAGCATAAAATCAGTTTGACCCTTTTCCTGCTTTTACATAAATTGATGATAGAGATCTCTGGTGCAAAGGGCCCACAGAAGAACTCATCCTGCATGGGACTTGGGGAGAGGGGAGGGACGTTAAGACCACCAGTAGGTCAGAGCACATGAACAGTAACCACAATTGGACTTCTCCTTAAGGATTGGTGGACCAGAAAAAAGCCACAGGAATGTTTGGATTCCCCTTAGAAGTTATTGTACAGAAAAATGGACAGAGGCTCTTGGGGGTTACTTATCATGAATTAAGTGAGAAAAGGGTTTGCAGCAGTCCACACAGTAGGACAGAAATGTTCCTATTTTCATCAGTGGTATTACTATTTCTTCAAGGTATAAGGCTCAGAACGGTGGCATTCTCTCTTTCCTGTCCTTTATATACCTAGAGTATATGGAAACTTGACAGATATTTGTTGAGTGGGCACCATGGTTTCTGTCTTACATGTGAAGAAATCATTGCCTTCTGCTACACTGCCACTCTTGAAAATTCCTCATGTTGGGGTGCCTGGGTGGCTCAGCTGGTTGAGCGTCTGGCTTTGGCTCAGATCATGATCTCACAGTTTGTGGGTTCGAGCCCCGCGTCGGGCTCTGTGTTGACAGCTTGGAGCCTGGAGCCTGCTTCGGATGCTGTGTCTCCCTCTCTCTCTGCTCCTCCCCCGTTCATGCTCTGTCTCTCTCTCTCCTTCAAAAATAAATAAAAGCATTAAAAAAAAAAGAAAAAGAAAATTCCTCATTCTATCACTGATGAATTTCTAGAATTCCCAGCATGCATCTCTGAATCCAGTGTCTCTGCCTCTAGCCCATAGAGCATTATCATACTAATGGCTTTTCCTCATCATTGTCCCTGCTCAAGAACCCTCAAGACCCCTTCTTGGTTGCTTATTAAACTCAAAGTTCTCTCTTTGAAGGCCCTCCATATTCTGACCCCAGTTTACTTATCCAACCTTAGTTTTCTTATACATCATCTCAAATCTGCACTGCACAGGGGGATTTAATGTTCAAATATTTAACTTTCATACAGCTGGTATCTCCATATGTCATAAACTAATACTCTGTTGTCTTTCATGTGCCAAACGTTTTTTAAAATTTATTTTAAAGAGAGAGCGCGCTAGTGGGAAAGGGGGCAGAAGCAGAGAGCGAGAATCCCTTTTTTTAAAAGATTTTTTAATAGTTTATTTTATTTATTTATTTATTTGGGTGGGGGAGGGGCAGAGAGAGAATCCCAAGCAGACCTCCAGCTGTCAGCACTGAGACTGTAATGGGGCTCAAATTCACAAACCATGAGATCATGACCTGAGCCAAAATCAAGAGTCAGAGGCTTAACCAACTGAGCCACCCAGGTACCCTGAGACAGAATCTTGATGTGGGGCTTGATCCCACGACCCTGGGATTATGACGCAAATTGAAATTAAGAGTCAGAGGCTCAACTGACTGAGCTACCCAGGCGCCCTGCAAAACTATTTTTTATTATATCTTTACCAGCATTTATATTTTTTTTCAGAGCTAAGAAAAGTTTTCAATGAGCAAATAATCATATTAGCTTCTATACTTTCATTAAATGTGTAATAAATAGATGTGAGTCTGAGGCAAGAGTAAACACACGAACCACTGCAGGGAAAAATACTTAACATGCTTTATTAGATATGACTTCAGTAGGTTGTATAGGAAACATCACAAGACAATGGAGAAAAATTGATAGACATTCAGTAAATTGACTCTAGAGAAATGTGTGTATATCCTCATCTCTTTCCATAACAACAAATAGTGAAAGAAAGATTAAAATGTACATGGACACAACAGAGTGTATACATAATATTTTATTTGCTGAGAGATGGGTACATCTTTTATCCTTTATGTTGTTAAAAAGAAAACCATAGGCCCAAAATGGCATCACTTAGATTAAGGTCCCACATCAGTAAACCAAGACTTAATACTTAACCTAACTGCAATTTCAAACCCCCAGAAATGTAACCTTTCACCAGTCAGGAATTTCCTGGTCAGTACCAATAAAGTAATCTATCACGAAGGCCCTCTTTTTTCCCCAAAGGAGGATAAGGTAATCCACCTACTAAAGCCCTTTTGTCCCCAGGTGAACATTACTTCACCAGTAATAATCCTTCTTTCAATTTATGACTTCCTGGGTCTGCCTTTAAAAACCTCTCACTTTCTGTAGCCCTTTGGATTTCCCCTCTACCTAGTAGATCTTAACATTTACTTGGTTGAATTTTGTTTTTTTTACAGTGTATTTTGATTTTCCTAGGCTTTTATAAGTGTTTTAATTTAAAAAATTTAATGTAAAAACTAGCATTACTTTTTGTTATTAGGAAAAAGATTATACACATAAGGAATCACAAAATGAGAGTATCTTTTCAATCTTATAACCAAGGCAAAACATGTCAAAAGACACAATCAATAGATTTGACTAAAAAAATTTAATTCCTGTACCTGAAAAAAAAACATTAATTACTAAAACACTTAAAATACAAAGATCCTCTTACAAATTAAAAATCAAACAGACCTAGTAAAAACAAATTGGCAAATACTAAATAGTTTGTATAAAAAAATAAGTGTTGGGGCGCCTGGGTGGCGCAGTCGGTTAAGCGTCCGACTTCAGCCAGGTCACGATCTCGCGGTCCGTGAGTTCAAGCCCCGCGTCAGGCTCTGGGCTGATGGCTCAGAGCCTGGAGCCTGTTTCCGATTCTGTGTCTCCTTCTCTCTCTGCCCCTCCCCCGTTCATGCTCTGTCTCTCTCTGTCCCCAAAATAAATAAACGTTGAAAAAAAAAAAATAATGTGTTCAACCACATTAGTAAGGAAATGCAAATTAAAAGTATAATAACAAGTTCATGGACGGCTGGTGTGTGCAAAGTGGTGTAAGCACACCAGACTAAAGTTTGACATTGCACATTAAAGTCACTAAAAATAGTTGTATTTCTAAGAAATCACTCTAAGAGAAATAAGAGTGTCAGCAGTGATTTATTAGACACTCATCACAGGGTTGTTTTACGATTGTAAGGTTGTTAAAAAACTTAGTAAGGAAAAAGTTAATTAAAACATAATGCACCCAAATGAAAAAGTCATATGCAACAATTAAAAATCATGGACTGTATTAGATAATGGAAAATGCCCCTGGCACAACATTAAGCATTAAGGAATAGAACAAATACAAAATCATATAATAGTGTCATGGCAATTCAGTGAAAATGAATTACACATATTGTGATATTGTGGTATACAATAAAAAAATATTTGCTCTTCCACCCGGTTCCTGGCAGAGTTCCCCAAACCCTATAAATACCTGTGATAAGAGCAGAAAAGGTGCTTTTGTTGTGTGGATGAGGTGACTTTCAGAAAGCCCTGAGCTAACCTGAGGTTGGGGCTGGTTGCCAGGGAAACCAACCACGTGATAGGAGGGCTGGAATTTTCTGCACCACCTCCCTCCCAAACTTCAGGGATGGGTTTGGAGGTTGACTCTTCTGTGGCCAGTGATTTAATCAACTATAGCTAGGTAAGGAGCCTCCATAGACATCAAAGAGGATAGCGTTCGGAGACCCAGGTTGGTGACCAAATGGAGATTTAGGGAGAATGGCTCATCGGGAGACCGCGTGGGCACTCCAAGCCCTTTCCGCATCCTTTGCCTTTGCATCCCGGCTGTCTGGCTGTTTCTGAGTTATCTCCTTCTATAATAAACTGGTGATCTAGTAAGTAAAATGTTTCTCTGGTCTGTGAGCCGCTTTAGCAGATTAATCGAACGAGAGGAGAGGGTCTTGGAGCCTCTTATTTATAGCCAGCCATTCAGAAGCACAGGTGAGCTTGTGACTGGTGTCTGAAGGAGGGCTGGGGGCTGGGGTGGGGTGTCCTTTGGGACCGAACTCTTAACCCGTGGAATGCTCTCTTTGGGTACACGGTGTCAGAATTGAGTTGAATCGTAGGACACTCAGCTAGTGTCCCCAGAATTGCTTGTTGGTGTGGGGACCCCCACCCAAACACACACATAATGCGTATAAACGTGTGTGTGACATCGAAATACAAATAGTAGTGGTAATACAATCTTAGAGATAGTATCCCAGTTACTTTTCCACTTTCTAGTTTTCAGTATTTCCAAATGCTTTTAAAATAAAAGTAATCTGGGGCGCCTGGGTGGCGCAGTCGGTTAAGCGTCCGACTTCAGCCAGGTCACGATCTCGCGGTCCGTGAGTTCGAGTCCCGCGTCGGGCTCTGGGCTGATGGCTCGGAGCCTGGAGCCTGTTTCCGATTCTGTGTCTCCCTCTCTCTCTGTCCCTCCCCCGTTCATGCTCTGTCTCTCTCTGTCCCAAAAATAAATAAACGTTGAAAAAAAAAAATTTTAAAAATAAATAAATAAATAAATAAATAAATAAATAAAAGTAATCAGAAATATATAGCTAACTATAGATTTCTACGAGGAGCATCACGTCTGTTGGAGAGATTGTAAGCTTCCTGTGGAAATGGGGGTGACAAGGAAAGTAAATAAAGAGTCTGGAGTTGGGCCATATGAAGAAAATGAAGTGTTTACCACGGTTGCCACATCTCACAGCGGAGCACCTCAGAAAGCCCACAAAAGCCAGAGGCATGCGTTTGCCCCATGTCGGCAGGATTAGCTCCGGCATAATTACTGCCCTAATACTAAGTAACTCACTTTTGTGAACGCTTTGCCCTTGGCCCAGTTTTCAACACTTATAATTTCATTCGTTTCCCTGAAGGCACGCTGCAGGGGTTGAGTGGAGAGGGAGAGTGGTCCTTTTCCATCTGGGTCTTTCTTCCCCGTGTAATCCAAGATGTATATGATTCATGCTGTCCACCATTGTGACTCCTGCCCCATCACCCTGAGCCATTGCCAAGTGCCTTTCACATAATGGAGCTCCTTCCTGTTCTGTTCCTGAGACTAGCCCTTGGCCTAGGGCCCTAGCACGGTTTTGCTTCCTGGTAGTCAAGGGATCATAGAAGGTTTATAAATTCCCATTTTAGCACTGAAACTCCAAGCAAATATGGTTGTTTATTTTGAACAGATTTTTTTTTGCCTAGTAAAGAACTCACATCTGAATGTTGCAGTTGCCCGCCTGACATCTGGGAAGAGCTGTTATTGCCATTTCCTGTCAATATCACAGGCTGATCTTCAGTCAATACAGGTAGGAATGGCCAGTTTAACCGGTTGTTGCATTGTTGGAATATATAATGCTATAATGGAATTGTTGAATTAATGGGATATATAATGGCAGATGAGTAGCCTCTGCCCCCAGCCCCACCCCTATGCCCCCCCCTCATTGAGACTGACCCATTCACTCCCCTAGGACATCCTGGATCCAAATCCAACAACTGAAGGTGTTGGATACCTGGCAGTGTAGCCCTCATCCCCACCACTGAGCAGATGCACAGCTGTTGTCCCTTCTGAATGATCAGCCTCCAGGTCACTCAGGGTGTTAAATATTTCGAATGAGACTTTTGCATCATGATGGTGTTGAAGACGTGATAACACCAGACCAACCTAAATCATTCCGTTGCTTAAAAAAACTTCTGGCCCAGTAGTTCTCAAACTTGAGCATGCAGCAGAATCACCTGGAAGGCTTGCTAAAACCTACCCATCTGGGCCCTACCCTCAGAGCTTCTGATTCAGTAGGTCCAGGGTGGGGTCTGAGAATTGGCATTCCTCAAGATTCTCAGGCAACGCTAATGCAAGTGCTCCCGGTCCTCACCGACAGCTCCCTGATCGAAAGCTCCCTCTAGAGCACCGCTTCTCAAAATCAGTGTGCACAAGAATCCCCCGGGGGGAATCTTATAACACAGCCTCTTATTCAGTGGCTCTGGGTTGGAGTCTGAAGTTCTACATGTCTATCACGCTCGCAGGTGATCCAGGTGATGCCGGTGTCTACATGACCTTGAATGGCGAAGTCTTAGGGCACTAAAGTGAATTCACTCTTCTCCACAGAAGGAACGTCCTACTTGTACATCCTTGATCCTTTCTGTATACAATTACCTGTTCATCCTCCTTTGTGCATTTATTATTCTTTTTGTTGTTCCTGTAGCTTCTGGGCTCTTTCTTTCTTTCTTTCTTTCTTTCTTTCTTTCTTTCTTTCTTTTAAATATGAAATTTATTGTCAAATCAGTTTCCATGCAACACCCAGTGCTCATCCCAACAGGTGCCCTCCTCAGTGCCCATCACCCACCCTCCCCTCCCTCCCACCCCCCCATCCACCCTCAGTTTGTTCTCAGTTTTTAAGAGTCTCTTATGTGTTGGCTCCTTCCCTCTCTAACCTCTTTTTTCCCCTTTATTTGCCCTAACAAATTCCCAGGCGATGCTGATACTGTTGGCCTGTGGAGCATACTGAATGGTGAGAGTCTACTAGTGAGTCTAGTTCTCCGCTCTTCCTGCAAAGTACTTTAGAGAAGCCGCTCCCGTCATTCCCTGAGGATCTAGAGCTTTACTCCCTCTCACCACTCACCCAAAGCCTAAACCTCCGCCAAGAGGTAGATTTCACCAGGACGTTTGGTAAGAGAGCACAAACTGACTTTTTTTCCTTAGGATAAGGCTAATAACGATCTGAGTTTTATATTAGATAGTTATCTACCTATTTCTGTAGTTCCTAACATTCTGATGTGACTCCATGCATTGTGAGAGGGATTACAAGTAATGCATATGAATGACTTATCTATTTTTTCTTCTTAAAAAAATTGTTTTTCGCTTTGTCCTTTCTCCTTTTTTCCCCTCCTCAGCTATGGTTTCTTCTTTTCTCTACTTCTCTTCTGCCCACTCTCTGTTGTTTCTGTCTTTCCCAATTTTTTCAAGGTTTAAAATCCACAGCCCACTCTCCGGATTCCACTCTGGATAAACTAAAACACACAGACACACACATACATACACACACACACCTGACTTCTCAAACAGACTCCACCCAGACTACATTGAAGCTTCCTGATTCCAACAGTGAGGTCACAAATTAGTCTAGGAAAGTACCTGTGAGTGCATGTCAGGGAAACAAAGAAGGCAGTCAAGTGCAAAGGGGAAGGCTGGATTGCTCTTTTCTAGAGAAGACTTGACCAGCAGCTTTTTTCCAGAACTTAAAATTTGTCCTGCTTAACCCACTAAGCACTTTCTCTGCAAACAATAAAAGAAGATGGCCGCTTCTATGAACCTGGCTATTTTCTGGGTTTTAATAGTGTTTAATTCTGGTTAAGAATAAACAGACTTCTGTGAGCTGTCAGTTTGTAGTTTCCCTGCCTTTGGGCTGGGCAGGCAGTTTAGCAAATTCTGTGGAAAAGTTTATATGTGCTGAAGGGCAGAATTAGTGGCCTTGCCTTCCTCAACTTTCAAGAAACCCAGGATGGGGCAGGAGTTTGTCAGTACAGAAGCCTGAGAGTTAATTCTGTACTATTTTCTTTACAAATGCAGTGGATAAAAGTTTAAGAAGAGCTCATTCTGTGAGGAAAAGGAGGGTAGAAATTGTAGATGTCATCTTGGTGCCGAGAAAAAAGGAATTCACTTTCCGAGTTCGGTTCATCCATTGTTAAATGGCTTTCTAAGAGACCTGCATATTTTAGCTGACTCCGTGTTCCTCCTTATGTGACAGGTGACCCACACTTGGATTCTAAATTAATCCCGGCAAAGATAAGTTATCTAAACTTGTTGTACTTCCATCATCTCACCTGTAAAGTGGACACAGTCACCTTAACTAACTGGGTACTTAAAAGATAACTTAAATGAAAGTGATGCCCACACTTCAATGCAGTGGTTCTTAACTGAGGGCTTGGAGGATGTTCAATACGTGTCAACATTCATCTCTCCTTCTTGGATGAAAAAGGGAGAAAAAGAGATATGATCCTCAATATAGAGCCACGAAGAAAATTCCTGGCTGTGATGGTAGAAAAATCAAAATCACGAGTCTCAAACTCAAGTGAGTTTGAGATGCCAGGCAAGTAGTATAAGTAAGTAAAACACCCTAGAGGCAACGAAGAAGGAATGGAACAGACAGTGGACAAAGTATTAGAAATACTTCAAATACCTATTGTAGTAAACGTCAAATAGCTGCACACTCACAACAGAAAGGCACCTTGCCACTCTACCTTGAGTTCTTGAAGCGGGAAAAGAAGGTGGGGATTGTAGTTAACAGGAAAGAGTATGCTGCCTCCAGAGGGACAGTCACCACTCTCCACCTGACAGTTATGCAATACAAGACTAAAGGCTCAGTGCTGCCACGTCGCATGACTCTTGGCAAGATGAATAAGAGGCTCTGTTTATTCCTAAAACATTTCGTTAATAAATGTTGGCCAACACTACGGTATGGCCAACATAGCATGCCATTGAAGTCTTGTGGACATGTAGGCAACAACTATACTTTTGTTTTCCTTTTTTGAGTTCTGCCCGCTCAGAGTGAAGCACACTGAATTGCTACTTGCTTTTTATTCTCTAAGAGGTTAGAACTCGGGGCGCCTGGGTGGCTCAGTCAGTTGAGCGGTTGAGCATCCGACTTCAGCTCAGGTCATGATCTCACAGCTTGTGAGTTCAAGGCCCGCGTCGGGCTCTGTGCTGACAGCTCAGAGCCTGGAACCTGCTTGGGATTCTGCGTCTCCCTCTCTCTCTGCCCCTAACCCACTCGCATTCTGTCTCCATCTCTCTCAAAAATAAATAAACATTAAAAAGAAAAGAAACCCCTTTGGGAATCCAGAATGGAATGCATGTTTTTGCTGCTTGGGCTAGAAATTATATACACTTGAGCAGACTTTTTAAATATCTGTTCATTTTCACCATATTCCTATGCAGTGGAACTTACCCCCTTTCACAGATGAGGAAATGAGCAATAATTTGCTCAAGGTCACAGAATAGCAGCACTCATATTTGAAACCAAGTTATTTTATCCAAGTTTGGCATCTGTCCTATACCATGAAGTGGAAAAATAGCATTTCTCTGAGTCCAAAGCTCATGTTCCTTCCACATTCTCCCTGGGTATTTCAGAGCATTAACAAATATTTTGAGCCTGAACATACTACAAACTGGAAATGAAATTCCTTGATCGTAAAATTAGATTTTTCCCCTATTAGTGCATTCCTTATGTGAGAAATTTTATTTTATTTAAATGTTTATTTATTTATATTTAGAGAGAGAGAGTGAGCGCGAGTGAGGGAGGGGCAGAGAGAGAGAGGAAAGAGAGAGAACCCCAAGCAGGCTCTGCACTGTCAGCACAGAGCCCTACACGGGGCTCCATCTCATGAACCGTGAGATCACGACCTGAACCAGAACTGAGTCAGATGCTTACCCGACTGCACCACCCGGGTGCCACTTACATGAGAAATTTTAAAACACCAATGGCAGTGTGAGTCATTCTTGCAGTTTGACCCAAGTGGAGAAATTTCTATCATATTGCATTTGAATATTTTCCAGGTTTAAGTGTCAGAAACCCCAATGAATCCAATTTAAACTATAAAGGGATTTATTGTCTATGGAAATGTAAATTCCAGACTTAGCTTGAGCTTCTGGCCACGCTTAATCCAGTGGATCAATGTATCACCCAGGTGTCTTTTATGTCTCCTCACATCTTTGTGGAATCTAGGCCTTAAACAAAGATTGGGTTCCTGTGTGTTTTTTAAAAGCTGTCAGTCAGCATCTTGTTTATATCTAAATGAGGAAAGAAAAAGTTTTAGTAACTGTATCACAAGTGCTAGAAATGCCATTCACTTGCTTTCTTGTTCTCTCTTCATTAACCCTTGACCTAAAGATAGGATTGTTGGCTGGATTAAGATAATTAGGGTCTAACCCTGGATTTAGGGTTAGATTAATCCCACACAAACTGCATAGCTGCTATAAAATGGAGGAGGGATAAATTTGCCCAAAGGAAAATCAGTGTATTTTTGGTGGAAAGTAAAGGAAATGCATACTGGGAGGTGACTGTCAGCTATCTGCTACGATGGCTATACAGGAAATATTCATAATTTGTACTTCATCAAAAAGGAAAAGGAAAGACAGGCAACTCATTCCTGAGAGACATGACTGGATGTCTGGAAAAACCAGAAAGGAGCATTTTGCTGATTTTGTGTTATTATAGAATTCTGCAACTTCTTTCATTTTTGTTGCTATTCCTCTACAGAAGATTTGGGGAACATTGGTCATGGCCATTTTGGGGTTTTTCTCTGATGTTAAATTCTGAAAAATTAACAAGTCACCATGTGTGGGTTTAGCAAAATGCTGTTTTTATAAGGTCCACCAGCTAAGAATGGTTTTTACATTTTTAAAAGATTATAGGGGTACCTGTGTGGTTCAGTCAGTTAAGTGTCCAACACTTGATCTCAGCTCAAGTCTTGATCTGAGAGTCATGAGTTCAAGCCCCGTGTTGAGATCCACATTGGGCATGGAGCCTACTTAAAATAATAATAATAATAATAATAATAATAATAATAACAAAGAGTATGCAACAAAGACCACATGCATGTGGTCCATAAGGCCCAAATTATCTGGTTCTTCACAGAAAAAAGTTTGCCAACCTGTGATCCAGTCCATAAAAGTGACATTTCATTACCTCCTAAAATTAGAGCAAAACAACAAAGTTTAAGGAATCCATGACTCATAACACCTAATATGTAGAAAACTTATAGGATGAAGGCTTTAGTCTTTTTTTTCTACTGCAAGATAATCCCTTCAAAATCCTAAATGAAATAACCTTCATCTACTTAATACTAGCTTGCTTCTTTCTCATTTGGTGGTTGCAAGGAATGGAGAAGGAAGAGAGGGGTCATGGAAATAGATTGTAGAAGATCAAAAGTAGACGCATTATTGAGTCTGCATACAACCAGTTGGCTGGCTCTTGGCTGACCATATGTTGACCTAAAAGTCAAATTAGCTTCAAGTCTGCCCAAGTTCTAGGTTCTGAGACAGTCACGTTTAATGATGTCATAGAGAAGTTACCCTTCTATTCCAGCTAGGATCCTTTAATTAATAAGAGACTGCTGCGGTGAGCCAGCTGAACCAAAAGGAAGGTTTCGTAAGCAATTCCCAGTAAATCATGGTTCAGATTATCAAAGACATGGCAAGTATTTATTTTGGCTTCATTGATATTTCAAAAGAAACCACCTTGAGAACAGACTTGATAAACTCTAAGAATGATTTCCCCTAATCGTATTCTTTCACTGCTCCGTAGCAAGGGGAGATTTTTTTATGTCTCTCCTTTCTGTGCTCGAGGGATGGCACTATCTGGAGTGTAGCCAAGGGATAAATTGATCAGAAGGGTTTTGTCCCTCTCTGATTCTCACTTCCTGCTCTGACTCTAGCTGGATCCAGACCAACTCCTAACACATCCCATCCTGTGCCTGATCCCACTGATTCCACCTTTGTTGTACCTGGAACATTCTATGAAAGTAAAAGTCCACATATTTCTCTTATTCTAAGAGAGAGCAGAAACCTCAGACCTGCCTAGGGATTAGGGTAGGAAAATGACAGCCAATAGTATCAGCAATCCTTTAGGTGGTGTTTTATAAGATCACTTTCTATCCATTGTCCAATGTTACTGCCACAAGAACCTAAATGCATATATAGGCCAGGGAGAGTTGTTTATTTACAAAGAAGAAAATTGCCTTTAAGAGTGGTGATGGTCCTACTCCGTTTAGGAGTGAAGTGGGCGTTAGAACCCAGACATTCTGACGTCAGGCCCTGTTACGCGAGGACCTGAACCTGGAGGGAAGAGGGAAGGCATAGGGCCTGGGCTTGCCATCCGTCAACACCCTCAGACTTAGACTTTTGACATTTTCCCCAAATGCAGCTATATATAAGGTCACGAAAATGAGGCTGGCCAGATTGAAAGAAGGCATCGCTGTGTAGTTTGCTATGAGAAAATGTTGTAAAATAGCACACATTGGCCGATGCCTTTGGTACTTCTTTTTTTGATTTTCTGGGAATCTCACAGAATAACCCAGGGTCTCACTAGCCCCCTGAGAAGCCCTCTCCCATCTCCTCCTTGGAGACCTCTCCTGAGGGCCTGTTGTCTCCTTCATGTCTGTATTTAAATGTCACCTTCTATTCCAGGCGGACCATGGCCACCCAAACTACAACCCTAATCCAGCTCATTTCCTTCTTTCCTGCTTTATCTTTCTCCTCTTTTATCAGCAACGATCACTAACACACTACATATTTTACTTCTTGATTTTACCACGGCTTCCCCCTCTAAACATAAGCTCCACGAAGGCAGGGAAAAGTTTGTCTGGTTTTTTGTCCACAGCTGTATACTAGCAGTGTATCCATTACTTGGCACAGCATGGGTCTCGATAGGTACATGTCAAGTCGATATGTACCCTATGGGGGTATTCCCTTCAGAGAACTTAGCCAAGTCAAATTCATAGATCTGGCGAGGCCAGTTTACATCCTAGCAACTACTCAGACGTGAGGGTGTTGAGGGCTTGTGAGGATGGCATCTACTGCATGATTTCAGAAGCAAGTGAGAAATTGCGGCTTGGCATGGCTCTCTGAGGAGTTAAGTACCCCCTCCCCTAGAGGAATATGGGTAAAGGAAGAAAGTGTATCTTCCTTAAGTCATCCGTTTCACCTGCTTGAAACTAAATCAAATGGCAACGTAATTGTTAAGATTCTCTTACTGCAGAATGGTGTGCCATCTGTATGCAATTAACCCCATCCCTAATTCCAGTGATAGGCACTGCTTGACTTGATCTAATTAGTGATCCCATCTTAATGATTGGTCGAGGGGATGAGCCCATGATGGAATTAGGGCCAGTGAGAGGGCAAGGGAGCCCCACAACTAGAAAGAACTCAGGAGATGATTTTGTGTAGGTTTGTGTAGTGGTGAGGGAAATGGACTCTGGAATTAGGCTGCCTAGGTTAGCAATCCCAACTACACCATTTGCCAACTGGTTGACTGAGAGAAAGTAATAAACTTTCGTTTTTTCATCTGTAAAATGGAGATAATACCCACTCAATAGGGTGGTTGTAAAGATTAAGGGAGAGAACACCAGGCACAGAGTAAATTAGTTACTATCATTGTAATTCCAATGAGAAAAGGAAAAATAAATCTTGAGCAGAACACTATATATTAGCAAGTCATTCATCAACTAAACACCCCATGAGCACATACTGTAATGTGCCCAGTCAGAGGCCATGGAGGTTCAGGAGTGAATCAGGATTGAATTCTGTAGGGATTTGTTGGGGGAGAGAAGCCATGCATGAAATAACGTGTGGACAGTCAGTGTTCGTAAAGCAAGGAAGTTCAGATAAAATGATCTGAGGTTCCAGGAAAGGAAACATTTACTTAGGTGATCTGGACAGCTGATGGGAAATTCGCTTAAGACATTCAACAAGAAGCATGTCAAATCCTTAAATATACGGTTTTTGACAACAGCTTTGGTAATGATTTCCCTTCAAAACAAAAGCAAAACAAGAAATGATTCAAGGTGTTAGATTACTTCCTCTCCTTTTAAATTTTACCACTACTGCATGTTTAGGCCCTTATTTAAAAAAATCAAATCTAGATGTCCAGCTTGAACAACCATCCACCACTATCCTCCACGCTTTATCTCTCATTGGCCAATATCACTTTCTCCCAGAGGCAGCCAACCATTACCAACCACCATTTGGTAAATACACTCCTAATCACTTTTTGCAGATTTACTCCCACCTATGTATACTTGCAAAGATCAATATATGTGACCTCAGGGACATTTAGGAAAGGTGTGTCCCCTTGAGAACGATAGGGTGGGGTACCTCGCTAAGGTTTTCAGGAACTGAAGTTCTTCATTTCAATAAATGAGGAACATTTATTCTCTGCAAGGCTTTTTGAGATTTAGTGATTATGCATATTTTTTCTTTTATGTTCTGGTCTCAGGATGAATTTAGCAGATTTTTGAAAGCTGCTGGATGCAAACTTGTGGTGGTTGAATTTTCAGCAAAATGGTGTGGTCCTTGCAAAAGGATTTATCCTCTTGTTCATGTAAGTATCATCTATGTATATTTCACAATTTTAGAAGGAATTTTAAATCCCCTAATAATTTTTTCAGTAAATCTTAAAAGTTTACATTTATGACCCATATGGAATCACTTCTCGAAGCATCCTGATTATCCTGAAGCTAATATACCAATCTCTATTTAGATCATAGTACACACACCAGAAGATTAATACAACTTGTCTATGGATAATTCTGCAAGGAAAATCTAGATGTACAAAAGAGTACAGTTGTACAAATGAATGGATTATTCGTAATAATGGCATTTTACCAAAGTTCCAGGGTTCATAACTTCCAAATATTGGAATAGATTATAGAAAAACATGATACTTATTTTTAACTATAATATGAAAGGATAAACTTCCCCCATCCTTCAACCCTATTATCAAAACTTATGTCTTATATGTTCCTTTCATGTCTGATCTACTTTATAAAATGTTTTAGTAAAATATTCTTAGTTGTAATCATATATTTATATTCAGGTCTATTTTCCATGTACACATTCATTCATGTTTTTTGTAGGGTCTGTAAATTAACATTTTAATGTCTATACAATGTTTCATCTAGTTAATTTCCTTGTTGCCCCATTTAAAAGTTTTAACTTTTATTTACTTTTGGTTTCACATGCCACAGAAAGAACTTGGCATTTTCATTTCTCCTCATCATGCAGAAGTTTCACTTATGGTCAGTTTTGGGAAAACTATTTCTTCAAATTTAAAGAAGTTTTGATTTCTCTACACAACTGAAAACACTCTGGTTTATTTTCAGCAAAGTTTCTACCATTTCAGCTTGAACTCTTAAATCCACCTGAATTCATTCTAATCACAGTCTTTTGACATTTAATTAAAAATAAACCTATATTCAGGGGCACCTGGGTGGCTCAGTCAGTTAAGCATCGACTCTTGGTTTCGGCTCAGCGCATGATCTCATGGTTCATGAGTTCAAGCCCCACATTGGGCTCTGCACTGACGTGCAGAGTCTGCTTGACATTTTCTCTCTCTGCCCCTTCCCCACTCTCTCTCTCTCTCTCTCTCTCTCTCTCTCTCTCTCTTAAAAATAAATAAATAAATAAACTTTAAAAAATAAAATAAAATAAACCTATATTCAAATAGAGAAATTGATTACATGATACCTCAACATCCATTTTCTACCTAAAATTCTTGGAATATCCAGAAGAAGCATTTTATTATTTCACAGTCCCCTTTATCCTGATACTCAAAACTTAAAGAAAGCCTTCAATGTTCAGCTTCCAGAGTATAAATATACTCACATGCCACAAAGTCAAAGCTGATCAAATTCCGACAGCCAACATGGGGCATTTTCGGAAAGTGCAATGAAATCTAAGGCTTTGTAACTTCCCTGTCATACCTTTGCCATAAGGGCATTAACAGCTGTGCCACTGTTCTGTCCAGGCTCCTGCAGCTCTTCCTACATCATTTCTACCTTCATAGTTATAGCTATCCCTTTGGAGATAAACCTCCCCAAATGATGTGCCATCTGTTTCCTGTTGGAATCCAGACTAATGCAAATATAGTTTTAAAATAAATTTTGGCATGTCCATACTGAAATACTATCCAGATGTTAAAAAGAATCAAGTAGACCCATATGGAATGGTGGCATCATCTCCAAGACAACATAGCATTAAGTAAAAAGAGTGCAGTGTGGAAAAATTTATATAGTATGGTCTCATGTATGTCAAATAGACACATATATGTATGTGCATATATATAAACCCACATATATGTAGAGAAAAGGGGAACAGAAGGATGCATATCAGAGAACGGTTTTTTTTTTTTCAGTGAAAGGGTGTTAAATTTGGATTGCTTTATTTTTCTTATGATGTTTGAACTTTTGCATGATAATGTAGTCATTTACCATGTGTGTAATTTTTTCAAACTGGTGCGTATAATAGGCATGGAGAAAAGACTTCCCTTCTTCTAGGTCACTTTATTAGTCAAAGATCAAAGCAGGCAACAGAAACCAAATTAAACAGAAAAGAATTTTTTTTGATGTTTATTTATTTTTGAGAGAGAGAGCATGGGGGCGGCGGTGAGAGGGCAGAGAGAGAATCCCAAGCGGGCTCTGTGCTGTCAGCACAGAGCCCAACATGGGGCTCAAACCCGTGAACCATGAGATCATGACCTGAGCCAAGATCAAGAGTCAGACACTTAACCGACTGAGCCACCCAGGAGTCCCTAAACAGAAAAGAATGTTAATACAAGGAATAAATTGCTTATAAAATTATTGAAAGATTCGATGAATAGGAATGACTCAGAACACCATAGACCCACTTTTGGGGATCCTAAGTTCGCCACAATCAGAAGTGAGTATAGATGGGAGGCCACCGCTGGAGGAAAAAACAAACTGGCAACAGAGCAGCAGTTGGGAATCAGAACCAGGATCAGGAGGCTACTGTGGCCACAGGTGCCTCTGGACGTCCAGAAAGCTGATGTCCGGGCACCAGATCCTGAGTTTGGCTTCTGCTGCTGCTTCCAGCACAACCACTCCCAATACCCACAGTCTTGCTTTCCAAAGACAAGAAGACAAAGAAAACAAGGAGAAAGTAGCTGCTTTCTCACTTCTGACTTCCGAGTCTCTCCTACATTTATCTTGTTGATAAGAGCAATTTGCATCCAGAACTCCAGCTTCAAGGGAGTCCGAGGAATCTCTACCTCTTTTCCTTTCCAGGCTCTGCGGGAAGGTGGAATGGAAGTTAGCCAGCTAAACTTCTGTAAAGGAAAGACAGTCAATCTTTTCAGGTTTGCAGGCCATATGGTCTCTGTAATAACCACTCAGCTTTGCTGTTGTAGTGTAGAAGCATCCAATGGCAAGGCACAAATGAACAGGCAAACTGTATTCCAATAAAATTTACAAGGCCATGTGGAGACCTGGATTTCTTCTACCACATGCAGTTAAGAGGATCACCAGACCTAGAACCCTGATAAGAGCATTTCTGGGAAAGGAGAGGTTATAAATTTCTTTAGAAATTACATGATGTGATCATGAGAAGGCAAGTGGTCTGTGGGGCTAACTTACAGTGTATGTAGCAGAAGTGGAGACAAAGGAGCTTTGAAAAGAAAGTTGAGGCCAAATCAAGAAAGATCTTGTGTTATAACTTAATGAGTTGTTGTAGATAGTCAAAACAGAAGTTCTTAAAAGGGTTTTGCCATGGTCAAATAGCGATTTTAGAGAATATTTTTAGCAGTGCTGTATAAGAATGGTTTAGAAAGACCGAAAGCGGGTAACCCAAAGTGATGACAATCTCAGTGACAGGCAGTGGTTTTGGAGAAAGAAGAAAAGATCCAATTTAGGAGATACTTTAGAGTTGAGACCAATAGAACAGGTGACCAAATGGTAGAAGACTACATACGAGAAAGAACAGAGCAGAAGGAAGAGTTGTTGAGGGCAGAGAAGAGGTCCTAGGTGGATGGAGTGAGATAATAAGGAAAGACAATGTCCATAGGGGAACCCCGACCTAGCAAAGACCCATATCTATGCCATGACTTCTGGGTGCTACTTGATGCAAAATGACAGCTGCCATATTCCCTATTTCCTGATAGACTTGCAAGGCTCTGAAACCTTCATAAGTAGAATTAGATGTCCACATAGTTCAAACCTATTCCCATGACCCCTGTTGGGGAGCATCCATATATCTTCAAACTCGAAAAGTGCAAGACAATTGCCCTAGAGTTTGTGGGTGACACCATTTTCCTGCCAGGCATTGAGCCACTGCTGACCAAAATCAGCTTTTTTATCTAAAAAAATACTCTGAAATCCCCAAGGCTTTTGTGTCTGTTATCTAAGAGTTTTTCTCCGTTTTCACAATCTTGATGGGCCACTGAAGAAAGAGCTCCCACTTCAGTCACAATCCATGAACAAACAACTGGAGAGAATCTGCCTGCAGTAGACCTCAGCACATATCCACCTAATCCATGTCATGCTGCTTCCTGCTTCTCAGTGGGAGCAGCTCCCAGTGACAGCTGCATTTCTTCCTGTCTCCACTGTCTCTGGACACCCCATATGATCAGAGAGAGGTCCCGTCAGAGAGAGGTCCCATCAGAAATAGGTCACTGGAAATGCTTGAGATACGGTGTTAAAGCAAACAAACCAAGATGCTATTAAGTGCCCTTAAAGTATGAACACAGTTGTCTGAAAGAAAAAAAAAAAAAAAAAACAACCCAAGAGCTGATATTTACAGGCTGCTGCTGCTGCATCTACTACCCCCAGACCCATTACCAACACCTTTGTCACCACTGCTGCCAGAGATGCTTTCAGAACAAAACAGAAGCAGAAGAGAGTTGTTTCTTCCCTCTTCACACCTTCTGTTTTCCTCCAGATGCATCCCATTGGCAAAACCTACATAGAAGACTGCTGGCAAAGGATCCTGGGAAGTACAGTTTCAGTACATAGTAGAGCATGGAAGATGTCAATAAAAGCACAAAGCAATTAGGCCAAGGGTCGACACACATCTTTTTGTATCATCTCAGTCATAAGAGCCTCCCAAAAAGCCTGGCAAGAGGTGAAGGTCAAAGCAGAGTTTGGGTATCTGGTTCAGGGATCTGTAATTTTTTTTTTTTTGTAATTTTTAATTTCTTTTTTTGAGAGAGAGAAAGAGCATGAGTAGGGGAGGGGCAGAGAGAGAGAGAGAGAGAGAGAGAGAATTCCAAGCAGGCTCTGCACTGTCACTGTAGAGCCTGATGTGGGGCTCCAATCCACCAACTGGGAGATCATGCCCTGAGCTGAAATCAAGAGTCAGATGCTTAACTGACTGAGGCGCCAAGGCGCCCCTCAGGGACCTGTATTTTGAAGACCACTGAAAGCAGCCTTCCACCTCTTGCCACCCCAGGAAAAAGCTACTATCCGTCCCTTCACCCTGCAGGGTACATCTGGACACACCACATACATGTCATCATTTCTTCACTTTGTGCCCTTTCCTAACTTTGAAACTCTGATCTTCAGTTTGGTTCTTCAGACTCTGGTTCTGCCTCTGATCTTTGCTTGACCTGTATCATCCCATATTTGACTTTGGTGCTTCCAGTTCTAGCCTGTAGTGAAATGCCAGAGTGATGCTTAGCTCTCACGAACAACCTTTTTGCTCATTGTTTGTTTTTTGCCAAAAGACAACTGTGTAATCCTAGTATGTAATTTAGTATTAACGCTAAGCTAATAGGGAATTTTTATTCTTTTAATTTGAAGGCAATGTCTCTGCAATACCAAAATGTAATGTTTGCTAATGTGGATGTGGATGATTCTAAGGTAAGAATCTTAAGTCCTTCTGTGGGGATACATAAAATCCAAATGCTGCATCGTTGATAGCACCTCAGTGATTATATAATCAATTTTAAGTTGAGGACAATTTCATGATGTTTTCATGATAAATGGTAGTAAACTTCCTCGTAATGTTCTTGTGTTTTGTATCAATTTTAAAAACAAAACCCAGCAAGTATGTGACTCTCCCACTGCTCCCTCCCCTCCCTTACTATGGCAGACTCCACTCCTCAATCCCAACATTTTTCTCCATTTACCCTGCTCAGCAGAATTGGCTCTACACAGACAATACCAGTTGGGTGGTGTTGGGCTCAAGGTGAAAAGTGTTTTTCACCCTTGTAGTAGATTATTAATCAAAGTCTGAAACCCAGCTCAATGCATTTATATCTTGCTTTCCTCTTGCTATGGTTATGGTTTTTGTGGGTTTTTTAAAACATCACAAGGAATTCCAAGAAATCCTTCCCTCCTGTCCCTCCCTAGAGCCTCCTTTCCTCTCCTTCCCCCAAAATAATCAACCTCATGCCCTTAGTCAAAATGTGCTTCATTAATGGGGTGTCTGGGTGGCTCAGTCGGTGAAGCATCCAGTTCTTAAAGTTGGCTCAGGTCATGATCTCACAGACATGGGATTAAACCCCAGGTTGGGCTCCATGCCAAGCACGGGGCCTGCTTGGGATTCTCTCTCCCTCTCTGTTGGCCCCTCCCCCACTCATTCTCTCTCTCATTTAAAAAATATATTTTTTTAAATGTGCCTCATTAATATATACAAGGTACCCCAAAAATTATTCTTCCTAACATTTGCTCATTTACAACTAGGAAAAAACAGTAACAAGTGATCTTTGCACATATTGGATTGAATTTGAGCTTTAGAATAACAAAAAAAATCTGTTATTTACCCACTCTTTTCTTTAATAGTTTTGTGACCTCTTATCAGTTAACTCTACAAACTTCAGTTTTTTTCACTGTAAAACAGGGCAAATAATACTTCACGGAATATAAAATGAGATAAAATACATAAAATATATGACATAGCATCCAGAACATACTAGAAGTTCCATTTTGCCCATTTCTTTCAAGCTTTATCAAAGTGCAACAGATTTTAAGTGCCCTTTAAACTGAATCATATACTATGCATTCAGAACACATCTAGGATCATTATCTCTTTGTCCTTTTTTTATATTAACAGAGTTGTGCAACCATCACTACAATTAATTTTAGAACATTTTCACCACTTCAAAAAAAAAAAAAGCAAACACTTTTGGAGTTCTCCTGGTTACCCCCAGTTCCTTCTGTCCCAACTCTGGGCAACCGTAATTCTACGTTCTGTCTATAGAGTTGCTTATTCTGAGCATTTCATGCAAATTGAATCATCAAATAGGTGGTCATTTGTGACTAACTTCTTTCATTTAGCATAAGTTTCCAAGGTTCCTCCATGTATCAATACTTCATTCCTTCTCATTGCTGAATAATATTCCATTGTATGGATATACCACCTTTTATTTATTTAGCCATTCAACTGTTGATGGACATTTGGGTTGTTTCCACCTTTTGACTTTTAGGAGTAATACTGGTATAAGCATTTATGTATGTATTTTCATTTCTCTTGGTATGTATCTAGGGATGAAATTGTTGAGTTTCCTAAAGCAGTTGCACCATACATTTCCACCAGCAATGTGTCATGAGGCCTCTGATTTCCCCACATCCTCACAAAAACATGTTATTGTCTGCCTTTTTGATGATAACTCTTTCCCTTTTAAGGAGAAACAAAATACACAATTTTTTTAACAGTAATTTATTTATTATCATTGCTGTGATCATGAAAATTATAATTTAGTGTGTGTGTGTGTGTGTGTGTGTGTGTGTGTGTTACAGGCAGCAGGGGAGAGATTCACCCCATAAAATGATAGGTATATTAGAGAGAAAAGTCCAATTCTGTTGATCCTGTGGGTGGCTAATTTTCCTTGGACTCTAAACAAGATAAAAACGGGTATTTAAGAGCAGATTGTAATGGATTAAAATAATTGGAATTCTGATATATTTGCTTTTTTTTTGTTCATCTTTCACAAAGATGGGCAGTGAAGTGGGGAGTAGGGCTTACAAGAAAGAGACCTGTAAACCTTACTTAAAATGTAAGACCAGTATATCACCCCATGTCTCAAGTGTGCATTATAAGGATACCTTTACTCTTCCTTATTTTTGCAATATGCTGTCTCCATATTGGGTTCTACTGAGGTTCCTCTGTAATCTTTCACAATTTCTTTTATTTTTTTTTAATTTTTTTTAATGTTTACTTATTTTTGAGAGAGAGAATGAGAGACAGAGCACGAGGGGGGAAGGGGCAGAAGGAGAGGGGAAACACATAAGCCAAAGCAGGCTCCAGGCTCTGAGCTGTCAGCACAGAGCCGGACGTGGGACTTGAACCCACAAACCCTGAGATCATGACTTGAGCCAAAGTCAGACACTTAACCGACTGAGCCACCCAGGCACCCCTCACAATTTCTTTTAAATAGAGCTCGTTTCATCCTTCAGCATCTGTTCTATTTTGGCATCCATCTCCCAGCCCTCTCCTAGGGCTCTGGGATGAGAAGCCTCAGGAATGTGAGGAGCAGCCATTTTCTATTGTAACATTCCTGGAGGCTTTGAAGACATGTTAGAAAAAGGCTTGGCAGGAGAATCAATAAAGTGTTAACTGTCCCTGGGTTTTCAGACGTGCCTCCTGAGAAGTCACCAAGTTCTGGGCTCTGTATAGAGAGAGGATACCAAAATTGTGACCTCATGCCATTTCTTTCCTTTCCCAGGAGTTGGCCCAAACTTATCACATCAGATCAGTACCCACATTTCAGATGTTCAAGCAAACCCAGAAGGTATGTTTCCATGGTAACTGGCAGAGTTGAATTATAGAATCATCAGAATCTTTTTAAAAGGCCTGGGGTATCCTGGGTGGATGAAACAACTGCATTTATTTTTAATATTTAGCAACGTGATGCTTCGTTTCTGAACTTTTCATATTGGCAAGGCATACAAAAAAATGCATGAATTATAAAAAAATCTCCCCATTCAGACCATCTGAGGTTTCCAAATCCGTAAGAAATATCCACTACTATCCCTGTAATATCCCTTTTGATGGGGCAGACCCATCAAAAAAGAATCTTACAGAAAAGGACACGATGAAATTCTCACACAAATGTATACGGATTGTTAGCAACACTTGGGAAAATGTTAATCAAAAACAATCCTGAGTCCGTGTAGCTAGTGGTTGAGCGTGCAGGCTCTCGTTGCAGGTTTCTGTGGTTCAGATATCCATTCTATCACTACCTAGCGTTTTCCTTAAGAACCTCTTTGGATCTTAGGTTCCTTATCTGTAAAAACAAAGATCCTAAGTTTTTCCTCTCACAGGGTGTTGTGAAAAGAAATGAATTTACGTGACTCAAGTTCGTAGACCCATCCTGATGTGCGTCAGTGCTCGCACGTTAGGGTAGTTGTTATCACAAAGATGTTAATGAAGTAAAATGTCTAAAATGCTTCGTGGGTGATTAAACTAGTAATTCCACATATGGCTGGGAACACTGACAAGTGTACGTACCTTATGAAAGGTGACTTTGCAACACGCTTAAGAGGAACAAACTGTATATTCCCGTTCACATAATCATCCCATTTGGGGGAACTTTTGCTACAGAAATACCAGCAGGAGAAATAAGCAGCTAAGTACATAGTAATGGTAGCATTACTTCTAATAAAATACGAAAGTAAACTACATGTCTTTTCTCGTGGAACTGCTCAGTGATTTGATTTGTGATACATCTACTTGAAATAGTATGCAATTTAAAGCATTAGGAAGAACATATGTAAAGCAAAAACATTCATGCTTAAACCTTGTGAAGATTGTGTCTACTATATAAAGAATGAAAGTAGCTGATACGCTAAGTGTAGGATTTGATTCTCAGCTTCTATTTGTGCGTATTTACCATAATAGAATTGGCGCGATAGATTTAAATAATTTTTCAAAAAGAATTAACACTACCTACCACTCCTCTTGAGTGTTTACTTGAAAGTGAAGCTACTGAGCACATGCACCTCAGCTCCCCTCCCCACCACCGCACATCAAATTGTTTTTGTGTCATTTTTTGTTATCCTCTCCTTCTCTTCCATCTCGGAAATGAGAAAGCATCCTCCTTTTGAAATGGATTTCATCCATTGTACCTTGATCGAATTCCCTCCCTTGTGCCCCAGGCCTCTATCCATCAGTTTTCTCTTTTCAAACCTGGTGTTGGGACAGTCCCTTTTGCCACCGTCAGCCATTCTTCAGTCTCTATCAGCAGTTCTTTGATTTTCTTCCAGGGAACCATTCCCTTGCCCATCCTTGGTCCATGTGCTTCCTTAGGGCTCCATCTCCATGGCTAGACCTGTGAGTGAACTTCGTCCCCATCAGGAATGGGCCCTTGACTCCAGTCAAGCCAATCTAAACCCAACCAGAGCTAATCCTAGGATGTGGCTTAAGCAGCTAGGTAAAAGCCTTCTCTTTCGATTTCATTGGATTTGTTTGAACTTGGGAAGATATGAAGCTGAAGGTACTACAGCTAGCTGTATGAAGCTGAAGGTTCTACAGAGAGAACCTGAAAATGAAGCCACCATACAATGAAAAGCAGAGTCAAACCAGGAAATACCAATGGCACTGATTGAACCCTGAGTCTATCCATGCCTGAAGCCTGAACTACTCCCATAGATTCCATGAGTTACGTAGACCTGGGGTTGTTTTTTCTGTTACTTGCAACCAAAAACTTCTAAGGACAAAATTAATGTTCTTTCAGACTTCTCTCCTTTGTTTCATGATCTAATTCTTGAAGAAGTAGAATATACTTCCTGCTTTCAATTCGAAGTTTCCACTTATTCCTTCATCTGCTGTTTTAAATGTCTCCAAGGCTCTTTCAGCACCTAATTCAAATAGCCATTTCTCAATCCTTGTATTCCTTGGTTATACAAAAGCACCATAACTAATCAGCTTCTAATTCTGGAAATTTCCTTGTCTTTTGGCTTCCATCCCTGATGTTTCCCCAAGCTCTCCTTTGGCTCCTTTGGCTCCTGCTGTCCCAAAATATAAGTGTTTCCTAAGGTTCTTTTTCCCATTCTACCTCTTCTCCTTTAGTAATTTCATCCTTACCTATAGTTCCAGCTGTAATGACCTTTGACATGAACAAGTACAATAGCCCCTCTCACCTCCAAGTTCACACCATAGCTCTGTTCTCTTTTCCAAATAGAGCTTGGCATAGTTCTATGTATGTCATTCCCTTATTTAAATTTAGATACCCCTTCCCCTCTGTTGTCTGCAGAATCAAGACTAAACCCTCCTAATCAAGTCTTCCATTTAAATTTCTCCATAATTTTGGCCCAGTCTACCTTTCCAAGCCCATTTATGTTTGACCCAGACCTTAATGTCATGTATTTGTGTCCTACTATCTCCAGTACCTAGAAGAGTTCATGTCAGTGTCTAGAAGAATCCACCCTAGGTGGAAAATATTCATTTTGTGTTTGATTCATGAGTGAGTAAGCAAGTGAATGAATAAATGAAGGCTGATGTCTTTGCCCTACATCCCTGTCTGCTCTGCCTCCCCTTCTGATTCTGTCCTCATGTCAGTCTGACTCAGGGAGAGTTTCTCTCCAGCTCAGAACAGCTGTCTGGTTTCATCTCTCCTGCTGATGATAGCGCTTAAGATCTGCTGCCATTCAACAGTTTGTTCTATGTTTTATGAAATAAAACTTTGGGGTCTCAATTGACTTTGTGTCTAGGCTCTTGAGCAAATCCATAGCTATGCTTTTGAGAAAAGGCTTGGCCTTGCTTAGTCTCAGTTCTGTATGTAGGTGGAAGAACTCACAGTTGGGGGTAGGGTGACCTCTTATATTCAATTATTTCTTAACTGGTTTCTACAGGGTATGGATCCCTTTTGAATTGATGGAACAAAATGCCTGTATTTTAGGCATCGTGAAGGATCTTGATTTTAAATTTTATGCCACTTAGTTAATGGAGAATAAAATTAACTGAATCAATGACACAATGCATTAAGCTGATCCACCTCCCTATTTTCTAACTCCAAAGTCAGGTAGCCAGCCTCTGATTATAAAATGAATACCCCTGTCCCAAAATATTTTCTTGAGAATTGAGTGTCTCATTGAATATTACTGACTTAGCATCCTGGTTATGAAGTTATTTCAAAAAACAAAAACAAAACCTTGAGATCATTTATGTCATAATATACAAGTAAGTCTACTTCTGAGCTTTGCATGTATCTCCAGAAAGATTCATACTTGAATAAATTTAAAAATCATTTGTAAACCTGCAGAAAATACTTACAATGCTGGCTTCCATTTAACAAAGAATATCAATCTTCTGTGCAAAAGACAACAGCAAAAAAATGGGGGCAGGAGATCCTAAAGAGACAGTATTGCAAATCTTTTTACCTCTTTCCCTCAGTCCCCAGCATTTGGCATCTGAGCATACATCTAGGGCTTCTGCAGGGTCCCCACTTCTACTATTGTATCCAGAGCTGCAGTCAAAACCTGAGACCTCTGAAATCACCCCCAGGTTCTACCTTGCAATGGTCTGCACAGGAAAAATCAATGGAACCAGAGAAAATTGGGCATGGCCATGTGATAGGACCCATCTATGTGAATTTCCCTCCTCAGTAGAATTGACTAGGAATGACATTCATTGTTCTCCTGGGGGTAGAAAAAAAAAACTAAATTCACTTCTTTGAGACCACTTCCTTCCATCTCTCTTTCATCTGGGACAGCACACCTGAAAATTAACTTATGGAAGCAGTTAAGTACTATTTATCTAGTATTAAAAAAACAACAACAACTTTGAGTCCAGTTTCTATTAAGGGATGTTATAAGAAATGTACTCACATTTCTGGTAAAACACCTGGCAAAGAACCACTGTCCATTATGCCTTTTAAAATGTACATTGTGTAAAAAGCCTTGTGATTATTTCCTCATAGACAGAGTTTGGAGAATATTTGCCTCCCTTGATCTACTCCCTTGCATTAGATCAGAAGGCTTAAGGAATCCCTTGGGTTTCTCTTTTTCTATTGCTGCCAATAATCTCAGGATTACTTCCTTGACTCAAATACAATAGCCTCCCTTATCTGTAGTTGCCTGGAATTCCCTAATTGCCATCTCCATACTGAATCGTGCTTTAATGGTTTTGTTATTTTATCTTGCCCTTGATTCTATCTCATTTCAAATATTTTCAAAATACATAGACTATAAACAAATAAAACTTTAAAAAACTAATACAGATAAAGCTATGTAACTATGACCCAGGGTTGCAGTCAATGGGCATTCTGTGATGCTGGAAGTTTTTATGCAGATTTGGATGGTCATCTAGCAGGGTTGTACCATAAACAGCAGCTGTAATTATTTTACAGTATTAGGGTAAAGGACAGCAAAAGCAAATTCCAGGTAATAAATAAAGTGGGATTGTTCCTTCCTGCTGTAATCCTTAGTGTTTTCACCTGGGACATCACATCCTGTTCCAGTAAGATTAACTGTGGTTAAGAAAAAAAGAATCTGTGGTGGCTCTCAGATGGGACATCCAAAACTTTGGCTGATTTTTTTAACCAGAATATTACACTGTATTCTGTTCTAAGTAAAAAAAAAAAGTACACATATACACATAAGCTGCAATGTGAATATGATATTAGTTATTCATTGAGCCTCTGAAGCCCATCAGTAGATCCCCCAGGTTTATAACATTGCTTCCAGACCAAAGTTGACATATGTCAATGGAACAAAAGAAAAGAAGAGTAACAAAGATTTAGCAACTCTTGGCCAACAGCTTAAATTTATCCAACATCGAAATTGGTTCCATCTTTCATTCTTTGATATGAGAGTAAATGGCTTCTCAAAACACTTTAATCCAAGAACAATGGGATACGGATGCATGGATGCTAATAAGTGAGTTATTTACAAATGAATAATTCAGCTCATAGGCTCACATCTAGTGGGAGGAACTCCTGCTCCTTTGCTTGTGAACAGCAGGGCTCCTGCTGAGGTTATAGAAGTCATTTCCAACAGACACCCTCCTTGAGGTAGGTACAGACATGAAAAGAATCTCCAATGGGCAGCACCGTGGTATGCTTGAAGGAGGACAGGATTGGAATCTTCAAGGGCCAGGCAAGGACAATACATGAGAAAATAGGAAGTAAGGAGGATGGTGGTCCTTGGAGAATCACCCTCCCAAATGCTCACTGTTCAAATTCATAAAAAACAATACTTGAACCAAGCCCAAAAGAGTGTCTGTGAATAGTTTTTGTCATCTCTGGAATCAGACAGCTGTGGGTTGAATCCCAGGTCTGCTTCTAATTCGTGGATGACCTTGGTTATGTGCCTTCACCACCTTGAGCTCAGTTTCCTTCTCTGTGAAATAGGGACTATATCATGTGTCTTTGAACTGTCGTCATGAAAATTTGTGATGATATATAAAGCACTTTAGCGCTGGACTTGGTACATGCTATAAAATACGGCTATTGCTAGAGCCCCATAATCTGTGCACCAATCTTCCTGAAAATTTACGACGAAATAGAAATTTGGAAACACTGGTTAGGAGAGACCTCTAAAACTCTTTGAATAACTACAGTGACCAGTTAAGCTAAGTCATCTTAACATTGGAGAGTTACCTACCCAGGGATATTCAACCTGTTAAGGACTGTGTTAGGTAGACACAGAGGGGTTCCACCTCAGGGGAAATTTAAAAAAAAAAAAACAAAAACAAAACTCTCACATGGTGTTCAGGGCTCTGAAGGGTACAGATCCAAAAAAGAAGTTACTCAGCCCCATAAAGCAGCTGATACATAGGCACAGATTAATAGACTGGAAGGGGCAAGAACTAAATGAGATGGAGGGGGAGAGAGAGAGAGATGGGCAGCAAACATTTATCACCATTTAACACTAATGCTAAGGATAGTGCTCTAGGTGTTAGCAACTGAAAGACAGTAATTACTTATATACCTCTTTTCTCCAGGGCAGGGATTAGGGTGAGGCAAGTGAGGCAGGAAATTGCAAGTATAGGGTGGAATCCTGTCTTTATTTGAATTTTTGATATTTTGTTCATTATGGATTTTTAAAATATTTATTAAAATATTAATTATCTTGGGCGCCTGGGTGGCTCAGTCGGTTAAGTGTCTGACTTCAGCTCAGGTCATGATCTCACAGTCCGTGAGTTCGAGCCCCGCGTCGGGCTCTGTGCTGACAGCTCAGAGCCTGGAGCCTGATTCAGATTCTGTGTCTCCCTCTTTCTCTGTCCCTCCCCTGCTCATGCTCTGTCTCTCTCTGTCTCAAAAATAAATTTAAAAAAAACCATTAAAATATTAATTATCTTGATTACTGAGTTCTCAGAGCCCCTTAAATTTTACAACATTGTCCTAGCCCTGTCCTCTAAATTTTAAATCCTTGAAATATAGGAATATTTCATTCAGTGATTGGCCACAAGGACTCGCAAGACCCAGTAATAGGTTCTACTTATAGCTGAGATTTATTACAACAAAAAATACAAAGCAGAAGCATTGGTAGAGTCCAAAAGGGTCCAGCACAGGCTTCTGATGTTCTTCCTTGGCTAGGAACACATAGGTGTGCTCTGTCTCTGTCTCTGTCTCTCTCTCTTTCTAGCAATGAACTTCAAGGACACATGTGGTTTGTCTCCATCTAGGTATGCTCTTTTGAGTCTCAGGGTCTGAGGACTTTATGTGGGGACTGGTCACACGGACATTTCTTGCTAGGCAGTCATTGCTACACAACCAGCTATGACAATGGAGACTAGGACCCCAATAGTAAAACCAGGTGCACAACATCAATATTGATGTTTATGCAATGCAAGCCAGTGGGCTTGGTCCATCACTCCAGGTATATATAACAAAATCATCAATCACTAATACAAAGAACAGTTTGGTGGGGGAAGGGACACATTCCCTGAGGGGTTGGTGAAGAATCAATCATGGTTGCCTTGGAGACAAGCAAGAAATAAGGAACCAGATCTGTTGTGTTAACGCTTCTCACAGTCACGTGGAAAATCAAGATATTACCTTTATTGTAAGTAGCAGTGGCGCTAAATTGTGCTAAATACACAACATGGTGTTGACTCATATCAACAAACTTCCTACTATTTCCTTGAAGCCTAGATTTTGAGATGACTGCCTAGGGGAGAATCTTGGGCTGCAGAGGAGAAACTCACCCACCTAAGTGAAGGAGATACTGCTGCTTTTCACAACTCTCAAGCTCCAAAAGTGAGAACACAGGGTGGTAGCCTTCCAGACCTACTTTAGGCCTGCTTCAGATGTGCTTTCCAGAAAAAGAAGAACAGTGCAAGGAAAACAGACCTGTCCCTTGGGCAGAACACCCCCAAAAAGGGAGGGGATAATCATGAACTCATTCCTTTGTCTAGGCTCAACTGATAAGCTCACCTCAACTTGGGGAAAAGTCAGTGAAGGAATTTCCCAATATTGGACAGTTGAGTAGATTTTCCAATGGAAACATGCCAAGTATAGGTCATTAGGTCATTGAAGGCAATGGCTCCAAAACCATTATTATCCTCATGAAGAAATTTTCATTCTATACTTTGAGTAATGGGCCGAATGGCATCTCCTCTGGCCAGACCAAAATCACTTTTCCTTATTCTCAGTGTGGCTTTACGATAAATTCCCACAACATTAGACTCATGCTCCTTCCCCACTTCAACAGAAAACCACATTGTACTCAGTAATGAACTCTCAAACAGCTTCATGTGTCCGTCCAACACCTTCAATTGATGGCAAAGTATGGCCCCAGGGTCAAGTCTGACCCTCCATGAGTTTTCATAGATAAAGTTTTACTGGTACACAGACATGTCCATTTGTTTAAATACTTACTGTCTTTAGCTGCTATCACACTACTATAGCAGATTTGAGTAGTTTCAACACACACCATCTGGCCTGCCAAGCCTAAAATAGGTATTATTGGGCCCTTTACAAAAACATTTGTCAACCCCCTAACACAGAAGAAGAAAAGCACTTTAGTCATTATTTATGCCACTAGTGCTTTAAGAAACAGATATGTAGCCAGAGTTTCTAAATCAGCTATAAGAAAATGAAAGTAAGTTCGTACTTTACCGAAATCTCACTAGTGGAACAAGTTGAGAAGAAGGCGAGTGTACATTTGAAAAAATTAGATAATAGATTACTTTCATACGCTTTTTTCTTGAATCCAAATGCATATAAATTCAAGCTGTTCAAAACAGTCTATTTACAAGAGGCCCTGCCTTCTTAGTTTGATTTTGCCACACTCCAAAAACCACAGTTGAGCTACTTGCATTTGCAAGGCATGCCCCGCAACCTGTTGTGAAAGTCCCGGGAGGGGGAAGTGTGCAAACACCTGCATTGTGATGCAGATGGTTCTGGGGGAAGGAATGGGTCTGGTTGAATCAGAGAGCCAGACCAAGATGGGATCAAAAAGTAATTAAGACTGTCTAGCTCTCAGTAGGTGGAGGCACTCACTGTTAAACGTTCTCTTGTTAGATATATTCTTCCTATCTCATTAATAAGATATAATGCCTTAGCAAACCCTTTGTTAAGAAAAGGAACATCACACAGCTTATAAAATTGGATTGTACAAACATCTCTAGAGCCATCTGCCAAAAAGTGTCTTGTGTAGGTTGGTTGTTTGGGCTTTTTTGTTTGTGTTGTTATTGTTGCTGTTGCTTTGAGGGTTTTGTTGTTGTTTTTAACTCAGTAAAGATGTCTGGAAAATTGCTGAGCTTTCATTCAGCTGCTCCAAAGCTAACTTCAGTATTCTTAATTGCCTATCAACTGGCCAGAGTGTTTCATTGTAATTAGTCTATGTATGCATCATTAGACTCCTTAATGGATACTCTCAGAAGTCCATTTGTTAGGAAGGGATCCCTGTCTCTGGACACTTTGTATTTTCTCACTAACAGTAATATACTTTTTGTAAGTGATTGAATGTCTTTGGCATTAAAAAAAACACAGCAAAAAACCCTGCCTCTGTTTAGACCTGGGTGATGGGTAAATGCGGGGATGGGGAATCACTTTATTGTTCTCTTTTTGTGTGTGTTTGAAAATGAGGGGTGCCTGGCTGGCTCAGTTGGTGGAACTGCGACTTTTGACCTTGGGGTTATGAGCTCTAGCCCCACATTGGGTGTCATTATTACTTAAAAATAAAATCTTTATTTAAAAATTTCAAAATGAAAGATGTTTTTAAGGGACTAGTGGACATAGGTGGTTGTGTAATGCAGGGATAGCCACCCCATATCCCTTTGGGCTCTGCCAACTGGAGCTCATCATTTCCATTAGTGGTCATTACAGATGGCAACGGTGCATGTAAACTGAAGACATTGAGAAGAGAGAATGAAACGTTGCTTCCTAATGCTTCAGGCCTTTGAAGCAAACATTCAGTTGAAAATGAGAAAACATTCTGGGCAAAAATTGTATGCTAGTGTCCTTGCATATAGAGCTCTTCAAAAGAAAGCTATTATATAATAAGCTCTATCACTAAGCCACTCCTCATTCATTAACTACATTTATGAAGCTCCTATATGCAAAGCCCCATGCTAGACAGACACATAGTATTTGCCTTTGGCAAACTGGACAAAGAATAAAACAGATAACACCTAGTCTCTGAAATTTAACACTCCCTAGAGTCTTGGGTCTGTCCTTCAGTGATCACAAATCAGCTTAGTTCAACTCTCTTCAGGCCTAAAACCATTAACAGAAGACCTACTCTGTATAAGGTTCCTAGCTAAATACTAAAAATATAGAGGAAAAAAATAAGGCAGAGGCCCCATCCTTGGTCAATGGCAGTAGACATAACATCAACTCCTGAGCAGTGGAATTCATAGGTTCTGTGAGATCACAAAGACTTGTGGAGTTAAATCTTGAAGAATGGTTAAGACTAACGGGTGAGAAATGGGAAGAAGCAAGAATTACAGAATAGCATGGGAATATGTCAGGATTTTTTTGATACTAATACAATAGTATAAAATTATCACTAGAATATGAGCTCCAGGGGGTGATTTTTGTCTGGTATGTTCACAATGTTTGGCTCATAGTAGATGCTTATTATATTTGTTAAATTAAATAAATAAATGAATCCAACTGTGAAGTGTTGCTAAAGGTCAGAGCTTAAGGTGGAGAATAACAGTGAGGTAGACAAGACAAAATCAAGGAACCCCTGTAAGGACCTTGGATTTTATGGTGGTGGAGAAACACTGAAGAATTTTACAAAGAAGGAGAGCATGACTGGTTTGTGTTTTCGGGCTTCAAGGGGGAGGAGGGAACTAAGGGGCACAAGACTGGAGACAGACAAGTTATAAGCTCTTATTAAAGTCCAAGGGAAAGTTGATGAAGTAAAATCCATGAAATTCGGTGGCAAATTTAATATCCCCTAAAGCCACCAGAATGGCTAACATGGAAAGGAACTGGCAATAAACACCAAGTGTGGTCAAGCATATGGAACACCCAGAACATTCATCCTCTGCTGGTGGAATATAAATTGATAAAATTTATATTTTATTGGAAATAAATATACTGGAAAACTGTTGGCCAAGTCTGGTCATTGAAGTGGCCAAGCTCTGCCTGTGTTCTTGCCAGGAGTTGTTGTGTTGATACCTGCTCTGGTCTCAGAGGATTTTGAAACTCCCTTCATGTCTATAGCCACCATCCAGCTGCTGTCTGACTCTTAGAAAAGAGACACTTTCGCAGATCCTTTCTGACGCCTTCCTCCCCTGGCAGCCAATGCCAAGAGAACTATTTATAGAGGAAATGGGTACAAACCAGGCAACCCAGATAAATCGTGAAATTCTGCACCCACACTTAGGTGACTCTATTCTCAAGACTCAAAAGAGCAATTTGCTGTTATGGAAATGGATTCATGAGCAAGCCGGTAAGTGAAATGGGATTAAGATGGAGTCACAAGTCTGGGGTTTACTTTCAAGAAATAGAATAAACCATGATACCCCCAGGCAGCACCCAGATAGAGTGATGCTGCCTGGAGAAGCAGAATCATTAGAAGCAGATATAGTTTCTTCTCTGCAATACACTGAGCATTGAAATTGTTCTAGAATTTTCCAACCCCTGCCCCAAAGGCCTAACACCATTTCTGGCTGCTGAAACCTCCCTTACTGGAAACTCAAATCTTCAGCCAATCCCAGCCTCAGTTTACCCACACTCTGCCTTCTCTACAACTACTTCATGTAATTGGTACTAAAGTGATAATGCATGGTAAGAGTCTTAAACTTCTGTATTTCACCAAATATAAGATGCCCATTGACAGATGCCCCATTAGATACTACTAAAAAGTGTTCCAAACAAAATATACCATCCACTATGAAATACACCCTGAGTCAGAGATGTGACAATTTGAAAAGAAAATGTGCTTCTTAGTGCCAATTAATTATAATACTATTACCTGCGGCAAAGTTCAGGGAATGGGAAATCACATGTCATTTGATTTCAGAAAATCATGTTTATGAATTAACAAGTTCTCAAGACCAATGCAAAAAGGCTCTGAGAGGTTTCAATGATTGAGTTTTCTCATTTCTAACATATTCTATGTTTGAGATATCAGTTTAGAAGAATATTATGGAGAATTATATAAACCTGGCAAAATATTAGCATAAACAATTTTGAAAAGGTGCCAAATAATTGAAACATCATGAATGTAATGGGTTTGTTGTGTGTTTATATTTTAAGTATTTTTCAGACAATGGAAATGAGGATAACTTAACAAACAAAAACAAAAACCCCTCCAAGCTTTAACATCTTTGTGATATTTGGACCAATAAATATCTCACCTTTGTGTATTTGTGAACAGATTTTTGAATTTTGTGGAGCTGATGCTCAAAAATTGGAAGCAAAGATTCAAGAATTAATGTAAGCCGATCTCCAAGACAAAATACATTTGCAACATTTTAAAAGGCCACAGCAAATGCGTTTGTGTTTTTTATTTGCAGCAAATATTGGAATGTTCGATCGGTCCCCCTTCTAATGTTTTACAGGTTGAACTCCACTTTCCTGCAATCTCATTCCACAATTGCTTGAAGCTCTTGCAGTATCAGAGAATGTATCACTCCCATTCTCTAACTTAGCTTTCCACTTACTTGAGCACATTTCTTAGGTGATGTTTTTATGACCTTCACGACAGAGGCCCTGCACAGCTAAGTCATACCATGCCATTAAGAAGGTTTTCCAGAGATCTCTGAAGATGGAACTCTTCACAGTGGTCAAGAAACAAATAAATACCGTATTGCCCTGGTGTACTCCAAATAGGTAGAAGCCATTCTTTTTCTTTTTCTTTTAGTGTAATGTTTATATATTTTAGAGAGAGCGTGAGCGGGGGAGGGGCAGAGAGAGGGAAACACAGAATCTGAAGCAGGCTCCAGGGTCCGAGCTGTCAGCACAGAGCCAGTCGCAGGGCTCAAACTCACAGCTGTGAGATCATGACCTGAGCCGAAGTTGGACGCTCAACCAACTGAGCCACCCAGGAGCCCTAAGTAGAGGCCAATTCTAATTGAGCCATCATTTGTGGTACAAAATTCTTCTCTGATGCATCCATTTAAATTAGAACGGTGTCATTTTTCTCTTCCCCACTGCCTTTCTAAAATTCTTCTATAAATTAAAAAAAAAATCCACATATACATACACAAAAGCCAGAAAGTCTTTTTACTACCTGCGATGTTTTGTTGTTAACTGAGATAGCTCTGATGTTTAGGACCCAGAGAAGACAGTTCTTCTCACACTGACTACTTGGGGTTGCCATCGGGTGAACGCTGGGGATCTGAAGTAAAGTCGAGCCAGCTTTCCCTAGCTGTTAATGACTGAGATTTTGACAAAATCCTAGAATTCTTTGGAATGTAGAGTAGAGGACACCAAGAGCCGCTAGCTTAAGAGAAAAGGGACACCTTTTAATCATTCAGTAAATACTTATTGAGCACCTACTCTGTGCCCAGCACTGCTACGGGTATCTAGAATAACACTTGATTCATAGAATCCAAAGGTAGAAATATAGCCAGCTTCGCATGCAGTCAGCAACATGAACGGGATAGAGATGGGGAGCCCAGGGTATTTCTGTGTACTTCTGTCCTCTGCTTTTCGGTTTTCGTCTGAATCATCTGTCCATTGCTGTAGCTAGTTCTTCTTCATTGTTCAGTCTTCATTCTGAAATGTAGCTTCCCAGTAAAATGGTGACTGAGATCTTAAGATGAGGAGAAGTGTTACTAAAATTGCAGGCCTCAAAGTCAAACAGACTCAGACCTCACAATTACAAGAGAATTTTGGTTCCAAAAAAGTTTTTGCCCCCTTTTTTTTTTCATAAAAATATCAAGTATTGTTAGTGATACTTTGCTTCTTTCTAGCCCAAACCCCCACCGCCGGGGGGTGAGGACAGACGGAACCTTCATGGGGTGAGGCAGCCATGCACTCTGTTCGTGGGGTTCAGCTGTTTGTCTCCCTGGAGCCCAAGTCAAGCCTGGCTTTTCTCTTTTCCACAAGCCTGCTCTCACCACAGGAACAAGGATGGAAGGTTCTAGGGCCCCTAATCTTTAAATCTTTGGGACCAGATGTGCTAAGTGCATCAGGCAGGACAGAAGAAGAGGGGCACCTCCCTGCACCAAAGCAAGAGCCCAGGGGTCCTGAAGCTGTCACTCATGCCCTGTCCCCAGACATGCCATTCTACCGTGCCCAGGTGAACTCTGGGTAGGGCTCCGACGGAGGCTAGGCCAGATGAGGTGTGAGAACTGTAGCCTGGAGTTAGCCAGCTCTAGAGGGCCAGGCTGCTGGAAGGGCAAAGAATATGGGCTAGGAAGCTGTTGGCCAGGCTGAGGCCCCTGGGGCCAGACCAGCACTGGCACTAGTATGAGTGAGTGAATACGCCTATCAACTTGACTAAGGCCTTCACCCATCCCCAGAGCACAGGCCACTGTGGGGGAAGATGGCTGGGAAATCATGATGCAGCTGGTGACAATGGAAAGGTCCAGTTCTCTGTGTGAATGTGTCGTAGGTACAAGTTCTATGAATGAAAGTCAAGGACACTTGTACACCAAAGTCAACTCATACTAGTCGCTGGCCTCTGGAAAGAGCAGCCTGAAAAACGTCTCTAGAGTGGAGGACAGGGTAGAGGATGAGTTCCATGCCCAGAGATGGGTGGAATCATTCTGGCAGCCTCGGGTGTGTTACATTTTGTAGCGTCTCTGTACATGTTGGAGCGGGCAGAGGTTTCATTTTTTTCATTGTTATTTCAGGCCCGCCGTATCATTTTAACAATAAAACAGGACACGTCAGAGTTCAAGAGAATTCCCTGGAGACCAGTCTTCTCCATCCCATTTCAGCAGGCAAGGTTCCTGTGTGACTTCTCTTGCCTAGAAATGGAAAGAGTCCATGCTTTTATAATGTCCTTTCTATTTTGATAGGAAAAGAGAACGGGAAGTCACTTAATTTTTGCCTTGTGGTCTATTTCTGAGGTGCACATTTTTACCAATGCAGTATTTGTTTATCAAGCACTAACATGATTTTCTAGCTGAGGCATGATCCAATAATGGTTCATAAAATGCAATTTAGTGGGTCAGCATTCTCTTAAAACAAAGCAAGAAATGTCAGACTATATTTACTATAGCAATGGTAACTATCATTTCATGGAACTTGTTCAGTTATATGTATATTTATACTAGGGTCACCATGTAAAATATGTTTCTCAAAGTAGGTTCTGGTGGGTCACAACTGAAAGCCATTGCCTGAGGGTTTCATCTTTGTCAGGGGTGACATGGTACTCAGGTTTGCAAAGTGAGGTTCTGGGACCAGGAGCGTCCCCTGGGAACTTGTTAGACATGCACATTCTCCCACGTAATCCACACCCTGAATCAGAAGCTGGGTAGGGTTGGGGAATCATGAGAGGAATCCGGATTATTCTGATCTACACTGACGTTGAGCACCACTGTTAATGTACATCAAGGGACCAATTGCAATCATTATTGAGGCAATAGAACCAAAGAGGAAATGGGGAAAACAAATTGCAACTCTTGATAAACGATGAGGCTCAAGAAGTCCACACACCATTTCATTTGATCTTCAAGGTAGTACTGTTCTCAGTTTACAAAGGCAGGGAGATGAAGTTCTTTGCCTAAGGTCACACTGCTAGTAACTGATTGCATCCAAATGTGAACCCAGGTGTGCTAGAGAAAATTAAAGGAAAGACGAACTAATAAAAGATTCTCTCAAGGCAAATAAAATCCACTGCCTTGGTCAGTCCTTTTATTGATGTCATACAAGCCCCTGCACCCTGATCCAGAAAATGGATTTCAAAGAAATTTCCGTCAACGAATAGTCCTCTCTCCCAGAATGTTGCTGAAAATGCCAAGTTTTAGACGTATCATGGGTACTCGCTGTTTTAAAAATCTTGAGCCCTTCTGTTCTCATCAAATTTTTATGGGCACATATTTGGGATTTTCATGTTGGTATCCTCTTAAAAGGAAGCATCCATCTGACTATATTTCTTGTCAGGGCTTTTAAGAAAAGGAATATGGGACCAGATGGGAATGAGAATGAGAAGTTGGAGAAGAGCGGCCGGGGAAAGAGTTTGAGCAATATACTGGACTCCTGCAAAGCCACTGCTCTCCCAGGCAATCCTTATTCCTTCTCCCAAAGAAGGTGGAGCTTTCCCCCAGAAAGCCCCATAAGGCTGAAAAGATTCAGTGGGAGTGTGCCACCAGGTAAGAGGACAGCCTCAGCTGGGATACCTTAGCCCTGAATTTTCTAAGCTTTGGTCATCCACATGCCACTGTTATTATCAACCTATTTACTTCTTGTATAGGAATAAATTCATTTTGCAACAAAACTTTTTGTCATCAGAACTTAAATGGAAGATGAATATTGTTCTCAGAAGTGGAAGAAAGCCTTCGTAGACAAATACATTGAAAAGAACTGATTTTTTTTTTGGGGCGCCTGGGTGGCGCAGTCGGTTAAGCGTCCGACTTCAGCCAGGTCACGATCTCGCGGTCCGTGAGTTCGAGCCCCGCGTCAGGCTCTGGGCTGATGGCTCGGAGCCTGGAGCCTGTTTCCGATTCTGTGTCTCCCTCTCTCTCTGCCCCTCCCCCGTTCATGCTCTGTCTCTCTCTGTCCCAAAAATAAATAAACGTTGGAAAAAAAAATTAAAAAAAAAAAAAAAGAACTGATTTTTGTGGTTTGTCAAAGATTCAAAGCCTGAATGATCTCTTCCCCGCCCTCCCTTTCTCTCCTTCTCCCTCTTCTGTCTCCTCACCCTCTCTTCCAACACAAAGAACAGCTATTAGGTGTTAATAGCTGTTAGGTGTTAATGGAACAGAATCGGGGCCCCTGGCTTGGCTCAGTTAGAACAGCATGCGACTCTGAGCATCATGAGTTTGAGCCATGTTGGGGATAGAGGTTACCTAAAAAAAAAAAAAAAAAGGATAGAATAACACCAAATCAAGACTTTCATCTTGAGTAATAAGAAATAATTGAAAGCCAGTAACAAAAAGGAACCAAGAAGAGATATATGGGAACGCACTGTACTTGCTTAATGTCTCTTAAACCCCAAGCTGTTATAAAAAATAAAGTCCGTTAATGTTTTTAAGTTGTACACATACAAATAAAATTAAGAGCTTTAAGTTGGAAAAAAGATTCCCACACTCCCTTGTGCAAGTCAAGGCTATTTAATGCTGCATTCCCCATACTATCCCAAATCATCAGAAATTACTACCTAAAATTACCTCTCACAGTAACGTTGGTCCATGGCCCACATTTTGTGAAACCCTCCTTAGCCAAAATCGGAGTATACAAAAAAAAAAAAACTTTTTTAAAGTATTAGATCGGGGGGTTTCCTGTTGATGCCAGAATGAGGTTCTGAATCATTTGTCTTTCTGCCGAAGCCCTTCATGACCTGACCGTCACGTTCATCTCTGCCCTTCTCCCCTTGCCCACACACACCAGGCATTCTGTCAGACTCTGTACTCTTCCTGGAATTTCCTTCCCTGCATCTTTGCCTGTCAAATCTTATTCAAGATCCCCCAGCAAATGCGTTATTCCTTTAAGCTGGCCCACACAGTCTCATGAAGCTTTCCTTGGCGGTCCTCTTATGTGTCTGTGGGGTCCTGTGGGCACAACCATTAGAGCCGCCATATTTTGTCAGATGTGGTGGGTTTTCATGTGTGCCTACAGTTATAAGCTAAAATACATGGGACCTAGTTAAATTTGAATTTCAGATAAACAGGATATTTTTTTTAGTGTATGTTGCATGCAATATTTAACAGGCTATCCTGTATTTTTTATTTGCAAAAGCTAGCAACCCTGTGTTTGTCTCCCATGAGACTCAGCTTCCTAAGGACAAAGGCTGTGGTTTTCCATCCTTGTGCGTGCTGTACTGAGGACATTACCAGGCACTTAGTAGAGACTTGGTAACTATTGGATGGATGAATGCTGTCCAGACACACACAGGAAACCCTAAGATTCCAGCTAAGATCAGGAAAACATTTCTATCTCTACCTAGAAATGCAGGTTTGGAAGGGGGAAAGACACATTTAATTCATAATCTATAAACTAGACCTGTCAGAAGGAGCAAAGGTGTCTGAATTATTCTCTACCTGGTCTTTAACACATATAATAACAAGTCACACACTGCGTGGCTTCTATATACTTTACAAGTCTATAATCAGCTCCCACACAAATCACATTATGAGGGTGAGAAGTTAGTGTACGGAATCCAAAACCAGGCAGAATAAATAGCGTCAGCAGCCAAGAACAGATCTACTCTATGTCGGGGCCAGTTCTGCCTCTATTAATCAGGTTGGCAATTAATCACCATGCTTTGCCATAAAGCTTTCCTGTGAGGGCAGTGTGCAGTGATGGAAGGATCACAGGCTCTAAAGTCAGACAGACTTGGGTTTGCAGTATGACTCAGCCACTGCCAAGCTGGAAGCCTCTCCGGGGCTTAGTTTTCTCATCAGTAAATCAGGTTATAATGGAACCTCCTAAAGGTCAATGTGAGTATTAAATGAAATAATGTGCACGAAGTGTTTTGTATGGTACCTATCCATAGCAAGTCTTCAAGCGTGTTAATGAAGATGGTAAGGATGATGAGGCTTTCACTTCTCTTGCAGCCAGATTATAATCTTTTTGAATGTGTAAACATAGGCTTTATTTATTTTTAATTTTTTTTACTTCTTTTTTATCCTCCAAGGGCCTCTAATAAAATGTGCAATAAACAGTCGTCATCTTCTAGACTTCCAAAGAGACTGAAGTGTTGGAAATGTAGTGTTGTAGTGCCTTTCATAAAGTTGATGATATTTAACCACAGTTGGTTGGATAAGACCAAAAACTAACCTTTGTAGGTGACTAGTGGACCGCACACTATCTTTCATAAGTCCCTGATAGACTAAATCTGGGCAGATAAGAAACACTAGAGATAAAAAAAAAAAAAAAAAAAAAAAAACACTAGCCACTTCCTTCTTAAAATAGTAAAGAACAGTTTGGGCATAAAAACGATTCTTCTCACATTTTCCACCAAGATGTTCTATTGGCTATGTGCTCTAATCACAGGCGCCCACCTTGGAGAACATACCTCCTTAAGATGGTGCTTGCCATTCTCACCAGCTGCTGGAGAAGGGAGTCCAGAATGATTGCTAATCCACTCTCAGTAAATGAATACTCATCAAGTAGAAGCCATTCTCCAGTCTTCATCCTTATATGCTCCCAGCTTAATTCAACTGCAGCCATCATTAAACTTATATTTCCATATGAAAATACCTTGACCTAAACCTAGCAACATCCTTATGGGCACCTGCCTTTATAACTATGTCACCACCACCAACACCACCATGACCACCAAGTCTGCTTGGAGCTCTGTAGCTTTAGACAATTTGCTTTAGCTTGGATATATATTTTTTTTTCATCTGTACAATAAGAAGGTTGGAATTGTGTGGTCTCTAAGCTCCCTTATCCTCTAAGCTGTAAGGATACAGCTCTGTATCCTTAGGACCTCATCCCTCTGTCTTATTGCACCCCTTTTTGTTGAGCCAGAATCTTCCCCCTCCCGCCCCATGCCTAGGGGGATTTTCTCCCCATCAGTCTAGGAAACACAACCTTGGTCAAATTGTTTCTTCCCATCATTTTTGTGTTCATTTCTAGGTCAGCTCAAATGTGTACTCACCAAACTGATTCAGGTAAAAATGATCCAGAGATTGAGGTGTAGCACTTATTAACCAGAAAGTCCACTGACAACTCATTTCCAAGGCTGGGGGATCAAAAGGAGCTTGGCACCTAGAAAACATACAGTAATTGTTGGTTGTGTCGTTGCTGTTACTGTTATCAGTGCAATGTGGAAAATTCATATACTGGAATTATCCCATCCTTGTCTGTGCCCTTGATTGAGCCTGGGAATGCCATCCATCTGGCCACTGTTTTGTGCAGAGAAAGCCAAGATACAGGGAGAAAGAAAAAGAAGAATTAGCTAAGCCCAATGGCCTTGATTGGTCTATGTGCCAAAATAAGTGAGCGAAGTTAGATCTTCCCAACTTTTCTCTGCAGTTTCTTTACTCACTCACCCCATGATTGTAGTTTGTATGGGGAGCTTGTGCATGTTGAATAATTTAAAGGACTCCAGATGCCTCAAATTACACCAATAGTTATTCCTTTCCTTCTGGTAAACTGTATCCTCTGCCAGTGGTCTTTAAAATGCAAATGTATCCAGGTGGTAACACATCAAATTCCTAAGTAACACTTTTTTTAAGGTAAGTTTCTTGTGGGTAAAGGAAAGAAAGAAAGCTTCCGAGAACAGTTCAAAGTTAGAGATCAGGCAGAGGGAGAGTGGTGGTGATGTGGGTAGAGAAAAGGATGCTGGGAGAGGGCACAAGATTCTAGAAAGATGGAGGAGGGGACAGAACACACACTCGCACTTGCTTTATGGTTTCATCTCTGGGCTAACCACCCCCCACCACCCCCCTACCGTGCCCAGGATGTTAAGAGTCTGTGAAGTCCTTTGGGAGCTAGATCTGCCATATGCAAATCAGAATGGCTCGGTGCCTGTGGCAGTTGTGACTTCAGACAGCATCCCATTGCCCTGTCCTCAGGGGACCTGGAAGAAACAGCCCTAGGACACTTGGTGACGAGTCTAGTGTAGGGATATTATTGAGAGAATTGCAAATCACACCATGACAGGATTATGATTATTCTTCTTGAGAGCCGCTGGTTTCTACTTTGTGGGCACTATGAACCTTGAAACTGAGCAAGATTCCTCCAGTGGATGCTGTAATGTCCCTCAGATCTTCTACACCAAGTGGAGGTCCCCAACCCTCAGTTGTGACTACTGGTTGATACTGGCTCCCGGCTGCCTCCCTTCTTCTGAGAATTAACCTTGGCTGATGGGAGCCCCTTGCTCAAGAGGTTATGACCCTCTAAAGGCAGCCCATAGTCAATGACTAGCTAATTGAGGGAGGCACAAAAGGCCCCTTGCGTTGAGAGTAAAACCATGATGGGGCTTATGCTTCAGAACCCACTTCCTACGGATCAGCCAGACGCTAGTCTTGACCTGAGACTCTGCTTACCTCTGTCCCTTCCCTCTCTTGCTTCACTCCCTCCCTGACAGGCTTTTTTTGAAAAGGCACTCCTCAATAAATTGGGTAAACCCCAATACCTGTCTTAGGCTCTGCTTCTATGAACTTGACTCTTGTACATTCTACTTTGTTGGATGTCAGTGTACTCCCAACTCTAAGACTATTATTTTATATATCACCAAGAAAGATAAGATGCTGATAATTCGTATGTGACACATAATGTGTATATTTAGTCATAAGACATGTCATAATTTCAATGCAAAAATATGCATCTTTGAACAAATTAAATATGGTATGTTTAATTTATATGATCTCAATATATTGCATACCTCTCTCTAGGCCACATGTTTCCACATAGACAAACTTTCAACCATCTTTCTATACATAATGATTTACAAATCTGGAAAACTATTGGTATGGTCTGAGTGCTTGTGTCCCCTTCCAAATTCATATGTTGAAATACCATTACCAAACAGGGTGGGGCATTTGGGAGGTGACTGGGTCCTGAGGGTAGAGCCCTCATAAGAGAGATCAGTGCTCTTATAAAAAGAGACCATGCAGAGCTCTCTAGCACCTTCCACCATGCGAAAATAGAAGCCTATGACCCAGAAGAGGGCTCCCACCCCGCCATGCTGGCACCCTGATCTAGGATTTCTAACCTCCAGGGCTGTGAGAAATAAATTACTGTTGTTGGCAAGTCACCTCACCTGGGGAATTTTGTCACAGCAGCCCCAACCTGCTGAGACAGCCATATTACCACACCTGAATTCCCTTTTAAAGCTCTCTTATTTCTGGGTGAGTTTCATCATATGCTGAGCCAGAGCAAGCAACGAGAACTGTTTTGAAAAGCAAAGGAAATAATTGTATCTTACACAGGGTAGCCGTTTATCAAGGGCTTTCAGAAAAAATATTCTCATCCACAGAGGAGAATCAGACTTTGGGACAGTTTCAGATTTACTGAACTAGAACTGGGGAATGGTAATGGGACGGTGAGACTCTGGGAGAGCATCACCGCTGGCCACAAGGGCTGTGCCCGATCTTACCCCAACCTACTTCTCTGCCTTCATCTCAGAACACTCTGGCCTCCACCTGTGCACACAAGTGCACCACACACACACACACACACACACACACACACACACTACAGCCACTCTGGCTTCTTTCTAGTTTAGGAAGGTGCTAACCTCTTTCCCACCACAAGGCTCTTTTTTAACATGCTTTCCTCTTTCTGGAATGCTCTTCCCTCCAACCTCTTTGCCTACTTACCTTTACTCAAAGGAGTCTTCTTCCAGGAAGCCCTCTCTGATTTCCCAGATTGAAAAGGGGCCCCTCGTTTTATATTTGAATAGCATTGTATGGTTCTCCTTTCTGTTACTGCATGTTGCAACTTTCCATTCATTCCTGTAACATGATTAAGATCTATTCCCTTATTAAGTTACTTACTCTCTGAGGGTAGCTCCAAGTTCTTGCTCACTGCTGGGCCTGTCCCCAGTGTATAGGGCACCCAGTGAATCAGTCGGTTGGCTAATTGAGTAAATCAGTCTGCAATAACCTCCTCTAATAGGCTGCATGAATACCGAGGAATAGTATCGTGCAACAGTTAACTGAGTGTCTAGACCCTAAATCAACTGCACAGTTCAGGATAAAATCCTGGCTCTGCCACTCACAAGCTATGGGGTTTGGGGCAAGTTAATTCACATTATTGTGTCTCAGCTTTCTCACCTATAAAATGGGTATAATAATTCTGTATTGTATAGACTCCAGGTTGCCCTTGATTATAAGACACCCCGTGTACCATTAAAGAAAAACCTACCAGTTAAGCTAGAACCCAATGTTTTCTTATTACTGAGGCTTTTTCCAAACAAAACCACCCTCTGTTCCATCAATAGGATTAGCCAAGTAGCGTTTCCCAAAGAAGCATTCCACTACACATGCCTCACCTGCTCCTATCTGGGGGACTCTCTTCCCTGTCGCTGGCACCCATTCCGCAAGATGATCTTAGCAACAGGTGTCAACAGAGGTTTCAGGTAAGAACCAGGAAGCTGTTATAAATAGCAAGTAACTCAACACATGCAGTAGCAATGCTCACAACTCAATTGAAATGCTGAGAACATGAACAGCTATACCCAAGAGTGATATCGTAGGCCATGTCCCCATCACTACCACACCCATGGATGGCACCTAGGAGAGGTCATGGCTTCTAAGAGACCCCTCAATTGCAGAGAAAATGTGAAGATAGGTGCATTGGCAAATTGTTTGTTCATCACGTTCCGTGTTGCTTTTCTTTGATGCAAAAGCTCATTTCAAATCTACATGCAACCAAACTGAATACAAAGTCTTGGTGAAGGAGCCTGGTGGTCTCCTTTACAAAAACGTACGGCCACTGTCCTTTGGTCTTAGCCAAAGCCAGCATCATCTGCATTGATAGTTCTTGTCACCACATGTGGTATGTAAAGCTCGACAAACCTGGATCTATCCATCAGCAATGTGACCTTTATACCCAGTTTCATCCTCAAGCTCCTGAAAAGCAGCTGCTTCTGGGCTTCCGTCGTCATTGACGACACCTGCCGGGATTTCTAGGCATTAGCCTCCCAGTCGGTGGCTGGAACTGCTCCATCAGATACACTCATCACGAAGAGTTAGTTCTTCGCAGCCCTGGAACCACGGCCACACCATCAGCTGATTGTCCTTTCCTGGTTTGTGTTTCACAGAGTCCCAAGTTCTTGCTGTACCAGTAGGATCCATGTGAGTTTTTTTTTTTTTAATTTTTAAAGTTTATTTGTTTTTGAGAGAGAGAAAGAGAGAGAGGGAGAGAATGAGCATGGGAGGGGCAGAAAGAGAGGGAGAGAGAGAATTCCAACCAGACCCTGCACTGTCAGCACAGAGCCCGATGTGGGGCTTGAACCCACGAACCTGGTCACGAACCATGATCATGACCTGAGTGGAAACCAAGAGCGGGACGCTTAACTGACTGAACCACCCAGGTGGTGCCATGTGCGTTGTTTTTTTAAGCTTGACCCATTTTCCTTCTGAGATTAACTCCCCTGAAATAAAGGCTGTTGGCTATTTTGAGATGAAGGTGTCCGTTCTTGGTTTTTCATTTTCAAACTAGTTAGTTTTTACCATCTTCAGGCAAGAAGTTCATGTCCAAGGTGTGGGTGAAGGGAAGGGGGTACGCCTTTGGGAACGGCTACAAAAGGAGAAAGGACGAGGCCAAGGCGGCAATCTGAGGGGGTGCGGTGAGTGCCACTGCTTTTGGATGTTAGGTTGAGAAGAAGGTGTGTTCGAATATATGAAGGGCACGGTGTATTCATATGAAATTCCAGGCACACAATGACAAATCCTCGTTATCTTCCAGCAGATACCATGGCCTCTGCCAGGCAGTCTGTAGCCACAGTGTCCTTCTCTTGGGCATTTCTGGAAGTAGCAGGCCAGCTAACCCTGCACAGACTCCCAGACTCAGCACAGCCCTCAGGCAACCCCATTCTTCCATTCATGATTGCAATGGAAACGATCCAGAGCCGGGAGAAATTCAGGCTTTTTCAATTTTGTGGCCGTGGAATAGCAACCCCACACAAGAACTATAAGGGCCGTGAAGGCAGCGCCACAAGGGCAAGGATTTTCGTCTGCTCATTCACTGTCTTAATCCCAGGGTCTAGGACAGTGCTTGGCACTTAGCACGTACTCCGTACATTTAGCTGAATGAATAGGCGAATAACTCCATAGATATTTACTAGAGTTAACAATCGTGATATGAGAGAATTCGCACTGGAGGATATGACTCACAGCTGAGTCAAATGTAAAAGAGGCTTAAGTCCTCTGGTCTCCCCTTTTCTATGGCAGCCTTTAAAATATCCCAGTTTATGGGGCAATTTTAATGGAAATAAACTTAATAAGTTGAAGTTATAGAATTAATTATATTCCGCTGCCATTATAATTACTTCCTCATCCAAGCCTGCTCGCAGAACACCTGGCAACAGTGAAAGGAAGACAGCAGCAGGTGTTTGGACTTAGTTCATGCTTGCTAACTAATTAGATGAGGATTTTTCCCCTGGAAATCCTAAGGCGTTTTCATTTGGTTCGGAACCCTGAGGCCTCAGCCAACTCTGTTGATCTTTCTTGCTTCTGGACTAGAAGACGTTTCGTCACGAAGTTGCTTTTACACAGAACTAATCTTTTGCCATAGAAGTCAATTTTATAGTTTGTCTCAGGCTTCTGAGGATGCCAGCTCTTACACGGTGCGTAGGAGTCAGCCTGGAGTCAGACTGTCCTGGGTCAAGTTGTAGCTCTACCACTTACTAGCTGTGTGATGTTGAGCATGTTACTTAACCTTTCTCTGCTTCGGTTTCAAAAATCTGTAAGATGAGGATAATGATAGTATTTACGCCCCTAGAGTATAATGAGGATTAAGCAAATAAACAATGCCTTGGACACAGTAAGTGTTATATCAATGTTTTAAAAATAAATCCTTAAAATTAACTTTCATTTCCAAGACTTTAGTTCCCGATAAAATTGTTGTCAATAATTGATTATATGATAATTTAGGCACATGATGGAAGATGTTATAAAAGGGTTTATATATACACCTAGTAAAAATTAAGAATGTAGTTCCTAGGGGCACCTGGGTGGCTCAGTCGGTTAAGCATCTGACTTGATTTCAGCTCAAGTCACGATCTTGCGGTTCGTGGGTTCGAGCCCCGCGTTGGGCTCTGTGCTGACAGTGCAGAGTCTGTTTTGGATGTTCTCTCTTTCTCTCTCTCTCTCTGAAAAGAAATAAACTTAAAAAAAAAAAAGAATGTATCTCTAAATATAGGCGTGGTGTGTTCAAGGATTGCTTTGGTGAAGTGTATCAGCTAAGGATTTTGACAGCATGCAAGAGAAATTCACTCTGGCTACCCGATACAAAGCCACTGGGGAGGCCTCTGGAATCGGCGTCAGAAATCAAGAATCAGGCATTTCCAGGGGTGTCAAGAGCAGAGACCCATGAAGAATCCCTGTAGGAATGACCCCAGTGAGTTTCCCTCTTGCATCACTCCTTAGAAAGCTACGTTCTTTGAAGGAGTTTGGTCTGAAGTCACGTGCTCACCCTCCGGCCTCGTGGTGGGAGCGGGTATGCCTGGATGGCTGGGCTCGGCGGGACTACTAGAAATGAAGGAGAGAGAGTCTCCCAAGGAAAAGCAGGGTGTTATCGCCCAAAGAACTGGGGAGGGTTGCTAGGCAGGCCAAAGAAGCAGCTGTCCACCTCATGAAGAAAGAAAGAGGGTGGGAAGTGTTTTCTGAAATATTGTGTATGTTTGTACTGCAGGCCTTTCCAGGAATTTAAATGTTTCTCTCCTCAGAGGGTACTCCCTGAGAGGCTGGCTCATCCGCGGGGCATAAAAGCAAAAAAAGCAAGAATCTGGCAATAATCATAAAGGGCTTCTCTCCCAGGCTTAGCGAGGCTGCTCTCTAGTTGTTTGTGTTGCATTAATTTAAATACTAATCTTGGCCTCACAAGTTCATAACAGCAATCATTTCTAGTTCAATCAAAACATATTATGCTAAACTTTCAGAATCCAACAAATGACAAGCTTACGAAAGTGGCTCACATATTCACAAAGCCTTTTTCCAGTGGGTTGTTCTTGGCTATAAGTACCAGAACACCCAACATGGTGCTGCTTCAGCCAAACAAAAATGTATTGGTGCACAGAACTGAGTGTCCAGATGTAGGACAGGCGTCAGGGGACTTAATCCAGCGGTTCCAGCTCTACTTCTCTGCAATTACCCCGATGTTTTCTGCCTTTGTTTCCTCTCTGTGTTCTTTATCTCAGGCTGGAAGCAAGAGGGAGCAGAATTTTCAGGCGCCACGAGTACCCAACACAACAACTGCAGGAAGATGAACTCATTTATTTTAAATAATTTTTTGAAGTTTATTTATTTTGAGAGAGAGAGAGAGAGAATAAGTGGGGAAGGGGCAGAGAGAGAGGGAGAGAGAGAATCCCAGGCAGGCTCCTCTCTGTCAGCACAGATCCTGACACGAGGCTCAATCTCACGAAACATGAGATCATGACCTGAGCTGAAACCAAGAGTCAGACGCTTAATCCACCACCCAGGCATTTCACAATCATTTTTCAATGTAAGTCTCCGGAATAAGGTAACTTTCCCTAGAATCTTCGGGTGGACTTCACTCTCATCTTTGGCCCAGATTGGATCACATGTCCAATCCTGCAACAATCCTTGTGGCCAAGAGGATGCCTTATGCTAACTGGCTTAGATCTGGGTTGTTGAACCAGTCACTGGCAAAGAGAATTATTTTCTCATTCCTGGCTCCCAACTCACTGGTCACTACACAATGAGAAAAAGGAGGAATTTATGTCAAAGGAAAATGAGGTAGGCATTGATTTTATTTTCCCCCCAGTATCTGAACCTGACTACTGCTCCAACCCTGTGTCTGAGAAATTTAAGATTTAGTGGAAGACACAGGCCATTTACCACTAACAATGGAGACACCATCAGCTTTCCCAACTTTTCTCGCGTTTGGAAGAGGGGCATGTAACAGAGGCGCCACCAATCAAACATAACTGTTTCAGTGAGGTTCCTTTTGGAACCCATGACACAAAGAGCCTCCTGAAAGATCCATTTGAGTGGTTGTGGCAGCTGGTTTTCAGGGACAGCAGTGGCAATAGCAACAATACATCCGGTATAGAGTTGCCAGACTCAGCAAATGAGAGTACGATTAAATCAGAATTTCAGGTAAAAACCTAATGTTTAGTATAATTTTTTCCGTATATCTCAAATATTGGATGGGGCATAGTAATACTTCTGAAATCTCACGCACTGTGTACTTAAAACTCAAATTTAACTAGGCATCCTGTTTTATTTAACTATAATCCAGGAGCATCTGGTTCCCAAGGGTGGCGGAGTATTCGGTGGCATTGGCAGTTCTCTCCAAACCCCAGACTGGGTCTGTGACTTTTATTTGGTTGTGGTCCATGCAGCTAGCTCCCTCCCTCGCTCCTGCTCAGTTTCCAAGCCCAGTTCTGCATCATTACCAGAAAGTCCGTGAGAAGAAATCCTGCAGCACAAGCTTCCGTTGCTTGCTTGCAACTGTAAATTCTTACCACACAAACCTCAACATCCATTACCAAAACTTGAACCCTTCCTTGAGCAGTGATATCAGGATGGGATACAAAGGCGGCAAGGAACATTTTTAAAGCAGAGGCAGTGTGGTACTGCCTTCTGAAGTCTGGGCCCTGGGAGACTAGGGTTTGTTTGAGATATATATATATATATATATATATGTAAAGTTTCTGCTTTATCAGTGGCTTAAGGAATTTCACACAATGTCTCCCTCTTCAATTGACCTAAGTGTGAAATGGCAACAGTTCTGGAATGTTAGATGAATTCAAAATTAAGGATTACAAAATTCTGGCATAGACCGAATCTTTCCCTTATTAGGACTCTTCCTTTCCTTTAGCCTCTCGTGACTGATAAAAGTAACCTCTTTTCATATAATCACCCTATTATTAAGTTTCATAGTATGAATACGTTGAAAACCTGTAACATGAAAAGGATTAGTAATAATTTTTGGCTCCTAAATTATATCGTATTTCTATTAACCTTCTTACTTTCCCAGAATAATATGTTTCCTCTTGGGGAGCAGGGGCTGATGTCAACTTAGTGGTTGTCATTGGGCCAAATAATGAAGCAGTTTAATTAAACTAATGGTTGTAGCCTGGAAACGCTGCCCTTCTTTCTTCTCTAGATATGAAAGAAGCATCTTGGTTCTAGATCATGAAATTTGTATCTTGGACACATACCAGGGGATATTGGGTGTCATGGACTATTGACTAAGTGATTATAAAGGTTGTTGTACTTGGTGCTTATATGCCGGACACATCCTCTCTGACCCTTTCTAGTTTATTCTTTCTTAGCTGGAGCTGCTGGCATGGCTCTAGAAGCCAAATATGAAGCAAAGATTCTCTTAACAACGGGCAGTTTTGGACATGCACAGGCTACTAAAACATAGAGATGGCGGGGGTGGGGGGTGGTACCCAGCATCTATCCCTCCTTTCTGCATAGGGAAGTATGGCCCCCTCATGATGTGAACTCTAAGAGGGACAGCAAAGTCAAAGCCTGCCGTCCTAAATAAGCTGAGGGGTCCCTGAAGGTTCCTCTACAGGATCCTGTTTCTCATTGCCCCAGCCTAGCCCAAGTGGTAGAGCATGTGACCTTGGCTTGGTCCAGTATGTGACCCCAGTGACTGACTGGTCCTCTCAACCACAACCAATGGGACACAATAAAACCTGGACTGTGGTTCCTGAGGAAAATTTTTGTTGTTGTTGTTCTTTTTCACTGGATTCGAAGCGATAGGAATTTAGGTTTGGAACTGCAGCAACCAGGATTGCTACCACAGAGAAGAAGAGAAGGCTTGTCTGAAAACAGGGTGAATCAAAGGTTGTAGAACCAAAAGATGAAATAGAAACTCGGTCCCGGTGATGTCACTTGATTTCTTTCCTCAAGTTTCAAGGCCAGACCTAGCACCAGAATTGCCAAATTCCTTTTTCTGGGTCAATTTTGGTTCCTGTTCCTTGGAACAGACAAGAGTTCTAACTGATACAATGAGGCCCATCCACTCACTGGACAGTGTGAGACTGTCCAGAATGAACAACAGTCACAGCCAGGCCTGCGACCAAGTCCTGGGACTTTCAGGTCCCCATCAGGCAGAGTCCTCTCCAGGATATCCTGCTGTTATACCATGTAACTTCAGGCAAACCACCTCTCTTGGGTGTCTCTGTCTCCTCCCTATCAAAAGAATATTCCTACCTGCTCTAGAGAGTCACATGGTCATTGTGAGGATAGCAATATGGAAGGAACTGATATGGCAAAGCACTTGCTACAGTGTTGTTCTGTTATGACATAGTGGTATTCCACTTGCTTTCCAAGCAGTCTGCGGAGCTTAACCAAAAGAAGCAACTCTGCGGGTGGCTCAGTCAGTTGAGTGACTCTTGATTTTGGCTCAGGTCATGATCCCAGGGTCAAGGGATCGAGCCCAGCGTCAGGCTCTGTGCTGATCATGGAGCCTGCTTGGGATTTTCTCTCCCTCCCTCTGCTCCTCTCCCCTGTGTGCACGCTCTCTCGCTCTCGCTCTCTCTCTCTCTCAAGAAAGAAATGAGCAACTCTGGAACTACATGTTTGGTTTCTGTTTCTCCTGAAGGGTATGATGTGTTCCAAACCCAGGGAGTTTACCTGATATATTACCTTCTAATTCAACCAGTTCATGTTTTGCTTCACATTTCAGTGTTTAGTGATCAAGCCACATTTTCCACTGGGAATAGTTAAAAGTTAAAATATCTGTTTGAGGTCTATGAATAATTTTTATAATAATGTGCAAGAAGTACTATTTCATAAAACCCTGCCTGCAACTCAGGATTAAATGAAATTGACCTACTGGTTTGTTCGGTTTGTTTGTTTGGTTTGTTTGGGCAGAGGTGGGACAGTGCTAGGTTACACACTTCAGTTATCAAATTTCTAATAGTTCTCTAAATGTGTTCCTGAGAAAATGACTAAGTGTGAGTAACACTACAATGAATTTCCTGTAAATTATAAAAGTGATAAAGAAGAGAAAAAGCTCAGTGTCTCTCCAGTTGTTTTAAGAACTGTGCTAACATGGTAATGGCACCATAAACATGCCATTTTAGACAAAGTGTTTACTGGTTTCTGCAATTATCAAGAAATAAAACAGGAAGGGCCCTGAAGTAAGTAGAGATGAAACCCCTATACCTCAGCCCTTGTATTTCTACAGGGAAATTTTGGCTCCTAAAGTCTGGTTATAGCTACACATCTGTATTCCAATCCAGCATTTTAATTATTAATTTTTTTATTTTTTTAATGTTCATTTGCTTTTGAGAGAGAAAGAGAGAGAGAAAGCATGCGCAAGTGAGTGGGGAGGGGCAGAGAGAGAGGGAGACACGGAATCTGAAGCAAGACTCACACCCACAAACCATGAGATCATGACCTGGGCCAAAGTCAGATGCTCAACCCACTAAGCCACCCAGGTGCCCCAATCCAGCATTTTTAGGAATAAAGCTGATGTTTTGTGGTTCTGACTCCTGTGTCTTCTTCCATGAGTTAGGAGTTGATCCCAAAGTGGGAACATCTTGAAGAGAGGAAATGAGGGAAGCATCATCTTATTCAGGGAACGATGAAAAGATGATTGGAGGGTTTCAAGCAGAGTGACGTGTTCAGATTTACATATTGTTGTGTGAAGAATGGAGTATAGGGAGGAAGTATGGAAGAAGGGAGATAGGTTCCCAGTGGATGGCCGTGGTCTAGTTAAGAGATGAAGTGGTCTGAACTGGGGCAGTAGCAATGGATGGAGAAATAGAGAAATTCCAAGTGCTTTATTAGAGTAAAGATATCCTTTATGAGCAAAATGATCACCTCACATCTGGTATACATTACATACAATGATACATTTTAAAGTTTTGTTGTCTCTTTAATTCACCTTTATTTCTGATAAAGACTCTAATTTAAGGACTTAGGCCTATTGCCCTGGGAAAGAGAGTCATGATAGAACATGCCTCACAAACATGTGCTGAGTTACAATGATGAACAAAAAGTAAAGGCCAATATAACAAAGTAATCTGACTGATAATGTGTTTTATATCTTGGGTTGTGACACCTTGACCATACCCTCAAAGTTGCCACATCAAAATAATCTTGAATGTGCTTGTTGGACCATTTAATTACTTCTTTGTAGTCAAGTGATATCTAAATGGTTCCAGGATTTGATGTCCTGGACAACTATGTATCTCATTTCATTTGAACACTTCTTTTAGGTCTTAAGGATCCAAGCATGTAAAACCCTTTTCTGGGATCAGTTTCCTTCCCTTCAAGTTTAACTGTTTGTAAGAATAATCATTCATAGTTGGGTCATTGATAGAGTACCACTGAATGATTTGGCATACCAGCACCCTCTAGGTAAGGAGTAGATAATAAAAAATATGTACTTCCTGGTTGATTGATGGTTATAGATCAGCAAGTTGTCCTTCCCACAGGAGTCAAGGTTACCCTTGGCTCTAGACCAGTGGCTAAAGGCATTGGACAAAGATATTCTACTCACATTAACTCACACCTTTTGGAGAGAGAAGGTTTCCAAAGTACAATTACAAGAACTGGATTCATCTGGCTTTAGTTGAAAGGGTTTTCTTTTTTCTTTTTCTTTTCTTTCTTTCTTTTTTTTTTTTTTTTTTTTAGAATTTGAAGAACATATTTATTGACATGAGATAATTTTGTGAAGGCAGATAGATTATCTTTATCTCAGTTTTGTTTTATAGTTCAGTGGCTTTTAGTATTTTCACAAAGTTGTATAATCATCACCACTAATTCCAGAACATATTTAAGACCTCAAAAAAACACTTCCATATCCATTGGTAGTCTCCATTCCCCTCTTCCCAGAGCTCCTGGAAACCACTCATTTACTGATGCTATGTATTCACCTATTCTGGGCATTTCAGACAAATGGAACCATTCAATATGTGGCCTTTTCTGGCTGGCTTCTTTCATTGAACATGTTTTTAAGGTTCATCTATATTGTGGCATGTATCATAACTTTGTTCCATTTTATGGCCAAATAAATAGTGTAGTGGATATACTACATTTTGTTATCCATTCATCAGTTGATGGATATTTGGGTTGTTTCTACATTTTAGCTCTTAAGAATAATGCTGCTATGAATATTTGTGTGCAAGTTTTTGTGTACACATATATTGTCAACCTTCTTGGGTATACATCTAGGAGTGGAATTGCTAGATCATTTGGTAACTCTGTGTTTAACTTATGAGGAATTGCCAAACTGTTTTTCATAGCAGCTGTGCCATTTTTCATACCCACAAGTGATGTGTGAGCATTCCAATATCTTCACATCTGCACCAACACCTGTAATTGTCTTTTATTTTTATTTTTGTTATTTTTTAGAGAGAGTATGTAAGTGTGGGAGAGGGTCAGAGGGAGGGAGAGAGAGAATCTCAAGCAGGCTCAATGCTCAGCATGCCCAACACAGGGCTCTATCCTATGACTCTGGGATCATGACCTGAGCCAAAATCAAGAGTCTGATGCTCAACTCAGGTGCACTGTTGTCTGTCTTTTATATAGCAATCTTAGTGTGTATAAAGTAGTATCTCATAGTAGTTTTGTGTTTCTCCAATGTTTAATTACGTTGAATGTATCTTCGTGTGTTTATCGGTCATTTGTATATATTCTTTAGAGAAACACTTTGCCAATTTTTTTAATGAGCTGTCTTTTTACTGTTGAGTTGTAAGAATTCTCTATGTATTCTAAAATCAAGTCCCTTTGCAAATACATGATTTACAAATACATTTCTCCCATTCTGTAGGTTGTCTTTTTGCTTTCTTGGACGTCCTTTGAAGCACAAATTTTTATAGTTTTGAAGTCCAATTTATCTCATTTTTTTGGTTCCTTGTTCTTTGTTATCCTATCTAAGAAATCATTGCTTAATCCAAGGTCACAGAAATTTATACTTATGTTTCCTTCTAATAGCTTTATAGTTTTAGCTCTTACATTTAGATCTTTGATCCATTTTGAGTTAATTTTTATAAATGGTATAAGGTATAAGTCCAACCTTATCCTTATCCTTTCTGCATGTGGGTTGATATTCAACTGTCCCGGCACCACTTATTGAAGATACTATCTTTTCTCCTTTGAATGGTCTTGCACTCATGAACTGAACATAAATTTATTGGTTTATTTCTGGACTTTCAGTTCTATCCTGTTGGTTGATATGAGTATCCTTTTGCCAGTACCACACTGTTTTGAATATTGTAACTTTGTAGTAAGTCTTAAAATTAGAAAGTGTAAGTCTTCCAACTTTGTTCTTTTTCAAGATTCCCTTGGCTATTCTGTGTCCCTTGCATTTCCACTAAATTTTAGGAACAGCTTGTCAATCTCAGCAAAAAAAGCACCTGGGATTTTGACAGGGATTGTATTGAATCCATAGATCAATTGGGGAAGCATTAACACCTTGATAATATTGTCTTCCAACCCATAAACATGGGCTGTCTTTCCATTTACTTAACTCTTTCATTCCTTTTAATGAGATTTTGCAATTTTCACTGTACAAGTCTTATACTTCTTTTATTAAATTTATATACAAGTAATTCATTGTTTTTGAATTTTGTAGATTGAGACAAATCTTACATTCTTGCTAATCTTGCTTATTCTAATAGTTTTTAGGATCTTCAGGATTTTCTATATGCAAGATCATGTCATCTGCAAAGAGAGTTTTGCTTCTTCCTTTCCAATTCAGATGCCTTTTATTTCTTTTTCTTACCTAATTGCTCTGGCTGGGAACCTGAAGTACAATGTTAAAAAGAATCAGTGTGCATTTGATGTGACCAGATAAACTTTTTGAACCTTGATTTTCTTCTCTGTACAATGGAAAGAAAAATATCTACTTCCAAGGGCAGTGTTGAGAAGAATGATACAATACAGCCAGCTCTAGGCTTGGCACTTAATGATCGTTCCACATGTGTGTTCCTTTTCCTTCAGTCATCTTCTCTACTATGGTATTTTGAGCTCCCAATTTTGATATCATTTATCATGTTCTCAAATCAACTCTTGCTAAACAATCTTCAAGCCCCACCCCCTGCACCCCAAGGACTGGTTGTATGTATGCATGTATGTATGTATTTAATTTCAGTATAGTTGACACACAATGTTATATTAGTTTCAGGTGTACAGCATATTGATTCCACAACTCTATACATTATGCTGTGCACACCACAAATGTAGCTACCATCTGTCACCATGCGATGTCATTACAAAATCATTGACTCTATTCCCTATGTGTACCTTTTATCCTCATGACTTATTCATTCCATAACTGGAAGCCTGTATCTGCCATCCCCCTTTACCCATTTTGCCTATCCCCTCCAAACATCCCCCCTCCCCCCCCCCCACCGCCACGCTACTCTCTGGCAACCAAAGTTTTGTTCTCTGTATGTATAGGTCTGATCCTGCTTTTTGTTTATTCATTTGTTGTGTTTTTTAGATTCCACATAGATAAAGGAAATCATACGGTATGTTCGACAGTCTCTGTCTGATTTATTTCACTTAGCATAATACCCTCTAGGTCCATCTGTGTTATTGCAAATGGCAAGATCTCATCCTTTATTATGGCTGAGTAATATTACATTGTGTGTGTATACATTTTTTTTATTAACTCATCTATCTATGGACACTTGGGCTGCTTCCATATCTTGGCTATTAGAAATAATCCTGCAATAAGCATAGAAGGGCATACATCTTTTCAAATTAGTGTTTCCATTTTCTTTGGGTGAATACCTACTGGTGGAATTACGGGATCATATGGTATTTCTATTATTAAAGTTTTGAGGAACCTCCAAATTGTTTTCCATAGTGGATATTTCCAAAGGATATTTCTTTGAAATGCAGATCCCATGGATCTACCTCAAAAAATTGTTATTCCATGCATGTGTCTGGGTGTGGTCCAGTGTCATCAAGTACCCCCAGCTATGCTAAATGAGATGGTCAAGGGCCACACTTAGGGAAATCTATGATCTGAGAAAAAGCTTGCTTTAGAAACCCTAGAGCTGCATTTTCTTCAAATTCAGACCTATACAAAGACCGCAAACCTAGTTTTCCAGTCCCCCATGGAGCCTCAGGCTGAGCTGACCCAGAAACCTGAAGCAAGTCCATCACCCATGCTACTTGTTCCTGTTCTGCTTGATGACATGGAAGTGCCATTTTTGCCTGTCCCGCATCCATTTCCCTTTTCTCTGCTAACCCTCTGGATTTCCTCACTTCCGGTTAAAATGGTTCAAGCAAGGTGGCTGCCCTCCCTCCCCACCCCCCAACTCAAGTTAATGAAGGTCAGCCTCCAGAACATTTTCTAGAACAAAGGAAAGGAAAGCTTTTCTTTCAGGACTATGGGGCTGGTAGGAACCTAAGCCTAGAGTGGCCGGGGCTAGTCTCACATAAGGTGGAGAGCCTACCGAGAAAGAAACCGTAGAGAAGGCGGCCCTGTGACATCTTTAGACCTCTGGAGCTCTTGGTAATATGAGTTGCTAATTCTCTTTTTGGGTGTGAGTCAGTTTGAGTTGGAATTTCTTCTGATAGCTGGGAGTTCTAAGACACAGAACTGACCCCTCAAATGGAGGCCTTTACATCACCCTGTCTCTCCTCTTCTTAACCTCTACTTCTCTACCCAAACAAATCCTCACTGGGCTGTCCCAAACAATTCCCCTGCACCTCACTTGCCTCCCAGGATGTCACCTCCTTGCCACAATGGGACACAAGTTTCCCATGTCCCTCCAGGTCGGGGACTTGTTCTTTACGGCCAGGTTTAGTTCATTTTTCTTCCACTCTTGGGGACAAAAATCCTTTTCCTTTGAGAGGCATGTTATAGAGCTCACTGTTCATTACTGATTCCTGATCACTTAATTCACTTAGGATTCTGACACCTGTTTTATAGTCTCCACTTCCACCTCTGCCATCATTCCAGAGGGATTTCACCATTCCACTTAATAGCCTGTAATCATAGCTCATGTAGCATTTACTGTGTACCAGGCATACTTCTAAGCAGCTTACATATATTTTAGCTCACTCGGCCCTTGTAATAGCATGAAGTATTATTATCCCCATTTTATAGATGAGGAAACTGAGGCACAGAAAGGCTATTTAGACTCTTCTAGAGTTACCCAGCTCCTAAGCGGTAGAGTGGGAATGTGAACACAGGGTCTAAGTGCAGACTCTGGGCTCTTAACATACATGCTAGCCTCCTAGTTCGTGTTCTCTAAAATTGTAGCATCCCCCATATCCACTCTATATTGGTCCTGTGAAGGTGGCGGGCAGTCAGTACCAACTGAGTCATTGCATATCTGGAAGGTCTTTGGAAAAGAGGAGATATCAGCTGAGGGTGGTCTGGATGGTCACAGAAGGTCGGTACCTCCCCCTTTGTACAGCACATGATTTATTGCCATTGCCCATGTAAATGTACCAACTAATGGAAAGGCCCCAAAACTGGGATTTAAGTTGGGCCAAAGACACAGCAACAGAAAAGCAGTTATATATTCTGTCCTGGTACCCCATAAAACGTCTTCTGCCCCACTAGTCCTTATTCTCCTGGGAAAGTTTCTGCAATCAGGCCACTCCTCAGAACGTGTGTCTTGTCTATAGCCTTACTCGTGGCCATGTGCTCCTCAACCCTGTAGAAGGTTTGCACAATAGGTTCAAAACCTCTGGTTTTCTTCCTTCCTCTGTTTGCAAGAGCAGGGAGAAGGAAGGCAGGGGACCGTTTCACCATCCCAGCCAATCACACCTACATGTAGCTTCATCCAGAGTTGTTCCACCCTGAAAATTCCTGCCCAGACCCCCACCCGACATTCCTCTCTCCAGCTCAGCAAGTTCTCCACCTTCACTTCCCGCTGCTGATGGGCCCTCGGCTTTACAATGCCTGCTAACACAACTCCACTGCTGCCAGACCCAACCTGCAAATACATCCCTGGATCAACACAAACGACCCACTTCTCTCTTCCAGGTTCTACCACGGGTAGAAAAAAACTCAAACGTGTGTACTGGCGCCATTATAAATATAAGATCGCCAAGATCAGCATGCCCCACTCCACGACACCAAGCAAGCCTAATTAGTACTCACAACGGCTTTAATTACAACTATTTATTGAGTGCCTACTCCGTGCCAAGCACTTGTCTTAATCACTTTCCAAGCACTTTATTTAATTCTCAAAACACCACCACTCTGAGTTAGAGATTATTCATGGTTCCCATTTCACATAAAGTAACACTGGGGCTCGGGTAGGTCGGGAGGAGCTCGTGGTCACACCTGCATCCCTCTAGCCGCCAAGAACACCGCCTGCAGCTGTCTGCTCGTCAAGAGCCCGGCCCGTTCCCGGCAGTCTTTACCACCCCAAACTGCAGTGTCACGCTGGAGCAGCGTTTTCAAGGGTGAAAGTAAAAGAACAAGAAGAAAGGAAGAGAAGAAAACCATCGCGATAAGCTCCAGAAAGGAGGGCGCAGAGATACTTCCTGGTCAGCGTTACTCAGCACTTTGTGGGGTTTGCGGGGCCGGAGGGCGGGAGCATAGCGGGCCTTTTCGAGGAATCCACCCCTGCCTAAGCGGCCCCTTCACAAACCCAGGGGCGTTTGGTTAAGGCCGGCTGACCCCTTCCCAGGTGGCCCTGTGGCTCTGGGGGTGGCCGTCCGCGTCCCCGCCTGCCCACCCCCTCGTGCACAGTGTGCGCGTCCCGTAAGCCGCTCGGCCGCCCCGACAGATCCTGGGTCCCAGCTGGGACGGGGACTGGCGGGCGGGGCCCCCGGCTTTGAGTCCAGGGCACTCCGTGGGGCCCCGCCCAGCGCCCGCGCCGGCCCCGCCCCCGGGGAGGCCCCGCCCCTAGCGGACGTCCCGACGGTTCCGGGAGGCGGGGCCTGGCCTGGGCGCCTAGGCGGGCGCGGGAGGCCCGAGCGGGCGCGCCCCCGCAACACGCACGCCGCGCGCGCCCGACCGCCCCGCCCCAGTTGCTATAAAGGGAAGGCGGGCTGAGCGCTCTGCGAGCTCTGTCCGGCGTTTACGATCCGCCTTCATCGGTCTGTACAGTCGCTTGTCAGACCCCAGCCGCCAAGATGGTGAAGCAGATCGAGAGCAAGGTACGCGCTTCCCGGGGAAGGCCAGGACGCGACGCGCAGCCTCCGTAGCCAGGGAGGGCGAGGGCGGGAGGTGGGCAGGCGCCCCTCCGCAGCCTGGGGGAAGGGGACGCGACGGTCCGGCCTGAGACTGCGGGAAGCCCGGGCCTGGGCGCGCCCGAGGCGGCCGAGCACGCCCCGGAGGAAGGGAGGAGAGGGGCGAGGGCGCTCTGGATGGCGTGCTCCGGGTGCCCCCCGCTGCCTGTGTCCGGTGCGCCAGGCGTCCCCCCACGGCGCCTCCTGCACCCCCGTGGTCAGAAAGCCCCTGTTGGTTGAGGGGATGAAGTCTGCCCTTGGCCCCGGTCCGTCTCTGGATACGGGCCGGGCAAAGAGATGGAGGGCCCCTTGAAGGAGGCGCGGGGTTGCGGGCCGCCACTCCCTCCCCGGTGGGCGGCGTGATCACCCACGTTGGGCGGGCAGCGTGAGCTCCCCTGGGAACGTATCCGGGCCGAAGACCCCGGGCGCCTCCGTCGCTGCCCGGCCCCAGATTTGGCGAGTGCTGTCTCCACGCCAGGGGGCGGCTCCGGTCTGGAGCCCCCCTCGCAAGTACGAGTCCGGCCTCTAGGCCGGAGGGGCCCAGGTGGCCGCAAGGAAGTGAGGCCGGGGCCGCGCCCTCGGGACTCCTCCTCTTGCGGCGCTGGGCGTGTTTCCGGCAGCCCTGGCTTTGGAATGACTCAGTCCCCAAGACTGGGCCCAGGGGCCTCCTCTGCCCTGCCCATCCGTGATTCACCCACGGTCGGGGGTTTTCGCTGCAGCCAGGAGTGCCCCCGAGGCGGGCGCGCCAGGTGGTGGTTCTACCTTATTAGGAATGTCCAGCAGTGTTCCATCATCGAGAGTTATTGCGAGCCTAATGCCCTGCTGCTCAGGAAACTGAGCCTGACATAGCGTCTGGTTGGTATGCCATAGCCACTCAAGAAGTGTTTGTTAAATGCAGTCAAAAAAGTGAGTGGGAGAACATTGATGTTGCTCGAACAGTGGAAAACCCCTCCAAAGCGTTTACCCTGCGGTACCTCCCATCCCAAGCCCTCGCCCGCCTTGAATGTCTGGACCTCAGAGGTGCTGGGGTGCCTTCGAAAATGGAAGTTTCTCTGTAATGGTCCCTTTTTGTTACTTATATAATCAGGAAACGTATATGGTCCTTGTAGAAATTTTGGCGAGAGACAGATCTCCTGTTTCCTAGAAACACCTGCAAAGTAGTTGAGATTATTTTATGTATCCTGTTTTGTGAGCCTCTCCCTACCCGTCCCCCCCCCCCCCAAGTTTAGCCTGAGCCCTTTTCAGGTAGTTAGAAGCTTTTGTAATCATTTGAGTATCTGAACACATTGCTGGACATTCAGGCAGTTTTTAGGGTCTCCAGTGCCGCGATTGGGTCAAGGGACATGAACCTTTTATTTCAGGTTTGTAAACCACAGAGGACAGTGCTTTTACTCCACCCCCATCAACAGTGACATTTCCCCCCTAACTTTGACCAAATCATTAATAAGAAAAATGGTCTTGTATCTTATTTTAGTGATGCTGAACTTTTCCCTATATATATGTTGATTGATTATAGTTCATTATCTGCTTGTCCTTAATTTTTTTTTCCTAATGGCATCCTTTTTATTATTATTGTGTGAACTTTTAGATTAAAATTAGCAGCCCTCTCATTTGTTGGGAAGGTCATTGAGTTTTGTTCCTCCTATTTTTATTCAGTACCTACTGAGTGACAAATACAGTTCACCGGTTGTTCTCCAGGGTCTGGCCAGGTCATCAGTATAACCTAAGAGGTGAGAACCCATTGAAAGAGTAGGACTTTGAGTGGCTTATAGTAGTTGTCTCAGAATCCCCATACACTACAAACAAAATCGATTGATTCCTAGAACACACCTTTCAGTCTTTCCCCATTTTAGCTGTCATAGTTATGGCGCCCTCCTCCCCTCATTAATGGAAGATGTGTACAAAGGTGACTGGAGATTGGTTACACAAGAAAGGACTACAGCCTGGGGCCTAAAGACCCTGATAATCAGTTGACCTTCAAAATTATGACCCAGAGGCATTAATCAAAAGTTAAACTCATTTGAATGTTACTAGTAAATATTGAACACACCTTAGATTTCTATCCTGATGGGCTAAAGTTGGTGCCGTTGGCCATCCAAGACCTCTCTTTCTGAAGTGTGATAGTTTAGAGTCACTGGGATCTATTTTAGATATAAGTGGACTGTAAATGTGTGATGAGAAAGAAATCAACCCAGTTGTGTGTTGTTTAAGAATAGCATCGGCCATTTATTGAACGCCTACCTTCTATACATAAGCGTTCATGCTTGTTAATTAACTTCAGAATGGGTATGTTTAGGAAAAGAAATCCTAGAATCTGTTCTTATCTACCCCAAATATATTGTTTTGTTTTCTGAGTATTTACGTCCGTGATGGGGACCTTTATTTATCCTTATAGTTAATTTCTGGGAGTTAGACCTCGTGAGATAATCTTGAATCATTTTCCAATTGATGTCTCTTTAAGACCAACTTAAGTATCAGGAGAAGAGAATTTGTTGTGACCTCTACACATACCTGGCTCTGTAACTCTTCAGTTAAGCCAAAAGTTGTTGCATGGCTTTTTTTTTTTTTTTTTTTTTTCCCCCCCAGAGTTTTACGTAGTTTTGCTAGAATTTGATTCAGCAAATCAAAAGGTTTGAGGGAACCTTTGAGAGTGTTTGAATAATATTTTGTGTTGAAAGTAATCTCAGGTATTTACTGGGAGCCAACCATGTTCACAAAACAGTGCATTCATCTGATTGGACGTTATCATTCATTGACTTTTTTCCTGTCTAACCTGGTTCTTGCAGTAGAATGGCTAGTTTGACCTTTTAAAAAATCATGTTAGTGAAGGCTTTGCATTAAATTCATCCGGAAAACATGGTGATGGTTTGGAAAAATGATTTCTATAATTCTAACTTGTTCTCTCTCCCCATTCCCTCACACACACCTAATATCTCCCCACACCCTGAAGGTGGGGTGAGAGTTTGTACCTGAATAACTGAAAAGGTTATAGAAGTCATGACATGGGAATGCCACTTGTGAATTGCTTCACCAAAAAACAGGAGTTGGAAATTAGAAATATAGAAAAGTAACTGTCCTGCAGAGGAATTCACTTTAGATTTTTTTTTTTTTAAATGGTATTTACTTTCCTTTAGTGGATCAGATCTGATATGATTCTTAGCTTTCAAGGGAGGGGAACGTTAGTTTTTCATTAAACCAACGTGACCAGCATTTTTCCCTTGAAGAAAACCTAGACTTCAGATACAGATGTTTATGTTTTGGTTTCTCTTTGTTGCCCCAGTTTCGGTAAGCACTGATTAAATTGTGATTAAAAAGCAGCCCCTTGTTAACTCCAAGGTTAGGTTCCTAGGGTTACAATATCAAAACCATTGGTAAATGACTCAGGGAGATGGGTGGTAAGGGATTTCTTGATCATGTCTCACTGCTGGAATTTTATTTGACATTTCTAATGCAAAAAAAAACATTTAAGGAAACTTCTTTGCGTGAAGAACTAAAACTATTATTTGGTCACCAGTAAGAGCAGAGTTTTGAGATAAAGGGCAGACATCAATCATAAGCAGTATGATCTCATCTCTGGAAACTCCACTAAAGGGAGTATAAGGAAATATGCCTAATGTCAACAGTGACTGCCTGAGTGTAAACGTTTGGAGGAGGTTTATTTTCCTTGATATTTTTTCCTTGATTTTTTTTTTTTTTTAAAGCTTTTGACATGTTCCACTATAGACCATTTTAATTAATAAAGTAATAGCTTTTAAGTTGATTTATCTGAGAGAGCACGAGTGGGGAAAGGGCAGGAAGAGAGTGAGAGAGAATCCCAAGCACAGAGCCCAATAACTGTGAAATCATGACCTGAGCTGAGATCAAGAGTCAGACACTTAACTGACTGAAGCACCCAGGGGCCCCAATAAAGTATTAGCTTTTAACATTGCAAAATTCTGTGCCTTTGTGACTTATTCGATTGAAATGACCCTCTGAGTTGATACCCATTTAGTGAATGTTTACCATTTACCTAGATTTGATGTGGAAATGTAATACAAATGTCTTTATTTTAATTTGCTCAGTTGAATATGGATAAACTATATACATCATACTTGTTTCGTCTTATCAACTCTGTAGGATTTTTTTCAGTTTGTTTGGTTCATTTTAGCTTCTTAGATTTTTAAAAAGCAGTACCTTTGAATTGTTCTTTGTATCACATTCTATCAAGTTTGATCAGGGCTTTGGGAAATAAAGGAAGCTGTTTAACCTATGCGTTTCTTTTTTTCTCCTTAGTATGCTTTTCAGGAAGCCTTGAACAGTGCAGGGGAAAAACTTGTAGTAGTTGATTTCTCTGCCACGTGGTGTGGACCTTGCAAAATGATCAAGCCCTTCTTTCATGTGAGTATGAAATCAGTTCTGTTTTATAAGAGATTCTGTTTCGAGTGGGTGGTCACAAAGCCAGGAAAGGACAGTGTTTGTTGTTGTTGTTGAACCTTTGGTGTAGAAGCAATAGTGTAACAACTTCAGTAATTGCCTTTGACACATGTGTAGCCCAGTGAAGACAACTGTCAGAACTGTCTTAAATGGTTTTTGCTTTTCTTGGAGTTGAAACCCAGGCCCTGTTTGAAATTCAGGCCTCAGAGCTTGACATGTCAAATTCTTTTATACTAGGAGGAATCTGATTCAGAGAAACTCTATGTCCTTGGTGCTTACCTGGTCTCTAGTCTGAATCTTTAGATCTTTAATTAGTAGTTTCTACTTTTATCATGGTTTCTATTTAAGAAGCTTGAGTATAGTGACTGCCATTACCCAGTTCTGAATCTTTCTCGATTTTTTTAAATTTTCCAGTCCCTCTCTGAGAAGTATTCCAACGTGGTGTTCCTTGAAGTAGATGTGGATGACTGTCAGGTACGTGACTGGAAATTTGGAATACTACTGAGCTTTTCACATTGGCCTTTTCCTTGGAACTGGAAGGGCTTGTTTTCATACATGTCAAATAATACCGGGACTACAGCCCTTGCTAAAAAAAGTCATCGTGCCAATTATGAGCTTAATCCTAGCTCTCAGGAGCTTTGTACATCATATCATAAAATAAGCATAAAAACAGATGGTTGAGGCTGCTCTACCTTACTGCTCACCTTTCTAAAAGTTGAGACGCTCATTAAATCGAAATTGAATTTGATTATAACTAAATCCATAGACTGGAAAATTGAGAGACTGCTCTTAAGATTCTTTGTGAACTAGTGACATGAGAAAGTGTAGTCACAATCATCTTGCTTGATTTTAATCAATTAGAAAGACCAAATGTTTGAAAGAACAGACACCAAGGTGCTTGATAGAGAGCCAAGTGTAATTTAGGGGAAATTACAAATACTTGTTTAGCATTCTGTGTTAGCGTTACATTAATTAGCATTACAAATACTTGTTCAGCCCAGGTCTGTTCCAGATGCCTTTCTGCTATCCGTCCCCATTTTACAGATGAGGATAAACACAGAGGAGTGATCCATGGAGTTACAGTTAGTGGCAGAGTCAGGATTTAAGATGCGGTACGGTACTGTAGAGGAGGCTCTGGTGTAGGGTGGGTGCAGATCGAGTTCCTGGCACATGACTTGCCTCGTAACCAGCCCACTGAACTAGGAGTGTGCCTGTTCGTGTTCAAGAACAGCACCTGGGAGTTCTTTACAGATACATGCACATTTTTCCCTTAGCCCCAGTGGGGCGGGAGGGTGTAGGGTATGATACGGCAGTAAGGGTGCTCACGCGGGTTCCAGGCCTGGCTGCAGGACTTCTCCTTTAGGCCAGCCTCTCTTCTCCCTTCAGCTCTGGTTCTTCTCTGTGCCCGGATCTTGACACCTGCCGCATCAACCTCCAAGTGTGGCTTTTTCATTGAGCAAACCTGGAATGTTTAGTAAAGGTCCTGAAAGGTTTATAAAAACAAGTATGTGGCAGTACTTTCCAAACCTGTAAGCACCTGTCGACACCAAATCGCTTTTTCTAAGCACCTTTTCTCATTCTACACTCATACCTTTACTGGTGAGGTCCTCTCTATCTACCTGGCTCATCCTTCCCTTTCATACCTAACAAACTCCTAGTCATATGCTTCACATCTTCTCCAGGAACCTTTCTCCACTTACCCCCTTTTATACCTGGACTAAGTTAGTTCCCTTTCCTCTGTGTCTGCATGATGTCCTCTGCCCCTCCTTTCCCCTTGCGTTTATGGTAGTGGATTGGGGAGGACCCCATATTTAGGTGGCCTGACTTATTTTCCAGCTCCATCCTTTATCAGCTGTGCCTGTTTGAGCCTCTGTAAAATGGCAGTGCTTATCCAACATCATAAAGTAGTAGCTGTCAGGATTCCATGACATAATACGTAGAAGGTGCCGAGAACAGTGCCTGGCACACGTTCGGTGAATCTTAGCTGGTGGTGTATTCTTTTGTCTGTCCTTTACCATTAGTGCCTATAACTTTCTTGGGATGAGAGACCCTGTCTTATTTACTTGGCTGTGGTAAAGCGTAGTGGGTGTAGAATGCATTTATTAAATGATGACGTTACTGTTCTGATGTGTCGCAGAGTTTTAAGAAAATGACAGTAGATGGCATGTGCTTGGGAAAAAAATTCTAGCTCCCGATCTAAACCTAATTTACAGACTTATTTTTTTTATATGATCACTGTAGGCATGTGAAAATGGCACCTGGAAGGGACTAGGGGAATTTCTGACTGGTACTATGGCCCTATCAGATAGCAAGGGACTCTCTAAAGTTTTTATGTGAGAGGAAGAACCTGCTAGGTGCTCTGCCCGAGTTAGGTCACTTAATCCTCATGAGAGCTCTGATGACAGTTGCCTGCATAGAGCAGGTGATGGGGCTACAGCACAAGAGGAGGGCTAGGTCAGTTGAAGCAGAGCCTGCCAGGGTGGACTCTTGGCACCTTGCTGGACCGAGGACAGGTGCTCTCCCTGCTTGAGTCCGAAACCTCGGGGAAGGAGATGTGCAAAGCAGTCAAGGACTCTATGTGAGAGAACTCCTCCTTCTGTCTGGTTAGAGTACACACCCTGAACGTTTCTAGACCTTGGAGTGACCCTCTCACAAGTTGGGGACTTTTCACTTTGCCTCCATATTCTAAAGATTGAGCACCGTACAGGATTTTTCTTTGACTACTTTTGTGGTACTATTACCGTTACCATCTAAATAGCCTTCTCGATCTGTTAGGGAGTAAGAACCCGTTGGTCACATATACATAATAACTGCTGTCAGCGCCTACTCACCTCGCCATTCTGAATTACCCTCCTTGCCAGTTCTGTCAAAAAGCAGTTCATTAACCAATCAGCCAGTTTTTCCTCGGGGAATTTCCAAGTCACAGGAGTAGATCCTCCAGTTGCTTTGCAGCTCTAGGTAAAAGCATCCCCTCATTTCGATTGTAAAATCGAGACAAGGGATAAAAAGTACATCAGTCACATTTCTCCGTATTAGATTCTATCATTAATGGGTGAAATTATTAATGACTGAACTAGTTTAAATTTTTGTGCAGATAATTCCTGCTGAATTTCAGACTTAGGGTACTTTGTACTGTCTTTGGCATAGGCAACATATAGTTTTAATAGATAGAAGACTCTGTAAGCACTTGGGCAGGAAGAAGTTAGCTTTTAGGTGTAATAGATTCAAACAGACCATCAGGAGGTGTGGACACACCATGTGGCCCTCAAAATCATTTTGAGGGGTACCAGCCCTTTTGAAAATGCTGGACTCTACTCCCAACTCTGTACAGGGTAGGATACTTATTTTGTAAATTAAAACAAGAAACAAAGTAATTTAGACCCGATGGTTGTGCAGCCTTTTAGAACTGCCGTATGTTGCCGTTTTGATTAGAACAGCCAGGAAGGACTTCGTAGAAATGACAAAAGCAGGTTTGAAGTTACTTTGGCTGTATGGAATTCTAAGCTGAAAACCAGTGAAACTAAATTTAATAAGAGAAAAAGTAGTCTTATTACACTTACTGATAAAGACGTATTCAAATCTGAGATTGGGCAAAACCAGAGGGATGGAGAACAGATTGGGGTAGGGGAGGACTTGAGTATCAAGGAGCTGCTGAGGAGATTGTAGGTGAGCAAGGGAACCGGTCTGTATCTTGGTTTTGATGTTACCTGACTATGCGTTTGCCAGAACTCCCAGAACTTAAACACCCCGTAAAAACTGAATTTTGCTTTATGTAATTTTTTTTAAATTCCAGATTGTTTACAAAAAATAGGAGTTGAGGGTGTCATCAGGGGGTGGACTAGTTAAGTGAGGAACGTGATAAACTTAGGATCGAGAATGTTTAAGGCTTCAAATGTATGAATACCTTTCAAGTCACTATAGGAATAGGCAAATTAGTCCATAGAACAAGTAGTAGAAAGAAATACTAATTTTAGAGAGTAGAGATCAAATGCTAGTTATGAACTAAAACTTGACTGAAGTCCATAAAAGATATTAATAGATGGGCGTACTATGTTCCTGGATAGTGACTCAGTGTTATTAAAATGGAGTACTCCCAAGTTGGTCTGATTAGATCTCAGTGTGCCATTCTGAAAAAATACAGTCGGGAAAGTGTTTTTAAAAAACAAACACTAATTGGGAGAGAAGTTGTGGGAAATGAGAAAGGAAAAGCCCTGTAAAAATACAGTGTATTAGCTGCCCTTATTAAAACAATGTAGTCTTGTAATGTAGGTAGGTATACGCATGGAACAGAATAGACAGTTCAAAAAAAAAAATAGGATCAAGTCTACTTAAACATGTATTAATCATTAACAGTTTGGAGTTAAGATGTTGCATTTCTACCTCCATTAAAATTTGTTTTCTAATGTTTATTTTTGAGAGAGTGCAAGTGGGGGAGGGGCAGAGAGAAGGAGACACAGAATCCGAGGCAGGTTCCGGGCTCTGAGTTGTTGGCACAGTTGTCGAATCCATGAACCGTGAGATCATGACCTGAGCTGAAGCCGGATGCTCAACTGACTGAGCCACCCAGGCGCCCCTAACCTAGAAGACATTCAAACAAAAATCCTAGTAAATACTGAACGTATTTCCAGAAATGATGGCGCTGTTAAGCACATTGATGGCCCTGGCTTTCATAATCTCAAGAACAGAACTGTTTTTACTCTTGCCACTGAGGAAATGGGCCTGGAAAAATTCAGTCACAGACCTGAAGTCTGTTTAATGCTCAAGCTCGCACTTTTAATGAATGGGGTAGAGAAGGGCTGATGGATTTGATCAAGTGAAGTCAGACTAGGTGGCAAAAATTATGATAAATACTGAAATTGATATGTACTGAAGTACCTCCCAATATGATTGTGTGTCTAGAGCTTTGAAAAGGAGCATGTTTGGGGTGCCGGGTGGCTCAGTTGGTTAAGTGTCCTCCGCTTAATCTCAGCTCAGGTCTTGATCTCAGAGTTATGAGTCCAAGCCCCACATTGGCTCTGCGCTGGGCTTGAAGCCTCTTCAAAAGCATGTTCTTTGTCTTAGCAGTTCTACTTCCAGGGGTGGTGATTGACCCAGGATGTAGATAGTTGCATAGGAAGATGCAAGTGTTTAAGCAAAAATCAAAGCCTTTTACTTACTGACCAGTGGACTAGTTCCAGTGATGATACCTCCATACAGCGACTGCTATTAGGCCATAAAAAATGATTGTGTACTTTTTCACGGGGAAAAGTCCACTGTATGTATATATTATACTGAGTATACAGGTGTGTTACCGTGCACGCAGCATAGGTTTTATAAAGAAAAGCGTTTAGGTACACTAGTGAGATGTTTATGCTGGCTTGTACAGATTAGGACTGGTTTCCTTCTTCCAGTTTTTTGCCTTGAATGTAGGTTATACTTCTATAAAATGAAAATGATCTTCCTAGGCCCATCAGTTTCACTTTAAGGTTTTTGCCCTAAGATGTGTCTGAGGATTTATTCACAAGGATGTGCAGAAATTGGAAATAACAAAGCCTCACTTTTGGGAATCAAGGCGACCTAGGATTCCATACCATAAACAAAGCAAAACAAAACCACCTTCACATCTAATGAAAGCAAATTCTAAATGCTTTACGTGGTAAAGTTTTAGTTAAAGATTTGAGTGCAATTTTTAAAATTTAAAAAATACATCTTGTTCATCTTATTTTGAGAGGAGAGAGAATTCCAAGCAGGCTTGAGCTCATAAACCATGAGATGGTGACCTGAGCCCAAATCAAGCGTCAGACATTTAATGGACTGAGCCATGCAGATGCCCCAGGATTTTTTAAATGCTATCACAGAGCCTTGGCACCACTTCTGAGTATTCGTCTATTTTCCAGTTTGGCGATTTAGTTTTTTATAAGTCCCTTCTTTAATAAGTCTCTTATTGAGAGAGTCCCAAGCAGGCTCTGCACTGTCAGCACAGAGCCCAACTTGGGGCTTGATCCCATCAACCATGAGATCATGACTTGAGCCAGAATCGAGAATGGAAGCTTGGCCTACTGAGCCACTCAGGTGCCCCAGGATTTATTTTATTGTAAATTCAGCAGTTGCACCAACGCAGGAACGCTGGTCTCTGGCTAGTTGAGGCAGAAGACATCCAGAATCCTGAGAACATCGATTAGGCTGTCACATCCATTGAATGAGACGAGACCCTGTATTTTTTGCTGATAAAGCTTCCTCAGCAGAAAGTTATGACGACTGGCCAGCCCTGTTTTACCTGCCTTTGTGTGTGATGCAGCTCACTCCCCCGGTGAGTTTCTAATTAGAAGTGGAGGGGGTGGGGGGGCAGTGCACCTGGATGGCTCAGTAGGTTGAGCGTCCAGCTTTGGCTCAGGCCATGATCTCGTGGTTCCTGAGTTTGAGCCCCACATCAGGCTCACTGTTACCAGTGAAGAGCCTGCTTTGGATCCTCGGTCCCCCTCTCTCTGCCTCCACTTGTGCACCACTTGTGCTCTCTCAAAAGGTAAATAAAACATTAAGAAAGGAAAAATAAGTGGGGAAGAGGGTGGCTTATCCTTTCCAGGCTGCTGCCCTTCTACCATGAATATAACACAAACACCCTTTTACTTTGAGCCTTTTGCCAACTGCCTGGATGAAAGGTGGTGTCCAACCGATGGCTTCCGTGTGTGTAAGAGAGGGAAGGGGCTGTACCAAACAGCTGCTCTCCCCAGTGCTGTGAGGGATGAGCCCAGTGTTCCCAGATACTCCAGTGTGGGAAGGATCTGCTAGTGGGCAGCCAATGCAAAGCTTTGTTCTTAAGCTCTTGCATGAGCCAAGCAGTGTATCTGGATCAGATTCAGCCCCTCAGATGACCAGTTTTCAGTCTTTTGCCTAAGTCAGCCCCCCAGCCTAACTTACCATCTTCTCATTTTCTGAGTACTCCTCCAGAACCTTGACATGGGCAGTTCATAGTCTTCCTGTCAACTCTTCACCACGTTTTCAATCTTGGATGCTCTTGCTACAAGGGAATTAGTGGAATTTTATGTGGTGGTCTTATCGCATGTTCTTAGTAGTTTCCCTAGGCGTTCAGAACCTGTTAGCCATTTTTACTCCAGTCATTACTGTCTTTGTGCCTCTGTGTTAGCCAGCATTTAGAGGAAGAGTCAAGGATATCCAAAAGGAACTCCCAAGAGTATTATCCACTACCCTTCCTGCCCAGGCTACCAACAATGCAAATTTATAAAGCTGTAAAACCACACTTTTCTTTCCAGTCTCAGAGGAAGAGGTCAAATTAATAAGCTGGCATACTGCCATTACCAGTGGCTCAGAGAGATCACTCCATTTTTATAGTCCTGTGCCCTCCCAAATTGTATATTAGAAGTCACCATGATGCCTTCCTTTCCTCTGTAAACTGGTTTCTGAAATCTGGTTCTCAGAGTTCAGCCTCCTTGGTTGCTGTCCTTCACTGCTTTTTGCTCCTTAGCTGCTGTGTGGTTCTACATTTCTTTCCCAAGCCTCTTGAGGACCATGCTGATATTTTCAATCCCTAATGGATCTTTTCACCTGAACGCTTGTCCAAACCCAACCATTTCCTGAGGCATTTCCCTCCAAACCCTGTGTGAAAAAGGTATGGTGGGGGTAGGGGGGTGTTAGAGGTTCTCATTTCGTGTTCCTGTAACAGAATTAAGGAACGCTTGATACTCCAGGGACCTCTGTTTCTTGATATGCAGCCAAGTTTGAGAATCTACAAGTCAATGTTTAATTAAAAGCAGAAAAAAACCAGTGTGGAACTTTGCCTTTGGGTTATAGGACTTTGTTCTTGAACAATTCTTGGGCAAGTGAATTGTTGTTCCTCTTGCTAATGCTGGGTTTTAGTCTTTATGACCTTCATGTATGGACTCTATTCCCATAATAAAGATTTGGAAAACTAGGAGCAAAGAAGACAAGTGCTAATTCTGAGGACTAGTTAAGATTAAAATCCTGAGTATACATACGTACAGCAGAATTTGTTACTGCTTCTTTATACTTGAACTAGCTGAGATAGAATTGGATTAAACAACTCACTGGGTCACTGTATATATCTGAGGCCAGTAGCATTCTGCTTATTGGTGGCCCTCAAAGAGGGGAGTACATGTTAATTTTCATTGAGACTATAACCAGTTTGGGTTTTGTGCTGCCATTACATTCATTCTGTCGTTCTTCATATGCTTAAATGAGGTGTACAATGGGGGGGCAGGGGGGGTACATCTGGGATTACTTATGCCAGAGCTTAATACTCAGTCTTGTTTTCATCCTCTCCCCGCCCCACACAGGATGTTGCTTCAGAGTGTGAAGTCAAATGCATGCCAACCTTCCAGTTTTTTAAAAAGGGACAGAAGGTAGGTACATTTGACCTTAAATCCAGCTGGACAATAGGAAAACATGGTGTAAATTAAGACACTGAAGGGACTTATTCCTTCACACTGGGAATCCTGTCCCCATTGTCTACTTTTAAGACTATTTAAATAGGTTATTCTTCAGTGATTTCAGTACATACCGGGACATCTAATTGAAAATTGATCTTTGTTTGAAGATCCACCATGATTCGTGCTTCATATTTATAAAGTACATTTATCTTTGAGAGAAATTTGGGTAAGAAATTGTACCTCAGCCTTCAGGGCTTTTATTCCCCCCTCTTAGTTTGTGTTTGTTTAACTTAAAATGTATGTATCTCTGGATAACGACCAGTCTTTCAAGTAAGATGATACTCCCGCTCCCTCTGCTCTCCCCCTCCTTTCCCCATTCTGTGATAGCTTAGTCACAAAACAAGGTTACGGTGCTACATCTAACTGCAATTCAATATTCTCTTAACAGGTGGGTGAATTTTCTGGAGCTAATAAGGAAAAACTTGAAGCTACCATCAATGAATTAATCTAATTATGTTTTCTGAAAACATAACCAGCCATTTGGCTCTTGAAAACTTGTAATTTTTTTTATTTACAAAAAAGGAAAGATCAAGTGTGAAGACTATATACCCAACTGCCATCTGATTATAAGTGACAATAAAATATTAATTCTACCCTTTTTAAAATTGGTGTCTTTGAATAGCTTTCAAGTAGGTGAAATGTGGCCATTAGGTGATAACTGACCTTGGTGGCCATTGATTTTGTTTTTTGTTTGGTTTTTTTTTAATTTTTTTTTTAATTTTTTTTTTCAACGTTTATTTTTGGGACAGAGAGAGACAGAGCATGAATGGGGGAGGAGCAGAGAGAGAGGGAGACACAGAATCGGAAACAGGCTCCAGGCTCCGAGCCATCAGCCCAGAGCCTGACACGGGGGCTCGAACTCACGAACCGCGAGATCGTGACCTGGCTGAAGTCGGACGCTTAACCGACTGCGCCACCCAGGCGCCCCATGTTTTTTGTTTTTTAAGGGACAGCAGAAGAGGCACCTGAAGTTTATTTATTTTGAGAGCAAGTGAGCACAGGCGAGGGGCAGAAAGAGAGGGAGACAGAATCCTAAGCAGGCTCCTCGCTGTCGGCATAGAGCCCGACATGGGGCTCAAACCTGGGAACTGTGAGATCATGACCTGAGCCAAAATCAAGAGTTGCACACTTAACTGAGTCACCCAAGATGTCCTAGGCTATTGATTAAGGTTAAAAATCTTGTTGGGGGCAATGCAGGTAATAGAGTACTATGTTAAAATTGTTTGACTCCTATGAACAGAGAAAATTGTATTCTCTTTTCTAGCAGGCAAATCCCCTCTGATCCTCGTGACCAAAATTGAGGTCCATCCAGGAAGGAATTTCTCTGGTTTTGAGATTCCTGTCTCGAAAGTTACAGTGAGCTGCTGTTTTGCTAGTGGTAACTGAGTCATGTTCTATCAGCAGAACTTCGTGGTTGCCTCACAAGGGAGTTCTGCAAACATTTCCATGGGAACTTTGATTCCCTCAAAGTATCTTAAGAGACTGGTTTTATAGGCCTGATAGACATACTTACCTAAGTGGTAAAGAGTGTTGAAGTCATTAGTCTTTAATAAAAGGCAAGAACATTAAGGGTTTCATAGATGAGTGCTACAGAATAGAGAGCCTAGTGGTCAGCCTGTGACAAAAGACACAATAGTATACAATGGAGAGAAGATGGTCTCCGATCGATGGTAGTGGGAAAATTGGGCAGCTACATGCCAGAGATGAAACTGGACCACTTTCTTACACCATACACAAACCTAAGTGGACTAAAGACCCGACTGTGAGAAACTCGAAAGTATAAAATGCCCTAGTACTCTGACATCAGCCCTAGCCACATTTTTCTAATGCATCTCCTCAGGCAGGAAAAAGAAACGCAAAAATGAACTTGGGACTACCCCAAACCAAAAAGCTTTTGCACAGAATAGGAAACCATCAACAAAAAGCAATAACCTGAATGGGGGAAGATAGCTGCAAATGATCTACCCGATAGGGGGTTGATATAAAGAACTACAACTCCACACCAAAGTAATAATCTGATTTTAAAAATGGGCAGAGAATCTGAAGAGACACTTTTCCAAAGAAGGCATACAGATGGCCCACAGAAATACAAGAAGATGCTCAACATCATCAGGGAAAAGCAAATCAAAACCACAATGAGATATCACTTCACATGGATCAGAATGGCCAGAATCAAAAAGATAGTAACACGTGTTGACAAGGATGTGGAGAAAAAGGGGCCCTGTGCACTGTGGGTGGGAATGTAAATTGGTGCAGCTACCATGGAAAACTGTGGAGTTTCCTCAAAAAATTTAAAGTAGTGTACAATCCAGTAATTCTACTGGGGGTAAAAAAAAAAAAAAGGAAAACACTAAAAAGATAAACACACTTGTAGGTTTACTGCAGCATTATTTATAATAGCCAAGACAGGGAAACAACCCAAATATTCAGTGATAGATGACTGGATAAAGATAATAAACACACACACACATAAACACCATATGTACATGCACACATATATACACATATATGGAATATTATAAAGAATGCGTTCTTGCCATTTACAACATGAATGGAGCTAGAGAGCCGACTGGGAAGATGGCAGCGTAGGAGGACGCTGGGCTCACCGCGCGTCCTGCTGATCACTTAGATTCCACCTACACCTGCCTAAATAACCCAGAAAACCGCCAGAGGATTAGCAGAACAGAGTCTCCGGAGCCAAGCGCAGACGAGAGGTCCACGGAAGAGGGTAGGAAGGGCGGCGAGGCGGTGCGCGCTCCACGGACTGGCGGGAGCGAGCCGGGGCGGAGGGGCAGCCTGCCGGCCAAGCAGAGCCCCCGAGTCCGGCTTGCAAAAGCGGAGGGGCCGGAGGGACTGTGTTCCGACAGCAAGCGCGACTTAGCATCTGGGAGGTCATAAGTTAACAGCTCTGCTCGGAAAGCGGGAAGGCTGGAGGACAAAGGGAGGGAGAGCTGCTGAGCCCCCGGACGACAGAGCTCAGTTTGGTGGGGAACAAAGGCGCTCGCCAGCGCCATCTCCCCCGCCCATCCCCCAGCCCAAATCCCAAAGGGAACCAGTTCCTGCCAGGGAACTTGCTCGCTCCACGCAAACACCCAACTCGGTGCTTCTGCGGAGCCAACCCTCCGGCAGCAGATCTGACTCCCTCCACTGCCACAGGGCCCCTCCTGAAGTGGATCACCTAAGGAGAAGCGAGCTAAGCCTGCCCCTCCTGCCCCCGTGCACCTTGCCTACCCACCCCAGCTAATAGGCCAGATCCCCAGCACCACAAGCCTGGAGGTGTGCAAGTAGCCCAGACGGGCCACGCCACCCCACAGTGAATCCCGCCCCTAGGAGAGGGGAAGAGAAGGTACACACCAGTCTGACTGTGGCCCCAGCGGTGGGCTGGGGGCAGACATCAGGTCGGACTGCGGCCCCGCCCACCAACTCCAGTTATACACCACAGCACAGGGGAAGTGCCCTGCAGGTCCTCACCACGCCAGGGACTATCCAAAATGACCAAACGGAAGAATTCCCCTCAGAAGAATCTCCAGGAAATAACAAGAGCTAATGAACTGATCAAAAAGGATTTAAATAATATAACAGAAAGTGAATTTAGAATAATAGTCATAAAATTAATCGCTGGGCTTGAAAACAGTATAGAGGACAGCAGAGAATCTCTTGCTACAGAGATCAAGGGACTAAGGAACAGTCACGAGGAGCTGAAAAACGCTTTAAACGAAATGCAAAACAAAATGGAAACCACGACGTCTCGGATTGAAGAGGCAGAGGAGAGAATAGGTGAACTAGAAGATAAAGTTATGGAAAAAGAGGAAGCTGAGAAAAAGAGAGATAAAAAAATCCAGGAGTATGAGGGGAAAATTAGAGAACTAGGTGATACACTAAAAAGAAATAATATACGCATAATTGGTATCCCAGAGGAGGAAGAGAGAGGGAAAGGTGCTGAAGGGGTACTTGAAGAAATAATAGCTGAGAACTTCCCTGAACTGGGGAAGGAAAAAGGCATTGAAATCCAAGAGGCACAGAGAACTCCCTTCAGACGGAACTTGAATCGATCTTCTGCACGACATATCATAGTGAAACTGGCAAAATACAAGGATAAAGAGAAAATTCTGAAAGCAGCAAGGGATAAACGTGCCCTAACTTATAAAGGGAGACCTATAAGACTCGTGACTGATCTCTCTTTTGAAACTTGGCAGGCCAGAAAGGATTGGCACGAGATTTTCAGTGTGCTAAACAGAAAAAATATGCAGCCGAGAATCCTTTATCCAGCAAGTCTGTCATTTAGAATAGAAGGAGAGATAAAGATCTTCCCAAACAAACAAAAACTGAAGGAATTTGTCACCACTAAACCAGCCCTACAAGAGATCCTAAGGGGGATCCTGTGAGACAAAGTACCAGAGACATCACTACAAGCATGAAATCTACAGACATCACAATGACTCTAAACCCGTATCTTTCTATGATAACACTGAATGTAAATGGATTAAATGCGCCAACCAAAAGACATAGGGTATCAGAATGGATAAAAAAACAAGACCCATCTATTTGCTGTCTACAAGAGACTCATTTTAGACCTGAGGATACCTTCAGATAGAAAGTGAGGGGATGGAGAACTATTTATCATGCTACTGGAAGCCAAAAGAAAGCTGGAGTAGCCATACTTATATCAGACAAATTAGACTTTAAATTAAAGGCTGTAACAAGAGATGAAGAAGGACATTATATAATAATTACAGGGTCTATCCACCAGGAAGAGCTAACAATTATAAATGTCTATGCACCGAATACCGGAGCCCCCAAATATATAAAACAATTACTCATAAACATAAGCAACCTTATTGATAAGAATGTGGTAATTGCAGGGGACTTTAACACTCCACTTACAGAAATGGATAGATCATCTAGACACATGGTCAATAAAGAAACAAGGGCCCTGAATGATACATTGGATCAGATGGACTTGACAGATATATTTAGAACTCTGCATCCCAAAGCAACAGAATATACTTTCTTCTCGAGTGCACATGGAACATTCTCCAAGATAGATCATATACTGGGTCACAAAACAGCCCTTCATAAGTTTACAAGAATTGAAATTATACCATGCATACTTTCAGACCACAGTGCTATGAAGCTTGAAATCAACCACAGGAAAAAGTCTGGAAAACCTCCAAAAGCATGGAGGTTAAAGAACACCCTACTAAAGAATGAGTGGGTCAACCAGGCAATTAGAGAAGAAATTAAAAAATATATGGAAACAAACGAAAATGAAAATATAACAATCCAGACGCTTTGGGATGCAGCGAAGGCAGTCCTGAGAGGAAAATACATGGCAATCCAGGCCTGTCTCAAGAAACAAGAAAAATCCCCAATACAAAATCTAACAGCACACCTAAAGGAACTAGAAGCAGAACAGCAAAGGCAGCCTAAACCCAGCAGAAGAAGAGAAATAATAAAGATCAGAGCAGAAATAAACAATATAGAATCTAAAAAAACGGTAGAGCAGATCAACGAAACCAAGAGTTGGTTTTTTGAAAAAATAAACAAAATTGACAAACCTCTAGCCAGGCTTCTCAAAAAGAAAAGGGAGATGACCCAAATAGATAAAATCATGAATGAAAATGGAATTATGACAACCAATTCCCTCAGAGATACAAACAATTATCAGGGAATACTATGAAAAATTATATGCCAACAAATTGGACAACCTGGAAGAAATGGAAAAATTCCTAAACACCCACACTCTTCCAAAACTCAATCAGGAGGAAAGAGAAAGCTTGAACAGACCCATAACCAGCGAAGAAATTGAATCGGTTATCAAAAATCTCCCAACAAATAAGAGTCCAGGACCAGGTGGCTTCCCAGGGGAGTTCTACCAGACGTTTAAAGCAGAGATAATACCTATCCTTCTCAAGCTATTCCAAGAAATAGGGAAGGAAAACTTCCAGACTCATTCTATGAAGCCAGTATTACTTTGATTCCTAAACCAGACAGAGACCCAATAAAAAAAGAGAACTACAGGCCAATATCCCTGATGAATATGGATGCAAAAATTCTCAATAAGATACTAGCAAATAGAATTCAACAGCATATAAAAAGAATTATTCACCATGATCAAGTGGGATTCATTCCTGGGATGCAGGGCTGGTTCAACGTCCGCAAATCAATCAACATGATACATCACATTAATAAAAAAAAAAAAGAGAAGAACCATATGATCCTGTCAATCGATGCAGAAAAGGCCTTTGACAAAATCCAGCACCCTTTCTTAATAAAAACCCTTGAGAAAGTCGGGATAGAAGGAACATACTTACACATCATAAAAGCCATTTATGAAAAGCCCACAGCTAACATCATCCTCAATGGGGAAAAACTGAGAGCTTTTTCCCTGAGATCAGGAACACGACAGGGATGCCCACTCTCACCGCTGTTGTTTAACATAGAGCTGGAAGTTCTAGCATCAGCAATCAGACAACAAAAGGAAATCAAAGGCATCAAAATTGGCAAAGATGAAGTCAAGCTTTCGCTTTTTGCAGATGACATGATATTATACATGGAAAATCCGATAGACTCCACCAAAAGTCTGCTAGAACTGATACATGAATTCAGCAAAGTCGCAGGATACAAAATCAATGTACAGAAATCAGTTGCATTCTTATACACTAACAATGAAGCAACAGAAAGACAAATAAAGAAACTGATCCCATTCACAATTGCACCAAGAAGCATAAAATACCTGGGAATAAATCTAACCAAAGGTGTAAAATATCTGTATGCTGAAAACTATAGAAAGCTTATGAAGGTAGTTGAAGAAGATATAAAGAAATGGAAAGACATTCCCTGCTCATGGATTGGAAGAATAAATATTGTCAAAATGTCCATACTACCCAAAGCTATCTACACATTCAATGCAATCCCAATCAAAATTGCACCAGCATTCCTCTCCAAACTAGAACAAGCAATCCTAAAATTCATATGGAACCAAAAAAGGCCCCGAATAGCCAAAGGAATTTTGAAGAAGAAGACCAAAGCAGGAGGCATCACAATCCCAGACTTTAGCCTCTACTACAAAGCTGTAATCATCAAGACAGCATGGTATTGGCACAAAAACAGACACATAGACCAATGGAATAGAATAGAAACCCCAGAACTAGACCCACAAACGTATGGCCAACTCATCTTTGACAAAGCAGGAAAGAACATCCAATGGAAAAAAGACAGTCTCTTTAACAAATGGTGCTGGGAGAACTGGACAGCAACATGCAGAAGGTTGAAACTAGACCACTTTCTCACACCATTCACAAAAATAAACTCAAAATGGATAAAGGACCTGAATGTGAGACAGGAAACCATCAAAACCCTAGAGGAGAAAGCAGGAAAAGACCTCTCTGACCTCAGCCGTAGCAATCTCTTACTCGACACATCGCCAAAGGCAAGGGAATTAAAAGCAAAAATGAATTACTGGGACCTTATGAAGATAAAAAGCTTCTGCACAGCAAAGGAAACAACCAACAAAACTAAAAGGCAACCAACGGAATGGGAAAAGATATTTGCAATGACATATCGGACAAAGGGCTAGTATCCAAAATCTATAAAGAGCTCACCAAACTCCACACCCGAAAAACAAATAACCCAGTGAAGAAATGGGCAGAAAACATGAATAGACACTTCTCTAAAGAAGACATCCGGATGGCCAACAGGCACATGAAAAGATGTTCAACGTCACTCCTTATCAGGGAAATACAAATCAAAACCACACTCAGATATCACCTCACGCCAGTCAGAGTGGCCAAAATGAACAAATCAGGAGACTATAGATGCTGGAGAGGATGTGGAGAAACGGGAACCCTCTTGCACTGTTGGTGGGAATGCAAATTGGTGCAGCCGCTCTGGAAAGCAGTGTGGAGGTTCCTCAGAAAATTAAAAATAGAGCTACCCTATGACCCAGCAATAGCACTGCTAGGAATTTACCCAAGGGATACAGGAGTACTGATGCATAGGGGCACTTGTACCCCAATGTTTATAGCAGCACTCTCAACAATAGCCAAATTGTGGAAAGAGCCTAAATGTCCATCAACTGATGAATGGATAAAGAAATTGTGGTTTATATACACAATGGAATACTACGTGGCAATGAGAAAGAATGAAATATGGCCTTTTGTAGCAACGTGGATGGAACTGGAGAGTGTGATGCTAAGTGAAATAAGCCATACAGAGAAAGAGAGATACCATATGGTTTTACTCTTATGTAGATCTTGAGAAACGTAACAGAAACCCATGGGGGAGGGGAAGGAAAAAAAAAAAAAAAAAGAGGTTAGAGTGGGAGAGAGCCAAAGCATAAGAGACTGTTAAAAACTGAGAACAAACTGAGGGTTGATGGGGGGTGGGAGGGAGGGGGGGGTGGGTGATGGGTATTGAGGAGGGCACCTTTTGGGATGAGCACTGGGTGTTGTATGGAAACCAATTTGACAATAAATTTCATATATTGAAAAAAAATAAAAATAAAAATAAAGATTTAAAAATTTAAATAATTATTCTTTTAAAATTATCATATAAAACTAATACCAGTTTTATTTGAAATATCTTGATATTCTGTTGAAATACATTATCCATATTTTATGCTTACATATAAATATTCTGAAAATTTAATCAGAAAAAACTAATTATTTTCTGAGATACATTCTGACATGGGTTATGGGTTGCTTGTTTGTTTGTTTGTTTTTTATTAGTAGGGGAGTGCATTTATCTCTTTGTATAATATTGTGGCATAGCTTCCCCCTAAAACTGATGAAACTACATGTCTTTAATTCTAAGTGTTTTCATAACTTGACATCTCTGAAATAAAAATATGTTTCACAATCAAAAGAAAAAAAAAACAAAAAACAAAAAACAACATGAATGGAGCTAGAGTATTAGGCAAAATGGAGTAAGACAGACAATGACATGATTTCACTTATATGTGGAATCTAAAAACCCAAACTGAATAAACAATCAGACCTATAAATGCAGAGAACTGATGGTTGCCAGAGGAGGGGGGGTGGGGTGGTGGATGGGCAAAATGGGTGAAGGGAAGTGAGAGAAGTTTCCAGTTACGGAATAAGCTACAAGGATAGGAGGTACAGCATAGGGAAGATAATCAGGGGTATTGTAATGGTTTGCATAGTGACCGTAGGTACATTTACAGGTGAGCATACTATGTATAAATTTGTCAAATCACCATGTTGTACATTTGAAATTAATGTCACGTTGTGTGTCAACTAGATTTCAGTTTAAAAAGAGTTTTTTTAAAAATGGGGGAAAAAAACCCAGTGTTTATGTTCTAGACACAACAATAGAGGATTAAGACAGTTTTTAAATTTGTATAATGAAAATCAGAATTAACCGTATGCTCTGTGCCATCCTTATGTTAATTTTTACAACAATCCTAGGAGACAGGTACTGTAATCCCCATTTCCCCCCCATTTTCCCAGGGAGGAGACAGGCAAAGAGGTTAGTTTTTCCAGTGTCATACTAAACGGTAGAAGATCGGAGATTTGAGCCAAGGGAGTCTGGAACCACTAAAATGCCTCCCAGTCAAAAGGCTGAATAACTAGTAAAACAATGAGCCCTTATCTGGGTTTCTTTCCTCATCTAAAATTAGGATGCTGAAGGGTGGCCAACATGGTGGAGAAGTAGAGGGATCCGTACTTCCTGTGTCTCTCAAACAAAGCCTGGCTGAAGCCTAGGACTTTGACCCTGGAGAGTCTGGGTGGAAAAGAGACGGAGTCTAAAAGGGAGACAACGGGACAACCTTGACGGGCTATAGGTGGGCGATTGTGAACTGGGGGAGATAAAATGGGCCGCACAGGCACGGAAGGGAGGGATCCCCTTCGGGGAGAGACAAAGGAAAGAGAAAGAGTGGCTGGGGAAGCATAGGACTGTGTCTGGACAAGAGAAAAAACCTCGGACTGGGATGGAGAGGGATCCCATCTCTAACTGCGGGCCTGTCTTCAGACTGGGGCCAGCTGCCCTGTTTGCACATCTAGGGAGGAGGGGAGCCACCCCGGGGTTCCGTGGTAGGTCAGGGGCACAGTCGGAGCGGGAGAAAATGATCCCCTCCCTGGAGTGCTGTGGGACAGGACAAAGGCTGGCTGCCTCCGCCACCCCCAGGCTTGGTGGCTAGTCTGCACTAGGAGAAAGCGGTCCCCTCCCTGCAGTGCTGCGGCACAGGACAAAAGCAGCTGGGACCACATATCACCAGCATAGAGAGGTGCTTCCCCAGTGCTGGAGTGCACAGAGCGGGAGTTTAAATCCCAGCCAGGCAGGGGCAAGGGAGTCCCCAGAGAAAGACCGCCCTGACTGCTTCTGCCGCACAGTGAGGCCAACTCCAACGGAGTCCACCAGGTCCATGGAGAAGAAACTGGGGGTTCACCATTTTTCTCCCCACCATCATCAAGGCGGGGCCTCAGGGATTGGTCAGCAGGGCCCACAGTGGAGGCGGAACCGCCTACACCAAACCACACCCCTCCACTCCGGGTAACTGCTTATCTACTGGAGCAGGATAGACTCTGTGGAACTAGACGGACCCCTCCTCCAGGTCAGCTCTGCTGCATTGGCTGGATTAATTCTAGAACGATTCTTGTTATTTAGATATATTCTTCCTTCTTTTCTCCTTCTTATCTCTTCCCTCCGCTAGGATGGTTACTCTGGTTGTTGGTTTGTTTAAGCAGACATATTTAATCCATTCCCTTGATACATGTTCTACACCTCCTTCATTTATTTTCCTTTCTCTCTCTCTCTGGAATAATCAAGCTGTATAGCTTCTCTGTCTGGGTAAACTTTATCTTCGTTTCTCCCCCGCCCCCTCCCCCCCCCCTTCTTTATTTCCCTTTCTCTCTCTCTGGATTAAGCCCTTAATCTCTCTGCCTGGTCAATGTTTATTTTTTCTTTTTCCCCCGCCCCTGTCATTTTTCTCTTTGTATGTGCTCTTTCATCACCATCTCCACCCTCTTCTTTACTCGTAGCTGGTGTTTCTGGTTTTTTGCTTTTGGATTTTGTTTGTTCTTTTGTCGCTGTGTTTGCGTGTTTTTGTTTCCTGTTTGTCTGTATATTTGTTTTCCTTTCCTGGGCTACTTCAAGGAACAAATCAAAGCACACTTGGTGGAGGGTCCAAAACATCACTACGAGTAGAGAAATAAAATAACCAAAGTCACAACAACAGAGAGCAAGTATCACTATCCAAAAAACACCTCCTGAAGGGCCAGGCCTTGAATAGTGTATGACCCCACCCCCTTTAATATAGCAGTGCTCACAGGTACAGAGCACATAACAAGATTTTAAAACTCATGAGGGATAGAAAACTAGCCAAAATGATGAAATGGAAGAATTCTCCTCAAAAGAAATTCCAGGAAGAGGTGACAGCTGAAGAATTGATCAAAACAGATATAAGCAATATAACTGAACAAGAATTTAGAATAATAGTCATAAGATTAATCACTGGGCTTAAAAAAGGCATAGAAGACAGCAGAGAATCTATTGCTGTAGAGATCAAGAAACTAAAACATAGTCATGATGAATTAAAAAATGCTACAAATGAGGTGCAAAATAAAATGGAGGTGGCCACAGAGTGAGTTGAAGAGGCAGAGGGGATGCTAGGTGAATTAGAAGATAAAATTATGGAAAAAGAGGAAGCTGAGAAAAAGAGAGAAAAAAATCCAGGATCACGAGGGGACAATTAGAGAACTAAGTGATTCAATCAAACAGAACAATATCCATATCATGGGAATTCCAGAAGAAGAAGAGAGAGACAAAGGGGCTGCAGGTGTACTTGAACAAATCATAGCTGAGAATGTCCCCAGTCTGGGTAAGGAAACAGATTGAAATCCAAGAGGCACAGAGAACTCCCTTCAGACGTAACTTGAATCGATTTCCTGCATGACATACCATAGTGAAACTGGCAAAATACAAGGATAAAGAGAGAATCCTGAAAGCAGCTAGGGATAAATGGGCTTTAACATATAAAGGTAGATACATAAGGGTAGTAGCAGACCTATCTACTGAAACTTGGCAGGCCAGAAAGGAGTGGTAGGAAATCTTCAATGTGATGAACAGGAAAAATATGCAGCCATGAATCCCTTATCCAGCAAGCTTGTCATTCAGAATAAAAGGGAGAGATAAAGGTTTTCCCAAACAAAAACTGAAGGAATTCATAACCACTAAACCAGCCCTACCAGAGATCCTAAGGGGGACACTGTGAGTGAAATGTTGCAAGGACCACAAAGTACCAGAGACATCACTACAACCTGAAACCTACAGAATTCACAATGACTCTAAACCCATATCTTTCAATAACACGAATGTAAATGGACTAAATGCTCCAATCAAAAGATTAGTGTATCAGAATGGATAAAAAAAACCCAAACAAGATCCATCTATGTGCTGTCTATAAGAGACCCATATTAGACCTGAGGACACCTTCAGATTGAAAGTGAGGGGATGGAGAATTATCTATCATGCTACTGGAAGTCAAAAGAAAGCTGGAATAGCCATACTTATTTCAGACAAACTAGACTTTGAATTAAAGGCTGTAACAAGAGATGAAGAAAGGCATTATATCATAATTACAGGGTCTATCCATCAGGAAGAGCTAACAATTATAAATGTCTATGCATCAAATTCAGAAGCACCCAAATATATAAAACAATTAATCACAAACATAAGCAATCTTATTGGTAAGAATGTGGTAATTGCAGGTAATACTCCACTTACAACAATGGATAGATCATCTAGACAGAAAATCAGTGAAGAAACAATGGCCCTGAATGATACACTGGACCAGATGGACTTGACAGATATATTTAGAACTCTACATCCTGAAGCAACAGAATATACTTTCTTCTCAAGTGCCCATGGCACATTCTCCAAGATAGATCACATACTGGGTCACAAAACAGCCCTCAATAAATATAAAAAGAATTGAGATCATACCATGCACACTTTCAGATCACAATGCTATGAAACTTGAAATCAACCACAGGAAAAAGTATGGAAAACCTCCAAAAGCATGGAGGTTAAACAACATCCTACTAAAAAATGAATGGGTCAACCAGGCAATTAGAGAAGAAATTTAAAAATATATGGAAACAAATGAAAATGAAAACACAACAATCTGAACCCTTTGGGATGCAACAAAGGCAGTCCTAAGAGGAAAATACATGGCAATCCAGGCCTATCTCAAGAAACAAGAAAAATCCCCAATACAAAATCTAACAGCACACCTAAAGGAACTAGAAGCAGAACAGCAAAGATACCCCAAACCCAGAAGAAGAAGAGAAATAATAAAGATCAGAACAGAAATAAACAATATAGAATCCAAAAAACAGAACATACCAATGAAACTAAGAGATGGTTCTTTGAAAAAATAAACAAAATTGATAAACCTCTAGCCAGGCTTCTCAAAAAGAAAAGAGAGAGGACCCAAATAGATAAAATTATGAATGAAAATGGAATTGTTACAACCAATTCCTCAGAGATACAAGCAATTATCAGGGAATACTATGAAAAATTATATGCCAGCAAACTGGACAACCTGGAAGAAATGGACAAATTCCTAAGCACCCACATACTTCCAAAACTCAAATGGGAAGAAATAGAAAATTTGAACAGACCCATAACTAGTGAAGAAATTGAATCAGTTATCAAAATCTCCCAACAAATAAGAGTCCTGGACCAGATGGCTTCCCTGGGGAATTCTACCAGAAATTTAAAGCAGAGTTAATACGTATCCTTCTCAAGCTGTTCCAAAAAATAGAAATGGAAGAAAAACTTCTGAACTCATTCTATGAAGCCAGCATGACTTTGATTCCCAAACCAGAGACCCAGCAAAAAAAGAGAACTACAGGCCAATATCCCTGATGAATGTGGATGCAGAAATTCTCAACAAGATACTAGCAAATCTAATTCAATAGCATTTAAAAATTCTTCACCATGATCAAGTGGGATTCATTCCTGGGATGCAGGGCTGGTTCAATATTTGCAAATCAATCAATGTGATACATCACATTAATAAAAGAAAGGATAAGAACCATATGATCCTGTCAACAGATGCAGCAAAAGCATTTGACAAAATACAGCATCCTTTCTTAATAAAAATCCTCAAGAAAGTTGGGATAGAAGAAACACACTTAAACATCAAAAAAGCCATTTATGAAAAGCCCACAGCTAATATCATCCTCAATGGGGAAAGATGGAGAGCTTTCCCCGAGATCAGGAACACAACAAGGATGTCCACTCTCATCACTGTTGTGTAACATAGTGTGGAAGTCCTAGCATCAGCAATCAGACAACAAAATGAAATAAAAGATATCAAAATTGGCAAAAAGAAGTCAAACTTTCACTTTTTTCAGATGACATGATAGTCTACGTGGAAAACCCAACAGACTCCACCAAAAGTCTGCTAAAACTGATACATGAATTCAGCAAAATCTCAGGGTACAAAATCAATCTCAGGTACCAAAATAGGTTGCATTTTTATACACCAATAATGAAGCAACAGAAAGAGAAATAAAGAAATGGATCCCATTCACAATTGCACCAAGAATCATTGAATACCTAGGAATAAACCTAACCAAAGACAGAAAAGATCTGTATGCTGAAAACTATAGAAAGCTTATGAAGGAAATTGAAGAAGACACAAAGAAATGGAAAAACATTCCCTGCTCAAGGACTGGAAGAATAAATATTGTTAAAATGTCAATACTACCCAAAGCAATCTACACATTCAATGCAATCCCAATCAAAATTGCACCAGCATTCTTCTCAAAGCTAGAACAATCCTAAAATTTGCATGGAACCACAAAAGACCCCAATTAGCCAAAGTAATTTTGAAGAAGAAAACCAAAGTAGGAGGCATCACAATCCCAGACTTTAGCCTCTACTACAAAGCTGTAATCATTAAGACTGTATGGTATTGTTTAAAAAAAAACGAGACACAGAGACCAATGGAATAGAATAGAGAACCCAGAATTGGACCCACAAATGTACAGCCAACTAATCTTTGACAAAGCAGGAAAGAATATCCAATGGAAAAAAGAGTCTCTTTAACAAATGGTGCTGGGAGAACTGGACAGTGGCATGCAGAAGAATGAAACTAGACCACTTTCTTACACCATTCACAAAAATAAACTCAAAATGGATGAAAGACCTGAATGTGAGACAGGAGACCATCAAAATCCTAGAGGAGAAAGCAGGAAAAAACCTTTTTAACCTCAGCTGCAGCAATTTCTTACTCGACACATCTCCAAAGGCAAGGGAATTAAGAGCAAAAATGAACTACTGGGACCTCATCAAGATAAAAATCCTCTGCACTGCAAAGGAAACAATCAACAAAACTAAAAGGCAACTGACAGAATGGGAAAAGATATTTGCAAATGACATATTGGATAAAGGGCTAGTATCTAAAATCTATACAAAACTCACCAAACTACACACCAAAAAACAAATAATCCAGTGAAGAAATGGGCAGAAGACATGAACAGACACTTTTCCAAAGAAGATATCAGATGGCCAGCAGACACACAAAATGGTGCTCAACGTCACTCATCATCAGGGAAATACAAATCAAAACCAACTGAGATACCACCTCACACTGGTCAGAGTGGCTAAAATGAACAAATCAGGAGACTATAGATGCTGGTGATGATGTGGAGAAATGGGAACCCTTTTGCACTGTTGGTGGGAATGCAAACTGGTGCAGCTGCTCTGGAAAACAGTGTGGAGTTTCCTCAAAAAATTAAAAGTAGAGCTACCCTATGACCCAGCAATAGCACTACTAGGAATTTACCCAAGGGATACAGGAGTGCTGATGCATAGGGGCACATGTACCCCAACGTTCATAGCAGCACTTTCAACAATAGCCAAATTATGGAAAGAGCCTACATGTCCATCAACTGATGAATGGGTAAAGAAGATGTGGTTTATATATAGAATGGAATACTACTTGGCAATGAGAAAGAATGAAATCATGCCATTTGCAGCAATGTGGATGGAACTGGGAGGTATTATGCTGAGTGAAATAAGTCAGTCTGAGAAAGACAGATGCCATATGTTTTCACTCATATGTGGATCTTGAGAAACTTAATAGAAGACCATGGGGGGAGGGGAAAGGAGAAAAAAAAGGTTACAAACAGAGAGGGAGGGAGGCAAACCGTAAGAGACTCTTGAATACAGAGAACAAACTGAGGGTTGATGGGGGTGTGGGGGAGAGGGGAAAGTGGGTGATGGGCATTGAGGAGGACACTTGTTGGGATGAGCACTGGGTGTTGTATGGAAACCAATCTGACAATAAATTATATTTAAAAATATAAAAATAAATAAAATTTAAAAAATTAGGATTCTGAACTTAGATGATGAGCTCTCAAAGTAAGTGAGTATCTATTATGTGGTAGGTAGCACTACAGCTGTGATTAAGACACCCTTCCCATAGAGGTTATATTCTAGAAAGACATGTAAACTAGCGAATAGTAGCTTACTATATCCTAGGAGTCCAAAACAAATGGACACAGTATTTGAGAATAGGGGGACCTGCTTTGGATGGAATGGTTGAAGGGACTAAGCTGAGACCAGATGAGTAAAAAGGACTCCAACATGCATAGAGCCAAGGAACCCATTTTACAGTAGAAAGAATGGCACAAAGTCCCGGAGCCAAAGAGCTTGGCGCTCTTCAACTATCAGAAGCATGAAATAAAGCTGGATAGAGTGGCAGGACCCCATCATCTGAGGCCTCCCCTATAGGTGCAAAGGGAAGCCATGTAGGGTAAGCCAGAGATAATGTGCTCTGATTGAACCTTGTTTTGGCAACTGTATAGAAAAGTGGGTTGCAGAAGGAGACTTAAGAATTGGAAAACCAGGGGCGCCTGGGTGGCTCAGTCGGTTAAGCATCCGACTTCAGCTCAGGTCATGATCTCACAGTTCATGGGTTCAAGCCCCACGTCAGGCTCTGTGCTGACAGCTCAGAGCCTGGAGCCTGCTTTGGATTCTGTGTCTCCCTCTCTCTCTGCCCCTCCCCCACTCTCACTTTGCCTCACTGTCTCAAAAATAAATAAATGTTAAAAAAAGAGTTGGAAAACCAGTTTTTACATTTACATAAGCTAGAGATAATGATGGTGATTGGAGGGTGGTGAGGAGGTCATAGGGATGGGACAAAGTGTGTATAGATTCAATAACATTTAGGAGAGAGAATCCAAGGACTTGTGGGAGTAGGATTTCAGAGTAAATCCTCAAACTTTTGGTCTGATCAACCAAAAGTTAGGGTACCATGTAACACAGGAGGGTTGGCAGAGGTAGTTCAGGTTCTCTCTAGACATGTTAAAGATACTTCACCAGTGTGCATGCAAATGAAGAGGTCCTACAGGCTGTTGGGTACTAGTCTAGAACTCAAAAGGACAGGTCTTGACTGGCATAGGAATTTGAAAGACATGGTTATGTTTCAATGACCTGTGTGTCTAGATGGTTCTTAAAAACAGGAATATAGGAGATAACCCAGGAAGACAATCCAGAATAAAGAGGGCTCAAGACAGCCTGAAGAACTCCGAATATTTAGAGACCAAATAGAGCAGGAGCCAACAAGGGAGACTTAAAGGAGGCCAGAGAAGAAGGAGAAAAAAACCAAAACATTAAGAGGGTTTTATCCCAAAAGCAAAGAGGAGAACAGTTCTAAAAGAAAGCATTTGATAGCTGACATGCCTAAGAAATGCTGACAGACTAAGAATAGCACAGGAAAACAAAATGGGAGTGGTGATTGTGACAAAATAAATCCTATGGAAAGATAGGGATGGAAGCCATATTGGTGAGAATTGAGGAGTGATCAGAAACAACCCAGAAATCATGCTTTTCAGTGTAAAGAAGAATGAGGATGATTGTTACAGCATTATTTATAGCAGCTCAAAATTGGATCTGTATCAATAGTGGAATGGTTAAATTCAACATGATAAATCCTTTCAAATTAATATAAAGTAAGGAGCTATTAACACTGAAATAGGAAAATCTTGCTGTGTAAAAAAAAAAAAAAGAAAGAAAACAAGTTGTAGAACAATATTAAACACAGAACAGAAGGATTCCATCTATATAAAACATAACATGCTAGCTATTCTCTGTAGGTAAATCTGCATGTAAATTAACAGGGAATGATCTCCAAGGAAATATTTCTAACTACTCACAGTAGTGACTTCTGGAGAAGGAGGGGAGGTAGGGATTGATCGTTTTTAGTTTTACCTATAAATGTTTGAATATATCATAACAAGAATGTTTTATGCATTATTTTAAAAAATTAAGTGAATAGAATGTAAAGAAGGGGAAGCAGAATGTGTAGAACTCCTGACAATTTTGTCCTAAAGTAGAGTTGAGAGGTAGGGTTAATAAACATTTTGTGTTTAAGACAGCAGGTTTACTTGCATGCAAATGGAAATGCTACAGAGGTAGAGATTGATTTTGTAGGAAAAAGGATACCTGAAAAAGAAAATCCATTGTGTAGTCAAGAAAAAATGGGATTTGGATCACAACAGAAGAAACTAGTCTTAGATAGGAGGAAAGTCATTTCTTCCACCATAACCAGTGGATTAAAGATGAGTTCACGGAGCACCTAAATATGTAAAGCATGTTTTACTAGACCTAATGAGAGAAAGAAAGAGTAATAAAATAGTAGGAGAATTCAATAACCCACTTCACTTACATCAGTGGATAAATCATCCAGACTAAAAACAAAACAAAACAAAACAAAACAAAACAAAACAAAACAAAACACTGGCCTCAAAGAACACATTAGACCAGATGAAACATAACATGTTATATAGCACATTTCACTCAAAAACAACAGAATAAATGTTCAAGTGCACATGGAACATTTTCCAGGATCAATCATGTTAGGCTGCAAAATAAGTCTTAAATTTGAGAAGACTGAAATCATATTAAGCATCCTCTTCCAACCACACTGGTATGAAACCAAAAATCAATTACAGGAGAAAATAAGAAAATTCACAAATATGTGGAGATTAGACAGCATGCTACTGAACAACCAATGGGTCAATGAAGTCAGAAGAGAAAGCACGTTGGGACAAATGAAAATGGACTACAAACCAAAATTTACGGGATGAAGCGAAAGCAGTTCTAAGAGGAAAGTTCACAGTGCTAAAATGCTGACACCTCAAGAAACAAGCAAACAAATCTCAAGTTAACTTCACAGCTCAAGGAACTGGAAAAAGGACAAATGAAACCCAATGCCTAGGAATGAACTTAAAACCTGTATTCTGACAACAATAAAACAATTATTAAAGAAACTGAAGATTGTACAAATGGAAAAATTTTTTTTTAATTTTTTTAATGTTTATTTATTTTTGAGACAGAGAGAGACAGAGCATGAACAGGGGAGGGTCAGAGAGAGAGGGAGACACAGAATCGGAAACAGGCTCCAGGCTCCGAGCTGCCAGCACAGAGCCCGATGTGGGGCTCGAACTCACAGACCACGAGATCATGACCTGGGCTGAAGTCGGACGCTCAACCCACTGAGCCACCCAGGTGCCCCCAAATGGGAAAATATTCTATGCTCTTATTGCTCTTATATTGGAAGCATTAGTATTGTTTGAAATGTCCATACTACCCAAAATCAATCTAGATCCAATGCAATCCCTATCAAAACACCAGTAGCATTTTTCACAGAACCAGAACAAATTAATCCTAAAATTTGGATGGAACCACAAAAGACTCTGTATAGTCAAAGCAATCTTAAAAACAAGAAAGCTGATGGTACCACCATCAGAGATTTCAACACATACTACAGACCTATAATAAAAGAGTATGGAACTAGCACAAAAATAGACTCTTAGATCAGTGGAACAGAATACAGAGCCCAGAAATAAACCCACACTTACATGGTCAGTTAATCTATGACAAAGGGGACATAAATATACAATGAGGAAAAGACAGTCTCTTCAAAAAATAGTGCTGGGAAAACTGGACAGCTATATGCAAAAGAGCAAAACTAAATCACTTTTTGCACTATACAAGAAAATAAACTCAAAATGGATTAAAAACCTAAATGTGAGAGCTGAAAGCATAAAACCAGAACACAAGCAGTAAATTTTTTGACATTGGCCATAGCAGCACAACATTTTTTCTAGATAGGTTTCCTCAAGCAAAGGAAACAAAAGCAAAAATAAGCTATTAGGATTACACCAAATTTGGGATTACACAGCAAAGGTAACCAACAAAATGGAAAGGCAACCTACTAAATGGAAGAAGGCATTTGCAAATGATGTATCTGATAAGGGTTTAATATCTAAAATATAAAGAATTTATACAACACCAAAAATATGATTAAAAAATGGGCAGAGAATCTGAAAAGACGTCTTTGGAAGGACGTTTGGCAATATACAGATGCCAACAGATACCTGAAAAGATGCTCAACACCACTCATCATCAGGGAAATACAAGCCAAAGCCACAATGAGATATCACCTCACACCTGTCAGAATGACTAGAATCAAAAAGACAAGAAATAACAAATGATGGCGAGGAGATGGAGAAAAATGAACCCTAATGCACTGTTGGTAGGAATGTAAACTGGTATAGCCACTATGGAAAACAGTATGGAAGTTCCTCAAAAGATTAAAAATAGAAATAGCATACAATCCAGTAAATCTACTACTGAATATTTGCCCCCCCTCCAAAAAAAAAAAACAATAATTTGAAAAGATATATGCACCTGTAAGGTTTATTGAAGATTGACAATAGCTGGGGTGCCTGGGTGGCTCAGTCGGTTAAGTGTCTGACTTTGGCTCCAGTCATGATCTCACAGTTCTTTAGTTCAAGTCCCACATCAGGCTCTGTGCTGATGGTGTAGAGCCTGCTTGGGATTCTCTCTCTCTCCTTCTGTCTCTGCCCCTATGCCCCACTCATGCTCTCTCAAAATAAATTTTTAAAAAAGATTTACATTAGCCAAGATGTGGAAACAACCCAAATGTCCATCAATAGATAAATGGATAAAGGATATATATATATTATATATATATATGATATATATATCATATATATATATCTGATATAAATAAATATATATCAGATATAAATAAAATATAAATATATATACAATTATATATGATATATAATTGTATATATTTATATTTTATTTATATAATACATAAATATATTTAATTATATATACATATATATACATATATATAAATCACACAATAGAATATTACCCAGCCATTAAAAAAGGAGATCTTGCCATTTGCAACATGGATGAGCCTAGAGGGTATTATATGCTAAGTGAAATATGTCTGAGAAAGACAAATACTGTATGATTTCACTTATATGTGAAATCTTTAAAAAAAAAAAAAACAGAAACAGATCCATAATGAGAGACAACTGGTGGTTGCCAGAAGGGAGAGAGTTGAGGGGATGCACCAAATGGGTAGAGGGAATGGGAGATACAGTCTTCCTGTTATGAAATGAATAAATCATGGGAATTAAACATACACATAGGGAATATGGTCAATGGTATTATAACAACATTGTATGGTGACACATGGTAGCTACACTTGTGGTGAGTTCAGCATAACATATAGAGTTGTTGAACCACTATGTTGTACATTTGAAATTAATGTAACTGTGTGTCATCTATACTTCAATAAACAAATGCTTTGATGAAAGGAGGAAAAATGAAGCCTAAAGTTAGAAGGAATAACAAATATCAGAGCATAAACAAATGAAATGAAGACTACAAAGACAATAGAAAAGATTGACGAAACTAAGAACTAGTTCTTTGGAAATTGACAAACCTTTAGATGAACTCAAGGAAAAAAAAGAGAGAGAGAGAGAGAGGACTCACAAAAAGAAATGAAAGACGTTACAACTGATACCACAGAAATACAAAAGATCCTAAGTGGCTACTCTGAATAATTATATGCCAACATGTTAGACAATGTAGAAGAAATGGTTAAGTTCCTATAAACATATAACCTTGCTAGACTGAGTCATGAAGAAACAGAAAATCTGGACAGACTTATTGCTAGCAAGGAGTAATCAAAAATCTCCCAATGACAACAGCAACAACAAAAAACTACATGACTAGATGACTTCACCCGTGAATTTTATCAAACATTTGAAGAATACTAATCTTCTAAAACTCTTCCAAAAACATAGAAGATGAAGAAACACTTCCAAACTCATTTTATGAGGCCAGCATTACCTTGATGCCAAAACCAAGACAAGAACAAAAGAAATTACAGGCCAATATCCCTCACGAATATAGTTGTAGAAATCCTTAAAGTATCACCAAAATGAATTCAACAACACAATAAAAGGATCATATACCATAACCAGGTAGAATTTATTCCAGGGATGCAAGGATGGTTCAGCATCCAGAAAAGTCAATCAACATGATATACTACATTAACAAAATGAAGGAGAAAAATTTTATGATATCAATAGATGCCAGAAAGCATTTTACAAAATACATATTTATGATAAAAACTCTCAGAGTGGGTATAGAAGGAATATACCGCAACATAGTAAAGGCCATATATGACAAGCCTGTGGCTAACATTATATTCAATGATGAAAAGCTCAAAGCTTTTAGTTTAAGATCAGGAATAAGACAAAGATTGCCCACTGTCACCACTTCTATTCAACATGGTACTGAATGTCTGAGTCAAAGCAATTCGGTAAGAAATAGAAATAAAAGGTGCCCACATTTGAAAGGAAGTAAACTTCTTCCTTTCTATCACTACTTACAGATGACATGACATTATATATAGAAAACCTTAAAGATGCCACCAAAAAAATAAGTGTTAGAACAATTCGGTAAAGTTACAGGATATAAAAAATGATATATAGATATCTTTGTTTCTATACAGTAATGAACTATCAGAAAGAGAAATTAAAAAACAACAACAACAAAAAACAGTCCCATTTACAATTGTATCAAAAAGAACAAAATACTAAGGAATAAATTTAACCAAGGAAGTTAAAGACACACATGCTGAAAACTATAAGACTTTGATGAAAAAAACTCAAGAGGACATAAATAAGTGGAAAGATAACTCTGTGCCCATGGATTGGAAAAATATTGTTAAAATATCTATACCACCCAAAGCAACCTACAGATTCAATGCAATCCTCATCAAAATTCCAGAGTCCTTTTTCACAGAAATAGAACAATCTTAAAATTTTTATGGACCCACAAACTAGCCAAAGCAATCCTGAGAAAGAAAACCAAAGCTGGAAGCATCACACTTCCTGATCTCCAACTGTATGACAAACTTATAGTAAACAAAACAGTATGGTATTGACATTGAAAAACAGACACATAGACCAATGGAACAGAATAGTGCACTCAGAAGTAAATCCATGAATAAAGACGCATGCAAATGTAGACAGGATTATGGGTTTAGGGATAGGAAGATAGAAAATCAAAACCATCAGATAGCCCTTCCAAGATGAAAGTAGGAGGAGAACAAGCAGGCAACTTTAAAGGACAAAGTATGAAACAGTCATCTTCAAGATGGGAAAGAACAGCATGACTTCTGGGCAGGGTTGAGTGCCCATGAGAAGCTTGTTAGGACTTCAAAACCCTGTTCTATAGTTTTCCAGCCATGTTCACCTCCTGCAGGGCAGGCAACTGGAGTGCAAGCAGGATAGGGTCTTAGGAGGTGAGTCCGACAGAGGGAGGAAGTAAATGAGTAAACAGCATTTTCAGAGGACTGACTACATTGATGCAGTGTTTTTACAAAAAAGGAAATAATTATGGCTGGATGAGGGACAAGCAAAGCCAGGAAGAACCTGGTGGAGATGGAAAAAGTGATGGATTCTGGGGATCAGAGGTCTTGACAAGGTCGAAAGGTGGCAGTGGGAGTGACTGAGCAAGTAAATGGACACATGGGAGATGGTGGGCAGGGCAGGATTTTCACAGTAATGCAGATTCCAGGGAAAACAAGGACTAAGTGAACATGAGAGGATACAGAGGTAGAAGAAGATGGTTGCAGCTCTTCAGGTCAAGGATCTGAGACAAGGGGATTAAATAGGTCACTGAGAAAGAAAATGAGAACAGGGATAAGAAGAGTAGGAGGTAAACCATCTTCACGGGATGAGGGAGTTGGGAGACAAGAGAGGGCAGCAATAAAGAGGGTAATAAGAAGTTGGTGTAATGATACGAATGAGTTTCAAAGGAGTGGGAGATTTTGCATCAAGCAGTTTATAAAGGACACTGGAGGGCAAGCACAAAATCCAATCACCTCCTGACTCTGGTATGTGGAATATAAAAGTTAGGGAGGAAGAACGCTTACAAAATTTCAGTTAAAGAAGGATAGTTGAGGATACAGAGAGGGCTTCTGATCTAGACCCCAGAAGGTACTTTGAAAGGGATTGAGAGGGAGGGAGCAAGGGTAGGACAAGATTTGGTCAGATTAAGGGCATGGCTCCTAATCCTGGCAGTACATTAGAAGGTTTTAAAAGAGCTATAAGCAACTAGTTATATACAAGGGAAACCCTATAAGGATATCAGCTGATTCTTCAGCAGAAACTTTGCAGGCCAGAAGGGAGTGGGGCATGATATTTTCAAAGTGCTGAAGAAAAAACCTGCAGGCAAAATACCCTATCCAGCAAGGCTATCATTCAGAATAGGAGAGATGAACTTGTTTGGGAAACTCTTTAAGTAATGCATGACCACTAAACCAGCCCTACGAGAAATGTTGAAGGGAATGCTTTGAGTGGAAGAGAGAAGTAGGAGTAAGGAAAGTAAGCACAGAAACAGTAAAAATAATCATACCTACAAAAATCAGTCAAGGGATTCACAAAAGAAAGGGGTGTAAAATATGACACCATATATCTAAGAACGTGGCGGGGAGGAGGAGGAGGAGGAATAAGAAATGGGTTCAAACCTAAGTGACCATCAACTTAATACAGACTGCTATATGCATAAAATGTTGTATACAAACCTACTGGTGACCGCAAATCAAAAACAAGTAATAGACAAAAAACAGAGAAAGGAATCCAAGCATATCACTAAAGAAAGCCAGCAAACCATGAAAGAGAGCAAGAAAGAAACAGAGAAGAACTACAAAAACCATAAAGTAACAAAATGGTAATAAGTATATACTTATCAATAATTACTTTTAATGTAAATGTAAATTACTTTGAATGTAAATGCTGCAATCAAAAGAGATGGGGTGACGGAATGGATAAAAAAAGAAAACCCATCTATAGGCTGCCTACAGGACACCTAAAGACACATGCAGAGTGAAAGTGAAGGGATGGAAAAACACTTATGAAAATGGAAGTAAAAAGAAACCCAGGGTAGCAATACGTGTAATTGGACAAAACAGACTTTAAAATGGAGAAGGACACTATAATCACAAAGGGAATGATCCAACAAGAAGACAGAACAACTATAAATATTTATGCATCTAACATGGAAGCACTCAAATATATAAAGCAGCTAACAGTAAACATAAAGGAAATAACCAACAGTAATACAGTAATAGGCGACTTTAACAACCCACTTGCATCAATGGATAGGTTAACCACGCAGAAAAAGAAACAGTGGCTCTGAAGGATACATGGGACCAGATGGATCTAACAGATATTCAGAACATTCCATCCGAAAACAGCAGAATACACATTCTTTTCAAGTGCACATGGGATATTCTCCAGAATAGAATACGTATTAGGCCACCAAAGAAGTCTCAACAAATTTTACAAGATCAAAGTCCAACCACAATGCTATGAAACAAATAAGTCAGAAGAAAAAAATCTGGAAAGAGCACAAATACATGGATGTTAAATAGCATGCTACTAAACAATTAATGGACCAACCAAGAAATGAAAGAGGAAATAAATACACGGGGCAAAGAAAATAAAAACACAATGGTCCAAAAAGCTTTGGGATGCAGCAAAAAGTTCTAAGAGAGTAGTTTATAGCAATACAAGCCTATATCAAGGAGCAAGAAAAATCTCAAACAACCTAACATTATATCTAAAAGGAGCTAGAAAAAGAAGAATTAAAAAACCCAAAATGGACAAAAGAAAGGAAATAATAAAGATCAGAACAGAAATAAATAACATAAAAACATAGATCAAGGAAACCAGGGGTTGGTTCTTTGAAAAGTTCAATGAAATTGATAAACCTTTAGCCAGACTCATAAAAAAGAACTCAGACAAAATCAGCAATGATAACACACTACCAACACCACAGAATACAAAGGATGATGAGAGGATATTGTGAAATATTATATGGCAACATTGGACAACATAGGAGAAGTGGATAAATTCCTAGCAACATATAACCTCCCAAAATTGAATCAAGAAGAAATAGAAAATCTGAACAGATCAATTACCATCAATGAAATTGAGTCAGTCATCAAAAAACTTCCAACAAACAAAAGTCCAGGACCAGACAGCTTCACAGGTGAATTCTACATTCAAATAAGCATTAATACCTATTCTCAAACTGTTCCAAAAAAATAATAATAATAATAAAATAAATAGAAAAAGAAGGAAAATTTCCAAATTTATTCTATGTGGCCAGTATTACCCTGACACCAAAATATATAGATATAGACACTACAAAAAAGAACTGTAGCCAATCTCTGATTAACATAGAAGCAAAAATCCTCAACAAAATATTAGCAAATGCAATCCAATAATACATTTGAAAAAAATCACTCAACATGATCAGGTGAAATTTATTCCTGGGATGCAAGGGTGGTTCAATATTAGCAAATTAATCAATGTGATACATCACATCAACAAGAGAAAGGATAAAAATCATGATTCATAGATGCAGAAAAAGCATTGACAAAGCACAATATCCATTCATGATAAAAACTCTCAACAAAGTAGGTTTAGAGGGAACATTCTTCAACATAATAACATCCCTATATGAAAACCCACAGCTAACATCATACTCAAGGGTGAAAAACTGAGAGCTTTCCCCTAGGTCAGGAACAAGACAAAGATGTCAATTTTCACCACTTCTATTCACCATAGTACCAGAAGTCCTAGCCACAGCAATCAGACAAGAAATAAAAGACATCCAAATTGGTAAGGAAGAAGTAAAACCTTCACTATTTGCAGATGACATGATACGACATACAAAAAACCCGGAAGACTCTACCAAAACCTATTAAAACTGATAAATGAATTCAGTAAGGTCACAGGATACAAAAAACAAAAAAACAACATACAGAAATCCATTGCATTTATATACACTAATAATGAAGTAGGAGAAAGAAAGAAAACAATCCCATTTATAATTGCACTAAAAAGAATAAAAAACCCCAGTAATTAACTTAACCAAGGAGGTGATAGATCTGTACTCCGAACATTACAAAACACTGAAGAAACTGAAGACGATAAAAACAAATGGAAAGACATTCCATGGTCATGAATTGGAAGACTATTGTTAAAATGTCCACCCTACCCAAAGCAATCTATAGATTTAATGTAATCCCTACCAAAATACCAATGGCATTTTTCACAGAACTGGCATAATCCTAAAATTTGTATGGAACCACAAAAAGACCCCAAATAGCCAAAGCAATCTTTGAAAAGAACAAACTGGAAGTATCACAATCCTAGATTTTAAGATATAGTACAATGCTATAGTAACCCAAACAATATGGTAGTGGAACAAAATAGACACATATATCAATGTAACAGAATAGAGTCCAGTAACAAGCCTATGATTATACAGTCAATCTTTGACAAAGGAGGCAAGAATATGCAATGGGGAAAAGGCCATTTCTTCAACGAATTGTGTTGGGAAAACTGGATGGCTACATGCAAAAGAATGAGATCGGACGACTTTCTTGTATCATACACAAAAACAAACTCAGAATGGATTAAAGACCTAAATGTGAGACCTGAAAGCATAAAACTCCTAGAAGAGAGCACAGGCAGTAATTTCTCTGATATCGGCTCTAACATTTTTCCAGGTAGGCCTCCTGAGGCAACGGAAACAAAAAGCAAAAATAAGTGACTGAGATTATATCAAAATAGAAAGTATCTGCACAGCAAAGGAAACAACAAGAAGATAACTTAGTGAATGGGAGACGATATTTGCAGATGATATATCCAATAAAGAGCTAGTACCCAAAATATACAAAGAACTGATACAACTGAATACCAAAATAATCCAATTTAAAAGTGGACAGCAGACATGAACAGACATTTCTCCAAAGAGGACATACAGATGGGCCAACACGTGAAAGGATGTTCAACATCACTCATCATTGGGGAAATGTAAATCAAAACCACAATGGGATACTGTCTCACACCTGTCACAATGGCTAAAAATCAAAAACACAAGAAACAACAAACGTTGGTGAGGATGCGAAGAAAAAGGAACCCTTGTGCACAGTTGATGGGAATGAAAACTGGTACATCCACTCTGGAAAACAGTATGGAGTTTCCTCAAAAATTTTAAAATAGAACTATTCCATGATCCAGCAATCACACTATTGGGTATTTACCCAAAGAACACAAAAACACTAGTTTGAAAAAGATATGTGCACCCCTATGTTTATAGCAGTATTATTTACAATAGCCAAAATATAAACTCAACCCAAGTGTCTACTGATAAATGGATAAAGGTGTGTATAAACACACACACACACACACACACACACACACACACACATATATGGCATGTGTGTATATATATATATATATATATATATATATAGCATATATATATATGTGGTATATTTATGTGTATATATATACACATACACACAATGAAATATTACTTATACATAAAAAAGAATGAAATCTTACCATTTGCAATAACATGGATGGATCTAGAGAGTATAATGCTAAGTGTAATAAGTCAGAGAAAGACAAATACCATATGATTTCACTCACGTGGAATTTAATAAATAATTTCTTTGTAAAAAAAAAAAAAAGACTCTTAACTGGAGAACAAACAGATGGTCACCAGAGGGGAGGTTTTGGGGGGGGGTGGATAATGGGTAAAGGGGATTAAGAGTACATCTATCATGATGGGCACTGAACACAGAAGTTTTGAATCACTATATTGTACATCTGAAATTAATCTAACATTGTATGTTAACTATACTGGAATTTTTAAAAATAAAATCAATGCTTCTTTAAAAAGCTCAGGGCACTCACAAAAAGATGTAAACTATAGCAACATATTATAAAACATGGGAGAGAGGGGAGTAAAAATGAAGTTCTTTTAGAATGTATTTGAATTTCAGTGACCATCAACCTAACATAGACTGCCAATTACATAGGATGTTATATGCGAACCTCATGGTAACTGCAAACCAAAGACATAGGATTCACAAAAAATAAAGAAAAAGAAAGCCACACCTAACACTAAAGAGAGTCATCAATCACAAGGAAAGAGAGCAAGAAGGAACAGAGAAGAACTATAGAAACAACCATAAAATATATACCTGTCAACGGTTACTTTAATTGTAAATGGTCTAAATGCTTTAATTAAAAGACAGAGTGATAGGATGGTTTCAAAAAAAGACACCTGTATAAGCTGCCTACAAAAGACTCATTTCAGAACTAAAGACACATACAGACTGAAAGGAAGGAAAGGAAAAAGATGTTCCATGCAAATGAAAGGAAAAAAAAATCTGGGGTAGCAATATTTATACCAGACAAAATAGACTTTAAAATAGAAACTGTAACAAGAAACAAAGAAGGGCATTACATAACGATAAAAGGATCAATCAAACAAGAAGGTAACATTTGTAAGTATCTAGGCACTCAACATTGGAACACCTAAATACATAAAGCAAATATTAGCAGACAAAGGGAGAAACTGACAGTAATACAATAGTTGCAGACTTTAACATCCCCCTTATATCAATAGATAGGTCATCCAGGCAAGGGAAAAAATAGGGAAACCATGTTTGAATGACATATTAGACCAGATGGACTTAACAGATATATACAAGACATTTTGCCCCACAACAATAGAATCATATTTTTCAAGGGCACATGGAACACTCTCTAGGATAGCTCACATTAGACTACAAAACAAGTCTCAATAAGTTTACCAAGATTGAAATATCATCAAGCATCTTTTCTGACCACAATGGTGTGAAACTAGAAATCAGTTACAAGAAAAAGAAATGGAAAAAACACAAACGTGTGGAGGCTAAACAAAATGCTACTAAGCAATCAGTGGGGCAATGGAGAAATCAAAGAGGAGATTAACAACAACAACAACAACAACAACAACAACAACAACATATCTTGAGGCAGATGAAAATGAAAAAACAGTCCAAAAATCTTTGAAGGCATGGCAAAAGTTCTAAGAGTGAAATTTACGCTGATACAGGCCTATCTCAGAAATAAGAAAAATCTTCAAGCGATCTAACCTGACAGGTGGAAGAACGAGAATGAAGCCCAAAGTTAGTAGAAGGATATAGAGATCCAGCAAAAATAGATGACATAGAGACGCCCCTCCAAAAAAGAAGAGAGAAACTAAAAAGGTAAACAAAACTAAGAGCTTGGTCTTTGAAAAGGTAAAGAAAATTGATAAGCCTTTAGCCAGACTCATCAAGAGAGAACCCAAAATAATATCAGAAATGAAAGAGGAGCAACAACTGACACCATAGAAACACAAAAGGTTTATAACAGAGCATGAACAAGTATATGCCAACAAATTAGACAACCCAGAAAAAAGGGATAAATTCTTCAAAACATAATCTTTCCAAACTGAATCAGGAAGAAATAGAAAATCTGAACAGACCAATTTGCTAGTAACAAAATTGAATTGGTAATCAAAAAACTCTCAACTGATGAAAGTCTAGGGCCAAATGGATTCACTGGTGAATTCTACTGAACATTTACAGAAGGGTTAATACTTATTCTTCCCAGACTATTAAAAAAAACAAAACAAAACAAAACCAGAAGATGAAAGAAAACGCCCAGATACATTCTACGATGCCAGCATTACCCTGATTACAAAACCAAAGACCCTACAAAAAAAAAGGAAACTATAGGCCAATATCCCTGATGAACATGGATGCAAAAAATCTTCAACAAAATGTTAGCAAGCTACATTCAACAATACATTAAAAGAATCGTTCACTATTATTAAGTGGGATTTATTCCAGAGATTCAAGGATGGCTCAATACCCACAAATTAATGTGATACACAACATCAACAAAATGAAGGATAAAAATCCTATGATCAAGGTCACCTGAGTGGCTCAGTCAGTTGAGCGTTTGATTTTAGTTCAGGTCATGATCTTGCAGTTCGTGAGCTCAATCCCCGCATCAGGCTCCCTGCTGTCAGCACGGAGCTCACCTCAGATCCTTCCTCCCCCTCTGTTTGCCCCTCCCCCACTTGTGCCCTCTCAAAAATAAATATTAAAAAAATTTTTTTACATTTATTTATTTTTGAGAGACACAGAGAGACAGAGCACAAGTGGGGGAGGGGCAGAGAGAGAGGGAGACCCAGAATCCGAAGCAGCCTCCAGGCTCTGAGCTGTCAGCACAGAGCCTCACACAGGGCTCAAACTCACAGATCGTGAGATCATGACCTGAGCCAAAGTTGGACACTGAACTGACTGAGCCACCCAGGCTCCCCAACGTTTTTCTAGATGGGTCTCCTCAGGCAAGGGAAACAAAAATGAAAATAAACTATTAGAACTACATCAAACTAAAAAGCTTTTACACATCAAAGGAAATTATCAACAAAATGAAAAGGCAACATACTGAATGGGAGTAGATATTTGTAAATGATATATTCAAAACGGGAATGATATCCAAAATATATAAAGAATTTACCTAACACCAAAAAAAAAAAAAACAAAAACCCAAATAATCTGATTAAATAAGCAGATCATGTGAATAGGCATTTTCCCCCAAGGACATACAGATGGCCAAGGTATACAGTATCATTAATCATCTGGGAAATTCAAATCAAAACCATAGTATCATCTTACACCTCTCAGAATGGCTAGTATCAAGAAGACAAGAAAGACAAACGTTGGTGAGGATGTAGAGAAAAGGGAGCCTCATGCACGTTTGGTGGAACGTAAATTGGTGCAGCCACTGTGGAAAACAGTAGGGCGGTTCCTCAAAAAATTAGAAATGCCCCACTCAAAGAAAGAAAGAAAGAGAGAGAGAAAGAAAGAGAGAAAGACCTTATGATCCAGTAATTGCACTATGGGGTATTTACCAAAAACAAAAACAAAAACAAAAGACGTTAATTTGAAAAGATACATGCACCCTATGTCTATCGTAACATTATTTACAATAGCCAAGATATGGAAGCAACCCAGTGTCCATCAATAGATGAATCAAGATGTGGTGTATACAATGGATTATTACTCAGCCATAAAAAAAAAAGAATGAGGTCTCGACATTTATGACAACTTGGATGAACCTGGAAGGTATTATGCTAAGTGAAATAAGTCAGACAAATGCTACAGGATTTCACTTATGTGTGGACTCCGGGGAAAAAAAAAATGAGCAAACAAAGCAGAAATAGACGCATAAATACAGAGAACTGATGGTTACTAGAGAGGAGGGTGGTGAAGGGATGCACAAAAGGGTTAAAAGTAAGGTACAGTCTTCCATTATGGGATAAATAAGTCATGGGGATGAAAGGTACAGCATAGGGAATACTGTCAATGTGTTATAATAGCATTGCCTGGTGACAGATGGCAGCTACATTTGTGGTGAGCATAGCATAACATATGGACTTGTTGCATCACCATGTTGTATACCTGAAACTAACGTAACATTGTGTGTCAACTAGATTTCAGTTTAAAAATAGCAGGACTAAAAAAAGAGCTCTAAAAAAAAAGTAATGCTAGAGTTCCATCCCCAATCCAGGATTTAACCAGACCTAGGTGTTGCCCAGATACCAGATTATCAGATGTGCAGCCAAAGTTTAGGGGTTGGCAATATGGCCAGGGAAAAATGGGAGACTGGTTGGAGCTTGGACTTCTGGCAGTGATTATGTCAACAGGGGTTTGAGGCATGACAAATTCATTCTCATCATCTTAGAATGAGATGGACAAAGGTCCAAATTGTTACAGGAGATCATTGTTTCCTCCCCCACACTTCAGAAGAATTTTAGGAGATAGACATTAACATCATGGTATTTCCTCTTCCCATTCATACAGCTCTATAGACTTTTCTTGCCCACTTTCAAACATAACTTTAAGCTAAGGTTGGTTGCTTTGTTTCAGACCCAGTATACAGATGCTTCACAGCTTGAAGAATATATTGTTAGCTATGTATTATGTGTTAGAGTTAACCAACCTATATGTAAAGCTAACCTCTTTAATATTAGGCTAGAAACTATTTTATAAAAGTTTCGGTAAGAGTATAATGTCATATAAGATTCTGTCGTTCCCAGAGTGGATTATTAATGAATCTAGGAATAATAATGGTGAGCACTTTTCACTTGTTACCAAATTCATGTCATAAAAAAGATAAATACAGGATTTACAACGCCACAGGATATAGAATGAGGTCATGAAAAGGCAAATATTCTGTTATATGCATATACTATAATATATAATATAGCACACAGCTCTAGAGTTGTTCATAACGTAGCAGAGGAAAAACAGGTCAAAACAACTAAACATATGACTTGAATGGGCCATTAAGGGCTGTGAAAGAGAATAATTATTCTGTCTAGGAAATCAGAAGTTCTTATAGCGGTGATGTTTTATCAAAGCCTAGAGGAAAGAAAGAAGAACATCCAGGGCATTCTAGAAGCAGCATGGTCTTAGTTGGCATGGCAGTGTCCCTGGGAAAGGCAAGGATCTAATAGCTAGAATTTGGAGCAGAGCAACTGGGAGAGATAAAGCTCCACGGGAAGGCTGGGGACCTTGACAGCCTTTGCGACGACATGGTCTCCAGGTCCTTGCTTCACAACGCTTTATGTTAGGTCGTGGTACACAGAGAAAATATTTGAGCAGCTTACTGGGTTAAAGTAGACAGGATCTGGGGACATCTATATGTGCCTTAGCGAAGTGCTTATTTTAAGTCATGTTATACAAAAGCAGTTAGGAAGGGTAATACAGAATTTCTACACAGCTTCCCCCAAAAACATGCTTTCTAATTTTTTAAAGCAAAACTTCAAGCTTGTTTCCATGAACATAACTTTACGTAAAAGATTTAATTGTGGGGCACCTGGCTGGTTCAGTTGGTTGAGCATCTGACTCTTGATTTAGGATCAGGTCATGATCTCACAGTTTGTGGGTTCGAGCCCTGTGTTGGACTCTGTACTCCCTCTCTCTCTGACCCTCCCATCCCCTCTCTCAAAGTAAATAAATGTTAATTTTTTTTAACATTTGTTTATTTTTGAAAGACAGAGAGAGACAGAGCACAAGTGGGGGAGGGGCAGGGAGAGAGAGGGAGACACAGAATCCGAAGCAGGCTCCAGGCTCTGAGCTGCCAGCACAGAGCCCGATGCGGGGCCCGAACCCACAAACTGTGAGATCGTGACCTGAGCCTACTGAGCCACCCAGGTACCCCTCAAAATAAATAAACTTTAACATCCAAAACGATTTAATCGTGAAATACAGAGAATGTACAAAGCACATGTGCAAAGATAAGTGGAATCATTCATTGTTCTGCAATCTGCTTCTCACGCTTACCTTCATGTGTGTGAATGTCATTCATGTTAATATACACAGTTGGAATTCATTTGTTCTGACTATATAATCATCATAAGGCTACACTGTACTTTCTTTGTCCATTCCACTGTTAACGGACTAGGATTAGTCTCAGTCTTTGTTTACAGACAATGCTGTCATGGACAAGCCTCTTTGGGGCCTCGGTTTTGAGTTTGTGACTCAGCGATTTATAGAGCAAGGCACCTTAAACATGAGCGCGTGCATGAAATCACCTGCAGATCTTGCTAAGATGCCAGTTCTGATTTGGGAGGTCTGCAACTGGGCGGTTGCTTGCAACTGGGCCAGCTCTCGTCGAGTTTGAATTTGCTTAAGCGTATCAGAGGCCAATTTTACCGGGTCCTTAACTTCACGTACTCACCACCGTAGTATTCCCAAGACCTTTAAATTCAAATTAAATCCAGTTTAGTGGATGTGTAATCATTTTGACATTATTGTGCATTTCTGTGATTAATGAAGCATTTTCACCATGCTTACTGGCTACTCAGATCTTCTCTCATGAAGCACCTGTTCAAGTCTTTTCCTCTATTTTTCTATTGATGGTTAATCCTTATTGATTTTTCAACATACTTTGTTCATTCTGGACGCTAGCCTTTTATTGATTTATGTCGCAAATATTTTTAGCCTGTGACTCACCTCTTCACCCACTTTTGGATTTTTAAATAGCGTATCATTTAACGTTTTTTTTTTTTTTTTTTTTTTTTTTTTTAATCTCATTTCCAGAATTGAGAATGTCCCACATCCCTCTTACCTCTTTCTCCCATGACCACCATCATTCCTGACCTCCGGGGCCAAACGCAACGCTACTGAGCTCACTGTGCCCGGAAGCCACTGCCAGTCTTTGCCTCGCACTCAGAAACGGGATGCTTCCGGAATGATCGTCGGCTATGCAACAGCCATCTACGTGGATCAGGCTTAGTGGCCCTTAGTTTCACTTCAAAGGCGCAGGCTCTCTCAAGAAACATTTTCCAGAAAATCTTTCTATATTATTCAGCGAATGGACCACAAAGCTACCTTTGTGCAGTGTTTGAGTAAACAGAAGTTCATAATTTTGATATTGTTGAAACCTCAAAGTCGGGCAAATGACGGCTTTTAAACACTTGGGAACATTTTTGTTTTGACAGGGTGTGTATGCTACATACAATTCCTACTCAAGCTTTTATAAGTTTTCTCCTATTATAGCTAGTAACCATCAGTTAAAAAAAAAACAAAACAGCAAACCTTGATCACATGAGTAGGTGATAAAAACTTTAAACAACTTACCAACCAGGGGCGCCTGGATGGCTCAGTCGGTTCAGTGTCCAGCTTCAGCTCAGGTCATGATCTCATGGCATGTGAGTTCGAGCCCCGAGTCGGGCTCTGTGCTGACAGCTCGGAGCCTGGAGCCTGCTTCAGATTCTGTGTCTCCCTCTCTCTCTGTCCCTCCCCTGCTCATGCTCATGCTCTGTCTCTCTCTCTCTCTCTCTGTGAAAAATAAATAAACATTAAAAAAAATTTTAAACAACTTACCAACCAGCAACTGAAATGATGCTTACAAGAGACAACAGTTCCTCCTTTTCTTTCGTGGCCGGGTACAGTTTTAACACTTACAATGATAATGCTGATAGATTTTAAACCCAGTTTCATGTTTGTTATTTTAGAGAGAGAGCATGCATGGGTGGGGGAGAGGGGGGGAGGGGGGAGGGGGAGAGGGGGAGAGGGGGAGAGGGAGAGAATCTTAAGCAGGCTCCACACTCAGCACAGAGCCTAACGCAGGGCTTGACCCTACGACACTTGGGTCATGACCTCGGCCGAAATCAAGAGTCGGATGCTTAACCAACTGAGCCACTCAGGCGCCCCTCATGTTTTTTAAATCAAATCTTTCAAAGTGACAATGCAATTTTCAGAATACATGTGCATTACTGGACAGTAGGACATGTGACTACTGGTCACCCCCTAGCTACAGACAGGGCATATCAGTGACACTCAGGTGAAAGAATCAAGTACACGTGAAGACAGGGATGGGGGGGGGGGGGGGGGCGGGTGGCTGCTGTTTGCAGCTTGGCCTTCCACTCACCCCGGCTCGTATGACTCCTTCTTCCCCAACCAGCCATTATCTTGGGGTTGGGCCTCCGGGGCACCCGGGCCGTGTTCTCCTTCTGTATCTCGATGGGGACCTCATCTACAGTGGGCAGCAGAGAGCACAGGATCCTGGAGCAAAAAGCAAACGAAACTCAGCTCAAGCTCTCCTCCAAGGAGCTGTAGGAGCCTGCGGGCCCAGGAGCAGCCTGGTTACGGACAGGTCACTGTTTTGTGCCACACCTGTAACTGGTTTGCCTTCTCTGGGATACCGGCTGGGAAGCTTTGCTCTAGGAACAAGGAACCTTAGAATACGAAAGGCAGGGTAAAAGACCCAGGGAGGCAGTGAGTGATCAGAACAATTCTCCACTCTGGCTGCACAGTTTTATCTACTGGGTTTGCTCTAAACTATTCTGGTAGCGGGGGCCCCAGTCCCAGAGGGTCTAATTGCTATGAGCGAGGCACAGGCATCAGGAGATAGTTCTAAAGTTCTCCAGGTGATTGTAATGTGCAGCTAGTAACAGGAAGCACTACATTCACGTGTCCTGGATCAGGAGTATCACTGAGGAGTCTATGCAGGGAGAAACAGGTGTGGGTGATCTGAATTGTTACTGCAGAGTTAAAGAGGGGGTGCTGGTGTAGACCTGTAGATCAGTATCCCTTAGAGTGTGGTCTGGACACTTCTAACAAATGCAGATTCTATATAAAGTAGAATTTCTGGGGCGGGACCCAGGAATCTGCATTTTAAATAAGCTCTCTCTAGGTGATTCTGAGAACACTAAAGTCTGGGAAGTGAGAATTTGGAGGCAGAATCTACAGGATTCTATTACCTACAGGGGTTAATAGATGAAAAAACTGTAAGATTTCTCTGGAGTGTTAAATGCCCCAAGGAAATCTGTGCACACGGACATTCACCAACAGGCATGCATTTGAATGAGCCTGGCTGAAAAAGCCTATGTGGCCACCTTCAGAGAATTAACACGCTGCTCTCCGCGTAAGCCTCGGTTTTGAGTTTGTGACTCAGCAATCTGTAACTGGTTCAGCAGAGACATTTTGGGGGGTTGTGGGAGACGGAGTGCAGGGAGTAGAAGAAGAAATGGGTAAGAGAAAAGAACATCAATTCTCCATGGTCAATTCTTCTCAGCTTGGAAGCGGTTGATTCTTGCAATACAAAGTATCATTCAGCGGTCCTGCTAGAGACACCTCTGATTGCTTTTCTTTCTGTTTCAAGTCCCCCTTCCTGAGGTTCTCACAAAATACTGCAGTTTGCAACAGTTGCACTGGGCAACCCAGGAACATTTTGCAATATTACAGAATTCATATTACTTTTGAATTTGTATGTAAACATGCAGGCCGGGGATGTAACCTGAAAATGTGACGCTAATTGTATTTCTTTATATTGGCAAGGAGGAGGGCACTGAATACTAGAGTGTGGCTTTATTGTTTATAAAAAAGTATTTAACGCAGTTTTTCACAAATTAAAAATGTTGGTTTTTGGAGTAATTTCTTTATATTTTTGTCCTTTAATTATTGAGGCAATTTTGAATATTTAGAGAAAGTAATTTTTGAAGACCTGAGACTGTTCTAAGTTTTTTTATTTTCCAACTTTTGATTCACATGTTTAGATTAAAATATGTTAAAAATTTGAGTATTTGAAAACAACTATGTATTATTTTTTAAACCTTTAGGTCACCAAAATGAGTATAAGTCAAGATCATAATAGAAATAATAACAGGAGAAAAACAATTAAAAGGGAAAAATAGAAAATTTTCAAAAAAGATTGCTATAATTTTTAAAAGTAGCAGCAATAAAAATTAACCGACTTTATTGAGCATAACTCATGTAAAATTCAGAAATAAGGCACTATGTTATTTATTAATGAGTATTCAATTACTCATGAAAATTAATAAGAAAAATTTCTGCTCAAATCCACATCTTGAACTTCACGTCTGATTTAATCCTTGAAACTTCATATTATTTGGTAAATGATTCTTTAGCTACTAATTAAAACACTGAGATGGAAAAGAGAATTCTTCATGTCAAATGCCTAATTTAGAAGCAACAAAATGTAACTCTGGGTTGTATCTTGTAAGTTAAAATTATACCCACAAACCCAGCAAATTGATAAAAAAGGACAAAACTTCTGGAGTGTTACCCTGTTGGATAATGGTGCTGGAAAGTGACTCTAACCCTTTTCGTAGCTTGAGATTATTTCTAGCAAAACTAAATGTGTCTCAAGTTAATGGTGATGATTTCCACTGGATAAACATGGTAGGAAACATAGTATTTCGTTTAACAACAAGTCTTTCAAACACAGTGATTTAAGCATGTCTTTTTATTCTGTGTTTCAACATCTGGGACCTTACTGACCTTAATGGGACTGCCTGGTCCTGGGCTAACCAATTCCTAGCTCCAGTAAAGGACTCGCCTGTGAATGTGACTTTCATATGCAAACCAACCAATCTAGAGCCTGTATACCTCACTGCCTCTCTATCAGGCTCTGGCACTCAGAGCCACAATCCACCTGTTCTCATCACCCCAGAGCCAAAAACAACAAAAAAAATCATGTTAAAAATCCATAGTGTGTCCATCAATAAATGAATGGATAAAGAGGTGGCACGCGCGCGCGCGCACACACACACACACACACACACACACACACACACTGGAAGTATCATTCAGCCATAAAAAAAAGAATGAAATCTTGCCATTGCAACAACATGGATGGAGCTACAGAGTATAATGCTAAGCGAAATAAATCAGAGAAAGACAAATACCACATGTAGAATTTAAGAAACAAAACAAATGAGCAAAGGCAAGAGCGAGAAAACCAAGAAACACACTCTTAACTATAGAGAGCAAACTTATGGTCAGTAGAGGTGAGGTGGGTGGGGGATGGGAGAAATAGGCGATGGGGATTAAGAAGGCCACTTATGGGGCGCCTGGGAGGCTCAGTCGGTTGAGCGTCCGACTTCAGCCAGGTCACGATCTCGCGGTCCGTGAGTTCGAGCCCCGCGTCGGGCTCTGGGCTGATGGCTCAGAGCCTGGAGCCTGCTTCCGATTCTGTGTCTCCCTCTCTCTGCCCCTCCCCCATTCATGCTCTGTCTCTCTCTGTCTCAAAAATAAAATAAAAAAAACGTTAAAAAAGAATTAAAAAAAAAAAAGAAGGCCACTTATCATGATGGGCACTGGGTTATACATGGAATTATTGGATCACTATATTGTATATCTAAAGCTAATATAACACTGTATGTTAACCGCACTGGAATTAAAATTTTTAAAAATTTAAAAAATCCACAGTGTGAATTCCCACCATGTGTCACAAGAATGGAAGACTAAGGTTTGCCTCTGATTTCTCCAACTGTCTTCCACCAGAACAGCATTTTGCTGCTCCTGGCTGAAAACCAAACGGACGTGTATTTCTAAAAGTTGGAATGAGGGGCCCTCACTACCCAGGTGAGCTGAGCCCAGAGCTCAGATTCTGAAAATCCAAGCCCAAGGCCTGCCATCACTAGGTCGTGATGACAGGTACTAGGCTGCTAGGGACAGTTCCTGTGCCCCTGGGGCCTCTGCAAGTGTTTGAACCAGCCAACTCTAAGCCTGTTTACCCTGCTCCCCCCCCCCCCCCCCCCCCCCCCGGTTCCTTCCTGTGGAAACCACAATTAGGCACCTGCCCACCTTTTCCCCTCATCCTTTCCGCCTCCTGCCTGACCCTGGTGCTTCCCCACATGGCCCCCGCAGGGAACGGTAGGCCGGCTCCTCCTGAGAACCTTGAGTAACAATTATCTTTCCAATGGCAGACATCTCCTGATCTGTTGGCCTCATCATATCTCAATAATAAAACCTACATTAAAATTTTTTTTTAATCTTTATTTTTGAGAGAGAGAGAGAGAGAGACAGACCACGAGCAAGGGAGGGGCAGAGAGAAAGGGAGACACAGAACGTGAAGCAGGCTCCAGGCTCTGAGCTGTCAGCACAGGGCCTGACACGGGGCTCGAACTCGTGAACTGCGAGATCGTGACCCGAGCCCAAGCTGGAGGCTTAACCGACTGAGCCACCCAGGTGCCCCTAAAACCTACATTTTATTTATTTATTTTTTTAACGTTTTATTTATTTTTGAGACAGAGAGAGACAGAGCATGCACGGGGGAGGGCCAGAGAGACAGGGAGACACAGAATCGGAAACAGGCTCCAGGCTCTGAGCCATCAGCCCAGAGCCCGACGCGGGGCTCGAACTCACGGACTGCGAGATCGTGACCTGAGCCGAAGTCGGACGCTTAACCGACTGCGCCACCCAGGCGCCCCTAAAACCTACATTTAAAATTTTTTTTTCAACGTTTATTTATTTTTGGGACAGAGAGAGACAGAGCATGAACGGGGGAGGAGCAGAGAGAGAGGGAGACACAGAATCGGAAACAGGCTCCAGGCTCTGAGCCATCAGCCCAGAGCCTGACTCGGGGCTCGAACTCCCGGACCGCGAGATCGTGACCTGGCTGAAGTCGGACGCTTAACCGACTGCGCCACCCAGGCGCCCCTAAAACCTACATTTTAAAACACAGAAGGAAGTTGTAGAAACTGGCTTTCACATTCCCAGTTCAAGGAAAAGTATGTTACTACTTCCATTCCGTGGCTTACAACTAACGTCTGGGATTATCTTTGGCCAACGTTGGTATTTACGACTGTAAACTAGATTCTCCACGAAAGCGGTATGAAATGTCGCTTGCACTTGAAAAGAAGCATACACACAACTGCCAGAAGTGAGGGCCGGGGGAGGGGAGGTGTGAACAATTGATGACAGTGAACAGACAAGCCAATGCTGACATAGAGTGCTGGCTCAAACTTCATTTAAGAAACAGTGCACCGGCATTATGCCAAGCATTTTGTGTCCTGTTGGGGCAATCTTTGCTTAGCTGACTACAGAAAACCGTGGGCAATATCTACAGAAAACGGTGGAATTTAGTATAAATGATTTTGAAAAACAATGAGGGATGATTATTCGTTCTCCAGGAAGAAAAATTTTAGATAAAATTTGTAGATAGAAGAAATGATCATAATATGTTCAAAGAAGAAATTTATATTCAGTTCAATTTGATTATGGCAGGGACAGATGTCAACTACCACAAGAAACCAAGAAAGTTGATGTGAATATTTCATTCATTTTATATCTATTATAAAAAGCATAGCTATTGACTTTAGTGATGTCAAGTGTGAGCATCTATATGCTTCTTGGCCTTGTTTGAAGTAGCTGTCTTTTGACTACTTCTGTATTGGCGTCTATCTTTTTCATAGTAGCTTGTTGTTCTTTATATATTCTAGATATGAGTCTATTGACTGGTATTTCTATATCCACTCTGTGTCCTGTATTAAAATTTTTTTAATGTTTATTTATTTATGAGAGAGAGAGCACAAGCAGGGGAGGGGCAAGAGAGGGAGACACAGAATCCGAAGCAAGCTCCAGGCTCTGAGCTATCAGCACAGAGGCCGACACGGGGCTCGAACCCATGGACTGTGAGATCATGACCTGAGCCCAAGTCGGACGCCTAACTGACTGAGCCACCCAAGCACCCCCGTGTCCTTCATTTTTACTCTTAATAATATCTTCAGTAAGAAACAGGAATTTCCTCATTTTAATGCAGTCCATTTTATCAACAATATGCCCCATTATTAGTGGTTTTTCTGTCTTGTAATCGTTGCCTTCCCCAAGTAAATAAAACTTACTCTACTATTTCTTCTAGAAGACCTACTGTCTTTTTAAATGTGGACCTACAATTCAGTTAGAATTGTGTCTGATGCTTTGTGCATGATGTGAGGCAGAGGCCGAGATCAATCTTTTCCCACAGGGACATCCATCCGCCTGAACACTGTCGAGCACCGTTTACTGCCTTCCCCACCGCTCTGCAAGGCCACCTTTGTCACAAACATATCAAGCTGTTTCGTTTCAAGGGGTTTTTCTGCTTTCAATAGGTTTATGTGTGGCTTGAAATTTCTTTAATTTAGATTCACTCTCTACTTGGGTCTCTAAGTGAATTCAACTTTGGGGGCATGTAATCCTTGTCAAGAAGCAATCTGAGAGCGTCTTCAGATGGTATATGCTTTGCCTTCAAGCAAAGCACAAGTTGCAGTTTCTGGATGGACCAAAATCTTTCTCCATCTCTGACTCTGTGCCTCTTTGTATCTGCAGACTGCAGGCATGGAGAAGTCAGGACTTTCAAATGCTTGGTTATCTGTCCTCCATGTTCACAAATTGCCTAGAGGCCCACGTTGTTTATATTTGCAATCATCTTTTCATTGCTGCTTTCATTTTCGTTTGACTATCCAAGGAATGTCCACTCTCCCAGGAGGACTGGGCTAAATTTGGGGGCACAGAAGCTAGAGACTAATAAAAGGCTTATTCTTTAGTGATTCACTATTGAGGAAGTGGGGAGGCACCCAGGCCTGCCTCCACCCAGAACTCCTGAGGAGAAAGAACTGAGCAGCCCAGGATGCATGGAAAGAGAACTTCCGGCAAATGTTTAACCTGACTCCGGGTCTCGAAAACTCTTGTGCTCTGGGGCTTAGCGCATCTCCAAATATACCCAAACACAAAAATAGCCCATTAAAAATAAATATCAGAAATAAATAAAATAAAATGAAATACATAAAACATCACAAAAAGTCAAATGAAATGTTGAAACTGATAGTGAGGTTAGGCCAAATTGAGCAACACTCACCTGACCAGTTCACGTGATTTCTATTAAGCCCAGGTGTCATCAGTAAAACCTGCTGGGATCCGAAAGTCATTGTCCAAAAGCCATAGACGTAGTTGAAATCTTTGGTAAAAACAGAAGCAGAGAACCGTAGAACTTTCGGTGAATTTCCTTGGTGTTCAGTGCACACATCTAGATCTGTGCATAAATTCACACGCTATAGAGGGACCTGCAGTGTAGTCTGCGAACAGCAGAGCAGAGGCGTGGGACTCGGACAACACCGTCTAAGCAGAGGCTCATAGCGTGGGTAACAGGACAGGGCAACATTTATATCCGGATGGTTGTGGGTAAGTCCAGACAGAAAGTCTATGAAATTAGGGTCGCTATTCTTCCCCGAATCTTTGTTAACAGGTCCAGACTTGATAGGTAGCAGTGCAGAGGGTCCAGGCCATACCTGTGTTGAGATCAGGCAGAGAACTCAGAGCAGGGAAATTCCACGTCCCCCACCCCCTGTGCCCATATAAATGCTTCTCTGCAAACAGACCTGCCAGGCGTGTGAACAGAAAAAAGTTTCTCCAAAGCTAGGTAGCTTGATAAGTAACTATTTATGTGTTATTTATTTGATAAGTAACTATTTTTATTTGGTTTTATAGCAGGCAAGTGTCTTGCACGGCCTAATACCTTGCAACCAGCAAGAGCTCATTAAATAGTAGCTGAAACACCAACCCCCCCCCCCCCCCCCCCCCCCCCCCCCCCCCCGCCACCTTGCCCAGTTGTTTTGTGACTATGACTCAAAGTCCCCACTAGAGGGCTGGAAGCTTCAAGGTAAGATGATGGATTTTTTTTTTTTTTTTAATTTTTTTTTTCAACGTTTATTTATTTTTGGGACAGAGAGAGACAGAGTATGAACGGGGGAGGGGCAGAGAGAGAGGGAGACACAGAATCGGAAACAGGCTCCAGGCTCTGAGCCATCAGCCCAGAGCCCGACGCGGGGCTCGAACTCACGGACCGCGAGATCGTGACCTGGCTGAAGTCGGACGCTTAACCGACTGCGCCACCCAGGCGCCCCAATGATGGATTTTTTTTTACAGGTCAATACATTATAATTATTGGAACAGTACATAATCATAAGTAACATATATTACAGCCAGAAACTCTAGCAAATGGTATATATGCATCATTTCATTTAAATTATGTATTGTATTTTCACCTAGTGCTTATCAGAACTTGTAATTATACAATTCTTTCCCAGAACTGGACTGGAAGTTCCATGAGGATCATGTCTGTTTAATTTACTTTTCGATATGGCTTCGTGAGTCTGGAACACTATTCACTGTACTGAATAAGTACTGTTGAATGAATAAACATTGAATGAATTGAATCATGATTTCATAACTAAATGGTGGAGGCTTTCTTTTTTTTTTTTTAATTTTTTAAATGTTTCTATTTATTTTTGAGACAGAGAGAGACAGACCATGAGCAGGGGAGGGGCAGAGAGAGAGGGAGACACAGAATCCGAAGCAGGCTCCAGGCTCTGAGCTATTAGCACAGAGCCTGACGCGGGGCTCAAACCCACGGACTGTGAGATCATGACCTGAACCGAGGTCGGACGCCTAATGGACTGAGCCACCCAGGTGCCCCGAGGCTGTTATTCTTATAGTTACATTGTGCTTTGTCATTAGTAAAATTGCTTTTAGATGTCGTAATATCTCTTTTTAGGTATTTAAAATGAATTATTAAGTAGTCACCCCATAGTGGTCCTTCAATAGTTTTTATATACTTTATTTGGGGGCAGGGGGGCGGGAAACATTCTTTAAAAGAGAGTGATAGGCATTGTCAAAACTAAAATCAGTAAGCTCCTTCAGAAGAACTTGTAATATTAACTTATTATTTTGATTAAAGGTACTGTAATTATCTGGACCAACTTGTGAATTTGCCTTCAACAAACTCTTACAGTGCTGACCTCATGCCAGGCACTGTTCTAAAGACTTTATATCCAGGGGCGCCTGAGTGGCTCAGTCAGTTAAGCGTCCCACGTCAGCTCAGGTCATGCTCTCTCGGTTCATGAGTTCCAGGCCTGCATCGGGCTCTGTGCTGACAGCTCAGAGCCTGGAGCCTGCTTTGGATTCTGTGTCTCCCTCTCGCTCTCTGCCCCTCCCCCGCTCACACTCTGTCTCTCTCTCTCTGTCTCTCTCTCAAAAATAAATAAACATTAAAAAAAATTTAAGACTTTATATCCTTACAAAGATGCTATTATTAGCCCCATTTTACAGGTGGGTAAACTGTAACTATTATTAGCCCATTATACAGATGGAGAAACCAAGGCATGGGGGGATTAAGAAACACGATTTGACAACTAGTAAGTGGCACGGCCAGGATGAAAACCCAGGTATTCTGGCAGTAGAAGCCAGGATGTCATCACCACGCTGCCTCTACAATTCACTCACTGATATTGTATATTATTGTTCCATAGAGTTGCAATTGCAATTGCACAGGTAAGGATTCTGATATGGGCCACAGCAAATCAAATCTGGGAAAACTTCTGCACATTTGCATACTGAACTTTTAACATATATTTTTTAATGTTTATTTAGTTTTGAGAGAAAGAGTGAGTGCAAGCGGGAGAAGGGCAGAGAAAGAGGGAGACCAAGGACCCAAAGTAGCCTCTGTGCCAAGAGCAGGGAGCCCGATGCGGGGCTCAAACCCGCGAAGGGTGAGATCATGACCTGAGCCAGAGTCGGACGCTTAACCGACGGAGCTATCCCGGTGCCCCTGGACTTTTAATTCATTGGACATAATAGTGTTGGGAAAAGAAGGTCAGAAAGTGTCCTTGCCTCTCAAAATCTTGTTTCTAGACAGGGTATTATTTTGTCGTTACGTGATGAGAAATTATAAACGGTGATCCCCTTTCCAAAAAACCAAACACGCTAACAAACACGCTAACTAACTTGCAAAGGCCAGCTTGCTCTAGGGCAGAGTTCTTGGCATGGCAACAGAGGAGCCGAAGCATACGATGCAAAAAATTGTTTAATATCATCAAAGTGCAATACACTTCCGGCCAAGGAAGTTTTGCAATAAAAACAACATGCAACAACCATATGAGTCAGCAATTCTGCTCCTACGAAGAGTAACCAAAAGTATTGGAGACGAGTCCTCAAGGAAAAATGGTCCATGAATATTCATAGCAGCACTATTAGGCTTTTCCAATAACGAACTGTATCCTTTTCACAAAGGAGGACATTGGCCTCTCTCTACCAAGATGCGGACTCCCTCCTGATGATCCAAAGACCACAGGCACCTCTATCACAACGTCTAACACAAAACCCTTCTTTCTCCTTTCCCACCTGCCGGTCTGCTCCTCTCCTGTGCCTATCTCTGTGACTGAAAGTACCATTCACCTCCCTTATACGGGTTAAATTGTGTCCCTCCAAATTCATAAGTTGAAGTTCTAACCCCAGGACCTAAGAACGTGACTTTATTTGGAAATGGGGTCATTGCAGATATAGCTAGTTGAATGAAGAGGAGGCCATGAGAGGAGCACCTGGGTGACCCAGTCGGTCAAGCGTCCAACTCTCGGTTTCGTCTCAGGTCATGATCTCACGGTTTGTGAGATTGAACCCAACTCCGTGAGCATAGAGCCTGCTTGGGTTTCTCTCTTGCTCGCTCTCTCTCAAAATAAATAAATAAATATTTTAAAAGATGAGACCATTAGAGTGGACCCTAGTCCAACATGACTGGTGTCCTTATAAAAAGGGGAAATTTGGACACGGAGACATGCACAATGGGAGATCACTATGTGAATGTAAAGGCAGAGGTCAAGGGATGCTTTTACGTGCCAAGGAACACCACAGACTGCCAGCAAAGCCACCGAAGCCAGGTGAGAAGCCTAAAACTGATTCCCTCATAGTCCCCAGAGAAAAATCCAGGCTTGCTGGCCCTTCTGGCTCCCAGAATTATAAGACGATACATTTCTGCTGTTTAAGCTCACCAATTTGTGGCACTTTGTCACAGCAGCCCTAGAAAATGAACACCCTTCCCAATGAAGACTTGCCCTCCATATCACACCCCCTGGATCCCATCCAGTTCACCTCCAGAATGACTCCTAGAGTTCAGCTGTGACCTTCTTTCTATTGCCTCCCGTAGGTGTGCTGGGAAATTGGGTTCTCCGGAAGCCTCATGTTAGGACCAGATGGAAAGCGACTTAGTTGACCAAAGGATGCAAGGACAGACCCCCTGATGCAGGGGCAGAGAGTCTAGGATTCAAAGGGGATATAGAGAGGGTGCGGCTGGCAAGCAGGGGTGAGGGCGCACCTCTCGCTGTGGGTAAGATAAACACCAGCTCACTGCTAGGTTGGAGAATGCTTAGACCAAAGAGGCCGGTGGGAATGTCAGAGAGCTGGGGCTCCCCTGCGTTCTGTCCCCAAGGCGGACTTTGGGGTTGGGCTTTCTTCTGGGATGTGCGCGGTGGGTGAGTGGAGACTTGGGGCTCCCTTCCTACCGGGGTTCCCTAGGGCATGGCTGCAGCATGCACCTCCCCGAGGCACCAGCTTTGTCAGTCTGCAGAAGGCATTCTTTTTTCCAGCTGCAAACCAAACGGACAGGTTTGCCCATGAGCCTCCAGGTTTCAGTCCAAGAGGTGGGAGCTGACGAGGCACCCGGCTTTGCCCTGCAGCAGCTCCAGCCCCGCCAGGAAACCGGAGACTTCGCAGGAACTCCAGGAATTGAACTCTAAACATCGGGATTGAGCAGAGAAGGACCTGGAGTACGAGGCCTCCTTGGGCGCCCAGAAGGCTTCTGAGCAGCTGTGCTTGCCTTGTTCTCTCTCCCTGGCTCCTCCCTCCTCCCCTTAGCCCCCTGTCTTACCACCTTCCTCCTCTGTTCCTTCCTTCCCTCTTGGGGATCCCTTTTGACTTCCTCCCCAATCTTCCTCTCCCCCCTGACTCTTCCTTTTCCTCTTACCTTCCCCTCTCCCGCCTTCCCCTCCCCCACATCCCTCTCACCCCGCTTTTCCCCTTGCCTGAGCTTTACTCCTTCCCCACCTTCCACTTGGCCCTGCCTTCCCCTCCACTGCCCCATTTCCCTTACCTTTCCCTCCCTCTCCTCTTCCCCTCCTCCCTTACCTTTCCACCTGCTCTCCTCACTACCCTCCCGCCCTCCGCCTCTCCTTCTCTCCCCTCCCACGCCCCACCCACCACTGTTTGCTTTTCTCCCGGATCTGGATGAAGGGGTTGCCCTGCCCATGCCCTGCCCTGCCCCATTTGTGGTGGCTGGGGTCTTGCTTCATGGCTGAGGGCTCGGGGACTCAGGCCCCGGGGAAAGGGCCCCGGCTCAGCATCCAGCTCCTGAGAGCCCAGTACGAAGGCCTGCGTCGGCAGCAGAGGGCCCAGGCCCACCTGGTGGTGCTCCCGAAAGGTAGGGCTGGGCAGGTGCTGGGGCAAATGTGGAGGGAGTGGGCCTGAGGGGTGGCTGGGCTGCAGGCAGGGGAGGCGGGGGCTACGGGAGCCCTCCTGGTGGGGAAGAGCAGGGACGCCAGCGGAGGCAGAGCCAGAGCCGGGAGGCCGGTTCAGGGCGGCTCTGCTTGGCTCAGTTCCCCTGCCAACTGACCCAGCGGCCTCAGCCAGGCATCTGGCCGGCTGCCCGCTGTACCCGGCCTCTGCTCTTATGTTCTCACCCTGTAGGACTGTTCTGCCTGGTGGACGGGTGGGGGGAGGGCGGCCGTTGGTGCCCCTGCTGGGCCAGTGGGGAGACGGTAGCTCTTCCTGGCTGGGTCTCACGTCCTGCAAACCAGAGAAACTGGCTCTGGAGAGAGCAGACGTGGCATTCCCAGGAGGCCGGGCGCGGGCCAGAGGCAGCACAGGGCTTAGGGACTCAGGAGGCACCCTGGCTCATGGAGCTTGCTCATCATAGTCTCAAACAGCAGCCAAGGAAGCAGGAGATACAGAAGCCTCAAGGGGAAAAGTCTCTTCCCTCTGGGAACTCAGATTTTATTCCTGGAGAAAGTTTGCGGCACAAGGCTCAATCCCAGCCCTTCCCTCTACCAGAGGAGTGACTGGGTCAAGGGAGGTGGAAAGGTTAATGCTGTTCCTGGCGGGGGGGGGGGGGGTTCACCACCAAGATGAAGGCACCCGTTTCTCCTTTGGGCTATTGCCAGCCAGTGGGTTCTGTCTGAACCGAAATGGCAGAGTCAAATAGCCCTCCATCTCTGCAGGGCATACACTGAAAGGTTCCTAAAGCCCTAGCCCATCCTCAAAGCCCTAGCCCATCCTAAAGCCCTAGCCCATCCTCAATAAATACACTGTATTTATTCATTCAGTCACTCAGCAAACATTCATTAAATTCAACTACTAGCAAATGAAAGTACCATGCTTAACACACCCGTGATTCAGACTCACAACGAATCCCCATAACTGGCGTGTCCCAAAGATAACTTGAACTCGACCTGCCCCATTGAACTCACCGTCCCCTGCCCCAACCCCCCGCTTTGGCTCTTTCTCCTAGGCTCTGTAACTCAGTGCCCTTCTCCCCTAGCGTCATGTGATCACTTAGGACTGGGTAGCTTAACCACAGATGGGCTGGCCAGGCACTGCTTTGTCAGGAAAGACTCCTGATTCCCAGGCCAGGTCAGCCACTCTGTGGGATCTGTTTTGCGGTCAGGGTCCAGGTGTACCTCCCACTTTAGTCCTTTTCCTCGGTCTCTGTGGACCAGAGGCTGTGATGGACAGCTAAGGAGGCTCCTCTCCGCCACCAAGACCTGCCTGTTCACCTTAACATAGCGGAGAGGACACTAGTTCCTGGCTTCTCCCATCACGTCCCCTCCTCCTCTGTTCTCAAATAGGTACATAACATTTTGACTATTTGTGAAGGTTTTCGTGCTGAGAAAAACCGTGCGGTCCTCAAATGGGAACAGATGTCCAGTCTCACCACTGTTGGCAGAGATGGCCACACCAGTCCTGTTTTCTTAGATTCCCAGAACTGGAGCTCAGGGCTTCCTGCTGCCTTGAGACCTCCGACACCAGCTCCCTGCCCCTGCAGAACACGTGCCCGCACACTCACTTTGTCCTGTACGGGGCCTCGTGCTGCGACACATGCCCGAATACTCAAGAGAGCTTCACGGACAATTCAGAGGGAACCCCGGGCTGGTCACAGACCTGCTGTCCTGGGAATGTGCCTTCCAGTCATCCCCACCACCTTCTCTGCCACCAAGGGTTGACAATAAACTATCACGTGCCGCATGGTGGTAAAAATACATCCCCAAGAAAGAAGAGGGACATCAGTCTGGATCCTCACCCCTGCAGCCAGTTCAGGGAAGCAGTGGGAGCTGCTGATGTGTTCTCAGAACTGTGTCTGTGGGAGGGGAAAAGGGGAAGGGCCAGTCGTCCAAAAGGAGCATCCTCTACCTTGGGTGGGAAACCTGTTAGTTGAATCCCGGAACAGAAAAGCCTGTAAGAGTAACCTTTTCCCCTGGCCGGTGCGTGTGAACCTGTACCTACCCTTCTGTCAGCTTGACATGCTAGTTCCCCAGCTCACTGCAGTTAAGTCCTGGAGTCTATAATTAAACCCAGTTCTGCTTGAGATTTTTCTTCATAGCATTGGTTACCACCTGCGATTTTATTATAATATAGTCGCTTGCTAGAATGACTATAGAATATTTTCTGTATAAATTGTTAAATTATATAATATGATATCTGTATAGAATATGTATTATAACATATTCTACCCCACTAGAACCCATCCATGAAGATGCGGATTTTGTCTCAATGTTTACTGCCGTATTCTCAGAACCTAGGATAAATAGTCCCTGGCATATAAGGAGTGCGTGATAAATATTTGTGGAATGAATGAATAATTGTGCCTGAGTGTGTGTTAGAGAGCTTGTGTGGGTGTGAATGTGTGGGCATGGGAGGGGATGCACATGTGTGAACATACGTAAGTGGGGTCATGTGGGACCCACGTATGTGTGTGTATCCACATGCAATGTACCGGCCGCCTGGCTTCCTTGACGTTTTGGGATCATATTCCTTCAGCTTGAAAGCTCTGAGACCCCTCAAAGGAGAGCTGCCCATGTACATTCTGGTGGTGACCCTGCTTGTGCCTTGCTTTGTCAGGAGGGTACGCGTCTGCTCCTGCAGAGTCCATGGTCAGTGCTGTTTGGATTAACAAGGAGAGAAGGTGTTCCCTGTCTCTGGAAGAGGCAGATCCTGAAGCAGAGGTGATGCTGGAGGAGGCTGACAGAGGCTGTCTTCAGGTCCCCGAATCTCCATGGCACAAGCACCTAGAGATGCACCGCTGGGTCCAGACCTTCCATCAGGAAACCGGTCTTCAAGTGAAACACAAGGGCAAGCTCATGGGGTCCGAGCAAAGGCTCCCTCAGGAAGGAGACCCGGGCTCGTTTGAAAACAATCAGATGACTCAGCAAGGGACCAGCATTCTGGAAACAGCCCGGCATGAATGTCAGGAGGACAATGTCCAAACAAACGCAGCGGGATCTGGCTTAAATATCGGCATTCAGTGCCCTCCTTCCATAAAGAACCCACACAGGTCTGAAAAACCAGCTCACTATCCATTTCCCCAGAGGAAAACTCCCAGGATCTCTCAAGCTGCCAGGAACCTGGGCTTATATGGCCCAGCCTGAGGCTTTCTACTCAGCCAAATGTCTCAACTTTGAAACTATCGATGACCTCATCAAAGAACATGGGAGGCAGAGCCACAGCTAGGGCCTCTAGCTATGCACAAGAGCTAGACTAACTCAGTTGCAAGGATTCTGAACTTCATGGTGGACACACAGTCTTGCCCTTCAAAAAAGAAGAGATTGCCTAGACCAGATTGCACACAGTCCAGGATGAAAGAGGGTTGTCTAATCGATGCGATGTGGCCTTATTCTGCTTATATACAAAGACCTTGCTATGGAGCCCTAGATGCCCATTCTTTGGGGAGGCCCAGTAAGACACCTCCTCTGTCCCTAGAAAAGGGAATTTGCAAACGTAACACAGGCGCCCTAGCCAATGGAATGCCTTAGCAGTGCCCTGGAGTCAACGGGCGTGGGCAGTCTTGTTTTCAGTATCTTCTGATGATTTCTCACATGATCTGGAGAAGATGAGCACTGAGAATTGCCTTTTTCTGGTTACTGTGCCTGGAGGCCAGCTCACTTAGAAGTCACTGCATTCATTGGGAGTGACCACACCATTTCAGCTAAGACTCCCAAAGTATGGTCACTGTGGGTTAAACAAACAAACAAACAAACAAACAAACCTACTGTTTTGTGTGTTAAGGGTGTTTAGGCCATCTCTCACCTCTCACTGAGACTGTACATTCCAGACCAACCATTGGTTTATTTCTTTGCCTCTCTCCCTCTATTCTTTCCTCCCTCCCTCCCTTTCCTTACCTTTCTTTTCCTCTCTTCCTTCCTTCTATCCTTCCTCCCTTCCTTCCTTTCTTCCCATTTGTCTGTCTTCTCATCCTCCCCCCCCCCCACTCTCTGTCTCCTAATTAAGTTCTTATTAAACACTGCCAGTGATTGAAGATATATAGTAGTTGGAGCCTGAGCAGGAGACAAAGAAATGCTCCTATTGGAAAATATGTAGTCCCCACAAACTCCTTCCTCTTCAGCCGAATTTGAAGAACTCAGATCCTTCCTGGGATATTTTAAACTCAAGAAAAAGTGAACCAGGTGTTACTTGGGTGATGAGAAGAAAGTCAGTCTTTCTTGGTTAATGTTTAACTTTAGGAATGATATTTAAACACACCAAAGGTGCCTTTCCCTCATATCAGACAATCGCTCTGTAAAGTTTCATTTGTATTTTCCTCTTTTTCCCCAATGGCGATCCTGTCTTGTCCATCTTCATCCAGAGTTGTTAACTAGTTGTGTCATTACCTGTCAAAGATACGTATGTGCCTGCTCATTGGATCACCCAGAAATTCACTGCAGTTTGGGGGTTTGTTGCATTTTTTTGTGAATAATTCTTAAGAGCCACGGTTAATTTTTTTTTTTTTTTAGTCTAATGGAAAATAAGGGAATTTTCTGAAAAAACTTTGTCCTCCACTTTTGTTGTAAAGAGGATTCCCAGGGGCTACTGGGTGGCTCATTCAATTAAGCGTCCAGTTCTTGATTTGGGCTCAGGTCATGATCTCACTGCTTATGAGATTGAGCCCTGTGTGGGGCTCCATGCTGGGAGTGGAACTTGCTTAAGAGTTTCTCTCTCCCCCCCTCCCTTTCCCTCTGCCTCTCCCCTGCTTGTGGCTTTCTATAAATGAATGAATGAATGAGGATTCCCATAAGTAACCCCTCTTTCTACAATGTATCAGTCAGACAGGCTATGTTTTGCTGCGGAAACAAACCTTCAAATCTTACAACAGAATTTTTTTTTTCACTCATGAAAAGTCCATGTGGATTTGGGCAAACTTCCCAGGGCAGCTCTCGTGCATATATGGCCGAGAGTTCAGGCTGCTTCAGCATCATGGCACCTACAATATCGATACTGGGTTCCCTCATCACTGTAGCAGGAGAAGAAAGCCAGGTACACAGTCATGTACTGGCTTTCAAGTCACTTTTGCTTACGTTTCGTTGTCCAAAGCAAGTGTCATAGTCCTATCTTCACTTCAAGGGTATGCAGTCATCCCAGGTGCCTGGAAGGAGAGAAGAAATGGAAAGCATGGATGAACAGCACTAATGGCTAACACAGGTAGATAGGGGCCAATTATAGCACATTATTAGATTTCATTCTGCATACAATAAGTAGTCATTAAGAGATGTACGCATGAGACTAAAATGATTTAATCTGCAGTTTAACCAGATTACTTGGGTTGTTCTACAGAGAATGAGTTGAGGGTCACATTAAAAGGCAATGGCCGGAAACGGCCAGGACAAGTTCGGTGGGAGAGATGCTATCAGCTCAAGCAAGAGTGGGAGCTGAAGAGACGGGGAAGAAGTGAATACATCTGACGTATATTTTGGAGATAAAGTCATTAGGATTTACTGAAGGAAGATTACAACAAGGGGTCCTGAGTTGGGGATGTTCGTGAGGCACACAAATGAAGATATCAAATAGGCCGGTGGATAATTGAGACCAAAGTTCTGGACTGGACATGAATTTAAGGGACACTAGTATGTGGAGGCACTGAAAAAATGAGCAAAGGTGAGCTCACCTATGCAGAGTGTCGAGAGAAGACAGGGTCCAGAATTAAGTCCTGAAAATGCACAGTTTACTTGGTTGAAAAATCTCTAAGGATTTTTCCAATCCTTCCTTAGAAGAGGTGGGGCAGAGGGAGGAGGGGGCAGTTGAAGGACACCGCAGAGCAGGATCCTGACTGGGGACAGAAGGAGAGCCAGGGTGGTGGGGAGTCACAGACCTTCAGAGGCTGGACGTGGCACAGGTCACCCTCCTGACTGCAAACCTTCCACAAATCCCCATTTTCTAGATCCACATTCCTCAGTCTGGAGTTGCTTTTCCTTGAGCATGGGTTAGAAGGCCAGAGTCCAAGAGGCGATGCCTGCGTGGGAAACCTTTTCAGCCAAGAACAGGCCAGGTCAGTGTCCACAAGTTCAGGTCTGAGCCGACTGCCCACCGCCAAGGCTGATCGGACAGAGCACCCTTGTCCCCGAGGCCTGGCCTTCCCTGGGCCCGAGTTGTTCTCGTGCTGAGGATCTAGTGTTCCCCTGGAAGAGCTTGAAGGAAGAGAGGGAAAGGGCAGGGCCGGTTTGGGATCCTTCCTCCTCCCACAAGGCCGCTTCTGCCAAGAGCATTAGACCAGAACCATCCCTCTGTTGCTCGGTCACACTCACACTTCCACCAGCCCATGGGCTGGCACACCTGCTCGGCTAGTCTGGGCCGTCATACCAGCCACAACCGATTTTCTCTCTCCCGTGCTGGGCAGGACTGGAGCTAACCTCTTCCCCCACTCTCCACAGTGCTAGCAGAGGAAGGCTCTCATGAACTAGGGACCACCCAGCTCACAACAGACGGCCCTGCATCAGGCCTCCCAGCCTTCCCACCACAGTGAGGACCCCTCCCCTCCCCAGCCCAGCCCAGCCTGCCACCACGTGGCTGCTGGTGATGGCCTTCAGTCCTCGGGCTCCAGTCTCAGCACTGCCATTAGGAGACATGACCTTGGCTGGGTTCCCGAACTCTCTGAGCCACACGAGTCCCAGTTACAACATGAGGCCACAATAGCCCCTGTGGGCAAGAGCAGGGACAGGAAGAGGCCTTGGCATTAGCTGGCAATTCCGCCATCCCCACTAGGGGCAGCCTCCCTGCATGCCACCTCAGCCAGGATTCCCTAACTTTCCATCCCAGTTCTTGCCTCTGGCTCAAGTCAGATCCCACAGACCTCCCTCCCCACCCCAGCACAGCCTGGAAGCAAATACCTTTAAGGCCAGCGGATCAGGGTGGGGGGTGGGGGAGGAGGAGCATGGTCCCCTTGCCACACAGCCCTCCCCCATTCAGAGGGTACAGCCTTTTGGCACCAGGGTGGAAGGCAGAGAGAGAGCACAGATGGCTCTTTATGTGATAGGTTGTGGTGTCTTTTGAGTCTCTCTTCCCTTGGTTGTCTACACTGACCTAGCTCATGGTCTGTGGGCTTCGTGTGGACAGGTGGTGGCCCCCACAGGCTCGTGCAGACAAGGAGCTCCATCCCCTAGCTCCAGCCCTCCCACCCGCTATGCATCAGAGGTCTACCTCTCTTGACTGGGCGCCTGGGTCTCATCTACTCTCTGCTGGCCCAGCTGGGGCCTGTGCACACGAACAGGAGCCATTTCTGCACCTGCTTGTTGCCATCACCTTTGCTAGAGAAGGTGGTCTAACTTAAGCAAACCAACTCCAAGCCTGTAACGCCTCTAGGTTACAAAATTGAAACCTAAGGACAACCAGTCGCAAACAGCCAACTAGGCGTTGGGCTATAGCCAATCAATCATTCCTTACTCTAGTTCCCTGGCTGCTGTATCCAAATCTCTCCCTGAGCTTCTGCTGGTGGAGCACCCCTCACCACTTTCAATTGGGGGCTGCCTGAGCAAAATAGATTTTTGCTCAAATAAACTCTTTGAGTGTTTACCATGCCTCAGTTTATCTTTTAACACTATGTGAAACTGCTCCTGTCTGATCCCTTCCCTTCGTTTATTTCTACATCATCATAGCTAGGAAATCCTCTTGAAACATTTTTGTCTTGAAACTACTGGTGGCGAGATTGGTGCTCCTGTCTGGAGGCCAGAGAGAACCCTATGACTTTCTAAATACTGCTTCTTAAAACCTAACCCTTCCCCAGCCGCTGATGCACTGGGTATCCCTACTTTGCACTAATATTCCTTTAGGTCACTTCCTTGCTGTTTAGAAAGACCCACCTGACCCACCGTCAACATTTTCTGTCTGCACATAAATTCCTGAAGTTTTTTTTTTAATTCCTGCTGCAATTATGTTTCGTCCACAGCTAATGAACAATTCGCTTCCTGGAAACAGTATTCAAGTGACTAAACTTTTCATTTTCATTTTATTTCTTGGCTCTGGGCTCGTGGCAGTTCCGTGAAGTTTTCCCTCTTCACTGCCACCCAGAAAGACAATACAACCACAATTACGAACCCTTTTATCTCCCTTCCTGTTGTCTGTTCATTGATGAATCTACCACCTGGCTGAGGTTTTTGTTGTTGTTGTTTTCTTTTTGGTTTATTTTGTTTTGCTTTGCTTTGTTTTTATTTTTCCAGCTACTTTAATTATAAAAGTCTTTTATGTTCTCCAAAAAGAAAAAGAAAAAAAAAACCCAGAAGGTAGCAGTCTAGTACAAAGATATACAATTGGAAGACGTTGCCACCAACTAGATCTGACAATAACTCATACTGAAGACGCTGAAAATAAAAGCAAATTAAAACAAAGTACTAAGCCAGGGGTCTTATTTAATCAGGGATGTTCACCACCTAGAACTCTTCCAAATAATACAGTGCTTGGTTACTCTAAAAAACAGAAGCAATGAGCCTGGAATCAGGCTGTGCATATTTTGAAAAACTTCTATGATCAACACCATTCCTGATAAAGAAGCACTGTATTAATATGAACCATGTTAGCTCTAAACCAGGACTTCTCATCCAGATATACCTAACCCTTCCCCAGCCTGGCTGTTTTTATCCATCCCCGAATTCCCCAAGCTCAGGATCACAACCAAGGCTTGGCAGCATGCCAACCTCTCAGCCTTGGCCAAGAAATGGAAGAAGGAGGGGAACGGTGGTGGTAAACACCTCGTCCTCTGCCAACCCACACTCCCCACGTGTTATTAAGGAAAGCCTGATCTGGCCCTCAGGATCAGTAGGAGATCTAGGTCAGCGAATAACCTCCCGATGCAGGAGCAGCTCTGCTCACAAGAAATGCAGAGCTCTCCTGGTGGGAGGGACTGGAGACAGCTTGTCCAGACTCCTGCCCCAGCCATGGGTCTCCACCCCCTGCCAGTCTCAGATTCCACTTGCCAGATTCTCCCCCAACACCAGACACTCGCTTTCCTTTTAAGGTTCTGCCCATGGCACTTGTGGCTACATTCACAACCTGAGGACTAGGAGCGATCGTCTCCCAAAACCCAAGCTCCTCTCTGCTGAGCTCTACCACGTGCTGACAAAATCAATGGGAAGACCCCTGACCAGCCACAGACCACCGCCAGTCTCCAAAGGGTGTGTGTGTGTGTGCAAAGGAGACTCAGAACAAGCGCTCACTGTGGCCAGACCCTGGTGATGTGGCCCAAACATGAGCTGTGGGCCCCCTGTTGCCCCTCGAGCCTTAGGCGCGCAGCTGGGTCGGCCCTGTCCAAAGGCATTGGCCTAAGACAGTGCTTCCCAACCCTGACTGCACAAGAGAATCATCATGGAACTTGGACAATATCTAACTAAATTACAATCTCTGGACTAGGGCCAGAGCATTGATATTCTATATTTTTCTTTTTGATCAAGGCATAAAACAGGTCAGGTGTGGCAAGTGTGTGTGTGTGTGGGGGGGGGGGGGGCGTGTGTATTTTTTTAAGTAGGCTTCATGTGCAGTACGGAACCCAGCACGGGGCCTGAACTCATGACCCTGAGATCAAGACCTGAGCTGAGATTAAAAGTTGGATGCTTAACCAACTGAGCCACTCAGGCACCCCTCTTCAGAGTATATCTTAAAGACTTATTTATGTGTGTGTGTATATATATATATATATATATATATATATATACTTATTTTCATAGATACACCCACACACACACAGCATAGATCAAGATAAAAATTGCCAACATTCTAGGAAGTTCCCTTCAGCCTCTTCCCAGTAACCGGCCACAGTTTCCCAATGCCCTATTTTCATTTTTTGCCATCATGAATAAAGCTAGTATTGCTCTTTGGACGTGTCCTTTGGTGGCATTTGCTTTCACTTCTCTTTGTTAAATTCTCACCGCCCTCTTTTTTTTTTGTTTAAAGATGCCTGTCTAGGCCACCTGGGTTTGAGCAGGGGCAATTTTTGGTAGCTCCCCTCAGATATTCTAACGTTTTCAGCATCCAGACCCACTACCTTAGGACCACGTGGATTGCAAGCTGGAGGCTCAAACAAAATTACTCAAGGGACAGAGGCTTCCCTCTCTTCTTCATGTCCCCTCTCCTTTGGGTCCTATGCTTCTTCTGCTTGACTTTCTAAAGAGGGGGAGCAGGGATGGGGACCCACCCTGCGGGGGAGACAGCCCATGCACATTGTATCACACCAGCTTTGGGGATGGGAAAATCTCACCCCCGGGTCTGGGGCTCTCTAAAAAAGAGAGTCCACCAGAAGGGTCATTGATCCTCCTGCCAACATGCAGGCCAACTGTATTCCTTCTGGGGTAGAGTTAGGTGGAGACAAAGCCTTGGACTTCCTCTAGGCTCACCTGTGTGCCCTTCACCCCCCGTGGAAGCCCAGGCACATGGGTCACTTCTTGCTGGAGGGTTCTGTAATTTCAGGATTCTTGTTGAGATGAACTGGAAGCCATACACAGACGACGGTGAACTCGATGATTTCAGTGAGCAACACTTCAGGGCAAGGGCCCAGAGCAGTCTGGGTAAGAAGCTCCCGAACACGGTCTCTGTGGTATTTATCCAGCGGACGAGGAGGGTGGGCAGTTATTTTCAGAGTGTTATAGAGACACTTTAGAAATTTCAGAGTGATTGACTTTGTAGCGATTGGGGTCACCAGTGGTACCCCGGCCGATCACCTAGCTCCGTGGTTCTGCAGACCAGCAGCAATTTCTTCGCTGGGTACAGGTCAGAAATGAGAATTATGTGGCCCCGTCCAGATCTGCTGACTCAGAAACTCTGGGGGCGAGGCCCAGGAGGGTGGTTTAGCACGTCCTTCGGGTGACTCTGAGGCAGGCTCACGTGTCACGATACAGGCTGTTCCCCGCCTTCGCGTGTGATCGGTACGCACGGGTCACATTTGGCGGATTTCCTCTTATAGATTTCTTTAAGCAAAAAAAGATCCCTTTAGTGTTCCGAGCACTTGCACAGAAACGAGGAGCATTGCTTCCTGGCTTTGGAGAGACCACTGTGACAAGTTCGCTTACTGACTTTCGGCCCCGGTTTCCTACTCTGGTCTAAAGAAGGGCAGTCCTGGTAGCCTCTGCTGAAGAGAGAAAGGAGGTGACAGGGAAGAAAAGTCACCCCTGCAAGCCCTGTAGGAAGGGCACAGAGCCCCCGGCCCTTTGTCCCAATAAGCCCCTTGCTCGCCCGTGGCGTGGAGAGAAGAAGCCCCGTGTGCTTGCTTGCTGAGCTCAGGCTCCCGGGTTGTGACTGGCAAGTGAACAGTCTAGTTGCAGAGAGAGAACAAATCTCTTCCGGGTACTGAGCTGTTCCCGCGTACCAGACTCTGGGCTGCGACAAGAGAGGTGGATGCACAGGAATGTCACATGCTCTGTTCTTCAGGACGTAAGCAAAGCTTCTGCACATAGAACAGGCATGACACATATGGCAGATAATCCTAAACCCAAATCATAAACCACAAGTGGTAATACACTAAGAAGTCGAGTCGGAGGAAGGGGAAGGCTAAGTAAGAAATTCACTTAAAAGATTTTTTTTTCTTTAGGTTTATTTATTTTTGAGAGAGAGAGAGAGAGAAACAGAGCGTGAGCAGGGGAGGGGAAGAGAGAGAGGGAGACACAGAATCTGAAGCGGGCCCCAGGCTCTGAGCTGTCAGCACAGAGCCTGATGTGGGGCTTGAACTCGTGAACCACGAGATCATGACCTGAGCCGAAGTCGGAGGCTTAACTGACTGAGCCACCCAGGCGCCCCAGAAATTCACTTTTTAAGCAACATTCTATTCAGTGAATCTCAAGAACTTTGGCCACCCCAATTTTTTTTTTAATGTTTATTTTTGAGAGGGAGAGCGAGAGAGTGAGGGACCATGAGCAGGGGAAGGGCAGAGAGCCAGGGGGACAGAGGATCTGAAGCAGGCTCTGCAGATAGCACAGAGTCCGACGTGGGGCTCGAACTCACGGACTGCGAGATCAGACCTGAGCCAAAGTCGGATGCTTAACTGACTGAGCCACCCAGGCGCCCCCATCCCAATTCTACCCCAGCGAACTTATATTATGGTTAGCAATGACCAGAAGCCCAAAGAATTAAAATGCCAACAGCAAATCTTACCTGACAGCTCTGGTCTATACTGCATTTTATTAGGTTATTTTGTTTTATTAAAAACAAAATCCATGGTCATGGATGAAATTCATGGCTGGGCCAGTCACTTTTCTGACCACTCACAGAATCGGGAAGTGCTCTGGCCACAAAGTCGCAAAACACAGTTTCAGTACAGAACTTAAGGCATCCTATCAGTGTCATTTTTAACAAGTAAAAGATCTCTGATTTCATTGAAAGGTAAAACTTCTTCCCCACAGCTCGGGGTTAGAGGTCCGCAGTGGAAGGGTGGGAAGCCTGGTTAGTGCTCACCTACCCGGAGTTTCTAGTTCTCGTCCTAAACGACGTAGAGAGGTTCCTATCCTCTCCAGGGCTGGGAGTCGGTAGTGGCTGGGAGGGAGGGAGATGAGGTAAGACCTTACTTGATTGATACCACCATGAAAGGGCAGGGAAAGAATTAAAGCCAACACTTTCTCGGTCTTGGTTTTTGAGACCCACCGTCTCATCCCTGGGAGCTTCCTTTGACTTGAGAGGATGTACCCCTGCTCCAGCTGGCTGCCCGTAACTCGTCTGCAGCTCTTCTGTGCGTGGGAGTGAAGCCCAGCTTCCTTCTGCTGTTGTTCCTGCCCTTCTCTGGGCAGCCCGGTGTGCGGGATCTAAGGACACCTCACGCCTCTTGAACGAGAGGCCCATCTCTGCTCCGGTGGACACCCACACCATGCTTTGTGCCCGCAAATTCTAGAGAGGAGGCCTAATGTGCACACCCAGCTCTCTTGGCTATGTTGTTACGAAGCCGGCAGCTACCTCCTTCCCAATCCCCAGAGAGCATATAACGAGCTTCTTGATGGCTCCTTAATGCCTTCTCTCTCGGCTAGAGGCCAGGCAGCCACTCCAGCCCCCTCTGTGTGGATGGGACTCTGAGCTCACTGAACTTTCTCTCCAGCAACCCTCTGCTAATCCCCAACTCCTAACAGGTGCAATGGAAAGTTATGTGTGGAGTTAAACAGCATTACCAAATGATTCCACAATCCCACTCGTAGGTATGTGCCCCCAAAGAACTGAAAGTGTATGTGTGTGTTCACGGCAGTGTTACTCACAATAGCCAAAAGGTGGAAACAGCTCAAGTGGTTATCAATGTGTGGACGGATAGATAGATGTAGTCTATCCAGGGCACCTGGGTGGCTCAGTCGGTTGAGGGACCAACTCTTGATTTCAGCTCAGGTCATGATCCCAGGGCTGTGGGATCGAACCCCGTGTTGGGCTTCACGCTGAGTGTGGAATCTAAGATTCTCTCTCTCTCTCTCTCTCTCTCAAAAAAAAAAAAAAAAAAAAAAAAAAAAAGAATGTAGTGTATCCACACAATGGAAATACTACTTAACCTTAAAAAGGAAAGATCTGACACATGCTGTAAATTGGATGAGCCTTGAAACCATTATGCGAAGTGCAAGAAGCCAGATGCGAAAGGTCATTTATTGTGTGATTCCATCTATATGAAGTTTCCGGAACAGGCAAATCCATAGAGACAAAAGGCAATTTGTGGGTGCCAAGGGTGGGGGAGGGGTAACGAGGAACGGCTGCTTGATTGTGGGGTGTCTGTTGGGGATGACGAACGTGGTTTGGAACTAGAGAGTTCACAACATTGTGAATGTATCAGTGTACTGACTTGTTCACTTTAAACATGATTAAGTTACGTGAATTTCACCTCAATACATTAGGATTTTTTAAAAGTTATGTATGCTTACCCAGCAAACCCTGTGGCTCCCTCTTCACATCTCTGAGTACATCCCTCTGTCTCGTCCACAGGGCTCCGTCCTGGTGCTCGTCTCTGTTCCCAGCTGCCTTCCTCCTGGGAAAGCTCCTCTGTGGTGCTCCCGCTGCCCTCTCTGCAGGTGACAGACTCCCTGTGGGAGAGGCTCTGTGCCCCTCCTCCACCTTACATGCTGTTCGAGCAAATCACCTGAGTTCTCTTTGGTCGTGTTTATGGAGGCCAGAGAGTTACAGCCTAGAGCCCTCATTATTCCCCTTGTAACGAGGCTTTCTTTACCTTTCCGGGTCACCAGACTGATTGCCAAGGACCAAGTGCACTTAGCAAGCAGATGGTTTAGGTGACATTAAGAACAGACTATGAAGGTGCATCGAAAAGATAATGTGTGTTAATTGCACACTAATTACCTTAAATGCTCTGCTGCTGACAGGGCTCACGGGATTCAAACGTGCTACGCTCAGCCTTGTCACAGGCAATGGGTGTAATTCAGGAGAGAGACATATCAGAAGGGGTCTGGCACTCTCGGGAACAGTCTTCTTTGTCCTCCCATTGCTGAGTCACACAGGTCCCACATCCTCAGTGGTGTACATGCAAAGACCCTGAACAGTAGGAACCCAAGGTCTCCCTGTGGTGGGAGTCTCTTGTAGGGAGCTGGTCCTCCAGGCATATTGAAGCTACGCGGCCAGCCTTCAATGGTCAAAACCCCACAGCCTCCACCAAAACCAGGTGCATATCATTATCACCACTAAGCTTTGCTGGCAGATTGATACAACCCTCCCCCAAACAACTCATGAACCCGTGGTTATAGAACGTCATTTATCTTTCGTTAATACATTCTATAGCGTTAGCAAAGTGTCACTGCCATGCTCCAGCAGCTCTGGAGGCAAGCGGGAGGTCCTTTCTGACCGGCTGATGTTAACTCGGACCGAAAAATACGGCAAACGTATTCAGCAGCCACCAGCATCTTCTCAGGGTCAATCTGCATGGCTTGCAACTCTGAGAAGGTAGCTCAAGTGCAAGCAGCTGCATGACACAGACACATTCCATAAAGTCCTGCTCCACCGCACTGGGTGAGACACAGGTGGCATGACTGAGGGGCAGCCGAGCACAGTCAGCTTATTTTTATCGGTGACTGTCCCTGAGGCTCCCCAGCCCAGGCGAAACTTTCGCACGAGTCCCCATTAAGCATGCCAACACTGCTTCCGGGATACATGGGATTTGTGGGACGTGGGTGTTTGAGTGGTATCTGTGATGCACAAGGAGGCATGCGGTATCCCTTGTGTTAAAAGGCATGGGATATCCTGATGAGTGCAGAGGACTTTCTAGCTCTGTGTTCCTCTCACCTGTCCTTGTAACTATTTCTCTTCCCATAGGTTGTGCCGTTATAACCCCGGGAAAGGATAAACTTGATGGGGACTATGTACCAAGAGAGGATGTGCGACTTAGATCACGTTTTTAACAGCTTATTCCCTCAGGCTTCCTTTGGATTGTTCCCTTGCCAGCTTCTGTGGTAGCAATAGAAATTCTAGAAATAGTTTCCTAATCTCTAAAAGCCAGTCTAGCTCTGGAAAACAGTGGGGAGGTTCCTCAAAAAATTAAAAATAGATCTACCCTATGACCCAGCAACAGCACTGCTAGGAATTTACCCGAGGGATACAGGAATGCTGATGCATAGGGGCACTTGTACCCCAATGTTTATAGCAGCACTTTCAACAATAGCCAAATTATGGAAAGAGCCTAAATGTCCATCAGCTGATGAATGGATAAAGAAATTGTGCTTTATATACACAATGGAATATTACTTGGCAATGAGAAAGAATGAAATATGACCTTTTGTAGCAACGTGGATGGAACTGGAGAATGTTATGCTAAGTGAAATAAGTCATAGAGAAAGACAGATACCATATGTTTTCACTCTTATGTGGATCTTGAGAAACTTAACAGAAGACCATGGGGGGAGGGGAAGGGGGAAGAAAAAGTTGGAGGGAGGTAAACCATAAGAGACTCTTAACTGAGAATAAACTGAGAGTTGATGGGGGGAGGGGAAGAGGGGAAAGTGGGTGCTGGGCATTAAGGAGGGCACCTGTTGTGATGAGCACTGGGTGTTGTATGGAAACCAATTTGACAATAAATTTCATGTTAAAAAAATTAATAAATAAATAAAATAAAAGCCAGTCTACTGTCTTAATGCAGGGGAGCCACGGCCACTGAGGGTCCAGGGAATGGGCACACCCACATTTTCAGTAAATTGTTTCACTGCATCTTACCATTTCCTAAAGCCGAACCATGCCCATGACAACAGGTCCTGGAGGGGATGGAGGGACAGGATGACAAAGACACTAACTTAAATCTGCCCTCAGAGCTTGAATGCTCCCCTTGGACTGTAATGTGAGACAGAAATAAAATGTCTTCCTTCAGACACTGAATTAATTATTGGGTCTCTTTGTTGGCAGCCTAGCTTTACCCTACTCAGTACAGAAGTGGACATCTAGAGCTGGAGTGATTCTGTAAAATGTGTGTGTGTGTGTGTGTGTACATGGGAACAGCAGGAGCCGATGAAAATGTGCCTGGGCTAGAGAGCCGGAGATAATTTCTAGGGCCACCAAATGTCTTCATTTGCATGACTCAGTAGCATTTGTGATAATGTAGAGGGCAGCCCACATGCCCAGCTGGAAGGAACCAGAATTTTAGCATGTGTTGGCTCTTAGTGACATTGGCAGCTTTTAACGGACTATCGATGCCCCACCCACAACCCCACTTCGATGTACACACCCAGTTTCCAGCTGTCAGCAGCTGTCCTGTCCTGAAGGCATGTTCTCCCGGGCTGAGAGAAAGCAGAACTGGCCCAGGACCAAGATGGAAATTTTGCTATTGAATCAAGTCGATGAGAAGGAAAGTTGGGGAGGTAAGCTGCCCGGATTTGCATCCTCCTTCCACCCCTGGTCATGTCATGGGCACACCAACTTATTCAAACTCCCCGAGTGGGAGTTTTCTCCTTTGTAAAATGAAGATACTACTAGTATGTAGTTCAAAGGAGTGTTGTTAAGAACTGAGTGAAATAATCTACCTAGAGCGCTCAGCACAGTGCCTGGTACAGAGCTGGCCCTTGGGAAGCAGAGCCATTGCTGGTGGAAGCTCGCAAATAGATATCTGCTGCCACCTGGTGGCAACGGCCAATTTTCCACTGAAACGTAAGTGTAAGTAAAGGGCCGCATTTGACCTCCATGTAGGATTGCACATGTGGTGGTTTCCATTTGGGTGTTTTCGGTGTGGCTACATGTAAGATCTCAATGGAGCCCTGTCTTGTGTTAAGAGTGGGAAATGTCCAGGGCCCCCCGGAGAGGCTCTTGGCTGGGAAAGCCGCTTTCACCTTGGAGAGCACTGTCACCTAGTGGCCATACTTCATACTTGCCGTCAAGGGGGAACACTGACCACAGGGAGAAACTCCACCCTTCCGATGATCCAGGGTGGTGATCACGCAGCCCTCTTGTTCATCTAAGGGAGTTCCTTCCTAAATGTCCCCTGGCAAGTTCCTAGCACCTTTCGATCCTCCATTGATGAATTCTGGGACACTTCTGGCTTCTATGAAACATCTTTTCACTTGGATCTCTTTCTCTCTCTTGCCCAGAAGAATATGGGTCCTATGCCACCAGGAATAATTAAAAGCATGCTAAGACAGTGCAGGTTATCACAGGATGGCCCTATTTAACAGGCAGCTGTGGAAACATTGCCTGACTTTGAAGCAGCTCTGTCCCCACATTCCCAATGCTAACAGCCCCTCCAATTCCAGTCGAAACCATCTGAACGAGCCTCATTTTCATTTGTCCTCATATGCACAGAGGTGGACACATAGTAGGCACTCAGTAAGCATTTGCTGACTGAATGCAGGGCTTTCAAGGAAGTAAACTCTGAGCACATCCGTACCAACCATTTATATTCATTCCCCACAGCAATTCCAGAAGTCAGAAATCCAATCTAGAGTAAGTAAATGGTCAAAGGTTCCACTGAAGAAGTGGTGAGCCTCAAATCTGAGGTCCCTGTCTGATCCCAAAGGTTTGTCAGAGGGACACTGACAGTGACAATGGAAATACCCATACGAGCAGGGACATCGTCTGCAGCATGGGCTCTTTGGGTTCACATACGTGGTCTTCTCGGCATTCCTTCCTCTCCTCTCCTCCACCACAGACCCCAGCAACAGGAGTGTGCACATGACCTAGGCTGGCTGTTTTTGCCACCTGGGACTCATCATGATCATCACACGAGATGGTCAGAATCCCGTGTCCCTGATTGCTACCTGCTGGGACTGGTTCAGAAGAGCCACTTCAGGCCAATGAAAGCTCTGTTAGTGAGAGCTCTAGCTCCAAACCTCTAGGATAGCCTGCGTTTTCTAATCACAATAGTTTTTTTTCTCCGCCAATTGTGAAATTTTAGGGATCCTGGGAACCAGTCGTTAAACTGTTGGCATCTTGAAGTCAGCATTGCAGGAATATTTATACCACAGAAATCTGCAAATGCTTATGAAGAAAACGGAAAGAATGACCTTGGCTTCATCTCCCAGAAATAGTCCGGTGACATTTTTGGTCTTTGTCCGTTTGGGCTTTTTTCTCAGTGTGCAGCTATTAGAGGCTAGAACATGCCTCCCTTGTAGCTTTTTCATTCTTCAGTTTACCCAAGTGTTAACCACTTGCCTGCTGTCAGCTGGAGGGGTGGAGGGAGCAGAGCCGTGAGTATCAGAGAAGGAGTAACAAAGCCCCTTTGCAGAGTCCCTCCCTCAGTCACCAACACTGCCCTCTGTCTCCTGGGACCCGTGAGAGGGGCCAGTTCAGCTCCTCAAGGCCTTTTATTCATTTCATTTTGATGTTGCCCCAAGAACTTTCTGTAGAGGGTCAGATTGTGAGGCAAACACATTTCTCCACTAGACGAGCGATTCTCAACCTTGGCTGCATGTTAGCTTCTCAACCTTGGCAGCTACTGAAACCTGCCCACGTTCATAGCCATGTCCAATTAAGACGAAATGAATCAGAAGATCTTGGGGTGAAGCCCAAGGGCCAGTCTCTCTAAAAAACACCTGATGATCCTATGTGCGGTGCGGCCACGGTTAGGGGCCACAGAACTGGACAGTGAGGCACAAGCCTGGTGCATATGAGTCTTTCCTGAGATGCTTTTAATTTGTATTAATGTCTGGGCTCCAGCCATTAATGAATCCAAACTTTAAAGCTTTTTCCGGGTGATTCAGATGGAGTCCGAATTGAGAAGTGCTGCTCTAGACCAAATGAGAATGGCCTTTTATTTTGCATCTTATCTCAAACCGTGCAACCATGTTAGTAAAACTAAACGAAACAAAGCAAAACAACACTTATGGAGTCCTGATGTTGCTATCACCCCAGACAATAAAAACATCTTCCAAAGATCAAATGAATCCCTTGATCTTACCCTGGATCAAAGTCTGGATAGATAGATAGATAGATGATAGATATTATCTTCTCTTTACATTTTCTTCTTAATTTGCTCAGCCTTTTTGCTGGGGGTGGGGAGGTCGTCTTTTCTCGACAGTCTGAATGGAATCAAAGCTCTGCCTCACCAAGACCCACAAAGCATTGAGTTATATGCTGGGCAAATGCACAAAAGCCCCCGACAAATATTCAAAACAACCCAGAACGATGTGTGGCTGTATCTGCAGCTTATAAATCATGCATCAATTCTCCCATTTTCAAATGGAAGTGGTATGCCCAGACCTCATTCATTACTTACTCCAGATCAGTGATTCTCAAAGTGAGGTTCCTGGACCATCACCACCAGCAGCATCTCCAGGGAACTAGTTAGAAAATTCTTGGGCTGCATACCCTAGACGTACTGAATCAGAAGGCTGAATCTGTGTTTAATGAGCCCTCCAGGTGACACAGACTATTGCTGGGGCAGGAGAGCCAGTGCTCCCCTAAGGCACATCAGTATAAACAGCCGAAGACCCCTGCAGAGCCAGGATGTGGCCTCAGTGGGTGGGCAGAGAAAAACGAAGCAAAGGAGAGGTTTGTGACTTTACCTTGCCAGGTACCAGCACGTCCATTCCAATTGTTCGGAGCCCACCACCTGTGAACTGAGAACAAAGCATCTGGATAATTCTCCCGTCAAGGTTAACTGACACTGAGATGACTAGGTCATGGCAGAATTAAAACAAAAAAAAAATATTTTTTTTTTATTATGCAAACATTCTTCTGTCTCGGAAAGAAAACATCTGAATGCTTGGGCGACATTTAGAAATTGCCAGTGTGGGGGCGCGCCTGGGTGGCTCGGGCGGTTGAACATCCGACTCTTGATTTCAGCTCAGGTCATGATCCCAGGGTCATGGGATTGAGCCCTGCGTCAGCCCTGAGCATGGAGCCTCTTAGGAGCCCCTCTCCCCTGCTCATGTTCTTTCTCTAAAATAAAAAAAATAGAAAACTTAAAAAAAAAAAAGAAATTGCAGGTATGCCATCTGCAACTATTTCCTGAGGCCCCGTTCTTTGCCTTGGTATCATCTTTAAAGCCTTTGAAAGTCTCCCTTTCGATTCCCCACTTGTTTTCTGTGCTCCCGGCAGCCCCATTCTGAATTTTGTGTGGGTTCTGTGCAGGGAGATACATAGTCACCACACTCTTATGGCATAGGAATCCCATAATTAAAATGAGCAATGCTCCAAAGTGACTTCATGGCCTCATGTGTCCCACAACGGTTGTCTGACACCAATATATACAGGGAGGGATGAACCCGGAGTAGTGACCATAGGTCTAGGTCACAGCAAAAAGCCCGCATATCCGCCCTTTACCCATTAGTAGTAATGCCTCGCATTAGTTTTGCCCTAAGAGCTTCCTCCATGAGAATCCCTGAAGAACCCTTCCACCCTGACATACCAGACTCTGCAACCCGTTCCGAGTACCCAGCCCTGTGCACGTGACTTCCCTGGCATGGCCCAGCACCCCAGATGATAGTAGTGATGGGTGCAAAAATGACCAGGACGCGGAATCCCTAGCTGATCACAACGTGCTGCCCCAGAATGTTGGAAGGAGTCCCATAGATGGGAGAGATGGAGGAAGAGACCCCAAGGAGAGTGGCGGTGGTGGGGAAGAGCTGGAGACAGAAGGTCTGCGCTACAGGTAAGTGTGAGGGGCCAGAGGGTGAACGGGGCAGCTGGACCCTGAAGTGGCTGTGAGGGAGTAGACGGGAGGGCACGAGGAAATTTGGGGAAGAAGCTTCCTCATTAATCTGTGGTCTTCATATGCTCTTTAAAGTCTGAAATTCTCCATTCTTCAGAGGGGAGCTGAATACAGGTGCTGAGAATGTGATAGTAAGAATTAGAACCCAGGAGCCACATGCAAAGCTTGAGTTTTAACCATTTGTCCTACTGTTTGCCCAGCCATCTCTGACCTTGGAGTACACCTACCTCATCCAGAGGCACCCGAATCATTTCCGGGGTCCCATCAGAGGTTTCTAGGCTCTAGCCAGGGCAGTTGGAGACAGCATGGCAAAAAGGGGCATTGGGACAGCCTGTCACAGGCTGGGGACCACTGCCCCACCAGCTGGTATAGCCTTTGTGGTTCAAGTATGCAAGAGGCAGATGCCGACACACAGAAGTCAAGGCCAAGGGCGCCTGCGTGTCACCGTTTGGCGGGTCCGTCTTCCGACCTCCCTCCACCCCCAGTCAAACAAGTAGCCATGGTTTATAAAAAAACACAGCACACACCGGGTTTTAATGAGAAAATAATTGTATACTTGCATCGAATGCCTCACAATCACTATAAAACTGAAGCAGGATAATAACATTTAAGTGGTTAACATACACAGGAGAGCCAGATACAGAGTATAATTTTCAAACACAGTATTGCTGCTGTTTCCCCCCCCCACCCCTCCTCCAAAAAAAAAAAAAAAGTCATTTGGGTAAAGGGCAACACAAAATCAAAGCTGGCAGTTCACTCACTGAATGCTTAAAATTCAGGAAATTGGTTCTGTCACTAAAACTGGATATATTCACCATCTCTAAACACTTAGGCTATTTTTTTTTCAATACATAGTTTAATTACATCCATTCTTGAGTTGGAAAAATGTTTGTCTTCAGAGACAAGAGTCAACACTGTCTTAGTGTTTCTTGTTACACCTTATATGTGTGTGTTGTGTTGTGTATGTACGTGGACACTGATCTATATACTGCTTATACGTCATTGTCTAAGGTGGGCAGCATGCAGAGGTGTAAAGAGGCAAGGAAATTGCATTGTGTCACCCGAGTAGACTACAGCCCAGCCTCCTACCACTGACAGACCCTGTTTCCATAATTTCTGGATGAGAGAGCCAAGGCATGTCAGTAGTTAATCAGCTCCCGAGGAAAGTGAACATCTATAAACACTGTGGAAGGGAACGCTTTCAGGAAAGCTTTTAACATCTACAGAATCTAAACATTTGTTCTAGTTGAGATTAACAAGCTTGCGTGCTATTTGGGGGCAGGGACGAGCATCAGAGGCCAATTTCTTTGACAGGCCTCTTCCTCTTGATGGATTAGGCAGTAGTGACTCTCCTCCAGGGGTCTGTTGCATGTTCAGAAGGTTAAAGGGGTTCCTTTGGGATCCCAGGGCCTGGCACGGTGCTGTGTACAAAGCCCGATGTTTTCTGAACGGGTAAAAAACTCAAGAGCACAGAGAAAACCTGGCTCTTCCAAGGGAACTGCAATTTACATTTTAATAGGATTCTAAGTGAGTGGACCAAGGAAATCGACAGCAGTCCTCAAAAGGCAGCAGAGGGAACAAGCGAATGTTGCAGATGTAGGGGCCACAGTTAAGCAGTGCTGTGACTGTGGGAGGCTCACAGAAACTCTGCATTTGTTGCCTTATCTACACGTGGAGCGAGGACCAAAGGATCCCTGCTAGAACTCTAGGCAATGCTTCTGGTTCAGTCAACTGTAGTCAAAGGCCAATTTGTCTGCCTCCAAAAGATTCCACGAATTGGGTGGCCTCCTAAGCTTCCCATTCAGCTGCAAATTCTCTTCTCAAATGTAGGTTTAAGATGGGTGGGGACCCGGCTTCCTTCAAAACACAACAACGTCAGGTGGGTCCTGAGGGCTGTTTCCTCTTGGGAAAGACAGTGTTTGTCTATATCAAGTCTGTGTTCTCTACCAGATTCAGAGTTAGTCCAGAAAACACGAAGCATGTTTCTTTTTTTGTGCATCTCATAAAACCATCTGCTCTCCAGCCATCCTAGCTGCCACTGTGCCCCTGAGCCACAGGAAGCTCTTGTTCCATCTTTTAGTCACATGCCTGCCATGGGAACGCTGAAAATCCTCCGGCAAGGCAGCCTTCCTGGGGGCTCCCATTTCACCCGTCAGGACTTCTAGTCTAACACAGACCTCATTTTCCTGGGAATGTCTGTCTCCATGCCAGCCTCCCCCACTTGAAAATGAATTCCTTGCAGCAGGGATCTTACTTGTTTTATGTCCCCAATGGCTAGCACATTTTGTTGAATATTCCTTCACGATATTCAGGAGAATAAACCACATAAAGATGGTGCCAGCCACCGATCTCTAGAATTTGGCTTCAAATTGCAGGTTCCTTTGGCAGTTTTAAAGGATCCTTGTAAGTTATCAGATGGTTGCCTTTCTACTTTATGCCTACCGCTTGCCTGTGAATAAACTTTCCCCCTAAAGTCAACACTACACTATTAAAAGAAGCAAAGGTAATGTGCCTAACATCTACGTACACACTGTTGTGGAGTTGTTATTTGTCAGAATAACATATTAGAGCTTATGACATAACAGTATAAAAACAAAAAGGAATTTTAGTGAGGTCTGGCTTCATTATTGCTCTTTTAAAAACCATAGTTTTAAAACAAATAGAAAAAAGAAAGGCTGGTCAGTTTTTTTTCTCATTGCCAGAATTAAAAACTTTTCTCATCCAGAAATTCAGGGCACCCAATTATTGAATACCCATTTCATATTGCTTTAAATGACAGTAAGATAGAGCTGGCATCCTTTACAGTATACTAAGCTACGAATACAAAGCATGAGAATAAATACGGTACTTCTCTAAATGTCAAATTACAAAACTGCTCAAAACTTTGCAATTGTGACTCATGCAAATACCATGTTAGGTCAATTTAATATTACAAATACTGCATCAGGTCGGTGCCTCTATATCCCTTTTCATAAAAAAGAAATTCTCACTCACTCCTGACGCTGGCAAACAGCTTTGGAGGAAATAACTGTACACCCTTGTCCCATGAGCATTCTGGAATTTTAATCCTTGCACACACACTTTACCCAAACACACAAAGGGACGTGCATGAGCACGCACGGGCACGCACGCGCACACGCATGCACACAAACACGCACACACACACACACACACACACACACACCATCTTTAGGATTTGTAGCTGATTCCAAGCCTGCACTTAGATTTCTATTCTATATTTTTCTCTTTATCATTCTGAAAAACGCTGGTTGCTCAGCAAAAATAGTATCTGTTACTTCCTTAATTTCCCACGTTCTCCCTCCCTGTTTCTCTGTCTACCTTCATGTCCTTTCTTTAATGATTCCTTTCTGATTGATCCAAAATAATCTGTCATTCTTCCTACTAAGGTCCACTTTATAATATAAAATATAGTTATAAACACCTTTTTATTTCCTGTCATCTGCCTCTCGAAGGCAGAGTTTGCCCTTTTTTCAATTATTGCCACTCTAAAAATACCCCCACCATCTTGAGCCAAGCTGTTGGATGTGTACAGATTTTATACATGGATATACTCCCCCCATCCCATCATAAAAATAGTTGTTGCCCACTAAATATAGTTTTCATATGAAGAAACATAATTGTGAAAATGTGTTCTCATAAACGGCAAATTAGTCAATACTACAAGCAGACGAGATCCTAAAGCTAAAATAATCCATTTGGTTTGGCTTTCTCCCTCTTTCTCAACCCCCTCATGTAGAATAGATTGTGTTTGCAACATGAAGAAACATTGTCTTAAGAAGGTGGATTTTATATATTGCGATCATTAATTGCTCCCAATTAAAAACAATTAGATGTAAGAGAAATGGAATCCTAATTGCCTCTCCTGGCAGATATAGAGAAACTTGCATTTCATTTTACGGCTGCTGGAGTAAACGGAGTTATTCCCACACCTCTGATGGCTGTGAGCGACGGTAGGGAACCGGTGCAGGGAGTCTCCAACACCCTGTAGATTGCACCGGCGTGGGCTCTGCAGCTCTAAATGGCCCTGTCACCAATGTTTGTCATCACCCAGCAAGGCGGGTCTCAATTCCGCCTGGAGCAACCATGTTGATTTGCTTGTTACTGCTTTGTCTTTTTGGATCAATTGTGGATTGGTCCAAATCCAGGTGATTCTTTTGAGTCTCAAAAAATCCTTTGTCTTTTGACTCCTGGGTGTTTATAGAGTTTGATGGGTAGGCTTCTTTTGACTTTATTTTTCATCGTTGGTCATTGCAGCTTCTGGTCTACATAAGGATTGTGGAGTTTGTTTGCACTTTAATAAATATTCCATTAAAATGCTTCGATGTGTTGATTGCTTGGTTTCTTGGTAACCCAAGCACCAAAGAAGCTTCCTGGGTGGAAGGAAGTTTGTTACTCATCGTCCTCTTCCTCCTGGTTGGCATAGATCCCTGCCTCCCAGCGCAAGGCCAGTGCGCTCTTTCTTCGATTAACCCGTGTGGCCTCAAGGACCTGAAGAGAGAGGGAAAAAAATTAACCAGAGTTCATGGATGTTCACTATGTACACAAATCAACTTCTCCATGTCTTTCCTCCTTCCTTCTCAATAGCATATAATAAAGGGAACGTAAGACAGTCTGATACTGCTGGGAGGTAGGAGAGACATGGTCAGTAAAGCAGGCTGGTTGGTTCTGGATATGCACTCATTTCCAAGCCAGATTTCATTTGCTCTTTGACCCATAGTTTTCAATATAGAAAGATTTAATTACCCTGAAATGTTCTGCACCTCTTTTTGAACTACACTTGACTCTGCATTAAGTGTGTTGATAACACAGATCTCTACATGTTATCCGATCAGTGCTGTCTGACAGACATTACTATCTGTGTTATCAATATGGTAGCCACTAAGCTACATGGCTATGGGGCACAAGGAATAAGGCTAGTGTGGCTGAGAAACTAAACATTCAAGTTTAATTAATTTTAATTTTAATATCCTCAGGGACCCTGTGACTACCATATTGGACAGCACAGCTATCGACCGTCTTAGTCTCTTTGTGAACAAGTAAACTGGAAAATAATTCCAAACAACTGGACCAGTGTGGATTCAATCTCTCAAGCTCTGTGGATTTACATAAGCTATGATCACATTTATATCATAAAAGTCTACTTTGGTATAACCAAACTGCCAAGAGAAACTAAGTGGAAAGAAAAATAGTTTCCCAGGCCAATAAAAAGCAATCCGAGCATGCCAACGCAATGTCAGGGCCACAGATGCTAATAAATAAAATGCGAGGTGACAACATCAAGGACAGATAGGCTCACCACCATCAGGGTAAGGCCTCCCTCCCTTCAGTTCACTAGAATAGTCTGTGGACTCCTGAGGGAAAACTTCAGCCAGGCTGCTCCAGCTTTAGTCTGATCAAGATGGATGACATTCAGGTTGCCAACATATGAGAAATGGCTCAGTTTCATGGCACTGCCCCACAAGGGAGCCCATGCATGCCAACCAATTAAATTACTGTGGCATTCGCTTAGGACATGCAGTTTCTGATATTAAAGAAAAGTCTAGCAGAGCCAACACTGGTTGATGATCCAAAATGCAATGAAGGCTTTGCTTATTCTAAGAATAATCATTTTGGCAAGGGACAGAGTTGCTGGCAACTCTAGAGAAGCAAGGAGATGCAGGTGACAGGCAGTGGTGGGAACCGAGGCACAAGCAAATCCTGGGTAGAGTAACGGTCTGGGGGTCCATCTCAACCTGCTTCTTTGCACATCTGACAAATGGATGCACTTCCCAGAGCTTCAGTGTGCTTTCCTCAGGGAAGCTGTCCCCAGTGCCCCCAGCAGGGACAGCTGGACTTAACATGTAGGATGCACTAGCCATGTCTCCTAAATGAATGGTCATTGTTAAGCACATAAGCCATGTCACAAAGTGTCTTGTGTAAGCATACCATGGTCACTTATTCCATATCTAAGAATAAGAAACCAGTAGGAGGAGCAAAGAATGCTTCCAAATCTGGTGTAGGTTAATAGAGGATTCTTCTAGAAGGTCAGTGCGTGGTAACATGGTACTGAGAAACAGCACTGGACTGGAACTGGAAGTCCTTTCTTTCCAGTCCTGTCTGGAACACGTTGGTGTCGTTCATGGCATCTCTTTATCTGCAAGATAGAAACAGCACCTGCCGCCTTTCCCAGGCTTTCTCCGGAGGCAGTGCTGACTCTGGAGTCCAAGCAAGTCTAGATTTAAACCCTAGTGACCTTAGAAAAGTCACTTACCTTGTGCCTCAGTTCTCTGATGTGTGAAATGGGAATTATAAAAACTACAGTTCAGAGTTGGCCTGAGGAATAAATGGGGCAATGTATGCACAGCACTTAACGTAGATCCTGGTGCATAGTTTTCAAACAATCATTAGTTCTGTCATTATGTGAAGGGGCTTTGTAAGCTATGAAGTGGTGTTCCAACACAAGGCATTTTTATAATTTTTATAATTTATAATTTAAATTTTATAAAATTTTATCATTTTATAAGGAACTCTACATTGTGTAAGATGCTCATCTGTTCACTTGGCTGGTTGTAGATACAAACTGAAAAGCTTCCAGAAAAGCTAAAAATCAATCATGGCTCTGAAAAGAATGGTCCCTTGTCTTGTTATTTATGCTCTATTTTAATTCTCAATCATCTTAAATAAATTCAGTCTCCTTTGTTCTTCAGGAACCCATGTTACAATCTGTCTCTCCATCCATCTTACAGATACTTACTGGCTTCCTACCAAGTGTCAGGTGCAGTGCTTTATGTTGAGGATAGAATGGCCTCTGCCCTCACGGAGCTTAGCCACCAGAAAGCATTATGGGCAGGGAAATCTTTCAATTATGGAAATATTCAGCACAGCTTGGATTTGAATATCTGCTTGCTGCAGCCCAAAGAATTCACTTACGCCAATAACGAAGGCTCTTTTCTTAATTCATTCCCCTAATTTGTATGCTGCTTAACACGATACTGAATTTCTGAGGACATCTAGAGCCTCTCATAATGGCAAAGACAGGAAAATAAACGGGTCATGATAAAAGCAGCCAGCAACCTTGCGATCAAATTGTCTTCAGGTGCACAAGGTTTCTGATCCAGGACTGGCTCAGGGGCCACTCTACGATGGCCTTTTGAAGGTTCAAAGGCCAAGCCCTTTAGGGTTAGGCCATAGCTCATCTAAATGAGCATTTGTTCCATAATTAATTCAGAGTACAGTACTGTAGTGTGTGTGTGTGTGCGCGCGCGTGTTTCTCTAGAGCAAATCTAGAGCTCTGACACTTGAGTTATTGCATATGAACTTTATTTCCTAAAGCCCATTCCTTTCTTTTCTGGCAGAAAAAAAAAAAAAAAGCACTTGCCTCAGGGCTCTAGTAACACATCACATGTCCTTGTGCACCACTTACTGTTTTGATCTTGACTGTCCTACGGGATTCACACTATTACTATTATTACTATTGTTAATCGCACTTCACATAGGAAGAAACTGAAGCAAAGGGAGGTTAAGTTGACCAATGTTAAGGTGGAGGAGAAGCTCAGATGGGCAACCAGAATCCTGGGTGTGGAGCTGATGCCCTAGGCCACCACGCTGCCCCGCGGCTCAGTGCCTATGCGCGTAGTAGGTCCTCAGTAGACTGTTAACTGAGTGAATGAGTGAGTGACTCTCCCTACAGTTCTGTAGACTTGAAATAATTCTTTTCAAAATAGTAAAATAGTTTGTTGGAAGAAGCAACAGAAAGAGCAATTATACTCTGGAGGAATGGAGAGGGGAAAACAAAAAAAGTTTAAAAATAATAATAGAAAAACCTGATTTAAGGCTTTATTGATTTTGCAAATTCAGATTTAGACCTGTTGGGAGGGAAAAAAATCAGTTGTCTTTGAACCACCCTCTAATATGAATTTTCCCTCTCTAGTGCTTGCGGGGATTCCAGAAAATTGCTGAACTTTGCCTAGACATCAACAGAGACAATTGTATTTGGGGGGGGATGTAACAAAAGGCAGAGGGGTTAAGTAATGTCAATCACCCTATTTACGTGAACATTTTGTCTTCCTAAATTTCTCTTCAGCTGAAGATAGACTGGCACCAGTTTTACCTTCCTTGAATATATTCGATTGGATTTTTGTTATTCTTAATGGTGCTAACTCAGAGGGGATAGGGGCCTAGGGCCGAATTCTTCCACTGCCATTGCCAAGATGAGAAGCATAATGATATTCTCAATATTCATTTTATATCTTATGAAAGAAATTACTGATCATCATCAGCTCCCATCTCTGGTTCTAAAGATTTTGCAAAATAGGGAGGTTTTAAAAATATATTGTGCTATAAGTTAGCACAGCCATTCTGAAGAATAATTTGCAATATGTAATGAGTGTGAGGATGTGTTGTCCTTATATGACTAGTTCTTCCGCTCCTAGACGTATAGATAGAAACTCTTCTGTAAGTTGTGCAAAGCGACATGTACAATAACATTCACTGAAGCGTTGTTTGTAATGGCAAAAAAAAAGAAAAAAAAAGAAAAAAAGTGAACCAATCAAGAGAGAGAGAGAACCAACCAACATTTCCATAGGAAATAGGAGGATGAATAAATAGTGCTACAGTCATTCAAAGGGATCCTATACAGCAGTTATAATGAATAAAGTAGAGCCCCCAGTAACAACGTGGACACATCTAAAAACAAGGTAGACAGGGGCGCCTGGGTCGCTCAGTCAGCTAAGCATGTGACTCTTGATTTTGGCTCAGGTCATGATTCTCACAGTTCATGAGACTGAGCCCCGCATCAGGCTCTGTGCTGACAGCATGGAGCCTGCTTGGGATTCTCTCTCTCTCTCTCTCTCTCTCTCTCTCTCTGTCCCTCTCCACTCATGCTCTGTCTCTCTCTCTCACTCTCTCTCTCAAAATAAATAAATAAACCTATGAAAAAAAACAATGTAGACAGAATAAAGTAAGGAGTGGAGGATGCTATAGTATGTCATTTTTAGAAAGTTTTAAGGCATGCAAAACCATAGGATGTTATTCATGTATAGAAACATATGAAATATAAATGTAAAAACATGCATAGAAATGATGAACCCCAACTCAAGAGAAGTTACCCCACAGGAGAGAGAGAAGTGGGGACTGGGAGAAGTAACAAGAGGGCCTGAATGGTATTTGCCATATTAGTTTATTTTTAAAATATTAAGCAAATACTACGAAATGATAAGAATGATCAAAGCTGGAAAGGTGGACTTTATCGTTTTATTATCTGTTCTTAATGGAACACTTGAATGCCAACTCCGTGACATCAGGGACTTGGTTTTGTCGACTGTTCTGTTTTTGGAACCTAGAAAAGTGCCTGGTGCCTGCTAGGTCCTCACTAGATTGTTAATCGAGCCAATGAGTGAATGAGTCTCCCCACAGTGCTGTAGATTTAAAATAATTCTTTTAAAAGTAGTCAAATGCTAAAGAAAAAAAATAGGAAAACACAGTGTTTTCCCATTAAAAAAGGAAAAATATTTACAAATAGAGGAAAAGGAAACACTGTGACTTTTCACAGCACAGGTATTTGTGAAATCTGTGTAAAAGGAAACTGTACAGAAAGGAGGAGGTTCAGGGAAATTCAATACTGACAGGAGCTTCTAAAACAAACAAAAACAGGTTTCAAGATCGGGGCAGGGAGGGAAGTGGACACTGGGATAGTTCGGTGTTGGAGTAACTTGTCCTGAGGCTATGGAGCCGAACTCTCTGGATTTGTGCTATGGCAACCAAAGGACTGGTCAGAATCAACAGCTCGGTCCGCTTGAGCGGCCTTGTTTTCTAACCAGACCCGAGTATATTTGCTATCAGTGCCTGGAGAAACTAACGTCCGTGCCCTCGAGTGCAAACACCCTCCAGATCCGTGAGCATGGCGAGGTCTTCTCCAGCCCCACCCCTCACAGCACAGCAAACCACAGCAGCGGGTAGCACTGTTGCATACACCCCAACATTTCCAGGCAGTCCCCAGTTCCACAAAGGCTGGAAGAAAGAAACATGGAGACGAGCTGCTTTCTTGCCCTTCTCCTTTAACATGTCAGGAAACGGCCAACCACAAGAGCATGCACTTGGGTCAGGCATGCAGGAACACCAAGACAAACAAGTGGAAAAGTACCTCGGAAGTCACCTTGCAAGACAGTAACTTAGAGGTGTACTGGCAGAGAGGGAAAAGAGCAGGGTTAGTACACAGCAGAGACACGCTCACACAACACCCCCCAGCCGGGAATCGGCACCACGCTGGGGGCAGACGAGCGGGGAAGTGACACCGGGAGGCCATTATACACCCACGCCAGACTCGCTTCATCTGATATTAGTTTATTGAAAAATCTGTATCTTTTGGAGCGAGGAGATACCCTGTTATGCATTAATAAAAATATCAGATAAGCCATACTTTGTTAATTCAAGATTTGTCGCTTCTGTTTTCTGTGCTTTGAATTAACAAGATTCTTCCCCGCCCCAGTATGCAACCAGCTGCCCACCAACAAGGTCTTTGATGACCGTTTTGGATTTGCTGGAATCCGTAGCCAAATAGCCTTTTCTCTTCCTGTAGTTCCTTTGAGCCCCACAGCGGTCCTGTAGCCCGTTGTCCCCCACAAAAAAGACACTTAACCACAGGCAGCAGTTGATTTGGATCCAAGGTTCGGAGAGGCAGAATCTCTGTAGGTGAGTTGTGAACGGCACTGCCTGGGGAAGGCCCACAGCCCCCCTCATCACTATCCTGGGGGTCTGGATAAGTTCCTGAGAGTGGGGTGATCATGTAGCAACTGAAGTGACCCTTTAGTACCCGTAGGAGACTAAAAGCCTCCACAAGAAAAGCTCAGAAAAAAAATGGGCCAGCTATGGGAGATCACATAGAAGAACCAGCTTTGGTCAGCCTCTGCTGGAATTGAGGTGATGACCTCACATTTACACAGCTTAGGACACTGGAGGCATTTCCTGGGCTTTGGCGTTGGCAACCATAGGATGGCTAGGTGGGATCATATGTCTGTGATCACTAACTGCTTGAAAATTACACGTCTGTACTGATTGGGCTGATGACTGGGGGCTGATGAGCTTGGAGCTTTCCTCCTCTTTTTGTACCTCCTCTTTCGTGAGCAGCTAGGAGAAATCTGGGCAGCACGAAACACTGTTGACTGTAATCTGGGCTTCCTGTGGACCTGGGGTGTGGGGCCCTGAGTGCGCTTCCCTCATCCACTCAATGAGAGTGGGCCATGGGGTGTCTTGGGTCGGTGGGAAACGTGTGCGAGGAATTCTCAGGAAAGCAGTAACTGCTTAGCCCCCAGCTTTGACTTACCCCAGGAGAATAAGTGAGGTCTTTTCTTATTTCAAGACAGGCAGGGATGGCTGAAATACTTCTCAGTATCTATTTTTGGTGTAAGAGAGACAGTAGAAAACCGACCAAGAGTAGATCCTATGCTAGAAGTGGGGCTGGGGCTGAATGCCCCAGGAGACTGTGATTGGGATGCAGACCAGCATTAATTGAGAAAGAGAAAGCAAACCCACCAACCTGTTCAAGAGCATCACTGACTCAAGAACCCATGGTTTTCTGAGGCTCAGCTCAGGTCAGGTTGGGAGAATAGCTGGCCAGAAAAACAGTTTTGCCTACATATCTTTCCTTTGCAAGGCATCAAGGAACCCTCTAGGAAACTATGATTCATCAGTCCATCATGTGTTACATGACTGACCAGAGATGGCATCGGGCCCAGATAAGGGCACATTTCCATATAAGAAAACATTTCCAGATAAGAGAAACCCACAGTAAGAACAGGACTGCTGCATCTGGATGTGCAGTGCGCACACTGCACAAAAGCACCAGGCTGAGGGGGTGGGGGGCGGGGTTGAAGTTCAGTGCCCCCACTCCCCTCACAGCATGGCAGGTGCATCCTGGCAGATGAAAAATGGCGCCATTCTAAACATTCTTACAAAGGCCCTGTAAAGGCTGGTAAACAGCCAGGGGTAGGGGGTAGGGGTGGGGTAGCAACCTCCTTACCCCCAAATTAGGTGAGGGGTCCATTTGTCAGTGGGGCCTGGCTGAAGCCTTCAGCACAGAGACATTCATTAGTGACCACGTCACACAGAACAAGGACACTGGCGGGTTGGCACCTGCTCAAGGTCCGAGTTAGTGATGGCCATTCGGGGAGAACTTTTCAAGAAAAGGGGCTTTCTCCCGTTCCTTTGTTATCGACTTTTTCACCAACTGCGAAATGAGCAGAACATCCACAGATGACTTAATATTCCTGATGCAGTGACGTGTGGGTAGATATTCCAAGAGTCATGATTTAATTTCCCATCTTCTATCGTTCTTTGACCGTCACCTTGTTTCCAGCAGAAGAGGGGGACAGCTCAGAGACATGAAAAAGGCTACTGGATGTTACAGCTTCCTTCCCTCACACCATCCCCATGGCAGGGGGTCCACGAGCCAGAGGTTTCCTTCTTGACCTGCATACGATTTTTTATAAAGTGGGAAAACTTCAGCTGGCAATGACCTGGGGACAGGACTCCAGCAACCACTGCTGCTCCCGGGGTGGTGGGACTGAATCTGTTTTGATGGCCATGATGTTTTTCTCGGGGGTTGGCAAAAACTACTCATGAAACTACAGGCATGGCTTCCCTTGGCTTCTCTGTCTTCTCTTTCTTCTGTCCTTCACGCTCAATAATAGCATTGTGCCTAATGTATCACTATACTTACATCACGATTGCCCCATTTGCTTTTTAGGTCTTCCTTCTCCTTAGCAAGCGAGTCAAATTGTTTTCATGCCAACCAGAAAGAACTCACTGCCTCCTATGGGCAAACACATGGTTTGGTCCTGATCATGTGTGAGGGACTCATAGTGTTGCCAAGTGACTTACTGGAAGGAATCCTGGCAGATGGATGTGTCAGGTGACACTGGACTCAGGTGAGCTGGGTGAGGCTCCTAGAGGGTGGACAATCTAAGAAGCCATGTTTCCCCCTCAGAATAATGTGGGTGAATGGAACCAGGAAAACAGAACTACCAGCTTCTGGGACAGGGAAGCCAGTTACACAGTCATATATCACGAAATCCATTTGCTCTCTGTTGTTAGCCTTCCAGTAGAAGAGACAATTAAAGAAGGGGCCAGAGATCGGCTAGGAAAACAAATGGTTTGTTCATTCCTGCAGGTAAACTTCAACACATTCTCCAGTGACTTGAGTAGATACAGTAGAAAAGGTCCCCTGAATTAAAAGGGCTACGAGGTGAGGTCAGATGTGGCTCTAAAATGAAGTTTGGCTGATGATCATCTATTTGCTTTAGAAGCAATCTGAATATGTTCTTGAAGTTTCAGGTCTCTTAAAAGAGGATATAGTGCATTGGATAGGTTTTGTTCTGTTCCTAAGAATTTTTTACAACAACGGACTTGCTTCTCTTGTAATATCAAGAACGGTGCAAGACACTTGGCTTTGACTTCAAGATCTGAGGATGTTAACAGCCTGATCAGTTAGTAGGTTTTCTTCCTTATTTGGAATGTTTATTTACTTGAGAAAAATAGAGACAGGAGGCTGCCACTTTATTGCGTAAGCGAAGGGTGGTCAGTATATTAAAATGCTGATTCCAAGTAGCTTCCTCAATGCAAAGGGGAAAGCCAATCTGGTTGCCTCCTGAGTTTGCATGAAGGCGGCTGCCAGCCTCTGCCTGTGGAATGAGCAGGAGTGGGCTCTTCACTTCTTTGGGTAGTATTTTCCTCTAATGTCTGTCTGCCCTCCAACACAGAAGGCGCACACAAGAGATATGCAGGATGTGCTCAGAAAACACTTGCATGGGTCACATGCAAAGTGTTTCCATTTGTTCTTCCCCTTCCATGCCAGAATGCAAGGGGTCCACTCAGCTAACTTCTGCCAGAGCTGCTGACGTACGGTGTGGACTCACTGGGAGAAAAGAAGCCACTTACACCACTAAGCGTCAAAAGCACAGGCTCCAGAAAATACCTGAAGGTAAACTCCACATTTTAAGTAGGGCTGCAAAGAAGGACTGGTTAAGGTGGTTTGATGGGCTGAAGCCCTATGGGCTTGGGGAAGGAGCCCAAGCAACAAAAGTGTCTATAGCACCCACTGAGGGCCAGGCTCCATCCCACTGTGCAAATGAGGAATGGCTCCCAAATGCTCCAGCCTAACAAGAGTACCTGAATCAGAATTCCAGGCAGCTTAGGTACAAACCCAAGGGAGAGCCTGGGGACGCAGTGAGCCATCAGGCTGCTCTACATGTGTTTGCTTTCTTTGCCACTAAATATCTTAAAAGCATCATTCAGTATCTGGCTTCAACTTCAGAAATCTTTTAAGTTAGTCAACCAGGATATGAAAGGCAGTAGGTCAGCATGGAAATCCTGCTACGAGTCTGTAGCATTCGAGGTTAGGGTGACCCAATCATTTATCATCCAAACTGGGGCACTTTTAAAGGTGAAAGGGGATGCTGTTAAAAATTACACCAGGACCACAGGCACAAACCAGGACTGTCCAGGTAAACTGGGTAGTGCATTCAACTGAGTCAAGCTACTTGCGACCTAAGTGAAACTGGGTGGGGATGGGAATGTGGAGAGACTAAGGCCACCAGAGTCCCAGGAGGGGGGCATGGGCCCCTGAGGCTGGTCCCGGGGCTCCTGGCTGGGGGGGGCTGCGGGGAGCAGCAGCCCTCACATCTCTTACTGGAGAAAGAAACCACGGAGCAGATGATTTCCTTCAGGGTTCGTGTGAGTGTCACGTGCAACCGTCTTGAGGGTTGAGGATAGCAGGGTAGCCCTGTGGTTTCTAACTGTCATTTAAAATATCTCTTTCCTACCAAACTGTACGCACAGGCTTGGTAATAGCCCAAAACACAGTCAGCCTTTCCAACGCAGTGTAACGTTTATGGGGATCGCTCGGAGCAGACACGGAAGGAAGGGCACAGCCCCAGTTCTCCAGGCAGATAAAATCTCTACGGGGCAGGCCAGCGATGGCAGCAATCAGCTCCCTGGTGCCTGGGGATGATTTCAGGATGCTCGTGTCCTTCCCCCCGTGTTGTCCTTACGTGTTTGTTTGTTTGTTTGTTTGTTTGTTTTCCCTACGCACCAAGCATCCCGTCCACCAGCGTGCCCGTGAGCTCCAGCTCCGGTTCCCCTTGCGTGATCAACATTTTTTGAGAAACAAGGCAAAAAACCCAAACCCGACTCCAGTCACGTTAAACCACACATTTGAAAACTGGTTTTGGAACCAGGATACTGGCCAGACCAGTGCACACATGCCCGTGCCTGACCTGGAACACTGAACGCCACGCTGCCGTTCGCCCTCAGACGAGTGAAGGAGGAAAGGAGGAAAAACTTACACTACTATCATCCATTCTCTCACGCCTTTTAGATTTGTGTGTCTCATAGTCTTCCATGAGGGTCTGCATCAGATTCTTGGGCCGCTGGGATCCGGCAGCCTCTTCGGGGGCTAAGTCAGGCTGCGAGCTGGGGCCTTCAGGTGAGGGGGATGGAGGAGGTTTGACTTTCTCTATTTTCCCTGAAACAACACGAAGAGAACACCCTTTCTAAGCTCGTCTGCTCATGACGGCTTCTAGAAAGAAGAGAACACTGGCAAAAAGCAACCTCTGACAGAGTGGTCCCGGAACGGTGCTGGTCACCTGAGCACAGGGACTGAAAGCTAATAAAGATAATGTCACAAGCCCATCCAACAAAGGCCTCGAGGACGCCAGTGCTGAAAGTCAGTCAGACCAAGGAGGCCCACAGGCACTTTGCAAATACGTGTCAGACACTGGCTCCGGTTGTTTTGGGGACATGTGCTCCATCACGGATTCCTGAATCCGACCGTCAGAGAGGGCAGTGCCTTCAAGCCTCAGAAACCCACTTTTTGCAGTTGAGGAAAACAGGCTCTTCCAAAGGGACGCCGTGCTGAGGTCCCAGGGTGCTGGCGATGGTACCAGATGAGGCAAAAGAACCTCACCAGGTTCTTCCCCTGCACCAGAAGCTGCCGATGGGGCAGCTGACCTGCTGAGCCTTTCTGCATGGACAAAACAGCGCTGTAAAACCTTTGAGTGAGAACTAGGCTTGTTCTTTCCAGGTCACCCCGGTCTTACACTGGGCAGCTTCATTTTTTAAAAAAATGTTTAAGTTTTATTTATTTATTTTGAGAGAGACAGAGACAGCATGAGCAGGGGAGGGGTAGAGAGACAGAGAGAGAGAGAGACAGAGAGAGAGAGAGAGAGAGAGAGAGAGATTCTCAAGCAGGCTCTACACTATCAGTGCAGAGCCTGACATGGGGCTTGAACCCACGAAGCTGTGAAATCATGACCTGAGCCGAAACTGAGAGTTGGACACTTAACCAACTGAGCCACCCAGGTACCCCTGGCCAACTTCATTCTTTACCTTACCTGCTGGGGTCCTGGAAAGCATGTGGTTTGAGACCTCTAGACCTTAAGGAAGGAATGCCACCGACAAAGGCAGGTTCAGTGTTGTAGAAAGGTGTGCACCAGACATGGGAAAGGTGAGATTTTACCTTTTGAAGTGCCCTATAAGACTTTTCAGGATAAGGAGATCAGGTCAACTGGGATGGTGTGGTGGTGGTGACTCCAGATACTTTTATTAAGACCGTCTGCATCCTTCCCTCTTGGGAAATGGCTGGCCCTCGCTTCTGGCCCATCACAGGGGGATTTCATTGCCACAGAGCCCCAACTACACCACTGAGAAGCATCTTCAGGTGCAACAGCCATGATTTTTCCATGCCCCTTGGGGGAGACACAGCTGGTGCGTGTGAACAGGGGATGTGGAGGAAACACACAAAACCTAAAAGTTTGGATCTAAAAGTTTGGAAACCACCAGGGGAGGATGAAGATCCATTTGACCCCTTCCATTCCCAAGCAGAAGGTGGCTCGTCTTTCTTCACCTTCCTCCCCAGACTTCTAACTTGGCAACTGCCTGCCGGAGCTGCAGTCATAGGTGAAGCCTGGAGACCATGTCTCCACGTGGGCTGCCACAGACCTTTTCTGGGCACGGCTCGTCTTGTTGGGAGTTGGACACCCTCCCCACCCCCTAGAGTTCAAGAAACCCAGGTTTTAATTCTCGCACTGCCGTTAACTAGCTATGTGTTCACTGTACGCAGACATTTAATGTTCCCACTCTTATCTTGGGCTGATCATGTAAGTTCTCCAAGCTTCAACTTTCCCAGCTATAAAATGAGAATTTTGGAAGAAGATGTCTTTGAGGTTCCTTCTCACTCAGACATTTTGCTATTCTATCAAATACTTTTGGCAGGAAAATCGACCCTTGTTGGTTAAAACAGAAGGCATATGGCCATGATGTTTGGCAAATTAGGTGCCAAGTAGTTTTCAATACACAGGGCACTCCATCGGCATCAATAACTTCATGAAACTCATTACCTTGACCTAAATTACCCAGATCATTAATAAAAAGTCTTTTGATGTTGACAGTAGGACAATAAATATTTCAAAATCCTCAAATTCACTAGCAATGGATTATATTTGTTATTATGGAAACAGGCAATGCTATAATGACGCCCAGAGATCTATCAACTATATTAAATCATAGCAAGATTTTTTTTTTTAAACGGGAGAGGGGGTGAGAGAGAGGGAGAGAGAGAATCCCAAGCAGGCTCTGTGCTGATAGCATGGAGCTTGAACTCAGGAACTGTGAGATCATGCCTGAGCTGAAATCAAGAGTTGGATACTTAACGGACCAAGCCACCCAGGCACCCCAAATAATTAGCCCCATGGCTTCTCCATCCATCCCTCCTTCCTTTCTTTCATACTGAAATATTTTGAAACAATCCTAGACCTCAGGCAGTTATTACCCTGAATGTTTTGTGTGTGTCTCTCAAAGTTCCCATGGATTTTGAGATGAAGTCTTGAGAAATGATACAGCACAGTGGTGAGCATGCAGCTCTGGAACCAGCTGCTTGGGGGTGAATCCACCACTGTTTGCAGCCAAATAACCTTGGGCAGGTTACTTACTGTTTCTCTACCTCAGGGTCTCTACCAGCATATGGGTATGATGCTAGAGGTACCTACCTCATGCAGTTGGTATAAGGACTAAGTTAATATTTATAGGGTATAAAGTTAATATTTAAACAGGGAGCATCCAGTGAATCTGGTTACTTCTTATTTGGAATCTCAAAGAACAACATGTCTACCAAGTAAGAACAAGCAATTTCAAGGGCATGTTCTGCATACAATTTTGGCAACCCTTCCAGAACCGGAAACAGACACCAAATTGCCAGGTTGGTCATTTTCCAGGTGACCTCATGGGTCTCCAAATAATTTCCCAGAAGTCACCCCTCCAGCATTAATCTTCCAGAAGGCAGAGTCCATACTCACTGCTCTAACTTCACTCTTTCACAGGGCCACAGTGGGATCCCTGCCTCAAGGCACTTTGTTTATATTTCTATGAAAGCCTTTTCACATATCAGCTTGTATCATACCTGGGTTTTTCAGCTTCTCTTCTCAGTTAAACTATATTTCAACCAAGGATAGGGGCAATTTCAGCCATTATGAATCCTTTAACTCAGCTCAGTGTAAACTCTGTTAGAACAGGACTTTGTCTTTCCTGGTCATTGCTGGACCCCAGTACCCACTGGGGTATTTGGCATAAGGTAGGAGCTCATGTTTGTTGAATGAACCAGTAAGTACATTATGACATCTACATAGCAGCCACTTGTTACATGATTGTGGATTGGGACAAAATTCCCAACAAAGGATTTGACGGAAGAGTTTAAATGTCTTCACCAACTCCATGAAAGAAAACAACTGTGGTCTACAGAATCACAGACTCAATGGCTTTGCAGTAATAGTAAGCACATTTATCTGGAATTTTATTTATTTAGATAGGCTTCATGTCATTTGATCCTTACAGAACCCTGGGATGTAGTCAGGGTCGATGCCATGACAGCTGTGAGTGGTTTAGACCACAAAGACTCAGATGTTAATGCCAGCCCAAGTTACGTTAGCTAAAGTAACAATCAGAATTGGGTCTTGTCCGGAAACCAAATCGTGTTGATTATGGCTAACTTATATGGTGGTATGTATGCTGAAAGAGAATCGTGAAGAGGGCGAAGGGTTAATATAGAAAGTAATCAAGTATTGCACATTAAAAGATACTTTCCTGTGAGTATTCCCACAAAACCACCCATCTTTGGAGCAAGTTTTACCGGTTATGGCCACTAGAGGTCACATGTGTAACAGGTAGGAACCTCTGGACTTCTGGAATCAGTTTAGTTGGTCTCAGGGGAAATCAGCTTTGCTGGGCTTCTCTGCTGGGCACTGTGATTTCCAACCCTCCCACCCCCAGTATGGTTCAAACCATGCACAGAACCCCTGGAATCACACAGGTTGCCAAATAGGGAGAAATGGATCTGCTCCATACTCAACATCTTCTTCAGAAGGCCCAAGTTTGCAGCCAAGAGTCTTCTCAATGAGGATGGTGAAGAGATTTCTAATACTCTAATACTATGTCACCCTTGCCCATGGCCCTGTAAGGCCCCTTGAAATTCTTTGGCCCAGAGGACGTACCCCATTACAATTCCAGAACAGTGATGGTTATCTTTGGTGCTCACTGGTGCGCATCTCGCACAGCACTTCCCAGCACCTCCGGGTTCCATCCCGGCTTACTCCGCCAAAGCTTGCTCTCGTATGTCTATCCATTCAGTGAATGACTGAATAGAGCTAATGACAGCTAAAAGGGGCCTCTGTTTTCAATGACAAATATCCTGCTGTCTAGCTCCTCATCTGGACTGCATACTCTACAAAATAGCTCTCTTGAAGGATACCAGTCACTGTCCCTGTGAAACAACATTAACAGAAAGTGTCATGCAGACCTCAGGGCACATCTGTGTCCGTCTTGGCCAAAGGTCGGTACCTGATATTTACAGAGCAGCGAGCATACAAGTTCTATGACATTTGATGTAAAACTAGGCAGGGATTCTCAGTGGAGGTTTCCTTCATAAACAGGATTTTGTTCAAATTATTTCATCTAGAGTAACTTTATTTATCTTTAGTTACTATTTTTTTAATTTATTTTTAAAAATTCCAGTGTAGTTAGCATACAGTGTTATATTAGTTCCAGGCATACAATACAGTGATTCAATAATTCCATATACTACTCAGTGCTCATCATGAGAAGTGTGCTCTTAATCCCCTTCACCTGTTTCACTCATCCCTCACCCACTTCCCTTTTGGTAACTATTTGTATGGTCCCTATACTTAAATTTTTAAAAAATGTTTATTCATTTTTGAGAGAGACAGAGACAGAGAGTATGAGTGGGTAAGGGGTGGAGAGAGAGGGAGACACAGAATCCAAAGCAGGCTACAGGCTCTGAGCTGTCAGCACCGAGCCCGATGTGGGGCTCAAACCCACGAACCGTGACATCATGACCTGAGCTGAAGTTGGACGCTTAACTGACTGAGCCACCCAGGCGCCCCAAGTTTTTCTCTATATTTAAAAGTTTTTTTTTTTAATTTGTATTTTTTTGTTAAATTCCACATATGAATGAGATCATATGGTATTTGTCTTTCTCGGACTTATTTCACTTAGCATTATACCATCTAGATCCATCCATGTTGGTGCAAATGGCAAGATTTCATTCTTTTTTGTGGCTGAGTAATATTCCATTGTATATATATATAATATATATTTTATATACAATACATATATCCATATATGCATGCCACATCTTCTGTATCCATTCATCTGTCGATGACACTTGGATTGCTTCCATAATTTGGCTATTGTAAATAATGGTGCAATAAACATAGGGGTGCATATATCTTTTTGAACTAGGTTTTCATATTCATTGGGTAAATACTCATCTAGAGTAATTTTAGACTTGACAAGCTCTTAAAGGTGCTTGAAGGTAAGCAACTTCACTTGGGGGGGGGGAATGATTCTAAAGCTGTTTCTAAAAGTGTGCCTTATTGGCTTTGCTTTGTGAGACAGTATTTGCTGCTAACAAAGTCATTGATAAACACTAGGTTAAAGAAAGCTTTAAAAATAAAATGAGATGGATTTCTTTACCAGGGGACTTCTCTAAGGTTTTAGTGCTATTGTGATTGTGAATCACTTATTCAAGGGTAGGTATGAAACATTTCTCAAATTTATTTAACCAGAGAACCTCATTTCATAGAATCCCTATTGATGTCTCAAGGAAAACAATTGGTGAAATGCTGTTCTCTAGCGTATATTAGTTAACTTAAGCAGCTCCCACAAGTTCAGTTAATAATTAAGTACAGGCACAAAGCTTACATATAAGAATTTCTACCGTTGTATTCTTTTTTTAAGAACTATACATGTGGGAAAAACCAAGATATCTGACTATAGGAAAATGGTTAAATTAGTTTTGGCTCATTCAGATAATGGAGTATTATTTAGTTATGACAAATCATGTTTTAGTCTCTCCAACTTAAAGGAATAATTAAGGTCATGGGAAAATACTCAAAATGTTTTAAGAAAAAAAAGAAAAGAGAGAGATTACAGGGGTTTAAGAATACAGATTCTGCAGCCAGACTGCTGGGGTTCAAATCCTGGTTCACCAGTTATTAGCTGTGTGAAAGAAAACACAAGTGCATGCACGACATCTGGTAAAACCTCAGTCCATATAAGATGAACAGTCCTGTGGCAGGAAGAAGAATAGCCTCCGCTAGGATGCTTAACATCCTAATCCCTAAAACCTGCAAAGACGCTGCTTTCATGGCAAAAGGACATTGCAGACATGATGCAGTTAAAAGCTTTGAGTGGGGAAGACTATCGTGAATTATCCAGTTGGGCTTGGTGTAACCATGTAGGTCCAGGTGGGTCAGAGAAACGGAGACTTGAAGGTGCCACACTGCCAGCAGTGAAAAGGGCGGAAGGGGCCGTGAGCCAAGAAATGCAGGCAGCCTCTAGGGAAAGGGATGGAGCCCTAGAGTCTCTGGAAAGAACACAGCCCTACTGACACCTTGATTTTGGCCCAGGCAGACACTATCTTAGTCTGCTTGAGCAGCCATAACAAAATGCCATGGATTGGGTGGCTTACCCAACAGAAATGTATTTTCTCACAGTTCTGGAGGCTGGAAGTCTGAGCTCTGGGTGCCAGCATGGTTGGGTTGTGGTGAGAACCGTCTCCCTATTTTGCAGATGGCCACCTCTCACTGGGTCCTCACATGGCAGAGACAGGGAGAGATCTAGATCTCGGGTGTCTTTTCTTAGAAGGGCACTAATTCTATCACAAGGGCCCCACCCTTATGACCTCACCTAACCCTAATTACCTCTCACAAAGTGCCCATCTCCATTGGGGGTTAGGGCTCAACATATGAATTTCTTTTAACCTAGATTTATTTTTTTCTATTTCTATTTTAAATTTTATTAAATCCAAGTTAGTTAACATATAGTGTGATAATAGTTTCAGGAGCAGAATCTAGTGATTCATCACTTACATATAACACCCAGTGCTCATCCCAACAAGTGCCCTGCTTAGTACTATCACCTAGTTAGCCCATCCCCTGCCTACCTCCCTTCCAGCAACCCTCAGTTTGTTCTCTGTATTTAAGAGTCTCTTACGGTTTGCCTCCGTATTTGTCTTATTTTTTCCTTCCGTTTCCCATGTTCATGTGTTTTGTTTCTATTCCATATATGAGTGAAATCATGATACCTGTCTTTCTCTGACTGTATTTCACTTAGCATAATACATTCTAATTCCATCCACGTTGCCAGCATATGAATTTAGAGGGGACACAATTCAATCCATAGCTGACACACTGCAAACTTCTGACCTCTAGAGCTGTAAGATAATAAATTTGTGTTGTTTTAAGCCCCTTTATTTGTGGCGATTTGTTACAGCAGTGATAGGAAACGAATACAAATATAAGCCCAATATTATCTCCTATGCACGTATGTGCATGGAGAAACCTAGGCACGTAGCAGTTAGGATTAGGAATTACTTTTATTTTTATCTTTATTCCTTGTTTTCCAATTTTTTTCTAGAATAAGCATGAATTAATTAAAAAATATAAAACAAACCAGAAAAAAATTCTTTTAAACGTTATTAGTCATGCCGAGAAAAGTAGATAAAGCTGCTTCATGGGCTAGGCAATCCACAAGCCTTTGTATCTCGCCAGACAGCACACACCCAGAGGAGCTGACACCTGCCCCCAACCTAGGCCTCTGGTGAGCCCTGCTCATGTCTGTGACAGTGGCATTCTAGGCCGTGGGTCTGCAAGGTGGACTAAGGAGCAGAGGCGGGCAGCTAAATTTCACTCCAAATTAGTAAATGCTGTCAGCCCCCCCCCCCATCATGAATGGAAAACTAGAAGACACAAATTTGTGTTTCCTGCTTATTTAATCATAAATAATTAAACCCCGTTCTGGTCCACAGAGAGAAAGCCAGGCCTTGGCTACACTTCTGACTTTTCCAGGCAAGAAGGATTTCCCCTGGGCATCTGTGACAGGCTGTGCTGCCCAGGGGAGGGGGCGGCAGAGAGAAGAACCACGGTTGCTCCCTGACAAGGAACCCGAGCGAAGGTGGCACAGGCTGGAAGCACAGCCGTTACCATCCCAGACAGCAGGACCCTTCTTCCGTAGGAACAAGGCTAACTTCTAGCAAGCCAAGGATGTGGCTTCCAAAAGTTTAGAAAATTATTTTGGCCAAACACTGTGATTTTGGTGACCATTACACTCCACATATATGGTGTCTGAGTTCTTAAATCAAAGATCCTTTGTTTCTACATTTCTCAAAAGAAAAGAAAAAGCCATCACCCACTCTTACTTAAAAACCAAACTGAACCGAACAAAGACGCCCACCAGATGCCATGCCTTGGCCAGGCCTCCTTCAATGACCTCCTTTCTTCACACAGCATGGCGATAAGATTGCAAACATCTAAGACGACTCACAAGTCGCCAGAAAGAAATGAGCTCAGACTTGTATTTTCAACTTCATTTCCTCCCAGTAAAAGGGAATATCCTTCCTGTCAGATCCGGGGAGCAGGTGGTTGTGGGGTTCCAGCTGTGACCTACACACCAAAAGCTGGTTCCTGGTCCTTTTATCTCTTTTCCTGAAGGTTGTAGGGTTTTGAAAATGCAATGACATGAATCTTCAGATCGTAAGCCTAGCTTGGACATGAGAAATACCCCTGGCCCGGTGAAACAAGTCTGAGAAATTTCCAAATATCATTCCTTAAAGATTGGGGTGTTGGATGAGCTGCTGATATTGGGTCATCCTCAATGAACAGGACTGGAAGGTGAAACCTCTAGAAGGAAAGAGCTCTGCTTTTCTAGGTGAAGCACAGTTTCAAGACCAAAAAAGAAAAAGAAATTTAAAACAGAAAGAATGAAAATCACGGCAAATAGCAGTTCCCCCACCAAGCTCTTTTTGTTAAACGCATTTCTACCAACATGGTGGGTCTGACTGTGTGATGATTTCTACCCCCCCAAAGGGAAAGAGAAAGGAAACATTTTTATGGACTCGCAATTTCACTGTGCCCCAGTACGCTTTGTTTTTTGAAATCACAGCTGACTATTGAAAACGAATTCCTGAACTCAGGTTTTGTAAGTGAGATTTTAAATTTTAATGAAGTAAATACGAAAATACACCAACTAGGAACAGAAAGTGATTTTATAATGCAGGTTTTGACATTTATTTCAGCAGCTGTAGAAGAACAACTCCTACATATTTCTGTAAGGTTTTCTAGCTCTTGTCTTAAGACATAACAGTAACTGTAGTAACAACAAAAGAGTAACTCTTCTTGGGTACTGGGCACTAAGGTCAGTATGATCTTATTCCCATCTTACTGGTGAGGAGACTGAGGCTTACACAGGTGAAGTAAGCCAGTCACACAGTTAGCAAGCAGGGGAGTCGGGATCTGAACTTCAAATATAAATCCAGAGAAGTGACTGTGACATTTAGGCACCTAAGTTTCCTTGACCAGTTTTTTTTTACATAAGGTATGAATTTCTATTTGAGAAATACAGACAGACTGGGAAGACCTGTGAGGTTGGATGCACACAGGTTTTGGGAAACCTTTGACAGTTACATTGAACGTCATGAGAAATAAAATACCATTACATGAAATCTAATATGCACTCTTTGGTACACTCCCCATCCACCGCCCCTAGCTCTCCACCCCGTAAGTAGTAGCTTATTCACAAAGATCAGATGGATGTGAAATGCCAGTCTCCTGAGGGAATAGCAGCATGGCTGGTTAAGAGACACAGTCATATCCTGACTGGACTCCTGCAGTCACAGGGGACATCCTGCTCCCACGCCTGGCTTTGATTAGCTCACATTTCTTACGAGGGGTAGAGCAGGGATTTTTACAAGAATTAGGTCCTTTGATTCATCTTTTCTTTCTTAGCTCAAGATTACATCTTTTTTAGCACGTGGTGGAGTCTGATTTTTTTTGGAAGCTGCTCTCCTAACTTGGAGCACGGAGTAGCCACACACAGGGGTAAAGGGTAGGCGACACGGATGCCATGTGGTGTCCCCAACAAGGCATGAGCACCACTGGGGGCCAGCCGTGACACTGTGCATTCATCAGAAGACCCAGCACAATGAGCAGTGGTGGCAGAACTTGCTTAGAGCGGGGAATTAAACCGGTAGAGATGTAGTGCCTTTTCTCAAGTTCTACTTCCCAGAAGCCAGAGCCGCGGGTTCTTCATGGGAGAAAGACTGGAGTCCCTACCTTCTTGGGAGCGGGGCTGATAGGCTTAGCCTCAGCAGTTGCCCCTTCCAAACCTTGGGGGGCAATGCCCAAAGAGAAGTTTGAATTCTGGGATTTGAGAAGTCCTGATTTCACCACATACATTCACCCTTTGCCAAACACTTCTTCGGTCTAAACTTTTCTTGACAATTCCTTCCCAAATGGCATGTGTTTTTTAAAAATGAGCATATCTGCTGGGTAAATAAATAAATCAGTTTGAAGACAAATAAAACACAAGGAATTTCTGGTCCCAGGTAGAAGGATCAATCATGAGCAAAGAGAAGAGCAGAAAGCAGTCTCGGTGTTCAATGACCACCAGTAAACTAATGTATTTGGCTTTGGCCCCAACCCACCAAACATGTTCAGCTAATGGAGTGAACACTTATTCCTGCATGTTCTCAAACCAAGAGATTGAGTCTTCATTTAAGTACCTAATTTGTCCAAAGATTTCAGGGAATAGACCTGTGTCTGGAATGAATGAGCTTCTTTCTGGTAAACCAACTTCCAGAAAGAACTCACAGGAGCCATCAGGCTAGATAGCTCACCCGGACCATGCTGGTCCCCTCCGCCATCTGCTCAGCTCTTTTGGACAGCACCAGCAGTTTTGCCTATTGTAATTTGGAGCACTGGGGTTAAGTTCTGAAAGCACAAAGGACCCATTCTGGGTCACTAGGGTAGCACTGTCTCGTGGCCTCTGGGAGCAAACTCATTCGCCCAGACCGTGATGAGCAGGGCATTTCAGAGGTAGAGTGGGTCCAAAGAGCAGGGGGTAGGAAGGACCCAAGACAATGCAGGGGTCAGACCGGAGACTGGGAGAGGGTCAGGGGGAGACTGAGCTCAATCACTGTAGGCTGGAGAAGGGAGATGTTACTACATACCTTGTAGACCTCCAGGGCAGAGGGGCAGGTTCAGGGGTGGCTAAGAAAGGGTATAGAAAGAATAAGGACTTCGGAATCAGATGAGCCAGGGTTTGAACCTGGTTCTGCCACTACCTGGCTGAGTGACCTCGGCAGGTTACTTAATCTCTCTGGACTCTGGTATTAATTCTTTGAAAGGGGAATAATAGCATAGGCCCATGACCTCTTATGTCCCATTTGAAAATCCAAACCAGCTCTAAAAAACCAGCTTTGTCATAACTTACTTGGCAGCAAACCTCACGAGACCAGGCATGAAGTCCTTCTTGATGTAACGATCCCACTTGATGAAACTAACTCTCCTCTTCAGTTTTATAGCAGAAATCTAATGCGGTGATAGGGGGTAGCTCGGGACCCTGTCTGGGGCGGGGCGGGGCGTGGTGGTTACATAATAGCATATGCATTGCAATGCTTTTATAAATAATAGTATATACACATTATGGCTTTTCTTAAATCAGAAAAATTCTGAATAGATCTGGCCTCAAGGGTTTGGATAATTTGTGTTACATCTTAGAAGACCGTTGGGAGGAATAAATGAGAAAATGAAAAATGAGAAAATGTGTGTGAAGTCACTAGTATGGTACACAGCTTTAAGGTAACTTGTAGCTACCACGATTAGGCTTCTGTCACCAGAGAATGTTCAGGAAATATGGTAGTAGAGATAATGCTCTGCAAGGTGCTCCAAGTTAAGCTTTAGTACTGCCACACAGCCAGCTGGACCCCTACAAGTTATATAACCTGTGCCTGCCGTGTGAAAGGGAAACACTGTATACTCCTGAAGGAGAGCCCTCTGTCACCTGGGCCTGTGACAGAATTTTTCTACCAGTTGCCAACACATGGTCTTCTACTATGGAGCAAAGAGGGCATCTCCAGTGAAGACTACTTTAGCATGGAATAAGCCACCAAGCTCTCTTTCATGAATATTATGCTGACATCATTTTTTTTTTTCTGTCTAGGACTTTTTTTTCATGATATTTGAAGATAATAGAGGAGAGAGAAAAAAAGACCCAGCCAATAATCTTTATAATAATGTAACGATCACCTCCTGTGCAACCTTAATTCAAACTGACAATTGAAGCTGAAACTCGTTGGAAATTTTATCTTTATAAGATATGTAACTATCACATCTTTCCACATATTAAAAACATGAGCAGACACTCCAAGTTATGGAACTCAATATCCACACCTTCTCCTTTACCACTCCCCATAATGTCCCACTGGGCAACTTATCTGACTTGGTAGATCAGTTCAACATCTGGCATGAAAATGGATACTGTTTTGAAAAACCAAAGTAATCATCACCTAACTAACTGGGTTTCTCTGTCATGCCTAGAATTTGGAAGTGAAACCAGGATATCCAATAATAGACACCAGGCACTAAAGTGAGAACTGTTGACAGCCTTAATATGAAAAGACATTTGGAAAGATCCGGATTTTAACGTCAATAAAATGTTTGGGTTTTCCTCCCAAACTTGATCCTCAGGGGTGTGTTAGGCTAGTGCACCTGCTGGAATACTTCCTTTCTTCTCTACTTCTGAGTGCCATCAACAGAAGGCACACGTGTGTTCACTCTTGGGAATATGGCTTCCCACACGACACACAGCCTTTGTCAACATGCATGGCAACATGCCTTCAGAAGTTCTTATGCTGAGGAAGAGCTCAACAGAAGCTGGTGGAATGGACTCATTAAAGTGGAAAGACTTTTTTTGGGGCGCCTGGGTGGCGCAGTCGGTTAAGCGTCCGACTTCAGCCAGGTCACGATCTCGCGGTCCGGGAGTTCGAGCCCCGCGTCGGGCTCTGGGCTGATGGCTCAGAGCCTGGAGCCTGTTTCCGATTCTGTGTCTCCCTCTCTCTCTGCCCCTCCCCCGTTCACGCTCTGTCTCTCTCTGTCCCAAAAATAAATAAACGTTGAAAAAAAAATAAAGTGGAAAGACTTTTCTTCCATCAATTCATGGATGAAGGCAGCTCTTTGTTGTCTGGCTTCAAACCAACTCTTTCATTTTGTTTTAAATCTCTTCCTTTAATCCACCCTAACCTTATTTAAGTACCTCAAACATACCAAGTTTCTGTTTCCTTTTGGGCCTTCCTTGGTGCCCTTCCTTCTCACTGGAACGATTGCCCCTACCCCCTGAGCCCAACTTTACCCCTTCAGTTCAAAGCTTGGATAGTAGTTTCCTAAGAAAGGAAGACTTCTCTTATACCCCCAGTGAGGTGATCTTCCTTGATCTGTGCTCTTACGGATTTTCATGCTTCTCTGCCATGAAATCGCCATGTTCGTCTGAAGTAAGTTTCTCTTACTGAGCTGTAAGTTCCCTAAGGGCAGGAACTGCATCTGCCTTGCTCACCTCTGTATGAGCAAAAGTCACACAGATCCTATTTAAGTGGAACTTCTTCCTTTAAAATCTCCTAAGAGCCAACAAGATACAATTTCCAAAATAATTTTCCTAACAACTGTTTTTTGAAAATGACAGTATCATTTTAAAAATATCTTTCTCCATCTTTGAAAGGCAGGGAAACTAAAAGCAAAAACAAGTTTATCTTTTCAACACCTGGGGAATGGTTGGAGAGAATTAGTAGATTTCTCTTTCCCTATTGCATCTTCGCTCTCAGTGGATTCTCCTTGCCTTAGGTTTTAGGAATCCAGCATGTCATCAACATGATTTCCACCGGAGGAGAGGTTAAAAATTATATTTTTCATCACCTGATATCAAATCATCATGCTGGGTCATGCAACAGACCAGCTGAGTCACCTCTACTGGTGGGACATGTGGAGTAGCACAATAGGAACTTAGCAACATCTCCATTCACCAAACCAAAGTTGGAGCCAACGGTTCTAACCCTGGCCATGAATCGTCCAGTTTGGCTGCTCAGAGCGATGTGTCAGCCTCCTCCTTGATTACGAACTTAGAGGCTGGCTAGCCAAGCAACACTCCAAACATTACCAGGCATGGAGAGAAAGAAAATCACATTTTTCATTCAGTTCCTTTCAATCCATGTCATAATTCTGGGAAGCCCTGCCACCTACTTTAAATGTTCTAGAGATAAACATGAAGGAATGAGGTGCACATGCATCATTTTCATGACTGTGTTCAGTACAATAATTAGACAGCTGCAGTATGCAGACTTGCATGGATGGATTACCATCTTACCAAAGTGGCAGAATCAATCCTATGGAATGGGATATAGGGGAGGACATTGGAGGGAAGTGCTGGGAAAAGTAGTCCTGGGCTGCTGGGATGCTGAGGGAAAACATTGGAACCCTGTCTTATTTTAAGCCTGGTGGGGAAGATCAAAAGACTGCAGCAGGTCAGGGAACAGAGGAAAGTGTTGAAATGTTTTTAATCTTGTTCACATGGGAGAAATAAAGGAAGGGAACAATATGGTGGGAGGCTCAATTAGGAAGAGGAGTAAAGGGCATCTGGGTGCCTCAGTCAGTTAAGCATCTGACTCTTGATCTCAGCTCAGGTCTTGATCTCAGGGTCATGAGTTGAAGCCCTGCATTGGGCTCCACACTGGGTGTGGAGCCTACTTAAAAACAAAACAAAACAAAACAAGTGGAGTGAAGAAAAATGAAAATACCCACTGAGCACACACACTTGCAGGAAGGTTCTATAATAAATAACATAAAGGGAGGGTTAGGTAGGTAGAGCCAGCTATAACTGACAGGAGAGCCATGGTATCTACCTCCTATGTGAGCAGAAGTTGATGAGATGCCTGCAGAACCTTCCTCTGCCAGACTTTGGGCTCTTGTGCAGGCCCTTTACAGTCACTTACACGTGAAGTAGGCTCCTCAGATTGGGCTGAATTCAAGTGGTATAAAACCTTTTTCTAGGATACCATGCAGAATGCCCATTGGCATCTCTGTGCCAAGCTAGCCTACAAGAATTTGAAATGAACTTGACAACTAAGGATCTTTGGGAAAAGTCAACTGGTCACTATTAAGCACACACACAAAAAATCCTCCCTTGCAAGTTTTCTTTGCCTCACTTAGCTGGCCACTGCCCTGTGACCTGTAGGAATTAAAAACCATATCAAGAAAGTCACCAGGCTTTTCCTCTTTCTCCTCTCTTTCTTTCCTTCATGAACAATTTAGTTCAAAAGCCACTGGGGAGGAGCTCTACAAGATGGTGTCTGCAGTTGAGGGTAGGATACCACAGTGGCCCAGAGTGCTGTGCTGGAGCCACAGCAGGTGGGTGGGGGACAGAGGTGACCTAGCACAGGGTATTGGAACCCAAGTTGGGTAAGGAAAATAGGAGACTGGTTACATAAGGCAAGGAGAGGATTGCTCAAACAATAAATACATCAAGGGTATTTGAAGTGGGTATCTTGTCAACAAGGAGGTTACAAATATGGGGAGAATATGAGCCCTGTGGTATTAGATTAGAGTTAAAGGTATCAGGGTGAGCTCATGGTTTTCAAGATAGATAGGTAGGTAGGTAGGTGGATAGACAGACAGGCAGGCAGACAGACAGAATGTGTATATATTCTCTAATTCTGTTCTTTGAGAGTGCCTGGGAACAGGGACAAACAATCTAATAACAATGAGCACACTAATCACCCAGATTTTGATTTCTAAATTCCATTCTCCACTAACAGGAATTAGTGCTATTTGAAGAAATGGCTGATTTCAGGGTTAGGAAAGTATCAGATGAGACTGGAACATATTGTGGTGTCAGAAAGTGAGGACATGTCCATAGGATAATGAGACCATTTCAAAAGGACATGAAGTTAACTTGAAAGGGCTCCCATAAGCTATATCTACACAAATTAAGAATAAAACTAACAGAAATGGATTATAACCCACTGAATATAATAGGAACCCACAAGACCATACTTACATAAATAGATACATGAATAGATTTAAAGTTTGATGAGAAGTAGGATAAAGATTACACAGTACCAAACTAACTGTACAGAATATTTATTAATGTTTATTTATTATTTTAAAAAATCTTAATGTTTATTTATTCTTGAGAGAGAGAGAGAGAGAGAAAGCACGAAGCAGGGAGGGGCAGAGAGAGAGGGAGACACAGAATCCAAAGCAGGCTCCGGGATCTGAGCTGTCAGCACAGAGCCCAATACAGGGCTTGAACCCACAAACCAGGACATCATGACCTGAGCCAAAGTCGGACACTTAACCGACTGAGCCACCCAGGCGTCCCATGTTTGTTTGTTTGTTTGTTTGTTTATTGAGAGAGAGACAGAGGACAAGCAGGGGAGGGGCAGAGAGAGAAGGAGACATAGAATCTGAAGCAGGCTCCAGGCTCCGAGCCGTCAGCACAGAGCCCGACACGGGGCTTGAACTCATGAACCATGAGATCATGACCTGAGCTGAAGTCGAACACTCAACTGACTGAGTCACCTAGAGGCCCCAAAATATTTATTAATTACAAAGGACAAAGTAATTTTACTCTAGACCTTATAAGACACTCCCTCAATCAAGTGATCCAAGTTAATATTATATGAAAAAAAAGTCAACATCTGTCCCTGATTGGACACAGTGAGAAGAAATAACAGCATTTTTGTGGTAGTCCTACCAAAGATGCATAACCTACATGTACTCATGTGAAAGCATAGACAAATCCAAAATGAGGCATATTCTATAAAATTGGGGATGACGGAGATCATGTTGGCAATTTATTCTCAAATGGTTCATAATAAGAGATATTTGTACTGTACTTGGGAACTTAAGGTTGAGACTGTTTCAAAATTTAAAAATTAATAATCAAAAGAGTTACCTTGAGTCACTGTAGATTTGACGGAAGCCAAGTGTCAAGATGGGAATAAGATCTGGATAAACCAAGTCAAACGCCAACAATTATATGTTAGGGTAATGCTTTTTAGATAGTCTCCAGTGAAAGAAGTTACCCCTCAGTCCATTATGAACCAATACTTTAAAAAAAGCACAAAACTCCACACTTGGATTTGAGGACAATACCAAATTGCGACAAGAATTTTCAAATGCTTGCTCTCAATGTCTGTACTTATTCTCGGCATGGACCGGTAACGAACAGTCCGTGGACTAGCCCAGATCACATTTTGAGTAGCACTTCTCTGCAGCAGGACGTGCAGATCTCTGATTGCCATCATATCCAAATGGGAAACAAAAACTACTGGTCACGCTGTTGTCTATAATGGTAGCAACATTACCACCATACTTAACACCAGCCATTTACACAAAGTATACAAAGGGACTGCCCAGGCAATGGGAGGGGACTAAAGACCTGCCTTTACAAAGAGTCAATTTCTCCAAATGTGTCATAGGATAAGAATGAATGAGACCACCCCTGATTCCAAAGAAATGGCACCGTGATGACTAAAAGGAAGACCAATCCAATTGTACAGAAGAGGGACAAAAACATCTATGGTCGATCCGCAACCCTGGGTCATGACTGCCATTGCTAGGAAAGAACCTGGCACTCAGACGGCGTTAGTAGAGCACGTCCTCCAAATCAGATGGGTTCGATTTAACTACAGATGCTAAGGGTCAAGCTACTGACTCCAACACAGTCCACACATGGGCTCACTCTGACACACTGCCCCTCCCTCAGCCAGAGGCAGCCCTTTCAAACAAAAGAGAACAATTCTCTACTAAACCAAACCCGGAACAGAACGATGGGAAAGGAGCCACTGCATCCTCTGGGAAATGGCACACCGTCCAGGCCCAGGGTTCTTCTGACTCCAGTTGCATGTCCCTGGATACAAAAACCCTTCTGTCAGTGCCCCCGACACTAATTCTAGCCACACCCAGAGGAGGCTCCACAAAGAAACACATAAGCTGGAATCAACCGATTCCCATGGCGTCTGTCTCTGGTGCGCACTTCACTTACCTGGAGTGGTTTTGTAGCATGACGTTCGGGAGGGCAGCGATTGGGCGTTCTTTGCCCTGGGGCTCTGGGTATTCTGCAAGACTTGCCTCTGCCTCTTCAGTTCCTCTTCCCTTTCTTGAGCTGCTCGGATCTCTTCTTCGATCATGGACAAAGTCCGCTGCTTCCTTGACCTCAGCTTGAAGGGCCCAACCATCACATCGGACTCTTGAGTGGCCAGGAGCGAGGCTGTGCTCCTCAGCTCAGCTGCCTCTGAGTACTTGCTGAAATAGCTCCCTTCCGGTCTGGTCTCCTCCATGTTTATTGGGCCACTGGGCTGTACGGCTGGCAGTGGCTGGGAGGGCCCCCTTTCCCTGAGTGCCCGGTCTTCAGCAGGCAGAATCTTTGGTAATACCTCCCTCTTCTCTTGAACAGGAGAAGACACCTGAGGCGGTTCAAACATGCTCTGAGGCTTCTCTGAACTGGGAGCCCCAGTGCCAGCTTCGTCTAGAGTTGTTCCAGGTCCCTGTTGTTCTGTCCCACCCTTGCTGGTTTCGGACACAGCTCTATCCACTTGCTCGGCTATGGCTTGTTGAATGGCATTCTGCACCAGGAGACCAGCCTGATACTCCAAGGGATCATCAACCGATGGAGAGTCTCCCAGTGTGGATGAAGGGGAATAGAAACCGTGATCACTAAAGGACTTGGAGACACCTTCTCCTCGGCCCTCTGAAGGGTTGTCAGTTTGTGGAGTCTGGGGCAGAGAAAAATCAGCCAGTGAATTCTCCTGGAGGGCATTGGTTGTCTCATTGGAGGCCCCGCTGTCACTGATGTTGTCCATGCTAAAATCGTTGGACAGGGTCTCCAGGACAGTGGTATCCTGGGACCTCACTGACAATTCATCCAAACCAGAGTCAAGCTCCTCTTGGGTCAAAGAGACATTGACTGACCTTGAAAACTGATCCAAGATCCCAGGGTCGTCATCCTTGACCACAGTGAGGACGGCCCGGGCACTGGTAAACTCCCCATCCTCTGCCCACAGTTTGGATAAGGGCCCACGTTTGGAAGGCTCACTGTAGGGCCCTTCCCTCCCCTGAGGAGCTGTGCTGCCCTGGCTTCCCCCCGCAGGCTGACTCTCCAGGGCACAGCTGGCTTTCTGCTGCCCCTTGGCTGCTGATGCACCACTGTCTTCTGGAAGGCCCCCGACGGAAGCTGGTCTCGAGATGGTCAGTGGCTTGTCTGAGTTGATTGACCCCAGAGGCCTATAAAAGGGCTTGATAGAGAAGAGCCTAGGTGTACTCTGGCCCTTGGCCACTGTTTGCCTGGAACTCTCCATGAGCTGGAACTGTTTGCGAGCAGCAGAGAAGTCTATCTGCTCGGTGACGATGTCCTCCTTTACGTTTTCTGCCACGCTGGCCTGGTCACGGGAGGCCACAGGGGCCGCGCAGAGCTGGGCTGGGGGCGGCTGCTGCTGTTGCATGAGCAGCTGTTCCTGCTGCGCCCTCCTCTCCTTGCGCTCCTTGTACTTTTTGTGCGACTCCAGATGTTCCTCGTCCAGCTGCTCCTCGATGGTTTTTTCCTGGGGAGGATTCCACCATTTTGCCGCGATGCCAGGATTCTTTTTCACGGCCTGGCTCCGGATGAGTTCTCTCCTTTCCTTTTCCAGCTCCAGCATCTCTTCCGAAGGCCTCACTTTTCTGACACAGAATTGCTCCTTCTCATTCTCGTCGTCCTCAAAGAGCTTGGAGGGCTTCTTGTCCTCATGGAAGGCACGCAGCTCAAACTTGGCCTCCTTCTTCAGTGTGGTGAGCGTGAGCTCCCCGTCACGGCCCGAGCACCGCGAGCTGGTGGAGGAGCTGGGGCTCGCGGGTGCCTGGAGGCCGTCCCCCAGCAGATCTTGGGGCTGGTCAGGCGAGTGGCCGTTGGCTTTTCCACCCTCTGCCATGGCGTCAGAGTTGCTTGTGCTGAACTCGATGTGAGGAGGGGCCTGTCTGCCCACTGCCCTCTCCGTGAGTTCTGGCTGGATGGCTGTGTGGGCAGGTGGGCTTCGACTGCTCGCCACGACGACTGCTCCAGGCTCTGGGGACGATGTGCCGTTGTAAGTTCCGTCCACAGCAGAATCGCAGCAGCTGGCCTCCAGCACCTCGTCTAGATAGCGGATCTCTCTGGCCACATCATTATCCAGAGATTCTTGGTGATCAGCGAGGAGGCCATTGTGGGGGGGTGAGTAGAAAGGGGAGGGGTGGTCCATGGAAGGCGGGGTAGAGGTGATTCCAGGAACACTTTTACATTCTGCAACAGAGACTTCAATTTCCATGTTTTTGTGATCTGGGGGAAGGGAGCTGGTTGCAGGCTCCAGGGGGCTGACGCTGCAATTGTCTCTCTCGTTTTTTAGCCGGACATCATCCTCAGAAAGCTGGGGAGGCTTCTGAAATAAACAGACAACAAAGGTCAGGGTTAACTATTAAATCTCTTATGGAGGCGAACCCTGAGAAATTAACTGGTAACTCACTGGAAGAAAAACTGAAGCAATGACAAGTTCTTTGGAACAGAGATTTCTCTTCTAACAATTCTTCGCATATTCATTTTGCTGTGGTAATTCATTCATAAACCTCTCGATGTTACAGATTCTGCTTTGTTTACTGGGGGTCCAGAGAACGTTCAATAAATGCCAGTCCCATTCTTACATTTAAAAGTAAATTAAGATTCAGATCATTTGAAGACATTGCTCAAATATCTTCTAAAGTAGAAAAGATTATACAGGAATTGTACCAGAATTTAATAAAACATCTTAATAGCAAACAACTGCAGAAATGTAATAGGACTATTTGTGTGTCCCCAAGTAGAGCAAGAAGGTCCTTTGGCATCAGCGATTTTTATTGAAATCCTCTGCCATATGTAATGCAATATTTCTGGAGACAAGAAACTTCCTGGAAAAATTTTCTAAGAGAAAATACTGGAAAACAGTAGATTCCTTCAATGGCTCCTTAACAGCTACAGGGCCCCAGTGCAATGGCTCTTAATCGATCATGTACATTATAAACACCGTAACCAAAGCCACTGACTGTATAGTTCTGTTCTCTGGGACTATATCAAAACAACACTCCTTAGTTAAGGAATGAGGGCTGCTTTGAAAAGTTAGTAGCCAGCAGCAATTCTCCAGTTCCTAAAATGCACTATATGTGATAGCCCCAATCTTATTGTTCAATAAGAAAAACCACATCTTTTTAATGTTTTGAAATAAATCCTATATTTTCACCAATCCCATGTGATTTCTTTTTTGGCATTAGTAAAATTAATTTTCAAATTCTAGGAGGATTTTTTTTTCATACCCAAGGATTCTGGTTTATCTCAGAAAATTCAGTGGTAAATTGTAAGCCTAATTTGAGTGTCCCTCAAGAATTTCACTGACACCTTGGTCAGGCTTGTCTTCCTCTCTTGAGTCTAGAGTATGCCTCGTATTACTGACATAGTACAATGCAAAAACTGCAAGATGGTACCATTTTCATTTGCATCGGTTGTGAACAATTTTAAACTCTTAGAACATAATATTAAAACACCACCTCAGGATGCTTCTCAGGAGATTCATTTCAAAACACTTCCAAGGAAGGTTCATAATTATGGATTTGTTCATGAGACTTAAACAGCATGGGAGTTTACCCTACATGCTCTGCACTTCTGTCAGAATGCTGAAAACTCTCATGGTCATCCATGACCTAGAAGGTCATCCATGAGCTGGAAGGTCACCCATGAACAGGTGGTTTCTTTCACTCTTCATTTTTTACATTCTCCTTTAGACTTAAATCAATCAAGTAATATATGTTCCTTCTTTAGGAATAGGTAACAATGATTCTTTTGTCAATACCTTCTGGTCTTGGATGAACTTCCAGTCTAGTTCTGGTCTTTGTCCAAATCTGGTCCTTTAATACCATTAATATTTATAATACTAATATCTTTATTTTATTTTATTTTTTTTACCATTATTAGCTAATGGTTCTTTTATCTTTAGAATGACATCAAGAGTCATGTCAAAGACATTTTTACTGCCTTTTAAAAACATTAACTAGACTTTCTTTTGGCAAGGCAATCGCCAGTAATATCTATGTCATTAAGAATTACAGAAAAAATATTAAGTTTTATTTATTTATTGAGAGAGAGAAAGAAAGAACGAGTGGGGGAAGGGCAGGGAAAGAGAGTCCCAAGCAGGCTCTGTGCTCTGCACCAAGCCTGACTCGGGGCTTGATCTTATGACCAGGAGATCATGACCTGAGCTGAAATCAAGAGGGGTATGCTTAACCGACTGAGCCACCTAGGCACCCTAAGAATTACAGAAAATTTGAATGCCTGCCACTTACTGGCTGCCATTCAATTTCAAATAAACCTACGTCAAAATTAGCCCACTCCATGGAAAGCTATTACTGGAATAAAGAGACCAACAAAAAGAGACACAAGGCACTGCTACAGTGAGAGACAGATTATCTGTGAGTCTCCCACCCCAGCTTCATTTAGTCAATGATTTACTGCTAACAGTCTTTATGGGAATAAGGAGAGCTTTTCCTGTATCCTTTTTGGCTTCTGGGGGCGGAGGAGGGAAGATAGGAAAATGGTAGGAAGTTGCTGGAACTGAAAAATGGTTGAAAATCACTGCCCTATTGAACATAAAGTATTTTAGAGTAGTTGGCATAAGAGGAAAGAGGGTGGCATAGCATTAAAGGAATTTAAAAGGCAAATAATTCATTCTATAGCTCATTTGGTCATTAATCCATTCATTAAACATGCAGGAAGCTTATTTTGTGGGGTCATAATGAGATTAGCAGCAACAATAAGCTCCAGGAGACACTTTTTTTCTTAACAAAAATTGGACTTCCTAGGAAGCCCTAAGTCTCTTTTGGAGTTTATTTCGTCTTGTCAGGAGGAGTGAAAAACTTGCCTATAGTTCTCTCCTGTTGCTAATCACAGGGATAGAAGGTCCTGAACCCCCTCCACAGCATTGCCCAAGAGCATGCTGTCTCTTTCTCCTGAGTACGTCCATTCAAGCGCCGGACAATGAGCTAGGAGATGCTCTGCCAGCATTTTTTTCTCTCTCAGAACTTAAAAAGTATACCAACCCTTTTCAAGGCATACTTTCTGAAGTAGCAAGTGTTCCAATTCAAAACTTTAAAAGTCTGAGAACAGCTTCTGACGATACATTTTTGCAATGTCAAAAAGACTACCATTAGCTTTTCGTCAGAAATGATGAGTCTCATTCCTTGAATATCTTCTATGATGGGTCAAACTGAGATTTTACAAATGCTGATTACTGCTTAAAAGTCAGAGTTTGGAGTCCCAATGTACTGAGACATGATTCCGTTCCAATACACTTGTGTAAAAAATCTAGGCACTGGAGGGTGTAAACAGGAAAGCGGCTCTCTCTCCTTCCCGTTACAAGGGGGCTCCTCCCGCTTCTTTCCATAAATTCAGAACATTTTTCTTGACAACTCTGTTCCATGTACTTCAGAGAGTAGCAGCTGTACACCCTAATCAAGGTAGAAGTAATTAAAGAGATAACCCTGACTTACTGATTCACAACCATGCCTCAGAGATCCTGAGTTTTTGGAAAGTTAGGCAACAGTTATAACAAAGGAGCAAATTCCTGAGTTCTGTTCTCAACTGGAGGAATTTACCTTCACGCAAGATGGCCTGATACAATCAAAGCCACCTGTAAACTACACCAGGTAAACAGAAGTGGCAGGAATCTGGGCTTGGTGTCATTAAATGATGTCTTGCTCAAACCAACAAATGCTCAGCGCTCCCTTCGAAGATTAAAAAGACTAGACTTTTCCCTATGCTTCAGATAAGGTGAACCTGATTCCGGATTCAGATAAAGTACACATTCATCAAGGGGACTGGGAAGTCTTTCTGAAATCAACTGTGCCTCAGTGCAAAACAGAACAAAAACAAAAACAAAACCGAGCAAACTGGATTTTCAAAGGGTGCTAAGGGGCACCCTCTTTGGACTGCCCCTGCTAACCCTCCAGGTGGAGGCCTTGTAGAGCACGACACATAATACCTGCCAGCCTACTGGCTTCCCCAAATAGCTAATAGCTGGTCAGGACGTCTACTATTTACTTTAGAAGATGTGGGCAGAGACAATATAATACAGCTGTATGTGTGTGTTTGAAATTAGTTTAAATTACATTCAGAAGCAGATAGCCAACCTAACTGGGAATATACACTCTAGGAGTGGTCAACCAGGATCTAATCAGAAATTCCAGGCTCCACAGATGGCTTCCTTCCTGGGTAGTTTGGCTCTCTTTAACTCCCGTGGCCCCCTGAGGCATTGCCAACTGGCATCATTAAGGTGAGAAATGGGTTTTCATCAGTGAAATTAGTGGCTTGTCAATTAGCATGATAAAAACTGGAAATCTGGTGAAGTTGGTGGTGTTCAAATTTGCGGATTAGAGATGTTCTCTGTCCTTTCCCGAAATAGATTTACAGACAGAGTGAGCAGGGCAGGGGAAGGGGGCTCGTACACCCTTAGGGATGGTGCTTTGAGCCTAAAAGCAAAATGGCTCTTTCTCTGCCTTTAGGTTCAGAGGACTTTAATGGTTTATTAACCCCTATAGGGTAAGGGAATCCTGCCTTGTAAAACCTGTCTTCATGCAAGGTGGGGCTGGAGCATGTAGAATCTTCAGGAGCTGGGATTTCTTTGAGGTTACAGACAGTAGGTTTTATGCCTACTTTTACAAATGGTTGCTTAATAAACGTCTGTATGGGTGCCAGAACTCAGTGCAAGACGTGCTTTTGTTATAACCCGGTAGCCAGGTTGTGTCTCAAGCTGCCGCTATTTACCAAAACGTGTTTAATAGTCATGCAAAACAAGTTAGTATGGGTTAGTTTACAATACGGGTGGTGCCCGGGATCGCCTATGAAAGTTCTGCCAGACCCTATGCAAGACAATCATGGGACTCTCCTTGGCAGACTGTAACTCCTTTGGAAGCAGGACTTGTAACAAGATCTCTCAAATCTGTTTCGGGAATTAGAGTAGATAATGTGTTTAAAAGTACTATGTATACCGCAAAGTGTTTAATGCAAATGTTCCTTATTATTAAGCAATTTTACACGGAAGTGTAAATGACCATTATTAAATTCTCTCTGGGAGCTGGTTGACTTTTTGTGGGGAGGAGCAGGGCGTGATGGGGAAGTTTTCATTTTGAGAAGAAATCCACATGAGGCAATTACAGGGGAAAGGCCGAGGCAAGGCTAGAAGTCAGACCTAAGGCATCTCTAACCTCCCTAATCTTTTCCAGTCACATCGGAAGCAGAGGAGGGGTCACACATTGGCCTGAACAGAACCTGGACCATTGCCGATACACTACTAGCTGCACAGATGTACAAGTGAATGAGGCAGCACAATGAGCCTGTTTGGTGGGCACACTGTGAGTGTCACATCCCCATTTTTTTAAAGTTTATTTATTTGGAGACACAGAGAGAATGGGGGAGGGGCAGAGAGAGAGAGGGAGAGAGAGAATCCCAAGCAGGCTTCAGCATGAAGCCCAGTGCGAATTTCGAACCCACAAACTGTGAGATCGTGACCTGAGCTGAGATCAGGAGTCGGATGCTCAACCGACTGAGCCACCCAGGTGCCCTGTCACATCTCCATTTTACTGAGGACACACTCTGTTCATAGTACACAAACATACACGATCTGGGCTGATACTTGCAACAAGGCCCTTTTGTATGCAAAACTTTAGTTTTAAAACTTTAGAATATGAGGTTTAGAGAAATTGAAAGATTTTTCCCAAGATCACCTGGCTAGGAAGTGGCAAAGACAGGATTTGAAGGCCAGTTCTTCCAAATTCTCTCCTAATACTTCAAAAAGTGTTCTCAGTGACAGCAGGCTTCCAAAATGATTAGGGCTATGTTAAGAAGGGTGGATAGATTTAAAGAGTATTCACTTGGCTTTCTGGTTGACCGTTTGCACACCTGTATCTCTAGAAGTGATGGGAGACACGCAATTTGGCTTCAGAAGTCAGAGACCCCTCCCCACCATTTATTCAGAAAGGAACTGAGACAGACTTCCTGGAGACTTAGTTTCAGCTTCCTTTCTTTTGCTCTCCCTGTAGGCCCCCTAGTTAGAAATGAGGGTGCTGACTTCCTGCACGGTCTGGGAATTTTACCTTTCCAGCCAGCCTCTGAGGAGAGTCCTCTGCTTCCTCCACGACAACCCAGGGGCAAAATATTAATACCCCACATCCCAGACATTGCAATAGACACCATGCATAAAGGCTGTGACTCCTTCCCAACACCACAGAGTCAACAGCACAGGCGAGATTCTAGAAGACTGTGTAATTTGCCCAGAAAACACATCAGGGTCCTGACAGCTGCCCAGCTGGGGTGATGGACGCCAGTGTGCTCTCTCTTCCTTGCGTCTGCTGCTGGGCGTATCATGAGCTGAAAGAACTTGAAGGAGGTACATTTTCCTTAGCAGATATGGCTGGGACCAGGGGGTTACCAAAAAGGTGTCCTTTGCTACAAGGACAAGCAGGAAGCTGTAACTTCTACTCAAATGTATTCACAGCTTCCCCACCCACCTCCCCACCACCCTCAGGCTGTTACCTCTTGACCCAGCCTGTTACCAGCTGTGACCTCCCAGGCTCCTAGCCTAAATGCCTGGTGTGACCCAAATCACTCAAACATCAGCGGCAGGCTGCACAACCAGCTTCCTACTCTGAATAACCCAGATTACTTCCTACTAAGGCCATGCTATTTAAATTAGAAAGACTTTTCCCCAGGTAACAGGTGACCTGATCCTTTAATCCAGTTATTTTTAAGTTCCACCAAAAATACAAACTCATTCTTGGCCAGGGAACAGAGGCGTGGCTATAAAATAAAACTTCCGCATAGCTGTGAAACCAGAGAGCATCTCCGTTTTCCCTTCTTACCCTTTCTCTCTTTTCCCAAGTCGAGTTTTGAGTACACAGGGCGCAATTGCTCTCACAGCAGAGAACTGGTTCTGTGGTCCATGTGGTGGAACCATCTAAAATGCTTCTTACAGGATTCAACTTCCTGGCTGTTATTTCTATCACAAAGATAAACGGAAGGAAGGGATGCAACCCGGCTCATGGAGGCTGCAAAGATGTCCACATTACTCTCCTGAACTTTATCAGAGTTGGAGGGACCAGACTGGGGCTAAGGTCTGGAGATCTGGGGCAGAGGGACTCCCTAAGCTGAGGGAACTTCAGGAGTGTGGGAGGGGAGCCCAGAGGCTGAAGAGGTCAAAGTGCATTCCTATGAGGATAAGCATGCCCTGGGAACCTGCTGAGTGGTAAGCTTTGGGCGGGGCCCTGGTGGGGTGGGGTCCCCTGAGCTCTGAGGTGGTCCCTACTCTGCAGCAAGGAGCGTACAGCCTTGGAGGCAGAGATTTCCAAGGAAATCTCCAAAGAGAGAAAAAAGTACGAGAAAAAGAAAGTGCTAAGTCGGAAGAAAATCCCAGCCCTGTACAACAGCACACACCGGGCTGGCTAGAAAGAGTTTATGAAGAAAACCGCGAGTGCCCAAATTCCTCAGCAGCTGGCCTGCAGCTCCTCAGACCCTCCCTGCTGAAGATGGCAAGCTGGAGGCAGGCTGGAGAAAGTGCAGGGGGCCTCTGAGTAGTCCCCTTCCACCCAGCCCTGTGAGGGAGCAGAGAATGGGAATGTCTGAGAATGTCTTGCTTCCTTCCTTGGTTTGGCTTCAGGCTTCGGCCAGGAAGAGGAGGGGAGAGGTGATAGCCTGGGCCATATTCCAGTCCAAAGGCCTTTCCTCTTCTGCCCCCTCGCAGCGATTCTTCCAGCCTAGAGAACCAGGGGCCTGGGTTGACGGTGGGAAGCCAGAAGCCTCATCACTCCCCGAGAAGGACCCCTTCCTGGTTGATGGGAACATGCCAGACTTAAAGACCCTGAGCACTCCTGGGCAGTTGCAGGCTAAAGTCAGACCAGGCGGGCTCAGGGTTAAACGCTCTGACCCCTGATCCAGGGAGCTATAACACTAACAATGGCTCTTGGACCTCCTGCCGTGAAGCATTACAGCTAAATATGACTGGAACAGTTCTAAAAAGATGTTCCTGCTCTCACAGGCCCAGCCTTTCTTGCTGAGAGCTTCTATGGCATCATCATCCTGCTATCTCTCTGGCTTAGAGTACAGATACAGCCTTAGAGTATAGATACGGGCTTGAAGATGGGACGAAAATACTTCTAGAACCTTCCTTCACTGGAAACAAACTACGTCTTGGCTCACACTTCTGTTGAAGGAAAGCGGGCAATTTATAACGTCATGGAGTCTCCCCGAGACCACAGCCTGCCCTATTAATAGTATCCCCTTAACCCAGCTCCAAAGTCACCGGCTCAGATGTCAGGCTGCACATCTGGAATATGTCAAGGTGTCGTTTGATTAACACATTTACAGCTTGGGCTTTCAGTGAAAGCAACTGAAGATGGGGGTGGGGAGCCAGGGGGGTTGGAGGGAGGAAGGAAGCTGTTTCCTTTTCTATAGCAACTGGTGAAAGGTTTGTTTCTTTCAGCTGCCTGGAGATCCACTCCCCACAGGAGTGCCTGGGAACGGCTGGGAGGCTTTAGGGTTGCCCCAACTGAGGAAAGATGCTTCGTTTCTGCTCCAAGAAGGTCAAGCTTCACTTCCTCCTCAATGCAACAAACTCCGAGCTCTGTCAAGGAGTCCTCAGATGCTCTTCTCCCCAGAGGCCCTTTTCTCCATGAGACGATTTTACAGGGCAGTCCCCACCTCCAGAATAAACCAACATCAAGGCCTCAGAGGGAACTCTGGCTCCTGCAGCCAGAAATTTCTAGGGTAACTAATTCTGCCGAAAGCAAAAGCAAGTCCGGCTTTAGTTCTTTATAACTCAGCTGTGTCCCTCTTGGTTTTAAAATAGTTCAGGATCTTGGGTTCTTGCCTGGCCAACCACTAATGGCAGAGAGCAAAAGCTGAGCACCACTGTGGACCCAGCACCAATCCACTATGTTGAGGCAGAGAGCCAAGAGAAAAGAGGAAACGGTGCCAGAAGCCTCTGAGCTTAACCCTTTGTCCACAGATGACACTGTGCACATGAACGGAGCTGATGAGGTTCTCTTCCCACTCCCTGGGCTCCTACAGGACACAGGCACACACATTCCCCAGAAAGCCCAGAGTCACTCCGTGAACGTGGCGGGTCCCACAGCTCGGCCTCGTTACAGACCAAATAAATACAAGGCGTTAACTACCAAACCAGTCACCAGAGTCACTGGGTCGCTTGCTTCTGTTCCAGACAAGGACAGACACACAGGTTCTCTTTCGCAGACACCCTCACGCACCATCGTCCCGGCCTCGTGTGCCACATGTGTGCATCTCTGCACGCACTGGACGCGTGGTGCCGCGCTTCCTCTCTGCCGTTTAACTTGCAAACTGGGGGGGTTGACGAGATTTCCAAGAGAAGCAAGTCGCCAGTCGGAGCTCAGCTGCCCGCTCTGCCTCTAGAGGGAAAGGACCCTGCAGCACAGCCCTACAGTCCCGACTCTGAGTCCCCCTCCACCAGGACGGGCCCCGGGAAGGAACCCGTTCCTTCCAGATTAGAAAAGAAAAGGACAGTAAGATAGGTCAGCAGACTCGGCTTACCCTGCCCACAGTGCGTGTCTCAAACGTCCCCAGTCGGAACTGCCTCTTTTTCCAGACGGATTCCTGCGCACTGGCTCAAGCAGGACAAATTCCTTCCGAGCCTCCTGACTGAAGCCTGTGATGTCACAGCCGCCCCTCCCTCTGCTCCCTAAAAGGCCATTCACACAAAGAAGGGCTTTAACCTCCTTCAGAGAACCTTGGCCCCTCCCTAGAGGCCGAGCCTGGAGGGCAGGCACCGGCCAGAGGCAACCCCAGCCTTCTCCCCAGGTGCTCAGAGGGCCCCAGGAGCTCCACCCTGAACATCAGAACCAGTTACCACTGTCTTCTTAGAAAGTCAGAGACCGGCCTCGGGCAAGCAGGGAATTAATATCCTGGCGATGCTGAGGTAGCAAAAAATCTGAAAGATCCCGAAGACCCAGTAAAATTATATATACTATAAATACAATACATATATAATATTATATAGAATATACATAACACTGTAAATAGATTTAGAGTAGATATATGTGCCGGTGTGTCTGTAAAGTAACAAACGCTCCCTGTAGAAAATTTGGAAAATACAAATTATTCATCTTCCTTCCACGCAGAGGAAAACAGTTAATATTTTATTGCGTCCCAGTTAGTCTTCTTTTTAGAAATATGTATTTAATATAGTGGAGACCAGACACTACATGCAATTTTGGGGCCAACACTTTTTAACTTCAGAAGTTTATCTCACAAGTACTTTTTATGTCCTTCAATGGTCTTTGGAAGATAGATTTTAAAGGGTTACACGGTCTCTCACGCTGAAGCAGGACAGAGGAATTTGAAGTCTGGGATGAGTGTTGTTACTTCAAGATGTGTCCGGGGGAAGTGGCTCCATTTTCTCAGAGGTAACCAGTATCTTCTGCCACCAAACAAGGACAGCCAAAAAACCAGATCTCTACGTACCTCGGGTGGACACAAGTGTCACCAACACCCCCTGCTCTGTACCACAGAATCAGACTCCCAGCATTACACACTAAAGCTAATGAGTGATGATGTAAGTCCCCCTGCCCAGGTATTCAGACTGGCCCCCAACACTGCCCCCAGGTTCTATCCACCTGGTCCCCAAACTTAGGTTGACCTAGAAGAACAATTGGCATAACTCAGGGGCTGGCTGAGAAAGTCAGTCAGAATGCAGGTCCCTGCGTGGCTGTGAAGGATTCATTTTGGAGAAGACAGAGAGAATGGATATTTACAGGGAGAGGACAGCAAACGCCAAGCCAGCAAGTTCAGGAGCAGTTTGGGAGCCGTTTCTCCTGGTAAATCAGGCGGGCAGCCCCGAGTTGGTGGCCAGACTCCCCAATGGTCTGCGGTTGGCCAGCAAAGCAGACCTCCCTGGACCTTCTCGAGAATATAAGTCAAGGAAAGAATAATCAGAGTGGATGGAGCTCAGGCAGAGTCTTTTGGAAGAAAAGCTAAACGTATATACTATACAACTATTTACAACATCTAAACAACACCTATAATATGCAGAAATTTATTTAGAAATATCCAGGAGTTTCTCAAGGGCTAACTCGGTGATACCAAGTCATCAGGGAATAGTGTGGAAACTCTGAATTTATGTACCCTTTGGAATAATTGGAATGTTCTTTGGTACAGTCAGAGGTATTTCAAGATGCTACTTGACAGTCTAAAGTAAAAATGAGGTGGGGAAATTACACACCAAGGGTGGCATTGCTCTGCTAGAGAGTGACAAAGCAGACGAGGGTCTTCCACGAAGACACGTTTTCAAGCCATGAGGCAAGAGTGGTACCTAGGACCTTCGACATAATCACATCTGCCCCCTCTGCTTCCATGAGGAGGTTTATAAAAAATAGTTGTTTTAAATCTTCCCTGTTCACAAAAGAGAGAATGATATGTGCTCTTAAAGTACTATGATCTAAGGGTACCTGGCTGGCTCTGTCGGTGGAGCATGTGACTCTTGAGCTTGAGGTTGTGAGTTTGAGCCCCATCTTGAGTGTAGAGATTATTAAAAACAAATAAATAGATAAACTTTAAAAAATAAAATAAACTAAAAAAGAAAAAATAATAATAAAGTACTATTATCTAATTTGTAGCCATGCTTCTCTCTCTCTCTCTCTCTTTTTTTTTTTTAAGATTTTGAGTAGGGGCGCCTGGGTGGCGCAGTCGGTTAAGCGTCCGACATCAGCCAGGTCACGATCTCGCGGTCCGTGAGTTCGAGCCCCGCATCAGGCTCTGGGCTGATGGCTCAGAGCCTGGAGCCTGTTTCTGATTCTGTGTCTCCCTCTCTCTCTGCCCCTCCCCCGTTCATGCTCTGTCTCTCTCTGTCCCAAAAATAAATAAAAAAAAAAAAAAAAAAAAAAAGATTTTGAGTAATCTCTATACCCAACACAGGGCTTGAACTTATAACCCTGAGATCAAGAGTCACATGCTCAGGGGCGCCTGGGTGGCGCAGTCGGTTACGCGTCCGACTTCAGCCAGGTCACGATCTCGCGGTCCGGGAGTTCGAGCCCCGCGTCGGGCTCTGGGCTGATGGCTCAGAGCCTGGAGCCTGTTTCCGATTCTGTGTCTCCCTCTCTCTCTGCCCCTCCCCCGTTCATGCTCTGTCTCTCTCTGTCCCAAAAATAAATAAAAAACGTTGAAAAAAAAAATTAAAAAAAAAAAAGAGTCACATGCTCTACCAACTGGGCCAGCTAGGTGCCCCATAAATAGCAGGCATGCTTCTGACTGGAGTCTGAGATGCTATGTTTCACTACACACACACACACACACACACACACACACACACTCACTCACTGTTATGGGTTGGAACCCAACTTCCCGGGTATAAGTCCTAACACACAGTACCTCAAAATGTGACCTTCTTTGGAGACAGGGTCTTACAGAAGTAATCAAGTCACATGATCATTAGGGTGGGCTCTAATCTAATATACTAGTACCCTTATAAAAAGAGACTTAGACAGAGACATACCTAGAAGAGAGACCACGTGAAGATACAAGAGACAAGGCAGCCACCCATAAGCCAAGGAGAGGGGCTTGGAATAACCCTTCCCTACAGTCCTCAAAAGGAACCATGCTGCCACCTTTCGCACTTCCCGTGTCCAGGACTACGAGACAGTAAATTCCTGTTGCTTAAGCCACACAGTTTGTGGTCCTTTGTGATGGCAGCTCCAGGAAGTGAATACACATGCACACATTCAGTCACACACGTGCACACATGAATGCACACGCAGGCACTCACACTTGTGCACACGCATATGTACACTTACGCGCACGCACACCCCTCCTTCTGGTTGCAAAAATCGGATGGAGTTTAGGAAGACTGTGTGGCAAAGCCACAGTTGGGTGCTCCAGAAAAGCGCTTTATACTCCGAGGCAGAGGGAAAAATTTTCAGTCTCCAAGGGTGTCTGGCTCTGGGGGGAACGAAGCCATTTTGAAACTTGGTCCTGGTTGGCTGGGGAACAGAGTGCAGTTTGTGAGGGCCCAGGGCCTGGTGTCTGTAGGAGATCGATGCTGCTAAGCCATCATTCAGCAAATATCTGTTGCACCCCTACTGGGTGCCAGTCATATCTTCTCGCCACCAACGGCAAGGTGAGGCTTCTCATCCAGTCCAAAGAGGGGCACACCCCAGCCCATGCAGCTAAGCCCTCCCTAGGGTCACACAGCTGGTCAAGAACAGAGCTCTGGCTGGAAGTCATGAATCCCACCCGGAGAGCAGAGCTCTGCCCTGGGAGGCACAGTGGGCAGTTCAGGGGGGAACCCGGGAAGTGTGACAGCAAACGGGAGGCAGAAACCGGTGGTCTTTGAAACCATGCACCTGCTGCTACGTGACTTTTGCAAGGCCGGGTTTCTTTTCTGGGTCTCAGTTTTCTGGGCTGAGAAATGAGACACCCAAACCAGGCAAACCCTCAAAATTCACTTCCTTTCTGCTCCTAATCCTTGTGGTTCTGTGATGTCGGCGTGAACCCTGGGCAAAGGTGAGGCGCTGGGCTGCTCTGAGTCTGGTAACCGTGAGGGCAGAGCCGAGAGGAAGCAAGCCAGCAAATGGGAGCAGCAGCAGCAGTAGCCTCAGGCTTTGAAACTGCTTGAAACGTGTGCCAAGAGAGATTTCAAGGATTCCCAGCTGGAACTCGGCTGCCTTAGACGTTCCCCTTGTCAGAACTATAGCTCTTTCGCCGAAGGAGTTTATTCTGCTAAGTGTGGCCAGCCCATGTATATACCTTCGTGTGACAGAATGTTCCAAAGCAGATCTGCTGAGATCGGGAGGAACTAGATGGAAGTAGGCATTGTGGAGAGAGGCTGGCTTCAAAAATGGTGAGACCCAGCCTGCTGCATGGAATTACAAACCAGGGAGGAGGGGAGAGGTCGGGGCTGGGAAAGCTCCCTCCACATGCTTCCCAGAACAGAGGGGAGCTGGGGGTTTGCAGCTTTTCAAACTGCTCCAAGGTCCAACGCAAGGCACACACCAAAGGAAGCCAGTGTCTCAGCACCTCTAAATGTCCCTTCTAAGTGGTCATGGCTGCCTTCTCCCCTACCGTTCAGGTAGGTCCACCTCAAGTCCCACCTCCACATGACTCCACGCAGCAGCAAGGAGGCCAGTATTTAAAGCAAGTTACACTTAGATGTGAACGTGACGGGAATATTCATAATTAAAAATAGCCTGTTTACCCAAAGGGATCTCTAACTGGGGTAAAGTGTGGGAAACTAAGACTCGCCCAGTCCTTAATTTATTGAGGGAAAATTGATGAGAAGGGAAGAGCATAGCAACTTTGCTTAGAAAGACTTTAGGAAATTCAGTCAGCTGTACCTCCCTGGTGCTCAGGGCACTAAAAGCCACAAAGCAGGGAGCTGGCAAGAATCCACACGTGGATGTATGGACTACCAAGCTATGTCATGTGCCATGATCTTATTTATTCCCACAAAAAAAACATTATTCTACAGAGAGAGAAATAGTTCAACAACTTCCAAGCCCTTACCCTTCACATTATACCCTGCAACCACTCAGTGTACCCTCTGACTGCCTCCAGTACTGCTCAAAAGGTTGGCTTTAGGAGGGAGGAAAATCCAGAACCCTTATGGTCCGTGTTATGCTTCCTTCCAGAACCAGAATCTGGCTTCCTTCCAGAATGTGAAGATGAGTAACGACCCTCTAAGGGAAAGGGGCTGAAAAAAACCTAGCAGACCAGTGCAGTGCCACAACGCCTGACATTCACTACATTTCTGCCCTGAGTCTTTAGGAACTCCCTCCACCAAGAAGCGTCCCTCTGCTTCCTGTCTCAGACACTATTACTCTTATTTTCTGCAGGAATGTTGGTGACATCATAGCGTATCGTGGAGGGCAAAGCTTTAGAAGAAATGCACTGCCATCTTGTAACAATAAGAACCTTCAGGTAATCCAGCAATTGTATTATTAGGTATTTACCAAAAGATTAAAAAAAATACAGATTGAAAGGGGTACATGCACCCCAATGTTAATAGCAGCAACAACAGCCCAACTATGGAGAGAGCCCAGATGTCCATTGACGGATGAATGGATAAAGAAGATGTGGTATGTATGTATGTTACACATTTGAACTGTAAATACATTTAGACTTAGGGACGCCTGGGTGGCTCAGTTGGTTAACTGTCCGACTTCAGCTCAGGTCATGATCTCACGGTTCATGGGTTTGGGCCCCATGTTGGGCTCTGTGCTGACGGCTCGGAGCCTGGAGCCTGCTTTGCATCCTGTGTCTCCCTCTCTCTCTGCCCCCCCCCTCAAAAAATAAATAAACGTTAAAAAATTTTTAAATACATTTAGACTTAAAATAGACCAAGGCTTGGCTACTTGTTAGGTATTGCAGTGCCTCTTAATCTCCATTTTCTCTCTGCACAATGAATACTAAAGCCTTCACTCAGTCATGATGACGAATGTGTATCCACATGTAGCCTGCCCTCAAGGAAGCTGTGCTTTCTTGCTGTGGTAACATTATACTTTTAGCAGCAGGCTCTCACTATTGCAACTTAGGGCAATATAATCTTCCTTTTTCATCAAAGATAAGTAATTGACTCCACTGTCATGTATGAATATTTTCCTTCCACAAGCTTCCTCTTCCCAGAAAAGTTGTGAACCACTATGTGAGTAACCAATTCCTCTTGGGAAGCCAAATGTCATAGAATTTCATAAACTATGTCACAGTCAAGATATGTCATAGGAAAACACCTGTGAAAAATTTCCAAAGGCCTGAGCAGTCAAGGAGAAAACAAAAATTGGAGGCTGACTTTATGTATTATTCTAAACAACAGTCTTTTTTTTTTTTCCTACGTTCAACTTAAATGTGCAGATGAGTCTGTCTAGTAAACCTTCCCATCCACCTACAAGACAGACAGACAGGTAGACACAAACACACACACACACACACACACACACACACACACACACAGTGACTTTAAATCAATTTGTTGTTCTAGTAAAGTACTGTAAAGCTTTGAGTAAGGTTTTAAAAATAGTATTTGGAAAAAAATACCGTGGGTTTGCCAAACCTAGTATGCTGTAAGCAAAACCACCTCGTCTGTTATTAATGTATGAAGTAAATGCTGAGCAGCTTAGAGACGGATGGTAACTGCACTGGGGCAATCCTGAACCCTTGGCCGTGGACCCAAGTGCCAATTCTGCCTTGGGATCCCTTCCCATCTGTGCCCCCAGTTCCCAGCCCTCAGGCAGCAAGGAGTCGAGTTCCATAGTAGACTCACCCACCAAGCTCTTCCCCACTCAAAGGCAGGAGGTATTGCAGAGTATGCCTTCATCTCCCCAAGCCTACGCTTACAATTCTGGAGACAGAAGGAAAACACAACAATCAAGAGGTACTTTTAAAATGAAATAACTGGCGAGCTGCAAGAAAACTCAACAAAAGGATTCACCAGTTACCAACAGGAAAAAGGTTTGGTCCTACTGAATCAGTTACCAATGGATTGCAAGGGAACTGCTGGAAGGTTCTGGAAGGTATAGACACCCCCCCCTCCCCCCCACAGAACAGGTGGGTCACTATGTGTCACTATGAACTGCCACTCACTTTTCTTAGGTTTCTTCAGAAGCACAAAGCCATACGTGAAGGCAGACTGTGTAGTAAATAGACCTCTGCTCCAACTAACTCCAGTGCTCTCTGGCAGGAAGACAGAACTCCAGGAAAGTCCAGATGGTCAATCTCAGAATCCTGCTCTGCCAGGACTAAGTGGCAATTCTGGATCAGGATAGGTGCTGGGGACACTGGTCTGCTGAAGAAGAGGAAGGTGCAAAGGGCAGCCAAGAGGCAAGGAAGGCTTCAGCCAGGCCCGTCCAAATTTTCTGACTCCCACCTCATGCAGCAAAACGATACCCTTGACTACACAGGATTCTGAGCCTGGTACCAGAATTGCATTTGTGATTGAAACCAAGGGAAGCTTGCCCCTAACATTGAGGACCTAACCCTGCTTCCGTCATGTGTTTTAACCAGGGGTGAGCACATTCCCCTTGTGCCCCCAGCACTGTGCTCTCCCAATCCTGCACCGGGCCAGCCCTGCTGGACCACACTCTGGGAATAGTTTGGGCAGCTGAGCTCTGGAGGCAGCTGAGGGCCAGTCACCTGCTTCCGTCCACTGCCTTTGTGGCTCTGAATGCCAGGAAGGAACCTCTGCAGGAGAAGGAAAGCGTGGAAATTCTCTATACCCCTAGGGGAGGCATGATAAGCATAAATGAGCCGTAAGATGGGGTGCAAGAGAGCTGTGGGAGAGCACTTGGCTTCACACTAAGAAACGCGCTCTTGCCCTTTGCTCAATGTCAATGGAACCCGACAACTACCTCATGTCTCATTTATGAGGAATCTCTCTGCCCAGCCATGGAATCCCAGGAGCAGAGCGCCCATGGTTGAGAGCCAACAAGTTATGCTGATTATGGAAACAGGATAAAGTCTGAGAACCAGCAACAAGAAAGCGGGATGCCATTTACTCTGCTTCATCCTGTTCACCCCCTAGAGGCCCCCTTTGATCTGGTAGCTGACTGTTGCTAAACATTTTGCTGCCATGATTTCTGGACCCTTTTTTTATTCTCTATTTATTTATGTGTGGTCAGGTGATTCAACGGGAAGAACATGAATATTAGGGAAAAGAAGGTCAGGGTTTGAATCATCTGGTGTCACAAACGGATTGCATGATGCTTATACAAAGAATGTGCTCCTCTCTGAAGCTAGGGTTCCTCATCTGTTAAATGGGTATAATTACTGTAGTGGGCTGAATCGTGTCCCCTCCAAAATCCAAGTCTATTTGGGACCTCAGAATGTGACCTTATTTGGAAATAGGGTCTTTGCAGATGTAGTTAGTGAAGATGCTGTCATAGGGGAATAGAGTGGGCCCTCAACCCAATGACTGGCGTCCTTATAAGAAGAAAAAACACACAAAGGATAAACCAAGAAGAAAAACCCCATCTGAAGACAGGGGTGGAAACTGGAGTGATTCATCCACAAGCCAAGGAGTGCCGAGGATTGCTGTCAACCACCAGAAGCTAGGAGAGAGGGATGAAACACATTCTCCCTCATAGCTTCCAAAGAGAAATAACCCTCCTATCGCTCATTTCAGACTTCCAGCCTCCTGAACTGTGAGAGAATACGTATCTATTGTTTTAATCCACTAATTTTGTGGTAATCTGTTACAGCAGCAACAAGAAACCAACACACCCACATTCTAAGGCTGTTATGAAGATTACAAAAGAGACAGCATGTGAAAGCAGCTGGCCTCATGACAGGGACGAGGGAAGCCATCAACACAAGGCAGTTTATGCTGGCTTTCTATGTTGGCGGCAGGCCAACGAAAGAATTTTTCAAGCCTTGTCAGAGGTGAGTGGCCCCAGGGCATCTGAACTTTTTAAAATTTGTGGACCAAACAGGAAGAGCAAAGGGATACCTGTGGTGTAAGGGCATAACTCAGGCAGTAATGGTGCAGGCTTACCAACTGCCTATCTGGAACGGAAGGGTGCATAGGTACGATGGTCCACAGAAGCCAGCTTGCAAGGACTGAAGCTTCAGTCTTGGAGCCGGCAATGGGTATGCACCTTGTGAAACTAGAGAAGGAACACAGGGGCCCACAGATCTTGAAGGTATTGGTTGAGTTGATGAGCAAGTGGTCAAAAACTTATAATGAGCATTATGACATGCAAGCCATTGCCATTAAATGATTTTAATGCACAGTGACGTTTATTCCTCAAAACCAGCCTGTGAGGCCAGGACTCTTGACCTCTCTAATCACACAGCCAAGGAAACAGATCCAGAGTTTTAAGTGACTTTCCTCAAGACACTGAGCAGTAAATAGTGAAGCTGGGATTGGCCTGAGGCTGCCTGTCTCTCGGGGCAGTTAACTGTAACCTTGCCTCCTGTAGATTAGGCATTAGAAGTTGGAACAACCTAGACTAGAGGCTTATCAAACAAGGACGATTAGCTCTGAGCGTGTCTACCACAGACACCAAACGGATCCTAGAACTCTTCTTCCGTGTCCTTTCTGGCTTAGCTGTGTGCCACTTTCCTTTACAGGAAATATGAATGATAGGAATGACAATGGTCACAATCATTAATTGAACGTGACAACGTGTAGGCAACTTGCCAGGCCATTTCCATACGTTATCTCAACAAATCCACACACGAATACCTTGAAGTAGGGCACAATGTCTATGTCGCAGGTGAAGACAGCAAGCCCCAACTTTAAGTATTTTACCCACAGACACAAAGCCAGTAAGTGACAGAGTTGAGACCTAAGCCCTGGCTTGCCCAGCTCTTCAAAGTCCACAACAAGGAAGCAAATGCTGACACCCGTTTTGCTTTCCCAAGACACATGCTGTGCCATGGGTCTCTGAATATAAAATTCACTTTGAGGCCTTAGCTGTATCTCAGATGGTAGTCTTAGAAGGCTGTGTCTGCCATCTGCCCCTACTTGAGATGCCTGGAGTTCTCCTCCAAATGCTCTAGGCGAGTGACTTTCTCTTCAGCTGAATGGTTGGAATTCTCTAGATAATGTCTGGCCACTCCCAAGAATGTCTGTTTGGCTTGTACACGGTCCGGACCACAATAGCAGGGAGCCCAGAGAAGCCAGTCCATTCCGGATGTGGACCCCTCCCCAAACGAGAGGGCAGAAGGTGGAGATCCAAGAACAGGAAACAACAGGGGTTGGGCCTGCAGGTGGGGGTTTCAATGGCTCAGGAACACAATCAACAAACATCTCAAGCTGTGAGATGATGGAACCAAAAGGTTGGCTTGAGCCAAGATGTCGCTTTGTTGTATTCTAAAATGCTGAATCTCCCATTTTTTTCCCCTTAGTTTTTCTGAGCACCTCTAATGCAAAGTGAAGAAATAAACCCCAGGCCATGCTCCCTGTATCGGTGATTACACGCTGAAACTCAGAATTGGCCCAGATGGTTAAAACTCAGATATCTCATTTTGGCAAGGTGTTTGGCCATTAGGGGAATGGGAAGGGGGGGAGACAAGACTGTTCCCATAAAGACAGCAGTGCTAACAAGGGTTTGTCAGTTCCCCGCTAAGTCAGCCTCCCTCAGTGTCACTGTGCAATGCCAAAATGTGTAAGTTGGCACATTTTCTTTTCAGTAACATGGTTGAACTTGTTATGAAAAGCATTCTTTAAAACCATGTCTTGATTCCACTAATTCATATTTAACAATATATTGGGCCAGTTAATTTCAAAGTGGGGATATGAACGCTAAATAATAACCTGAGAGAATCTGAGGTGTTTAAGACCTTCATCCCAATTAGAGTCATATACCTAGCTTGCCTTTGTTTCTGCAAGCCTAGACCCATCTTTGCAATATTTAAGAATGTAGAAACATAAATGCACCCCGTCTACCACATCTGGGACCAGATGTCCCAGGAGCAAAGGAAATCAGGTGTGTGGTCCAGGAAGATGCACCCAGTCTGTGATCTGAACCCCAGCCACCCCAGTGGATGCTTGAGATCATGCTTGAGATCAGAGAGAGAGAGAGGAGAGAGAGAGAGAGAGAGAGGGTTTGCTCTCGGTCTTGTTCCCCCCACCATAGTGCAGCACAGACATTTCCTGAGGGTCTGTAACTCCCTAAGCTCTGACTAGGGTGCAGTACAAGGAACCGAAAGAAGCAAGCGATGGTGCTTCATGAGGCCCTCGATGTCACTTGGACTTCTTATTCTCTATTTTTGTTAAATGTTTATTTACTTATTTTGAGAGAAAGAGCGTGCGCAAGCAGGGGATAGGCAGAGAAAGAGGGAGAGAGAGAATCCCAAGCAGGCTCTGTGCTGTCAGCGCAGAGTCCAATGGAGGGCTCGATCTCCCAAACAGATCATGACCTGAGCTGAAATCAAGAGTTGGACACAACCAAATGAGCCACCCAGGTGCCCGTGGACTAATATTTTAAAAGACACTCCTGGGGGCACCTGGGTGTCTCAGTCAGTTAAGCACCTGACTCTTGATCTCAGCTCGGCTCAAGTCATGATCTCACCATTTGGAAGACTGAGCTCCATGCTGGGTTCTGCCTGCTTGGGATTCTCTCCCTCTCTCTCTGCCCCTCCCCCGCTTGCACACTCGCTTTCTCTCAAAATAAATACATAAACTTAAAAAAAAGAAACTCCAGGGGCGCCTGGGTGGCGCAGTCGGTTAAGCGTCCGACTTCAGCCAGGTCACGATCTCGCGGTCTGTGAGTTCAAGCCCCGCGTCGGGCTCTGGGCTGATGGCTCAGAGCCTGGAGCCTGTTTCCGATTCTGTGTCTCCCTCTCTCTCTGCCCCTCCCCCGTTCATGCTCTGTCTCTCTCTGTCCCAAAAATAAATAAACGTTGAAAAAACAAAAATTTAAAAAAAAAAAAAAAAAGAAACTCCAGAGTCTGGAATTAAGGGCCCACCACCCTTTCCAAATCTGATCTACTTTCCTCATTGGTACCCTCTCTCTCACTCAGCTTTTCTGCAAGGCATCAGGTCAAACTGGCTCCCCTGTGAAGTCTCCTTGTACAAAAACACCCCAGCAGAATGAATTGCTCTGTCACACCTTGACAACCTTCTAGAGGACTTACCCAGTTAATGTTGGAGCTCCCTGAGGGCAGGGTTTGGCCTCACTCGTGTTGGTGAACTGGAAGTTTAGTTGGAAAAGTTATTCATCAGTCATTACCAGTCAAGGGCAATCATCCATCATGGCTGCCCTTCTTCCCAGGGGTCGAGGACGTCACTAGGGGTCTGTTGTATTCCTAGAGGGGCTTTAATTACCTCTGCCTGAAATATGACATCTCCAAGGTTTCTGAAGGTTTAATAACATGCCACTCCACTGCTAAAATTTTTCCTCTTAAACCATAGGCTTATTACAAAGCCCAAATCCAGTATTAAAAAGTTTTGGATTTTGAATCTTGCGGAAAATGCACTCCACACTAAAATTTTCTCCTAACATTATAAACTCTGAAATCTGTCAGTGCTCTACTTCTCAAAAAAGAAAAAAGAGAAAACAACGTGGAGGCATAGTTTTTATATACTTTTTTTTTCAATGTGGTGTTAAAAAGAAAACCAGAGGCCCCCACATGGCACCACTTGGGCCAGGCCAAGTCACCAAACCAGGGCTTAATACCTAACATAACTGCAGCTTCAATCTCCCCCTGAAATCTTAACCTGCTAATCCAGAAATTTCTGATAAGCACCGATGAGGTCATATGTCACATGGGCTCTCTCCATCCCCCAAAAGAAGATGAAGTAATCTACCTAATATGATCCCCAGCCCTTCTAAGGGGAAAGTGACCTTGCCTGGAATAATCCTTTCTTTCCTTTTGCTAAAAACTTTTTTGCCCATCCTCCTTCCTATAAAAACCTTCCATTTTATTTTATCTTATTTTTAATTTTTTTTAATATTTATTTATTTTTGAGAGACAGAGACAGAGCATGAGCAGGGTTGGGGCAGACAGAGAGGAACACACAGAATCTGAAGCAGGCTCCAGGCTCCGAGCTGTCAGCACAGAGCCCGACGTGGGTCTCGAACTCACGAGCTGTGAGATCATGACCTGAGCCGAAGTCGGATGCCCAACTGACTGAGCTACCCAGGGGCCCCCAAAACCTTCCATTTTATACAACTTTTTGGAGTTCCCTCTTCTTGCTAGATGCGATGCTGCCCATTTCAGAACTTGTTTAATAAGGCCACTATTCAAGTTTACTCAGTTGAACTTTGTTTTTTACCAGTGGGAAAAAATATATATATAACATAAAAGTTGTATTTTTTAAAAATCATCTTAAGTATACAGTGTGGCGGAGTTAAGTACATTCACAATGTAGTGCAATCATTACCACTATTTCTAAAATTTTTCCTCACCCTCGGGGCGCTTGGGTGGCTCAGTTGGTTGAGCATCCGACTTCAGGCTCAGCTCATGATCTCATGGTTCGTGAGTTGGAGCCCCACATCAGGCTCTGTGCTGACAGCTCAGAGCCTGGAGCCTGCTTTGGATTCTGTGTCTCCCTCTCTCTCTCTGCCCCTCCCTGCTCACGCTCTGTCTCTCTCTCTCAAAAATAAATAAACATTTAAAATAAATAAATAAAATAAAATTTTTCTTCACCCCAAATAGAAATTCTGTGTCCATTAAGGAACATGGGCATAATTTCTGAAACACTCAATGAGGTTAATGAAATAGGAAACAGAATCTAGGTAGATGGATTACATTTTGTAGCAAACATAGGGGAAAAAGACTAGAAGAAAATAAATTATTGATTGTATTAGGGTGGTGGAATAACTACCCTCTTTTACTCCCTGAATTTTTGGCAGTAAATATTTTAATAGCCCCTGTTTTTGGTTTCCTAAACATACTAGAAAACAAAAGGCAAACCTAAAAAAGGAACAGTGAAATAGCTTCATTTATGAAATTTATATTTTCCTGAAAAGCTTTATGTAAATTAGCACTGGTTCGTCAATAATTTAAAGTGATTGAAAGTCAAAACGAACAAAGCTTATTTTGACCTGCAAATCTCAAGCACACAAATTACAGATCTGTTTCATCTGCATTGTGCTTAAATTCACAATATTGTTAATGCTATTATATAAAGATAGATGGTTCTGTTTACTTTTTGTAAAAACAATAACAAGAAAACCCTAGCAATTTAATAGTATTAGGACCAATTCTTGAAGGAATTAAAATGGTAACTTGTTTGGAAAGGAAACTATGGTCATCTCCACCCCAGGCTCAAGTGACCTAGATCCAATTTCTAAAGTGACTTTCAAAACAAACCAAATAACTGGAATACTTCCGCACCCCCCTTACCCTCTGCCTAGGTGGAGATTTAAGTCTTTCTATAAGAATATATCCCAGATAGGTAATGTCAATCAGTGGTTAACTCAGATAATCCCTTCCTTGAAAAGTCTGTTTCCAGTTTAACCTTCTGGTTGGGTTAATTGATGACTTATCTTCCATTAGGAGAGATTTGCACATCAAAGCATTGTTTGGGAAAGGAGAGCAAAGCAGACTGGAGGGAGGAGACTCTTTAACCCTAGGGGCCAACTGCAGGATTGAATATTTCCTAAAGGAGATAGCAGTTTTCAGTTTCATAAACAAGCCATTTGTTTGAGAACCGAACGGCAATCCAATTTCTCAACTGTTGATGGATGTCTACAAGCACACACAAAGCAACACAAGCCTTTGTCTACCGACCCTTCTGATCCACTCCTGGCTGGTATTCTCTCACTTCCGTGGTCTCCGATTTTGTTGTGCACCCGGGAAAAGCACGGGGGTCCCTGGTGCACCTGGAATCATGGAGCCATTTGGGGACAGAAAAGCACTGGGCACTCATCACCTGTCAGTGACACTGCTCCAGTGCACACCCACCAAGGCCTTCTCTTCTCCCCACCTAAAGAAGGCTGCAGCCTCACCCCTGCCAAGGCCAGTTCCTCACTTATAGGGTGTGAAGAATCTTCTTCCTGCCAAGCAGCTGTGCACCCAGCGCTCTGGACTTCTGGTCTCCTTTGTGGTCAACCCAGATGTTAGTCACAAGATCTCATCGTCTAGGCACTGGAGTTATGACCCTGCTAAGACCATGTGTGGTTCCACCTGGGTCTCCACCTCACAAAAAATAGAACCTGATGGACCCCAGGTTTTCCTCTTCGAGAAAATGAAACCATGTTTGGCAAAGAAGGGCTCTCCTTTGCAAAGTTATGCAGATATAGCCACTTGATATTTTCCAAACTCCCTACGGATGCTGGTGACACGTAATAATTTGTGTATTTATATTGTGAAAAGCAAGAGTAGGGAGTTTGGCTCTAACAGAAAGAATCTTAAGGGGAAAATAAGAGCATTACACTAGGGAGGGTACAATACATATATAACAACCTGGACTGATTTGCTGTTTCAAGTAGAGGCTGCTTACCAAGTTACACAAAGAGTTTTGGAATGAAAACCACATAGACTATTGTGCGAAATTAACCAACTAGCTGAGGTAGCGTGCAAGTCGAAAAGGATACTTGTAACAAAGTTAGTTCCTCATGGATTTGCCTGCTGATAAATTTTATGTCCACCCACATGCAAAAAGAAGTGTGACCAAGTCCAGTAAGGAGCAGTGAAACCCAGCAGTTCTTAGGTATTTCATTAGCTCTGCTGATCAGCACCAATTAACAGCGGGGTATGATGAATAGGGTCAAATATCAGGGATCTGAAAACATACTAGTCTGTAGTTACCAGATGGACATTATTAAAAATTAACTCCTAATTATTTCTTTAATGACATATATACAGTATGTGCATACACACGGAGACATAACCAGGGTCCTTCAAAACAACTACTACCACCTAGGGCACCTGGCTGGCTCAGTTGGTAGAGCATGGGACTCTTGATCTTGGGGTCACAAGTTCAAGCCCCAAGATGGGGATATAGTTTACTCAACCTCCCCAAAACTGTAGGAAAAAAGTGGCTTCCATCAAGTGCACTGAAAATCGGTTCCCAAGTAGGATCTACAAAACAGGCAAATTTCAAGCAGCAATGACATTCACACTTAGGCGCTCCCATGGAAGCCCCAGCAGAGACTATTGCTAATGCATGGGAACTACAATGATATCATTTACGTGACAAATTCCTTCTGTTCTCCCTTTTCTGGTATCATTAATCCAAAGGCTTTACTACAACCCAGTCTCAAAAGATAACACTGGAGACATGCATACTGAAGCTTTTGAACAAGCTAACTCTTCAGAAGACTAACCATTAAAAGGCATACAGAGTCCTGCCTCAATTGACAGTCAAGAAGAGGTTCTAGCCTTGATTCTCTGCCATCTTTTTTTTTTTTTAATTTTTTTTTCAACGTTTTATTTATTTTTGGGACAGAGAGAGACAGAGCATGAACGGGGGAGGGGCAGAGAGAGAGGGAGACACAGAATCGGAAACAGGCTCCAGGCTCTGAGCCATCAGCCCAGAGCCCGACGCGGGGCTCGAACTCACGGACCGCGAGATCGTGACCTGGCTGAAGTCGGACGCTTAACCGACTGCGCCACCCAGGCGCCCCTCTCTGCCATCTTTATCTCTCTTCCTATAAAATATGGGTGCTGTGTAGGATGACACAGTATAGTCCACAAGATAATATTACTAACCTGAGCAAGTTTATCAGTCTGTCAACTAATATCTCAATTTGGGGATTGAGTTCTAGAGAGAAAGGGCCAAGATAGTCTCCAGACAAGGTAACACACCAGCTACCATTTTGCATTTTTGCAGGACAAGGAAGGTGGAATCAACTCTGAAGATTTCAACACAGCCTTGTGAGATGGCTTGGAATCACCATCATTATGTTTCACAAATCAATGCACAAAGCATAAATAATTCCACGTTTGAAAGATTCTAACCAGCTCTAAAAATCTCAAGTGAGTCCAGGTTTTAAGCACATTACAACCGAGCAGAAGAATCAGGTTTAGAAATTGGTTTCATTCCACATCTGTGAGCTTTGGCAGCTCTCTATCTTAATTGTGCCTTCTTGGAATTCCTAGGCTGGGTCCATTCTGCTCATCCCAAATATCCACATCTAAGGAGTTTCCAGGCCATTGGATCTGATAAACCGAGGCTCTACATTAGCTATGAAGACCATCCTTCACCCTCAGACCTTGATAAGAAGAGGCCTCAGAAGTGGTGATGCTTATTTTCTCAGTCACTGGAGCACAAGCAGATTAATCGTTAACTGTTTTTTACCATGAGTGTTTACAAGGAATGCAGAGATTCAAGATTCAAGAACTGTACTTAGGGTAGCTTCAAGTAAGGGACGGTTTGTGCTCTGGGAGGAATCTCAAACATTACCAAATCTGGAATTGTTTCAACTTACATCTCAATTTGTTTGGGGCTAAACATCTGAAACCCAAACAAAAGTCTGGACAGAATCCAGTCTGAGGCTGAAATGAACTCAAGATATGACACCTTGCCCTTTAAAAAAAAAAAAAAAAAGCAAAACTCCTAAAATGTCCTCAGCTGCATTTAGATTATAGACAAAGAGGCTAGAATGGAACTGAGTGTCCAAATGACAAACAAAAAATAATATGGGAGTTTCCTGGGGGAAACTCAATAGGCCCCACTGTTCTGGGATAGTAGACTCCTGAACAGTTCCTATAAGATGTGACTGGCGCCCCTTTAGATGTTCAAGGGATCACAACACAGACCAGAAAGGAGAGGGAAGCCGATGGATCCAACTTCACGAGGCCAAGAGAAATCTTAGCAAGAAAGTAATAAAAACTTTAAAAATGGGTCTTTTGGCAATAGGGTAAGTCATTTGTCTCTACGCGAAGGAGCTCTGGAAAACATGGGCCCAGCTCTACCTAAGCCTGGTGCTGGCCTCTACTGAAAGCAGAGCAAATCTCAAAAAACAAATAAACCCATGAGGACAACTATATATGCCACACGGATTCATAAGGGCCATTTCCCCTCTAGATACACTTTCAAGAAAAAGTAGAAAAAAATCAACCAAAGGAAAAATTGCAAAGAAGATGCTAACAGCAGCCATACTCCAGTTTCTAATTCCTTAGCAGAACCACATGAAGTGAAAGGACAAAGCTTTATCAAAAGCTGAACCTTTGGAATTCCCTCGTTCTCCCCTCCAGGAGCCCTCCATTGGCTATTTAAACCAGGAATAATCTAGAAGTCTGGAAACTCGCAATGAGAAGCAACAAGTTCTCCATTTAAATTTAACACCACAGCTAAGAAATGTGAGCTGTTCACCTGCTTAGTATTTCCCTTGCTGTGACTTAGCACAGACTCTACAGTTGCTGTGAGCAGATCTGAATGCCTCGCTGGGCTTCACTTCATTCATTCATTCATTCATTCATTCACGCATGCGTGCATGCATGCATTCATTCACTCTTGCAAGTGAATACCTGCTGTGTATCAGGCATGATGGGGAGAACCAGGCATGGAGCTGCCCTCTGGAAATTTATTGTAGTGGGAAAACAAGACACTTTCCAATTTCAAATACATGCAAGTAAAGTTGCATCTGCGAGAAGTGTTTGAAAAGAAAGTACTTGGACAGCTGCTAACAGGGGAATGTGAGCTAGTCAGGGGGGTCAGGGGAGGCTTCTGGGAAGAAATGACAAATGAGCTGTTATCTGAAAGAGAAGGAGTTCACTAGGCCATGAAGGGGACAGAAGTCTGTTCCAGGCTGCTGGGAAAGGCCCTGAGTTAGGAGTGAGAGAAATAAGGACAAAAATGGCAGATGGCATTGGTGGCTGGTGAAGAGGACCAGAATATGCCACCCCAAAGGATGCCACTTGGCATAGAATTATTTTGAGGTGAATGCAATCAAGATGCAGCAGGTACAAGAAAAGCTCTCTGTAGGGTCCCTGGCTGGCTCAGGTGGTGCCGCATGTGACCCCTGATCTCAGGGTTGTGAGTTCAAGCCTCTTGGTAGGTACAGAGATTACTTAAAAATAAAATCTTAAAAAGAAAAGAAAATCTCGGGGCGCCTGGGTGGCTCAGTTGGTTCAGCGTCTGACTTTGGCTCAGGTCATGATCTCATGGTTCATGGGTTCGAGTCCCACATCAGGCTTGTGCTGACAGCTCAAAGCCTGGAGCCTGCTGTGGATTCTATGTCTCCCTCTCTCTCTGCCCCTACCCCCCCCCCCAAAAAAAAATAAATAAAAAAAAAAAAGAAAAGAAAGAAAAAAGAAAATCTCTCTGCTCTCCCCCTATTTGCCTAAAAGCAGGGCATGAATTTTTAAAGGTATCCCCTTTCCTCTCTCCACCAGGAAGCACAGAAGTTAATCACTAGAGACCCCTCTAGACCCTCATCAGCCAGAGCTGGCACCAGAAGAATGTACCTGACACAACTTGCTTCTCTCCCATTCATTTCCCCATACATTTGCCTTCCCACAATGTGCCACTCTAGAAACCCAAAGTCCTTTTCCTTTATCTTGTTACCTCTCTAAAATTATCATTCTTTGCTAAGATGCTATAAAAGCTCCAGTTCTGACCACCCCTTTGAGCTACTCATCATCTCCGAGTACTCACATGGGTGTGCACATGGTACATACAACACATGCATTAATAAACTCCTGTTTGTGGTCCTCTCGTTACTCTCTCTTGTCAGTCTAACTGATAGACCCTAGACAAGAAACCTAACATGGATAGAGGAAAAGCTTTTTTTCCTCTCCCCTGCACTGGAATGGGATGAGGTGCTCATGAAGGAAAAGCTGTCTGGAGAGGTGGATGGGACGGGACCGTGCAGGATTTGGGTCTTAATTTTGAGACCATTTGAGACCAATGGACCAATGAAAGCATTAAAGTGTGGAGGGCAGGGGCAGGGAATGACCTACCATTTGCTTAGCTGGCTTGGGTTTTCTGTCCTGACAGTGACCTGCTGTTCCAGCTATCCCTTCACAACACCCGGAGTCGGGTCAGGGAGTGAAATCCTGGCAGTGCCCATGCTGCCCCGGGCCCCCTAGAGGCAGTGGTCCAAGGACTTGGGGATCTCAATTCCGTAAGCAGTGAATCTGAAGCCAAGCCTGAGATAGTTTATTGACTCTTGCTCGTCTTTTGTTCTTATGTTAATCTTTCTAAATGCAGCCCTGGAGATAACACAAACAAAAAATATGGGATGCCAGTAACAGTGGCTGGAAAATATATTCACTGCTTGATAAAACTTACACTCTAATACACAGTAATAACCCTCTGTATTATTTCCAAACATATTGTGCCTTTCCAGCGGCTCAGTAAATCCTGTCTAGAATACAGAGGTAAGCCTGATTTCCTTTGGGCGTTCTCCTGCTAGTGAGAATAGTCTGCTTTTGGATGGTGTTTGATTAGCAGTTGGGCCATTTTTAGTGCTGATGTGAAGCCAAACGCACCGCAGAGGTAGGAAGAGTGTTGAATCCAGCATCAAACAGAACTGGTCTTGGATCCCGGTTCTCCCACCGGTTCGCTTATGGGACGAGCTACTGGATCTCTCTCAGCCTCAGTGTCCTTATCTGAAACTGGGATGGGCGTACAGTCCTTGGAGTATCGCTGTGCCACACGAGGCCACGTGTGTAACGTGCCCCACAGGAGACCGGCACGCAGGGACACGCAGTGGCAGGAGGGCAGCGGTGGTAGGAGGAGGGTGGAGAAGACCCCCCCTCCCCCCCCCCCCCCCAGATCCCTGGGGGTCAGCGATCTGCCGGTCTGCCTGGCAAGAGGGTCGTATGTTGCATCCGAAAGGAAAGGGAACCATGAAAAGGAAACCATCTCCTACAGAGGATTTCCCAGATTAACCTCGGCCGACACCGCTTTATCCTCATACTAAAAGCATGCACGCCCCTGCAGACGATTTCAGGCAGGCCCAGAAGTCAGCTGTGCGTCTCCCTCTGGGGAGCTGAGCAGAGCTGAGCGGAGCCACGGCCACAGCCGCCCCGGGATTTCAGGCGGAGAAAGGCAGCAGCGGTTCCCATCCCAAAGTGCCCGCGGGACAGTGTGAGGCCGCCTCCCTCCGCCTCCTCCCGGTCCGGCCCTTGAGAGGTACTGCTCCATCTTCCTACCCTCTGTTTGTCTTTCGGGCACAAGCAGAGAGAGGATTAACTCCCAGCACATGCTCCAGACACGGTGAGAGGAGAAGACCCAACTTCCGAACGCACGGCCTTGGCCCTCAGCGCACTCAGGGAATGGAACGGGCCGGACCGTGAACCCGCTGCCCAAACTCCCAAGGTCACCCCTACATCCTGCGTGCCTTGTTTTTTGTTTCTAAGATTTTTGTTCTGAGAGCACCTGGGTAGCTCACTTGGCTAAGCGTCCAACTCTCGATCTCGGCTCAGGTCGTGATCTCACGGTTCATGGGTTTGAGCCCCACGTCAGGCTCTGCGCTGACAGCGAGGAGTCTGCTTGGGATTCTCTCTCTCCCCCCCACCCTCTCTCCCCCACCCCAACACGTGTGTGTGCACTCTCTCTCTCAAAATAAATAAATAAACTTAAAAAAACAAAAACACCAAGATTTCTGTTCTGACAAGGTTTGATCCCTAATTTCATTGAGCTCAGGAGGGGCCAGTATCCCCTAGAAAGCCACATAGTCACATTATGGACCTCAGCTGCACGATGGAGGTTTGTTAGGGTCAAGAGCTTCAACTCAGGGGAAATATTCTCCATGATCCCTATTCACATTTCTCCTAATCTAGATTTCTGAGAAAAGTCTGATGGAACATCATGTGGACATGAGGTGGCATCATGACTTTGCTTCTGGGGACATACTCCAGGCTCTCACCTCTCAGAAGCCACCGTTGGCTCACTTAGAGGCCCTCAGGCTCCCAGTAAGTCCTCAGACCAGAGGACCAGCCCAGACAGACCATCTTTAAGTTAGCTGGTCTTCTTCTTCACTTCTTCCTAGGCTGAGGAGGGGCTGGGGCAGCCTTGCATGTTTTTGTGCAGCAGGAGACCATCGCAGGGATTCTTATAGATATTCAGAAGGATTTGTGAAAAGGTTCCTTGACACAAATCCTAAAAGCAATTCCCCTTTTTGCAAGAGTGACTTGCTGGCCTTCAAGGGGCCAGGGAGCAAAGTGGGGTGTCTGCATATCGGGAGCCCAATGACACAGTCTTCTGCCTTTCTTTAGCACCAGGAGCCTCATATCTGGGACACAGTAGAAGAGTGAAAAATTAAGCCATCCATTCTGATGTCCTTTCTCAGGGTCCCCACCCCAGCCCATGTAAACAGGGGTCTTTGGGGGAAATCACCTCATTACTTGAACCAAAACCTGAACCCATTTTTTATTAAATGACTCTGCAGGGTCTTAACGATAAACTGTCTCAGCTTCTCCTACATGACTGAGAGGACACTAGGTCCGTGGACAAACACTGGAATAAGTGGACAATGGTGAGCTTCCTCCCAGATGGGCAGGGGCCTGCTGCATCATCCCCTCTGCCAAGGTCTCCCTGTCCCAGAATGACAACAGGGAACTCTCCCTCTCTCTGTGGGCCCAATGCTACCCAGCCTGCTCTTTCAAACCTCAGCTTGGGTTGAGGTCAAACGTCTAACCCTCAATAAGTCAGATTTATAAAAGGCCTAAGATTGTTTGATGAAGGGACTCTATTAACCAGTTCTTAGCACCTTTCTTGATAAAATGCTCAAGTAAAAAAAAAAAAAAGTGTGTTTTGTGTGTGTAATTCAAATGATCCTCTTCTTACCATTCCTTCCCCCTCCCCACTTTCCTCTGGCTATTTGCTTTCAGAGCTAAATTATATGCCCCAGATGCTACAGTCCTAGACAAAAAGAGAGGAGGGAGGGGGAGTGGCAAAAGGTGTAGACAACTGGTTTTGTGCCCGCTCACAAGAAATGGAATTCAATTAAGAACCCTCCCCCCATCACAAAAGTGCAAAATTACTATGATTATCACCTGCCAAGTCAGAGCAGTTTGAGGGGAAATGGGATTTACGTGGGGAGCTGTAAGTTACAGTCCTATTTTACCATTTTTCATATTTGGTTTCCTCGGGGCTCCTGAACTGATTCATGCAAAGCAAATGAGATTTCATAATAGACTCTGCGACAATTCCACCCCCCCCAAACCCCCCACCCCCCGGGGGCAAACCTATTCATTACGTGTCGGTGAGGTAATGCCATCTGCTCGGAAAAGCCAGTGCTGTCTGGGCCACCGAAGCAAAACGTACTTCAAGTTCATCTTGGGGAAATGGATGAGCTGAAAGCTTGTACCTTCTTATGTTTCTTTCCACGAGATAGTTGCTCAGGACACTAAGAAAAACATCTCATTCCTAGATGCCTGGAAACATGAGCCATTTTTTCCTGATAGCAATTTCACCAGTTCAGGGGAAGTCGTTTTCCCTTTTCCTGAATACCAGATGTCAGGAGAAGGAAGAAACCCCAGAACAAAGCATATGGCAGAGAAAAAGCACGTGGCTAATGGGAGCCCAAGGCTGCAGGCAACTCTGGATGTAAAATGGGTTCTCAGACTACATAAATGGATCAAGTGGGGAGAAACAATGTCATTTTATTTTTAAAACACGTCTGTCTTCTTAGCTATTCTAGATCTTTAGACTTTGCTAGGAAATCTCAAGAGTGATTTTCTTCACCATGAGGACAAAATTTCTATTATTAGTTTTTGGTAGTGGTGGTGCGTGGGGGGATTTTTAAATATTATCCCTGTCTTGCAATAGGAAACTATACTTCTTTTTTCTTCCTTTCTTCCTCCTTTCCTTTCCCTTCCCTTCTTCTTCCCTCCCTCCCTCCCTTCCTTTCTTTCTCCTCCCTCCCTCCCTCTCTCCCTCCTTCCCTCCCTCTTCCTTCCTTCCTTCCTTCTTTCCTTCCCTCCATTTCCTCCTTCCTTTCTTTTTTTCTAGGAAGTTCTAATTCCTAAATGTCAAAGCTGGGGGATTGAAAGCAACAGCTCCACTGAAAAACCTCACTAAAAAATATCTATTCTACACCTAGAGCTGGGATGGGGAGTGTTGTCATATTTTCCACAGCGTATTTATGTAAGTATTTATAATATATTTGTCTGAAGCCTTGGAAAACACAGAAGTGTGTAGCAGGCAAGCAGTGCTGAAAACAGTTGGTAAAGGCAGAAAGCTAAGGTTCTTGGGTCAGACCACTATTCTTTCTTAAAGTCTGCCTAAGAAACTGGCCTCAGCTTCCAATCAGAATTCCAATCTTCGTTTTATTCTGACAGTTTGCAAAGAGCTTCGCTTGTATCCCAGGGGACTTGAGCTCTAGAACCATTTCTGTAGTCATTCACCTTGAGCAAGTCACTTATCTGTCAGTTTTAAAAAGGCAGTGCCTGACACATAATAGGTACCCAGTTAATTTTCTTTTTATAACAGCTACATCGAGATATAATTCACACACCAGAAAATTCACTCTTTTAAAGTGTGTAATTCAGTGGTTTGTAGAATATTTACAGACTTATGCAACCATATCCAGTACTCAGTTTTTGAAAAATGAATGAACCGGTATTTGAAAGGGAACCTGGCTTTCAGTGCCAGGCTGTATTCTCAATACTTTTTTTGCGAATTAATTCACATAACCCCCCTTACGAATGTATGAAATGAAGACTGTTTTACAGAAAAGTCAATTGAGATTTGGACCCAGGCGGTCCAGATACAGAGCCAGCATTCTCAATCAGTTTGAAAATTCTGTGATTCTATTAAGATCCTGACATAGTGACGTTCCTTATTTATTCCATCATTCATGCTATGAATAAAAAATAAAATAGCAACAGACTTCCTTTTCACGTTTATGACAATTTTGCTGTCCTGGACCAAAATGTTTCTTTCCCAGGAAGTAGCAGAAAGACTGCTAGCTGAACACCCCTTGATGCAGGGATGCATCTGATTCATTTTTGGGGTCCCCGGCACCTGACCCATAGCAGAATCTCAATAAATGACTGGCTAGTCAGTTAGGAAAGAGCATTATACATCAACCACCTGAAAGCCTCCATTTAGGCTAGCCAAAAGGAAGAGCCAGGTACCTGGGAGTGGGGGCAGGGGAGGTATTAATGAGATCCAATCAGCCATCCCCAACCAGTGCTAGGGGCCCTTGGACCTGAAACTGGCACGAATCTTGCAGTTTTGTTTTGGGAGCAGCAAGAATGAATCTGTTCAGATAAGGCCAGAAGAAACACATCACCCTCCATACACAGAAGTAGCACGAAACTGACCACCCTACTCTACTCTTATTGGAATTTAGATTCAAACATGTGCTCTCAGATGTCACAGGCTTCCTGACTTAGGGGTTTGGCTGACAGTGTTATACATTTAAGTGGGTGGGGGTGGGAGGTGAGGGGAAGGGGTACAGATGTGCTACTTCAACCCCCTGCCCAGCCTCACCCCCAACAGAGGACAAGTGGCCTGCCCAGGCGATCCTAATCCAGGAGCTCAAGACTCTTAACAGCCATCACTGTTTTACTGTTAGGGCCAAATGTTGTGATTCAGCTGAGAAAAAAGTAAAGTGAGGAGGGGTAATGTAAGAATTACAGTAATGTATTTTCATGCTAAAAAAAAAGTTTCTTCCCCCTCTCCCACTTGCTTTGTGCAGTTCCCCAAGAACAAAAAGGCTATTCTCATGCTTGACAGCAGGCCATATGTGATCTGCTTTCATAGCTCAGGGTCCACATGAAATCCGGGGTAAAAAGGAAACTCAGGCGGAAGCCTGGGGTGGCTAAAGGGAGGGCTGGCTCCTTTCTAAGGCAAGCCACCAACCCAAACATAAGCGGCTGGAGTTAAAAGCAGGCCTCCCCCTGCAATCTCCCCCACAGAACTCACAGCTAGCAAGATCTTGCAAAGTAAGACTGCCAGTGTGCTCTTGGTCTGCAGGATTTAATAACTAAATAGGTTTTCACCCTGCTATATTCAGGATGACTCATTTAGATGGTGTCACCCATTTACATAGTTTTCAGAGAGATCTCCATGAGGAGAGGATTTTCTGAGGATTCCTAGAAGCCCTTTGACCCAGGGTAAGAGGGAGCCACTGCCTTTCACTGATGCTTGACACAGGAAGAAAGAAGCCCAGCAGGCAGAATACTCAAGGTTCATTATTTCTGGTCTCAGAATTGTTACTTCCTGACTTTTCTTTCCCATGAAATGTCACCAGTCCCCACGTACACATGACAGGGAGAAGCATGAAGGGAAACAACAGCATAAATCTTTGCCAGAAGCAGCTGAAGGATGTGACCAGGCCACCCAGTTCACCAGGCAAGATGGAAAATTGGACGGGACAGTAGCCTAGGAACACATTGAAAAGAATTGAAAGCAAGGACCCAAACAGGTCCATGTACATTAATGTTCATAGTAGCACTATTCACAACAGCTAAAACCCAAGAGTCCATCAATGGATGAACGGATAGACAGAATGTGGTACACACACACACATACACACACACACACACACACACGCACACAGGAATATTATTCATTCATGAAAAGAAATGAAATTCTGATACATGCTATAATATAGAGAAATTTCTAAAACAATATGCTACACGAAAGAAGCCAGACAGGACAAATATTACATGACTCTATTTGGGATGATGAAAAAGTTCTGGAAGTAGACAGTGGTGATGGTTGTGTGGATGTACTTAACACTACTGAATTTTGTACTTAAAAACTGTTGAAATGGGAAAATTTTATACTATGTATATATTTTATCACAATTAAGAAAACAAACAGGCTGAAATCCTGTCTTAGCCACCTTTGTGTCTCCAGCACCCAATACACTCCAGCTCAGAGGGGTGATTTCATGTCTGCCAAACTGACCACTTCTGCAGTAGAATGGTGTAAAGTTAATGCTTCTATCAGTTTACAATGCACCACCCCCCCCAACCAGGATTATCTGATGCCCCAGGACCCAAACCATATGAGAGCTATCATTCCAAGAATTCATAAAATGATCTCATCTGCAGAAGTAACAATGTATCCCGCTATAATTCTCCAAAAGCTTTATGTCTATGAATCCTAAAAAAAGTTTCATGTAGATTTTATTTCTCTTGCTACAGGGGCTGAGCATTGGCTTTATAATCTAGGTCATTAACATTAACCATGAAAATGGCCCCCAATGCACATCTATTTGAAAGAAGACAGGGATAGTTCTGGATGAGCCTTCAAAGTCACTATTATTTTACAGAAAATGCACAGATTTGGAAGGGGTCTTTGGAGTGATTTTCTCCAAGACCCTCAATGAAAGCATAAGGGTTAAATGTCTTCAACAAATATTTATCAAGCATCTAAACTATGCTGGTGCCCACCATTCGGGGATGAGGCGTTGATAGACAAAGTACAAGGGAGCGATGTGGGGAAGCAAGGCTGGAGAGTTAGGCTGGGCTAGGTCACAAATGCCTTGTTTTGGAATCTGGACTTTATGCTGGAAGCAGTCACATTTCATATGATTAGGCAAACTACGCCTGTCTTTAACCTTCACGAATTCTCATCAAATGTCCCTAATCACATTTCTATCCAAGACACTGTCTCTACTATTTCTGCTCTTTCAGCAATGCTAATTTGTGCTGTTTTCCGCCAATTGCCAACCTTTTTTCCCCCTGACTTTTCCCTCAGATGCTAGGTTTCCTGCTCATTGATAGGCATAGGACAAGTTTTCCTCATGTCCCATCAGTCTAACTTAGCACGGTCCCATAGTTACGCAATTTCCAGTATTCTTTTCCAAAATTATTACATCTCACATCCAGTGAAAGCTTATCATCTTACAAGTCCTCGCTCAAAAACAAAAAAATTAATCAATCCTTAAAACTTTTGCCAGTTTGGAAGATCAACCTAGAGTAAATGTTTATAAAGATGATATATATATGTATACAATTGACTATGTGGCCTGAAAGTCTCTGTAGAGGACTTGGTCCTCTGATCTTGTCTGGGTCTGACATACATGTCCCTACATTTTCTTAAAGAACTATCCCTTACAGGGGTGCCTGGGTGGCTCAGTTAAGCATCAGACTTGGTTTCAGCTCAGGTCATGATCTCAGGATTTGTGAGTTCGAGCCTCCCACTCCTCCGCCCACATCGGGCTCCACGCTGATAGCTTGGAGCCTGCTTGGGATCCTCTCTTTCCCTCTCTCTCTGCCCCTGTCTTGGTCTCTCTCTCAAAATAAACTTTAAAATTTTTAAATAAAAAATAAAAAAGAACTATCCCTTCTGCCACTACATCCTCCTGCCCTAACGCCTAAGGAAGCCCACACCCCCTGTCGACCATGTGACCCAAGGCCGGCCAATCAGAGCACTGCACCTCACCCCTCCCGTCCCTCAGGGCTACAAAGGGCAAGAGAACCGAGCAGAGCCAATGAGATTCCATTGCAAGGCTTTAGTTGGGAATGTAAGGAATTAAGAAAATGGGATAAAAGCCTGGAGCTGCTGTCAGTCTGTCATACTGATATCATAAGAAGAGCCTGCCAAGAATGGAGCCAACACAGAGGAAAACACGGCTGAACCAGGGAAAGGGACATTGATGGCATTTGAACCCCTGGATTCTGCTGCTGCCTGAAGCTTACCCCTGTTACCTTTCTGTGATCTGAGCCACTAAATTCCCCTTCATAAGCTAGTTTGAGTTATGCAGTCATTGCTTCTAACAGCAGTTCAATTTCCTTAAAACCTCAAAGCTAAATTTACATAAAAATATACACCTAAACTCCTCCCCAAACTAACATTTTCTCATTGTCAGTACATTACTTTTACTAATTGCAGTATTTATTACAAATTTCTTCAGCTACTTTCTAATATATTGTACAACACATTATGCCACTCTAACTCACTGTCATAATATGGAGAAATAACTGATCAGATCGTGCAATTTTGCCATTTATGACTCTTTGTGAAAAGAAGCAGCAAAACAGACGTTGCTTCTAACGTCTCACTCAACCTTCTGGGTGGAAGGTGTCAGTCAGACGCTGCTGTGTTATCTGTTACAAAATAGTCTGGCTTCCCCTTCAGAAGTGAGAGTAAACTGGCCACCCAAAAATGGCAACAGAAATTCCAAACGGGGCGCCCGGGTGGCTCAGTCGGCTGAGTGTCCGACTCTTGATTTAAGCTCAGGTCATGATCTCCTGGTTTGTGAGTTCAAGCCCTACCTAGGCCTTTGCGCTGATAGCGTGGAGCCTGCTTGGGATTCTCTCTCTCCCTGTCTCTGCCCCTCCCCCCTCACAAAATAAATAAATAAAACTAAAAAAAAAAAAAAAAAGAAATTAAAACAAAACAGGTTTGTGGGATAACTGAACTATTCTGTATCCTGACTGTGGCAACAAATCTGTAACTGCACGCATGGATGCAAACCCCATGGGATACCGTACAGCAAAAAGGTAAAGAGTAAGTCTTAAACAATGATTAAAATCTACATATATATCTCAACCACACAAAGCCATCTGGGATCAAGAAAGCAGCCAAGATCTCACACATTTCTTTATAAATCAGCACATGCAAGTCTGAAAGAGTCCTGAAAACGAAGTCATCTCTCTTGAATGATGAGGATTTTTCTTAACAGCCTTATTGACCTTGGACAAAACCTGATCATTGTGACTTGCAAAAGTTCAAGTGTGCGGCTTCATGCTTCCTTTCTCTACTTCGCTACCACTAAGCAACCCGGAGACCTACTGTGAAGAACCCTAACCCTAACCCTGATATAGGCAGGGCTGCACGTATCTCCCCATACTCCTTGATTTGGGCTAGGGAAGCACAGAAATACAAAAACTGTCCCCAAACCCCTGCAGGGTACAGAACACCTGGCCACAAGTGGGTCTGAAAGGAAGTTCACATAAGAGTTTCAAACGCTAAGAAGGATATTCTTTAGCTTTACCCCCAGGCCTACTTACCTTGCCGACATGTTCAAGGTCAGTGGCCAATAATCCGACCAGATTTTAAAGCATAGCATGTATACCTTTCGTGTATTCCACAGCTTTGAGCTGTGGGCCTGGTTTCCTAGCAAGGCATCTAATATCATTACTAACTGGTTTAGAAATAATTGTAGCGTTAAATCATCAGGTAAAAATCCCAGAGAAAATTTCGACTTATGCTTTGCCTCCCTGAGAAGAAAAATGCTATACAAATTGAAGGCCCCAAGATATTACAGTAATTACTGGGGAAAGAAATAATTTACAACAAAATTGGAACTTGAGGAATAGCATTTTTAAGGGCGCCTGGGTGGCTCAGTCGGTTAAGCGTCCAGCTGGGGCTCAGTTCATGACCTCAAGGTTCGTGAGTTGGAGCCCCCCCATCGGGCTCTGTGTTGCCAGCTCCGAGCCTGGAGCCTGCTTCAGATTGTGTCTCCCTTTCTCTCTGCCCCTCCCCCGCTTGCACTCTGTCTCTCAAAAATAAATAAACGTTAAAAAAAAATTAAAAAAGAACAGCATTTTTACAGCCTTAGCACTATTCTGCCTTAGTTTTCTTAACGAGAACTTGGCCACGGAAGCACACCATTAGCTATTTGGAGCTTCCAGTGCCGGAAATGTCAGGGATGCGCTTTCTCTGGGCAACTCCAGTGCCCAGAGTCCAGAGAGGTAATTTCCCTGAAGAATAATGGGAAATGTGCCCTCCGGAGTCTGAGGCATTGAGGGTGCAAGCTCCCTCAGCGGCGCACAGCAGAACTCCACAATAGAAGTAAGTAACCCGGAGACCTACCGTGAAGAAAGAGAACAGCATCCAGGTGGCAATCATGACCTAAGTGTCCCTCAGTTACAACCTGATCTTGAGAACCAGCTGTTCCTACAGCTTCAACCGGGTTTCCCTTTTCCTCGGCTGAAAATCCGATGGAAGGACACAGCCCTCTGCCAGGTCACAGCATTTCAGGTGAAAGTGGGGCCGGGCTGGCATCCCGTGTGTGCACGTACCTGGTGGACGCTGCCCCAGGAAGCACGCAGCCTGCAATGTGAACCCGCCCCAACTTCTCCAATTCAAAGGTACAGTTTGGAACCACCACGGTAGAGCCCTCAAGGGCAAATGAAACAGGAGTCGAGTGTATTTATTTTTACAAGGCTACTAATTATCAGATTACATTCTATCAGATCAATTATGATTCAACAAACGCTAGCTGTTAGTGGAACTCCGTTGTAATGGGCTAATAAGCCCCGAGGAGGCAGTGGGCGGTTCATTTTTGTTTTGTTTTTTTTAAAGTCATGACGACTTATTTTATAATGCGAACATCAGAAAGTGACCTTCAAGACTTTTTTCCTCCTGTGAAGCTGCTGGCTCTCCACAATAAAGAGAGTCACTGGACACTGTGTTTACAGTAAAGGCAAGTAACTCGATTGGTTTAAACAAAGGCACCTTTACAAAGAGAGGAAGAAAACCTGTTTAGCAAAGAGAGAGGCGCGAAAAGGGGACAGCATTTCGAGAAAAGTGATACGAAGTGAAGTCAAGGCACAGATGCTCCTATTTATAAAACAAGAATAGAATTCTAGCCTCTTACGACACAAAAGTCACAATCCTACTTTTACTAAGAACCGTATTAAGAAGGATTTTAAAAGACATTGTCCTGTTTTTAAGATTTCTGGGGAAAAGGCTGGGAAATTATGTTCTTGACTGGCTCCCTCCTTCTAAGGCTGAGGGGCAGCCCTGTGACCTCCTGTGACCTCCGCCCTGGGCACTGGAGTCGACAGGTATTTCTCTCTGAGTCAGGACATGCTGTATCCATGCCGTGTGCTTCAATAGAAGTCTTTTCTCCATCCATGGGTTTGTACATGCTTCATACTATCTCTAGAGATTTTCATCCTCCTTTTCAAAGTTGTATCAGACACATCTAATCTTGACTTCACGCCCAGTTTCAACAAGTGAAAGGAAGGGAGGCAGTGCTTTGAAAAGCATACAGGTGCTCTCTGTAAGGAGTCTAATTTCCCTTTCTCCCCTGCCTCCTCCATCAGCCTCACCAAAGCCCTCTCTCCCCTCTGCTCGCTGTGCTCTCCCTAGGACTGTCTTCCAGTCCCTCCAGCACCGACCCCATCCTGCACACACACCCGTGGGGTCATGAGCCCAATGCCCGCGGGACAACAGTGACAATCAGCCACAGCAAGAAACGCTATCATGGAAGGTCAGGAAAGACTGCCAAGTCGTTCTCTGCAGCTTCTCAAGGAACAGTCGTAGTCTGGTCAAACACGCTTGCTTTAGATTCCAATCCAGCAAACATTTATTTGGCACCTACTGTGTGCTAGGCACTCTCACAAACGTTATCTCCCTCAATAATCACAACAAACACCTCTCTTAAAAAGATTAAAGATCCTTTATATTGTCCACACAGCTGCATATAGGTTGTTTTCCTATTTGAATTATTTTATATGTTCATTATTTTAATATATACATAGCATGTTCATAGTTTTTAAAAGTAAAATGGAGGGGGCGCCTGGGTGGCTCAGTCGGTTGAGCATCCGACTCTTGATTTGGGGTCAGATGATGATCCCAGGGTCGTGGGATTGGGCCCCGAGTTGGGCTCTGTGCTGAGTGTGGAGCCTGCTTAGGATTTTCTCTCTCCCTCTGCCCCTCTCTCCCCCCCCTTTCATGCACGCTCTCTCTCTCTCTCACAAAGAATTAAAATTTTTTTAAACTTAAAAAAAAGGGGGGGTTCGGTTAGTGGTGAAGGGCTTTAATTATCACATGAAATACATGGAGGAACTATAACCTGGTGAAGAAGGCTGGGTGGCTTGGGGGTAAGGTGGGAGCAGGAAGACATTCCTTCGGATCTCTCATAGTTGAAGGGCTATCAGAGGAAAGAGGAATTGCACAGATCCCGTGAAAACCCCAGAAGGAACGAAGAGCAAGAAGGGAAGTCAGTGTGAAAGATTCCAGTGCAGGAGAAGGGAGGCTTTTCTGTCGCTTGGACACCACCCAGACATAGCCTGGGCTGCCACTGGAAAATGAGGCCCTAGCGGTTGGCAGAAAGACCACTTGGGAAAAGGGTGCTGGAGCCTGGACCAGCTGACCTCTTTTTACGAGGCCTTTCAGTCCTGGGATTGTCTGGGAAAAGGTTCCTGTTCACAAAACATTAGCCTAAGCAGTAAACAAAATGCTGGCCCCTGCCAAGCCTGAGAATACATGTTTGTGCTCTATTTTCAGAACATAATCCGCCGAGAAAAACAGGCTCTTAAAAAAAAAAAATCATGATTATAGACAACATGCGAGCCACAGCTCTTGGCCCACCCCTCCCTGCCCTTCCAAAATTTCTCTTTTTGACAATGTGACTTCCAAAACGCAAGCAACAAGAACTCTCAATGAAATGCTCTGGCGTGAGTTGTGATATTTTTCCCCCTAAGAAAACGACCTTCGGCTTCATCACTTTGCATCAAGAGGAAAACCTTCCATTTGAACTACCTTGATTGATTTTCCAAACTGCACTTTTTTCTAGAAGAAGGTTTTAGAAAACTAAACAAATAGAGTATCAGAAAAATCACCTTCTCTCATTTGTTAAAAGGTGCATGCATAGTCTTCCCAAAGTAGTAACTGCATGGTACGGGGGTCAAGCAATACCTCTTTCTATTCGTTGCATTCACTTTAATTAGGCATTTTTCATTCAATCTCTGGAAAGATATAAAATATTATCACACAAAGCACAGATTCTTGAACTTCTGTTCCTTGGCTTCTTGAGAAGCTCAAAACACTTAGAATATTTGGCTTCTCCGGCTCATTCTGAATGACGAGTGGGTCCTGCTTTTATAGACAGAGGGATCAAAACAATCCCTAGGGATGATATCACTAGGAATGACTAGGGCTCCCCATATCTAATCATAACCACAGTGGGTGCCATGCACAAGCACAACGTTCTACATTGTGCTTCCCACCTCTCAGCCTGTCTGGCATCACTTCTCTATGGTTCCGATGCTCTAAAATTACCTACCTTACTGGCAACCTCTTTTGAATCTTCTCCTAACGGCATCAACCACAGAGATGAAAACTGATAGAATGTATGGTTTTGTTTCTCCTCACAGTTTTTTTTTTCTCTTAGAAAAACAGAAGACACTGGAGACCTTGTCTATGAATTTCCATGGCTATCACTGGTCTCCCTTCTAGGATGCAGCCTTCAAATTACCAGCAGGATAATGGTGGTGATGGGTTACACGTTTATACCCCCAGGGCTACCTAGCACGCTGCCTTGCACGTAGTAGCTGTCAAATGCATGTTCACAAAACTTGACACAGACAGAGAGAACAAAGATACTCTGAGACAGGGAACCACAAACTTCAAAGTCTATACCCTCTCCTAGTAAGCAATAAGTACAGAGAGAGATAGACTGCAATGCTGTGCATTCTCTAGAGATGACGGTGCTGCTCTGTTCCTTGGCTGAATCACAGTGATTTTTTTCCCCAGTCCTTTCCATACTATTCCATGTGGAAAAGTCCAGGGAGACTAAAAATTAACCTAACATCTCAGTTTGAAGATGAAACTAAGCTGCGTGTCCTCCCTCCTCGCTATCCACCAGAGAGGTATATTTGCTTCCTTTCAGATGAAATGTTGACCATTGCCAGGAGATTCTGAGACACTCCATCAAATTCTATAAATGGGGGATAACGTTTCTTGGCAGGCTAATATAGAACAACTGCTGAGGGCAACAAAGTACTGACTTTAAGAGAAAACATCTTTATTTAGCCAAGGTTGAACTACCCAGGGCAATATTTCAAATTAACGACACAGTTTCCTAAGATTAGTTGTCATATGGGTTTGCTATTATTGGACACCCTCATGGACAAAGCACAGCTAGTCATGTACATGATACATTACGTATTTCGGCCTGAGGGTCAGGAGGACACCAATGCCATTTCCCGCATCACGAGAAATATTCTTGGAGCAAACATGCCATGGGTATCCACAGGCTGGTTCTTTTCTAGATTACAAAGGGTAGTTGTTTACTTTTGAAAGAACAAATGTGTACTCAGCCATTATTTTCTTAATTATTTAAGTCAACAGTAGCATAAGAGAGCAAGGGAGATATCTTTCTAATTAAAACAAAAACTGTCTAACCCCCCAAAGAGAGTTGTTATTGAAAATTACCCTCAGTGCAAGAGAATAAAAATAAAATAATAAACTGATGTATGATAAACATTAAGAATATCTGAAAATATTTTTTTAATCTACATTTGGGAATAAAAGCTCCATTCCCAATTCTTGAAATATCATTTCAGAATGACGTGGAACAAAAACAAAACAATATTAAAAATTCATAGGTGCTAATGAATAATAAACCATGATCATTTTTTTTAAAATATAGGAATATATAGGGGCACCTGGGTGGCTCAGTTGACCATCCAAATCTTGATTTCGGCTCAGGTCATAATCCCATAATCCCATAATCCCAGGGTCATGGGATTGAGCCCTGTGTCAGGCTCTGTGCTGAATGTGGAACCTACTTGGGATTCTCTCTCTCTTCCTCACCCCTCTCCCCTGCTTTATATATATGTTTTATATATATATATATATATATATATATATATATATATATAGATTTATATATATATGAAAGTTATTATATATATATAAAAGATATATATATATATATAAAAGATATATATATATATATATATATATATATATAATATATAACTTCTGGGAAAACACAGAAGTTATATATAACTTCATATATATATAACTGCTTATATATATGTGTGTGTGTGTGTATATATATATATATATATATATATATATACACACACACATAACTTCTAGGAAAACACAGAAGGATAGAAGAAGCTCTCACATATTTAGCAAGCGGTGACCAAAGACCTACTATGTGCCAGGTCTAAGCTACTACAGCATTCTTCACTATGTCTAAAAACTCAAAAGAAGGTCCCTGCGTGGCCAATATAATGAAATGCATGTCCCCCTAGCAGAAATGCACTGATTGCCTAAATCATGGGTTAATAAAGACAGACTATACATGAGCCAAATCTGGTGGCCACTGGTTCTCATAAATATGGTTTCATTGGAACACAGCCATGTCCACTGGTTTAACATACTGGCTATTTTCCCATTCCAACAGTAGAGTTGAGTAATTGCAACAGATGTGATATGCCTGAAAAGCCTAAAATATTAACTGTTTTCTCTTTACAAGAAACATTTGCTGATGCCTGGTCTGTATCAAGACATATCTGGAAGAGAATCCTGGGGTTTATCCAACATTTGCCCAAATAGCTTTGGATTTCCGGGTACAGAGTTATGAAACAGGCAGTAGATCACAAGAAGAGAGCCATGACCTATGAGTCAGAGAACTGAGATGAAATGTCCCGCCTTGCTGTGTGCTGGCTATACAAACTGGGCAGCTCACGAACCTGAGTGTGGGCTTTCTCATCTGTCAAATGAAGAACTAACACCCAGCTTGCCTACCTCACAAGATGTGAGAGTGATTTTGGCCACGGCTAAGCACAGCCTTGGAGTGAATGGACTGTTACAATTATGAAACCTAACACCGAATTTGTGCTAAGTGCTTTCTGTGTACTATCTCATCTAGTCCTTACAGCCACCCTATTGGATGGGTACCATTATCATTCTCCTTTTACAGATAAAGGAACCAAGGTTCAGAACGGTTAAGGGATTTGCCCATTGTCACAGATCAGTAAGCAGTGAAGCTGAGACTTTAATCCAAGAGTGTCAGACTACAGAGCTTATGCTATTAAATATTAAGGGCACCGATTCCCTGAACTATGACCCATGATGTGGTACGTACCAAATCTATCCACTTCGTTAACCAAAGGCTTACTGGAATTGTTTCTGAGACAAGTGCCATACAACAGTCTAGTACTGGGGTGGTACAGTCTATGTGAGAACTTTACTCATCTACTAGAGGGTAAGCATTGCCCATAAGATAAACATTAAAGCTTTATGCGGGAGGTGAAAGAAAGCCCCCAAACAATGATACAGTCCATAATCTTACCTTGATGGGTTCCAGGGTCAAGTTCAAATTGATAGGTAACCCACTAGAATTGCCTTGCCTACATGACTCAGCAGGACTATCTCATGTCTCATGTGCTTTTTAAAAAATTTTTTTCAATGTTCATTTATTTTTCAGAGACAGAGAGAGAGCATGAGCAGGGGAGGGGCAGAGAAAGAGAGGGAGACACAGAATCTGAAGCAGGCTCCAGGCTCTGAGCTGTCAGCACAGAGCCTGGTGAGGTGCTTGAACTCACAAGCCGTGAGATCATGACCTGAGCCCAAGTCAGATGCTTAACTGCCTGAGCCACCTAGGTGCCCCTCCCATATGCTTCTAAATACTATGTATGCCTAAGTTGAGACCCTGCATCTCTGCTTAACAAGGCACATCTAAGAAAACAATTAGAGAAAACTTAACAATTAGTAACAACACAATATATTCCATAGCTCTTCATTTTCTATTCCTGGATTTCAAAAATGGAGCTTAATTTGGCAGCTTGTGTGATTTTTATTGTTGCCAGTTTTATACCCTTCTGTAAAGCAATTTGGAAATATGTCTCAGGAGCCTTCATACCCATGCCAATTTCCCTATTATTTTCATTTTCAGGATTCTGTTAGATCAGGAATGTTTACAAAAATATAAATTAAGGGTGTTCACTGCAATATTCTTATTTATAGAGGCAAACATCTGGAAGCTACCAACCGCCCAACACAAACCATTATCTAAGTAAATTTCAGTAGAATATTTTGTAGCTATTAATAACCATGTGTAGGAAACAGACTAATCTCCATGGAGGGACACTGCCTGTACTCCTCACAAATGTCAATGTCAGGAAAGGGCAGAGGAACTTTTCCATATTAAAGGAGACAAAGGAGACACAAAATCTAAAGGATCCTGGATTGGATCCTAGTTTGGGGTTTAAAAAAAAAAAAAAAAAAACTGTGAGAAAGGGCATTTTGAAGAAAATTGGCAAAATCTGAAAATGCAGTTTATGCTAGACATTATAGTAGACATTAGTTGACATTAGACCATATGTCAAATTTCCTGAATTTAAAAATTTTCTCGGGGCGCCTGGGTGGCTCGGTCGGTTAAGCGTCCAACTTCGGCTAGGGTCATGATCTCACAGTCTGTGAGTCAAGCCCCGCGTCGGGCTCTGTGCTGACAGCTCAGAGCCTGGAGCCTGTTTCGGATTCTGTGTCTCTCTCTCTCTCTGCCCCTCCCCTGTTCATGCTCTGTCTCTCTCTGTCTCAAAAATAAATAAACGTTAAAAAAATTAAAAAAAAATTTTTCTCATGACTATACAAAATAATCTGAAGGGCCATAATATCTGCGACTTGTTTTTAAATGGTTCAGGAAAAAACTGTATTAAAAATGATGTATAATATGGAATTTGTATAATATACATGTATTTATAAATTCACCAATATAGATGAATATGAAGAGGGAAAGCAACCATGGAAAATGCTAACAACTGGCTAAGGGAACACAAAATTGTTGTACTAGTTCCTGCATTCTTTTCTAAGTTTAAAAGTATGTTAAAATGAAGAGCTATAAAGTACTGAAATTTTGTGACCTGGGAAAAAAGCTTTGCTAGAATTTGTAAAAACATTAGGATGCAAAATGATATATTCAGCTTGATTTCTCAAGAATGGGGCCGTTTAGAGGCACGTGGGTGGCTCAGTCAAGCGTCCAACTCTTGATTTTGGCTCAGGTCACAACCTCGTGGTTTGTGAGACGGAACCCCATGTCAGGGTCTGCGCTGACAGCATGCAGCCTGCTTGGGATTCTCTCTCCTTTCTCTCTGCCCCTCCCCGCCCCCGAATAAATAAATAAACATTTTTTAATTTTTATTTATTTAAAAAAAAATTTTTTTTTAATGTTTATTTTTGACAGAGAGAGAGAGACAGAGCATGAGTGGGGGAGGGGCAGAGAGAGAGAGACACAGAATTTGAAGCAGGCTCCAGGCTCCGAGCTGTCAGCACAGAGCCCTACGCGGGGCTTGAACTCACAGACCGCGAGATCCTGAAACCGAGCCGAAGTCGGACACTCAACTGACTGAGCCACCCATGGCGCCCCAGTAAGTAAAACATTTTTTTTAAAATGGAGTTTTTAAAAAAGTATATTAGAAAGAAAAAAGTCTGAAGTTACCAGTGCATGTCATTTTTGAGTGGTGAGATCCGTTTGAACTTATTTTCTCTGTATTATTTTGATGCTCTTATGTATCTATAGTTTACAGCAGTATATACCATTTTATAACCAGGAAAAAATAAATATTATAGGAAAGCTACACACTTTTATGAATCACATAAACATGCAATTCAGTCTTCAAAACTTGTTTTTGTTTTTTTTTTTTTTGCTGTAATCAAGGCCACTCTTTTTTTTTTTACACTTTTTAAAATTTTTCTATTTTTATTTTTTATTTTTGAGAACAAACTGAGGGTTGATGGGGGGGTGGGGGGGGGGGGGAGGGTGGGTGATGGGTATTGAGGAGGGCACCTGTTGGGATGAGCACTGGGTGTTGTATGGAAACCAATTTGACAATAAGCTTCATATATTGAAAAAAATAAAAATAATATAAAAAAATAAAAAAACAGTCTTCAAAAACTTCTATTGTACTAGCTTAATACTCCATATCCGAGGAACTTGAAAATAAGGCTTCTAAGCTCTAAACAGATTAAATCCTGTTTGCAGGCAGTATATATCTATACTGCTAAATTTCACAACATATTTGAAATTACTTTCCCTCAAACCTCAGAAGAGCAGGGGCAGATTATAGATTGCTGGGGTGAAAAAGTCGGCACTCCATGCTTCAACTAGAATTTCCTCAGATTGTCCAACTGACCACAGTAAACAATTGGGCCTGTTTTAAAGAACATTTAAAAAAACGCTCTAATGCTTCTAAGGCATCTCTCATACTATGTCTTTTACCTATTTCCACTCTTAAAATTAAAATACTACATGGTGTGCTATGTATAATTTTTTTCTAAATCATTGGAGTCGTACAGATACAATGCCCCATTCCTAATACTTCAGTGTACATTTCCTAAAATAAGGCTGGTTTTTCTGCCTAACCACAGTAGAGTCTCAAAGTCGTGCAACTAACATGATAGAGTCCTACCATCTAAAATACAGACTCCATTCAAATGCAACAGTTATCCCAGTGACCTTCTCACCAACAAAATCGTTCAATCTAGGGTTTCAGGTAGCATTTAGTGCTCATGTCTCTTTAGTCTTCTTTCAGTTTGGGGCACTTTGTTAGTTTTTCCATGACCTTGACACTTTAACGATTATGTTGTGGCTGTTTTTCCATTTGGAGTTGTCTGATATTTCTATGGTTAGATCCAAGTTTGGTGGCATTTTTGGAGGGGATCACAGAAGTGACGCCTGGGTTTTTCTCGCGTTCATCCTATCAAATGGTGCCCAGTGTCAATTTGTCCCATTACTGATGATGTTAACTTTGAATATTTGATTAGAGTGGTATCTGCCATGTTCCTCCACTGTAAAGTTACTATGTTCCCTCTGCAATACATATGTATTTTGTGGAGAATATACTACACTATATAAATATCCTGATGGGACAATATCTCAGTTTAAAAGCATTATCCCAATTGAAATAGCAATCAATTCAGCCTCGAGGAGAAAAACTAACACAGCTTCATAACATATTTGCGATAGTATATGTTAGGAAATATAGTACCCCCTACAAAGATTCTCACAACCTGCACAGAGAAAAGACTTTGGGGGGGGAGGAATTCCCTTAATTAGACACTGTAGTTTCAAGAGCAAATCTACTTTTATCGGCACAAGTCACAGACGTGATGACATTTGAGGTGGCAACATGTAATCCCTGGGAAACAGTGAAAATTTTACATTATTTGCCTTCTAGTTATATCCTTGGGCTGGCATTGAAATACAAGCTGACTCATCTGCACTTTGTTTGTTCTTGTAACAAAAGTCTGTAACTGAGATAAAACACGAGCTAGTCTACCCGTGGCTGAGTCTGTGGTCTGCACAAAGTGGGGTCCTTGTAGAACATCCAATAAAAGCTGTGTCAGCCAGGGCAATTCTCAGCCCAGGTCAGGAGGCTCACTTCAAGTGTCCTGGTTTAGAGGGTTTCCAGGAACTCCCATGAAAGAGCAACCTGTAGTCTTTTCACTCAAGCATTTTCTCCCAGAAGCTTTGTGTTTATCTGGAAAACACAAGACCAGCGATGACGCACTCTTGCTCAGAACACAGAATCTGGCATTAAGATGGACTTGATGATACAGGCTTCAGGCCTCTGCAATAGCGACTCACTCTGTGCTCTAGAATTGACGATGAGGTTATTACAAGAGCCAGCAGAATCAACTGTAACTTTCCTTCCTTGTACCTGGCAAGCACAAGGCAGAAACCTTTCCTAAGGCAATACTTAACCGTTTGGGTTTGTTGTGTGAGTTCCTAGGCCTGGGTCAAGGCTCTAAAAATAAACAGTGAGGCATTTCTACTTTTTCTCATTGCCTCAGATTTCCATTGTCTAATAAAATGTTCTCTTTAGAGACTGAAAATGGGGTTGACGTGCAAAGTTAAACAAGAAAGGAGAGGGGAAAGCCAGCTAGGTGAACCAGAGAAGAAGGGTCATTTGGGATGTCAGATCCAGGTGGACCTGGGGCAGAACTCGGGACACAGGGGAAGTGACCTGAATGGCCTGAGAGGTGAGGGCTGGGCACAGGGAGGAAAGTCAATGCATTAGTCTATGAGCGGGCTTCTCCCCAAGGTGGGTTATCTAGGCAGACTGGCTACAATGGATGGATTATGCCTCTTGGGAGTTCATAGACTCTAGAGTGTTTTACCATATAAACCCCGCTCCCCCAAATCTACATTACTTCCTGCACCCATACCAAATGAACTGTGTCCAAACTTCCAATCTCTCTCAAACCTATGTCTTGTTCCATCCTCATCCTCCTCCCTTTCTTCAAACCCTCAAGGGCCATTCCCAGACACGGGGTATGCAGGACCAAGTCATTTCTCGAAGTCTACCTTTGGTTTTACCTCCTTTTCCACCAATGACAGCGCAGGCGAATTCTACCCTCTGCACGATTCTAGAAAGACACAAGCTGAGCAGTGGCAGTTTTTCGAGACCTCCAATAGATCACGGGTGGTCCTGCTCTGCTTGGCCATCTGCCAGGTGAGCCATGGAGCTGGGCCAGAGTGAGTCCACCCTCCGGAGCCCCGGTGGGCAGCATGGCTGCAGCGTATTTGGCGGGTTACTTCTGCCCCCCTGGCCTGTGCTCCACGCTCCTCCATCCTTCACGCACTGCGGGGAGCTCTGTGCTGCAATGAAGCCTGCTTCAGCGCCAGCCCCCGGGGCCACAGCTGGACACCCTCCCTGTCTCTGTGAGGTGCCACCCTGGTTGATGAGTTACTGTTTTCAAGAAGCAAGAATTCACTTGGTACATTCCCAGAAAATAAGGTAAGTCTCAGATCTTGAAGGCAGCTGTGGAATCCTGCCCTCGCAGAGGAGAGAAAGACAAAGGGAGGAAGGGCGGGAAGGGAGCCAAGGGAGAGGTCACGTGAAAGGTTAGGGAAGAATAAACATGCCTCTTCCTTGTCCCCGGTGCCATGGCCATAAGGGCCCTGGGCAACTGCAACCACCTCCATTGCTAGCCTCCTGAGGTCACCTGGGAAATCTAACTAAATGATAAAACTTGTTTAAAAAATGGTTGTTGTTTTTTTTAAATGTTTTTAATGTTTATTTTTAGACACAGAGACAGAGTATGAGTGGTGTAGGGGCAGAGAAAGAGGGAGGCACAGAATCGGAAGCAGGCTCCAGACTCTGAGCTGTCAGCACAGAGCCCTACATGGGGATCGAACTCATGGAGTGTGAGATAATGACCTGAGCGAAGTCGGACACTCAACCGACTGAGCCACCCAGGTGCCCCCCCCCCAATTTTTTAAAAAAATTATTTATTTATTTTGAGAGGGAGCGCAAGTGCATGAGCTGGGGAGGAGGAGAGAGAGAGGGAGAGAGAGAATCCCGAGCCGACTCCACACTGTCAGCACAGAGCCTGATGTGGGACTGGAACCCATGAACCATGAGATCATGGCCTGAGCCCAAACCAAGAGTTGGACCATCTCGGTGTCCTTAAAACAATGTTTTAAACTTACTTAGATCTGGTTTCTTAAAAGGGTATCTAAAGGCACAATAGCTGACCCTTTTCACATTATAGTTTTACTGACGGTCACTTCTGCACCTCATGGAGGCAGTGGAATTTATTCTTCCCATTTTCCTATTTCTTCTATTTCCCGTTTTCTTCTAGATCGCAAGTCTACTAAGATGCCTAGTACTAAAGCTATGCAGACAAATAAAACAGATGACACCTATCTGCAGTTTTAATGAAACAAGATAAATCTTGGAAATGTATGCAGAGAGACATATATTACTACCAGGCATAAGGCAATGTTGAATGAGTTAAGTTTTATATAAATGTCAGCTTCCTTTTTCTTAATCATTGAAAAGATCAAACAGAAAGGATTAGCCTATTGCTTTGGGGGGTAGAAAACTGAACTCAATCCTATGGAAAATGATGAAGATTTAGGATTTTCTCATTTTGTCTCCCAATTCTTTCTCCCCCCACCCAATCCCAACCCCAATCTGCTCATGTCAACAGTTTGCTTTTAATGAATGTGGGTTAAGTTTGTACATTTTACCGACCGGCTTAAGCAACATATTCTCTGCGTGTAGTGTTTATGTTGGTTCAGAGACAATTTTTGATAAGAAAGGGCAGAAAAATCCAATAAAATGAATAAAAATATGAACTAATGATAAATCACCCTTGGCTGTTCCCTACCATTTGTTCACTGTCCTGCATTATCTATATGGTGAAAAAATTGCGAATAACCAAATTTTCTACTTACAATCCTTATAGATCTTGTGTATTTATAAATGACTCATATGAAGCCTAAGGTTAAGGAAGCCTTTAGTTAATAGCACTGTGAGCTCCAGAACACAGGTGTTTCAGCAAACCGTAGAGATATACTTTCACCAAAACTTACCAGCAAGAAACTATGACAGTGCTACAAATCTTGAAAATATACCCATTTTCTTATGCATTGGTGAGGCAGGGCAGTTATTACACAGAAGAGTTTCTAACCTAAAAAATATGGACCTTCAGTGAAAGAAAATGGGAAGAGGAAGGGCTACAGAGGACCCTGTGTGTCCAACTGAGTAGTAACAGAAAAGGAGAAAGTGAACCTAAACCATGAACTGTCAGCATCAACGGGTGGAACACATCCTGAAGGACCATAAGGGGAGGGGAAGCTCAAGGAAGTAGAATGTTTTCAAGGTCAGAGAGCAGCTGTAATATTTAAGACAGTGTAAAGCCATAAGTGTGTTCCTCATTTCCTTGAGAAAAGAAAACAGTTATTTGGGATCTAACTATAATATCTGTAAGAATTATACTTTTTATCCCCTATTACAGGTAGAGTAGTTTATTTACTCAGTGCCTATCAGACTCTAAATTTTAGGTTAAGCCATATGAAATTCCCAGTATTTGATTTTAATGTATAAAAGTGGCCATTTCAGATGGATTATACCTAATTCATTATCTCTAATGTCTAACCTTGCCAGACGGGTATTATTATTCCCAGTTACAGATGGAGAAATAGAGGTAAAGAGGAAAAGTAATGTGTCCCGAGGTTACCAACAGCGCCATGTTGCAACCCCGGGTCTCACAGACCCCAGAGCCAATGGTCAGGAGCTTTCCTTTCCACAGCACAGCCTGGAGTCTTCTGGGTTAGTTCAGGTAGCTGAACATGTACTTAAGGAAATACAGAGCTTAAGTCATCACATTTAGTCTATTAAGTTTTGAAACATATCTTACACCATTAGCCAGCTTATCACATTGACCAAATTGCTCTACTACACTTATCTCAGTCTTCTGATCTGTAAAATGAGAGTTTGGACTAAAAGGTTGATGAGGTCCTTTTTCATTTTCTTAAGTTTGAATAATAATTACAAATATAATAAATGGAATTTTTAGTTTCTTAAAAAAATGATTACTTCAAAAATTATCATTGTTCTTTGAAAACTATCCAACCAACACAGAAAAGTTTAAACTAGAAGGAGAAAATCCTTCTAGACCCTCCCTTCTCCTCTAATTTTGGTAGCCTTTCTCCATCTGGAATTTTGCCAGATCCAAATGTGTGATATTCACTTAGCTTCTCTGAGGCTCAGTTTCTTCGTGTGCAAAATGAGTGGGTGACGTCAGCTGAGCCTCCTCCCAGAGGAAGATTAATGTGTTCAAGTAGATTAAAGTGTCTCCACAATAGGTTTGTGTGCAAGGTTTTCTATCGCTTTGCCTGGAGTTGTGATCACACGCTTCCTTCTCTGGAATTTGCCAGGTTGGTCATCAGGTGGGAAAGCCTGCCAACCCACTTCCTCCCCAGGGTCTCACTGGTAATTAGTGAGTTACCTCCTTCAGTGAGTCAGGACCATAAATGTTGGGCATCTTTGAGCTAATCAAATGATATTTAAAAAATGGAAACAGCCAACAGATGATGATTCAACCAAAATAAAAATTCTTATAAAACCATCTCTGACTCATGTTCACATCACTCTTGATAAATCGGACCAGGCGGAAGCCGGGCAGTGTGAGTGGACAGCTGGGGGTCACTTCATTGCAGCTCTACCTTGGCCTCATTTGTCCCCTCCAGGGACACAGCGTCAGTGAGGTTAATGGACTGTTTGGAAGTTGTCATTTCCTCAGCGCCCCCCTCCGCCATCATCTCAAGGCTTTAGAGTTAAGTCAATAAGTAAATGCATACATCATTTCATTTTGGAGTTGACAGGGGCCCAGAAGATCATCTGGTAACTTACAACCCAAGAGCATAGTTGAAAACACAAGGTTCTGCACCAAAAGAATATGGAAGTGTTTAAATTAACGATGTTAATAAGCCACATACTAAAAATGCACCTGTCTCATGATCAAAGCATATTTCTCTTCTGTTCCTGGGACAAACAAATGTTTTAAAGTCAACTAAGAGGCAATCACAAATAATATCTGTAGCTTTCAAAACACTTTACATGTCAACTCATTTGACCTGGAATGCTTGGGGGAGGGGAATTTACATTTATTTAAAACTACATAATTGAAAGTATGAAAAGAAAAACTTAAAAAAGAGAGAAAGAAAATCTGCCAGCACCTTGGATTTGTTACTGCACATAATCCTTAATAGCAACAGCTAATCATAGGTATTATTAAACTCATTTTGCAGCTTACAAAGCTACGGCTTTGGGAGGCAGACTAGCTTGATCAAGTCATTGTGAGTTGCCCACCTTGGCAGGGCTCTTTCCCTACAACCTAGTCCTCTTAAAGACTGTAAACTTTGATTTCGATGAGTCTGTGGGTTACTCTACGGCTTTAGCCAATAAAACATTTTTCAAATCAAGTCCGGCTGACATTGAAAAACGTCAGCTTCCTTCTTATACAATGTTGTCACTTCCGCAGTGTAGGATCCCTCCTTGGTGGGCAGTCCTACACTCTGCCAACCATGGGCTAATTATTTCAGGTACCTTGCTTACCCAGAAGTGAGAGCTAGCTGCTCTCTTGTAAGAGAGCTCCAATCTTGTCCTCACTGGAGCCTGATATGCTACCAAGCCCGCTATAATACCTCTTAGTAAGTGCACCACTACCCATCTCCCTTATTTTCATGCAGTTCAGCTGACCCCTTAACAGGGGTAGGACAGAAATCTAATCAAGGAAAAAGGAAAAGAACAAAAGAGCAAAATAAGCCAAGTCAAATCTCTGGAGACTTTGTCCTATTTAACCAACCCATCACGAAAGCTTATTTGAGTACAATGTACAACCCAAAAGGATTATACATTCCATGAAATTCTATCTGCCCCAAGTTCTGCTGATACTCAAAATTATGGCCTTACCAAAAAAAAAAAAAAAAAGTTTGGGACGTAAACACATACAAATCTCAACCCAACCTAGGGAAATGCTCACTTGCTAAATCCTCCCTGCTAACAGCCAGAGAAGTATTTCAACCACTGCTGGCTTGTCACTCTCAAGAGATTTTGGCAAAAAGAAAAGCATCCAAATTTGAATAGAGAAAATAAATCTCCAAGTTTTGTTTCATTTCTGAGGACAAATATCAAAATACATTCAAAGGCAGCCCAGAATATCTTTCTTCCTCCACCCCGGCAGATCCGGCATACAAGAAATCCCTGACAAGAAGGGCTAACAGGAAGACGGCCTCCAGGAGGCATCTAGGAAGCCTAGGCACCTTGAGTTAAGCTAAGCAAACCTTCCAGGTCTGCAGTCAAGTGCAAACCACTCAGCTTTAACCAGGACTGTTGGGGAGGAGTGGGGGAAGGGGGTAGGTGGCGGCCAGGGGGGGTAGAGTCTTCATTATTACTAGTAAACAACAATACAAAACAATATGCCAAGGAAAGTTGAGACCTTGATATTTTTTTCTCTCTCACAATATTAACTTACAGTTTAGCAACAGTTAGGGTGGAGGAGGAAATCCCTATGTTCACACCCACCCCCCTCAAATGTCTTTTTTTTCCCCTTCAGAGGGCTGTGTACAATGCATTTAAAAAAATCCATTGTTGGGGCCAGAGAGACTGAGATGTTTTTTCTCCGGCTAAATGGATTCAATTGCCTTGAAGTGAATGAACTCCTGGGTAGGAAATACCAAGCAGACAAACAGGAATAGAGTAAGTAATGCACCATCCAGATGATACGTGTTAGATCTACATTTGAGAACACTTAAAGGGCACCCTCTAATAGAAAAAGACTTCATTCAGCAAAACTATTTAGTTTTATTTTAATTTTAAAAAGTTTTCTCAGTTATTACTAGAAAAATGAGGGTGTTTCAATACTTCAGATTAAAGTAATCTATGAAATCTTTGACAGAACCGCCATGATAGCACTATCTACACGGGCAATGTCGTGGAGACCTACAGTTACCACTGGAACCTGGCTTCCTACTCTCTCTAATCTGAGAAAGAGAATTCTCTTGTCAGTTAGATGAAGGTTATCTACTAACAGTCATTCTCCTTCCTCATTCTATATCTTCCCGCTGATAAGAAAGCCAGGCCATGTTGACTTTTACGATCAACTATCTGATAAAAACAAATGAAGAGCTTTTTCTCTATTTGATGATGAGGGTCTCCAAAATCCGTCACTGTATAGCTAAAACTACAATGCTAACCATGTTCCGGGCTCTCCGTTAAGCTCCCTACCTACATTTTCTTATTCAATCCCCTCAAGAACTCTAGGAAGAAAGTACTCTTATCCCCATTTTACATATGAGGAAACTGCTGCTTACAAAGATCCAAAAATTCATCCAAGGCAACACAGATAACAAGTGAAAAAGCCAGGATTTGAGCTTGGGCTACCTACCTCCTCTGGAATCCGTGCTGTAAAGTATACTCTCTCCTACCCATCAGTTTTGCAAATCCACACCCATGTTCTTGTGACACATCTTGAACAGATATCTCATATTCTACACTTTTTGCACTGTGATTTACTCTTTCCTGTCTGTGCTTTGACACTTGCTAGAGATAGTGAACCCCCTCAATGTAGGGATTGGGGAGTTTCTTTGACCCAGGACCTCACAGATGGGTCATATCTCTCAAAAACAATGGTGAGACAAAACATGGAAGCATCCCGGTGCCCACCGAGGGGTAAATGGATAAACAAAACGTGGCAGATACATGCAAAGGAGTATCACTTATGAATATTAATAAAGGAAAAAAGTTCTGGGCCACCTGGGTGGCTCAGTTGGTTAAGCATCCGACTCTTGGTTTCAGCTCAAGTCATGATCTCACGGTTTGTGGGTTTGACCCACACGTCAGGATCTGCGCCATCAGCCTGGGATTCTCTCTCTGCCTCTCTCTCTCTGCCCCTCCCCTGCTCGCTCTCTCTCTCTCTCTCAAAATAAATAAATAAATAAACTTAAAACAAAAAGGAAAGAAGTTCTGAGACATGTTACAATAATGGATGAACCTTGAAGACATGATACTAAGTGAAACAGCTAGTCAAAAAAAAGACAAATACCGAATGATTCCACTTACATGCGGTATCTAGAATAGTCAAACTAATAGAGCCAAAATGTTGAACAGTGGTTGCCAAGTGCTGGAAAGGGAGAAAAAATGGAGAGTTAGTGTTTAATGAGCAAAGAGTTTCAATTTTGCAAGACGAAAATGTTCCGTGGGTGGTGATATCACCACAATGTGAATGTACTCATTGCCACTAAATTGCACATTTAAAAAATGGTTAAGAGGATAAGTTTTATGTTATATGCATTTTACCACAGTTAACATTAAAAACAAACAAACCGGGGCAAGAAGAAGGAGTGTCCAGCACAGAACTGCCTCGACATGTTTGTTGGGGCTGGAAGTCAGCTGCCGTCTCTGCATCAGGGAGCTGTCCCTCCACCAGGAAGTCATCCTGCTGGCGTGGCCCTGAAGTCCACTGACAAGGGTGAGCCGTTCAGGGCTGCCACCACTGTTTTCCACAGCCTTGCAACCACAGGTCACCCTCAGAACATGCCCTTTCTTTCTTTCTTTCTTTTAATTTTTGTTAACGTTTATTCATTTTTGAGAGACAGAGAAAGACAGAGGGTGAGTAGGGGAGGGGCAGAGAGAGGCGGAGACACAGAATTCGAAGCAGGCTCCAGGCTCTGAGCTGTCAGCACAGAGCCCAATGCGGGGCTTGAACCCACAAACTGGGAGATCGTGACCTGAGCCGAATGCTTAACCGACTGAGCCACCCAGGCGCCCAGAACATGGCGCCTTTCTGACAACCATCAAACTCTAAGAAGGAGTGTCTCTGAGACCTTGCTAGGTACCTCTTCCTGTCTCAGAGGCTGGGCCTCTGTAGGGCCCAGATATCTGGAGCTCTGAATGCCAGAGGCAAGTCTGGGCATCTGTCATCTCCCTTGTCATGGAGCCACTGTGGTAAAAATAAAAAGGGGAGAGGTAGTTTCCACCTTGGAAATATGACAAGCCAGACTTACTTTGCAAAGGAAACAACACTGAGACACGTGACAGCTCGGGATTCCTATGATGACAGAGGTGTGGCACTTAAGGAGCTGCCCTCATCCCAGGGACAGAGAGCCGTCTGGACACAGCTCGGCTCATGTCCTTCTCTTCAAATCGCAGTTCGCCACCCAGGCTTGTCTCACTGGGTGCTTTTTGAGGGAATGGACCACTTAGACCCATAAACACTCTCTGAGCCAGTTCACTATTGGGTGTTTAGGGCCTCTGTGTTCAAGACCTAGGCTGGTCTCAGAGGTCAGACAAGACCCGGAACTTCCCCCAAGGAAAGTGAACACATCCACTGCTGGACGATTCAGCTTTACTTTCTCTCCTGGCATTCAAAAATAGTTTCTCATGAACCTTTTTATGAAGGGTGACAAATCCATTTTTTATTTCCGTCATTTGGATTTATCTTTTTACTATTTTTTAATTAGGCTTTTATTTAATTCCAGTATGTTAACATCCAGTGTTAATATTAGTTTCAGGGGTGCCTGGGTGGCTAAGCTGGTTCAGTGTCCAACTTCAGCTCAGGTCATGATCTCACAGTTGGTGGGTTCGAGCCCTTCGTCGGGCTCCGTGCTGACAGCTCAGAGCCTGGAGCCTGCTTTGGATTCTGTGTCTCCCTCTCTCTCTCTGCCTCTCTCCTGCTCCTGCTTTCTCTCTCTCTCACACAAAAATAAACATTGAATATTTTTTTTTAGTATTAGTTTCAGGTGCACAATAGAGTGATTCAACACTTCCATACATCACCCAATGCTCATCCCAAGTGCTCTCCTTAATCCCCATCGCCTATTTCACCCATCCCCCCACCCACCTCCACTCTGGTGACCATCGGTTTGTTCTCTAGAGTTCTTTTTGCAATTTTCTAATGAGCCGAAGTTTATACAAAGGAAATAAAACTTCTGCATTGATGATGGTGGTAAAATATATATAACATAAAATGTACCATCTTAACTACTTCACATCACTTTCTTGTGCAGCCATCTCCGCCATCCATCCACAGAACCCTCCTCCTCTTGCAAAACTGAAACTCTACCTATTAAACACTAACTCCTCATTCTTCCTTCCCGCCAGCGCCTGGCAACCACCATTCTACTCCACGAACATTTTTGAGACCTTAATAAATGCCTTCTCTTTTTACTTCCTCCCCTCCTTAGGCAGGCAGCCAGACTTTTCACGTAAATGCTTGCTTTGGGGATCTGATGTGAAGGAGTCAAAGTTCTTCCTGGCTTTTGTAAAAAGTAAGCCATCAACAAGATTATGCAAGGCATTTTGGAAAGGGAAGGGTCCTCTCTCCCTCCACCTCTGGGTGTTTTCCTCGGCTCCCTGGAATTTCTTAGGGGAACTGGCAAGGTTTCAGAGAGCAGACTCCGGGCTCCAGGTACACAGACTGGTCAAGGATTCCTGTGGGCCCTCCGCACCTGCCCAGACTAGCAGACAGGCTCAGGACTTGGCCATGGGACAGAATAGTCGAAAGCAAGTAGACACATCCATGGAAAATCACAGCCTGAAACCAGTGTGGGCAGGTGTTGGGATGGCCTCCTTCCCACAACCTAGCACCTTCTAAAGCCTTAAACCTTGGATACAATCACAAGGTGGGCATGTCCCCCAAGTAAATGAGGTTATATTTCTGTTAGCTGGACGGTGAGGACTTGGAGACAAAATTAAGTTAATTTATGTAAATTTTAAAATGCTGGTTTGTTTGTTTTGCAAGCCTTTATTTATAGACTGAGATTCAGAACTTTAACCGCAGTAAAAGGAGAGGGCTGGCTGAGCTTGTCTTAAGCACTAAGAGGCAGAATAAAGAGGGTAATGATTAAGAGACTGTCTATAAACGCCAGACCATAGGGATTCAAATCTAGCTTTGCCACCAGTGATGCGCTCTTGTTCTGTGTCTCTCCGTTTCTTCATCTGTAACAAAGCAAATAATAACGGTGCCTTCCCCAACAGGATGTTAGGAGGGTCAAGATGACAACACATACTTGGCACTTGAAAGAGGGCCCGACTTTCAACAAATATCATTATCAGAAGCAACTGAAATCTACTTTGCGCTCAGAGTATCTGCTCTTACAGGAGACCCAACTCACTGAAGAAAACAAAAATTTGAACTCTTTCAAAGTTATGCTCTTCAAAAAGGAAGCTTGATCATAACTGCGGGTGAAAACAGACCCGTGTTTAAAGGTTTCAAGGTTTTATTCAACTGTACATATACTGTATCACGTGTTCCTCCGATCGTAGAAAGTCTGTCCTTGGTTTGGATCCATTCTTCATAAAGCCCCAGCAATTGTTACTTTGTATTTGCCCGAGTATTTGCAGTAGTCAACTGTGTGATGATTTTTTGCTAGCATTTTTCCAGGCCAATTTTGAAAGGTATCGTTTGTGGCAGAAGAAGAGTTCAGTGGAACTTGCGAGAGATGGCACATATGATCAAGCCCAAGAAGACCCTTGAGGAGTTGGGGAGACGTGATGAGGGTGAGAACATCTAGAGGGTGTAAGTTGGAGGGCAACGTGGTGCCTCAGGGGACAGAGGCCTCTAAGGTTTTCTTCCTCTCATTTATATACCTTTAAGAGTGAGGTTAAAGACAAAAATTAGTCCTCTTACGATTTTCCCAATTATTTCTCAAAACAATGACTAGGAATCAATTACCAGGTGTCAAATCCCCCCTTTTTGTGACAAAACTGATAATCCTCCATAGGAACTGCTCTCATGTTCTGACTCCCACTATTTCCTGGAACCCCCACTTCCAGTTTAAAGCCCTCTGGAGCAGATCAGCTGGTCTGCTGGAAAAACACAGCCCTGGGAAGATCCACTCCACGCTGGCCAGAGGCCAGCACTCTGGCTTCTGCCCTGGACCTCTGGGTCTCAGTGCTGGGGCTGGAAGTTCTGCTTGTCCCCCAGCCACTCCCCACAGCCTCCTCCACTTTTACGGCCCACCTTTTGTTTGCAAGGAATAATAAAGTTATGAAAAGAGGGTACCCAGAAGTCGCAAAGAGGTCTTCTTCTCCTTGGAATGCTTCATACAAATCCAGTTTTGGTTCTAAAGCTTATCTAGAACAATCTACTTCGTGGATAATGTGCCTGGGTGGCTCAGTCGGTTAAGCATCTGATTCTTGGTTTAGGCTCAGTTCATGATCTCAAGGTTCGTGAGTTTGAGCCCCACGTGGGGCTCTGCGCTGTCAGCGGGGAGCCTGCTTGGGATCCCGTCTCTCCCCCTCTCTCTCTGCCCCTCCCCTGCTCACTCCCTCTCTCTCAAAATAAATAAGCTAAGAAAAAAAGTACTGGAAAATGAATTTTATAATACCAACAACGAAAGAAAGCTGGAAAACACAATAGAACCTACAAAGAACTCTGTCTTCAAATTCTAGAGCTCAAGAAAAAGTAAGTTGAATCAGAACAAAACAAGAAAGTAGGTGGAGACGTTTGTAGCAATCCTCTCAAGAGCAATCCTCTTCAAACTGAGGATGAATGACAGGGATTCTTTCTGGATATAATTTCACTTCAAAACTTTCTTCCCCGTAATATACATTGGGCGTGCTGGTTTCGCTTCCCAGTTGTGATTCTGGTGGATTTTCAGCTTACAGAAGGAAGGAAGACAGAGAGGAAAGGCAGGAGGGAGACAGAGTGGCTGGAGGGGAGAGAGTTCCAGAGGTCTGGGCCAGAATCTAAAGGGAGAGAGAAGGGAGAAGTGCAGAGGATAGATATTTAGCAGCGGAAGTGCCTGCAGCGTGCTGGAGCCAAAGGAGCTGAGCCAGAAAAGGGCAGAGCCACAGATCCCAGGAGGCAGAGACGAAAGGCCTAGGGAGGGAGTCCTTCATTTTTCCCCTTTCCTCCCCCAGCCTCCGGTGGCATAGCTGACCCAACACAGTTTGCTTGGGAGCTGAAAATAGGGCAGAGGCCTGGGCAAGTGACACTAAAACACAAAAGGCACTGTTGCCAGGCAGGATGGCAAGGGGGTGGGGGGTCAGGGACCCAGTGGGGGGCAATCAGTTACAGGGCTCTCGGATGTATTTCCACTGCTTCCTGGGTACCTTAGCCAGATGCTCTCAAAACTCTAATGGAAATCTTTTCATGTTGCAATCTAAACTCTTTGTCACTTTTCAAGTCCCAATATAAAGAATCACATCTGCATAGCACACTGCAATTTGTATCCTCTCATTTAAGATATGCTTGCTAAAGAGCTACGTGCATCTGAAGCTACGGAAACACATCTACAGGGTGTGAATTCTAGACAGACAACGAGATCCGGGGTACCTCAACATCAGCACTCTGGATATTCTGGGGAGGGTAATTCTTCATGGTGGGCAGCTGTCCTGTGCATTGTAGGGTGTTTATCCCACTAGATTCTAGGAGCATCTTCCCCTCTCGCGGACCAAACTCTCAGGTTGAATCTGCTGATTCCAGTCTGGAAGCTTGGCTACTTTGCATAGGGTTGACTGCCAAACCTTCCTCCGCCAAATGGGGTAAGAGAGCTTCTCACACTATAACGTGCATACAGATTCTCGGGGATTTTGTTAAAATGCAGAATCTGATTCAGTAGGTCTGGGACGGGGCTCAGGATTCTCTCGTTTCAACAAGCTCCTGAGTACTGGCAATGCCACAGGTCCCCAGACCACACTTCGAACAGCAAGGCCCCCAGAGCACTGGTTTAGTAACAGGAGGGAGCTGAGTGGGAGAAACAGGAGGACGTCACGCAGCTGTGGGGCCCTTGGCTGGTTCCATAACTGCCAAGTGCATCAGTATCCTCGCTTGAAAAATGGTGGCGATTGTAAGGAACAAGTAAGATGGTGGAGATAAAGCAACCTGTTTAGCATCTGACACTCAAAAAATGTTAATTCCCTTCCCCTTCCCTCTCAGCTCCTCCCAGCACCCCCAGCCTAGAAACCTCAAGATCGAGGTGTCCCTGGGGATTACAGGGACTTCCCTAGAAAACTAAATCCCATTCTCATTGATGCTCCCAGAGGGAGGGGCTTCTTCCCTTTTCATTCTTCTATTCTATACCCTCCATGCTGGTTATACTATAACATCTGTCATCCTTGGGAGGCTGTGAATTGTTTTGGTAATGAAGCATATGATGAAAAGAATATTTTAAAACAATGTACACATTGTGATTTCATGCAAAAGCAATGCCTCCCACACTTGGGGCCCATCTCTGTGCTGCATTTTAACACTGATTTGAACTTTTTTCTAAAGGAAAAATCATCCCCAAACAGGGATAATGACAAGCACCTTGGATATGATCTAAGTTGCCTATACGCTTTGATGGCTTTCCTCCCCAAATGAATGGATTCTGTTCATCTGGGATTGTGTCAGAGGAGAATGCCTGCTATCCTTTGCAAAGATAAAATGTTCGAATGCAAAATACTAATTTGCCAGGCTAAATACAGCCTTGGAATCACACAGCACATGGCACATGGACCTTGATTTTAATACACATACAGAGAGAGCTTTTGAATTCAGAGTTGTGAAGTACTTGAATTTTCTAGAAAATTAAGATTTATTCCTTTGGGAAAATCACTCCCCCGGCCCCTTTCGTAAAGAGGGCTCAACAATGGGTTTCTTTCTCTGTTTGTAGGGTGTATCACAAAACTTACATCAGGCACTGCTCCAAAGTGTTTCTGCTGAGCAAATGATGTCATGATAATGTAAGCCAATCCGGTCAGGGAGAGGGACTGAAAGCAGTCAGTTAACCGCCTACAGGAAAGTGTGGTTTGGCCTTTCTAGAACCTTCTGCACACACTTCACCCAGGTGTGGGGCTTGGGTAGGCCCCCAGAGATCTGCATTTGAGGCAGTTAACTGGGTGGAAGGAAAGGCAGGTCAGTGTCCCTTCCTCTCCCCTGCCCAGGGCTGGGCTTTCCCCGGATCTGCAGGGCTGGTTTCTGCTACAGGACAGTGGCTCGGTCCTGGCCTCACCGTTCACTATAGACACGCTGTGAAGATCATGGCCTACAGACAGGATGGCCACCTAGGGAACCCTTCTCTTCACAGTGCTCGGTGTGATGTCAGTTGTAGCCCCCCACCCCACACCCCTCTGACAAAAGACCATAAACCTGGAAGGCCTGGGAAATGTCTCCTCGAAACTTGACAACCCCCGGGGCACGCTAAGCACCAGGCAGAAACCTCCAGAGGGTTGGCATCTTCGGACAACCCAGGAAAAACTGCTCCGACATCACAGTTTATCCTTGCCCTGCACAGTAATAACCCTCCTCAAGGCCTCCTCACTAACGCATGTGCGAAGCAATAACATACAACCTTTTGTAGTTCAAAGAGAGGTTAATGCTTCTGGACTGGCATTTTTTTAATCTTTATATATGGACTCGATTTCTCGTCCATCCTATAAAGGAGATCAGGAGTTTAGGGGCCCTACAGGGCAGAAAGCTCAAGCAGAAGCCACAGACCTTTTTGAAGCAGTTCTAGGATCGCCTCTGGGTTGGAGCAGTGAAATCAGTCAAGACCTGAGGCAGGCAAGTCAGTGCATCTGCTTATTAAGAATTTCACTGGGGGTGCGCCTGGGTGGCTCAGTTGGTTAAGCATCTGACTCGGCTCAGGTCATGATCTCGCGGTTCATGAGTTCGAACCCGGTGCTGGGCTCTGTGCTGACAGCTCAGAGCCTGGAGCCTGCTTCGGATTCTCTCTCTCTCTCTCTCTCTCTCTCTCTCTCTCTCTGCCCCTCCCCCACTCATGCTCTGTCTGTCTGTCTCTCAAAGATAAACATTAAAAAATATTAAAAAAAAAAAAAAAAAAGAACTTCACTGGGGACCTGGGCCAGGGCACATTCCCCTCTCTCCTAAGTTACTACTCTTGTGGGGTGCTGGGGAGGTATCTGTATCCTCTGCAGGCTTGTGTCCCAATGCAATCAATTCTCAGGCTTTATTTGGCATCCCAGAAGCGTTGGTTTAAAAGGCAGCATCCAGAAAAAAATAAACAAAAGGCTGTATCCAGGCCCCTCTTAAGTGGGTGATCCTGTCTGTGCCAGAGCCCAGGAATCCCTACATAGACACTAGTATGACTACAACTGCACGTCCAGATATGCTGCCCAAGTGAACAGGGCAGATTCCCAGGAAATTGGGTCTTCAGTGTAGACTAGATACACCAGCGGGTCAGTGGACATGAGTTGCATGGTCCCCCCTTTTGTGGGACATTTTAAGAGGGGGATTTCCCTCCCGCAGACAATGACTAAAAAGAAAACTTCACCGAGGCATTGCAAACAGGGTCAGGAGCTACAATGTTCCGCTTTTTAAATCATATTGCTTGTGAATCCCCAGCTACTTTTTCTAACCGCCTCACTTCCTTAAAGGCACAGGCTCGTGCTAGTCCAGACCCCAGTCCTCGCTGGCACAGAGGATTGATTCGGTGGCGAGCTTTGGGCCGAGGCTGGAGGCTGGTGTGTATAAAGAATGATTTGTAACACTTAAGAATTTATTCAAAGTAATGTCCCACTTAATAATTCATCCAGCCTTGCAAAATCTACGGCAAATCTGTGAAATTAAATGGTAAAACATAAAAGGATTGGATTAACGAGGCTTCTCAGGCTCTTCTGAAAACCGTTTTCCATTTTAATCCTGGCTGCACATCTTTACTTAATATATTAATCCCTGTTCCCATCTTAGTGACAGAGTAAACTCATTAGAGCCGGCAAAGAATCTTGCACGAGTTTCGGAAGGGAGGTCCCACTGACATCCATCACACTACGGGTCACTGAGTGAGCTTAAAGCCCAGGATTAGGGTCCTGAAAATTTGGGTCCGTTTGTCCGATGAGGAACAATTTCTGACTCACTCAAAGCATAAAGAAGAAGCAAGTAAAGAAAAATGGAAGAAGCCGTGATAGTGTAAGTGCTGTGGGGGCAATGGGAGAAGAAGGATGTCAGCCAGACTCCCCCAAGTCAAAAGGGGGCTGGCCAGTGAAGGTGACGTTAGGTTTGCAGAATCTCTGTGCTCAACCCTTTTCCATCTTATCAGTGTGAAGGATGAACAATTGACCTGCCGCAAATTGCTGGAATTTTAAAAATTAAGTTTAAAAACCATTTATTTGCATCTACCATAAACATGAAAAGAGAGTTTAGGGTACCTGGCTGACTCAGTCAGCAGAGCATGAGATTCTTGATCTCAGGGTTGTGAGTTCAAGCTCCATGTTGGGTGTAGAGATTACTTTAAAAAAATTTTTTTTAATGTTTATGTTTATTTTTATGTTTATAAACATAAAATATAACAAAAATATAAACATATAAAAAAATGTTCATTTTTGAGAGAGAGAGAGAGACAGAGAATGAGCAAGGGAGGGTCAGAGAGGGAAGGAGACACAGAATCCGAAACAGGCTCCAGGCTCTGAGCTGTCAGCAGAGAACCCGACGCGGGGCTCGAACTCACGAACCCTGAGATCATGACCTGAGCTGAAGTCGGACGCTTAACCGACTGAGCCACGCAGGTGCCCAGGGTGTAGAGATTACTTAAATAAATAAATATATCCTAAGAAAAAAAGAGGAAAAGAGATTTTAACTTAAGAAATACAATACATGCAAGGTGCTTCCATATATCTCATTGAACACAAGTTTTCAAATAGGCAGGTTTTGGTATTCCCATTTTTGCAGGTGAGGGAACTGAGATTCCATTTAAGTGGCGTGCCCAAGATCTTACAGAGAACTTGGCCCAGGCGTTACTGTGTTTTGGCCCCGCCATGGTTCTGGATAACTTGGGCATCACACTATCTGCAGACCTCTGCTCACTCAGGCTGCTCCAGTCAAGCAGCAAAACCCACCAGAAAAGTCCTGCCCACCCCTAAGGAAGCAAAAGGTCAAAGGACAACGACATTCTTCACAGTGTCCTGCAGCTCCCCCCACTTCCCTGGCATTCACCCCACGACCCCCTCAACCAGGACACGTATCTCCAAGACTTAAAGGATGAAACAAAAACACCCACCTCCTCAAACCCACTTGAGGGAAGCTCCTTCATCTCACCTCCCATCCCTGGGGAAAATGAGCAGCATTCCGCCTCCACAGGCCACCTTCTCCGGCTGCGTGGCACATTTGGTCACCCTGAGACCCCAACCAAGAGGGGAGCAATGTCAGTTACACTTGCTTCCACTTGACTGTACCCCCCAAGGCCTGGGAGAACTGGTGCGCCTGGATTTCAGAGACAGATACCAAAGGGGAAAGAGGGTAGACGGGCCCAAGGATGCCCTCAGGCCCTTCCCCCATGCTGTCTGTCCTCTCTTGCACCTCCCCAATCTCAGAATTCACTTCAACAGGTAAAGAGAACCCTGGGCCGAACCCTGGAGAAAGTGCATCTTGCTGTACGGTAGGCGATGGAAAAGTCATGATTAATTCATTTCTCTGGCGCTCAACCTTCCAGAGAGTGGGGCAAAGAACAGAAATGATATTTGTACTGGGATCTGTTTTCTCAAAAGCCGGTCTCCAGAGACCGTCCTGGAGTGGATTCCACAATTACACTTGTGCGCTCCTACACATCTTAATTTTTATCTGTGTTGACATCACGCAGAGACTACAAAGTCCTAAATTGTCGATGGACAGACAACAACATAGTCACCACAGTAAACTCACCAAGGCAAAGCCAAGCAAGGTAGCCATTCATTTTACCCCTTAGATACACACTTGTATCACCAACAGTTGAAATGCATTTTTAAAACTCAGGTTTAAACTTATATTACTTAATGTAATTCATTTCTTAAGTATTCTAGTTAATCAAGTGCTAGTGACAATCACATACCCAAACTCTATAATTTTCTCTTTGAGCAAAATAGTGGATTTCATATTGAAATAGAGATGATTTTGACTCTCCTGTAATAATACATTCCTGACAAACATGTTTGAAGGGCAAAGGTCCAAAACTTGAATGGTGGTCTTTTTTTTTTTTCTTCCAATTTTTAATTAATTTTTTTGAGGGAGAGCTCAAGCGGGGTAGGGGCAGAGAGAGAGGGGACAGAGGATCCGAAGTAGGCTCTGCACTGATGGCCGAGAGTCCCATGTGGGGCTCCAACTCACAGATGGCGAAATCATGACCTGAGCTGAAGTTGGAGCTCAACCGATGGGGTCACCCAGGTACGCCTCCTTTTTTTTTTCTTTTTTTTTTTTTCAAGTAACAGTGGACTTATATGTTCTTAGAAGGGGATTACCTTACAAAGAGCATGGATCTCATCATGGATCATGGAGGCACTGCCACCCTCATGCCCAAACCACTCAACATGCTAATGGGTAAGGTGGGTGCCAGTGAGGAGACCCCCAAACTTAACCTTTTTTAGCTTCATAGAAAAGCTATCAATGGGTGTAGAGTTTACACAGTATAAAGAAAATGATGACGTTTTCCAGCAAAACTTACTAAAATTGTTGAACTTAAAGTTGTTTCGTTTTTCAGTAAAATTTACTAAAATTATTGATAAGTACATTAATTAATTTGTTCAAATTTCCAGTAGGTAGTACAGAATCCCTGATCAATCATCTAAGCAAATGATGACTCAAGATCATTTCTCAAGATCAAAGAACAGCCATTTTAGAGGCTAAGTCAAGATTGATCATCAATTCTACCAGCTTCAAGAAATGTATAAAATTAAAGAATAGAACTAAACATCACCCTTTTGGTCTTTAGAAGTAAATTTCAACATGCCCCTGTTTCACCTGTTTCAATTATTAAAACTCCTCAACACAACTTCCATGCAAACTCAATTTCATTTTTATTTGAAACATGTCTCACTATCTTAATAAATAGAGACTTGTAGGGGCGCCTGGGTGGCTCAGTTGGTTGAGAGCCAACTTCGGCTCAGGTCATGATCTCGCAGTTCATGAGTTTGAGCCCGGTGCTGGGCTCTGTGCTGACAGCTCAGAGCCTGCAGCCTACTTTCTGATTCTGTCTCCTTCTTTCTCTGCTCCTCCTCTGCTGGTACTCTTTCTCTCTCAAAAATAAAATAAAATAAAAACCATTAAAAAAAAAAAACCCAGAGACTTGTAATAGCATCCGTGATAGAAATCTGAGACATGGATGCTTTAGGAGTCCATTATATCTATAAAGAGAGTATCTAGACAATAATTCTAATAATTAACTAGAAAATCTAGGGTGATCACATTTTTAAAAGTAATATTTAATAGTGCTATACTAAAATATTGATAAGTTTTAGTCGTAAAACAACCAATGGCTCATACTACCCTCCCCGCTTACTTGATAAGAAGTTAAGACAACCTGCTTCATCTCATGAGCCTGAAATCCTGAGGTTCCTGAGTGAGAACGAGCCACTTATGGAAGTGAAATAATCGGACTACACTACCGTGAACTGTGCAGGCAGGAAGCCTTGCCAACCGTCATGCCAGAACTATGAGATAATGGGTATTTCAAAATGTCTGTCCCATCTCAGAACCCAGTCACCCGCTCCCACCGGCACCTCAGCATCCCCGAAAGAAACTGAAGTGAACTTTGGTGCCAGAGAAACATCTCAACACCTAACTTGCAGTCCACTAGGGAAGATGCTGGGAGACCCGAGGAGGGTTACTTTCATTTTTCTTGGCTCCTGACTAATGGTATTGGTGTAGCCCCAAATAATTGCAGGACCTACCTGACCCATGTTGTGCCCACTCAAAGGAGAAAGCGCCCTCTGAGCAAAGAGCCAGTGTCAAAACTGGGCAGGAGAAAGCTGGCAGTGGACAGCCGTTTAGAAGATGTGTTAGGGCAAGTTTTAATTCTTAAAGGGCTTTACGTTTAAACAGACAAAGTAAACTCCTTACTCTGAAATTTTATTGATCAGGCTTGGGGATGGTGCCAGGTGGGAGAAAAGAGACAATATTTAATGAAATTAGGACCATTTCCAGGAAGAAAAGTGTGATGCTTAAGCGAAACTCTCTTGAATTAGAACAAAACCAAGAAAAACCAACGTCCTGGGATCACAGTGGTGCCTGGTGGCCTCCAGATGCCTGGCAACATGGGAAGACGGAAGGCTGCTTCCCCTGTGAACTTGTTAGCAGATTCAGAGATGCACCATGTAGAGATGTATAGGTAAGTGTGTGTATGTGTGAGATCTCTTTTCAAAGAGAAATACATTGGGGGGGGGCGGGGGAAAGAAGCTTGCCTACATTAATGGCTCTGCACTTAAAACTGCTACAGAGAAGGGTAAAGATTTGTCAAAGTCTGACCACACAGCCTATCACAGCCAAATCAATACTGCCCCACGCAACTGGCTTGAACGGGTCTGGAGGGACAACCCACGGCCTCTCAAAATGAGTCATCGCCCTTCGCGACGCCCCCTTTTTGCGGATTAGGGAAAGGTCCCCAAGGCTGGCGAGCGTCTGCCATGAGGGCCGGGAGCTCAGTAACCCGCTGCTTGTTCTGCTCCCTGCCTGGCTCCCCACTGCGCGCAGCCGCCCCTTAGCCGGCAGTGCTCAAGGCCACCCGCGCCGCCGCTCCCAGGCCCGCCCGCCTTCCTCCGCCAGGTCCCGGGCTCCCAGCTCTCACGGACTTCGATTCAGTCCCTCGTCCTCCAGTACGCTTCTCCAGAATTTCTCAGGGCCGCCAGGATCTCCTCGCTCCCATCCCTGAGCTCACGCTGCCTCCACCCAGATTACAGGCACAGTTTGCCCAGCGAGCACCATCGCGACCAGCCCCTTCCACTCCCCAAACTGTCTCCACGAAGGGCCCAAAGACAGGTACCCTCCGCTTTATCCAGGATAAAACACCGGGTCCTAACAGCTGGGGTCTCAGCCACAGGCCAAACTTCCAGGCTCAGCGCGTACTCCGGGCGCCCCTGCACAGAAAGGCTGCATGGTCCCCGGAGTGTGCAGCTCCCAGACCCAGTCCGCGAGGCTCCGGCTGGCCGGGGACCCGGCCCTCCCCGGCCTGCGCTCCCCCAACGCCCCAGCGCTGCCATCTAAGGACCCGCGTCTTACTCGGGAGCTGGAACCAGTGGTTCCAACCTCTGCTGCTCCGGATCTGGAGGGGTGGCCACGGCCGTTAGATATTCCCCGCTTTTCCTGTACAGCCCGCCTGTGTGTGTGTGTGTGTGTGTGTGTGTGTGTGTGTGTGTGTGTTGGAGGGCAGAAGAAAGGGTCCTAAGTTTATTTTTCTAAAGCATATATAACTAAGTATTGAATAAAGCAGCCAAAGGCTCGGCCCTCCCCCAAACCTAGGAATTCAAAGCCACATGGCCACAGCCCTTTCCAGCCAGGCCACCTCCGCGCACACGCTCCGCTAGGCAAGGCCATAAAAGCCCTTTAAAGTCCGCGATCCTTCGGAGGACACCCCAGATCTGCAGCCCCTCCCGGGCCACCCTTTCCCCACGCCTGGAGCCCCAACACTCGGAGGGCGCCCCGGGGACGACGCCTGAGGCCGCAACACTAGGAGGGCGTCCCGGGGACGCGGAGTCGGGGGCCGCCGCGCCCCCAGCCTGGGCCACCCACCTCTGGGCGCGGGATCCTGGGGGGCGCAGTCCTCGAGCTCTGCTCCGGCGCGGGGCGTCTGAGAAGCTCCGGGGAAGGCGTGCGGCAGCCCCGGGGCCGGGGCGAGCGCGTCTGCCGGGCGCAGCGGCCGCTGGGCGCGCCAGAGGGCCAGGAGCGCCTCCCGTGGGCTGCCGGAGCCCGCCCCTTCCCCGCCCCTCTCGGCGCCCGGCGACCGCGGGCCGCCCCTCCGCTTCCATGTGCCCTCCCCATCCACCCACGCGTCTCTGGCTTTGGTGGAATCCAAAGCACAAACCGAGAAACCACGAAATGAATGAATGGGTACATTGGAGGGGTGGAGGGATGGAGAGATGGATGGATAGAGGCAAGTGAAGCCCAGTATTTCCTAACTGGGGAGAGGGCTCTGTGTCTGGGGATGTGGACCTGTTGTCAGTGCACGGGTGGGCGTGTCGGCGTGTGCACAGGCGGGTGTGTGTTGGGGTACACGTACGTGTATGTAAGTAGGTGGAAGCGTGTGGGTGTATGTGCGCGCTCGCAACGCCAGGGGCTGCTGAGCTGCTGCCCGAGGTGGGAGCAATCCTTCATTTCGACACCGCACGACTGTCCCCGGGTAAGTACAACGGCCGGCAGCGGTTAGGAAGTGCGTCTTTGTGTTTTGGGGCTCTCCCCGATGTGGCCTAGAGGCCAAGGTGTGGACGGGGATGCTTCCGGCTCACCGGCTCTCCAGAGCCGTCGCGCTGCCCTCCTCGTTGTGGCAGCCGGTGGCCTGGTGTCAAAGCGCGTGTGTTAACAAAGCCATCGGTGGGGAAGGAGGCAGCTGATACACAAGGTGGGGCCGCATTAGGATAGTAGCCAACCGTCCCTCACTCTGGAGCGGTCTGAAATTTCAGTCTGTGGTCCCCTCCCCCAGCATGAATATTTAAATAATGTTAATGACCCTTTAGGGACTGTCTGGAAATCCTGAGAGGACACACGCTGAAACACCCTACACAGAAAACAGCATTTTTAAAAAGCAAGCAGTTATCTTACTCTGCACGCTCTCTGCAGAGGAAAATAATATAAAGCCAGGTTTCTTGAATTCAGCCTTCCACTAGGAATGATGGGGGTTTTTCATTTTCCTATTTATTCTCTCTCCAGCTTTGTAAGTCAGAGCGCCTTACTCTCTTTGGAGTTTCCATTTCTACGTGGGCCTGCTTCTTTCTGAACCCCTGGCCAAGGTCCTGGGGTCCTCTTCTGAGACTCAGTGCTGCCTGCCAAACACAGCAGGAAAGACAGCTGCCGGGGTCTGGTTCTTCTTTCCTAATCCACAAAGGTCCTTGATCTCCAGTACAAAGAAATGATATCATTGGGAACTGCCCAGAAAGCCTGTCCACACTATTGACACATTAACAACAGCACCCTCTGCAGAAAAGACTCCTTTCCTGTCTTGAGCTGTATTCACACCTTTCTGGGAGGAGGGGGATAAAGTCTACAATGGAGAAGTCAGCTGATCTCTTCAGGGTTCCTGAATGTCAATAGGCTTCTTTTTCTTGCCTTTTAGGAATGGTTTCACCAGCCTCCTTGTAGGTCTCTACTCTTGAATTTCAATAGAATTTACTGACCGGTGGTCAGAGATTATAGCGCATTATCCTCAATCAATTCCTGTTCCTTCCCTTTCTTCCTTCTTTCCTTCCTCCTTCCATCCTTTCTTCTTTCCTCCTTCTGTCACTTCCTTCCCCCTCCCTTCCTACCTTCTTTCTTTCCCTCTTTCCTTCCTTGTAGCTCCTCCTGTCACTGACGTAAGGAGTTAAATATCTGAGTGCCCTACATCATGGTCTATTTTTAACATTTTACTAACATGTGAAAAACTCACATTGAAATGAGCATGTTTGGGTACAGTTATTTATTTATGTGGACCACATTTATGTGGACATTTCCTTTTCTTCCATCTTATGTTAAAGAAGTAACCATGATTATATTAAACATTTTTAATATAAAATGCTTGGTGCATATCAGGTGCTCAGAAATATTCGTTTAATTTGTTCAATGAAATCAATGCGAGGGTATGACCATCTATGTATGAAAGTAAAAACTGTTTTTAATTAGCATTTTCTCATTTATTTCCCCCTCAGTCAGTGGTTCTCAGTTGAGGGTGATTTGACTCCCCAGGGGACATGCTGGCAATGTCTGGAGGCATTCCTGATTGTTATAATGGGGGGAGGGTGCTACTGACATCTAAGGGATAAGGTCCCAGATGTTGCTAACCAGCACCCCAGCAACAAAGGATTACCATGTTCCAAATGTCAATGGTGCTGAGGTTGAGACATCTGGCCTTGGACTCAAAGCCAATACCAAGGACCACAGACATCAGAACCACCTCTGCGCTCACTAAAAATGCAGATTTCTCGGCCCCACCTTTACCTACAAAGTCAGAATCCCTGGGGGCAGGGCTAGGAAAAGTGTTCTAATAGCTTCCACGTGATCTTAAGAACATGAGAATATGAGAAATGCTGGAGATGGGGAAAGCTGGCTTTATCACCCAGCACATTCTTATGGGTACATCACATCATTTGTCTCTTAACATGATAATGGTTATTGGAGCTGAGAATATTTTATGAAAGAAGCACATTTAGTCTCCTAGATGCACTACAGAAGCCCATTTGAAGCAAAGAAAGGGCTACTAATTTTGTGGGGGGGAAAAAAAACATAGTTGAGATGTGAAAATTTTAATACTCCCAAAGGCCCTACAGCATCTAGGACACAAAACCTATGGAAATTTTGCTTAGCCGGGAAAGAACTCAGGACTTCTTTCACTATGGCCTAATGTACATATCTGCCCATTTTGCATCTGCTATGCTGCTGGAGTGACATAAACTGTGCCTGAGGGACAGTGACCTCCAAGGGACCCAAGAAATATAATGTACCTGCTGAAGAAACACCAAAAGTAAAGGCTTTTTGGGAAAGAGGTCAGCCTAGATACAGATTGACAAAGCTCTTCTCTCTCTCTTCCCAAACAATGAACCAAGTCCAGCAAATACTGGTCTTTCAGTAGCCACATGTCCCTAAACTTAGAGAATAGTAGAAACTGAAAAAAAGACTCAGTGAGTCCCTCAGAGAGATCATTTGCAAACCAAAGGCGGGGGGGGGGGGGGGCAAGGGAGGCCCATCATAAAAGAGAACTTGCCACTTCCTCCTTCTAGCAAGGAGCAACATCAAAAAACGTCAGCTGGGTGTAATCTTCATATGTTAAATGTGTCCCACTGAAAATAAAGATTTACTAGGAAGAAGGAAGAGGAAGAGGAATAAGGGGTGAGGAGGAGGAAGAGGAGGAGGGGATTAAGGAAAAAGACCAACACCAAAAAGGCTGGCCTCCATGAAACCAATAGCCTTAGATCTGTGGGGCTTTCCCCACAAGCAACAGGTGAGGTCACTGGAAAGTTAGGAACAATCCCAATCCCAAGGGCATCATGGGACCAGATGCACCACTGAAAATGTATGGGAAGAAACAAACTGGGGAAAATATTTGCAACATACATAACGATGAATTACTATCTCTACTATGTGAAGAGTTCTTACAAATCAATAAGAAAATTGAAGAAAATCACCAAATACCTAATAGGAAAAAGAAAACAGTCGTTTATAGATAAATAATGCTCAAACTTCATAATTAAAGAAATGTAAGTGACAATATGATATTGGCCTATGATATTGGTAAATACATAAAATACAAATTTTATTTCTTGTTGGTGAGGGAATGATGAAAATTAAGTGATTGTACTCTGTGGATGGGAATATACATTGATATTAATACATTGCTAAATTCAGAAGACAATTTGGTGATATCTCTTGAGATAAAAAATATTTATACACTGTTCAAGTGCAATTCACTTTGGGAATCTATGGAGATTGGGGGTGGGGTGGGGAGAAGTCAGAGAATGAGAAATTCCTGATCACCAAAAAGGCCAAAAGCAAAAGAGTATTTATTTAATATACACTTTTAAAGTTGTTTGCTGTGCTCTGTTGTGATGTAAGTACTTCTGGTAACCTCTTAAAACAGCATTTGTTTGGAGTACCAAAGGCAAAGGGCTTGTATGAGGCTTGGTACAGGGTGGATATCAGGCAAGATAATGTGAGATGAAGAAGTCAAACTAAATAAGAAATCAGAACAACAAGTGAGTAGAACTCACCCCACCCCACTTGAGTTAACCCCTTGAGTTAAAAGCCCATAAAAATAGTGGGGTGGGCACTGGACATCTTCTACTCTGTCAGTAGGGGTTCAAATATTTTACTTTAAATGTAAAAGGAAAAATTTATCCCTGCTGGCTGCAGGACTTGGGACAGCCAATTAAGTCCTAGGAGCCGTACGGATCATTTGCTTGCTTTCTAAATCAAATAGTGGTTTTACCTTGTTCATGTGGATGTTTTGTATGTCTATGGATTTGCCACTTAACACGGTTCTCCACTGATCCCTGATTCTTACTGAAAGGCAAAACGGGCATCTCCAGATGACGTGGCGTTTTCATAAAAGGGATGACCCATCATGGAGTGTTTCAACTGTCAACGTTTGGAATGTACCACACATAAGACTGACACAGGTCAGTCAATGGACTGTTTGTTTGGACTTGCAGTTATGTTTTATCAAATTAAAAACACCCTTCTCAAAGCCAACTCTTCTCTAAGGTCAGACCTGGTTGCTAAGCGGCAGTCAGATCGAAAGCCTGCAAATCAGTGTTTGTCAAGCTAGCTCACGTCAAGAGTAGCCAGAAAAAAAGAAAACAACAGATTTTTTTCCCCCTAGATCTGAGCCCCAGGAATCTGTATCTGTTTAAGCTTTCCACATGATTCTGTTGCCCAGCCTGGTTTAGGGAGCACTTGGGGTGGACACAGTCCTGAGGCAGAAGGGGAGATCATGGACACAGAAATAGGGACAGTGTCATATGAGAATATTTGGCTCTAGGACTGTGTTTCCTCCCATTCTTGGCCTCATTTGTGATGCCTGCCTTTCCTTCCTTTCCTCTCCAGGGTCTGTGGCTTCCTGTGCCCCAGTACGTTCCTTTCCTGCCTGTTCCACATTTATTTCCTTTTCCTGCATCCTCACACTTGGCCTCTCCTTTGCCAAACCTTCTAACACAAGGAAAGGGTGACCTCATGACATTCACCCCTGCCGTTTGAGACTCTTTTTTCAAAAGACCTTTAAAAACACTCCAAATGAAACATTCCAAAACCCAAACAACTTTTGTCCATCTAATTGTCTTTATTTTGTCCCACACTGCAGCTGGCCTGTGCCTTCTCTACCTTGGCAAAGTGACATCGCATCATCCAGACTGCCCATTGTAATAAAGCTTTAAACGGTAGCATAATAAACAGAGAGTCATACAGTATTCCAAACTAAAATCTTCAATGAAAAGCAGCAACATGGGGAAGCCCTGTGTTGGGAAGGGTGGAGGAAAAATGCTATTTGCAGAGGGGAAGGGCAGGGTGGGGAAGGAAGAGGGCACAGAGGACAGAGTACCCCAGTGAGGGAAGAAGAAGTCACCCATGGCTACATGAGATGATTGTAGCCCACATCCTTAGCTCCAGAGGCCTCAGAGCTCATGCGCTAACGACAAGAACATACTCACGTATTACTTGGTAATTAGGAGCAACAAAGCCCTATGATGCACAAGTTCTTTGTTTCTTGGCTAAGGATTTTATCTCATTTAACGACTGAAGCATTTTAAAGATCTGCTGGGAGAGCTCGGGAGGCTCAGTGGGTTGAGTGTCTGACTCTTGATTTCGGCTCAGGTCATGATCTCACAGTTCGTGGGATCGAGCCCCACGTCAGGCTCTGCCCTGACAGTGTGGAGCCTGCTTGGGATTCTCTCTCTCTCTCCCTCTCTCACTGCCCCTTGCCCCCCCCCCCAATAAATATATAAATATGAAAAAAATAAATATATGAAAAATCTACTAGAGGCACCTGGCTGGCTCAGTTGGCAGAGCATCCGTGGTCTTGAGGTGGTGAGTTCGAGCCCCACGTTAGGTGCAGAGATTACTTAAAAAAAAAAAAGTACTAAAAATTCCAGAGTTCATTCCCTAATGGAGACAAAGCCTAAAATGAGGTACTTTTTAAAGCATGACATTGAAAACATAAAATATGGCCAATATACTTGGACTGTACAAAGCATGTTCACGGGGTGCTGGGAAACAGTGTCTGCCATGGCCAGGATAGTCCTTGCTGAGTAAACTCGGTGGGTTTGCTTCTCATGAACGATCTGGGTTTTAAATGCAAAACCACCTTTCTTTCTGGTGGTGTTTAACCCCTTTTCGATTTTAGGTGAAGATGGAGAATTGTTTTTTTAGTTCTTAAAAAATGGGACTGTAATATTTTCCCAGTAATTCCCAAGTTTCCCTCAGAACTTGGGAGTACAGGCTGTTTGTTCATTTATGGAAAGAACCATAAAGACTTTCAGTAATATCAGGGGTGGAGAAAGACTAAATCTTGACATCGTCAATAACTCGGATGGTCGCACAGCTACTTTTCACAGTAGTTTCTGACTTACTCATCAAATGTTTTGATATGGAGACCTACCCAGGGAGAAAGCAGGCTTTTTCCTTCTACAACACTGTGTTCACATTACTTTACTTATCCTAGTGTTAAGTAGGATGATGAGCTATATTGTGAAGGCATTTTAAGTTTACATGCATGGAGTAAATTAATTACTTCCCTAAATAGCCACCAAGATTATAAAGTGTTACGATCATTTAAATATGGAGAATGCTAATCGCTGCTTCTACAGTATGTTTAAAGCCTCTGTTGGGATGGGACCATGGCCAATAGAAAATCACCCGAGAAGGCACCATAGCTTATGATAAAGTCCACTAAAGCACACAGAGCCACATGATCCGTGCAGACTCTGTACCTCCTCAGGTCAACGCTTTCTCCAAGGCACCCTCTTCTTCTCCTCTCCTCCTTACTTTCCGTCCTTCCTCCCTTCTTCCCTCCCTGGTTCCTTTTCTTTTTAGACCAGTGCCTGGTTAATTTTAGGAGCAGGCACTGCAAACTCAAACACCTTAAGAAGTCTGACAGATAACAGAAATGGGTAAAGCTGCCAGGTATCTGAAACAGTTTGTGTCTCCCAAGAAGGGCTCAGGCACTGAGGAGCCTAGGTGCCGGACTGCTAAGTAATTTATAGACTGGTCGAGATAAGATAGGCAGGCACCGAGACGAGGACAGCGTGTTTAGACAGACAGCTGCTGCTGCTGCTGCTGCTCCCGTTTTTTATTTTAAGCATTTTTTTTTTCTTTTTGCACTCAATTGGGATGGGGGAAGGCATATCGAGATGCCAGAGACAAGAGAATAAGACCTAGGGAGAAAACAAACTACTCGTCACCCAAGACACGTTCCTCATTTTACGGTATAACCAAGTGTCCATGAATTATAGAGTCTCTGGAGCAAGAGGCCTGGGATCGAATCCTGATCTGTCCCTTATTAGCTGTGTGAACTTGGGAAAGCCGTCCCTCCGAATCCTCACCTGTAAAAAAGGCAGATCAGAATTTCTACCATATATGGTTGCTGTGAGTGTAATGAGATCATCCACGTAAAGCTGTAAGCTCAGAGCCGGCGGCAAGGTCAGAACTCAGGGTCAGTTGTCAGTAGCGAAGCGAATGAATCCTAGATGGATCCTACAGCATTTGAGTAGAACCGCCCAGCAAGACTGGGTTAAAGTCAGGACTCAGATGCGGGCCTGCTCACTCCCAGCCCGGTGAGAAGTTCTTTGCTGTAAGCCTGCTTCCTTTGGCATTTTTATTACTTTGAAAGCGAACACCAAACAACAAGAATTACACGGGACGGTGAGGGGAAGCCCGGGTATTAAGACCAGGCTCAGATCTGTGGCCCATCTCTGGGGGTCTGGCAGTAAGGCCAGACAAGATGCAGAAGCAGGGGTAGCGTCGTATTGGCAGCCCGGGCACGCAGGGCGGGCTGTGCTGTCAGTGGGGTTTTGCTTTGGGTTCTCTTAAAGCCTCCAGCCCATTCTCAATATTCTGTGATAGTTGACAGGCAGAGGACGCTGCCATGGACCTGAACCCGACGGAGGGGGCTGGGGATGAGGGCTCCCCACTGACACTCAGGTGTGCTGTGCTTCGTGCCCACTCTCGGAAAGGGATGCCTTCCGGGCACTGTATCCAGAGGGCCCGGTTCCCACAGGAGTAGGCATCATCTTATCCCGGGGCAGGGACCCTGCCATGCTGAAGTGAGCAGAGTCAGTGTCCCCACCGTCTGCCCCCCGCCCCCCTCTTCTTCCGGCCTTGGCATCACCTACCGCTCTTGTTTTGTGTGCCTTGGGATCACTCAGTCTGCCCTGGATCCGCCAGCTCTGGAAGCCATTCTCCCTCACACTCCTCTCTCCACCTACAAAGTCCTTCTCACCAGTCCTGGCCTGTCCAACTCCTCCCCTTCCAAGGCCTCTTCCTCAGCCTGCCCCAAAGGCTGCTCTTCCCCAACCACAATCTTCTTCCCCCCATTCCCATTATCTTGACATTCCCCTGGGTAGAGACATTCTACTGAGTGCACCCTAGAATCCTACCTGAGGCCCAGCATCTTCCCGTGCGTATCCATCCAACCCACATATTCCAGCCAAACTCCATACATGCCTCCCCGCCACTCATCTTCCCTGCGTTTCCTGACTTAGGGTCTTGTGGTCCCCATGGTCACCTCTGCCTTCTTCTTCACTGAGGTCCAGCCACTGTGGTTTCTCTTACTGTCCCCACTGTTTCTGCATAGTCCAGTCCTTCCTCCTTTCTGACCTGGACCGTCACCGGCCTCTTGACAGGCATCTCTGCCTTTGGCCTCTCCCCCGTCTTGTCCATCTTTCACAGGGCACCCGAGTTCACCTCCTAAACCAATCTCCAATGGTTCCTCTTGCCAAAATTAAAACTCCTTCTCATTCAATCATCTATCCATTTCACAGATATTTATTAAGATCCCGTCATGTATGACATACCCTGACGTGTGTTGGGGAGGTGGCAGTGAACAGTCATATGCTTGCTCTCTCTCTGGAGGGGGCGATGAGTGTTCTTGCTGTTTCTTCCAGACTACTGTCCTCCTTTCTCAGTAAGTCGCCCTCCCTCGCCACTTGAAGATTTCAGCAGCTGTCACTCTGTCCACCAACACTCTGATAATAAATCATTATAATAAAATGCTCTTTTCAACTAGTCCCCATTTGAGTAGGTCTCTAGGAAATGTCTTCACAAGTTTATTTATTTTGAGAGGTGGGGGAGGGGCAGAAAGAGAGAGAGAGAGACTGAGAGAGAAAGAGAGAGAGACAGCGAATCCCAAGCAGGCTCCGCACTGTCAGCACAAAGCCCAACGTGGGACTCAAACCCACGAACCATGAATGAGATCATGACCTGAGCCAAAATCCAGAGGTGGATGCTTAACCAACTGAGCCACCCAGGCACCCCTGGAAATGTCTTTTTAAAAGCAAAGCACCAACTCACAAAAATAGCCTTTTGAAACACATTGAATAAAATAGTTCTTAAGCTTTTAGGTTAAAAAAACATATGCACTTTTAAAACACCAAATAAACTAGACTTTCCTGTAAGGCAAATGCCAAGGAGAATTTGGTACTTTGTATGAAAGGACCTCACGACCCTTACATTTCTAAAATTTACCATGGGTGAATTTGGTTGGCCTTTCCTTTTCCTCTCCTATTTTCTGTGCCATTCTTCTCTCTTGAACTCGTTAATGACAAACCCAGCTCTTCTCAGACATGTCACTGGCACAAAAAACGTGTGGCTTGAAAGTTACGGAGTCCCTCCACAAGGAAAACATACTGTATGGTCTTTGCTCTGGATCTGAACTCCAAGTGAAAGGGTGCTTGTGACATTAACAGGTTCAACATTTCCCCAAGAAAAGAAGAGCACTTGTGGACCACAGAGAGGAGGTGGGTTCCAGGCGGGACCTTCCACAGGTTACCTTACCCGCCTGTGCCTCAGTTTCCCAATCTTTAAAATAGGGACGATTACATAGTATCTATACCATGAGCCTGTGGTGAGCACTGGGTGAGGTAATGCTAACAAAGTCCATAGAACCTACCTTTTCGATTCTCAGTAAATGTTAGCTACTGGTTATAATTTTTCTGTGCCAGTCTGTTGCTCTGTAATTTCCCTATGTTCAGTCCCAAAAGCCAGAGTGGTCTTAGATCAGATCAGTTCTTGACTCATTCCTTCTCCTAGGGGATCATAACTATTTTCCTGTTGTTACATTTTAATTAAGACATTTTCCCAATTTTAAAAGAAATTCATCCTCATTGTATAGAAAGCAATAAATTGTGGGCTCTGGAATATTACAGACTTCAGACTGAATCCTGTCTCCACTCTTACAGCTTTTATGACCTTGGGAAATTGTTATGTTCTCAGAGCATCGATTTCTTCATCTGTCGTACCAATGGGACAAGGAGGGTACATACCTCACAGTGTAGCTGTAAGTGTTAAATGAAACAATGCAGGTAGAGTAACATAGTGCCTAGCCCTTGGTGAATGCTGGGAAAGCAGTGGGGGACAAATCAGGAAGGGAAGAAAGAAGCAAAGAAGGAAGGGAGAGAGGAAAGGAGAGAAGGAGGAAGGAAGGAGAGAGGGAGGAAAGGAGAAAGGGTGAGAGGAGAAAAAAACAGGAAGGTGGGTCAAGACTATTACAGGATAAGAAAAGTTTGATGAAGTCCACATGGAAGAAAAAGGTTCATTTTAATAAACTGTCAAATATGATGAAAAATGCTTAGAAACAGGATGCATTTTTTTTATTTGAAAAAGAAGATTCTCTGCCTCTTTTTGCAATGCCATTTCTCTTAAGAGGGATTTTCCTATGTCACTCATGGGATAAACTTAATATAAACTTGGAATTTTTTTTCATATTTGGGTTTTGTTCATATTTTCTTTGCAAGAACCAACATATTTAAAACACATTAAGAATAATAAAAATAGTGACTCTTACTGGATAAATGTTTGTCTATTTCTCAACCTTAAATAAGCTTTTATTTTCAAAATTCCCAAAGGATTTAGTGACATTAATTTGAAAAATCACCCTTAAAATCTGAATCTGTTTAAATATATGGTACGTCTCATAGAAAAAAAAAAAAAAACATGCAACACAACATTCAATAAACTGATTTTTTTACTTAAAAGTTAATAAATGCTATAAAAATGCAGGTATCTTAGGAACAACTGAATTAAGAAACTGCCCTAAGCTCAGGCCTGGTAGGTACAGGGGTCTCCTAATAAATATTGCAGGATATCTGTAATGCTGAATTTCTCCAGATTTATTGAAAGGTATATTTATTCACCAAGGGCCCAGCTTTCCTTATTTACTGAAGACGCAGTTCTGTTTTATCATATTCATGAATCACAGCAATAGAATGATAACGAAAATGTAATCAGAATGTTGTCAGGATGAGGGCCCAAGGGCAAGTCTGAAAAGCAACCAAATCTTGGGGATGCAAATCGAATCTTATCCCACCAGGTAAACTCCAGCTTTGTATTGAAGAACAAATGCAAACAAAACTACATAAAAGCTCCCTTATTGATCAGGGACTGTGAGACCTACTTTATATATTTGCATATAAGCACTGTCATTTTGTTCTACCAGGCAAAGCCATATGAGACAGTCATTAGGAGCAAAGGCAGCCTGGTTAGATCAGGGCTCTGAGACTCCTTAGCTGTGTCCTTGGACAAGTTACTTAGTCTCTCTGTACCTTTTCTTCTTCTGTAAATTACTCATAGTATCTATCTCATAGGGTTGCGTAATAATCCAATAATATAATACCCTATGCATCCAGGGCAATTCCTGACAGACACATGGAAAGTTCTCAATAAGTTAGAATAAATAAATATCATTTAATGAATATCACTATCGATATACTAAATATTATTCTCATTAATTTTTTTTTTTTTGTAAATGGAACTAGACTAGAAATTCATCATGTTACAGATGAAAACTCACCAGTCTAAGAGCATATGGAGAGTGTGATGGCAGATTCAGTACCCTACCCACTAGCCCCGTTCCCTTTGGGAAAGGAAGTGGGGACTGCAGCATCTGGGATCTTTTCTTTTTCAGAAATAGACATAAGAGTGCTGAGCTAAAATAAATGTCATATCTCCACGGGCTCATTTCTGAGGAAGCAATAACAATAGGCTCAAGTTACATCGAAACAACCTAGCTCTTGGTGTGTAAGCCTGTTCGTGTTTTGCAGTCTCTTCTAGCCAGTCAATCACCTAGTCTGAGCATGTTTTCTCTCTTTACACACAACCTACACATATGTCATGATTTTCACCGTGCTAACTACACCTTTTTACTCCAACAGAAAAAAAGCAAGGAGGGAGGCCATTGGGGGATGGGTAGAAGAAAGAGATTGAAGAGGAAGGCATTTGATCATTTACTGAGAGGAACACTAGATGCTCACTTAACACAGTCTTAAATACTTGTATAATGAAGCAAGATGTTTCTGCCTATGCATCCAACAGGTATTCCTGAGAATTACACTCAAGATTTATGAGGCCTCTGTGATGCCCAACTTGTTTCGGAAGGACAAAGTCTACGAATAATTTTTTTTTCAGGAATAACCTGTGACCATTCTAAACCCTCCCAGACATTCATAATTTGTTAAATGAACTAGATCTAGGCAAACCCCTGCTTAAGTGGGAACCAGACTGGCAGCTTAGACCAATGGCTTCTGCCAATGGCATTCGCATTTGGTTTGCTTAACTTAGTTCTCTGGGAAGTCATAGACTCTGGTACTTGCCAATGAGCCACTCATAAGACGACAGGCTTATCTGCAAATGGGCTCTGACCTACACGAACAGAGACTATTTCTAGAGCTTTATCATCATTAGTTGCTCCCACTGCTGGAATGCTAGAAATGTACATAAGAGGAAATGCACTGGTGTATTCAGGAAATATTTGTGAATGTATCAGAACTTAGACTTGGAATATCCAGGCCACTGTCATCTATTTTAGGAGGTGACCACTCAGAGAGAGGGGAATTTTACCAAGTATAAGCGCAAGACATTTTAAAAACTGGGATGATGAAGTTATCTGCAGAAAATGAAATCAGGCCAACACCAATAGCCCAGCTAAAATTAAAATTCTAGAATGGGCTTCAGAAAAATCATAACATGCCCAGATTAAGGGGAAAAAAGCTTCATTCAAGAGAAACAAACAAAATGGGGACAGAATTTCCTATAGTTTCACTTCATAGAGAAAACCAATGAGGTACAGATCTTGACATGGATCAGGTTTGGAAGCCTTTATTTCCAGAAAAAAAAAGAAGTCAGGAGAAGTCTGTTGATAGGCTATCAGTATATTTTGTGAACTGAAATGGTGTATCTGTCTGATTTAAAGCCTAATATAACCTATTGTTATTCCTGATTGAATAAAGTCATAATAAAAAAAATCCAAAACCACAAATAATTCCAAACCATAATAATCAAATGTATTAAGCAATTATCTTCATCTCCTTTGCAACATCCCTTCTGATTAGGGCTGCCAAACTTAGCAAATTAAAATATAGGACACCTGGTTAAATTTAAATTTTAGGTAACCAATAAACCATTTCTTGGTATGTCCCATGTAATATTTGGGACACACTGATGCTAAAAATATATTCATCACTAATCTAAAATTCAATTTAATTGAGTATCTCATGTTTTATCTGGCAAAGCTACTTCTGCCCCATCCTTAGAGCTCCTCTGATTTAGCTAATAGTAAAGCTAACTTGCATTTATTAATACTCAAATAGAGAGGTTAAACATTGTCTTTCTGCCAGGTTCAAATGCTCACTTTGAGATCTTTGATAAGTTGCTTCACTTGACTGTGTCACAGTGGCCACATCTGTAAAATGGGATTAATAAGAGTCCCTCCCTCCCTCTCAGGGTCAGTTTGGAGATTATAGAAGATGGTACATGGGACGGCCTAGCACAGAACTGAGTGCATAGCAAATGCTCAGTCAATATTAGCTATTGGTGTTGGCAAGGGAACATGATGAAAGATAAAATGACAAAGAAGTACCTGAGATCTGTCCTTTGCCAGGAATAATCCTTATCTATACGTAGACAATGGAGAGCTGTCAATGGCTATGACTTCATTTATTTGACTTTCATTTTATTTGACAAATAGGGAGTAACACTTAGGAATAATAATTACCAATACTGATGCAGCCTATTACAGTTTACAGCACAGCCTTTCACATTTATTACCTGGTAATAATGCCACATGCGTATTTCAAAAAAAAAAATTCAAGACAGTAATTCTCAGAGGGAGTATTGTGAAAACGTAGCTGTATGGTCTTGGTATGACTCTCACCCCCTTCTGAGACCCACCACTCTAGACAGTTTCAAGGATTAAAAAAAATCTACAAGAAAATACTTCCTTTGGCAAGGAAGCAGGTTTAGAGCAGTCCTTTTGTATGTACACAACATAGAAATGACTTCTGGTCCCAAACATGTCTTTCTGTCCCGAACCCCCACACAAAATAATCCTCAGTGTCGTCATCATCAAATACAAAGGGCAACTGCCTCGACACAGCTGGCCAACAAAAGACCCTCAGCAGAATGGCTTTTTAAAAGCCAAGTCCAAAGAAAGCTGCAACCTGTGGCCTCTATTCATCACCGGAAGATTCTAAATGCTTTCCCCCTTTTGTAACTGGAGAACATCTGGCTTCCAGAACAATCTCTCTCCCAGCGGTAAGTTTTACATATAGAGAAGCAACATCCTTGTTTTTAACGTTGCTTTCTCACGTCCTTGATTAGGAAACATGCCCCTTTCAAAGTAGTTTTACAGCCAGAATCCCAACCCGCCTAAATGGTACCCATCTTGTTTCTTGCCTAAGCAAGAAATATTGTATATGTTGTTAAATTAATTAAACAAAGAAGCCATTAGACCGATATAGCTTCATTGCTATTGCCGCCTATGTAAGCAAACCAAAATCTAAGCCTGTAAATACCTCAAGGTTATAAAATCAAAATGTTAAGGACAACCAATCACAAGAGCCAACTAGGCTTTAAGCTATAGGCAATCAATAATTCCCTTTCTTTGCTTCTGCCTGTTCTCTATAAAAATCTCTCCCTGAGTTCCCATCTTTGGAGCCTTGCAAACCACTTCTGATTCAGCACTGCCCAATTCAAACTGATTTTTGCTCAAATAATCTCTTAAAAATTCTAATATGTCTCAGTTTATCTTTTAATAATGTAAGTAAGTACAAGGCTTATTTCTGAAGAAAAATTCTGGTGTGTTAGGATTTTCTGTGTTCTTTTTGCAATACTTAAGTTTTCAGCATCTTGGTATAGAACAAGAGGGCAAGGTACAGATGGCATTTGGGATTTAGTTGGTGTACATATTTGATTAAAATGGCAGACAAATCACATCATTTCTACTCAGAAGATATTTCTTTAACATAGATTGATAGAGTTTCAACATGACTGATGTAGTTTTGAATAGTGATCAAATCAACAAAATTCAAGAAAACAATGCATAGCCCAGCGGGTGCAACTTCTGGCTCCTAAGAATATGCACCCAGCTGAATAAAGCCAAGATGCTTCCAGGGCAGGCATTGGCGCTGGGCAGTTTACTCCCCAGAAGAAAGGAAGCCCTGGGACCAGCAAATTCATTTAAAATCTAGCATTAAGTACCTTCCTAGTCCTTTATTTGCAACACTACTCTCAAACATATGTAAAGCAATTCCCTTTCTAACTTGCCTTGCCCACCAGATATTAAAATGCGAGGTTGGGGTTTAGGCATTTTATGGGGTTTTTTAGGATTAACAGGATGCATTTAAATTCCCTTTGAGAAGACACCTAGATATTATCATATGTAAAAGGTAACACTGAGGAGGTTGCCAAGAGCTGGAGGGAGGAGGGAATGGGAAGTAAGTCTTTAATGGATACAGAGGTTTAATTGGAGATGAATAATGAAATGAATGAAAAGGTTCTGGAGACAGAGGGTGGCTATGGTCACAGAAGAACATGAAGGGCATGATGCTACAGAACTGCACACTTAAAAATGGCTAAAGGGGTAAATTTTGTTGTGTATGTTTTACCACAATAAAAAAAACTGATACGCTAATAAAGGTGATTAAAAACATTTTTAAAGGGGAGAGGTAAAGGAAAAATAACCAGACAGAAAGTGGGAGAGAAAGAAATGGAAAGAAAAGAGACAGATGAACCTGCACCCCCACCCAGGGCAGTGGTGGGCTGGTGGAAGTGATACTAAAGAGGAAAAGTAAGTTGAGCCCCCTCTACCACCCCCGAGTCAGGAAGAGGATACCTCACTCAGAAAACATGGACTGAGCGCTTGAGAGAGGGTGCTGTGTGTGGTGGACAATTTGTCAACAGAGCCCAACCCTCAGCAAATAAAGGCAATCAAGCCATTAAAAAATTCACTGCATACAAATGGCCAACAAACACATGAAAATGTACTGAGCATCATTACCCATCAGGGAAATGCAAACCAATACCACTCAACACCCACTAGGATGGTTACAATAAAAGCACAGACAATAGCAAGTGTTGACTAGGATACGGAAAAAGCAAACCTCCTATCTGTTGATGGTGGGAGTGTAAAATGGTGCAACCACTTTGGAAAACAATCTAACAGTTCTCCACAAAGTTAAAAATACATTTGCCATATGGCCCAGCAGTTCCACTCCTGGGTCCATAGCCATGACACATGAAAACATAGGTCCATGCAAACAAAGACTTGCACATTCACAGAAGCACTATTCATAATAGGCAAAAAGTGGAAACAACTGAAAAGTCTACCAACTTGTGAAAGGATCAAGAATCAAAGCAAAACACTGGAATACCCATTAAATGAAATACCATTCAGCACTGAAGGAAATGAGATATTGGTTGAGGACACAACATGGATGAATCTTAAAAACATCAGGCTAAGTGAAAAAAACAGACACAAAAGACTACATGTTATATGATTCCATTTATATGAAATGTCCAGAACAGGCAAACCTATAGAGACAGAAAATATGTGTTTGCTTGGGATTGTGATGGGAAAGGAGATTATCCATCACTGGGCATGAGGGATCTTATGGAAGTGATGAAATCTTATGAATTTGGATTACAGTGATGGTTGGTAAATTTAAAAATTGTTAAATTATAGACTTAAATGTGTGAACTTTATGGTATATAAATTATACACCTCAATTAAGTTGTGTTTTAAAAATAAAGGAACGGTATGGGGTGCCTGGGTGGCTCAGTAGGTTAAGCGTCTGACTCTTGGTTTCGGCTCAGGTCATGATCTCATGGTTCATGAAACTGAGCCCTGTGTCAGGCTTTGTGCTGACAGTGCAGAGTCTACTTGGGATTCTCTCTCTCCTTCTCTTGTCTGCCTCTCTCCTGCTCAGGCTCTCTCTTTCTCAAAACAGGTAAATATTTTTTCAAAAATTTTTAAAAAGGAATGGTAAAAAATGAATTGGATTGTAATTTAGAGACTCTAACGCATGCAAAACAAACAAAAACACTGAGGAAAGTAGCATATGAGGGGAAAGCAGCAAGGGAGCCTCAAGAGAAAGACCCTGAGGTGAGCACATCAGGACCAAGTTTGGGGAAGGCCAACAGTCCAGCCTAATCAGTCTAGATAAAGATTGGTCTTCATTTGTTCATTCATAGATTTATTCATTCAGCAAATACTAACAGTTGCACATGATGTGCTAGACACTCAGCCAGGTGCTGGGGACACATGCCTTATGGCAATTACATTCCAGCAGGGGAGACCAGATATTCTGCATTGACCTCTGTGGTTATTTATGTGAGACTGGCTAGGGAGGAGTACTAGGTTCAGTGAAAGCATGTAACAAACAAGACTTGTCAGAAAGTGCTGTTCAAGGAAATAATATTTGGGCCAAAGACTGGAATATAAAGAGAAGTTAATTGGGAGGGAGAGGGAGAGAGAGGAGGAAAACCAAGGGAGCAGTCAATAAAAGAATGGGGTTCTAAAAAGCAGGGCACCTGCCAGAGTTTGGTTAAGGTGCTCAGGGCAATGGAAAGGCCAGCAGGCTTGAGAAGAGGGATGTTATCAGGTTGGTCTTTAGAAAAGATCACTTTGGCTACAAATAGTGCAGGTGGAGATGGCAAGTTTGGGTACAGAGACACAGTGGAAGACAAGGCTAGAAATGAAATTACAGTTAGAGTAAGGAAATCTTCAATGCCAGGAGGAGATGTCTAAGCCTTGGTCAGTGTTCAAAAGGAATGAAATCAAAGGGTTTGGAACAGGAAAGTCCTTTCTCAGGCTCATTGGGAACTGGAGAGCCAGAAGCATTGATAGGGCTCATGTGGCCACACCTGACACTGCCTCGGTTGAATGCTGAGACAATGTTTTCCCAAACTGACCACAAAAGTCACCTGGGGTGCTCATTAAAAATGCTAATTCTCTAGGGGCGCCTGGGTGGCGCAGTCGGTTAAGCGTCCGACTTCAGCCAGGTCACGATCTCGCGGTCCGTGAGTTCGAGCCCCGCGTCGGGCTCTGGGCTGATGGCTCAGAGCCTGGAGACTGTTTCCGATTCTGTGTCTCCCTCTCTCTCTGCCCCTCCCCCGTTCATGCTCTGTCTCTCTCTGTCCCAAAAATAAATAAAAAACCTTGAAAAAAAAATGCTAATTCTCAAACTCAGATCTCCTGAATGTGAATTTTGAAAGGAGAAACCTGGGAAGCTGTATTTTTACTATTGTTTTCTACACTGCTGCAGGAGATTCTCATAGTCATGCAAGTTTTAGAAAATACTGATCCATACCTTTTAAAAAAATCAATGTCTAGGCAAGCAAAAAACAGAATAGGATATAATATAGAAGCTATCCTGGAATATGAGTTCCCTTTTCTTCTAGTTAACGATGGTAAGTGTCCATGGATAGATCACACACACACACACACACACACACACACACACACACAGGAATATTACTTAGCCATAAAAAAGGATGGGATCTTGCCATTTGTGACAACATGGATGGACCTAGAGGGTACTATGCTAAGTGAAATAAGTCAAACAGAGAAAGACAAACCCCATATGATTTCACTTACGTGTAGAATCTAAAAAACAAAACAAATGAAAAAACAAAAAGCAGAAATAGACCCACAGATACAGAGAACAAAATGATGGTTGCCAGAGGGGAGCAGATGTGAGGGATGGGCAAAATGGGTGAAGGGGACTAGGAAATATAGCCTTCCAGTTATGGAATGAGTAAGTCACAGGGATAATTTATAATGAACTTATCCATTCATCTGTTGATGGACACTTGGATATATTATGATCACTTTTTTTTTTAGTTTATTTATTTAAGTAATCTCTATATTCAGTGTTGGGCCTGAACTCATGACCCCAAAATCAGGAGTCACATGTTCCACTGACTGAGCCAGCCAGGCATCCCTACTATGTTCACTTTTTAAAAGTTGTTTTTACCTGTTCTTGTTTCAAGAGAACCACTAACCTATTTCAGCCTGTGCCTGTTCACAAGAACACAAAGATAGTTATACTTTAGGATAGCTCCTATATTATATCTTATTCTGTTTTGCTGCTTGCCTAGACATTGATTGAAAAAAAAAAAGCATGGATCAGTATTTTCTACAACTTGCATGACCGTAAGAATCACCTGCAGCAGTGTAAAAAAACAAAAGTAAAAACAGCATAAGGAATATAGTCAGTGGCATTGTCATAGTGTTATATGATGACAGATGGTAGCTAGACTTGTGAGCATAACATAACATTTAGACTTGTCAAATCACTATGTTGTGTCCCTGAAACGAATGTAACATTGTGTTAACTTACACTTGAATTAAAAAAAAAAAGTGAACATGGTATAATAAGAAAATAGTAATGGGTGTGTCTAATATTCGTTTTTGGCATCTATGGCATTGGCACTGAAGAAAAGTAGGTACAATTCTAGGTAGATCTGAGAACATCTGTTTCCCAGGGCTGCCATAATAAGTTACCACAAAATTGGTGGCTTAAAACAACGGAAATTTATTCTGTCACAATTTTGGAGGCCAGAACTTTAAAATCAAGGTATTGGCAGAGCTGTGCTCCTTCTGAAGGTTCTAGGGGAGCATCTTTCCCTGCCTCTTCCAGCTTGTCTGGTGGCTCCATGTGTTCTTTGGTTTGGGCCTTCACATACTCCAATCTCTGCCTCTGTCTGTTCACATGGCCTTCTTCTCCAGGTGTGTTTCCTCTCTTTCTGTTTCTTATAAGGACACATATCATTGGACTTAGGATCTACTGGTTTAATCCAGGATGACCTCATCTAGAGATTCTTAATTGAATTGCAAAGACTCATTTTCCAAATAAGGTCATATTTACAAGTACCAGGGTTTAGGTCTTGGACATCCCTTTTTGGGGGGAAGAATGGGTTCACAATTCAACCTACTAAGCCGAGTGATTTAAAATTGTTGAGCAGGCCCATATGATGTTCCTACTCACATCAGTGTATTTAGAGGGTGTTTTTAATATAAATGCTCCTAACTCAATGTTCCTCAGAATGACAGAAGTTTATTCACGAATGAATTCACTCTTCTGAGTCATATCCATTTTTAGTAGCACGACTTTGTCATTTCAAACTAAGATATAGTATTAAAACGTTACCTGTAGTAGACAAAATCACATTCAGACAATTATGACATTGCAAACAATTTTGTACCATTTTAAGAAAGAAAATTTCTAAGCATGAAGATAGGTACATCTATTATAAAAAGAGCAATATGGAGGAAACCAAACTATTACAGTGATTTCTCCTGATATTCCCCTTGGCAAATGTCAATGAATCAAGTTTTATTGTAGTTAGAGTTTTAACAGAATAGTTTGTTTTCCCAGGGCAGAAGACAGGGATAGCTGATACTGCAAGGATATGTAAAGTAGTTATTAGAAACAGTAATAGTGGTACACATATAGATATATGATGAGGAGTCTGTAGTTAGTTAATGAACATCAGGCACTTACAGACACAGGAAAAAAATAGTACTTTGGATGGGTACAAAGACAGGATGGATACATAAAGCAGTGTAGGGTAGGAACCACAGTAATAACTAAAGGAAAAAATTGATGATTGCTGCATAATTGGGAAACTCAAAGCAGAAGATCTAAACAGAAGTATTTCCCTAAGTTATATCCACCAGAAGTTTCACAAATTCTTTAGGGAGAATAGACTGACATTAATAGAGGAGCTTAATAATATTTTTAGAAATTTATTGGTGTATTTATATATATTTCTATTTTGCTTATCTTTTTAAAGTGTATGGTATCCATTCTTCAGGGTGGGTTCAGTTCTTGAGAACTAAAAATCCTCTGTTCTTATTAAACATTCCCAGCTATTTATTAAAGAAGAGGAGAGATCAAGAATGACATCTCAACTGGCCAGACCCAAATACAACTTCAGTCAAGATCCTGGTTGCAAGGATCAGTGGACTGATTAAATAGCAACCTTAGAAAATGAGACCTGTCTTTCTCTGTATGGCTTATTTCACTTAGCATTACACTCTCCAGTTCCATCCACGTTGCTACAAAAGGCCATATTTCATTTTTTCTCATTGCCACATAGTATTCCATTGTGTATATATACCACAATTTCTTTATCCATTCATCAGTTGATGGACATTTAGGCTCTTTCCATAATTTGGCTATTGTTGAGAGTGCTGCTATGAACATTGGGGTACAAGTGCCCCTATGCATCAGTACTCCTGTATCCCTTGGATAAATATGGTTTCACTCTTATGTGGATCCTGAGAAACTTAACAGGAACCCATGGGGGAGGGGAAGGGAAAAAAAAAAAAAAGAGGTTAGAGTGGGGGAGAGCCAAAGCATAAGAGACTGTTAAAAACTGAGAACAAACTGAGGGTTGATGGGGGGTGGGAGGGAGGGGAGGGTGGGTGATGGGTATTGAGGAGGGCACCTTTTGGGATGAGCACTGGGTGTTGTATGGAAACCAATTTGTCAATAAATTTCATATATATATAAAAAAAAAATGAGACCTGGGGGCACCTGGGTGGCTCAGTCGGTTAAGTGCCTGACTCTTGGTTTCAGCTCAAGTCATGATCTTGTGGTTTGTGAGATTGAGCCCTGCATCAGGCTCTGTGCTGACAGAACAGAGCCTGCTTGGGATTCTCTCTCTCCCTCTCTGCCCCTCCCCTGCTCCCACCCTCTGTCTCTCTCAACATAAATAAATTAACTAAACAAATGGGACTTGGACAAGACTTGCTTCTATCAGAACATGCCATTTGCTTTTATAACACAAACTCTAGTCTCTCTGATCATTTAAATGTCTGCACTACATCTGCAGCTACACTAGTAACACATTTCAGAAATGAATTCTTAAAATGATGACAGATTCCAAAATAGCAAATAAAAATCCATCAAGCTCATCCACCCATCCCTCTCTGTCTGATGCAGTCATAGATACAAACTTCTGTCTTTGCAATAACAGCCAGCGAAACGCAAATACACCATTGAATCTATATTATTGTCTTGCTAATTCTGCTAAACATAATAACATAATTATAAGAAAATGAACTTTCAGTACTGGATAGTTAAATTGTTTAGATTAGTTGACTCTTTTGACCAAGCAGGTGATTACCCCATCTTTCATTTAATTTCACTGTGGCATTTTTGTTTGCTTTCTCTAACATTTTTAACACAGATAATTTAAGTCCAGCCTTCACATTACAAAGGAAAGCTTGAATAAATTCATCCTGTATGTTCTTTTGCACAATCTCTACTGATAAATCCAGGAGTGAAATATCTCTAGGGATATCTCAATATAAAAAGGGACACCACTTGGGGTACCTGGCTGGCTCAATTCATGGAGGAGGTGACATTCAATCTTGGGGGGTTGTGAGTTCAAGCCCCATATTGGGCTTAGAGCTTACTTTAAAAAGGTGGGGGTGGGGTGGGGTAGATAGTACTTTTTGTTTTTCAAAGAAAAATTCACATGTGGCATATACTTAAATTCTAGTCATTCAAGCAAAAATGTTAGAAAGCCTCCTACTCCCAGCCTCTGTTAACTGAAATATAAACAGAATTTTAAGAAGGAGGAACCATTCTTTTGTGTCTAATCTAGTAATAGAGGGCAAGTGGTTGAGTCTGATACACTTTGCTGTGGATTCTTCAATCTAGGCAATGATTATAAATTTATGCATTTAATTTGAACAGTGATAATTAGGTTGATTGCCAGATGACTCATTTTGTAAACTTTTGGCCATTAGTGTTCCAGCTGGAGTGGGCCATGTGCTGCCTTCCCGCTGACATCACTGGAAATCTTGACTCAAGATCAAAGCTACTTTATGCCTCTCTGACCTTTCTTCACCATGCACAGTGGGGCCCGGGTTCTCAGCTCCGAATGTTCAGATTTGTTCCACTGTGCCCATGGGGTTACCACTTGCAGACAACCTACATGTACATATTCAGTAGAGACCCTGAAACAAGCCTACTGGAATTCACGTGTTGGATTCTAGCTTTCAGGTGGCTTCCTAATCCAGATGCCAAATTTCAGAAAATCTTATGTCTGGCTGACTCACTGAGGCTCCAGTGAATAGAGAGACAATCCCAGCAGCATTGAGAGGCAGTGCTCATTTTGCCCCTAGAAGTCTTCCATAGGCTCATTTTCCTCTGGAGACGCCCTTTGAGAACCCAACTAGAGAAAGCATCTCTTACCTTGATAGTCATGTCTGCACTGGATGTTTCTGTGGCATCTGAGGCTGCCTCGTCTCCCTTTAGCAGCACACTTTCCCACCCGACCCCTGAAAACAAAACAAAACAAAACAAATGCCATTTGAGTCACGCGCATTCAGCTGGCATGGATAGACACCTAACTGACATTTCGCACATTCCTATCCTGTGTGTGTTATAAAGCAAACTGATGTTGCACCACACAGTTAACCTGCTGGGCAGTTACTGGGAAAGTGTACTTTCCAAAGGGGCCAATCAGTAGCTCCTTTCTGTTTATCTGATCTCCAACTTTGGAGTCCACTGTTCAAATTCTGTATCTTATAGACAGTTCTACCCTCAGTCCAGAGTGAGAAGTTGGAATGAACTCTTCCAGAATCCGGACCTCATACTGAGGTCTTACTGGGGGCTTAACGTGAATCCCAGGACACAGAAACACACACATCTGAATCTAATTCAACACCCAATAGAACTGACTCCAGATTATTCACTGCCCTAGATTCCATACACATACTGGAAATGACCGAAAGTTTATATTCACTTTTATTTTATTTTTTAATTTAAATTCAAGTAAGTTCACATACAGTGTATTATTGGTTTTCAGGAGTAGAACCCAGTGATTCATCACTTACATATAACACCCAGTGCTCATCCCAACAAATACCCTCCTTAACGCCCATCACCCATTTAGCCCATCCCCCATCCACCTCCCCTCTTTTAAAATCTATATGTTTTCTCCCCAAGTCTTGATAAATGTTAGTGTTCCTTTTTCCTTAAGCTGCCAGATGATCTCCAAGCGTAGACACATGACAAGATACAAGGTTTTGCTCTCTTCACTTCAAAAAGGAGATCAGGGGTTGGTATTTAGAAATACCGATGAACGCAATATAGCCTAACTACACCAATTCAGATGCAATTATGTGTGTGAATCAGGTGGAATGGTCTATATTAGGGAAAAGTTTGAAGTAATGACAAGTGTATTTTTAAAAACAGATTTATTGCAGATAAAGTTATCTTTTTTTAAAAGTCTTTCATTTTTTATTATTTTTAAGTTGATTTATTTATTTTGCGGGTTGGAGAGGCACAAAAAGAAGGAGGGAGAGAATCCCAAGCAGGCTCCATGCTGTCAGCACAGAGCCTGACATAGGCCTCAATCCCATCAACCGTGAGATCATGACCTGAGCCTAGATCAAGAGTCGGTCACTTAATAGACTGAGCCACCCAGGCACTCCAAGAGTCATCTTCCTAAAAGCTAAAAAGTAATGCTTAGTAAAGTTTTTAAGGGTCTACTTTAACGAGTAGATACAAATTTTATAATTGGTATAATAACTGCCTGCTGGAATATGAATGCTCACAGCCTAAAGTATTAAAAAGATTGTTTTCTTAAACAGGTTAAAATTGGCTGCGTAATATTTGCTTACGTTGTCGATTTCCTTAAGAAGTAATTTTGCCTAAGGGTAACTCAAGGACAATATTCATTCCAAACCTTTGTGAATAGCCCAAATTCCAAAATTTCAATTATCTAGCATTATGTTAAATCAGGACTGGCAAACATTTTTTGTGCCACATAGTAAACATTTTAGGCTTTGTGGTCTTGCCATTTCTCTTGCAACTTCTCAAGCTGCCACTACAGAGCAAAATGGACAACACATAAACAGCCAACTGACATCAGTCAACAGCCAACATACAAACAAATGGGCATGGCTGAGTTCCAATAAAACTTTATTTACAAAAACAGGCACTGGGCCAGATTTGGCCCATAAGATGTATTTTACCAGATGGATAGTGATGATGGTTGTACCACTTTGTGAATGTATTTAATGCGCAGAACCATATACTTAGAAATGGTTACAATGTGTTATATACATTTTAGCACAATAAAAAAACATTTTGCTAGGCAATATTCAAATTTCCAGTTTAACCGGTTCTATAATTACCCACTGAGTTGGTATACCATTAATTCCATAGCTATTTCTAAAATGTTGTATATTTAGGTCATTTCTAATTTCTCATCAGTATAGATAATGCTAAAATGAATACTTTGTCTAAATGCTTTTCTTCTTATGAATAATATCCTTCAAAAGGACTCCTATGCAAAATGTATGCATACTGTTAAGGCTAATGGCACATGTTCCCATATTGCCTTGTAAAACAGTGATATCAATTTTATGATACCACCAACAATGTATAATGTAATAATTGTGCCATCACCATAATTTTCTCAATAGTGTTATTATTAAACAAATTGTGTGGTTGTGGGGAATGATTTCTTAAGCAAGGTGGGGTTACATAAAATATTCATTATAGGAGTCCATATATTTTTATGTATAGTATTATAATGATTTTTGTGTCAATTTATATTAATGCAATAAAAATGATATAATTTTTTAATAAATTTTTTTAAATATTTATTTTTAAGAGAGAGAGAGAAAGAGGAGTGTGAGTGAGGGAGGGGCATAGCTCTCCCTGGGAGAGACAGGAAGGGAGACAGAGGATCCGAAGTGGGCTCTGCACTGACAGCAGAGAACCTGATGCGGTGCTCGAACTCATGAACTGCAAGATCATGACCTAAGCCAGTGTCGGACACTCAACTGACTGAGCCACCCAGGCACCCAATATAATAATTCTTTAAGAAGATATACTTTGCCAGCTTCTGTGCTCAATCAAGAAACCAAAGACATGTACAAGAAAGACTGTTATACTTTAGCATTTTTGTAAAGACCAACCAATTGGACAAATGGGAACAGGAATGATTTTTTCATGACACTTTTAAGAAACTAATATGTGATTAATTAAATTTTAATATATTAGCATCAATTGCATTATTTTATATTCTTGATCCTTGAGAGCCTCATTTTACAGGACATATGCACAATGGATTACTCAAGATCCATGCACTCAATTTATTGCAAGGTGCAAATAGTTGTTTCTGACTAGGATGTAGAAATTGGGTCAGTTTGGTGAGCTGCCCTACAGTTTCCTCTAGAGAAACTGCTACAAAGAGGTTGCCAGCTTTTTCTTAAATGCATGTTTCTGGGAGAGCAATCTTTGCTCCCACATGAGTGGATTATTTTCCTGACACCCCTCGCATTCAACAGACTAATAGCCCCTCTTGGTTTAAGCCACTGTTGGCACCTGTTGGATCTGGCTGGCAGAGAGACACAGATATTGGGCATGATGGACAATTATATGATATTTACTTCACAGAATATTTTGAATTATCATTTCAGCAAATATTCATTCCCCTCCTTTCCCACTGTGGGAGAAATTTTCTTCCCTGTCCCACTGATGTTTACTCTGGCCAGTGGGATGCTAGTGCACATAATGAAAGCAAAGGTTTGAAATACGCTTGATGGTGATGCTTTCCCTCTTGCATTTCTGCTATAGCAAGAGAAGGACATGCCCCAGTTGACCTGCAAGGGACTGAGAGTCATGAGGAGCAGAATTGGACCCTATCTACACTTGGAGCTAAGCTAAGCCAAGTCTTAATCAGCCAACACCTAGCCCAGCTACACATGCATGACAATAAAAGCTATTGAATTTGAGGCTGATTTGTCAAGCAGCATTATTGTAATAGTAGCTAATAGATACAATATATAACCAAAGTTATAAATGAAATTCATTTTGTATAGAGCACTTTCATCTTTATGCAAAAGTAATTCCTTTGTTGTATAGAAATTTCATTTACAAGTATTGATTTCTGTATTTCTGTATCGAGAGAGAGAGAGAGAGAGAGAGAGAGAGAGAGAGAGAGAGAGAGAAAGCTGTATATCCAATGTGAGGCTTGAACTCACAACCCTGAGATCAAGAGTTGTATTCTTTACTACCTGAGCCAGCCAGGCACCTCCAATTCCCATATCTTTCCCATGTGGGGAAGAATCTTTTCTCTGCTATAATCCTTTTGTAGGCAAAACAATTTTTATTAAAGGATATATGGCCATAGGAAAGAGACATGAAACTTAAATATATATGTATTCTCAAAATTTTAGCCTCCAATAAAGAAAACATCCATTTTTCTCCCTAAAGTAAGCTCTACACCCAATGTGGGGCTTGAACTTGCTACCCTGAGATTAAGAGTCACATGCTCTACCAACTAAGCCAGCCAAACACTCCAAGAAAACAGTTAAAATTAGATAACCTATCATTTCACGGCAAGAGTAAGAGAAAATAGACCTAACATTTTAATTAAAAGTGTTATTAATCCTAACAATAAGTTGTGAAAACAGGAAAATGCTAATTTAAAAGCTAGAGGCAAAATTCCTTCCAGGGAGAAAACTGAGTCTTGGAGAAAAGGAAATTTTATGGATCATTTGGGTATGATGGATCCCACATCATGGAAGTAGGAGTAAAAGGAAGATATCCGTTTAGAAGAAGGAGAGAACTTGAAAGAAGCTGGGACAAGAATTGACAGTAAGAAATTTCCAAGGGTGATAAAAAGGACTTTGGGGAACCATGATGTTTAAACATCAATTTTAAATTACTTATCATGCTGTGGCATGACATAAGTCCCCTCAGTCTCATACCTTGAGTGGAGAGCTGTTCTACACAATTGTCTTGTGTTGGTGTTGTTTGGTGGAAATAGAATGAGGACTTCAGTGTGGAGGGAAGAGAGTGGCCATGTGCACCTGGGAGCTCCCTGCAAAAGTGAAATCTGAGGAGGATATGATGATAAGAATCTGGGACAGGGTATTAGACCTGCATATACAAGACAGAATTCAAATTTTATTTGAACACCAAAGGGCAGCAGACCTTCTCTACCTGAGGACTTGGAGATGCAAAGTGACCAACACTTCTTTACAGGAGGATGCTTATACATGTGAAAATGCCACTTCTATTTCCACAGTGGTGATTTCCATACCACCAACGTGTAAATGCGTTGCACCACAAATAGGCAGGGGGATAGCCTAGAATGCTTGTTTGAGATCCTTCCACTCTATGATTTTATCAATGACTGTCAACATATGCTTTCCTGCCCAAGTTCCTGAGACGAATTTCCACTCAACTAAGGCCAATGTTTATAACAATAGCACAAACATTTAAAAGGTCAGATGTATAACTGCAACAGACAAGACATTCCAGACTGATGTATTTCTATTATTAGTCAGTTTTGTAAGCACAATCACCTCTGATTTCAGGAGAAGAACCTCTACAAAGAATTTGACCTAAGAATTTTGATAATTAATAAATATATATACGCACACATATATACTATTTTACATATTACATTTCTATACAGTCTGCTTTCTTTTTTAAAATAGAGAGAGAGAGAGGAGAGAGCAAGCAGAGAAGAAGGGCAGAGGAAGAGAGAGAGATAATCTTAAGCAGGCTCCATGCTCAGCACAGAGACTGACATGGGGTTCAATCCCATGATGCTGGGATCATGACCCGAGCTTAAATTGAGAGTTCGATGCTTAAACATCTGAGATACCCAGGTGTCCCAGGGACAGTTTTATAAAGATCTTTCAGGAATAAGTAAAATTCAGACAACTAGTTGTTGCTTTTTACACATCTTCTCACCTAGCTGCACAGTCATATGAAGAAATCCATTAGCCCAAGCATCCAGTTTCCTAAAGCCCACATCTCTGATCTCAATTCATAGGAAGCACTCCACTAACTGCACAGCCCCTCTTTGATTTCTGTTGGGAACAGCACATGTGCAGTTGACAGGGCAGTGCAAGCAGAAGGAAGGAGGCTGAGCTCAGGGTCTGGATGGAGAAGCCAAGGCCACACATGAGGATCTGCAAGCTGAGAGATTTGGGCTGGTAGCAGGGTAGCCATGAGGGCTTGAGTATAGTAACCTGTAGACAACATGGCTTTTGTGTTTGAACAAAAGGAGATAAGACTAGACGAAACAAAGAAGAGGACAAGCAGCTAAGAAGGCTTGTTGGGGAAGCAGCCAATGGCACAGGTGAGAACCCTGAGTGACTTCCTTATTTCTGATTCTGGTTAGTACTAAAAAATAAATAAAAGTAAAAATAAAAGATAAGAGACCAAGAGGGAGAGGGTAGCACTGTATGGGAGGGCGCTGGCCATACCTAGACCCCCTGGAACCACTGTGTGTTGCTAGGTGAAAGCAGGGTAAGAAAGAAAGACAAGTCAATATGGACCCAAACATGCACGAGAATGGAACTTTGCTCCAGCTCATCTATCCACATAGATTTTAGATAGATCTTGGACAAAGTGGGTCATCGGTGCTGCTCACCAAATATTTCCAGTTCTTTCCTCTTGTGGACACGTAACAGAACTTCACTTCCTGGCCTCCTCAGAGCTGGTGGTCATGTGACTAGTTCCAGCTGATGAGTGTGGTGGGCAGCAGCACATCTCCCACTTCTAGGCTGAGGTGTGTAATCGCTGATGCGGGACTCTCCTCCAGCATGGTGAATGGTAATGTTTGAGGTAGTACAATTCTGTTAGCCCAAGTCCCAGAGTGAGGATAATGCAAAGCAGAGATACAGCCAATCCACAACGGCCATGTAGGATGAATGAGAACTAAACTTATACTGTTTTAAGCCATGGGATTGGGGGCCGTTTATTATAGTAGCATAACCTAGCCCAGCCTTAGGAGAGGAAGGAGCACTTCCAGACTTGCCTTCCCCATCAACTTCCAGTTCCCATCATAGTTCTTTAGATAAATATGTGTTCCATTCTCTAAATCAATTCTGTCATTTAAATTTTGTCTCCACGACTAGGCTATAATGATCATACTTTCTAGTTTTTCGGAGCCACCCTGTTTCCATTATGCCCAGTGCTTATTTCACAGGTTAGTTGCATCTCATTGAAGGATTTATGTTCTGAAGACAAAAGACCTCATCTTTCACAGTCAAACTGCTCTTGAAAATTCCTTAAATCTCCCATACTGTCCAAAATAGCACCATACTTCAGAAAACCCAACAGAGCCACTTTTTGTGCCAGCTTTGGAACAGTCCATTTCCTTTGTTAACTACCAGATGAGGCCATTGACTTGTGCTAAGGATCATGTTGTACAAAAAAATACAGATCTGGAAACTGTAGAGTTTCTCAGGGTTTGGAGATGCACAGCCTGATGGATAGAAGGAGAAACTATCTGTGGGACAGCAGATTAACAACTGCCTTGTCATCCTCACACTGGGGTTGTTTTTGGCTACAGGTAAACAAAAAGCCTATTTAATACATGCTTAAAGAATAGAGGATTGAGTGACTCATGGATAAAGAAGTCTCAAGGTAGTGTGGCACCAGAGGTGGTTGGTTGATTAAATGGCTCCATGGCCTCATGGTCTCATGGCCCCAGTGTGACCTCTCTGCAATTCTCTTGACTTTTTTCCATGGTCCCAAGATGGACACAGCAGTTCCATGTGTCATGAAAACATCCAGAGGCAGGAAAAGGGAGGAGTAAATATACTTCCATAAAAGCACCCTCCCCACACACCCAAAGTCTCACTGGTCAAAAATGTAGCATTAGTCTATTTCTAAACCAATTGTGGAAAAAGTAAATGGAATCATCAAAATTGGCCTGGAGCTAATTAATCAAGATTTACCCCGGGTCAGGCCTCCCCTGGGTCAGCCTTCTCTGAGTACACAGCCATTTGGAGTATGAACAAAGGAACAAAACAGGATCTTGGCCAGCAAGAAAGAAGGGGACAAGTTGATGGCTGTCCCACAAGCAACCCATAGGGTCTGATGGACTGGAACATAGACTGGAATAGCAGGCAGAATCCCTGACACTTTTTAAATGTCTATTTTTCTCTCACTATTTTAGATAGAAATATACACTTGAATTCATGTAAATTAAATACACAGCTGATGTCAGGACTCAGCCTTGACTTCTAGTGCCAGCTCCTTGATGAGGTATCCAAAGTGATTATCACCACCTCCTCCCTCTACCATGAACTCACAGGCCTGATCAGGGGCACTCACGGGGGCCTGAGTAGGGAAAGCCCTTAAGTGTGTCTTCCTAACAGTATTGATCGGCTCATCAATGATGTCTGAGAGAGCCCTTATCAACCAGCTTGTAAACACTTGTGGGCAGGGACTGGGCCTCATACCCAGTTAGCCTCTGCTGGGGTCTGTGAAGTGAGAAGTGTGGGTTTTGGGCCACCAGGCTGGAGGGATCAGAGCTTCAGAGTGGGGTATGGGGGAGATCAGAGAGTGCTCAAAGGAGGACAGGGGGGCGCTGAGGGAAAGGGTGTGGAGGGCATGGGAAACAGCACCATTGCTGCGATAATTCATTCTAGATGCTAAAGAAACAAACAGGTTGTATCGGTCCCTTCCTCGCAAGCCAAGCAAGACCTGGTGGACCTAGTCACTTGCTCGCAAACCCAGAGATAGGGAGCATGTGGAGGTGTAGTCACTGGAAATAAAACATCTGGATGGTAAGACTGTGAGCATTTTGAGAATCTCTACCCCCAAGGTGGGGCTCGAACTTACAACCCAGAGGTCAAGAGTCACATTCTCTACTGACTGAGACAGCTAGGCACCCTAAGGACTCTGAGCACTTTGAAGACAGAGCTGTCCATTCACAAGCCCCACCCAGGCCCACCTCACCCTCAGCACAGTGAGGGCTGGCATGTAGGTGAGGGCTCATTAAATGTTTCCCAAATTGAACTGGAGTTGGAAGGGGCCTAGGACTGACCATCAGGATAGAAAGGATAGAAAGCTCCTCCACAACGCCACTTGATGGGTGCTCCTCAGCCCCTAACTGACCTTTTCCTGGGAACCTTCCTTGCCACCACCCACGGTCATGCTGATTGGATGGCTGGAATGGGCTGTCTTAAATATTTTTTTCTTAATGTTCATTCATTTTCGAGAGACAGAGAGGGACAAAGCATGAGCAAGGAAGGGGCAGAGAGAGGGAGACATTGAATCTGAAGCAGGCTCCAGGCTCTGAGCTGTCAGCACAGAGCCTGACGCAGGGCTCAAACTCACGAACTGTAAGATCATGACCTGAGCCGAAGTCGGACGCTCAACCGACTGAGCCACCCAGGCGCCCCTGGAATGGGCTGTCTTAAGAAGAGCTGAGCCACAGACAGATTAGGTAAAATAGGCCCCAGATGATGACCTATGTTGCCTGGCTTAAGGAGAGAACAGAGGACATAGTAGAGTCCCTGATGACTGCTAGGAGAGTGTCTATTTTGTTTGTGGGGACTTTGGTGAGGCCTGATCTGATGTGGCCAACCTTCCTATCCACTCTGGCTATTCTCCTCCTCATCACACACCTCTGCCTCAGCCCTCATCAGCCCACTAACCCCCACACAGCCCCGGATCTGCAAGGAAGTCTAGTTCCCAGCCTTGTGTGTTTCACAGAGAGAACCGAGACCTCAGATAGAAAAGAGTGGGATAGGGTCTGATGAGCTAAGAATGGAAGAGACAAAATTGCCTGATTTCCTAGACCAGGGCTCTTTCTGGGGACCAGACTGTGTCAACCTCATCTTACAGGCATAAGATCAGGCCACTATGAAAGCATTTTGCAAGTTCACAATGAAAAGAATGGGGCTAGGGCTTGGGTCCCATCTACCTTTTCTTCACCCAAGACTGTACCGAGAGTGTCTCAAATTGAGACTCACTCAGATATTTCTTTTAATTGCCTTTGGATATCCTTGGGTTTTAAAAATCTCACTTAGTTCTTGGAGGAGTTCTCAGAAGGGTGGTCATTAAAACTTAGCGGAACTTTAGAACAATGATTTGCCTTTAAACACTTGGCTTTGGGAAACCCCACCCAAGGATAAGCTAATGAGGCCCTCTTCCTCTGGAGGGAAAGTCTTGCTGGGGGCTGGAGGAGCAAAGCAGGATGTGGCCCCAGCCCAGCCCAGCCCAGCCAGCTCCAGGTAGAAGCTCATCCTCGAGCCTGAGCCCCAGATTTCTCTTCCATGGGACAAATAGAAGGGCCAGGCCCTAGGACCTCCAGAAGCAATGACAGCAAGGGCACTTTCCCCTCTTGGTTCCTTTCCCTGAGAAGATCCCATTGGGAAAGAAAAGGTTCACCTCTCAGATGACGAGTTATTTTCCTCAAACTCGTGAAGAGGTCAGTGAACCCCTTTCCCCGCCTGTACGTTCCTGGGTAAAGGAAGCCACTTTGGGTGCCTCAGGGGTAGATGTTCAGGTTGCTCAAAGATGAACAAAGGAAAGCCTCAGAGTCTTGCCAAGAGTGCCCCCCATGGCTTCTTGACCCCATTGCTGTCCTGCCAACATGAACACGGTAAAACCAGCCATGACAGCTATACTGTCCTGGGGACATACTGTGGGTTGAAAACTGTGTCTTTCTGTGTATCATCGCATTCAATCCTCATACCATACAGGTACATGAGGCAAGTACAATACTATCCCCACTTTACAGATGAGAAAACAGGCTTAGAAGACTTAAAACTGAACTACTAATTGATGGAAACAATACATAATCCAAGAAATACTTAATCCAAGTTGACCTCAGAGGCTACTTTCTTAATCAGTACACCTTCTTACCACGCCCCCCCCCAAATATTATTTCTTTTGTTTTCAGAGATAGAAGAACAGGAATCTTGAGAACATATTGAAAAAAAAAAATCAAGATTCACCGAGGGGAAATTGTCCTTCCTGAGGTTCCAGTTCAAGCTGGCCTCTGAGCTCACAATGCACACATCAAATAAAGGTTTTATGGTAGGGCACTGCGTAAAATATACAGCCATGGCTGGCACCAAACCCAATCCAGTGCAATTCAGCAAACAGTTAGTAAGGGTTTACAATGCTTCTCTGAGGCAGCTAGCATGGGTAGTTCTCCTTTATGCAGGAACAGCTCCAAGACATGGTCCTATGGAATCCCATACAATCAGGTTCTGCAGAGAGTGACCTGAGCAGCAGAACTTTTGAGAAATGGGAAAAGATTGAGACAATGAAAGCACCTAGTGCCTCTGAGCATTACTTTGGGTTTTGACACCCCACAAAAAACCCCAGGGGAAAAACTTTGGGTGGTCAAGGAAGAAATCATGCATAGGAGAAGAAGTGGAAATGTTGAGTACCCTAAGCTAGAAAACAGTTTGCTGATTCCACCTGACTCTCTCCCTACAAGCATGGGGTAAGAAGGACTAACAACAACAATAATAGCAGTTACCAGCTCTTGAGTGCTTATTATGTGCTCTTCATTGTGCTATATTTAACATATATTATCTCACTAATAGTCAAAAGCTCCAAATGAAGTAGGCACTATTTTTATCCTCATTTTCCAGATAGCAAGAAGGAGTCTTGGAGAGGTAAAATAATTTGCCCAAGGACACAAAGTAAGAAGCAGTCCTGGGATTAGGAGAATGCTTTCTAAGTTCAGTGCTCATGCTCCAATAGTCAGTTGCTAATCACCTGTGCTAATCAAGGTGCCCTTGGTGAGAAGGACAAGAAGGAACACCCCTCTTGAGACCAAGAAGGTATGCACACACATGCATATGCTCTATGTATGCACATGTGTGCAAACACATGCAGACCCACATATGCACTCATGCAAAATCCATGCACAAACCCATGTATTCATGTACACACGTGCATTTCTGGGCATGAAGCTGCAACAGCTTTTCAGCCACCACCATACATTGAGGGGTCTTGGACCTCCCTTTAAGGAGAAAAGAGCCTTTTTCTGTCACAGCATCCAAGAGTTGGTAAACTGGGTGTTTCATCTCCTGCTCTACTCTCAAAGGTGCATTTTAAGCATCCTTCTGTATGTGAAGGGGATAGCAGACTCCAACTGGATGAAAATGAGAGCAAAAAAAGGATCATGGTGAAGTGCTTAAAATGAGTTTTGTGAGACTCTGAGGCCCAAACCAATTTTGAAAATGGTTTGTTTTGGCTGGCCAGAACTGGTCCTCAGAAATTAAATACTTTTTAGGCAAACATGCTACTTGCAGCAAACTCAGGGGATCTACTCAAAGGTTAGAGAACTAATAGCTTAAAACCTGGTTTACTCTCAAAATAACCTGCAGATATTACCATTCAGAGGGGCTTCTCCCCAAGTTCAATAAAAGATTCTGTCATAGTCTCCATAACATCCTAAATATTAGCTTTTCCAGCCTAATTTTACTAGTCTGGAAAGATATTTTATATTTAGCCCCAAAACAATGTGATATAAAATTAAATAAAAACCCAAACCACCATCTTGGATTTAGCTTTCATTCAGAGGAGATGCATATTAATAACTGAAACAGTAAGTGATGACAAGGGCATATTCAAGGTCCTTGGGCTCTTTGTAGGGTCAACCCCTCAGCTTGTGTGCTGTGACTTTCTCTCTCTTGTCTGTGAAAAGAGTATCATTGGATTGAAGGTGTGGTGGAGCATGGCCCTTGGAGGTATGAAGAAGCCGGCCTCTGCTATGCCTTTTCTGCCTGATTCTGCCCCTCCAGCCCCACTGTACGTGCCCCAGTTCAGGCCCCTGAGTTCCCCCAAAACAGATATGTCTTTCATATCATCACCATTGTTATTTTTCAGAAATGTAACAGTCACATTACTCCCCACCCCAACCTCATTCTTTGCATTTCTGCTGTTTGCCAGGCACTGTACTTGGGCTAGGAAGACATAAATGGGAAGACACAGTCTGGGTGCTCAGGTTGCTGGCCATCTGGGTGGAGGAGGTTTTCTCTTTGGACCATCTGATTGCCAACACTGCTCCTTCCCTCACTGAACAGGGGCCTTCCCTGGCAGGTGGCCAGGATGTTCTATTTCCTCCCTGAGTTCTGGGTGTCCTGCCAGCAGAGCTTCCTCTCCTCCCCTTGGGGGGTTGTGGTGGTGTCAGGTGACCTGTGGGAATTCACCTACCCATTCAAAAAACCCACTTGGATCTAGTAGAAGTGTACAGGAGAGAATTTTTGTAAAAGAGCCCCCTGGAAAGTTCAGAATGGTTCTTATGGCACTCATCAGCCCATAAGGTAGGAATGGTGACCCTTCAGACTGGTAGGCATGCTTTGTTTCATCTGCAAGGCACTGTTGTTTTAAATGACTTAGTTGTCAATATTTAAATTCATGAGAATTTACAAGAACATCCAAACATCTAGTTTTTCTTTTATTTTTTTTAAGATTTTATTTTTAAATAATGTCTACACCCAGAGTGGGGCTCGAACTTATAACTCCAAAATCAAGAGTTGCATGTTCCACCGACCAAGCCAGCCAGATGCCCCCAAACATCTTGTTTTTCTTGAAAAAAGTTAGAAGACTGGCAAAACCAAGCCCAGTGTCTATAGCTTTATATGGCAGCAATTACCAAGAGCTGAGTGACCACCTTTTTACAAGAGATATATCTTCTTTGACAGGCCTCAGTCTCCACCACATTCTTGTTTTACTTGTGGGTTGATGTCACTCACTAATGTTAAGGGTCTGGCCCCTGATGGCATCTGGGTTTACAATCCCAATGTCATTTAATTCCCACAATGTCCCTTAGTAGAAGCCTCACAAATTCTTTTTGGAAGACTTTAGTAGATCAAAATTAAACCATCAATTTAAAAAACTGATTTGGCCACAGCTGGTTAGTATAGTGCATTGTGAGTACCGGCAGGAGAACCATGGGACCAGGGCAAGTTACTTTGCCACTCAAAGCCTTAGTTTTCCTTACCTGTAAAATGAGGACTGTAATGGAAACCACTTAGGAATTTGCTGTGGATTAAATGAGATAATACATTGGGCTAGGAATGTACTACATTGGCTCAGTGCCAGGAACATAGCAAGTATTCGATAAAAGTTAGTCACTATCACTATCTGTATCATTTGATACCATAGTGTCTTCACTTTTAGACTACTAGGAATATGCAGCAATGGAAACTGTGGTTAAGAAAAATGTTGCCAGGAGAGCTAACATATATCCAGATCTAAATAGAAGCTACTAGAATCTTTTGGGGGCTGGGATCATAATTAGCCCCTCTATTGGATTGTTCGGCTAACAACTTTTTCCAGAAATAGTGGTGATGATTTGGTCCCTTCTTTGCCCCCAAATGATCATAGTTCCTAATTAGTCTTAAGCAGAAATTGCTTTAGCCACATGGGAATGTCTGACTCCTAACTTTTAGCAGATTTGGGGATCTGCAGTGGGAAGTCAGCTTGTCTGGTGTTATGAGCTGAATTGTGTGCCCCCCAAAATTCATTGTATTGAAGGTCTAATCCTTCTATCCTCAGAATGCGATTGTATTTGGAGACAGAGTCTTTAAAGAAGTGATTAAGTTAAAATGAGGTCTTGACAGTGAACCCTAATCCAGTCTGACTGGTGTCCTAACAAGCATAGGGTATTTAGACCCACAGAAAGACACCAAGGGCACTGCACACAGAGGGAAGACCAGAAAGAAGGTAGCCATCTGCAAGCCAAGGAGAGAGGTCTCAGAACTAACCAAACCTGCTGACACCTTGATCTTGGACTTCTGGCCTCTAGAACTATGAGAAAATAAATGCCTGTTATTTAAGCAGCACTAGCAAATGAATCTGCCTGGGTACCACAGGGTCAGGCCGTAAAACAGGACACATCCCCTGACTGATGGATGTGGGCAATCCCAAGAACCTCGTCCATAGCAGGGTTTGGGATCAGAACCTCCTCTCAGAGACAGAGAGTGAGAAAGAGCAAGACAAGTGTTGCAGGAAAAGAAACAGGAGGTGGTCTGGATGGATTCTAGAGATAGGGCCATGGTCCTTGACTGGGATTTTAAATGTTCTTAGCAGGCTGCTTGTATGTGTGTGGGAGGTGGGGTTGGTTTATATAAAGAGTTTGAGTGTGAACTGTCACAGGGCTGAATGTGTTGACAGCAGAAGGATAGGTGATTTCAATTAATTTTTATATTGTTTGATGACCCATTGTTGTTTTCAATTCAAGAGTGCTTGTGTGATTGGAAACAAACAAGCCTGATGTTTCTCAAGTTTAAAAACCCAGTTGGGAGTTTGGCTTGACCTACTACAGCATCTTGGAAGCTAAAATACAGACACTGTTTGACTAGACTTTTGGGATGCATCCATAACTCCACATCAGAGTATTTATATCCCAAAGTCTTCTTTTACCATCATGTGCAAATTTATCTACTTCTTTCCTGGACACAGATGCAAATTTTTAAAGCACCCACAACTCAAAATGACATAAGAACACTATGGTGATTTGATAGATGATGGGGAAAAAATTATTAATGTGAATTCCTCCCTTCCTCCCTCCCCTCAGCTGCCAAAGGAATCTGGTTTTGCCTGGCCCCATTTTTCTTCCTCCTTGCCCTTAAAGGAGAGATCAATATTTGCCAGCCCAGTAGGTAGGCATTTACAATTCAGGCTTTGGGAAATAAGCAGAAAGAGACAAGCTGGAAAGGCAAGAGGAAAATGCAAGAGAAAATCAAAAGAATACATTCAGCTGCCTAGATTTTAGATAGATAAGTGGATGGATGGATGGATGGATGGATGGACAGAAAGAAATAGAAGTCTATCTACCCTCTCTAACCATTCACCTATCCACCTACCTACGTATCCATATCAATCTATCCATCCATCCATCCATCCATCCACCTATCTACCTATCTATATCAATCAATCTAACAAACACCACCAGTGGTTTGAAGCAAGGAATCAAAGAATCATAATACACAGTTATTGCTATGTCCTTTCCAAACACTGATTCCCATTTATTATGCTAATAGCACCTCAATTTCCCTTTGGGAATGCTGTCCTCCATTCCTAGTCTGTGTGATTTAGATAGGGCTATCTCCATTCTTCACCTTCCTTCCTCAAAAGGAGAGTAGAGTCCCAATGATGAGTTTAGGATAAGTATATGACAAATGCAAAGTGACAAACTTGGCCCACTGAGAGCCAGCCCTGGGACTTAGAATGCTGGAAAAGGAGAACCTTCCCAGTGAGTTTGCTAAGATTTAAGCCTGGGGGGCACTGGTGGCCACCATATGGGAAAAGCTTTCCTGAGAACAAAGCAAGCAGAGAGGAAGACAAAGCTGAGACATGGAATCCAAGGCAAAATAAAAACTCCTGAATTTCACAACTTTGTGAAAAAAATAGGATCTTTTTTGAACACTACTTTGAGTTAGAATTCTGTCATTCCAAAGAGTACTGACTAAAACAGAGGGACTCCAAGAGAAGCAGCTGCAGGAGACAGAGAAGCAAGCTCTCTTGAGGTTCGTCAAGAATTAAAAGCAAAGATGGGAATTCCTTTTAGTGATTTTTAGAAGCTGGACTGTGTTTCTGTGCATATGACATTTCACCAAGACTGGACCAAGTGTGGTCCCAGAATTCTGTAGGGCCCTTTACAACAGGACCCCCCCCCCCCAAAATGAGCAAATGCCATCGTTAGAAGAGATCCTAGAAGACATCTGGTCCTATTCTCTACTTGATGCTTACATCCCTTTAAGAATCTTGATAAACAACTCACTCTGATTCTATTTGCACACTTCAGGGGATAAGGAAATCACTCCCATAGAGGCAGCTTGTTATGGGTTGAATTGTGTTTCCAAAAAAGATATGTTGAAGTCCTAACCACCGGCTCCTCAGAATATGACCCTATACATAAAATAGGGTCTTTGCAGATGTAACCAAGTATGAGGGTAGGCCAAATCCAGTATGGCTGGTGTCCTTGCAAGAAAGAGAAGGTCACATGAAGACAGAGACAGAGATGAGAGGTATGTTACCAGAAGCTGGGAGACACCAGGAAGGATCTGCCCCTAGAGACTTCAGAGAGACCATAGCCCTGACAACACCTTGATTTGGGACTTCTGAAGAATACATATCAACCCGGGGGGGGGGGGGGAGAAGGTTGTTTTAAGCCACCCAGTTTGTGGTACTTTGTTACTGTAGCCCTGGGAGATGAATACACAGCCCATTCCATTTTTAGCAAGTTCTGTGTCAGAACGTACTCCCTGATACCGAGCTAAAACTTAACTCTGCACAACTACTGGTCCTAGCTCAGCCTTCTGGGGTCAAACACATGTTTATTGCAACGTCTGTGAAGCAGCCTTTAAGTATTCCAGGCTGTGACTCTATCCCAGTGGGATGTCTCTTTGTTGATGCTCCTAGACCACTCACATCCTGGTGCCCCCAAAGCCTAGTTATGGGAAGCCATGGAGCCTTTTCCTACTTCTTCAGTGGCCACTGCAGCTACATTTTCAAAGCATCCTCAGTACCTTCTTCTTCAAGATGTGAGCTAAGAAGGCTTTGGGATGGACTACAGCCCGGTATTCAGGGCGGCACTTGCTATCTCTGAGAATCCTCCAGAAGTGACACACTTTTTCATTATAGTGTTAAGAATATTTCCTTAAAGAAAGAAATATGGTGATGGTTAAGACATAATGAAAAGCTGTTGAAGGAAGAAGCAAAACCATGAGACACGGAGAGAAGGTTGTCAAAAGGCAGCATTTAAAAAATATCCTGGCTCCCTTCCCAACTGGGGACACAGGAGTGTTTCTCTCTCAGACTTGGTCCCACCCCAAGCCATGCTTCCAGAACCAGAGGGAAGGGGGAATCTCTCTCAGGGAGCCCATATCCCTGGGCCTTAACTTAGAGGAAGTCCCCATGAACCAAAGATGAAGTCCTACATTCGTGGAAAACAAATCACTCAGTGCTGATGGGAAATTTGGAAAACAAAGAGAAAGCCTTTCAACATCGTCTTATTTTTTTTTTCTCCAAGAGTAAAAATATTACCACACACTTACAGGATTCTGGGCACAGGCTGATCTCACAACGAACAAAAGGCAAGGTGTTCTGACAAATGTGCCAGTTTCTGGCAATGTCACTGGCTCCGATTTATACTCCCACATTCAAATGACTTGTAGCTTTGGTCTGATGCCTACTGGGGTAAAGAGAAGCTGTCTTTGTCCTAGTTAGCCAGGGCTCTCCACTTTTGCTTTGATGGAGAGTTAAACTTTCGAGCCATTTTAAAAGTAGCTCTTGCAGCTTGGACTAAGACCCTGAAGGGCTGGTTCTGGATTATACCCTGGGGCGCATCAGCTGGGGTCAGTTCAAGGTCACTTATGGAAAGTGCTTCGACGACACCCTATGGAAATATGTGCTTGCACTGCACCACCCACCTGTGCCCACATGCTGAAGGGCAGCCCGCTGCTTCTTCACGACGACTTGTATTAGCCAAACCATAAGGAGACAACGGGTTAAACAGCAATGAACACAAGGGTTTGTTTTTCCCCTAAATTCTTTCCATCCTGGAATAAGAAGAATTTAGAGGGAAAAAGTGTATTTTCCCCCTTCCACAGATGTTTTTGAGAGACAATTCCTAACGGACGTGGCAGCTTAGCATTTAGATTAGGATGGGGATCTCTGGAGAAAGACTGAATTATGATCTATGTTACCACACAGCCCGCGGGGAAGGAGGTAGCCACCTCCATCAACTTGCAACTTGGATGGGACATGAAAGGACGGACCAGGTTTGAATGCCAATAGAAGCAGTTTGCAGAATTTCTCTGGGTGGACGTCCACACAGGGAGCTAAGAGTGGGGCACGACAGAGCCCTGTGTCTCTTCACTCTTGTTCACCCCGATAGAAGTAAGCACCCTTGCTAAGGGTCTCTAACCAGAAAAATGTATTTAAAATAACTTATTTGGAGTGGCAAATACTAGAGAAGAAGCTGTTTGCTGTTGGTGTTTTAGCTAGGGTCTTCCACTCTGAAGAATGTGAGTGTTCAAGGCAAATGGAACCGAGGATGTACACAATAATAAGGGAGTAACAGTGAAACAGTAGTCACCTACCAGCTTGACTACAAAGGAGAAGGTCTTCTGAGTAGCAGTGAGGCAACCAGAGAGGACAGTGAGAAGCTGGCTGGAGCATCCTCCAGGGTTGGAGAAGATTTATGACAAGCTCCAGGTGGAAGGACCCAGCTGCCTGCCTTTCCAGGTGCCGTGGGGCAGGATGATAGGATGGCAGACCTGATGCTTGGAAGCAGGGAGGGGCCATCAGGAGACGGCCACTCGCCATTTGCCAAAAGGGTGTCCTTCTTGCTCCAGGCTCAATTCGCCCTTCAATCTGAAAGTACCTGGAATGCCTTGGCAGTGAATATCTCCCAACACACTCCTTAACCTTTTTGTTTCCTTGCTTGCTTTTTCCTATCTATACATGTTGACCTCTTACAAGGAAGATTTTGCAATATAGGATTACTTAGTAGATATGGCCTCTGACTCAAAAATTGTGTAGGGATACATAGGGGTTTTTAAATTTAGTGGATGTGAAACACTAAAGAAACTGCAAATAGACTAACTCATCTTAAAAGGACTGCATATACCTTGCCTATCATTAAAGAAACACACATTAAAATAATACCTTCATTATGTATAACTAACTTTGAAATTTATGATGATAAGTAAAAACGAGAAGGACTCAACTTTGTCAGGGGAACAAGCACACTTAGACGTTACAGATTGGTACTATAGAGTGATTTTGTCTCTTGGGATAATGATCTAGAATACATGGAAGGGAAGTGTAGCAGAAATTATTCTTCCTCTGTAGAACAGAACTCGTCCGGTCCAGGTAAGCTGTTCTCCTTCATGTGGCCCTGTGTTTCACTAAATCAACCATAGAAATCCTATGCTCCTTGCCAGTGACTAGTGTACGAAAGGCACTGGCCAGGGGCACCTGGGTGGCTCAGTAGGTTGAGCATCCAACTTCGGCTCAGGTCACGATCTCACTGTTCCCGAGTTCTAGCCCCACGTTGGGCTCTGTGCAGACAGCTCAGAGCCTGGAGCCTGTTTCAGATTCTGTGTCTCCTTCTCTTGTCTCTGCCCCTTCCCCTACTCGTGCTCTGTCTCTCTCTCTCAAAAATAAATAAACATTAAAAAAAGAAAAGGCACTGGCCAATGAAATGAAACACTGAATGAACAATGAAAGAGAAGCCAGATAGGGCCCGTTGGGAAATATTTCCTTGCTGTTTAAAAAATACATGCATAGGGGCACCTGGGTGGCTCAGGTAAGCGGCCGACTTCGGCTCAGGTCATGATCTCGCGGTCTGTGAGTTTGAGCCCCGCGTCGGGCTCTGTGCTGACAGCCCAGAGCCTGAAGCCTGTTTCAGATTCTGTGTCTCCCTCTATCTGACCTTCCCCCATTCATGCTCTGTCTCTCTCTGTCTCAAAAATAAATAAACGTTAAAAAAAATTAAAAAAAATACATGTATGAAGAAATATCCCTCTCATCATCCACTGAACATTGCCATATCTATGGGGGCTGGTGATGCCTGGAATGTGGCAGCCATTTTGTGACCATGAGAACAGCTGCTCAGTGACACAGATGACCCCTTCAGGATGGCAGAACAGAAGCATGGAAGCAAGCTGGGCCCTGGAGGATGCTCCCATGTTATGAAATTAAACAACTCCACTGCCAGAAATAAATAAAAGTTAAGAAAAAAATTTTAAGGTGGCGAGGCGGCGCCTGGGTGGCTCAGTTGGTTAAGTGTCCAACTTTGGCTCAGATCACAATCTCACGGTCATGGGTTCGAGCCCCGTGTCAGGCTCTGTGCTGACCACTCAGAGCCTGGAGCCTGCTTTGGATTCTGTGTCTCTCTCCCCCCCCCCCAAAATAAATAAACATTAAAAAAAATTTTTAAACAACTCCAGAGCAGCCCCACTGTAGGAGTTCTTACTGTGGGTGATTATATCACTTCTTTATTGTTTATGCCAGTTGAGATACAATTTTCTCTTACCTGTAGCAAAAGCACTCCAGGAAACTGTAAGATTGTTTGTATTCTTTGACATAATAATTCACTTTGGAGAAAATATATCAAAGTAATGGCCAAAAGATTAAAATTTTTTATCCCAAGCTAAAAAATTCAGAGACATGTGTATATGAAAATCACATTATGAAAAAGAAAAGCAGACTATAAAAGGGTAGGCATACAATCCTAACAATGTAAATATTCACACGGCTTCTACCAAAGACTGTAAGCAAATCCAGCTTCATAGTGATAGCCTATCATTGAATGTATATTAGATTCTGTTTCTATAAATTATTACTCAAGTCAAAATATTTATTTTAAAGTTCATGAGAAAGGAAACAGCATCAGACCCCAAATATGAACTTTTGCACAAAATAAATGGCAGAGAAATATCTATTGGAAAGGGATGACATGTGTTTTAGGAAATGCTTCTAGAACTTGTCATTCCATGTCAGTGATTTGGAGCTTTCTCCTTTGATGTAATTACCCATTACAATAACCCAAATGTATGAAACCTCTTTTCAAAGAATGTCACACACACAGACTTCAAAGAAGAGAAAGGGTAGGATTCTAGAGAAATGAGGAAAGAAGACCAAGGGAAAACAGTGCAGGAAACTGTCAACATCTATTACACAATGAATTTCCGAAAATATGTCATAATCACAGCCTGGGGCTTGGCTTAATTGGCATAAACACAAGGGAAATAGAAAATCTAAGTCAGAGGGGCTGTCACACAGAAAAATTGTCTACATGTGCCTGAACATCAGAGAAAATGTTGAGCAGGGGAAGTCCAGACATAAAGGAGCCCTATCAAATTCACATCTGATGGAAAGGCTCTAGGAATATTTTTGTAGTAGGCAATTATGACCTTTTATTTTCGGAATTCCTCTTTTAAGAGCCACCAATGAAAGTGCATTCTGTTATTCATAGTATTGACGGGTAAATTAAGATAGATCAAAAATCAAGGCCAAGAAAATTACTGTAATATTGGGAGGTTCACTATGAACTGCATCAAAATAATTCAAGAAAACACATTTAATTATATTTAACCAAATTCCCTTTCTCCCCTATGTTTTCACACAGCTTTCTCTCATTCAATTCCTCAAACATTGACTCAAATAACGCATTAAATCAAGGCTTTATTAGCTTTCTTTTATCGTTTCTTCTTCTTCTTTTTTTTTTTTTTTTTTTTTTCCACAGCTTAAGGTTAACTGTTTTCAGATCTGGATTTTGGTGGGGGTCAAATTTCTTCTGAATTTGATGAAGTTTTACCAATTGAAGCCAGCTTAATGAGGTGAAAGAGATGTCAGGTTACTAAAAGGTTCATAGTAGAGTAAAAACAAAACAAAACAAAACAAAACTTCAGGGTTTTAAAGGACAATTAAGCATATTACACATAGGGAATTTGTCTTGTGATAGATAGCAAATGTTTAGGGTAGGAACAGTCTACCGATGTGCCCTGTGTTCTAAAAAGTTAATACACTAAATATCTAAAGTTGCAAAGCATAAATTCTTTAGTTCTAAAAGGAGCCGCCTTGTATTGTCTTTAAAAGGTCAGTTCTCTATGGAAATAGCCGTTTGATTTGCAATAATTACACACGCAAGGAGATTTTGCGAAATATATTTGTTACTTAAAGATCCGTTTAAGAGACTAGAGATATATTTCACTATACTAGTTTATTTTAGCCGTTCTAATCGTTAAAAATAGAGATGATTAAGGATCTCAAAGTCAGTGGAGAAGTTAGCTCCAAAAAATGGTTATGACCAAAAGGGGAGATGAAGTCATAGACACCTGTGGTGAATTTGTAGTATCTCATCAGGATTATTTCTTTTTTAAAAAAAGGTTTTTGCTTTTTTTTTAAATTTTCTTTATTTTTGTGGAAGATACAAAGAGCGAGTGGGGGAGGGGCAGAGAGAAGAAGATAGAATCCCAAGCAGGCTCCACACTGTTAGTGCAGAGCCCAAATGGGGCTTGAACTCCTGAACCGTGAGATCATGACCTGAGCCAAAATAAAATCGGATGTTTAACCGACTGAGCCACCCAGGTGCCCCTCATCAGGATTCTTTCTTCTTTCTTTCTTCCTCTCTCTCTCTCTCTCTCTTTCTTTCTTTCTTTCTCTTTCTTTCTTTCTAGGATTATTTCTTAAGTGATATTTCACTTCTTGATGTTGAAGAAAAGGACATTACTTACAGTGATGTATGCAATAAATTCATATCTCAATACTTGTTTTCTGTATAAATGATCTCCTTGATGCTACCAGGTGCCCTGACTCACAGTTTTAAACCGGAATATCCCCTGGTGGACAGTGATGTCCAGAGAGACTGGCCTCAGACAGAACGCCACGTCTCCTAGCAATAGGGGTGTCTCCGGGTCTCCAGGCTCTGACTGCCGCACCACAGGCTTCTGATTGGTCCCTACGCTCTAGTGCACAGCTGAGAGTCACCGGAAGATCAATAAAATGGGCAGAGCTTGCAAGAGGGAATGAAGTACATGCACACAATGGAATATTATGCAGCTCTGTGTGTGTGTATGTGTGTGTGTGTGTGTGTGTGTGTGTGTGTAAATATGTTCATATGTACTGACATGGAAAACTCTACAGAATATGTCATTAAATAAAATAAAAACAATAGTGAAACTGCAAAATTCTGCAGGTAGTATTACACCTTTTGTATTAGAAGGGAAGAAAACAAGAATACATTTTTGATTTTGATTATATTTGCATACATTGGTAAAAAAAATCAACGCAAAGTGGTTATCTTTTTGGGGGGTGGCAGAAGGGGCAGCAGTGGACGTGCTTTCCAAATAAGATATCTCAATGTGTGCCTTTTTATAACATTTTCATTTTGAATCATGTGAATATTTCACATAGTAAAAAACAATTCATCAAACAAGAATAAACTCAGCAGTGTTCTTCCCACATCACAGTCTGTGGTGATAAATCATTCAAATGTCCAAAACCTGATCTTCTTAGATTTAAAACTATTTTGGATGTTGTTTTACATACAGGTCACTTTGAGGGCCACTAAATGCAGGCTCAGGAATCTGTTCCCAGAGTCAAAATGGCCATTCCCGCCTCACACTGGCCTCCGCCATTCCAGCAGCCATGTTTACATGCCTATTCTAACACGCTCTTAGACTGAACTGACTTTTCCCCGCCCAGGAATTAAGCCCAAAGGGCCTCACTGATGCAAGGCAGTACAACTGTGAATATCTACCGCTGAGCTTAAAATTCTCACCACGCAGCCCTGGAAGCAGATTCTAAGTCAGGTTCTATATCGTTTGAGACTTTTATGTTTTATTTATATTTTCCTACATTCATTTCTATTTCTGCAAAGTCATCCTCGATGGCTGTGGGATACTGGGGTAAGAACATGAGAACAGGTAGATGGAGCAGGAAGGGGGAGAGGAGAGAGAGAAAAGGAGAGAGAATGTGAATGGACAGGGGCGCCTGGTTGGCTCAGTCGGTTAAGCGGCCGACCCGGTTAAGCAGCCCGGGTCATGATCTCGAGGTCCGTGAGTTCGAGCCCTGCGTCAGGCTCTGTGCTGACAGCTCAGAGCCTGGAGCCTGTTTCAGATTCTGTGTCTCCCTCTCTCTGACCCTCCCCCATTCATGCTCTGTCTCTCTCTGTCTCAAAAATAAACGTTAAAAAAAATTAAAAAAAAAAAAAGAATGTGAATGGACAGAACAGAGAGAGGACATATGGCATGGGAAAAGAAAAAGGGAAGAGTGGGTGGAAGAGACGGAGAGAGGGAAACAGTTTCTATCCGCTATTACATATTAACAAAAACCAACTCGTTAGCCAGGTGTTGGAAACCACAAGCACATTTTGTTGAAGGAATAAATTTCGGTTTTTAGGCGAGCCCACAAAAGCCTGTTCAGCTTGTCAAGAGGACCATTTTCTCACCCATTCATGCATGCTTGGAGGTGCTGAGGGAAAATTTTCTAAGTAGATGAGGACACTTCTGGTGCCCATCTTCCTGTCTTGCCATCCCCTCTTCAGGACTAAGGGAGTCTGGTTTTGATGTAGCTTGGAAACCCTCAGTGGGCTGACAGCTGGCTGGCTCTTCCTGGTTAAGAACCAAACCAAATGAAACAATTCCCTCTCTGATCACCACCCTTGTCTCAGGGAGGCATTAGGGAGAAGTTTGCTCAGGTATATGTAGGTGTTAATGACTTCATAACCTGCTCAGAGGCATTTTCCTGCTCTGAACATCCTTAAGATAGCTCCGGGGCTGGTGAGGGTCAAGGGAGCAACTCAGACTTGTACAGGACCTCACAGTAAATGGCCAGACCGCTACCCAAACTCAGATTTTTCTGGCTCCCCTTCCAGACTTTCATGGACTTCATAGAATTTAAAGCGGCAGGAGTGCCTGGGACCCAGGCAGCCGACAAGCACTTATTGAATGTTCACTGGTGTATGCAGGGTGCAGGTGGACATTATTAGCCACAGCTTAACCTGCCTCCAAGCCGCCGGGATGAGCCCGAAGGCTCAAGAGAGCAGAGACGTGGCAAGAAAGCAGCTCAAGATGGCAGGGGCTGGTCTAGGGGAGATGGGATCAGGGGCAGAGGCCTTGGGCAAGGTGTTTACCTCTCCGAGCCTCCGTGTTCACAAGGAACATGCAGAACCCTTTACAAATTGTATAAATCCTCCTGCTTGATCCCCAAATCACCTTGAGAAAGAATTTTCCTCACATAAGAATTTGAGTAGTTTAGTAACTGAGGTCATCTTAGCCCAGGGACAGACAAGGTTGATGACACCTCATTTTATAACTGAGGAAAGGGAGGCTCACGGGGACTGAACGACTTTGTCCAAGGACACCAGGAAGGGGTGGACTCATGGCCCAAAGCCTGGTTCTTTCCTCCATACCAGGGGAGTATCCATTGTTTCCAGAGCCCCAGCACCTCAGAGCCAAGAAGAGTAAGGGTGGAGAGGCCTAGACGGGCACGGAGCACAGGTGAGGGTCAGATTTCACAGAGCAGGCCTCCACTCAAGAGAAGGTGTGACAGGGAACTGAGCCTGTGTGGTATGGCCTTGCCACTCTTTCAGGAGCATTCCAAGGACACTTGTTTGTCTTTTGCAGCCTGCTCTTGGGGGAGGCCTGTGGTCACCCAGATCTGTCTGAGACTGGGTAGGAGGGTTTAATGCAGGTGAGGGATGTATTCAGCACGCAGATCTAAACCACATTTTCTAATCAGCTTTACACAAAAAAGTCATCGTGTCTTGTTTTTCAATGCATTCTGAATTGGAAGGGGACGGAGGAGGTGTTCTGAATTACCTTTCCCTAAACCCAGCAGCAGGGTGGGCAACTGGCAGGATGGATACTGCTCTGACTCCACCCCTTTGTTTTACATGAAGAGTTGAGCTGGTTCCCTCGTTAGTTCCATTTGTGGGGATAGTTCATCTCCTGGACACCTGTTGTGGCCAAGTATGAGGAATAAGGGTAATAAAGACAGGGGCCAAAAAGAAGCTCTTGGAAAGGCAGGCAGAGAGAAAGGTAATGTCAATATGGAAAGTACAGAGGTGATGGCAGACAACTTTAAACCTGGTGAACTGCATTTCTGTAAAGGTTGGTGTGGTGTGTGTGAGGGGGGAGTGTACTGGCATTCCCATTGTCATTGCCAGTGGAACGGGACAGATGGGTGACAAAGATCCCATACTGCTGCACAGAGTTCCTAAAGCCATCCTGTCCCTCAAATTCCTCCTCTGCCCTCCTGGTAGACTTAAAATGGGAGACCTGGAGCAGAGACAGCCATGTGGAAAAGACAAAAAGGGGATCAATGGGATGACATGGGCCTCCTGTCCTCAGTGCCACCACACATCAGCTCACCACTCAACTAGAGAAATGGAGACAAGTGTGTCCACAGTGGCTCAGAAGGATTTGCAATAATGGCCAAATGGCTCAGGAGGATTTGTGATGATTGTTCCATTTCTTTAAAAAGCTCTAGAAGTCACATCTTGGGATAGCAAGGAGTCCCAGGGAGAATGTCAAGAAGCCAATGGTCATGAGATAAATGGATGGGAAAAGGGTTTCTGCTCAGAGTAAGCAAACAGAAGGCACAGGACAGACTAATAATCCTCCATGAAATTACTCTGGAAGGGCTAGGAGAGCCTGAGTTGGTACAGGTATGTGGCCATGTGAGCAGGGTGGGGACAGCACCAGCCATGATGCACATGATCCTTCCCAAGGAGCTGTACAAACAGCTTTGTGAGTGCCTGGCTAACTGGGGACAAGGCTGAATGCCACCCAAAGGCATGTCACTTCACCAAGTTCGTTGAGTGCAGGCAGGTTATCTAACACCTGGTGGGTGCTCCCAAGTTGGCTGGTGGGTATGTAAGTGAGCCCGGCAAGAAGAACCCGGGTTTTCTCAAAGCCTTTGTGATACTTCTGCTCTACCTCCTGCTGTGACCACAGACATTCCTACCTACCTTCGCAGACATCTCTGCATGTCTTAGCCTGCTTAGCCCCGGGAGACCGGGCTTTCTGTGTTTACCTCTCTTCATCTACCACAGCTGCCAGCTCAGTCCTGATTCTGAGAAGACATGCATCCTTCCATTCCCTTACCCACTCACCTGTGGGTTTTCTCTTCCTGCCCAGCATCTCCTCCAGAATTTCCTGGAAAATGCTCCTTCATTCATTCCAACATTGTGGTTGGAGGGAGATCTCACATCCTTTAAAAACCTGACCTTATCCCAGATTGGACATGAGTAGACATCCAAAATGGCCAAGGGCTCTGGTCCAGGGGTGGATAACAACCCAAGCTGGGCCACTCAGAGCTCTTCCCAGAATCCAGGAACCCTGTCTCCTTGCTCCTATTTCAAGGTGGGGCTGAAAATGGAGGGCTTGACAGTCGATGGCAGGCATGTCTCTAGCTGTGAGGAGAGAGCCTGCCCAAAAGGATGATGCTGACACTCAGAAAGAGGCAGAGGCAGGGGTTGAAGAGCAGAGGCCAGTGGCATTTGAAGCCCTGGTCAGTCACACTTGCATCCCAGCTGTCACCCTGCCCTTCCTGTGACCAGGCTCTGTGAGTCAGTAAGTGCCCTATTTTCCCAGTCCAGTTCAAATCTTGGTAATCTCAAGACTCCTGATGAATACACGGAATGAATTACTAGTTGGTATAATTAAATTCTTGTGGAGCCTCAAGAACCACCAGGAAACACATGACCATCGTGCTCCTCCTCCCTCACACTCTAGATGCTTGGAGTCCACGTCAATCCAGGAAGCACATCAGGCTTGGAACAGACGTGGTGGGACATGAGGTTGCCTAATTCTGCAGAAGCACCAGTATGTGGGGAAATCACTAAAGTCCACATGAGCAGAAAGCAATATTAAAAGCCTGGATAATCAAGAAGCTCAATGCAAGTATCAGAGAAAAGAAAGCCACTGGAATAAACAGGAAGGTCGAAAACTCAGCAGTGGGTTGATTCTGGTCTATATACTAAGTAGGAAGCATTTTCTTTCCATTACTCCTGTGCTCGTGTTTCCTGGTGCAGCTAAGGAGAGCAGCGCCGTGCTGTTGCTGTATCGTATAGAGTCAATACAGGTTCTCAGTCTGGTTCTTGGACCAGCAGCATCAGCATCACCCGGGAATTTGTTCGAAATGCAGATTCTTAGCTCAGCTCCAGATCTCCTGAATCAGAATCTCTAGGGGTGGGATCCAGCAATCTGTTTTAATAAACCCTCCAGGGGATACTGATGCATGATGGAGTTTGAGAACATCTGGCGCAGTGTTTTGGCTCAGTTTGCAGCTCTGGTGCAAGGTTCTTGGGTTTTTGTCCGGACCGCAACGTGAACAGCGCCCACTGGGTGTGCATGCCGGCTCAGCCACTTACTATCTGTGCAACCGTGAGCAAGTTACTTAACCTTTTTGAGCTTTAGACTCTTCCTCTGTAAAACAGAATTAAGAGTAGCCATTCATTGTTGATTTGAGGATTTAATGAAATATTACAGATAAAGTATTTAGTTGAATACCCAGCATACAGGGTAAGCAGTCAATAAATGCTGGTTATTTTGCTCTTGTTCTGATGCCATAGGAGGACCTGGGCCTGGAGAAGCCAGGAAGGACCTCTCCTGAGGGACTTGCTCCTCTAAAACACTCACTGCGGCCTGTCCTTATTTTTTCTGTCTAGCAAACTTCTACTTATCCTTCAACACCTTATGTCCTCTATGATGGCTTCCCAGAGCTGAGTCATCCTTCCTCCTGCTAACCATCCACCATTCTAAGCCCTCAGACTGCCTGGATATAAACTCCGGCCCTGCCTCTTCCTAGCTGTTTGATCTTGGGAAAGCTTCGTCACCTTTCAATGCTTCAGTTTCCTCATCTGTAAAATGGGATGAATAACTGTACTTACCTATGGGATTTTGGGAGAGGATTAAATGAGCCAATAAGTGTAAAGGCTTACATAAGGGGCTGGCACATAACAAATGCTCAATAACTGTTAGTTCTAACTCCTGGAGCCTACCACTCTGTAGGGATAGGACAGACGAGGGAATGAGTGAATGGATTTGGGGCAGGGTTAGGTCTGCAGGGAGGTGAGTTCGAGCTTGCCTTGGGCATAAAACTTAGGGGTGCAATGAACTTAGTTTCAATAAGACACAGAATCACTCCGATTAAAAAGGGGTTTCAATAATACTTTATACACATAGGCAGTTGGCTCATGGCCATAGTTTGCTAATTTGATTTTTTAAAATATTGCATTTAAGTATTACTTGTCTTGATTACTGAGGCATGGGGCATGGGACATGATTGCTTAATCTTCTCTTCCCCCTCTGGCTGACCCTGCAAACCCAGGCCCCATGGTTCCCCGGCAATGGAGAGTTCTTCCTTGCTCCCCTAGGGGTCTCACACTCAGCCAAGAGGTCCTGACCATGGCCTGGGGCTGAGTCTGTCAGCTCAGAACAGGCTCCTTTCTAAACTCTAAGACTGAATTTTTAAAGGGAGTATAAATTCAAAGCACATTGATGTGTCCACCTGCAATTTTCAGATAAAATCAAAGAAGCGTGTGCGTATTCATAGATAGATAGATAGATAGATAGATAGATAGATAGATTCATACATACATACATACATGTGTATAGATATATTTAGCTTTGTGGTATTTCTGAAATTTTCAAGGATGTGTGTGTCCATAACTGAACTGAAAATAGAGTCCCCTCAGTGGTGCCTGGGTGGCTCAGTTGGTTAAGCATCTGACTCTTGATTTCGGCTCAGGTCATAATCTCATGGTTCGTGAGATCGAGTCCCCAGTTGGACTTGGATTCTCTCTCTCCCTCTCTCCCTGCCCTTCCCCGGCTCATGTTCACACACTCTCTGTCTCTCTCTCCCCCTCTCTCAAAATAGATAAATAAATATGAAAAACCCCAAAGAATAGAGTCCCCTCTTTCCAAAACATTTCCCTGGAGAGGTGATGTGCAGCCAGAATGTTCTGCTGCAGAACAGATGTGCTCACATTTCAGATGGCTTCCTCATCCCCAGAGGGACAGTCCACGGCTGTGCCAGCTTTTTGCTGGGGTTCTGCCTCATTACAAGGCGGCCTGGTTTGCAGCACACATGCCATCTTTGTTTGAGGGGCAATTGCTCACGACATAATCAGTTGTGCTTGCAGAGACAAGCCACATGCTGGGTCCCCTGCTCTAAGACACAGGCAGCTGCGATAAGAAAAAGGGTTTTCTTACAGTACATTTTGCAAACCATGGAAGGGGATTTCTTTCCTTCTTCTTTTTAATTACCATGGCTTTAAAATGGAAACCATTCGGGGAAGTGAGAGTGGGGCGCTCTGGCAAGTCAGCAACACGTGTCGCCGTGCTGACTCAAAGTCAGATCAAACCTAGGTTTCCCTTTCTCTCTCAGGGTTAAACTGAAGTCTCCGGACCTTTGTTCTCTGGGGCATGTGAGGCTGTTCCCTGTGTCCACTGTGGATGAAGCCCCAGGAGAGGCTGATAAGGACTGTGGATCAGACATGATCATAGGACCCTGCCATACAACCGCTGCCTCAGCAAGGCTCACGAACAACCAGCTGGGCACGTGCCCATCTGCACTGAGCTCCCGTGAGTGCCCGTTAGACTTCTGAACCCCAAACTGCTCTTGGCACTCACGCTACCAGGTAGATGGGAGCCACATGCCTTGTCTGCAGCTCTCAGCTTGCAAACCGTCATCAAGAGGTGCTCCCATCATGGCTCCCACTGCACCTGATCTCCCTGGGGAAGCACCACTCATATGTACAAGCTTCTTGTTTGCCTTCCTCCCCCACTGGACTCTAGGCTCCATGAGGGTAGGGCCAGCGCCTGTCTTGCACATCACCCTGTTCCCAGTGCTAGCACAGTGCCAGGCACATGGCAGGTACTTAGTAAATGTTTCCTGAAAGACAACACCCGTATGAAAATGAATCTTCAAGAAGCGGCTGCCTGGGCCAGGGCTGGCCACACACCACTGGAACCAGCTTCAAGTCAGGCAAACTTGTTAATTACTGGCTACATCCTGGATATAGCAGGATATAGCACCAACCCTTAATTTTGTACTCCATAAAATGGGGATAATAATACCTACTTCATAGGGTTATCAAGAGACTAAAATTAGATAGCACTCATGAAAACATGTGGCAGACTATATTATTATTGCCAATTATTTTCTGCTATCCTTATAAGAGGATTATACATCCCCACCCACTGCCAAGAGACTTGCACGGCTGCCCCATGGGTTTGCTTCCCGACCCCATTGACACGAGACTTAGCCATATGATTCGCTTTGGTTAATGGAATACAAACTACATGTGCCACATCCGAACATGAACTTCTAGAGCCATTAATGATTCTAGGTGCTTTCCCTGTGGCAGGAAAATGCCATGAGAATGGTACGTCCCACAGAGAGGCAGCTCCTTCTCCCTGGGTCCTGGAATGAACACACTGAAAGCAGAGTGGCCACCACACTGCATCTAATATCAAATATGAGTGAGAAGGAAAACTTTGCTGGGGCTACTTGTTAAGCAGCCTAATTTAGAGAGAAAGCTGACTGATACACACTGCCTGTCCCATAGTAGGGGTTAGTAGATCTCTATGGAATGCTTTTGGTTTGTTTGGTTGTGACACTTAATCACTAGAATAACTAAATTCAAGGTGGCATTTTGTGGCATAAAAATGAAGTGGTTTTTTTTTTAATGGGATGCAAGGCTGACAGTAGAGCAGGGCCTAGCCTAGAAACTTCATCCATAGTTTCTTCACGGATTAGTCATTCTAACTAATGGTATTTTGTATTTACTGAGTCTTTTTGCTTATGCTTATCCAGCTATCATTGGAGAGCAGTGTGCTAAGCCCCCTATACATGTTATCTTGTTGAACCCTCATGATTGTGCTGTGAAATACAGTGACACAGTACGGGCACATGGGGCCTGGAGTGATGTGAGGTTGCGAGCCTCCTCTCCCCACCACACCATGTCAGAACCTGCAAAGATTAGCATCTTTGTGGTACTCCCTGTAGACCACCAGTGGGGTTCTAACATTAGCCACATTATACAGATGAGGAAACGGAAGCTTTCAGAAAAAACAAAACAAAACAAAACATGGCCAAGGGCATCCAGCCAGTCAGCAGCAGGGCCTGGATTGGAAGCCAGACGCCTCACTTCAGAGCCCTAAGCCCTCTGTCTCTTAAGTTCACCCACAAACCATGGTCCCTTCTGCCTCTGGCTTCAGACTGAGGAATACTCACCCTAACCAGCACAGCCCTTCAGACTGGAGCCACTGTTCAGCCTATGCCATCAGACTGTCCAGAAAATACCCCAGACTAAGGAGAAAAGTGGTATTGGGGCAGTTGGCATGGGGCTTTTGTTTCCTTCTGATCGACGCCTGTATGTGGCTGAAGAGAAGCCTGTTGACCTTACACCTGCATGTAGGAACCCACCAAAAACGTGGACGCTGTGAACTTTTATTTATAAGCCAGTCTCTGAGTTAACAACCAATGCTCTTCACAGGGGTTCAAGACGTGGCCCCTGGTCCTTAAGGAGTTCCACCTTAGTAAAGAGACAAATGTGCAAATAATTAATTAGATGACAGAGCCCTCTAAAGAGGGAGAGTAGAAGGGGGGATGAGTACATGTGGGGGAGAGAGATGCACTCTGGTCGAACACTGGGGCCAGCTCCAGGGAGCAGGTGGCATTAACACCTGGCTTGGTAGAATGAGTCATCTCTCACCCTGGGGGAGCCGAGAAGGACCTCTTGGAGGAAGAGCATGCCCAGAGCAGGGCACGGGATCCCTACCGGAGCAGTGTACCACGAGGCGGGTCAGAATGCCTAGAAACACAGGTTGGAACCAGATTTTGATGATTCTAAATCCCAGCCTAAGAAGATCTATTACACTCTGTGAAAACAGATCTTGACTTCAGCCCTAAACACCTTGCCCGGGAAGGGCTCAGACCTGAGAGGCAATCCAAGTCTTTCTTGAACGTGTGGGGCTTTGGAGACAAAAGCCTCCAGTGGCCTGAGGCTTAGAAAACACACACCGGGGCGCCTGGGTGGCGCAGTCGGTTAGGCGTCCGACTTCAGCCAGGTCACGATCTCACGGTCTGTGAGTTCGAGCCCCGCGTCAGGCTCTGGGCTGATGGCTCAGAGCCTGGAGCCTGTTTCCGATTCTGTGTCTCCCTCTCTCTCTGCCCCTCCCCCGTTCATGCTCTGTCTCTCTCTGTCCCAAAAATAAATAAACGTTGAAAAAAAAAATTAAAAAAAAAAAAAAAAGAAAACACACACCGGACATCAAGTGGGGTATCAGCACAGAGGGCAAACAGACCTCCCCTTCTCCAACACAATGAAGAATAGGATAAACATGGCTGTCTGAAGCTCAGCCTGGGTTACAAGATTGACTCATTCACTGAACAGATACTTATTGGGCACCTACTGTGTGCCAGGCATGGTTCCAGTCATTTGGGAAACATCAGGGAATAAAAATCCCTGCCCTCCTGAAGCTTTCATTCTAAGAAAACTTTTTAGTAATAGCAAGCACCACTCTGTGTGATCATCCACTTACTAATGCATCTGGTCTTGACAACAACCCTATGAGATAATGCTACTATCTTAATCGTGCAGGTAGGTAAGCTCAGAGTTGTTAACTCATCCTGAGTCAAGGCAGTGAGTGGCAGGGCCAGCAAGCACTGCCAGGCAGTGTGCTCCAGAGGCGGGCTCCAGCCCCGGCCCGTCCTGCCTCTCTCTGCACTGTAAGGAGTTGTAAAGGAGGCTGAATTTTCGTTTCTCAGCTCACCGGGCAAGGCTGTCCCTGCTTCTGCCTTCTACCTCAACCTCTTGAAGAGTCTATACTTCACTAATCTCCCCATTTAAATTTCTTTTAAGTTTATTTATTTATTTTGAGAGAAAGAGCACAAGCAGGGGAGGGGCAGAGAGAAGGAGAGACAGAATCCCAAGCAGGCTCTGTGGCATCACACAGCCAAATGCAGGGTTGGAACTCACAAACCGCGGGATCACGGCCTGAGCAGAGATCAAGGGGTCAGACGCTTAACCGACTGCACCACCCAGGCACCCGTAAGCTCTTCCTTTTTAGAGGTGAGGAGACACTGTCTTCCTGAGTGCTCTAAAAGCAGCGTTCCTCAAAGTGTGAGGCCCATACCCGGCAGTGATGAGGTGAGTCTACAAATGGATTTAAATACTTAGGAACTTATATAGCAATTTATTGAACCTAATAATAATAATAAAAACAAAACGGTACCTGCATTCTGTGGGGCTTTTGTTTGTTTCTCTAAAAAATTTCTTTCATTGTACTTTACAAAATTATCATTCTGGGATGAATTGGAAAACTTAAAAAGAAGAAAATAAAATCTGATTCTTCACCACAGATAGTTAGAGAAGCATTGTTCTTGGGGAGTTCAAGTTCAGGGGCTGGGTGGATTGCATCCCTGAGAACAGAGAGACCCTAACGGCAAGGTCCAGGAAACATCTGTGTGGGTGCTTCCTATGTGTCACCCTCCTTTCCATTTCTAGCAGGTGGGTGGGTTTTGTGCTCTCTTGCTTGGGTGGAGGAGGGATTGTGCCAGAAGCTGCTTTCGGTCAGTGGGCTTTCAGGTCTTTTGCAAAAGCCAAAGTTCATTAAGGAAATCAAGCTGGGCCTCCTGGAGGACGGGTGGGCAGAGAGCAGGGGCTACGGAGGGGAGCTGCAGAGGCTGCCTCTGGGCTGAGGGTGGAGGAGAGCTGTCCGGGGCAATAATGTGGTTTGTGTAGGGAAGCCAGCTGCCAGCCTCTGCCAAGGTGCTCATCCCCCAGCACGGCTCAGGAGCCATACAGACTTCCTAAAGGGGCTGTGAGGGCTGGAACACAGGCGTCCCAGGACAAATCGCTGGGGGTGGTGATGGTGGGCCCTCCCCTAGGTGAGCACGGCATCTCTGCACAAGCCTGCATCGCAGGGGGTCCCAGGAAAGACTGAGACTGAATTGCCAGCCAGGCCAGCAGCCCTGGAGCTCGGCGTCCAATAGAATCTGATTTAAAGACAATAAAGAGTTGCTTCTTGCACGTGGGTTCGTGGGTCAATATTTATACCCACTAACTCTGTGAGTGAATTTACAGTGAAAGGAGTGAATGGAGTTACAGTGAATGAGAAAGGCGCTGGAAGGTTAGGACAGAGTGGGAGGGACTTTTCAGAGAGAACAGTCCTGGAGGTGAGAAAGCCCTGGAGAAAGCCCCCGGCATGTGGAGGGAGCCCCACACACCGTCCTCTTTGACGACAGCTGGGGAGCTGCGGAGCCTTTGCAATCGCCCTGTGCCTGGATGCTCTTGGCACTTGCTCTGATTTTTCAGGGTGTCAGCTGAAATGTCCCATCTTCACAGATCCTTTCTGGGAGGGATGCGTGTGTGTTGCATGCTGTGTACATGCACGTGTATGTGTGTGTATGTGTGTTTGTGCATGTTTGTGTTCACCCATGCTATACATGTATGCATACATGTATGGTGTACGTAGTGGGCGTAAATGTGTGGCATGTGCCCATGTATATGCATGTGTCGTGTACGTGTGCAGCATATACACGCGTGTGCATGTGTGGGCAAGTGCCTCCATGTGCTGTGTGTGTACATGCATGTGGTGTGCATGTGTTACATGTGTGTGAGGGGGAGGGGCAGGGAAGAACTGTGGATCAGAGGGCCTTGCGGTTTGCAACCCTGCAGCTGTTCATTTGCTTTCCAATCGTGTTTTCTCTTAGCCCCTAACTCCCCATGTGTCCCCCTGTCTGTGGCAAGCTCCACAGTTTTGTAGCCAGGACAGGACTTGAGTCTACGGTCACTCCCCCAAAATCCGGGGACCCTGTTCTATTGCTGGAGGAGATCCTCAGATTATTTGCACGAAGACCAAAGGCCTGCCATGGACCGCCTTTCCTGCCGGGCGTTCCCAAAGTGACACACAGCTGCCCAGGCAGCCCTGAACATCACTCTGCTCTCCTTGGGGGCCTCCCTCCCCAGGTTCCTCTCTCTGCCTTCACAGGAGGTCCCCAGGACTTGGGCACTGGGAGCTGGCACGCGTGGGAGATGAAGGCCGGCCACAGACCGGAGGCTCGTTCAGAAACCCCACTTCCCACCCCCACCCGAGGCATGATCAAAACTGCCAGGCCGGCCAGAAGAGTCCTGGCGGCTTCCTGTTCCTGATCTGGCTCGAGGTCCCCGGAGAAAGCCTTCCGCTCAGAGATTTGGTCACTTTTGCTCTTGGTGGAGGCAATAAACAGGAAATAGGGTGAGCTGCTTAGAAATGAGATAGCATCATAATCAAAAGAGCCACTGTTGATTTTTATTTTCTCCTGAAATTCCAGTTTCAGTTTCCATTTAGTGGAAGTCAAGAGGGAGGTTTCCCAGCCCATGGTTGTGCAGGGGGTGGGGAGTGGGGGGGAAGCCCGAAGCTGCTGCTCAGACCAGACCTCTGGGCCCCCCATGGCCTCAGAGAGAACAAAGGAGTCCCTTTCTATGGGAGCGATGCCAGAGAGGCCAATGCTGGGAGTGGTTTCCAGAATTTCTGAGCCTCCACCCTAGCCCCTCCCCCATTCACTCACTCACCCCTTCATTTATCCAACAACTATTTACAGGGTCCTTTTTGAGCACCGAGCACTGTGTGGGACTATCATGCTGGGATTACTGGAGAGAAAAGGGCCCAGTCCCTGCTTTCATGAAGTCAGTCTAGTGGTGGAAATAGACTCCCAGCTACTCACACGCCCTCCTGCCTGCTGGAGAAAGAACCCTACTTGGCCCACCTCAACCTCAAGCCCACAAATCTGAACACAACCAAGTCAGCTGTCCCTGGTGCACTTGTTCTCAGCTTTCTGTTCTTGCTAGATGTCCTGAAGCAAGCCCCTGGTCGATTTAAGACACGTCCGCAAACTTTTTGACACTTCCCCCTTGAAGACAGAGTCTAACTGCCCTCCCCTTGCACATTGCCTGGCCTTAGTGAAGCACTCCTTTTTGTTTGTTTGTTTTTTAATCCTTGTTATCTATCACACTTTAATGTACGGATACATAGTTACTTGGCCTAATCACTCAAAATAGTTCCCGGTCTCCTGCATCAGGTTAGCTATCAGTGATGACCTACACACTCCTCTATCCGACGTGAAAATATGCCAACCTCTTCTCCGTAGCTCTTATTCAGCAACAAGCGACAATTACTGAGCAGCGGGCACTTTGCTGGGCTCGTTCAAGTACGTGGCCTCGTCAAAGTTTCAGATGTCCAAAGAAGAAAACAGTTTGACAAGATGTGGAAGCTGAGGTTCAAAGTCAAATGATACGCACGGGCATTCCTTGGCCCGGAAGTGACAGAGCTGGGATGGCAACACGGGTGTTGGAAATCTAAGGCTCGTGCAGCCGCCAGCGACACCGTTTCTTTTCATTCAAAGGTACCTACTGGTCATGTCTTCCTTTTCATTTCTTTGTTTGTGGTGAGGACATTTAAGATCTAGTCTTCTTAACAACTTTCAAGTATTTATTGCAGTATTTAATCACAACGCTATGCATTCAATCTCGACTCGCTTCTAATGCAGAATGTGGCAGAAGGGATGCTGTGTGACTCTGGCGGTGAGGCTACAAAGCGGGACACAGCTTCTGCCTGGATCTCTCTCTGGGGACACTTGTTCTTGGAACCCAGCTGTTGGGCTCTGAAGAGTCCCTTGCCTCATGGAGAGGCCATGGGTAGGTGTCCTGGCTGACAGCCTCAGCTGAGGTCCCAGCAGACAGCAGCAGTGCCTTCCAACACGGGAGTGAGGAAGTCTTTGAGGCGATCCCAGCCCCAGCCACCCTCTGACGACCACCCCATGAGAGATCTTGAGCAAGAACTGCACACCCGAACTGCGAGAGATGATAATATAACAATGACGATGATAAACGTTTTTGGTTTAAGCTACTAGGTTTAGGGGATCTGTAATGCAGCAAAAGATAATCAGGACAGTCCCCTCTTCTAGAAACATTGGTGGGCCTTTGTTCCTCTACAGCCTTGCTACTCACAGAGCAGCCAGCAGACCAGCAGCATCGGACCGCCCAAGAGCTTGTTAGAAATGCAGAGTCCTGGGCCCCACCTCAGACCCGCTTAACGCAAACCTGCACTTTCACAAGATGCCAAATGTGTCAAACATGAGCTTTAAGAAGCATGGCTCACAGTATCTTTTTTAAAGCACGCTATTTTAATGCGATGCCTAAAAAGATCCAAATACAAAAAATAATGTAACAGACCCCAACATACCTTTACCACCCAGATGTAATAGATAATCACAGCAAGTATATATTCTGTAGCAGACCCTGTTTTAGTTACTTGACCAATGCCACCTCACTTCACTTCATGACAGCCTTGTGAGAGAGCCACCACTATAGCCTTCGCCCCTGCGTTAGAGACAAGGACAGAAAGATTAAGCAATCTACTCAAGGTCACACAGCTCCTAAGAAACAGAGCTGGTATCTGAATGCAGGAGGCCTGGCTCTGGGGCTAAACTATTCTTGTTCTGGCCGCTTAATACTCTGCCACCTCTTCCCCTTCCCCCTGAATCGTGTTTATCAAGTCTCCCTTGAAATCGGCCTCCAGTCCCTCCCTTCCTCTCTGCCCCATGGCCCGCCACCATCCCAGGGCCCCAAGGCAGCACTTAACTGACTTGCACCTCTTTGGCGCACCAGCCCATCTGTCTGATGCAGCACCCATGTGAATCTGCCTGCAAACAGCATGCCCTCCGTCTTCCCTGCCCAAACATCCTCGGCGCCTTTGCTCTGCCTGGTGTCCGGCCTGGTTGACCTGGACTCCGGGTCTCTAGCAACCTGGTCTTGCCTCCAGTCTTCAACAGGAAACAGAACAGAGCACACATCACTGGGCAGCCTCCATCACTGCATACTTCCGGTTTGCTGAGGCACTTCCTGCTCCTTCTGCTCCTTCCTGCTCCTAGGAAGGATTTGCCTCCTTCCTAGCCTGGTCTCCTCCTCCTACCAAACCCCATCTCAAATCCTGCTCCTTGGCTACCAGTAGTTCAGAGTATGGACTCCCATCCCTGAACACTTAGTAGCATCTTAATTCTTTTAGCTCTTTTTTCTTCTTCTTCAATGGCCAGGTACTACAGGAGGCATTTACTTTTTATTGGGCTACTATATACGTAACATAAAAATTACCATTTTAACTATTTTAAGTGTACAGTTTTAGGGACATTAAGCACATTTGCAATGGTGTACAACCATCACCACTCTCCATTTCCAGAACTTTTTTATCATCCCAAACTGAAGCTCTGTGCCCATTAAACAATCGCTCCCTATTCCTCCCTTGCCCTCAGCCCCTGGTAACCTCTATTCCACTTTCTGTCTCTATGAATTTAACTACTCTCAGTGCCTCATCTAGTGGAATCATACAATTTTTGTCCTTCTCTGTCTGCCTTGTATAACTGAGCCTAATTTTTCAAAGTCCATCTATGTTGTAGCATGTATCAGAATTTCATTCCCTTTTGAGGCTGAATAACACTCCATTATATAGATAGACCACATTTTGTTTATCCATTCATCTGTTGATGGACACATCTGGTTATTGGGAATAATGCTACGGAGAACACTGATGTATTGATCAATTCCCTGCTTCCAATTATTTTAGGCATGAAGCATTTAAAAAAATATTCTCAGGGTGCCTGAGTGGCTCAGTTGGTTGAGCACCTGGCTCTTGATTTCGGCTCAGGCCATGATCTCATGGTTCATGAGATTGAGCCCTGTGTTGGGCTCTGTGCTGACAGCACAGAATCTGCTTGGGATTCTCTCTCTTTTTCTCTTTGTCCTTCCCCACTCACACTCTCTCTCTCACTCAAACATTTTAATACTTCTTTTTTTAATTATTATTATTATAGAGGGAGAGAGCACACAAGTGGAGGAGAGGGACACGGGGAGATAGAGAATCCTAAGCAGGCCCCACTCTTAGTGAAGGCATTGCATTATTAAAAAATAAAAATTATTTATTTTTTTAATGTTTATTTAATTTTGAGAGAGAGAGAGAGAGAGAAAGCAGAGGGGCATTGAGAGAGGGAAAGAGGGAATCCCAAGCAGGCTTCACGCTGTCAGCATAGACCCTGGCACGGGGCCCAAACTCAGGAACCAGGAGATCATGACCTCAGCTGAAAACAAGGGTCAGATGCTCAACTAACTGAGCCACCCAGTAAGACCTTAATATGATGGGGCCTGATGTGTGCATGGTAGATGAGGGGCCAACCTTCCCAGTGTCAGCAGGACTGAGGGGTTTCCTGGGATGCGAGCTTTCGGAAATAAAACCAAGAAAGTCCCAAGCAAACTAGGATAAGTTGGCCACCTTAACCTAAAGATCATTGTGCAAGAAAAAAAAAAGTTTACCCTTGTATCTGTCCTTTCCTTTCTTATTCCTACTTGTTTAGACCTGTGACCACTCCCACTCCCTCAACTGGCCCTCCTGTGTCATTCTCTGTCTACAGAAGTCCCTCTGGCACACTGTGCCATTATTAAAAGGCTTCAATCTTCTATACTAATTGCTCACAGCAAGGGCCACACTCCTATGCCTTTAAGGACCAGACAGTTTATGTCGATGAGGGACACAGCCCCAGTGTAAAGTAATAGGAACTGATGGGGACTGGAGCCAGTTCATACTTCAAACTACCAGTAGTCAAGGAGCAGGATTTGAGATGGGGTTTGAGGCTTAGAGCAAGTGCACAAATGGAAGCCACATATAGGTCTCAATATTTCAAAGTTGGAAATCAAGCTCTAAATTATTAAATAAACTATATTATCTCCTCCTGATTTGGCAAATCTACTTCATACTGACTCAGAAGAAGGCCAAGTTCAAATTGTATTCCTGCATTCCTAGGAGTCCCAGATTGCGAAATGCTGATACAGAGCAAGGTCCTCTGGCCTGTTACCCACATTCCTTCTCTTCTTGCTTCCAGCTCTCTGCTGCATCTCCAGAGGCCTTGCAGCCCATAGTGGACACTCTAGCCTGTACTTCAGAGCTCCATCGGCACGTCCCCTACCCCCATCATAATCTGTTTCCCCTTGGTACATCCTTCAGTGTGTCCCACTCTTGGAAAGACAGACCTAGGAAGACACCCATATAATCCCTCGAAGTGAGCTTGGGCCATTCAGGCAGACAATTCTGGGTCCTGGCATCTGAAGCACATTTGGAGCAGGAGAGGTGTGCAGGCTCTGAGAGGTCAAGTCCCCTTGGCCCAAAGACTCCTCATCCTATGGAAAAGGGTGTGAGCTAGGCCTTACTAAAGCCCAGGGCCCAGGAGAGGGGCTCCTCTTGCTTGGGTCTAAAGATGATACTGATGAGGCCCATGGGAAAGTAGGTGTCCCATCTAAAGGAAGCAGCTGAACTCAATGGCAGCTAGTGTCTGCTTCCTGGAAATGTGGGTCCAAATGTGACTAACTATTTTGCTTTTTCAAGAGAAGATAAAATTCTGGAATATTTTATAAATCCAAATTAAAACCAAACCAAACCAAATTCCCCATGTGAGTCAATACAGTAAATGCCAGAGTATATTCATCAGCCTGTCCTTGAACTTTCAGTTTGCAACTTCTTCCTTAAGGAACACCCTGTACATCCTGGCCTCAAGCCACTTCTTGTACTTCATGACCTCACTGCCTTCAGTTTCCTCCTGTTCTATAAATCAGATGAGCAGACACAGCCTGAGCTTCCCAATTCAGGCCCTTTGATCAATGAACTCCTTCTGTCTGGAATGCCCTCGCCCCAGGTCTCATCCTTGCTTACTGACAACCACACTCATGCTTCAAGAGCAAGTGCAAACCCACCTTCTTCAAGATGCCTGCTCTCATCACTCCTGAAATTTTGGACCTAGGGTCAGGAGACCAGAGTTATTAATATTGTCTCTACAATTTTACACAAGTCATAAGGGCTCTGAACCTCAAAGGTAAAATGGGATGATATTTCCATTGACCTTGAGGAGCTACTTCTTGTGAACATTAAATAAGATAATATTTGTTAATACATCTGGTATAGGTCGGGGCATTTAATCATTACTCAGTAAATTCTAGTATAATGGGAAAGTGAATTTGTGTTTCTGGCTTATGCTAGCAAACTTTTTTTGTAAAGTATCAGACAATACATATTTGAGGCTTCGTGTGCCATGTTGTTTCTTTCCTGACTACTCAACAGAGCATCTGTAGACTATATGTAAACAAGCAGACACAACTGTGTCCCAATAAAACTTTATTTACAAAAACAGGCAGACAGCCAGATTTGGTCCAAGAATGATAGCTATTGACTCCAGCTTCATACCGTCCTTAGAGCTTGTTCTGTGGCTCTCAAAGCTGCTGTTACTACTCCTACTAATAACTAATACTTTAATTCTGTCCATATTCACCTGGCAGTGTCCAAAACACTTTCCAAGAGAGTTAGCCCTCATCACCACTTCATACATGAAGAAACTGAGGCACAAAGTGGCCATTAGACTCAAGAATCAGAACTCTGAGCCATTGTGCACATGAGTTCAGGCCTTGGGCAGCACATGTACAGTGTTGTGGGTATTTCTTGGTTGTTGTTGGATGAATGTGAATTTGTAAAGGACTCTGTCACCCTCCACCCTCCCTCCGATGTATTGGTGGCAATTATAACTACTGAGTACCCACATCAATGAATCTCCTCTGTCAACAACTGTGGACAGCAGGCGAATGACACAGGCCAAGAGCCATGTCCTCTGCTGAGTTTCTATCTGGATAGTAAGTACTGAGTTTGATAGTGTTCTGCTTCCTTTCTTTAACTCTTCCTCTTCATCACATGTCCATAGGAATATGAAACCAATCATAAATGGCAAAGAAAAAAGAAATGATTTCATGTGATAGCTGACTGTCCCATGGCACTCTGTCTGATCCTTCATAATGGTCAGCTTGGGTAAAGAGCCCTTGCTGTGCCCTGAGCCCTGCTCTGTGTCATGGGGATCTGCAAAGGATCATTAAAAGGAAAGGCTGTTCTCATGTATGGGGATGGCTGACAAAGTAGAGACGACCATCTGTATGCTGAAAGTAGTGTGACCATGCCCTCTATCATCCAAACTGGAACACTGTTGAGAGTTAGGCTGGGAAAACATGGGCAAACCAAGACATACAGTCCCCCAGGTCAGAGAAACCTTACTAACAGCCACTGGGGAGCCTCGCATGCCTGGGCAATACTGCTCTGCCTTAGAGAGAAGAGCAACTGTCCCTTTTCATTCCGGTGCATGATCCCAGCTAAACACCATGCCACATTCATCCTATACCATGTGTTTAGTACCATGCTAGACTTCACTGGAGACAATCAAGGAAGAATAGGTCTGATCCTTGGGAGTATGCCTTGGTTACTGGTTCTGAGGAGTTACAGTCGATAGTCATTAGAGTTAAAACTGGCTCTTGCAAACTGACATACTATGGCAAGTTTAATATAGGTGTACTGCTATGTTTCTAATGCAAGTTTCTGGTTGATTTTTAGCTACATGTTCCAAAGAACTTACATACTGCCTCAGCATGTACATGCCTCTAGGATTTCATAGTGTGCAACCTGAACAATAATACATGCATGGTAGCCTTGCTAGGAAACTCCAGTCCCATTCCCTACCAGCCAGAACTGGTATACTTCAGCGGTCTAATCCTTAAATAGCTGGTCACCCTCAGTCTGTTGTCTGCTTGCTTACTCACTTCCAAAAAGTAGTAAGCACCCACCCACCCATACCCTTGTCCTATGAGGCACGGAAAAAGTGATTTTGTCTGTGCTCTGCTGTTAAACTTTCCTGGAACCTGATAGCAGAATTCAGTCTCTCCTCTGGCCTGATAAGGGAAGAGTCATGGCTGTTAGCACTACACCAATCCCTTCTTTTCTGACATGGAGGGAGAAACTAAAACCATAATTCCTTTTTAAGGTGGGGGGGGTGGACAAGGACTCTTGTCCCACTCTTCCCACTGAGTCTTGGGAGCCAAAAGGTGGCATTAAATCTTCATTATGGTTTTTGACCCATAGTCTGTAAGTCTGTGTCTCTGGGTGAAGTCAACTAATTTAGAGAGAAAAGATGCTGCTTCTGACACATTTCTGGAACTAGAAAATGAGTCTTTCATCATAGGAACACAGAGAGCCCACATAAAGTCTCAGCCACGAATGAGGGGACCAGGAGGACAGAGGACAGAGGCTATGAATAATGGAGCTGAAGGCACTTGAGCTTGGCCAAGCCTGGTGACGACAACTTCACAAAATGTAGACAGGAAAGGGGCTATGTTAGATGTGTACAGGACAGCATAGGGTGTATGTGGCCAGTGAGGGGCGGGGCTGGGCTCCTTCATTGAAAAGGAAAGTTTACATTAGGAACCAGTGGGAACTCATGTGGAGAAAAGGGGAGATAGAGGAGAAAGTATTACATTTTAGCAAATTCTGACTGTCAGAGAGAAGAGTCTCATCTCAGTTCTGGAAGGAACGAATAAAGCAGAAATTCTCTGTCTTTATGAAATTGGGCAGTGCCATGGTGATGAGTTGATGGATTCTTCTGCACTTTGCAGCGAAGGGTTTGGTACCCTGCCATGGCCTCGGGAAATGACCTGAGAATTCCCACTTCTCCTCCCAACATTCAGCAAGGGGAATTTTCTCCTGAGAGATGAAAGGACCTGAAACCAAACTAGCCCCAGCTGAACTTCGGCCAACTAACCCCATCCAACTGGGAACTTCTGTGACTGGCTTTTTATCTACTGCTTCTAAAGCTCTTTGCATCAATACAAACACACTTACGCTTCGTAAACTCTCTGTGGTGTACTGCAGAGCATACAGACTAAGTGGCCCAAAGACACAGAGCTACGAAGGAGCAGAACTGAAGTTTTGATTTCAGATCCAGGTGCACTGGACATTAAGCTATGGGACACATGAGATGGGGCCTGTGTCTTACCCAGAACATCCATTGTCTAGGGGAGAGAAGCACTGTCATTATGCGGCTCAAATATTTAAAGTTCTTTTGGAGAAACATTTAAAATAAATGAGTACTGGTGTGTGCCTGCTGCACTCACCTCCCATGAGCCTCTAGGCGGGTATTTACCCACTCTCCAAGATTCTCAGGTTCAGGAGAGAGTGGAGCACAAAGATGTTAGGCTTTAGCTCCTAAAAGGCCAGTTGGTTTAGATTTTATTTATTTATTTATTTATTTATTTATTTATTTATTTATTTATTTAAATGTTTATTTATTTTTGAGAGAGAGAGAAAGCACGAGTGGGGGAGGAGCAGAGAGAGAGAGGGAGACACAGAATCTGAGGCAGGCTCCAGGCTCTGAGCTGTCAGCACAGAGCCCCATGCAGGGCTCAAACTCACGGACTGTGAGATCACGACCTGAGCCGAAATCAGATGCTTAAAACGACTGAGCCACCCAAATATCCTGGTTTATATTTTAAAAAGGGAATCCAAACTCCTATTTTCAACCATGGAGGACCAGGTGTTTTGGTAAATCAGGTGTTGCCCCACTAAATTTTATACACAGGAAAATGGGCACCAGTTTTCCATTGGGCTCGGAAAAACCCTGGGTTGGTAAGACCCAGAAGGAAGGTAGTGATAAGGGATTTGCCCAGGGGCTCCTCAGAGTCAGGCCAGAGCCACAGCAGATTACCTATGTGCTGGCTTTGAAAGGCTAGAGATTTCTGGACCTTTTAGGAAACCCCTCCCTCAGCTTAATGTACTTTTTTTTCTTTTTTTTTTTTCTTTTGCCTTCCTTCCTCCCTCCCTCCCTCCTTCCCTTCCGTCTTTCCTTCTTTCTTAATTATAGAGAAAGACTCTTGATATTAATATCCACCTAGAATGTCACACAGAACTGCCTTAAGAATGATCTAGTAAAATTACTCATTTTATAGACGAGAAGGTTGGGGCCAAGAGAGTAAAAAGTCACACAATCAATGGCAGATCTAGGACAAAGTCCAGGCTATGGACCCCTTCACACTCAAAAATGCTGATTCTATAATTTGATGTTTTCTTTGTTTTCAAAACAGACACAAGAACTTAGAATTCAGTGGTTTATTTAATAAAAAAGTATCACGTCCCACATTTTACAAACTGAATTGCTCAAACAAAAGAGAGAGAAACACACACTCAGAAATCTATGCTAGATTGAGTCCTCTAGTTTTGTCTTATTTTTCTCTTGACCTGATTTCCCTCTATATTCATATCTGCTGTGCCTTTTTCTATAAACTGCCTCAAACACTTTCCTTTTGGAAGGGGAAAGATAGGAGAAAGAAAGCAGAAAGGAAGCAGAAAGAAAAGTCTTTAGGATATTTCTAATAGAAAGTTTACAAAGTAGTATTCTCATTTTACAGAAGAGGAAACTGAGGTGTGGTGAATTGAAATCAATTGCCCAGATTAGCCAGCTGGCCAATGACAGACCCAGGATTCCAGCCTGGATCTATCTCTCTTCTGGACCATTCTTGCCCACCCCGGGCTCCCCTGTGCCATTGTTTCCAACCCAGTCGCCCACTGGAATCACTTGCAGCCATTTAATGAATGCCCCAGGCCTCACCTACACCAATTAAATCAGGATCTCTGAGGTGGGGCACTAGTATAATTCTATTTTTAAGGAAATGTCCCAGATTCTAAGCAAGCAGGAAAGGAGAACCAGAGAGCTACAGCATGGCACTCCATGGGAGAACTCACGGCTCTTTGAGAAGTCCAACTCACCCTACAGGTGGGACTGACTGCATCTCACATGGACTATAGGCTCACACAATAGAAAAGAAGAGAAGAGGGAGGAAAAGAAGGAAAGAGTGAAGAGAGAAGAAAAGGGAAGAGAAGAGAAAAGGAGAAGTTGAGATGTCCCTGAGTGGTTCTTCTTCCATTAAGGTCTGCTTAATCTCTAGTACTGAGAGTTTTACAGCTTGCATGGACTAAATCCCTGACTTAGGGATCCCAATCAGATCTGGTCTCCATCAGTGAGAAACTGCTTACACCGGGAACAGCTCCAGATGGAACGGATGTTACTTTTGTTTAAATGATGGAGAGATTTATGGAGACTTTAAGTTTGTCGTGGATGTATTCAATTCATTCCTTATGCAAGGCGCAGTGTGACTGACACCTGGTGTGACAGAGAGTTTGAAGTCCCCTCCCAACTGCCACCCCCCCCCCCCGGGCTTGAATACCAGCTCCGTGTCTCTGCTTTTCCTTCCTGTTGCTTTGGCGAGTCACCTTGTATTTCTCATTCTAATTTTCAAAGTGAGGGACTGGGATTTTTAAGAGAATCCAATGTGGGAAGACAGTGTTTCCACCATTTCAGGGATAAATGAACATGGTACTAAATAGCACTGAACCACATAGAGAGAGTTATTATCATTTGATTCTCTTTCATTCTACCTGGTAATATGAAAGGGCTGGAGATGTATTTTTGAGAGTTCTCCAACCTGGCTATTCCCTCCTTTGACAATGAGAGCTGGTCACAGGTAACTGTACAATTAGGCAACAGTATGCAGCTGGGAATTAATGATGTTGATTTGCCTTTATTTTGACAGTTACTTTTTTTCAAAGTTTGTTTACTTGTTTGTTTGTTTATTTATGTAAGTAATTTCTACACCCAACGTGGGGCTTGAACTCACAACCCCAAGATCAAGAGTCCCATGCTCTTCTGATTGAGCCAGCCAGGTGCCCCTTGAGAGTTACCTTTTTTATGACACGTAGGTAGGGCTACAAAACTATTTTTTAAGTAAATTTAAGTCAAAGAAGTGGCTAAAAAACCACATAATGGTCCACAGGTGATATTCACACAGGATAGAAAAAATTAAACTGGTGCCCAAAAGTCAAAGTTTAGGAGAAACCAAGTTAAGGTATATGACAGAATCTCACACTGAGTCTCTGAGTATACTTAGGGTTTGGTTGGAATTCAGGGACAGAAGAAATGATTGAACCCGTTTGTGAACTCTGGTTTGAAACCTCTCTTTACAAAATGGAATTTGAGGCTGCATAAACTAATAGTGTGGACAGGACGATTCACACGGACCCCAGACTTTATCGTGCCTTCAAGTTGCCCTTGGGCTGACCTAAGAACCCTTACCTGAAAAGAACCCTTACCTAGGTCCACTGCTCATATTTTTAATTCTCATGACTTAGAAATGGAAAGAAAGTGGGGAAAATACAATTAGCATCTTAAGTTTCATTAGCCTGTAGTTAAAAGTTACAAGAAAACACTAGATCACACTGGTGTTTGAGGACAAGCCATGGGAGGAAAGAGTCCCGTTTCATTTGCTCTCTGAATTGTCAAACTTCTGGCTGATTGCTTTTCTTAATAAGATAAGGGAGTAAACCTTAGAGAACATTTCTATTCTGTGACAATATAGCCTCAGGAGCACAACAAAAGACCAAGAATTAGGAGAGGAGACAAGACCACATTTAAATTTAAGTACATGGGGGATCTACCTCATATTTTCTCTAAAAAGAGCTATGAAGCCCCCAGAAGTATTCAACTGTCGACCACAAGGTTTTTGTTTATCTTTCCAGGAATGAACCTTTTTACCAAAAAGCATACGATACCACAAAGCTCTTAAAACATTTCATTTTCATTTAACCAAATGTAGACAGAGTAGCATATATATATGATTTACAATTTATATACCTATATAGTGTACATATATATATATACACTTTATATACCTATATAGTATAATACATATATACACACACACACTCTATATGTATACTTTACATACATATGTATACTTTACATGCACTATACATTGTAGGGAAAGGAATTTTTTTCTCTTGAGTTGTAAATGAGCTCACCAGCTTTGTGATAATCCATCACCATACAAGTAGGTGGGTTTTCCCATCAAAAAGCAAAAGCACCAGATTCTGAGACTGGTTTTCTGCCCATAGCCTGTTCAAAATTTTAAATGCTTCTATCAGATCCAAATCCAAACATAGTATGAAGCCTCATGCTCCCAAAAGAGTTCAGGAGACTTAATCTCTAGCTCTGTCTCAGCTATTGTCTTGCTATGGGTAAGTCTCATCTCCACCTGGGACTCATCTGACCCAGCCATAAAATGGGTGGATTATGGTAGATTAGGGGTAATGCACTCAGATGTCAGAAGGGGCAAGGCAGGTGACATGAACAAAGGAAGTTGGCCGAGAGTAAGATTATAGGATGTGGTGGTGGTGATGGTGAGGGAAAGTGTGGCTCCTCTAAAGGAGACAGCTGCTATCAGCTCCAGGCAATGGTTAGCTAGAAAAACAATTGAAGGATAGCACAAGCCCCTTATCCCTGGTGCCTCTCACACCTTTAATTTATTCCCTTAAAACTTTTTAAGTTGATTTGTTTATTGAGAGAGAGAGAGAGAGAGAGAGAGAGAGAGAGAGCGCCCACACACATAGGAGTGGGGCAAAGAGAATGGGAGAGAGAGAATCCCAAGCAGGCTCTGCACTGTCAGCACAGAGCTGAATGCGGGGCTCAACCTCATAAACTGTGAGATCACAAACTATGAGATCATGACCTGAGCTGAAGTCAAGAGTCAGATGCGTAACTGACTGAGCCACCCAGGTGCCCCTAATTTATTCCCTCTTAACATGCTTTTTCTTCCAGATCTCCCTGCCACTCCCTACCCCCAACCTTCTCAGAGTCTCCTGGACTTAAGCCCTCTGGACCAAGTTTCTCAGGGATGCCCATGCCACCCTCGGCTCCTCTTGGCATCGGTCTTCAGTCCTAGCCTGGGAGCTGGAGCTTGAGTATTCTGGGACATCTTGCCTCAGTTGTGTGATTCTTTCCTACAGGTTTGAGTTTGCTCTATGTAGTTGGATACAACTTTGTGCTCTCCTGGAGAGTAAAGCTGTTCACCCCAACACATGGGGTTCTGTGTGTGAAGCTCTTTGCACACCCACACAGGTTGGATCCTGGTGCCTTCCAGTGCCCCCAGGAGGAGGCATCAGAGAAAGACACCCAGAATGTAAATGGCCTGACACCCTTCTCCAGGGAAGACTTGTGAGTCTGAGCCAAATGGCTGATGTATACTTGTTTACTGTGTAAGCAAGAGGAGAACATCTAATGTACAGTGGAAACTTGTACAGAATAAATAATAGTTTTGAGACATTAAAAAAAAAAGACAGAGCCTCTAAAATATCTAGAGAAACTGGAAATCCGTATTTTTAAAGTGAGAATTCTCTTATTATTTTTAGCAATGAATTAAAAACTATCTGAAAGCACTATGCAGGCAAAATTTACAATGTAGGCTAGATTCAGCCTGTGGGTAGCCATCTTGTGATTCTGTACTTGACGATCTCTTTGAGATCTGGTAGCCTGAAGTCTGAAAGGAGCATTTAACTCCTTTTGTGCATTGTCCATGAAGTGGAGGATTTGACAGTGTATGAGACAAGCAGGAGAGGAGTGGGGCTGCTGGTGAGGCAGTGGTGCTGCAGAAGGGTGACACAGCCTAGGTCAAAAGGCAGGGCCTCATTGCCAGCACTGTTCCTCTTAGCTGTTGTGACAATAGCAATACTACTGTCAACAACAACAACAACAAAATCACCCTAGCTCATTCAGAGATGGACATGCCACTCCTAGAGTTTACAGAGTTGTTTGGGCAATTTTGTTAATTCTTTTTCTACATGGGGAAGGAAAAACTATCAAGCAGCAATGAAAAGAGAACAGGGGGTGATTTTACCCTCTGCTTCTCTTTTGGGATGGAAGTCTGCAGAGACACCTCCTGTCCTCCAGAGGGCGCTAATATTACAGAGAGTTTGCTTGAGTACATAAAGGTTCAAAATAAGAACTGGTGCCATTTTGGGGGTTGTTGTTGTTGTTGTTGTTGTTGTCTGTTTTTGCATAGATGGCTCTGTTATCCAGATCTGTGTCCAGCCTCAGCTGCAACCTCACACCACGTTCATGACACACAGCCTTCTGTGTGGAAGGAAGTTATGACTGGGCTTGAAACCTGTCCCCCCACGGCCACCCCACCCCCACTTATAGCTCTGCCATATTGGGTGAGGTGCTTACTCTCTTAGTAACTCAGTTTCCTCATGTATAAAGGAAAACAATAGCAATGTCTCCCTCACAGGGTCGATGTTAAGATTATAGGAAATCCTACACACCCTAGGGAAATGCCTAGTTCTGCGTTGGTGGTACTGAACTGTGTTCCCTTTCAAAGTTCTTATTTTTGTATCTAAGTTTGTCCTGCTATATTTGGAGTTCATCTGGTCATCTTTTGCCCTCTATGATGGAAAATGATCCCTAGAATAGAATTACTCGTTTTGAACTATATGAAACTGTTGACATTCAACACTATCGCTCTCCAAAATTTCATATGGTTCAATGTAATACAAAAGCAGCCACAAACCCAGAGAAGGGAAAAGCAGCTTCCATTTTTATGCTGGTTTTAGAACACACCTGAATAGCCTATAATCTTTACATTTGGGAAAGGTAAACCCTTTGGTAGAGGGACAGACACTTTCTCGTCACATGTAAACTACCATTTGGTATCCACTTCCCATTCACAAACTGCTTTGCAAAAATATAATTTCCTTTAACTCCACAACAACAATGGCGGTGGGTGTAAACACACAGCTTTTCACATGCTCCTGATGTATCATTGTTAGTATGCCCGAGGTGATGGGGTGTGTCATGTGCCACTGTGCTTCTGGCTCCCATGTCCACACACTGGAGAGTATTTCAATCAACAGAGAGAATGATATAAGGAAAGCCCTGCCGCTCACTGTGAAGGATGGATCAGACAAAACGTAGTTCCACAGACATTTGGGTCAAATGCTTAGATGCCTAGGGGCCACCCGGTTCCGACATCGCCAGCAGTTCTGACAAGGACAAGATGTCCTTGCACTTTTTCATCTAGGGGTTGAAACTCTTGTGAGTTTCAGCTTAGTGGTTTGAGCTGTCTACAAGACACCATTCATACTGTCATCTTTCCAGTTAACTTTCATACATGAAGACATAAAAAACAAAATCCACCACGGAACCCAACAGATGAGAACGCCCCACTGATTTCTTTTACCCATATCCTCAAAGAAAACAAATTTCTCTGACAGTTCTACAGATGGTATCACATCTGCCCTTTGTTCATCCTTTCATACAATAACTTTTAAACTTTTTATTGAGCGCCTACTATGTGCCAGGCCCCACATGAGGCCAGGGGTTAGGAAACTACAAGCCAGAGGGCCAAATCCAGTCTACTGTCTGGTTTTGTAAATAAGGTTTATTGGAACACAGTCACACTCATTCATGTATGTGAATTGCATGGCTGAATTCTGGCAAAGTTTCATAGTTGTGACAGAAATCATCTGGCCCACGAGCCAAAATACTTACTATCTGGCCATTCACAGAAAAAAGTTTGATGAGCCTACTCTAGATAAAGAGGATACAGTGGTAAAGAACAAAAACAAAGTCCCCGTGGGTCTTCAGATGTTCCTGTTTCTGGGACTGCAGTGGATGACTGCTTACTGCCTAAAGGGGCTGACCAAGTTCGACCCACAGGATCATAGTCAATGCCACTTCTAGGGGCGTGCAAGAATGAGAATAAGGACGACAGGTATGGACAGATGTGCAAGAGCAGGTGTGAGAGAGGAAGTGTTGGGAAAGTGGATTAGTTAGTGTGGAAACCAGCTGGAACAGGCAGGCCACAGGGATTCCCCCAGAGGGACACCCAAACCCACGGATGGGCCAGGGACCACATGTATCAGAATCACCTGGAGACATGATTAAAAATGCAGGTTAGCAGGCCCCACCCAGGAACCTGGATCTGAGTTCCAGAGGTGTGTCTGAGCTTCCACATTCTTAGCTGGCACCCCCACGTGATTCTGAAGCGCGCTCAAGTTTGAAAGGCACTGGATTAGTGTTTAGTTTTCGTGAGCGGTCGAAGGCGCTCCCAACGCGGTCTGGCCTGAAATCCACTCGTGGCAGGTGAGAAGGGGAAAGAATCGGGGCACAGACACACAGAGGTAGATGCAGTGAAAAGGCAGTTTATTGTCTATTAATACTGTACAGAGAAACAGAGAGAAGCTACAAGTACAGCATTGGCTGTCGCTGGCAGTGTTATTTCTGAAGTCAGTTTTTGTGTTGTTTTTCATCTGAAGGAAATAGAACAGTCAAAGTACACTTCAGGTTACAAAGTACAGCAGCTAGCCCAGCAAGTCTAATTCAGAGTCAGCACGACAGGCTCCCACCCCACCCCCCAACCAACCACAAAAATGGAAATATTTACAGAGAGGTCACTCGCCCCGAGTGAGCTACTAAAGCTGAAAATTCCATCAACAACCTACATTCACTGAAAAGCTGCATCAGACACAACATTTTCTGGAACCCCTGTATGATTTTAACTCTGCTAAGTCAGGAGCTTGAGAGGAAGAAAGAGTGTTCCAGAACCCTGCAAAGATTAGAACTCCTTCTGCTTGCCGGAATTGGATTATCACAGAATTGGGGTTGGAGCTGCACACAGAACAGTTCAGATCAGGCCTTGCCTAGTGGCCTCCCTACATGTAAACACTAGTTGCAAAACCAAGGAGCTGGAGGTCTCCCTGCCACCCCATCTCAACACTGTGAGGCTCCTGGGTGATAAGAGATGAGAGCATATCGGCTCTCCCTTCACACCTTCGGGCAGTTGTATAGCTCTTTCATTTTTGCAGCTGTCTCCATGACGCTGAGTTTGAATTGGGCCAGTTGGAGGGATTCTAGGGATAAAGGAATTGATCTGCATGGGAACCAGAGGGGTTATTTTTCTTCAGTGTTTGTGACCTTGCCTTGTTGGAAAAGGATTTGGTCTTTTAAGGCCATAGAAAAAAGGCCCCTTTTGGGGCAAGGACGCTGCCTGGGAAGAGAGTCTAACAGGGGTGGCGAGCAGACTCTGAGACTTAAGCTGCTCTGTCTCTCAGACAGAGGAACAGGTGTGGATGAAGGTCTTTACAAAACTGAGTTGATTGTAATGGGAACTTGGGAGCTTGGGGGAAAACTGGGCGGGGGGGGGGGAGGGAGTGGAAATCCAACAACTCTAAAAATTCAGAATCTCATTAATGGATAAAGACAATTCTTTTTTGTCTCTACTTAACTTGGAAAATATGGTGTGGCCCCACTGATATTTACAAGGACAATAATAACTCCTAATTTGATACTGTTTGGTTTATACATTTTATACGCTTATGTATAAACTGTAGATGGCCAGAGGCTTCTGACTACCCATCTCATTCAAATGTACCATAGTGAGTGGTCCCTTCCCCTCGAATGTAGTAATTAGTCCTTAAATATGTGAAACAGTTGAACTTCGATCATTGCTGTCGTGAGCTTACATTTAAAATAAAACTGAGAACAAACTGAGGGTTGATGGGGGGTGGGAGGGAGGGGAGGTTGGGTGATGGGTATTGAGGAGGGCACCTATTGGGATGAGCACTGGGTGTTGTATGGAAACCAACTTGACAATAAATTTCATATTTAAAAATAAATAAATAAATAAATAAATAAATAAATAAATAAAATAAAACAAAGTAAAATAAAATAAAATAAAATAAAATAAAATAAAATAAAATAAAATAAAATAAAATAAAATAAAATAAAATAAAATAAAATAAAATGGCTATCCCCTTCCAAAAGATCATTATACGTTATTAAAGGCATAGCCCAGAGAGCTATCTGGCCATATAAGATGGTTTATCTGATGATAGGTATAGAAAGCTTGATCTTACAACCTAGATCTGTTTGGAAACACTGGATTTCACGCAGTGGGGGCAAAAGGGCAGGTCACGGGACCTCTGATCACGACCCCCAAGGTCTGGGTTCATGCTATAGAACTCACCAGAAAGTTACCTTTGTGGAATGGAGAAATAATTCAATCAAGGGTGTTTTCAAACTCAAGCTTCATAATGCATATGGATCTCATTATAAAAATAGCTTTCCTTAAAAAAATACACAAATGTAAAATATTCAATTTCTATAGCCACTCCTTACTCCCGCCCAGAGGGTAATCATCTTAGACCATAACAAATGGGCACACCATTCAGTTATGGCTCAGTCACACCAGTTGAGTCCATGTCTCTTGCCTTTTCAAGCTATGCCACTTGTGCTTAAAAATATGCTCCCAGACCCAGAGAGGAGGCCCACAAGTTCACCCTCTCACTGTGGGAAGGACTGCGGAAGGTCACATGCTCCATGTGGCCTGCCCAGGAATGTCAGGGTGTGATAATCAGACTCAGGTGAGAACACAGGGACACGCTTGGCTGACAGACGGGCATAGACAATGTCCAAGCTATGTCCACTTGATTCCCCCTGCGCCTGACCTGCAAGGTTCTGCCTCAAGGCTCCTGTGACGAAATTTACAGCCCTGAAGAGGGCTGGGCAGGGGCGGGGAAGAGAATGTTGTGTTAATACAGCTTTGGAATACAACCTGCATTTTTTGTTTGTTTGTTTGTTTGTTTGTTTTAAAGGACAGAAAAGAAGAACATGAACAGCAATGCTAAGGCAAACTTTCAAATGGCACATCAGAACTCTGTTTTTGTCATTTGTTTTGTTCACAAGGCAGATACATTCTGTAAACATACATACCATACAGTACATTAACCATAGGAAAATAAAAAGAAAGCCACCCTGTAATTCTTTTCTTTCTGTATTTCTGTTCTTTTACTCCAGAAGGACTGCCTGAAGTCTAGGGAGAATTTGACGGTTCATGAAATATGCGTTTCTTTTGATAAAAATGCAGTGACTTGCGAAGAAGAGCCCCAGTTGACTAGGAAGAGGCATTATGGGGAGAAGATGACCACTCACCCCCCAACTTGTAGAAACTTAGAAAACAGTCACAAAATATAAAAAAGTCATTAATTTTCAGGAAACATTTTGGTTTCCTGCTTAGTAAAAGAGAGCATTGAAAAATTGTTTTTTGTTTTTTATTTTTACAAAAGTTAAGGCTGTCCAGATCTTTGATGCAGAACGTTTAAGGTCCCCCAAATCACATCTTCTATTTTCCAGTTGAAAGCAGGGGTTCGTGCTAGGGTTCTGATAGAGCGGGGAGGAGCAGCAGAGGCCTAGTTAAGTCATATAAAAATTAAGGGGGTGGGCAAGGTGGTCTAAGGATCCCCAGGGAAATTGCCCTTTGAAACTTTCAGGATGTAATCTTTGTCTTAATTTTTTTCTACATTCAAATAATACGTATTTTGGGTTTTGTTAAAATGGGAATTTTATCATGGAGTTTGCTGAAGCTATGGAAAGACAGACACAAAACCACACTGTGCTCCTCAAATGAGACTGACTTCTTTTTCCCTAGAGAATGTAGGCAAGTTTTCCTGGTAAGACCAGAAGAAGGCTATACGATGAGTAAGTTGGCAGCAAGGATCAAAGATCTCATCTGGCTCATTTCCTGGAGCTGCTTGTGATAGATACCATAGCTGTGTTTACCTGCCGGGTTGTACTATCCAATAGGACAAAGGAAACTCTCGGGTTCTATCCTAATTAGTGGAATTCCGTACGCCTTGACACATAGTAAATTGAGGAGCTGCTAAAAGGTTGCATATTCACAGCGTTTCAAAACTTACTTGTGGTTTGAATAACTGGATGTGCGTGTTGCAAAAATAGAACTTAAAACTGCTTGCCTTGGAATGGTTTTTGTTGTAAACAAATCACATTTTGGGAGATGAGACTATTCCCACCAGGAATGGGCCCTTCGGTGAGTTAAACCTCAGTGACAAGAGAGATGGCTGAACAACAGAAAGTCCCCCGTGAGAATTTTGTCCCTGTTTATCTGTGTTTTAAATTGACAGGGTTAATGCCTTTAAAAAGGAGGAACTTGTTTAGTGGTTCAATCTTGCCTCTGTCACCATATTCCCTTCCTCCTCTTTTGCTAAGGATTAGTTACCAGCATTAAATGAATGGTCATTTCAAAGGTGTTGCATGCTCCCTTGAAATGAAATTCTGCAAGAAGCAAAGAGAAATAAACTGTTTTCATGCTTGGCCTCCACATTTTGCTCCGGAGATGATACTGCATCTCTGTGTTTTCCCCTTTTATGAAAACTTGACCCTAACAGTAAGACATTCTACTTGTGTGTAGGAAAAATACCTTTACCACCAGGAAGTAAAATGGAGATGGTGGGAATTTAAAGCAGATACCTGTGTAGTAACAGTTCAAAAAGGAGTCAAATCAAATGAACTCTAGAATTTGTTTGAGTTTCCTGAAAGGCTTTGAATATTTTTAGGTTGCTCAGAAGGCTTAAGGAAACCATGCTTTGGATTTGGCCAGAGAGGAATCCCCTCATCCTTTCTCCTCCCAGTACCAAGTTATATCACTGGACACTGGCCAATCACTGTTAGAGGCAATTAATTTTGTTTATGGAAAGAATTAATAGAATTATGGGTAAAAGAGGTACAAGGTAAAAAAAAAAATTCCCCTTAGTTTGTCCTATTGTACATCAAAGAAAACGGAGTCAAGGATATATCTCATCAATATTTTTTGGGATATGTAAGGTTAAACTTTACCATTTTAACCATTAAAAGATCTTGAATTCAATGCATTGAAAATCTGTTTATAACAAATGAAATACCCCTCCTTCCCCACTTTCTCCTCTTTCCATTTCAAGGGGAACCGATTATAAAATTTTAGAAGAAAATCCAACTAACCATTAGCTCAAAAAGATCATAGTTTGGCAGCTTCATTACTGATTCTCTAATTAGTCTTGCTATGTAAGTCAACACTTACATATTTTTGGAGGGTGTGATGCCATACATAATAAAGTTTTTACAGAGAATGATAGCAAGGAAGACAAAATGTTCTCAATCACAACACTGAGGATATTTTCATTATGAAGGGTAGTTACTTGTTACTGTAGGTGAGATTATAGGTCTCATCCCATAAAAGCACTGGCTGAGCCTGAGTCCTCCGTTTTTATAGGAAAATGATACAAAATATGCAAACATATGCCATATTCAAACAAACCATTTACTATGGCCACACATCATTTTAATGAAAGTGACATGTCTTACTTTAAACGATTAAATGATAGGCTTTAATAGTAAAAGTATAGACAGACCTCTAATTCATATAATTTGCTAATCCCTATAATAATAATTGATGAATGAAAGTGCAGATTATCATTGGTCTTTTAGATCTCATGTGTAGGGTTGTGGTGAGAGGGGCAGATCATTTTCTTCACCAGGAACTAGCTCACTATGGAAGGACGGGTAGGTCATTTCTGGGAATTCTCTGTCCTCGAAGAAGGACTGTTTCTCAAACAGCAAGCTCACGGGTTCTAAATTCTACCATTGTACTCACTAACTGTGCTTTTAAAAACTTCTATAGAATAGTTTTAATCCCTAAGTGAGTAAAAAAAGATAAGCTATGGTCAACTTTTAGGTTGTTTCTTTATTAAATAAATTATTAAAATAATAGATTGTCCAAACATTCAGACTGTTTTCTTTTTCTATGTCAATAGGTTTATCTGGCAGGTCATGTTCTTTAACATCTAAATAACGTGTACGTGACCACTGACTGAGGAGCATGAAGCTGAGTGGGGAGATTTCTAGGCAGTAAAACCAGATGTATTCCTAGGTAAGACAGCAGCTTTATACCACTGCAGCTGCTTCAGTGAACCTGAGATTATTTAGAGGGAACCCCCTCAACTATTCCAAAGCAAGCCATTGATGGAATCATCTTAGAAAGCAGAATTTAGCTCCTTCAGTTGTCCCTTCTTGAACTCTTTTGTTTGCTTGTTTACATAGTGGTGATAAAGTGACTCACTTTGTGCTAATTAAAATATAACTATTTGATAAAAATTAACTTTTAACTAAAGTGTCATTTTTCCCCTGTCCATTGGAATAAATAGAATGTTAAGCCCAGAAATTTAAAATAATAATAGAGTTAGCACTGAGAAAGCTATTTAGAACAAATTTAGCTGGTTCTATTAAGAAATTCTCTCAAGACGACCTTATTTTTTTCTCATCGACTTTCCACAGAAGTTAGCCTTGATGTCGTATGACTTACTGTATGTTTTTAAAAACTATGTTCTACGGAACATAGATAAATTTTGTGAACGATTCACAACAATGCCATGAACACTTGGGCAAATATCTTCAAGTTGCGATATCTCTGTTATTAAAATCATTTAAAATTTTACATCTTTGTTTTATTACTGTATTATTATTTTACTAAATTGCTTCCCTTTGGTTTTACTAACCCATGTGGTTGTTTGCTTTGGGAGAATGCTAAGAATTTATTTAAAGAACTGTTCATTGTGTTCTGGAAAAAAAGAAACAAAAAAAAACCCCTCATCTTTGATGTTCCGAAATCCCCAAAAGTTTAAGAAACATGCCTTAATAGGCAGCTCAGCTATGTGCCACTCAATTGGTACTTGCAGAATGAGTTTAAGTGCTTAACGTGGAGAAGACAGGTCTTTGTTAAACATTTTTTTACATTCTCAAGTTTGTTTTGAGGGCTGGCTAGACCTCCATGGTGACGTCACGGGAAACATTCTCTTTCTCATGGGGACAGAAAGAAAAGAGTCCAGAAGTAAGGCTCTGTAATCAAGCGGGCGGGTGAGATGAACAGGTAAATTCAGTTCCAGCACCGTCCGTCCACAATGAAGTGGAAACATGGCAGCGACCACTGTAGGTCAGAAAGACTGGTTTAGAAATAGGGTCACTGCAGAGATACTCCTCAAAATGATCCCTTCGTCGAAAATACATTAACATGATCAGAAAATATCCGTGAAAAAGAAAACAATATAAAAATTGACTTTTTTTTTGAGACAATAGAAGCAAGGCTCATGGATATGCCTAAGTTTAGAGATCACTACTAATGCTCAAAACAATGTCTGTTTCATGTCCTTAGAAAATTAAAAATGGTGCTTCATATATAAAGGGTCCATCAGTTAAGCCGCAGAAAGAGGCAGCTGCCGATGGGCAGGTTACGGAATCAGTCCCTACATTTCAGCCGTGACAAAGCACTGGGTTCTTTTCTTTTCCATCAACTTCATTTCAGTTTTAACAGAAGGAAAGCCATAGATGCACAATACTGTAATCTGGAAGCTTATGTAAGGCAGCAAAAAGCATCACCCTAGATTGAACAGACTAAGTAAGGTCCACTTTTGGCCACACTAGCTACCAGCTAGAGCCAACAGCATTTTGCCACACGAGATATAAAAGCAAAGATCCACAGCAAGGGAGGCAAGGGAGAAGTCAGCGACGTGGTGACGTGTGACTACATTATAGGAACACACTACAAAATGAAACCCCCGGTACCACTGGGTTCAATTCCAGTCAAGTGAATTAAGGCTACTAGATAACTGGCTGATGTGAAGAGTCCATTCCAATCGAGCAGTAAGAAATCGATTCACTCTCGAAGACACAAGGAAAGGTGTAGAGGAAAAGCAAGTTCTTGGAAAGAATGAAGCAAACACATGCACGCTGTCTCTCAGGTGAGGAAACTGGAGAAAAATGAGAGGGGAAAAATAAGAAAGATCAAAGCAATCCAACTGCAAGGCAAGGCAGGTGTTTGCTTCCAGTTCACAGTATTGCAGTTAGTGGTACAGTGAGGTCTACGTAAGTGGTGGAGAGCACAGAGGCTGCCCAGAAGAAAAGGGAAGAAAGAAGTGGTCACATGACAACACAGCATTGACAGCGCTTTTTCTTTTGGGTACCTGGGGCTGGCTCTGTGGCCAGGCTCTCTTCCTTCCCTTCTGGGGATGAGGGCTCTGTGGTGTCTGAGATTGGCCTCCCGGACACAAGCTCTGCCGCATTCCCATCGATAGTGGACACGTCCGTCACGGTCTTCTCCCTCAATGACTTCTCATCGTCTTCATCAATGAGGACCAATTCAGCCTTGATGGTTTCATCATAGCCTAGCACCTTCTTAGTCTCCTCTTCATCCTCAATATTTTGGTAGCCCATGAAAATCATGGTGACTGGCTGATCCAAGTTTGCCTCTGGCCCTTCCGTGCTGGGAGCTGGGGCCTGCTGCCCTGGGGTCCCGGAAGAATGATCTTTCCTAGACTTATGTACCATTTCTAACTTGGCTTCTTTGCAGAGCATGTGTTCCTTAGGGTGGCTGAGGCTCCCGTCCGCAATCACAGTTCTTTCTGACACGTGCCCTCCTCTGAAGCTTGATTGTCCCGCCTTCTGAATAAGCTCTTCTACATCCTTTGAGCTTAATCTGTGCACTCCATTTTCTACTACAGTGCCTCCTGAGTGCACCTCATACACTACTTTGGTACCGTCATCATAGACTTTGACTCCTCTCTGATGGACCCCCTCTGGGCCAATGGTGGATGTAGAGAGAATCTTGGTCTCTCCTGTTTGTTTGTCTTTCTCCACATTAATTTCCATGGCGTACACAGCTTGAATGAAAACAAGAGAAAGGAAGTGCATGTTACAACAAAAAAAGCCAGTGAATGGTTAATTGCCAAACAGACAAAAAAAAAAGGTTTTGTGCCCTTTCTAGTCTAACTGCCAAGCATCTTGAGTGTTAGAGTTGAGTGCACATTGTGGACAGAGGTGGTTATATATGTATTTGAACACAGAAGCTTAATACACTGGGAAGCCAGGTGTACAGAGTTACTATATCTCAGTGGCACTTATACTTTTAAGGAAGACCTGCTAAAATAAGACCACAAGCGACTGTTTGGATCCAACGTAATGAATTACAGGGAGGCTGGTGACATGCAAGTTTACCTTGATTGAGACCTTACCCTTATCTTATAGGCAATTTTATAGGCCCTGGTTATGAAATACCATAATTCCAAAACCTTGAATCTTTTTCCAATTCTTTCCCCAAGCACTCTACTGTTGTTTTTTTTTCCTGCATTTCCTCTTACTGTTAATGGAGAATAAGAATATGCAAAGGATTTTGCAGGTGGGACCTGGCTATCTTCCACTGTTTGGTAAAACAGGGTGTGTGCAGGAACTGAAGTGACAAAAGCAGTCAGATTCCATGCTCTGAGTACTCCAATTGCTTAGCTAGGTTTCTGAAACACGAACCATTAAAAGAACAAGACAGAGGTAGTGTCATCCTGTGACACTGGAACTCGGGGACAATGACTACAGAAGGCCCCTTCTTCTGCCGTGTGCACAGCACACGAGCCAGGTCCTCGTGATTCTGCCCCATCCATCAATTTCTTTCTCTTTTACTGCCACTACTCAATCTGAGACACCACTTCCGCTCCCCTAGATTACTGGAAGGGCATGCTACCTGCTCTTCCCAATCAGACTAGCCCTCTCCAGCTCATCCCAAACCCCGCTGCCTATCTGGGGCTCCTAAGGACATGCTCTTCCCTGTTCTAGTCTTGTGTGACACTCCATATTTTCAAATCTGTTACACAGAGGCACACATTCTGTGGCCAGAGGCACACATTCTGGATGCCAGGGAACTGACCATTGGTCCCATAAGGCCAACTGTCCCCAGGCACCCTTTCCCTGGATGACCCATGGATACATCAGCCTCCACAGCTTCAAAACTGAATCCACCTTCTCTGAAAACTCCTCCATAGCCTTGGTTTTACATAACACCAGCACCATACAGTATCTCAAGCGAGAAGCCTCAGAATCACACCTGATTTGTCCTTTTCTTCCTAATTTCTTCCATAGCCAAACAATTGTTGTGAGAAATTAATTGCATTTCATACTTCTCCCCTTGTACCTCCTCACCACTGCCTCTATTACCACTGCCTCAGATCAGGCCCCCTTCTGCTCTCTGCATGACAGCTGTGCCCAAGTTCACCTGTCACTTCTCATAGCAGGGGGCAGAAGGGGCCCAAGGTTTGTTTCTGTATTTCCAGAGGAGCAAAGAGTGGTTTTATATTTTTAAAATATTATTAAAAGAAAAGGAAGGAAGGAAGGAAGGAAGGAAGGAAGGAAGGAAGGAAGGAAGGAAGGAAGGAAAAAAAGAAAGAAAGGTAAAGAAAGAAAAGAACATAAAGAAAAAAAGAATTTAAGAAAGAGAAAAGGAAAAAAAAGAATATGTGCTCCACAACACCTAAAATATTTATAATCAGGCCATTTATAGAAAAAGGCTGCCAACCCTGCTAGCCTATACTCCATTCTGCCCATAGCACCCTCTCCACAAACCCTGTGTTGGTTCCTTGCGTCTTTATAGGATAAATGCCAAATGCCTTAGCTTGGCATATAATTCCCCTTGGAATTTGTCTGCAACTTCCTTTCAAGGCTTGCCTCACAGCCCCTCTCATTCCATGTACACCCCGGCCACAGCAAACTCACTATTCCCAGAATTTAACATCCTTCCCTGCCTGCTGTCTCCCTGCCCAGCCTGCCTTTCCCATGTGGCATCTCTGCTTATGAGTCCTTACCTCTTTCAGAATAACTATAAGCTCCCCAACTATGTTAAGAAGATCCAAATGATCTTTGCAGCCGCATGTTCAATGGCTCCCTTTTCCTCTAGCATAATCTAGTAACTGGTGTTACCATCCCACACCTCAACTCTTCCTGCTTTTAAGATTCCCTTCTTTTGAAACGTCCTTCTTTTAAGTTTCTGTACATCCAAATACGACCCATCCACCAATGCCCAGTCAGCTGCCTCCTCTTCCAGAAGGTTTCTTTGACTCTTCCATCTCTAAGGCATCCCTCTCTCTTTTATTAACTTAGTTTTTTTCAGTAATCTCTACCCCCAACATGGGGTATGAACTCACATTCCCCAGATCAAGAGTCTCACACTCTTGCAACTGAGTCAGCCACTGCCCCCTCTCGCTCTTCTTAAGAGTCTCTGAACATTTCTAAACCTCTCTGAAGGTGCTTCACATTTTCCACTCAGTAGTATAATTATTTGTGGGAATGTTTTATTAGCTCCATAGAGTTTTAGGATCACTAAAGGCTAGTGTTTTGCCTGACGTCTTTCTATGATGCCCCCCTCCCCACCAGCACCTACCTTGAAGTCTTTTGTATAGAAGGTACCCGATATACACACCTGTGAAACAAACACTACTAATTGAAAAGTCTACTTTGGTTGCCTTAATCTAGTCACAAATACTTTGTATAACACGACACCCATGAAAAGATACACACAGTAATTAATGTTTGAACTGGTTAAGAAAATAGCAACGATACTGTTCCATCTGCTTGGGTAATAAGATACAGTCTGTTCACAGTTCACACTTAACTAAAAAGATTGTGAAGTCAGATCCAATGCTTGATTTTCATCATGTCCATTTTGAAAGTTTCACTTATTCAGCACAAAGATCTTGAGTTTCCTTCAGTGACACAGTGAGAGGCCAACCGATCTTTGTCATTTCAGAAGCACATGGGCTCACACAATGATGGTGATGTCAAGAGAAATATTTGTCTCAGTTATTTCCTGATTTTCCACAAAGCGTGTCACCAGAGAAACAGAATAGGCATTTAAAATTCTGCACGGACTCCAAAGCCTCTTCTTTAAATATTACACTTATAATTTAAAAAGCACCATTTTGGGTTATTATGTCCTATTACTATTAAAACACTCACGGGACATATTTGTAAATAAGGATGGTACTAATGATTGCCAGTTATAGGTACAATATCTAATTATCCATCCAGTAATATGTGAACAAAATGACACCTTGATCTGTAATCAGTACAGAATATGGAACAAAACATTTTCATATCCATATGTGATCGGATACAAATTATTAACATGGGAATCTTTAGAGATGTCTTTCTTCTTTTGCCCACCAATGAGAATGCTGTCATTGTTGGTCCAATCTTCCTCTCTCCGTCATCTTAACCCCCAACCCTCATTTTGTCTTTGCCTGTTCCTGGATTCAAAGACTGGACAGAAAAGACGATGAGGAGAAGTTCTGTGCTCGAACAGCTAAGTAGACACACACACAATAGAGTTGAGAAAGAAGGAATTCAGAAGGAGAGCTCATAAAAGCTGTGTGCAATATGGATGGAGAGGGAACATTTTTGTGGCAGTGGAGGGGATATGCAGAGGAAAGAAAAGGAAACGTAAGAAATGCTTCCGGTGGGGATATGAATTGGATTCCTTCTCACATCCTTCAGGAAAAACAGGTAAAGAACAGAGTTTCTCTTTAGTTTTGTTCTAGTTTTGTTTTGTTCTTGTTCTTGTTCTTGTGTGTGATTTTAAACTGTATTTTGTTAAATGTGCTGTGGCCCTGGGACTGAACCACATGTGGCATGGTTTCATTAGGGTTACATAGTCATATCTACATTTTCATGTTGTACACTGTTCTTGCAATATCTCTAGAACATGGGGGTAGAACATCTGAAGACATTTTGCTCATAAAATAAACCTAAGTATGTTATGCCATAAAATACAATATCCATCCATATTTCCTCCCTCAGATAAAATAAGGCTTCAAAAGAAACAGATTTTTAGCAGGTTTTGTCAGGGTCCAGCCTCACATGCTTTGTCTCCATCTCTCTCCTCTTAGGATGGGATACTTAGGTGAGCACTTTGAGAAGCTCTTGCTTCACACAAAGGCTTTGACTTCATGGATACCCATATGAGAATATTATCAGACATTCAGAAAACCACACAGGAGGCATGAACGTTTATCTTAAACGTGTTGTTGATGAGCAAGCATTGTTATTTTGCTCTAGTTCTCAGCCAATAATATTTCAAATGTGAACCAGGGTGGATATGAACCAGTAGGAAAATGAGACTTACATGTTAAATTTGACATTTTATTTTCGATGCCATGCACACAATTTAAACAACTCTCCCGCTTGTTACTGCCGAGTCGTGTTTACCAGAGGTCTCTCAATTACGTCATGCTCTCATGTCTAACCACAAAAAATACCCCCTGCTCTTCCCTCCTCTTCCCTCCTCTTCCCTCAAGCTTCCCCGTGCCACGGGGGTAACAGGACAATCTGTGTAGTGACGAGGGCCCAGTGCTCAGCTTATTGGAAAAAAAAAAAAAAAAAAAAAGGAAGGGGTGCTGCTGAGGGGCGGAGGCTTTCTGTGAAGCCCCTGAAAGAGATTTTGAGAGAGCCCCATGGACATACAAGAAAGTATGTGAAGAAAAGCTCTCTGAAATTTCCTGAAGGAGCATTCTGGAGAGAAAAAAGAAAGGAGACAGTCTGATGGTAGTTCCAGTGATAGGAGGACTGAAATCTGGAAGTATGCTTTTACAAAATGATAGATTTAATTGCTGATTTCCCGACATGACATACTGATGACAATAAGGTTGGAGGGTTTAAAGCATTTGTGCAATTCTTTCCAAGAACCTAGACAGGGGAGTGAGTAGATACTCATTTTGTCAGTGAAGAATAAGAACCAAAGCAGTAACTTTCTGCAAAGGGATACAAGTGAATGATGGAATGGCACTTTGATATTGGCTTTACTAGGTTCTTGCTCCCCCATGGCTCTCTGGTCAATAAGGAGAATCTTGAAGAGGTAGAGGCGGTCTAATGGGGGTTGATAATACTAGACTCCAGGCGCTGAAAACAGCCAGGTGTGGACTAGAAGGGACTAGTATCTTCCCTGGGGAAGACACTTGCCGAAAAACCAGGGCGAGGGTGGGCTGTGAAGCTGTTCTGGTCTGGCATGCTGCGGAGCCCAAAGACATGGGTCTGGGAAGCAGAGAATGCTTGATTCCAGTTCAAACTTATTCCCATGGCTCTATGTACTCTTTTGTTCCTAGTTACCATTAGCTTTGGTAAAGAGAAGGCAGCTCTAAAGACTATAAGGAGCCTAGGGAAAAGGAAACAAGAACACCCAACACAAGTGACGTGGGGCTGACAAATCACATGATTCCACTTCAGAAACAAGCCAAGAGCATACCAAACAAGACAGTGTGTTCCATGAGGACGGAAAACTCAATCATGTCACATCCCTTGACTCATCAGGGTTCTCCCAGCTCACTTGTTTTGACCCACTGTGATCAGTGGGAGGAGGTAGAAGGCCGAAGGTCCACATGTAAAGTATAAAATGACACCGCCCACTGTCATTAGTCAGTAAGATGGGAGGTATTGGGGAAAGGGAAGAAGACACTTGGTCTAAATTCCTATTGAGGTGACACCCTGTCTTTGGACCTCACTTTTCCCATTTGTACAATGAAGGATATCCAGCTTTGATATCCTGTGGCGCTGTAAACAGCCTGTGTGCCTTGTGACCCAATGATGTATAAAGTATGTTAGGAGGGCAACAGACAGCCAGACCATGACTGTTACCCAGAAGTGAACATCCAGTAGCTGACATCGTACTGGGAATGTAGAAGAGAAACGGTGCACATGCTTGGCTTATTGAGTGAATGCACACACATGCAATCTTCTCCTGCTGGCCTATGAGTATGCATATACATATATGCTCGTACCTTCTCTTGAGGATGGAAATATAAAACTGGCTATCATAATGGCAAAATAACAGTGAAAGTGAGGAAACTGATTCAGAGTGGATTTTCCCTCTCATCCCAACACTTAGGCAATCTCTAACTTCAAAAACCAGTAATCAAAAATTTCTTGGAATAATCGTTTTCCCAGATACCTTAGTATTAACAAAAGTAAGTCAGCAAAGTTGTGATATCATGGATAACAAGAGCAAAAGCCAATTTCCCATATCTGATTTTGCTCCTACCTTCTTGGTCAAGAAGGACGGTTTTCAGTCCAAAAAGTGCCAGAAAGAATACCACTAAGAGAGAAATGAAGCCCAGATGGGTGGAGAAGATTGGAAAAAAATAAAGCACCCAGGGATATAAATGCGTTCAGTGCTTCAGACCCAGGGATCAGTTCCCTTATCAATAAATGTGTCTTAAGAATCTTACACACTGGGGCGGGGGGGTGGCGGGGGGCAGGCCTGGGTGGCTCAGTGGGTTAAACATCCGACTCTTGGTTTAGGCTCAGGTCATGATCTCATGGTTTGTAAATTCAAGTCCCACATTAGGCTCCGTGCTGACAGTACAGAGCCTGCTTGGGATTCTCTCTCTCCCTCTCTCTCTCTGCTCCTGCCTGTCCCCCCCATCCCCACTTGCTCTCTCTGTCGCTCTCTAAAAATTAAATAAACTTAAAAAAAAAAAGAATCTTATACACTGGGAAAGGTGTGGAGGCAGACATCCAAAGTTCTGATTTTAAAAAATAGAAGGAAGGAATTACATAAACTATGTAGCAGTAGCTTGAGATCATGGCTGGCTAAATTCTGAAGTTCATTTTCAAAGAGCAGAGACCACCAAGAACCAGGGAGGATTCATCAGGCAGAAGGTATACAGATTAATCTCGTTTTCTTTTTGTTCTAGTTCTTTATAGACAATTTAGGCAAAGCCAGAGACACAGCACAGCTGGATCATCATCAAGTCCCTTACATTCCTGTGAACAAGACAGAAATATGTGCCTTTGGGTGTCAAGACAATTGTCAGAACTTGTTACTCGTTAAATGATCATGCCCCACACATGTCTACTTAGGGTTCTCAAGGGCCAGGAGACCCCAACAGTATGTCACAGGCCTCTGACTTTGGATCTAATTGTGCAATGTTTTCATCAATGCGATGATGAAAAATAATGGAAGCTTACTTTTCAGATCTGAGATGATACCAAATAGAGAAGAAAAGCAAGGTTGTGAGGTGCTAAAATTAATAGCTGTGAAGACCCCAACAACAGAGAAGATCTATTTTTAAAACTGTTAAACCCTTTATTCAGATGGAAATCTGATATAGAAATACAATATAAACCCAAGGACAGAGGAGCTTCTGTGTCTGAAATGGGAGAGAACACCTGAGCCCTGACTCTCAAATCCCCTTACACCATTCCCTCCTCTACTTTTCAAGAAGCCTCCTCAGTAACCCCCCAAGGGGCTCCTGACACTTACATGGGGCAATCTAACATGAAGAAATTTAACAATCACATCAAATCTACAAAGGGCAGATAGCTCATCCTTACTTTTGCCTTTTGAGATAATGAAATAAAGAACTTTGTAGGTTCTCTGAGCAGGTGAAGCCATATGTGCACAATTAGAGGAAACAGACTACATGTTTCAACGGCAATGATTCTGGAACTACGACTACACAGGATAAAGGGAATGAGGATGAGCAGTGGCACATGTCAAACGACTCTGAGGCTTTACTTTAGAACCTGAACCTGAAAGGCTATGGCACCAGCGAAGTGAGTCATATGGTCTGTGGCTTCACGCTCTGGGCTGGGGGGAGATCAGCCCAGCCAAGAGTGCATGGAGTGGCTCTGAGCACTGCAGCTCAGGAAGATTAGAGACAAAGTGAGGAGTGTTCAGAGGGGAGGGACAAGGATGGCGGAGGGTGTCAAGGGCATGTAGAGTGGGGATCTGGGAAAGACCAGAAAATGACAGTCATTTTCAAATAGTTAAAGGGAAATCAACTTGGGTTTGTTCTGAGTGACTCCAGGTGGCAGGATAAGGACCAACGGGGGGAGATGGAGGCAGACGAATGATAGCTCCATCAGAGGAAGGACTTCCCCAGGGTCAGAACCAATTAGAATGAGCTGCCTGGAGGGACACTAAGCTCCAATAACAGAGGTGTGTGACTGTGTCTGAGGACCTCTTTGGAGGGCGGCTATACCCTGGCTTCCATGTTTGACTGGAATAGACGCCACCTAATTCTAAAAGCAATGATGCTAAATAAATCCCCATTTATACACAATCCTGAACTTCCCAAACTCCAAACAACCAGAATATTGAGTAATGACAAGTGACATATATTAAAATGGCCCCAAGATTATGCAAAGTTTCCAAAAGGATGTTCATAAAGCAAGATGGATCATATCTAGGAAAAAGAATTCTAGTGGTGAGTGCCATTATTTGGTATGCTATCCATGCTCTGTATAGTCACTATTGGCCATAAATGATCATGAATCTGGACACTCCATTCCAAAAGCAGTCTAGACAAAGGAGTTAACCACATCAAATGCGATTCCAGCCACAATTCTGCACGTATATATTTCCACAGTTAGATATATCTATGCAAATTTGTTCTTCAGTAATAAACAAAAGTACACATAAACTTGTTTTTGAAGATTCTCATCACATAATACTTTTTTTGGAAAGTGCATTTGCCATTGGATCACTATATTTCTGCAGCATCTTCAACTATGAAGGAAGTTAGGTTGTGATAGTGCACGTAGCCCCACAGACCCAGCACTACAATCACATTAACATTTTACTCTTGAATATTACACTGTTCGACTATCAATGCTACTCTTATCCCCCTTAAAAATTAGTTCTCACACACTGTCTCTACCCTCTCCCTGAGCTGATCCATTAGTTGGATCATATCACCTGTCCTGTGAGGTCCAGGAACATGTTGTAGAAAGGGGCTGGGAAGCTGTTTACCCACACTTATTGGGAACTATCAACAACCAAGGCTCCAATAACAAGCAGAAGGTATGTGACTGTTTAACAGTTATTACCTTACCTGATCTCATAAGTGCTCCTTGGAGCATTTGAGAGTCTGTGGCTTAAACTACTGCCAGTGATCCCTTTACAGCATGCCTGTAGGCGCAAGATCCAGTTTATCAGTCCAGGGACATGTGGACCTGGCCAGGGTTTGACCACACACCATTTAAGGTCCCACCCAACTCTACAACTCCATAAGTCAGTATGTAAAACTGATATGCTAAGATGTTTATGGAGACATCCCACAGATATTTAATCAGTGCACAACTGCGTCAACACTTACTTGCCTTTTTATTTTATTTTTATATTAAAATAAGGAGGGAATATTTGCTTCACAAAATATTCAGATTGGCCCATATAAAAGATTTCTCTGGCTTAGAAGTCCATGATTGTTTTGTTTCATGGAAAGTGTCATTATAAGATTTATTTTAGACATTAATTCACCTAGATTATGTAAAGCATAATTTCACATTCATATTTGAACTCATCCACATTGTCACTGACCTTGGCCATTTTTTCATTTAGCCCGCTGGCCCTCAGTGCATTTCTGTGTAGAGTGAAAAGATTGGTATAGATTTATTTTTCATGTCCATCAGTTCTGATTTCTGAGGCACATTCACATTGGATAAGGCAAAGCATAGCTCTCTATATACTTTGTACTCATAAATGTATTATTTTTTTAAATTCACCATTGTGAAAAACATTAGCAAGAAACATACGTTCTTTAAATTGCTACTTTTCCCCTCAGTATACCACAGTAGCTAAGAAATCATTGCAGAAATGGGGGACTTGGAAGTATATGTTTATAATATGCAAGCAGCTCTATTCCCAAAGGATTTGGCAACATACTCATATACTTTGAAGATAATTTCCACCCAGTTTCCACCATAGCTCCTTTGATCTTGTATGTTTCTGATATGGAAAATAAAACCCCCTGCAGGCAGAGTCCAGATCAACTTTGAGAATAAGGAGAGATACAAAGACCATGAGAGACAGACCACACTAAAGTTAGGGGGAAAATGCTCTATTATTTTCTCAATATTCCCTCCTATTCAGTCCTTAATTACGTATTAAGGCCTAGTTCCTGCACTTTGTGGCCACTGTAAACTCTATGTCTGAGGCTGGGCTGAGGACAAGGTCCCCTATGGGAGGATATCTGGACATCCCTTATTATTAAAGCTCAGAGAAATGCCAAGCCCCATGTCCAGTCCTGGCATCAAAACCAAATAGCTCCCCAGGACTTACCAGCTGCTCTGCTAGTCCCGTCCTGCCCAGGTGATGGTTCTGCTGTTCGTGAACAGAGGATTGGCAGGTCGGGGAGCTGGGAGGAAATGTAATTTACTGCATCTGGTAGCAGAGAACAGGGAATACAATTAGGCACAGTGTCGGGAGGCCCAATGGGTTCACTGCCGAGACAGCAGCTTGTCTGCCCTACATAATGGACCGCGGAGGCGGCCACTGAACGAGAGGATCAGGGTAAACAAAGACAAGCATTTGCTCAGTGACTGGTATTCAGCAGAGTAGCTGAGGTAGGAGGGATCCTGGCCAGAGAGCTCAAGCCCCAGGACTGCTCTATGTATTAAAAGATTCATCAGAAAGCTCTAGATTCTAAGAGTATAATGAGTTCAGGAGGGAAAAGGGGTTTGGCTAGTGAGAGCCATTATCGGCTTGGTAGAATTGACCAAACATGAGACATCAAACTAGAAATATGCCTTAAAGAGTACTGAAAAATAGACTTGGGGCTCAATCCCTAAACTGCAAATGTAGTTTCCGGTGCCTGAATCATTCAGAAGACCTATTTTACAGACATAAAAAACAAACAAACAAACAAAACCCCAAAACTCTAGAATTTATCCTACAATTTCAATACTTCAGGTTATTGTTTCAGCCAGGAAACCCTGAGATTCCAAATAACAACAGCCAGTGAGTTCACCATTAGCCCAGTTGTAGGAAACATGGCCAAGAAAAGCAGGGAGACCAGCTCCAGTTGGGAAAATAGCTGGATAAGGCCATTTTGGGAGGTGAGACTCTGCGGAGTATGAACCTTAGCAGGTGTGTCAAATCAGAGGAAAGCAGGAAACCACTGGGGGTGAAGGAGAAGAATTTGTGTATCTCCCAGAGAGAAGTGGGAAAGGGAAGGCAGGAACGTTCTAGAGCACTGGGCTCTATATGATGTGATTCCTTCCTTATGTCAGGACCATGTCCCAGAATCCTGGAATGCCAATTGCTCCTCAGGGGTCCCTCTGGCTGCTTACTGCACTTCTTCACTGAATCTCTCCTAATCACCTCAGACTCAACATGTCCCAAACAGAACTCCCATCTGTGCTCATCTGCTGCTTTTCCTGTACTCTGTGTCTCAGCTTACTGGCACCACAATTCACCCAGGATCCTGGGCAGTGCCCTGAATGCTCCCTCTCGGTGCCCAGTCAGCCCCCTAGCCTCTACCTCCTTCACATCTCTTACATCCGTCCCATCCTCTGTATCCCCATTGATATTGCCTTTGTTCTGCCAGGTTTCATTTTTCCTTTTTAAATTGCATGCTGGAGAGGACCATGGACAGACACTAGATTAGGATGAGGATTAGGATTAGTTCAGTTCTGCACCAGCTAGACCATTTGCTGACTCGCATGTGAGTATCAACAATCCAGAATGTGCTGATATTGGACCATTATATTTTGAGGAACACACTCTGTGGGTAGAGGTGGGGTGGAGTTTCACTGAGGGAATGGGTTTTTCCATATCAACCATTTGGGGAGAAGGAATGGGACATCAGGAGTAGTCGGGCAAGCCTTTCATCATGGTGAGGTTCAAGTGACTATCTCTCCGGGGCCTTATGTGTGCTGGAGAGTGGGCCCTAGGTTGGGCACACATGGTTGAGGGTCCTCTGCTGCAAGGAAGGAAACTAGGCCTTTGGGGTGATGGAGGGGCTGGGAGACAGCCATGAGGCAGCCTGCGGGCATCCCCTGAAGATGGGCCTGGTTTGAGTCAAAGGTTCTGAGTGTGGCCACATGTCTGAGGTTGCACATGGTTCTCTATTATTCCTGAACTTAGGTTACTCTCATCCTGGGGAGTTGTGGGAAGAGTCTGGGCCCCAAACCAGCATGAGGCAGGACCAGAAGAGAGCAGAGGCTTCAGATAAGCTGATCTTGAGGGTGTAGGGGTAGACTTCTGACAGTAGCCCAGGGAAAGATTAGAACAGCAGTGTGTGGCTAGAGGGGCAGTTTAGGGGACAAGAGATGACCAGAGAAGATTTGCAGAGTTTGTGAGTTTTCCCTGAGGATTTCCAGAAATCTGTGGATTGATATCTCAGTAAATCTGACTTTCTGTAGTCAAATGAGATGAAGGGTCAAGCCATTAAGACCAGGTGAGGACCCACATACTGGTCACGTGTGTGTCTATACATTCTATGCTAAATACAGAGTTTCTGGGGCACCTCTGATACTGAAAGTTTTAGCATCCAGAAACTAAAGGCACTTGCAGGCAGGGCACCTGTATCAGAAAGAGCACAGGATTCCAGGGCTTGTGTCTTAGCCTCCACTGGAGGCAGCTCCTGGCCCCAAAGTGAGTGGGGGTGGAGTCACCTTTGCCCATTGTTCCCTGGCTACAAGCTTGAGAACTACAGCTCTTGGAGGACTGGGGCCACACACTCCTGCTGAGATGAGGGAGTAAAGAGGAGTGGGGCATGAGAAGGAGAACAGGGCAGCCCACTCAATACATCATTAAGTCATAAACCTGAAGCTATGTATCCAGGAGGTGGCTGATAGACCAACACAAGGAATAATTAACAGGGCCTCCAAAGCCTCCATGGGAAGAATTTCTTCACATAGCCTCAATCTGTAAACTGTCCTCTTCCTGCCAAGGTCAATGTGGTCCATCATCCGAGAAGGTAAAGAATGGCCATTACCACAGTAGAAATGTAAGATCAGTGCTTCTTATTAGTTCTGGCACTACTGAAATATTACTCTAGCTATGAAGAATATGAATAGCCAAAGCTAGAGAAAACTGAGGAACACTCTCCTGAAAACATAATTTATGGGCACCTGAGGACACACTGAGATTTCCCAGCAATTGGTATAAAGGTGTTGATAGGGGGATGGCTTCCAGCCACCACAGACTTGGACAAGATGAAAACCTAAGAAGATCAGTATCATACAGCAAGGGCGGAAATAGGCCCAGGATACACATTTTCCTTTGCCAGTTCTGGCCCAGCTCCTCAGTGGGTAAATAATGACTAGCACAGGATACGTACTATGCCCAAATTATAGTTATAGAAGACATTATGCCTATTTAAGGCGGTAACAACAAACCCACCCAACTGATGAAGACTCTGCTATATACTAAGTGTGCATACGGGGTGGGGAGGAAGTGAGGTGGGGGTCAGAACGTATGTGGCCAGGGAATTCTACTCAAGATTGGAATACATGTCTCTAGATTGCTAGGACTACCACACAATCCAAAGCCATTGGTGATCCACCAGTTCCGTACCTTTATTTCCTCTGACATGCTTAGGGTGACATGCTCAGGTGACCTGAGGGGGATCATGACACAGGCACACACCAGCAGCCATCTCCTTGGCACCTCATTAAACTAGGAATGCTTTTGCTGATTATCTGCAGCATGTTGTACAGTTATATAATCCTAGTTGGCCTTGGATTCCATAATCGGCATTTCAGAAGTAGGGTGTTTTTCTTAAGGCATTATTATTCTTAATAATTTTGTGTTAGTTCTTAGTAGCGACAGGTGGTTAATTCTAAGAGTGGTCTTGGCAATTTTGAAATCAAAGGGCCTTTGAAACCAAAGAATGATAAAATAATCAGACACTCCAGAGTCCCTCAACTGGACATGCTTCAGTTTTTACTCTCAGCCCACAGTGTGAGTTAAACATTGACCGCATTCTTGGAAGGATGTGTTCCCTCCTTCAAACTTCCTTCTTTGCCAGTAGATGTGGTACAACAGAAAGGTCCCCCCAGACTTAGTTATAACCAGAGATGGCAGGAATCATAATCCAGAATGACAGGTTAAGACCACAGAAACCTTTTCCTGGCCATTTCTTAGGATCCCTAAGATTTTTACATCCTTGAGCCTGAGGTACCCCTGCCAAAAAGTGAGGGCAGAGTAATAATGGCAATTTTCTCTAGAGGCTCTTTTTAGTCATGATCAAGTTTCCTCCCACCTCCATGAACCACTTAGGGGAATGGATGCAAATAGTGGGAAGTAATGGAGGAGGAAATGAAAGAAACTCAGGGTGAAAATGAAAGACAGAGTGGCAAGGGTTTATAACATGGCTTCAGTTTTGCTTGTTATCAAGTCATAGGCTATGAGGGTCTCCATGCGCCACACAGCCTTCCCAGAGACAAGACATTCAGGCTCTTTCCCTTCCCTAATTACAGAGATAAGTCTAGGAAAGGTCCCAGTTTGAGAAGGAAGAGAAAAAAAAAAAAAAAAAAAGAAGTAAAAGCATGAAAGGTCAATGTGTACCTTCCAGTATGTAGGCGTCTGTGGGTCAATGCCCCACAGCCCCATTCCAGCCTGACATTTACTGCATTATTCTGATTATGCATGCTGCCTCAGGTCTCTCCTAGCACTAGGGAAGCTCACTATGCTTTCCATGAAGCCACCCTCAATTCCCCCAGAGAGACATGGTCACCTCTTCAGTCCATGCTCTATCCCCAAAGCATAGAACAAGAACTCCAATTTGGCTACACCCTAGAGAAGGCTCTAGAATGTCATAGGTCTTCCTCCTGGAGTCCCTGCTGGTTTGACCCAGGAACATGAGGTTTAATTTACTACCTTCCCAAAGATCATCCAGGGGCCAAACATCCAGATTTCCTGCCTTTTATTTGCTAGAAACCACCACCCTCCCTGAATCAAATAAAATAACACAATACCTTTTTTTTTTTTTTGGCTAACGTCAGACCTATCCTTAGTGTAAATATCTTTGCTAATCTAGAAAAATACATTACCCATATCTGCATTTTAAAAATATTTTCCCTTATATTTGCAAATGACATGGGGAAAACACTGATGCTAACTCTTATTCTGGCTCCTGATCATCTTCATAGTTTAGAGGTTGGCTTTTTCAGAACCAGGTGAGCAGATGGCATCCGATCCTTCTGACGAGTCCTGGCCTTTTAAAGCAGGTCTAGCTGAGGGCCATAGTGAAAGTGGTAATGGAGTGGTTTTCATGAGCTTGTAGCTAAAGTTAGGGGAGCAAGGTGAAGAACGAAGCAACAACATTCAACCTTCACACAAGGTCAAGCATACAACCTCACGTTCATCCCCAAGGCCACAGGTAAGGAGAGCGGAGGGCAGGGGCAAGGACGGGAAAGGAGGACAGAAGGAAGGCCTGCTCCTGCCAGGATGGGGTCAGGAAGCCAGGGCCCTGCTCCCACCCTTCACGTGCTCAAGGCCAGCTTAGGCCACAAAGGGAGGGACGTTCTGCCCAGCCTTGTTGCCCTGAAAGCCTGGAGGAATGCCAAGTTTTCCGATTCAAAGCAAAACCACAGGTCTTAGAAAGGTTTCCTAAACACCAGATGATGGCCTTCTGATGTGTGTTGTGACCTGGAGACCTAGCCACAAATGGGATCTTCCCTGCCTGGGACCTGGTCCCAATATTAGCACTCTTTGCTGAGCACCTTTTCAGAAAGGTCCAAGCAGCGAACCTTGAGGACCAAATGGGAAAGAGAAAGAGCCAGACGAACTGTATAAAACTAGAAACACTGAGTCGAGAAACAGTCCTTGAAGAAGAGAGGCAGACGAGTCTCAGGATGTGCACCTGCTCAGTGTCCTGCACAGAGTGCTGTTCCTTCCCTCTGGTGTCTTTACACGCCAACACATCGCATCTCCCAGTGAGCCCGTGTCCATGAAACCCACTAAGCTGAGTGGGATAAAATACTTCTACAGAGTGGGGGCAGAGAGCACTTACACTTACCTCCATCCGCATTGGAGAAGCTCTGTGGAAACAAAAGCAGGGCAGAGCATCACCACACATGTGGGGAGACAATCCCTCATCCACCTAACCCGTCTTTCTCCCCCGGGTCCAGAATTTGACTGTGGTGGGTAAACCCAATGCTTTCTTTTCTTCTGGGAAATATGTTTGGGATCCTGAAATTTAACGAAAAGTTTTATCATTCCCACTTTATACTGAATTTCTCCCAGTAGGGATTCATGTTGATTATCCAGCGAATACCCTTAGCCATGTTGGAGAAGTGACATCAGAAAACTCCATCTTAAAATTAATGTGATTAGATTGTTTCTTCAGTCTGGGTACCTGGGTTATAAAATGGAAGGAAGGTTCTGAGACATTCAGAAACTCTTGGCTTTATGAGTTCTCTCCTCTGCGCTACATGGCATCTGTTTTCAGAGTATTTACACTCTGTGTATTTGCAATTCATATCCATTTGATACGGTTTTGCCTCTGGCTTTTTTATAAAGGAAAGACTTAAATTAAAGCTGTGAGGAGCAGGGCTAGCCTGCTTAATAAGAATTCACTTTAGAATTCTAATGTCCAAGGGGAGATGACTTTTTAGGCATGAGGCGCATGAAGGGTTTGGACAATAGGTAGACGGGGTTAATTTAATGACTCTCTTCTGTGCTTCCCCGCAGACCAGGTGGTCCCACACCTGAAGACAGGCTGCTGTCAGTGTCAGGGACGACACTGGTCCTCACACAATCCGCACCTCATTTCACAGGACGTGTGGCTCAGACTTCTCATCGATATTAACTGGCCCTGTCTCCAGGGACTAACCCACTAGTGCTTACTTCCCTGTGGATAAAATTCAGAGAAATCCCACTTGTTTTCTGTACCTTCTGAAAGTCCTTGAAGGATTTTTCAGTCTCCTTCAGTTTCTCTAAGATGATTTGCTCTTTGGCAGATATCTGGGACTCTTCACTTTCTAGTGCTTGTATTTCCTGCTCCAGCCTGGAAAACACACAAATAGAGAACGGGTTACTTTACTGTCCTGCCATCCTGGGGACAGAGAGCAGCTCCTTCCTGTGGGGTGACTTCCTGGCCATCTGAGGTGCCAGATTTCACATCACAGGGCATCCTGTGTTTTCAGCTTTGCCACTCAGCACACATTGACCAAAGGAAAACCACCCTGAGCTACTGCCACTGGTTCACCGCCACCACTTTAAAATGTGCTTTGGTGTCTCCCCTCTAACCCTATTGATGTGCGCATTCTTAATTTGGGGGTAGATATTTTTACATAGCATAGGACATAATGGCTGAAGGAAAATAGCTTCATATTCCCCTAGCTATCTCAGAATAACTGTTCTTCTATCAGTTCTCCTAAAGTGTGAAGAACTAGTCTCATTCAAGGGAAATATGCTGCTACAAAATGGCTGGTGGCCAATATCCTTGGGAGCCTGCTGTCTGTCATCTCTCTTACTGGCGCATCCTCTACTGCCCAAAAGAAGGGAAAAGGGAGGGGGAACTGATACAGCTGCCCTTCTCTTCTGGAACTTTCTCAACTTTCACAGCCATCCTATTTTCGGAAAGGGAAATTTTGTCACTGCCAGGAGATTCTAGGAATATTCCAGAACAGCCATGATCTGGGAGATGTCTCGGTAGCTTATTCTTTCAATGAAATGATAGTATTAACTGTTAACTTATATTGAGCACCAAATCTCTGCCAAGAACCAAGCTAAGAATTCACGTAGTTTAATTTATTTAACCTTCCCAATGACCTTTTGAATCGGGAATCCCCATTTTACAGATGAAACCATTAAGGCCTGCCAAGATTAAGGAACTAGTTTATTGCTGCAGAGCCTTGAACCAAGGATTCAAGCCAGAAGTCCAGACACTACTCCTGACCATGGTGCTGAACTCTTACCACATGATTTCTACGGTGTGTCACATTATTTCCTGCCTCACTAGATATTGTGTATGTGGGCATCTAGGGTGGCGCTGTTATGCAGCAATATCCTTAGGGCTATGAAGGGATGGATGTTCCCCTGCCTAAAGAATTATTTGGTCTGAATGTATTTGTTTGCTCATTCAATTCTGCTTTTGGGTTCTTTCCTCTCTGTTGTGCTAGAAGCTTTGCTGCAGAGTCTGTGTCTGCCTTTATCTGTCCCTTCCCTTCTTCCATCTTCTAATCTGCTGTTGAGAACTAGCTAACCAAGTTTGTTCAACTAGAAAGAGTTCAGAGTGAGATCTTGAGAGGGGTAAGGACACCAAGCCACAGGCATGGATTTATTTAGGGGTGCACTGTGCCTCTCAGAGATTTCCTTCCTGGGCATCAGAAAAATGACCTCTGGATGGATGAGACTTTGCAGAAATTACTCTGGGTTATGAAGACAAACTCTGTGTACAATCATAGTGCCTCCAAATGAACACAGATGTACTTATCATTTCACTCACAGTAAGAGTGGAGGTCCTTATAATGACTTAGATGGCCCTATAGTAGCTAGCCTCCTAGTACCTACATGGCATCCACTCTTGACAATGAGAGCAACTCCTTACTTGCCCATTTGTGCCCTATGTTTCCCCCTCCTCCAAGAAACTCATCTCAAAACCCTAACCATTCTTGCCTCAGCTGAGACACCACTCACCCCACGAGGCTTTCACAGATTCACTACCAGGAAAAACACTGTCCTCCTCTGAACATTTATTAGCACATTATTTTGGTCATTCTTCTTCTTATTTATCAGAGGTTAAATGTTAGAGCAGTGGTTCTCAACAGAGGTGATTTGCCCCCCAGGGGATATGTGGCAATGTCTGGAGATATTTCGGTTGCCCATAACTCAAGGAGAGTGGAAGTGGTGCTCCTGGTACCTGGTGGGTGGCGGTCAGGGATGCTGCTAAGCACCCTGCAACGCCCTGGATAGCCCGCACAGCAAGGAATTATCTGGCCCCAAATTCAATAGTGCTGAGGTTTAGCAACCCTAAATCATTAATTTCCCCCACTAGATTATAAATTCATCACGGAGTGGAGGGCACAGGTGTTCAATATATATATGTGAAAGAAAAAGAAACTAAACCAACTGCCCAAAGACACGACTCAGCCACATGAGACCTTCAGAATTTCTTTTCTTTTTCCTTAATGTTTATTTTTGAGACATAGAGACAGAGCATGAGTAGGGAGGGGCAAAGAGAGAGAGGGAGACACAGACTCTGAAACAGGCTCAAGGCTCTGAGCTGTCAGCACAAAGCCTGATGCAGAACTCGAACTCAGGAATGGTGAGATCGTGACCTAGGCCAAAGTTGGACACTTAACCAACTGAGCCATCCAGGCACCCCGAGACCTTCAGGATATCTGAGACCAGGGTGAATTCTTCAGCAAGCCTTGATTTGAGTCTACAGGAGTCTACAGGAGAGGGAGCCAAGTGACATAGATATATAAACCAAAAGATATACAACTCTTTTTTGCTGTTCCATATCAGCAGTAAAATCTTTCACCCACGTCTGTGTAAATTATTGTGTGTGTGGGGGGGGAGAGGATCAAGAAAAGGGAATAGGAGCAACATACATGGGGCAAATGATCCAGAAACTGAATTAGTTCAATGGGTAGAGGAGCTCTGGGCTAGAAGTTTCCTGGGAAGACTGATGATAGTACTTGCCAGGTGGGTTCTGAGCAGATTGAATCTCAAGGAACAGAGTTCCTCAGAAGATATGTAGGATGTGGGTAGAGTCTATTATTCTCAACCATATTCCCTCCCTCCCCTCTTCACCTCCATGGAAAGTAGATACATCCCTGACGTACTGATGTTGATCTTGGCCACTTGATTTGCTTTGGTCTCATGGTGGGTGGTTTGTACCTTCCTGTCCCTTGACTATTGGCTTAGCCATGTCATCTGCTTTAGCCAATGGGATATTGCAGACACAACACAGGAGAGGCTCGGAATGTGCTTGCCCAGTTGGGTTTGTCCCTGTGTGCCTTACCAGCACCAAGAGAAGAGTGTGTCTGGCCAATGGCTGTCCTTTCAGCCTTGGCCCCAGAAAAAACATAACAGGAGTAGAGTGGAGCCCAATCCAGAGTCAGAAGCCATGCCTAGTTGGATCTATACCTGAAATTAGAGCTGCTTAACTGGGCCCAGCCTAGATCAGCAAATACCCAGTACAGTCACTGAAGTATGAGCAATAATAAATGGCATTCATCTTAAACCACCAAGCTTGACAGTAGTCATATAGTACTATTGTGACAAGAGCTAAGTGATACAGCTCAAATATTTATATATTATATGGGTACATACTATATATATATATATATATATGTATTATATGATATATACATGTGGATATATACCCTAATAAAACATATAATAATATATATACATTTGTAATGTGTGTATGTGTATATAAGATTAGAAAGAATATAAACTACCCCTGCCCCACTTCTCCTAATCCTCAGAGAAATCTGGAGGGATACAGGGCACACTCTCATGAGGATTAAGATGGAGAAAAGAAGAAAATATCAGGGCACTGGGTGGCTCAGTCGGTTAAGCGTCTGACTCTTGGTCTCGGCTCAGATCATGATCTCATGGTTCATGAGTTCAAGCCCCGCATTGGACTCTGTGCTGACAGTGCAGAGCCTGCTTGGGATTCTCAATCTCTCTCTCTCTCTCCTTCTCTCTCTGCTCCTCCCCACCTCAAAAATAAATAAACTTAATAAAATTTTAAAAAGATAATAAGAAAATATCAGTAATAGTTGCCTCTGGGTAATGGGATATTGGGTCATTTTAATTTTGTTCTTTATAATTTTCAATATTTTCCCTTTTTTAAAAAAAAACTCACGTATTCCTTGTCTAACCAGAATAAAACCAACAAATGGCTTTTGAAAAAGTCCTCCTTTGACCGAGTGCTGAGAAGGCAGCATTTCACAGGCTGTGGCATGGGAAAGGAGCCAGCTTCTCATGTGTCCGTGAAGGGTTAAATGGACCCACGCCAACATCGATTTACATTCAACTCGACCCACATTTACTGAACTTGTTTGGTTGGACTCAGAACTAGGCACTGCAAGGGATTCTAAAATAAATAAAATCGTGTTAAGAATGGCTGACTGAAAAAGGGGGGAAGAAAGGCCAACTCTAAAGTAGCTCACCTCTCCCAGTGAAGCAGCCTCTCTGTGGCCTGATGCCCACTGGCTGGCCCGACTGTCTCCCCGGCCTGCCCCTGGCCCTATGGGTTTCAGAGCTCTCAGCTATATAGCTCAAGCACTAAAGATTTGGGTCATGATACTGTGTAACTGAGAAGGGGGAGGGAGAAAGAGAGAGAGAGAGAGAGAGAGAGAGAGAAAGCAATGAAACTAAACTTTTGCAATAGCAACAAATGAGTTTCACCCAAAGGGGATGAATGAGGGAAATCGACAGTCTAGGCAAGTCAGATCCAAGGAGCAGATTCCTCTACAAATGCACAAGTGGGCTTGGGCCCGGTCTTGAGGGCGCCAAACAGCCCAGGCCACTATCATTCTGTGGAAAACCTGAGTCCCGGAGCCAACAGCGTCCCAGGGAACAGAGCCTCGTGGGGTTCATAAGAGTCATCTCAGCCAGGCTAGAGATGCCACTGTTTTGTAGTTTCGTGACTGAAATCTAATGCAGGCTTTCCTGGAGGAGCCAAGTAGATACTGCTGAACTAAAAACAAAGAATGGGCAGGAAGTGTAATTTATATGCAAGGTTAATCGAGGCTCCTGAGGCTGAGACAGGTGCATGTAACCGCCTCTGACTGGTTTGCTCAGTTTCTTCTGAGCAAAAAGCAAACTGTAATAGGGGGTAAGCAGAGGTAACACGCTGCAGATATGCGGGTTTAATTTACTGGTGATAAAGGTGCAATCATGGCCAACTGGTCTTCTAAAATCTACCTAACCTCAACAGACCTCCCTCACGGGAAAATACGAAAGACCTATGGCTCTGTGAAGTGCATCGATCACTCTCCTTTCAAAATCCATTTATGCATTCATCCATCCAACTTTCTGCAAACACCTTAATTCCATCAGGCACTGCGCTGAGCGTCAGGGACAGAGCTGCATCAGGCACAGTGTCTGCTCATCAGAGCTCCTGGTCAAGTGATGAAAACAGCCAAGTAAACACATAAGTTACAGCTCACAAAGCATCTGGACTGTCGGCGACAGATTTCTACAAGTTTAAGGCCCTGTTGAGGTCACAGCTGAATGCAATTTCCAACTGCTACATAAGGTGGTAAGGAAAACTTGACTGAGGAGGTGATATGTTAGCTGGGCCTTGAAGGATGCATTCACCAGGTGGATAAGAGAAGAAAATGCACCAGAAGGAGGAGACCGCACAGGCCACGGCCCAGATCATATGTCCCTGCTCTTACCCAGGGGCATGGGCTTTGTATGGCCTTTTCAGGCACGGCAAGATCTACCCTCTAGTTGAAACGGCTCTGCACGATGGCCTCAGAGAGGCCCTCAGCTTCCCATCCTCATCCCCATGGCTCTCTGTGCTTGCATCCTGCTCTGCCTTGCCTGGCCTGGAAACAGCTACCTGGCCTTAAGGGCTCTGCTGAGAACCTACCTTCCCTCCTCCACAGTAGGAAGAAACAAGGCTCAAACAAAGAAGAGGCTGACTGAGAGGGACCCTCTGGCTCCTGTTTCCCGAGATCCTCTGCTACACTTTTAACCTTCTTACTTACAGAAGCCAATGAATGTTTCCTTTGTGTGGGTGTCTGTCAGGTGAATCCAAAAGAGTACAGACTAATACAAACCAGGTTTCCAGTAGTCTTACTGCTTAGAGAGGACTTTGCCTGTAAACACAGGTGTGTTTCGTTTTTCTCTCCCCATCAGTGGTGACGTGGATAATAATTGTAATACTAAAAATTCTAATATTGTTTTTGTGATGTATATATGGCTTGTGAGCAACAACAACAGGTAATGATTAGGATTTCTGCGTGCTTACTGTGTGCCAGGCACTGTTTCTAAGTGTTTTACAAGCATTACGATATTTACGCTTCACAAGAGCCTCTGAGGTAGAAAGTTTTGAACTCCATTCCACAGATTAAGGAAATAAGGTACAGAAAGGTCACTAACTTGCCTGGGGTTGCAAAGATAATGTGGGGCCAGGATTTGGACCTTGCTGGTGTGGCTGGAGGACCAGTACTCTCTGTCACTTCTTTCAACTACCTCCCTATGACCACTTAGTCTTTTTCCCTCATTTCCTGAGTGCATAATGCAACATAATGTATTTTTCATGCTCATAGAACCAAAGAAGGTCAGGCTAGGAGTAGAGGCTATTTAATCTAATTACTTTTCAGAAACATGAAGCCCCTGAGCTGTGTTCCACTCAATGGTCATCCTACCTCTGCTTGAAATCCTCCACACACGGGGAGCTCACCACCTCTAAAGGCAGCCCATGCCCTCTTAGAATAGTGCTGACCTTCAGATCAGATTGCTCAGATTGAAGCGAAGTTAATTTCCCTGTGGCTTTCACTGCCTGAGCTCTATCCTTTGGAAGTGCAGAGGTCAAGTTTAGCAATCCCCATGACTTGTAGGGGCCCCATTCTGGGAAACGGGAAAACCCAGGCAAATGGAACTTGCCGCCCAGTGGGGGACATTGGTGATATGAACTGGGACCTAGGAGTGAGGAGGGGAGTGATGGGAGGAGTAGAAAGGTAAGGTAGGAAGAGGCAGGGGGACTTCTGGGCTTCCCCATGGAGGAACTCAGCACTGAGTCAGCTGAGGCAAGAAATGCAGCAAAGAAATGTTCACAAGTGTATTCCTGAACAAGCTCTGAGCCAGATCAGTCTGTTCCTGACAATGGAGTGAGTCTTTACAATTTTCCTCTCCATTGAGGGACCCGAGATAGGGTTACATATAAGAAACGTGAAAGGCCAACCACAGCAGCTCGGTTGCCATGTGTTTGAGTCTCAGTAAATTCTCCCAGAATAACAGGAGACTCTGGCAGATGGCCGAGCTGCTGAATTTAGACCTGTTCTCTTCTCCTGAACTGCAAGTTCACAGCTGAGCAGTCAAGTGGGGTGCCTGTCTGGCCAACTTGCCAAAACAAGAACCTCAGGAAGAATATTTGTACTCAGAGGAGAGGAGAGCTGCCCACATCTTTGTGTATCCAACACACACACGCACACACACACACACACACACACAACCAGAACTGTTAGTTGTTCACCAACTTCCACCCTCCTTTCTTACAATCCCTGACGTTTAGCTAGGACTATGGCCACACAGAAAAATGACCACATTTCTCAGCCTGTTTTATAGCCATATACAGCATATTCTGGCCAAAGGCATGTAAGTGAAAGCCCTGTAGGGCAACTTCTAGAACCGTCTTTAGCCCTTTTTTCTTTGGCCCTTCTTTCATCCTTCTGTCTGAAATGCATATGTGCTGGGCGCCTGGGTGGCTCAGTTGGTTAAGCGTCCAACTTCGGCTCAGGTCATGATCTCGTGGTTTGTGAGGTCAAGCCCTGCCATCGGGCTCTGTGCTGACAGCTCAGAGCCTGGAGCCTGCTTCTGATTCTGTGTCTCCCTCTCTCTTTCTCTCTCTGCCCCTCTCCTGCTCATGCTCACTCACTCTCTCTCTCAGAAATGAATAAACTTAAAAAAAAATTTGAAATGCACATGTGCTGAGGTGGAACTCTCACTTGAACTCTGAGGATGAGGATAGGAGAGGGATAAACTGAAAGAATGAAAGAAGCCCTGGGTCCTCAAGGAATTCAGAGAGGGCCACTAGACTGTTCTGGACTGCCCACCTGTGGATTTTTACTGGAGGGAGAAATAAACATCTTGCTCAAGCCACCGTTCTCGTGGGTCTCTTCACCTGCATCCACATTTAATCCTGATTAATACAAGACATTTAGCACATACGGCTGAATTTGAATGGATGCTCTTAGGAGTATGCTGAGGATGTGGCGCCATAGCTAATCACAGCCCAGAGCCTCAGTAATGACTCAGCAGCAGAAGGAAAAAAAATGAGCAATCGCCAAGTTTGGAATTCACGACGACGAATCAACTCTTGTCAATGGGGCTTGGCTGAAGCTGTGAGTCACAGACCCCCGACTTCAAATCCCCTCCCCATCCAAAGTCTCCAAAGGGAAGTTCCCTGAGTTTTGCTCAGTGATAACCACCCACGTCTTAGCATCTCTTTGGTGTGCTGGGATGTTTACGTCAGTCTGACTCCCAGTGCCTTCGCCAGCTGGATTAACAGGAGAAAGGGGCAAGTTGTGCTGTCTGTGCACTCGAAACGCCTCTGCGGCTGAGCTAACCACCTGGACGCATCAGACTTAACAATATGGAGCTCACCAGTGACACTAAAGTTGCAGTGACAAGGACGGAAGCAGAAGACACATTGTACGCCGTTCAGAAGTGCACATGGCGAGAGGCTACGGGGCCTGGCAGCTGTTAATTGTGCCTGCCCTGATCCCCCGCCACTTTCCTTTTGGGAACAACATCCATTACCCCTCCTCCATTCTTTGAATATTTAGCCTCTCTCTCTCTCTCTCTCTCTCTCTCTCTCTCTCTCTCTCTCTCTCTCTGTCACTCACTCTCATCTCAATTTCTCTATTTCTATAGTCTAGGTAGAGAACATTGGGAAGAATATTGTTTATTTTCACACAAATAGATGCTACAAAATTCACTTCGCATATTTCAGGAAGACAGTGCTTTAGTTTCTATGGCACTCTCCAAATATTTTTCATTTGTGACTCAATTTGCAAGGAAACGGCTTCCTTTTACTTAGATGAGAGTATCTGGAATCACCACAGATTGTTTGGTATTTTACTGTGAAAAAAGGTTAACAGCCCTTAAATAAACAGAGGATTTCCACTTCTCCTCATCATAGAATAGGACCTTCCTTGAGTGCAAAGTGTCAGTGGAAACTCAAGCCCATTTCATTTTTCCCCCATGTCATCACTGAGGCAGAAATATGGCAGAGAAGAGAATGTCCCTTCAGGAATTCCTAAAGTACAGCTCATATCTTTTCCCTTGTTGAAAAGCTTCTGGTGGCTCTCCATCACCTCCTTCCCGAATCTCAACTTCTTAGGCTGGAAGTTCACTCTCGCGCCCCTTCCCAGCCTTATGCCGTTCCCTGTGTTCCAGCCAGAACAGAGTATGCTGCCCTGGGAAAGAGCCAGGAATGAGTCCCCACTCTCATCCCCATCTAACACACCTAAAAATCAAAGCCCAAACCAAATTCTGTCTTTTTAGTCATGTTTTCCTTAAATCATTTCCACCTGATGTGTCCACTCCTTCCAAATCCCCAGAGCATTTCTAGCCCTGTTAGGTATTTGATATGATTGTTAAAAATGTATTTACCCTCCCCAACCCTAGCTGTACCAGCCCTCTTCTGAGCATAGGCTTATTGGGAGATAAGACGGTATGTTATTTTGTTCCCTGTACATATGTGTTGAATGAATGAAAAGCAAGGCAAAGCAAAAACACACTTTTAAAAGATTCTATAGTGAGGGGCACCTGGGAGGCTCAATCGGTTAAGTGTCCGACTTTGACTCAGGTCATGATCTCATGGTTTGTGGGTTTGAGCCACGCGTCAGGCTCTGTGCTGACAATTCGGAGCCTGGAGCCTGCTCTGGATTCTGTGTCTCCCTCTTTCTCTCTGCCCCTTCCCCGCTCGCGCTCTCTGTGTGTGTCTCTCTCTCAAGGATAAATAAACATTTTAAAAGATTCTATAGCAAAACTAACTTGATGCTATTCAATCTAATTTTTTACATCTTGGCTTGGTTTTGCTACTTCCCCCTTCAAACTAATATACTAATTTGTATATCCCTTGAGAAAAAAATTAATATTGGATTTATTTATGTCTTGATCTAAGTATACAGCTGGGACATAGTAACACACTTCGTCACTGATGTTGGTGCAACCAAATTTAATACCAAGTAAATATGAATTCAAATTTCTCTCTCCATAAGTTTTCCTTAGCCCACAAGATCAGTCTATCACTCCTTGTCTCGTGTATTTATTCCATCTGGAATCAAATGGCTCACACCACCAGGATCTGTGCAAGTTGATTTCTGCTACAGGAAATCATTTCCAAGCTTGTGCTGAGCATTGATTTCTTGGGTATAATTCTTGTTTGAGCCTGCTTCATCAGAAATAAAGAGTTTTGATTACACGACAGTGAGATGAATCTCCTTTCAAAGCAACACATTTCTCAATGGCTTAAACCCTTTTCTCCCCAAGAAGCGTCTTTTTTTGTAGAAGAGAAAGAAGTCTCATCCAGCCTTTGTACCTCCCGACTCTGACTCAGAGACTCTCCTCCTCAAGCCCAGTGCCTCCACCTGTGCACCTGACCTTGCAGATTCCTCTGGGAAGGCACTCCATCAATTATCCCCTCCTCTTGTAGCTTCAACCTCTCCCCAGATACCTCTTTTGCTTTCGTCCATAAACAAGAATAAATTCTCTCATATTAAAAACAGGTGAACTTCTTATGACCCCACAGCCCATTTGAGTTACTGCTGAATCTCTCTCCCAGATTCCCCCAACAGCACTCCCCTCTGGTGGCTTCAACATTCTTGTATCCCAATCTCCCTCCGACAGGCTCCACTCTACTTTCTGCCCCCACCACTTTGTTGTATCTGGTCTTGTTCAAGTCCATGACCTCCTGACTGCTGAGTCTAAGAAATATTCTTCAAGGTGAATCTACTGACTTTCTCCATTTGTTAAAACACTGTGGACCACTCTTCATCTCCTTCAGAGGCCATGACACCAAATTCCCAATATGGGCGCCTCTTCTACTCCTTCATTAAAAGTTCATTTGGCTCACTGTCCTCGCTAGACGTTTTATCCCTGGCTAATCATGTCCAGTCTCGTGGTATAATTCCCACAACATGCTGACATCTACCTAACCTATACCTTTAGCCTTTCTCCTAGATTCCAGCCACTGCATACAATTGCACTTTCCGTGTCTCCATGTGGATAGTCCACAGGTACCTCAAAGCCAACATATGCATGACCAAACTCATCTTTCTCCAAAAAGCTGTTCCTCCCTCCGGCATTCTTTACCTCAGATCCTGGTACCACCATCAATCCATTCTACTTAAGATGGAAACCTGGATGTTACCTTGCCCTGTGACTTGTCCCTCTCTGGTAATCACCACACATGTATATTAGCCACCTAAATCCTGCCAACTTGCCCCACAAATATCTTTCATATCTCTTCCTCTTCAGCCCAGTTAAGAGTGCTGTCCTTCTTTCTCCTAAATGCCTACAGCAACCTTCTATCCAATCCCTTTTCTTCTATCCAGCCTTATTACCCTCAAATCTGGAATGGGCATGGACACACCACAGTTGCGTTCCCCTGATAGAAAACCCTCACAGGCTCTCTGCTAGAAGTTCCTTAGTCTACATACACCCAGCCTCCCATTCATCTCCAGGAACAATGACTTTCTTAAAGATCCCTGCACACAGGGTGCTCTTTCTTGCCTCAACGCTTTTGCTCATTTCACTGCCTCTGCTTGAATTGCCCTTATTCTCTCCCTTCCCATTCTCCTGGGTAATTACTGCTCATTAAGAATCTGCTCAGGTATCATCTCTTCTGAAGGTCTTCCCTGATGCCTTTACCATGACGGTGCCTTTCCTCCTTGCTACCTTATCCTGTGAACATATTTCTATCACCAATTTTATCCGATTGTGTATTAATCACTTGTTTATGGATTTGAGGCTCCCTTCCCAACTCCCTTTTGCAAACGTCTTGAAGATAATAACCATCTCTTCTTTATCATTCTTTGAATGTGGCTTCTAGCATCTAGCTAGTTTACACCTAGCAAGGAACCTGGCTCAGAGAAAGTTCTCAAGAAATGCTGGCTTAGGAAATACGTGTTTCAGTGAATGTGTGCGTTGCTTCTCAACTGGAAGCAGCCTCAAGGCAGACCCTTTGGCTCAAGGCCTTCAGCCAAACGTGAGTCTTGAAAGAGCAAATTTAAGTTAGCGGCAACTCCAGAAAAAAGAACTGATTGAAAAGCAACTTGTCTTATTAGCTTTCTCTGACATAAGAAAATATAGAAGGTAACCACTGTGCTTTCTAGACTTTTCATTCATTTCTCCAAATATCTCAAATATATAATTTCACCTGACCCCAAGTGTGTGTTTGTGTGTGTACATGTGTGCACATGTAATACTTCCTCTGGGGCTCACCTATACAAAACCACCGGTAGAGGACACGCAGCTCTGCAGAAACTGGGCTGGAATGATGGAGAGTCTCAGCACTTACTTTGCTTCCCCCTGTGATTCTCTTTGGGCTTGCCCTTCATGCAGGAAGCATCTGGGCGTTCATATCTGATTGTGAAAATTGTTTATGTGGCACATTCCTCTCATCCAAATCCCTGTTTACTCATTGTTTGTGCCTAAATCCAGCACTGTGGTAGCTTTCCTGCTGAGTCAGAGTTCTCCATTAGCCTCCGAGTGTGTGTGTGTGTGTGTGTGTGTGCGCGCGCGCGCACGCACATGTGTATCCACATGGCTTCAGCCACAGACTTTATAAATGCCCAAACTGGGAATAATCAACACATTTTTGCCTCTTGTCTGTATTGAAGGTTACTGTTGGAAGATCGGTGGAGCTTTCAAGATACTCAAGGTAGCATTTTAATGAGTCACTCATCAGAAGAAAAATATTTAACGTGCAACAGTAGTAGTGGTAAAAATAGCTAACATTTGTGGAGCATTTACCATGAGCCAGACAACATGTTAAGTTGTTTGGAAGCATTATTCAATTTTCTGCAATCTTCATAGCAGCTATTACAATCCACACCTTACTGATGACGAACCGGAGGTTCAGAGAGGTGCAGTAACTTGTGGCCCATCACCAGTAAGGGGCAGAGCTGGGACCCAAACCTACGTCCGCCTGTTGCCGCAGGCTGGGATATTAGACTGCCCTGTGCTGCTTCCTTCCAAGAGCAAATGAAACTATTCCTATTCCACAGGTTTTCAGTATTTCCTCTTTCTGGCATAGAATTTTCTTTTCCAATATATTGATCAAATAGATACGCTCTGGTTGAGGCATGAATACACTGGGAGCTCCTCCTGCTTCTCCTACCCTATCCTTGTCTTGGCTGGGCCTTTCTACAGAACAGAATATGGTTTGGAAACCATGTCTCTGTGAGAGCAGAAAGAGCATCTGGTGTATAACTATGGCCCCCACAGTGCATACAAGAGTGCATTGTACACAGCCAGCACTCAACCAATGTCTACCACAGGAACATGGTTCTGAAAGGGGGCATTCCTGCCTATGGCCACCTACCGTCTGAATTTCCATGAGCTACCTGACTGGCCACCAAAGGACAGAAAACACCTCTGGCCTTTGGGCCCTAGAGGGTAGAATGCTATCCACCTGGAAGGTACAGGTGACAGTTGAACTGTGCCTGAAGTGGACCCTCAGAAGGAATTTGGCCTGGGGAACTGTGGCAGGGGCTGGGAGACTTGGCAAATCCAAACTGTCTTCCCAAAGGGATCTTCCTCTTATGTTTTCTTGTTTTTTTGGTAACCATGTTTTCCATGCTTCATATTACCAGGTGACAGCTCCTCCTTGGTGGAGAAATTTGTCATCCCACTGGGATAATTCCAAAGTTATTCTAAGAGTTCCTGCTCCGAACAAATCAAGCCAATCAGGAAGCTCCTCCACATGGGCTGAGCCGGCTGATTGTTTCCCCCTTGCACGCTTCCTGCTATTGTTCTCTAGCATGTTCTCAGAGACACAGTCACTGAGCCCTGCCCCTTCCTCTCAGGAGCCTAGGCTGCAGTCATTGCTATGGGTTGAGGTGTGTGAGACTCTGAGATCAGGCACCTGGCCAGGAGAAAAGGGTCTGAAATGAAAACAGGGGTGGTTGCTGGCTAGAGCAGAAACCACAGTTTTTGGGTCTCTCTGGCCTCGGGAGGGAGGTATGAGATATTCTGGATCATTCATTCAGTGTTTATCAAGCATATGTTGGGCTAGGTACAGTGACAGTTGCCTAGTCTCTACATTTAAAAAACTCATCCTTGGGGCGCCTGGGTGGCGCAGTCGGTTAAGCGTCCGACTTCAGCCAGGTCACGATCTCGCGGTCCGTGAGTTCGAGCCCCGCGTCAGGCTCTGGGCTGATGGCTCGGAGCCTGGAGCCTGTTTCCGATTCTGTGTCTCCCTCTCTCTCTGCCCCTCCCCTGTTCATGCTCTGTCTCTCTCTGTCCCAAAAATAAATAAACGTTGAAAAAAAAAATAAATAAAAAATAAAAAACTCATCCTTGGGTCACCTGGGTAGCTCAGTTAGTTAAGTGTCTGACTCTTGGTTTCAGCTCAGGTCATTATCTTACGGTTTCATGAGTTCAAACCCCACGTTGAACTCTGCATTGACATCATGGAGCCTGCTTGGGATTATCTCTCTCTGCCCCTCTCCCAATTGCACTGTCTCTGTCTCTCTCAAAATAAATAAATAAACTTAAAAAAAAGAAAAAAGAAAAAACTCATCTTCTGAGGGGGAGGCAAGTGTGAACAATTTCAAAAAAGTGCTGGGCAGAGCCCAAACTGCAAAGTCCACAAGACAATCAGAGAAGAGAGCCTGACTGCTTAAAGAGTGGAAAGGGCAGGATTTCAGGGGCTTGGAACATTTCAGTGGGACCATTCCAATGGGACCTCATCCCGTTTCAGTGGGATGAGAAAAAGTATCAAGGCAGAGAAGTGTTTAGAAGGCATTTCAGGCCAAAGCAATGGCATGCACAAAGAAGTCAATGTGCCAGTAGGGTTCAAGTAAGTGAATGAGGACCTCTATCAGACTGGACTATTCCAAGTGTGCTCATGAAGGGAAGAAGGTGACAGAGAGGGTCGGGTCCAGGATGAGATGGCACTTGAATGCTACCTCTGGGGTTTAGATTTGACCCTGAAGGCAACAGGAGACGGTTTAAGCTACTTGTCCATTTGTCTATTTGTCCGTTTCATGGGAGTGCCTGGATCAGCTATGTTCTAGAAAGATCACTGTGGCAGCTGTATGAGAATGGATGTGGTTATGTAGGACAGGTGCAGAATGAAGCATAAAGGTCAATTAGGAGTTGTCCAGGCAAGGGGTGAGGAGGCCTACTGTGAAAAGCAAAAAAGGGCTCCATTTATTGATTTTTATATTCCAGTGACATCAAGGTCATTCTAAGTCAAACATTTTGGCATTGGTGTGGCCTCACAGGCTGGGCTGAAACAAGTGAGTGCATTAAATTGTGAAACTACATGCCAAGGTAGGCTGTGGTAGCCCAGTGCCTAGAGTCTGTGTAGTTTAGCAAGACTCTGGGCTTTACCCTCCTGCCCACCTCTCTCTTGGCCACTTCCTTGAGACTGCCCAACTGTTACAGGTATGAAAGGTATCTTCTTTGGAGAGGGAGGAAATACAGCCGAAGCCAGCCATTTCTGTTCCCTCTGATGGCCTATGTGTTGTCTAGGAAATGAAATTGAACTTGGACGCCCTAATTTAAGAAGTTCCAAAGATTGAAATTGTCTGAAACCCATGAGTTCCTACAAGAAAACAAGCTCTTGGCCCGATTCGCTGCATCACTGCTCCCACATGGCTGCAGCAGGAAAGGGCGTGGAGTAACATACTAATGGGTCATCTCACGTCTGGGCATATGCTGAGCCTCCCCTTCTCTATTACAGCCAAAAGGCTGAGTCAACACTGCACACTGTCCTCCTTGAGCATCCCACATGGATTGCAGGTACAAAGTGGCTCTGCACTGCTGCTTTCCCTTGGCATGTTCACAGCAGTCTCTTTGGCACGTCCCCTGCCATTTTTCTATCTTACAGATATAATAGAGTCATTCTGTCAAAATGCCAGCAAGAAGACCCTATGGGGACCTCTTACAAATGGCACAGATGGTTTTGAGGCAGAAACAGCGACACCTCCCATCTCTGGCTCACGCATGCCCCCTGGTGGCCCACAGACTGGACAGGTAGGGATGGAATGGTGTTGGTGGATGAGCCTCCCCACCCCGACAAACCTGGCTCAAGGTTACTGTGTGGGTCAATCTCCCAAGGAGATCCTACAGAAGGTAAAGAAAGTCAGGCATACCACAGTTATTATGGGGTTTTGAGATAAAAACTTGAGGAACTAAAAATAAAGCTACAAATATTCTCTCTGATGAACTTTATCCCTCTAGACTTATCAGTTCTGTTGAATGAGTGATGACTAATTTTGGATTTTCACATCCAGAAGGAAAACAGAATTTTCCTTATACCAACAGCCTGCCAATGAGAATGTCCAGATACAAAATGATTCACATGTAGGAATCAAAGTCTGGGTCGGACAGCATTACTTATACCAAACTGGAGAAGTTCTTAGAAGCAACATGAAAGCAGCTTGCATCAGGTTCCAAGAAGACAAATGTCCTTCAAAACTTATCCAGAGACTTGTGCTTTTAACTGAAGCCCTCTGTCAAAGAGATGATCCAACTGGCCATTTGAAATGGAAACTCTTGAATATAGAAATAATACATTGTGTTCCAAAATGACGATTTAAAAAACAAAAAAAACCCACCTGCCTCTTTCTGGTGGTTTGGCTAAGGCAGAAAGGGCACTGGCCATCATCTTCCTATTCAGCTGCAGTCCTACCCCTGAAGTTTTCCTACCATTGTCTATTATTTCTGGATCTGGAGGCTAAGGTAGAATTACCTGCTGAAAACACCAGGAAACGTCATTGCGACCTTCAACCGTAACAGCTCAGGGTGGACCAGATTTGTAGCTGAAAGAGCACAGACACCCCGGTGTGGGAGATCTCAAAGTAAATGTTTCTTGTGTGAATGAGTGAAGGACCACACACCTCCTGGGCACACAGGAGAGTTACACATTCCCACAAAACCCGAAGTATCCCAATAATAACTGTAGCAGACATTTGTGGAATACACAAAGTCCATTCTCAGCAATTAGAGATTGTTTTATTCCTGCATAATAGATAAGAAAATTGAGAGGAAGGAAAAAAGGGAAACCAGAATTCTGATATCTTGCAGGTCACAATCAGATTGCTACTAAGCCCCTCATGACTGTTTTAGCCAGTAGGGGGCAGCAGGATGTAGAGCAAACAAGTCAGGATCAGGAGTTCAGTTAGCCTGCCAATGACTGCTTGGAATCCTGGGTAAACTCCCTACTTTTCTGAGTCTCAGTTCCCTCATCTATAAGATGTTTATAATGATGTATACAGAAGAGTTATTTCAAAGCTATGAAGATAAAGTTAATATTTAAAATATCTCAGAACACTTCCTGTCAGAGAGGAAGCATTATTTAATGTTTGTTTTTGCTTTCTCTTCCAGTGCTTTTTAAAAAATAGAGCTAGAGGCGTCTGGGTGGCTGAGTCGGTTGAGCATCCAACTTTGATTTCTGCTCAGGTCATGATCCCAAGGCTGTAAGATTGAGCCCCGCATCAGTCTCTGAGCTGAGACTGGAGTCTGCTTGGGATTCTCTCTCTCCCTCTCTCTCTCTCTCTCTCTCTCTCTCTCTGCCCCACATGAGTATGTGCTCTCTCTCTTTAAAATAAAAAAAAATTAAAAAATTAAAAATTGAACTTAAAGACTATTCTGTTAAACCCTGAATATTACCTTACAGGACAAACCAAAACATACTATTTAATAGAACAGATTCAAATCCAACTTCTTAATCACGTAGTTTGTGGCCCAGAGGATTTAAGAATACCCACAGGTTCTTAGGTTAAACCAACTTGCCAGAGAATGTAAGTTCTATCATCTGAATGCTAAAAGCAAAATTAATGAATCAGTTATTGGCTTCAAAGATAGTGAAAGTTAAAATTGTGTGTGTGTGTGTGTGTACATGTTGAAAAAATACAGAAAATCTACTTCAAAGTCTCTATGTGTGTTTCTATGTGTACATGGGGGGCCATCTAGTGGCAAGTAAAGTCATCTTCCACAAACCAAGGTAGTATGTTTGGGAATTTAGGTAAAGCCTCTAGGAGGAAATTGCCGTCATTCTGCAGATTTGTACTGTGTGGTTATTGGGAATAAAAATCTCATATATCAACCCCTCCCAACACACGTGTTCTTCCCTCCACTTAAGGCCAGTCATTTGTACAAACATGGATCCCAAGGCCCATGGCTCTTCCCGCTTCTGCAAAGCAGCAGTGAGGCCCTGTAGGGCATGCTCCGTCTCTGAGGCTGTCTTCACACACTTCTCCAGACCTGCGTGTCCTGGTCCTTCCCTTAGGGAGCACAACACTTCCCTTAAGGAGCAGCTTTTTCACTCTTATATCTGGAAACCCAGTGACCAGGGCCAAGAAGGACATCCAGCCCATGAGGTCAAGCACAAGAAAGGGCTCATGAAGTCTGTGAGGTTCCAGTACAGACGCTCGACCTTTGTCATCTCAGGAACCCCAATACCCAACAGAAGGACCTGCAAAGAGTAGACCCTGGCTGTCTGTGGAATTGAGTGGGGCCTTGTGTGCACACTTATTCCCCCATGTTCTCCTCTCATTGGGCCAGGGTAAGAGTACAGCTATGCTCCCTTTTGGACAGGCAGTTCCACCCAGAGCTAACTGGCCATAGGCATCTTGAATTTCCAAGTCCAGCCAGGGCCCAGGGAGAGACAATCAGGCTCTGCTATGAGGTCAGGGGATATACTCTGACTGAGAGCGGAGGAGTGGCTGAGTAGCTAAAACAGCTTATAGATGCACTCTACCCATAGATGAATTAAACTAGGCGGAATCAATGTATATTGAGAATTGAATGGTGCTATATCTCACTTCACAAAGGACTAGAAGCAGGACTATACCTGGGGTAGCCAGTTGCTTTACTGCATTAAAATGATGGTATATTGCACAGTCTTTCCAGCAGCCAGTGCCAGGTAAAATGAGGTATGGCTGCACTGACTTCATAATGAAAGATGCTACAGTTCTGATGACATCCCTCCCACCAAGACCCTGCCTCTAGTTCAAAAGAGACAGGATCCACAGAGGACAAACTCTGTGCTGTAAGAAGAGAAAGACAAAAGGGTACCAACAGGAGCTGGGAACCCATCATGTGATGAGCGTTGATTAGATACTTTACATACTTAACTAAGTTAAGCCTCACAACAGCCAAATGAGATACCTGTTATTGATTCCTACTTTACAGATGAGTTAAGTAGCTCGCCCAAGGTCCCATACAATTAATGAGGTGCAGAGCTGAGATTCAGACCAAGGTTAGTTGATGCTGAAGAACACTCCTTTCACTGCATCGGTAATAAACCCCTGCTCAGCCCTTTGGAACCCGGGAGAAAGAGGAACTCCTAATTCATGGTAGAACTCTATTTAGGCCCAAGGTATTGCTGAGACTAAAAAAGAAAAAGAGAAAAAAACACATAACTGAGTAGGTCTAAAACTGGTCCCAAGGTTGGAAGTTTTCCTTCATGGTTAAGCAATGCCTCTCCCTGAGAACTCTCCAGAGCCCTGGCCTTCTGCAATGCCTTCTCTGGTCCAGGTGTGAGTGAGGATCATGGGATTGTTGACTGAACTGTTTTATTTGTACCTGTGTCCCAGTCCATCCTCTGTTGGTGGACAGTCTTCTTCTATCTTGCTCAATTCAACCTAACCTAGCCATCTGCCCAGTTGGTTCCAGTCTACCCTTGACTCATCTACCCCTCTCTTTCTCTAACTGAAGCACTGAGCCAGCATCCTAGTCTCACTGCTGGGTTTATTACAACTCCTCTACTCTGAAACTTTCAATCATACTCCACAGCCTCTAGAATAAATTCTAAATCTCTCAGCTTAGCATTGAAAGCCCTCTGTGATCTGGTTCCAACCTGCTATTCAGGTCTTTTCTGTAGAGATGCTTCTATAGTTAGGCCTGTGACTATCCTGTCTTCAAAGAGATGGCAGATCCTATGCAGAAAGACCACCCAGGGCAGGCCATGCCTGGACCGTTGCTCCTTACAAAGAGAGTGACTCTGTGAGAGAAGCAACTGTTTACTGTCCTTCCTGTTTCCACATGCCCTTGTCTTTGGACAACATACCAGAGATAGTGACAACCTCCAAATGGAACCAGGCCCCTTTCAGCTGTTTACAACAGGTGGCTGGGCTGTGAGGAGCCAAATGGGCTTGGTTGAAATGGAGCGTCCATGACAACCAGCTGATCTTGCCAGTTAAGCTCCATTCCAGCAGGCCTGTGGCCACAGTCTCTGATGATTGCATCATTCCGTAGCTCAAGCCCAGCTCTAGAGCTGGGACCCAACATGAGGCTGAAAAGGGCTAAGGCCTCACTGAGGTTAGGAAGGGCCCCCGTTTTCCAGTCTGATTATATCTAATGATTTCCACGAGCATTTGCTCCATGTCAATGGCAGCCATTCAGCTCACATGCCTACACAGCCTTTATAGCTTGTTTCCCATGAACCTGGAATTTCCTTCCGCTTAATTGAGGCATATTAAATTTGATTTAGTATCTTTTATTTTTTAGAAGTGAAATCATGACTGCTTTACAACATTCAGGTATTAAAAGTTCTGGGTTAGGACATAATGTACTGTCTAGAGTCAAAGTTAACTCTCTCTGGGTGATAAATATTTCTTGGAAGGGGACCTTCTAACATCAAATGATGGGACTCAGGACCAATAAGAAACTTAAGTCCAGAAGCTTCAGGAGATCTCTGAATACTCAAAGTTAAAAGACTTTGAAGAGTTGTCTTCCATTATAACCAAGTGGATTATTAATCTCTTGAAGGTAGCAGTTGTGTCTATCTTCATTTGTCTAACTTAGCTTGGCCTCCATCATAAACATTCGATAAAAGTTTACTGAATGAGGGGCGCCTGGGTGGCTCAGTTGGTTAAGCATCTGACTTCAGCTCAGGTCTTGATCTCACAGTTTGTGAGGTGAGTCCCGCATCGGGACTCAACAGCTCAGAGCCTGGAGCCTGCTTCGGATTCTGCATCTCTCTCTTCCTCTCTCTCTCTCTCTCTCTCTCTCTCTCTCTCTCTGCCCCTCCCTCACTCGCCCTCTGTCTCTCTTTCTCTCTCAAAAAATAAACATTAAAAAAAAGGTTTATTGAATGAATGAATGAATGAATGAATAAGTCTTAGAAAGATTAATATCAGCCAAACCCCACTGGGGTAAAAGCCCAAACCCTAAAACCCTCAAATGAACATTCCTTTCTCTGAACATCTACCATCTTGAGAACAGGTATGATGTATCCAGCACTTGTCACATGCATATGCCATCCGTCAGGCACCTAGACCGTTAGATTCATAAAGGCAGGAAGAAGACTCTGTTCTCTTTTCTATAACTCCAACACTTGGCCACTGCTATGTACGATGCTCAGTGAATATCTATTTAATAATCTCACTCCAAATGAATATCATGTCAACCACTACAGAGCAATCAGCTGTGAGCGTGGATGTTTGTTCACAGCAGTACTTGTTCATCCTTCTAGGTAAATGGAAGCCTTGTCAAGAAAATAGTCTGCTTCCTTTAGTTTATGTCACGATTACCTGTCAATCAAAGTAAAAGAGACAAAGGCGCAACCTGCAGTTGGAAACGCGTGTGCAGAGAGAGGTATTACTAGCACTGATACTCAGAACAACTGTGGGCATGTCGCTCTGCTACCTTCTTTCCTTTCTCCCTCCGTCCAGTAAACATGAGCGAAAGCCCTTTTGTCCCAGCAGCGCGCTGGGGTCTGTGAATACAAAAGTGAACACTACATTCTCTTTGCCTCCAGGAAGCTGAAGCTGGAGGTGAATAGAGCAAAAAACCCCACAACTTCATGTGTGCTCTGCTACAGTAAGTTATGGGCTAAAAGTGTCCCTGGGGGACACTGAACCAGTGTCCAAGCTCAGGGAAAGTGGAGTCTTAACTGAGGCCTGAAGGATCCGTAGGAGCTAGCCAAGTCAAGAGGAGTTAAAGAGTGTTCCTGGCAGAAGGGGCAGCATGTACAAAGAACTTGACCCAGAGAAAGCTTGGTACCTCCAAAGAACTGCAGAGAGTACTGGGGCAGTCAGCAATGGAAGGAAGTGGAGGCAATTATGAGAGATAAGGCTGGAGAAGTGGGCAGAGGCCATATCATAAGTGGTCCTCTAAACCATATTAAGGAGTTTGGACTTTATCTTACAGTCCAAGGGGAATGAGTGAAGGTTTTTAAACTGGAGAGTGACACCATGAGATATAACTTCTGCAAAATACTTCTGGTGGCTGGGTAGAGTTTGGGTTAAAAGGACACAATGCCAGAGGAAGAGAGACTGGATGAGAGGGTTTTGCAGCAATCCACATGAAAGATAATGGTGGCCTGGACTAGTGTCACAGTGGTGGGCACAGAAAAGAGTGGAAGGATTCTAAAAATATTTGTAATACAGAGGTGCCTGGGGGGCTCAGTCGGTTAAGTGTCTGACTCTTGATTTCATCTCAAGTCATGGTCTCACTGTTCGTGAGTTTGAGCCCAATGTAGGCCTTGGCCTGATAGTGTGGGATTCTCTCTCCCGCTCTCTCTCTCTCTCTCTCTGCCCCTCAACTGCTCATGCACATGTGTGCTCGCTCTCTCTCTCAAAATAAATAAATAAAGAGAAATGTTTGTGATATAAAATTACTGAATAGATATGGAATTAAGAAGCAGAGAGGAATTAAGGATGCTGCCCCTGCTTTTAGACTTGGATAACTGGGTGCACGGTGGTGGTTTTCAATGAAATTAAGAACCAAAGAGAGGGAACAAATTAGAGAAAGTAAACAGCTCAATTTCTGACTTGTTGAATTTTAGGTGTTGGAAGAAATCCAAATGGATATGGCCAGGAGGTGGATGGCTGTATGGATAGCTCAGGAGAAAAACAAAAGTGGGATGAACGAACATATTTCAGAAGATGCTATCACTCAGAGAGAATGTGAGAAAGAACATCAAGACAAGAACCTGAAAGGGGCGCCTGGGTGGCTCAGTTGGTTAAGCATCCAACTCTTGATTTTGGCTCAAGTCACAATCTCGCAGTGCAGGGGATTGAGCCCCTCGTCCTGCTCTGTGCTGACAGCATGGAGCCTGCTTGGGATTATTTCTCTCTCTCCCTCTGCCCCTCTCATGCATGATTGCACTCTCTCTCAAAATAAATAAGTAAACTTAAAAAAAAAAAGAGACAAGAACCTCAAGGAACCAACATTTCCAACATTTTGAGGACCAACAGAGAAAGAGGAAGTAGAAAATCAAGGATATTATCATGGCAAGTAAACCAAGGAGGGAGGGTTTTTTAAGAAATAGGGGCACTCAGAAGTCTCACCTGATGCTCAACAGTCAACTGAGGTGAGGATTAAAGTCTTCATCACACTTGGCCACTAGATGGTCCTGGTGATTTGGCAAGTGCAGGGTCAGAGTACATGTAGTAGGACAGTGAGTGGGAGGTGAGGAGGTGGAGAAGCTGAGCATGCATGGCTGCTCCAAGAAGTATGTGGCTGAAGGGGAAGAGAGACAGGATAGTCAGTGAAGGCAGGGGAGGTGCAGAGTCAATGGAGTTTGTGTGAGGGAACTTATTCCCTCAGACAAGAAGAGAAGAATATTTTATAACAAATGGCTGCTTCGGGGCACCTGGGTGGCTCAGTCAGTTAAGCATCCAACTCTTGATTTTGGCACAGGTCATGACCTCATGGTTCGTGAGTTCGTGCGCTAACAATGCAGAGCCTGCTTGAGATTCTCCCTCTCTCTCTGCCCCTCCCCTGCTTGCACTCTGTCTCTCTCAAAATAAATAAACTTAAAAAAAAATTAAAAAAAAAAACCAAAACAAAACAAAACCAAATGGCTGTTCCAAAGTAAGCTACACACTCCTAGGTGCTTTAACACAGTATTGTCTTGTTCTTACCAAGACTCCTAAAATTTATTCTCTCTAATGACTTTTAAAAGGTGCAATAATTCGACAAGCAATGTCGAGTACATCCTAATAAAGGAAACACTAAACAGCTTCTATGAATGTGAACATAAACTAGTCCAGGCAAAAGATATTTCTAACATACATAAAAGCAGAACCATGAATTTAGCACTCTGTAAAATGTGTCTTCGAGTAGCTGAGAAAGAGAGGACTTTTGAGAGGTGTTTCCTCATCTTTAAAATGGTATGGAAAGAAAACTTGAAGAACAGGAGTGTGTATGCGCCTTTGTGTGGATGGGTGAAGTTGTACTTTTACTTGGAATATCGGGAGCTTAACCTTGATATTGCAAAGACCTGGGGCAGGTGTGGAGGGTATAATTGTTGCAGAGGAAGTAGGGCACCACTGCCTATGTGGACTTTTAGTTTAAATTCTTTTTTCAATGTGTCCATATTAATTCTCTTGAGAGATCAGAGACAACCACAAATAGATTTCATAAGACAGGTAAGTAAATTATATTTTACCTGATCAAATCACAAATCTTTTTGGTTTGTGAATGTGATTACCTATAATTTATTTTAAAGCAAATTCCCATATGCCAGTGATTAAAGAACATCTCACCTAAACAGTAAGTGGGCCCCTCCACACGCCCTCATCTTCCTGAATGAGCTGGCAGCAAATACAGTGGAATTTTGGTGAGAGGTGAGCAGGCTGTGGCACAAAGGTCACCTCTAAAATGGAAATATGGAATCATTCCCATTCTCCTTCCAAAAGAAGAAACCACAACTGTGCACTTATACTTACTTTTTATGTTGAACAAAACGAGTATGATTTGGAACATAATTGGGAATCAAATTAAGTCCCCCCCCCCCAATAAATGGGCAGTGAAAAAACTCGGTCTGAGAATCATTCCATTTGTTTGAAGCAAACACAGGCTTTGGTTCATGACACATAATGTCAGCTACCACTGTGGCTAGATTCTATTTTGAGCCTTTCAAATGTGCTAACTCATTTGATCCTCAAAATTCTCAAAGTATACGTATGAATATCTCCACTTTACAGATGAGGAAACTGAGATAAAAAATATTAAGTAACTAGTCTGAGGCCATCAAAGGTGGGGAAGTGAAGATTCAAATCCAGTGAGAACGTCTACTGTTGTCCCCACACCGCTCTGTCTCCTGTGGAGGATGCCAGGTTGGCCTCAGTTCTCTGTGCTAAAAGGTTGAGTGGTTGTTGATGATATGGCTGTTAAATAAAACTTATAAGCCTTGAAAAATCTATAAATTATATAACAATACTAATTATTTGTTGAATAATATGAATGAAAATGAAATTTTTGAAGATTACCAAAAATCTGACCTTCTTGGTATTGCACACATATTCTGTATATTTTTTAAGAACTACAATTGAAAACTTGAAAATATGATTCCTGGAGGTAAAAACGTTAAATTATGTTTAAATGTAGCAGATATTTCCACAAAGCTTATTAATAATAGGACTTTTTATGCAATTAAAAATAACCTTGAACTCTTTTTTTTTAAAATATGAGGTTTGTTGTCAAATTGGTTTCCATGCAACATCCAGTGCTCATCCCAACAGGTGCCCTCCTCAATGGAACTCTTAATGATACAGAACAAACTGAGGGTTGATAGAGAGAGGTGGGTGGGGGATGGGCTAGATGGGTGATGGGTATTAAGGAGGGCACTAATTGTTATGATGACCACTGGGTGTTGTATGTAAATGACGAATAACTGAATTCTACTCCTGAAACCAATATTGCACTGTATGTTAACTAGCTAGAATATAAATAAAAATTAAAAAAGAAAAAAAAAAAGGTTAAGTGGTGAATATTTAAACCTTGTGGAAAATCCACATTGCCTGTTATTGGCATAGGATTCACATCTAAGGAGTGGCAAGAAGAACTCGAGGCTAATTACTAAGTGAAGCAAAAGTTGGCTGGGGCAAATTCCAGCCAGGACATTTGAAAGCTGGTGTAATTACACCATCTGAAGAAAAGCCTGAGGACATCTTAATCATGTTCTTTATCAGAGCTGCATCTGGCTGCACTAGATAAAGGACATGCTGAGAACCTATGTGCCACCATCCTTGACATATGAAAATGTCCCTTCTGACTCTCAACCAGTAGGGACTGTGCCTTGAGGAAGCCATACTTCCTCCCTGACTCTATTAGTACCATCATGGCCATGACAGTGCTCGCCAAATGAAAAGCCACTCAGTTGTAGAATCTCCCTTCCCTTCCTGAAAAACAGGTGAAAAGTGCATCACTCAGAAATGGTGTAAATATAGTCCTACCTGAAGGCAGAGGGCTGAACAAGCCAATTGCCAAGGGTCTTCCCCAGATCCACATGATTTGTTTAAGCCACGGAGAGTCTTACAGAATGGAGAGCCAAGTTTTACTTCTGCTTTCCCAGACCAAATCATTTCTCTGGGCCTCTTTTTATAGCCTGACAAAAATTCTTAGATGTTCCCAAGAAGAGCAAATTTTATTGTTGCTCCTATTTGCAGATTCAGCCGGAATATTAACTGATTTTCCCAAGAACACAAACTAAGACATCTGTGGGGCTAGTATCAAAATGTCAGTGTTTTAGATTCCTGTTCTTTGTTTTAACAGAGAAGACCACGTCACCAGCAGATTACCCCGTATGGAAGACCTGTGTTGTGTTCATAAACCAGCTGCATCCAAGAAAACCCTATCATTCTGGGGTATTAATTTGGAATTTGTGATTCCTTGTTATGGAATGAAATTTGCTTTTGCATTAGCTACTGGAAAAGAACAGCAGTTTTGAAAGAGCACTGGGGACCTGGGTTTAGTTCCAGGAAGATCACTGACTGACTGGGTCATTCTGAGAGTCCTGTGGTCTGTCCTGTTCTTCACCTTTAAGCTGAAAAGTGTGGGGAGGGAGCTATTCTAAGGACTTTCCAAGTTCTTTTCTGAATCTAAAGATAAATGATACACAAAGATGGCAATGGCCATATTTAAACATGTAGGCAAAAAAAAAAAAAATGTGATTTGGGCCACATCTTCATCCCTCTGCCATCTGGGTCCTAGTGGAGCTTTCTCAGACTCTCTGTGGTCAGGGACTAGGGTTTTACCTCCACCCATCACACACCGGTGCTAGCAGCTGGCTCACAACACATGCAACTCACCAAGGGAGTGTGACAACACCCAAACTGGTCTATTTGGTGAGACAGGTCCACTCATCACCTTCCTGGTTGCCATGGCAATGTCAAATTGCTATGAAAGTGTCCAAACACCTTACCAGCAATTTCTGTCCTTATCTTGTCATAGACTGGTAATAAACAGTTGCCTGACCAGAAGCAGTCCATGGACTATACTTTGAACAGCATCGGGTTTAGCCATTTTTCTCTAACAAAGCAGGTCTCCTAAGGACCTGAGCAGGGCGTCACTCAGATAACCTACATGATTTTTTTTTTTTAATAAGCAACTGGAAAGCACAAAGTACCTTTAAAAAAAATAATAATAACCTGCTGAGATAACTCCAGCCTCTCACCCTATTCAACCAGGCCTGCCCCACAACTGATCTGGATTCTTCTCAAATCCATCTATCACATTGTCCTACTTCTTCTGCCCTTGGTGTTGTTCTTTCTCATCCTCTGCTTTAGCTAACAGGTCCTGGGTAGGCTGAGCAGCCCTAAAATTTCTGCTGAGGGCCTCAGGGTGGTACACACGAGCTGATCACAGAGCAGGATGGAACCTGAGAGACCAGCAGCTGCCCTGGGGACAGAAGCCACTTCTCACGCTTGTCAGGGAGCAGCCACTCCACTTTCAGGGCTGTGCTCTCAGCCCCACTTCCCTCCACTGCCCTGGACCTGTCAGCAGCGAGGTCTGGTATTTCCAAGTCACCACTGGACTCACATGTCTGAAACAACGTGCTAAGCTTAGGGGGGTGGCATCCCTCTCTGCTGTTTCTGAAAGTGGAGAGGGGATCAGGTAAAATCAAACAATTGGGATTATTAACATATTGCACCCTGTCACATCATTATTTTATTTTTGTAATAAAAGCTAGAATCTATTGGGTACCAAGGCCTAGATCCTTCTAAGCACTCTGCATATATTAACTTAATTACCACCACTACCTAAGAAAGCTCATCTCATTATTATTAGCTCCTTTTCATAGAAGAGGAAATTGAAGTAGAGAGAAGCTAGAAGAACTTGCCTAAGATTTCACAGGAGGCAAGTGGAGCCTCTGGACTTGAACCCAGCAAGTGTAATGCTGATGCTCAAGTCCATAACCACAGCTCTGTACCATCTCTAGATGGACATGTTGGCTTTGAATCTCATGACAATCCTATGGATGATCTAAGGCCGAGGCAGATCTATTAAGCTGAAAAATATTTATTAAGCAACTTACTAGGCAACAGGTAGTATTCTAGGCACTTGGGATACATACAGTGAATTTGGTGTGTTAAATGGTGGCCTCCAGAAAGATATGTCCACACCCTAAGCCCTGGAACCTGCAAATGTAACCTTATTTGAAAAGAAGGGTCACTATAGATGCAACGAATTTAAGGGTTTTGAGATGAGTTCACCTGAGATTATCTGGATGGACCATAAGTCCAATGACAAGTGTCCTTATAAGAAATAGAAGAGAAGAAAATACAGGGAGGAGAGAGGCCATATGAAGATGGAGGCAGGGACCAAAGGGACACAGATACAAGCCAAGGCATCCCTGGAGCCACCAGAAGCTGAAAGAGGCAAGGTAGGACCTCCTCTAGAGCTTTTGGAGGGAGCACAGCTCTGCAGACACCTTGATTTTGGACTTCTGGCCTTTAGAGCTGTGAGCAAATATATTTCTGGTATCCTAAGCCACTAGGTTTGTGGTAATTTGTTACAGAAGCCTCAAAAAACTAATATTGGGGTAACCAATAAAGCCTCTGCTCTCACAGAATTTACATCCTAGCTAAGAATCAACAAAATGGAATGGGATGGGATGGGATGGAGTGGAATGGAATGAAAAAGGAGAAAAACACTGGTCTAACAGCCCCATAACATTTCTCCTCAAACATTACCTTCTCCAGGGAGTCTTACCTGCACTCCTTAATCTGAGTGTGCAGTACCCCTCCCCTTATATGCTCCTATAGACCCTTTTTGAACATCCATGACCAGACCTTTCCTACAATTTTGTAACTGATGATTCCCATGTATAATTTTGGATTCCCCAGCTGCCTCTAAAAGCTTCACATCTCGTCCGGCTTTTCCTGAGATTATGTACAAATGGGGGAGACTGGGAATACCTGGATGACCAACAAGAAAGAGGTGTGTGGAGACCAAGAAGAGGGCAGGGCCACTGCACATACTCGTACAGCTTGCTTCTGCGAAAGGATGAGGGAGCAAAGCAGGTTGGAGTTCACCCAGTGGTGTTTCCAAGTGGTGGCCCACTGCCATGAAGAGATATGAGTCTAATTCCCCTCTCTATGAGTGAGCTGGCTTTCATAGCTGAGGTGAAACCAGCAAAATACAGCACAGGTGATGCTATGACGCTTCTGAGTGGCCAGGACAGAAGAAGTCTTGCCGCTTCCAGCTGGGTCCCTTGTAATGCCTGCCCTCCGGACACTCTCCCTTGGGGAGCTCCCGGTCAGAACCCAGCTACCTTGTGCTGAGAAGGCCAAGTCTGTGGACAGGCCACGTGGAGGGGCCTTGCACATTAGTCCCAGCCTTTGAGTCACTCCAGCTCAGGCCCTAGACATGCGAGTGAAGAAATCTCTAGGTGATGACAGAGCGCAGCCCCTTGAGTAACCAGCCATTTGCATCTTCCCAGCTGAGGCTCCACAGGAGCCTTCAACTATACTTCAATAAAGAAAGAATCCGTGGGCACAATAAACCTGACTCATTCATGTTGCAAATGTAACTGCACATGTGCTCCAAGTGTGCTAAAAACAGTTTCTCAGGAAAGGGACAGGCACGAGGATGTAGGCAAATCCCTCCTAATAAACGGGTCCCAGCCTAACTCACCTATGACTGTGCACCTCTTCCCTCTCAGCCTGCCTGAAATTCCCACTGCTGACGTGTACACCTTGGGTAAGAGAGTCGAAGAATCCCTGACGGGCAGAAGTTGATTTTAGGGTGGGAGAAAGAAGGGGATCATTTCCTCTAGCTTCCTGGCACGAGTGTGCTAGGGAACTGGGGTCCTAGAATGGCAATGGACCTGCCCACCTCGTCTCCCACTTGCTCAGTGGAGGTCTCAAGCTTGGAGGTGAGGGGAAGGAGAAACTGGAAAGGCCGGTGGAGGCAGGACTTGCAGTGACAAGTCTCAAGCAGCCTCAGGTCCCATTGAACTCTTCTCTGGGGCCTCAGACAAGAAAGGGATACAAGGTGGGGCTGTGGCTAGGACACAGACCTGGCTCTAGGCCCCGACGATGGAGCGTCAAGCCAGCCTGCCTACACGTGTCTGCTCCCTGCCCAGGTCAGAGCCCGCCTGCATCCCCGTGGCCACGGGACCACGGCTACCAGACTCCACCGTCAGGACTCCATGTCGTAAGATCGTAGGCTGTCCTTGCTGAAAAGGATCTGAGAGACCATGCACTGCCTTCACAACGCACAATTAGGGAAAAGCAAGGAAGGAAATATCAACAGGACACCTGATATTTTAGTTTCATCAAGAATATAGAGAGGTCACAAGGGACCATATTGCTGGCTAGGGGGCAGAAAAATGTGATTTTCAGAGGGGGAACTTTCTGTAGAGGATAGATCAGGGGAGACCAGAAAGTCTGGGACCAGCCATCAGAAAAGCTGGCTATGCACAATTTCTTCAACTATAGCAATTGTTTTAAGGGGAATACAAGCATTCCCCAAATGTGGCTCTTACGTGGTCTTAGTGCATGGACAAAATTCTCCTGCTATCTTCATTATTATGGACCCCTTAAACACAATTTATCTGACCAGTAACGAGGCGATCATAATGGAGCCTACAAAACCCAAGTAAGGCAAGATGCCTGGGATCTCACAGTAGGCTCTTGAAGTAGGCTCTTCCACTATGGCCTCTACGAGACACGTGGGCAGTGTTGACATGCTGAGCACAACAGGGAAGTGTTTCCCCCCGACGTGTCCCAGCTTCCAGAGCTAACCACAAACCATAAGCATTCACACCTCAGAGTCTGTGAAGAGGGACTTTTCTATGTGGCCCCAGAGGGCAGGGACCAGAGAACCAATGGAAATTGCAGGGAACGTAACTTTCATCCCAAAGAAGGATCCTGTGTAATAGTGAGAGCTGTTCCAATGTGGACTTGGGTATTACCTTGCAAGGATGTGAGTTCCCTGTCACTTTTAGCCTTTGAGAGAGACTATGTACTGACTCCCACTCACTGGGTTCATTGCAAACTCAAGTATCAGACAGGGGTTGATCCAGATTCCCCTTCAGTTATGTATACTCTAAGATTCTATGGTTTTATGAGCTGTCATAAAATCATTGCCTTTGCAAAATCAGTGCAGCATTGGACACACACGCACACAAGAAGGCAATCATTTCTTTTTAACTCAGAACTGACTTTCATGGTTCACTGCTTGAGAGAAGCCTTATCCTATAAGCAACTGAAACATCTGTCATTCTGCACTGAAAATCATTAATGCTATCTTCATAAATCTTTTTCCCCCAGTTTTACTGAGAGATAATTGACATATGTCGTTGTGTAAGTTTATGACATACAGCATGATGGTTTGATTTACATATATTGTGAAATGAATATCACAATAGGTTCAACTAACATCCATCATCTCATACAATCAAAAGAAAGGAGAAAAAAGGAAAACTATTTCTCCTTGTGATGAGAACTCTTAGGATCTCTTAACAAACTTCCCTATATATCCTACAGTAGAGGCAGCTACAGTCATCGTGCATTACATTACATCCTGGGACTTATTTATCTTATAACTGCAAGTTGGTACCTTTGGACCACCTTCCTCCAATTTCCCCTTCCTTCCCACCCTCTGCCTCTGGTAAACACAACTCTAATCTCTTTTCCAATACGTTTCGGGCTTTTCTGTTTTGTCTGTTCTTTGTTTGAAGATTCCACACATAAATGACATCATACAATATTTGTCTTTCTCTGACATATTTCTCTTAGCATAATGTCTTCAAAGTCTATCTATGTTGTCACAAATGGTAGGATTTCTTCGTTTTTTTATGGCTGAATAATATTCCATTGTGGACTAATCTTCCATATATGTATATCACATCGTCTTTATCCATTCATCCACAGATGGACTCTTAGGTTGTTTCCATGTCTTGGCTATTGTAAATAATGCTGCTATGAACATGAGGGTGCAGCTATCTTTTTGAGTTAGTGTTTTCATTTCCTTTGGATAGATTCCCAGAAGTAGAATCACTGGATCATAGGGTAGTTCTATTTTTAATTTTCTGAGTAACCTCCACACTATTTTCTGCAGTGGCTCCACCCATTTGCATTCCCACCAACAATGCACGAGAGTTCCCTTTTCTCCACATCCATGCCAGCATGTATTACCTCTTGTCTTTTTTGCCACATAAATCTTTTCAGGGTTCTGTGTTCTGAAGCAACTTGATGGGGGGATAATTTTAGTATCAACACCTGTAATTTCAGCCTTTGGAGGAGTGGTTCTCGGCTGGGCCCAGGGGACACACTCAGCAATGTTTGGAGACATTTTTGATTGTCAAATTGGGGGTGGGAGGATGCTACTGGCATCTCCTGGGCAGAGGCCAGGGATTCTGCTAAAGATCCTGCAATACACAGGACACCCTCCCCGACAATAATAACTCTCCAGCCCAAACATCAGTAGTTCTGCTATTAAGAAACCCTGTTCCAGAAGGATGGAGGAGAAAACAACAACAAAAGCACCACTCTTAGTTACTGACAACCAACTGTAGTTGCCACTTCACAAGAGCATATGATCTGTACACATTACAACAACCCTTCAAGATGGGCATTGCTATCCCCAGGGTACCGGTGAGGAAACTCAAGTCCAGACAGCAGCACTGTGTCTAAGATCAAACAACTTGCAAATGCAGAACTGGGGCTCAAATCCAGTCAGTCAGACTCTAAGGTCCAGGTTCCTAATCAGTGTGCTGGGAGCCTTTTATATAACAACATACTGTTTGCAGCAGAGACTCGGGCTGTATACAGTCAAGAAAGAGCACTCAAGAGCAAAGGGCTTCAGAAAGAGAAAAAGGAACCGAGCCTAAAGTGGAATCTGTACTTCCAGACAGAACCTGAGGGGGGCAGGCTTCCGAGCCACGAGGACCACTCACAATGGCACACTTGCTATTCTGCTTCCTGAGGAGACGCTGGTGGGGGCTGAGGAGGGAAGAGCCCCCCCCCCCCCACTGCATCCTGAGGTGAACTTCAGTGTGATTTCACTGAATATCACGTCTCAAAATTTTGAACTTAAACTAAACTTTTGTTCAGATGTTTCAGAAAGTGCGGTGGCATTAGAGCCAGTTGAAATACTTATTCACTTAGTTTTTTTAAAAGTAATCTCTACACCCAATGTGTGGCTTGAACTCATGGACTCAAGATCAAGAGTCACATGCTATACCTGCTGAGCCAGCCAGGCACCCCTTACTTCTTCACTTGGGTCACTTGGGGTCATTGGGGGCAACAAGTTACTTTACCTCCTAAGCCTCAGTTCCCCCAACTGTATTATGGGCATCATTACCACTACTTTGTGGCAGTGTTATGAGGATAAAAACAAGAAAATTGATGAATTCAGTGGAAACCAAAATGCTAGGGACCCAGAAGAGAGTAAGAGACCAAGGAACAATGGATGATAAAGTGACCCCACTACATCACTGTGTGGTTTACAGTATCTATGATTTTACTATGGTGAAACAAAGAGAATGGGAAGGAGACCAGGGCTGAGTGCCAGATGTGGATGTGGGGCGGGGCCACAGGCTGGGATGCACAGATGTGGAATTGCCCATGTAAGGGCTCCAGGCTCTGCTGCTGGAGAGCAGTGCATCATGGAGTCAAAAATAGACAGGATGAAGAACAGATTGAATCCCAAGCAAGTGTCCTTTGTGATTCCAATGAACATTTCTGTGGTTGCCTTTTCTAGAACATTTATTTGTGGATGGCTGTCTTCTTGTTGGTTGCCAAAATCCCACCATACAACACACACATGCTTATGCCTAATGTCTCTAGTCTTCTGCATTGAACCTCTTAAGAATGGGGAAAATTAAGCGAATTCTGGTATTCATCAGAGACCAACAGAAGCACTCCAAGGATGTTAATTCAGAAGCAGAAATGGGCCAGTTCATAGGCGTCTTGAACTTTCTTTTTAAAAGTTGCAATGCCCCATCTAGGTTAGCAACCGGGACTTCAAAAGTTTATTCAATCAATATTTGATGGGACATATTTTAGAACTGACAGCTGATAAGATGAATTAGTCATCTGTGATGAGTCACTGATTCACATATGGGGCTTTGTCTCCTGAGAAGTTAACCTCCTTCCCCAATTCTGGCCTGTCTCCTAAACCGCTTCCTTCTACAACAGCAGCATTTCTCTGCATAGGAAGTGGGATCTCTAGCCAACTTCCCAAATTAAAGACTCTCAGAATACCAGAGCTAGAAGATCCTGAAAGACCCTTCACTGAAAAGATGAGGAAACTGAGACCAGAGAGAGTGTGAGTCTTACCCAGATTCACACAGCAAGTTAACAGTAGAGCTAGCATTAATACCCTAGCTTTAAAAGAGCTCGTTCCATTTTCATTTACTAGTCCCTGAAGTCCCTCATCCTCACTGGGGTAATTCCAAGGTGGGGGGAACAAATTTCCCCGTATTTTTCACTCATCAAAGAAAGTTAAGAACACTTAACTTTCAAAGCGTCATGAATTTGCATATCATCCTCACGCAGGGGCTATGCTAATCTTCTCTATATCATTACAATTTTAGTATATGTGCTGCTAAGAGAGCACTGGAACACTACATTTCAAACATGTGAATAAAACCTGATGAAATTAGAAAGAGCATCTTCAGTGGGAAGATCACAGGGCAAGTAACAGGACTTGTTGACTGGAGCAGATGTGAAGGAGGCAAGTGTCATATGGATCTAACTGTCAGAAGTCTCCAAGAGTATCAATGTGAGGCCCATGTGTGGCTCCAGGGACCCATCACATATAGTGACAGCAAAGAAAATGGTTTACAATGAGCCCAAGCCAGAAACAATCCTTTGGCCTTTCTCAATATGGCACCCCAATAGGAAATAAAGCATACAAAAGATGTGTCATTTGAAATAAAAAATTTAAAAAAAAAGAAATCTTTGTAAAGATTTGGCTGTCAACAATTCTGACCATATTTAGCCGATTTTACCTCTGGTTTCTAGTAAGTGAAGAAAATAAGCAATAGACTGAGCTGTCCTGACACTGGCCAGGGAAAAGTTGTACAAAAGAATGGCCGTCTGTTTATCCATTGTAGTGACCAGCTCTCTTCTTCCTTTCCCACTGCCTTCATGTAATCACTGTAGTGCTTTAGTGCTCTTAATTAATTCAATTTTATTTATGGTCTGTTCTTTTTTCCATTTACAGCAACTTTTCTTTCCTTTTTTTTTTTTAATTTATTTTTGGGGCGCCTGGGTGGCGCAGTCGGTTAAGCGTCCGACTTCAGCCAGGTCACGATCTCGCGGTCCGTGAGTTCGAGCCCCGCGTCGGGCTCTGGGCTGATGGCTCAGAGCCTGGAGCCTGCTTCCGATTCTGTGTCTCCCTCTCTCTCTGCCCCTCCCCCGTTCATGCTCTGTCTCTCTCTGTCCCAAAAATAAATAAACGTTGAAAAAAAAATTTTAAATTTATTTTTGAGGGAGTGTAAGCAGGGGAGGGGCAGAGGGACGGGGATATAGGATCTGAAGTGGGCTCTGCACTGACAGCAGCAAGCCCCATGTGGGGCTTGAACTCACGAACTGTGAAATCAGGACCCGAGCTGAAGCCCGACGCTCAACCAACTGAGCCACCCAGGCGCCCCTACAGCAACCTTTCTTGAACTGTGATTTGCACAGATTATCTGGAGCACTCTTTAAAAAACAGCGCTCCTCAGCTGGGTCACTGAATCCAAATTTCCTGGAATAAGGCCTGGGAATCTGTATTTTTTTAAAAAGCTTCCCAGGTGATTCTAATACCCAGGATTTAAGAGTCTAGTTCCTTCCTCCCTCCCTTCCTTCCTTCTTTCCTCCCACAGTTTCTTCCTTCCTTCCTTCATCTCTCCCTCCCTCCTTATCCTTATGGGCTGCCCTCAAAATCTAAGCACCACATATTACAGTCTTGGAAGACAGACAACATTCTTAGCTCCAAACAACCACCAATTTACAAATAACACTTTGGTGAAAAAACATGTCTGTAAACCTGGAGCTTGCTGTATGATTACTGGCACTATAAAGAATTTTAGAGTCAAATGGAAAGATGGTGATGTTCTTCTTGAAGATATCTAAGGAAAGAGACAGGTTTAAGTGCAAATTCTCATGCTTTATTTGAAGTCTTTATCAAATTCAGAATGGCCCATACATACAGAACTAAGACATGGCCTAAATCCTACACACACTGAAGTTCTGAATTAGGTTGCCATTACCTTTTCTTTTTCCAAGCTAAATGACACAAATTTCCATTCATCTTTCCTTGTAGGCATTCTCCCTGCTCTTTGATTACTATTCTCTATTGTTCCTTCAGGTTCTTCAAACGACTCCTGGTTCAGCAGCAGGGACTGAAATACCTTCAGGGCACAACTGTACTAATATACTTTGTCATTTGAAGACAGTTTGCATATCTCTTTAGGAGAATCTAACTTACTGTTCGGGAGTGACTTAGATAAGCAGACCCAGATCTAAAGACCTAAAGAGTGATAATCTGTCTCAAACAGAGAAAGTTTCTTTTACAATCCCTCTATTTAGTGGTTCTGCTACATTTGATCTGTAGCCAATTTCCAGGATTCCTATTGTATAAAGATCAGATTCTAAATTTGATCTCGAAGCCACTCCTATTTTCTCTCATTCTCTTCTCCCTGTCCCTGTGAATTCTCAAGTTGTTTTACCTCATCTTGTTCCTCATGGATTCACCTTTCTGGACTTTCTCTAATGCCTGCAGTTTTCAATTGAACAATCACACTGCTGTTAGAGTGAACTATTAGCCCCCCCGTTTTCACCCTCCCCTATATCTGTGCCCTTTGCCACACAACTCTGAAGTTCCTCCCACTGAAGGTTGACCATCTCCTCCCCTGGGTTTTGGGGTGGCCATGACTTGCTTTGGCTAATGGCTTATGGGCAGTTCTGTTTCTGCTCTGCCCTCTTGCTCCTCTGCCATTGCCATAAAAGGAAGCAGTCATGGTTAGCTCATTAGTGCAGGGGGGACAAGCGTAGACTCGTCCAACCTATGTCTTGGAGTCACTTGGCTGAGCTCAGCCAAAACAAGCAGAGCCAGGATACCCCGTCCGCTTAGGCTGTAAGAGCTGCAGGATGCTTGTGCTTCCAATGAGCCTTCAGGGCTGTTCAAATGGCTAGGACTGTGAGAGACAACTAAGCCAGGCCTGACTAAGGAAAGTGGCTTAGGGGGCTGAGGGTCCTTTAAGGGAAGAGGCAGGACAGCTCCCTTCTTCCCTTGAGACGAGAACTTAAAGACGCTAACCATTCCAGTAGAGAAGTTGCAAGGCATATGAGGGGAAGCAGAAACTGACTTCCAGGGTAGGAAGACACTCTTTCCTCCGGGAGACCTGAGGAGGAAATGATGCCCATCGGCTGGCCTGCTCCTACAGAAAAGCAGTTCCAGGGAATGCAGCTCACTCCCCAGCAAATGCAATGCCCAGCAGAGCCATGAAAGTGGCAGAAGGAAATAACCTGCCAAATCAAGGCCTAAGCACCCCACCTCCATCCTTTTAGGCTTCTATGATTTCTTTCCTTCCGGATTGGGTATCTATCTCCTCAAGGGGCTCCAAGAGACGGCCTGCATACATTGAGTGAGCTCTTTATTCTATTGACTCAAAAGATAAAAAAAGAGATTTTCCTTATTTTTCTGAATATGATGATGCCCACCTAAACAATATACTAGCCCCTAACTCTAACACTTCACTCCGATGGTCAATTCAGCCAAAACTCAGTCTCGATTTGAGACTCTCCCTCCACATGGTGGCTCATCCCACAGGTAAGAGTTACCACTTATGAGGCCAAAACAGTGATCTAATACGTATGCAAGCCAAAGAGAAACTGCCAATTTGGTGGGAGGACCACATTTTCTAATGCCGTTTAAGAAAAATAGAAAAGGTCATATAACTAATTTTGTCCTATTTTCCAAATCCTTTTCACCTTCCATCTGTAACACCTACAAGATGAAGTGACCCTGTCAGACTCTGAGAAAAGATACACGGCTTCTGAAAAAAATGATTTTAAACAAAATTTTCTGCCCATCGGAGTGTATACTGTCTCCCTTCATATCCGAGGTAGTGAACAGACTGTGTCCAAGCCACTTGGCTCCTAGGATTTTGCCAAGTTAGGCTGGAGAGTAATCTCCCAGGCTTTCTCTGCCCAATATGTGGGGTACCCAGTCCCAAATCTTCATTCACCGAATAGCTGTGGAGTGTCTGCTTTGCACCAGACCCATCTGTTGTGGTGACGTAAAACCAGTAAGAAAGGGGCAGGAAAATGATGGAACTTATAACCAGAGCGACGGCGAAGAGACGCTCCTGCATTGTATCCACTGTCCCTCTGGCTGACAGCACTGTAGACTCTCCACTTTGAGACTTCCTCCACCATTTCTCCGAGTGGCCTTTTCCTCTTCAACCTATTATATTGTCAATAGTTTCAATAATCCTTGGCTTCCTCATGTTGTGTAAGACACAGCCAGCTGAGCCACTTCTGAGGAGAGAAACCCCCGAGGCTTGGGATTCTGAGTGACTCCATCCTGGCCCTCCCCTGTCCACCTTCCGGGCTTCCAACAGGAAGACCTTTCGTACATTCTGGAGGTACTTGTCCTCACAAACTTGATGCCATATTTCCAGGACTAAAATTTTCTTCTTCTAACGACATATATCGATCTAACTAAAATGGCTGGTAATAGTTTAGCCTTTACTCTGTGTATTCTAAAAAAACTGTGTATAGACACATATTCACCCACCCACATATGTGTGTCTATGTATATGCACACACGCACATCACATACAGCTTTTTCTTAGCTAGTCTCCCCACAAGCAAAATTTAGTTAAGCTGCTCTCAGACCTCTTTGAGGGACATTAGGGTCCAAGCAAAGTACGGACCTAGGCCTTCAGGGCTTACGGCCGGTCTGTTTTCCCCGGCGACATTACTGGAGTCCCCAGGTACTCTCACAGACCTCGTTCACTCCTCAGTATAAAGGCCGGTAGCCAGGTAGCTCTTACCCTTTGTGTTCTAAGAGAGCTTGCACCTCAGGAGAAACAGATGAAGCTCTTGAAGTTGATATTTGAGGCAGGGTTTGGTGGGATGGGATGGAGGGGGAGATTCGGTTCCAAGGCATCTCTGATCACCACCTTCCACCCCCATCTCATATCTCTGGCTAGGTGTCCTGGGACCTGGTGGGACTACAGTTTTCAAGTGCAAACCTATGTTCTTGGTCCAACCACTGGCCACAGGAGGGTCACTTATCTCCCAGACGGAAATGTTCAGAACCTGGTTGACAACCATAAAGGAACCCAACTCACCCTCTGAGCAGAGCAAGCAGGCAACACAAAGTGAATTTTTAGAGCACAGGGGTGCCCTCATTCAGCTCTTCTATACTCTGTCCTTTCCATTCCAAACCCCCCTGCTATAGTTTCCCCACTTCAGATTGATCAAGTGTAGCAAATTTGAAAACAGACCCGCTCCAGCAGCAATAACAGCTAACAGCCTGATTCATAGGAGGAAAAGGACAAAAGCTGATGGAAGAACTCAAAAGGGGAGCAGTTATTGAAGGGGCAGCCTGCTTCCAACCCCTCCCTGGTCCAGGAAAACAACACTGTACCGAATGACAGCCCAATGCAATAATTAGTACCCAGAGTAATAACACAGGGTTATCTGGAAAAGTTTAAAGGATACAAATGTATTCTGTTTAGGAATAGAATTCCGAAGCTCTGGGAAAGGGGGCGGGCACTGAGAAAGGCCCCCTAGAGGAGGGTAGTGGTTACTGCACTGTAACACCACAGTGTAGGGAGTGGGGGTGGAGAGGTGCCCTGGGCTGGGAACCACCTACCTCTGAATGTTATCTTCCAGTTGTTTGACTCTGAATTCATCCTCTTCAGACTGCCGCCTCCTGGCTTCCTCCTCTTCGGCAGTTCCAGCGGGGATACCCTGCAGCAGCCATTTTTCCCGAAGCACTTTGGACTGTGGGAGTGAGGGAAGAGAACAAACTAGATGATACCTTTCAGTCCACAACCTTCTCAGTGTGGGCGGTGCCTCGGTTTTAGCTCCGCCCCTCATCTGTGTTCACCTGAATTGCTGCCTTTGCCTCCTCACTAATTTGGCTCCCTACTTCCCTCCCCTGGGGCCCAACTCCTAGAGAGCCACCAGAGGGATTTATTTCTACATTTTCTACTATAAAAAGTTTTTGAAAACATGTTTTTCTAACAGAGGAAACTGAATAATGAATGCCACTGTACCTCATCTAGCTTTACAATGAGACAGTTTGCGGTATTTTCCCATATTTATCACCAAAGCATTTTAAAGGAAATAACAAACATCATGACATTGCACCCATAAGTATTTCAGTATTAATCTCTAAAACATAAGGACATTTTTCTGTGCAACTACAATTCCATTATATAATTTCTTAAGATCACCCAATATCAAGTCCATCTTAGGGTGTTTTTTCAAAAAGGTTAATCTATGTTATGGCTCTTCTTAGAAGCTCTTTAATGGGGGCTCTTGGGTGGCTCTGTCGGTTGAGCGTCTAACTCTTGATTTCCGCTCAGGGCATGATCCCACTTTGCACTGACAGCTGGGAGCCTGTTTGGGATTCTCTCTCTCCCTCTCTTTCTCTCTATCCCTCTCCCCTCCCCCTCCCCCAAATGAATAAACACTTAAAAAAGAAATAAGCTTTTTAATGATTCCCAACCATACTCAGCAGTGGTCTCCAAATGGTATTAAAATAATGCACCCCACTTGTACCAGTGTACTAATATATTGTGGAGTGAAAGAAAAAGGCTTTGAGTCTCGGGTCAACAGTTCGGGAGGGAGCGATTACTGCTTTGAGAAGAGAAATGAAACAGCTCAAAAGAAAGGCATGCGGAAACTCCCTGAAACGAAGAGCAAGGCAAGGAAGGCGTGGGAGAAGATTTTTGATTTGGGTTTCTATTACATGGTCCCGAGAAGGCAGATGGTGGCTATTGGATGTGTGCAGAGGCTGAACCCCGGGCATCATGGCCAAGCATCCCCTGGGCAGGTCAGCAGTCCTGGGAATGGAGGCCTGAAAGGGTGCACCCCCAAGTCTGCCAGAAGCAGGGCATGTGACCAGTTTTTCCCGGGTCCTATAAGGGCTTTGAGCCACTCAACATAGATTATGCATAGAATAAGCACTGGGTTCCCTGGCTTCAGGCATCACTTCCATCAGAATCTGGTTTGACCTTGTCAGGCAGGCTGAGCAAGGTAAAACAAAGGGAACCCTTTTGATGGCTAAGAGCCAGGCTATGCAGAGCTTGGAGCCAATTAAATAGGATTTACGGAAATGAAAGAGTGGAATACTTCTAATATTGTGGACACAGAATTCATACTTCAGTTTGCTTTCTACAGCTCTTAGCAAAAGACAGACAATTCCGGAGGCTCTAATTTTTCTTCAGATTAAGCAATAAAATCACTTATTATAAAGCTATAAAATGAGTTACTAAAAATTGCCAACATTTAGTAATAGTAAGTTAGAATTCATTAACGGTTCTGGTTCACCATTCTATTGAGAAATCCAGCAGCCACACAGGGCTGTGAAGACCCTGCTGGATGTATAGGAGCAAGTTTCAATGTTTAGAATTCCAACACTTCGGAAGGGACTTTTTTTTAGCAACACATCAGTACGGTGTCCAAGCAGCCATGGTGTTCACTGAATGATTCTTGCTTTTTATTTATAAATCTTTGTTGGTGCAGGCCTGTTTGATTACTCTTACATGCATAAAGAAGCATATTTATAGCACTTGACCTATTGCTTTCCATTCATTAAAGGCATGGGTCTGTTCATATGCAAGTGATTCATGATTATATGCTAAAGTGATTGTAGACAGGAACCACCCTCATCCCAACAGACTTAAACAGCTAAACATCATTGGTAACCTGGTGCCTGCAAATTTATTTACAACTACCACCAAGGACAGTGTTAAAAAAGTACTTTAAAAATTTATAGAGCATTGTTTAATGATATAAAATCATGTGTAAAAGTTCACAGTACCAGGGTGCTGGGTGGCTCAGTCGATTAAGCGTCAGACTCTTGACTTCAGCTCAGGTCATGATCTCACAGTTTATGAGATGGAGCCCTGTGTTGGGCTCTGCTCTCACTGCATGGAGCCTCCTTTTAAGATTCTCCCTCTCCCTCTCTCTCTCCCCCTCTCTTCCCCCACCCAACTCGTGCACTCACTAGCTCGCTCTCTCTCTCAAAATAAATAAACATTAAAAAACTCACAGTATCATTTGTTGACATTGGTTGCTTTTTCTTCTGGGCTGAATTATGGTCCCCTTTCCCCACCAATTCCTATGTTGAAGTCCTAACCCCTACGACCTCATAACATAACCGTGTTTGGAAATAGGGTCTTTAAGGTTAAATGAGGTTATTGGGATGGGTTCTAATCCCATATGACTGGCGTCTTTATAAAAAGAGGACATGCACAGAAAGAAGACCATGTAAAGACACCTGAGGAAGACAGCCATCTACAAGCCAAGCAGAGAGCATGTGAAGAAGCAAGCCCTACTGACACGTTGATCTTGGTTGGATTTGCAGCTTCCAGAATTGTGAGAAAATAATTTCTGTGGCTTAAGCCACCCAGTCTGTGGTGTTTGTCACAGCAGCCCTAGCAACTACTACATTCTCTGAAGCTTTATCACAGAGATGCTTCTTCCACTGGAAAGTGGGGATGAGTGGGTTAAACTGGTTTCTCTTCCTAAGTGGGTTATAGGGAAAAAAAAAACTCAAAAGCATTGTTCTCTACTCAAAATTCCCCAGATATCATGCTCACTTATGGTGAGAGGCTGGGCTGAACAGTGGTTAACAGCCTGAATTCTGGAGCCAGTCTGCCACTTACTAGCTGTGTGACCTTAGATAGTCTCCTTACCCTCATCGAACCTCAGTTTCCTCACCTGTAAGGTGAATGTGATGACAGAGCCCATCTCAGGCTTGTCATGGGGATTAAATGCATTCATATGCTAAAAGTGCTGAACCCACATGTAGTACTAGAGAAATGTTTATTATTGCTGTTCATCCTGTTCTCCTGGCCTCTTCTCCCCTCGTCTGAGAAAGAGCAGGTAAAATGCTACCTGAGGAACCTTCCTCCACTACCGCTGGTAGGATCCATGGCTCTCTTCTCTGCCTCCTCTAGCAGAGAGCATACTCTTGTGCACTTTCATACTGTTCTCAAATTCTTTCTTTTTATATCTTTCCTCCTATGGACTCCCAGCTCCTCAAAGGCTGGGACAATTCTTCATTCTCTTCTGCATCTCATTGCTGCCCCTAGCCTAGCTCCAGGGAATGAATGAGTAAAGGGGTGAGGTGGAAAAATCTTGATTTTTCTATCACGCTAATTCCTTGGGAGGGGGCTATCACACTTTCACTGGGCTCCCTCAGCTGAAATGTTTGACACTCACCTAGTTCAACTTATAGAGGGTAAAATCCCTATTAGGATTTTGGGAGACAGATCTACTGGCAACTTTGGTCTTAGAGTGCGGACCCTTCTGGAAAGGCAACCATGGACAGACCCAGCTTTCTCTACCCTAGCATGGATGTTACACAGCTAGGGCTTCTTGGAACATGACACTGGCTGCTCCTGGGAATGTTCTCTCTGCTCTTCTGCACACTGTGCCTCCTGCCACCAAGAAAGTGTCTAACTTCTCATTTCTGGCTGATTTAGCCTTAGCCATCTGTCAGCACCTCTGGAAAGAGCAGCCTGGTGACCATGAACACCGAAAGCACATACGCCCTCGGATCTGTCTCTTCTTTGGATAAGCCAGTGAGGTCACCAAAACATCCCCAACAGCTGGAGCCAAGAAGAGAGACACTAACAACAGGACAGTGGGTCTCGGAGAAGTCTGTTTCACAAAAGTGTTTTGATGTTACAGAAACAAACAAACAAACAAACAAAAAAGCAGAGTTGATTTTTTTCACTTGGACCCAAAGTGGTAATGCTGGGAAACCACCAATTCAAATACATTTACCACCAAAGATTCCCTTAACCTACACCAGATCCCCTCCTGTTGTCTCTGAGGGTCGGCTGTGTTATAGCCTTGGGACATAATGTACTTGTCCATTCTGATCACACATGCCCATTGGAAGCACTGGTTTCCCTGTAGTGTTCTGGCCTTTACTGGCTGCCTGAGTGTTTCAGAATTAAGTGACTGTCTAAAATAAAATACTAAAAATAAAAACTTTTCTTTCTTATGTTCAAAGAGCATATACCAAAAACAGATACCATAGTTTACAGGTGGTAAGAACTGTCAAAACTTCACATTTGTCAAGTGGATGCAACGATGAGAAGTCAAGACAAGAAAAGGGCAGGCAGAGAGCTGGCAGTGGGCAAACAGAGTCTCGACAGGGGCTCCTTGGAGGGAAGGATGGAGGAGACGCTGAGGTTCATCTGGCTCTTCCTCCACACCTGTGTCCAGCTTCAGAAAACAAAAGGAGAACAGAGCCTCGCATGCTGCAGTATGCGTAGGGCTCACCAGGAGAGCTTGCACAGAACCCCACTCCCGGCGATGTTGATTCTCAAAGTTCAAGATAGGGTCTGGGGATTTGAATTTTAACAGGCTCCCACGTGATGCTGTCATTGACGCTGCTGGTCCAAGGACCTTGGTTTGAGTCACCCTTCACGAGAACCTGTGACTATCCAGATGTCTGGAGAATGCGTAAGCTTCGCCACTGGGTAGCCAAACACTGATCCGAAGAGGAGCTCTTCATCCTCCCACAGGCTGTCTCTCCTCCTGCATCCCCATCTCAGGAGCAGTGGTGTCCTCATCCATTCCCTACATGCCAGGCACTATGCCGGCTCCTGAAGACACTGCCTGGAAGACAGGCAGGTCCCCAACATTGCTGAGCCTTTGTCCCAATAAACAAGGGTACAAGACCATTTCAGACTGTGATACCAGCACTGCAGGAAGTAGGTAGGACAATGTGAGAAACAGGGACCGATGGAAGACACTTTAGGTGGGAGAAGTCTCTGTGAGTACTTGAACATTTGAGCTGAGATCTGAGATCCAAGGAAGGGCATTTCAGGTAGAGAGACTGACAAATATAACAGCCCAGATATGGGACAGAGTTTAGCATGTTTGTGGACCAGAAAGATCACCCAAGTGGCTGGACCATAGTGAGTAGGGGGTGGGGAAGGGAAGGTAGAACAAGTTGAAGATGGAAAGGAAGGAAGGGGCCAGATTAGGTAGAGAACTGCAGATTTGCTAAGGAATTTGGCATTTGTCCTAAGTACTGCAGGAAGAAAACAGATTCAGAGGGGCAGGATTACAAAGTATAAGTGATTGGATTCTATTATATCATCAGGTAATAGAGCATGTTAGCTTCAAACAGAGGATGAGCAGAAGCTATGGAAGGCATGAGGTGTATCTCAGAGGTAGAGTCAACATGACTTGCCGACAGATTGGACATGGGGGTTGAGGGAAAGGGTGGGATTAAAGGTGACATAGATATTTGGTTTGAGCAAAAGGGTGGATGGTGGTATCATCATCCGGAGATTTGGAGAGATTAGAGGAAGAACAAGTGCGAGAGGAGCAGAAAACAAAAACTTCCATTTAGGGCATATGATGCTTGAGAAGCTTAAAATGGAAGCAACACCCATCTAAGTGGGCATGTCAGGAAAACAGCTGAATACAAGAGCCTGGAGTTCAGGGGCCATCAGGACTGGAGACATCAATTTGGGAGTCATTGGTTCATATGTGATATTTGAAGCAATGGTACTGAGTGACAATGATGATGATAATCCTTATAGAACTCTTGCTGTTTTAAATACTTCACCTATAGATTCATTAAACTCTCACAAAAACCCCATGAGGTAGGTGCTAACATTAAGTAACTAACTCCTGGGCACACATTTAGTAAGACACGGCTCTGAGACTTGAAGCCAAATGGTGCACTCTGTCTAAGATGCCCAAGGACTCTCTTTTTCTCACATAGGATTTACAAAACCTTCAGGCACCACTGACCTCCCCCTTACTCAGACGATCCCTCTCCAGGGTCTCTGACAGTGGGCTCCTCTCCCACTCACCCCTGACTTCCCACAATTAGGTGCTGTATCCTCTATTCATCCACAGTGGCTAATGCACAAGGCTATAGTTGAGGATGATAAATACTTGTTGAGTGAATGAATTATTAAAAAACCATGCACAAGCACTGTATTTTAGCAAATATAAAATCTTAGACTATTAAGGCTAAAGAAGACCTTATTGATCAGTTAATCAAACCTTTTCCCCCAGCTTTACTGAGGTACAATTGACAAATGAAGTTGGAAATATTTAAAGGATACAACATGATTAATCAAACTTTTTAAATCTACAGATAAGATACCTGAGATGACACAATTTTTCAAAGTGATACAGGAAAGCACTGAGGAATGTCTGGGTGATCACTGGGTGGTGGTGGTGGGGGGCCAGATGGGCAGTGGGAGATGAATTGAGACTAATCAGTCTCCAATTTTTTTCCTAACTGTAAATTTTTAAGTGTTTGTGTGTTTATTTTTAATTATTAAAAAAAAAATTTTTTTTTTATTTTTGAGAGAGAGAGCACGAGCAGGGGAGGAACATAGAGAGGGAGACCCAGAATTGGAAGCAGGCTCCAGGCTCTGAGCTGTCAGCACAGAGCCCGACATGGGGCTCGAACCCACGGACCACAAGATCATTATCTGAGCTGAAGTCAGTGACTTAAGGGACTAAGCCACCCAGGCGCCCCATTTTTTTAAATGTTTATTTATTTATTTTTAATTTTTTTAATGTTTATTTATTTTTGAGAGAGAGAAAGAGAAAGAGAGATTGAGACAAAGCACGAACAGAGGAAGGGCAGAGAGAGAGGGAGATATAGAATCTGAAGCATGCTCCAGGCAATGAGCTGTCAGCACGGAGCCCAACACAGGGCTCGACCCACAAACCGTGAGATCATGACCTGAGCTGAAGTCAGACACTTAACCGACTGAGCCACCCAGGTGGCCCTCTAACTGTAATTTTTATAAAGTCATATCTACCCATATTTTTACTTTATAATTCTGGCGTATAATTAGATAAGGCTTCCTCATTCTAGGGCTTTGAAAATATTTACCTGTGATTTCTTTTTACACTTTTATGAGTTCACTTTTTATTCCAAATCTCACATTCACCTGTCATCTGGGTCACACTGACACTGGCTGTGTTGGCAGATGCTGTTGGGAATCTGGTGAAATCCCACCTAATAGAAAATGGCTTAAACACAACGTGGGGTGACAGCTGTGTTGTGGTTTTGATCATCTGTGTCCCCTCTCTGTTCTCCTTCTCCTTCCCTGGGACACTTCCCTTCTTCCCCATTGACTCCTGGGAAGATCTTGGCTTGGTATTGAGCTTCTGTTACATGATTCAGTCCACACAGAAGCCAACCCAAGACTTCCTAGAGGAAACCCAGTTCTAACTTGTACTCAATCTGTTCGTAGGGCCAGTGGAGATGGGGACATGCTGGGAAAAAGGATGCGATGTAGAGTTCCTTTACACTGTGTGCCCTGCCTGCCTAGTCAAGATTTTAAAATTTAAACTGGCCTGTCATACACACTAATAACCAAGAAAAGTCTAAAATTAGTGCTAAAGGTTCACAATAGCGAGAGACACTATAACATCTTTGCAGCAAGGCTCCTGGTACCTTCAGGCTATGCAGCAAATGACCTTGGTGGGTTTACAATAAATATCTCGCAGGGTCACAATTTAGTCTTTGATTTTTTTTCATTCAATCTTCTTGAAAGAAAAGGCTGTAGTTTTTAAAATATAATGACAATTTTCATAGCTTGGATTAGAAAAAAAAAACCTCTAGTCAGGGTTCCCTGCTCATAAATAAATAATTCAAAGGCAGCTTATATATTGAAGATATGATATTAGCAATTTGATTCTGACAGTGCTGACTCTGTCATACAAACCTTTATAAATGTGACAGTTCCAAAGGGATTCATGTGGCAATACATACTGTGTGCCTACTCTTGCTGGGGCCTTGGACTGACCAATAAAATAGACAAATCTCTGGTAATTCGACCAAGAGACAAAGGGAATATTAAATTTAGTCTGTCTGGTATAATATAATAGTTGATTTATTTTTTAAACTCACATTATCGCAAGTCACACAATAAAAACAATAAGAATAAATAATTGTTTCCATGGAATAAAAAGCCAAGACAATTCTTCAAAGGAAGAATAATGATGGCTCTTGCCTTATGACATATTATTAATACATATTATACATTAAAAAGCTAGGGGGGTTAAATGAGGATGGTATTGGCACAGGGGTGGCAGATTCATGGAATTAAAAGAATCCGCAAAGGGTAGACTTGAACATAAGAGAGAAATATGTCTATGATAAAGAAGACATTTAAGTCAGTGAGAACAAGGATGAATTAATCAATAAATCATGTTGAGGCTCACCATCAGTAAAAAGTAAAGTTATTCCTATCTTATTTCCTATGGAAAAAAAAATTCTAGATGGGTGAAAACTATTGGAAGGATAAGAAACATCACAGGTAAGTGTTTGAGATGGAGATGTTCTTTGCAAGGACAATATAAAAGTCAGATATGACAAAGCAAAAGAATTGAAGATGTGATTTCATAAAAATGACAAAGTTTTTATGAGAATTTAAAACAGCCCATCTACCAAAATCAAAAAAGAGGTCAAGGTTAATGTATTTTGGACCTGAATGTTAATACCATTTTATTTTACTCACAAGCTCATGAGGCCTGTTATCAAGGGTCACATACCTTACTCTACCAAAATATATCAGAGAAAAAGCATAGAAGGATATACCTCTGTGTGAGTTACATCTGGTTGACAAGTACATAGTTGTTATGTTTTTTCTTTATATTTTCCTGTGCTTTAAAATTTTGCCTTTGCAATGATCGTCCATTCCTTTTCTCTTATAATCAGCAAAAATAATTCAGCTACTAAAATTGCTTACTGGTACCATATGTGAGCACTTCTTGGAAATTCTTACATCACAAATATTAGATACCAAATACAGCTAAGATCCTCTAAAAAGAAATCTGAGTTTCCTTTGGTGAGGACTTCAAAGGATCTGGAGGTTTTTAATCACTCGGGTGTAGTGGATATTTCAACATTCCACACTTTGGTCTTTCATTGCATTGTAGAATTTATTTATTGTCCATATATAAAGTAACAATATGCCATTTTGTGGCATTACTCACTGCATAGCCCTAAATATTGCAATTACCAAGAATATTAGCCGAATAAGCATCAAAACTATTGTCTTGCATTCTATTTATTTGCCTTGACAAGAGACCGATAAATCTATCTAAATAATTCATACCTCATTGCATGAGAATAAGTATCCATAGACTATTTGATAATGAGAATTATGTCTTCATAAATATGAAATCTGATTCTAATGCTTTTCCATTTAACTTGGTACCAAGCACATATATTATTTTCCTTAGGGAGGATCTTAGATTTTATACATTAGTGAAATAATTAATTATTGACACGTTTCTTAATATTTTGTACTTCAAGGAACAACTAATAACCAATAATGTCTCCATATGCTCTCAATTTTCTGGAGTCCATGAAAATATATTTGTAATAAAGAGACGATAATTGGCATCTCTCTAGACAAATTATTCAAAATGGAACATTTCACTTGAAGGAAACAGTGTCCTAGAGAAGGCTTGGTTTTGGAGAAAGTCATACCCTAGGGTTCAACTGGGGTTCCCTCACTTATAGTCTCTATGTTCTTGGGCAAATTACTTGACCTCGCAAGTTTGTTTCCTCCCCTGTAAGACAGGGAAAGTAACACTTTGTGGCCATTATTGAGGGGATGTATGTAAAGTACCAGTACTAGTCTGAAGTACTAGGGACTCAGAAAAATCATGACTATTACCAAGGATAGACAAAGGTATGACAAGGCTGTCGTGCCGCCAGGAGAAAGCTGGCTGAGTCTCTACCAAGAGGCTCACAGAGGAACTATAACCCCAATGAACCTACTACCAACAAGGGGTGAGGCTGCCAAGCTCAAAACTGAATGATCACAGGGAAGATGACTCACACTATCAGGTTCCGTCAACAGCTAAATGATTTAAAGTAGAACATATTCCTTTCTGGTGCCTGCAGTGATCATATCTCTCAGTCAGGCACCACCAAAATAACTCAGTTATTTTGGGATGATGGGCTCAGAGCAAAGAGAGGCAGAGTCATGAGGGAGGTTTCACCTGAGCCAAGGTGAGGCTTGATGATTCTTCTGGCCTTACTGCAGACCCCGCCTCACCAGAGCAGAGATACTTGGTACCTGCCAGAGCTGGAGTCTTTCTTAAACCACCTTTGGGACCCATGAGTCTTTTTTTTTTTTTTCCATTGTTCAAGGCTAGTTATCCACCCCCACTGTTTACATGGCCTTTCCCCAGGGAGAAAATGACAATGCATTGGTCTCCACTTACTAAATTGCCATCACTTTCAGTCATTTCTCCCCAGGTTACAGGAAGATCACCTAGGTAAAAGTGCTGGGTGTTCCCTTAGATAGCCAATTTCATCAACTATGTGAGAACTTTACCAACATGACTGTAAAGAAATATCTGATCCCCTTGTTTCCAAGTCTCTGAAGGAATCTCACTGATTCTACATGCAATACTAAGTCCTTTTTACTGTTATTTCTGTTGTTGGATAGATGGAAGGATGGAAGGATGAAAAGATGGATGGATGGATGGATGGATGGATGGATGGATGGATGGATGGATACTGTGCGGAAATCAGCAATGAATGAGTCCTTGACATCTTATAAGAAGTATCTGATAAGAAGTGGGATAAAAAAAAACCCAAAACACCTGATTTGATATATTTATTGCCTGACTTTTGATTCAAGGAATGCAAAAGCAAAGAACCACACTGAGCTTAAAGAGGAGAGGGGCTGTCTGGTCAAAGACATAAAAAATCTACCTTTAACCAAGAATTCACTGAGCTTCTGGTACATTTTGGTCTCTTGTAAAGAGTGAGTCGACTGCACTGTGAGCCAGAGTCCCAGCTCTGTCCAGACTGACCTTGAAAAATCCACTCGGTTCTATTAAGTGCTTTTAAGTCCCCCTCTCTGTAAGAAGAAAATACTAACTTCAGCCCTCAATGCTTCCTCAGGGATGGTGTAAGGAAAGAGGAACAGCATGTGGGATATACTGTAAGCTTCTACAAAGAAAGGTCCATAAACAGATTTACACAATGAGTAAAGAGAAGTGGGCAATATTCTCAGCATCATGCTGCTTTTCTTCCTTTTAAACACATCTCTCTGGTTAAAGTTGATATTAAACTGATAAATATGCTAAGCAGATTTAGGTCATGCTGCTATTTGAAATCAGCTTGCTGATAATTCTCATCTCGAGGATTCATTTAGCACAACCCCCTAATCTAGAGACGAATGGAAAATACAACCACAAGGACCCATCGTGTTTAAAAGAATCAAAATTAGCTATACCTGGCATCACCCTGAAGAGTCAGCCCCAACCTTCCCAACCAGCCCCCTGAGTAATGCATATCTGCACATGAATGTCACGGCAACTCGAGTGAGCAGGAGAAGGCTTCCCTAAAAAAAGCCCAGAGCAGGAGAAGGCATGCAGAAACTTCCAGCTGGCCCCTGGAATGTGTTCACAGTATTCTGCAAGCCTGCAGAAAGCAGCATTCCACAGCCTGTGGAGTTCTTGTGTCAGTGACAGAGCTTTCTCGTACGCTGTACTCAATTATGATGCTTAAGTGCATTACGTTTTAAAGAAAAATAAATAAATAACCCCCGCCTCTCTCTTCTCTGGTGCAATGGAGACCCAACCAAGTCAAATCATTGCAATGCCATCTTTTGACCCATTGCCCATTCTAAGAGAACACTCCCAAAATTGTTAAAGTAGAAATAAAATGAATGAATCATCCAAAACACACAGTGTTGCTCTTTTATCAGATCGCAGTGCTTTCCTCTCCCTTCTCTCCGTATCAAGAAAGAAAATATTAATATGTTTAATGTGTCCAAGAACATGATGTTCAACGTATCCTTGGGAACCTCTGAACACACACACACACACACACACACACACACACACACACACAGGACCTAATGCACTGAGACGCAGCCCCGGAACGCTGCCTCACCCACCATGTGGAAATTCTCATCCAATTTCTATATATAACCAGCGCATTTCACATGCACACACCAGCCCCCAAAGCTGTCCACATGCACACTATAATCTCATCAGGCTCACAGACACTGGAATGCTGTAACAATGCCCTGGGTTTGAGAAATTCACAAGAAAAGCCAAGAGATGGTTTCCTGACTGAATGAAAAAAAGCTCGTGCAGTCAGCGGCAAAGCCTTCACGCCAGGGCAGCCTCTGCCCGGCTCTCTGGAGTGTGATCTGCATGTCTAATAATGGAACAGGTTCGTGGGATCAGCCTCTTACCTTGGAATGCTGCAGCAGAAGTATCTGCTCGTCAAGCTCTTGTCGCTTGCCTTCTATTTCAGTCTGCCTCTTTCTTTTTTCCTTGAAAATAAAAGAGAGAGAGAGGCTGTAAGAGTAGGTGGGTGTTGGCTCCAGGAATTTTAAGGCCGGAAGCAGCAGCAGCAGCAGCAGCAGCAGCACACATCTGTATAGACACTTCCAGAGATGCTGGGCACACGCACGGTGTCACCTGCCCCTCCGGCTCCAGCAGCTTTCTCCTAACATGTCTGCTGTGGGCTCGGCGAGTGGGAGAGTCTCCTCAGTCAGCCAGGCTGCAGCAATTTAATCCAGAAGAAAAGGCGGTTTCTACACACTCACACATACACACACACTCACAGAGTCATGTTCTATGCAGTGTTAATTTGGAGACAAAGAATAAAAATGTCTCAACCGAAAAGACAGAGGATGTTATAAACTGCAAATATGATAGCATGTAACAGTGGGGAACTGTAGGGTTAGCTTCCTTCTATGGAAATCATATACACAAATAATCCAACATAATTTCCAATTTCCTAGGACAAATCATCCCATTGGACATCACAAACAATGCAAATTGATGGGCGGTCTTTGCTTAAACTAGTCTTGGGGGGAGCATTGCACGTGGGTGGGGCTCACTGAGGTTACAGTAAATATGAAATCTGAAGTTGGTCTGCCTGGATCGGACTCCCAGCTCTGCCATCTGCTACCTGTGTGACCTCTGGCAAGTTCTTTTACTTCCCTGGGTCCGAGCCTTCTCTCACATACAGAGGAGATCATAATTTGTCCTAAACCTTATGCTTGCGGCAGGGATGAAATGAGACGATACATGTAAAGGACTTGGAACAATAGCCTGGCACATAGTAAATGCTCAATGAATGTTATTTATTATTATAATTGTTGCCACATGTATACTTGTAGGTAATGCCTAGAGGCTGGTTTTAAAGGGATGTAATTCTCCTGTATTCGGAGCATAACCTTCCCACTGGAATGCACACGTAATACTTTTCTTCTCCCTACTTCTCAAATGCAGACAATAAACATCATATAAATGTGACTAATTTAAGAATAAAAAGGCCTGCCTTTAATGATAGCTTACTTGTTCCACATTTTGTTTCCAAAGTGCACACTGGGAAGGTTTGCTGAGACATTTACTGCACTGGCTTATTTCCCTTTACTCTCATATGCAGGGGGAAACGTGCTAGACAGACATAGTGGCATTCTACAATACGACAGCCAATTCCTGGAGAGGACAATAATGTGGAAGGCTGGCTGCTGGGCTCTGTGTTAACGGAAGCCTTTATTTTCCGTAGTTGCTATGTTTCTGGGGATGTGCCTGCACCACAGCTATTCAAGTCAACACAGCAATAATTAGTGTTATAACCAAATTCTTCTGTGCAATGCACAGACTCTTAAGAAACGTTAGTTTATCATCTCAAGCCACTGGGAGACATGATATCCAAGTCAGGGACATAACCCTCCTGCCAAAGTGAGGCCTGAGGATATTTTAGGAACTCACCATTTACCAAGAACTCTGATCAGTGCTGTGTTATTGATGCTGCTTCATTCCAGAGTGTGTGTAAGTATGTATAATATGTGACCGTAGATGGGGAAAGTGAGGCCTAATGAGAAGAGCACACTTATCCAGTATCTCAGAGGTACCACGTGATAAAACAAGGACTTTCCGAACCAGTCACTATCTCTATATCCTAGGATTCCTCTGGGGCAGGTTTACTGCGCTTTATCATTCATTCCCACTGGCGATCAAGATACATAGTTGCCCAAATTTAAGTCCAGCACCAAGAGATAGTGCATAATGGACACAAGACGCTGATGACACAATACTTCCATAAATGGGAACTGAGTGCTATGTATTCATTAGAGACTGGACATTTGCGCCCTCCCCCAAAATTCATATGTTGGAACCTAATCTTCAAAGTAATGGTGTTAGGAGGTAGGGACCTTTCGGAGGCAACTAGGTCATGAGAGTGGAGCCCTCACGAATGGGATTAGTGCCCTTACATGAAAAACCCGAGAGCTCTTTTGCCCCTTGTACCATGTGAGGACACAGCGAAACGATAATGGTCTATGAACCAGGAAGCAGGCCCCCACCAGACACTGAATTTTCCAGTGCCTTGATCTTGGACTTCCCAGCCGCCAGAGCTATGAGAAACAAATTCCTAATGTGTATAAGGCACCCAGTCTATGGTATGTTGTTATAGAAACTTGACTGGACTAAGTCAGGGTTCTAATTACACATCTGGTCATTTGCAAACCTAGGCTTTCCCACCTCTGTGCATTTGTTCACATAGAAAATCCTCACTCCAGAGTTTCCCACCATTGGATTAGTGAACTATGCCTTGAATAGAGAAAATATCACCAGAGGGTACAGGCAGTGAACCTCTACATGTTCAAGCAGTAGACTCATCGGTGGTCCCTGTGAACAGATATGATCATGAAAGATGCAGGTTTTCAGTTAGTTCATTTAGAATAGAGGGGAGGGGCGCGGAATTAGGTAGATACAAATGGGCAGCACATTCCAGGCAAAGAGAATTGTGTGAATAAAGGTAGAAATATACTGCATATTCCAGGGACAATGAAGAGGGAAATCTAATTGAAGTGTAGAGCTTGTTCTTTGGAATAGAGAGATTAATGATTCAAAAGATTGGCTAGGACTAGACCATTGAGGGCCTTGAATGTCAGGCCAAGAAGTTTGGATTTCATTCCACAGACAATATAATATTGTAGGGTTCTAAGCAAGAAAGTGACATGGTGAAAGGCATTTTAGGAACACTAATCTGGCACCAGTGTATAGGATGGATTAACAGGGGTCGGGATACTTTTTCTATAAAGGTCCAGACAGCAAATATTTTAGGTTTTGTGGAACATACAATCTCTGTTGCAACTACTCAAAGCTGCCATTGCAGTGCAAAAATGACATAAGCCAATATATAAATAAATGACCGTGGCTGTGTTCTAATAAACCTTCATTTACAAACAGAGGTGGGAGGCCAGACTGAATCTGCAGTCATAGTTTGCTAACCTCTGGATGAAAAAAAATCACCAAATGTCTTAGGAGGATGGTACATTCACCCTGCAGTGGGGTGTATGGGTGGGGATGGGTAAACTTAAGCCCACCCTAGCTTAAAGCTGCTCCAATCTGAATGAAAAGGACAAATACAGGAACCAAAACTGATGAGACTCAGAACTAATAGGATCTTGGGGGGCAGGCAAGGCAGTGTCTTAGCTTTCAGCCATGCGGACCAAAGCAAGCTGGTGTGGGAACTGGCAACAGTGGGAAAGCAACACTTTCCCATTTGTGCCATATTCATATATTCCTTGAGGAAACCCTTTACTGGGTTGAAGCTCAAAAGCAAACAGTTGTTAATATATGCAACCAGGCACCAGCATCAGCATGTTCATATCTGCGTTCTGTCTGCTGAAGACTCGGGCTTGGCCTCCTCACAAGGACACTTTGTACATCCATGGCTGTAACAGGATTCTTTGATTAGTCGAATCCCCCTCCACGGTGATGGGGTTAGGTCCTAAAGTCACTCTTAACCCAACAAAAGAGGTAAGATGTGCAGCCAGCCTCTGTATAGAATTAGTTATGAGCCAAAGTCTGGCAAGTTTGGGTAGGGCACCATTGGGTCCTAGGCACTCGCTGCCTGCTTGGACTGCTGAGGTCCGAGCTGTGCTCCTTGCCTGCTAGCCTGCTGCTTTCTAGACTTCTTCCTTTATCAAAGCAAAACCACTAACTCTTGGGCCCTCTTCTCACTCCAGACATTTAGACTACATGATTCCCTTTAGTCTCATCAACTATACAACCTGTGCGTTGATAACTTACCCATTTCAGCCTAGATCTCTCTTCAGAGCTCCAAATTCCCATATCCAACTGCGAATTGTTCATATCCAGTCCCTCAAACTTCGCGCTTACCGGCATCATCTCGACCATCCCTCCTCCCCTAGGCTCACATCTGTTCTTTCTGTATTCTCCATCTCAGCAAATGACGTCACTCAAGGCAGAAACTGCAGCTATCCTAGACACTTCACTTTCTTGAGAGACCCAGTCCTGTTGATTCTGCTTACCATTTTCCGTATCTTTTTGCTTCCCTACTACAACCTTTATTACTACCTTATTACTTCCTTTATCTCCCCACCTGCACATGTAGAATATTCTACATTAGTATATTTAGCACTCTATAGCACTTAACTGTTACACCCAATTTCCATCTGGATTGCTGCAGGGGTGTCCTCACTAGCCTCCTTGACTCTGAGTCGTGGCTCTGAGCAAGTCCCCCTCTGCATTGCTTCCAGAGTGATACTCTAAAACCGAAGTCTATCTCCATCCCTTGCTTAAAAATCCCAGAATGCCTCCCATTGCCTGCAGTGAAAATAGTAAGTTTTCCCTCACTGCTTCATTTGGCTATCTGTATCTATATCTATACCTATATCTATATCTATCTATCTATCTATATACATATTTCTCTTTGACAGTACAGCTTAAATATCAATGAAGATAGAGTGACCATCTGCCTAGTCTTTCCTTTGGAGAAGCCACCCACCCTCACTGTAAACGGAGCTGGTGGGTATGGCTAATCATACTACCTTATCTGATTGCAACAGTGAGTGGTCCAAGGGCTGCTAAATGACCCAAGTAAGACCAATAAGAAATACTTTTAGGGAGAGACACATGAATACTGGGAGAGAAAAGCTCTTTTTCCACTAAGGTCAAGCTGGATGATATACATCTGAGTGGCAATTTTCCCAAGCCACATGGAAGAAATGCATCCATGCTGGAGAAAGGTCAAACATGCAGAGAGAAGCAGAGTTGAAAGACAGAGAAAGAAGGATCCTAATGACACTCTTTGGGTCCCAGGTCTAGTTTGCACAAAGCGAGAACCACCTCTGGGCTTGCTAAATTATGTGCACTAATTTTCTCCATTTTGCTTAAGCTAGTTTGAGTTGTGCTTCTGTCACTCGCGACTCAGAGAGTAGTGACAAATACAGAAGCCTTTTCTGCTCCCTCCAAGTAGAATTCATCACTCCCTCCTTCTCTGCTCCCTTTATTTGCCGTGGGTCCTTGAGTGCTTCAGCACTTAAACATTTAACCTTCTACACATCTTTCCTCTTTACCAAACTCTGTGCTCTTTGAGGACAGAAATCTTGGCTGAGGCATCTCCAAAGCCTAGAGCACCACATGATGAAGGCATGGAATGAGATACTTGCTCCCCTCTGATCACGTTCGGTTTGTACAAATCCCTCACTCAAATGCATTATGAATTTGCACTCATGACTTCAATGGCAGTAATGGCAGAGCTAATACTTATTAAGCTCCCTGCAATGTCCACTGAAAACACATTAGCAATCAATCAACAGAACCAGGAGCGTCTTTCTGTTGGACACATTGGCCCATATGGAATAGACCATTATTGCCATGCATATAAAAAAGGAGTTGAAAAAGCTAACTCTGGGCAAGAACCATGGAAAGCTCATTCTGGGGAGAAAAGCTAGGGTAAGGGGAAATTCCAGGGAAAGCATAATGAGCTGCCAGTAGCAAACCATTCAGGGGGAATGTGCCTCAAGAGACATCTGGAATGAAGTGATCTCAAACCATTAGGAAGGTTTCCAGATCCCTCTACTATCTGGGAGGCCTCGCAAATCCCTTTCATTGTCTTTCTGTAAATTATATATTTTCTTGGCAAGTATTTTCTGGAAGCATTGCAACATTATGAAACTGCAGACTCTTAGTACAGTAAGGAGCACCCATGGAATGGAGCACATTCTGTTCAAAGGTGTGGCTAAAAAGCATGAGATGTCATCAGGAAGCCTATGCCCACCCTTGTGCACCTAGAGGCAGACTCCCTCTTCTCTCCTCTGCCTGTGCTGCAAGCCAAGCATTGGGAGATGAAAGCTGATGGGTGGGGAAGGAGTCCCAGAGGAGTCTGTGAGAAACAGTGAGAGAGGGGAAGAGGCTGGGCAGGAAAGGCAGTAAGAAACAGATACAGAGTTTTCTTTCCTTTGCTGGGGCCCACTTTGACTTGGGCTGATACTTAGAGCCCCAGGGAGCATGTGCAGGATGGAACCAGAAGGCCTACTTACACAGAGCACTATTGCCTTCAAGATATGCCAGAATTTAGAAAAAGATTCTGGAAAGGGGAAAAAAAGAAAATATATTAAAATTTAAATGTGGCAATCTTTCCTCCAGCTATTGCTAGGTAGAGAATGTTGCTTTGACGTCTACCATCATGAGCTAAAGGGAACTGTGCGCTCCTCCTCTGAGCCCACATAGGCTTTTCAGTGACTTTGGCCCAGCTGGTTCATAGGCTTTGCAGTGCAGAATCAGAAAGAGGGCAGAGTGCTGAACTGCAGACCGAGACTGTTTTAAGTAGCTTGCACTTGGAAAGGGAACAGGGGATATGGCTGATGGGGGGAAATCACAAGATTGAGAAAAGGAGAGAAGGAGTGAAGAAAAAGGAACTCAAAGAGCTTGAAGTTCATCCATTTAAAAAGAAAGGGGGCTGAGGGGCGCCTGGGTGGCGCAGTCGGTTAAGCGTCCGACTTCAGCCAGGTCACGATCTCGCGGTCCGTGAGTTCGAGCCCCGCGTCGGGCTCTGGGCTGATGGCTCGGAGCCTGGAGCCTGTTTCCGATTCTGTGTCTCCCTCTCTCTCTGCCCCTCCCCCGTTCATGCTCTGTCTCTCTCTGTCCCAAAAATAAATAAAAAACGTTGAAAAAAAAATTAAAAAAAAAAAAAGAAAGGGGGCTGAGATGTTAAGATCAGAAGATCAGGAAGAGAGAATCTTGATATATTTTATTGTGGCTTATAAAATGATCCTTTTGGATGCACTCCCAAAGATTCTGGTAAGGATACTGGACTTTTCCTTCCAGACTGTGCTTCTTTGAATGTGCTTTCCTGCTGAAACAGAATCACCAGGGTGCCAGTTTTTATATGGGTTACACTGAGTAGTAAAGTAATTGTGAGAATTAAATTATGGAAAATCAACTTGCAAATGGGGGCCCTATGAGCTTTTTCTATTAAGGAATCAGACTGTCATCTCAGTCGTGGCTGAATTATAATTACCTGTTTAATGCTGCTGCAGAACCAATGCTATTTATATATCTGAGGAAGGAGAAGCAGGTCGGTCTGAAAACTGAGAACCCCAGTGATTACATATAAAACAATCAAGGAGGTACCTGCTCAGCTTTGTCCAACTGCCTGTCCAGCTAACTTGAATGCTGAGTTTGCTTAGTGGACACATCCCTACTAGAGATCAGGTATCTGATCCCAGTGCCACCAGATATCAAAACGGTCTCTTCTGGCTCTGACTTGAAGGTCACTAATCATGATTCTGGTTATATATTCAGGCTTCCCAAGTAGTTAGGTGAATGGAGGGCTAATATTTATTAAGCTCCCTGCAATGTCCATCAGCTGTAAAATGAGTAACATGGCACTCGGATTTAGGTAGACGAGTGAAAGCCAAGTTGCTTTGCGATGTTCTGATCCCACAAAACTAAGGAGCAGAATCCAGAGTCAGCTCAAAGTCTTGGCCAAAAGGACAAGTAAACTGCATTTCCTATAATCACACCATTTTGCTCAGTCGTGCACCCATTCATCCACAACATCAACACGTCAAACAGAGAATTCTACAACTCCATTTCATTCCCATTGCTTAGTTTGGACCAGCATTTCCATTTATGTAATTATCTTTTATTCCACTGATTATTTGGCCTTGAACTTGCCATCTGTTGGTAACACAGGGAATTGCCTGTTTCCTTCTGCTTTTTACAGAAATTATAAAGAGAAAGAATTTTAAGTAGGAAAGAAGCATTGATTAGTTCAAACTTCACTATGGGCTTTTGAAAGGATACTTTAACACCTCAACTCTTAAGAAACATTAAATAGAGTTTAGATGCAAAACTGTTATTAATTACACTGAACAGTTAACACAGCTAGTTTATTACTGCCAAGACCAATGTACAACACAGGGAAGTTTTAGTTTAAAGTCTTTTGTAGATAGTTTAGAGCCCATATGGATTTTATCGTAAGTCTATTTTTAAGGTCTGCCCCCAGTGTTACTCTTTAAATAATTATTTAACCATATAGCTATATTTTTGCTTTAATGGTAATAACATCAAATTCTTTGCTAGGTATGCCTCCCTTTAGTGTCCTTTCTGGAAACCAAAAAGAAGGGTGGTCTGACACAGCTCTAATGAGAAAGCTCATATAATAAGTCCACTGTGAAGAAAAGAATTGAGCACTTTCTATACAGATGTAATGGTAGAGAACTCTGAGAAAGTCCCAAATGCCAGAAAAAAACATAATTAAATTCATCCACAGAATGTAATTTCCATATCCTCACTCTCAAAGTACGGTGTTATTTCCACCGTGAAGCCATGTGAGCACTGAACTAGGAGTCGAGACACTCAGCTTCAGGTACAGGTTCGACCCCTAACCCTGGGTGACTTAGAGGAGTCTATTGTTCCTAGGCTTCCAATTTCCCACATGTGAAATGAGCAAGTTGGACCAGCTTTGTTGTAAGCTTTCCTCATCTCTAAGGAGAATGATGGCTTCACTTCCAGATGGTCACGTGTCCTTCCTCATCTATAAAGTCTTACTACCAAGCATTTAAGCAGTGCTTACTATGTGCCTGGCACTGTTCTGATTGATACATGTTAACACTTTTAACCTTCATAACCACCCACTGCATTAGGTACGATCATCATCTGCATTGTACAGAGGAGAAAACAGAGGTACAGGGAGATAAAGAGAGGAGGTCACACGCCTACAAAGTGTCAAACGGAATTCAAACCCAGAATGAATCAAGGAAACATAACTGTCTTAAGGTGTTTGTAAAGTACAATAAAAAAAAATGGAATGAAGCCCATCTCTTGATGCAGGAGCTCCATAGATAAAGGTGCTTCCTTTGTACGTAGTATGAAGTTTTTGGCTTGGGCTTTTGCCTAGGCACTTGCAATCTACTCATGGAACCAACATTCATCTCTAAGAATAACGATGTTGGTGGTGATAAAAACAATAATGACAACAGCAGCAAGAATAATAATGGTAACTACGTTTGTGGACTACTTGCTATGTACCAGGCACTATCCTAAGGACCCCTCCAGTTTTTCATTTCATCCTCAGAGCACTTTCAAGTAGGTACCTTTACTATCCTCCATTTTATGGATAATCATCAAAACTGAACATAAGTGAATAAACATGTCCAAGGTCATGTCCAGGAAGTGGCCAAGCAGGGGTTGAAGCCCAGACAGTCTGACTCCTGAGCACTTTATCGTGAACAGAGATGTGTTTTGGCGACGAATATTTGCTTAACTCTGAGAGAGCTCCACACAAGACACATGGAACACGCTGTCACCACTTTCACGTGCATGTGCCCAAAACTTCCAGAACAAAGGAGATGTTGAGAATGCAAACCATCCTGATGCCAAATCTTTCCACCCCACCTCCCCACCCCCAAACCGGAGGCCTTTTACAAAATCTGTGAGCATTTCCCAATTCCAAACAGAAGTAGGCTGAGGCTGGATTAGAATCTTCAGCAATTTCTGGTGAACCAGAATATCCATTTACTTTAATTCCTGCAGGAGACACTTCCAGGGGATTCAATGATTTCATAAGGAGAGCAAATGCAAAATATGTCTCTCCCATATGAACTTTTCATCGGAGAGGGACAGTTGCAAAATGAGGCAGCAGCTGGGAAAGCTCTCAATTTACCACATTGGGCTCATGAGTGGAGAAGCTCTCTGAGTCCGGGCCTTCTAGGTTCTAGAATACATCTTTCTAAGATTAGATGTCAGGAAGGGAAAGGGGCAGAGGCATCCGCAAAATTGACAGTCCTATCTTGGGAAGAAGTGCAAGGCCTGCAGGAAATGTCCCTCGTCAGGAAGCAAGAGTGGACACTGAACGGACCTCACAAGAAGCAGTTTTCCCACTGGCTGCTTGCAGGTCTCAGAGCAGCAGCCCATGGAACAGCAGCGGGGCTGGGATGCAACTGAACAGACCTGTGGCTGTTGGAAATACAAGAGAAAATAGTGTGCACAAAAACAGAATGTGACCAAGATGTGGGACATTCTGACAACAAAGGAATGCAGACTCCAAGAAAGGAGCGCCATTCCAAACAGAGACGCGCGCACGTTTTCTGACTCTTGCCAATCACGTTTTTGTTTGTTTCTTTTTTTAAATTTCTACTTATTTTGAGAGAGAGAGAGAGAGAGAGAGAGAGAGAGAGAGAGAGCATGAGCAGGGGAGGTACAGAGAGAGAAGGAGAGAGAGAATCCCAAGCAGGCTCCACGCTATCAATGCAGAGCCCGATGTGGGGCTCAAACTCACGAACCGTGAGATCATGACCTGAGCTGAAATCAAGAATCAGACGCATAACCGACTGAGCCACCCAGGCGCCCTTTTATTGTTTCTTTAGATGTCAATATCTGGTGACCATCTTCCCAGATCTATATCTTCCTGTATCTATCAGGGAGGTACAAAGAAGGAACTATAAATAGCCCAGATAAATATAGCATTTAAAAATGTAATCTAAAACAAACTAATAAACGTACATGGGGAAAACATTCAAACAATGCACAGAGAAGTGCACCCCCATCAATTTAATTCCTTACGTTTTCTATGTATCCTACTAGGGAAACACACACACACACACACACACACACACACACACATACACACACACACACACACGTATACCAGCCTATTACCCATAGAGATCTTTCAATCTTTACATAAAAGGAATTATAACATACACGGTCTGCTTTTTAGCTTTCTTTTTTCTTAGTGATGTATCTTCGGGATTTTTCTAAAGCAGCACATGGGGTCATTCTTCATAACTGCTGCTCAGATGTACTCTATTTTACTGGCCAGCTGCTGCTAGATTATTTAGGGGGTTCCCAGCATTTTATTTGCTGTTGTAAACAGAACTGTAGTGAATCTTTTCTACATACATCTTAAATGTATTTTTGTGGCTATATCCATAGGGTAAATTTGCAGTGGTAGCACTGCTAAGTCAAAGGGTTTGAGCATTTAACACTTTAATAGGACCAACCTGCCTTCCCCAAAACATTTTCTCTATGTTGTAAATGATATAAATCTGAGTTGAAAATAAGACTCAGGCAACTAATAAGGGTTTGGACAGTTTTCTCCTTTATTAGCCTCATCCTTAGTGATCTAGGGGGAGTTTAAATGAAAGGAAATATCTACCACTTTGTTAATAAACCACAAACTGTTCTTAAAACACAGTTGTGTGATCTATCTTTAGCACAGATTATTATTCTGTGTTTTCAGGTTTAAAAAGACATTTTTCAGGTTTAAAAAAGTGATGATTTTCTACTTTACAAACAGAAGTCTATCATGACTCCATTGGTTTTCTAGGAGGAATCAGATTTGTACCCCTTTCCATGCACTGCTAATGTCAGAATTACCCTGTGGCTAAGCTGTGATCACTTGTCTATCATGGAAGAGGGATTATTTCTTCCACTGTGGTTGCTGTCCTCCAAGATTCAAAAGTACAAAATTTGCCATCCACCAAAGTAATTTCTAGATGGACTCAGGGAATGTAAAAAATGAAAACATGAGAAAATATAGTGATTATCTGATTTTAGGAGGGGAAAGAACTTTAAAAAACATAAAGCATAGAAAGAAACCACAAAGTATGAAAACTCATTATGTAACTTAATTACATAAAACTTAAAAATGTGGTTTTTATAGTACCAACTAACGCACAACTCAAAGGCAAGTGCCAATCTGGGACAAAATATTTGCAATATATACATCAAAGGGCTAAGACCTTTAGTAAATAAAAGTCTATACAAATCAAAACTATATGATTTGTAAATAAAGATATGAACACTGAAATACGGAAAAAGAACAAAATATAAGAGCAACGTTCAACATTATTGGTAACCAGAGAAATGCAAATTAGGCACTGAGATACCATTTTCCACTATGAAATGTACTCTCCTTCTTCCTACACACCCACAATATATTTTAAAATATACGTGTTCTGTGTTGGAGAGGGTGTGAGGAAAAAGACCCTCTCTTTAATCTCTGTCAGAATTATAAATAAGAATGGTCTTTCTGGAAGGCCATTTCAATTTTTTTTTTTTTTTCAACGTTTATTTATTTTTGGGACAGAGAGAGACAGAGCATGAACGGGGGAGGGGCAGAGAGAGAGGGAGACACAGAATCGGAAACAGGCTCCAGGCTCCGAGCCATCAGCCCAGAGCCCGACGCGGGGCTCGAACTCACGGACTGCGAGATCGTGACCTGGCTGAAGTCGGACGCTTAACCGACTGCGCCACCCAGGCGCCCCTCTGGAAGGCCATTTCAAAAGTATCGATTGACTTTATCATAAAGAATTTATGCAGAGAAAATTATCTTTGATATGCTCAAAGAGTTTTGTAAAGTATCTTCAACCTAGAGCTATATGAAACACCAAAAGAATCAAACAGCAAATGATTAAATAAGATGGCATCTTATAAACCATCCAATGACTCACTTCCCTTTTCACTTGGAATAAACTCAAAGCAAGCCCATCCATGATGTGTTGCCTGCCTCTCTCCTGCTCTCCTGCACCTCATCTTGTCTCTCTTTCTCCTCACTTCCCACTCCAGCCACACTGGCTTTAACCAGATTGGCCATGGGAGAGGCACAGAGGACAGGCAGGTGGGTGGGGATCTATGCTAAGTCTGCCACAGAATAAAATGGTACTTTGCTCTCCTTTGCCATTATCCCCTAGGCGTATCTCTCCCTGGGGAACCCTCCAGAGTTATGGATATAGTTTGGGGCAAGACTCAAGATTTCTGGCTATTAATACCATGTAAGAAGTGCCCTGACCTCATTCTAACATCTGGCTTCCAGTCTCATCCAGTTCTGAACATGCATAAGCCAGATGGATGCCTCCACATCTTGACCTTAATTCTGCTCACAGTGTGCAACCCTAGATGACCATTAAGATTACCTGAAGAACATTAAAAAGTACCAAGCCCAGGCCCCACCTCCCGTGAGTTTTGTCTTATTGGTCCTGACACTGGAGGCAGTGAAGGTAGTTTTAATGTTAGCTGAGGTGGAAAAAGTCACTGCTGAGCATGTGGCAATCCCATGGTTCGGGCTGATAAGCAGTTCCTTCTGCTCAAGCTGGTTTGAGCTTTCTCTTCATTGGTTCCAAATAAGCTATTTGGTTAAATTTTGTTAGCGGACTCAGCACTAGGTCAGCCCCTCACCTATTTTTGCAGTTAAGTCCTTACGTTTTTTTGCTCTTCAAAATCTGGGTTTCAGCCACAGGTCGATGGGGGTTTTGACATAAGGGCTGCAGAGCTTGTACTGAGCCCGTGTCTCTCAAGAGTCAACACTGCTTCTTTGTAGTATTTATCATCCTTACCAGCTGCTGTCTGAGTTCTCTTCCCCTCATGTGAGACTTCTCGAGTTGGTTTCGATTACTATTTCCTACCCCAGAACGTGGATGATAAACCAAGTCAGATGAGGTCAGGGGGTTCAATATAGAGCCACAGAAAACACCTCAAATGCAGGTCAAATTGAATCTGGCTTTGATCAAAAGTAAACAAGTTTTATGCTTTGAAAATTTATTTAAATGCCTCAATGCTACACTAAATTTCAAAGTTGAGGAAGACCAGAGTTAGGAAAAAGATCATCCCTGAGAATGGATTCCTTCTATGCAGCCTCCACCAATAACATCTGGTGAGTGCTGAGAAAAGGCAATAAAGGTGACCTGGGTAGGTCCTCCGCAGCTTTGAGTAGCAAGCAGTAGATCCCATGTGTACCGCCAAAGCCTCATGGGATTCTCTATTTGGTCTCCTTGAGGGGCTGATGACAACCTGAGACCAGGAGAGGGAATCCATACTATTTGAGGGCCCATGAGATCCATGGGTCTCTCTGAGCTGGCTCAGCCTCTCTGGGGGTACCCTATACATAATGAGCACTTCTCCTTTGTTCTAGCACTTTCCATGATTTTAGCATTTAGTTCAGGCACATTCCTGATCAGGGGGAAGACTGAAGAACCCAGGCTGATATTTGATAAAGGTCTAACTAATTAAAAGAATAATGGGGCACCTGGGTGGCTCAGTCGGTTAAGCAGCCGACTTCGGCTCAGGCCATGATCTCGCGGTCAGTCCGGGAGTTCTAGCTCCGCGTCGGGCTCTGTGCGGACAGCTCAGAGCCTGAAGCCTGCTTCAGATTCTGTGTCTCCCTCTCTCTGACCCTCCCCTGTTCATGCTCTGTCTCTCCCTGTCTCAAAAATAAATAAACGTTAAAAAAAAAATTTAAAAAAAAGGAATAACAACAGTACAAGAATGGGAAATCACAAACTTGGTAAATGGCGCCCCTACTATTATATGCTTTTTTGACATGTGAAAGCCAACTAACTTCCAAAAAAAAAAAAAAAGGGGGGGGGCTATCCAAGAAACAAACAAGATTAAGTGACATCACATAGTAATTTCTTGACAGAGAACGTATCTCTCTGCAAATCCCCAGCTAGATGCCTTCTGTTTAGGCTCATTTTGAGATGTCTGCCTCCCGAAGTTATTAAGCAACCCCACACTGGGATCTTGCGGCTCCAGGCCGTGCATTTGATCTTTGGAAGATTCCTGCCTTCAAGCTTGGGGCTGATAGTGCCATAATTACTGCCCAGATATTGAGCATTGCATTTTCAGGAAGTAAAAGACTTTGTGAAATCTGAGTGATCTCTCTCTCTTGCTCTCTCTCTCCTATATCACTCCCCCTCTCTTTATAAGGAGTCCATGTTGTGTCCTGTCCTATAACCTCTATCATCTAAGGCAAGGGTTGGCCAACTTGCTCTGTAAAAAGCCACATAGTAAATACCTTTGGCTTTCCAGTCTCTGCCACAACTCCTCAGCTCTGCCCTTGTAGCACAAAAGCAGCTACAGACAATACATAAACAAATGGACGTGGGTGTGCTCCATTTGGCCCAAAGGCTGTAGTTTGCAGACCTCGGCCACACCACGTCAGGAACTGACTACCACCCCTGAGCTCTGCTATTGACACAAGCACTAGGAGACTGCAGCCTGGGCAATAAGCTGTGGGTATGTGTTGAAAGCGGCGGTGCTGCTGGCTGGGCACACGTTGATCAGTCATAGGCAAAGGAAAAGCATCACGTCTCACGAGTCTTCAATTGGTGTACTCCTTACTTCCAGAGGAAAGGAGGGAGCCAGGGAGGATGAAGGGAGGGGATTCTCACAGAGTGCTCCATGCACCTGCAACTATCAGATGTTATTTTAAACCTCACGATACCAAGAAGACTGCATTGTCCCTATTCTGCAGAGGAGGGAACTGAGGCTCAATGGGCAGAGTGCCCAGGGCATAGAGGGAGGGAGGAAGGATGGCACCATTCTGACGTCTGTCTGTTTGGAGCCCTCCCTGTGTTTTCCCCAAAGCTAAGGCTTTGGAAAAATATGGGTAGTTAGGACTTCTCCTCCTCCTCCTCCTCCTCCTCCTCCTCCTCCTCCTCCTCCTCCTTCTTCTTTTAATGTTGACTGATCGATTGAATGAGAGAGAGTAGGGGAGGGCAGAGAGAGAAGAAGAGAGAGAATCCCAAGCAGGCTCTGTGCTGCCAGAGTGGAGCCTGATGTGGGTGGGGCTCAATCTCCTGAATCATGAGATGATGACCTGGGCCAAAATCAAGAGTTAGATGCTTCAGCGACTGAGCCACCCAGGAGCCTGGCCTCCTCCCTTCTAACCCCGGCATCCTACACCACAAAGCTTGGCCAGGACTGGTCGGGGCGGGGTGGGGGGGAGTGTGCGATTCGGGCAAGAAAGAACCACAATGGCCAAAGACTTGCCATATGATTCTGAACTCTGGACAAGGTGGCTGTCCACCCCCAGGGGTAGGAGGCGGGGGCTTTTTAGAATGATCGGTGTAGTAGCCTTGACACCAATCTGCCCCTTTGCTGCCTCTAGAGGCAGGTCCCTATTCCTGCAGGCCTCAATCTGGGTGCCTTGATTTTCTGGGCCGCTGCCTGAGCCTGGGGACATGGTCCTCCCACCCTGAAGACTTCCTCTGCTGCCCTAGCCTGCCAATTTCTGTGCAGGGCCTCAGAGAGCTGGGTTGGGGGGAGCGGGCAGTGGTCCCACTGTCCAATCAAGGACCTCCTCATTTTTCAGATCTCAACTCCAAAGTCACCATCCTGATCCACCCAAGCCGGGCTGGTCCTTCTGATTGTCCTGCACTATATTCTCAATGCCTAGAATGGTGTGTGGCACACGGCAGGTGATAAATAAATGAGCAAGCAAGTGAGCGCACAAACACCCGGCAAGCTCCATTTCCAGCAAGGACGCTGAGCCTACTGGGCTCTCAGCACAGAGTATTTCTGCCTCATCATGGAAAGCATTCAGAGGAGTGGGGTTTCTTCCTCCCCGGGGGGCTGCATGGTAAGAGTCACCCAGGAAAGCCTGAATACCCATTTCCTCGGCTCATGGGGGGGCCTCTAGCAATTACACTGAGCAGCAGTACCAAATGAACACAGTCTAACCCAGAAACCCTGAAAATCCCTGAATCTGGTCAATCGAGCAATTTTTAGCAAATCAAGCACTTTTTATGGCTGCCTCACAGCCATCTGGGGAAGCGATTGCTCTCTCCTAAATTGCAAACTGTCTTCATTCCAGCCCTACACTGCTGCCCGGGAGACAGCCATTAGCTGAACGACAATCAAAATATTCTCGGAGCATCAACACAACACATGTTAAGAAACAAAGCAAAAGTCTGTGGCCAGCAGCTCAGTTGGCTTGCCTTTTAGATCAGAACTGCCAGGGGCCCTTTGCTTCCTTTCGGGAGTTGGATGAAAAGATAAAACAGAGGAATCCTCAAATGCACTTGTCAAAAGAAGGCCACTGCAAACGGTCCTACCTGAGAAGAGCATTTAAGATATAAATTGGTCGGGGGTCCCTGGGTGGCTCAGTCGGTGAAGCATCTCTCTTTATTTCGGCTCAGGTCATGATCTCATGGTTCATGAGATCGAGCCCCTCATCTTGGGATTCTCTCCCTTTCTCTCTGCCCCTGCTCTCTCTCTCTCTAAATAAATAAATAAACATTTTTTTAAAAAGATGTAAATTGGTCATTCTGATCCCCTACCCTCCATCTTTATGACTGACTTCACAATATCCTACCAGCACACTCACACCCCTTCCTGACACTTATACTGGGGGACAAGACTGCCACCCATGATGTAGGATTTCTGCAGCAAGGTGAGGTGTGACAGGGCAGCAACAGGGCATATCATGTGTGAGTTTTGCAGGCTTCCCTCCAGCTGGCGCCCTTGTAACTCCCGGGTGGGTGGGGAAGCCCTACCGCTTGAGTCTCCTGGCATGCAGGGAGAGGATGGTGCGCAGCAGCGTGCAGGGTGGGTTTCAAAAGCCTAGCATGCGCACAACCATCCCTGTGCACATGTGCAAGCATGCATGTCCAGAAACATACACACAGGAGCTTGGTGTTTCCATTTTTAAATACACTTTCAGCTTGGGGGTAATTTTAGATTTATAAAAATGTTGCAGAGATACTGCTGAAAGTTAACATACAGCCTTTACCTACCCAGCTTCCCATAATGTCAGCATGTTGCATAACACAGTGCGGTTGTCAAAACCAAGTTAACACGGTGCTCGCTTCGGCAGCACCAAAAAACAGTATGTGTGGAGACATATATATATATATATATATATATATATATATATATATATATATATCTCGTTTTCAGAATCTGATGCAGGATACCACAATGTATGTAGGCCATTTCTATTTGAAGATGTAGGATGCTAACGTCTCCAGTCCTAACAAAATGGGCTTTGGAAACAGAGAAAATGACTCTCAGGCCATTGAGACACTGAGACCCTCATTTCCACTTTCAGTGTACTTTCCTTTAGTAAAATTACTGAACCTCTCTGAGTCTCAACTTGCTAACGCATAAAATGGAGTTAGTAGCAAAGCCTAATCATGGGATGACTGTGAAAATTAAATCATTCTGGAAGAGTGCTTAGTTCTAGTTAGCTTAGTGCTAGCTCCAGCTAAGCATACTCCCCACTCGGCAAGTGTGAGCTACTGCAGTCTGCCCTTATTAATGGGAAGAGCAATTGCACCCCAAATTCAGATTTACCAATAAACGAATGGTCCAGAGCTAGTTTGAAGAGTGGACTCCAAAATTTGAAAAAAAAAAAAAAGTGTAGTTTTTGTGTATGACCAACCAAAAGATTGGGTGTGGTTGCTGGGGCCAAGAAATACAGATCTGAATCTGTATTCAGTCTGGTTCAATGCCAGAGCTGGGACATCTGTACAGTGGTGACAGAAGAGGGGCACTAATAGGCAACCAGCTGGCCTTGTCCTGGTTCAGCACAAGCAGCTGCGATGGGGCCAGGCCTTAGGGAGCACAGCTGGTAGCTTTAGACGCACCTTGTTCCAGAAGTCACACCGACCTTTCCTTCCATCAGCAAGGCCCCCTTCCGTACTACAGTCCAGGGGGACAGAGAATGGAAATTAACATTTACTGAATGTGTCCTGTGTGCCAGGCCCTGAACATATATTATTATACACAGTGGTCTTTAATTTTTTTTCACACACCTTTATCTATGAAGTATTTTTAGTATGTACCATCTGCATATACACAAATAATAGATTTAATATATGTGTACCACTGGACTAATGTGTATGTTATAGAATAGGCACATTATATTTTTAAAAATTAAAAAAAAAAAAGGGGGGCACCTGGGTGGCTCAGTCGGTTGAGCGACCGACTTTGGCTCAGGTCATGATCTTGCGGTTTGTGAGTTTGAGCCCCACGTTGGGCTCTGTGCTGACAGCTCACAACCTGGAGCCTGCTTCTGATTCTGTGTCTCCCTCTCTCTCTGCCCCTCCCCCGCTCATGCTCTGTCTCTGTCTCAGAAATAAATATAAACATAAAAAAATTTTTTTAAAGAATAGGCACATTATAAAATAGGCATTAAAAATTTTTTTTCAACGTTTTTATTTATTTTTGGGACAGAGAGAGACAGAGCATGAACAGGGGAGGGGCAGAGAGAGAGGGAGCCACAGAATCTGAAACAGGCTCCAGGCTCCGAGCCATCAGCCCAGAGCCTGACGCGGGGCTCGAACTCACGGACCGCGAGATCGTGACCTGGCTGAAGTCGGACGCTTAACCGACTGCGCCACCCAGGCACCCCTAAAATAGGCATTTTAAATGGGCATTTAAAATGGATAATTTGTAGATGAAGTAAGCAATATCGATGAACAATTACTGGAACTATTAACAAAAGTAGATATAAATCTTTACTTCAAAGAGAAGTAGGGTACAGACACTAAATATCCTCTGATATGTTGGGCAGTCCCACACAATGAATAATTTTCCTGCCATATATAACAATAATTCCCCGCATAAATCGTTCTTGGAACATCCCTTGATGCTCAAGCAGTCCTCGAACTAGGTGAGCCCACAGACCAGAAACTGGGAACTGTGAGCAGACCTTAGGTTGCCAGGGTGGTCCAGGCCAGCTCTGATCTCACGATCCTTTATTATACGTGGAAGCCCTTTTCTGAGGGTGTCCTCAGCTGGACAGTGACCTCGATGTCAGCACATGCCACAATAAATTCATCTTTGTAAACTCCAGGATCGCTGTGGTGCCTACCACATATAGGTACTCAATACAGGCCGGGAAGGCGATTTTAAAAGATGAGGCAGCTTGTCTTTGATGGTGTGGTTGGTCTTCCTCCATCATGAGGAAGACCAAAGGGCACTTGCCCTGTGGAGACAGGTGCTATAGGGGTGAGAGGCACCTGAAGGCCTAGGGTAGTGTATCTCAAAGTGTTGTCTGCTAACCGCCTCATCGGAGTTGGCCTGGCACTTGTTAAGTGCATATTCCCAGGCCCCATCAGCCTGTCTAGTGATGGGGCTCAGATACATGCATTTGATTTATTTTTTCATAAATTTCTTTTTTTATACACGTAACTTTCTTTTTTAAGTTTATTTATTTTGAGAGACAGAGAGACAGAGAGGGAGAGAGAGAGAGTGTGTGTGTGTGTCTGTGTGTGTGAGCAGGTGAGGGGCAGAGAGAGAGGGAGAGAGAGAATCCCAAGCAGACTCCGTGCTGTCAGTGACCTTGAACTCATGAACCACGAGATCATGACCTGAGTGGAAATCAAGAGTCAGAGGCTCACCCAACTGAGCCACCCAGGCACCCCTCAGATATATGCATTTTAAACGAATTCTAACCATTTGAGAACCACAATGAAACTGTGTCAGATGATCTGTGACTAGGAAGTGGTTTTGCTGGCATTCTGATGATGAATTTTCTAGATGAGAAATCTGTGTTTCATGAAACTCTTTCTTTTTTAAAGTTTATTTATTTATTTTGAGTGTGTAAGAGAGAGAGAGAGAGAGCTCTGAAGGGGCAGAGAGAGATTCCCAAGCAGGCTCTGTACCATCAGCACAGAGCCCGATGTGGGGCTTGAACTCATGAACTGTGAGATCATGACCTGAGCTGAAATCAAGAGTCGGTCACTTAACTGACTTGAGCCACCCAGGCGCCCCTTTCATGAAACTCTTTTAAGGTATCCGGGTTACTCTGTTAAGGTATGAAAGCTAAATCAGAAATTGGATTTCTAGGTTCATTTTTCTTAACTTAAAAATAACATTTCTTTTGAAAATGGCAAAATGGGTTCAGATTACTGTTTGGCAGCAAAGAAGGATTAATGTAGCCCCTGAGACTGAAGTAACAAAGCTCCAAAGAACTAATAACTGATATCAGATGAGCATCAGGTGTGAGCCGGGCACTGTGATTCTGTGTCTCCTTCTCTCTCCTCCCACCAGCCCCTCTTCTCTCAAAAATAAATAAACTTTAAAAAAATAAAAAAGTTAGTAAGTATGGCTACCATAATACTATTTCACAGAGAGTAAAACCAAGGCTTTGAAACATTAAGTAATTGGCCATGTTTACATACTAGCTAGTGACTGAACTGTGTGGGATTTGAACTCAGCCAGCGAGACTCGCCAAACCTCAAGCCCGGAACCCTTCCAGAAACTTCAGTGTAGCCAAAACTGCCCCACACAGGCATGCTCTGTGCTTGTCCCCATGAAAAGCCAGGGTCTTGCTTCTTCATGCACTAAATCCTTTACACCTGTTCAACCAATTAGTGAGCTTTCCCTCGTGTCCCCGTCTGTGGGTGGGAGTGGGGCACTGGAATTGGAATGAAACAGGAAGAATCCGTGAGTGTTCCCCCCAAAAGGAAATCTTTACACTTTGGATGCTTGGTTGGCTTCCAGTGTGCGACTTTAGAATCTGTAAGGCTCTACTGCTTGAAAATAATTGGCTTTTAAAATTTAATTGACAGTTCAAGTCACCCAAACAAGGAGTTTTTAGATCATTTTCTCTAGCAAGATGAAAAAATACTAGTTCTGCAATCAAAAAAGACAGAGTTCTATACTGACTTAGACAGGTGGCTCATTAGAGGGATGCACTGATTATTTTAAGCACTGCAAACCTCAATATTTTCCAATGATCATCAAGAAATGCTGGGTGTATCGGTTATAAACAACTAAGAGGGCTTGCATAATTTTAGATTTTACTCTGTACCTTTAACCACGTCTGTCCCTTTGGGGTAAGTCCAGAAAGGAGACCATTGTCTAAAGGTCTGTAAACAACTCCCAGAAGTTTCTGACTGTGCTAGGAATGTTCTTATTGTGATTAAAAAAAAAAATTTACTTATTTTTGGGAGAGCGCAAGCAGGGGAGGGGAAGAGAGAGGGGGACAGAGGATCCAAAGCAGGGGCTCTGCACCGACAGGCTTGACAGCAGTGAGCCCATTGTTGGGGCTCGAACTCACGAACCGTGAGATCGTGACCTGAGCTGAGGTTGGACGCTCAACCGACTGAGCCACCCAGGTGCCCCTCTTATTGTGATTTTTAAAAGTTGTCCAGTTTCACTTCACATGCATCCACACAATGGGTCAGATGGTAGCACGAGGGTGTTAGGTGGTCACCTATGCTACTTGCCAAAAATCACCCCACACCAACAGGCAGCTTCATCACCCTTGTGCTAGGAACCACGGGGGCTTCAAGATGAAAGAGAGACACTCTCTGGGGCCTGGGTGAAGAGTTCCTACATGTCAGTGCCCTAATACAAGGCAAAGTTCGGCCACAGAGAGGCACACGTTGCTACGGGTGGGAGGGGGCAGGGAGAGGAGCCCTTACAAGGGAGAAAACACAATGCCTCGTATGTAAGTGTGTACATACACATGTGCACGCGGGCTCAAGCACTCCTCTGCATGAGGGGGCAGTTACAGCTGTCCACAAGAAGGAAAAGATGGCCTGGGAACCCCCTACTGAACACCGCACCTCCAACGGAACAGCTCCTGATTCCAACAGCAGGTTTTTTCCTCCAAGGCTCTGGGGACCCAAAGAGTCATAATCTGCCCATTCTCCCGACACATAACCCCCGAACCTGACATTCAGACTGCCTCTGAGGTAGCATGCCGGGTCTCCATCTGGCCTTCAGCCTTTGCTAATTTTCTTTAAGTTTATTTATTTATTTTGAGAGAGAGAGAGGGAGAGAGAGAGAATCCTAAGCAGGCTCCGCACTATCAATGTGAAGCCCAACACAGGGCTCGAACACGCAAACCATGAGATCAAGCGCTGGACGCTTAACCGACTGAGCCACCCACACGCCCCTCAAACTTTGCCAATTTTAAGAGTCTGCAGTGTGAAAGCTATAGACTCTGAAGAGAAACAGGCCTGGGTTCTGGTCTAGACTCTGTCATTGCTGACCGTGTGACCTTCCTTCCACAGACCATGAGCTTCAGGCGCATCATGGGTAAAATGGAGAGAATTGTTCCTTCCACTGAAGACCATCACAAGTATTAAACACAGCACACAACGTAGAGCAGACACTAAAAAACCAAGCATCCCCTTCACTCTCCCTCTCCCCCAAGGCCATTCTGTTATTCCAAGCCAGCTTTAAAACTGTTGGCTGGGGGTTTTCAGTTAAAATTAAATAAACACACTCTATTCCCTTCAGTGAATGCAACCACTGCTTGGCTGATGCTGTTCTTTCCTTTTCCTTAACAGTTCTCTCTTTCCCCGCCCCCCACCCCCATTAACTGAAGTAGGGAAGGCAGGCTTGAAAAGCCTTTACTCAATCCCAGCTGGCAGCTGGACCAAGGTCAGAATCCTAGGCTTAGATGTGTTTTGTTGATCAAACATCAGCACCACCTCTGGGGTTGGTGAGCTGACCAGGCCCTCCCCTGCCCTCCCTTCAGCCCCAATGTAATACAGGACATGTTCACTAAGCCTGCCAACCCTGAAGTCTATCTGCACAACAAATTTTGTGTCTCCAAGAAAGTCACACTCAGTTTCTGGTCAGTGTATAAGATAAAAATCATCTATCACCAAAATCACCCATTGAATCCCTTAAAATGTCCATAAAGCCACCAACACAGAGTCTCCCATGGAGTCTGATGCGGTCACCTCTTTCTTTCTCCTTCTGTGACCTAGAGCCTGGCTTCTTTGACCACCAGATAAAGAAATCTGGCTTGTGCTTAGGGGCCATGAGGCATGAAAAACAACTGAACCTTTAAACACTAAAATCATAACCAGATGCCAGTAGAGATTTCAGTAAATTCATCAGTCTCCCACTCCGTCCCCACCGGAACATATGCTCATGAAGAATCACTCACACAGTGCAAATAGGTCATTATTTCTCCTTTCAATGTTGTCTTTCTTCCAGTTTTTTGTTTGCCTAATTTAACCCGTCAACTTTTTACATGATTGAATTATAAATCAAGGTTTATTTTGTATTGGCTCTTTTCTTAAAATTAATAATTGACTAATGGATTGATTTTAATTAGTGGACAGGATTATCAAGCAAAACTGGTTATCTCAGTCCTGAAACTGTGAAATAGAAGACTTTTTTCGTGCGCAGGAAGGGATACTCCATATTTTTCGGCCCGGAATTTTGTGGCAGGCAGAGAACTTAGAAACCTGAGTTTTTATCCTCTCTCCAGAGGGAGCAGGGCAGCCCCAAGATGACTTGAATTGCATTTGCCACAAGAACCTACAACATGCTGTGCTCTTTGCTCCAGGGTACTGGGGAAACCAAGATAAATAGGTCACTCTCCTAGCTCTCGAGGTGCTCACAATCTAATAGAGGAAAGCAGGTGAAGAGGCAATAGATGCACTAAGTGCTATGGATATAACAAGACACACCTGGGTGCAATGCAAGGGATGGCTCCTTGGGAGAGGATGGCCGTAGGGCTTCATAGGAGAGAGTGATGCAACAGGCTATGTGCTCCCCAGACCAATGGAGAAGTGAGGTGGGCATCCAGGGAGAGAACAGAGCCTACATAAATAACTAAGTGTAACCATAGGGAATTTTCACTTTCTTTAAAAAAAAAAAAGCATTTAAATAAGTGAGCAGTATTTCCTCTGTATGCTATTTAGTGGTTCTGAACAGAGCTGAAGCAGAAAGCAAACTCCTACGAAGTCAATAACTAAAGCATTATAAAACAAATCATATTTCTTCCACCTCATCTGATAAACTGGAATCAAAGGATCCATTCACAGAAAAACCTGTACACCACATGCCGCATCACCACCTTTCAGGAGGACTCTTTCAAGCTCCATTTTCTAATAACAATAAATTGAACTTATTTTAGCTCTCTTTTTCTTCCTTCCTTCCTTCCTTCCTTCCTTCCTTCCTTCCTTCCTTCCTTCCTTCCTTCCTTCTTTCTTTCTTTTTTTCTTTCTTTCTTTCTTTCTTTCTTTCTTTCCTTGAAAGAGAGAGTACAAGTGAGCATGGGGCAGAGAGAGAATCCCCTAAGGGGCAGAGAGAGAGGGAGAGAGAGAGAAGTGGGGCTCACCCAAAGCGGGGCTGGAGCTCACCCCACGAAGGCCTCTAACTCATGAACTGTGATATCATGACCTGAACCAAAGTCAGATGCTTAACTGACTGAGCCACCCAGGTGGCCCATTTTAAATCTGTTTCTGAAGACTCACTCTACCCCCTTCCATTATTACATTCACGGAACTGATATTATTCTTTCCATGGGATCAGAAAACATGAACCTATGAACTCAATGTCACAACACTTGCCATCTCTGAAGAAACCCAAAGTGCAATTTCTCTGTGTGAGCTCACTTTCTTTATGAAATGAGTTCCCTTTTTGTGAAATAATGGTAAACATCAAATAAAAATCTCTGGCTCATGGTACAGCTGCACCCCAACAGACTTATTTATACCTCTATCATGTTTCTATCATAGAGCCCACTGGAAATGAGGTAGAAACGAGGCAGGAGAGTGTGCTATCAATCACAAATCATCATGAACTCACACAGACGGGGCACTTGTTTGGGTTGTCAATAAATCATTGACTGACATTTGATAAGCAAAACAAAACTAGGTTGTACAATACTGTGCTGATTCAAGGAGTTTCATGCATGGATGGGTCCTGAAGAGATACACATGGCTACTCCATACCTGGCATATAAACTCACAGAATAGGAATAGAAAGCATTTTAGTCTGTCACATTTGGAAAATGGGAATGTATGCAGTGTATCTCCTTATTAATTAGGAGATAGCCTGTTAGGTTGCCACAACAAAACAAATGAAGAAACAAACAAATGTAGATGCCAAGGAAAACACAAATCCTGGCGTTCTGTGTTTAAATAAGTGGTCCAGTTCAAATCCCGCCCCAAATCTCCGAACTTCAGGGATTTTTTAAAAAAATCTGTTCAATGCTCAGCATATCATTAAAGGCTCATTCTACTTCTCTGAAGGTTCAGCCAGGACAAGGACTTGTCCAAGATCCTTGAGTTATTTCATGGTGGATCCGTGACTGGAACCCAAGTATTCTGGCTCATGACTGGAACCTAGGGCTGTTCCCAGAACATCACAAGAACCTTGGGAATTCTGCAGCTCAAGTCAGAATCATATCCTCTCACATGGGTTCAAAGCAGGACCCATCTGACTATCTCTTATTAAATGTATAACAATCATGAAAGGAATTTTGGCATATGGTCTAGAAGTGTTTCTGTGTGTGTAGACTCAGGCATACTAGATACCATCGGGCATATCTGTGCGCCTTGTCTAGAAGCTAACTCACATCCAGACGAGTGACTTACAGGAGCATTTTGGAACAACATGACTCTGGCTCCTGGCCACACCTGATATGAAGGGAGACTCTGTGATGTGGCTGGGCTCGTGACACGTAAACTTAGAAACTGTGAGGCTGCCATATTTGATTGACCATATGCATCAGAAGAACAGAGGAAGCTAGGTGGAGAAAGAGATATTGGGGGGAGGCAGAGAAAAAAAGGGGAGAGGAAAGAGAAAAGGGAAGAGGAGATGGATGGATGAAGAAGATGGGCAGAGAGAAGACAGAGAAAGGACATCAGTGTCTTTCTGCTTTCCAGCTTTAATGCTCTCCACAGGCCCAGTCACATCTCTGTTTCTGATTCTGTGAGACACCCCTGCATCCTTATGATAACAATTCCCACCTCTTTTTCCTTGAGCTAGCTCAATCTGGTCTCTGTTTCTTAGAACCCCAGGCTTTTAACAAATACATTTTTCTTGAAACACTCAATGATGAGTCTGGTGTTATTTTACCCTTCAAATCTGATTAGCTGCATGGGCAGGGGATGAATAAGAGAAGGGCACCCAGGTCCAGAAGAAAAAACATTAACTTATGAAAAACTATTTTTTCATTAAAAAAAAAATAAAATGCCTTTGGTCCCAGATGCCTATCATAAGCAATGGAATCTGAGGCATTTTATTTTTTGACACGAAAAGATCGGTTTACAAAGGTACCTAGAAGAATGGGCTCCCTCTCAGGAGGAGTCATATCCAGGGAGGAGAAGAAGATAAAGCAGGGCTGGAGGTCTTGGGCAGGCCCCAACAGTCCTTTGCTAATCGGTGAGCACAGGAGAAGCAACATGACCATTTCGGTGGGGTTATACAACACCCTATGTCTATCCCAGAATAACGTTTCTGTTCAATTATGAAGTCCAAGATGGCCTTTTCCACTACTATATCCCCACCACTTAGCAGAGTATCTGGCACTGAGTATGGGCTTAATCAACATTTGTTGAATGGACGGGTACACAACAACCTCCAAGCTATTCCCAAATGAGGTTGGTCCTAGGAGCACAGTTACTAAGAGCGTTTGGTGGGGGAGGGGGGCCCTTTCACTTCCCTAGATTATATGAATGTCCGTTCATTCAGCCATTCAAGGAATATTATTCAGCACCCAGTCTACAGACAGAGAGGTCTAGTGGCCCTGCTTTGGGTTGTGCCTGGTTCCACCTGGCAGCTCACATGGTGGCCACCTCCATTGGCAGCGACAGGAGTTGGAAGTGGTTAGTCATGCCTGGTATGGCAACAGGAGAGTACTTTAAAAACAATTTGAAAGTTGAGGAGATGGACATAGACTGACTTCTTAGGCTAAAATCAGGATGCTATGTTATATCTAGGGCTCCTGAGGTCCTTGGGAGCCCAGCCTGGACAAGCTCAAAGCAGCAAACAAATAAATGAGTTCCAGCATGCTGCTCTAATTGAAATGTGCAGGCAGCTTCCATGGTGGCCCCTGAACAGAATATTTCAGCAATGAAATCCAGGTCTACAAAGCCACTGGTATATGTCGTGAAAAAGGCTGGATTCACTTTCTCTAGCCACTCCTTTTCCCCAAAGACAACAGCTGAAGGAGACTTTTGAGATTTCCAATGTCTGGGGCATAAGATCTACCCACAAGCCAGAGTTCAAATGACAGAAGAACAGCTAGCATCACCAGCATCTTTGGTGAGTGCCTCCCAGTGACTCTCTGGGGCTGATGGTATCTTGAAAAAAAAAAAATGTTGGAGTAAGACAGCATCTGCTTTTAAGGTCCCAGAAAACACTGAGATGGGTTGGCCTGTAATTATTTCCCCTCCATACCCAGGGGGCTTGAGCTAACACTGGGCAGGAGGGGATAAGACTGAGCCCTAAGCTGACAACTAACATGTCAGACTGAGGCACTGGCATCCACTTCTAGGGCACCCCAGACACACAAACCAACACACACACACACCCTAAGTCTCTCTTTGAAAAAGTCTTTAGATTAAAAGGTACAATGAGAATTCAGGTTACCCTCACAATGTCAACTACATTGATATGTTTACCCCCAAGTGGTGTAAGATAACTTTTAAAAAGTCAATTCCAAAGATGTTTAAGTTTGGCTAAATTTTTAATGAACACTAGTAATACATGAACACAATTTTGATATTTAAAAATCCTAACAATACAGGAAAGACCAGAGTCCCTTTTCTCCACCCTCTCTGAAATTCCTAGCCCCTTCTTTATGTATTTACGGAAGGTGTGTGCATGTATACGGACTTTCTCTCATGTCAGTACACACAGATCGACTTTACTATTTAAGCTGCTGCATAATGTTCCATACTGTGAACATATATTTAACCATTTTCCTTTTGTCCTATTGAATTGTTCCCAGTCTTTTATTATTACAAACAATGCTAAAAAAAACTTTCTAATTCATGTTTATTTGGGTAGATGCTCTCGTTTCAATTGTACTGTTTTTTAAAAGCTTGTTTTTTGATAGTTAGTGGCCTCACAATGCCAAATGAATTAGGACAGTGTATCCAACTCAGTGGCTAATCTCCATATATGCAGTGCTATCCAGAATGAAAAAAGGAGAGTACCCGGGTGGCTCAGTCCATTAAGCATCTGACTGCAGCTCAGGTCATGATTTCATGGTCTGTGAGTTCGAGCCCCACGTTGAGCTCTGTGCTGACAGCTCAGAGCCTGCAGCCTGCTTTGGATTCTGTATCTCCCTCTCTCTCTGCCCCTCCCCCACTCATACTCTGTCTCTCTCTGTCTCAAAAACAAATAAACACTAAAAAAAGAATGAAAAAAGGAACACACACAAAACCACCAGCCTAAAGTACATAATACACACATGTATAAATTCAGTCTTCACTTGAGCATGTGTGTGTATATCCAAACCAGTAGGAGGTTGGTGCAGTTCTGTGATGTGGTAGAAGAGATGTCCCTGGAATGTGTGTTCTCATGATAGCCTAACTATTGAGGGGGCCAGATCTGTCCAGGATAAGGGAAAAGACATGAATGGGGATACAAGACCAGACGGACCAGATCAAAATCTCACTTCCTACCCTGAGAACCTAGAAAAGAGTCCTTGCTTTTCCCAAGAGTCCCTCCCCCACAAACATCTGATGAGACATTATGGAAACTTGGCAAGTGCTTCTGGAATCAATTCGGGCCTTTCAACTTCATTGCTTTTTTCTCCTCCCTCATTTGGGTTCTAGGAAAGCTTCTTTTGAGATTTTCTTTAAGGTAAATTTTTAAACACATAATGTCCTGAAGAAATCTAGTTACGACTGAATAACTCAGAATTAAACTATGTTAGATTTAACATAACAATCCCGTGTTGATTTGCCATCACTTATATCACTTGGAAATAATTTCCCCTGTAAAATGCTCTGTCAGGGAAAGCAGTCAAATATTTCAGCATTACTAGTGCACCTGCTCATGTCTCACTTCTTTTTTTTCTTTTTTTTTAAATATGAAATTTATTGTCAAATTGGTTTCCATACAACACCCATTGCTCATCCCAACAGATGCCCTCCTCGATACCCATCACCCACTTTCCCCTCCCTCCCACCCCCCAATCAACCCTTAGTTTGTTCTCAGTTTTTAAGAGTCTCTTATGGTTTGGCTCCCTCCCTCTCCAACTTTTTTTTCCTTCCCCTCCCCCATGGTCTTCTGTTAAGTTTCTCAGGATTCACATAAGAGTGAAAACATATGGTATCTGTCTTTTTCTGTATGACTTATTTCACTTAGCGTAACATTCTCCAGTTCCATCCACGTTGCTACAAAAGGCCATATTTCATTCTTTCTCATTGCCAAGTAGTATTCCATTGTGTATATAAACTACAATTTCTTTATCCATTCATCAGTTGATGGACATTTAGGCTCTTTCCATAATTTGGCTATTGTTGAGAGTGCTGCTATAAACATTGGGGTACAAGCGCCCCTATGCATCAGCACTCCTGTATCCCTTGGGTAAATTCCTAGCAGTGCTATTGCTGGGTCATAGTGTAGATCTATTTTTAATTTTTTGAGGAACCTCCACACCGTTTTCCAGAGCGGCTGCACCAGTTTGCATTCCCACCAAGAGTGCAAGAGGGTTCCTGTTTCTTCACATCCTCTCCAGCATCTATAGTCTCCTGATTTGTTCATTTTAGCCACTCTCACTGGCGTGCTCATGTCTCACTTCTAAAATAAAATGCAATTTCTCTGAATTTGGGACCCTGCAAAGGATTTTTCTAATGGGTGGGGTGCTTTCCTAAGTAATTCTTAGTTTCTCTCTCTCTGACTGGTTACAAAAATGAACTTAGAACCTAAATGGCCATTTCCATGGCAGTCCAATGTTCTAAGGGCATAACTGAATGTGGACTTCTCTGAGCAGCTGAGGAGGGGAAAATTTGTGTCATGCAGAATATGAAAGCTCATATTGAAATACACAACAGGACAAAAATACACAGTGTACTCAAAAGCATCATACACCTAAGGAGGGAAACAACTTATTAAGTTTGAATGATGCCACCAAGCCTGTCAAGGCAGGTATTCATCAGTACCTAAGACTTATTTTGAAAGTATGATGAAATAAAGCGTCAAAACCATACAGCCCATAGGATTTTTTAGGTTTCTCTTAAAAGGGTTATAAATTTAGGTGGTAGTGTGTTGGTCAAAACTTTCCATATTCTTTACCTTTTTTTAAAAAAATTAAATACAGGCACAGAAAACACCATAAAATCAATGTTTAGCTAAATGAGTTCTTATGAGGCAAACACCCTTATGACTACCACCCAGTTAAAATAAATGGAACTTGTCAGCCACTTCCAGAAGCCTCTCCATGTGTCCCATCCCAATTTCAACCCCGCTCCCTCCACTCAGAAGTAACCACAACCTTAGCCTTTACCTTTAATCCTTAACCTTTCCATATTATTAACCCCAAAGCCCCTGTAGTTATAAGATGCCATGTTTCAAAATCATTGTGTTCACCATTAAAAGATTGCATAGTAAATTAAAACTTTGGAAGGGCTTATTTGTACCTTTTTGTCCTACTGCTACCCACATTTCATAAATGCATTCTCTAGCTCATTTGTTAAAACATCTTGCTTCATTCAAAAAAAACAAAAAACAAAAAACAGGCGAGGCAGAACACATGCCAACAAATCACCTCCACTAGGCGGCGCTACATCCTTTTATGTTCCCAGACAACTGGGAAGTGAGCCCTTAACTTCAGGAATCCATGCATTTCTATGAATGGAGCCACGATGAACATGCGGTCAATCCACTGAATGACTTCTCTACCTTGCCACATATCATAAACAAGATTCACTGTCTTAAATTCAATACCCAAAGGTCCCCAGAAGTCCTGGTGAGTGGCAGGCTCAGCAAGAGTGAACCTATATTTCAACAACTACTTATCCACTAACAACCAAACTCCATGAAATTGAGGGAGGGGGCCAAGAACATTTGGAACAGACAAAAGGGCCCTGTTTCCAAGCATAAATGAAATACAGCTGGTTTACAGCTGTGCTACCTTCCTCACTGTAAGTCAAGTCACAAAACTTTCAGTGGTCACCATTATGATGGTAAGGAGTTCTGAGCACCCCTGTGGGCTGAGGCGGCCAACTTTTTGGATTCCATTTTTCAACCCTTATGCACTGCACAGCTCACCAGAGGATCTCATTTCTACTGCAAATGTACACAAGCCTATACCATCTACTTGCACCCCAGTGTTTGTTTTTTGCTTTTGTTTTTCAGATTAAAAAAAAAAATCTGAGTACCAAGGCTATGAACCCTTTAAATATCAAGGTCTGAGATAATTTTTTAGATCAAATTTGCCACCTCTGTGATTCAGAGGTATTTACATTTTTCCCATCTGATCATTCTTAGCATAACAGACAGGTTCAGATGCCAAGGTGTGGTAAAGATAACAAGACACCTTGGGTGCACATGGGCTATTCCTAGATCAAAATTGGCCTCAGATCAGACCAAAAGGCCAGCAACTGTGCCCAAGTGTCAGTCAAACAGCCACAAAAGTGCCAACTGGAATGTTTTCATGTTTTGAGTGTCTGCTGCGTCTAAATTTTAACCAGAGATTTATGAGAATAGTTTGATTGATTAAAAGAAGTGTTATGGTGCATGTCATTTGACTCCTACCATTTTTTATGGCTAAGACTTATTCCTTAAAATATGGACTCACTGATTTGGAAAATTCAGTAGAGGTGAATAAATCTGGGTGAATAAAGCTGAGAATGGGCTACTTCCTACAGCCTTCTTTCTTTCTTTTCTTTCTTTTTTTTTTAAGGTTTGGTACCACCTCCAGGCAAACTGGTAGCCATCCGTTCAGCTTCAGATTCAGTGAACAGTACAAAATAGTTTTAAAAATAGGGCTTCCTTTCAACCAGACTGTACCAGGATCAGGAAGTGGGTTTGGCAATTTTTTTTTTACTTCTTAATGTTGCCTCTAGACTGTGACTCCTCTGCCCTCCTGGAAAAAGTCTCACTTGTTCCCTTGTTCCACCCTATCATCCTATCATCTCTGTCACCAAGTGTTCTTCTGGTCACCCTCTTCATCTCTACTGATGACTTCATTCCTTGGATCCCAGTATCCATATCAAATCCTACTGTTGTGCTGGGTGACCTCAGTGTCTGTGTGCATGAGTCATCCAACCGTTATTCCCACAGTCCATTGACAATTTCCTCTCCAATAACCTCAATCTATATCCACCCAGAAGAATTCCAAGTCAGGGGTGACTGATTTCCCAAGATGAAACACCCATGTAGGGTGCCACGGCGTGCTGGAGAAGATCAGAACAGCATGCAGGAGAATGCTACCACCCAGCTGTGGTCTTCAGCCTCAGGTGGGCTCTCAACACTGTCCAGCAATCTTTGTACCTGCTCTTTGTCAATTCTCTAGCGTCAGTAGCAGATACTTCTTCCCTGGAACAAGCCTATGTTTAGCTTGTGTAAGAACTCAATGTGGGTTGTTGGTTTTGGGTTTTTTTTTTCCTGTTTATACATAAAAAGCTAATCACCAGTGCCTTGAATTCCATCATTTCATGACTCTCAGAGATCCTGTGCCATCAGTTTTCCTTTCACTCACCTGCAGCATTTACCTCTTTCTCTATCGTCAACTTGCTCTTTCATCTCCAAATTTTGACTTCCTGTCCTTTTAAAAAAACACAAAAAACAATCCATCTAACCCTGACACCCTTCCTAGCCAAACTCTCACTCCTTTCCTTTTTTTTTCTACAACCCCACCACTCTGGCAGAGAAAGGCTTCATTCAGTATTCCTTTCATTCACTTCCTCTTGGCTCAGCTCCAAATCCTACCACTCTGACCAGCCTTTCCCTTCTGTCAGGACCACCAGTGACCTTCCAGTGGGTCTGTTCAATCACGTTACTTCCAGAAATTGTGTTACCACCTATCAGCCTTCAACCTTATGCATCACTCCCTCCTTCTTGCAAAGTCCTTCTTTCATCCTGCTCACCACCCTCCTGCCTACCCTGATTCCCTGGCCACCCTTATCCCTTAAATGTGAGTCATCAGGTTGACTTCACATCCTACATTCTCTGCCTGGATAACTTCAATCACTCCCGCAGCTGCAGTTACCATTACATGCAAGTCTTCAAAGTCCCTGCAGGAGATCTCCTTCCTGTGTTCTACACCGGAATGTTCTCCTAGGCATCTCACATGTATGTCCCAAAGGTATCATGATCTTAACACGTTCAAACTAAACTCATCACTATTCCCCCAAATATCTTCCCCTCCCTGTGCTCCCTACCCTGATGAGTAGCACCAACAACCCATCCACTTACCTTTGCCAGACAGCTGTCTAGCACCTGTATCTCTCCATACCTCTCCCAGCTTATTCAATCATTCCAAGGTCTGGCAATTCAACCCCAGGTGAAGAAGCCTTCTTCACCATCTTCACGGCTACTCTCCTACTTGAGGCTCTCACTAGTTCATCACTGGATCACTGAAACCACCTCTCAGTGGTCTTTCTGTCCGTGCCCCCCCCCCCCAGTCTCCCAATTCAAATTACTCTGTGTACTTCAGTGGAATACTCTTTCAAAAGTGCATACCCAATTATATCACTCCCTGAGAGCTTCCCTTGCCCACAGGATAAAATCCAAACCCTTTACCTAGCAAAAACTTGATCCACCTTTCTATCATCGTCTCTTACCAATCCTCAGTCATACCTTTCCATCTAGTTATGGGGAAATGCTTGTGAAGTTATGCAGTTTAATGGTTGATAGAAGAGTCTTAATGTCAGATAGACACGTGTTCTAATCTAGCCCTGCCACTTACTAATTTGTGACCATGGATAAGAGCACATGCTCCTCTCTTTTTGAACATGCACAGTCCATCTATTCCACAGGGCTGTCCTTGAATCCCTAGCACCCAGTGGGCCACCAATCCATACTCTGCAGATGAGTAAATGATGAGAATGAATGAATTCTTCCAGGGACAGCTCATTTCTTCCTAGAGCCAAATATTGCATCTTTACATCTGGCTGCTATGAAGTTCTTGAGATATGGCGTCCAGAGCCTTAGAATCCTCCCACAATCACTCACATAGGGTTTCTAGGCCTGTACTTCAATGTTTTTAGATTTTTCTTCACTTGAAAAGTCCATCATTGACACTTGTATGTCAAGAATACATTTAAATACATATGTGTTTACACTTCATGTGCATACAGCATAGCCATACAATGGATCTGTACAGATTTTAGGTGGCAGTACAAGCATGCACCATGTGCTGATTTTTGTGTGAACTATGTTCACACACTATGTCCTGATGTGGACCTGGGAGCTCTGTGTTGTCACCAAGGACACTCTAAACTCCTCCCCCACCTCAGGTTATGAGAGCCAGAGAGGGAGCCAGCCCAATCATAGTAGACACACAAATCCAAAGGGCCAAAGGGGGTCAAAATAGGCTTCATTGCCAAGAGTTCAGAATGTGGGAGTAATAAGGTTGATACAAGAGCAGGTGGGGAATCATCAAGGAGGATCCCCACCTCATGAACCATCTTGTAGTGAGTATGACTGACTTTTATCAACTGGGATACAGGGTGTGGTATGTTACACTGCTTTGTAGGGCTAACATAGGACAGATGGGAAGAGTTTGGCTCCAAGTTCTTCCCATGACTTATGGGCCTCTTGGAAAGTCCAGGATGCCCTGAACTAACTACCACAGCCCTGGGCCACTCTGAATGGCTGCGTATCCTACAGTGCAAATGAGAGCAGCCATCCAGGTCCCTGTCTCATGACCAGCTCTCTGGGCCTCCCAGTTCAGGGCCTATAACAACCCCTCTTTTTATACCATTTCCCATCCCTACCTTCCTTAAGGGAAGGCAAAAAAAGGGAAAAATCCTGACCTCACAGTGTGAGGCATTGAAAAGCAGTGGCTTCAGCAATGACCCAAGCATTCCGTTAGCTAAGCTAACAGAAGAACAATGCAGCCAGAGGCTGTTATAGATTGCTGGCAACTGGGGTTGGAATCTGACCATTTATTCTACAGGTGTGATTTACACATCTCACTGGATTCTGAATTAAGTGGACCCCAATTCACGAGGGCAAACTGAGAGACCAGCAATCTTTTAATGCTGTGCCGATCTCTTTGCTCTCAACAAATCAAGGCTTGGCAGCCATACAGTGGTTTTTCTTTCACTTCCTGTGGGAAAACTTCTGGGGAAATCTGGGTCACTGATAGTCTACCACTTGATTTACAGCGACGACCAATTTCTAACTTGGCTTTATCTGATCCGCTCTGAAAAATGTTTTCAGCCACTATGGGCAGTCCTGTTAAATTGTGCAGACCTGCAATCATTTTAAAAAATCACTCAACCATCAAAGATTTGATTTGGTCTGCTTAGTCTGTGCTGACCTCACTTCATTTTGCAAGGCCTGGGCCTCTGTATCCCAACCTACCATGGAACTTCCCAGCTGTGCCTCACACCGCACTTTTGCAAGCACTTTCGTATCTCTTATCTCGGGCTACTGAGACAACAGGTAATGCCATTTCCCTATCAAGGATGAGGAGACTCAAACACGGGAAGCTCTTGTGACAAGGCTGTGACGCTGCTGGATTTGAATGAGGACTCAAACCCTGCAGAGTCACCATCTCATGACACTAACCCACCACACACATCTGCCCCAGGCAAGAATAACGTCAGTGAGGCCAAGAGAAGGACCTGTGGTTCCCCTTTACAGTGTCTCGATTTGTGTTAAATATGGACAATGGGGCAATGATGAAATAAATGTGGACTTGGCCATGGATGATATGAATGGTGTGCTGGTATTTAGGCCTTCCATCTGTGCTGGGGAAAGAGAGCAGCTGTTTCTCGCCAACCCTTCCTGGCTTCCTCTGCCCCTGCCTTTCCCAGATTCCATAGCTGGATCCATCAGTGCCCCCACTCTTGGGCTCCATCCTACCCATGGCCTGAGCCAGTGCAGACCATGACGGGGAGAGTGTCTGAAGCTGAGAGCCCCTTTCTCCTGGGCTGCCTCTGCTGTCTCTTAGATTCCACAGACAACTCTGGCCCCCATATCCAGACCTGACCACTCGGGAGGAACCATCAGGATTCCATGCCATCCTTCCTCTGCACTTCTGTCTAGAACACAGCACTACTCCCCTGCTCCTTTCTCAGAATGGTGTTTCCCCATGGCTCACTGTCCTCCATTCTTTCCAGTTTGCTTTTTCTGGACTGGACAGATCCCGGTTCTAGAAGGCCAGCTGCCTTCTCCTTATTAGCAGCCTCTGTCCCTCTGACCAGACACTCCACTGATCACCAGTTCTATTATTGCAGCCAAGCCTGCTGCTCCCTTGGCCATTGGGGCACTAGATTGCATCTTTTTTTTTAATTTCCATCATGCACTGGAAATACAATGGATTTATAAAAAAGAATGCAGTGTTTCAAAACATAATACAGTACTCTTTTTCTACTTTTTTGATCCTATCATCCTTCCAGTGCCTCTTACCCACCTCATGCTTTCCCTTCCCTCTTGGGCCAGCTTTTAGATAGCACTATCAATAAATATAATCACATTTTTCTGAAAGACTGACTCGGATGAAACTCAGCACTTTGTGTATTTGTACCCGCACATATTCTGTTGAAAATTCTGGAGAGAAATACAGGACCGTGTTATCTGGTTTTGCATTTATTTTGTGACCTCAAATGGCAGAAGGGCCTTGGAGGTATCTAGAAATCAAATTGCATTTCCTTAGACTAATTGTGCTTGAACTGTCCCAGGGGATTATATTACCTTTTATCTCCTCAAACTTCCAACACCTCTTCCCCCTTCCTCATTGCAGACAGATGACCTTGCTTCCGATTTCACTGAGAAAACAGAAGCAGTCAGAAGGGCTTATCCACACCTACCATCACAGACTCCCATCTATCCATGGGTCAGTCCTGCAGGCTATGCCATCACTCTCAGATGAGGACAGACAATCCTCCACTTGTGCCCTGGATGGCATCCTCACTCCCCAACTCAAGGATGTCCTTCCAGATGTCTCTTTTCTCTCCTGCCTTACCAACTTTTCCCAGTCTCTGGATCATTCTCAGCAGCCCTCACACATGCTCTATTACCACTAGATATCTCTAAAAGCAGCCTCCTTTGAGCTCATGCTCTCCTTCATCTAAGCCTCCCTTTCTCTTTTTCCCTTTACAGCAAAATTCCTTAAAAGAGTCAACACTCTTGCTGTTTCCTCTTGTCTTACTCTCACTGAAATCCACCCCATGCAGTGGTCACCTCCACCTCTCCACCAAAACAGCTCCAGTCCAGGGCACCAGTAACCTCTCTACTGCTAAATCTAATGGTTAATCCGCAGGCTTCAAATTTCTTGGCATATCAGCAACATTTGACAAAGATGATCACTTCTTTCTAGAAGTAGTTTCTTAAATTCCAGGTCACCATTTCTCTTCATTCTCTTCCTAATTCACCCACCACCCTTTCCTAGTTTCATTTGCTGGCTCCTCAACATTGCTGGCAACCGCCCAGGCTCCATCTTTGGGCCTCTCCTCTATCTACTTTTACTCTCTTGATGATCTCATCCAACCTCCTGGCTTGAAATGCCATGCAGATGTTGATAATTCCCACCTTTGCATCACCAGTCCAGACCTCTCTTTTGAATTTCAGAATCATTCATCTGACTACCCACTCAATATTTCCACTCGGGTATCAAGTAGACATCTCTAATTTAACATTTCCAAGATTAAACTCCTATTTTCCCTCCAAAACAGGCCTTTACGTAGTTGTCGCCATCTCACTAAAGTGAAACTCCATCTTACTAGTTGCATAAACCAAAACTCTTGGAGCATCTTTGGGGCTCCTGGGTGGCTCAGTCAGTTAAGCACCCGACTTCAGCTCAGGTAATGATCTCATGGTTCATGGGTTCGAGCCCCACGTCAGGCTCTGTGATGACAGCTTGGACGCTGGAACCTGCTTTAGATTTTGTGTCTCCCTCTCTCTCTGCCCCTCCCCCATTTGTGTGCTCTCACTCCCCCCCGCCCCTCCCCCACTTGTGTGCACTCACTCCCCCCACCTCTCTCTCTCAAAAAAAAATAATCTTTAAAAAGAAACTCTTGGAGTATCCTTGACTTCTTTCTTCCTCTCACATTCTGCTTCCACTCAATGAGAAAACTCCTTAAGCTGTACCATCTAAATATACCCATCATTCACCACCTCCACTGCTACCATCTCAGTCCAAGATGGGTTTCATCTGTCTTCTGAATTACCATAATATCCTCCCAACCAGTCTCCCTGCTTCCGCACTTGCCCTGTTCCTGTTTCATCATAGCAGCTAGAGTAATCCTTAAAAAAAAAAAAAACAGGTCACATTGTGCTCCAAATCTTCCAATGAATTCTCATGTCACTTAAAGTCAAAGTCTTCATCCTGGTATCTAAATACCTTTGTAATCTAGACCTGGCCACCACCTCTTTGGTCACATCTACTACCACTGTACTCTTGTCACATTGGCTTTCCTGTTGCTTCTTGAACACACCAAGTACATTCTCAAATCAGGGCTAATGCCATTGATGTGCCTTGTTGCAAGAGTGTGTTCTTCCCAGCTATCTACATAGCTCATGCCTTTGTTTGATGTCACGGCTCAAAAATCATCTCTTTTTTCTTTAGAGAGAGGGGGAGAGAGAGAGAAAGAGAGAGAGAGAGCATGTGTGGGAAATGGGGCAGAGGAAGAGAGAAAGAGAATCTTAAGCAGGCTCCATGCTCAGCATGGAGCCCAACACAGGGCTTTAGCCCATGACCCTTGGATCATGACCTGAGCTGAATTCAAGAGCTTCTCGCTCAACCGACTGAGTCATGCAGATGCCCTATTAGTAAGGCTTTCCCTGCCCATCCTATGAAGGCATCCCCTCCCCAGCATTCCTTAGCCCCCATACTGCCAACTGACATAGTATATATTCACTTGTCTATTTGTAAAGTATCACTACACACACACACACACACACACACACACACACACATATTCACTCATCTATTTGCAGGTCATCCCATCACCCCCCACCCCAGAATGCAAGCTCCATGTGGGCAGAAACTGTGTTGTATTTACTATGATATCCTCAGAATCCACAAATAGATGTTCAAATAGATATTTGTTCTTCAATAGAAGATGTTCAAAAGATATTTGCTGACTGAGTTACAAAAATTGAAACTCATTTGTTTATTGATTATGCTTAATTTCAGAGCTTTAAGTTGTTCATGTAAAATGAGTTTAATTAGTAAAACTTTCTATTTTAGTGGAACTAGTTTTGCAAATAAATCATAGGAACAATGGTTTTTCTATTTCTCCTTGTTTTTATAATTGAGTAATGTTAGAGATAGAGTCCACATGAGGAACATGTAACTTGTGATGGCACAAAAGGGGAAATCCATGGCACCAAGGAAAACAATAGAGCCATGTTAACAGGCGATGAGGGAAAAAGTGTCTAACTTTGAATAGGGCTGGTTTATGGAGCACAGAATGGTTGGCTCCAAACCCAAGGCAGAGCTTTCCCATTATAGGTGAATCCTATAGGTGAAACCATTATAGGTGAATCCTATAATTTCAGGTAACTATGATTTGATCTGAAGCAACACTGGAGCCAGGCTCTCCACACAGCAAATACCCTAGATGCTTGGGGAAGTATTTTACCAAACATCCCGTAAATTTAAAAGCATGGAGATATGCAGATGTTAGAGGAGACCTGGTCCACTTTACCCACCTCCATACCAAGTATCTGTTCTGTTTCTGCATCTTGGGACAGGTTGCTCACCGTCCCATGAAGTAATTAGTTCTAAGCTGGGCCAGCTCTTAAACGTTGAGGAATTTTTCCTTATCTGCATTAATAGCTGCCTCCCTGAAACTAATATCCACTGGTGTGAGCTTTGATGCCACTTTCATGGCTGGTTGAACATTTGTGCTTCCAGGACCAAATTAGATGGTTGTAAATGGAGCACAGGGTTTTAAATCCTGCCACTTACCAGGCAAGCAATCCAAATGAAATTCTGAAAACGCAAAAATCAACTGCCCTGTGACATGGTAATTCTAATTCTGGCCACTTTGTTCTAAGAAATCCACATTCTTCCACTGCAGAAGCTGGAAAGTCATCAATTTACCTTCCCAGACTTTTTTTGAGCTAGGGCAATCATGTGACTCAGTCTGCAGGAGGTCTAACTTCCAGCTTCTTCTGGGAAGGCCCCATGCCTGGATATTGGCAGCCTTCCCTAAAAATGGTGGTGCATCAAGAGCTCCTCGTACCATCCCAGAAGCCTCTGTGGCTGTCCCCATTTCGTCTTCCACAAAACTAAAAAAACCCTCAAATTATCATTTCTTGGGATTTCTGGTACTCACAGCCAAATGTACTCCCAACGAACACATAACCAATTAAAATTGTACTTATGAAGAGTTTACGACAGCATGAGAAAATGTTCATGAAAACGTTAAATGGAACAGCTCCAAGTCACATTTATATGGAGTATAATTACAACCATATACATACAATCTATCCAAAGAAAATCCCCCAAATTTGTTTGGCGTTGAGATTATGCACATTTTTTCTTTTAAAATATTAAAATATTTATTGTCAGGCCCCACAGTGAACACTTTTAGATTATTTCACCCTTTTCACTTTTTTGTCCATTTCACATTTTGCTTTTGAATGAAAAAAAAATATTAAAAAAATTTTTAAATCCTCTGTCCTGGAAAATCTAAAGGAAAAAAAAAATCACCCAATCATGAGTTGGGTAAAATCCACAGAAGTAAACTTGGCCACCCCTCTCTGCTCTGCCATCATTAGCATTCCGGTTTGTCCACTAACCAGAAAAATGTGAACTAGACGTCATGGAAGACTGGCAGGAAATTGACAAATTAACCTCATCTACAAAAAAGTCCAATGATAACCGCTTGATTTCACTACTACTGCATAAATAATAACAATTGTTGAAAAATGAGGGGAGGACAACCAAGTTCCATGATTTTGGCATTAGAATGATAGGCTGCTATTGGGCATGTAAATATTATTTTGGAGGAAGAGGCTATTGAAATGCAGATCCATTCAAACTCAGACTGATATTATGGCTTGGAGTTAATTAACTGAGCTCCAATTGTGTGTAAACTGAATTGTAAAATATAATCAAAATATGTAGATGATACTATTTCTGACCTGCTGCGATGCCATGCTGGCTATCTTATTTCCTCGATGCCGTGCTCCGTTTCATGAAATAAGCCACAGGAGGTTGAAATGTATTTTCTGCAGTGATGAGGTGACACAGACATAACAACATCCAGGCAGGTGAGGATTTCTGCTTAACTCAGGGGGAAGCGGGAAACTTGGCTGCTTCCTTAAGCCCCTTGGGGAAACAATCCAAGTAGTTTTGGCAACAGTATTACCACAACCCAGCCATCCAATTCAGCTGTCAGATTCGGGCTGGGTATTTCTCTGAAGCTGCCTGGGAAAAGGTAGGGCTTCAGGGGTGGCCAGTTACATTATGTGACAGCCTTTGATTTTCTTTGGACTCTAGGGGTCTGTTCTGGGACACAGCCACCCAGCTTCAACTTCCAAGGAATATACTTACGGCCATTGCCATCATTTGGATATCCATTAACCTCATTTATTTCCTTATCTCCCAAGGAGCACATACCCATGAAATGCAGACCCTAAGAATGCCAAGTCGCCATCTCCATTCTCCATCTCCTTTTCCTACCATGTCTATTGGAGGGAGAAGCAGGGTGAGGGATGGGGGACTGGGCCTGTGCCTCTGCAGCCTTCCTATGCAGCCCACAGACACACCATAGTTCCTTTAGCACCACCATCAAGTTATTGAGCAGATGAGAAAACAGGAGAAACTGGATGGGATGTGTCTAATATCAGAGCTTTGGGAAGCCATCAGGTCTCTGATCCCTGCTGGGCAAATCACCAGCACTTTCAGAGGTAAGGTAAAACCATCTGCAAAGTAGTCCTTTTTCTGGTTTGGATTCAAATGATCCAAAGGACCTCTGAGCTTGCATTATACCCACACCCAAAAATAAGGCTCAATGAGACATAATGAGCAAGGAGAGGGCTGCTGTTCACCAAGGGGTACCCAGTCCGGGCAATAGTGTGTAGATTCCAGCTCTGCCCTGATCTGATTTCAGAGTGAGTCTTGTCATACTCTTCCCATCCTATTCCCAGGGCCAGGGGGCCTGATTCTACAGCCCAGGCCTAAGAATGAGAGACTGCCTCTTGCTAACAGGCTTCCATTGCTTCTTGACTTGAGTTTGTTGGGGCAATGGTTGTTTCTTTTTTTTAAGCACAGCAAAATAGTTTTCCTTTCTTTTTTCTTTTCTTTTTTTTTTTTTTTAGCATACCCTGTGTTGGTTATCCATATGTACTACCTTCCATCCATTTCAACTGTTCAACTATGTTTTAGCTCAATTATCTGTAATCTTAAAGAAATCATGCTAGAAAGAGATCATGCTAGCCTCCATGTATAAATAGCCTAAACAAAATATTTCTATTGTTATTTCTTTTTTTAAATGTTTATTTATTTTTGAGAGAGAGAGAGAGAGAGAGAGAGAGAGAGAGCATGAGTGGGGGAGGGGCAGAGAGAGAGGGAGACAGAGAATCTGAAGCAGGCTCCAGGTTCCAAGCTGTCAGCACAGAGCCCAACGTGGGGCTCGAACTCACTGCAAGATCATGACCTGAGCCGAAGTCGGATGCTTAACCAACTGAACCACCCAGGTGCCCCTCTATCATTATTTCTTAATGTTCCAGTTTTATATCTTGACCATGGACTTCCTCCTACATGGATGCTATCTCATCCTGCTGCATGGCTCTTCGGTTCTTCCTTGGCCCCCAACCTGGAGATTCCCTTTACCCTTTCTCTTGTCTGAGCTTGCCTTTAAGGAGCTCCTTTCTCCCTGTTGGGACTTCCAGCCCCAGCGGTTGTTATACTTTTAGGACAACAAGCTTGCCCGCTGAGTTGACATTTTTCACGGCAACTGAAGCAGAGCGCGTTCCCCCAGAGTCTGCCCCGTTATCTTGCTTTCTTAGCCTTCACACCACATCCCCCACCCCCTTCACCATCCTACTGTAATTAATCAGGCTGGGCTACTTGAAAGATTTATTGCTATAAATGGCCCAAGTTTCTGAAGTTCACTCTCCACCTTCCACTCATCACCACAGACACCAATACATAAGCTAACTGTCCATACCAAGGCTTTGGACCCTAAAACATCATCTTCCCTCCAAGGCAGTAGGATCCCCTATTAAAGAACAGACTCCACGGACTGTAAAAGGAAATCGTGTTAAATGCTCTCTTACAAATATTTAGGAAACAAAAGATTATAAGTAGAAATCAACAACAAAAAAGTCTCCAGACTTAAAGATTCTATTTTGAGCAAACAAAATGAGAAAAATAAGATGACAGATGGGCTTCATCTCAAGTACTAATGCTGCTCACTTGGTCACAGTGACTATCTAGAGCACTATGTTAAGAAGGATCCTGAGGGGGGCACCTGGGTGGCTCAGTCGGTTAAGCGTCCGACTTCAGCTCAGGTCATGATCCCATGGTTCCTGAGTTCGAGCCCCGCCTCAGGCTCTGTGCTGACAGCTCAGACCCTGGAGCCTGTTTCAGATTCTGTGTCTCCCTCTCCCTCTGCCCCTCCCCTGCTCACGCTCTGTCTCTGTCTCTCAATAATAAATAAACATTAAAAATTTTTTTTAAAAAAGAAGAATTGTGAGGGCAAATCTGAGCTGATCAGGAAATAATTCCATGGTAAATTAGTGATTCCCAGGACCAAACAGTCAGCAAATGGCAGCATGGGGCCACTTATTTGCCAAACCTGGAGTGGTCATTTGCATGGACTTTGGAGCCAGATCTCAGGTCAAATCTGGACTCAGCTACCCAGCCCAGGCTAGTATTTAGCCTCCTGAAGTTAACATTTCCCCACTAGTAAAATGGTGCTAACAATACCATACCTCTCACAGTGAATCGATGTTCCTGTTACACTTTCGCAGAACACTTACCATAGTGTGTAAACCTATGAAAAACCCAATAAACAGGAGCTCTTATGGTATTAGTTCTTTAGCTCTAAAGTCAGCTCTCACATGTAAATGCCCTGAAACATGTTCCTCTGATTTAAAGGTTTGTTTATGTTGGATTCACACCCTCCTCTCAAATCAATAAACCTCCTGCTGGTGTGTGGGAATGCTGGGTAACATTCAGTTGATGATAAATACAGCAATCTGGCCAGAGATCTGCCCAGCAATCTCTTCACCAATAGCACACCCTGCATGGGCCGGCAATGGGGACTTTGAGTGGCTCCACACTGAATCCTCAGCTTTCCCTAAAAATAGGCTCACAGGCTGAGTCACCCCTTTATTCCCAGGCTTCTCTGAAAGTTGAGCAGGATGTCACAATGTCCAGAAATAACCTCCAACATTCAGCCTCCAAATTGGCTTCCATGGGTTCTAAGGCATTCAGCTGAAGCTGGTTAAGCTGCTGCTTCTGGATTTCAGTATAAAGACAGTGATTTAAGCAATTATAAAAGCAAAAGAGGACCTCTGCATGGAAGGACCAGAGAGGCCACCTCAGAAACCTTCAGGAATGTACCAGCTTTGGCAGTGATGGGGCCCTGGGCGGGGGCTGTGGGACCTATAGTGGCTCCCTGCTTCATATTGCCTCCACTCTGCCACCAGAATATTCTCTGATAAACCATGGGTCTTCAGTGGCTCCCAACACCCACGGGGCAAGTCCTGGCCCCCTGCCTGGCACACCTGGCCTTCTGTCACCCAGAACCTCCTGTCCTAGCCTCATTTCTTGGGATGCTCCATAATACCCAACTCCATGTGGTTTCCTGATGCTGCTCTGCACCATCACAGGCCTGGTGCCTCTGCCCGTGCTACCCCTTTGGCCTTAAAACCTGGGACTCTCACCTTGGCCACCCTGACCAGGGGCAGGCTACTTTTTGCCCACTCGAGGACAGCATGAGGGACCAGGATTGGCTCCTGGAGCAGAGCAAGGGGATCAGTGAGACAGAGACTCAGGCTTCATGAACCACATTGTGGGAACTCTGAGGGGAAATGGAAGATGACAGAACGGGTATGCTGGGGGAAGCGGAAAGAGAGCTGGCATAGAGATGTAGATGATGTTGCCCCAAAGGCACATGGACCATTTGCTTAGCTGAGCTGTTTCCTCTGAAATAAAATGCAGAAAATAATACTTGTCCTGTTCATTGAAGCCCCAACAAGATAAAAGAAGTGAGACAATTCTGTAAACTCTAAATAGCCGTGAACCCACCAGGAATGTTCTCTTCATTACTTATGGTGACGTAGAGGGACAACTCAGGGTCCCGAACAAAACATACACAGCACTGATGGTGGCTGAGTTGACATTCTGAGCCCCTGTGACATAGTTTATAGCCTTGCCCTGTTTTTAACTGGCTTTCACAGGGACAGAATGTTTAAGCTTTCTTCCTTACACCTTAGTGTGAAATGCTGTTCTGGGCCTTTCCAGGTATAAGGCTTTGACTGGAGACAGAAGGTCTGAGGGTTGTGGATGCTAAAAGGAAGTCGTGAGTGTGAAAAAAGGGTAGAAATTTGAGGCATTAATGGCAAATGGGAACCATTACTTACGGGTTCCTGGGCCACTTCCTTTGGATACATTTTCTACTGCAAGAGTCAGAAGCAGAGTAGGATGCAAACAGCCATCACTGTGACAGGCAGGTGCCATCTAATACCACACACAGACCCTGTTACATGTTGAAATGTGTCCTCCCAAAGAAGGCATATTGAATTCCTAATCCTTACTACCTGAGAATAGGACTTCATTTGGAGATAGCATCTTTACAGACCTAATCAACTTAACATTATGTCATTAGGGTGGGCCCTAATCCAGTATGAGTGGTGTCCTTATAAAAAGAGAAAATCTGGCCATAGAGCCAGATACACATGGAAGACGATGTGAAGAAACACAGAGGAGATGCCTATCTACAAGTCAAGGACAGAAGCCTAGAGAAGACCCTTCCCTCTCAGCCTGCAGAAGACACCAATCCTGGTGACACCTTCATCTCAGGCTTTCAGCCTCCAGAACTCTGAGACACTACATTTCTGCCCAGTCTGTGGCACTCTCTTAAGACAGCTCTAGAAACCACTACAGATCCTTTATGACAATCCAGGCGCAAAAAGAACCAGGGAAGCCACAGTAGTCCAAATTGGGTAGATGTATTCACTGGGCGAAAACCACAGGTGCACATTTTGGAACTTTGTGCCCTTGATATGAGAGGGAAGTAAATTAGAGATGGCCCGTTTTTGTTTGTTTTTCTTATGAAATTCTCATGGATCAATCATCAATCCCCAGGCTGCCTGGTTTGAGTGCACGCCCCCTTGACCCACTGGTCCAGAGCAAGGTGTGAGATGGGAAAGGGAGTGGCTTCTGCAGAGCTGCTCATGCAGGCGCAGGTGGTGGGCTCATTGCTGGTCCAAGGTCCTACCCCTCCCACTGCTCACTGTGGCTTTTGAAGTCACAATGGGTGCCCAGCCCTGTCTCTTCCTGAAGAGGAAAACTTCACAATCTTACTCTGTCAATCTCCAGCAACTGGGCAAACCAGACCGAAAGGTCATGCTCTAACTGGAAATACTGGCTGCTCCCCACGCAGAAGGGAGGCATCAAGAGTAGACGGATCTCAAACACAGTCCAATCATCCAACAGCAGCAGGCAAAGTTGGCAAAGCGACCTCTTCAGTTCAACAAGCATTCACTGGGCATCTATGATGTGCCCACTTTTCTCTCTCATCTTGAGCTCAGGGAACCCCCGAGCTAGGGCTGAAAGCTTCTCTTCTCTTGCTAAGCTCAGGGAGAACTTAGACAGGAACCAAAAAATAACCCAGCTGGGAGAGTTTAGGTGGAAAGGAGTGTGGAAGATGGAAATGGAAGAAATTTGCAAGGCAAGAGCCCCCAGGAAGTTGGCAGGACAAGTGCCAGGCAAGAGAATGGAGGCAGCCTTTAATGCAGGGGCCCAATTAGGAAAGAATTTAGGGAATCTAGGGATAAGTCAGAAACCAGGGCATCCAGTTAAAGCTTATTTTCACTAACCTCTAGCTAAAATTTAGCATCATCTTTAGTTATGAACACAAGCACAGGCCTCAGGAATGTCATACTAATGACTTTGTCATAGGTAGAAATCACAGTTGAGGCATCTGGGTGGCTCAGTGGGTTAAATGTCTGACTCTTGATTTTGGCTCAGGTCATGATCTCACAGTTCTTGAGTTCGAGCCCTGCATGGGGCTCTGTGCTGACAATGCAGGGCCTGCTTAGGATTCTCTCTCTCCCTCTCTCTCTGCTCCTCCCCCACTCTCTTGCCCTCTCTAAAAATAAATAAATAAACTTAAAACAAAAAAAAGAAATCACAGTTTTGTCCCTCACATTATAGCTGTTTGGGATAACTCAAAATATCACTTATGCTCATCAATGATTTGAGATTGGACTATGTATTCAAGCTGCCACTGGATTTTATTTAATACAATCATAAAGTAGCACATCTGTTTCCTACTGCAATTTTCTAATATTTTTCTGTCTTTCAGCACAAGAGGTTACCTTGTTAATCCTATGTGTTTTCTTTTGTGCATTTAAGCATTATTCTGAGTCCACGAGACTGCGAAGGGTGCAAGATACAGAAGAGGTTAGGAACCCTGCTTAGTGTCACTAAGCAGGTTTTGACAGAATGCAAAAGGTACCACAGAAGGCAGCAGGTAGGTCATGATGCAAACGGCATGGCTCTTGCCCTCCAGAAGCTTATAACCAAGTGGGCGAGAGGGATGGGAAGTTCTCCTGTTGGCCTCTCTCGTTGTGCTTCCTGTGGCTTATTCCCATCAAACCAACTTCAGCAGCTCTACTAGCGCCTACGACAGCTCTGCAGGGTGTAGACAAGACACGTCTTCAGACACCTTTCTGGCACCTGCCCTGACAAATACACGAAGCCACAGTGACCATGTGTCAATGGTGCTCTGGGAGTAGTTACAATCCCAGACAAAGGCCTGATGAATGAATCTCTGCACAGATGTGAAGTAACAAAACTCCTTACACACGTATCCCTCACCTCTTACACGTGAAAGACAACTCTCATCCATCATGGTGTCCTTTCCCCCAAACTCCAATGCGGCCTCAGAAATCTTCCCAAGATAGTACTACGGATGCCTACTACCCATTGGTCAGAGTTGACATAAGAGATGAAAACCACCTGCCATTCCAGGCTTGAGGCTTTACCCTTTTCAAGAAACTGTGTTTTCTTGGGAGATTCTGGAAAATAAAAAAGGCTTCAAGGCTTAAAGAATGAATCCCTAAGGATGAAAGAAAGCAAAGGCTTAAAGCAATGAATCTCTAATGACAAAAGTACGAGAAATGTATTTGGTCAGGTAACCCTTACATTATACTGTATCAGTGGCTCTCAAAGAGTTTATTTTGTCTCCCAGGGAACACTTGGCAAAGTCTGGAGACGTTTTTGATGGCCATGATAGGGCACAGGGGGGTGCTACTGGCATCTGTTGGGTAGAGACCAGGGATGCCACTACGTGTCTTACAACATATGGGACAGCCCCATACTGCAAAGAATTATCTAGTCCAAAATGTCAATAGTGCCATAGTTGAGAAACCCTGCACTATACAATTGGCATTCTATTCTCCAAGCAGCTTCTCATAAGTAGCCCAGATAGAGAATTTCAGGGTCAGGAGTTTATATGACCACAAGGGCAAAAGCCATCCATCCACAGAGTGGACAACCATGAGCACCCACACCACTGCTGGCTCCAGCATGTTCATGTGGCCAGCCAAAGCACTATACTATTTGTTGTTGTTGTTTTCTAACCTAATTTCACAATTATGGCTCTGTTATCTTACAAAACCTTGGGCAATTTGAAAATATTTACTAAGGCACAAAGTCCCTTTGGAAATTTCCAGGCAGACAAGCCTCAAAATTGTAGCTGGCCCTTTCTCTTTAATTCAGATATAACTGACATACAATTTCATATTCGTTTCAGGTGCACAATGCAATGGTTCGATAATTGTATACACTGTGAAATGATCACCACACTAAATCTGGTTACCATCCATCACTGTACAAAGTTACAAAAAAATTTTTTTTCTTGTGATGAGAACTTTTAAGATCTACTTTCTTGGAAACTTTCAAATATGCATCACATTACTGACTATAGTTACCATGCTGCACATTACATCCCCATGACCTATTTGTTTTATAACTAGAAGTTTGTATCTCTTGACCCCCTTCACCCCTTCCAGCCACTCCCTGACCACCTCCCCCCACCAACCACCATTCTGTGTTTTGTTCTGTTTGTTCATTGTTTTGGCTTTTTTATTTTATTTTAGATTTTACATACAAGTGAGATCATACGGTATTTCTCTTTCTCTTATTTCACTTAGCATTACACTCTCAAGGCCCATCCATGTTGTCACAAAAGGCAAGATATCATTCTTTTTATGGCTGAGTAGTATTCCATTGTGTATATACACATCTTTATTGATTCATCCATCAATGGACACTTAGGTTGTTTCCATATCTTGGCTGTTGTAAATAGTGTTGCAATGATCATGGAGGGGCATATATCTTTTTGAATTAGTGTCTTTGTTTTCTTCAGATAAATCCCCAAAGTAGAATTTCTGAGTCATATGGTGGGGTTCTACTTTTAATTTTTTGAGGAACCTCCAAACTGTTTTCCACAGTGGCTGCACCAGTTTGCGTTCCCATCAACAGTGTATGAGGGTTCCCTTTTCTCCACATCATCACCAACCTTGTTATTTCTTGCTTTTTGATAACAGCCACTCTAATGGGTATGAGGTGATATATCATTGTGGTTTTAATTAGCATTAACCTGATGATTCATGATGTTGATGTTAATGTTAATGACCTTTTCACGTGCCTGACCATCTGTAGGTTTTCTCTGGAAAAACGTCTATTGAGATCCTCTGCCTATTTTTTAATCAGATTGTTTGCGGGTTTTTGTGCTGTCGAGTTGTATGAGTTCCTTATATATTTTGAATAGTAACCTTTTATTGGATACATGATTTGGATATTTTCTCCCATTCAGTAGGTTGTCTTTACACATTGTTGATAGTTTCTTTACTGTACGTAAGCCTCTTAGTTTAATGTAGTCCCACTTGTTTATTTTGCTTTTTGTTCCCTTTGCTTCGGGAATCAGATACAAAAAAATCATCACCAAGACCAGTATCAAAGAATTTACCACCTGTTTTCTTCAAGGAGTTTTATGGTTTCAGGTCTCATATTCAAGTCCTTATTTTGAGTTAATTTTTGTGTGTGTTGTAAGAGAGTGAACTATTTTCAGTCTTTCGAATGTGGCTGTCCAGCTTCCCAACACCATGTATTAAAGAGACTGTCCTTTCTCTATTGTATATTTTTGCCTCCTTTGTCATAAATTAATTGACCATACAAGCATGGGTTTATTTCTTGGCTCTCTATTGTGCTCCATTGATCTACATGTCTGTTTCTACATCAATGTTCCTACATGTACAATAGTTTTGTAATATAGTTTGAAATTAGGGTGTATGATGCCTCCAGCCTTATTTTTTCTCAAGATTGTTGTGGCTATTCTGGGTCTTTTGTGGTTCCATACAAATTTTAGGATTATTTGTTCTATTTCCTTAAAAAATGTCATTGGGGGGCGCCTGGGTGGCGCAGTCGGTTAAGCGTCCGACTTCAGCCAGGTCACGATCTCGCGGTCCGTGAGTTCGAGCCCCGCGTCGGGCTCTGGGCTGATGGCTCAGAGCCTGGAGCCTGTTTCCGATTCTGTGTCTCCCTCTCTCTCTGCCCCTCGCCCGTTCATGCTCTGTCTCTCTCTGTCCCAAAAATAAATAAACGTTGAAAAAAAAAATTAAAAAAAAATGTCATTGGGATTTTGATAGGGATTGCACTGGATCTATAGATTGCTTTGTGTGATATGGACATTTTAACAGTATTAACTCTTCTGCATGAAATTTCTTTCTATTTATTTGTGACTTCTTCAAATTCTTTGATCAATGTATTATAGTTTTCATTATAAAGGTCTTGCACTTCCTTGATTAAATTTATTTATGGGTATTTTATTCTTTTTGATGCAGTTGTAAATGGGATTGTTTTCTAAATTTCTCTTTCTGATAGTTCATTGTTAGTGTGTAGAAATCCAATAGAGTTTTAGATATAGATTTTGTACCCTGTCACATTACTGAATTCTTTTATTAGTTCTAATAGTTTTTTTTTTAAGTCTTTAGGTTTTCTTTTTTTTTTTTTTTTATGAAATTTATTGACAAATTGGTTTCCATACAACACCCAGTGCTCATCCCAAAAGGTGCCCTCCTCAATACCCATCACCCACCCTCCCCTCCCTCCCACCCCCCATCAACCCTCAGTTTGTTCTCAGTTTTTAACAGTCTCTTATGCTTTGGCTCTCTCCCACTCTAACCTCTTTTTTTTTTTTTTTTCCTTCCCCTCCCCCATGGGTTCCTGTTAAGTTTCTCAGGATCCACATAAGAGTGAAACCATATGGTATCTGTCTTTCTCTGTATGGCTTATTTCACTTAGCATTACACTCTCCAGTTCCATCCACGTTGCTACAAAGGGCCATATTTCATTTTTTCTCATTGCCACATAGTACTCCATTGTGTATATATACCACAATTTCTTTATCCATTCATCAGTTGATGGACATTTAGGCTCTTTCCATAATTTGGCTATTGTTGAGAGTGCTGCTATGAACATTGGGGTACAAGTGCCCCTATGCATCAGTACTCCTGTATCCCTTGGATAAATTCCTAGCAGTGCTATTGCTGGGTCATAGGGTAGGTCTATTTTTAATTTTCTGAGGAACCTCCACACTGCTTTCCAGAGCGGCTGCACCAATTTGCATTCCCACCAACAGTGCAAGAGGGTTCCCGTTTCTCCACATCCTCTCCAGCATCTATAGTCTCCTGATTTGTTCATTTTGGCCACTCTGACTGGCGTGAGGTGATACCTGAGTGTGGTTTTGATTTGTATTTCCCTGATAAGGAGCGACGCTGAACATCTTTTCATGTGCCTGTTGGCCATCTGGATGTCTTCTTTAGAGAAGTGTCTATTCATGTTTTCTGCCCATTTCTTCACTGGGTTATTTGTTTTTCGGGTGTGGAGTTTGGTGAGCTCTTTATAGATTTTAGATACTAGCCCTTTGTCCGATATGTCATTTGCAAATATCTTTTCCCATTCCGTTGGTTGCCTTTTAGTTTTGTTGGTTGTTTCCTTTGCTGTGCAGAAGCTTTTTATCTTCATAAGGTCCCAGTAATTCACTTTTGCTTTTAATTCCCTTGCCTTTGGGGATGTGTCGAGTAAGAGATTGCTACGGCTGAGGTCAGAGAGATCTTTTCCTGCTTTCTCCTCTAAGGTTTTGATGGTTTCCTGTCTCACATTTAGGTCCTTTATCCATTTTGAGTTTATTTTTGTAAATGGTGTGAGAAAGTGGTCTAGTTTCAACCTTCTGCATGTTGCTGTCCAGTTCTCCCAGCACCATTTGTTAAAGAGGCTGTCTTTTTTCCATTGGATGTTCTTTCCTGCTTTGTCAAAGATGAGTTGGCCATACGTTTGTGGGTCTAGTTCTGGGGTTTCTATTCTATTCCATTGGTCTGTGTGTCTGTTTTTGTGCCAATACCATGCTGTCTTGATGATTACAGCTTTGTAGTAGAGGCTAAAGTCTGGGATTGTGATGCCTCCTGCTTTGGTCTTCTTCTTCAAAATTCCTTTGACTATTCGGGGCCTTTTGTGTTTCCATATGAATTTTAGGATTGCTTGTTCTAGTTTCGAGAAGAATGCTGGTGCAATTTTGATTGGGATTGCATTGAATGTGTAGATAGCTTTGGGTAGTATTGACATTTTGACAATATTTATTTTTCCAATCCATGAGCAGGGAATTAGGTTTTCTATATATAAGATTATGTCATCCACAAATAGTGGCTGCTTTACTTCTTCCTTTCCAATTTGGATGCTTTTTATTTTTTATTTCTTCCTGCCTAATTTCTCTGGGTAAAACTTCCAATACTATGTTGAATAAAAATGGCAAGAGTGGGCATCCTTGTCTTGTTTCTGATCTTAGAGGAATCGCTTTCAGCTTTTCATCATTGAGTAGGATGTTAGCTGTGGGCTTGTCATATATGGTCTTTTATTACATTGAGGTACATTTTCTCTTACACCCACTTTATTGAGAATTTTTTATCGTAAATGGATGTTGAATTTTGTCAAATGATTTTTTAACATCTAATGACATGATCATATAATTTTTATCCTTCATTTTATTAATGTGGTGTATCAAGTTGATTGATTTATGAATGTTGAACCATCCTGGTATCACTAGAATAAATCCCACTTAATGATGGTGTACGATCCTTGTAATAATACATCGTTGGATTGTGATTGTCTAAGAAGCCTGACTTGTTCTTGATAGGTCCTAGTCGTTAATGGTATGTCAAGAACTGTCAGTGTTCCAAAGGGAGGGATCACAATCAGCACCTAGCTTCAGGCTGATTGGAAGCCAAATCCTTAGGCAGCAGCTTTTTTTATTTTTATTTTTTTTTTAATGTTTATTTTTGAGACAGAGAGAGACAGAGCATGAACGGGGGAGGGTCAGAGAGAGAGGGAGACACAGAATCTGAAGCAGGCTCCAGGCTCTGAGCTGTCAGCACAAGGCCGACGTGGGGCTCGAACTCACGGACTGTGAGATCATGACCTGCGCCGAAGTTGGACAGTTGGACGCTTAACCGACTGAGCCACCCAGGTGCCCCAGGCAGCAGCTTTTAAAGTATGCAAATATATACAGCCTCATGGGACCCCAACTGTAAACCCTGCTGGCCTCCAGACCAGGTGACCTGGAGGTGTCCTCTGGGTGACAATTGCAAAAATTAGGGCTTCAGATGAGTGGATAAGCTCCTTTCTGAGAAGTACCGGTAAGCTGTAGTGAGGCCAAGGGAGAGCACAAAGATGGCATCCCCCAGCCTACTTTCTCTGAGAGTACTTCTGTAGCTTCTATAAATGTGGCAAACCTGAAGTCTGCCCCTCAGGCTGAAGCTCCACACCAAGAAATGGACCTTTTCCGCCAAAAGACTAGGGGTGTGTTTCAATCTGCTTATCTGTTAAGAACTATCTGCCCTGGGGTTGCTGAGAACTGTCTCTCCAATTGTTACAGTTCTGGGGAACTAGGAAAGGAAGCCACCCTGGCCACCAGAGCCAGGTGATCAAGGAGCATCCCATGTGTGGAATGCACCCCTGCCAGGTTTCACAGGGCCACAGGAGAGTGCAGGGCTGGGGCGTACCCACCAGCTTTCGTGGGGTGGCCGGCCCTTCTGGACAAGAAAGAGAAGGAAGCGGAAAGGAAACCGTTGATGTTTCAGAGAGCCCCACATGGATTCTGCTACCACAGGCTATCATCATCCACAGATGGTCACTTCATTTACATTGAAGGCAGTGATCGTACGGGTTCCAGGAGGTAACTAACCCACCATAAAGTGCTAACAAATGACAGGGCAGCTGGTCAGAAGCCACTGCTCACTGGCTTCCTGCTTGGACCCAGGGAATGTGGTACGTCTGTTCTCTGACTCTCATTCTGACACATTCTCTTTAAAATCCTCAGAGAGAGAGGAGCACCTGGGTGGCGCAGTCTGTTAAGAATCTGACTTCGGCTCAGGTCTTGAAGTTCATGGGTTGGAGTCCCACATCCGGCTCTGTGCTGACAGCTCAGAGCCTGGAGCTGCTTCAGGTTCTGTGCCTCCTTCTCTCTGCCCCTCCCCCGCTTGTATGCTTGTGCGCGCTCTCTCGCTCTCCCTCTCTCAAATAAATAAATGAACATTGAAAAAAAATCCTCAGAGAGAGCAGAATGAGGGTTCTTGCAATTTCTAGGGAGAAAGAAAAATGATCTGGAGAATCACCAGTGTTTTCCCTCCACCCTCTCAGTCCCTGTCACTAGGGGGACAAAAATGGTTTTACATGTAATGACTTATTTTTAGATGGGCCAAGCCATCACCTCTAAGACATCAGGTTTTCTGGATTCCAAAGGGAAGCAGCATGCAGTTGGCTTAGCTGGCAAGAATATACGAAGAAAATTCTACAGGAGCAAAACTCACATGTGAGCACTTGGGCGAATACAAGCCTTCCATCGTGGTAGCCCAGACAACATTACAAGCGTGACTGAGATGCTTTATTGTTCTGGACTGCCAGCAAAAAGACACCAGTTACTTCTCTAAGGTAAAAGACACCTGGAGCCCTAATGGCAGATACAACCACAGAGGACATGCCACCTGGAGCAGGAGACAGCAAAATTTTTCTATAAGGGGTCAGAGAATAAATACTTCAGGCTTTGCAGGCCACATGGTCTCTGTCAGAACTATTCAGCTGTGCTGTTACAACATGAAGCCAGCCCTAGACAACACATAAATGAACGAGAATGGCCCTGTTCTAATAAAACTTCATGCGTGGACATTGAAATCTCAACTTCATGTAATTGTCACATGTCATGAAATGTTCCTCGAAAAAATTGTTTTCCCAACCATTTATAAATGTAACAACGACATACTGCTCACAGGCCTTATGAAAACAGACTGCAGGCCAGATTTGACCTGTGGGGGGGGGGGGCGGGGTGGGTATTGCTTGCTGACCCTTGGCCTAAACGGAAAATAAGAATTTTCATTTGTTCTTAATTCTGAAGCTGCCATATCAAATTGATTTTCCTTCTTGTCTCACTGTGATTCTGAAATCACACTAGTAAAATGGATAAATGAAAAAACAAACAAACAAGACAAATAAAATCAACCATCACGGCCCTCTCGACCAAAATATCCAGGCTGGGAATCATCTGGTTGTGGCCGCAGCGCGACTCATTTGCCAACATGCCATGAGGCCCCATCTTGCTCAATGCAGGATAAGATATACGGCTTGTTAAAGGCTAGCAGTCCAGTGGTATTTTTAAACTCACTCAGTGTGAGCCATCTCCCTGTTTAGTCTTATTGCAGATTTATATTATTCAAAGGTCGGAAGGGAAGGGGGCGGGGGGGGGGGGGGCTGGGAAATGTAGCAATTTCCAAAATTCAGCTGTTCTCCTCCTTCCAACACACATTAGGCCATTTCATATTCTCCAGAAAAGATATGTCCAGTGGCTTTCTTGAAAACACATTAATGTATTGATGAGGCACTCTTATCCTTCTAATATGCATCCTACCTCCCTACAAATATATTACTATTTAAAATCGATGGGTATTGGGGTGCCTGGGTGGCTCAGTTGGTTAAGCGTCCAACTCTTGATTTTGGCTCAGGTCATGATCTCGTGGTTCATGAGTTCGGGCCCCACATTGGGCTCAGCGCTGATAATGCAGAGCTTGCTTGGGACCCTCTCTCTCTCCCTCTCTTTCCGCCTCTCCCCCATGCTTGCTTGCCCTCTCTCTCCCAAATTAATAAACTTACAAAAACAGTCAATAAAACCAATGAGTATCTTCACACTCACAATGGAAGAGTCAAACACAGCCCTAGAAAAAGCGGGTTCTGAATCAGTGGTGAAGGCAACAGGTATGTGAAGGTGATGGGCTTGTCAGATGAAATACGGGGTGCCCAGTTAAATCTGAATTTCAAATAAACAAATCATTGTTTAGTATGAAAGTGTGTCCCGTGCAATAACCAGGAATCCTATATTTTTAGTTGCTAAATGTGATAACCCTGGGAGGGGGTAGTGAGAGGGCCAGCCTGGAAGAGAAGGTAATTATTGGGGGAAAATAAGAATTTGTTATAGGTCTGGGAGGGGTACTTGTTATGAAAGAGTCACGCACCAAAGACTGGGTGGATTTCTTGTTCCGGTAAAGTTGGGTGCAAGGAGAACTGCTTACACGAACCGCGAGATCATGACCTGAGCCGGATTCGGACACCTAAGCAACTAGGCCAACCAGGCGCCCAACACCAGTGGTTCCTGAGAGAGTACTGGAGGCTGACAGAACTGTCTGTATCCTGAGGGTGTTGGTGGTTACACAAATCTACACGTGAGTTACAACTTAGAGAAGTATACATCAAAAAGGTCACATTTGCTCTGTTAATTTTCTTTTTTAAAGTGGGCTTTCAGTTGTTATGTCTTACAGAAAACTCACGAGTTCATCCAGCAAGCTGCATAAGGAACTGATTGACGTAGCAGTTCTGACTCTAACCCAACACCATGGCTTTCTTACAGGGTCGCCATCCCACAGGGCCCCTCGGAGGGTTTCTGACAGGCCCACCCACCAATTTGCTCAACATGCCTAAACATATCTACATCTCACTTAGCTTCAAGCTGTAACACCACCCGGTCACCTCCTCAAAATCCTAGCAATTAAATAAAATATGCTGTGAAAGGCAGAAGTGGAAAACTGGTGGCCCAGGGTGGGGGCTGGCAGGGAGGGAGGTGGGATGGGAAATGAATCCAGCCCACACTGTGCTAAAATCGCTTTATGTTTGGTTTGGCCCATACAGTGTTTAAATCGTTATGAACATTTAAACATCAACAGACTCCCTTCAAAAGCTGGATTTCCAGGTCCTCTTGAAAAAGCAGAAGATCCTGGGCGTGTATCCTCACAAAGTACCAATCAACTAGAGTTGAATGCTGTCTGCCCCTGAGAAGCCGGCCCTCTCTGGGTGACCACAATCCCAAGAGCTCAGCCACCGTGTCAACCTGGCACCCGTACACATCTGGGTTTTTAATGCCAGGCATTTGGCAGGGTGTCTGGCAATGGGAAGCCCTCTGGAGTTGGGAGACCCTTCTTCCCTTCCCCTTAAAAAAGCTACAGGATGAAGTTGCCACATTTTACTTGTTTGCAGAGCCCCAGGGTGCCCTGGCTCCCTGTAGAGAAGATGTTCCACGCCTGCCTGTCCACTGCTAAGCCAGTCTGCTTCCAGCTTTCCTCTGTGGACCCAGACTTAGGACGGGTGGAGAGCTGGAATCATCCAGAGGCAGTAGCAGCTGACATGTCCAGACAGAGATGATGGCGGCAGTGGGGGAGGGGGGAGTAACTGAGCAATTGAAATTACTTTCCCTTTCGCCTCCTCTGTGGTGTCAGGGTGAGTACTTTCTCTTCATTCTCCCCTATCAGATCCAATACTGATGGGGCATCCATTATTCTCACTCCGGCGTGAATACGGATGGGGGTGATCAGGATACCAGTGTCTTCTTTCCAGTAGTTGGTGGCACTAGACAGTATATCCCACAGCGAGCCTCCAGGCTCTGCCTTCTGACCCGCCCCCACCAGACTTATCCCACCGTTAAATATCCTTCAGCTTCTACTGCGAGTTTTATTTGATGAACAGCGCTACGTATTGAACACATATGCCCGGACTTTACTGTTCATGCACAAGGCTGCCTGTTTAGCACCTGGTAAAGAGAAATGGGGACCTCAGAGGATAGGCTTGTCACCATCCCACAGTGTGTTTTTGTTTGCCTGGATAAGCAGTATTTCCTTTCAAGGTCACTATTTAACTTCAAGCTTTTCAGATTTTTTTTTAACTGATTGTTTTTTTTCCAGCTTTATTGAAGTGTGATTGATAAGAATTGTATATATTTACGGTGTACAACGTGATGTTTTGATATATATATATACATAGTCATTGTGAAACAATTACCACAATCAAGGTAATTAATACATCCATCGTCTCACATAGCTGTCATTTGTGTGTGTGTGTGTGTGTGTGTGTGTGTGTGTGATAACACATGAGATCTACTCTGCACACTTCAAGTATGTAACAAATGATTATTAACTGTAGTCACTATGCTATACATTAGGTCTTCTGAACTTACTCATCTTCTAACTTAAAGTTGTATCCTTTGATCAATATCCCCCTTTGCTCCCACCTCCCAGTCCCTAGTAAGAGCCATTCCACTCTGCATTACTATAAGTTTGACTTTTTTCTCTATTTCATATATAAATCAGATCATACAGTACCTGCCTCTCTGCATCTGGCTTATTTCACTTAGCATAATGTCTTCAAGGTCCATCCGTGTCATCACAAATGGCAGGATTTCCTTCTTTTTAAAGGCTGAATAAAAATGCCATTATTATGTAAACCACCTTTTCTTTACCCATTCACCTGTCAATGGACACTTAGGTCATTTCCATATATGGGCCACAGTGAATAATGCTGCAATGGACGTAAGGGTACAGATGTCTCCTGGAGGTAGCGATTTTACTTCCTCTGGACACGTACCCAAAAGTGGGATTGCTGGACCACGTGGTAGTTCTATTCCTAATTTCTTGAGGAACCGCTCTATTCCTTTCCACTTTTCAAATCTTACGTGCCTCAGAGTCCCCATGGAACAAGGAAATTTTTGAACCACTCCCCACCCCATTAGAGGCAGCAGGTATTATCAACCCAAGCTGACAAGTCAGACCATAGAAACTCAGTGTTTGGACCAACCAGGAGCCCCACAGAGGGCTCTATACTTCTCAGCAAGAGGCACCTCTCACAGATCACAGCCTCTCTATCATGTCACATATGGGACACACATACTACCAGAGCCGCCGGGATCCTGAGGCCCTGTGTGGTAGTTACCGGCCTCAAAGTTGTTGCCGTTTTTGCTCAAACTCAGAGAAAGAAGATCCCCCTGCTTACCACCAAAGGGGTTAAATTTTCAAGCATATGTTTTTCTCTTAAGAATAACATTTTTTTTCTAACCCTCAAAGTTTTAAGTTTCAGCTCTGAATTTAAAAATAAAGCGAATACTCAGATGACTGGTTATGATTTCGAAGAAGGGGGCGGAATCCCACCCACCTAGAATAGTCAGTAAACCAGGATAATTCAGCAAAACGGTAAGGGCAGGTTTTACAAACGCCCCAAGGACATTTGGTAGTTCACAGACTGTCATGAGCCTAGAAGCCCACAGGGCAATGAGACAGGCTGCAGGGCAGGGGTGGGTGGGGAAGGAAGATGTGTTCTGAGCTCTGGCCCACAGTCTTTTTCACCTACAACCAGGGATTTTATCTTGGGGGCACATGTGGCTTTTCTTTTCCTTTCCATCTTGTGCAAGGGAAAGGTACCAGGTGCCCTATCCCCATCTTCTGGCTAAGCTCGTGTGACGCAATAGAAGCATTGATACTAGAGTCAGAGGTCACCGCCAAGCATTTTTTCTATGCGTTCAAGTGTTATGTAAACAGGCTACGGGTTGTCTTTGTCTGTCTGTCTCTCGCGTATGTAATAATCTCCTTTTGAAGATTTTGTTCAACATGAAACTAATGGAAAAGACTGACATGAGAATTAACCAAGGGCATATGTGCCTCCAACACACACCACCCCACAAAATCCTCTGCTTCTGCTGGCATTTCCTGTCAGAAATAGGTCTCAGCTGTGCATGTTCTCCCAAACCCACAGCGCTCATGTGCGAACTCTCCTCTGCAAAGTATCCCGCGCTGGGCGGCCATCAGCCACAATCTGTCCATGTTCTCCTGGGCTGCGTCCTGGATGGCGTGGCCGCTGTGCGTTGTGTTTTGAGACAGGCAAGAGTCTGGCTGAGGCTGAATCCTTCTGCACGTGAAGGGTTGGGCCGAACAATGGACGCTACAAGTAAGGGTGAGGGAAGCTCGTGGGACCTCTTGGTGAGAATAAACTCCTCTTTGATAGGCCAGTGACAAGCCAACCCTGTGTACGCACAGACTGGCTTGGGAGAAACAATAGCCATCATCGACTAAATGAGTCTCAGTTGCGGCTCATCTTGGCAGCCTATTAGAGTTGCCCACGTGAGAAGCAGCTGCATGATGAAGTGGGTGTGAGGGCCAGAGAGGCTGCTACCCAACCTCATCACCTGATCTGCTAGGGGACCTCTATTAGGGGTACACCCACAGTGCCGTAATAGGTACCGTGCCCCTCTCAAAGGCCTCCCACTGGACGGCCAGGTATCTGCCCGACTGCGTGGCCCTCTGCGTGAATTTTGTAGGCCATGCTTTTAACCAGCTAATCCGAAGCATACCCTCCAAACAGGTGTCTTTTTTTTTTTTTAATTTTTTTTCAACGTTTATTTATTTTTGGGACAGAGAGAGACAGAGCATGAACGGGGGAGGGGCAGAGAGAGAGGGAGACACAGAATCGGAAACAGGCTCCAGGCTCTGAGCCATCAGCCCAGAGCCTGACGCGGGGCTCGAACTCACGGACCGCGAGATCGTGACCTGGCTGAAGTCGGACGCTTAACCGACTGCGCCACCCAGGCGCCCCTCAAACAGGTGTCTTCAAGTGACCCATAGAAACTTCACTCTCTTTAAATCAATTAAAACAACTACCCAAACAAAGACCTCCTCCTGATCAGCCACTTGGTGTGCGAAGATACTACATCACTTTCAAACTGAGCTTTCTGTAGGCTCCCATTTGGTCTTTTATTCTATTTCGCCTCTTGTAGATATCCACACCTCACAAACTCCCGGACATGTCCCAGTGGGAATGTGGCACTGATCAAGACCCAGGCCACGATCTTCCTTTACCATTAATCTAGCCCTTCACCAGAGATTCTCCACTTGTACTCCCCAGAAGAGCAGCTGCAGCTGGGAAAGTATCGCTTGGGGACTTGTTAGAAAGGCAAATTAGCAGGCCCTGCCCTAGACCTGCTCAATCAAACACCCTGGGAGCGGGATCCAGCAACCTGTGTTTTAAGGAGCTCTTGGATAATCCTAATGCATTAAAGTTTGAGAATCACTGTTCTACACCATATCTGTTAAAATGTCTATGTCCAATGCCAGTTGCCGCTATTACGAAGTTCTAAGTCCAGCTGGGTCTCCCTATATTGTCTATTACTTGAGGCTGATAATAAATTGAAATCACCTAAACACCCTGGGTGATATATGTGAGGGCGTCAGATTCGAATATTGTATTCTTAAAGATTCTTCTCTAACAGGAATTTCCCACATCAAGGTACTGATTGTCTACAATTTTTCTGTTAATTTTGAAAGAGCAGCCACTCACCAAGATGTGAATATTCTGGGTTACCATAATGTCAATGATTACAAGAGCTCACTTAATATCAGAAGAGACAGTAAATATGCACTATTTTTCCAACAATCCAAACATTTGGACACCAAACTCACAAAGCCCTGGTGAAAAACACCGAGGGGGATGCTGATAATATTACTTCCACAATACCCTTATGAAATCCAAATAAGTCCATGCATATGAAAAGCACATTGTTCAAAGTTCTACCTACATCTGGAGGTCACACAAGGTCGACCTGTGGACTCGAAGGAATTTTGTTTTGTCCACAAATTTTTTAAAAGTGTTGAAACTAGTTCTCTTTTAAAGGGAGATCTCACATTTTCGAAAAGCAGATTTCCTGCTTCCGGTGAAAATGGGTTGATGTGACAACATAAATTCCATGTTCCCACATGGTATAAATTTACCGTGTCCTAACTGCGAAGAGGCGTCTGCTTTCCAGGTCCTCACGATTGCCCACTCAGTCTGTGTCACTCCTTTACGTTACCTGTTAGCCCTTGGAGCTTTGAAATTTGCAACTCCTATCCACTATACACAATGCTTTTCATAATTAGTAGTATCCTCCTGCACTGGAAATGCTCAGTAGCTACCATAGTCATCTGAAATTTCCCAGTTTGGCTAAAATGTTGAAGTTAGTAGAATTCATCTTTCACTCTTTGTGTCCATTTTCTGTTTAAGGATCCACGAGTTCTGATTTGTTGATTCACATACAAACAGAGAACTTTGGGTGCTTTCTATATCCTTGCTCTGGGCATTTCCCATGAAATTTCTCAAATAACCTTCACGACAAGTCCATGAGGTAGGTATTATGTTTATCCGCATCTTACAGATGCGGAAACCAAGAGACGGTGAGGTGAGGACATAGAGATGTTAACAGAAAGGCCAGGACTTGAGTCAAGGCTTTAGGATACCAGAATCCCTGCTCATAACTCACCAGACCATGCGAATCACTGCCAGTCCAGGAGGCCACTGTCCAGTGTCTCCATGCATCAGTGCCAATGTGCTGTCTCAGTCAATGTCACACCACATGATGACCGATGTCACACCACATAGTGATTATTGTCAAGCGAGTTGAACACTCCCAAAGGGCATCAGTGATGAAATGAGGGTAGTTCAAAGGACCAACAGCAGGGGTCCCAAACGTGTTGGACAGCCCCAAAGAAATGCACAAGCACCAATACTGAGCCCTGGTTTCCCCTAAACATTGACAAATCATACTCCACAAGTCCACCTGCTTGGCTTTTTTAACGATGACTTTTTAACGAAGGCTGCTGTATGTCTCGGGGCCCTTGCCAGAGTAGCTGCTCTTTGTCCCAAGAGGCTAAAGCCTGAAATACTCAGAGGTCCAAATAAGTGGCCAGAGAGGTGTATGACCCTGGCGCATGTTTGTGTAAGGCTTGCCTTGGCACCCTCAGACCTGGCAATGACCCTAAACGAGCCCAAAGCGGCACCTATCTCCTGGGTGGCCCCGCAGATTCAGCTGGGGTGAACACTTCCTCAGCACCAGTATCCGGAGCAAACCATCGTTTAGGCCTGAACTTGAAATTTTAGAAGCACGGTATCACCCTTGTTTCTGAGATGGACGAAGAAACAAACGAGTGGTCAGGATCTTTGTTTCTTCATTCCTTTGCTGTCACCTGCCAGTGACACAGATTCACAAGGGACATATACAGGGATGGTCCCCACAAGAATCCATTGTTTTACTATAGGGTTTGGGGTTTGAGTGTCTAAACCCTCTGAGGGGTCCCTGGCTTGGGAAGCTGGACTGGGCGGGGATCACATGTAAACTGCAGGAAAGACTTCTTCCCAGGCTATGCAGACCAACCTAAGTGGCCTGGATCAAAAGCAGGCTGATTGGCCCCCTCTGCCCCTAGTTCCACACTCTAACCCTTATCGTTCCACGGCAGGAAGAGGCATGGAGACATGAACCCAAGGAAATGCCAAAAGTGTTTCTCTGCAAGTGCAGGGCACAGCCAGGCTAAGCCACCCACTGACATCCAGGCCTTCTCGGGACAGAGAATGGGAGCAGGTGGGAGCCACAGGCCCACTAACTGTGCTCTCTGCATGAAAGTCTCAAGAGGCAGAGGAGCTCAAAGTGAGATCCCCAAAAGGGCAGATTCCATAGAGGCACATCCAGGCCCACATGTCCTCAAGTTCATCCCTCTCCTCCTGACTGTGGGACTCTAGCTCAAAGGATCCTTGTGGCAGCTTCCCCCGACCCCATCAGGGCACCCCTCCAAGCGAGATGTGCCACTAACACAAGGGATCAGGATTCAGGAGGGACTGACCTCAACACGTCTCTTCCACATCTCACTGTGTGGGCTTGGATACCTCTGCAGAGTCACTTGTAAAGTGGAGGTAACGAGACCTGCCCCACACAGCTCAGAATTGAGGTAACACGTGCCGGTTTTTATAAATCACATACTGGTGTACAAATGCAAAAGACCATTTTTATTATTCCACAGAGTGGGTTCTTATTAAATGACAAAATTCTCTAAAAAGCCTGTGTAGGTTGGATGGGACTTTCATATTTTTAGCACAAGGGGACATGCTCGTGTTGGTCCCTGGTACAGGCCCCAGGCCTTGTCCATATGGCTCCGGGGGCTTTGGCCCAAGACGACCTCTGAAACATTTAGTTATCTTCCCACAGGTCCAGGGAAGGCCGTCTTCCTCCCGGATGCACAGACATAACATCCTCTCTCAAAGTTGATTTCCATTGAGACACAGTAGCTTCTTCCCCAAGGGAGCGTTACTCATTCCGTCAGAACTCACATCAGATCTCTCCATGCACTGAAACCCAACTTGGAAGACGCTCAAAAGGATGTGGGCCTCCTGGTTTGCCTGGGCCTTTCCCAGTGCTACTGGATCAGTCTGCTTCTCCCTCGCTGGCTCACCCTGAGGCTGTTGGAACCACCTGCACAGTGTGCTCGTAGGAAAAGCAGAAGATGGGCCACCGTCTTAGGGGTAGCAATTCAGGGCAGTCATCCAGGCAGCAATACAGGGGCTCCAGTGCCCTGAAGTGTGGGTTCAAATCCTGGCTTTGACACTATCTGTTAATGTTGGGCTCTTTACCTATAAAATCTGGGTAAATACAGTAGTTCCTACCTCATCAGTTTACTCACATTAAATGACATAAGGTGTGTTAAAATGCACTTTAGTCTTATTACCGAGTTTGCGCCTTCAGCTACCGACTTAACTCCTACATGCCTTTGGCTTTCCCTTTCTCTTATTAACGGTTCCAAATACATAATAAACAAACAATAAACAAATAAATAAATAAATATCTTCTGCTAACCAGGAGGCGATTATATTTTATCTTGCCCAGTCTTCAGGACTTGTTCCAAGGTCTCCCGTCTGGAGAATGTTCCACAGCTCCTTGAGGTTAGGTCACCTGCTCCACAGGAGTGCTCATTTGCGTAAGTGCTCTTGGCACTACATAGTAACTGTTTATGTGTGTTTCTCTGTTAGATTTTTTTCATCTTTTTTAACGTTTATTCATTTTTGAGAGACAGAGAGAGACAGAGACCGAGCAGGGAGGGGCAGAGAGAGAGGGAGACACAGAATCTGAAGCAGGCTCCAGGCTCTGAGCTGTCAACACCGAGTGACGTGGGGCCTCGAACCCACCAACCGTGAGATCATGACCTGAGCCAAAGTTGGACGCTTAACTGACTGGGCCACCCAGGCGCCCCCAGACTATTAACAACTTAAGGTTTAACAACAACAACAAAAAAGCAGATCACACAGTACCTTGTTGAATAATGTTCAATAAATGGCAATTGTACTGTAATTCCCTAGAATTATTATTCACATTAATTCTGCTACAGAGGCAGTTTGCTATCTCCTACTATTATAGCTTTGGGAGTGTCCCTACAGATGGAAGGAGTGCCTGGGAGTAGAGACAGTTGTCAAAGATGGACTTGTTCTTCTTCTGTCAGGAAGTAGGATGAGATTCATCTTTTCTCATTGATTAGGCTCTGGATTCAACTGGAAAAAATCAATTACAGTACCATAGTCTCTGAGCACTTTATTCTCTAGTGGGTTAAAAAAACAAAATCCCAGACTACCATGCGACAAATGGGTCACAGGACGTTCTTTCAGGATGTAAGTGTGTAAAAAGTAATATCTTCCACCTGATGGCTGAGACTTGGGGACACTGACTTTTTGGTATTGATAGTACCTTCCCAGAGGAGGCGCTCTGTGGGCACCTGCTAATGAATGGATGGATGAATCCTCGAGTGGCAGCTCTGGGCCTGTGTCTGAAGCAGCTAGAGGAACTGACGCTGGACACAGCCCTGGCCTTTATTCAGAATTAAAGGGCAAAGTTTTAAAGGCTGCTCAGACTCTTCCTGCTTCAGAGGTATTGTCTCTAACCCTCACGGAACAGGGTAGCACTGCAGATAGGAAGTGGGGACTCTGCCTCGACATCATCTAATGACAACCACATGTCTGGTACTTCAACTGCATCATATCTAAACCTTACAACCAGCCCATGAGTAGAACTCATGAGCTCATTTAACAGATAAAGTAACAGTGGTCCAGGCTAACAACAGCCCAAGACCCTACAGACTAGAATCCTCATCTGTCTGCTCTGCCTCTTGGAGAGTAGCCCAAGTTGGTGAAGAGAGAGGGACTTATTCTCTTCCTCTTTCACATCTCCAGACATACTTCAGGAGCACTAGGCTCCGGAGGCAGGCTTGTGAGCTCCCGAAGGTTCCCTGAGAACTCTAGGAAGGTGGCAGAGAGAGGCACGGTTTGCCGAATTTGGAGAGTGTGCACTAGGCCAAAGTGTAGCATAGAATGATTTATTGATATGGTCTCAAGACCCACTGACCCCTCCCTTTTCTCTCTCCCCCCCCCCTCTCTCTCTCGTACACACACACACACACACACACACACACAGTCATTTCACTGAGAGTATCTGAACCAATAACAACGCATACATTAATTGAGGCTGATATGTTCATGAGAATCATCAACATCCTCCTAAGTACAGGACAAACTCAATTCCACAACTGAATATGCACAAGTATTTGTGTGTATACTAATCATATAGTCAAGAGAATTCCAAACTACTGGCTGGATCTTTCTTGAAAATCCACTTGGCCCCTGCTGGGATCACCCAACCCCATTTGGAAAGGGGTGACCCCAGTGTAAGCTGCTACTGGCTCCCTGTTCAGAGAGCAAGACCTCTCATAGAGCTCAGCTGTTCCTCAGGCATCCAGTAAAGCTGGTCACGCAAAAGCAGAAAATGTGACAACTGTTGGAAACCTTCCCACAGCCTATGGGAGCAACTGAACGTTCTCTGGAGCAGTCACTTCATGGGCGGTTAAAGCAGCCTATTATTCAGTTTATATAAAACACCCACCAGCTACTTGGCACCAATAACTGAATATCTCCATTCTTACCAAGTTCGTGACACGATGGCCACACTGCCTTGCCACTAGGTTTAGAAACCATAAACAACTTCATTAACCATCAAGATACACATGCACAGAGGGAAAGGGAAAGGAAAAAAAAAAAAACTTTCCTGAGTTCTGAAGACCAAGTTCAAAGATTGCCCAACAGGCAAAAAAACCATAGCATTTCAACATTGCCAACAAATGTCCCTCTCACTTCAGTGGTAAAATCTCCAAGACATTTCAGATTTGAAGTCGTTGATAAAGAGGTTCTCAGTGCTACGGAAATCATATCAAATGCTTCTTTTAAAGAGAAGGGCCTGTATGCATTTTCCCTATGAAGAACCTGTCCAAAGGATTTCGAAAACACTTTAATATACTTTGCTTCCAAAACATTACACATCGTTTCTCCAACAAATTTATATGTGTTTCCAGAGAACTCCTGGACCAAAAAAAAAAAAAAAAGGTACTTAGGTAGAAGAACGTCTGGAGACTCTTTTATGCCAGTATGTTAACAGACCTTCTCTTTTAATTGTTATTATTTCATATAGCAGCAGTAATCATTCCCTCATCTGCAAAGGAAATATATAATCCAGCTGTGGTGGCTCCAGTGAAAATACCACATCTGTGGATCATTGGCAACACTGTGGCAAGATTGCTCAAATCTACACAGTCCCAGAAAGTTCTCTTTTGTACTCAAGATGCACGAGGGTACACTTTTCTGAAAGTGCATGTAAACTTTGCCAAAACTGGTTGTGCCTTTGTATGCTAAAAACAGGTTTCAGATTATCCGCCCCCTTAAGAAGGATGCTCTCTTGGAACATTATGCCCAGGACCCAGTCGTCAGCAGAAGTCCCCAGATCCCGCCAGGATGGAGGCTTGTGCCAGCGTCCTTGTCAATATCAAACAGCACAGGGGACATTAACGCCCCGGTTTCAGGAGGAGGTTTCTACCGCGTGGCTGGCAGTGGAGCTGACTGCTGGTTTCCCACTTAGGAGACCGAACAGCTTCCACAAGAAGGGTGGCAGCCACCGTTCAGGTCGCCGTTCTCTTGGTTCTCCAGGGTATGCAGTCAGAGTAGTGAGGATCACTGGGTGATAATATTCCAGGAATCGCCCCTTCCCCCCAAGCCCACCCCCATGCGTCTGTTCGGCCTTTTCCCAAAGCCCAGTAGCAAGCATTTTATTTCTAAGCCAATCTTCCACATTCAAATCCCCAGCCCAAAGCGCGCCCTGGGGGTTTCTGTCTACAGACGTAATAAAAGAAACGGCAACGTAGCTGAGCCTTGACAGACTTTTATCCCCCAAACACATGCCCTGCGGCTACTGTGCCGGAACGTCGATGGCCCCAAAACACTCGGGGTCCCCTTCCATCCCAGACAATAGAGCAAGAAAATAAAATGAAAGTGCACTTACTGCTATGGCTTGCAGCCTTTCCTTGTGCAATTCCGCCTCTGCCATCCTGGAGAAGGGCACACAGGGAGGGGAAAAAGAAAAACAAAACACACGCTGTAGTGACCTGAGGAAATGGATGGGCACCCCGAGGGGCTGCGCTAGAAGCCCGGGGAGAGCCGAGGGGCGGCCGGGGATCCGCTCTTGGGGTGGCGGGCAGAGCTGTGCGCGCGGCTGGCTCGCCGGCTCAGCCTCTAGCCCCCGCCCGCCTGGCTGCGCCCCAGCGCCGCCGCTAACTGCACAGCTCCCGGCCGCCGGCGGCCGCGCCAGTCGGGGACGTGGGCCACGGGCAGCCGCCGGGAGGGCGCGCCCGCCCCGCGCTGGTCCTCCGCCCTGACGTCTCGGCGCCTCGCTCCGCCCCTGGGGTGTGGGGGACCTGCGGCCGCCGCCCCCCTTGGCTCTAGGCGGGCAGGAGACGGCGGGCTGTCGCGGCGGGGGAGGTGGGGTCCCCAAGGCGCGGACGGGGAGCGCGCTTGCGGGTGGGCACCTGGGGCGAGGGCGCACGGCGAGAGGCTAGGGCGCACGGCCGGCTCCGGGGTGGACGCGCGCTGAGTCCGGGCAGAGCGAGGTGGCGCCAGTGCCAGCCAACAGAGGGGCCTGAGGCAGAAAGCGGGGCCCGGAGCGCGAACTGTGACGTGCGGGCTGTGGCCACCGAGTATTCTGGCCGCCTTCTAGCGCATGCCAGATACTTGGGCTTCACGTGAGGACGTTTCCAGTAGGGAAGGGCTGCCTCGCCCACATGCCTTAGATGGCGAGGTCCTCGCACGTCAAGTGGACGGAGGGCAGGGTATAGCTCAAAACAGGCCACCCCTCTGTGAGGCCAAATGCGACTTAGGAAGAACAGCAGAGAGTTTGTAGCCTTCCGAGCTCCACCAGGCGGGGCTTCACAACTTAGCTGTGAAACCGTGGGCAGCTCACTTAACCGCTCTGAACCTCAGTTTCCTCATCTGAAAAATGGGGTGTCCTCAGTGATTAATGAGATAAACTATATAAAGGTGCTTTGTAAAGGGCAATCTGTCCTGATCATTATCCTGTGACATTCTGGGCTGCAACGTTGAGTCTTTTCTTCCGTATGCCGTCTTGGAAAGGGCAAGTGGGATCTGGTCACTGAAATGCTTCACCTATTCTTTAAATAGTACTAAAGTGTATCTTTTGCGACAGGCCCTGGGCTGAATGTGAAAGATGGATCAGACCCAGTCCAAAAGGAAATAAATGCTAAAAACAAAAGAAATACTTCTTAATATTCAGGAGGGACCTGCTAAAATTCCGAACATTCATAAGTAAGCTTTCCTGTATAAAATGAAATCATAAACACTGAAGAAAAAAAAAAAAAAGGCAATGTGACCTCTATAGACCCTTGATGATTCTATAAACACAGGACTTGAAAGGCATTTTAAAAGGTATGCACATCAAATTTCCCCAAATCACCTCTTTCCTGGGCAAATTCTTGCAATTCAACTAAATTGCCTTTTCAACTTTCACAGAGGTTTTACCTGTCACTTGATGAGCAATTACTCCTCTGCCCGAAGACTGAAGTTAGTCCCCAAAACAGTTTTACTGATTGATTGTTTTCTCTTCCTTTTCATAACGGGTGTGGGTGGAGCTGTGTCTGTGTCATAAATCGAAGCCAATGCCAGATTCCACATTCTCACTCCAATATATATCCAGAACTCCTACTTTCTGGCTGAGATCTATCCCTTTCTTCAAATACTTCATTTTCTCCTCACTTCCAGCACCAGCTCCCACAGGACAAGTTCTTTCCAGGGTGTTTGCTCACAAATAAACCAAGCTGTTATTGCTTCAGCAGAGTGACTGTGTACCCAACAATAGTAGAGAGTAACAAGATGAGAAAAGTGAGGCCCATGAGGTTGAGAGACTCAGCCAGAGCCATAAAGCTGAGATTTAAACTCAGATCAGACTCTCCAGAGCCCATGCTCTTTAGCACTCAGCACAGATTCAGCAAGTGATACAGTTGGTGGGGGGGGGGGGGGGCAGACCCCTATAATAAGCAAGTAATGAATAAGAACTGGACTGTACATTTAAAATTTGTTTAAATGGTAAATTTCATGTCATGTATATTTTACCACAAAAAAAATTTTTTTAAAGGAGTAAAGAAGGGAGATGGGATGGGAAAAGAGCCTGGTCACCCGTTGGAAATGACCAGTTGGAAAACTCTGAATCACAGATGAAAAGAATCAGGATTGGGGATATAAATTTGGGTGTCATCTATTTTGAGGTTATAGCTAAAGAAATGAGAATGGCCAGAGTGAGAAAACAGAACAAGAAGAGAAGAGTGGCACCTGGGTGGTTGAGCATCCAACTCTTGATTTTGGCTCAGGTGATGATCCCAGGGTCGTGGGATGGAGGCCTATGTCAGGCTCCGTGCCAAGTGTCGACCCTGCTTAAGATTCTCTCTCTCTCTCTCTCTCTCTCTCTCTCTCTCTCTCTCTCTCCCTCCCTCCCTCCCTCCCTACCTCCCACCCCTCTCCCCTGCTCATGCTCTCTCTTTCTCTCTCTCTCTCTCTCTCTCTCTCTCTCTCAGAAGAAGGAGGAGGAGGAGGAGGAGGAGGAGGGGAAGGAGGAGGAAAGAAAGCCCAGTAAAGGAGTCTGAGAAATATCATCTGAGAAGCAGAAGGAAAAATCAGGAGGGGTGTTTGTATCAAAAGCCACAACAGGAGAAAAGGGATTTTCAAAAGGGTCAGATGCTTCTGAGAGGTCAAGAAGGATGCAGACTAAGAAGAGGCTATTGACCTGGGCAGTCAGGAAGCCATAGGTGACATTGGGACAGTAATGTGTGTGTGTGGAAAGTCAGTCCGGAAGTGATTCTAGGGAGTTGAGAACGAATGAAAAGTAAAGGGAAAGCATCTATGAGTATAAACCACTCCTTTCAGATCTTTGGATATGAAAGATGAAGGTGATTGGAGGAACAGGAAGGTGGTCTATGGGAAGCAGGGTCAAGTTAAAGGGTCGTTAGGTCAGATAAGACTTGAAATGTTTCTGGAATGAAGGGAATTATGGCATCAGGAAAGTGAGGCCAAAGACACAATCAGAAGGGAAAATAAGTATTAAGTCTCAGATTAGACCATGAGCACTGGTAGCCTTGGAAGGAAGGAGTAATTAAGCAGGGCAGGAGGATGGAATGGGTAGAAACAAGAAGAAACTTTAAGATGAAGGAGAGAAAAGTTGAGTGAGTGTGTGACACATGGCCTCATTTTCCCACCTAATGGAAGGATCATTGGGGTGGAGGTGGGGTGGGGGACTTCAAGAGAACAGAAATGATTTGTAAAGAAGCTGTGGAAAATGGGAAATATTAAGACATGGTTCCGAACCAGAAGTTTGCATCAAAATTTTCTGGAGCACATTTCCCTGAACATATACAGAAATAAATTCCTATGGGGTGAGGTAGGGGTTAGGGATGGGTTTAGAACCACTATACTGAGTTTACTAGAAATAGACAAAAGATTCATGACCAATTGTGTATACCTCCTCAGTGGTTTCTAACTACCTAAAACCCATGATACACACTGGTTGTGTGTTTACTCAGCGTTGAAGATTGTCAAGGCAGGTATGGCAAAAAGTCAAAGGAGAGATGAGATTCAGAATGCTGAACCCTGGGGTTTTGTCCAGGTGGAGGTGTAGCTGACTGATGTTGTTTGGATGCCCAATTTGCAAACCCCTTTCCTCTTTGGGGAATTCCCATATTACAAGCCATAGTGAGAGTTGAGAGCCACCTCTCATCATAGAACCTGGGAAATACCAGACACTTGCTTCCCCAGATCCCACAGAAGCGACAATATGGCATGCAATCTGGGCTCAGTCAGGCATGAGCATCTGCCAAGGATCTTGAAGACACAGCATCCCAGAATTCTTTCAGGCTTGTAGCTCACCTTTGGTCCTGCCCATTGTCCAAGCCCCCTTCTCTAGCCTTCTCGGCTATTCTGTGAATACACTTTCAGTTCCTGCCTTCTGTGCTCCTATCAACTGGAATCAGTTTCTATTGCTTGTCACTAAGAATCCTAAGTGAAACAGGAAGGCTTGTGAAATGAATGGCTGATGCTTGGCCACAAAGCAGAGGGAAAACATCTTCTCCTCTCACAGCACGGCTGCCTTCAAATCTCTACATTTTAGAATTTGAAAAATCATTGAATCCATTACAAACACAGACATTTCTAACCCAAATTATGCCACTTCTTTCATAAACTTTTATTGTGTAGCTATTCTGTACTAAACATTAGGCTATGGCTTGATATCACAAAGAATTCATAGTCCAGTGCTAATATTGGTGACTTGTTGTCTTCCACACATTTACAATCTGGAAAGATCTATTACAATGGTGGAGAATGTGTGTAACGAATCACTAGTTCATGCTGGGATATTAAATTGTGTTGTGTAAGCACTACCCGTATTGTTTAATGGTTTTTCTGATAGATGCTGCATTCCAAAGCATTACATGGAGAGAATACGGAATGCTAGATTTGCAAAATAGATGTTTTATTAATAAAAGTTTCAGTCTATTTTAGAGCATGAGTCCTTTGGGAACCACAGATGAACATAGCCTGCTCCCCTGGGGGGAAAACAGGAGCCCTGTAAACTGAGAGGGAAATGACTTGCCAAGACCCGTTGAGTGAGTAAAAGTTAAAGTCTTGTTAAGTGGAAGCTAGGAGCGTGAAATTTCAGAGTAACCTGAAGCTTTCTCTTGACAAAAGTAATTTTAAAAGGAATGCCCGGGTCCTCCACAGTGTTTGTATTCGTATGAGCTCTCTTTTGCCTTTTAGGGTCTTGTAGAATATGTAGTCATTCAAAACATATGTGGTAGCTCTGCACAGAATCAAAAGGAGGGGAACGGTGGTTGGAGGCTTTTGGCTCCTTTGGTTGTGAACAATTTAGGAAAGTTGATGGGATTTCAAGTATGTGCTGTGTTTCTCTATGTGATTCGAATGATAGATTCATCTAGAGAGTTTCCATGGGGCAAGAAAGAGAAGTTAGAAAACAGAACCAACCAAGATTAGGCTGGATGTCCCTTAAGATATATATTGACTAGGCTCTGTACATGGTAGATTCAAAATGAGCAGTTGGAAATCTATCTAGAAGTGAACGTTAGTATCTTAGTTTGATGGCTTCCTTTTCTCTTGGTTCACTCTGGACATGTCAGCTGACTGATGCTGTGGGTCAGCATCATTTCACGAGAGGAAGTGGTATAAGGAAGGTATATGGGAATTAGAGCAGGGTAGTTAAGGATCATTCTACATTTGTCTTGCTTGATATTCACATGTTGGCTCATAATAATCCTGTTACTGATAACAGTTTTGAAAAGTGGGATTAGGAAGTAGTAGGTGGGTGTTACGCAGAAAAAAGGCATGAACTCTATGGACAAGTGTGAATCCCGGCCCAGAGATTCATCGACTACACCCTTTGAATTCTTTTAGGTGCCCTTTCCTTCTCTTTAACGTGGGATGATAACTTTAACCTCATAGGGGTGTTGTGAGAAATCAGGGCATCAGCATAAAATACTGAAAAGAGTGACCACAGCAGCTGCTCCAGAACCAGTAGGTCCTAATTACTCAACCCGATGTTGCTTCATTAATAATGTCATAGACGGGACCAAGTGAGTGATTTGGTTTTATCCATCCTTTTATGTAGGCATTTTTTTTAAGAAAGGGGGTGAATTATTATTATTCTTAAAATTCCTCACATTAGTTGGTACTTGTATTTTCTCATAGAGGGGGATTCTGCTCTGTCATTTATTGTCTAGAAACGTCATTACCTGGCTCTTTTTTTAACGATTCATAGACACTTACAGTCATATCTTTTGGACTGAATCAATTTAATAATTATAAATAAGAAGGAATGAGAAGGAAATGCTTAAGAAGAGATGGATGAAGTCCTAGGAAAAGATGGAAAACAAGCTTGATTTGGGGATGTTTGGGAAGAGAGCTACATACGTAGGTATTAAAGGTGCTCTTCGGTGGAGTTGATTCTAGGTTTGGGTACAAATTAGCTACAAAGGGAAAAAGTCTTTGGGAAGGCCAGTCTGGTTATGTAATGCCAGCAGACACAATTGGGTCATTGGCTTCTCAGAGAGCTTATGGGCCAGTCTAGTTTGCCTTAGTACAATGATCACGATGTGCCCTGTCAGCTTGGAATCCCTTGTTGCAGTGTGGCCGTCGACACTTTCATTGTTAGCCATGACTCGATAATGCTGTACACATTCTGGAAGTCAGCACTACTGACAGGAGAGAGACGTCCTGTGGTGCTGGCTGGGAAGCGACAATGGCCTATCAGTTCAGTCCTGTGTGCTCTCCTGGTTGGAGAATGAGTAATCATATTGGGAAAGCTTAGCTTCAGCCCCTACCACGTTTAGATGCTAAGCCCGCATGATGCCCTTTGGAAGGTCTGGGGTCTCAATCTCACATGATTACTTACCCTCCATATGCTAGAAAATGTTTACGAAATCCAACTCTCCCAGATGGGGCCCCCTAGACAAAGTGCCTTTCCCCAAAGCAGCTCAAGGTAGAGTGGAAAGAGCATAAGAAAAAGTGTCGATCTTAGGTCCTAATCCTAATTCTGCCACTCACTGTGTGACCTCAAACAAGTCACTTAACTTCTCTGCACTGAGGCTTTCTGTTTGTAAACTGGGAAGAGGGACAGCTAACTACCTCACAAGGTTCTTATAAAGATGAAAGGAACTCATGAATGAGAAAGTATTCTGAGAACTATAAATGCTCTGTGAGTGTGAAGGACTACAGGGAAAGGGGTGACCTCAAAGTTAGGGACTTAGGGACATAATGACTGGTCAGCGGGGAAATATTTGCAGATCTGTGCAACATTGTAGCAGCCACAGGCTTGGTCCATGGGAGAAAAAACCCTATTAATACATGAGACAAAAGAGGCTTCCAAGTTTCTGATGGGCTTCTAAGACCATCAAATCAATAAATGAAAATGATCACCACCACCTAGGACTCTCATTGACTCCTGATGTTCCTCAATCACTCAAGTGATTCTGCTTTCTCTGGTCCAAAGACAAACAGCCCCACATTCCAAGCTATATATTTAACTAGCTTCACTAAATGCAGAAAAGTGTGTAGGGGTCTGATGATAAGACAGGAAAAGCAGAGAGAAAGAGGAGAGAAGGAAACAGAAAAGCTTGGATCTTTTGTGCCAATTGTATGTGTCGAGCCTATATTTGAAAGCTACTTGATCTGTGTTTACATGAATGTGTTCTCCTTTCTGCATTCATTCAGAGCTAAATTTAACCCACTAGAGGGGAAGGCATACTTGGGGAGGTGGAGGTGGAAAAAGAGCCGACACAGAGGCGGATGCTTGACTGGGAGCCAGGAGCACTGGGGGAGCTCCAGCACAGGGAAGATCGCCCCTCTGGAGGCTCCGAGGATGGAGTCCATGCGACTTCACAAAGGGACATGTTTTCATTAGAGCAGATGTGCCCTCCATTTCTGAGAAGCATGTGAGCTCCCAACAAGACGTTAGATCTTGTGTGTAGGAGAAAGCGGTTCCCGACTCTCATGAGCTCCCACGCCTGGCCCAGCCCTTCAGGTAATGGACACTCAGCAGCTCTCCAGGCCTCCCCCAAAGAATGCAGTGTCTGTCCCCATGGGAAAAGTAGCGGGGAGGCTGGCAGGGCTGCTTCTGACGCAAAGTTGAGCTTGCCTTCCGTGGCGGTGCCATTCCAGACGTGTTCCCTCCTAGGGCAACTTTCTTAGGATAGGGGGTGGGGGAGAAGGAGGTTGTTGCATTCATAATCTGAGTTGCATTAAGTGTTATGCACCCATAACGGATACAAGATGGTTTTGCCTGTGCTGGGACTCAGCCACCGCCCTCTCTCAGTCCTTTGTGATTTCTCTTCTTCCCACTCAATTACCACTCTCCTCCTCTAACTCCTTACTGTGCACTCGTCTCCGAGTCAAGCCCTCAGTGGGCCATGGTTTGCAAATGGACAAGTCCTTGCCACTCAGATAGGTTTTCCTACGACTGGAGAGTTCTCTGCTAGAAGCGAAGACTTCCCTACAGAACAGGCAGTCAGCTTCCATCTGGGACTCGGTCCCCCCTTGTCTTGTGGAAATTTCCCTTTGTTAGGATGGGGGAGGGGAGGCCCCTTGGCTTCTGGGATGGTTCTCCTTTATTTGAGGCTCAGCTAAGTCACCCCAGCATCTTGTCAAAGCTTTACCCTGTGTATAGCCTCTCCTATTCTCTACTCCTCCCCAGAGAACTTGACACCTTCTTCATCTGTTTGTCCCACTCCAAATTTGGTGCTTTCTCATACCATATGCTATGTCTGGAATGTAGCCTCCCCCTCGCTTTTCTAACTTTCCAAGTCTCCTCTTGTTAACTCCACAGAGTTCCAGAAATCCCAGCCCCTCAGGGTATGCCTGGCGGTCCCTTTGGGAAGAAAATTGGTTATCCCTCCTAATTCCTAACATAGTGTGTGACTTACAAATTGATTGCTTGATTTGTGATTCTTTCAGTTAACTTTAAAAAATCATAAAATCAGAGCCCTGAAGGAGACCTTAAATTAATCAGCATCCCTCAGACTGCCATGATGGTTGTTGGCATGTCACAAAGCTACTTAAGTTGGGAGGAAGCATGGGTTGGACAACCCTGGCCTTAAATACCAGTTCTACCACATAATGACCTTGAGAAATTTATTTGACTTCTTTGAGCTTAAGTTATTTTATCTGTAGAATGGGAAAGATAATAGTATCCATTTCATGAGATTATTGTGACCATCAAATGAGGTAAGGTATCCAAAGCTCCCGACATATTGTAGGTGGTCAGTGAATAGTTTTATTATTATGAGCATAATCCTATTTATTCATTGATACCTGTATCAGTCTGGATATGTTTTGCCTGGATGTGCCTGTGTTCGAGTGAAGGCTCCTGAGTTGCTTGTTTGGGCCAGCCCCAGGTACTATGGACTGCACGCTTGTGTCCCCCAAAATACATATATCGATACCCTAATCTCCAATGTGATGGAGACAGGGCTTTTGAGAAGTAATTGGGTCATGAGAGTGGAGCCCTTGTGATGGGATTAGTGCCCTTAGAACAGGAGGCATTAGACAGTTTGCTTTCCTCTCCTTCTCCACCATATGAGGACACAGCAAGAAGATAGCCATCTGCAAACCAGGAAGAGGTTCCTCACTAGGAACGCAGTCTATCTGCACCCTAATCTTGGACTTCAGCCTCCAGAACTGTAAGGAAATGTTGTTTGTTGTTTAAGCACCTTATGGTCATTTGTTATAGCAGCTCACAGCTGACTAAGACACTACGTCTGCCCATATGGCCCTTCAGACTAGAGCTGCTCGTGAAGGCTCTCAACTACCCTTACCACTAGAGTTTGCTATCCAAGGTCTTTTGATGCTGTGCAAACTTTTTCATAACACTTTGGCTTTGCCAAAGTCTGCACATATCATGAGAGATTGAAAGAGACAAAAGTGCAAAGTGTTCTAAAGTGATATATGTTACCATCTTGAACAGTGATCCCAAGCTTTTCGGGAGGGCAAATCACAGAATCCTTTTGAGAATCTAGTAGGAAGTAGGGGATGTTTCCCAGGGAAATGCATATGCATACAACATTTTGTGGGCAATTTCTGAGCTTTCAGGAACCTTTTGAATTCTTCCATGGATACCCTGAGAAGATCCATGGACCTCTGGTTTAAAAAAAAAAAAAATTCTCTGCTCTGGAACCTAGAATATCAGAACAATTGAGAGAGACAAGAGAAAAGATTTATCTCCAAGATCCAGGGAGCTCACCTTGGTTATTAATGCAAGAGTGAGGGAAGTCTGGAGAACTCATGTGTAGCCTCATCATGCCCCTGACCTAGACAACAGCTGCCCAAGCTGCTTGCTATTGGCTTTGAGAGCTGCCTTCCTTTGTTCCAAATCACAGCGCTTGGCAGAGAAAAGGCACTGGGCCAATGAACCCTCTCCCTGGGCATGAGCTACCTCTCTCTCTCTCTCTCTCTCTCTCTCTCTCTCTCTCCCAACCTGAAACTTCCTCTGACCAATGTCTATCCAGCCTTTAGTCCTTCTAGAGTGGCCTTCACTTGATCTCCCCTGAAAAGATCTGTCCTGCATCTGTATACAGTAGGTAATCTTTCAATCTATTCTTGACTCCTAGGATTAGCTTGAAACTGCTTTCTATCAAAACAAATACAGGTATCAGGACCATGCATTTGATCAGAATAATGAAATGATTTGTCCAGATCACCCTCAAACAGCATTAGGCTGTACTTCATCAGGCACCATTATGAATAGCCTACAATACTCAAAATCTACTTTCCAAGGCTGGCCCCACTTTCTTGCCTCCACCACTGCTAAGGGAAGTCATTTGACTTCCAGTTTGGAACTACCAGCAAGAATTCGAGCTTGACCCAAAACCACTGGACTCTCCAACTTCCAAGGAAAACAGCCCGTCGCTGAATTAAAGACACTGTTAGGTTGGTTGGAGCCAAAACAAATGGAGCAGCCTTTTCCTTAATAAGGGGGAAGCAGCCTTTCCAAGGTGGTGAGGCAAGCAGCAAACGAAGTGTCAGATTTCAAACCCCAGCACCCTGGAAAGCCGGGCAAGTGACAGTGTCTTTTAGGATGACTTCAGGGCAGTCTTAAGGATTGAAGTAAAACAGTCTGAGCAAGTGAAATCCTAAACTTGATAATCCCATTATTTTAGAAAACATCGTTAAGAGCCCTAGTCCGTAGAAGAGACATTTGGTAAGAATATGACCATTGTCAGAAAAAAAAAAAAAATGGGCAAAGATACACTTTGCCATTTTACTTTAACAGAAATATGAACTAGGGCTTTCCTGATTTGTAAGAAAGCAGAAACAGACTGATTTAAGTAAAAAGCTGAACGTTTCCAAATGTCTTTCTAAATTAAATAAAGGTTTGAATGGAGTGTTAGAGAGAATAGCTTGAATTTAAGGGTAAAATTTTGGTTTTTTAAATTTATAAACATGTACATGATGCTTATTCTGTCCCTGGATCCCTTCTAAGTGATTTGCAAGCATTAATTGATGTAATCCTCCTAATTGCCCTATACAGGCTGCATTATTATACCCATTTTACAGACAAGGACACTGAGACACAGAGAGCTTCCACACAGCTTCTAGGTGGCAGATGTAATAATATCAAGTAACAGGCTTGTGCTGGTGGAAGCTTGTACCTGAGTGGGGCTATTTCAATGTGGGGGGGGGGGGTTAACTGCATTATAAATAATATGCAATTAAAAGAGTAAAAGTGATTTCTTTCATTTTGAGGTACTTGGATCATCATCCTTCTGAAGGGATAAGACCTCAGATACAACCATAAAAAGGGGAATCAACTAAGTCAGTTTCTTCCACCATGCCTTTCTTCCTTTTTTCCCATCCCTTTGTCTGTCTGTATGCCTGTTGGTCTGCCTGCCTTCCTTCCTCCCTCCCTCCCTCCCTCCCTCCCTCCTTTCCATCCTTCCTGGTACAAGTATTGGGCACACACTTCTCACCAAGCGTTGTCCCAGGTCCTGGGGATCGGCAGAGAACAAGACTTACATTCCAGGGAAGGGAGAGAGACATGAAAAGCAGGGAAATCTACAATATAACTTCAGAAATGTTCTGAGGAAAACTAACCACACTAAGAGGAGAGAGTGGTGTGGGGATGAATAAGTGACACTCTATCAGAGAAACCTGAATGGAGTGAGTGACAGAACCATGTAAATATCAAGGGAACAGTGTCCCAGGCAGAGGGAGCAGGCAACGGAAAGCCTCTGTGATGTGACATGGCTGTGCTCAGCATCTTGGAGAGGCAGCAAGGAGACCGGTGTGGCAGGGGCAAAGGGAGTGAGGTGATAGTTGTGGGAAAGGAGGACAGAGAGTGGCCTGGTCAGAGCACGGCCTCAGGAAGGTATGGACAAGGTGTGAAGGAACGTATTTATATTTTAAAAGATCACTCTGGGGATGCCTGGGTGGCTCAGTTGGTTAAGCATCTGACTCTTCATTTTGGCTCAGGTCATGATGTCATGAGTTCATGAGATCAAGCCCCACATTGGGCTCTGTGTTAACAGCTCAGATCCTGCTTGGGATTTTCTCTCTCCCTCTCTCTTTGCCTCTCCCACTTGCACTCTCTCTCTTTCTAAATAAATAAATAAACATTAAAAAAAAAAAGTAACAGATCACTCCGGCTGCCTTGGAGGAGGCAGGAGAGAGAGAAGAAGATTCAAGCAGGAGACCAGCTGAAGGATCACATGGGGTTGACATGAGAGAGGGTTGACATGGAAGGTGGTAGTGGTAGACAGAATGATGGCCTCCAAAGATGTTGACATGCTGATCCACGGGCTGATCCATGTTACCTTACATGGCAAAGGGACTTTGGCAGAGTGGACAGGAGTGGGCACTGAGGGAACTGTCACATGGACAGACTCGGAAAGCCTTCACTCCAGGTTGGAGAAGGAGCGGCAGGGGACTGAGTAGAGGGGACATGAGCCCTTGGCTCAAACCCAGTTACATCATTTCTCCAAGATCAGATTCCTCCATTGGAAAATGAAATTAATAGTGCCTAACCCATACAGGTATCTCGAGGGTGAAAGGAGACAATCCATGTGGAGCCCTGGGCTCGGTGCCTGGCCGGTACCGAGCACTCTCGTAAACGCCGAACAGCAACATTCCTATGAGAGGGGTCTGGTGCCGCGGTTGAGAGCGTTGCCAGGATAGGGTGCTCGGCTCACATACCAGCTCCGTATTTATTAGATGGGGGACCCTGGGCAAGGTGCTTGCCTTCCCTGTGCCTCAAGTTCATTCTAAGTAACCTCAGGCTAATAATATCTACCTTATGGGCTACATGGAAAGGTCTGTCTTGGCCTTTATTATTCTGGCAATGAGGATGATAAATAATGCATGCCTTCTAAAAGATATAATTAGTATTGACTCTAGATCTTATGAATCATAAAATATGAAATGAAAATCCAAAGGATTGGTTTGCCACGTAAACAGTAAGAGTCTTTGTAATCAGGTATTTAAATGACTCATAATTTTGCCTAATCAACATGCAACCAAAAGTTCACGCGAGATAAGTGAAGCTGCTCTTGGCTTCATTTCTGGGGTGATTTCAGGATGCTGTGAGTCCAGTCATATACTCAGCAGCGAGGGCCTCGCTGACAACTTAAACCTTGGATGGGGCTGCTTTGAGGAAATCACAATGAGTTTGCAAGATGCCAACGCAGTCTTGGAGAATTAACATCCTCTGTTAGCTGGCTCTGATTGTAACCTTCCACTCCCTCCCCTGCCCAGTGTGACTGGAGACCTCGGAGTCACTATACGTGGACCAAATCGAGGGCCAGGGACTTTGGTATTTAATGATGTCTAGAAAACACACAAGTCATTAGTGCCAAAAACAGAGGCGACAATACTATTCCCACTCAGCAGAGCAATTGGCTTAGCAGTTTAGACACACACACAAATGGCCCTTTTATGGGTAAAACGATGACCCTGAGCTCTGAAATCTGAAGAGTGCTAAGTGTGTGGCATTTCCTTAAATGCCTTCTGAAAGGGCTCCTGGGATAGTAATGAATGTTCATTTGACATATCTTATCAGAGAAGTCAGAGCGAGCCTGCCTGTGTCTCCTCCCAGGGTTTGGCAGTGTTAGTGACAAACTGGGGGAGCTTCCAGACAGAGTGTGGCACTAGGCACGTGACAGGCCCGGGTGTAACCAGGAGCCACATGGCATCCATCACAATTGGTCCCCGTATTGACATCAAACCCCTGAACAAGCCGTGCGCCCACCACGTCTGCTTGGGCTCAGGGGCTGCACTCACAGAGGGGTCTGTGCACAGCAATACCAGCATCACGGTGGAAATGCAGATGCTCAGCTAGCCTGAAACCTACTGAGTCAGGATCTGCATTTTTGTAAGATCTCTCGTGTGCACGTTCAAGTTTGAGAAGTGCCGGTCTAGGGCCTGCTGGGTCCTAACTGTGACAACGCAGTGGAGATTCGGGATGCTTTAAAATAATGCCACTCCCTGAGATCCACTCCAGAAGTCTATTAGGATCTGTTTTCAAATTTCCCGGGTGATTTTATTATGCAGCTAGGATTAAGAACCACTGATCTAGAATCCTTGATGAAGAAGATGATTGTGGTAACAGTGGTGGTATGGATATGGATATGGATATGGATATGGATATGGATATGGATATGGATAATGACAGCAATGATTGCAGGGACCTTTTGTGAGCACCTCCCGATGTCAGACTCTTCTTATTGCTATCTTCACTCACCAAAGTCCTATGAAGAGGAACTATTATTTTCTCCACTTCAGAGATGAAGAATTAAGACACAATCTAAGGTCACACAGAGTGGATTGGGTAGAGACCCAGGATTTGCACTATTAACCTCTTTACAAATCACTGAGCCTGTCCCAGGCTGACTTTATCAGAATCTCTGAGGATGGGGTCTAGGGAGCTTGATTTTAAATTTATACACCAGTGAATCTTTTTCATACTAAAGTGTAATATGTGAGAACCATGTTTTATCCAGTCCCAAAGTGGTTTGTTAATTTGGGACTTTGGAAATGGAGAAGAATCAGGGTACCCTGGGGAGCTATGAGTTTGTTCAGCAGTTACCTTGAGCATCATGTACAGGACTGTTTATATACATAGTTGTTCATAATTTCCACTACACAGATGTACGTCCTAAGTAGCCACATTCCTTCTTCTAATAACTAACTGGTCAGATCTTCTCATTGCAGAAGGCCCCAGTTTTAGTTCAGGTTTTTCCCTGTGGTTCCACATGATCCATGACTCAGTTTTCCTTTTCCCAGTTATTATTCATCCATCCAACCATTCATCCATCCATCCATCCACCCACACATCCATCAATCCACCCATCCATCCATCTATCCAACCATCCATCCACCCAACCATCCATCCATCTACTACTCAATGCCTTCAATTACCGACCACACCGGCATTGGGATGTAGAGTTGAGTAGGGTGCAACCCTCACAAAGCAACAAAAACATTAATGGGCCTTTACAGAACAATGAATGAAGTTTGGTGATGGAGAAATCAAAGATGCACTGGAGGTAAAGAGGAAAAAGCTAATTCCTGGGGTCTGGGGGAGAATGCCCAGGCAGGAGGGAGGAGCTGGTGGTTCCCATGAAGGCTTCTCAGAGGAGATTAAGTAAGAACTGCACTGCAAAGGTTGCGTAAAGCCTCAATAAGGAGGGGAAATGGTACATAAGGAGAGGAAAGGGGCTGGGCAAGGCCAGGAGGCAGGAAATAGTGCAGTCCTATTCTGGAGAGATACGTGCAAGGTGGAGGGACGTGGGAGATGGCCCTGCTGAGATGAGGCAGGCACCCGTCCACGGCTTCGCTCAGCATGTCACATATTCTCCCGCAGGTGGTGGGGAGCCACTGAAGGGTATAAACAGGGAAGTTACTCTGGAAAGATCAGTGGGGCTATGTATTGAGAAAGGATTATCATGTGAAGACTGTATGCAGGGAGACTATTTTCAGAGTCTTTAAGAGAGATGGGAAGCTCCTGAATTGAAAATAATTGTGATAATGGTAGTGAGTTGAATAGTCCAGGTCCTAACCCGCCGTGCCTGTTAACATGACCTTCTGTGGAAACAATGTCTTTGCAGATGTAATTAAGGCTCTTCCAATGAGGTCATCCTGGCATTTCGGGTGGGCCTTAACCCCAATAACTGGTATCTTTATAAGAGAAAGGAAAGGGGGGATTTGGGACACACAGACCCAGAGCGGGGAAGGCCATGTGACGACAGAGGCAGAGACTGGAGTTAGGCAGCCACAGACCAAAGAACACCATGGATTCAGGCAGCCACAAGAACACAGGAGAGAGGCATGGAACAGATTCTCCTTCAGAGCCTCCAGAAGGAAGCAACCCAGTGGAGACCTTGATTTCAGACGTCTGATCTCAAGAACGGAGAACAAGAGAGGATACGTTGTTATTGTTATTATTTTAAGCCCCCCAGTTTGGAGTAACTTGCTCATCCTAGGAAACTAACACAGCAACTAACACTGAGTCCTTCCTCTATGCCAGGTACCATGTGAATGGTTCATAGGCATTAGTTCATTTCGCACTCCCGACAGTTCCGTAAGGTAGGTACTAGTATTAGCATTCCCATCTATCAGATGGGGAAACTGAGGCGTACGGAAGCTAAGTACTTTTCCCAGGGTTACAAAACCAGTAGGCGGCAGAGAAGGGCTCTACACACAGGCCGTCTGGGAGGAGAGCCTGCAGTCTCAGTTGCCTGGTCTAATGTGGGAGAGATGGAGAGGAAGAAGCAGACTTGAGGAGGTGGGGAGAATTACAATTAACATTACATGGCAGTTAACTGGGTATCTGGAGGGTGGGCAGGAGGAATTGAGCCCTCCAGATTTCAGGTGCTGTGGTGCCTCCAACCTCTGAGTTTCCATCAGCTTCTGTTTTCCATGCCACGCCGCCTCCCAGGATGTGCTAACCTGTCCACCTCTCTGGTCCTGTTCTTTGCATCTGCTTCTCAAGGAGTCCTCCAGGGCTCTTCCCAAATATGTCCTCGAAGTGGCCCCACTCCTTGACTTCCTGGACAGTGGTCTCGATGCCTCCTTCTCTCTTCTGGCTCTGGCTGCATGTTCTGACATCTTTGAGCTCTCCCCTGGCACTTAACTTCTCCTGACCCTACAATCCTAATGTTTATTCTAGTTTCTGCTCTCAGCATCCCTGTCCCTTTCCTCCCCTGTCCCCATCCCCCTGAAGAATGAGAAGAGGCAGCATCCATGTGAAGGGCTGGTAGGAAAACCAGCCTTGCCTTGTCTTCTAAAGCAAAAGTTCACTTTCTCTGTGTTGTTTTCCTATTTCCCTTTGTTAAATTTCCCTTCCTTTACCGACGGCTGTCCTGAAGGCAAATGACACACACACACAAAAAAAAAAAAGTGCTCAAAAGTACTTTTTACTTCTTTGTAATAGTTTAGTGGGGTTCTTTTTTGAGTTTTTTATGGGTTTTTTGTTTTTTTGTTTGTTTGTTTGTTTGTTTTTTGTTTGTTTGTTTGTTTGTTTGGTCTACAGTGAGTGCTTTCCATTAGTTTGGGTTGCAATGATAAAGCACAGGGTCTGCTGTGCTATTGCCATATACAGAAGTGTACATTGCTATTTCAAGAAATTGCCAGCCCTTACAATTCCCTCTGCAGATTGGTAGAAAATCTTCCAGTGGGCATAACTGACCAATTAATTTAAAGGTGGGTATTAGTATCATTCTACAGGTCTGCCATTAAAATAGGCTTTTACTATACTCTGAGACAAAAGTTCATTGGAAGGTCCAGGATATCGAATGGGCAAATGTTTTAAATAAAAAGTGGTTACTTAGACCAATAACCCAGGTGTCACTATACTTACTTCCACTGACAAGGTTCGTGGCCCAAAGAGAAACTATTTGGGAGACAGAATTACATAAAGGGATAATGAGAAATTCAAAGGATTGAAAACATCCCTGAAATACTTTGGAAACCTCTTTGGAAAGTGCATGCATTTATAGGATAGAATGCTATGTTTTACATTGTTCATCTTTGTCCTCAGACATCATTTCGCAACATTCCACAAAGTGATATTGTCAACATTCCTGACATATTCATCTGCTTTCAAGCATTCAGATTGTTTTTAGAAAAGCAATAGTCTTATTTGGGAAGAAATTTGCCATGTACCCTATTGGTTTGCCAGCAACTTAAAGTACCATAAGATTAGATTTTCCTTTAATTCCAATACTATTTTATATATATCCTATTGTGTATTCAAATATATCTAAGACATCAAATATCTACTAAAATTGTCTAGGTATTCATATTAAGTTCATTTTACTTAATACTGACTTTTGCTCCTTACAGTCTAGAAATAGAACACAGTAAGTCACGATTAACTGAATATTGCCTCTGGAGTGGTCTTTAATGAACATAAACCTTCATTCAAACAATAGACAATCCAAAAGGAGATAGTTAAAACTTGCTCACACTCCTTCAATGCACATGTTGAGATAACGTACCCTGACACAAAATCAGAGATTGAGTGATAATTTGCACTTTACTTGGAGTAGAAAAGCAAACTTTAAAAAATGAGAAAAATTTGACACTTGAAAAACTACCAGTGAGCCACTGGGGGAAAAATTCAGTATGTTCACATTAGAAGGATCAGAAAGGTAAGATTCCTCTTTTATGTGTTCATTTAACAGTATTTAATGAGCACCTACTATATAATAGGGACTGTGCTAGTTTCTGGGCTTATAGTGAGTGAATTTCTGGTAAGTGAAAGAAAACTCCTCCAACCAGAGCTTATAGATCTTCTTTTTACCTCTCCCTGCCTAGATGTTGGGGGAGAGGGAGCCTGGAAAAGTACATAAGACAAGCCTTTCAAATCAGAGTTCAGTTCAATCCCAGTATTTCATTCACTAGGGTTCTATTTGAGGATAAACCACATAAACAACCTGAACTTCAGTGTCCTCATCTGCAGAATGGGAATAATAACAATTTGTAAGGTTCTCATGCAGATTACACAAAACGCTGGGCACTGTGGCAGTGCTCCATACAAAGCAACAGTAAAGTAAGCAATAAAGAACATTATAACAAATATTAAACTTTTTTTCTGTCTCCGTATCAGTTTCTGCTCTGCCTCTCTCCCACTTCCTTTTCACTCCTTCCTTGTGACCACTGTCTAACCACTCGCATAATTTTGGTGAGCAAGCCTACTTAGCCTAAATTCCACAAAGCAATGGGGAAATTGTTTCCCCTGGGTTTCATTGCAAAGGACTGTGGCTTAGCGTAAAAAAGAGCCAAACACAAAAAGTTGCAGAGTATATGATTCCTTTTATATGACATTCTGGCAAGGACAGAACTATAGGGACAAACATCAGATCAGTGATTGATAGGGGCTGAAAATGGAGAGACAGACTGATGGTGAAGGGGCCCCAGGGAACACTTTGTGGTGATGGAAATGTTCCGTATCTTGATTTTGGAGGTGATTATACACCTGTATACATTTGTCATCACTCACTAAACTGTATACTCGCAAAGAGTGAACTTTACTGTATGTAAATTATACCTCCATAAACCTGACTTTAAAAAAGAAGACTGTGGCTTAGGGCCTTCAAGGCTTCCTTCAGGAAAAAAAAATCTATAAGCAATACAGGAAATTAGTGATGCTCTTGGGAATACACTTGCATGAAACTAACTATAACAAAAACACACATTGATAGTCATCCTAAGAGAGGTACACAGTTCTCTGGGAATTCAGAGACAAGAGAAACATCCATCCAGGGATACCAAGACATCATGGAAGAGGTTGCATTTAAACTGAGTTTGAAGATTGCAGTTAATCACTGGAGGTTTTTTTTCTTCTCTACCAACTATGATCAATATCTTAGACCGTAGCCTCTGTTTATAAGTTGCTTGCAAAATTTGTAATAGGTTTGCTTCATTTTCTATTCTAAAAGTTCATGTGTGATGTGTCTGCCAGCAATTAAGTGACTCACCTTATCCTGCCCCTTAAAAAAACAATCGGTTTTGAGGCTACATTTTCTGAGTTTGTGGTATTTAGGACATTGGTTTTTACATGTCCACTTATAAAATGTTCTTCCATTCTAGGAAATGAAGAAAAGTACAATGTCATTAGAGGAGACAGCATGGCCACGTGTAAGAGGTTGGAATGGGGTCCCAAAGCCTGATTCTATAATTCATAAGTGGCTCTACAAATCAAGATCAATAATCCAAAAGAAAAAGGGAGGGAAACTATATAAAGACAGTTCAAGAGAGAAAATATAGGGACATTTAAATGTATGAAAAGATGTTCAATCTCAATGTGACTAGTGAAATGGTAACTTCTCAATATATGTTTCTATGAATCAGTGAGACATAAGGTCAACCATCCAGTACAAAAACAAATAAATTAAAAAAAAAAAAAAAAGGAAATGGACAGTTCATAGACCAGAAAATATAAATAGTGCCTTGGTACATATAACAAGATGCTTAAACTCACTCATACTAAGAGAAAGGCAAATTAAAACTGAACTGTTTCATACTCATAAACCTGGCAAAGGTTTCTGAGTTTGTTAACACAGCGTTAATGAAGGTGTAGGAAAATCCGCTGCTGCTGGGTCAAGCTTTACGGAGAACCATTTGGCAATGTCTATTAAAACTACAAATGCACAGTGACTTTGACCCAGCAATCCCACTTCTACGAATTTTATCCTACTGATCACCTGTGTGCAAAAATGACATGTTCCTCACTGCAGAATAGCAAATAAATGCCCCTCAGTAGGGCTGAGTTTTTGTATATCATACAATAGAATACCTTTCACTGTAAGAGAGAATATGAAAGCTCTTCATGTACTGATAAGGACCAATCATCTAATCATATTAGAAACAAAAAAAAAATCAAAATGCAGAAGAGTGGAACCATATGTTAACATTTAGGTTAAGGAAGGGGTGAGGGTGGTGTTGGAGAATGTATGTGTGTATTTGCTTATATATACGTGGACCATCTCTGGAAAGATATGCAGATAGCTGGTAACAGATTTGTCTATTGGGAACCTCAGAGGAGTGGAGGGGCAGAAGGCTTTGGTGGTATGCAATCTTTGTGTCTTTTGAATTTTAGCCCACGTGAACATACTACCTACTCAAAAATAAATACAATTTTAAAATTAATAAAAATCAAAACAGATAAACCAAGGGGGAAAAGAGAGAAATCTGGGATGTACTCCTCATTCAGCCATTATGTTTTATGACCACAGACAAGTCCCTTCCCTTTTTTAAGTGGGGTCTCCCCATATATAATATATAAATAAATGAATGTTTAATGTCAGATATTCATAAGGACTTTATAGAAAAATAAGTAGGATAAGGGGACAGGGGAGGGGTGGAGGTGGGGGCTGGGTGCTATTTTCAGATCAAGTTGTCAGGGAAGGGAGTTCCTTAAAAATCCAGAATCCCAGGCTCTGCCCCAGATATCTGGAATCAGAATCCCCAATATTATAAGATCCCCAGATAATTACTATGCACATGGAAGTCTGAGACACCCTGGTCTAGCTAACCCCTACTCATAGTCACCTTGAATGTGACCTCCTTCCAGAAGGCTTCTTTCACTCTACCTTTATTCTACCTAGTCCACACTGAATGCCTTTCTCTGGTCTCCCATGATCCCGTGTGTTTCCTTCCATATTTTTTGCCACATTAATAATTTTCTGGATTCTTCTTCACCTCTACCAGAAGATATGCACTGCTATCTCACAGTCCTCGGCATAGAGCCCAGCAATACGTAACAGGTGTAAATAAATATTTCTTTAACAAACGAATAAATGAATGGACGAACCAGGCCAAATAAAAATGTGTGGAAATGTGTTCGGTTATCTTTTTGACATTTACTTACTCTCAGACATTTCTCCCTTTGGGTTCTTGCTACACGTTCAACTGCCAACCCATCGAGAAAGAACAAGCGCACCCCTGGAAATAGCTATGCTCCCCATCCTCCCACATGGCAAGAGCTCAGGCATTTTAACAAATATGACTCTTCCAGCTAAGTCTTTGCTTGCCTATGGATTCAGCTCAGATTAGAAATAAAAGCTTTAGGTTCAGATGACGTTTTTAAAGGGCCAGAAATTCCCTAGAAATCCTACCTTCATCTTGCTCTATGTGATGCGTTTCCCAAACTGACTCAACTTCTTATTTTGCAGCTCAAACTCCTGTAGAATTCCAACCACACAGAGGAGAGGGGCTGTAGGAAAAGCCCAAGCACGTGGTGTATCAGAACCCATTTACCACCATGTGTGCATGTGACTTTCAGGAGTGAAATGAAAGGGATGCTAGCCAAATCACAGCATGGCGGGAGTTCCCTCCAGAGGCTGGCCACAGTGATGGCAAGAAAAGCAAACAAAAGGAACATTCTTTCTCCTCGTGAGTGAAACAAAGACCCTACTGAGAAGACTGAAGTGAGCAGTAGAGCTGTAAAATCAACAGAAATGGGGGCTGTCTGTGGGGGAGGCATCTGGTTTCAATGTAAACATCCTTAAAATGTTTCAAGAATGAATGCGCATTTGAATAATTTATTACTAAACTTTTTTTTTTTTTTTTTTTTTTTACCATGGATATTTAGGGAAGATTCAGAATTGAAGATATCCTCGCCTATGCCCAACTCAACTGTAGTTCCTACTCAGTTGAGACCTTTTCTGAGTAGAGAACATTTGAAAGCAAATGAAACAGAATTGCCTGTGCAAATCCAGGATCGCCTGGCTGGAGGAAAGTATATTCTGAAAGACTCACATGAACATAGAACGTTAAGTAGATTGTACAGTTTGCACAGGAAGCCAGGGTAGGGGTGCGGTGGGGGTGCCAGTGCCTCTCCCTGCTCTGGTTTCTGTTGGAAGTTTCTGCATTGGGAAAGAAACTTGTCTTGAACTGCACTTGCTGCTTCAGATCGTGCATGTAATATATAAAGTTATGAAAGATGCTCTAGAAAAGAGCCTGCAAATTAGTGATCCAGGCATGTTTTGTTTGGGCCACACTAGATCTTAAAAAAAGAATGTCTTAAATTGGTTGCCCAACATTTAAAATTGTTCTGCACGGCAACAAATGGCTGGATCAGAATAGAACCCATTTGTTAATCACCTTTAGAAATACATTCCAGTTTGTCCCAGTCCCAACCATGCCTGTTTAACTGGCCCAGGTCCTACAAACACACACACACACACACACACACACACACACACACACACACAAACACACACACCCTATGGCAGCTCTCAGGATGAGGAAAAAAAAGTTTTGTCTCCACCAATCGGCCAGACCTTTGGCCATTCTAATTTAGGTACCTTCCTTATTATCTCATGATTTCTCTTTTTCATATGATAACAGAACTTTCTTTCTTTCTTCCTTCCTTTCTTTCTTTCTTTCTTTCTTTCTTTCTTTCTTTCTTTCTTCTTTTTCTTTCTCTCTCTTCCTCTCTCTCTCTTTCTTCATACTTCTCCTTCTTTTCCTTCTCCTTCTCCTCCCCCTCTCCCCCTCCTTCCTCCTCCCCCTCTTTCTTCTATTTTCTTTATACTACTTTTGCAGAATTTTATGAACGTTACATCTTGTACATTCTCTTTTTCTCTCTTCTTTAATGAAGAACCAAACATGCCAGTGTCAGGGAACATCTTCATCAATAGTCTTTGTCTTAAGTGAGAGACCTTTCCTTGGCATTTCTTATTTCATGCACCTCCTTTGGCTCCCTGTCTGCCTGTTCTTAAATATAGCCCTCTAGGGTGTCATTACCTACAGTCTTGATTTCTGGATTCTTCTTGATAAACCATGAGGTCTGGCAATATTGGCCATAGTGAAATCATTGTTACTGCACTCATGTAGGTTAAAGGGCACAATTTTCATCACTCGTAGGAGCAATAAAGCCATGTCAATGATATCTACCATCCTGGAGCTTTTAGGCTCTGAATGCCAGAGGACAGCTAGGAACCGAAGCTCGTGGTCTCCAACATAAATCTCTTTGACATTAGCCAAGGGTCCTGAACGTCCAAAGAGGGAAACAGATTACTATGAGAAACTTGGGAGCAGGGGCAGGACTTATTTGTCTCTGAATTACTGAGTCCCAATTGCAGTGCTCAGCCCTGCTGCCTTGTATGAAATTAGTGCTCAGAAAATGTCTGTCAAATGGAGAGGCTTGAGATCACAGGTATAATTCTAGACAACAACAAAATGGTCCTGAATCCTTCTATAAGATTGCCTAATATTTTAATTTTTGTAGTGAAAATATTTTTATGAAATTGCAGGTTCTTAGAACTCCCAGTTCTTAGAAAACATTCTGGGTTTTTTTTTTCCCCAACTTATGAAAATACGTTTGTACTTACTAGAGAATTCACATATAGCTGACCTTATAAATCATAAAGCTCATAATTTTCAGGTGAGGAAACCAGTCCCAGAAAAGAAAAAGACTTGTCCTAGAGTAGGTTATTGGCAGTCTGGATAAGAACCAGATCTCTTGATTCCTAGTTCAGTGATTGTTTTTCAGCCCTAGGGATCTGCCCAAGCCCAGGAAGCGGTTCTAATATGGCAGGGCACATGACCAATTTCAACAGTCTGTTGGAGAAATGGGGAAGTTCCCTGCTTACACACTGTGAGAGGCCTGGGCACCTCTGAAGGGCACCCCTCAACCTGTCAGGCCGGCTCCTGCAAAGGCTAATGGGCAGCCCAGGGGGATGGAGATGGAAATACAAGAGCTGCTCCTCCCACCTCAGACTTAAAGCAGGTGTCCCAGTGGTCATGGGAACCCTAAGAGCAAACCCATCCCGCCCCAACATCAAACTGTAACTCCCAAGTCCAGAGCATAAACGTGTAACTGTAGTCATGACAGAACATGACATGTGATGGTAGATGAAATCAATCATCTAACTTATGAAATAACATGACTCTGTTTCTAATACAATGGACTAAAGACCACGCATTATTTGATTAAGGTCTAGAAAAGACCAAAGGTAAACTGGGATTGCCACTTTGTAGACTCCCTTACTCCAATTTATCTCACTCCTCTGCCAATAGTACATGGTTACCTACGGATTCTAATGCCCTCCTGGGAATAAGGACCTGGGCAGGTGACATGCCCCTGGGGCAGAGGGGCAGCCCAACTCACCAAGTCCAAGGGGAAGGAGTACAGAGGCTGGGCACATTTGCCATGGTTCATATTCTTTCTCCTTCATGTGCTTGGTCATTCCTTTACAGTGAAAAAACCTACTCCATTCCAAGTGATTAACCAAATAAGTGCCCTAGAATAAATTACGTAATTAAGAAGATGGCCTTCCAAACAGCATAAAAAGCAGTTTGAGCTGGTAAATATTTTAATGAAAATTGGTCAGAAGAACAACTTGTGCTGGATCCATTTCATGGTTTTTAAAATTATGGAGTCCTTAACATTTTAGAAATGGGAAGAATCTTACTTCCTGATTCACTATTTGTTAACACCTACCAGATAGGCAACATTTAGTGCAATTATACATGCATACACACACACACACACACACACACGTATGTATTTGTGTGTATATCTATGTATGTATATATATTAAGTGTGTGCATGTATAGACATATATATAAAGTAGGCTCTGTACCCAAGGCATTTTTAATGAAAGATCCAAAACCAGAGACTAACTGAAAATTAGTGTGGTGGCTTAACATGAACCACTTGTAAGACAAGGGCAAAAAGAACTGAGGCTGGTGAATTTGTCAGCTGGTGCCCTTTTTAGGGACCTGCTAGACCTGGACTATTACATATTTAGTCCAGATGCCATAAACACCAAAAAACCATGAGAATATTGGCTTGTGGTAGTAGTAACAATAATAATTATTATTATGGTGTATCCACATCAGCATTCAAAGCCCTCCACAATATGGTGGTAGCTTATGTCTCTGGGGTGATTTTCCCCCACTTTGTAAATATGCTCTAATCCAACTAAATTTTGACTTTGGGCAAGTTTCTTAACCTGTCTGTGCCCTGGTTTCCTCATCTGCAAAATGAGGAAAATAGCAACACTACCTCATAGGGTTGCTGTGATGATTAAGTGAGATACTAGATCCAAAACACAACAGTGCCTGCACCAGATCTCCACCATCCTCCCTTCAACCTCCAGCGAATATTGCTGGTGCTTCTTTTTACTGGGCTAGCACGCTAGATGAGTCTATGAGTACGAGGGCCCTGTGATATGGTTCTAATAACTATCAATTAATAATGAATAAAAATTAATAAGTAAGCCTATTTCTGAGTTACTAAATATTAGCATATGTGATCAAACACCTACTTTGTAGCTTACGTTTTGTTCCATTTCTTCCATTTGTTTGGGGGCTTCTTGTGCCCTGTACCTATTAAGTAACTTACCAGGGTGGGGACGAGACATTCTTCTGTGCTTTCTAAAATAGAATCATCTGGGTAGCTGTTCTAAGGGACTCCTATTTCCCCCCAGACCCCCTGGCATTCCCAAATTCATTATCAGAAAGTGGGTTCAAAGACCAGTAGTTCAAGGCAGATAGGACATCCTGGAGCAAAGAGCAGAGTGGATTTTTTGCTGTCATCTGTTTCTCACTGGCTGACACTCGAAGTGGTTGTCATTCCCTGGTGCAGAAGGAAAACACCATAAAAGGCAAGGCTCAAGCATGCTGTTAAGCAGTTCTGAAGTGTTCAGGGGCTGTGAACCCTCTTGGGAAGGAGCAGCACACCCCTGGCAAAGACCGCGGCACACTTCGTGGCAAACTTGTGCGGGAACAAAGCACATATTGTTACCTCCGAATGCCAAGCTCCACAGGCTAGTAAAATGACGTAGTATACCTTTAATGGGGTGAGGGGAGTTGGCTTCCCTGGAACGTTTTGGATGGAGTCATAACACAAATAAACTGGATTCTCAGGTCTGGGTGTATAAAGCCCAGAGCCAAGCTGCGTGGTCACAACTGGGGCAACACAGACTATTGTGTAAATCAAATGCAGAAGCCGGGGCGTTCTGGCAGCTGCACATCTGCAGGCTCGTGTGTAGAAAAGGCGCCTTTGAAACACTTCCCAGCGGCCTTTACTATCTGCCACTTTTTTCTACATGTGTTTATTGTTCATAGAATCGATGATTTCTGCTCATTTTTATTGTTGCTAAAAATATGGCAGCTGAGTAACGTTTTGGATAACCTGGAGCGGATTTAGCAGGACAGGGGAGAATGTGAGTGTAGTTCACGTCCATTCTCTGGGCTGAGTATGTGCGTGTCTGCAGACACACACACGCGCGTGTCTGCAGACACACACACGTGCGTGTACACACGTGCACACACGTCCACTAGAGTTGGTTCCAGAGATCAGGAGGGAAGGAAGTGAGGTAGTGTTCACGCCAGCCAAGTCAAGTCACAGAGGAAGTGAGAACTTTGAACAGTGAGCTCCATTTTTCAATGGTGAGAGTGGTGGTCTACACGATTTGGGTCTGCCGTCCTGCCATTTGATGAAAGGTAGTTCCTAAGAGCTAATAGTCGGGGATCTGAATATGATCAAAAAGGAAACCTGCACCCACCGATGAGATTTGATTTAAATGCCGAATAAGCTGTCAGAAAAGTTACTTGGTGTCTACGCTGAGAGGAGGGGCTCCATTTGGGATCCCAAAATGATAGGGAGTGAGAGCACACAGGCCTTACAGGGAGCTTAGGGAGAAAGTGCTTTAGCCTGTGAGTCTCCTGGAGGGGAGGACTAGAGCAAGAAGTGAACGTAGCTGGAGACTGTGAGGTCCTGATCTTCCAATGAGAACATCCGAGCTGCTTATAATATTCCCAGAATCCCATGGGGCAACTGGGTGTCTCAGTCGGTTAAGTGTCCGACTTTGGCTCAGGTCGTGATCTCACAATTTGTGAGTTCAAGCCCCGCGTAGGGCTCTATGCTGACAGAGGGTGTGGAGCCTGCTTCGGATTCTGTGTCTCCCTCTCTCTCTACCCCTCCCCCGCTCATTCTCTATCTCTCTCTCTCTCTCTCTCTCTCAAAAATAAACATTAAAAAATTAAATAAAAATATTCCCAGAATCCCAGTTAACATATTGGAGCAAATGATGTTAAGAGAAGTAACACCTTGTTGGTGGAGGGCGGGAGCACTCACAAGCACTGAAATCAATTGCTTGACTTTCCTCAAATGCGATGTTAAAATTGTCAATCACTGTTTTAGACACTCTGACTCTCAAAATATTTAGGAAATCGTAAGATAATCGAGTATAGCAGGGACCTAGTGACTATCTGCCAATCTTCTCCTTTAAAGATGAAGAAACTGAGGCTCAGAAAAATTGTCCCAGGCCATGAAGCTAGACAGTGTCAGCAGAAACTTGCAAGGTATTTTTCTTTATCCTCATGATCCAGAAATACGGTCATTCATTTTCCCTGGAGTGTGACGACCATATTCTTAGTTTTAGCACAGACAATTGCTTTTTCAGATCCTTTATAATTATTCCTATTCCAGTTATTCTTACTAACTCAAAAATGTCTATTATTTTTAGGTTGGGATTCCTTTCCCTGCCCTCCCTATCTAACAACATCTTTCCTGCCAGTGGCCTACCTTTTTCCTTTTCCTCTGCATTTCTGAGGGAGATTTCTAATTTATTTTCTCTGTAATGGGTTCAGTCCTCCACTGGCTCAGTTCAGTTATTTGCTGCCTCTAATAAGGATTTTCATTCTGCTCTTAAGATTTTAGCTCTCATGGGGCACCTGGGTGGTTCAGTTGGTTGAGCCTCCGACCCTCGATTTTGGCTCAGGTCATGATCTCACAGTTTGTGGGATCGAGCCCCGCATCAGGCTCTGTGCTGACAGCACGAAGCCTGCTTGGGATTCTTTCTCTCCCTCTCTCTCTGCACTCCCCACCCCACCCCACCCCACCCCCACCTGCCGCTGTTCACGTTCTCTCTCTCTCAAAATAAATAAATAAACATTCCTTAAAAAGATTTTAGCTTTCAGTCATATATTTCCCATTTTTCGTTTTCATTTTCATTTCATTCCACCCCATCCCTATGACCTTGGGATTTTCTATTTCTATTTTTTAATGGCCATATAGAACATAGACAGATGATTACATCCATACACCAAACAAGAAACAAAAAGCACATTTTGCCACTTTTTGGAATTCATTCATTCAGAATCTATAACGTCCCGAGCCCCATGCTGGGTTCTGAAGCAAGTTATGTCCCCCTACTCTCAGAGCATGCGAGAATATATATTAAGAAATGCACATCATAACAACCGTAATACAAGGTAGACAGTCTTTCCTGCCTTAAGAAGGGCTTAAATCTCAAAAAGATATTTTGAATCCTATACATTTTTCGAAATTTTCTTCTGGTTCCTACAACAGACAATTTTCAGAGGTCTCATTCTCTGCTTTAGGATTCATGTTCCTTTTTCTGGGGTCTACAGAATTTTTTCCACTGGTTCAAAGTAGTCTTTTGTATTATTGTGTGCTTTCAGTACGATTATTTAAATAAGGTGAGCTCTCTTCAGACTTAGTGTCCACAGTCATCCATGGCATGAAGTTGGCATTGTCAGTGCCCACCTCCATCCCTACGATGATCTCATTCCTACAGCTGGAGGACAGGTGGATGTGCAGCTTCTACCAAAGGCCAGAGTCCGATGCAGCTCTGCTGTCCGCCAACTTCCAGCATCTCCTCCAACCCCCCATTGTCTGGTTCTTTGAGGCGTTGGCTCTGTATACATGAGAAACTACAACTCTGGCATACAGAGTGCTCCTGCCCTATATCTTACTTCTTGGACCCATCTGAGTGTTGAACTAATAGAACTATACTTCCCAGGATGCAACGACACATTACACATGTTTTGGGGGGGGGGGGGGTGGCGGGAAGGTCTTTTTCTTTTTTCCATCTGTTGGTTTCGGGTTGTTGTTGAGGCTGGGTGCATAAAGAAGGGTGAATGGGAAACGGTTTTGTGGCTGCCTTAAAAGGAAGCAGCCCCTCAAAAGTAAGAAAAAGGATACTCAGCTTTCTGGCTGGAATAGACCAATGGTTTCTTCAAATCAAAGATTCTAGGAAGGCATAAAAAGCCTTTCTCCACTCCCTCTGCCTCTGCCCTTCCCTCAGGGAGACTCCTCCTAGATTTTGGCAGTAGGCTATTTGACAATCATACTGTTCAGGGCTGTGGTGAACCATCTTTCAGAACCATTGTTTCTGAGTCTTTCTGGGCATTTTAGGAGTGAGTAGGGAGAGTTGCAACAAGAGTGCGATCCAGATGCCATGTCTCCGCTGTCCACATATGCCTTTTAATCTTCTCTACCCAAATGTGACAAGTAAAAACAAGAACAAAAATAGAAGCTAAGTTAACCATGTAAGGGGCCAGTATATGCTTATGTGGTATGGGTCAGAGAAATACATAATCCTGCATACACACTAGAAATGCCCCGTAAATCGGAGACTAACAAACCAAATGGAAATGGCCATAGTTATAGAGCACAAACAAATGAGTATGCCCATGTGCTAAAGGAAAAAAAAAAGGTAATTTTGCCATTTGTTGGAATTCATTGATTGATTCACTGAGCACCTATGATGTATGAAGCAATATACTAGCTGCTGAGGTTGGAGATGAAAATTCAAGCAAGATACAGTGCCTGTTCTCAAAGCATGTGTGCATGTGTTTTAAGCTACACACATAAACGACTACTATGCTAGGTAGAAAGTGCTAATTGGCTTCAGAGAGTGCTCAAACTCTCCAGCAGCTTTCTTCTCACTTGGAATGAAAACAAATTCCCTCTGCCGAGACAATTGAACAAATAATGCTGGAAACTGGATATCCGCATCCTCATTTTACTTACTGTATACACAAACATTAATTCAAGGCAGATTAGAAGCAAATCACAACACTCCCAGAAGAAAATACTTCTGCGATTTTGGAGGAGAAAAGATATCTCTAATACAGGACACAAAAAGTACTAACCACAAAAGAAAAAACTGACACATCAGATACCGTCTAATTAAAAATCTCTTCCCATGAAAAGCCACCATTAAGAAAATAAATAGGCCAGCTTCAGACTTGTATGAGTAATAGATATCATATGTTTTCACTCACATGTGGATCTTGAGAAACTTAACAGAAGACCATGGGGGAAGGGAGGGGGGAAAAATAGTTACAGAGAGGGAGGGAGGCAAATCATAAGAGACTCTTAAATACAGACAACAAACTGAGGGTGGATGGGAGATGGGGGAGAGGAGAAAATAGGTGATGGGCATTGAGGAGGGCACTTGTTGGGATGAGCACTGGGTGTTGTATGGAAGCCAATTTGACAATAAATTGTGTTTTAAAAAATCAGAAAAAAATAATAGATAGATCGATCTGTCATCAATAATGATAATGGTGCTCAATATCAGTAGTTAGCGGATACATGCAAATTTTAACTACAATAAGGAGTAGAACAAAACAAACGTGCTACACAATACCAAATGTTGATGAGCATGTAGAACAATTAGGATTCTTAGACATTGTTAGGAGTGTGAAATGAAACTATCCCTGGGGAAAACTGACAGTTTCATATAAAGTTAAACACATCTCACCCTATGACCAAGCAGTTCCACACCTGCATAAGTACCTAAGAGACATGAAAACATATATTCACAAAAGACTTGTTCAAGTGTATTCACGGCCAAACTCAGAAATAAAGAACACATTGATGGTTGCCAGAGTTGGGAGTAGAGAATAGGGGAAATGGGTAAAGATGGTTAGAAGGTACTTAAAAAAAAAAAAAAAAGCCTACTCCTAGCAATTTTACTCAAAACAAACAAAAACAAGAAACATCCTAAATGCCCATCAACAGGACAATGGATAAATCGTGATGTATGTATACAATGGAATACTACTTGGCAATGAACTACTTATATAGCCAACTGCCTGAGGGAAACTCCAAAACATCCTATTGAGGAAAACACACCAGAACCTTCTGGTTGCCTCTGGGCTGGGGGGGGGGGGCAGGGTGGGAAGAGTTGACTGGAAAGTGTCATGAGCAACTTTCTGAGGTGACAGAAATGTTCTATATCCAGTTTTGAGTGGTGATTACAGGGTACGTATAATTGCCAAAAACCTTCCACACATGTACTTGAGACCTGGACATTTCGTTATATAAAATTGGTATCTCCACTTCTTAAACTTTTTTTAAAAAAGGAAAAAAATCCTTTAAATTTTCTTATGAAGTCCTATATGACCTGGCCCTGCTAACTCCCTGATCTCAACACCCATCACTCACCACCTGATTCACTCCACTCCAGCCAGACAGGCTTTTTTGTTGTTGTTGCTTAAATGTACCAAGTTGCCCCCTGATGTAGAGACCAGGCCTTCCTTTTGATTCTGTCTGGAAAGTTTTTCTCCCAGGTAGCTACATGGCTTATTTCTCTACCTCCATCAGGTCTCTGCACAGATGCCACCTTAGCAGAGAAGCCTCACTAAACCATCCTATAGAAAACTGCAGTCATTACCACCACCACTCACAACACATTCCCCATACCCCCTTACCCTGCCTCTGTATCATAGAAATCACCAACAACTGACATATGAAAAATTAATTATACCTTTGCTTATTGCCTCTTTCCCCTGGAATAAAAGTTTTGTGATAGCAAGGACGTTATTTTGCTCACTGCTATTTCCCAGGCAGCCAGAACAGTTTCTGGCATGCAGTAAACACCCCATTAAGTAGTGAGTGAATGAATGAATGAATGAATGAACAGAAGGTGATGGTATATCTAATGAAAAATATCAGATTGGTATACTTGTTTTTGATTACACTTCTCTTTCCAATTGCCAGCCAAAATATTTGCATTTTAACACACAAACAAGATGAACAGCAGATGTGTTTCAGGAAGAATAAACAACCTACTTCAAAGAACTCCACAATATTTTCAAGGGCCTTGACAAGTCCTTTAAGATGAGAATTAGTGGAGCAAAGTAATGCCTGAGATTGTCCTTGATGTTTGGGGTGGAAGCTCCAGGGATAGACAAGCCCCTGGGAATGACCACATTCTGCATTCCTCCCGGGGTCAGACATGGATCTTCTGAGCTGCGGTCATTTGCATTTCAAAATCACAACCATTCAAGACTAGAGACCTGAAAGCTATTATTAAAACCGTTTAATACAAGCTAAAAACAGAGGCAACTATTCCCACACTTGAGGTGTGTTCCCACACAGGACTGGACTGTAGTCTGGCTCTGGATTCTAGGACCAATTCTGTCACAAATTAGTGGTGTGACCATAAGCAATCAGCTAAAATCTTGGAGTTTCGTCTCCCTCAATTAGGAAAGACGGGGTCCAACCAGAAGGACTCCAGAATCACTTTCCAACTCTGATATTTTTGTGATCTCTATACCCATAAACAAGGAAGAGTTCAACTTTTTATGAGTAAAACCTTCAGTTGTGACATCTACATTTTTTAAAATAGGTTTATTGCAAGTGAGTTTCACTATTTCTTTATACAACTGATGACATTCTTTAAAACACAAGACCTAGCTCCTTTCTCTACCCTTATTGGAGCATCGATATAGGTAAACAGATATAACAACTTGCATTTCCTTAAATATATTCCAATGCTCGGACATGTCTATGTCAATGATCTATTTGAATTAATGAAATCTGTCTATTTCAGCCAAGGCTGGTGCTCTTTGTGAATCAATGTTTTCAAAGCAGATTTTTGTTCCATTTCTAGCTCTGTTGCCTATAAGCAACATGACGTTGGTGGAGACAAAAGCCCTCTGAGCCTATCTATGTACCATCTATAAAACTCAGATCATCTCAGACTTTCCTTACCTACAAGTTACTGTGAGAGTCAAATATATGGGAAAGCTTAGTAAAACACATTGTGTGAATATGAGATAATATCACAATATGGCCCTCTGAAAGCCAACCTAACACCAAATGGAAGTGCCAGGAGTTCAGGAAGAATGTTTGAACCATTGGGCACTCGGAATAGAGAGAATATCATGTCTCCCACCATTCCTAGTACACATGGAGAGAACAGGGATATTGTGGGGAAAAAGAACAAGAAATTTTTGAGTTGGTGAGGCCAAAATCTATATCCCAGTTCACAGACTTATCAGTTGTGTGGCTTTGGGAAAGTCAATCACTCTGGGCCCGTGTAAAGGTTTGTTTGAATGGCCCTAACTCTTTGGAGGTAAAACGTAGAACACTTTTCTTTTCCTAGCAACTGTTCTCTGTTGATTTGCCTGCATAGCTGACTCCCTTAAGGGCAAATCAGTCAGATCGCTGAGCAATCAGTCAGATTGCTTTCCAGGAATTCTGTTTTTATAAGTGGAACATTTCTAAATGCCGCTTTCCAATTGTTCAATGATAGCATAATAGAAATACAGTGGATGCTCGTATGTTGACCTTTTACCCTGAGACATTGTTAAATTTGCTGTGTTACTTTTTTGTAGATTTCTTAATTTTCTGTAAAAACAACCGTTATTCTGTGAAGAAAGACAGTTTAATTCCTCTTTTCCTAGCCATATGTCTTTTATTTCTGATCTTTCTTCAAAAATGGTGCATACATCAGCAAGTCCTCAGTGGCAGCTGCTGTTTCTCTAAACTATAAATTCTCAGCAATAGGCTCTGGGGCAATTGTAAGAAAATGGGAGGAAGATCCCACTTGACAACTTACCCCACTGTATCCTTATCTTTAAAATGCAAATAGCGATTCTACCTCCCAGGTAGGCTGTGAGAAAAATACAAGATTATTATGTAAAGAAATGCATGACTAATGCAGGCTATTGCGTATAGTTGGTGCTTAATAAATTTGTTTTTGGCAATACTGGTGTCAGGAACACTCTTGGTTTCAAGGCCAACTATATAGTGATTGTGCTTCTTGCCATCTGGAAGACACAATCAAGATTTTCCATACTGAGGCACCAATGCCATGTTAGGCAAGCTGGGGTCCCTCTACCCACTCTCAGACTTTTTTGGTTCCAACACCTAAAACTTGTAAAGGTTTTGAGAAAACATGGAATAAAACCTTAAAACTGGATGGAGACTATCCACTTTCAGATTAACAATAATGTTTGAATGGAGATCTTTAATTTGGTTCATTGAAAGCACACACTTTGGAACCCTATGGGTTTTTACCCTATGGGTAAACTGCTTATAGTTTTGCTAAATAATGTCGAGCCAAAATTCACTAATTATAGTGTGTTAACTAGTTATTACACTTAACTAGCTATTATTCTCGTTGGATCATCAATTACTCTTACTATGAGGTCAGTAAATGCACCTAGCTAAAATTAGCAGAGCCCATTTTTAGTCCTGGTCCTGTTTTCCTTCAACATTTCATTCTTATGTACCTGGCTTACTTCTTTTTGTCTATGGCAGGACTCCGGGCAAGCTTCGTTTCAGTTTACAGTGGCTGCTGCTGCTGCTGTCTCTCACATTTCATTCACCTCTGCCTCTTTTCAGATGCATGCTTGGCAGAGGAAGGGACACTTCTTGGCAGAATCAAGCCAGACCTCACTATCGACCACATGGTCATAGAGTCAGTGAGTCGAAGCTGTGCTGTCACAGGACAAATGGATACACTAATCACTCCTTTCTAGTTGTGATGACCACTCAGGCTACCCTGGATGTTGGTCCTGTATGTTGGTCATACTGACCACCGGTTCTTAGGTCTTTGCCACCACATCTCTGTAAGCCATTCTGATCGGGTGGTTCCCAGGACCCCTTTGATGCCTTCTGTCCAGAACAGTGATCCCTAACCTTCCTCTTGTTTCTCTTAGGATTTAGGATGGGAAAGAATGTTTCTGGGCAAAGACCTTCCCAAACGATGTCTCCCGGGAGATTAAAAGAATCTTTGGCTATGTTGTCTTCCTAATCAATTTTCAAATGCTTTCTAGTTCTCCCACAATGATATTAAAGATTAGAATAGCTAGGCTTGATATGCAAAAGATATGGCTAAACTGGGCAGCTCTTCAAGTCTTTAAGGCTACTTAATTCTTATCTTTCAGCTGCACATGGGCTGCATTTTCATACCAATATTTTAGATGTGGTCAAGGAGAAAGATGCTTCCTCCAGCCTTCAGAAAAAGGCAGTCAAATCTTTTCAGTTATGAAGTGAATGTGGGTGTGTGTCACTGCCTTCCACTAAAATTGAAGAAAAGGTAACTCATTTTGCTTGGACTACTGTTTGGCTGTGGTGACTGTTATAAAAGTCTTAGAACATCTGGACTATTGTTTGAACATGTCTTCCAATACATTATCAACTCATTCAATTTAAATTTAAAAGATCGATTGCTCTCATGTTTACAGTCACTATAGAAAAAAAAGAGATTCCTTTTGCAGAGTGTATTTATACATGCATTCATGAACATATATGTGTTTACAAGCATCTGCCCCCTCAAAGGGCCAGACCACTGGGACTCATTTTCCATATAGATAAATAAAGGCAAGACAAAAACACAGGGATTTTAACCCTGCTTATGCCTTGAAGAAGTCTGATCCTAGATGCTGGGATGATTGGTGATTTGCCAGATTCCAGGAATCATGTGAATTTGGCCCATGGCCCTCGAGTAGGCCACTTTCTCGCAGTGGGAAATGACCTCACCACAGACTAAAGATAACCACCGTGGGAGAAACGCCTACTTGGCTTTCTTCTTCACATTTGGCCCCATTCCTTAACATCTGACAGCCAGAGAGATGATGGCCTGTCTTCTGAAGCCTATTGCACACAAACAGAAGGCAAGCCCAAGTTACCATCCTGAAGGGCAGGGAAAGAATGAGTCTTCCTCCTGCTTCTCTTCTTCCTACTGTCAGCATGATGACAAGGTTCATGAAGGCCAACTTGCCACTGGTGCTTCAGATAAAACGAATAAACATTCCAAAGAAAATCTATTAAGTGAAAATCAGCATCGACACCATCTTCCCCTTTCCCCTGGGCACAGAAAGCATCTTCATAAAGGGCAGAGCAGAGTGAAGGGAACAAAGTTCTTAATCATGCAACAGGAATTTCAGTTCAAAATATCATTTGCTTATTCCATACTTGACTTGCTGTGCAACTACAGGCATTTCACTGGGCCTTTCTGTGCCCAATTCTACAGCATTAAAAATGGAAATCCTTGGGGCGCCTGGGTGGCACAGTCGGTTAAGCGTCCGACTTCAGCCAGGTCACGATCTCGCGGTCCGGGAGTTCGAGCCCCGCGTCGGGCTCTGGGCTGATGGCTCAGAGCCTGGAGCCTGTTTCCGATTCTGTGTCTCCCTCTTTCTCTGCCCCTCCCCCGTTCATGCTCTGTCTCTCTCTGTCCCAAAAATAAATAAACATTGAAAAAAAAATTAAAAAAAAAAATGGAAATCCTTGGACTCAGGCCTCATGGCTCCCTGCAGGACATGATTTGAGCTGGGATTATGTCCCATGAAGCTGACTTTAATTGAAACTGAGTAGATGAAGGAAGCCTTTAGAATAACAGCTTCCAACAATCCTCAGACACCACGCTAAGTATGCAAATGGGCACATATGCACGATGTTTCCTTCCTTGCAGAGATCATAAATGATGGTCAGCCCAAGCTATACTTGAGTCTGAGCTGCCAGACAGCAGGATCAGCATGAACCACACAGGAACTCCAGGAAAAGGCCTGTGGATCTAGTGGCCAAGGCAATAGCCAGAATCTGAGGGCAAGTCTTGCCAGAGTCAAGAGAAGAGCACAGAGGGCTGGCAAGAACATACTCTTTCAACTATGCTTTCAGAACAAGGTTAAGTTCTCATTTACCTCATCTTGATCAAGGTAGTATTTGAAAAAAGAAAATTGCTATTATTTCTCTATATTCTTTGAAAAATAGCTTGGCTCACCAGAGTCTCATACTTGAAAAGCTGTTTTGGTCCCTACATCAATAGAGCAATATATATATATATATATATATATATATATATATATATATATATATATGTTTGTCAAGAAGGTTTCCATCTATTTCTCCAGGGATGGGAATGGTTGAGTTCATTGCAGTAGGGCCTTGTGATTACAGTAGATGGGTCCTCTTTCCATCCGCTGAAAGTACTCTTGGCCACTTTGCAAAATAACCTAAGCTCTTGGGAACACTAACACATTGGAAATTGTAGGAAACTTAGCCTCACTTTTCTTCCTCTGGGGTAATTAGTTGGTTCCAGCACCCATATCCATTACTAAAGATGTCAGTGGCTAAAGGGTATAAAATTAAAATGTCATGGAAACTGTTTGACAAGAACCTCTTGCCTCTTTATACACTCCAAAGAACTCTTCTCTTGATTCCAAGCCATTAAAATTCCTAGACCAGGCTGTCTAGCAGAATTGCCTGCAATGAGGGAAATACTGTAAATCTATGCTATCAACATGGTAGACACTAGCCACATGTGGCTACTGAGCACTTGAAATGTGTCTAGTGTGCCTGAAGAACTAAATTTTAATATTATTTAATTGTAATTAATTTAAATTTAAATAGACACATGTGCCTAATGGCCATCTATTAGCACAGTCCTGTTAGGTTAAATATTCAATTTGCAATTTAGTCTCCTTTTACTAGCTGCAAGATGCCAGTTATGATAGATTGCTTGTGGTAGTCTAGACTGATTCCCCAGGATACAACTGAAAGGATAAAGAACTGTAAGATTCTTAAAACATTTAAGGCCACTATCTAAAAAGGAGATAATTGAGTAGAAGGGATACCATAAGTAAAATGAAAACAAAATGGACTCTAGACTCTGCCAAGAAAAAGAGAAGAAAGTTGTAATTATGGTCTCTCCCTTGGGCTTTCATTAAGTCAAGGTTAAATCATCTAGAATCTGTTTTAGCTGTTCTTTAATCGAACTACTCAAACATGGCTGTGTCTCCCCTATGCAATGGTGCACTCACCATTGGATGTATACATCGGGGCTACCCAGAACCATCTTCTAGTCTCCTACAAGCCTTCTTTTTTGTGGTGCAAAAGAAATTATGATTCTGACTACATGGCAGATGGCAGCAACTTTCCATTCCCTGCAGCATCAAAAGCAAAAATCTTTCCTCCATGCGGTTTCACAATCACTATCTGTGGGAGCAGTAAAAAGGAAAAAGAATCCCCTGATGATTTCCAGATTGATCCCCAAATGATTGTGTTAAATGCTACGATTAAAATTAAGAACAAATTTACATATAGTTAGTTTTCTTCTCTGGGAGATGAAAGAATCATAGGGCTATAAACTGTCAACCTCGAAAGGGACTCAGGCTGGTTCAATGTCATTCCACAAATGAGTAAACGACCTTAGACAATAACTGAAAGCAAAGCAAGGACGAAGGATGAGGGATGAGGAAAGAAAGGCACGCTTTTTTTCTTAAATTCCAGAAATTTCTTTGTATTATTTTTTTTAAATATAATTTAGTGTCAAGTTAGCTAACATACAGTGTGCTCTTGGCTTCAGGAGTAGATTCCCATGATTCGTCGCTTACATACAACACCCAGTGCTCATCCCAACAAGTGCCCTCCTGAATGCCCATCACCCATTTTCCCTCTCCCCCACTCCCCATCAACCCTCAGTTTGTTCTCTGCATTTAAGAGTCTCTTATGGTTGCCTCCCTCTCTGTTTGAAACTATTTTTTCTCCTTCTCTTCCCCCATGGTAAAGAAAGGCACACTTAATGAGTTTTTGTTTTGTACATGCTAGCGTGTGACACATGTGTCACAGCCTCTCTTCTCACCCTGTTTTACCATCAAGTCAGACACGTACTTCACACTCACCATGCAGGATCTACTCACCCTAAAGCATTGCTGACCAGGGCAGAATTTCCTGACACTTCTCTAGGAGAGAGGAAGTAAGAGCTTCCATCATACACCACACTCTGAATAACCTAGCAAAAGGTTCCATGGCCATTTCTCTTCTCCCCAAGGTCCTCTCTAGCCAAGCCAATGGGAAAACAGACCAGGGGGTATGTTTCCCCTCAACCCTTTTCCAGAATGCACCTAAATCACTCTACTCCTGGCTCTCAGCTCCCTCAGACTCCCTGCCTTCTAAATCCCTCCCCCCTTTCTAAACATAGCATCAACCAGAGTGTTCTTTTAAAAACCCTTCAAGAGGTTCCCACCCTTCCCAGGATAAAATCCAAACCCCTTGCCCAAGCCTCCCCACATAATCTGGGCCCTGCCCTACCTCCCACCCCTCTCCTCCTACCATGCATCCCTCACTCTACTCACTCCTGGTCAGTTGATCTCCCTAGAAAATTCAGCAAACACACCTGGCTCATGAGAGAAGAAGGGTCCCTGCACTTCAGCAACCTCTGCCCAGAACACTCTTCAACACTGAGTTGTGCATGGCTTATTCCATTGACTCAGAGAGAAGCCTTCTCTGAGCATCCTGTCTAGATGGACACCTCCCCCCACCAGCCCTGTTACCCTTTCTGCTCCTGGCATTCTTGAATGCCTTCCCAGGCTTTATTAGTCTCCCTAGCACACTCATCGTTGCAAACATTATTATATTGTTTGCTTATTATCTACCTCCCTCAAACTAAAAGGTAAACTCCATACAATCAGGGTCTTTGTCTGTCCTCCTGTTCATTCACATCCCCAATGACCATGTGTTGAAGGAATTAGTGAAAGCATTTAGCTCCATCCTAACTCTTCCAAACTTGCAATCCTGCCATCCATCAATCTAATAAGCAAACAAATGTCTTCTAACCACTGTCATCTACCACCCCCTCTTAGATGATAGCAATCAATTATAAATAAAATCTATTTTTTTTCCTAAGGGGTATCTCATTAATCAACACACAAACCTTGTCAGAAAGCTGTTATTATAGGGGCTCCTGGGTGGCTCGGTTGGTTGAGCGTACAACTTCAGCTCAGGTCATGATCTCACAGCTCGTGAGTTCGAGCCCCGCGTTGGGCTCTGTGCTGACAGCTCGGAGCCTGAAGTCTGCTTTGGATTCTGTGCCTCCCTCTTTCTCTGCCCCAACCCATTCACATTCTGTCTCTGTCTCTCTCAAAAATAAATAAACATTAAAGAATATTTTAAAAGAAGAAAGCTGTTATTATATATGTTGATCATGTGAGGACCTGGTGAGGATATTGTGGGGCTGAGCTGTGCAAGCTGAGCTTCCTAGCTTGATTCCAAAGCTGGTGTTGTTTCCATCACACTATCCTACCCTCCCAGTCTTCTGAAGCAATATACCCAAGAGCTTTGGGGAAAACACAGAGCAGGGAACACATGGAAGGCTCACTGCCCTTACGTGTAAAGTCTTTCACTGCCATTGATCTGTATGTTGGTCTTTGCATCATGTCCAACCTCACACACAATGAAGCAGGTACCTTGAACTCGCTTTGAGGAAGTCTAGTCTCATAGGAGTTTTCCTGTCTAATTGTCCTTTGTGCCAAATGGCTCTTGCTGAAGGCACTAAGGTACTGGGCTTCCCAAATCATAGACCTGGCTGGACATCTGCCCAGGATATCATTTGCAGCACCATCCTCAGTCCCCATCCAGCCCTAAGGCTGGAACAAGAATCAAACCTAATGTCATCTTATACCTTGACACCTCAGGCCAAAACAAGACAGAGATCTTTGTCTTCTCTCCTGATGCACATTACACCTGTGAATGTGCATACGTGCTGACCCCAAGTGTTAACTCCAACTTTAACTCTCTTTGGAATACATGTAAGAATACAACATGATTAAACCTTGTATCATAACAATTTTTCACAATCTCCAATATGTAGTTACCATTAGTAATAAATGTAACATAACTTGTACCTGAGGTCCACCATGATAAAGGATAATTAGGCAGTCCAATAATGCAAAGGTAAGAATTTCCTAATTTATAATTTCACTTTAATTTAAAAATTCAGTCCACCATTCTTTCTACTGAATACAAAAAAGTACTTGTATTAGGGCCATGAATCCCTTTTTTTCTTTATTTTTAAGAGAGGCAGAAAATGGGAAGGAAAGGATAAAGGTTAGATTTGCTAAAAACTAAGCTACTCCAAGATGTTTGAGAACATTATTTGACACAGAAATGAGAGGAAACGTCCAATATAAGCTGGTTCATTGAAGCATCCTTATTAACTCCATTATTCATTAGCAGTAGAGGCACAGATGAGACCATTAGGGGGAAAAATCAGGAATTAATACACCAATTCCTCTATAATTACTTTAAAATAATTCAGCATAGACAGTGTATGTCTGTATGTATACGTATATATAAGTTAACTTTAATATACACTCTGGGTGTGGTTGGTTATCATCTGCAGTACCTAATAAAAATCCACATTCCAGAAAGGTTGGTTAGCATTCGATGGTCCCTAATAGGAAATCATAGGCAAGCATCTCGGGATAGCGATCCAAATCTGTACCAGATGGTTTGCATCCAGAATGTTACACTTCTTCCTCCCCCTGGGTTAATGAGTACTATTTAAGGTATGTGGTTGGTTAGAAAGATCACCGACCTCCCCACCCTTACATAGGTAGGGTGTATAATCTAGTGAGCCCAGTGGCCTGATCTTTGGAAATGAATGAGTCCCCCATTTTCTTTTGTGAAGCATCCAATGAGGATAGAAAAGGGTGATTATTGTTCCTAAAGGACTCTGTATGTATCTACAAACTCTCTGAAAAGGCAATGATTGTGTTTAAAGATATAATGATTTCTGGGATGCCTGGGTGGCTCAGTCAGTTAAGCATCTGACTTTAGCTCAGGTCATGATCTCACCATTCCTGAGTTTGAGCCCCGACACTGACAGCTTAGAGCCTGGAGCCTGCCTCAGAATCTGTGTCTCCCGCTGTCTTTGCCGCTCCCCACTCACATTCTGTCTCTTTCTCTCTCTCTCAAAACTAAACATTTTAAAAATTTTTTAAAGAAAAGAAAAATTATCATTGTTTAAAAAAATAAAAAATAAAGATATAATTACTAAAAATTGTCTTAGATTTCTTAAGCCAAATTCGTACTCTCAGGAGTACACTATTGACAAAAACATGGCAGTTTGCCAAAGACCAACTGTAGAAGAATTTCCCACTTTATCAAACACAGAAGGTTAGTGTATTTTCCTTACCAGTCTTTGATTCACGAGTACTCCTGGTGATGCAGCCCCAGGCAACATTCTAGAATAGGTCGACATTATGCAATAGCCTTATAAAACCAGCAGGGAGGAACCTGCCAACTTCTAGAAATGGTTCATCACCTCACAAAGGTAATTGGCCTAATATAATGTGTATGTTGTATCTCAAGTCCAACTTCTGGCCAATGTCCACAGCAGGACATTTATGAATTGGGATTTTATTTGCACTTTATGAAAGTCTGTCATTTATTACCTTATGCAAGATTTTACTCATGGATTCCTGCTACAAATTATTAGGTGCTTGACATCTATACCTCCAATCCTTTGTGCAGGCTGTTCCCTTTGATTGTAATTCCTTTCCCCCATCCCTTCTCCCTTCTTTTGCTAAGACCCCCCAGTCATTCTTTGCTACTCAGCTCCAAAATCTCCTCAGCAAGGTGGTTTTTGCCTCTTCAAGGCATTTGTTCACCACTTTAGTGTATTTCTTCATTCAAGAGCTAATTTTTGGATGCCTGCTGTATGCAAACACTGATAGACTCTAGGAACTCAGCAGTGAGCAAGACAGGGGGAATTCATGCACTTTCATTAGTTTGGAAGAAAATCAGGCTTAATATAACCTTAAGACAATATCATAGCATTCTTCCCCACAAACTTCCACCATAAAGTTCCCCTTTTTAGGAAACAAAAGGTGCTTAGGTGCAGAAATGTATTTTCTGGTACCTCAATTGCACAGAAAGGTTAACAGGTCCTCCAAAGACGCCCAAGCTCTAGCCCCAGAGGACTACCTTGCATTCTGAGTGAAACTGTCTCCTCATGTTTTTGGCAGAATAGCCAAAATGCAGGCACTTTTAACTGACCCCAGTTTAAGCTGAGGTCTATCGTATGGCCCTAAGAACAGAATCACTTTCTGTCTCCTCTGGTAAAGGGCTGATGCAGTAGATTTGATCATATTCATCTCCTCAGTCAAAAACCAGCTGTGGAGGAGATCCAGTCTTCTTGATGCCTGTAGCTATACTGGCCTGTTCATGCTGGTGATCACCTGTACTTAATGTTTTCAAAGAATTAAGCCCCAGTTTGAAATGTCGGAAAGGTATGTGTCCATTCGAAGTACCCAGCACCTACTCTGGGACACATTAAGTTGGAGGTGCCTGCTGGGGGTCCAGGTGGCCACCTCAGGTCAGCAGTAATGTGCCTAGAGCATTAATGGAGGCTCCTTCTGGAACGTTTATCAACTGGATGCCTGTCACCTTTGATACAAGGACAATCCAATAGCATGAAATATATTGCAGTAAAAAAAAAAAATCTTGAAAGCGTCCTCATAGAAACTAAAAAATTCCAACAGGATTTAAAAAAAAAAAAAAGCAGCCAACAGAGACCAAAATAAACCCCTTTAGGCCTATCTCAGTTCAACATGTTAAAATATCCCAAGACCTTTCTGGGCACATATATTATTCAAAGGTCAAAAAATTCCCTGTGCAAATACCTAAAATATCTACAGGATATTTCAGCAAAATGCCACGTTAAATTATTTCTCCACTACAGTCTAGGGCTTAGGTTACAGAATGAGGAAAGGGGGATGGGCCTAACACACGAGTCACTACATTCAGCCAGCTCTTAGAGGTCTTCACCTTACCAGGAAAAGATCGTTGAATTATTTTTCTGTATATTCTTGAGTTAAAACTTATCCCTTGGATAAGATTATATATCTTTGCATTGGTAACACTAATTAAAACAAGTCTGTATTAAGTAGGATTCTTGAAGGTACAAGCGAAAGAAAAACTGACCCCGAAAACTTTGACCCCTCAACACTTCAAAGCATAGAGGTAGACTTGCCTTGGGCACAAGTGACTTTAGGGCTCAATTGCTGCCTTTGGGACAAGACTGTTCTCAGCTTCTTCCACCTCTTCCTTCTGTAGGCTGTGATCATTTTCCATCTGCATGTGGTAGCAAGATGGTTGTGACAGCTGTAAGTTTCAAATCCTCTGAAAGCAATTGATGAATGATGAACTATAAGGCAAGACAAGTCACTAAACCTCTCTGTGCCTGTGTCCATATTTGTAAAATGGGGATGTCAATAAAGTATATCACACAAAGAAATTGCTTAATGAATGGTATGACAATGAATGTTGTTATCAAAACACAGCTCCCTATTAACAATGAAGAACATCCATTTTTCCTGTTAGAGAGTTCTAAAGATATTATAAACTACCAAATCCACAAGAGCTTAATACTCTCTCACTTAGAATAATACCCTTGCTTCTCAAGAAGCTTTGGCCTAACATTTTAATCTGGTAATAAAGGCTGTGGGAGCAAGAGACTCAACAGAGACAGGTTGATACTCTGTGCACATTTGAATTCCTGGATAGAAAACCCTTTACAGGGGCTCACGTAGTCTTTGGCTGGGATGAACCAGGTGGCTGACCTAAAGGGGTAACTTTGAAATATGTGCTTGAATTTTTTTAAAAGAATACATAGTGCTTTGGGGTAGACCGTGTTCCCACATCAAGGAATGAGTTGACAACCATAAAGCTGGGCCACTCAAAGGGAAAGTGTAGATTTCAAACTTCACTTATTTGCAAGTTGCTTCTGAATGCTTAAACATTAACTACAGAGCAGTACAAATACAACCATTTGAAAAAGAGGTTGTGGTTCAAGCCTGTTGCTTTGTTATTCTTCCTTTTGCACCCCAAGCCTTGCCACCAGAAAAATGGCTATTACACACCAAATCTTGAATAAAGACTCATTCTAGATTATCAGCTCTACCTCCCTGACCACTGTCCACCAGCCCCAGAACTCTATTCTCAGCTCCCTTGAAGAGACAATAAATAAAGTCTCTGGGATTACATATGGGATCATAGAATTTTTGAATGTTGGTAATGGAAGAAACCTTAAAAATGATCTCAATCAACTTCTTCAGTTGACTGGTGAGGAAACTGGAATCTGGGAAAAGTTGAGTGATTTGCTCAGAGTCAAATGATTAAAACTGTAGGATCATCTCATCTCAGGGCTCATTCCAGATCAGTCATAAACATGAAATCTCCTACTGAATTATATTCTTATGCTCATAGCAACCCTGTGAAGTTGACAGGGCAAATACTTTCATAGGAGACTTACGGCATATGCCCAAATAACTTGAACATGTTCACCAGCATGGGTTTGGCAAAGAAAGGGAGAGGAAAAAGGGGGGTTGGAAGGCACAGAGCAAGCAAGCAAGAACGACTTAAACATTGCAAATAAAACATACCCTGTCTGGTTAGCAAGATTACTCATCTGTTAACATAAAATGTCTAGGCTGCGATGAATACACTCCAAAGTGGTCTTTTACTCTCTGCGATGGTTCAGTGAGGTGGGCGGGTGAAATCTCAAGAAACTTCTAGATTGTGCTGCCCAATAAGAAACTGTCTGTGATGATGGAATGGCTCTAAATCTCACTGCTCAGTACAGTACCTAATAGCCACACGTGGCTATCAAACACTTGGGACGTGGCTAGTGTTACTGAGGAGTGGAATTTTTTATTTTATTTACTTTTAATTAAATTTAACTAGCTACATATGCCTGGTAGCTACCACATTGGACTAGACAGCTCTAGAGGAATAAAGCTGCCCAAAACCTCACTTGACTTAACCTATAAGCTTGCTTTTGGTGGTGGGGGGTGGGGGTGGGTACCTAAGGTGTGGAATAATGAACGTTGAAATCAAACCCCTCCATAGCATGTATATATGGCAGCACCAAAAATAAATATGTATGAATCAGGATTCTTAGTTGCAAATAATGCTAATTTAAGCAGAAAAGGGATTTATTAAAGGATATTAGGTCATTGACAGAGTCCCTGGAAGGCCAGAAAACCAGGCTTGGAGACTCTATGGCCAGAGCCAAGGCATACTCACACTACAGAGCTGGTCTGGAGGAGACACCACAGTCCCACTGCTGGACTCACTGAAGCAGCCTGCCCCGCTGACTCCACAGATGCCGGGCACTGGATGCCACCACATGGACCCCTGCCATGGCCACTTACAGACACTGGATGGGTCTGCTGCTACCATCACCAGATTGGCTACTGTAGGCAAGGACAGCTCACTGTGATTCAGCCAGGTCACATGTCTGTGCTCTGGCTGCAAGACAGGCTGGAATAGCAAGAATCTGGCTTCTCTAGAGGGGAGCAAACTCATAAGCTGGGGGAGTTCCCCAAACAAAAACAAACATCTATTACACCTGCCTTCTCGGGAAGAAGGCTAATGTGCTGCGGGTACCAGGCCCCTGGATGACAGGTAGAGCTACAGAACTGAAGAGCTGGGGGTCTGGGGAATGCAGTAGATTAATTGCTGGCATAATTAAGGCACTATCTACTACCGCAGGGAAAATAGAATATGTCAGAGAATTATGGGGAGGTGAGCTGGCAAAAAGAATTGAGAGACAGTCAAGAGTTTTAGAGTAGCTGCTATAATAAGTGAGATTTTGTGAGGTATAAATATTTCCTTTGGCTAATTTTCATATGACTCCAATAAAGACATTACTTTTTGAGACTTTTTTGGAGTTGTGAGTATGTGTGTTGTATAATTGGGATTATTGTAGACACATACATTATTAAGCCTTAATACAATATGGATCTTTTCCTTTATACACACCTCTATGCCATCATTTTTAGTGGCTGCACAGCAGCCCAGTGCACAGATAAACCATGCTTTATTTAACCAACCCCCTACTGATGATCTGTTAGATTATTTACAATTGTTTTCTTCTGAATTGTGCTGTAAGAAGCATCCCTGTACATATATTGCTGTGTACTTTCCTAGTCATATGCTTAGGTAAAATTCCTGGAGAAAGAATTGCTATATTTAGTGGCTAACCACATCTAATAGGTTGATTTATACTTGTAAGCAATTCACAAAGGTAGTAATGATCTATTTTTCCACTCAGGATTGGGACTGGGACGAGATGAGTAAGATACTTCACCTTGGGCTCAAAATTTAAGGAGGTATTAAAAAAAACCCAGTAATCAAGACAAATAATATTTTAACGTACTATTTTAAAAATCAAAATGAATGTCCAGAAGTCATGATGAACAAAATAAGAGAGTTTTACCTAAAGGCAGAATCAGTGCTACTGATTATCTTTTACCTCAGGCTCCAAGGCAATACAGTTTGGAATTAACACTGTTCCCACTAACATGTTCTAAGGAACATTAGGCATTTATAAATCCTTGTACTCTTTGCTATTCTGATAGGGAAAAAAGTGATATCTCATTTTAATTTTTATTTCTTTGTTATTGAAACTTAGCATCTTATATGTTTATTGGCCATTTGTATTTCTTCTTCTCTCAACTGGTCTGTTAGTATGGATTCCTTACTTTTTCTATTTAGATATTCATACTTTATTGATTTGTATATATTATATAGTAATATAATAATTATAATAGTCGATATAGTAGGATTATATATTATGTGTCCCAATATATATCATTATATATTAAGGATAGCAACCCTTTGCTATCATATGTTTTGCAAATATTATCCTAGTTTTCATTTTCCTCAACAGTTTTTTCCATTTATTACTTTAAATGGGTATATAGTCAAATTTGTTGATCTCTTTTTTTTTTTTTTAATTCCCGTGGTTTTTCACTTGCAGAAAGATCATTTCATTGTGACTGCAAATGAAGGCTTTTGAGTTTGAAAGCCTGGATACCACTCACTAGCTTGCAGGTAGCATAATCTCCTTGTGCTTTGTTATTTCTAACCTGGGGATAACAGTAGGACCTCCTTCACAGAGTTCTGTGAAAATTCAATGAATAATACAAAATGCTTAGAACAGTGCCAACCACGTAGTACGTACTCAATAAACGTTAGCTCTCGCTAGATGCTAACTACACGTACACACACGAGCCTGGCACTGGACAGTCTATCTGTTCCATTCTTCTGTGTGTTCTTGCTCTAGTGCCATAGTGTTTTAATTACCATGGATTTATATGGAGCCTTTTGATCTGGTGAAGCAAGCTCCTTTCTCATTTTTCTTGGTTTTTCACATTTTTCTTGGCTGTCCTCATTCATTTATACATACAAACGAATTTTAAGAGCTATTTGTCAAGTACCACAAAATCCCACTAGGATTTTTAACTGAAACTTTATTAAATTTATATATTGTTTTAGGGAAGCATGACATCTTTACAAGATGAGTCTTCCTGCCCAGGAACATGGTGTTTCTCTTTATTTAGTCAAGTCTTCTTTTTACTTTTCTATTAAGCTTTACAGTTTTCTTACCGAATGTCTTGCACATTCTTACTTTACTTAGCATTTTAGATTTGTATTGCTATTATTTTATCCACAGATAAAATGTTTATTATTTTATCCATCCATAGATGTGTAAATGGATGGTGTTTGTATGTTTGTTTTCAGCCCTTTTATTTGTTTATTCAAAATGAACGTCTAATCATGTCACTCATAAGCCCGAAATCTTTTTTTTTTTATTTTTTTTTTATATATATGAAATTTATTGACAAATTGGTTTCCATACAACACCCAGTGCTCATCCCAAAAGGTGCCCTCCTCAATTCCCATCACCCACCCTCCCCTCCCTCCCACCCCCCATCAACCCTCAGTTTGTTCTCAGTTTTTAACAGTCTCTTATGCTTTGGCTCTCTCCCACTCTAACGTCCTTTTTTTTTTTTTTTTTTCCTTCCCCTCCCCCATGGGTAGCCCGAAATCTTTCAGTCTTTCAGGACAAAGTTCGCATTTCTGGATCTGACATACATTCTTTTTTTTTTTTTCATATACAACAAATACATGTTGAGCACCTCTGCTATGCCAGGTGCTATGGAGCACCAGAGGCACATTAATAAACAGACAAGAATCCCTGCCATTAAGAAACCTAAATTGAACTTTGTTTTAGCTCATGCCTCTGGACCCACCCTATCTCCTCTGCTTCTTTACAGGTGCCGTGCACTTCAGCTGTACTGAATTAGTTGCAATTCTTCTACATGCCTTCCTGTTGACTACCTCTTTCCCTTGCCCTTTTTCCATTTGTCACCCAAAAAGCTCCTTTTATATCCTCATGACTCAGGTCAAGTTCAGTCTACTCTCAGCAGCTTTCCATGATCCCCTATTAAGAGTCCTTTCCATGGCCCACTGACCTCAGTTATGACTTCTTCACTGAAATGTAATTGTTGTTCTATTGGTCCATGAGTTCCTCAGAGCAGGAATGGGTCTTGATCCTCTTTTCGCTAACTGGTGACATGGTAGCAAGGTGATGTTCAATAAATATTGTTGAAGGCATAAATGTATGGAGTTGCTTGGGGGCACAGCAAGATCCCCCATGTGTCACAGAAAGTGGCCACACAGGTTGGCTCTAGACAGCGCTATGGGCAATCACAATTAGATTCACAGGAATTCAGGCCAGGAGATCACTAAGGCTGAGTGGGTAGGCATGGTTGCAGGAAGTGGACCTGTAGGTGAGCATTGAAAGAGCTTGAAATTTCTGTTATCTCTTTCACCCCGCTCCTTCTCTTCCCCTCCACAAAAGGGTCTAGGGTCAAGGATAAGATGCCCCCACACACACCTTAAGAAAAGGGGTGTTATGGATGGGTCCAGTATGAGGTCACTGACCAGGCCATGTTTTGTAGGGATGAAACCATAGGAAAAGAGGCATCAACAAACCTCTGTGGGAGAATCACAGTGCTTGCTATTGCCGCTACTCTTCCTTGTGAGGACTGGTGTGGTCTGTATGGGTCTCTGTCAGGTGTGGGCTTTTGCAGGAGGAGTTAAAGCAAGCCTTTCTGACACCAAAGTTCTCAGCAGGAAATATGTTACGTTCCATGAACAGCATAGTTCACTTAAGCTCAACATTGGCGTATGGGGCAAGATTCTTACTAGTAACAAATTGTCCACCATACCAGTCTCACTCCAGAGAGGCAGTCTAGCATAATGATCAGGTGCCTGGACTTGGGACCCAGACTGCCTGATTTCAAACCCTTATCCTTTCCCTTGCTAGCTATGTGAAATCTAGGACGTTAAGTTGAAAGAGAGTGTGGCCCTAAAGAGGCAAATCTTTGATGGAGGCCAAAAAGCCATTCCATGAAGATGGATGTATTATAACAGCTTGCAAGCTACACTTGGTACAGAGTGCGAAGTGTTTAAGGGCTCGGAACAGATTACGCGGGTTCAAATTTCAGCTTCTTCACTTAGCAGTTGTGCGACCTTGGGCAAGAGACTTGACCTGTGTAGGTCTCAATTGCTCTATCTCTAAAATATGGATGCTGATAGTAGCTACTACATAGAGCTACTGTGAAGGTTATAAGGATTAATGCAAGTTGAGTGCTTGGCCTAGTGCATGGCACAGAGTGAGTAGTCAAATATTTGTTAGCTATCACTATACTATTATTATCATTCCAGTATCACATTGTATCTCGTATTGTTTTTGGTGGACCAAGAGAATATGTAGATAGAGTTTTGCCATTTTCCTGGCAAAATCACATGTGAAGAGCACAAAATTTCTGCACTAGGAAAGGCCTCTGGGACCCAAACCTTATGAAATTAGTGCACAATGAAGACTGAACACGCACGAACCAACATCTCATAGTCAGAGGATATGGCGTTAGCTGGAAAGGGAACTCATTTATGGATCAAGGCAGGTTTCAAAAGGACGTCGAACCACAAATACACCTTCAGACCTGCTGAGCAACATCTTGCCTGGAAGCTGCAGAGATCTAATTAGAGAAGACAGGGATTCCTTTCTTGGGACTAAGGAGCTCCACCTCGCAGGAGAAACAGCCCTCCACATGCATAGCATCCCAGAGGGAAAAGAGAAAGGTGGCATTGGCCTCTGGTCATGGGGGTTCCGGTGCTGGCATTTGTTTCTGGGGACATGTGAGTTCACTCCCAGAGCTGCAGTGGACAGGTATTTAGATTGGTGGGGTGAGCCCCTACAACACAAGTTTTGCTATATACCTCATTTGTGTCCTTTAAGTCAGAACCTGATGACTTGAGGGAGAGAGAGGTAGAAAGGATGTTGTCATTACAAATGTCACCATGACTCAGGGAATCCAAAAATTGAGGAAAGGCTAAATTGAGAGAGAGCCCATGGTAGGAGGCACATTGCTTTGCACTGAGATCCCAGAAGATGTGGGTGGGGTGGAATTGGAATTTACGCCTGGCAGTATGACTATCTCCTGTCACCCAGTCCCCGCTCCAGAGGCAACTGATGTTTCTTAGGTGTGCTTCCCAGATATGGAAGAAAATATGTGCATGTGTATATGTGTACATGTGTATTCTTCTTTTTAATGTTAGCTTTTATCATTTTACAATATAATTCAGAGATCGTTACTATCCGTGTATGAAGAATTTTCTTTTTTTCTACCTGAATGGTAATCCATTGTATGTATGAATCATAATTTATTTAATGTATCCCTGATTAAATGATATTTAAGTCACTTCCTATCATTTGTTACTACATGTAATGCTATAATAAGTAATTTTGCAAATAGGTCATTTTGCATTTGTGTGACTGTACTTGTAAGATAAATTCCTAAAAGTGTTAATCAGTGGTTCAAAGAGTAGGCTAATGCATTTGGATTCCAACCATGATAGGGATACATTGAAAGTTATTGGCCAAAGAATGCTTATACAGATAGTATTTTAAGAAACTGACTTCATATATAAGTAATTAGATACGATAAGTTCATTAATAAAAATGACCTGGACAGCCAACACTTTAGGCATAATAGAGTATTTTCTCACCCATAAAGATTATCCCCTTCCCATCTCCAATACCATACAGGCTTTCAAATATGTCTCAACCAGACAATGGAGAAAAAATACAAGGGAAGAAAAGCTTCCTGGATGAAAAATTACTTTTTTGTTTTCAGAGAGAGGAGAGAGAGAGAGAGAAGAGAGAGAGCAAGCAGGGGAGGGGCAGAAATAGAGAAAGGCAGATGATCTGAAGTGGGCTCTGCGTTAACAGCAGTGAGCCCAATGTGGGGCTCGAACTCATGAACCTTGAGATCATGACCTGAAGTTGGACACTTAACCAACTGAACCACCCAGGTGCCTCTGGATGGAAAATTGCCTTAAAAAACCAGAGAGATTAGAAACATCATTGGATGGTGCCATTAAGAGAAATAGAAAATTCTAGAGGTAGAGTTGGTTTATCAGCTAATGGGGCCCAGAACATACTGTCCCCAAAATGGAGAAAATCTCTGACCTCTTAATTATCTGAGAAAAATTTAACAACAACAACAACAATGATAATAATCATAATCTGGGAAAAACAATAAAGTGAAAAAATAATAGATTTGCCTTCACTTTTTGGAGCTGGAAGACCCAGAGTTAGAATATAGGATTAAAATGAAAGAGTTTCCAATAAAAAATGATCCCTGCAGGCTTTGTCCTCAGAACCTGCCATCTCAGATTTGAACCATGCCCTGTGTTGCTCTCCTGTCATTCGGCAGTGACAGCGTGAAGGCAGATCAAGGTCCTGCTGATGCCTCCCCAGTATGAGCTCAGCCTGCAGATGCCCAGCTCCTTGGTAATGTAAGACAGATGCCAAACCAGCTCAGCTTACTGATTAGCTGGGAACTCCTTTAAGGGAAGCATACTTAGGCTAGAATCCTGTAATTCAACTATCCAGTTAACCTTTTAAGTGAAAAAAAAAAAAAAAAAAAAAAAAACAAACATAACAATAGGGCCAAAGCAATATGTGGGTGGTGATGACAGGCAATCCTTTAGAAGGATAAAGGATCTTGGCCCAGTAAAAACACAGGTCTGTCTACATTCTGCTCTACCTCTTGGGAAGTAGGCTCTGAAGTATTTAGTGCGGTAGTGTGGTGGTGTGGGGTGGTGTGTATGTGTGCGTGTGTGTGTGTGTGTGTGTGTGTGTGTATGGTGTGTGTTTGCCACAATAAAACTCCCCCAGGAAAGGGACTTGAACTATTTTGCTCACTGTTGTACCCTGAATGTTAGAATAATTTCAGGCACATAGTAGGTACTCAGTAAACATTGGTTGAAAGAAAGAATGCACTTACTGTGAATGAATGAATGGAATGAACAAGTCCACTGTACACATGTGCCCTTGCCTATATTTATGTATGACATTATATAACTTAAATCATATCTACACATGGATATCAATGTATCTTGTTTTTCACTTATGAAATAACACTAAATCACTTTGTAAATGGCTCCAAATGAGCCCTATACCCTTTGCTGGCTCCTTCTCTTTAACAACCCCTAAAATATTAGTGTTCTCTTGAACCTATCCCTTGGCTTCTGCTCAGTCTCTCAGAGAAATCTCACCCATGGTTTCAAATCTCATTGATACATGCATGACTTCCAGAACATTCTCCAGCCCAGATTTCCATCAACTTCCAGATGTGGGTATCTACCTAGCATCTCAACAACTGCACTCAGATATCTCAGAGATGCCCTGAAATCAGTATGTCCCCAACTAAATTTATTACCTTGCCCCTTTCAAATCTGTTCCTTCTCATTCATTCTGGAATTTTCCCTGAAGAATTAAAGAATAAAAAGAAAGAGTATTAGTTTTAGTAGTATCATGCTTATTGTGTAAACCATCATTCTGCATTCTACAGTAGTTCTGGTTCTAAGTTCTAGTCCAGAGCTCCCTGACCAATGTGCGAAGGTATGCCACAACTAGGTTATAGGTTGATGCCGAAGATTACAATCTTTTCAGCATGTGGAGCATCTGGGAAGAACCTAGGGAAGCTAACCACAATATAAGCCAGGTGCCTTAGGCTTAAGCATCCTCAGCTGTTAACCTGTTTTCTATATATGCCACATCATTAAGAGGGTTCAAAAACATTGATCTTGCCTTCAGTCCTCAAAATCTCATTAATTCTCACACATTTCATCAATACCATAGCTAATACTCACATTGCGCTCTCATCCACAGCAAGATCCTAAATGCCAAGTGAATCATCAGATAATATGCAAATACTTTTGCATTAAGGGAATTTGATGGATTTTGTTGTGGAGTCTAGAATTTAGAAAAGACCTTAATTACCTCTCTTAGTCTGATTGGGCTGCTCTAAAAAAAAAAAAAAAAAAAAGCCATAGAATGGGTAGCTTATCAACAGCAGAAGTTTATTGCCCACAGTTCTGGAGGCTGAGATGTCCAAAATCAAGGTGCCAGCAGTTTTGGTGTCTGGTGAGGTCCCACTTTCTCAAGATGGTTGTCTTCCCCCTGTAACTTCACAAGGCTGAAGGGTTGAGGAAGCTTTCTCTGGCTGCTTTTATAATCCCATTCATCGGGGCTCTGCTTGCATAACCTAATGGCCTCCCAAAGGTCCTGACTTCTAATACTATCACCTTAAGGTTAGGTTTTAACTTATGAATTAGGGGCAGACACATTCAGACCACAGCATTCACTATCTCTCATATTTAGGCAAAGACATCAAGATCTGATGTTAAATCACTTGTCTTGGATTATACCGAGAATCCAGAAGATTCCTGGTCCTGTGTGTTCCCAACATTACACCTTGCTGACCCACTGGAGACTTGTCCAAAAACTAAACTTTTCTTTAGAGTGAAAACACAGTGACTATCTTATCCTAAATACTTCACACTTAGATAAAACATGCTTCGGACTTTTCATGCTAACAGAATTTTATTGTCTTTGTTCCTTGATATCTAATTTCCAGACTGAATCGATGATGAATCAAGTAATTTTCAAATGGTTTATTTTTATGAGATGATTAAACTCCAGAGTTTGGCCTTGAATTCGGAAAATGAATGCTTTTTTATTTTACCCCAGTTCATACATTTTTTCCTTAATAGAACTATGCATTTCTGCCTGTTTCATCTCTAGAAGTGCAAAAAAAATCATTTTAAAATAGTTTATTTTACATTTAAGGACGTATATAGAGATGTGGTAAACACAAAAATCAAGTAAGTGAGAGGAAACACCATTTTAACAGGGACCACAGGGGCGCCTGGGTGGCGCAGTCGGTTAAGCGTCCGACTTCAGCCAGGTCACGATCTCGCGGTCCGGGAATTCGAGCCCCGCGTCGGGCTCTGGGCTGATGGCTCAGAGCCTGGAGCCTGTTTCCGATTCTGTGTCTCCCTCTCTCTCTGCCCCTCGCCCGTTCATGCTCTGTCTCTCTCTGTCCCAAAAATAAATAAACGTTGAAAAAAAAATTTTTTTTTAAATAAAAAAAAAGACAAAACAGGGACCACACATTGATACCAAAGCCTTGGGTAGGAAAGTTCAGGCTTCTGGGGAAAGGAAAACATGGACCTAGGAGAATATTCCTCAGTTGCTGAAAACTTGGGCACTTAGAAGTACATTTAGAAGTTACACTAAGAAGTACTCAGGGCCAACATCATCCACATCCAGACAGTGAACTTTTCAACAGTTTAATATAAATCAACTCAGTAGAAAACAACATGAGTAAGGAATGCCTCATAGAAGCTGGTAACAGCATTGCAAGCATTTTTGTACCAAAACAAAAAGCAGAATCAGATCTGTAAGTACAGAGAACAAACTAATGGTTGCCAGAGGGAAGGAGGCTGGGGATTTGGGCAAAATGGGTAGAGGGGAATAGGAGATATAGGCTTCCCATTACAGCATGAGTAAGTCACAGGGGGAAAAAAAAAGGCAGAGCATAAAGAATACAGTCAATGATATTATAATAGTGATGTAATGGGACAGATGGTAGCTTTGCTTGTGGTGACCATAGCACAGTGTATAAACTTGTCAAATCACTATGTGGTATACCCGAAACTAATGTAATATTGAGTGTCAACTATACTCAAATTTAAAAAAAAAAAAAAAAAACTTTAAAAAATTAAAAATAACTTAAATTTTAAAATAAGGTAATAATGTCTAGGGGCATCTGGGTGGCTCAGTTGGTTAAGTATCCAACTCTCGATTTCAGCTCAGGTCACGATCTCATGGTTCGTGAGTTTGAGCCTCACACCAGGCTCCATGCTGAGAGTGGGGAGACTGCTTGGGATTCTCTCTCCCCACCACCCCCCTCCACGCCCATCTCCACTCGTGCATGCTCTCTCTCTCTCTCTCTCAAAACAAGGAAACAAACTTAAAAAATAAGGTAGTAATGTCTAGCAGAGAATAGTGTTTAGGTTACTTGCTTAAGGTGCACAAAGCAGGGGATCTAAGGGTCCATAGTACCTACATGTCTGGGTGGCCTCTTTCTCTCTTTCCATGTCTTTCCTTTTATCTCCTTACTTTCCTCATTTAATCTCTCATTCACTTCCCTCAAACTCTCTTTCTTGTTAGCTTCGGTGCCCCCAGTCCACCTGAATTTATTTCTATGACTTCATACAAGGCATTCAATGCAATTAATCAATTGAGACATCAGACCTAATGGAAACTTGTGCTTCTCTCCTGAGGGCTCAGGCTGTTCAACCTGCAAGCTGCCCCCAGTGAAAACCTTTTTAGGACAGGTTCCTGCTGAGTGTGGGAGCCTAGCCAGAGATCACACACAACCTACAAAAGCTTATTCCCACCTTTTTATAATTGTTTCTGTTTTTCAAAGGATGAAGACCTTTATGGCTTCTCCTGCTATCTTTATATGATGACTCACCTGCCTTTTTGGTCTGTACTTTTCTGTTTCAGTCAGTTGTGCATCCCCAACTGTTTTTGCTGCTTCTTCAAATGGTGTCTGGAACATGGCTGTTCTCTACCCCACACACATTCCTGACACAAATGAGGTAATTCTATGGCTGTTACCTTAGTCTCTCCTGAGCTATTCAGATCTTGGCTCTTCTGTTGGTCTCATGGGCCTAGCACTGCCTGGACCCTGGCCAGCCTGACCAAGCAGGCAGGACATAAGCTGCCTCACCCTCACTCCTGAGATAGACCCAGAATCAAACAGGCTACCCTCTAAGGGTCTTTCCAGTATTGGGAGAAGCCCAGGAGTCCAAAGCCTCAAGCTGTTGTCGTCATTAACATCCCCTTCCTTAGCCACCACCATCACATGCCATGCTTTCCAGATCCCCACTGGGTCAAAGGTCTTAACTATTTTTTTTTAATTTTTAAAATTTACATCCAAATTAGTTAGCATACAGTGAAACAATGATTTCAGGAGTAGATTCCTTAATGCCCCTTACCCATTTAGCCCATCCCCCCTCCCACAACCCCTCCAGTAACCCTCAGTTTGTTCTCCATATTTATGAGTCTCTTCTGTTTTGTCCCCCTCCCTGTTTTTATATTATTTTTGTTTCCCTTCCCTTATGTTCATCTGTTTTTGTCTCTTAAGTCCTCATATGAGTGAAGTCATATGATTTTTGTCTTTCTCTGACTAATTTCACTTAGCATAATACCCTCCAGTTCCATCCACATAGTTGCAAATGGCAAGATTTCATTCTTTTTGATTGCCAAGTAATACTCCATTGTATGTATGTGTATATATATATATATATATATATATATATATATATATATATATATGACAGTTTCTTTATCCATTCATCCATCGAGGGACATTTGGGCTCTTTCCATCCTTTGACTATTGTTGATAGTGCTGCTATAAACATTGGGGTGCATGTGTCCCTTCAAAACAGCACACCTGTATCCTGTGGATAAATGCCTAGTAGTGCAATTGCTGGGTTGTAGGGTAGTTCTATATTTAGTTTTTTGAGGAAGCTCCATACTGTTTTCCAGAGTGGCTGCACCAGCTTGCATTGCCACCAACAATGCAAAAGAGATCCTCTTTCTCCACATCCTTGCCAACATCTGTTGTTGCCTAAGTTGTTAATGTTAGCCATTCTGACAGGTGTAAGGTATCTCATTGTGGTTTTGATTTGTATTTCCCTGATAATGAGTAATGTTGAGCATTTTTTCATGTGTTGGTTGGCCATCTGGATGTCTTCCTTGGAGAAGTGTCTATTCATGTCTTCTGCCCATTTCTTCACTGGATTATTTGTTTTTTGAGTATTGAGTTTGATAAGTTCTTTATAGATTTTGGATACTAACCCTTTATCTGATATGTCATTTGCAAATATCTTCTCCCATTCTGTCAGTTGCCTTTTAGTTTTGCTGAGTGTTTCCTTCACTGTGCAAAAGCTTTTTTTTTGATGAGGTCCCAGTAGTTCATTTTTGCTTTTGTTTCCCTTGCCTCCGGAGACGTGTTGAGTAAGAAGTTGCTGCAGACAATATCAAAGAGGTTTTTGCCTGCTTTCTCCTCGAGGATTTTGATGGCTTCATGTCTTACATTTAGGTCTTTCATCCATTTTGAGTTTATTTTTGTGTATGGTGTAAGAAAGTGGTCCAGGTTCATTCTTCTGCATGTCACTGTCCAGTTTTCCCACCACCACTTGCTGAAGAGACTGTCTTTATTCCTTTGGATATCCTTTCCTGCTTTGTCAAAGATTAGTTGGCCATACGTTTGTGGGTCCATTTCTGGGTTCTCTATTCTGCTCCGTTAATCTGAGTGTCTGTCCAGAATACTGCCACAGGGTCCTAACTATTACCCAAAGTCTCACCAACCATCTCTCTTCAGGAATCAGGAACTTCCCTTATGATTGGACTGCCACTTTGGATCTCATTGGATTTTATTACCAGCCTAAACCAAGGCCAAGTGCCCTGTAACTGAATACCAGATATTAGACAACCAGACATCCAGTCCTTCAACCAAGCCAACTCTACCATGCTGACTCCCCATAACCTCATCCTTCTTCCCTTTCCCAGCATGTGGCTATGATGCCAGCACAACCAACGGCCAAACCAATGTCTACGTTGGCTGACTGATATTCTAGTGTACACATATGAGGCCATCTGTCTCATTCCCAGGCCATTGGTTATGCCTATATACCCAAATCGTTTCTGTTTTTCAAAGGCAGAACAGATTTTAATGGGGCAATGTGAATTATTTTGACCTTCTTGGTCATGCTAAAAACATGCTCCTTCTCCCTTGCCCTGACTAAAGGCTTTACTCATGACCTAATTTTCTCCTTGGAGGGAGGAAGGGGTTTCTCCAGGTTCCTGTCAGCCTATAGTTGCCAAATTTAGCAAGTAAAAATGCAGAATTCCCATTTATATTTGAATTTCAGATGAATAACATGATTTTTAGTGTAAGTATGTCCCATGGAAAAATTGGGACACAGTTATACTAAAAAGATATTTGTTGTTCATCTGTAATTCAAATGCAACCGGGCACCTTATATTTTACCTGGCATCCCTTATGCCAGCCTAATGAGTGGGATTCAGACAAGAGATAACCAAACTATCCTCACTGGGTCTTGACACAGAATTTATATGTACAGTGGGCCCCAAATGGCTAACAGAAACCACAAGTTTCTGCTTCACATGTTTTTGACCCTTGATAATATCATAAACATAAGAAGACATATAAAGACTTTCTCAGAAGTGATGAGGGGAGAGAACTCTGACAAGCAGGGTAATCACAATAAAAACCTTTACTTTTCCATCTTGACACAATTCTCGCTCCTAAATTACATCATGGAACAGTTTGGGCTTATTTAAAATCTTACTTGTGCCTTGGCTGACATAACAATCGCTCACATAGGAAAATACTCAGACACTTCAGTGATTTCCCAGCTGCAGATGATAAAATGTTCTAGACATTCCAGTCAACCTGGCAGAAAAGTCCAGGCCCAATGGCATCCGAAAAACACATAGAAATCACATGGGCACCACAGACGTGGTAATAAATAGAGAAGAGTACATCTGCTTAACAAAGCTGGTTAAAATAGGCATTGTGGGGTCTATTATTTTAAGGAGCATTGGCAGACAAGTGACACAGTAATATCCAGCTTGAGACACTTCTAATCTTCTGGGAAATGGCACAGAAAAGTGAAAGAAGAGGTATGTTGTCCTCCAGAAGCTTACCATCTCATCAGAAGCCCTAAGTGCTTGGGAGGGGATGGGAGGGCATTGTGTCCCATTCCTCATATGGCCACAGGAGAGAGGAGTCTTCCTCTAGCCTCTCCATGAACACATGGCTTTGAAGGAATATTTCAAATCCCATCCCCCTCCTCATTGCACTGGCTTCTCTGCCTGACTGGTGAGATTGAACTGGTCTGGCCTCTTGCTCTCTTTTGGACCTACTAGAACTCAAACGGCACCTGGGCTCTTCTCTGCTCCTATCTCCTGAGATAACCAGACCTGTATTAGGCCCCAGAGTCCAGATTTAGGGGAATTCATAGGAAACCAGAACTGCCTTCTCTTAACCAGTATCCCAAAACTCTGAATTTTAGCAACACAAATCTAGTGTTACATTTTGCCTCTTGTGCCTTTTCTCAGAACGGAAGTGAGATTAGAGCCCAACTCAATCTTCAACCTCATTCAAAGAAGATTTCTGAACCCTTTGACTAACGGTCTGACTTAAGATATGACTAGAATAGCTGTAACCACACTGAGGGTTTAAGTTCCTTGGAGAGGTGAATTCTTTATCTGAGGTAGCATTAGGAAAGGCTTTCTGGTGGGTGCTTGGGTGGCTCAGTCAGGTAAGCATCCAACTTCAGCTCAGGTCATGATCTCATGGTTCATGAGTTCAAGCCCCACATTGGGCTCTGTGCTGACAGCTCAGAGCCTGGAGCCTGCTTCGGATTCTGTGTCTCCCTCTCTCTCTGCCCCTCCCCCACTTGCACTCTGTATCTCTCTCAAAAATAAATAAACATTAAAAAATAAAAAAGAAGCAATCATAAAAAAAAAAGGAAAGGCTTTCTGAAGGAGATACATTTTTAACCAAACTGAAATGGATCTAATGGGCATGGGCTGATGAATGGGTATTTCTGAAGAAAACACAAGGCACGGACAAAAGGCAGGTCTTGGACTGGTTACATTTAGTAAAAGGTACAGAAAGCAGAGTACCTGGCTGGAAATGGAGGGCTCATGTGTACAAATAGAGGTTGGGGGTGGGGGGTGTGTGCTATGGGCCTGGGAGTGGGTGGTTTTATGGGAAAACCACCTAGTCTCACTTAGCCTCCATTTCCAGGCACCAAACTTGGCCCTGGGCAGGGAGAAGTAAATGATAATTCAGCGCCAAGTCACTTGTGTGCTAAGCTGTCATGCTGTCTCCTTGCTACCACTCACCAGAGTTTCATAAGTCCAAAGACCTTTTTGACTGGACCACATCTGCACAGTTCCAAATCCTTCCATTCTTAGTAGTCTCATCGGGAAAGCAGGCCTATGTCACAAGGTTGATGTAAAGATCAGAAGTCCCATAAATAAAATATCCTATATAGCACCTGAAACCCAGAAGGTATTTAAAAAAATGTCAGTTACTTTTTATCCTTTTTTTTTAAGTGTACATCAATGGAACAGCACAGACTTAGAGCCCAATTGACCTTGGATGTTGTCATCGATGCAGATCCCCACGAAGCAGATGCCAAGATGAAGGTTTGAGTGCAGGATGTTTGCTGGATGGAGCACAGGAGAGCAAGAGTGGTGAGGAAGTGGAGAAGAGCCTACCTTCGTAGGGTTGTGTTAGGTCAATGCAGTTACCACACATGCAGCCAATCGATAGGGAGCTCTAGAACTCCAATGGCCCTTTTGAAATGCCCTGCATCAAGGCAAAGAGGTAGGGCATTACCCTTTCATCTGCCAGACATTGGGTATGGGTTGCCCCTAGGAGGTGGCTGTATTCAGGTGAGAGCAATTCCTAGAGAGGGACTCATTTCAGAGCGGCCAGCCACCAACACTCCCAGCACTGGGTAGGGGAATGAGAGCCTCCGCCTGAGCACACACGCCATCATCCACTACAGGTGCTCAATAAATACTCATAATTGTCCTTGTTAATTAACTGTCTCTGTTGGATCAGCTAGTGGCTGATCTTCACCCAGCTCCCTGTCCTGACCTGGTGGGCACATGCAATATCCATATTTTTGATCATTCTATCCATTTGGATGGTTGGGAATAGAGACTTATAAATTCTCAAGCAGAGGAGGAAATAGGATGAAATTGACATTAGCACAGTATGTTAACAGATGTTAGTGAATGGTCTGAGAATGGGGGAGAAATTAAAGATAAGAAGACCACCCAAGAAGCTCTCAAGAGTAGCCCAGGCTTGGAGTAATGAGAGTTTCCAGTCCATGGCAATAGTTGTATAAATCAAATAGGTCTGAGATTCCAGGCAGAGTAAGAGGAGAGGGTGGGGGGAATTCATAGGCAAGATTTAGTAATAAATTGAATGTGGTAAATTAAGGAGTAATAGGAGCACAGTATCCACTTGAAATGAGCCTGAGGACCTCAGAGACTGGCAGTTGGTGGTAACTAGGTAGCTGTACCATTTTGGGGGGAAATGTGACTAATTTGGCTTTTGACATGAAATATCCCGAGGCAAATGGAGCTATGGTAGTGAAAAAACAGACTGGTAATTTGCCTAGGTAATGAGATGTGTTTTTTTAATTAGTAGACTTTTTTTTTTAGCAGTTTTATGCTTTCAGAAAAAAACTGAGCAGAAAATAAAGTTTCCATACACTCCCTCACTCGTACTCATCCCCCACCTTCCTCTATTATTGCCATCTGGCATTAGTGTATGTAGTACACTTATTACAGTATTGACACATTATTATTAACGAAAGTCCATAGCTTAGGTTAGGATTCATTGTCTCGTACATTCCATGGGTTTTGACAAACGTGCAATGACCTACATCTGTCATTGTAGCATCACACAGAATAGTTTCAGTACGCTACAAATCCCCTGTGCTCCATCTTTTTATTGTCTCCACAGCTTTGCCTTTTCCAGCATATCAGAAAGTTAGAATCACACAGTATGTAGCCTTTTCTGAATGGCTAGCTAATGAAATTCTGAACTAGATTTTTATTTATTTGGAAATTCATTTGATTTTAAAGATAATCAGAGCTTTTTTGTACTTGATTCACCTTTATTCTTAAATACACTTAATGTTTAAAGCAAACTTTATATCAATATCATACAAAGGAAAATAGTATCACCTGCCATAATAGAAGGAAACTATGAAAATATATCACTTAGGCAGATTTAAATTTAAATTGTAGAATGATTATCCATGCGCTATCTGAAAAGAATCCTTCTCACCACCTGTCAATGCCAACACTTCAGGAAACACTGATTTAAATATTTCCCACCCCCACTTCCCCTCCTCAGCCCCCACTTTTAACTCCATCCCCTTTGATCTGCAGTTTAGTGGCTGTGAAAAGAGAAAACCAAAGGGAAACAGATGTGCAGCCTTCAAGTGTTTGAAGAGGTGAGAAGTAGACAGTAAAAGGAACATTCAATAAGCATCCATGATACGCTAGGCACTGTGGTGGGGGGTTAAAATATATTAGCCCATGTGACTGGGATTCCGATCTTCACTGAAGATATCAGGAAGCCAAGGTTCTGAGGGATTCTAAACTGCCCAGCTAGTTAAGCAATAAAGCAGGGTCAAATCCAATATCTCTGTCCATTTGTCTAGACCACACAGTCCATTATGGAGAAAGAGATTTACTCTTTGTTGCTTTAGAAAGCAGAAATAGGACCAAATGTTACATAAGCACATTCCAGCTCAACAGAGGAACTTTCCTTGTGCTATTATGGCCTAGCAGAAGAAACAGGGTGCCTTGGGAAGCGGTAAGCATCCCACTCCCTGCGTGTGCAGAGGCCACAGCTAGAGACCACCTAGAGGGAAAGCCACAAGGATATGTCTCCCCAAATGGAAGGTGGGCTCAGGAGCTTTAAGACCCTCTGGGGCAAACATTCCATAACTCCAAGCCTCTGTGGCTCCTTGTGCTAACACATAAACTTCCAAAGAAGGTGCTGATTTGTTTGAATGTCAGCAGGGCATTAAATACTACTTTGGGACACCTCAATCTTTCTGCAAGCCGTGTTCTTTCTGTAGCCTTTATTAGGGGTCACATGAAAGACATAAAGCATCAAAACAACTGTTTCCAGATGGACCTGACTAGCTGAATTTTTTGGGGAAAAAAAAAAAAAAAAAAAAAAAAAACATGTCACTGGAAGGCTGACAAGCTTCTGGAGACCAGGAAAACGTATTCCACAAGTCTATCAATACCACCTTGGATGGAGATAAAACAGCCCCCTTGCATGGAGTATGCTGAGACGTGACCTGGGCATCAGTTTGCTGTTTAGCAAAAGGCTCTGAGATTAATCTTCTCTTCTGTTGGTAGATATTGGCACTGACTGTGGGGCAACACATGGATAATGTTTTAGCTAATCCTTTAGCATCTTTATTTAACTACCCTGTAAGCAATGAATTTCTGCCTAAGAGTCCCTGGGAATGCTGAGAGGGGGCATAAAAACATAGAAAGTGCTATATTACCCCTGCTTCGTTAGACGCACAAGTCCATAGTTCCAACGTATATGCCTCTGTCACTTCAGAGGGCAGAACTGAGCCCTCCAGAGACCGCTTTTTATGTGAATTGCTCACACACGCAAGGACAGGCACATACCACAGGGACAGCTCGGTAAATCCCACTCATTTGCAATGTCTTTATTAATAAATATTGACCTAAAGATAAGAAAAGCCATGATGTTGCTATCTCCTGCTCTGAAGAGCAAGACCCCAGCCACTGGATAACCTAATGCCATCTCACTAAGGACCCTGATTAGACTTTTCAGTGACTCTTGCTCACACACGATTCTCAGCGGCCTTATAAACCATCAAAATCCTCTTAGTAGTGCATATTAAAATTGTATTGCAACAAACTCTTCTGTTCAGATTTGGAAGATATGGAATGTCCCTATGCCTCAGAATAGCCAGGCAGACTCCCCTTGATAGAAAAGTGTCAATCTATTCTCCTCTAACCCAAGGCTAACATTGACCATCTTTCTTTGTTTTCTTTTTTAAATGAAAATGAAGTCATTCATTTGCTTGACAAAGGCAACATCCGATTGTGGGCACGCTGGAATAACGAACCCATTCCTCACTTGAATACTTGATCGAGATCAAAAAGGCCATTAAAGTGGATCCTGAGAAACTTAACAGAAGTCTATGGGGGAGGGGAAGAAAAAAAAAGAGGTTAGAGAGGGAGAGAGCCAAAGCATAAGAGACTCTTAAAAACTGAGAACAAACTGAGGGTTGATGGGGGGTGGGAGGGAGGGGAAGGTGGGTGATGGGTATTGAGGAGGGCACCTGTTGGGATGAGCACTGGGTGTTGTATGGAAACCAATTTGACAATACATTTCATATTTTAAAAATAAATAAATAAAATTAAAATAATTATTTAAATAAATAAATAAATAAATAAATAAATAAATAAATGAAAATATAAATAAATAAGTAAATAAATAAAGTGATTGTGTTCCTCGAGGAGCTTGTCTTCAATCACTTTTGCATGTACATGGTGTTACACACACAATGAAGGTGAAGAGTAGATTTCAAATTGTGGCCACGTTGGGGAAACTGTGGTTCTTGGTTGCTCCCCTCCCTCTCCTCTCCAACAGGCCCAAGGAGCCAAGGGCAGATGTCACTGGCTGCCATCTCAAGAGGCTCCAAACCTTCCTGAGCTGAAGCAAATTTGGAACACAGATCCAAGCAGCCTTTTTGCTCCTGCAGTGCTAACACCAGTCACCCGAGGTGGGAAGAGGAAAGGAAATAAATATTGAGAAAAGACGGGACACCAAGTACTGCACATTGTCATCCAATCCCAACAGCCATTCAGTGAAACCAGAAGAATAATGATTCCCAGCAAGGGACCAGGAAATGCTGTTTCCCTCCCCATCCCCATTTGCAGGTAAGAAGATGAAGCTCAAAGTCATACTAACTTGTGACACTGTTAGAATCCCAGGCTTCTAGCTGCTTCCAGAACTCATTCTTTTACTACTGCCATGTGCTAACTCCCTTGAATTCTTTTTGTGGATTCGGGCTCTGGTTCCTCAGTCTTCATCCGAGCTTTGGCAAATGGCTGCATACTTCGTGCTTGTGCCATGCTCAGAGAAATCAGGCTGAGGGGCAGGAAGGGGCTCAAAGCCAGCCTGCTTTCTTCCCAGAAAGCTGTGTCCCCTACCTGAAGTTGTGCACTCATTTTCTAGGGCTGCTGAAACAAACGACTGCAAACCAAGAGACTGAACATGACAGAAATTTATTTTCTCATTGTTCTGGAGCCCAGAAGTCTGAAATCAGGGTATCAGCAAGGTTGGTTCCTTCTGGAGGCTCTAGGGGAGAATCCCTTCATGCCTCTCTCCTGGCTTCTAGAGGCTGCCAGCAATCCTTGGCATCCCTAGGCTTGTAGCTACATAGCTCCAATCTCTGACTTCATCATCATATGGCCTTCTTCTTGGGTCACCCCTGTATTTCTCCTCTTCTTATAAGGACATGTGTCATTGGAATTAGGTTAATTCCTGGTTAACCCAGGATAATTTCATTTCAAGGTCCTTAATTTAATTATATTACCAAGACCCTCAATCCAATTAAGGTTGCATTCACAGGTATCAGGGGTTAGGACTTGGGTGCATCTTTTTGGGAGCCACATCAACCTACTTCAGGTTGTAACCACCTGGAAAAAGAGCAACTTTTTCTAACAGTTCCATCTACAGGTGGTGTGTTTTTCTATTTAGCACAAAGACATCTGTGGGCAAACGGACACCCTGGTCCCCTCATTGTGTTCCCTGAATCCTGCTGTCCATCAGTCTAGGATTTTAACCCATTCTTCCTCTGTAAGGTTATCAGTCTCTAATCCATGGCTAGGCCCCTGACAGCCTACTCGGCTCATGCTACCTCTCTGAGGAAGAGAGCCTGATAAAGTCAGCATGTGGTCAGGTCTGGAATTAGGTCTGCCTACAGGGTCTCACGGGAACACAGGCCGAGGGCACAGGTCCTACCTGGCGACAGGCTGTGAAGGATGGCACAGATGGAAAGCTACGGCCTTAGCAACAGGCAGCGGTGCCGGTGAGCAAGTGGCATCTAGGAGAACTACTCAGCAGGCCAAAAGCTCCTAGCAGCAAGAATGGAGTGATAGCCATCTTGGGAGGGGCAAATATGAGGCAGGAGGAGACAAGGGGCAGCCATCAGTCCTCCAGATGCTAGGCTGGGCCTTACAAGGAAATCTGGCCAGATACTCTCACAGAGTATTACATTCAGGGCCCAAAGTTGGGGACAGACACAACAATAAAAAGGTGACACTGTAGCACCCCAGAATGTGTGCTGTAGACCCTTCAATCCATCTTAGGTCAGGATCTGTTTGGAGCCCCAGTAGCCTCATCGGACAGAGGGAGAGGAGTAGTGTAAGACTGGAGCCAGGCTCAATGTCCACTAGGAATGGCCCTTTCCTCCTGACCAGCATTCTCCTATTGCCCTTGCTTTCCAGGTCCATCCTTGGCAGGTGAGATGTGCTCCTTTGCATTCTCTTGCTAGCCTCTTTGGTTCATAGCATCTGTGATATTGTAATGTATAATAAGAAATATATATTTAGTCTTTGTTCCCATTTCTGGTACAGAGCTCCTAAAACCTTTGGAATTTCCTAAGATACACAATAAATGTGTCTTTGTTATGTTAATGAGGTAGCATTTGGAAAGCCCTTAGGTAACCTAATGAGGGCTGTTTGTCGGGAGAACCAACCAAGGGATTAAAAGATCGGAACTTTCAGTCCCACCCAACCTGGGGAGAGGGGCAGGACATTGAGTTCAATTGCAAAAGCCAATGATTTAATCAACCATGCCCATGTAATGAAGCCTCCATAAAAACCCAAAAGGATAGGGTTCAGAGAGTGTCTGATTTGGGGAACACAGAGATTTGGGGAGGGTGGTGCACCTGTAGAGGGCAAGGAAGTTTCTATTCTTCTGGCTATTCCTAAATTAAATCCTTATGTAATAAACAAGTCATCTAGTAACTAAAATGTTTCTGAGAACCGTGAGCTGCTTTAGCAAGTTAATCAAACCCAGGGAGGGGCTCTTGTGAACCTTTGATTTATAGCCAGTCAATCAGGAGTACAGGTAAGAGGGGCACCTGAGCAACTCAGTCGGTTGAGCATCTGACCCTTGGTTTCGGCTCAGGTCATGATCTCACAGTTTGTGAGTTGGAGCCCTGCTGACAGCGCAGAACCTGCTTGGAATCCTCTCTCTCCTTCTCTCTCTGCCCCTCCCCTGCTCGCTTTCTCTCAAAACAAATAAATAAAAAAAAAAATTTTAAGTACAGATAACAACCTGGACTTACATCTAGAATCTAAAGTACAAACAAGGGTTCTTAGAATCTCCAATCTATAGCTGGTCGGGCAGAAGCCCAGGTGATAATGTGGGCTTGTGGCTAGTGTCGGGAGGAGGGGGCAGACTTGTAGGACTGAGCCCTTAACCTGTGGAACCAGACACTGTCTCAGGGTAGACTATATTAGAATGAGTTGAATTCTTGGATACCTCATTGGTGACAATGACACTGGTGACACCTCAATGAGGTGTCCAAGAATTGCTTACTGGTGTGGAGGAACCCTCGCACCACACACATACACAAATACATTGCACTTGGTGCAGAACCCCAAATACCACCCCAGACCTTGCCCTGAGTCTAGGCTTCAACTACTCAATGCTGGCTATGGGAGAGGCAAAGGAGAACTCACGTGGTGTGTGCGCTTTCCTTGGAAGATTTCCAGTGCAACTAAAGCAGGAAGCAGCCAGAACCTCATGACGATTTTATTTTTGGACTTCTTGCCACCAGGATAAATGAGTAAGAATAGACGTTCAAAGACTTTCTAAGAATGTTCGTGTGTGAAAAGGCTTGACTGGATTGATTTCAGAAAGCAAACCTAAATTCCATTCCAGGAATTGTATAGCCTTACAAGTTCTTGAGCTGCTAAATAAAAATCTCTGAGAATCTAATAATAAAGTCTTGATGGTACACATGTCTTTACAGTGTTTATATTTAGCGATCATTTTCCACTCTGACATGATTTCCTGCCAACTATTTCACATTCCAATAAATTTTGTCATATGATACGTGATGCTTATTTTATTGTTCTCCAAATCATCATTGCCTTGGAATTTGGGGCTTATGACGGAGGAGTGAACTCAATATTTTGTCTTTAGTCTGTCTCCAGATTAAGGAGATTTATTGAGGGCCTACTGTCTGCAGTAAGTTGAGCCAAACTAAGGAAAAATAGGGCTTTCCCTTGTGGCATGTGATGGGCTTGTTTAGAATTGCTGAGAGATACAACCAGAGAGGAAGGAGGTGTCAGATCTCAGCAATAAATGCCTTTCTGAGGTCTGGGCATGCAGACAATAGAGAGTAGGTATAGACTCTTGTACAGAGGAATCAACAATACTTTCATGAAGAAATCTAGCAGTGATGCCCATAACAATTTAAAGAAGGTGGAAGAGTAGTGGAGCCTTTTGTTCAATAGATGGCAGACAAGATGTGGCAGCAGCAAAAATGAAGAATGGGCCACAAAGATGTAAAGGGAAAGTCACTGGGCTTGGCCTGGGTTTGCATCCACAAGTTATTCATTCCAATGAGTTTGTTTCCTCATTTGTACAAGGGAGGCTAATCGTATCTATACCACGAAGTTATTATGAGGAATAAATGAGATAATGGACAACACAAAGTAATCACTGAATAAATAGAAGCATGAATCCTGGAGACCCTCTGGGATGAAAATGATCCTGCCTTGCTGACCATAACAGATTCAAACAGTGTTCTTAGTTGCAAGCAGAGAAACTGATCATGGAAGAAAAAGAATTGATCGGAAGGATATTAATCCGTTCACACGATTGCTAGGAAGACTGGAGGAACCAGACTTGGAAAACAGGCAGGACCAGAAGAGAAAGCAACATTCAATCCCAACCAAACTCAAGCCAAAAATCCACTCAGTGAGATCACCCCTGTTGCTAAGCATGGCGGCCATAGCTTGCATTGCCCCCACTGGCTGGCACTGGACACAGATACCATCCCTGGAAAGGGATGTTAGGTTGTTGTCACTGCTCTCACCCCCATGAGAATGGACTCTCTACTCTCCCTGCTTCTTTGAATCTATCCCTAATATCTAACTCTAAGTCAGGGCAGGTTGGCCAAGCCTACGTTGGGTGGCTCTGACCTTTAGCAAGCAACTATTTGTTGTTTTCCATTTCTATAATGAGACGTGGCAAAAGCACCTGCCAAGTTTTCCCCAAAGTTGGAAATGGATTCAAATAACGGGACACCAGAAAAATGGCAAATGTCTGTTAGTATCACTGACTGGCAAGTGAGGCTATGTGGAGAGAGAGGGTAAAAGTTGTTTAACCTAGAGTATGAAGACGAAGGCAAAGGCAAGTGTGGTTCTGTTTTCAACAGCCAGGAAAAATAAACTGATCTTTGTAAAGCTTTATTAAGATATAATTCACATGTCATAAAGTTTGCCCACTTAAAGCGTACAATCCAATGGTTTGTATCATCTATACAGAGTTGTGCAACCATCACCATAATCTAAATTTAGAATATTTTTGCCACTCCAAAAGGAAACGTCATACTCATTAGCAGTCACTCTCCACTCCACCCTACTATTAGCTCTAGGAAACCACTGCTTTCTGTCTCTCCAGTTTGACATATTCTGGATATTTTATATAAGTTGGACCATATTATATATAGGCTTATATGACTTGCTCCTTTCACTTAGCATCACATCTTTGAGGTTCGTCCATATGATAACATGTATCAGTACATCATTCTTCTTATGACTGGATAATATTCTGTTATATGGATATCATATTTTGTTTATCCATTCATCAGTTAATGGACATTTGGGTTATTTCTACATCTTGGCAATTGTGAATAGCTAAGTGGACACGTTTCTGTGGGGACATATGTTTGCATTTCTCTTGGGTAGATAGCTGGGAATAGAATTGCTGGGTCAGATGGTAACTCCATGTGGAACTGCCAGGCTGTTTTCCCAAGTGGCTGCACCATTTTACATTCCCACAAGCATAAGCATTCCAGATTCTTCACATCCCTGCCAATATTTGTTATTGTCTATATTTCTGATTCTAGCTATCCTAGTGGGCATCAAGTATTTTCAAACTTGATAGTTTGCCATAGATATCCAAGAAAACCCATCCTGATGCTGTTAGCCACCATTGTCATCATCACTGAAGAATAAAGAGAAGGAGTAAAAAAATGAAATCAGTGTCATGTTTCTCCAAAATTGCAATAAAACTTTTCTTGATTATTAATTGTTTCTTGGACAGATTCCACAGCTTTCCAGACATTTTCTGAAAAGTTATTGAGAGCTCAATCTAGTCAAATGTTTCATTCTCTTTTTTTTTAATTTTTTTTCAACGTTTTTATTTATTTTTGGGACAGAGAGAGACAGAGCATGAACGGGGTAGGGGCAGAGAGAGAGGGAGACACAGAATCAGAAACAGGCTCCAGGCTCCGAGCCATCAGCCCAGAGCCCGACGCGGGGCTCGAACTCACGGACCGCGAGATCGTGACCTGGCTGAAGTCGGACGCTTAACCGACTGCGCCACCCAGGCACCCCAAATGTTTCATTCTCAAATGTGATTTAAATCTCCTCTCCTCCCTTCCCTTGCCTCCAGCACAGGTTTGACCCCTCTCTGAAGAGCTTTGAAGTGCAGAAAAGAAACATGGTTTAGTCCTTCATTCCTCCACTCCTCCCCCACTGAGACTGGGAATGAGGCAGAAAGAATAGGGAATTGTAAATATACTGCCACTGTTCTTAATGGACTCAATTAATGGACCCATGGAGTAGAAGTAGGTACTATTATTATCCCTATTTTACAGATAAAAAACCAGAAGCACAGAGAGGTTAAGTAACTCAACCAAAGGCATATAAAGTTTGTCAGTGGCAGAACCAGGGTTCAAATCTAGGTAGTCTAGTTCCAAAAATCTCTTAGTGCTCTTGACCACTATGCTATATTCAGAAAAGGACAAGTATCACCTTAGGTCACTGGGCAGTTATGCCTCCCCACAGCAAGTCATGGGGAAGTATCTGCCTCCAACTGTTGTTGGTTCTTCTCAGAATGTGGGACATTTAGCAGTGATTTGTCACTCTAGATCCTGTGGAAGCTCTCAGAGTGAATGGGGTGCCTGGGTGGCTCAGTTGGTAAAGCATCCAACTTCAGCTTGGGTCATGGTCTCCCGGTTTATGAGTTTGAGCCCTGTGTCAAGCTCTGGGATCGCACCTCAGAGCTTGGAACCTGCTTTAGATTCTGTGTCTCCTTCTCTGTCCCTCCCCTGCTTGTGCTCTGTCTCTCTCTCTCTGTCTCTCAAAAATAAACATTAAAAAAAAGTTTTAAAAAGTGAAAATGAAAATCTTAAGAACTGAACCATGAAATATAACACAGGAAGAAGGGGTGCCTGGGTGGTTCAGTGGGTTGAGCATCCAACTCTCGATATCAGTTCAGCCCATGATCCCAGGATGGTCAGATCAAGCCCTGCAGCCTGCTTAGGATCCTCTCTCTCTCTCTCTCTCTCTCTCTCTCTTCCCACCTCTGTTCCTCTCTGCCACTCACACATGCTCTCTCTCTCTCTCTCAAAATAATAATAATAATAATAATAATAATAATGAGAAATGAATCTTCTTTTTAAAAAATCTTCTTTTAAAAAAGAAGAGAAGATCACCAACACTCTAGTGGATGGTACAAGGTAATCCAAGGGAAGGCAGCATTTCAGACGAAAGGAGATCACAGAGAAGGTAGGGGTAATTGTGGGAGTGAGGAACCTGGGCCCTAAACAATGGCATCCAAGAATGCAGGTCTGCAGGTACATTTTGGGAAAAGATGATTGTGTGGAAATACAGAGTAATACACAGAAAATAAGATCAAATAGCTGAAGGAGAATATGCAGAGTATGCTTTATTTTCCAAGTAATGGAAGAAAAAGGTTGCTCACTCATTTGAGGACAGATTACCCATAATCACAGATGACGTTCACAGAACTCGGTCCTTGGGCACTTAGTGCTTTCCAGGTATTATCTTTTCAGAATCACAAATGCTCAGAGGTTAAGCTCTATTTACTATTGTCTTCATTTTCTAGGCACAGTTAAGAAATTTGATGAAGGTCTTCCAGCTGGTGAGTGCAGAGCAGTTGGTGTCCACAGCCACATAGTCACACACTCACTGTACTATTTGACTCTCAGCAGGTACAACTGGGGAGCTAAGGACGGAGGAATAGTTTAAAAGAGCCTTTTTGGAGATGTGCCAAGGAAAAATGAAGAGAAGACTTGTCAAGCACTGGTAAGAGGCAAGCTGATGTGAATGGCAGCTCATGGGGAACCAGGTCTTCATGGTTATATGTTGTCTTAGATCCTCTGGGGGCAGGGGGGCACAAATGGGGAGTGTAGAATGTGGCAGGGGTGGGTTTGGAGATTGTTACAAGTGTAAAAGGAGACCCACAGATGAAGGTCCTGAGTGAGGGAAAGGGCAGCTCTGAAACAGTGACCACTGGATCCCCATGCTTTTACGTTCTCTGAGAGCAGAGATGTTTTCCATTAGAATCCCAATTCTGCAGTATCTTCTCTCTGAAATTTTTTCTTCCTGCATTGAATTACCATTTTGCTACCTTTCTCCATTCAATTGGAACGGGTCAATAATTTACACATTTATATGAGTGAATTCACAGTCATGGCTCATCTGATTTCAATCATTTCCACACCACGCACAGGGATGACATTCTGAGCCAGAAGCTGGCTTAGCTGTTGCTTTATGGACTAAAAAGTGGGGAAACTTGGAAGAAGTATGGATCTGAGGGCTTCACGGTCATGGTCTAGAACCTGCCACATCTGAGCACCAGCCCTCTTATCCAAATGGTAATTCTTTCCCTAAGACTCTTCTCCGGTGAGGACATCTATTCTTCCTTTCAGCCCCTGGGCACTTGCTTCTTCTGCCCTGTGCTCCATCTCAGTCTCTGAGTGCCAGGAAATTATCTATCTATTCTCTCAGAGATGGCCCTTTACCACTATTCCGAGACTGAAAGGCTCCCCAAGACACAAGGGCAGCCCAAGAAGCTTTTCAGAAGTGACCAGTCTAAACTAAAGACAAGCAGTTCCTTCCCCAGTGGTCTGGACTACATAAGACCCTTGAATTTTTGTATGACCCTCAGTCAGGGGGAGTGAAGAGTGCCCACAAAACACACTGAGATTGATTTGCCCCCAGACATGGGTGTAGAGACTCAGAGCAAATGAATAAAATTTTAGGAAATAAAAGAATATGATTGGTCTGGTATGCAAGGGTTGTGTAGTAAAATTAGCATCCTCCATAGATGTTCAAGCCATCACCCAAGTAAAGAATATTTTCACCTCTTCAACTGCTAGGAAAGATCTCTACTGCCTGTCACTCTCAATCATTTATGAATATTAAATTTTTATATCTAAGGTTTCTGTTCCATGAAACACAACCACACTGCAGTCTTTCAAACAAACACTATCCTCCTTTTTAAAAATTTTTTTCATGTTTATTTTTGAGAGAGAGAGAGAGAGAGAGAGAGAGAGAGAGAGAGAACGTGGGGGAGGGGCAGAGAGAGAGGGAGACACAGAATCTGAAGCAGGCTCCAGGCTCTGAGCTGTCAGCACAGACGCAGGGCTTGAACTTACAACCTGTGAGATCATGACCTGAGCTGAAGTCGGAGACTTAACCAACTGAGCCACCCAGGCTCCCCTCCTCCTTCTTTTTTTTTTTTTAGATAATGTTTTAGTTCTTCTTTGAGTAAATAAGCAAATTATTCCCAAGGATTCTTAATTAATAATAAACCAAAAGAGGAATTGTCCTATTTCTACTTTTTTGATACAGAACAAGTATCTATTTTGAAAAAAGGGCATACCTGTGAACTTTTCCAAAAATTTTGCCATTACCAGATACCACTTTGGTTTTTTTTAATACTTTTATTTATTTTTGAGAGGGGGAGAGCGGGGAGAGAGGGAGACACAGAATATGAAGCAGGCTCCAGGCTCTGAGCTGTCAGCACAGAGCCTGACACATTGCTCAAATTCATGGAACCATGAGATCATGACCTGAGCCAAAGTCAGATGCTTAACTGCCCCACAAGATACCATTTTGAAGACGTTTTCAGGGCATAACAGAATTATGAGAAAAACACATTGCCAAAATACATTGGGTAAGCAATACAATTTTTTTCAATTAATGAGAATATTCTATAATCTTATATATTGAAAACTTGACTAATAAAATTCGTCCCTTTAGTCACAACACAAACACACCCCAAACTGAAACTACTCCTGCCAGATGAAGTCTGAAAAACATTTTTGTGATATTTTGCTGGGCATATTGACCTGAATACCTGTAACACTGCAAAAGGGAACTAAAAGTTATAAATATATGTACATGTAAATTTCTAATTTCAACCAAATGAAGAATGTTCTTAAGAAATGATTTTTAAAGTTCCATTAGTATGCCTAAGAATTTATTTTATAGCCATAAAATGTTGTAGGCGGTTCTGTTGTCTCCAACTATAACTTTTATATTCCAATCTTATAGAATCTCATAAAATTTAATACTTAATGTAAAGTCTTCTTTTAAGCATTCCCTCTCTCCCAGCTATAAAAAGTTGCATTTCAACCTGAATTTCCATGGCTACCATATGTGATACCCCATACTGCGTCCTTGTTACAATTCCAGTCGTATTATTGACCTAATACATTTTTGCCAGCCATGTTCATGTTTTGACTTTCCAGTGAAAGGATCATTTTATCTGGTGTTAAATTGCACAGTTTGGAAACATAAGAGGAGATGGGGAACAAAAAAGGAATAGGGAAATAATACATCTGCTTTCTTGGATTTCCTTTCCTCTTCACCTCTAAAGAACTCCAGGGGGGCGCCTGGGTGGCGCAGTCGGTTAAGCGTCCGACTTCAGCCAGGTCACGATCTCGCGGTCCGTGAGTTCGAGCCCCGCGTCAGGCTCTGGGCTGATGGCTCAGAGCCTGGAGCCTGTTTCCGATTCTGTGTCTCCCTCTCTCTCTGCCCCTCCCCCGTTCATGCTCTGTCTCTCTCTGTCCCAAAAATAAATAAACGTTGAAAAAAAAAATTTAAAAAAAAGAACTCCAGGTGTTATAGACACATCCAGGAAAAGTGTTCAAATACATATTTGAGGAGGATGAGAACTTATAGAGTAAGTTATCAGAAATAGTTCAGACTTTCTAATGAGACACTGGAGGCATAATTGTGAACATGAAGTTACATCCTAGAGGAATTCTGGGAGTGTGTAAGACAGTTGTATGTAAAAGGGCATCAGGAATCGTTAAAGGGTTTGAACAGTCATTTAAATCTCATTTGGCTAGGGGCGCCCGGGTGGCTCAGTCGGTTAAGCGTCCGACTTCAGCTCAGGTCATGATCTCACGGTCCATGGGTTTGAGCCCCACGTCGGGCTCTGTGCTGACAGCTCAGAGCCTGGAGCCTGCTTCAGATTCTGTGTCTCCCTCTCTCTCTGCCCCTCCCCTGCTCATACTCTGTCTCTCTCTGTCTCAAAAATAAATTTAAAAAAATAAAAAATAAAAATAAATCTCACTTGGCTATAAATATCTGGGTTGGGTGCAGAACGAGTTAGGTGATATTCATATCTCTTCCTTCCCATTTGATATAATCTTTTAATATATTATAAAACTAATCCATATTCACAGTTGAAATTAGATAATAAAAGAAAATTTTAAATAGAAATAAAAATCACTCCTTATTCCATTACCTAGAAACAACTTATTCCTTTCTATGTGTATATTAGTAACCCACTTAAGTTCTTACTGTGCTTTCCTGCTTTCTTCACTTAGTAATAGATCTGAAGTATTTTCTCATATTTTATTCCGTGAAAATATAAATTTTAGTGGTGAAATAATATTCCACCCTATAATTTCTTTAATAAATTTAAACATCTAATTTTGGGATAGATTATTTATAATTTTTCATGATTACAAATAATGCTACAATAAACATCCTTGTATAAAAATCTTTATTTACATCTCTGACTTTTCTCTCAAGATAAAATTTTGAAAAGTGATGTTACAGAGTCAAGTGGCATAAATGGGTTCCAGGCTTTTGATTTATATAGACTAGTTGTCCAGCAGAGAGGTACCCAAAAGGAGGTAGCAATTTGCACCACTAACAGCTATGTGTGAGAGTCTTTCCAACCATATTCTTACCTCATGAGGTCCTACAGCTAAAACATTTTGCTAGTTTAATGGGTGAAAATGACATCCTGTTGATTTAATGGGATCATTTCTTGTGAATTGTCTGTTCATGTCTTTTGCCCATTTTTCTATTGGGCAATCAATCTGTTATTGATTGTAAAGAGCAACCCACTCTTTTTTCTGTCCTATATGCCACAATCAAGCTGTCATCTTTAACCTTTCAATTTTGCTTGTGCTGTTTCTAGTGCACAGAACTGTAAAGTTTTACGGTAGTCATATAAATACACACACACAAAAAGATAGATAAATAAATAGATAATATATACACAGGGTATTAAAATTTACACACACACACACACACACACACACACACACACACACACAGTTTCTCCCTTTCCTTTGTGTACACTAAGATGACTTTTGTTTACTGTCTTACTCTCATTTGCTTACTGTCTTGCTTCAAAGTAAATCTAAACTCCATGAGGCTAGGTACCATATTTACCACTGTGTGCCCAGACCTTTAGCACAGAGCCCAGCACTTATTAAATTAATGAATTTAATAAGTATTCATTAAATGTTTATTAAGTGAATGGAAGAGCAAATGGTCACCCCCACAAGATGCATTCACACCAGCCTTCCTGCCCTGTGTCTCCTGTGCCATCTCTGAGGGGTTACACAAATGTGACAGGGGTGAGAGGTAGGGAGGGGAGTTGGTAGGGGAAACACTTTGGAAGATTACTTTGCCTGCCTCCAAAAACAGCACCCATGCAGTTGAAGAATGAAGACGAGGTTTTTGGTTGTTACACACCTTGGTCTCAGGGATGGACAGGGAGAGAGGTATGAGATATCTTCTATCACATTTCACTTGCAGAAATGTTTTGAATATAGTCATGACCTCTGTTTTATGAGGCAGAGATGATGTGCAGTCTCAAATTTCAGAACTGTGTATTGACATTACTTCCTGTGTTTAAGCCCAAAGTCCAGTATGTTTGATCTTTAACATAATGGACAATTCACAGCAGATATGTGTATCTAATTTGTAACCAAAGGCCAAGTATAACTAATAATGGTGTGATGTCTGTGTGGCTACAAGCATAAAGGAGGCAGGAAATCTATCATAATTAATGCAGCAAAATGAATGGTAATTAAGTTCAAGTTCACTTTGTGATAATTTGGAAAGGGCCAGTTGGAAGTTGCCATGGCATTACCTACAAGGAAAGTGTTTACTATGTAAATTAAGAAAATTACAGAAAGAATCCTTAAGTTACAGATAATTAGATGATTTTTTAAGCGCTCTCCAAGGACTTCAAAAACATATGTTTCCATTTAGAGTACTGACATGCTTATTTTTTTAATGTGATCTATCCCTGAGGGCAAGGGAAAAGACTTCAGATAACTAACTAACATTACCCTAAGTTTTTTTTTTACAGTACTAATGGTTTTTGCTTTAACATTGTTGACATTATATAACTTAATAGGTCATTTATTTATGTGGTATGATATTTACAAAGTAGAAAAGAGGGTATAGTACCAAGTGCACTCTTTTTCCCTCTCATTCCATCCCTCCCAAGGCTCCCCTTGGCATCAAGCAAACACTTTTATCATTTCTTGGCTATACTTACAAGGATATTCTATGCATATTCAAGCATATTTGTAAATTGCCTATTCTAATATAAATAATACTATATTTTACATATTTATTTGCAACTTGCTTTTGCATTCTGCTTTGGAGATCATTCCATATCAGTATGTAGAAAGAAAGCTGTCACCTCCCCTTTTTTAAAAAGTTTTTTAATGTTTTGTTCATTTTTTTTTTAGAGAGAGAGAGGCACAGAGTATGAGTGAGGGAAGGGTAGAGAGAGAGGGAGACACAGAATTCAAGCAGGCTCCAGACTCTGAGCTATCAGCACAGAACCCAACGTGGGGCTCAAACTCACGAACTGCAAAATCATGACCTGAGCCAAAGTCGGACACTCAACTGACTGAGCTACCCAGGCGCCCCTGTTGCCTCCCCTTTTTTTAAAAAAAAAATTTTTTTCAACGTTTTTATTTATTTTTGGGGGGGGGACAGAGAGAGACAGAGCATGAACGGGGGAGGGGCAGAGAGAGAGGGAGACACAGAATCGGAAACAGGCTCCAGGCTCTGAGCCATCAGCCCAGAGCCCGATGCGGGGCTCGAACTCACGGACCGCGAGATCGTGACCTGGCCGAAGTCGGACGCTCAACCGACTGCGCCACCCAGGCGCCCCTGCCTCCCCTTTTTTAATATCTAGGTAGTACTCCATTATATGGAATACTATGATTTACTTAACCAGTCCCCTGTTAATATATCTCTTAGATCAGATTCTCCAGAAGCAGAGCCCAAGATGGATCTTCCTGCACAGTGATTTTTGAGAAGTGATTTCAAAAGAAACCTATACAAAAGCCAGGAAGAAAAGATAGGGCTGGGGAGGAAGCTAGGAAAGATGTGGCTTTAGTCATGTCTAACCTCAGCCTGATCCCAGGAAGAGCTCTGGAGCATGCATGACCACCAGGAAAGGGTGTTGAGCTTTTTTCTAGACATTGGTTTTGGATACATCCAGGGGTAAACTTCCAGCCATTTCCAAGTGAGAAGGATCCTTTTCAACTGAGGATAAGTCTCTGGAGAAGGGTGCAGCCGTAAGCTATTGACAGCCAACACCTACATGGCTAGTTCTGGCCCGGAAAATGGATATTCTAGGCACTATACATTTTTTTAATGTTTATTTATTTTTGAGAGAGATAGATAGAGATAGAGAAAGAGATAGAGATAGAGATAGAGATAGAGATAGAGATAGAGATAGAGATAGAGACCCCTCCCCTGTGCAAGCAGGGGAGGGGTAGAGGAAGAGGGAGACACAGAATCTGAAGTAGGCTCCAGGCTGTGAGCTGTCAGCACAGAGCCCGATGCCAGGCTTGAACTCACCAACCACGAGATCATGACCTGAGCAGAAGTCAGATGCCCAACCAGCTGAGCCACCCAGGTGCCCCACTGGCACTATACATTTTTAACTAAGGTAGCTTTATAATATATTTTAATATGTAGAGAAAGAGCTGCTGGTTACTGGTATCCAGTTTTCAGAATCTTCCTCTCTACTCTGGCAGATTTAGTTTTCCTTATACACTTAAGAAATCTTTAGTGATTCTTTTGGCATTACTTCAAATTTATAGATTAATTTAGGGAGAGTGGGCATCTAATAACATTGAGAATTCTTCTCCAAGAGTAGGCATTTATTAACTTGAACTTCTGCATCTCTTAATCACGTTTTGAAGATTTCTTCATATATATCTTAAACATTTTTGTTAAGTTTATTACTAGATTTTTATTTTTCATGGTGCTGTTGCAGATGGGATCTTTTTCCAGTTTGTTTTCTATCTGGTTGTTGTCTGTGTTTCTCCTCTTTAATTCTATAAGTAAATTTCTATAAATAAAGTATACTGGCATTTTCCTGAATTCTGAATTTAAGAAGTAATTGTGTATGACACATAAGAACATCATTTAAAAGTAATTTAAAAATACATTGTGTATGACACATAAAAATTATTTTTCTTTGAGGCTGGTTTTTTTCAGGACAATATGTACATGACAAGTTTTTACATTCTTTATTCTAACCAAAAAGAATTGTTTTTTAATTTTTTTTTTAAATTTACATCCAAGTTAGTTAGCATATAGTACAACAATGATTTCAGGAGTAGATTCCTTAGTGCCCCTTACCCATTTAGCCCATCCCCCCTCCCACAACCCCTCCAGTAACCCTCTGTTTGTACTCCATATTTAAGAGTCTCTTCTGTTTTGTCCTCCTCCCTGTTTTTATATTATTTTTGCCTCCCTTCCCTTATGTTCATCCGTTCTGTGTCTTAAAGTCCTCATATGAGTGAAGTCATATGATATTTGTCTTTCTCTGACTGACTAATTTTGCTTAACATAATACCCTCTAGTTCCAACCATGTAGTTGCAAATGCAAGATTTCATTCAAAAAGAAAATGTTTTAAAGTATTTACCCGAGCACCATGCTCTCTAGCCTGTGTAAAACTTCTAGTATATAAATTCTCTTGATGATTTGAAGAAAGTTATAAGAATTCATGTATTTGTTCGCTTACTCATTCATTCAACTAATAACTGAGTGCCTGCCATGTGTCCGGAGCCAGGAATACTGGACTGAACAAGACAGTCTAACTCCTGCTCTCACAGAACACACATTCCAGGTGTGGGGTGGCTGGGAAGAGTGAGGGACTAGAAAATAAGCAAGGTAAACAAATAAATCTACAACAAAATATCCTATACAGGTAAATGTCATGCAAACAATAAAGGAAGTTGTGACAAAAAGTGGAATGGAGAGGGAAATGAGATACTTTAGATAATAAGGTAAAGGAAGACTCTTGGAATAAGTGATATTTGTCTTGAAGCTTAAATATTATGAAGGTATCAAATATCTCAGGACAGAGCATCCAGATAGGGGAAACAGCATGTGCAAAGGTCCTAACTCATGAAAAAGGCTGGTGAGTCTGAATAACAGAAAGGCCACTGCAGCTGGAGTTAGTGGAGGAAAGAAAACTGGAGTGATACAAGGAGCTGGAAGAAGTCCAATCTACTTGCCCATGGATAAAAATGGTGCCAAGAAAAAGGAAGAGAATATTCAGGAAAAATGTCTAATCATCATTGAGATGTTATAGTTATATTTCTCATCTTAAGAATTAAAAATTGCTTTGGGGACACTTATGTGTGACTAAAATGGAGCTAGTGAATTTGAGATTGATAAAATGGGGTTTTTTACCCCCAAAACAGCACGTCCTTGTAGGATGAAGTAGACAGCAGCCAAAACTGAATTAGGATAAGAAATAGGAAGAAAGTTTTCTGTAATGATAAAACATTAAAGTTTATTTTTTAAGTTTATTTATTAACACGGGGGAGGATCAGGAAGAGAGGGAAAGAGAGAATCCCAAGCAGGCTTCTCACTGCCAGTGCAGAGCCCAATGTGGGGGCTCTATCCCACCAACCGTGAGATCATGACCTGAGCTCAAATCAAGAGTCAGATGCTTAACCCACTGAGACACCCAGGTGCCAAACATTCAAGTTTAAAAATTGAAGAGTAAATTTTGCTTCTATCCAAGATGGACTGATAGAGACCAGACTTGCCCTTCTACCTTAAACAACTAGGAAATCAGACAATACACATCAAACAATGGTTTCCACATATTAGACAATAAGCAGGACTATGCTCTCTTAAAGAAGGATAACAAATAAGGTTAAGACATAACCCAGACATTGGAGGCCTCACTGAGTTCAGGGGCCCAGAAGAACAAAATAGGTATAATTGGTTGAATAGAGTACCAGAAAAAGGGAGCTGCATAAATAGTGAGCACCAGGGATCTGCATAGGGGTCACCTTGACTCCATGGCTGAATATTTTATGGCATTCTAAAGAGAAAATTACCCAAAGTGAGGAAAAGAATCACCAGAAAGGAATATGAGGAATAATTCCTGGAAATTACATGAGGTTGTTGAATAGTCTATTCCCATTTGACAGAGTAGAACAGCCTTACATACAAGGGCTAATGGGCAAGATATTCAGAAAAGTTTGCCTCACTTTGAGACCAAATTGGCCCTATACAAAATGTTGTTCTACACATACCCTAAAAAATCTTAAAATCAAGGCTCCATCCGAGGCTTGGAATAAAATACCAACTGATTCCATATCATTTCACTGTCAACACTATTTAAAGGAATATAACAAAATCCAGGAACCCACAATAAAAAAATATGCAATGTCTGGTATCCAATAAAAAATTACTGGGTATGCAAAAATATAGGAATATAAACCCACAACCAGGAAAAATATCAACCAATAAGACCCAAACTAGAAATGTCATAGATAATGCAATCAGGAAACCAAGTTAAAATAGCTATTATAAATATGCTCTATACTTTCAAGAAGGTAGAGGATAACTTGACTATGCTGGAGAGAGAATGGATAATATACAAAAGACCCAAATGGAATTTCTAGAGATAAAACATATAATATTTAAAATGAAAAAATTAACTGGATTGGTTGAAGAGTAGATTAGATACTCTAGAAAAAAAAAAATAGTGAACTTGAAGGTATAGTAATAAAAACTATCCAAACTAAAGCTCAGAAAGAAAAAGACTGGGGAAAAAAATGAACAGAGCCTCAGTGATATGTGAGATAATACATATGTAATTGGAATCCCAAAAGCAGAGGAGAGGAAACACAGGAAGAAACTTTATTTGAGGAATAAAGACCAAACTTTTATCAAACTTGATGAAAACTTCAATCCTGCAGATTTACAAAGCTCAATGAACCCCAAGCAGAAAAAAGATAAAGAAAACCAGACCACAGTATATCATAATTAAGTTGCTAAAAACCAGTAATCAAGAGAAAATCTTAAAAGTAGCCATAGAAAGAAGATATATTATATAGAGATGTAATATGTATGTCAAAGATATGACTGACATTTCATCAGAAACTATGATGGAAGAAGACAATGACATCAATCTTTAAAGTACTAAAAGAGGGGCACATGGGTGGCTCAATCAGTTAAGCATCCAAGTCTTGATTCTTGATTTCGGTTCAGGTCACGATTTCACAGTTCATGGGATTGAGCCCCACCTCGGGCCCTGGCAACAGCCCAGAGCCTGCTTGGGATTCTCTCTCTCTCCTTCTCTCTGTCCCTTTCCTGCTCTCTCTCATGTGCATGGGAGCCCACACTATCTCATAATAAATAAATAAACATTAAAAATAATAATAATAATAATAATAATAATAATAATAATAAAGTACTAAAAAATTCAATCTAGAATTCTTTAATGTTGAAAATATCTTTCAAATATGAAAGTGAAATGCTCTCAGACAAAAGCCAAGAGAATTCATTGCCAGCGGACCTACACTACAAGAAATGCTAAAAAGGAAGTTCTTAGGGTGGAAGGAATATATATTAGAAAGATATTTGGATTCGTACGCAGAAATGAAGAATGCCAAAAATGGGAAATATGGACAAACATAAATATTTTCTCCTTTTAATAATCTCTTTAAAAAATTGCCTATTTAGGGGTACCTGAGTGGCTCCATCAGTTAAGTGTATGACTTCACCTTAGGTCATGATTTCATGGTTTGTGAGTTCAAGCCCTGAGTCAGGCTCTGTGCTGACAGCTCAGAGCCTGAAACCTGCTTCAGATTCTGTGTCTCCCTCTTTCTCTGCCCTTCCCCTGCTCATGCTCTGTCTCTCTCTGCCTCAAAAATTAATAAATGTTTAAAAAATTTTTTTTAAATAATTGCCTATTTAGAAAAATAATAACAATGTATTACAGATTCATTCCACATACAGAAGTAAAATGAATGACAATAGTGCAAGGATTAGGAAGGAAAAATGGTAGTATAGTGTCCAAAAGTGTTATGTAATTTGCAGAGTGTTATAACATTTGAAAGTAGAATGTGATAAGTTAAAAATATATGTTGCAAACACTAGAGTAACCAACCAACTACACACACACACACACACACACACACACACACACACAAACACACACATTAAAGCAAAATGTATAGCCAATACAGAAGAAAAAACAGAATTCTAAAAGTAGTAGTTAATCCAAAAGAAAGCAGGAAAACAGGAAAAATGAAGGAAAACATATGGATCAAATAAAAAACAAGTATCAAGACAGTAGACTGACACCAAATTATATTGATAATTACATTAAACACTAATAATCTAAATACTCCAATTAAAAGGCAGAGTCTGTCTCATAATTAAGAAAAAAAAAGGTTAACGACCAATGTTATGCTGCCTATTCAAGGGAAAAAATACTAGTTTACAGACACAGGTTAAGAGAAAAATAATGGAAAAGATGTAATCTGAAAACAATATAAAGAAAGCAGGAATGGCTATATTAGTATCAAACAAAGTAGACTTCACAACAAGGACTATAAGCAGGGAGAAAAAAAGGGACATTTCACAAGGATAAAGGAGGCAAATTCAACACAAAACTTAGTAATACCAAATGTGTTTACACCAAATAATAGAGCTTCAAAATGCATGAACCCAAAACTTCTAGGAATAAAAAAGAGAGACAAATTCAAGTTATATTGGTGATATCAATGTTTCCCTTTCAATAGTTGATAGAATAACTAAAGGGAATCAATAAAAATATAGAATACCTGAATGTACTATCACCTTGACCTAAATAATATTGATAGAACACACTACCTAATAGTGACTGCTATAAATTAAATGTGTCCCCTCCCAAATTCATATGTTGGAATCCTAACCTTTGGGAGGTGATTAGGTCAAGAGGGCAGAGCCCTTATGAATGATATTAATGACCTCTTAAAAGAGGTCTGAGAGCTCCCCTGCCCCTTCTAACATGTGAGGACACAGCAAGAAGCTAGAAGTCTGCAACCTGGAAGACAGCTCTCACCGAACTCGACAGGTCTCACCGAACAAGACCCTGATCTTGGACTTCCAGCCCCCAGAACTATGAGAAATAAATTTCTCTTATTCATAAGCCACCCAGTCTGTGGTGTTTTGTGATAACAGCCTGAATGGATTAAGATACATATTCTTTTCAAAATCACATGAAACATTCACCAAAACACCACATTCTGGTCCATAAAACATGTCTCAGTAAATTTAAGGACTGAAATTCCATAATGGAATTAAATTAGAAATTGATATTAGAAGAATGTCTTAAGAAGTTCCCAAGTACTTGGAAATTGAGCAACACATTTCTAAATAACCCATAAGTCCAAAAAGTAATCACAAATTAGAAAATATTTAAAATTGAATGAAAATGAAAACATATCAAAATTAGCAGGAGGTAGCTAAAGTAGTGGTTACAAGGAATTTATAGAACAAAATATTAGAGAGGATAAGTTTAAAATCAATGTTAAGCTTCTACCTTAAAGACTAGAAAAAAACTAATGGAACCTAAAGTAAGTAGAAGAAAGGAAATAATAAAGGTCAGAAATCAGTGAAAGAAAAACTAGGAAAACAATAAAGTAGATCAATAATAGTCTTTGAAATAGTAAAATTGATATATTTTGTTAAATTTATAAATGTTATTAAATTGTTAGATCGCAAAATATAGACACAAATCACCAATATTAGTAATAAACAGGGAAATTTTTCAGAGGCCTTATAAAGAGAATAATTAGGATATATTAAGAAAAGTTTATGGCAATAAATTTGACAAATCAGATGAAATGAACAAATTATCTGAAAGACATAAAACATCAAAGCTCACCCAAGGAAAAAAAATAACTAACCTGCAAAGCCCTATAGCTATTAAATAATTTAGGTTAATAAGTGGAAACATTCCCACAAAGAAAATAATAGGCCCCACTGGCTTCTCTGGGTAAATTCCACTAAACATTTAAGGTAATACAAGGCCAATTATATACAAATTTTCCAGAAAACAGAAAAACAGGGAACCTCTCAAGCTCATTTTATGAGGCTGACATTACTGTTAACAAAATGATGCTAAGACATTGTTTTAAAAAACAATGTCTTTCTCTTTTAAAAAAGAAACACAGACCAACATCCCTTGTGCATATGGATGTGAAATGCTTTTAAAAATGTTTACCAAATTAAATTAACTAATACAGAAAAAAGGATAATACACCATGACCAAATAGAGTCATCCCAGAAAGATAAAGCTCAACATTTTAAAATTAATCAATGTAATTCATCATATTAACATAGTCTAGACAGAAAACCATATGATAATCCTATTAGATGCATTAGATAATTCTCAGTAAACTGAATGTTCAAGGAAAGTCTACAATTTAATAAAGGGCATCTATGAAAAATCTATAGCTGTATCAAACCTAATGGTGAAGAATGCTTCCTTCTAAAATGAGGAACAAGGCAAGGATATTTGCTCTCATCACTGCTATTCACCAGTTTATTGGAAGTTTAGTAATAATGCAAAGTAAAAAAGTAAAGAATAGAAATAAGAAAAGAAGAATTAAAACTGCCTTCTAAAAGATGCCATGATTACACATGCACCCCAATGTTGACAGCAGCACTATTGACAATAGCCAAAGTATGGAAAGAGCCCAGATGTCCATCAACGGATGAATGGATAAAGAAGATGTGGTATATATATACAATGGAGTATTACTCGGCAGTCAAAAATAATGAAATCTTGCCATTTGCAACTACGTGGATGGAACTAGAAGGTATTGACTAAGTGGAATTAGTCAGAGAAAGACATATATCATATGACTTCACTATTATGAGGAATTTAAGATACACAACAGATGAACATAAGGGAAGGAAGCAAAAATAATAAAAACAGAGAGGGCGCAAAACATAAGAGACTCTTAAATACAGAGAAGAAACTGAGGGTTGCTGGAGGGGCTGTGGGTGGGGCTATGAGCCAAATGGGCAAGGGGCATTAAGGAGAACACTTGTTGGGATGAGCACCTGAGGTTTTATGTAGAGGATGAATCACTGGAATCTACTCCTGAAATTATTATTGTACTATATGCTAACTAACTTGGATGTAAATTAATAGATAGATAGATAGATAGATAGATAGATAGATAAAGAAAGCAAGCCAGCCAGCCATGATTGTATATGTAGAAAATCCTATAGGATTAAAAAAACAATTGAACTAGGGGTGCCTGGGTGGCTCAGTCAGTTAAGTCTCTGACTTGAGCTCAGGTCATGATCTCACGGTTCATGGGTTCGAGCCCTGCCTCGAGCTCTGTGCTGACAGCCCAGAGCCTGGAGCCTGCTTCGGATTCTGTGTCTTCCTTTCTCTCTCTACCCCTCCCCTGCTCACACTCTCTATCTCTCTCTCAAAAATAAGTAAACATTTAAAAAAATTAGAATTAAAATGAGTTTAGCGAGGTCTCAAGACACAAAGTCAAAAATCAAAAATCAATTGTATATCTACATAGTAGGAACTATATATACTACGTATAAACAATTGGGAATTGAAATTTAAAATGCCATTTAAAAACTATAAAGTGGTAGTTTTGCACAACTTAGTGAGTATGTGAAAAGCCAACAAATTATACAGCTTAAGGGGACACATTTTATGTGAATTATAATCTCAATCTTAAAGCCTATGAAATAGAGATAAATTTAACAAGTATATGCAAAACATGAGAAAATTATGAAGTATTGCCAAGAAAAATGAAAGACTATCAAGATAAATGGAGAGATATACCATCTTTAAGGACTGGAAGATTCAATATTGTTGAGATATTAATTCTTCTGAAAATGTCATTTCTTTAGATGGGCAATACCTGGATATAAATTAGAAAAAAAGGTCGATTGCATCTGAGATGTTTCTTCCAACATCTGAAAGAGTGCCATGGGAGGGAGGCAAGGGACTAAATTTATTCACTTTAGTTCCAAAACACTGAATGAAAATCAAAGGATGGATATTACAGGGAGACAAAGGTCAACTCAGATACAAGAGTTTTCTAATGGCTAGCACTATCTGCAAAGAATATGAGTCCCTCTTACTTTCAGAGGCATCCCTAGGCCTCTTCAAGTAGAAGTAGGAAGACCAGAATTTGGAATGATAGGAAGAAAATTCCAAACTTTGGTGGGATATTAGACTAGATCCTTTGTAAGTGAGGTTACTTCCATCTCCCAGGATCCATGAAGCTATAAATATATAAACTATTTATATATATAAAATTTACATAAAATATAAATTATTCAGAGGAGAGAAAATCAAGGAAAGATGGGGAGGAATTTCTACTCCACTGTCCAATCTCATTTTCCCTCACTATCTCAGCTTTCAGTCTGACAGATTACAGTTAGCTGTGAAATATATGAAGCCATGTGTGTGTGTGTGTGTGTGTGTGTGTGTGTGTGTGTGTAAATTCAAGGTAATGCAGCATTCGTGCATCTGAGAGATCTGAGTGCTTGGGGGAACATTTGTATATTTTATATTGTGGTCATATTTTAACCTCCTCCAATTTTAGGCCAATAGCAAATTCTTCCACTATCCCTTAAATTCCCCCCTTCCACTTTCAAGACTTTCCAGGCCCCTCCTGAAGGTACTTAAAAGCCATTTTTACAGCTTTTGTTTTGAAACATGCACATTCATTCTTGATTCTGAGAAGTGGCCAGTGCACCCATGCCGAAGTCAGGAGAACTATCACAGACTGGCAGAACTGCTACTGGGAACATACAACACATACAACTAATACCTTGTTTTATCTCACAATTGTACAGGACATGATTGTAACTTTGTAACCAGTTCCTATGTGTGTTGGGTGCACTGGAAGGAAGAGAAGGAAGATCTTTGTAATTTACACATTTGTAAATTATAGTTACTGAGCAAATATGTATTTAATTATTTAGAACATTGTATCCAGGGTCTCTATGTACTCTGTTAATTTTATCTTTGAATTTGGTGTGGGGGAAAAAACTCTCAATGCATATGTGAGAACAATTTAATTGCGTATCTATTACAAATTGTCAATGTGATATATTCTTCCTGATCATGCAGTAAGAAAATAGAAGACCATCTCAAAATTATGAAGAGCTTTAAAGTCAACTGGATTCTTTGAGATTGAGAGACATAAATTTAGAACAGAGATCAGATAGGCTTTTGGAGGAATATGCGAGAGAGAGAATTTCAGAAGAGCTTCCGGAAAAGAACAAGATTTATTCTCCTAACTTCATAATTAATCAAGATACAGTTTATCTACAGCTGTTTTCTTTCAAGAACATTTGCCAAATACTATATATTTTTACAGTACATATTTCTAGATTATGAACTACGTTGAAGATATAATCCTGGACATAAGCCAAAGCAGAATGACATGCTGGTGAGCAGAGGCTGGTAGGTAGGGAGGGCAGTCCCATAAGGATGAGAATGGGAGCCTTGTGAGGACTCATGGAATACACTCCCTCAGGGGGAAGGCCACTCCATGGCTGAGCACAGAGTTAGCAGGTTAAGAAAACAGAAAGCCGCTCCCCATTCCTGATGCTCGTGCCCATGTGAAAGAAGCTCTATTTCCACGACACTCCTGGCCTCATTTCACCTCTTACTCACTCTCCCCATGGGAGTCACTCAGTTGAGTAGTGAACGTGGTGGCAGGAATGTGACATGCAAAACGCTGCCTCTTTCTCTTAGAAGTGGGCCAGTCTATAGGGAGCATATGGGTTTGCTTAGCAACTCTGGGGACGGGCTCTGTCCCCATGGCAGGGTGCAGTGTAGCCTGAGATTGGAAGGCTTTCTCCCCTGTGTCTCTGTGGCTCAAATCTCCCTCTGCCCTTCTCTGAGAAGGACACCTGACATTGCACTTGGGGCCCACCTTAAGTCCAGGATGATTCCATCTTGATATCCTTAACTTAATTACATCTGCAAAGACTTTTTTTTTCCAAACAAGGTCACAAACATAGGTTCTAGGGGTTAGAACATGGGTGAATATTTTGGAGGGCCATCATTCAAACTACTGCAGGACGAAAGTTCATAAATAAAGTCAAGAAGCAGAGAAGAAAGGAGGATGCTTCACCAATGACAACACTCATCCATTCAGTGTAAAATGCACAACGGTGCTCGGTCAAGAGGCCTCAGAAAACTGGCAGAGAAAACTTGTTCTCATGCAGCACAAAGCACGCCAAACAAATTAAGGATCAAGTGCCCTAAAAACTACCCACACAGGGGAGCAGCCTCAAGGCGGGGGCAAATGTATTGGCTGGATCCTACCCGAGGTCTACTACCAGGCAGTCAAATGATCTTAGGCAAGTCTTTCCTCTTTCTCTGGGCCTAGAAGTCTGTATGTACAAAATAAGGTAATTGGACTACAACATTTTAAACCTCTTCTATTCAATTATTCCATGATTCTGCACATTCAAAGGCCAAAGATGTACTTAAACAGATGATTATATGAGAAACATATTTTCAGTAGAAGATGCAACCGTTTGATTATCTAGTGAACTGTGTACAAAGCAATATTTTTCCTGCAGTGAGCAAAGCAACATGATCCAGAAACATCAAAACAGCGCATATTCTGAGAAATGGTTCCATTTGTAGCAGATAGCTAACACTCTGGTCATTAGAGTTTACAAATTATGTTTTGAGCTACATTAAACTGCCAGCTTTTATTATAAATCAGGGTGCTTCTCATTAGGATAAACAGAGGCATGGCATGGGTGATGGCTCCCTAATTGCCTTGCCTAGTCCAAGAAAATAAAATCAGATCAAATTACTATGTGTTATTAATCCTCTGAAATTTTTGATTTGGGAAAACTACTATGAACCGCTACAACGACACTTAACCAGAGTCTGATAGCAGAGCAGTGCCTCAGATTAGCATTGTTAGGTTGGTAACAGATGGCATGTAGATGCTCTGTTCCTGTCAAAAACCCAGAGTCACCTGAATTCTTTGAGCAATGCTTCTACTGCGGATGAAGAGGGGACTGTTAGTCAAACGTAATCTGAAAACCTCGAGGTTCGTTGTGCATTCTGAGAGGTTCTTACAAAATCATTATGATATAGTGTCCAGTGGCATGGAATAAGACAGAGAATTGACGTGTAATTTGAGGGCAGCCGTGGTATTTCTGCACTCTACAGTCAGTCGACACACCCAGCCCTGAAATTAAAATCTCAGCCTACCTTTCCAGCCTTTACTTCTACTGCTTCCTTTCCTTCTCTCCTCAAACTTCAGTTCCTCTGAAAAGTCCACCATTCCCAGAAAAAAAGCCCATCCTACCCCAGTGCCTCTTGCCAGGGTGGTCCCTCAGTCTGCTTTGGTTTACCTTGCCTCATGATTAGGCTTATACATATCCTTCCACCCTTCTGGACTGTAAGCTCTCTGTAGGCAGGAGCCATCTCTACATCCCATGCTGCCATCACTCTTAGTGCAGTGCCCGCCATGGTTTACTACACACGGACTCTCAATGATCTTTGAATTACACTGCTGAATGTGGGTGATGTGTACCTGCAAGCTGGTTGTATTAACTGACATTATGTTTCTGACAGGTCATACACACGCAATAAATGGGGGATGTTGAATCGAATTCTGCCAGAAATTAGTAAGAGTTATCTCTTTCCTATCTGATGGGATATCACAAAGCTATATACAGAGTATTTTAAAGGTGTTCTTACTTAATCTGACATAACATATTGTATTATGTTATATCATATCATATATCATAGCATATCATATTACATCATATCAGTTTTTTCCATTCAACAAACTCAAAGTGTTCATATTCCACTGGAGAAAAAAGACAAGTAGGGGTGCCTGAGTGTCTCAGTCAGTTGAGCATCTGACTCTTGATTTCAGCTCAGGTCATGATCCCAATGTTGTGGGATCAAGCCCCATGTTGGGCTCCATGCTGAAGATTAAGAATCTCTCTCTCTCACTCTGCCCCCCTCCCCTGCCCATGTACTCTCTTTCTCTCTCTTAAAAAAAATCTCTAAAATATATATATATTATATATATAATATATATTATGTTAATATATTATATATTATATATTATATTTATTTAATAATTAATTAATTTTTAATAATTTATTAATAATTAATTAAATTATATATTTATTTATATATTTATGAATATATAAATATATATTTATATTATATATATAAAGACAAGTAGATAGACAAATGCACTGTTGTTGTTTTTTCTTCCAACGTTTTTATTTATTTTTGGGACAGAGAGAGACAGAGCATGAACGGGCGAGGGGCAGAGAGAGAGGGAGACACAGAATCGGAAACAGGCTCCAGGCTCTGAGCCATCAGCCCAGAGCCTGACGCGGGGCTCGAACTCACGGACTGAGAGATCGTGACCTGGCTGAAGTCGGACGCTTAACCAACTGCGCCACCCAGGCGCCCCTGACAAATGCACTCTTTTTGTTAGTTCTTTAACAAACATTTGTTGGGAGAAGATGGTATACAAAAAGAAGTGCTAACCACCAAACTACAACATTTACTGTTAGTGGTTTGAAATGTAACGAACATTCATGTAACTACACTGAAAAGGTAAGCTTTCCATTCTTCTTATACTTATCTTTTCTTCTGTTTTCATTGTTGTTTAAACCTAGGGTCCTTCACCTGGGATAGAACTCAGGGGATCCATAAACTTGCACAGGAAAAAAAATTATATATGTATTTTCACTAAATTTCTCTAACTGAAATTTAGTATTTCTTTCAATTATGAATGAAGTAACAAACCACAGTCGGATTAGCAGTTTCTGTGACTTTGTCACCAATAGAAATCACAGGTATTTTCACATTATATTCCAGTTGTTATAGATATGTTGAAATTACTATTACATTCATCATAACTTGAATCATAACAAATTATTTCTTTGATTTGCTCTTAGGCTTAGTATCTAATGCATGAATAAAAAGTACGTGTCTTATATACCACAGATTTGTTTTTCAAAATTTTTTTTTAATTTTTTTTTAATGTTTATTTATTTTTGAGACAGAGAGAGACAGAGCATGAACAGGGAAGGGGCAGAGAGAGAGGGAGACACAGAATGTGAAGCAGGCTCCAAGCTCTGAGCTGTCAGCACAGAGCCCGACGCGGGGATTGAACTCACGAACCATGAGACCATGACCTGAGCCGAAGTCGGACGCTTAACCGACTGAGCCACCCAGGCGCCCCTGTTTTTCAAAATATTTTAATGACTGTATTTCAATATACTTCATAGGATCTTTTAGGGAATCCAGAGGCTTCACCAAACTGCCAAACAGATCCATAGCACACAAGAAAGTTTAAGGACTCATGATCTATTCCCTGAGTTCCTCCTCTGAGACAATGTCCAAAGCCAAGGGCTGAGCTTTGAGACTTAGTTTCACTGATCCATCCACTTGCTGTGGGACAGTGTTTCCAGCCATGTGTTGGCAGCAGGTGAGACAGCACATGTCTGTGTTCTCCCGCGCGGCTGTCCTGCTTGGATCACCCTGGAGAGAAAGTGGAGGTATCCACAATGAGTCTGAGCCTCTGTGCGTGTGTGTCTGGACTTCATTAATAGAGAAGGGAGTAATTTTACCGATGTGATCTCTACCTTTGCTAATGACAATAAAATAATAGTTTAAACTCAAAAAAAAAAAAAAAAAAAACAAAACAAAACAGAGAAGGGAGTTTAAACATAATCTTCCGTTTGGATGAAAATCAAACCATACACATCCCAGACAGGAGGAAAGAGACTCACAGGACCAGCTGTAGCCAGAAGCACCTGGGAATCTTGGTGGACCATAAGGCAAATGTGAGTCATCAATGAAAACTAGTTAGTTCCAAGAGCAAACATGAAATATAACAATAGCATGTAAGAATTGGAAGAAAAAAAAAAAACTCTCTTCTTGCATGAATCTAGATAGGATTATTATTCCATCTTACAGACGAACGATTCAGAATGGCCAAGGTGACTTTACCAAGTCACACAGATAGTAAATGAAGCAACCTCTCAAACCTAATGACACTAAGACTGTATCCATAATATAGTATTGCCACTTCCAGTAACGATATTCTTACAACAAAGTGCATCTCATTGCCTAAAACCAAAGAAACACTCTAACAATCAACCAAAGGAGTTTCTTTACCCTTTGGGGGGTACATTTTTTTTTAACAAAGGTCCAGTTGTGATGGAGAACACTCACCTCTGAACTCACACACCTGGAGACTAGGCTAAGCCAGATAACGTTTGAATTTTAGAGTTCTGTGCTTTGGGGTTTCTCCACATCTCTCAGCGGGGTATGAAAAAGTCCAAATATAATTAGTTTGGATCATACCCAAGTGGCACCTGAAGCCCAGAAGTTCAATTGCTTTTCAAAGATCATACAATAAGTCAGAGTTTCCAAAAGCCAAACTCAGTGACAGGGAACATGGGTTCCTTTCCCAAGAGGTAAGTGGTAATTAACTTCTGCCTGGTGAAGGACAAGGTCTATATCCATGAAACAGAAGAGAGCAGGTAATCTGGCTGGTTAAGGAACCTGACCCAACCTCTTCATGTAGCTTCTTGTTCTATACCCCGTTCCCATCCCCATACCATTAGTCTCTTAATGTAGTACTTTGCCCTTCTCTTTCCTGGAACAGTGGTCTCCCTCTACTCTGGTACATTTCTGGAAAATGAAAATGGTTTCACTTAAGCCAGTGCTTTTCACAGCAAGCCCTTCACAGACACAGTTTGGCGATATGTAATCTGGAATACTCACAGAGAGAAGCACCAGAGAGAGCTGATGTGGTTTCAGGCACAGAACGCCCTCTTTCAGTAACACAGACCCAGCACTTGGAGAGCTTTTTGGTGCATGGAGATTCCTAAACTGATGCTCCAGAAGTGAAGAGGGACTTCTGTAATCAGAGTTCCCAGGGCAGTTCTAAACCCGAAACTCAAATCTGCCTTTGCCATATTGCATTTCTCAGAGCTCTCACTTCAGAACGCTGTACACATTGAATCTCACACTTAGATAAAATATTTCAAAGCAAACATGTTATTACTCATTGAAAAAAAAAAAAGTATTGATTCCCAGCCACCTATGACTTAGCATCTGTTACACTTATCAAACCAAACCATCGGCAGTAATTAAATTTTGGCTTGCCTCTAGCCAGAACAAAAAGCCACTATAACATTTGGGCCAACAATGATTTCCTCTTCCTAGAACTTTAATTTCCTCTGTCTATACCTTGTCATTGCTGGACACCAGCAAGGCCCATAGATGATCTCTCCTAGATAAGTATGTGCCCTGAGATATGGCGTCTATTTGAAAATCTTAATGATTATAAATGAAGCCCAGTGTTATCAGCTTCCAGTACCAAGTGCTTTGCTTCTCTTAGATTGAGTGCAAAGCATGGTAAACAATGGAAAAGGTCACTGAAACAGATAATTTTTCATCCACTCTGAAATGAAATGTGGGCCGCGTTCATTTCAGAGGTTTTTAGGGGAATGAACATTAAGGGTGCAACACTGGACAGATGTTATTTGAGGAACTACTGAAATGTAAGGAACAGGAGCTAAGAAAGTAGTCAGAATCTTTTAAATGTTTAGTGCCTATTAAATGCCTCTTGCTAATGCTGTATTGTATAAAAGTGATGCACATGGTTGTTTTGTCCTCCACTTCCAGTGACAGGCATTGCAAAGAAATTCCTATGAAATCTTCTTGTGTATTCATCATGGCAACAGACAGCATCCATGAGAGAAATCTCTCTCAAGCCTCAGAGCTGGGAAACACTGCTTTCTCCTTAAAAAATACGTTGTTTCTTTCATTTGGGTGTTTTGAATCTTGTAACCAATTGTTGTTCCCCCTTCGTTTTGGGCACCAACAAGCATACAGCCAAATTTGCAGCCCGCCTCTCGCAACTGAACAGAGCAATGTGACATACATTTGCTGTGGACTAATCTTGCTCAGCTTTATTCTGTATTCCCAAAATTCATCTACCTTCTGTCTAGATTTTATCACCCATTTCTTTTTATCCAATTGTATTATTAAAATAACAAACAAATAATAAGGAAATAATATTTATTAAAATAAGCCATCTCAAAGCCTTTTTAGGATGAAACAGTTTTTCTACTAGGTTTTTCTGTTAATGTTATTAGTGTTCATAATTACTTGCTATAGTTAGAGGGCTTCAGAAAGTAGCAAAGATCTCTATGAACCCTGCAGCAACATAATTTCACTTAAGAACTATAAAGGATCCAGAAATCTATAAGTTGGGTCCTGTGAAGCATAGAGTAGGTGGTTGGCCAATAAATTTACTTGTTCCTTCATCCACTAGGAACTAGCTCATCATTCTCTCCCAAATCTATCTCAGTTGCTTCCTTTCCTTAAGAATATAAATGTTAGGGGCGCCTGGGTGGCGCAGTCGGTTAAGCGTCCAACTTCAGCCAGGTCACGATCTCGCGGTCCGTGAGTTCGAGCCCCGCGTCGGGCTCTGGGCTGATGGCTCAGAGCCTGGAACCTGTTTCCGATTCTGTGTCTCCCTCTCTCTCTGCCCCTCCCCCGTTCATGCTCTGTCTCTCTCTGTCCCAAAAATAAATAAACGTTGAAAAAAAAAAAAAGAATATAAATGTATTCAAGTCTTTCTTATGTACAAAAGAATCTTCCCTTGATCCCACATAACCTTCTAGCTATTGCCCAATGTCATTACTTTCCAACTCAAATTTCTGCAAGACTTTTTTTTAAGTTTTATCTATTCAAGCAATCTCCACATCCAACATGGGGCTCGAACTCATGACCCAGATATTGAGAGTAGCACATTCTTCTGACTGAGCCAGCCAGGCATCCCTCTATAAAACTTCTGTGGCCCTCACTTGCCCTGTCATTCACTCAACACATGGGAATTCACTTCTACCCCATCACTCCTGTGAAACATTTTTGTCAATGATAACCAATGGATAACTGGTACCCAATTCTAGCATCACTTCTCAGCATTTATCTTACTTAATTTTACTTGATACATACATTCATCTGACTTACTTACTTAATAATACTGAAGCACTTGACATTGTGAACCATTTTCTCTTTCTTGAAGCACTTTACTCCCTTAGATTCTGAGACACCACTCTCTCTTTGACATCTTTCTATCTCTGCTTCTGTATCTCCCTAACTTTGCTCATTCCTTTGCCTTTGCCTATACTTAAAATGTTGGTGCCCCTTCAGGATTTATCTAGGGCCCTTTTCTCTTCTCTCATCCATATCCCTGACTTCAACTATGTGTTGTCCAAATCCATATCACTTCTGATTTAAACCCTGATTGCATGGCCAAGTCCCTACCAGTTATTCCCTTGAATCTATTTGAAAAGTCTTAATGATTATAAATAAAATCTAAAAGTGCCTCAAATCTTAATGACTGCAATAAAACACCACAGGAGTCTCAAACTCAGCATGCACACAACTAAACTCATCATCTTTCATCTAAATCTGTTCTTCCCTCCTGTATTTCTTACCTTAATGAAGATATGGACATCCATCCAATTATCATTTCCTCATCCTGAAGTAGTTTTCTCATTAGCTACATTCCAAAATTACAGTGGACAAACAATAATTTCTCTCAGTTACCTCCTCTGTTTTCTTTTTTTTTAAGTTTATTTATTTATTTTTAGAGAGAGCACACAAGCAGAGGAAAAGCGGAAGGACAGAATGAGAGCAAGAGAGAGAGAGAGAGAGAGAGAGAGAGAATCTTAAGCATACTCTACACCCAGCACAGAGCCTAATCTCACAACTGTGAGATCATGACCTGAGCCAAAAGCAAGAGCCCAGTGCTTAACTGACTGAGCCCCCCAGGTACCCCTCCTTCTTTGTTTTCTTGGCACACTGTTCACAGAACATATGTCTTGAAATAAATAGAGGCAAAGCTGCCTGATTTTCTGACCAGTACAGTTGATCACACAAGATGGTGGTGGGTGGGCTCTCTCAACCTTCTTTTGGGGATGTGAGGCTACTCCCTTACCTGAGGCAAAGCATGGATAGAACACTGACTTCTGTCCTCTTCCCAATTCCGTTGACTCTATAATTAGTAGAAATTCCTTCCAGAGCATGACACTAGATCATTTGCCTCAATTTGGAGGATGGAACATTTTTTTTGTCTTTTTAGTATCTTCTGGATATTTTAGTAAGAGATTTTGCATGGCAAACTGCCTTACAAGCTGACTTGATGTGGGAGTCCTTCATCATCATTCCAAAAATTTCTATAAGCATGGTAAATATGAAGAACATCACCTTAGGGAGACAAGACACAGGTAAGAATGGAAAAGTACAACTGGAGAAGAGGCATGCAAACTATCAACTTGTGTCCAGATAAGACTGAAAAGGAAGAAGCACTGACTAAGCAAAGTGATGGCAAAATATTCCCATCAAAGAGGTGTGAAAACCTTTGTTCTTATATTTTAGAATTAGAACAATGATTGGAATGTGAAAGTTGAACTATCCTTGGGATGACTGAGATGTTAACAGTAAACAACTCCATGACTCTAATTATAGATGGAATTCAGCTAACAAAATGATGAGATATGTAGTAAAAAGGAGAGATTAAAAAACAATGGCAAACACATAAGTCAATAATGGCCAAGCAAAGTATGGGAACTCTTCACTTATTTCAAGCTTTTGCCATGATTAGATAATTAGATGAGCCTTGAGCCTATCAATACATAGTCACCAAAATTGGTAATTAATTTGATGATGACTATTACAAAGATAGACACACATTTTTCAAAAGAAAGTTGAAGTATCTGGGTGTCTTTTTTTTCTCTTGGTGTCTTTTACATACAATAAGCCTGAGATGTTTAGAAAGATTACAAATAAAATATAAAGGACTTAAAAGCACTTTGGGCTTACATTCATCCACTAAATTTAAACATGTTAATTCTTCTTTTTTGGGTAAAAATATAGTTGATTTTTAAGATGCAGGGATTCCTCTAGGAATTCAGGAAATTTTTCCTTTATACATATTTTCATAAGTAATTCTTTAAAATATATGATTAAAACAAAGAAGCAAGTCAGGCTCAAAGCCTACAGGGAGAAGGAGGTTGTCTATATGGAAAGATTTTCCCATAAGATATCCCCTCAATCTACTGAAATATGTTCTCACCAATTGTCTATATAAATAAATTTGTTAAATACCTTAAACTTCCTACTAAAACCCCAGGAGGGCCACATGTTAGATATAAGGGCACCCTAAGCCTAAAGAGAACACTGGACTAAGACTCTCTATTAAAACATAAAATCAGAGGCACCTGGGTGGCTCAGTCAGTTGAGCATCTAACTTTTAATTTCTGTTCAGGTCATGATTTCATGGTTCGTCAAATCGAGCCCCACACTGGGCTCTGTGCTGTTAGGGCAGAGCCTGCTTGGGATTCTCTCTCTCCTTTTCTCTGCCTCTCCCCTGCTCTGTCTCTCTCTCTCTCTCTCTCTCTCTCTCACTCAAAATAAACATTTTTTAAAAATAAAAAATAAATTAAAGAAAACAAGACCCCACGAAGTTAAGGGAGTACACCAGTAATTTAATTACCTGGTAGTAAAACATTATTTATAAGAGTATAACTGAATCCAGAATCTCTACAATATATTATCTTTAATGCACATTATATAATTTAAAATTCCTAGACAGATGAAGACGAAAAATGTGACCCATAGTCAAAAGAGAAAAACAGTTCACTGAAATAGACCCACAGAAGACTCAGATATTGGAATTAGCACATAAAGACTTTAAAATAACTGTGGTATGTCCAAAAAACCTACAGGAAAATATGGATATAACAGGTGAAAAGATAAGAAAATTCATAGAGCTAAGAAAGAATCAAAAAGAAATCCTGGAACTGAACACTAAAATATCTGAAATAAAAAATTTACTGGATGAGATTAACAGCAGACTCCACAATGCAGAAGCAAAAAACCATTGACTGTAAAGATGGGTCAAGAGAAATTAAAATAAAAGCATGATAAAAATAAAAAGATTTAGAAAGAAATGAGTATGCCTCAGCGACATATGGGACAATATCAAGTACTCTAATATATGAATAATTGGGATCCCACAAGGAGAGGATAAAGAATGGGGTGAAAAATGTTTATATGTTGAGATCCAAAAACCCTGTAGGACTATGCATATAAACTTTTGAACAAAATAAATAATGTAGTACTGGAAAATAATAACCTAAGTATAAAATAAATGCCCATGAATCCCTGTGGATACATACACATATATATATATGAATTACTAAATAAATAAATGGTTGAGAAAAAATAAGTGTCCATACAGAATAATTCCAAATAAATTACCCTGATAGTCCCCTCTCAAGGAGGTGAACTTTAACTCCTCATCCCTGAAAAAGGGGGAAAAGTTACAAAGAAGAAACTTGGCAAACACGACCTTGGTCAGGTGATCAAGGTTAACAGCATCAGTGATAAGTCATGTTGAATATGTGCACCCCTGTAATGATGTGATGAGACTGGCACCCCATCTTTGTGGTCTCCCTCCAAATAGCCATAACCCTGCTCTACTATGAGAAAGGCATCAGACAAACCCAAATTGAGGGAAACTCTATAAAATACTTGACCAGCACTCCTCAAAACTGTCAAGTTAATTTTAAAAAGCCCAAGAAACTGTGACAGATCAGGGGAAGCTAAGGAAGCATGACTGTACTGTGGTATTCTAGATGAGATCCTGGGCACAGAAAAAAAGGACATCAGGGAACAACTACTGAAATCTTTATCATGTGTGGGATTTAGATAATATACCAGTGTTGGTTTCTTAGTTGTGACAAATGAACACTAGTAACATGTAAACAACATAAGAAACAAGGTAAGGAGCGTATATGAACTCTGAACTGTCTTTGCAACATTTCTATACATCTAAAACTATTTTACAATAAAAAATGTATTTAAATTTAAAAAGCAAAAACATGAGCAAAGCCTCAATGACTTGTGGGATAGTACCAAACACTCTACTATGTAAAGAACTGGAGTTTCAAAAGGAAAGGATAGAGAATGGAATGGGAAAAGCATTTGAAAAACTATATGCTGAGAATCCTGAAGAACCCCAAGCAGGAAATATTACAAGACAACTACATCTCGGGACATTATCAGTCAAACTGCTGAAGACCAAAGAAAATGAGAAAATCCTAAAAGCAACCAAAGGAAAAAGGCATATTACATATAGGGGAGCAACATAAAAATTATGACTTACTTAGAAATGTTGAAGGTGAAAGACAACAGAATGACGTCTTTAAAGTACTAAAAGGAAAAAAAAAACCTGTAAGCCTAGAATTCTATATTCAGGAAAAATATTCTTCAAAACTGAAGAATGTCTCAGATAAAAACCAGGAGAATTTGTCCCCATCATAAACATGTTACATAAAAACAAGTGGAAAGAATTTCTACAAGCTGAAGGAAAATGATACTAGATGTTAGCTTGTGAGTCAAAAAAGAAATGATAGAGAAATAAGAAAATAATTTCAAACTAAATGTTAATGAAAATGCAACAGGCACCTGGCTGGCTCAGTCAGTGGAGCATACAACTCTTGATCTGGGGGGTCATGAATTTAAGCCCCACGTCAGGCATAGAGATTCCTTAAAATAAAAAAAAATTTTTAAAGAAAATACAACAAATCAAAATATGTTACAAGCAGCTAAAGTACTCAAATGGAAATTTATAACTTGAAATATTCATATTAGAAAAGGAGATCTTTTTAATCACCTAAGTTTTCCTTTGAAGATGCTAGAAAAATAACAAAATAAACCCCAAGTCCATAGAATACAAGAAACAAAAAAGGAAAGGAATGGAAATCAATGAAATGGAAAGTAAACTATAGAGAATGCATTAAACCAAAAGTTGATACTTTGAAAAGATGAGCAAAATTGCCACATCTCTATTAAAACTCATGAAGAAAAAGGAGAGAAAACAGGAATAGCAAATATCAGGAATGATATCAGGGACATCACTATAGATTCCTGGGCATATTAAAAAGATAATAAGAGAATACTATGAAAGATTTTATCAATGTATCAACGTATATAACAACTTAGTTGATATGAACAAATTCCTTGGAAGTGCAACTTACTGAAAATAACACACACACAAAATTTTAAATCTGTGTTCTTATATCCATTAAAGAAATGGAATTTGTAATCAAACACCTTCCAATGAAGAAAAAAATCAGCCTAGTAAGTTTCACTGGTAAGTTCTACCAAATATTTAAGGAAGAAATAATACTACTTCTATCTGTACTCATCCAGAAAAAATGGGAAGAAAACACTCTTCCCGACTAGTTTTATGATATCAGCATAACACTGATACCAAAACCTGACAAGGACACCACAAGAAAGAAAATTACAGGCAATACATTTCATGAACATAGATGCAAAATCCTCCACAAAATATTAGCAAAGGGAATCCACATGATTACTCATTAGACCTAGGAAAAAAGTATCTGACAAATGTAACAGCTGTTCATTTAAAAAACAAAACAAGGTTGATGGGGGGTAGGAGGGAGGGGAGGGTGGGTGATGGGTATTGAGGAGGGCACCTTTTGGGATGAGCACTGGGTGTTGTATGGAAACCAATTTGACAATAAACTTCATATATTGAAAAAAAATAAAAAATAAAAAATAAAAAAATAAAAAACAAAACAAAAACACTGTCAGCACACCAGGAGAAGAAAGGAACATTCTGAGTTTGATAAAGATCAACCAATGGGGCGCCTGGGTGGCTCAGTCAGTTGAGTGTCTGACTTTGGCTCAGGTCATGATCTCAGGGTCCGTGAGTTCGAGCCCTGCGTCAGGCTCTGGGCTGATGGCTCGGAGCCTGGAGCCTGCTTCTGATTCTGTGTCTCCCTCTCTCTCTGCCCCTCCTCCATTCATGCTCTGTCTCTCTCTGTCCCCCAAAAAAATAAATAAACGTTAAAAAAAAAATTAAAAAAAAAAGATCATCTATTAAAATCCTGTAATTGTCTTAATGGTGGAAAGACCAAATCTTTTACCCTCCCCAAATGTAGACCTATTTATAAGCTCATCACCCACATGTAGGTGAGTTTTCTTCATCAGCTGCAAGCCTAAGCCTCCACTCCAGTACTAGGCAGACTTTAGGCCATAATATTACCTCTGATCTCTGGTTTGTGCTTTTCCACCCTACATATCTCTGGTTCTATGAATCAAAACAGCAGTAACTAAAGCTTTGAAAGTATCAAGATAGGCTCCCAGCTGTCAATGCACACATGGAACCTGCATCTTAGTACCACCTAGAAAGTAAACATGTAAGGATGTGGTTAGACATGATGACAGACGGGCACGCATACTGGATGTGGAACACAGTCCCTATTAGCTTCCAGGGTGATGTTGCAAAGGTGGCGGTATAGGAGACCCCAGCCTCTGTCCCCCAACAAAGATCATCAATTATTAGACAGCTATCCATGATGATGATGCTGAAAAAGAAAACCAAAGCTGGAGACAGCTATCCATGAACAAAAATAGCTCTGAGAGAGATCAGAAGTCTACTTAAGAAACCTCAGTAACATAGTAAAACAAAAATAACCATACAAACAGGGAAGGAAGAACAGCTTCATTTTACCTGGAGCATCCTCTCCCCCAGGATGGCACTGCTCATTGCCAAGAGGGAACTCTCCAGCTAGCAAGAGTGCGCTTCGCTGAGAAAGAGCAAACTGAACAACTAACTTCCCCAGCCTTTCGGGACACTACATGCAGGATCCACTTGGGTTTCACCTCATCTAGAAACAGGCAAAGCTGAGAGGTATAGAGACAGCTAGGAACAAGGAAAAAAAACAGGAGCTACCAACATCAGCCACACCGTGGGATGATCACATTCCCAGCGACCTGCTCTGCAGACGAACCCAGCAGCTTTCTCTACTGAAGAAACTGATAGCCACCAAGGATCCCATGCAGATTTCACCAGCTTTTGCCCCCTAGGTTTGTGTTCACAGCTGCCTAAGTCCCTTCCCGCCCTCTCCCACCCTTCTTCCCCCACCCTCCCCACTCCTCCACTACCATCAGAGCCTAGGGTCTGCACCAGCAGTCAGCCCTGGTTTCTGTGGCTATAGAGTGCAAGATGCCAGCCTACACCCCAAGAATGACCAATCTCCTGACGCAGGCAAATTTGGGGAGTGGGTGACAAGGGCCAAAGCTTTTCTATCAACCTGGGGATTTTGGTCTGAGGAATCCTTTTAAAATTCCCAAGGTAAGGATGAAGGGGAGGAAAGCTGAAAGTACCAAAATAAGACACAGATATATAAGAAGAGTGGCATTTTAGAAGGAGGTCTTGAAAAGTAGTTTCATACACACACTCACACACACACACACACTCCTCATATTTGTTTCTCCAGGACATGACACTCCTACTCTTCTTGCACTAAAGTCATATGCACACCACCATGATATAATGAAATGTTTCTAATTGCAAGACCTGGAGAGTGGAACTAACAGGAAGGTACATTGTGTGGCTGACAAAGGCTGGGGGGGGGGGGTGCGGGGGGAGGACAGACATACTGAGAGCCCTCAAGAACTGCGCTTTAATTCCTGAAAATGTAACTAGATTTAAAGAGCCATCATTTTATTAAGCAACCAAGAATCCACAACAGAACCTTGTTCTGTACAGTTTAGTTCTCAAATATGTATTGTCTTTATAATACTTAGTTCCCACAACAAGGAGTTTGGGAGCTATTTTACACCTCACATAAATGAAAACACAACTTAATAATATGTTTGAATTATCCTTTATGAAGTAGGTCACTCTTCCCTGGCTTCCAAGAGTAAAGACGCTTAAGTTTGTCAGTCTCATTCACACAACATAATACTGGGGCACCTGGGTGGATCAGTCAGTTAAGCATCCAACTCTTGATTTCAGCTCAGGTGTTGATCTCAGGGTTGTGAGTTTAAGCCCCACATTGGACTCCATGCCTAGTGTGGAGCCTACTGAAAGAAAAAAGAGAAGAGAAGGGAAGGGAAGGGAAGGGAAGGGAAGGGAAGGGAAGGGAAGGGAAGGGAAGGGAAGGGAAAAGAAGAGAAAGGAAAAGAGAAAAGAAAAAAAAGAAGGAAGAAGGAAGGAAGAAAGAGAAAGGAGGAGGAAGGAAGGAAGGAAGGAAGGAAGGAAGGAAGGAAGGAAGGAAGGAAGGAAAAGAAAGGGAAAGAAAGAAACAAACAACAAACAAACAAAGAAACAAAGAAAGAAAAAATCCAATACTACAAGCTATTTTGTCCTAACATAACATGTTCAAACTCACATGAGTATCAGATTTATAGAATCATTCCTTGACATTTATATCAAGATATTACTGATTTGCAGACTCTTGAGACCACAGATAATTAGATTCACTAGCTATTTTTTTAAATATTAAGGAACTGACTAAAGAAAAATATTTTTGGATTTTAAATTATGTATGACCACAAAAATTTTCAAATTCATATTTTAAAAGATAAGACTACGTTTATCTGCCTTATAAACACTTTTTGACAACCTCTGATCCTGTTCTGATTTTCCAAAAATATAAAGATTTTATCTATTCACATGGAACTGCCAAGTTATGCCAACTAAAATGAAAAGTCTGGTTTTGCTCTGTAGATTGGCCTGTTTCACGCACAGGTTGCTGAACTCCAGTTCTGTTTTGAAGGAGGACGTGTAAAAGAATGAGGCCCTCACTTCTGGCATTATGTTCAGCCCTACACTGTGTCTTTGCACTGTGAAGCTGTTACTCAAAGTGGGGTCTATAGACCACCAGCAGCAGCATCCTCTCCCGGGAAGCTTGCTGGGAACACAGACTCTCCAATCCCACCCCACGTTTACAGAATCAGGATCTGCGTTTTAACACTATTTCCAGGTGATAGCTATGCACTTCACAGCGTGAATCTCTGAGGAAATGAGACCTTGTTGCTGGTGTCATTAACTTTAAATGCTGGGCACTTCCCTCTTGGAAGATAGGAAGTTAAGGAAAGCATTGGAAGGATGGAGAACTCCTGATTGTTTCTAGATCAGCTTTACTGTTTCTCTAAATGGCTAATCTGTACAGTCTGGCAGATCTTAATGCCTTTCAAAAGTTAGAGGGCTTTGGTAGTATTTCAACAAAGATGGCTAAAACAAATCAAATACTGTGTCTAAAAAAAAGCCTCGCAGTGACCTGTAAATCTTAAGTGTTTGTGTTTGTCTGTTCTGTTTGCTTTTTTCCTTTGTTTTGTCCGACCTTATTAGTGATCCCACTTTGCAAAGTCATCTGGAAAACTGAGTCTCTGATTCCTCAAGGGGGCAGCCAATCACCACGATACTGATGGTAACATGCGTGGTCGTGGAGGTAGCATTAGCCATAGGTTCATCATTGCAAACAAAAACATGACTGTCAATTATTCAAACTAGTTTTAACATTGGAGTTGGCTTGGCAAGTGTTTTAGAAAGTGACTTAAGAAGTTGTTAAGATGGGGGCGCCTGGGTGGCTCAGTCGGTTGAGCGTCTTGACTTCTGCTCCAGTCAAGATCAAGATCTCATGGTTCAGTTCGTGAGCTCAAGCCCCACATCAGGTGCACTGCTGTCAGCCGATCAGCACAGAGCCTGTTTCAGATCCTCTGTACCCCTCTCTCTGTGCCCCTCCCCTGCTTGCACTCTCTCTCTCTCTCTCTCTCTCTCTCTCAAAAAATAAATAAGACATTTTTTAAAAAGTTGTAAGATGACTAGTCCAGACATTAAAAACAAAGTGCTTATGTGCTAAATTAATTTCAGGGGCTAAGAATTAGGCTTGAATTTTGACCTCATATAGAATGCCTGAGCTCTTAGATTCATTTAGGCTCCTGTCACTTGCTATGTGCTTCAGACAGTATCCCGTCAAAACTTCCGCCAGAATAACACTTAGCACACTTTATTATATAATAACTTGGCCAATTATGTTTGTTCCTCATTAGACTATGGACTCCATGAAGGCAGGGACTGTCGTATTCCTTTTTGTATCACAGGTACCTAGAACAGTGTACCAGTGCACATAGTGGGTACTTAATAATTATGAGTGAAGTGAATGAATAAATGAACATAATTGACAGAGATATGGAAGCACTTAAAGTAGGACAAGCAGTCTAAATAACTCACTAGGTATAAAACACTATATAAAACGGAGTAAAATATCTTTAAAGCCCATCTATTCAGAACTTGTAACACACCTTTTGATTAGACCATATTTTATGCTTTTGTGCTATCTGTGAAGAAGATTAAACAAGATGGGATAGATTTTATTGATTTGACAGCAATTTAGGAAGGATTCTTTTAGATGCTATTGATAAGTTAAATCACCACTTATATTTAAACAGTAGGTCAAATACAATGAAGTTCTATTCACAAAAACAGAATTTTTGCTAGTAAAGTTCCTTCCTATTAGGAGAAGAAATAAAATTTCATTTCCTTAAATAAAATTCTAATCGAGCCACCTCATCACTGAGATTGGTGCTCCCTCTGAGGAGTCAAATTTGGGCAATTTTTATTCTAAGTTACAAGAAAAATGACATTTTCAATGGGAAGCAGACTGACACTTCAGTAGCCTGTGGCAATGGAGATTCTCCTTCTTGAATAAACTCGTAACAATTATCAAACAGCTTCTTCTAATTTTGGAGGCTTGAGCTTCAATGACCAGAATGTGTAAACAGACACAAAGTTGCCAAGTTCCATCCTGGAAACCTGAAGTGTATTTTTTCTTAAACTTCAAACACTTCTATCCTTTGCACACTCTGTGAGTTGGGATCCCAGCCGGAAGTAGACGGCATGCTTACACTGGAGAATTAGAGGAGCTTAATAAAGGGACTGCTTTACAAAGGCATGGGCAGAGTTATGGGAAACCAACAGGGATGGCGAAACACCAGGGGCTAACCAAGTGGGGAGACCAGTCATAGCCTCACCTACTCCTGAAGGGGCAAGGGGAGGGAGAGGTCACCGGAACCAGGAGGGAACTAGATGTAGAGTGTAGGAGTGGGTTGCAGGCAGGAGCTGTGGCCTTCAGATGAGGAAAGCAGACAATGCCAATTCCCTGCCCTGTAGGAAGGGAGACCATAGAGTAAGTCCACTGATGTCACTCTTCTTCTACCCTGGGCTCTTCTGCTGGTGCTTTGCACTGACCCAACCCAAAGGGTGAGAAAGCCTCACTGCTGTAGTCCACACAGGTCAGCCTCAAAGGACGTTAAGCAGGGGAGAAAGGTACAGAATGGATTTGAAGGGTGAGACAGAGAATACCCACTATGCACACCTCCTCCAAAACTCTTCTGCTCTGAAGTATTTATAACATCATTTGCAAACTTATTCTGCCATATACGTTGCTAACAATCGATTGGGAAAAAAAAAAGATCTATAATAATAAATTTTCCAGGAACAATGACATTTGCTAGTTCCTCGTATTTTCATGGGAATGTAAGATTCACCGATTCTTTCACTCGGAGACATGGTAAAGGCAAGTTTTCCCTATATCTCCCTGAAACCTGCCAAAAATGAATGAAAAGAATGAAAAACTGGGGGGGGGGGATTTATTGACTATGAAAGTAGCAGAATTAAGATTCCCAAATCACAGACTATAAGAATTATCTGCCAAAAAGAGTAAAAATTTTATTAAAGCAGTGGACAGCGCAAAAAGGTGAATCTATACCTCTAGAGATGTCAATTGGCTTTCAAAAATTGCTAAGTAAAGAGAGAGCCCACAGAGGCCCAACATTGGAATGGCGACAAGTGGTACCACCAAGTCACAAGAGACATGGGAAACAGCTGTGTGGAGGGGCTGGGTCTATATCAGACAGTGCAAAAAGGAAGTGTCACTGATGGAGGTACTACTGTGTGAACTGTCTATTATCAGTGAAAGTCTGACATTTAAAAACTTAATATAGAGGGGCGCCTGGGTGGCTCAATCAACTGAGCGTCCAACTCTTGATTTCAGCTCAGGTCATGATCTCACAGTTCATGGGTTCGAGCCCCAAGTCTGGCTTTGTGCTGATAATGGATTGGGATTCTCTCTCCCTCTCTCTCTCTCTCTCTCTGCCCCTCTCCCGCTCACTCTGTCTCTCAAAATAAACTTTCTGAAAAATTAAAAACTTAATATAGAGGACTAGTCTGGACACATAGAGGGTTGTCATAGTCTACCACAGTCTAGCCATAGTCTGGCGGTAAGAGATGTAGTGAAACAAGAAGGAAAGTTAACAATTACCTTTGTAGATGACTTGACCTTTCCCCTCTGTTCGCAGATGCTCAACAGAGTCAACCACATAGTGACAAATAAGCACCAAATATCCGTCTGCTCCCCCGACTTCAACATACACACGTGCACACACACACACACACACACACACACACACACACACACACACAGTGTGTGATCTATGTCAGTGACCTGCTTACATACTACAAGGCACTTTTAGAGCAAAAGACACGGTACAGATTTAAGAAACATTTATGGGACAAAATATCTCATCTAAAGTCACTGTCTTCCCCAAACACTGTCTCCCACTTATTCTTGGGTAAATAGAAGGCTTGGATAAATTACCTCCATTCAGAAATGAGTAATAAATGCTGTCAACATGCATAGACCCTTTATGTTTGATTATTATTTTTTAAAAAGAGAGGAAAGATTTACAAGCAAAAGGCAGGTAAGCGTATTCAGAAAAATAACACAAGAAATAAATAAAATTTTCAGATCAATCCTCCATGCACTCAAAGAAATTAAAGAAAAACAACTCTTTTTAAAAATGTGCAAAATGAGACTCATAAATATGGAGAACAAACTGAGGGGGGCTGGAGGTGTTGTGGGAGGGGGGATGGGCTAAATGGGTAAGGGGCATTAAGGAATCTACTCCTGAAATCGTTTCACTATATGCTAACTAATTTGGATGTAAATTTTAAAAAATTAAAAATAAAATTAAAAATAAATAAAAATAAAAATAAAAATAAATTAAAAAAAAGAAAAAAATGTGCAAAATGAGTGGCGCCTGAGTGGCTCAGTTGGTTAAGCACTGGATGTCAGCTCAGGTCATGATCTCAGGGTCTGTGGGTTCAAGCCCCACATCAGGCTCTGTGCTGACAGCTCAGAGCCTGGACCCTTCTTCAGATTCTGTGTCTCCCTCTCTCTCTGCCCCTTCTCAGCTCATGCTCTGTCTCTCTCTCTCTCTCTCTCTCTCTCTCTCTCTCAAAAATAAATAGACATAAAAAAATGTTTTAATAAAAAAACTTAAAAAATAAAGTGAAATAAAAATGTGCCAAATGAGCTGAAGGAGTCAGAAAACAAATAGAAGATGACAATAAAACCATTACAGAAATGAAATCTACATAAAATAAGTAAGAACTAAACAAATATTGCTAAAAAGAAAGTCAGTTGCCTAGAGGATAGACTTTAAACTGTAATGAAAACTTACAGGAAAAAATGTAAGCAATTGAAGATAGTTACGGAGGGTACTAACTAATAGATGTACCTATAGTAGATAAAGAGGACAAGGAGGCTGTTTAATTGAAAGCCATGAATAAAATGTCCTTACAAAAAATAAAGGAAAATATAAGTCTTCAGATCCAAGGGATGTACATATTTTCCAGGAGAAACTGACACAGTGACTTGCAGTAAGAAATATCACAGCAAAGTTATTAAAGTTTCATGTTCAAATATAATTCTATCAGCACCAATGCAAAAAAAAAAAAAAAATTGCCAGAGTGGGAGGGGAGAGAGGAGGTAAGCCAGGTACAAAGAGGAAATAATCAGGCTAGCCTCACACTTTTCCAGAGCAACAGTCCATGCCAGAACACAATGGAACAATGCCTTATAGAATTATGAGGGAGGAAAATACATGAATCTATAATTTTACAAACATCCAATTTGTTTGTTCATAGAAGCAACAGAAAGGCATTCAGAATATAACACCCTTGGGCCCTGATTGAAAACAGTACCTTACTATTAAACACTAAGTCAACACAAAATGCTCAGGAAAGAGGATGCCTATGAGGAAGGGGCTAGTGGGGATCTTGACTTTATCCAGATCGCAGACTAACACTAAGCCCACAAAGCATGGTGCTGCCTCAGGACCTTTGCAACTGCTCTTCCTTCTGCATGACTCATCTCCTCACTTTGTTCAAATCTCTGTTCAAACTCTCCCGCTCAGAAACCTGTCTCCTGACTACTCTATCAAAAATAACCTTCCCTTGGGGCACCTGGGTGGCTCAGTTGGTTGAGTGGCCGACTTCGGCTCAGGTCATGATCTCGCGGTCCGTGAGTTCGAGCCCCGCGTCGGGCTCTGTGCTGACAGCTCAGAGCCTGGAGCCTGCTTCAGATTCTGTGTCTCCCTCTCTCTCTGACCCTCCCCCATTCATGCTCTGTCTCTCTCTGTCTCAAAAATAAAATAAACGTTAACAAAAAAAATTTTTTTAAATAAAAAAAAATAACCTTCCCTCATCACCCTCTAGACTCCTAATATGTTTTATTTTTAGTCTTGAAATTAACATATATACACATTGTGTCTCTTTCATGAAATAGAAGCTCTGTGAGGGGAGGATCTTTCTCAGTTTTGTTCACTGCTGTATTCTCAACGCTTAGAACAGCACCTGCTGTGGGGCACTTGGGTGGTTCTGTCAGTTCAGCATCCCACTTCAGCTCAGGTCATGATCTCGCAGTCTGTGAGTTCAAGCCCCGCATCAGGCTCTGTGCTGACAGCTGGGAGCCTGGAGCCTGCTTCAGATTCTGTGCCTCCCTCTCTCTCTGCCCTCCCCCACTTGCGCTCTGTCTCTCCCTCTCTCTCAAAAATAAATAATCATTAAAAAAATGTTTAAAGGAACAGTACCTAGTGCAATCAAGTGCATTCAGTTGACTGAATGAACTGGGAGGATTGTGTTTACAATTCAAAACTGCAAATGTTAAAACTTTGAAAATGTAAAACTAACAGTATAACTGCAACAAATGGTAAAAGGAGGGCTGAGTGGTAGAGTCTCGTTTCCTCAGTTGTAAGGAATCAGTCAATAAAGTCAAAATTGGACAAACTCTACAAAAAACTCCTCGATCGCTTTTTAAAGTTAATTAGGTATTTTAAGTTTTGCCTTTGCAAATAATTTTCATTCTCTTCTGGATTCAAGCTTGCTGTTTGTATTTTATGGCTCCCTATTGCTGTCTGAAAAAAATGACCAGTAGCCCAGAGGCCCTCAGTCCAGGAAGGGCAAAAGCACAGACTGACCACTGATAGAGTGGTCACATAAAGTTAGAGGCACCAAGTATAAGTGTATTACTCAGATATAAATCTATAACGTGGCTAGGGTTGTCAAGGATTGAGGAAACAGGGACTCAAATATTCCTTGTGGCAATATATAGAAAAAATCATAAAATGCATACTCACTTATTAAGCGATTCCATTTCTGGGAAGTAGTATATGGATTCACTTGCAGGATGTACAAAGATGTTCATTGCAACATTGCATATAATAGCAAAAAAAAAAATGGCAACAAACCTAAATCTTCATCAAAGGGGACTGATGAACTATATTCCAAAAGTAACTGCTAAGCAGCTAATAAAAGCATATGTGATAGGTATGTATATATCGATATATAAAAGTATGCACAATATATGAAGAGGAAAAAGCAAGCTACAGAATAACAAGTGTGGTAGGACTTAATTTATTTAAAAGGAAGTATTTAAACTTCTATAAGTATGTGTTTCCAACTCTGTTTTGTTGCATGGAAAATAGGAAGGATACCTCCAAACTGTTCATGGTAATGCTCTAGGGACTAAGACTTGGGGGAAAGAGTAGGGAAAGGGATAGGTTTATTTCATAAACTGAACCCCAAGCCACTTGAATTGTTGTAAAAAGCATACATTACTTTCGTCACAAAAATTAATTTTTAAAGGCCTTACACATTCTCAAACATAGTTACTCAATGCCTACAACGTGCTGAACACATAAAATGGCACACTTTGTGTAACGGGACAGACATAGCCAAGGAAAATGGTTCAAGGTCATATGGCACCCATAGTCACATTGAGACTAAACAGGAAGTTCCTTGAAGACAGGATCAGGTCACCATTTATCCCCAGGACCTATCGCAGTGCTTGGCACATATAAAATATTCAATATGTTTGCTGCATAAGGGTGAACGCACGAATGAAGGCATATGCTAAGAACCAGAAGTCAGCTGTGACTCAGTACCCCTTCCATGCTTATCCCCTCATGAGCCTAGATTTGTTTCTGTGAAAAAGCAAACTTTAGCTTAGATGCTTCGTGATCTCTTCTGGATGCTTGAAACTTGTCCTGTGGCTAAGGGTCTGTGAAAGCAGGCCCCTGACAGGCAATGGGAAATGTCATTTTTCTGAGTCCCATCAGATCAGTTCTGAGGCTGCCATCCGTGTTGTCAGAGCCCCAGTGCTGGCAGAGATGGCGACAATTGAAAGAGTTCCCATGCTATGTCCTCTGTGCCTTTCAGCTCTCATACTGTTTTGGAGACTGTGTTCTAGAGAAGCGTCCAGCAAAACCTATAGGTGTGGTACCAAATTAGTAACCGCATATGCTGAAGTTTGTTCCCACATACACATTGTTCTCACACTCAACCCAACAAGGAGGGCAGCCAAGTACAGTCAGGACCGTCTTTGCTTGTTACTCATGTTTTCTCCTATTTCAACTAAGATGCTCTTGTTTTTTGAAAACCAGTAAGGCTCGTGAATAAATGATCGTATTCTTATTTTCACTCCATTTCATTTAAAATTAGTGACCTCGAGGGGCGCCTGGGTGGTTCAGCTGATTAAGCGTCCGACTTTGGCTCAGGTCATGACCTCACATGAGTTCAAGCCCCGCGTTGGGCTCTGTGCTGACAGCTCAGAGCCTGGAGCCTGCTTCGCATTCTGTGTCTGCCTCTCTCTCTGACCCTCCCCAGCTCATGTCTGTCTCTCGCAGAAATGAATAAACATTAAAAAATTAAAAATTAAAAATAATAATAAAATTGGTGACCTCAGCTTATTCAAAACTATCAGGTACTGGCACACCACAAGCTGGCTGGTTTTTAAAACTGATAATCCCCCTTCTCCTGTTGCAAACATTTGCAGTATTCTGATGCTTGCCTATGACACATTTTCTATGTCATCCATTTTACATACCTTCAGAAGGAAAGGCAATTTTAGGTTTTTGTACTTTAAAGCTTTGAAGATACAAAACACAAATAATTATCATCACACCCATTCGTAAAGCTCCTTGTGGCACCCCGTTGCACTTAGCAGCATCTCTAAACCATCCTTTCCTCACTGCCAAAACTCCAGCCAATACTCCCCTTCTTTCAGTTCTTCTAACCTGCCAAGGATCTCTGCTGCCCCAGGGCCTTAGCATGTGCCATTTTCTCAGCCCAGAGTGCTTCCTCCCTCTACTCCTCACCAAGCCAACTCCTACTCATCCTTCAGATCTCACATTAGATATCAGCTCCTCAGAGGGGCTTTGTTGACCTCCTAATCTAACCTATATTCCCTTCCTGTTATTTCCTCTGCATCATTTCCCTCATGGCATTTATTGCACTTTGTATTTGTATATTCATTTGTATATTCATTCATTCATACAAATGATTCATTTGTATTTGTATATTCATTTACCGCTTTACCATCTATCTTTTCATTAAACTATGAACTTCAGATGATGAGAATCATGCCTGCTCTGTTGACCAGTGCTAATCTCAACAAGTATTTGTTAGTTAGATGAAAAAATTAAAGAAGGAAGAGAATTTTATCCCCCCCTTTCAATTCTTTTCCATAAACATAAGTTGAAAATGATAAGGAAGGAGAATGGAGTTATATCTTAGATGAGATTTTTGAGAGGGTTTAGATAGAGGGGAAGAACAGGATTTGAGAAATTTGGTTACACCCAAGACAGGAAAAGGTAGTATTCTGAAAGAAGAAAAAAAAGAGTTAAAAAGTGAATTATATTAATGAAGCAATGGAAGTGGGAGAGTGAACAGATTAGACAGCTGGAAAGGCAGGAGGTTAACTGGAAGGTGAGGAGGACCTTGAAATGTCACAGGGGGACAGGAAAGCCAGGGCCAGGCTGATCAGGAGAGAAGGGGGCTGGCTGGGACACCAATCTGAACCCTGCAGAAGGACAGGGAAGAGCATGATACGGAAAGCCTGTGTTCACCAGGAATTCCACGCGGGAGGTAGGCACACCTAGAACAAAAACTTAGCTGGAGGATGGAGAGAAGATGAGGGAAAGGTCTGGGGAAGGAAGCTTACAAATCCTGTGTGCTGTTCCTCAGTTACTGAATGCTCAAGTTGTAAGTCTGGAAGGTATGTTATACATTAGAGTATTCATGTAAGATGGTAAAGATGAGAACTACTGTCCTGGCAAACAGCCAGGGTACTCTTTAACCTTCCACCGTGGGATGACTAGATCTACATTCATCCTCTTACAAAGGGCAGTTTCCACGTCTAAAAAAAAAAAAAAAATGGCATTGGGCAATAAGAACAGAACATACCAGAAGCCAAGTCGTCCAGCTTCTGCTCTGTGTACTCAAGCCTGCTATGTCTCCTGGTTGCTTCTGAACATCTACAATGGTATCTTGAGAATTGTGTTACTCTCAGTTGCCCTTGGGGCATTAAGTTTCTTTATAAATTGTCTGGGGGAAAATAAAACACCCCGGCACCAACCTGAGACCCCACAAAATGTCAACGAGGACTCCTGGAGACCACAATAATAATAATAGATAATAGATAATATTTATAGATAATAGATGATATTTATTGAGCTTTCTTTGTTCCAGGCTCGAGGACCATCAATATGTACCAATTTGTTTGATCTTCAGAAAAATCTCATGAAATAGTTATCATTCCTGTTTCCAGAAACGAGGCCCAGAGAGACTGACGTCATTCAGCAAAATGCACAAGGACTCAAGCCCAGAAAACCGATTCCAGAGACTTGATCATTAACTCCTTAAATTCATATATACCTTACAATTTACAGAGCCCTCTAGAAGATACAGAAATATTATCTGATCCTCTCAACAATGCTTAGAAGTAAGTCAGGAACATCTTTGTCTCCACGGTACACATAGGGAAACTGAGGCTCGGAGATATTAAATTACTGGCACAGAAAATCAGTAACACTAGTGCCAGCCAAGTCAGGGGCTGAAATCTACAACTCCTCACTCCTAAAATGCTGCACCACCTCTGACTTCTGCTTTAGCAGCCTTGTTGGTGAGGATTAAATTACATTTACACAATCAGATATGCAGAGGGATGACAGCTGCATCTACGGTTTATTGGGTTTGGCATGAAGATCCCGATACCTGAAAACTGGTCGTTATCTCTAGGCTGAAATATGATTTCATACAGCCCCAATGTCAGGAAGTATCCGTGGGAAGAGAACAGGAGGCGGAGAAGCTGACCAAGTGAGCACTATCTAATAGCTGGCTCCAGAATTTACCCTTTCTTGGAGCCTGTCGCCCGTCAAAGTGGCCCTGCTGCGGCAGGAGCCTGAGAGAGTGACCAAAAGGCAACGCCGGGATGCAAAGGCTGAGGGGAGAGAAACCCCAGTTCGAACCCAAGACCGAAGCCCTTTATTGTGTCTTTTCTGGTTAACGCCCCTCCTGCCTCCCTGCCCTCTCTTCCCCACCCCTCCCATGCTGTGCCCACGGTGCCAAACGTTGTAAGTCAACCCCCGGCTGCTGCTCCTACCTTTCTGTCTCATTTCTCAATTACCCCAGGAACAAATCAATAATTTTGGGTCGTCTGCTGGTTTCTAGTAGCCAGGGCATTGCAGCTCTGTCTCATATTACCCACTAACTCATCATCCTTCCATTACACAATTCACACCGAACCACATTTGCTTCCGATCCGCAGTGACACCCCCCCCCCCCTTTTTAACTGCAGTCCAATAATGCTGACATGGTTAGGAATCGGAAGTAATGGCTATTCTCAGCCAACTCCCTGAGAATCGGAAGCTTGGGGCAGGGATGGGGAACCCTAGGACGTGCTTCCCTCCTTAGCAGCAGCGTCCCCTCCGGAGGCCCTGCTGGCCAAGAGGCAGCCGCACAAAACCACTCATCCCGGGGCTCCTGCCCCTTGGCTCCAGCCCCTGCGACTGCTGCTATAGAAACACCAGGCGTACACACTGGGCTGAAATTAAACACCCATCCGGGACTGGGACCCGAGCCCGCATCTGCCTGCTGCCGCGGTCGCCATGGCAACATGCCGAGAGGAGGGCAGCGAGCCGCGCGCGGGGATACTCACTCCATCGCGGGGCTCCGGGCGGCCGGGCGCGCTGCTGCGGGGCTCACCGGCGCTGCTCGCCTCTGCCGGAGCCGGGCGCTCTGGCCGCGCCGCGCGCGAGGTGGAGCCGCAAGCTTCTCCCCTCCCCGCCCGCACCCCCTCCCCCCCTTGAGGGTTGAAAGTGAATGCTCCGGCTCTCTCAGCTCCCAGCCTGCGAATAAAACGGGAAGCAATTGGATAATGTTGTTCGCTGGGCGCTAGACAAGCCACTCCACTTAAATGTTTCGGGAGGGAGCGCTCTGGCAGCTGCGCGCCGGGCGGTGTGGCCACCAGCGCGCAGTGCTGGGGCGCCCGAGGCGCCAGGTGCGCCCGCGGTTCCCCTGGGACGGGCGGCGCTGCACGGAGATGCCGGGGACGAGTGGGAGGGCAGAGGGGCGGCTGCGGCGGTGACACAGCCCAGAGGGTTCGAGGAAACGATTGAGTCATCGGCAAGGTTGCAGCTCTTGCAGATTTGAAGTTGCAAAAGAAAGAAGCGTCTAGCAAATAACAAGTACTGCCCCCAGTGGGTCGGGCATGGGTTCGGAAACGCCATTGTGCCAGCCCAGCGGGCAAACGTCTGAGTTTCCCAAGGAAAACTCCAGCTGCGTTGCGGCGCCTCAGTGCGGTGTTTGAACCCTTTGGCGACCCCACGCCCTTCTTACCCCTCCATATTCTGCGTATTCCTGCCCACTAGAAAGATATTGTCCAGTGTCACTTTCCTTAGCTCCTTCTTTGAAAACAATAGATACATTGAACGTGGTTTCCCAAATCACCACAGCCCCACCCCAGAGTTCTAAGCCTCCCCGGGGCATATATGCCCTCCCTGTAACCCCTCAGAGAATTGCCTACTCCTAATGGTTTCCCAGGTGGGGACCTGGCTCCCACTCAGGTGCCCTGCACCTGCTGCAATAAAGAATGGATGGGACAAGCTTTAGGCTTTCATTGTGTGGTTCTGCCCGGTCTCTCTGCCAGTCCGTGTCTGCCAGGTGCTGAGGATGCAGCCCTATCCATAGTCATCACAGTCCCTGCCCTAGTGGAGCTCCCCCGGTAAAGCAGAAAGACAAAGCACAGAGAGAGAGGAGTCAACATCAACAGAGATCGAAAATATTGCTATAAAAATAAGTAATAAGATATCAAGATGAATGTTTGAAAATTAAGTTATGATGATGATTGCACAAATTTGTGAGTATACTAAAAAGCACTGAATTGTACATTCTGGCTGAATTTTATGGCATATGAATTATACCTTAATAATGCAGTTTCGTAATACACACACACACACACACACACACACACACACACACACACACTCCAATGGAGAGTAAGAGAGAAGTAGACCCGCTAAGTTAAGGCCTCAGGAAAGGGCCCTGAAGAGACTGGCCCAAAAGGGGAGGGGGCTCCAAAATGCAGCCCCATCTATAACCCTTAGATGTTATAAGCTCTACACAAGCAAGGGGCTGGAAGGAGACAGGTACAAAATGTTCAGAGGGGAATGCATTGCTTCTCCTTTCCTTCTGGAAAGTGAGCCACAAAGTCAAACCCAGTGACAATTCACAGGGCTTTTGGTGGAAAGAGATTCTGGGTCATCTACAGGTTTCCATTCACAGAGAATCGAGTATGAATTTGGAGATCACAAAACCCTCCCTCAACCTGTGTCCCTCTCCAGGTACCATCCCACCCACCTTTTACTGGTCCCCTTCATAGCCAAGCTTCTTGAAAGCATTGCCTGCACTCACCACCTCTCCATCCTCAGATTTGTTCCGGGTAGCTTATAGGATTAAGCTCAACCAGGAAAGAGATTCGTTTGACGTATCTTAAAAGTACAGAGATGAGTAGTCCTGGACCAGGTTAGCATCTCTCAAAGAGCTAAGAGACCCAGGCTTCTCCAAAATGTTCTCGTCATTTGTGGTCTCCCTTTCTGAAGTCATTTCATGGTCCAAGTTGGCTGCTCCAATGCCAGCCATCATGTCTGCATTTCAACCAGCACAAAGGTAGAAGGAGCAAAGAAGAAAGGGCAATGGAAGCATGCCAGCTACCTCTTCTGGAAGGCTCCCAGAAGCTGCCTCAGGACGTTTTCACTTACATCTCTTTGGCCAGCATTCAGTCACATGGCCACATTCAGTTTCCAGGGAGACTGGGCAAAACAGTCTTCATTCTGCATAGTCATGAGTCTAAATTCAGGGCTCCATTCCCACAAAAGAAGAAGAAAATGGGTATTGGGGGACAACCATCAGTCTTTTCTTACTCCTCAACCCTTAGCAATCTAGCTTCTGCCTCCCCCGTGCCACTGACACTGCTCCCCATAAAGTCACCAATGCCGAATACAACGGGCATGTCTCAGGCCTCTTCTTGTAGGATTTGTGAGCAGCGTCTGACATTTTGACAACTCCCTTTTGTATTTGTGTTTTGCTTTAGGTTGGTTTTATTAACACATGATTTATATAATGTAGAACTCATCCTTTTTAGGTGTACATGTCTAGCAGTTTGGATACATCATATGCTCACCTCCACCATAATCAAGATAAGCAACATTACCATCACCCCCAAACAGTTCCTCTGAGTCCCTCGATGGTCAATCCCCTTCTCCCACCTCCAGCTCCTGGCAACCACTGACCTGATTTCTGTCTCCATGGTGTTGCTTTCCAGACTGTCACATAAACAGTCTGTAGACTTTTGTACTTGGCTTCTTTCACTTAGCAAATTCTTCTGAGAGTCACCAATGCTGTGTGTAGAGGCAGTTCCTTTTCATCGTTGAGTACACTGTACAGATGTACAATGTATTTATTCATTCACCCGTTGATGGATATTTAGATTGCTTCCAGTTTGTGGCAATTCCTAATAAACTTCTATAAACATTGAAGTACAGGGCTTTGTATGAACATATGTTTTCACTTCTTTTGGGTAAATACTCAGAGTCACTTCTTCCATCTTGAAATACTGTCCAATCTATGATGCCACACTGCCACAGCTCTAGCTACCCTTTCTCTCATACTTGTCTTTTAAGTGTTACTTTTCTTCAGGGTCTGGTCTAAACTCTCTTCCCTTCTGACCATACATACCCTCCCTGAGCAATTTTATCTACTTCCAAGGCTTTCCTTAGCCATTTTTATGGTGCTCACTTTTGAAACTAAATCTCCAGCCCATCCATCACTCTTCTAAACTTCAAAACAGAATATCCAAAGGCCATTTTAACATCTTCACAAACACCACAAACCCAATATGTCCAAAAAGCACTTAGCATTTTCACCTGTAAATCTCCTCCTGATAACCTGTCTGCCTGTCCTAAAAACAGGGAAGGAGATGTCCACACAGAAATCTGGGCACCTTGTTTGATTCCTCACCATCCTGACCTCCCACATCTAGTCATCAAGACTTATCTAGGCTACCTCCTAGAGAGTCACAGAGCCCACTCACTTCTATCCATCCTTACTGCTGCTGCTAAAACAGCCTCCCTTCTGGCCTCCTTGCCTCTAGTCACATCTGAATGAGTTCCAACTCATTCAACTGTACTGTGTCTTCCAAAGACACAAGATCTAATTATATCATCTCCTTGCCTAATACCTTTCAATGGGCATCTCTTACCTTTAAGATAAAGGTTAGACTGCATTGCAGGTGCGCCCTAAGTTTTTTGAAGTTAGTACATTGACCATTATAATATTCAAATTCAGTAGAAAAATAAGAATTAACTCATCTTGTAGGGCTGGCTTATACCTTATTAAGAGTCACAAATCACAAATATATCATCTGCTACATTTAACTATAGGAAAAAAATAACAGACTTTAGAGCCAAACAGATTTGGGTTAAAATTCCAGGTTGGTCATTTATTAGCTTTGTGATTGGGACATATTTCTTAACCTAATTCATAGGTTTCTTCAACTAAAAATGAGGACAATAATGTCTATCTTTAAAGGTTGATTTGAAAATTAGATACATTTTGTACAAAATGCCTAACACAGTGCCCCGTACTTAGCAGATACTCAATTAACAGTAGTTATAACAAGCTATTTCATAACTATTATTGCCACCATATCATTATTATTACATTGTAACTTTCCTCTGAAATCTCCAACATTGTAACAGCTATATCTTTATCTTCACAGCATCCCTTTGAAGAAGTGAAACCGATCCAGATATAGACACTATGAAGATCAGCTTGTTTATTCTCTTTGATGAAATAAGAATGTTAGACTAGATGATATACTAATTATTCATTGAATGATATAGATATATCGATAATATAACATAGTAAAGTAGCATACTAAGTAGCAGGATATGGCTATGTGTATTTATCGATACATATTCTCTAATAGCTTATTCATTTAAGTTGAGCTCAGTAAATACTATTAGTACTCCAAATACACATTAACACTTCTCTAAGTTGGAAGTCAATAACTTAAACAACTGTACCCACCTGAAATTTAGTCTAGAACCAGGAAATAAAAGTGATATCATAAAATGCTGGCTATAAGCAATTATTCTTAATCTCCTTAGGGTCATAAACTCCATAGATGAAAACTATGGACACTTATGCCAAGAAAAACATACAGGGGCAAAAACCCACATTGTTCTTATAATATCAGTAGGAGCACAGATCCTCTGAAGCCCACCCATTGTCCATGGACTTCCGGCTAAGTTGTACTTGTCTGGAGTTTGCACCTTGCTTGCATGTACGTTCTTTTATTTTTATCCTGCAATTGTCTTCTAGGACAGTTATTATTACTGTCATTTTGTAGATGAAGAAACTGAAGCTTAGAGTAGTTAAATACTTACTCAGGCTATATTTCAACAAGAGTCAAGTTTATAAACAAAACCAAAGTCTTCAACCTCCTGGTCTAAAAGGAGAATAAGCTAGCTTTGAGAGAAAATGCGACATAATTTCTATATAGGCATAATGCATAAGCTTTAGAACTGTTTAAACTAAGGACCATGGATGGGCTTTGGGGACCTGCCTCAGACCACACACAGAATCCGGTCTGGAGTGGTGTATGAAGTATAGAGAATAGGCCCGTGCCTTTCACTGTGTTACCTCAGTGTTCTCTGATTCAGACCAAACAAAACTCTGAACGTGACTACTTTGGATGTAAATCTTAGTATGTTTGGTTAAATGGTGTCTGGTTCACTAATATTAGAAACAGACAACTAGAAGAGGTTGGAGAGAATCTGGAAAAGTGTGACCTTGGGCAGTAACAGCTAAAAAGTGAGGAAGAAAAGTATGAAAATGGGCCTAGTAAAACAAAACAAAACACAGAGGAATCATTCAACCTAAGAACGAACGGTCCTATACATCAAAGTAGCTCCTGAGAACATCACAGGATAATCATGCTCAGCACCTGTGTTTAAGGCTAAACAGGTTTTCAAATGTTCCCACTTACGTTAGGTTGTCATTGTTTCTACCTCAGCTAGGCTAAAACGCAGTTGTTTGGAAAGTGTATTGGTGTTCATGTTCAGTCCCATTTCTCAACAACAGTTGGTTAATGGAGATATTACTATCTAATATAATTCTAAGTGTCTAACTGGAGAGGAAGGGAATAAAAGCAGACAGAGTCACCTTGTTAAGCTCAAGGCACCGTTCAAAGACATTAACAAACCCAAAGCAAATCATTAGATTGATCATTAAAATATAAAAACAGACGGTTTTCTCACTTACCTGGCATTACTGGGTTCCAACTCTACTCCTAGGAGTAATATGTCCTGTGCAGCTTTATGTAGTTTTTACATTTTATAACATACCACTTTACCTTTTTACTTCCATGTAAATAATGTTACTATGAGAGATATGTGGGAAAGAAACATCTCTAACAGAAACTGGGTATTTGTTCATCTAGAGCTGTGCATGGGGGAGGGGGGGTTGGCGGGAGTATAATTAATCTATACATTTCCCACTTGACTTATGGAGCTGGAGTTAGTATGGAGGCACTATTGGACTTCATGCCTCACTCTTATTCCACCATTAATAAGTCCTCTCTAAAAATATGTCACCTCAAATGGCTTCTTGTAATTCTGACACTGCATAAAATTAGCCCCTAGATTGTGACAGGAAGGATATTGGCAAAATGCAAGGAGTTCTTTTCTTTGGTTAAACACAGGCAAAGTTTCTCTCTCTTCTTCAGAGTCTTTCTATTGACTTCTCTATATACGTATGAGTATGCTCCCACAAGACACTAATAGCATTGACTTCTGACTCATGGATGATTCTTGGAATCACAGTCTACTGGCAATGGGAAGGATTCTGGGGTTACCTAGTCCATTAGCCAACGCAAACGTCTACAACTGACCTGGGATCATCCTCCTTGTTGAAACACATTTATTGTGTTCTTTTAGTTCCAAAAGCTGAAAAGGCCTATTTGTTTTTTGTTTTTAGAATCCTCTCACCCACCCACAAAATGACGTATGTGTTCAGAACAGCCCATGATTATGTACGTACAGATGTAGCAAGAACATTTATTTCACCACTGCCAAGTCTGACCTATGATGGAAGATGAACAATGACCTCTCAGAGATAACGCCAGTGACACCATGGACTCATCAAGGGGACTTTGCCAAGGAAAAGCTGCCCCTTTACCACACATTGGAGAGAAACCAGTTCAATGTCACCCAGCTACACTGCATATTGGTTAAGCTGGGAGCCAGAAGACCTTGGTGATGTTTGATATAAGGCCATTAGTACTTAATTTAGTATAATCTTATCAGCTGTATCATTCATGGTACTGAATGAAGCTGGAAAAGCTATTTGGTTAAGGTTGGCTTTTTATATGTATTCATTAAATACTTTCATCTCCTGACATAAATATTAAATGTCAATATTAAAAGTACCTACTACCTAAGATGAGCCTCAAGATTTTTTTGGAACCTGTTTTGAGGAGGATCATTAGAGAGCTGAAAAACATTTTTCCCTTATGAGAATTGGAAACTTGGTTTTATTCTTGAGCTAGAATATTCTTCTGCTCTAGGAAGAAGTAATGTAACATTGTACTTATGCAAATGCAATTAAGTACCTATTAGAATGTAAGCCCTATGGGACAGAGATTTCTTTTTCTATTTTGTTCACTTGCATGTCCCCTAGAACAATGCCTAGCACATACTAGGCTCTGCATAAATAACTGCTGAACAAAATCATGAAAAAGATCATCTTATGAGAAACCCCAAGGAATTGTACTTTCTTGGATGTACCTTTTATCAAATTCAAGTCTTTCTCATAGAAATGTTCCTTTCTCTGGGGTGCCTGGGTGGCTCAGTCGGTTAAGCATCCAACTTCGGCCCAGGTCATGAGCCTGCTTCCGATTCTGGGTCTCCCTCTCTCTCTGACCCTCCCCCACACATGTGCTCGCTCTCTCTCTCTCTCTCTCTCAAAAATAAATAAGCATTAAAAACAAACACTCCTCTAAGTATACATTGACTTCCCTGTATAATATTGTTTGTTCATGTGCATATGTTGCTCTCTCAGGGATCAAGAACATGACCTAAACACACAAACATACACACACACACACACACATACACACACACACACACACACACACACACACACACACACAGATAGGCAAGAAAGTGTGCAGATCTGCTTCTTTTTGGTGCTGCAGAAAATTCTGAAAAGGAACTAGATAATTCTGAGACAGTACAACTTGGTCTCGATTGTCAATGTTTCACCTATTGTTATTAGTATTAATACTCAATTGGTATTGGCATTTGGAATTAATAATAAACCTAGACCTTGGGACTATGTGTGAGACCCAGTATTGTGTTTAATGCCACTCAGGGGTAGGAAAAAAAATCACGCCCCAGTAGGTAGGGGCAGGGTTTCCAGTGAAGGAAGTATATAGTCCCATTCTCATCATCCTGGGACCGGGTCAACCTTGGGATGGGACATCTGAGAGGGGTGCATAGAGGGGTGTTAGCAAGTGGTTAAAGGAAAGATGGCATCCGTTACTGTGGTAGGAACTGGGACCACAATGGTGCTTGAGACATGGTGTCTGCTCCTAGCGATCTTATGGTTTAGTGGAAGAAAGATGTGTATCTAATCAAAATTGATACATACCGTCATGAGTGGGCTCACAAATGTGAAGATGAGTAGGGAAATAGGAGAAGCTTGTTGGAGGAGTTTGATGCCTAAGCTATGTCTTTAAGGATGAATAACATTTAACCAGCAGTGTATGTATATGTGTGTGTACATGTCTGTGTGTGTCTCTGTGTTTTCAAGGAGGAAAAAAGTGAAAAGACTTTCCAGGAGAAACCAGAAAAATAAAATACAAAGAAACAAGACTCAGCAGGGTGAGGTCTACATATTTCTGGCATTTGCTGGAGTGTGAAGCAAAGAGAAGGACCACAGTAGAGTATACCTCAACTCCAGAGGCACTATTTACATACAATCCAGCATAATGGTGCCCATGGTTGTTAAGCAATGCAGTGGTACTGAAGGAAGTGGGTAAAGGGGAGACTAAAGAAGGTCACTAGAGGGTACTGACTTCAGAAGCTGAACTAAGAGACAGGATGACACTGACAAATACCCTTCCTTACTTCCAAATCACAGCAGAACATCAAGGTTAGAGACATTCATGGTCTCTCTTAATTTATAACTATTTCCTTAAAATTTTGGGGATGCATACAGAACAAAGAGAATCATGTTTCATGATTGATGCAGCTGATTTCATCTCCAATCAAACTTGGTGCTTACCACATTTCAAATAGTTTAGGATTCCTCCCCTCTGAGATATGCAGACGATATATTGTGATGTGGAGGAAGGTGTTACCTGGAAGTCGGGCATCATGATACCTCAACCTTATGCCTTGTGTCTTTGCTTCCGTGTCATGTTGGCAAGGTACTAGCATTCCGTGACAGCATGGCGGATGGATTTTAGGGTGGACAAGGCCAGAGGATAGAAAGCTAGTTTAAAATCTGCTGCAATCGTTTAGACGAGACAATAAGTACTTAAATTAGGGCGATCAGAGTTGACATGGAAAGGAAAGAGGGTCAAGAAATATGCCAGGGCTCAGAATGTGTGGGTAAGAGAAAGGCATCATACCTGATTCTCACACCTCAAATGATTCACGGAAGGTGATAAGACTAACTGAGCCAGAGCTTTCAAGAGGAGCCTGCAGGGACCGCCAGAGAATTCTGACTTCAGCACACGAGCAGCTAATCATCATTTTCATTTCCCTCTGCACCGAGACCACCCTGTATTTTGTCGTATGGCCTATGAAACACACTAAGCTGCCCACAGTAGGGCTGTGCAGAGAAATCAGGAGAGGAAGAGCAACATTTGAGGAAAATAGAATTAATTTTTCTACAACATACTGTTTCAGAGAGCTACGAAACTATAGTATCAGAGGGCTCAGGGAAAATAAGTGAAGTAACCAATGATTCAAATGTTGTATTATTTGGTTATGTGTCAATCTAAAGAACTAGGTAAGTGACTCCCAATAAGAAATCACTTAATTTTCAGGCAGCAAACTTTCCATCATTAAGAAGATCAGTAAATGAGGCCAGGCTTTCTCTTAGCTACCAGTTGCCACTTCTCCCCATTAAACCTCCATTCTCAGATAAAAGTTTTAAATCTCTTCCTTTGAACCAAGTAAACCATACCAACCATTCCCTCCCATTACCTTTGTCAGTTACTCACATTCATTGACACCCCCAGAATTCGTCTGTCGGCCAGATACCATCATCATATCACTGGCTTAAATGCTTGCATGAATGTCTTATGCAAACCTTTTCTTCATAGTTTCTTGACCTTCTCAACCCAGCAACTTAACTTCCATTCTGCTCAAGCCAACTACACCCATCAGATTTCACACTGAAATGCCAAATATGAACATGACCTATTTTTAAAGGAAAGATGAGTCTTATTTTACTTTCTCAGATTTCTAGAATCCATGTTTTTCCATATCCACTTTTCTTCCTTCTACTCCTACAAACTTATTGCAACATGAAAATAGCGGGGGGTGGGGGGGGGTGGTTCCCGTGGGCTGAGGTCCAGATCTTGGGAATGAGATAGTACAGTGGCATCTCCATACTGTTCTTGGTTCTCTTTCACAGGGGTGTAGGTTTGGGGAACAGAAGCTGAAAGAAGGTATGAGGCAAAAGCAGGTTCTCTCCTTGCCTCCCAGAGCTAATATTCTTGGTCTTAGAATGCTCAGAGTGCTTAGAGAAAATGTAAGTATACCCTGGTCTCTTTCCAGGGAGGGAGAGTGAATGTTCCCTCCCACATCTCCAATGCATACCCAATGAGGCTGACACAAATGCAGACCTGGACAGGAAATCTGAATCAGTGAGAAGGTCCAAGTCAGGATCAGGCTAAGGTTGTGAGTGTCTAGTTCAACATTTTGAAAGAGGATAATTTTGTCTGTAGAGACAAGTCTATCTCCCTACTGCTTTCCTATCCTCTCTGTACCATTGTCTCTGAACTTATTCCCACCTAACGAAGACGTTAGCCAAGCATAGCTTTAGGTGAGCTTTGCAAACGCAGCACACAGAGACGAGGCAGGTATTTTATGTGATAAAGTGGGCTGGGTAGAAAGATAATAGAGAACTGTGGGGACTCTGAAAAATCTATATACCATCTAGAGGTAATAACCTCTACTCAGCCCCAGCCAACTACCACCATGTAGAAATATAGGTCTGGTACGTCCAGAGCTTCTGAATTTTCTGAAGGAAAAACAAACTTATTTGTACAAAATCTCCCCCAAGAAAATGGTGAGTAACTACCAAAAATTTCTAAACCCTGTGGATTGAGGACCATGTTGGCCCTTTACAAACTCTGTTTTAAGGGATCAGCAGTGATGGGTTTGAATTTCGCCAACTACATGGATGTCTCAGAGTTTCCTTACAGAGTCACACAATTTACTGCATGGCTATTTAGTGATGGAGTGGGGGTGGGGAGTGCTCCGGACTTTTTAAAAGAATGTTGGTTGTTAGGTATGGAGAGAGGTCAGGGCACATATGAGTTTTCTTAGGGAAGTTATGTGTTTCAGGACAAGTCAGAACAAGCCATTCAATGGGCCTGTAAGCAGATGAGTGACAGGAGGGGAGCAGGGGTACAGAACACAGAGGTGCAGTAGTTCCTGAAGCTTCTCCTCCCGGAGATGACTATGCTCAACATCCAGTCAACAGAGATGTTGACTACAGGTGTCACGTACAAGATGGTGACCCAAAGCACAGTTGTCCCACTATCAGACCCTCTGCAGAGCATGGCCTTTCTGCCACCCGAGCTGTCCTAGAAGCCTCCCAAACTTACTCCGCCACCCTCTGGACCCCCTGCCTTGACCGATGGTTCATTTTAACACTACAGATAACTCTTCACCTGGGCAAGCTCTTTAGTTTGAGTTGGGTTTTTGTTGTTTGTTTGTTTTTTAAGAGACAGGAAGTATGAGTGTGGGAAAGGAGCAGAGGGAGAGAGAGAGAATCCCAAGCAGGCTCCACTTTGAAACCAGATACAGGGCTTGATCCCATGACCCTGGGACCATGACCTGAGCTGAAATCAAAAGTCGGACACTCAACCAAGTGAGTCACCCAGGTGCCCCTTTTTAACTTGAGCTCTTTAGCAGCTTACAAAGATGAACTTGAGCTGTGTTTGTCTCCAACAATACAAATAACTTCTTCCCTTTTATTTTTCCATATTCATAAGCATCACTTGCACAATACTTCAAAACCAAAACATTAGGAAGTATTTGAGAAGTTTAAACAAAAATAGTAAGGCCAGGAGAGGCTGGCTGTAAAGAATGAAACTGATCTCAAGAACCCCAGGCCCTCAGCCTTGCAATCCTCCAGTGGAGATTCATATTTTCATGGAGGGCACTTAAGGACCAAAACTATTTTCAAGCTCCCTTCATCCTCAGGTGAACCTCTGAATTTCAGACTAGACACTGTGACTGGTTTTGAGAAACATATTAGGGTACCAGTTAGTCTTTGAAATAATACCAATTTTTAAAAAATGCATATTAAACTTTAAGGATAAAGTTGCAGATTGACCAGACCAAATATAACATTGTACAAATTGTAGGATTCTCTCATCCAAATAAAATGCTACCAGCCAAGGTTTTTTAGAATAGCTCTGGGCTTTGACTTTCTTTGCTACAAGGCAAAAATATTCTAGAACATGTTTGGCTTCTATGAAGTGTGCCTTTCAATTTCCTTGTAAAAATCAAAGAGGCCTTTGCCCCGACTGGCACTGTAGGAGCCAGGTCAATAACCAAAGCAAATGCAGACTGCCAAGTCTACAGAGGTGAGGGGAGGACACCAGACTCAGAGACAATCTGAGGTCAGAACTAGCAAATGTGAGGAGGGGCAAGGTGAGAATACCAAGAAACCCAAGAAAAATGTGCAATCTCACCAACGACTGGGCCAGAGTACAAGGAAGTAGTTTGCTACATAAAGAGTCAAGCAAATCCCCTGGGTCCTCCTGCAGCCATTCCATGCAGTAAGAGCACAGAGGAGTTTCGGGTGTGGAGTGTGGTGTTATTATTAGAGGTAAATATAAAGAGTAAGCTCTTCTGAAAGTCTAGACCATTTTGATTTTAACACATCATAGCCCATTCATTCTACCTTCACAGAATCCTGGAACCCATATGCACAATGGTTATTTGTTGGCTTATTGATCATTTGGGACATTTTGTTTGGCTTTAATTTAATAACTGAGATTTTCTTCAACTCCTGAAGTGCCTCTAAGAAGTCATTACCTTTTGGGGGCACCTGGGTGACTCAGTCGGTTAAGTGTTCGATTCTTGATTTCAGGTCAGGTCATGATCTCACAGCTCTTGAGTTCAAGCCCCATATCAGGCTCCAAGCTGACAGCGCAGAACCTGCTTAGGATTCTCTCTCTCCCTCTCTCTTTCTGCCCCTCCCCCTCTCACTCTCTCTGTCGCTCTCAAAAATAAGTAAACTTTAAAAAAAAAGAAGTCATTAACTTTTTTACTTTTATTTTTATACCATGCCAAATCACAACCAACCCTGAAGACATATCCACTGTCGGTAGAGATGTTAACTCTTTAACCTCCAGCAAGGTGACTTTCTGAAGAGAATAAGCCATAGGTGTGTGTGTGTGTGTGTGTGTGTGTGTGTGTGTGTGTGTGTGTATCATATAAAAATCATATATATGTTATACTATATAGTATATGTATATGTTTTACTATATAGTATAACATATATGTTATACTATATGGTATATCAGAACAAGGGATATCTTGGTTATTTTTAATATATGAGATATCATCCAACAATACCATATTAGAATTACCATCAGGGTTGAATAACAGTCAAGTCAAAGTAAGGATGGTCCCACAGATTGGAGACTTGTCAGGAAGAGCAAATAATAATAATAATAATAATAATAATAATAATAATAAAATGCATACTGGGAGCCAGGTTTCTCAGTGTCTAGGAAAGGAGCAATAAATACACAAAGAGCAAAAATCAGAATGAATCCTGTAGTGTTGGACTAGAATTAGAGATATTGGCATTAACTCATTGTTTTTAATACACAGATCGGTAGATACAGAAATATAGATACAAATGTGTACATGCATAATGTGTCTATGGAATGTACACATGCAAACATATATTCTCTGTAGTTCCATCCACAAAGAGATGGCCTGAGAAAAAGGGCACCCCAATAAAAGTGAGGTGAGGACACCTTGTTCCCAGATCTGGGTTTCTGGATAATATTCTCCACTAACGGCACCAAAGCCCCTTGGAGAAATTATCCATTTCAGAACTGGGACTAAAAAAGTACAAGATGAGTCTGAAACAACTCATGCCAGAAAGCAAAGAAGTACTTGAAGGATGAAGAACACATCAGAAAGAAACAGGAACCAACTTGCACTGATTTGGTCTCAAATCAGTGGACCAAGGAGGGGCAATAGAAATAATGATGGAAACAGACTATAACCCATCAAATAAAATAGAAATCCATGAGTCAACAGTAACAGAAGGAAGGGACAGAGGGACAGAGGGAGGGAAAAAGAGAGAAAGAAGGCAGCTTAGTTGAATGACAAATGAACTCTTGAGAAGAGAATTTTGCAGTGGAAAAGCCTGGAAGACACCACCTTAACCAAGTGATCAAAGTGAACATCACCAGTAATGGGCCAAAGTGACCCCCTGTACCACCTGACAGGATGCTTGAAAAGAACAAGCATCTCTTCTGTGACATTCTTGCCAAAGACGTTTCACCTGTGTTAGTCACAGTTAGTTAGTTAGAGGACACGTCAGATAAATTCAAATTCAGGGACACTCTACAAAATAACTGACCTATCATCTTCAAAGGTGTCAAGGTCATGAAAGTCAAGGAAAGACTGAGGGAGTGCTCCAGATAGAGGAGACAATACAGAGACATGACAGCTGAATGCAAGTCATGAACTAGGTCCTTTTCCTACAAAGGATATTTTTAGAAAGTCTGAATGTGATCTGAGGATTGTACAGTAATAATATATTGAGGTTAATCCCCCAATTCCAATGGATGTATTGTGGTTTTATGGGAAAATGGCTTTGTTCATAGAAAATATTGTACATATCAGACAGAGTGATAGGGCACTGGGCTGGCAAATTACTCTCAAATGGCTTAGGAAATAAAAGGTCTTTGTAGTATTTCCAGATTCTCTGTGCATCTCTGATTGTTTCATCTGTAAAATGTATGACTACATATAAAATATAAACATGCACAATATATAAAGTTTTCCATCTTGATAAACTATAACAATTCCCTTGATAAACAGGTGAAACATCCATTATCTTGTATCTACATATTTATTTTTTAATATGTTATACCATATAATGTCAGCTTTTTCTATTTATGGCTACCTTGAACCAAAGCAACCAACTTTTTTTCTCCAGATACAGAAAACCTGAAGCAGGAAAGCAAGAACTATCTACTGTTGTCTACTAGTAACATGATATCTCTTTCTATAAAGAAATTACCTTTTAAAATTTAATTTAGTTGAATACATGCTTCTGTAATTTTATCATCTTAAATAAAAGGATATTTACCTAACCAGCTAAAACAATAGAAAGAATTTAGGAAATTTGAATTAATTAGGCTTTTCATGAAAAAAAATGTCCAAGACTGGCATAGAGGGAAGAGATAATGTTGTTTGTAAACAAATTTATTAAGTCACATTTTCAGAGGCAGTTTGATTATAAATATTAAAAGAGCTACTTTCTATGCCTACATATTATCATATGTTTAAACATCCAACATGTTTAAAACCAAATTTGGGGGGCACCTGGGAGGCTCAGTTGGTTAAGTGTCCTGTTCTTGATTGCAGCTCAGGTCATGATCTTGAGGTTTGTGAGCTCGAGCCCCAGGTCAGGCTCTGCACTGACAGGGCGGAGCCTGCTTGGGTTTCTCTCTCTCTCGCTTTCCCTCTCTCTCTCTCGCTCTCTCCCTCTTTCTTTCTCCTCCCCACCCCCCCCCCCGAAATAAATAAATAAAACTTAAAAGAAAAAAGCAGTACCAAGGGGAGCCTGAGTGGCTCAGTCAGTTAAGCATCCGACTTCGGTTCAGATCATGACCTCCTCGTTCATGAGTTCAAGCCCCACATCAGGCTCTCAGCTGTCAGCATGAAGTCCACTTCAGATCCTCTGTCTCTCTCTGTCCCTCCCCCACCTCAAACCCTCTCTCTCTCTCAAAAATAAACATTTTTTAAAAATTATTAAAAAAGAAAAAAAACACTAAATTTTCCCATTTGATTTTCAAACCTAGTAACCAAGGCTCTTAACGAAACTTACAGCTAAACCTTTCTCTGAGCTACAGCTTTAGCAAGAAAAACTTATTACATTCAACTTATTTAAATCATACTTATAAGTTTTAATTTCTCTTACTTTACACTTATATAAGCACTTAATGTTTTGAAATTATAAAAGCTAGGTGGAAAATGTACTTGCCCCATTAGATTTTAGGAGCCCTTATTACCAACTTACTCTCTCCATAGGTAGACAGAATACATCTATTTATTTGCTCAGAAATTAATTCATATTGGGGCACCTGGGTGGCTCAGTCGGTTAAGTGTCTGACTTCGGCTCAGGCCATGATCTCTCTGTTCATGGGTTCGAGCCCCACATCAGACTCCGTGCTGACAGCTCAGGGCCCGGAGCCTGCTTCAGATTCTGTGTCTCCCTCTCTCTCTGCCCCTCCCTTGCTCATGCTCTGTCTCTCTCTCTCTCAAAAACAAACACTAAAAAATGTTTTTAAGAAATTAATTCATATTTATAATATGATCAATTAAAGAATAAAGACACATAATTGATGAGCATTTGTTCCTTTTGGGAACAATCAGTGTTGATAAATGTGTGTAATTTTGTGATTTTCCTTCTACATGTACCAAAATAGCCTCTTTTTATCTAGTGCCTTTTTTTCCACATAGTGACAATCTTTCTTTGGCCTTATTTTATAAGTCCTGAAGAAAGTAATTCTGGAATTATTCATTCATTAAGAGAAATGAAATCTGACCACTGAATGCTAGGGATTCAGCTTCCTTTTAATTTCGGTGCAGCAATTTTAACTTTACAGATTTTGGCACGATTGGGTCCAGAATTAACGCACATGAAAAATGACCAGAGTTTTGAAAGAAGGAAAAGGGCTCTGTAAATGTCCATCGACAGATGACTAGATAAAGAAGATGTGGTATATATATACAATGGAGTATTACTCGGCAATCAAAAAGAATGAAATCGTGCCATTTGCAACTACATGGATGGAACTGGAGGGTATCATGCTAAATGAAATTAGTCGGTCAGAGAAAGACAAATATCATATGACTTCATTCATATGTGAAATTTAAGATACAAAACAGATGAACATAGGGAAGGGAAGCAAAAATAATATAAAAACAGGGAGCGGGACAAAACATAAGAGACTCTTAAATATAGAGAACAAACTGAGGGTTGCTGGAGGAGTTGAGGGTGGGGGGTGGGCTAAATGGGCAAGGAGCATTAAGAAAGACACTTGGTGGGATGAGTAGTGGTGTTATACATAGGGGATGAATCACTGGATTCTACTCCTGAAATCATTATTGCACTATATGCTAACTAACTTGGATGTAAATTAAAAATAAAAAATAAAATAGTGAAAGAAAGAAAGAAAAGAAAAGAAAAGAAAAGAAAAGAAAAGAAAAGAAAAGAAAGAGAAAAGGGCTCTGATCTGTGGAGTCAAAAGAGCCCAATTGATACAAACCAAACTACATAAACTGAAAGAAAAATACCCAAAACTCTTCAACCTTGCATTCTCTAGTGCCAGTCACAATCGGAATCCTCAGGCAAACAACCTACAAAGGTCCTAGAAACCAGATTGCAGATTCCCTACCAGCTACCCCTTGACAGAAATTACTTAATGGTCAGGCCATAAAATTAAAACCCAGACGGCACCATGGCTGCCACCAAAGTAGGGGCCACCGACCCTGTTCATGCAGAGCAAGAACCAGAAGCAGAAACAGATGTGACCAAGAATCAGATTTAGCATGTGAGAGCCAGAGAACACAAATGCCACACGGGACTTATTATAGGAGCCAAGACAATGAGCCAAGGGGACCCAAGGGGGTCCAGGTACAGACAAGATACAGACCAGGTGCACTTTCATCTACAGATTTCGGTGGTATGCCGTATCACAGTGGAGCCTCCAAAATAATGGTCAAAGACATACAGTACAATTATTAACATGGTATTTATTTGTACACAAAGGGAAATAATAAAGGCTGATTTCCTCTAAAAACAAACAAACAATCAAACAGGACTAAAATATGAGAAAGAGAAGCAGGGAAGGCAAAAAAAAAAAAAAGTCATTTGGGAACACAGACTTTGATTTTCATACTTAGAGTGCAATGCTGATCAGCTGGCAGCCAGCAAAAAGGCCAGGCAGGGGAGTCTCCCCGCGTGCAGCCAAATGGCTCATCAAAGGAAGCCATTTCAGCTGTTTGTTTATTCTCCAGAAGACCTGAGGAGTTTAACTTGGACTCTTACAGAACAGGCAGTCTCTACATCCTGCATCACGTCCTTCAGTGGACCCTCTGTCCACATGTCCAGTTCAACTTGGGCTGAGTCTGCACCATTTCCTTATTTGAATTATTCACTGATCATCAAAAAGGTAACTTAGGAGTAGCCAAGGCAATCCAGATTTCAAATGAAATTGCAGAAATCAAAAATGCATCTCCATTGCTGTAGGTGTAGGAAGGCTTGATGGGGCTGCTTTTCCACAGACTTCCCACCCACTACCTCACCTTGTTCTCCAGGGTTAGCGGTCTTGCCATCCTCTTATCTTCCTTCAAGATGTGCCTTTGCCAGTTACTGTTAAGGTGACCAATTTGTTCCTGCTTTCCTGAGGCTTTCCGGTTTGGGGCACCGAAAGTCCCATCTCCAAAGAAACCCCTCGGTCTCAGGCACAGTGGGACAATTGGGCCCCCCTCCAGTATTTTCCCTCTGGACTACCATAATTAAGTCCACACTGCAAGGGTAAAAATATCCAGGAATGCTACACCTTGAAGAGGTTTCTGGACGCATTCTGCATTTCTCATCAAGTGTTTTCAATGATTCTCATACTGTGGTAAAATATACATAACACAAAATATACCACTTTAACCATTTTAAGTGTATAGTTCTGTGGCATTAAGTACATTCACATTACCGTGCAAGCATCCGTCTCCAGAACCTTTCCATCTTCCCCACAAAACTGCGCACCCATGAAATACTAACTCTCCAGTCTCTCCTCCCCCAGCCCCTGGCAACCACATTCTACTTTCTGTCTCTATGAATTGACTGCTCTAAGTACTTCGTATAAGTCGAATCATATAATAGTTGTCCTTTTCTGTTTTCAAGAATTTATTAAAGCCTATATAAATTGAATTTTGCTGGTTTACAATTGTAATAGCTAAAATAACCAGCTGTTGACTGAGCATCACTAGCAGAACAGGATCAGTATGCAACTTTTTCTTGTTGGCCTTCCACCCACCTGAAAAATTCATTCAGTGAGTAAACGAATGGTACCCCACCCAACCCCACCTCAAAACTTGGGCAGGCCCCAGGACTTTTGCTAGTTGCTCTTAAGGAATAAACAGTTGGTCACTTTCAGTAGCAAGCAAAAATCATAATTCCAAGACCAGGGTACACTTGAACTGTTACCAGAAATCCTGTCATCTTATCATTCGTTCTGGGGGTGCTTTGTGGTTGGCAGAGCACCCTACAGGGCCTCTTGGTGACAGTGATACCCTTTGTAGCACACACATACTGAGGAAAGAAGAAAGCAGATGATTGGTCATCGCAAATCTTTGGTAAATCTGATCTAACAAGACACTGAGCGGAGGCATCTGACAGGAAGTACATAGACCTTAATACTTGTGTTGTTCTTCCTCTAATTTTAACACGCCCGGGACCTGGGACCCAAAAGCCATAATTTCCCTGCACCTAATACACGCTGTAATATTCTATTTTTTTTTGACACAGAACATATTTAGGTTCACTGTTAAGAAGAATACTACAAAGATATAAAAAGTAAAAGTTAACAATTTCCCACACCAATCTAATTTTCAGTCCCGCAAAGACGGAAAGAAACAATATTAATAGGATGGAGTCTGCCTAAAAATATTTCATGACAATATTTCATAAAAATCAAAATTTTTCATCATAAAAATATTGCAAATATATACAGATAGATGTTATGTTATGTTATGTTATGTTATGTTATGTTATGTTATGTTGTTATGTTATGTTATAGCATTCATCATCTTGTACATTGCTCTCTTTTTTCAGCACATCATATAGACTTCTCCATTTGAGTGTTTGTAATTCCAAAACTTTGAGCACGAGAGAGAACACCAGCAGTGGGTACTCAGGGTGTGATTTAGAGACACAGATATAAAGGAGACATTGTTTGGTTTTCCAAAGCTGGCATTATTTGCCTAACTGTGAAAGGCTGCTGACTTTCATTCATAAAGCATAGGTGGTATGTTCTTGAATGAAAGAAAAGAGGAAATGAATGAATGCCCCTTAGATGGAGGAGGTAAAGGATCACATTAAGCAGCCAGTTGGTTTAATTTCAGCTTTTAGGCTTCCCTCAGCTAATAAGCATTGCAATCGTCCCCCCTCTGGTCAAATATAATAAGTAGATTGTATCGTGTTTGTGATTATATATCCAAAATGGAGGACAAAACAGATAGTAAATTCATTCCTTGGATTTTTTTTCTTACAGTTTTATATGTGATCTATTTTGCAAAGGTCCTACTGCTTCTAAATTGTGTTTTGTAGACCTTCAGCATCACAATTGTGAGGAATGCTAAGTGCAAATGAAGATTCCTAGGCCATATTTAGACCTCCCAACCCCAAACAAAGTATCTGTGGAAGGAGACAAATTATTTGCATCAAGAAAACTTCCCCAGGTGATTCTAATGTACACTAACCTGTTTGAGAACTACTTTTAGGCCTTCTCACAGGGTCAGAAATGCACCTTCTTATCTTTTAAATAGATTCTAACCACCTTCTCTAGGCTTCAGATTCCTGCCATTTCTCCTATCTCCTCCCCCTCTCTATCTGCTACCCATAAGTAGGTCATGAAAGGAGGAACTTTACATACTCTTGGGCATGACCCAGTGCAGGCAGGTCTAGATAGCACCTGGGTCCCAAGAAGAACATGAAGAAGCTGAGGATTTGACTCAGCCTAAGAACTGCTCTTGGCTCTATGTTCAGACACAAGAAATATTAGTTCTCAGGGCACCTGGATGGTTCAGTCAGTTGAGCATCCAACTCTTGATTTCAGCTCAGGTCATGATCTCATGATTCATGAGATCAAACCCATGTCGGGCTCTGCACTGAAAACTCAGAGCCTACTTGGGATTCTCTGTCTCCCTCTCTCTCCACCTCCCCCTGCTTGTGTTTCTTTCTCTCTCTCTCTCTTCCTCTCTCTCTCTATCTCTCTCTCAGAATAAATAAATAAACTTTAAAAATAGAAATATTAGGGTTTTTTTTGAGAGACAGTGTGTATAAGGGAGGAGAGGGGCAGAGAGAAAGGGAGAGAGAAAGAGAGAGAGAGAGAAAGAATCTCAAGCAGGCTCCACATTCAGCAGGGAGCCTGATGCAGGGCTTAATCCCATAACCGTGAGATCATCACCCCAGCCAAAATCAAGAGTTGGATGCTCAATGGACTGAGCCACCCAGGCGTCCTAAGAAATATTAGTTCTGAGTCAGCTAAGACCCTAGGAGGCGCTAGAGATAAAATACTTTCTATCTCTAGAAAGACCAGTGCAGTACATGCTAAGAAGTATATAGTTAAGAAGAAATGCAGTGAAGAGTGGGGAGAGCAAGGGCCAATAAGGACACTTGTCACTCTCAACACCAGCAGCCATGACCCTTCTTGAATGAATAAATGCTACTGTGGAATGAGTCATTGGATTAATTAGTTTAGTACATTTTGGTCACCAAAAAGAGCAGCCACAACAATTTTCTAATTGCTGAGATTAATGGCCACTTGAAAAAGACATATAGGTGCTTTATATTTGCCATGAAAATGACAAATATAAATTTCAGAATTATAAATATAAGTTGCAGAACGTCATCTGCAACTTTCAGTAATGTCTACAAGGAAAACTGGTGGGAACAGATTCAATCAGTTTTAAGACTCCAGATGATAAACATGGAAATGCTCTGTCATGACGATTCCACTAGGAAAGAGCTCTGGAAATGTGTGGGAGTCTGATTCAGAACCTCACAAATGTGAAAGAGAAACAGTAAAACTGAGAAAAGCCAAGGCCAGAAGACTGCCCTGCAGAGACAATACTGTCCATTAGCTAATTCTAGGCTATTCTGCCTAACCTCAAGGAATCTGAGCTCTTTCCAGATTCTAATTTGACCATACATTTCCTCTATGAGATTATGATAAAAGAGGGTATGAAATAAAACAGATTCTTTGGAGAGAATGGAAAACTATGTTCTATGGGAAAGTTGAGAAAATTAGCTGAAATATAAACGTTAATTCTGCCACTGGGACGTGAGAGTTTCTACAAGCATATAATTTCCCTGCTGAATCTATCTACAAAAACTTTTGAAATCTGGAACATGCAGCACATTCCTTATAAGAAGATAATACTGTGATTCCTTCGATCAGGGGCCACATCCTTGTGGTGGGCTGATTCCAAGATGGTTTCCAATGATCTCCACCTCAGGCTATTCAAACCTCCTCTGTAATCCCCTCTCTCTCTTGAGAATGGGATGGCCAATAGAGTACAGTGGAGGTGATGGGATGTCGCCTATATGATTATTATAATCTCTGTCTTGCTCATAGATTCTTGTTGCTTTTTCAGCTTGTAAACTTTGATGAAATAAGTGGCCATGTTGGAGAGGTCCACATGGCAAAAACACCCAGGGGACCCTCCAGCCAGCAGTTATGAGGAATATGAGGCATTCCGTCAAACAGTCCTTCAAGAACTGAACTTTGCCAACAAACTGAATGAAATTAGAAGTGTCTCCTTCCCCATGTAAGCTTTCACATGAGACCACAGCCCCAGCTGGCAACTTGATTGCAGCCTTGTGAGGAACCCTAAAACAGAGGAATCAGCTAAACCCAGATTCTTTACCCACAGAAACTGTGAGTTAATAAACGTGTATCATTTTAGGTCACTACACTTGCAGTAACTTGTTACACAGCAATAGATAACTAACGCAACCCTGTTCTGAGCTGAGATATTGAAGGAAGAATGTCTGGGTCTCACAGTTCTGAACAACTGCTGCCCCTGCCTTTTCTAGAGTCTGTGAAATAAGACATACTCTTCCAAGCTGGCTGTATCCAGCACATATATGACAACTTTGCAACCACAGGAGGACTCCAAGATGTGCCAAATGGGAGAAGATTAAGCCCATAAAGATACTTACTGATTTGTTAAAATAGGAACTGGCATTGGTTTATTTTCTAAAGAGCCCTTTAAATCTCAGAAAAGAGGATGATAAATTGAGTGCCACATCCTCATTTTCAGTCAGAGGCTTTAGTTATAAGTAATTCCATGTGCTGGAACCATCATCTCTCTGCAATGAGGCTGCCATATGAATTAAGCCTTCATTTTCTCGAAGCCAGAATTTTTTTTAATGATATCTACATCAACACACATACACATGCACACACACACACACACACACACACACACACACACGGCTGTTTTTGTGGGAGGATGTATTCATTTTAACTTACTTCTCAATTGCATCAGCTTTTTTTTAGTATAGTGATGAATGGATTCAATTAGATGGTAACCATATTTGTGGTTGGCATATCAAAGTGTTCTCTTTATTTCCAAAGATTTCATAATGTGCAATGACTAAAGGCATCAATGTCTTTCTTTGCTGTCTTTCCAGGCCACACCTGTATGGAGCTCTTCCCTGAAAAACTTGTCAAGAGACAACAAAATTCTTTCTTCTCTTTTTACTCCTCAGGCCTTGCTAGACTCAGCTGTCAATGGAGTATAAGGCCTGGGTAACCCAGGCTTCTCTTTGTGAAATCTGTACACCCCTATTACAAATTTCAGGGATCCGCAAGATTATCTTCACCTCTGTCACCAACTGCAAGTTAGACTATGAGGTCCTTAAAATTACAACTCTAAATAATGTGGAGCTGTTGAAAGTTTTTGAGCAAGGACTTACCATGACCAGAACTGTACTTTAAAAGAATTGAATTCAGGCAGGATCAGCTTCATGGCTATGCAAACTACACAGTCATATAGGGCCCCAAGAATAAAAGGGGCCCAAGCTTTGTGTAAGGCACTGCTGTTGTGTTGAAACCTTGAGTAATTTTGAATACATGCCCATGCATTTCCATTTTGCCTGTGACCTTCAAATTATGTGGCTGGTCCTGAACTTAGGATATGATGGTAATGATTGATTAAGGTAAAGGGAAGTCAGGAGGCAAGGAAACCAAATAAGAACCCAAGAGCCATGAGGGAAAAAAGTGGGGTAGCCTTTCTGATCTTAGTAGATACTATAAGTATTTAGGGGTAATAAAGAAAGCCTTGGGTCACAGACCCAAGGATATTCTTTGAATACCTCAGCCCCAAACTACATGGAATGATTCTTCATTAAATACATAAGTCAGGAGGAAATCAAAATGCTACAGAAATACTTGAAAATGTTTAAGCAGGGATATTACATAAGATTCACTCAATATTCATTGAACACCTGCTATCTGCCAAGCATAGTGATGGAATTAGGAACCTAGTGGCAGCAAAAGATTGACAATACCTGCCATAAGTGCTGCCATAGTTGGGAGAATTTTGAAAACAGATATTATTCAATTATGGTCACTACATAATTTGATTATCATAGAAAGTGACAAACTGAAAGAGAATGTAATGGTTTGTGGGGGGAAATGGGAGAAGAGCATTCTGCTCTTAAGAATGCTTTGAGGACATATCAATAAGAAACTGGGGTGGAGGTGAGGCATTGGATCCAAGATGAATTTAAACCCCATGTCAAGCAATGTGCCATTTTAAAATGCAGTGCTAGCTTCTGGGATTTTAAAATCAAGACAACAAATCTCTAAGAATACAGTAGTCTTTGTGTTATGGGTCAGCTGCAATTTTTTTTTTTCATTTTCAGTAGGCACAATGACAGAAAATGACCAGCTGGGACCTCGCTGGAAATATAGAGAATGATTTAGGATCATTCCAGTCTATATAGGCTGTTACTTAGAACTGGAACTAAGCAAAAGAATAGAACCCTTGCCAAGGTAATAACTCTGTAGCCTTTGTCTACATTACTAAGAACAACTACATTTTTTTTTTAAGACCAAATACCTCACCCAAACATCCTTACTGGTTTTTTCTTCGGTGTATTCTGCCTACCTAAAGTTAAGAGTTCATGGCCATTGGCTTATACAACCTGGAAAAAAGACTAATGGAATCCATCAGGTGGTCGTTGAGGGTGAGCTGGTTAATGGCTAAGTAAGCTCTTGAATTTGTATTACCCTCTCACAGGGGCAGGGCTTATTATTATTATTATTATTATTATTATTATTATTTTACCATGAAAACAGGAGGATGGCAGGGAAGGCAGCAAACAATGCAAATGCAGAAACACGGCTGCTCCCTGAGATTTTTCATCTCCTCCTCAGAATGTGAAGTGAACAGACACGGGTGTCTGTGCTGTTCGTTTTCTTTGTTCCTTCCTATCCCTTCCCTTATAGAAACAAAGCCTTTTAACACAATCATGCATCAAAATTAAGCCTTTTGGGTAACAGGTATTGGCAAGAGAGAGGTGGGTTTGTCTGGTAGGTGCCCCATTCTGAGGAATGCAAAGATTCACTGTTAGATAACAGATGTTAGATCCGCTGTTAGATAACCCAAGATGCAGCAGTCTCAGACCGAAAAGAACACACAGTGCCCCAGGCTTGGCCAAACAGGGTAGCAGTTGGATGGAACCAAAATCCTGGGAGGTACAGTGGGAGGCCAGAGAGAAGGCAGAGGGGCTGAGAAGAAGGAAGTGGGGGAAACCTGAGAAGGGCTCTCTGGTCACCAACCCAGCGTATAATGTATGTATAGTACACTTTGGTTCACCCCCTGGGATGATGGTAATTTGTTCTGAGGGGGACAGTTCTCCTAGCACAGAGTTGGTCCTGCATGCCTTCCTAGCTCTGCAGGGCATCATGACCCCCAGTTACACAAATTTCACAGCATGAAGTCTTCTCAGCCTCTAGGTCTTTACATACACCATCCCTCTGTCCCCATTTCTATTCTTCTGTGTTGACAGCCATTTAAGACTCGAGTTGCATTCTATCTTCCCTTGGGAACTTCCCCTGACCTCTACAGACAGTAATGTTCCCCTGTTCTAAGCAGTCAAGATGTTCGTATTCACTTCCTGGACATCTCTAACAAGTTGTAAGTAACCATCACTTGTATAATTATCTCCTTCACTTGATAGTGAACTGCCCAAAGGCAGACTGGGTCTTTTTAATCTTGCATCCAAACCAGCTGGTCACTAACCCAGTGCCTGACACCTTATAGGTGTTTAATTAGTGTTTAGTGAATGAAAAAGCCAAGCACAAAGGACCAGATTTTACATACACATATGCTACTTACTTAGAGATATATGCCCAGTATAGGGTCTTGGAGACCTAAAGGCCATACCTTCCATGGTATCCTGTGAAATGTGGGATAAATGGAAACTGTCTTGCTAACCTAAGAAGAGCACACATGGTCAATGCTCCCCTCTAGGAAGCCGAAAGGAGGATCATCATGAACTGCTGTGAAAAATGGGAATGATGTGGAATGAATTCCTCAGACTCCCCAGGAAATCTTATTCATTCACAATCTATGGTGTCAGAGTTCTGTGTACTCTTTTCTAATGATAAGTCCTTCTACCTGTCAACTTTCAAAGAGCAAGGGCAGAAACAATCCGTCTTTGTCTAATTAAAAACATTCCCACAAGTGTCTAAAGACCAAGTGACCCATGAGTTCATGAAGATTCCCATGGAAGTAACTATTGGGAGGTCCTGCCAGGTGCTACCTTGGCCATGGCCTCTTCTGCAGTGTGTTGTGCATTAATTTTGTATTACTCTTCTTGTCGTGCATTATTCTTGAATGTTCTTGACATTTGGGTAGAATTGATAGAATCATTTGCAGAAAAGAGTACCTATCTTCAAAATAGGTGTTTCCTCTTAACCTGAATGGTACAAGTTAGAATTTGTATTTTAGGGGCACTTGGGCGGCTCAATTGGTTAAGCATCTGACTCTTGATTCTGGCTCAGGTCATGATTTCACAGTCATGGGATCAAGCCCCAGGTTGGGCTCTGTGTTGATAGTGTGGAGCCTGCTTGGGATTCTCCCTCTCCCTCTCTCTCTGCCCTCCTCCACTCATGCACAGGCTCTTTCCCCCTCTCTCAAAATAAATAAACATTAAAAAAATAATTATTGGGGCGCCTGGGTGGCTCAGTCGGTTAAGTGGCCGGCTTCAGCACGTCGGGCTCTGTGCTGATAGCTCAGAGCCTGGAGCCTGCTTCTGTTTCTGTGTCTCCCTCTCTCTGCTCCTCCCCCATTCGTGGTCTGTCTCTCCCTGCCTTTCAAAAATGAATAAATGTTAAAAAATTTTTTTTAATAATTATTACACTACCCAAAAGAGGCATATGGTAATAATAGGAAAAATCTTTATCTATAAAGCTTTTTTTATATTTCAGAATATTTTCATACATAGTATCTCACTGATAAACTCACCAATAATCCTACAAAGGTAGCCAGATCAGGGGCTATGACTACAATGTTAAGATAAAGGAACTGGACCCAGAAGAAGGGTAAGTGACCAAAAGTACAAGGTTCAAAACCTTAATAAAGTTTTACCTGGTTTTGCCTAAAATGTAAATGGTGATGTTTCCAGATAAGATTAAAGTATAGCACAGCGATCTAACTCACTGCACCAACTATTTTGGGTTCTCAAAGTATGGAAAGGGCCCAAATGTCCATCAACTGATGAGTGAATAAAGAAGATGTGGTATATATATTCAATGGAATATTACTCAGTGATGAAAAGAATGAAATCTTGCCATTTGTAACAACGTGGATGGAACTAGAGTGTATTATACTAAGACAAATTATCATATGATCTTGCTCGTATGTGGAATTTAAGATACAAAACAGATGAACATAAAGGAAGGGAAGCAAAAATAATATAGAAACAGAGAGAGAGATAAACCATGAGAGACTCCTAAATACAGAAAACAAACTGAGGGTTGCTGGTGGGGTGTCGGGTGGGGAGAAGGGTTGAAGGGGTGAGGGCCATTAAGGATGGCACTGGTTGGGAGGAGCACCGGGTGTTACATGTAAATCCCTAAATTCTGTTCCAAAAAAAAAAAGAAAAAAAGAAGTGAATATGTGACAAAAATGGCCCAAAGAGCAGGAGCAGGAAATGGATTTAAACTCTTGTTAGATTTTGCATTGTTTGGAAAATGGCAATTTAAGTGAGACAGTAAGTCAAAGATGCATATTTTAGTCTCTAGATCAGGTATCAGGACACTTTTACCTATAAGGAGCCAGACAATGAATATTTTAGGCTTTGCATGGAAAAAAAAAACTATTTTGGGTTCTCCACATAGGCACATGGTGGGTTTGCACTTCTGTGCCCCTTGAAGTAAGGTGTGGCCAAGTGACTTGCTTTGAAAGGCTGAAGTTTTAGGATCCAGTGCATAAGTTATGACACTTCTTCCCTCTGCTATAGCAACCAGCACCACTTAAGTAGTGGCAGCTCCATCACCCTGGGCTCCAGAGTAAAGATGATGAGGAACAGAGCCTTCAGATGACCCACAATAAACCCAGGCAAGCAATAAATTTCTGTTTTATTGAGGTATATTGTTACCACAGCACAACCTGACTTACCGTGGGCTTACATTCACACATACACACATGGGCTTACATTCAAGGGCCCCACTGAACTGACCAAAGAACCATTAAAAATAGGGGGAAATCACATCTCTCTAGGAGCTAACAAAGAGGACCATCCATAAGCCGTAAGATTTGAGGAATTTCAGCAAGATAAAATGAGTTGAAGGAAGGATGACAAGGGATGACCCAATATTCCTTCTTTAAACAAATTAGTATCTTAGAAATTTTTCTTTTTCAAGCTAAATAAGGACATGGTGAAGAGTCTTCACATATACACACACACACACACACACACACACATACACACACACACACACACACACACACACTAATGCTCTCCAAGTTTATAGTGGTTTTGGAGAAAGAAGTGTCTTAATAGTTGTTGGTGGGGCATGCTGTGACAAGCACTTACTTTGTTCCAGAACATGTGTCTCCGCTCTCCCTAAGATAACACACAATATACACATACAAGCTAGAGCTCACCTCCCACGTGGAGGTGGTAGTGTGCAGTGACTCAAAAACTATGTGCTGAATCTGATGGAGTGTTGAGTGATGGGCACACTGACCCACCTGTTTTCCAGCCAGCGTTCACATGGCCCCTGCTTAAAAGACTGTCTCCCGAAGCAAAGCTTCTGAAGCATGAAAGCAGAAACATATTTCGCATATTTCTGTTGTCTTTTAAATCACAGAGAGTAAAAATAGAAACAGCACTACGCGAAATGTTATTTACACTTTGGGCAAAAAGGATGTCAGGGTGAAATGTAGCACATTCAGACTGATGGGGTATGCCCACCACACAGGGAGTACGCAAGGGAGAGGTGATGGGGCGTATCAGGTCATGGAAAGGGCAAACTCACCCGAAGGTAATCCCTGCCTCTCACATTTAGCAGCTGAGTTGTCTTGGCAAAGATTCTTGTTAAAGCTCAGATTCTTGGTCAATGAAAATAATAAATAATAGCTGCGAGTGATCATTGACATGAAGGTAAAACAAAATCATATGTGTGCAGAAGTGCTGTGTAAATTATGAAGTTCTGGTACAAGTGGTAATTGCTTATTCTTGGGCAGGTCTGAGCATTACAAAGTTCTTCCTTAAGTAGCTTAAAGCTACCTCCTCTATCTCTCTAAGTCTCCTGGTTTAGTTCCTGACAGTTGACATATGTTGGAAGGAAGCGAGGAAGGAAGGAAAGAAGGAAGGGTGGGAGGAAGGGAAGGGAGAAAAAGAAGAAGGAGGGAGGAAGGGAAGAAGGAAGGGAGGAAGTGAGGGAGGGAGGAAAGGAGGAAGGGAGGAAGGGAGGGAGGGAGAGAAGAAAGGAAGGGTGGATGTAGGGAGGGTGGGAGGAAGGAAGGAAGGAAGGAAGGTAGGCAGGGTGGGAGGGAGGGAAGGGAGGAAGGGTGGGAGGAAGGGAAGGAAGGAAGAGAAGAAGGAAGAAAGGAAGGGAGGGAGGGAGGAAGAGAAAGAAGGAAAGAAGGATGGATGGAGGGAGGGTGGGAGGAAGGGAGGTAAGAATCCTCATTTTGCCCATTTAGATCATACGAATTAGTCTAATTCCTCTCCAGATAAATATATATTTGCTTAAAAACGTGTTTCCTACTTTATTCCAGGAAAGGATATAAGGGAGCTTACAAGGATGACTAAAACACAACAAAACAGCACAAAATTTAAATGGTGCAGAAGTAAGAACAATACACGGAAAGAGACAAGAATGAGCTTGGAAGAGGAGGGGCCCTCACCCTGGCTATAGGGAACCACCAACTGGTTCCAAGCCTTGCCTTCAACACAAGACAAGAAACATCATCATACGTACAGTTCCAACATCCATGAGGCAAAAACAGACACAATATTCAAGAGAAGTACTGATCTTTTTGGTAGCGAAGATAAGAATTTTCCCAAGAGGACACAGTGGAAGGAAAGGATGACATTCTCAGAATTGCTTTTCCACAGACAGAATGAGTAGTTTCCTAGGAGCTCAGTCCCTCAGGACACTAATATGGGTTGAATACATCAAATCAAGAAGCATTTCAGTAAAGCAAAGTGCATACCCACCAGGACAGTGCAATCCACCTTCCTGGGTCTCTTTGATCCAATGTGACTCAAAGGTATATGTAAGATTCTCTGGAGGAAAGAATAATCAGCATGTCCCTTAAACGGTGGTCCCCAAGCAGCCTTCAAGTCCCCACTAATGCTCAGCTCGGCCAAAGCGTATGTGGAACAAATAATGATAAACAATACTAAACACAATACCATATGACCAAGAGCTCTTGGTGCAACGTAAGAGAACAAGATGGAATCATGAAGACAAATCTCAACTTGCTTATCAGAGATAAAATCAAAACCACAAGACAGAGTTTCCTGTCATGTGAGAAGGACCACTTGACAGAAGTCCGTCTGAGGCTGATGGAGTTAAGGGCACCTATCTATTCCACCTTCATTTCTGCCATGGAGTTTTATCCACAGGATAAAGACAAAGATAAAAAGCCCAACATTAGGAATATGCTAAGATAATTTGTGCCGAAAGCAGATTATGTATAAGCATATGACATAGTAAAATATTTTCTCAGAAAAGAGAAATTTCACCTTCCAAAAGAGGAGTCAAACAGAGGCCTTTCAAGGGAATGTAAAAGGATAATGTACCCAGTTTTCTCATGACAGGGTTGGCTCCCCTCCTCGATGGGCTGGCCCTCCCTTCCACAGGGCTCCCTGCTTATATCAAGGCAAGCTCTCTGGGCCAAGGGCAGGCATTTTCATAATTTCCTGATGGGAAGTAAAGCTGAAGCTTGTAAAGGTCAGATCAGCTGTCATTAAATGGGGATCGTGGGAGAGAGGGTCAAAAGGGAAGCCTCAAAACTCATTGCCAGAGAGAGGAATCAGATCATGAACCTGGCAGGGGAAAAACAGAGAGCACCATCTCTCAGGAAAGACATAATGAGGGGGAAAGAGTAATAGTAAAAACAACTACTCATAATTTATTGAGCATGTTTTCTATCATGGACACTGAGCTAACTCCTCTTCATGCATGACCTCAATCAATTCCAAAATTAACTCTGGAAGTAGATACTCTTATTCTCTCCACTTTACCTAGGATTCAGCTGAGGATGAAAGAGATTAAGGAATTCTTTTGACGGCTGGATGAGGGGTACAGGAAGGCAGATGGGCTGAGAGCGATGTTCCCTCGGGGAGCATGATGTCTCTCAGTGGAAAGCTACAAAAGTCTCCAGTCGAGGATTTGTTAGAGAAGCTCTTCAGAGAGTTGACACTCACTTCTCTGCATAAGCTGGATTTAGGTTCATTTATTCTCTAGGCTCTGTGTTCTCAGTAAGGATGATATCATCCCCACAGGGGCAAAAACTGGTTCTTGGGATCTGTACTAGGTTGAATAGTGTCCCCAAAATTCATGCCCACCTGGAACTTCAGAATATGTCCATGTCTGGAAATAGGGTCTTTGCAGATATAATGAAGGTAAGGCATGAGATCATGCTGGATATAATTAACGTAAGGCATGAGATCATGCTGGATGGGATCACTCTCCAGTGAGACTGTCCTTATAAGAGGCCAGAAAGAACAGAAACCCAGAGAGAAGAAGGCCATGTGAAGACAGTCACTGGAGTGATGCAGTCACAAGCCAAGGAATGGTTGAGGCCACCGGAGCTAGAAGCAGCAGGGAAGCGTTCTCTAGAATGTTTCTGAGGAACACAGCCCTATCAACAGTTTGATTTTGGACTTCTAGTCTCCAGATCCATAAGAGAATAACTTTGTGTTGTTTTAAGTCACCAAGTATATGCTATTTTGTTATGGCGCTCCTAGGACATTAATATAGGTAATATAGGTAAAAAAAAAAAAAATCTTACCCTTTTCATGTATAAAACACAGGCCTATATACAGTAACATAAACAGATATGTGATATTAAATTTTCATGGGAGGAGGAAATTAGGGGGAAAAACATCTGAAAAAGCTCCTTGCTGGGTCATAATGACTAAGAAACCTTGCTCTAGGTTGCAAGGATTGAGAGAGAGGCTGGAGGAAGAAGATGTTTTGGTTAAAGGCTACTTTCTACAGTTGCTAACCTTGTTCTTCTTGTTCTTGCCATTTAAACTCAATATTCCCAATTGTTTCTTCTTCCATTCTGGCCCAGAGGCTATTATTACAACTTTTACAAAGTTTGTTCTCCTATCTATTTACAATAGGAGTTGTCCCCAAATGTGACACAGCAGTCACCTGCACTGCCTCCCTGTGATGTAGTCTCTTGTCACAGGCATTGTAAGTCAATGTTGATGTTTCTGGACTCTGCCTTTTTTTCCCCCATGGAATGTCCAGCTTTATCTCACAACCTTGATATTTTACAGGAAGATTAAAGGTAGTTAGTTATGTCTCCATTAAACTTGCTTTTCTCCTGATATTTCTAGTATAGCTAAAAAGAAATTATATACAGTTGTTCATTACACAGGCCTTCGATGAAAGCCATGGAAGCAGATCATAGTCCCATAAAGACTTTTCAGTGAACTGCCTATTCTGGCCTGATTTGGGTCTCAAAGAGAGGGAGAGTCTGAGATGGCTGGTGGAGCTCCAACTTTGCCCAGGATATTGACAGAAACCATTGAGCAGTCAATGCAAAAGGAAGGTGTCTAAAGACTTCCCAAAAGGTAAGTAGCCCTGAGTATTTGATGTGTTTACATTTCTAAATTCTTCACAGCCGCACACAGGGAATGTGATGATGTTGGCCCCATAGATTTTGAGAGCAGGCATTACCCGCCCACTTCTACTGTGGTAGAGTCTTAATTATCCTGATTCCTCTGGAATGTTTCCTGTTGAACAGAACAGCCTCTGGGCAAGCACAGTTTAAGTTAGAGGGTGTCAGGACAAGATCACTCTCGTAGGATGTGCTAGGAAACATGAGGGGGTTTTCAGTCCTTCACTCTTCACATTGGGACAGGCTTGCAGATTTGTCACAGAAGTCAGGAAGGGGCGGTTGTGTTTTGGGTTTTTTGCTTTTGTTTTTGTTTTTGTTTTTGTTTTTAGAAAAAGGCTTGTTGTGCTGTGGCATTTCTCCTCCCTTCCAAATAGGGAGTAGGAAGGAAGGGGTAAGTGGTTTTCACTTTAAGCCACATAAGGCTACCAACCTGAAGCTACTTTCAGGTTTCTGAGAGCTTGATACAAATACCCTAGTGATGAGACTAGAGCTACAGTCTGAAGTCCTAGAGTTTGGAGCTGCCCCATACCTGAAATTGTCAACATGTGAAAGGCTGGCTGGAGGGACCACTGGGGATAAAGAAGGCTGCACTGAAATTGGCTTGCACTTGAAAAGTGTGGAGGGGCCAGAGATGCACATATGTTTCCCACATATTAGATATGGATCCCTCAGAAGGGAAGAAGCCTCAGTCATCTGGCAGGACAAGGGATAAGTCATCTGGAGGGACAACCCCACCAGAAAGGGTGTAGAGAGAGCCACTGAGAGTCAGGAACTTTCCAAGGAAAGTGCCATATCAAGGAAATGAAACAGGTGGGCTCCAGGAAGGAGATCTCTGAGGAACCCAAGAGAACACCTGTGTAGAGGTGGGCAGTTATCCACTGGCCCCACCCAAGGGCACCGATGTGAATTACAACTACAGCAGTCAAGGGGAGCCTGGGTGACTCAGTCAGTTGAGCGTCCGACCTCGGCTCGGGTCATGATCTCGCGGTCACTGAGTTCGAGCCCTGCATCGGGCTCTGTGCTGACGGCTCGGAGCCTGGAATCTGCTTCGGATTCTGTGTCTCTCTCTCTGCCCCTCCCCCACTCATGCTCTGTCTCTCTCTGTTAAAAATAAATAAACATTAAAAAATTTTTTTAATAAAAAAATAAAATAAACTACAGCAGTCAAAGTAAGCATTTTATGCCTCTTCTCTCTCTTTCTGGCCCTAACCCTGGAGAAGCCAGAGCAACAGAACAGAGGACAAATAGCATAAGAGTGAAGAACAGTGAAGAATCCAACCACACCCACTTTCTCCCCACTGCTAGCCTCCTACCTGACAGGGGTCCACACTGTGGGGGAGGAGAGGCTTTAAATTAGATGAAAGATTGAAGTTTGCTATTCAACAGGACTGGACTTAACTAATGCCTGGAAAATTAGACAATGTCCAACACCTGAAAGTTATTGGAAAAGCTGTGGGAACTGCCCAAAGTTTCATCCAGGTCAGAGAAAGACAAGTCAATGGAAAGGTTTAGAGAAAAAGTAAAGTTCTGCTTATTCCTAAGCTGGTCGCCTGATGCCTCTTAAAACAAAACTGCATCTAAAAGGCTTATCAGATTAAGCTAGCCCATAAGATATATCATCAAATGCTGAATGAATTAACCTCATTTAGTTATATAGGCAATATTATTCAGCTGCCTCAATAGTTTTAGTTTTAAGAATTGTAATAAAGATATTGCTTCTATGTGACTTCATAATTGATGCCTTTTACAAGGGTAGACACTGCAGATGACTCAGAAATTCTAAGCAAATGAGCTTAGGATTTCACATTTGACATGCCCACAATTACTGATGCTTTATTTCTTAACCTGAGGAGGCATTGAGGCCTTGGGTGATTTATGTCTATGTGCTGTTTCTTGGAGATACCCAAGGATATTTGGAAGGGAACCCTATTTACCTTTCAGTCCTGAGATTACTTTCATAACCACTCTCCTCCTCTTCTGACCTGGGAGGGTCCGCCATTCTCCTTCAGTCACGACCACCTTCTGGGAAGCTCCTGCCTAACTGGGGTTCTGATCTCTTCCCTATCTGCAACACCCTAGACTTAGGAGGTGTGTGTTGGGAACTCTGCAAAGGCATAGGGTGCGGTGGACAATAATAAACAAATTTTCTGGCTTTTAGTGAATATCTCATTCTATTGCATACCCTTTAGTTATTTTATTTTCAACTGGTCAAAGAGCACTTTCCATCCTGATTCAATCCTCAAGTAGTTCTTTGGCAATTATAGTTTTCAAATACCTTGGTAGAGAATATCTGTGTGTTAAGAATCCAAATGCTCTATGTTGTAAATGAACTTAAGCAGCATTGGTCATCCAAGACTCTCTAGTTCATTGTCTTGTCCAAACCAAAAAGTTCAGGGAGTAGGAATCAGCTACTCACCCAGGTTTTTATGAAAGCAAGTCTCAGACTAAATTCTGCCACATGTACAGATATTGATTAAACAAACCTTTATTAGTAAGTAGGCATAAAACATCATACAACCCCTTTTGGTTTATAGGTACTCTGACCCCACCTTGCAAGGAACATTAACCAGAAGCAGATACCACAATATTCCAGAGGCAGAATTCTGCCATCCTATTGTCTACAGAAAGCAATCAAAATCATCCCACTCTGGTTCAACACAGGACCACTTAGGGACCAAACCTCAAGGGCCATCCCCAAAAGAACAGGCTATCGGACTCACTAAGGTAGCAATTATCTCTAAAATATTACAGCCAATCGCCATATCTGGAAAATATTCATTTTTAAAAAAATTTTTTAGTGTTTATTTATTTTTGAGAGACAGAGGATGAGCGGGAGATGGGCCGAGAGAGACACACACAGAATCTGAAGTAGGCTCCAGCCTCTGAGCTGTCAACACAGAGCCCAACATGGGGCAGAAACTCACAAACCACAAGATCATGACCGAGCCGAAGTCAGACGCTTAACTGACTGAGTCACCCAGGTGCCCCTGGAGAACATTTAATTTTACTAAGAAAAGCTTATTTCTAACATCTGTTATGCAGATTAACAAGACATAAAGTTCATCCATGAAAACCCATTTTTTTTTTAATTTTTTTTTCAACGTTTATTTATTTTTGGGACAGAGAGAGACAGAGCATGAACAGGGGAGGGGCAGAGAGAGAGGGAGACACAGAATCGGAAACAGGCTCCAGGCTCTGAGCCATCAGCCCAGAGCCCAACGCGGGGCTCAAACTCCCGGACCGCGAGATCGTGACCTGGCTGAAGTCGGACGCTTAACCGACTGCGCCACCCAGGCGCCCCGAAAACCCATTTTTGACATTCATTATGTTAATTAATAAAGTCTCTGGTGGTGATTGAGATATAGACAACTTAAGTGCCATAGCAGGTGCCTGTGGGGTATGGACTTGAAAATGAAATGCAGTTGATCACCCCTGGAGAATGGATCACTGATGAGGACCTTAGAAAGTAGTTCAGATTTTCTCTCTCTCTCTCTGTCTCTGTCTCTGTCTCTGTCTCTGTCTCTCTCTCTCTCTCTCTCACACACACACACACACACACACACATACACACACACATAAACACACACACACATCCATGCTGAAGTCATTTAAAGCAAATTACAGACATCATATCAATGTACAAATAGAAAAGATCACCTGCCCAAAGTAACTCTTTTGGTATTGTTGTAACAGACATTCATGATATCAAGTAGAAAACGCATTTAAATGACATAAAAATAATGAAATGTGTTCCTTTTATTCTTGCAAACTCCACCTTTTTTTATGTTTTTAATTTGGGAACATAAAATCATAAATTAAGTCAAAATCAACTACAATCCTATAAAGAACTTACAGGAACTTCTAGTCTTCTATGTGCTCACACACTTAGACACACTTTAACCCTCCCCAGGCCTGATGAAGAAACTAGAGAGAGCGTATGGAGAGAGCCACTAGACAGGAGCTGTAGCCTGCATTAGGGAGACACGGCCAAGCCACAGTGACCCAGCAGGGAGGGAGTGACAGGAATAAAATCAGGTCCCCAGCCTTGCCTCTCATTAGTCAAACCCAGCCAGAAGCCAGAGGGCAAGAAAGCCCTCCGATGTAGTCACAGAGGAGGCGGATGTAGGGTCAGCCTCCCAACACAGAGCAGTATAAAGGATGGAGAGGGAGTCAGGAAAGGCAAATGTTCCATGACTGCGAGAAATAATTTTTTATTTTCATGCATAAAGTCCACCACAACGTACACATTTAAAGAAAGGTAAGTGTATAACAAATAACTTCAATATGAAGAAATACTATTGATGAGCACAGTAAGGGAGGGGGGTTCTCTTCAGGACAGGTGTAAAGGACCCAGCTGCCTGATCTGCTGACGAATAAAGCTACAAGTGAATTCTGATGCAGGACTGAGCAAGCCAAACCACCGTGGGACAGGCAGGGCGGAAGGACTGACATTTGGCAGGGACTCCTGTGCGTCTGGATGGATAGATGAGGTGAAAGTCTGTTTTAAGAGGCTTCTCATAATAACGGTTCCCATTTTTCCAACCCAAACTACTTGCCAGGCCCTGTGATAAGTGCCTCACACACATTATCTCATTTAACACAAGACTTGAAGTGAATATTATTTTCTCATGTTTTTACGGAAGAGACACTGAGGCTCGGAGAAGTCTGGTGATGTGACTAAGGTCACACAGTCACACTCCCACTAAGTGATGGAGTCAGGAGTTGGACCTAGATCTACAAGAGCCCAAGGCCAGTCCACTTAGCGACTCTGATAGCTACCACCATTAGCAGTCCCACCTGTAACTGCTTTATGGAGGAATAAACAGTGGAAACCTGGTGAGTAAAGATTGAGTCTCTCCAGGGAATGTCTGCCAAGCATTAAGGAAACAAGAAAACCATCTGAGGGTGCTGCCCCGGTTATATGGTCATTAAAATAATGGTAATAAAATACACATTGATCACTTTTGGAGGTTGCTAGGATTTCAACTCATTAGGATACCAACACACAAGAAGCAACTAATCAAATCTGAAATGTAGGAATTTCTGCAGGAGAAATGACCATATTTCTTCCACAGATGAATAGCATGGCAGAGGTGCTGAGAGGGGGAGGGGGATTGTTACAGATCAAAAAAGATTTCAGGAAGCAACTGCTACTAATTTTTCCAATGTATGGCCTTTCGTAACCATTACTTTCCCTACAAAGAATTCTTTTCCAAGGTGACCTAGCCCACCTTGAAGCAGGACTCAACTCAACATTTCTTCTCAGCCTGCAGCACCAAATATTCTTCAGAATCCAGAATAAGCAATATAAACTCTCCCAGATTTCATCGATATGGTGGAGGGAGGATCTCCCACCCCACTAATCCCCATGCAACGCACGCCTTCTTCCAACCTTCCTCCTGGCTGCTCTATAATCAGTTTCTCCTAGAATCCCAGAATGCCGAAGGTTAATATCCCAGGATGGCTTTGATTTCAGCAAACAAAGCAGTGTTCAACCACAACCATTCAATGGGAAAACTATGAATTACAAGTAATTTTTTTCTTTTATAATTTTTCCTGTCACACAAGCTAATGTGTCCAATTCCTTAGACTATTACACAAACAACTTACAGTCATCCCCTTTTACCTGAGGAGGATACGTTCCAAGACCCCCAGTGGAGGCCTGAAACCACAGATGGTACTCCACCCTACATACACTAATGTTTCTTCCTATAGCTCCGTATCTGTGATGAAGCTGAGTGCATAAATTAGCCACAACAATAACTAATAATAAAATAGAACAAATGTAACAGTACACTGTAATAAAAGTTATGTGAATACGTCTCTCTCAAGATATATTGTGCTGTACTCACCCTTCTTCTTAGATGATATGAGATGACAAGATGCCCCCATGATGAGACAAATGAGGTGGATGATGCAAGCATTGTGACGTCACGTGACACAACGTTGCTATTGATGCTCTGAAGATTCAACAGAAGGAGGAGCATCCACTTCCCCAAGGCGGTTGACACGGTAACTGAAACAATGGAAAGCAAAACCCTAGGTAAGGGGGATACTACTTAGTCAAACCCAGTCAGGGTTTTGAAATTGAAAATTTCAAATTTTCTCCCTTTCCTAGACAAACACTTGCATTCATTCCAGTTTAGTTATATCTATCTTCATGCGTAGAACACAGAACGACATGTAAAATCATGGTCTGAGATTTTAACGAGCAGGAAAGGACCCTAATCTCTGCCATTCTAATAATTCTACTTCCCCTGATGTGGCTTCATACCCCTAAAACTCTTAGAGGGATCACTTTTCATCAGTTATTTATGTTGAGATTCCTGGCAACAGAAATTCTCTTTCACACATGCTTCTCTTAAACCACATCTTTCCTCCATCCTATACTTGTGACATTGTTTTCACACTGAAGGGTTGACATCTACAAGTTCTCCCAATTAAATGTAAGTTTAACAGATTAGTCTATCATATTGCTCTGCCAACATTTTGTACACCCCAATTCTACTACCCAGCACATTTCTATATTTCTAACTCCTTTTAACATCACATCTGAAAATTTGAGGCATGTGCCATCTAGAAATTGCTAAATAAGGCAGAACTGAGGGCACAGCACTGTCGCCTGCCCTAGACACCTCTCTCCAAGTTAACTTTTCTCCATTAATCTAAATTCCTGATGAGTTCTATTGACCACCACATTATTTTCTAACTGTTCCCAAGTAGGATAGTTGAATGTTCTTCAGTTTTTCCAAGGATCACATCATATTCCTGTTCTATAATTCTGTAATCCACCCTTTTCCTGTCCTGAAAATCAGAGATTATATGCAAAGTGTGCAGGCAATATCTTACTTAAGAGTGACATATATATAGAAAGACCACATCCCTGTAGATATTGTAGACTTGAATAGGTTTACAGCCTGTTGGGGATATGTGCAAACCTCCTCCAACAATGGAGTCCCAAACCCTTAGACAGTTCACTTCCTGGTTCTTTTTCTCCTCTCCATTTCAGGGGCTTATTTTTCATGGGCTTTGCAATGAGCATGCACCAAAGAACTGAAGTCTCTGTATCACCTCAGGGAATGTACATTTGTTCCAATCAGACTACTCTTTGCCCTATATGGGCATAAGTGACTTCTGGGTAAGGCTGTAACCTCTGTAGTGCTCAGCCAATGAGGAGTCAGGGGAGGGACTTCACACTAGCAGATAAATTGCCTGCTGTAAGTGCCCCAACTGTGCCTGTCCCTCAAACACCCGCTCTTGCAAGAACGTTAATTAAAGCCTTGCTTCACTGTGCTGAGTCTCCATGTCCCTCCTTTGATTGGGTCAGTGGGATTATTTTTCACATGGTAGAAGGCCATGAAGCGTCCTATTCTCTAAAAATCACATTATGATAATTTTTCAAAAGATGGAAGCAAGTATGTTGAGAAAGAGGTGCCTTTTGGGGGCATCTGGATGGCTCAGCTGGTTAAGCATCTAACTCTTGATTCTGGCTCAGGTCATGACCTCACAGTCGTGAGATCAAGCCCCCGTGTCAGGTTCCACGCTGAGTGCTATCTTCCTCTCTCTCTCTCTCTCTCTCTCAAATAAATACACATTTTTTTTAAAAAGAAAGAAAGAGGTTACTTTTGCTATGTCACACAAAGGCTTCATATGAGCCAGTGGTGGCTTTGCTGAAAATTATATTAACTCACACTATAACGGAATGTTTGGGTCCCCCCAAAATTCTATGTTAAAACCTAATCCCCAGTGTGAGGTATTTGGTGGGGGGGTCTTCGGGAGGTGACTGTGTCACGAGGGTGGGGTCCTCATAAATGGGAATAGTGCCCTTATAGAGGAGACCCCAGAGAGTTCCCTTGCCCCTTCTGCTACGTGAGCACATAGGGAGAAGACAGCCACATATGAAGTAGGAAGCAATTCCTCACCAGACACCAAATTCTGCCTGCACCTTAATCTTGGATTCCCAGCCTCCATGTTTTCTGTTTATAAACCACCTAGTCTATGGTATTTTGTTACAGCAGTCCATACGGACTAAGACAACTCCCCTCCAATCTACTGGACAGCACCAATTTTCAGTATGATCTCTCATAGACTGTTGACAACAACTTCATACGGTTCTAGTCCTTTAATCTCCAGAATATGCTTATCTGGGCCTAGCTCTCACTATTTCCTAAACCATATTTAGTTGCAGTTCCCTTTTCACACACTTTGTTCTACCCTTTCCAGTTTGAAGACCATATCCTTGAGGGAGAGAATGGAACAACAGATTGCAATCATTCTCCCTTCTTTGTCAGCAGCCTGGGGCTAACCTATGACCATGTCACTTTCTCCTTTTTTCCCTAATGGGATCCCTTCCTCCCAAGCTTCCTGTCCCCACTCTCTTCCCAAGTGTGGTCCATTGTCCAGGGCTTCCTCTCTGATCCCATTTCACTGATAACTGCCCTTGATTTAGTTTCTGTTCTCACACCTGTCTCCCTGCTACTTGTTCTCATCAACTTAATGTGATTATCAGGTTCTTCCTCCTTTCTTGAATCAAAGATCTCTTTTACTGGGTTCACTTTCCTTTCCCCACAACATCTAAGCATACATTTTTTCTGAGTCAGCTTCCTGTTCTGAAAACCTGCCATTCAGTCCATCAGGACTAGTCCCCAGCTGGCCTGCCACTTACCCAGTGAAGCCACCTTTTTCCTGTCACTGTGAAAGCCTCCCCTGAGGCAAAGCTGCCATTACACCTGGCAGACAACGTAGGCTGAGAAACTCATGATTCCTCTCTTTTCACTCTAAAATTCTCATTGATTTTTCTTCAGAGGGACAATAAAGCAATTTCTACCATAAGGTCATCAATGCCTTTCTTTTTTTTTAAGTTGCCTTCAATGTGTCACTTTCTTGGAGAAATGTTTTTTCAATCTCCTGCTTTCTAGTTTTACTGTTCTCAGTTTGCAGGTGTCCCCCTCTGTCAAGAATTGCCTTTGTTTATTATTAACTTAATTTGGGGCTGCTGGTCAATGTCACAGCACCTCCTCAAGTCATCAGAGTTGTCAAATTACTAAGGATGGGAGACCCCAGGGGCGCCTGGGTGGCTCAGTCGGTTGAGCGTCTGACTTCGGCTCAGGTCATGATTTCGCGGTCCATGGGTTTGAGCCCCGCGTCGGGCTCTGTGCTGACAGCTCAGAGCCTGGAGCCTACTTCGGATTCTGTGTCTCCCTCTCTCTCTGACCCTCCCCCATTCATGCTCTGTCTCTCTCTGTCTCAAAAATAAATAAAACATTACAAAAAAAAAAAAAGGATGGGAGACCCCAATTGTAAGAGTTTTGTCCTAGCAAACTGACACTCTTTCATTCACGCATGCATGCGTTTCTTCCGCAAATATGTATTGAGGATCTACCTTGTGGCAAATATTGAGATAAATGAACTCACAATCGCCATCATTAGAGACCTAAAGTCCTATCTCAAATATAACTAGAGCTCGGTGAGACTCAGTTTGGTGCATGAAGTTGTAATCAAATAAACTATAGTTTGATAAACAAAGGTAATTAAAAACAATTCAAATCATTATCACTGGCAGGCCGAAGACCACACTCTTAGTCCCCATCTAAATACCCTAACATTCCCTTTGCATACGTCTCCCATTCTCCGTCTCTCCAGCTGCTGGCAGAACTCTTCTGGACACTCTGGGTCACCATAAAACACTGACCTGTTGTAGAAGCATCTCTCACCTCAGCTACAAGCATGTAGATATCCAAGATAAAATGCACAAGTCTCTCAAAATGAGAACTTTTTTCAAAACATATATGAATTAGAAAGCAAGAAAGAAAATTCACTGATGCAATGAAGGAGAGATATCCAGCACTCGGCTTGACCCAGGGGCCAACCCTAAAGCCAAGTGGTTCACGGAAAGCTAACTTGACCTGGTCTCTAGTGGTCAGGAGACTCGGACACAAGGGGCAAAGCCTCACCTTCTTGCAAAAAGAGAAGACAGAATGGACCCCATACACCATGCCCTGAGTTGTAAAGTGTTACCTGGGGCGTCAGATGGAGGCCAGAAAATGCCACACACTAACCTGGAGAAAGGGAAGGAGACATTAGCACCATGATGCCTGTCTGTTCCACATCCCAGGGCACTCTCATCCTGCCCCTCTATCTAGACTCAGACTTACTCCCACACACACCCAACGCCACAAGCACGCCCTGAGGCCTCCAGCCATGTCCAGCTTCCCTTCCCAGAAAACTCCACACTCCACCCACCAGGACTAGGCCCTGGACCATGAGCATCACCCATGGTATTTAAAAGAAAGAATAGAATAGAATAGAATAGAATAGAATAGAATAGAATAGAATAGAATAGAATAGAATAGAATAGAAGTAAAATAAAATAAAGATAGAGATAAAGATAAAGATAAAGATAAAAATGAGATGTCGTTTCTGTCTCCTGATAGGACCTTGACTGCTATGCATTATCGATGCCATTATAAGAAACTCTGAGTATCCCCTTTGAGTGAGGTCTCATTGACAGTTCCAAGGGCAAGGCCAAGTGAATGAACACCAAGTCCCATATTTCATGCAGGCTGGATTTCCTCAGAGACTGAGAAATCTTCAGATCTGGGCAACTTCCACATTCTTAGATAACCTTAACTTACAACCGAAACATAAGGATTGGCTAAGTCGAGGGTCAAAAATGGTTTTTAACACAGGAGAAAATATCATTCAGAGTAGCACTCTAGCTCCCAAAACAATGCATGAGTTCCTGTTGGGCGGATTTTTTAACTGCGATTTTGGCTTTGCCAATCTAACCTACTGCTTCTGCTACATTCACTTAGAGATAGATAGGCTTGTCTGTTCTGGAAGCATCTTCTCAGGAGGAGAAAGACAGTGAAAGGTTTGGCTCAGAGAACACAAGTGACTGGAAATATTTGGCCCTGCAGGTGTTTGGATACACATTTACTAAGCAGCTACCAAGTCTGCATGTCAGAAGGACTTGAGGAATACTTTGCGCTTTGTGCCAGGAAAAGCCAAAACCTCCTATATCATCTCTTTTGTGATGAGAAGTGCAGACACCTGATGGAGATAGGTCTACAATGAAACCATCACTCTCTGTCCTCTCAGCCCATTTATCCCTGTGGTCACAGGACTCCACAGCCAAGGCTCCAGGCCCCAACATGAATGTGTCCCCGGCCTGTCCCCAGTGTGCTGGCACTGGCACTGGCCTCGGGGTGAGCTCGGGGCTGAGCAAGCCCGGCACATATTTTCTTTGTAGTGTTAACACGAACTAAAACTTAGACAAAAGACAAAGTACGGTACACAGTGGGGAGAAATCCTCCTCGCTAATCTTTGCCAGAAGTGACAACATAGGCGGTGCAGTGATGGCACCAGACACACCCCTGGGGCCTCGCCATGGACACCAGCATCACTCTGTGGGCGCTCACAGCCACAGCAGGGGTGAAGAGCCACTTTATGAAGTCTCAAGGGCAAAGGCATCAGAAGAGTCCTCTGTAGGCAAGAGAGAAGTGCATGGACAGAAGATCAGAAGTGGCAAAAGAACTGACAGTTCAAAGAAATCACAGGAGACATACCCTGGGACACCCAGAGGAGGCCCCATCAAGCTCCAGCGGAAGGCCAGAGTGTCAGGACTTATAGGACACAAGCGGGGTCTGGGTGGTTTTTTGCCCTACGGGCAGGGTGTGCTAGGTCCTCAAAATGAAATGGGAACTCTAAGCCTAAGGAGACTATGGGAGGAAAAAAGAGAGGGGTCTAGGGAATGAGTTATGATCATCCTAGGGAAGCTGAAGCCCCTTCAGCCAAGGTTTCTGCAGCAAGCAAGGAAGATGCAAAACAGAATCATAATTCCCTTTTCCTGCCTTACCTCTGTCCTCCCCATCATCCAGCTTTGGGCACTGACTTGAGCTCTTGCAGGAAAACAAGTGATCAGATCTCCATCAGAGCGAAATGTTTAATCAATCTAGGGAATGCGGGCAACGCATGGGCTTCTGATAGGCATCACATGGATTATTAATTAAGCAGAGAGGAGAACTGACCAGCTGGCAACTCTTCAGCCTAAGAAAACCACGAGACCGATTCCCCAGGTTCACTACCCACTTATCCTCCTCCCACAGCCCCCAGCTCCTAGAGAACAGCCAGACACCCCTTGCAAGCCGCATGGGACGTTCCCACTTCAAGCCCAAGCCACCCCTGCCTGCCATGAGAGTGTGCAGAAACACAGGAAAGCCAGCCCTACTTGGAAACCTCAGTAATTACTATGGGAACCTGTCGGATGCCAGGAGGCTGGGAAGACAGCTTAATTAAGTGCAACATCTGACAGTTCTGATTGGGAAATTGAGGACACAGTAAGAGGGTGCCATTCAGGCAACAATCTGTTCCTTTTGTTAAGACACAGGGAGGGCCTCTTCTTTTGCCTACAACAAACAGGAGGGCTGTAATTACACAATGTCAAACTGCAGCTGAGCGTGCTATTTTAGATTTCATATTTTCCTGAAGAATTTTACAACCAAAAAGATGAAGTGCCTCCCCACTTGAACGGTGGCTGTATTTAAGGTACTTGTGATCCTATAACACTCTACAGTCCTAATTCCACTTCTCACGGCGAAGAGGGGGTAGCAAGCCAAAATCTGGTGGTTCACACCGCATGTAGCAATAGAAGACTTGTGTGTTAGTTTCCCAGAGTTGCCATAACAAATGGGTGGCTTAAACAACAGAAATGTATTGCCTCACTGTTCCGAAGGCTTGGAAGTCCAAGGTCAAGGTGTTGGCACTTGGTTCTTTCTAAGGGCTGTGAGGGAGAATCTTCTCCATGCCTCTCATCTAGCTCATGGTAGTTTGCTGGCAATCTCTGACATTCCTCAGCTCGTAGATGCCATCAGCCCAATCTCTGCCTGTTTCATATGGCATTCTCGCTATATGTGTGTCTATCTCTGTGTTCAAATTTCCCTTTTACAAGGGTACAGTCATATTGGATTAAAGCCCACCCTAATGAATCATCCTAACTTGAACATCTTCAAAGACCCTATTTCCAACAAAGGTACATTCAACAGGTACTGGGCATTAGGACTTCAACATCTTTTAGACGGACACCATTCAACCCACGCCACTTTGGTTCCAATAAAATCTCATGAGGATGCCCTCTGTGGGAAACAAGACAAACGGAGACACACACACACCTTCTCTAATTGACATGAGGGTGCTGAGTTCCCACCACCCCCTCAGCACCGCCCCCATCCAGTAGTCTCCAGAGGTCTCTGTAGGGTGTAGCTTAACTTTCCCCAGTTTTAGGGCAACTCAGAGGAAGGGGAGCTGGAAGGGTTTTCCCTTTTTTGTTTTGTTGTTTTAATGAGCACGTGTCAAAAATTTATTTCATCATTAATACGAGCGAGAACCGTAAGGTGTTAACAACCAGATCAAGAGCATTCAAAGAGCACACACAGCAAGGCAGTTGGAATGCTGAGATGAATTTACAAATAAATGCAAACGTAGCCAACATCCACAGTGCAATAACCAACTGCATCTCCACTGGACAAACTTCATTTGCATCTCTATGGGCAAGGATCATTTGCATTACTATCACTTTTCTACAAAGGGACAAAAAAGCTTCAAAGCAATGAAAGATGCAGATAACCAGAAAGGGTGCCAGACAAGACACCCAGTCATCTTTTTTGCCCATTTCTAATTCTTTCACATTTTTTTTTCCTGGCAGGATATATGCCTCCTAGGTGCTAGGGCCACCTGCTTATATGTCATCCATCATTTAAGGCATTTATATCCATGAGGGCAGTGGCGGGAGGGTCTACTGGGGGGAAGGAAGTGTTCTTCGGGAACTTTTAGGATGGCCCCTCCTCTCCACCTCACCCACGGTTGCTCCCAAGACCCTGACCACAGAGAACTGAATTTCTCAGTGGTCACAGGGCTTCCTCAGCTCCTCCTGGGAGACCAGGCTCTCTCGAAATCAGCACCAAGCTTTCCTGTCCCATCCTTTGCCCTCACTACCAAGTCCTTCATTGCCTGCCCTTGGCCCCACTAATTTTTCTCTCCTTTTCCAGCATACACTCCAGGGGTCAACTCAGCCCTGGCCAGGCATTCACACGGGCCACTTCCCTAAACTGGGAAGACCATCAGTCTCAAGATCAACCTTGTCTGCCCTCTCTGTTGTGGTTCCCAACCACTATGAGACTTGGAGATAAAAGGCTGAGACTAGAGACGTACATTTCTCTAGTTCACTTAGTGGCTATGTGACCCCAAATGACATAATTTCCCTAAGCTCTAATTTCCACCATCCACAATCTCAGAATTTCTGTGTGTATAAATGAGTGTAGCAAATGCTGCAGTCTTCCGTCCAGATCCCCTCCATGATCTAGGAATGGGGCACCTGTTCCCCCAGTTCACAGTACAGCCCCTCCCTGGAGCCAGCCCCATGCCAAAGGGAGCTGCCTCACCCCCCGGATATGACCTACCCCTACCCACACCCCCACCAGGAGCAGCCGGCTTACAACTCCCAGGCCACGTGGGGATACAAAGCCTCAGCCCTCTTGCCTCAATGTGGAACATCTCTGGAGGGCCCCCTCAGTTTCAGCGCTCCCTGTGGGATCAGCTGGGGTCTCCATTGCAACTAAATCACCGTTCAACTTCTCCTTCTGCCCAGCCATGCCTCTTTCGCTCCCTTACGGGTATGTTCCCAAGGGACTATCCAATAAATTTTTCTCAGGAAGGCCTCAGAGTCTCAGTGTCTCCTTGGGAACACGATCCAGCAACAATGAGACAATGCTGAGCATACGGTAGCAGCTCAAATATGCCACTAGCAAGCTATGTGACCCCCTCAAGTTACTTCTCTCCTCACAAACTCACGGTTGCATGCTGACACAGTTATGAGAAAAAAGGCAGGGCAGCCTTGGTAACTTGGCTAAAAAGTGGACGGTGGGGCGGGAAGGCGGTGGGGTGCTGGTTTTCTGCCTGCTCCAGTGGAAATTCCACACAGCAGGGTGAGGGCAGGGCCAGGTAAGTGCCGAGATTGTTTCCTTCCACATCCTGCCAGCCTCCTGAAAGTGATACTCCTGGGAAAGGCAGACATCTTAACAGTGTTACATTCTCCTGCAGGTCGGCGTGGTCCTTGACCGGGCCCCCTACATCTCAGATAAGGGCTGGGATCCTGTCAGTCAGCCACACAGCAACAGCCACATGGGGGATGAAGTTTCAGTTGCTTTTGGGGTCACCGCTTCTCGCTCAGCCATGCCCAGAAGCAGAAGTGCCTGGTGCAGCCTGAACCCCTTGCCTAGGGCACAGTGTGGTCTCTGAAACTCACGTTTCTCACTCCTGCTGGAGATTGAGAGGGACTTTGGGGACCCCAGAGCCCACACACACTGGTAGAACTGTACTACACACACACACACACACACACACACACACACACACTTCCCACCACTACCTGACTGACATTCTTGCCACTTCATTCCCAAGAAAACACACACAATTCAAGCTTATGTAGATTTTGTATTGCTTGCAAGACCTTGGACAAATAAAATGTTCTGAGGCTCAGTTTTTTCACCTCTAAAATGGGGGTGAGTATTAATGTGAGTACCAAAAGTTGCTATAATAAGTAAACTCCAAAACTCTCACTGGCTTCACATAGTAAACATGCATTTGTTGCTTGTTTGAAGTTCAAAATGGGTATCACGGAGTGGTGGTTGTCCTCCAGGATGTGATTCAAAAGTCAGACTCCTCTGGGGCGCCTGGGTGGCTCAGTGGGTTAAGCATCTGACTTCGGCCCAGGTCATGGTCTCACGGTTTGTGAGTTTGAGCCCCACATCGGGCTCTGTGCTGACAGCTCAGAGCCTGGAGCCTGCTTCGGTTTCTGTGTCTCCCTCTCTCTCGGCCCCTCCCCTGCTCATGCTCTGTCTCTCTCTCAAAAATAAATAAACATTTAAGAAATTTTTTTAAAAGTCAGACTCCTTCTAGCGTATAGTTCCATGCTTGCCTTCACAAGACAGAGAAGGAGAAAAGAACATGGAGGGTCAGAGTTGAGGGAGGAGTGTGTAGGCCAGGCCTAGAAGTAACAAATAACACCTTCACTAACAAGCCTTTGACCAAGACTCAAAACTCAGTCATATCACCATCCTTAACTGCAAATGAGTCTGGGAAATAGAGGTTAGCTGTGTGCCCACAAGGAGAAGCCAGCCAGTCCCTGCCACAGGATGACAACCTTACAGGATTATTGTGAGATTAATAAAATAAGCATTCCAGGTACACAGTGAGTGTTCAATAGCTATTACGTGTTGCGGTTATTAACATCCACAAGGGCAACTCAACAGGTCTCTGAGAAGTTGCTGAGGATGCTGCGTCAGACATGGGTCCTGGACCAGGGGTGTTGATTTTTGTCTTGCCTGGGCCTAAACACCACCCATGACAGGCTCACGGTGATGAACTCAAGCTCACATTTCTGCTGACTCCCCTTGTGGGAAGGAGGGGAGGTAAACGTTAATTCTGACTCAGGAGGAGGCAAGAAATAGTGGGTGCTTCAACTGCAGTTCAAATTCTCCCCACCTACCATGCTGTGACCAGTTTTTCTCCCTAAATTCCTAGAAGGTGAACATGACTTGGAACCACAAGAATTTATTGCCCTTCCAAGGTCTCCCAGTCAAGCTATGGGAAGAATGTGTGTTCTCCTGCGACTTTGACACCGGCCCACTCCTTGAAAAATAACAACCTTGGCTTTGTATTTCTAGAGGTATAGCTGCCTCTTTTCTTCCTTATTCTAAAAGATCTCTACGATATCCCAAATACCTCTGCCTAAGACATTTGGGGAAAGGCTCCATGATCACATTTCTTCTCTGACCTCCAAGGTTCTCTCTCTTTTTTTTTGTTAACGTTTATTTATTTTTGAGACAGAGAGAGACAGAGCATGAATGGGGGAGGGTCAGAGAGAGAGGGAGACACAGAATTCAAAACAGGCTCCAGGCTCTGAGCAGTCAGCACAGAGCCCAATGCAGGGCTCGAACTCACGGACCGCGAGATCATGACCTGAGCTGAAGTCGGACGTTTAACCAACCGAGCCACCCAGGCGCCCCTCCAAGTTTCTCTCTTAATAGAACAGAGGAGAGGAGTTGTATTAATGCCAACAAATGGGGGAAGGACAAAACACCATTATTTTTTTTACCTCCCAACCGCTACATCCCCCCCACACACGCGTGTGCATGTGTGAGTGCATACGCACAAGCAACAATAACAACCCTCAGATGCACCTGTCATTTTGGTTGGGGCACAGGCAGGAAGCAGGAAATGGGGAAAAAAGGGAAGTGGGGGGAAAGGCAGATGCACTATAAGATTTGGGAGCAAAAGGCAAGTAAAAGTTCTACAGAGCTACACATGCTGGGAATTGTTGCCCTGACCCGAAATAACTTTATCTCTAATGATCTAGCTTTCTTACAAGATAAGCGCCTTGCAGCAAATAAATATTTTTTTCAAGTTGAAGATGCAGAAAAGCAGAGAATTAAATGATTTGGTAATGAAACACAGCAGTCTTTTGGAAAATATTGGTTCACTAGCTTATGCAGATTTTCCAAATGTTGGCTCTTTTCATTATACAATATCAAAAAATCTCATTTGTTAATATTACCACAAATCTCATTGGAAAATTCTTGAAGGACTGAGAAGCTGTCAAGCTCACAGCGGCCAGAAACAAGTTTTCCAAAATTCAAGTTTTTGGCTGAAAATGTGTATTTTTATCACTGCTAACAAATACTGTCAGTTGTCCTCTGTAAAGAGACAGGCTCATTTTATTCATTTCCAGGAAAATATTCCCCAGACACCCTAGTCTGAATAACCCCGGCTTGTCTACTAGTCTTTCTTTTCCATAAAAAGGGGTGTGGGGGGGGATTAAATGAGATCTTAACACACAAGTGCTTTTAAAAAAGACAACCATGGCATCTCAGAATGTAGCAAAGTACTTTATACACACTTCATTCCTCAGGATATGTATTTTTTAAGATGTTTTTCAATTTTTTTAGGTTTTTTTCTTTATTTCGAGGGAAAGAGAGAGCATGCACACGTGGGGGAGGGGCAGAGAGAGAGGGAGAGAGAATCCCAAGCAGGCTCCACACTATCAGGACACAGCCAGACATGGGCTGGATCTCACAAACTGTGAGATCATGACCTGAGCCGAGATCAAGTCCAACACTCAACTGGCTGAGCCACCCAGGCGCTGCAAAGATGTTTCTTATTTTTAAGTAACCTCGATACCCAATGTGGGGCTCAAACGCACAACCCTGAGATCAAGAGTCACGTGTTCCACCGACTGAGCCAGCCAGGCGCCCCCTAGTCAGGATATATTTTAAATATGTGTACGTAAGGGCCAAGATCTAATAAAATTAATCACTTTTATCATTTCCTTAAGTCACTCCTAAGTGAAACTGGTATTTATTTTTCCACTTCAAACGAGCCGGCAGGGCAGGGTGCAATGACACTGACAGTCCAGCAGCTTTATTCACCACTGGTTAACGCCATCAGCGCAAATGTCGATACCGTGAAAAAGGCAAAGAACATCGTAATGTTGTTGTGAAAATAGTCTTGATTCTGAGGACCCCCTGGAAGAATCATGGGGACTTTTAGGGATCCCCAGACCATACTTTTGAACAGCTGCTATGGATCAAGCAGGAGTCTCTGCCTCATCGGCCACCAACCCCAACTCCTCCAGCACAACCACCACCTCCCAGACACTGAAATAGCCGGTTATAGGACTGGTATGTACCCTTAATACATACTTTTACTGTATGGACCATAACCATGGAAAATCTATATGGTTTTTTGCTGTTGTTGTTATTTTTACGTTTGGATAAATATCACGCTCCGCATGTCATTTTGTGGTGTGCTGTTTTCGGGCAATAGTGTATTTTTGAGCTTCGCCCAAATTGATTCAAAGAGATCTAGTCAACTCTTAACGGTACAGAATTCCACAAGGTGTATTATTTTATCCATTCCTCTGTTTTATTTATGCATCCCTCTATTTGAAAGTTTTTCTTTTTCTTCTGGGAAGATTAGTCTTATTTTGTTTCCATTTTAAGCAGTGCGTTTTGAATTGTATCTTGGGATGCTCCACACACATGAAAAGCTGTATATAACATGCATGTGATGTAAAGAATAATACATGAAAGGAGGCCCAAGGACAAGGGTGTTCTCGTCCCGATGAAGGAGACTCCTATTTGGCTGGGACTCGTGCAGACTGGCCAGGGTGAGTCAGGTTTGGTTTCTCACCCCAGAGTTTGGCAAGGCTTCAGGTACCCCATGAAGACATGAAAAGACATCATTCTTGAAGGCTAAGATGAAACTTGCTATTTTACTCGGGAACAAGGACCCCCCCTTTTCTGGGACTGAAAGATACACAAAGTTTCCTTGTTCCCCTAAAGCAGGACTCAGGTTGGAAAGACTGGTCATTGTCCACTGTTTGCTCTCAGCACAAGACAGAACAATGAATTTTTTTAATGTCTTTAACGTCACTGTTGTCCCCAGGTTATACTGTGACAAAACAAGTGATTGCCTTTTTTGGCAATAATGTGAAATTTCAGCATTTTTAGCTTGAAAAGGCGAATACTATGTAAGTAGTTATTAATTGTTTTCAGACAATTAAAAATGTGGGGATGGGGGCGACTTGGTGGCTCAGTCGGTTGGGCGTCCAACTCTTGATTTTGGCTCAGGTCATGATCTTGCGGTTCGTGGAATCCAGCCCCACGTCAGGCTCCGTGCTGACAGTGCGGGGCTGCTTGGTAAACTCTCTCTCCCTCCCTCTCTCTCTGCCCCTCCTCCACTTCTGAGTTGGAGTTGAGGTTCAAAGGGATGAACATGGCCTCTGGGGTGGTTCAGAGATGAGTGCAACTTGCAACTCTATCACGCAGCAGTCGTGTGATGTTGAGCAGGTCACTTGGGGCCCCTGCACATGACTTTCTGCATTTGTCCAAGGGGCACCTTCCTCACACCTTCACTGTGTCACACAAGACAATGTGGGCAGTGTGTGGGCATAGAGTGCACAATAAATAACAGCCATTGATGCTCATTCGTCAGGCATGAGAATTCTCTCAGAACTTTCTGACATGTTATTTTAATTACCAGAATTATGGATTTGACTTGAATCTACGATTCTGAGAAATTTTATAAATACAGCCTGACCTCATGCCTCCTTGGACTGCCACTCAAACCATGCTTTCCGCAATTTGCTTCCAGCCAGCCACCCCACAGAACCTTTCTTCCCATAGACGCCATGGCCTTCACATGGCTGAACCGAGTGGCACGTCCCTGCCCTCATTGTATCTGACCTTTCCACAGCACTGACATCACTGGCGACTTCCCGATTCTTGAGACTCTGTCCTCCTTGGCTCCTGTGACCCTCATTTCTCCTGGCTTTCCCCAGCTCCCAGGCAACAACATCCTTCGTGGACACCTCGGAACTGGCAGTGTGCCGTGGGCTTGGCCTCCAGGCCTCATCTCTTCTCACTTTTCATTTCTCTCCCTGAGTGATCTCGTTTGCTCTCACATACAGATAAGACCCATATCTCCATCTCCAGACCTGGCCTCTCTCTGAACTTCTGATTCTGTTTTCTGACTCTAATGAATTCCTCCGCATTGCAGTCCTCAGGCATCTCGAAGTCAACATACCCAAAATTCACCATCCCATGGGCCTTCATCCCAAATTTGTGCTCCTTCTGCAGAACCCACCTTGGTGAATTCCCTACCACCATCTGCTAAGTTATCTAACTCAGAAACATTAGTACAAGCCTACGAGCATCACGAGTCACCAGCTCTATAAATCCTGCTTTCCTTTAAAAAGAAAAAATATACCTGTGTTCTGAACTCTCCAGTCAGTTCTCACCTGCTTCATTCAAGCCCCTTCTAGCTGACCTCTCTGTCTCTAGACTAGTGTCTTTCCACTATGTGTATCCAGGATGTGTGTCCAATGTGTATCCTGGATGATCTTTCTAAAACAGTCACACACACATAGAGTTGACCCACAGATTGCCAACTATTTGTGACCATATGATTCATCAGCCAAACAGACACTTTGGATAGTAATAGGTATGCTATGAACAATTGTACTAACACAGCAAATAAACCCTAACTCTCTGCCAGGTACTGCACTAAGTGTTCTATATACCCAAAACACTTATCAGGTAACTACTATTCCTATCCACTTAAGATGAGGAAATTAAGGCTTACAGAGGGTAAGTGGTTTGTTCATGAACACACAGCTTGAATCCCACAGTTTGAATGCGTGAGATTCAAACTCAGCACCACCTGACTCTAGAGCTCATACTCCTTTTTTTTCTTTTTTTTTTTTTTGTTTATTTATTTATTTTGAGAGAAACAGAGAGCATGAGTGGGGGAGAGGCAGAGAGAGAGAATCCCAAGCAGGCTCCACACTGTCAGTGCAGAGGAACCCCATTCTGGGCTTGAACCCAAGAACTGTGAGATCATGATCTGAGCTGAAATCAAGAGTTGGATAACCAACTGAGCCACCCAGACACCCTTATTTTTTATTTTTTTAATTGAAGCCTACTTGACACACTGTTATATTAGTTTCAGGCATACAATATAGTGATTCTGTAAGTCTATATACTATGGCGCTCATACCCTTAACCTCTTCCCTATACTGATCATCATCATCCTCTCATTCAAAAAAAAAAATGTGTTAGGCCTCCCTATTGATTTCATAACAAAGTTTTCATGGTCTGACATGACCCCGACTTCTCTCTGGCCACTTCTTCACAGGCGCCCCTCACTGCAGCTGGGCACAACCAACTCACTTTCTCACCTCAGTGCACGTGCTCTCTGTTTTCCCACAACTTCCTTATCTAATTCCTTATAATCCATCAAACTCAAATAGTCATCTCTCCAGGTTAGCTGCCTCTCCAGTGGGTTCCCTCGCCATCCTGTGCATGAATAAGTCACAGTGTGAATTACACTATAATTTCTATATCCCCCACTCGTAGAGTTCACTCTATTATCTTCTTCAAACTATTGTAACCCAGTGCTTTGTTTAGTTGCCTTCAAATGTTCCCGTTTCCTGATATGTGTATTTAAAACTATAAGTTTCCCTCTAAATGTTGCTTTGGCTGTGCCTCATGAATTTTGACATATATTGATCCCTTTAACCCAAAGATTTGGGGGCCTCTCTTTGGTTTTGGTTGTTTATTGTTTGTTGGTTTCCAGGAAATGGAAAATGTTTAACTTTTATTATTAGCAATTTTTAATTTTGTTACATGATCACAGAACATAGTTTGCATGATATTGACTCTTTGGAATAAATTAGACCTTTTTCTATGGCCTAGAACATGGCCAATTTTAATAAACATACAACGTATGATCAACATATACATATTCTATGTGTTGGAGACGAAATGTGGTATGTATCTATTTCTTCAGGCTTCTTAGTTATGTTGGTTCTTCTGTGTCTTTACATATTTTAAGTCAGCTCTGTCAGAGCTGTTTTAAAATTTCTAATGACCTTATACAAAATTAAAAGGTTTTTATCTTTACAGTTAGTGGGTCCCTAATGAACCGGGCTTTCATCCCTTGCTGTTTTTAGATTCCAATTAAACTTGTTTGTAGAATAGACAAATAATTAAAGATGTACTGTCTTCCACGACTTAATATTGTCTTCCAATAGGGTCGTGTTGAAGTTGGTGGCTTGCACCCCAGCATTTAGTACAGGTACTGGATACAGTACAGTTTGTAGTTGAATAAGTGAAGATACTGCCATGACCTTCTTGATATCTGGAACTCATCTCATTAGAAACAAGTCATTTAGAACGCAGCTCAACTAAACTTTAGCTCTGACTCAACATGCCCTTGGCCACTCCAGTGCCACTCCACTCCAGGAGAAGGGTTACAGAGTGGACAGAACCCAGGGCCCATGTAAGAGAGGGTGCTCGTCCTTCAACTTCATTAACTCAGTGGCAACTGTTTCATCTGTGAAAGTTCTTCCTCATGACATAGCTATTTGGTTTTAGCTTCATGCCAGGACCACCAGGGAAGTGAGTCAGGATTGACTGACTGATTGACTGACTGGGGAGGATAGGAGAGGGTCCACGTCAGGACTTATTATCTCAAATCTCCAGCTGAGAATCTGAAGGACTGGATCATACCACAGGGTCACACAGTTAATAATAGAGAATGATAGGTAATGACAGAAAAGCCCAGTCTGGTGTTCTTTTCACAGCAGCATACGGAAGCCCGCTCATTTCTTTAGAAAATTAAATGGCATCTTATTTGGAATCATGTTTGAGAATCTGGTGATTTCCCCTTCAATTAATTTAGGATTGCAAGAATTCAGTAAATCAATAATAAGCTATGGCAAGTATATGGAGAAAAATGCAGGTGGGAATGTAAATGCCATTATTGTGGAAAACAGTCTGGCAGTTCGTCAAAAAGCTCAATAGAGAGTTCACATATGACCCAGCAATTCCACTCCTAGCTATATGCATACCCAAGAGAACTGAAAACATATGCTCACATAAAAAACTTACACATAAATGTTCACAGCAGCATTATTCATAACTGCTAAAATTTGGAAATAACCCAAATGTCCATTGACTGATGAATGGATAGACAAAATGTGGCATATCCATACAACAGAATATCGTTCAGACATAAAAAGGAATGAAGGACTGATATATGCTGCAACATGGATGAATCTTGAAAACATGATGCTCAGTGAAAGAAGCCTGACACAAAGGCCACGTAATGTTATGCATTTATATGAAATGCCTGGAATAGGCAAATCCATAGGGATGGGAAGTAAATTCATGGTTTTCAGGGGCTGGAGGGCAGGGGGAAGTGAGGAGTGACAGCTAATGAGTATGGATCTCTCTTTGGGGTAACAAAAAAATCTGGAATTAGTGACAATGGTTGTACACCTTGTGTTTATACTAAAACCCAGTGAACTGTGCGTTTTAGAAGGGCGTGTTTTATGGCATATGAATCATAACTCAATTTTTAAAAAGAGGAGAGCAAATCAGGAATCATGGATCACTGCTCTAAATCCCAATAGAAAATTCCCTGGAAGCAGCACAGCACACAAGACCATGGACTTTGGAAAAAGAGGGAGTGTATTCAAGTTCTGCCCTTTCAATATGGCCGCCAGAACTTGGGCATTTTATTTAATTTCTCTAAGCATCAGTTTCCTTTCCTGTAAAATGATGGCATTATTACCTATTTCATGGGCTGGCTGTAAGGATTAAACGAAACTACATAAGACAGTACCATACGACAATGTGTAATAAATGACTGCTACTATTATTATTACTTGTATTATTACAATTATTATTTTCACATCTTTCAGATCTTTCATATCTCATAATTTTTTTAGTACTATTTTATAGGACACTTCCAATAACATATGTTGAATGGTTCCAAGTTCCATGAGCGCAATCTTGGCAAATTCTTTAAACGATATGGCTTGAAGGAAAAATCTATTTTTAGTATACTCAGATATGCACTGTGCTTGTTCCATGAAATAAATAATAATTAGCAAAACAGCTGCTGAAAGCATGTCGCATGAATTCGTTTAATATATTGTTATAAATAGCAGTAGAAATATTTGCCCATTGCGCCCCCTTGTGAGAATTTAGGGGAACTACCTTTATTCTAGAGAGTAGGTAGCTTTGAGCCTGGCAATTCAAAGGGTCCTCAGCTCAGCAGCATGGGTATCAATTGAGAGTTTGCTGTTAATGTAGATATTGGATTCCAAATTCCACCCCCCCCTTTAGAATTTCCGTATTAACATTCTCCCCGGATGATTTTTACACACATTAAGTTTGAGAAGTACTGGCTTAGAGCATATAGTAAACGATTATTTTTTTATTCAGGAAACATTCATTGAGTGTCTTACTGTCAAATGTTAAATACTGTAGAGGAACTGAAAATAGCAAGATAAATATATTTTTCCATAAAGAAATTTGTGATTAAAAACTTGTAACGATTAGAATTGTGTACCTTAAAGTAAATTTTATGGTTTGCGAATTATATCTAAAATTAAAAAAAAAAAAAAGTATGGCAAATCAAGAATCATAGATCACTGCTCTAAATTCCAATAGAAAAGTTCCAAGGAAGAAGCACAGCACACAAGAGTATGGACTTTGGAAACAGATACATCATATTAAGGGGCACCTGGATGGCTTAGTCAGTTAAGCGCCGGGTGGGGAGGCGGCGGCGGGGGGTGGGGGGGGGGGGCTGTGCTGACAGCTCAGAGCCTGGAGCCTGCTTCAGATTCTCTGTCTCCTTCTCTCTCTCTCTGCCCCTCCCCTGCTCCCACTCTGTTTCTCTCTCTCTCTCTGAAAAATAAACACACACTAAAAAAGATGCATTATATTAAATTTTGCCCTTCCCATCCAATGAACGTTATGGTAGAATCATGTATAAAATGCAATGGTACACAAAGATGAGAACAACTAACTCTGATTCGAAGAACAGAAGGAAGGTTGAAGGAGGAGGTTGCATCTAAATGGATCTTAGTAAGCAGAAATTTATCAGGTGGAGAACGTTGGGCAGAGCATTCCAGTCTGAAGGGATGCCATGAGGAAAAGGACATACATTCAAAGGTGTGTAAAGTGTTACATGTCAAATCCTTTGGTTAGTCTTCGGTGGGCACAGTGTTGGTTAAAAGGCAATTACCTCAAGGGGACTGAATTATTGGAAATTCTTGCTTTTTCCAAAATATACATTTCTGTAAATTTGAAAAGTTAACAACAAAATAAGAACAATAAATGTCTAAAATTAACGATCTAAACTTCCATCTTAACATAGAAAAAGGAAAGAAAAAGGGCGCATGGTTAAGCACCTGACTTCAGCTCAGATCACGATCTCTCAGTTCACGAGTTCTAGCCCCATGTCAGGCTCACATTGCTGACAGCTCTGAGCCTGGAGCCTACTTCAGATTCTGTGTTTCCCTCTCTCTCTGCCCCTCCCCCACTGGAATATTAAAAATTTTTCTCCAAAAAAAAAAGGGAAAGCAAATGAAAAGAAAAATAGGTAGAAGTAAGGAAATAATAAAAATAATAGCAGGGGCGCCTGGGTGGCTCAGTCGGTTGAGCTTCCGACTTCGGGCTCAGGTCATGATCTCGCAGTTTGTGAGTTCGAGCCCCGCGTCGGGCTCCGTGCTGACAGCTCAGAGCCTGGAGACTGTTTTAGATTCTGTGTCTCCTCCTCTCTCTGCCCCTCCCATGCTCATGCTCTGTCTCTCTCTGTCTCTCAATAATAAATAAACATTAAGAAAAACATTTTTTAAAAATAAGAGCAGAAATCAATGAAATAGAATATGGTGAAACAAAAAAAAAAATCAATTAAACTAAAAGCAAATTCCATGAAGAAAATCAATGAAACTGACAAATCCTTAGCCAAGCTGCCAAGTTCAAAGGAGAGAAAACACAATTACCAATATCATAAATGAAAGAGGGGGGTGTAATGATGTACAGCATGGTGACTATACTTAATACCATATTGCACATTCGAGAGTTGCTGAGTAGATCTTAAAAGTCCTCATCACAAGAAAAAAAAAAACTGTAACTATGTATTATGACAGATGGTAACCAGACTCACTGTGGTGATTATTTCACAATATACACAAATATCAAATCATTATGTTGTACACCTGAAACTAATATAACGTCAGTTAAATCTCAATTTTAAGAAAAGAAGTGAAAGAGGGACACTGTTCATAGTCATTAAAGCGGCAATAAGAAAATACTACAAAAGACTTTTGCCCATAAATTCAATGACTTAGATGAAGTAGACAAATATCTTGAAAGATACAAATTAACAAAACTCACTGGAGAAAAAATTAGGAAATCTGAGTATCCCAATATCTGTTAAAGAAAATAAACTTGTAATTAAAAACTTCTGACAAAGAAACCTTCAGACCCAGATATCTTCACTGATAAATTCCATCAAGCATTTAAGGAAGAGATAACATCAATTCTACAAAAACTCTTCCAGGGAATCAAGGAAAACAGAGCACTTCCCAACTCACTTTATGAGACCAGCATTACCTTGTGCCCTAAACCAGGCAAACACTTTGCAAGAAACGACAAACTGAGACCGATATCCTTCGTAATACAAACACAAAAATCCATAGTAAAATTTTAGCAAAGAAAAACAGGAAACGTATTAAAAGGAAAACCAAGTGTTAGCAGATCAAAGGAGAAAACCCATACAATTTGCTCAGTAGATGCAGGAAAAGCATTTGAGGAAACAGTTTTATAAAGTTAAGGACACACATACCACAGATTCTGCAATTCTACTCATAAGGAAGTTCCCTAGGGGAAGTTAAAACATATGTCTACACAAACGCTAGCATGCAAATGTTCACAGCAGCTTTCGTGGTACTGATCCAAAACTGGCAACAATCCAAACGCGTATTCACAGCAGAATGGACGCACAAGTATCCATACGGTGGAAAACTACTCAGCAATAATAAAAATGACTTATGATACATGCAAAGGCATGGATGAATCTCCACATTCTTATGCTGAGTGACAGGAGCCTAACATAAAAGAGTATATTTGTATGAAACTATAAAAAAGGCAAATCTCTCATGGCAGAAAGGGAGTCACTGGAAGCCCAGGACCAGGGATGGATAGAAAATTGACTAGGAAGGGCAGTGTAGGATGATGGAAATGTGTAAATCTTGACTGTGATACTGATTACACAAGGGTATAAATATGTCAAAAGTCACCAAATATACACCTAAAATGGGTACAGCTTCATATATAAACCATACCTCAATAAAACTGATTTCTTTTTTTTTTTTTTTTTTTTTTTTACAAAAGCACATCCATGGGGGGGTCGGTTTTCATTGGTCTTGCAGATGGTAGGGATGAGTTTGAGCTGGACCACGGAATCTCTGGCATCACTGGTGAGGTCAGAGAAGCCTGTCTGCTGGGGTTCTGGTGACAGTTTAAATCCCAACAGGCATCTCAGCACAGTACATACAGACAGTGCTGCTGATGTGCCAGCTCAGCGAAAATGTGAAGGTCTCAAATGGGGGGTTTGACTCACAATTTTGTACTTGGGGGGGTGTCTGGCTGGCTCAGTCTGTACAGCGTGTGATTCTGGATCCTAGAGTTGTGAGTTCAAGTTCCACATTAGGTGTGTAGCCTACTTAGAGAGACGGGGGGGGGGGGGGGGGGAGGCACCTAGGTGGCCCAGTCAGTTAAGCGTCCAACTCTGGATTTCAGGTTGTGAGTTCAAGGCCAGCCATCAGACACCCAGCGTGCAGTCTGCCTGGAATTCTCTGTCTCCTTCTTTCTCTGCCCTTCCCTTGCTTGCTATCTCTCTCTCAAAAATAAATAAATAAAACTTTAAAAAAGTAATAAAATAAAATGGGTTCAGAGATGAAAAATGTGTAAAAAAAAAAAAAAAAGAATCAGGGCACTCCCCCATATTCTGAGAAGGAAAGTAGTGACTTAGGGGGTGACATCCAAATTTTGAATTAGAGAACTTTAGATCCAAACAGATCTCAGTTCAAATTCCAGTCTCGCACTTACTAGCTGGATCAAACCCGACAAACCCTTAAGGACTTTGAGCCTCCTTTGTCTTAACTATAAAATGGGTATAACGACCCCTGCATCATGGGATTGTCCCAAGGATAACACAAGACCGTGTGTGCACTGTACCTGCAGGCTGTCTACATCGCAGACCATCAGAAATCATCTTGGGGGTAGGAGGGAGTGTGCTGTATCTTGCGGGGCAGATCGTTGTCCCGGACATATTTCATTGCCTTCTCTGGCCTCTGCTCCTGAATTAAATGAACTGCAATGTTGTTTTGGTTACTTATTGCTCAGTATCTTTTCTTCCTCCTTTTTTCTGTTCTTCTTCGTCTAAGTAGAAGAAACTGAGTGCTCAATGGTAGTTTTCTGGTGCAACCAATACTCTTCACCAGCTTTATAACTAAGGGCGAAGGTGGTGGTGGCAAGAACACCAACTGACACAGTAGTAACATTGTTGACATCCAATCCCACCTACGCAGACAGGTTCCGCCCTCTTTAGAAGTAGCAAAGGGCGGGGAATGCAACAGATTGCCACAGCCTCTGGCAACCTGAGCGCACGCACAGAAGTCACTAGAGCCGCGACTGCCCGCTGTCTCCCCATCCAGAGCGTTCTCCCACCATGGCCTGGGCAGGCAGGACAGATGAGGGGATGAAGTTTATTCTCACAGATCTTGGCTGTGCCTGGAAGAGAAATAACAGGCAGATACACTTGCAAGGCGCTTTCAAACTCCAGCCCAAGGCACCTCTTTATCTGAACCTCACACTCTTCGTGTAACTTCAGTAACTGGCCCCTTCCAACCTCTTCAAATGCCATTCACCTCCTTCCTCTAGGTGGCGCTCATAAGCCACAGATTACTATTGCTGATTACTTCATCTCTAGGGGTTTTGCACATCACAATGTTATTAGCATAAAGAGGTAACTCAAAACTTAGGAAGCCAGAAAAGAGACTCACACCATGTGTCCTTAGCCAAGACCCCAGGTCATATTCCACAAGTGTCCTTGGCTCACTTCCCTTCTGTGGTCACAAGAAAGTCCAAGCTTCACAGCTTTCTATCCAAACAAACACATTTCATGTCTGTATATAAATCTCTGTATTCTGATACCATAGATTTATCTTATGATTGATTCTATTCTTCAAATAATATCAATCTTCAAATAACATCAATAATGGCCAAGACTTACTGAGCACTGCTATGTCCAAAAAAGTGTGCTAAGTATGAGACACACAATTTCACGTAATCCCGACAACATTGTATGAGGTAGTTACCATTATTATCACTACACAGAAAGGAAACTGAGGCTCTGAGACGTTGAGTGACTTGCCCAACTAGTAAATAATAGAGGAGGTATTTGAACCCAGGTCTGTTCTAATTATTATTCTTGTCACCATTCTGTCATCACTGGTTCTAAAGCAGTGGAGAAACTTTTCTCTTAGCCCCTGTGGTGTACAGATGGTTATTTGGTGATCAAGACACATGATTTCCTATTGATACACAGATAAGTGTCCTTCTCTGTGTTGACAATGTGGCCCTACCCTTCAGGTCCAAGAAGGGTCTCAAGCAGCAATTTAACCTGGTACTTACTGCCAGAGAGAAAAGGAAACTAGTCATTCAGATGAAATACATTGCCATTTTTCATCCGTATCTTTGGTATCCTGATGCATGATGGTAATGATTCTGTTTGCTAGGTGTGGCAATTGGCTGGGCTTTGACCCAGATGGAACCACCTGGGTTCAGTGCCCTGGAGAGCCACATTGAGGGTCTGGTGGGGCAGAGCAGGGCTCCCAGGGTCACTTGTCTCAACTTTCCTGACTATGCTCTGATTCCCCTGCTCCCTGCTGTAAACCTTGGGGGCTTCTCTGGGGTACCTGTAGCGTCCGTGGGAGAAAAGTCTTAAGCTCTTTCCTGAGGAGAGCTGGCTCTCAATCTGCAAGTTCCCAGTGTCCCTCCAAAGGGAGCAGGGAGTGGGTAGTGGAGAAGCAGGATTTTATTACAGCAAGACTAACGATGTGCTTTCCTATTAAGAACCAGATATCCTAGTCCTCCTAAATGGCGTAGGCTCAAAATCTAGGTGTTGAGGAAGTCCACAGGAGAGGTGATGTGAGCTAGGGCAGTGGAAAAGGCTTCAGAAGCAGAGAGCTGTAAGCAAAGGGAAAGGATCCCGATAAGAAGGATGTTCCTGGCAGAAAATGGATGAAAGCTTATGCTGGATGAGAACCAAAGGGAGAGGCTGGAGGCATGCACTGTAGCCAAGGACCCCATGGGAGCCTGAGCATCCAGGCAGAGTGCGTCTGGAATGAATGAGAGGAGGCAGCAGGAAACAGGGCTGTGACGCCAGGGCAGTGATTTCTGAGGACGACCAAACTCGAAGGAGTTGCTGGACAGAAGAGACAGAAAGGCTGGAAGCAACTAGGTGTCAGTTCAATTCAGTTCTGAGACCATCTACCTGGAGATACCATCAGATCCCACAGATAAAGGATGCAGTCCTACAAGACCGCCCCCCCTTCAGATGCCTGAGCTTCTCACCCACTGGGTGTAGATCGGAGGTTCCAGCAACCCCCTCCTCAGGTTCGATTAATTTGCTAGAGCAACTCACACAACTCATTTTACTTACTAGATCACCAGTTTATTACAAAAGTATACAACTCAAGAACAGCCAGACGGATGAGGTGTAGAGGACAAGGCGTGAAGAAAGGGCTTGGGGCTTCCATGCCCTCTCCAGGCACCCAAACTTCCACCCGTTTGCCATCCTGGAAGTTCTCCAAACCCCATCTTTTTGGGTTTTGACAAAGGTTTCATTTAAGACTGACTAAATCATCGGCCACTGACAATTGCTTCAATTTCAGTTAAGACTGACTAAATCATCGGCCACTGACAACTGCTCCAACCTCCAGTCCCTCTCCCCTCCCTGAGGTCAGAGGGTGGGACTGAAAGTTCCAACCATGGGATCACAAGGATGGTTCTTGGTTCTGCTGCCAACCAGCCCCAGTCCTTAGATGTTTTCCAAAGGTCGCCTCATTAACATAACAAAAGACATATCACTGGCTCTCAGCACCTAGGAAATTCCTAGAGTTTTAGGAGCTCTGTGCAAGAAATGAGAATGAAGTTCAAATATATATTTATGATACCTCACAATATCACAGGAGACAAGTGCCATCATTGTGTCACCTAGGCCTAACACAATCTAACAAAGCTCCTTAGAGACACAGCAAAGGTCACCTGCAGACAATGGGTTGCAGTTGATTTGCATGATGTAAAACACTGATCTGTAAAATCGTGTCCCCACCCTGCCCCTTTCCTTGATAAAACAGCTGGAAGCTTCCTTTAGGTTCACTGGAAATGAGGAATTGAGGGAGGCAAGATTGTCTGCCTTACTCTGAAGCCCAAACTCCAGACACCTCTGTTGAGTACAGGGCTACCCAATGTGGAATACACTAGCCTTTACAGTAGCTATTTACATTTAAATTTAAATTAATGGAGGGGCGCCTGGGTGGCTCGGTAGGTTAAGCATCTGACTCTTGATTTTGGCTCAGGTCATGATGTCACAGTAATCAGATCATGCCAGTGTGGAGCCTGCTTGGGATTCTCTCCTTCTCTCTCCCTCTACCACTCTTGTGCTCGCTCTCTCCCTCGAAAAAAAAGATAATAATAAAATTAAAAAATTAAATAAATAAATAAAATAATAAATTAAAATTAAAATCGAGTAAAATTAAAAATCCACTAGGGGCGCCTGGTTGGCTCAGTCAGTTAAGCGTCCGGCTTCAGCTCAGGTCATGATCTTGCCGTCTGTGAGTTCGTGCCCTGCGTTGGGCTCTGTGCTGACAGCTCAGAGCCTGGAGCCTGTTTTGGATTCTGTGTCTCCCTCTCTCTCTCTGCCCCTCCTCCACTAATGCATTCTCTGTCTCTCTCTGTCTCTGTTAAAAATAAACATTAAAAAAAATGTTTTAAAATTAAAAAAAAAAAAAGAAAAGAAAAGAAAAGGGGCGCCTGGGTGGCTCAGTCGGTTAAGCGTCTGAGTTCAGCTCAGGTCACAATCTCACAGTCCGTGAGTTCGAGCCCCGCGTCGGGCTCTGGGCTGATGGCTCGGAGCCTGGAGCCTGCTTCCGATTCTGTGTCTCCCTCTCTCTCTGACCCTCCCCCGTTCATGCTCTGTCTCTCTCTGTCTCAAAAATAAATAAACATTAAAAAAAAATTAAAAAAAAATCCACTTCCTCGGTGATAACAGTCACATTCCAAGTGCCCAATAGCCACATGTGGCTAGTGGTTACCATGTCAGAGAGTGCAAATATGGAACATCTCCATCCTTGTGCAAGTCCTCCGGGACGGCCTGCAATGTGATGCCTGTCACTTAGACACCCAGGCGTGATGCAAAGTCACTGCCTTGCCTCACTTTCCTCACCACTACCCAGTCCATTCACTAAAGTAGCCCCAAATGCTTCTTTAGGGAAGCATGACCCCGACCTGTGTTTCTTTGCTTTCTGCCATCTCTCTTCAGTCTCCAGGAGTGCAGCATGAAGGCTCATCACAGAGTCACAAGAATGAGATTTGAGCACTAAGAATGCATGTCCCGGCCTCCCCGTACACACACTGGCTGCCCAGCAGGAAACCTGCAATGAACGAGGTCCCCAGCTGTGGCCCCAGGCAAAGGGGCAGCTTGGACATCACTGATATTTCACCGGAATCAGAGTGTGCTCTCAGCCCCCAAGCCTGTTATGTGATAGCCAACTGTCCCTGGAAACAAGGCCTTTGCTGGCTTCTGGGGGTTTAGGGTTTTCCTTAAGCTCTGGATTCCTCTTGGCTTCTCTACACTTGGAGCTTACATCTGGAAAAGCAACCTCATTCTCTGGTCAGCTACCATGTGGTTTCTTTCTACAAATAAACTTTGCTGAAGGAATGTTCTGAGCACACGGCCTGTTGTCCCCCTTCCTCACCCCCAGCAGCATCTAGGCTGGGCCTCCTATACCATCAGAGCCACACTCCCCCAGGATATCCAGTTCCTTTCCTGTGAATCCCCCACTCTCAGGACCCAGCATGGAGGCTACCCCCTGCTTTCCCTATCTCGGCCTCAGCAGCCAGCTCCATGTTGCAAACTGTCCATCTCTGGTCCAAACATAGCCTCCTGACACTAGTCTTTTCCTGCTGGCTGCGGGTCCTGCTTAGCTTATTTTTCTGTGACCTCTACCCCCCAACCCCACACTCGAGGGGGGGTGAGGAGAGGTCACCATCATGACCTCTGACCCATGCCAGTTGCCCCATGACGAAGTAGAAGTCAAGATGTCAAAGCTCTTCCTAAGCCAGTTATTGGTGGCCTAAGCCAGTATTGTATTGTATGTACATTCCAAGCCCCAAGCTGCTGTGAGCCCGACCATGATTGTCTCTTTTCCTTGGGATTGTCTCCAGCAGAGAAACTGACTATGTCCCTTCCTCTGGGTTTGCTTCTCCACATCAGACGTAGTATGACAGGACATTTCCAATGGACACCCTTCCCTATCGTCAGCCCCTCAGGGAGGGCTTCTGTCCATGTGACTCTGGTCCCTCTCGCATCTAGGAGGCTGGACTTGGGTTACCCCTTAGACGTGCAAATAGCAGGCAGTAAGGACCCTTTTCCTATCTGATAACACATAGAAAGCAGACAAAGGCTTGAAGGAAGATAAGTAGGATGAGGACAATGCCATGAAGAAAGGTTGACTGTAAGTAAAAGTATTTGCAAAACATTTGCTCGTGAGCCACTGTCCGTCTGTTCTGCTGCCATAAAAACAGCCCACACAAGCTGATAAGAAAATTCTCAATGAAAACCTTGAAACATGGGCAGAATTTATGAAAAGGCAATGCTCACACTCATACAGAGATGCACCCACAAGATAAGTGAAGTATCTAAAATGGAATGTGTTCAATTTCACTGACTGCTGGTGAAATAAAATGCAAGTAAGTATGAGAAGCCAATTCTCACCCATTAGATTGGCAAAAAATTAAAAATAATGATCATTCCCAGTGCTGGCAAGATGTTTTGTCAAGAACTGCAACGGGTCTGGAATGTTATCCCACTTGCATAATTTTTGCACTTTGTATGTATGAATACCATAGAAACACAAGGCACTTGGATGGGGGGAAAGCATCCTTTACTGATGCAAGCAGATGAATGGTCAGAGTAAACTGCAGGATCAGTCCCTGACACTAGACCCATCGGTGATGCTATGAGAGCCACAGCAATTCTCTCATGAGTGGCAGGTTTCACTCCATAGACAAGGGATGGGAAAAAGGATTTCCTCTATTTGTACATAAGAGAGAGGCAACCATCCCCTCCTCTCTAGAAAGGCGGGAGAAAAAAAAAACCTTTGCTTTTTGGAAAAGGGATGGGAAGGGTCCTGGATTCTCGCTCTAACCTTTGGAACATAAAAACATCTCTCCAAGGGCCAGCTAAACCCAGTGTCTCAAGCTTTTACAACCAAAAGATGTCACCAAGGTCTGGGCTTCATTCCTTTTGAAATGTAAATACCTGGGAGAGAGCAGTCCAGTATTCCTGACACTTTGGAAGCTTAACAGAAATCTAGTCCAGGCTATAATCATTTGTCTCTCTTGGGGAGATAAGAGAAGTTTTATTACCCCTTTAAACTAGAGAAATTAACAAAAGGCTACAGATGTAATTCTCATAGTGTGTGAAAAGCAAAATGTGCCTAGGAGAAGTGACGTCAAACATTCCCTGCCTTTATACCGCACACATTCCTCTGTCTCAGGAAGCTAGAGCTTTTTACAGGAATGCTGAGAAGTCCAGAGAAGGTTTATGTCCCCACAAAGGGTTGGAGAGAGAAAAGAGCATTCTTGGGCTTTGCTGATAGAATGTGAATTGCGATAGCTCTTTAGGGAAGTAATCTAGCAAATCTACTCTGACCCCACACCTTCATACTCTAGAAATCCCACTTACGGAACGTAACAAATAGAAACGACCTTCATACTCTAGAAATCCCACTTACGGAACGTAACAAATAGAAACGAAGCTCCAAGTTGAAAGAATACACATGCAAGAATACAAATTGTGGGATTGATAGAAATGGTAACAAATGGAAAACAATCAAAATGCCCATCAGTAAGGAATACAGTATAAAGTGCTGAAACAGTTATACCATGAAATATTACGTTTTTTTTTTAATGGTTATTCTATATCTTAACCTGGAAGAATTTCCATTATATAGTTAAGTGACAAAGGTAGATGCAAGAGATATACAAAATATCCATTTTGTAAAACAATGAAAAAACCAACATGTACATATTTGGTATGTGTACATGATTATTTAACCAAGGAGAAAGACGTGGAGGGATAGACCTTTTTTTTACTGTTTATTTATTTTTGAGAGACACAGAGAGTGCAAGCCAGGGAAGGGAGAGAGAGGGGGGTACAGAGGATCTGAAGCAGGCTCTGTGCTGACAGCAGAGAGCCCCATGTGGGGCTTAAACTCACAAACCATGAGATCATGACCTGAGCCAAAGTTGGATACTTAACCGAGCCACCCAGGTGCCCCTGGTGGGGGGGAGAGGGGGGTAGACTTTTAATAGGAATTGCCTTTGGGAGAGTGGAGATGGGAAAGGAAAGAGGACGGTTAGGTTTAAATACAGCAAAACAGAAATAGGCATGGCCCAATACCAATGGAAAATTTAGGATGTAAAATTCACTCCATGGTATTGCTGTGAGTATATACAAATTGGATCTGTTCATGAGCAAGGACTAGAATAAGATATCAACACATGAGAATATGGGGGACTCAGATTTATTTATTCACTCAACAAATATATTGAAACTGTACTCTGCTAGGCACTCTTCTCATCCCTGGAGAGATAGTGCTGGACAATACCCTTGAGCTCATGGAGTTTTTATTCTCTACAGGGGAAACAGTGGCTTACGGCGAGAAATCAGTGTATCAGAAACTGTCAGGTGGCAATAAGTGCTAAGATCAAAACTCAAACAAGGACCAGAGCAACTGGGCTGCTGTTTAAAACAGGGTGATCCGGGAAGGGCTCTCATCTGAGCAGAGACCTGAACAAAGCTGGGAAGCAATCACATCCTTTCTCATCCACCCCACCCTCCCCACCCTGACCCCCAGCAAGTATCAACAGGCTCTCAGCCTCTCCTTTTGTTACCAGAGCCGGGTTCTTGGACCTGACAAGGATAGAAATGAGGCTGACCCATAGGTCAAAGGCACAGGCAGGGCTTTACTGGGTCAACAGTGCCTACTGAAGGGAGACACAGCACCAACAGAGAGTGGTTAGGGTGGCCTCCCTAACAACTGGGAGGCCCCGCTTATGTAGAGAAAGTTCCCATGGACAGTTCCCACTCAGGTTCTACTGAGGTCCATTATGTTAATAAGGGACAGAAAAGTGCCTCATCCTGGTTGGTGGATATTGGCAAGCATCTCAGGCAGCTCATTGTTCAGGAGGCTGTTTTTCAGGTTTGTGGAGCCTCTGTTCATTTTTGCACATCCACCAGGTATGGCTGCAGCTATTGGAGTTTTTTATTTTTTTTTTAAAGGTTTATTTATTTTTGAGAGAGAGAGAGAGAGAGAGAGAGAGAGAGAGAGAATGAGCAGGAGAGGGGCAGAGAGAGAGGGGCACAGAGGATCCAAAGCAGGCTCTGCGCTGTCAGCAGTGAGGCCGGTGTGGGGCTTAAACTCACAAACCCTGAGATCATGACCTGAGCTGAGGTTGGAGGCTCAACGGACTGAGCCACCCAGGCGCCCCTGCAGCTATTGGTTTTAAGTCTGGCTTGTTCATTGGGCCACATCCTGGTTCTGCTCTGTAAGAGAAGCAATTCAGCAAGAACAGCCAACAGGAAGTACCCCAGGTGCATAACATTTTTCACTTGGGGCTTGTTCCCCGGTCCCTGACTGTCCCACCTTCATGGTTTATTTCTGGACCCTGTCTTAGAAGACTCAAGTCGGAAGGTCCGAAAACCAGACACAGCCCTCTTCTGTGCCACGTAAGCATGGGGTGGGGGCGGTGAGTCCATACCTACCTTCCTCCTAGAAACATACACCATGGTATGCACCGTATATTATGCATAGAATAAAATTGTTCCGGAGGCAGTAAGATGTCATAGTGGAAAGTATGCAATGCAGAATCAAGCATTCTCGATTCAAATCCTGGCTCTCCCACTTCCTAGCTGCATGGCCTTGGGTAAGGTATTTAACCTCTGTAAACTTATTGTTAAGATGGGAGACAATAATTCTACCTACTCCCATAGAGTTAGTAAGCTAAAACATTTTTTCAATGTTTTATTTATTTTTGAGAGAGAGACAGAGCTCAAGCGGGGGAGGGGCAGAGAGGAGGGAGACCCAGAATCCGAAACAGGCTCCAGGCTCTGAGCTGTCAGCATGGAGCCCGACATGGGGCTCAAACTCATGGACTGTGAGATCATGTCCTGAGCCGATGTCAGACGCTCAACCGACTCAGCCGCCCAAGTGCCTGGTCCATAATAAGAGCGAAATAAAAAAATAAAAAAATAAAAAAAAAATTAAAAAAAAAAAGCTTTTGCAAAAAAATGCAATAGGAAAAAAATGTCTTCAACAAGTGGTGTTGGGAAAACTAGACAGCTGCATGCAAAAAAAATGAAACTGGACCACTTTCTTAAAGGCTACACAAAAATAAACTCAAGATCGATGAAAGACCTAAATGTGAGACGTGAAACCATAAAAGTCTTCGAAGAGAGCACAGGCAGCAATTTCTATGACATCGGCCATAGTAATATTGTTCTAGATATGTCTCCTGAGGCAAGGGAAACAAAAGCAAAACATAAACAATTAGTACTACATCAAAATGAAAAGCCCTGTACAGCAAAGGAAAAAAATCAACAAAACTAAAAGACAACCCACTGGGAGAATATATTTGCAAAAGATACATCCAATAAGGAGTTAATATCCAAAATATATAAAGAATTTATACAACTCAACACACACACACACACACACACACACACACACACACACACAAATAATCCAATTAAAAATGGACAGAAGATGTAAACGGATGTAAACAGAAGACGTCTTCTTCTCCAAAGAAGACATACAGATGGCCAACAGACTCATGAAAAGACACTCAACATCACTCATCATCAGAGAAATACAAATCAAAACCACCATGAGATACCACCTCACACCTATCAGAATGACTAAAATAAAAGACACAAGAAACAAGCATTGGCAAAGATGTGGAGAAAAACGAACTCTTGTGCACTGGTGGTGGGAATGCAAACTGGTGCAGCCACTGTGGAAAACAGTATGGAAGTTCCTAAAAAAATTTAAAATAGAACTACCATATAATCCAGTAATTCTACTTCTGGGTATTTACCTGAAGAAACCAAAAACACTAATTAGAAAGGATATACGCACCCCTCTGTTTATTGCAGCATTATTTACAATAGCCAAATTATGGAAGCAGCCCCGTGTCCATTGATAGATGAATGGATAATGAAGATGTGGTATATATATATATAATGGAATATTATTCAGCCATAAAAAAGAATGAAATTTTGCCATATGCAACGACATGGAAGGATCCAGAGAGTACAAAGCTAAGCGAAACAAGTCAATCAGAGAAAGATAAATATCATATGATTTCACTCATATGTGAAATTTAAGAAACAAAACAAATTAACAAAGAAAAAAAAAAGAGAGACAAACCAGGAGACAGATTCTTAACTATAGAGAACGAACTGATAGTCACCAGAGGGGAGGGGAGTGGGGGGATGGGTGAGATAGGTGAAGGGGATTAAGAGCACAGTTATCAGGATGAGCCCTGAGTAATACAGAGAATTGTTGAAGCACGATTATTGTACACCTGAAACGAAGATAACACTGTCTGTTAACTATTTAAATTAAAAAAGTAAAAAATAAAAGTAAATTAAAAAAAAAAAACCCACACAGGAGGCACCTGGGTAGCTCAGTCAGTTAAGTTTTCTACTCTTGATTACAGCTCAGGTCACGATCTCGGGGTTCGTGAGATCAAGCTCCGCGTCAGGCGGGCTCGCTGACAGCCCAGAGCCTGCTTGGGATATTCTCTCTCTCTCTCTCTCTCTCTCTCTCTCTCTCTCTCAAAATAAATAAATAAACGTAAAAAAAATAAACCCCACACAGAACCAAAACAAATATCCTTTAAAAAATAGCTTTTCTTTTTGCTATGACTGTTACTATTTATTACTATTGCTCTGACTACTTGCAGATGGGTCAGCAGCCCTCTCACAGGGTTGACTCATACGGAATTTGTAGAATTCTGAGGGCCTGCCCGGTGAAAACTTGACAGATTGTTGCTTCTCTTCTCTTAGCACTTAGCTGTCTCTCGTTGGCAGGGAAGAAGGGGGAGCAAGGCAAAGCCAGTAGTGAGGCACTGCTATTTTGAACCATGCAGTCGACACAGCCTTCTCTGAGGAGGTGATATTTGATGTGAAAGAAGTAGACAGGCAAAGCTTATTAAGAAAATGAGCTTGTATGAAACAATATGTACCCAACTTGAAGATACTTCTGGATTCACTCTTAACCAAATCAATGAAACACGAAAAAATATTTTACCCCTGGAATATGCATCATAGGATGAATAAAAAAGTAATTTGTGTTAATGTTCTCCTTTAACCTTTTATTTTATTTTTAATTTTTTTAATGTTTATTTTTGAGAGAGACAGAGACAGAATGCGAGTGGATTAGGGGCAGAGAGAGAGGGAGACACAGAAGCAGAAGTAGGCTCCAGGCTCTGAGCTGTCAGCACAGAGCCTGACGCGGGGCTCGAACTCATGAGCTGTGAGATCATGACTTGAGCCTGAAGTCAGACGCTTAACTGACTGAGCCACTGAGGCGCCCCGATCTTTGTTCTTTAAAGAAACAGAACAGGGGCCCTTGGGTGGCTAAGTCGGTTAAGCAGCCGACTTCAGCTCAGGTCGTGATCTCGCGGTCTGTGAGTTCGAGCCCTGCGTCAGGCTCTGTGCTGACAGCGCAGAGCCTGGAGCCTGTTTCAGATTCTGTGTCTCCCTCTCTCTCTGACCCTCCCCTGTTCATGATCTGTCTCTCCCTGTCTCAAAAATAAATAAACGTTAAAAAAAATTTTTAAATAAAAAATATCAGATGAAAATCATTTTTGTATGTTACTGAAATATATAATCTTATCACAACACATTGATTTATAATTAACAAGCTTTGTATTTTTTAGTATGTCAGGTTTTTTAAACAGAAAATCTCTGAAATTTTGGGTATAACCCTATCACAGAAAAATGATTCCTTGTTTACTATTATGGTCACTCATCATTTTAAAACAAATAAGGTTATGAAAAATTACTTTTCAGATTTTCAAAAAGAATAACATGAGTTGAAGAATCCCCAAGAATTCCAAGAAACTGCCATTTTGTTGTTGCTGTTCTTTAATCCCTAAGATAAATATCTACTGGGAATTTGGATGCATTGCTTTCTAGTGGGAGGAGACCACAATAACATGGAAAAAATGAATACCTCAGAAAATGTCGGGTCGTGTGAAGAGCTATGAAGAAAAATAAAGCAGGGTAAGTGGCTACAGAGAAATGAGGGTTGCTGTTCTAAATAGGGCAGATGGCAATGATGAGGAAAAGAAACAGAAAAAGACAGTGTGAGAAATCTGAGGAAGTCTTTGAGCAATCACAAAGGAAGCAATGATGGACCAGGGGGGTGTTTGGGAGTGTTCCTGCAGGGAGGGGGGGAAGGTGCCTTGCAGGTGCCAGGCACTGCATGCCAAGAGGAAGGGCAACTCAACCCACCTGAGCGCCTGAGCGAGTTTAGAAAGGTCAAGGAGCTGGGTGTGGCTGAAGTGCGGGAGAGGGGCAGGTTGGGATAGCCAGGGAGGTGGACCGGGACAGATACAGAATGCCTTGCATACCATGCTTGGGAGTTCAGCTTACAGGAAACCACGAGATCGTATCCTGGATCTGATGTGGTCAATTTTGTGGAAGATGCCTCAGGCAGCAGCATGACTGATGGACTGAAGGCTTCCTTCCCCAAATCCCTGCCAGGATTTGCACAGACCACAGCAGGACACGTCCTAGCGTTCCCGCCTTTGCCTTCCCACTTTCCACTTTTACTCTGCACCAGGCTTGTGCTAAGGGCTGTGTCTATAAACACAGGAGGACCTGGGCCTCATTTTTAACCAGAAGGAATATAGAGGTCTTCAGGGAGAGGCAGACAGATAATCAAAACAAAACCACAAATGGTTAGAGGTGCTGGGACAAAAATGCGTGACTCACTCAATGGCTCTCCGAAGCAGGTAATAGGGAGAGTGAGGATGGGGTGTGTTAAACATGGGTCCAGAGTAGAAGTGACACCTGAGCTAGATAGGAAAGAAGTACTGGCCAGGCAAAGCGTAGATGCAGTGGAAGTGGAAGATTAAGTCAAAGAGCACCAAGGCTGGAACACCACCGGCCTTTAGAACAAGGTACCTGGTGGAGATTGCTACAGTGTGGGGTAAGACTGAGGTCAGAGATCCAACAGAACCCCGTGTAACTAGATGAGGGACCAGCGTCTACTAGATAATTATAATCAGGGAAGAAATCTGATCTAAATCTAAGTTTTTAAAAAGTTATGTTAATAGTAGTATAGAGGATAGATTTGTAGAGGGCATATTTTTAAGCTTACAATCAGATATATCAAATGTTTTAATACCATGGTGAACTCCAAAGAGTTCAAAGCTTTGGAATCCAATAATCTCAACCAAAGTTCATGCTCTGTTACTTCCTGGTTGTGAGCCCTCAAGCAGCTCACTTAAATACATTGAGCCTCAGTCTCCCCATCTGTAAAATGGGGATAATAACCCACTGTGCAAGGTTGTTAGGAGGATTGAATGAATCCAATCGGGTGAATGCACCTTGTAAACTTCACATACCCACACGAATGCACAGATTTGTTGTTCTGCCCTGAAGGACATTTTCTGTCAAGGTGTTATTAGAGTCGAATAACATTAATGATAATGTTCAATGTCTATGAAGTTAAACAGGGAATATGGAAATGGCTGAGGTGGTTTTTTTGTTTTGGGGTTTTTTTTATTTGTTTTTTTTTTGTTTGTTTTGTTAAGGTGATAAGATGGACTGGATGGAGAGGGCTGGGCCTTGGAGTTCAAACAGACCCAGATGATGGGGCATTATTGGCTCATTGGCAAGGGTAGACATAGGAGTCCAGACCAGAAGATCAGTAAGAGAGGGAAGGCAGAGGCAGAAGTAAGCATCACAAGCCAAGGTCCAAACTAAGTACAAGGTCCAGGTGCCCATCTAGGCAGCAGAAAGCAGCAATCGGCATAGACCCACAGGGCAGAGATCTGAGCCACCAGGGTAGGTGGTATGGGAAGAGTGGGATGGCTCTTGAAGAGCCCCCTCTACAAAAATGTGGGTTTGTTCATTCAGCAAACATATATTCAGTGTCAATGACATTTTAGGGTCGAGAAATACAAAGTCACATGAGTGAAGGAGCTTATAATCCAATGAGGAAGACCGACACATGAGATCCTGCTAACACAACCTGACAAAAAAACAACAGAAGGAAACACAGAGTATTCTTGGAACAACAAGAGAAGTGGATAGCTAATCCAGGCTAAGTTAATGTCAGACAATTCTGGAGGATGTGATGACTGAGTGGAGTTCGAAAGGATGAATTCGAGTCAGCCAGGTGAACCACATACATTTCAAGGGTGAGGGCATTCCAGGCAGCAGGAACAGTGTGAGCAACAGCAGGGAAACAAGAAGCAGGAAACACAGGCAGGTCTAAGGAGGAGTGGCTGCAGGTGATGGATGATGAGAAGGGCGGGGGATGAGACTGGAACAGTGGACCAGAAAGCTTCCTGGTCCAGCCTAAGAAAACTGGGACTTCATCCTGAAGGCCATAGGGAGCCACAGAAACATTAAGCAGGTGAGCGTTAGGACGGGAAGACCATTACTAAGATCCATGTTGCTATGACCGAGGGGACAAAGCAAGGGATTTGGGGATAGAGGAGATGGTGGGCCAGGAAGACACAGAGGAACAAGGCAGGAAGTTTCATTATGCAGAGTTCTCCAGAGAAACAGAACATATAGGGGCGCCTGTGTGACTCAGTTAATTAAGCGTCCAACTTTGGCTCAGGTCATGATCTCACAGTCTGTGAGTTCGAGCCCAATGTCAGGCTCTGTGCTGACAGCTCAGAGCCTGGAGCCTGCTTTGGATTTTGTGTCTCCCTCTCTCTCTCTGCCCTTCCCCCACTTGTGCTCTGTCTCTCTTAAAAATAAACAAACATTAAAAATAATTTTTAAAAAAAGAACATATAAGTACTTAAAAGCACATATACATACGTATATGAACTTATTATAAGTGATTTATTATAGAGGTTGAAAAATCCCAAGATCTGCAGTTGACAAGCTAGAGACCAAGGAGAGAGCCAATGGCACAGTTCTAGCCCAAGTCTGAAGGCCTGAGAAACTGGAGAACCAACGGTATAAATTCCAATTTGAGTTACAGCCCAAAGGCAAGAGAAAACTGATGTCCCAGCTTGAAGACAGTCAGGCAGACAGAGCAAAATCTCCCTTCCTCCTCCTTTTTGTTCTATTTCAGACCTTCAATAGATTAGGTGAGACCCACCATTTTGGGGAAGGCTATTTGTTTCACACAGTCTACTGATTCAAATGTTAATCTCATCCCAAAACATCCTCACAGACACACGAAGGATAATGTTTAACCAAATATCTTGGCACCCCATGGCCCAAGCAAATAAATTATGTGACACATAAAATTAACCATCACAGAAGCCCTACCAGAATCAAGGTCACACAATGGAGCATCTCCAGCCGCCTGATGGAATTGAGTGCTGAGACCCCAAATTGATACTTAGAGCGAGGCCAAGTGGGAAGAGGACCATGAAACATGGAGAGAGTGGGAAAAAGAGGTCAGAAGTGAGTAATGGAGCTATTAGAAATTATGATTAAGGTATATATTAGTATTTATAGACAGAGAAAGATGTCAACTCAATATTGTCAAGATAAAAGGATTAAAAGGCAGTATTTCACAATGTGTGTGAAATGATCTCATTTAAAAATATGTTGAGTGGCACCTAGATGGCTCAGTCGGTTAAGCGCCCAACTCTTGATTTCAGCTCAGGTCATGATCTCACAGTTTGTGAGTTTGAGCCCCGCATCGGGCTCTGTGCTATTGGTGCAGAGCTTGCTTGGGATTTTTGCTCTTTCCCTCTATCTCTGCTCTCTCTCTCATAAACAAACAAATAAGCAAAATAAAAATAAAAATATGTTGTGTGTACATGTGTTGGTGGAGGTACACACACCTAGAGGAAAGTCTAGAAGGATAAGCACATATGTTAATTGCAGAGTTTCTCTGGGTGTTGGAATTCCAAGTGACTTTTACTTTCTTCCTTATGTCCTTCTGAATTATCTTTATCTTCACAGCTGGCATGCGTCATATGTATAAATCAGAAAAATCAATAAAACTATCCATTCTGGGGGAAAAAAAAAATCACGTTACAAAACGCAAATGAGAATCTTGCCAATTCATCTTTTGCTTCCACTCTTGGGTAGTTAGTTCCTCACTGATCAAGCTCCTTGACACAACCCACAGGACCTTTCGCGATGTGGCTGGTACATGGGAACAGTGGCTCCTGACCGCTGTTCTAACAGAATAGCTTCCCCCCTTGCACTGCCTCCTCTGGCAACCCTGAGCCAGCACATCTGGACACACCCTGCCGGTTGTCTGTGCGAGTCTTTGGCTCCCACTCTCCCTACTAATTCTTTCCCCCTCTTTGTAATGAATGATTACCCTCTACAAGACTCAGTCCAGGGACCTCTCTTCCCAAAAGTCATTTCTTGATCTCCCCGATCTGGGTTTAGTGCCCCTACGTCAGCCTTCCATTTATGCTTGATGCATATCTCTGTCACAGCGCCTTTATACTGAATTACGGGAGGTGTGTGTACATGTCTTTCTCCACCATTGGATGTGTCTCTGTCCTCTGTTTCTCTCCAGGGTTCTCGTCCACAGCCAGGCTCAAAGACTTTTGGTTGACTAAATGGACTTTTTGAAGGATCTGTAAGAAGTGAAATACAGGTTTTATTTTATCATGGTGGGTAATGGCGGGCCAGTGAAGATTTACAAAGGGAAGCTGTTAATACTCTAAGTCACAATAGTAGCCCCTCTCCTCTCTTTCTTCTCCTGTTTTGCCTCCTGCTCTCCTTTTGTTTCCCCTCCCATCCCCACACCCACCTTCTTCCTTTTCTTTCTAGAGAAGTGTTTCACAAATTTTGGTGAACGGAAGAATTGCCCAGGGAGCCAGCTAAATGCAGTTTCCCAGGCCCTGCCCACAGTTCAAATTTCTTAGATCAGGGATGGGGCCCAAGCGTCTGCATCTTCACAAGTGTACTAGATGATTCCGTTCCAACTTTGAAAAATACCATCTTAGAAAATGTAGGATTCTTCATTTCCTTTGCCTACTAACGTTAACTAAGCGAGATGTGAGTGTGTTATCTACAACGTTCTCCGTTTCCCGGTCACATTTCCTGATCCCACAAACTCAAATCCATCTCACTGATTCAACGCATGTTCCAGGATAGAAAGCAGCTTTCGATGTGGCTTAGAGTGTGCACTATGGCTGAGCAGCTGACAACATCTCCCCAAGCCTTCAGCGCACCTGACTCACAAGTGTGATGACTTTGCCTTGTTACCCATATAACAACAGTAATTATGACCATCATCATACCCACTATAGCTGCCATTTATTAAGACCCTACTATGTACCAGACACTGTGCAAAGTGCTTTACTAGCATTATCTCACTTAAGCCTCATAGCAGCTCCATGAGGCATATACTATTATTATCCCCACTATACCAATGAAGAAGCTGGAATTAGGGAGGTTCTGACCAAGGCCACACACGCATAAGCGGTGGAGTCACCTGAACTCACCTGATCTAACTGCAAATCCCATGGTCTTCCCACTATGGCTCCTGCTAGATAGATATAGATGATTAATAGATAGATCCTATCTATCTAGATGATTAATAGATAGATAAATGGGTGGACGGATGAATAGATTGATGGATGATAGATGGATAGATCGATCGATAGATAGATAGATAGATAATAGGATAAACAGGAAGGAAGGGGGAGAGAAAATGATAAAGGAGAAGACGGAAGAAGGAGGGAAATTGCTTTATGTAATGAACTTACTCTCTTTCAGGGCTTCTTTGAGAAGCAGAGGTAAAAATTCAGATTATTTCAGGATGCCAGATGGGTGTTTCTTAGCATGCAACGGTGCCTAGAAAAGGCTACGGAGTCACCCTGGTTTTATAGGGGCCACATGGAGATAACCCTACTAGCTTTCGCTGAGGTGGAGAAGGCCAATGAGATCACAGATACAAAATTATAATTGTTTTATCATTATGTTTCCTGTGGTTTTCCACTTGGATCTTAGTGCAGATCAGTTGTCCAAAGTTGTGAGCACCAAACAGCTTGGATAGCAAGGAAATTGTAGAATTGTAGAGTGTTTGCTTAGGTCTTTGAAAAAACATACAGGTGGCACCTTACACGTGCTTCCAGTCAGCCAGCACAGTGCACTGCCCTCCTTCCCCACAAGCTAAGACCAGGGATGAGGGGTATGCTTGTGCTTAGGGATATCACATACAGCCCAGGTTGGTTTGGTGCATCCTAGAAGCAAAGGGACCTGTGCCTCACACTAGGTGGTACCTGAGGAGATGGGGAGACAGTCTCCTCTCCCCACCCCCATGCAAAGTAGGATAGGAGGGAGCAGCTTCAGAATAAAAATGACATATGACAAGGCTAGGCCAAGCGGGCTTCAGATAGCCCTATGGCGTCCCCCCAGAGCCTCCGAGTAGCTCAGGAGAGCCACAAAACACCTCCCGCACTTACAAGGAGGACACAGAAGCTAGCTGGAAGAGAGACAGCCAACGGTTCTACACATGCCTCAAGATCGAGTTTAAACAAACAGACATAAACACCACATGACAGCGAATGCCAGCACTTTCCAAATGTCTGAAAACCAGATGGGCTACACGTTTCAATAGCAGTCAGGATGGAAAGACCCATGAAGGCCATACGTGTCCTCTCTCTTTCTCTCTCTCTCTCTCTCTCTCTCTCTCTCTCTCTCTCTCTCTCTCTCACACACACACACACACACACACCTTTCAGTGGCTTGAACTTATATACAATCATGGAAAAAAAGGGACAGAAGTTCCCTGAGCCAGCTGAGAAAGCCTAGAATTGAATCGTTTCTACCACCGGAAGGAATGAGGACCCAAGAGAAAATTTAATTGCAGTCATAAAAGAAGAAAGCTACCTTTGTTCAGCAGACTTGAATTTTGAGCTCCCAAATTCATACTCACTGCGAATGTTTGTTGACTGAATGAATAAACAAATTGTATTGGGGAAAGAAATTCTGCTGCAGCCAGTTCCTGGTAGAACAGTGCTGGCTGTCCTCCAGGGAAAAGAGTAATTACTAAAAAGAGTATCTGCTTTCTAGTTCTTGCCCGGTGCTTATTATCTGTGGCTCCTTGAGTAGGTCGCAAGTTCCTTTAGGACTCATTTCCGTAAAATGGGCATAATGATGCCTGCCCTGCCTTCCTTATAATGTGACCATGAGAACAAAATGAGATAATGTATAGGAGGTTGCTTTACACAGATTATAATAAGGGCCTGTGGATCGCCTCTGTCTTGTGATTCCAGAAGCAAGAAGAAAGTAAATGAACGCAAGGATCAGAGCTCTGGGGTAACCATCTTCTCAACCAAAATGCTTTTCTAGAACTGATAAGGAACAGTGACTATGTCTTCCCTGTGGCCGCAGCAGAGCTAACTGGATGCTATAAAGGATTCAGCTCTCTATAGAAGAGAGTACAGTTCACCAGAAAGAAATTCTCAGGGCACAAAACAGATTTATTTTCATTGTGAAATAGTCTGCCGTGCAACAACAAATTAAGCTCGGGGTGACTATTCCCGTAAAACACGTCCTGTGCGTAGCACTGCTATTATGGGGTGGACCGACATGGTAAAGAATCAATTAAAACTCTGACACATCCAAAGGAGCTCGAAGACCTGTTTCACAGGTTTTCCCCAAAGGAAAATAATCATGCTGCATTATACTTTGGAAGCCGATCGAGGCGAGATTTCGGAGACAAGTTCTGGGGTTTACAAGACAGACTTCAGCTTTTCCAAAATCACTTTTGAAGTGCTCTTTAAAGGATTATAGCATTCAATTCTCCATCAGTCGGGCGGCATCATGGTGGAGCAAGAGGGATTATTGTCAGGCGGACGGACTCCAGAAAACCGTAAGTTCCCTTAAAATTAACAAAGCACTTAAAGGGATGGTGGAAATATTGCAGTGTGTATATTCATGCCCATTTTGAAATGAAAGCAAAGCTTAAGCAGGAAAAATCGGAGGGATAATAAAGCTGAATATCCTTGCTATTTTTATAATAGCACTATGCCACCAAAGGGGTGCTCATTGTTTAGAAACACAGTTTGAAAAGTTCTAGAATTTCAAGAAGAGCCTCCCTTCCCCACCAAATATATATATATATATATATATACACACACACACACACACACATATATGTGTGTGTATATATATACACATATATATGTGTGTATATATATATATATATACACACAAACATACAAACACACACACATATATGAACGAGAGGGTTAATAGTAGAATGTGAATAATGTTTGTGGTCACACTGCTTAAACTATGTTTCTATGACAGCAAGTAGGAATGTTCACTTAACGTTCACCTTAAGAACAACATGTTTTCCGGCAAATTCAGACATCTGTGTAAACCATCTTCAGCCTCAGTGCCTGAATAACTTCTGTGCCTCAACCTGAACAAAGAGAAGAGATTTTGAGGTTCAGGCAGTATATTTGCAGAAGCGTGGCCTACAAATGAGCTTCACAGAAAGAAAGAACTCGGTAAGACCAAAGCAAGGCAAGCGTCAGCAGTGACCATTGCTGAGGGACAGGTTACGGCCTGTCAACGCAACAGGCGTGTCAGGAAATGGCTGGGGGACTCGGCTAACCCCCATTTTGCAGGCTAAGTCAAAAGCAAAGAACTAGAGAGAAAAGACAACATGAGGGTACAGTGTAAATGTTACACTTTCAAAACATTTCCCCGGGAAAGAGAGACAGAAAGGAAAGGAAACCCTGAGAGTAAGGACAAGACTAAGCCTGCCCATTGACATGTTCAGCATGGGTTCAGAACGGGACGTTTTCAGAGGAAATGCTCTCATGGTGCAGGAATCCGTTTGGTTAGGAAAGCAAAAACATTTGACAATTCTGTCATGAAGTCAACACACAATATCTTTTCTTTTTAAGGATGAGGAGGTGAGAAGGAGATTGGGCACTCCCTTTTTAACCAAGTATACTACTCACTATAATTTTTCATAAAGAAAGAACTTTTGTTCTTTTCTTGCTTCTGTGGTTACCTCAACCTTTAAGCTCTCCTTTATGGCTTGAAAAAAATATTTTTTTACAAAATAATATGTACTTCGTGCACTCATGCTTTCTTAATCTTTGCAGAACAGAGGTCTCTCACAGCCACTGAGGGAGGCTCAGAATGTGCTGGCACCTTGGAATCTTGGGGTTCTGCCAAGATCCTCGGGGCTGCAGGGATAAAGGGTGCCCTGCATTCTGGCCTCCGCCTCAGCTCTCTGTCCTCAAACACATACCCCAAGCTGCATACCCCGGCCCCACGGGGCTTTCCCCTGTGAGTTCATAGGAAAAACAAAGTTTCCGCTGCTTTAAAGGAAACCAAAAAATTGAATATCACTAAAATATGCAATCTTTTCATTTGATAGGGGAATTTAACTTCCCGGAGAAGCGTAATGAGTTAGATAAAGGCAAAGCAGCCACAGAAGCCAGGCATACGGATTACTAGTTCTATGACGCTGGTGTTTCTCTCCCTTTGTCCAAATGAGCTGGTAAGCTCCTCTGTGCCTCACCCACCTTCCACCTCCACTTAGCTCATTACTTGTATTCAAAGCTTCCCCACCTACACCACCTTTTCCTCAAGGATAAAACTGTGTCTCATCCCTCTGTAGTCAATCCAATTCCACAAACATTTTATTAAGCACCTTCTCTGGGAAGCCCTATACCAGCCCACCTGCAAGTCACAGAAGAATAAGACATCATCCCTACCCTCAGATACGTATACAGCCTGTTACAATTAAAGGTGTCTTCTAATGATACTATGACAGAAATTCTCTTGAATATATTGTAGCATTGAAACATGAGAGAGAGGAGGAAAACAGTCTGGCAGTTTCTCAAAACATTAAATGCAGAATTATTATTATACGGCCCAGCAATTCCACTTTCAGGGATACGCCCAGAAGAATTGAAAACGGGCCCTCAGACAAATACACGTATATGGGTGCACTATTTACAGGAGCCAAAAGATGGAAACAGTCCAAATGTCCATCAACAGATGAATGAATAAACAGAATGTGGTATATTCATTCAATGGAATATTACTCAGCCACTAAAAAGGCATGGATTTCTAATGCTGCCACCACACAGATGAACCTCTTACAGGGGCACCTAGGTGGCTCAGTCAGTTAAGCTCTTGATTTCAGCTCAGGTCATAATGTCACTGTTCAAGGGATCAAGCAGAGCCTGCTTGGGATTCTCTCTCTCCCTCTCGATCTCTGCCCCTCCCCCCTCACACACGTATGTTCTCTCTCTCTCTCTCTCTCAAAATAAATAAACACTTAAAAATACTGTATTACAGAAACAAAGCTAGACACAAAGGTCACATATTGTATGATTCCATTTATATGAAATATTCAAGGTAGACCCATCCATGGAGGCAGAAAGCAGAACGATGGTGGCTAGGGACTGGGGGGGGGTGGGGGAGGACAATGGAGAGCAACCTGCTTAAGGTGATGAAAATGTTCCAAAACTAGACAGTAGGGATGGTTGCACAACATTGTAAATGTACTAGTGCTAATGAATTGTTCAGTTTAAAATTGTTCAATTTAAGTTTATATTATGTGAATAAGGGGAGGGCTCTGAAGAAGCCGGGAGGGAGGCAGGAAGCAAGCTGATAGGACCCATTGAGGATAGTCTCTGGCAAGCCTGGGATGCCTTTGGAATTCACCCTGGGAGAAGTGGAATAGCCAGTGAAATGGACATTTTGGGGGCACCCGGGTGGCTCTGTCAATTAAGTGTCGGCTAAGGTCATGATCTCACAGTTGGTAGCTGTGAGCCCCACACCAGGCTGTGCGCTGATAGCATGAAGCCTGCTTGGGATTCTCTCCCTCCCTCTCTTTCTGCCCCTCCCAAGCTCTCTTGCTCTCTCTTTCTCCCCCTCTCTCTCAAAAAAAAAAATAATAATAATTAAAAAAATTAAAAACAAATAAGCTGGACATTTTGAGTGGGTGGCTAATACCAGAAGGGAGGGTCTGGACCCCAGGAAACAGCATGTGGAGGCCACTGGCCCAGTGAGAGATCATAATGAATGTACCAGGATGTAAACTCCCTGCCTGATCATGTTCCAGCTAAGTGATTGCAATGATCTTCCACTAAATTTGAACTCAGAAATAGTAACCGGGAAGAAAAGTTGTGGGTCTTTTTTTAAACACCTTAAACTCCTATTTTTGCATATCCTACCGCCTTTGGCACCCAACAGATTTTAGCGTAAAATTAACCTGCTTCCTCTTTTTCTAAAGATTACTCATAAAGACCTGTCTTTGAGCAAATACCTCACCAAAGAATGGTTGGTTTTGATGAGAGCAAATTGTAGGCTGAAAATAGGTTTAGAAAAGGAGGTAGGATCCAAAATTAATACATTTTTTTGGCCCAGTCTCAATTTCAGCCACTTGACTGTGTTAAGAAATATTACATGCTATAATTTAAGTGGCCAGTGGGATTGCTTTGTACAGAGAATAAAACTTTGAATGAAAACAGAATGAAAATCTTATCTACACCATGCTCATCTAAGTACTAAGTTCAATGTCACCTGTGAGAACCCTACAGAACCTATCTAACCAAACTTTAGAGGGAATTCAAAAGATCTCAATCTTGTAGTCGGTGTATCCACCAGTCAGCTTCCCTTTGTCTGTTTAGAGTGACCAACTGTTCTCAGGAAGCCCTAGGATCGAGAGTTTCCCAGACCCCAGACTTGCAGTGCTGAAATCAGAACATTTGGGACTGGCTTTCACGTCCACCAAAACCTCTTCCAAAATTCTATCTTTGGTGCTGGATCATTTCCACTTGGAAAAAAAAAAAAAAAAACAGCAGCAGGAAAGAAGAGAGAGGAAGAGGTGGGCATCATGCGGCATCCAGAATGTGGAAAGTAATGTATTCAAAGAGGAAAAATGCAGGAAGTCAGCAGGGTGCAAGGTGCAATGCATTCAACGTGATCCCTCAGACTCAGACTTCACACCTGCTTGCCATGACCATGATGTGACTTTCAGGCAGGTTGCAAGGGAATGTTTTTTCACCTTCTAAATCACTCACTGAGCAAATGCCTACTGAGGTCCTTAAAATGACCAGGCTTGGGATCAGGTATTGGGATCTGGAGAGGAAGATGTGTTAGGTTGGCCTCCAGAGATGCTCACAGGCTAGAGGCCAAGTAGAGGGGGGTGAACCGGGTGACAACCAAGTAATCAGTCATCAGAGTTCCCAGCTTCTAAGAGCGAGACATTTATATTATCTGTCATTCTCACAAGTACACCTCAGGGTAGGTAATACTATCCCCATTTTAAAGATAAAAGATAAAAACTGAAACTCAAATTGGTGGAACTTGCTCAGGGTCACCCCACTAGGTGTGGGGCAGAGGCAGGCTGTAACCCAAGATTTTGAGCAAGGTTCCCTTTATTCCCAAAGCTCTGCCCATTCTACTATTCTCAGGCCCCTTTCAGTGTGACCAGGGTTAAGATCAAGGTCATTCTGATTTCTGACCTTACTCCAGCCTGCCTTAGCCTTTCATCAGAGAGCAGCTGTATCTACACTTTGAACTGATAGAGAAATTGCTGGATAGCTGGATGGCTAAGGGAGCCTGGATGGCTCAGGTGGTTAAGCATCTGGTTCTTGATTTCAGCTCAGTTCGTGATCTCATGGGTCATGGGGTTGAGCCCCACATTGGGCTCTGTGCTGACAATGCAGAAGCTGCTTGGGATTCTCTCTCCCTCTCTCTCTGCCCCTCCTCTCTTTGTGCTCTCTCTCTCTCTCTCAAAATAAATACATATTTTTTTAAAAATATCCATACTAATGGCAGAGGCAGAGTAGAGGTAGGAAAAAGTTAGATATTTATGTTCAACTAGCAGACAACTGGAAATTGCTATTAGAGGTTGGATCCAGATGGCATTCAGAGAGGAAAACACAATGCCTCAACGTCATTGGAATTGGCACTGATTTGCTTGGATAAGACACCAAAGTCACAAGCAACAAAAGAATAAACAGGCAAACTGGACTTCATCAAAATGAAAAACTTTTATGCATCAAAGGACACTATCAACAGAGCGATAAGGTAGCTGATAGAATGAGAGGAAATATTTGTAAATTACATCTGCTAGGGCACTGATATCCAGAATATATAAAGAACAACAAAAACGCAAACAACCAGATTCAGGTAAAGTCCTAGAATAGACATTTCTCCCAGGAAGATATACAAATGACTAATAAGCACATGAAAAAAAGGCTCGACATCACTAATCATTAGGGAAATGAAAATCAGAACTTTGATGGGATACCACTTCATATCTGTTAGGATGGCTATTATCAAAAACAAAACAAAACACAACTAAGAAAATAACAAGTGTTGGCAAGGATGTGGAGGAATTTGAACCCTTGTGCATAGTTGTAATGTAAACTGGTACAGCTGCTGTGGAAAACAGTATGGTGGTCGCTCAGAAAATCAAAAATAGAATTACTACATGATCCAGCTATTCCACATCTGGCTATATACCTGAAAGAATTAAAAGCAGGGACATGAAGAGATATTTGTGCACCCATTTTCACAGCAGGATTATTTACAATAGACAAAAAGTGGAAGAAACCCAGGCATCCTTGATGGATGAATGGAAAAACAAAATGTGGTATATACATACAACAGAGTATTATTCAATCTATTCCAACATAAAATTTGAAAGGAAATTCCAACATAAAATTTGAAGACATTATGCTAAGTGAAATAAACCAATCACCAAAAAGACAAATACAGGGGCACCTGGGTTTCTCAGTCTGTTAAGCAACTGACTTCGACTCAGATCAGGATCTCACAGTTCATGGGTTTGAGCCCTGCATCAGGCTCTGTGCTGACAGCTTAGAGCCTGGAGCCTGCTTCAGATTCTGTGTCTCCCTCTCTCTCTGCCCTTCCCACACTCACGTTTTGTCTCTCTCTCTCTCTCTTTCAAAAATAAACATTTAAAAAATGATTACAAAAGGGACAAATACTGTATAATTACACTTCTATGAGGTGGTTAGGGTAGTAAAATTCAGAGAGACAGAAAGTATAAGGGTGGTTGCCAGGGGCTGGTAGAGAGGAAGGAATGGGAGTTTTTTTTTAAAGTTTTTTTTTTAGTGTCTTTTTTTTTAAGTTTATTTATTTATTTTGAGAGAGCGAGTACATGTGCTATGTGAGTGGGGAAGGGGCAGAGAGAGAGAGAGAGAAAGAAAGAATCCCAAACAGGCTCCACACTGTCAGCACAGAGCTTAACATAGGGTTCAAACTCACAAACTGTGAGATCAAGAACTGAGCTGAGATCAAGAGTCCAAAGCTTAACCAACTGAGCCACCCAGGCACCCCAGGAGTTAGTGTTCAATGGGTACGAGCTTTCAGTTTAGGAAGAAGAAAAAGTTCTAGAGATGGATGGTGGTGATGGTTGCACAACATAATCTGTTTCATGCCACTGAACTATACACCTAAAAATGGTTAAAACAGTAAGTTTTATGTAATGTATATTTAACCACACACACACACACACACACACACACACACACACACACACACACACACACAAGATGCCATTCAAGGGACATGCATCTACTGACTCAAATTCCACCCAAAATTCTATTCAATGACAGGGGGAAAAAATGTTTAAAGAATTCATTAGAAGGGGAGTTGTTGTTTAAAGGGTGTTAAGTTTCAGTTTTGCAAGACAAAAAGTTCTAGGGATGGACAGTGGTGAGGGTTGCCCAACAATGTGAATGTACTCAACACTACTCAACTCTACACTTAAAAATAGTTAAAATAGGGGCACCTGGGTGGCTCAGTCAGTTAAGCATCTGACTTAGGCTCAGGTAATGATCTACAGTCGGTGAGTTCAAGCAGTGGGTCGGGCTCTGTGCTGACAGCTCAGAGCCTGGAGCCTGCGTCAGATTCTGTGTCTCCCTCTCTCTCTCTGCCCCTCCCCCATTCACAATTTGTCTCTCTCTCTCTCTCTCTCTCTCTCTCTCTCTCTCTCTCTCTCAAAAATAAACATTTTTAAAAATAAAAAAAAATAGTTAAGATAGCGGAGACCCTGGGTAACTCAAGCCGGTTGAGCACCCAACTTTGGCTCAGGTCACGACCTCAAGGTTTGTGGGTTCGAACCCCACATCGGGCTCTGTGTTGACAGCTCGGAGCCTGGTGCCTGCTTGGGATTCTGTGTCTCCCTCTCTCTCTGCCCCTCCCCCACTCACACTCTCTCTAAAAAATACACAAACATTTAAAAAACTAAAAAAAAAATAGTTAAGATAGTAACTTTTATGTCATATAAATTTTACCACGATTAAAAATAAAAATCTATTAGAACACAGGAAATCAAGAATGGGGGCTATAACCCACCAGAAACTATCAGGAACTTCTGAATGAGAGAAAGTAGTTGGGATTGGACTGAGAAAGAGGAAGGAAGAAATCTTAGCTTGAAATGCTTGCAAGCATCCTGCAGTGGAAACAGTGAAGGTGAAGGAAGAGAGGGATTGTCCAGGAAATGAACTGAGGTTCTCTGCAAGACAGCAGTCCTCAAACTCAATGGGGCATCACTGTCACCAGGAGCATGGGTCCAGGTATAGATTGCTGCACCTCGTCCCCAGAGTTTGTCTGGGGTGAGACCTGACAATTTGCAATTCCAGTAAGTTCCCAGGTGATGCTAATACTGCTGGTTTAGAGACAGAGATTTGAGAACCACTTTGAGAAGCAGTTAGACCTGTCAGCACTTCCTCCTCCTTCACTGTAATGAGTGACAGACAGCAGCATCTCTCCCAGGTGGAAGCACTGAGTGCAGATTCTGAAGCCCCAAATTCATAGAAAACTCAAGGGGTGGGTCCAAGAACCTCCGCACTGGAGGACAACCATGAGCGCATAATCCATCCCCCCCACGGTGATGGGAAGCAACTTGAACCATTAGCCTACCAGGGACTTCTAACGCCAAAGAAGAGTAGGCAGCCAAGAACATTTGAGAAAAGCCAACACTGGGAGAAGAGCAACAATGTCAAGAAAGAGTATTAATACACAAGGAAGTAGAATTAATCAAACAGACACTAAAATATGTATAATTAATAAACTGTCAGATTCTAGAGACACACAAGGATGAAGGGAGAAGATAAAGAAGGAAGGGAAGAAGAGTATGTTATACACATACACATATATTATATATATATGTATTTATATATATACATACGTATGTATATATACATACGTATGTATATATAGTGAAAATAAACATCCAGCCTTCCAGAAGGCTCCCTGTTGCCAGAGACAATCACCATTCTGCCCTTCATCACCATAGATTTGTTTTGCCTTCTTTTGAACCTCATACAAATGGAATCAGAGATCACGTCCACATCCTCGTTTGCATCCGGCTTCTTTAATTCGACTTTATGTCTATGAGATTCATCCCCCTTATTGTGTGTGGCAGTAGTTTGTTCTTTTTCATTGATAGTTTTCCATTGTATAAATACATCACAAGTTATTTTTTATTCTACAGTTACTGGATATTTGAGTTGTTTTCAGTTCGACTGCGAAGAATCTTCACATACATGTCCTTTGATGAACATAGGAATGTGCTGGTCTTTGGTATTCACAAAGTGGCATGTTTGGATATAAGATCTACTTACATTCAACGTTAGTAAATACCGTCAGCTTTCCAAAATGCTTATAACAACGAGAATTCCAGTTGCTCTATATCCTTGTTAATGCTAGGCTGATTAATAATTTTAATTACATCAAGTGATGGGGGGAGGATAGACCATCATGTGGGGGGCTCTTTCCCAGTTTTACTGAGAAATAATTGACAGATTCAATTTTGGAAAAAAAGGAAGGAAAGAAAAAAAGGACAGAAAATGTTTCTCCTTGTGACGAGAACACTTAGGATCTACTCTCTTAACATCATTCCTATACATCCTACAGCAGTATCTGCTACAGTCCTCATGTTGTCTACTACATCCCTAGTATTTATTTATTTTATTACTGAAATTTGTATCTTTTGACCCCCTTCTTCCTATTCTCCCTCCCCCCACCCTCCACCTCTAGTAACAGGTCTGATCTTTTTTTCTATGAGTTTGCTGTTATTGTTTTTCCTTGTTAATAATTTTTTTGATTAATAGACTTTTTCCTGAGCAGTTATAGTTACAGAGTTCCTATATACCCCTTCAGAGGATCATGAAGTTTTAATTTGCATTAGCCAAATGAATAATGATATTGAGCATCTATTCATAAGCAATTGATATTCAGATATCCTCTTTTGGGCAACAATCATTGCAGTCTATTTTTAAAATTAGATTGTACGCCTTTTTCTTATTGATTTGTAAAAGCTCTTTATATATGCTGGGTATGAGTCTTTTGTCAGATATATGTGTATTGCTAATATTCTCTACTAGTCTGTGGTTTGCCTTCTCTGTTAATGGTGCTTTTGATGAATAGAAGTCATTCATAATAATAACATCTAGTTTATCAAGCTTTTCTCTTATGGTTTATACTTTCTGTATCCTATTTTAATAATCTTTGCATACCCCAAGACCATGAAGATATTCTGCAATGCTTCCTTTTAGAATTTTTATTATCTTTCATATTTATATCTGTGGTCCATCATTAATGTTTGTGTATGGTGTGAAGAATCCAGTTTCTTCTTTTTCTCTTTACTGAAAAGTTGATGCTTTCTCCATTGGCTTCCTGTAAAACATCTGGCATAAATCAAGTGACCATGTATGGATGGGAGTGTTACTGGACTCTGTTTTATTTCATTGGCCTATTTGTTTATCTATATATCACACTGTCTTAATTTCTGTAGCTTTATAACAACCTTACAGCTGGTAGTGGAGTCCTCAGCTTTGTTATTCTTCAAAATTGCCTTGGCTGTTCTAGGTCCTTCCATATAAATTCTACAACAAACTTGCTAATAGCCACTTTAAAAAAATTTCCTGACATTTTATTGAGTTTGCATTAAGTCTGTAGGTCCATTTAAGGGAAATTAATATCTTGTCCATATTGTGTCTTCCAATTCATGAACATGGTTTATCCCTCAATTTATTTCATTCTTCTTTAATTTCTCTCATGAATGTTTTACAGTTGGCAGTGTACTGGTATTCAAAATCTTTCATTAGATTCATTCATTTGTGTTTTGTTATTATAAATTATTTTTTTTTATTTATTTATTTTTGGGACAGAGAGACACAGAGCATGAACGGGGGAGGGGCAGAGAGAGAGGGAGACACAGAATCAGAAACAGGCTCCAGGCTCCGAGCCATCAGCCCAGAGCCCGACGCGGGGCTCGAACTCACGGACCGCGAGATCGTGACCTGGCTGAAGTCGGACGCTTAACCGACTGCGCCACCCAGGCGCCCCATATTATAAATTATTTTTAAAACTTTTTATTTCCTAGTTGTGTTGCTAGTAAATAGAAGTACCAATGTGTTTTGTAATTGTCCTTGTATTCAGCTCCCTTGCCAATTTACTTATTTAATCCTTATAGATTATATTAGATTTCCTTATATTTAAACATACAATCTGTGAATGTTTTATTTCTTTCTTTCCAAAATTCATACTTTTTTTAAAAAATGGCTTAATAAAGGGGCACCTGGGTGGCTCAATTGGTTTACCATCCGACTTCGGCTCAGGTCATGATCTCATGGTTCATGGGTTTGAGCCCCACATCGGGCTCTGTGCTGACAGCTAGGAGCCTGGAGCCTGCTTTGGATTCTGTGTGTCTCTCTCTTTCTGCCCCTCCCCCACTCACACTATGTCTCTCTCTCTCTCTCTCTCTCTCTCAAAAATAAATACGCATTAAAAAAATTTAATGGCTTAATCAAGTATAGTTTACATAAAATAAAATTCACCTTTTTTCAGTGAGTTTTGGCAAATGTATACAGTCATATAACCACAATCAAGATGTAGAATATTTCTATCAGCCAAAAAGTCTTCTCAGTGCCTCTCTGAACAGAAGATTGGGAAATAAGTCATATTACTAGCCCCTTCCTGGGCAAAGAAAGAAAAGCTTGCGTCAAGTAGCATGGAGTTACAGGACACAAGGAAGCTAGGTCTCCAGAAGAAGAACAGTGGGAGGTGAAGCTTCTCCATAAAGTTGTTCCTGAATCCTGCTTGCACACTAAAATCAACTCTTAGAATACTGCTGCCTGGACTCAGCCCCCAGAGAGCCTGACATGCTTCATCTGCAATGGACTCCAGACACTGTGTATCTTTTCAAATAGACCCTCGAGGGGATTCTCATGTGCAACCAAGGCTAAGAACTATGAGGCTAAAGGCAGTCATCTTTGCAAGTGGAGGACAGCTTCTTTTAACTGTAAAAACCGTATAACTGTCACTAGAGGAAATTATCTAAGAGGAGAAAAAACATACACAACCCTGTCTTGCACAGCAAATACTCTTGACATGCAGACATTTTTGCACAATTCTATTCATTATGATTTTACTTCTTTATTTACCATTTATTATGAACTTCTTGTTTATATCCCTTCCTAGAGAGGCCATGTAGGGTAGCGGTTCTGAGTGTGGGTTTTGGAGTTAGACAAAACTGGGTTAAAATCTAAGATTGTTTAACTTGCAAGCTGTGGATCTCCAGCAAACCCCTTAACATACTTGAACCTCATAGACTCCAGCTGGGAAGTAAGAATAACAGTACCTGCCTCATAGGTTCATTCTGAGGATTGATGTTTGTGAAGATACAATAGCAGAACACTTGGCTTTCAATTAATGGTAGCTGTTATTACCATTGGAACAACTGAAGTTACCCACTGAGTGGAATGATATTCTAGGGAGATAAATGTGAATAGACCAAGGGCTTGGGAGATAAAGGAAGGGATCTCATTCACCCTCAGCAACAATGACTCAGGCACCATGGAGAACGAGTTGTGGCAGTGGCTGTGTGTGTGTGTGTGCGTGTGTGTGTGTGTACGTGTATAAAGAGCTGGGATCCCAGGCCTATATAGGATTGAGTTACCATGGTTGAGCATAATTCTAGGACAGGGAGAATTCAAGAGGGCCCCTGGATCACTTGTCTCAATGGCAGCATCAGACATCAACAAGAGCCATAAAGAATGGAATGTACAAGCCATTTGAGCAAATTCTCTTGTTTTCTCTCCTTGAGGCTGGAAAACCAGACTGACTCCAAGGAGGATGGAGGAAACATCCCTGGGAGTCTCGGACTTATCAAAGGAGAGCAGGCCCTGAGAAGGGAAGAAAAGCATTCTTATGTCAGGTGGGTGGGGTGGGAGCACCAAGCGATTTAATTTGTTAAAACTAATAATAATATAAATCTACAGAGAAGACTATTCCAGGCATTTTAATTAACTTAATTAATCATTTACTCCTCACAACAATCCCATGAAGAAAGTATTGTTATTATCCCCGTTTTACAGTTGAGGAAACTGAGGCATAGAGCATTACGTAAACTTGCCCAAGGTCATACAGGAAGGGGTAGAGTCAGAACCGAAAACCCAGAGACCATGCTCTTAATTAGCAGTGTACCCCAAGCCGATGAGGTGGGACATTAATTATACTATAATGAATTTTAAATTGTTTTGGGGAAGATACCATATCATAATTTGCTCAACTATCCCCTTCTCATTTCGTACTTTCCACTTTCAGCTGTAGTAAAATCTTCATGCATATAGCTTTTCACTTCTGTTGAACTATCTCCCAGGATTACTTCCTGTGAATGGCATTACTTGGTCCAAAGGGATAAACTATATTATAGTTGTTGCTATATATGGTTGTAGTGTTTACCAAACAGGCTGCACCAGTCGACAGTGTCACTGGCAGGGTATGAGGACTTTCACCACCACTTCACGCAGCATGGTTAGAATTCTTTCTGTAAATGAATATGCATTTGGAAAAATTTTTTTTTTAATTCGAGAACTACAAAAGCTGGAAATCTGCAGCAGAGGCTTGTTAGTCAGCTGCACTTCTGGGAGTTTCCCTTTAGTCACCTCACCTGACCTTGAACCATTGTCCTCCAACAGGCCAGTCCTGGACTTCCAAACTGTCTGGAACTTTGGAAGGTGAGGGTACGTGCACTTTGGTCGTTCATCTACTGCATACACTGAATGCCACAATATTTTGGCTAGGTTGTCTTTTTTTTTTTTTTTAATTTTAAAATTTACTTTAAGAGAGAGAGAGAGCACATGCCCATGTGCTGGGGAGGGGCAGAGAGAGGGGAGAGAGAGAAGCTCAAGCAGGCTCCACGCTGACAGCATGGAACCCGATGGGGGGCTCGGACCCACGAAACATGAGATCATGACCTGAGCAGAAACCAAGATTCCAACGCTTAACAGAATGAGCCACCCAAGCGCCCCTGCATAGGTTTTCTTTTCCATTTCACAAGCTGGCTTTCCTGCACAAACGGGATGACGTTTAGGCCAGGCTAGCTGTCCCCTTGCTCACTGAAATCAGCACTTCTCAGACTTCACGTGTCTACAAAACACCTGAGATCTTGTTACAGTGAAGATTCTGACTCAGTGCATATTGGGCAGGGCCTGAGAGCCCAACAAATCCCAGGTGATGTTACCACTGCCGGTCCTAAGAACTTAGCCTCCTTTATTCCTTAGATAAACCAGACAGCAAAGAAAGCCCAGACAATCCAAATCAGAACCCTCTAACTCCAGCTCTGCCTCTGACAGCCTGTAGGACCTCTCCGAGCCTCCATTTCCCCATCTGTACAATAGAAGGATGAGATTAGACACTTGCTGAGTCCCTTCTAGGATTTCCATTTCTTTCTTAGATTTCTTCAGCCCATTCATGTTATTTTCACGTAGTATTTACTCAAAAAACAATATTTAAGCTCCAAGGATGAGCACAGACAGGGACGTTTTTAAATACTAGTGATGTAAGGATGAACAAGATAGACACAGTCCCTGCTTTCATGGGAGCACAAGTCCAGTGGGGAAAACAAGCAAATTAGAGTTGGAAATGGTTTGGTAGGTGTTTTGGTAGGAAAAGCTCGGGATGCCGTGGGAACAAATAGAAAACAGATCTCACACAGATCAGTGAGAATCAGAGGAGAGTTCCCAAAGGAAATCATTACTGGAAGGAAAGAGGTATGATCCAGAAGAAGCTGGATCAAGGGAGGTGATTGTGTTCCAGGCAGAGAGGAAGGCGTGGCAAAGTCCTGGGGTTCACTGGTTCCAAACTCAGAACTTCCCCCACTCATGCTCAACCTTTCTGCAGAGGGCTGCCTCTTGTCAGTTCATTCATTCTCTCCATTTGTCTTCCCTTCAGTATGACTGAGCTGAGGGCCTTTGTGCCACATGCTCTCCCAAAGGGGCAGGAAGAGAATATAAAAGCAAGTAACACCAGGCATTGTGCTTAAAAATACCAACATGTCAGGCACCTGGGTGGCTCAGTAGGTTGGGCATCCAACTTCTGCTCAGGTCACAATCTCACTGTTCATGAGCCCTGCATCAGGCTCTGTGCTGACAGCTCAGAGCCTGGAGCCTGCTTCAGACTCTATGTCTCCTTCTCTTTCTGCCCCTCCCCTGCTTACGCTCTGTTTCTCTCTCAAAAATAAATACAACATTTTAAAAATTAAAAAAAAAGATCAACATGTCAACAAACAACCACCACACAACGTGAGGCAGGTAATAATACAGGTGGCACCATGTGTGGGTACAGAGGCTTCGGGAAACAATTGAAATTGCGTGGGCAGGACTTCTAAGTCTTTGAAGGTATGGAACAGGACTGGCCCTTGCTTCCTGTTATGGACTTTTAGTGCCCTTGGCTGCTCACCCCTTGTTTAGATTGGGGCTGCCTCTCCTTTCAAACCACACCACCAGCAGTATTGCAATTGGACAGGAGAGGGCGCAAAAAGATTGCACTTGATGCAAACTGCCCAGTACTTGGCAATTTGAAAGGAAAGCCTTTTCGGGAAGGCTTAAGGCAGATGAGGAAATAGATGAAACCCAGAGAGGGGAAGAGATGTGCCCAGGATAACACAGCTGCTCAGTAGCAGAACAAGCACATTCCACCAGACCCACGCAATTTACTCTGCAATGCTCTAAATTTTCTAAAACTCTCAATTTGTATAATTTAGGATGCTTCTAGAAACAGTATTCTTTTTCTTTTTCCCTTTTTTTTTTTTTTTTTTTTGCTGTAATGTAGAGGCATAATTCTGTTTATAAACCTCTTACAAATACAGTATATACAAGTGCTTTCCCTTTCTTCCTAAATCTGCAGTTGGTGTTGCTTTCCCTGGGGAAAGTGCAGTGGTTCAGAGCACAGGCTCTGGAATAAGTCTGAGTTTGAATGCAAGCTCTGCCTCTTCCCCGTATGAGCTGGATGCATTGCTTAACCGCCTCTCTGGATCCTAATCTTTCTAATCAGGCAACGATCACACACATACCTCCAGAAGCCGGGTTGAGTGAGTTGTCAGGGTTAAGTGAGTTGACAGAAATGAGGTGTTCTGACAATTCCTGGTCAGGAGCAATCACTCCATCAACATGGCTCTTATTTTCAATCTGCTGCTTGAGTAGCATTGGTCAGCCACCACACGCTGTGTCTGTGCAGGTGAAGAGCCTGGCCATGTATACTCTAGCCCATGGAATCAACAGGCTTATTCGGGTTCAAGTCCCAGTTCTGTCCTGTCATTTATGGGCCGTGCCAACATGATGAGCAAGCCCCTTCACTGCCCTGGGCCACAGGTTCTTCATTCCTCAAATAGGGCTGATAATATCACCATTATCATTACTACTTCTGCTAATGCAGCAAGAATTCCTGTTACTTCTGTTCAGCAAATATTTTCTTGTGCTCTGTTATGCTCTAGGCCCAGTGCTGGGTCCTGGAGAGAAAGAGACAAATAGGTCAAAGCCACAGGCCTGAGGATCTAGTAGTCAAGTGGGCTAGACAGGCTGGTGATCATGCAAATTACCAAAGACTAGGATGAAGACACAGAAGAAGCATTGGTTAGGGAGTTCCAGGACATCTTCCTGCAGAAAGTAAAATCTCGGTTGGCTTTTGAAGGCTGAATAAGAGTTTGCCAGACTCACCTTCCTTTAAAGTCAATGGAGATAGTTTGTGGAATCAGGAGTCCCAAATGGGAGGTCTGTTGTATATAACAGCCAGAGTTTTTCTTTTGACTTAACCTCATGGACCCCCCACCCCTTACTCCGTGCAATCTCCCTCTTTTCTCCTAGACAACCCTCTGAGGGTAGGCTGTGAGGTAACCTGCTTAAGAAGGAGAGGAGCCCATGGGGCGCCTGGGTGGCTCAGTCGGTTGAGCGGCTGACTTCAACTCAGGTCATGATCTTGTGGTCTGTGAGTTCGAGCCCCGCGTCAGGCTCTGTGCTGACAGCTCAGAGCCTGGAGCCTGTTTCAGATTCTGTGTCTCCCTCTCTCTGACCCTCCCCTGTTCATGCTCTGTCTCTCCCTGTCTCAAAAATAAAAATTAAAAAAATGTTAAATTGTTAAAAAAAAAAAAAAAAAAAAAGGAGAGGAGCCCAAATCATGGCAGTTGGGAAAGAATAGGAGGTCCCCAGTCCACAGAGAACACCTGGAGGCAGGGGTACCCTAACTAGCACCTGTTCCAAGGGAAGCATCCCACATCTCAAGCCTCTGAGGCAACCCTCTTGCACACCTTCCAGCAGAGTGGGCACAAAGCTCCCTCCAGGCAGCCATTCATGTCATGATTCTGTCTCTGCCTGAAGTGTCCTCTCTCATTCTTTTCCTGCCCACCCGAATTCTACATGTCCCCTTTTTCTGGGAAGCCTTTGTTGCCTGCCCGTCCTAGCATAGATGTCTCCCCTGCACTTCCAATGTTACCCTGAGCTACCACACCATCACCCTGTATTCTGGGGCTCTGCCTCCCGTTAGGCTGTGAACCCTCTGCAGGCTGGTACAGTGTCTAAGTCACTTTCTGTATCCCCAGCTTCTGGCACAGAGCCTGGCTCAGAGGACCTCGCTCAGTAAATGTTTGCTGAATTGAATTAAACTGAACTGAACTGGGCCCAGAATTCCTGACCCTTTCCAGTCAATGTTTTTGTTTTCCTGTCTTGGCAGGAAGCAGAGGGCACACTCAAGGCGGTAATTGGAGAGCATGTAATAAACAAATTATTTAGACATCTGGATAGAGTTAGGGGAAATAAAGATAGCAAAGCACCCAGAGACTAGCTGTGATGGATGGCCGTTACTACCCCAGGCCTGCAGGGGTAAAGGAAAGGAGCTGATACAGGACTTGGGGAAAGCTTTAGCCAGCAGAGATGGCTACCCATCAGGAACTGTGGATGTAGCCACTGCCAAACCACGGCTGGGCAGGGGGCCTGGCAAATCAGTGCCCACCCTCGTTTCTCCCACCCATCTCCTGCTCTTGCTTCCTTTCCATTGACTGAACCCACTGGAAGCCAGAGACCAAAGGAGCCTGGCTGGTGCGGGCTACAGAAGGCAGCCTTATCGGGCACAGACTAGAGTAAGTAAAAACAAAGAGCAGGTCTGGATGGAGATACGGGGAATATCCAGCACAAGTGGCTTTTCCTCAAATGTGGCCCACATTGCATCAGCATCAGAGACCCTTCAGGAGCTTGTTTTGAAAGCAGATTCCCAGGCTCCAGCTCAGACCTACTAAATCAAAATATCTTTACATGGGGCCTGAGGATCTGTTTTATGAGAAAATTCCTCAAGGTGATTGTAGAAATCACCTGAGAATCTCTGGAAGGTCTGGAATTGTGAGAATTCTGAATGTCATTAATTCCCAACTTGAACCTACAGAATCAGGGGTATGGGTCTGGTGATGCTGGTTCTCCATCTACAACTTCCAACGGACCAGGGGACTTCACCCATCCATTCGTCCAACATTACTAAGCATGTGGGCCCTCTGGAGAGTTCTGGCAGCACAAAGGTGAAAAAGGATGGTCCCCACGTGAATATCCTAGTAAAACCTCTTAAATACCACGTAGAGATTCTTCTAGGGCTTTAAAAGTCATTTCTACCACGTGCAGATGACTCTTCAGTGCCTCTGCAAGCACCGGTTCTGGGCAGGCAATATAACAAACCAAACCCATGGTTTCAACCACCATCACACACGTGTGACACTCAAATACTTATTTCTTCTGAGTGTGGGTGTTCAGCTGCCTATGAGACATGCACTTAGAGGCTCCCCAGACCCACCCACATCCACATGACCCTAAGGGAACTCATCTTCTATCCTCCTCTCCCCCTTCCAAGTGAATTTAACGAGGCAGTCTTCCCTAGACCCCCTCACCCCACCAATCTCCATGAGTGATATCATCATCCAACCTGTGTTTAAGCAGAAACTTGGGAGCTGTCTCAACAGTCCTCCCTCCAGGGACCAGGGACCAGACACCAGGCACCTGGTCTATCCACTCAAAGTTCCTAACTCTCCTATTCCCTCACTTCTCTAGGTTTCTAGCAACACTTCAGGTCATCTAAATTGCCCCCCCCCATTACTGCAATGACCTAACAAGTGTCCTTGCTCCTTCCCAAGCCATTAATGCCAGAAAGATCTTTTAAGTATGCAAAATCTGAACATTTCACTCCCCTGCTTAAAATCTTCAGTGCTTCCTGGTGTCCTCAGGACCTAGTCCAGACTCCTCACTGTAGCACACAATCCTCTTCACACCTGGCCAAGCTTGAGTTTCTACCTCATTTCACACCACTTCTCATGCCCTCTTCACCCCACACACCCTTACACACTCATCATAGATTTTAAGTTCATGCACTTGTTCACCTTCTTCCCAGAACATTCTCCCCCTTTTCTATCTAGTCAATCCCTCCTTGCCAATCAAAACTCAAGTATCATCTTATCCTTGAAGTCTTCTCTGAGCCACCAAGCTGGATTAGTCTCCACTCCGTCAGTATCTTGTCCTCATTTCCCAGATAGATTTTATCTCGCCATCTTGGAACAGCCTATCTCTTCTATTAATCTGTAATCTCTACAAACATAAGATCAGCCATGCCTAATTTGCCTGTATATCTCAGTGCCTGACAGAGTACCTTCCTTTCACCAATAGTGGGGGGGGGAGGGGGTGGATGGGAGGGTGTGGGGGTAGATAAAGTGAATTAACAATAGTCTCTTGCATAGAAAAAGATCTTCCAAGAGAGGATCTAGGGAAGACTGCTTCATCAAATTCACTAATTTTGGCCAGAGTCTCATCTGGTTCCACAAGTAGTGGAGTACAGCATGCAGTCAGTACACCAGGTTCTGTGCCAGTTTTGCAAACAAGAGTAATCTCTTCCCTCTAGGACCTGTGATAGGAGGGGAGATGGTGTCTTAGGCTCATTCAGGTTGCAAGGAAAAGACATACTCAGGTTTCTTAGGTGCTGATGTAAATGACTAGGTTAAAATATTTCTTACATGGAAAGGTTTCTTGTACAGAACTAAGGAAGTATGAGGGCCTCTATAGTAGCAGCCAGTTCCTCGGGAATAGCCCTTCCAAAGCAGGGGTTTCAAGAAGGTCTCATGGAGGATAGAATCAATGAGCTGTTGCTCCAATACTGCTATATAACAAACTACCTCTAAAACCCAGCATCTTAAGACAACAACCTTTCCTTCAGTTTGGTTCTACTTCCCATTTTGCTCATTCTTCTGGGACCAGCAGTCCACCCGAGGCAGCCTTTTTATGGCAGAAGCAGAAGTACAAGAAGGACAAGCTTAACCACGCAAACATATTTCAAGCCTCTAATTGCGTAACATCTGCTAACATCCCATTGGCTAAAGCAAGTCACATGGCCAAGCCCAAAGTCCAGCAGGGAGAAGTCCATCTACTTCTAATGTAAGGAACTTCAAGGTTACATGGCAAAGAGCATGGATGCAGAGAGGAGGGAAGAATTGAAGCCAATGCAATCTACACAGTCTACCACAGTCCTTGTTTTTCAGATCAGAGGTCATCTTAAAGTGACTCCATTTTTTTTTGTCTCTTCACGTATAAGCTCCATAAAATCAAAAGACTTCACTCTATCCCCAGAACCTAGAACAGAGCAGGGCATTTAGCTGGTGTTAATCAATATTTGGTGAACGAATGAATGCCTCTTGGTGCCTCCTTCTTATGTTCTCACTTCCCAGGAGATGCCATCCAATCAGATAGATTTGTTACCATCAAATACCATGCAGACTTTTTCAGTAGGTAGGCCCTGGAGAAACATTCAAGCAGAGGAAGAATTTGTTCAAATCTACACTTTATTGGGTCACCTGGGTGGCTCAGTCGGTTAGGCATTCAACTTCAGCTTAGGTCATGATCTCGTGGTCCAGAGTTCAAATCCTACATTGGGCTCTGTGCTGACAGCTCAGAGCCTGGGGCCTGCTTTGGATTCTGTGTCTCCCTTTCTTTCTGCCCCTTCCCTGCTCACACTCTGTATCTTTCTCTCTCTCTCTCTAAAAAAATAAATAGAGATTTTTTTAATTAAAAAAAACCAAATCTATATTTATCAAGGTCAACTTATTATCCATATTCCAACAAAAAAAGTGAGAGGAAGCTGGGAAACCAATTGGGAGCTTATTTGCAAGAGCACTGGTGAGAGATAAGGAGGTCCTAAAGCAGAAAACAGAGCTTGGGAAGGATGTGAGAAATACTGTGGGGCTGGAACAGAGAGAACAGGTCATTCTCTTAGATGGCAAGAGAGATGGGGGGCTTGGAGCTTGGCAACCAGGCAACTAGGCAGACAGTCAATGGACAAGGAACAAGTATGTGGGCTGCAGCTGATTCATTAGTTTGGGAGTCCTTGGGTTTGAAGTGCTTCTGGGACATCCAGCTGGAGGTAGCTAGTAGGAACCAACAATTCAGAACTGGCCTTCACAAGAGATTTCTCATTAATACCTTGATTTCTCATTTGTATCAAATATTACATGTAGATATAATACCCACTTGGGCGAACTCTTCTAAACCTACTGGATACCCCCACCAGCTAAAGATCAGGCAAGCAGCTTGTCGCAAGTTGTCTGGTTTTCGTAAGTCGCTTCATGGAGGGAAGAGGGACAGCAGCAGGAAATCAGAGTCAGAGAGAAACAAGGGGCCACTGCCAGGTGGGAGCACTTCTCTCTTTCCCTAGAAGTTAAGGCCCCACCAAAGACAGCCCTGACTTTCATGCTATCAACAAATATTTATCCGTCCCTTCTCTGTACCAGGCACTGTACTCAGGGCCAGAAACACAGGGACGAATAAGGAAAAGTTCCTGCCTTCAAGGTGGAGGAAGAAGGTGAAGTGTAACCAAGTGATACAGGATCTTGGACAAATGTTCAGTGGGGATTCCAGATAGAAGCTGGTCAATTCTGCCTAAAGGGTGGAAGATAGTAACAGACACCAAAGGTTCAGGAAAGGTCCCGATGGATGGGGATGGACAATAATAAAGAACATTCCAGAGACAGTGCCCAGTTGGAGCGGGGTTTGTGACAGAGGTGAGCCAGCATGCAGCATTTGGAAGGGCTGGCACGCACGGGGCAGGAGGGTGTGGAGGAGAGGGGTCAGGAGAGACCAAGGTGATGCAGGGCTCAGATTACACAGCTTTAAACACCGTGTGAAGGAATCAGAAATGTAGCCACGGTTTCCTGTCCCTGAAACATTTTACATCGGGATCCCGTCCTTAGAAGAGCAAGGTAACTCATAATGAATGATTGTTTGTCTAAAAACAGATAAAAATACTTTAATCCTTGGCATGACATGTTTATGATCCAAGGCTTACAAATCATGTGCCTCGTGTGTTCAGTTTCAAAGTGCTGTCATGCACCTTTCCTCATTGTAGTCCTCACAGCACATGAGAGGCGGGTGTTACCAAAGTGTGACTGACAGATGAGGCATTTAAACTTAGAAAGAGTTCCTAAGAAATACCTCTCACAGTAATCATGAAAACCTTTTTTTTTTTTTTTAAGCCTTAAAGATTAGTGTGAGACTGTCTAACAGAGGAGGGGTGTGTTCTCTGTTCTTGGGAATGAGAAAAGTATGTTTGATGGCCAAATGACTTTCAGAGAATTGTGTTTGCTAGGTCAGCGGTTGCAAATGCCCTTAAACTTGCAGACCAGGTGCATCAGATTCTCCCAGGAGTTTCTTGATAATACACATTATAAGTTTCCACTTTCAGTGATTTTCAGATTTGGTAGGTCAGGAGGGAAGGCTAGGAGCTAACATGATGAATAAGCAACCCAGGTGATTCTGATGCAGAGACAGTTGGAAAATTGATAAATTGGCTTCTTTCAGTTGCAAGAATAACTTGAGGCCTGAAAGGTGAAAATGTGTCCATAGGCCGCCTGCCTTGGCTTCACTCACATGGCTTAATAACAATGTAGTTTCCTGGACCCAACCCAGACCCACCAAATCAGAGTCTCCAGAGGTGGGGGGGGGGGGGGGCTAGAATCTACATTTTAAATTTTTTTTTTTAACGTTTATTTATTTTTGAGACAGAGAGAGACAGAGCATGAACGGGGGAGGGTCAGAGAGAGGGAGACACAGAATCTGAAACAGGCTCCAGGCTCTGAGCTGGCAGCACAGAGCCCGACGCGGGTCTCGAACTCACGGACCGCAAGATCTTGACCTGAGCCGAAGTCGGACACTTAACCAACTGAGGCACCCAGGGGCCCCTAGAATCTGCATTTTAAACAAGGCCTCAAGATCTGCTTGTTCATTTACATACAAATATCTTTTAAAGTCTTGCTATGTGATAGACACCATTCTATGGGGGGGGGGGGGGGGGTAATGGTAAACAAGACCCACAGTATCCCTCTCCTTAAAGATACTCACATTTTGGCTCAGCTCATTGAATGCTGGGGTTTGACAATAACGCCTGCCTTAAAATAACACAAGCTTGCTGAAAGACTATAAAGATAAATATAGAAGATGGTAATCTCAAAGAACCCCAGAACAGACACTCCACTGGGTCCAGGCAAGCCAGGAAAAAAAGGAGCTTGGAATGGAAAGATGCAAGGTGGAGGCCTCAGTAACAGGACTCCCTGCTGTGGCTGTCCCAGTTACTCCTTGCTGGTCACAAACCACTTGCAAGGCAGTGGCTGAAAATGGCAAATTTTTTTAATGTTTTATTTATTTTTGAGAGAAAGAGAGAGAGAGAGACAGAGTATGAGTGGGAGAGGGAAACACAGAATCTAAAGCAGGCTCTGAGCTGTCAGCACAGAGCCCCACGCGGGGCTCTAACTCACGAACTGCGAGATCATGACCTGAGCCGAAGTTGGACACTTAACCGACTGAGCCACCCAGGTGCCCTGACGATTTTTTTTTTTTTTTTTTTTATCTCATGATTCAGTGTGTTGGCTGAGTAGTTCTTTTACTGGTCTTCTCTGGGTTCAGCTGAGAAAAACCTGGCATGGCTATGCCTCTCTCCATGGAGTCCTTCATCGCGGGCTTCTTGACAGCATGGCGGTCTCAGGGTTCCAAGAGGGCCAGTCCTCATGTGCGAGTGCCTATTAAATATCCATTGTGTCATGTCCACTGATGTCCTGTTGGCCAAATCAAGTCACTTTGGCTGAGCCTCAGTGTGGGAGGGGACTACACAAGGGTGTGGACCCCAGGAAGTCACATCATTAGTGTAACATTCAACCACAGTTACTCTGACTGTCCCTTGATCTTGGGCTCTCTGTGTGTGTTTTCACACTTTTTCCACTGTGTTCTCCAGTTTAAATTCCTACATGAGGAAATCCAATTGATCTTGCTAAACACTTCCATGGCTCATGGGCTTCCCAACTAATGGGGATTCTAGGACTCAGAAGGACTGCCAGCAGGGCTGGTGTAAAGGAGATGAGGAGACCATGGGTATCGTAGTTACCATAGTTAAACCTCCCACAGAAGAGTCATGAGATTCCTGTGGTCAGTGCTACAGTCACTCTGATATAAAAATATCCTCCCATACAATTCTCCGGGAGCAAAAGTTTTGTGTTTGCTATTGGTTACACAGGTTTTTAAAAATATTTCCTTCTTATTTTTGAAGTGCTATACGTACATTGTAGAATATTAAAAAAATATGAAATCACCAGTTGCCATTAACTGGATGTGTCCCCCCAAAATGTGTATGTTGAAACCTAATCCCCAATGGGATGGTATTTGGAGGTGGGGCCTTTGGGACGTGATTAGCTTATGAGTGTGGAGCCCTCATGAATGGGATCAGTGCCCTTATAAAAGAGACCCCAGAGAGTTCCCTCACCCCATTCCATGTGAGAACACAGTGAGAAGAGAGCTGTCTATAAACCTTGGAAGCACATCCTCACCTGACATTCAACCTACCAACGCCTTGATCTTGGAATTCCCAGCCTCCAGAACAGTAAGAAATAAATGTTTGTTGTTCATAGGCCACCCAGTCTATGGTATTTTGTTATAGCAGCCTGAATAAACTAAGACACCAGTCATATCATTATCTAGAAATACTCTTCACATCCTACTGTACTTCAGGATTTTTTATGTTCATAAATGTGTTTTTCTAAGTTTTTAATGTGTTATTTATTTTTGAGAGAGAGAGAGACAGAGCATGAGTGGGGGAGGGGCAGAGAGAGAGGGAGTCCAGAATCCAAAGCAGGCTCCAGGCTCTAAGCTGTCACCACAGAGCCCGAAACAGGGCTCAAACTCACGAACTGTGAGATCATGACCTGAGCCAAAGTCGGATACTCAACTGACCAAGCCACCTAGGCACCCCATAAATGTGTTTTTCTTTCCAAAGTGATGCTATGAATATAGTTTTTGTCCTTATCTAAACTATACCACTAGCATTTGCCCAGGTCATTACAAACTCTTTGTAAAATAATTTTAAGATTTATATGATAATCAGTGGGACATATGGTTATATATTCATTCCCTCTTTTCATATTTTCAGCAATTATCAACAGTGCTAAAATAATCCATTTCTGCTCATACGTCTTTATCTGCATTTGGATTTTTCCTTTGATTCTATTGGGTCCATATTTTTTCCTTATACAGCACAGTTGTCAAGATTACTTCAGTGTTTCTTTTTTTAATGTTTATTTAATATTTTTGAGAGAGAGAGAGCCGAAAGTGCAGGGGAGGGGCAGAGAGAAAGGGAGACAGGATCTGAGGAGAGCTGACAGCAGAGAGCCTGACACAGGGCTGGAACCCATGAGCCACGAGATGATGACCTGAGCCAAAGTCAGACACTCAACTGACTGAACCACCCCACCCAGGCACCCCTACTTCAGTGTTTCTTAATAAATAGCAAGAGAGCTCTCTTTCCTCATGAATGGGATGGATCCTTTCCTCCACTCTACATGCCAAGGCTGGCTTTGCAGAATGGGCGCGTTTCCTCTTGCTGGACCTTGTCTATCCTCATTTCCGTGCGGGTGCACAGGATAGCCAGGCTGCATTGGCTTTTGAATGACTTCACCAGAACCAGAGACAGAGCTGTACACGTTCCCACGGTCACCTCTGTATTCAAACCATGGAAAGTTGATTTTTTTTTTTTTTCATACTGGCACAGGCTGTGTTTGGGTCAGGAACCCAACATTAACTACAAAGACTGACCTCAACCCAGGGAACTTGAGAAAAAACTAAATAGCACTGTTGGGAAATTGTTCTCTCATGTGAATTGGCATTTGAAATATGTATTAGTATTGTGTACATTTTTTAGGCCAATGATCCAAGTGTAATGGAAAATAATATGCTGGCCTTAGTAAGTCAAGGGACTTGGCCTGACTCAAACATATCAATAAGGCAATCTAATATCAAGTAATTTTCTCACTCATCACACTCTTATTAGGTGCCAGATTCTATCTAGGCTCCCAGCATAAAAAGAAATGATGTGAGTTCACACTTGGGGCAGCTGGCTTGCTCAATTGTATATAATGTGTTAAGCATAAATCTAGTGAAATCTAAATGCAGAAGGAGGGGCTTCTGAGTCTACCTATGCAATCGAAGAAAGCTGGTTACTCTGATAGTATAAGATTGAGAGAGAAATGAAGACTCCCCTGAATGCATTGACCCTATAGTATACAAATAAAATATTGTCATGGGTACTGACAAAATTAGGGAAGCTTCCCATGGTTAAGACTATACACAATTCTAGACTGCAATGAAATTGAAACCACAGACACCAAGGTTTTAGCGGCTGTCTATTCCCTGGTAATTTCTGTGATGGATTTTATCCACCCTGTTGTTCCTGGTCCTACTGCCTAAAGATGAAGGTCACGGGCCCCAGAGCTGGTTTGGAATTAGCTCACTCAGCAATACAGGTAGACAACAAAGGGGTGTGTCCTAGACCTGTAGACCTTCTGCCAGCACAATGAGGTGACTCCCAAGTGTGGAGAGGCAGGGGCAATGTCCTAATTCCTTTAATTGTTTCACACAGAAATTGAAAGTGCATAGTTATATCTAATCATAGATTAATTATATCTTATTTAGGACACCACTGCTCATATTTCTCCCTTAACTTATATCCTATATCTCCTTATACTTCCTAGGTATCTGTAGCTCTTTTCTGTCTATTGGTCAATTATTAAGCTTGCAAGCAGAATTCCAGAAAGAACTCAAGAAGGACTTTAGATACAACATAACTTCTTGCTAACTGCAGAAAGGTGGGCAATTTTTCAGAAGAAGCTCACAGCCTCTTGCATACCCTGCTCAGAGATAATTGGGGCGCCTGGGTGGCTCAGTCGGTTAAGTGTCCGACTTCAGCTCAGGTCATGATCTCGCTATTCATGTGTTTGAGTCCCATGTCGGGCTCTGTGCTGACAGCTCAGAGCCTGGAGCCTGCTTTGGATTCTGTGTCTCTCTCTTTCTCTGCCCATCCCTGGCTTGAGCTCTCTCTTTCCCTCAAAAACCCCACTTGGGATTTTTTTTTTTTTAAAGATTTTTTTTTTTTTTTCAACGTTTATTTATTTTTGGGACAGAGAGAGACAGAGCATGAATGGGGGAGGGGCAGAGAGAGAGGGAGACACAGAACCGGAAACAGGCTCCAGGCTCCGAGCCATCAGCCCAGAGCCCGACGCGGGGCTCGAACTCACAGACCGCGAGATCGTGACCTGGCTGAAGTCGGACGCTTAACCGACTGCGCCACCCAGGCGCCCCTCCACTTGGGATTTTTTTAAGAGCCTTCCAAAAGGGGCATGTACATTAACAACTGAATGGGAGTCAGCATGAGATGAGAAGCATAAAAAACAGACCAAATACCCAGGGGTACAGGGATCAGACTGCTCATAACCAGTTGGGGTAATCTAGGAAGACACAGCTTATGAGATGGACCTTAAAGGATGGGGAGGATCTGAGTAGTCAGCGATGGTCAAATGATTTGTTTTAGGTTGACATGGGTCGCCTTCATTCCTCAAGGGGAAGCAAGAAAGAGATTGGTGTTGGTGGTTAGGTTGGGGTGACTGAGGCTGGGCAAGGTGGTGGCATCCAAGACCAAAATGAAAGAAGCCCAAGAAGACAAAGAAATGGACAGAGGGTAATGTTTTCTGATAGGATAGCTGGAGAACTTCACACTGGAACAGGGGGTTTGGGATGAAGGAGAGCAGTATCTGGGTAGAGGCCTCGGTGGCTACCGCGTGAAGTCAGGCATCTTGGCAGAAAATCATACGACTCTCATCTACCTGTACCCTGTATGTGAAGATGGCATGCCGTAGGAACTCTGATGTCCCTGCCCAAACAGGGATTCCTTAAACTTCACATGTGACTCATGTTTATAGAGGCGTCACTGGATAGTCTGTTTGGACTTCCACGCAGTGACTGTGTGTACCGTGGAAAAAATGAGAGCAACATCCTAGCAGGACGCCAGGGCGCAGTTGAGGAAATCCTGTGGTATGTCATCCATGCAATACTAGAAGGTCACCAGAGCACTGGGCAGGCTGAACAGTGCCCCCTGTTCTTGAAATGTCACCAGGGATTGGAGGCACAGTTTTCTTTTGGGCCCAGATCAGGTTTTCAGCGTCTTGGGATAGGATGGTCAGCCAAGCTAGAACAGATCTCAGACGATCATCTTTTCATAGTTGCGACTTCCAGTCAAGGCCTGGGTAGCTGAACTTTTCCATCTGACTTCCCCAGCCATTTTCTGACCAGCTATGTCAGGAAAACATCATTCTTGATCTCGAGATCACTGAAGTGATTTTTCTTACTCCTTTATCCTCATCCAAAGCTCTTTTTCTATTTAATTCCTTAGCCACATGCATTTCCAGCAGGAGTAACAGCCCTTGACCTATGGCTTTTTCCTTTGAGCAAGCTATACTGTGTTGTGCCCTGGTCATAGTTACAGCCTCTACTTGTCAAGTAACCTGGGCTTTGTACTTGGTTAGTAAAATTTAGGGGGAGCCAAAATGTAAAACAAAATAATTTTTTTAAATATTATGCATACGTCATTATTTTTTTTTCCAGAGGAAAAAAGTGGATTTTAAATAGGTTATATCCTGGGGCGCCTGGGTGGCTCAGTCGGTTGAGTGTCCGACTTTGGCTCAGGTCACGATCTCGCAGTCCGTCAGTTCGAGCTCCGCGTCGGGCTCTGGGCTGATGGCTCAGAGCCTGGAGCCTGCTTCCGATTCTGTGTCTCCCTCTCTCTCTGACCCTCCCTCGTTCACGCTCTGTCTCTCTCTGTCTCAAAAATAAATGAACTTAAAATTAAAAAAAAAAATTTTTAAATAAATAGGTTATATCCATCACCTGGTACATGATTCAGAAGGTACAAAAGGGTTTATGGCAAAAGGTAAGCACGCATACCTCCCCTGCCCCCACTTGCCCAATTCCTCTTCAGGAGGTAATGACCTTCTCAGTTTCAGTTTTGTGTGTGCTCTACACACTCCAATGTGTTTATTTTAACGTCCACCCCTCTTGGCAAACATCACCACCACTGTGACTGCCACCACTAACACCTCCTCTCCAGTCACACTGTTAGCTTCCTCCTGGCCTCAGGAGAGCACAGTCAGGTGGATGGAGTCTGAGATCCAAGGTCAAGAGCAGAAAGTAGAAAGCCTGATAGCTCTCTACTAGGGGGTCCCCATTTGCCTACAGGGGATGCCCTCTCTCTACCTCCCTGTCCCCTCCTCTTCTACCCCTTTAAATGTTTAAGAAGCTGACGCTCTGGTCCTTTGTCCTATCCATCCAAGCATCCGCGATACTTACAAGACCATGATTATCTCTTGGTAAAATTTTCTATCCTCTTAGTTTATCACTCACACGGGGTTCTTAGTGTACGTACTTTGGAGGCTGCAGGACAGAAGTTATAAAACTTCAGTGTACAGAAGATTCTTATGGTTAATTATAAAATGCAGGTTCTTGGGGGTCCACAAGCAGAATCAGAAGGTCTGAGCAGAGACCCGAAGTCTGCTTTTACATGAAGACTCCTTTTCTCAAGATGATCTTGAAATATGGTTCCTGGATCAAAATTTTTTAAATGCTGCTTTCAGTATTTTCCCTGACTCTTCTCCCTAGAATCTTCTCTTAGGGTAATCCTTGAGTGTTTCTGTTATCATTGCTGATTTTTCAAAGCCATGACCTCTGTATGACTAGTCTACATGGCCTGGGTATTTTTCTCTGTCTCCTATTGTTGTTGGACACATGAACCTTGAAGGTGTGGCTGAGAGACTTGACAAAACCCATTCTCCCTGGTTTGTAAGAAGACACTGCCCATTGCTTAAGTACCAGCAGCAACAGTTCAGGATACCAACTCTCATTGCCTGCATTTCTCATCATTTCTCTTTGTTTCTGAAGCCACCTCCTTCTGCTGAGTTTCCAGAGCAGGATCTCAAAGTCCCTAGACTTACTTTTCCATTTCTTGTGTAGCAGCAAATCCATGTGGTGGTCTGTGGGCCTATTATAGTCCTTCTGGTCCTCTGGCATATCTACGGTGTTTTCTAATTCAGGTCTGTGTATTCCTAAGGGTTCACTCAAGTGTTCTTGAAAGTCTGAGAACCATCTGAATAATTGTCTATGTTATCTTCGCACTTATGTGATAATATTAAAAATACATGCATACTCTGGATCATACGGCTGACTCCCTTACAACAGAGGCCTGCTACGTGATTTCAGTTCCCTTATTCAAATCTATGTTTACCATCATCTAGTAACCATCTACAGGGACAGCATTCAACATCTGATTGTGTTGAGAAGCACATTTGGCAACCATGACATTGGCTTGGCTTCTGTCTAGCTCACACAGAGAGGCTGAGTTCTTCCTGCAGCTCACAGGGGAGGGCCCTCAAGTTCTTGCCCCTGGTAACTCTTTGGCATCAGATCTGCAGCTTTGGCCCTTTCCTCACCAGCCTTCTGATTCTGGATACACTTCCTTAAGGGCCTTTGTACTGGCTGTTCCCTCTACCCAGATTCTTCCCCCAGATATCTACATGAGTCACTCCCTCATCTTCTTCAGAGACTAAATTGCTTAAGTGTCTAAATTTCTCAATCCTATTTAAAATTGCAACTCCCCACCTCCCTCTCTAGCACCTTCCCTATCAGCCTTACCCCTGGTCTCTTAACATACAATATAATTCACTTGTTTATCATGCTTGCTGCTCATTGTCTGGCTTGCCCTGGTAGAAGGCATGCCCAGGAGAGCAGAGATTATTGTTTCTTTTGTTCATTTATGTCTCCCCAGCACTTAGAGCAGTGCCTGGCATACAGAAAGTGCTTAATAAATATGTGATGAATGAATGAACGAATCCACAGCACTGCTCTTGTACCCATGATAAGTTTGTTCATCCGTTTAACAGACAAAGCTCCTTTGGCAGTGATAATTTGCAAGGAAAAGGCATTTTTCAATGGATAAAACTTTAGGCTGACAATTTGTGTTTCTCAAAGTGAGATCTGTGAAGTCCAGAAGTCCCAAGAACACAGGCTGAGGGGATGAGCTGGGTCCCAAGTCAGACTACCACGTCTCTAAGGCTCCTAACTTGACCACTGATCACTTCTTCCTCTCCCTCCCTCTTGGGCCAGGAACAGACATTCTGTCATCATCTGCCACTGCTGGAGAGGGCAGGGTGGGCTTCACCCTCTGTGAAAGAAACCTTTCACGTTTTTATTCAATTCCAGAGTATCTGTTTCCCTCTCTTTACATCATTTTGTTTGGCTTGTCAACTTTTAAAGTTTGTTTCATTTTTCCTGATAATGAAAGATAAAATAAGCTTTAGGAAACTATAAAGACATAACAAAGAAATAGATGCCCAAAGACGAGATTCTCCTGATTTACAAAAGATACCTTCTGTATCTTGTTTCCCTGCCTGCAAAAGCAATGCTTAGACAGAGTCGCCCTTCCTATTTGGGTTCAGTTCTTTCTAGTTTTTTTTTTCTGTGTGTATGTATTAAGCTGAAATACAGAAAGTTGCCAACATTCAACCATTATTGACCTATGAAATGGCAGTTTTGTATGGTTTAACTTAGTAATTCTGTGTCTCCCTCTTTGCACAGTGGAAACCATACTACGCATATAATTTTACATCGTATTCTTTTCATTTGTCATTATAACAGCACCGCTTGCCCATGTATTTGCTGATGCTTAGGTCCTTCATAAGCTTGCATTAACAGCACAAATAATTGATGAGCATTAGCATCTCAGCTGGGAGTCCTGCTCTGTAAATCATTGAAACAGTCTACGTGGTGCCCAGACTTCCTGAGTCTTGAAGTGAATGACAATCCTCCGTGATTCTTCCAGGAAACTCTTCCTATAAATGCCCCCAGCCAATTGCCTATGTGCACTGTTTGGCACCAGATTTTCTGTCCAAATGGCAGCTTCTGGGAATATGCTAATAATTGTGTCCAGTTGCAAATCTCATATTCCTCTTGTACCAATCTGGTCCATTACCAGAATTTGTGGGTTTGTGGCATACCTTCCTGTCCAAGGAAATGACCTTTTTTGGCTTCTCGTGTTTCTTGTTTAGTGACTTCTGGGCCAGGGCATTACTAAAAGATTTTTTTTTTTTTTTTTTTTTTTTTTGCTTATCAGCAGTAGGAGGTCTGCTCTTAGGGCCCTGGCCTTCGCTTGGCAAACATCATCAGCACTATCGGCTCTGTATCTTTTCATCACAGCAAAGTTCTAAGAGTCTGTGGACCATGTGGTTCCATTATGTTGTGACTCTGACTCCAAAATGATTACCCAGGAAGAATAATCTATGTGGGTCCTGTCTGGACTGGCCTTGTTGAGATTTGGGATAGCCCTACTCCCAATGAGGCCTCTATTTGCTCTTGATTTGGCTAGGTTCAACCACATAGACTAAGATGATTATGTCTCCATCCAAAAGCTTCCTTTCTATTCAGTTTGGGACCTTATGATATAAGATCAACTGTCACTGCTGATAATAACATCATGTCACTCCAGGTGCAACGGCTGAAAAGGATGGACTTTAACAATTTGATCCAACAATAAAATAGTAGGGTGCCTGAGTAGCTCAGTTAGTCAAGTGTCAGACTCTTGATTTTGGCTCAGGTCATGACCTCATAGTTCTGTGAGTTCAAGCCCTGTGTTGGGCTCTGTGGTAACAGCATGAAGCCTGCTTGGGATTCTCTATCTCCCTCTTTCTCTGCCCCTCCTCCACTCACATGTACTTGCATGGACTCTCTCTTTTTTTCTTTTAATTTTGTCCAATGTTTATTTATTTTTGAGAGAGAGACAGAGAGACAGAGTGCAAGCGGAGGAGGGACAGAGAGAGAAGGAGACACAGAATCCAAAGCAAGCTCCAGGCTCTGTGCTGACAGCTCAGAGCCCGACGCAGGGCTCGAACTCATGAACCGCGAGATCATGACCTGAGCCGAAGTCAGCCGCTCAACCGACTGAGCCACCCAGGTGCCCCTCTCTCTTTCAAAAACAAACATTTTAAAAAATAAAACAGTAACAGGAGACCAGAACATTTAAAGGCAATCTGTAGCCTACAAACACATCAAAGGGTAGAGAAAATAAGGCAAAAAAAGGCACAAGATGAAATGATGTATAGCTTCTTTTACGTGTAGCTACTTTTTAGTGTAAGCTACTACACAGAGAGGCAGTATTATAAAACCTAACACCCTGGCTTTGAGGTCAGACCAACTGTGTTCAGTCCTGACCCTGTCTCTTACTAGTTGTAAATGGCTCCTAGGTTGTTTCCTCTTCTGTAAAACTGAGCTAGATACACCCATTCTACAAAGTTACTGTAAGGATTAAAGACAGAGTATATTTAAAATATATAAAGCACACTTGATAACAGTTGTTGTTATTATTATTATTAGACTTACACAAAACTTTGCGAATTTTTAATTTGGTCCTCTAATGTTTATTATTGCAAACACAACATTGTGACAATAATAGATAAATTTACAAAGAGATACCAACCCACAACCCCCAAAATTAAACCATTGACATTTTTCCATATTTCCTTCTAGTCTGGGTGACTGTGTAGACGTATTCTTTATGCAATATATTTGTGTTTTCAGCTTTTTTTCCACTTAACATTGTACTGTACTATGGTTTCCCCAGTTGCAATTTGGTCTAGCTTAGTATAAACTAGTTATTATTTCAAAAAACACACCATAACCTAATTGATCATTCCACTATTTGTGGACTTTCATTTGCTTCCGGTTTGGGGAATATTCTTTTGTTCCTATTTCTGTTATGGTGATTGAAAGGCATGATTTTGAAAAGATTTAGGTCTTTTTTCCTTAGGTGTATAGATAAATTTTAGCTCGAATTTAAGAACACTGTTTAAACTAGTGACCGTTGAATGTGGGGAAAGAAAAAGTAGTTTCAGCCTAGTTTCTCATAAAAGGCAAATTGAGACAACTCCAAGAATCCACATGCCCCTTAACCTCCGTTTCCTTATGTTAGCACTTGGCAAACTGGTATGCAGATGGCAGATAGCTGAGGCGGGCCCTCACGAAATGGATAAAGTGGATTAAACGTGTTCACGTTTTTTATTTCATTCAATTCCCAAATTCTGCCCAGATCAGACTGACGGATATTTGTGTTACTGGAAGCACAGAGAGAGTAAGATGCTTGCCCCAGATCACACAGCGGAGAGGCCTGAGAATGCCTTTGGCCGATTCTAAATTCCCAGCTTTCCCTTTGAGCTTTGAAAAAAAAAAAAAAAAATGCCCCAGACCCTCAAGAAAGCTTCGAGAACAAAGTAGGGCTGAGCGTCAGGCAGGGCTCCGCTGGCGCGTTGCGGACCCCACCGGGAGACTCCTCTGGGGCACTGGCGCTCAGCCCAGCTCGGAGCATGCCCAGTGAGCTACCCAAGCGCCTCAATGGGGCTGGGCTGGCGCCGCGGTTCCAGGTTTTGCTAGCGACCAAAGGGCGGGGCGGGGCGTGGGGCGGGTCCGGTTCCTGATGCTCCTTGACTCGGTCGGAATTCCCCCCCGACGCGACGCTCAGGCGGCTCCCGCTGCAGTGGCGCTACCCAGGGACATGCAACTCGGGGACAAGGACCAAAATGAGGTACCAGGCGCTGCCGGCGGCCACTGACTAGCCCTGGGCCGACCTTAGTCTGGTCCGGACGGTTCCAGACATCAGTCCATCCCTCCATTCACATATTCATTCAACAAGTCGTTTCTGAGCACTTACCGTGAGCCACGTGCTGCTGTACCGGAGCTGGGACACGGCAGAGAAGACAGGGCCATACAGCTCCAGAGCTGAAATTCCCTAGGTGAATACACAATAAGTAAGCAAATGAGAGGAAAAGTCAGTTGCCGACCTCGTCTTGTACTACTGTCTTCCTTGTGCTGCTCTTTAGTGTCTTTGCACTGGCTGTTCCCTCTGCGGGGCTGGCGGTCACCTTCTCAATGTCACCTCTCACGGGCTGATCAGACCACCTGATTGAAAACTGCACTCCCTATACCTTCCTTTCCTTACCCTGTTCTCTTTCCCTTATAGGACTTATAACCTTCTAATATACCACATGGCTTATTTGCATGTTTATTGTCTGTTGCCTGCCTCTCTTTCCCCAAACTCCGCCAGGGGACAGGATTTTTGCCCATTTGTTCAACACCATGCATGAAGAACCTAAGTAGGTGATCAATAATTATTTGTTGAATTAATTAATGGATAGTGATAAACGTGAAAGAAATAAAATGAGGACATGGAGGGTGTCCAGGAACAAGGTGTTAATTTAGTAAGGTGATCAGGCAAGGCCTCTCAGAGAGGGAGAACATAGATACAATGAGAAGGTGCCAGCCACGTGAAAAACTGGGTAAGGAAGTCCCACGCACACAGAGGGGAGGTGGGACGGCATGTGCAAATGTCTGGAGGCTGCCCAAGTTCTGAGAGTTTGGTGGACAGAAAGGTGCTCATGAGACTGCAGGTAGGCCCGTGTCAGATAAGGTGGAAGAGGAAAGCAAGAGCACAGATTTGGGGGTGGGGCGGGGTATATGGAAAGAACAATAAATTTTGGTAATAAAGTTTAAGCCGGGAAGCTTACTAGTGGAACGAGATGAACACTGGACTTGAAGTCAGCAGGACCTCAGCTGGGCAAGACTATTCCTCATTTCAAAGATTTGTTGAACGCCGTGTTTGACATTCCTAGGCAGAAAATCACTGAGGGCTCGGCACACAGTAGGTACCCAATAAATGGTTAGGGAACGAATGCCTGCGTGCGTGCGCCAGGGGGCTGAGGGCCGCCCAGAGCTCCGCAGGAGAGCCCCGGTGGCCCTGGGCGGCGCGTCCGAGCGCGCCAGCCCGGGGCGGAGCAGGGGCGCCCCGCAGGGCGGCCCGGGCGCCCGCCCCCCGCCCGGCGCGCGGGCCCGTCGCGGCCAGCCCGGCCGGCGGGAGCCGCCCGCGGGCGGCACTGGGCATGCTCAGACGGCGGCCAGGTCGCGCCGCGAGCGAGCTTCCGCGCCGCCCGCAAGCGCGACCTACCTGGGCGCCCCGCGCCCCCGGATGCTGCAGGTACGGGCGGGCACGACCCCAGCGGGCCGGGGCAGGGCGCGGGGCTCCCGGGGACTGGGGGCTGGCTCGGCGCCGCCCCGCCCCCACCCGTCCCCGAGCGCGCGGCGAGCGCGCGGGCGGGCTGGTGGACGCTGCGGCCCCGGGGTCTCCGCGCTACGTCGGGGCAGGGAGGGGGCGCCCGGGCCGCGCTCACCTGGCGGCGCCGCGGCGGGAAGGAGCGAGCGGAGCGGGGTGGGGCTCGGTCCAGGGCGGGCGGCCGGGACGCGGCGGCTGCGGCAGCGGGGCGTGGGCGTGCGCTCCGACCTGGGCAGGGGTGGACGCGGCTGGCGACCTCGGAGGGCCCAGCGCCGCGGCGACCCCAGTCCCGGGCGCCCGGGGGGCGCACAGCCCGCGCGTGGGGCCAGCCAAGCGCGGCGGCCAGACCTTCTCGGCTCTCAGGGCGAATCCGCCTCTCGGCTTTCAAAATGGCATTTCCTGGGCCTGGCACGAACTCCAGCGCCAATAAATCCTCCCCGTTCGCGGGCGATATGGAATCATTTATCAGGTACCTGCGGTGAGACAGCTGCAGTGGGGGAGTGTATGTGAGAACGCCCAGCCCCCCGGAAATTCCCATTTTCAGCAACCTAAACTTATTGAGAAGTTGCGGGTGCCTTAAAAATTCATGGGAAGTTGAGACAACTTGACACCTGGGTTTTCCGAGCTGGTGGAAAGAGCTTGTGACTTGGAAACTGGAGACCTCCGTTCATGTGGGGCTCACCCTGGCCAGCTGGTGACCTTGGGCAAGTTGTTTAACCTCTCTGATCCTCAATTTCCTCCCCTGCAAACAGCTGGTTGTTGGGTGGATTAAGTGGGATAAATTATGTGGAGGTGTTTGGCACCGTGCCCGGCACAAAGCAAGGGAGCAGTTGGCGTGATGTGAATTTAATTCGTTTAGAGACCCTCGTGGCTCCCATCTCACCAGGAAATTAGAATTATGAGAGCATCTTCAGGGCCTAGTGGCAGAGTGACAGACTCCTGTCTTTGTGCCTTGGAGAACTGCAGAAGTCAAGGGCTTTGGAGAAACAATTTAGCTGCATTGTAATCGGAGAGCATCGTGTTTAAAAGCAGTTTTATACATTCAGAAACTCCAGAAGTTGGCAGTTGAGCTTTACTTACAAAAGAGCTGTGTTGCAAGATGGATCTTCAAATGTTTAAAGGGATGATAGATACGAAGAAGTACAGGCTGCTTAGGAGGATTTCTGTTCTGAAAAGCTCCATACCCAACTTTCCCGATTATTTATTTAGGTCAAGGTTTCTTAACCTCACCACTGTTAACATTTGAGGTTGGATAATTTTTTTGTGGTGGGGCCTGCCCAGTGCATTGCAGCATGTGTAGTAGCATCCCTGGCCTTACCCAGTAGATTCCAGTAGCAATCCTTCTCCCTCAATTGTGCCAACCAGAAATGTCTCCAGCCATGACCAAATGTCCCCTGGGGACCAAAATATCTCCTCTCCCCCTTCAGAACCACCCTGCACTCTATCATTAGCCTCCTTGAGTTGTTCAAGAATTTCATCTTAACCTTTGTGTAGTCTCCTAGAACTGTACAGAGTGCATCCACACGCATGGACACTCTCTCATGAGGCTAGTGTTAGTCCCATTTTGCAAATAAGGAAATTGAGCAGCCGATGATGACACAGTATGTGGCCTGGGTGGCATATCAGGTCTTCTGCTTTCGAAGGCAGATCTTTTTCTTCTGCACCAGGCTGTCCTTTATTGTACGGAGACTTTCAAATAGATGACTTTATTGATGATTAAATCAACACGTAGATTGGAAGCTGGAAACCTTTCTGAGATTGACTAGTTGAAAATTAACAATGGTAAGCTATTATCTGACAGAGAGTAGGTCGTTCTAGTTAAATATTCTGGTTCATAGTGAGTTCCCATAAATCCCACGTACAGTTAATGGAATACCAATTTGCAGAGAATTGGCTTAGAATAAAACGTGCCTAATACCCTATTGATCCCAAGTTGTCTCTGGTGATTTGCCATCTCCTAAAGCGGACTCTTATATGTAAATTAGACATTAGCGAAGGAATGTGAAAAGGTCAAGTTACCGAAGGCATTTCCGAGTGGAGTGGCATTCCATTCAGCAAGCATTTATTAAGCCACTTCTGTATATCTGATGCAGTGCTGGGTGGGGATGCTGAGCAAGCCTGTTGCCCCAGCAAACCCAGGATGCCTGGGGGAACTTCCCTTCGGGGAGAAAGCAGGTCTTCAAGGACAGTTGGGAAAGGACCAAGAACCTAAGTTAACACAGAGTCAAATTTGGATACATCACTGCTTGATCACTCCTGTTTCAGAGCCCACCTTTCACATTTTTCATAGAGAAGAATTCTGGTAGCTTTTAAACCTCATTCAAGTGTCAGGAACCTGGTCAGAGACAAATCCTACCCCCGAAAGAAGTTGAGGTTCCCAGCTGGTAATTGGTCTTGGGATTGGGACCAACCCCTTGATTATTGACTGTGAACTGGGAGGTTTCAAGTACATTGTTTAATTTTAGTGTTGTTCTGTTCCACGCTTGGCAGTTGAGGAAACTGAGCTAGCAAAGGTAGTCTGGGGCCAGGAGCAAGAGGGACGAAGGGTGACCTTCTGAACCATGGGTCCAGGCACATCAGGTATTCCATTTTCCAGAATGCACATACCCCACCCCCCATCCCCACAGGGCTCAGCTTTGGGTTTTGGAAGGAACTATAAGACTTGGCCCCCTCCCTCCCCTCAGGGTTTGTGGTAGGTGGGGAGGGGATCTGCGATTTTGACCCTAACCCCAGAGCTCTACTTCCTACCAGCAGATAGTAGTGGTTCCTGGAAAGCAAGGCCAGTCTCTCTTCTTTTCCCAGGTGTGTTGCAGGGGCTGGAATGCCTAAGGCACTCTGCACTTGCCCTGGCCTTGACAGACTGGAGGCAGGGCAGCCTGCTGGTGTTGCTTCCCAAGCTTGGGCTCCTCTTACTAGTTCTATTACAGACAGGCCAGGACCCGGTCAGTGTCTACACTACCCTGGTATCACAGGTGTCTCCTTTCATCCACCTGAAGAGGATGAAAGCAAATGCTTTGGTAGGTCCCTGGCTAAAATCTGATCTGGTCATGGGTTCCAAGGCCCACAGATCTTGGGTCTACATAGCTTCTGGTTGTGTGTGCACCTGAAACCACTCTCTGCCTGCAGGTGAAGACCAGCTGAGAGCACAGATTTCACAGAAAATTTAGACACTTACTGAGCTGTGTGTCAGGCCCTAGGGTTACAGAGATGAAAGCTGAACCCTTATCTTAGAAGGATGTATGGTGGATTTGGGAAGACAATGATGTGTGTGTGTGTGTGTGTGCACGCACCTGTGCACACATACTCTGTATCTTACCCATCTGTTTCACAATTGCTTTAAAAGATGATAAAGCCAGATGCAAGGGAGACCAGTGGAAGCAGCCATTCATTCTGATGGGCATCAAGGAACACCATAAGGAGTAGTTGGCATTTGAATTCAGCCTTGAGGGTAGAAAAAGATGGTATTTGGGGGGCAGACAGAACAGCAGATGCAAAGGCTCAGAGGCACAAAGAGACCTTGTGTATTTCAGGAGTGGTGACTCTTCCCCAGGTCTAGCCTCCTGACCTTGGCTAATACAGGACCTACCTCCTGTAGTCAGGGTGCTCCCCCACATCTGTGAGGAGGCCCAGCCTCACTCAGCGCAGGGGTAAGTGTCCCCCCTTGTTCTCCCCACATAGCAGTGATGCTTGTGGGTTGTCTTGGAGGCATGAGTGCCTTCTGCCAGGTATGCCTTTGCGTTTAGTTATTAAACACTGTTATGGCACTTACCAGATGCCAGGCACTGTTCTGAGTGGTTTCTAAATATTCATTTAAACCTTGGAGCAACCCTCTGGCTGTGCTTCGTACCCACCTGGGTACCAGCATCTTGGTAGGGAGATGGGGGGAGAGCTCGTCTAACCAGTCTGTGGCCCTCTGTGGGTAATGCCCTCATCATGGTTCGGCTTCTTCTGGCTGTAGTTCACACCAATGTGCCGGGAAACAACCGAGTCTGGGTCGTGATGGAGTACTGGCTGCCTTGACCCCGTTTCCATCAGAGGGCCAGCAGGGCTCTGCTGACTACATTTTCTGAACCAAAGGCTAGGATCTGTAGTCTGAAAAAGAATGTGCTGCTTCTTTGTGTAAGCGGAGGCCTAGGAGGTGTTGTTTGGATACTGAGAGAGTGGAATTTTTGAGACATTTGATGCTTTATGTGGAAAGTTAGGACAGAGGATTTGAAATTGGGATAGTCCTGGAAAATTCAGGTCCCATGATTTATTGTCAGGATACAGAAGCTTTTAGTAAATGTTTAAGCAATGTGTAGTTTGGAGTGGATTTTCTGTACTGAGCCTCTTGGTGCCTCAAAAGGGAATAAATAGTACCTCCTAGCCCCAGAATCATGTTAATTCCTACCAGCCCCTTACTAGTAGGGTGAAAAAAACTGAGGCTCAGAGACATGCAGTGATCACCCGAAGGATACATTGCTCCTAAGTAGGATAGCCAAGATGTGAACCCAAGTCTGTCCCTAGACAAATCAGTTAATTATAAAATGTGGATGATAATGGAACATTTCCTTTAAATGGACTGTTTTAAAGGAGCTAATAAATGAAAACCCACTAGGGCAGAATTTGGCACACAGAACAGGGTCCCTTCCCTCTGTGGGCGGGCCCCTGACCCTCCAGACAAATGCTTTGTTGGGGTATTCAGTGCCAAGAGTCACTGTAGGTGAGAAATGGCCAACCCCTAGGGCAGGGCTACAGCTCCTAGCTCTCAGAGCTCAAGGGACATTCCAAGGGGCAGGATCGAGGACCAGAAAGGGGCCATGGCCAGCTGGATGCTGTAGGATGAGAGGCACCGGGCTGACTTTGGGAGTAGGGTATGAAGACCTGACGCCCCCCACCTTGCGGTGAGTCAGCCTCAGTCTAGGCCCTGGGGTGCTTGTGAGAGAAGCAGCGACTATCTCCATCAACCGTCCCTTCACCCTAACCACTGGCAGGCCTGCAGAGAGGACATGACAGTCTGAGCCCGCCTTGCTCCCGCCAGCACCCTCCCCTCGTCTGGTTATCAATACATATATGGTTGCTGTAGAAGATTGAAGTGTCAGGGGTGCCTGCGTGGCTCAGTTGGTTGAGTGGCCAACTTCGGCTCAGGTCATGATCCCGCAGTTTGTGAGTTTGAGCCCGTGTCAGGCTCTGTGCCGGCAGCTTGGAGCCTGGAGCCTGCTTTGGGTTCTGTGTCTCCCTCTCTCTCTGCTCCTCCCCTGCTTGTGCTCTCTCTGTCTCTCAAAAATAAATAAATGTTAAAAAAAAAAATTAAAAAAAAAAGAAAATTGAAGTGTCAGGGGACAGGGAAAAATCTGCGATGCCCCACCTGGAGGCTGCAGTCACCCGGGCCTTTCAAAAACACTTCCCTCTTACAATAAAAGACGAGGGACGCCTGGGTGGCTCAGTCGGTTAAGCATCCGATTCTTGATTTCAGCTCGGGTTAGGATTGCACGGAACGGATCGCGGGTTCCAGCCCTGCGTCGAGCTCCATGCTGACAGTGCAGAGCCTGCTTGGGATTCTGTCTCTCTCCTCTCTCTCTCTCTCTCCTCTTTCTCCTCTTTCTCTCTCCCTCTCTCTCTCTCTCTCTCTCTCTCTCTCTCAAATAAATAAACATTTTTTAAAAAGGAATAAAAGACGAGATTAATGTTGGTGTCTCCCTCAGGCCCCGGTGGTAATGGTCCCTCTTGCCTCACCTGCCGCAGGGTCTGTGAGAGCCAGGAACCGTGCTCCTCCCCCCCCAGTTCACTCCTGCCTTGGGTGTTAGCCCACGATTGCATCTGATTTAGGTAAAACTGCCTGCTGTTAAACGGCTCATGCCCCCGGATCTCTCTCCTTTTACACAGTTGCAATCTTGCAGTTAATTAGTGTAATTATTTGTATTAGTACCTGTCTCCCCAGCCACATGGTGACCTGACTGAGGTCAGGGTCCATTGCTTTCTTTTCAAAAAAAGAAAAGAAAAAACCTGTCTCTTAGACTTGTTTTTTTCTTTTAACTTTTTATTTTGACCTCATTCAGACATAAAGCAAAATTCTCAGAATAGAACAAAGAACTCTCCTATGCCCTTCACCCAGATTCCCCAAATGTTACCATTTTATCACAATTATTTTATTCTGTTCTCTATGTATATATATTTTTTTCTTCAATCACTTGAGGGTCATTTATAGAGTGTTCCTTTCCCCCAAAATACTTCAGTGTATTTCCTAAAAACAATAGCATTCTTCTATATAACTACAGCACAATTTCTAGAATCGAGAAATCATTATTGAAACAATACTGTAATCTATAGATCTTACTCAGGTTTTTGCCACTTGTCTTGATAGTGTCTTTTGTAGCAAAGAAACCCCCAGAGCATGCATTTCACAAGGTCATCCTTTTTAATCTCCTTTAAACTGGGAGGGTTACTCAGCCTTTCTTTGCCCTTTATGACCTTGACATTTTTGGAATGTACAGGCCCATTATTTTATAGAATGCCCTTCAATTTGGGTCTATTTTAACTCACCCTTGTGTCCCCAGGAGCCCTGGAACATCAAATGCACTCACTAAATATTTATTGAAAGAGGAGCACATAAGACAGAAAGAGGATTCTACAGGCTTGAATCTTGCTATTTTTATAACACAGCTTTCCCCCAAAAAGAGAGGCTTCATCAGGGTTTAGCGAGCCTGCTATCCCCGAAGGTGTACAAGCAGACATCGGGGTGCTGGAGAGAAGAATGGAGCATTTAAGGAGGGGTGAGACTCAGCCCGGAGGTGTCTCCTAGTGCTCAGCAGCCTTCTGTGTCTGCGACTCTAGCTTTGCAGGCTTAGGGGCCCACGAGTAAAACAATGAGAACTCATCATCTAAACCAGAACATTTTGAGAATAAGAGTGAGGCTATTAATAATTGCATCTCATGAACTAGCTTCAACTGGGACTGCCCTAGGCAAATCAGGGGGTGTGGTCACCCTACCCAAGTGTGACTTTGAGGTTGAAGATCAGCCTGGAAAACCATCTAGCACTAGGAATCCTCTGCCTGCATAAAGACAGAACTAATCTCCTTGACATTGCCTGCCTAGCCCATGTTCCTGGCTCCAGTACCTGTGGTGGTCATACCTCCTTTGCCCCTCCCCAACTTTGCTCCTGCCATACCAGTTTTGTTTTGGCCCTCCCCTCTTCTGCACCTTCCTGCCATGGGAACAATGGAGAGCCTGGAATGTCATTTACATACCCAGGGACGGAGTCTGTGATAGATGCACAAGGAGGACAAACAAACCAGCTGTGTTTCCCACTGATAAATTCTAATGGAATTTAAGAGCCAGGGTGTGTAAGTGAGGTGGGGCGGGAGACCAGAATCTCCCTAGACCTTATCTTTTTTCCCCCTGGCACCCACACTTCCACCATCCTTCCTGCACAAACACCCACATCCCTCTCCCAGACCCAGTCCTGAGATCAGAACCAAGTTATGGCCTTTGGCAGAGGCAGGGAAGCAGGTGGCACTGGGGACCCAGGCACAGGAGGATGAGCATTAGATGACCAGTAGGTGTAGACAGGGACTTGGATGCAGAGAAACCAGGCAGGAAACCAGTGTCTAGGGATTCCGGTAACAAGGTCAATACGGGGCCATTTATCAGGAAGCCTAGACATGTAATACTGTGTCCCTAGATACTTGGGTCAGAGGGGGCAGGCCCTGGGATCTGTATAGTACAGTTCTTTAACTCATTTTCTGCCGAGCAAAAAATGCAAACCCTGCCTTCCTGGATTAAAAAGCCTTGTAAGATAAAAATGTGAAGTATTGGGGATATTTTCTGGGGCATCCCAGTCACGTGGACTTCATGAACACAGGCCAGTGCAGTACGGTATTTTTATGACTATAGGCATTGGTGGCTTTAATGGCAAAGCCAGTGAGTGAGGGAGTGTTCTAGTTCTTAGAATGCAAGATATTAGCACTTAACTGAATTTTGGAAAGGTGTTCTGGTTAACTGTGATATGATGCTTTACCTGTTAAAGCCATTCTTTCTCTGACGAGGCAAGAGCTATGTAAAAGCACTTAGTCGGAGGTCACTGTTTATAGGACAGAATCACACAATGTCAGATCCAGAAGAGACCACGAAAGAACTGTTTCTAGCTCCCTCTTTTTATGGATGGGAAAACAGGCCCTGAAAGGAATACGGCATGCTACATGGCACACAGGTAGTCAGTTGGAGAGCAGGACTGGTACCAACATTTCCAACCCCAGATCTTAGGTGTGTTTTCTAGATCTCATCTAAGGATGTTTATGAGATGGACTGCATATTTCTATGGTTTTGTTAACAGAAGTTTTGTTAACTATAGAAATAAGTTGCATTGGCATGAAGCAGTTATGCGTTTCTGGCTCTTTTATGTGGAAGTTGCTAGGCTGATTTTTTTTTTCACTTGCATATCAAAAGCGACATGCATCTTCCACTGAATTTTTATAGTATAGTGTTTCTCACGTTTTATCACATCAGAGTCACCTGTTAAGACCTGGGCTGCTAGGCCACGCTCCCAGAGCTTCTGGTTCAGTGAGTCTGAATCAGACTCAGGTACAGCCTGCAAACTTGCATTTCTAACAAGCTCCCAGGTGCTGCTGCTGCTCCAGAGACCAGGAACCCTCCTTTGGGGACCGCTACCTCAGACTTAATGATAGTTTCAGACATGTGCTCTGGGCTCTGCAGCCCGCTTGTCTCCCCCCACCCTCCCCTACCGCCCCTGCCCTCCAGTCCTGCTCCCATGTTACTCCCACACCAGCCGCCCTCACCATCCCACTCCCTCCAGGTCTCCTACCTGTCGTCCTCACCTTGCCTCTCCAGAGGGTGTGAGTCTTGACCTCGGGCCTGTGGTCCTGAGATGCTCAAGTTCCATCTGGTGGGAACCCCCTCACCTTTACCACCCTCTCCTTCACCTTTCTGGCTCCTCTCTTCCTGTCCTCCAGTCTGAGAAAATGAGTGTCCTTTGCTTTGGCTCAGGCTTGCCTCGCCACTTCCAGCTGAAGGCTGTCGTCCCACCCTCCGGGGGAAGAAAGCCTTCCCGGAGCCCTGCCTCACCTTTAGGTCAGCACTCAGTTACTCTCTTCTCTTCCACTGCCAGGCCTGCTGGAGGAGTCGTCTGTGGCAGCTGAAAAAGATTTGCCCTCACTTCTCAACACAGACGTACTCTTCCATTCTGGGAGTTCCGACCTTCCATGCTGATGATGAAAGACATAATTGTTCTAAATTGCGGTAAAATGCACAGAACTCTACGGCTCATTGGCATTAGGTGGAGTCACACTGCTGGGCTACCACGACCCCCGCACACCACAGACGTCATCATCTTGCAAAGCTGAAACCCCATAGCCATTAAACGCTAACTTCTCAGCCCCCAGCAACCACCCTTCTACTTTCTGTCTCTGGGTATTAGATGACTAGTTCCCCAACATGCGTGGCATCCTACAGTATCTGTCATCTTGTGACTGGTTTCTCTCCCTTAGCATAATGTCCCCAAGGTTCATCTGTGTCGTAGCATGTGTTAGAATTTTTTCCTCTTTAGGGATGAATAATATTCTGTTGAATGCATATGCCACATTTGGTCATTCATCTGTCAGTGGACAGTTAATTGCTTCCACCTTTTGACCATTGCAGATAATGCTGCTATGAAAAAGACATAATTTTGATTGATTGGGCCTTGCACCCTGAGGCGGGTTAAGCTTTGGATAGCAGTCTCGGCTTTATGTACTCCAGCATCCCCTCACCATGATGCTCTGCTGTGAAGACCAGGGGCTGGTTCTCATGTCTCAGCCCCCTGGGTCTCCATGCAGCTGGCTCATTGCCCCTCCTTGTTACCTGGGCTTCTGTGATGTGCTCCCACTCCCCTTTCCCTTCGGTGGCTCATCCTCTGGTTCCTTTATCCTCTGTTCTTAATCATTCTGCAGGCTTTCCTGGGTAGACTCACCTGATCCCATCATCAGGAGCTCACGGGTCTGTGTCTCCAGTCCTGGTCGGGGCGGTTTTGTTCCTACGTAGATCACATCTGAACACCTCTTCTTTGAGTGTCCCCAGGCCCCTCCTCTGCACCTTCTTCCTTAAAAATGCCCTTGCTGTAAGTGATGCATCTTCCAGCTTAAAAACCCCAGAGTCATCCTTCACCCCCCAACACCTGCACTGGACAGATTCTGCCCGCCACACCTCAGAAGTGCCTCCTCCAACCTGCCCTCCCTCTCCACCCCTGCTGAAACTGGGTTAGTCCCTGTGCTTCTCCCCTTTGCCTCTACTTTTGCTTCCTCCCCCTCTCCCTGGTAGGCCCCTCACACCTCTACCTCCTTCATACTGCTGCCAGAAAACGTTCTCTGCGAAAGCACTTAAGGTCACCCCATTCTGCGTGGGTTCCGTCTGGCCTTGCTTTCCCCTGTGTCCAAGCCCCAGCCCCACACACCATATGCTCTAAGCCAGGGCTTCCCAAGCTTTAGTGTTAAGATGTAGATTCTGCTTCTAGGATGCCCAAGGTGAGCCCTACGGTCTCCATTTGTTACAAGCTCCCGGGTCGTGTTGAGACTGACCCACAGACCGTACGTGGAGAAGACTCTGGAATAGATCTGTGTTTCACAAATAAAGTTCTGCCAACATATTTTCAACCTATAATGCAAGAATTTTTAAACATTGTGTTACGGTTTTAATGGTTTTTTTTAATTAATCTTTTTTCAGTCATAATGACTGATTCACTGTTACTGTGATTACTTGCCACTTAAAGACATTTTCAAAGACTAAGAAAGGCTTCAGTTTTTAGGAATTACCAAATAGGTCCAGGTGTGTGAATGTGCAGGCGTCACAAAAATGTTTTCCCCTTACAGAGGTACATGCTCAGGGTCAAGGCTCCCGCTTACGAGCTTCTGCAAAGGCAGAGACTGTCTCTTATTCAGCTGCACCCTCAGAATGTTGGCAGAGGGGAGGAGTCTCAGGTCTTCCTCTAAGAGTTGCTGATCGTGGAACCTGATGGTTTGATGTGCTGTGTGCACACCTGGGTTGGAAGGGGAGCCCCTGCCTCCAAGCCCTTCTGGGGAAGGTGCTTTCAACTCCAGAGGAGGCCTGAGGGCAAGCAGGCAGGGAGGTGCAGACCGAGTACCGGGGAGAATCTGACTGTTCACCACACCCGAAGGGTCGGGGAAGCAAGTCTCACGAGGCAAAGAATCAGGTTTGTGGGGGTCTGCGAGACAGAAGTCAGGGAACGACGTGGCCATTTTTGACCAGCCTGCTCCAAAATGTTACCTTCCTGTCCTCTGGTAACTCTAAACTCTGTAGTCTGTCAGTGAAGAGTTATGTGACCCGGCCTGTGCCTTCCTCTCCCACTTATTCTCCTACTTTCCCCTCCTTTTTAGGTCCCAGCCCAGTGCAGATGGGCTGCCTTGGCTGCAAGCCCCCTTCCCCAGTTTTCTCTGCGAGACTCGTTATCTCTCAGTACAGGTAGTAAGCTTGGGGTCGCCTCTGCGCCCCACTCCCACTAACTGTGTGACCCTACTTGAGCTCCTGATGTCTCAATTTTCTTATCTCTGCACGGGGAATGACAAATATCTCCGACTCACAAGGTCTAGGGAAGATTCCGTGATGACAAGTGCTTCTCCCAGCAGCACTTAATTACTTAGATGCTGCTGGTTGTCAGTTGCTGCCTGCCATCTGTCCCTCTCAGTAAGCTTGACAGAAGGACCATGGTGACATTTGTCCACAGGTGGAGCCAGAGGTCTCAGCTGGAGGGAGCTGTGATGGGCAGGGTGAGGCTGAGGCAGTGCCACGCTGGGGTGGATGTGAAGGTCCGTGGAGGCGAGGAGGCGGACGCTCTGGAGGCTGGGCATGTTGAAGGCATCCAAAGATGGCAGCTGGCAACAGTGAAAAGGGGGAAGCTGAAGACCTGGGGGAAGCTGGATTAGAGTGGGGAGCAGTGTCCCTCAGACTTTAACGTGCATACGAGAAGATGCGGACCCCAGAGGTCTGAGGCAGGGCCCGAGAGAGTCTGCATTTCTAACAAGCACCCAGGTGATCCTGATGCCTCTCGTCTAGAAGCCGCACCTTGAGGCATTGGTGCGGAGCATGACCGCGGTAGGGAAGACGCTCGTGGAGAAGAGCGTACGGAAAAAGCAAAAGAAGCACAGTGGCACCCCTTTCTATCCAGCTCCGTGGGGGATACCTCGGAGTGGCAGGTGCACCCAGGTGTCTGCAGCATGGCAGCCAGATTGGAGTCAGCTGAGGGTGATGATGGAGGAGGGGCAGTAGGGGACCCTGAGGGCTTTGAGATAAGTATTGAGTGATTTGATTTTGTTGTTTGATACTTCATCCTTCAAGGTCTGGCTTTGCCGCAAGAATCCCCTTAGAAGCATTTTTCGTCCCAGGCTGAGCTGTGGTGACAGCCTAGACAAGGCCCCACCCAGCAGCCAGTGGCACACAGCTGTCTTCTAGCACAAACCACGCTGGAAGGCGATTATTTGATTATTCATGCATTTCTCTCTCTGAGCAGCTGATGAGTTCCAGAGAGCACGAACCCGAGACAGCCTCTTACTCACCTGAGCCCCAGCACCGGCCTTAGAGCCTGGCCGCAGGTGGGGCTCATGAGATGCCTCGGGCATTAGGGATGAATGCAGAACGTTCACGAAGGAAAAACAAAAACATGTAAATCCCTGTGACTGAAGGAGCAGGAGAAGCAAGCACTGAGCTGGGGTGGTGGGAGATTGTTGGTGTGGAGGAGGGAAGATGGTTTAAGGAGGCATCAGGATCTTAAGTAAAATGCCGGGAATGTCTTTTGAAGACAGCGTGTGGCCTCCGGAGGGCAGCTGCTGGGGATTTGGGCACCAGCTCTCAGGGAGAGTTGGACTGTGTGTCTCTAAAGGAGCGGAAGATTCGACCAGGGGATAGGAATTTCAGCCAAGCAACCGTTGTGTTGATCTGAGAGCCAAGAGCACACCTGCTTGTTTTTCCTTCAGGAGAGCACAGGTGCCTAGACTTAGGCAGGTAGAGGGTAAAGAATTGCAGCTTCATGAGCCTGAGTAGAGCCAACAGATTGAGACTCAACACAAGGCAGGGCCACAGCACATAGCCCGTTAGCACGCTGGCTCCCTGTGCCCTGTAAGGTGGGGGTCCATTAGCTCCCTGGGCCTTCAGAGGCTCCCATGAGTTGAGGTCAGCCTCAGTTCCCTGATTTGGAAATGACATCTCAGTGAGAGAGGTTCAGTAACTTGCTCAGAGCCCCAGAGATGGGAAGTGAAGGAGCGAGCCTGGGGTCTGTGGGCCTAGAGGATGTTGGGTGGGGCAGCTCAGCCCTGGAGCGGGATGGGGGGCAGTGGTTGCAGGTGTGGCTCCCAAGGCCCAAGTGCTGGGTGCTTCCCCCCCCCCCCCCCCCGCAGTGGGGTTGTGGCCAGAGGAAGAGGAAGAAGAAGAAGCAGGATGAGGTGAACGCGGAAACTGGAGAGGAGGTGGCCAGAGGTTTAAGTAGTTACACACCCTGGGGGCCAATAAAATATGAGGTGACAGCACTTTTTTTAAGTTTTATCAGTTTGATTTTCTTCAAATTCATTATTGCTCATTATAATTTAGGAAATACAGAAAGGTTGATAGGAAGAAACTACCAATTATATTTGTGGTCTTGAGTTCCTTTATAATTAATTACCTTAAATAGTTGTGTTCACTGTAGATACAGTTTCATAACCAGCCTTTTTTACTTACTATTCTGATTTAGGGATTTATTTAACCGGGCCCTCTACGGTTGGAAATTGGGTTTTTTTGGTTGCAATTCTCAGTGTGAAGTATTGCTTGGAGGACAATCTCTGCAAATGACTTTGTTTCGTGCCTAGTTGTATCTTGACAGTGGGTTCCTAGAAAAGGAATTAGACCGCCTCCCAGCATTGTTGGGATGATCTGGTCTTATCGCTGACACAGCCTTCTGAAAGTGCAGGTGTAAGCCCTGTGTACATTAGTTGTTTGTTCATTCGTTCCTGCGTGCAGTTCACAAGCATTTATTAAGCGCCTGTGGGGAAAGGCTCCATTTTCCGTGGCCAGGTCAGCAGAGGAACAGCTGCCAGCATCTCTGGCTTGACTGGGATGTGTGGGAGTGTTTGATCACACACAGCGTCCCAGCCCTGCCTGCCCCAGTAAGCAGGGACAGCCCGTGGGTCCAGAAGTAAACTTGCGGGCCTCTGTGGCTGCAGGGTCCAGTCATGCTAACCGTGAGTTTGCGCTTTCCCTCTGTACTGTTTGGCGGTGTGGTAAACGCTGAGAATGGTGTTCCCCGTCTTCCCCTCTCCTCGTGCATTCCACGGATACCTATTGAGTACCTCACGTGGGGAGGCACTATTCCGGTGTAAACGTCCCTGCCTTTTAAGGAACTACCGTTCCACCGGGAGTCAGGGATGTGGGAATTGGGAAGAGACAACTAATAACGTATTAAGTCCGACGGTAATAAATGGTAGGGAGAAATACAGAGTAAGGGAGATAGAGAGTGACAGGAAGACCTCGCTGATAGGTAACGTTTGAGCAGACGCGTGGGGAGAGCTGGGTGGAGGATGTCTGAGGGAGCAAACCGTCAGCAGCGGGAACGGGCTTGACATAACCTGGGAACGGGCAGGGGGGCGGAGTGAGAACAGTGAGGTGCTGTGCGAGGAGGGCAAGAGATGGTCCTCAGAGCATCAGGACATCTGGGCCTCAGGGTTTATTTTTTCATTGGGAGGCCCCGTTCACAGGGGCCGTTGCTGCCATTTGAAGCAATTCAGACTCCCCTCCTACCTGTTTGTTGCTTATCTACAGTGGGTTATCACTGAGGCCTGTGTTCGGAGGGGGAAAACTCTGGGAGTTGAAACCCAGGCTTTGGGAAGTCACGGCCTTGGGTGGCTCTTGGGTCTTCTCATGTGTGTAATGAGGGACTTGAGCTAGGAGATTGGCGAGGAAATGATGAACTTTCCGGGGCTGGGACTCAGTTAAGCGCACTAGTTAGATCTTGGGTCATTTTCAGTTTACTGATTGGAGTAAGTGAAATTGTTGAGAGATAGTTAGCTCTTAATAAGTTTGGCCTGTCATGTATTTGTTACAAGCAAGTTGCTCAGCCAGCTGTGGGTGCTTGCAGTGGTGGTAAGCAGGTGGGGTGGAGCCGGCCCCCCATACCTTACCCGTTCAGTCATCCATCCGTCCATCATGCAGTTTTCGAGCACCCAGTGAGTACCAGGCACGAGGCTGCCTGCGCCACAGTGGTGATTTTTAGGAGACCTAGTTCTGCTTCATGAAGTTCATGGTCTAGTGCACCAGTGCTAGCTAGCTCTGCCAGAGGATCATGGTGGGGAGGGACTCTGGTCAGAAAAGCCAGGGCAGGGACGCCTGGGTGGCCCAGTTGGTTAAGCATCCGGCTCTTGATTTTAGCTCGGGGTCACAATCTCACAGTTTGTGGGATCGAGCCCCAGGTCACGCTCTGTGCAGCATGGAGCCTGCTTGGGATTCTCTCTCTCTCCCCCCCTCTCTCTCTCTGTTCCTCTCCTGTGCTTGCATGGACTCTCTCTCTCTCTCTCTCTCTCTCACTCTCTTTCAAAATAAATTAAGAAAAAAAAAAGGCCAGGGCAACCCCTGACTCACACCATATACAAAAATTAACTCAAAATGGATCAGTGACCTAAATATAAGAGCCAAAGTCATAAAATTCACTGGGGGGGGGGGGGGGGGGGGGGGTGGAGGGAAGAGTAAATCTTCATGACCTTGGGTTTACCAATGGGTTCTTGGTTATGATAAGAAAGCACGAGCGAAAGAAAAGTAAATAAATTGTACTTGATCAAAATTAAAAATTTTGGGCGCACCTGGGTCGCTCAGTTGGTTAAGCGTCTCTTGGTTTCAGCTCAGGTCATTATCTCCCTGTTTGTGAGTTCAAACCCCTCATGGGGCTCCGTGCCTCTCTCTCGCCGCCCTCCCCCGCTTGTTCTCTCTCTCTCTCTCTCTCTCTCTCTCTCTCTCTCTCTCTCTCTCAAAATTAATTAAAAACTTTTGTACATCAAAGGACATTATCAAGAAAGAAAAGACAACCTACAGATTAGGAGAAAATACTTGCAAATCCTATATCTGGTAAGGGTTTATTCAGGAAGAAGAACTATAACTCAACAACCCAAATTAAGATAACCCAATTAAAAATATGGGCAGAGGACTTGAATAGACATGTCTCTGAAGATCTACAAGCGGCTAATAAGCACATGAAAAGATGCTCGACATCGTTAGTCATCAGGGAATTGCGAATCTAAACCGCAGTGAGCTGTCACTTCACACCTGCTGAGATGGCTATAATCAAAAAAAGATAAAAAGTATGGGTGCAGTTGTAGAGAAATTGGAACCCCTTCCATTGTCGATGGTAATGTAAAATGGTGCAGCCTCTGTAGAAAAGTCTCGTATTCTCAAAAAGCTAAACATAGAATTGCCATGTCCCAGCAATTCCACTCCTAGGTATATACCCAAAAGAATTGAAAACAGGCTCAAATAAATGCTTGTACAAAGATGCTAATTGTGGCACTATTCACAATAGCCAAATGGGAAACAGCCCAAGCATCCAACAGACAAATAGAGGGACAAAATGTGGTGTCTCTGTGCGACAGCATGTTATTCAGCCTTAAAAAGGAATGGCATTCTGGGGCTCCTGGGTGACTCAGTGGGTTAAGAGTCCGACTTCAGCTTAGGTCATGGTCTCGTGGTTCATGAGTTCGAGCCCCGCGTCGGGCTCTGTGCTGACAGCTCAGAGCCTGCAGCCTGCTTCCGATTCTGTGTCTCCCTCTCTCTCTCTCTGCCCCTTCCCTACTCACACTCTGTCTCTGAAAAAATGAATAAACCTTAAAAAAAATTTTTTTTTAATTTTTTTAACGTTTATTTATTTTTGAGACAGAGAGAGACAGAGCATGAACGGGAGAGGGTCAGAGAGAGGGAGACACAGAATCCGAAACAGCCTCCAGGCTCTGAGCTGTCAGCACAGAGCCCAACATGGGGCTCGAACTCACAGACCGCGAAATCATGACCTGAGCTGAAGTCGGCCGCTCAACCGACTGAGCCACCCAGGCGCCCCAAAAAAATTTTTTAATAATAAAAAAAGAATGGCATTCTGACACAGTACAATATGGATGACCCTTGAAGCCGTTATGCTAAGTGAATAAGCCAGACACAAAAGGACAAATGTTGTCTGATTCCACTTATATGAAATACTTAGGATAGGTGAATTCACAGAGACAAAGTCGAGGTTGCCAAAGATTGGGGGGAGGAAAGGAATAACGAGTTATTGCTTAATGGGTACAGAGTTTCTGTTTGGAGTGACAAAAAAGTTTTGGAAAGAGGGGTGATGGTTGCACAACATTGTGAATCTAACGCCACTGAACTGTATGCTTTAAAATGGTTAAAAATGGCAAGTTTTATGTTCTATTCGGTTTACCACAAGAAAGACCTAGAGAAACAGTGTGAGATTTGGGAAGAGCATGACCGCCAGGAGCCACTGGGCTTGATTTCCCTTCTCCCCGGGTCACTCAGGCACCATCCTTGCCGCCTTTAGCCTCGATCTCTTTTGATGTCAAAGTCAAATGAGGTGACAGGTGTGGACTGCAGGTCATAGGAGATGCATCCCGTCCCCTTTAATTCTATCCTTCCCAAGTATAAAAAGATTGTCTGGTAGGGGCGCCTGGGTGGCTCAGTTGGTTAAGCGGCCGACTTCGGCTCAGGTCATGATCTCGAGGTCCGTGAGTTCGAGCCCCGGGTCGGGCTCTGTGCTGACAGCTCAGAGCCTGAAGCCTGTTTCAGATTCTGTGTCACCCTCTCTCTGACCCTCCCCCATTCATGCTCTGTCTCTCTCTGTCTCAAAAATAAATAAACGTTTAAAAAAAAAATTTTTTTTTTTGAATAAAAATAAAAACAAGATTGTCTGGTAGAAAGGACCGAAAAGAGAAAATCTGGTGATTTTGCCCAAATTCTCATCAATTACCTGCTCATCTGTTTGGCCATTTTCCTCCAGGAGGCGTGGGGTGGGGGTCCTAGCCACTTCCGGGCCCCTTGTGGCCACACACCTCTGGTGCTTTGGCTCTAAAGCAAGGCTCCCCTGGGCCCCCGTTTCCCTGACGCTTGTGAAAGCCTTTGGTCCCTTGCTCCTTCTTCCCTTTTCACGTTCACAATGGGTTCTTTCGGAAGTTGGAGCCCCTACTCACTTAGAAATCATCCGGACACCCGGCCACACAGTTATGATTTCACCAGGTGAAATATTGTAAACTATAACAACAAAAACTGCCGGTGAATTGTTTGAGCTACGTGGACAAATGTCTCACGGTGGGATAGGAGGAATGAGTACAACTTGGGAAAAAAATAAATAAATGCTCCCAATCAAGATGACACTGCCTGTCGGCACGTTGTATCTGATGTGCGTGGATCAGAGCGCACCCTGCGTGGCTGCTCCTCTGCCTTCCTGCCCTCTCCTTCCCCTCCAGGGCTAGCTACCTTCGGGTGATTGGAGCCAATGTGTCTCTCGCAGCCGTGGAGTTAGATTCTGCACTGCCCGTTTACCTCCCACAGCTCACTGCAAGAACAACAAGGTTTAGATGCCGAGTGGCTATCCCCTGCCACACCTCAGGTGCCCCACCCCATGGCTGTCCCAGGAGATCCTTGGCTTAGAGTCCCCACCCCCCCCACCAGGGTGAGGGACAAAAGGTCTAGTTGAGCTCAACTAGAGAAGCCCAGCCTTCTGAGGGCTGCAGTGAACCTGGGCCTCCATCATGAGTCCTCCAACTCCTGGGATTCCTGAAGGCAGGTGCAGTGGAGGGGGCGACTGGCCAGCTCTGGGGCTGGTGTGCCACTCTCAGGATCCCCCTGGAAGGAGAGACAGTGGTCACAGGGTCAGAGAAGCCCCAGGCCAAACTGAGGGCCTGGCCTCAAGAAATGAGGTGACGTACTCCTGTTATCCCACTGCTAATAATTAACCCGGGGTGACTGCCTGTAGACCTGGAGGTGCCTTCAGATGTCATGCGCATGCACTCCAGCCCACACCTTTTGCCAAAAACGAGAGGAAGTCATTTACTACGCGTCCTCAACTCTGAGAGATGTGTGCCACATTTTAACTTTCCTCTAATCGGCACGACCTGGGCCGTCCGAGGGTACTTTAAATTTTTCTTTACATTTTTTTCAAAACACCTGTTAATTCAATTGTGTCATCTTAGAACAGAGGGAATACGGTAATAAATACCCAAGTCATTACTCAGGTTTCTGATATTGCAGAATTAAATGGTGTGTGTGTGGCGGGGGGTGGGGGGCGGGGGTAGGTTTTCTGGACCATTTCCTCCTTAAGAGGAAATCTACCAACATGTGAGCTGTGGGGAGTGTTTACAAAGATTATCTCAAAAGGTAAGAACATACCTTTAGTCAGGAAATTACAGAGACAGTAGTGATTAAGTGGGGCCTTTTTCCCTCCAGTGAATCACCTGTAATTCATCTTCCTTCCCAGTCATGTGGGCCAGTGGACTCAGCGGGCAGGAGGTATGTGATGCCCCGCACTGAGCTGGGGGTCATCGCCCCATTTGGAGGCCAACTGTGTGACTCCAGCGTGGCTCTTGGAGTCTAATCTACCAGCCTGTAAATTGGAACAGGAATGCTGCCTGCCAGCCTCAGTCAGAGTGAATGGAGTCAGAAGCAATGGGTGCAAGAGTATTTAGAAACCTCTGAAGCCCCTGAGGACCCTTGGCTGTTCCGCAGGACAGGAAGCCCGGGGGAGGCAGTGGCCCAGGGACTAGGAGTAAGGTGGGAGAATGGGCGCATCAGAGCTCCTAGCAGCTGCTGGTGAGTGTTTGCTGTGAGCCAGGCAGGAGGGCCCTGCTCCTCAGAAGTATTTACTTGTGCAGAAACCAGATTTACAGAGTTCATTTGACCAATGTCCTGTGGTGTTGGGAGCGGTAGGGCAGAGACTGGAACTCAGATCTGACGTTCCTTCAGGCTTCCAATGGGCCCAGCCACCAGGAGCCCCCAGGCAGTTCCCTGCACTCCTTAAAAGCAGAGAATGGATTGTATTTCTGTATTCCCGGCTCCTAGCATGTGGAAGACCTCACTACAAGCATATGTAACAATGGCAGCAACAAGATACATTATTTGCTGACTAGCATTTTGGCATGCCTTTCTAAGTCATTTTAGAGTCCGTGCAGTTCCCTCTCATAAATCTTCTGACTCCATCTCACCAAGTCAGAAAGTCCTGGAAGTCTGACTAGCGTACATGAGAATACATTTTATCTTGTTTTCTAGAGAGGCTGGGTTGCTATACCTAATATACCCGGAGATGGCCCCTCGGGTTAAAACCTTACAGGCAGGGGGTTTTAAATTTTTTTTTTTTTACATTTATTTATTTTTGAGAAACAGAGTGAGACAGAGTGTGAGTGGGGGAGGGGCAGAAAGAGAAGGAGACACAGAATCTGAAGCAGGCTTCAGGATCTGAGCAAGCAGTCAACACAGAGCCTGATGCAGGGCTCGAACCCACAAACTGTGAGATCATGACCTGAGCCAAAGTAGGACGCTCAACCAACTGAGCCACCCAGCTGCCCCGGGAAGGGGATTTTAAAGCTGGAAGGAGCCTTCCAAAGGCTCTAAACTAGGAAATCGATGAAAGAAAACCAGTGAAAAGTAAAGAAAAAAATAGAGCAGTGGCTTCCCAGGTTCCTTGGCTGATTAGTGACAAATAGGGTGATGCTTTCAGCGGGGGGTCAGCGTTTCAGGGTTGGAGGATATTTTTCTGTGTTTCCTTGAGATAAAATCATGGCGAGGGCTGCTGGTGGTGAGGATTGGGTTTCTCTGGCCAGGCTGCCACTGGCTTCAGACTCCTTGGCAGGAACAAAGCTGGCAGGATGGTCCTGTGGTGAGATCCCAGCTTCTTGGCTGGGATGAGTTGCGATTAGCACATCTCAAACCTTTCAAAGTGACTTTAGCTGTTTTCTTTTCTGAAGGCTTCTGCTGCTTTTGGCTGTAAAGGGGTGGGGGCTGGAACCCAACATAGAAATACCATGGACTTACACCCAAATGGGCGTGTCTGTGCCCCGAGGGCAAATATTAGCACAGTATTTTTGTAAAGTTTATGCAACTTGATTCATGGCCCTGTAGAGTAGATTTATTCCATCCTGTTTTCCAGTCTGTTTGGGGCCTTGTGGAACTATCCAGAGGGAGAATGGAAAGAGACTGGTAGCTTAATTTTAGGTGGAAATAGCTCAATATAAAACATACTCTACTATCTATACTTTCTTTGAGCTTTTATGTATTGCTTTTGGTCCATTCGTATTCTTTTATCCCCTGTTTCAGTGATGGGGTCATTCATTCTAGTTTTTTTCGAGACTGAAGTACCCGTTTAGAATTCTTTCCCGTGAGGGGCGCCTGGGTGGCTCAGTCGGTTAAGCGGCCGACTTCGGCTCATGTCATGATCTCGAGGTCTGTGAGTTCGAGCCCCGTGTCGGGCTCTGTGCTGACGGCTCAGAGCCTGGAGCCTGCTGCAGGTTCTGTGTCTCCCCCTCTCTCTGCCCCTCCCTTGCTCACGCTCTGTCTCTCTCTCTCTCTCTCTCTCTCTCTCTTTCTCTCTCTCAATAATAAATAAATGTTAAAAAAAATTTAAAAAAAAAAAGAAAAGAATTCTTTCCCGTGAGAAGTCTGTGTATAAGGAATCTCATTTTGAACAGTGCCTACTTTGAGTGGACTTACATGTACAGAGACTTAACCTTGGCACTATTGAAACAAGTCATAATAGAGTCTTGGTCATGGGTGCTCAGGGTACACCCATCCCACCTCCTCCAGGGCTGGTCTGCCCTCTGCGACCTTCTCACCAAAGGTCTTATCCGCCTTCTCTGCTTGATCACCTCTAGTGACAGGGAACTCCCTCTCTCCTGACACAGTCCCCCTCATATTTGTGCAGCCTTGACTATTCAAAAGCTCTTCCTTCTATTAAAGAGAAATCTGTTTCTTTTGTCCTTCACCCATTTGAACCCTTGGGGTCTAAACAGACCAGCCTAAAGACAGTAGTTATAAGTACCATTGATTGGACCCTGCTAGGTGCCAGTTAGTTTCAGACATACTCAGTGCTTAAAACCTTGAAAAGCATAGAAAATCCCCCTCCCCCTTTTGTAGGTAAGGAAAAAGGTGAGTGATTGCTAAGTTCACGCAGCTACTAAGTGGTTAAGCTGGGGTTCCAACCCACGTGCGATTGATTCCATTGCTGCTGACCTTCCTACAGCCTCACGCCACATCATGTGTGACAGCTGCTTGGATTGTTGAAGCACCAAATCTTCTCCCTGAGATAGCTCTAGGATACCAGTTATGCCCGAGACACTCCTGCTAAATCTCTCTCCTTGAATTTCCTAAAATGTGTTTCCCCTCCTGACTTTTGTATATGCACTGCCATGTTGGAAGCCCCTTCTACCTAGTTGACTTCCTTTCATCCTGCAAGGTTCCCCTGTGACACCTTTGTGACCTGGTCCCACTGCCCACCCCAGTCAGGTCGGGACCCCTCCTCCTGTTTCTCTGGCACCCTGGGTGTTCATCTCCCTTGGATCTTGAAACTCCAGGCACTTCTATGCATCCGGCCTGACATAGAGCGGGTGCCCAGTAAATGAGTATTGAGTAAATGGTCCAGAACTCCTTTGCCAAAGTAGTACTAAAGGTTAAGAGTAATTATAAGCACGATTGAGGGTCTGTGCAATGTAGTCCTAGTCCACTGTGGGACTTTGGCCAGTTGTAGTGAGGATATAGGGACAGCTTGTCTGTAGGAAGTCCTGGAGTCCTTTTCCTCCGCATGGTTTGGTTCCATCATTCCAAGGCCTGGAGTTCCTTCCAGGAGGCAGGCTTGCTGACCTCTGAAGGTTCTGGGTCCACTGAGGTGGCATCTTAACGGGAGAGGTTCACTAGACACTGTTCAGAGCCTCACCTGGGGGGAGACCACATCCCATGCTTCTCATTTCTCTGCAGCCCATACTGCACAGATGCCAGAAGCATCCACATGTGTGCTGCTCACAGCCCTGGGAAATTTGGGGCAGGGGTGCAGTTTAGCACTGCACTGTGATAACCTTTCCTAAACATTAAAAAAAAAAAAAACTCACTTAAAAAAAATCTCATGATGGGGTGCCTGGGTGGCTCAGTCGGTTAAGCGTCTGACTTCAGCTCAGGTCATGATCTCACGGTCCATGAGTTCGAGCCCCACATCAGGCTCTGTGCCAACAGCTCAGAACCTGGGGTCTGCTTCAGATTTGGTGTCTCCCTGTCTGTCTCTGCCACTCCCCCTGCTCACACTCGCTCTCTCTCTCTCAAAAATAAATTTAAAAAATCACAGGAAGAGGGGAACCTGTCTGGCTCGGTCAATAGAGCTCACAGATCTTGATCTTAGGGTCGTAAGTTTGAACCCCATGTTGGGAGTAGAGTTGACTTAAAAAAAAAATCTCACGAAGTTGGTGTTAAAAGTTAGAAGAGTAGTCCCCTCTGGGGGAAGTCCTGTTTGGGTGGGGGCACGAGGGGGCTCCTGCCAGGCTTCTCTTGAGAGCTGTGCACTTAGGATTTGTGAGGCTTCAAGAAAAAGGTGGGGTTTGGGCAGTGACTTCATGTAATAGACCCAACAAGGGTAATGAGTGTAACGTGAGTGTTCTCATCGCTTAGGGGCAGCTGGTGCGTTCAGTTCCTTAGCTTCTCATCGCCACCCTGAAAACTTCGCTCGTGGAACGTTAAGAGGTTGGCTTCTCTTTATAGCAACATTACCTCTTTCCCGAAACCGTCCACAGCCCCCACAGAGTTCTTCATCTTGCCCTTCAGGTAGCCTGAATCTACTTCTTGTTATCTCCCAGTATCAAGTGTAACTTTCTTATTTTGTTAGTTTTGCCAGTGTCATGGTGTTGAGCCTATAAATAAACCCTGACTCCGTAATAAGAAAACTATTTGGCATTTTGAAGTTGTAGGAGAAGGAGGGCGCTAATTACGGGTCTCTGTCTGAGAACGAATCCTACAAATTACCCCACCCTGCTTCCTGGGGGCCCTAGTCGGTGATCCACTCCCTGAACAAATTACAGGAGCTTTGGAACAAATGATTTGATCCCAAGACTGTACGTCTGGAGTGTTCAGATTAATAATTGCAGGATAATTTGAGTAGTGAGCTGTGCTATTGAAGGGACTTGTATGAGCCTTTTCTCCCATGTGGTGGCAAATAATGTGAAATGGGAGAGTTAGAAACTTTCATAAATGTGCTCACAGAAGCATCTTTTCTTCTAAATAAGATATTAAATACTTTTATATCTGCATGCCCAAATTAAAAACCAGTCTTGTGTACTAATACTTCCATTGTCAGCTGCAATTATCATTTTCATTGACAGCCGTTAAGCTTTAAAAATGCTGTTTAAAAATTAATTTGTCCTGAGCCTCTGTGCTGAAAAATCAGGGCATTGGCTGTAACACTGAATTAGCAATATGAAAATGCCATCCTTAATAGATTTCTTTCTAATTTAGAAATGTGTATAGTGATTGTTTACATTATAAACTAGTTTTTAAAAGAAGCCCATATATTTATCTTTGTATTTAGGCAGTGTAGTACTTTGGATATTAAAAAGGCAAGTACGAAGGGGGGGAGGAGTAATTGCCAGAAAGTGGTATTGATAAATTTACGGAAAATAGTCATGAGGAAAATTCAGTTTCATGTAATCAGTTGTATGGTAATTTTTTTGAGAGAGAGAGACAGAGTGAGTGGGGGAAGGGCAGAGAGAGAGGGGGAGGGAGGGAGGGAGGGAGAGAGAGAGAGAGAGAGAGAGAGAGAGAGAGAGAGAGAGAGAATCCCAAGCAGGCTCCTTGCTGACAGTGCAGAGCCTGATGCAGGGGCTCAAACTCATGAACCATGAGATGAACCCATGACCTGGGCCGAAACTAAGAGTCGGACACTTAACCACCTGAACCACCCAAGTGCCCCATTGCAATTTTATCAGATGCACGTAATTTAGAATTAATAAAGTAAAATAGTACATACAGTAGTGTTTTTGGGGGGGCTCCTGGGTGGTTAAGCATCCGACTTCGGCTCAGGTCGTGATCTCAACAGTCCGTGGGTTCAAGCCCCACATCAGTCTCTGTGCTGGCAGCTCAGAGCCTGGAGCCTGCTTCAGATTCTGTGTCTCCCTCTCTCTCTCTGCCCCTCCCTTGCTTGCACTCTGTCTCTCTCTCTCTCTCTCTCAAAAATAATAAACACTAAAAAAAATTTTTTAAGAAGTGTTTTTTTTAAATATGTGAGTATTTTACAAATGAGAACTAAAATCACTATCTGGTTGGGCTGAGTTTCATTAATAACTTTTGAAAAGCCTAATCACAAAATGTACATGTCTCTCTTCCTTTTGTCTCTTTCCTTCCTTACCACGATTGTAGTTGACTGCCCCTCATTTCTGCAAAAGTACATTACAGAAGACCCTGCTGTCTTTTTTATAACTTGGATATTACGAATCATTAGGAATCACTGTCTGTGAAAGATGTGAACTAATTTGGGTGAACAAGCCAAGACATCTGGTTACATAATATCAAGTGATAGAACCCTTTTTGAACTAACATTATTTTTGTGTTGCTTTCTTCCTCTGTTATGACAACAGTGCTAATCCCAGCACTGACATATAGACTGGAAAGTCTGTGCTACTTTAACAATGTCTTAGGAAGTGCTTCCCCAGACTAAGTAAGGGGACAGCTGCTAAGCTACAGAGAAACTCCTTTTAGCTCTGCAAAGTGATTTGTAATGTAGGAAAACTGACGTAGAGTGCTGACCTAACCAAGCCCTTGGCTGTAGTCACATACAGTCAAAACCGAAACGAACCCTGGGATCATCTGGTTGAGTATTTTCCACTGCATGGTGCTCAGACCTGCTGTGTCTGAGTCCCCTGGGGATGCTTATTAAAAATGCAACTTCAGTCTGACAATTAAAGCAATGGCAAGGTCCTGGTTTGGATCCTGGATCAGGAGGAAAGAAATAAAGGACATCATTGGAACAATGTGCAAAACTTTAATATGGGCTGTATATTATATAAGTGCTTTTATCAGTGTTAAATTGCCCAGTACAATAATTGTACTGTGGCTTGAAATGTCCTTGTCATTGAGAGACATGCTAAATATTCAGAGGTAAAGGGGCATAATATCTACACCTTCCAAGTGTTCAGTAAAAAGCATAAGGTGTGGGGGTGTGTAGGAGAGAAAGCATATATGACAGAAAGTTAATTAAATCCTGGCCAATGGGGGTATATGGGAGTTCTGTTTTTCTTGCAACTTTTCTATAAGTTGGAAAAAATTAACTTTTAAAATGCAGTTTCTTCAGTCCCTACTAAACCATAGATTCTGTAGGTGGTGCCAGGAATCTATTTTAACAAGCTCCCCAGATGATTAAATCAAGCACATTAAAGTTTTATTTAAGTCTTTGGTTTAAAAGTCTCATTTTAATCATTGTTTCTTTGTTCGCAGCTTAATTACTAAGCATACATTCTTACAGTTTGATCCGATCTTAATCTAGAGCTTAATAAATAAATCCCCATCCAGATGTTTATAAATCTTTAGAAGGGAATACCCCACTTCAGAGAAGTTTAAGGAACACGTAAACCTGGCCATAAAACAGCCTAGAGCTAGAAGCTATCCTGTGTTTGTGTTTTCCTGTCCATATGCAGTAAAGTCATGTGTGATGGGCATTTGCCCCCGGAAGACTTGGTTAACCCATAATGAAGCCCGAGTGCCATGTATTTACAATGGAAAGGTGGAGAAAGCAATATTGGTATTTGATGAGTCATCTCTCTAGCATGGCTGATTTTACATGAGTGTTTATTTTCCATGTTAGAGATGTCCCTCTCTAGCCGATGAGGCATCTGTTGGGGCTCATCAATATCCTCCCCACCCCTACCTCCCACCCCCACAAAAACCTCTCCTGACTTCACTGGGGAAGAAGAATTAGGGAAAAGGAGGGAATTGGGTACAAAGAAGGCCTTCTGTACTGTGAGAGATTTTTTGAGTTGAACTGTGATAAGAAAAGGGAGCAAGGCTGTGCCTGTTTCTCTCCAGGAAGTAGAAAGTCATAGGGTAGGAGGTGCCGTGTTTTCCTCTGATGGCCACTAGGTGGTAGCATTGGCCTAGGTCGGCGTGATGATTAGTCAGGCTGATTCCTTTATTGAGCCACCTGTGGTTCATTTGTAGTGTTTACTCACAAATTAGGTGTTAATAAATCAGAACTGCTTTTTTTTCTTTTAACTGAAACTTGCACTCTTGAGTTAGAGGTCTAAGTTCTCATTTTGGGAAACAAGGGTATGAAATAACCTCAACATTTTCTTTTAAAATGACTAAAATGGGGGTACCTGGGTGGCTCAGTCATTTAAAGGTGGGACTCTTGATTTCGGCTCAGGTCATGAGCTCACGGTTCATGGGCTCGAACCCCGTGTCGGGCTGTGTGCTGACAGTGTGGAGCCTAGTTGGGATTCTCTCTCTCTCTCCCTCTCTCTCTGCCCCTGTCTTGCTCTCTCTCTCTCAAAATAAATAAACTTAAAAAAATAAAATGACCAAAATGGAGTTCTTTCTGACTTTCTCTAATGGAGAAGAGTATAATCCTCTCCCTTCTGTCTGTGGTCCATGTGCTTGTAAAAGAACAGAGTTCCCTGGGTCAGCATGTAGACCCTTAGGAAATAAAGCATCACCTCTTCCCTGTCCCCAGCTCCAGAGCAGACAGGGAGCCCAGAAAGGATAGTGGTTGAAGACTTGTCACCCAACCCCACCCACAAGGGCTCCGGTGTCCCACATGCCACAAATTGCCGCATCCCACGCAATATGCCCCCTGATTCTGGGACCTGTGTTTATAGAGCAGCTCAAAGGTATGTCACCTATCTATCTCTTAACCTCACAGGCTGTCTCTGTTGAAATAAAATTTTAAGAAACAGAACATTTATGGAAGGCATTTGAAATCGGGGTTGGCTACAAAATCCAGATTCTAGGCAGCACCTGATGGCATTAGAAGCACAGTATTGTTGGGCATCTGGGTGACTCAGTCAGTTAAGCGTCCAACTCTGACCCAGGTCATGATGTCGAGGGTCGTGAGTTGGAGCCCCACTGACAGCTCAGAGCCTGGAGCCTGCTTTGGATTTTGTGTCTCCCTCTCTCTCTCTTCCCCTCCCCTGCTCACACACACACTCTCTCTCAAAAATAAATATTTAAAAAATATATTAAACAAAAGAAGCTTAGCAGTGTTAATACAATGCCTTTTATTGAATACCTAGTCTATGTCCCGCCAGGTGTTAACTCACACTCATGGCGTGCACTGGGCCCCCACTGTGCACTAAGGGAGATGTTGAGTCTTCCTGTATGTCTTGAAGGTACAGTCTGATAAAATCTATAGTCACAGTGGAACCTCTGTTGTGCAGAACAGATACTGAAGCCACAACTGATTGGTTTTGATTTTGAAAATAGAGCAAATAAGGCTTCCATATTATAGAATACATCAGCTGCAGCTGTAGCCACTTGTGGTTAGGGAGGCCAGTGTGTTCCTGGTGAGGTTGTGGCTTTGTTTAGAATGAAGAGGCTTATAAAGGAAGCCGTAGAAACCCCGGGTTCCGCAATTGCTGTGGTTCCGGAAACTGGGCAGTCAGTCAGCATCCATTGTCTTGACCGGATTGTTTAAGAGAATTTCAAGACAATCTGAAAACCCTGCCTGGCTCGATTATGTGGTTATTCAACATGAGGCTTGCTCTTCTCAAGGTACGCTTTAGGAACAATTGTGGGGAGAATATATCTGCGACTTTCATGAAATTCCTGTTCGTGACATTGTTAGGTTTCAAGGCCTTTTATATAGCAGAGATCGATGTGCAGAGGAAAGAAGTGTCTCTTCTGGGTCGCTGGCTACATGACTATGCTGGGGAACGTCGTTGACCATGGTCAAGTTAATAAGTCCCACCGGTACCCACGCTTGTGCCAGCTGCACGGAGCTGTGAGGGCCGGGAGCTGTTTGAAAATTAGTGCCTGCTCTTAGCACGTCTGTCCATCTGACTTTCATTTGGAGGCTCTTGTGTGAAATCACTTTTGGTTTTTTCCATCCAGAGTCATGGTGTGCCCTGAGGAACTACCCCACTGTTTCCCATGTGACCCCCTCAGTGAATGGCTCAGATTCCAAGGAACCTGTATTCTTAAGTTTGACCATCTGGAGCACGTCCTGAGGTTCCCTGCAAACTCTCTCCTCTGGCCATTGACTGCCTCCTTCCTGTGAGGGCTTCCCAAAGGGAAAGTCACTCTGTCACACCCCAGGTTGCTGAATCACCATCTGTGGGTGTGGCCAGGACAGGCCTGGTTTTTTTGTTTAAAGCTCCCCAGGTAATACTGATGTGCACCTCCCACTAGAATCATGCTTGTAATGATTCTATTGTATCTTAAAAAAAAAAAAAAAAAAAAAAAATTCTAGCCCACCTGAAATTCTTAGACAAGGACTAAACAATAAATTTGACATTTTAAATTCAAAGTGGTTAAAGTATTATGGAACACGTTTGTTGTCTTTTGATAACTCTTGGTATTACTCAGAAAATGCATCCCTGCTTCTGATGACATTTTCGTTGGAAAGGGCAAGGTGGAGGTGGTGGGGTGGGTGGAATTTTATAAGTGACAGAGTACTTTTTCTCCCACTGCCGGTCCCCGGAATTTGTTTTATTAATATTTGAGATTGCCTGTCCCTATCTACAGAAGAATGGAGGTTTGTCTGGAGCTCCCGCTGTAGGAAGAGGGACCAAGTGCACCCTTCTCTCCTGGAGCCTTCACCTACTTTGTGTTTCTGCTTCCTGCCGCTAAGCTGTGCCTCCAGTGGTCCCGAGGCTTGATTCTCAGGCGCAGGTCTGCTTTATGCTCGTCCCTTCCTCGCTGCTGATTCCCCAGTCTTGCTTTCTGACCCTGCCTGACATTTAGTGCTGCTTTTCCAGTTATCCGTGACTTGTTCCTCACAGTGTGAACCCCGGATCAGCGGCTCTGTCACCTGGGAGACTGAGAATTGCAGACTCCCGGGCCCCCCTCAGCCCCCCTTGCATTCTAGATTGCCCCTGTTGTGTGCAGCTTACAGTGTGGGGAACCCTGGTCTAGGGGATGTCCCCACCTTCGTTCCATCCTCCTTCCTGCTCCCACAACCCAAGTTTGTCTTATCAGGTAGCACTGTTTTTCCAGGTGCTAGTCTTGGCTTCATTTTTCATTTCATTTTTCCTTTTACTCATTGAGTTGTTGTTCAGCTATTTCTTGGCTGCCTCCCAGAGCTGGGTAGGTGTTGGGAGATGCAGTGAGTAAAGCCAGACCTGGTCCCTACCCTTGTGAAGCTTAGCTTCGGGTGGCAGAGGCCAGTGTTAAATACGTCACCAGCTGTAACTGTGGCGTTGTCCTGAGCACCACACAGGAGAGCCTCTAACACAAATAGTAGTTTTGGACACCAGGAAAGGCTTTGCTGAGGAAGTGATGCTTGTGCTGGGCACTGAGGACTGAAGAGGAACAGAAAGAACTTTCTAGGCAGAGGGAATAGCTCATGCAAAGGCCCAGCTCATCTTGGAAAGTTTGCAGAGAATTAACAAAAAAGAACATTAAATTGCCCTTAAGTCGTTCACCTTTATCTGTTCTTCCCTCCAACCTTGTCAGATTTACACCTCCTCCGTTCCCTAAGCTGAGGAGCTGGCCTAGACCCTTGTCTTTCCTGCCTGCGTGATGTGACCGTGTGCTCACTGCACACTTCCTCAGTCTTTTTTTAGTCTACTGCCCTACAGTTGCATTCACTAGAAAGACCTCTTTCCTTGTCGTTCCCTGAATAGAGAGTCAGATTTTAAACTAACTCCCTCTTCCTCCCCGTGTTATTTTAAGTGAACTTGATATTGCAGTATACAGACAAGTACACAAATAAGTGTAGAGCTTGATGAAGCCTCACAAAGCGTGCACACCAGGATCAGTACCCAGATCAACAGAATATTAGAAGCATCCCAGAAGTCTCCTGTCCACTTCTGGACACTGGTCACTTCCCACAGGGGTGACCACGCTTCTGTGCTCTGTTAGCGTTGATCAGTTTTGCCTGTTTCTGAACTTTATGCAAATGGATTCATGTTGTTGGTAATCTGTTGTATCTGGCTGCTTTTGCTCAACATAACGGAAGAATTCACTTGTGTTTCACATCACAGTGGTTCACTTATTTCCTTTGCTGTACAGTTAAGCATGGTATGACTATACCACAATTTCCCTCTGTTGATGGGCATTTGAGTCTTTTCCAGTTTGGGGCTATTATAAAAATTCTCATGCATGTCTTTTAGTGGGTAAATCTACATTTTTCTGTTGGGAATATGCCTAGGAGTGGAATTATGTCACAGAATATGCATATGTTCAGTGCTAGTAGCTTCTGCCAAACCGTTTTCCAAAAGAGTTGCGCTAATTTTCGTTCTTACCAGCAATGCCTGAAAGTTCCAGTTGCCACATACCCTGGCCAGCACTTGGTTTTGTTAGATTTCATTGTAGCCATTCTGGTGGGTATGTGGTACCATTACTTTGTGGTTTTAATTCGCATTTCTTTGACAACGAACGTGGTTCCCATTTTCTGCCAGATTGCTTGTTTCTTTCTCTTATTGATTTACAGGAGCTCTAAAAAAATGTTTATTTATTTTTGAGGGAGAGAAATAGCATGAGCGGGGGAGGGGGCAGAGAGAGAGAGAGGGAGACACAGAATCCAAAGCAGGCTCCAGGCTCTGAGCTGTCAGCACAGAGCCCGACGTGGGGCTTGAATTCACGAGCCCTGAGATCATGACCTGAGCCAAAGTCGGACACCCAACCAACTGAGCCACCCAGGTGCCCCTAAATGGTGTCTTTTAATGACTGTAAGTTACTTAATGTAGTTTAATTGACCAATAAGTATCTTAATATTTTAAATCATTTTTACATGACATTTAGTTCCTTAAACAAATAGTAGAGTTCACAAATATACACAAAAAGTTAAACATAAAAAATTAAAAGCCTGGGAAATATAAATTAGGTTTAGACCAGGGAGATAAAACACACAAATAAGCCATATAGTTCTGTTAACATGTTACAACAGAGCAATACATTTTGCTTAGAGCCACTTAGAAGTCGAATGGAAACACGTTCTGTTATCTGGTTCTCATTTGTCTGAGGTCTTCTGTTTTATAAGGATCAAAGCAGACACGGGATAGGTGGACTGTGAGGTGCATCCACACATAGCAGGTAATTTTCATGTCAGAGAGCTAACAAGTGTACTTTCTGTTACAGGTTATTCAACGACAGTTATGACCTCCCGGTTACGTGCATTGGGTGGAAGAATTAATAACATACGCACCTCAGAATTACCCAAAGAGAAAACTCGATCTGAAGTCGTCTGCAGCATCCGCTTTTTAGATGGCTTGGTACAGACTTTTAAAGCCAATGTAAGGTCTCCAAATTTAATCTTTTCTGAATTAATGTTATTAAGTCATAATGTTTCTTCATTTTATAAACCAAGATATCAAAACTTTTTATTTTTTTAATTTTTTTTTTAACGTTTATTTATTTTTGAGACAGAGAGAGACAGAGCATGAATGGGGGAGGGTCAGAGAGAGGGAGACACAGAATCTGAAACAGGCTCCAGGCTCTGAGCTGTCAGCACAGAGCCCGACGCGGGGCTCGAACTCACGGACCGCGAGATCATGACCTGAGCCGAAGTCGGCCGCTTAACCGACTGAGCCACCCAGGCGCCCCTCAGAACTGTTTTTAAATGAAAGCTTGAGGTCTCAGATTTTGTATGTTGAGATTGGCCTGGAAATAACCCTAAAAACTTTGCTCACATTCTTGTTCACCTGGAGTGCCTTGCCCCCACTTCTTGGTGACACGAACTGAGTGACACTTCGATGTTACCTGTTCTGTGCCATCTTCATCAGCTTCCTGAGCTCGTTCTCCCATGGTGGTGCCCTGTCTGCTTTATTAGAGCCCATGTCACATTTTGTTAATAGTCATTATAATTACTAGGTTGTATGTTCTTTAAATGGTGAGCTCCTGGGGACAGGCATGGTGTCATCTCCCCTGGGCCCAGTCCAGGACCAGGCACATAGCAGGTGCTTATTATGGTATGAGTTCATGGGTCCAATCTGGAGGGTAGTAAGATGTGTGCCTCATAAATGGCAGGGCTGGCTTCTCCCACCTCAAGCTCATGACAGACGCAGGACTGGAAACGAGGCCTCCAGTATCAGGCCACCAGTGAGGTCCTTGAACTGTAGCAGTCATGCCGTCCCTCCCTCCCCCAGTCACCGTTTAGCCCATGACCTCTGCCTGTCTCTCCCATACTCTGGCTGGTCCTAAGGGGGTCAACCCCAGTCCTGGACTGGCTGCCAGCATCTGCCCCAACCTGGACAGTTCAGTGTGTAAGGAGAGGGGTTGGAAAGGGAAGATTGGGTACAAGAGAACAACCAGGGGTAATAGAAGGCCACAGAAATTGAAAGGGTAACAAAAACTGGCCCCTGGGTCTTCCACGCCACCCCTAAGTTTGCCTCCCGCTGACCCCAGGTCACTATGGACTTTGATGGCTGAGCAGACAAGAGGGGAGGGCAGTTTGCAGGAAGTCACAGCACGGCAGTTTCTCTAAAAGGGTCACGTATGCCTCTTAAAGATGCTCTAAATTGACAGTATATGCCTGGCTCCTTTGTTGTTGGTTTGGGAGCTATTCCTTTGCTGTTTATCTTCTTTCTGATAAGAACGTGAGTGTTTATTCAACAAATGTTTACTGGGCACCTACTATGTGTCAGGCTTCATGCTGGTTATAAAGAATACAGCAGTGAACAAAACAGCCAAGTATGTGGCCTTTTAAAGCTTACGTCTAGTGTGAAGAAATGGACCATAAACAAATGTATACTGTGTCAGGTGGTATGTATTTAGAAGAAAAATAAAGTGGGATGAGGAAGGTAGTGCCAGAGCAGGGCAGTTGTGGGGTTGTCATTCTATAGAAGTGACCAGAGAAGACCTCATCTAAAAGAAATGAAGGAAAGAACTATGTTGTTCTCTGGAGGGAATGCACATTCCAGGTAAAAGAAGTAGCAGTGCAAAGGTCCTGAGGCAGGATCCCACTCAGTGTAGTTGCAGAGCAGTATGGAAGCTAGTGTGTCTGGAGTAGAATGAACAAGGGGGAGAGTAGCAAGAGAGGTCAGAGGTGATAGGTGTTGGGTTGGGGAGGCTGCTGCGTAGAGCCTTATAGGTCATCCTGAGGGTGCTGGTTTTATTCTGAGGGAGGCAGAAACCATTGGTAGGTCTGGGCAGAGACCTTACATGATGTGACTCAAGTGTTACTCTGGATGTTCTGTCAACAGTAGACTGGGGGGGGGGGGGGGGGGGGAGAGGCAAGGACTAAAAGGATATTATAACAGTCCAGGGGAGAGGAGGAGAAGGAGAGTTGGACAGGATGGTAAGTGTGGAGGTGGCTAAGAATAAACCGAGTCTGAAACTATTTTCAAGGCAGAGCCAGTGGGATTTGCTAATAGATGGAATTTGGGATGGGAAAGAGGCCCTCAAGGTGACTCTCAGGGTTGTCGGCCTGGGAAACTAGCAAGATGGAGTTGGGGTCGATAGAGATGGGAAAGGCTGTAAGAAGGGTAGGCTTGGGGGTGGAGATAACCAGTTCTGTCAAGGACGTGTTGAGTTTGAGGTGCCTGGTACTCGTCTACATAGAGATGGTGTCAGATATACAAGTGAGAAGGTTAAGGAAAGCGTTAAGGCTGGGATGCAGATGTGGGGCTACAAAACGGGGTGAGGTCAGCTGGGAAGTGAGGACACAGAAGGTACGAACAAGGGTCAGTGTTGAAAGGTTTGAGAGACAAGAAATAGGCACTACAGGAGACAGGGACAGACTGTCCCAGGAGGGAGAAGGAGAGCAAGAGCCAGTGTCTGAGAATCCCAGGCCAGAACTTTTTAAAGGGGGAGTGAGGAGCCCTGTAAACAGGGATAAGGAAAGCGCCTGCCCAGAGCGATGATCCTAGAACATGTTCTTATGACCACGAACACCATTGTCCTTATCATGCTGCTGCCATTGTTGCTTCCTCGAGCTTCAGCAGTCTGGTCAAAGCTGACTTACATTGAACTTGAGTCTGAGGGCCTGGTGGCAGCTAAGAATCCCTGTCACTTTAGATCTTCTACTTGTAGGGAGCGTTGGCACCAACTCTTGAGCCCAGACCCCCTTACGGGCAGGAGCAGGCATCATCAGGAAGCTGGCCTATACATCACTTGTTCTTAGCCCATCCCAGGGAGCATGCTGGTCACGGACAGTGACCTGGCATAGCAAAGATGGCCTCTGATGAAGTAGGGGACTGGGCTGGGAGGCTTGTTCTTTATAAATGTGCCCTTTATTATGTTTCAGTTCCTTTTGGGAACTGGGAAAGTTGGGAAAAATATACCAGAATGGGTGAGTTTTGCACTCTAGAGGGGAGATGCAACATTGTGGGGACATGTAGCCTTTGGCAGCCAGCACACCATACTCAGGCAGGCAGACCGTCCATCAGCTGACGGCCTGGAGCCTCCCAGCACCTCTGTTTGCTCACGGCAAAGGGGATGCTGGTGATGACTTTGTGAACAGCCACAAAGATTCGAGATCATATATAAAAAGTGCATGTTGTGTCATATCTGGCTCATTGTGGATGTTTGATAGTTACTTACCTATTAAGTGTAATATAAAATTCTATAAAAATTTTAACAAGGCGGGGCGCCTGGGTGGCTCAGTCGGTTAAGCATCCGACTTCGGCTCAGGTCATGATCTCACGGTTTGTGAGTTGGAGCCCTATGTCAGGCTCTGTGCTGACAGCTCAGAGCCTGGAGCCTACTTCAGATTCTGTGTCTCCCTCTCTCTCTGTTCTTCCCCTGCTCACGCTCTGTCTCTCTAAAACAAAGATTTAAAAAAAATTTTTTTTAATTAAGGGAAACCAAGGTCTTTGATGCACCAGGAGAGTATCTCCTAATTGAGGGGGACAGTATCTCATATTTTGGAATATGTGACTGGGTGGGCCATCTTTTCCACACTGTCATGATTCCCTTATGATGGAAGCGGTCCCGGGTAAAAGAGGCAGCAGGTGCAGGGCCCTCAGGCAGGAAGGGGGGAATGTGTGCAGGAAATGGGTGTGTCTCATGTTCCCACACTATGGCCAAACAATATAAGACCACACCAAAGAGGAGGCTGCAGGAGGGGGCCTGATGACTACCTAATTCTCCTCTTCCTGGTCACTGTGGTCAATTTCCAGGTGCATGATCTTCTCTCTAGCACTCAAAAAAGGAGCTGTCTTTTTGCTTGTTCCTTATGGTCTATTTCTGAGTCTCAGTGTCCTTAAGTCGAATGGTTTGGTTCAAAGGATTCCTGAGAAGTCTGCCTGTTGAAGGAGAATTTGCGATTTCCCAGAGGCACCATGCTGTCTCCCACCCCCGTGCCTTTGTGCCAGGCGCACTGTTTAAGATGCCTTCTCTTTAGGACGCCTGGGTGGCTCGGTCTGTTGAGCGTCCAACTTCGGCTCAGGTCATAATCTCACAGTTCATGAGTTCAAGCCCCACATCAGGCTCGCTGCTGTCAGCGCAGAGCCCGCTTCAGGTCCTCCGTCCCCCTCTCTCTGCCCCTCCCCCCCCCAAATAAATAAAACATTAAAAAAGTTAATAAAAAATTTTTTTTTAATGTACTCAGCCCTGTCACCCTCCCAGACCCAGGTCAGGAGTTGCTTCCACTTGGCCCCAGGTTGAATTAACCATTCGTATCGTCCTCTGTGTGTTTTCTGTGCCCTGAGGGTGTCACGGCACTCGACAGCATTTGGCTCGCCATGTTACGGTCACTGCTTCTATGCCTGGCCTCTCTGGGACACTAACTGTGGCTCGGTCCCCATGCTCAGCACGTGCCTGCTTCATAAACACCAAGTGGTGACAGTGGCTGAGTCCTGCCATAGATGCAAAGTGCAGTTGAATGTCCCCACTGACTTCTCACTTCAGATGGCAGAGAGCAGAGTGGCAGATGATCCCCCAGGGTGACACACGCCAAGTCACTTTGAGGGCGTTTAGGATGGCATTTGCTTATTCTTAGCCATCTTCCTCATGCTGTTAGTAGTTTTCTTCCCTGTACACGCTTCCGTGGCTCCCGAGGGGTCAACAAAACTGATGTGGGATTAGCACTTTGCTGTGGATAATCCATGGGTAGGTCATGGAGAGTTTACTCTCATCTTGATATCTGTGTTTCCCAATTCAGACATCACTTGGGAATCTCTGCTAAGGGGAAGGAAGAAGTCTCAGACAATTTAACTATACTGTCTTAAATCATATTTATGTGGTTTTTCTTCGAGCCCTACTTCCCATGCGTACCATGTGACTTCTTGGCGTGACATTTATTAAAGCATTTCTTACTACAAGATACGAGTGTTCATAAAATCTCTAAATGTTTTAACTCCTTTTTGCCTACAATAAAGATATTTAACCATTGGTTTTTCATTCATTTTAAAAATATGCCCACTAGACCTTTTGTTTTTTTTTTCTTAGAAACAAGATACCGGTCAAGTTCTTCTGGATATGGCATACAACCACTTGGGTGTGACCGAAAAGGAATATTTTGGTTTGCAGCATGGGGATGATTCAGTAGACTCTCTTGTAAGTATCATCCCTTTAAGACATCGCTGGATTTCTGTATGGTTTGGTTTTATATCTTATGTTTTCTTACCCAACAGAGATGGCTGGAATCAAGCAAGCCCATCAGGAAGCAGTTAAAAGGTGAGGCTGACCTTCTCATTTCGGTTGAACACTGGGTATTCGTGTATCACGGCCCGTTTCTCTCTTCCAATTATCCGTGTGCCTGTTAACATCTGGGACCCGGCTTCCAGGTGGTCCAGGTGATGTGAGTAAACTGTCTTCTCCCTGTTTGACTTCTGAGTGAGCAGAGATGCTTTCAGATCAGTCCTCACCAGCAGTGAGCAGGAAAGGTGAAAGAAGGCAGCCAAGAGCCCAGGAACCTACTTTCTTCTTACAAGGGAAGGGAGATGGCTTTTCTTAGCCCAGTGTGAGAGCCAGGGTGGGAAAGGCATGTGTGCATGCAAGCACACGCATGCACACACACACACATACACACCCCTCCTACTGGAGTCTGAGACATAGGTAGTCAATATAACAGATATAACATACTGCTCCTAAGCCCGGTGCTGTACATTAACTCCCATTTAGACAGGGTTTCACACCATGCCCCACCCCACCCTCCGCCTGGATCCGTCCTCAGCCTGGTTTCTAGCATCTCTCTGTTCCCCTTTATGCACTTTATGTCCCAGACAAACCTGGCTGACCTCCTAGGCTGCACACATTCCTCTGTACCTTCCCTCAGTCTGTTCCCTCTGTTGGGATTGCTTTTCTCTCTTCTCTATATCCAAATCTTGCTGTTCTTCAAAGCCACTCAGACTCTATCCCTACTTCTACTAGAAGCCATGACCCCTCCCCCCCCCCACCCTCCCTTCATGTGTCATTGTCTGCTTTGCTCCTCGGAGCATTGTCCTTCATCTCCCAGTCACCTGCCTTAATCTTCCTTGGAAACTGCCAGCTCTTTCAGGTCAGGGCCCCTGCCACACCTTCTCTGCGTTCCTCACAATGCACCCCCTCCCCAGGAGGTGGCCAGTGAATGGCTGAGGGGTGAACGGCAGGTGGATTTTTACACATAAGTGTGCACACACGTATGCCACCTCCCCCCACTCGCCCAAGCACCCACATGGGAAGGAGTAGAGACAAGGAACCGTGGCCAGGATCCCACTGCTGCTGTCCCCTGGAGCATGGGCCTCCAAGTCCTGACCTCCCTCAGCATTCAGAACTGCCCACAGGGAGCCACAGAGCCGATGTGCAGATACATGCCTGCCCCCATTTAAAGTCTCAGAGCAGTGAGTCCACACAGGCATGAATACATTCCCTCATCGTTCATTCCCTCACTAACTCATTCATTCGGGAAGTGTATCCTGAGCTCAGATTTTGGCAAGGCACTGGGCTAAGCTCTGAGAATCCGGTCCAAATCAGATTTGGACCTGCCCTCAAGGAGCTCACAGCCAAGCATGGGGATATGGACACCAGGAGAGTGAGGGTTCTAGGATAGTTCTGAGCACGTGATAGGACACTCTGGGTGCACAAAGGCATCCTGAGACACACATTGACAAGGTCTGGTGGGAAGGAGCTGAGAAGATGTCCCAAGGCATGGGAACACTTAGCTGTCCCCTGATGTGCAGGTGGTCAGCCTGTACCAAGTTACAGCGTCACCCGCTGGTCCCTGGGCACACATGCAAAGGTACATTCGTAGGTGCACACACACTGCTTGAGTCTTTGACACAGGAGAGAGACTGACAGAACTAAAGACAGGGGAGGTAGAACCCTGGATGAACGGAGGTCGACAAGTCTGTAAGAGGAGCAGGGTAGAGAAGGCTTGAGTTTCTGAAGCAGGAAAGTGCCGAGCACATAGATAGGGCCAGCGAACATTTACTGAGTAACGGAGAGGGGTGCAGCCGACCTGAAGGAGAGCACGGAGCTTAGCAACACAATCTCCTCTTCTCCTGTTGCCATATCTAGCAAAAGAAATGGGCTAATTTTATCTCTGCAAGCAAATCGATTCTTGGTATTGTTGCATAAAGCCGTATTTGAGTATGGTAATTAATTGCATAATAATGTTTGCTAGTATGTTCGTCACTTTGGGAATTTACTTTGCGTTAAAAAGCATGAATTGTCCAATATAAACGTGACTGAGAGGTGGCATAGCAGAATCAAAAACCTCAGTGCTACTGTTCCGGTACTGTCATCAGCTGTGTGACCCCAGGCAAGTCTCTGTGCCTGTTGGCCCGTCTGCAGAAACAGTGCCATCAACACCAGCCGAGCCTACTCAGAGTTAAGGCGGTGTTTCAACTCAAGAATATACCTGAAAATGTTTGGGAAAAGTATAAAGTCGCTATATATGTGAGGTTATTTCTTTGTGAATATTGTATAATCTGTTGATGTCAGGAATTTTTAAAATTCCTGATCTAGATAATGGAGTGCATTGTTTGAACACAGCCCTAAGTTAAACCTGTATTAGGAGGTAATACCTCATTCTGTGCTCATATTGCAGATTATTCTACTTTTTGCAGACTTGGAGATTTCTAAATAGTCACTTAACCTGTGCACTCCTTGTTCGAAATTAGTCCTTGTATCGATGGAAAAAAGCAGTGGTCTAGTGAAAAAAAAAAAATGCATCACTTAATGGGAGAGTAGCAGCTTACCTGCATTGACTTTTTTAAAGGGAAAACTTAAATTTGTTTTTGAAAAATGTTGTAGGAGGTTTCCCCTGTACTCTGCATTTTCGAGTAAGATTTTTTATACCTGATCCCAACACACTGCAGCAAGAACAAACCAGGTAATCACTTTTTTTTTTAAGTTTCCTTTTTAGTATATAAAAATGAGTAACCACTAAGAATGTACGCGTTATTTTATCACTGTGGCCATACACTTCATTTGGGTAGAACCACACCAGTGGTTCCCATCCAGGTAAAAATCAGAGGGGTACATACTGAACTTTTCATCAGCTGATTAGTTCTCTGTCTTGGACCTACTTACGTCCTTACTTGGTGCAATTCCCAATACACTCCCTTCCACCTCCTCCCGCCTCCCCCGCTGCCCCAGCCTCTCCTGCCTGTTGAGAGTGAAGTGCCCAAAGAAAGCAAAGTCATCCGTTCTCTAACGCAGGCAGGGTTTGGAAAACCATTGTGTGAAACGGTCATCCCCAGATCAAACAGCCCCGTGTCTCTGCTAGACTAGAACTGAGGCCCTTTAGGATAACGAGGTGTTTAAACTAAGCATTCTCTGCCACATCCCTAGTTGGTAAGAGACAGAAAGCTATGCAAGCTGGACCAGCTTCTCTCCTGAGTGAATCAGGGTACGCAGGCAAAATGTGAACCAGATAAGGGAAAGAGAGCCCAGATAGGATTGTTTACCCCTCAGGGCTTGGCGTAGGGCCTGGCTCTTGTTTTGTACTGGCACGTGGGGTTTCTGGGTGGGGAACAGTGTTTGGAATGGAGGGGGTGGACACAGGAAGGTTGTTGCTGTTTGAACAGTGACCCTGCCTCTACTTCCCCTCCCCCATGGCAACGTTGAGCCCTTTTATTATTGATCTGTTTATTTTTCATAGGGAGGGAAATTTCCAGAGTGTTTCCTCTACCAGAAAAAATAAAATAAAAGTGGATATTAGGAATATTGACTCCTATTCTGTGTTCATTGTTCCCATGAGACCAACACCAACAAGGTGACATCAACTCAGGCATTGAGTACTATGTTTTGTTTTGTTTTGCTTTTGAAGGTAACCACATGATGACATTTTAACTTTTAATGTGTTGAAAGGGTAAATATTAGTCTGTTATTCTGTTTTGCTTTCTTTGTGCACCTCTTCCCTCCACGTAGCAGCCATTGGAGATTTGACTATGTTTACTGTTAAATTAAATTTTACGCCAGAGTAAGAGATGCCCGGCACGGCTCATTGGATAACCATGGGAAGTTCACATGGTGCTCTGAGTTTTCCCCATAATGGCTCCTAATGCTGGTGGACTAAGGGGGGGTAGCAGATCGGTTCATGAGCTGGCGGACACAGAGGGGTGACATAATCTATAGGAAAATGAGTTTGAAATGACCCTACCAAGGTTCCCCCCCCCAATCATTACTAAATATCAAGTTCTGTTCAAAGGATGCTTTAAAAATGTTATGATGGATTATATATGTATATGCATACATGTGTGTGGTTTTTTAACCAGTGGGTTTTTAAATCACAACCACACAGCAAAAATGTATTTTGCTTCACAATGCAGTGCAGATATATATTACCGAAGCAAGTGTTTAATAAAACAATACCAAGTGCAGATAATTTTCTATTCTCTATTTCCTTCTTTTTAAAATGCCCATTGTGACCTGTTAAATTTATGACCAACTGATAGCCTCTAACCCCAAGCGAGAACTGCACTACCTAACCTAGTAATTGTCACTCATCGTCCTACCTGCCCCCATGTGATGCTAGAGCTATGGGGGTGTGGTGGCCGAGGGCATGGTAGCGTTCTCCAAAGACCTTGAGTGAAGGGATGGCTAGGGCTGGCCTAACCCAAGAGTCTCTCTCTCCAGTGCCTCTCTTGGGCATTGGGCGTCTACTTCCATACCCCACAGGAGAGAGGCTCACTCCCTCTGGGTGCCAACAGAATCTTCCTGCTGAACCTGACATTTGACAGGATGGAAGGAGGACTTGGGGAGAGACAGGTTGCCTTGAGATCTGTAAGGGATGAGGGGAATTAGACATGCTTGGTGGTAGCATGATGGCCAGCGGGCAGAGCATCCAGAGAGGCAGATTTGGGCACAGAATGAGTAATAGACTAATTTTCGTTCTTACCTGAGCCCAGATAAAATTTGATTTGTTTGTGTCCCTCATACAGTTCACTGCTTTAGGACTGACACCTGACTGTATGCACCCCACCTCCCATCTTAAGATGGGTGGTATCCCCAGTGTGGAATGGAGTGTAGCTGTCACCTCCTGGGATTTGGGGCACCAGATTTCAATGTAACAGGAGCCACGGTAGCAGCCACCCACATGGTGCCTATAGAGCTGGTGGGCAGCCAGGACTCCCAGATCTTTTCCTTATGCTGAGCCAGACGTCCACCATTAATTCACATGTCTTTTTTTTTTTAACTTAGAGTTTCGCCTATATTCCTGACACACAGTATTCTATTAAGCCTCAGCTCTGTAGCCTATCCAAAAATAAATCCTTCTTAAAGACATTTGGCTATCAAGCATCGGAGAAAGTGGTATTTGTTGTTTTCTGGGTTTTTTTTTTTCTAAAATTCTGGGCTGGGAGGCATCTGTCGCCCTTTTTGTGAAGTTGAGGTCATGGTCACTCTAGGAGTGACCTTTACATTTCTGAAGTCAGGCGTGCCAACTGTGTGGTTTTCTTTTATTCTACTTGTTAAACATCTCCTTGATCGTGAGCCTCCACAGCTGCTGTTCCTGATAAATTTAGGTCACCCTACACAGAATTTCATTTACTGGTAGCTTTGAAATGAGGCTCCTTCAGGATTCCCAGGAGACCCCTCAAACTTTGGTCCTCCTTCCACTATTACAGCCTCTTTGTACAATGTCATGAGATTGACTCAGACACTTTGCTGACTATGTGATAACGTAGCACTTGATGAATGGTGATCTCCAGGTTCATGTTCATTTCCCTCCCTAGGAAGAAACACCGATCAGCTGGGCTTGCCCCTGGAGGGCCAGATTTACCATAGGATTACCCAGCATTCTCTCCCTTCTCTGCTTTCTCTCAGTAGCACTGTAGGAGAGAACACTTAATTCTGGTTGAATGTCAGCTTAGATAAACATAGGAACAAACTAGAAAGGACTGATGATGTTCTCGTAGGTGAAAAAGATGGTCTCCAATACAAAATAAGCATGAATCAGCACACGTATGCTACCCCGTTTCTCAGTGCTGGTCTTCAACACAGGAAGGGTAGTTGATAACTATAGGCAACATAATAATATATATCAGAGCTAGGAAACTGACCCTAAGCCTGTAGTCACTAGATGCATAAGAAATTTGTAGCATACTCAGGTTTTTCATAGTATGACGGTCCAGATTAAAATCAGATCTAACTGACCCCACATAACCTATCTGAATGTCTGTTTCCTCAAAAATAGGAGGTGGCAGTGCCTCCTTCTGAGCTGGTACGAGGCTGAAATAAGGCAAGCCATTATGAAGTTCCCTGCATCCGGCCCAGAACTGTGCAGAGAGGGGGTTGTAATGCCACGTGACATATTCATGTCTCAGAACACCAGCGCCTTGACCTTTTGAACGTATAAATTTGAAGGCATCATGAGACCCGATGTGTTTTAAATTGCCCAAATCAACACTCCCCTGCCCCGGGACACTTCTGCTGTATCTGTATTATATTTCAAGAAGTTTCCCTTTTGTCCTCTTGGCCAGACACTGGAATGTCTATCCCATTTGAACCCGGGCTTTAAAAAAGAGTGGGAGCTAGCAGCCGAGTGTCACATGTATGCCGCATCCCTAAATATAAAGTTTTCCGTATCCCTTCGTGGCCCGAGCATCGCTCTCACTGGTGTCTGCTCCCCACTCCCTGGATGGTGGGCAGACTTGCAGGGTGAGGGGCCTGTCCTGGGTTACCGAGCTCTGCCCACAAGTCACATGTTGGGTTTTGAAGTGCCATTCCTGGTGGCTCACAGACCAGTGCCGAATTCAGCTCGGAGGTCCTGGCAGCGGGTAGCTGATTGATGCTTATGCTTTTGCTCGAGCACCCACGGTTCCCGGGACACAGGAAAAAACTCAGCTGGGTGTTTGCACCCCAGCCAAGGAGGTGTCCTCACAGACCCACCTCCTCTCTGCCGCTTCATGCAGAGGGAACGTGGGTGTGTTGTGAAACGCGGTTCCCCAGTGCATGGGGGCTGCCTGTGCAGAATGCTCGTGGGTCCTGGTGCTCTCGGATGCCCCGAGTTTACGGGGGTGGGGGTGTCTACTGGCAACAGTCCTGGCTGATGACTGCCTCCAGCCTTTCCGTCCCTGCTCAGCCATCCCTGGGACAGCATGTGCTGGCATGAGGCTGGCTGGAAGTCAGACAGCCACAGGAGCCTTTGTTCCTGAAGGGGCAGCTTTGCGGTGGACAACCTAGCCCCCAATACTTCAGACAGAACCGTGTTTTGGGGCACCTGGGTGGCTCAGTTAAGCATCTGACACTTGATCTCAACTCCGATCTTGATCTCGGAGTCATGAGTACAAGCCCTGTACCGGGCGTGAAACCTGCTTAAGAAAATAAATTTTTTTTTAAATGTGTTTTTATGTATTTTGTTTTCTGAATGTACAGATCTTGTCCTTGACTCGTCGCCTTTTTTGTGTGTGCGTTGCTTCAGTTTGAGTGTTATGAATTAATAATAAAAAAATTGTTTCGTAGGCATTTGTATTTCTTACAACTGAAGATGGATATTTGTGAAGGAAGGTAATGAGAATTTCACATTCTTCTTTTCCTGTCAGTTGCCAGACACTAAAATTCCTGGTTTCAGTCTAATGAGCGTGCATTTCTGGTAACAGTATTAAATGTAGACAAAGGATGGATGTTGAAAGCAGCATCCGGCATGACTTTATGGCCTGGACGTCTGGTTTTAACCCGGTCTCGATTTGGAGAAGTGGAGGATGGATAAACATCATTTCATGTGTCAATTTTATTAGAAAAGGTACAGTTATCTTTCTGGTAAAGACCTGAGAAATTTTAAAGGGAGGGAGAGACCCAGAATGTGAGATGGGCTTCATTGAGGAAGGCAGATCAGGCCTCATTTAGGTCTACTTCCAAGCTCCTTAGTACCTATCATGACTCATTTTCTCACTGGGAGACTTTGTGCTCGAAGGCGTGAGCATCTGCCTATGATTCAGCACGTCTTGTGTGTCAGGACCATCTCCGTGGCCAGAAGTGTGTGAAATGGTCCAAGAAGGGAAAAGAAAGGCCAAGCCAGTGGTCCCTGAGCTGCCTTCTCCGAATGCTGACTTTTCCTTGACTTAAGGGAGAAACTGTAGCCGATGAACTGGTAGAAAGAGTCACAGCTTATTCCCATTCTCCTCATTCTGTCTTTCCCCCTGCCATTTCAACTGAGGTCATCAGAAGCCCCTGGAGGGAGCCCACTGTGTGGTTAGGGGCAGTGAGGCAGGAGCCCAGGAGGCGATTAGGACCAGTATGGGCTCTGGAGACCACAGTAGCCATGAGGTTTAAGGGAGAGCAGTACGGGCTGGGAGTCTTTGCCCTGCCACACGCCCATGGTCCCAGCTGAAAACCACATTTGGGGAGGGGAGGGGGCGGGGCGCCTGGGTGGCTCAGTTTGTTGGGCGTCCGACTTCAGCTCAGGTCATGATCTTACAGTTCTTGGGTTTGAGCCCTGTGTCAGGCTCTGTGCAGACAGCTCAGAGCCTGCAGCCTGCTTTGGATTCTGTCTCCTCTCTCCGCTCCTCCCCCGCCCATTCTCATTCTCATTCTCATTCTCTCTCTCTCTCAAAAATAAATAAAACATCAAAAAAATGAAAAAAAAAAAAAAAAAAAAGAAAGCCACATGTTGGGGACTTACAGGAGAGTAGAGAAAGGAGGTCCTTCTTGTCAAACCTAGACAGGCATCTTGTGTCCAGCAGGCAAAGAGCTGTTGGAGGTTTTTAAGCAGGAGGTCTGTGGCCAGAGCAGCATCGACAAAGATAGTGCCGGGACACGTAAGAGAAGGCTGGAAGAGGCTGGGGGGCTTCATCTAGATGGAAGGGAGATTTTCAGGCATGGCCCTGAAGATATAGGGGATGGGTTTGGGGGAGGAACATTTAGAAACAAGATGCATGTTGAATTCTGGATTGCCAGAACCTGATGACTCTCCAGAGCTCCTACAATTAGAAAATTTTTTGTAATTTAGCTCATTCTCCCACTCAGAGGAGGGAAGAATCCCTTCCCTAGCACAACTGCAGGCCTTGGGGCCTCTGCTTAAGCACCCCCAGAAATGAGCTCCCCCTTTTCATGGGGCAGCCTTCTTACATGTCAGGATGACTCCAGGTTGAAATCACCCACTCCTCTCTTGGGTCTTGGCCGCCCTCTACAGCAGTAACAACTTGTCTCTTCTGTGCACTCATTTCTTTTCTCCACAACTATTTCACCAACCACCTGTTGTGTGATGGGCTCTCTACTGTGCTGGTCAAATAAGGCAAGGCCCTGCCCCCTCAGGAGCTCTCAGATGAGCCCTCCACTTAGTAAAATTGGCAGTCTTCATTTTTTCTTCTCCAAACACAATACCCCTCATTAGTTTTGTGTGAAACCTGTTGGGGGCCACATTGTCTTCAATCCCTGGCATTCCTTGTCAGGCCTCTTGGTGGCCTCTACCACCTCTCTGAGGAGAGGGCCTCCTGCTACCAAACACTTCCTGGGTGTGTCAGGGTGGGCGTGGCCATTTGTAGCCATGGATCTTGTGACAGACTTGATGGATCTAATTAGCCCAGACTCCTGGGTGCCCTGATTTGTTTGAACTGTGTGGTTGGCAGTTCCCAAGGCATTCTCTCTTTCCAGCTGAGATAAATGACCTTGTCCATCAGATAGAGACCCTAAAACCTGGAGGGAAAGAAAGGAGTCTGTCTAGGGGCACGTGGCATGTTAGTGGCCACCTTGAGTGACCTTGAAGGCTTTTGGTATTCTTTAGTTTGTATTTATACTGTTCTTTGGAAATGTTCTTTTCTGACTTATTCATAGGATTGTTCCTTCCATCTAAATTGAACCTCCTTAGCCCATCTCTTCAGTTGTACCCCACGTCCCATTCACCCTGCTCTGCCGCTAGCAGGGACACTGACTTAGGTTTCATTGAAGCCCATCTTGGTAGGAGAGCGAGTGACTGGTGTTTGTGCTCCCCACGGGCTATCTGGGTCTCCAGATGAACAAACAGATGGTGAATATGCCTGGGCGTATCTCCATACTTGGAGAGATTACTTAGAAGTTCTAGCAGGGAACACGTGGTAACTTGAGGAAAGTTGGGGACCCCTCCAGTTGGGAAGGCTACCTTCTTGTGCTGCTTCAGGACTAGCACATAGCACAGCAGATGGGAAGGGGAACCCTGGGCTGTCAACCTGATTAGTCAGAGAGACGGGGGTGACTCACATCTTGGGAATCTCATGAGCTGCCATGGAAACAGTACTTTTTCTCCACTTCCCCTGGGGCTGCGGGAAGAATGCTCTTAAAATCTGTACCTCCCCACCCTGTAAGCCTTCATTTCTGCTGCTTCTACTCAGCCCCTCCTCAGTGCATTTCTCCACCTGGCAGAGATCCCTGGCCCAGGTCTGCTGGCCGAGCTCCTAGGCAGATGGTATAGTTCATGGTTGAACGGAGAAAAGGGAGCAACCAGAGGATTCAAAGGATGACTAAGCCAGAGATGATGTTATTGACAGAAATGGGGTGTTTGGAGGGTAGTGAGCCTGAGAGGAAGGGAGACCAAGTCTAGCAGCCAGTCCATGGGTTTCTAGCGAGTGGCAGGCAAACTGGGAGGTGGACAGAACATTCCGTATAGATCGGAAGCTTCAGGAGGGTAAATAGATTTAGGAATCTTAACTAACTGTTAAGTAATTTAGAACTCACAGGAGTTTTAAAATTTTAAGATCCTTTTCTATTTTTCCCACCTAAGAGGATGTCACCTTTCTAGAAAGCGGGTAATCAAGAATCATGGAGTCAACCGAAGTCAGATTTAGTTAGAAAGCCCTACAGAAAGTCTCACGTCTTTACTAGAAAGATATGAAGGCTGCCCAATGATCTAAGAGTATGATTTTCTCACTTTTCCTCTTTGTAATATGAGCCTGATCTTTCTTGATCAGCCAAAACCTTGGCCACCATTAGGCCTTTAGCTTCATGGTATTTGTATTACTGTGTATTATCTTAAACACAACAAAGTTCTCCTTTAATTTTAAATCTTTAGTGTTGCATTTATCTTTACTATTTGAGTTGCATCCTAAAATTGTCTTTGTTATGATTCAAGATGTTTTTTAATGGTTAATGCAAGAAAGAAGATAGGTGTTACCCATGATGGACGTTTCAGGCTGTTGTTGGCTCTCTCATGACCTCACTGATGTGTTTTTCTCCTGACAGGTTAACCTGCCCTCTTAACTCAGCGGTGGTTCTAGCATCCTATGCAGTGCAATGTAAGTCACCGAGGGAGCATTTCACAGCTGGACAAGACTGTTCTGACTGATGTCTTAAGAAAGTCACTGCCCTTTCCTGTTTGACCAGGTCTCTTCCCCTCTTCCCAGGAATCCTGTTGGGCAAGCTTCTCTCTGGTTGTCTGGAGAGTCCCACTGTCATCCTGACTGACACTGTCCACCCACACAGGGATGTTGGCCAAGGAGAGTGGTGAAGGGGGAAAGAGTGGATGAGCCCATACAACAGAAGTCACCTATCACACATTGTATCAACCAGACCCTCACATATTGTGTCTCATAACAAACCCCAGTGGGGCAAATATTTCTACCAGTCACCGCTTATAGACATGGAAACCAAATCCCACGGTTAAGAAATTTCCTGGAGACCACTCCTGCTACTTTCTTGGGATCTAAGGAACTTATTTTTAATTTTTTTTTTAATGTCTATTCATTCTTGACAGAGACAGAGCATGAGCAGGGGAGGGGCAGAGAGAGAGGGAGACACAGAATCCGAAGCACAGAACCAACACAGGGCCTGAATTCACAGACCACGAGATCATGACCTGAGCCGAAGTCGGATGCTCAACCGACTGAGCCACCCAGGCACCCCATATTTTTAGAGTTTCAGTAGAGCTAATGGGTTTTTTTATTGCCCTATAGCAGCAGTGTCCAATAGAAATATAATGTGAGCCACATATGTAATTTTTAGTTTTCTAGTACCCATTATTAAAAAAGGAAAATGAAACAGATGAGTATAGTTTTAATATTTTAATTAATCCACCATATCCCAAATACTATCATTTTAATATATAATCAATGAAAAAAAATTAACAAGATATTTTACATTTTTTTAATATGGAGTCTTCAAAAACCAGTCCAGATTTTATACTTTAAGCACATCTCAATTTCAAGCGTTCAGTAACCACATGTTGCTAGTGGCTGCCACATTGGATAGAAAGTCCATATGGAATTTTCTGTCAAGGCCTGTTTAAGAATTCATTTATTCAGTGAAACTTTGTTGCACATATATTCCACATCAGGCCCTGTGGTAGACGCGGGGTATGCATGGTGAAAAGGGGGCCTAGCCAGATGGAAGGCGAGGTATCACTTCATAGTTAGCCGTGTGGTACCAGAGCAGTACGCTAATGTAGAGGTCGGGCAGAGGTGCATGGTATGTAAGAAGGCTCCTCTACCTTTCTATAAGCCCCACAGCATCTTGGCCTATAACCCTCTTAAGCTGACTGTAGGGTAGGGAGTTAAGAGAGCAAGATGGTCAGGTCTCTGAGCAGGTGCTGGCTGAACTACTCACTCTACTTTGGTCTCAGAGGCAAAATAGCAAGAGAAGGCTGACAGGGACTGCTGAGGTGGCCTTAAGTCTGTCCACTCCCCTGGCTGCAAGGAACAGAAATAGGTGAGGGGAAGAGCAAGGTGGCTGGGCGGGCCCACAGCTTATCTGCCCACCTGCGGGATACCAGGAAGTGGAAGACAGACCTTTAACAATGACCCTACTCACTAGTAAGGTCAGATCCAGTCTCAGTCTCCCCAGATAGCCTGCATCTCCTTCTCTCCAATGGGAAACCAAGAAGAGGTTGCACAGTGACAGGCCTGGATAGATTTGAAAGTTCCCCTCTCCCTACAACACAGCTGGAACAGACCCGGCCGTGTTGTATCCAGATGGGAAATGGCATGGCCACCAGTCAGCCTGTGTCCTTACTGGTCTCTAGACCTCATGGACTCCATGTCTGCCAGGCTGATCAGCTGAAGAGACCAGCTTTGCTACATCCCGGTGTGAGTTTGGTGTTCGCAGCTGGAGCTTTGAGGGGCAGGAACACTAGGAAGGACATAGTCAAACTAAATTTAGATCCTGGCTTCTCCACTTGCCACTAATGTGGTATTACCTCCCTGAATTCCCGGGGGTTTTCTTCTGTAAAACAGAGATGATGGTGGTGATTACAACTCAAAATTGACTGAGTCAAATCATACATGTAAGGAAATGTATAACTAGAAACTTTACAGCCGGACCCTTGCTGGTAACTGAGTCAATGAGCACGTTCCTGGAGCCATGTTGCCTGGGCTTGGACTCTTCCACTAATACATCATGACCCTGAGCCTCTCCAGGCCTTCGTGTCTTCATCTGTGAAGTGGTGATAACTGTGTTTACTTCCTAGGGTTGTAGTGAGGATGGAATGAGTTATTGTATGGAAAGCTCTCAGGATAGCGCCCGCCGCGTGGCAAGTGCTCACTTGCGCTCTGTTTTCATGTCTGCCCAGAAGAAAACTTTCTGAAGAACTGCCTTTTGTAAACAATAAACTCTATTTAGAGTAAATTTAAGAACCAAATACGAAAATCCTATTCTAAGTCAGGTTCTCCCCTCTGCAAACAAGTGATAGAACTGGGCTAAAGGAAGTTATTAGCATCGGGAAAGCAGACACTAGTTTCCGTGGAAATATTAGCATGACTCTCATGCTTAATGAAATCATGTGTTGTCAGACAAGCAGTTTTAAGTATAAGCTCTTTATTCCTTCCCTCTCAGGAAGTACATATATATTCTTCCTGATACTTCTGTGCATGCATTTCTCTAAGATTAATTCTTAGATAGGGTACTGCTGGATGTCTAATTTTTATCTACTACATTTCACTAAATTGTCCTGGCAGGGGTGTGTCATATGAAGATAAGCCCCACTAGTGACAAGCAAACCAAAATCACATTTTCTTACTAGATAAAAAGTAATGTAGGTAAATACTGGAAAATATTTTTTTTTAATGTTTATTTATTTTTGAGAGACACACACACACACACACACACACACACACACACACACACACACAGCATGAGTGGGGGAGAGGCAGAGAGAGAAGGAGACACAGAATCTGAAGCAGGCTCCAGGCTCCCAGCTATCAGCACAGAGCCCAATGCAGGGCTTGAACTCAAGATGGACTGTGAGGACTGTGAGATCATGACCTGAGCCAAAGTCAGACGCTTAACTGACCAAGCCACCCAGGCACCCCAAATACCTGAAAAGATTTTATAGGTTGCTGGTGGCCTCAAGTATTTAGGAGGCTCAAAGAATAAAGTTCTTAGAAATACGTATTCATTCCATAATGTCCCTTGACCTCTGTCACGTGCAGGTTCTGTACCAGTCTTAGGGTGCACAGACAGAGCATGGCCTCTCTCTGGAGTCCCCTGCCTGCTGGGGAGGCACAGGTGGGCCAGCTGATGGTGGCAGTGAGGGTGAGCACAGAGGATGCACTCCATCTTGCATGGGGGAGAAGGAAGCGAGTCCAGAAAAGCTTCTTAGTGATGACCCCTGAGAAGAGCCTCCAAGATTAAGCTGGTGTTGGATGAATAACATGTAAGGGGCTTGCTTATATTACATAAAGGACTTTCCCGACAGAATAGTTTGACAGCTGGAAATGCCGCACATTTGAGTGTCTGGAATATACTCTCTGTTTCCTGCACAATATAAAATTTTAGCCAGAAGAATGCATGGAACTTAAGACAATGTACTTCCCACATAAACACTCATTTCCTTATCTTCCTGCTATAATTAGCTTGTGCATGTGTTGCTTCCCCACGAATAGGAAAGTGTATTGCTCTGGAGGTTAGGGTGTGTGGTATAGTAAGTAGATGAAGGTTATGGACTGTGGTCAAAGTCTAGGCTCCAAGTTACCAGCTGAGCAGTGTGGGCAGGTCCCTTCCTTGAGTCGCCCTTCCCTTAACTGTTTCATAGGGACAAAAGCAATGTCTGTCGCTGGGTTGTCATGAGCACTTTGAAATCAACAGGGGAACCTCTATGTGCTTGGCCAGGTGTTTGCAGATGACTATTTAACTTTGTTTCCCTCTAGTGGTGAGCACAAAACTTTGCACGGAGTAGCCGACTAAGATTCCAAGGGAAAACCACCCTACAGGGAGATTCCCTCTAGGCCTTTTGTTAAGTTCAGACATTTGTCAGTGACTTGACTAAAGATGACCTTGCTGTTCATGTTTGCAGAAGGGCCCAGGGGTTGGGATTTATCAGCTAAAACAGATGACCAAGTCAAGGTCCAAGAGGCTCACCATGAGCAAATGAAACCAATAGAGTAAAATTTAATCGGACTCTGCCTTGAGGCTTAGGAAAAGCCCTTTGCAGCATTTGGCTGCCCTCTGGGGACATAACCCCTGTCCTCAGCAAATGGCGAGCAGCAGCTTGGACCTGGCAGGCAGGCTGGTGGGAATGGTAGGAGCATAAGCTGGGGGGGCATGGATCACCTGGGTTCTGGTCTTGACTGCTGGAAGTGGCTTCAGTGATATGGGAAGTCCCTTGTCTCTGGACCATAGTTTCCTCTCTTTTTTTTTTTTTTTTTCTCTTTCTTTTTTTAGTTTCTTCCCTTTTAAAACGAATTTATGCAAGATAATTTTAAGACTTTCTCATGCTGTCCTCATTGGGGGCTCTGTGTCAGGGCATCTAAATTATTTCCTATAAACACACGGTTCTATACTTCATAATGTACAAACTCACCTATACACCACACTTGTGCTTACATAATCCAGCCTTGACATTGCAGTCCATAGCTTAGCTGCATTTGGCTGGCCTTAACAGCCTATGGTCTACCCTTGACCAGGTCTGTGTGCATAGAGCACTTGGCTTTTTAGGCCCTCTTCCCTTTCCAAAACTGAACTTTGTAGTAGCCTTTGTTTCAGTTAGTTCTGAGCCCTGTGTCCCTGAGCACCTACTGGGTGCCATGCATAGGTGCTAGGCCCCAGGGATGAGTCTGCCTCACTCCCAGCCCTCAGGGAAGAGTGTGAGGAAACAGATCCCTTCATTATGGTGTGGATCTCAAAGAGCAGCTCTTGGGTGTGGTGGCAGTTGAGGGTGAGCAGGGCCAAACGGACTTAAAGAAATATGTGCTTGCATCTAGCCTCTCCTCTTTGTGATGAATTCCCCTAAGCAGCTCCCTGGCTCGTCTCCTTCCCTCCTGAGATTGGCCATGAAGCATCACAGCAGCTTCTCCCAGTCCCCATCCTCGTGTCACAGAAGGAGCTGTTTGATTTAGAACTCTGTGTTGAGTGGGTGCTGTACAACGCTAGCCCTCAGAAGCTGCCTAGCGTTGAAGCCAACTGTGGGAAGAATTCATTGAAACCTTTGGAAAGATCAAGGTTAATATTTTTAAGAAAAAGATGAAAGTGTCCCATTAACAAAATGAAATACTACTGGAATACCTGGGTGGCTCAGTCGGTTGAGGGGTTCAGCGCCGGACTTCGGCTCAGGTCATGATCTCAACAGTTTGTGGGTTTGGGCCCCGCGTCGGGTGCTGTGCTAACGCTCAGAGCCTGGAGCCTGCTTCAGATTCTGGGTTTCTCTCTTTATCTCTACCCCTCCCCTGCTCACACTCTGTCTCTGTTTCAAAAATAAATAAACACAAAATTTTTTTTCAATAAAAAAAAAGAGAAAATGAAATACTAGAGTAACTGCCCATCAGAACTAGAACTTGTTTTTCTCCTGTTTTTAAAAAGATGGAAAAACTGAATCTTCGTGAAGGGAAGCAGGTGTCCCTGTGTCCCACAGGCAAGATCCTTAGGTGCCCCACCCAGGGTCTTTTTCCCAGTCTCCTCAACAGTCCAGACACCCAAATGGTTTGAATCCCCAGGGCAGCCATGTGCAACTCTCAGGAATATCTATTACACAGTAGATGTTAGTGAGTCACGTTTGTAGAATGGCAGTCAAGAATCTTGAGGGAGAGGTGCCGCTTAGAGCAGGGATGGATCTGGGAACCCCTCTGTAAGGCCCTCTTCCTACACCCTCTGCAATTGCAGGTCTCCAGTGTTTCCCTGACTCCCCCAAGAATGTTCCTTCTGCCCCAGAATTCTGCCCTCACCTTGCCAGGGCCCGTCAGCCCCACCCACTCCCAGCCCTCATGCCACCCCCCCACTGTGCCTCCGAACACATCCTGGTTCCATTTCTTCCACCACTTTTCCAAATTCCGGGGACCTGGTCAAGGTGCAGGCCGTGGTCAAGTCAGCATAACCTGCCTTCTGCCCACACACATTTTTTAGAGCAGGCTGGTCCAGTGTTGTGATCACCTTGGGCTACTAGAGAGTCCGTCTTCTGCACAGGACGTGGCATACAGGGCATGGCATTTTTGAGTGGCTTCTCTTCTCTTTATCCAGGGGTACGGTGCAAACTGCAGGGCTCACCACAGAGCATGGGTTTAGAATAGGGCCTAGGTTAGACTGTCCAAATGTCTGGCCGCGGGGAGAGAACATTCAGCTGAAGCATGTGTGGTGGTACCACATAGGGTTCAGATAGAAATGTAGAATCTGGAGCTAAGGAGAAGCTCAAGTTCATGCAGTGGTAGAACCTCTTGGAAGAATACTTCCAATGCTTTTCTTGTGATGCTATAGATGCTTGTGAATGCAGACCATGTTGAAAAGGCGATTTCCTCCTCATTCTGTCTTGATAGCGCATTTTGGAGACTATGATTCTTCCATTCATCATCCAGGCTATCTTTCTGATAGTCAGTTTATACCAGATCAGAATGATGACTTTTTAACGAAGGTGGAATCGCTCCACGAACAGCACAGGTGAGAAGAGGGGTGGGGTGGCCTACTTTGGGAACCCAGGTCGCACATTTCAGACCTTATGTTCCCTTGTGTCTGATGTGTTCTCTTCCTTTTGTTCATGAATCCTCTTTTAAGCTGTCGGAGGTTTGTGAACCTTTGAGATGTTACGATGGCAGATATATTTGGCATAACTAGCATTTCTGTAAAGTGCAAAATCCGGCAAGAGTTTAAGGGGATTTACAGCATTCTTTTTTAGGGTGTCATTGAAATCTGTTAATTCCTAGCGGAAATGCCCTTTTTAAATATGCCCCACAAATTGACCTACCAGGCAACTTTTAACAGTTGACCACATTTGATAAAATGGGTGGCTCCATCAAGCATCATTGAATAGACAGGCAGGTGGACGAATGCCAGGAGGCCCTGTGAATCCCACATCCTCCCTGGCTTCGGGTCGTGAAACCGCCCTCATTCTAGAAGGGAGGCCCGGTCTTCCGTAGCTGCCACAGACCCAGCTTCCACTCCAGCAGATATGCCCGATTCTGGGCTCCTTGTCCTTTGCCTCATTTTATTCAAAGCTACAGAGAGGCAACTCTATAGTCCAGGTCAGATCAGGGCCATCCTGACCAGGAAGGCCAGGTCTCAAGGGACCTGATGTTGTTGGGAAGGCTGCAAAAACAAAGGCCAAGCAATTGGCGTCCCTTCTAAAAGGCACGGCCAATCCTCCCTCCCAGAATTGTTTCCCAGGCAGAAGCCAGCATCCTAAAATAGCACAGTGACGTTTGGGAGTTTGAGGCTGCCAGAAGAATAGATAAAGGTGGAAAGACCTGAAGAGCACCTATCAAGTAAGCAACTTGGAACAAGGAGGGTGGGAATTCCGAAAGGTGACTTCCTTCCGTATCTGAGTATTGAGAGCCTAATAATGGGAAGTATTATTCAGTAAAGGACTTGAGCAGGCGGTGAAGTCCTATTCGGTGGGCAAGAGAAAAGACCTGGTTTAGTAGAATTTAGGGTGAGATTGTTGAAGATTAATAACATAAGGCATTTAATAACCTTACAGAAATGTTACCAATTTGGAGGGGATTTTTATGTTAAAAATTGGAGTTGTGTGCTCTGTTGATTCGAGAGCTCTGCGTTGTCTCTTGTCTTCTGTAGTGGACTAAAGCAGTCAGAAGCTGAATCTTGCTTTATCAACATAGCACGGACCCTCGACTTCTATGGAGTGGAGCTACACAGCGGTAGGGTAGGTACCCTCGGCATTTCCGGGTTCAGAAATTAATTTCCGAAGGTTTGAAAACTTCTTTGAGACTATGTCTTTTCCAGTATAATAAAAAAAGAGCTTTGTGTAACAATATTCAGAAAGTTTATAAAGTTGGTTATCCAGTTGTTTTTTCATGTTTCATGCTTCCATGGGGTCGGGGGGCAGGGTGGTCATGGGGATTAGAAACAAGTAGTTTTTATTTTTATTTTTTAAAAAATGTTTATTCACTTTTTGAAAGAGGGCGCACGAATGGGGGAGGGGCAGAGAGAGACAGACAGAACCTGAAGCAGGCTCCAGGCTCAGAGTGGTTAGCACAGAGCCTGACGCAGGGCTCGAACTCACAAGCTGTGAGAATATGACCTGAGCTAAAGTTGGATGCTTAACTGACAGAGCCACCCAGGCACCCCAGAAACAAGTAGTTTTTAAAAATTTTTAATGTTTATTTTTGAGAGAGAGGGAGAGAGAGAGAGAGAGAGAGAGAGACAGAGCATGAGAGGGGGAGGGTCAGAGAGAGGGAGACTCGGAATCAAAGTAGGCTCTAGGCTCTGAGCTGTCAGCACAGAGCCTGATGCAGGGCTCGATGCCATGAACTGTGAGATCGTGACCTGAGCCAAAGTCGGACACTTAAATGACCAAGCCACCCAGGTGCCCCAGAAACAAGTAGTTTGTAAAGATGATTTCATATGATGATTAAAGAAGCAAAAAATGTGTCTGTCCATTTTCCAAGTGATATTTTAATGAGCCAAGGTGTTTACTATTTCATCTCATTGCTGTTCAAATTACCCAAATATGACAGCTTTTTCTTTTAAAGTTTATTTATTTATTTTGAGAGAGAGAGGGCACGTGTGCACACATTGGGGGGGGGGTGGTGGGTAGAGAGAGAGAATCCCAAGCAGGCTCCACCCTCAGCACAGAGCCCTACACGGGGCTCAATGCCATGACTGAGATTGTAACCTGAGCCAATATTAACAGTTGGATGCTTTTAAAAATTACAATGTTATTGGGGCACCAATATTGGGTGGCTCAGTCGGTTAAGTGTTCGACTTTAGCTCAGGTCATGATCTCACAGTTCGTGAGTTCGAGCCCCACATCGGGCTCACTGGTGTCGGTGCAGAGCCTACTTTCGATCCTCTGTCCCCTCGTCTTTCTGCCCCTTCCCTGCTCATGCTCTGTTTCTCTCTCTCTCAAAAATAAACATTAAAAATTTTTTTTTAATTATAATGGTACAATCATGAAAACCAATAAATATTTTAATTGATTGTGACTTTTAATTTTTTTTAATGTTTATTTTTGAGAGAGAGAGTGGGGGAGGAGCAGAGAGAGAGGGAGACAGAGAATCCCAAGCAGGGCCCTCACTGTCAGCACAGAGCCCAGTTTGGGGCTCTAACTCGTAAACCGTGAGATCATGACCTGAGCCAAAATCAAGAGTCAGACGCTTAACTGACCGAGCCACCCAGGAGCCTCTTGTTGTGACTTTTTAAATAAAATTGACTAGGGGCTCCTGGGTGGCTTAGTCGGTTAAGCGTCGACTTCGGCTCAGGTCACGATCTCACGGTCTGCGAGTTCAAGCCCCGCGTCAGGCTCTGTGCCGACAGCTCGGAGCCTGTTTCGGATTCTGTGTCTCCCTCCCTCTCTGACCCTCCCCCATTCATGCTCTGTCTCTCTTTGTCTCAAAAAAATAAATAAACGTTAAAAAAAAAGTTTTAAATAAAATTGACTAATATCCATCATCTACTGAGTAATTTCTATCTGCCGGATACAGTGGCTTGCTTATTTCCCCCAGTAATGCTGTGAGGTATTATCATTACCCCCATTTTACAGATGGAGAAACTGATACTCAGGGACTTTTGGAAGGTCACACAGCACAGAAGTAGCAGCTTTAGTACATGACCCCAGCACTGTCTAGTTGGCCTCTGACCTTTCTATTTTCTGCCAGTAATTGGTCCACATCATATACAAAAGAAAGCAAATATTGAATACCTAGTAGGTACTAGGCATTGTTCCAGATGCTTTCATGAGACCACAATGTCTCGTTTAAAGATTATAGCAACCTTGAGAAATCAGTATTCGAATCATCCCATTTTACAGTGAGAAAATGTAGGCTCAGGGAAGTTGAGTAAATAATCAGACTCTACATCTGAGAGTTTTGCGATTCATAGAAACACTTTCATTTCTTTTATGCCATTCCAATCCCATAACCGTGTGATAGGCAAGTTACAGCCTCAGTAATAAAGGAGGAAGAAGATATGGGGTCTTATAAAATACCAACTTTGGGACTTGATGGTTAATTTTTATTCCGTTGCAAATAATCACTTGCCATGGAATGTTGTGGAGAACTTTCTTCAGCAGTGAAGTGGACTTTATCTGTATCTGAGTTGACCTGCACTCTCCCTACCCCCTGTGTCCCATGAGTGACCTCGAGCCAGATGATTACCTGCCTGGCTCACACCTCCCAGGGTATCAGAAGGAGCTGGGTTACCTTTGACTATGTTGTGTCAGGCAGAACCCCCTACACACCAACGACCTGACTCCACAGAGCTCACTTCCCAGTAGTTCAAAGGCTCCGATGGGTCCCGGTGACCCTCCAGGTGCAGTGACTCGGCAGCCAGGCTGCCTCCATCTTGAGGCTTCACCTAACATGGCCTTGTGTGTGTGGCAAGGGAAGAGGAAGTTGGAGGGTTGGCTTCACAGCAGCTCTGAAATGATTCAGCCCAGAAGAGATCCATCACTGCTCCTAGAACATTGACCATGACTAGTCACGTGACCCTGCCTTCTCCAGTACAAGTGTATCTGGGAAGTGTGGGGACAGGCGTGGGAATTTAGTGGATAGTTACTATCCTGGGTTGAGTTGCATGTGATCCCAGCTGGGTACCCAGGAGTGAATACTCTGGACTTTCGACTGTATCAGTCAGCAGTGTTTTGTTTGGCCAATTTCTCTAATTCCCCTTGTTCATATCACTGTCCACAAATGATTTGTCCCACCACATCTTGAAAGGTAAAAGGAAATGAAAATATAATTATACCTGCCACATGTTCTCTAATTTTAGCCTTTGGAGAGGTGGGTTTGATAATCCTTATTATACAAAAGGAAAAATTAAGGCTCAGTAGCCCAAAATAACACAGCTAATAGGTGACAAACCTAAACTTCACACTCAGTCGTAACTAAGTCAGACTCTGCCCCCGCTCCTATTGAATATAATTTGGAGTATATGATAGGGTAAATTGGGGCATAGGTGACTCAAGGGAAGGAAATGTTTTATTTTAAAATTTTATTTTACTCAGGGAACCTGGGTGGCTCAATCAGTTGAACATCCAACGTTGGCTCAGATCATGATCTCACAGTTTGTGAGTTCAAGCCCCACGTTGGGCTTGTTGCTCTCAGCACAGAGCCCCTTTTGGATCCTCTGTCTCCCTGTCTCTGCCCCTCCCCATGTTTTCATTGTCTACGGCAATGCCTAGCGCACAGGCTCTTAATAAATGTTGAGTGTATTGGATTTGTAGGCTGTATTTCTTTCTCAATTGGATTTAAAGTCAGCAGTTCTACACTTCACGACAGTAGCTAAAGCCTTTTCAGTGATGAAAGTTGAGATTGGTATAAAGCTGTGCGGAGGGTGAGGTCTTTCTGATGTTCACATGATATCTAATACTAATTGTAGGAAATGTACAATTGGATATTCATTTCAAGATTCCGTGGAATGATGAGTAGGCCTTGCTGGTAACTCTCTAACCCAGAGGGACCCAGATGTTGCTCTCAGGCAGCGCGTGTGCATTTTAGAAGAGTCTGGTGCTAAGCATTTGGATCTTAAGTATCAGTTGCCTGTTTTCCATAACATTCTTCCTTTGGAGCTTATACATACTGCTATTTATAACAGCGTGGGTGCTTGAGTTACCAGAGGGCATAAGCATGACTGTAACACACTGTGAATCTCGGTTCTTCCTTTTTACAGGATCTGCACAATTTAGATCTAATGATTGGGATTGCTTCTGCGGGCATTGCCGTGTACCGAAAATACATTTGCACAAGTTTCTATCCTTGGTAAGTGCAAACCACTTCTAATTATTTTCTGAATCATGCTTTAAAAATATGCTGAACAAAAGAAATGTTATCTCTAATTTTAAACTGGTATTTCTAAAGGAGGGGTGGAGACCAGGTTTTTACCTCTGACCTCTGAGGTTCATCCAGATTCGGTACTTGGGAAAAGGAGTTTGGTTTCCACTGGCAGCCCCTTCCTCCGGTCACCCTGTGGTTTGGGATACTCTGTGGAAACAGGGATGAAGTGGCTCAAGGCAGGTTTTGGAGTTACAGAGTCCTGGGCGGTACATTGGCCAGAACTCAGAGAACTTCCTTTGGGCAGGAACTGTATTGTCACTGTGGTTCCTTAGTTATTAGTTGGACTTTTACTAAGTATTCTGTTCTGGTCTACAAACTCAGGGGACCAAACAGACTTAATCCTCACAAGACCACTCTGAAAAAGGCAGTGCCTTCCAACTACGTCATACAGGACTTGTTAGCAGAGGCTCAGATCTGTGCATCCCTTATTGAATGATCTTGAGCACTTAGGGGAGGTGTCTGAGCCTCAGTTTCATCATCTGAGAACTGGGAATAATAATATGTTGCAGGACTATTGCAAGGCTTAGTTGAGGGACTAATGTAAAGCTTTTAGTAGGGAACCGGTATATAAAAATGCACATGGGGGCTATAATCGTGTTCTTATGCAAACTTGACACAGGGCCATTAAGTACCAGAGTGGAGATGTGGACCCAAGTCTGTCTGGTTGCTGTCTGTCCTCCCTCTGCTGCTCCACACTGCCCTCAGCTGGTCTCCCCAGGCACACACCAGCTCAAGCAGAGCTACACTGTCACAAAAGCAAATGACCACAAACAGCGCACATTGCCCATGGTTCTCGTTATTTAAAAGCTACATCATGATTCAGTAGTCCTTATGTGATACTCAGCTTCAGTGAGCTCCTTGGTATGCAGCTGAGGCTACAGGCCTGTTGTCATTCCTACCACGGGGTAAACTCTAGGAAGCGGAGAGCCCGTGCTCCTCATGGTCATGGAGTAGAGGATACACGTTGTGAGGCATCAGCTGCCAGCCAGCTGATCCCTGTGTGCATTTTATATGTTTCATTTTTTTGCAGGGTGAACATTCTAAAGATTTCTTTCAAAAGGAAAAAGTTCTTCATACATCAACGACAAAAACAGGTGAATTATGTCTACACTTGCTTTGTTTCTTGTGTTTTTAGCCACTTCAGCTCTTGGTTCCTCAGCAGGTGAAGGCAGCTGGCCGTCCGTGTGACTGGGGGGAGAAAGAGCATGGCATGCGGGGGGGAGAAAATGGAAGTTGGAGTCCAGAGTTGCCTGTAGAATTCACTGTGTTTATCTGATAGCAGACGTAACTTGCTTTGGAGTTAGTAACGATGAGTTTGGATCCTCACTCTTCTACTTACCAGCTGGGCTGGTTACATAACCTCCCCTAGCCCAAGTTAGCTTGTTTCCAGAAATGTAGTAGTACCCACCTCTCCGGGAATCGAGAAGATTAAATAAAAGCATTGGTCAGAGCACCTGGCATGAGCCCATGCAGCGTAGCAATACATATCATTGAGATCAGTTCCTCCCCTTGATGTGTTTAAACATGCACAGTAACCTTTGCATGTGTCTCCTAAGAGGGACCACCACTCTCCAGATGACTCTCGTTATCAGTATGGAGAAGAGGGCTCGAAAGTGCTACCAAGTGGAGGTGCTGGAATTTGAATCAGAGATACCATGCTCTATCCTGTTATGTCCCGTATTTTTTTTATTTTTTTAATGTTTATTTTTAAGAGAGAGAGACAGACAGACAGACAGAGTGCAAGCAGGGGAGGGGCAGGGAGAGAGAGGGAGACACAGAATCTGAAGCAGGCTCCAGGCTCTGAGCTGTCAGCACAGAGCCTGATGCGGGGCTCGAACTCATAGACTGTGAGATCATGGCCTGAGCCGAAGTTGGATACTCAAATTTGAGTGAACCACCCAGGTGCCCCATGTATTTTTCACTTATTGTCACTATGTTCATTTCCCAGGGTTTCAAAGATAATGTGTACTTAAAATGGCTCCACATAGCAGTGATCACTTGGAAATGAGGACACCAGAGCTCAGAGCAAACTAGGACTAGAATCTGGGTCTCCTGACCACCCCCCCCATCGCAAGATCGAAGGTGGCCCCAAAATGCACAACATGGTTATAAAACATGAAAACAGAAAACTTAAACTCAGGTAGGATGAGGGTCAAGGAAATGATTAAATTAACTCCATGCTCAGGGGAAAGCAAGTAAAGAAATCCAAAGGCTTATAAAATCTCAAGTTTCAGGTAAGTGGAAGACATTCTTCAGGAGAGATTTTCCCAGAGCTAAGTTTTAAAAGAAATGTATCACACAGCCTTTATCTGGTTGGTCCAAATATATCCAACCTAGGAATGTAAGCACATTCCAAATCAGAGTGTTCATGGAGAATCACAAGTGATGATAAAGGGGAGAGCCAGGTCATCTTTTCCACAGGAATAAGATGCTTAACTGATACTGCTCCTGAATAGTCCTATGACACTGGTGTCTGACCTAAGGCATTTTGAAGCTGGTTTTCCACATTCTGTTACATCTTCCCTGATGACCACTGATGCGGACATAGAACATCTATGCACCTTTGCCCTTTCATCTGTGCGGATGAAATCTCTACTGTGCTTTTTCCTCCCAGACTGAATCCAGGGAACATATTGTGGCCTTCAACATGTTAAATTACCGATCTTGCAAAAACTTGTGGAAATCCTGTGTGGAACACCATACATTCTTTCAGGCTAAGAAGCTACTACCTCAGGAAAAGAATGTTCTGTCTCAGTACTGGACTATGGGCTCTAGGAACCCCAAAAAGTGAGTATTCTTGAGGGACAGTATCCACACTAGAGTGAAATGTGAATGTGTCCTGGCCACTGCTGGGTAGAGGACATCCTCGGGGGAAGGGACGCCATCATCCAGGGACCCCAGGCGCAGAGCTGGAGCTGCGCAGTTCAGAGTCTCCCCAGGGGCAGCAGTGTCTCTTTCCATGCAAACTCAGATACTTCTATTCCTCTGCTTCCTTTCTGTCTCCTCAACTTTGCTGCCCCTGGAACACCCAAGCAGCCAGAAATGCAGCTGCTCCTATACCGTGTCATACTAAGAGAAGCGGGTGGCAATGACTCTGAGGGTCGTCATGGTACCAAGACAACCCCTCCCACCATCTGTTACATCTTCCCTGATGACCGCTGATGCGGACATCCCTAATAACGAGTGAACAGAAATAATGCTTCCCAGGGGCGTGCCTGGGTGGCTCAGTCGGTTAAGCATCTGACTTCGGCTCAAGTCGTGATCTCACGGTCTGTGAGTTCAGGCCCCACGTCTGGCTCTGTGCTGACAGCTCGGAGCCTAGAGCCTGCTTCCGATTCTGTCTCCATCTCTCTCTTCCCCTCCCCCACTCACGCTCTGTCTCTCTCAAAAATAAATAAACATTAAAAAAAAAATTTAAAAAAAAAGAAAGCTTCCCAGAGTCAAGTGACTTTGGGATATGCTACCTAGTAACAACCACAAAATAACAGTAATAATGAGAACTGCCAGTTGAGTGTTTAGTTGGTACCATGCGCATACTTAATTATATTTAAGTATAATTAGTATCTACAGGAATCATATTAAAAAATCGTATTAAAAATGTTTAATGAGTAGTACAGTGGAAGAAATTACTCTTATAAAATTGTAACTTTAGATGACAATGCATTCCCTAAACTAATCATGCAGTTTATATTTTTTGTGTATTTATTCTAAGACTGCCTGCTCAGGACCAGATACAGCAGAAATCATTTATCAAGTTATTATAAACTATTGGTTTGAAAAACTGCTCTTGTAATTTTGCATTGTTGTTGAAGTAGCTATTACTAATGAAATAATGCCCCTGTCTGAGCCATTATCTGGTATGTGGGACTGTATCACACAATTCCAGTGACTTTCCTATTATGTTGATAATCATTAGTTAGCTTTTTATAGATTCAGTTAAGTAGCGAATTAATGTTAGTAGCAGTGGTAGTATCTGTGATGCTAAGTGCTCTCTCTCTCTCAGCTTCTGATAAACCCAGAGCAAATATATTTTCAAAGTTTGCAGTTCCTGTAATATTGTTTCTAGTATTTTATACATTCAGTAGCTATTACTGAAGATGTCACAGACATAACTTACTGGAATATAGTTTTTACATTAGTTGAACCTAATCCTTTGAGCCGGCTGATAGGATTAGATAGTGAGCAGTTGAAAGCATGGACCGTTGCTAAGAAAACTGAGTTCAAATTCTACCACTGTCACTTCAATTCAGATGTCTTTGTTTCTGAAAAATGTAGCCAACATGGAGTTGGGGGTGAGGTGGGGCAGGTTCTGGTTACCCATTGTGGCAGAATAACCTACCCCTATTTTGGTCCCTTGAAACAACAAGCTTGGGGCGCTTGGATGGCTCAGTCCAGTGTCCAACTCTTGATCTCAGCTCAGGTCATGATCTCAGGGTCATGAGTTCAAGTCCCACGTTGGTTTCCATGCTGGTATGGAGCCTACTTAAAAACAAAACAAACAGAAAACCACAATCTTTCTGTCATCTGTCAAGATTTTGTGGATAAAGAATTTAGGAAAGACCATGTAGTAGACTGGGATTTCTCAGTGACAGGCAACTGGTGGCCGGGCTGGGCTATGGATCCAGGATGACTTTGCTCCCATGCTTGATGGCATGATGGGAAGGCTGGACTCAGCTGGACCCTTCACTTCGTTCTGTGTCCTCTGGACCTCGTCATGTGTGCTCTCCAGCAGGGTAGTAGATGTCTCATGCAGAAGTTCAGGGCTCCGACCACCTAAGGCAGAAGCAGCCAGCCATCTTAAAGGCCAGGTCCAGAACTGCACAGCTACTCTTGGTCAAAGCAGTCACAGGCCAGCCCATATTCAAGAGACGAGTCAAAGAAGAGCTGTAGCCATTTTTAATCTGCCACTGGGGGTCATTTGGGATATTGGTGGTTCATGGCACAGGTCATCAGTTCATTGCTGCTAAGACCAGCTTCAGTGCACTGCAGATTTCAGCCCTCACCATCTCCATTTTATAAATGAGGAAACTGAGGCATAAGGTTACATGATTTGCCCAACCCTAGGGATACATCTACATACTTGCGTGTTGGGCTCCCTGATAGAAGTTCCACACAGAAGAAACTTGTTCAGTATTTTGCAAGCTTAAGGGACAATGGAACATTTTTTTCCCCAAAGGGTATCTATTAATAACCTGTGACACATACTTTGGGGAACTACAACATCAAACCTTTGAATCTTCTAGCTTGTCCTCTTGTTCTGAGGCAGCATTCTCAATCAGTGCTAATTTGCTCTCTGATATAGATTCTCCCAGTGATGTTGCTGTGAGTGTTTTGATCGGGGTAACAGCAGTATTTCTTACTGTAAATTAGTACATTGGCATTCTAGGGCATGTTTCGTGTTCTTGTGGGTTTTTTGTCCTGCCTGTTTTTTGTTATTATTGTTTGTTTGTTTGGCTTGTGAGTTTTAGGCTGCAAGGAAATGTGTGCAATTTTTTTTTTTTTGGTGGTTTTTTTTTTTTTTTTTTTTTGAGAAAAAGAACATGAGTGGGAGAGGGGCCGGGGGGGTGGAGGGAGGGGTGGGGGGAAAGAATCTTAAGCAGGCTCTACACCCAACACAGAGCTTGACACGGGGCTTGATCCCATGAGATCCATGAGATCCCATGACCATGAGTTCATGACCTGAGCCAGAATCAAGAGTTGGATGCTTAACCAACTGAGACACGCAGGTGCCCCTGGAATGTTTTAATAAGGCATTAAAACACCACTGAAAATTTAGGAATAGCAGAACTGAGTTTCCTAGCTGACTTCAAACCCCATCCTTTCAAATAATTCATTCTCTGAGGGGTCTAGGTAGCTAAGACTTAAATTTTCTAGGTATAAGTAAACACAAAAGTTAGCTTCGGGGAGGCCCTTTCTTAGAACGTAGCATGGCATGTTCTTAGAACCTGCCGCTGTGAAAGCATTTTCTCAGGCCTTCTCTCAAAGCGTTATCTGTGATTTACAGCTAATGGCTTCTGCCAGCTTGCATGACGAAGAAACCTTCCTGGAAGGATGGTTGATGTTTGTATTCATGCCATTGTGAATAAAGTGAGATTTCCTTTAACTTGAACTGCATTTCTATGTTATCCTGGTAGTTCCATAGTGGCATGGTTTGGTTATATTTTGGGACCAGCTTTGTTGCTTGCAGTAGTAAGCCTCAAGAAAATAGTTTCACCAGGAGAGAAGAGATAACCAGGAAGAGCAGGGACGGAACGGAACCGCTTTTGACCTGCATACCTCTGACCCCTTGTAACCTTGGCTGGTGTCATCCCGGTGCTCACCAGCCACCCAAAGGGGAGGGGGAGCATGGTTAGACTGTTTGCTTCATTTATGCCATGATTTCTTGTTGAAAGTGTCTGTGTGGAAAGTGAACCTTGCTTCTGGTTTTTCAGGTCTGTAAATAACCAGTATTGCAAAAAGGTGATTGGAGGGATGGTGTGGAACCCAGCCATGCGGAGGTCGTTATCAGTGGAGCACTTAGAAACCAAGAGCCTGCCTTCTCGGTCCCCTCCTATCACTCCTAACTGGTACGTGCTCATTTTTTTTTTGTACTACCCACTTTCTCTCTCTTAAAAATTCAACTTCATACGTTTTCCCAATATAGGCATCCTGCAATCAGAGTTTATGTTTGTGTGCTTGCTTGGTGCAAAATTAACAGTTTACTGTTGTTTTGAAATACGCAAGCCTTACTAAACATTTTCCTTAGTGTATAATTCTGGGATGTTCTCTTTTAAAAACTTATTTGGGGTGGGGGGGCGCCTGGGTGGCTCAGTCAGTTAGGCGTCCGACTTCAGCTCAGATCATGATCTCACAGCTCCTGAGTTTGAGCCCCACATCAGGCTCTCTGTCGGGCTCTGTGCTGACAGCTCAGAGCCTGGAGCCTGCTTCGGATTCTGTGTCTCCCTCTCTCTCCCTGCCCCTCCCCTGCCAGTCTCTGTCTCTCAAAAATAAATAAACATTAAAAAAAATTTTTTTTTAATTTTTTTTTTTTTTTAACGTTTATTTGTTTTTGAGACAGAGAGACAGAGCATGAACAGGGGAGGGGCAGAGAGACAGGGAGACACAGAATCTGAAACAGGCTCCAGGCTCTGAGCTGTCAGCACAGAGCCTAACGTGGGGCTCGAACTCACGGACCGTGAGATCATGACCTGAGCCGAAGTCTGACGCTTAACTGACTGAGCCACCCAGGCGCCCCCCAAAAAAATTTTTTTTAAATCTTATTTGGTCTGGGGGTGCCTAGGTGGCTCAGCCGGTTGAGTCTCCAACTTCAACTCAGATCATTATCTCACCTTTCATGGGTTCGAGCCCCTGCATCAGGCTCTGTGCTGACATCTCAGAGCCTGGGGCCTGCTTTGGACGCTGTGTCTCCCTGTCTCTCTGCCCTTCCCCCATTTATTCATTTAATAAATGGATAAACATTTATTAAATGAATAAAAATTAAAAAAAAATTTTTTTATTTGGTCTGAATTTGAGAACTACAGCCTCCTGAAATGCCCCTTTGGGGAGTACAATACACGCTAGCATACTGATGTTCTGGGAAGTCCTGTGATAAGGAAGCATGCTGAGCTTTATCTAATCTGTTTTCCGTTGGCATCGCACGAAATAAACTTTGGGAAAGCCTAGTAAAGGTATGCAATGTAGGATGCAGGATTCTGAAAAACAGTAGCTAATGCGCTTGGGGAAGTAGCCCACTGACTTTTTAATATGATGGCTTGAAAGGAAGGAAGTGGCAATTTGGCCAAGTGGGAAGGGCACTGATTGTATAACTGTATCACCCAGACTCAGATTTTGGCTCTTCTGTTAAATTATCAAGTTTCTTTACCTCTCTGGTCTCAGTCTCCCCGTGTGTAAAAAGGTTGTAAAAATCACCACAAATGATGTAACAGTGTGCAGGTGCTTTGTAAGCGATTAAAAGAAATCAGAGGGGATTAGTATCATTATTTTATTATAATGTTCCTGAGAGACATCAGCCCATTTTTGTGAATGCCTCCAAAATGACCAGGTATCATCAGCGGGAGAGGGAAACCCAGCCAGAGGCACTGCCCCAGCTCCACGCTGGAATTAAGAGTATGGCTTTCTGTTCATTTCACAAAAGACAGGGTGGGCCTATAAGTTACCAAGGACAGATCTTCTAGGACTAGGGGAGATTCTAACCGGCACAAAACGGAGCTGCTGTGCAGGGTGGCTGGGTGAGGACCCTCCCCCGGGGGCCCAGTGCTCTAGCCAGAGATACTGATGGTATTTAGTGTTAGAAATCACAGTATGACTGAGTAGATTCGTTTCTTGGTTTCCCACGATGTAGGCACTTCATCCTAAAGTGGTAGATTTATGCTGTAAAGTAGCAGCTTTGTCTGCAAGCCTCTTAGGCACTGATGCCAGAGCCCCAGAGCAGAGGCCCAGGACAGCATCCAGGAGAACAGCGGGGTTTGATGTTGCCACACCCGTGGCCTGGAGCTCTTACTGCTATTTATAGGTCCCCTCCTGAGGAGTCACGAGCCTTTCTACCCTATTCTGGACACAGTATTATTGATTAGCAGAGCCCAGGGGGAATGGGAATAGTGGAGGAAGCCCTGACAGTCTCAAAGAGAAATGGCTCACAAAGAAGAAGGTGGAAAAACTGAGAGAAAATAAAACTTAGAAGGCTCAGCAGCCTGGGATCACCCACTGCAGGAGCCGATGCCCAGGTGCTTCCCCAGGCGTCCGGAGATCATTGCTTCATTTGGTTCATTCTCAGGAGCAGGTAGGTACAGCTGAGGCCCAGAGAGGTGTTGTGACTTGCCTGCAGCCACATAGCTAGCTACTGCTGCTGTTCCCATCTAACAGGGCATACAGGATCTATTTTTAAAAGCAAACACTGCTTCTTGGATCAAGTGAAATTCACATGAAGGGATGTAGTTGAAATAAGGTTTCAGTTTTGCCAAAAACTGTACTTTGGCTTGTAAACCCTTTATTTATACTGGTGCTCAAATGACTCTGAAGAATTGATCAGTAGTCAGCATGGTGTGTTATCTGTGCGTTGACAGCTTGAGTCCTCCTGGAAGAATAGCTCTCTAAGTCAACACTCACCACTTCCCGAAGGGCATAAACCGCTCTCATCTGCCTACGTATACAGTCAACGCTACCGTCTTGGGGGCTATACCACGGGGCTGAGAGTCTTGAGGACCCACATGGCCCTTGGTGGATTCTGGTGTAGTAATGGGTTAACTGGTTCTTAATTTCCGACAGCGTTAGCCAAGGCATCCTTGGAAAGGTCAGGGCACAAAGCCAGGTCGCCGATGTCTAACGAAGTTTTTAAGTGCAATTTGCTTTCGGGACTTTCACGCTCGACCTCTCTCCCACGCAGGCGAAGTCCTCGGCTCCGGCACGAAATCCGGAAGCCACGGCACTCTTCCGCAGATAACCTTGCGAACGAGATGACGTACATTACCGAAACCGAAGATGTGTTTTACACGTACAAGGCCTCCCTGTCCCCGAAAGACAGCGATTCCGAGGTTTCTCAGAACCGGAGCCCTCACCGAGAGTAAGAAACGTGTTGTTCTCTTCTTTGTATCTGCTTGTTTTGGCTGTTGAGGAATTTGCTCAAGCCCAGATGGCCATTTAGGTCAAGGGCTAGAGCCTGCAGCCAACACCCTACGGTGCTCTCTGCCAGGATGACGGCATAAGTCAGACTGTCCGTTCCGCCACAGGACGACAAGCTGTGTGCCTGAGGTCTAGAGCTTGCACTCATCTTTGTCTGTGACAGAGACCTACTCTCCACATATGTGTTGCTCCCTTGAATAGTCTCTAGTTCATGAGCAAAGCCCGGGTTAAATCAGTTCACATTCCAGGGGTATAGATACGTTAACTGCTGGAGTATTTCTCTAGATTGCCAAAGTTTTACCACTGCAGGACTCCTAGATCACTGGAAGTACACTTACTTCTACCTGTCCACAGAAAGCTTTCTCAGACCCACAGTATGCCCTCAAGGTTTGCTTTAGATGAATTGCGAGTATAAAGCAAAAACATGCATAGAACATCTCTGAAACTTTGTTAACTTTTTGTCAACAGTTTGCATTAAGTTCCTTTTATGCCCCCATCTTCCTTTGTATAAATGTGACAAACTCCCTTCACATCTCAAGGCCAGGGAAAAATGTCTCTCTGAAAGTACTGTCTTGAGTTCTTTTATTATTCAATAAGGTATATCTAATTCACTAGTTCTCTTTTCGTCTTGCTTACCAGGGAACTCAGAGCTCCGTGTTAGGTTCAATTGCACTGGCTTCCCTTAGCCCAGCTTTCCGATACAGCCCCTGTTTCTTTTCCTCCTTGCCTTATTCATGGGTCTTACTTTTTTCTCTCAATGAATTCACAGTTCTCCCACATCTATACATTTTAGAGTTAGCTACCTCAAATTTTTTAAAGTACACATCAAAAAGTGACATTTTAAGCTGAACTATGAGAGAACTGGAGCAACCATTAGGAAGTCACCCACAGGCACTGGGTGCTCATTCTGTTAAGTCCCATACTGTACCCGAACTATAGAAACATAATGCCTCCCTGAACAGCCCAGGATTAGCAAGAAGCCACTTCAGTTAATCTGTAAATTTTTACCACTCTAGCTGCTAGGCTTAAAGCATTAAACGCATCCTGATTGTATTCTAGACATCGGCAGGTGAATTGCAAATCTCACTTCCCATTTATGCGTGAGGTTGTCACCTCTCTGTTGTCTCTGACCGCAGCAGACATGGTTGCCAGCTTATCTGTGTTCTTAACACCTCTGGTTAAATAATCCTCCGGTCGCTATTTCCTTGTGACCTGGGCTTGGATGATGCTTTTGCAGAAATGATCAGTATCTCTTGCCCCAACTTGCAGCTCCGTTGAAGTGACAGTGTGGAAGGGTGTGAGTTCCTTCGTGGGACCCCATGGTTTTGCAAACCTAGATATACAAGGCAGGAATGCAGGCGTGCATGAATTGAGCCAGTTTGATTCTGCGATGGGCTTCTGTGGCTTTGGGGAAGGTGAAAGAGCGTTTAGGAAATGCACCGAGGGCTCCGGAAAGCTCAGTCACACTCCCCATGTCAGCCCTTCCTCTTGTGGTATGTAGTCCCATCATGGCGTTGGGCAGTATCTCGACTTCCCCTGGCCAGTGCAGTAGCCTCTAGTCACGTGTGCCTATTCAGATTCAAATCACTTAACATTTAAATGCCCTCTTCAGTCATCCAAGCCTCATTTCAAGTGCTGAAGAGCCCCATGTAGGTAATGACTGCCATGCTGGACAGTGCAGATAGAGCATTTCCATCATCACAGACAGTGCTATTGACAGTACTTACCAGTGCGGGCTAGAAGGAGACGGATTGTGTCTGGTGGGGTGTGGGTATTTTAAAGGGCTGCGTGCATGGCTGAGTGCATGGCTGAGTGCAGCAGCGTAACTTCTGTGCCTTTTGCTGCTCATTGAGGGGACATCAAGGGGAAGTAGACAAGTCTTTGCGTTAAGGGGCCTCCAGTCCAGTTGGGCAGATAGCACACAGTCAGCCTTCCTCCTTGCATCTTCTGCCACTTTTGTAAAAGGAAAGAGTTTGGGGAACGGTCTGAGGTCCCATGTCAGGCTTTCCTCCTGTGGTCTGCCACCACATCATGGAATCATGCAGCAGCTAGACCCTCACAGTCCAACACAGGAGCCACAGTCCACGTAGGGCCATTTAAATTTATGTTTTTTTAAGTTAGATGCAAAATTCACTTCCTTGAGTCCCGTTTGACTCAAGTAATTTTGGGCCCTGCACACCCCTAAACACTGCACATCAATTCTGAAACTCTTGCGTGAGACCTCGTAAGGTGGGTTGTCCTGGGGCACTTTTTCGCTGCAGCTGAATGTTGAACGTAGTGGATAGCGACTCCAAGGCAGCCTTCCTTGTCGCGGCTTTGCGCCAACAGACGTCTCCCAGAGTCAGGTTAGCGGCCAGGCGTTGTGAGTGGGGTGAGCAGTTGAAAAATGGCAGCCCCTAACGGACCGCTTCCTGCTGGCAGAGCCAGCTGCACCCTCCCCAGGAGTCTGGGGTCCCCCACTGCCCAAGGCAAGCAGGAAAAGCTGGTCTGTACTTGGTGGGGGGGGGGGGAACCTGTTGTAGTTGAGTTTCTGCAAGGTGTCGAAGAAACGTGTGGCATGTTTTATACAGCCCGTTTGTGTTAAGAGGCAAAAAGGAGTGTTCCGTCAGAGAAATCGGATGAATAACATCACAGGCGGTAAGTACGGAGGGTTCCTTGTGGAAAGGAGAAGTAAGCGTAACATTCTGTACCCATGTAAACAAGAAGAAGAAAGAGAAGGGAAGAAAAAGAGCAGATAGACTTTGGCTCTAAACCTAGGGTGGCGCGGCTCAGGCTCTCCACACGTTATCTCAGCGGGTGAGTCACTCTCCGGGTTGTTCCGTATTTATAGCAGCACAGCAAAGTTGATGATTATAGTTATGAATCCTTGGCAGTTTGCTTTGTGCCCGAGTCGGCTGTAGTCTTTTGTTAACTCCCAGGTTTCTCTCGGCCGTTCCGTGTCCCTTTGCTTGCTTCAGAGTGAAGGCCGAAATCTGCAGCAAAGGAAATTTCCTTCATGGCAAAAACAAAAAACAAAAACACAACTTACCATTCCCTAACACCCAGAAAACGTGGGAGGGGAATCTCCCTAAAGGAAAAGTGACTTTGCAAAGCAGAGATTAAAAACAACTTCTGCAGGGGCGCTTGGGTGGCCCAGTCGGTGAAGTGCCCACCTTTGGCTCAGGTCATGATCTCAGGGTTCATGAGTCTGAGCCCCGCATCGGGCTCTGTGCCGACAGCTCAGAGCCTGGAGCGTGTTTCAGATTCTGTGTCCTCTCTCTCTGCCCCTCCCCCCAAAAGATAAATTAAAAACATTTAAAGATTTTAAAAAAAACAACTTCCGGGGGTGCCTGGGGGGCTCAGTTGGTTGAGCGTACCACTTCGGCTCAGGTCATGGTCTCAGGGTTCACGAGTTCGAGTCCCACATTGGGCTCTGTGCAGACAGTGAGGAGTCTGCTTCAGATAATCTGTCCCCCTCTATCTCTGTACCTACCCCCCCCAAAAAAAATAAACATTTAAGGCACCTGGGTGGCTCAGTCAGTTGAGTGTCCAACTTCGGCTCAGGTCATAATCTCATGGTCAGTGAGTTCGAGCCCTACATCGGGCTCTGTGCCAACAGCTCAGAGCCTGTAGCCTGCTTCAGATTCTTTGTTTCCCTCTCTCTTTCCCCCTTCTCTGCTCACACTCTGTCTCTCTCTCAAAAAACAAACAAACAAACAAACAAACATTAAAAAAATCAAGAAGCATTTAAAACCACAAAGACAACGACAACTTCTGTGCCCTGAGTGGGACTTCAGAAATGCCTCTCTGCAACCACATCGGCAGTGCAGAATGCCATCCGCCCTGTCACCCAGTCGCCCCGTTGGGGATGGGGAGCCCTCCTGCAGTGTGGCAGCCTGTTCTGGTGTTGGACAGCCCAGTTGTCCAGACTGTGTGGGAAGTGTCCTTGATGCTGACCCAGCATGAGCAGGGCCGTCCACAGATCCCTGCCTGGAGCTCCATTTCTGATTCTACCCGATAACCCCATCTATTCTCCTTTACACGAAACGACTCCAGTTCTGTCAGCCACTCTCCACCCCTCGGCCTGCTAGTCACTCTTCCCTGAGCACATCAGTCCTACACTGGCCAGTGGCACACAGATCTGTGTACATCTGAGGGTCTCTGTCAGAGGAGGCCAGCCAGCGACAGGACTGCATCAGCAGTTTTCTGTCTGTTTTCTCTGCACGTTGCCTGTCCTTCACCGGGCGTCTGTCCACATGCATGTAGACGTATGACTGACACTTGAAGCCCCAAGGGACCCCAATCTCCACTCATCGTCTCCCTGTCCAACCTGTGGCTCCTCCTGTGTCTTGGTGAAAGCGGCCACATTTGCACCCTGTTTGCACCCATTAGAAACTTCCACCATCCCGGACTCCTTCTCTTCCACCTTCCTCAGCTAGGCTCTCACCTTGTTGGTCTTCCTCCCGAACATCTCTTGAATCGGATCCCTCCGCCATCCCACTGCACTGCCTGTGTCAGCCACCGTCGTCTGTCACAGAGACTGTTGCGAAACTGCCCTAAGTGTCCTCCTGGCTTTGGTCTCTCCTCCTTCCAAACCATCTTTCACAAGGCTGAGAGCCTTATTTTTGTGAAATCTGTGCCCCAGCACGTCACTCCCCTGTGCTTTTTCAGAATCTCATGCCTCTGCATGTGCTGCTGTCCTGTCTCTTTTGTCGTTAGTAGTGTTTGGCCTAGACCCCCTTCTGCTTCCCCTCCTGACTACCTGTTCAGACCCTACCTAATTCATCTTTCGAACTCCAGGCACAGTTCCCTCTCCTCTGTGAAGGCTCTCCTGGCCTCCCACCATACCCCAGACGCCTGAGCGTCGCCATTGCAACACAATGATATTACTTGGTTATTTTTATGCTTTTATGTCTTCTCCTTGACTAGACACTGAGCTCTTTGAGGGTAGAGGGATAGTGCCCTGCTGACCTCTCCTTCCCCCGCAGATCTGGCACAGTGCTTGAGACTTAGTACCTATTCCGTGACCGTTCGCGAGGTTGGACAGACGGTTACGTGCAAGCCCCAACGTTGTCACAGCGGGATGCCCCCTCTGCCACCTCCACGTGAGGTGCCCGTATCCTCTGAACAGCATCACATGGCGTCCGTGTCAACGAAGAAATCAAACGGATTGACTTGGCCGAGTTTGGGTTAACTGTCGTCCGTGAGCACAGCCGTGTGGTTGGGGCTACTGCAGGGCCAGGGCCTCTGGCAGCGAACTCTCATCAGAGAACCCAAGCACGAATTAGCCGAATTTTAACCAGTGCTTTCTTGCCTTTGAGATGTCTTAGTATCTGAGGGGGCAGCCTGAGGTGGGGGGCACACGCATGACCCATGATTTCATTAGTGAAGAAATGCAGAGCCCAGAAGGGAACACGTCTGTACCAGAGTCCCTGAGCCACTTCAGCAATTTCTTGTTTAGTTTTGATCTTGGGCCCTTGGCTTTTATTACAGAGATAAGAGTATCGTGTGAAGAACGTCTCTGTATCATAAAAACCCACACTTGAAAAGAGGACTCCATTTGTTATTCGGTGAATCTGATGTAAAGATAAAATCCATGTGGACAGTTTCTCCAGGAATTTTATTCAAAGGACACATTGCATTCTTCTAGCCCTTCATAACTCCCCTTTTGGCCACAGCTCAGGAACATCAGCATCTCCTGAGAGCTTGCCGGAAATGCGGACCTCAGGCCCACCCCAGGCCTGCTGAATCAGAGTCTGCATTTTAACAAGATCCTCAGGGGACTCCTGTGAATGTGATATTCTCAGCAGCTCTGAGCTCGCAGAAGCTGAGAACTGTGTAGCCTATCTCTTCACCTCTGCTCCCAAGTGACTGGGTGAAATCTGTGCTCTTCTAGAGTAATTCAGTCAGTCCCGGGTACTTGAGTAAGGTGGTTTTCTTCTTTGTTCACTCAGCGTCTTACCTGAGCACTCGCATGCCCGGCCGAGTGTTATGTGCACTAGGAGAGGAAGAGAAAGAGGACGAAGGTCTCTCCCAACCTCAAGAAGCTCCTAGACTCCAGAGAGAAACACGACACCAAATGGCCCCTGTTCTGTCCCTCCCCCGTAGAGACACCACCTCACTGGTAGCTCAGAGCTGGGAAACCCTCCATGGAGCACTGCTTTGCTTGCCTTAACAGGCTTAGGGTGGACGTCCTTGTCCTTTTGTAGGGTTTAGGGAAGAGCGGTATACAAGCGTCACACGGGAGTCTTTCGTGGGCAGTTTTAATTTTTTTAATATCGCTTCTCTTCTCACAAATGAATCCTGGCACGGCTTTTGTTTCTGATACCTGTCGTTGGCATTTACAGTTTTGAAGCTTCTGGTTCCTGAGGGTGAATACCCTTTGGTCTGCCTGTCAGCCAGTCTGTCCCTGTCCCCTCTCTCCCCAGGGAGCCGAAGGTGGTCCGTCCCTCCCAGGCTGCTCTGGCTTCCAGACAACAGTGGCAGTCTCCTCTGTGTCCCCCCCCTCCTCTGACAAGTGCCCCCTTCCTGCCTCAGGGACAGACCTCTTCTGTTCCCTCCCTCCCCAGTTATTGGCCTCGTCAGCCCACACTGTCTTCTTGCTTTGGCTCATCCTACCCCTTTCTTCACTCCTTTCCCTGGAACCCAGGTCCTCCCCGCCCCCACCCCCACCCCCTGCAGCTCCCCTCATCCCTCCTCATCCACTGGGCTCTCCCTCAGTAGCACCTCACATCCTGCCCCAAGGAGGGAGAAAGCCCGCTTGGTTTGGCATCTTCGCTCGTGGCTTCCGTGTGCTGTATCCAGCTGCCACCTTCTCATTACTTCTCGTTTGATGTCCTCCTCACCATCTGTCTGTCCATCCTCCACGCTGAGCAGAACGTTACAGCAGCCTACAGGGAACGTCTGTACATAGTTGATCAGCCAAAAAAAATTGTCATATGTTTAATAAATTGCTCTCTAAAAGTAACCTCCATCCCTACTTAGAAAATAGGATTGGGCACATAATGACTTTGAATATATTATTTTTAGCACTGTGGGCTGTGTTAGGTAGACAGTTACATTTTATACTGAAAAAGAAAAATACTTTAAAACTTTATATGATGCAAGCCACACATTCAAAATGTAGAAATTAAATATAATGAATATAAAATTAGAATTTTACTGAAATTAGTCTGTTCTCTTCTGCTCTGTCACCTGGCTCTTCTGGTTTTTTGTTTATATGCCCTTCACCCTTTCTGTCACTGTCACCCTCTAGAGCCTTCCAAACATTTGAAGAGTGTATGCTATTTGCAACTTCATATTAAGGGTTCAGCTCCACCCCTAGAACTGGAAATAGTGTTTCCTAAACCGGGTTTGGCTCAATTTTTGTCTAGCAGCTGCCAAGCAGTTGCGCTTCTTGCCACTAGGGGGTGCTCTTGTAAATGTTAAACTGGCTGAGTTACCCTACTTGGGGGGAACTTTTTTTTTTTTTTTTAAGTTTTAATTAAAGTCTCTTTCATTTCAGTCTGAAAATCTACCACTGGTATACAGCTTCACTTCCAAAATATCCTATGTCTGAGATGCCTTGCCATCCATAGCACCCTTCCCTCACCCAGCAACTCGAAAGCCATAAGGCCAAACTCTTCGCTTGCATATAGCTGTTATTTCTGTCACTGAATTTTTATATTCACATAAGTTGAGATGGTGAAGTATTGTGTGACTATGACACAGATTTTAAATTTAAAGTAAGATCATTTGAACTTGCTAGGGAACAGAGGAGCCCTGATTTAATGAAAAATCCACAGACAAGGGTTTAAGAGAAAATTTTAGTGAGAGACAGCAGGAACTGTCTTTTGTGTACTATGTGTCACTGAATGCCTTGTCTCCTCACCTCTCTCATGACTTAAATCTGTATGAGGTTAGAATGTGGCAGAGTCTGTAGAAGGTAAGGAAAACCCTACGTTCTGTAGGCATTTTAAGGCATCACTCGCTAGGCATGTGGCTCTGCAGGGGGATGGTGTGGGTGTGCGTGATGCAGAGAAGTCAAGTGCCCTACACGGTGACGGCTGAGATGGTTTCTCCCTGTGGCCCTGTGAGCTTAGAGAGGTGAGGGTGGGGAGGAAGGAGTCTTAAGAGCAGACGTGGCATGGCCTGGAGAAGAAAGAGATGCTCGGGCACCCAGGTCCACCAGCTTCTGTATGTTAAGTGAGGGGAAAGCTGTGTGTCCGTGGGCAAGTCAGTCAGCTGTCTAGACCAGTTTCTTCATCCGTGAAATGGGAGTTGGACCAGAGGACTGCAGAGGTCTGTTTGATTCTAGTAGTCTATAATTCTCTAAGACATCACTTCCAGGAGATCTTCCTGTGATGATAGAAATGTTCTGTAACTGTGTTGTCCAAAACGGGAGCCACCAGCCACATGTGGCTCTTGAGCATTTTTGAGATGTGACTGATACAACCAAGGAACTTCCAGATCTTCATGGAAATTTGAATAGCTGCAGGTGACTAGTGGCTACCATATTGGGCCATGTAGCTCTAAGATGAGGGAGGACGTTGATTGGAGAAAAAAAAAAAAGAAGGATAATATCATTGGAGACAATTAATGGAGGTCACAGGCAAATAATGCAAACTAGGATTAATATAAATGGTCTTGAATGTGCAGTGTTAGTCCCATTTTTGGGGGGTAGCCAAGAGTCCTACTGAAGCAGAGCTAACAGCAGGAATGAGATGGAAGGAGAAAGCTCTCAGAAGGAATGGAGACATGCGTCTGAGTGAGCTCCGGTAATTAAACCACCAGGGTAGCCAGGCGTGTTTCCCTGTCACCTTCTAACGAAGCTGGGAAGGGAGCTGAGTTTTCAGCAGCTCCTGGATCCTCCCTCCCCTCCTGCCCCTTATCCCCAAAACTAAAGGTGATGATATTTAGGCCAGATGAGGGCAAGGGCAGCCAGTGGACCCCAGGTGGGCCAGAGCCCTGTGGTTGACCTTTGGAGCTCTTCTGAGCGTGCAGGAACTCATGACAGCCCTGGGATGCCAGGCCCCCACAGCCAGTAATGCTCGATCTGCTACAATGTTAATCCAGTTATTAAGATATCTCCTCCTTCCCCATGATGAAGGAGTCTATCCGAGAACAATCCAGCACAAAGCTGCCTGACCCAGAAGTCATCCAGTTCTGTATCTCCATCTTCAAACGCTCCAGGCTCCTGCTCAACAGATGGCGTCGATCAGCAGTTCATAGAGGCCTTCCACAGGGTGACCAAAGGGGGCTCCACCGAGGACTCCAGCCAGTACTACTGTGACAAGGTGGGTGAGCTTGGGTCCTGTGACCCAACCAGGATTCCCCGTGCCGTAAGGCACGTCACGGGCAGTTTAAGTAGTTAGAACTAAAAGAAGATATCTCCTCACCACCAGCTGGGGAGAGAAGTAACATAGTTGATCATTTTTGCAACGTTTTCCAGAATGATAATGGTGATGGCTACTTAGTTTTGATCCGCATCACGCCAGACGAAGATGGAAAATTTGGATTTAATCTTAAGGTATGTTGTGTGTCTTTATAAGGAAGTTGTATGCTCTGGAGCAGTCTTTAGGTGGCTTTTAAACTTCCCCCAGGGGTGTGCTGCGTGCCTCAGTCTAATCTAAGGAAACTAGGGAGTTTTCCAATATGGCCCCAGAGCTGCCTGACACCAAGGACCTACTGTGTTCTTGGTGTTTGCTGTGCACTTCTTTATATCACCTTATAGCGTTCTTCTAATCGGGGAAATTGGTATTTTTGAACCCATCTTATAAATGCGTATACCGAAGCTCGGAGATGACACACAGTCAGCAAGCAGACCTGCCTCCAGAAGAGGGGTTTTTCGGGGAGCCTGTCGGCATCACTAAAGCCAGTCAGAGAGAATAACAGTTCAAGTTGGAGGGACATTTACAGGGCCTTTCCCCATCTCTGCCTGCTTTTAGGCCGGGTCTGCAAACTGTGGCCCACGAGCCACATCCCATCTGTTTTTGCAAATAAAGTGTCTTTGGAACACGGACACACCCATTCATTTACGAACGGTTTACAGCTACTTTGGCACTCGGGCAGAGCTGAACACTTGCGACAGAGGCCTCTCTCCCAGACCTAAAATATGTCCCCTCTGGCCCTTGGCAAAGCTCACTAACCCCTGCTCTAGAGCAGAATGAGGGCAGTTGGTCCCTGCTGCCCAAGCCCCAGCTGCCACCAGTCACTCCCCTTCCTGTACCCCAGCACCCTGCTGAGGCCCTGCCCTCACAGCCTGTGACCGTCTCTACAGCTTTTCTCTGCTACACGGAAAGCTCCCTTTCCAACAGCACTTCAAGGCTGTGCGTGCAGAGCCCTCTGGGGACGTTTGCATTTTTTAAAAGGAAGCATACCTGAGCGCACCTTTAGTTCGTGATGGCAGCGAGAGGCTTCTGAGCAGGCTTCTGGTTACCCCACTAGACCCCGAGGGGTCAGAAACCTTGTGTGCTGAAAGAGTGCCAAGCCCTGGGATTAGAATAGGTTAAAGTGAAGTATGAGCCCCTCTTGTGTCTGCAAGTCTTTGTTGCTATGAGCTATTCAAGTGTTGTTGTTGTTGTTGTTTTTAATTTAACACGTTTATAGGGAGGAGTGGATCAAAAGATGCCTCTTGTGGTATCAAGGATAAACCCAGAGTCACCTGTAAGTTAACACATTTCATTATTTCCTACATGTTTTTTTCCGTTGAATCTAACATTTCTGTTTCTGTGTCCTGCTTCTTTGCCAGCAACAAAGAGTGTGTGTAATTGCATGCATAGAGATGGGAAGAAAGAATGGAGTCCATGTTTTTTTTCCCAGAACTTTGCTGGTCAGTGTAGCACCATCATTACCTGGGAGCTCATTAGAAATGCAGGATCTGGGGCACCTGGGTGGCTCAGTCGGCTAAGCGTCCGACTTCAGCTCAGGTCACGATCCCACGGTCCGTGAGTTCGAGCCCCGCGTCGGGCTCTGGGCTGACGGCTCAGAGCCTGGAGCCTGCTTCCGATTCTGTGTCTCCCTCTCTCTCTCTCTGCCCCTCCCCCATTCATGCTCTGTCTCTCTCTGTCTCAAAAATAAATAAACGTAAAAAAAAAAAAAAAGAAATGCAGGATCTCAGGCCCTACCCCAGACCTCCTAAACCAGAATCTGCATTTTTACCGAGATCTCTGGGTGATCGGTGTGCTCGTTAAAATGTAGCAGTACTCTCAAGAAAAGGAAACTGAGGCACAGAGTTTGCTGTTCTGCTCCCTCTGGGCACATCGACCCACCATCCCACCACCACCACTCTGCCCTCTGCCTTCTGTCTTGGCTTCCTCGGGAGAGCATTTGCTTTTTTTCTAGAACAGGGTGCACCAAAGAGTCGCTGTGTCTCCTAAGAAAGTACCGGTTTGGAAGTTTTACTGTTAAGTGGTCCTTAAGCCTGTAGTTTACTTTTTCTTACTGTTATGGCCTCTTTGAATTTAGAGGGTCTCCATTCCTACACTAGTCAGTGTGCTGCTTCTCTGCGTGCTAGTTTCTGCCTTTGATGTTACACTGTTTCTCCGATGCAAGACAGACCAATACTTTCAACTGACAGATCATTTTCTAACAGCACATCAAGAAAACAAAAGATCAGGAGCCTCACAGTACGTTACAGTACTTGAGTGAAGGTTGGCTACCAGAGAGAAAGGGCTTCAGTAATTGCCGTGGCCTTATTCTGAAAATGCTGCATAGCTTACGTCGTGACGAGCATCTTTTTCAAATCCCACAACCAGCGACCGTGTCAGCCTAGTGGTGGATATAAACATAGTGGCAGTCCTCCCCGAGGGAGAAAAGAACTTGAACGTGGTCTTAAGTGTTTGGGCTCCGAGAGCATCCGCGTTCTACCCTTGAGGATTGTGTTATGGTAACTGAAGAAACTCGCTTTTCCTCTCCACCCAGGCGGACACCTGCATTCCTAAGCTGAACGAAGGGGATCAAATTGTGTTAATCAATGGCCGGGACATCTCAGAACACACCCATGACCAAGTGGTGATGTTCATCAAAGCCAGCCGGGAGTCCCACACGCGGGAGCTGGCCCTGGTGATCAGGAGGAAAGGTAACCACCACCACAGGAGAGGAACCGCGGGGCCTTCGCAAAGCAGGGCCCTCTCCAACCCATTTTGTGGTTTTGAAAATGTTGAGCCTAGGGCGCCTGGGTGGCTCAGTCAGTTAAGCGTCCGACTTTGGCTCAGGTCATGATCTCGCAGTTTGTGAGTTCAAGCCCCGCGTCGGGCTCTGTGCTGACAGCTCAGATCCTGGAGCCTGTTTCAGATTCTGTGTCTCCCTCTGTCTCTCTGACCCTCCCCTGTTCATGCTCTGTCTCTCTCTGTCTCAAAAATAAACGTTAAAAAATTTTTTTTTTTAAAAAAAAGAAAATGTTGAGCCTTATAGCCAACATGGGAAAAATGAAGAACCAGGATGTGGGACTTCTCACTTGAGAAATGTGAAGCTCTGCCCATGCGGGGCCCAGCCCCTCCTGGCCAGTCCTCTGGAGGTAGGTGGGACCTACCCACCCCCTCGGTGCAGGACCTGAGCCCTGATTTCTTCCAGGCTGGCTCCCCCACATCCTGCACCTCTCTTTGCTGCTTGCGCCCTCCCCACCGCCCGCCAGACGTTTGCATTTGGGGTCAGGGAGCAAAGGGTCAGGTTCTGTTTAAGTCAGTAAAGTAGAGTCAGGCAGGAGCCTGGCTGTCTCAGAGTGATCCTACCTCCACCTCTCCTGGGTTGAGGGACCTTCTTACCCAGTCTGTGCCTCCGTTCCCTCTGATGTAAAATAAGGGTGATAATAAATCACTCCATCACGGGGTTCTTTTGAAGATGAAATCCTTATCCTTGGAAAGCAATAGGATGCTTCCTGATGCCTGGTAGGCGCTTGAAGGATGGCCTCTGTTGAATACCATTACTGTTGTTGTTGATGTTGTTGTTGTTGTTAAACAGTAAGCCGAGTCCTTGAATCCTTCTGCCCAGTTCTAAAATACTGAAGGTGAATGGAATGTGTGACTCGAAGCCCTGGCCGCACATCTGTGTTCTGGCAGCACAGGTGTAGGCACAGCCCTAGACCCCCGCACACCTGCTTTCCCTCTGTTCCCTTACATCTCCAAGCCCAGAGCTGTGCCCTGCCAGCTCTCATCCCTCCTCCTCTGGGAGGCCTTACCGGATCACTCCAGATCCCTCCCCGCCGCCCCCCCACAACCGCCCCATCCCCACTGAACCCCGATGCCACGCCCAGCCGCAGCAGGTGTTCAGGAGTGATAGTAGCTGATGTCTGTGCCACACCAGCAAAGGGCCTTGCACTGTGTAAACTGCTTTACATAACACTTTTGTAGGGTCTGTATGACATCTCCAAGTGAGGGAATGAGGAAACCTCGTCCGGAGAGGTTAAGTTGCCCCTCGGCCCATGACTGTGAAGGCTGCATGGCGGGAAACCAAGGTATCCAGTGATCGGGGGTAGGCCTTCTCACACGATGCCCCGGGGCATGCTGGCCACCACAGGGGGCAGCACTTCAGTACTCTGGCCAGCCGGGGAGGGGAATCCTCCACCAGCCCGGTTTGAGAAGCTGGCACTGGTTTGAGAGGCAGAAGATGGATGTTTGTAGACTCTTAGAGATAAAAGGGCAGTGCCACTGGTTGGCACTCTTGATTTCAGCTCAGGCCATGATCTCGAGGTTCGTGAGTTCAAGCCCCACATCAGGCTCCACGCTGACCGTGCAGAGCCTGCTTGGAATTCTCTCTCTCTCCCTCTCTCTCTCTGCCCCTCCCCTGCTCGTGGTCTGTCTCTCTCTCTCTCTCCCTGTCTCTTTCTTGCTCTCTCTCAAATAAAACTAAACATAGAAGTAAAAATGAATTGATGAAAGAAAAATAAACAGCACAGGGAGTAGATCAAACAAATCACATCCTCACAAAACAGCAGCAGAGCTACGCTTCCCTGGTCTGTGAAAAGAATGTGGTCTTTTGGATCAGAGAGATGTGGACTGACTGGATTCCTTTGTGTCCTCCTGCCTCCGCCTGCCCCGAAGAGTCTGACACTTTGGACACTTTGGACAACTTCTTTAGCCTGATGGTCGATTTCCTCATCTCTAAAATGGGGACCGTGGCAGCTGGTTCAGCATTCGGTTCAACTATGTGGGCAAATGCAGACGTTGTTTTCCTTCTCCTTTCTTATTGTCCTGAAGGCAATGGGGAGCCACTGAAGGCTTTTGAGTAAGGGAGTGACTTCCTTGGGTGGAAAGGGAAAATTCAGAGATGATCCCAAAGTTTCCATTTTGGGAGATCAGAGAAGAAAGTGACGATGGACAGAAGGAGGCATGTGGAAGGCAGGAGGAAGTTAGTGTGGGGGGTAGGGTTGGGAGGGGACTTGGTTTGTCTTTACCCATACAAGTCTGATGTGAAGGGAGAATTTGTACTGAAGAGGGAGGACCAAACCCGTGGGAGGTGTTAGGACTAGATACATTTAGTAATAAATGTATTTAGGAGCCTCCTACCTAAAAATGTCCTTGAGGTAGATAGAGGTTGCCGGACTCCGTGGGACAGTGCTGTCATAGTGTATCCAGGAAAAATGCATGTTTTAAGGGAGTAAATGAAAGGGACCTGAGAAAGAAGTGGGGGAGAGAAGAGACAGGTGGAAGAATAACCAGGTCAGAGAGAACATTCTTTCCCTTTCTCCTACCTTTGTCAAAAGGCTCTGAGTACAAAACGCCATCATTTAAAACTAGCCAGAACGATTAGTATGTCATTTTGTATAATTAGCACTTACTGAATCACTCAAGAAGTGGTGTCTTTGGTGAAAATGATTACCCTGTGCTTAATCACTTAATTAGCTGTTTTAAACTATCTGCATTCAGGTGTCATAAGTGTAATTTTTTTTGAGGAAACGGATCAGCGAGAGTGTTCTGCCCCTGCCAGACACCCTCTTTCTTGTCCATTACAGCTGTCCACTCATTCACTGACATCAGATCTGAAGATGAGCTGAACCAGCTTTTCCCAGAGGCCATTCTCCCCACTTGTCCAGAGGGCGGGGACACCTTGGAGGGATCCATGGAACAGCTAAAGAAGGGCCTTGAAAGCGGGACACTGCTGATCCAGTTTGAGGTAAGAGGCCATGAGGGCTGAGGCCTGGGCCCGGCCTCAGTGCCTCGATGGGCTGCTCAGTGGCTGCTGAGTCATCTGAGTCACCAGGCGGCCTGAGCTCATGGTGGGAACTCAGGCGGAGCTCCGAGGGCAGGGTGGCAGAGCAGGCCTGGGAGGCAGGGGATAGGACCACAGCTCTTGCTGAACTCTACCTCACCCTCTTATCTAGTAACACTCGGTAGTCATGGAGAATCATGTCAGGAATCGAGGAGGAGGGACTCTGAGCGTATTTAGCTGCCAACACAAAAGCTTGAAACACACAGCAGGAGAAGGTGCTGGAGAGGCAGCGTGAGTGAGCCCCGGAGGGGTGGTGGAGAAGGCCATCCCTGACCCCAGCAGACCCCCTCCGTAGTTCGGAGCAGGTCGTGTCATCCCAGGAAGGCAGAGTGGCTGGCCTGCCCAAGTCCTCTGGACCTGTGTGAACAGGAGTAGGAACAGAGTCAGACCCTGTCGTCCCTCCCCAGGAGGGGCCTCGAATCACAGAATTGAGACCATTGACAAAGACACATGCAGGGCCCCCACAGAACAGGGCAGAAACAAAGGGAGATTTGGCTTTTAAGTCCATTGTATTGATCACTAACAGTGTGAAAATGGAATGTGTTTATCTTCCACATTTGTTAGAAGTAGAAGAAGAGGAGTTCATGCAATAAAACAGAAGAGCACAAAGGAGCCTGAAGTAGACCGTTATGAGAAAATAGGGGGTGCCTGGCTAGCTCAGTCAGTAGAGCATACAACTCTTGATCTTGGGGTTGTGAGTTCAAGTCCCATGTCAGGTGTGGATATTATTTAAAAATAAAATCTTTGGGGCGCCTGGGTGGCGCAGTCGGTTGAGCGTCCGACTTCAGCCAGGTCACGATCTCGCGGTCCGTGAGTTCGAGCCCCGCGTCAGGCTCCGGGCTGATGGCTCGGAGCCTGGAGCCTGTTTCCGATTCTGTGTCTCCCTCTCACTCTGCCCCTCCCCCGTTCATGCTCTGTCTCTCTCTGTCCCAAAAATAAATAAACATTGAAAAAAAAAATTTAAAAAAATAAATAAATAAAATCTTTAAGGGGTGCCTGGGTGACTCAGTGAGTTGAGTATCCAACTTTGGCTCAGGTCATGATCTCATGGTTCTTGGGTTCAAGCCCCACGTCAGGCTCTATGCAGACAGCTCAGAGCGTGGAGCCTGCTTCAGATTTTGTGTCTTCCTCTCTCTCTGCCCCTTCCCCGCTCACACATACACACAAACTCTCTCTCTCTCTCTCTCTCTCTCTCTCAAAAATAAATAAATATTAGAAAAATTAAAATCTTTAAGAAGTGCCTGGGTGGCTCAGTCGGTTAAGCGTCTGACTCTTGATTTTGGCTCAGGTCATGATCTCATGGTTCATGAGATCAAGCCCTGAGTGGGCTCCCCTCTGACAGTGTGGAGCTCACTTGGAATTCTCTGTCTCCCTCTCGCTCTCTGCCCCTCCCCCACTCTTCCCTCTCAAAATAAATAAACTTTAAAATTAAAATCTTAAAAAAAATAAAAGAAAATAGATCATGATTAACGACAACATACACAGTCTGGATTCACAAATTAGGAAAGAGTCCCAGATCAGATTCAAAAGCACAAGTCAGCCATAGCAAGGGAAAAGTCACAGAAGCAAAACTAAGAAGTTTGTTTGTCAAATGCATGTGATCGCATATTGACTCAGGAAAGCTTGAGTAATGTGAACACGAAACAGGAAAGAATGCAAAGTGAAGAGACTTAAGCAAAAGAAAAGTTTATGATGGTATAAGGAATAGAATGTAAATAAAATAGATTATTAGAGCAGTGTGTATCTGAACAACAGTAGAAAATAAAAACCCACAAGTGAAAGGTGATGATAATTGACCCCACCCTGGAAAACAAAATATAACTCCCTATTGTGTGGAAATGAAAGCTGGGTAAGAGAGTAGGAATAATCTAATTACTTGGGTAGAAGTGATAGATATATACTGAGTATCTACAAAGAGAAATAGCCCTTTTTTCCAGTGTCCTGCAAGAGGCTCTATTGGCTTAAGTTCAAAATTGAAATATACATTTTAAACACTGTAAAACTCAACATTCTAAAACCCTCTCCAAAATAATTGAAACAAGGAGAAGGTAAAAGCCAGTTACAGAATATGGGTTTTATTTGTATTGGGCATTGGAGGGGATTGGGAAAGGGGTGGGGGGGCACCATGGAGGCATTGATTCATTCAGCAAGTGTATATTAGGTATTTCATTCATTTCAGCAAGCGTATATTAGGTATTTACCATGTGCCGAAACCGCTAGATCAGGAGCACAATGAGGGGAAGGGAGGGTTTCTGGTCCCAAGGAGCTTATGGTCTAATATTTGGGGAATGTATCATGAGTCCCAGAAACCACTGAAGACCAAGGTAGGACAAGCTTTCCTTATGTAGGATGTATGCTCTGTAGGAACTAGAGGTAAGGGGGTTCCGGGAGGTCCGCTGGGGTGAGATATATTGATAGAGAATGGGTGGGATTAAGTATGGAGGGAAGGTCGTTCCAAGAAGGTCACAGCCTGAGTGCAGACTAAGTGCCTAAGGTGTCAGGTAGCACAGGGAAACAGGCCTCCCCGAGTTGAGCAATGCAACACCCAGTCCTGGGAGAGTCTCCAGGCGATGGAAGTCCTTCCAGTGCACACCATTTGTCCCTGATCAGATTGTCCACAGGAGGCACTGTGGGCTCCCAAAGAGGGAACAAGAGCTTGACTGTGGTTCTGAAACCGTGCTCCAGAAAACCCCCTCCACTCAGCTGCCTCCACTTTTCGTTATTCATATGGGAATCCCACAGAAGATCTTCCTTACATGCTGTTCACTGAACTTCACTAAGAAGTTTATAAATACTTAAGTGAGAAGTACCCACTATCCCTGTGGTTCTGAGGAGTGTCTCTCTCTCCAAGGGTGATACCCTCACCACCTGCATGTGGCCTGAGGAGCATGTTAAGTGGGGCCCCGCCCACAGCTGCTGGGTCAGCCCTACTAGGTGCTGCTGCTCTGCACAAGATCCGCAGGAGGATTTAGTGCACAAGGTGACCTAAGGGATGACAGAGAAGAGATTGTACCAGAACCCCTGTACCACTGTTACCCGCCCGAAGTGGGTATATAGGGTGTAGAGTTGGACTGTAGCATGAGGAATGGAGAACACAGAAATCTTAGGGTTAAAGTTTAGTATCTACACACTTCATTTATATATTTTGTAGAAATTGAGTAAGGAAACCATCTTTGTAACTAATATTTTTGCAGAGGAGAGAACACCAGAGCTGCTCTCTGATGGAGCTGGTGGGGTACATGGAGCCCTGCCTCTTCAGTCTCCCCACACTGCCCCCCAAGGAGCCCTAGAGTGTGGAAAGTAATGTAACAGTCCAGGTTATGGGGGGGGGGGGGAGGAGATGTCTCCCACAGCTGCTAGAGTGGAGGGATGCTCAAGGAAGCCAGATCAGACAGGAAACCACTACAAAGGGAAACCTTTAATTGAGCACTTAGTATGTGGCACGAGCTTTATGTGCCCCACCTCACAGAATTGTTATCCCCACTGTGTAGATGAAGGATCAGATCTCAGAGAGCTTAGTGCACAGTAAATGATTCAGCCTGATTGGAATCCGACAGGCTCACTCAGGAGCTTGTTCTCTGAACAGCTGTACAGCGTTTGGAAAAAGTGCTGTCTATGTGTGGGGCTTGTTTTCCGTATAGTATGGCATCAGAGCTAGGAGAGATCTGAGAAGCAATCTAGCCACACAGAGGCAGACTTTAAATCCTGGGTCTGTCACTCACTTCCTGTGTGACCTCAGGTGGTACGTCCCTTCACCTCTCTGTGCCCTCTACTTCCCCAGCTCTAAATTGGGTAGCTCATGGGTTGGTTGTAAGGGTTCGATGAGATAAATGCTCAGTGCGTTGTTTAGCACATGCTAAGGATGCGATAAAAAGTAACAACTATTATTATTTTTTAAAAAACATGCTCAGTCTCCGTACAGGAAGTGGTGGTGTCGGCTGGGCTTGGAAGGCTGGGGTGTCTAACTCCAGAGTCTTGGCTGTTCTGGTTTTTCCACCTGTTCCTCTGGGACCATCAGCATGTCTAATGGGGGCTGTGCTCTGGACAGAAGCAGAAAGAAGAGGCTGGTCCCTAGCAGGTGCCCATGCCCCCCACTCCATGTTGCCAAGGGCCTGCCCTGGGGGAGCTGGACCATAGATGGAACCCCTCCTGTGATGCTTAGCTGGTTTTCAGCAAAGCTCGTTTTGAAGAATTTTTTCATTAGGGGATTCCCCATCCCTCCCATGGCTTTTGGTAAACAATTGCTAATGTGTTCCAGAGAGCATGTGGTCCCAGCTGTAATAAAATCACGCTTAATGATAATTAGCATTTCTGTAGCACTTTGGAATCTGCCAAGTGTATTTCACATATGTTGTCTCTGTTGATTCTCACAACTTTAGGATCACGCCTTTGTAGACGGAGAAAATGAGACTTGGGGGTTGGGGACTTGCCTTGTGTCAAATAGCTGGTTGTTGGATAGAGGTCAGATTAGAATCTGTGTTAAAGCCTAGTTAGTGTCAGAACTCACCACTGCCGGGTGCCAGCCAGCTGCTCACCCAGCCCCCAGTCTGAGCCCTTCCCTCTGGGAGCTACACCGCCTGAGCTACTCTGTGTGACCGATTGGCATCAAACTGCCTGAATACTCTACCTGGTTCAGCCAAGGTAGGGTGTCACTCTGTCTCATGTAAAGGAGAAGATTTGGGGTTCGCAAGGCCCCCAGTCTTTCACCACCTCCAGGATGTCTTTCGTTAAGGAACTCATTATGTCTGCCCCAGGTTCATTCCTTCCTGAATAAAATTTGTGGCTCATTTCATGCTTTCCCTGCGTTGGCCTTTCTGTGTAAGCAAGGGAAGGGGTGTCCTTTGAGAACCAGCTTCCCAGCTAAGGACAGTTGTGCCCATCCTCATCCAGTGACCAGGTGACCTGCAACTTCCCTGCCTCCTTTTCCAGTTAAGACTTATTCAGAGGCTTTTGGGGTGGGGTTGATCGGAAATGAACATCTGTCCTCCGGCCCTCTCCACGCTGGTAAGGGCAGCATCTACAACACTCCACCAGAGACTGTGTCCGGCTCAGATACCCCACCCATCCCACCTCGCTTTCCTCCTTTACCAAAGCCGGAACCCGTCGTCTTCTCTCTCCTAACCCTTTTTTCCTGAACTCCCTCCTACATCGCCCTTAGAGGAAACATCCAGTGGTGTCAAAACAAGTGACTCACTGGCTCCTGTGATTACTATAAAAGTTGATTTGGAAGGACCAAGGTAGCTGAAGACTTAATGAGAGGTTTAAATTGACACACGTAGAAATTAGTGAAGGCAATTATACCTTCAAGATTAGAATTCATACCTTAGAAAAAAGCATGTAAGAATTTTTCCGGATAGTTTTTTTTTTTTTTTTTCTTTAAGGAAAGTATTCTGTGATGTGTGAAATAGCAGGAGCGGGTGTGAGGGCTTCACATTTCAAATGCCAGATGCCCATTTAAAGGAAGGGGCACCCCAGTTTATTATCATGTATTTATGTATGAAAGAATACCTGATCCCAAAGGGTGGGATCTGCATCTGGGACTGTGTATTTAAAGTAGCACTATTGGGGGGCGCCTGGGTGGCTCAGTCAGTAGGGCGTCCGACTGTCTGCTCAGGTCATGATCTCATGGTTTGTGAGTTCAAGCCCTACGTTGGGCTCTGTGCTGACAGCTCAGATTCTGTGTCTCCCTCTCTCTCTGCCCCTCCCCCACTCACGCTGTCTGTCTGTCTGTCTGTCTCTCTCTCTCTCTCTCTCTCTCTCTCTCAAAAATAAACATTAAAAAAATTTTTTTGCTAAGGGACACCTGTGTGGCTCAGTCGGTTAAGCGTCTGACTTTGGCTCAGGTCATGATTTCACAGTTCGTGAGTTTGAGCCCCACCTTGGGCTCTGTGCTGACAGCTCAGAGCTTGGAGCCTGATAAGGATTCTGTGTCTTTCTCTCTCTCTCTGTCTGTCTCTCTCTGTCCCCTCCCCCACTCGTACTCTATCTCTCTGTCTCAAAAATAAATACTAAAAAAAATTTTTTTTAAGTAGCACTATTGGGGCACCTGGGTGGCCTAGTCGGTTATGATCAGGTCATGATCTCATAGTGAGTTTGAGCCCCACATTGGGCTCTCTGCTATCTGTCGGCCCAGAGACTACTTTGGATCCTCTGTCCCCGCCTCTCTCTCTGCCCCTCCCACACTTGCTCACCCACGTGTGTTGTCTCTCTCTCTCTAATTAAATAAAGTTAAAAAAAATAAAGTGGCACTATTGAAGGTCGTCAAATCACTAGCAGTCGTGTTAGTTTATTTCAGCAAACCCTCATAGGAATGTAGAAGGAGGTTCCAGGTCCCCTCCAGCATCCCTTGCCCTCTGACTGGGTCAGGTACAAGGGAAAGGGAAAGTCCCCGGTGTAGACGGACTGCCCCTGAGTAGTAAATTAGGTCTACAAAGTGCTACTGGGGAAACAGCCTCTCAAGGCCCTCATGGAAAATGAGTTGCTCTTATCTTAATTGTATGGCTCCATGACACCCCTTGTCAGGCTTTCCTCGGTGGTTTGCACCCTTTGTTCAAAGCTGCAGATCCGTTGTTCCTTCACTCTACAAATGGTGATTGAACACGCACTTTGTGTCAGGTGCGGTGCTGGCCTAGGATTTATGGTGATGAACTCAGCAAACAAGACGCCTGCCTTCATGAAGACCACAGTTGGGTGCTTGATGCAGGAAGTAGGCTGTAAGCAGCTGTTTGGAAAGTCCTTGCCTTCCAGTAGATCCCGGTCATTGCTGAAGCCATGAAAGGGAGTCTTTTTTTTTTTTTTTTTAATTTTGTTTTAATGTTTATTTATTTTTGAGAGAGAGAGAGAGACAAAATGCAAGTTGGGGAGGGACAGAGATAGAGACACACACAGAATCCAAAACAGACTCCAGGCTCTGAGCTGTCAGCACGGAGCCAGACACAGGGCTCAAACCCACGAGCTGTGAGATCATGACCTGACCCGAAGTCGGACGCCCAACTGACTGAGCCACCCAGGCGCCCCTTTCTTGTTTTTTTAAAGTGTATTTATTGTGAGAGAGATACAGCGAGTGCACGTGGGGGAGGGGGAAAGGAAGAGGGGAGACAGAGGATCCGAAGAGGGCTCCATGCTGACAGCAGAGCACCTGATGCAGGGGTCAGACTCACAAACCGTGAGATCATGACCTGAACCCAAGTCAAATGCTTAATTCACTGAGCCACCCAGGCTCCCTGAAAGGGAGTCTTTCTACTGTTTGATCTCTCCTTACCTATTGCCCCTTCAGCTCCCCCTCCTTTTTTTTTTTTCCCCTGTCTTTTCCTTTTTCTTCTGCCTCCCTTGGGTTCTCAGCCTCCAGGAATTCTCCCTTTCTCTGGGTGATAGAATGCTTGCTTCCCCTGTGTGGGGCCTTGCCAGCATCCACCAGGGTCGGAGCCCATTAAGTGTCCAAACACTTCATCTGAGGATTGTGACCAGATTTCACATCTGTGGTTGGGCCAGAAGTCTGAAGAGATCAGAATCTTCTCCTGATACCCTCTCTCTAATATTAGAAGACTTTTTCGAAGAAGAAATATTTAAGTGGGAAAACTGTGTCATCTTACCCACCCCAGCGGTACGGCACTAGAGAGGTCCAGCCTCTGCTGTGCCACTTTCTGTCTTTGGAAGCTAGAGCCAGTGATGTAGGCACTAATTTAAATACGGTTGTTCCAGAACAACCCTTTCTCAGCTGATTTTTTATAATTTTTAGCCCTAAGTTTCACAGCTTTTTAGAACTACACTCTGATGAGACCAAAGCACTTTAGGACTTAAAAATCAATAGTTTTTAATAAAACTAAGTGATCTTCTTTTTTTTTTTTTTTTTTCAACGTTTATTTATTTTTGGGACAGAGAGAGACAGAGCATGAACGGGGGAGGGGCAGAGAGAGAGGGAGACACAGAATCGGAAACAGGCTCCAGGCTCTGAGCCATCAGCCCAGAGCCTGTGACGCGGGGCTCGAACTCACGGACCGCGAGATCGTGACCTGGCTGAAGTCGGACGTTTAACCGACTGCGCCACCCAGGCGCCCCAAAAACTAAGTGATCTTCTAACCGTCTGTCCCTGGGACTCTTTCTTCAGCCTCCCCGCCCCTCTCATTCTAGGGCAGAATTGCCAGGGTCTGTAACTGGGAGCTCTTGCCCACCTCACACACCTTTAGCCTGACAATAACCAAAGCCAAGCATATTTTTACAATGAGTAGTTCTTTAAAGAGCCTTGTCTTAATTACAGCTGATGGTCTTTAATTCCTTTCCCTCCATCCATGAGCCTTCCAGAAAGATCTACATGGGTTTCCAGCATCTCACTTTCTACTCTGAACCACCCTTCTCCAAGTAGTGTTCTCATAGCCTGCTGAGTAGCTCACAAGATCTGGAGAAAAAGTCAATAAAGTAAAGGAAACCAAAAACCCAACTCTTAACACCTTCAGAAACTAGAACTGAAGCAGTTTAGCAGAATTAGGGCTCAGTGCTCACCTTGCAAGGCAGACATGAATATGAGTGTGTTGTACTTTCTAAAGGCCCCAAAAATCATATCCCTGTTCACCCAGCTTTTTGTAGAATTTAATTTTATGTGTACATTTCTTCTGGTTTTTTTCTCAGTCATTTGAATTTAAGAAATAATTTGCATTGTAATAATTCAAGTAATTTAGAAATAGCCAAAGTAGAATTATCTCCTGACTCCCATATTCTTTAGCTTCTTCCTCTTTGTTACTATTTACAAATAACAATCTGATGCCTGTCCTTCCATACTTGTTCCAGTGCTCATGCCGAGATGTGTTATATACACAAGTGCACACACATATACATTATACACATGTGTGTGTGCTGTTGTATATAAAAGGGATCACCGCTGTATTCTGTAACTTGCATTACTTTTTTTTAAGATTTAAACAGATTTTTCTTAATGTTTATTTTTGAGAGAGAAAGCATGCGAATGGGGAAGGGGCAGAGAGAGAGGAAGACACGGGATCTGACACAGGTTCCAGGCTGTGAATTGTCAGCACAGAGCCCAACGTGGGGCTCGAACTCAAGAACCACGAGATCATGACCTGAGTGAAAGCTGGACACTTAACTGACTGAGCCACCTAGGCGCCCCAAGATTTTATTTTAAAGTGCTCTCTACACCCAACATGGGGGTTGAACTCACAACCCTGAGACCAAGAGTCTCTTGCTCTACTAACTAAGCTAGCCAGGTGCCCTTATAACTTGCATTCTTCAGAATAGATGAATGAATATCTTTCCAAACCTGTAGTTTAATCTTTTTATTGCACATAATTTTGTGGTATGACTGTACCATAATTTAAGTCAATACCTCTCCCTGTTGGTAAATGTTCAGACTGTTTCCAGTTTTCTAATAAAAAAAAAATGCTTTGCTGTAGATAAATTTCTTTGATATGTATCTTTATGCATTTCTGTCAGATAAAGCCTGGGGAGTGCACATTTAAAAATGTTTAAACACTGCTATTTTATTTTTTATTTTAGTACCTTGACAATCTTATCAACAGATCATTACTGCTGAGATACATTTATATATACTTATTGTAATTAAAGCCTTTTGCTGGATCTGTGCTTTTCTGTTAGACCATCTCAAGTTGATTACATTTATGCTTTTATTTGGAAAAAAAAAATCCTTGAACCTCCGGCTTAGCTTTACTGATTATATTCACTTAATTGGATTTTACCTCTATGCAGTTAGTCAGAACCAAAATGTCATTTGGGGAAATTTGACTCAGATATTTTCCTTACAGTATCAAACCAAACCTTCCAGTAAATCCTGAATTTATTTCTAGAATGCTCTCTGTCCGTTAAAGCTGTCAGACCTTTAAGAAGTTGTTCACTGGTAGGGCACCTGGGTGGCTCAGTGGGCTGAGTGGCTGACTTTTGACTTTGGCACAGGTCATGATGCCACAGTCCTGAGATCAAGTACTGCGTGGAGCCTGCTTAAGATATTCTCTCTTTCTCTTCCTCTCCTTCTCCCTCACCCCTTCTGTTCTTCTGCCCCTCCTTCGCTCAAGCACATGGGTGAACTCTCAGGCTCTCTCAAAAAAAAAAAAAAAAAAAAAAAAGTCAGGGGCTTTTTGTTACAAACTGAAATTGTGAAGATCAGTAGCTGAGCTGGAGGAGAGATTGCAAATTCTAAACATTTGGTAAACATATAAGACATGACACAATTGTTGTTGCCAAAAATCTTGATGCTAATTTTCTCCTAATGATTGCTATGCAGTTTGTTTATTTAATTAAAAAGAAAAAAAGAGGGGTGCCTGGTTAGCCCTATCAGTTAAACATCCAACTTTGGCTCAGGTCATGATTTCACAGTTCATAGGTTCGAGCCCCATATCAAAGTCTGGGCTGATGTCTCAGTCTTTCTCTCTCCACCCCTCTCCCACTTGCACTCTCTCTCTCTCTCCCAAAATAAATAAATAGACTTAAAAAAAAAAAAAAAAAAAGAACCAATAAGAGGAAAACAGATTCACAGAGGCCAATTTACACAACAAAAAATACAAGTTGCAAAAATATTGGGGGGAAACTACTGTCCAGCCTTCTTATTCAAATTGCAAACACCTTTTAGTTGATGATTTGGCCACAATTTAGTGGATTAGCAATTCTCATACACACCTGTAGGGCAACTTGATTGTATGTATCAAAATCCATAAAAATATGTTTTGATATACTAATTCTTCTAAAAGTTTATGAGTAAAAACATTGAAAACCCCCTAATCAAAAGTAGAGTAAAAGTTAAGTTATGAGAAACTATGATCCAGTAAAAATCATTTTATGTAAAGAATATTTAGAATATTTAATGGCACAAGGACCTAGACACTCTATCATAAGTAGGAAAAAACAGGCTTCAGGCTTCAAAATTATGGTAGTATTTCCCAGAATACTTCTTATGGGATGTGAGGTCCTCCATGGCCAAATTAGCTTGAGAAATGCTTAGCTAATCAGAATTAAATAAGCTTAAGTACTGCAGGGTTGAGCTTCTTGGAGATTCATAGAACATACGATGGCTTATATTTTCCAAATTTCTCTGACCTTGAAACTTTTTAATGTTTACTTATTTTTGAGAGGGAGAGAGAGAGAGAGCACGAGGGGAAGGGCAGAGAGAGAGGGAGACACAGAATCTGAAGTAGGCTCCAGGCTCTGAGCTCAGAGCCTGACACGGGGCTTGAACTCGCGAACTATGAGATGATGACTTGAGCTGAAGTCAGATGCTTAAGTGACTGAGGCACCCACGTGCCCCTGACCTTGAAACATTCTAAGGAATACCTATTAGTATCTTTCAAAACACTGGGGTTCCATAGAACATAATATAGGAAATGCTAATTTGTAATTCAGTCTTATTTTTTGTTTTTAAAAATGTACATCTGTGTCTTCTCTGTTTATATGTGTACTTATGTTTATTTGTATACATAGAAAACTGGAGAAAAAAATGTGAAAAGGGTTCCCTTGGGTTTGTGAAATTACTGATAATTTTTTTTCTTTATACTAGTCTGAATTTCCCAGATATTCTAAGGGAAGAAAAGGTTGCTTCCAACATTGAGAAAAAGTTGTATTGTTTGTAAACTTTCATAAAACCACAGTGACTAGTATTTCACTCTCTAGCTCAAAGTGTGAGAAACAGTTGTATGAAAAAACTCTAGGGCAGGAGGAAACTGGGAAGGAATGGATGTGTCTGTGGTCTTTGTGGGGTTTCCCTGGTGTATACTTATCCCCGGACTCATCAAGTTGTGTACATTAAATATGTACCACTTTTTACATGACAGTCATACCTCAGTGGAGTGTTCTCAAAGGAAAACTCTAGCATTGAGTCAGATCTGAATTCAGCCTCCCATTGGTGATTGTGAGCCAAGGTATTTAATCTCTCCTCCTTGCTTGCAAAAGAAGGGTCCTCTTAGTACCTCTCACACAACTGTTGTCAGAATCACATCAGGCACTGCACAAACATGTAATAAGGGCTTATAGATGTGCAAAGATGGCTTAATTGGATTTTTTGCTAGTTATTATATTGTACAGCAAAGATACCTCTTAAATGAAGTTTACTACGTATTGGAAGAAATGTTTTTACTGTGCAAACATACTTCTGAGAAGATGAATGAAATTCTCTTGTTCTTCAGCTAAGAACCCGGTTCACTCCATTGAACTGGAGAGAAATGTTTTTAGACTAATATAAATGGTTTCCATTGAACTTTGAGTCAGAATTCTTTCCTTTCTCGACTTGCTTTTATCATTTGTCAAATAACTGTCAAAAAGACAAGATTTTACTTACCATGATCCATTATCTATGACTCAGACCCCTTCCTGTGACTTTTTTTTCCCCCCAAAGATCCTCATGTTAAAAAAAAAATTAGTGAGTTTAGTCAGTTTCTCATGGGATTGTAGAATTTCTTATTGGGAAGAGTTTTCTTTTAAAACATAGCACCTAATCACTTTTAAATGTTAAGATTTAGTGCCACGAGTGGTAGACTTTATTGTTAAAAGTATGTTTCCATGCTCCCTCCGTAGCTGTTTTTTGCAAGGTTGGTTTTTTTTGTTTGTTTGTTTTTTTCTCCCCCACTTCTGTATTTGTTATGTAGCAACTCTACAGAAAGAAGCCCGGTCTGGCCGTCACGTTTGCAAAGCTGCCTCAAAATTTGGACAAAAACCGATATAAAGATGTGCTGCCTTGTGAGTACCCGGTGTGAATGCTTCCTTCTCTCCCCCACCCCCCACCCCCAACACGCTGAGATAATGTTTCCCTTTTTAACACAGATTGTCTGGTATTCTGGAACGATTTTCAGCGTGTCTGTAAACACCACCATTTTTACTGCCGCCATTTCGACTCTGAACAGTTGGGGAATAGTGTTTATGCTAATGAGGCAAAGCTGTGGCTGGGGTTGGGGACTGAACTCTTGTTTCCTTGGTCCGATAAAAATAATGCTCAGGATAATTGGTAAATTTGTTTCTCCCCCACAGATGACACCACCCGGGTATTATTGCAGGGAAATGAAGATTATATTAATGCGAGTTATGTGAACGTAAGTCAAGAATCTGGATAATAAGAGCCCACTGATCACTGTAACAAGCATGAATGGTATGGGTGGTGCTTTGCAGTTGACCAAGTGCTCTCCTGTTCACCCCCTCATTTCAGCACCCCAGCAGCCATTGAGGGAAGGCAGAATAGTCTTTTTACAGAGGACAAAACTAAGGTTCAGAGAGATTAAATAATTTGAAAAGTCACAAAGCTAACAGAAGGTGAGACCAAAACTCAGATTCTGTGTCTCTGACTCCCATCGTCCACATGCCTTCTGTCTTGAACTGCTGACATTTTTGTGGGGTTTTTTTTGTTGAGGTTTTTTTGTGGGGTTTTTTTTGGTTTTGGGGGGGTTTTTTGTTTGCCGGTGGTGCGCTTGTAACTTTCTGTGTTTCCCTCCCCCCTGCCATGTTATTACTGTACATCCCACCTAAAAATAAGGGAGAAAAAAACCACTTGTGCGTGTAACCCAAGAAGAAAACATAAAAAATTTCACATGTTGTGGGAAAAGCATTCATTCGACCCTGAAAATGAATCTTGGGCAACTTACTTGGCCTCTCTGAACCTCATTTTCTTCATTTAAACCAGGGGTCAGCACACTTTTTCTGTAGAGGACCAGTTAATATTTCAGTCTTTGCAAGCTGAGGGAAAATGGAGGCTATTACTTAAGTAGTTATATAACCATTTAAAATGCAACCATGTTGGGGCGCCTGGGTGGCGCAGTCGGTTAAGCGTCCGACTTCAGCCAGGTCACGATCTCGCGGTCCGGGAGTTCGAGCCCCGCGTCAGGCTCTGGGCTGATGGCTCAGAGCCTGGAGCCTGTTTCCGATTCTGTGTCTCCCTCTCTCTCTGCCCCTCCCCCGTTCATGCTCTGTCTCTCTCTGTCTTAAAAATAAATAAACGTTGGAAAAAAAAATTTTTTTAATAAAAAAAAAATAAAATGCAACCATGTAAAAATATTTTTAAAACACTCTTAGCTTGCAAAGTGGCAGTCAGATTTGGCCCTCAGGCCAAAGTTTGCCAACCCTTGACCTACATGAACAGACGATTTCTCAAGTTCTCAAGTTATAGCAAAATATCAAAAACTACCCTAATAAAGATGGGTGTTATCAGTGATTCCATTTATCCCAAAACATCTATGGAATTCATTGACCCTCACTTCAACATTCCTGGTGCCTTGAAAGCAGAGCATCAGATTTGGTGAGGTCAGCAGGATCACGTAATCTGGTGTCTTTACAGGGAAATTGGGGAACTGAGACCAGGGTTGAAGAAGCCATTAACCCAAGCATCAACCAAACCATGAATTGAGTGCCTCTGTGTACCCCACCTAAGAATGAATGAATCACAGTGTCACTTGAAAGTTCAGCAGGTTCTGACTGTTTTTTCATAGAAATGACTCTGTTCAGAGGGAAGAAGTAAAAGCAGAGCAGGATGGGAGGAGGGATACTGAGGACAGTTGAAAACATTTTGGTGTTTACCATTAATCAACTCAAATAACTGTGTGAGGTGATGGATGTGATCATTAACTTGATTGTGGTGATCATTTCGCAATATATGCATACATCAAACCATCATGTTGTATACCTTAAATAATATGCAATTTTTATTTGTCAGTTACACTTCAATAAAGCTGGGTGGGGGGAAGGATTGATCAACTCGATGACACGGGCATTGGAACCCTGCAAAAGCAAAGTGCAGCATAGTGGTGGTATAAGGCTGTATGGTCTATGCTTCAAAGAAAAGCAAGTAGATTTTGATAGAAAGCCCTGTGTGGGGAAAGATTTGGGCATGAAGATTGGTATGAATGGCTGAAAATGCAGATGGCCAATTTCGATATAGCAGTAAAGATCATTCAAACTCTTCTGCCGTCTTGTAGGTACATTTCTGATTATTGCCTACTGAGTGTCACATAGCTTTATCTTAAGTAGTTAATGCTAGTATTATTGTCAAGTATCTTTCAAGGATTTTTAAAAATGGCTTTTTCTTTGATTTTTCTTATTGGCTGTACATTGACAGAATATTCTGGTATGATGTCCGTTACCAACTAGAAGAGTGTAAGATCCAGTTCCGTGGCCACCTTGTGGCAGTGACAGATTCTAATGTCTTAACAATCTCTTGCCAGATGGAAATTCCTGCTGCTAACCTTGTGAACAAGTACATCGCCGCTCAGGGGCCCCTGCCACATACCTGTGCACAATTTTGGCAAGTCGTCTGGGATCAGAAGTTATCACTCATTGTCATGTTGACGACTCTCACAGAGCGAGGGCGGGTAAGTGGCTTGATTTCTGATTCAAACGTGGGCGTGTCACGCCGTGCTCTATGCAACATGAATCTCAGACCTGGAAAGGGTCTTAAATATCACTTGGTCCAGCCCCTACATGACCCATAAATCTCCTTTAGAGACTTACTGATAGTCACCTCCAGTGTCGGGGAGCTCAGCACTCATGTCCATTCCCTGGCCTTTCTCTGAGCTCACACAGCCCCTCCCACTCCTGGCTCAGATCCATTATAATCAGCCAGAAGGCAGTCTCCTTTGCCTCACCTCCCCTGCCCCAGAACCCGTGTGTTGACTGCAGCCTCACCCACCCAGGATAAGGGCTGGTCCTGCGAAGAGCAGTGTGGGTGCTAGGCTCACAGTGGCCATAACAAGTGGGAGGCATTGCAACTTCTGTCAGCCTCTGTTTGTGTTGCAGCAAAAGCCGATGCAAAAAGAAGAAAGAAGGGCTTGATTAGGAGAGTGATGGGCACCACACTGTGCTTTAGCAGGGGATGCATTTTCCATAGGAACAGATCACTGGTTATATAACAGTAGTAACTGTGCAAGGGGTACCTGTATTATACATTCTCTAACTTGTGCATACATCGAGATATCTTCATTATGAAACATTTATTCAGAAACCCATTCCAAAATCAGATATAAATTAACTTTGAGCCACCTGCTTTGAATGATCTGTGTGCTGCTTCCTCCCAGGCCTCTCTCCTTGGTACATGGTTCAGAATACCAAATTGATCCACACCGAAAATCAGAATACACAGGATTGGAATGAATAGTATGTTTGAGAACAGTCTATACTCTCAACCTGAAACAGCAAAATAAGAATTCCTACTAATTCTGCAGAGACAGCCCCAGGGATTGCAAAGGACTTGTGTGTGTGTCTCCCAGGCAGAGGGCTCCCCACTTCTGCAAAAGCACCTCCAAGGTCCATCTTGTTAGTGTTCAGCCCTGATTTTTAAAAAATTACTCCTTACAACTAGCTGAAATCCACATGGCCTTGAACCTCCACCCCACCTGTTTCTCCCACCTGGAAGACACAGAATAAGTTACCCCTCTCCTCTATGCACTTGACTCTTTAGGGATCTAAAAATAATGTCAGACTTGTGTTAGTAAGTTCTAAGTAAATACTCTTGCCTTCTAGGCTCAGAACCCAAAGCCGGCCCTTGCAAATATGTGCACACACACACTCTTTCTCTCTCTCTCATAAAAAGAGAGTTAAAGTATTAGGGGAGTGATGTTGAAGCCATCCTCAACCCAAGTTGAGACCATCCTTGGCAAAGTTTGCTTTACCGCCATGCAGTTCTGTTATTTAATCCTCTGATTCCACCACCACACCCCACACTGTAGGCCCTGTTCTGGGCCATTTCTGCTATTTTGTAGATGACTAATGTCAACTTTATTGCCTCCCCGTCTCCACAATCTGCCAGTCCCCCCATTTGAAAGCTGAGCTATATTTGTCTGCCTATTCTGTGACTTCTGGGTGCTTGAATGCTCCAGGTTCTCTCAAAATATTCGTGGAGGTGCCATTCTGCTGGGTCATAAGGTCTTTAGGGCCATGGGGCGTGGTCTCCTCACCTGGATTGGGCTTCTCTTTCTGCTGTAAAGTTGACTCTGCCCTTTCCCGCTCTGAGGTCATTAGTGAGCCGCAACAGGCATGGTTAGCGACAGATGATCTGCTCTGGACAGGAGTCCCTTCTTCCCTTGTCCTATTTGTTCCAGCTCCGAAAGAAGGGCCCTTTCTTCCTTCCGATAGGCCTTACTTCCTCTGGCTGTTCTTACAGGTCCTGCCCCTCCTGCTCTGTCCTGATTGCGTCCCACCCACCCCCCTCTTATTCATCTACTCTGCACCTGAGCTCCTCTGAGGTCTCCCTGTGGCCCAGGGGGCTTCTCTGTTTCCCAGCCTGTCTTCCTGACTAAGCCCAGCCCAGCAGGCCCCCTGTCCTGAGTCAGCAGTCCCTTCACTATCTCTGGCCCTGGGGACTTACCCCTCTTGTTTATCAATTGTTAGAAACCTGTTCTTCTGAAATCCAGGCTACATGTTTCCTCCCTCTCCTGTTACAAACTCTCATCTGACCCGAGCCCTTTATCTTGAGGATCCTTATCTGGTCCTCACCACCACCCACAGCTTCTCCCTGTGTATGTGCCACTTCTGATATGGATGATCTCATACCAGTTGATTCACCCCCAGAGCCTCAGTTTACTCGTATGCGAAACAGAGACACTAATAGTATCTACCTCATAGGGTTTTTTGAGGTCAAGCTAATGTCCATAAAAAGTACCATTGAGAACTAGGCACACACTGTTCAGTAGATAGTAGGCGTTAGCATCCTCCCCCCCATAGCCAGCATCAATGTGGAAACAGAGACTGAAGGAAGTCTAGTAACTTGCCCAGGATCACACACTTGGTTAGTGGAGCGCATTATTAACCAGGATTGAAACTCAGAGTTTCCACAGACCCCTTGCTCTTTCTACTACACCCTTAGTGCTTTGAGATCCAAATAGACCTAAAATCCAAATTTGATCAAGAAGTAGAATGTCCAGTTCTGGTGAATTCGCTGGGAATCTCTGGAAACAGGTGTTTGTAGCTCTGCCTTATACAGGCTGACCACTTCAGAGACCCTTCCCATCCGTTGTCCTGTGAGTAGGATGCTTGAGAGTCTATAGCAGAAATTGACACCCTGTGTGGGTCTGCAGCCTGCCCGGGCATGCTACCCAGGTATAATATGAAGCCGGCCCCCATATGCAGGGGACCGGGAGAGACTAAAGGAAGACGCAGGCTACTCTAGGTTGGTAGGTGGCAGTTTGGGGTGGCTTTTTGTTGTTGTTGTTGTTGTTAAGTTTATTGATTTTGAGAGAGAGAACATAGCAGGGGAGGGGCAGAGAGAGAGGGGAAGAGAGAATCCCAAGCAGGCTCAAACTCATGAACCATGAGATCATGACCTGAGCTGAAACCAAGAGTCGGACGCTTAACCAACTGAGATTAGGTGGCATTTTATTTTATTTTATTTTAATTTTTTTAATGTTTATTTTTGACAGAGAGAGAGACAGAGCATGAGCAGGGGAGGGGCAGAGAGAGAGGGAGACACAGAATCTGAAGCAGGCTCCAGGCTCTGAACTGACAGCACAGAGCCCGATGCGGGGCTCGAACTCACAGACCATGAGATCATGACCTGAGCTGAAGTCGGATGCTCAACCAACTGAGCCACCCAGGTGCCCCATAGGTGGCATTTAAAATAAGCAAAGGGAACTTACGAGGCTTGTCATAACCACAAAACAAATGGTTCCCTGCACCTTTCCACTAAATCTTAAAAGTTTATAAAGAGGGGCACCTGGGTGGCTCAGTCAATTAAGCGTCCAATTCTTGGTTTCGGCTCAGGCCATGATCTCATAGTTAGTGGGTTCAAGCCCACATCGGGCTCTGTGCTGACAGTACAGAACCTGCGTGGGATTCTCCCTCCCTCTCTCTCAGTCCCTCCCCCACTCGTTCTCTCTGTCTCTCTCAAAATAAATAAACTTAAAAAAAAGTTTATAAAGAGACCCTAAGTGGGCTCAGTTATGTATACAATGTAGGTGTTTTCAACCCCATGTTACTATCCTAAGGCTGTGTCCTTGGAGCAGCCCCTGGGAGCAGGAAAGGCAAGCAGACCCCACATTCCAAGGACAGGGGAGGGCGTGTGGAGCCTCTGAGTGCCCAGGTCCAGCTCACCGGCCAGTGTGGTCACGTCTTTTTGATGATGTTCCCCAACACCTGGTGAGGATGAGGCAGGTATAGGCCAGTGGGTATCGACTCTGCCTCGGCTTCTGGGGACAGGGGCCCCTTCATGTCTATGGAAGTTGGGAAATGGCCACTAGCCAAAATAGCCACATTTAAGGCTTACAAGTAAATTCTTAACTCCAGCTTCCCAACAGCATACTTTAATTTCAAATACTCCATGTGACGTTTGAAAATAAGAATAGAAAAGCTGTTCCAGACAAATTACGTGCATCTGTTGGTTTATAGCCCCTTTTAGCTGTACACAAATATAATTTTTATGTAAGATGTTGCAACTCTAGGCTTGGAGAAAAAAAAAAATTTGAGTGAGTCAGAATTTGATGGAACTATGATGGGATGGATAGCATGGCCCTGAATTTTGCTTTGAAGCCAGAGGCAAGAGCTAAGACGGCTTCAGCGTTTGGAAGGGAGGATTAAAAGGGAGACGTTGAGCCTGTAGGGAAGCCGCAGCAGCCCTGAGACCTTGGGCAGGTCGCTTACCCCACAGGGGCCAGGGTTCCTCATCTGCCATCCAGGAGTGTGTCATGTCAGCTCCATGAGTCATCTGAGGGCTTAGGGGACACTGCTCAAATGTAAAGGGATGTTCATCTCGGTTTGGGAACTTCTTTCCCTGGGATTTTTGTGGAATCTCTGATCACCCTTCTTCATGTTGATGTGGGGCCCCCATAACCACAATGGTAACCTGAGCCCCCATGGTGAGCCTGGCACTGCCCACCATTCCCTCCGACCTCTGTCACCGTCTGGGAGGCAGGTGCTGTCCCTGTCTGTCAGGCAAAGACTGCAAATCCGAGAGGTTGGGTAGCAGGTTCAAAGTCATGTGGCTAACAGAAGATAAAATGAGTCCAGTGGAGTTCTGACTTCCACCTGTGTGCTCTTAACCTCTGTGCCATGAGGCCTTCCTTCTACTCATGTGGGTAGGTGAGGGATGGTGAAAGGAGAGTGAGGTGGAAGGGGGGTGGTGTGAAGAGCAGAGAAGGGGCCTGAGCGCCTGGAGTGGGCTTGATGGGGAATGGGAAAGGATGAGAGGGAGAGGCCGCTCCTAGGTCAAGGCACTGTGTCTGAGGCCTCTCTTGTTCTTCCAGCAAGTGGACCCTGGTGACGAAGAGGGTGAGCTCTGTACTCCTCCTCCGGGCTCCAGCTCCAGGCTGGCTTGAGAGCTGTGGCCTCGGCCCTTGCAGGCTGACCTCCACCCTATTCTCCAGGAGAGGAGGGGACGCTCCTCTGGGAACAGGGAACAGACCCAGAGCACATTGGCTTTGCAGCTCTCAGAGTTCCTGGTGTGAGTGAGAGGGCTCCGGTCAGATGCCCACCTGTCCATCCAGGTAACGGCTCATGTGCACCACCCCCACAGCGGAGGTTAGCTCACACCCAGGGGTTTTCTTGCAGACCAAATGTCACCAGTACTGGCCTGATCCTCCCGACGTCATGGAACACGGCAACTTTCACATCCGCTGTCAGTCAGAGGACTGCACCATCGCTTATGTGTTCCGAGAAATGCTGGTCACCAACACCGAGGTGAGCGGTGTCCCTTCAGTGAGTGGTCCGGGGGAGGGTGCAGCTTCAAGGCAGGTGCTAGACCAGATCCGCTGGGGGCCTGCACAGGGCAGTGCTTCCAGCTCTGTTCTCCGTTCACTCCCGGTGAGCATTTGGGTAAACGCTTGTGAAAGAACCAGCGCCCTTGTTCACAGCACCACTGTTCACACTAGACAGCAGTGAGAACGCCCAAGTGCCCCGGGACGGATAAATGGATAGACAAGATGTGGTATATCTACAGAGTGGAGCGCTATTCAGCTTTTAAAAGGAGGGAAATTCTGATGCATGTTATAGCAGTGCTGAACCTTGAAAGACCTTATACTAGGTCAAGTAAGCCAGTCACAAGAGGAAAGTATTATGTGACTGTATAGAGTCCCTGGGCTAGTCACAATCAGACAGAAAGAGGTGGGGTGATTGGCTGGGGGCGGGGGGAATGAAGAGTTAGTGCTTCATGGGTACAGAGTTTCCACTTGGGAAGATGAAAAAATCCGGGTAATAGCAGTGATCGTTGCACAACCCTGGGAATGTACTTAATGCCACTGAACTATATACACTTAATGGTTAAAATGGTAAACTTCGTGTTACGTGTATTTTACCCTCTTGAAAAAAGAAAAAGCCAGTGAGTGTGGCCCTGATGGCAAGTACCATAGGAGCGAGTGGGAAGAAATCTCAGTGGACAGAAGGAAGCAGTCCTGACAGGGTGGCCCGAGCTGTGTCCTGGAGGGGGGAGCAGGAGTTTCCAGGGGCCACCGCAGGGCTGCGCGCAGCGGGCGAAAGGGCGTCAGGAGACAGGACAGCTGAGCTGAGGCTGGGGCCAGACTCAAGCTGCCCACTTGCTGGCTTGGCTCACTGAGGCCACCCTGCATCTTCCACAGACCGGGGAAGAGCACACTGTGACACATCTCCAGTATGTCGCGTGGCCTGACCACGGCGTTCCTGATGACTCCTCGGACTTTCTGGAATTTGTAAACTACGTGAGGTCCCTGAGAGTGGATGGTGAACCGGTGTTAGTTCACTGCAGGTACTGTGGCTTCCAGGTTTATTTTGGTTTGGTTTTTAAATACACATATTCCGTAGGGAAAGACCTGAGGAAACTTGGCAGAGATCACCCTAAATCCCATGAGACTCTATGCTTTTACGAGAAGGCTCTGCTCATTTCTTCTTCGCTGTTTCAAAAGATTGGGAATTTTATGAAAGCATAAACCTCTGATTGTAGAACTGAAGAAGCCCACTCCCCCCCTCCGCTCTCCCTGTGTCCTTGAGTTGCTGACCTTCACAATAGATGTGAACAAGAGGAGGGTGCAGCCCTTAAAGGTGGGTTTCTTTTCATCGGTGTTTAAGCCCAGGCCTCAGAATATATGAGGAGAGGCCTTTTCAGCCTGTTGGAGAGCACAGCCTGAATGTGTGTTTTGTATTCCCGAAGGTCAGGGGAGGAGAGCTCTGTCTGAGTAAACGTGGGAACTGGCTAGGCATTAAGCTGGGCCGTGCAGAAATACTGCCTGAGCAAATCCCAGGTCTCTGCTTCTGTCCCCCCAGTGCTGGCATAGGTCGTACTGGCGTGTTGGTCACCATGGAAACAGCCATGTGCCTAACTGAGAGAAACCTGCCCGTTTACCCACTGGACATCGTCCGGAAAATGCGAGACCAGCGTGCCATGATGGTACAGACATCAGTGAGTAGAAATCCATTGATAAAAGTCATAACGATGGCCCACGCTTTCTGAGCACTTGCCCTGGGCCAGGCCTGTGTGAAGGGCTTTGCAGGTTAAGAGACCAAGGCTCAAGGGCACTGCAGTGCGTGCCTAAGGTCACAAAACTTGTCAGGGGCTGAGCGACTCCAAAGCCCACCCCATCTGACCTCTGTCTCTCACTGTCCATCCCTTTCACTGCGTCTGTGCTGTGTTTCCAGCCAGCCACATGGCCAGGGAGCAGCCCAGGTTGCATTCTACATGGTCAAGCCGCTGGCCCATCATTTGTCCCTCAGAAGCAAACAGAGTCACCTGAGGGTTTTACTCCACCTGTCCGTGTACAGGTGAGCCTTTTGGCTCAGTGGACGTTTCACATGGCCCTACTCTCTCCTCTTGGGCTATCTCCCATGTCTGCCACGTCTGGGTAAGTGGCACTGCAAGTGTCCTCAAGAGGAATCCTGTGGTTTTTCCCTAGAACCACAAGAGGGGCCGGACGGGTGATGTAGAAAAATGAGCATGATTCAGGCCCCTCCACATACTGGGTGACCTTAGATAATCACTTAGCTTCTCTCCAAGCCTCCATTTCCCCATCTGCAAAATGGGGACCATCCCACATTCATTTAGATAATTGCACACACCGAAGAGACCCAGACTTGTATGTAGTAGGAAGACTGAATTAGTTATAAATCTCAGCAGTAATGGGGGAAGTCCAAGGGTAAGAACTCGCTGGAAGACCATCAAAGCTGACTTTGAAAAGTCAAGGAAGGCTTTCTGGAGGAGTGGCCTCTAAGGCAAAACCCCCCAGATGAATGAGGCGGCGTAAGCAAAGAAAAGAGTGGGAAGTCCACCATGCAGCCAGCTCCGTGTCCTCAAAGGCTCAGGGACAGAGTTTATGAGATTTCTCTAATGATCGGGACCTCTTGTTTTATATTAGACTCAGGAAATACAATTAAGAGGGAGAAAACCGGGTTATTAAGAATATTGTTCTCTGCCCCGCTGCGTGGTATGGAAGACCTCATTGCCGGTTAAAAATTTTGACAGTGCATCTTCTTGGTAGATTTGCCTAGCTGGTGAAGAAGCACAGTCTCAATGCTTTCTTTCACCCCGCACACTTCACTAAATGAGTTTCTCGGGCGTTTCTTAATATAAAGGACCGTATCCCACAGAGCAGCTTTAGTGGCTCTCCTTTTTTTTTTTTAAGACAAAATCCAGACTCCTTTACCTTACCCTGCACAACCAGGTCCCAGCCACCAGTGCAGCCTCTCCGTCCGTGCCCAGGTGTTCCAGGCAGGGGCTCCGAGCCCGACAGTGCCACTCAGAATGGGCCATCGGAGTCTCCACACTTGAGTGTACTGTAGAATGGCCACCCCGCAGTGACTTCACCCCTTCCCTGGCTCCTCCAGACCACTGGCCCCTCCCTCTGCTGTGGTTTCCATGATACTCTCCCCACCGCTCTCTGGGAGCAGCCCCCAGCCCTCACGTAGGAATCATGGCTTCACGGGTGTGCCTTCACGGTGTTTCCCTGGCACGTAGCACAGGGTCTGGCCTGGCCCGGAGCTGGAGGTCAGAGAGTATTTATGAGCAACGTAAAAGAGTACGCAGAGATGTGGTAGGAGGCAGAGTTTATGGAACCGTGGCTGGACTGACACCTTTCTTTTCTCTTCCAGAGCCAATACAAGTTTGTATGTGAAGCGATTCTTCGTGTTTATGAAGAAGGCTTAGTCCAAATGCTGGATCCCAGTTAAGACAACTGTGAAATGTTCATTCCTCTTTCCCAGGGGCATCCTCCTTAAGGACAGACCTTCTCTTTGGAAGCAGCAAGAGGAATTTGTAGGCTGTGGGGAAGGAATGAGCACATTTGAACCCAGGCACTTTAAAGTTCTATAGAAGAGGTATCGTGTACATAGGAACCGTGTAGATACGCATGCGGTTGCAGCGTCAGTTAGGCCCGTTATTCCTCAGAGAGAAGTAAGCAAATGCGGATCTCAGTTTGGGGCCTGTCCTATTGCCTTCCTCCCTAGACATCACTGTGTTCCTGTAAACCATCCTTGGGCAATTGAGAGGGGACGCCAGCAATGCTCTTGACCGCCCAGAAACAAGATGGTGTGGCTATTTAGAGTTGCTTGGATGTTTTGTGTGTATATGTTTATCGGACTCTAAGGGCTGAGCTTTCTGTCCTTCTAGACGGAGCTGGAACCGTTAGCATTCACCTGCCCCCTGCTAAGGAAACCCTGATGAATGTACTAAATGGCAGGGTGGTGGGATTTCAGGCTGAAGGAGCGGGCAGTACCTTTTCTGGCCTCCCTTCCTCTGTCCCATCTCCCTGCCACGTCCCATATTCATGTTTCTGAGAATCCTGTCTAAGATGCCCCGCTTCCTCCCTGCATTACTGACCCTATTCAGGTGCTCACGCGGTGCCTGGACCGGATTAGTCATGCAGCTTCGGTTGAGTTTTCAGTGGAGACTCTGAGCATGAGGACTCCCGCTGCATCCTGTCGTCCGTGCATTAGTTTTAGGAGGAAGTGCTCTTCGCCTCTGCTTGCCTCTTGCTGTACATGCAGAACCCGAGACTGGAATTATCGACTACTGAATCTACTACATGGATTGCTGCTACTTCAAGCTATGTTACACTTGAAACATTACGATTTTCCTGAGGGGAGATGGGATATCATCTAAATGTTCAGAATCGTTGGCCCTGCTGAGGAAAGATCTAGTCATGGAACCATGGGAAACCCAGCTTCTAGAGGGTTGTCCGTGGATGTGTGTGGATGTGTGTGTGTGCGCGCCCATGGTAAGTGTTTCTCAGGACTCCTAACTTGATTCAAATTACAGTTGAGTTTATATAAAGAATGAGTCTCTGTATAGAAGAACAAATGTGTGCATTCACCCTCAGTTACAATGGTCTCCATTTCATTTCAAAGGAGAGGATCAGGCTATCTGAATATAAACACAATTTGATGTTAATTTATTCTAAGTTCACCCTGATTTTGATTGTCCTAAAGAATTCTGCCTTTGTTCATACTGTGTTAAATTTTTTAAAAATTTGTGACAGGATTGTAGCAAATTATTATTTAAGGAAAATAAATTACGTAAAAATTTTAATGTGGTATTTTTAAATAGCAGTTTTTATGTACCCTGAAGGACAAGGAAGCTAAGCCAGTTTCTTAATGGGATTTACAGAAAAAGGATGCTTTCATATCATAGTGCACAGAAGTGAAGCCATTTTGATGTTTAACAAACTCTGGACCAATTGAGTAGTTTCCTGGATGCGAGAGGGATAAAGACCCATATGATGGGAGCCGGGTTTCTAAAGGTTCTTTATCTCCAGACTTAGCATATTTAATTGCATACTTCCCTCTTTCCCCCACCAATATTTTACTGCCGAACGGCAGGGGTGGGAGGGAGGCGTCACACGGTGCCATCACCCGCTACTGTGAAACAGGAGACCACCTAAGCCCGATCCTTGTCAGATTCATGCTAAGCCAGCAGAATGAATCAGGGGAGGTTGGAATTATGCAGTTGGAGATTTGGTTCCCGGTCCCACTCATCAACAACTAGCTCTTGGCCTGCTCACTTAAGAGTGCTACCTCTCTTTCCTCTATTTCCTGTAATTACAGCGTCCTGTAAAATAGGAGAAATAATGCTGAGGCTATGGGTTGAATACGAGGATTGAATAAAACGCTATCAGCGTGAGTTTTCATCAGCTGGAATCCATCTGACACTGCTGCAGATGCATTACTTGGAAGAGTTAACTTACCAGTGATTAGCCCCAAAACCCATGAAATAGAAGTGGAATTGTATGGATTTTTCTAAGAGAACGTTTCTTGGGCTGAGAACAAAAGCACAAAGGAATATCCTCATACCAGTGCCTTCTTTCAATCTGGATTCAGAAAAAATTCTACCAGTTAAGTCCCAAAAAAGAGGGGAAGGTGGAAAGCTGAGCTAAATTTAAATGCCATCAGGATTTTTAGCAAATCATTGCCATTTGATACAAATGCATCATCCCCCTGTGTGCAAGAAGCTTGAGGAGTCTGAGAGTTGTGTTTTACTTCTTTTAAGCAAATTATTTAATATAGTTGCAGGAAGGCTGTCATTACTGTACATAAATTTCAAAAAAGTTTACCAGAGGTTGCAACTAGCCTTTTTCTGCCACCGTGCAGGCCAGAAGTTCAGACCCAGCAGATGTTACTCGGAACAGAATTTATGAAATACTGGGGAAGAACAGGACAAAAGAATTATCTAAAGGGGCAAAATATACGAGTAAAAATTACTATAGATACAACCAATTAAATTCTGTACCTCAGCATTCCTGCTGCAATACTTTACATATTTAAATAATTACACTAAAGCCTTTTTTGGTCCTAAGTGGGAAGCATCAAAATCATGGGAAATATTTTGCCTAGGAAATTTGGCTGGATGTGAACAGAGAGGACATTTTACATTTGTGTTTTGTTCTCTGGAAGATCTGATCAGATCCACTCATGTGCTGACTTAGGATGGGACATCCCTCCCGTGTCACTCTATAGCACCTACACTTGGTGTTTTGACTTCCGGCGGGGGTGGGGGGGGGGAGATTGAACTCGATTTGGCTAGGGGAGGTCAGGATGGGGGGTGTTATATCACCAACATGTGCTGGTCCATAATTCCTACCACAGTAATTTATATTTAAAAATGTTTTTGATTAAGTTTTTTATTTTAATTCCAGATAGTTAACACTAAAAATGCTTTTATTTAGATTAGTGTAGATGCTGTTTCTTTTGTGTTGCTACCTGATATTTTTGTTGTTGTTGTTCCTCAGAAATTACCATTTGAGTGCGAAAGAAAGAAAGAAAGAAAGAAAGAAAGAAAGAAAGAAAGAAAGAAAAAGAAATTATCATTTGAGTGAAATCAACAGCCCTTTTCATCCTTCAGAGGCAACAAAGAGGTGGCCTCAATAGGGAAGGCTCATTCGCATCTAGACCTAGACTTGGGTGACTTGGGTGACTCGAGCCTCAATTTCCTTATGTGTAAAAAAGAGGAATTTGGGCTGCACTAAATGAGTTCTTTGGTTCTTTCAACGTTTACCATTCTGGGAGTCTGTATTGCAGAGAATGGAAATTAGCCCTAAATCAAAGCCATATAACTCCTGGAGAGAAATGTGTCACATTTCCATGACTTGTCTCCAAGAGATTGTCCCTAACCTTGGCGGGGTTGAATGCCAAGACAAGGATTGCCACTGTCCAGTTCTTGCCCTTCTGCGCTGAGATCAGAATCGTAAAGATGGCAAAGACTGACCTCAGCCTGCCTCTGAGGAGTCTGATGGCTGACTGTCCGCCATCTTTGTAACCCACATTCTGTTTGCAGCAATGAAAAGATCGGTGTTATGTAGTTTCGAAAAGTATCTTAATGAGCAATATTTTTTTTTCTGTAAATTCGGGATGTTTTTCATTCTGACCTGTCAGCGACGCTACTGAAAAAGTTTGATCAATATAAAAACATTCAAGCTATGCAACACTGTGTGTCGAGATTTTTTTTATTCTAATCATCGTCTTGATTTCTGAAAGGGTTTTATTATGCTTGCGTTCTGTTTGTTTGTTTGTTTGCTTTTTAGTAAATATTAACTCACTTGGAGGAGCGTGCTCTCTGCCCATCCCTACCTTCCCTCTGGTCAGGAGCATGGCTGTGCAGAGTACCTGCTTCTGTCTTGACCTTGTGTGGCTAATTCTAAATTTGAATTGGGTTCAGCTGTCATGACAACAGCAGCTTATGCAAAGAAGTTTCAGTACTTTCTATCACCCAGGGCTGCCAGGGTGGCTCCGTGATCCCCAGAACCCAGGTTCCTTCCAGCTTGGTTCTCTGCCAACCCCAGTATGCAGCTTTAACGCTGAGGTCCATGAAGATGGCTCCAGCCAACAGGATAGAGGAGAGGGAAAGGAGAAAGCAAAACCCCTTCCCTCAGGGTGTGCCATCTGGTTGTTGTGCATCCCATTGAACAGAACTTAGGGGCAGGGCTACATCTACTGCAAGGGAGTCTAGGAAAGGTCTTTATTCCAAGAAACCACGTGCCTAAAAATTCAGGAGTTCTGTTTCTGAGAAGGAAAGAATGGGTTTGCAGGATAATTAATGATCCCTGCCATCGCTTCCAATATCCTCACCTTTGCTCACCTTTCTTACCCCTCACATAGAGCCCGTTCCTCCTCTCTCCAAGGTAGACAACCCAAGCCCCAGCCACTTGTGGCATGAAGTTCAACCTAAGATCACCTTTGGGTGATCTGTGGGCTTCCCCATCATCTCTGGGTGGCTTCCTGTCTAATCACCCGTAAACTCAAGACAAGTGATCTCCCAACGCCCCCCCATCAACAGTAAAGTAGAAACAGGAAAACAGCCATTGAAAACTCATTCATAAGAGGGAAGAATAGGAAACACAGAGAAGTGAAGACGCTTCTGGCAGGCCAGTAAGTCCCTTGGATAGCTGCCTGACCTCCTTGTCTGTGGACCTCCATGGCCACATCCAAGGTGGGACTGCACGGGCAGCCTTCTTGAGGACGGCACAGCTTTTGTAGCCTGCTTACTCCTGGGGCAGTTTTGAGGGAGGTCCCCAGGCTTGTGGTTTCTTTGCCAGTAGAATTCCAGCAAGTACCCACAGCTGAAGGTCTGGTCTAGAATGATGTTCTGTGTTTTGCTCATGCCTCTTAACTTTAAGGTGGCTACCTTGAAGCCACCAGAAAGGGAAGCTTGGGTGGGAAGACGAGACGGTTCATCTGACCTTTGGAGCTGCCTCGTGCACATTTTCTGGCAAAGAACTCTTGAAGATGGCTTGCTGCCCCCAGCCTTATCGTCTAAGGCCACTGCTTTGAATAGCTGCAGTTTGAAGAACAGAAGCAGTTAGCATTTTCTCTACTCCAAGACCTTAATCAATTTTGAGCTCAGGCTACAGACTGCCTTCCTTAGCAAAGCAAGGCTCCCTTCCATCTCTGCTACGGTGCCCTGGCTCCAGCCCCAGTGCATCTCACTTCTATGGGCCTTTGTGAAAAGCAACAGGGAGCAACAGTCACCCTTTTGGTCCCCTCCCGCCAGTTTCTCCATTGTGGCCTTGGTCAGCACGTGTTCCCTCCTCCAAAGTACTGCAGACGACACTCATCAAAGTGACACGTTAGTCACTATCTAAAAGGCAATTATCTGTCCTTGCCCTCTGCTGGCCTGCCAATTCCACTAAGCCAGTGCCACACTTTGGATGTTCTTTGCAGCATCCCACTTTTAAGGATCAAATTCTGAATCCAAAAACCAAAGGAAAGTTGGCTGGGGAAAGATGAAAGTTTGTTTCGCTTCCAGGTAAACACAGGAGTCCAGAACTCATGGTGTGGCTGCATGGTTATCGTGATCTGTGCCCTTCCAATCTGGTTGCTCCACTAGCCTCAACGTATACCTTCCACCTCACGGTCCAAGATGGCTGCTCCAGCCACAGCCATCGCATCCACATTTCAGCTGGAAAGAAAGAGGAAAATGGTGGGGAAAAAAGCCTTTTGCCCTTAAGGATAATTCGTAAAAGTTGCATAGACTACTCTGACTTAAAAACAGTTGGCCAGAACTTAATTATATGGGTACACCTAGCTGCAAGTGAGGTTAGGAAATGTAGTCAGTCTTTCTTCTGGCTGGCACTCTACCCAGCCAAAATTCAGAGTCGTATTATTGAGGATTGTTAGGGCACAATTAGCAGCCTCCCCTGCAATTCCTTGACTCTAGAGCCACTGAAGGACTGATTTATGAGGAGTTACCCTGCTCAAGACCCAGCACACAGGAACAAATGCAATGATGTCATTTAAGCAAGGCCGATCCACCATCGGGAAGTACAGCACTCACTTGCTGACAAGGTCAGCACCTATCTGTTACATATACAAATCATTTGAATAACAGTAGACTGGTAACACAAACTTAACCTCTTTTCTAGAAACCCCAGAGCCCTACTCATTCCCCACCCCCAAATTACCCAGGCCAGTCTTCATCTATGGCCACACTTGTATCCATTACTTGTCGGCCCCTAAACTCCTGGATTCCTCTTGTGGTCAAGTAACACTCCGGGATTTCTCCTGAGGTTGCCCCCAGGGCTTCCAATATCCTCATCCAAACAATGGAGGAGACAGGAAAGACAGTGGGGATGCGGTGGCAAAGGTCAGGGGAGATATGGTGGCAGTGAGGACGAGGTAAGTGGTTGCAGCCCCCACATCTATCAGAGGAAGAAGGGAGGACTCCATAACTGATGGGTGTGCAGAGGGAGGAGCCCAGGACTGGCCAGTTTCTAGTTTGGGCAACTGGCTGGGTGTGAGTCCACAAACCAGGAGGACCAGGTGTAGGGAAGAGAATGAGATTGTTCTTTGGGTCTGAAGTCCAACGTTAGGGACATATGTAGCCAGTCTGAGGAGTATCACACAGCCACGTCTAAATGTGAAAGTTTGGGGCTCCTGGGTGGCTCAGTCAGTTAAGTGTCCGATTTCAGCTTAGGTTATGATCTCACAGTTCGTGGGTTTGAGCCCCGCGTCGGGCTCTGTGCTGAACCCTTGCTCAGAGCCTGGAGCCTGCTTCGGATTCTGTGTCTCCTTCGCTCTCCGCCTCTCCCCCGCTCAGGCTCTCACTCTGTCTCTCAAAAATAAATAAATGTAATTAAAAAAAATTTTTTTAGGGGCGCCTGGGTGGCTCAGTCGGTTGGGTGGCTGACTATGGCTCAGGTCATGATCTCGTGGTCTGTGAGTTTGAGCCCTGCGTCGGGCTCTGTGCTGACAGCTCAGAGACTGGAGCCTGCTTCTGATTCTGTGCCTCCCTCTCTCTCTGCCCCTTCCCTGCTTGGTATCTCTCTCTCTCTCTCTCTCAAAAATAATAAACATTAAAAAATTTTTTTTAAATAAATGCACAAGTTTATTCTTAAAAATGATGTAGGCACTGCTGGGTTCCGAGCACCCCAATCAGCCACAGGAGATGCCTTTTCTTTTGTGTTACTCTTATTTACTTGTTAATCCATTCAAATCCTCTCTGTAATGAAACCCAGTTATTAAAATAGCCTATCTGGGGTGAATATGCACTTGTCATAGACCTGTCAGGCTGCAATCACAAAATGCAGTATAAACAAGTAAAGGAAAAAAAAAGAGAAGGGAGAAGAAAATTTAGGTAAAATACTTACAAATATTCTCCATACAGCAAGGAAAAGTACAACAGAACTATGTGGCATGAAGGGGCATTGCCCAGGAGAGGAGTGCTGTATGGACTCTGTCCAGAGTGTGAGGTCACTGTGACCTAGGCCTCTGGGCTCCAGCAAGGAACTTGGCTCTCAGATTTCACAGAGCCCAGGCGCACGGCTTCGGTTGTGGTGAGAGACCTACCTGGCAAAGGCCAGAGGTGTGTAAGTGAGAACAGTCCTGATAGTAATCAAGGCCTGTAAGTCAAGTTTCTAAACAGAAGACGTGCTATTTATAAACCAACCATCAAAACTCAGAAAATTGAAACAGAAACAACTGAGAAATGCTTAGAAACATTCTGAGATAAATGTTCAAGTCGGAATCATGCGGCGGTCTCTCATTTCTTATCGCAAATCTGGGTTGTCCTCAATAAGGCAGAGCTTGTAGGGATTCTGTTTGTCTTTTGTAGGCACTGTCCAGAAGCACAGGAGCCCAGGAGGCCCGAGAGACGCCCCCTTCCCTGCGGACCAGCCCTGCCCCCAACCTCCTCCGTGTCTTACAGCTCCTTAAGTAAACTGGCCTCAGGCAAGCCCTCTCCCACAAAAGCTTTATCACCATCTTTCTGCCTCCCTCATCCCAGGTAAAGCTCTCCTGTCTTTCCTTCATACCATCAAGACTGAAATAGATGTTCGTAGCAGGATTCTTCACAATGGACAGAGCGTGGAAAGCAGCCAAATGTTGGTGAGCCGACGAGTGGAGAAACAGAACGTGGTCTGTCCACACGGCGGAATATTATCTGGGCACGAATAGGAATGAAGTGCTGATACACGCTCCACTGTGGGAGAACTTTGAAAACATGCTAAGTGAGTGAAGCCAGACACGAAAAGTCACATAACGTATGATTCTGTTTACAGGAGTCGTCCAGAAAAGGAGAATTCACGAAGACAGAAAGCAGTAAATCCCAGCGGGGGGCTGGGAGGAAGGAGGACGGGGAGAGGCAACTAATGAATGTGGGGTACCTTTAGTGTGGCCCTCTGATGGCTGGGAATACACCCCTCGCTGGTGGGTTAGTCCCTGGTTATGCTTGCCTTACCTCCCTGCTGGAGACGGTCCCAGCACACAGTGATAAGTAGGTGTCATAAATGCCTGTTGAATGAATACCTGCCAGTCCTCTTTCCCTGACGTTGCTGATCTCAGGTGGGATCCTGCTCTCCCCAACACTCGGCCTTTTTCGTGTTTCTTAACACCCCTACACCCTCATTCCCATGGCAAGAAGTTTTTAAGGGAGCTGGGGACAGGGAGACATGAAAGAGATTTCTAGATCTGACTACATAAAAATTCAGGATACCATAGGGGCATCTGGGTGGCTCAGTCGATTAGGTGTCCAGCTCTTGATTTTGGCTCAGGTCATGAGCTCACAGTTTGTGGGTTCAAGACCCACGTCAGGCTTTGCACTCCACAGTGTGGAGCCTACCTGAAATTCTCTCTCTCCTTCTCTTTCTGCTCTTCTCCTGCTTGTGTATGTGCTCTCTCTCTCTCTCTCTCTCTCTCTCTCATTCTCTCAAAACAAATAAATAAATTTTAAAAAATCAGGACACCATAAACACAAGAAAAAGGCAATCAATAAACTGAGAAAAATATTTGTAACAAATACGACAAAATTTTCAAATAAGAGATGCCATTTTTAGCTTAACTTGGCAAAATGAAAAGTCATGTTTTTAAGCATATTTAATGACAATTTTAGGGAAAATATTTGAACTGAGAAAAGCCTAGAAAGAAAGTCAACATTTTAGTAGTGATTAGACGAAAATTGTGGGATTAGCAGGAGGGGACTTTTTGTTAAATTTTCCCCTCTTCCAATTGTTTATAATAAATAAGCATTACTGGGTGCCTGGGTGGCTCAGTCAGTTAAGTGTCTGACTTTGGCTCAAGTCATGATCTCATGGTTCATGAGTTCAAGCCCTGCATCAGGCTTTGTGCTGACCGTGCCAGAACCTGCTTGGGATTCTCTCTCTCTCTCTCTCTCTGCCTCTGTCACTTGCTTTCTCTCTCTAGCTCTCACTCTCAAAATAAATAAACTTAAAAAAAAATAATATAGACTTACAATGGAATATTCAGCAGTCACAAATAAGAATGAGGAAGCCCTTTATTGTTATAATTCCATACTTTTACATTACTAATAATAGTAAATATTCTATATTATTATTTTTTTATTATTATCCTATGCTAATATAGAATGCTTTCAAGATAGAGTGTTAAATGAAAATAGCAAGATAAGAACAAGGTATAGAGGAAACTTCTGACTGTGTAAAAAAAGGAGAAAAGAAAAGCCATCTCTAGATAGATAGACTTGTATATAACTACACCTGTAGATACTTGCTTTAAAAAAAATATTTATTTATTTTGAGAGAGTGTGCACAAGCAGACGAGGGGCAGAGAGAGGAGAGAGAGAATCCCAAGCAGGCTCTGTGCCATCAGCACAGAGCCCGATTCAGGGCTCAGTCTCATGAACCATGAGATCATGAGCTGAGCCGAAATCAAGAGCGGGACACGGGTGTCCCAACACTTGCTTCTATAGGCATAAAATAACTGGAAGTTCACACAGGAAATTTGGAACACTGACTTCTAGAAAACAGAGATGTTTCACTCTGGACCCTTTGGTACCCTTTTTTTTTTTTTTAATTTTTTTAATTCCACCATAATTAGCATTGGATCGGCAACTGTATTGCCTATTCAGTAGTAAGAAATGCACAAAATTAAAGCCCAAACAAACAGCTACTGCTTCCTTTGCATGGTTGTTCAGGGCTTGGACTGTGGATTCAACTGGTCTCATTTTAAATCCCAGCTACAGGGCTTGGTGACTGTGTAAACATTAGGGAATTTTTTTAATGGCTGTAAACTCAGTCTTCTCTGTCTCAAGATGGCGCTGACCGTAACACCTGCCTTGAGGGATTGTTAGAAGGATTAATGAAATTATTAAATGAGGATTAAATGAGATAATCCATGTAAAGTGCTTTATTGTATACATACAATACATCACATATGATTATTATTCCCTAACTTTCCTGGGGATGGCTGGATCACAGGGCCATTGGACTATTCCCTGTCTCCCCACTATGGAACTGTATCACCCACTTCATAAGACTGTGCAGATCAAATGAATTAATACATTTGAAATCCCTGAAATAATGCCTGGCTCATAGGAAAGGTTAATAATTGTTATGAACAGAAACATCCCTTCAAAGGCCATTCTCATTCTTCCCTCACATCTCTGAACTCATGGGCTCCCTGTATTTCAATAATTGGGTCTTTCCTAGAATTTCTATATAGGCCCTTTTCAAACCTGCCCATAATTTTCTCATACTGTTCTGTTCAGTCTTTAAGGCTCAAAGCATCTGTTCCTTTACCACTTCAAAAAATTGTAAACCTGCTTATTTTAGGGGTTTTTTTCAGGTTGTTTTATTATCTTTAGTTCTTGGGTTGCAAAGCCTTCTATTTGTTGCAACTGCTGACTGCGTGTGGCTAATTTCCTCAGTTGGGTAAATGTGTTCCAAGCCCATCTTTGTTGGGGTTCTTGTGAGCACCCCTGATTCCAGAAGTTTCCCTATCCCATGGTTTCATGGGCCTTCAGGTCCCCCTCCAGTTCTGGACAAGTTTTTGTATTCATCTCTCCACTTGGAGTCCCCAGACCCTAGAAGTGAGAGGAACCTCATGTTCCCATGAGCCAGCGCATGAGGTGGATTTTTTCCAGTCCTGCTTCCATAGCAAGGCAGCCTCTGTGACTCTTGGCTTTTTTCAGGCAGGCAACTCATTTTCATCTCCCCGTAAGCACAGAGCCTGAGACTGGACTCCCCTTGCAGGCAGGTATGAAATCTCTAGTGTCAGACACCCACTTTGATATCCTATCTGTGCCTTGAGCTCCACCATGTAATGGTTGCGGCAGACTTTATGGACAGGGAAAATATCCATGAATCCAGGACTATACTGATATCGGAAGAGAGAAATAGGCCCAGGAGCTTCAAGATGAGGCTGGGGAGAAAAAAGCAGTGAGCGTCTGGCCCAACAAACTTTTTGGAAAATCAGTTCTCAAAAGCTGTGAGTGACATAGCAATAACGCAACCCTGTGGAAAACCTCAAATGCCTCTGTACTGTTAAAAAGAAAACCACAGGGGCGCCTGGGTTGCTCAGTCAGTTAACCGGCTGGCTCTTGATCTCAGCCCAGGTTGTGATTTCATAGTTCTCAAGATTGAGTCCTGCGTTGGGCTCTACGCTGACACCACAGAGCCTGCTTGGGATTCTGTCTCTCCCTCTCTCTCTACTCCTCCCCTACTTGTGCTGTCTCTCTCTCTCTCTCTCTCTCTCTCTCTCAAAATAAATAAACATGAAAAGAAATTTTTTTAAGGGGAGGTTGGTACTTGGGTGGCTCAATCGGTAGAGCATCCGACCTCCACTGTGAGATCATGACCTGAGCCAAAGTGGGACTCTCAACCAACTGAGCCACCCGGGTGTCTCCATAAGCCATTTTAAAAAGTGGTCTTCCAATCAGCTAGCGGGAGGTTCCTGAGGTGACAACAAAGGATCATTTTCTCTTGACAGAGCTGGGAGACAAATAAGGCAGCTGCAGGGAGGAACGAACAGGCCTGTGCCTGGAGGTAGAGGACTGGGTTGGAGTCCCAGCTCTGTCACATATTTGCTAGACCACCCGTGGAATAGCATCTCTCCAAATCTCCTTTTCCTCCTTGTAAATGGGGGATTTGTCGATCAATTCATCCTACAATGGTTTATTGATCACATTCTATGTCCTTGTCACTGTTGCTGGGCTGGGGCTGGGACTGGGGCTGCCACAAAGAACCAGACAGATTCACACTTGAAGTTCATGTCCTGAGGCAGCACTGTCCAATAGAGCAACATCCAACAAAGGATGATGGAAATGTTCTGTGTCTCCACTATCCAATATGGTAGCCACTAGACACATGGGGCTACTGAACACTTGACATGTGAGTGCTTCTGAGGGAGAGCCCTTTTTATTCAAGTGTAATTAAATGTAATTAAATGTTAATACCCAGGGACGCCTGGTGGCTCAGTCTGTTAAGGGCCAGTCAAGACTCTTGATTTCGGCTCAAGTCATGATCTCAGCGTTTGTGCATTTGAGCCCCACATCACACTCCACACTGAGGACGGAGCCTGCTTGGGATTCTCTCTCCCCCTCTCTCTCTGCCCCTCCCCCACTTGCTCTCTCTCTTGCTCACGCTCTCTCTCAAAATAAATAAATAAACTTAAAAAATTAAAAAGAAAAAAAAATAAATGTGAAAACCCATATGTGGCTAGTGGCTGTCGCATGTGATTGTGCCATAAAGAGCAGATAATGCCTTTTGCCCTATCTCATAGTTTGTGAGAGGCCAAAGCAATGTAAAAACGAGCTGCGGGCGTCCTCGGAGGGGAGGATGTATCATGCCTTCCTCAGACAAAGCAAGCTGCAGGAGGAAACCCTGCTGCGGGGACTTTTAAGAGCAGGGGCTGCTGTTATGAGCATGGGAGGTAGAAGAGAACACTCCAAGTGGCAGGCACGTGGTCTGGGATCACCTGCTCCACGGGCAAGCTGAGGTCTCCCTGGGGCGCACAGCATGTACTGTAGAGAAAAACAGGTAACCAGATCTGTCCCAGTGACATCTGACTGCTTGCTGCCTCCCATCTCTCTCCCGCAGTTGGCCCTAGGGTCCTTCCACTGTTTTCTTCCCCATGGTCCCTCATCTGGAGTTCAACTTCCCTTGAAAAGGGCAATGCCAACCCACGAGGCTTTGTTCCCCACATACCCACTCTTCCCTCTGCCACCCTGAACCCTCCGTTCCAAGTTAAGCCGGCTTTCTCTTTAGCCAAGAACACAAGGGTAGCAACAGCCTTGCACGGTGTTTCAGTAACCTTTTCCTGGGTTTTCAGCAGCCTCGTTCACTCTGAAAGCACCCTCTATAACATACTGGACCCCTTTTTTAATTTTTTAAACATAATTTATTGTCAAATTGGTTTCCATACAACACCCAGTGCTCATCCCAACAAGTGCCCCCCTCAATGCCCATCACCCACTTTCCCCTCTCCCCCCCACAATCAACCCTCAGTTTGTTCTCAGTATTCAAGAGCTTCTTATGGTTTGCCTCCTTCCCTCTCTGTCTGTAACTTTTTCCCCCCTTCCTCCCCCATGGTCTCCTGTTAAGTTTCTCAAGATCCACACATGAGTGAAAACCTATGATACCTGTCTTTCCCTGGCTGACTTATTTCCCTTAGAATAATACCTTCCAGTTCCATCCACGTTGCTGCAAATGGCAAGATTTCATTCTTTCTCATTGCCAAGTAGTATTCTATTGTATAAACCAAGTCTTCTTTATCCATTCATCCATTTAGGCTCTTTCCATAATTTGGCTATTGTTGAAAGTGCTGCTATAAACATTGGGGTACAAGTGCCCCTATGCATCAGCATTCCTGTATCCCTCAGGTAAATTCCTAGCAGTGCTGTTGCTGGGTCATAGGGTAGATCTATTTTTAATTTTTTGAGGAACCTCCACACTGTTTTCCAGAGCAGCTGCACCAGTTTGCATTCCCACCAACAGTGCAAGAGGGTTCCCATTTCTCCACATCCTCTCCAGCGTCTATAGTTTCCTGATTTGTTCATTTTAGCCACTCTGACCCGTGGGAGGTGGTATCTCAGTGTGGCTTTGATTTGTATTTCCCTGATGATGAGTGACGTTGAGCATCTTTTCACATGCTGGACCCCTTTCTTAAACACCTACCTTCCCCCACTAGCCCTGCTGAAGGGGAAGCCCGTGGGCCACGAGCCCTTCCGTACCCCCTACTCCCCACAACCACAGGTGATTGGGCCTGAGGTAAGTCCGGGAACCCCAGATCAGCCAATCTGCAGGTTTTCCCACAGCTTACGAGGTGGCTTGACTTGAAAAGATGAGCTGAGCCTATCAGATGCTTTCTTGCAGGGACTTGTACAGAAATGGCCAGAGAATGAGGGAGTCAGCAGTGGGAGATTAGGTTGAAAAGAAGTTTTGAGATGGCATCAGGACTACCAGAGGTCATGGACAGCCTGGCTTGTCGGGATGCCATCGTGCAGAGAAGACGCAGAGGAGTAATAAGACGAGAGCAGCTGGCCTGATGACACTCTAGCTCGAGTCCCAGCCCCTGTAACCGAAGACACCTGAGAAGTCTCTTGTGGGTACCTTGTCCTGTGTCACAGATCGGGTTTCTTGGAAATGGGCTCTGAGGGGAACTGCATGCAGGAGAGGTGTTGGGGAATGCTTCGAGAGATACACTGGTGAGAAGGTGAGGGAAGAAGAACTGAACTGAGAAAAAAAAAGGTGAAATGCAGCTGAGCCTCAGCTGATCCTTCAGGGAGTTCTGGAGCCATGATGGTCCTTCGGAGCTGTCCCCAAATTGAGGCAAAGGGGCTGGGCTTCTTTATCCGTGCATTAGCCTAGCCTTGGCCATGGACCACCCCTAGGAGAGTGCATAACCCAGAGGCAGGCAGGTCCCTGCAGCTGAAGGCAGATTCCATTCAAGTGCATGGCTGGACGCAGTCAGCAGCCACTCTTCCCAGCATCTGGGGTACAGGTGCAAGGGCACCGAAGAAGGGATCTGGAGGGGGGAGCAGTGTGATACCACACACACACACACACACACACACACACACACACAGTTCCTTGAAGGCAGAGATTACGTCCTGTTTTGTTTTTCACTTCTAGCCTAGCACCTGGCACAGATTCAACCAATACATTGAGCACCTATCCTGTGCCCGGCCTTGTGCTAGGCACATTTACATGGATTATCTCACAAAATTCTCAAAATGATTCTGTAAAGTGCAAACCTTTGTAAAGTACATATTGTTAGCACCATTTTGCAGAAGCAGAAACTGAAGCTCAGAAAGTAACCTCCTCAGTCAGCCAACAAATGAGGACAAAAATAGAATTTGAATACAGGATTGGATCCAGGGCTCTTTCCAAGACACCGCTTATGGCCAAGACAGCTAATTGCCTACCCAGTACCCATTATCTTCTTTTTTCTTAATGATGGAGCCCTGATTTTATTTGAGGACAACTTGTTATCTGCCAAAAGGCTACATTTCCCAGCGTTCCTTATGTTTTTTAAAGGGTGGCCAGTGAGACACAAATAGAAATCATTAGCTGAGACTTCCAGAAAGTTTTTGGAGCAGACGCATTGACTCAACTGGAAGACTCACCCTTTTCCCTTCCCACTCTCTTCCTCCTGACGAAAAGTTGACATGCGGTCTGAAGCTGCAGCAACCATCTTAGGACTTGGAAGATGGAAACCACACTCTAACGCTGGCAGAGCAGAAAGATAGAAAAAGTCTGAGATATCACAGAGTTTCCATGCCAGTCTTTGAAGGCCCACCTCTATCTGTTGAAGCCCCTTCTTAGTTTAGAATCCACAATTCCTTAAAAATACGTTAGAGTTTACTCTCTCTGCCCCTCCCCCATTCATGCTCTGTCTCTCTCTGTCCCAAAAATAAATAAACGTTGAAAAAAAATTTTTTAAATAAAAAAAAAAAAAAGGGGGGCGCCTGGGTGGCGCAGTAGGTTAAGCGTCCGACTTCAGCCAGGTCACGATCTCGCGGTCCGTGAGTTCGAGCCCCGCGTCGGGCTCTGGGCTGATGGCTCAGAGCCTGGAGCCTGTTTCCGATTCTGTGTCTCCCTCTCTCTCTGCCCCTCCCCCGTTCATGCTCTGTCTCTCTCTGTCTCAAAAAGAAATAAACGTTGAAAAAAAATTTTTTTAATAAAAATACGTTAGAGTTTATTATTCTTTTATCTTGTAGATACAACCCAAAACTGCACTTGGATTCCATGGTCCATGAAACTGCATGATGCAAATATACTTTTGCCACAGTTGGAAATTCTATTAAGCAAATAAGTTTTTTTTTTTTTTTTAAGTACTAGAATGTTTAGTTCCCACACTAACATACAACAGCAGATTGCAGTAATAGTAGTAACACCCTACTTTTATTTAGCTCCTGTGGAATGTGCATTATCTAATTTGGTCTTTGTAACAACTGTGCGAAATAGACAGGGAAGTGCTATTCTTCCCCATTTATTAATTAGAGAAACGGAAATTCAGAGATACCAAGTCAGAGAATCTTCAGATCTTGGGACAATGAAAGACCATAAACAGTTCGATCATGTCCATTTCATACCAGGTATCTTTCAGTTCTTTCTTCTGTACAAAATGGAATCCAAACTTCTTAGATGACATTGAAGGCCTTTAAACAGGAGCCCAGGGGCACCTGGGTGGCTCAGTCGGTTAAGCGTCCAACTTTGGCTCAGGTCATGATCTCATGGTTCATGAGTTCAAGCCCCACGTTGGGCTCCTCGCTGACAGTGCAGAGCCTGCTTGGGATTCTCTCTCTTGCTCTCTCTTTCTCTCTCTCTCTCTCTCTCTCTCTCCTCTCTCTCTGCCCCTCCCCCACTCATGCTTTTTCTCTCTCTCAAAATGAATAAGTAAACATAAAAAATATTTTCTAATAAAATAAAAAAATAAATAAAACAGGACCCCAGCCTAGTTCTTTTACTTAATCTTCTCCCGACATGAATCCATATCAGATAGTATTGATCCCAGCTAAAGGAGAAGTGTGATTGACAACTGAGCATTACCCTGGGACCCTTCCAGAAATGGAGACTGAAACAGGAACTTGAGTGCAGATAGCTTATTTGGGAGTCGACCCCAGTAGTGTGAGGTACAAGAGAAAGTGAAAGAGGGAAAGAAGAAAAGACAAAGAGTATGTTTTGTTAGTCACTACTGGGGCCATTGGGCTTCATTCTTCCCGGGGCCTCCCTGAGGGGCACACATGATGCCTCTTGGATTAAAAGTAGAAGACAAGGAGTTTTCAATGGCTGTTATAACTATTCACCATGAAATAAAACAAAATATACTTTTGATGAATGAAAATGTAGAATATCTCAACAGGGAAAGAGAAAACAAAATGATTTTTTTAATAAATGGAAACTGTAGAAATTAAAAACAGCATTTTAATTTTTAAAAAATTTAATGGATGGATTTAAGAGCCAAATGAAAATAACAGAGAGAAAATTAAGTGAACTTGAACATAGAGCAATAAAAATTATATGAAGAACACAGAGGGAAAAAAGCTGTTGTTGCTTTTTAAAGAGATTCAGGGCCTGTTAGATAGTATCAAGTGGTCTGACATAGGTATAATTGGAGTTCCAGAGGAACCGGAGAGAAGAAGAATGGAATAGAAACAAAAATGGAAAAAATAATGGATGAAATTTCTCCAAATTTGATTAAAAATATAAACTTCAAGATTCAAGATGCTCAGTGAATATCAAGCAGGAGAAGCACGAAAAAGGCTATGCTGAGATGCAGTATAGTCAACCACTTAAAGCCAAAGAGAAGGAATAAATCCTGACAGTGGCAGAAGGATAACAACAGGTTACATACAGGAAGAACTGTTTGCAGACATCATGATTGTGTGCACAGAACATCCTTAGGAATATACAAAAAGAAAAAAAAAGAGAAAGAAAAAGCTATAGAACAATAAGTGAATCCATCAAGGTTGAAGGATTCAAAGCCAACACACAAAAATGAATTGCATTTCTCTATACCGATATGAACAATTTAGAAAATTAAATTTAGGGGCGCCTGGGTGGTTCAGTCAGTTGAACGTCTGACTCTTGACTTCAGCTCAGGTCATGACTGAGCCCTGAGTCGGGCTCCAAGCAGGGAGTAGAGCCTGATTAAGATTCTCTCTCTCCTTCTCCCTCTACCCCTCCCCTGCTTGCTCTCTCTCTCTCTCTCTCTCTCTCTCTCCCTCCCTCCCTCTATAAAAAATAAAAAAGAAATTAAAAAAAGAAAAGTTAAAAATCAACTCCATTTACATACGCTATAACGCACTATAACCAAGTCAGTGAGATCCTAGCATAAAGGTAGACACAAAAATCAACAGAACAAAATAGAGATTTTAGAAATAGCCCCATTCTAACATGGTCAATTAATTTGACAAAGATGCCAACGTATTTTAAATGGGGAAAGGAAAGACTTTTCAACAAATGGTACTGGAACAACTGGTTATCTATATGGAAGAAAAATTAACTTTGACTCGTGTATCAAACCACATAAAAAATTGACTCAAAAGCATTCATAGGCCTAAGTATAAAGATAAAAGTATAAATTGTGTAGGGAAAAAAAAAGGAGAAAAGCCCTTGTGACCTTGGATTAGGCAAAGAACACCAAAAAACACAAACTTTAAAAACATTAATAAAATGGACTTCATCAGAGTTTAAACCTTTGCTCTTTGGAGGATATTGTTAAGGAAACCAAAGACAAGCCACAGACAGGGAGAAAATATTTGCAAAATATATGCATGACTGGAATCAGAGGTTTAGAGATGTGATGTGGTACATAAGTACCTCATACATAGAGCTTAAACAAATGGAGGTCTATTTTTCTCACATAACCAGAAGTCTAGAGGTGAAAAATTTATGGCAATTGTTTGGCTGCTCAGTGACGCTATCATAGACACTGACTCCTTCTCTTTTCTCTGTGTTATTTTTGGCATGATGCCTTCATCCTCATGTTTCTTGCCTCATGGCTCATTATGGCTGCCACAATTCCAGGCATCACATCATCACATAAAAAAGGAAAAAGGGAAAAAAGGCAAGGAGTTATATCTGATGCATCTCTCTTCTTTTATCATAACAGCAAGAGATTTTTCCGGAAGCACCCTTTAGTTGATTTCTGCTTAGTTCTCAGTGGCCAGGGGAAAAGGCACATGGCTATAACTTGCTTCAGGGGAATCTGAAAAGTAAGGAACAAAATTGTCATAATTGGTTTAGGTCTCCTTGCCATGATCACCTTGGAAATGGTACTGCAGAAGCCTCAAGATCTAAAATCAAAGATCTATTAGCAAGGAAGAAGGGTGGCCATATATTGGGTAGTCAACTTACAGTGTCTGTCACTTCACCCTGAACTCTAGCCATAAAGAACACGTTTATTTCCCAACATCTTCCAAGCTCTTTTGTGCAGCCATTTCCTTGCATCTGCTGCCTGGAAAGACCTTGCTCTTTGTCCTCAACCAATAAACTCCTTCTTAGCCTTCAAAATTCAGGACGGTTGGGGCACCTGGTGGCTTCGTTGGTTAAGCATCTGTCTTTGGCTCAGGTCATGATCTCACAGTTCAAGCCCCATATCAGGCACTATCGGCACAGAACCTGCTTGGGATTCTCTCTCTCTCTTTCCTTTTCTCTCTCTTCTCCGCCTCACTCTCTCTCTCTCTCTCAAAATGAATAAACTTAAAAAAAATTTCAGGACAATTTTACTACAATAAAAATATATATGAAAAAGACAAAAAACAAAAAAACTGGACAGACATCATCTCCTTTGGAATGTCTTTTCTCCCTCTTTCTGTCCCTAAGGTGGATTAAATATCCATCATCAGGAATCCCTGAACTCCTGCAAATCGTACATAATGGACTGTCCCTGAAGCTAAAAGCCAGCCACTTCCTTTTCTCTTTACAAGTGGTACCAAGTAGAAGTCAAAAGAGATTGTTGAATGGCTCTGCATTTCCCGATTCTAATCCCTGCCTGATGGTCAGTTGCATTTCTGCCATTTGATTCTTAAAGACAACCCGATATCCTTAAAATTCTTGTAATAAACTTCCTTTTTTGTTATGCTAATTCTAGCTGGTTTCTGTCACTTGAATGCAAAGAGTCATAATACCTGATTCCTTGCTCATTGGTATCATAGCATTACCTACGTGGGCAGAGGCTGTTAGCATTCACCAGGTATCTGCGAGCTCCCCTGAATCTCCCAGTTTCTGCAGTGTTAGCTTTGGGGTGGTCATGTGACCCAGTTCTAATCAATGAACTATGAACAGGAGTGATGTGTGTTACTTCTGGGCCAAGGAGGTTAAGAGCCAGAGTACCTCTCCATCTCTCTTTACCCGACTGTGACAACAATGTGTCCAATGTGTTATCTATAGAAAGGAAGAGGGCTTCCTAACCTGCATTGGACTTTGCACGAGAAAAAAAACACGCAAAAAAACACCACGCTTTTTTTTCATGATAAGCCACTATTCTTGGGGAGTTTGATGCAACAGCTACCATTAATTACACGATCACATCCATTCAATTATAGCTGTATGGTACTGATCTCTTTCATTGGAATATGATCCATTTGAGGTCGGTAGCAGGTGTTCATTGTATAATTCCAGCACCAGCCCCTGAAGGGCCCAGGACAAGTGTGTTAAATGTGTGTTGGGTAAATTACGAGGGAATGAATCACTCCACTTGATGTTTTAACACCTCAAGAGAACACTTACTAGTAATCAAAGAGAAACTTCTAGAGCTGGTAATTGAGCCTAGAATCTTCTAACTCCAAGCCAAGGCCTTTTTGTGGCTAGCCGTCATCATTGCGGGAAGGTGATGGCAACTGTGAATTAACTCCAATGTGTGGCAATTCAGCAGACAGGCAGTCTATGTGCAGCTTTCTAGGACAATTATTCTGGAAAGTCATTTCTGGGAAAGGGCCCAAGAACTTATGCGCAGCAGAGGAGAAAGACTTCTTTAAACATTGACTGCCTCTGTTGCTCTGGTCATGAAACTCTGAAAACAACACGAGTTAGGAGCCTCCTAGGGGATAGAGGAGCATCTGTCTTTTCCAAAATTTCAACCTTCCTGTTAAATACGCTACGACTGGCTATCTTCTACGTGCCCTTCCAGGTCTCTCTCTCCCCTTCTGCCCTGAGCTTCATAATGCCAACCAGGATGCACTGCAGGATAGCACCCCACCCCTCCCCATGCCCTGGCCTCCAGAAGGTTCTGTCTAGTAGGGATCCCCAGCAGGAGATCAGAGGAGGGAAGTGAATGACTCTTTGGGGCAATGTTGCCCCAACTGAAGGTCACTGCTCCTCTCAACGTGGCCTGCTTTGCAGAACTCTTGCCCCTTCTCGGGTCTGCTAACTCCTTCCTTGCCTCTTTTCTTCAGCCTAAGGATGGTACCAGCTCTGCTGTTTCTATACCTCAGCTCCTACAGCATCCCTTGGGGTCTCTCACACCCTCAGACCTTTGTAGTTAATCCTTTTGTCAGTGAACCTTCCTCAAACTATTCTGATTTGAGTGTGTCATCTGTTTCTTATTGAGACTCTGACTGATAGAATAACTTCTTCTTCCAGATTATAGATTGTATATCCTGATTACATTTTTTACATGCCCAGTGTGGGCCTTTCAGATATAGACTGAAGAAGAAAAGAAAGGTAATCGGTAATCTCATTCCTGAAGATATCTAACATTTTGGAGTATTTCTGTCCAAGATTTTTCTGAGCACACATTATATAGGCTATTTTGTTGTTTTTTGTGAGCATGGTAAAATATAAACAACATAAAGTTTACATTTTAACCATTTTTAAGTATGCATTTCAGTGGCACTAAATACATTCACAGTGCTGTGTAATCATCACTGCAATCTATTTCCAGAACTTTCTTTTTTTAAAGACAAATCACTTTCTTAAGTTTCTTCATTTATTTGTTTGAGATTTGTTTGCAAACGGGGCAGGGGCGGAGAGAGAGGGAGAGAGAATCCCAAGCAGACTCCATGCTTCCAGGGCAGCGCAGAGCCCAGCTTGGGGTTCCATCCAGTGAACCGTGAGATCATGACCTGAGCCAAAACCAAGAGTCAGACACTTAACCGGCTGAGCCACCACCCAGGTGCCTCCAGAACTTTCTTTTAAAGATTTTTTTTTCTCAATGATTTTATTTTTAAGTAATCTCTATACCCAACACGGGGCTTGAACTCACAACCCTGAGACTGAGAGTCACATGCTCTACTGACTGAACCAGTCAGGTACCCCAAGACACTCTTTTTTTTTTAGAGCAGTTTTAGGTTCACAACAAAATTGTGAGAAAGGTACAAAGATCTCCCATGTACTCCCTGTGTGCACCCCACCCCCACCATATGCACAGCCTCCCCCATTGTCAACATTCCCCACCAGACAGGTACATTTGTTAACATTTAATGAACCCACACTGACAATCATAATCACCTAAGTTCAGAGTTGACATGAGGGTTCACTCTTAGTGTTGGACATTCTATGGATTTGGACAAATGTATAATGACCTATACCCATAAATATAATATACAGAGTATTTTTCACGTTCCTAGAATTCCTCTGTTTTCCCCCTAGACATCCCCCCCATCTTACATGTTTTTTAGTATTTCCATCTCAATGTATATATAATCTCGATGTGTATATAATGTATATATAATCACTCTTTCCCCTTCTGTCCTGAGCTTCATAATGCCAACCAGGATGCACTGCAGGATAGCACCCCACCCCTCCCCATGCCCTGGCCTCCAGAAGGTTCTGTCTAGCGGGGATCCCCAGCAGGAGATCAGAGGAGGGAAGTGAATGACTCTTTGGGGCGATGTATCATGACCTCTGTATCATGACCATTTCCCTGTGTCATTCAAGTCTTTCTTAAGCATATTTCAAAGTTGTAGCCCATAACGTAACATGATTCTTTCTCCACTTCCCTATTTAGCTTCTGTCCTTCAAAGTTTTTACACTCAAGTAATGCCCAATGTATTGTATACACTAGAGGGAGCTTGAGAGTTCTCAGAAACAACAGTTTTCTGTGCCCTGGTGAAGAATGAAAATAACTTGCCAAGACTGGCAGAAATATTAAAGGCATCTGAGGGTTCCCCCTCACCACTGGCAAAGCTATGACTGATCTCACGATGAAACAATGTGGGCATTTTCTCCCCAGGCCTCGTCCCATCTTGGGGCAGGAGCAGATCTCCGTTGGTGATTCTGGCCGATGACAAGTGTGGTCATGAATCATTAGATCTGTAGATGCCCAGTGGGTGACCGCAAAGGCCACACTCGGTCTGTGAAGAAAAGCCACGCAGGGGGTTCTGAGAGCAGGCCCCACCCCAGCGGCAGGGAGCCACAGTCCCCACGAGCTCCCAGAGCCCCAGGCCAGACCCTGTGGAACTCGCTGTACTAGTTCCCTGCAGTGGTAGTGACTGCACTGGAGAGACTATCGTGGGTAACCTGCTTACCCAACGCTCAGGGTCACCGGCCAAAAAGTGGGTGGCAAACCATGTGACTAGGACTCCTGAACTGACTTGGAGGGGGTGGGAGCAGGGACCTGAGCTCCCCAGGCTTTAGATCCTCCTCTGCGGCCCCTCCCCCCTTTTCTAGATGATCCTTACAACACTAGAGCTGACGCAAGGAGAGCCTGCCAGCACCAATGCAGCAACAGTGGCTGGGCAAATGCAGCCGAGAAAAGAAAGAAAGTGCCCTGGGAATGTGGAATACCTCTGTGTCAACCTTATGCCCCTTAAGTCTGTTGCCCTGGGACCAAGGACTTTGCCTCTTCTCTCCCCTGTTCCACCTTCCCAGCGATTGGCCCCTCCTGGGTCACCAGATTTGACTTTCTCACTTGTGCAAGAGATAAACTAAGGCCTTCTTTCCTTAAAGCGATAAGCATAAGAAGTTTTGACCGTGTGTTAGAGTACTCACGGGAGGCGGGTAGGTAGGAAGGTATGGATGTTTAGAGTAGGCGGACATAAACAGGAAGATTTGGGAAAGGTGGATCTAGCCAGGCTCAAGGAACTGTACTTTTAAATGCTAAACGCAACACAGTAGGGCTCAGGTAAGAATTTCCCTTAAAAAAAAATAATAAAATCTGTGGTTCTCAATCTTAACTGCGTAAAATCACCTGGGAAAAAGTTTTAATTAAAAGAAGCTTTTGAAATTCCCACTCCCAGAACAATCACATCAAAATGCCTATAGGTGGGACCCATCCATCAGTGGTGCTCAGAGCTCCCAAGGTGATTCCAATGTGTAGCCCAAGTTGAGAATCACTGGCCCTTAAAGGGTGATGAAAGAAAGCCTCGGCTTTAATGCATTGTTCCAGTCTGTACTTAGGTGTTTTATTTCTTTAAATCGTGCTTTATAATGCACTCTGGCCTTCACTGACAAAGCCAATTAGAGACCTATAAACAAGCTATAATTTTAATAGTTAAATTTAACGAGGATAAACTACCTTGTGTCACTGTGCTCTGTGAGCTACCCCTGTCTGAGAAAGGCTCTGCTGGCTGGCACGGCCAAGGCCATCATTTTTCACTGAGCAGGCAGATGGCTTAGAGAAGAATGCGAGAAAAGGTCACAGTTCATCAAAGCAAAACCTTAAAGATAGCAGCTTTAGAAGCTGGGACAACATCAGATATGCACCCGGGGGGAAGATTGTGAGTTTTAGGTGCAGTAGGATGCCTGAGAGCCAAGATCAGGAGCTCTCTGGGTGGCATACCAACACTCAGGTGCCCCTGGGGCTGGACTTTGCTTTGCCTTGCAGGCAGGGAAGCCCAGATTCATCACTTCCCACAGCCTCAAAAGCAGCCCTGTATTTTCTGCATTCTCTTCTCTCTTCAAGCCCAGCCACCCAGCTCTTTGCAGTGCAGGGCACGGCAAGAGCAGGGCTCCTGGGGTCAGACCAGTGTGGCTTCACAGCCAGCCTGTCACTCACTCGCTGTGGGACAGTCATGAAGTGTTTAACCCTTCAGGGTTCCGTTCCTCCTCTATGGACACAGTGGGTGATCCGAGAGTACAGAGTGCTGCTTTGTCAACCCTGCATGGCCCGTGAATTAGCATGTGATCTTTTGTTGCCCTTGGAATTAAGGAATTTGCCTTTTCCACCTAGGCTCATCCTTCTGGGGATTGGCCCCTCCTGGCCAGCCTTAGCTGACTTGTTCATTTGTGCAGGAGATAATAAAGCCAGAAAAATCTTTAGGTTCCGGCAAGAGGGGCCCCTGCTCTGGTCCCTCCAGTCTATAGGGTCCTGTCGCGGTGTTCCTTTGCCTATACTCTTCCCTGCTGGGTGAGGCGTTAATGGAGCCAAAGGGGCCTGCCCCTTAGAACTCCAGCTCCCCATCTAGGCCACATTGCAGAGGCCAGGTCCCTAAAATCCCCTGTTCAAATGGGCCTGTACCCTCTTCTAGGGTCTATATGGGCTGCTCCCCAGATCTACACTCATGAGGATGTACTATGCTGCCTGTCTGAGGCCTGATGGAAGCCAAGGGCAGCTGTTGGGGAGCAAGAGATGGGGGTGAAGGTGGACTGAACAGAGACCTCAGGTTTCCACACAGCTGTGTCCTCCTGCTGGCTTAGGACAGAGTCAAGGTTGAGAAGAGAAGAGGCAGTTCCCCAGATCACACTTCAGCTCAGAACTCTGATGAGCCAATGCATTCTAAATTGGAACTTGGCCTCCCAGATCATTATGAAAATATTTGTCAATTTAGGAGATGAGCACTTACTTTAACAACTTCTTAGCTTGATTTTTAACTTTAAAACATTGAATCGTAGGGTATATGGTAAGTGGACCTCCATTTGTGCTCTTCTTACCCTGGGCCTGGGGAAAACAATACTATCATTTAGGTGGTTATTAGGATTCAATGCAAAAAAAAAAAAAAAAAAAAAATCGTATGGGTACAGAGCAGGTGCTCAGTAAGGATTATACGCTTTTCCTTCCTGCTCATCACTGTCACTCAAAACATGAAGTTGCAGAAAAGAATCCTCCTCCAAGTAGGCCACCAGCTTCCTCCTTTCTGGTTAGAATGCAGCTCATGCTGGACTAACTAATGTGCCTTCAGGCCTTTCCACTGAGAGGCTGATCAAAATTTGGAGTTAAGCCTAGATCTCTCACTTAACTGTGGCCAAAAAAATGGCTCTTATGCCAACCAGGAAGTCTGTGGCCCCCTTCTGAAGTGGCTCTGGGGCGAGGCAGCCTTGGGGCAGGCAGGGCTCCAGGAACCCAGGCCTTCTGTGTGTGTCCGGTGATCTGGCAAGACCCATGGCGAGAGATTTCTGGGGTGGGAAGCAGGGAGGGTAAAGCAGCCAGTTCGGGCACTCAGAGAGCTGTCTGCAGAGGTGCAGTGGCCTGAGCTCAGGAAAGGTGCCTGGAAACCCAGCAGTGCTTCCTCAAGGGCCAGCGAGGGGGGAGAAGGGGGAGGGCAGCTGGCCCATGGAGGACTCAGAGAAGCCAGACTTCCTGGGTAAGTTGGAACAAGCAGAACAGGTTCACTCTGCTATGCATCTCATATTTGCTGCAGTGGATCTACTTCGTATTTTGAAAGTACCCACTTATTGTCTCCATTGCAAACAGCAAGTTGAGAGTATGCTAAGTCGTCAGAAAATAGGGCTGGACGCCATAGGCACAGAGCTGGAGGCATAGAAGAGGTAACGTGTCAAAGGACAGTGAACGAGACAGTAGATGAGTGCTGGGGAGTAGGGTGGAAACAGGAGGATGGGAAGGTAATCGGGCCACATTGAAACGGCCTCCAAGTGTTCTGTTGCTTCATGGATCACAGAGGAAAATGCACTTAAGACTATAATACGATTTCCTTCTCATTAGAAAACTCATTTCCTATAAACTTTAGGAGATTTTCCATACTGGTTTCCACATGTTAAGGAATGTTTAACCCATATATCTTGCTGGTTGAATTTTGAATCTATTATCTATCTATCTCTCTATCTATCTACCTACCTACCTCCCTTTTAAATAACCAGAAATACAAATTTATTAAGAAGCAAAGAAAATTTATTTTTCAATCACAGGAAAATTCATCTGATAATTTTGGTGCCCCACTTAGTTCTAGGAAACATATATCTGAAAAAGCACTATGAAAAAACATTGCTGGAGACTTAAGATGTCAAAAACAAAGTAATTTTGTAACTATTTTCAATGTATTCAATGCAAGAGAGGGGTGTACCTCTCAGAAGCGAGATCTATTTGGCCATCCGGGGTACATCATGCTTCCTTAAGATCAAGAAATATGGGCTCACTTGGAGGCAAAGTATAAAAAGCCTTTAAATTTGTACTCTGCTACATTTTATCTGAAGCGCTGGGAGGTTAGGAATGCAGTCAATTCACCTCCATGCCTATCCTGCCCCCACCACCACCCCGTGTATACTTTAACTCCCGGCTGCCCCTCATATTAAATCCATGTTGGCCAATTTTGATGATAAAACACTAGTTCTTTATACCTATTATTGGTATAAATGCATCATTGTTTATTTGCCAAATCCCTGAGAGGCAAAGATCTAATTAATCTATTAAGGCTTCTGTTGGAAAAAAGTCAAACCTTTCAAATGAGAAACCTGGGTCGATATCATCAGTGTGTTTTGCAACAGGGCTGGCTGGATTGCTCCAGACAAATCAGACGGCCTCTGCCCTGCACATTCTGAGGTTCTCGCAGGCTGGGAGTGACAGGCTGGGGATGCCGAGGAGGGGGCGGTTCCATTTGGGGCTGGTAAGCAGAAGGAGCCTGCGGTTTCCAGCCGACCAATGGCCCAGGCCCCATACCGCTGCAGGGGAACCACTGGGGCTGTATCTGCAGAACTGGGACCAAATTAAGGGAAGATGGGGCTGGAAGTGAGGCCTTAGGCATCTCCGTGGCATGTGCCTCGTAATCTTCCAGGGTGGGGGACTCAGCTCTGCTGAGTGGGTGCAGCTTCCTGATGGGCATGGCCACTCATGGGAAGGGGGTTAACATGATCCCCCCATAAGACCTCCCAGGGCCAACTGGCACTGGGAGTGGGAACTCTGGTTTGGTTTATTTGTAAGCTACAACCTTCCACATTTTTCCCATACCTTAAGAACACTTGAACCCCAGACTTATCCCCCCACCTTTTTAACAAATTTATTTAAAGAGAGAGAGTGAGAGAGAATGAGCAAGAGAGGAGCAGAGAGAGAGGGAGAGAGACAGAATCCCAAGCATGCTCTGCACTGTCAGTGCAGAGCCTGATGCGGGGCTCGAACCCACGAACCTGTGAGATCACGACCTGAACCGAAATCAAGAGTCAGACGCTCAACCACCTGAGCCACCCAAGCGACCCTGATCTCCCCCATTTAAGGCTCATCTCCCCTGTAGGGACACAAAAACAAATCACCATGTCATTGAAATGACAACTATGGGCATGTTGCTAGTTGCTAGGAGAGAAGGAAACAGAGGAACCAATTGACCACCCCTCTCGGCAAAGTGAGAGAAGACCTCAGGAGCTCTCCATCCAAGAAACCTGTGAGTGGTGACTTCACAGAGCTGAGCAATCCTCCTCGGAGGACCTTTATCAAATGGTTTTGGCTCTTTAATTTTTTTTTTAATGTTTATTTTTGAGAGAGAGAGAGAGAGCAGGGGAGGAGCAGAGCTCCAGGCTCTGAGTTGTCGACACAGAGCCCCGTGCGGGGCTCAAACTCACCAACTGTGAGATCATGACCTGATCCGAAATCGGACTCCTAACCGACTGAGCCCCCCAGGCGACCCTGGTTTTGCCTCTTTAGATTTCCAAGCACAAATGCTAAACCATTAGGAGATTTCCAAACTGGCTTTGTGACATCTGTACCCACACGGTGGGCATAGCGTGACCAACATTTGGCAATGGGGGAGCAGGAAGAGAATGTGCTTACTCTACAGCTCTATCCAACAGACCTTTCTGCAGTAATGGAAATGGTCCACATCTGCACTAACCCTGCAGCCGCAGGACCCACACGGCTATTGAGCACTCGGGTGTCACCAGTACCACTGAGGAACTGAAGTTTTCCTTTCGTTTCATTGAAATTCTCTTAAATCGAAATAGCCATAACTGGCTAGTGGCTCTCATGTTCACGCAGCATGAAGTTCTCTGACCTCGAGATGCTAAGGGAGAGAGGGCAGCTTCAATTCCTCCTGGTCTCCCCCTTTCTCTTGCTTCCCTCGACATTCAGCTTCTCCTTGTTCATCGGTCCCCAGCAGCCCCACTGCCGAGGCCTCTCCTCGGTTAACCCTGCCCCTCTGGCCAAACTTCAGGAAGAAGCAACACTACACTATCTTCTTTGAAAAGACTGAGTATGGCTTTCTTTGAGCGCGATGAGGTTGGCAAGGACCGCTGAAACTGAGCGTGATACTCCAAACTGCTAATTTGCTAAAATAATTTGGGAGAGTGCTACTCTCAAACCCTGACATGAGTGAAAGCAACCTTTCTAAATTTACAGGAGGCAAAAGTCCATGCTACTGGAGGTTATGTTTGCTAATTATCTCAGTGGTTGTTTATTAAATGGCTATCGCATATTTATTTCTCTCTGTCAGAGCACTTGGCCCAGAAAGGCAGGCTCACTCGCTGAAATGTTCTGCCGTGACCCAATCCAAAAGATTCAGCCTGATTTCTTATCAACTGGAAATTTGGAATTACATAATCAGCTTCCCCCTCCCCCGCCCCAAAGAGCCACAGATGTTTTAATGATTGCCTTTGCAACCCAGGCAAACCGTCCCATACATAGGCCCTTCTGAGAAGAAGAGAGAGGCAGGTAGGCATAGGGGCCTGTGTTTTGTACTATTCTGGTCAACCACCTACAGTTGATTGGATCAGGGCTGGGCATTGACCCCCCAGAGCAGCCAACTCCATAGGCTGACCAGTGACCTATGACCTGGCGCAAAAGAATGTCCTCCACGCAGATTCCCTCTCTCTGTAATCTAAACTGGAAGCAGAGAGAATCGGACAGTAATGGCAGAAACGGCAGGTGGCGGGGCGCCTGGGCGGCTCAGTCGGTTGAGCAAACGACTTGCGGCTCAGCTCATGATCTCACAGTTCGTGAGTTCGAGACCCGCATCAGGCCTGCTGCTGTCAGCACGGAGCCTGCTTCGGATCATCTGTCCCCCTCTCTCTCTGTCCCTCCCCGGCTGGCGCTCTCTCTTTCTTTTTTTTTTTTTTTTTTTTTTAATTTTTTTTTCAACGTTTATTTATTTTTGGGACAGAGAGAGACAGAGCATGAACGGGGGAGGGGCAGAGAGAGAGGGAGACACAGAATCGGAAACAGGCTCCAGGCTCTGAGCCATCAGCCCAGAGCCCGACGCGGGGCTCGAACTCACGGACCGCGAGATCGTGACCTGGCTGAAGTCGGACGCTTAACCGACTGCGCCACCCAGGCGCCCCTCTCTCTTTCAAAAATAAATAAAATAAACGAAAGAAAGAAAGAAAGAAAGAAAGAAGGAAAGAAAGAAAGAAACGGCAGGTGGGGGTTGGGTGTGTGAGAGGAGCCAAATATAGTGGCTCAGGGAGGGAGCTCTCAGCCAGAGACTGATTTTGCACAAGTGGGATAGAGCCTTGGAAACTGTGTTTTCAAAATTCCTCAAGAGATTCAAACACGCTGATATCCAGTTTGTTTTAATTCCATAGGTGCTTAGTCACCTCCAATAGGACACGTCTACCTAACCTCGCACCTCCCATTTGGAACTTTCGCATAAGACACAGTCAGTATTTTGCTATTGTTGGTAGTAATTCAGTGTAAGGCTTTCAATTTAACATTTCCTTGGGATAGATTGCTAGTAATAGGGTTTATAGTCAAAGAGATACTTATCTTTGTGGTTCTCCCTACAGATTATCTTCCCAATGGGTTGTGTAACTTCACAGCTTCATTGATTTCACCACAACCTTGCCAGCCTTGCATTATTTTACATTTCCCTCCCAATTCCCTATATTTCTTTAGGAAATGTCTGAAAGTACCTGAAATTTGCTTTAATTTGCATTGCCTTTGATTACAGTTAAGATAATCATTAAGATAATGTTTCCCATTGGTGCATTTACTGTTTTCTCCCTGAGTTTCCAAAAGTAATGTCATCTAGACGCCCCTTCTCCTACAGTTAAACCTTTCTCTATTTTCAAAAGCACAAACCAACTTAAACATTTCCAGTGACAGCGTCCTCAAGCACCATTAGAAAAGTAGTCTTTTTCCATTGTAGTGAAGCCTCTATCGTGTTTTCCAGTGGTCTTTTGCACACAGTAGGTGACACACATACTTGTCCAGTAACCATGTCTCTATAAAGACAAGACAACCAGATTAAACACAGTTAAGCCTCTTTCTTTCTTTCTTTCTTTCTTTCTTTCTTTCTTTCTTTCTTTCTTTCTTTCAAGTTTATCTTTATTTGAGAGAGAGCAAGTGGGTCAGGGGCAGAGAGAGAGGGAGACAGTGAATCCCAAGCAGGCTCCACACCATCAGCGAGGGGCCCCGACTCGAGGCTCGACCTCACAGTCAGTGAGATCATGACCTGAGCTGAAATCAAGAGTAGGATGCTTAACCGGCTGAGCCACCCAGGTGCCCCGAAGTTAAACCAATTTCTTAACTGCAGGACTTCTCAGAACCTTCAACACTCCTTTAACAAATACTCGGTGAACTTCCAAGAGAAGAATGTACAAGGCACCTTTTCCATATCTATCTTGCCTGCCATTGAATCCTTGTGTGCTGAGGCATGCTGAAAGAATGGAGTCCTGGAGGAGGTGCTTTGAGAAGCTTTGCCTGGCCTAGAGATCACGCCCACACTAAGGTCAGTATGTTGACCGAAGCAGGGGCAAAACCATGGCTTCCCTCAGTCTCTCCACTGCAGCCACCAATACAGTGATGAAACACAGACATATCTTAAGAAATATTTTAAATAATATATTTGAAAAATCAGTGCGAATGTTGGAAAGATAATTTGTGGTGCAAAAAGGAAAGTGACAACATGGCATGTAGAAAAGGATCCTGTTTCTGTTTAGAAAAAAATGTTTATCTTGCCAATTGTTCATCACCTCCAGCCCTTACCATCACCTGGGATGTTTCCCTCAGCAAGAATGTCAAATCATACAGACCATTCTAAATTTGCTTAAAATTTTAGGATATGTTTATATTGATAGACTATCTTGTTTGTTGATTGCACCATCATGTTATGTTTTCTATTTTATTTTATAATATTAATGTTTTATTTTATTATTTTTGAGAGAAATAGAGGGTGTGCGAATGGGAGAGGGGCAGAGAGAGAGGAGACGGAGCATATGAAGCGGGTTCTGTGCTGACAGCAGATAGCCAGATGTGGGGCTCGAACTCGAGAGCCATGAGATCACGACCTGAACCGAGGTCAGATGCTTAACCGACCGAGTCACCCAGGCACCCCTATATTTTGTTTTAAAATGTGTTTATGGGGCCGCTTGGGTGGTTCAGTCGGTTAAGCGGCCAACTTCAGCTCAGGTCATGATCTTGTGGCTCGTGAATTTGAGCCCCGTGTCGGGCTCTGTGCTGACAGCTCAGAGCCTGGAGCCCGCTTCAGATTCTGTGTCACCTGTTCTCTCTGCCCCTCTCCCGCTCACGCTCTGTCTGCCTCTCTCTCTCAAAAATAAATAAATGTTTAAAAAAAATTATGTTATACTTTTGCTTTACCTACAGAATGCTGTTTACTTCATGATAAGGTTATTATTAAACTATCGAACTTTTGAAAACTTATTATTAAATTCACGCTATTATTGAACTAACTCCCTCTATTAGATATTGCCAGAGAGTAATGTCTTCACAATGAATATGGTGCTGTAAGATGACAGAGAGGGAAACAACCAGTCTATCTCTACAGGGTCAGAAAGGTTTTACCAGGGAATGTGATCTGGGGTTCTGAAGGGTGAATAAGAGTTCGCCAGCGGGAAGGTGGGAGAATATGTTTGAGGAAGTAGATTTGCATATAAAGGCTTGAAGCTTAGCTTTATCAGGGTTTTATAATTCGGGTTTTAGGTTGAGGACTTTGGTCCTTTTTCAGTTAATTTTCACATATGGTGTACATTAGGGTCCGACTTCATTCTTTTGCATGTAGATATCCATTTTTCCCAGCACCGTTATTGAAAACACGGTCTTTCCTACTTGAATGGTCTTGGCACCCTTGTGGGAGCAGAGTCTGAAATCTAGCTCTGTCAGACTTCAAGTGGTATGGTTTTTTTGTAGTAGAGTGTGTGCCCCAGTTTTCTTTAAAGCAGTGCTTCTCTCCCAGACCCGGAAAGGCTGTCATGGGCCAGGCCGGGAGAGCCCCAGACATGCCTCCCAGGCGGGGCGAGTAGGCCTCAGGCATCGCCCAAGGGCAGCCCTGCCGAAGTCAGTCTGCTCCCTCTGGATGTGGCCACACCAGCTGACCGGGCCTGGCTCGGGGACTGCCCAGACCGGTTTGCAGGGTTTCTGTTCCCTGGGAGCTGGTTCCCTGGCCACCGTGGTGGCTTTCTCTCTCTCCCCCGCCACCCTCTCTTTTTCTGCCTCTATTTCTTCTTAAATTCCCTCTCTTCCTCTCTCTTTTCTCTTCTTTCCTAGTCCGTGCACAGTCCCTGCCAACCCCCAGGCCAAAGGCCCTGAGCCACAGACTTCATTTCCACTCCCATGCCCGAGACTTGGGGCCCCTCTCCTCCCTTGGGCCGCCTGCCAGGCCAGCCAGGCTCTGACCCAGAAGGTTTCTGGTTTTTTTTAATGGATATAAAATTATCGATAATTACATGAACAGAAATGCTAACAATAACAAGTCACATTTATTGGGTCCTTACCAGACATACTTCATGTCCTTTATTCCTCACACCAGACCTGTGAGGTCGATACTATTATTAATGCCCTGTTAACAGATGAGAAACTAACTGCCCTGTTAACAGATGAGAAACTAAGGGGTGAGGGCTTGGATTCTGTGCCCAAAGTCACACAACAAAGATTCAAATGCCACCTCTGAACCATGCTTCTGGATTGGACTACTTTGTGACCATGGTCAGTTACTGAATATTTGTGTGTGCCAGCCATTGTGTGTGTGTGTGTGTGTGTGTGTGAGAGAGAGAGAGAGAGAGAGAGAGAGAGAGATCTTAATCCGGGAGGGAAGAGGACTCACCAGCCCCAAACCTAGGAGCTGCCTGACACCTGCCTCCCTCACCCCCACAGCCCATCCCTCGACTCTTGGTAATCTCTCAATTCGTTCTTTCTGCACACTGGCCCATGCTGCCATCATCTGTAACTGCTGAGGACTGATGTTGTCTTAGCACAGAGAGGCAGCCCCTTTTATGTGGCAGAGGGTGATGCATGTGCATACGGTGCTGTAAGATGACAGAGAGGGAAACAACCAGGTGTATCGACAGAGGGTCAGAAAGACCTTACCAAGAGGGCCCATCTGGGTTCTGAAGGGCGAATAAGAGTTTGCCGGTGAGAAGGGAGAATGTATTTGAGAGGCATGGATTTGCATATAAAGGCTTGAAAGGTGCTTTAGGGTGTCTGACAAATGGCAATAGTTTAGAATTCAGAATGGGGGGTGGGGTGCAGTGACAGCGGGGCTGAAGTAGCAGGCAGGGCCAGACTAAAGAAAGCCTTGTAGGCTTTGCATTACCTGTAGGTAATGCAGAGCCACTGAAAGATAAGGCCTCTGAAAGGGAGGGTGAGTCTGGTTTAAAATGCATTCAGTCTCCCCAGGAAATTAATATAGGCTGGCTAACCATTTGCACGTGAATTTGTCCAGATATGAAACATAGATGGCCCCAGGCCCCCTTTCACACTCCTAGGACTGTCATTTTTACCAGTGTCCCTTGTCATCAGCCTTGCTGAGAGATCATAAATAGGGGAACAACTTGGCCTATTTCCTTTTCCGAAAGGTGGGTGTCTTGGGAGCGGGGTAAAGTTTGGATCGGAGAGGGAGAGACATAGCGGTCCAGGGGATCAGGTAGTGACTGTGGAAAAGTGAGGTTGGCAGAGAAAGGCCCGGCTCAGCTGCCCACACCAGGAAAGTCTCCTTGACCCTTCTCTACTCTCCGCCTTAAGTAGATGGAATACTAATCTGATTGGTCAGATTCCAGGGCAACGGTTAGGTCAAGTTTGCTTGTGTGCAGGGGTCACTGAGCATAAAAAAAATGACACACAAGAATGTGCTCCTCTCTTCCTTACGCCCACACCTAGTGCACTGCCTTTGCATCTGGAGTCAGTTAGTGGCTAGGAGGAAACATCCCCCAAACAAAGGAGGGTTTAGGGAGAGACAGAGAAACAGAGACTTAGAGAGACAGAGAGAAAGAGACCCTCTTAGGCCTTGAGGCTAGAAAGCTGGGCTCCAACTCAGCTTTAGAAGAGGACCCGGGGTGCTGGGCTGGCCCAGCAAAACCAAAACAAAGCACAGCTTGTATCCGTGGCCAGTGCCCTTGCTGCCTGTCTGTTTCCCCTGGGAATCTCCCAGGCGCGGGGGAGTGGCAGGGCAGGACAGGCCTGCAGTGACTTCCATCTTAGTATCATCAACACCCCTGCCTTTATTTCTCACAGCTGAATCGAAAGGGAGAAAATGGCGGGGGGGGGGGGGGGGGGGGGGGGGGGTGGGGAGCGGGCGGGGAGGGGAGGGGATGAAGGGATAAAAAAGAGGGTGGAGTCTTGGAGGTCAGAAACTGGCTCTAGGGAGTACAGAAGAACAGGGCCCCCTCCCAGTGAGTCAGTGAGGGCGGGAGTTGGTGTGGCTTCGGGGAAGGGCTGGGTTGCAGTTTGGAGAGGGCCAGGAGGGAGGGAAGGAGGCCCAGCCAGATAGCTGTGGGATCGGGGGTTCCAACGCCAGCGAGCTGCTGCTCACCAGCTATGTGGCCTCAGGCAGGTCCCACAACTTGTCCGTGCCCCAGTTTCCTCAGCTGTAAACTGGGGATAAGAACACCTCACAGCCAGAGTTGTCATGCAGAATAATTAAATGCGGTCATGTCTGTGACAGCACTTAATAAACCATAAACCTCTGAGCAACACAGAGAAATATTATCCTTTTTAGGATTCCCTTGGGAATGAAAAGCGGGGTGCCTCTGAGAATTCTCAGCTCCACCCAGCTCTCTGCTCATTTTCACAAAATGCCATTTACTCTTCTCCCCCAAACCCTCTCTATGTGTTTGTTCTCTGATATTCCCACTTCCCTTTAGTCTCTCCTCCTCGGTAGGCTTTGTCCTTGTTTTCTCCTAATACCTATTGGCCTCCCCAATATTAAAATAAGAACCATAGTCTCAAAACTTTTGCTTGGTCCTCCTGCCCCCTTCTAGTTACTGCCCTGTTCCCTCTTCCTCCCAGTCTTATTTGTTTACAGGAGTTTTGCAGTTTATAAAGTTTTTTTTTTTTTTTTCCTTGCATCGACTGCTTTGTCATAGCATTAGTATCATAATAAAACTTTGAGGTTGGAAGTATCGGCAGTACTTGCCCATTTTACAGATGAGAAAAGTGAGTCTTGGACTAGAGTCCAACAGAACTCCCGTGTTGTTTCTTTGATACTTCACCGCTTTCCTTTGATGCTAAGCTTTCAAAGCGAGTGGTCTGGCTCTACCATCTCCATTACCCTGCTCTCATTTTCTCTTCAATTGTGTAACCCACTGGCTGCTCCCACCATGTGGGCCACAGCTCTTCTCCACTAGCCTACTTCAGAGGCCCGTCACGGACCTCACTCCCCTTAAACCTTCACTGCCATGCATCTGACCCTACCTACTACCTTCTCTTTCTTCAAATTATCTTTCCGTGGCTTGAACTAGCACTTGAAGTCTACAACAGAAAAGGAGGTGATGGGGAGGGTTCCTTTTGTGTCTGTGGCTCCTGTACCTCGGTTGTACAGGGTTAATTAACCCCAGTGAGTCATGGAAGCCTCGCTTATTGGAATACAGCTTCCCCGGCGTGCTCTGAGCTGTAGCAGGATTTCAAAAGCAGATTCTCCTCAGCCACCAGCCCAGCTGCCAAGGGCCTTGCCACAAAAGAGCAATTTGCCTTGGTTTTGACCAACTTGACAGAAGATGGGCTTTTTACTTGATGGCAAAGAGGACCAGAGCTGTCATCTTATGACTCGGCTGGGCATGGGAAGGTTGATGCCAGTAGTCTTGGACAGAGCAAAAGGGGTCACTACTTGGAATTAGACTCTCCCAGCAAGACTGGAGCAGGGACTAGGCAGATGAACCCAGCTGTAAGTGATGGTGTAGGGGTGATTGATGTCTAGTCCCGCATTGTCTGATATGGCCACCATGAATCATTCATAGCTATTTAAATTTAAATTTAAGTGCAACAACATTAAATGTTTGGTTCCTTAGTTGCACTAGCTATCTTGCAAGTGCTCAATAGTCACATGTGCCTAGTGGTTGTCATATTAGACAGCACAGTTACAGAATGTTCGTTGTAGAAGTTCTATAGGACGACACTGATTTTAGAGCACCGGATAGAAAAGAAGAAAAGGTAAGCAGCTGGCTAAGAGAGTAAGAGAAAGGCAAACTCATCAGGAATGTCCAATAAGAGGGGTAACGTTGGAGATGTAGGCAGGGAGGTGGCAGGGTGAGTAGGCACTAGGAAAATGCCCCCTTTCTACTCTTTGAGTGCCTCTCCAGTGTGAATGTTAGGACTATCACACCAGAGCCACAGGTGTTTTCCCAAAGCAGGATGCACACCCGCTAGGGACAAAATGGGTCCTCAGATAGGAAACCCATGCTAGGGCTGGCATCAGGGGAGTGGGGGGACACCCAATTCTGTCCAGATGTTGATCTTTTTTTTTTTTTTTTAATTTTTTTTTCAACGTTTATTTATTTTTGGGACAGAGAGAGACAGAGCATGAATGGGGGAGGGGAAGAGAGAGAGAGGGAGACACAGAACCGGAAACAGGCTCCAGGCTCTGAGCCATCAGCCCAGAGCCCGACGCGGGGCTCGAACTCACGGACCGCGAGATCGTGACCTGGCTGAAGTCGGACGCTTAACCGACTGCGCCACCCAGGCGCCCCAGATGTTGATCTTTTGAGTCTAGACAGAGGGCTGGATAGTAGATGTTTGAAATGGAGATCTAGGAATGAGATGCTGAGGAAGAAGTCAGAAATACGATCTGGAGCAGGGGGAAGGGTTGGCTAAAAATACAAATTTGGGAATCAGTTGTAGTCACTCAGAAGTCCTTTTGTCACTGCCACTTCTGTATCTAAAAATTTGGATGATGGTTTGTTAACTCTCCATTTATTTCTGGACCATTCAGTGATGAGTATTGCTTTGCTAATGGTTTGCTTGAAGACAAGTCCTTTAAAGAATGAACAGAGTGGGGCACCTGGGTAGCTCAGTCGGTTAAGAATGAACAAAGTAAGTGTCTACTTAAAACAATACTTATGCTCTGTGTTTGGAAAATAGAGCAAATGAAGGAGAGGAAAGATCTGGGACCTGGAAAATCATCATTCTAATCTGATTCATTCCTTAAATTGTAAATTCCAGGGGGTAGCTTCCAGGCACAGCTGGATCCAGGCAGGCAAAAATTGAATTGTCATATGAAATTGATGTCTCTCCATCTCTTGGCCCGCTTCTCTTTGTGTTGTTATCATCTCAGGCTTTCTGCATGTGGCGTCAATATGGGCCCACACAGCAACGTAGACTTAACACTGCTGGTTCCCGGTAATTTCAGCAAGAGGTCCCGGGCTGACCTCCATTGGCCCAACATGGGCCTACCCATGGAACTACCCATTCTTGAGCCAGTAACAGGTCTGTGGAAATGCAATGGTCTGATTAGCCAGGCCTGATCGTGTGCCAAACCTGAGGCAGGGGATGGGGTCAGCTTCGCCTAGATCATTAGGCCTCTCAGTGCAGGTGAAGGAGTTTGCAAAGTAACCCAAACTTTGTAACCCGAAATATAGGCTAGCAGAAACCACAGCTGCCCACTACACAGTCTTTAATTAATGATAGCTATTATTGTGAAACAATACCAGAAAGATTAGGCAGCCATTAATTAAATACTAAAAAGGGTAGGGAAGGCTTTGTGGTACCTAGTAAGGTCTCAGTAAACGTCTATGGAAAGAAAAATTTACAAGGGAGTAAATAGGAACATATACTAAAGTGCAATCTTGTTCTATGAAAAAATGAGTCTGATGGAATGAGGGCACAATTTTATTGAGTCTAGGAAATGAGCCAGGAAACAAAGGATAGGGATAAATGGCGCATTTCTGAAAGGAGTTCCTTAGAGACAGGGCTAAGGGCTGTTTAATTAACATGTAAAACTACTCCAGAGGAAGGGAGTGCATAAGAAACTCTCCAAGGTTTGCTGATGATACGAAGCTCTTGGAGCAGTGATGACAAGCCCGATGGGAAGCTCTCATGAACCTGAGGAAGTGGGCGAAAAAGTGGGAGCTGAGCTATAACCAGGACAAGGCAAGAGGGTGATTCTAGAGATGAAGTTCTAAACTCGGCCCGTGAAACTCAGGAAGTCAAGCTGCCACTAATGACCGAGAAAAGGACCTGGGATTTAGCGCAGTTTCTTGGGAACTTCAGCTCAAGATGGTTCTAGACAGAAATGCAGGGGAACATACTGGGGCTTCTGAATAACGGTTTGAGGGCCGAAAGTCTCATGAAAGAGTGATGTATTGACAGACAGGATACCTGTGCAGTTCTGGCCCGTTCACATTGAGCCAGAGGCAGTCTGAGAAACGGCAATTAAAATTTTTGAATTTTATAGACCTCAGTTAACAGGGATAGAGACTTTTAGGTCCAAAAGGCAAAGATTAAGACAGAGCAATCACTGAAATAATAGCACTGTGAACGGACAAAATGCAAGCTGGCTCATCAAACGTTGAAATGCTGAGGTTGAAACCTGAGTGACATGAAATTTAATTAAAGGAAGGCGGGAGCTTCTGTTTCTGCTCTGCGTGGTAGAGAAAATAGTGCTTAAATTACTCTAGTGATGAGGACTGCGTGAGATCAAGTAGGGTACGGTGCCTGATGCAGAGGAAGTGGAGGTGAACCTAAAGCCACATGGAGTCCCCCTGGGATTCTAGATGATGCGGTGCTGTCGGTAGCATAGGGAATCTACAGTCAGGGGACAGGAGTGTGGGCTTAGGCTGCGCTCTGATGTCCATCTTCCCCATCCCTAAAAGGCAACAGCCATACCTACCATAGGTAGGTACACCCATAGGGCCACATGACAATGAAATAAGATCCTGCATTCATTCAGGAAGTGGTTCTCTTGAACATCTACTACTCACCAGACAGCAATCTAGGTACTAGATGACGATACAACGATGAATAAGAAAAAGCCCTGTCCTCACAGAAGTTGGCGTCTAGTGGGAGACAATGACAGTGAATAAATCACCAGCTGAATGAGGCTCACGGTGGAGGGCTGGTTTTGAAAACCATAATGTGGGGCACCTGGGTGGCTCAGTCAGTTAAGCACCAGACTTTGGCTCAGGTCCTGATCTCATGGCTCGTGGGTTCGAGCCCCGCGTTGGGCTCAGAGCCTGGAGCCTGCTTCGGATCCTGTGTCTCCCTCGCTCTCTGCCCCTCCCTCCCCCTCTGAAAGACAAATAAACATTAAAAAAGAAAAAAGAAAACTGTAATGCACCAAACTAATATAACGATACTGCACTTGTATTCATTTCCTATTGCTGCTGAAATAAATTACCACGAACTCAGTGGCTTAAAACAACACAAATGTATTATTGTACAATTTAGAAGCTGAGAGTCTGAGATGGATTTTACAAGCTAAAATCAAAGGCTGCATTCGTTCTGGAATATCTAGGAGAGATCATCTCTTCCTTAACTTCTCCAGATTCTGGCGGTTGTATGCCTTGGCTCCTGGACCCATCACTCTGGCTTCTGCTGCCAATGGCACCTCACTGTCTCTGACTCTGACCCTCCTGCCTCCTTCTTATAAGGACCGTTGGGATTATACTGGACCCAACTGGATCACCCAGGATAATCTCTCCACCTCAAACTCCTTAATTTAGTCATATCTGCAAAGGGGATTGTGATGTGGACATCTCTGGGGGGATATTATTCGGCCGACCACATTACTTTTGGGCTATCCAGTAGGAAATGAGCTGTCCTTAGGAACCAGCAAGTAGATTGGGCTACCTCTGAACACCAACTTGCTGCTGGTCTTGTATTAGGGCAAGCAGAGTGGGTATCCGAAGGCTGACTGCAGATGCCCCTTCACAATACAATGTCACGTAGTAGAGCCCTGGAGAGTCACACAGAGAACACTATACAACAAGTGAACATGCTTGCGGCTGCCATGCAGGAGCTCGGAGACCTCAGGCAAGGATATTACTCCCCTAAGCCCCAAATTCCACCTAAGTCAATGGGGATAAACAGAACTACCTGGAAGGGTTGGAGTGAGGATTAATGAAAATATCATCCATGAAATCACCTAAGGCCGTGCCCGATCCTCAAAAAATGCCTATTTTGGAATGCCTCCTGAATCCGTCCCTCCCTTTTTCTCTGTCCCTTTTGCTGCGACCACTGCCTCCTTCCACGCCTCTCAGAAACCTCCACTGTTTATCATGCCAGGTGCCTCAGCCTGGCAGTGGTTAGGAGCAACAGCCTTGAAGCTCTGTGAACGAGCCCCTATTAACGGTGAAATCTGGAGCGGGTCTCTTAAGCGCCCTAAGCTTCAAGTCTGTACAAGGGGGATAACACCGGCTATAGAACCAAGTTATTCTGAGGATTAAGTGAGATGATGAATGGAAAGGGCTTACTTAGCACAGTGCCAGGCACAAAAAACAGCAGTGTTCTTGTTCTGGAGAGGCCTGCCCTCCTCTCAACCTCCTCTTCCTCAATATTCCTTTCAGCAACACTGGACGACCCACTTCTCCCGGAAGCAGGCCTTGAATGTGTATACCGGAGGGGCACGGTTTATAAACACTGGTCTCTGCCTCGGACCTTTACCAGCCTTTTCAGTTATGGTTGTTTATTTATGGGCCTCTGCCTCAATACTGCACACAAGCTTCTTGAGGAAAGGTGTTTTTTTCTGAGGCGTAGGTTGGAAAAGTACGCTTCCTCCTTGTCCGGCCTCAATTTCCTTATTTGGATCGAGTCCATTGGACTGGAATGGCTACAAGGGCCCTTCCAGCTCTGAGATTTTAATTTTTTTTTTTCTTCAACGTTTTTATTTATTTTTGGGACAGAGAGAGACAGAGCATGAACTGGGGAGGGGCAGAGAGAGAGGGAGACACAGGTACGGAAACAGGCTCCAGGCTCCGAGCCATCAGCCCAGAGCCTGACGCGGGGCTCCAACTCACGGACCTCGAGATCGTGACCTGGCTGAAGTCGGACGCTTAACCGACTGCGCCACCCAGGCGCCCCCAGCTCTGAGATTTTAAACGGACAGAACTTAACTTAGTAGGGACATTGTAGATCATATAGTGCTCCCCTCTCCTTTTCCAGAAGGGGCAACTGAGGGCCCACTAGGGCCTTCACTGAACGCTATTCTCTCTCTCTCTCTCTCTCTCTCTCTCTCTTTCTCTGGCCTCCGGAACAAGGCTCCTGTAGGGCATGCAGCCCCGTTTTCCGTGCTAGGCTGGGGGAGACTCTGGCGGCTCCAGGGCTCCGGGTTCGGGACGCCGGAAACACGTGTGTGCTCACCTACGTGTACACACGTGAGCACACCTACAGCAGCAGGGGGCGCTCGGGCCGGCAGGGGGCAGCACAGCCCCGGTTTGCAATTACCCGGCGCAGCCCCGAGGGAGGAGGGCGTGCTGCAGTCCCGGCGGCGGTGGCGGCGGCTGGAGGTGCAACCTCCCAGGTGGGAGGCGGGGGCTGCGGGCGCAGGAAAAGGCGCCTCGGGAGCCGGCGCTCGGCGGGGCCTCCTCGGGCCCCGGGCGCGGCGCGGCGAGTGGGAGCGAGCGCGCCGGGAGCACGCAGGCGCCCTGCTCGGCTGGCCCTCGGCCGGCGCGCGGCGCGGGAGCAGCCCGCAGCCCGCGCCCCGCGCCCCCCGCAGCTCCCGGGCCGCCCGCGGCCGGCCGTCGGGAGCGGCCCCTCAGCGGCAAGCTCGGGCCGCCGGCCCGGGAGAGCGCGCGGCGGCAGCGGCGGCGGGACGGCCCCGGGGCCGCCCCGAGCGCGCCCTCCCGCCCGCGGCCACTCGCGGCCGGCGCTGGCAGGGCCGGCGCGCCCCGCAGGCAGCCGGAGCGCGGCCTCGGCCTCGGCGGGAGCGAGCCCCGGGCTGCAGGCGTTGGGAGGCGGCGCGGGCGGCCGCGGGCACTGACGGCGTCGCGGGGCGCTCCCGGGCGGCGGCGCAGCGGCGGCGGCGCAGGGGGCGGAGGCAGGGGGCGCCCCCAGCCAGGATGCTGCGGTTCCTGCGCCGGACCTTTGGCCGCCGCTCCATGCAGCGCTACGCGCGGGGCGCGGCGGGGCGCGGGGCCGCCGGGCTGGGGGACGAGCGCGACGGGGGACCCCGGGGGGGCCCGGCCGCCGCCGCCGCCGCCTCCTCGACGCTGCCCGCGGCTCCGGGGGGCAGCGTGTTCCCGGCCGGCGGCGGGCCCCTGCTCACCGGCGGTGCGGCAGTGCACATCTCCGCCGCCGGCGCTGCCAAGGCCACCCTGTACTGCCGTGTCTTCCTGCTCGACGGGACTGAAGTGAGCGTGGACCTGCCGGTGAGTGACGGGGCCGACCCGGGGTACTGACACCCCTTGGGGCAGCTCCCCTCCCCCGCTGCTCCCCTCTGGGAGATCCAAGGATCCCTTCCCCCTTCTCCTGCGATCACTTCCTACCCCTGCTTCCCTCTCGGGCCACCCCGTCCCGGTCTCTTCTGGAACCCCCTCCGTGGCTTGTGCCCCCTCGTTGGGACACTGCGCTGCTGGATTGCGCCTTCTCCGGTTCCCACCTAGTCCTTTGGGCCTCACTCCCTCCCCAGCTCACCCAGTCCCCTCTTCCCGAGTCCCCGCCCCCTGGCGCGGGTGACCGGCGTTCCCCTTCCGCCCCCTGGGTTCCAGCGGGGGCCTTCTTGGTGCTGGGTTATTGCTTAGAAAAATCTCAAAGCAATGCGGGGCTGCCTCGAGGTGGCCTGCTTGCCCCCACAAAGTCGCCATCAGGCCTTGTGGAGACGGCAGGAAGGAGAAGCCTCGTCCCCAGCTGCCCAGCAGGTGCCCCAAGTTTGGGAGGCAGTGTAGGGACCATTTCTCTCCCTTTCTCGATGCCCGCCCCCGCCCCATCCCAAAGAGTCCCTACAGCCCTTAGTGTCTCGGGGAGGGGGCGGGGGAGGCAGGTGGGCGACTTGGGAGCTAACTCTAAAATCGACTCTCTTGGACCTGGCCAACTTTGCACCTGCAGAGCCCTTTGCTGGGGCGCCGGGAATTGGCCTTGGGGCCCCCACGGGGCCTGGCGCGCCGGACTTTGCGCCCCGGGCAACGTGCGTGGGGCGGCCAAGGCACCCCCGGGCGGCGGCGCCGGGTCCCGGGCCACCCGCCCACAGGTGGTTGCACCCCGCCCCCCTGCAGCAGATAGCTAGGTTGGCGCTGCTGTCCCCGCCAGGGCGTCCTGCTTTCTAGCCCGAAGGGGCCAGATGTGATCAAATCAAATCCGCACATTAATGGGGCGCCTACTGGGCACCTGGCGCTGCGGCAGACGGTGCCTTTGGGAATCTTTGGGTGTGACTGAGGACACAGCGCTGATTGAGCTTTTAGATGAATGTTACAGGTTATTCCGAGGGTTTCATGCGGAAAAAATAACATACCCAGACTTGCAAAGGAAACACTTGGGCCTTACCTTGTGGGGGAAATTCTTTAGATTTCGGGAGAGAACTAGGGACCTGTAAGGGTTTTAGATGGGAAAATCAGAACCTGCTTGGCCTTGGAGTTTAATGCTGCCTTAGGTTTAATTTTGAGAGGGTTTCAATTTATGGCAATTTTATTTTTGTGGTTCCTAGTGCTCTCCATAGAATATCATTTTGTTATGATAATACCCTTTTGGGGCCTTTTTATTCATGGAAAAGGAGCCAGCGTTCCTGTGCTTAGAGCTGTTGTCTTTAAAATAGCATGAAAATGTTACTCCTCCCCAGGATTGAGGCTTTCCAGCTTGTATTGAGCTGGGAGAGGAGGCCTGAAGAGCTTGGAGGAGTGGAGAGGTGGGCAGCTTCTGTGTGGAGAGGATGTGGCGTATTTTGCATCTCGGATCAGGGAGAGGAAAGCTCTCCATGGGAACTTTGACCGTGCTCCTTGAGGATTTTCTTGTCGGTTCCCCAGGGATGGTTCATTTTATAAAATGTATTGCTTCTGTCAGGTTTGTGCGACAGGCGTTAAGTGGTGTTTCTCAGATGAAAAATGCAAACTGAGTCAGGTGCATGTGTGGTGGATAGACCCAGACAGGTACACCAATGATCTGGTTGGGATTGGACCAGCAAGCCCAGCTCCGCGTGGGGGAGGGGGATGCTTACATTGAAAGGTTTCTCCACTTTACAAAAGGTTGCTGGACGAAAGATTTCCCCAGGTTTTCTTATGATGGCAGATTTCTCCATGCTTTAGGATGTGATGTCCTGAACCCGAAATTTTATTTATATGGACACACCCCATCCAAAGACAAAATGCGGGCTTTTGTCATGTGAGCCCTCCCGGAGGAATGATGAAGAAAAATTACCAGTGAGCACGGCTCATCGATTTAAAGATTTATTAGATATCAGAACTGCATCACACAGTCTCCTGTGCTCGTCTTCTCAGATCAGAGTGTGAGTTCCTGTAATTAATTCTCTGAGTACGAGGTTAGCACCCAGTGGCCAGAACCCAGTGAGTTTGTAGATGAATTTGTAGCACGCATGCTCCTTCCTAAGACCCATTTCACTGGGCTCACTTTTTATGCTATCCTGTTTGGCATTTAGCCCTGCTTATCATTATTTTCCTTTTCTGCTTTCCTGGATTTTTACTGCTTCCTGGGCTTTGGTGTTGCATTGCTGCCTGTCACACAGGTAGGATTTACCTTTGGCCGCCATACCCCTAAGCTGGATTTTCTATCGCCTGTCACTTCCCCAGGCACTCAGTGCGCTTGCCGGGCTAACTATGGCCCTTTGTAATTAAAACCCTCTGGTGGTGTTAGCTTCAAGAATTCCTTTGCTCAGCATACTAACAGTGGTTATGTGTTGTCATAGCCATTTTATTGGCCCTAATCTGGACACTTTAGGTTCTGAAATTGACTTGAACACAACAGCACTTTCAGTGTGACCATGCCACGGCACCTTTTCTTGAGCATGTTCAGTGTGCCAAGCATTGTGCTGTGGACACAGGTGAAGGAGAGGTGGTCTGGAGGCTCTTGGGAAACACAGGTAAAAACATGCCTTTTTATTCTAAGTGATGCTAAGTGATGTGACAGACTCACCCTGACAGCGTCCTGGGGGATGGGCAGGTTAAGAGGGCTTCCTGGAGATTTTGACTCTTGGGGTCATAGGATCTCAAATCCAGTGTCCCCTGTGCATTTTTTAGAATACCTATTGTGTCAGGTCTACTCCTTGGCTAACTCGTGGCCAGTGGTTATATTTAGTAAAGGAAGAAGCAACTGTAATTGTCTTCAGCCATCCTCAGACGGGGTCTGTAGTCTCCTTGTCTGGTGGTAGGCTGCATCTCCTAGCATGCCGGCCCGTTTTTAACCTTTGCTGTGGTTTCTCAGTCTTTGGTAAAATGTGAACAAAAGGATCTTAAAAAAAAAAAAAAAAATCCATCTGTAACTTGCTGGGATGCCTGGGTGGCTCAGTCGGTTAAAGCCTTTGACTCTTGATCTCAGCTCAGGTCACAATCTCAACAGTTTGTGAGATCAAGCCCCACATCGGGCTCCTGCACCGACAGCACAGAGCCTGCTTGGGATTCTCTCTCTCTCTCTCTCTCTCTCTCTCTCTCTGTCCCTTCTTTTCCCATGCTTGTGCGTATTCTCTCTCTCAAAATAAATAAATAAACTTAAAATAAAATGGGCTTGACAAACCCAGCTTCCAGGGGAGTCCCTGGCTCACCCTACAAGCCAGAGTGGTGCCGTGAGCCACCCCTCTTCAGAAAACCTGTCCTTGGAAGGTGCTGCCTCCCTTTCCTTAGACCAGCCCTGCCCTGCCCAGCCCTCAGGTGTGGTCTGGTCTGAGCAGGGCAGGACTCCCTCAGTCCTACCCTAGACACTTGCCTTCTATTAATGCAGCCGAAGATCCCATTAGTGTGCTTGGCAGCGGCACCCGCTGTTGACTCATATTAGCTCTCTGTTGACTAAATCCCTGGCATCGCTTTTGCTCGTGAGGCTGTTGCTCAGCCCTGTCTCCCCCTCCCCTGCGTGCACAGTCTCCCGGCAGCTCTGTGTGGAAAGCTGTCAGGAGGTGTGTGTGACTGACTGGTTAGCGCTCCTGCCATGCCTCGGAGGGCATGGCTTCTTGGCCAGTGGTGGTGCCATTGGCACGTTTGCTTTCACCGAATCTGGGACTCAGCGTTGGCTCATTGTGGTTCAGTGCTAGTGGGGAGAACTTCAGACTTGGAAGATCCGTGCTGGAGCCTTTCAGGCTGGCTGTGTAGCCCTGGGCAGCTCGAATTCTGGGAGCATCGACTTCTTGGTCTTTCAAATGGGGACGTTGGGAGCATAACGCGACAAGGATGATATAAAGGCTTCAGTACACAGCAGGGTACTGAAGGGTTGCTCAGAGGTTGTAATCTTACACACTTCTCATACCGCCTCTTTGACCTGTGGAACCAGTTGGGAAGCAGGTCTAGTAACAGATGCTAAAAACAAACCAAAAAGAGCTGTGGTAGGAAGGCTAAACATCTTTTTTTTTTTTTTTTTAATGTTTATTTTTGAGCGAGAGAGAGAGAGGTGAGGGAAGACAGAGAATCCCAAGCAGGCTCTATGCTGTCAACGTGGGAGCCTGATGTGGGGCTTGATGTGATGAACTGTCAGACTGTGACATGAGCTGAAACCAAGAGTCGGACACTTAACCCACTGAGCCACGCAGGCACCCCTAAACATCTTTTTTACTGGAAATCAGAAGTTATATGTAGTATGAGAGATGCTTTTTGAAACTTTCAGTTTTTATTTTTTTTTTAATTTTTTTTTAACGTTTTATTTATTTTTGAGACAGAGAGAGACAGAGCATGAACGGGGGAGGGGCAGAGAGAGAGGGAGACACAGAATCGGAAGCAGGCTCCATGCTTCGAGCCATCAGCCCAGAGCCCGACGCGGGGCTCGAACTCACAGACCGCGAGATCGTGACCTGAGCCGAAGTCGGACGCTCAACCGACTGAGCCACCCAGGCGCCCCTCGGTTTTTATTTTTTAATTTTTTAAAAATGTTTATTTTTGAGAGAGAGAGGGAGAGAGAACGTGAGCAGGGGAGGGGCCGAGAGAGAGAGGAAACGGAGGATCAGAAGTGGGCTCTGTGCTGACATCAGAGAGTCTGATACGGAGCTCAGACTCACAACCTATGAGCTCGTGACCTGAACTGAAGTTGGACGCTTAAGCCGCTGAGCCATCCAGGCGCCCCTGAAAGTTTCACTTTAGCTGAGAAGAGAATGCCTCCCCTGACACCCAATTGCAAGTTCTTAGAATTCTGGAAGTGGAATCTCTGATCCAGCTGAATGTATGTGATGGAACACAAAGAGCATATACCTTATTTTGGAGTTGAAAGGAACCCTAGACAGCACATATTCTGCCCTTTGTGTATATGGGAAACTGAGGCCTGTGGATAGAGTGACTTCTCGTTAGTCATTCAGGGAAGAGTTGGAACGGGTGAGTTTGAGGTGAGTGTAGGATCAGTGGTAAGAAGGAAGATTGACCCCTAGTCCTGACACAGGACCACGGAAGGGGGATGAGATATGTTTCTGGCAGTTGGAAGTAGGACGTATTTTCCTGAACAATGAGAAACTCCAGCAAAATGGTTCTCTGACTTCTGTGTACTCCAGAGTGCATCTGAGATTTTCTTTTCCTCCGGTTAAAATTCCCAGGGTCCACCCCCAGACTTTTTTTTTTTTAATGTTTATTTTGTTTTTGAGAGAGAGAGAGAGAGAGAGAGAGAGAGTGCACGCTCCCTGCGTGCACAGTGAGGGGAGGGAGTGGTGCAAAGAGCGAGGGAGACACAATTCCAAGCAGGTTCTGTGCTCCAACTCACGAACCATGAGATCGTGACCTGAGCCAAAGTCAAGAGTTGGATGCTTCACTGACTGAGCCGCCCAGGCGCCCGCAAGCCCAGAATTTCGGATTGAGAGGTTCAGGAAATTGGACTTCTAACAAGTATCCTGGGTGATTCTGATGAACATGGTCCCTTTGTATCCTTTGAAGAACTCTGGGTGTAGGACTGAGAGCTGAGGGTGGCCATGCTGTGCATTAAAAACTGCTGTAGGCAGGGAGAGGGCAATGACCATCTCTGAGCTGGGGGTTGACAGTATCGCTCCTGAGCTTTAGGGAGCCCACTCTTGCCACACGGAGTGGAGGCTGGGGCAGGTGAGGGGTGACGAGGGCCTGGCCTAGAGAAGTGGGCAGAGTGCCACAGCTGTTGGCTGGGGGAGTCCGTTGAGGGTGTGGGGACGGGGAGGCGGAGGCTTAGCGGGGTCTAGCTTGGATGCAGGGAGGTCTTCACCTCAGTTGTGGGAAAAAATGGGGGAGGCCATATGGGATACCCCAAGAGATAGGGGCAGGCAGCTCCTCATTTTCACCCTCTCTTGAGGTTCTGGCTTCCCTGGACACCTTGCCTCATCCTGGGCCTCTGGGGGGCCTGCCTTTTCCTGCCCTGGAGGGAAAGTATTGGCTCAGGGTGGCCTTTCAATGCTGACCGCACCTCCACCCCATCCCAGCCCGGGATTGAGACCGTGAGGAACCTTGGACCCCTACCTGGGTCATGAATTTGTGTATTTTTAAAAATACCTTTGTTTTGGGGCGCCTGGGTGGCTCAGTCGGTTAAGCGGCCGACTTCGGCTCAGGTCATGATCTCACAGTCTGTGAGTTCTAGCCCCGCGTTGGGCTCTGTGCTGACAGCTCAGAGCCTGGAGCCTGCTTCAGATTCTGTCTCCCTCTCTCTGACCCTCCCCTGTTCATGCTGTGTCTCTCCCTGTCTCAAAAATAAATAAACGTTAAAAAAAAATTAAAAAATAAAATAAAAATACCTTTCTTTTAAAGGAGGGATAGTTGGTGGCGGTGGTGGGGGGGGGGGGGGGCTGGTGCAGGGAGGAAGAGAGGTGAATGGTAAACATCCTTTCCTTCCCAAATGGGATACAGGCATGACCTCAATCAAACTGTGGTTTTGCACTTGCTGGATCGTCAGTGTTAATTGGGGGAAGGAGGTGTCTGTTAGCCTTTCCCATGCCAGTAACATGACCCTACACTGGTCCAGGACCGAACAAATAATAACTTGCTAAGCACTTTCACGTGCATAATCTCATTGAATTCCATCCCTAGTGCACTGCTGTGGATGAAGGCACAGGTCTGTTTAATTTTGAAATAGCAAAAGGTCAGTGTATGTGTGTGTGTGTGGGGGGGTACTTTCTCTTAAATTTTTGCATAGGGACAGGAAAAAAAGCCACTCAGTAACCACAGAAATCCTCCACCCACAATTTGTCCTCAAAACACATGTTCATCCTTCTCTACTGCCTGAGTCCCTGTGCCCAGCCTTCTCCGCTCTGCCTGGAGGTTTCCCTCTGCAGGAACCTGGGCCTGTGGGCACTCCGGTTTCCTTCTCTGGCCCATGGCAACTGCCTGTGGGCAGGGTCAGCTGCCGATTCATCTTGCTGGGTTTTTTTTTTTTCAGGTGGGTGTGTGCCTTTGTCCTCCACTTTCATTTCACATCAGAACATGCTTAAAGCAGAAAGATTAGAAAATATAGAGAAGCCAGTGAAGGGAAAACATCTCAGATTTCATCAGAGATAACCACTGTTAAAATTGGGGTGTATGGGGTGCCTGGGTGGCTCAGTTGGTTAAGCATCCGAATCTTGATTTCGGCTCAGGTCATGATCCCAGCTGGGGAGGTGGAATCGAGCCCCATATCTGGTTCTGTGCTGAGTGCAGAGCCTGCTTGGGATCCTCTGTCTCCCCCTGCCCCTCTCTCCAGCTTGTGCATACGCTCTCTCTAAAAAAAAAAAAAAATTGTGTGTATTCATCTGTAGTTTTTTCTTTTTGTATTTAGATATAAAGATGTACTCAAAATGATAAACATGTATGGGTTGATGAATGTCTCTCCATCCCTTCAGCATAGTTAAATAGGGATCACAGACCCTGAGTTTGTGTCTCTTTGGGGTGGAGGCCCTCACCCTCCCCCCCCTTGCATTCCCTGGGATCTGAGTGAAAGTGGGAGCCTCCACCACTGCTCCTGCCTGAGCGAGAAGCTAGTTCTCCATCCTCGGAGCCTCTCCTCACCATCATCTCTGCTTTCTGGAAGGTTAAAGGGCCTGCTGATGTGGCCATAGAATTCTGTCGAACCTGGGGGCTTGGGTTCTGAACACCTGCTTTGGGGTAATCATGGTTCTCTCCCCTGCCAGGGCTGTGCATGCTCTGCTACCAGCCAGAGCCGGTCTGGCAGAGATGGGTGTGAGCCTTGCAGCATCCCAGATGCGCCCTCTCTGCCCTGATCCCCCCCTCTGCCCCCCCAGGGCCCCTTCTGCAGCCTCTTTGGCTTCTCTCTAGACCTGGATTTATCTCACTAGTCCCACTTGATTTGAATGTCTTGTTTATTTTTAATTTTTTCCAAAACATGTTTTTGTTTACCTGTAGTGTATTTTCTTTAGTCAGCAAGGACTTACTGAGCACTTACACTGCATTAAGCATTGGGGAGGGATCCAGGAGGGATGAGGTAGTTCGAATCTTGAAGGGGAAACAGTGTCAGTATGTGACTTGTAGCTCCACATGAGGCAGCGCAGGGGTGAGCAGCTGAACTGTGGGGTGGAGTTGGAGATGGTTTGACGCCCAAAGTGGCATCACGTTGTCCCAAATGATGCACAGGAATTCAGCTGTAGATTTGGTCAGAAGGTGTTGGGGCAGAGGACCCAGCAGGTGCAAATTGCATGGAGGTTGGGAGCCAGAAAACCCCACTTCCTGGGCTCTGCACTCAAGTAGGAGAGGATTATGAGCTCTGGCTGTGTCCCTGAATCTTCAAAGAACAAGTGAGGAACCTTTAAAGTGTAGATGTGTATCTTGAGCTAATAAGAGCTGAGGCTTAACTGAGCATTTTCTGTATGCCTGGTGCTGTGCTAAGTGCTTAAGGGATTGGCTTGTTGAATTTTTGTAAAAACTTTGATGGTGTTATTGCTGTTATCCCTGATGTGTAGAGGGGAGAAATCGGGGCTCGGAAGACAGGTTAAAAAACTTGCCCATGTCACGTAGCTAGTAAAGGTAGACTCCAGCTTTAAGCTCAGACTGGCCATAGGACATTTGTGGTCTGGAATGGCCCTCTCATGGCAGGACCGAGCATTGGTGGGGTGGATGGTGGGTGGATTCTGAGCCTGTCCCGGGGTCCTGAGGTGGATGGGGACCTCTGAGCCTCAGAAGGGTGTCCTTTCTTTGCAGGCCAGTTGGGATTTCCAGAGATCAGATTTGTATCTTTAGTCATACTCATCGAACACAATTTCACTCAGAGTGCATTCTGGTTTGATGGCCATAAGTTTTCAACACTGAGGTCAGAAGTAGGCTTACATTATTAAGAAGTGCTTAATTGAACAACATTAAACTTAGCACACAGAACAGCATTTTGCATTTTCCCATTCCCAGCCTGCTGCATAGCAACTGCTTCCCTTCAGTCTTTGAGCTTTCCTATACATGTGCATAAACATGGTATCAGTTTTATTTTCTCCCATCCAAGCCTTCCTGACAAACCCCTCACTAATTGGGTGCCCTCTTTTGTGATTACTTGAGATTAAATATGCCCCTCAATCTCTGTATGTGTGTGTGCATGTGCGTGAAGTGAGTAACACCTGTCTCTACCTGTCTTGGGACTGGCGGCTGATAGGCAGAGCACCTGGTATCTTCTCTGTTAGGCAACCCTGCCCCCTAGGCTTGCAGAATCGGTGTCACTTCCCTTAATAGCCACCATGTGGGAAGGTATCATTATCCCATTTACACATGATCTCAGGGCGCATGTGGCCTTGGGCCACTCAGGTAATAAGTGTGGTAGAACCAGAATTGAATCTGGGTTTCCTGACTCCTTTTCCAGTGCTCTTCCCCCAGCCCATGCTGTGCACACTCAGCCTCCCTGTTTGAAATGTGTGCTCCTTGGAATTCCTTTTCGATTTGACCCTTCAGAATTTCATGCCATAACTGCCCCCCTCCCCCGCCCCTCCGCCCCTTGGTCATTCCTGTACTTCTTTGCCTTTCAGCCTCTTTGGCACTTGGGTTCTATCATTCTCAGGCTCTTTTCCCTAAAGTCCTAGCTGGCTGAGTGCCCAGCACTTCCTTGTTGGAGTTCAGAACTAGAAGATGGTATCCCAAGGGTCCTGTGCTACTTCTGGGATCATCCGGAGCTTCCTGGTTTCCCAGCACTGAGCGTGGTCCCAAAAGTAGGATTGTCCATGTGGCCAGCCCAGCTGGGAGGATGTGGACCACCTGGTTCAGCAGGTGGCTGCGGAGCTGGCATCCCTCAGGCCCCGTCCTGTCTCCCCCATGCCTGTTTCTTTTCTTGTGAATGTTGTCGTCCTTACTGTATCTGACCTCTGTTCGGGCAGGCTGAAGGTCACAATGCTTCTACCTGCTTGCTTGCTAGGCTGCAACCACTTTGAACTATAGATTTGTGTGTGTGTGTGTGTGTGTGTGTGTGTGTGTGTGTGGCAGAATGTAAGTAACCGCTTTTAGGTACACAGTTCAGTTGTGTGAAGCACATTCACATTGTTGTGCAACCGTCACCACCATCTGTCTCCGGATTGTTGTCGTCTTTCCAAACTGCAACTCTGTACCCATTAAACAAGAATTCTCCAGGCCCCTCCCCCCAGCCCCTGGCAACCACCCTTCTACTTTCTGTCTCTGTGGATTTGACTACTCCAGATAGCTTATGTAAGTGGAATGGTATATTTATCCGTTTGCGTCTGACTCCTTTCACGTAGCGTGATGGCTTTGAGGTCTGTCCATGTAGCACGTGTCAGAATGTTACTCCTTTTTAAGACTGAGTAGTATTCTAGGGCGTGTATAAGCACATTTTGTTTATCCATTCATCCAGGTGATGGAGTTTTGTGCAGGTCCGGGCCTTCCTAACTCCGTCCTGCCTGTTCATTAGTGGCTCTGCCATCAGAGACTTGGATGTCCCCAGCCTTCCCCTCGTGGTTTTATTGACTCTTCTGCACAATGCTGGTATCCTCTCCGGTTATCTGGTAGTTTCCCCCTTACGTTTTTGTCCGAATTTTTTGGTGTTGTCAGGTCCTCCGTCTTTAAATTTTTTAGTGATGAAAATATAAATACAAAAGAGTGTACGTGAATAGTTTAAAGAAAAATAATAGAGTGAACATCCATGTACCCACCATCCCCAGCTTAAAAACAAAGACATCACTAATGCTGTGAAAGCCCCCCACCTCCTCCCAGCCACACTCCCTGCCCTACCGCTCTCCTGAAATTTGTCTCTCATCCTTTCCTTTTCTATATTCTAGGTTTACTGCATGTGTATGTTTCTCTAAATGATCTATTGTTAGTTTTGTATGTCTGTGAACTTTATATAAGTGGATTTTTTCAGTATATTTTGTTCATGAGATTCGTCCATATCGATGAGCTAACTGTAGTTGTTACTGCTTGGTAGTATTCCATTGCACGAATCTACTGAAATTTATCCTTTGCTGGTGGACATTTGGAATGTTTCCAGTTTGGGGCTGTTAGGAAAAAATGCTGCTTTGAACCGCCTGGAATTGGTCTCCTGGTGCATATATGCAAGCAAGCGTCTCTCCTGGGCACGCGGTGGCCAAGAGGGCCGTGGGCAGGGCCTTTCAAGATCCTGCAAAATAGTTTTCCCAGAGTCCCAGCCGTGTACAAAAGCATCTGTGAATCCACTCTTCCACACTTGGCACCATGCAGCTTTTTTTGTTTTATTTTACCATAACCATATTTCCTCCTGGAATGCTTTGTTCTGTGATTTTTGCCTGGTTTTCAGTTGTCCTATTTTTCTTATTGTGTTCAGGGTTTTCCCAGCTCGTCTTTCTGAGATTGTCTCCCAGGCCCCTTGTTCTTCTCAGGTAACGTCCGTGGAACAAGCGAGAACACCTGTGTCCGAGTCACCATGCAGGCCTTTCCTCACTACGTGGGGATTCGTGTTTTGACTTCAGTTTCGCTGTGCATGAACTGAAGTACTTGATGCTGGTGGCTTTTGGCGAGCAATTGTAGGGTCTAAATGGATTTCACTTCAATTCTGCCTACTTTTTTTTTTTCCTCAATTTTTATTATTGAAATTTCTAAGCACATTCAAAAGTAGAGAGAACCCCATGTACCCACCACATAATGAACGTAATGAACCCCAAGTACCCATTATCGAGTTCTATCTCCCATGTCTGACCACTCTTGTTCCGTCTATATCCTCACTGCCGTCCCTTCCTGATTATTTTAAAGCCAATTCCAAACCTGTAATTTCAAAGTTGTATTTCAGTACACATTTCAAAAAACATAAGGGCTGTTTTTATAAATATATCCACTATACTAGTAAAAAAAAAAAAACAAACCCATAACAGTGTTTTGGTATCAGATATTTAGTCAGTGTTCAAATCTTCCTGTTTGGTTGTCAGAAAGGCCCTTTCATTGCATTTGGTTGATAATTCTATGTAAAGGTCTTTTTAAAAATTTTTTAAAATATTTTTCCCTAGCTTACTGAGGTATAATTGACAAATAAAAATCATATACATTTGAGGTATGAAGCTTGGTGATTTGATATAGGTATAAATTGCAAAAACAGTTATTGTGCACCAACTAATGAACATACCTATCCACTGCACCAGTTACAGTTTTTGTGTGTATCCTAGTAAATTTCTAAGATCCCCTGTTTTTTGTTTTTTGTTTTTTTTCTGAGAGACAGAGAGAGAGAGAGAGAGAGAGAGAGAGAGAGGGGGGAAGCATGAGTTGGGGAGGGGCAGAGAGAGTGGGAGAGAGAGAATCCCAAGAAGGTTCCTCACTGTCAATGCAGAGCCCGATGCCGGGCTCGAACCCACAAACTGTGAGATCATGACCAGAGCCAAAATCTGACAGTTAACCGACGGAGCCACCCAGGCACCCCGAGATCCACTGTCTTAGCAAATTTCAGTTTCAACATTTTAATTAACTGTAGTCCCATTGCTGTATATTAGACCCCCAGAACTTGTTCATCTTATGACTGAAAGTTTGTACCCTTTGACCAACATCTCCATTTTCCCCACCCAACAATTTAAAGCACTTAATCTAGAGTTTTCCCCTCCCCCCACCTTTTTCTAGTTTTTCCCTCCCCCCACCTTTTTTTTTTTTTTTTTAACACTGATTTGTTGATTTGTCCTATAATAGTTTCCCACTTTCTGGATTTTATCGATGGCGTCCTCAACATTTAGTTACCCTGAGATGCACTTGGTATAGAGAACTGGCATTGTTTAAAGCATCTGACTCAGGGCATACAGAGAACAATAAGACAGGTTTTCTGCCCTCAAGAAGGTTGTGTGGAGACAAGTTATTACACCTGGTGTGAAGAGTGCCATAGAGAACTTCAAGCTCAAAGAAAGGTCTAATGGTGGGACTGAGTGGGCAAAATGGGCAGCCAGAGAATTTCAGAGAGAAAGTTGGGCTCTGAAGACAAATGGGAGAACAGCCTTCCTGGTGGCCAGATCATCATATGCAAAGGCACGGAGGCTTGAAGTACTACATCCAAGATTCCTGCTCCTTGCTCAGGCCCTGCCAATGCATCCAAGCATCCTCTGTTTTTCACTGGATATTGCTTCTTTGAAAAGGTCCAAAGTTTTTATCTCTGGAGTTTTCAGTAGATTTGATGAAAGAGTGCCTGTCTTTTCTTTTTCTCCTGTGTCTAATTCCTGTTTCTTCATCAGCTCCTTGACTGAAGTTTTGAATGCCTCCTTGACCTTGGACTCGTTTTTTCTCTAGTGCACTCCTGTTTGGGTTCCTTTACGTTTTCTGGGAGGCCCCCGGTGAGCCCTTTCCATCTGTCCCGGCTGCAGGTGCCAGCAGACATTTTAGGGAACAGAATCAATGAACTCTTCAGAGAGAAGGGAGATGGGGCAGATGGCAGGGCAGTGGGACCCACTGGGTTGTGCCCCGAAAGGAGCCCTGGGAGATCACATGGTCCAGAGCCTCATTCTGGGATGGCAGGTCTTTCCTGTCTGCCTTGGAACCCTCGCTGCTGCTCACCTGTGGCAAATGAGCAGTAATTAGCGTGTAAGAAGAGCGGTTTCCTGCACACAGCCCTCCTGGCTGCTCCCACTGTCTGTAGTCAGCTGACGGTCAGCAAGCTCTTTGCCTCTCAGACTCCTCTACCTCTCCTGAAAGCCGGCTGTGATTCTCCCCCTGGCCCAGAAGAAGCATTGCCTGCCCTGTCGCCTGGCCTAGAAATGGACACGGGCTTCATCCAGGGAAGACTGGGTAAACTGTAAAAGGCTTATGAAGGTTAGTTATTAACCCGCAGTGCACTCTGACAGCCCGTCACACGGCATCTCGCTTACTGGACTCCTTTTATTGCTCCTGTTTGCTGGGGCCAGAGACTCGAGGTCCGAGCCGTGTACTCGGTCGGTTGCAGCCTGTATTGAGTGGCACGAGTGCTGCATGGATGGCCCTGAGAGTGGCCGGTCGGAGTCCAGGGAGGGGCTCAGACTTGCCCGGAACTGGCCCCGGTCCATGCATACGAGCTGGCAGCGGCACAACCCATGGGATTCTCGAGGGTGAACGCTGAAACCAGGAGGTCCGTCCGGATGGTGGGATATTTTAATGGGAGAGCGGGGAGTCCAAGGTCGGAAGTATTTATTCAGGATGTGTCAGTATTCTATAGAGGGTTTATTTTGCTTTGAAGTCCAAAAGTATTTAGCTCTGTTCTAAAAGCCGTGGTGGATAGTTCCTCTGAGACCCCTGAAGAAAAAAAATGCAAAAATTACGTGCCGTCTTCTGAAAGAAACAGAATCATGTGTACTTGAATTACTGGAACGTGCCATTCATCTTATTAACTCACTTCGGGGAAGGAGCTCTTCACATAGATGAGTTGTCCAGAGAGCTACAGTTTGTTTCCTGACAAGGCCTGTTTTATTTCAGCTATTTCACTGGTTAACAACAGCTACAAAAAAATAGACCTCATCCACTACGCTTGAGGCCCGGCGTGGGAACTCTGAAGTGGTTAAAAAGGTGGGACCTGCTCACAAAGAGCTTAGTTGGGGTCGGGTATGGAATTATTCTTGCATTGCATTGCACATCTCCTGTCCCTCTTAAAAAGGAGAGCGAATGACTTGAACCTTGCTGTGGTCACCTAGGGTCAGCACGCGAACAGTTGCGGTTTAAGGACGCCCCGTGGTGTCAGGCTTGTACGTCATCTGGGTCCCGGGGGTCCACTCGGTACCGTGTTCCAGCCTTCCGCACATCGCTGCTGTCTTTACTCCCTGGCCTCGCCCGGGCACACTCCAGGCTGCTACCTCCAGGGACCCGGTGATCACGATGTTTGAAGACTCCCAAGGTGATTCCATTGTGCAGCCAAGTTTGAGAACCAGCGTTCCACAGCGTCACACCCCTTCCATTTGTGTAGTGTTCTAGGTTTGGATCGAGCTTTCACCTTCCGTGGTGAAATATTTAATCCTCATAGCACCTTTTTGAGAGAGTTCTGGGCCTTCCGGTTTTATAGAAAGCTCAGGAGGGAGATTTTTGCCCATCCCACAGCTAGTAGATGTCAGACAGACCTAAAATCCTTTCCAGGCTCTCCGTATTCCACACGGGTCTTCCCCAGGGCTCCCACCCTGCGGCGTCTCTGGCAGCCTCCACCTGCAGCCCCCACACTTTCCGTCTCACCTGCGTACTTTTGCTGTGTTCTTCCCCTTCTTACTGACCGGTTCTTACCTCCAAAGGGTCTAACCATCTTTCAAGGCACATCTCAGATGCTACCACATGCATGAGGCTTGTCCCCAACACCCATCCTGCTCCTACAGAGCATTTCCTCTTCCTGTCAAGACCCTGTGGGGCACTTCTGCCTTGCATGGGAACCGGTACATTTCCTGTCATAGGAGTTGTCTACGTAGTAATTTGAGTAATAGGAAACATTATTGACTTTTTTTTTCTTTTTTGCAAATGATTTTCTTTTGGTAAAACGCACATAAAAAATTTATCATTAGGGGCTTTTGATGGCTCATTTGGTTAAGCATCTGACTTTGGCTCAGGTCATGATCTCATGGCTTGTGGGCTCGACCCCCGCATCAGGTGAGCCCCGCTTCTTTCTCTTTCTTTCTCTCTGCCCTTCATGGGATTCTCTCTCTCTGTCTCTGCCTCTCTGTCTCTTAAAAAAAAGTTATCATTAGTGACATTTGGTGCACTCACAGTGCTACATCAGCATCATCACTACCTAGCTCCAGACCATTGTCACGATCTCAGAAGGAAACGATATACCCATTAAACAGCCATTCTCCATTCTCCCCTCCTCCCAGCCCCTGGCGACCACGAATCTATTTTCTGTCTCTGTGGATTTGCCAACTGTGGATATTTCGTATAAACAGAATCGTACCAAATTCCGTTTTGTGTCTGGTTTCTTTCACTTAGCATAGTGTTTCCAGAGTATATTGACCATTAACTTTAACGTAAGCACTTTACATGGCTTGACTCATTGACTCCTCACAACTGTATTAGTTAGATATCCTCTGTTAGCATCCTCATTATACATTTGAGGAGATTAAGGCACAGAGAAGTCAAGCAACATACTAGAGCCCACACAGCACATAAGTGCTCTTGGCCTCTTCATTGTCCTACTGGTGTCTGCTCTGACTGCTGTTGACCTTGACCTTTAGAGATTAGAAGTATAAACTCAACATGTGAAGTGGAAATTGAAGGGCAACTTGAAGAGTGAATTAATCTACAACATCAGAACAACATATGCTACAGCTCCAGGAGCAGAAATGTTGAGAGGTACCCCTCAGGAAACTGCAGAGCAGAAGAACCAGGATGGATTCTACAGTTCAAGTTCCTGATTTAATCAGAGTGGGTCAGTTTTGTTATAGATTTCTCTCAAATGTCTTAGGATTGATTAGTATATTTTTGAGAGAGAGAGAGCACGAGCAGGGGAGAGGCAGAGAGAGAGACACACAGAATCTGAAGCAGGCTCCAGGCTCTGAGCTGTCAGCACAGAGCCCGATGCAGGGCTCGAACCCACACACTATGAGATCACGACCTGACCTAAAGTCGGACGCTCAACCAGCTGAGCCACCCAGGCGCCCCAAACATGTTCTTAATCTTTACACTGTATTACCTCTTATATGTGAAGAAAGGTGTGGAGAGATATGGTCCTTGTCATGGGAGGGAGAAATTTTATCTTTGCAGCCACGAGAGCAGCTGCGCTTTGGTATAGAAGGATCCACAGTGGCCCCGAGAAGGCACATTAAGTTCCCTGAGAAGGGAACTTAAGGCTCATGATAGGGCCGAGGTTGCCCACAGATTCTGAGCCCTGCTGAGAATGTTGGATCTTCATGTATGTTCTCATTCCCATTTGGCTGAGGGGGTAGCTAAACCCAGAAAGGAATGTTTGTTCTTTTGACTCTTTGGAGCTCTGTGCCGCCTCCTGATGCTTCCCAGATAACCATAATACCAGGCAGAAAGACCGGGCACGGTCGTAGCTGGACAGGGGAAGTTGTGTAGAGGTGGATTTTCTTTGGGGGGGGGGGGCTTCCGGGGAGGGGACTGTTGGGTCGATTTTGACATTGAATGGCAGAGGATTGGCAGTCCAGGTGGAAGAGCAGCGTGAAAGGCCGCCTCACCGAGGAGGGCAGGAGGAGGATGTGTCTGAAGCACAGAAGCAGGGGGATAGGAAGGGAGACTGACCCCACTGGACTCGTGGCGTTGGGCTCTGTGGGGGTGATGAAAGGTGGACGGTGAGGCTAAGAGGCTGTTACCTGCACTGTGCGTCTAACTTTGGGTGATGCTAGGCATGGGCAGGAGAGGCATGTGCCGTGGAGTTTGAGGACCTGGAATCCAGTGGATTTGGTGGCTGGGTTGAGGAGTAGGATTGACGGAGAAGCTGAGATAGGGCCCCCGTGTTCTGTGCGTGGCAGGTTGGTGAGGTTGAGAATCCTGGGGGCAGAGCAGCAATAGAGAGGGTCCTAGTACTGTGTTGGTTTGGTCTTTGGTTTTTTGTATAGTTTGCAAATGTAAGATTTTTTTGTGTTTTCTTTCTTTAAAAAAAGTACCTCCAAATGGTGTAAGTTTTGAGAGAGAGAGAGCAAGTGAGAGCGGTGGAGGGGCAGAGAGAGAGGGGGATAGAGGATCTGAAGTGGGCTCTGAAGTGCTGACAGCAGCGAGCCCGATGTGGGGTCGAACTCACAAACATGAGACCATGACCTGAGCTGGTCAGATGCTCAACCGACAGAGCCACCCAGGCGCCCCCAAATGGTGTAAGTTTTCAGGTGCCGCAAAACCTGGATTCACTGCTGATTGTGTTTTTAATTTTTGTTTTAACGTTTATTTATTATTGAGAAACAGAGCATGAGCGTGGGAGGGGCAGAGAGAGAGACACACACAGAATCCAAAGCAGGCTCCAGGCTCCGAGCTGTCAGCCCAGAGCCTACCACAGGGCTCGAACTCACAAACCGTGAGATCATGACCTGAGCCAAAGTCGGACACGCAACCAACTGAGCCACCCAGGCACCCCCACTACTGATTGTGTTTTAGATGAGGCCAGTGTGAGGGGCCAGATCAGACGCCTTGGGAAGAGTCTGGAAAGGGTTTGAATGCAATTCATGTCTGACGGGGCCAGCTGGGAGGCCGGGACAGAGAACAGGAGCTGATGTCTGTATATCTGTAGATACTTGTCCTCTGCCAGGCGCTGGGCTGATTGTATTACGTGAATTTCTCAGCTCACACAGAGTCTCTGAGCATAGGTGCCTGTTCTCCTGCCAGTATTTTTACAAATGGGTAAAGGAAAGCACCATAAATTCTTGGCCTTGGCCATTCTGCTCTTTCGCCTTCCAAATCTGGGCAGGATTGACATTTTCAAGGAAGAACAAATAATGAAGAGACAGGCATTTGTTGAGTGCCTGCTGTATACACAGAGCCAAGGCAGCGGGCTGGGTGGATAGAAGACTGAGTCAAAGATGCATCTTTTCCCTTAAGCAGCTGCCAGTTTAGTGAGAAGATGTGTCTTTTGTGTTCACAGAAAACTCCACAGTTTTTCCATGCTTTACTCCTGTTTTGTTGCTTAAGGAAGCAACAGGAAGGAGAACCAGGGCAGGAGACAGGAAAAAAAAATAGTGATAAACACCTTGCTTCATGGAGTATATTGCAAGTCAGCTCTTGTCGGTCAGAGCTCTGAGAGAGTCACTGCTAAAATATGCAGCAACTGGTATCTAGAACATGAGACCCAAGGAAGAAAGCAGGACTTGAGTAATCCATTGAAATTCATGGCTCCGAATCCCAGCATTGGTTATTTTTAGTCTCAGTTGTTTATCTTCTAGCTATCCACATAAGATGGTGTGAGAAGGTGATGAGGATGTGTCTATATGGTTTGGCCCAAACTGAATTTTAAAACTGCTCTTTTCGTATTCCCGTGCATCACGTGGGGTGAAGCAAACCTTCCACAGAAAAATACCCCCTGCATATGATTCCATGTATATGCAGTTCTAGAACTGGCAAAACTAGTCTGTGGAGAAAACAAATAGGAATAGCTGGGGCTTCCAGGGGCGGAGGGGGGGGGAGGGTTTGTGCTGGAGAGGGCCACTGGGATCGACTGGGAAGGGGCACCTGGGAACTTTATTGGGAGACGGGAATATGCTGATGGTACCAGGGGGTGTATTGCACACGTTTCCACCTGTCAGAATGAAACAGCGCAGATTTGTGCATTTCAGCGTCAGTAAATTTTTTACCATGATCCCCACAAACGATGTGTAAAAAATTAACGGAGAGCGCGTAAAAAATTAATGGAGGGCGGGGGGAGGAACAAATAAAAAGGATACAGAATGTTGATAATTTTAAAGCTAAGTGACAGGTGTTTACTACACTGTTCTGTTTTGTGTCTCTTTGAAATGGTCTGTAATAAAACATTTATTTTATTAAAAAATGTTTTTTAACATTCATTTTTGAAAGACAGAGACAGAGTGCGAATGGGGAAGGGGCAGAGAGAGAGGGAGACACAGAATTCGAAGCAGGCTCCAGGCTCCAAGCTGTCAGCATGGAACCCGATGCGGGGCTTGAACTCGCAGACCTTAAGATCATGACCTGAGCCGAAGTCGGCCGTCCAACCAACTGAGCCATCCAGGCGCCCCTATTATTTTATTTTTTTTAGAAAAATGTTGATTTTTATTTTTGAGAGACAGAGTGCAAATGGGAGAGGGGCAAAGAGCGAGGGAGACACAGAATCTGAAGCAGGCTCCATGCTCTGCCCCCCCTCCCCGCCTTTTTTTAAAGGGTTTTTTTTAAGTGTTTTTTCGTTTGTTTGTTTGTTTTTAAGAAAGAGTAGATTAAAATTGTTGATTCCTCCTTTCAGGAATCCAGTGAATTCTCTTTCCAGAGAAGTCTGGTCTCCTAGGGAAAATGCAGGATCTCTGGGCACTGGCATTGGTCCCAGCCGGCCCTGGCTGTGGCCTCTCCCAGTTTGCTTACTTTCTGCCTTGCTGGTGGCCATGAATCTTGAACTCTGGCTTTCTCCCACTGGCACCTGCCACCACCCCTATTTTTTTGTCCCTGTCTTTTTGCCGTCCCTTTGATCCAGGAACAACCTCCCCTCCTATGGGACTTTGACCATCCCACTCCACCCATGCCTGGCTCCTTCTTATCTCAGACTCTCTGACTCCTTGAGGGTTCCATGATTCCAAGTCATTCTCCGCTGTACATCCACTTCAGTCTCCTTTCTCTTCCGCTTAGGGTCGTAAAGTGCCACCTGTGTGTCTTTGTTCAGAGATACAAGGTCTGTGAATTGGAGGGTTACCATCTCCACACTCCTCTGCAGCTGTAAACCAGTACATGCTGTGTGATTCAACTACTATGAACTTCAGAACAGGCAAAACAAACCTGTGCCACCTGTGGAATGGAAGGAAGGGGTAGAACTCGGAAAGAGGCACATGGGGCCTTCTCGGAGTCTGGTAATATTCAGTTTGTTGACCTGGATGGTGGTTGCACAGGTACATTCACTTCTGATAATTCCTTGAGTTGTACACGTTTGACCTGTGCACTTTTGTCTATGTATGTCACCCTTCAATTAAAAAGTAGACCAGAGGCACCTGGGTGGCTCAGTTGGTTGGATGTCTGAGTCTTGATTTTGGCTCAGGTCATGATCCCAGGGTCGTGGGATCGAGCCCTGTATCGGGCTTCGCAATGGGCACGGAGCCTGCTTGGGATTCTCTCTTCCTCTCACGTGGGTTCTGTCTCTGTCTCTCTCCCTCAAAAAAAAGAAGTAAACTAGGTGTCTGTGTAAGGCTTTTAAAAATCACCACATTTCACATTTAAAAATTCAAATCTCTAGGCTTTTATAAAAATAAATATGGGAAGATCTGAATTTGCATAGAGTGGCAGTTGGCTAGGTCTGTGTGTCACTGCCCCATCCACACCCTTTTGCTCATGGCCCACCTCACTCGTGTGGATGTCCACGTCTGTGCTCTGTTCCCGTTCCTCATTCTGTGCACCTCCAGCAGAAATCCTTCAGAGTGCCTTGTGTGTGGGTGGTACCTGCATAAGTAACCCCATGCAGATTTCCCTCCTGCTTTAACGTTCTGTTGGTCTCTCAGAAGGTCCGAGGGTTGTGGTGGGTCGGGGTGTCAATGCCTGGCTTAATGGCAGTCTCATGGGAATACCTTCCGATGTAGATTTGAAGTCCTGAGGCACTAGGATCTCGTGTGTTAAGACATTCCAGGTGAATTAGTTCTGCTTGAACTGGGCAAAATTGGGGTTAGCTTATGACCAATCCATAGCAGTTAAAGAAGTTACTATATTTGTACCTAGGTGTTAAGTTCTGTAAATAATTTCCTATTTGTATACTCTATTTTAAATTAACATTCCACAGGGATACTAGTTAATGCTTGTACCTGGCTGGATATTCTGTTGTTGCTTTTAAAAATACATAAAGGATTGGAAAAAAATTTTTCTTAGTTAATGGATATGAAAGGCTAACTTTTTGGGTGGCGAATTTACAGTCGAGATTCTTATGAGAGTTCATACTAACCACAAACCACATACCTCAGGGAAATAATCTTGTTAATGCCATCCTTACAAATCCAAAGCTACAGGCTGTAAGCATCACACCCTCCTTTCCTCCATCTGAATGTGTCATTCTCTGCCTTCTTCTTCTTGCAGGAGATTTTTTTTTAAGACTACTGAGTCACCAAAAAAAAAAAAAAAAAAAAGAGAGAGAGAGATTGAGAAGAAAAATCGAAGGCCAACTATAAAAAGGCAACTTTATTTGTATACTCCTCCATCACATGAATGGATGCTGGTGCCTCAGTTACAGTTTTATGTCTCTAACTGCCAAGTTTACCATAGACAAGGTTGAAAGTCTTATGTGCTTTTCCACTCATTAACTTTTTTGAAAATTGTACATTTACACAGGGCCAAGTAAAGAGCCCTAAAGTTCTAGGCCTTAGCAGTTGGCGGGATCACTTAAAGTTTCAAAATGTAGGCAAATTTGCTAGTTGGGCTCATCGTCCATACTTACAGAATACCAGCTATGGGTGTGGGGCCCAAGGAAGTTGGGCTCCAAGACCGTGCCGTGGCTCTGAGTCCCAGGGCTTAGAGGCTGAGGTCCTGGGCATAGCCCTGGCTCTGCCCGAGGCCGGCTGTGTGTTTTCATCTTCTCCTCACGTCACTTGGGGCTGTGGCATCTCCGTTTGACAGACAGGAAACAGACTCCAAAAGGCTAAGGGGCTTAGTTGGGGTCATGCCGGTAGTTGAGTGGTGGAGCCCAGATTCAAACCTGATTCTGACTGGAAACCGTGTGCCTCCCTGTATTAGATTGCTCAGGCTGCCATAGCAAAGTACCACAGACTGAGTGGCTTAAACAGACGCATTTATTTTCTCTGGTTCTGGAAGTCTGAGATCTGGGCTTATAGACGGCCGTCCTCTTGCTGCCTTTCTTCTCCCCGTCTTCGTGTGGTCTTTTCCCTGTGTGCGCGGGCATCCCTGATGTCTCTGTGTGCGACCTCATCTCTCTCTCTCTCTCTCTCTCTCTCTCTCTCTTTTAAAGTTTTATTCATTTATTTATTTTGATAGAGACAGACACAGCATGAGCGGGGAAGGGGCAGAGAGAGAGAGGGAGACTGAGAATCCCAAGCAGGCTCTGTGCTATCAGCACAGAGCCCAATGCGGGGCCTGAACACACAAACCGTGAGATCATAACCTGAGCCGAAACCAAGAGCTGGAGGATGCTCTATTGACTGAGCCCCCAGGGGCCCTCATCTCTCTCTTTATAAGGATCCTGGTCAGATACCAGTCAGATAAGAGCAGGGCCCACCCTAATGAACTCATTTGAACTTAATTACCTGTTTGATGACTCTCTCTTCCAATACGACCACATTCTGCAGGATTGGGGGTTTATGACATTTGAGAGGACACAGTTCAGCCCGTGACACACTCCACATATCATCGGCTAACCGTGGGGCAAGCCCTGTTAATCTTCGTTTCATTTCATTCTTTTTTTTTTTTTCTTGATGTCTATTTATTTTTGAGAGAGAGAGAGAGAACAAGTAGGCGAGGGACAGAGAGAGAGGGAGACAGAGGATCCGAAGCAGGCTCCATGCTGACAGGGGAGAGCCCAGTGTGGGGCTCAAACTCACGAACCTCGAATTCATGACCTGAGCTGGAGTCAGAAGCTTAACCAGCCGAGCCACCCAGGAGCCCCATTTCATTTCATTCTTAAACATCCTTACCAGGTAAGAAATTCCCTGACACCATACTCAGCCTGAGCTGGGACAGACCCCCGTGCTGACCCCAGAGCCTGTGCCTTCAGCCACTGCATCACGGGGTGTGTTGTGACATCTGGAAGTTTGCGTTCAGAGCCATGAAGGGCTCCACAGAGAAGAGGGGAACGATCGCCAGGGGACTAGGGAGTTCAGGGCGGCTTCATGTGTTGATTTATTTTGTAAATTGAGTTGCGGTCATAAATCACAGGATGGATGGGGGCAGTTGTCCACCCAAAGGTAGTTCTCTTCATGTTTCTTGGCTGGTTTCCCTGGGAATTTGTTGCATATTTATTTATGTGGAGTTATTTGCTTTCAGAATTGCATGGCGGGGGAATCTGCAATCTGGCTGCAAAAAGTAATTTGGCAATTTATTTTCAGGGCTGCCCTTCTTCCAGCAGCTTGTTTCAAACTCAACCTCTGGCACAAAGGCATCCATCATTTTAATTGTATGTTACTGTTTAGTCAGGCACAAATTTGTTTCATTTTCTTTTTCCTTTCTCCTGTGGGTCTTTTTTTTTTTTTTTTTTTCCTGAACCACCATTTAAAAAAGCCAAAAATATTTCCCCAAACCAAGCACTTTTTATAGTCGAGGAGTTTTTAACACTGAGATTTCTGGTTTTCCGGTATTGTGTATTTGGTTCTTAACCTTTCAGAAATGCTAGGCTTGCCTGTTGTTCCTTTCCTGTTCAGATAGACATCCATAATGCAGTCATGTCAAGGTTGTCCCAAGACAATTGTATCGGTCCCAGGGTCAGAAGGTTCACATTCTATTCCTGGCTTTGCATTGGCTGCCTGGCAACATGACCTGCCTCTTGCCTCATTTTTCCCACCTGTAAAATGAGGGACTTGAATGCACTGATTTCTAGAACATTCCTACGTTCTTGCTTGGTAACTTGGATGTTGAGTAGGGCTCCTTACCAAGACCTGCTCACTATGGCTATCTACAGATGCCCACCAGGGAGAGTAGTCTGTTCTATATCAAATACTTTTACTCTGCTTGGTCACAGATGATGGCATTTTTTTAGTTCAAGGTTAGAAATCAATCCTGTATCCCTCAGAAATGTTCTAAGGGATAAAATCATTGATTCCACAAAGTTACATAAGGTAGAATGTTAACTTTGGTGTCCAAAGCATAAATGATTTAGCTTTTGTTGTCACACATACTTACTTTCTATGAAACGATGTTATTTGTGTCTGTGAAGCTAGACCCAGCTTATAGTAGTGCATCCCCCCTTTTTAAAAAAAATTTTTAATGTTTATTTATTTTTGAGAGAGCATGAACGGGGGGGGGGGCAGAGAGAGAGGGAGACACAGAACCTGTAGGAGGCTCGAAGCTCTGAGCTGTCAGCACAGAGCCCGACACGGGGCTCGAATTCACAAACCAAAAGATCATGACCTGAGCCAAAGTCAGAAGCTTAACCCACTGAGCCACCCAGGCTCCCCAGAGCACCCCCTTTAAAAGCTGCACTGAGGACTGGGGGCAGGGATGAAATGGGACTTAAGGTCCATAGATAGGTATGGAGTTGGATCCTGACAGAAACCTGTATACTATATTTTGTTTTACTGTCATGGGAGAAAATTAGTTGCTATCGTCTTGGAGCAGTTTTTCTCTTTTGCATCCCACACTGTCTTCACCCTGAGCATGTAGACTTGGATTCTCGAAGGCAGGGCTCAGGCCAGGCTGTGTTGACACCTTCCATCCCCTCACTCCTTTGCAGTTTGTGAGCTTCAAGTTTTTATGGGAATTTTTGAATACATGAAGTAGAACAGTATGATGAAAACTCGTGTACACAACACCCATTTATTATTCTTTTTCTGGAGTATTTTAGAGCAACTCCCAGACAACTGAACATATAGCCTGTTCTACTTAAGTGGGTATATCTCTTATGTAAAATACACACATGTGCGTGTGTATGTGTGTATCCATGATACCATTATCATACTCCACAAACTGAATGGTGATTCCTTAATGGCGATTCCTGCATTTAGTAAATAATGTCTCTTAAGTCTCTTCTAATCCATAACAGTCCTCTCCCTTCTTTTTGGTGCAATTTATTGAGTTCTTAATATGTAGTTGGTCAGTGTAGAGTAAGGCAGCCTTAGGTATTCCATCGCTCAGTTTTAATCTGCCAAGCAGAGTGAGTGCAAAGAATAGTTTTTTGATTTGTTTATTCTTTTTTTTTTTAGAATGAATATATTTATTATTCTACTTCCTTATCTCTAAGCAGGTGATACCTTAAGTTAGCATCACAGTGTGGAGATTTCCTAAGAAACATTTTTTAAAGTTGCAAAAAGCTTTTATATGCACATACATATGCCATGAACACCTGCTGTATCTGTATATGTGTATGATTTTCACTCCGGTTAACTATTGTTGCATAACAGACTCTTCCACTTATGCTTAGTGGCTAACAATGACGAGCAGGATTCTCTTGGTCAAGAATTTGAGGGGGGCTCACCTGGGAGATTATTCTGCTGCTCATGGTATCAACCAGGGTCACCAGGAGTACTCTGTTGGAAGATGGGCTGGTGTGGAGGGTCCAAGACGACTGTGCTTACATGTCTGGCACTTTGGCTGGGCTCAGCTGGGACAGTTGACTAGAACATCTGCCTGCTGCTTCTTCAGCCTGGCAGTCTCAGGGTAGTTGGACTTTTTACTGTACCAGTAGAGAAGCATCCCAAGGCAATGGTCACCTCACCTTGGAAATCACAAAATGTTATTAACACCATATTCTGTTGGGCTGAAGCAGTGCCAGGTTCTTCCAGACTCAAGGAAGAGGACAAAGACCTTGCCACCATTTTTGTAAGCACCACAGTTAAAAAACAACCAACCAGGGGCGCCTGGGTGGCTCAGTCGGTTAAGCGTCCGACTTCGGCTCAGGTCACGATCTCACAGTCCGTGAGTTCGAGCCCCGCGTCGGGCTCTGGGCTGATGGCTCAGAGCCTGGAGCCTGCTTCCGATTCTGTGTCTCCCTCTCTCTCTGCCCCTCCCCTGTTCATGCTCTGTCTGTCTCTGTCTCAAAAATAAATAAACGTTAAAAAAAATTTAAAAAAAACAACAAAAAAAACCCAACCAACCAAACAAACAAAAACAAAAACAAACCCCAAACAAACTAAAAACCCCACTAAAACTAACACCATAGGTACTTGGCACCTGAGACCTTTTGGGTCTCCTGTGTATTTGCTTGTCTTTTGATGGAGGAGAGAGACCACTGGAGTGGAAGGTACCTGCCCATTCAGGTCATCCAAGTCAGTCTCCTGTCCCCTGTTCCCATTCACTCAGGATTGGAGTGGACTCAAGTTGGGCGGAGAGCACCATAATAGGATATATGACTCACCTGGCCTAATAATGAAGGTGACATGGAGAGACCCTCCCAACCTAAAAACTTTTTTTTTTAATGTTTATTATTAATTTTTGAGAGACAAGGCAGAGCACCAGTGGGGGAGGGGCAGAGAGAGAGGAAGACATAGAATCTGAAGCAGGCTTCAGGCTCTGAGCTGTCAGCACAGAGCCCAATATGGGGCTCGAACCCACGAACGGTAAGATCATGACCTGAGCCGAAGTTGGACGCTTAACTGACTGAGCCACCCAGGCGCCCATAAAACTTTTAAGAGCAATTTTTCCAGTGGATCTTTGTGTGAGGGAGGTTGTCTGATGCTCTGTTAGTGTCCCTGCCAGCAGGAATAGCATACTACAATTTGCTGGGTAGCAATATCACTGAAAATCAATGAGTATTCAATATGTGCTGTCTCTGATGTTTCTTACTGAGAGTTGGAAACAGCATTTGAAGTGTTGGTCGAAACCAGTTTTCAGCAGTCAGGATCAAGTAGCTTTAGGTGTTTCGACTTCATTCAGCATCTTAAGGAATAAATGGGAAACCATCCCTTAAACTAACTGTTGAATCCCATGTGTTAGGCAATGCTTGGAAGTAGCCATAGGGAGACAAATTGATGTCACTAGATGTTAGTTCTTCTACACTGATTGAAAGAAGGTTCATTGGATCATGGCCCGTGGGGTCATTTTCATGGCAGCCCTGTGAGAGAGGTGGTATTAAAGGAACAAATGAATGCTTTGAAACTCTGCTGCTTGGCCCGAAGATGGTTCTCAACCAGAAGCAGAGGCTGATCAATAGTTAAATCAATAATGCAACACACAGTTTGTGCATTTTTGTTTTTAATTTTAAAGAGTGTGAGAGTGTGTGGGGGGCAGAGAGAGACAGAGACAGAGAGAGAGAGAGAGAGAGAGGGAGAGAGAGAATCCAAAGCAGGCTCCATGCTGAGCACTGAGCCTGACATGGGGCTCGATCCCACAGCGCTGGGATCACGACCTGAGCCGAAATCACGAGTCAGAGGCTCAACCCAGGTGCCCCCACAGTCTGTTTTAAATTGGTCTGTCCATTACATGCAGTCAGTGTGGCTGTGGCTGTGTTCTGTGGTGAGATGGTAAGACCGGTAATCTGCCTGCCCAGTCCTCAGGCTGCACACCGAGAGCCCCTTGCGCAAGGTGGAAGGAGAACCCTGGTTCTCGATGCAGCTGATCAGTAGTGCCTTGGTTCAGTGCCTCACAAACCAAGAGGGCACTTTCTTCTAAGACTGTTCTTCCTTCCTTGTTGATCAAAATTAAGGGCGGTTGGTTTTGTTGCTTCCTCTGATTTCCAAGAGATTGTTAGCCAGGCGAGTTGGGAAATTAATATTATTGTGCTCTGTTTTACCAGAATTGAATTTCCAGGAGCTGCCCAGACTGTTGATGTCCCCCTCCATAGAACGTCTTGGCTTCTGTGTTAGTTTGTGAGCAAATAATGTACTTTGCATCCTGCCACAACTTGCCTGCCCTCCAAACAAATTAGGAATCACCTCCCTACCATGAGGTCTGTTTGCATTGGCTTTGAACCCCAGTCTAGCCCAGGCCATGCATGAAGTAGGCTCTCCGTGTCTGTGTGGTGAATTGGGTTTAAGAAATATTTCTTATTTGCCAGACATGTTCCATGTGTTTGGACCCACAGGGACAAATGGGTAGAGAAGTAACAGAGTAAGGTAGAAAGAACTCTATCCTAAGAATCAGGAAGGCTGGATCCTGATTCTAGTTCATCCACTTGGGAGCAGTGTGAACTTGGTCACATAATTTCTCTGAGGCTCAGTTTCTTTCTGTGCAAAATGGGGTCATGGAACCTTGGTAAACATTGAAATGCTCTTCAACTGGGAGGTAGAATTTATAAGCTGGACAGCCTGGTCTTAAATCCTCCAGGTTATGGATACTGTTATGAGTCCCCAAATCCTGCTGATGGCTGAGATGGTATTTCTCACTCACCAGAGAAAATTTCAGATATTTATTTGGTAAATTCTCATAGTAATTTCAGATATCCTGGAGTAAACCAATTTCTATTTGTTCTTAATGGCTTAGCGGTGTTGGCAACGGGGATAGAGACTCCTGGGCTGTGTGTGTGTAAGTGTGTAAAATAGAGAGCTAGTTTCTCACTAAGAATATAGAAAATTAGTGAGTTATCAAGTTGTGAGGAAGGGGGACCAGAGCTGGTAACTAACCATGAAATTAGTACTTCCTGGAAACAGTTGAAACAGACCTTGAGGCAGGTGCCTTCTGGGAACTGCTGGCCAGGAAGCACTGTGGAGACCAGGTGGAGTTCTGAGAGCTACTCAAACTTGGGGTATTTAAGAACTTGGAAAGGAAGGAATTGATTTCTAGGGACCGATATGGGTTTACAGAAATCCTCCAAACCAGACTAGTCTCAGCTTTTCTTTCTTTCCTTTTTTTTTTTTTTTTAAGTTTACTTATTTATTATGAGAGAAAGCACAAGCGGTGGGGGAGTGGGGGAGAGACAGACAGACAGACAGAAGAATCCCAAGCAGATTCTTGTACTGCCACTGCAAGCCCGATGCAGGGCTTGATCCCAGAGCCCTGGAATCATGACCTGAGCCAAAATCAAGGGATGGATGCTCAGTGGACTGAGCTACCCAGGAGCCTCTTGTCTCAGCTTTTCTTTAAAAAAAAAAAAAAAAAAAAATTTTTTTTAATGTTTATTTATTTTTGAGAGACAGAGAGAGACAGCATCAGCAGGGGAGGGGCAGAGAGAGAGGGAGACCTAGAACATGAAGCGGGCTCCAGGCTCTGAGCGGTCAGCACAGAGCATGACGCGGGGCTCGAACTTACGAGCCGTGAGATCATGACCTAAGCCGAAGTCAGACACTTAACCGACTGAGCCACCCAGGTGTCCCTTGTCTCAGCTATTCTTTAAAGGGGATTACTAAACTGCTATAGATCACGGACTCCCTGAACTTTGATTTTTGTTATTTGGCAAAAAACACATTGTGTCATTCCTGTGGACGAGTGAGAGAAAGGAGGTTTGGGTGAAAATAATAATTCCTTTGTGTGTAGAGGATACCGTTTGTTTTCTTGCTCTCTTATTTTTTTATTTCACTTTATTTTGTTTGTTTGTTTAAGCTCCACACCCAACATGGGGCTTCAACCCATGTTGAAGATCAAGAGATGCACGATCTACAAATTGAGCCAGCCAGGTGCCTCTCTTGCTTTTTTATTAATACAGTGACTTAGCAAGGTTGACAGTGCAGGTAAGAGTACCCCATTTTTCAGATGAAACTGTGACTCAGTGCGGTTGCTAAGGTCATGGTCATATTGCTAGAAAAGAGATAGAGCTGGGTTCTAATCCAGCATGTTTGGCTCTCAGAGTCTGAGGGCATGGTGACACTATATGTTCATAACTGGGTTGAGGCCACCATCAGAGGGGAACCTTTCGTAACATACAACTCAAGAAAGACACCACCCCCACTGGCCACGTGCACCCCTCACCCTCTGCCTGCATTGCACTTCCCACATGTTGTAAAACTGAGATCAGGAACTGATGCATGGGATAATAGCCCAGGACTTCTAATGTTCTTGATGGGATATGTCATGGGCCAGTTTAAATAAGATGACATTTACGTGAATGAATGTAGAAGTTTGCACTCAGGTTTAGAAACTATCTGGGGCGCCTGGGTGGCTCAGTCGGTTAAGCGTCCGACTTCAGCCCGGGTCATGATCTCGCGGTCTGTGAGTTCGAGCCCCGCGTTGGGCTCTGTGCTGACAGCTCAGAGCCTGGAGCCTGCTTCTGATTCTGTGTCTCCCTCTCTTTCTGCCCCTCCCCTACTCATGCTCTGTCTCTCTCTGTCTCAGAAGTAAATAAACATTAAAAAAAATTAAAAAAAAAAAGAAAGAAACTATCACCACAATCATTTTGGTTTACTTTTTAGCCCATGTATAAAAATGCAGAACTTGACAGTATTTTGTTTACGTAAGGCATAGCACAGTGTGGTATGGTTTCCAAAACACCAGCGCATTAGAGCAGACAGGGTGTCTGGAAGGAGAGATGGTAGTACCAGGGCTCTGCAGACCCACATCCCAGCCGGCTGGAGAGAATTGCCAGCGGAAATGGACCAGGAAGATCAGGCTTCCGAAAAGTCGGTCATTTGAAGACTGTTGTGGGAACTAAGGATTCTCCTTAATCCATCTGCATCAGCATTTGTTTCTTGAGCTTCAGAATGTCTGGTGATGGAGAAGCAAAGATGAACTGGATGGGGTGTCGCCAACAAGAAGTTTAGTAATGACCATTGTGACTTCAGCGTAGCTGTGGGGATGGGCTTGCTGCCAGTGGGGATAGGAGCAGGGATGTAGGAGGAGGGCACCCGGGAAAAGCCATAGGGGTGGAGCCTGCTGCATACGTCAGGTGGGCGTTGTGTTAGGAGAATATGTTTGATTGGAGCCCAGGAGGCATGTGGGGCCCAGGGAGATAAGACGGGTGGTGTTGGGCAGTATTGATTGTGCAGAGTCTCTGACACCAGGCCGAGGAGCCTGCATTTCATCCTCTGGCGCATGTTTTTGTACAGAATAGCGACTGAGATGAGGGCTGTGTTGTGTGCAATGCATTCTGGCAAACACGAGAAAGATGGGCTTTCACAGGGGTGCTTGCTGTGGTCCAGATACCAGGCGGTGTAGCCTGAGCCGTGATAGAGAGGAAAGACAGAGCCCTTCTGAAGATGGATGCAGAGGGGCCTGCTGTCTAACAGAGGTGGAGCAGGTGGACAGAGGGGAGCCTCGCGTGCCAGCAAAGAGAAGGCTCCTAAAATCCTTACACTGCCCAGGTGTCCTGCTTTTCCATTTTAGTTCACAGCCAACGTGTATAGCAGCTCATTTCCTCCTTTTAACCTACCTGGGACACCTGGCATCTTCTTATGCTGTTGAGACTAATGAGATTTAGATGGGTTGCCTTTTTTTATTTTTATTTTTTATTTTTTTTATGTTTATTTTTTTTTTTTTAATTTTTTTTTTTCAACATTTATTTATTTTTGGGACAGAGAGAGACAGAGCATGAACGGGCGAGGGGCAGAGAGAGAGGGAGACACAGAATCGGAAACAGGCTCCAGGCTCCGAGCCATCAGCCCAGAGCCCGACGCGGGGCTCGAACTCACGGACCGCGAGATCGTGACCTGGCTGAAGTCGGACGCTTAACCGACTGCGCCACCCAGGCGCCCCTTTTATGTTTATTTTTGAGAGAGAGAGAGAGAGAGAGAGAGAGAGACAGCGTGAAAGGGGCAGAGAGAGAGGGAGACACAGAATCCGAAGCAGGCTGCAGGCTCTGAGCTGTGTGCACAGAGCCCGATGTGGGGCTCGAACTCGTGAGCCATGAGATCATGATCTGAGCTGAAGTCAGACAGTTAACTGACAGAGCCTCCCAGGCACCCCCGGATGGATTGGCTTCTATCTTTGTTCTTTCAGGGCCACAGTCGACCTGTTACATTGCACTTGGGTCAGGTTGCAGTAAGATATTGTCGGTTGCGTCTTATCTAAGAGGGTCAGGATGGTTAATTTATTTGGGGAAACAGTTAAGACATCAGCTGTCCAGGAGTCTTCCTTATCAGGAGTACGGCTGGCAACCAGTAAATAAACAAAATAAGAACCTCTGACTGGCCAGCAAAGATCTCATGATGTTCATACCTTTCCCTCCTGGCTGCCTGCCTGACCCAGTGTTTAGCTGAGAACTGTGTACTCTTACTTTACACATGATGTTAATGAGCTTGGTTATTTTTAGCTCCTGTCTGATCAGAAGTTGCTGCTCCAGAGAGAGACACACTGACTCAAAACCACTGGTTGCTGGTCCTGGTGAGAAGTGATGTGTTGAGATGGGTGGAGAGAGGGCTACATGACCTGGAGGCAAGAACTCAGGGGTCGAGCTTCTACCTGTGTTTGGGGACAGCCTGCCATACGTGTCTTGAAGTAGGAGCATCGCCAAATTCCAGAATAGTGATCTGGACTAAGTAAGGTTTTACGCTCCGTGTGTTCTGCTTAAGAAGGCCGGGAGAGAGGAGGCACCAAGCTGATTTGGATGACTTTGCTCCCCAAGAATGGCTTACTCGGTGAGGGCTTTCTGTAGCTATTTGCTTCCAGACTTTGTGACCCTGGTGTACCCCAGCACCTAGAATAGTGGCTGGCACTTGATGAGCAGTTGGTAAATATTTGTTGAATGAATGAATGGATTCATCACAGAGGGTGAGACCTAGTTCGGAGGCAACCAGGAGCAGCTTCCTGTCTCGTCACATTAATGGATCTCCTGTTGTAACCACTAGACAGCACTTCACATAATAGCCACAAAATCGTGTTTGGGTAAATGGCCTTGGAAGTGCAGCACGGCTCCCTAGGCCCTTGTTCATGGAATACTTAATTTGAAAAGATTTTAATGAGTGTGTTCTATTTAGGCCTGCTGCTCGTGAAGTATCTGTCTGTTGTTCATGTTTTAGCACGGTCCATCCAGAAGATGTGTTTCTTGGCTCCGGAACCCCATGCATCCTCCAGCCGGCCGAGCCAGCCAGCCAGCCAGCTATGCAGCAAACAGATGTTTACGGAGCACCTGCTCTGTGCCGGCCAGGGATGTGCTTGGGGGATGGCGAGAAGGAGAGGTGGTACTCAGATGAACACAGCTGGTCCCTGCCCACAGCCTGATGTAGGAGTAGACAGGAATAAAGGCAGCCTCCGTGCAGGGTGATAAGTGTGTGTGTGTGTGTGATAAAGGCACGTGCTTGCTTGCGGAAACAGAGGAGGGGGCACTTACTGCCCTGGGTTGGGGGGGGGGGCGGTGAGCTAGGGCTGAAGAGGCTGAGGAAAGAAAGGCTGTTTGGGCTAAGCCTGAGATGACAGTTCATGGGCTTCTGGGGGCTGCCCAAGGTGTATTGTCCTGGCTGGCAGGACAGGTGAGTTACCTGGAGTCTTCTCAGCTGTGAGTGGACGCTTTGTGTCCCCGGGCTGGGAGGAGCAAGAGGTGGTGGGTTCGGGTGCTGTGGCCTAGACTCTCTGTCTTTGTCTGACCTTTCACTCACTGGGACCTCTGGTTGGAGGACCCCTCTATTCCAGCCCTCATAATTTCACCAGATTCTTCTTAGAGCTGGAAAGGGCCACTGGGGACTAAAGAGCATAAGGGGTTGGGGAGGTGAGTGGGGGAAGGTGTTTACAGGTGAGTAAACATGGTATTTCCTATCCGCCAGACGCTGCTGTGTCTGCCACCTACCTCCAAGTCCAGGTGAGGGAGGGTTGGCCGATACAGGAGCCAGTCTGACACGGCAGAAGGGACTGGCTGGCCCTAGAAAGGTTCTTTTTTCCAACCTCCACCTTGAACTCCTTCTGGCTGTTGTTGTTCTTTTAAGTTTATTTATTTATTTTTGGGGGGGGGGGGAAGCGTGAGCCCGGGAGAGGCAGAGAGAGAGGGAGAGAGAGAATCCCAAGAAGCCTCCACACTCTCAGCATGCAGGCCCACTCGGGGTGCGAACTCACGAACTGTGAGATCATGACCTGAGTAGAAATCAAGAGTCGGACGCTTAACCAACTGAGCCACCCAGATGCCCCTCGCCTTGAGCTCCTTCTAAATTAAGAGCTGTTTTAGAAAGACATCAGGAAAGTAAGACTTGGAATGACTTAGAGAGAAACTTGGACTAACTGCCCTTATTTTACGTGTGTGGAACTGTGTTTTTTCAGTTCATACTCTGTGAGTATTAAAATGACATACCTGGATGGTAAGCCGTTGAACCAAAATAGAGAGAGCCGGGTGGGAAGCAGGTGGGATTTGGGGTCAGCTGAGTTTGGGTGACCCTGTCCATTCAGGGCACCATGGCTGATTTGTAGCTGCAGGAGCGGTCCAGGATGGTCCTATGGATTTTGGGAAATTATGAATTGCTTAAGGTCACAGCTAGTGCATCTAGGACTAGCGCATAGAGCTCTCGCTTCCTGCCAGCCCAATTCTGTCTGCCACATCCTGCTGCTAAAGCTCTACACTAACTAGTTCTGTCCCACTAGGAAACCCACTAATGAGGGATTGGCTCCGTAATAATAGGCGTTGCATAGTCCAGTAGTGCTGGATAGTAATAGGAAAGAATACGTCCAGAGGAAAAGTGCCAGAATGGTGATTTTTTTTTTTTTTTTGCAGAAAAAAAAATTGTATTTGTTGTCTAACGACTGCCGAAAGATCAGTGTTAAAGAATACTTGGGAAGAAAATCATCCGTTTGTCCATCCAGCCTAGCACAGCTATTCTATAAGTTTCTGCAAGCCTTTTTTTATCAAGCAGTGCATACAGCACATACATATTTTTAACGTAGAATCACAGCTTCTTATTCCTTTGTGGTCTGTTTAGTTAATGTCGATATAAGAATTTTCCTTATTTCTGTCTCATCTTTACAATTGTCTGTCCTGAAAGCCCAGCAGTATTCTGGAGTGTTGTTAGGTTCAGCTCCATGGATGTGTCCAGCCCTGTGGCTGGAGTTTGGGTTATTTCTTCTTTTTGCCTCTCCACCCCCAGCTTTATTTCTCCAGTTAAATAATGCTATAGAGAACATCTCTGCACATGGAGCCTTCTGCTGCTCTTGGGTCGTTGCCTTCAAGGAGTATTTCCAGGAAGCGAAGAGTCCGACGGTTGGAAGCCAGTGCTGTAGTTTTGAGTTTTTGTTTTTACTTTCTGTTACCGCTGTTTCCTATAGCACAGACTCAGACAAATCAGTGAAACAGAGGTGTAGTCTAATGAATTATGGGAAGGCAGACACCCCTGGACCACCCTCCAAGTCAAGAGCTGGGACCTTGCCAGCCCGCTGGAAGTCCGTGGTGTGCCCTCTCCCAGGCACAAATTCTCTACACCCCGAGACCAGCAATTACCCTGACTTTATTGCTTTTCGTAACCACTTCTTTACCCTCTTTTCATGTTTTTTCTTAATTTCTTTTTTAATGTTTATTCATTTTTGAGAGAGAGAGCGTGAGCCAGGGAGGGGCAGAGAGCGAGGGAGACACAGAATCCGAAGCAGGCTCCAGGCTCCGAGCCGTCAGCACAGAGCCCGACACGGGGCTTGAACCCACGAACCCTGAGATCATGACCTGAGTGAAGTCGGACGCTTAACCACCTGAGCCACTCAGGTGCCCCACCCACCCTCTTTTCATGTTTTATCCCCCAAATATGTATCGTACACACTGCATACTTTTAGTTTTGCCTTTTTGTAAAAGGGTCTTTTAAATCTTTTTTTCATCTCTAGGTGCCCCTCGATCTCTCCACTTCCCTGTATTCTGTTTGTTGAAGAAACTGTGTTGTTTGTCCTGAGGAGTTTCCAGAATTTCCCACTGGCTGGATCTTGATGATTGCAGTCCCATGTAGTTGAGAACATTCCTCTGCATTTCCTCCAAGTTGGCAGTTGGATCTAGTGGTTGTATTAGTCCCAGTCTTGATAGTTTTTCCCTGCAGAAAGAGAAGCCAGGGGAGCAAAATTATGTCTTAGGTGGTGGGGTGTTCTTCATCGGGGGGTACACAGTGGCTGGTCGTCTCCTCCTGTGATGTTGGTAGCCCCCGGTGCCCAATGCTAGTGCCTACCATTCTAGAAGTTGAAAAATTGTGATATTGCAAGTCTGTTACCCCTTCTTCATTTTGTTGTTGGTATACTACTAAAAAGAGAAATTCTGCCCATTTGCTATTTTTAATACCTTTATTAAGATGCACGTGCCATATAATTCACTTACCCCAAGGGTACAATTCAGTGGCTCTTAGTATATTCATAGAGTTGTGCGTCTGTCACCGTGATCCATTTTAGAACATTTCATTTACCCCCAAAAAACCGTGCTCACCTTGGCTGTCACACCACAAATACTGCAGCCCTAAGCAAACCACAATCTGATTCCAGTCTCCAGCTTTCCCTGTTCTGGACATTTCGTGTAATATGTGGTCCTTTGTAACTGGCTTCTTTCACTTACTATAATGTTTTCAAAGTCCACCCATGTTGTAGTATGTATCCGGGCTTTACTCCTTTTCATGGTCAAATAATACTCCATTGTGTGGATACGATTCTTCCGCATTATGTTCATCTGTGCGTTAGTTGATAGACACTTGGGTTGCTTCCACTTTGGGGCTATTATGGTTAATGCTGCTATGAACATTTTGGTACAGATTTCCATATGAATGCGATGTTTTCATTTCTCTGGGATATATATACTTAGGGGTGGAATTGCGGGGTCAGATGGTGGCTCTGTGTTTAACTATTTGAGAACATGCCAGACTGTTTCCCAAAATGGCTATACAGTTTTGCATTCCCGTCAGCAGAATATGAGGGTTCCACTTTCTCCAAGATTTGTTATTATCTGTCTTTTTTATTACAGCCATCCTAGTGGGTATGAAATGGTGCTGGATTGTGCTTTTGATTTACATTTCCCTAATGGCTAATGATATTGAGCATCTTTTCATGTGCTTGTTGGGTATTTTTGTATGTCTTTGGAGAACTGTGTATATATCCCGTGTTCATTTTTAATTGAATATATTTTTTATTATTGAGATGTAATAGTTTTTTATATATTCTAGATAGAAGTCTCTTACCAGGTATGTGATTTGTAAAAATTTTCTCCCACTTTGGGTTGTCTTTGTGCTTTATTGATGTCTTGGTCCTTTGAAGCACAAAAGTTTTACATTAAAAAAAAAATGTTTATTTTTGAGAGAGAGAGTGCAAGTGGAGGAGGGGGGAGGACAGAGGCTCCGAATCCTGTTCTGTGCTGACAGAAACGAGCCCAGTGTGGGGCTCGAACTCATAAACTGTGAGATCATAATCTGAGCTGAAGTTGGACGCTCAACTGACTGAGCCACCTGGGTGCCCCAAAAGTTTTACGTTCTGCTGATGATGCCTGCCTGGTTTATTGTGGGTTTTTTGTGTTTGTTTGTTTCCTTTGTTTTGTTTTTTAATTTAAGTAGATTCCATGCCCAACATGGGGCTCAAACACACAACCCCGAGATCACGATTCACATGGTCTACTGACTGAGCCAGCTAGGCACCTCTGGTTTATTGTATTTTATTATATTATTTATTTTTATTGCTTGTGCTTGTGGTGTCATATCTATGAAATCATTGCCTAATCCAAGGTCATGAAGATTTGTGCCTCTGTTTTGAGAGTTTTATAGTTTTAGCTCTTGCATTTAGGTCTTTGATCTGATATTTTGAGTTAATGTTTGTATATCCTATCATCTACTCTTTGGTTACCGAGGGCTGTAGCTAAAGGCCAGATCAATGCTTGACTTTTTTCCCTTCACTTACCAGTTTTCATAATAAGGCTTTGGTTCCCTATTCATCCTACAAAGTTGTTAGTTGGTATTTTGTTTTGTTTCCATTATGAGTAATGACATTTAGTAATGGGTTTCCATTGCAATGAAAATAATTAAATTTTTAAAAATTTATGTACTGTGACATATACATGTATGCAGCATAGAGAGAAAAGTGATTTTGGTTTTTTTTCTCTCTAAAACGTTTTGTTCTTATCCAGCTGTCACATCCTAAATCTTCATCTACCCAATTGCCTTCCAGAAACATGCCAAAGGCCAGGATTTGTTTGATCAGATCGTGTACCACTTGGACCTCGTGGAAACAGATTACTTTGGCCTCCAGTTCCTCGACTCTTCCCAGGTTGCGGTATGTATTTCTTTGATTCGTTTTGGGACACGCTGGTTTTCATGCTAATTGCAGATTCACAGTTGCTAGAGGTTGGTAGAGAAAAATAGGAGTTAGGCTGCAGTGTTGTTGCAGTCACGATTGTTGGGGTGGTGGTGATGGCACCCATGTGAAATTCATCCATATGCCCCCCCCTCCAGCCCCCCCTTAAGGGGGCCAATAACTGGGAGAAGAAGAGAAAGAACCGTCCCTGTTGTGCAGGGGAATGCATTCTGGAAACATTTCCAAGCATAGGGATGCAATATGGGCACATTTCTCAAGTAGGTAGAAAGCAGAAGAAATACCATTCTAGAAATTCTTTTAATGATGCTTTCATTTTTAACTGGCAGAGAGACTGCAGCAGCATCTTCTTGTGGACTCTTGCTGGGTGGAGGGAGCGGGTGCTGTGAACACACTGAATCCCAGCCAGGCTTAGTGGGTGCAGGGGGCCGGTCGGAGCAGATCTTGGCACTGCTAGACAACCATCTTGCAGGCTCCAGGAGGTTGTATTAGGTCAGCAAAGACTTCCCTTGCTTTGCCTGAGACAGACCTGTCCACAGTGGGGGTGCTAGAGGGAGTGAATCTGATGTAGCTCAGAACCACTCTTTTCAAAAGCAGGAATGACTTCAGTCTCCTTCCCCAACAAAATCTGGCTTTGGGTTTCAAAGATAAATTATTCGGTAATCTAAAAATATTTATTGAGGTGGGGGGGTGGGTGAAATGAAGGGGATTGAGAGCACAGGTATCTCGATGAGCACTGAGAAATGTATAGAGTTGTTGGGGCACCTGGGTGGCTCAGTTGATTAAGTGTCCAACTCTTGATCTCGGCTCAGGCCATGATCTCACAGTTTGTGAGTTCGAACCCTGCATCGGGCTCTGCGCTGACAGTGTGGAGTCTGCTTGGGATTCTCTCTCTCCCTCTCTCCCTCTCTCTTTCCCTTCTCAGCTCTTGCTGTCTCACTCTCAAAGAAACATTTAAAAAAAGTACAGAATTGTTGAATCATTGTGTTCCCAAAACTATTATAACACTGGATATTAATTATAATTGAGTAAAAAACATATGTATTCATCAGGCATCAGTTATGCACTGGGCCCTGTTTTTGTTTTTTTTTTTAATTTTTTTTTCAACGTTTTTTATTTATTTTTGGGACAGAGAGAGACAGAGCATGAACGGGGGAGGGGCAGAGAGAGAGGGAGACACAGAATCGGAAACAGGCTCCAGGCTCTGAGCCATCAGCCCAGAGCCTGACGCGGGGCTCGAACTCACGGACCGCGAGATCGTGACCTGGCTGAAGTCGGACGCTCAACCGACTGCGCCACCCAGGCGCCCTCTGGGCCCTGTTTTAAGCACTGTAGATAAAGTATGAACACATAGATGACAGATGGTAATGAATGTTAAGAAAAAGAAAATAGAGTAAGCGGATAGACCGAATAAGAGACGGTGCTGTTTTAGACAGCATATGAAAGGGTGAGTTCCCTGACAGGAGATGTTTGAGTGTACATGGCTAACCTTTTCTACCTAAAGACACCTGTTAAGATACTCCTTGGGGGCCATATGTGACAATTGAGGCTAAGATGCTCAGAATCAGTGCCTAGGGATTGGGTGCACCTGAGAATGTGTGTATGAGGCTGCCGAGTCCAAGATGATGCAGTTATATCCCGGCTGCGGTGTCTTCCTGGGCAGATGCCCCTCCGCCCTTCAGTGCTGCCTGATTACCGACAGCCCATCCCCTCACCTCCTTGACTGTTGCCATGAACACTCCAGCTGCCGCCTGGAGTTAGTAGACCCAATTCCTTCTCTGTTTCCCAGCCAGAGGCTCCACCCGCCAGGACCCTGGACAAGGGGTGGACCAGCTTTTCTCTTTCTCCTCTCTGTCCAGTTCTGCTGTCTTTGAGGTTGAGCCACCCAGTGCCCTGCCTTCTGACCTCACCGTGGTATCTCAGCTTTTCTCTTTCCTTGGGCAACCTGGCAATTCAAGTTGCCTTCCTTTGTAAATGTCCCGGACGCTGTTTCCTTGCATTGCAAATTCACTTGGGTAGACCTCACGCACATTGACTTGGGTCCTGTCACCACCTGATCACTCCAAGAGCTGGAATTCTGTTGCTCCCATTCCATGATCACTTCCCTTAATTCCATCTTTCTGGTCCCTCTGCGTCTGGCCTTGTCCCTTAAGGATCCCCTCCTGCCTCGTTCTCCCCTCTCGGGGCCTGGTGAAGCCTCAGCCATCTCGCCTGTGTCCTCACTTGCCCCTTGATGCTCTCTCCCCCATGACTGTCCCCTGGTCTCCCCTCAACACGCAGGTCCATCTGTTTCCTCTGCTGCGTCTCCCAGGCTGGCGGGCATTGTCACGGGCTCGGGTCACAGATCACAGATGCAGCAAAGTCCGAGCCCCTGAGCTTCTCTTGGAGCCGTGGACTCGGTTCCCCTTGTGAATCTTGACCACAGCCCTCTAGTCCAGTCTCCCCACAGAGACTTGGGGCCTGCATTTGGCCTCACCTCCTGCTGAGAAGACTGAGGTCATTTAGCTAAAACGCCTTGAATTTTCTTCCCCTGAACCTCAGAGTTTTTCTTTCTCTCTGTCCATCCTTTTTTCGCTGTTTGGTTTGACGAAAACATTCTGTTTCTCTAGCATTTACCCCCTCCCTATACCTGCATCACTGTTCCATTTCCGGTTGCTTCCTGAGTGCCAGATTTAGTTTGTCTGTTTCCAGTATCCTCCAGTTGTCCCCATCATCTGACACTCATCAGCCCTTCTCTTCCCAGAAACGCTTCTCCATTCTGCCTTCTGTGTGCCATAACACATATGGTATTTTTGGCTTCAAAATGTCTACAGCCCTGGATTATGAGTCTGACCTGGACCTTGTTCCTGGCTCTGCCCCTGACTTATTTGGGGGCTTTCAGTAAGCCCCCTTTTCTCCCTTGTCCTTATCTGTAAAATGTTTTCTCATCTGTAAAATGGGGTTCTTGGGCCTGTTTCCAAGAGCTCTTTCAGTTCTAATGTTCTAAAGGGAAGGCAGGCACGTCTGCCCCACACTCTTCTCCTGTCAGAAGGGAAAAGATACCATCATTTCTGCCATTAGAGCCACGTGCCTGTTTCCCTGCTGCCATGCCCTCATCCCCAGGTGACCCCTCTCCAGCCACTTGGATTCCCAGAAAGCCAAGGATGTGACTCCATTAGGAAGGACCTGGTTATGTACCCCTGCTCGCCGGGCTGCCAGGCGTTCCCGTCTGCCAGTGTCCTGGCACAGCCTCAGCGGGGTCCAGGCGCCCTTCCAAGGCCAGACACCTGGATGCTCAGCCTCTACAGGCCCTGCCATCTTTCCAGCTCCTAGCCCTGAACGTGACGTGCTGTTCTTCCCCCATAAAGCAGGTGCAGGGTCCTCGTCTACCTGACCTGGAGGATCCGAGGCTGTGCAGCAGCTGCTCCCAGGAGCCTTCCCATTAGTCCAGTTTCTAGGCTGGGCTCCTCACAGACCGGGCTCTGGAGATGCCTGCACTTCTGTGCATGCTTTTGCTTATGGGTTCCCCTCCCGGCGTGCCCTTCCTCACCCCATTTAAACTTCTGGCTGTCCTTCAGGACTGTCTCAGATGGCAGCCCTTCCTTCATGCAGCATGTCCTGAACTTGCAGCATTTCTCCTCCTCTCTGGAAACCTTTGAGCTTCTTTGCCTTCTGTGGCAGTTTGCTCATCTGGCTGTGGGTTCTTTATCTGTGCTTATAAATAGACCTTTCTGATTAGATCCTGAGACTTAAGACTGCTGCTTCTTGGGGACTTTTGTTGACAAGGCATGCAACCTAAAACCTCAGTCTTCAGGGGCGCTTGGGTGGCTCAGTTGGTTGAGCGTCTGGCTTTGGCTCAGGTCATGATCTCACCATTCGTGAGTTTGTGCCCCATGTCAGGCTCTGTGGTGGCAGCTCAGAGCCTGGAGCCTGCTTTGGATTCTGTGTCTCCCTCTCTCTCTCCTTCCATCCCCCACTCATGCTCTGTCTCTGTTTGCTCAAAACCAAATAAACATTAAAAAAAAAAATTTTTTTTAACATCAGTCTTCAGCCCCAGAAGTGACCTTAGAAATTATTTTTCAAACGTTTCTGTCTTGTGGATGGTGAAATGAATGCACTCAGTGAGTGGTACCCCTCAGACTCAAAGTCAGGTTTTACAACTTGAGGGGTAAGTGCTGTATTCAATGCACTGTACTTGCAAGCCTGTTTTCCTAACTGTAGAGTGGAGGTGGTGACATCTGGGAGATTGAGAGGCTCAGCGAGTTAATGGAGGAGAAGGAGTCTTGTAATCTAACCCCAGTGTGGGTCTCCTCTTCCTACCTGAGCATGCTGAGGGGAGACCAGAAGTCATCACAGCTCCCAGAGGTGATGCACTTAGGCTAGCGGGAACCTGCAAGGCTGCCTTGCCTGTGGGAGAAAATTTAGCAGTTTAGGTGATCCCTTTGGGAATGTTCCCTGAGTCAATTTTCTGGGTGCCTGGGATGAAGCAGTTGGTGGCAGGTGTACAAGATGGAGGCTGGGATGCGAACAGTCCCCTTGGCCATTGGCTTATTGCCGTGTGCGTCTCCTGCAAGAAATGACATCCCCACCCTGCCCCTGCATGCAAATCAGAAGGCTGGCAGTGGTGGGGCTCCTGGCACAGCTCTCTGCAGACCCAGCTTATGTCCCCAGCTCCCTGCGAAGAGCCAAGCCTGGTTACCATAGTGCGCTGCCCAGCCCTGAAGCAAGGTCAGAGTCTATCGGCTCGTCTATTTTTAGCAGTTGGGGCTGGGGCCTCCTGTTTCCCTTTTCCATATCAAGGCAGGAAGGCCACCCAGGAGCTTGTTCTGTAGATCTCACTTTTGCACAGCTCAAAGCAGGGGCAGGGGTTCTATTTTTACATACGAAAGCTTTCTTCTGAGAGAGGAGGCTCTGGCTTACACCCACCCAGCTTTCTTACGGACCAGACTGGTCAGATTGCTTCTGTTTACTGAGTTCCTGCTCAGGCATCCACCTAAAAACTTTACATAACTCTTATTTAACATTCATCATCTGTGAAACTAGCCATAAAGCAGACCCATTTTACAGATGATGAAGCTGAGGTTCATTAGAAACCTTGTAAAGGTTAAAGTGAGAGACAGAGCCAGGATTCAGAACCTGGTCTCATTCCACAGGCCAGCACTTTCCACCAGGCTACGCTGGTTCCTTTACACGAGGTAGCATCTCATCCACACACACATCCACGTGCATGCGCCCGCCAGAGGAACCCATTTAGTCAGTAGCTATTCAGCTGACTTTGCCTTGGAGCTTATTCAGCGGTAGTCCCTGTGGTGCAGAAGTAGGCAGGACACTGTCCCTGCCTGCTGCATTCTCCTGAGGGAGACGGACCATCTTGTTGGTCCCATGGAATACATTGGGGTCTGTCCTCACTCTGGGAGCCTGGAGAGGAAGTGCCTGAGTATCAGTGAGGAGCCCAATGAGGAGTCAGAGGGGAGAGGTATGGCAGGGATCTGGGGCAGGGGTCATACCAGCCCCACCAATCAGGAGCCTCCCTCCCGACCCTGGGGGCAGGTGTGTGGCCATAGGGGTGGTGTTCTGGGGGATGCGGCCAGTTCAAGTCCCTTCCAGAGCCCCTCCCAACATGAAAAGGGAGCATTTTATGGTGGTAAGCTTTGCAGCAAGGAATCCCAAAAAGGTGATTTTTGGCCTTTGTCTCCAGACTTGTGAGATGTTTTTCCTCTGGTCTTTGCAGCCTAGAATCGTGTGGATGGGTAATAAGAGGCCCAGGGCTGTGAGGTGAGGTTGACACGGATATAGTGGCCGCCGAGAGGATCATTGGGTGCTAATGGGGCTGTTGCGGCTTCACTCTGGCGTCACATGTGCCTCCTGTGGGGACGCCACTGAGCTTTCCTACTGTTTCAGATGTACCTGAAGGGAAGTACTCTCAGGAAACACTAATAGTGGGGTATGTTACTATAAGAGACAGGAAACCCTTCCATTTCAATGGTTCCACAGCCACTCAGTGGATTCTTCAGTGTGTCAAGGGGACAGCTCAGTGCACAGATGAGGAAACAGTCTCAGGGGTCTTGCTTATGGCCACACACCAGGTGACTGGCAGAGCTGGCACTCAAGCTCTGATCTTCTGCCTCCTCCTATTTTAGTACAAGAAAGTGTGGAACAGCTCAAGAAATGCCACAGGTCTCCCCTCAGCCTGTCTCTGAAAGCTGGCAGGGGGAGGGTTTTCCTGCCCACATGCATATTGATGCTGAATGGAAAGCTATTGATAAAGGGGTCTCTGCAGTTGATTTAGATTAATTCCCAAGGAAACCTCAAGTAGCTGGTGTAAGTGAGGTTATAGGGCTCCATCCTGGATGAGAAGGGGAGATCCCTCCTTAGGTGGAGGAGGCACTTCAAGCTGGTGTGTGGTGTGGACCCAGAACCATGGATGCTGCCACAGCCTGATTTCTGATCCTGCCTCTGCCTCACCTACACCGTGATCCCGGATGCCTTGCCCTGTGCACAGTCACCTTCATCGGCTCTGAGGCCTGAGCGAGTGATGGACATGACACAGTCCAACGTGTGTTTCTTCCAACACCACCGAGCAATTAATTCTGACGCTCTCTACCTGCAGATAGCCTCAGATCCCACAGGCTGAGGGCTCAGTCCTCCAACACTGTTTCCCACCCCACAATTCAGATGCCAATCACATGTCCAGATTGTAACCCATGCTTTTGCAGTGTCGATGGGAGGTCCCCATGACCCCTCTTGGTTCAGTTAATTTTCTAGGACAGATGGCAGAACTCAGAAGCATTTTACTGACTAGATCACCAGTCTGTTATAAAAGAGGTAACTCAGGAACAGCCAGACAGAAGAGATGAATAGAGCAAGTATAGGGTGAGGCGGGCTGTGCAAAGCTTCCGCGCCTTCCCTGGGCATCTGTCCCTCTCCAGGTCTCTCTGTGTGTACCAGCCTGGAAGCTCTCCAAGTTGAGTTTTCATGGAGGCTTTATTACAAGGGCACGATTGATTAAATATTGGCCATTGGTGATTGATTCAACCTCCAGGCCCCTGCCCCCTCCCCAGAGGTCAGCACGGTGAGACTGTAAGTCTCAACCCTCCAATCATGTGGGTGGTTCCCCTGACAACCAGCCCCCATCCTTAGGTGCTCTTCAAAAGTCACTTCATTGGGGTGCCTGGGTGGCTCAGTGGGTTGAGCATCCGGCTTCTGCACAGGTCATGATCTGAGTTCGTGAGTTCGAGTCCCATGTCGGGCTCTGTGCTGACAGCTCAGAGCCTGGAGCCTGCATTAGATTCTGTGTCTCCCTCTTGCTCTGCCTCTCCCCCACTCGCTCTCTCTCTCTCTCAAAAATAAATAATGTTAAAAAACTTAAAAAATAAGTCACCTCATTGACATAAACTCTGGTATGGTAGGAAGGAGTTTGTTATGAATGTCAGAACACCTTTCTTGCTCTTATGGCTTAGAAAATTCCAAGGGTTTTAGGAGCTCTGTGCCAGAAACTAAGACCAAATATATATTTCTTATTATAAATCATAGCACACACAGTAAGCTCCAAAAGTGTCCTTTCCCTTCTTTCTCTTCTCATCCTTTGGATATGATTATCTCTTCAAATTCCTTCCAGCTCTAATTTAAATGCAAACTAGACACTCTTTGTAAGCTGAGAAATCTACAGGTACTAGGATGCCAGCTATGAGTTCTGACCACTCAGACTTGATGGTGAGGGCTCAGGGGACATTGAGGCAGGTTTTAGGCCCTTTTCAACCCCTGAGCTTCTCGTGGCCATTGTGGTTCAAGTGCTTCTGTATAGATTTTAGACAACTCAGTGCTACAACCAGCCTTTTACATGTCAGAGTTCCAGAACTGATATACTGTCAGAACAGATGGGCTTTGCCAAATCATCTCCCATCTTGATTTATGGAAAGGGTTTTGCCAGATGGACTTGGATGAGAAATTCAGATCAGAAACCACCTTTCTAACACCTGTTAGAATGTTTGAGTTAAATATCATGCCCTCTGAACTTAGAAATGCACCTGCCTGTCTCCGGTGACTGGTTCAATGGTATGTTAAGAGGTCTGGAGCCATTTGCCTTGGCCTTTGCGACAGGCGGTGTGGCTATATTTGGTCAGGATGCAGGTGAACATCTAAGACAGGTCTCGCTGATGTTGAATTTAGGCCTCCAAGCCAAGTGTAGGATATGATTTACTAAATGCCATTTGGGGCCATAGTGCCCGGGTTATTCATCACGAGGTAGTCTTGTGGGATAAAATAGGAGTAATCAGAATCTGGTCCCCTCCTGCAGCTAGGAAAGAAAGTCAGGTCATTTTGAACTGCCTGGATACCAGATAGGTTTTATCATGTCTTGTTTTAGGATTCTGGCTGGGTTTCTTATCACCTCCGATGCAGGCAAGCAACCTGATCTGAACCTTGTAGGGGCAAGGAGCTTTTAAAAGGAAACTGTTTCTGATTACTTTCCCAGATTCGTGAGCCCCAGACTTTTCACAAGCGTCCATCCTGGCAGGGCCCCGTGGCTGTGCAGGAAGGATGGGGGCCAGCCTGCATGGATAAGGGAGCTCCTTCAGCAGCATGGCCAGAGGGAAAAGCAGTCTGCTGTCCAGCAGGAACACTAGCCATGAACTGTCGGTTAACACCAACCATAGACCACTGGCCAGTAAACCTTGGCCAGTAAATTGCTTGAGATTTTACAAAGCCCTGACGGTGATTTTCAGAAGGGGTCATGGGTGTGTCACGATCCCCGAGATCAGTAGGGACATATTGCTGGGTAAGGGGAAAACTTCGGCACTGAATATTTCATGGGCACGCTGGGAGCCTTTAACAAACACTAATGCTCTGAGATTCTCTTTAATGGCTCTTGGGTGGGACCTGCGTCGTGACCGTGACTGCAGTGCGCAACCAGGGTTGAAAACCACCGCCAAGGAAACAACACAGTCGGACTCAGATCAAGATCATAGTTTGACAGCAGAGGGAGGGAAACAGTGGGCTTGACGTGTTCTATTCCAGATACAAGGGGGCATGAGGGAAAGAAGTGGGACAAGCCCCTTTAAGCTGTGAGCCTCTGAGGCTAATGAGATTAGAAGGCTGGTTGCAGAGAACTTTCTTTGCAGGGTAATAGTGAGGGGAAGAAAGAGTTTAGTCATAGCCATTAGTGTGATACTTACTGGCAGGAAAGTAAATATACTTTTATCACGTCTGTATCTGTAATCCTCCCAGGGGCTGAGGTCCGAGGTTTTCTGCTTGATTGAGGGCAGCAGTGATATGGAATTCTGCTAGGGCAAACCGATCATCCCAAACTGCCTGATGGGCAAGCAATGAATTAATGAAGTGACCACATGACCCACCCCCAAGAAAATAATATTGTCATTAAAAGTAAAAAATTATGTAGAAAAGTGAAAAAAGTAAACGGCATTTACAGCCCCACATCCAAAAAATAATGTCTATAAATCCTTCTGGACATACCATAATAGAAAATAATAATTTTATATAAACAGGATCCTGGTTTGTTTGGCTTCTTTTTCTTCAAATGTTGAGCTGTGGGTCTCTTGCCACATCAGTAAATAGGCCTCCATCAGTTTTAAAGGCTGAATAGTATTTCATCATGTGGATGAGCCATTTTTTTAATCCTTCTTTGTTGATGGACATTTAGGTCATTTCCAATTCAAAGCTGTAAACAGTGAGATAAAGCACCTTGTACGAGTGCCTTTGAGATCTGCATCCTGCTGTGCTGATCTTCCTTTCTTAGGTGGTTGCTTAGCCGGAGGGTGGAAACGACAAAAGCCCACGTTCTCCCACTGCACTGCTCACAGCTTATTGTGTTATAATTTACCTGTTATTTGCTTTTGTGTTTCCTTATTCCCCTCCTCCTACACAGACATAATGGGCTCTTTGGTGAGGGGTAGAGTGCACTGTACTAATTTAGCCCCACCCTTTCTCATTATTAGAATGTGCAGAGTTGAAGTTGCTTCTGAAAGTATATTGGCAGTCAGCAGAAGGACCCCTGATTCTGAGCAGCTAATGAGAAACCCACTCTGGCTGTGTCATTCCAAATGTTACCATAATGGTGAGGTTTCAGTGTGTATTGGGTTGACGTGAAGTGGTGGGAAAAATTCCTCTTTGCCTTCTTTTAAAAAAATTATGTTGAGGAATACCTAGGTGGCTCAGGCGGTTAAGCATCCGACTTCGGCCCAGGTCACGATCTCCTAGTTCATGGGTTCAAGCCCCGCATTGGGCTCGCTGCTGTCAGCACAGAGCCTGCTTTGGATCCTCTGAGCTCCTCTCTCTCTTTGCCCCTCCCCCCACCCTCAAAAATAAATAAACATTAGGGATGCCTAGGTGGCTTAGTCTGTTATGCGTCCGACCTCGGTTCAGGTCATGATCTCACAGTTTGTTGGTTCAAGCCCCGTGTTGGGTTCTGTGCTGACAGCTCAGAGCCTGGAGACTGCTTCAGATTCTATGTCTCCCTATCTGCCCCTCCCCCACTCACGTTTTTTCTCTCTCTCTCTCTCTCTCTCAAAAATTAAAAAAAACATTAAAAGAATAAAAAAAAATTATATCGAGGGGCCCCTGGGTAGTTAGTTGGTTATGAGTCTGACCCTTGTTCTCAGCTCAAATCTTGATCTCCAGGACATGAGTTCAAGCCCTGTGTTGGGCTCTGAGCTAGGCGTGGCACATACTTAAAAAAAATTACATCAAGCATGTATTTATTTCTTAAGAATCTAATATGGGACTGCTGGGTTCCATGCTTGGAGCCTGGCATGGGAAACGGAAGTGATTGAAGTGCACCATCCCTGCCCTCCAAGGGCAGAGGCCAGAAGCATAATGGTCCTAAATGCTGTTTTCCATGGAAGTCAAGCTGCTGAGGCTCGTCAGAACTGTAGTATCAACAACAGAGACATTATAGAGAAACTTGCGTATGAGAGAAATGGTTTTGCGATTTCCTGGGGGTGGTAGATAGGACCCAAGTGTTTTTCTGATGAAAATGAGAGGAAGTTGGAATGTCCTCATTGACCAGAGCACAGTTATCTCTGGCAAATCCCTGCCTGCCTTCCCATCTTCCTTGGGGGTTGAATTTTGGCTTTACAATTTTAGCATTGAAAACGACAAAGCTACAAGACCCATGCGTGATCAGAGATTCCTGGCAGTGTGGCTCGTGGTCTTTACTATACTGATGGTGACTTGGGATAGTTGCCGAAGTTTGAGCGTGATTTGAGAAATTCAGCTCTTCAGACTAGAAGAGCCTTCAAAGATCAGTTAGTTACAGCTCTTTGAAAAAGAGACACCTCTTTGAAAAGCTAACTTTCCCAAGAAAAAATGTACTGAATGTGCATAAGCACAGATTTTTTTTTTTTAAATACCATCCCAAGCAGTTTGCAGATCCCCAACCTCAGAACCCTGATCTGGTCCAATGCCTGGTTTTATGGGGAGAATTACTAAGGTTTATAGAGGAGGATAAATGTGGGCTCTATATGGTCTTGCTGATGAACTATTCCTAAAGAAACTTTTTCTTTCTTTCAGCACTGGCTGGACCATTCCAAACCAATAAAAAAGCAGATGAAAAGTAAGTAAGCAGAACTTAGCCTACTCACTTATTTCTTTTATCAGAGAGTAAAACTCCTTTGCCAGTGTTTTGAGGTATTATGTTTTCATTAGAACTTGGGAGCGTTTTAAAATAGATTCAGTTTTAAGTGAATGATTTTTCATCTTAAGGCTGGCCAAATGTTAGTGTTTAAAATTTGGATAAGAGTTTTCGGTAGATATTAAAAAACAGACTATGCTCTCATTTGAAATCAGGCACCCCTGCCAATGAGAACTGATTAATATGCTCTTCACAAGCATGACTTTACGCCTATTATATTCATTTTCTAATGAGTTGTAAAAGTAGACTCAGAGAATGGGAAAGCAGGAGTTTTTGACAGTCTGGTCCAGCTCTCTGGTTTTACGGGTGCAGTAACTGCATTTCTTCAGTGTTATTTATGCATGGGTAATTTTTAAAAAGTGTAATACTTTAAAGTGTTCTTACTGTATTTTTGGATTACGGAACCCTTGCTGTTTATATGTCACTTTCCTGTAGCCCACTTAGTATTTTGTAAAAAGTTAGTATCTGTTTGGAATATCTTGGCAATTGGGTGAAAGTAAAATGTCAGCTCTTAGTAATTCATCTACATGGTTAGGGTTTTATTCCAGAATAAGTTACTAGCTAAGCCGTCTTTGTCAATGCAAAAGTACATTTTAGTCTTCCAAATGAAAGGATTGAAAAGAACTCTCTAGCTGTGTATGTCCCTTTGTGCCCTCCCGGTAGCAGTGAATGTATTACTAGATGTAACATGTGTTTCCTTTTGTCCATTCTGTGATCTTCAAAACTGGGGAAAAACATCTTCAATGTTCCATCTCCCTATGTTCAGTTGGACCTGCTTATGCTTTGCACTTTCGAGTTAAATATTATTCTTCGGAACCGAACAACCTTCGTGAAGAGTTTACAAGGTAGGACCAGATGCAGAACACGACCCCCTCTCCGCTGTAGTACTTACCTTATAACTTATGGGTCCTCTAAATATGGGGTCTGCCTGCTCTTCTCTCTGCTGACTTTATATGCTGAGCAAGAGCTATTCGTATTTCCCTTGTGCTTATCCCTGTATTCTGTTGAAAATCTACCCTTGGCTTAGTTTGACCTTTTTCCCAGTGAATCAAAATTAAAAGATTTATTTTCTGATCACATTTCTGTTTTGTGGGGCTGTGGGATAAACTGGTTACTCGTTCCAAGGCACTTTATTTTTGTCTCAGGTACAAAAAGCGAAGGCAGGTATTAGAAGAGCATTTCTCAGTCCCAAAACGCCATCTTATTTTTTTTAAGGGGCTGCGCACTGTTCCCTTGATTGCTACGATATCAAAGTTGTTGGAATCCCTTCATGTCATCTTTCAGCCCCACTGAATTTCTTTTAAGGTGTGCCCACGAGTGTCTGCCCCTCCAACTTCAGAAACAGTGTTGAAGCAAAAGAGGCTTTAAAAACATTTAAGTATGGCATTTCTCTCCAGCCTCTCCTCTGTCAGCAAGATCCTCTGCCCAACCTTCGGCTGCTTTGAATGTCCCCAGAACCCCCTTGTCATTTGTGTGACCGGCAGTAGTGACGACATGTCAGCCCCTGGTGGTGGCCACTCACCTGGAGATGACCACCTGACTAACACTTTAAAGACTGCTTATCACCATTCCCTGCCCTGGACAGGCCTACTGGGCTTCCACGGTTAGGTTTTCCTATAGGAATTGCAAGTTCTGGCTGTATTCTGCACGGTATTCAGCACCGTGTGTTCTCTCCTTGATGCGAGTACTCAGTTCAGTGGTGGTTAAGCAGCTGTCAGAAGCAGGAATGGTCTAGAATATACTAGAACCTTCAGCTCCCCGATCCTTTGATCTCTGGGTCACTCACATTCTCCTGTATCCATTCCAACAGAGAGTGACTATCTGCATTGTTTTCAAAGTTCAAGTAGATTATTATAGAGTTCCTCTTCAGAGTCCTTTATGAAACGTGCTCCTTCTAGCCGTCATCCAAGCTATTGATTCTTAACCAGGGTTGTGCGAATCAGAAACACCTAGGAAGCTTTTGAGCAAATCATATTCCTGGGGACCACTCTTGCATGTAAGACTGATTCCATAGGTATGGAGCAGAGCGTGGGTAGCTTTGGCTTTTACAAAGCACTATAAGTGGCTCTGTTGCCCACGTCGTCCTGGTAAAAAAGAAAAAAAAAACAGTTAAGCAAAAACACTTAATTTTTTTTTTTTTTTACTTAGGTGAACTCCACTTGTGTTACTTGCTGCCTCCTCTCCCCATTTCTCATTACCCCATAACCCGCTGCAGCCCAGTTCCAGGATTTTTGTTTTGCATGTGTGTGTGTGTGTGCACGCATGAGTGCATGTACGCTTGTTTTTTTTTTTTTTAAAGACAGAGTCTGCAGTTAACCTGCATCAGAAAAAAGCCTCAAGCAGTTGCTAACTACGGTCAGCTGTAAACTTTCTGATACCAGCAGCTGCACTCTTCCTGGAATCTGCTGGTGGGACTGGCTGAGGGCCAAGTCCAGTGGCTCCTCCCTGTCTGTCTGATTGGACACGTTGCATGCCTGCGTTTGAGCTCTCTTCTCAAGCTCCAAGGGTGCTGCCGAGGCCATCATTGGACTGTAGAGTGTGTTTCATGTTCCATCCCCCAAGTATCTTGCGAACCCTGTACATGCACTCACCTGCCTAGCTAGGTTCTTGGATGTCTTCCTGGAGACTCAGGAGGAGATGCTTCCACCAACGTCCTCATTTGATTCGGACTCCTTGTTACAATGCAGAATTCTGGGCTGTGCACGGGGCGGGATTTGTGATGGGAAGTTGGGGATTGGAAGCGGTTGGAAAAAAGTATGCCTCTGTTGACTTTTCTGTATGTTTGTCAGGTACCTGTTTGTTTTACAACTCAGGCATGACATTCTTTCAGGAAAGTAAGTATGTTTTTGTTCTAACTCTTAACCCGGGATAGATCATAGTGTATTTCTAAATCACTGTTGTTGTTGTTGTTGTTTTAACTCTTTTACCCTTGTTCCCTTTTCAAAATTCAAAAAAAGTACACCAGGCATTGTAAAGTGAGTCTAATCCTTGTATCGCTGTCATCATCATCTTATTTTAAATGATTACTATATGGCTTGAAGCATTTCCAAGAGCATTTAATATCTTAAGTGATGTGCATTTGGGAATACTTCTCTCCCTGATCACATCACTGCCCCATTCATAATGGCTTTTGTCGTATTTGCAAGCAAGATACGTTATTAGTATGTATACACTTACAAGTATTTGGAGAGTCAGAAGTCTCATTCATCACCATCTGCATTTAAGCAACGTAAAGAGGTTACGTTTTGATTCTGATAGGAGGTTTAGACATCTCATCTCATTTCCTTTTCCCCTTCTTAAAAATGGTTTTTCAATACCAGGCCTCTGGCGACAGTGATTGTTGAGCCCAAGAAGCATTGGCATTGACGTGGTTGGTCTCGCGTGCAGTATTTATTTTAAAGATACAAAATTTCAGTGGTCATAGCCTTCACAGTTGTGTCATTTCTCAGCATACGTATCGACTATTTTCTATTATGTGAAAAATGAAGACTCTGCCGAGTCTAAAAAGCGATACCTGACGTTGATGAGAACACATTTTGATTTTGAATACAACCTGAAAGAAATTTGAAAAGTGATTTCCGAATTTGCAAACTCTGAATCGCACGTAGGCTTTCAAAACCATAGTGGAATCTATATGACAGCACAAGTAGATTGTACAGTGTATACATTTGCCTTATTCAGCCATGCAATACAAATCTCAGTGTGTGTATTATGAGTGTGTGTGTGTATTTTTATCTTTCTCTCTTTCTCTCTGCATACTGTGCTCCTCGTACTAAAGGCCTCTTAATTCCAGTAATTGTCTTCAGTTTGGAAAAATATTAATGGCGACGTCTTACATTTATACAGTACTTTGCAGTTTACACGCGCTTCGGCCAGATTGACGGTACTTCCAGCCATAATGGCGTTCTGGTCCCAGCACTGCCTGCTCCCAGCTGGGTGACCTTGAGCAAGACACTTGGTCACTGAGTTCCTCGTCTCTAAAATGGGGGATGGGGAGCACTTACCTTAGCGGTTCATAAAGTCCATGCATTGACCAAATTTGATAGTATATTTGAAAAGGGTTTAAAAACTATGAAGTGCTGTACCAATGTATGTCATTATTATTTTTCTAACTGAATTTGTAATATCAAGTATGAATGAGATCAGTGATTGGAGGCGTGGTAATACGCCTCTGTGGCTATGCCTCAGTTATACTTATTAGAACGCTTGAGTGTATCCAGCTGTCCTGGCAGTATTAGATATTGTGTCTGTCTGTTTATTTTTAACATTATGACCTGGTTTCAAGAAAGAGTTCAGACAGCTTGAAAAGGCGCATGTACTCTATCAAGTAAGTTTCAAAATCCTAAGGCAGAGGGAAGGCTTTTCATTCTATTTCGCAAACTTCCCCATTCTTGCCAAATTCAGTAAAATTGCCCACAGAGTTGATAGAAACTATACTTAGATTGTATCGTTTTGCTCTATGGTGAGAATTGACTTTGGGAAATAGGGAGTGGAAATCAGCTTGTTTGCATTCTTTAATGTGGACAGCAGAAATAGAAACTACCGAGAAAAATCATTATCTAAATAGCACTACCTTTTGAAAAATGACTAATGATATTTTGTATGCTTATGAGTATTAAAAGTTCATATATGGAGTTCATTTCCTCTCTTTTTTTCAAGACTGAAATGCCCATATGAAACGGCTGTGGAATTAGCTGCTCTCTGTCTACAAGGTACATTATTCTTTAGTGGTAATTAGCATTTTAATGTTATGCTCTCGTTTGAGCAATTGATTATCCTGTGTACCAGGCACAGTACCCTACTTTGGGGGTATAAATAAATACAGTATGGCCTCCGTCCCCAAGTAGCTTCAGGTCCCATGAGGATGTGACAAAACCACATCCAGGGTACAGTGCAGTTCCCTCAGGAAGACTTGCAGGAGGCTTGGAAGACTAAGGCCCTTCGGGGGAGGAGTGGATGAAAACAAATGAAGGAATCAAGACAAAAGGTAGAGAAGTGCAGAGGGGTACTGGTAGTCAAATGGTGTTGGAGGGTGGAAGTTCAAGAACCTGGATAAGTGGACAACCTTGAACCCTATTTAAAGAGCATGACCATGCTGTCAGCAGTAGGACTTTGAAGGCTCTCAAGAGGGAGGCAGACCTCGTCAGGTGTGCATTTAGAAAGGCCTCACTGGGTGTGATGGGGAGGTAGGACTGGACCAGGACCGGGGCTGGGGGTGCAGTAAGAAGGTGTTGCAGTAATAAAAGGAAACTCTCTAGGGCAGGGGGTACACACACACACACACACACACACACACACACACACCAAAAGAACAACATTAGTGGTACAAGAGAAGGACCTGGTCATTACACATCGGTGTTGAGAGAGGACTCAGGCAAGAGTCATAGATAGCTCCCAAGAGTGAGTGACAGGAGCCACAAATGGTTAGAAGAATTGGCTGCAGTGGAGGAGATCATCTACGTATGACCTCTTAGCTGAGAGGTGCCAGTGGGACCTCTGGTAGCTTCTTGAGCGTGCAGATCTGGCTCCGTCAGAGAGGTCAGGCCACGAGCATTGACAAGGAATCATCTGCTTATAGGTAGGAGTTAGATGGTAGGAGGTTTGCCTACATGATTGTCAGTGTTGACTGTTCCATATTATGCACTGGTGGATTTGAGTTTAAAATGCACAAGAAACACTTGCTGAAGTCTTCAGCATTAATTAAGAAGACACTAACGTGTAGCTGCACATAAGGAATGTTATTATCAGTACATCACATAGGCATATGTTGTGGATTCATTTTACCAGTGTGTTCATCAGTTTCTCTGGGATAATGAATTATGATGTATTCATTCATAATTACTAATTAATTTTGAACACCATAAGATTTGGCTTCCAACTTTTGTATTTCCCAATTTTTAAAAGCTGATCTAAGTCTTCAAATTCTGAAATCAGCACAGATTTATTATAGAGTATCAGGAGAGCAGCACAATAGTCAAGACAAGTAGAAGGAAGGAAGGAACCCATCATCCTGCCATCCGCAATCAGGGTTTCTATGAGTTGGATGCAGTTTTTAAAATGTAATTCTGATCAGTCATGTACAATTTTTAATATGATTTTCTACTTCGTATTTTTAGTTCTTGTATTTTGTCATGAAGATGGTTTTTAATGACAGCAAGACACTTCTTTTCCTTAGTCACTTTTTAATTCTTATTCTTTAATGGGGGCTTGCATATAGTAGGTGCTCAGTAAGTATAGAATGAATCCATTAGAGTTGGAGAGGCCCTTCAAAGACTTTGGTTGAAGGGGGAGCCTGCCCATGAGGTCTGAAACCATAGGTGGTAGAGGTGACAGTCTTGTCATCTCTAAATATCTGTGCCAAATACAATGCTGAGTGCTTCACATCTACATTTTCCTGATTCAACAGTCCTTGTGGTAAGTGCTATAGGGATCTGTAACGGCTTGGGGAACATGGAAGTCTGCTCTCCATTTTGGCCAGGTACAGATCTCACCAGCTGGCCAAGCAGCATCCGCTCTAGAGTTTCTGAGGCTCCAGGAGGTTATACCCTTTAGCTTGGTGGCCAGCAGTAGACATCAGGTTGTGGTTAAATGGGATGAAGTCACATCCCTGTCAGACCTGGGGCCATCGATCACTGGTCCTGAACGACTAGAGCATAAGGCACATATATCACCATCCTTCCCCACTCCCATCCCCTGCCCCACTTCCCGCTGTGTGATGAAGGCATCACCACACTCACAAAGTCCAGCTCTGGTAGAACCATTTGCCTTGCTCCAGGGCCAAGGCAGATGTGAATGAGATCAGCTATCTGTGAGCCTTTCTTGGGGAAATTACCCCTTTGAGTTGGAACTACAACATCGTGTAATTTAAGATGCAGTCATTATCTCAAGTACAAATGAAAAGTCTGAAGTGGGGAACAAGTGGGGAAGTTCTTGTTACATTGTCCCTCCGTGGCCCCTTCTCCCCACATCCCATCGGAAAGTGCCACAGCCTACTTTCTAGTTGAATCACAGTGGAGCCAGCTTGCGTCAGAACATCGAGATCACTGGAGCATCTCAGGTTTCAGTAAAATGGAGGGTGTGTTTCCTCCCTTGCTTGAGCCTTGAAGACATGTTCTTGCTGTGATCATCCTTAAATTAATGGTGCCCCTCCAGAGTTGCGGCCCCGAGTGAAGGCGGTGCCCTTTGGGGACTGGTTTTATGATAGATTTGAAGGTGAATCCAGGCAAAAAGAATGAAGAGGAGAACGGGACACGATCTTCTTTCGTCCTTGCAGCAGCTGTCATTTTACTGATGGGGCATCAGAGACGGAGAGTGGTTAAGTGGCTTGCCCAGGTTGCACAGACAGTGTACAGCAGAGTGGGGATTCCGGCCCTCCTGTGTCTGAGCTGTGACCGCCGCCCTCTGCACCCTCCACGGCCAGAACTCAGGCAGAGAAGTGTCGTTCTGCCTCTTGGAAGGCAGGCGTGCTATCTCAGAATCTATGTACAGGCATCGCTTGGGCCTGTTGTAATCCAGGAACAGTGAGGAGGATACTGGCCCCCTTTCCCGGTCTCAGGGAAACCTTATCACTGTCTGGCTTCTCCTTCCTGTGCTTGATGATGTTAGTGGTCTCGCCAGACACACTGCTCACCCCAGGGATTTGTTGCCTCACTTTGGCCCACGGGTGCAGCAGAAGGGTGGTCCATGTGAAGGAGATCTCTCCCCAGACTGCCCCTCTAGCCTCGCCAGGTCTCTGGTTTCAGGGTGAGCTCTTGGTTATTGGTCAGTGGCAGCCTTGGGAGCCCAGCCCTTTTACCTTCTCTGGGTGAATATTTCTAGAGCAGAATCTTCATCTGTGACTTTGCCCAAGGTACTAAGTAGCTGCACGCCCTGACCCAGACCACCCTGGTGGTCTTCGGGGGGTCGTCCACTTGAGAGTTGCAAATGGAGGGCTTGGGTCAGGTGAGAAAGCACTCAGCAGGTCCCCACCCTGTGTCAGGCATCGCCTCTTACAGCCCTCCCTCCCACCACCCCGCTGAGTTGGGTAGTTGCTTTGTCTGTATGGACAGAAAAGTTTCATCCGCTTCTGCAAGCTACTTGGAGTCCCTCCTGGAAGCTGGGCTCTGGGATTAGAAAAGGCTGCTGGGTACTTAGTGAGTTGCTATTAGCAACACACGCTGGCCAATCAGTTGTAGGATTTCTTGTGTTAAGCAGTGTTTCTCAAAGTGTGTGCCTGGGTCAGCTATAGCAGCAGCATCTGGGAGCTTGTTAGAAATGCAGATTCTCAGGCCTTATTCCAGACCTGTGGGATCAGAATCTTGGAGGGTGGGGTGCCACAGTGTGTGTTTTAGCGAGCCTTACATTTCCAACGTAAGTTGGAAAACCAGTGTTGTAGATCCGTGCTTTTCAAAGCAGCCTGTGTGCCAGTCAGCTGGGCATCTGGTGAGAAGGCAGGTTTTGCTTCAGGAGGTCTGCAGTGGAGCCTCAAAGTCTGCGTTACGAGCAGGCTCCCAGATGGTGCTGATGCTGGACCAGGCTTTGTGTGGCAGGGTATTAGAGAAACCTCTGGAGGGTTCCTTTCCGTTCTGGGGTCTGTTCCCTGGAGCTGCAGGGGTGGGGGTCCCGGGTGGGGAGAGTGGATTTTCTCATCTGTGCCTTGGAGGCACGGGGCCCCCTATGTCCTGGGCCCTTCATTCTGTGGGGTCCTCGGCCAGAGAGCAACTAGCGTGTGGGACACTTGGGGCCTTTTTGCGGAGACTGCTCACGTGGCTGCTCCTCTGCACAGCCGTCTTCGTCTTCCTCCCTGTTCTGGCTGAGTTGCCGCAGCTGCTCCTGCAGCCTTGTCCCCCCCTCCCCCACCCCCTCCTTCCTTCCCTCCCTCCCTCCCCCCTCCCTCCTTCCCTCTCCCTCCTGGCATATTTTCCCCTAGATTCTACATGCACTGAATTCTTGATTGGTCCTCTCTAGCACTGCAGACTCGGAGTGCTGCTCCGACCCACCCTTTAGCGAGAGCCCTGTTAGATGTTTCTGGGCAGGTCCTCCTTCCCTGCAATTGCCTTTTATTGCAGATCTGGGCTCGACCACTTCGTGGGGGAAATATAATCTGGGCCTCCTTGGGTATGGGGGAATAGTGGAGAGAAAGACGGTAATAACTAAGATAATGCTGTTTTGCCCGACAGGGAGGGCATTGGGATGATTCTTGGGGGTTCTGAACGTACATGTGGGGGCACCAGGTGGGAGTTGAGCCCTCCTGAAAGCAGGGAGTTCTGCATGTGGGGGTACCTGTGCTCTGTAATCGTGCCAACTGCCTTTGGACCTGGTTGCAGCAATAACTGAAAGCATTCAATGTCTCCTGTTTTCCTCCCTTTTATGAAACTCGCAGCGGAGCTGGGGGAGTGTGAGCTTCCAGAACACACGCCAGAGCTTGTGTCTGAGTTTCGGTTCATTCCAAATCAGACAGAAGCGATGGAATTTGATATCTTCCAGAGATGGAAAGAGTGCAGGTACCTTGATGCTACCGTCTAGCGTTCTGATATATTTATTTTGTGATGTGTCAGCGTCTCTCAGACTCAGATGTGCCAGTAGAATCGCTCTGTCGAAGACCGTAAAACTGTAGCTCCAACTCTTCACTTCTCGCCTGTGCCTCAGTCCTGGTTTTCCAAAGGCCCACATGACGTCTGTCTTTCCCAAGATGTACAGTAAGGACCAAAGCCTAGTCCCGTTTCCCTCTGAATGGCAGAGCCTGGTCCTGATTTGCTCATTACTGTCAAGGACACCGCTGCTCTCCTGGCCTCCTGGAGAGAGTGAGGAGGCTCCACCTTGGTACATTCCCTGTGCCTGAATCTTCTAGAGTGGACCCTTTGGAAATATGCCCTGTTGTCCCTCACAGGGACACTCGTATTTGAGACCATGTGTTGTAGAGGTTCTGTTTCCGGACATGTGGTCACCAGAGCTAAATCGAGCCTTGTCCGTTATATGCTGGCTCTTCCCTCCTCCTCCCCGGGGTCACCCTAGGCTGACAGGTTTCTGCCTCGATTACCAGTGCTGCCTTTCCTCCCTCCCAGCCCACCTTCCCAAACTCTGCCCGATCCAAGTCCGTCTTGGACGCAGAAACTTAGCGTGGTTTCCTCTTGTCCCTTGGCCCTTCTGAGGGACATAATGACTTTTTTGAAACTGGAAAGTGATGTTAGCCCAGTCTTGTGCCACATCCAAACAATAGAGGAATATGTGGGTGTAGAGTCACAGGGCCCACACCCTGCGCACACACACCCACTGTCCTCGCTGCGGGCCATCGTTGTTGGCAGTCAGTGGTGCGTCTTTCCAGCTTTCCTGCTTTGCATATACAGCACATACCCGCGTCCATGCACAAAAATGGTTTCTGTAAGTGTCCACGTTGTAAGCACTGCTGTCCTCTTTCTATTCAATGAACAGTCTGTCCATAGAGGTCTTTTCCTGTTCACATAAATTGGTGTCCCTCATTCTTTTAATTGCTACAGAGGATCCCTGAATGTGGCTGTGCCCTTCAGAATTCTGTGGGTGTACGAGCTGCAGTTTACATGTATTTCCATTGGTTTTTCTAAGGGGAAAGAGCCCTGCCCAGGCGGAACTGTCCTATCTGAATAAAGCGAAGTGGCTGGAAATGTATGGGGTAGACATGCACGTTGTCAGGGTAAGAACCGTGTGCGTTTAAGTAACGGGGTTTCTTGGGTTTCGCTGTGACTGAGCCATGCGTAAACTATGTGCAAACAAAGTAACGTGGTGAGGAAACTGTTTTGCATTCTGCTCTGTGACGACCTGTTAGAACCCTCTACCGATTGTCACTTCGTTTATTTGTAGGGAAGAGATGGCTGTGAATATTCTCTTGGACTGACCCCGACAGGCATATTAATCTTTGAAGGAGCTAACAAAATAGGCTTATTCTTTTGGTAATTTAGTTTTGTCTAATATTAAAAATGTCTTTTCCTATTTTGTGGTGGAATTCTATGTGATGGATGATTATTGAGGGATATTTGCAACCCCGAGATTTGCTTTAAAAACACACCATGCTCCCGTACTTGCGGGTGTTTGGCGGTAGCACTGACTTCTGGATAATCACGCTTGAATGAATGAATGATTTCTGTAGCAAATCTAAGCTTAAAAAGTAGAAAGGAAAACTGCTGTTTGTGTAGATAGTTTTCCTGCGGATTGTACTTTTAAAATGTTTTCTCTCTGACCAGGCCAAAAATTACCAAGATGGATTTTAAAAAGAGCAAATTGACATTGGTGGTAGTGGAGGATGATGATCAGGTAAGCCTCGCTCCTGGCTGTCCTCCTTGCTGCAAATAATCCTTCACTGATGTTCCTGGCCCCCACTGAGACGCGAACCTTGTGCTTCACCTCAAAGGGACGGGAGCAAGAGCACACGTTTGTCTTCCGGCTGGACAGCGCCAGGACCTGTAAGCACCTCTGGAAATGTGCGGTCGAGCATCACGCCTTCTTCCGCCTGCGGACGCCGGGAAATAGCAAATCGAACAGATCAGACTTCATCCGGCTGGGGTCTCGCTTCAGATTCAGGTGGGCACTGGTTTTTACAACGTGGATGCCGTGTTTCGAAGGAGGGCAGCAGTGATGCTTTTTGTGAATGGATCTGTGTGTCCGGAGGCTTGAGTCGGGTGTCCTGTTCCTGCTTCTTTTGTAAGATCTGACCTTTGGTTGAGTCCCCGGAGCTGTTTTAACCTCCGTGCCCTCATTGATAAAATGGGGCTAATAACAACATTGTTAATAGCTGACATGTAGCTGGACCTGTGCCATCTCAAACAGTAGATAGGGTGGCCATTGAGATTAATTAATATTAAGTAAATTTTAAAATGTGGTTCCTCTGTCTCACTCACCACACATCAAGTGCTCAGTGCACGTGAGGTGGGTGGCTGCCGTAGTGGGCGGGGCAGGCGTAGAACACAAGCTGTGCTAGAGCTTTTCATGAACCTATGTATAATCCTCCCTGCAGACTTAATGAGCTAGGTCCTCTGACTATCTCCACCGTACAGATGAGGAAGCCAGGGCTGAGGGGTTACACAATCTGCCCAGCGTCACAGTAAGTGGCAGAGCTGCGAGTCAACCCCAGACGGTCTGGGGCTTCTGTTCCAACCCCTCCTCTCTTGCCTTTCGTGTGCCGGCATCAAGAAATGTGTCGATGATTAAGAATGAGAGCAGATGTCCCCCCATGTGTGTGCAGGGGATCCCGGATAGGCTCGGTAGATATTGGAATCTGAAGAGACCTTGAAAACATGGAGAATTTAATTGTTCACATATTTTTACTTAACGATTGTAAGGCCATGTCTTTCAAGATACGTGAAACCTCCTTGGGGTTTTATTAAAAACGGGGATTTATGACCTCATCTGAGACCCTTGTAATCAGAATCAATGGGTGCACCCATGTGCATTCATGAATAAGGCCTGGAAATGTGCATTTTAAGTGCCCTCCCAGGGTTGATTTCTGAGGCCTGTTTACAGATCTGAGAATCACTGTCATAAGCTCTAAAATTTCACATGGTTTCATAACCTCTGCCCACACGTGGCATGTCCTTGAATGCCCTTTCAAATGCCAAAAGATGTGCTCTTTTCAGATTTATCTACCGTGCAAGGAAATGGCTGTTGGGGTGGTTGCCAAGGCAGACTTTTCCATCCTTGGAGGAAACTCCCCCAGGATTTTGTCCAGACCAGGCACCCTCCAGAAGAAGGAAGGGGAGTTTGGAGACAAGGTTGCCCCTCGGAGGCACTTAGAGCAGGTGGCAAGTGTCCCCTTCCGTGTGATAAATCATCAACCGAGAGTAGGGCCGGAATGAAGCAGTGATCAATCAGATAAAAACAGCATAGTTCCCGGAAGCTACGTTGCTTGAAACCCAGAAAGCCGTGATGAAAGAAGTAATGATTCCCCTGGCATAGTAAGGAAAGCCAGGGTTTAGTTAAGTGGTCACCGGTAACAGCATTTTAAAAGACTTAAATGTCTACGTAATGTGTGTTATGAAAGGTTATTTGATTTGTGAATCATTGTGCTCTCAGTCAGATGTGGCAAGTACTTGGACCTGCCTGGTTTGTGCAGCCAAGTGACTGGTACCTAAATTGCGGACTTTGTCTCTTGGTGGAAATATCTGCCCCTGTCATACAGCTTGGATTTGGCAGAGGTGATTTTATTGCTAAATGGAAGGCTAAATTTAGCATGTGTCTTTACCAAACGAGTTCACGATAAGTTGAAATTTACATTGGAGCTTTTGAAAACAGAAGTGCGCTTCCAAATATGTATAATGTGCTGATATTCTGACACTGGTAACATGCAATAAAATATTTACTTTCCAGTGGGCGGACAGAGTATCAAGCCACACATGGGGCCAGGTTACGGAGAACCAGCACCTTTGAGCGGAAGCCTAGTAAACGCTATCCATCCCGGAGACATTCGACGTTCAAAGGTGGTGTGCTTTTCATTCTGCTTGGCATTTTATGTTATGATGTAGTTGGTTAAGCCCCAAGGAACTTAGCTTGGTAAAGCAGTTCTTAAAGGAACATTCTACTCTTCTACTCTTGTCATTCTGAAGCTTTTGACAAAACCCCAGTGGGAGGGATTCTCTTAATGGGAACCAGGCCACCTTTGCCATCCGCTGTCTTTAGTTTTGACCATCGGACGTGTTCATCTTCTCCCTCTTTTTCATCCTTCTTTTCTTGTGCCTCTTCACTTCCGTTGTTCCTGGGACCTCAGGAATATCATAGGTTACCATGTTTTTTTGCCCAGATGAATGATGCTGTGTCTTAGAGGGAAAAACAGTCCTTCTCTCCTCTATCTTACAGTTTCAAATGGGACACCAGTCTCATGCTAACTAGAATTCTGGCCACTAAGAGCAGATCCAGAAATTTTAAGTCCTGGACTCCGTACCTGCAGTCAGTCCATGCACATCCTGCCCTTGAATTTAGCCTGGACTTAGGATGCCTTCCCCTCCCCCCTTTTCAGAACTCCCTGAGCCTTAGTCTGTCATTTACTACTATGGCTTCATGCCTTTCTGAAGGCTGGTACCCAATACAGGACCAGTTAGCAAATGAGCAAGCTGGGCTTGTTTAAACTTGGCCTCCACATCCTACCTCCTAGCTCTTCTCTGCCTACACTTGATTGTTTCTCCCTTCGGGACACCTAGTTTAGCACTGAATTGTGGGCGTTTTCATGGCATGGCCTCTGAACTCTCAACCCCTGGGGCCCCCTCCTACATATCACTTACTCATAGGTTTTTCTTGTATCACTCAGGACTTAGTGGGCCTTTGTCAGAACTGTACCTATACTTCACTCCCTTCTAGAATCTTTAACCTTGTGGGGCACCTGGGTGGCTCATTTGCTTAAGTGCCTGACTCTTCTTTTTTTAAGTGTAGTAGCTATTCCCTAAACCAAATTAAAAAAAAAAAAAATTTTAACGTTTATTTTTGAGAGACAGAGAAAGAGCACAAGCGGGGGGTGGGGCAGAAAGAGAGGGAGACACAGAATCCAAAGCAGGCTCCAGACTCTGAGCTGTCAGCACAGAGCTCGATGCAGGGCTCGAACTCTCAGACTGAGAGATCATAACCTGAGGTGAAGTTGGACGCTCAACCAACTGAGCCACCCAGGCATCCCCCTAAACCAAACTTGTAATGTTTGTTTATTTTTGAGAGAGCGAGAGAAAGAGAGCACAAGCTGGGGAGGGGCAGAGAGAGAGAGGGAGACACAGAATCTGAAGCAGGCTCCATCCAGGCTCCGAGCTGTCAGCACAGAGCCTGACACCGGGTTTCGAACATACAAACAGTGAGATCATGACTTGAGCCAAAGTTGGAAACTAAACCAACCGAGCCACCCAGGTACCCCTGTTTTTGAACCAATGGTTTAATAGCACAGCAGCCAGAAGCTCTCTAAAGTCATTCTTGGCTGCTTTAATGGAGAAAAAAATGGCCAGTGCCCAGGAAATATGGCCTCACCTTCAAGAAAGACCAGAGGGTGAGAGGATTGGGGGTGTGCCCAGAGAAGGGTGATTGTGGATGAAGGTGATTGACTGCAGGAACTGGGAGCGACAAGTGATGCAGTGGGGGAGAGAGGGAAGGACTTGCTTCCCTGTCAAGCCTTCTACTTGCTGCCTGCAGTCCATGGGATCAGTGTTATCCAGAAACACTCCAAGTAAGGAAGAAGTTCCTAATAGTGCTGTCAAAGACTCAAGACTGTCTCAAGACTGTACTGGGCTCCCAGTCCCTGGAGGCCTGTGCAGGCACAAAGGGAAAGGCTCCTTGGTGTGGCCACTGCAGAGGGGAGGGTGTGTCCTATGTCTTGACCCATGGGTGGCTTTGGACCTCTTCTAGACCACAGGTTCCCTGATTCTCCTCTACTTTCTTTCCCAGTCTCCATCCTCTTTTTTTCTTTTGTGTTACTGGCATTTTTTCCCAGCCAGAGTTCTGGCATCTCTGTGAAGCTTTTAATGATTTTCTGTGCTACATCTTTTTAAATTTTTTTAAATGTTTATTTTTGAGAGAGAGAGAGAGCGTGTGAGGGAGGGAGGGGCAGAGAGAGAGGGAGACACAGAATCCGAAGCAGGCTGCAGGCTCTGAGCTGTCAGCACAGAGCCCAACGCTGGGCTCAAACCCAGGAACCGCGAGATCATGACCTGAGCGGAAGTCAGATGCTCAACCGACTGAGCCACCTAAATGAAATGGGAGTCTAGATAAACAAGCTTTAGCTCTGTCCATGGTCCCTTCCACAGATTCACATCCTGCCCCAGCTACAAAAGTCTGCCCTGAGCTTCCCAGTACTGTCAGGCTTATATTTCAGCCTCTATCATCCCCTTCTGCGGTCTTTGATTTCACACACCTCTCTTGTCTCTGTGTCAAGACTGTGAACCCCTTGAGAGCCAGAATTGCCTCTCATTTCTGTATCTGAGAGCACCTGGCTCTGGGAACATGCTCGGCATTCGCTGAGTGAATTGGAGGGCTTGGCACAGTGGAAAAGAGACTTTACCTCCAGAAAGAAGGAGGTAATGTGGAAATTCTGCCTCCTGGGGTTGGGACCCTACTGCAACCACAGAAATCTCCACCCTAGTCATTGTCATCACGTGGTTAAAAAAAAGTGATACAGCTCTCTAAGATGGCATACCTTTCTGTTTTTCCTTTAAAGCGAGCAACCCAGTGATAGCGGCTCAGTTCTGGTAAGTGCCCCCAGACTCTGGGGTACAGCTCTTCTAATTATCGTCTTTATTTGCAATGTTGACTTTTTCTTTAATACAATTAAACCACAGAGTGAGTCACCTGATGATTTTCCCCTGCTTTTTCTGCTGCCTGACTATACCATCCTCCTGGTTCTCAATAAGTGCACAATGGAATGTTCCAAGACCGTTTTTTTTTTTTCTTTTTTAAAACACAGCTGCTCTGTTTGTGTAGCTTTGTGCTTTGTTTATTACAACAGTGGGTGATGAAGGTGAGAGGAATGTGTGCAGCGCACTGTGCTGATGGCATTGCAGGCAGTGATGGGAAAGAAAGGCCATGCTCTTGCGCAAAAGCTCCGTGAGAGCAAATGCTGGATTCGCTCAGTGATGTGCAGATTTTACAGTCATACAGTGTAGAAAACCTTTACGAAACACATTTATTGAATTTCGTGCAGAAAAAAGAACATGTCACAAGACTGAAACTCCAGCACAGATGTGAACAAACTTTTCCTGTGAAGTGCCAGGTAGTAAATACTTTGGACTTTGTAGGCGATGCTGTCTCTTTCATGACTGCTCAGCTCTGTGGTTGGCGCACAAAAGCAGCCATAGACAGTCCGTAAATGAAAGGACAAGGCTGCTGCGTTCCAGTAAAACTTTACTCATAAATGCAGGTGGGCTACATTTGGCCCATGGGTGTGATTTGCCAGCCCCTCCCCCAGCACAGGTGTTCTTGATCTTTCTGTACATGGAATCTCCTGGTGAGCCTTGAAACGTCCCCCTCAGCCCAGCCATTCTCCAGGCTCATTGAATCAGACTCTGGGCAGGGGACTCACGCACCTAGGGTTTTTTGCTTTTTTTTTTTTTTTTTTAAGTCCCAGGTGATTCTAGTGTGTGGGAACCACCATCCCATCTTGCACTTGCCTCTTTTTCTCTCTCTGAAACAACTGCTTATGTGAGTTTTGCCCTAGGTGGACAGCTGCTCTCTCATGCTGGAGAATTACAGGCTGTCATTCCTTCGGCCCTGGTATCCAAGCTCCAGGCACTGGCAGCCCAGTTTAGTCAGCCCCTTGGTCTTCCCAGGCACACGGGTCTCAGACTGCTGGGGAGGTCTTAGAGATGAACACAAGTTGACTGTGCCATGTGCCCTGCACCTGTACTCGGGCAGAGCCCGGCATGTGGAGGAGCGGATAAGTCGGAGGCCTTGGTTGGTGATGAGGGTGCAGGCCAAGGGACCAGAAGGCCTCCCGCCTCATCCCAGCCTTGCTCTAACCCAGCGCTGGGGCCTTAGGTCTTCCTGCTGGGCTTCCTTTTTCTCACTGAAAACAAGGAGTTTGGGCTAGATCAGTGTTTGCCCAAACTTTTTTAGTCTCTGATTTTCGCCCCCCGGAAGAAACCTGACCTGGAGGTCCAATATAGAGAACAGACAAAAGTGGAGCTGCCCTGGGTGGAGCCAGGCAGGGAGGAAAGGGCTGGTGCCTGCCTGTTCCTCTGACATCTGACCCCTGTCCCCCAGGCAGCCACAAGACACCCGCAAGGGCCCCGAAGCGCGCTAGGGAACATAACCAGCCCCTTGTATCACAAAGCTGGAGCTCAGCCCTGTGTCTCTGGTTCCAGGCTCCGCCTACAGTGCCATTCTGTGAGGAGGCAGGCAGCTGACTCTTGTGTCTGGGTTCAGTTCTCAGCACCTGAAGAAGGGCTGCAGAGTCCTGTTGAACTGCCATGGAGCATACCCTGGCCCCCCGAGGGAGGGGCTCCCACATGGGTTCATTGTAGGCCTGTGGGCTCGCCCTTCTCTAGGATCCCCGCTGCGGGTAGTATGCGAAAAGCATTTGCACCTTTCTCCACCTGTCAGTGTATCTTGCTTTTAATTCTCAGGGGCCTGTGAGTTACAACATTTCTTTCCTTTGCTAAGGAAGCGATTGTTTTGTTTGTTTTTCCCTAATAAAATTATATTTTCCCTTTAGCATCTAGTGGAGATTATATATATATTGAGCATCTAGTGGAGATTATATATATTGGGAACCAAAACAAACTTAAAAAAAGTGTCCACCAGGAACAAAAAAACCCAGTAAATATACCCTTTAGGAACAAATGAGCTAATAACCACTGTTTGCAGCTGTTCAATTGCTCTTTGCAGCCTGTGGAATCCCGGGGTGAGTAGGATTGCTGTGGGAGCCAGGGATGAAATTGCGCTCTGGGCTGCAGAGGTGATACCAGAAAAATTGCACCTTGCAGAACACTTAACCTTCCAGATAAAATCCAGCTGGAGGTGAATCTGGCCCAGAGCCTGGCTCGGTGCACTGGCCTTTCTGGAAGACAGAGCCATTTAGACCCCAAGCAAGACTCATAACAGTAAAATGTTTCTCTCATTGTTGAAGCAATAAACCTTGATTTCGAGCACACCACGCTAGCAACGTAGCCCAACGATGGTGCCGTGTTTGTTTGTGTTTCTCCTGGCGGATGCCAGCCTTACGTAGGAAACACATGTGTTTTAAGTGCAAAGCCAGCCTGGGATTCTCTGCCCATATATGTGAGTACGTATAGTTTTTTAACCAGAGTAGTTTTACTTGTGAGTCCACCAAAATAGGATCGTGCATGAGGAGCGTGGTACCTTTGCTCGGACCGTTAGGGAGCCAGCTGGACTCTGTGGAAAGAAGGTGGGCTCTGAGATGGAGCAGATACCCATTCCAGTCCCAGCTCTGCCACTGACTGCGTAGCTGACTGACCCTGAGCAGGTTTCCCAACTTCTCTGTTAGGCAACCTTTCCTTTATCTGTAAAGTGAGGTGGTACCAGTTATTGACCTCATAGCCTTGTGGTGCGGATTAAATAGTAACAGATGTGGAGCTCCCAGTACAGAGCCTTATATGGAATGAGCGTTCCACGGTGGTGGCCGGATCGTGGCATTGTTCATAGCAGTGGGACCCATAGCGGTAGATGTTCAGAAACGGCCGGTAGATGTTCAGCTCTCCCTTCAGTTGGAAAAGGCTCTGGGCGTCACTGGAGCCGTCTGGTGCCACCCAGCAGTGCCAGCGCAGACCTGGAATGGGAGCTAAAAGTACTTGGTGTGTCCCAACTGAAAGGACCTCCTTTTTGTCACCAAAGCGTGGCAAGCAGGATTCTGGAATATTACCTTTGTGTTTCAGTTTGTGAGCTCGAAAGTGACGAGTGGAAGTTGGTGTTTGGTTTCCTTGGTTATATGTTCATGTAAACAGCTAATAACCAAAAAGAAGTGGTGTTCGTGAAAGTTCCTAACAGTGTAGGTGGTGTTTAAGATTTATGATCGTTAAAAAATCACTAACAGTGCCGCTTTACAACCTGTTACATTACAATTTTTCCCTTCTTTTCTATAGCTCTAAAACAAATCCTGAAGTCCATAATTACCAGGTGAGATACTGCTTTTAAAGATTTTCTTGAATACTTCTTAAAATTTCAAAATTTTCTACATCAAGTAGTTATTATGCTTATAGTCAGATTTTGAAGAAATAATAACATGCTTTTTGTTGGTTGTGGGGTGGGGGGGGCTTGTTTTGTTTTTTGTTTTTTTTTTTTTTTTTTTTGTGAAAACGGTGAGAGGAGAACCTTCCTCTGTGACTCCTGGCCCCTCTTGGTCATTTCAGCTGCCTATTTTTTTCTTAACCTTATCAACTGGCAAACCACAGAGACATATGTTTAAGTTTCTGGGTGGTCAAACACAACCTCTTAGGAGCGCTCAAGTGAGGCCGTGTTTTGTCAGCATGTTCTAGGCCTAGGGAACATGAGTCCCTTGAGATGTGCCTCCAGGAAAGGATGTCTCAGTCACACGTTTGGGAGATGTGTCCTTCATTCCCCTTCTTGGATCTTACAGTCTCCGCTGGGGTTTCAAAAGTACTGAGAAATCCTGCAAAAAAGATAACGTTTTATTTTTTTTAATCCATTGTCTCCCCAAATCATTTGATATTCAACACCCCCTCCCCCAATCAAAAAAAGCTAGCTTCTCACCTACCCGCCTGTTTTTGATAGTGTATCTGTTATCAGTGGAGCATTGGTTTCCAGAACCTACTTTGTAAAGCATTGTGCCAGGCCTGTTTCCTGCAGAAGGAGCACAGATAGGTTTCTGTGGCTCGTGATATGCTCTTTTACAGGGTGGCCAACCAGGGCCCTCACCGCCTGCCCGCCTACCCACTCACAGTTACCTGGGGGTGGCTCTTGCTGGCCATTCACAGCCTTCTACAACCTGGCTCCAACTTGGTTTTCTACATTTATTGCCTTCCTCCTCTCTGCTCCTTATCACACATCATATGTTCAACTCTCAAAGAATCACATAATCGGTGCCCCCAGAATTTCTTCCCACTGTTCCCGTTTCCATGCTTGTCTGCCTGAAATCCCCTCACTTGTCTGTGCATTAAAATCCCCTCCAGAGTCCCCTCAGAAGCCACCTCCTCCACAGAGCCTTCTCTGATCCTCATAACTGGAAATCACCAACACCAGTGGTCTTCAACCCCACTGCATGTTAAAACCATCTGGCAGGCTTTAAAAACATGGCCGGTGCTTGGGCCTCACCCTGGGCTGAACAATCAGATGCTCTAGGGATAGATAGTTCTGGGCATCAGAGAGCTTCAGAGCTGCTAAGGGGGTTCTGATGAGCTGTGCTGACAGCGTGTCCCTCGCTTAGTAGGTTTGTGCCTAGAGGCAGCAGTCGTGTCTGATGGCCTCCTCACTTGGGGCCATTTCTCTTCCTGGGCGGGTTCTGTCCAAGGACATTACGCTCAGGTTTCCTTCATCACCAGTCTGGTTTCGGATGTCACAAGAAGCTACTCCATGAGGTCACCTGGGAGCGTTTGTTCTGGTTTAGTGTCTTTCCTGATCTTTTGTTACCGTAGATATTAATTTTTCGATGGGGGTGGGATCCTAATGTACATGACTTTTACGAGGTCTCCAAATTATGTTTCAGAAGAATTTTGCCATATCATCTTCCATACATGAAATCATATTCCCAATGTGCAGAATCTGGACACGACTTCTGAGTTTGGGGGGAATAACATGTAAAAAGTGCTTTGAACCTGGTAGGGGAAAAGCTAGGTTTCCCGATCTTGCCTTTTTTAGGTTCTTGAATCTTCTCAGTCACAGATCAGCTTTTTGGTTTGGAGAGATTTTCGGGTGTGACTGGCTAGCTGTGGGGGAAGGGAAGAGTTGTGGACAGGCGGTCCCTGCTTGAAGGCAAGAAAAAAAATGAAAACAAAGCCCATTATTCCCTGCTCAGAGTGAATACGGAGGAAGTTGTTCACGAAACTCACATGCACGAAAACTGTTCTTGTAACATCTTTGGCAACCACTGGTCCCCCACACCTTAGCCATCTTGGAGGTTACGTGTTGCTCTGTCAAGGTTTGGGAATGAATTGAGCGGGAAGAGAACGTCCTGAGAAGTGGCCTGATTGATAAAGGCTTGAGTGCTGAGAAGGGTTTTTGGGAGAATGGGAGTATGGAACATCTGTCTTATTGTGAGCTCAGTGAGACTAGGCAACTGCAAAGGATAGATTTCTGTGGTTTTAATAAGGACATCTCTTGGCGTTTGGGGAGGGACAGTTCTTCATTGTTGGGACTGTCCCAAGAGTTACAGATGCTTAGCTTTCCTCTTCTCTGCCCAGTAGTTAAAAGGTCATTTTGCAGTCATTGTGGCAAGCAAAAGTGCACATATATATTTCCAATTATCCCCGGGGCAAAAAAAACTGCACCAATGACCAACTGGGTTAACATTTAAAAATGCTGCTTGACAGCTTTAGAGTGTGAATAAATTACCGAAGGAGATCAAGGAAGGTTTGGGAATATCCTTCCAGGTCTTTATGGATGAGGTACCCACCTCTCCCTAATGAATCTGATTTGCTTGTGTTTGAAGACAGGGAGTGGAACAGAAGGTCTATTTCTATTCTACATTATTCCCTTTTGTTGAAGATGCAGCCAGTGGAGCCTCATTTGGGGCCTGGCTGTGTGACCAAAACACTGGAAGCATTTCAGCTATGGGCACATCTTCTAAACTCTAGGTGTTTGTCTCCCTAAGAGAGGTCAGCTTTCAGCGTCTGCTCCTGAGATCTTTTCTCCAGATTCCCTTTTCCCGTAGCCTGTGCAGGGGGCTGCACACTTAGCTTGCTGACAGGCAGCTCTGAAGGAGAGAGCTCACTAGAATACAGAATAGGCAGGGAGGGCATCTCAGTTTCCTGAAAACTGAATGAAGAGAATTACTGAGAATTTTCCATAATACAGAACAGGCCTCTGCTTATTAACCAAAACAGCAGGGGAAGGAGCAGAAGGGGAAGAAATAATTAAAAGAATAATGGTGGCGAGACTGTAGTGACTTAAACGTCAGGAGGGTTTCATGTGCTCCACAGAAAGTTTAGCCTTGAGAAGCCCCGTGGCTTCTGGCCTTGCCTGGAGCCACCGCCCTCTACAGGCCAGAGGCGGTAGACAGTCCCGTCACCCAGCCAGGCCTGCCTTGTCTTCACTCCTGCTCGTTCTGTGAGTCATCAGTCTGGATCCATTTTTTGAATGGACAAATTCCTTCCTTCTTTCCTTCTGTTGTATCAGAATAATCAGTGCTCTGAATGGTTTGGGGTTTTGTTTGTTTTTGGTGACGGCCAGGTGGGCGGCGAGGTTTGGTACTAGGTTTTGGATCACATTTTAGAAAATTATTCTTATTGCTTAAACAAGGGAGAAGGTGTTCGCCCACAATCCTGCTGACTTAATGTCCCCGTCCAGTTTTCTTGTGTTTGCAGATGTCACTGTTACACACGGTTGTCGTCATCTTCAGCAATGACAAAAATTGTTTCTGAAGAAAGAAATTGCCTACCATTCACCCCATATCTTGGGTGTCCTCCATCTGTTCCCTTGGGAGAGATGAATACTGCCTGTCCTGGGCGCTCTGGGGGACCCTTCCCAGACAGATGCTTTCCCCTTTCTTCCGAGGGCAGCCTTCCAGCCCCCCTGCCTTTGTCATAGGGGAAACGTGATCGTCCTGGGAAGCCACCGCCCATCCAGGGTTTGCTTATAGCCTTTCCAGTCACAGCCCTGGGCCCCTCAGCTGGATGCCAGTAAAAGAGAAACTAAATGAAGACCATTGAAATCAAAAGGTCATTGAATAATCAAGTTTGGTATTTCATTTCTAGCCTCAATACCATCCCAATATCCACCCCAGCCAGCCTCGGTGGCACCCTCACTCTCCAAATGTAAGGTAAGTGCTTGAGCTCACGGAGCTGTACTTACTTGAAAGTTCTCCCTTTCTCCGGAAAGGCTCAAATTCTGCCTCGTTGTGAATCGAAAGTCTGCATCAGAAACAACGGTTAAGAGCTGCTGTGTCATGGCAGAGATGAGTAATTTGCAGAGCAAAAGAAGCCAGTGATGAGTCTGGATTTACCAAAGTTCTGCTTTATGAAATGAAAACGAATTGGGTTTTGTTTTTTGTTTTTTTAGTCGTTCTAACCTTAGATATTTTTGGTTTGGTTTTGTGTTAGAAATGTTGCTTAAAATTTCTAAGTAACATTTTCCTGTCCCAAGAATTCGGTTACTAAAAATATGCTTTGAGCTTGGGGATTTTTGTTGTGGGTTTTTTGAAAGGACTTTTTTCAGGGATGGATTGGGGGTTTGCTTTTTGTGATTGTGGATCTTTTTTCTGAACCTAGGGGTCAGTAAACTTTCTCTGTTAAGAGCCACATAATCAATATTTTCAGCTTTGTGCTCTCCGTCACAACTACTCAGCTCCGCTCTTGTAGCTTCAAAGCAGCCTCAGACAGAAGTGAATGGGCAGGGCTGCATTCCAATAAACTTATTTACCAAAACAGATGGTGAGTGGGATTTAGCCTGAGGGCTCTGTTTTACTCACCTCTGCCCTAACCCTACCACAGTCCTTTCCAAGTAAACTGGCTCCTGCCTTGCTGGGTTTCTAGTTAGGCTCGAGAGTGTTTTAACGCTAGCTTTGTAAAGGCAAACGTTCCTTTTAAGATTTGAATTTTAGATCAGTCTTAATTGGTGTTTATGTGTGAAGCTCTTTCTGTTGGTGAATTCACTTTGCATAAAGTTATTTCTTGGTAAGGTTGCTAGCCTTGCTGCTTGAGAAAGTACGGAGAATGGAATGATGGAAATAAATCCATTTGGAGTAAGGCAAATGAGAGCAATTAGTTCTTGAGAATTCTTGCCACTTTTGTTGGGGGGACCTTGGAGGAGAGCAGTGCTGTTTGATCGTAAACACTTGATATTTGGGTAGCTTTTTAAAGCTAGTCAGCCTAGTGGAGTAATAATTCTAAATGTTTCTGTGTATTGCGAAGGCAGTTTATTTTCCAGACATAAGAAACAGAAGAGATTTCTAGAAGTGCTATTTTTATTAACCTTGTTTTTACAGAATTTTACACTTCTTTTGGTCTGTTTTGTCACATTAGTTTTCCTTCTGAGGCATGACCTTGCCCAGCACTTAGCAGTGGGGATTCCGAGGAAGGCTGGAACAGTGCGCCTCACCTGGGAGCTTGCTGATGCATTCTTTGCCCCACCCGGGCCCTACTGGGTCAGGATCTCTGGGGGTGGGGCCCCGCAGTCCGTGTTTTACCAGGCTCTCCAGAGTTGGAGAAGCACTGCCTGAGATACAGAGTTCATTGGTCCTAGGCTCTGGAAAACGCTGCCTAAGGCACTCACGGGGCACCGTAGCATGGTCACAGCCCCGAGAAGTGCCTGGGAAAGGAACCTTTTTCACCTGACTTCCCCCAGACTGAGGGATCCTCAAGGTGCCCTTTGAGAAATGTGGTGTGGCCGCGACCGAGCTTTTCTCCACTTGGAAGTTGGTAGATCACCCGCATCCAAATTTTAAACACACCTGAGCAAATCCACTCATTTCAGCTTGGAAGCCATCCCCATTCACACGGTTCATGGTTTTTCCCACCCGCTTGCCTCGTGCTTGTGTTGTTTCACTCACATTTCTGAATTTTCTTCCATCCCTCCCGCTAACCATTCACTCTGCCGACAAAACAGGCCATGCTTTCAGGATGACAGGCCACACTGGGAAACGTCGGCCAGTGGAAGTGGTGGCCGTTTCGATTATGTCCACGACCAGAACCAGAAGAACTTAGGAGGAGTGCAAAGTATGATGTACCGAGACAAACTCATGACTGCACTTTGAAAGACTGACACATCTCACCTCTGTTCACCAGCATGGTTTCATTACATTCCATGAAACATGTCTTGCCATCACACAGACGCGTCCGCAAAAGTGTCCTTAAGGAATAGTTCTGAAAGGTGTTTCTGGAGTCTGTGTACATATTTGGAAATCTCCACAATCAGTAGTCACAATTTACTGTTGGCTGCGTTCTCAATAAAATGAAGGTAGTGAAAGGCTCAGGAATCGTTTTAATATTCTGATTTAAAAATTGGAGTAAAAGTCTATGTTTATCATATTGCTGTGTATTTGGTATTTCTCTGTTATTTAATGAATGGGACCAAATAAAACCAGAAGAACTTAGGAAGAGAGCTCTTTGTAGAGTACCATACAGCCCTGGGGTGGGGTTGAGACCACTGGGGCCCAGTCCTGGCCGTTGTGAGATTGTGGACAAGCCTTTCTCCTTTGCTGGCCTCCTTTTCCCCCATCTGGAAAGAGTGGGTAGGACTAAGTGATTGCCAAGCTCCTTCCAGCTCTAAAATTCTGTGATCATATTAAAAGTTAATATTTTTAGTCTGAGGATGTAACATTCAAACTAAATTTCTCGTAGGAAAACTGCAAATTTCCCTTCTCTAACAGAGGGCTACCGCTTTCGGAAGCGCAAGAACGTATACAACTTGTTACATAAATGCGGGGAGGCTTTGAATTTCTGATCTTAAAGCAGTTCAGGCACATTGAATCTTAGCAGTTTTACTAATCATAAATTGCATAGCATCCCTTTTTGATAGAATTTGTTGCTCAAGTACAAGAATAATTTTTTTTTCAATTGTTGATCGGTGCTGCTAACTTGCATGATTTCAGAAGACACAATTGTGAACACACACTGTCAGAATTAATAGAATTTGAGGCTTGGTTTTTACCCTGGACTTAACTCTTTTAAAAAGCAACATGAAATCCAAGATAACATTTATGGCTCAAATTAAAGTGTGTAAGATTTTAATGAAGCTGTGCCAAAGCATTCTGTAGAATAGGATGGGATGGGTGTTGTACATTTTGTAGTACCAGCTATCAATGGGCTGTCTTTTAGGGTAGAACTTGTACCAGAATATTTATTTCCCCCCCCCCACTCCCCCCCATTTGAAGCCACAAATCAAACTTTTTTTTTTTCCTTGGTAAACCTGAGATAATTTTTCATTAGTCTTTTTGTGAAAAACGATTCTTATGCCATTTAAGTATATGTAATTGTAATTTGGCCCACTGTAAGCCTTTTTTAAAAAAATGTGTTGACATCTCTTAAGACACTTTATTGCTAAAATCTGATCTATTTTTGGTTACCACAAAAATCTGTCCAGCAGGAGGGGCTCCACTGCAGGCCTTGCACGGCGGAGTCCTTCACCGACAAACTCTTCCTAAGATAATCTGTTTACAGGTGTATTCTGTTGTAGCAGATGTTTTGATCCTCAGTGTTTGTGCCGCATACAAATAAATGTGTTCTGAATCTTTTAATCTTAGTGATCCATTTTTACAAATGTGTTTCCAAGGAATAAAGATTATTCTTGCTTTTTTGGACTCCATCTTCATTTTACATTGCGCAGAAGTATCGTTTGTGGATGACGTAGGTAGTGGGACGGTGAGCACTCCGAAGTCTGGAGGTGAGCATTCCGTTAGGTGACATGGAGGAAGTTCGTCCGAGGATGAAGCTGCCCTTGGGAAGAGCAGCTCTGGTAGGCACAGTGGCTGAAGCATTTCTTCATCTGGTTCATCTGTGGTGAAGGTTGTAGTAACTGGTCACAGGCTCTAGACTGAGTGAAGCGGTGGCAGAGTGGGTATCCCCCATAACGGTCCTGTGATGAGGATGGGTGTTTGTCCTGGCGACTCACTGTTTCCAGTGGAAAGACATCCAAACCTGTGTCTGTGGCCTCCTGGAGACGGTGTATACAGATCCCCTCTAATAAATACCTTTCTGCTTAAAATAACTTGAGTGGATTCAGTTGTCTGCAACCACGAAGTCTAACCAGGATGCATACTTACGACTACGACCTCCTAATTGTTAAATGAGGTGCACACTTTTCATCCCGCAACTCTGTGGACCTTCCTCTACTGCATGTGATGGTGATGGTCACTCACAGCTTCTCGAAGTTCTGTTCCCTTGGCTTTTTCAACATCTGCTTCTCCAGCTCTTTGACTTTTGCTTCTGTCTTTGTAACAGCCTCTTCCTCTGTCATCCTCTTAAATATCGGTGTTTTCCAGGGGTCCTTCCTCTGCCCACCTCTTTTATCTCCATCACAGTCTGCCTGGGACTTTTCATGCTGGCACAGCTTTATGGCTGGTGGCCCTGGAACCCTGGTCTCTTACCCAGACTACTCCTACAAGATTTTAGACTGACATTTCAACCTGTGTATCCCATATATACAGCTCAAACTCATGTCAGAAATCAAATTCATCATCTTTTGCTGGAGAAAAAAAAGACGTCTGCCTGGTTTTCTCTCTTCTACCCGCTACACCATCCGTAGCTCTTTTCCCTTTTGCCACCTGCACCCAGGCAGTCCCTGGGTCTACTCAGTTTCCTTGCCAACCTTTACCTTGAGAGATGCTCTTCCTGGTCTCCCTGATTCCAGGCTCCTGACAGGCTCCTCCTGCTCACAGTCTCTAGAGGAATCTTTCTAAGGAAACACTCTGGTTGTGTCATTCCAACGCTCCACATCTGCCAGGGTTCACCACCACCCAGAGGGTGAAGTCCAAGGCCTTCTTTATGGAATTCCTTTGCTATCTGCTTCCATCCTATTACTCAAGCCTATTTTGCCCCATTTCTCACGCTCCTGTTTAAACGTCTACACCACCACGCTGCTTGTGGTTCCTGGCATTCACCATATCCTGCTGTTGCCCCGACCTGTGCTTTGCAAATCCTGTTTCTTCTGCCAAGAACTCTGTCACTCCCATCCCCTTTGCCCAACTGCCACTCACCCCTTAAACCTCCACTCAGGTGCGTCTTCTCCCAGGGACTCTGACCCCCCCCCACCTCTGCAAATTGGGTTGGTTTCTGTGCTCTGCTCTGTAACTTTCCCTCGGCCCTCCTATGGCAACATTGCATTCACTGCTTTACGTTAAAACTGCCTCTTTGGTTCATCTTATCCTGGAGCCTGTACGCTTAAGTATGAGCTTTGTATCATATTTGCCTTTGCTCCCCAGTGCCTGGTATATAGCAGGTGCTCGTGAATGTCTGTTCAACAAATGAATTATTCCACCTTCATTCTAACAGATATGTCTAGCCAGATAACAGGCAGCACATCATCTCTGAGCTGGTCCCAGAAGTATCTGAACAACTGTACCCAGTCGAGGGCGTCACATTTTGAGTAGGACATTGACCATCACCTATGTTCTGGCTTCAGCTTCATCATCTGAATGTTACCCAGTGTGTCTGCGGTGTTCTCATTTGAAGCATTGGTATGATGATAGCCTTGCTGCTACAGGGCAGAGGACAGTTCAGCCACGAGATCCTGGAAACCCCGGTAGGTTGACATGGATCCACAGTAATATACAGGGACTGATGACCAGATGTGTGCTTCCTGTGCTCCATGTGTTGCTTCACTTGACCTTCCTGGCCACTCTGTGAGGTGGATCTTGCCTTCCTTTCTCACATGGGGGAGCTCAGGCTTAGGGTTTAACCAAGCAGCTTGCACATTGTCATGCATGTGCAGTTCTGACTCCAGTCCATGTTCTTGGTCCCTGTGCTCTAATGCTTCCCGCCAATAATCATCTCGCGATTTGGGACCCTGTCGATCTACATCTCCATGAGACTATTACTAGATTATGTTGACGAGCTCACTACTCTGGAATCCGGTTACTAACTAGGAGCCCCTTACCACCACCAGCATCAAGTGATTGTCCGTATGCTGCACACCTGTGGTCCAGTAAGTAACCTCATCCATCACCATCTCGTTAGCTAATAACCCTGTTACTCCTCTCCCCGCTCCTCTCCCAGGGGTCTAGTAACCCTTAACACTTTACCATCCCCCCTCTAGCAGTCTAGAACCTGCATTCATTCAACAGCCCCCTTTGCTAAGGAGCAGAGATTGAACATTATTTTGTTCTTACGAAACACTCCTTATTTGACATGATTCACTGCTTCCTTTCCTGGAGCTCACAAACTCGTCATTTCTTCTGGAGTATTACCTGCCTGCACAACCAACCTCAGGATTCTATAACCAGTGGAATTAGCTTTTTGTATTTTTGAAACTGAGGACTTACTGGTCTTGTATCATTTCCTATTTTTCTGTGATCCCTCAGAATATCTTAACGGCGAATTGGCATTGTTGTCAGATTGATACAATTCATATGGACTGAAAGACTTGAAATCATGCCAGGTAATTATCTTGGCCTTCAAAACCCTCTCGCCTGTTTCATTTCTTGGTCTACCATTTCCACTGAAAATGGTTCCCCTTAACAGCAAAGATGAAGGAATAAGGGCAGTGCAGGAGTGCTTCCCCCCTGCACCGCTCCCCCCCCCCCGCCCCGCCCTGCCCCGTGCCTGTTAATATGGTACCATCCTTCCAGGTCAGTGACTCCAGCCTCCTGGGTCCTGGTCTGAACACAATAATAGATCCTTTTCGTTGCCCTTGACTTTCCAAGTTTTAACCAGTCCTTTAAGATCTGAGCTCATCAAAGAACTCCCTGAGCAGCCATATTGATCCTTTGAATCAATATTTCCCAAACTTGGCTCTAAGTCAATTCCCTGACTGACCAAATCTTCCGTAAGTACCAGGTAAATACCTTAAATAGGCTTAGGATGATTTGCCTCTGCCATTTCCCTCCAGGAGGCAACTGACAAATGCCAAGCCAAGGCATAAGGGGGCAGGGAGAAACCTCAAACTACTGTTCAGGAAAGAGTCCCTTTGCACATGAAAAGTAGCACATTTTTAAGAAGCCCCATGAGGCATCTAAAAGGTGAAACTAATGTGAAGTTGACATTCAGCAGAGCCTCAGCAAAGGAAATCTTAAATAATTCTGCAAATTGGCAAACTTCCCCAAATTAGGGAACCAAAGAATTACTTGGACAGCTTATTAAAAATGGAGAGGTGCCTGGGTGGCTCAGTTAAGAATCCAACTCTTGCTATCGGTTCAGGTCATGATCTCATGGTTTGTGGGTTCAAGCCCTGTGTCTGGCTCTGTGCTGACATTGTGGAGACTGCTTGGAATTCTCTCTCTCTCCCTCTCTGTCTGCCCCTCCCCTGCTTGCTCGCTCGCTCTCTCTCTCTCTCTCTCTCTCTCTCTCAAAATAAAGAAACTTAGGAGATTTCTAGGCTCTACTTAAGTGATTGGTGGTAAGACCTAAGGAACCTTCATTTTAAGTCACCAGAAGAGTCTGAGACAGGCAAGTACAGGACCTCACTTTGGAAAAGCACAGCTTCCTATCTGGTTTGCCGCCTTCTTTTTTTTTTTTTTGGTTCAACTTTAACTCTCATTAGAAAGGCCAACTGTTTTCTTTAAAGTAGGCATGAATCAAAAAGTAAATGAATACATCATAATAAGTAGCTAGCTATGTTTTCACGTATTTAGTAGGTTCACAGTGAAGCAGAAGAAGGTGAAAATTCTAGTGTTTCTTTCTGTGGCCTTCCTTTCATCATAACCTCCCTCTCCCAAGTCTGTCAAACCGAATCCGTCGTCATCCTGCACTCCTCACTCCGGAAGCAAGGGGCTAGAGAATTGCATCCACTGGAGCTGAAGATGGCATGGACACACCAGCGTAGGGACCCATGCCAGGCTCAGAACCCAGCGTGGGGAAGAGGCAGAAGTTTGCAGAAGCAAATTGGCAGGATGCTGCACGCTGCTGAGAGACAGACTGCAGGTCCAGTGTGGAGAGGTGACTTTGTTGGGACATGTGCCCCACGGTTTTCTGACGAGGTGAAATGTGAATGCTCTGGAGCCCCACAAGGTTTGAATCCCAACGTTGCCACTCACCAGCCATGTGACCTTTGTCCGGTTTCTTCTCTGTACCTCATTCTCCTCATCCCCAACGGAAGTAAATGACAGTAGGTATGTAAGGTGCTCTGCACAATGTTTGATGCTGGCTGGTGGCCAGTTTTGGTGGCTTTTGAGGTTTAAGGCCTTAGCAGTCCATGTGGTGAGAAACAGGTCGAGGAAATTCAAAGTCTTGCTCAAGGAACCGCCTGTGTTAAAGGTTGATGGCTTGAGACGTATGGTCTAAGTTTAGCAATGGAAAGGGGTGCTTGGTTCCAAGAGAAAGATCAGAAGGAAGAGGGTTAACACAATACATAAAGACACGTCTCTGAAACTCTAACAAGCTAAGAGCAGAAACACCGTGGTGATCTTTTGAGAGGAACTAAAAAGAAAAATGATATTTCTGTCTGAGAATACTAGGAAATAACTGGCCAGGCAGAATGTGGACAATGCTTTCCCATCTGCACGCGGCAGAACTGGCAGAGGAAGGAGTTGGGGAGACTACTGAGGATCCATTCTGCTGGTACAATTGGGAGCCAAAAGTTGGGAGAATTAAAACAGCATCCGCTTGATCCCCAACTTGTCTAGCTTAGTATTTCATTTTACACAAAGCAGAGGAGGCTTTTAACAATTAGGTGACTAAGTAGAAAGTCAGTAATCAAGAGAACCGCTGTGCTTTTTCACTTATTTTAGGAGGTAATGCATTGGCAAAAATTCAGACAAAAATACCTAAAAGTTACTTTTCCTTTCCACCTTCCGATTCCCTAGTTTCCTAGTTTTTCCCAGAGGCAAACATTAGTGTTTCTTCCTCTTAATCTAGAGCTATTCCGCGTATAAACAAGCACATGTACTTAACCAATCAGTATTGATGGTCATTTAGGCTGCCTCGAATCTCTAAAATTACAGTTTTTCCGCTGTGCTTATATGTTCCGTTTATGTACTTGAGCAAATCTGTCTGTAGGTAAGCTCCCCGAAAGTAGGGGTGCTGGGTAAAAAGAGATGTGCGTGTTTAATTTGGACATTGCCTAACTAAATTTCACCCTAAAGATATTCTACCTAATTACACCTCCTCTCCCTGCTCCCTCACCCCACCCCACCAGCAATTTGAAGGGCCTCTGTGATTCTACAAAGAGGAAGCTACAAGAGGAAGCTCCTAGCCTTAGCTAATTCTTTTCAACCTTTGTTAGTCTGATGGGTAAAAATCAGAATTTCCATCTTAACTGTATTTCTCTGTAAGCAAGGTTGCATACCTTTCCATCTTTCTGAACGTCCCCATTTGTTACTTATTTTCTCTGAACCATCTGGAACCTCTGCTCTTTTGTCGTGCTCTTTAATAAAGATCAGACTGATGAAGTAAAATTAATCATATCATCATAGCCTTTTTAATAGTGGAGAAAAGGATAGAAAGAGTTGATATTTACCAGGCATTTTTTGAAAGCAGATTTCCAAAAGCTTAGGTAACAATCAATATGATATGATGCCCTGGAGATCAGAAAAAGGAATACGGACAGCGTAAAAACAGCCAGGGTGAAGGACTTGATTTCTAACATCTACATTTCCTTTCCTGTTTGGGAATTTGTTGAGAACTTTCTACTCCAACTGCTTAAATACCCACTCCAACATCGTGAATTTCCCTGGTGCATTGGCCAGGGAAGGAGGGATTTACTTTTAGTTACAATTAAAGTTCTGACTTATCAGATATAAAATCCCACTTTATCCCAAGATATGCCGGTGGTTTTATTGGAGGAAAGGCTGCAGAATTTAAAACACCAAAACTGCCGTAGTCTGGGCAATCCACTAAATAGGGTTGGAATAATTAGAGGAACATCCCCGTAGGCTCATGTCGTAAGAAACCCGCAGAACCTACCTAATCATCCCCTACTGAATTGTGAATGGCTTCAACATCACTTTCTGCAGCTGAAACCTCAAAAGCAAGAGGTGTTGCTATGCTAACGGCTCCACGGGCTTCATTCCGTGGCTGAATAATAGATGCTCTATCTATAGTCAAGGCAATTAAACAAGCCCTTAAAATTGGGCCCAGTGTATAGCTTCAGAGGCTAACTCAGGATGTTTATGCTAGAAGCTTCTGGAAAACCTACAAGAACTGAGGAACAGAGAAAGGCTCATTTGAAGAGATTTTAAGACACTAACAAAAGCCAAAATAGATGAATCCTCATCGGTAGCACCTCAGACACACACGCCCAGTGTTCAGCTCCAGCGCCTGTTCACGCTGGTGTCTTATGCAATTAGAATGTCTAAAACCTGCCCTTAACAGAGCGTGCCTTTTATTCATCTAACCTGAACTTCATTCTGGAATGGATGATAGTTTCATTTCATTCATTCCGGTGAGTCGGCTGGTGTCTGCAGAGTGGAAAAATAACTCTTGTCAGCGCACGCCCAAGTCTGCCATGGCTCTTGCGAAGTGTAAAGACTGGCTCCTCGAGACGTTATTCTTCACAAGTAGTAGCTGCACTTTCATGGCAACAATCGTTTCGTCGTGCCGCTCCTTGAGGGCTCCCGTGTGATGCTGTTTGGGGATGCATTTAAAGCAGTGGCTGGGGGTGAGTCTGTTCACGCTGTTACCCACCTAGGGGAAAAAAAATCTTCATTTTAAAGCAGAAAGTGGGCACTGGAATGCAGAAATGAGAGGCCAAAAAAATCCATGAGAAACCAAGAAGGGAAAGCACTGTTAAATTTATTACAAGTGAATGTTGTAAAGGAAAACAACTATATTTGTGTCAGTATTTTTTTTTTTTTTAAGGCAGGAAAGAGATTGAATAAACTCTTAGTCATGAGCCTCTGTGCAAAAATGAACTCATGGAATATTTATTCTCTGGGCTCAGATCCTGAAATTGATCCGGAATTGCTAAAATCCTAGATCTCCCCACAAAGTTCTAAAGCTCTTCCCCACCGCATCGTGCCTCAATCAATCAGAGAGAGGTTATAAACTTATTAAGAGTAACATTAGGTTAAAACGATTTTCTGGCAGAAAACCGTCGAGGCCTGCTGACCCTCTTCCAGCCATTCACTGAAACCGTCTGATGAGCAGTTTCATCAAAGGATAATTCCAGACTCAAAGGGGGGCACCTATCATACCCTGTCTCACACAGGACAGAGAGACCCAGCTGCCCCCGAGCCCAAAAAGGCTCTCCTGACTGCTTCGGGTACAGAAGATTTTACAGTTTTACAGAGGCCGTTTAATGGTAGGAACAACTGGGAACTCATGACCAAAGTGAAGCTTTTATGAATAGACACATGATAAATTACCAAAGGAAAATTAAAATTTAATGCACGACAACATTTATTCAACAAATATTGACTGTGTTTCTATCCTATGCCAAGTACTAAAATAGGCACCGGGAATTGATGTTGAAGACGCACAGCCTTGGGCTACAGCCAGTTAATAAACTAATCAAAACAGCTTCCAGGCTTATGGATTCAACCATTACCTGTGCTAACACTAGAATTAGCTCCAGGCTAATCGCTTGGAAGGTGTCTTGAAAGAAATACAAATTTGAAAAAATTTCCATCTGCCAATTAGTAGTCTATAGAAAGGAATCTAAACCATGCCAAAAAAATATTATTTTGACCTTTTCAGACAAGGGGAAAATGAGGTCATTTCATCTTTTCTTTCTCGTCACTTTTTTAAAAATGTTTATTTATTTTCGAGAGAGAGAAAGAGAGAGCACAAGCAGGGGAGGGGGAAGAGAGAAGGAGACACAGAATCTGAACCAGGCTCCAGGCTCTGAGCTGTCAGCACAGAGCCCTGTGTGAGACTTGAACTCACAAACTGCAAGATCATGACCTGAGGTGAAGTCAGATTCTTTTTTGTTTTTTAATTTAACATTTTTATTTATTTTGAGAGACAGAGCAGGAACGGGAGAGGAACAGAGAGAAAGAGAGGGAGACACAGCATCTGAAGCAGGCTCCAGGCTCAGAGCTGTTAGCACAGCGCCCGATGCAGGGCTCAAACCTATGAACCGTAAGATTGTGACCTGAGCCGAAGTCGGATGCTCAACTGACCGAGCCACCCAGGTGCCCCCTGAAGTCAGATTCTTAACCAACTTGAGCCACCCAGGTGCCCCTCTAGTCACTTAAAAAAAAAAAAATGAAACCACTAAGTTACTGTAAGAAATCAACCCTAATTAACAGACCTAGCCCTCAAAACGTGTCACATTCCTAAGATTGTTGATAGAAAATTTCTCCTCAAACCCATTTTTAAAAAGCTACAGTTTTTCAAACATATTCTCTGCTTACAAATAGTATGCTTGCACTGAATTTAATAAGAACTTGTAGCAGTATGTTAGTCTAATGACCTATTCTGCTCAGCCTCTACTAAATTAAAATTGAAATGAGTGACAGGTATCCTGGAAACCATGATGAGCAAATGCACCTTCTCTCATCTCTCAGTCGGACATGGCACAAATCAAATTATTTCACTGAGCTGTAGTTCCTGGCATAAAAATACTTACTAGATGTTTGTCCAAAACTGCAGTATCTGGGGCCCAGATAAGTGAATGAGTTACCTGAGGTCACATAGCTAAGCAGTAGCAAAACCAAAGCTAAGTGCCCACCAGAGTTGTGTTTTTTTCTAAGTTTACTTATTTATTTTGAGAGAGATGGAGACAGCGTGAGTGGGGGAGGGACAGAGAGAGAGGGAGACAGAGAATCCCAAGTAGGCCCCACACTGTCAGCACGGAGCCTGATATGGGGCTTGAACTCATGAAACTGTGAGATCACGGCCTGAGCTGAAACCAAGAGTCAGACGCTAAACTAACTGAGCCGCCCAGGTGCCCCACACCCCCTTACCCCCCCCCCCCCCAGTATTCTTTTAATGTCATTGTAATGCTCCTTTCATCCCAGGAAAGGAAGTCTCTTAACCCTTCAGAGAGTCCTGGGCTCTGGAGTCAGGTTGCCTGGGTTCAAATCTCAGCTTTGCCATTTACTGACTGTGTGACTTGGAGAAAGTGAATTAGTCTCTCTGTTCCCATTTCCTTACCTGTAAAATAAGGAAATAATAATTGTTGGTGGTGAGAGGATCAAATAAGGTGATAGATGGCACAGTGCTGGGCAACCAAAAATGTTAGCTTTTGAGTTTTTTCCTCTGTGAGTATTTAGAGAGCATGATTCGTGCACTCGTGTTCAGCCAGGAAGTATGATTCTGGCTGACACCATCTGTTGTAAAAACATGGTAGCTGAGATTCTGCTAAGAGCCCCAAGTGGAGAGCCACAGTTCAGCCTAATGGACAGGACATGGGCGGGCAGAAACTTCTCCTTGTCCTTGTCACACATAGAAAGTGACATATTTGTATAGCACACTGGGGTAAGCAGACCAGGCTGCTTGAGCAGCAGCCCATCCAAGGTCCAGCAGTTGGGCAGCTCTATTGAGATATTTGTCAGTATCTCCCTGATGCTTTAGCTCTGACTAGGAATGTGAAATTGTCCCCACTTTGGCTAAAAGGGACACAGGAGCCAGGTTGCCCCCACCAGGCTCCTCTAGAAGGTGTTTGGAGAGGCTGTGTGCTGTGTGGGCTACCTAGAAGCTGTTCCTGCCTCCAGGAATCCTGCTGTGGAGTTAAGACAGGTTCCATGAACAGATAAAAGGGTTATTCGGTCCAGGCAGCACACAATAAGTGCAGTGAGCAATCTAGACACGATGCCAGAGGACTTTGGATAGAGGATACTCATTGTGTTTTCCTAGGAGAGACTTCAAGCTGGCACAGTATCTATGGGGGATTTCTTGGCCATCCAGACATTGGCATTTCATTAAAAGCAGAACATCTGTTGATTTCTTGGCTTTCCTGCCTGATTACTTTGTTGCTTGGAAGGTAGAAGAAACACTGGCAGTGTTACTTCTATTAATTGTGGACAGCAAGGAAGACTAACTAGGTTGGAAATGTATGAGTGGCAAGATCCTTGGGAAAAAATGACTCTTACATCTTGAAATTGTTCATGTGAAATGAGTAGAACTCAGGGTTTAATCCTTCACATCAAAAAGAAGATAGGCCAAAAAGGGAATATTTTTCATATGGACTATGTATCATAGATCATCTGAAAGAGAAAGGCTTTTAGGGGCCAAAATTTTAAATAGTATTTGAAGGGGCACCTGGGTGGCTCAGTGGGTTGAGCGTTTGACTTAAGCTCAGGTCATGATCTCATGGTCAGTGGGTTCGAGTCCCGCATCAGGCTCTGTGCTGACAGCTCGGAGCCTGGAGCCTGCTTTGGATTCTGTCTCTCCCTCTCTCTCTGTCCCACCCCCACTCATGCTCTGTCTCTGTCTTTCAAAAATGAATAAATGTTAAAAAAAATTAAATAAAAAAAACCAGTATTTAAAGAGAAGGAAGGTAGAACATATAAAAACCAAAGAGGTATAGGCCTTTTTTTTTTTTTTAATATATGTTTGTTTACTTTGAGAGAGAGAGGGAGAGAGAGAATCCCAAGCAGGCTCCACACTGACAGTGCACTGATGCAGGGCTTGATCCCATGAACTGTGAGATTGTGACCCTAGCAAAAGTCTGATGCTTAACCAAGTGAGCCACCCAGGAGCCCCTTAAAGGGCTTTTAAAGTTTTACAGATGCATGGTTTAGTTGTAGCAAAAAGATGAACGACTTAATGACAGCTAGTCTTGTTGTCTTAAGATTTTATTTTGAAGTAATCTATGATAGCCATTCTTGAGGATGTGGTATGGGATTCATAGGACAGAATTTTCCTTTTCAACAAGGAAACCAGTCAATATGCTAACTCTCAAGGGTGAAAAGAACAAGGTGAAGAAAATTGAAGTACAAGATGAGAGAGTAGTCAGGAAATACTTTGCCGTTTTGCAATAAGTTCAGGCCTTCAGGCTGAGAAAAATGGCCATGAAGAATAATGAGGAAATTCATATGTCATTGCTGAGTCAGCATCGCTGTGCTTTGAAAAACTATGGAGTCTTGGGGAAATGCCAGAATAGACAGGGAAATGTCATAGAGTTTCCTGAAAAATGAATTGTGAAAACCGGACCGACAGGCTTGCTTGATGGTGATATAGAAAAAGAACGAATTCTTCTTGAAGCACTTAGGGAAGGGAGTCATGTTCACTTAGGAACATAGCATGGATTCACTCCGCATAAGCGATGCTAATCTTTCAAGATTCTTAGTAAGCTAAGAAAAAGGACTATCTTGAACCTGGTTAAGTAGAATGTGTCAGAAACCAAACTTTAATGTTGAAACACTAGATAATTTACACACTTCAGAAATAAGGGTGACTGCTGATACTCAGTATGATGCTGGAGGCCTTACCAATGCAATAAGCCAAGAAAACAAAATAGGCAATAAATGCCCGAAAGGAAGAAACAAAATTATCTTCTTAAAATACAAATGAATTACATTTAATAAGAGAGTTTAGCAAAGTAGCCAGAGGCAGAAATATCCCAAATATCCTAAAGTCAGTAATTGTGTGTATCTAGTAGAATAAAATTAGAGGAAATGTAATAATAAATGAAATCTCATTTTCAATTGTGACAAAACTGGAATATACCTAGGGATTCAATTAATAATATATGTTGCTTTCCTTCAGGGAAGAGTTCAAAAATTCTGACTGAAGGACATTTTAAAAGATCTGAATAAATGGTGAAAAATATCATATTTCTTATGAATACCTTCTCTCAAATTAATCTGTAATATTTAATGCTCCAAATCAGAATTCCAATGGGATTGTTCTGGTAGTAACTTGAGTTGTGAAGTAATCTGGAAGAGTAAGTGCATAGTAATAGTCAAGAAAAAAGAAAAGAAGAAAAATGATGGGGGAAAGGGAGCAGGATTTATCTCATCAGATCTTTAAAAACATATGTTAAAACAAAAGTCATTAAGACAATCTGGTGCTAGTTTAGCAATAGATAAATAGATTGGTAAGAATAGGAAAAATCCAAAAACAGACACAAATATGTGTATTTTCACCATAAGCATCTCTGCCACGAGCATTTTTGCTGCAAACATTTTCTCTGCATAACTACTTGGCTGTAAGGCAGTTTTGCCTTGAAAGATAAAATCATGAAAAATAAAAGAGAGCCACATCCATTAAAAAAAGGTACAATGAGACATGAAAAATGAGTAACAAAACTGGAAAGACTTTATTGCAAAATACAAAATATTTGAATACATCAAAAATGTATAGTGTAGATTCATGACAATACTGCAAAAACAAGTGATTTCATTTTGTAGGTTGGACCTCAGCGCTTGTCTTTAAAGTCTTCTGTTTATAGTATTATATATATGTATTTTTTTGGCTTGTTGATCTGTCTCATTTGGCATTACACTTTTACCTTTGTCACTAAAATTTCTTCCTTCATTAACCGAGGTAACCACCCAAGTGCTAGGATGCATTTTTACAGCTGGGCTTAGTGTTGTTTTCTAGAAGCCTTCTACAGTGTTGTTTGTTCTTGGCATATGGTCACATATCTGTTGCTAGCTGTTCCAAAGGTCTATAGGAAAAGTGGAAGAAATGCTAAGGCTGTAATGCATTTGTGACTGACCTTTGTTAACATTGTAACTGATGTATTATTTTCTAGAATAGTATAGTGGGCAGTCTGGCTTTGCACTCTCTTATTTCACACTTCCAGTAAGTTTTATCACCATATTTTCTATCAAGTTGATATACATAGTTATCATCCACTAAATTAAGACCACCACATCTATGCATCACCGTGTAGACCATTATGAGGGCTAGCTAAGATTTATATGATATAAAAATGGAAACTTTGCCAATGGAGAAATGAAACCAAACTGTCAGCCAGCTATTTTATATTTTACAGCAGAATTCTCTCACAGCCAATTAGATATGCAGTGAAAATGTTTGGGGTGAGAAAATGCTTGGGGCAGAGATGTCTATGGCAAAGATGTTGACAGGAAAACTACCTAGAACCTGTGGTGGATGTTGTGTATCAGTCAGGGGCAATCAGGAAAACTGAAGCCCCTCTAGGCATTTCTTACAGGGAATTGGTTCCACAAGGGATGAAGAATGAGGAAGCTAACTTGGACAGCAAGGCAACCCAGAAATTAGTAACACTAGAACTAGAGCTGGAGGGACACAGGGACAAAGGGAGGTGGCAGTGTTCCAGAGCCCAGGAGCTGGGGCCACAGGGACCCCGCAGCTACTGCTGGAAACATCACCTGAGGCAGGAAGAGATGGGGAAGAAATACCTTGACTTGTCTCCTTTTCCCAGTCTCTTTCACTCATGCCTACCACTGGCCAAGCCTACCTAAAAGCCAGAGGGCAGGGAGCCTGAGAAGTGTGTTTCCTTGGAAACAGAGCAGGTGGGTGAGGGCAGAGCAGAGTGGGGATCTGAGAGCACTCAGGAAAGTGACTGCCACATGCAGAAGGTGGCATTTCAAGTTAGTGGGACAAGGATGAATTATGCCTTTGGTATTTGTTGGGACAACTGGTTGTTCGCTTCAGAAAAAAAGTGAGAACTTTTCCTTACAATATGCACATAAACTCTTCCTCCCTATTGGCTCTTCCCTAGGCTACCTCAGGTGGCCCTCCTCACCTAACACTTATCAAAGCACCTGTCATACTGCCTTGGACTTGTTACTCAGCAGCGAGCTCCTTGAGGGCAAGGACAACCCCCCATGCCTACCACAGTGCTGGGCACAAGACTTAGCACTCAAATAGTTATCGAATGCGTGGATACTTAATTTTTATCTAACCAGTATTCATTGAACGCCTGCTGTGTGCTTAGCACAGTGGAGGATATGAAGACATGTGACATGACAGTCTCTGTTCCTCCAGACCTTACTGTGTCGTTGGGAAGGCAAGATGTATACATAAGGTTGTCTCAGGCAGTGAGGTTCTAAGGAGGTCTTAGGATTTTCCCGATGAGTGCATTTGCTGCCTTAAATAGAAGCCAAGACAGATGGGAAGATGTAGCAGATGGGCAGCAAGCAGAGAGGCAGTAGTCCTGGATTGTGTCCCAGGCTCAGCTACTTACCCACGGCGTGACCCGGTCACCTCGTTCCCCCAGTGAACCCCGATGCCCCATATGCAAAATGAAGACGTTGGACCAGGACAGTGGTTCTCGGTCCTGGCTGCACATTCGGATTTAGAGATAGATGATGACGTAATTGGTCTGGGGTAGGGGCTAGACCCTGATATTTTTCAAAATCTTCCCTGGCGATTTTTAAAAATCAAATTTATAAAGATCTAAATTAATAATCATACAATTCACCAGTTTAAATTGTACCGCTCAGTGGTTTTTAGCATTTTCGCTAAGTTGTACAACCATCACTACGATCTAATTTTTTTTTTTCAACGTTTTTATTTATTTTGGGGACAGACAGAGACAGAGCATGAACGGGGGAGGGGCAGAGAGAGAGGGAGACACAGAATCGGAAACAGGCTCCAGGCTCCGAGCCATCAGCCCAGAGCCTGACGCGGGGCTCGAACTCACAGACCGTGAGATCGTGACCTGGCTGAAGTCGGACGCTTAACCGACTGCGCCACCCAGGCGCCCCTACGATCTAATTTTAGAACATTTTCACCTCCCCTAAAGAGACCCTGTATCATTAACAGTTACTCCCTGTTCCCCCCACACACACAATCCTCCCCAGTCCTAGGTAACCACTAATCTACTTTCTGTCTCTATGGCTTTGCCTATTCTGAACACTTCGTGTAAATGGAATAATACGACACCTGGCCTTTTGTGTCTGGCTTCTTTCACTCAGCATAATGTTTTCAGGGTTCTGTTATGTCATAGCATGGATCAATATTTCATTCCATTTTATGGCCAAATAATATTTCATTGTGTGACTATACTACATTTTATTTATCCATTCGTCCGTTAATGGACATTTGGGTTGTTTCTGCCTTTTGCCCGTCATGGTTAATGCTGCTACGAATATCCATGGACAGGTTTTTGCATGGATATGTGTTCATTCCTCTTGGGTATATACCTGGGAGTGGAATTGCTGGGTCATATGGTCACTGTACGTTTAACTTCCTTGAGAACTGCCAGGTGTTTCCCGAAAGCAGCTGGACCATTTTGTATTCCCACCAGCGGCGTATGGGGGTTCCCCCGGTGATTTTAATATTCACATCTAGGGTTTAAAACCACCAAACGGAGGGTCTCCATTTCTATAATTCTGTGGTTTCTTATCTAGGATTAGATGCCCAGGGCTGCCTCCAGGAGCCCATGTCACCCAGAACTTGGCTGAGCTGTAGAGTGTGCGGTGCGGTTGGCTTCTGAGAGCACCTGATCATTCTGGCCTCTTTGAGAGAAAGCCTTGTGGGTTCTGTTTTCCAGCTCAAGACCTTCCCCAATTTCTGCCCTGCCCTCCTCACAGTTCTGGCGTGGATTCTGGAGGATTATTGTGAATAATACCATTATTATACTAATTATAATATTTAGTATGTAATGGTATAGTAATACTAATATACTAATTATTATAATACTTTAATTATAACTAAATGTAACTATAGTATTTTAATTGTAACATTTCAAATAATTACCCCATTATCCAGTATGCGACACGTTTTGATTGAGCATGCTGGGATCCCAGGGCCAAGGAGGGAAGAGGCTCTTGTGGGATCAGGCAGGGCTGTAAGAGCATCCCATCCTCCTGGGCCTGCAGAGCTATGGGCACCCCTAATAGAGTCAAGAAAGTCCTGTATGACACCCCCCCCCAATAGAGCACTGGCTGCTCTGGAGTTGGGAGTAGAATGGGAATGGGGGCTTCCTCTGAAAGAAAGGAAGAGAAGAAATTAGATCTGATTCGACTTCTCACTCACCTTTACTAACAGGGCACATTGCTCACCTTCCCTAAGCCCCAGTGTAACACAAGGCATCAGCAGCTTCCTTGCGGGATAACTCCAAAAGTTAAACGCTGAAGTACCTAGGACAGTGCTGGAAACACAGGCAGCCCTGTTCTTCCACACCAGATTTCTTCTCAACTCTCAGCTCGTGGAAACGGAGACTGAAGCCTATATACCCCTCCTCCATCACCCTCTCAAAACCAGGACTTGAGACCTTCTTTCCAGAACGCCAGAAACCTCATGAGCTTCACTCTCTGTTGACAATGAGCACAGAGCTGGTCTCATTTCCTGAACTTTAACCAGTGGGACCCACAGTTCTGGGGCTGCTGAGTCCTGCTGGACCCTCTGGGTGGGCCTGACCTTCTCTGAGGTCCCTGTGAACAGGGCAGAGGCAAAACTCTAGTGTAGACGCCATTTACATCGTAGTCAATGTGTAGGGCACCCCCTAGAGTTCTGCAGGGAACAATCCATGAGACCATGAGCAGCGGTTTCCTTAACAGACGCACAAGTCTATAAAACTCCGTGAATTAGCATCTCCAGGATGGTGGTCCCTCATGTGTATGAGCTGAGAGAGCTCCCAGGTCATTCTGGTCCTGCTTAGAAACCTTTGCTCTTCTGGAGACCCTTGCCCTGACAAGATTCAGGCAGCTTCTCTGACCCTCATCTATTTCTCTTCCCATTTGTCCTGCTCAGTCTTCTCCGTAAGTAGCTGTGAAAGGAAAATCACACATGCATATTTTATTTGACATGTTATTAAATGCAATTTATCATTCCCTGCATATATATTTATTTTCCTGTTTAACTTTTCACTCTGGGTTTCCTTGAAATAAAAAATCACACACTTTTACCTTGGAAAGACAAGTACATGATACCAATGCTCTATCCTAAGTCCTTGGCAGACATCACTAATCAATCACAGCACTCTTTCCTCCTGAGCTGGGCACAACCTCAGACTCCTTCTTGATCTTGCATTCCAAGCAGAGGGTGAGAATCACTTAGAGCTGGCACAGGAGATGGTGTCTATTTGCCATTCCTCAGAAGGTCTTACTCAAAGCTTTCCAACTCCACCTCCAGCCCTGAATGTACAGCAGATCTCTGCTATAGGACATCTTTCCCCTTGGGTGTTCATTCTCCTATTCAGGGTAATCCAAGATGAGCCCTAAATTGGGAAGTCCTCCATCCTCCTAGGCTAAAGGGAGTTTTTTGTGTTCTGAGCTCCCAGTCTCTGTGCCTCCTTAGGACAGACATTATTTTCAACATACGTGAGAGACAGGAAAATAATGCCAACAGGCTTTGGAGTCCACACAGCTGTTGTCAAATCCCAGACCCACAGCTTCATTAATCCTCCTTCCTTTCTTCCTTCCTTTCTTCCCTCCCTTCCTCCCTTCTCTCCTCTCATCAAAAAAGTATGGAACACCTACTGTGTACCAGGCAAAGGTCTCTATATCTATGAAATGGATATTTTATGTAAAATAGCTAGCACAGCACCTAGGACACAGCAAGTACAACATAGATAGCTGGAAGAAAGGATGATTTTCAGACCTGGAAATGCAGCCAGAATCACCTGACCCACCTCGTGTCACAGAGGAGAAAACAAGCCCAGGGCAACTGTCCAGGGTTCTTGCACAAGGTTAGGGCAGAACTAAGACTAGAACCTAGGCATTTCTACTTTTTGCCCCCATTACTGGCTGTGCAGAGAAACTGGATACCCTTGGTTATGTTTCACGTTGGAGAAATGAGGCTGGGCTGTGACCCCCAGAAGCCAGTCACACCTTATTCATGTCCTTACACATGCATCCACCATGTAAGACTGTCCTGAGCAAAGTCTCCAGGAGGCAGCCAGTGTGGACAAGAACAGCACCCTGGCTCCAGCTCTGTAGGCAGTGGGCTGAAGGAGAGAGTAGATGCAGGGAGAACAGTTAGAAATCTGTTTCAAGGGGCACCTGGGTGGCTCAGTCGGTTGAGTGTCCGACTTCGGCTCAGGTCATGATCTCACAGCTTGTGAGTTAGAGCCCCACGTCCGGCTCTGGGCTGACGGCTCGGAGCCTGGAGCCTGCTTTGGATTCTGTGTCTCCCTCTCTCTCTGCCCCTAACCCACTTGCATTCTGTCTCCATCTCTCTCAAAAATAAATAAACATTAAAAAAATTAAAAAAAAAAGAAAAGAAATCTGTTCCGGGAGTCTCAATGGGAGATGACATAGGCTTCCCTATCAATAGGGCAATTTTGGTAAAAATGGAGAGAGCAGTTAGAATGAAAGATGTCATGGCATTGCCCCAGCAGGTGTTTCTGCATGGTGGGGTGATGAAGAGGAAGAGAAGTGACTCCAAGACTTCTGTTTGTGTCATGATCTTGTCATGGGATGGCTACAAAATTATGTGTTGCTATTGCTTTTTATTTCCTCCTTCTATTTAAGGAATGTCTTTTTTTTTTTAAACAGAAGCTATATAACTTCAAATTAAGAATTTGTTAAGGTTTAAGATCTCTGATATACACAAATTTCCACTTTCTGCTTTTTCTTTGAACGCACTGTTGCCATTGTGTCCTGTTTTACAGTAACCATGTGGGTCTGTTTGCTGAACCTATTTCTCTTGGCTTTTAATGGCCGGAGAACATCTTTTAAAGTACACACGGGAACATCAAGCCACTTTACTCTTCTAAATCCTGACTCTGACACCTTCCACAGCTACCCGCTCCCTTCCCCAGGGCTCAGCAGCGCGGACCGGCTGCCTTTTGGCATCGAGGAGAACGGGGGCACGCCTTTCACTACCAAAGCTTCAGGAAGGCACCACCACCACCACCACCAGCACCAGCACCACCCAAACTATGGCCTCTCGCTGACTCTGGAGAACAAGGAGGGGCCTCTGAGATCCCCAAACTCCAGCAGTAAATCCCTTACAAGTAAGTGAGTAGGAGTGCAGAGGGCAGGGTGAGGGGAGGGATGCTGCAGGGCACGGGTGGCTTTCCTGGATCCTCAAGACAGGTCCTTTCAGCGCAGCATGAAAAGACAGTAACATCAGTTCTGGGTCGCCGGGTCTGGGCAAGAGCAGGCAAGAGCCTTGTGCATTTAAGCAGGAGCAGCTGAAGGATTACAGGTTACCAGTAAACTCTGATTTAATCCAATGTGGCGATGCTCTCTCCACCTCCTTCCTTAGCTGTTTCTATTTCCACAGGCTCAAGTAATAGAAAGAGGACAGAAGCCAGGTGGCTAGAATCTGTACTTTCCTAATTACAGGAAAACCCCTTCTGTCCCATTTGTGACTTCACCTTCTGAGAGCAAAGTGATGTCAGGGAGGCCCAGTGTTTCGGGTCCCAGTGAGAGAAGTTGGGAGATGGAGAGTAAGCAGTTCACAGCATTTTTAGCAATAGGCTAGGGTCATTTTGTATCTGTTACAACTAATAACAGTGGGCTTGGATTTTATACATCTGTTATTTTGGTTTTCTAGAAAATCCCTTTTATTATCCTTTACCAAAGAACTGTTCCGCAACAGACTGAGGGGGGAAGAGCTGGTTCTTTATCACACACGATGGGCAAAAGCACTGAGGTAGAGACAAGAGGCTTCCATTCTGGTTTTCACTATTGAGCCAAGTTGCCTCTTGGACCCTCAGTTTTCTCATCTATGAAATGGGATAGAGGATGTCTAGTTTATGACCAAGGAATCTTCCAGCTCTGACATTTCATGAGTCTGTGAGCTGGTGAAATGGATGAGCTAAGGAGCCTTCACCTGTAGACCACAGGGGATAATTCTAGGCTGGCTGAGCCGGAAATGGAAGTTCATCATTCACTTGGGGTTGAGGAATCAGAACTTGATCCCCTCATCACTATCCACATTGCCTTTCTAGGCCATGCCTCATCTTTTTGTAGCCAGATGACCGTAACAGCCCCCCTAAGGGGTACCTCCTCCAATGCAACCTCCATCTTGTAGTTGCCGACCTGAGAGCTCTCAACACAGACAGCTCTGACCAAAGACCTTTCAATGGCGTGTCACTGTCCTGAGACAAAGGCCATGTGGCCATACACGGACCTTCCCAGCCCAGCCCCTGCCAAGGACCCCAGCCTTCCCCGACTCCTCACTACACCCCAGCCACACAAAACTCCTCTCCTCTCACCAAATACTGTGCTGTGCTCCCAGCTCCGTCCTTTTGCACCTGCTACTCCCTGTGCCTGGAATGCTTTTCTCCACCTTAGTGACCTCCTACACATCTCTTCCGGAACAAGCTCAAATGTTGTCAGTGGAACCTTCTTTAACATGCCTTTCTGATTCCTAGCTTTGGAGTGCCTTCCCTTCTGCCCCTGTAGCAATTAGATAACTTTATCACTCTTATGTGGATTATCTGCACATGTCTCTGTCTTCCTCACTAAACTAGAAATGTGCCTCATTTATCTTTTTATTCCAGCTGCCCAGATCCCAATTGCAAATAATACTTGGTACAAGTTTTCGTATGTAATGAATGTTTAATAATTAATGTATATTTCACTGTATTAATGGATAAATAGTAGCCAGTGGAAGGAGCAGTGGTAAACTAGTCCAAAATAGTACAGAAATCAAAATCCATGAATTTGGTTTTAGAAACGTAACATGGTTTTCAAGGAACATTCATATGCCTGTGAGCCTCAACGCTCATCTTTCTAATTTGCATAGTGTTTTTCCATTAATAAAGCATTTGTACACAAATGACCTCACTTAATATTCACAGCAACTCTGCAGGGTAATTTTATTTTCATTTTAAAATGGCTCAGAGGCTCAGAGAGGTAAAGTGACTTGCCCAAGGCCACCCAGCTCATATTGACAGAGTTAGGCCTTGAACCCTTGATTTTAGGTGTTCTCAGAGCCCATCAGCTGGTCATATTCAAGGGATTTAAGCTGCTGGGGGAGAAGGCAGATAGAAAGGGTACTGGGGACCAGGCTCTGGTGAGCATCTTTTATCACACATATCTCTATCACATATATATTTCAACCTCTCTTTATTCATTCCCCTGGCCACTTGTAGAACTGAGTCCAGGAGGACCTGCCCTGTTCAGCGAAGCTGCTGCCCATCTAAAGAAGCTGGAGTTGGAAACTGTGAAGGCGGCGGGACCCTGGCCTGCTCTGCACATCAACATAAATAAGGTGCAAAGGACCAGGAGTGGGTGATGACCATGGAACTGGGGCTCATGTCAAACATCTGATTATTACCCTGGCCCACCTCCTAGTTTATGTGCCTTTGTCTTGGAGGGATTTCTATCTAATATTTCCTGGCATTTCTGTTCAGTCTCTTTGGGTGAATTACAGCACGAGGAATTGTGCTCAGTGCTGAGGCTAATGGGCTGGACGGATCTGTTAGTGATCTCTCCCTCCTTCTAGAACTAAAGCCCAATGAGGAGGCACCCACATTTACCACCTTCCATTTTTACCTCTCTATATTGCTCTGCTCAGGCTGCTATAACAAATTACCATAGATAGGGTGGCTTAAACAACAGATATTTCTCATTCTTCTGGAGGCTGGTAGGGCAAAGATCAAGGTGTCAGTCAGTTTGATTCACTAGGAAGGACTCTCTTCCTGACTTGCAAATGGTTGCCTTGTAACTGTATCCTTACCTGCAAAGAGAGCTCACTCTTTCTTTCCTCCTCTTTTTTTTTTTTTTAATTTTTAATTTTAGAGAGAGAATGTGTGTAAGCAGGGGAGAGGGGCAGAAGGAGAGAGAGAATCTTAAGCAGACTCCATGCTTAGGACTGAGCCCAACACAGGGCTCGATCCCACAACCCTGGGATAATGACCTGAACTGAAATCAAGAGTTGGACACTCAACCAACTGAGCCACCCAGGCGACTTTTTTTCTTTTCTTTTCTTTTCTTTTCTTTTCTTTTCTTTTCTTTTCTTTTCTTTTCCTTTTAATATTTTATTTTTACGTAATCTCTAGACCCAACATGGGGCTCCAACCCACAACCATGAGATCAAGAGTTGCACGCTCTACTGACTGAGCCAGCCAGGTGCCCCTCTCTCTTCTGCTTCTTATAAAGCCACTAATCCTATCATGAGGGCCCCATCTCATGACCTCCTCTAAATCTGTTTACTTCCCAAAGGTCCCATCTCCAAATCCCATCATATTGTGGGGTAGGGCTTCAACCTATGAATGGGGGGGGGGTCACAGTTCACTCCATAGCACTCTCTATCTCTTACTCTGACAGTGCCTGGTACGTAGTGGATGCTCAGTAACTGTTTGCTGACGGAAAGAAGGGAGGGATTTAAGGAAGGAGGAAGAGAGGAACAGGGTGAAAGCAAAACTCTCTTTTGGCTAGACCTACGCTTTTTTTTTTAATGTTTAATTTTTTTTTTTAATTTTAAGAGAGACAGAGAGGGTGAGAGAGAGCAGAGGAGGGGTAGAGAGAGGGAGAGAGAAATCCCAAGCAGGCTCCATGCTGTCAGCACGGAGCCCAACATGGGGCTCGATCCCATGAACTGTGAGATCATGACTTGAGCCGAAATCAAGAGTCTGATGCTTAAGTAATTGAGCCACCCAGGCGCCCTTGGATAGGCCTGTTCATATATCCAAATGAACAGCCTTATGAAAGCCAAATTTTATCTTAAAATGGTGAAAGCTCACCATTAAGTAATGATGTTAGCTGTATGTTATTGTAGCTGTTCTTTACCAAGTTGAGGAAGTTCCCTTCCTTTCTTTTTTAAAATGTATTTATCTTAAAATAGAGAGAGAGAGAGTGAGAGAGCGAGAGAGCACACACAAGTGGAGAGGGGCAGAGAGAAAGAGAAAGAGAGAGAGAATCCCAAGCAGTCTCCACACTGTCAGCACAGAGCCCAGTGTGGGGCTTGAGCCCATGAACCATGAGATCATGACCTGAGCTGAAATCAGGAGTCTGAAGCTTAACCAACTGAGCCACCCAGGTGCCCCAGCTCTGCCCCTTTATCAGAGGGAATAAGAAGAATTTGGGGGGCGCCTGGGTGGCGCAGTCGGTTAAGCGTCCGACTTCAGCCAGGTCACGATCTCGCGGTCCGTGAGTTCGAGCCCCGCGTCAGGCTCTGGGCTGATGGCTCGGAGCCTGGAGCCTGTTTCCGATTCTGTGTCTCCCTCTCTCTCTGCCCCTCCCCCGTTCATGCTCTGTCTCTTTCTGTCCCAAAAATGAATAAACGTTGAAAAAAAAAATTTTTTAAAAAAAGAAGAATTTGGAAGATCTGGCCTGGGAAGCTCTCCCTCCTTACCTGCTCTGGTGAGCATGGGAAGGTTACACCTCCTTCAAGGGCTCTTCCTCCACCACAGCCAACCCTCTAGCCTGTACTAGACTTCCAAGATTTCTTAGAAGACGCTCATTTCCCTACATGCCTACTTCCCCCAAATGGCAGCCTAAAGTCCCTTTGACAACACCAAGGGCCCACTCACCCACTTTTTCTTCTATACCACCCTCCCTGATGGCCAGCTGGAAAGAATCCCTCCTTCAGGGTGGCACTTACATTCACTCAATCAACGAATCCTTACTGAGCAGCCTCTACTGTGCTCAATAATATCATGCACTAATATATCATGTGGCCCCCGGATTGGTCTTCTTTCTCTTAGTCTCTTCGTTTTCAAACTTTTTTTCCTGCAGTCCACACAATAAATGGTTTTAACAGAGGCTTACCTAGAGTTTGACAGAACCCAAAAATATTTTGCGAGGAAATACAGCAGATAGCAGCAGACCTCTCCCAAGCTCTACGTAATTTGTGGTTGCCATGAGTATTGGTGGGCCATCAACAATAGTGGCTTGCTCTGGGTTAAAGTGTAGCTGAGACAACTGTGAGTTACTGCGCATTTCCCTGGAGCCCCTTTTTTCCTTTTCTCTTTTTATTTTTTGCTACTGTGAGCAATGCTGCTCTAAGCATTTGTGTCAAGTTTTTTTTTTTAATGTTTATTTTTGAGAGAGAGAGACAGAGAGTGTGTGGGGGAAGGGCAGAGAGTGAGGGAGACACAGAACCCGAAACAGGCTCCAGGCTCTGAACTGTAGGCACCAAGCCCGACACGGGGCTCGAACTCACACACTGTGAGATCATGACCTGAGCCGAAGTCGGACGCTTAACCAACTGAGCCACCCAGGTGCCCCTGGAGCCCCCTTTTTCTACTTCCACTTGAGGAAATACATTAGTAAGCAAGTGGGATAAAGTGACGTCAGATAACCTTGAGTTTGTCTTAACATACAGGCAAAGTATGTTACTTCACACTGTGACTCTTTGTTATTAATCAAACATTCCATGCAACAGACCCCACAACTCTCCCTGATACCACAATTGGTGACCAGTGGCTTCAGTGGCTTTCAAGGATTGAGAATCCTCTGATTTTTCTAAGATTTGGATAAGTTCCTGTCCTTGATTTAGTGTTGAGAAGACATTTTCATCGCCCAGTTCCAAAGTGGTACCCAAAATTATCACAGGAATTTAGATCTCACCAGATTTCAGATGTGTAAACAATTTTATAAACAATTATAAAATGCATCTGATCATTTCTTTATCCCCAAACGACTTCTCCAAACAGATGGACTGTTTCCAACTATAATCATATCAAAGCCCAATTGTCATTTATTTTGTATGTTTTAAAATCTGTATTTCAATATTGAATGGTAAAGCATCTTTTCACAATTCAAACTGAATGCAAAACACGACACGTGGTCATGCAGAAGAGAGAAAGCACAACATTCTTGGAACCATCCTTCAGGCTGGAATTATGGACTCATAGCCCAGATGTTTATCTCATAGAGATATCTTTGATGCAAACGTATTTGTAGAATGATAGTCAACTTTTCCAAAATTTATATTGGTTTTCACCTGGGTCAATTTGTAGAGCAGGCCAGTAGCTCCTGCTTTGCCAGATAGAACAGTAATGAGCCAGCTTGGGTTTTACATCCAAAAAAGGAGTTTAATATGACTAAATTCAAAGGGAAAATCAATGCTGAATTCCCATTCTTTTTTATTTTAGCAGCATTCATTATTTTAAAATACATCTTCGGTCATTACTGCCAGTATAACTCTACCCCCTTAAGCAATTGTCAAAAACCTCAAGTGGGCTTTAGAACCAATTTAATTCTTGTATTCCAGCATCTCATTCCCAAAAATTACATCTAATTAAAAAATTAACTCTTCACACACCAGTGAAAACACATGTGCTGGTGTTAAACAATTATCTTCATGTGGCAGGATTTATAAGCACAAGATAAGTTATCCTAAAGCAATCCTGTCAAGCTCATCTTTCAGAATAAATAAGTTACTTATTTGCCTTTTGGGGAATGCTAAGTCTTTGGGGATAATGACTCCACTCAAAAGAGTCTGTTCTCTTCATACCCAACTTGATGGCTTAGGATTATTAGTGTCCTCATATCTGATGCTCTCGTGTGGTTGTATTTTCTAGCCAAAGAATCTAACGTGAAAGTGCCATTCAAATCTATTTTTTTCTCATTTTCTCATCACAATAATCTTATGAAGAAAGAAACTGAGACCCAGGGAGGTTAAGGGGATCCAGTGTGGCCGAGTGGTCAAGAACCGTAGCTTTGCAGTCACCTGATCCTGAGTGTGAATCGTGGCTCTTTTGCATCCTTTCTGTGTGACTTGGGCAAGTGACTTACCATCTCCCTGCTTTGTTTTTCTCATCTATAAAATGAGGATAATGATCCTGTCTACCTTCAAATGGGATGGTCAAGTGAGAGGACCCAATGAAATGTGCTTAGTGAGTGCCTGGCCCACAATAAGCTCTCAGTAAACATGAGCTACTGGCATTATTTTTCTTTGTATCATCATGATCATAACCGTGATCATTATCAGCATCATCTTCTTTCTATGGTGCCAGAAAGGGAAAGAGCAGAGATTAAAATCCAGGTCTTCTGTCTCTGCTTATCTTGCTGTTACATGAAATTGCTTCATTCTACGTGTTCTACCAAATGCTCCTCTATGCGTTTGAAGAGCTCTCTTTTCTTTATTAAATGATGTCAACCAGCCAGTTGCCCTATACTTCCTCTGGGGCTTTCATAACACTCCTGCTATGTGTACCAAGGTGCTCAATCAGACTTTCAAATTAGTAAATGAGATTACTTTTGGAACTTGCAGAACTTGAGGCCTTTGCAACATTTTGTTCTTGCTAACATGCCACATGAAATCCTGATATCACTTAATTGACTTTCAGCAATCATATGGTCTTATAGCTTTCTTAGTAAGCACATCTCTTTTAATAATAACTCTATATCATTATAATCTTCTTTAGTAGGTATCTATTGAACACCTGCCGTGTGCCAAGCACCATGTTAGCACTGGAATATGCAATGACCGCAATAGGCATGGTTAACATTAAGACATTAGTTCCAGTATGATGTGTGTACCATCAAAGATGATTTCAGGTTGTACACCTAAATGAGTATTTTTTTAATAGGTATGTAATTATCATAATGTCTATTATAATAAACATAATAGTCACCAAGCCTGTGATTTCAAAGATATTATTGTTTAGGACACACTTAAAATAGGTAGTGCCGGGGTTATCCACCGTAATTGGATCATATAAACTATAGGTACCTGTTGGGGCGCCTGGCTGGCTCAGTTAGTAGGGTATGTGAGTCTTGGTCTTGGGGTTGTGGGTTCGAGCCCCACATTGGGTGTAAAGATTACTTAAAAATAAAATCTTTAAGGGGTGCCTGGGGGGCTCAGTCACTTGAGCTCCCGACTCTTAATTTCGGCTCAGGTCACGTTTCCAGGGTTGTGGGATGGAGGTCCATGTCGGGCTCTGTGCCAAGTGTGGAGCTTCCGTAAGATTCTCTTGCTCTCTCTCCCTCTGCCCCTCTCCCCCGCTTGTCCTCTCTCTCTTTCTCTCTAAAAAACTTTAAAATAAAATAAAATCCTTAAAAATAAAATAAATTATAGGCACATGTTTAGTTAGTACCTAGGAAATGGGAAAAATAGTGAAGTTGGTACCAAATTACACTCTACAATGAGGTAGCCCAGACACAGGTTTCTTGAGCTACGCAATTTTCAGCAAGATTTATTGTAAAAATACTGGTGGCTATTTTGCACTCTTTCTCCAACAAGTCACGGAATTGAATCTTTCTATGTAAGAGGTGGCGGTTATGGGGGAAACAGCGCTGCACTAGGCTGTGGGAAACTCGAAGCTGGAGTCCTGGAGCTGCCCCAGGCTCTCACTGCATAACTCTGGAAGAGCCTCTACTCTTTAACCTTCACCCCGTCCTCATAAGTTCCCTAGTACCTCCTCTCCCCACTTCACCAGAGAGGGGGAGGATGTGCTTGTGAATCCTTTGCAAACAGTACGAGCAGTGGCACAGATATAAGGAGTTGGTGACATACTTGGGCATGTGTTTAAGACTGTGCTATTTGCAGTTACGGTTGAACGGAAAGGTTGATGTAAGTGTTGTCTTTCCTCTTTGCTTATATAGTCTGTGGCGTGTGTTCTGGGTTTGTCACAGGCTGAAGAAAAAAAGGTTTCTGAGAAGACTCTTCAGACCCCACTTTTGCCTTCCCCTGTAGCTGATCACGTGAAGTGTAACATTTTGAAAGCCCAGCTGGAGAACGCATCCCGAGTGAGTGCTCAGGTACCCGAAGCACATGCATTCCTTTGATTTCGTGTCACAGGATTTTCTTCCCGCCATATAGAAGAAAGAGGCACTCTAGGCCTGAGATACTGTCAGTCAGGGTCCAGTCAGGAGACAGGAACCACACCTTTTGTGTGAACAGTTTGAATACCAAGAGTTATTAACTGGCATACACCTGTTAACTGTGTAAGCGAAGGGGCCGGCTCTGTAGGTTGTGATGGGTATGAAGGCCACAGGCTGCGGCAGTGACCTCCAGCATCCAGTCAGCTGGCCTCACTGGCGGAGTGGGCGTCCTTTCCTCCCCCACCATTCTTTGTGGGACTCACCAGAGGCAGGAAGAACAGGCTTCTTTCAAAATCATATGACATAATTCCTCCCAGGCTTATTACACTGATATGAAAAGACAGATTCTGAATTCCTTTGTAAGCTGTGATATGTGAGCATAGAGCTGATTATTATTCCTGATCTAAAATGTGAGGTGGGGGATTAAAGTGTGGGTTTGACTTTTCCCACACCATCCCTTTCTCATTCAAGCGTGAGGTGGCACATAGCAGGGGCTCAATAAAAGTATGAATGCAAGCATTGATTGCATTTGAATGATTAAGTGTTAATCCCAATGATGGGGGATGACTCACGAAAACATTTTTTTTTTGTTAACTTATATAAACACCAGAGAAAATTTCTTATTGACTGAGCACTTGGTGCTTTGAGTTGCCTTCACATTTCTGTAATCCTTCAAACGTTGGAGACTTGAAAGCACTTTGCTCACTAAGATACTCAGTTTTGACTAACCTGCCTGTTTCCTTTAGCAGGTTGGAAAAGAGGAATCGACGTTTGTAAATATCAATAAGAAATCCAGTCTGCAGGATGCTAAAGTAAGGTCTGTTGCTTCCTGTTTGAATGGGGAAACAGTACCCTGTATCATCAATGTTATCCTTGAAACATTACTCACAAGGGCATTTGCTGATAAAATCAGAGGGGAAAAAGAAAACTGGAAAAAATGCGAGCATTGGGGCGCCTGGGTGGCGCAGTCGGTTAAGCGTCCGACTTCAGCCAGGTCACGATCTCGCGGTCTGTGAGTTCGAGCCCCGCGTCAGGCTCTGGGCTGATGGCTCAGAGCCTGGAGCCTGTTTCCGATTCTGTGTCTCCCTCTCTCTCTGCCCCTCCCCCGTTCATGCTCTGTCTCTCTCTGTCCCAAAAATAAATAAACGTTGAAAAAAAAAAATTTAAAAAAAAAAGAAAAAATGCGAGCACAAAGAGAGAGAAAAAGACTGGTTTAAAACAAAGACTGGCTTAAGTCTCAGAAATGCTGCTTATTCTCAGTTTTATTATTTCTACCTGCTGTGCTAACAAAGAAATCACTTTGAGTTGCTTTTCAAGTATATAGATAAGACCCTGTCATTCCCCTGCTTGATGTCATTTAAAGGCTCTGCATTGCTCTCAAGGTGGAGTCCAGACTTCTCAACAGAGCACAGGAGACCCTTTAGGACCTGGCTTCTGTCCTCCATCCCAGCTCAGCTTATCACTCTTCCCTTGGCCATTGATACGCTCTTCATACTGAGCTACTCTGTGGTGCTAGAACCACACATGTTCTTTAAAGCTTCCAGGCTGCCACCACTTTAACCCCAGAGGAAAACCTTCCTCTTCTGATCTCACAGAGAGCAGACACACTTCCCCCTCTCAGCCCAAGTAAGGAACAACCTATAGATCATGGCAACTCCATTGCCAGCTTGGTGGTCTACTAATACTGGGGAGGTCTCCCTAGGGTGGGTTTCCTAAAGTGCATCCAAGGGTCACTGCATCAGTCTCTTGTTAAAAATGCAGACTCTTGGGTCCTACTGCAGACCTTTCAGATCCTTTGGGGTGGGGTGGACAGGAACCGGAATTTCAGCAAGTACCCCAGGAACCACTGCTCTGGACAATTCTCGATGTTAAAAATAAAACTAATACTTTTCTGTGTCACCTTTGATTCCTAATCCATAGTTTTGGTATAACTCAGGCATACCCCAGGGCATATACCTGGCTGCCTCCTGGACTTTTCAAAATCTTATTCATCTCCTCCCACCCTATCCCACTAACCCTTCACCTGTTTTTCAGTCTTGGTTAATGGCATTATTATCTACCTGTTATCCAGATCTGAGGCCTACGAGTCCTTGCCTTTCTCTTCCTTCATCCCTTCATATAATTGGTCACCAAGTCCTGCTAATTCAGTGTTCACATTTTCCCCTACATCTGTCCTCTCCCCTTCATGACCCTAATCCTGGTCTACCTCAAGCCCTCACTATCCCTCTGCCTGGATACCTATCCCCAGTCTTCGAAAGTGCTCCCGGCCAGCCTGTTTTCACCAGTATCCTCCTCCTTGTTCTAAGGGCCTTTCTAAAATGCAAATCTGGGGGTGGGGGATAAAAAATAAATAAAAAATAAAAAATAAACTAAAATGCAACTCTGACGAAGCCATTCCCTTGCCTAAAACCTCTAGTGACGCCTTGGCTTTCATTGTAAACCCCGGAGCCTGAGGCCCTTCACAAGGTTTCCCCCCGGTTTTTCCCCAGCTGGAGGGGAAATCCCCTGCTCCTCCCTTGGGACCTCACCCATCAGCAGCACCAGCGACTTGCATCCCATAGCCCTCCGCTCTGTTTTCCACCTTGGAAGTCTTCCCTCCGTCTGGTTAAGTGAAATTCCTCCATGGAGCTTTCCAGATGCCAGTCACTCTACCCAAGTGAAGTTATGTGCTCTCCTGGTTGAATATAAGCTCTTTCCAGGGACTATGTTCAGGTGACTCTAGGGTCCCAGCTTGAGGAAATCATGAACCTGGACTACGCAGACTCCAATTCATTTTGCTCATTCACGTGTTTATTCGGTAAACATTGACTAGACCCTGGCCATGTGCCTATTACCATATTAGACACGAGAGGAGAAAATGGGGATGCAGAATTGTTCAGTGCCTTGCCAGAAGTTCCTTGCTGAGGACCTCAATTTGTTTTGATATCCTTTAGTCCCAGAAAATTTCTGGTTTTGTAAAATGAAATTAGTCATAACTACTACAACAATGTATGAAAGCTTTTCCTTAAAATCACTGTTTTGAGTAGGGCCCACTGGGTATCTGGCATATTTTCTTGAGGAAATATAGAAGTGAAACAGTTTCTAACATGTTCACCTATACACGATATTAAAATGTTTTAGAACAAGACTTAAAGGCCTTTTGATTATGCATTTTTCATATTAAATACTCTGTTTATCTTTTAAAAAATATATTCCATGCTATATTTAAAATAACACAGCTTCCAGATTACTTGGAAGTGAAAACGGGCTATCCACAGGTTTCTCTTTGCGCATTTTATAGGCAAAATCTGGTAATGAAGCAAACCCTGGAGGTAGATGTTTTGGATAGGGAAGCTTTACATGGAACCCCAATTATATTCAATTCCTACCTGCTATATTTTCTTCCCTATGATTTTAGTTTTTATTTTTGGACTTTCTATGATTTTTTAAAGTTGTATTTAATAAATATATCTAATAAATATAAACAAATATTAAAATTTTATATTAATTGATTAATATTAATATTAAAAATAAATATGAATAATATATTTAATAAATATATTTAATAGAGTGGAAAGGAGGAAAAAAGGGTACATTGGTTATCAATGTTATTAAGGGTATAAATTAACTGAGAAAGCAGTCCGTACCGCCAAAACAAGACCATAAAACTTTTCTGTTGGTAATATTCTGTTTTTTGGTATGCCTCTAGAAGTCCTATTCCTATACGTGTGGAAACTACCCAACCAGCTGTGGAAAAGCCGGAAATCAAGCCTCCCCGAGTGAGGAAGTTAACAAGACAATACAGTTTGTGAGTTTTGTACTGCAAGTCTTTCAATTATAACCACAAAATCGATGCTAAATGTTCAGTTATAAATGCTTTTTAGCCTCTCACACCCTCTCCAAAGAGCCATCCTAAAAATATAGTTTGATTCCAATTTAAGTCATAATGGGACTAGACTTTTCTTGTTGAAGACATTACACGGTTGGCATATGTGTTATTGATTGTTATGTAACAAATTACTCCAAAATACTACAGTTTATGTGGGTTGGAAGTCCAGGCATGGCTTAGTTGGGTCTTCTGCGTCAGCGTCTCTTACAAAGCTGCATTCAAGGGTTGGCAAGGGCTGTGGTCTCCTGCAGGCTCATTCCTGCAGTTTGGGGCAGGATTTGGTTCTGGCTGGCCATTGTCTGGAGGTTGCCCTCAGTTCCTAGTCATGTAGGCCTCCCTCGCTTTCTCCACTGGAGAAAGCACACAAGAAGAGCCAGAGAGAACTCTCACAAGGCAAGAACTCTCACAGCCTTTTGTAACCTAATCACAAATGACATCCTGTCTCTTTTGCCGTATTCTGTTCATCAGAAGCAGGTCGCCAGGGCTAGCCCACTCTCCAGGGTCAGGGATTACACACAGGCATGAATACCAGGAGGAGGAATCATCGGGAGCCATATCAAAAGCTGCCTCTACGGCATAATCATGAGATGGTAGCCTGGTTTGTCAACAGAGCCAAAGCTAATCATTGAGCTGTTTGAGACCTAGGAGGGGAGTCATGCCCAGAATAATCCAGAACCACCGGGCCTGTCCAGTTTTGTTTCTCTTAATGAAAATTTCTTGGCTATCATGTGCACAAAGTTGTTCTAGGCAGAGCAAAATGACTTTGCCAGTTCCCATCTCAGGAGTCACAATTTATTGGAGGGAGAAACTGATTGCCAATAATTACAATCCAAAGGAGACAGGTAAGGGCTGTAATAAGAGGAGTAGTAGTTTAGTAATAGCAGCAGTGCTAATCACAGTGGTGGTTCCCATTTCTTGACCTTGACTGTGGCACTATTCCTGGGTGTTTAATTGGTCAGAGGACTGCAAGAGGATCTTTGGGTGCCATTGAAAGCATGTGGCCCTGGAGTCAGAAAGGCTTCTTTCTGTTAGAGCCCTGGCTAGGTTACCTCTATAAACTCTGGGGGGAAATTACTATTTCAGCCTCTCTCTTTTTCTGTAAGATGGGTGAGGTGATACCTACCCCTGAGGAATTTTTTGAGGGTTAACATGAGATAATGTGGGTAAAGCCCATAGCAAAGGACCTGGCCATGGGATGAATTGGTTCCCTTTCCTTTCTTTTCAAGGACCTGAAAGCCTCTGAGAAAAGGTCAAGTTTAGAGGGTACCCTGAGTGCAAAGTGTAGCCAGTAAGGGTAACTCCAGATGCAATGCTCAAACGGCCGTCTCAGGCCTGCCACCTGCACCTTGTGAAAAGGAAAAGAGGCAGCCACCTCCCACCTCATTAGCCTTAATAGAACTCTGGACAGTTACAGCGGCTGTATTTCCTGGGAAAGCCAAAATTGGTAATTCAAATAATTAACAGTCCTAACGGTTTCTGGGGGACAAATCAAGCCATGAAAAAAATCTGCTCCCCTGAGGATAAAGCTTTCGGGATTAACCTTTCCTTTTACATTTTGAAACTCCAAAGGTTATTATCACCTATTTGGGACATGTAACCATGTTGGAAACAATGACTAATACATGGCCTGGAAGGGAAGAAAATTTAACTCACTACATTGGCTCGTTTAAGTAAACCTTTTTCAAACCTCTAACTTCACATGTATATTTCTTAAGCCACCCCCACCCCCCGCAAAGTGTTGTGTTTCAAAAATCAAAGACTAGCAGGATTTTCCCCATTAGTAATAGTAGCAAAATTAATGGATGGGATTTAAGCTTGTGCCCCATTAATAGTTCTTAAATCATTGACACTGGTCACCACTTATGTACTCATCTCTTCTAATCACAGATATTGACAAAGTAAATAAGCACAATGTCAAGGAATACAGATGGGAAAAACTCAGATTTTCAGTTTAAAAAATAGTTCTACGTTACTATTATTGAAATGCACACACACACCCATACACAGCCCTTTTAGCTGTCATAGTATATCTAGTTCTAGGACAGCAGGATGTGTTTTTGGATTTTAGACTTTCCCACAAGAGCATCACAATGTTCAAGTGCTCTGAACAACTTTTCAAATTGCTGCTTTTAAGGATATAAACAAAAACCCCAGCCATGTTCTTTCCTGGAAATAATGACAGAGGGAGGAAAAGTGTGGCTGTTATGTGCAGAGAAAAGAGAAAAGCAGAACTCTGTAGAGTTTGAGGCAGGAAAAACGTCATCTTTCTATGGATACCAGCCAGTATGTTTAGAAAATGATGAACTGCTTTATGTTTTTCAAGAAATACAACTTTATTATACGTTTAAACATAGTGTAAAAGCCTAAAAATATTCTGAAAAGAATAATATTCCAAGCCTAAAGAGAAAAGGTAACCGATCCCCTAGCATCATGCCACCAGAAATGACTGATGTTCATATTTGATGACTATTATTTTAGACATTTCCCACATGTGGTTAAAATGGAAAGAAATAATTCCAAAGAAAAGACTCTAACTACACATAAAATTGTACTGATTAAATGATATTTCATGAATTTAACATGAATTTACCTTAGAAACGGAGGTTGAATTGAAAGATGTGATGAAGTTAGGTAGATGTCTCTTTGCTACAAGATCTAAATTAGGACAAAGGTTATAAAAACCATCAAGAATTTGGAGTCTTTTTCAATTTTAGGCGGTGTCGGTTGACTTCCTATTGTGAAAGATGAGCTTTGTTTTTTGTTTTTGTTTTTGTTTTTTAATGGCAGAAAATAATTTTAACCCCACTTTTCCACTTAACTGCTATGTGACCTTGAGGAAGTCATGTTACAATCAGCCACTGGATATCATCTACTTCTCTGAAGAGTGGAGACCATAATGCAGGGCTGTTGTGAAATTCAAATGGGCTAATAATGCATGTGTTACTGATCTGACTTACTTCATCAGCATGGATCCAAACATGTGGCGTCTTATTAATGTTCCTACTTACTTATTCCAACCTCACCTGTTCCCTTATTAATAATAAACTCTAAATCCTCCTCTTGAGGCTTCTACATACACAGAATGATCTGAAACCCCTCAGGACCCCTCCCTCAGTGAGTCCTATCCACAGCAATTGTATACCATGGCCACATTTCCCAGGAGGTCATTGCCATGGTGAGGCCCCCGTCAGGCACCCTGCTCAGGCCACACTGGTGCCCACTGGCCCTGGGCCTTTTAGCTACACCCTTGCTCAGCCATCATTTCTAAAACATAACCACTGTGCCAGCGTAGTTCTAGAAATTCCACACGGAAGCCCCTTAGGGAAAGTGTGTCAGGGTCCCCGAGACTCCCCTCAAGTTTGATGATAGCATAGACTATGTGGCATGGCCCAGGGTTTCAGGTATTCAGTGACACCCTTATCAGGCAGGATATTCCAAGGGCCCAGAGGTTCTCCCAGGAGCTCCCAGTGGCCAGAGGTTCCTTTGGAATATGCAGAGCTGGAGCACCCCAGGCCTGCAGAATTAGCTCTTTTCTGCACAGGCAGCAACGTGGTTGGCATTAGGGGAGAGAGGGCTTGTCTTAATTTCTAGAAGTTTGAGAAAACACTGTCTATACTGAGAGGGGGCGATTGATGGTGCTGCTCTGTCCTGTGCCAGTATGACCAGATTAAAAGGGCTTCCTGCCTTGCCATACCTTGTGGGAGATCCAACCTACCCCACAAATCCACACCCTGCAGACAAACCCAGAACGCCAACCCAGACTTGTCCTCCCTCATGGTGACTTCCTGTCTAGTGTACTTTTCTGCCTGGATCATCCCATTCCATCAGAGAGCTTCTAAGACCAGAGCTGCTGGGCCCCCAAATAAATGTGCCCAACTCCTCCCCTGTAACTACTTTATGACCCCAAAGGAATGGTTGCTGTTAGGCCACAAAAGGGGCCATTATCCTTTTCACTCATGGCAGTGGGTTCTCTTTTAAACATTTTATGTATATATTTATTTTTAATGTTTATTTTGGGGAGAGAGAGAGAGAGAGAGACAGAGCTTGAGGAGGGGAGGGGCAGAGAGAGAGGGAGACACAGAATTCAAAGCAGGCCCCAGGTTCTGAGCTGTCAGCACAGAACCCAACGCGGGGCTTAAACCCACAAACCATGAGATCATGGCTTGAGCCGAAGTCGGATGCTTAACTGACTGAGCTACCCAGGCACCCCACAGCAGTGGGTTCTTAAATGGCTTGTATTTACCCTCCTAAAGGAGGCCACTCCCTTGGCTTGGTGGCTTCTCAAAAACTTAAGCATAGGACCACCGTATGACCCGGCAGTATGACCTCAAGTGGGATTCCAATCCCAAAGAATTGAGAGCAGGGTTTCAAACAGATGTTAGTACCTTAGCAGGTGAATGGATACACAAAATACAACCTGTCACTGCAATGGAATATTATTCAGACATAAAAAGAAATGAAATGTTGACATAGGCTACAACATGGATGGACCTTGAAAACATTATGGTAAGTGAAATAAACCAGATACAGAAGGACATATATTGCATGATTCCACTCGTATGAGGAACTAGAATAGTCAAATTCATCCAGCCGGAAAGCAGAACAGCTGTTACCTGGGGACTGCAGGGAGAGGGCATAGGGCATTATTGTTCAATGGATACAGAGTTGCTGTCAAGGGTGATGAGAAGGTTTTGGGTGTAGACAGTGGTGATGGGTACACAACATTGTGGATGTTTTGAATGTCACTGAATCATATGCTTACCAATGGATAAAATGATAAATATCATATATGTCTCTCCATAATAAAGAAAACAATTCGAACCTCATGGCAAATGACAGAAAATCCAGCCCAAATTGGCTTTGGTGAAAATGTCACTGTATCGGATCCTGTAAGCTGGACATCTGGCAGACATCTGTTTGGGGAGCTCCCCCGCCCCCTCCCGGCCCTCCCTGCACTCCCCACAGCCTGTTTATTGTTGTAATGAGCAGAGCTTCATGTGCTTTTAGTAACCGCAGTGATGAAGATGACCTCCCTCCCGACCTGGCCGAGGCAGTAGGAGCGTCCACAGCCGCAACCACACACACCACCACGGCCACCACGCAAGTCTCAGCGCCACTGGTGTCCCCCAAGGGCCACAAAGTCAGCTCGCCTCAGAATTCAGAAGGCAAGGGCCCGCTGTCCCCAGGGGCCAAGGTATGGGGGGAAAGCCCCAAGAGGAGTAGCTGCATTTGCTAGGAATTCAGTATAAATGTAGTGCAGGGCATCCCTCGAGCATTTAAACTTGGCACAATCAACTGTGTGCTCGTAAAACAAGGGTAGCGACCACCGGGGCAGGGTTTTTATAGAACTGTCCCCAAAGATGACCTAACAGTTTATGAGACACAAATGGCGTAAGAAAGACCTTGTACATTGTACTTTAAGAGAAATGGGAGAGATTTTTGAGGGTGATTTTGATTTTAGAATATCATCCCTATATAATCCATTACTGCACCGTAGAGGTAGAAAACAAGAAATGTTTTTTGCCCCGTAATGGAAAATCTGGAGGAGTGAAAACATAGGAGCGTCCCCATCTCATTCCTTATATCAGATGGCCGATACAAATAGTTTAAAAATGGGAAATATTATTTTCTTCGTCAGTTTGAAATTTCGGGAAGTTGCCAGAAATGTGAATGGGCTGTGACAAGGCCTTGCTCAAGACATTTCTCTTGGTTTGCTCTGAGTGCCCCTTGGCTGCGGTCACTCTACGGCAAGTGGTCCAAATACATTCAAGCCTATTGCTCTACAAGTAGATGCCAAGTCAAAGGCTGCTTGGTCTGTGGACCCCACTGAGGAATGGTGGGTGCGTGGGGTGGGGGCCCTGAAGGCAAGACCAGACCCCAGACTGTGCTTCCAGCTGCTCTGTTCACATGCCTTCTGGCTGCTTGCAATGAGCTGTCACTCCACAGCCCTTGTTTCTCCAAGCCTCAGCTTCCTCCTCCTAAAAATGAGAATAAGATCTGCTTCCCTGCCCAGCTTATGGGCCAGTGTCCAGTCCAGTGGAGGTGACATCTGGGCAAACAGGTCACGATTCCTGATAGCCTCTAAGTAACAGTGGGCCAGGCCACATCCTCCTTGACCAGGGCCAGTCATTTCTCAGCTCCCTTCCCAGGGTCTTTGGGATACTTTGTGGTCCTCAATAGGACAGGCTGCTCAGGCCGGGGACTCCGCAGCCAGCGGCTGGCCCGAGTGAGGCTCCCTGCTTTCCTGCAGATCAGCTCCTGGGTTCCCCTGTCTTGTGCAGAATCCCTGATATTGCTTCGTCCCAAGTGTAGACACAGGTTCCTATCACAGATTCTTCACCATGGTTAAAACCAAGTGAAAATATTTATGAAACAAAGGAGAATTCAGTGGGGATGTGGGTGGCATCGTACCAGAGGCCACAGGGCTCCCTCTCCTGGCCATCTCTCTCCTTAGGGCCCTGCTTGTGCCAAGTTGATGGGGTTTATTTTTTTTTTCCCCACAAAGGGCCTCCAGGCCTCCCATGCTGCTGAGACCCTAGGACAGGAGGAAAAAATGTTTTCCCAAAAACTGAACATGGTTTTTGGAGAATACCTCCCTCCCACCATAAAGATCTTCCTAATTATTATGCAGATGAGGGGTTTTTTAAATTTCTTTTAAATTTCTTTTATTTTTTTAATGTTTGTTCATTTTTTGGGAGAGAGAAAGAGAAACACACACACACACACACACACACCCTGTGTGAGCAGGGGAAGAGCAGAGAGAGAGGGAGACACAGAATCCGAAGCAGGCTCTGAGCCCTCAGCACAGATCCCCATGCAGGGCTTCAACCCATGAACCACGAGATCATGACCTGAGCCGAAGTGGGATGCCCAATGGACTGAGCCACCCGGGTGCCCCATTTAAATTCTTTTTTAAAGAGAACCCTGTGCCACACATGGGGCTTGAGCTCACAACCCTGCAACCCTGAGATCAGGAGTCCCATGCTCTACTGACTGAGCCAACCATGTACCCCCTGCGCCCATGAGTTTAGTTCCTTGAGGCCTTGACCCTCTTGATCCAGGATGGGGTCTTTGCTCTCTCTATATTCAAAGGACTGTTTGAAGCATCTCCCCCTCCAAAAGACCAGTCAAAGAGCACCGAAAGCACTTAAAGAGAAGTTGTTGGCACCTTTTAAAAGAAGGCAGTTCTCTAGCTACATACTGTTTTGCCCATAAGGTTTCAGAAAACATGTGGGGTTTGGTCTCTCCCACTTGCATGCTGCTGGGCAAGGGAATGGTAATAGAGGACTGGCAGAATCATGGGCTCTGTGATGGGAGGGAGGGAGAGGAGGGAGAGGAAACTGTGTTTTCTGGTGAAATTCCCTTGTCTGTCTGGAGCCGGCACTAACCAGCGATGTTTTGTGCGCCTTCCTAGAGTCCCTCTGACCGAGGAGGTGCCTTTACGTTGGAGCCAGGCGATCTCGATGGACTTACGGAAGCTACTCCTCTGGTAAACCTCCCAGTGTGCTAAAACCGAAAGCCCCAGGCTTTAGAAACATCTGATAGTGGGGCGGATGCACGGAGGTGGGCATTGCCACTGGAAAGGCTCTTCCTCTTGTCCTGCTCACAGCCCGGAGCCTCGGGGATCAGCCTTCGTTCAGGGGTTCAGGGTTCGGGCGCATGGTTCCCTCTACCTCCCAGAGCCCTCCAGGGAGGTGGCGCTCCCTTTCTCCTGAGGGAGGCCACAGGGGTCCCGCCCGGCCTGTCTGCTGCTCCCATTGCATGTAGGGCTCCTCGGTGCTTGGGTCTTGGCTTCTTGGCTTTTCCGGGGCTGCTCCCTGCATGCCCACCATGGGGTATCTTTCGCTGCCGCTTCTAACAATGTGCTGCGGTCTGAAGCACGGGCGCCAGGCCTCCCCCCCAGCTTTCCAAGCCCCTCGTGCCTTCCTGCCGTCCTCTATCCCCTGCATACATGTCTCCCCTTAGGGATGGTCCTCATGGAACTCCTGCAGGTGAGAAACCCTGTCGGGGGAGAGAGCACTGGACTGGGAGTCATGCAGGCCAGATCTGGCTCCGGTCTCTGTTCCCTTCCTTAGGAGCCTCGTCATGGGATAGAGGATGCCATTGTTTCTCGTGTCTGCCTAAGAATGTTCTAATGATCACATGAGAGAGAGCCCTTGACGACTGTAACGGCACCATAAATGCGTGTGACGTGTTGTTAGTAGTGTTAGATGACACAGGCAAACGTGGAGGTACCCTCGGCTGGGCTCAGACTGATACTCAAGTGTACTTGAGCATAAATCGTGGTCCACACGTGTGGAACGTGAGTCAAAATACCTCCTGAAAGCTCACTGCACACCTGGCTTGTGTGAGGCTCTGGGAGTGGACAGGGCAGCTAGAGGCTGGAGGGGAGTCGGGTTGATAAAGGGCCAGGATCGACAGGAGAGCCACGTAGGACATGCCAGGGGGAGAAGCCAGAAGTGAGAGTCATTCAGGACTGGCTCACTGGAGGAGAATACGGTGGAGAGGAAGGCTTTCCAGAAGGCTTTCAAGAGGAGGCAAATGAGGCAAAATGCTGCCTAGGCCTGAGGAATGATCGCCGTGTCTGCCTCAGCTGGCACAAGGAAATCATTTGTGATTTAAACAGTTGTCCTTGTCATCTGGAGAGTTGGTACAGTCTGAGAGTTTCGAGTCAGCATGTTTGGATAAACAGCCGAGAACCGACAGTGGGCAAGACACCCTGGGGTCTGGGAACCTTCAGAGTTCCTTCCTTCCCATGTTGGAGAAAATGCAGCTGACTTACTGATGGCCTTCTTGTTAGACAGATTGTCACGATAGGGTAACCCAGAAGCAGGGCCTTCCCTCACCTCGTCCTCCCTTTGCACAGATGGGGAAATTGAGTCCCAGAGTAGGGTAATCACACAGGGACGGAGCTTGAGCCCGGCTGTTCCAGCTCCTTCTCTGGTGCCCTTTGCATCATCAGATTGGGCTAAGTCTGGCATCTGGATTTCAGGGACTTGCCACTTTGGAAAAGAACAATGCCTGGAAGAAGGGCTGTGTCTAAAGCGCTCCTCAGACTGAGACTGCAAACCCTCAGCTGGAGGGCAGCAAACCCCAGAAGGACCCGACAACCCCTGGGGCACGACCTGAGGGCCTATGAAGGCAGAATGGGGAGAAAGCTAAGTTCCTAGACCCACATTGAAGAAAACATGCCAGGCAGGAGTAGAGGACAGTGGGGGAAGATCTCTCTCTCAGTTAGCCTCTTGAGCAACTTCCAGACTGCTGGAGCATGCTGCAATTAATGCCATAAGAGAGTCTATAGAAACGGCTACTGCTGTGAAACCCAGTGCCTAACCCTGTCTGGGGCCACTGAGAAAAAGAAGGCTTCATAGTGCTAGGGTTTTGAAGTATGAGTAGGAGTTTGCCAGATGGAAGTAATGGAGCAAAGCATTCTATGCGGAGGGTACAGCATAAGCAAATACTGAGTATTTATTAAACATTCTGGCATATCTAAGAAGTTGAGGTATGTTACAAAAAAACATATTGTGGCTCGGACAGGAGTGATGAGATTCCCTTAAAAACCACTGTGTTGCAGATCCAGCTGGTAGATCTGCTTGCCTCATCCGTATCCTTTCTTTGACCATAATGGCCTGAGATTAGAAAGGAAGCAGCATCTGCCAGGGACCCAGAGTTCCTCTGATCTGAGGCACTAATGCCTACCAAGTGAGTGTCCAACCTCTGCTTGTACCCTTCTGGCAAAAGGGAGCTCAGTCCTTCTCCGAGCACACCTTGCTTCCATCTCTGGGCTGCTCTGAGCTCCGAAACAGAGTGTGGGGTGCCACACTGCCCTGGCACGGGGCAGCTGACGTCCTTTCGCTGCACTGAGACACGGCTGCCCGCGTCACAGCTAAAGTTCGCAGTGGATATGCGTTCTCAGGATGAAGTGTCCTTTGTGTTGCTTGTGTGGACTTGAGGTGTGCGTGCATGTCCACAGGGCACATTCCCACAGAAGGGGTGCGGAGGGCTGGTATTTTGATGTCAAGAGCCTGCTTCATTTGGGGCTTTCCTTGGCATTACTGGCTTTGATTTTACTTCACTCCAGAGTCCTGTCTCCACCAGTGCCGAAGGGTCCTAGAGAGGAAGGGGGACTCTGGCAGCCTGCTCCTCCTGTGTGGACCTTTCCCCTCCACCTCCTCCCTCTGCTCCTCCCAGGATCATAGAAATAGAAGCAGTAGTCCCTTCTGTCCTTGTGGAGGTGTATGTGCCCCAGAGGATAGTGGAGGAGAGCCTGGATTTAGGGTCTGGGGCCAGATGAGACTCCTAAAGTTACATTACTACCCTGGTTCCGTGGGCCAGAGCTAGAAGAACCAGAGAGAGAGAGAGAGAGAGCTGGGACCAGAGTCTCTTGCCTTCATCCAGCGTGGTCCCACCTAGACATTATCAGCGCTAGTTTAACCCTTATGGCTCCAACCCTGATGATCCAGTCTCTGTGTGGAGTGATTTCCAAAGAAGCATAGTCCAAACAGCTGAGAATAATAACAAGTTTCAGTCTTTAACTGGCATCTCTCAAGATCCAAGATTAAATTATCACCTCCCTGGTAACACTTCTCGAATCACAACTTGCTTCCTTCTTAATTCTCTTGCACCCTGTGCGACTCCAAGGATTTTTCATCCCCATACTCTCCAAAAAAAAAAAAAAAAACACATTCTTTCCAGCATCACTCCTGCAACACTCTTTTCCCATATCTTTTCTGCTCCAGTGCCCACTCTTTTATTATGTAGTTCAGTTTAGCAACATCAGCCCTACAACCTGTGCAGCTGTTGCCTGCCCATTGCCGGAATCTGCATCCCAGATCTGGCAGTCAGGTTGGGGTTTCTGCCTGGGACAGAAGAGGTGGGTGGGGCAAGAGGGGTGGGGGAGGGACGAAGGCAAGCGAGTGAAGGCAACACCCCTGTCCATTTGGTACCCTCCTTTGGGAGGTGAGTGTGGGCACATCCACAGGGTACGGGTGTTAGCAGAGTGGAAGGACGGGGCATTTACATATCAATCGTGTCCCCCACCCCAGGTCTAGCATGCTAGCTTCTTTCCTCTGGTGACACACACCATGAGCACCTATGCCTTCTGTGTTCCCGGTGCTTTCTCTTTAGGGCTTGTCCCTCCCCGATCCCTGTACTTCATGAACCACTCACCCAGCTGCAAAGCAGCGACAGTCACAACCCAGGTCTGTTCTGGGCCAGAGAATATTAGTCAAGCGTTCATGTGCCAGGGAGAAGACTGGCCTGGTCAAAGGAACGTTCTGTAGGACCAAAAAAAAAAAAAAAAAAGGCCTGTGTTGGGTGTCAGAAGAACTGGCTTTCCATCGGTCTGAACAGCCTCGTTTGTATTTTGAACCTCGTTCTATCAGGAGGGCTGAAGCTTGATCCGAAGTCACATCAGGGTGCCTGTTCCGTGTTCCTGGGGATTCATCTGTCTTCTCCAGGGCACAGGGAGACGGAGGGAAGTCTATTTAGGTTGTGATGTCATCTGTTTGCTGATACATCTGGGGCACTCCCTGCTTCCCTCATGCCCCTTTTGGTGGGTGGGAGTCGTGGTCCTGCTGGCATGAGAATCTCTACCTGTTGGACATACCACACAGCCATTCTGTCCCAGCTCTACCTGGGCAGAGGAACACTTGTCCCCCTCTGCTCTTTAATCCCTGTTCCCTGGCCTCTACCTGTGGAGCTCAGGCCCCTCTGGTCAGACTTCCTAATGTCTACCGCTTGTCACTTTGCCTCTGACTTTTCTCTCCAGTCCTCAAACTGGCAACCTCTTTTCTTATCTGGATGATGAAGAAGCCTTCCACATTTTCATCTTCATTTGTCTATGCCAAAAATCTTTCTGTTCCCCAAAGAGTCAGATTTTAAGACTCAAAAGCCAAGTAGCTTAGAAGAACCTAGCTGCTTGAATGTGGAAAAAACCCAAGGAGGGGAGGAAATGCCGGGAGGAAAAAAAAAATAAAATGTTATTTCAAAATAGTATCCTATTACACATGTTCTCTTATTTCCTGCTCATTTACTAACAGATGCTTACGTAGAAAGGTCAGAAATGTTTGTGGGATGGCTCAACATTCCTTTACTATAAAAGTCCAATGTCAGGCAAAGCCTTGTCATTCATCACCACCTTCAGCTGAGACACTAGTGGCTGGTACACATTTTGGCATTTGGCAACATATCCATGTTTGTTGATCATTTATGCCAGCTTTTATTTTCTTCAAAAAGCACACCTGAGTGCCTGCTTATCTGCAGAGGCAAAAGCCCTGTGGCCTGGGGTCCCTGGAAGTTGGTTCTGCTTGGGACAGTGTTGAGTACTGAGGCTGGGGGACGGGAATGGAGCCCACCCCACTCAAGTCTCAAATGCCATCTTGTGGAGGGGAGGGTTCATGCTGAGGACAGGAGAGAGCAGTAGAGGGATTCTCAGCAGGCTGCTGAAACTTGACTGTAAATGGCTACTATGGACTCACTTGTTTCTGAAGAATGGATACGGAAACAATCAACAAGAGGGTCTAGAACCACGGCTTCAGACTTTGCAGGTGCAATTTTTCTGCATCTCCAAATTTGAATAGTAAACAAGACTGTTGTGAGGTAGTGGTTGTAAAGGCCCCTTTGGAAATTGCCCAGGACCGCGCAAATGTAAAGAGGTCGGAATCAGATCGATTTGGAGACAGAAAAAGGTGCCTGCAATTTTCTTGGCCGTGTTTCAGTGCAACTTACCCAGAGACTGTACTTCGTTGGTTATGGCAGGATTTACAACTATTTAAGGAAGCTCTCTTGAACTAAAAGGCGTGTGTATTTATGCTCTGGATTAAATGGTCCCTCCCTGCAACACACACTAACCCGGTCAGCGGCCCCCTCTCCTAGCATCAGAGCATCGTCTCTTCACCGTCCTCATCCTCACCGGTACAAGCTGTTGGACCTCTGCTGGTGCATGGCACTACTTAGGGCTGGGGTGGGGAACCCAGTACCCCAAGCGATGTGGCATTTTCTCACGATGCTTGGTATCTTCTGGCTACAGTAACAAGGTGCCTCGGTGGTGATACAAGGTGTCATGGCCTGGGCCATGGGTGTGGGAGCGGGGGTGGCCAGGGCCATTATGTTTTCTGAACATAGATAACAAAAAGCCATGACAGAGTAAATCCCAAAGTCCATGTTCCTCCTTGCTGATGTATGTCTTTCCCAGAAACACGCTGTTGGACACCTGCTAATCACACCATAAGGTGGGCCCTTACTTAGCAGGGTGCAGGAGGCCACCAGGCATGGAAGGCCAGTACACTCAAGTGTGTGGCCATTCCTCATACTGCTTGCACGGCCAGCATCACTAATTCATCGCGGCTCTCTTTCTGGCTTGGCCTGGCCAGTGCTGCAGGGAGCCACTGCCAGACCCGCGCAGTTGGCACAGGAGATGGCCCCTGCCTGCCAACCCCGGGAATGGGGTTTTGATGGGTTGTTCTGCTTGGATAGTGGAGAAAACAGATGAGAGCCAGGGAGGAGGAGAGAAGGTGGGGAGACGAGGGAGGAGGGGGGCCTAAAAGCCAGCTGGCCAGGGGCTAGAAGCAGGCTCGGGCGAGGCTGGCTCCAGAGCAGTCTGGAGTTGACAGATCCTTCTTGCACTGTGCTGTCTTTCTCTCCTTCCCCTCCCTTATCTTCTCTGCCTCCTCCCCTTCTCTCACCACCTCCTCCTCCCCTTCTTTCCCCTCCTCGCGAGCAGGCAGAGCCCGCCAGCGCCCCCCCACTGTGCCCACTCTCGCTGTTCTCCTCCACTCTCTCCCCCCATGAAGGAAGAGACCACTGGAGTTTGCATGCACCCTCCAATCAAAACGAGGCTGGTAGGTACCCTGCCAGGGAGAGGGGCCTGGCCAGGAGAGGTGAGGCGGGCAGGAGCCACCAGGCGGCCACCCCGGGAGTGCATGAGCACTAGACCTTCCGGAAGGGCCCGGCTGACAGGTGCTCTGACTCCAGGATGGATACATAGTTTGACCAAATTAGGACACATGGCTGCTGGCCTGCCCTGTGTCTCTAGGTCTCAAGAACCAGGAAGAGTTCATTTTCATAAAGCTTTGATAAGCCTAGATGAGAAAAACCTTAGTTGCATTTCTATTGAAAATAAAAACTTTTTTTTAAACTTGTCTTTTCCTGCTATTTTTCAAGATAACAGGATGTCACATACCAACCTGAAAGGAAACACCCATATCCCCAACCTAGCACATTTTTTTCATTCTTACATGTGTCCTTCTAGTATTTATTCATGTCCATTCACAATTTTAGAATGTTAAGTCATAGTATCCATATCATCTCCTGTTTTTCCCTTTTCTATTAATGTTGGATTGTTTCTCCTTGTTCTTGTTGCCACATTGTATATGACTGTGTATATTCCATCCAGGGACTGGCCTACCATTCACCTAACACATTCTTACTGCAGGACCGTGCTTTCTTTCCAGTTTGTTGCTGTTCGAGGGAACACAAAAAGCTGTTGCATCAGGCTGGACCCTGCTGGGTTCAATACTGTGACCTTGGCTTTGCTCCCTTTCTAAAGTGATTCTACCAAGAGACAGCACCACCAGAAGAGGGAATATACTTTGCCACAGCTGAGCAACACAGAGTGTAACTGTTGGGATAGATTTTTTTTTCTTAGAGAAGATGTAAGATAATTCTTTAAAGCTGCCAATGTTCACGTTTCTTTAATAGCAGTAATATGCCTCTTCTCCGTTTTACTTCATGATGGTCTGAGAGTCTTATCTGTATGCAGCTTTTCACTTTGCTAGTGGTCTCAGAACACATGCTGCACCATTAGGCCTGGGAGGAGAATGCACCATGGGGCTTCCCCTGGATCCTCTCGCCGTGCTGCTGGCAGCCGCTGCTGACAATTTGAGTTGACACCTAAGTCTTTTCTTTTCTTTTTTTTTTTTTTTTAATGTTTATGTATTTATTCTTGAGAGAGAACACAAGCAGGGGAGGGGCAGAGAGAGAGGGAGAGAGAGAGAATCCCAAGCAGGCTCCGTGCTGTCAGTGCAGAACCCAATGTGGGGGCTCGAACTCACAAACTGCGAGATCATGACCTGAGCTGAAGTCTAGTCAGACGCTTAACAAACTGAGCCGCTCAGGCTCTCTGACTCCTGAGTCTTAAGGCAGTTTGGGACCCATCCTGGGAATTTTGAGATGTTTAAAGAGGCCAGAGAGAGTTTAGGGAAGGGGAGCCGGCGTGGACTGGACATCTCCGTGCACACAGCAGAGACATGGTCATTCGCAGATTGGTTGAGAAGTACTCCACTCATTCAGAACCCCTCCGCAGATCTGAGCGTGTTCTGATGTGCTCTTGCTCAGCCCTACTTTAACCCCCGTCAGAGTGACTCAAGGCCATCAGGTAGCTACGCCAGGGTCCACGGACCAGCTCCTGGGAGAGACGTAAAAGCACCTGCCCAGGGGCAGTGGTGGCCTCTGTGTCCTGACTGCAGCTCTCTGGTGGCAGGTGGCACAGCGAGCATTCACCGGCAGGGAGGCAGGCAGTTTCTGTGCCCTGGGGGCTGCAGGCAGAGCCAATACCAGAGTCATCAGGCCCCTGGGCCTGCTGGCAGTCCTCTAGGCCAGTAGAAAGAAATAAGCACACTCCACATCCCCCGGGGCTCCCAGGAGGCCAAAGACAAAATGACCAAAGGGGAAGGAATGGGAGCAGAGGCTCTTTTTGGCCACGCATGGCCGCCTGTTCAGGCTGGTGCCCCCACTCTTTCTCAGACCAGCTCTGTGCTGCAGCCTTCCCTCCGCACTGGGCACTTCTGAGCACAGTGCCTTTTAATCCCCAAAGGCCACGGTGGCAGGATTCGCACGTTCTTCCAGGGGTTTCTCCACAGTTTTCCTCTGTGGCCACAACTTATAGGGAGTCCAACAACTACAGGGAATACCTTCTGGCCTAATTAGTGCGAGCCTCCTGGTGCCCGTCTGCTCTCATAGACTGTGTCCCCAGGATGTGGCCTGTAGCAGCTCCTAGTCCATGGCCCACAGCTGGGGGGCGGGGGAGGGGGGGACAATCAGCAACCAGGCAGCTCTGTCTGCCTCATTACACACCTGGTCATGGCCTTTATGGATCAGGCCATACATAGGGCTCAGCATGCCTGGGAGGCCCACACAGCCTCCAGGAAAAGAGTTCCAGGGCAAGGTAAGCGTGGGGAGCCCTACAAACATGAGAGGGCATCCCTGCTGGGGTCCCGGCCCCAACAGTGCAATGGCCCAGTACAGATACAACCACTGGCCAAAAGGCCTCCGGGACCTCTGTGTGTTTCCTTAGACAAGCCGTGCGGGCTCTGCGTACGTTCCCCTGAATCCTTCAGTTTGGTGTTAAAAGTGCACCCCCAAAGATTTCAGAACTCTCCTTTCTAATCGGTAAGTAACCCTCTTGTCTTTCTCTTTTTGAAGATAAAAACGTTCCCAGCTGATCCAGTGACCCCGTTTCCTGATGCTTTCATTACAGGGCCACAGTTCGCCGTAAGTAGATTCAGAAACAGGTCTGTTCTTAAAATGTTTCCCGCGTGGCATGCTTTTCTGTGGAATGCCAGACAATGATGTCGACAGCTTCTTCTAATCCTATGAACTCTGTCAGGTTGGGAAGGAGTGGGGTTTGGGGTCTACATCTTTTCGTTGTCTTAAGTTATTCGATGCTTACTTATGACATCACATAAGTAAACTGACCATTCCAAAGTGACATGTAGTACATCGAGTACATTTAGGGTCACGCAACTACGACTTCTAGTTCCAAAACATTTTTATCACCCCCGGAGGAAACCTCATTCCCGTGACGCAATCACTCCCGTTTCCCCCCACCCCCCCCAGCCCCTGGCAATCACCAATCTGCCTTCTGTCTCTATGCATTTCCCTAGTGCGGATATTTCACATAAATGGATCATGTATATGTGACCTTTTGTGCTGCTTTCACTGAGCATCGTGTTTTTGAGGCTCATGCACATTGTAGGGTGTATCAGCACTTCATTTCTTTTTATGGCAGAGTAATGTTCCATTCTGTGTATATACCCCAGTGTGTTGCTTCCTTCATTCACTGATGGGTGTGTGGCTGTTGTGAACAGTGCCGCTGTGAACATGTGTGTACATGGATTTGTTTGAGTTCCTGTTTCCCATTCTTTCGGGTTGGATCTACATCTTGATAATGGTGTGATCTTAGGTAAGTCACTTCGCCACTCTCAGCACCAATCTCCTCTTATTCTGAGCAGAAATAGTAATACGAACATCCTCCTTGTGTCTGCTTCAGGAAGGATCAAAAGCGATCAAGAACCCGGCAGAACATTCCCAGCCACAGAATGTCCCACAGGTTGTTTCCCAAGGGTGGAGAGGCAGGGGTATCGTTAATGAGAGCAGGTCATCCTTGACAGCTGGCTTCAGGCCCCCCACTGCCCTTTGCGTCATCAGCTTCTTTAAGCTCTGAAAGTTGTCGAAATACTCTGAAGCATTTAAACGTTGTAGTTTCCTCACTGGCGAAGTGAATGAGTTTGATGAGTTTCAGGGTTCTTTTCAGCTGCATTCTTTTCTTTAAATGAAAGCTTCTGCAGAACTCACTCTGTAACAAGCGGCTGCATGGAGCAGAAGTGGGGAGTCTAAGATCACCTCCTGTTTCCCCTCACCGTCTCCTCCTTCCAGGGGTCAGCGTTTGTAATTCCTAGAACTGAGTGATCCCTGAGGCTCCTTCCAGAGGCTTTCTGGCCAGCCCGGAGGATCTGTGGGGTGGCCTAGGGGTAGCCAAAAGTGCAGTCTCGTGAGCTAGGTGATGGTTCACGACCAGAGGGGCTTAGCCACATGGAGAGGGAGGAAGTGGCTGGTGTAGCTTTCAGAAGTTGAACAGAGGTAAGAAGGCGTCCAGCAGTCCAGGCAGAGGTAAAACAGGTTCCTAGAATAATGCATTTCTAAAGTCACGAACAGCTTCCAGCACCTGCCTTGTAAGAACCAGAGGGCCTGAGACACGGGCTGGGCCAGGCTGTTAAATGCTACTACCCCTACGTTCATCCGGCCCCTGCAGTTTCACTGGGCACCGTTCCCCAGCCGGAAGCTCCGCCTCCACTCCCCTCATCTGGCCCCGTGTGGGGCCCTCTGGCCTCCTGCCCAGCCTTGGCAGTGCTGTGAGACACCCAGGGAAGCCCTTCCTGAAAAGCCAGGGGCCAAGATGCAGCAGGAAGCCAATGCAGAAATCACACCGGGACTTTTAAGAGTGGCTCGAGGACAGCAATTTTACCAAGTTTCAAGATAATACTGGTGCGGCTAGTCTGGGGAACCATACTTTGGGAAGCACTGCTACAGTGGTGAAAAACACCAATTATGCAGTCAGCTACCTTGGGAAAATTACCTAACCTCTCTGAGACTTACTTTTCTTGTCCATAAAATCAGTTTTAAGGTAGGTGCGTTTTTCACCTTTTAAATCTCTGAAGTCAGAAAATTCTTACATTAGTGGGCGTGTAAGTTTGGCCATATTTTTCGTCCTCTGTGGCACGTGCAAAAAGGGGGGTTCTTACAACTGATGGTGTCTAATGTGATGAAATTGACCTCTGCTTTAAGAGTTGCCAAGAGGTCATATATGTAAAATGGCCCAAAATAAAATCATTAAATAAGTGGTAATTGATTTTAGCAATTATTAAAAAATATATCAGCAACTGTGTGGTAAGACTCAGGGAGTAGCTGACAGTATAAAAATGGAACCTAAGTTGAGATTGATTTCCTCTTTTCTGTTTCCTTGACAGGCAGACTTTAGAGACAGTAAGTTACAGTGCTGTCCTGGCCAGTCTTCCCCACTGATTCCATCAGTGACCCTGAGGCCTTTGACAGAGACCGTCTCCACCGTGCAGACCGTCTACACCATGCGGAAGCCTGTTTCTCTGGCAGCCAGGTGAGTCACCGGCAAGTAACCGGCAAGTCCCTGGTGACAGGGAGAGCAGGCACAGGCTCCAGTTTCATTGTGTTTTTGACATCAACAAGGCTCTTATTTATTCTTCATTCATTTATTCTGTGAGTATTTATTGAGCCGTCTACAAAGGCTAGATAGTATTCTAGACCCTAGGGATGTATAGTGAGCAAAACGATAAAGTCCCACCTTTATGGAGTTTCAAAAATTAGTGTTGGGGGAGGTGAGACAGAGGTTAAATAAATGTGTGTGTGTGTGTGTGTGTGTGTGTGTGTGTGTGTGTGCATGCGCTCATGTGAGAAAGAGAGAGAGAGAGAGAGAGAGAGATAACAAGCTAGGGAGGAAAATGAAACCAACAAGGGCAATGGGGCATTCTGGGATGGCCTCATTGAGGTGGTTTTTAAGCAGAGACCTGAAGGTGGGAAGGGAGCAGTCTTCAGATATTTGGGGAAAGAGTAATAGTCATCACAGGGAGCAGCCAATGCTAAGGCTTCTAGAATGGAATATTGCCCAGAACAGTTAAGGAAGAGTGAGGGGGTAGTGCAGCCAGAGAAGAATGAATGACAGGACCCTGGACATCTTCCCATTCATTCAGAAGACCTTTCCTGAGAGACTGCTATGTACGAAGTCCTCGAGCTGGGCTTTGGGGCTAGGCTCTGGGGATTCAGAGATAAATGACATGTATGGTCAGTCTGCTGGCGAGCAGTGTCCTGAAGAACTCTTAGTCTGATGGAGGAAACCAGGAGGCAGCCAGACAATTTCAGGTCATTGTAACCCTAGCAGCTGTCAGGGGTCCTTAAGGGGCCTGAGAGTCGAGAACCGAGGTCAGGAAAGAAGATGGGGGAGATGCATTTCAGCTGAATCCGTTTTTGTCATTTTTTAGTGTAATCTCATGATTTTGTCACCTGCTCTTCTTCAGTGCAGAGACGCTCCGGCAGGAACTGGAAAGAGAGAAAATGATGAAAAGACTATTGATGACCGAACTGTGAAATTCTCCCCTTGTTGCCTGGAGGATGGCATGGTGCCTTCTGTCCGTTTTCTCTCTTCGGGCTTTGTGTGCTCACTCCAGCACAACACACAGATGTGTGCTCTGTTCACCAGGTCTCCATGGCTGGTTGAAGCCAACTTCTGGCTTGACTTTATTGGAGAAGTTATTTTCTGTCTTCTGAGTATTAGAGTTTTTCTGCTACTCAGTATAGTTGGGACGGGATTTGGTAAGCCTAGGAGAAGAAAGATGGGGAAATGGGATTCCTTTTAGTACTACCTGTGTGTATATATTGCTAACCACAGGGGGTTAATATGGCACGGAATCCTTTGCTATCAGTCCCAACCATGATTTTGTATGATTGAAACTTGGACCAAGCTTTGACTGTTTGTTAAAGAGTCATTTTAATGAGAGAATAATTCTTTACTGCTGGTTTTTCATTTACACTGGTAATTATACAGATATTATGAAGTCCTTAACCCTCATTTTTATTCAGACATGAATCGATGAACTAAAAAAAAAAAAAAAAAAAAAGTTGTGACCACCAGGACTGAAGCACTGTCAGCGAAATCTGAAATAATATTAAATTGTGGGTTTGTTGGATACGATATTATTTGGGATAAACAGAACTTTTCACTAAGCCCAAAGTGGGAAATTATAGCTTAAATTGTCTAAAAATCCTTTACAAAGATAAGGTGGTTCAATACCAAGATCCATTTGGGTGTTCCATAAAGGAAAATTATTTCTAAAGTTGATCAATTCTTGTCCTGTTGATAGAACCTTGACCAGATGACACTTTGCTGTCTTTTTATATAGTTTCAAGAAATGTGTTTTTAAATTTTTATTATGCACTTGAACAACTTTGCAGGAATAAAGGCACCCCCTAACCACAAACTAGCCCTCTAAATTGTTGCCCAAGCTCCCAATGAATATGCACACGTTTTTTCATCGTTGTGATCAGTGTGTATATACTCTTTGGTTGTATTTCCCCACCTAACACATATCTTCCCTTTTTAACACAGATCCTGCTCTCACCAATTTAAATGTCTCTATATCCACATAACATGGTTAACCTCACTTATCCCCATTATCAGATATTTGAGTTCTATCCAATTTTTCACTCTTATAAATAGTGCTGCTATGAATGCCTTTGTAAAAGATGCGCCTTACTTTGGATTCTTCCCTTGGGAATATCTCCAAAGAGGGCTTACAAGGTCAAAGAGCATGAAATACTTTATAGCTCTTGTTTCATATTGCCAGATTGCTTTCTAGAAAGATCCAATCTCTGGGTTGGAAGGACCTTAAAGGTCATTAGTTCAACTCCCCTATTCCCTCTGAATGCTTGAATCCGTCTACGATTTATAATGCCACCAGCAATGTATAAGCATTTCTACTTACCAGTAGTTCTGCCAGTATTGGGTTTTGCCATTTTAATTTATTTTTGCTTGTTTAATAGATGTGTATAGTTGTTCTTGAAAGGTTGTTTTATTTCATTAATTGCTAGCAAGGCTGAGCACTTTTCCACGTGATGATTTACTAGCTGTATTTCCTTGTGTGTAGAATGTCCATCCATTTCTTATGACCACTTGTTAAGTGGAGTTGATCTCATATATTTGTATCAGAACTGTATTTTTATGTTGTATAGTTTGCTCTCCTGTCCCTATCCTTAAAACTGAATGGTGCCAATAATTTGATACTAATGATTATAAAAAAAAAAAGTAATGCCTCATTTACTAGCATTGTTGTAAAATGAGGTATGTAAGCAAATATTCAGATAACAGAGGATTAACCCTTTAAGTGCTGAACTTTAAAATTTTAATATTTTTTTTTTGAGGGAAATCTTTCTAAAATGCATTATGTACTTCCCTGCCTTAGTAAACAGAGTATACTGGAGAGTATTTAACCTTTTCTTGATGAGTCATGGTCATCGTTGTAAAAATCAGCCCCTTTTGTACCTTGGTGTGGTGCAGTGATGTCATCAGGAGCTATCAAAATACATAGGGCTTGGCTTTGCCTTTCACGGATTATTGTGCTGTTTTCACTGATGAATTTTACTGCTTTCTGCTCTATTGGTGAAGCCATCTGGGGCATTTGTGGTGTTTGGGACTTTTTACTCCCATACTGCATGACCCCTGGCTATACTTTGAAACAGCTTAACCTGTTCTTTATCTTGTGCACATGATACAAATGTGTTCCTGTACAAGACTGGGAAGCTATCTGTTTCTAGGGTTATAACCTCTTGCCAATCCAGCACCCTCCTCCTCTTCTAACCTGCTTTCTGAGTCTTCTGCTCTTCACTTCCTGCTCTCTGATGGAAACCTCCAGGGCAGAATGGAAGTGTTCTTGGGAAAGCCAGGAGACCAAGTATGACCTATGTGTCAGGTGTGCTTTGCTACTGAGGAGGGATGCATGGGCTTTTTTGGACGCTGTTTTCAGGAGGCTCTGAGTCTCCTGCTTTTCTCCCCACATCCCCCTGGGTACACAGATGCTTCAGAAGTCGATGTCACTGGAAGTCTGATCGCAACAAGTTGGCTGTTACTGTATATGAAAACCCAGTACCTTTGGCAGCTCAGCTCTAACCAGTAAAATCAAGAAGATTCCACTGTTTCAGCAGTTGTCCTGGTTATTTGCCTACTTAAATGTAATGACAGGTGCCTGGCATGGTGACCTGAGGAGATGACATCGTGTTGGGTGAATTCCTAGGGACAAAATGAATTGCTATAATTGCTTCACCTTTTTTATATACTTAAAACAAATGACAGCACCATACGGTCACACAACACATACCTTATGTCCGGGGGTGGGGCTCAGCTTACTGACATAATCATGTCAGAATAAGGGCTCCAAACTGTGGGCCACAGACTCCTGGTGGGCATGGGTGGGGGTAATACAAGAGGCCTGGGAATCCTGCAGTTCACAGAGTTTGTGGATTGCAGACGGCATAGAATATTGAGAAACTAGGTCCTAAAGCATTCAGAAGATTCCATCTGAATGCACCCCAAATTTTTTTCAGTTTTTTTGAAACTTGAAATTTTTTTTTGTATGTTCCCAATGTTGTGCAAACATCACCACTAATTCCAGAACATCTCCATCGTTACAAAAAGAAACTGCCTATCTATAGTGACCACCAATTCCCCCCACCTCCCTATCTCCTTAGCAACCACTAATTTACTCTCTGTCTCTGGATTTCTGCCTATGGATTTGCCTATTCTGAACATCTCATATAAATACAATCCTACAATATGTGGTCCTTCGTGCCTGGCTTCTTTCACTTAACACAATGTTCTCAAGGTTCATCCGTGTTGTAGCATGTATCAATCTTCATTCCTTTTTATGGGTGAATAATATACCATTGTATGGCTGTACCACATTTTATTTATCTATTCATCAGTTGATAGACATTTGAGTTGCTTTTCCTTTTTGGCTATTATGAATAATGTTAACATTCATATACAAGTTCTGTATGAACATATGTTTTCAGTTCTCCTGGGTATATAACTGAGATTGGAATACAGCTGGGTCATATGACAATTCTGTGTTTCACTTTTGGAGGAACTACCAAGATCATCACTTGTATTTCATAAACAACCAAAAGTGGGGAAAAAAATCACATATACTAGGCGGTCAGAAGAATGGGCATATCTGTTACTGGTCAGACACTGTAATGCAGCACTGAGAGGGAGTTTTTATAAAGAAAAAAGTTGTTTTAGAGAAATGGTTTTGATGAGAAGAGAAAATAAAAGTGCTATCTGTCTTTTAAAAATGAAAATGAAATTAAACTCAAGTGCATCTGTAAGTTCTTATTTGAATTTCTGGCTGTTGGTTAGCCAGTAGTCTCAAAATGTTCAGGAAACGTGCCTCCCCCAGAAAATGTACACTATTGAAAAATCACAGTATTTCTTGGGTGCTCAGCAAATTCACATCACTGGGGAGCAGAAGGTCTCTGAAAAAACCTGGGATGTAACAAAGAGGGGGAACAGGTCTCCCACCAGGGCTCAAATCTTATAAAAAGAAAATCCCAAAGGTAATTTAAGTGATTGGGGAAGAACTCCATGAAAAGAAGCAGCCAAGTCAGTAGGGAATTGAGGGCTGGAGTAGGTTCCAAGGTGCTGGTGACGCATGCAGACTTTGAGTGACCAGTGATACCTAGGAGTATTCTCCCTAGGAAAAAAACAAATCCATGCATCACATGCTCCAGCGCTATCATAAGGTCCTTACACCACCCCTGGAACCTATCTGTGGCCCCCGTTGAGTCCGTGGACTCCAGGTCCCTTGATCCAGATTACCTGTAAGCCTCATTTTAAGCTATGGTTGCAAACCCACCTCCAACACCACCCCCCCCCCATCAACAGCAACAACAAAAAGCCCACATGGTTTTATCAGACCAATTTACTGGAAGAATGACCTGGTTTTCATTTGCTTTCTATCTGGCACCATCACTGTTAATTGTAGTTATTAAAATGAAGGGAATAAAAAAGAAAGTGAAAAATAACAGCTTGGATTCCAAAACCAGAAATGTTTGTTTATTTTTTGGTGGGGAGGGGCAGAGAGAGAGGGAGACACAGAATCCGAAGCAGGCTCCAGGCTGAGCGGTCAGCACAGGGCCCAACACGGGACTCGAACTCTTGAGCTGTGAGATCATGACCTGAGCCCAAGTCGGACGCTTAATGGACTGAGCCTACCCAGATGCTCCCATCTTATCTTTTAAATTTTATTTATTTATTTATTTATTTATTTATTTATTTATTTATTTAATGTTTATTTATTTTGAGGTGGGGGGCCTAGCAGGGGAGGTGTAGAGAGACAGGGAGAGAGAGAATCCCAAGCAGGCTCTGTGCTATTAGTGGGGCTCGAACCCACGAACCGTGAGATCATGACCTGAGCGGAAACCAAGAGTCAGACGCTTAACCATCTTAACTGAGCCACTCAGGCACCCCTCATCTTTTTTCAGAGCAATAAATCTGATCTATTTCTTGTAACAACTGGTGTATTGGGAGACCTAACAAAGCCCAAGCTTTTCATGAATTACACCTGATTCACTTGTCAGGCTAAACGTGTTAAATTTCAGTTGGACAACTCACCATCCGTGCCAGCTGCTACACAATAGCAAACACCTGCCCTCTGGTTCGCATAGTACTTTTGTGAGCCCCATCTCCCATCTACCCTGGGCCAAAAAGGGTTGAGATCACTAGTTTCTTTTGAATATTTGTATTTCATAATCTTCTGCATATACATTCATGTTACCTCTAGCACCAAACCCTACTGAGCATTACCTCTGTCATCTTACCTAAGCTTCCTTGCCTTCACGGAGGTTACTGATATACTATTGCACAACAGTCTGACTTCTGGGCCTGCATTTGGAACATCTGTGCTTTTCAGCCACCATAATTATTTTCTTTGTGTATGCAATGAAATAAAAAGAAATAGAAAAAGCAGGCTAAAAATGCTGGCTCTGCAATACCAGCATGAAAGGAATTGTATCCATGTTTTCTAACCAAAAACGAGTAGTTATCACTTCAAAACCATCAAAAGATCTCCAGGACCTAGTTGTATCTGGCTGGCTCAGTTGGTGGAGCATATGACTCTTGACCTGAGTGTAGTGCGTTTGAGCTTCATGTGGGGGTATAGCGATTACTTAAAATAAAACACACACAAAATTCTAGGATCTGGCATGTTGTAAGTGCGAGTTGTGGGTAAATGGCTAAGTATACAAGCAAAGGGAATTGCAAGCTGCAGAAATGGATTTGAGAAAGTAGAGAATTTAGTATGGTCGTCACACATGGTGGAGTCCTTCCAGGATCTGCGCTGCCTGCTGAGGCTAAACCAGTTGCCTGTTTTGTTTTTTAAATATTTATTGTCAAGTTAGCTAACATATAGAGTTACAGTGTGCTCTTGGCGTTGGGAGTAGATTCCCATGATTCATCACTTACATACAACACCCAGTGCTCATCCCAACAAGTGCCCTCCTCAATGCCCATCACTCTCCCCGCCCATCAACTCTCAGTTTGTTCTCTGTATTTAAGAGTCTCTTACGGTTTAACTCCCTCTCAGTTTGTAACTATTTTATTTTCCTTCCCTTCCTCCATGGTCTTCTGTTAAGTTTCTCAAATTCCACATATGAGTGAAAACATACGATATCTGTCTTTCTCTGACTGGCTTATTTCACTTAGCATAATACCCTCCAGTTCCATCCATGTTGTTGCAAATGGCAAGATTTCGCTCTTTTTCATTGCCGAATAGTATTCCATTGTGTATATAAACCACATCTTCTTTATCTATTCGTCAGTTGATGGACATTTGGGCTTTTCCCATAATTTGGCTATTGCTAATAGCACTGCTATAAAATTGGGGTACATGCGCCCCTATGTATCAGCACTCCTATATCCTTTGGATAAATTCCTAGTTGTGCTGTTACTGGGTCATAGGGTAATTCTATTTTTAATTTTCTGAAAGACCTCCACACTGTTTTCCTGAGCAGCTGCACCAGCTTGCATTCCCACCAACAGTGCAAGAGGGTTCCCATTTCTCCACATCCTCACCAACATCTGTTGTTCCCTGAGTTGTTAATTTTAGCCACTCTGACAGTTGCCTCCTTTTGAAGGGGTTAGGTTATGCAAGGGCACCAGTCGTCTCCACTGTCGACACATTTCAAAATTCTGGAGTATAAGCCGTGAATTCGGCTCGAAAGCTGGGCTCTGGTTTCAGCTCTGGCTCTAAGTATCTTAGTTTACCTATCTAGATAGTGGGGATCCTGCTGTTTTAACTTCCTTCTGATATGATCCCAAGAAATAATGGGCATAGTAAGTGCTTCATATAAAACAAAAAGTGCTGGAACAAGATGATGGGGGAGGGCAGGAATTCTGGCAAGGTGTGTCCAAGGTACACTCTCCGGAGAGCACTTCTAAAATTTGGATGTGCACTGAGCTCTCTGGGGATCTTGGTAAAACGCACATCCTGACTCATGATTCTGCGGTGAGGCTTGGGATTGGTGATGCTAGCGAGCTTTCTGGGATGCCCATGCTGCACACCCGCGGACCGCACAGAAGCAAGGGTCTAGAAGGGCCAAATCTGTGTGTGTGGCGGGGGTTGGGGATTCGTGGAGGGAGGAAGGGGAGATGGGGAGACTGGCATAAAGGGCGGAGGAAGACAAGCTGCTAGGAGAGGGTCCGAGCCGGGAGGAGATGCTAGGAGGCAGGACCAAGGCTTCGCGCCCGCTGGAGGATGCGCAGAGCCAGGAGCGGGGCGCGAGGAGGCTGGCGGGGAGCGCGGCCGCGCTGCTGCGCGGGATGCGGGCGGGGGCGGGCGCGTGCTGGCGGCGGCAGCGGCTGCGCAGTCCCGGCCCGGCGCCCGCGGCGCCCCCGCTGCGGCCGGAGCGGCCTGGCTTCGGGATCCGTGCGCAGCGATGGCACAGCCGCCCCGGCAGCGCCCAGGGGCCTGGGTGCCGCTGGTCTTGCTGCTGCTGGCCGGGCCCGCCACCTGCGCCGCCAGCCCCGCGGACGACGGCGCGGGCCCTGGGGGCCGGGGACCCCGGGGCCGAGCGCGGGGGGACGCCGGTGCAGACGAGGCGGTGCCGCGCCACGACTCCTCCTACGGCACCTTCGCCGGGGAGTTCTACGACCTGCGCTACCTGTCCGAGGAGGGTGAGGGGCTTCGGCTGGGAGACGCGGGGTGGGGGTGGGGGACCGAGGGGGCGGCGGGAACGGGACCGGAGGGGCGATTTGGTAAGGATGCGAATGGAGGCAGCTCTGGGACCGCGGGGACCGGGGTGGGGAGTGCACTACTCAGACCCCCGCCGGCCTGCAGGAGGCACACGAAGAGCCGTCAGCCCCTTCCACCCGCCTCCTGCTTTACAGGCCAGGAGAGGGAGGTGGTCAGCAGAGGTCTGCGAGGCTGCGGAGCGGTGGGGCTGAGCCTAGGCTCCCCAGTTCTCAGCGGGTGGCCTCCACTTTCTCTGTCCGAGGTTGGGGTAACGGGTGGTAGGGGAGGAGGCCGCCATCTGGCCTGGGGTGTGTGAGAGCAGGGAAGCTGGTGGGGAGCAGAAATCACAGTTTAAAGTGATGCCTTATTTTCTCCCTATTTGTATTGACCTAAATTTGCGGTGACTAGGGCCCCAACCTACCGGCGTTCTGTTCCTGCTCACTGCCCTGCCATCAGAGCTGGGGCATAGCTCCTTCCCCACTTTCGTCCCAGTTCTTTTCTGTTACCACACACGTTAGGGTCCCCTAGTGTGAGCCACCATTGTTGGGGGCTGCTGGGCCCAGAGACTAGGGGGTTTGTCAGCCAGAGACCTCCCTGTGGTGTTGCTTCAGTGAACACAAAAGCCAAGCTGATTCTGTGCAGAAGAAATAGAAACTGGCCTCTTAACTGCTGCAATTTAGAAAGTAGTGATTTTCCTTTTCTTCTGCTAAGAGGGATATGCAAGAATAAAATTGGGGTTGAAATGTCCCTGCAACTGATATGATGCTGGGTATGTTTGCTATGTAGGATTCGGTTCAGCTGCATACAACAAGCACTCACTAATAGCTTCAATAAGATAGAAGTTTCTCTGTCATGTGAAGAAATCTAGAAGTAGCTGGTCTGGGCTGGTATCGGAAGCTCTGTGCTCATCAGAGACACTGGATCCTGGTCTTCTGTTTCTTCACGATTCTTAGCATGTAACTTCATGGTCCCAAATGGCTGCTTGATCTCCAGCCATTACATTCACTTTCTAGGCAGTGGGAAGAAGGTCACTGATTACCTTCATTGGCCACAGTTTAGTCATGTGGTCACATGCAAATTCAAAGGAGGCTGGGAAAGGTGGCCTTTTAGCTGAGAAGTAAGATGCCCAGTTAAAAAAGTGGAATTACTGTATCAAAATGGAAAGAATGGATTTGGGGAAATAGTTGGGTAGAGGTTCAGGTGCTAAAACAGAGACACCTACATATAGTGGCTTAAGTAAGATACTTTGTTTTTTTCCTCACATGAGTCTGACTGGTCTGGGCAGGTGGGACAGCTCTGTTCCATAAAGACATTCAGCAACCTACACCCCTTCCATCTTGTTCCACCTTCCAGCAAAGCTTTGTCCTCACCGGTGTGGTAGAAGTTGGGTTTCTTACATGTCCTCGTTCAAGCTTGAGGAAAGGAGAAAGAGAGGAGGTTCGGGACAAGCAGTTACCTTTCAGGCTGCTTGCACAGATGACTGCTGCTCACGTTCCTTCGTTCCTTCGGCAAGAACGTAATTACATGACCTAGCTGCAAGAGAGGCTGGGAAATGTAGTCTTCTACCTGGGCAGCCATATGGCCGAGGGGGGGGGGCGGGGAAGGAGAGAGAGGGGCAGTGGGAGGATGGCAAGCGGAAGCAGCATCTATCACTCTGGAAAAGAATAAACATTTCAAAGCCCATCTGTTTCTGAAAGCATCTAATACATATTTATTCTGTTGGTAGTCAGCCCAGCACACTGCCAGGTGACTCACACATGGCACATGAGAGCTCATATTCTCACTGGGCACAAATGGAGGAGAGCAGGGGCAGACAATGTATGTCAGTTTGTATATACAGAGGGAATGAAACTGTAGAGTCCAGACGGTTTATGAACATGGACATCAGGCAGCTAAGGCCACAAGGAAGATTTTCTAGAGTTGAGCTAGGACGCACGAAAGACTTTGGTGAGACAGAAAAGGAAGGGCTTTTAGGTGAGGTGACCCCGCAGGGGCAGGAGGGCATGCGATGTGTGTAGACATCCCTACTTTGTCTGCTTCCCTTTGTCACCCATTCTGCACATACAGTCTGAAGCTTGGCTCTAACCCCCAGAAATCCATGATGGTTCCAACCTGCTCATTAGATGAAGCTTCAACTCCTTTATCTGGAGTTTTCTGTTTGGCCCAGTTTCATTTTACAGCCATCTCTTACTCCTCCCCTTTGCTCACCCTGGGCTTTTACTGTCTTCTTCTCTCTCCAGTAGTCTCGCGCATCTTCGGATGCAGTCCTACAGCCATCTGGCGCGGGTGCTAGTGGGGACATTTGTGGGCTGAGCCTCTCAGGGGCAGCACCTCCACCAGAAATCTCTGGGCCTCGGTTTTAGCCCTATGGGTCCTGAATACAGGCTTTCTCAAGATCCCTCGAAATAACCAGTGACATTGCCTTTGGGGACTGCCTGAGAGGGAGAAGCAGAAGCAGGAAATGTTCCAGGTGGATGTCCTAACCCAGAAAGCGAAGGGAAAGAAGATGTCAGGAAGCAGTGTCCTATGCTGTCGTGGGGCCCCATAGCATGAAGGTGCAAAATAGTTGATGGATTCAGGAAATGAGAGGTGAATTTTCCTGGGATGAATTCAGTGGAGAAGGAAGTGGGGTGGTGGGGGGTTGCTGATTGATTTTGAAGGAAGTGACAAGTGAAGAGCTTGAAATAGTGCCTTTAAACTACTCTTCCTATCAGTACAAATCTAGTGATAGGGGTTCCTGTTTCCTCTCTGCAGGGTACTCTCTTCTCTGGTTCAAAGTAGCCAACTAACTGAGTTTTCAATGAAAACATGACCTGGTAGTGTGATATCAGAAAAAGGCAATTAGAATCATGGGGATGGAGGAGTCACTGAAACCTTGTCTAGAAACCATTTCTCCAGTGTCCAGATAGTCCAAGACCCCCAAAGCCAGAGGCTGAAAACTGGCTGATTTGGGATCTTTAATTGCCTCCTAACTGTTCATTTTTTAAAATTTAATTTGTTTTGGTTTTATTATGCTAGTTCTCAGAATTCATAGGGATTCCCATGGTCTTAGCCTATACAACTAATCCTTACATTCCTAACTCTTCCACTGCCACCTCTTTCAGGGAGCCTTCCATGATTTTCTCCTTCTCCCACCCTCTGCCACCGAGTGAGGATATTCTCTCGTATCATACAATCTAACCCCACCATTGACCCTTTTTATTCTCTGTGATCAGGAGTTTCGATAGGGCCTTGGTGCTTGAATTCTACCACTCATACCCTTTCCTCTTGAGGTTCTTAAGGCAGAATCTATATGTGCAGAACAACAGAATGTAAAACAGATCACCTCATGATTATGGACAAAAATCCTATTCTGAGGGTTCTCTGAAAAAACTTAGTTGGGTGTTGTTAGCTTAGCGTTAAGTCCCAAGTAAAGCCTCCTGCTCTCGTCTCGTTGCCAGAAAGATCTGCAGGTCCTGAAGTCTTACTGCCAGCCATATGAATAGTGGTAGCTGGCTTGCCCTTGGGGCCATTCCCTGCCTTGGAAGGAAAAGAGGAAACATATGCATGGTTGCTTATCTTTAAGGCATAGTGATGTGACCACTTGTAAAATGTGGCCCAATCAATGAGTTTCTGACCATTGAATTCTGACCACAGTTTTTCCTACTTGGTAAGAGCTAGTAAGACAATAGAGAGGACAGAGATCGGGGAAAAGGGCACAAATTCCTTCATCTGCCTATATTATTCCTACCTGTACCATGTATTGTGTGTGGATCCTTTGCTCATCACCCTACCAATCTGGATGTTCTCTAAAGGTAAATAATCTACATCTGATCTAACTATATATCCTCCATTAATGTAGTCTGGTAATAACACTAATTGGAGCTAACTTTTAATAAGTGCTTACTGTGTGCCAGGTATTGCCTTAACTCCCTTATCCATATTAACTTAAAAAAATTTTTTTACCGTTTATTTATTTTTGAGAGAAAGAGACAGAGCGTGAGGGGGAGAGGGACAGAGAGAGGGAGACACAGAATCGGAAGCAGGCTCCAGGCTCTGAGCTGTCAGCACAGAGCCTGATGCAGGGCTTGAACTCATGAACCGTGAGATCATGACCTGAGCTGAAGTCGGACGCTGAACCGACTGAGCCACCCAGGTGCCCCTCCATGTTAACTTTAAATCTTACAGCAACCCTCTGACTTAGACGCTACTATTAGCCCCACTTCAGAGTTAAGGAAAGTGACCCACAGAAAATTTAAATATGTTAGTTAACTCACACAGCTAGAAAGTAGCAGAGAACTAGGTAGGTTTCTTGATTGACTTTATGGATAAGGTGGTGCAGGGTGTCCACAGCCTGTTGGTGAAGCAGAGGGTCCCTGTTGACCTGCACTATGAAATAGAGTGGGACAGGCTGAATGAGGTATTTTTGTGGGCAAACCTGAGGAAAGGGGCTTGGGATCGATGGAATAGTTGGGAACTGAAGGTTCCTGCATGGTGGAGTGCCACGATGAAGGCTTTGCTAAATGGGTGTCCTCATGTGTGTGGAGCTTTACATATTTTACATTATATAAAGTCCCTTGACGTTTTTACTTCATTATGACGCTGATAAGCAGAAATGATGATTCAGGCAGTTCAGAAAGAGAAAGAGGCTGGTGCAGTAGTTCTCAGACTTGAACAGACAGCTTCTGGTTAAAACTTCAAGGAATCAAGTACTAAATTAATACCTGAGGCTGTGAGCCAAGCAGTCAATTAGAAGCAATAAATAGCAAACCAGAAGCCATTAACCACCCAGTGGAGTATGGCAAAACAGGCTCAAGGGATTGCAGAAAAGAAACAGACAGTGTCTCTGAATTAGACAAGAATGGAAACCACAAATATTCATCAATTGATACATATCTGGGTTATTTCCCATTTTTGGCTATTATGAATCATGCTGCCATGAACATCTGTGTACAGGTTTTTGTGTGAATATATGTTTTCTCTCTCTTGATATGAGTATTTACATAGAAAATCAGAAAGAACAAACATCTATAAATCAAGAGAATGCAATGAGGTCACCATAAACAAGATCAGCCTATGTAAACCAAAGGCTCTCTTCTTTAGCAACAATAAGCTAGAAAGTGTCAAAGAAAACAAGATATTATTTAAAATAGCAACAAAAATCTGTATAATGTCAAATTTTGCCTAACAAAGAATGCCCTGGTCCTGTGTAGAGAAAACTTTTGACCTATTAAGATATATAAAGGATAGGAATAAATGGGAAATATACCATGATCTTGTAAGGAGTAACTTGGTATTATAAAGATGTCAGTTCTCCCCCTATTCACCTATCCATTTAATGCAATTCCAGACAAGAGCCCAGCAGTATTTGGGGAGAGAAATTGGCAAATTATGATCTATCCTTTACATGGAAGAATCAAGTTCTGTGAATTGCTGAGATACGTTACAAAGCCTAGTAATTCATATAGTGTGGTCCTGGCTCAGGAACAGTCAGATAATCTAAAAACAAAGCAGAAAGTCCAGAAATAGACCTATGTTCATATGAGAACCAGTAAATTATTAAAGGTGTCATCATAAGTTGCTAGGGGAAAGATGAATTATTTAATAAATGGTGTTGAGAAAAATTGATTCAATGTAGGGAGAAAAATAAAACTGTTTTCTTACCTCACATCGTATAAAAAAATAAATTCCAAATGGGTCAGGTCTAAATGTGAAAGGCAGTACCACAAAGTCAATAAATAATCGTGTGGGGAAATAAATCTCTTCCTATCCTTAGAATGGAGGCTAATGTCTTAGACAAGACTCTAAAAGCACAAATCAAAAGAAGAAAAATTATTTCCTCAACTACATCAAATTTAAAGATTTTGGCCCAAGGAAGACTGTCAGAGAAAAAAAGTAAGATTGGTGACAGACGAGAAGGAAAGAAATGCATGTGAAAACAGCAAACTGGTAATCTGGAATACACACAAAGTCCACAAGAAAGACTGAAAACCAAGGTTAAAAAAAAAAGGCAAAGATATTTTCACATATACACATCATAGAGGAGGAAACCCAAGTAGCTGATACAGATATGAGGAAACATTTAACCCCATTAGTACTTAGGAAAATACAGATTAAAATCCTGAGAATGTTGGATGGCATCAGGTACAGGCAAAGGTGTGAGGAAACAGGGACCTTGTGCATTATGGATGGGATTGTAAACTGGTGCTCCCAGTCTGAATACTCATCTCATTGAGCTTTGTGGAATTACAGGTGGGACCCAATCATTGCTCTCCATGGTTTATTAAAACAAAACAAAAACCTCTTGCGTATGTCTACAAGAAACACATGTAAGAAAGTTTGTCTCCTTCATTATTTGACAAAGCAAACACTGAAGGCAATTTCAGTGTCTAAACTTTGGAGGTTATTTCAGAAAATGCCATTATATGTACATCATGGAATGCTACTCAGTCAGGAGTGATAACAGGTCTCACATTGACATATAGGGATGGACTTCCAAAGGGAAATAATAAACAGAATGAGGTTTAACACACAGTGTCATTTATGCGGGTTAAAAGCATATACAAGCTATCTATTTTTCCAGAGAACACATATGTAAAAATAAACATGTGGACAGTGGTTAGTAGTTTGGGTGGGCCCTTGATAGTCTGCTCTGCTTGGGGGCTTCCAGACCTTGTGCATGGCCATGGAATGGTCAGTGCAGTGCAGCTGTGGACAGCATGGCAGGACAGCGCTGTTGGCATAGTGAAAAATTGGCCCTGGAACCTCAACTTTAGATCCAGGTTCAGCTGAAGGCACTTTAGAGATTAATTTATAATGTAATCATGCAAGACTTTCAGGATGGTGTCGTTGGGAATATGAAAGAATTTATGCAACAAGGCAGGACCTTACCCTGGGCAGGCATGCCCATCCCCTATGAAGAGATGAGAAGCTTACCCCCCAACTCCATGTTGGCGGGTACCCATTATTACTAATGTGTGCTTTCAATTTATCAAGTAAAATAATGCTTTTTAAAGATATGTATGTCAGCGTTCTCATTTTGTGAAAACCTCCAGCCTTTGCTGAAGGATATACATGAAATACACTACACCAAGTGTCTAAGATGGGGAGGAAAATGGTGTTAGGAATGGATTAGGGAAAATATTAAGATGGGCTTTGCATAGACTGATAAGAATGTTCCATAAACAAAGAAATACCATCAGTTTAATTTGGTGTACTTATGTGCTTAAAATTCTACAGTCAAAATGATTTTCCAGTAAAATTGTACAGTGCATGTAAAATGTCCTATTGAACAACACTATTATCTAGCTAGTTATCAAGATTATAACAGCTAATAAGGTACAGTCTTTACAGATACATTGTGTTGGTATTCAAGGATTAATCCATTTAGTCTCTATCAGGATCCAATCAGAAAGAAAGACAGAAACCATATTTAAGCCTTTTTTTTTTTTTTTTTTTTTAACAGGATGCCCAGCCTGGGAATTATCTAAGTAGGTATTGGGGGACTGGAGAAGCAAAAAGGAGCACAGAGACAGTAACTGCAGGAAGCAGCCACCAGCCCTGGGCCTGGGGTGGTGGGAGGGGTGGGGGCAAAGAGAAAGGCTTGAGACTGTAAGAATCTAGAAGCTCAGACAAGAGACCATCCCCAGAAATGCAGCCCAGCCTCTGAGAATGGGGCTTTCTGCACAGCTGCTGATGGTTCCTTTGAAGGCATGATGAGGCTGGTTATGGGAGTCCAGAAAGAAGCTGGAAAAGGTGAAACCATCTGTCACCACAATGACGAAGTAGAATCACTGAGGACTTGTGTAGTGGACAACAAGTCAACTGGAAGGAATGGTCTTCTTTCTTCCTCCTACCTCCCAGGCTCCCTCCAGTGTTTCCTTTTGACAGAGTCTAGCCAGCTGGCAAAGGAGAAATGTGGTTTGCAGAGTACTCAGCCCATCATAGAGTTGGCTATAGAAGGCTGGGTTGTAGCTCAGAGACCAAAGCTTAAATACTGGCACACAGTCCAAACTTATTTTATGCCAACTAGATTATTTAAATTCAAGGAAAAAATTGTAATATTGCTGTGCTTAATATTGCTCTGCCAACCCCAACTAATTAATCTAGTGAAATTAATTTCTGGTGCAGATAACCCAGCGTGAGTACACAGTTTAAATGGGGTGCTCCTGGGGCGCCTGGGTGGCGCAGTCGGTTAAGCGTCCGACTTCAGCCAGGTCACGATCTCGCGGTCCGTGAGTTCAAGCCCCGCGTCGGGCTCTGGGCTGATGGTTCAGAGCCTGGAGCCTGTTTCCGATTCTGTGTCTCCCTCTCTCTCTGCCCCTCCCCCGTTCATGCTCTGCCTCCCTCTGTCCCAAAAATAAATAAACGTTGAAAAAAAAAAATAAATAAAAAAAAATAAAAAAAAATAAATGGGGTGCTCCATAACAAGACTGCTCTCACGTTAGATCAGCTGGCCACCCACAAACCCCCTCAGGTTCTGTAACTCACTGGAATGTTTCACAGAGTTCAGGAAAGTGCTATACTTACACTGAAGGGTACAGTTCAGGAACAGCTGGTGAAGACACACAGGGTGAAGTCTGGGAGTCTCCCAAATGCAGTTTCTGTGCCCTCTTTCGAAATCAGGCCTTGTCACTCTCCTGAATATTAGTTTGTTCACCCACCAGGAAGTGGCACTGAGTTTCAGTGTCCAGGGTTTCTACTGGGGTCTTATTACATAGGCATGATTTATTTAGTCACTGGCTACATAATTGAACACAGTCTCCAACCTCCCACCCCTCCCTGGGGATGGGGCTGTCTTACAGACCCAAACCTCGAATCACCTGATTGGTCCCTCTGGTAACCAACCCCAATCATGTGATCCCAAGGGGCTCATGAATAGCAAAGACAGTCCTGCTAGGGAATCCCAAAGATTTAGAGCCCTCTCTTCCCAGGGACCAGGGACAAAAACCAAATTATTATACAACATCTTACAAAACAAGAGAAAAATGTGCCCAAATGCATTTGACAAAAGAAGTTCTCATTTCAAGTTTTAGAAGCATATACGATAATAGGAAATTAGTGCTAGAAAAGCCCTGAGAAGCCATTTTGCCAACAGTAATAAAGTAGTTTGGTACATTTATAAGTGAGTTTTGTTTGAAAACTTGCTCTTATTTAGAACTAAGAAACCCATTCTTCTAGAGATGATCTTACCCAATAGTATTGGTTCTGTGTATTTTACAAAACTTAATAATAATCCAATAGTAATAATAATTGGCATTTATTGAGCTGGAAATAATGCCAGTGTATTATTCTAGATGCTAGGAAGTAGGAAAAAAAATATAGAGAAACTGAGAAGCAGCATTATAAGAGATTGTCTTTTTCAGTTACTTATAGAATTTTTATTTTTTATTAGTACTTTTTTTGAGAGAGAAGGAGAGTGTGTGTGCAAGCAGGGAAAGGGCAGAAAGAGAGGGAGAAAGAGAATCCTAAGCAGCTTCCATGCCCAGCACAGAGTTCTGTCTCACAAACGTGAGATCGTGACCTGAACCAAAATCAAGAGTCAGTTGCTTAACTGACTGAGCACCCAGGCGTCCCGGTTACCTATAGAATTTTTAAAATGTAAGTAGTCATTGTATTGTATTCTGAGAAAAAAATAACCTCAGCATTGTAGTGAGAAATAAGAACATATATGCAGATGCTTAACATAGTTTGTAGCATTAAGCGGTTGCTCAATAAAATGTTAAGAGAAAAAAAAAACCACCTCATCTAAGGCAGGTCTCAGTCTATAGTACCAAAATAGATTTAGGACTGAGCATAAAATAAGCATAAAAGTGGAAAAACTGATGCATTTGGCTCAATTGCTTAAAGATGGCAAAAAGCTAGGGCTGTATTTTAGCATGTGGTCAAGATCTAGGGTAGTAGAAATGAACTGTCCATGGTGTACAGATGTGTGCCAAGAAAGTGTGGCCTGGAGGCTTTTTAATTTTATTTTTATTTATTTTTTAATGTTTATTTTTGAGAGAGAGAGAGAGAGAGAGACAGACAGACAGTGCAAGGGGCAGAGAGAGAGGGAGACACAGAATCTGAAGCAGGATCCGGGCTCTGAGCTGTCAGCACAGAGCCCGACAGGGGGCTTGAACTCGCAAACCATGAGATCATGACCTGTGCCAAAGTCGTATGCTTAACCAACTGAGCCACCCAGGCGTCCTGGTGGCTTTTTTAATAAGGCATAACCTGATGGAACAAAGTAAACAAAGCCTCAAGTTTATATTTATTTACATTTCTTAATGTCTGTGGATGATTTTATTTATTCATTTGACAATCATGTGGTCACCATCCAATGCCAAGCACTATGCTGGACAGAGAACACAAGATGAATCACACATGGTTCCTGTGTGCCTGGAGTTAACAGCCGAGGAGAAAAATCTTGCTGTCACAGACTGGAAGCGTAATGTAGGGCTGCCCTTCAGTGTGTGGTTGAATGCATTATGATGTTAAGTCATCTTGCAAGAAAGATACTCAGCTGTTAGAAACGGTGTTGTTTGAAGAATTTAGTGAGATATGAAAATGTCCTATACAGCTTAATGAGGAATGGAAGTTCAGAGAAAGGGGAAAATCCTGCTATTGTGTATAGATATAAATGGAAAGGAAAACCTGTACCATCAAATATATATTTCATTGTTGATTTTTTTTTTCTCTTCGAGCACATGTGCTGCGTGAAAACTGATTTTCACACTCCCAGAGACTGTGATGAGCCAGTGGTTATATGGAATTATGCCACCCCCTGACTCAGGTTCCTTGCCTGTAAAATGAGGGAAAGGCCACATATTCTCAGTTAACATGCAAGACTGTCTCAAAGATGTGTACTGTGCACGCTACCATCATGAAGAGGGTGATTAGGCTTAAACAAAGCCCTTTTCTGAGACCTGAAGCCTTTCTCGACACGTGTGATAGAAAATAGTCAATATATTAAAAAGAAAAATGTCTCCTTGGAAAAGCTGTCACTGGATTTTCTAACCATTGTTTATTCTCACCGTCTAGGTTACCCTTTCCCTACTGCTCCTCCCGTGGATCCATTTGCCAAAATCAAAGTGGATGACTGTGGAAAAACTAAGGGATGCTTTAGGTTGGTAGATCTGCGAGTTGGATATCTTTAAGGCTAAGACACTGATTTACTTCTCAAGGTAGTATTTAAATTGCATACAGTTTATTCTAATCAGGGCCTGCACCCCCTCACAGCTTCAGCAGGGATGTGGCCTGTTTCTGGTGGGCACCCCAGTTTTCGGTCTTAGACGCCGTAAACTCTAGAATGCTACTTGGCACTGGAACGCTCTGACCTGGCTTTTCACTTATGACCATACTGCCATTGGCCCAGGTATCGACTCCTAACCAGTTGGCTGTATGAAAAAGAATCGTGGCACAGGCTATGTCTTATTAGGCTGTGAGCGGGACAGACAATGATAGACATCTAAGACCTCCAGTTCCTTTTCAAGTAAAGACTCATGACTTAGGAATATCTGGGTGATACTAAATAGTCATTAAACACTGATGATTATAGCTGGTTATCTTAGGTTTAGTGAGTCCCTCTGTGATTATTAGTAGTGTTCTATCAAGACATGATTGGAGCTGGCAAACACCAATACAGACAATGAACCTCCCATCCAGACAGCTCCACGTTGTTGGAAAAGCCTCCTCCTCTTTGAATTTGTTATTTCCTAGGATAAATTGTCCTTGAGTAAAGGTTGTGATGGCCACTGCACTGGAAGTTCTGAATTTTTTTTTTTTCTTTTCTTTTCTTCAGTGCTCAAGGAGAAAAAATTGAATAAAGGGGTTTTGAGTTTTCTTTGGATTACAAAGGTATTTCTAAGGAATTTTTAAGAATCCAAATAATACTATTATTGAGGAACATGGCCAGCAATATTAAGCCTAGTGATGGGTGACATTTTTGAGGAGGGAAGGAATTTCAGTACCTGCTGGCTTCAGGGTGACTTGTTTTCTGGCACATTCATTTCTCCTTTAGCTTTCCTTACCCCCGTTCAGCATTTTCAGCCCATTCCATGTGGTCTTGAAACTTACATCTCTTCCCACCTACTCAGGGTACCTGCCAGCCTTGTGGCGTGTTCCCTGCCTCCTCAGTCAGCACTTGACAGCCTTGTGCCCTGTTTCTTCACATGCCTCCCACCTGAGCTTCTGTGGTCTCACCCGTTGCTAGTTTTCTGCTATTGTGAAAATGGTGTAAAAATGATGTTCCTCAACTAGGGCTTTCAGATTCTTAAAGGGTCCACACGTCTGCGTTTCCATTTCAATAGTGCTCCTTAAAAAGATTAATGTCTGCATAATCTGACTATCTGGATAACCAGTTTATACTGCCCTATACTCTAGTGCCTAAATTTGTAATTGTGTTAGCATCAGGTAGCCTGACAGAGCGCAGATTTTATAAATATTGATGTATTTGTGCTCAGTGAATACCAGATGAGGTATCCATTTGGTGTATTGTACGTATAAGGGTTTTGCAGCGGTTCAAATAGATAAAAGTGGAGGAATGTGGAATTGTGTTTAGTGGAATTGTGTTTAGTGGTAGTGGTAAGAGCATGTTCAACCAAGAGACCCTGCACAGTATAGTCAAATATACCCCTATGCAGGTAAGCAAAATCCACCTTCAGTAACACTGCATTATCTATCACACGGATGCTGGGAATTTGAATGTTCCTGGTTCTGTAGTTTAACTTATATTTCATTTGTAAATTTTTGTTAGTTTAGTTGTATGGGAATTTGTAAGTAAAGAAGAACTGGCATACATTTAATTAACAAAGACAGTTTATTAACTCAGATTTTTTTTTCCTCTGGAAGGGATTCGGAAATAATTCAGTAATAACTAGTCTCTGAGAAGCTCTAATATAATGTGGAGAATACTGGCTGGGAGTGGAGGCCCTACTGACTCACTGTGGAAGCCCCTTCCCATCTCTGGTCCCTCAGGATGTATGTGGATAAAAAGGAGCAGTTAGATCCTCTCTGTGTTCTCTCCTGAGTGAAACTGGTTTTGAGATTCCTGGTAGCAAAGATCTAATTTATCTGATAATCTTGCTGAGGTGTGCCTGATACATTGATGACTTCTTAATGTATTTATGAATAAGTAGCTGAAGAAGTAGTGATATGTTTTGATATGTCCTATAGATATGGCAAACCGGGCTGTAATGCAGAGACTTGTGACTACTTCCTTAGCTACCGGATGATAGGGGCTGATGTGGAATTTGAACTGAGCGCTGACACAGATGGTTGGGTAGCAGTTGGATTCTCTTCAGACAAGAAAATGGTAAGACGCGAATCATGATAAAAGGTGATTTTTTTTTTTCCTTCAGTTTGCTGTGCTACTTTAGATTCTAGAGAATGGGCATGGTTTTGTTTCTCTAGGTTCCCATGCCACTGTTAAATGTGAGAAGTGAATTTCTAGCCTTTGATTTCCTTTTTCAAAGCAAAGCAAATAAATCGATCAAAGCATAATAATGACTGTATTAGTTATGGCTCTCTGATTGAAAGTTAAAAAAAATTTCAAGCTGGCTCAAACAAAAGAAAGGGTTGGTTATGAGAATACAGGGTATCTTGTGGTACCCGCATTTATTAGTTGTTACGGCAATAATATTGCAAGAAGCGTCTCCAAAACTACACCGTTTATAAGCATTATTTCTCATTCACATGTGTGTGATTTGGCTAGGGCTCAGCTGGGCTTGGCTCCTGTCCGTGGGTTGGATTCAGGTTTTCTCTAATCATTCTGGAATCAGCAGCTACCAAGGCATGCTGTTTTCTTGGCAGAGGCAGAAAGGCATGATCCATCCAAACTTACTTCCAACCTCTGCTTACATCACATCTGCTAACATTTCAATGCCCAGAGTAAGTCACACTGTGAAGCCCAGAATGAAGGGACAGGGGAGTTCACTTCTCTTACCAAGAGACCCCTTGAAAGTGTGGGTATGTAATACTAGTACTGGGGATTGAATAATTGAGTCTAACAATTCATTCCTCCATAGTACACATGGGCAAGAACACATCTGGACCTGAGAAAGACCAGAAGCCAGGACCAGGAACAGGCAGGGCATTAGGATCCCAGGCAGCTGTCTGTCTCTTACCTGTGCTTCTCTCTGTGCCTCTGCTGTGTTTTTCCCCTCCTTCCTCTGTAGCACTATCATTTGCCATTTCACTGTGCCAGGGTGCTTTCCAACAGCCAGACTTTCTTGGGCCTCTGTACCTCTGCACATGCTGCTGTTCTATCAATAGGAGCCACCTTATTCTCTTCACCTGACCTGTTGTGAGGCTCCTGCAATGAGAGAAGGCCAGCTCAGACAGGGTTAGAGCAGTGGGAGTGGTGAGAAGTGCTCAGATTTGGTGTGTGTGTGTGTGTGTGTGTGTGTGTGTGTGTGTGTGTGTGTGTTTTAGTGTTTATTTAAGAGAGGGAGAGAGGGAGAGAACGGGGGAGGGACAGAACGAGAGAAAGAGAGAATCCTAAGCAGGCTGCATGGTCAACGCAGAGCCCAACATGGGGCTCAGTCCCACAACCCTGGGATCACGACCTGAGCCAAAATTAAGAGTCGGACGCTCAACCAACTGAGCCACCCAGGTGCCGCTAAAGATTTTATTTTTAAGTAATTTCTACATCCTATATGGGGCTCAGACTCACAACACTGAGATTAATAGTCTCATGCTCTACTGACTGAGCCACCCATTTTTTGGACCTGTTTTTTAAAACTTTAAATGTACAGACAATCTGTAAGGATAGTGCAACACATTTGCTTCACCCAGATTCACCAAATAACTTTTTTATTGTGGTGAAATGTACATAACATAAAGTCTGCCATTTTGAGCCATCGTAAAATGTACACTTCAGTGGCATCAATTATATTCACAGTATACAACCATCACCACTGTCTACTTCCAAAACTTTTTTCTTTTTCTTTTTTTTTTTTTAACAAATGATGTCACTTTTCCACACATGCTTTATCTCACTGCCCTGCTGTTGCTGCTGGTACTTGCTGTTATTTTTATTATTTTCTGGAAACTTTGGAGATTAAATCTATTTATTAAATTCAGGAAGTTAAACACTAATATGATAGTATTATCAAATATACAGCCCATTTTCCAGTGTTGTCCATTGTCGCAATACTATCCTTTATAGAAAGTTTTATTTTATGACTTAGAATTCTGTCTACGAACACTATTAGTTGTCATGCATTTCTTTATTTCGCAATCAATTCGTAGCCTTTTTTTTTCTCTTTTTTGGTCTTTCATGACGTCGGTCCTTGTGAAGATTATTTTTGTAATAGTTTTTGTAATCATTTTTTGTAGAAGTCTCAGTTTGGGTTTGTTTGATTGTTTCCTCATGATTAGGTTACTTTTGTGTTGTCAGCAGGAATACTAAATAGCTGGAGATGTATTCTTTGAACATCACATAATGAGGCATTTGATGTCAGTTATTGTAATGCTAACTTCACTCACTTGGTTAAAGCTTTTTTAATAAAAAAAATAGGTTTTTTTGGGCGGGATTTCAAATTACAGAGGTAATGAAATGGATATATCTGAGTGAAATTTCCTTCTAGCAGAAAAGTTTGTGAAAGACACACCTTTGACTTCTTCCCCCATTGTTTTTCATGTTAGGGTGGTGATGACGTCATGGCCTGTGTCCATGATGACAATGGCAGGGTCCGCATACAGCACTTCTATAATGTAGGCCAGTGGGCAAAAGAGATTCAGAGAAACCCTGCCAGAGATGAAGAAGGAGTCTTTGAAAACAATCGGGTCACCTGCAGATTTAAACGCCCTGTGAACGTTCCCAGAGATGAAACAATTGTCGATCTGCATTTGAGTTGGTATTATCTGTTTGCTTGGGGTCCAGCCATTCAGGGTAAGCTCACACTTCGGCATCCTGTTTAAACACCAGACACTGCTTTGCTTGTGTTCATTATTTTTTGGGCAAGAGAGTGATAAGCCCTTTGGATGATACAACAGAAAAAGGAGATATGATCCTGCCTTCAGGAAGTTGTAATGGACTTAAATACACAGACATACAAATGGACAACTAATACACATATGTAGCTAGCACAGTACAAGGTAATTTATGATGAGCTGTGTGCTTAATGGAACAGATCATATATCTGCTATATGTGGGGGTATGTGCTGTATTAGATTCTCACAACATTCTCATTTACTCCTCACCACATCCTTGAAAGGTATAGATATCATCATCCTCATTTTGGAGAGATTAAGGAACTTGCTCAAGGCTATACAACTAATTAATGGAGGAACTAAAATTCAGTCCTAGGTCTGTCTGACTCCAAAGTCAGTGAGTACTCTTGGCTCCTATGTTCTAAATGTAAAAAATATTGAACAGGAAAGGACATCTTGAGACTTTTCTAGAGATTGACACCAAGCGTCTCATTAGTGTTCACTTTATGACTGTTCTGGTGGTCACAAACCCACCAAATTATCCTGTAATTTAGCCCATTGCTCCTCAGATTTTAATATGTACAGGAATTGCCTGGCTCTATCATTAAAATGCAGTTTCAGTAGGTCCGGAGTGGGACCCAAGATTCTGTGTTTCTAACAAACTTCTCAGTGGATGCTGGTCCATTGATGACCTCACTCTGGGTGGCAAGGCTCTTCAACAGATCCCCCACAAAGACCCAAGGATATCATGAGACCTTTTGGAGGCTGCCAAAATCACGTTGCATGGTGTCTTCAGCCTTCCTCCTGGCTGGTCAAGCCTAACGGCCTAAAAACGAAAGTGAGTTAGTTGTTCATGGTGCTTGTAGGAGAACTCATTCTGGCTCCTAGCAATTAATTGCATCTTTCTGTACTGTGTGCTTGTCAACTCTCTGTTGCCTAATCTTCTTCTTCGAGTTGTTTCCATTGATTAGTCTGGAGAGTTTATACCTTTTTTTTGCCTGTTTCTAATTGGGAAATCATTTGGATGCCTGCAGATTTGTGACACCTTCCCCGTTTGCTTATTTCCCATGATACCAACAATAGGTCTGCAGTTATATCCTTGAGAACTTTCAGTACTCACGGAAATAAATTATATCTTAGCTTGGAGAAATGAACTCATTAAAATGATAGCATTTGAAAACTAAAACTTTAGATTTGAGTGTGGGTTCTCCCTCTTGGTAGCTGTACCCAGCCTTTATCTAAATTCTGAACTCCAATTTCTTTGTATCTAAAATGGGGATGATGATAATACCAACCTCATAGGATCATTGTAAGCATTAAGTGAAAACAAGTATTTGAAACTCCTTTACAAGTTGGAAAGTGCTGTACTTTGGAAAGTCATCATCTGGCGTAAATGGAATAATAGCCTAACATTCTAAGCCCTCCTCAAGTCTGATCCCACGTTGCCTGATTAGCCCTCTCAGGACAATTGTTCTTGTCTCTGTCCTCAAACAGAACAGACATATTCCTACCCCATATATGGGCTTGTGCTTTTCCTGTTTCTGGAGCACCTTCTGTGAATTAAATTACTCTCTATTGATCATATCTTATACACTCTCTTAAAGTCTCTCAGAGGGGATACACTGTAAGCTAAGGCTTGAAGGGGATATAGGATTAGGTTTCCCTCAAGAGAAGCCTGATCTGGAGGTGCATGGTTAAACCTTGGAGCCCATCATATGTGACCAATGAGGGAGGTAGGTTAGGTGGGAGAGGTGATGGGATCTGCTGAAAGAAAAATTTCCCAGGGTGCCTGGGTGGCTCTGTCAGTTAAGTGTCCAATTCCAGCTCAGGTCGTGATCTTATGGTGAGTGGGTTTGAGCCCCACATCGGGCTTTGTGCTGACAGCGAGGAGCCAGCTTTGGGTTCTCTGTCTACCTCTCTCCCTGTCCCCTCCCCCACCCACACTCTCTCAAAAATAAACATTAAAAAAATTTTTTTATTAAGAAAAAATGAGGGGCGCCTGGGTGGCGCAGTCGGTTAAGCGTCCGACTTCAGCCAGGTCACGATCTCGCGGTCCGTGAGTTCGAGCCCCACGTCAGGCTCTGGGCTGATGGCTCGGAGCCTGGAGCCTGCTTCCGATTCTGTGTCTCCCTCTCTCTCTGCCCCTCCCCCGTTCATGCTCTGTCTCTCTCTGTCCCAAAAATAAATAAACGTTGAAAAAGAAAAAATGAAAAATCTCTATGCCAATCTGAGGAGTTTGAATTTGTGTTGACAGGAGCCAGCACGGACCCTGGAGCAGGCAATTAATGTGTCAAATTTGTTGGGCTTCCCTGCCAGATGGGACTTTAAAAAACACTCACTCTGGGGCGCTTGGGTGGCTCAGTCGGTTAAGCCTCCGACTTCAGCTCAGGTCACAATCTCGCGGTCCGTGAGTTTGAGCCCCGCGTCGGGCTTTGAGCCCCGCGTCGGGCTCTGTGCTGACCGCTCTGAGCCTGGAGCCTGTTTCAGATTCTGTGTCTCCCTCTTTCTCTGACCCTCCCCCATTCATGCTCTGTCTCTCTCTGTCTCAAAAATAAATAAACGTTAAAAAAAATAAAAAATAAAAAACACTCTGAGCCCTATTTCTTTTTTTTTTAATTTTTTTTTAATGTTTTTATTTATTTTTGAGACAGAGAGAGACAGAGCATGAATGGGGGAGGGGCAGAGAGAGAGGGAGGCACAGAATCGGAAGCAGTCTCCAGGATCTGAGCCATCAGCCCACAGCCCGACGCGGGGCTCAAACTGACGGACCGTGAGATCGTGACCTGAGCTGAAGTTGGACACTTAACCGACTGAGCCACCCAGGTGCCCCTCTGAGCCCTATTTCTAAGGAGACCTTTGTATTGAACTCACATGCCTGTAGTCTCCTTAACCCAAGGTCCATGTGACTTATTCAGGAGGTCAGGCACTTTGAATCAATTTCAGCTTATTAAGCATCCCATACACACAGCCTTCCTCTCTTTACATGTCTCACCAGATTAAAAAAAAAAAAAAGTCTCCAGTCCAAACACTTGTTTAGTATCTGAATCCTCCTGCTTTCTCTACTATTCCACCTCACTCTGCCTGTCAGACATACAGATGCACACATAGCACACCGCACACTCTCTGGTCTGGCCCGGGCAGGCCACCACTTCCTGTACCACAGACAATGAAAGAGACTTCCATCTGTAAGCAAGTATGACATGATCAGGAGTTGTTGATGATCCATTATATAAAAGATCTGTTTGAGGGAACAAATAGTAGCTCTTGCTGCTTAAAATCAAAATACGGTTTTTCATTTGGTATTAGTAAGATAAAACTCATCAGACACCTTGTAAGTAGGCATTCATACAGTGCTAAGAAGCAACAAAGTGGGGTGCAATAGATCAATGGTATTGTTCTGGTAGGGGGGTGTGGATTCATGAAAGCCAGCCTTTTGGGGTAAATTTAGCTACTTTTTATGTTCTTTCCATTTCTGTGTATGTACAAACATTATGGAGAATTCTGATGATAATTCTAATACCTGGTTCCAGATCTTTATAATCCCCGCTTATGTATTCAATGAGAAAGACTTGTCTAGTTTTTCTGTTGTTTGCATACATCATTTTAAATCTGTGCGCTTTTTTTGACTACCCCCTTCCTTTTGCTTTCTTTCCTAAAGGCTCTATCACCCGACATGATATAGACTCACCACCGACTTCAGAGCGTGTTGTCAGTATTTACAAGTATGAAGACATTTTTATGCCATCGGCTGCCTATCAAACCTTCTCTTCTCCATTTTGTTTGCTTCTCATTGTTGCCCTGACCTTCTACCTGTTGATGGGAACTCCTTAACCACAGCTGCAAAGCCAACATATTAAATGGATTAGAAAGTCTTTAGTATAATATATTTCTAAAGAGTATGCAGTATAATTTTAGTTTTTATTATTTAAAAAAAGACTTCTATGATTTCAGCTTTTTGGAGGAAAGAGCAAGCTTCTTTTCTAATCAAAGAAGATTGTTTAATATTGATCCCATACTTTTGGAAAGTAGTTACTTAAAATTTTTCTAAGCACTTTCAAATGTGTTTTCTTATTTCAGCTTTCATACCATCTCTGAGTTGGCTTGATGAAACTTATTAGTGCCAGCGTATTGAATGAGATTTGAAGTTGAAGAAAGCTGCCTTTTTGGTGACACCCATGCCATGTGGCCTTGGCTACTTGGTCAGATAACACATAACAAGGTAGAGAAAGAGCTAGGCACAGGGTCTGCAAACAACCTTTACTCTTCCGACTACAGCTCAATAGAGTTACCTGAAGCATTACTAAAGAGAACTTCACTGGATGGTCCTGGTTCACGACCAGCCTTTTGGGCAGAAGAAGTTTCAAATTTCCATAAATGTGTTTGGATATTTATACAGCTGATGGGGAGAAAGGGAAAGGTTACAATGATAAGAAAATGGTTCGTACTTACTTGCAATTTCTTCTCAATCAGGGAGTAGTTACAAGAAAATATTTTTATTGCTGTTTGGAAAGGTTAGAAAAGGAACTGTGAGTGTACCTGAAGATGTACAACTATATTAATGATAAAAGAAAAATATGGGCATTCTTAGTGATTAGAATTTGGACTCTTCTATCACTGTATTTTATAAATTAAGGTATTCATCTGTGGTTACAGCTAATTGTATTGTCAAGAGTTGACATCCACTGGGTGTATGATTAAATACGTATTATAATAGGCAAAGCATCTTAATAAAAATGTAAGGCATTTTGAAAATAAATCAACATTTTTGAAGATTGTGGAGATTTGGAGTAGAAACTTTTTAAGATGACATTTTTCTTTGATTAGAAAATGGGAAATGACCCCTAAAGTGAATTCATCTGGAGTTATCCATTCAAAGTATTCAGACTTGTAAATTGGACCAGCAGTCAGCGTAATTTATAATAATTCCTAGACTTAATGCATTCTGTTTTTTCAGAGGAACCCAAATGTTCCTTTGTTCCAAACGTCTCTGCTAACAGCCCATTCAGAGGAAAAGAGTCTATGGATATAGTTAATTGCTGATGGATTTGCATTGTAGAATTTTGGAGTCCTCTGGTTTGCATCCCCGCCCCTTGTTGCTTTAGAGCTGGCTCCAACTTTGTGGATTTTGTGATTAAACAAGACTGGAGACTGTGATTTCTAATGCCATCCTTGGAATTCACATCAGGGTGAAAGTCCACCTGGGGAGAGAGCTTTCGAATTCTGGAACTACAAAAAAAAAAAGGAAAACATCGAGATTCTGTGACATGGTTTACCAGGTGCATCCGAGGAATGTAAGAGAAATAATCCTCTTGCAGATGTAGAGAGATTAAATGACATTTAGTGAGCGAAAGAGTTGGGTGTAGGCTTCAAACTCAGGTCATGTCGTTCAAGTCTGTGGCTCCACCTCACTGTGATTGCCTCGGACAGAACTAAGCCCTCTGCTTGCTTCCAGCTGAGGATGGCCTGTGCACACCTTTTAAGTTGTAGCTGTTGTTTAGTAGTAAGGATACGGAGTAGGCAGGCACCCACCTTGTATATAAGAAGGCAAATATTTTTATACTTCATGCTCTTGTATATAGTATTTCGGCTATAAATAGATTGAGACTAAAGAGAGACAGGCTAGCCTCTGTAGCAGGCAGGGAATGAATAAATTAACGGATTTTCCTTCTGCTTACATTTCAAGTCAAGCTAATTTTTCCACAAATTATTTTACTTTGATGACCAGTTTTGCATATTTGTGCTTAGAACGTTCTCTGACTTCTTACTGCCACCAGGGTACAATGCAAACCATTTTTTTCTTTTTTTCTTTTTTTTGCAAACCATTTTGATTACCTCCAAAATCATCTTTTGCTCTCACTCACCTCTCATGGTGTTGCCTGTGCCCAGACATCTTACACTTCTGTGCTTGCTGAACTCCTACTTATGTTTCAGGTCACGGCTTCAATTGTTCTTCCTCCACTCCCCTGGACTAGATAGGTTTTGGTCCCCGCTGTGTGCTCCCACAGCACACTGGCCTTCCCCATCGTATTACTCATTGCACTTCAAACTCTTGCTCACCCTCCCTTGCTAGCTCCCTGATGCAGGGACCATTTCTTGTTCCTCATCATTGTAACAGGCACTGCTACACAGTAGGCATTCAGCAACCATTGTTCAACAGAATAAGTAAATGACTGTACTTCTGTGCCAAGTTTGGTTGGTTCAGAGGCTTATATTTCGTATATAGTGCCAAACTGGCCAGCCAACATTTTTGTATGCTCCCACTTGTGACCAAACCATAAACCATTTCTTTAGTGAACACTGAACTTCTGAAACACAAATAGGAAGATGGTTACTAGCCATGCTATTTTATCCTACAGCGAAACTTAGTGGATATTTTTAACAATAATGGTTGTTCACAAATAAGAATTCACAGACCAGGGATGCGGAATGGCATTGCACTGTCATTTCACAGAATCATTATAGGCACACTGAAATTAAAATTCTGTAGACTTCAGTTTCACTTATTCTTACCTATTACAAAAATAAATGTCTATTTTATCTCTATATTCCCATTTTCCAGCATACTACTTGTCACAGGGGAGATGCCTAACCAGTTTTTTTTATAAAATTCCTGAAGAGAATAATAACAGCTAAATGTATTTAGTGCTGTTCTAAGCACTTAATGTGGATTACCCCACATTATCCTACACATTTATTAAATGGAACCCACTCTCCACACTCAAATTAGGTAGGTGCTTTTTCCTCTCTTTACTGATTCACAATAAACAGGAGGACTTTTATAGTTCTATTTGGGGAAAGGGGTATGGTTTATTTCAACTTCCTTCTTAAAAACATTTAGTCTTTGTTTTATCAGTCATTTTAGTGCTTTTAATAGTTTTTTTTTTTTTTTAATGTATAGATTGGACAATACTGGAAGAATGTATTTGTCTTAGTTAATTTTTAGAAGTGATTTACCTAAAACCTCAGGTCTTCTTGTTTGGAACCCAGTGCCCTTTTATTGTGCCACTGTAGTCTCAAAGCTGAATTTATAACCATGATTTCAAAAACAAAATGCAGGAGCCATATTTAATGATCTTAAGCTGGCTTTTGTTGTTAAGGAAATCGGAAAGTTGGGACCACTCGGGATAGATTTTTCATCCCAGATAGTTTTTCCTACAACTTCTGTAATTAAGTTTACCACCTATATTCTGGATTTTGTGTTTCCAAGATGTTACCCCTGAGGTTGTGTGTCCTTCTTGGCTCTAGCCTGGGGTCTGCATACTTTTTCTGTAAAGGGCCAGATGGTAAAGATTTTAGGCTTTGCAGTCTCCGTTTCCGCTCCTCAGCTCTGTTGCAGTAAATTCAGAACCGAGTGAGCAGCAGTTTTAAATACTCTGAGCTGTGGAAATCATGAATGACTTTTACTGTTGAATTGCTCTTCATGGTGGGGATTACAGTGTTTAAGAATAATTTATTTCCCTGTAGATTTCTTTTCAAGGGTTATCTAAATCTGTTACACCCAGGGGAGAGTTTTACACACATGACTATAGCCTCTCCTTTGTGTATCCTAATGGAAAAATGTTCGGGAGCCCCTGCACTAGGCCAGATGCTGAGATGTGTATACTTTGCTGTATATAATTGTATATAAGTGTATATCCTTGTTCTCTAAACAGAATTGGTTATGTTTAGTGAACAGCTGGATTAATCTCAGTGTGTTTGTATATATATTTGTACATACATGATAAGATATACATAAATCTCTATATTTACATGCCATACCCATGTGAAGGTCTTTGTCAGGATTGTTCCTATTTCTGATCTCTTGAACACTGTAAAACCCAAGAGATAAAAAACATTGTGCAGATTGCAGGCAAAACTACCCTTTAGTTTATAGGAATTTAGTTTGTAGAAAGGATTCCTTTTTTTAAGCCTTGCCTCCACCACTCAACATTCTATGAATTGTTAAAAATATATAACGTATCATTGTTGAGTTTGGCTTTTCTTTTTTTTTTTTTTTTTATTTTTATTTTTTTTAAATTTTTTTTTTTTCAACATTTATTCATTTTTGGGACAGAGAGAGACAGAGCATGAACAGGGGAGGGGCAGAGAGAGAGGGAGACACAGAATCGGAAACAGGCTCCAGGCTCCGAGCCATCAGCCCAGAGCCCGACGCGGGGCTCGAACTCACGGACCGCGAGATCGTGACCTGGCTGAAGTCGGACGCCTAACCGACTGCGCCACCCAGGCGCCCCGAGTTTGACTTTTCTATACGTTTAGTTAAGAAACTAAAGCTAATGTTAACAGAGTAAATGGCATGTTGATACAGCCTGTACCTGATTTGTATTTAGATTCCCTATTCAGGTATTTAGTTTCAAGTTGGACTTCTTTGTTTTTATACTTAACAAACGACTTGAGTAGAAGTTCCTTGTCACAAAGTAGAGGCTATGCTAATGTGATTTTAAGTATGTCTGGAGACTGAAAATTGAAGTGATTCCTCAGGCTCTTTGAGATTTTTCACGTAAAATACACTGATGCTGGATTGTTTTCAGTTCTCCCTCCCCCCGCCCCCCCAGGATATTTGCCATTAGGAAAATAGCTGTTAAGGTCCGTTCTTCTGGAGGGTAAGCGATTCCCTAGGGTCATGGGGTGTGGCGGGTGTTGTGGCATTCACCCGGGTCACTGGAGTAGTTACCGTTTCATCGCATACGATGTGCTGCCATCTGGAAGAGTGAGTGCAGCTTCCCCACTTGCCTTATTCCCACAGACATGCTGACATGCTGGAATAGTCTGGCTCCAGGAGTATTCATATACTTTTTTGAGACTGTCTACAAATACTATTTTGTAAAAAACTATGCCTTTAAATAGACACCGATGGGTTATATTTGTTTTATAATAATTGTGTACCTAATGTTCAATTGTTATTGATTTTGAGATTTATGTATATTTATAAGCCTGTCCTATGTGAATTTTTACTCCAAGACGTGAAACCTTACTAATAAAGACATGGATTTCTATTTATGTAAAGTAATTGTAGCAATATTCCTAGATGCTACCTAAATGATTATTCTGTCCATTTTCCATCTCAAATACTTTCATCTTTGAGAATTATGTCACAGTTAGGATACATTAGCCAGATTTAAACTTTAAACTATAAATTCTCAACATGGTTTGAAATTCTTCCTGTTGATGTAATTAAAGTTAGTTTGTAATTCCGTATTGCTTTGCTGTGGTCTGTTTTGGTTTTCTGTGGTTTGTTTTACATGCTTTCCATTAGTAAAGTCTTCCTGAATTCGTAGACCTTGGAGAAGATTGGCAGCCTGTCTTGTCTGACAAAGAGTAAAGTCCTGTGGCAGTAGTCAGGTAAAAGTCCTTCTAGAGAAACAGTGTGCAGAACAAAATTGTGTTCATAGCTTCAGCTTAATACCTTTATCAAATAGTAAATGGAGGCCTATGACCCCATTTCAGGTATACAGTATTAATCCGTTGTAGCACAAAACTAGCTCTCAGAATTTCAGTTACAGGTCTTACTGGGAGCTAAATCGTATTATATGTTAGGAATAGTTAGAGTTTAGTAGTAGAGTCTCCTGAATCCTTATGGAGGTATGGGAATTGCAGAAAGTAGTAGCTGAGTGGTCAGTGCTATGGGGGCTCGATTGAGAAGCTCAGGGAATGTCACTTTAAGAAAGAATTAGGCATTACCACATTCTGCACTATAGGCTGATCTTCACCCCCCAAGAAAACAAATACGGTACAGTATTTCGTTATTTCTTGGTATTCTAAGTGTTCCCTGTGGTATTTATTTTGCAGGATACTCAGTGGATAGTTCATCTGTCAGACCTGCTCCTGGCTGATGTTTGACTTGGGATTTCCTTAGGGCTCAGTGCCAGGGGCAAGGGCCAGGGGATAAGCTGCAAGAACAGACAGCAGAAGTGGAGTGGATGTCAAAGTCACCTGAATCTGGGAGGTCAAGAAGCCTTGACCACTTGTTCATTCGTTCCTTCAACACTTATTGGGGATTCTTATGTGCCAGTTCCTGTGCTAGACATGAAACAGAGGGGACTGCAGGAAGAACAGCTTTTGATTTCTGCCCCTAAGAGGTGCACAGCTTAGTGGGGAGACAGACACATAAATACCATGATAATACCTATTGGTGACTGCGGTGGGAAGGATGTACTCAGGTGTGGTGCAAACCTGGAGTAGAGACCCTCACCTAGCCTGGAGCAACCAGGAGAGTAGGCACTGGGCCTAAAGCTGAATCTTAAGGAAGGGGTAGGAGTAAAGCAGGCAAAAGGTATGGGAGAGACCCCCAGGAAAAAGGAGAGCAACTCCAGAAGAAAGACCAGCAGGATGTGTTCGGGAACCACTGCCATTGGACAAGGTTTGTATGAGTTTCCCATTGCTTCTGTAACAAATTACCATATATTTAGTCTTAAAATGACTGAAATGTGTTCTCTTGCAAGTCCGAAGGCCAGAAGTCTGAACTGAATCTTATGGAGCTAAAATCAAGATGATGGCAGGGCTGATTTCTTCTGGGAAATCCAGGGGAGAGGATCCTTCCTTGCCTCTTCCAGCTTCTGGTAGCTGTGGGCATTCCTTGGCCTGTGGCCCCAGCACTCCAATTTCTCTGCATCCTAGGTCAGATTGCTTCTCCTCTTAGGTAGCCTCCTCTCTCTCCCTCACTCTGATAAAGATATTTGAGATTACACTTAGACTCTACCCGTATAACCCAGGATAATCTCCCTTCTCAAAATCTTTAATCACATCTGCAAAGTTCCTCTTACCATGGAAGGCAGCACACCTAACAGGTTGTAGGGGTTAGGACGTGGCCATTATGCATTCCACCACAGTGCTGAGGGATAAAGGACGAGGCAGGGAGTGGGGAGTAAAGGTGAGAGTGGCCCCATCACAGAGGACCTCAGGAGGCATAGTAAAGAGGCTGGACTCTTCCCAGGGTTAAGGAGGCTTTGAAGGGATCAGATTGTATTTGAGAAAGGTCACTCTGGCTTCAATGTAGAGAATTGAGTGGAGCAGGAGGGCAGAGAGAGACCGCCCAGAGGCTTCAGTGACATCACCATGTGTTGCCAAGAACATACAAACAAGTGACACTTGATTCTCAAATGCCAATAGTTTACTTATAAATAAAGAAGGATTAGTTTGGCCAATTTGAAATGCATCCAGCATCTTCTGGTTTTCATTCTTACTCTGATTTACCCAGAAGGGTGGGCGTTATACCCTGGGTGGCCTCAGCCTTCGTTTGAGTGTATTGTTAGGAGTAGAGCCAAGGAAGGGGCAGGCTAAGCATTCCAAATCCTGATCTGTGATTCTCAAACTCAACCATTCCAGAAAAAATGTAAGTCTGACCCGTAAAGACGCAGAGCCACAACTGAGGACACCTAAGACTAACCACTTTCAGGATAGGCACTCTGGCTTTCAGCACAGAATTGTTAATCACGAAATTCACCCATCTTCCCAACCCACCTTCCTCCCACCCTAGAAGAGTACGCTACCTTGGTTGCAGACTTAAAAATTTTTTTAGAGGGGGTGTGTGTGTTGGGGTGGGGGGGTGTTTCCCAAAAGAACTGCCCAAGCTTCTTAATCACCTGGTTCTCTCCTGGGTACATGGGCCTCAGTTGAGTTCGCTGAATCAATTTGATAATCTCTTCACTAATCCTTTCATTAACTAGTAAGATTATCTTCGTTGACGTGGCATGGAAGATTGGCTGAAGCTGGAAGGCACAGACCTGAAGAATGGGAGCCTAGAGGCAGGAAAGGCTACACTTTACTCAGGGAATTGGCAGGACCCATGCAGTAAGTGGGGTCATGTGTTCCAGATTGGGAAGGGGGGGGGTGTAGTTAGGGATGGTATCGGACTTGTTGGCAATATTTGCTCTTCAGCCACTGAGATTTTTTTTAATCTCTTAGTAATTTCTCACATATGCACTGATTAACTTCCTAAACAATGTTTATTTTATGTTTGAGAGAGAGTGCACAGGCAAACGGGAGGGGTAGAGAGAGAGGGGGACAGAGGATCTGAAGCAGACTCCGTGCTGACAGCCAAGAGCCCTGTGCAGGGCTCAAACTCACAAACTGGTGAGATCATGACCTGAGCCGGAGTCGGACACTTAACCGACCGAACCACTCAGGCACCCCCTTCCTAAGCTTCCTAAAACAGTTATCTACCTTTTTAGCCTGCCAATTTTATCTAGTATCAGACATCCATGGTAGGGAAGGCAAGTAAATTTCATCTTTTGTGCCTACTTTGTTTAGTTGATAGTGGTTCCCTACAATGTTCTGCTGAGGAGTTTTCAAATATATTTATTTGTAAAGTTTACTTATTTTTTGAGAGAGAGCACAAGACAGAGAGAGGGGGACAGAGGATCCAAGGTGGGCTGTGTGCTGACAACAGAGCCCGGTGTGGGGCTCGAACTTGCAAACTGCCAGATCACGACCTGAGCCGAAGTCAGACACTCAACCAACTGAGTCGCCTGGGTGCCCCAAGGATCTTGAGGCTATGTTAGGCTCAGGGAGAAAGAGATCAGTGGCTGATTAGCAATGTCTGCCTTGGACTTAGCAAAGAAAAGTGGTAATTCCTGTTTGGAATTTGAATGCATGTCTGTTTGATTACTTTTTCACATGATCTCTCCTCCTCCACCGTGCATACGTACCACTTGATACGTGACTTACACACTGCATGGTTTTTTGTTTTGCTTATTTTTTAATTCCAGTAGAGTTAACACAATGTTAAATTAGTTTCAGGTGTACCATATAGTGATTCAACAATTCTCTATATTACTAGGTGTTCATTAAGATAAGTGTACTCTTAATCCCCTTCACCTAGTTCCCCTCTCCCTCCCCCCACCTTTGGTAACCATCTGTTCTCTACAGTTAAAGAGTCTATTGGTTTGTCTCTTTTGTTTCCTTTGTTTATTCATACACACTCCATTGTAGGCACTGGATTTTGTGCACAACAAGGGCTCAGCACAATTCAGCAAATATTTGTAGAGACACTTGGAGAACTCCAAGATACAATGCTCTGGAGAATCCTCTCCCGCCTGTGTTTGCTTTATCTCTGGGGCTTTTATCTCCATACCTTGGGGAAGGGGCGGGGGGGGGGGGGGAGAGTCTGTGGACATTTAACTGTTGTTTAAGAGCTACCTCTTTGGCTTCAAGAGAGCCGCTTTGTCACCCTGAGGACCACTGTCAGATTCTCACCATATCCCAAGCACTATGCTGCTGCTTTAGACACACTCTTATTTCGCAAATCCCCACAGCAGCCAATGATATAGGTATTATTTTCTCTGCCAGAAAGCTTTCTGTTGCAAGAAATGTGAAACCTGACTAAAACTGGTTTAAATGATCAGGGAATTGATGGGTTCTGCAACAGGAAGGCCAAAGGCAGCTTGATCCACTCCCGAGTCCATTTTACCTCCACTGTATCCTAGATGTCCGTGGAGGCTGTCCTTGCCTGAGGCGGTTGGAGTGGGGCCAACAAAGAAAACTCAAGTAGCCTTGTGATTTGGAGGAGAGGTCTAAAAGCATACATCCTATGAGCTAGAGGATTGGGTGGACTGTGCGTACCCTTCTCAAATTTAGTTTGTGGGTCCTACACCTCAGTATTTTAATTTGTCTCTGCTCTCAACCACAAGAATGCCTACCAGAAACTTTCTCAGCGTTTCAGTAGCATTTCCTGGAGGAAGCACAAACAGGCTTTTTGAAAGGCTACTGCTCATGCACTTGCTCAGCAAACCCTGAGCTTCTGCTTTGTACTATGAATGTCATACGCTGTGTCTGGTGCCGGGGGCACAGAGATGAAGCAAACCCATGTAAACCGCTTAACTTTGACCATAGTGTGGTAAGTACAGCCATAGCATGGTAAGCAAAATTCTGTGGGAACCCAGCCTTACATTAGACCATATAAATGTTAGTCTAGTTCATTTCCAGTGCTGCGGCCATCATTTCTGTCAGAATTCCATTCTTGACTAGAAATTCTATTGGACACTTGTCAGTTCTATTGCTTTGGCTATTAGAACAGTTTTGAAATAGTCAGCATTTTGCCTTTTGCTGTGACTTGGAAGCAGAACACCATGACAGGGGATTTTTGATTTTTGATTTGCTGAGCTGGGGCCCCAAACAGTTTAGGCAACCATACTTCGGTAAAATGGAACATTTTTTTTTTTTTTTCCTAACCAGAGGAAGAGAGCTGAGTCTTTGGTTGGAGGAGGACAGAGGATGCTTGGTCTTTGTTACCTCACCTACTTTTTTGGGTAGGTTCTGAGCCCCTGTGGCTAGAGGACAGAAGGCCAGACATGGAAGGAACTCTTCATGCAAAGAGATACAATACACTGAGTACAAGTTGCCTGGTTTAGGGTTTGGGTCACAAAAGGGCACAGGGTGGGCAAGTCAGGGAGAGGGACTTCCTCCCCATCTCTGAGTGGAACCCAGCTCTTTGGCACTCTGAGGATTAGAAGTTTGGGAGTATCCAGGATCTGGGAATAGTGACATAGGCACTGGCAATTCTATGACAGGAACTGGAGTCAGGCAGCGGTGTGGGCTGCAGGGTGGATACAGGGTGGTTGGTGGTGGACTCATGGCTCTGGGCATTTGTAAGGTACCCTCTTTGGGATCCCCTACTCATTACCGAGGACTTTTTGGGAGGGAGGCTAAGGCTTTATTGCAATATAAATAAGAGCTTGGGGTCAGTGTAAAACAGGCACTGAAAGCAAATGTGGCCATGATTGCAACCACAGTCTCAGCAGCTCTAGACAAAGTAAAGAAGTAAAGCAAATATAAGACCACTGAAGTAATATATTTACAGAGTCAAAGTCCAAAGACCACTTGAAAAACAAGAGCTGTGACCTGAAACCTAAAAAAAAAAATGGGATGGAAAGGAATTATTTTTTCTTTTGCTTTATGCTCTGAATCCCCTTGCCTCCAACCCTTAGTAAGCAATAATTTCGTCATCTGAAACCTGTGGATAATGACATTTGTCCTGTCTACTTTAGAAGAGAAACACAAATTCTGTTTAAATTGGGGCACCTGGGTGGCTCAGTCGGTTGGGCGTCCGGCTTTGGCTCAGGTCACGATCTCACGGTTTGTGGGTTCAAGCCCCACGTCGGGCTCTGTGCTGACAGCTCAGAGCCTGGAGCCTGCTTCAGATTCTGTGTCTCCCTCTCTCTCTGCCCCTCCCCTGCTTGTGTTCTGTCTTTCTCTCTCTCCAAAATAAACATTAAAACATTTTTTTAAAATTATGTTTAAATTAATATGAAAACTTATTGAAAACAGAAAAAGGGTAACCTGCAGGGTTTCAAAGCAATCACAGATTGGGTACTCAGTAAAGCCTGCCTGCTTGCTCTTTTTTTCTTTTTTCTTTTTCCTTTCTTCTGCCCTCCCTTCTTTCATCTCCTTTTAACAAAAATGTTGTTTTTAGGTGGTGTTTGAGGTGTTAGTAGGCTTGGGTCCCAGGACCTTTCCAACATAATAACAGAAGCACTTTGCACTCCCCTAGAGCTTCCTCTTTTTCTTTTCTGAGACAAGAGCTTCTGTTATTGTCATTTCCATGTGACAGAGGGGAAATTGGGGTTGGGGCCTCAAGCGACCTGACCTTAGGTTTCAAAAAGAAATAGTGGCAGTTTGGGACTCTGGTCTAGGGCTCTTTTACGAGTTTAGATAGCTCGCTCACTGACACCTACCCCAATGGCAACAGTAGCTGTACATTACAGTCCACTGAGGAGCTTTAAAAAACATGCCAAAGATCACTTGTCAGACCAGTTAGCATAGTAGGTAAAACAATTGACTTAGGAGCCAGATTCTGAGTTTGAATTAAGCCTTTACTACTTGGTAGCTGTGTGACCTTGGCTAGGTACTTAACTTCTCTGTGCCTCAGTTTTCCTTTTTGTAAAGTGGGGATAACACCATGTTCTCTGTAGGATTGTTCTAAGGATTCAGTGAATGAGGCACTTAGAACAGGGTCTGACATACAGTAATCGCTATTTTATTTATTAAAATTTTTTTTTAATGTTTTATTTATTTTTGAGACAGAGACAGAGCATGAGCAGGGCAGGGGCAGAGAAGGAGGGAGACACAGAATCCAAAGCAGGCTCAAGGCTCTGAGCTGTCAGCACAGAGCCCCACGCAGGGCTGGAACCCACAAACTGTGAGATCATGACCTGAGCTGAAGTTGGACGCTTAACCGACTGAGCCACCTAGGTGCACCCCGGTAGTCGCTAGGAAAAAAAAAAAAATGTTTATTTATTTTGAAGGAGAGAGAGAGAGTGAGTGTGTGCACGAGCAGGGGAGGGACAGAGAGAGAGAATCCCAGGTAGGACCTGAGCCGTCAGCGCAAAACCTGACCCAGAACCTGATGCAGGCTCCATCACCCCATTGAGATCATGACCTGAGCCGAAATGGAGTCAGATACTTAATGAACTGAGCCAGCCAGGTGCCCCTGCTATTTAAAGTCCTACACCAGAGCAAGCACTTTGCTTCTTAAATAAACCAATAAAATTGAATGTGGGGATCGTCTTGCACAAGTGCTCCTCCACCCTGGGATTCTAATGTACAGCCTGGATTTTCAAACTGTGAACGTAGTGCCTCTTGGAATTCCGCCCCTTGAAAAGTTAACTTTAACCAATGGGTGAGGAACTTTTTTTCTCTCTGCAGATGATGAGCCCAGAAACCTGTTACCTGCATCTGCAGGGACCAATGGGCGGAGGAAATTGGGGGAGAAAGAACACTCTCCACACCCTCTGGGAATTGTAGTTCCCCATGGGGCCTGTAGGCGCTCAGTGGCCAGCTAGGAACTACAACGTCCATAATGCTGCGCGCAGAGCGCCTTTACCTCTTTCCCGCGACTCTCGCTCGGCTTTCCAGTACCGCCTCTTGGCGGCGGCAGCAGAGGCACCATGGCCGACGACGGCCGACCTGCCGAGGCGCCCAGCCCACGGGGCTCCCCGGGTCGGGCGCCGCGGGTCCCGCGCGCGGTCGGGCCGGGAAGCGGGGCCAGCTGCGGGGAGACCCCTAGGACGCCGGCGCTGGCGCTGCGCTTCGACAAGCCCATCAAGCAGGCCTTCTACAATACGGGGGCCGTGCTGTTCGTGTGCCTGTGCTGCGGCGCAGCCGTGCTCGTCTACTTCATCCTGGAGGCCTTCCTGCGGCCACTGCTGTGGGCCGTGCTGTGCGGCACCTTCCTGCACCCCTTCAAGAGCTCGCTGACGCGCCTGGGCCGCCACTGGCTGCAGCGCCTGCACCGCGCGCACACGCCCATCGTGCTGGCCGCGCTGCTGCTGCCGCTCTGCTTCGCCGACTACGGCGTTGAGGCCCTGGGCGAGCAGGCGCTGCGCCGCCGCCGCCTGCTACTGCTGCTGGGCGCCGGCGGCCCGCTCCTCTACGGCCTCTACTGCCTCGGCAGCTACCTGGGCGTGCAGGTGCTGCTGGCGCACGCCGGCGCGCTCATCTGCCGCGGGCTGGACTACTTCAGCAGCCTGTGGGTGAGTGAGCGGCCACTCGGACACGGTCCGTGGGCCCAGGGCACCCCTCAACACACATCCGGCTCCCGAGGGTGCCATCCTGCAGCTCCTTCTCACTGTGCAGGTTCCCGTGCACCTAAGGAACTCGGCCCACTTCCTTCCAAAGAGAGGGCGGGGTCCTGTCCCCGCCCCCATCTTAATACTCTAAGGTGGTTGTGTCCCTAGTTTGGGAATCGCAGTTCCGCTTTTCAGGTTGACTTGAGCATGGGCAGGTGGACTTGAATTTACCCCTGGGCAGCGTGCGGGGCGGCGGAGGTGGGGTCCGACCATCTTTAGTTCTCACGGGAGGCTTTTCTGGATATCAGCTGGAAGGGGCCTTAGAGATCCTAGTCCAGCTTGTCATCCTGCAGATGGGAGAAGTGACTGCTTACCAGGCTAGGGCTAGTTAGGGACAAAGAAGGGACGGATTGACTCAAGTTTCTCAAGTCATAAGACGAAGTTTGCTTCAAAGGCCGTTGCTGCTTCTGAGTTCAGGAGCTTTCGAGTATACTTGGTGTGAGGCACCTGGGCCTGCTCCCACGCCACACTCGACTTCTTGGGAACCACTTGTGGAGGGACTGCTGTACCAGAGTACCTTGCCTCCCGCCTGGATTACTTAAGCAGACTGAGTAAAGAAGAGGTAGATTTGTTTCTTGGATCGCCCTGCGCTTATTCATAGAAAATTTGGGAGCTTTAGAATTGGAAAGGATTTCAAAGATAATCTAGTGGCACATTTCCTAACTCAGACTAGATTCTAGACCAGTTAATCCCCCAACTATTTAACTGAGGGCTATTAAAAACAGGTGAATATTTAATGCATGAGAATGCTAATTCGTCAATAAACAGTACATTTAAAAATAATTTTCTTTGCTTTTGTCAGTGTTCAGTGCACCTTGACATCAAGTTGCAAAATGATACCCCTTATGTGTGAGTTTTGAGTTGCTAAGGTTATTGGTGGAGTGATAATTGATTCCAGAACTCTTGTATTCTCTTGTTCTGTCACTACCACCTCTCAGTTTCCATTAAAAGGGGATTGAACGTGTTGATGGATGCTTGGGTTTGTAGGGGTTTAGAAGGAGTAAGATGCAGGCTTTGTCTTCAAGGTCATGGAATCATACGTGAACATGTTCTCATGGAGATGGCAGACAAACACGTCATTACCAACCCATTATGGGCCAGCGAGATATTGGGGAGCACCTCATCCATAATTTTGGGATGCTGTCTGTGTGTGCAACTGCTAAGTGATCAGACCAGCTTTGGCCTCCAAGTGGCCTGGGCTATTTCAGTTGTAGAAAAGAGGGATGTGGAATGACCTTTGAACTCCTGGGGCTTGCTGGATTGTCAGGTGGGAGTGATCCTGGAGTTTTTTTTACTGCCAGATGCCTGCCACTTCTCAGGAGAGGCTTCTGAGGCACAGAGAATGTGATCGTCCCAAAGTCACATAACTTGTGAAGAAATCCAGAGTATGCTTCATCTCCTTTACCCTGTTATTTATACCTTCCTTGCTATTTCTTGTTTCACAGTTCAGTTGACTGCCTCATATAAGACCAAATTCTATATGCTGTTAAGAAATATAAATACTGTGACTTGATTCCTACCCTCAAGAAATTCAGTCTTGTCAAAGGCAGACACATGTACAGTTTCTGCTGACATTTTGACTGTTGATACTGCAATTTAGTGTAAATTACTGTTGGCAAGACCAAATAGCATATCCACGAAACTATAGGAAATTGGAAAGTAAAAGATCTAACGTATAAATAACATAACGTCATACTATACTAAGAAGTTGAATATATGGATAAAGTGGCAAGATTAGTGGAAAGTGGGGCATTTCTGCCAGTTACTCCCAGTGAAAAATGAGATGAGGAATTGAGTACCAGTGAAGAAGTGCCTGTAGCTGAATGTATGTAGTTCTGAATATCTTTTTTTACAGAGGAGAAACCCTCATTTTTGTACTTTACTCGAATACCCTTGTATGAGTTGTGAATGAATGGAAGAGGAGTAAGGGCCAATATTAATTTGGCTAGAAGGCGGGAGGAAGGTCTAGCCAGTTAATGATTTTTGTTGTTTATTTATTTTGAGAGAGAGGGAGAGAGAGCGCGCTCAGGGGGAGGGGCAGATAGAAAAGGAGAGAGAATCCTAAGAGGCTCCTTGTTGTCAGCACAGAGCCCGGCCCTGGAGCTCTGTCTCATGAGCCATGAGAGCAAGGCCTGAGCCGACATCAAGAGTTGATGTTTAACCCACTGAGCCACCGAGGCGCCCCCGATTAGTGATTTTTAAAAGGCTTGCAAGAGCTGTTTGGCTACAGTGATGGGGGCACAGGAAAAGAGTGGAGGAAAACAAAACTATTGTAAAAGAGAGTATGAGTTAACTAGAAGTGCATAGGAATGGTAGAGGGGCTTAAATCGAACCAGTGGGTCCCCTAGGTTGATCTGAATTTGAGAGAAACAAGGCTTGAAGTTGTGGTTTCTTGCAGCAACCCTTAGGGGTGGGCGGGTAGATGGGGGAGAGGTGTACTTGGGAAGCAGAGACAGGGAGTCCTCAGCTCTCCGCCAAAAGGGCAGATTAAGGCCTGACCTGAAGTGAAGGAACGTCGTGTGACTGGGCAAGGAGCCCACGCTGTAACTTTCCTGTCTCAGAGTTCACAGTCGGTGTGGTTCTGTGAGCCCACACAGAGCTGTCTTGGTATAGAGAAAGAGTCCATATTTTCTAGACAACTTGTAAATTTGAACCTGCTGCTGAAGAGAGACATAGATAGGAAAGGGAGGGAGAAAAGTTACATTTAAGCAAATCTACGTTTTGGGGAGCCGACATTTCATACCTTTAAGATCCAACTTTTGAGCGTCTATCACATGCCAGGCACTGTATCAGGTGCTTTCATGGGTGTTGTTTTCTACTTACAATTATCCTGTGAAGAATGAGAGAGGGATTTCATTGATGTAAAGACTGGTTTAGAGATTGATCTGTTCATTCCGACAGTAAATGGTTCAGCAGCCCAATCAGCAAAATTCTTTTGTCAGCAAAACTCTTAGTAACCTTTGATAAGAATTTTTAAAAGTTTCCCCCTACTTTGTTGTGTTTATTTTTATTTTATTTAAAAAATTTTTATAATGTTTTATTTATTTTTGACAGAGAGAGCATGAGCGGGGGAGGGGCAGAGAGAGAGGGAGACACAGAATCTGAAGCAGGCTCCGGGCTCTCAGCTGTCAGCACAGAGCCCGACATGGGGCTCAAACTCACCTCGAGATCATGACCTGAGCCGAAGTCGGACACAACCGACTGAGCCACCGAGGCGCCCCTACTTTGTTGTGTTTAAATGTTTCAGTTTAACTTTTTAGAATAGAAACTGATTTTAGTTATTTGGGGAAAAATGTAGAAGAATATCAGGACTGTACTAGCCACACATGTTCCCCCAAAGACCCTTGGATTCTAGTCTTCTAGAAACCTTGGTCATCACTTTCTTTCTTTTATCTTTGTATCTGTTCAGCTATTTCCAAGTCCTGTACAGTTTTCCTCTCTAGTGGCTTCCATACCTGTGTTCTCCTTTGTTGCCAATTTATCCTTCTAGTTCTGTTCCTCTTCACCTCATTTTTGGGTTTCTTCAGTCTCTTAACACCCTATTCTGCTTGCAAGTGAAAGACGAAGCATTTATGGTGTGAATAATTCTTTTAAACAGTTTGAAATATATTAGAATTTTGTAGGGACTTCAGAAGTGATTTCTAAGCACTTAAAAAAAAAAAATCACCTGTTGCACCAAGCTCACCTGTGACACAGTCCTTGGGGCCCTTTGCATCTTCCCATGATGTAGAGTTATCAAGATAAAACTGAAAAGCAAATTCCCTCTCCTCCCCTGCCCCTTCTTCTTTGCTGGGAGTGTTTTGATCTTCCTGTCCCTCTTACTTAGTCCATACATGTTAGAAGATTTGGAGACCCTCTATAGTTTTTGTGTAATAGTAATAGATTTGATTTCTTCCACGGTTTCTGATCCTATTGTTTCCATTTTACTTTATAAAGAAGTATGAGGTAGAAAGAATAGTGGCAGAAGGTGAGAAGACCGTAAATTCTACTTATTTAATTTTTTTTTTTTTTTGTAAGTAATCTCCCCAGTGTGGGGCTCAGACTCATGACCCTGAGATCAAGAGTCCCATGCCCTTTTGACTGAGCCAGCCAGGTGCCCCGAGACTGTAAATTCTCAACTGAGCTCTGTCAATAGCTTGTTCTGTGACCTTTGACCGGCCAGGGCTCTTCTATGGGCTACTCCACTCCAGCTGTGTGAAGCGTAGGGTTGGCTTCCATGATTTCTCAGCTTCCTTGCACGGTTCCCAAGTGTTTGGCGGTACTGCCCAAGAGGCTCTTAGTCAGCCAGTCGGGCCCACTCTCTTCCACTTCTGAACCCTTGTCTAGGTGTGCTTTTGCTTGCCTGGCATCAGTAAGGAGGAAAGTTGCCAGTGCTTAGGTTCTTTCTCAAAGACGCTGATTATAAAAGATACTTGACTCTAAGTTGCCACACCACAAAAGAGAATAGTTTTCAAATTGGGATACAGCTGTTTTAAAGGAGAATGAAATAGCCGAAGCAATCACTGATTGAGATTTGTACATTTGTGCAGTTGGGATTATGCATCAGGGGCTGCTGCTGGGAGGTTGTTCTCGCTGTGAAAGACTTGGGAAACTGTTTTTGCAAAAACGTGCAACAGAAGCAAGCCCAGTTGTTTTTCCGGTTAGTGCCCACATGGCAATAAATAAAACCGTCTAAAAGGCAAAGTCTACTTATGTTTTATGCACTTAGTATTTTATCAGAAAAGCCTATGTGGTTAATAAGCCTGATGAAAGGAAAATGTGATTATTAGTTTGTAGTGCTAAATAAATGTTGCCAGTTTTTTTTTTTTTTTTAATTTTTTTTTTCAACGTTTATTTATTTTTGGGACAGAGAGAGACAGAGCATGAACAGGGGAGGGGCAGAGAGAGAGAGGGAGACACAGAATCGGAAACAGGCTCCAGGCTCTGAGCCATGAGCCCAGAGCCCGACGCGGGGCTCGAACTCACGGACCGAGAGATCGTGACCTGGCTGAAGTCGGACGCTTAACCGACTGCGCCACCCAGGCGCCCCTAATGTTGCCAGTTTTTATGGGACATTTTATGTGGTATTGAGCACACATTGGTGCTTTAAAGTGAGTATTAAATGTGTATTTTGAAAAGGATACATTGTTTTAAAGAACACACATTTGAGAAAGTATGCCCTCTTATATATAAACTGTGGTTCATTGATTTCCTCCATAGCTGGAAGCAAATTCATACTTGAACAGGATTGTTCAGATGCTAAGCGTAGAGACAAATATAAAACTCTTAAAGACAGACTTTTAGAAATCCATACTAGAAATTATATTTGTAATTTGAAAGTACAAAATCCTTATTTTTGGTGAATTTATTTTAAAGAATATTTAGCAATTTCAAAAATTGGTTCAAGTAAAACATGTTATATACAACACAACTTAAGCAACATAGAAGTCTGTATGGTAAAGTGAATAGTTTCTTTGCCACCATTCCCACAGGGTAACATGTTACTATTGTTAACTGATGAATAACCAAAATTTCTTTGTGTGCTTATATGAACATATAAAGTATGGGGCATTTGTTTTTCAAAACAAAAATGGGGTAACATATATATACAATTTTGCACCTTGGTCTTTCATTTATCTTTGTATTATACACATCTTTCCTTGTTAGCACTAATAGATACAGCTCTTTCTTTTTAATAGTACTATAGTATAAAAAAAAATTTTTTTTCCAGATGTCTTTTAGAAAATGTTGTAGCTCTGAATATGTGTTAGGATAATCTGATAAACATTTTTCAAACATTGGTAATTTATGTAATCATAACGGTTTAATAAGAAATCTATAAAGTGTTTATAAATGGTCATACTTTTTGAGCTAATAATATCCTGTGAATCTTTTCTGAGGAGACGCTTCAGAATATCGGGGGGAAAATATCCATAGGTCAAAAGAGGTGTTGTTTTTTTTTTTTTAATTTTTTTTTAATGTTTATTCATTTTTTGAGAGACAGAGTGTGAGTGGGGGAGGGACAGAGAGAGAGGGAAACAGAATCCAAAGCAGGCTCCAGGCTCTGGATGGACGGCACAGAGCCTGATGTGGGGCTCGAACCCACAAACCGCGAGATCATGACCTGAGCCAAAGTCGGACGCTTAACCCATTGAGCCACCCAGGCGCCCCAAAAGAGGTTTTTTAAGTTCAAAACGTTTGCAGAGTGCCTGGGTGTCTCAGTCAGTTAAGCATCTGACTCTTGATTTCAGCTCAGGTCATGATCTCAACGAATGGTTTGTGGGATTGAGCTCTGCATTGGGCCCTGTGCTGTCAGTGTAGAGCCTGTTTGGGATTCTCTCTCTCTCCTCCTCCTCTCTGGCTCTCCCCTGCTTATACTCTCTCTCTCTCAAAATAAATAAATAAACTTAAAAAAAATCTTTAAAAAAAACCCTCAAAAAACATATGCTGTTTATAAAGATGAAAATACTTTTAGAAAATTCAACACTTGAAGGAAAGCAGAAAGAAGCAAATTGCTCCCTGAAATCCAACTACCCAGAGATACTATTTTTAAATATTTGGGCTGAGTGTATTTTCACCAATACAGATTTACACATGTGTGCATTTATACTGTCATTGAATGTAGATATTCATGATACCTCTGAAAGTCTGAAAAATTGTTCCAGTTTCTGGAGGTACCATTATTTAAAGAGTCCTTTACAAAATGACATTTAAGTTATTTTTTAAAATATTTTTTGCAGCCGCAGTGAACATTTTCAGATCTGTGTGCACAGTATATGGAACTTCTATAAACCAAACTAGGAACTTCCGTAAACCAAGTTCCTAGAAGTAGAATTGGGGAGTGTATTTAATAAGTGGGTGTTTTATTTTTTTTTTTAAATTTTTTTTTCAATGTTTATTTATTTTTGGGACAGAGAGAGACAGAGCATGAACGGGGGAGGGGCAGAGAGAGAGGGAGACACAGAATCGGAAACAGGCTCCAGGCTCTGAGCCATCAGCCCAGAGCCTGACGCGGGGCTCGAACTCACGGACCACGAGATCGTGACCTGGCTGAAGTCGGACACTTAACCGACTGCGCCACCCAGGTGCTCCGATAAGTGGGTGTTTTAAACTGAAATAAGGCTATCAGTGGGTTTCAGGTTTACTAGGTGAAAACATGTGCTTCTCTTTAGACCATGAGTCTCCCTCTGAAGTATGGAGTCTCTTTTCTCTCCCCGTAAGTGATACTGATTCCTTATGAGTACACGTAAGAAACAGAAACTTACTAGAAATCAGTTTAAAAACCATCATAGGCTTAATCTCTGAAAGCAGGTTCTTGTGCTTTGTTATCCCTGACTTATGGTCAGCTTTTGCTCACACAAAATATTCCATTTTTAGACAGCTATAGTTTGTTAGAAAAATTTATCCTCATGTTGAGCTGCAGTGTGGTGTTTCCTGATTCCCACCTATTGTTTCTGCTCTCAGGACCACAGGGGTTAAGGTGAATGCCTCTCCCAGATGACTTCTTCCTAGCTGTTTGAAGATAGCTATCAAATCCTCATATTTTCTTCTTTTTTTTTCCTAAATGGAGCAGTTTTTTACTGCCCCCCCCCCCCAACTATAGTTTGTATCTCCTATGTGGTGATTTCTATTTCCTTTCCCAGTCTGAACGTTATGGCTGTGGTTTTGATAGTGCGGAAGTCATTGAAACAATCATTTTTCCTGATATGAGCATTATTAATAGGCACTCACACTATTTATACTCCTGACTCACACTGAACTGAAAAGTAGCCTAGCCATCCTCTTCCCATTCAGTACTTTGCAGGTGAGTTTGAACCTAAGAGCAGATTTTTGCATCTTTCTATTAAATTTAATCTTTTTGGAATTAGCCATTGTTCTAGCTTCGGGATATCTTTTTGAATCATTATAGTCATCTCCGTTTTTATTGACTGTTGCCAATTTTGTGGAATCTGTGAATTCAATTAATATGCTTTCTAGTCTCTTACCTGAATTACTGACTCAATGTTTCATGGCATGGGGCTCATTACCCCTGTGTGCACCGAAGACTGACCGTTTGCTGAGGATCATTTTTTAACAGATTTGGTATGCAAGTGTGCTATTATTATACGCTGATTTCATTCTGAGCTCTACAGCCCTACTTCAAATTCTCTGAATTCCCAGGTTAAATTTGTGTGGTTCTGCAAGCTTGAACTGTTTTGATGCAGCTGTAGTTCCACTTCCCATGTGCTCATATAGCTGGGGCTTAAGATCTCTTGAATATTTCATCTAATAGAGTTGCTTGAAGAAATATCCTTTCCATTATAAAAGAATTTGTGCTCATTAAAGACACTTTGGAAGATACAGAAAAAGGAAAAGGAAAACCAGAATCTTATCACCCAAATACAATTACTAACTTCTTAGTACATTTACTTTTCCTCCCACCATGCAGTAGCTATAATCATGTCACATGTGTTTTTTATATTTTGCTTTTTCTTTAAGCGTATCTTTTTTTTTTTTTTTTTAATTTTTTTTTTTCAACGTTTATTTATTTTTGGGACAGAGAGAGACAGAGCATGAACGGGGGAGGGGCAGAGAGAGGGAGACACAGAATCAGAAACAGGCTCCAGGCCCCGAGCCATCAGCCCAGAGCCCGACGCGGGGCTCGGACTCACGGACCGCGAGATTGTGACCTGGCTGAAGTCGGACGCTTAGCCGACTGCGCCACCCAGGCGCCCCTCTTTAAGCGTATCTTAAGAGTGTTTTTAACTCTATAGTTTTTGTTTAAAAAAAACCAACACTGTAATGGTTGAATAACATTTTATTGAGTGAATCCTCTGTAGTTACTTCCCAGTTGAACTTTTGGGTTATTCACTTTTCACTATCCTAAATTTTACTCTGATGAGCTTCTTTATATTATAGAGACTTTTTCAGAATTTATTATTATTTAGTAAGGTTCCAAAGCTGAAGTCTAAGGTCAGAAGCTAAAAACATTTTTAAGACCAGAAGACTATTATTTTTTTGTTTTATTTATTTATACAGTAGAGGGGAGGTGCAGAGAGAGAGAGAGAATCCCAAGCAGGTTCCACACTGGTCAGCACAGAGCCTGACGTGGGGCTCGATCCCAGGAACAATGAGATCGTGACCTGAGCTGAAATCAAGTGGGACGCTTAACCAACTGAGCCACCCAGGCTCCCCCAGAAGACTGTTTTTATTGATTGATACAACCCAAATAAAGTAGGAGATGGTTTTTTTTCCCTGTCTTTTGTAGTAATCACATCAGTTCCTTTTTCTTCATTCTCTGAATTGGAACTTAAAGTTCTTTTTTTTTTTTTTTTTTTTTTTGCTTTAATTTGCCTCCCCCCCCCCACCCCCGCCCCAGGGTTCAGGTTATTTTAATAGGTTTATGATGCTCACATTGTTTTCCATCTTTTGTAAATATTATTAGAGTTTTTGTGTGGGCTGTGCAGGTGTTTCCAAGTGCTAGAGTCATTTAGTTTTGGTGTAGGGAAAACTGAGAGGGGGACCCTGGTGGGTCCTCTGTTCTCAACACTCTCTCTCTCTTCCTCTGGTAATATTTTTTTTTAGCTACACTTCTTCAGCTGTCCACATAACTCTGGACTAGGTTTAACCATCTCTTACCTAGATTACTTCAGGGGTCACACTTCAGTTGGCTGCCTTCTTGCTAGCTTTAAAAAAAAATTCTTCTCACAGTTAACAACATATTTCATAGGCTGTGATGGAATCTTTTAACCCAATTGTTTTGGGAAAGCTTTCTTTTTTGTTGCTGTACTTTTCTGAATATTCATCTATAGAGCAAACTCGAAGAATTCCATGACTTAAGCTCTTGATTTAAGTCCATGGCTTAAAAATTGAATATTTTATCTTAAGTATCTTTATGCATCAAATAGTTTTGAACTTTAAAGTATCTTAAAACTTTGTGGGGGTTTTTTTGGTTAAGATTTTTTGCCTTTTAAGATTTTATTTTTATTTTTTATTTTTTTCAATGTTTATTTTTGAGAAAGCAAGAGCGCGAGCAGGGGAGGGGCAAGCGGGGGTGAGGGGCGGGGGGGGGGGGCAGAGGATCCCAAGCAGGCTCCGTTCTGACAGCAGAGAGCCAGATGTGGAGCTTGAACTCACCATGAGATCATGACCTGAGCTGAAGTTGGATGCTTAACTGACAGAGCCACCCAGTGCCCTTAAGATTTTATTTTTAAGTAATCTCTACACCCAATATGGGACTTGCAACCCGGGACCAAGAGTCACATGCTGTACCAACTGAGCCAGCCAGGTGCCCCAAGACTATTGAAATAATATAACCATATATGCTAGATTTCAAATGCTTGTTTATTTCAAAACTTGATTCGTTTAAACAGAAGAAGAAGATCTATACACATGTCATTTAGCACCACCACCTTCATCTTATCTGTGTTATATCCACAGCTCTCATGCTGTATAGATGTTTGCAGATTTTGTACGAATGTATGTTTATTTTCATGTGTATATATTAACAACTGTGTCTGTATTTCATTTATTTAAGATCTGGACACTGGTAGTTGGCTATGTGTTGGCTGTCTCATTCAAGTGGAATGCAAGCACTGAACGCTACTTGAGAGCAGTTTCAATTCCTGTCTGGATTATATTGCTTTTTCATTTAGGTGGGTCCTTTTCTCTAAGAAAGTCTAGCTTAAGATCAGCAGAGGCTGATTGTTTGAATTGAAGTGAATTTTTTTGTAGTGTTGTATGTTGCATTTAACATTCTTTAAAATAATCTTTAGAAAATGTTCTGCTTTAATCTTTCTTTAGTCTTTAATAAAGATGTTGTAACATGTCTATCTTTTGATTATATTGAATGTTCATTTTCAAAAGGTCCTTTAAAAATAAATATATCTTAAAAAGTAAAGCACACTTACAGTGTCATGGCCATTTATGAGTGTCATACTTCAGGAGGATATAGATAAGCAGTTAAGTATGTGAGAGACAGTTATAGGAACCAGACGTATTTACGCCGGGTAAGAGAAGGGGACTGGGCTACACGAGTGGGGAGGAAGAGGAGGGAAGGAGAAAATAAAATATGGAAGCCTAGTTGAAGGACTGTCCTGTGAAAGAATGGTTTAAACAGATCTCTCTTCCTATGGGGGAGAGATGTCAGAGCAAGGAGTAGCTTCAGGGAGACAAATCTGTTCAACGTAAAGACGATTAGTGTCAGCTGCTCAAAAGAATGAGTTTCCTGGTATTTGGGACTCTTTACTGTTAGCTGAATGGCTGCTAGGATGTTATAGAGTGATTTTTTTTCAGGGACTCTTATCTCCAAGTTAAGACTTAGGGAACATTAGGTTCTAATTTAAAAACAAAATTCAGTAACCTAGAGCAGTAGTTAGCCTACTTAAAGTAGTTTTTAGAGCTACTTACAGTTAAAAATAAAACACCAGAGCTGATTGAAAGTATTTCTTTGCTTAGAGACTGATGTGGAACAAAGCATTGCTTTCGAGCTTTGCTGATTTGGAATCCTAGAGGAGTATATTAGCAAGATCCCCTAATGTCCGATGTGACTCATTTTGAATTTGGGGAAGGCAGAGGAGGAGGCAGCAATTCAGGAGGCTCTAGATTTACTCAGGGAAACGCAAATGCCTGTGGGTAGGTACCTGGTCCTTGGCGCTTGTTAGCGTTTTTGCCTTTTAAACTGAGGATACATTGAAGCTTTTTGCAGTGCTGTTCTGGGCCATTTCACCCGCTCTTGAGAGATGGAGTTCACACCCAGTGGTATTTTCAGGAAATGAAATCAGGCTCCATGACTTTAGGTTCTATAACTGATGCAGGTAATTTTGAGGTTAAATGGAAGGTTTGAGTTCAGGATGGTCTTAAATCCTAGGTGTGCATTAGAATGGACTTGATTCCTCAGGTGATATGAGCACGTTAAGGGGAGGCTGGCACATACCCAATTTTATTTTTTTTTTAAATATTTTTAGTGTTTATTTTTGAGAGAGAGTACAAACAGGGGAGAGGCAGAGAGAGAGGGAGACACAGAATCCGAAGCAGGGTCCAGGCTGTGAGCTGTCAGCACAAAGCCCAATGCGGGGCTCAAACTCCCGAACCATGAGATCATGACCTGAGCCAAAGTTGGACGCTCAACCAACTGAGCCACCCAAGCTCCCCTGGCACATACCCAATTTTAGACGAGGGGCCTCAGCAGAGCTGGTTTTAACTGAGACAAACCCTGAATTGAGGCTTCATCGCTCTTTAAAAAAAAAAAAAATTTCCCTGTGAAACAATTTTGTTAACGTCTTCTATGGCAAATTGTTATGTCAGTTTACTAATTCTTTTAAAGATGTGTGCTAGGTTTTCAACTAAAAATGTTAACTCTTGATAATTTTCAGCATCCCTGGCGGGCTCATGGAGAATTCCAGTATTCCTGGTTATTGTTTTCCTGATGTCTGTGGGCACCCTCTATGAAAAACATAATGGAAAAGAGTCTTCTGGTAAGAAATGGAACATTCTATTAATATTATTCTTTTTTTCAACGTTTTTATTTATTTTTTTTGGGACAGAGAGAGACAGAGCATGAACAGGGGAGGGGCAGAGAGAGAGGGAGACACAGAATCGGAAACAGGCTCCAGGCTCTGAGCCATCAGCCCAGAGCCTGACGTGGGGCTCGAACTCACGGATCGCGAGATCGTGACCTGGCTGAAGTCGGACGCTCAACCGACTGCGCCACCCAGGCGCCTCTCTATTAATATTATTCTTAAGAAGTGTTTGAGAAAGTAGCTTTATTTTAAAAACATGCAAAGATGAAACGGCTTAGCATCTGTTTAAAAATCTGTATTTTCTGAATAGAAAATAAACTTGTTTATAATATTTTAGGTTTTTGGTTTTTGTTTTTAAAGTAGGCTTCACACGTAGCATGGAGCCCAACATGTGGCTTGAATTCTAAGATCAAGACCTGAGCTGAGATCGGGTCAGATACTTAACCGACTGAGCCACCCAGGAGCCCCTAAAATATTTTAGGTTTTAAGACAGCGCCCCACTTCCCTTCCCCTGCCTTTTAAAAAATTTTTTTTTTTGCATTTTTAAAGGTATAATTCATATAACATAAAATTAACCATTAACTTTTTTAAGGTGGCATTTAGTACATTCACAATGTTATGTAACCGTTACTTCCGTCTAATTTCAAGATCTTTTCATCACCCCAAGAGGAAACCCTGTACTCACAGCTAACTATAAAGTTAGGTCATTTATTTGAAATCTTTTTTGTTTAAAAAAGTCTTAAGTTTATTTATTTTGAAAGAGAGATCACAAGTGGGGGAGGGTCGGAGAGAAGAAGAGACAGAATCCCAGGCAGACTCTGCACCATCAGCACAGAGCCCAGCGTGGGGCTTGAACTCATGAACGCCGAGATCATGACCTGAGTGGAGATAAAGAGTCGGACGCTTAACCGACGGGGCCACTCAGACGCCCTGAGATCTTTTTTCTTAATGTAGGCGTTTATCACTCTAAACTGTTCTCTTAGAACTGTTTTTCCGTCCCATAAATATCATTTGTTGTGTTTCTGTTTTCTTTGGGTCAAGATACTCTTTGATTTCCTTTTTGATTTCTTCTTTGACACAGTGTTTAATGAGAATTCTACCATTTAATTTCCACATATTTGTGAGTTTTCCAGTTTTTCTGTTGCTTGTGCTTTGGTGGGTGTTCTGTCTAAAAGAAACCATTGCCAAATCCAAGATCATGAGTGTTTGATCTTGTGTCCTGTTGATCTTGTGTCTTGTAACTTTGTTGAATTTATTCATAAGCTTTAATAATTTTTTGTGGTTACTTTAGGATCCTGCATATGTAAGAGAATCATCTGTGAATAAAGATACTTTCTTTCTAATTTAGGTGCTGTTTTGTTTTGTTTTTTTTTCCTTTTTTGCTTCGTTGCTCTGGCTGGAACTTCCAGTACAATGTTGAATACACCATTTTCTTTTAAAGATTATTTTTGAGATACTATGGTTGCAAGTGATTTATATCCAAAAACAGTTTGTTAAAGATACAGGTTTCTTTCTTTCTTTTTTTTTTTTTTTTAATTTTTTTTTTTCAACGTTTATTTATTTTTGGGACAGAGAGAGACAGAGCATGAACGGGGGAGGGGCAGAGAGAGAGGGAGACACAGAATCGGAAACAGGCTCCAGGCTCTGAGCCATCAGCCCAGAGCCCGACGCGGGCTCGAACTCACAGACCGCGAGATCGTGACCTGGCTGAAGTCGGACGCTTAACCGACTGCGCCACCCAGGCGCCCCCTTTTTTTTTTTTTTAATGTTTTTACTTTATTTTATTTTATAATTTTTTTTAATTTTATTTTTAATTTTTTTAAATTTACATCCAAATTAGTTAGCATATAGTGCAACAATGATTTCAGGAGTAGATTCCTTAGTGCCCCTTACCCATTTAGCCCATCCCCTCTCCCACACCCCCTCCAGTAACCCTTTATTTGTTCTCCATATTTATGAGTCTCTTCTGTTTTGTCCCCCTCCCTGTTTTTATATTATTTTTGTTTCCCTTCCCTTATGTTCATCTGTTTTGTCTCTTAAAGTCCTCATATGAGGGAAGTCATATGATTTTTGTCTTTCTCTGACTGACTAATTTCACTTAGCATAATACTCTCCAGTTCCATCCACGTAGCTGCAAATGGCAAGATTTCATTCTTTTTGACTGCCAAGTAATACTCCATTGTATATATATATACATCTTCTTTATCCATTCATCCATCGATGGATATTTGGGCTCTTTCCATACTTTGGCTATTGTTGGTAGTGCTGCTATGAACATGGGGGTGCAGGTGTCCCTTAGAAACAGCATACCTGTATCCCTTGGATAAATGCCTAGTAGTGCAATTGCTGGGTCATAGGGTAGTTCTAGTTTTAGTTTTTTGAGGAACCTCCATACTTTTTTCCAGAGTGGCTGCACCAGCTTGCATTCCCATGTTTTTATTTTATTTTTGAGAGAGAGACAGAATGCGAGTGGGGGAGGGACAGAGAGAGAGGGAGACAGAATCTGAAGCAGGCTCCAGGCTCTGTAGCTCAGAGCCTGATGTGGGGCTCGAACTCACAGACTGTGAGATCATGACCTGAGCCGAAGTCAGATGCTCAACCGACTGAGCCACCCAGGTGCCTCTAAAGATAGAGGTTTCTAATGAGCTGTAAGATGGAGCATAGGGTGGCCGGATATTAATGGTCTGCACATCATCAATCAGACTGGACTTCTCCTTATCCATCCACGTGGAAACAGCTATGGCTGGAGAGGTAAATCTGAGCAGCACACGGCTTCTACAGCAACCGATGTTACTTCTTTCTGATGGTTATACATCAAGAAAAAGCAAATTACTAATTAATTGCAGCAGATTGTTAAAAGAAAAAAATTAATTTCTTAGATATCATTTTGTATAGTTAAATTAGAGAATACTACAGAGAAACAAAAAGAAGAAAATAAAAATTACTCAAAATCCCATTATGCATCTAAATGTTTACTAATGCCTTAAGACTTTTATGCCTTCAGAATTTAAAACACAAGAAAATTGGATTATAGTGAACATTCTATTTTGTAATCTACACTTTAAATCTTATGTCATGAGCACCTTTCTATGTCAAATACACTTCTAAAACATTTTTAGCATCTTCATTTTATGCTAATCACAAGGCTATTTGTGGCATCCTTGTGTATTTGTATAGCTACCTTATAGTTTGTGTGTGTGTGTGTGTGTGTGTTAACTTTTTTTAAGATTTTTTTAATTTTAATTTTTAGATAGTGCAAGCAGGGGAGAGGGAGGGAGGGAGGGAGGGAGGGAGAGAGAGAGAGAGAGAGAGAGAGAGAGAGAGAGAGAGGATCCCAAGCAGACTCCATGCTCCGTGTGCAGAGCCTGACGTGGGGCTTGATTCCACAACCCTGGGATCATGATATAGGCCAAAATCAATAGTCGACTGCTCAACCAACTGAGCCACCCAGGCCCCGTGTGTGTGTGTGTGTGTGTGTGTGTGTGTGTGTGTGTGTGTGTTTGATTAAATTGCTCTTTGTTTTTTTGTTTTTTGTTTTTTTGTCTGGAAACCATCTCTCTCTGAGAGTGGAAAATAGGAGAGATTTTTTTTGTTTTTTTTTCCAGTTTTCTTTATTCGCCCAATCTTCCTGGTCACAATCTATTAGTCTCTGTGGTTATATATCAGACCAGTAGAAGTAAACTTCTGTTTTGACAACTACTGTATGAAGCTTGGTGTTCACCACTTGTTCCTCTGGGTAACTTTATCTCCCTTCCTCCCTCCCCTTTCTGCTAATAGCAATGGTTTATAGAGCTTGGCTTATCCCTCACCCCTCACCACTTACCCCAGGATGGTTTCCTTTTTTTGTTTTTCTGGAAATCAGTTCTTCTCTTTTCTTGTCTTTCTATCCTTATTTACGTTTTTACTTGAGGTGTATTTGACATATAACATTGTATCAATTTCAGGTGTACAACGTAATGATTCAATATTTGAATAGTACATTGTGAAGTGATTATAATAATCTAGTTAACATCCATCACCTTGTGTAGTTACAAAAAAGTTTTTTTTTCTTGTGATGAGAACTTTTAAGATCTATTCTTAGCAACTCTCAAATATGCAATACAGCATTATTAGCTCTAGACACCATGCTGTGTATTACATCTCTGTGACTTATAACAAAGCATATACCTTTTGACTCCCTTCACCCATTTTTCCTATTTCCTTCTCCCAACTCTGGCCACCAAGCGTGTGTGTGTGTGTGTGTGTGTGTGTGTGTGTGTGTGTGTAACATTTCCACATATAAGTGAGATCATATGGTATTTGTCTTTCTTTGTCTGACTTATTTAGCTTAGCATAATGCTCTTGAAGTCCATCTAAGATTTCTTTTCTTTCTTTCTTTCTTTCTTTCTTTCTTTGGCTGAGTAATATTCCATTCTGTACTTACACCACATTTTCTTTATCCATTCATGCACTGATGGACACTTAGGTTGTTTCCATATCTTGAGGATTTTAAGTAATGCTGTAATGAACATGGGGTCATATAGATCTTTTCCAGTTAGTGTTTCTGTTTTCTTTGGATAAATACACTCAAATGGAATTGCTAGATCTTATGGTAGTTCTATTTTTTACTTCTTAAGGACAGTTTTCTCCTTTTGACTGCTTTTGTACAGGGCCAAGTAAGTACTTCATTGTAAGTTATGAATAATCTAGGTTAAAGCAGTGGTTTCAAATAGGTTTTCTCTTAGGTGTAAATTCTCATCAGCTGGTGAAGGCAGCTCAGGGAGCCATGCAGACAGGGTTCTAAGACCAAGTTTTGAGCTGTGGGAAAAAGAAGGCCATGTTTGATTATTATTATCAGCCATAAACCCAGCATGGATATGTGCTGGCATGCCCAGCAGATTTCTGGTATTTGTATTCTAGACTGTTACAAGGAAGGAAATCACAGAGACACAGAACATATGTTGAAAGCAGATTTATAAATGTTGGGTTTTCTTGTTTTGTTTACTTTTATTCTAGCCTATTTCAGAATATTCATTTCTTTTTTAATTTTTTAAAGTTTATTTGAGAGAGATGCATGCAAGCAGGGGAGGGGCAGAGAGAAAGAGAATCCCAAGCAGGCTCCATGCTATCAGTACAGAGCCCGACATGGGGCTCGAACTCTGGAAACTGTGAGATCATGACCTGAGCCGAAACCAAAAGTCGGATACTTAACCACTGAGCCACCCAGACACCCCCAGAATAGATTATTCTTGATCTAGAATCCTTTTTATAGACTGCTAGTGTAGGTAATCTTCATCATAAAATAAATCTTTTAAACATTTTTTTCCTCTTAATTTGAGTATTTGTTTTTCCTCTTGCCCCTAGAACCTTGTTTCTTTTAGGCATCAGAACTCAAAACATCTAATCCAAATTAAGACAACCTTTCCCTTTTATTACAGCCAGTTCCCTCCTGTAGATGTCACTGTACTATAGTTAGGTACAGGAATGCTTTAGTGCTCCACCAGGGCGGTACGTGCATTTATTCCTCACTGATCACTTCCATCGTCCTGTTGTACGACTTGTACTTTTTCCTAGGCACCTATGTAGGCATCTTTCTCTGTGTCTTTTGAGCTTTGAATCTCAGTGTTGTAGAAGCTTTTATGACCTATGATTCACTGGATTCACACAATTAATACTTTGGATTTGCTCAGATTTCAAAGCATGAAGTTTGTTTAGTTCCTAGATCTGGTAGAGTCTTCTTGTGGATCATTGTGGAGTTTCAGCTGTTCTTTCTGAGCCCAGGGGCCTTCCTCAGTGATTTTCTCATAGGCCTTGGGAGCTCTTACTTGGTATTTTCTGGAACATCAAGATAATGTATGGAAAAAATATTAAGTGTCAACTGTGTTTTAAAATGTACTTTTTTAATCCACAAACACTCCTCCTCTCCCTGCCACCCCTCCAAAAAAAGACCCTTGTAAAGTAGATATGTCCATTTTGCTGATGAAGACCTTTAATTCTAGAGGTTAAGTAATCACTTAACCACAGTCACACAGGTGGCCGGTGGAGCTAAGAATGAAAGCTTCGGGTCAAGGACTCCGGTGCTCTTTCCCTTCACCAGGCTCTTTGAACAAGTCATCCAGAAAAGGTGTAGTGACTGCTGATCCCTCTTGTACTCAGTTGTAGTTTTATGGTTCTTAGTCTTTTTTTTTTTTTTTGTAACGTTTTATTTATTTTTGAGAGCCAGCCCGAGTGGGGAGGGTAGAGAGAGAGGGGAACAGAGGATCTTAAGTGGGCTCTGCGCTGACAGCAGTGAGACTGATGTGGCACTCGAACTCACAAACTGAGATCATGACCTGAGCCAAAGTCCGACGCTCAACTGACTGAGCTCCTCTGTCTTACGCATGGGCCTTGTTTGCCTCCCGCAAGTGCAGGGACTAGCTACTCTGCTTCCTGGATCCTAGATGTCTCACTTGGTAGAAACCTGGAATCCAGCTTCTGTGTGAGTGCCCTTGGCCTTTATTGTTAATAATAGCAACATGGGCGAGGCCCTGCCGAGCTCTTTAAACATGCTCTTATTTAATTTTCTTTTTCTAAGTTTTCTTTTTACTTATTTTGAGAGAGAGCACACGTGCGTGAGCAAACAGGGGAGGGGTAGAGAGAGAGGAAGAGAGAAAATCCCAAGCAGTCTCTGCGCTGTCAGCATGGAGCCTGATGTGGGGCTTGAACCCACGAACCGCGAGATCGTGACCTGAGCAGAAATCAAGAGTTGGACGCTTAACCGACTGAGCCACCCAGGCATCCCTCTTACTTAATTTTCTTAGTAATCAGTGGGATTCGTACTTCTACTTATTTTACAGATGAAGAAACATAGACTCAGCCATTTACTCTGAGTAAATTTACACTAAGAAGTGCTTTTTCCAAAGCTAGGCAAACAAGCATCAGGTGTATCTTTAATACGCTGGACCCACAGTCTGAGAAGCATGAGCAAGTACAGCTGGATCTGTTCCTCCCAACACTAGTGATTGTTTATAAAAAAATCAGAAATGCCTTGGCAGGGAAGTCTTGGTGGTTGCCTTCATCATTTTGCAATAACATGCAACGTGAGTGAACAAGTTTGGTTCAGTTGAGGCTCAATTGGAAAAAGAAAAGGAACAAAGTAAACTTCTTACTGCTCATCTGCTACTGCCCTATCTGACACAGTCAAACAGGCCTAGGGAAACTTCGACTGGTCCATATCCAAGCCCTTGCTACTGACCAGTAGCATAATGAAGTGATGCTAGAAGTCACTGAGAGGGAGGTGTATTTTCCACATTAGCAACGGAAACAGAAGCCTTCTTCAAAGGGAGCTTTACGTGCTAGGGAGATTTTACTTGGTATGCACAGCCTCTTTCCAGTAGGCATCACTGGATGTATTTCTGGCAACTGCCACTGTCACTGTGAAAGAGAACTAAGTAGATTGAGTATCTCCTTATTTAGAGCATTTTCAAAACAAATTATGCTCTGTTTATTGAAAACGTTATTCTGCCTATTGTTGAGTTAGCCATATTAACAGATCTGTTAATCTGTCAGAACATGTGATCTGTTTCTACTGTGCCAGACCGTGAGTTTCTGTCCCCTAGTGCTAGGCTGTTGGTGGCCTGCTTGTTTGGACTTGTGTAGATCCCTGTTATTTGGGCCTCCCCTTGATGCTGGCCCTGTCCCTGGGTAGATGGACACTTGAAACCTTGGATGTTCTTTCCTTTTTTAGGTTACAGTTCTTCGGTCCCAAGATTATGTTCCCTTGTCTGTATGCCTATTTTTAGCTGGGGTTTTTTCCAACACCATGACTCTGCCTAGATTCTCAGTCCTGGCATTCTTGCATTTGGTCTATCATTTCTGCCAGAACCCTTGGGGTTTTTGAAGCTCAGGAGGATATCACTAAGACAGAAGTCATTGAAGTGCCTGTTTGATAAGTAAGAGCAGTTGCCAAATCTTACATCAGTAATTTTCAAATACGCTTTTTGGATTTTTCCTGCTTGCTACTCCCTTCATTCCTTTGTCAAGTTTCAGGCCCTCTAAAAATTTGCCAAATTAGTTTGTGTATTAACTAGGATAATGCTGCATAGTTTTCATTGGTTTAGCTATGGTTCACTGAATATTTACTGCATTGTTTTAGTGATATCAGCAAGTTGGAGACAGGGTCTTTAAGGTGTGAGGGTTTAATTTATTGGCCTTAACTTTTCCTCAAGTCTTTCGGTGCCTACTATAGGTAAGATATTTTGCATAAATATCTGAAGATGTGTGCTAGGAGCATAAGACATTTAGGGAAATGGCCATAATATGAAGTAGAAAGGGGATGAGAGGCACAGATGAATACTGCACAAGTGTTAGTGGCTTATGCTTATAGTTTATTCTGCCAAAGCCAAAGGCTTTGAAATAGGTGGTGGTGATAGCTAACATTTACTGAGTGAGTCTTGCATACCAGGTATTGTTCTGAATATTTCATATGTACTGTTTCACTTAATTCTCATATGAAATCAGAATTTAGAGAAGCCCCATTTCATACATGAGGAGACTGAGGCACCTGGATTTTAAGTAACTCGCCAGTGGTCATCTAGCTAGTAAGGAGTAGATCTGGGATTTGAATGTGAGCAGTCTTGTTTCCTCACCTGTGCTCCCAAACACTGAGTTGTACTGATCGTGCTGCCTCTGTGCAGAGTAAACATGAGACCCTCCGTTCTCCCTCTGCATCCTGGTATCTCTCCGCTCTTCTCATTGTACCTTATGTCCTGGCCTTATCAGACTTCTTAAGAGTTCTTTGAACAGCACATGGTGTTTTTTTCTTGCCTTTGTGCTTTTACACTTGCTTTTTTGTCTTTCTGAAAAATTTTTCTCCTGCTGCCCTCTAAGACATAAACCTCTTTTTCCCCTCCAAGATAGACTGGTTCTGTTTTGTTTTGTTTTAATATGGCTAACATATTTTTTTTTTAATGTTTGTTTATTTTTGAGAGAGAGAGAGAGCACATGCGCGCGAGAGAGAGCACAAGCGGGGCAGAGAGGGAGGGAGAGAGAGAGAATCTCAAGCAGGCTCCTCACTGTCAGTGCAGAGCCTGATATGGGGCTTGAACCCATGAATTGTAAGATTATGATCTGAGCTGAAATTAAGAGTCAGACACTTAACCATCTGAACCACCCAGTGGCTAACATATTTAAATGGATTTAAAGGGTGGCATCTTTTACCATTCCTGTTAAGTAGCATCTTTGGAGATCCTTCCCTGACCTCCCAAGCATGGATTAGGTTGCCATCTTCTGTGCTCCCCAAATATGCTACACTTGTCTTTACATTAGCTTTTATACTGAATCATAACTGGTAGACTAAATATTAGACTGAGGTTGGGGCTTGGGTCTCAGTCTCTTAGCATGTAGCCTAGTTACCTGTTTAGTGAATGAGGACTTAGCGGGGATTTAGAAATGTAAGTCAAACTACAGCCAAACTGAGAATCCATATTTGAGGATCTATAAAATTGTTACTTTGGACCTACTTAAAACAAAGGACTTATTTTTCAGGCTCTCTCAAAGATGACTCACTACTTCATTAAATAATTTGTGAAGAGGTAGGTTTAGTAATTTAGGACCCTTGACTAGTCTTTAATTTTTTGTTTTTCAACAATAAACCCCTTACCCATTTAGCCTAGCCCCGCCCCCCCCGCACAATCCCTCCAGTAACCCTCTGTTCTCTATGTTTAGTCTCTTACGTTTTGTCCCCCTCCTTGTTTTTATATTACTTTTGCTTCCCTTCCCTTATGTTCATCTGTGTCTTAAAGTCCTCATATGAGTGAAGTCATATGATATTTGTCTTTCTTTGACTAATTTCACTTAGCATAATACCCTCTAGTTCCATCCACATAGTTGCAAATGGCAAGATTTCATTCTTTTTGATTGCCGAGTAATACTCCATTGTATATATGTACTACCACATCTTTATCCATTCATCCATCGATGGACATTTGGGCTCTTTCCATACTTTGGCTATTGTTGATAGTGCTGCTATAAACACTGGGGTGCGTGTGCCTCTTTGAAACAGCATACCTGTATCCCTTGGATAAATACCTCGTAGTGCAATTGCTGGGTCATAGGGTTGTTCTGTTTTTAATTGTTTGAGGAACCTCCATACTGTTTTCCAGAGTAGTCTTTAATCTTATATAAGAAAGAAAACTTCGCTTTTTTTTTTCTTTCTTTTTTTTTTTTTTAACGTTTATTTATTTTTGAGACAGACAGAGACAGAGCATGAACAGGGGAGGAGCAGAGAGAGAGGGAGACACAGAATCTGAAACAGGCTCCAGGCTCTGAGCTGTCAGCACAGAGCCCGATGCGGGGCTCGAACTCACGGACCGTGAGATCATGACCTGAGCCAAAGTCGGACGCTTAACCGACCAAGCCACCCAGGCGCCCCAAAACTTTGCTTTTTAAAATTTTACTGGAAGCATTTTTCTTTTCTTTCTCTACTCTGCTGTCCCAGGCTATTAATCATGTATTCCCTTCCTTTGCTCTTGAGTGGAGCCTGAGAAATCTCTCCTAGCTGCACAAGAAGCTAAATCCTGACTTGTCTCTGGTGTAATCAGTTTATTTTTGAAACTTCTATCTAGAATTCTAAAAAAAATACCTAAAATGTCCAAAATTTTCCTCCATTTCCCCTCCCTGGTTGTTGACATGGTATTTCCCTATGGTTATCTATCTAACCATAATCTGGAAACTTGAGGGTTGTTATCTTTGACACGTCATCTCCTTCATTACCTTTATGGGTTCATCATCAAGTCTGGTCCACTTTGACCACTCCATGTCTTAAATGCAGCCACTTTTGCAACATCTCCCCTTTAAACTGCTGCAGAGCATGCTGTCATCATGTCTTGCCTGCAGTGTTGCAGTAACTTCTCTCCCTGTACCCACTCTTGCTCCCTCCCAATCTGCTCTTGACCAAACAGCAAAAATGATTCTTTTTATATTTCAAAGCTGATCATTTATTTATGGACTGGGAAGGTGGGTGTGGTTATGAAAGGGCAACATGAGAGATCCTTGCATTGATGACACTGTTCTGTATCTTGTATCCATGCCGATATCTTTACTGTGATAATTGTACTACAGTTTTGCAAGATGTTACCATTGGGGGAAACTGGATAAAGGGTACACAGGGTCTGTCTCTATTATTTCTTATAACTGCATGTAAAGCTGTAAGTATCAATTAAATTTCAGTAAAAACACGATCATTTCCTGTTTAAAACTCCTCAGTACTTTCCTACACCTTTTAGAATAAAGACTAAAGTACTTACTATGGTCTTCTATGACTTGGATCATCTGGCTCAACACGTCCAGCCTTGTTTACTCAATACCACTTCACTAGCTGTCTGTGTTCCAGACACACTGTCTTTAACATGCCAGTGTCTTCACTCCGTGGCCTTCCTACTCACTTCTTCTGCCCCAAATATTATTTACATTCCTTTGATCAATTCCTTCTCATCCTTTGTATATCATTATTTTTATTTCTTAAAGAGAAGATGTTCCTGATTTTCCAGACTAAGATTTCTTCTACTAGGAGTTCATAAAATAGCTAGTGTGTTTCCTTTACAGCAGTCATTATAGTTTGTGTACATTCACATTTGTGTGCTTTTTTTTTTTTTTAAGGTGAATTAACAAATTATCCCCAACTGTGGTAAGAATTTTTTTTTCCCATGTGGATCTTCAATCCCTATGTGTCTCTTCCACCAGGCTCCACAGGGGCAGGGTCTGTGTCTTTATCCTCAGCATCCAATTCAGTGAATAGTGAGAATGTGTAAGACATGAAAGATGCTGTCTTTCCCTCTTTGTTCCCTTCTTGGTATCTAAGAAACAATTTAGATCCTTAGGCCAGGGGAATAAGTCCCAATCCAGATATCTTGTTCTCTTCCTAGATCAGGAGTTTGACTTGCTCTTGGATCGTCTGAAGATAAACCTCTTGTCAGATCACAGAGGCATTTACTAGAGGAAGGATAGGGTATGGTTGAGTAAGACGAATGCTCTTGATCCTCATGGTTCAGTCCACCAAAGAGCCATCTTAGGGTCTGGCCTACTTGTCTCTGGGAGATGGCCAGCCTGGGATTTGCTAAGTAGGTGGAGCTCATTTGGAGTTTTCTGAATGGCCATGGCTGTTTTCACTGGCTTGGCAGAATTCTGTGCTGTCACACTGTGTATTGACCTACCCAAAGTAAGGTCCCATCTCCGTGAGTGTGGGTGTATGATTTAGTGAGTGTTAGTATTCTTAGTTGTAGACAACAGAATCTGCACTAGCTAGTCTAAATGGAAAGACGTGTTGATTAGCACATAGAATTTTTACATATAGAATTTCGGGGAAGACCAGACAGTTAAACAAACTTAGATGTGTCACAGGCAGAAGCATTGCAAACAGGAGAAGTGCTCAGTGACACCAAAGGACTATTTGAGTAGAAGTCCCATGGCTGCTGCTACCTGCCGCAAAGTTAAGATCAGGTAGCATTGCTTTTAGAACTTCTGCTAAGTTTTGACAGAAAAACCATATGCCTGCGTGACTGTTTGACTTGAGAGCGTCCAAATTCCAGTGAGTCTCACTTTGGTCGTCTGGGTCTTGATAGGTGTGTCTTATTGGTGGAAACTGCATTTCACATGGGACCTTAGCTGCAAGGGAGTCTAAGAAATACAATCTTTAAGCTTTCTAGTCTCTAGGAGGAGGAGAACATGCTAGAACCTGGTATTGTATGAGCTCATCTGTTGTTTGCCATAGTAGATTAAAGACTGACAGTTGACAGACAGACCTCATTGGCCAGTAAATATTTTATTTGACTTTAGTGCAAATGATTAAGCTTGGTGTACTATGTATTAGGAATTTAACATGGGAACATATAAAATGAAACAGAGTAATAAGATTATTTTAGATTTTCAGTGGTGGATTTTGCCTGTATTGAATTATGCACTTTATAGAGCTATATGATTTTGCATAGTACCCAGACGTTTGCCTATGCATTCATGGAATGCAATTATCAAAAGCACTGAGTGTTGGCTGTTTCATACCGTATTAGGAGCTAGTGATACAAAGGAGAGTAAGACAGTCACAGTCTGCATTCAGGAAGCTCACAGACTTGGTGTGGCAGTGTTTTTCAATATGCATTCAGATTGTGAAGTTAAAAAGTAAGAGAGCGGGACTCCACGTTTATATATCCACTCTCAGCTGCATGCACCAGTGATGCATGCACCTGGACTGATAAGCAGAGTCCAGGAACCAAATGTTTAGCAGACTTTCCTGTTGATTCTAAAGCATTCTCCCTTGGTGAAGAACCCCTGGTCCAGTGGGTCAATAATAACCATTTTGTTGTATTGCTTTTGAAAATTTAGTACTATGTTTCAGTTTGTAGCAGTTATTTCCCACTTGGTTTTAGAAAGTTTTGCAAACACGTGCTTGTTTTACAGGAGCGGAGTTACCAGGGCAGGTTATCTCCATGGCAGCTTCTACTCTGGCAACCTTGGCCATCTCCATCACAGGGTATGAATCAAGTGCCGATGACCAGCCTTCCGACCAGCCTGCAGGTGACTGAAGGGATGTTTTCAAGTACAATTCTGGAAATTGACATATACACATAAAGTATAAACTTAAGGACATGAGCATCACAGAATGCTATTTACTAGTCCTTCATTTTCCTTGATTTCTGTTTTTATACTTTTTCCTCCTCTCATCTTTGTTCTCATATATCACTTTTTTCATGCTTTTAATTATTTACCTTTTTTGTTTCTTTTCTTGAATCTTCATCTTTTCCCTTTTTTTTAAGAAAAATGCTTTTCTTTTAATTTTTCTTTTGTTATTCCTTCTCGCTTTCCCTTCATATTATTTCCTTTTTCTCTGTGCCTCTTCTACATTTTCCATTATTTTCTGCACTTAATCCTGTCCTTATTTTCCATTTCTGTAGCCATCCGTTCTCCATTGTTCTGGTTTTGTTCTAACTCTTTACATTGCTTTTGTTGTTGATCCAACTTTTTCTTTTGGTTTTTATTTTCTGTCTTACAGTTCTCCCATTTCTCTGGCATTTCTTTCTTCTCAAAGTTTGCTTTGCGTGTCTTGTGCTGTTAATACATTGACTGTTTCCCCTGAAACCAACCTGTCTGCTTATTCTGGATACCATGCTCCTGCAAGACCAGCTGGTAGATTTATATCAGCTTTAAAGTCATACTGTACTCCCACAGAGTTCAGAAGTGTAAAAGGCCATCTCTGTGCCAAGAAGTTTATTAGTGCCAGGGGCTTTGGAGTTAAGGAATATTTTTGGTGAGCTCTTCCTGAAGAACAGACTTTAGAAAAGTCTTAAAAGGAGAGATCAGCTAAGAAAAAAGCATTTGGGGTAGCAGGAAAACATATTTTTATTGCACATTGAGTTATGTTTTCAAAATGAAGAGGGGATAATGTTTTGGTTAGGGACTTATTATTCTTCTGAGTATCTACCACACTTACCAGCATGAAGTTTCCAAATTAGAAAGATTCTCAAAGAGCAAAGTCAAACAGAAGCGTATTATAACTAGCTTGGGCTTTAGCCCCAAACCTCAGGATAGAATGTTACCTCTGATAAGATGGGCTGACTTACCACGATGCTAGTATATCAGTAGTAACAGTTTACTCACAGATAAACATTGAACATTATAAACACTAAGGAGATTATGATATAACCATCAGAGTGCTACTATGTAGTTTCTTATGAACTTTATGATATCACAGGGAAGGCTGTCTTTGAGTATTATTTAGTGAGTGTCCACTATTTAGTGAGCATCAGGTACTATCCTATGTGCTGTTCAGCAGAGGGAGAACAAGACAGACAAGGTCTTAGCTCTCCTAGAAGTGACATTCAACTGAAGGAAGAAAGTGTGAAAGGGTAAGTGGAATGTGGTATAACTACATACAACTATGTAAAGACTGGGACAAATAGGAGGTTGGGGTTATGAGTGTTCTTGTTTCTTTCCTCTATTTTCTAGACTTTATGAAATATCTACTTTTTTAATGTTTATTATTTTAAGAGAGTGCACTTGAGCATGCGGGGGAGGGACACCGAGAGAGAGGGGGAGAGAATCCTAAGTAGGCTCTGTGCCATCAGCATAGAGCCCAATGTGGGGCTCAAACTCATGAACTATGAGATCATGACCAAATCAGGAGTCCAACGCTTAACCAACTGAGCCATCTAGGTGCTCCAAACAGTCTACTTTTGTCATTAACTTTTTTTTCTGGAAGGCAAAATGCAAGTTGTAGGGTCTTTATAGTTTCCATCATCATGGCATATACTGAGTAATATTGCTTTAAGAGTTCTATGATTTCTGAGGCATGTGGTATATTTTGGTAAAACTAGGAAATAGAAAAATATAACCCTATAGTAAAATGTAACTTAGTAGTTGCTTTGTTAGAAAACAGTGCCTTATGTGAAATAATTCAGTGTGATCACCATTACTTGAATCCTCACCCCCAGCAATCTGTCACTGTTTTATTCCTCATTCTGAGAGAAAGACATGTTTCAAAGCCCTGGGTTCTTCTTGTAAGAGCAGTTGGCTCCATTTTAGTCGAATGACACTGAAAAGCCATGTTGCATCAGAAATATTATAGATCTAATAAAATTATGTTAAAAGACAAGTTTTTAAATGTAGGACTTCGGTATGTTAATATTTGTTGCTTTATACAGTTGAAGTAGTTTCCATGGGCTAATTATAATTCTTAGCTATTTTGTCATGTTTTTCCTTAGTTTTGCATTTAAATGATTCATAGATGAATACATGAAATAGATGACATTAAACCTTGAACAGCGTGAAGTGTGTAAAGAGTAAAAAATTCCCCATCCCCAGCCCCACCCCCTAACAAACTTAATTTCCCTAGATTTAAATACGGTCAGTAGTGTAACTCTGCACACACTTTTCAGTGCACATGCAGGCACGTCCAGATTCTTTTTCTTCTTTAACCCAGTGCGATCATACTATCAGAGTCCATTTGCAGGCTTGAAACAGAGTAGCAAGTTGCTCTGTGGGACTGTCAACTAATGTGGACTAATATGGTGGTAACTTTCTTCCTCCTCCTCAGAAACCATGGACACAGGAGAACCGCCCGCACCACTGTCCTCATCTCCTTCACCTTCTTCCCCCTCCCCTACTCTGGGTAGACAGAGGGCTGAAATGGGAACATTTCTCAGGAAGAAGAAAACCAGTGACATCTACTTCGTGTCGCTCGTGTGGGCCATCGTTGGTGTCCAGCTCTGGTTGAACCTGTGGATTGTACAGTTGCTGCCGGTGCCTGTGGCAGGTAGTTGCTCACTTAGGGTCTTGTCTCCGAAGACGTTTTTTCTTTAACTTTGGGATTTTATTTCATTTATTTATCTTATTTTTATTTTTGTAAACGTTTATTTATTTTTGAGAGAGTGAGTGAGTGGGGGAGGGGCAGAGAGAAGGGGACGGAGGCTCCCAAGCAGGCTCTGTGCTGACAGCAGCGAGCCCAATGTGGGGCTGGAACTCACCGACCGTGAGATCATGACCTGAGGTGAAGTTGGACGCTCAACCGACTGAGCCATCCAGGCGCCCCTAACTTTTGGATTTTAGTGTTTGAGATAATGCTACCCTCTTTTAAAACTAAAACAATTGTATATTTAAAGGCATCTTCTAAGACTGGAAAAGTAAGTGACTCAGGTGCATTATTGAAGAGTTTGTTTATTTCGTACCTTCTTGATTGTTTGGGCTTACCTCTTACCACAGTCAGAAGCTTGGCCAAGTTTATTAAGTCCTGAATTGATGCTTAGGAACCTGACATCCAGATGCCTCCTACATTTGATTAGTTCTTTATCCTTTATCAAAGTTTTTCACTATTGATTTAAACAAAATTTGATTTTTGGAAGCCTGTTTTCCACCGCAGTTTAAAAATCTAAACTCATTGGACCATTTGCCTTCTAGATCATTACTTTTAATCATTACTTTTAAAACTTATTCTCATTAATTTGGACAGTTTTTAAAATTTTATTTTTTATTTTTTTTTTAAGTTTATTTATTTATTTTGAGAGAGAGTTGCAAGCAGGGGAGGGGCAGAGAGAAAGGGAGAGAGAGAATCCCAAGCAGACTGTGTGCTATCAATGGGGAGCCTGATGCGGGGCTTGAACCCATGAAGTGTGAGATCATGACCTGAGCCAAAACCTAGAGTCAGATGCTTAACTGACTGAGCCCCCCCGGCACTGCCCCCCCCCCCCCCCTTTTATTAAAGATTTGTTATGACCAGAACACTATTTAGTGCCTTTCCTTAGGGAACATAGAATATAAGAGGTTGAAGTTTGTTTCTGCTTCTTGCATCCTCAAACAGAACTTCTGTTTGGCAGTTGGAGTAAGACACAGTTGTCATTAAGCAAGCCACAGGGTGTGTACTATAGCCATGGTTTCTGTTAAGGAATTCATAGAAAAGCTTAGTGAAATCGTTTAAATTGCTCTTCTGGATTGCTCCATACTTTTTTGGTTTTGCCAGATGATTTATTTTATGCTGCCAAATGGTATCAGGTGCTGTTGGAACCCCTTTTCTTTAAAATTTGTTAGTAGGAGTTCCATTTGTCCTGGTCATTTCTTAACCTTCAGGCCATTATAGGAATTTGACATGTCCTTGAGAGAGTAGGCTGTAAGCAGGTGGCCCCCAGAACATTTTCCACAGCCTGTAATTACTCTGGGCTTATTCTAGAGCCCTAGGAGCTTTCCTAGGACTTCTTTAGAGATTTAAAAATGTTAATGATGAAGTTGTTGAACTGGTATGTAACACTGAGCTCATGGTTCAAAAGAGTAAACTGTGAATCATTAGATTGCAAGGCCAGGGCTAAGGACACAGAAATCTCTGGAGTTAGGGAAATTATAGTAGTTGAGATCAATTATCCAGAGTCCAGACTTCAAGGCCCCTGCCCCCCACAGATGAGTAGCTCTTCCTTCTGGCCCCACCACTTTCTTAGTTGGCTTTTAACAGGAAGCTTAACGTCTGCTTGCAGGGCCCCCTTGCTGCCCAGAGTGGAGGGGTACCTTCATACTGTGCTCTGTGAGTGGTCTGTGCAGAAGTTGTGCAGTGCACAGCCTGGGGGCCACTTGTAACAGCCCTGCTTAAGCCCACTCTGCTTCTCCGCTGAACTCTGCTAAGAGATGCAGATTTACAGAGCAGCATCAGGTAGAGAAATCGGAGTACAGCGCACTGGTGTAAAATCATGATGCGAATGGAATACCTTCTACCCTTCGGGTCACTAAACATTAAACATCCAAGGAAAAGAATCACATTTAGCAAGAGCAGTGATAATAGCTAAGGAAATTAGGACATGTCAGGGGTTAGTATTCTTTACCCAAGAAGGGTGAGGGGCGAGGGGCCAAGATTGTAGTCCCCTAAATCTTCATGATCAGTGTTTTATGTTTATACGGGCTATGAAAGAATCCATGGCTCCTTCAAGGATTCAGATTTCACTACGAAGGTAATGTATGGGCAGATGGGGCTTGTAGGAAAAGTTATCGTCCCTAATTCTGTCTGTTTGGAATACCATGAACTTTTATCTCTTCCCCCTTGCCTTTTTTCCCCCTTAATTGGTCTTTATTTAATATTAGCTTCACTGTTTTTTGAAAGGTCACGTGAAATTAAAGGACCTTCTCATGTTCTGACTTTGTGTGTTCTTTGTATGAGAAAGGACCTTTCCTCGTGTTCTGATTTTGGCTTTGTATGCTTTTCTTCGTTATAGTCTGGATCCTCAAAAAGCTTGTCATTCACTTTGGAGTCGTGGACTTCCTGGCGAAACGCTGCCGCGTGTGGTGGCAGGTGGCTGAGCACTTCCTCAAGGAGCGGCAGGAGGCTCTCGCACCATGGCCGGTTATTGGGCTTGGAAAATTCTTGTTAAAAGTTGATAGCAAGGTATTGTATTTTAAGACCTTGGGCTGTTTTGGTGGAGTTTATAATACACATATTCCATTTCCTGGTATTTGGTGTTCATACTGGGATTGTTGATAACACATTTAACATCTAAATCTGTGATGAGATTTAAAGTTTAGAATTATGCCTTATGTGAGTATAGGATAGATTTAGTTTAAGTATTATGTAAGTAGTTTTCCCTCTTAAAAGTGGGAGAAAAGGATGTTCTAGAACACCTTGTTCAACTCCCTCATTTTATAAGGACCAAATTGAAATTTAGAGGGACTAAGTGACTTGCCTAAAATTATATTGCCAGGTAATGCCTCCTCAGTGCAGTGAGTATTTCTGGGGTAATTCCCACAGGTCAAATAATGTGCTAATAAGTCCTCAGGAAAATCTAGTGAATCACAGAAAACTGGGTGCAGCAGCCCTGTTTAGTGGAGAGACAGCAATCCATTAAAATTCAGAGGCAGTGGTTGAGAGCATGGACCCTGATTCCACACTGGTTTCAGATCCCGGTTATTCTACTCACTAGCTATGTGACCTTGAATGAGTTTCTTAACCTTTCTGTGCCTTGGTTTCCTTATCGATACAATAAATACAATAGAATGCACCTCATGGAATGGCTGTGAGGGTTAAGTGAGTTCCTAGATCAGCGCCCGGTATACAGTAAGCTTTGTGTAAGTGATAGCTGTGGTTGTAATTTGTGTGTGTGTGTGTGTGTGTGAGGGGGGAACGCATGTACAGGATACAGTGGTCATACTGATCAAGAAAGGACTCACTGTTGGTGAGGTAGTGGGAGAAGGGAGGTTTTGCAGAAGAGGTGATGCCATAGCAGATTTTGAAGCGCAAGTAGGGGTTTATTAGGTTGACAGGGCAAGAAGAACAGGTGGATGGAGCAGTGCACAGGTCGAGATGGCCACAGCATGACTTCTTAGGGAACACCAAGGAAACAGTCATGGCTGGAATATGCGAAGAGGTGAGGCTGGAGAGTCGGGTGAGACAGAATTGAGGCCTTCGTGGGTGCTGTGCCATGTGAGTTGGACTTCCTCACAGAGTCTCGGAAATCTTTGAGCGGGTCCATCCATAACTTCGGGTTGAGAAATACTGTTAGGTGAAACCAGCATAGATAGGGATGAGAATAGTAACTGGAGTTCATGTGAGGTGGAAGGAAATAAATCTTTTAAACCCGTAGTAAAGTCTCCTGGGTCAACAGAGATGCAGGGGGATAGGTTTCCTTACATATTGTATTGCCTTTCTGTCTTCCAGAAAGTTTGCCAGTTCTAATTCCCACCAGCGTAACCTATGAGAATGCCCGTTTCCTGAGCTCTTGCCGATACTAGATACTATAATGTAACAAAAAGTCCTTTTTATTTCAGAAAAAGAAGGATTTCAGTGTTTTAATTTGAAATTTTAAAAAATAAAAATGAGGTTGCTTATTGGCTATTAATATTTTACTTTTGTGATTTGCCTATTTGTTTCTTTTTTCAACTTTTTAAATAAGAAAGACTCAAAGACTTCTCACAGATTTTAACATATTGATCACATCTTCCTGGTATCGGGGTGAAGCTTTGTCTTACTAGCACAGATACAGTCCTTCAAACTGTTTAAAGAGGATGACTCCTATTTCAGTTAATTTTTGAAAGCCTTAGCACTATCAGAAGTGATAGACACTAAATCTTGTTTTCAGAACCCCAGGTACTTGTATTTGGAACCCTTTACTCAAGAAAACTCTACAATTGTGTCAACTGAAGTTCCAGGGGCATCAAAAGTACTTTCTATGGAGCAGCCTTGTGAAAACTTGTCATTTTTTATTCAAATTTGTATGTCAGTTTGTTCATCTTACAAAGGAAGGGAGACAGTAAAATTAATCAAACTAGGATTTGTGGTTTTGTATAATAAAACCTACCAAATGGCTATCAAAACTGAATATTTGTTTAATTATAACTGATACCATAATTATGTTTTATTTAGTATAATAATATACATGGGCTGCTGCTTTGGGGAATAAATCTCTTTCATATTTCTGTTAAATTTTAATTGATCGTACAGTGTTTTTAAAAATATTCCTCTATAGGAGATTGTCTGAAGTATATTTTTAAACATGCATCGAGTGTACTTTTAGTCAAAACTCTGCAAACAGCATTTACATTTACTCTGATGAAATTATGCTTTTTAGCCTTTGTACTTTCTGGATCACTAATAATGCCGTAAATCCTGTGTTTAGTGATTTTTAGATCCTGTGTTCACCAACTAGCATTAGTTATTATAGTGCTAAATATTGTGAGGTTTAGATGAGGTGACTGTTAGGTGAAAGAAAGGATGTTACAGAAAGTAGAAAGATATGTGCTTAAGTAATTGAGATGGAAGGAAATAGACCCAATATTAACAGAATCTTAGGTGGCGAGGTGTTCACTGTTCCAGATGAGCCCTGGAATGTTTTACTGTTTAAAAAAGATGAAATAATTAATACTATCAAGCTAAAAGTTCAGTGAACACATAGTATATGAACGTGAATTAATTTATACAGAGACTAAAAATCCTTTTGGTGCATGATATGTGAAAGAATCTTAATCATTCCTGTGATCTTTGGAATTTAGTGTGACTGTTTAAGCTTACAAGCATTCAGGTTATTTTATGTATTTTTAATGTTGAATTGCCAACAAAGCTTGTGTTTATTTCTGTCATTGTATATCTTAAAGGAATATTTTATTCACTTGATTTTAAAGCTTTGTTAATGCATTACAGTTATTTTCCTAGTTTTTTGTTTTCTCTTTTTTGTTTGTTTTTGGTCTGGGATTATTTCCTCCTCATATTCTCGGTGACTTTCTTTTCTTTTCATACTATTATTGCATTCTCTAATGATATTCCACTGTTCTTATCTTTTCTTTCTTACCTTACCCCCTGTCCTCAAGCTCTGGCACTGGCTAAATAAGAAGGTAAATGAACACATGGATGTTGGTTTTTACTACTGAATTCCCCCTTTATCTCTATTCTCATTCTGTTTCTGTCCATATGTCAAACTTAGTTTATGCTTCTAAAAGTTCAAATTAATAAGCTATGGAAGGTCGTGAAGCATTAATACTGTCACAGTACAGTTTGCTAAACACCCAAAGCTATTTATTTTAGGATACATGGATGCTGTCTCCTTGCCTTGGTGTGTGTAAGAAGTTCTGTCTTGTAGTCCTTTTGTCCACTGTAAGTGATTGCCATTCCTTTTCGGCTCTGTAATGTGGCCCAGCCTGATAACTCTGTTCTTCTTTGATGTGTGAGAATATTTGATTCACTTGGCTGGTAATTTTATATAGTGTCTTTTTTTTTTTTTTTTTTAATATAACTAGTATTGCAGAATTTCATTTTTAACTTAAAAAAGATTGTGGTCATGGCCTGTGACATCTAATTTCATGTATTTCCCAAGGTATGAGATTGTATGTATGGTAAATGCTTCACATGATTTGCATGGAATAGGTTACATTTTTAATAACTTTGATAAAGGCTAATCTAGATAAATTAATGCTGTACCTCTGACACGTCCACATGTAGTAGTTCTAGACTTAAATTCATCAAATCTCTGGGACAGATAGCAAGAGATGACATTTATGCATATTGTGTTTAAACACGATAAGACCCTAAAATTTTAACTGGAAATATTAAAACAGGTCTTAAGAAAGATGTACTTGTTGGAAATAGATCAAGGTGACATTTTTGAGTGTAGAGATTAGGATTTCCTTCTTTTTTAATTTTTTTTTTTAATGTTTATTAGAGTGAGCAGGGGAGGGGGGGAGGGAGGGAGGGAGAGAGAGAGAGAGAAAGAAAAGGAAAGAAAAGAAAAGAAAAGAAAAGAAAAGAAAAGAAAAGAAAAGAAAAGAATTCCAAGCAGAGGATCCCAAGCAGACTCTGCTTTCAGCACAGAGCCCGATGCAGGGCTTGAACTCACAAATCCTGAGATCATGACCTGATCTGAGATCAAGAGTTGGACGCTTAAGCGACTGAGCCGCTCAGGTGCCCCAGGATTTCATTCTTTCAGTTGTGGAAGAAAGGGGAGACTTGACAATGCCTAACGTATGTAATAAATAGTGTGTAAAATAAATAAATACACTTATAAACCACCCCCCAACATATATGCTGCTGTCTATACCTCCATTCCCTGCAAAACTAATATGATTAAATGAGTTAAATCCTTGGCAAATGATAGTGCTGCAAACGGAAGTCATATTTTCTCATTTTGAGCAAAGTAGGTGGTTTTAAACACTTCTCCAACTTGTGTATATTGAAATTAAATTGTCCTCAAGGGATGAGAGGAAGTAGAGTTAAAATCATTAGATTCAATTTGATTTAACCTTTGGTGACTACATGAATTAGATTACCTAATTTAGAAGTCTAACTCATAGCTAACTAGTGGTGACTTCAGTTATAAAAGGTTCCTAAGAGATCACGTGACGTTTTCCTTTTCTTTGATGATGTGGTGTAGCATAGATAAAACATTGGTGTTGAGCAGGAGTAAGTGCTTTAAGTTCTGAGGCTATATGTTTGAGGAAAGCACATGAGTAAGTTGATGTCTGTTTTATTACAATACATCCATGGCCAGAAAATTTGAAGCACTGGGTATTTGGTATTTCAAGTTCAAGTTGGGTGAATTAGGAAACCAATTCAAGAGAAGTGAGGGTGAGAGAGAACACATCTGTGGTTAGTTGAAACACAACCTATTTCCCAGGGCTTGTTTTATTTTGTAGTATTGATTATTTGCACTAAACCTCAACCAGAATTTGGGTAAAAAAACAAAGTGAAATAAAAGCCTACAGGCCCAGAATAATGAAATAGGAAAACTCAGCAGTGGAACGATACTTTCTTAATAGGCTTGCTACATAGATAAAGCTAGTTTGGAATTTTCAGAGTCTTGGAGTATAACCGTACATTTACTGACATCTCTAAATTAAAAAAAAAAAAAAAGAGCATTCCCTTTATTCACACTTGAAACACTCAGAATGTCATTTTAAGATGACTCCTCTTCCCCTTTAAGAAAATAAATTTAAAAACTAAAATAATTTCTCAGAATGTGGAAGACTGGGGAGATATCAGGGACTGAGTGATTTCATTGGGTAGGCAGTAATGACAGCTGGTGGCAGTGATAACAGGTGCTGTGGATTCCACTGCCCAAAGCTGAGCCCAGGACCAGTTCTGCCTCCTGGGACAGTGCCTCTGGCATTTCTTTAGGGATTCTCTCCTCCGTCCCCTTCTCCATACCATCTTTTGCCCATGTTTCTCTTTCTGTGTCTGAGTTGCTGTTTCCTTGAGAGTTTTGGTCCATTCACTCCAGGGGTTCTTTTCCTCCATCTGAGTTTTCTGTCCACTTTATTGTTTCCTTTTTATTGGTCCTTTATTCTATGCACCAACACCCCCTAGCCACACATTTTTTTCCTCCCATTTTGACTTTTTTTTTTTAATCTCCCTTTACTTTTTAATACTTTCTCTGTCTCTTTCCCACTTCTCTCTCCCTGTCTCTCTTTTTACCTCTCTCCCTTTTTATCCTGGTTTTTTTTTTAACCTTATTTTAACTGGCCATAATACGAATAGACACTTTCCCCCCACCCTGTCTTTTTTAGCTTAATGTATTGAGCATCTTATATGGTGTTATTTATTTTAAATTTTGAATGAAACATCTAACCCTCACTGTTATCTTTGCAATATAAATTTTCATTTAGATGACTCTTAGTGTGGATTTTTTCCAACCCTTAGGTAAATGGCTTGTGATAGGAAAATTCTACCCTGGTTTAAAAACATAAAGTTTGATTTTGTAATGCTGATATATGTAATTTGTTTGTGAATATCTCATGTTTTATGTTAGAAATACCCAGATACAAATTTAGATATACTTTCTAAATAAAACATCATTTACATTAAAACATATTTCAGAATAGACATTTTTTAAAAAAATTGGGACTCAGAAGTTATTTTCAATTGTTATTTGTGAATACAAATCTGGTCTTAATTCTGAAATTATTTATGCTTGGCTCTTTAAATCTATATTTGAGCTTTTACCATGTGCCATGCACTGCCAGGCTTGGGAACGACAGGGAGGAATCCTAGCACTAGCTCTTTCATCAGAAGCTGTCTCAAGAACTATGTGTAGAATTGGTTTCTGATTGTGAAACTTTTCAGTTTCATTGATTTTAGAATGTACATTCAAATATGACATCTGACCTTCCATATCTTAGAAATGTGTTACTACTTTTTTAATCTCTACATTGTCTTTGATGCTTTGGTAGCATGCACTGAAAATTAACTCTGCTGTTTGAAGCTGTAATGGTCAAGATAAAAATTGAACTTTTTATCTTTGAGTTCACTGCAGCATTGATTTCTTAGTGACAGTATCCGTCATGGAAGATAAAGGGATGCAAGCTTATAGCATGGAATGGAAAACAGATGTTTTAGAAGTCATGTTTTGTTTTTAACTACCATTCTTTGCTCTTGAGTGTTTAACTCACTGGAGAGCATAATTCAGATTTAAATTAGAACTCACTTCCTCCTCAATGCTGTAGCTCTTGTACGGGTTGAGGGCCCAGTGTGGTTTCAGCAGCCGTCAATGTAAATGATTGGCCTTTTGAAATGTTAAATGCCAGCTTTGCATGGCAGGAATTCTAGATATCTATCAGAACTATTATATACTCTGAAAACAAAAATTTTGTTTTTGATGTAGGATTATTTGTGATTGTGAAAGATGAGAGAAGTTATATTCAAAATGGGATGTCAAGTAGCAGTTAGGGAGAGCATAATTTAATTATTGATTAAGGAATAACCATTACATTAATGATTAGTTTTTATTTATAGTCCATTTGTCCTAAAGCTTATGTTTTAAAAAGAATGGAAATGTCAAGCGGAATATCAGATTTAAAAAGTATTTGGTTATGAAGTCTCTCAAATACAAAAAGATGTAGAGAACATTGAGTGTGTCCTCCAGCCTGATAAAACATTACCTGTATAATTAAAGCCCATTTTGTGACCTCCCTGATTGTACATCCACCTCCTAACTGTCCCCTCCCAGCCACCCTTGTAATATTCTGAAATTGATATTTATCATGACCTTAACATTAGATTTTTATTATTACTGTTTTTGTAACCCCAGTGGCATCAAAAGGAAAAATATTTTTTTTATTAATTTTTTTTAATGGTTTTATTTATTTTTGAGACAGAGACAGAGCATGAACAGGGAGGGGCAGAGAGAGAGGGAGACACAGAATCTGAAGCAGGCTCCAGGCTCTGAGCCATCCGCCCAGAGCCTGACACGGGGCTCGAACTCACAGACCGCGAGATTGTGACCTGAGTGAAGTCGGATGCTTAACCGACTGAGCCACCCAGGCGCCCCAAAAGGAAAAATATTTTGAATATAATTTCCACTTTAATTTGCTTCTCTTTCATCTTGTGTCATTTAGGACATACCTGTTTTTTTTAAAAAAAAATTTTTTTTTTTTCAACGTTTATTTATTTTTGGGACAGAGAGAGACAGAGCATGAACGGGGGAGGGACAGAGAGAGAGGGAGACACAGAATCGGAAACAGGCTCCAGGCTCTGAGCCATCAGCCCAGAGCCCGACGCGGGGCTCGAACTCACGGACCGCGAGATCGTGACCTGGCTGAAGTCGGACGCTTAACCGACTGCGCCACCCAGGCGCCCCAGGACATACCTGTTTTATAAGAGGCATACTTTTTCTTTTTTAAAAAAAAATTTTTTTTTTCAACGTTTATTTATTTTTGGGACAGAGAGAGACAGAGCATGAACGGGGGAGGGGCAGAGAGAGAGGGAGACACAGAATCAGAAACAGGCTCCAGGCTCTGAGCCATCAGCCCAGAGCCTGACGCGGGGCTCGAACTCCCAGACCGCGAGATCGTGACCTGGCTGAAGTCGAACGCTCAACCGACTGCGCCACCCAGGTGCCCCAGAGGCATACTTTTTCTAAAGCTATCTTTATTTGCTAATTGATAGTAAAATTTCATGAGATTTGAGGTCAGCTAATATATTACCATTATTTCCTTTAGAATATTAAAAGAATTTTTTTTAAATGTTTATTTTTGAAAGAGAGCACGAGCAGGAGAAGGACAGAGAGAAAGGGAGACACAGAATCTGAAGTAGGCTCCAGGCTCTGAGCTGTCAGCACAGAGCCCCACGCGGGGCTTGAACCCACAAACCGTGAGATCATGACCTGAGCCCAAGTCAGATGCTTAACTGAGCCACCCACGTGCCCCTAGAATGTATATTTTTCAAAGTTTATTTTGAGACAGACAGAAAGCGTGTGAGTGAGGGAGGAGCAGAGAGAGCAGAGAATCCCAAGCAGGCTCTGTGGGGGCTTGAACTGAAATTGTGAGATCTTGACCTGGGCCAAAATCAAAAGTTGGACGCTTAACGGATTGAGCCACCTAGGTACCCCGAGATCTTTTTTTAAAATTTCATTTAGAATATTTACCAGATTCTAAATTACAATTTGAAATGTAAATATACCACTGTGTGAGAATTCAAACATAAATACAGGTTATGTTCAAATTGACTGCCATTTCTTAGATATGATGATAATAAATTCTTTATATAACAATGGTAATTAATGCTGTTAATTTTCTGAAGTTGCTTATGGCTTTCACTGCTTTAATCGTTATGCCATAGTTTGATTTGCAATGCTGAATATCCTATTTTGTCTTAACAGTGTTTGAATACATATGCATTTTTATTAAGTTGTGCTTGAAAGATAAGTAATTCTCTTTTTCGTTTCTGTACAGATGATCATCTGGTTGGAGAAGATGTTAGACAAAATAATTAGCATTTTCATCATATTTTTATTAGTGATAGGAACCCTTCTTTTAGCCCTACTCCTGACTGCAAAGGTAGAGTATAACAATTACTATTGCCATTAATAAACTCTTAATTGTTATAATTGTAGTATGCAGAAGAAGTTGGCAGAAGCCAGCATGGAAAATTTACTTTGCTTATAAATATATTTAACAATTAAATTATTTAAGATTTTTGCATTAGTAATCTTGTCATGAATTTGCCTTTTATTTTTTTTATGTGCATTTAAATTTTGTTATCAAAATCCTCAGAAGTAAGTGCAGATGAAAAAATTGATACTGAAGAATAAGTGGCTTCTTCTTTCAAAAGGAGAACTATGATCTGGTCTGATGACTCCTAAATTCATTAGTTCTTTGTTTCCTAGATCAGAATTTCTTGATTAGTTCCTTCCCTTCTTGTCTCATCAGTCTTTCTGCTAATTTACCATGGAATCTTTTTTGTTTTCTTTTAATTGTTTTTTTTTTTTTTTTAACGTTTATTTATCTTTGAGAGAGAGAGACAGAGACAGAGTGTGAGAGGGTTGGGGGCAGAGAGAGGGAGACACAGAATCTGAAGCAGGCTCCAGGCTCTGAGCTGTGAGCACAGAGCCCGACATGGAGCTTGAACTCACAAGCTGTGAGATCATGACCTGAGCTGAAGTTGGACGCTCAACTGACTGAGCCACCCAGGTGCCCCTACCATGTAATCTTTATTTCTTACTTTCTAGCTTACAATTCCTCTTTTTCTTCTTAGTTTGGACTATTAGAACATCACAGACTGGGTGGCTTAAACAACAGACATTTGTGTCTCACAGTTCTGGAGGCTGGGAGTCCCAGATCAGGGTGCCAGTATGGTCAAGTTCTTGGCAAAGGGCCTCTTTCTGGTTCTCTTGTGTCTCTTCTAATGGCACTAATCCCATCATGAGGGCTCCACCTTCACAACCTCATTACTTCCCAAAGGTCCTGTCTCTCTCTCTTTTTTTTTTTTTAAACGTTTATTATTGAGAGAGAGACACAGAGTGTGAGCAGGGGAGGGGTAGAGAGAAGGGGAGACCCAGAATCTGAAGTAGGCTGCAGGCTCTGAGCTGTCAGCACAGAGCCCGACGCGGGGCTTGAACTCACAAACTGTGAGATCATGACCTGAGCCGAAGTCGGTTGCTTAACCAACTGAGCCACCCAGGAGCCCCCCAAAGGCCCTATCTCTTAACCATCATATTGGAAGTTAAGATTTGGACATAAGAATTTTGGGAGTCTACAGACATTCAGGGTTTAACACCCTTCTTTCATCTAAGAAAACCATTCTCCAAAGTGCGACTAAAATTTTCTCTATATTTGATGCATCTTCCTGACTTTTAAAACAAATGTTTATTCTGTATCTTAATCTTTATCTGAAATCCACTGAACTTCTCATCCTAGGTTTTGATATGTTGTTTTTCTAGGAGTTGTGAAGTTTATGTGAAATCATGGACATGAAAAATTTTCATATAGGTGCGCCTGGGTGGCTCAGTGGGTTGAGGGTCTGACTTTGGCTCAGGTCATGATCTTATGCTTTGTGGGTTTGAGCACCCTGTCAGGCTCTGTGCTGACAGCTCAGAGCCTGGAGCCTGCTTCAGATTCTGTGTCTTCCTTTCTCTCTCCCCTCCCCCTGCTTACACTCTGTCTGTCTGTCTCTCTCTCTCTCAAAAATAAACAAACATTAAAAAAATAAAAACATTTTTTTTTCGTATAGTGCTGTAGAGGCATGGTAGTAAACGTTATCAATGGATAATCTGATACGCAGACTTTACTAAAGCATTGCATTGTTTCCTGCTGAGTCAGTTACCACTTGGAAGTCCTGTTCTCAGTCGTTCTCAGCCTCAGTATGTCCTCAGTCTTACCATTTGCTCCTAACAGCCTGCGCTCTCCATATTTCTGTTTCAGTTTCTGTGTAGTTCTTATCTGTTCTTTGGATATGAATCATGTATAGTCACTTATAGAGACTGTATAGACTTTTTAAAGACCTTTTTTGTTTTTATTTTGCCTGAACCTGCCATTATATATTCTTATCTTCTATTCTAGCTCCTAGAGAAATTTTACACCAGTATGATCTTCCGTTTTCCTTTTTCCTCTCTCCTGCTCTTCTTTCCCTTTTGTATTTCTTTGCATGGGGTCTTCTTGCCTGCTTATCTCAGTTATGTTCATTTTTTTTAAAATCCTTTTTCTTTGTTCAACCCATGCTTCAGTGAGCTTTTACTTTCCTGAACTTTGATAACATTTATTACCAAACCACTTCTTTGTGGTCTAGGACTCATGCAAACTGAGTTTTTGAAGGAAACTTACTGGTTATCTAGTCTTTTCTCCCAGCCAATAAAGGGATTATTCTCTAAAACACCATGAGGATATCCACTTTAATGTCTAATAGCCATTTCAAATGTAGTATGTCAAAAACCGAATTTCAGATCTTCCCTTGCTTATCTGTTCTCTTCCTCATAGTCTATTTCAGTGTAAATGACTACTCCATCCCACTTGCTTAGGTGAAAAGCCCCAGAGTCATCCTTGACTACTTCCCTTTTGTATCCACATCCAATTAGTCAGAAAATCCTTTTTGGCTTCATCTTGGGGTAGTAGCAGGGCAGCAATGTCAGGTAGTTCCTTTCCATCGAAAGCAAGAATAAAACAGTATAAAATTATTAAAAACACCATACCAGGGCATTGGAAAACCATTATGCAACAGTTTGAGGAGTATTTGCTCATGAAAAACTGTTACTGCATCTATTAAAACAGATAGTTTGTGGTTTTCTTGCTTGGAGATATTCTTACCCCGCCTAGCTTGGACAGCAGAAGCCTGTGGCTTTTCCCATGGAGGTGGTAGACTTGACTTGGGGCTGACAACAGAGTAGCTGTAAATTAAAGGGGGGAGATTCCGGAAGCAAGAGAGCCATGAAGAACTTAATAATAAGAGCATTAATAAACCATGCATCCTAGACTGGTATATGGGAGACCCCATGGAGTCCTGTGAACATTGAAAGCCTGGAGAGATTTGCAGATTGATTATGCCTTTGGTTGCATTTCTCAATTCTCATACATCTCAGGCTGCAGGGGATGAAGATTCCTATCGTGAAAAATCTGGGCATGATTTCTGCCAAAATCGTTTGCTAACTGCTAAGCTGTGCAGGTTCAGGGGAAGGCTTTAGGCTTTAAAAAAATATTAAGATGAAAACACTGAGCAGAGACATCAATGACAGGGAAGGCAGATTTTGCAGTTTGACTGTAGATAAGTTAATTCCTTACTGAAAGAAACAACAGCTCTCAGAAAAACAAAACAAAATCCAGAGTTTCTACAATGCATTTTTTTAAATGTCTGATTTCTAACCCAAAATTATTAGACACACAAAGAAACAGAAAAGTAGGACCTGGGGAGGAAAAAAAAAAAAAAAACAGTCAAAGAAGTGGATATTTAAGTGGCTCAGATGTTGGATTTAGTAAACATTTTAAAGCAGATATTATAAATAGATTTGCATATATATATGTACGTATCTATATATAAATATATCAAAAGAAGTAAAGTATGTTAATAATATGTAAACAAATGCAGATGCTCAACAGTGAAATGGAGACTGTAAAACAGAACCAAATAGAAATCCTAGAGCTGAAGAGAGCAATAACTAGTGAAAAATTTACTAGATAGGCTTAACAGCAGATTTGGGATCCAGAAAAAAAAACAATGAGTGAATTTGGAAAAAGATGAATAGAAGGTATCCAATCTGACAAAATATTTGTCAAATAGTGGATGAGGAGAGACTCAAAGATTTGTAGGACAATATCACAGATTCTAACAGATACGTAATTGACATCCCAGAAAGTGAAAGGAGAAAGAGTGCAAAAAATATTTGAAGAAATTATGGCCTACGTTAAGAAAATTAAAAAAGAAATTATGGTCAAAAACTTTTCAAGTTTGATGAAAAACATTAAAATAGCCGAGAAGCTGAACAAACCCTGAGTGGAATAAATGCATATAAAACAAATACATACAAAACAAACCATACCTAGACAGATCGTAGTCACTGAAAGCCAAAGAGAAAAAAATCTTTAATGAAGCAAGAGAAAAATTATGTATCACACACAGGAGAACAACAAAACAATGACTTCCTATAATAAACCATGCATACCAGAAGACATTGGAATGATATATTCAGTTTTGGGGAAAAAAAACAACTGGTCAGTCAAGAATTTTATAATCAATGAAACTATTCTTTAAAAGTACAGGCAAAATAAAAATATTTCTAGATAACCAAAAGTGAGAATTTGTTAATAGCACACCTGCACTTTAAAGAACGCTGAAGGAATTCCTTCAGACTGAAGAGAAATGACTCTAGAAATAACTTATGTCCAAAGGGAGGAATGAAGAGCATTTGGTAGATATGTGCATATATATATAAATTATATCCCCCACCCTTTTTCAGTTTGTTCAAATAACAGGACTATTTAAAAGTTTTAACACTGTATTGTAGAGTTTATAATACACATAGATGGACTATGTATGTATAACCATAGCACAAAGAAGAAGACTGGGAAACAACCATAGTGGTATGGAGTTCTTATAAATATTTTATTGGAAGTAAGTCAGCATTAACTTGAGGTGATCTATGATGAATTAAAGATGTGGTAAGCTTAAGCTTAAGATAAATAAGCTTAAGGTAAGTAGCAACCACTAACAAATTTTAGAGGAACTGAAATGGTATACTAAGAAATGTTGCTTCACACAAAAGAAGGCAGTAAAAGAATACCAGTAGGGATGAAACAGAAGACAAATCGCAAAATGGCAGACTGAATCCAATCATATCAATGCGTATATTAAATATGAAGCAATTAAATGGCAGAGATTTTCAGACTGGATATAAAATAGCAAGCTCCAGCTAAGTGGTATCTGTAAATGATACCCTTTAAGTTCAGGGCCCTAAAAAGTTTGATAGTCAAAAGATGAAAAAAGATACACCCACCACTCACGCTGTAAACGTAAGGTTTGTAGGGTGATTATATTAATGTAAGAGCAGATAGTTTAAACAAACATTACTGAAGGTAAGTAAGAAATAAGGACTTGTCATAACGATAAAAGAGGTAACACTGCAGTGGGATTTACCAGTTTTAAAACGTGTATTCCTAACGGTAGAGCTAAATAGAAGGTGAAGCAAAATAGTCAGAATTAAAGGAGAAATAGACAAACCAGTGATTATGGTTAGGGATTCAGTAATACTCTTCTTGTGGTAACTGAGAGAATAAGTAGATAGAAAACTAGTTAAGAATAGAAAAGGCTTGAAAAACACTGTTAGTCAATGTGAAGTGACAACAGCAGAATGATGTTCTTGTCGAGTGAGCACGGAATACTCACCAGGGCAAACTGCCTGGTATGCCCAATTTGAAAATAGTAAAATATAGAGCATATTCTCTAAGGCTGGCTTGTTCCATTTTGTCTGTCTCATTTTTTGGTTATTGAGCAAGGTAAATTCTGAGATACAGTTTCAGCTGGCTTCCCTCCACGCCCCCCTCAGAAACCTTGCTAAGTTCTTTATTTGCTTGTTTGTATATCTCACACTGTTTCATAATTCTATAAGCACTGTTCATGCAGTGTTGATATTGCTTATATGTACTATACACACACATGTGTGAAATTAATATATTTATGTATTTGTCTTGTGTATATGTATAAATATTTGTATGTACCTATTCACATGTTGTTTTTCCTTAAGTTGTTGAGCTTCTTGAAGGTAGGGAGCTTTTATGTACTTTTTGTTTCCCATAGTGAGTGTCATAGGACATTATGTATAACAGCTGTTCAGTACAGGTTTCTAAATTAATTGAAACTAAGATGTGTAATTATTTAACTATAAAAGCATTGTTCCAATAATAGTGTGGAAAAATAAATGTTAAATTGGGCTTATTTTTTATTGAGATTGTTTTTCTCTCCTATCCGTAATACAGGTGCATCAAGAGAGTGTGCACATGATTGAAGTCACAAGCAATTTGATTAATGAGACTCTAGCAAATCACCCTGAGTGGGCAAAGTAAGAGTATTATTTTGGCAAAATAGAAATGAATGGCCTACGTTCAGTATCTGCACAAAACGATCTTATCTTCATTGATGTGTCTATATTGGAAGAGAAAAGATGGAGTTTGCCAAAGCTTTGATGAATGTTGTTGTTTTTGCATCAGGACAGCATGTATTGGGGGATGGTGGGAGAGGGAAGTGTGTACGATTTTGGGAACAGTTTATGGTAAATGACTTTGTATTTGAATTGAGATTTATAGTTCACAACATGTATATGATTTGCAAAGACCTTTCACCTACACTTGTATGTAGGTGTTCATCACAGTGACTGAGGAGGTTAAAGAGACTATCCCCATTTCACAGATGAGGAAGCAGAATCAAAGGTTACAGAATTGGAGATAATCCCCCAGTGGCAGGGTCAGTAGTGTTTTCACATTGTGCCATTTTGGAGGCAGGGTAGGCAGTCTGTGGCTCAGGGCCAGATCTAGCCACCTGTTTTATTGGAACACACCCATACCCATTCATTTACATGTTGTCTGTGGTTGTTTGGGGGGGGGGGAGGTGCAAGAACAGGTAGAATTGAGTAGTCGTGATACAGATTTTATGTCCCGAAAAGCCTGAAATATTTTTACAGATAACATTTGCCAACCCCTGTCTTAGATAGGGTCTCTTTTTTACTTGTTTAATTTGGCTTCTGTGACAAGGGTTTTATGTCACCCTGTTGAATTTGATTGACAAACTGTATGGCCTTTTTTTTTTTTTTTTTTTAATACCTTCAAAGTAGTCACTAACGTAAGTAGGAAGTACTCTGCCAGTTTTAGGATTGCAAATTGAGATTTCACTTGCTTTTCTACTTTGAATTGACTTTATTCCTTTATGTAAAACCTGCAAAGGACGTTTCTTGAACTTGGTTTAGAATCATATTTGAATATCCTTAAAAAGGACATCTTGCAAAATGTGTTTCACACTCAAAGTGTTTGTCCTTAATATTCCTGGTTAGTTACCAATTGCAGTATATCTGTAGAAAGGAATAGCATTTCACTTAGCATTCAGTGACAATAAACTGTACATGCAGCAGCATGGATAGATCTCAGAATAAGTATGCTGAGTGAAAGAAGTCAGGCAGAAAATAAAAAAAACCAAAAAAACCCCAAAAACCAACAACTGATACAGTATGATTCCATTTATGCTAAGTTCTAGGAAATGCAAACTAATCCATAGTGACAGAAAGATCAGTGGTGTCTGTGGATAGGGGTGGGCCCCAGGAAGGGAGTACATAGATGCACAAGGAAACTTTTAAAGGTGATAGATAATGTTTATTATCTTGATTAAGGACAGAAGAAGAGAAGTGGCATAATCAGATTTCATTCTAGAACAGTCTTTCCCTCTATACTATGGAGAAAAGATGCACAGCATATAAGATTTGAGCCTTTTAGAACTAGATGAGAGGTGATGAAGTCCTTAATTGTGGGCATTTGTAGTGGAAATGAATAGGGTTAGTAAGATCTTAAGGAAGTTGGTTGGTGGTCAACTGGATATAGTTGGAAGAAATCTAGCATGACTTTTGTTTCTAGCTTTGAAAGTTGGTTGATGATGGTAGATTCACCTAGATAGGAAGTAGAGGAGCAGATACGGTGGGAAAAAGAATTTGCTTCCTTTTTTTATCTTTTGTGTTTGAGGTGCCTATGGTAGGCAGAGGCATCTTTTTTTTTTTTAATTTTTTTTTTTCAACGTTTATTTATTTTTTGGGGGACACACAGAGACAGAGCATGAACGGGGGAGGGGCAGAGAGAGAGGGAGACACAGAATCGGAAACAGGCTCCAGGCTCCGAGCCATCAGCCCAGAGCCTGACGCGGGGCTCGAACTCACGGACCGCGAGATCATGACCTGGCTGAAGTCGGACGCTTAACCGACTGCGCCACCCAGGCGCCCCTAGGCAGAGGCATCTTGAAGACCATTGGCTGTGTTGGTGTTTAGTTCAGGAGAGTGATCTGGAGTGAAGTTAAAAATCAGGCAGCGTTAATATCTCAAGGGCTCCTCTTTCGTCGGTCATTCTCCTGTAATGGAAATAAGCCCAGAGCCCCTCTATACTGGTTTTCAATGGCAATAGGACTGTCGCTGCTACTGTATTGAAGGCACACACAATCTGGGGAGCCCCAGATCAGAGCAGTTTAGAAAGTTGGTTGTTTTTATTTTTAAATTTTGTAATAATTCTAGATTCACCAGGCATGGCAAAGAAAGCCATAGGGAGGTCCATGGACTCTTCAGCCCACCTCCTCTAATGTTGACATCTTGCATGACTATGATACAATAACGAAACTAGGAAATGGACATTTTGCTAGTTTCACATGCATTTGTGTATATGTGTGTTTACAATTTTATCATATGTGTAGCTTCCTATAAGCTATCAAGACCATCAAGAACAGAACTGTTCCATAACCACAGGCTTCCTCATGCCACCCCTTTATAGCCACACCTACCCTCTACCTTCTCGTTTAACATATCCCTAATGCTTGGCAACCAATAATCTATTCTCTGTATCCATAATATTGTTGTTTCATGATTGATACATAGATCAAATCATAGTGTATGTAACCTTGTGAGATTGAAAGATTGGTAGTGAACAAAGTTCACTACTCATAATTCTGTTGAAGTTCATTGAAGACATTGTAGGTATCATTAGTGTGTTCCCTTTTATTGCTGTGTAATATTCCAAGCAGGAAGATGGAAGGAATTAAAAGCTGTTTAGGCTTTGATCATCTGTGGGAAGTCTGATTCTTTTGCGACAGATTAATGGAGGTAGACATGAATGAATACTAATGGTTCTTGCAATCTCAGTACTCAGTGGATTCCTGTCCTGAAGATGGCAGTTGACTTTGTGGAAAATTCACGTAGATATATCTAGTGGGGGAGATACAGTTAAGAACTGGTTAGATATGCTGTTTTCCAATGTGATGCACGTTTTATATACCCTACATAGGTACCTCGACTTCCCATGAGTATGTTTTGTGAGCTGGTGGATAAATGACATAGGCAGGGTAGGGTCATCTTCACAGAGCTTCATAGAAAATGAAGTTGGAGCACATCTTTATTCTTGTTTTGTCTTGTTGGAGCCCATTTCTTGTTTTCTATTAACTAGTCTCAAGCCTGTTGATTTTCATGACCCTCCTCAGGAGATGGCATTAAAATGGTACTGAGTGTGATTTAGCCTTCCCTTACTTGGGAGGAATCCCCCAGGCTAAGCTAAGTTGTTTTTAATGGGGCTGTTCTTTTGGTAAGTCACATTGTGATAGAGATTAACCTCTCCCCAGGAAGATGAGGGTAGGCCAGTCCAATTTCTAGGAACTTGGTTTCTCCTGACTGATCCCTCTTGACTTAGTGTAGTAGAATTAGTGATTGGTTCTGGTTGATAATAAGACCAAAGCACATCCCAGTTTGTCTCAGCCAGAGTTGCTCAGGTGTTTCTGGCCCTGTGTCTCCTACAGGGTGCTCATTGTGAGGAGGTCTGGATGGAGCCAAGACCTTTGACTTAGCCTCACATCAGCTCTCCTCTCATCTGGAGCTCTTAGGACACCTGTGTGATGACGTTGGCAAAGTGTTTTCACAGTAGCCAGCAAGAGTTTATCAGGCCTTATAGATGCTTGTTAGTCATTAAGGATCTATTCAGATACTTCTGTCAATCTTCCTACTTTAACACTACAGGTTATGGGGCACCTGGGTGGCTCAGTCGGTTAAGCATCCGACTTGGGGTTGGGTCATGATCTCGCAGTTTGTGAGTTCGAGCCCTGCGTTGGGCTCTGTGTTGACAGCTCAGAGCCTGGAGCCTGCTTGGGATTCTGTGTCTCCCTCTCTCTCTGACCCTCCCCCACTCACACTCTGTCTCTGTCTGCCTCTCTCTCAAGAGTAAACAAACATTAAAAAAACAAAACACTACAGGTTATAATTTTCGCCATGAAATGTACTACCAGTTAATTGAAAACATTCAGCTCCCTTCAGAGCACTGATGAACCTGTAAATACTAGGATAATTTAAAAGGTACTTAATTTCTCCCAAATCCCATCTGTGTTTAAAGATCCCAGTTTCCTGTTCACATACTTAGATTATTATATTTGTAATCATCTCTTTTTGTCCTACCTGCTGAGAAATACAATTATAGCAAGTTTTGTCCTACTTGCTGAGAAATAGTTGAGAATTTGCCGAAAGTTTCACAAATATTTTATTTGGAGTGTAGGAAGAACTGGTTAATATTAAAGGTTGAAACCATTACTAATTTGACATTCCACTTTTTTTTTTAATTTTCTTTTAACATTTATATATTTTTGAGAGACTGGGCACAAGTGGGGAAGGGGCAGAAAGAGAAGGAGACACAGAATCCGAAGCTCGCTCCAGGCTTTGAGGTGTCAGCACAGAGCTCGATGTGGGGCCTGAACCCACAAACTGTGGGATCACAACCTGAACTGAGTCAGATGCTTAACTGACCGAGCCACCCAGGCGCCCCGACATTCCACTTTCTAATGTATCCAGAATGCCTTTTTCTCTGATTAAAGATCATTGCCTGTCCTAGGCATCATTACTTTGTGGCTGTAGTGGCAGTTGGTTTTGTTTATGACCATCTTTCTCTCTTTCACACACACACACACACACACACGCACACACACTGATTTACTATATAAATTACTACAAGTATATAAAACTGCTGTGAGTTGTGAACATTGCAGATTTGACTTGACTCACTATTTGACTCTTTCCCATAAGCCAGCTTTGTGATGTGTGTCATATTTAGGCCTCAGGAAAGTACTTAGTTACTGCTTGCCTTGGCCTTTGGGCATCACTCATGTATAGTTGAGATCAGGACTATTATATTTGTGAATGTCAACATCTCTAGTAAACAATCTCTTGAGGTACAATTTAAAGAATATATGAAGATATTTCTTGTTGAGGAAACATTGAGTATACGTAACATATTCTTGATTAAGGCAGATGATGCAGCCTGCGTAGTTAACAGGAAAGTGAGGAGTCTGTCTCTCAAAGCACAAGGAGTAAAGCTTGTAGATGGAGCTCCTTGTATAGCTGAAACGCTGCTCAGGAGGTCCTCATATCTTAAAAAGATCTCCAGTGAGTACGAAATTGAAAACAATGATTCGCCCTCTTAATTTTCTTGTTTTCTTTCTGAGTTTTTCACATTCTTAGACCAGTGGTTCTCAAACTTCAGCATGTATCAGAACCATTTTTAGGGCTTGTTAAGGTACAGATTGCTGGGCCCCTGCCCAGTTTCTTTTTCAGTAGATCTGGAATTGAGCCCAAGAATTTGCATATCTAGCAGGTTTCCAAGCAGTTCTGATGCTGCTGGTCCATGGACCACACATTGAGAACCTCTGCCCAGGTACTGACTATGCCAGTGTCCCAGAACCACTTCTGCTGGTGCTGAATAAGGCAGATAACATGTATGGACAGAGCAGAATGAAAGGGAGTTTGTGGGGGAGAGTGGGTCTAATAGCTAAGGAAAGCTTGAAGGGAATCTTAAATGGTAGAAATAAGCATTAGGGTCGGAAGTCAAGGCTTCCTACATATGATTCATTTGTAGCCGTGTGTGATAACTGATCAATAATTTGTCAGTTAATGATTGTTTAAATACATTGAATTCCAAGAGTTATTGGTGCAGTACACTAAAAATATGCTAGTTTTTAATTTTTTCTTTTTTCTTTTAAATTAGTTGGCTTCCTGAAGCTCAGGTAGTCCAAAGAGCCCTCAATTCTGCAGCTAACAACGTGTATCAGTATGGAAGAGAGTGGATAACCCACAAGGTAAGGGAAGAGCCTCTCTTTGTGGCTTTCTCTTTGCAGGTTCTTCATTGGTAGGACTTACTGCTTTAATAAAGTATAAATGGAGATTCTGTTTAGAACAGTTTGTTTTTGAAATAGGCTTAAATCTACTAGACAACAAGAAATGTACAATGAAATTAAACTTTCTGGATGATTGTATTTAATAGTGCTAGTGGGGCGCCTGGGTGGCTCAGTCAGTTAAGTGTCTGACTTCAGCTCAGGTCATGATCTCACAGTCCGTGAGTTCGAGCCCTGTGTCAGGCTCTGTGCTGACAGCTTGGAGCCTGGAGCCTGCTTCAGATTCTGTGTCTCCCTCTCTCTCTGCCCCTTCCCTGCTCATGCTGTGTCTCTCTCTGTCTCAAAAAAAAAAATAAAAACATTAAAAAAAAAAAAATAGTGCTAGTAGCCTGAACAGAGAGATTTGTCCTTTGCTTCTTGTTCAAGGTAGATATTCATTCTGTCCTAATGCACAAATAATGATCATTAAGATTGGTCAAATAAGGCTTTGTGGAGAAGAAAACGTTGTTAGCAAATATTAAATATTATCTGCTGGTGACTGTGGTTGGCATTTCTAGTTTGTTTCTTTTCATCTTTCCAAGAAATTTGCAGTAGTCTGAATTATTTTACCCAGTTTACAGAGGAAGAAACAGGCTTAGCAAGGCTAAGTAAATTCCCAGTGGTCACGTTGTGAATTGCAGACTTGGTTTCAAACTGAAGACTAATTCTAAATCCCTTGTTGTTTCTACTATAGCATGCTAGAAGTTCATGCCCAAAACTGGGTTAGGTGCTTTAACATGGCACTTGAGAGAAACGCTGAAGGAATGATATATCTTAGATGAATAAAGAGAAGGAAGAGTGTATTTTAAGGAGTGTTTTTGTGAGCCAAGATGTGGAGACAGGAGTCTGCTTGAGGAGATTAGTCTATCTGAAGCTTTGCGGAAGGAAATGAAGGATAGAGGAAAAGGCACAGTTATTGCAGGTAAGGGTTAGACTCCATGGGACAAATTTGGGATATCCTTTTATTCTCTACCCCCCAATAGTGCCTATGAGAAGGACAGTAATTTGGAGTTTTAATAGATTGAAGTAATTAGGATCATCTAGGGATTAACAAGGTTTGTTGCAGTTATATGTATGCCCAGAAAAAAAGTATTGGTATGTGATTCCTTGTTCAAAATTCAAGAACGAAGTCTCAAAAAAAATTATCTTGGAAATGACGCTGTCCACCTGTGTATAGTAATCTAACCTAAGGATGGAATTATTGTTGAGTAAAAAGTTAAGAGAAAGATATGTGTTACTGATTTTCTTGAGCCCATACCAGGTAACCAAATCAAATGCCACATGGAAGTCTTTAAAAAATATTTGGTGAATAAGTGAAAGATAAGTCTATTGGTATAGATCTCATAACTATCATAGAAGAAGATCCAGCCATTGCAGAAGCCTCTTAGACCTCTAGAAATATATTGGCTGGCTTACTCTGCTGAAAACATAGTATTTAATTTTTTGGCTTATATATTTGTTTTGATATATAATTTGTATTCTGAAAATCTACCTACTTGGGGAAAGCTGGAGAATGTTCCTTAGAAATTACTTAGAGAAAAGATAAGTTTGAAACCTTTTGTTCAAGATTCTAAAAGGAAAGACAGCTGAAGAGAGAAGAGTATTGCTAACAAAGATGGTAACATACTCATGGTCCTGATTTAGAAGACATGAGGATAATATCTAAAACCAGCCATTGAATGTGTATTGACTGACGAATGGATAAATAAAATGTGGTGTATCTATATACAATTACCTCCCATGAAAAGGAGGGAAGCACTGATACATTCTACAATATAGATGAACCTTGAAAACATTATGCCAGTTGAAAGCAGTCATAAAAGAACACATACATATGATTCCATTTGTATGAAACATCCAGAAGAGGCATATCTATAGAGACAGTAGAGTAGTGGTTTCCAGGGGTAGGGAAGATTGGGGGAAATGGTGGAGTGACTGCTAAGAAGTATGGCGTTTCCTTTTGGGGTAAGGAAAATGTTTCAAAATTGCTTGTGGTGATGGTTGTGTAAGTTTGAATATACTACAAGAAATATTGAATTACTACACTTAGGTGGGTGAATTGTAAGGTGTGTGAATTATCTCAATAAGGTTGTTTAAAAAAAAAAAGAACCATTGAAATTATAGGGGTAGCTTTTCTTTTTTTTTCTTTATTTTTTATTTTATTTTATGAATTTTTTTTTCAATATATGAAATTTATTGTCAAATTGGTTTCCATACAACACCCAGTGCTCATCCCAAAAGGTGCCCTCCTCAATATCCATCACCCACCTTCCCCTCCCTCCCACCCCCCATCAACCCTCAGTTTGTTCCCAGTTTTTAAGAGTCTCTTATGCTTTGGCTCTCTCTCACTCTAACCTCTTTTTTTTTTTTTTTTCCTTTTTTTTTAATTTTCCCTTCCCCTCTAGGGGTAGCTTTTCTAATAAGCTCAGATCTTATCCAGCTAAGAATCATGTAAGAATTGGGTCTCAGGAGCAAAAGTGTGGAAGGGTCTGAAGCTAGGGAAAAAGGTCATGCTCAGAAAGGGAAGAAAGTTTTTTTAGGGTGTGTTTAGGTATGAGCAGAGAAGGTTCCTGTCTTCCTTCCCCCCGTCTATGTTGTCAGCCTTATCTCCTGTATCCTCTATGCATTATTTGGGTTCTATCAAGGCCTGCTAGTTTGCTGTTTTCTCAAATCCAGCTTACTTTCTTCATTCAGCATCCTTGTTTGAGCTAACCTTCCTGCCTCATAAATTTTTTCCAAAATTTGTACCTGGAGGCAGCAGGAGAATAAGTCCTGAATGGGTTTTCTCTGTCCCTTCTCCTGTGACTAGAATGAAGAAAGTGACAGCCAGTCCACAAATGTGCCAGGCACTGTCCTAAGTGCTGGGGGAAAGCAGGAGACCAGAAAGAGTTACCACCCTCCTGGAGCTTACTCTGGTGAGCGGGGGTAGACATGAGACATGTCAACAGGTAACCGTTTCAGATAGAACAGTGCTGTGATGAGGTAACATGGTAGAGAATGACCTGGGGTGATACTTTAGCTGGAATGCTACAGAATGAGAAGGTGATCTTTTCACTAACACTGGAGATCTGGGAAAAGAAAGTTTCAAGTTGCGGGCATAGAAAATTCACAGGCTCTGATATTGGAACAAGATTGGTTTAAGGAAAGAAAGAAGGCCAACGTGGCTGGAACAGGGAATGTGGTAACAAGACTAGCCATAGGTCATAACAAGAAGTTGGGATTTTATTTTTGTTATGAAGGTAAATATAGATTTAAACCAGAAAGGGATGTGACCTGATTTAGGATATTCAAAGCTCATTTTGGCTCCTTTATGGAGAGATAGGCAGGAATGGAGAAGGCAGGGCCCTGGCTAAAAGAATATTATTCCAACAGTCTAGAGGAGATTTTGAGAACTTTGACTAGGATGGTTGAAGTGGGAATTGAGAGAAATGGTCACATTTAACTTGTATTTCTGAGGTGGTTATGACAGGAATTACTCCTGGATTGGGTATGGAATGAAAGGGAAAGAAGTTTTTGGTTCGCCTGACTGGAAGGGTAGCTGTGCCATTTACTGAGATGAACAGATCTTGGAGGTTGTGGGGGGTCAGGTGGGTTACAGGTAGATGGAGCTATAATTCTGTTTGGGGCATGCGAAGTTTGAGATCCCTGTCAGATTTCTAAGTCGAGATATCAGAAAAGGCATTTGGACATACATAGCTGGGGCTCAGGGGAGAGATCTGGGCTGTAGGTGGAAGTTTGAATGTTGTCAGACTCACTCTACCTGTTACTCTGCCCATCGGTGGAGGTGAACTGTATTAGTATGATAAGGCTGCCATGACAGAGTATCACAGACTGGGTGCTCAGACAACAGAAATTTATTTTCTTACAGTTCTGCAGGCTGGGAGTTCAAGATCAAGGTGTTGGTGGGATTGGTTTCTTATGGGGCCTCCCTCCTTGGCTTGTAGATGCCTGTGTCTTCTTCACATGGTCTTCTGTCTGTGTGTGTCTGTCTCCTAATCTCCTCTTTTTGTAAGGACACTGATCGGGGTGCCTGGGTGGCTCAGTCGGTTAGGCGACTGACTTCAGCTCAGGTCATGATCTCACGGTTTGTGAGTTCAAGTCCTGTGTCGGGCTCTGTGCTGACAGCTCAGAGCCTGGAGCCTGTTTCAGATTCTGTGTCTCCCTCTCTCTCTGCCCCTCCCCTACTCTGTCTGTCTCTCTGTCTCAAAAATAAATAAACATTAAAAAAAATATTTTTTTTTAATTTATAAGGACATTGATCTTGTTGGATTAGGGCCCACCCTAATGACATCATTTTAATTTGATTACCTCTTTAAAGACCTTATTTCCAAATACAGTCACATACTAAGGTATAGGGTGGGGGGGGGTTAGGATTTAGGAGGGACACAGTTTATCCCATGACATGGCCTAAGGAGAAAGTACATATAGAAGAGGACCAAAGATAGGTTCTTAGAGCAGCTTTTGAAGGTCACAGAAGCAAGCCAGCAGAGAAGGTGGAGGAGGAGTAGTCTGTGAGGTGGGGGGTAACAGCCTGTGTTTATCTTAGAGGCTGAGAGAAGATGTTTCCAGAAAGACTTGGTCAGCCTGTGGCAAATGGCTGTTAAGATTCCAAGCAAAGTGAGAACAGAGAACTGCCCACTGACTTACCATCCCCATTTTATAGATGAGGTTATTCACCTTAAGTTACCCAGCATTCAAATGGCATTCTGACGGCTCTTAGTGCTTCACTGTCTTTCGTCTGCAAAGAGCATCTCAGACACCACCAATAATAGCTGTGCTTTGGTGATTGTAGACTTGTTTACTGTTGAGCTGTGCTGAAGTGGATGCCAGTTTGTGATAGTGTTTTATTGTGGTGAATGCCGCTATGCGGACAGCCTAGAGTGGGGGCTCTTCTGGTTAAAGGGGGGGGGGGGTGGTGTCTCAGAAACTGAGAGTAGAGGGACAGAAAGAACTGGTACTAGGCAGTCTGTGAGTATCTGGCAGTCATGATACCCAAAAGACAAATTTAAAGTAATTAAAAAAAGACCAGGGCTAATTGTGGCTTTTAGTTATTTTGGACAATTTGCTGTGTTAGGTGTTTTTTGTTCATAGGTTATATATGCTGTGGTTGAAAGAGTACTAGAGAGTTTTTAATCCTGCCTCTACCAGTTAGCTGCCTGACTTGGGCCTGTCGTAGGTTCTTTCTAAATCTGTTTTCTCATCTTGAAAGAACAAAGGTGTTAAAGACCTTTTTCTGACCTAACCCTTGGGGTTGTTTTAATGATCACGTAATGTAGGTGAAAACCATTTGTAAGTTGTAAAATGCTATATGAAGATAATGGCTTCTATTATATTTACTAATTTGTGTTTGGTTTATGAATAAAGTATAGAGAAAAACATTGGGCAGATATGTTTGTACCAAATAAGTCTAAAAACTGGTTCAGATATCTGTAAGGACAGCATCAAGTAAGCAAAAGGTGTGGGTAGGCCACACAAAAGAAAATACTCATTGAAAACCAACACAGAAAAGTGGTCACTATCGTACCTGAAGAAGAAAAGTATTTGGTTACAATTTCACAGCTATTAAATTATCTAAAAGTTTATCAATCCATAAGGCTTTGGGAAAACTGGTTTATTCATACAATGTTGGAAAATGTTAATTGGTATACTCCCTATGGAAGATAGTGCATAGCAAGAGCCATTAAAGTGCCTATTTCCTTTGATTCCTATACATTTATCATGCTATTAGTAATAAGAAAAAAAAAGTTATGTATAAGGACATTCATTGCAGTGTTACTTGTGACATTAAAAATTGGGAACCATCTCCATATCCTATGATTGGGTAATGATAAACTAATATCAGAACTTAAGGTAGAGTGTGCAACTCTTGATCTTGGGGTTGTGAGTTTGTGCTCCACCTTGGGCATAGAGATTACTGAAAAATAAAATCTTAAAAAAAAAAACAAAACTAATATGGAACCATTAAAAGTAAGGATGAAAGTGATGAAGTGATGAAAAATTCTAAATTATGTTTATAAACACAAAAAGTCGCAGAGGATATAGAATAATGGAAGCATTTGTGGTAAGGAAGTGGGACTACAAATCAGTGTTTAGCTTTTAAAAAATGTTTTTACTATTATGCTATTGTTTGTTTTTAGAGTGTGCAAGCAGGGGTGGGGGGCAGGGGTGGGGGGAGAGAGAATCTTAAGCAGGCTGCACACTCAGCATGGAGCCCAATACATGGCTCCATCTCATGACCCTGAGATCATGACCTGAACCAAAGTCGAGAGTTGGACGCTCAACCAACTGAGCCACCCACACACCCCTATGTTATGGTTTTAATAACAAAAATGTGGCGTATTATAATGAATAACTTTCCTCAAAGTTATCTTGTCTCACTGTACTTGATTCCCACAAACCCTGAAGCCAGTCTCATCATCAGTCATAACTCTGAGACCTGATGCCTCTTAGCAAACTATGGGAAATATTTGTGTTTATAGCTAAGATCCTAAAATTTTACTTGAAGTTCTGTGGTAATTCTTACACCAGTGATAAATGTAACATGAGATTTCTGTGTAATGGATAAACACTTGGGCCACATGCAACATATTTGTCTCTGGCCAGATAAGATTTGCTAAGTCAGTGATCATGGCTTCACATGTACCTTTCTCTTACAACCTGAGGTGGCTCTCTTAGAGACCCAGAAATAGAGGAAAACAAAAAGCCAAAAAAAAAGCAAGGAAATTTGCTGGGAATATTGAAGAGTACAGAGTTTAAGGAAAGATTATAAGATGGCTAGAGGCAATTAAATAGTCTGGAACATTTTAGTTTGATTTGGAACAAATATAAAGACCCAGCATGAATTAATTTTACTGGATTGTTGCCTGAGATATTAAACCAGATTATATCTATTTCTTCCAGCTTCATAAAATTCTGGGAGATAAGGTGAACAATACTGCTGTAATTGAAAAGCAAGTACTAGAACTTTGGGACAGATTGTATCATTCTTGGTTTGTAAAGGTAAGTTATTAGATGATTTCTATTTTAAACTTATAAAGTCCTTTTATTTTACAGATTCATTGACTAGATACATATTGACTAGATAGATATTAACATTGGATGTCATTTATTGAAATTTGGAAGCTACAGGGTCTTAAACCTCAGGTCACTAAAAGTCAGCTTGAGTTGATGGTTAATCTCCATGGCAGAACCCGCCTGTCACTGTGTTGTATTGTATTCCATCCTCTGTTCATTGTTTTACTTTTTAAAAAATACTTTATTTATTTTTGAGAGAGCAAGCAAGTGGGAGAGGGGCAGAGATGGGAGACAGAGGATCCGAAGCAGGCTCTGCCCAGACAGCAACGAGCCCAATGGAGGGCTTGAACTCCCAAACTGTGAGATCATGACCTTAGCCCGAAGTCAGATGCTCACTGTGTGAGCCACCCAGGCACCCCTCCTCTGTTCATTATTTTCAACAGCATCTCATCTCTGTACAGTTGAAATGTAACATAAACCACAGATATAATGTTAATTTTTTAATGGCCACAATAAAAAGCTAAAACAGGTGAAATTAATTCTAAAAATATTTCACTTACATCACTATACCCAATATATTATTGTTTCAGTATATAAGCAGTGGAAGAAAAATCTTAATGCAATATTTTATAGCCTTTTTTTTTTTTTCCTATAAGTCTTGGAAATCATATGTATTTCGTACTAATACCACATCTCAGTTTTTGGACTAGCCACATTTGAAGTGCTGATAGCCACATGTACATAGTGGCTACTGTTTTAGATAGTAGAGCTCTAGACATTAAGAACTTGTCTCTTTGAGGAAGGAAAATAGATCCAGAAGTTTGGAGATGTATATTTTTAATCGCCCTTACCTGCTACTTGTGCTGATACACTCTTCAGAATTTCTGGCGGAAAATAATACCATTTACCACTAAATTTAAAAACGATGGTTTTGAAAAGCAGCTGGTTGTATGGGGCCATGCTGTATACTGCGTTGGCAGGGCCTGTGGACCCTCAGGGGCTGTGCTATGGAAGATGACTATCCAGTGGGGAAGGAGGTAGAGAATGAGATAAGGTGGTAAATTTTGACAGGGTTGATGGTAAGGAGAAGAGCATGTATATATCATCCTTTTAACTTGGGGTAGAAGGGAGGAAAGCTCAATTTCAAGTTTGAGTTGGTTGCATAGTGACCTGTTTTCACTCCTGGGATGAATTGAGGGAAGCCGGCTGGTTTTTGTGAGTTTCAAAGACTGGAGGTTAGAACCAATTGGGGAATCCCTAGGCAGTAATCTGCTGAAGAACTGGTCAATTGGAAAGGTTATATCTATTTTTTCTGCTGACTCTGGGACTTGTGCTTACAAACAGCTTTTTTTCTATGCCTCACCCCTTTTGAGCTTCATTGTATGGCCCAGGGAAGTCAGTGTTTTAGAAGCATAGGTTTGTAAGTAGGTAAGTATGTTGCTTTCTTTCCTAACGCCTAATGTCTTCATTGCATAATGAAGGTTGATATATCACTACGATGTTAGCAAAAGCGTCAGAACAGAAACAGAATGTTAAGAACCTACTTATGTTTCTAATTTTAACCTCACTAGTCATTTTGTTTATTCATATCTCTTTCAAATTTAATTATTCCTGCATTCTTGTCAATGTATTTCTCTTCCATATGGATGAGTTAGATTTTTCTCCCCATTTTTGTTTCTTTTTCATTTTTCCCCCATTTTGTTGAGATATAAATGACATGTAACGTTGTTTTAGTTTTTAATGTACTTTATATTCCTCTCTCCCCCTTGCTTTCTTTATCTTGTATGGAAGGTTAATAATTAGGGGAGTGGGATGAGGAAAGAAAGAAAAAAGCAAAAATGGGGACCCCCCAAAAGGTAGAGGGGCTCAAAAGAGGAAAAAAAGAAAGTAAATGTTGTGTTGGTGTACAGTCAATATGTATTGAGAAATGAAGGTTGTTCATAAATGTATTAAAAAGGAAGTGCTTGAGCTCAGCTGACAGGTGGTATCTAGAAGGTATCTAAAGAAGAAGAAAAAATGTATTTCATATTTTAGGTCTTTAGGTAGAGTTCTTAGCTGATTTCTTAAATAATGCAGAGTTTTTCACCTTTGAGTAACTACTCAAGTTCTCAAGTGGACATAAAACAAAATAGAGTATTTATACTTCTTATGCTTTTGGAGATTTCATGTCTGAACCGTTTTATTCCATAGAATGTAACGCATTCTGGAAGGCACAAAGGACACAAGATGCATATAAATCGTCAGAATAGCTGGCTGGGAGACATCCTGGACTGGCAGGATATCGCTTCCTTTGTTCACGAGAACATTGAGACATTTCTTTCGGTAAGAAATAGAATTTTTAGTTAAACTGGACTTAGAAATAAAAATAGAAATTCTAATTTCCAGTTTTCTGTGCACACTTAGAGGCCTTTAGTTACCTTGTTTTTAATGCCACAACATTTGCCACTTTGAGAGTTATAAATGCACTAGAAAGATGTCTAAAGACCATAGGCCTCAGGAGTAGCTCCCCTGGTGCCTTCTCTGTGGTTGAAGAGTAACCGAGAAATGCTGAATCAGGAAGCATATGTGAAGTGTTGTGGGCTCTCAAATTCTGAGATAGGTATCTGTCCCTTAGGCTGACTAGAATGTCGCTGGACCACTAGAGAGAGAGAGATCGGCCTTTCTGGTGCGCAAAGTCTTTGGCAGATAGAAATCTGGTTCCACTTACATTAGAGAGATTGGATGTCCTTCAAAGGCTCAGCTTGTTGTTTACCACCCATTTTCCCACCATGCACCACCCACCTCTGCCTTGTTTGCCTAACGGTCGGTCGAAGGCAGCAAGGAACAGCTTGCAGCATTGCTGAAGTTTTAACAACCACTCTTGGTTCAACAGTGTGTTTTATAAAGTGTCCTGGCATGTGGCTTTTCACAGAGATGAGAGGATTTTCTTGTGAATGGACTGGTGACTTTCATCAGTTTAACAAAAGTTGAGGTTTGCAATGCTAGATTTTTTTTTTTTTTTTTTAAAGATTTTAAGTAATCTCTACAACCAGTGTGGGGCTCAGACTCAACCCTGAGATCAAGAGTTGCACCCTGTACTGGTTGAGCCATCCAGGTGCCCCGCAATGCTAGATTTTTTTTTTTTTTAATTTTTATCAAACTATTAATAGATGACCATAGCAGAGAGTCAATAATAGTTTAAGATTTTCAGTAAAAAAATGACAGTGCCCTGCTTTGTGCTTTTCCACTTCAGTCTCATTTTCTGGAAACAGCTGTCAATTCTTTTAGCTTTCTCTGGTATTTATCTCTAAATTTCCAAAATAATATTTATACTGGTCTTTCTTGGTTTTGTAATTTTAGGTATTATCTTTTGGCTTCCTAATTTGGAAGATGAAGATAAAGATGTGACTTTGAAGTCCCTCAGTGCTCTCTTCTATCACCTGTGGGGTTTTCTTACAGCTCTTTTGGTTCCTCCCCCAATCCCTGCACTCACACTTGCCCTTCTTCCCACTCACCTAATACAGCTATCACAGTGTGGAGTTAAATCTAGAAATTCATGTCCTTCAGTTCTAAGAGTTTATGTGTTTGATAATCTGTTTTCTCTAGTCCAGTGGTTGTCAAACTTCTTGGTCTGAGGATTCCAGAGTTTTTGTTTGTTCACGTGGGTTCTATGGATTATTATTGTATTAGCAGTTAAACCTGAGAACTTTAAAATATTTATCAGTTCACAAAAAATAACATTATATATTAACACATTTTTTGCATCTGCAAAATAACCATTTTCCAAAACAAAAAATGGCTCAGTGAGAAGAGTGACTTTCTTTTACTTTTTTGCAAATCTCTTTAATGTCTGGATTCTCATACCTGCTTCTGCATTCAGTCTATTGGAATACATTGTTTTGATCGAAGTATCTGAGGAAAATCCAGCCTCATACAGATACGTAGTTGGAAAAGAGGGGAGTCTTTTAATAGCCTTTTCAGATAATTGTGGCTATTCTTTGATACTACACCAAAACTCAACAAATGGTACTTTTTAAATGTTAATTGCAGTGTGGAATTTGAAACCATATCAATATAAACTTTTTTTGTACTGCCTTACATGGAAGTCCATTGATCTGTCTTGAATAGAAATGGGTCTTTTACTCTTGTATGCTTTTGTAATATGCACTGGTCATTTAGACTATTGGTTCACTGATTTTCTGTACATCCTCTAAATATCAACACATTTTCTTATAAAGTATAAAAAAAAATCACATTCTTTAACGTCACTACCTGTCTCATCAGAAAAAAAATCTTAATGCGTCGAAGTCAACCCTTGATCGGATTTTTTATTTCTGCCTATATTCTTGTAATATCCGATAGCTCTCATGGTCTGAACCTTTCTTCCTAATCCCCTTGGGTACACAGAAATGTTACTTGATTGTTGTTGGAGACTACCAGTCTACAATTAATGTCTTCAGTTAATTTCTTAAGAATTGTCACAGAGTATTTCCTATCAGGGTGACCCAGAAACTATTTAAAAACTTTTTTAATAAAAATTCCAAAATGCCAGAAGCCCCCAAAAGAATGCATGTAAAAATCACAAATAAGGGTATTGTTGGTTTGTTTCTTGGAATCAGTGGTATTATTCATCCATTCTTTGTCCCACAAGGTCAAATGGTCAGTCATGCATATTTTTGTAGGCATTGCAAGGCATTTTGAAGATATTATGTAAGGAGTTATTGTAAATGAAACCAGCCTGCAAAGGCTCTCCTGTGAAGACTGAGCTGAGGTTTGCAAGAAATGCCGGGGACAACAAAATACGCCTTTATAAATGATACATTTGAGATAGGAAAGGAATGGATAGGCCTTTCATAGAACAGATGGTGTAACTTGCACATATGACAAAAAACAGAGCTGCTGTTTTGGAAAGGGCACACCAAAATAAAACCAGACGTTAGAGTTCTGGTCCCAGCTCTAGTTCCAATTATTAGCTCCAAGGCCCTTGGGCAAGTTTTAAAACATCTCTGAGCTTCAGTTTGTCTATCCTTAAAATGAAGTTGGTATCCTCTGCACTGCTTCTCTCACGGGACAGATATTGTCAAGAGGGAATTTAAGTTCCTGAGAAGATAGGAAATGAAAACATCTAGGTGTGCCACAGATATTGTACATCTTCTTCTAGTAGTGTTTAACGTGTATTATAGTAGCATTAGCATATATTAGTGACCGTTTAATAACTGATTCTAGTGAATTTACAGGTGATGGATCAAAGGAATTCAGTAGGGTCATCGTCTATCTGAAGAAAGATAGTCAGCTGTAGAGCTCTGCCCTTGACCCTATCCTATTTATTGTGATTTTAGTGAAATCATCGAAGTGATACTTTTGTATTTGTAGGTGAATCTAAGTTGGAGATGGCAAGAGGGGAGGCAGCTAATAAGACAAATATAGAATGTTCATGTCTGCACTAATGATCCTATACAGGTTGCATTCTGGCATATTCTCCTGTAGGTTTTTTTTCTACACATATCATTTTTACATAGTTAAAATCATGCTATATATAAAATTTTTGTTTCCTACGTTTTACTTTTTTTAATTATGATTTTTTAATGTTTATTTTGGGGAGAGAGACAGAGCATGAATGGGGGAAGGGCAGAGAGAGAGAAGGAAACACAGAATCTGAAAGCAGGCTCCAGGCTCCAAGCTATCAGCACAGAGCCCAATGTGGGGCTCAAACCCACGAACTGTGAGATCATGACCTGAGCCAAAGTGGGAAGCTTAACCAGCTGAGCCACCTAGATGCCCCGTTTTCAATTTATAATTATGTCATAAAATGTTTTTCTGTGTTATGATACACATATCTTTAATGGCTACCTGATATGATTTGGAGCTAGAATCACTGTGATTTTCTTAACCATTTTCCTTACTATTCAACGTTCAAGTGTTTTCAGATGATAACGTATTCCCCCCCCCCCCCTAAAATACTACTCCGTCCTTGTCTTTTCACTTTCTGGTACTAACGCTCTTGTATTGAAAGCAGAGTAGATAGTTGTCGGAACTTCTTTCCTCAGGATTAGTTCTAATGGTTCAGCTTTCCCTCTTCATCAGATCTTAGAGTCTCTGTGGATTGTCATGAGCCGGAACGTGAGCCTGCTTTTCACCACAGTCACCACCCTCCTGACCATCCTCTTCTACAGCGGGACGGCCCTTCTCAATTTTGTGCTATCTCTGGTATGTACATGTAGATAAGAGCATGTTACCTCTCCTTCTTCAGTGAAGCGTTTTCTTGGTTCCATTTGTGTTTCCTTCCTGTAGTTTCCAAATGTGATTTTTTAGGAGATACTGTCCTTTGTTTTGCAGATAATTTTCCTGACCACACTATTTTATCTATTAAGTTCCAGTGATGAGTACTACAAGCCAGTGAAGTGGGTGATAAGCCTGACACCACTATCTCAGCCAGGTCCTTCTTCTAATATTATTGGCCAGTCTGTGGAAGAAGCTATCAGGTAGGGATAAGATTTATGCTATTCTTATTTCCTTTAGACACTGCTTTCTGTGAGAAGCCTGTTTTCAGTCTTGAGCCTTTCTAATAATCAGTGCAAAACTAGTGACGGACCCTGGTATTTTCAAAATTTTTAATTTCCTTTTGAGAGAATAATGTGAGCAGTGCAAGTTTTGATAAGAAGAAAAATTCAGTTTTGGTATCCTGCTGTCAGCCCTGTGAGCTACAGCCCCCTCACCCCGTGCAGGCTCTTGCTCCCGCTGCAGCTCATGTCGCTTGCTGGGGAGAAACCCCTCTTGTACCACGCATACACCTCCCCCTTCTCTTAGAGCTCAGGAACTGCGGCTTTGTCCCGGGAGAAGAATAAATGGTCTTTCTATTTCTTCCTCTCTCCCTCTGCAGCTGGGCTCTGTGCCCTTTGCGTGAAGTTAGCCTGGAAACTGGAAATGCAAAGATTGTGGTTATTTTTAAGTCATGGGCTGGATGTGCATCACAGGTTCTGGCCAGAAACTTCCCATGTCTTCTGGGGTCCATGTATTGCAGGTTGGGCTTTTGAATGAGATGATTCCTCAACTTTTTTTTCTTCATACGCTCTTTCCAAGTCACTGGCTTCTGCCCTCCTTTTTCCTCTTTGTCATTTCAGGTAGGGAAAGGCCTTTTGCAGCTCAAACCTAGCTCTGCTCCTTCCCTACCCTTTCCTCTTATTGCTTGGGACTTGTTAGAGTTCTACTACATTTTTACTGCTTATGAATAGCTATACCCAAATTAAATCCTCATATCATCTGTTAGAGTTTCTTTTTGTAATAAGTTGTTAGCCAGGTGTTCTTAAACTTATTTTGAATAGTTCATTGGTTGGCATTTATGTTTCCACTTATTTTTAAGAAATAGCATTGCTTGGGGGCACCTGGGAGGCTCAGTCGGTCGGTTAAGCATCCAACTCTTGATCTCCGCTGAGCTCATGATCTCACAGTTTGAGTTTGAGCCCTTCATCAGGCTCTGCACTGACAGTGTGGAGTCTGGTTGGGATTCCCTGTCTCCCTCACTCTCTGCCCCTCCTCTGCTCTCTTGTGTGCGCTCACTCTCTCTCTCTCTCAAGAATAAATAAAATAAAACATGAAAAAATTATTATAAAAAATAGCATTGCTTTGAACTAGTCTTCCACAGAAATCTTGATTTGACTGGATAATTCTCTCTGACTGATCTTGGCTTATTTCTTCATTGTGTTTATTTAATAACTGGTTGAGGATACCATTTTGGTCTCTGAAAAACCTTAGTTACATTCAAATAACACACATGTTCTTGAAATATATTCTTCCTAGAAAGTTTGCTGGGTTTTCTTTCTTTTTCCTACTAGCAAGGCCTGGGTAAAGTCTTCAATATCTTGCTTCCTTTGTTAGCCATCAGGTAGAATTTTAAAAATGCCCTTATCCTCTCTGGTGCTCTTGGGTATCCACATGGGGCCATCTATGTAAAGATTCCAAGTTTGGGAGTGCATCATCTACTGTAACAGTTTTCAGGGTGAAGCTATCTTCGGGGAAGTCACTTGCTGGCTTTAGCATTCCTTTTAAGCCTGCACGACCATTGGTTATCATCTTTATTGAGTAAATAAAATGCTGAAAACTCTTAGCAATAAATTCACGTTAGTTTAAGTGACATCTGTCTGGCTTAAAGAAGTTTGTGTAAATAACTCGACCAGAAAGAAAAATAACCTTCAATCTTCCCAGTAGGATGAAACTAGTGAATCAACCCTATCAAAGGCTGACAGAATCCTTTCAGTCAGTGTAACTTAAGCCAAGCCTTACAGAAAAATATCTACCTTGTCCCATTAAGAACTTCAAGAAAGCTGATACTTCATTTTCCTGAAGTAATCTTTATTAGCACTGACTGTTATTCTCACAAAAGCTTTTCTGTTTTTAAATCACAGTTCTTGAGTTTTCTCTTGTTCAGCTTTCTTAGAGTGAACCGCTGGTCAACTGTCCTCTGTCTGTCTGGCATTGAGTCACTTTTGTTTTCATACAAATATGCCAACTCCTTTGTTTTAAACTTAATACTTTAATGTCATCATTGCTTGGAGTTGGTAAGCGGAGCTGTGACTTGCATGTTGGTCCAGCTGATTGAAAGCACATATCCTTCCGGTATACCACAATGCCTTCTTCCAGGAGGAGCTGGTTGAGGCAGAAGATGATGACTTAACTTTGTGGTACTGGTAAGGCTGTTTAAATAGTCACATGAGGCTGGCGGCTAAAAATTCAGGTCTTTGGCCCACAAGGGCATTTGAGGTTAGAAAGAGTGTGGTCATCTACAGAGATAAGAAATAAATGCCTTTTTACAAATTAGATTTGCCTTATTTTCTTGGGATTGTACAGACTAAGTATGCACTGTAACAGTAGCCCATGTCTTGGTTCCAAAGCATACTAGTACAAAACCCATTTATTTTATCATGTCTTTTTTTAATTTTTTAATTTTTTTTTTAATGTTTTATTTATTTTTGAGACAGGGAGAGAAGAGCATGAACAGGGGAGGGTCAGAGAGAGGGAGACACAGAATCTGAAACAGGCTCCAGGCTCTGAGCTGTCAGCACAGAGCCCGACACGGGGCTCGAACTCACGGACCGCGAGATCATGACCTGAGCCGAAGTCGGCCGCTTAACCGACTGAGCCACCCAGGCTCCCCATATTTTATCATGTTTTTAATATAGGAAAAAGTTTAAACCCTCAGTACCAGAACTGTAATCTTAATGGCTCTCAAAATTGAAAACTACAGTACAGACTAGTTAATTTGTCTGGCCCATTTGTGTAACCACGGCTATATCAAGTTATGTGAATTAAAGATTATAACTCCAGACGATTTTTAGCAGTCTCTGTGCTTATTGTCTCTTTCTTTCCTGGGTCAAATGCAAGACCTGGAATGTACAGGTTTTATAGAGATGCCTCTGTAGAACCTTCTCACATATGTAAGATAATAGTAAGTTCTAGTTTTAAGAGCTCTTGTCACATTTTTCATTCTAAAGGATTGTGTTCAAGATGGAATATGTTTCTTCACGGACAAAGATTTTAAGAGGAAAAATATTAAACAAGTGTTTATGAAAATGTTATTATACGGTCCTCAGAGGGCACTTCAGTCTACAAATTATCAGTGATCTCAGATTTTATAAAGATCAATCATTAGTCATCATCAGTGTTGCAGTCAAGTGGAAATCGTTCAACTCATTTTATATGATCCATCAATAAGTTAAAAGTGGAATTGAAATTGGGAGTTAACTGCATGACCAGGCAGTGGCAGTGTCTTGGCTTTTGAAGCTTTGCCTTATGAAATATGTGGCTACTTGATGATCACCGTCTCGTTGAATTGTTGAACCTCAGGATTCTCAGATCTGAATAAGTGTTCTTCTAAATTGAATACGTTTGTGTGTTCATTTGGGTTTTCGTTTCATGAATTTTTCAGTTAGTGGCATGCATCCCCTACCCCCAAACCATTTTTGTCCCTTTAGAGCATGTCGTGTCCTGAATGTTTGCATCACATCCTTCTTCCCCGATGCTCCCATTCTGCTTGCTCTGGTGGAGATATTGCACATTACTAAGTTGCATGTTGTCACGGCCTCAGTGCAATTTAGTGTGTGTGATATTTTCACATGAGTGCATGCACACGGGTATGGCTCTTGCTTGTGGGATTACAGGTTTTCAGTGCCAGTGGGTGGGAGTCTTACTTATGAATTAGATGGGAGAATGTATGTACTGAGTTTTTTTTTTAATTTGGAAAATGAATGTACTTTTCACCTCTATCCCTCCAACTATGGAGAATTAAAGGTATTGGGTAAAAAAAAAAAAAAATCAGTGCTGATCATTCAGTAATTCCGTATTTCCATTTTCGACTTTAAACAAATATTCGTTGCAAAGAAATTCTCATGAATCTAAGGTTATAAACATTTGTTTAAATTAAAATGTGTAAGGAAGAGTTTAAAGCTGTAAGAGTGTATTTTCATTTATTCAAAGAGATAGCTCTCCTAACACTGGAATAGAGTGACACAATCTCTTATGCATATTTGGGAAAATCATATTAGCTGGAGTTCTTCAATAATAACCAACTCAGTAAAAAGAATGCCTTTTTAACCTACTTGATTAAAGATTGGTCTAATAATTCTAAACCTTTACATCAAGTTTCCAAGGGAATGACCTTAAGAAACTTTGTCTTGTATTTAGTTTCTCATTGTGATGCTTTAAAGAATTGCTAAATTAATTTTAATAGCCTTATAATAGAACTAGTGTTGAGATACAAATGTTTGCTATTTGCCTATATACTGTTCACTTTTTAATTAGAGTAAGCATCCATTATCAGCAGGCACTGTCAAAGACACAAAACCATGTAGTAATGATATAAAAACATTGAATTAATATTTCTACTGCCAAGGATTCCAGATGATTTAATGTGATGCCACTGTTGTACCCTTCTGTGTGTGACTGTGACTCACTGTTTTTCCCAGTGGGGATGGAAGGTTTCCGCAGAAGCGGCTTCTCCCTGTGCTTCTCAGCAGCATGCTAGGTCTGTGCGTACAGCGTGACCTTCCCTTCTGGAACAGGGAAATCCAGTGTCAACCAGGTTTCTGTGCTTTTTACTGTGTGGAGCTGGGTCTCTGGGACAGATGAGCCCGGAAAGGAAGGGAGATGTAACTTCAAGAGAGGTTAGGTAGTAATGAAAAGAGCTGGGGGATACTATGTACGATTGGTAATTTTATATGCTGTGTTTCTGGAAGCCGGCCTGCCCTCTCTACTACCTGGCCTTCTCTTGAGGGGCAGTACAGAACATTGGTAAGGTGATGCTTGTTGTTGTTGCCTGAGGGAACAATAATCTGATAGCCTTCCTAGTTGACCTTTAGAAAGAAAAGAGGGCAGAACCAGTGTAATGAAATGTTGGGAGCAGGCAGAATTTGATTTTGGATTCTTTCCTTTCTTTCCTTCTTACTTAGACACGTGAACGCTACCTGTCTATTGGTTTAGAGTCATGTATCCTCTGAGGGCATAGAGCTCCTTGACTGTGGCTTATCATTCTCCCCAACCCCCTCCTTGCTTCAAATCGCGTTCCAGCAAAAGCAGATCATCTGATCAAATCCTGGGTTGTCTGGCCAGTTTTCTCCTTTTAGAAAAGTAACAACAAACCCATTTTTCTTTTCTTTTTTTTAAGCTTCCTCGTCATCTCTCTTCCCAAGAACACCCCTTAGGTCAGAATTGAGAGTGGGCTAAGAGTTGAAGGAAAGTATTAGCAAACTTGTAAGAGTTAACAGTTTCATCTTAGAGTTTGTAAAGAGTGAGGAGAGAGCTGGTTAAGAACTAAATCTTAACCAGGCGCTAGAAACCAGTTCAAGCCCCTGGTGCAGAGAAGTTAGATATACAGTTGACTCCTGAATAATGTGGGGGTTAGGAGACACCAGCGCCCTACACTGCCAAAAATCCACATAGGACTTTTGACTCTCCAGAAAGTTAACTGCTAATAGCTTACTGTTGACTAGAAACCTTACTTATAAGCAGTCAGTTAAAGCATACTTTGTATGTTGTTCTTATTGTATACTGTATTCTTAGTTTAGTAAGCCAGAGAAAAGAATGTTATTAAGAGAATCATAAGAGAAAATACATTTTAAGTTTACTTATTTTGAGAGAGAGAGAGAGAGAGAGAGAGAGAGAGAGAGAGTGAGTGGGGGAGGGGCAGAGAGAGGGAGAGAGAGGGAATCCCAAGCAGGCTCCATGCTGCCAGCACAGAGCCTGATGTGGGGCTTGAACCCACAAAGCTGTCAGATCATGACCTGAACCCAAACCAAGAGTTGGATGCTTAACTGACTGAGCCACCCAGGTGCCCTGAAAATACATTTTCAATACCGTATCAAAAAAAAAAAAAATCCATATGTAAGTGGACTAGTGTAGTTCAAATGTGTTGTTTAAGGATCAGTCATACAGTTGTATAAACGAGGCATGGACACACATCTTTAGTACCGTACAGTATAAATGCACAATAGTGTTTATTAGGGGAAAACTTAGACAAAGACTGATTGTGAATGAATTTGGAATTTTTATTCACAGAGAGGTATGTTTAGGGACCCCCGTTGGATTGGATGCCCTGTAGCCTGCCTTCCAGTTGAAGGGAACCCTGCCCTTTATGGCTCTGTGTATAATAGATAGGACTGTCTAACGGTGGAAGCTTTCTGAATGAGGATGCAACCTTGTTAGAAAGCAGGGAGCTTCCACCTCTGTGGCTGGTGTCAGTCCCATCCCTTGAGCTACATCAGACCTGCTAAGCCAGCTCAACTGAGCCACCAAAACATGGGAAGAAAAGAGCATCCAGTGTCTTCTGAATTTGATTCTGTTAAATTGCTGAGCACTGGGAAAGCCTGGAGATGCAGTTGGAGAATAATGCCAATGAGTTTTGAAGAATCACTGGAAAAAAAGAGGTCCCAGAAGACTGAGCACAGGCAAACTCTATTCAACTCTATTCAAGAGAGAGGATTGAAGTAGACAGTAGAGGAAGACTAATGTTACATACCTATTATAGCCTGATGAATTTGATGCAGATTGTCCTGTAAATTTCCATAGTAGATGCTTGATCATATGGTTGTGAATAGTTACAAAGGGAAGGGTAATTTCCAGTGGCACCATGCATTCACCTGGCACGGGTCATATGTAACCACCCTTAGAAAAATGCCACAAGCCAGAGCTTTTGTGATTTTTACAAGAGATCTGGTGAAGTACATCATAGTGTCTTTCCTGGATGGCAAGATAGAAGAATGCTTACTGAATTTGAATATCTAAAAAGTGTTGATTAATGGATTGACATCATTGAGTGAATGAAATGAGAGAATGATCTTTCATTGATATGATTATAAGGAATAAATACGCCTGCATTGATTAAACTAGTGATTTCTGGTAACCCGTTCAAACTGTACTGTGTATGCCATTAATTATGTGTCAAATGAAGTTGTGTTAGATTATGAAAATGAACAATCCCCAGTCTCTGAATTTCAGGTTCCAAAGAACCTGAGAGATGAGTGATTATACACTCAGTATTTGGGATTTTTGCTCCGGTAGCTTCATCGGTACCTTATAATTTAAAAAACCTAAGTCTAAAACTTTGTGGTATGCTACTTTCACTCTCAGCTTTGCCGTACCCTGCACCCCTTTAGCACATAGCAAGATTGGTTTTCTTCCAAAAACCGCCAGGAGAAAAGAGAAAGTTACCACGTGCGTTATTTTTAGCCTTACTACAGTGCTACCTGGTAATAGTGACGCAATTCTCTGAAAGCACCAACTTAATTGCATGCTTACTGTGCAACAGTCACTAAGCTTACCACTTGAGTTGCAGTGTTAATGTCCATCATACTGTTATGAAGTAAATGCTTGCCGTAATGCCAACATTATGAAGTTAAATGTTGTCTCTATTTGACAGTTAGGAAGAGTGAAGCTCAGAGAAGTTGTACAGTTTTGAAGACCATGCCACACTAATCAGTGATAGAATGGGATTCCAGAGCAGTGGGTGACAGAGCCAGAGCTCTTGTGGCCCCGTTGCCTTGTTCTTCCTGCCGAATCCATGTCCTGTTTGCCTTCACTAACGTTTCTCATTTATGAGTGTGTTCTTGACTGTTTGCTTCCTCAACACTCTTACGTTTCATTCATATGTTCCTTCTGTGAGCGGTCTCCTAACCTCCAGGCCAATGGCCTTCACTTCTGTCCCTTCTTTTGTCCATCCTCTACACTGACATATGCTGAGTACCCACTGTGCCAAACCCTGACTTACACATTTTGCATGTATTATTTCATTGATCCCCTGTCTGGTCCCCTCATTCACCCAGGAAAGAGTCCGCTGGTCAGAAATCAAGAAAATCTTTTAAACTGGGAGTGTAGTTCATGTTTTTTTTTTTTAATGAAGGCTGGAAAAAGAATAAAAAATGAGGGCCTGAGTTATTCTCAAGTGAAAAGGCAATAACGACCCTCTTGAAATTGTTGGATCTGTGCACTAGATCACTCGGATGTACTAGCTCCCACGATAGGCATCCACCTGACTAAAAGCCAGTGCGTTGGGTGCAGAGTGGGTCATAGAGTTCTACGTAGCGTTGCACCAGCAAGGCACAGACACACACATTGTGGCCGCCACATGTGGCCTGTTGCATCTTTCATTGCTGCTGTGTTCCTCTCCCCTTTCCCCATGTTCTACTTCTATTTTCCAGAACGTTTCACTCTAATACGGTGATTAGGACCCCAGTTTGCCTTGGGATGGGTATACTGAGCCTTAGTCCCCTTTTGGAAGTGGTCAGCTAGGATAGCCACTATCGAATAATGGCCCTGGCCAGAGCCAGATGCAGGTGTCATGCAGCTGCCCAGGCTTCTCTTGGTGGTCTCTTGGCCTTGAGGACAATTAAGTACATGTTTGGCCTGTAGGTGAATATCTTCGTAATATAGAATAGGAATCTGGATACCAAAAATACATCTTCATCCAACATCTTGATCTTTAGTGAGTTGGGTGACTGGATTTGGAGTTAGTGTACCAGAGTGATCTAGTACACCGATCCAACAATTCCCAGAAGAGTTTTCTCGCCTTTTAACTGTGACTGGCTCAGTACCATTCCTCCCACCCTCACCCTCATTTTGAACTTTCTTCTTCTTTTTCTTTTTTAGAGAAAAGATTTTAACAGATTTACCTGATTTTTGACCAAGAGTCAGTCTCTCTCTCTCTCTTTTTAAAGTTTATTTGAGAGAGAGAGAGTGTGTGCACAAATGGGGAAGGGAGCAGAGGGAGAAAGAAAGAATGAATCCCAAGCAGGCTCCTTGTAGAGCCTGACATGGTGCTCAAACCCACAAACTGTGAGATCATGACCTGAGCCAAAACCAAGAGTCGAATGTTTAACCGACTGAGCCACCCAAGTGCCCCAAGCGTCTCTTTTCCGGATGAATCAGAGGCACCAGCAAGGAGTCAATGGAACGACATAGACAAAGCATGTAATGCAGTGCTTGGCTCATACTGGATTGTGTTAGTTTCTGATTGTAGCTCTAACATTACCATAAGCTTAGTGGCTTAAACCACATAGATTTTTTTTTATCTGACAGTTCTAGAGGTCAGAAGGCCTAAAATTAGACTGTCAGCAGGCCTGCGTTCTTTCTGGAAGCTTTATGGGAGAATCGGTTTCCTTGCCCTTTCCAGCCTCTGGAGGCTGCCTGCATTCCTTGGCTTGTGGTCCTTCATGTTCAAAGCTGGCAATGTAGTGTCTTCAAATGTCTCCTTCTCTCTGACCTCTGCTTTTGTCCTCATGTCTCCTTCTGTAACTCTGACTCTCCTACATCCCTCTTTTTATAATTTTTTTTTTTTACTGAGATAAAATGCATACACATGAAATTCACCATTTTAACCATTTTAAAGTGTACAATTCAGTGGTTTTAATATATTCACAATTTGTGCATCCATCACCTCTGTCTTATATCAGCCACCTCCCTCTTATCAGGACTTCTGTAATTACATTGTGCCAATCCAGTAATCCAGGATAATCGCCTTGATCTCACAATGCTTACTTAGCTCAGTCACATCTGCAAAGTCCCATTTGCCAAATAAGGTAACATATTCATAGGGCCTGGGCATGGATATAGACATTTTTGTGGGGCTGTTACTTAGTTTACCACATGGGGTACTTAGCAAACATTAGTGTCTCTTGACCTTACCTTCTTATTTCAGGAACACTCAGCTCTTGCACTACAACTTTCTAGAGTCTTCATCATCAGAATACTCTGAGCATCAATGAAACATACTGATCTCAAGAAATAGTAAATACCATAGCACCAAAAATAGTTACTGTTTATTGGGCACCTAGTGTACCACTGGGTCACTTAGTAGGGGCTTCAGATGCATTGTCATTTAGCTTTTCACGAGCTGAATTGCTCTTTCTGCCAGTATCCACCCCCATAATACTATAAATATTAAATTTAGCCTCACATCTTGGGGAGATGTGGTGTAATATAGCAGGCAGTGACTTCTGGCTGATTGTCCACGGACTCTACACTTTCTTTGAATTGAGAGATGAAAGGAATTGGTGGTGTTTCTTATAAAATTAAAACATACCATATGACCCAGCATCTCCATTCCTAGGTATTTACTGAAACGCAATGAAGGTGTATGTCCATGCAAAGACTTCTGCTCAAGTGTTCATAGCAACATTATTCACAGTAGCTCCAAACTGGAAAAACCCAAATGTCCATCAGCTGGTGATTACATAATCTAATTGTGCTATATCCAAATAATGGACTACTCAGCAGTTAAAGAGGAACAAAGTGCTGATAACCATGTGGGTGAATCTCAAAATATTGAACGAGATTAAAGAAACCCAACACAAAAGCTACATAATGAAAGTGTGAATGTCCTTGACACTCCTGAACTATACACTTAAAAATGGTTAAATGGCAAATTGCTTGGTATGTATATTTTACCACAATTTTTTAAAAAGCTGCATAATGTGGGGTGCCTGGGTGGCTCAATCCATTAAGCGTCCAACTTCGACTCAGGTTATGATCTCCCCGGTTCGTGGGTTCTAGCCCCCGCATCCGGCTCTGTGCTGACAGCTCAGAGCCTGGAGCCTGCTTTGGATTCTGTGTCTCCCTCTCTCTGCCCCTCCCCTGCTCATGCTCTGTCTCTCTCTGTCTGTCAAAAATAAATAAATGTTTAAAAAAATAAAAAAAACTGCATAATGTATGATTATGTTCATATGAAATTCTAGAAAAGACAAAACCATTGTGGCAGAAAGCATATCTAGTTGATGTCAGGGATCAGGATTCAGGGAGGGATAGACTGTCAAAGGGCATGAGGGAACGTTTTGGGGTGACAGAAGTGTTCTATATCTTGATTGTGATGATGGTTACACAACTGTACACATTTGCCAAAATTTGTTGAATTTTATTGTTTGTAAATTATAGTTCAGTAAAGCTGATTAAAAAAGAAAAAAATGCTAGGAATTTGATGGAGCTAAAAAAAATTCTGTCTACTAGTAAATCGTTAGGGGATTTTTCTTTGCTGTTTTATAAAAACCTTGTGTACCAGATCATAAGTAATAAGATAGAGGGGAATGCCTTGCCTTTTCATCCTTCATTGGGTTACATGAAAATGTTTAGTAACTGTAAACAGCATGGGATGCATTTAGGATCCACAAAATTACTTGCGAGTTGCCTTAGTGAGAATGTTACAGCAATCAGTATTCCCAGAGGTAAAGAAGAAGGGAGATTGTGTGCTGTTTCCTAGAAGTGGTCCTTTTTGGATTGAGTTTTGCCTACGTGCCACCCAGAGGGGGAGATTCAGTTGCAATATTTTGTTGCACCTTTGATGTCAACTTCATTTTGGCTTAAGAGTTTTTGAATAACATGAGGTTGGTGAAAAAATTTTTGAATAACATTAAGGTTGGTGAAAACATCTATCTTCTGTCATTGATCTCCCCAGTTCTGTTCCAATTCTGTACTTTTTTTCCTTAGACATTATTCTTATTAATCTCCTTGGGGTATTTGACCTTAATATCATTCCCTCTTTCTCAAAAGCTTCTTTCTCCTTTGGTCTCTTGGAATACTACACTCTAGTGATTTTTCTCCCTACTGCAGAAGTGATTTCATGATCTCTTTGGCTGGTGTATTTTTGTCCTTAGGTCCCCTGTGGGAACGCAGCCCATTGCCCCATTTTTCTCCAGGTTTGCCCCTGGGGATATCTTCTCCTTTCCTACGATTCATCTTTTCTGGCACATCTCAAAGTTTTTGTCCCAAGTTCTCCATTGACTTTGTCTTTTATTTCCAGCTACCTCAAGGGTATTTTCATCATCCTTATTTCTTACCATTGCCCAAACCAAATGTATTCCCTTATCTCCCGTGTCTTTGCTCATTCTGGGCTTTTCCATGTCTTTGAGACACTGCCATTCTCTCCCCCTCAGGTTTAAAACCTGAAGCTCTGCTAGTTTCTCTTTTTCCTCCGTCTCCTATTCAGTTCAGATCTTTTCTGTTTCCTCTGGGCTCTCTCCCTTCCTCTCGGTCTTTTTGATACGACTTTAATCTGCTTCTTTTTGTCAGAAGGCACATGGCAACCCCATATTCTTGAGTGAAAGCTGCTGGTCAGGATGACGAAGAAGGTTTCACAATTTGGGGAGCCACCGTGTCACCAAATCCATGTGTCAGAACCCTGTTACAATGACTGAATCACTAGGTTGGCTTTGCTCTTACAGCACATCTCTTGGAATGCTTTGGAAAAGCTTATCGTTTCCTTTTGTATGTACAGTGTCCCCTTTGCTGCCACGTTCCCTGATTTTTTTAAATTATAGACAGCTTTTCCTTCTCTCATGAGTATATGACCCTGCTTCCCCTGTACCCCCCAGAGTCCTGGTTTTGTAATTTTATGATACCTTTGGCATCATAAACTTATGGTTTGCTGCCTTTGTGTTCTCTCTGAGCAGTTCCTTATTACTCTTCACACAACACTACCTTAATCTTCCAGCTGGAAACCAAAGCTGAAGCACCTGCAATTGCAGATTTTCATGTACTTTGTTCCTACTAATCACCAACTATGTGGATCTGTTTTTACCCCTTTTGTGTTTTCCTCTCTCATTTTACTTGGGAGGTAATAAGATAATCTTTTTCTTCCATAAATTCTCTCCCAATAACCTGCATTCTTTGATAGCATTTGTAGAAGTTACTCTGTAGGCTTGGTTGCAGAGTTGAAGGAATGTGGGAAAACTTTGTTAATAAGAGAAGACCCGTGAAATGCAGGTTAAATTCTCTTGCACTTGTCTTCAAAGGGGAGGGTTGGCCACAGATTTCTTAGAGTTTATGTCCTCAGAAATAAGAGAGTCATACTTACTTTTTGTTTTCCATTTATTTTGGTGGTGGAAGATGTGCTTCAGAGGTGAAAAGTTGATTAATTATTTCAGCGAGCAGGGTATTTTAAGGTGTTTCATTTCAGTTATTTTTTTCATCAGAGAAATTTACTAAACTTGTTCTGGGGTTTTAAAATAAAGGCTTTATGTTTCTTTGAAATAAAATGCAAAGGGCATTCTCAGGCCATTGGAAAAATTGAAGTTGTTATCAGATTTGGAATAAAGTAGCCAGAGGCCTGGAACAACTTCCGTTTTTGCATCGCAATGTGATACTGTATTTATTTACTTTCCCTTTTATCTTTGGGTATTCTAGAGGGGTGTTTGATGCTTCCCTCAAAATGGCTGGCTTCTACGGATTGTACACTTGGCTGACTCATACTATATTTGGCATCAATATTGTCTTCATACCATCAGGTAACGATAGTATACTAACTTCCCCTGTCCTCTATTTAAGGAAAATGAAGCCATTTTACGTACGTTGGGAAATGTCATCTTCCTCAAATTTAAAATACTAAATTTTGAGATGTAATCTAGTCTAGATTAGGAGCAGAAGTATGATTTGTAATGATTATTTATGCTGTATCTCCAGTAGCTAGAATGATACCCAGCACTTAGAAAGCACTGCATAAGGGGCACCTGGGTGGCTCAGTCGATTAAGCCTCCGACTTCAGCGCAGGTCATGATCTCACAGTCCGTCTTGAGTTCAAGCCCTGCATCGGGCTCTGTGCTGATAGCTGGGAGCCTGGAGCCTGCTTCAGATTCTGTGTCTCCCTCTCTTTCTGCCCCTCCCCTGCTTATGCTCTTTGTTCCAAAAATAAATAAAACTTTAAAAAACAGAAAGAAAGCACTGCAGAAGTACTTGATAAATGAGTGAATGTCCTAGCACTTAGCACAGCACACAGTACTCAGTAAATACTTGGTACTCAGTAATAATTGGCACTCAGTAAATGTTTGAATTGAACTGATAGGGAGCAATGAGTTGGTCGAATAGCTCTGTTCCATGAAGGATACTGTCCCAGGGGCAAGACAAATGCCTCTGAGGGCACATAAGCTGTCTCCATACCTCTTAGGATCTATTGTGATAAGGCCCTCATTCCATAAGCACCTTGATGGTTCAATAACCATCTTTTACTTTTTCCTCTGCATTATTTCTGCTCCTCTCCTTCCACTTTTCCTTTATTTCTGTGGCTGCTTGTCTACCCTCTACCATTTCCCCCTTTTCTCCACACACTCTTCTTTACATCCCCAAGTTCATTCATGTTCTTTCCTACTTCAGTCTTGGCTAAGCCACTCTTTGACATGTAAGCAGCCTGACAACACATGGAGGTCATTGTTTTATAATGATCTGGTGAGGCAGGCAGGGTAGGTAGTGTTCCTGTTGTATAGGTGAGAAACCAAAAGTTTTCCAAGGTCACATACCTGGTTAGTGGTAGGACCAGAACTAGAATCCATATCTGCCTGACTTTTCCTCTGGAGGGGAACCAGATGAGAGAGAGTGGGCATACAGCTCTGGAAGGGGGTGAACTTGAAGTAACCTCCTTCAACTAGCAGGGCTTTTGTCTTGTTTTTGTTTAGATTACATTTCCTTTTTATTAGAAGCAAGGTGAAGATTATACATTCCTCTCTGAGGTTTAGAAACTAATTTTTAATTTGCCTTTGGACCCCGTACAAATTTGGACCAATGCTTTACAGTTACATTATAGGACTGTATATGAACTAACCATTGATTCAGAATAACAACTGCAGGGGGCACCTGGGTGGCTCAGTCGGTTCAACATCTGACTCTTGATTTCAGCTCAGCTTAAGATCTCATGGTCATGAACTTGAGCCCCAACTTCGTGAAATCAAGCCTCACGTGGGGCTCCGTGCTAGGCATGGAGCCTGTGTAAGATTCTGTGTCTCCTGCCCTCTCTGTCCCTTTGCCCCTACCCTGCTCATGCATGTGCTCTTTCTCTTTCTCTCTCTCTCTCGGAGGAAAAAAAGAGACAACAACAACTGCAGGATACTAGAATTTTGTTGCTTAAGAAGAAACCCAGGATGTAGACACACACACTTCAGAAAGATTTTCAGCATCAGGTTTTAAGATATAAGGTATCAGACCTCCGTTTAACTAGCAGATTCAGTTACACAGGGCATTATCATGGGCTAAAATTTGAGTTTGTATTTATTTCCCTTGTTTTGGTGTAAACTTTTAAGTAGGAGGAACCAGTTGTGAGGTTCTGATGTTCTGTCACTCTTTTAATGTGGTGTTCAGTTGCTTTTCTTTCAATTTCTTATTAGCGTTAGCAGCAATCCTTGGAGCGGTGCCATTTCTGGGGACATACTGGGCGGCAATACCTGCCGTTCTAGACCTGTGGCTCACACAAGGCTTAGGGTGCAAAGCCATCTTACTGCTGGTTTTTCATCTCTTGCCAACATACTTTGTAGACACTGCCATCTACTCTGATATATCAGGGTAAGTACCCATAGAACTTCTCAAGTTGTTGGTGAATCCTATCCAGGGATTTATGTGACCTTTTTTTTAAGGAGAGTTGTTTGTTTTGTTTTGTTTTGTTTTTCTTTTGGGGATGGGAAAGGGAACACGTGGTAGGATTTTTCTGTGAAGTAGTCTGTCGTGATCCCACTGATAGAATCAAAATTTAATGTAATATAATTAATACCATTTTCAAGGTATGCTATTTTCTTATTACATAAGTATTTAAAATGTATGAGACCCTGGGTTAACACAAAATTATGTATAATCTTCTGTTTTAGTGACATTAATCTAGGAAAGAAATATTACTAGATGTACATAAATAGCTGTAAGTACAATAATGAATTAGTGGTTATTTTCAGAACTACTTTGCTCTTGGAGAAAAACATTATTAAATTGTATATCTGAGGATCCATGTGCAACCAAATCTCATCAAGTTAATATCTGATAAGCAGAGTTCTCTTTACTTAAGATATTATAGTATGGTTCTATGATGAATACAGGTTAAATTTAAGACAGAATCCAAACACTGACCGTATAATAAATAAATAACCTGTTTTTATAGATTTTGGTACCTTTTTTCAAAATTGCACTAAGTAAATGAAGCCAATTCTCATTTAGTCATGTATCCATATTCTCATTGCTTGTTAGAATCTAGGATGTGACCACATGCTGAACTCTAATCAGCTACCCCAGTTCAGAATACGCGTACTGAAACTATCATAATAGGTAATATAGTAAATTTTCTGCAAGTAAAACTTACTGTCGCAGTAAGTGTTCATGGAAAGAGTGACCTTCAGTTAATTTGAAATTATATAGGGACAAATTGCTACCTTGTTTTCTCTCTAGTAAGTTAAGGCAGAAACAAATGGTATATAACTGAAGGCCTAGACTTCCCAAGCAAAAGGAAATCAACAACCGCATATGCCAGCCTTAGTGGCACTTTTATGTCCAAAACTTGAAAGAGAAAATGAAAGACCAAAGGAGGACATCAGAGTATGGTTAACTAGTACTTAACAGTTGAAATTTAAACAATAAGAGTAGTTATGTGATTTATGGTTAAATGATTTCATTTCTCTAAACTTTGCTATACATTTTTTATTGAGGTTTCTAGCTAGAATTTAATATTTATGTGATTTTATCTTAATAATACCTTATTTAACCAGCATCATCAGGAAATATTTTGTGTAAATTGCTTTAGTTTTTAAATAAAGGAAGCCTTAATTTAAAAGCTTCCACACTTTTTTCTTTTGTAACTGTTAAGCATTTTTGAGAGAAAAAGTTTTTGATGTATTATTTAGGGGAAAAGCTTACTTATGTAGCATATGTGGAATATTGCCCTAAAATTTTCCCCCCAATTTTTTTTGAATGAGGAAGATAGTTTATGAATATACTGTATTGGTTTTCTGAAGACTAGCTCACCTTAAATGTTATTTATTGAATTGTAACATAATTCAGAACAGAACATTATTCCAGAGTGTCAGCTATTTGCCCCTCAGTAAATTGTTCAAGTCATCTGTGTTTGAAAACTAGAAATAGAACATACCTTATTTCCAAGTCCTTCTTATGTCCGTGGTCATTTGTTACTGTTATTTATCAGTATGCCGTGCTGCTGTGATCTGCCTTACTGTATACCGCTTATGTAAGTGATACTGTGATAAGCTGGAAGGCAATTAGGACTCTCCTGTGAAATAGAATCTTGGGCTTTGTGACGGATAGTTTCCTCATGAGGCCTTTTAGCATTACCTGTGTTTAATAACTATTTTAGAAGGTTGCCCCAAGTCTAACTTACGCATATCGTGGGTGCTGTTATATTATCTTATAAAAAGCTAAATAATTATTTGAATTACACACTGCATTGTGCCCACTTAACTATCCTTGATGGAAGTTAACTTAGCAACGATTCCTCAGTCAACACTCACCTAGGCCAGGCAGCTGTGTGAGGCGTGTAGGATACCTGTTAACAGTCTGACTTGGGGCGCCTGGGTGGCGCAGTCGGTTAAGCGTCCGACTTCAGCCAGGTCACGATCTCGCAGTCTGTGAGTTCGAGCCCCGCGTCAGGCTCTGGGCTGATGGCTCAGAGCCTGGAGCCTGCTTCCGATTCTGTGTCTCCCTCTCTCTCTGCCCCTCCCCCGTTCATGCTCTGTCTCTCTCTGTCCCAAAAATAAATAAACGTTGAAAAAAAAAAAAAAAACAGTCTGACTTAACTCCTTCCATTGTGGGACCTTATAAAAAGGAAAACGTTGTACGTGTTACCTAGGTAAGAAAATGTTTGCCTCTCATTATTATTACAACCAATGTTTAGTTACCTGCACTGATGTACTCTAAATAAAACTGGTCATGCAATCAATGGCCTTATATGTTAGGAATGAACATTGTGTTAGAGATATGTTTCAGATTGACTCCAAAGTTTATGTGTGTAAAAAACCATGAGCTAACCTGTATGCTCTTTATTCCAGAGGTGGGCATCCTTACTTGACAGGCTTGGCAGTGGCTGGTGGGGCGTACTACTTAGGCCTGGAAGGAGCAATCATTGGGCCCATACTTCTCTGCATACTCGTGGTCGCTTCCAATATCTACAGTGCCATGCTAGTGAGTCCCACGAATTCAGTGCCCACGCCAAACCAGACCCCATGGCCTGCTCAGACTCAGCGGTGAGTTAAAGCAGAATGATCATGAATCGTGTGTGAAACTTAACTGTCCTGTCTCTATAGTTTTTCACCCCAATAGTCCGTCTACTATAGGTATTTCAGTGTGCATGCTCTGCTTAAGATTGTAGAAGACAGTAAGGAAAGAGAAACCATTTGTTTGCAGACGTTTGGGTTTCAGATACCAGGAAAACTTAAAAACAAAATTGGGACAGAATGGTTCATGTCATGAAAGACCAAAAGTAGATTAAAAAATTAACAAACCCACTTGGACATGGTGTACCCGATTAAAAGAGAGTCAGGAAATAGGACAACCAAATGCAGTGCTGTAATCAATGGTAGGGCTTTGGATTAGTGATGGAGAGAATCTATAAAGAACATTTCTGGAACAATTGGAGAAATCTCAATATGAGCTATATATTAAACAGTATTATTGTATCAGTGTTTAATTTCATAGGGATGATTAATGACACTCTGGTTGTATAGCAGAATATCCTTAAGGGGTGAGATGTCAAGATGTCTGCAACTTATTTTCAAATAGTTCAGCCAACACTAATAGTAACTAGAACAACATGTTAACAATTGGTGAATCTAGATGAAGGATATATGGTTGCTAATTGCACCAGTCTTTTGATTTTTCTTTAGGTTTACACTTTTTCAAATTAAAAAGTTGGAGGGGCCCCCGGATGGCTCAGTCAGTTAAGCATCTGACTCTTGGTTTCAGCTTAGGATCTCATGGTTCGGAAGATTGAACCCCACATTGGGCTGTGTGCTGAAGATGCAAAGCCTACTTGGGATTCTCTCTCTCTGCCCTTCCCCTGCTCTATCTCAAAATAAATAAATAAACATTCACATTAAAAAGTTGGGGGAGAAGTTTTTGAGTGCACCAGTATGGAGTTATAACTTATTTTGCATGTACAGACAGACATTGAACTCATAATTGCTGTCTTGTGTCACCAACATACCTTAAGATAAATTATAATGTAATGTAAATTGTAATTTAAAATTTTCCCCTGATTGTGTCAAAATTTAAAAAAATTATTTTTAAAGTTTATTTTTATTTGAGAGCACAAGCACAGGAGGGGCAGAGAGAGGGAGAGAGAGAGAATCTCAAGCAGGCTCCGCACTGTCAGCACAGAGCCCTACACTGGGGTCCTCATCTGACAAACTGAGATCACGACCTGAGCCAAGATCAAGAGTTGACAGTTAGCCAACTGAGCCACCCAGGCGTAATTAAAAAACAAAACAAAACAAAACAAAAACCTTTTTATTCAGGCATGTCTTACATGAGCTGAGATGCACATCTTAAATATACAACTTGATGGGATGATTTTTTCATATACGTATACCCATGTAAGCATGGGTATTAAGATATAGAGTATTAAAATATAGAGTATTAAGATACAGAGTATTTACTCCAAAAGCCTTCCCCATACACCCTCTCAGTCAGACCCCTTCTCTGCTTATAATCTGACCACTGTCACCTTAGATTGGCTTTGCCTGTTTTTGAACTTCACGTAAAAGGAGTCATGTCCTAAGTATTTGGGAGTCAGGCATCTTTTGCTCACCATTGTGTCTATGGCATCCACCCACATTGTTGCACGTCAAGGTCATTCTTTATTATTGCCACCTGGTATTCCAGTATATGAATAGACCACAATTTATTCATTGCGATATTGATGGACATTTGCATAGCTTCCAGTTTCTATTCTGAACCTGTCTTGTAGTACGTGTGTTCTGATAGACATGTGTACTTCATTTGTGTATATACCAAGAAGAGGAAGGGCGAAGTGCACACCTGGTTTAACTTTAGTGAATACTTGTTAAGCAGTTTTTCTTTGTGTATGTACCAGAAATCACATGTTAACAACCGAAAGGTAAGGTAAACTTTTAACAGTGCAAAAAAGTAAGAAGTCTCAGAATATAGGATTTTAACTTTTCAGAGACTACACTACATTGTCCTTCTTATTCTCAACTGGAAAATACTTTTTTCCTGCCATTAGGTGTTCTAGTGTAATCGAGGAGTCATTAACAAGTTGATTTTGAAAAAATATTTACTGAAACTATTTATCTTTTTATTTAAAATTCTTTAGAGACATGGTTCTGCTCATTTTGTGTTGTGTTGTATGTTGTGAAGAAGACGTGGTCCTTTAACTCAGAACAGGTAGAATATAGTTTCTGAATTAGACCCAGTTGGTTAGAGGGCCATTTTAGCTAATGCAAGGCACCTACTTGATGGCAGGGAAAAAATCCATTTCCTTAAAAAGAATAAAAGGAGAGGCACTTACGCAGTTGTAACAAAAGCCATTTTGAAGGTGGTGACACTATGATACCCATTTCTGCCTTTGCCTCTTACAGGCAAGTATGTGGATACCTGAGAAACCAGTGGACAGTTGATTGAAAGCAATAAAGAGCACATGATAACTGGAACCCTACTCCTTGGGTGTCCATACAAAAAACAGAGAGAACATTGGTTGATAAATATTTTGCTGTTATTTTATTTATTTATGTTTTTAAACTTGAGTAATTAAGTATATACAGTGTATACAGTGTAGTCTGGCTTTGGGAGTAGATTCCTGTGATTCATCACTTATATACAACACCTAACGCTCATCCCAATGAGTGCCCTCCTCAATGCCCATCACCCATTTTCCCCACCCCCCACCCTTAGTTCTCTGTATGTAATAGTCTCTTACGGTTTGCCTCCTCTCTGTAACTTACTTTTCTTTCCCTTCCCCTATGGTCTTCTGTTAAATTTGTCAAATTCCACATATGAGTGAAAACATAGGATGTATGTCTTTCTCTGACTGACTTATTTCACTTAGCATAATACCCTCCAGTTCCATCCATGTTGTTGCAAATGGCGAGATTTCATTCTCTTTCATTGCTGCGTAGTATTCCATTGTGTGTGTGTGTGTGTGTGTGTGTGTGTGTGTCTGTGTGCATGTGCACGCACACACATACACACTGCATCTTTAGAAAAAAATTTTTTTACTGTTAATTTTTGAGAGACAAGTGTCACATCTCTTGAAAACAATTTTTTTAACGTTTTTTTTTTTTATTTTTGAGAGACAAAGCGTGAGTGGGAGAGGGGCAGAGAGAGAGGGAGACACAGAATCCGAAGTAGGCTCCAGGCTCTGAGCTGTCAGCACAGAACCCGATGTGGTACTCAAACCCATGAACCATGAGATCATGACCTGAGCCGAAGTCGGACACTCAACTGACTGAGCCACCTAGGTGCTCCCACATCTTCTTTATTCATTCACCAGTTGATGGACATTTGGGTTTTGCTGTTATTTTAGAAAAACTTACAGTGATTCAAAGTTAGTAAAGCAGGAGTTGGTTCTTAAGGTGAAACAAAAGAAACTAATATAAATTCTTCCAGAGACAAATGACCTCTTTCCCCTTCTCCCTTTTGAAGGCAGAATGTTGTCACTTAGGTGAAGTGGGGGTTGAAAAATATAGCGTGAGGGCTTTTATAGTCTTCATCTTTTTTTTTTTCCCTTAGAAATTATGTATACGTGTAGCTGAAAAGGTCAAAAATTTCTACAAAGCTTGTTGTGAAAAATATCCTTTGCCTTTTCCCTTTCCCTTCTTCTCTGAGAAGAACCACTTTTTGACTTTTTTGATTTGATTTTTTTCTCCATATCTTGAAATAGAATCTTTATTTCTTGATTTTTTTTCATGAATAGGCATTTTCTTTTTACTTCCCAGTTGGAAGGTGAAAAATTAGCTCTTTTACCACCACCCTCCCACTATTGAACCGTGATATTGGTTCAATCAGTATTTGGCCCTTAAATTATTATGACCGTAAATTATATTCCTGTTTGAACCTTCTTGTATATTCTGTATTTCCTTACTTTATACAACTTCTTGCTTTTCTTTGCGTTATAAAGGTCCTGTTTTTTGTTGACTTTGTTTTCTGAGTACTCCTAACTAGCCTCAAGCTATGTGCTGGCTGTTTGCATCTCCTCACTCAGGGTATTAGTTGCAATGAGTATGCTACAAGCTTTATCTTCCTGGTAAAGTCTCTGCTGGAGCCTCCTCATCTGCTCCAGTGGATGCCGGCTGCCCTTTCGCCTACTCTTCAGCTATCAGCTGTCATTCCCTCAGTTCTCCCCTGCGTTGGAATGCTTACTTCCTGTATAATTTCCCATATCATTTTCTTTCCTGATTTATTTCCTTTTTGTTGGAGCACAGCCTCCTATAGATTTTTGGGAAAGAATGCCTAGGAAATGAGTTTTGGTGATGATATAGGACTGGAAAGTTTTCTCTTGAGGCCGTACTTAATAGCTTGCCTCGGTTTAGAATTTTATGTTTGAAAATTTTTACTTTTTGACTTTCTGTTTATTTCTTCATTGTGGGGGCGCCTGGGTGGCGCAGTCGGTTAAGCGTCCGACTTCAGCCAGGTCACGATCTCGCGGTCCGTGAGTTCGAGCCCCGCGTCGGGCTCTGGGCTGATGGCTCGGAGCCTGGAGCCTGTTTCCGATTCTGTGTCTCCCTCTCTCTCTGCCCCTCCCCCGTTCATGCTCCGTCTCTCTCTGTCCCAAAAATAAATAAACGTTGAAAAAAAAATTTATTTCTTCATTGTGTTCTGGCTTCCATGGTTGTTAAAAGTCTGAAGCCATTCTGATTCCTGGTTCTTTGTAATTTATTTGAAAACCGATAGGATGCTCTTATTTTATTTTACTTTTTTTTGTTGGTGTTCTGATTGGTGCTGGATGAGACCTTTAAAATTGGAAACTTATGTTCTGTAGTCCTAAAGTTTTTCTTGAATTATTTCATCTGTGATTTCCTTCTCGCCCTTTCAGAAACTTATTTTGATGTTGAGTCTTACTCACTGGTCATCTCATTTTCTTATCTCTGCTGTTTTTCCATTTCTGATTCTTTGCTTCCATTTTCTGGGTGATTTCTTCAACTTTATCTTCCAATCCCTCCATAGAGATTTCCATTCTTATCACATTTTTTTTTTCAGTCTGGTTTATTGAGGTGTTATTTACATAGGTAAAATCTACCTTTTTAGGATTCAGGTATTTATTAGTGTGTGTGTGTGTGTGTGTGTGTGTGTGTGTGTGTGTGTGTGTGTGAGATGCATAATAAATTACCACTAAGTTAGTGGCTTAAAACAACATACATTTATTATATTAAAGTTTTCATGGGTCGGGAGTCCGGGCACAAGGTGGCCGAAGTGTCTGCTTAGGCTCTGACAGGGCTGCAGTCCAGGTGTCAGTGGAGCTGGGGTTTCATCCGTGGGCTGGGTTTCAAGCTTGCTTCTTGTTGGCAGAGTTCATTTTCTTGCGGGTGTAGAACTGAGACTTGCAGCTATCCATAGGCAGTTTCCTAACATGGCTGTTTGCGTCTTCGAGGCCAGCAGAAGAGCATTTTCCTGGCTTCTCTTTCTGACCACTAAGACTCCTTTTTATTTTTTTTTAATTTTTTTTTTTCAATGTTTGTTTATTTTTGAGACATAGAGAGACAGAGCATGAACAGGGGAGGGGCAGAGAGAGAGGGAGACACAGAATCTGAAACGGGCTCCAGGCTCTGAGCTGTCAGCACAGAGCCCGACGCGGGGCTGGAACTCACAGACTGTGAGATCATGACCTGAGCCGAAGTCGGACGCTTAACCGACTGAGCCACCCAGGTGCCCCTAAGACTCCTTTTTTTTTTTTTTTTTTTTTTAATTTTTTTTTTTCAACGTTTATTTATTTTTGGGACAGAGAGAGACAGAGCATGAACGGGGAAGGGGCAGAGAGAGAGGGAGACACAGAATCAGAAGCAGGCTCCAGGCTCTGAGCCATCAGCCCAGAGCCCGACGCGGGGCTCGAACTCACGGACCGCGAGATCGTGACCTGGCTGAAGTCGGACGCTTAACCGACTGCGCCACCCAGGCGCCCCAAGACTCCTTTTTAAAGAGCTTGCCTGAATAGGTGTGGCCCACCCAGTATGCTCTGCTTTTGATTAATTTTTTTAATCCTTTTTTTTTTTTAAGTTTATTTACTTATTTTTGAGAGACAGAGAGAGCACAAGCAGGGGAGGGACAGAGAGAAGGAGAGACAGAATCCCAAGCATTTTCTGCCAGTGATAGGGGCAATTGGTTGGCCAGGTGGAGGTAGGTGAGGATATTGGAGCAGTGGAGTCGTGCTGCTTTTTAAACAGACTTTAAGACAGTTCTGCTGTATTTAGCCCCACCTAACACCACTTCCGGAAGTTTACTTGGTATCACCAGTTCCTGAGCCTCATGAGAGATTTTATGGAATAAATCAAATAGTTTCCTGGCTTTTTCCACTACTGGTCTAGGATCAGCTTTTTAGGGTATGCTGGGTCAGAGCAGTTGTCCCATCTGCTTTCCATCTTCTAAAAGTTTATTGCTCTTGGGGCACCTGGATGGCTCAGTCAAAGCTTCCCGACTCTTGCTTTTCAGCTCAGGTCATGATCTTCGGTTTATGGAATTGAATCCCTCATCGGGCTCTGTTCTGACAGCATGGAACCTGCTTGGGATTCTCTTTCTCTCTCTCTCTCCCTCTCAAAATAAATAAACAAACATTAAAAATAAATAAATATGCTTTAAAGGTTTATTGCTCTTACCTCTTATATTCTCTTAAAAATTTTTTTTCCAGATAAATTTATGCCTTAAAAAAATGACCTTTACTGGCATTTTAATAGGGTTTTGAGAGGGCCTGAAGGAAACATGAGTTCCAAACCTCACCCTTCAGTGGGAAGTCTAAAGGAGACCTTAAACAGTAATAAACATCACCTCTGCTGACACTTGCTGGGATGAAGTTCTGTGGTAAAACTTTACGTGTGTGATTTTATTTAATCTGTCCAGTGTTCACATATGAGGTTAGGAGCTGTAGGTTTCCATGTTTTATAGATGAGGGAATCAAGGCTTAGAGAGGTTAGCTTGCCCCTAGTCACATAGCTAAAAAGCAGGTGAGCTGGTGCCTTTGAACCAATGATCTTTCTCTTCCTTCTTGAGCCATCCTCCACCCTTCCACCAGAACAAATGTTCCCCTGTTTCCTACCTCGGGGAATGCTATACTCCACTTCCATATGTCAGTTTGTGGTCATTCTTCCTGCTCCCCGTCTCCTCAGTCACCACCCTTACCAAGTCCTGTCTGCTTTCCCTCAGATCTCTTCTTCCTCTGTGTCTGAGGCCCTGAGAGAACGCCCATATGGCAGCAGCTCAGACAGCTCGAGGAAACATGTCAGGATCAGATCATGTAGGGTCTTGCAGGCCACGTCAAGGACTTTGATCTTCCTCCTAAAGCCAACGGGAGGCCATTTTTGTGGCCATGCCCCTGGTCTGAGCTGGGCGCAGCTGCTGCGTTTCTCACCCGGACTGTGTGGTCATCGTGGTCTCTAACCAATCTCCCAGCCTCCTCTCTCATGGTTCTCTAGTTCCTTCACACTGCAGCTCACTTGTTCTCTTCCAAACGCAAGCATATCTGATCACAATACTCACTTACCAAAAATGGCCTCCCGTTGGTTTTAGGAGGAAGATCAAAGTCCTTGACGTGGCTTGCAAGAACCTGCATGACCTGATCCTGACATGTTTGTTCTTGCTGTCTGAGCTGCTGCCACACTGGCGTTCTCTCAGGGCCTCAGACACAGCAGGCTTGCTGTGGTGCGATAGCAGAGGCTGGATGGTGACATTTCATTAGGCAGACATACCTTCTGTTTGCAGAGGCAGGCACTGGCAGCTGACGGTACCCATCTGCAAGACTGCTTCTGTGTACTCCCATCTGTCTTCAGACGGATCGACAACTATCCACCTAAAGAAGAACGAAGGGGGTAGGGCCCCCTTTCTTTGATATTCAGTGTTGATAGTGGTGTTTGCAGTATGATGGGGGTGGATGTCACGGACACCGCACAGTGTAAGGCTCCCAACTATTTTGGCCTTGATTCAGTAATTCGAGCACATCACCTCCTCTGTTCTCTGTCGACACTGGGGCTGTCTGGGAGGTGTGGGGGAGGGCAAAAACTCTCCTGCAGTCATGTGTCTTACAGTACTTCCTTGACTTTTAGACAGGATATTCAGATTTGCTTTGATATACTTATTTTACTCCTACCAAAAACTGAGCAGCAAAACCTGCAAGAAGGAAGTAGGAACATATCCCAGGGACTCCTCCGGGAATGCTGTTCTCTGTATTAAGGTTTTCCTTCCCTCTGTCACATCATGACAGTACGGAGTGCGACGCTGGAATGTGGTCCTTTAGGAACTCAACTTAATCTTTCACTAGCAGGAGTTATTAGTAGCCCATTGCTGTTTTTAGAAGCATTCTTTTAATCAGAGTGTGAGTATCTTTCATAGTTTAATTTCTGAAGTTAAATTAAAAATGAGTGTCATGTTGTAAAAGAAATCATTTAGTAATTAAACTAAGGTTTAATGCGTCCAACTTTATAGAGCAAGAAGTTTTTTTTTTCCTTGTCTTTGCAAAATGAGCTACGAAGGTGTTCTCCAAAAAGTGTCACCACTGCCACAGACCTTTATGTTAATGTTCAGAATATCAGCTGGAGTGCCCCTCACTCCCTGTCATGCTAGTTTGGGCTAACGAGGAAAGAAAGAGAATTGAAGGAGGGAAGGGACGTACTTGGCTCATGCTCTGTTCACTGGTGCCTCTCCTTTGCTTCTGTCACTTGAAAACATCCTCAATCCTCTCATTCCTCTGTATTTCCAGTGGTATAACCCAGTGCTGGGGTTACTCAGTAGCCTCTCCACTGGTCCCTGCACTCTGCTCTGTAGTGCAGCCTCTCTGGTTTTCCTTTCTTCTTCTTTTTTTTTAATAATGTTTTTTTTTATTTTTGAGAGAGAGAGAGAGAGTGCAAGCAGGGGAGGGGCAGAGAGACAGGGAGACACAGAATCCGAAGCAGGCTCCAGGCTCCAAGCTGTCAGCACAGAGCCCGACGGAAGGCTCGAACTCATGAGCTGCGAGATCATGACCTGAGGTGAAGTCGGACGCTTAGCCTCCTGAGCCACCCACGTGCCCCGCCTCTCTGGTTTTTCTGAGGCATACATGTTATGTATGTCTACTGATAAAATTCCCACAGTAGCTTCCATGGCCTTCAAGATAGAGTGGGGACTTTAGGTTGGCCCATTAGACTTCCTTCCTGCCTTCTGTCTATATCTGTAGACTCTTCTCCCTCTCTGCTGCCATACTGAACTTGTTTTAGTTCTCTGAAGTCATTGTCATCTCTGCACATGTTTTCCCTCTTTGTAAAGAATACCACACCCTTTCCAGCCAAGCCCGGTACCATGGCCTGTCCTCAGAGTACTCTTCTTCGGAGAAGCATTGCCAGAACTCTCTGGGCTAGGTAAGATGTCCCTGCTTCATGGTCTCCCTGCCCCACAGCATCTTGTACTTATCCTGTTGGAACTTAACACACATTATATTTGTGTAGGTTTAATTAATTGTCTTTCCTAGTCGCCAGGAAGCTTTCTCAAAGTAGGCACTATGTCTCATCTGTTTGCCACTCTTTTACCATTCTTAGCATGACGTCCGGCACATAGAAAATGCCCAGTGAACATTTGATGAATTCATAGGTTAGTGAAACCAAGAACAGATCAGAGAAAAAGATTTTTGCAATATCACCTTGAGGCTGACAAAAGAGGATGGAACACAGTGAACCCCAGCCTTAGAGCTGTGTTCCAAATTAGTTGGAAAGGAAGGGATGTGCATAATAGTGATGACATGTGCTCTGTCACACGATTGTGTACCTGTGTGCTAAGTGAGGGTTTAGGAAATAGACACTCAGCTATGCCAGGCCAACTAAGTCAGTTAAAGCTTTTTATTTTTAAATGTCCAAAATTTATTCTGTATTTCTAGGAAGAAAGGAGTCAACAGCTCTTGAGATGTTAAATCAGAACAAGTTTAAACATTTACATAAAGGAATTTTTAAAAATCTCACTGAAACTTTGAGGGAGGAAGATTCAGAAACATTTTCAAGGAGCAAGGGATTGTAAATGAGAAATCACACCACACAGTCTCCATTGCCATTAAAGGAACTGTAAAATGTTAATAGCAGTCTCTGTCCTTCCAGGCACATGTCCTATTCTGCATTTCTTGCTCTTATATGAGAAATCTTACCACTGTAGTTGTTTTTTTTTTTTTTTTTTTTTTTTAAGTTTATTTATTTTGAGAGAAAGATTGCATAAGCAGGGGAGGGGCAGAGAGGGAGGGAGAGAGAGTATCCCAAGCAGGCTCTGTACTGTCAGCGCAGAGCCTGACTCAGGGCTCTGTCTCACGAACCTTGAGATCATGATCTGAGTAAAAAATCCAGAGTCAGACACTTAACTGACTGAGCCACCCAGGCGCCCCCACCACTGTAGTTCTTAGCATAATGATCCCTATGGTTTGGAAAAGAATATTGTATTTAGATGATTGAGTAGGACATTTACCACTTCTAGAAATACTGTCAATGCAGTATTCTCCCTTTGTTTCTTCCTACTCTAGGAAGTTCAGGTTTAATGAACCCTGCTGATTAGTTAGCTCAACGCCTCTCAATGAGGACTGAAATAAATCATTTCTGTGTTGCTAGATTAGAGAGTTTGTTTTCCGAGATATACAGGTTTGTTGAACATCAGTGTTAGTTCTGTAGTTCTGTAGTTAGTTCTACCCCCTACCCTCACGCACACACTCCCCTACCATCACCACTCTAAACATCTAGAGAAGATAGAATGTTGAGTTAGAAAACTGTAAATAACTTTTCTCAGCTTGCTTCACTTTGTTTTCTTTTTTCTGGGTCCTTTTGGAGGCCTTCTTGGCCTGAGGGCTGAACTGAATAGTAGGTATAAATTTCAAGGTTACAGCTAAGCTTACTTGTCAACAGAAAGCAGTCACCAGGCCAACCACACTCTTAATCTTATTTCATGCATCTTTGCCCTGAGGCAGAAATTTCCATTCACAATTTAGAGGAGTTGAACAGAGATTCAAATTTGCAGGTATCTTAGAAATGTGAAAAGATGTCACAGGATGAATTTAGAAACCTGTTTGTTGCATATTGGGAAATGCCTTTTAATATTGGCCAGTTTTGGGTTATTGGTTTTAAAGATTTTCCAGGGGTTCCTAAATTGAGTACTATTTATGAAATTCATGTCATCTGAGACAGCTTGTAGACAACTGTACGCAAATGTAAGAACACAAATTTAGGTGAGATTGTGAAAAATAGATACATAGTCAGCTAGGGGCAGTGGTTGGGGGTGGGGTGGGGGGGGGGCATGAGTTTTGCTCCCATCAGGAGATAATTGACAATGTATAGAGACATTTTGATTGTCACAAGTTCAGATAGAGGCAGCAATGCTGCTAAACATCCGAATAGTGCACAGAAATGTTGATGGTGCTGCTGTTGAGAAACCCCAATTTGATGTGCGGAGAGATAGTAACACATATAAAATCTGTGTGTATATAAATCTTTGTTTTGGGGGATTTCATTCAGAGTGTAAAAAATATTTAAGGAAACAAAATTCATTCCAATTCTTTGACCTGCCAGCATATATTTAACATTGTGAGTTTGGCCACAACACATGCAAACCCTTTCAAAGCCATAGCCTGGAAGCTTGTCCACTCCTCAGAGCTGTTCCTTTGGAAGCGGAGCTGTGCTAGTTAGGGGTGTGTGTTGGAGGGATGAGGGGTTAGGGCGCCCACCGGTGAGGCAGCCTGGAGATAACGGAGCATCCTTGAATGTAATCTCTCTTCTCTAAGATTCTACCTGTGCCCTCTTGATTCTGAAGTACTTCGTAGCTCGTGCTAGAGTGTTAGTCTTTACCTCTGCTCCACCCCGCTGGCCCTCCTCATTGTGTGAAAAGAACATTGAGAAAACAAAGGAATAAGGTAAAAGGGGTAAGAGAGGTGGCATGAATGTGGAACTGAAGCCGAAGTTCAGATTATTTGCTTTATGTATCTGCACCCAATGACAACTTCTTGTCATCTTTTGTTTCTACAACTGAATTGGTCTCTGAATTTTTTGGAATACTTTCCTTACAGTCTACTTTGGGTCTATTTGTAATGAGAACATTGAGTAATCTGTTTACAGTAACCAACACTTGGTTATAGGTATGAAAATAAAATGGGCTTTATTCGACAGATAAATAAACTAAGACGGTTCAACATATTACAGTGATGTGGCTGCAAATTGATATAACTTGGAAACTTGAGAATTGTTCTGAAAAATGTAAACATTTTAACTTAACTATTTTTCTGAGTTCCTAGTTGGTGATTATGTTGTAAAGGAACAACATCACTTCTGCCTGTAAGGGTGATACATGTGTGCTTTGTCTCTTTATCATTTAAGATAGATTTGACTGTATATAAGCAGAAAAACAAAAAGCGAGAAACCCCACCATCAACAGAACTCAAAATAACAGTAACTTAGAACTGTGAGCTAGAGGTTTATTTCTTAGGCAAAAGAAGCCAGATGTAGGCAGTCTGGGGCTCGTATGACTGTCCCACAAACATTTAGTCTTGAATCCTGTTCTGCCAGCCTTGGCATGAGGTCTTTTCATATAAGATGGGTTCTTGAGCACATCATTGATAAACTCTGACCTGGCTACTGCAGATACAGACCTGACTGGGTGACATCCTCCTAGCCTGGGCATGTAAATGATGTAGCAGAGGTGAGCTAGCTACAGCAGTCCTGAGGTCGGCACCTTGGATATGTAGCAGACCACATCCAGCCAGACCAGATATTAGGAGTCTGGGGAAATCATCTTGGAAGGGAGACCATGGACCCAGCAACAAACTAGAGTTCTTGTTACCAAAAACAGATAACTAGCAGACTTTGAAGTAATACTCAGTGAAAGTCTTAGCAAAAAATAGTGACTATCTGACCTCATCAGGGCTCTCCGGTTATAAAAATAAGATATTGTTCTATGGCAACTAACTACTGGTTGGATACTGTTTTGGTTTTGTTTTGTTTTGTTTTGTTTTTTCATGTATCTCTTTGGTTTTATCCCCCACCCCCCACCCCCATCCCTTTTCCAAAAGCAGAACTAATCGTTCTCCTCTTTTCTCCTTCAGGACTTTTCATGATATTTCTGAGGATCTGAAATCTTCAGTAGACTGACATGGTTTCCCCCGCAGTGATTTCTGTAGGAGGCTCCGTCTTGATAGTGAGTTCAGCTCAGCTGTGGCCTTCTGTCCTTTCATCCGTGCCTAGCAAGCAGAGCCCGGAAGAGAAGCAGAACCCTCCTGGCCTTCCCTACAGAATGCCTGGACAAGAGAGAGCTCGCTGTGGGGTGCTTTCCATTTTAAAGCACGGCTTTAGAGCTCAGAATTGTGGTTTGCTCACTTAATTGTTGCTAGGATGGCTTGAAGAGTTTCGATTTATACACTGGTACCATGGCTTGAAGTTTCCCACTTTGGTTATCTATATTATTATAATATGTATTTATAAAGTTATTTCAAGAGCCCTAAACTACCTGCTGTTAAAAGTAGTTACAGTGTAATTTTCTCCTGCTTTAAGGAATCTGTTCTTAAACTTTTCTATGGTTGTCACTTTTTAATGAAGAGGGTTTTCATTTTTGAATTTGCAGTTTCTTGAGCAGGAAAAAGGAGTCGTCTTCCCTTCTTCCACCGTGTATGGTCCCCTTTGTAAGAAAGAACAAATCTTAAGTGTAAGACGGGGTGGCTTATTTGAATGTCAGTTAGTTGTGTGCTACAGCCATAGGAGACACAGAAAGACTGTCTCTGCCCCCCCCTTCTCTTCCTTCCATCTGCCATTACACTATGACCAACTTTCTAAAACTTGGTTGACCACTTTGAAGTAAAATACTGATTAAGCTGCTATTAATGGTAACAGTATGACAGAATTCACGTTGTGGTTCAGTTTTTCTTTCCAGATACTTTAAGTGAAAAATCTCAGGGGTAGCAGTTCTCTGAGTTGTTGAATGTATCCCTGTTTGCTTATTTGAAATTCTGCCAATTAGTTACTTATTAGCAGTAGAATGTTACATTTATGTAGTATTTTTCCATCACTTAGCACAGTGCCTTGCACATAAGACTCTAGATGAAGGCTTGTTGAATTATGACTTTTTTAAGTATCTCAGATATCACAATAACCAGCATAGCGCTTTACATCTTACAAGTCGTTTTGCGCATATTTTTTCACAGCCACTCCCCATCAGCTTTCATGTAGCTTTATATTATTTTAGAACTGTTTCATACAGATGGGGAAACTAAGGTTCAGAAAAATTTAGTAAGATTTTTACCTCAAATCTTTCTGACTTAATAGTCTGCGGACCGTGCTGTACTGTAACATTTCTTCCAGTATCTTCCACAGTTTTCCTAGTGTTTGTCCTACAGTTAATGACAAGGCTGGGACTGGAACCTAGCTCTTAGCTCTGTGCCCTTTCCACTGTATAATGCAATCATTAGGCTCTTTATCTGTCCCCAAGGGAATATGGAGGAGAAAGGGTTCCTAAGTATCAAAGACCTCCCTTTGGAAAACGAAGGTAGAAGTCTTTTTTTTTTTTTCTAAAACATTGTCTCCCTAAAGCATAGTTAATAATAATTAGCTTAAATTTATTCTGATATTACTTAAGAAATTAGGTCCATCTAGGAAAGAGGCTACTGTGAGGGCTTGACTTTATACACTAGACTACATGCAGGTCTCTTATTTTTGCTGTCACAATCTGATGTTACACCGAGTGTTCCTTTGGCCACTAACTGACTTCTGCTTTTCTTCAGTCATTTGTTCAGGAAAACTTGTCAAGAGTTTGCCAGCTCTGGTTCCCATGCCAAGTACTGTACAGGGTGCCACAGGCAATCATAAGAAGCCCTTCTCTCACCTTGAATCTTGGCCACATCATGTGCATTACTAAAATTAAAATTTTTGCATTAAAAGGCTTAAAGAAATCATATTTGTTTTTGTTAATTGTATGCTGGTTAAGTTTATAGCTATAGTTGGCACATAGTCAAGAGAGAAGTATTATATACACAGTGAGTTTCGTCTGCATATACAAATTATGTTCCTCTAAAGTGTTTTTAGCTGTATGAAGTGTTACTGAAAAAACTAACCTCGAGCTAATGTATGGCTGTTGCTGGTCATAATTACTGGTATAAATACCAGGATCATAGAAGGGAACTTAGAGCCCTAAGACAAGATTTTAGAGCTGCCAAAATTGACAATGACATCATACCACCTGAAATATCAGGAGCAGAGGTACCCCCAGAGTGCTACACAGTCCTCATCAGGAGACTGGAACTGCCCCAGTGCTCCAGCGACCGCGTAATGACTCAGAAAGTCAGCCAGCTCTGGGACGTCTTCCTGGAACCCCCAAACAGAGAAACACATCTCTTTGGATATAGTGAAGAGGGTTTACAGAAGTTTCATAGGACACAGATCACGTAGTATGAAAAGGGGCGAGTCTCGAGTTCTGGTCTCAGAAATGACGTGTCCCCGATTCTCAGTTAGGGTTTGTCCCAGAAAAAGTCTCCCTAGGAGCAGACAGTGCATTGATGAAGTGGCTTCTGTAAAAACGGATCCAGAAATCTTACCACAATGTCTTACATTTATTTTATAGCTTCATTAAAGATTAGTTTTAAGTTCATATTCACTACTTCAGTTGTAAACTAAATGGGGGGGATGGGAGAAAATGAAAGTCTCCACACAGATGTGCTCCTCTCTTTTCTCAGAAAGAATAAGGTATAGGGTTTTTAGCATAAACTCCATGCCCTATAAATTCTTCTTCGGTTCCAAAATTCCTGTCACATTCTCTGTTCCTGGAAGTGATCTCTTGTCAGACTGCCTGAGATACAAGTCTTATTTATGTTTAAATTTGTGAGGATTCCTAACACTCTCTTCCATTAGAGGTAGTTAGCTGGCAGAATTTTCCTGTGACTTGTGACACTGGTGTAGACGGACTCTTGACAAGGTCAAGAGGTGTAATGGAGGCTTGCTGTATTTAAACTCAGAACCTTTGGAAATAGCAGCTGCATATTCCAGTTAAAGGGTGGCTAAAGGGCTTGCAGCTGAGGTCCTCTGGCTAATGTTGGTCTTAAATACCCATTGTGACCCTAATCCTACCCCTAGTTCCCACATTGGTTGCATTTAGTGCTTCAGGATGTGTCACTACTGGGCAAGAGATACTCAGAGATTCAGGCCATGAAGGGTTTGATTAGAGCAAAGGAATTTTAGTGAGCTATCCAGGGCTCTCAACCTCAGGGTTTATAGGAAAAACCCCTTCATAACTTCCCATCCTCTGGTCCTGACTGGCAGTTTCCTCTCTGGGTCTTTCGAGACCCTTACAAGAGTATTATAGTAGGCATTTCACATTGGAAATAGCCTATGGCAGTATATTCCAAGTGTTAGTTCCAGCTAAGAGCAAGTACTTTTTTTTTTTTTTAACATTTATTTATTTTTGAGACACAGAGAGAGAGAGCATGAACAGGGGAGGGTCAGAGAAAGAGGGAGACACAGAATCTGAAACAGGCTCCAGGCTCTGAGCTGTCAGCACAGAGCTCGACGCGGGGCTCGAACCCATGGACTGCGAGATCATGACCTGAGCCGAAGTCGGACACTTAACCGACTGAGCCACCCAGGCGCCCCCAAGTACTTGATTTTTTATTAATTTTTTGTCCTTACACAATTGCCATCAAAATATATTCATTAATTGAGGACCTGCAAAAATATGCACATGCTAACTGAAACCACTGAGCAGTTATTTTTTGACAGTTTAAAAATAATCAAAAGAATTGTAAATCAAGATGTTCTCTCTACTAGAGTCATAAAAATTCTGTGCCAGAATGGGCCTTCTATAATTAGGTGATCCTGTCATTTTTCTAGGGGAGAAAAATCCATAGGCTTTTCTAGCACAGAGCTAGTAACAATTCTGAGTAGAATGCGGTTCCTTTGTCTCTCTTTTTTTTAATGTTTATTTACTTTTGAGAGAGTGAGTGGGGAGGGGCAGAGAGAGAGGGAGACAGAATTCCACGCAGGCTCTGCACAGACAGCAGAGAGCCCGATGCAGGGCTCTAACCCACAAACCGTGAGATCATGACCTAAGCTGAAGTCAGACCCTTAACCTACTGAGTCACCCAGGTGCCCCCAGTGTTTTGTTTTGTTTTGTTTTTCTCTTAGCCCATTGTTCTACTTCTCTTCCCTTTCCCTTTTGGTTGAGCAGCTTTTGGAAAAATGTGTTCCTTATGGCAGTAGTTCCAAGGGATGTTATTAGATGTTATAAGAAGTGTATATGAAGGGAAGGGACTCTATGGTCAATTAAAATTGAGGAATTCTGAGTTTGTTTCCTTTCGATGGGACTTCCTAGAGTTTTTAAACCTGTTAAATATTGTGAATTTATGAGGGGACAAAGACTGTTTACTAGACTTACTTGACCTTAAACTGCTCCCCTGCCCTCCCCCTCTTAGCAGAGCTTCCCCAAGGACTTCTTGTCCTTTGGGAAACATGGCTTTTGAGGAAGTTTACAGCTCTTTTAGGAGACATCCTTAATGGAAACCCTGAATGGTAAATCTATTACCATGGTTCCATGTAAACTGTAATAAATCTCAGAGTTTAATGAGATACCAGAAAGAAAACATATTTGCTGTTCAGAGCTATACATAAAGTATAGAGATTCTTTTCCACCTATTATGGTGTGTAAAATCAGTATTTGTGTTTAGTTTTGCAAGTTTTTCAAAAATCTATTAATGTGCAAATATAGTGGTGGTATATTGATATTACATTTTAATAATGCTTTTGTATGTCACTTTATAGTTTTCAGACTGCTCTCATAACAACCCTGTGAGATAGGCAGGTGTTAAGTATTATTGAATGAGGCATTGGAGGCTCAGAAAGTTTTTTTTTGTGATTTTTCCCTTAAGTTTATACCACAAAATTATGGAGCCAGAATTCACTTGCAGAACTTCTGACTCCAAGTCCAGAGTTCTTTCCTCCACACCTGGTTTCTTATTTTAATTCTTGCTTTATATCTTAAAATGAAAGGTGTGGAAGTGAATCTTCAAATAACATGTTGGCTTATTATCAAATCCTATTTCTTTTCTTTTTCTTTTTTTTTTTTTTTGCAGTGGCCCAGAAAGTGTAACTCTTATTATAGCTCTCCCAAAGAAAATCCTTTTTCTGTCCTTTGTAGTGCCCCTTGTTTGGGTGACTGGAGGATATTTCAGATACCATTTGATTTTAAAACCAAGACTGGGTGTATAGTTGTAATTGCCTATATAACTTTTGGAAAGGTATCATCTCTGCATTCTCAGGCAAAGTAGAGATGGTTTGAAGGCAAAAAGAGTTTGTTCAAATACAATACATATTCTTTATTCTCACACAGAGCCTACTTCTTAGCTTTAACTCGCTTTGACAACCTACTGATGTAACTTCTTTGTACATGTGAAATATTTATATTTTGAAATAAAATTACGAGTGTTAAATGAATTAGGTGGTAAACTTAGTCTCATTTCTGTTGAGAAATTTGATCTTCAGTGAAGTGAAACTTTCACGAATACATCTGTCTCTTACTTAGGCCTTAAATATTTTCCTTTGGTACCAATGCCTACACTGAATTTTTATGTAACATGGGCAACTTACATAAGGGAAGATGTGTCTGGAGAGTGGATGCTGGGCACCTTAAAGAGGTGAAAAGGTCCAACGCTGAGGCTGGAGCCCTCAGTGCACTCGTGAAGGTGGCCTTGGTAGACAAGGAAGTGGTAAGGTAAGTGGCTGGGGAGTAAGAATCCGAGGAAAAGCTGGTCAAAGGAACTGCACATTTTGCATGAAGAAAACAAGCCCATGTTAATGGCTATCTTCAATAGCAAAGATAAACGTGCAGCACTGGCAGATGGAGCTGAACCCCCACATGGGAAGCACATTTCAACAAGTGCTTGGGAAAGAGCCTCTGACACTTGGAGCTGGTGGTATTCTGCTCATCAATCTGACATCGATGGAGAAATGATCCTGGCAAAAGTGAAAGGGTGGACTCACCAGCCTTGGATTATTTTCTGCTCTGCTAGTTGCTTATTGGCAGATAGACTAGTTCACAAATATTTCTCCATGGTTCTCAGTCTATTGCTTGAGCCTAGGACCCCTTCACTGGGTGTGTTTCTGACAGCTGCCTTTTTGGCTTTGCTTCTGGAACTCCTGAGGAAAGGGGTGTTCAGCCCTCCCTCCCATCTGATCATGCGGGGGCTCCCTGATAGCTTTACCTTTAAGTGAGTTTAACCAGAAATATACACTAATGGTCTTTTTTTTTTTTTTTTTTTTTTTAAGAGAGAGCACCCACAAGTAGGGGAGAAGGGCAGGGGGAAGGGGGAGGGAGGAAGAGAGGGAGAGAGAGTATCTTAAGCAGGGTCCAGGCTGAGCCCAGAGCCCCACATGGGGCTTGATCTCATGATCCTGGGATCACAACCCGAACCAAAATCAAGAGTCAGAGCCTCAACCAACTGAGCTGACCGATCTTTTCAGTCAATAAACAGCTATTAGGAAACTGCTCTGGCGTAGCCCTAGGAAAAGTAATTCTGAAAAGTAGTTTTAAAATGTAAAAGTGTTGAACAGTAGATGAAGCTTCCCATATGCTCTAATTTCCTTTTGAAAAGTAGCCTGAAAGATACCCAAATCACTGTCTCCTTGCCAAGTACCCAGGTACTCCTTAAGACTGCATCATCATATGTTTCATGCTCAATCGAGCCCAAATTATGAGAAAGGGTCAGAAGAGGAGCAGGGGGAAATGGGACCTTCCGGAGAAGCTCCAGAAAGACGCTTTACCGGTAGAATTCCTGTCTCAGGGTAGAAGACCCTTCCTACGCACCTGACTGTGGTTCTGCTCTACCAGTTAGTTCAGCTTCCAGAAGTCATCGTGGGAATCGGAGTTAGAACGAGTCACCTATCAGGAGGACGAAACGCTTTGCTAGGGACGATTGTCCTTGCCTCGGTAAGAGGCCACGTGGCCGTGGGAGGCTGGCAGGTGTCTGGTTTAATCAGCCCTGGCGCGAGAGAGAGACGGGGCGGGGAAGGGGGACAGAGACTGACCCTCTCGCAGGGCGAGAGGGCGAACCCTAGACCCGAGCGCGCGGGGGCGTGGCCTCCGGGGGGCGTGGCCCCCGCGGGGGCGGGGCCTCGGGGCGGCGCGGGTGCATTGCCGCCGCCGCGGGCGTGCTGGCTGGCGGGCGGCGGGCCCGCAGTGGCGCGGCGTCCCGGCTGCGCGACGGGCCGAGCGCTATGGCCGCCTCTTTGGGCCCGGCCGGCGTCGGCGGCGCCGGCCCGTCGGGCTTCGCCTTCGACTCGGGACTCGAGATCAAAACTCGCTCGGTGGAGCAGACGCTGCTCCCGCTGGTCTCTCAGGTAAAGTGGCATCCGGAGCCGCCCCTCGTCTCCCTCCGGCCGCGGCCGCGATGGCGGCGGCCGCTCGCACGGCCCCGGGGCCGGGTCGGGCCCGGCGGGAGGCAGCCGCTGCCCCACATTCCGCACCGGGACTGCGGCGTCGGGTCGGGCGGCCCGTCTGAGGCTTGGGGGCCCGCCTCGGCCGCGGCGGCGGCGTTGGTCCGGACCATCCGAAATCCGGCGGGGAGGCCGCCTGGGCTGAGGGGCGGAGAGCCCCCCGCCGACCCGAGAGCCCGGCAGGCAGGTGCGCCGCCCGGCCAGCCCCACGGGCCCCGCTCGGCTAGCCCTGCCCCTCCCCCCGGGCTCGCGAAGCCCTCCCCCATCCCCGGCTCCCCAGAGGCCCCCCACGTTTGCATCCCCATTGCACCCCGCGACTGCCGGCCTCCAAGTCCGGCGTGCGCTCCCCGAGGCCTTTGTCCCCTTCCCTGCGCGTGTCTGCTCGCTGGGCTCCCGGACACCCCGGGCCACCCTGCCTGCCCTTGCCCCTTAACCTGCCGGCTCGCTTCAGGCGCCCTTTGTCTGGCCTCGTTGGAGTGAGGTGAAGCACTGTCTGATAGTTGATCCGGATGCACAGCTTTTTGCCCCAAATCCCGTCTGGGATGTATGCTTTATTGTATTCGTTGGTCATAACACAAGTCCGGAATCAGCTAATTGACGCGCCGAGTTTTAGAGAACTTTTTGTTCCTGGGAGCCGAGTTCTACGCAGCCCGAGGGCTAGAATTCCTCACCTAGATCTTGTTGAAATGTGCCAGGCTCCGTGGAGAGGGAAGAATTCTGTGCCTTCAGGAGCGCGTTGGCGATGTGTGACTCACAACTAGATTGCAACGTCTTGATGACTCACGCTGGTATTGCCAAGACTTTAGAAGTACTGGGAATCCTAAAGGTTATCTGACTCTAAATAAAAAAAAAAAATTCTTTCTTACAGCATCCTTTGCACCTGGTCACCAGGCTCCTGCTTCAACATGTTCAGTGATGGGGCGCCTGTAGCTGTTCCCTAGAATTTTAAATGCTGTCTCTTCCCCATCCCAGCCCTCCACATATTTAAAAATAGCAGTCACACGTGTCTCTAGATTCCTGTTATGCTGATTAAATAAACAGCTCCGTTTTCTTTACCTGTGCTCACTTTTAGCCTGGCTAACCCAACAGTGAATGAATACAGCTGACACTGCTCCTTCTCTTCCCTTCCTTGTCTGGTAGAGGCCCTGACCACCGGGAAGGAAGGCTATGATGTCTGCACTGCCCTCCTCCCCCAAAGAATGCCACCAGTACAATCACAACCCAAAATGAGAACTACGGGAGTAGTTTTAGGAGAGAGATAAGAGAGCGGTTGGAGTTCAGCTTCATAATATTTGATCCATGTACTTAACAAAACGTGTGTGATGTGTTAGGCCATGTTTTAAGCACTTTGTAAATATTAATTCCTTTCATTCTCATAGCAATCTTATGAGGTACATATGTGTTTATTCTCACTATATGGGAGAGGAAACTGAGGAACAGTGAGGCTAAGTAACTTCCCCTGGGACTTTGAACTGTAAATGTCAAACTGGCATTTGAACCCAGGCATCCTGGTTCCAGATTCAGCGCTCTTAGCTACACCATATGCTGTGTTCTCTCTAGAGATCAGAAGCAGTGATGAGGTCAGCTAGTGGTAGGTACAGAGAAGAGAGTCCACAGTGGAAAAGAAAGGTGGAAAGTAGTTGTGATTTGGAGAAAAGGTAACTTTTCACAGTAACCCTGTTAAAAATGTATCAGTTCTGCAGTTCTGCATTGTGTAATTCTGGAATGAAAGAGGGTGGAGTGGAGGAGGAAATGTGTGAATGTGTGAATCTTGTGAATTGCTGCTGAGAGTTAACTAGAGGTTAATGCCACAGGGGGGAAAAATGCAAGCTTTTTAAATTTTTTCTTCCTTGTTAAAGATTGATTCAGGGTCATAGCTGAGGTTCTGCAATCCCACATGTGATGTATCCACAGCCATATCTTTAGCACAGTACCCTAAGTGACATTCCTGATGATTGACTGTACTCAATAAGTAAAAGTTGAATTTGCTCAAAGCCAAATGAATAAAGCATGGCCAGAATACTGTTAACAAAGCAGGGGAGTATGGAGTAAAATTTAGAGTGATTTTTTTTAAGTTTCAGTGAGTATTAGCTGATTAACACTGCAGCTATCTAGAAATTCAGGTCCAGAGTCTCATTTTCTAAGGCTGCTGCATTATTATCCAATTCATGTTTCACCATTTTATCCCCAAGAATATTTAAGCATTTATTGTATACTTACTAGCTGCTCCTCGAGGGACTTGTAGTCATGTTGGGAGACAGGATCTGTATATATTAGCACATGCTAAGTGTCATATTAGCAACATCAATAGTAAATGTTCCTCAGAGGAGGCATGGATGATTCGTGAACAGTGCCAGAGAGGAGATAAGGTCTTGAGGTGAACAAGACTAGCATCACAAAATTTAGTGAGTTTTAAGCATATAATTTCTATTCTGATATCATCCAACCTCTTCGACTCTCCAACTACAAAGTTCTGGCTTACTGGCCTTATTCTAGGAATGCAAGGTTGAGTCAGTATTAGATAAATGTATATAATTTTCTGCATTCACATATTACAAAAGATATATGTTCTTATTAGTAGATACAGAAAGAGCATTCAATTAAATGCAACTTATAATCATGATAAAAAGCACTTAGCAAACTAGTAATAAAAGAAAACTTCCTTATAGAGAGTATCCACAGAAAACCTACAGTTAAAATTATAGCAACAAGTCAAATTTAAAGCAGACATTTCCTTTAAAACTAGAAACAAGAGGAGAGATGTGTGCTATTGCAGCTTTTAGTCAGCACTGTGCTGGAAATCCTAACCAGTGCAATGAGATAAGAAGTGAAAGGTGTAAAGATACAGAGGGAAAAAACAAAGCTCTTGTTTTGATAAAATTATCTACATAGAAAATGCAAGAGTCTACAGATAAATCATAAAAACTAGGAGGCTTCGTAAGTTCACTGAATGTAGTATACTAAAGTCAACTTCATTTCTCTAATAACAAAAAAGTAATTCTAAAAGAAGCCTGTTAGAATAAAAATGAGGTTCCTAGGAGAATACACACACACACACACACATACATACATACACACACACACACACACACACATATACACACATACATACATACATACGTGGCCAAGCCTTAGGAAAAGATTTAAAAAAATTTTTTTGAAAGCTAAAGTAGATCTAGGTAAATGGAATGAAGTACCGTGTTCATGACTAGATTGACTCAATATTTTCCCCTTTAATTTATAAATTTAACACAATTCCAGTGAAAATTTCAACGGAATTTTTGAACAGAATTTGATAAAAAGTGATTATAACATTAATATAAAAGAACAAAGAGCCAAGAATAGCCAGAAGAGAAACAAAGTGGGAAGATTTCAAGACATTATAAAGCTCTCATAATTAAGACAATAGACCAGTGAAAGGGAATAGAGAACCCAGAAACAGATCCACATATATGTGGAAAATTGAGAAGTCATAGAATTGGCACTGCTGGTCTGTAGGGAAAGGAAAAACTTTTAAAAAATTGGGCTAAGACAATTGGTTATCTAGTAACACATGACTTTGGATCCCTGTCTCACACTATATACAAACATCAATTCCAGATGGATTAAGGACATCAATATGAAAGTGAAAACATGTAACAGTTTTAGGGGAAAAACAACTGGGCAGTATCTTTACCACCTCATGCTGGGAAGTGATTGAGTAAAAATTCTAAGCAAAGGTTGATAAATTTGACTCCTTTAGAACGAAGAACCTCTATTTATCAAAACTGAAAGGATAAGCCATAAAGTGGAAGAATGTGGCTGCAACACAAATTACCAGTGAATGATTGGTGGTACCCAGAATAAATCAAGGATTGCAATGAATCAGAAACAGAAAGATTACCTAATAAAGATTGGTAAAAAATCTTTACCACAGAAGAGGAAACTGATGGCTGAAAGATATGTTAAAAGATGTTCAATTTCATCAGAAACCAGTGAAGTACAAATTAAGACCACAATGAGAACAAGTGTTGGTGAGGCATGTGGAGCCAATGGGAATGTCAGTAGTAAACCACTTTGGAAGACAGTTCAATGTCATCTGAAGTTGAAGGTGGATAGTACCTATGGCCCAGCAATTCTCCAAAATCCATACCCTTAGAGAAACTCCTGAGTGTGTGCTAGCCATGGATTGCAATGTTGACAGTTTCTTGTTTGTTTGTTTACTTTTAATGGCCCCAAACTGGAAACTGCCTAAATTCTTTTAACAATAGGATGTTTAAATAAGTTGTGCTATGTTCTTACAGTAAGATACTATGCAGCAGTGAAATGAATGAACCACAGCTATAATTATCAGTAAAAAATACTGAAGGCTCAAAAACAGGCAAAATGAAACCATATATCATTAGGGATATAACATCTGTGCAGTAGTTATAGCAAGGAAAAGATGAGCACAAAATCAGGACAGTGGTTTCTTCTGGGGAGAGGGAGGTGGGGGGTGTGGAAAGGGAGGGGCCCTCAAGGCATGTGGATTGTCACAGGTACTGGTAATGTTGTCTTAAGCTTAATGCTGGTTGCATATATGTCTTCCCATGTCTTTGTACCATACATATATATGTTATATATACTCATTTGTTAGATATTTTCTAAATCAGATAGTTCTTTAAAAAGCCCTGGGCTAGGTCCCAAACACATTTTTTCAGAGCAACTCCCCACCTTCTTTAATAATCACTTTATTCTTCCTGTCAAAACCCCCACTCCCAGTCTTAAAATGTTTTTATCCAAGGAAGGGAACAGGGATATCTGCCACATACTCCACCCTAGTGTGGAATGTTATTCTACCACCCACTAGTCTTTTCCTGTCTGTGATAGATTTACTGCATTCACCATTGGACAGACCCTTCGAATTTCTAAGATAGCTCACCCTGTCTTTCCATTTCTCTCTGTATTGTCCTGGAAGCTTTTCAGGATCCTTCTCTCAATAATTGAAGATGAATAGAGTACATATGAGGCCCTCTTTCCTGACTTATGTATACGAATATGTGTGTGTATTTTTGTTTTTTTTGTTTTGCAAAGGTAAAACATATAAAGTAAGTTCTACTTCTTTTAAAGTACCTCCCATGATTTGGTGTGTTTTCTTCCATATTGGTTTCTATAGCTGATTAGCGAATTTATTTTTTAATTTAATTTATTTTATTTCAAAGTAGGCTTTGTGCCAATGTGGGGCTTGAACTCACGACCCTGAGATCAAGAGTCACATACTTTACCGAATGAGCCAGCCAGGCACCCCTAATTTTTATATCTAATAATTTTAAGAACTCACTACTGAGTTAAGCCAAAAGATGAACTTCTCTGTACTGGGTTGGTTCCCTTATATTTCAGGCCCAAAGAATTAAGCCATTGTTCTTTTATCTGGGCTGCTACCAATTTTTTTTCTTCCTGGTCTTCACTTGCTTTCTGGCTTCCCCATAAAATAAGTAAGTAAACAAAGTGCCTGGGTGGCTCAGTTGGTTAAGCATCTGACTCTTGGTTTCGGCTCAGGTCATGATCTCACAGTTCGTGAGCTTGAGCCTTGCATTGGGCTCTGTGCTAGCAGCGCAAAACCTGCTTGGAAGTCTCTCTCCCTTTCTCACTGCCCCTTACCCACGCTCTTGCTTGCTCTCAGTCTCTCTCAAAATAAATATAAATAAACTTAAAAAAAAGGAAAAAAAGTAAACTAAGAAAATCCAGTTCAATGAAGAGATTACTGTCAGCTATTATAGAAAATAAGAATGACATCATAAACATGAGGAAATAGAGATTCTAGAAATGTCAGCTGTGTAATACCTAACAATTATGTAGTGCTTACTATATACCAGACACTATTCTAAATACTTTATTTAATTTAGTAATATATTTCCCACAATGACCTTGTGAAATGTACTATTATTATTCCTGTTTTTACAGACGAGAACATGGACTTGTAGAAAGCTAGATGACTTACCACGTGGTCACATGATACAGCCAGGTTTCAAACCCAGGCAAAGTAAGCCAGAGTTCGTGTTCTTAACTGCTAGGATATACTTCGTTGGCGATTGGTACTTGTTGACACCCTTTGTTAGAAGGTATCAAGTAAGCACTCGTTCTTTCTTTTATTCCACGCAGAATTCTTCAATATATCAGATCTCTTTCTTCCCCATGGGCTGCCTTTCTGCCCTCTTTTTTCCGGTTCATTCAGGCGTTCTCTCGACTCTGGTATGAGGGCAACTTCAGGTTGTGACTCCCAATTTAAAAATATGCCTCCTGGTTTTGCAGAATAATAGCTGAAATTTTATTTGGCACTGTATTTTACAAGGTACTCTCACCAGCTATCTTTCCTCTGGTCTTTATCATACTCCTGGGTGGACAGAAGCAATATGGTTACTAAAAGTTTAGGCAACTTTCTCCTTCTGTGACCTTGGGTGAATTCTTTACTTCTTCTAAGTTCAGATTCTTTATCTATAAAATGAGGATAATAATAGTATTCACCTCATAGAGATGTAAACAATGAATGAATTAATACATATAAAACACATAGGATAGTGCCTTAGTGTTAAATGTTAGCTACTCTTATTTTTCATATGACAAGGAAATTGAACTTTTATCTCAGTTTTGTAAAACTGTGTGTTTAGGTGTGTAGATATATAAAACAAGACTGAGAAAAATTATGGCAAAATGCTCACAGGGTAGTGTGATTATGGGTAATTTTTTTGTTTCTTCAGTCTTTCCTATATTTCTCGTTTTTAAAAAACAGTCAACATGTATAACTTTTTTGGGCCTCCTTTTTAAAAAGTTTGAGAATAAGGACATAAATCGACCTTTTAATAAGGAATTTTATAAATTGACTTGGCTTCTGTAAATGTCAGTTTTAAATGCACACCTCTATTTGGAGTAAACGTTTTCTAGACTGCTTCAAGTAAAAGGAAGGTAGCCACACCTAATTTTGCACTGGGTAGGATGCTGGAAATGAAAGCAACATGAGTGTTTCAGAACTGAACAAGAGTTGGCATTTTAGCCTAATTGCAGGTCTTTTCTTTATAATTGAAAATTTAAAACTTTTGGTAATAAACACAACTTAAACTCCTGTCCACTCCAGAGGCTTGTCCAAGTTAGTTGTTTGGAAGAGCCAATGGTGGTTAAGTCCTCTGTTCTTTAGGTGGTACTAAGAATTCCTTAGTGTTTATCAGGTGTGGAATAGGACCAAAGACTCCTAAAGACCACACACACACACATAAAACTAATAAATGAATTCAGTAAAGTTGCAGGATAAAAAATCAACATGCAGAAATCAGTTGTATTTCTATACACTGATAACAAAATATTTGAAAATGAAATAAAACAATTCCATTTACAGTAGCATCAAATTTAACCAAGGAGGTGAAAGATCTATAGACCGAAAACTCTAGGACTTTGATGAAAGAAATTGAAGGAGACACATAAATGGAAAGATATCCCATGTTCATGGATCTGAAGAATTAATATTAAAATGTTCATAACACCTAAAACCATCTATAGGTTCAGTGAAATCCCGGTCATAATTCCAATGGCATTTTTTCCCCACAGAAATAGAAAATTCTAAAATTTGTATGGAAGCACAAAAGACCCCAACTAGCTAAAGCAATCTTGGGAAAGAAGGACAAAGCTAGAGGTATCCCACTTCCTGATTTCAAATTATACTACGAAGCTATAGTAATTAAACTCTATGATGCTGACATGAAAACAGATTCATTGTCTAATGGAACAGAATCAAGAGACCAGAAATAAACCCATGCATATATGGTAAATTAGTATTTGACAAGGGAGCCAAGAATACAATGGGGAAAGGATAGTTTCTTCAATAAATGTTGTTGGGTTGGGGTGCCTGAATGGCTCAGTAGGTTAAGCACCTGACTTTAGCTCAGGTCATTATCTCATGGTTTGCAAGTTCGAGCCCTGTGTTGGGCTCTGCCGACAGCCTAGAGCCTGGAGCCTGCTTTGGATTCTGTGTCTTATCCTCTCTCTGCCCCTCTCCTGCTCAGGCTGTCTCTTTCTCTCTCTCTCTCTCTCTCTCTCTCTCTCTCTCAAAAAATAAACATTAAAAGAATATATTTTTAAAAATGTGTTGGGAAACTGGATAATTACATCCAAAAGAATGAAATTAGACCCCTTTCTTAACACCACTCACAAAATTAGCTGGATATGGATCAAAGACTTAAATGTAAGACTTGAAACTGTAAAACCCCTAGAAGAAAAGAGAGAAAAATCTCCTTGACTTTGGTCTTGGCAATGATTTTTGGATATGACACTACGAATACAAGTAACAAGAGCAAAAACTAGCAAGTGAGACTATATCAAACTAAAAATCTTCTGCAGAGCAAAAGAAACAACCTACCGAATGGGATAAAATATTTGTAAGCCATCTATCTGATAAGGGGTTAGTATCTTTTTTTTTTATATTACGTATAATTTATTGTCAAATTGGTTTCCATACAACACCCAGTGCTCATCCCAGCAGGTGCCCTCCTCAGTGCCCATGGGGTTAGTATCTTTAATATTAAATAGGGAGCTCATACCACTTCATAGCAAAAAAAAAAAAAAAAAAAAAAAAAAAAAAAATCTGATTTAAAAATGGGCAGAGGAACTGAACAGTTTTTTAAAGAAGACACACAAATGGCCAACAGATGTATGAAAATACACTCAACATCACTAATCATCAAGGAAATGCAGATCAAAACCGCAATGAGATATCACCTGACTTAGATTAGCTATTATCAAAAATACAAGAAAACAAAGTGTTGGTGAAGATGTGGAGAAAAGAGAAGCCTTGTGCATTGCTGATGAGAATGTCAGTTGATACAGCCACTTTGGAAAACAGCATGAAGGTTCCACAAAAAAATTTAAATAGAACTCTCATATGACTCAGCAATCCCACTTTTGGGTATATATCCTAAGGAAATGAAATCAGGATCTTGAAGAGAGATCTGCCCTCCCACATTCATTGCAGTATTATTCACAATAGCAGAGATACGGAAACAATCTCAATGTCCTATTCATAAATAGATGGAGAAGATGTATAAATTTACAATGGGATATTATTCAGCCATGAGAAAGAAAGAAATCTGGGCATTTGCTACAACATGGGTGGACCTTGAAGGCATTATGCTAAGTGAAATGAAATACATCAGAGAAGGCAAATACCAAATGATCTCACTTACACGAGGAATCTACAGAAGCCAAACCCACAGAAACAGAGAGTAGAATGATGGTTGTGAGGGCCTGTGTGGTGAGGGAAATGAGGAGATGTTGGCCAAAGGGTGCAAATTTCCAGTTACAAGATGAATAAATTCTGGGGATCTAATGTACAGTATGATGACTATAGTTAACAACTTTGTATTAAATACTTAAAAGTTGTTGAAAGAGTAGACCTTAAATGTTCTTATCACCACCACCACACATAAAAAATATATGTAAGGTAGTAGATGTTTTAACTAACTCTCTTGTGGAAACATTTGCAGTTTATTGTGGAATCATTTGCAATATATATATGGATCTACTCATCACTTACATGTAAGTTAATCTCAGTAAAACTGGAAGAATAAAATATGCCTTTGAATCAAATTGACTGTGAATCGTGGCTTTACCTCTTAATAGCTGTGAGACCTTAAACAACCATCTTTTAGTGTCAGTTGCCTTATCCGTAAAAAGGGGATAAAGTAGTGCTTACATGCTAAGATTGTGAGGATTAATTTAGATTATTTGTGCCTGCCACGTAGAGATGTTAGTGTTATGCCAATGCGCCCTGTTTGTTCTACTACAAATTAGGGGTCATCTTTGACAACACCAGTCTAATCCATCAAGCAATCCAGTTTACCTGTTTTCTTTCATCTTGACTATTGTCACCTTGTTTCAAGCCAGCATCATCTTTTACCTGGACTATTGCAACAGTTTCCTAACTGGTCTTGCCCCTTCTGATTTTGCCACTTTATCAATCCTCTTTTCCCCGAAGAGAGTGTTCTTTTAAAATAACATACATTTGAAATTGTGTTAGTTACTTACCATTGCAAAGTAGACTACCTCAAACTTCATGGTTTAAAACAAACATTTATTATCTTAGATTCTGTGTTTCAGGAATTTGTGAGTGGCTTACCTGCCTGCTTTTATTTATTTATTTATTATTTTTAATATGAAATTTATTGTCAAATTGGTTTCCATACAACACCCAGTGCTCATCCCAACAGGTGCCCTCCTCAATGCCCATCACCCACTGGTCTCCCTCTCACCCCCCACCAACCCTCAGTTTATTCTCAGTTTTTAAGAGTCTCTTGGGGTGCCTGGGTGGCTCAGTTGGTTAAGTGTCCGACTTCAGCTCAGGTCATGATCTCATAGTCCGTGAGTTCGAGCCCCGTGTCAGGCTCTGTGCTGACAGCTCAGAGCCTGGAGCCTGTGTCTCCCTCTCTCTCTGCCCCTCCCCTGCTCATGCTCTGTCTCTCTCTGTCTCAAAAATAAATAAAAACATTAAAAAAAAATTAAGGGTCTCTTATGGTTTGGCTCCCTCCCTCTCTTTTTTTTTTCTTCCTCTCCCCCATGGTCTTCTGTTAAGTTTCTCAGGATCCACATAAGAGTGAAACCATATGGTATCTGTCTTTCTCTGTATGACTTATTTCACTTAGCATAACACTCTCCAGTTCCATCCACGTTGCTACAAAACGCCATATTTTATTCTTTCTCATTGCCAAGTAGTATTCCATTGTATATATAAACCACATCTTCTTTTTTTTTTTTTTTTAATTTTTTTTTTTTCAACGTTTATTTATTTTTGGGACAGAGAGAGACAGAGCATGAACGGGCGAGGGGCAGAGAGAGAGGGAGACACAGAATCGGAAACAGGCTCCAGGCTCTGAGCCATCAGCCCAGAGCCTGACGCGGGGCTCGAACTCCCGGACCGCGAGATCGTGACCTGGCTGAAGTCGGACGCTTAACCGACTGCGCCACCCAGGCGCCCCAAACCACATCTTCTTTATCCATTCATCAGTTGATGGACATGTAGGCTCTTTCCATAATTTGGCTATTGTTGAAAGTGCTGCTATAAACATTGGGGTACAAGTGCCCCTATGCATCAGCACTCCTGTATCCCTTGGGTAAATTCCTAGCAGTACTATTGCTAGGTCATAGGGTAGATCTATTTTTAATTTTTTGAGGCATCTCCACACTTGTTTTCCAGGGCGGCTGCACCAGTTTGCATTCCCACCAACAGTGCAAGAGGGTTCCCGTTTCTCCACATCCTCACCAGCATCTGTAGTCTCCTGATTTGTTCATTTTAGCCATTCTGACTGGCGTGAGGTGGTATATTAGTGTGGTTTTGATTTGTATTTCCCTGATGAAGAGTGACGTTGAGCATCTTTTCATGTGCCTGTTGGCCATCTGGATGTCTTCTTTCGAGAAGTGTCTATTTATGTTTTCTGCCCATTTCTTCACTGGATTATTTGTTTTTCGGGTGTGGAGTTTGGTGAGTTCTTTATAGATTTTGGATACTAGCCCTTTGTCTGATATGTCAATTCTTCAATATTACTTTTCCCATTCCATCGGTTGCCTTTTAGTTTTGTTGATTGTTTCCTTTGCAGTGCAGAAGCTTTTTATCTTCCTGGGGTCCCAGTAGTCCTTTTTTGCTTTTAATTCCCTTGCCTTTGGAGATGTGTCAAGTAAGAAATTGCTGCGGCTGAGGTCAGAGAGGTTTTTTCCTGCTTTCTCCTCTAGGGTTTTGATGATTTCCTGTCTCACATTTAGGTCTTCCACCTTTATTTATTTTGAGTTTGTTTTTGTGTATGGTGAAAGAAAGTGGTCTACTTTCATTCTTCTGTCCAGTTGCTGTCCAGTTCTCCCAGCACCATTTGCTAAAGAGACTGTCTTTTTTCCATTGGATATTCTTTCCTGCTTTGTCAAAGATTAGTTAGCCATACTTTTGTGGGTCCAATTCTGGAGTCTCTGTTCTATTCCATTGGTCTGTGTGTCTGTTTTTGTGCCAATACCGTGCTGTCTTGATGATTACAGCTTTGTAGTAGAGGCTAAAGTCTGGGATTGTGATGTCTCCTGCTTTGGTGTTCTTCTTCAATATCACTTTGGCTATTCGGGGTCTTTTGTGGTTCCATACAAATTTTAGGATTGCTTGTTCTAGCTTTGAGAAGAATGCTGCTGCAATTTTGATTGGGATTGCATTGAATGTGTAGATAGCTTTGGGTAGTATGGACATTTTAACAATATTTATTCTTCCAATCCATGAGCACGGAATGTTTTTCCATTTCTTTCTATCTTCTTCAATTTCCTTCATAAGCTTTCTATAGTTTTCAGCATACAGATCTTTTACATCTTTGGCTAGGTTTATTCCTAGGTATTTTATGCTTCTTGGTGCAGTTGTGAATGGGATCAGTTTCTTTATTTGTCTTTCTGTTGCTTCATTATTAGTGTATAAGAATGCAACTGATTTCTGTACATTGATTTTGTATCCTGCGACTTTGCTGAATTTACCTGTCAGTTCTAGCAGACTTTTGGTGGAGTCTTTTGGGTTTTCCATGTGTAGTATCATGTCATCTGCAAAAAGTGAAAGCTTGACTTCATCTTTGCCAATTTTGATGCCTTTGATTTCCTTTTGTTGTCTGATTGCTGATGCTAGAACTTCCAACACTATGTTAAACAACAGTGGTGAGAGTGGACATCCCTGTCGTGTTCCTGATCTCAGGGGGAAAGCTCTCCGTTTTTCCCCATTGAGGATGATATTAGCTGTGGGCTTTTCATAAATGGCTTTTATGATGTTTAAGTATGTTCCTTCTATCCTGACTTTCTCAAGGGTTTTTATTAAGAAAGAATGCTGAATTTTGTCAAATGCTTTTTCTGCATCTATTGACAGGATAATATGGTTCTTTTCCTTTCTTTTATTAATGTGATGTATCACATTGATTGATTTGCGAATGTTGAACCAGCCCTGCAGCCCAGGAATGAATCCCACTTGATCATGGTGAATAATTCTTTTTATATGCTGTTGATTTTGATTTGCTAGTATCTTATTGAGAATTTTTTTGCTGGGTCTCTGTCTGGTTTAGGAATCAAAGTAATGCTGGCTTCATAGAATGAGTCTGAAAGTTTTCCTTCCCTTTCTATTTTTTGAGACAGCTTGAGAAAGATAGGTATTATCTCTGCTTTAAATGTCTGGTAGAATTCCCCAGGGAAGCCGTCTGGTCCTGGACTCTTATTTGTTGGGAGATTTTTGATAACTGACCCAATTTCTTCCCTGGTTATGGGTCTGTTCAAGTTTTCTACTTCTTCCTGTTTGAGTTTTGGATGTATGTGGGTGCTTAGGAATTTGTCCATTTCTTCCAGGTTGTCCAGTTTGTTGGCATATAATTTTTCATAATATTCCCTGATAATTGCTTGTATTTCTGAGGGATTGTTGTAATAATTGCATTTTCATTCATGATTTTATCTATTTGGGTCATCTCCCTTTTCTTTTTGAGAAGCCTGGCTAGAGGTTTATCAATTTTGTTTACTTTTTCAAAAAAACCACCTCTAGGTTTCGTTGATCTGCTCTACAGTTTTTTTAAATTCTATATTGTTTATTTCTGCTCTGATCTTTATTATTTCTCTTCTTCTGCTGGGTTTGGGGTGTCTTTGCTGTTCTGCTTCTATTTCCTTTAGGTGTGCTGTTGATCCTAAAGGGGATTCTGTGAGTGAAATGTTGCAAGGACCTCAAAGTACCAGAGACATCACTACAAGCATGAAACCTACAGATATCACAATGACTCTAAGCCCATATCTTTCAATAATAACACTGAATGTCAATGGACTAAATGCTCCAACCAAAAGACATAGGGTATCAGAATGGATAAAAAAAACAAGACCCATCTATTTTCTGTCTACAAGAGACTCATTTTAGACCCAAGGACACCTTCAGATTGAGAGTGAGGGGATGGAGAACAACTACCTGTCATGCTACTGGAAGTCAAAAGAAAGCTGGAGTAGCCATACTTATATCAGACAAACTAGTTTTTAAATTAAAGGCTGTAACAAGAGATGAAGAAGGGCATTATATAATAATTACAGGGTCTATCCATCAGGAAGATTATAAATTAGAATTATAACAATTATAAATGTCTATGCGCCAAATATGGGAGCCCCCAAATATATAAAACAATCACAAACATAAGCAACCTTACTGATAAGAATGTGGTAATTGCAGGGTACTTTAATACCCCACTTACAGCAATGGATAGATCATCAAGACATAGGATCAATAAAGAAATAAGGGCCCTGAATGATACATTGGATCAGATGGATTTGACAATTATATTTAAAACTCTGCATCCCAAAGCAACAGAATATACTTTCTTCTCGAGTGCCCATAGAACATTCTCCAAGATAGGTCACATACTGGGTCACAAAACAGCCCTTCATAAGTATACAAGAATTGAGATCATACCATGCACACTTTCAGACCACAATGCTATGAAACTTGAAATCAACCGCAGGAAAAAGTCTGGAAAACCTCCAAAAGCATGGAGGTTAAAGAACACCCTACTAAAGAATGAATGGGTCAACCAGGCAGTTAGAGAAGAAATTAAAAAACAAGTGGAAACAAATGAAAATGAGAAGACAACAATCCATATGCTTTGGAATGCAGTGAAGGCAGTCCCGAGAGGAAAATACATTGCAATCCAGGCCTATCTCAAGAAACAAGAAAAATCCTGCCTGCTTTTAGATTACTCACATGTCTGTAGGCAGGAGACTTCAGACTCTTGCTAGCTGTTGGTTGGACGCCTCACTCAGTTGTTTGTCATGTTAGACTTTGCATCAGGCTGGTCAGATGTCTTCATGACATGGCAACTGGCCTCCTCTAGAGGGAATAATCTGAGAGAGAGAGAGAGAGAGAGAGAGAGAGAGAGAGAGAGATTGAAACCAGAGTGTCTTTATGACCTCTCTCAAAAGTACCACACTGTCACTTCTGCTTGATTTATTAGTCAGAAGTAATTCACCAAGTTCAGCCCACACTCAAGGAGAGGGGATTGAGGCTCTACCTCTTAAAGGCAGGAATAGGAAAGAATTTTTGGACATATTTTAAAATCACTGCATTCTACCCTCTGGCCACAGATTGTTTACTTTTCTTCCCATTTATTCCCCTGCACCCCCAGGCCTCCCCAAAGTCTCATCCCTTTATGGCATAGCTGGAAATTAAAGATATTGGCATCTAAATCTGATTCAGATGAGACTTCTTATATGCAGAGTTCCTTAGGTGTAGCTCCTTGAGTATAGTTCCATTTGATCTAAAGACCTATGAACTAAAGTGACAAGTTATCTGCTCCCAAGCACACAACTTTTAGTGGTGGGACAGGCAGAGGATAACCTGTTAAACAACTAAAATTGTTTAACAATTTTTGTTAAAACAACAACTAAAAAAATAAAACAGGAAGTAAGCATAGGATAACAGCCATATTTTTCTGTTTGAAAATGGGGAAACTAGGAGCCACTGGTTCACAGTATTCTGAAACCCACCCAAACACAGGTTAATGGTACCTTGATGAAGACATGAAGCCCGGGAATGTTTCTTCATGGCCATTAGCACTGCTCTGAGTCATCCTCACTCATGAAAGGGAGCCCATATTTATATCTGCATGGTTTCTCAGCCTGCTCCCTGCCGATGGAAGCTTGGGGATGCAAAAAACTCTTCATTTTGTAGTGATCTATCTCCTTCAGTCCGTGTCTCTTGACCTAATTGTACTGATCTGTCTCCTTCAGTCCATGTCTCTTGACCTAATTATCCTCAAAATTTTGTGAGTCTCCTGTGAATCTTATTGGGCTAACTTAATTAGACAAACCATACCCACAAGTCTCTTTATGATAAGCCCTGCTCTAACTTGGGCTTCTGCTGGGACTCCTGAGGGACAATACTCTTAAAGCTTCTCAGAGACCTGTTGTTTAAGTGAATGGATCTCTGGAACAGCACCTTGAATCTTCCTGAGATCTTAACATAAAATTTTATAGTCACACTCTCAGCTTCATCTTTAGACCTTGCTTCCTGACAGTGCCCTAGATTTTGTTTTTGCCTGGAAGCCATTCTTAATTTTAGCATCATTTGCCTTTTGGAGAAGCAAGGAATTTTCACATACAGCAAGTCCTGGCTTCTTTTTATTTAACAGTGTTTCCTTTCGCTTCTGTATCTCTTCTTACATTTTTACATTTTAAGCAAGAAGCTAAGTGGCACCTTCAAAATTTGTCTTGAAATCTCCTTAGCTAGATCACCCAGTTCATTAGGTTTATTCTCTAATTTACACATTCCTGGGGGTGATTTTCTGACACCACATAACAAAGATCTTCTTTTCTCCACTTTTCAATAAGATTTTTTTATGACTTTAAGCTTTTACCCATAGCTTCCTTGAGGAACTTCTGCAAAGTGTATTCAATACTCTCTAGCTTTTACTAACTCCTCAAAGTCCATTCAACTTCCACAGTCTGATGGCAAAGCCACTTCACATTTTAGGTTTGTTACAGCATTGCCACATTCGAGATACCAAAATATGTATTCATTATCTATTGATACATAACAAATTACCCCAAATTTACTGCCTTAAAACAATAAATAAATATTTATCATCTCAGTTTCTGTGAGTCAAGAATTCTGGGATGGTTTGCCTCATGGTTCTGGATGGTCTTTTGTGAAATTGAAATCCAGATGTTGGCTGGGCCCACCATAATCTGAAGGCATGACTGAGGCCGGAGAATCCGTTTCCATGTTCATTCTTCTCACTGTTGGCAGGAGGCCTCAGTTTTTCACTATCTTTTGGCCGGAAGCCTCAGTTTCTTCCCATGTGGGTATCTCCATCGAGTTGCGAGAGTGTCCTTCACAATATGGTAGCTGTTTTTGTCCGGCAGTGATTGATCTGAGATTGAGAGGGAGAGAGAGAGGGAGGTGGAAGGTAAAATGTGTTTCATGATCTACTCTCAGAAGTATGCCATTGCTTCCACTTTATTCATTAGAAGTAAGTCACTAAGTTCAGTTCATACTTCAGGGGAGAGAAATGAGTCTCTGCCTCTTGAAAGGAGAAATATCAAAGAATTTGTGGACACATTTAAAAATCGCTGCAGAGATCATAGCAGTTTCCTGTTTAGAAACCCTTCAGTGGCTGCCAGTCATATTTAGAATAAAATACATAGCCTTTCATGGCTGGTCCCTGCCCACCTGCTGGATATTGGTTTTCTACTTGCCTTCTTGTCACTGTTCTTTAACTGCTTCTAGCCTTACCTCATTCTTTGAACAAGATGGGCTTCCCTTCTCCTTCCCTCTCGCTCTCTCTCTCCTCCCCCTTCTTCACCTCCCTCTCCCTCTCCCTTTCTCTCTCTCTCTCCCTTTCTCTCTCCCCCCTCCAACAATTATTTCTTCTCCCTAGAATGCTTTGTCCCCTGATGTTTGCCAACTTGACTACTTTATACCATTTAGATCTTAGTTTAAATATCACTTCCTCATAGAAGGAGGATCAACTAATCTGAGATAGCTGCAAAAATACTTCTATCGTATTATACTATTTTAATATTTTGTATAGTATTTGCATTATTTTTGTTTGTTTGTTTACCTTTTTGATTATCATCTGTCCTCCCTCCCACTTGAATGTAAGCTCCATGAGAGTTTGGGTCTTTTCTTTGATTTACATTGCTTTTTCATCATTGCCTAAAATTTTATTTGGTATATGGTAGATGTGCAACAAATATATTTTATATGATTTTATAAATTATGTATAAATTTATTTTATATATTTTGTTATTCTGATAGACTGTAAACTGAACAAGGGCAGGATTGTGTTAGTCTTGTTCACTGATGCATTCTTAGGACCTGGCATCTGGGAAACATTCAAAATTTGAAAAATAATATAGGTGAGGAAATTTGGAGAGATTAAGTAAATTTCCCAAGGTCATTTAGCTAGTAGTGGCAGAGCCAAGGCTCAAACCCAGGCCTTCCTGATTCTAAACTATTAGTACCATAACCTGTAAAGTTCTCAAAGAGCCATTCCTCTTCTCTTAGTTCTGTATTCTGGTATTTGCTAATGCACTTATATAAATCATTTCACAGTTATATTTAGTGGACATGTACTATTTAAGATCCATAGTTTTCATGTAACATTCTTTAAATATTTTGATATGTCGGTATAGTTCACGTACTAGTTTTCTAGGACATTTTGAGGATTTATATTTGTTTCAACAAGCTTAACTTGTCACCTTCTATATTTTACTTCAGGGCCTGGAATCAGGTATTAAAACTCTTGGTATGTAATGTATTTTGGGTCTACAACAACACTTAGAGAAGTATAAAACATAGATTACAGTGGTCATTCTAAAATGTCTGGCTAATTCAGTAAGCATGTATGGCATGCATACCATTTTGTACAACCTATACACTTCTAGGCAGTGGAATGGAATGTTGTCTCTACTCTCACAGCAGCTCGAGCCATAGTCGAGGAAATTAGATCTCTACTGTGCCGTAAGCACTAAGAAGTGCTTTGGTTTTTTGTGAGGTGTTTTGTTTTGTTTTGTTTTGTTTTGTTTTGTTTTTGAGTGTAATGAGCCTCCCTTTCCTACTTTTCTCCTGTCTTTAAGATTTGTTGGAATACCTGGAGGGCTTCTGGAACTATATGTCCCAGATAACCATCATCAGGTAAACTTGGGATTGTTATTAATAGAAACATTGTCTTGAGGAGGGATGCAGGATGCTTTACTGGTTGTCTCTGGGTTGAAGCATTAAAGCCGTCAATTTAGTCTACTAGGCCAAAGACTGTTGCCGTATGCCAGGCTTAATCCAGTATTCTGGGCTTAATTTTCTTGGCCTTTGTGATATAGTTTTAAAAGATATTGAGATAAATTTTAAGCAAATGCTTTTATCTTCTTCTATTTTTAGATCACCACACTTATTAATCATAAAGATAATACCAAAAAGTCTGATAAAACTCTGCAAGCAATTCAGCGTGTAGGACAAGCCGTCAACTTGGCAGTTGGAAGATTTGTTAAAGTAGGGGAAGCTATAGCCAATGAGAACTGGGACTTGAAAGAAGAAATAACTATTGCCTGTATTGAAGCTAAACAAGCAGGTATGTGATATTGATATTAAAGCTTTTTTATACCAATTTTATTGCTTTGGATACCATGACAGATTATTGTCTTATTTTGAGCAAAAATATGTTCTGTGCTTTAGCCCTGTGATTATAGATTCCTATAGATTCTGGATTAGCTTCCAGAAATATGGAACTTCTCTTGGCTCAAGTCCTAAATCTGACACACTGAATTCTTTCACTGGGTAGGGAGATGGTCTTCCATTCTTGCCATTAGCCATTGAAATGCCAGAGATACAGAGGAATGTGGGGCATAGTCTCTGTCCTCAAGGAGCAAATTAGCATGCTCAGGGTTGTAAGTTTGAGCCCCATGTTGGGTGTAGAGATCACTGAAAAATAAAATCTTCAAAAAAAAAAATTAGTGTATTCCTATACTGTATAGCAGACAAATCATAGTGACTACAAATTTTATGAAGTCCCACAGTTCTCTATAGCTGGTGGCACAGAAGCCTGAGAGAACCTGGGGTATTTTGATGGATACAAGTAGTTCAGCCTTGTTGAAGTACAATTTTTCCATTTTTTCTTTCAATAAATATTTAGTGAGTGCTGACTATATGCCAGGCTTTCTTTTAGGCCATTGTGAAATAGCTGTGTGTACATCAGTCAAATGTCTACCCTCATGGAGCTTGCATTCTAGTGAGGGAGACCAGAAACAAATGAATAGATATATAATTATTATTCATGAAAAAATAAAGCAGAGTAAGGGTTAGGAGACCAGAGGAGGTATGTTTTACAGAGGACAGCTTTTTTCAACTTTGATACTGTTGACATTTGGGGCCAGATAATTATTTGTTGATAATTCTTTGTTGGTGGTGGGGGCTGTCCTGTGCATTATAAAGTATTTACCAGAATCCCTAGCTTCTACCTATTAGAAGCCAGTAGATTCCCTCTTCTCCCACTGTGACACCAAATCTTGTAACATTCCATACCTTGTCAAATGTCCTTTTTGGGGTCTAAATGGCCCCCAGTTGAGAACTACTAAGGTAGAGAGTCAGGAAATCCTGTAAGGAAGTAACATTGTTGCAGAGACTGAAAAATGAGGGCCACAGCTACATGAATGAATGAATATCTGAAAGAATGGTATTTCTGGAAAGGAGAAGAGTGAGAATAGGTATGTCCTTCTAGGCAGAGATAGGAACTTTGGACTGTGTTATAAGTATAATAGGAAGCCTAATGGAAGGTTTCATACAGGGTGGTGGCACAATCTCATATTTGAAAAGGTCACTGGTGGGGTGCCTGGGTGGCTCAGTCGGTTGAGCATCTGATTTCGGCCCAGGTCGTGATCTCACAGCTCGTGAGTTCAAGCCCTGCGTCAGGCTCTGTGCTGACACCTCAGAGCCTGGAGCCTATTCCAAATTCTGTGTCTCCCTCTCTCTCTGTCCCTCCGTCTGTCTGTCTGTCTCTCTTCTCTCTCTTTCTCTCTCTCAAAAATAAATACACATTTGTTTTATTTTTTTAGTGTTTATTTTTGAGAGATAACGCCAAGGTTTGGATAACTCCAAGGCTTGGAGTATGAACAGCTAGGGAAATGGTGGTGCTATTTACTGGGGGAGGAGCAGGTATGTTTAGAGGGTCATCTGGGTGAGATAAGGCCAAGTAAATATGGAGGGGCCAACCAGGTCATATATGGTCCTGTGTGTTCTATGAATGGCTTCAGGTATTACTCTGTAGATGATAGACTGAGGAAATTTCAGCCAGATGAGAGACATAGTTTGTCTTTCTGGTAGTATGGAGGAAATGAACAAAGAGGGTTGATTGAGAGAGTTCAGACACAGGGAGGGAAATTACTATGGAAGCTTCTACAGTAAACCATGCTAAGCCACGGCAATGTCTTAGAGATAATAAAGAGCAGGGAGGGCGTGCAAAATATTAAGGTGGTTAAATAGCTAGAACTTTGGTATTAGCTAAAAGAAAGGGAGGATTCTGAGTTGACTCTTGAATTTCTAGCCATTCACTGTGATAGTGAATAAACTTTAAGTGGGGAAGGAGGGATGGCCTCATTGTATTTATAACTTGTATTTTGCCTACATTTTAAAGAGGATTTGAAATAGATTACAATAAAAGATATATGTTTAATAAACCCGTTATAATAGGAGATGAAAATAAACATTCTGGAAAGTTTGGCCAATGCTGTTACTTTAATTAAGCATGAAATTTATCTTTGAAAATCCTGAAAGGCAAGACAAAAATGTGGAAAAGAAAGGGTTATATAATTCTCATTGTTTGTTGAAAGGAAACAGACCAGCTCGTCAAGAGGAGAGCAACTTTTTTCCTGGCACTAAATTATTGTGTGGGCACTTATACAACAGACATTACATAAGGCAGTGGACAATTCAACAGAAAATGTAGAGATGGTCTACATATTACTGTTTTTTTATAGCAACCCTTAATTAGGTTTTTGAATAGGTTTTGAATAGAGTTTTTTTAATGAAAGGGCAAGCTGAGTCCTACTCACCTTATGGGCTTTGTAGGATGTCACTGTGCTCAGTGTATGGTGAGAAAAGAGGACATGGTCCACCGACCCGTACTCCTGTAGACTGTGGCTCTCTGTGAGTAACTCTAAGGCCAGGCGGCTCCATACAGGAATCTTTCAGAAGCCATCTGTTGTCATGGGCTCTGCCTGTTGTCTCTTTTCATTTGGAAGTTGCCTTTCCCCTCTTGAGAACTACCTCTTATGTCACTCTGGTAAGAGAATGAGAATGGCACCTCCTGGAGTTGTATATATGGAAGCCCTAATTTCTCTTAACATGCACAAATTTAAGACTTAACTTGAATCACTCCTGAAATGTTTCTGGTCCACTCAGCCCATAGTAATCAATTTCTCCTCTGAACAATTTAATATTTATTTGAGGGGAATAATGTAAAGTAGTGATAAAGAACTAGGACTTTGGAGTCAGACTGCCTGGATTTTAGTCCCAGCTTTTCACTTGATACCAGTGTGATATTGAGCAAGCTATTAAACTTTTTTAAACCTCAGTTTTCTCATCAATAAAATAGGTGTGATGTTAGTGTTTACAGAAGTGTTTTGATATAATGCATGTATGCATTTGGCTCATAGAAAGTACTCGATAAGTATTAGTTGTTATACTTATTACTGTTTTTCTTTTTTCTTTCTTCTGTTGAGTTCTTTTTTTTTTTTTTAAGATTTTTTTTTTTTTTTTTTAAAGTAATCTCTACACCCAACATGGGGCTTGAACTTATGACCTGCAGGATTAAGAGTCGCATGCTCCACTGACTGAGCCAGCCAGGGGCCCCTCCTCTGTTGAGTTCTTGCACTGTGTTTTTACCTTTTTTAAAATTGAGGTATAATTGACATATAAAGTTAAGTTCGTTTTGATGTACAGCATAGTGACTCAATATTTGTACATACAGTTGGCTTTAGACAACGCAGGGATTAGGGGTACTGACCCCCTGTGCAGTTGGAAATTGATGTATAACTTTGACTCCCCAAAAATTTAACTGATAGCTTACTGTTGACCATAAGCCTTACCGATAACATAAACAGTTGGTTAACACATATTTTGCGTGTTATTACTGTATTCTTACAATAAAGGAAGCTAGAGAAAAAAAAATATTAAGAAAGTCATAAGGAAGAGAATATACATTTGTAATACTATACTGTTTTTACTGAAAAAAAAATCTGCATGTAAATGGACCCACAGCATTCAAACCCATGTTGTTTAAGGGTCAACTACATTGTGAAATACTCACACAGTAAGTCTAGTTAATATCTGTCATCAGATATAGTTAAAAAAATTTTGTGATGAGAACTTTTAAGATTTAGTGTCTTAAAAATAAGCAATATTTTCAAAAATACGGAATACAGTATTAACTATAGCTGCCACGCTGTGTATCACATCCCATAACTTATTTATTTGGTAACTAGAAGTTTATAATTTTAGACTCCACCCAATTTGTGCCCCTCCTCCAATATTTTTACTTGTCTACTTAGGTTTTATATTTTATATGGGAGCTCAATAAATATTTGTATTTAACCGACTTTGGATTTTCACATTAAGACACAACAGTAATTACATATACAAGTTAAAAATGGCAACCACGAAGCTAAAAGGACAGCTCTGTGACTTTTTCAGAAAGCTAATTTCTGAACAGTCTACACTTTGAACAGCTTTATAATGTTAAGGAAGAATTTGACCATGTTGGTGGAGCTAACCAAATGTTACCATCCCACGTAGTTAGGAGTTTAATGCCTGGGTTTAGTCAGAAAAAGGAAAAGTTATATAATACCATATGTGCAGGCTCATATGTAGTATCTTTGAGGATTGAGAGCTGTAGGAAAAAGTAACATTTTCCAGAGGTAGAGAGGAAACATTTTTATCCTCTAAATTATTGCAAACTGATACTAATCCTCTTGCCCCTTTTTGTGTACATAAAAGTTTAATTCTAACCTTTCTATTCCTCTGTATATTTTGCTATGTAAACTGTATTAGTAACCTATTGTGTAACAAATTAACCCAAACCTAGCAACTTAAAACCACATTTATTACCTCACATAGTTTCTGAAGGTCAGAAGTCAGAGAGTGGCTTAGCCAGCTGGGTCTGGGTCACTGTTTCTCATGAGGTTGTACTCAAGGTGTCTGTTGGGCCTGTAGCTATCTGAAAGCTTGACTGGACCGCAGGATCTATTGCTTTCCTCTTTTGATTTTTGGCAGGCTTTACTTCTTTGTTGGCTTTGGCCAGAGGCCTCAGTTTCACCTTATCTATGCCTCTTTGTAGGAATGGCTACTTACAACATGGTAGTTGGCTTCCCTCAGACAGAGAGAGTGAGCGAGAGCAACCAAGATGGCTACCTTAGTGTCTTTAAAAACCTAATCTTGAAGGTGACAAACCATCACTTCTACCCTACCAACCCTGGTGTGATGTGGGAGGAAACCACACAAAGATGTAGATTCCAGGAGGTGGGGAACTTTGGGAGCCATCTTGGAGGCTGGCTACCACAGACTTCCTCTTATTAGTAGAGTTTGAGCTGTTGTCATGATATGTAACCAATACATATCTAGTGGCTTATCCTTTGGGTTTTCCTGTGTTGTTTCAGATTCCTGTTGTCTGAAAGTAAATTTACCATACCCCTTTCTGTGACCTTCTTTCTGATTAAAAAAAAAATGATTTAGGTTCACAAACTCGAAGCCTCTTTTTTTTTTTTTTTTTCATTTCTCCTTCTTTTCTTATCACTGTTCAGGTACGAATTTTATATTTTCTTTCCTTGGTATCTCTCAAATCATCTTTTTCATATTCCCATGGCTGCCATCCTTGCAAGATCCTTACTACTTCATACCCACCGATGACATAGCTGCCTCATTAGTACCCTAACTTTGAGTCTCTCCTTTCTAGTCCAGGTGCTTTCACCAGACTCATCCTAAATCTTGATTTCATTCTGTCACACCCTATGACCTGTCCGTGAAAGTTCAGGTACTTTTATTCAGTATCATTAACCTATGGGCAGATACTTTATTGGATGTATATAATGATATTGACAAGGGGACTTCTGTGAGAAAATCAATCTATTATGTACTGAGGTTTACTTAGGATGTAAAAAATTATCTTGAACATTGCAAGATGATGGAAAGTTTATTTTTTTTAAATTGTTAGGTTAAACCATAAAGTTTGGAAGAAATTATAGCCTGGTTTCATTTTTAAGGAGAACATATATTTGTATTGTTTTATTGATGCATAATTGCTATTACAGAAATCAAAGCATTTTGATGGCAACATTTTGATAGTGAAGAAGAGACTTTTTCTAGAAGGTTGGAAGTTTATTTGGTACAATGGGCATGGTATGCTAGGCATCGTAAGAAGTATAAATTCAAACAGCAGGTCTCAGGGTCAGCCTGTGGTTTGAGTTCTCAGGATAGATGCTTTCATTGTTTTCCCATGCAGAACCCAGGTGCCCAACAGATAAACTAGATTGTTATTTCCCTTTGCCAGTGGATCATTTTTCTACGCCCCCTTTTCACTGAAGATGCCTCCCAAGGGGCACAAAGCTTTGTCTTTTTTCCGTGGGTGTTCATAAAAACCCTAGCCCCTTCGGGGTATGGAGATGTGCAGTGACCCCTACCCCTTACCCCAGTACACCTCTGTCTCCTCACCCCTGGCCAATGCCATGGCAGCTGCTTACTGCTCTGCTTTGGGTTCTCCTTCTTTTTTTTAACTTTTTTAAAACTTTTTTTTAATGTGTACTTATTTTTGAGAGACAGAGACAGAGACAGAGTGTGAGCCGGGAAGGGACAGAGAAGGAGACACAGAATCTGAAGCAGGCTCCGGGCTCAGCTGTCAGCACAAGACCCAATGTGGGCTCGAACTCACAAACTGTGAGATCGAGCTGAGCTGAAGTCAGACACTCAACTGACTGAGCCACCCAGGCACCCCTTAACTTTTTTTTTTTAATGTTTATTCATTTTTGAGAAAGAGAGAGAGAGAGAGAGAGAGAATATGAATGGGGTAGGGGCAGAGAGAGAGGGAGACACAGAATCCGAAGCAGGCTCCAGGTTCCGAGCTGTCAGCACAGAGCGCCCCCCTTCTTCTTATTTTGTTTTTTTAATGTTTATTTATTTTTGAGAGAGAAAACATGTGAGCAGGGGAGGGGCAGAGAGAGAGGAGACAAAGAATCCAAAGCAGGCTTTAGGCTCCAAGCTGTCAGCACAGAGCCTGATGCAGGGCTCGAACCCACGAACCAGGAGATCACGACCTGAGCCATGGTCAGACGCTTAACCGACTGAGCTACCCAGGCGCCCCAGAGCAGGAGGCTTTTTAGATCATGTAGTTGGCTATACCACTGGAAACAAAAGTTAATATATTTTTCAAACTTGGTGAAGGCAACAAATTTTTCAGAGTTCTCAAAGTTCATTATTTTGTCATTCAGGAGCCTCATATGATAATCCTTGTGTTCATCAAAGAGTAGCTATTTCTTCTTCTTGAAATTAAACTCCAAAGCCAATGTCTAACTGTTGAGCATGATCTCTCTTCAAGAGTAAAGTCTAGATTTTAATTTAAGTGTATCTTATTCCCAATTTAACTTTTCACCCTTGCCTTTCTTGTTAGGAGAAACAATTGCAGCACTTACAGATATAAGCAGCTTGAATCACCCAGAATCTGATGGCCAGATCACAATTTTTACGGATAAAACAGGCGTTATAAAGGCTGCAAGATTACTTCTTTCTTCAGTGACAAAAGTGTTGTTGCTGGCAGACCGGGTAGTCATTAAGCAGATAATAACATCAAGAAATAAGGTACTTGTCTTTCTTGTGTTTCTATACTTGTGACTTTCAGGGTTGTTCAAAAAGTATCTTTTAGGTTAATTACAGGTAATTTGGCAATGCTTGTCAGTTTTAATGTTTATAACTCCACTTGTCTATAGCTTAAAAGTGGTATTTCTTCTGTACCTATAAGTCCTAAACAATGTGTGTTCTGGGTCTAAACTTTTAGATGCAAATAATATTTCTTCTCAGAAAACCATTATCTACTTGTTTAAGCTTATTCGTTAAAGCTTTTCATGTGCACAAATTCAGGAAGAAAAGCCAAGCACCATGACAACATATGTAGTGGAAACGTAGTTGATAAAAATACCAAATTCCTCAGTATCTTTTTTTTCAGAGTCAGAGGATAATAATTTATGAGCTTAAGAAAAAAAATTCAGTCATCTGAAACCACAATTATCCAAATTTCTACAAAATTTCTACATGCAGTATCCCTAGAGACAATGGATAATCATGAGGCTTACAGAATAAATTTAAACTCTCCCAGCCTAGAACTTTTCCAGTCTCTTCAGCTAATGGTTGTGCTCTTCCATCATCTGGGAGGCTAGGGCATGTACAGTCACTTCTTTCCCTGGATGATTCCCTAGGCAAGGAGGAGGGGAGTCTGCCAGGGAAGAGGTTGTCTTAGTCAAGTTTGAGGACAAAACTACCAGAGGAGTGTTGAGTGAATCAGAGTGTGAGTTTCAAAAGAAAAAGAATTTGGAGAGGTAGACCGGGCAGTGCCAGAGGGACAAGAGAAAACCTTCCTGTCTGTGAAAGATAAGAGTGTCCACGCAGTGGCGGCCATCGGCCTTATCTGTCCTAGGCGCCTGCACTTCCTGAGCTGCCAGGGCAGATTAACACACCAAACATCCATCACATCCTCAGTTTAAAAAAGTAAACACAGGATATCTGTGTTTTCTTTACCTATCTTGGTCTGACGAAAGCTAATCCAGTGGTGTTATTTTAGAGAAAGGGATTTGAAAATATGTTTCACATTTACTTACTTTACTTCTAATATCAAGAAAACACCTAACATTGTCTGTTGGCTCTGCTAGAGATTTCTCGCTTCTTTCACCCCAGCTTCCCAAAGCCTCTTGGCCACTGATTTATTCGACACAGGCAATTCCTGATTCATCCAAACCGTTTTCCTGCGCTCGAAGTGCCACAATTCCCTTCCCACTCCTCACAGTGCAGGTGACCTTCCTTCCACTTCTTCCACTTCTTGGGAAGAATGGGGTTCCTGGGTTCTGGTTCACTGAACCTCGAGGCTTCTGTGTGTCGTCTTTTTCCTCCCTCGCTCCCTAGTTCTCTGAAGATTTGATTACCTCCGTCCTGCACACTTCCACCTTCTCCAGACTTTGCTACATGAATGATCTCCTCTGTCTATTGAGGCATTTCTTGTACTCTTTTTCCTTTTAACTTTCAGAGTAACACCAAGTCTTCCCATCCTAAAGACAAATCATTCACTAGATGATGTTAACTTTTGGGTCTGCTTCACTACTGCTCTGGGCTCTTCCTTTCCTGCCTTCTCCTCCTTAGCTTTCCCCTAGAATTCAGTTTCTCCTTTTCCCTGGGTACTCAGCCTCGACATCTCAGTCTCTTTCACATCTACACATGACAATAAAATATTCCGTTTTGCAGGTTCTTGCAACTATGGAAAGACTGGAGAAAGTGAATAGCTTTCAAGAGTTTGTCCAAATATTCAGTCAATTTGGAAATGAAATGGTGGAGTTTGCACATCTAACTGGTGATAGACAAAATGTATGTATTTACCACATTCAAAAATCTTCAAATACATGCATACCTTTTAATTTGGATGGAGGTGTGATCTTTGTGATCATTTGGGTTGGTTTCTTTGCTTATTAAACTTGTAACCTTGCTGTTGAAAGCCTTTCATAAAACAGCCAGGATAAAGTAAATAAATCTGCATGGTGTTTTGTTTTTGTGGGGTTTTTTTGTTTTGTTTTGTTTTTTTTGCATACATACAACTGTTAAATACGTTCTCACTACACACACTAAGAAAGGTCATACTTGCCTTTACGGCTCAAATCTAATATTCCCTCTTCTATGAAACTACATTTTACCGTCTACCCAGGCTCAGACAAATAAATTGAGTCATCATATATATTCTGATAGTATTTTGTTGTATATCTTGTTAATTCTTTTTGTAACTTGTTATATATTATTCTGCTCTGATCTGTTTCTGTAAGTTTTCTACATTAGATCACTAGTACTAACTCAAGCATTGTTTATCTGCATTAGCTATGTATTAGGTACTTAATGTACATGATCTCATTTAATTTTGAAAACATTCCTGCAAGGTAGGTATTGTTATTACTGTTTTACACCTGAGGAAACAGAACCTGAGATGATAATAAACTTTCCCAAGGTCACTCTTCTAGCAGATTCAACTCTGTTATGTCTGATTTTGGAGCCTGTAATTTTCAGCCTACACCATGATATTAGTTCTTGTAGGTCTGTTCCCCAATTTAGACTATAAGCTCATAAGTTTAGGGAGGTGGAAAAGCATGTTGTATCTAGGGTTGACTTTTCTTTGTTGGGGTATTCTTGCATGAGTTCATCTTGTTAGCAGGTTAAATATATAATGACCTCTTCTTGAGATGTTTTGGTATAGTCACATAGGGCATCACGTTGGGCATGTACAATCCCGGTTGTAGCTGAAGTTAGAAGAAGCATATTGGCCTGGAAAGTGGCAGGCTGGATTGTATGCTTAACTTAGTGTTTCTTGGACCATCTGGATTTTCTGGAGACTTCTCTTGTGTCCTGTGGACCAGCCTTCTAACAGATTGAGATGCCATCTTCTTTTATCATTTGTTATCACCATACAATATGTGGTTCATGTATGACTTACAAGTCACAAATGAAAACACTAACATGGCAGGTGAAATTTTTGTGTAATTCAGATTTCAGTGACCATAAGTAAAGTTTTATTGGGACATAGCCATGTTAGTCGAATATTGTCTAGAGGTGGCTTTCATACTATGATGGCAGAATTAAGTAGTTGTTTCAGAGACCATTTGACCCAGAAAACCTAAAAAGTTTATTGTCTGGCCTTTTATTAAAAATGACTGCTGACCTCTGATTTAGATAGTCGTGACCAAAGTATTATGAGAGTATTTGGTTCTAGATTTGATCACAATATTTAGGTACTTTCTGTGATAGCACACATTCTATCAAGGGCTCTATGAAGAGAAACTAAAAGAAAAAAATTCAAAGCACAGTGCCTGCTTCAGACTTTATAATCTACTTGGAAGAAACTCTATGCCCAAGAAACGTCTTAAGAATATTTCAGAGCAGCATATTGGTTAAGTTTAGGACAAATAAAACTCCGTTTGAGATGAATAAATACTTGGAGGGGATTAATCAGACATGGTCTCTGAAAGAGGTGACTTCTAAGTATCTATTTGGAAGGAAATATTAGCCCATAAATACTTGATTAATAAGCAACTGTTAATTGAGTAAAGGATAGGATGGTTGTTTCCGGTCAGGAGAGAGGTGTGTCCACATAGGCATGAGAATGTCTGGCATGCAGGCCACCAGAGCGTGAGCCGCGAGGCAACAATCCCCTCGGTCTCAGTCCTTGGCTCTGCTGCCCTCAGTAGGGGCAGCTGTTTCTTCCCACACATCGTGTTGATGTAGTTAGATCAAAGTGGTGACATTTTATAAAACTTTATCCTGTTTTTTTTTTTCACTTTGCCACCTTTTAAACAATGTTAGTTGGCTGAGTCTTGTTATCGTTGAATAAATGATTTTCCAAGAAATCGGATTGTTTATAGGATCCTAGACTGTTCAATGATTTTATTTCATTTTTAGGATCTGAAAGATGAGAAGAAAAAGGCAAAAATGGCAGCAGCAAGGGCAGTTCTTGAAAAGTGTACAATGATGCTTCTCACAGCCTCAAAGGTAGGAACACTTTTGTTTTACCTGATTAAACGCATCTAACTTACGTATTTTACATTTTTAGAAAGATCAGAGTGATAAATCAGAACATAGGCCACAGCAGTCAAATCTGTTATTCTTTAGCAAGAATGCTAACTTCCTTCCCCAGTTCCAAACAGCAGTTAATCCGTGAGTCAGCTTTGAGTGAGCAGCCGAGCGGAAGATGGTGTATTGGGTGCTGTGACTCGGGCCTGTCACACACTGTCACTGCCTCTGCAGGGTTTGCCAGTCTCATTGGGGAGCCAGCACACGTGCTCTTGAAAAAGCTAGGCGAGTTAGAATCTGTTGAGTAACAGTGGAGTACTAATTCAGCCTTTAATTTGTTTATTCTGTCAATTCATACCTTTAATGCCTTATTCTCCTTTTAACAAAATTGTGAATTGAGCGCTTGTAATTCCAAACAGCAGCTGGCCAGCAAATTGGTACAATTCAAGAACGAACTAGTAAACAGCTCGTTAGCAGTTTATTTAGAACTGCCTTTTCTGCTCAGAATATTCACTCTAGCCTAGGATTAGTGAAGCCACAAAGTCCACTGGAGCCCACTTGGAAGGCCCTGTTCACATCTAGGCCCATGAGGAGTTTTCATTCTCATTTTTTAAACGCCAAAGATGCCTCCACAGTCATGCAACATTTGTTCGTTTTTCCTCATTCTTTTTTAGTTTTTGCACATATAAGACAACATTTTAAAATAGTTTTAATCATGATAAAGATAGTTTTTCCCCCCAAATTTTAAGTAAACTTACTGAAGTATAAAGATACAGTTTTGCACTGTGCCTTTTTCACTTAACCTTGCTATCGCTTTTTACTCATCCTGCTTCCACTTGTAGTGAGGAGAAGCAGCTGGGTGAGCCAGGGACCCAGGAGATTTTGGTAAAGAACCATTTTTATTAGCATGACGTGTTCTCTGTAAGATTTTATGTATTATGGTATGGGCCATGTCTTAAAAACTTGCAATTGTTTTGAAGACCTGTCTCAGGCATCCCAACTGCGAATCAGCGCATAAAAACAAAGAAGGAGTATTTGACCGAATGAAAGTGGCATTAGATAAGGTGATTGAAATCGTGACTGACTGCAAACCAAGTGGAGAGACTGACATGTCATCTGTCAGTATTTTTACTGGAATTAAAGAATTCAAGGTAAGAATCGAGAGAGTGTATTTTCTTTTTTTTTTTTCCTTCTGTGTCAAAGGAACATCGTTAGATATAGTATCCGTATTTTGGCATGCTGTTTTAGAATAGACGCTTCACAAAAGTAGATATTTTTCCTTTCAGACAGTGCCACTCTGTATAAACTTAATGTTCAGTAACATCTGGTGTGGCGTAGTTTGTACAAAGAACACTGGTCTTGGTTATGGTCACTACTCTGGCCCCGTGTGGCTGTCCGGTTCAGTGGGAGACTCCTATCCTCTGTTTAGAAGGGCATTCGGAGTTTTTTGAGTTAGTGCTGTTCTATCCGTGGATGATGACCGACAGCAAATCATTTCTGCTGGAATCTCTACTCTTCCCTGGGCTCTAGGGTTGATACTTTGAGACCGTACTAATAGTATTAATGTTAATTAAAAAAAAATTGTTTAAGTTTATTTTGAGAGAGAGCGTGTGTGCATGTGTGCAGGTGGGGGAGGGGCAGAGAGAGGGAGAGAGACAGAATCTCAAGCAGGCTCTGATTTGTCGGTGCAGAGCCTGACGCAGGGCTCCAACTCATAAACTGTGAAATCGTGACCTCAGCCAAAATCAAGGGTCTAATGCTTACCAACAGGGCCACCGCCCCATTAATTAAAATTTCTAAATGAACACTAATACATGCTAACATGTATTACTGAGCACTTACTCTGTGCCAGTCCTGTTGGAATGCTTTAAATGTATGTGCCTGTAAAATCCTCATAAGAACTACAGTTATTTTTTTTTTTTATATATGAAATTTATTGACAAATTGGTTTCCATTCAACACCCAGTGCTCATCCCAAAAGGTGCCCTACTCAATACCCATCACCCACCCTCCCCTCCCTCCCACCCCCCATCAACCCTCAGTTTGTTCTCAGTTTTTAACAGTCTCTTATGCTTTGGCTCTCTCCCACTCTAACGTCCTTTTTTTTTTTTTTTTTCCTTCCCCTCCCCCATGGGTTCCTGTTAAGTTTCTCAGGATCCACATAAGAGTGAAACCATATGGTATCTGTCTTTCTCTGTATGGCTTATTTCACTTAGCATCACACTCTCCAGTTCCATCCACGTTGCTACAAAAGGCCAGATTTCATTTTTTCTCATTGCCACGTAGTATTCCATTGTGTATATAAACCACAATTTCTTTATCCATTCATCAGTTGATGGACATTTAGGCTCTTTCCATAATTTGGCTATTGTTGAGAGTGCTGCTATGAACATTGGGGTACAAGTGCCCCTATGCATCAGTACTCCTGTATCCCTTGGGTAAATTCCTAGCAGTGCTATTGCTGGGTCATAGGGTAGGTCTATTTTTAATTTTCTGAGGATCCTCCACACTGCTTTCCAGAGCGGCTGCACCAATTTGCATTCCCACCAACAGTGCAAGAGGGTTCCCGTTTCTCCACATCCTCTCCAGCATCTATAGTCTCCTGATTTGTTCATTTTGGCCACTCTGACTGGCGTGAGGTGATACCTGAGTGTGGTTTTGATTTGTATTTCCCTGATAAGGAGCGACGCTGAACATCTTTTCATGTGCCTGTTGGCCATCTGGATGTCTTCTTTAGAGAAGTGTCTATTCATGTTTTCTGCCCATTTCTTCACTGGGTTATTTGTTTTTCGGGTGTGGAGTTTGGTGAGCTCTTTATAGATTTTAGATACTAGCCCTTTGTCCGATATGTCATTTGCAAATATCTTTTCCCATTCCGTTGGTTGCCTTTTAGTTTTGTTGGTTGTTTCCTTTGCTGTGCAGAAGCTTTTTATCTTCATAAGGTCCCAGTAATTCACTTTTGCTTTTAATTCCCTTGCCTTTGGGGATGTGTCGAGGAAGAGATTGCTACGGCTGAGGTCAGAGAGGTCTTTTCCTGCTTTCTCCTCTAAGGTTTTGATGGTTTCCTGTCTCACATTTAGGTCCTTTATCCATTTTGAGTTTATTTTTGTAAATGGTGTGAGAAAGTGGTCTAGTTTCAACCTTCTGCATGTTGCTGTCCAGTTCTCCCAGCACCATTTGTTAAAGAGGCTGTCTTTTTTCCATTGGATGTTCTTTCCTGCTTTGTCAAAGATGAGTTGGCCATACGTTTGTGGGTCTAGTTCTGGGGTTTCTATTCTATTCCATTGGTCTGTGTGTCTGTTTTTGTGCCAATACCATGCTGTCTTGATGATGACAGCTTTGTAGTAGAGGCTAAAGTCTGGGATTGTGATGCCTCCTGCTTTGGTCTTCTTCTTCAAAATTCCTTTGGCTATTCGGGGCCTTTTGTGGTTCCATATGAATTTTAGGATTGCTTGTTCTAGTTTCGAGAAGAATGCTGGTGCAATTCTGATTGGGATTGCATTGAATGTGTAGATAGCTTTGGGTAGTATTGACATTTTGACAATATTTATTTTTCCAATCCATGAGCAGGGAATGTCTTTCCATTTCTTTAAATCTTCTTCAATTACCTTCATAAGCTTTCTATAGTTTTCAGCATACAGATCCTTTACATCTTTGGTTAGATTTATTCCTAGGTATTTTATGCTTCTTGGTGCAATTGTGAATGGGATCAGTTTCTTTATTTGTCTTTCTGTTGCTTCATTGTTAGTGTATAAGAATGCAACTGATTTCTGTACATTGATTTTGTATCCTGCAACTTTGCTGAATTCATGTATCAGTTCTAGCAGACTTTTGGTGGAGTCTATCGGATTTTCCATGTATAATATCACGTCATCTGCAAAAAGCGAAAGCTTGACTTCATCTTTGCCAATTTTGATGCCTTTGATTTCCTTTTGTTGTCTGATTGCTGATGCTAGAACTTCCAGCACTATGTTAAACAACAACGGTGAGAGTGGGCATCCCTGTCGTGTTCCTGATCTCAGGGAAAAAGCTCTCAGTTTTTCCCCGTTGAGGATGATGTTAGCTGTGGGCTTTTCATAAATGGCTTTTATGATCTTTAAGTATGTTCCTTCTATCCCGAGAACTACAGTTATTATTATCCCCCTTATACTGTTGAGGAGACTGGGAAACAGAGATTAAGTAATTTGCCAGCTAGAAGTGCCAGAGTTCGGGTTTGAAACCGGGCAGTGTGACCCAGAGTCCCTGCTATTTTGGGGCAGAACTTCTCAGGGGAAGTCAGAGAGGTGGTGAAGTCGCTCTCTGTGGAAGAGCAGGGGCTGCATCAGGGGGGCCTAGGACATCATCGAGCACAACCCCCTCTCTGACAGGGCCCTCGGAAGTCGTCTGATAGGCTAAGGGCTGCAACGAGGATGGAATTCTTTCATCTTTTTAATTGCGTGAAGGTCTAAGTAGGACCATGGGGTGAAAGAAAAGCATGGAAAGAACAGTTATTTTTAGGGGCCATTCTCTTCATTAAATTATCTAATTTAATCTCTAACTTCCCTCTTAGGTGGGTTTTATTATCGTCATGTTTTTGAGGAGGAAAGCTAGTAAGTGGCCGAGCCCCTCTTTAAACCAGGACTTGCGAATCCCACAGTCCGTGACCTTTCAGGTTATACCTGTGAGTTTGCTGCCTGTCCTGCCCTCTCTTTCCGAGGGGAAAGAAGCTACAAAGATCAGTCATTCTCTTAGAGTTTTTATTGCTCTTTTTATAAAGGCTGAAGGGGCGGGGGGTAGGGGGGGAGGAGACATCTTGTTAAGGGTTGCACGATAATTAGGGAAACAAACAGGGCTAGAGCTAGGTCTTTTGCCTCTTGGTGCCATACTGCGGCTCCGGGTTAATTTGGCAGTGCTGTGCCTGTGGCTGCTGCCAGCTGCTCTGGCTGCCCCTTCACCGCCAGGCATTCTGGAGCGACTCTGTCTCACGGCCAGTGGGTATCTTTTTGGCGTCTCACCTTTTCTGATGGAGAGTATCATCTGTAGCAGGAAGCTGCATTACTATGCTCAGTACTGTGAGTGTGGACAAATCTTATGAAACCATGTACATGAATAGCTTTTGAAAAAACTAAGTTGCTATTTTTCTTAAATTTTTTTAAAGTTTATCTATTTCTGAGAGAGAGAGCATGAACAGGAGTGGGGCAGAGAGAGAGGGAGACACAGAATCTGAAGCAGGCTCCAGGCTCCAAGCTGTTAGCACAGAGCCCAGCACAGGGCTTGAACCCACCAACCACGAAATCATGACCTGAGCCAAAGTCGGATGCTTTAACCAACTGAGCCACCCAGGCGGCCCTAAGTTGCTATTAAAAGCATATACATGTTTTCTCAAAAGGGAGAATCAAAAATCTTAAACATAAATGGTGTGTGGTCAACATGACTGATTTTTATGTTGTAATCCTGTTTAAATTCTAAATCTCAGAGGCTTATTGTTAATTCCATATGTCACTTTTATCCATGTTCTTTCCTAGCTTAAAAGAAAAAAATGCTGTTTACCTAGGATGGAGTAGTTCCTGGAGACAACCTGGGCCAAGAGGAGAAGGAAAAGCAAGCCCCCTCTTCCCCACCCATGGCATTTCCAAATCTGAGTATTTCCGTGGGTCATGTGAAAATGGGTCAGATGTAAGGATTATCTGGAAACTATATTTATGAAAGGACTTTAAAGTGCTAAACAAGTGTAAGCTATCCTTATCAGCACATTCATTGTGACCACAGTCATGGTCATCACCATGGATCACCTCTTGGCCCAAGTTGTTTCTGCGACACATCTCATGGGCCAGAGGTTAAATGCCGCTGGAGTGGCAGAGTGGTAGTAGAAAGCTGAGAGAGAAAGACTGTGCCAGTGAGCATGTGTCAGTCGCATATTTAGGAAACTCTGAACACAGGATGGCTGAAGTGACAGGTTGTTTGGGAAGTTGAGGGGTGGTGAGACAGACTGTCAGAAACATCTATAAAGTCAAGACCCTAGAGGATTTTGTGTTATGCAGTAGAAATTTGGGCTTAATTTTAGAGGTGGTGAGATGTCAATTAGAGGGAGTTGGCAATATCAGAAACTTTCCATTTTATAAAGATTATACAGGTAGAGAATGATGGGGAATGTTTTGGTCAGGGAGGTGCTGTTGGGGACATAAGACAAAATGTAGAGATAGATTGGGCGCTTAGGAGAGTTTGGCTGAATTGAGAGAGGAAAAACTGATGCCTTTCCCAGCCCTTGCCATTCCCACACCCTTTCCCCCTGGGCTCAGCACAAGTTAGTATTTGGATGTAGCGTCTTCCAGGACTTGGCCTCAGCATTTTCTCAGATGCACATTCTCTACCTGCAAGCTGATTCGTTTTTCCTACCAGTTGCTACACGATAATGCTTTTTCTGCCTTAGTGTTTACTGGTCTCCTAGGAATGTTGTATTAACAGCCATCGCAGTGAGTCTCTGCGTGGCCGCTGGTGGCTCCTGAGCAATGTGTACTGGAGAACAGAGTCATCACTAGAGGTAGTATTTCCCCTGAGCCCTCAGACCGGCGAAGAAATGGCTAGTGTCTCTCTGGGCACTGCTAGAAATTACAGCCCATTTGGTTCGGTGGGAATATTGACTCATAGATGTGTATCCTTTTTGTTCTCAGATGAACATTGAAGCTCTTCGGGAGAATCTTTATTTTCAGTCAAAAGAGGATCTTTCTGCGACTTTGGAAGTCATCTTGGAGCGCACAGAGGACTTTACTGATTCTGCCTACACCAGCCATGAGCACAGGGAGCGCATCTTGGAACTGTCCACTCAGGCGAGGCTGGAACTGCGGCAGTTGATTTCTGTGTGGATTCAAAGTGTAAGAACTTCTTTTCGTCCAAGTGAATCTTATACGTTAGCTTTTCCCTAAAGCTCTGAGCACTGTGGAAGCTAACATAATCACCAGGAGTATGACTGTGGCCTGGAACGGGACAAGGGTATCTCATGTCTTTTCTCCCCACCCCTTGGCCAAAGTGCCCCTCCCATCCAGTGCTCACAGTATTTGACATTTCTGGGCCTGTTGTTTCTCAGTTTCCATGCTGGCCAGCCTGGATTCTGCACCACCATCACTATCACGAGTTCATCCCATAGTCCCCCCGTGTCCACCAAATGCACCTCTGGAAAATTCCTCCCCAAAATGCTTCAGAGAGAAGAGCAGAGGGGTAGACCCCCACCTACAAGTTCTTGGGACCTGAGTCTTACTGCCAGAGCCATTCACACGTGCACAGTTCTTAACTCTGAGGACAGCTGATTTATAGAGACGACAATTTAGAAAACTTATTGAGGTCTAGAAGCAGTGAAGACAAGGGTAGATCCACTAGCAAGTGAAAGATTTTTCACCCTTGCCCCAATTCCTGGTCAAAGATTGGTGAGCAACCATTCGAAGGTTAGACTGCTGGTGTGCATAAAGCCTGGGGTGCTATGTGGACTAGAGTGGTAAAGATGGACAGAGTTGGGGGCACGTGGCTGGCTCAGTCGGTAGAGCTTGTGACATTTGGTCTCGTGCTATGAATTCGAGCCCCATACATAGTGTAGAGTTTACCTAGGATTTAAAAAAAAAAAAAAAAAAAAAAAGATGGACAGAGTGGGACAACACAGAAAGTGTGTATCCAGACTCTTGTAGAGAGTGGTTACAGAATTGAAAGGTGGAGGCCTGAGACTCAGCTCTGGCACCACTTGTTCATTTCTTAGACCTAGGGTATGTCAAAAAAAGTGTTTACCATGGTTTATAACATACAGCATAGATGGAACAAATCTGAAAGCCATGAACAAAAGTTTTGGCAGTAAAGATGAAGAAGGATGAGCACAGAGAGTGAAGCAGCAGTTGACTTTCTTGTAAAGATTGGTTTATCAATGCAGAGTAGACATAAATCAAGGTTTTCTCTTACATTCCTTGGCATCATGACAGTGCAAATGCTCCTATTAACAGGGAAATTAACCTAGAGTAGAGTGGTGTCAGGGCTAAAAGCATTATTTTATGGTTAGTTTGAAATACCTCTGTGATATCTAATCTAAAGTATAGATTGCTTCAGTGTTAAATTTTAAACCCAAAAGTCAATATAAAGAGTTTCTTTGAGGAAGTGCTCTCTCTGTTGGGAATCCAAGTCTATCAATACTTAAATTTGCAATTAACACCTTTCCCATATTTCACAAGCACTCCGATCACTGGTTCTGCATGCCAGAACCATTGTTCATCCATTCATTTTTTTCAGCACTTGTTACTGAGTGCCTTTTATATGCCAGGCACTGGAAATCTAAAGATGAATAAGATAAAATCTTTGCCTGCAAGAATTTTGCAATGTAGAAAAATGTGGGAAGGGGTAAGATAAGTACAGAAAGTTTTGTTAAGTGCCCAACAGAGGTACAGACCATGTTTTGCATGGAATTGAAGGAGGGCGAATTTATATTTAGGGAGAAGAATTAAGAAGACCTCTTGGGCTGCCTGGGTGGCTTAGTTGGCTGAGTGTCCAACTTTTGATTTTGGCTCAGGTCATGATCCCTGGGTTGTGGGATGGAGCCCTGCATTGGGCGCTGTGCTGAGCATGGAGCTTGCTTCAAATTCTCTCTTTCTCCCTCTGTCTCTCTCTCTCCCCCCTCCCTCTCTGCCCCTCTCCCTCTGCCCCTCTCACGCTCTCTGTCTCTCTCTAAAATAAAATAAATAAATAAGACTTCTTGAAGATAGGTGACATTTAACTATTTATTCAAAGAAATGAGTACCTACTACCTTCCATTTGCTGTGCTAGGTATTGTGTATTCATTGGTGACTAAAATAAATGTAATCCCAGCCTTTCTGGAATTTACCAAGGCCTAGTGGGGGAAGACAGGCTTTAAAGAAAGAAACAAACAAAACAGTTAACTATGTAATTGCAAGCGAGGATGATTACTTAGAAGATAAGAATGGATAAGAAGACGGCCTAATTTAGATTGTGTGAACTGAAAAAGCCTTTCTGAGAAAGAGACATTTATGTAGAGACTTGAAGGTAAATAGGATTTTAAGTTTTAACTCTGTTAAGAGTGAAGAGATGAGCATTCAAGGCAGAAGATAAAATTGATTCATTTTAGACATGATAAATTTATTAAAGAATTAGATTTTAAAAATTAATCTTTTTATAGTTAGAATGGGAAAATGTAACTAAATAGGTAAAATTTTATTTTCCATTCCAGCCATAAACAGGTGAATTTTTTAAATCTACTTTTTTTATAATTCACAGAATATTAAACAGTTACTGTAATTTATAGTTCAAGTAAAATTGGAATGATTAGATAAAAAGATGAAGTAACACTATATATATATTTTTCTATTATTAGCAAAGCAAGAAAACAAAAAGTATTGCTGAAGAGCTAGAACTCTCTGTATTGAAAATCAGCCACAGTCTCAATGAACTTAAGAAAGAAGTAAGTATAGTTTGAAACCTAGCCTCTTTTAAATCTTCGCTAATTTTCACGTTGTATGGTATGTATGTGATGCATTAGTATTAGTATGTCTATGTGCCCAGAAAATGGGTTTCCATTTGGAAGCCACCATTTAATTAGTGCCATCATTGTCAAAGCTTGTACATGGATGTTCACAGCAGCTTTATTTATAATAGCCCCAAACTGGAAACAGTCTAAATTTCTATCAACAGAGGAATCGATAAATGAATTTTGGTATAACTATAACAAATACTATTCAACAAAAAGGAACAGTATCAATACAGGTAATAATATGGGTGAATCACTAAAACATAACATGAAGAGGTCAGACACAAAGAGCGTGTGTGTGTGTGTGTGTGTGTGTGTGTGTGTGTGTGTGTGTAATTCCATTTAGAAGAAATTCTAGAAAAGGCAATACTAATTTATAGTGACAGAAACCAGATCAGTGGCTGCCTGGGGCCAGAAGTTGGGGAAGAACTTTTTGGGGTAATGGAAATGCAGTAAATATTGATTGCAGTGGTAACCACCACCACAATATAGATATGTTTGTTAAAACTTATCAAACAGCATCCTTGGTATATTTTGCTGCATGTAAACTATAACCTTAATAAAATTGATTTTTAAAAACATTCTTCTGGTTGAGATTTCCCTGCTTCCTGAATGAAAACTTGACCATCCTGTGACTTACTTGATCACTCTCAGGTAATTGCAAGTCTCTTTAAGTCAGATGTTTGCCAATTATGACCAGGTTGTCTTTTGTAAATAAAATTTTGGGAGACATAGTCCTGCCTGTGTGCTTACATGTTGTCTACTGTTTTTTCACTACAACAAAGTTAGGTGGTTGCAGTTGAAATTGTGCCTAAAATATTTGCTACCTGACCCTTTACAGAGTGACTTTGCCAGTTCGTGGCTTAGGTCCTGACACACAATCTCAGTTCAAAAATGAGAATGTTTTCTCCAATATATTAATCGCTACTTTGATATTCATTTGATTGTAGGACTTAGCCCCTGTTCCCCAGCCCCACCTAGGGCTTTTGGGAAAGGTGTAGTCTCTGGTCTCTTTTCATTCTCTTCATCCCCCCTTTATCTAGCTTCTGTTCCTGATCTTTGCCAAGTGTGGCTCAGGGCCAGAAGAGAGAAAGTGGGGAGGTGGAAAGTTCTTTGGAACTGGCACCTTTACAGGATGCTTTGGGCTCTGTTTCAAGCTAACTTTGTCTCTCAGGGATGCTGGAGTGTGTTCTGCAGAGCCCCTCGTGTGAGACCCTTCACTGAAACTCCCATGTCACGCGGCTCCATCTACTTTGGGGGTTGACTGGAGGTGGCACTCAGTAGGCACCTGTCCACTCTCCAAACAGAGCTTCCTTATCTCTAATTCCTTTATTCGTTTACACTTTTGCAGAGTCAAGGATTCAAGGGAATGAAACTGGGTTTTATAAATTACATGTATGATGATTTGTTTCACATCTTACTTGGTACTGACCTCTATTGGAACCTTCATTTTTACATCCTGTTAAACATAGAAGGATGTTGTGGGTTATTTTGGTTTAAAAAAAGCCTATCCATTTTTTTTCCAGCCTATTCAATTTTAGCTAAATTACTGTTAAAACTTGACTATCAGTAAGAGAATAAAATCCTTTGCTGATAGACTGAGTGGCTTTCTACCAGCTTCATTTTCCTTACGTCTGAAATGGGTGTAACAACATCAACCTGGAAGAATTTTCAGAAGGAGGAAGGCAGATGATGTCTGTAGAGCTATTGTCGGTTTGTTGCACAGAGCGGAACTTCCAGTTTGTTTGTCCTTTCTCCCTTATGGTTGGTAATAAGTTATCTCTAGACCCAGTTATCAGATTTACCTGATTGTGGGCAAGTCACTTGGTCCCTAAGGACCTGTTTCATAGGCTGTAAAATAAAGGGCTGGCATTAGGTATTCTCTAAGGCCCTGATGGTTAAATAAAATATTTTCAAATTCTTATGTGGCATTTAGTTTCCAAAGGAAAGTACATTTTAATGTCTTTGTTTCTGACTGTAATTATTCTCACTTGGTAGCGTGAATGCAGACTACTCTATTGTTAATTTTGTAAATGTCCTATAGTCTGAAATGACGTTGGATTACTTCCAGGAAAAAAAAAATCAATGGGCTTAGTTCAAAGTCAGATTTTCCTTAGGACAGTGTTAATAAAAATGATCTCTTCCTGGAGAACCCCAGAATAACCCATCACATCATTTTTTTTTTTAAAGACAAAAGGCAGAATGAAAAGATTTTGGAGTTACAGGACCCAAAGACACCTGCTGAGAGTGAGCTATGCTTAAAATCCATTCCAAGTCAAATACAGCCTTGGGGTTTTGGTTACCCTTTGTCTGTCATTTCTCCTGTGACCCAAGAGTTGGGGAGTAAAGTTCTGGATAGAACTACAGAGAAGCTGTAACCCCCTGAGGGAAGGAGTTGTATCCTACTTGTCATGTATGTCCAGCCTCTAATACAGTGTCTGCCATGGTCTGAGCATTTAATAAAGTTGTGTTGAATACCTAACTGACTGAATCTCACATCAATACCTTTTTAAAAGTCTATGACTAACAAACGCTAATCATCATGAAACGCCATTTGATTTTCCTCTTAGTACTCTGAATACCATCCTCTTAATAAGGAACTGTTCTATTCCTAACTAACTTTTTGAGGAGCAGAAGCATTTTTTTAAGTAAGAGAAAAGCTGCGTGAGAAAGAGCTGGTTAATGGCAGGGTGAAATAGGGACCGGCCACTCTGCACGGGCTGAGCAGTCCATCTTCTACACACAGCATCACTGCCAACACTGGGGACTCAAAGATGTCAGTGTCACTCCCACCCTGGTAGAACTTACAAGCTGCCAGTGCTATATAGCTTCTACTATTACCACAAGAAACATTGCACTTTCCTCTCAGTGGATCAAGTGAGATTGCTTTTTCATTTTTAAATGCTTGTGAGGTGCGTGATTACAGAACCTTCTTGTTTGTTGTCTTTCTTTCATTACCCTTCACCCCCCACATCTGCAGCTTCACAGTACAGCAACTCAGCTGGCAGCAGATCTGTTAAAATACCATGCTGATCATGTGGTTCTAAAAGCATTAAAACTTACTGGAGTAGAAGGAAATTTAGAAGGTTTGGCTGAATATGCCTGTAAACTCTCTGAACAGAAAGAGCAGCTTGTTGAGGTGAGTAATAGGTTCGTTTGTTAGAGTCATTATGGCTTCATGATAGTTGTACTATCATCAGGGAATATTAACAGCTTTTGGTTAACTTTATATGGGCATTTCCTCCATCTTCTTTGCAGTTTTAAAGGTATAATGTTGATCTGTTCTAACAACAGTCTGGCCTCTAAAACCAAACAAAGAATGCTGGAACCCACAGATGCACTTATTATTAATCTTGTCTTTATTCTCTCAGAGAGATTAGGCTATGGAGTAGAGTAATGGAGATACGTTGTATGATTTGTTTGCATTTGGATCTGTGGGGTCTCAGCAGAAAGAGATGGCATACTTGAATTAGGATCATGTAAAAGGCTTTAATAAAGGAGCTATTCACAACTGCATAGACAGGGTGTGGGGGGACCATGGCAGTGCAGTAATTGGGGTTAGTGACAGTAGAGCTGGTATTGCTCCCTGGCCCAAATTAACAGGGGGAATGAGTGGTTCCTGGAGGCTGGACGGACACAGAGTCTTCCAGAAAGCTACCTTGAGAGGTTCGATTTCAGGACTAGACACAGAAACAGGCCGAGGCAACCTTGCAAGGAAAGAGCGGGGGGAATAAAGGCTCTTACTCCTTTCATTCCTGCTGGTCTATTGCTGGGGCTTCCCGTTGGCCAAACATAGCTGTAGACCACATATGTCAGTGTCATAAGTTTAAAGTGTACAACATAATGATTTCATATATGTATACATTATGAAATGATCACCACAGTAAATTTACTTAACATCTATCACCTCAGATAGTTACAGAAAATTCTTCCTTGTGATGGGAACTTCTAAGATCTTAGCAACTTTCAAATATACAAAACAGTACCTTTTAACTATAGACTTATATATTATATCCCCAGAACTTATTTATCTTATAGCTGGAGATTTGTACCTTTTGATCACCTTCACTTAATTTTCCCCACCCCAGTGCTGTTATGTTTATAAACCAAATATTACGACTGTAAACAAAGTCGGCATTTATAGGAATCCTGCAGCAATTTTTTTAGTGGAAAAAATGCTTTGTGTCTTAAGTCTCAAGATTTGCAATAATTTTCTCTGATAAAGGTTCTCACTACATCAGCCTTGCCTAATCCAGTGTTATCTCCAGTGAAAGGTGTGTTAATTAATTGACCCTGAGGAGAAGTGTTGTTTCTTGGTAGACAGAATGTATAGCTTGACATAGTGTAGCTGAGGGATCTTGGGCAAGTCACTACATACATACAATGTGTGGGTACTTACTACGAGATCCTTTCAAAGATTCGTCCTGGTTCTAGTATTCTGTTCCCACTTGCCATTATCAGATAAGAAACAGAGACAAAGAGACAATATGCTCTACCCTTATTGGTTCCTGCTTTATTCCTAGAAAATTTATTCGTAACCAATATAGTGTTATAATAATCTTCTCAGTAATGTACAACTTGATTTTTAATAAGATTTAATTTAATAAGGTTTTAATAAGTTTATGTGTAAGGCTTTGTTTTCTTTCCTAATTATAAAATGAAAACCTGTATTGTGAAGAATGAGAATGTGGAAGTTGAACTATCGAAATGTTTTCTCGTAGGCCTGTCGATTGTTGCGTCATATATCTGGGACAGAACCTCTTGAAATAACCTGTGTACATGCAGAGGAGACATTTCAGGTGACTGGCCAACAGGTATGATCAATAGCAGATCATTGCTTTATATTATGTCTTGTCTGAGTGTCATAACAAATGTTGTGGAAGGAAGATGTGCATGGTTCTGCATAACTAGAAGCCAAATCTATTGAGAGTAACGAAGGTAATGGAGTTTTCATAGATAGCGTGCCTGAACAGAGATTACATTGCCTTGGGTTAGCTACTTATCTGCAAAACTGGAGATCGGCCCATTTAATTGATGTCCTAGTTTATATTTATTTTCAAGAAGCTGTTTAACGATGAAGGTTGTTATGACACATTTGAAAAGTAAGTTACCGGGGCGACTGTGGCTCACTCATTTGGTGGAGAGTGTGGCTCTTGGTCTCAGGGTTGTGGGTTCAAGCCCTGCATCGGGTGTAGAGATTACTTAAAAAAATAAAATCTTTTAGGGGTGACTGGGTGGCTCAGTTGGTTAAGCATCCAACTTCGACTCAGTTCATGATATCACAGTCCGTGAGTTTGAGCCCCGCGTCGGGTTCTGTGCTGACAGCTCAGAGCCTGGAGCCTGCTTAGATTCTGTGTTTCCTTTTCTCTCTGCCTCTTCCCCACTCATACTCTGTCTCTGTCTCTCTCTCAAAAATAAATAAACATTAAAAAATAAAATCTTTTAAAGAAGTAAGTTACTATTATGGACCAAGCCATAAAATTATTTACGTATTTTGACCTAGGATTCCTAGGACATAAGCAAATTAGAAAAACAAAAACTAAAGCAATGTTACAGCATTACTTACAATAAGATCCAGTTGGAAGCAAAATAACTATCTGAAGTCAGGCAAATAATACATTATGACCTTAAAATAATAATTATGACAACTAGAATTAGCAACATTTAAAAGTGTTTTGTTAAAATGTTAGATGATAAAAGTAGGATACAGATTTGTATACTTATTATAATCCTGCTATGAAAACGTACATAGGAATATGTGGAAATGAAAGTTCTTGTGCTTGTTTGGAAGAGTTGGGAATTCTTTTTTTCTGACTTTTCTGAAATATTACTTTGTGTTTATAATTTCCAAGAGGCTTTTAAAAATTGATACCCCATTTAATACTGTCCCTGTCAAGTTAAAGAGAAAAGTGAGGGCCAGAACTTCATTTCTTTTTTAGGTCTAAGTTTCTAAAATACAATTTACCAGGAGTTCTTATTTCATTTATCATGGTCAACCAAGGACTTACTCCTAACTCCTGTGTTTGATGGTAGATGTAGAGCCCTTGGATTTATAGTTGAGAACAGTGCAAGTGACTTAGAGACAGTGGTGACGTGTCCTCTAGCAGAACCGTGATGAATGGACGTTAGAAGGACAATAAGCTTCCCTGTAGAGAATAGTGTCAAAGGCTTATTATGGAAGCAGGAACTACATGAGTGACCCTTACCAATGATCATCAGCTGAACATTTTATTATAACCAGAGGATCTCTGTTTATTAGGAAAAACCAAGGTTTTAATATTTGCTTGTCCACTTGAGATTCATCCTGCTCACCTTGGCTATAAATGTATTTCAGTGGAATTGAAAGTTTTGACTCTCCTGCCATGTGCTGTCAGCTCTTGTTACCCTCAAGCCCTGCTTGCTACTTGGCTGTAATTCTCTGCTTACTGTTTTTACTGCAGCAGGAATATCAGGGACCACCATACTTTCTTCCGTAGGACAGTGATCGAGCCTGTTGTCAACTTCTATGACTTGAGAAGTCTTTTTCTTCCCACAGCCTCAGCTTTTACTCCTAGTCTTTGCTGTCTGTTTCACAAAGGGATCATGTAAAGAATTAGAGCATGTGTCTGGGATAATTTATATTTATTTCTGGACATCTCTACTTTAGCTATGTCATTTTTATAGTTCTTTTAAAATGTTAGATCCTAGGGGTGTCTGGATGGCTCAGTCAGTTGAGCGTCTGACTCTTTAAAATTTTTTTTTAGTATTTATTTTTGAGAGAGAAAGAGAGAGAGACAGAGCATGGGTTGCGGGGGAAATGCACAGAGAGAGAGGGAGACACAGAATCTGAAGCAGGCTCTAAGCTGTCAGCGTAGAGCCTGATGAGGGGCTCGCACCCACGAACCTCGAGATCATGACCTGAGCTGATGTCAAATGCTTAACTGACTGAGCCACCCAGGTGCCCTGAGCATCTGACTCTTGATTCCAGCTCAGGTCATGCTCCCAGGGTCCCACTCAGTGTGGAGCCTGCTTAAGATTCTCTCCACCCCCTATTCTCTTTCTCCCTCTGCCTCTCTCTCTCTCTCTCTCTCTCTCTCTCTCTCTCTCTCTCCCTAATTAAAAAAAAAAAATACACACACACACACACACACACACATATATAGTGCCCTGGTCAAGAGGGCGCCCCTGCTGAAATCTAGCCCGTCGTTCTCTGGCAAGCCCATGTACCCACCTGCCCTGAAGATGGGGAACCTTGTTATGCTCCTGAAGCTGCCACCTACTTGCAAGCCCTGTGCCCGTGGGACTGTGCCAAACCAGGAAGAGCTTGTAGCTCTAATTCCCTTAGAGGGAGCATGGCATGGATCATATCAGTCTTCTGAAAGCTCTTCAGTGACTTCCTATCTCACAGTAAAGTCCAGTCCTTACTGTGTATGTTCCTCATCACATGGCCACTGGTGACCTTCCTGTTTTTCATGTCAGTCTAGTCACACTGGCCTGCTGGCTGTTCCCTGAACATACTAGAAGTGTTCCCAGCTCATCCCAAATGACTCGCCCTAGATTCCCTCACGGCCTTCTTGACTTCTTCAATTCTTTGTTTTTACATGCCTCCTTTTCGGTGACCTTCTAACACCCTCTATCTCTCTTACCCTTTATTGTCATACATACAATTTATCATCGCTGAAATATCTTAACATTTACTTGTATGTTTTTTATCGTCTGTCTCTCTCATAATGTGAGCCCCATGAAGACAGACTAATTTATCCGTTTCATTCACAGCTGTTTACCCAGCTCCTGGAACATGGGTACAGTACCTGGCACATAGTAGGTGAATGAATAGCCATATATTAGTTACTTGGTATCTCTGAGCCTCGGTTTCTCTAGCTGTATAACGGGAATAATGTGTATTTGGGAAGGATAGCCAGTATTTTGTCTGTGTGTTTCTGAAGATTAATACTAATGTATATCAAGCACCTAAAAGAACATCTCAAGAACGTACCTGCCACGTACTCATAGATGTGTGTATATGTTACTATGACTGCCACTACCAGTAATACTACCCACCTGCCGCTGCCGCTGCTGCTGCTGCCGTTATTACTACTACTATCATCATTACTATTACTACCCCTACTGCTACTGATACCAGTGCTGCTACTGCCACCATTACCACTACCCCTGTGACTGTTGTTGCTGCCACGACTACTCCCCCATCTCTTGTACCTACAGTGCACAGTCCACTCTTTGTAGTCTGTGCAGATAACTCTTTGAATTCTGTGATGGAAGCAACTTCGTTGACCCAGTTTTCCTGAAATAAAGGTCACTGCTCCCTGAATAAATGCTTGTGTAGAATCGTGCATCCTATTTATTTGTGGATCAGCTTATAAGAAACAGTGAGTTTTGTTCTATGGGTCTCCACATTGGCCAACATGGAGCTTACGTGTGGAAATCATTTCATAGTTGTTTGTTGAGTTGAACAGCACAGACTTAAGTTTGGTCTCCAGCATGATTCTAAGAACTAAGAGTTTGAAATGCACACCTGTGTCTGTTGTGTTTCATTAGATAATTTCTGCTGCTGAAACATTGACATTGCATCCATCTAGTAAAATTGCTAAAGAAAACCTAGATGTCTTTTGTGAAGCTTGGGAATCCCAGATTAGTGACATATCAACACTGCTAAGAGAAATCAATGATGTTTTCGAAGGAAGACGAGGTGAGAAACTATCCACATATTTAAACACATTATTGTTGTAATTAATTCTATTAGTTTTTTAATGTCAAACCTCAGTTACAAGATGAATTATCTTGTTATCACCCAATGGGTTATTTTTATAGTAACATATCTTCCACAGAAAAATTGGGACGGTGTTGTCTGTCCTTTATTATAGCATCTAAGCAGTATAATTTATTGTACAACAGTGTTGTAGATTTCATTGAAATGTTAATATTCTAGTTTTCTGATTGAAATCCAGTCATTTTATATTTTATCTAAATTGTTTTTTAGTTTTAGTATAAAAGCTCTTCTGTAATACAATTATTCTCTGATTTAATTCTACTAACTTCATAATGAAATGAATGTAGTTATTTGATTTTTGAATTGCTTTCCTTCCACTTGGATGGAATCTCTTTCTCTGATGACTGCATAATCTTGGAATATTTCCTGTGGTGGGTAAGTTCATTGGTATTTCTACAACATGTAGAATAGCACTGCACAATGTATAGGAAGGCATCCTCTTTATTTTAATATCAACTGGGAGTTTTGTTTCTTTCCCATTGTATGGTGTATCCTCTTATGTTTATGTCTTGTCATGTACTTTTTTCCCTTTGAATGGCTTCTGTTAGTGTCAAGCATGCTTGTTTTTTTTTTTAAATAAAATGTCATTTAAGTCACAGTAATATCAAATTACATACTTATTTTTATTGAATTGCACATTTAAACATTTCATATTTAAAAAAATATGTATTTAGGATAATTGCTGATTTGTTTTTAAAAATCAGGAAATGATAGACTTTGTAAATACAGTGTAATTTGTAAAATATAATAAATGTTTGCCATGCTTCTACATTTAAAGATTTCTGTGATAGTCTAAATGGCTTATCATTTTGATGCTTTTATAAAGCATTAATAGGCACATGGATTTTTATGTGAGGCAAGTTTCATATATTAACAGGTAACGTGATATAATTGATCCACATTTAAAGAGGAATGATAATTTAGGCATAGGACTTGTTTAGGAAACGAAGAAAAGTGGCTTCCCTGCCCTTCTCAGCACTAGCATCCACTACAGATAGACCAGAGTTGAAACAGGAAAATCCTACATTTATTTTTGGACTACATAGTCAATTATGGTTTCTTTTCCTTTTAAGCTGGATGTTATGTAAACAGTTTCTTCTTTAGATGTGGGTAACCTGTCCTTGGAAAACCTTAACTTCCTTAGGGCTGAACAGAAATTCTTCTTTAGGTGGGAAATTCTGTTGCCTTTAATCAATACTCCATCCATTGTTTACTGGTAAAGTATCTTGTTGTTCAGAAGGATCCTTATGTGGAATTAATTGAGATAGAGTTGGTTGATTTCTTGTATTGCCTTTCTTTGTCCTGACTTTTATCACTAAGCTCATAAGAATAGCTTTTCTGACAAAGAAGTCCAATTCTGGGTTAGCCATTATTGGCTGGACTGAGTTCAGCGTCACAGTGTTGTTTTTCCTGTGCTGTATGGTTATTATGACAAGCCTGCCTGTTACCTTGCACCTGTCCACTGCTTCCCTAAAAGGACAGAGTGTATTCTTCAGATCCTCATTTCTCTCTGCTACTGTTGTAACTCACGTTACAGCTATTATTGAAAAGCCTTTGCCGTATTCTAGCTACCTTTGTTCTGCTCTGAATATCTTGACTCTCATTACTAGAAAAATTATCAGATATGTTGCAAGTATCGTTTCACCAACCAATTAAGTAGCACACAACATGGTAAGCAATGAGAAGAGACTTTAGTGTTCTCATACTTGAAGTCAGTCTCGGAGCTAGGTCATTGTCCCCCTTACCGTGAGACACTCAAATTGCACAATAGGGCCTCCTGGGATTGTTTTAAGAACTCAAAAATCAATACTTGCCTTACTGCCTTTCTGTCTTCATCCATTTCTGCCTTCTTACCCAAACCTCCTGGGAAGCCATGGTCTTCTTTTTGGAAGGGACCCAATCAGGAAGATTCTACTTTCCCTTAGTGCTGAATATGTAATTACAGCATTTAGAATTTGAGCTTATTCTAGGTACCTAAATGTGAAAAGGAGACTTCTCTCATAGTCTGTAGACTCTACCTCTCCTTTAAGGAAGCTGAATTTCTCTTGTTCTGTTTGAACCATCTTAGAATTAATATGACTGGGCTTCAGGTTATAGGGATGCACCTAGCAGCCCTGTTCCATAGCTCTGCACTTACCATGTCACTTGGCAGATTGGATACATAAGGTGCTGTTCACTGAAATAGGGAGCATAGAAGGGGGAACAATATGAGCTTGTTTGGGGGACATGGAGTTCGAATCAAGGCAGTGGTCCATCAGACAAGAGATAATGAGATGATAATAGAAATGGAGATAGATAAGAGGACTGATTTAAGAAAAACTTTATAAGTAATATTGGTAGGATTTGGTGATTAATTGAATGCAGAGACGAGGGAAAGTTTGAGGATGACAACTGGGTTTGGATTAGAATACCCCAGTCCTACTCCTGTGGTTACCTAATAATCGCCTTTCCTTCAGTACTTAGCCATTCATTTTAAGTGGGTCTGGGGACGTGGTCATTCTGGTCATGCCATGTAGAACTCCTTCCAGAATCAAAAGAGCTAATTGTAGGAACTTCTAATAGGGAATAACATAGCCCATCTCTAGTGAAATAATGAGGCTTTTCTGTCCTTGGGATATTAGCTTTAGTTTGTAGAGATGCAGAAAAGTTCTGGGTATTGAAAATGAGAGCAGCATTTCTCAATTAGGTTTTCAAAAGAAATCATTTTGGTACTCCCATAAGATGAGAGGGGCTTTTGAGCTGAATTGTGAACTTCGTTTATCTGGAGGTGAAGTGAGAAGTAAAGATGGTACAGCTGTCGTGTTGATTTAGGGAGTATTAAACTTACAATACCCCTGTGAAAACAGTTCTTTGAAAACCATTTTATAAATCAAATATCAAGTATGTTTTCCCCATAAACATTCCTGTTTTTCCAGTGACTTCTAATGTTTGCATTCAGAAGATAAAAATTGTTTTGTCTAATGTTTTCATCAGAGATACAAATTGCTTATGCCACTTCTTTAATTTGATGTAATAGCTAAACATAACTGAGTCAATACATTTGCTCTGCTTAGAATCAATGGCAATAATTAGACTTGTATGGAAAAAACAACTATAAAGTTAATATAAAATGATTCAGATTAATGATTTTTGGTATCTTTATTAACTTTTTTCTTGTTTTTTGTTTTGTTTTGTTTTGTATTATTATCAACTTAACTTGGCTTATATTGGAACTGGGGGAATGAGGGACAACCTTACCTGAATAGCATTATGGGGAAAAACTATTTGAAGAATGGTCAGTTTTGCAATTTTCCTCAAATATGCAAACCATTCTTAGTCCAACTGAATGATGGAAATAGGGAGCAAAACAAAGTACCTATAAGACACCCTCAGGGACTGGAAGTGCCAGTTAATTAATTGGTGAATAGCAAACCAGATTATATAAAGGCTCTTTGTTTCTTTGCATTTATTTCTCCGTGCCTTCTGGTTTCTTTAACTCTGTTGATTCTTGGAGAGATAAGAGATTAATATAGTTCGCTTTTTTTTCCTCTTGGAGAGTAAAGGTGAACATTTCAGGGATATGGGCACTATGGAGGAGCATAAGAGTAGATAATAATACAAGACTGCTCACACCTAAGCTAATTATGTTAAGTAATGATTATGCTTATTTCTGTAGCTTATTAAGACCACTTTTTTAGGGATATTATGGACAGGATTTGGACTTTGAATTAAGATAAATGGTGAATTTTGAGGTTCTAAATGACTTAAAGTCTTCTATTCACACCTAGTTCAGGCACTTTTTATATCAGGGCTGGGAGAAAAGGCATGGAATAATGTCTTCTTTAAGTTTTATTTCTCTCTCTCAATTCTGAGAACAGAACACCATTAATAAAATTCCCTTACAATTCTGATATTACAAACAAATTATTTGAATCATAAAACATATCCTAAGTACCAATGGCTGACCCATAATGACAGTTCATTTTCTAGATCAGCACTGTTCAATAGAAATATAACATGAGCCACATATGTAATTTAAAATTTTATAGGAGGCACATGAAAATTTTCAAAAGAATCAGGTGACATTCATTTTAATATTTTTTATTTAATCCAATGTATCCAAAATACTGTTTCAGTTTATAATCAGTACTTAAAAAGTATTAATGAGGTCTTTTACATTTTCTCCCATTATATTAAGTCTTCAGAATCCAATATGTATTTTATTCAGCTTTTAAAATATTTTTGAGAGAGCGAGAGTGTGCATGAGAGTGGGGGAGGGGTGGAGAGAGAGGGAGACAGAGGATCCAGTGCAGAGCCTGATGCAGGGCTTGAACTCACACACCGTGCGATCATGTCCCGAGCCGAAGTCAGACACTTAACCGACTGAGCCACCCAGATGCCCCTTCAATATGTATTTTATACTTTAAAAGCACATCTCCATTGAGACTGGTCATATTTCAGTTGCTCACTAGTCACATGGCTAGTGGATTCCATATTCAACAGCACAGTTCCAGATGAAGATGTAAATATGTTATGAGCAGGCTCACCTTGTTCATGTAATAGTTGTTCTATAAGAAAGTGTGTGACTTAGTACTCTGACATTGCATTTACTTTTATTAGGTGAAACTATATGAAATTGCTATTTTTGTATTTCAAAGTGGTTGAATATCAGCAATTTCACATAGTTCTACCTAATATATTACAGCTGAACAAAACTTCATTCCTTGAAATCAGGAAGTAATTACTGTTCAAATCTTGTAAATTCTTTCCTCAGATATAACAAACTAAGCTTAAAAAAAAAATCTACCATCTATTGCAATCTGACTTTATACATGATCCAGAAGTTTGAAAGAGAAAAGCACAGGGATGAAGCGGGCATTATACATACCTTACTTTCTATAGTTACTGTGCTTCCTGCCATGTGTTAATTCACAGCGAAGAGACTGTTATTTGGTTTATTTCATCTTCCTATCTTATGCACTAGAGTTGCTCTCTGACTAGAAGAATACTTTATGAAGTGAGCTGTAAATGATTTGCTTTGATGCTCGCAGAAAAGCAAGTAAGCACTGATAACTCATACTGAGAAAAGAAGAATCTGGTTTCATTAGAGGCAAGCTACTGTAAAAGATTTCACTGTGAATGAAGCTTGTTGTCAATTTAAGTAATTATCACTGAGATATTTTGCCTTTCTGCCATTACATTGGGGGAGGTAGAGATTGTCCAACCAGGTACCTTAGGGATACAACTGTTGACAATCTTCATGTTCACCAATCAAATTACAATTTTGTTTCTGAGACACATTTAATCAATAGACTAAATTATCAAAACTAATGTACTAGCATTCCTATTTAATATTTTAAAAATTAAATGTGAATAATAGAAAATATGCTAATAGAAAATTTGTTTTAAGTTGTATGTGTTATTTGTAGGAGAGAAGTATGGCTACCTTTCACTTCCAAGGCCAATGGTAAGTAGAAGAGTTTTGTACATTTTGGAATGTTTTATTCAAAATTCAAATTATATATTGAAACTGATGCGTCTGACTGCGTTCCAAAATAGTGTCCACTAGGTGGCCCGCTTGGTTACATGCATTAAGATGGTTTCTGTACCTTTTCAGGCGTTCCCTTTCAGTCTTCATTACACACTCTAATAAAAATAACTTGTAAAAGTAAAAATAAAAATGATGAAAACACAACTAAATTTAAAAGAATGAGACAGGGTGTAAAATTCTAAATAAAATCTAAAGACTTGCAGGGCATTCTTTTTTAAATGCTCTATCAGTTGCGTTTTAGTCTATCAGACTAAGGAGGAAGATGCACATGATGTGACTGTACAAGGAAGGGCCAGAGATCACAGATCATCTGTATTTTCCAGTGAACATAAGAGGCAGCTTGTATTTGCACATGTGTGCAACTTTATGGTTTCTCTGTTTTCATTTTCTGTCCCATTTCTTCTATAGTAAGCAGCATTAGAAAATCTCAAAAGGGCTATGTTAAATGAGCAAGTATAAACCATGAGACAGAAAACAAAAGGGAAAAGTTAAGGCTCTTGAGTGTTCTGCAGTGAAACTCCTGACAGAATAGCTGGTCAGAAGGATCAAGTCATGGTAATAATAAGAGAAACAAAAAATGAGGAGGTACACATATGCCTCAAAAGTATTGGTGATGATCTTTTTCTTTAGCTAAGGGGGTTAGGGTATTTTGTTTTATTCTGTTATAATTTATGCTTTGTGTACATCTACTCAGTGTGTGTGTGTGTGTGTGTGTGTGTGTGTGTGTGTGTGTGTTTATAGTTTAAGTATATGTTAAAAGGAAAAAAAAAAAGGGCTCCCAGCCTCTCCTGCACCTTTCTGTTCACTAGCCCCAGCCATTGTGGCCCAACTAGGGGAGCTCCTACCAGACCTCAGAGTGGGGGAATGGCCAACCTAGGCTGCTGTCTCCTAAGAGCTTCTGCATATATGTTACAAAGAAACATTGCTATTGGTGGTGGTTTCTACTTATGTAAATAGGCATCTGTGGGCTAGCCTGATAACCTAACTACAATATTTTCACCTTAGGGGAACTATATTCTGAGTTCCATATAGCTTACATAGAAAAAATTACCATTTCAAAAATAGTGGCCCAGCAAACATGTTGATTCAAATATGAAGTGCTAAATTCTAAGTATAATCTCCTATAGGACCTGGGGTAAAGGATTAAGAACTGGGATGTCAATGGCACTTGGGGGCCAAAATTAGCCCTCATAGGACAAATTGGTTAAAGGAACTGAACTCCAGAATCATAACAATAGGAGTATATGGAAAACTACATATAGTAGCTAATTTTATGACATCATTTCATAAGAATAACTCCACAGAGGGGCCAGGAATGTTTGGAGATATAATACCTGGACTCTGACAAGGTGCACAGGTCCTTAAGTCCTTCTGGAGCATGATCTGCTTTCCCTGGCCTCGGCTTTCTAACTAACTACCTATTCAAAGCTGAACCCACATGCTAGGAGAGTGTTTGCAATTAGTTTGTTTCAACGTGCTTTAATGTAGCTTAAGTATGTTCTGAAAATGTTCAAATTAAAATTTTATTACAGGTACTTTGTTATGCTTTCTATTACTACTGTATTTCCTCACCATAACTGTACTGTTTTTTAAGATGTCTTAATCTTTTCATTGTCACAGAAGAATAATGCAAACCTGAAATCATTAAAGGCAGACAAGCCTGACTCTGAGGTAAGACCTCTTCCTTTTAACAGTCTTACTTCTAAACTTCCATTTACATTAATAATGACAATATTGTGGTGATGAAAACGTGTATTTTATAGGAGCAAGCCAAGATAGCAAAGCTTGGACTTAAGCTGGGTTTGCTTACCTCTGATGCCAACTGTGAGATCAAGAAATGGGAGGATCAGGAAAATGAGATTGTTCGAAATGGGCGGAACATGTCCAGTATGGCCTATTCTCTATATTTATTTACTAGGTAAATATAGTGATGTTTTGATCCTTTTAAATCAATTTGATAGTATCCGGTGTAAAGAAAAACTCATGTTAAATCATTGACAGGTTAAAGTCAACTTCCAATATATGGTTAAAAAAAGACCATAAGTTCTTATAATTAAGTGAATGCAACAAGAAGGCATTTATTTAATTAGGATTTAGATTTAGAAGATATCCTCTTTCAGGTTTGTGTCCTTTTCATAATTTTGAAATAATTTTGCATTCTGCTTTTTGTCATTCTATGTATCTGTTTCTCCTAGCCAGCATCAATAAGTTTAGAAAACCTGCCTTTTAACTCTTTATGTAAGTGATTGGTACTTGATTAGATAATAGAGATCAAAGAATACAACCATGAGGCCTACCACCTCAATGGGGTGCCAAATCTCCAGGAATCAGTATTCATAGCAGAGTATTTCCCTAACTTCACTGTTACAAGGCTTACCTTCTCTGTCTTGTCCACATTACAAGAGTCTTGATCACATGCCTCATTGAAGTCCATGTTGATCACGTTCCACAATCTTCCACAACAAGCTATACATATGGTATAGTAATTTATGTTGCTAAACATTCATCAGTTATCTGGTCAATAATCTGTTCTAGAATTTTCTCAAAAATGACTTCAAACTTTTCACTAACTTTCTGAAATCTGTCTTTTTTATTTTTAGAAACCTGGAAAATATTTGGGTCTTCTACTCATTTTGATTTTGAAAATATTATCAGCAGTGGGCCACATCTATAAGTTGTTACAGTATTCTGGAATGTAATCCATTTGGTCTGGAGTCTTAAGCTCAATTAAAATAGGATCTCCACTACTCTATGGACATTGGGGTTCAATAAACAGCACCCTTTTCCCCACCCAAGTTCTGAACAAAATGAAAACATAAGCAAAAGAATGGCAGATAGGGGCCAGTAACATTTATATTGATAAAGCTATTATTGGATAATGTCGTTTATGTCCACAAGCAAGTAGCTTTTAAAATGATCTCTAGAATTAAGAAATTGTACTTCATAGGGACAGAATGTGTCTCTGAACACCTGGAAGAGCAGGTGTCTCCTAAAGGCATCTTTACTTCCAAGAGAAAAAGGAGAAAGGAGAGGGCTACATGTCCAACTTATTTTTGCAAAGTCACCAAAAAACTGAAAAGTCCACACACTTCTACAGGATGGAATAAGTGGGAGAGCTGAGAGAAGTGAGGGATGTTGTGCTAGTGAAGATTCCTTTGCATGGAAGGAAGATCAGAGTGAGGAAGAAACATTCATTTCCCTGTTGATGAAATCTTCTAGCTTTTCAAGATGGAGTATTCTGGAGGGTGAGGGAGAAATGATAGGAGTTGAGTAATTTTGCCTCTGTTTAGCAGTCATCTGTTAATACTTTACTGTACTTTCCAGCTTTGGTGACCTTTCCTCTTTGGTGGTTTCCTTCTTTTGTTCTTGTTTTTAGCAAGCTTCTCCTGGGATTGAGTCTTCCTAACACAATTATGGCCTTTTTTTCTTAGTTCCTGTCTTTCAAAAATCAGATGAGTCAAGTGTGCAGAAGAAAGTACAATGGAACTCCTTCGTTTGCCCACACCAAATGTGCACAGATTAGCAGAGATAACAAAGATCTTGACATTTGGCTGCAATCATGCTAGTTTCCTCATGGTGATAAAAATCAGCAGATCTTTAAACAAAATCTTTTTTTTTTTTTGATCAGTGAAAACTAGAGAAATATCTTTACTAAGTGAATGTAGTTTGACACATAAAATCATCCTAAACAGAGAATTCATCAGAATTTTTTTAAAGGTTTTATGTATGTATGTATGTTTTGAGAGAGAGAGAAAACATGCTTGTAAGCTAGGGAGGGACAGAGGGAGAGAGAGGGAGAAAATTTTAGGCAGGCTGCACGCTCAGCACAGGGCCAGATGTGGAGCTCAGTCTTGCGACCATGAGATTATGACCTGAGCCAAAATTAAAAGAGTCGGATGCTCAACCGACTGAGCCACTCAGGTGGCTCCTTTGTTAAGTTTTTAACTGTCTCTTTTAGTTCTTGTTTCTTGTTTCAGGATATTTCAGGATGATATGATCAGCATTTTTTGTTTCAGAGTCAGGATAGTGTATGACATGCATCCCATAGAGAGAGGGAAGCATGAGTGGCTGCATTATGAGGGGTGGGGATCACTAAAGCTCTGTGGAATGGGACTTGTTACTAGATGTAGTGATTGCACAGGAATGCTGAGTTCAGGGAAAAAATGGGTTTTCCATAATGGGTGACACCTGGTGCCATTTGACACATCTTGGTGATTTATCTGTGGTCAAATCTCATACTGGCTTTACTTTCTGCCCACACACTCAGTGTATCTGTTTTTCCCCAACAAATTTTGGTTTTGTTTTGTTTTCCCTTAATACCTGTGGTTTACTGACCTCTTGTAGTTGTTTGTTTCTGAGACTCACCTGTTAGCCTTCACAGGATCCAGTTTTATAGTTTTCCTGGGTAGTTTTATAGCTTTTCCTCAGGCTATTGTTATCTTAACAATTTACAGAATTTCTTAGTAATTTATAGATGATTATTCATATTTCTTGATGATTTTAAAGGTTTTATTTTTAAGTAATCTCTACACTCAATATGGGGCTCAAATTTACAATCCCAAGATCGAGAGTTGCATACTCTACCAACTCAGCCAGCCAGGCACCCCTCTTTCTTGATAATTTATATATTTAAGATTTTTTGGTACCTTATAGTTTAAAAAAATTTCAAACTTACAAGTGCCTTATAGGTTTTTAAGTGGTTTCTGCTTCATAATTTCATTTGATCAGCACAACAATTTATCAGAGAACAGGAATAATTTGTTCACCATCTTACAGATGTTAAGGGTAGAATTGGTTAATGGATTTCTTGTGATTCATGCCAGTCTACTGCTCTTCTTAATGCATTCTGTTGTTCACTTTGCTGTGATTTGCTTTTCATTTGTAGAGGTCTTGTTTCTTGGTAGTTTTCAATCTGATGTTCCCTATTCTGATGAGAGTGGTAGCACAAATATTATTATGACTATTTTATATACTCAGCATTGAAACTTAAATGACATGCCTTATCAAAGTTTTAGAATTAAAAATGAGATTTTTTTGAGTTTTGGTCTGATCCTCTTTCCATTATGTAACAAAGGCCTTTTGGTTAAGACATGTTGTCATATCTCACGTATTTAATTTATGAAGCAAAATGAAAAAGGTTAAAAAGCAAAAATAAAATTTAAATATTACTTGTCAGTGTTAAGTTCCTTTACATTATAAAATTAACATATATGAAGTTCACTGAAAAATTTTAAAGTGCCCTAAGAAGTAATAGTTAAATATTAAAGTTGTTTAAGAATAAAGTCACAGTATTATTAGTCTGTTCAATATTCTTCTTCAAAATTTAGGATCTATTAATACTCAAAATGCTCTAAAAGTTTTATATTATACAACCAAATTTCAGGCAGTAACTTTTTCTTAGACCTCCTTGATAATTCATTTTATTTCAGAGGAGAGGGGCCACTGAAAACTTCCCAGGATTTAATTCATCAACTAGAGGTATGTTTTATTTCCATTTTATGCTACTAATTTAATTCTGGGCCAAAAGTGGGTAATAACTGGGTTTTCTAAATGATTTACCATGTCACGTTTGTATGCTTACCTGTGCACACACATGTAGAGAAAAGTGAAAAAGTAGAGGGCTCGCAATAGCATTTTGTCGAGCGTTTTTGGTTATCTTGTTGAGTAAAACTCAAATATTATCGGGATATAGCAGAATGGGCTTTGCTGACAGTATGTGCAATAACAGTAATTCTAGGTTTTCCTAAGGAGGTGAAAGTATCTTGTTAGCAGATGCATATCCTGCATGCTTTCCTGAATGGCTTTTTGGCCTCCTCATTAATGGATTGGATGAATGATATTGATTGCATGAGAACAACACATGAGAAAGCATTTGTCATATGCTTGAGACAGAGAGTGCTTGGTACAGTTTTCCTTCTTCCCTTTCACATCCCTGCTGAGTTAAGGCATTCAGGAAGAGACAGACATTCTCGCACCCACCCTTGTGCCTCTGTGTATCTGTGGAAGTCCACATAGGCCCATCTCAAATTCCCCTCCTTCACGTAGAGGCTTTAGATTGGCAAGCGGGTTGCTAGATTACTTTCCCTAACTCTCACATTAGTTTGTTTGCTTTTCTGGAACGAAGGGCGTTCTTGCATTTGAAATGTGCGGTTTCTATCACCTTTGATGGTTTCCTTTGGTATTCCCGTGTGTGCTGCCACCTGAGCCCCGTCAGGAAAGGGATTTCACCTTGGGAGGGTGATCATCATCAGAGTCGGAAGACTCATAGAGAACATTTCTTGTAACATTTCTTGTATGTATTTTTTGTAAAGTCAACTATAAATGAGGTATTCCCCTTAAAACAGTTTTAATAAATTCTGGATTCATTCTGTTCAGTTTGGCTCATATCCATTCGAAGTCCTACCATACCACAAGGGATATTTCACTGCAAAAGATCTACTTGTCACCTTCTTCCTGTGTGAGCTTATTCATTAAACCCATGTCTACTGAATTGACTACTAACTGGTGGACGTGAAGTGTTCATCAAATATTTATTGAACTTGTACTGTGTGTCAGTTCCTGGGGGTAAGTGCTGTTTGGAGAAAAGAGAACAAAACAAAGCCACTGCTGCCCTCGGCCCTGCAGCATACATTCTAGTGGGAGGAGGTAGACAGTAGAGAGTTAAGTACACAATGTCCATATATAAGCATTTAGAGATAAAATTATAAAAGATAAAAAGAGGTGATAGGAGGGTGACAAGAAAAGACCTCTAAGGGGGTAACATTTGAGTAATTAATGAAGTGAGAGAGTGAGCAGGGTGGTTATCTGGGGATAGAATATTTCAGGCAAACAGAGCAAGTGCAAAGGCCCTGAGATGTTGGGGTAGGCTGGAGGGATCTGAAGAACAATAAGGAGGCAAGTGTGGATGCAATGGAATGAGCCAGAAGGAAAGTGGTAAAGTATGGCATCTCTGTAGCCACTGGAAGAACTTTAACTTTTATTTTCCAAGTATGATGGAAAACCCATTGAGGGTTTTGATCCTGAGTGGCAGGATCTGACTTTGGTTTTAAAGGTTTTGGGTTTAACTAACAGGGTAAATGGTATTGCCATTTACTTAGCTAGGGAACACTGAGGGAGAAAACCAGATTTAGAGGTTGGAAATCAAGCATTCTGTTTTTGTTCAAGTAGTATATAAAAGACTGGTGTCAGGATCATTCAAGAATGGAGAGAGAGATTTGAAAGTCATCGGCTTTAAGTTGGTTGTAAAACCACGATACTCCAGGAGACAGACATGGATCTTGCTCCCGAGAGGTTTGTGGGCCGGAAGGGAAGAGATGTAAACAGAAAGTGGTAATGTGGGATAATGAGGAATGCATGGGTAAGTGAGTCATTCTGTTTGGTTAGGATCTAGGTATAAAACTCACTGGTTTCCCTTTTAAAGGATAAGGAAGGGAGTGAAGGATTTTTGACCTTGAGATCAGTTCATCCAATGATAGCAAGGTGCTAAGGCTGTTGGATAAAGGGTTAAGGTTAACCCTGAAAGTATTGCCTTCTCTTTATGTTCTTTATCTAATTCATTACCAAGGCTTGTTACTTTTCTTCACAAACCACCCTTACATTTGCCCTGTTCTCATCTGCTGCCACCTAAAGCTAAGTCTCCCACCCTTTTCTCCTCTGGTGTCTCTTACTCTGAAACATTCTGTTACCATTTAAAAATAATCATCCTAAATATTCCTAATCTTATCTGTCCAACCTTATTTTTCACTGTTCTTTGCCATCATCCTGTTCAACTCATTGAACTATAAAATGCATGGTGAATACTCAAGAACCGATCTGAACCGGTCCTCTCAAATGGCTGCTTAAGGAATGTGTACAGGTGACAAATTTTATCTTGCTTAGCTGGAAGTAGGAAAGTCCTAACCCTTTTGATCTCATGTTCTACAATTCATCACCTTTTTATAGTTGGGGTATTATAAGATGAGCTCCAGATCCTTCTGGGAGCCTGGACATAATTTGTATGGTTAAGTGTCATGTGTCTGTATGGCCCTCCAGAGCAACTGGAGGTTTCCAGGTGTAGAGGAGAGTCTCCAGGGATTGATTCTGCATCAGGTCTGGGAAATCTTCTGAATACAGTTGAACGCTTGTGTTTCCTGGGTAGAAGAAAAACTTCAGGATTTCCATGACAGATATGACAATTAGCCATGAGTATATTTCTTATGAACTATCCATAAGATATACATCTAAGTAGTGATACTTTTTCTTTCCACTAGGTTTTTGCTGAAGAGGGCTTAAAGCTTGCTTCAAACGTGCAAGTTTTCTCAAAACAGGTAATGCAACAGATCTGCCTGCTTGGTGATAGTGGTGATGTGAATACCCACTGTGGGGGTATATTATTAAGGTATAAGGGTATTTAGGGTTTAAAAGATGATGATTTTTATTGAAGTTATTATAACTTCCTGAATTATTTTTCAGCTGAAAGATGATGACAAGCTTATGCTTCTCCTGGAAATAAACAAACTAAGTCCTTTATGCCACCAGCTCCAGACAATAACTAAGACACCTTTGCAAAATCAAGTGTTTCTAAAGGTAAAAGGCAGAGTGGGTTATTCAGGGAGACACTTGAGAAACCTTAACACTTAACCAGGTTTGCTTCTAGCCCATTTTTCAAAGAGTGTTATTACCCACAGAAGGGCAGTTTACTTCCATTTCTCAGGCTTTGATTCTAAGAATCATTTATCATCTGTAGTTATAACAGACTCCGGGGAGCACTAGGTTCACTAAATTAGCTTTTTGGACATAATTAATTCCACAACACTGAGCAGCTACCCTTAAATCCTGATGTCATCACATGTCTAACCAGGGCCAAAATTCCTCAGAGTAGGGGCTCCTGTTGTTTGTCTTGGGGAATTTAAGCCTCTGCCAACAAAGCAGAGTGCCAGAAGTTATAAAGTAGGGGTTTCACTGCCACTATTTGGAGTGTTTTAAAAAGCACCTAAACAACTCGAAATAGAACTGGTTGGTTTTCCATCCACTCTTCCTTGGGGCTCCATGAAATAGGCATGAGTCCTGATGGCAGTCCTGCACTTGTATTCTGGGGCGTCAGGTCAGCTCCTGTGCCCTAATCCTTATGACTTTTAAGATCCTTTAGATTTCCATAATAATGAAATGTTATCAGTTTAAAACTAAATCAGTGACACAGTCTTCTGAAGTACTCCTTCTAGAAGCTGATTTGCTTGGCTGTTGTCATTATAGGTTGATAAGTGTATTACGAAGACAAGATCCATGATGGCTATTTTGGTCCAACTTCTCTCGCTTTGCTATAAACTGCTGAAGAAGGTAAGATAATTTTTCTGTCTGAAAATCACATCTTAAAACTAGTTTCAAGGAAAATGCAAAAGAAATAGTTACTATTTAATTTTGTAATTTTTATTGTAAAAGCAAAGGAGAAACTAATTGCCTTCACTCTTTCCAGCTTCAGATGGAAAACAACAGATGGGTCTCAGTTACCAATAAAGACTCCATGGATGGTAAAACTTGAGAAGCTTTTGGGGGCAGATCTCTGGAACTGCATGTGGCAAAGCTGATATTTTAAAAAAGCAAATGATCCTTTATATTTTCAGAAATTCAACAATTTTATAAAGAAAGCAGTAATGAAATCTTGCTTTATTTTCTGATCTTGAAAGTGATTGTGAAGCTTTTTGACAACTAATAAATGCCATGGTAGTTTCTAGATTCCTAATTGTGGTGTGAATTTAAAATGGCACATTGCCACTAACAACATTCTTGAAAGTCAAACCAAATATCCCAACTGTCTTAATGACAGTTTAATCCAAAGAAGTTACTTTGAATATGTGCTCACCTTTGGCCTAAAATACCTTAATCTCCTCTTTTCTCTTTTTATTTAAGCTTACCATCTAGAACACTAATTTTCAGCAGAAATATAGTCGACTGGGTGAACGCAGGGGTTTCCTTAAGTCTGTGGATTCTTCAATTGCTCTGTGCACCAATTGTGACTGGCCTCTTTGCTGTCCTGTCACAGATCATCCATGCTACGAGCACACATTTGTTCTCTTAACACGCATTTCATAGCACAGGTGTCTCTTGGGCTGCATGTGTCCCTCCCTCATTCCCAAACGCAGGGTCATGGAGCTCACTCCATGGAATCCTATAGGAGCTCACTAGGAGATGGCTCTCACTTCTCCTTCCACCATAGCTGGCCAGTCTGCTTCAATATTAGCTGGGATCCTAAGCCTATCTTACTGGTATAAAAAAATAGTCTTTGAACTGTCCTTTTCTGTGCTGATGGAATGGAAAACATGAGAGTAATGGAACCGAGAGGTTTTAAAATAAATTCTGAATAATCGTTCATTTTGTATATGTGCCTTTGGAATGTTCATTATAAAACAACAAACATCTTACATCTTTTTAATTTTAGGGTTTAAAGCTTTTCTTGTTTTTGTTTGGTGTGGGGTTTTGATTGAAGGATCTGGTTTATATGTTCTGTCCTTACGGTAAACTTCGTTTTGAACTCTTTTGATAGTGCTTATATCCCAGTGCTTTGAAATTCATTTTGAAATCTGATAGGACATGTCAGTTGCCAAATGGTGGTAGTTATATAAGCTTGTCTGATGATCGTTATCTGGGTCATCCATCACAATCAATATTGACAAGATCCTGAAGAACCGCAGTGCTACCAATTAGCTAGTCACTATTTTATCGAAGGAAACTAAACTTACTGTAAGCCTTCAGGAGAAAATGGGATACATTCAGCTTGGTCAGTGCCCCGTATAAAATTATCAAGCATGGTTTTTATGCCCTGAAACCAAAATATTCTTGAAAACTACAAGGGAAGTAATGGGAGAACAGTGTGAGGTAATGTTATATGTAAAATACATATGTGTATATTACATACATACACAGTGTATACACACACACACACACACAATTACTATTTACTGTCTTTAGTATCTTTGTTTTATGGTGTCTTCAGCTACTCAAAATGGGGATCTGCTCATTTGTGCTTAGATTTTCAGCTCACGGCACCACTGATGTAGGTGTTTGTAGAGTTACTACCTATATTGTGTCTGGTGCGTATATTTAGGGGATAGTCATGCTGGCACTCAAGTCAAGAAGTTTTTCTTGTGAGTCAAAAATAACTTGTAGATTTACAGAATACTTTTACGTTCCTGAAGTGAAAATATTCTGCTAAGTTCAGGTGGGGTGAGGAAGGGATGACTCATGACTTCAACAGCATGAGGATCCCAAACCAAAGGAATTTACAAGTAAAAGGCGAAAGATTTATGCGATCTGAAGAGAAACCTGAGCATGCAAAGGAGTTCACAAGTAAGGTGATTTCTTCTGTATTAAATTAAATATTCTGTTTTATTTACAGAGATCTTTAAATGTATACATATTGCAGCGCTGAAGAAAAAATTACAATTTAAGAAGCCCTTTTATTTGAAATTTAGTGTAAATAAAGACACAATCTTAAGCCATTATTCAGTTTTGTTTTTAGTTTAGATGATGTGAAAGTTTTTGTTCCATGCAAAGGCACGTGTGTCTTGGGATTACAGCAACCTCTTGGCCGGCTACCCCGTAGCTAGAGCGTGAGACTGAGCGACTACAACACTGTATCAGCGCACTTCCCCGCTAGGAGAGCCTCTTCCTGATTCCGTTGTTTAGGAAAGCCACAGTGTTCCATTCAATTTGGTTGCAGAGAGGAAGGCCACCCCAGAGGTGTAAGGGGCAGAGGGGGTATAGTCTACACCCTGCCTTTCCCCTACAACCTAGAGGGAGAAGAGCTGGGGCTGAAGGGGCGGCACTAGCATTTCTGGTAGCGTCCGTCAGACAAAGATTCAGTAAAAAGGCCCAATTGTTTTTTTTAACTTCAAACTGAGGGAAAATTGAGGCAAAAACAATGATCATGCCATAACATTTCAAACAGAAGTGTGTCAAATGTAGTATTCACCAACGGGTTACAGGATGATGGGTAAATTGTTTTTACTTTGCTACTTAAAACATAGGTGTCTTGTCCAAATTTTCCTCAAAGTGCTTTGTTTGTTTGTTTTTAATCCAATAAAAAGAAAACCAAAAAAACATCCCTTGCTTGACGATTGTTACGTAAAAGCAAAAGGAGAATTGAGTGAGTACATGGGCAGGACAGAGGACCAAACAGGAACTGAGGCTTGTTATGCAAGACAAAGACAGGAAAGTAGGTTAAGTTTTAAGATGAGACGTGTCTGCGGATGGCTGGGTGTGAAGCATGCTTCACACGTGCTGGGTCTTGAGAGCTCTGATCGCTCAGGCCAGGGAAGTGTGCGCATGCCACGCTGTGTGTTACTCCTTTGCGGTCCTCATGATGTGGCTGTCGTGGCAGTGATGCGCCTCACCACAACTTCTTCATACTGTTTTTGTGTCAGTAACCCATCTGTTATGCTCTTACTTTCTTCAAATTTGGGCAGCACAACTGCAATGTAGCCTTCAGTGGATGGCTAGAAAGGAAATAGAAGATTTAGTACTGTCAGATGTGTAAAATCAGGTAAAAAGTATGTGGATGGGATCATACTTTTTTCTCCCCACTTTACCTTCTCTTGTAGAATAGATGGCTTATGGAGAATGTTTTCATTCACTTCCATCAACCGTCCTCTGACACAGCTATTTAAAAAAAAAAACTGTTTTGAAGAACAACATTACCTCCCTTGTTTCTTCTAAATTGTGGTTAAAAAGTAACTCACCTAGATATGGTGTATTCTTCTCCATCTGAGCAGTAAATCTTACACAGAGGTGCAAGCTCTGTTAGAAACTGTGCCCCCTGATAATAAAAGGGAAGAAGTTATTAAGTAGTGTACGTGTTCACTTTCCTTTGAGAGGCAGCCCTCAGTGTTAGAATGAGGACTCCTGGAACTAGTGTTTTAAATAAAAATGACTTTAGTACAGAAAAAATATTCATTTATTCAAACATTTATGTAAGTGCCTACTATAGGGCAGCTATAATCGTAGGCTCTAGGGGAAAGAGCAGACTAAGACACCTGAGGTAAAGCGTACTTTAAAGATTAAGAATACATTTTATCAACTTTAACAGTATGGAGGTTCCTCACAAAACTAAAAATAGAACTACCCTACGACCCAGCAATTGCACTGCTAGGCATTTATCCAGGGGATACAGGTGTGCTGTTTCGAAGAGACACATGCGGTATCAACACATGTTTCGAAGGGACACATGACTATCAACATTAGCCAAAATATGGAAAGAGCCCAAATGTCCATCGCTGGATGAATGGATAAAGAATATGTGTATATATATATATATATATATATACACACACACACACACACACACACACACACACATACAATGGAGTATTACTCGGCAATCAAAAAGAATGGAATCTCGCCATTTGCAACTACTTGGATGGAACTAGAGGATATTATGCTAAGCGAAATTAGAGAAAGACAAATATCGTATGACTGGAATGAGGAATTTAAGATACAAGACAAATGAACATAAGGGAAGGGAAACAAAAATAATTTAAAAACACAGAAGGGACAAAACATAAGAGACTCTTAAATATGGAGAACAGAGAGTTACTGGAGGGTTTGTGGAAGGGGGGGATGGGCTAAATGGGTAAGGGGCATTAAGGAATCTACCCCTGAAATCATTGTTGCACTATATGCTAACTAACTTGGATGTAAATTAACAAAAGAAAAAAAGAAAAAAAAAACTTAAAAAAAATGTATTTTATCAACTGTAAATGAGAAAGTTACACATGGCCACGTAAAGATTTCAAAAGTGTAAGAAAATCCATCAATAAGCAATAATGTAAAATTCAACATGACAGTATGACAGTAATATTATACAAAGTTACTTTCATTAAGACCTAACTTATTTTTTATATTAGAACTTACTAGATAAAGGAACTTCTTTATTAGGGTTAATTACTAACACTACTTGAAGCAGTTATATTTTTCTAATTAAAAAGAATTCACTTTGAGGAAAGTTTAGAAAAATAAAAACGTTTTAAATAGCAAATAAGAATAGTTTGCCCATTATCCTATAACCCAGAATACTGCGTTTTGACATTCATCTGTTGGAAGGGTAAGGCATGGCTGTTATTTCATGTACTCCACTATATGGGTGTGTCTGGGGGAGGTTCTGACAAATATCTACAAGGAAGCTCATGGGGAACCCCTGCATGCATGTCTCACATGTTGCTCATTTTCCCAGAAATTTTTCCTACAGTGAACATGGGTATTTGAGGTCAAGATGCTATTCTCCATGACCTCTCTACCACTCAAAACATTAGATAGCACACAGACGCTACCACAACTGGCTTTAGTCCTCTACACGTGGGTATTTCATTTCAAAATACTAGTCAGTGTGGCTCCTCACTTTTCCCGAGGAGGGCTGAGGATTTGTCCCTGAGGGTGTGTCCATCACTGGGTCTGTATTAAAAGAGCAGAAATGTTTTGACCCCTTTTGTATCACCTCCCTTGGGAGAATCAAAGATTGGCAGTGCTGAGATTCAATCACATCTTATCTGTAGTGGGTTCCACATTTAGGTACTTCTCTATTCTTCAACAGTAACAATAGTGTTACTATTTTGGACAAAGATTTATCATAGGAACCTCACAAGCACTAGCTGTTATACTTGTAATTTGCAGACTTTATTTTTTAAGAAAGGTTCGTGCTTTTCTAAGTCCATGTGCTTCGTGAGCAAGGAAAAATTAATACTTGTAAGGTATGTTATTAGGGAATTTCAGGCCTACAAAGGAGAGTATAGACAGGGTCTCCTAGAACGATGAGGGTAATTAGCAGAAACTCTTAGTATCAAGTCAGAAAATGAAGGAGCTAAATCATCCACTGAAATTTTCCTATCCTGTAGCTATGTCAGGGTACTTCAGTATGTTACTGAATTGTCCTTGGTGTGATGCTCTCTTTTAATAAAATGTGTCCACCCTGCCTAGAGTTGTAGAGGGTAGAGAGAACATTACAACTGAGCACTGTGTGGTGCTACAAGGTGCTAAGGTGACTGGATCTGTATCAAATTGGCAAAGATGAAAGAATGGAAAATGGTGAGCAAATACTGTTATTTTTTTTTTCAGACTTTTTTCCCCACTATCTCAGGATATTTTTAAATTTATATTTGAAAATACATGTTAAAGAAGAGTTGGTCACCTAAGTTTTAGACAACTCAAGATGCTGGCTTCATAAAACTAGAAGAGACAAAAATATCTTGTTATATTGGTATTAAAGTTGTCCTTTCAAAGGTCCGCCTTCTCCATCCTCCACCCTGGGAGTGACAGGAATGGTGGCACAAAACCAAAAATATGACAAATCCTTTTCCTCCTGAAATACCTCATTTTTTGGTCTAAGAATTTCTTTAAGGTTAAGGTATTCTTAAAATTAGCACATCAAACTGTCAGGGAAGTATGCTGAGCACATATCCCTGGATTCTAAGACTGACTGGATCTGTCACTACTATGACTACTATGAGATTTAAGTGGACAATTACAGGAACGTACCCGCTTAAATTTCCCAGAGACCTTGTTCTGAAGTCTACTACAGTTGGTGCTGATTTGATAGGAAATGCTTTTGATTGTTTTTCCACTTTGAAGAACTGGATGAGATTCTGCCAATGTGATGACACATATTCTGTAAGGAGCAAAAATGTGGTGCTGTGTTATCGTTTGGAAGAATTCTTCCTCATACGACACAGTACTCCTACTCACGCTATTGTTTTCCCCCATTTTCCTCTGGCTACTGCTGGAACTTAACTAAGACGGGAAGGCAATAATAAAAGAGGAGAAGTGAGGGGGCGCCTGGCTGGCTCAGTCAGTTAAACGTCCAACTTCGGCTTAGGTCATGATCTCATGGTTCGTGGGTTCGAGCCCCGCATTGGGCTCTGTGCTGACAGCTCAGAGCTTGGAGCCTGTTTTAGATTCTGTGTCTCCCTCTCTCTCTCTGCCCCTCCCCCACTCACGTTCTGTCTCCCTCTGTCTCAAAAATAAATAAATATTAAAAAAAATTTTTTTAAAAAGGCGGCGGGGGGGGGGGGATAAGTGAGACTGAATTTCCTTCCCAGAAAAAAGAAGAGCATTAGAAGTCATTAGGTAGCACTGAGGTTGATGAGAAGGAAGGCATGCCCTCTCCATGAGGGTCCTCCATTTGGATGTTTGGTTAATCAAGTTTGTTTGGAGTAGACACTGAAAGGCTCAATCTTGTCAGCCCAACTCTTATAATAAATGCCATTTCAATATAGTGTTAGATAATCATTTAATGACCATTTGTTCAATCCAAGACCATACCAGGCTACAATACCAGAAACTTTTTTTTATAATTTAAAATTTCCAATTTGCTTACCGGTTGGAGTGCTGTAGTATACAGTGGTCCTCACAGGGTTTGCCTTTGACATCTAGAAGAATGAATGACTCTGTTGATTGGTGGGTTGGCATTTACTCCCACTGTGTGGTACTTTCTTTGGTTTGTACAGGTAATTCTGAAGATTGAACACATACTGATCCTTGGTATCCCTTTATTACCCAAAAAGATATACATAAAGGCTTCCTGTAAAGTACTTAAAGGGCCCTGGCCCAGAAAGAATCATTCATTCAATATTAAAGTGATTGTGATGGAAACCAATTTGACAATAAATTTCATATATTGAAAAAAAAATATTAAAGTGTTTGCTAACTCTTTGCTCCATTTTGCTCCATCCTCACTTGAAAATGAGTACACTCAGGGATGCCTGAGTGACTTAGTTGGTTAAGCATCAGACTTTGGCTCAACTCATGATATCACGGTCTGTGGGTTTGAGCCCTACATGTCCTCTGTGCTGACAGCTCAGAGCCTGGAGCCTGCTTCGGATTGTGTCTCCCTCCCTCTCTGGCCCTCCCCCACTCATTCTCTCTCACTCACTCAAAAATAAACATTTATATATAGATAGATAGATGGATATTTAAAATGAGTACACTCATTATTTCTATTAGAAAAAGTGCCATTAGCAATGCATTCTTTATATAATACAGTAGTATTGTTTTGTTAGTCAATTTTAGAGTGACCAACTCTTTCTGATTTACCCAAGACGGTCTTGATGTTAGCTCTGAAAGTCTCAGATTCTGGGAAACACCTCAGTTTGGCTACAAAATTATATACCACAATATTTAAAAAATGAGTACACCGGGGCGCCTGGGTGGCGCAGTCGGTTAAGCGTCCGACTTCAGCCAGGTCACGATCTCGCGGTCCGTGAGTTCGAGCCCCGCGTCAGGCTCTGGGCTGATGGCTCAGAGCCTGGAGCCTGTTTCAGATTCTGTGTCTCCCTCTCTCTGCCCCTCCCCCGTTCGTGCTCTGTCTCTCTCTGTCCCAAAAATAAATAAACATTGAAAAAAAAATTAAAAAAAAAAAAAAATGAGTACACCTATTATCCCTGAATGAAAGGGAGCAAGTAGGGCCTAGAGAAGAGTCCTCAACGATGCTCCCACCACTGATATGTACTGCGTACACAAAGCAGTACAACACGATACCGACTTCCAACTGACACGCGTATGGTACTGGCAACTTTTAGTACAACTGTTAGATTCTGCTTTCCAAATGCCTCTATTCGAACCCACCTCTTCTCTCCATCCCTGCCTCTATTATAGTTTTCGACCTCATTTAAATCATTGTGTGTATGGTCACTGCTATAGGATTGAGCCCCTCGAAGCTTTTCAGGCCCTCACGGCGAATGCAATCCAGCCCCTCCCTTCCTTGGTGGGGATCTCACCTTAGACTAGTATCTTATCGCAAGCGACCCACCCTTGAACTCGCACTACATCGCCAGCCCCAGAGTGCGCCCGGCTGTATTTCAGGCCCCTGAGTCTGCAATTGCCATTCCTTCCGTCTAGAAGGGAACAGAGAGTTCCAGTTTCTCCAGACGTGGTGAGGAAGCACCGGGGCGCGCGCCCGTGGCTTATGATCTGTCACCACCGTCCCTACAACATCAGGCCAATGCGGCCGAACAGAGACCTACATCATTCCCCTCTTACCGGCTTTGTACCAACGAGTGAAGTAACGATCCACGAGCGAAGGCACTGCGGGTCCCTCTGCCCCGGGCTCGGTAGCCATGGCGACCACGGTCGCCACTACCCCCGCCTTCCGGGACCCGAGCACTTCCTCTTTGTACGCCCGAAGCGAGGACGTACTTCCGGCGCGCGGGCCACGGCGTGCGCACGCGTGCTGCTCTCCTGGCCCGGCAGATTCCGCCACCGAAGCTTCTCAGTACGGTGCTTCGAAGTCAGACGTCAAATCGGGGACCGAAAATAGTAGTGTGGGCGGGAGGGCAGAGGGACAGAGGCGGAGGGGAGGCACAGCTCCCCACCCTACCTTGCCGGGGCTACGGAGAAGGCCGGCCACGCCTCCGCCTCCTCGTGACGTCACTCCCGCGCCGCTGTTGGTGTGTCCCGTCTGCTTCGCACGCTCTTTGCAGTCTTACGGGTTGTCCTTTCGACCCCTCTCCAGCCACTCCTCCCGGGGGTCCAGCGGCCCGGGGGCCCAATTCGCGTCCCGAAAGCTGGAGAGCCGCGGACGCAGAGGGGCGTGTGTGCAGCCCCGGGCGGGCTCCGGAAGGGCAGGCTACGCGTGGCTGAGGAGGCGAGGGCAGAGCACCGCTGTTTGCGGAGCCTCGCAGCGCGGCGCAGGTGAGCATTCGAACGACTCACTCCGGGGCATGGGCGGGCACGGAACCTGGCGTGTCCTCAAGGGATGTCCTGATGAAGAGGACCCCCGAGCGTGCGAACTCTCCCTGCTGCAGGAAACCCGGGAGTGGAGTGTGGCGTGATAACCTTTGCCTTTAAATTCTCTTTTTGGAGACTTGCCATCAGCGCTATCCGGGGTCTGCGGCAAGCGGCATGCTGGGGAAGACGTGTTGCTCCCGGTCGGCACATTGACCAGCCTCCGGATTCCTTGCAGGAGGGGACAATATCGCTGAACAATTAATGCACCAAATAAAGCGAATCAATTAATGTGCGACTGTTAGTGAATTGGATTTGTGTTGCGCGCTGCTTCTGGCATCTTTTTTCGTGGAGGTGCCCCCTGTGCGTCTCGACCTAATGTGGTATAATATGTGGTCCTCTCTCTCTTTAAACTGTGACCTCTTTGTAGGCAGTGACAGAGTCCTCTCTTGTCTTCAGATCCTAGCACTTACCAAGAGCTTAGTAGGTGTTTGTGTAGGCCACACACCGGGTCATGGGATTAATTAGATATTGTGCAAAGAATTGAAACTGTATTGACAGCAACAGAGCTAACCAGTGAATAGTTTAATATGAAATATGAGCAAAAACGAGGGAAAGACCGTTTTCATCTTGGGGGACAGAGAGAACAGAAATGCCATGTCCTCAAGCAGGAGGAACTCACTTGAATAGGATAATAGCAGTACTTCGATTTACAGGTTGTATTTGATGTGCTTGTGAGACATCTTGGTGATAATATCAGAAGGTTGAAAATGTGGGTTCGTTGTTCACTTTGGGGACGGTCAGGGCTAGACATTTAGATCTAGTCAGCACATTAGTGAGCTGCCTGGTACTTGTAGTCATGGGCACGATAATTAGCCAAGAGGCGAAAGACTGGAGGAGTTGCCAGAAATTTCATAGAGGATACAGGATTGATCTGTGGTATGAAGAGATCTTTAGCACACTTAAGGACTGGGAAAGGTTTCATCATTCTTTTTTTTTTTTTTTTCCACGTTTATTTATTTTTGGGACAGAGAAAGACAGAGCATGAACGGGGGAGGGGCAGAGAGAGAGGGAGACACAGAATCGGAAACAGGCTCCAGGCCATCAGCCCAGAGCCCGACGCGGGGCTCGAACTCACGGACCGCAAGATCGTGACCTGGCTGAAGTCGGACGCCCAACCGACTGCGCCACCCAGGCGCCCCTGGAAAGGTTTCATCATTGAGGAGCTGGATATTGCAGATGTAAAAGAAAGGGTACTAATAAGTTGAGGTCCCAGGGAAGTGTGGAGGCTGCTACTTCCCTAGCCTTGAAAAGGAGTAGGGGATGCTTCTGAGAAGATAAGGGAATAGGATGATAGGTGTGAAAAGTTAAAGAAGTTTTTTGAGCTTAGAAGGGTTGGGTTGGTGCGAGGTAAATTAATAGCTCACCTTTGTCGGTGATTTTGGAAGCTCTGTGACTTGAGAACTCCAGTTGTTTGCTATGTTTGTCACGCAGGGTCCAATCAGGAAAGTAGAAACCACACAATATTTCAACTGAATTTAGCATGAAGAATTGGTTAAGTAGCTATTTGAGGAATAAGAAGCAAAAGAAAGCAGTGAGGTAACATAAAATGTGAACTGATGAAAGAAGCTGTAACACTTAGCTTAGGGCTTAGGTTCAAAACAAGGGAAGATGGAGTTATCATGACCTAATCTTGGAGGAGAGGCATCGTAAAACTGGACTCTGACTTCAGGTGTTGATGACTCTGAAATTCAGAAGAGTCCTGTGTTCTGGATTTCAGTGTCTGGAGAGAGACTGCCGGGTTAGTGCTAGTGTCGTTTGGAGTGGGGCTGATGAGGTTGGTGCTGGGAGTGGCAGGGACTGGGACCAAAGGGCCCCTCAAGGATGGAGGCCCATTGCTGGGACGACGGTGACTGGTGTAGCAAGATAACAGGAAAAAGTCTTCAGCTCTTTCCGTCTCGGTCCTCCATATTCTTATCCCGGGGTCTCTTGACCCCAGGGATATACAGGTTTTTGGTTAATAGAGTCCAAGTTCACAGGAGGCATAGGAAGACATTTGATGATCTGATAATAGCGACAGTAACAGCATGATTATTAGATAAACTAGCATCAAAGACACACTGGAGACTACATTGGACCCCTTTGCCCATCTGTTCTCTTTTCTTCCTTCTCTATCACTCGCTTACTCCTCTGTAGCCAGGCATTCTCTCATCTCACATCTAGCCATCCTTTCAGATCTGTGTCAGTGGTCATCTGTATGATGTTTAAAGATAAAGATATGATGTTTAAAGATAATTTTTAAATTTCTTGAAAAACCAAGCTTTCTATCTAGAATTAGATCTAAATTAAAAGCCTACATGATATAATATCAGTTCAAATAATTTCCAGAAGCTCTTGAATATAAATGTCAACAAAGCTTACAAAACCATTGTTGGCTTTGATTTTCTTCCTCACTCCCACCATGTGATGTATGGTCTTGCCTTCCTCTTAAGCCACATTACGTGTTGTACTTTCGTATTACGCTTACCATTATGTGCTGTAGTAGTATGAAGATGAACTCGTCTTTATTCTTGCATTGTCGTGTGTATGAAATGCAAGATGAGAGAATTCATCTTGGATTAAGGTGATAATAAAATTAAGGTGATAATAAGGCCATTGTGGTCTGTATGTTGCCACCCCTAACATAAATTAGGGACTTCCAGTTATAAACTGTATAAACTTTAAAGGTATCTGAATATAAATATCCAATATGTTAAAATTCATTTGTTTTTTTCTCTTAGCTAATGTTATATATTTAAGCAGGTCTGATTTTGCCAGACCAAAGTAGGTTTCCTATTTATCGTTCTTTTTTCACCTTTTCTATTGCACTGATAAAAACCAGGCCAGGAAAGCCAAATTATGTGAAGTAGTTATATCAAGTCACCAAGCTCCTCAGTATTTATTGGTCATTGTGAGTGCCGTAATATTGTAGTGTCTTTTTTTCCTCTCTGAGAACAGTATATACTTTTATTTAAAGATATCAGTATTTATTTTTTAAATGAACATGGAAAACTAGTTTACAAAGAAATTCACCTGGTAATATTAAAGCCATTTTATTCTAGATTTTATTCAACTGATAGGATATATATACTGATTTTTATATGATTTTATTTTATTATTTTTTAAATGTTTATTTATTTTGAGACAGAGAGAGAGTGTGCAACGGGGGGAGAGGCAGGGAGAGAGGGAGAGAATCCCAAGCAGGTTCCACGCTGTCATCACAGAACCTGACGTAGGGCTTAATCTATGAGCTTTGAGATCATGATTGGACGCTCAACAAACTGAGCCACCCAGACACCCCTGATTTTATAAATCAGTCAGGTTATAAAGATACTCAAATATGCAAAAATAAGATGTTTTCTTATTTATTTTGATCTTTTCAACTTTCCTGAGGAATAACTGATGTTAAATCTTTTTGAAGAAAAATTTTAAAGTTGAGGATCTTGCCTCTCCCAAAGGTTAAAAACATAAAGTAGATTTCAGAACCTCCATTTGTAGACCATAGGTAAACAAAATGAGTTGGTGAGGTTGTGACCACAACCCTCTGTGGGTTCGGATTAGGTCTTTTTCTTTTTTTCTTGGTTATTCTAACTACCATGTCCCTGCCCCTATATCATTTTGCTTAATTTGAGTGTCATTTGTCACTATTAAGCAATTCCTTTCTCTCAGAGTAATAATTCTTCATCAAGAGATATTTGTACTTTCAGGAATTGCTTCATCATGAGAAATCTAAAATTACTTCGGACCCTGGAGTTCAGGGATATTCAGGCTCCAGGGAAACCTCAGTGCTTTTCTCTCCGAACTGAACAGAGGACAGTGCTCATTGGCTCAGACCATGGACTGATAGAAATAGACCCTGTCACAAGAGAAGTAAGTTACTTTTTCCAAACTTACTTCCCCCATAATCCTTATTTTAAATCTTACTGAATTTGTATCCTCCTAAATGAATATTCCCATTGCCTTATATTGATGTCATATTAGATATTACTTGAATAGTAACCTGCCTTTAACTCTACTTGTGTTTCAAATGTAAGTTGGCAAAACTCTGACGTTATATTTTGTGTGGGTGCTCTACTTTTTACCCCTTCTATCATGTAAATACTGTTTATAACAGTGGATCACAACTGGGAATGCAAATGAAAATTGCAAATTTAAAAGCTCTTTGAGTTGATTCTGATATCTTCCTTTATATTTTGCTACTTATGTATTTTAGGTAATTACATTCTTAGTTCTTTTTCCCTATACTATAGAAATTTTAGAAAACCATAGTTACTAGCTTTATATTTTATTGGGCATTTTTTGAGACCAGGCTTCTTGCTTTTGTTTAGTAAGCAAAAAGTCCCATAAACTACCTTTTTTTTTTTTTCGTTTTATTTTTAAGCAGTCCCTATCCCCAGCATGGGGCTTGAATCTACAACCCCGAGATTTAAGAGTCACGTGTTCCACTGACTGAGCCAGCCAGGCATCCCCGCGAACTATTTTTTTGGTTGTTAAAGATTGTAGGGTTGTAATATTTCTCAAATGAAGGTTTGGATTTTAATCCAGAAAAAAATTTTTTGAAAACTTTTATATTAGAAAAGAAGCATCAAAAAGTCATTTATTTTTGGAAATGTTATGAATTGGTCTTGAAAGTCTATTGGCCTGACTTGCTAATGTGTTTGTTTTGGTGAAAGGTGAAAAATGAAATTTCTTTAGTGGCGGAAGGCTTTCTTCCAGAGGACGGAAGTGGCTGCATTGTTGGCATTCAGGACTTGCTGGATCAGGAGTCTGTGTGTGTGGCCACAGCCTCCGGAGATGTCATACTCTGCAATCTCAGCACATGCCAGGTAAGTGGAAGGGTCCAGTGAGGAGGAAATCTCCAGCAGCCTCAAGCCACGTGTTTTGTGTAGAAGTTGAAAAAAATCAGGAGCCATAATACTTAAGCATTTTGCAAATGAGAGTCTTTGCATTATGTATTTCTTGACAAAAAGTTGTTGGCCTGGCTGTAGCTGTACTGTAGCTATATGTTAGCTGTATTTCTAAAGCTCACTTTTGTCTACTGATGGCAGCTGGAATGTGTGGGGAGTGTGGCCAGTGGCATCTCCATCATGAGTTGGAGTCCTGACCAAGAACTGGTGCTTCTTGCTACAGGTAAGCTTGTCCCTGGTCTCTCGCTCTGACTTTTATAAAACGGGACGCATAATACCTTAAAGGCTTAAGTTTTGGGGTACTTATTCAGAAAATTTCTTTGAACAGTGATAGCATCGTTATAATCTAGAGGGAATTTGTTCTTTTTGACTTAAATTTCACCTCTTAGTATATTGTTTTAAAAAATTATTTCTTATAACTGTTTCAATTTTTGGAAATGAGAAACAGTCCTAAAACTTGGAAAAACTCTGAGGTCCACAGTAAAATTGTCAGCAATATTTAATCTATTACAAGAGCAAGAATTGTTATTAAACAGATTCTAAAGACTGCTCTTCTAGCTCTTTCAGGACCTCTTCATAAGCTCTTGAAAACTACTTTTTTTCCCCTTTGAGTCTGTTCATTCCAGATGAGCTTCTGTAAATTGGCACCCCTGATGAGGTATGTATTTGAAGAGATAACCTTGGTGAAGTGTGAAGTTAGTGGAGGAGGGCTGGTGGACTTTCATGTTAGCTTTCATGAACAGTTGAGAATAAGCACCAGGTAACTTACCTAGGCAGGCAGAGCTGTTTTGTTGTTTTTTTCCTTCAAATGAGAGTCCACATATTTTGAGCGAATTGTGCCTTTCCTGTTCTCACTCTAAACTCCTCCACTCCAGCCCTGTAGCTTCCAGTGCTGTAGATACTTATGAAATAGCACATTTGTTATGTGAAAACAAAATCATTCTTGTTTGTGCCCACCCAAGGTCAACAGACTCTAATTATGATGACAAAAGACTTTGAGCCCATCATGGAACAGAAGATCCATCAGGATGATTTTGGTGAAAGTGAGTATAGCTTTCTTTTGAAACATTTTGTGGCCTGAAGTTCCTCTCAAGTTTGATCATTTTCAGAAACCCAAAGAACTATGAAAGGTGAAGCTTCATACATCAGTGTCTGGTAGCCCAGGTCCTTTAGCCCTTTCCAGACCATACAAGGCATTCCTCCGGTGTTTGCGGCTCTGAGAGTTCAGGTTGCCAGTAACCTGGGGAATAGAAATCTGCTTAATGTCACCTGCATAGTTGTTACCCAAACCTCAGGGCAGGCTTAGGCTGGGGCTTCAGTGAAAGGAACTGTGCTTCCAAAAATAAAGCGAGCATTTCTGGGGTACAGTTTTGGGGCAAAAACAAGAGAGGTGGGATAGAAGGCCGATTTCTTTGTTCCTACTGATTGGACCCGAATCTCCATTTTCATGGGAACCATCAGATTGTTTTCTTCCTAAGATGTAGCTGATGTGTGGGAGTATTGAAAGGGGAGAAGAGAGGAGATGTTTATTGAGTATAGGAAGTTCTGGCCATCACAAAGGCACCAGGTAGATGGCCCAGTTGAGGAAAGGGATGGGGGAGAAGGGATTTTAACTTTTACTGATTACTGACCTCATGCCTTCTTGTTCTCCCAACTCTGAGAAGTGATTTAGAAAGTTGCTACTCATTTATTTATTCAAAAATAATTTATTCAGAGATGATTTTTGGGTAGGTACTGTGAACATAACAGTGTGTTTGGTGGTGTGGATAATTCAGATTTTCCTTTAAGGAGTCCCATAATAACATGTGTAGGTATTAGGGTAGCGTGAGGGGAAGGGAGCAATGGAGAGGGAGGACTTGAGAAAGCTGGCTTGAGCTGAGTCTTGGCTAAATTGGTGTGGGGTGGGTGACAGTTGAGGGTAGGGGTGTGGTGTAAGCAAGGAAATTCATCCATTGCCAGGTATGGATGCTTCATAGACACGACATGGCTTACTCAGGCAGCCGTGAGTACTGTTGTATTGCTGCTGGCAGGACATGAGTGTGAATTGAAATAAACAGGATAGATTTTGATTAAATTTGGACAGGTTTTGATGATGCCAGATTTATTGGTTGATTGGTAGAGAGGGAAGAGACTGGAGACAGGGTGATCAGATAGGGGTAGTAAAAGAAACAGGTAAGAGATAAGGAAGGTGAATGTGGGGCTGAAAGGTGGAATGAATTCAGGAAAAATTTGATTTTCAGGGAGGACGGGGATACGTTTTTAGAATTATCTGAGAAATGTTTTTGGAATACGTATACATGATTCTCCTCCTGTCTTCGCCAATTAGAAATAGTAGTTAGAATGTGAAATAAACGGGTTTGGGTATGTAAGGTGAGGAAGAAAGAGTTTAATGGGGCTCCAGTCAGAAGCTCAGGTGATGGGAATAAAGATGCCAGTAACTGAGAGGGAAGGTAGGGAAATGCTGACTTGTAAGCGGTAGATGGTGAGTTCTGTTCTGGATTTATTTAAGGGCCATGTGGGATCACCATGTGGAGTAGGCAAATATAAGGGGTTGAAGCTCAGGAGAGGTCAGAGATGTGGATTGGGAGTCAGTGGCATGTAGGGAATCTTTACAGTCTTGGGAGGAGATAAACTTAGGAGCAGGTGTGGTGCTAGAAGAGTCTAGGATCTAGGGTGGGACTCCTGGGCATCCTTTTTGAGGACAGCCACAGAGGGAGTAACCAGCACACCTTTGGATGACAAAGTGCACTGGGCCTGGCTAATCCCACTGACTTTTTCAGAAGAAACTTAGTAATAGAGTGTAAGTCAAGGGAGAGGGGGTCCAAGTCAGGGTCGTAGGTCTTAGACATATATTTGTCTCATCACTCTGTGATTGTGGTGAATGGATATTTTCCCTGTAACCCAGGGGTTGACAAACTTGTTCTGTGAAGGGCGGGATAGCAGTTATTTTCAGCTTTGCAGGCCACATGGCCTCTGTTGTAGTTACTCACCTCTGCTGTTTTAGCGTGAAAGCAGTTACAGACAATACATAAAAGAATGGGCATGGCTGTGCTTCAATAAAAATTTATTTGTAAATGTAGATACAGGCTGTAGTTTACTGATCCCTGCTCTTACCCCATCACTTATTGTCTGATCCCATTGGAAAAGTTCTCTTGCTTCATTCGTTGGTCCTTTACATCTCTGGAAACTTTCAGATAGAAGCACAGGGGTGTGCACCAGGGTAAGCGTTGCTGTTCATAGACAGATGCAAGGTGTGCTATTGTAGTACTCCCATGTACCCATGCAGAGCACACAGGAAATGGTCATGCTGACCTGTAATATATAGAAATTACGAGGGGGAGGGGAAGGAAAAAAAAAAAAAAAGAGGTTAGAGAGGGAGGGAGCCAAACCATAAGAGACTCTTAAAAACTGAGAACAAACAGGGTTGATGGGGGGTGGGAGGGACGGGAGGGTGGGTGATGAGTATTGAGGAGGGCACCTGTTGGGATGAGCACTGGGTGTTGTGTGGAAACCAATTTGACAATAAATTTCATATTAAAAAAAAAAAATTACGAACAGCTCTGCTTCGTCAGAATCAATGGCAGGAGGGAAGTATTGGGTCCTGGATCTGTCTGATGCTTTCAGAGACACGTCAGTAGTACCTGTTGCAGGCGAATGCCTGATCCTGCCTACTGGAACAGAGGGTTGCATTATTTCAGCACCTGACTGCATACTTTATGCAAGAGAAACATTGTGATTTAGAGAGAACCTTAGGCTGGAAGGTGGACAGTCTGTGTTCTAATTTTGGCTTCTGCCAAATTTAGAGGGTCTCATTTTCTATCTATGTGAGGAGTGAATTCCTTAATCTACAGTCCCCACCACCACTGACACGAAGGTTGGATACATTTAGTTGACCAAATAATTATAATCAGAATTTTATTCCTAGCTCTTGTGTTGAGTTTAATGTTCTTATCCATGGATGTATCTCATAAATTCTTCATGTTTCATTCTTGTGAAGTGGGAATTGTTGACTGTCCTTGAGGGAATTTAGAATATATAAGATGACAGTGAAGTGCTTTCCAAAATAAGACCATTTCAGATTCTTCAAAAATCACTGCTGTGTATGATATGGAACATTGGTTTTCAAATATTGAGTGCTAGTCAGTTTATTGAGAGGTCTCAGAGGACCCAAGTAATTGCCAGTGACCTACTTAATGAAGAATAGCAGTGGAACTGTTTTTATTTCATTTCATGTAGCTTATTGATTGTCTTGCATGTTCTCTATCAATTGCTCTCTAGGCAAGTTTATCACTGTGGGATGGGGCAGGAAGGAGACGCAGTTCCATGGATCAGAAGGTCGGCAAGCGGCCTTTCAGGTGCAAATGGTAAGATTGGTCTGATGGAAACAACCTTGACTGGAACAAATACAAGTTTTGCCAACTACCGGGAGCTCTTAGGTGTCCTGTTAGAGGCTGATAATGGATAGAGCTCTTCTGCTTTAGTAAAACTGAAACTTTAGAGCCCTCGGAATGAGTCATTCTAGAAAGACCCCTTTTCCTTTCTTATTGCCAAGTTGCTTTGTATTTTTTTTTCAGTGTAAGAATAAGTATAACTAATACTCAGTTTAAAAAATATATCATCACAGATAGAATTGAAGTATTTTGTGTATCCCTCCCAGATACTCTCCCTTTCCTCCCCAGAAAGAGCTGCTATCCTGCATTCACTGTAGATCATTTTTATGTATGTTTTTATATTTTTCCTACATACATAAATTAGGTACTTTTTCTGATTTTTCCCTTTGGATGAAACTCTGTTTTCCTTTTCTTTGAATACATTTTTTTCCTTTTTTCTGAATACATTTTGAAGGTAGAACTATCAGAGTTACTGATAATGGATTAAATGTGGAATGAGAAGAAAGAATGATCCCAAGATTTGGGCTGAGCAAATAGAAAAGCATATTACTTGTGTCCATGTAGACATTTCCATGAGCTCCGTGGGACAGGTGGATCAATAATGCACCGCTTGTCATTTACATTTTCCATCTTTACTGATTGCTGGCTACAATCTGTGTGACTCCTATTTCATCTCAGCCTTTCACTAGGGGAAGGGTTTGTGTTCTTTGCCAATTGAGAATATGTCTTGTTAGGCTGCCTTGTGTATTCCCCGCTGTGCGGAGTGTGGTGCTCGTGCTGTTCCGCTGCCCCCTGTCACGGGAGTGTGATAATGAATGCTCAGGTGATCTTTTGTCCCCCAGCCTGCAGATTTGGCCTCTGTCTTCAAGACTTCAAGACCTTCAGGACTGGGATATAAGTGGTGCTAGAGCCCTTTCTTGCTCCTGTACTGCGGAACACAGAACTCTTCCATGTTTGCATCATTGCTGCTGGCTTTATTGCCTCTGATTTTTCTCTTCCTACCTTCCTCTCATCTTTTTAACTTGTCTCTGCACTGTTGTAAAGCTTATACAGTAATCAGATAACCAGAACTCTACCCCTTTACATTTAGATAAACAGAACATCTATTTCCTTACCGTAGTTACCCAGTAGATTCCTCAGCTCATTATGTTTAATATCAGATCTGCAGCTCTTTTCCTCTGTTGCTGTGCTTGGAGGCCACTTTTTTTATGTGTGAAGATGGATTTTGTTTTGGTTTCTTGGTTTCTTGATGATTTCTGGGTCTGAGAAGCCTTCTAGAAGAGTACCTGAGGATTCTATGAAGATGGTTTTCTAGATAGCTTAAATGTCATGTAAAAGATTTAATTTTAATAGTCTGGGGCTGGGGCGCCTGGGTGGCTCAGTTGGTTAAGCGTCCGACTTCAGCTCAGGTCACGATCTCGTGGTCCGCGAGTTCGAGCCCCGCGTCAGGCTCTGGGCTGATGGCTTAGAGCCTGGAGCCTGCTTCCGATTCTGTGTCTCCCTCTCTCTCTGCCCCTCCCCCGTTCATGCTGTGTCTCTCTCTGTCTCAAAAATAAATAAACGTTAAAAAAAAGAATTTTTTTTAAAAAATAGTCTGGGGCTTGTTTGATTTGGGGCCATTTAAGTCCCCCAGTAACATTTGTGTTTCTTCCTCTCTTTAGTACGAGTTGGCTTTGCCCTGGGATGACCATAGACCACAAGTGACCTGGCGTGGTGACGGCCAGTTTTTTGCTGTGAGTGTTGTTTGCCCAGAGACAGGTATGGAAATAAATTGCAGTTAAAGAAAATATTTTTTATTTTATTATTAAGTTCAAGAAGGTTTTCTTCTTAGGCTTTTTAAAATTATACATACGAGGTGCTGCTTTAGATTTTAAGTGAATTTAGAGCTAAGAACTAAAAGAATTCTTTGAGGTCATCTGCTCCAGCCTCCTACTTGTGGGTACAAATTCTTAACAAGATTAATCTAATTAGCTTCGTAAAACCATGGCAGTTTTTATTAATAAGATGTTGGAACAGTTCTGACTTGACAACATTTTAAGTGTGTCTGTTTCTTTATTTTAACTCTGCCTGCCACCCAGGAGCCCGGAAAGTGAGGGTATGGAACCGAGAGTTTGCTTTACAGTCCACCAGTGAGCCTGTGGCAGGACTGGGACCAGCTCTGGCTTGGAAGTGAGTGCGAGAAGAAACCTTGTAACTTCTTCCTCAGCGAATATTTTGGAACTGGGGTAGGGGTGGTGATACCTGTTGGGTACAGGTGTTTATATAACACAAAAGGATATTAACTTTTACTCATTTGGCTGTAGGCCCATATCTCTCTCTTTGTAGTTTTTCTGAAGTCTGAATTCAATTTGAATAGTAGATTCACAGCTTCTTCACAGATGTCATTCCAAGATATACACATTTTACAGCTTATAGGGAGCTTCTGTATGAAATCCTTGTGTATAACAGAAAGTGGTGCTTAGAAGGGAAGTCACAGTCTGCAAAGCTCTCAGGGGCAGTGGAGCTTTGGTGAAAATTAGGGAAAGGGCTTTTTTCTCAGCACAAGCCGCAAGCTCTTAGGCTAGAGGGTTCTGTTTGCTGAGGAACATGCAGGCTGGATCTGGGCCCGGTAAACTTCTTGCTTAGTGTCTGCAACTGCCCTGGTCAAAGACAGAAGTGTCTCCTCTGTCTCAGTAGCATCTGTTATATGCCAAACCCCTAGGTCTATGAGTTTCAGACATCTTTTTCCCACCTGTATTTGAGTGACAATTGGATGACAGAGCAAAGAGAGAAAGGTATTGAAGTTAAAGCTATAGAGACAAATACGAACAGGATGAGGTGACTGGGATGTTTTAAGTAGGCTGAGAAGTCTTAAATACCTGTCTGAACATGGCATAGTTGCTGAAGTCATAGATAGAAGGAGAAATACATTATGTTTTTATGGGATGTAATAATTAGAATAGAATAGTTTAAATAATGTATTGGTTTTTTAAAAAGTCACACTGGTGCAGTCTAAATCCGTAGTCTTGGGGGACAGATGGAGCCTTTGAGCAAATCACGAAGAGGCACTCTATCCCCTGGGCAGGTGGAGTACGTCACTAATGTGAACTGCTTGCCAAGAGTCACGTGGGCTTTAAACCTTCCTTGGGTAGAGGTTTTTTGTTGGAAAAATCGTTTCTCTGACTTTCATCTTGTTCTTAGCAGTTGACTGCACTTTTGGACATTCTAACACTCAGTGTTTGCGTTAAGGCCCTCAGGTAGTTTGATTGCATCCACACAAGAGAAACCCAGTCAGCAGGATATCGTGTTTTTTGAGAAAAACGGCCTTCTTCATGGACATTTTACACTTCCTTTCCTCAAAGATGAGGTTAAGGTAAGTGCCTGAGTTGTTTCACCATCAAGTTTAGGGGACTTTCCTCAGCTGTAGAGGTTTCTGTCTGATGTGGGTGTATAAAACAGAAGCTCCAGAGTAGATAGTAATAAAAATAGTGGCTTCTTATAACTGCATTTTTTGTTTTGAAGGATGTTTTGTAAAGAAATGGCAGTCTTTCTTACTCTAGTTAAAACATAGATAGAAATAGAAATCCTAATTCGTATTGTTTATTTGGACAAAAACATAATGCTTCCAATGATAGATACTTTTCATTGATAACATTTAAACCTTAAGCCACTTGTGTACCATTAGGATTTTTACTGAAGCAGAAACACTGAATGGTGATCTTTAATTATGTAAACATAAAAATGATTTAAAATTATGTTACATTTATGGGGCACCTGGGTGGCTCAGTTAAGCGTCTGACTTCAGCTCAGGTCATGATCTTGTGATTTGTGAGTTTGAGCACCCCCCTCCCCCCCAATCAGGCTCTGTGCTGACAGCTCAGAACCTGGAGTCTGCTTCATATTCTGTCTCCCTCTCTCTCTGCCCCTTGCCTGCTCATGCTGTCTCTTTGTCAAAAATAAATAAATGTTAAAAAAATAAATACAATTATGTTACATTTAAATTAAGAACATAAGCTAAAGGTTGAGAGAGGAGTTTAATGAACTCCCATGTCCTTACTTTCAACAGATAATAGCATTTTGCAGAGCTGTTTTCATCCAATCACCCCTTTCTAGCCTAAACACACACACACACACACACACACACACACACACACACACACACACACGCATGCACGCACTCACTCACACACACACACATTTTTGTTTCCTGGGGTTTTAATTTTAGAAATTTTATTTTTAATATCCATTTCTAACAGGTAAGAAAATACTTTTCTTTGTATAGCCAGAGATCCATGATCACACCTTACAAAATTAGTAATAATTCATTAGTAGTACCTAATACCTAGTCCATATTCAAATTTCCCTGATTGTCTAAGACTGTTGACTTGCATTTGGTTGTTAAGTCTCTCTCTCTGTCTCTCTCTCTCTCTCTCTCTTTTTGGTTGTTAAGTCTCTTAAATTTTTAACCACAGTGCATTTTTTTTAAAGTCCCCTGCATATAATGATCTATTACATAGGTTTGTAGGTTCTGTAGGTTCATACTGATTTTGTATGTTCATACTGATTCTGTAGGTTTATAATTTATTGCTAGGGATCAGCTCAAGTGTTTGGTTTGTGAGAGCAGGGAATTTAGCTCTCGTAAAGATTATGAAATATGTACATAGTTAAAGGCCAGTGACATGTCTTTTTTCCCTACTAGGTAAACGGCCTGTTCTGGAATGCAGATTCCACTGTGCTTGCAGTTTGGCTGGAGGACCTTCAGAGGGAAGAAAATTGCGCTCTAAAAACCTATGGTAAGACAGCACTAGTATCTCAGCTTTATGCCACATGAAATGTAATTGAAAGTAGGCTGTGGAGTTGCCTTTACCCCTTCTACTTAGTCCTGTAGTGGAATCAGAGATAACTGAGGGGGTAGGTGGAGATGAGGGAGTGGTTTGGTTTTGATTATTTATGAATTTTAGTCAGGTATCAGTCAGGGTTCTCTGTAGACATTAGACTCGGGGGACAGGCTAGCAGGTTGGAAATACAAGAGTTGATGTTGCAGTCTTGAGTCCCAAATCTGTAAGGACAGGCATGTAGTCTGGAAACTCGGGCAGGTTCTGTGTTACAGTCTGGAGGAAGAATTCCTTCTCTGGGAAACCTCAGTGTTTGCTCTTAACGCCATAAACTCTTAAGGCCATAACTCTTTGCATGAGAGCTACCCACGAAATAATCTTTTGTTTTTAAAGTCAGTTGATTTTAAAGCATGATCACATCTACAAAATACTTTCCAGCAACATCCAGGCTAGTGTTTGATCAAATGGCTAGACAGCATAGCCTAGCCAAGTTGACATGTAAAATTAACCATCACAAGTCATTGCTTTCTCTGCATGGATGGTGTTATGCAGGAAGTTAAAGTGCTAGCCAAAGGAAAACTGTAGCAGCGAAAGACAAATGGCATTAGATACAAGTAAGAGTCGTCTGTATGCCTTTTTAACTGTAGATCACATTGTAAATATGTATTTTTCGGTGTGTGTGTAATACGTGAAAACATTAGAAAGTAAAGATGAGAAGAAACAAAAGTTATTCCATAATTCTTTTGCTCAGTAATGAGCACTGTTAAAATTTTCTTGTGTTCCATATTTTATGTGCGTGTATCGGTATGGCTGTGATCTCATTTTTGTTAAGTATATAGGCACGATACGTGTAGTTTTATAACTTGTTTTTACTAAGTCACAAACACATTTCCATTTCACATACCCATCAGCATAATTTTAAATTGCTGTATGGTATTTGTGCCACACCTTATTAAATCTCATGCTATTAGGCGTTGAAAGTTTTGTAATTTTTTCATATCAACAGCAATGCACCGAATTGTTTTGTTCATAAAGCATTTCACTTATTTTTTAAGTGGCTTCCAAACTTTTTAATCAACAGAACTTTTTCTTTAACTGGAATATTATTTAAAAGCTCATTTATTCATTCATTCATGACACAAACCTCAATGCTGGCTGCTCCGTTAGAAAAAAATTACTATCCAGGCCTCATCTCAGAGTTGGAGTCAGTGTGTTAGAATGGGGACCAGGGGCGCCTGGGTGGCTCAGTCGGTTAAGCGTCCGACTTCGGCTCAGGTCATGATCTCATGGTCCATGAGTTTGAGCCCTGCGTTGGGCTCTGTGCTGACAACTCAGAGCCCGGAGCCTGTTTCAGATTCTGTGTCTCCCTCTCTCTCTGACCCTCCCCCGTTCATGCTCTGTCTGTCTCTGTCTCAAAAATAAATAAACGTTAAAAAAAAAAAAATTTAGAATGGGGACCATACATCAGTACTTAATTAAAAAATAGGGGCACCTGGGTGGCTCAGTCAGTTAAGTGTCTGATCTCGACTCAGGTCATGATCTCGACTCAGGTCATGATCTCATGGTTCATGAGTTTGAGCCCTGCATCAGGCTCTGTGCTGACAGCTCAGAGCCTGGAGCCTGCTTCAGATTCTGTGTCTCCCTCCCTCTCTGCCCCTCCCTGTTTGTGCTCTGTCTCAAAAATAAATAAACATTAAAAAATTTTTAAAAAGCTCCCAGGCAATTGTTAATGTGCAGCCAGAGTTGAGAACCAGTTTTGAGCCAGGGTGTCAAGGGCTGGTGCTGTGATACGCTCAGGACAGAAGTGTTGCACAAGAAGTCACATCATCTGTCCTCATAGAGCATGAGTATGTGGTCTAACTTAGCAACCCACAGATAGGTAGAAGTGTTCTAATAACTTAATTAGAGAACTAGGTTACATTCGCTGTGGTTGCTAGGTTAATTAAGAATTAGCAGGGAGAGGGGCGCCTGGGTGGCTCAGTCAGTTAAGTGTCAAACTAGGTTTCGGCTCATGTGATAATCTCATGGTTCATGCGTTCAGGCCCTGCATCGAGCTCTGTGCTGATATCACAGAGCCTGCTTGGGATTCTCTCTTTCCCCCTCTCTCTGCCTTCTTTGTTCTCTGTCTCTCAAATAAACAAAACAAACAAACAAATTAAAAAAAAAAGTGCAGGGAGATGTTTAAAGAAAAGAAATTCCTTAATACAGTCAAGGTATTTGTTTATATGTGTTTTCTCTTTAATAAAGTTTGGTTTCAACATGATCAGGTCTTTTCCCCCGAGCTTTATTGAGATTTAATTGCTATTACAACATTGTGTAAGTTCAAGATGTATACTGTGATGATTTGATACACATATATACTATGAAATGTTTACCATAGTAAAGTTGGTTAACATGCTTCATTCACTTCACGTAATTCCCATTTTGGTTGTTGTTAAGGTGAGAACATTTAAGACCTACTCTCATAGCAACTTTCAGGTACGCAATACAGATCGTTAACTATGGTGACCATGCTGTCTGTTAGGTCCCCTGAAGTTATAACTGAAGGTTTGTGCTCTTTAACCAACATCCCCCCATTTCCTTCCCACCCCAGGATTAGGTCTTATTCTTTTAACAGATGTTGGAAGGGATAATTGCTGATAAAGGATGAGTACTGATCTTCTTTGGATAGCTGAATCATGCTTAATACCAGATAGCCATGGACATAACTGCACGTAAAGCGCCTGGAAGAAAATAATAAGTGTCTTGAGCCTAAAACAGCATAGTGATAGTAATCTAGTGCACTTGGATTGAGTGGTTTATTTTTTATTTTTATTTTTTTATTAAATATAATTCATTGTCAAATTGGTTTCCATACAACACCCAGTGCTCATCCCAACAGATGCCCTCCTCAGTGCCCATCACGCACTTTCCCCTGTCCCCCACGCCCCGTCAACCCTCAGTTTGTTCTCAGTATTTAAGAGTCTCTTATGGTTTGCCTCCCTCCCTCTCTGTAACTTTTTTTTTCCCCCTTCCCCTCCCCCATGGTCTTCTGTTAGTCTGGAGTCTTAGAACCTTGACTACCCTACGTTCTCCTACAAGTGGACCTTGAGAGCTTGTTTGGAGGTTCTAGCAGGGGAGTGCAGCTACTCGTATACCCTTGACTGAAGAACGGTCCTCCTCTATCAGGGAAGGTCGTCCTCTTGGAGTGCGCAGCTTTGGGAGGGACACACATGGAGTGGTGAGGGAGGGAGGGGACACCGGAGCCAGCCAGATCAGCTGAATCAACCCTGGCAATCAGTGGGGTGACAGATGTCACAGCCAGATCGCCCTCACATCCAGGGTTGAGTGTTTTAATACTTTTTATCTAATTGCCAAATTTTCTTCTTTCTAAATCTTTATGAAAAAACAACTCACTAAAGCACCGTTGTCCTAGTACCTTTCTGTCCTCATGATCCTAAAGTTTGAAAGTAGAGGGAAACTGAACATGTGTGCTTCTGACCTTAGCTTATCCCCATGGAAAACTACTTTTTGACAGTTATTATTGTTGATCTTATGATTTTAATGAAGAGGCTGAGCAGGAAAGGTCATTTGAAAAAGAAAAAATTCTTCCCCATCTAGCAAGTGGCATGAAGTCTGGTCCTCCAGCCTGATGGCCTTCGTCTCATCTTCCCCTTGCAGTGCAGCTCTGGACTGTTGGGAACTACCACTGGTATCTCAAGCAAAGTCTGCCCTTCAGCACCTGTGGGAAGAGCAAGCTGGTGTCTCTGATGTGGGACCTGGTGACCCCGTACCGGCTGCATGTTCTCTGTCAGGGCTGGCATTACCTCTGCTATGACTGGCACTGGACGACTGACCGGAGCTCAGGAGATAATTCGAGCGACATGGCAAACGTGGCTGTCATTGATGGAAGTAAGGAGCTGGAAAGCGTGTCCATGAGCCTGTAGGGGTTCTGAGTCTGTTCGTGCAGATGTCATGGTTTGACTAAAACTGGAGAATTTTGATTTGTTTGGTGCTTTGGTTGTTTGGTTTATTTTTACTTATTTGTTGTTTTGTTTTGATTGGATGGGAATGCCCCTAGTGGGGGCTTGTGTTCTCCTGAGAACCGTAATCCTTCCTCCTCATCCTTACCCCTGCCCAGCCCAACTCCATCCATGGTCTTCACGAATTTACTTGTCTGGCCTCTGAAGACGTTGAACATTTTGACTTCAGGTACAGAGGGCGACAACAGTAATCTTGTGGCATTGGGTGTGTCAGTCTTACCTTTTTGCTCTGACACAGATTTACACTGATCCTTGCACCACTCCACTTGGGTTGCTTTGTTATTTGGTACAATATTTGTTAATTATATAATCTCTAATATGTTCAATTCAAGTCACAGACATCTGTCTAGTATGAGGATTGGTTGGTGTATTTTGTTTGATGAGGGGGAGGAAATTGGAGCAAGAAGGGGTTACTTCAATAGACAGTGTACTTACCGCTGGTAACGTAAAGGAAAACTTGTTGCTAAGATTGTGATGTGCAGTGGTGTGCTAATTTTGTTCTAATTAGTTCTAATTTGTTCTAATCAGTAGTCCTAATGCTGATTTTACAATCATATGCTCTGTACAGAGGACTTAATCAGGTAGGTCTTATTATTGAAAACATGTAGGGAAATATTTCAAGGATTTGGAAGGGAATCATTCCCTCGGTTCATTGGCTTGGTTGCAGGCCCAGGTTTCAAGCTAGAACTCTTGGCCACCTGGCCCTCATTTGCAAGAGTTGGACTGCTCCATGCCTGAAGGTTACACACTCAGTTTTCCTTGTATACCGTGTTTAAGTTTATTTATGATAAAAGCACCAAACATTTTTAGAAACTGCTGTGTATTTTCTACCACCATTATTAGATAGTGGTGCTGTGTTGTCAGATGCTTACTTTACAAAGGACACATCCACTTACCTAACCTCGTCTTGTCTCTCACACGCAGGCAGGGTACTGGTGACGGTCTTCCGGCAGAGTGTAGTTCCACCTCCCATGTGCACCTACCGGCTGCTGCTCCCACACCCTGTGAATCAAGTCACGTTCTCTGCACACCCCCAGAAGAGTAATGACCTCGCGGTCCTAGATGCCAGTAACCAGATTTCTGTGTATAAATGTGGTATGTTCAAAAACTGTTACCAAGATGTTCTGAACCAAGTTCCTTCTGCACAAAAGCAGATTATACTATGGTGTTGCCTTGGTGGTGCCTTGCCAGTGTTTTTAAAAATTGTGAAGTTTGTGATTAATGTCATTATTATGATGATATCTAATTGGCTTGTGGGGTTTGGAATGGGAGGGGGTTAATCCTACTCTGGCTTATAAAAGCAATTCTTTTTGCTTGTTGAACTTGAAAAGTTAGTTATTTAACAGTAACATTCAACCCTGGAAGTAGCGTAGTATCTTAATGCATCTTTATCACATTTTACAGTTTTCATAGCCTTTTCCACATACTTGCAGTTGATCTCACAGCCTTCCTATGAGTGTTGTCAGAGCTGGGGTTTTTCTGTTCTGTAGGGGAGGGAAGAGAATGCCAGCATGTTTGCAGTTTGCTTGAGCAAGAGTGGACAAGGACCTTAGCTTAGGTGTTCTAGCGTCTAATCCACTTGCCCTTCCACAGTCCCATTGCTGCCAGCTTCTATTTGCTCTCTTGATTTTTTTATTTGTGAGTTCAGTGGCATGCTGTAAATTACACTGGCACGTGATACTATAGCCTTGTTTTCAAAGCATCCTGAATCCCCAGCCTGAAAGGTATGCAGAGATTTAAGAAAGAGGTTGAGATGTTATTTCTAGAATGCTTTATTGCTAAAGTGGATTACCTTCTAGAACCTATTAAATGAGGATTCAGTACCCTTAGTACCAGGGAAAATGTGTGTTGTTTACTACGATAGTGTCTCCATTTTTGTTTTCTAGGTGAGAGTCCAAGTGTGGACCCTACGGTGAAGCTGGGAGCTGTGGGTGGAAATGGATTTAAAGTTTCTCTTGGAACACCTCATCTGGAAAAGAGATACAAGTAGGTTGTTCTTAATTACCTTGGACCACGAGAACAGCATTTAGTTCTAAATTCAGCCTACTCTTACTAACCTGTGCCTGTAGCTGAGTGGAACAAGTAGATTGAACCCCTGGGCCCTGGTTTTTCAGCCTGGTTGGGGAAGTCAGTTACCTGGATATCTGAATGCCATATGCTAATGGGTGACTGTGGAGCCAAGCTGTTAGCTGGCTTAGAACCCACTTCCTCTGACAGCCCTTGGCTCGCCAGGGAAAACCACACGGTAAAGGTGGAGATGAGGATGATAGGGCCAAGCTGCATATGCCTACATGCGTGAGGGGGCCCGTGTTGTTACCACACGGCAGACTGAATGCGGTCTCTGTCTTTGTCGCATCCCACACTCCAGAACTTTGGGTTGCTGTGTTTTGAGTCTCCCGGGTTGGAAATCAGAATGCATTTTCCCACTGAAACAGTAGTATAAATGATTGGGTATAACTCAGTATCTCAGGTACACTGTAGACATTGTAAGATGACCCTGAAGCCAATTATTAATTATAATACCACTTCTGTGAGAATCCAGGATTTGATTATTCTATTTGATAAGCCCATGTTCTGAATTACTAAATACTGCCTCCTGAGACCATTTGTTTGTAAGTTAACAGGAATAATAAACAGGCTAAAATAAGTAGCTGAATTTAATAAGTAATATTTCTCTTAAATATATGCAATATGTTTAATAAATGTGTATAATGTGGGGGCTGTCTGTATAACGCTTAGTCATTTTCGAAGAACATTTATGTGGGTTATTTCATTTCACAGAATTGAAACCACTTGAGGGCAGATTTAAGGCAAACTTGGAAGTGTGAGACAATTTATTTTTTTATTTTTATTAAAAAATTTTTTTAATGTTTATTTGTTTTTGAGAGAGAGACAGAGACAGAGGCTGATTGGGTAGAGGCAGAGAGAGAGGGAGACACAGAATCTGAAGCAGGCTCCAGGCTCCCAGCTGTCAGCACAGAGCTGGATGCGGGGCTCGAACTCATAAACCATGATGAGATCATGACCTGAGCTGAAGTTGGACACTTAACCGACTGAGCCACCCAGGTGCCCCAGTGTGACAATTTAGAATATAGTATCATTTTTAAAAATTGAGTGAAGGATAGCTCCACGTCATTTAGAAGATTTTATGAAGGACTTGAATACTTGGTCCTTAAAGAACAGATCTGGCTAGGACTGGCAGAGATGGTCCAGGAACATTGGCTATGGGGGGCAGAAACGTGTTGGTGGGAACCAGAGGTGGGAAGGTCCCTGTGTGGGGAAGAACAGGGGAGGGGCTGAGTCCAGGGAGAGCTGGTTGGGTGCGAAGAGCAGGGTAGTGATCCAGCTTCTTCAGTGCGTGCTGAGGACTTGCCACTTTAGCTAAAAGGCAGGATAAGTAGCCATTACGAGTTCTTGCCTGATGTGGCAAAAATGTGCTCTCCTCTGGTGTATTATGCTACAGGAGGAAGGTGTTAGAAGCCAAGATACCATCTTTCAGGCTAATTAGTCGTTTTGATGTGAAATACTTAAAAATAACGCACTCTACTGAGACCCAGATATCTGCTGGAGCCTGTTTGAATGCTGATAAGTGGTGGCAGTGGACACCCTCTGGGGTTTGTTACTCTAGGGCCTAGGGCAGGTAGTTTTCTTGTGTAGTCAGTTCCCTGAAGTATTCTTTTCAATATAAAGATCTCGATATAAGAAATCTAAGTAAATAGAAAAACATTCTTTTTAAAAAAAAATTTTTTTTTTAAACGTTTATTTTTGAGACAGAGAGAGACAGAGCATGATCGGGGGAGGGTCAGAGAGAGGGGCACACACAGAATCTGAAACAGGCTCCAGGCTCTGAGCTGTCAGCACAGAGCCTGGTACGGGGCTTGAACTCACGGACCGTGAGATCATGACCTGAGCTGAGGTCGGATGCTAAGACTGAGCCACCCAGGCGCTCCGAGAAACATTCTTAAGCCAGGGAGACATAATTATGTTTGGATTTTGTACTGTTTGGATTTTGTAATATTTGGCATTACTTCAGGTTTTGTCATTCCGAATTAGTTGACTGTGAGCAGGTGGTTCATTCTTCCTTCATTTAGGAAAATCTCAGTGATATTAAAGTTTTATTTATGTCTTGGATATTCTTCAATATTAAAACAGAATTCAGTTTGAGAATGGTGAAGATCAAGAAGTAAACCCATTGAAGCTCAGCCTTCTCACCTGGATTCAGGAAGAGGTTTTCCTGGCTGTAAGCCACAGTCACTCCAGCCCACAGTCTGTCATTCACCATCTGACTGTGATGCCTTCTGTGACGGATGATGAGCCCGGACAGCTCAGTATTAGGTATTGTAGCACTTCGCTGTTATCACACAGAGTTATGTTTGTGTCTTTTCTGAGTATAGGACTTTTTCTGACTTCTGGGGGGTGAGGTTAAGGGCAGTAACTTTGTTAAATATACTTAGCAAGGGGGTTAAGTGTAGTTTTGAGTCATGTCAAAATACAAACCTTAATATTTATCAAGAAGTGGTGAAACATAGGGCAAATACCAATAGATGGGGCAGAACCTTTTGTAAGATGCGATAAATTTTTTTTAACGTTTTTATATATTTTTGAGAGAGAGAGAGTGCATGTGCACATGCAAGCCGGGGAAGGGCAGAGAGCAAAGGGGACAGGATCCGAAGGAGGCTCTGTGCTAACAGCAGAGCCTGACGTGGGGCTGGAACTCACCAGTTGTGAGATCATGACCTGAGCCGAAGTTGGATGCTTACCCTACCAAGCCACCCAGTCTCAGTCTATATCTGTGTGCTTCATTTGATATAGTGACTTTAAGATGCTTCTTCTGGCTTCCTCATCTATATGTTCTTTTTGGTGCTTGACTGCATTTACTATTAGAGAGTGTCTGTTTTTCTTTGCTAAATTTCACTGCTTCCTGGCCCCTAAGTTTTGCTTTGATTCCAGACTGCATCTGTGTCTCAAAACAGGTTTCATTTAATGGGTGCTGTTTTCTGTAACGCAAGCCCTGTTGTGAGGTTGATGGTGTTGCCTTGACAGCTCCAAGAATCCTCAGGCTTCCAGCGTCAAAACTTGGCACAATAAGCCTAAATTGATATTATTCCTCAGACTCATTTGTAATTCAGGGTCTCCTGGTTAGATTTTAATTCTAGAAACCCTTGCTGCAAAATTAGGAACCTGTCCTTACAGTATACACAAAACATAAGGTAGTCATTAACTCCTAACCTTTGACTCAAAGTGCTTCATATTTTTAAAAAGCTTTTTATGAATATGTCCATATAAAGGATATGTTCTAGCTATATGCAACACTCATAGGTAGCCAGGAGCTTACGTTTAAAAAGCAGAGCAGATGGGAGGGATGGGTGAAATAGGTGAAAGGGATTAAGGAGAGTATTTGTTGTGATGAGAGCTGGGTGATGGATGGAATTGTTGAGTCACTACATTGTACACCAGAAACGAATACAACAACACTATGTTACCTACACTAGAATTGAAATAAAAACTTAATAAAAATAAGGTAATAAAAAACAAGGCACTTTACATCAGAAATACCTAAATGGTACAAATTTCTGCTTCTCCAAATTTGAAATTTTTAAAAAAATTTTTATTTATTTTGAGAGAGAGTGCACATGCTTGTTGGGGAAAAACAGAGAGAGTTCCAAGACTCTGTGCTGTCAGTGCAGGGGCTCGATCTCTTGACTGTGAGATCATGAGCTGAGCCAAAATGAGGAGTCGAACACTCAACCAACTGAGCCGCCCAGGCGCCCCTGAAATTCTTTATCATTAGCTCCTAGAAGGAAAAGCTGGGTCATCTCATTTATTGTACGAAAATGAGAAGTCATTTAAAATATATTTGTGCTGCTTTGACTTCTGTTTCTCAAAAAAAGGCTATTCTCTTCATACAAAATATTACTGTCATTAGGGAATATAAAGTTCCTCAATCAGCTTACGGGTCTTAATAGCTTACATTTATTGTAGCTTGTATTTTGCAAAAGATACTCTTTTAAGTGCTTTACCTACAGTAACTCACTTACTTATGACATTACCTCTTCGAAGTGTGTATCATTAGCACCCGTGTTTTACAGCTGAGACCACTGAGGCACTGAGCAGTTAAGTAACTTGCTTGGGATCATGCAGGTAGAGCCTGTATCCAGTCCCATTCATTCTCACTCCAGAATCTCTTCTCTTAACCCAGTCACAGATAAAATGCCCCAAATTTTGTGAGGATAAATTGAGTTTTTCGTAGATTGGCTAAAAACTCTTTGAATAAATGTTAGCATCAGCAACATTTGGTTTTATTGTTCTCTTCTGCTTCTGTCCAGACATGTCATTTTCTGTTCATCGACGCAGGAAAATACATAATGATAGTAACAGATTCTCCTCTTCCCTTTAATGAAGACCCACAGATTGTCATGAATGAATATGATAGCAATAAGAGATACTGAGTATACTCATTTTTCTACAGATTCACTGCTTTATTTAAGGCAATGTATATTTTAAGGAGACAAATGATTCCATGCATGTCCAGTGAAGGCGATTAAGTTGTTATAAGTTGTATTAAGTTGCTGCCAGATGGGAGTGATGACCTCACAGTGTAGACACCTAGCTTATTGGCATTGTGGAAAACAGTGTTGTGTGACAGGTAATTTATGTGGGCCCCTGCTTGCAGTATTTATCATTGTGTGTATGCATTATGTATATATTGTATTGAAGTAGGCAGTGCAGCCCAAAGGGAAATTACTTCTTTTTTCATTCTGCAAAATGAGTGAAATGCTACTACTTTTGAGAATCAAGTAGTCTGTTCACACCCCCATTCCCCTTTTTTTTACTTTTGTCAGTTCATCTGTGGCAGTGGATGGAGTCATAATCAGTCTGTGTTGCAGTTCCAAGACCAAGTCAGTAGCACTGCAGCTGGCTGGTGGCCAAATGCTTAAGTACCTTTGGGGTGAGTATCAGAATGTTAGGAAAGCGTGTTTATGATAAATGTTTAATTCTTGAGAATGTGTACTTGTGAGTTTCTTGTCAGTGCTGCATTGACTGTTAGGTCTTTTAACTATCCTGGAAAACCCAAAGCTGTAGAGTGGAATTGGCAGGTATATTCTCCCTCTGTGTTCTCCCGTAATGGACTGGAGTATTGTACGAGTTTCCAAAATACACTTGGAAAGTGATCCAAATTGCATGTTAAGTGTTCCAGCAAGTATTGATGTGACAGTGTTTTACAGTGAGCATACCAACTCTTTATAAACCTCAGCTGCCCATCCTGCAGAGTCACCCTCTCTGGCTGTTGAACCATGGAAGAACCCTAGTGGATTTCCTGTTCGGTTTCCTTATCCTTGCACACAGACTGAATTGGCCATGATTGGAGGAGAGGTAAGTGAACACAGGGCAGAAAGACTTACCACTTAGAACAGTGGCCCAGGAACTGATGGCATTAGGTAAAAGTCCCCACTTACTCTCAGGGCAACAGTGAGAAGTACCTGAGCCTCAGCTTCTTCATCTATGAAATGGAATTAAGAGATTGTCTGACATGGAGGAGTTAGCTGATTCCTTTCCTTGGGGGTATGAATTAAAAGATAGAAAAATGCAGTTGGCAGACTTTTATGCCCTGTTGGGTAGATAATTCAGAGTTAGTTTTATTAAATGCTGTTTGGGGACAACAGAAATGTAATCTTGAAAATAGTGTTCCGTGGGTTGTGATTCATCAAATATTGGAATGTCTATAATTATGGCAGATGATAGGATACAGTGGTTACAGAACAAAACAGCTAACTAATCCCTGCTCTTCTGGAATTTGTAATCTATCAATGTGGGTATGACTATCCCCTCTGATATGAGAATGAAGGAAATGACCAGGGTGTGGTTTGGGGGTCTAATTAGAAGATGGTACAGGAAAGCATCTCTGACATGGGTTACATGCTGAGGTATGAAGGGAAAGAAATCTCTGTCCCTGGGAAAGAGAGAGTGTTCCAGGGAGAAGGAACTGCATGCACCTTGAACTTGGAAAGAGCCCGGCTTATTCAGGGAACCGAGTGGAAGCAGTGTGGCTGGACCTTTGTGATAGGCTGTGGGAAGGAGTGTGGGTTTGTTTATTTCACAAAGATTGGAAAATTGTTGCTGTTTTTAATCAGGGAATGGTACGATCTGCTTCATGCTCTGAAAGGTTATTCTGGTTGCCCAGTGGAGGGTAGGTAGGAATGGGCCGAGAGTGGACGGACTGTTGGAGAGGAGGTGGTGACAAGCAGAAAGGGATCTAGTCGAGACACATGTAGCAGATGGGAATATGGGGCTTGCTGATGGATTGGATGGCATGCTGCTCCACTTTGCCCTGAGCCAGGTGTCTGTATTCAGTCTGTATTCACCATCTCAGGTGTCTGTATTCAGTCTTGATGACGTGGACTTAGAGGTGAAGCCACAGGGCAATAGAACTATGTGATAGACAAATCAGGTTTAACTAGTTGGGTTAGAATTGTTTGTAATTTCAATTTTGTTTCTTTGCAGGAATGTGTCCTTGGTCTGACTGACAGATGCCGCTTTTTCATCAGTGACACTGAGGTATCAAGGCTGGGTTTGGTGCAGGATCCTTTTTACTGTCGGCTCCAAGAAATACAGCTAACTTTCCCCTTTGCCTTATTGTAGGTTGCTTCAAATATCACATCGTTTGCTGTATATGGTGAATTCTTGTTGTTGACAACCCATTCCCATACCTGCCTGTGTTTTTGCTTGAGAGATGCTTCATTTAACAGTAAGTGTTCAGTGTATAAATTAGGAAATAGTCCCTTTTCTAATATCTTCTGCCCTTTGAAGCCTTGATGACTTTAAAGTTCACCACTTACTTTGGCTTTTTATCATAGAGTCCTAGATTGTGAGCAAACCTTTAGAGTTCATATACTTGGCCCCTAATCACAACACAGTATCTCAGTTCAGTATTCTATGCCAGTTAGCAAAGACTTCCAATGAAGGAGGTCTTTCCTCAACCAGAACATTGTAAAATTAAACAAAACTGCTCTCAGGAGCATATAACTAATCCAGTGTTGTACTTTGAGTTACCATGTAGATACAGCCGGCTGTCACTTCTTTGTAACCTTCCTTTGCTCACTGTGGCCACCCGCCATCGTATATCTGAAAGACTCTATCTGGTGGTTTGTAGGAAACTGTCCCATTTTTTCTTGAATTCCACGTATCCCTTCCTCCTACTGTTTGTGTGTTTTCCTTATTCTAGAAAACTTCCCCTTGTTTTCTTTGCTTCCAACTTGAAAACTGGGAATTTCACAGATGTGATTATAGTGTACTGATAATGTGCATAGAGAAGCTGCCCAGTCCTCCCTGTGTTTTCTAAATCATTTGAGAAGCTGTGTATGTGAATATGCATGAGGACTCTGTGAAAGAGAGGGCAAGTTCCAGGGATAAGGTTGTTTGTTAGGAAGGCTACCGGTTTTGTGGTTGTGTGGGAGAGCAAAGGGATGTGGTTGTTAATTGCTTTCTTCTAGTTTGGAGAATATGTTCAGTTTCAACTGCAGTAAATGGAAAGTGACTTGTCATGACGGTGATTCTCATGGCTTAGCCAGTGGTGTCTTTAGCATTACATGCAGGTCTGAGCAACAACCACGTGTCTAAAGGGGAATCTCTGCGGAAGGTGGAGAGGGGTTCATGTATTGTCACCGTTGTGCCCCAGGACACCAAGCTTATATTACAGGTAAGCTCATTTTTCTGGCTGTGTTTCTGGGTGTTTTAGATACTCTTACACTTGTAATAATTTACTATAGGCCATTCCTTGCTGAATTCTCTGTTAGCTTTATACAAAGGTTGTTGATACAGGTTGTGCCCAGCATGGGTAAAAGGGAAGCTTCTCTTGGAAGTCAAAATAACTACTGAGCACAGCTAGATTCTGCTGGAAGTGTGCGCATTTTATAGTATCGTGGTAGTTCTCTGTGAAGAGTTGAGTTAGGTGAAATAGTATCTCCTGGGTATTTAAATTTTTTCTGTTAAATTAAAAACATTACTGTTCTGATTTATTTATTTTAAGATGCCAAGGGGAAACTTAGAAGTTGTTCATCATCGAGCTCTGGTTTTAGCTCAGATTCGGAAGTGGCTGGACAAGTAAGAACCATGTATATGACTAGTTTGTTTGTTGTTATGACTTATATGTGAACATAATATGTATTCTATTAAAGTTTTTAAAACATGAAAGTATGAAATTACACGTCTTCAGATTCTCAGAGGCTTTTTTCCCCCCACACTTTGATTTTAATATTATGTGGTGCAATAAATATTCCTAGTAGGAAGAATCGTGAGACTCATCATACAAGACAGTGTTTCCTAGCCTGAGGAGGTCCACATGGGTTTTAGATGGCCCGCGAACCCAGGGAAGTCGTGCACCAAACTGTCTGTGTGTATTTATTCAGGCAGAAGGCCTAAGGCTTTGGGCAGATGTACAGAGGGGCCTTTGACCCACAAATGCCTGAGACACTATTGTGAAGGAAATGATCCATTGTCTGAGTTTATTTTGGGAAAACTTTATATTAGAAAGACCTTTACTAACATTTTGCTAAAAGAGAAAGTAGACCTAAGTTCTATGATGATTGTCTATCATGTGTATGTGGGGAAGTAGTCCTCAGACTGCCATGGGGACTAAGTTAAGTGAAGAAGGTAAGTGAAGCTGGTACCTGATTTTTCATTCTGTGAATTGAGAGTGGAAGTCCAGTGGTAGTTGTTTGGCATTTGGACTGTAATCTAATTATAACTGGTTTGTATCATAATGAAAACATGTTGGATCCAGGAAGGTTATTAGTCTTTGTAAAATGACATGTCTATTCATTATGTCTCTTCACAGACTTATGTTTAAAGAAGCATTTGAATGCATGAGAAAATTGAGAATTAATCTCAATCTGATCCATGACCATAACCCGAAGGTAAATTTCTGAATCTGATATTAACTCTAGCTTACCTGAGACTTGAACTGACGTGATTGGAACTAAAATTTTTTGTCCTTTTTTTTGTCTTTGGTAGGTATTTCTTGAAAATGTGGAAACCTTCATAAGACAGATAGATTCTGTAAATCATATCAATTTGTTTTTCACAGAATTGAAGTAAGTATTTTGAATGATTTATGAGTATCATATCCATTATTTATCTCATTTTGGAAATAAAACATAAATAGCTACAGGAAAAAAATTAACCTTCTGTTTGGTATTTTTTAATCATTATAAGTCTAACATGCCACTGACAATAGATATTTGCTCTTTTTCCTTCTTTTTAAAAATAGCCTATTTAAAACTAAGACTCAAAAATGTGTCCTTTAGAATTATAATTGACTATTTTTAGGTGTATATGAAATTGAAGTCAAATGGTGTGTTTTTCTGCAATGACTTTTTTCCAATTTAAAAAATTCTAAACGTACAAGAAAAGTTGAGACGTCCAGCGAGCATCCTATACCCCCAACTAGATTCTGCAGTTGACATTTTCCTATATTTGCTTTATCATGATCTACCATCTGTCCATCCATCATTCACCTTTTTTAAGGCAAATTAAAAAAAATTTCTTTTAATGTTTTTACTTATTTCTGAGAGAGAGAGAGAGAGCAGGCATGAGCAGGGGAGGGGCAGAGAGAGAGAGAGAGAGACACAGAATCCAAAGCAGGTTCCAGGCTCTGAGCTGTCAGCACAGAGCCCAGTGTGGGGCTCAGACTCGTGAACCGCAAGATCATGACGTCAGCCGAAGTCGAATACTTAACCAACTGAGCCACCTAGGCACCCTGAGGCAAATTTTAAGTTAATTGTAGATATCAGTCCACTTTATGTCTCAGTATTCCACTTTGTGTAACACTGATTAGAGTGCATTCTCCGTGTACAGGGTCCCCCCCCAGCAGGTCAGATTCATGTGTCATGAAATGTACAGACCATAAGTGTACTGTCTAGGCAGTTTTGACCAGTGTGTACTTCCGTGTAGCCCAAACCTGTCAAGATAGAGAACATTTCCTTCACCTCAGAAAGTTCTTCCAAACCTCTTGTTAGTCCCATTCCCTACCTCCTAGGCAACCATTGTTTGGAGATTGTCACCATAGATCAATTTTGCCTGTCGGAGAACTTAAATGTAAGTGGAATCAGATAGTATTTGCTCTTCTTTGTAAGTTAAGCTGCTTTCACTCGGCATGTTACCTTGAAAGTAACCCGTGTTTTTGCTGGTATCATGGGTTCGTTCATGTAGTGTGCTATAGTACAAATATACTACAATTTGTTTATTTGTTCCTCTGTAGTTGGGCAGCTGGTCTGTTCCCAGTTAGGGGCTAATGTGAATATATCACTGTACACCGTTTTGGGGACACGTTTTCATTGCTCAATTTGTTTCTTCATTTTTCACCTAATGTGAATATAATGAAACTGTTCTCCAAAAGCCATTTTTATTACCTCATCAGCATGTCCCAGTACGTGGTAGTCATTTGATAGCTAGGACACATGTTCAGTTAGTGACCTTTTAATGACCTGTTCTTAGGGAAGAAGATGTTACAAAGACCATGTATCCTCCACCGGTTACCAGCACTGCCCAGCTGTCCAAGGATCCTGATGGGAAAAAAGTAGACCTTATCTGTGATGCTCTGAGAGCAGCCATGGAGAGCATAAACCCTCACAAGTATGTGTGCTGTCATTAGTTGGCATCTTTTGAGGCCCAGAAGTGTGCTATTGTCCTTACGCAGGGACTGAGAATGTCCTTCTTCACTCTGCTCATTCTGGCGTTCTTCACTCACTACCTCAGGTACTGCTTGTCAATACTCACCTCTCACGTGAAGAAAACAACCCCAGAACTGGAAATTGTGCTGCAGAAGGTACACGAGCTTCAAGGTAGAGACCCTTTCACGGAGAGTGTTTAACAGGGCCCCGAGTGTCACCAGACTTCTAGTCTTCTGGAGATCTCACTGACCAGGTTCAGTGCCACATCACAGATTTAATATGTGGCTTATTGGACATTTGAAGACCTGTGTCAGTTTCTTTGAGCGCTGCCCTACAAAGCATGTACAAAAGAAGTCATGTGGTGTTCAGTTCGGCCAAGAAATTTTGTTACTTTGTCTTTTTGGTTATGTTGCTAGATGCACGGGTTTATTCCCAAATGGCTTTGATTGGTCTTGTTTTCTTACACACTGACATGACAGGCAGTGCTTCGCCTGTTCCCGATGCTGTGAGTGCTGAAGAAGCCCTGAAGTATTTGCTGCTTCTGGTAGACGTTAATGAATTATATGATCATTCTCTTGGGACGTATGACTTTGATTTGGTCCTCATGGTAGCTGAGAAGTCACAGAAGGTATGTGGAGTTTCCACTTTAACATCCTTTTGGTTCTTATTTTTGTTATCATGGTGGTATGAAACCCTGTCTGTCCCTGATACTGCAGTATCTTGTCTGATGTTAACATTGCATGTACAGGCCTAGAGGCAGATCTGTAAGTTTGCAGGGCTCACGCTTCTAAGCCTCATTCTCTGTCAGTTCTGGGCTTATCAAAGTGTTTTGAATGCTAGGTTGAACAAGTGAATTAAGTTACTTCGTTATCTTTAAGATTATGGTCATGTATGTGAACAAAGTCTCCTCTTATAAAGGGAATATAGCAAATGGCTCCTATTCCAATCCAGTTCCTTGTTATGTAGCTGTTTTTCCCAGTGGAAAGTGGGAACATGCAGAATGGAAAGGTTTGAGGCCTCTTGTCCCACCTTAGCATGCTATAGTAGAAAAGTTGGGGCACACCTGGTTTATACATTTAAAAAAACAATTTTTTTTTAATGTTTATTTATTTTTGAGAGAGAGAGAGAGAGAGAGAGAGACAGCATTGAATAGTGGAGGGGCAGAAAAAAGAGAGGGAAACACAGAATCCGAAGCAGGCTCCAAGCTCTGAGCTGTCAGTACAGAGCCTGATGCAGGGCTCAAACTCGAAAACAGCAAGATCGTGACCTGTGCCGAAGTCAGACACTTAACCGACTGAGCCACCTAGGTGCCCCTATACATTTTTTAACCCGTTTTTTGCAGTCTTAGTTTCATCCTGTCACTCCTCTCTTTGCTCTTCCAGAGTGATCTTTGCTGAAAGGAAATTTTGCTCTTTCATTGTTTTGCTTATAATGCTTCATGGGCTCTGCCCATTGCTGTAGGATAGAGCTTACAAGCCATAATACTGCTTAACACCCCCTTGTCCCCCACCCAGGTCTGGTGTCTATGCTTATGCTCATCTCTTGATGTTGTTCTTTTTTCTCAGCCTGCAGAGGGGAGGCAGTGCTTTTGTCCCCACAGCCACCACTTAGCTTTGCAGGTAGCATTACTTCTGCTTCCCGTGGGCCTGTGGGCTTTCACCACTCTCACCCTTCCATTCATCGGGCTAATTCTCACTCACCTAAGGCAAAGGATGCCAGGGTAGCATCTTCCCAGTAATCTATTCTTGCCTCCCTGCCCACCACCCAGGGACTAGATGAGATGGGCCTCATGTGCTTCCACTGCACCCAGTGCCTGCCCCTCCCTCCGTATCATTCTAGCTCCTCTACTAGCTTATAGGTTTCCTGAGGTTAGGGGTTTGTTGTATTTTTTGTACGTAGTGAATTCTTCCTAAGTGTTTGTTGATTAAATACTTCAGCCTGTAGTTGTGCTTTTTATCACATGCATGAGTATTTATTTTTTTCTCTGGTCTTTTTTTGTATACTTAATGTGTATTTATCCTATCTGCCCAGTGAAATTACATTAAGAACAGGGAGCGTCTGTTCTTTAGAAAAAAAAAAAAAACAATTTTCAGGGCATAGTACAAAGCTGCAGACAGTGCTAATAAAATCTTGGTTGGCAGGGCCTTAGAGTTTTGTGTTTAACTCAGTACAGTTTTACCTTTGTTTTAAAACTTGAAGACGGAGGGCATGAAATGTCATGCAAAGAGCTCCAAGTACCTTCCACTTCCAGAGAAGTTGGATGCATTTGTTGAATATCTTCTGGATTGGAACCTTGTTTTCCTTATTAGCTTAGGAAATAAATGGTTGTTGTGAGACTATATGAGAATTCATCTTCATTATTCTGAATGAAAACAAATAATGCCTGTATTTTAAAGCATTTTTGCCAAAACTTGTTTTATGTAGTTTCATTATACAATATGTAATTAATATATCAGCATAGTACATATTTTAAAAATTTTGTAGCTTTGGGTTTATTGATTGTTACAATTGTTATATATCATTTGTATTGTTATAAGTAAATGTAATTATAAGCAGTAAAGGTCTGACCTGTTAGGTTTTTGGTTTTTGTTTTTTTAGGATCCCAAAGAATATCTGCCATTTCTTAATACACTTAAGAAAATGGAAACCAATTATCAGCGGTTCACCATAGATAAATACTTGAAGCGATATGAAAAAGCCATTGGGCACCTCAGCAAATGTGGTAAGCGTGAGGATTAGTATGTTTATTTCTGCTTCAGATCTTCTTTGGAGCTAGGCAGGGTATAAGTTAAAGTGTCAGTTTAGACATAGACGTAGATGGATGTCAGTTTCCACTCCTGAAACCGAAACACGGTTACCTGTGTGCACCTTATTTTATCATATGTTCTAAAAAGCTGAAAGCAAAGCAAATGAATTTTAATGAACTGGAGGAGCTCCCTAACTAAAAATATAGAGCAGATCCGTTTTGGGTTAAGGATGATCACGTCCTAAATTCATTTCAGTATCTCGGAACAAAAATTGGTTGATAGTGCACTCTTCTCCCACGGTGTTTACAGACACCTGTGGGAAGCGTGGCTTGTCTGGAGTGAGTGGCCATACCCACTGGCAGCTCCCAGAAGGACACACTCCCTGTCCCATGCTGGAGCTGCTGGCTTCAGCAGTTGTGGCTCTTTCCCGAGAGCTAAGATGGGGATAAGGAAGTTGTTTGGGTGTTATTAAGCTTCCTTCAACAATCTGATTGAGCTGGGCTGGGATAGGACTCAGGCGTCTGTATGGCTGATAAGCTCCCCAGAGGATTCCAATGAAGGCAGTTGAGAAAACACAAGGTTAGATGGTCATTTATCAGGGGTCATGTATGAAGAATTCCTTTTGAGTAGAACTTTCATCCGAACCAGTGCTTGTCATACCTCACATCTGCCATGGTGCTTTGCTAAAATTAAAATTCTTGGATTCTGTTCTCCTGATACTCTGATTCTGCAGGTCTATAAAGGTCTCTTGTAGACTTTGTTTAGGGACCACTGGTGTAAATGAAACTCATTATGCTTCCAAAGTCCTAAATTTGTGTGTGCATGAATCTCACTCCTCAGGACCCGAATACTTCCCAGAATGCTTAAACTTAATAAAAGATAAAAACTTGTATAAGGAAGCTCTGAAGTTATTTCCATCAGACTCGCAGCAATACAAGGTGAGTGGTGTGTGAAATGAGGCTCTTTTGGTGATGTGAGTTAGCTGGAAAGGGTGTAAGGATCCTGAGTCTGTAACACCATCCTTGGTTTCAAGGTTTATCGTGAAATAAGTTAGCCTTATCATGAACTCTTATCTCAGAGAATGGCCCTGACCTGCTCCTGTTCTGAAGAAGGTGCCCAGGCTGGAAGCCTAGGAGTTGTCTCCCATTTCTCATCATGAATTCTGCTTGATGAGCGGCAGCTTCTCAGTAGGGTTTCCTGCTTACGTCCCACTCCTTGCTCCAGCCCAGCCTTGCGACCACATGACTGATCATCCCGAAGCGTGTAGATCTTTCTCAGGTGGTTTAGGATAAAGGGATAAAGTTTGGTTGTTTGTCTAAACAAACATCCATTTAGTTTTCTTTTCTTTTTTTTTTTAATTTTTTTTTTAATGTTTATTTATTTTTGAGACAGAGACAGAGCATGAACAGGGGAGGGGCAGATAGAGAGGGAGACACAGAATCAGAAGCAGGCTCCAGGCTCTGAGCCATCAGCCCAGAGCCCGACGTGGGGCTCGAACTAACGGACTGCGAGATCATGACCTGAGCTGAAGTCGGAGGCTTAACCGACTGAGCCACCCAGGCGCCCCCCATTTAGTTTTCTTATATGCCAGATACTTTGTTAAATAAATTCTATGAGTGTCACAACAACCTGATAGGATAAACAGATGTGGAAACAACTTGCCTCAGGAGCTGGAGTATGAGGCTGCTGAGCTGGGATGCGGAGCCCAGGCTGTCTGAGCCCGGAGCCTGTGCCAGTGACCACTCCTCGTCCTTGCCACCCTCAGGCCGTGTGCACTTGGTCTGCAAATTGCCTGTGTCTCTATGATCTGGCTCCTGCCTGTTTAGTTAGCGTTGGCTGCCTCTTCCAGGCCTCTCCCTGCTCCTTTCTTTAGCCCCACTTGTCTTTCAACTCTTGGGTCTCCTCTGTTACAAAGCTGTTCCGGGGCGAGGTGCCCCACACCGAACTCCAGAGCACCTTCTCACGTCAGTGGTGGTACGTAACAAACCGCTGACACACTGATTTGTCTCCCCACCTGACCGTGGGTTGCTTAAAGGTGGTGGCTTTGTGTTGTATTCCTCTTTGTGTCCCTACCTGCGTGGAGCCCAGGATAGAGAATTTGGCCAGTGGCCGCCTCTTTGCTTTTATTTTCATTGTCTCTTCCTCCCTCTGGTGCTGTCTCTTGTCCAGCCACACCAGCCTTCTTGCTATTCCTTCCTGGGTATTCCATACACATTCCTGCCTCTTGGCCATGGTGCCTTCTGTAGCCGTCAGTCTGGAATACTCTTCCTGTAACCCTTTATGTAGCATATTCTCCTCACAGCCCTCCAAAATAACAACTGTCTTCACTCTCTGTCCCTTTAGCACTATGTCACAGGGTATATTGTGTTTATAAGTCCATTCCCTGTCACCACAAGAGCGGGAACTTGGTGGTGGTTTTGTTAGTATTTGGTGTTTCGCTTATTTTTATTTTTTGCATCACTATGTGATTCCCACTGCCATGAATAGTACGCCGTAATTACTTGTTGAGTGAATGCATGACACATCCTCAGTAAGGTTTTCAGTGGAAGAATGATAGAATTCATTGATAAACTACAGGATTTTCATAAGCAGTTCAAGAGATTTTCAAATGTAGTAACTGAAGCAGCCTCCATTGGAGGTTAAAAAATGACTGTCACCTTTCCTTACCAACCCAATGTCTCCTCTTACCACAGGAGATCAGCAGTGCTTATGGGGAACACCTGACACAGGAGCACCTCTACGAGCCAGCAGGGCTCGTGTTTGCCCGCTGTGGTGCCCATGAGAAAGCTCTCAGTGCCTTTCTGGCCAGTGGCAGCTGGCAGCAAGCTCTCTGCATGGCAGCCCAACTTAACTGGACCAAAGACCAGCTGGCTGGCCTCAGCAGAACTCTGGCAGGTAAACACGGCGGTTTAGGCTCTCCAAAATGAGAACTTCTCCAGAGGTTTTTTATTTCTCCCTTTCTTTGGCAATTTTGCAAGTAAATTTAGAGCAGAATACCTTGAGACAGTCTCACTGCTACAGTGAGTCCCCCAAATGCAGTGGCGTAATAGAGAAAGCTTCTGTCTTCTCTCACGTGAGGACTGAGAAGTTCTTCCATTGTGTGGCTCTGTCATCTCAGACGGATGGTTGTAGCTGGATTTTCTCCACCTCTGTATCGCAGTCCTCAGGAAGGGGAGAAAGCTAGAGCCGTAGGAGAACGCTTTAAGTTGGAAATGATCTCGAAGTTACACCGTTACTTCTGTTCCATCTCATTTGCCAAAGCTTACATCACACGGCACACCTAGCACAGAGTAACTGCACAGCCATGGGCCCTAGGAGAAGGTGAACGTGAGTTTTGGGGTGGGGCCCTTCAGTTATAAACGGTAGATCGTGGGGAACAAGAATAGCATTTTTCAGAAATGAAAGAAGAGGCTAAATGTATAAGCGTTCTGAATGCAAAGGCAGTTTAGCTGCGTCAGGGTCTAGGGGTTGTCTGATCCAGCGGGGAGGCTCTATCAGAATGTAACTTGTTTGAGTCAGGGAGAGCTTCAGGACCGCTTGGGAGAAGAGGTGAACAGGGGCTCTGTCCTCTCAGCTGTGTTTGAAGTAAGGGACCGGTATATTTCCCCCCTGTCCTTTTTAGAGTTTTAAAAATACTGTTGTTGTTTCAAAAAATACGTAGTCCTGAAAAAATTCCAGATTAAATCCTGTTAAATATATGTGCATATTTTCCTTAGTTATTTGTATTTTTTTTTTCTGGTAATTAGATCTGCAGGCTCTTCTAAGCCCTCGTAATTTCCATGGTGAACTCTTTTTAGTTTTTGAGAATTCACTATATTAGGCCTGTTAGGTATTCTTTGTGACTCCACTGTTACTTCTGCTTTAGAAACAGGTTTTGGTAGTTTGTTTATACCTTCCAGTTCTGTTTTTAGGACCTGCTATCTTCTCTTACATTCTTTACAACTTGAGCTTGCTATTTGTCTTGTTTTATGGTATACACCAAGTTCTCCCAGATGTTTAGCAAAAAAAAAAGGTAAGGGGAGGTGATGGTCAAAGATTTTTGAGAAATTTTATAAGGTAGAGTCACTTTATGTACACTTGAACTTAGGCAGTTTACGCAATCAACCAAAGATTAGCAGTCTCTTCCTATTTGAGGAAGAAATGGGTGAGGGAGAGGTGTTAGGTCAGTCTCCCATATGTGTGCCTTTGTAAGCTTTTCTCATGGCTAATTTTGACTATACATCATTTTCACATTTTCTGCTAAATTTAGATCGTAACTGCCATTTAAGATAGGACGCCATGGTATTCCTGCCTACTTCCTGACAAGTTCACAACATACGCCGTTTGATACATAATACAGATATATTAGTGAACCACTCAAGCAAAGGAATCTGTGTAGCTTTGTTTGACCTAGTGCTTCACAAACTTACTTGACCTGCGAATGTTGTTGTTTTCTGGTATTGCCTTTTATTATTCTACGGAACACTCTTAGGGAGCATTTTGGAAAATGCTGTTTTAAAGCAGTTCTGTTTGGATGTCTGCTGTAGAGCTCAGTCTCCAATTTGTAAGGGGGCCATTTTTGTTCAAAAAGTACCTGCAAAAACCATTTCAACGTGAGCTTTGGTAATCCTGTTCTTAGCAAGCCAGCAAGCCAACTATGGTCAGATGTTTATTATCTTTGCAGGAAAGCTGGTTGAGCAGAGGAAGCATGGTGATGCAGCCACAGTCTTGGAACAGTACGCCCAGGTAACCTCTCAGTTCCTCCCTTCTTTTTTGTTTTTTTAATGAGCACAAGCTCATGCACACGCAAGCAGGGGAGGGACAGAAGGAGAGCGAGAGAAAGAGGGAGAGAGCATCTTAAGCAGACTCCACACTCTTGCATGGAGCCAGGCGCAGGGCTCGATCCCACTACCCTGGGATCTTGACCTGAGCCAATACCAAAGAGTTGGACGCTCAACTAACTGAGCCACCCAGGTGCCTCTCAGTTCCCCCCTCCTCAAACCACCCAACCAACAAGCAAGGTCTTCCCAGTTGTACTTCACTGATCAGGAAAATTAAAGGAACTCAGGGTAATTAGGAAGTCCAGAGACAGTGTTTGCTCTGCAGGTCTTCCATCTTGCTGACCTGACTTAGAAATCTAAATTTAATAGGCCTCTAAATAATTAGTTCTCTAAATAGTAAGTTCTGTGAGGTAGTGAGGCACTACCTCTGTGAGGCACTAGTGATTTGACCCTGACAGAAAGTACTAAATTAAATCTGCAAGGAGTTGTGCTTTTTATGTGAACTTGCCAAGTACAAACAGTGAGAAAGGACCATTCTAAAACAAAGAGATTAAACTTCAGATACTTTTTTTTGGCCTTTACAACCGTTCTGTCTGTTGGAAGTATCTTTTTATCTCAGACAGCCTGATGGGATCCAATTTTCTAGCAGATTATAAAGATGAATACCTATACCAGCTTTTGATAGAATTATAGAATTTATTATGAAAATAATAAAACTGTGCCTTGATACTGGCCCTGGACTAACAGGATGTAGGTACGCAGTTGACGCCAGGGATTACTGCCTTCTAGAGTTTTGGCCTTTGACAAGAGAGTGTTATTTTTTACAGTCGTTACTAGTGGGCACATTTGTATAACATAATTGTGCTTTTAAAATACCTGAATGTCTTTCATGTAATAAGGGTGAGTGAGAGAAGATCAGTAAAATTTGATATCATTAGATCCTTGCAAGAAATTATGTTGGATGATTGAGCTGAAAACATCAACGAATAAACTATGCGTAATAACGAGGCTAGAGTAGAAAGATATACTACCTAAGGTGGTTAATTGAATGGATAAGATGCCACCATCTTTTTTCCCCCTCTGTAAATGAAGATTTTAATTCATATTTGTACTTAATTTATACATTTATAACTTGTATATTTTTAATTGGATATACTTTACATATAATAAAATTTACCAATTTTAAATTAACAATTGGATGAGTTGTGACAAATGCTTACAGCCACGTAGTGCTACTACAGCCACCATAACAGAACATTGCCAGCACCCCGAAAAGTTCTGCTTCCCCTTTGCAGTCAGTCTTCTCCCTCTGCTCTCGGTACTCTCTTACCAACCACTGCTATGCTTTCTATCATTACAGTTTTGCTTTTTCTAGAATTTTATGTAAATGGAACCATCTGGTATGTAGTTTTTTAGTCTGGCTTCTTTCACTCACATAATGCTTTTGTTTTCTAACATTTCTTTTTGATTCTTTCTTAAAGTTTCCATCGTTCTGCTACATTACCCATCTGTTCCTGCATGTTGTCTACTCTCCCATTAGAGCCTTTAACATACTAATCATACTTCTTTTCTTTTATTTGCTTTTTCTAATTGAAATATAACTAACATGTGGTGTCATAATAGTTTCAGGTGTCATCCTACTCACTTTAAATTCCTGGCCTCATAATTTCAGTATCCCTGCCCTGAGTCTTGTTCTGATGCTTCCTCTGGCACTTCAGACTGTTTTTTGTCCTTTTTGTAATCTTCTGTGGAAAGCCTGCCATGATGTCCTAGGTAAAAGGAAATCCAGTAAGTAGGCTTTTAGTGATGTTCTGATAAGGTGTGAGAGTAGAAGTGTTCTGCAGCCCTATGATTAAGTCTCAGTCTTTTATTGAGCCTGTGTCCCTGGACTTCACCGGTGCTTCTTAGATTTTTCACTCCTTAGATAGGACAGGAAGGCCAGGGGGAGCTGGAGTTTTATTTCTCTTCCCTCCCTGATAAATTCCACTTTAGTTAGGTTCTGGCAAAATAGTTTCTCTTGATCTTGTTAAGAGCAGCGTGCTCTGGTTATATTCAAAATGACATCATTTTTGTTTTTGCCAGAAGCAGGAGAATTTATCTGATACTCACTATGAGACCCTGGTAGGGCTCGTGGAGGTAAAAACTCACAGAAGTGAAGGAGCCTCCCTGAGCCTGGATGTCCATAGAGTTTTCACCTCCAGCCTCATCCGCAGTGATCCTTCAGCCATTGGTCACTTACACTTTAGATGTTCCCACCCCAGTACTGGTTCTGGTAGAGATTTCTACTTGTGAGTCTCTGTTCTGTTCTGCCAAGTTGTAATTCTCCGTGTCTGCCTGTCTGTTTCTCCAGTTTTAGGGGCAGCAGTTTGCCCTATGACCTCGGTTCTCCAGTCTAAGGAGAATTGTTGATTTTCAGTTTGTTCAGGTTTTTACTCGTTAGGATGGATGATTTCTTCCAGGTTCCTTGTGTGTTGGACTGGGAACTGGAAATCATAATGCTTTTGATATTCGTCCATGTTATGTCATGTGTATCTGTGCATTCCTTTTTATTTTGCCTAATGGTATTTTGTTGTAAGAACAGGTCGTAATTTGTGGATTCATCCACAAGTTGATGTACATTTGGATTGTTTTCACTTTAAAGTTAGAATAAAGCGGCTGTGAGCAATCTGGTACCAGTCTTTGTGACGACAGATGTTTTCGTTTCACTTGGGTGAATACCTGAGTGGGAATGCTGGTCACGTGGGGAGTGGATGCGTGACTTTATAAGGAGCTGCAGAGTTTCCATCACTTGTGTTCCCACAAGTGATGTGTGAGTGCCTTAGTGAGTACTCACCCACACTGGATGTATCACATATCAGGGGATGCATAACAAATTACCCCAAAACTTAGCTTAAAATGACAAACACTCATTATTTGTTTCTATGGGTCAAGAATCTGGGTGGGGCTTAGTTAGGGGCCTCTGGCTCAGGGTCTTTCACAAGGCTGCAGTCAAGGTGTTGGCCAGAGCTGGGGTCATCTTAAGACTTGACTAGTATTTTTCCCCCACTTCCCAATTTCTTGTTGCTAGGAAACAAATATAGTTTATCGTTTTGTTTTGGCTTTTTGGCTTTATATATCCTGCAACCTTGCCGAACTTATTTTTTAGTTCTAGGAACACTGGGGTAAATTTTGTAAGATTTCCTATGTTAATGAGCATGGCTTCTGTGAATAAAGACAGTTTCTTTCTTTTCAATTTGTATGCCTTTATATTTTTTCTAGCCTTACTGCATTAATCGAACTTCCAGTACAACGTTGAATAGAAGTGATAAGACACCTTGCCTTTCTCCTGATATTAGGGGGGGATTCGGTCTTTCAGCATTAAGTTTGATGTGTGCTGCTGTTTGTTTTTTTTTAATTTTTTTTTTTAATGTTTTATTTATTTTTGAGACAGAGACAGAGCATGAGCAGGGGAGGGTCAGAGAGAGAGGGAGACACAGAATCCGAAGCAGGCTCCAGGCTCTGAGCTGTCAGCACAGAGCCCGATGTGGGGCTTGAACTCATGAACTGTGAGATCATGACCTGAGCTGAAGTCAGACGCTTAACCGACTGAGCCACCCAGGCGCCCCTGTGCTGCTGTTTTTTAATAGATGTGAGAACCCGGTAGGGCTTTTGGAGTTGACAGACTGTAGCCTGTGGGCCAAATCTAGCTGGCCGCCTGTTTTTACGACTAAAGTTTTATTGGAATGCAGCCACACCTATTTGTTTACATATTTTCTGTGGCTGCTTTTGTAACTACAACCAGAGTTGAGGGATTGTGACAGAGATGGTCTAGCGCACGAAGCCTGAAATATTTGTTGTCTAGCCTTTTACAGAAAAATTTGCCAGTTCTTGCTCTCTTGGGTTGAGGAAATTCCCTTCTAGTCTTGGTTCTGAGAGTTTTTATTGTGAACGGATATTGAATTTTTCAAGTACAATGTCAGTTAAGGTATTTTTGTGTTAGACCAGTGCCAGGGTGAATTACATTGATTTTTGAATGTTAAATTAATCTTGCATCTCTGGGTTAAACCCATCTTGCTCGTAATGTATTACCCTTTTTCATTACTGGTGATTTCAATTTCCTAAAATTTTCGTGAGGATTTTTGTATTTTTCTATGAGGGATTTTGGTTTATAGTTTTCTTGTTGTGTCCAGAATGCGTAAAGAACTCTTATAACTTAACAACAAAAAGACAACCCATTTTAAAAATGGACAAAAGACTTGAATAGATACTTCTCTGAAGAAAATTTACAAATGGCCAACAAGCAAGCACTTAAAAAGATGTTTAGCATCATTGTTCATTAAGGAAATGCAAATCAAAACCATGAAACTCACTAGAATAGCTTTAATCAAAAACAGTGCAAAGTTGGAAGTATGTAGAGAAATAGAACTCTTCTGTACATTGCTGGTGAGAATGTAAAATGGCACAGCCACTGTAGAAAACAGTTTGTTGGTTCCTTAAAAAATTAAACATAGATTACCATATAACCCAACAGTTCCACTGCTAAGTATATACTCTGGAGAAATGGAAACGTGTGTCCACAAAGAAATTTGTATGTAAATGTTCGTAACAGCTTTATTTATAATAACCAAAAGGAAGAAACAACCCAAATGTCCCTCAATGACAGATAAATGGATAAATCGTGAGATACATGCTCACAACATTTATACACACACAGTAGGATATTATTCAGTCATAAAAAGGAATGAAAAACCGATGGATGGCTCAATTTGGGTAAACCTTGACAACATTATGCTAAGTGAAATAAACCAGATATGAAAGGACAAATATGGTAGGATTCTACTTCTACGAGGTACCTAGTGTAGTCAGAGTCATAGAGACAGAAAGTCGAATGATGGTTGCCAGAAGCTGGGGGAGAGGAGCAGGGAAGTTACTGTTTCATGGGTATAGAGGTTCAGTTTTGCAAGATGAAAAACGTTCTGGAGATGGATGGTGGTGATGGTTTCACAACAGTGTGAATTTGTTTAATGCTACTGGACTTTACAGCAAAAAGTGGTGAAAATGGTAAAATTATGTCGTATATATTTTATTATAATCAAAAATTAATTTAAAAAGAACAAAGAACTGATACATGCTACAACTTGGATAAATCTTGAAAACATTCTGCTAACTGAAAGAAGCCAGACGCAAAAGATCACCTATTTTATGGTTTCTATTATATATCCCAAGGGGGCAAATCCAGAGAAAGAGCACATTAGAGGTTACCAGGGGAGGTAAAGAGTAGGAAATGGGAATGTCTTTATGGGGTGATTTAAAAAAGTGTTGGTAGTTACATAACATTGTGAGTACAGCAAATGCCATCTAGTTGTACACTTTAAAGTGACTGTCATATGGTTGTCACCTTGGTAAACAGCTTTCTCTTTTTCTCTCTCTCTCTTCCTGAGTCAGGCAACACATCCTCCTGCTGTGTCCTGCTATACCTGTGGTATAGGCCTATTCATGCGGCATATGCATTGGATCTGGGAAGAAAATACTTATTTTTAATAATTTTAGTTAAAAATATAGTAGTATGCATATATTTAGATTGTTTAAAATGCTGAAAGTAGATACAAGGAAATAAAAAACGTAATTCCTACCACCCAGAAGATTGCTGTTCTTCCCTCCTATTTCTGATTCTTCTTAGAGTGCGCTCTCTACACAAACACACACATACCTTTTAACCAAAATGAAATTACACTGTTTGTGGTGTTTTTAAATTTGCTTTGTTTGGTTATGATCTTCATCTTTCCATGTTAGCACATTTTATTTACCTAACGATTAAAATTCAGTTTCCCTCAGTGGTTCCGAAATTGTTTACGGTAGATTGATCCAAAATAGGTTCCAGTCTAGGGTCATGTATTGCGTTATGCATCTTATGTCCCTTAAATCTCTTTCAATCTAATGTATACCCATCCCCCCTCTTCTTATGACAGTGATTACTAGAGGAAACCCAGCCAGTTGTCTTAAATATTTCATCTGTTTAAAATGTGTTTTATTTCACTCATTTCCAGTTTCACAAACTTCTAGTTGTAAGTCACGGAAAAGAAAAAAGTATAGCATGAGGAATATAATCAATAATATAATGTGTGGTGATAGATATGACTGTCCTTAACCGTGGTGAGCATTGAGTAATGTATAGAACTATCAAATCACTCTGTTGTACACCTGAAACTCATATAACATTGTAGGTCAACTAAACTTCAACAGTAAAAAGATAAACATGAATTGTACATATAAAAATATTTTGTTTTATATACTTCATAAGTACCTTAAGTACATACTGCAGTATGTGCTCACAATTTTTTACTGGTAAGGCTACAAGCATCAAAAATGTTTGAAGACTTAGGATATGTGGGTGTTTATTGCACTCATTATTACACACATTTTTCAGTTCCCTGTAGGTTTGAAGTTTTTAAAAATAAAAGTTGGGGAAAAAAACATCAAAGAGTAAAAAGATTAGAAGTTTACTATTCTGGTTTGCCATTTATTTGAAGTGTGAACTTGTTCATTCTGGAGCCCCCCCCCCAAACCTGCTGACTCAAACTGGGTAGTGTAGCTGGGGCGATGGGCACTCTGGTGGTTTTGATGCTCAGGGGGATAGGGAGATGATACCATGTGTTTTGTGGTTATTTCCAGAATCCACACCGCCCCTCACTCCTTTGTCTTTTGCATCAGTATTTATTTATTGAGCAGGTACTCTGGGCCAGACATGCTACGAGGGACTGGGCTGGAAGGGCAGAGAGGCCACTCTGTCGGCAGTTTGTCATGGTGGCATCTGACGGTCCTGCTCCATTTACCTGTAATCTTCCTTGGTTTTGCCTTGTCAGGATTATGAAGAAGCTGTGCTCTTGTTATTAGAAGGAGCTGCCTGGGAAGAAGCTCTGAGACTGGTAAGAAAAACTTTAAAAATCATCACTATGTTAGGTGCTTAGAGCAAGATTGTGGGGGAGAAGGGTCAGCTAGAATCCCTGGTCTTCTGAGGCTAGTGAAATTAAGTAAAAATAGTTTAGGTTCTTGGTCTAAGGATAAATAGTATTTTTAAAGCCATTTTAAAAATGTATTCTTAATGTTTTGAATTAATCAACTTTTAAAATGTGAAATATTACTGGTCTTTACTGAAGTGAATTAAATATTCATTAGAGGCCTACTGCTCTTGAAAATATCCTGGTGACCTCTGAAAGTGATCCATTTCCTTCCAAGTATCTTAACTCTCCAGTGATTTGCAGTTTTCTTGCCTGAGATTACTGTATTTTTCCTTTTAGGTATACAAATACAACAGACCAGATATTATAGAAACCAATGTAAAGCCTTCCATTCTAGAAGGTAAGGGTTACATCTTAGAATTCCACATTTGGAAGTGTGGAGGTGTGGAAGAGCAAGATAACAGTACTTACTTTGTTAGGACATCCTTTAATCAGGTGTTACATAGAGGTGATCAAAACTGTCCACTGGGTGTAATACTTTCTTCTGACCAGGATTTTTAAGCATGCTGAACTGTTAAATGGTAGTATAGAAAATATTTGAATGTTAAAAACACATGATAAGATAGGATTAAGAATCTTCATATTTGGAAATAGTTGGTAAACTTGAATATGAACTAGACATTAGATAATAATAGTATTTTGTCAGAGGCCAGTTTCTTGCATTTAATAATTGTATTGTGGTCATATTAGTGTCCTTTATTCTTTTTTTTTAAAGTTTATTCATTTTGAGAGAGAAAGAGAACATGCACAAGCAGGGCTGGGGCAGAGAGAGGGAGAGAGAGAATCCCAAGCAGACTCCATGCTGTGCACAGAGCCCGACACCGGGCTCAGACTCACAAACTGTGAGATCATGACCTGAGCTGAAACCAAGAGTTGGACGCTTAACCGACTGAGCCCTACCTGGATGCCCCGATAATGTCCTTATTCTTAAGAGAGCTATGCTGAGGTATTTAGGAGGGAAGGATCGTATCTGCAACCTACTCTCAAAACGTTCCATAAAAATAGTAGTTGTGTGTACGAATGGAGAGAAACAGGAAGCCAAAAAAATAGGGCAAAATGTTAACAATTGGTAAATCTAAGTGAAGGGTATATTTGTACATTGAACAGATGAGTTTTACCAGTTCTAGAATACCCAGATGGTCACTGTGACTCCTTAAAAGCAAAATGGGAAAGAAAGGCATCAGTTTGGCTAACAGAAATTTCTGGGAGTGGGGTTTGGTTCTAAGCCCTCCAATTTTAGCACAGTCTGCCCTGTGAGTAAGATCTGGCCTTTCTGACATGTATATATATTCACATGTTTACCCTGCCTGCATCCTCCTCCCCCTCCCCATTAACACCATGGGAGGATTCTTTTCTTATCGTTCACGTAGGTATCTCTACCTGGTTACTGAAAGCTTCTGTCCTGGCCCTCCAGCAGTCCATCTAGCCAGCTCTTAAACTTGGATTTTGTCCCCTATTGAGCACTTAGAAAAATACTGACAGTTCGTCTGCATGGGCTTCATTCCTATGTTCAGGAAGCAGTTCAGTGACTGTGTTTGTTAACAACTTCCTTGTATACTCCTTTTCTTTGCTAGTCCTCTCTTGGGTTAGTTACCTAGTCTTTCTTCAGGTGATTTTATCAATTTAGTGGTAGCGAATGTTCCAGGATGATGTTGATGAACACTAAGAGCTGAAGTCTCAATGTCTGGCTCATTCTCTGAAAATGATGTAGGTTAATTCTCATTAAGGAAAAAATCTTGCTTGGAAAACCTAGTAACTTGTTTTCTTTTTGTTAAATTCTGACTTCCTCACTGCCCTCCTCTAGTTCTTTTTTTTTCTGCTTAAATAGCCTCAAATTATTTTCCATCTGCACTCCTAGCCCAGAAGAATTATGTGGCACTTCTGGAGTCTCAGACAGCCACATTCTGTCGCCATAAACAACGTTTATTGGTGATTCGAGAGCTCAAGGAGCAAGCACAGCAGGTGAACCTGGGTGAGTGTCTGCATGATGGCTTTGGCGCTTGGGTGCGGTGGGGACACATCACACCTTGTCTTAGCTGCTTGTTGTGCCTTCTGCAATATGATTACTGTGCCGGGGGACATCTGAGGCCTCTGTGAAACCCCTTAGGGGCTGTGTGTGCCTGTGTTTGTGCGTGTAGGGGAGGGCTGAGGGGCAGGACCAAGCAGGAATGGAAAGAGCTCTGCTGCATATGCCCTCCACCCCCACCAAGCAGAGTAGCCGACTTCTCTGTTTCACAAAATGAGCCATCTTGTCTCCAGAGGTTCCTTTGCTTTGAAAAAAAAAAAAGAAAGAAAGAAAAAATAACTAGTTTGGTACTGTATATGCTAATAATAACTAATATTCTCTCATTTCACTTTGAGATCTACTTTATGATAATTGTCATCCATCCTCAGATATGCCCTGGTTAACCACAGTCCACTTACCCCACTAAAAGTAAACTCACATTAGCAGGGAGTTTTCATTCTGCATCTGATTCTACTTTTCTAGATGATGAGGTGCCCCAGGGTCCAGAGTCAGACCTCTTCTCTGAAACTAGCAGTGTCCTGAGTGGCAGTGACATGAGCGGCAGATATTCCCATAGCAACTCGAGGATATCAGCGTATGTATCATGTTTATTCAGCGTTTTGACCATGCCCTGGGTGTATGGAGAAAGAGCAAGTAAGTAGGTCAGTTTTTCATCAGGAGGACAGTGCAGGGCCATGATATAGTTATGCAAGGACTCTCCCTGCATATCTAAGAAATTAGACTTGGTGTTGAAATGTTTTCTGCTGATTCTTCATGGACTGTGCGTTTGCTCATGCCCACAAGGCTCTTACACTGGGAACTCAGTTTTTATGACATTTGATTTCATTTGTTTAACAAATACTAGGTGACCATAATGTGTAAGCACTAAAAAAAATTAAAAGATGATAAAGAAAAAATATTCAGGCATCTTCAGTTCAAAGTCAGGATTGGAAGAGGTTATAAACATAAAATAAGTGATCATACTTCAAGTGTAGCAGCTGGTCAGAACACCCAGATGCTAGTTGTAGTGGATGTTAGCAAAAACTTTTAAGGAGCTATGGGTTTATAAGTGCTTTATAGTCACCCTTGGGAAGCATAAAACAATGCATATTGTGTATTCGAAGTGAATCATACTTTATGAAGTCAGAATGGAGATTTTTGAGGTTATGTGGGGTGATCAGAAATTCCTAGAGAAGTAACTAGAAACTGGACTTTTAAGAGTCAGGGCAAGAGACAGGTGGCATAATTAAAGACCTTTGAGCAGGAAAGATACAGGACTCATTTTATTGCATTCAAATTCAGCGTGCTATGTCTATGTCCCCTGATTGACTGATTGATTGATATTTTGAGAGAAACAGACAGCATGAGTAGGGGAGGGGTAGAAAGAGAGGGAGACAGATAAGCAGGCTCTGGACTGTCAGCGCAGAGCCTGACGCGGGGCTCAAACCCACGAAACCATGAGATCATGACCTGAGCCGAAACTGAGAGTTGGACGCTTAACCGACTGAGCCACTCAGGCTCTCATATGTCCCCTGATTTAAATTTTACTTTGTTGCCTTTGAATTTATATTTTGTTAGAAAATTCAAGTTTGTTGTTCTTCTCTTTGTTGTTCTCGCTCTTATGATCAGATACAACCTCATTTTACTCTGCATTTTAATCATAATTTTAAGGCCAGATACTACCTTTTAGGGTTTTCCTTATTACTTCCTGCCTATAAGATTTGCTTCTCCCAATTTTATTTTAGGCGTCATTTAAACACCTCATCACCATTTTCCCCCAAATATACATACCATCTGTAGACTCTCTGGGTTCCTCGAAAGCTGGTGGCCAACAGGTACATTCATTTTAATCTGTGCAGCACAAGATTTATAACCTCTTTCTGATTTCTAACAGGCGATCGTCTAAGAATCGCCGCAAAGCGGAGAGGAAGAAGCATAGCCTCAAAGAAGGGAGTCCACTAGAGGATCTGGCCCTTTTGGAGGCACTGAATGAAATCGTACAGAGCACTGAAAAATTGAAAGGTATATTCTCAATACTAATGATTCTTGCCACACAAAAAAGTAAATGGATAGCACAGACTTTAATAAACATTAAGATGCAATTTTCCCACTTGAAGAAAGACAAAAACTGGCAGCAGGAAGGACGCATCTTGTCAGGGCACATTCCTGAACCACTCTCAGCTGGTGACATAGGAGCCTTCCTCTATTGGCCTCCATGCACCCGGCCTGGGAGACATTAGCGCTGAAACTGGAGTAAAGGATTGAGAAGACACTGCTTCCTGCTTGGGCCCCAGTGTGTCCCTTTTTCTTTTTATAGTAGGTATGTTGAATTATTCCAGCATTTGGGAAGAAGGAAGAAAATGTGGGAGATGGCAGCTGTAGTGTGATATTAAATATTTCTTAATTGGGAAAGAAACTAGGTTGATTCTAGCAATGGAGTTGGGGACCCAAGTTACCACTTTCTCAAATTTCTTCTCTCTAGATGAAGTATACCAGATTTTAAAGGTGCTCTTTCTGTTTGAGTTTGATGAGCAAGGAAGGGAACTACAGAAGGCCTTTGAAGATACTCTCCAGCTAATGGAAAGGTCACTTCCAGAAATTTGGACTCTCACCCACCAGCAGAATTCAGCTACGACGGTAAGTTTTCTTCAGAGACAGAATATGCATTTTTAAAAAATCATTTTCAAGGTTATTACATTCACACAATCTCTTAAAAGTCGAAGCAAAAGATTTTCTTTCATATTATATTAGAAACACAACATACCATAGTTAAATTATCTTAGGCTTATGTTTAAGCTGTCAGTAAGAAGATCTTCTATTCAGGTACACCTTGGCCTAGGTTAAGTTTGCTTTTATTTCTCCTTTCTGCATGAAGCAGTTGTTGTGGAGAAGATGGGCAATTCAGACTGTTGCCCCCTGCCTTCAGTGAGATTAGGGTGGGGAAGGGGGAAGCCAGGGCCAGAGTTAGCCTCTTCACCTCCCTGTTCAGACTTTGGGTGGGATCAGAGTTTCTTAAAGTAACCCAAACAATTGCTTTCTCTTTTGTTTCATGGAAAATTTGACTTGTCACTTCTACTGTGTTCTCATGAGGAGCTTTGCTACTTACGTTTAAGGCAGTTGTGTCCTATCAAGAACTCTCATGTATTACCATCTGTTGGTTATACCTCTGCTCAGTCTCTCACACCTCAGGCCTGTTGTTAAGTTTCTGTTTTGATTCAGAAAGGCTGGTGTGTCAGGCATGATCCATTAAGGAAAACCACCACAGCTGTTATTTTAACAGAGAGAATTTAATACATGGAACTGGTTGAACAGGTATTGGAGAACTGAAGAGCCAAAATGGGAGCTCAGAGAAGGAACTCGAGATGGTAACTTCGAGGGAACAAAGAAGAGTTTGGGATTACAGCACTTTAGAAGTTTGGAGATGGGACCCCACGAAGCTGGCTCTCCTCCCTCTGAGAAGAGGGTGCCAGGCAGCTGGTGCTGATACTTCTGAGGGAGCGCAATGGCTCTAAGTGTAGAGAAATAAACCGGAATGAACAGCCGCTGCCAGGGTAAAGAGCTGCCATAGCATGAAAGCAAGTGAATGAAGGAGCACATTCCTTCTTTTTTTTTTTCTTTTTTTTTTTCTTTTTTTTTTTTTTTGAGAGAGAGAGAGAGCGAGGAAGCAGGGGAGGGGCAGGGAGAGAGGGAGACACAGAATATGAAGCAGGCTCCCGGTTCTGAGCTGTCAGCACAGAGCCTGATGCAGGGCTCAAACCCACGAACCATGAGATCATGACCTGAGCCAAAGTTGGATGCTTAACTGACTGAGCCACCCAGACACCCCAACACATTCCTTCTTCCTCCAGTCTTGCACTGTCCCTCTGGTGTCTGCTATAGTCAGAGCATCGTGAGCCAGGTGCAAAGGCGAATGTTTTCTCAGGCTCTCAGCATCACAAGCACTGTAGGGAAGGGTGGTTTTGAAGCCTGAAGAGAAATTGGTATTCAGCTCACTGATTAGAAACACGTAGCTTTACTGGGCCTTGATTTCCTCAGTTGTAAATGGGGATATACTTCCCTATACACCTCACTGGAATATTCTGAAGGTTAGGTAAGAGGGCAGATATAGGTGCATGTAGTGTACCATAAAAATAGAAGCAGTTGAGAATCAGCACGCCACAAATACTTGAATTTACTAAAAGAGGTATTGCCTAGAAGAAATGTGATCATCTTCAAATCTGTACTGGTTTTGAAGTTTAACAATGTATAATATGTCCTCATGTCCTCCCCTACCCTTTTTTATTCAGATCCTATTAATTTCTGAGACACGGGCTTTAAGAGTCTTCTAGGGAAAATGAGCAGAAAATTGTCTTGCTTTGCTTGGTAAAGTATGGTAATGGCATATGTGCAGGATATCATGAGTCACATGGAGGTGCTTTGAGCATGACATTGACATTGCTGCTGAGACAGTGCCCCCGAGGGTGTGCACGCTGAACCAAGTGAAGCCAAAGCAGAGGGACTGGCATGTGCCCACTGAGGCTCATATAGGTGTGGAATTCCTATGATGTCTCTTGTTTTACCTTGAACACGTGTGCAGAATTTGCACACGTGCATCCATGATATGCACGTTTGTTTTAATATAAAAATTCCCACAAATCTTTGAATGCGATTTGATGGTCTGTTCTTTTTTATATTAAAAAAATTTTTTTTTTAACATTTATTACCAAGAGACAGAGCATGAGCATGGGAGGGACAGAGAGAGGGAGACACACAGAATCTGAAGCAGGCTCCAGGTTCTGAGCCGCCAGCACAGAGCTGGACACAGGGCTCAAAGGGCTCAAACTCAAAACCCGCGAGATCATGACCTTAGCCTAAGTCGGACGCGTAACCGACTGAGCCACTCAGGCGTCCCTCATGGTCCGTGTATTCTGTAGCCTCTTGTACTCTACTCCTCCCCGCAGTGTATGGTTTGCTTATTTGGAAAAGACCAGGAGTATATTGTTGAGATTTTCTTTTTTGTTTTCCCCTCCTCATCACCGTGTCTTCTGGAAGAAAGGAGATGTGGAGGTCTGAGTTGAGAGTGGGAAAACTGGCAAAGTAAAATCAGAAGGAAAAGAGAATCACTGCACTTGATACCATGAAAATGACAAGCTCCTTACTGCTAGCAGAGATGCGGCCTTTGGTATTTGCGGTCATGGGAAGTATAAAATGATCTTTGCTGTTCTACTTTCTCCTTAGGTTCTAGGTCCCAATGCTACTGCCAATAGTATCATGGCCGCTTACCAACAACAGAAGACTGCAGTTCCTGTTCTTGGTTAGTATTTTTTTCTCCAGATTATCACAGAACTAAGCAGAGGAGTATTTTTCTGTAAGTGTTAAGATGATCAGCAGTATGAGGAGAGATAGGGTATTGACTACAATTTTCTTTCAATTTTAGGACTATATCTTTAGTAAAATCGGTTTAGTGTTTCTAGTAAGAGCAACCCGAGGGGTAGGGAATCCAACATGACATTAAACGTATGATTTTTTTAAAAAATTATCTTGATACCATCTTGTCTGTACCCTGGCATACACTTGTCCATACAGGCACATCACAGTTGAAGTCTGAGTCTACATAGTCCATATATTTTAAAGACTCTTCTGAATTATCATTTTTGGCTGTTGGTAGTTACGCGTTGCATCTTGGGGACGTTTTCATAGTTGTTACTTAAGAACTGAACCTTTTTAATCATCTTCAGGATTGACACTAAACTTTGAAAGCAAACCCAAAGAATGCTAGCATTTTATTTGCATCTCCTAATTCCTAAAATGTTTTGTTTTGTGTTGGTGGTGGGGGAGATGATTCCTGATTAGATTGCACAGCCCTTAAAGTTAAAAGTCCTAAAGCCTTTCTTTTTTTATTTGGTTAGAAACTTTTGACACATCAGTTTGGTACCTGAGTATTTACCCTTCAGGTGGATCAGTCAAGCATACCAACAACCTCTTAGCTTTCAAACATTAGTGACCTATTCTGAAATAATTGGTAGTTTTTGCTACCGTGATTTGCATTTTCCAGCATGTGACAGGCAACAACATTCTGAATTTTTTCCGTTTAAATGCTATTCTATACTAGCATTCTGATGACATTTGAAGTAGCCTTTGGGGTTTCACATTAAGTTTAATTTTAACAGCTTATGTTGCTGGCAGGAATAAATTAACTACTTTCCATCCCAGCTCAACTCCTATATCTGGACAGTAACTACTGTATTCCTAGCTCCCCTTCTTCTTGAAGGCTGACAGGCTGCTTTTGTTACCAGTCCCAAAGCATACAGTTATGTCTGAGATGCTAAAAATTCATCTTAGACTTGAGGCAGCTTAGTAATTGTTCAGTTTGTACTTTGTCCAATCCAGTTGTGATTTGTGCCCCACTATCCTCATTCCTGGCCAGATGCTGACCTTCCAGTCAAGTCTAGTCAACTGCTTTCTCTAGAGTAGTTTGGTGGCTTTATCAAAGAGCACTCTCATTTTCCAGCTCAGCCTTAAAGACAGTAATATTCTGAGGCTCGTTATCTGAGTACATAAATATTATCAACGTCCTTGTGGGTATTACAAGATAGTGTAGGGAAAGAGAGGGTCTCATAATCTAAAAATAGGCAGAGGAACTACTGACAAATTAGTCCCATGCAAATATTCCTCAACTGCCCCTCCCCCAGCTAAGGGGAGTTTAAGCACACTCACACTTCCTGCTGCTGGGATCCAGGACTTGATGGGCATTGTCTCTTTTATGCTTACAATGTGTTATCATACAGATCAGTTACAAGTCTTACAAAAATGTAGAATTTCGGAAAATGGATTAAAATGTTATCAGAAGTGCTTGAATCTTCATAGCTGAATTGGACTTATTAGTTACAATTGATAATAACAAAGTAAGTGTTCCAAATGAGAATGATTTGACAATCAAAAAATTAAGAAAAGTCTTGGAAAAATTGATAAAACTCTCAAAGTATTTTTGTAAAAATAACTCTTGTAGCTGTGAAATTCAAATGTGGAAAGGTAAAAGATGTCATGTCTTGTCCTTATACAGTTTGCCGAACAATTATGTTTTCCTGCCAAAAAGTCAATACTTGGTATTCTTAGTTAAGTATAGAAATCAAACGTAGTTGCGTCTAATTTTTTAATAAAATAGAGTATTTTGTAATGTTTTTATAAAAAAGATGGTCTCATTTAAAGTTTAATCAACTGTCTCACATGGAATGATGGGCCTTGCTGATAATGAATTTCCAGTATCAGTATCCTGAAATAAGGAAAACCTCCTATGGTATTTTTATTTGTATAGCTCTTTGGGGGAGTAGAAAACACTAATTGTACATGAAATTATCAAACTGATGTGAATAGTAGTGAAAATCTGGATTGTACAGAAAATTATGTCAAAGAATATTAAAATTTGATAATTTCTAGTACATGTATTTATGTGTAATATGGCAATCATGTTTTTAAACACATTTTATTTTGAGCATTTCTCTCATGTTAAATGTTATTTTTTTTAAGTTGATTTATTTGGCGGGGGGGGGGGTGGAGGGGGGGGGGAGTGGGAAGGAGGGGCAGCGAGGGAATCCCAGGCAGACTCTGCACTCATGCAGGGCTTGAGCTCATGAACCGTGAGCTAAAACCAAGAGTCAGATACTTAACTGACTGAGCCACCCAGGTCCCCCTCGCGTTAAATATTCGTGAAAATAATTTTTAATGTCTGTGTGGCTCATATATACAGGTGTACTTTTGTTGGCACATTATTACGAATAGTGCTGAGAAAGAACACCTTTATATGTACATATTTTCTCACATCTCTGCTACCTATAGATATCTCTTGCTACCACAAATCTAATTGAAAGAGGGCCTGGGTGGAGTGTGTGACTCTTGATCTCGGGGTTGTGGGTTCGACCCTCACGTTGAATGGAGAGATTGCTTAAAAAATAAAGTATTAAAAAAAGAAAGAGGGCCTGGGAGTTTTAGAGTTTGAGCTAACAGTCATAATTTTACCCCAACCATCTTTCCCTCTTCCATTTGCTTTTTTCTAAAAGTAAGGACATTTTTTTTTTTTTTTTTTTAAGTAAGGACATTTTTATTGATCAGTATGTTTGTAGAATTTTTTTGGTCATAAAATATTTTCTCTTGGTTAACTTTATTTACCGAATAACATGCCACCACTTTTTTTTTTTACTCTTATTAAAATTGAGGTAAATTTTGTAGACAGTGGAATGTACAGATCTTAGGTATACAGTGTGATGAGATTTAATGATCATATACAGCCTTGTAACCACTACCACCACCCTCTCCCATTCAAAATCTAGAACATACTTCTACTTTGAATCACTCAGTGGACATTTTTTCTTATATCCTTCCACATGCCTGAAATGGAAATTCCTCTTCTTGGGGCAGGGCCTCTAGGCTGTGTTTCTTCTGACTGAAGGTTGCAAGGGTAACAGACATTAGCTCTGGTCTGATGTTTATCTTGTAGCTGCAAAGCCCAGTCGTCTACTTTCAGGCTAGAGTTCCTGCCTCAGCTCCCAGCAATAAGAGAGTGTGTCTGTCACAGTTTCCCTTTCCTTTGTTTTAGATGCTGAGCTTTTGATACCCCCAAAGATCAACAAAAGAACCCCGTGGAAACTGAGCCTTCTAGAGTGACTGACCCCAGTTAGGAGGACCCCAGCAGAGACTGTTTTCCTTCCGCTCCTCACTCCTTGAGGCCTGGCTGTTGGGAACTGGGAAGAGTAAGACAATAATCTACCTTAGCATTGTAGAGAGCTGCTCTATACAGCAGACCTAAGCAGACACCAAGCAGTTCCATTTTATGTTATTTTGTGCCTAACTTTAATCATTAGCAAAACTTTAAGCTCTAACCAATGTAGCATCAGTTTGTACAAATTACTGTTCTTTTGTTTAGTGCTGTGTGAGAGCATTTTTTTGGTATTTATGGTAATCACAAGATTGGCTTTCATACCTAGCTACAAGTCTGATTCATTTTGGGACCTTAGATAAGTCACATAATTGATTTGTGCCTCAGTTAATTGGGAATAATGTTTCATGGCTTCTCCCTCAAAAATGTGAGGAAAAGAAAATAATGTTTTTAAATTGTGTTATGTACCTGGAGGAGAGCATTATATATATACACAACGTGGCTGTTCTATCAACATGTAGTGACGCTTAATCACTTAAATGACTTCTTCACCTTGAGCTAAAGCAGAATATAAAGCTAAATATATCCTTTGAAATTCTCAGCATTCCTATGCTGAGAGCTGTTATCTTGTAATGTCTTACCAGGTTATGTGCTTCTAGTTAGTTACAACTGCATTGAGCTCCTGTCACTACAGTGTTTACAGGGACTCTCTTTACTGCCTGTGAATTTTCTGCTAGAGAGTTAGTAGTGTCAGAGCTGGAACAGATGAGAATTTCTGTAACAGTATCAGGCACATTTGGTATGGTGAGCAGTGTACACAGTTGTAAGTTACTCCTTTTTCTCCAAATAATTGCTGCTTTTAACTAAAAGGTTTTTTCTGTCAGTGTCTAGGCCATTTCATTTATTTTTCTTTATGGTGCTTCACTGATCTCTGTCTTTTAGTTATTTTCTTTGGAAAAAGTGAGGGTGTTTTCTTTTGGGTAAATCTAGAAAAAGCTCAGTTCATTTAGACAGCAGTTTTGTGGCTGATGTTTGGGTAAGGTTAAAATTTTCTTCCATGCTTTTAGTACCAGAACAAGACCTTCATGACTGCACATGAACTGAGAATGCTGCCTTCGGTCCTTGGAATGTGGATATGCCCAGAATTGTAATGAAAGATGGTCCCTGAGTAGCATGGTGTTGACTGTAGAATCTAGGTGTGTTTGCTGGTGTAATTAAGCTTTCCTATGTGTCTGAAAAATTTCACAAAGTAACATTAAAAAAAAATATCTCCTGCCTTGTAGAAATGTACTTTTTGACTTCTGCCCATAATGGATTTGCTATAATTGAGTGCTCCACACTGAAAGGCTGAAAGTGCTTTGTGACTACTCTTTGTCCTGGGTAAATGAACATAGTAACTTAGATGACATCCTAATACAATGTAGTGCTCTTGCTATGGATAATAGTGAAGGCATCCATGCCTGATGCATTGGAAATAGAAGTGATTGGAAATAGAAGTGGATTGGTAATGGTGTGACTTTTTATGGATGTTCAGTTCCCTGAAGATAATGTATTGAAGCAGCAAGAAAGAATTTGTGTGAATATAAGTTACTGTCAATTGCTATCTCTTTCCTGTGAGCAAGATGGAATTTTGTTCATTTGGAGAAGCAGCAGGCTGGAGCAGACCTTCTGAATTGAAGGCAGAGTCCAGGAAGAATTTATGGGGAAAGTGCAGTGTATGGGAGGAGGAGAAACTCCTAGAAGTGATGAACACATGATTTGGGGGAAGGGTTCTGTCAGGGTTCTAGAAAAGAATATATAACTCTTCCCCCAAATTTGGACTCTGTCCCAAAACAAGTTCATGCTGCAATAAGCTAAAAAAAAAAACCTCGGGGCGCCTGGGTGGCGCAGTCGGTTAAGCGTCCGACTTCAGCCAGGTCACGATCTCGCGGTCCGTGAGTTCGAGCCCCGCGTCGGGCTCTGGGCTGATGGCTCAGAGCCTGGAGCCTGTTTCCGATTCTGTGTCTCCCTCTCTCTCTGCCCCTCCCCCGTTCATGCTCTGTCTCTCTCTGTCCCAAAAATAAATAAACGTTGAAAAAAAAAAAAATTAAAAAAAAAAAAACCTCAGTTACTTTGTTGGTTGCATTGATTAAGCCTTGCTTGGATGCTCTAGACATCAAGAGGCAGCTTGCAGAGGACTGTCTCCTACAATCAAAGTCCATTTTAAATTTATACTTTAAAAAAACTGAGGCAGGAGGTAATATTTTCATTATGTCTTTATGAGTGTAGCTTGGTGTAGTTTCTTAGAACTGCCACATATTTTTAAGTGAATTCATTTTCTGTACATGTCTACACATACATATATTCACACATATTTGTGTATGTACACACACATGCTCACCTTTTATTCATAGCCATAATTGAAGGTTTTTGTTCTGTTTTTTTTAAATGAGTAAAACTAATGAGTCTTAGTAATTTAAGGTGATTATCAGTTTGGGGAACAAAATCATCTGTTTTTTCTGCCTCCTGTACCAGTCCATAAGCTTCTGTGCTTCACTAGAAGCACCACCTGGACAAGCCCTCGGGAGTTTCTGGCTGTCCTTCCTTGTCTATTGTATTTGTTAGTAACTGAGGTGAGGAACCTGAACATCTTAAGCTAGGTAACCATTAATCTCCTTGATGCGGTAGACCAGTCAAAGCTAATACGGTGACATTTGGGGACACTGAAGACCTGCTCTTGATTTCTGTGTTTTCTATGCTCCCTGAGCCCTTGCCTGTGCCTCATGCCTACTCCACCATTAATCTTATTGGCTCTAAAGTCCCCCACATTTTAAGGCCAACAGATGTTCTTCTGGTATACAGGAAAGAACAAGGCCTTGGGTCCATTCATCTTAGTGCCCTTGGACAAAGACTTTTTTTAAAATATAATTCATTGTCAGATTGGCTACCATACAGTGTGTGTACAGTGTGCTTTTGGTTTTTGGAGTAGATTCCCATGGTTCATCGCTTACGTACAACTCCCAGTGCTCACCCCGACAAATGCCCTCCTCAATGTCCATCACCCATTTTCCCCTCTCCCCACCCCAAAGGTACTTAATCTCACTGAATCTTGCTTTCCTCCAACCTTGTGTACCCACTGGCACTATTGTGTACCTTAGCACTATTGACATTTTGGGTCATATCATTCTTCGTTGGAGGGAGCTATCCTGTGCATTATAGGATGTTTCGCAATAACCCTGGCCTCTACCCACTAGATGCCGGCACTGTATACACCCCCACTCCTGTTCTGGTAACCAAACATATTTTTAGACATTGCCAAATGTCCCCTGGGGGTCAAAATTGCCTCCAGTTGAGAACCACTAGGCTAAGATGACTTTCACGTAGTTACCAAAACTATTCATAGCACTCTCTCTCTCATTTTTAATTAATTAATTAATTAGTTAATTTTTATTATTATTATTTTATTTTATTTTTTGGTGAGGATGGCTTTCTTTCCAAAAGGGGAATTGTGTAAGGATCAAGTGAGAATTCATACTGTTTTGAAAAGATAAGTAGTTGTTCAGCTTTATATTGGTGTTTTTCCTTTTTTTGGTATTTTTTCATTTTTATTTTCAGGTTTATTTATTTTGAGAGAGAGCTTGCAGCATGAGAGGGGGAGGAGAACAGAGAGAACCCCAAACAGGTGCCATGCTATCACTGTGGAGCCCAATGCAGGGCTCGATCTCACAAACCATGAGATCGTAACCTGAGCTGAAATCAAGAGTTGGGCGCTTAACTGACTGAGCCACCCAGGTGTCTCTGGAATGTTTCCATTTTAAAGTGCAGCAGAATATTTAGGCCTACCATGGCCTGAAGATTCCCTCCAGAGCCACCTCCCATGCTTCCCCTTCATTAAGACTCACCTTTTTGGGGATCCTTGACTTGGGGATCATAGATACTTAAGGGATTTAAAGACATATGATTGGTTTTCTCTGTAATCCCATTTTATTTTCTAGATTTTAAAATATTATTCTGGGGCGCCTGGGTGGCTCAGTCGGTTGGACATCTGACTCTTGATTTTGGCTTTGGTCCTTCATGATCTTACTTACATGGAGCCTGCTGAAGATTCTCTCTTTCTCTGTCTCTCTCCCCCCTCCCCCTCTCTCCGTCTGCCCCTCCCCCACTTGCACGCAGACACTCTCTCTTTCAAAAAACAAACAAAAAATATTATTCCTAGGTGGAGCCCATAGGTTTTACCACCCCTGCTGGAGGAATTAAACAAATTTCAATCTGCCCAGTAGTGTTCATGGAATGTTAAGAGTGGTTTGGGCAGAAACTGAGGTTGATAAGACCTTAAACTTCTCTCTCAAGTCAATGTACCCAACTTCTAGGTGATCCTTTGATACTTCAGGATAAGGTTTAGTCATCCTTGGTCAACTGTAGGAACTCCGCATGCCCTTCTGTGTTGTCTTTCCTTCTCTACTCCAGCTTGCTGGTGCCAGTCAGCTGTGCCTGGATCAGGTCTTTCAAGGCAGATACTATGAAGATGGCTCTGTAGGGCTTTTCCCTGGGGATTGTAGAGATGCCGTACCTCTCCTGTGAGTGCTTGAATGTGTACTTTTGGGTGTACATATGACTAAGAGCATGGTTAAGACTTTGGGGCTCCTGTATAAGAGGTAGGAGTCTGCAAGGTAATTCTAGCTAGCTCTTGTGGTCATCTCCCAGAGGCCAAATTCTAGTATTTGAGTGTTTATCTCTGTTTTGTACATCAGTTGTGTGAAGTAGGCATTTGAATTCAATATTATAGGTAAGTAGACTCAGATCAGAGTTAGGTGGTAGTGAAATCAGTTTTAAATCACAGAGTTCAAAGCCCATTTCCTTCTATTTGATGCTGCTCCCTGCCAGTGTTCAGATGCTGAGGTTTAGACAGGGCAGAGAATGTATTGGGGACTATTCTAAAAAATCTGTGTTCCATTTACAAACTGACCCCACAGGACCACCACAGAACGTGCCTGGGCCCTGGAAGGGCTTCTCTGGTTCTGAGGGCTGTGCGTTCCTTCTGGCTCCTCAGTTGTGTTAGAATGACCAGCATAGGGAAGGTTCCTATAAACCCATACCCTTAGCCCCAGAACTGGCAGCCTCTATCCTCGCCCACCCCAGATTCTAACTGTATATCCTACAGGTTGATGAGGAATCCCATCTAGTAGGAGATGAACAACTGAATAGCTATCCCCTTCAGACACACACGCATATCTTGCTCATAATATACCAGATTTCAGCAAGCAGCCACCATGGTGGCTTGATAAGAACTGGTATTGAGGCATGACTCACGTTCAGAACTAGAAGTACAGTTAGCGGAGGGATCAGACACCCTCATCAGCTCTTTACAAGCCTCCACGAAGCATGATATGTATTCTGCTGCTCTATGGGAAGTTGAGCCATTATAGCATACTTCCTATTGGTGTTCACCAAAAGAACTGTTCTTACATGCCCTAACATACTGTCTCCTCTCTCTTCATCACATGCCCCTCCTGAGCAGATTTAACAATGAGATAGTTCCTAAAAGGGAATACACAAAAGGGACAGAATAATGTTAGAGCTAGTTGTTTGTCAGGAATGTTTAAGCAGGCAGCACGTAATACATGTCTTTGTTGTGTCACCACCCCTCCCACTCTTGTGTGACAAAAGTATATTTTAAGGTACATGCTGCATATTGTGAAGTTGTTCTTACTAAGTCAGGAAATAGAGAAACACTGTGGAGGGAACATGAGGATTGTTTAATACTACAGGAGCAAACATGCGGGCTCAGCTCTCTGTGTGTATGGCGGGCGCTCACTCAGCAAAGCAGATGCATGGCAACCATGCTTTATCAGAGTTCAGAAGCACCTTCTGTACAGGAAGAAAGGCCCATGTTCCTGGTACTCAAAGCGGTGGACCCACAGTGGTTGGAAGCCCTGAAGCGATGCCAGGATGGAGCCGCCCGTCCATACTGCAGTGTCTCTTTCGGGCAACACATTTACCTGGGGGCTGTCATTGGGACACATGCTGCTCAGCTCCTTCTGCAGCCGGTTAGGGAATCCACTGAGCATAGTGCTCCCCCCGCAGAGCAGGATGTTCCCCATGAGATCCCGTTTGAGGGCAATGTCACACTTGTTAAGGCAAGACACTGTCTGGGTGTGAAGCCCCAGCTGCATGGACTTGATCAGAGAAGGCTTAAAGAACATCTCTGCGCAGAGGAACCTTTCCTGGCACAGCTGTATCTCCTTCCCATCAGGCAGTATGTACTGGATTGTATGCTCAGTGGCAGGGATTTTCTTCTCTTCGATGGGGTCCAGGGCCACAAAGCAGCATTTCTTCTTAATGTCCTCCACAATGCCTATCTGGTCCTCGGTGAAGCGTTTCCCGGAGTTATTCATCAGGCCCATCAAGTAGGCTGTCAGGTCAGAGCCCGCATAGTCCAGCCGTCCGGTGATGCTGGGCAAGGGATAACCCTCATAGATGGGGACCACGTAGGACACGCCGTGGCCAACTTCCACCACCAGGCCTGAGGTCCTTCCATAGGAGTACATGGACAGGCGGGATTGATAGGCGATGTGCATTGCAGGAGTGTTGAAGGTTTCAAACAGCATTTCAGCGTACTTCTCCCTGTTGGTGTGTGGGCTCAGGGGTGGGTCTGAAACCAAGACCGCATGCTCCTCTGGGGCGATCTTCATCTCTTGATGGAAGAGATATTCCCAGATATCTTGCACGGAATCCCAGTCCACGATGATGCCATGTCGCAGAGGATTAAGTAGCTTGAGACGAACCTCTGGATTGATGAGCTCCCGCCCCACGAATGTCTCCTTGCGATTGTCCCCAGTTTTAGCCGTCTCCATGTAGGGCTTCCCCACTGTTGTGGAGATGTTATGGGTGGGCTTTGGCAGCCCGGCAAAGCCGCATTTGCAGTAGCCAGTGCCAAGGTCCACAACCACTGCTTTGGTCACCTCTGCCTTGGGTTTGTCCTTAACCGTTCTTGAGTTAGTAGGTTCTTCTGGCTCTGAACAGTTACAGCGGACCCACACTGCCCGCTTTGCCGGGCCATCCTTTAAGGAGGCAGTCTGGAGGATGTGTGTCTGTGGGGAGACCTGTTCACCTACTCTCTTGGCAGGCCCGTCCCCGATGACTGCTGCCTGTGGAGCCCACATGCTATCAAGAGCCATTTGCTCTCAGAAAGTTCCTCAATCCCACAGGCTTCAAGGCCTGAAAGGCTTATATCAGATGGCAACTTGAGAAATTCCCAGCGATGACATCACTGATTATGACATAATCTGGTGACCTGGGTTTTCTAGATGCCGGGAACCTGTGTCCCATGTTGGGGTGGACTTGTTTCAGAGGTGACTTACCTTTTTCTAGATTTTGTAATAAACCTGATTTAGCCAACCAGTTATTTATTGATCACTTGCAATGGGCAAGGCAGCTGGGAATAAAAGGCAGCCGTGGAGAAAAAAAACAATCTCTGCCCTTGTAGAGTTTACGTTCTAGTCACTGGGGGTTGGGAAGAGATAGAAAATAGCCAAAACAAAGAGATGACAGAAAATGTTAAGGGCAAAAAGAGAAAAAGCAGAGAAAGAGATTGGGGAAGGTGGCTGTGTTAATGTGCCTGGGCAGAGGTCCCTGAGAGGGTGACACTTGAATGAAGACCTGAGGAGGTGAGGGACGCTGGGTGCCACGTGTACATCCTGCATATCGGGAGCAGCAGGTGCAGATGATGGGGGTGCAGCTGTGACTGATGAGTGAGAGAAGGGGTCAGCAAACTAGGGCCTGCCTGTTTTGGTAAATAAACTTTTATTTAAACACATGCTCATTTACATCTTGTGTATGGCTGCTTTTGTGCTACCACCACAGAATTGGACTCATTGCCACAAAGACTGCATGGCCCACAAAAGTGCAAATTTTTACTATCAGGCCCATATAGAAAAAGTTTGCTGGCCCCTGAGTTAAAGGATCCCCAGACCCACGTGGCCGAGTGGGGAGAGTAAGGAAAACTATGAGCGGGGAGGAGGGGCGGGAAGGGTGAGCAGCCCACATCCATCCTCTTGGGCCATGACTAGGACTTTGGTTCTGACTCTGCGTGAGATCAGAAAGCACTAGGGAGTTTTGAGCACTGTGGACACTACCCAGTTTATTTAGCAGGACTAATTGCTACTCTGGTGACTGAGCACTTCTGTCTCCCTTGTTTCTCAGGACAGCCTGCAGAAGAATAATTTTTAGGCCCATATCTGTGCACATACTCCATGCAGGTTGGCAGCGAGATTGGACCGTGCAGAATTGCACTGATGAGAACACTGAGGCTCTAGGGTGTGGAGCTCACCCATGGATGTCCATCCAGCGGTGGCCAAGCTCTCCCAACTCTGACTACTTCCCAGGGGTGTGGTGTGGACACACCTTGATGAGACCCACAGTGTGTCTCTGAAGCTGCATGGCCACCATCTCACATGCCATCTCTGAAGCTGGGCACATTGGTGCTGACACCGGTCACTGTGAAAGCATCCCGAACCCAGCTTTTTGTTATGTAGTCCCATACTTTTCATAAAAGAGCAGTCATTACAATGGTGGGCCTACTTTTTAAGGAAGTTGCTGGGGGTGCTGTTGGCTCCCTGAGGGGTGTGAGAGAAGAAAAGGACCAAGTCCAGTCTTGTGACTGCTGATGGGAGCAGTCAAGGTGTCCTCTCAAAGACAAAGTCACAACTTTTTGGTTCGGTGGGTAGAGGATGAGATGGTGTTGAATTTTGGGATAGGAAAGTGCTTTTCTGTACACCTGGCTGCCTGAAAAGTTGTTTACTTGCCTCTGCTGTTCAGTAGGGATTTGCATGGCCAACTTGGATTGTTTGACATCATATCAAAAGAATGTTTGTGTGATAACCAAAGGCATATTTAATTTAGAATAACCTGTTTTTCCTTTGCAACCCTCCTCTTGAATTCTGACAGATCTGCAGCTGCATAGCATTTAAAAAAAATTCTTTTTCTTAAGGTTTATTCATTGTTCAGAGACAGAACATAAGTGGGGAAGGCTCAGAGAGGGAGACACAGAATCCGAAGCAGGCTCCAGGCTCTAGGCTGTCAGCACCGAGCCCAGCGCGGGGCTCGAACTCACGAGCCATGAGATCATGACCTGAGCTGAAGTCAGATGCTCAACCAACTGAGCCACCCCGGCGCCCCTGCTTAGCACATTTTTATCGCCCTGGATTTCTCTAAGAGCATGTGCTTACAGTTTTCTATGGCCGCTGTAACAAATTACCACAAATTTAGTGGCTTAAAACACAAATTTATTATCTACAGTTCTGGAGGTGAGAAGTCCACAGTCAGTCTCAGCTAAAATCGTGCCATCAGTATGGCCGCATTCCTTCCCAAGGTCCTAGGCAGTAATCGTTTCCCTGCTTTTTCCAGCTCCTAGAGGCCACCTACATTCCTTGGCCTGTGACCCCTTCAACTTCGAGGCCTCTCTGACTTCTTCTGTTGTCACATCTTCTGGGACCTGACCCTCCTTTCTGCCTCTTAGGAAAATCCTTGTGATTGCTTTCTGCCCAGTCAGATGATGCAGGGTAACCTATCTCAAACTCCTTAACTCACATCTGCAAAGTCCCTTTTACCATGAAAGCTAACATTCACAGATTCCAGGGATTAAGATGTGGACATCTTTTGGGAGCCATTATTCACCCTGTCACCTGACCTTTCTTCCTACTTCACTGAGAGACTATAGCCTGACAGGCTGTTTCACACGCCCCTCCCCCACTGCCCATGCTCGCCCCTTCTTAGCTCCTTCTTTCACTAGGGGTGGGAGAGGTGCTGTGCTGGCTTAAAGCCAGTTGTCCCATCTTGTTTGTAAAGCCCAAGAGTACAGGGACTCTCAGGGTCCACACCACATCCTTCAGGCTAAAGTTGCTGGACATTTTTTACTCCTTTTATTTCACTTCTCAGGATTTTGCATGCTTGAATGCTCTTTCGTAAGTGAAATCCTTTTCCCTTAGCTTCTATGTACCCCGCCCCCCACTCTCTTGTGTTCCTTCTCTTGGGGTCAGGACACAGTTAATGGTATTGATGATGGGAGAATATGGAGACTGTTGGCACACTGCACCCAAAACCTACAGTCCGTGGCATGCACAAGCCCCCATACTTGTCACTAGCCATCTAAGGTACTTGTGGGCTCCCTGGGGTCTCTGGTGAGGTCCCTCAAGGTTAGAGGCACCCTGTATTGCTCAAACTATCTTGGGCCACATTTTCTCACCTACTTTTGCTCCTCTAGCCCAAGGCTAGAAAACCATGAGGTAACCCTTGAAAGCAACCCCGAGGCTCTCCTGTAATGGAAAAAGAAAACTGGGAAGATGAGACCAAGAAACACATTTTTCCCCGAGCTGGTATGCTTGCTCTGGTTTTTGGGACTCCGCACACCCTTAATTTTTAAAAGAAATGTGATCTAGGCCCCTGTAATTTTAACAGCTACAGAAGGGAAGAAAGAATCTAGTAAAGAAAATGCCAAAGCACAGTGTTTCTTATGAATTACCTGGAGGAGTTTGTTTTTGTTTTTGTTTTTTGAGGGAAGACAGTTTGGGGTGGAGGGTCCTATGGAAACCTAATGAATTCGTCTGTTGTGGATGACAGACACTGTGGATCTTTTGCTTTGGCACAGGTGAGGGATTCATCCCTCTCCCTCACTCCCCACATCTAGTTTAATCATCTGACATAAATGCAGTGTTTGGGGTTAAAAATGTCATAGGAGTAATGAGAGAAGGCCTGAAATGCTAGAATAAGAGCTTGGGTTGAAGTGAGGATAGTTGGGGAACCAACCAAGTAGATGAGATTCTACCTTCTAAACTTCTGTAGAACCTGTTCCTCCTTCTCTTCCTCATTATCACAGCCTGGCTTAGATCACCTTCAAGTCTTACAAGAATATCTTCAGTGGTGTTTCAGGTCTCAGAGTCTTGCCCCTCTCTACATTACAGCTAAACACAAGTCTTTTTCAAATTTTCCAGAGGTCTGATCTGACCACCCGCTGCTTAAAGTCTTCATTGGTTCCCCATTGGTCCTCCATTTATTTTTTTAATTTATTTATTTAAATTCAAGTTAATCAACTTACAGTGTAGTATTGGTTTCAGGAGTAGAACTCATCCCAACACGTGCCCTCCTTAATGTCAGTCACCCATTTAGCCCATCCCTCCCCCACCTCCCCTCCAGCAACCCTTAGTTTGTTCTCTGTGTTTATGAGTCTGTTATGGTTTGCTTCACTCTCTGTTTTTATCTTAGTTTTCCTTCCCTTCCCCTATGTTCATCTGTTTTGTTTCTCAAATTCCACATATGAGTAAAATCATGTGTTATTTGTCTTTCTCTGGTTGACTGATTTAGCTTAGCATACTCTCCTCCATTTACCCCAAACTCTTACTCCTAACATTTGAGGCCCAACCTAGTTGGCTCCATTACCTCTCTAGCCCCATCTATTTTTCCAGACACTTAACTATTAAGTGGAACCTTCCCACCATGTCCTCCCACATCACCCCAAGCCTTTGCTCAGGCTGTGCTCTCTGCTTGGGATCCCCGTCCCTCCTCCTAGCTACTTGACAAATACCCACATACCCATTAGCAGTCGACTTAGCATCACTTCTCTGGAGAACCTGCTACTCCCTTCCTTCAGTAACCACTCCTTCCTCGTATACTTTTGTTCTCCCAGTAGACTTCCACTTGCAAACCTCTCTGTCCATTCTGTCCCACCTAGACTGGACACTGCTGTAGCCAGGGTTCTGTCATCTGTTGCCAGCAGGCTGCACTGGGCTGGACCTGTCACAAACCCCAATAAATGTTGAATGAAGGGACCAAAGTACTGTTGAGACCCTTATACTCTTTAAGACCTGGCGAACTAGAGTTGAGTGAACTTGAGAGAAAATACACACTTTTGAAGAGCTGTTTGCTCTTGGGCAAATCATTTAAATTCTGAGCCTTCATTTCCTCAGCTCTGCCCTGCCTCAGGATTCTGTGTAGTAACATATGTGAGGTACCTGATACTGTGCCTGGCTTACTGTAGGGGCTCAAATACTTATCACCCTCCAAGCCAGGAAGCAGAGGAGGAAGAGGTGTTCAGTCAGTGGGCGGGGCATTAGGGACGTAAGGGGAGGGCACAGAAGCCTAAGACCCCAGTGTGCTTGGATTTCTACAACTGCTGGTTGCCTGCTCTGTCTTGGAGACAAGTGGAGTTAGGTAGATGGTGGTGGGGGTGACAGATCAAGGGCCTGCCAAGGCCAAGCCCTCCCCGGGCTGCCAGAATGGATCAGCCCTCAGTGACATCACAATCCTCAGGGGTTACCAAGGCACTGCTGGAGGCGAACCCTCTTATTTCTCCCCACGGAGCTCTAGGATGTGGATGTGAGAAAGGTGAGCAAAGAAGGCAGATGGCGACGAGGAGCAGCCCCAGCCCCATGCCCGTGGGCACGGCTCAGGGTGATCCTGGAGAGGCAGGAACACAGCCGGGTCCTGATGCTGGCATCTGGGAGACTGGGTCAGCCACTCAGCTGAAGTTGAAGCCCAAGAAAGTGCGCAAGATCAAGGCACTCATCATTGACCTGGGCTCCCAGTACTGTAAGTGTGGCTACGCGGGGGAGCCGAGGCCCACCTACTTCATCTCCTCCACTGTGGGCAAGCGCTACTCTGAGGCCGCCGATGCTGGCGACACCCGCAAGGACACCTACGTGGGCCACGAGCTGCTCAACATGGAGGCGCCCCTGAAGCTGATGAACCCGCTCAAGTATGGCATCGTGGTGGACTGGGACTGCGTACAGAGCATCTGGGAGTACGTCTTCCACACGGCCATGAAGATCCCCCCCGAAGAGCATGCCGTGCTGGTCTCTGACCCCCCGCTCAGCCCCAGCAGCAACCGAGAGAAGTATGCAGAGCTCATGTTCGAGACCTTTGGTATCCCTGCCATGCACGTGACGTCCCAGTCGCTGCTGTCCATCTACTCTTACGGCAAGACCTCGGGCCTGGTCGTGGAGAGCGGGCACGGCGTCTCGCACGTGGTGCCCATCTCGGAAGGAGACGTGCTTCCGGGCCTGACGGGCCGCGCCGACTATGCCGGGAGCGACCTCACCACCTACCTGCTGCAGCTGCTCAACGAGGCCGGCCACAAGTTCACGGACGACCACCTGCACGTCATCGAGCACATCAAGAAGAAGTGCTGCTACTCGGCACTCGTGCCTGAGCAAGAGCTCGGCCTGGGCCTGGAGGAGGTGCGCGTGGACTACGAGCTCCCCGACGGCCAGCTCATCACCATCGGCCAGGAACGCTTCCAGTGCGCCGAGATGCTCTTCAAGCCCACCCTGGTGGGCAGCAACCAGCCGGGCCTCCCTGCGCTCACCGCCGCCTGCCTGGACCGCTGCCAGGAGGCGGGCTTCAAGGAGGAGATGGCCGCCAACGTGCTGCTGTGTGGTGGCTGCACCATGTTGGAAGGCTTCCCTGAGCGCTTTCAGAGGGAGCTGAGCCTCCTCTGCCCCGGGGACAGCCCTGCAGTGGCCGCTGCTCCTGAGAGGAAGACGTCCGTGTGGACTGGCGGCTCCATCCTGGCCTCCCTGCAGGCCTTCCAGCAGCTGTGGGTCAGCAAGGAAGAGTTTGAGGAGCGGGGCGGGGCAGCCATCTACAGCAAGTGCTGAGCGGCGGTGCCCTGGTAGGCGAGGCCTGGCGGTCAGGTGGCCTCCGGCCACTCTATACACATTTACAGAATTTCACATAAAACTTTAACGTGCACTGGTTCTTGTGTGGTCTGGATTTCTTGCTCTAGTCTGACAGCAGGTGGTGGGGATTTGGGCTTAGAAACCTCTGCACCTTTGGCTCTGCTGGGTCAAGAGTAGCAGGTGGGCGGTGGGGCAGGGGGCTGTGCCTCACTGACCCATCCCCCTGAACCCCCAGCATGAAGGTGACATCGTCTCAGAGCCCAGTGTGTTCCCTTAGCTCCTTGGAGCTCAAAACACAGCTCAGCGACATACTGCTTGTTTGTCTGTGGGCCAAGAGGCAAATAAAGGCTCATATTAAGGGACTAGCTTGGGACCCGTTGTCCAGTGGGGGTGGGAGGCTTAGCCAGGTGTCCTGTTTCTGGCCCTGATGGTCACATCTTCCTACTGCTGCACACAGCTTCATCCTTGCTTGATCTCCCAGGCTCTCTCTCTCACCCCTCACTGCCTGCCCTTTTCAGGGGCGTAGACCATGGGCATGCATCTTCTGATTGTGAGGGGCCATTTCCCTACCAACCCCAGCCAAAACTGCAGCTACTTTTGCACTCACAGAGCAAAGCAACTGAATCTAGAAAAACCAGAAAGCCCTTTAGAAATCATGTGATTCTCTCCCTGCTGTAGACATGGGGAAACAGGACGAGGAGGGAGGTGCCTGTGTCAGTGGTTGAGCCCAAGTTTTCTGACCTAGGTTATGATTGTTTCCAGAAGGGCAAACATGGTTGCTTTAGGGTGGGCTGCTATAACAAAATATCATAGACCAGGTGGCTTGCAAACAATAGAAGTTTATTTCTGGACGCTCTAAGTCCAAGATTGGGGTGCCAGCATGGCTGTGTTCTGGAGAAAGCCCTCTTCAGGGTTGCAGACTGCCCACATCTTGCTGTGTTCTCACATGGTGGAAGGGATTAGGGAAATCTCTGAGGCCTTTTATAAAGGCACTGATCCCATTCATGATGGCTGCCCTCAGACCTAGTCACTTCCCAAAGGCCCACCTCATACTGTTAATCTTGGACATTAAGTTTCCAACATGAATTGGCCAAGGGGGATGGTGGGGGGTGGGGAGTCTAGAGCAATGGTTCTTCATGGTTAGCAACCATTAAGCACTTACCAAGCACCTACTGTGGATGGAACCCAGAGCTGGAGACAGAATGACCAGAATGTGGCCCTTCCCTTGGGATTGCACACAGCCAGTGGGAGATTGGGTGGTCACCCATGTTGGTAGGGAGATGAGGCCTGAGCTCAGTGTTTCTGGGGTGGGAAGGTGGAGGTGGTGTATTGGAAAGCTGTAAATGAAGAAGGGCTAGGTGGGGTGACCACTTGGCTTCAAGACTGAGGGTGAGTGTCATGAGATTTCAGTTGAGGAATGAATGTCCAGCTACCAGAGGGTGGCTCCTTCCTATTTCCCTGCTCCCTTCTGCTGTCTGTGGGCTTGGACACTGGTGAGCTCTATAATCTGATGGGCTACTTAATTTTCCCTGAGCTGCCTCTTACCTTAGACAGAGTCCTGATTTGGGGTGGTCCATGAGGCTGTGTCTGTCCTGGGCCTATGCTGGAGGCTGTGGACTGGTGAAAGAACCAGATATGGTCTTTCTTGCCCAATGCCTTGCCATTTAGTCCTTCCCCATTGCCCAGAATTGGGTTTCTAGCCTGGGGTTTGAGTCCCCTTGGGACTGGCAGGGCCTTGGTGCTGTGCAGGCACTTGGGCTCTTCCTGTAGAGAGAGATGCAGACTGGGGGCCAGTAGGTTGATGGTGCCAGTAGGCACATTTTGTTTGGCAGGCACAGTGTATGTGTGTTTTCCTGAATGCGAATTCTTTCAGTGGGGCTCACGTTCTTCAGGTCGCCCAAGTCTCTACCACCCTGATCTCTTCATGCATACCTGCTGCTGCAACATCTTTTGCTTAATTAGCCAGCATTCATTTCTATCGCTTGCACCCAAAATACCTTTGACAAATACTAATCCTAAAATCCTGATGAGATTGGACAAGGAAACAGGAAAGTGACGTGCCCCAAGTCACAGGCAGAAAGCTAGCACTGAACGGCAACCCTCTTGCACATTTGATCTTGAAGATGTCCAGTCACCACGCCTGTGTCTAGCCCCTGACTCCCATCAGCTCCTTGCTCCCCACACCCTCAGCAACTTCCGTCTCCAGTTATAGCTTCACTGCCCTTGCTGCCTGGTTATCTCCTCCAAAGTCATCCCTGTGTGCCAGACGCTGTAAAAACACTAATCACTTAATACTTGACGTGAATTTGTTTAAGCCAGGCACAGACACAACATTTAATTTTGGTGGAAAAATATGGATCAGTGACTTCCTGCCTAAAATGACCAACCAAGCGTGTGTTTATTTCCTCTCCCTCGTAAGACTGCGTGATAGTGGAAGAATACAGATGTAGACTCCCACTGCAGATGAGGATGGTAGAGACACTGCAGGAGGCCAGAGATGTCTGCCTGATTCTAGAAGGAGGAAAGCGGATGCAGGGCAGGAAGGTTGCAGTCTGAAGCTTGCAAGAGGCTCCCAGTAGGGGAAGGTGACTTTCCTGTCCTGCAGAAAAAGTAGGGTTTGGGGACTTGGAAATGCCAAGTAGGGGAGATCTAAAAGTGAAGTTTGTGGGACACAATGGGATAGGGGAGGGGATGAGAACTGATGGTCTCTGACAGCACAGTCCCCCTCCCTCTCCCTGCAGGTAGAGGGGTGAGCAGAATGGTCAGCCTCTAAGTATGACGTTCACAGGCAAAACACTGAAGAGCTCTTTCTGTGAGGGCAGTGCTGGTACAGAGAGAGGAGGAGTGTGGGTGAAGAGCAGGTCATGAACTTGGCCTGCATCCCCTTGTTCCTCCCCCAGAGCACAAGCCACACTTCGTGGAATCAACAGTTGATGCCTTCAGTTCCGCCTCAGTCCTATCCCACAACTTCCAGTTTCTGCATGGGCATCACACGTGGCCCCAGGCTGACTCCCTCTCCAGAGCCAAGGGACTAAGCCAGTCACAGAGCCACCATCTGCCTGGTGGGCCAGGAGTGAGCACGTGACCTCAGTGTGCTGGAGCTGAGGCACAGGCCTTTCACTGGGAAGGTTGACATGGGATTGGTATGGCCTAGAACTGCTGTGGCAACGTTTCTTACCAAGAAGCCAACTTGAAGCTGACCCATCAGGGAGCATGGAACTTGGGTAGCTGGTGCCCTGATGGTAAGTGACATCAGAATGAAACAGAGCCTAGAGCTCCCTCTACTGTCAGACGGTGTTTCCAGGAGCCGATGCATTCAGCCTCCTCGGGACTCATCAGTGAGTGTATCGGCCACTTGCAACTGGGAACATTCCACTTGTTTCCTTCTGAATAGTGGTGTTCCTCCAGGGAAGTTTGTGTGGAGGAGGGGCTGGGATTAGAGAGGGCTCTTATAATTGAAATTTTAAGACCAACCCTTCATTTATTTACCAACAAAAAGGCTACTACATGGGAAGAATTTTTATCAAGATTTTAGAGAGTGTCAGGAAACAGGCTGATGTGCAGAAACCTAAGAGTGTCTCCTGGCCATTGTGCTGTATTCTCTGGTTTAGATATTTGTCCCCGAGGTTGAAGTTGGAGTTCCTCAAGGGCAGGAAGTTCTGACTTCCTCATCTTCGTTTTCTGCAAGCCCAGTGCAGGGCACAGCACAGGGTGGGTGCTTAGTACATGCCTACCGAAATGACTTACTCTCAGTCTGGTAGGTAGAAGTTACAAGTATTTTCCCCATTTTACAGAGGAGGACACTGTGGCCTGGTGAGGCTAAAAATCGTGTCCCAGTTCAGCTGCCTGATAAATCAGTCTTGTGCTAAATCAGTCTTGTGATTCCCAAATGCCTCTTTGCCTTTGTCTCCTACCTTCCTGCAAATTACTGATTTCTTTAACCACGAAAAAAGATTGACATAAAAATCGTTTTCAAGTAACGATCAACGCATATGATATAATTTCATACTCAACTTGAGGTATAAAAGTTAAGAATGCCTGAGGTTGCCAGAGACATAAATAAGCAAGTATTAGAGTGACATCATGTAGTGAAATGCTACTATTTAGATGTGGCAAGCAGCCTGTCCTCGTCACTGCCTGTCTGGGCAGCCTGATCTCTTTTCCCCTAGTGTTAATTACCAAGTCTGCTCTAAGACTTATCTGCAGAAGATGGGTTTAAGCGATTAATTTTATTACAATACAAACTATTAATGATGTTCTACTTGACGTTAGGTGGGTTTTTTGTTTGATCCTACATTTTCCCGAAATGTAGAGGTTCTTGACCATGGGGAAGAGGGAGTGTGGGCCATTGGTTATGCTGGAGCTAGCTCTTAAAATGGCTTGTGAGAGCCCGTTTCCAAGCCATTTGTTAAGTTGTGATAGTAGCTTGAATTGGGCAGGGTGGGAGTATTGGCCCCCACAGAAATCAGCAGATGTTACAAATCAGGGTCCCCTCCACCACCAAGAGTTTGTTTACAGCAGGGAGTAGGAGAGTGCACGAGGCATGGTGGGCAGCAGAATCGTCTAGGGAGCTAGTTCCCCCAAAAAACCAAACAAAACTGGTGTGGACCATCCTCCTGGACTGAATCGGTAGATCTGGGGAAGCCCCTCAGAATCTGCAAGTGAGAGGTTCCCCTGGGGCCTGGTAAAGAAGCTGCTCAACAGTGTGCGGGGCCACACTAAGTACAATGTAAATGTTCAGAAGTTAATCGGGAACTATGGCATAGGTGGGACAAGCCAAAGGTGCTGGGTGTCTGAGATGCTGCTCCTTTGGGTCATAATGCTTCTTCTTACCTATCTAAAACTCTAGTCTCTCTCAAAGGCACAGCCCAATGTCTGCTTCTCTGGAAGGCGTTCCCTGACACGTCCAAGCAGGGCACTTGCTCCCTGCGCCCCTTTGCGCTGCTGTGGCCCTTGCAGGTCTGCATTGCCCTCCTTTGTCTGCACAACTTGGTGGAAAGGGCAGCCTGTGTCTCTTCCACCTTTGAGTCCTGGTGCAGGCTTGTGTCTCGCATGGAGCAGGGACCTGGGGAAAGGTATGCTGTAGGTACTGCTCCAAGGCTCCTTAATTTCTACTTGCTAGGTCTTGACTTTTTTGTTTTTCCTTTCCAGAACTCTGCAAGATCTCTAAAGAAAATATAGTTAATGTAATTGGCCCTGTGATGATTAGATGCCAAGTAGACAAACACAGAGTCTAAGGAAACACACTTAGAATGGGTTTCAATGGGGCTGAATGAGGAGTTGATCTCCCACCCCTCCCTCTGGTCCCCACCTGTGATTGCCATGCTCCGATTCCCCCAGTGGGATAGTGTTGGTGCATCCAGTGTTAAGTCATACCTTCAGCCCCACCCAGCAGCAGTGAAGTGGAATAAAGTGATGAGAGGTGGGGCTAGCTGGCACTTACCTCCCTCCTCCTCCTCCTCTTCCTCCTCCTCCTTCTCTGGTGGTTATGCGGCCCCTCGAGGAGCTAATCTTCCACCTCCACTTGGAGGCAAGTGATTTGTGGATATTGCCAAGCTGATTCTAAAGTTTATATGGAAAAACAAAAGTCTCAAAATAGCCACCCCAACAACGAGAAGGAAGAAAGACAATTTGAAGACCGACACTGTCTGATTCAAGGACTTACTTATAATCAAGACAGTGTGGTATTGGTGAAAGAATAGACAAATAGATCAATGGAAACAATACAGAGAGTTCCAGAATAGATCCATACAAATATAGTCAATTGTTGACAAAAGAATAAAGGCAATTCAATAGAGAAAAGATAACCTTTTTAATAAATGGAGCTGGAACAATTGGAAATCTTTTTGCAAAAAAAAAAAAAAAAAAAAAGAATCTAGACACAGACTTTACCTTCCATAAAATTTAACTCAAAATGGATCATAGACCTAAACGTAGGACACAAACTTACAGAACTTCTAGAAGACCACATAGGAGAAAAGCTAGGTGACCTTCAGCTTGGTGATGGAATTTCAGATATAACACCAACACAGTCCACGAGAGAAACTATTGAGTTGGTAACTGTATTAAAATGAAAAACTTCTGCTCTGTGAAAGAAATTGTTAAGAGAATTGAAAGACAGGGCTCAGAATGGGAGAAAATATTTGCAAAACATATATCTGATAAAGGATTTGTATCCAAAGAACTCTTAAAACACAGCAATCAAAAAACAACCCAACTAAAAACAGGCAAAAGGTCTGAATGAACACTTCACCAAAGAAGATACACAGATGGAAATAAGCATATGAAAAAGTATTCAACACGATATACAAGGTACAAAATGGTGCATTCACTTTGAAAAGCCATTTGGCTGGGGTTTATGTTGTTATTGTTGTTTATTAAGCTAAACATATTCTTATCATATGATCTAACAATCATACTCCTAGATATTTGCCCAATTGAATTAAAATTTTACATTTACGTAAAAACCTACACACAAATATAGCAGCTCTAGTCATAATTGCCCCAAACTGGAAGGAACTGAGATGTCCTTAGATAGGTTAATAGATAAGTGGTGGTACATCTATACACCAGAACATTATTCAGCAATAAAAACGATGGACTTTAGCTAAATAAAATGTGTCAATATTGGTTCATCAATTATAAGAAATATGCCACTCTAAATGCAAAATGTAATAGGGAAAATGGATGGGTGGATGGGGGGGGTGATATGTGGAAACCTTCTGTGCTCTCTGCTCATTTTTCTACAAATCTAAACCTGTTTAAAAATATCTTAATTAAAAAATAATCTGTTGGGGCGCCTGGGTGGCTCAGTCGGTTAAGCGTCCGACTTCAGCTCAGGTCACGATCTCGCAGTCCGTGAGTTCGAGCCCCGCGTCGGGCTCTGGGCTGATGGCTCAGAGCCTGGAGCCTGTTTCCGATTCTGTGTCTCCCTCTCTCTCTGCCCCTCCCCCATTCATGCTGTCTCTCTCTGTCTCAAAAATAAATAAATGTTAAAAAAAAAATTAAAAAAAAATAATCTGTTAATTTAAAAAAAATAAAACAAAAGACAATCTGTAGATCAGAAGAAAGTTTTTGCAAACCATATATCCAGGAAAGGACTAGTATCTAGAATATATAAAGAATTATCAAAACTGAACAGTTAAAAGCAATCCAATTAAAAAATAGACATAAGGCATAAACAGATATTTCAAATGATATCATAAAAATGATAAAATGCATAAAAATGATATACAATTGGTAGATAACCACATGAAAAGATATTCAGCATCACTAGCCATTAGGGAAGTATATGCAAATTAAAATCACAAGAAGAACTATCACACATCTGTCAGATTGGCTTTTAAGAAAAAATTGTGTCAATGCCAAAGCTGGTGAAGGTGAGAAACTTGATTGCTCATGCATTGCTGATGGAAATGTAAAATGGTACCCTCCAGAAAATCGTTGTGCAGGTTCTTATAAAACTAAACATCCAAGTGCCATACCACCTAGGAACTGTACTTTGACATTTATCTCAAAGATACACAAATTCGCCTTCACACAAAAACCTGTACACAAATGTTCAAAACAACTCTATTCATAATAGAAACCGGAGACGACTCAGATGTCTTTCAATGGTTAAGAAGTAAACTGGCACATGCATACCGTGGAGTACTACTCAGCAATTAAAGAAAAAATGAACTATTCAAACATGAAACAACTTGGGATGAATCTGCAGGGAGTTTTGCTGAGTGAAAAAAGCCAATCCTAAATAGTTACATACTGTATGATTCCATATAATTGACATTCTCGAAATGATAAAATGATAGAAACGGAGAACATATTAGTGATTATGACAGGGGTTAAGGGTAGGTTGGTTGAGGGAGTTGTGTGTGGCTATAGAAGGAAATTCAAGAGGTCGTTGTGGGGGTGAAACTCTTCTGTATGTTGACTATACAAATGCCAGTATTATGTTTGTGGGTATTATGCTACAGTTCTGCAAGGTGTTACTGTTGGGGGAAGTTGGCTAAAAGGTACATGGGATCCATCTCTATTATTGCTCACACTGCACGTGAATCTACACTGATCTCACAATAAAAAATTGAATTGAAAATGAAGAGATAGGGGCGCCTGGGTGGCTCAGTCAGTTAAGCATCTGACTTCGGCTCAGGTTATGATCTCGCGGTTTGAGTTCAAGCCCTGCGTTGGGCTCTGTGCTGACAGCTCAGAGCCTGGAGCCTGCTTCAGATCCTGCGTCTCCTTCTCTCTCTGCTCCTCCTCCACTTGCACTCTCTCTCTCTCTCAAAAGTAAATAAACATTAAAAAAAAAATGAAGAGATAGACTGAGAAAAAAGTATATCATGCCCAGGCTTTACTTTAGACCAATTGAATCAAAATCTCTGTGGGTGGGATCAGGTATTAGTGTTAATTTCTAAGTTTTCCAGGTGGTTCCAGTGTGCAACCAAGTTTGAGAACCAATACTTTAGCCAGCTGTGTGGAGCATGGAGTATCAGTGGAGAGGCAGTGGAGAGGTCATGGGTTACACAGACCAACAACTCAGACCAGTTGGGTGGTCTTGGGAAAGCCATTTATCCTCATTTAACCTCTGGCTCTTCATTTGTATAATAGTGGCTGCCTGTCCTTACTTCCCAGTGCTTTTCCAAAGATTGAGGAGAAAATGTAGGTAAGTATTTCATAAATTGTATCTTGCAAAATAAATGTTCTGGTCAATGTGCAATGTGTGTTGTACCTAGATGCAAATGTATGTGTGTTTATGCACAGAATACCTGCTGCATGCAGCAGTTCTTATATTAATAGTCTCATTTAATCTCAGCAACAACCTGACAATGTAGGAATTGTGATTCTGATTTTGCAGAGAGAAGGAGCATGAGGCTCTTAGGGATAAATAACACTCTTGGTGTCAGGAGTATAAACAGATTCTGTCGCAGCAAAACTCCCCTGGTCATGGGTTTGCCAACAGAAGTGATTATCAAGGTAATTTAGGTGAAAAAGTCAGCACCTACTTTCACTTCCAAGAGACACAAATGAATAAAATTCCTGTAAGGACAATTTTGGTTGAATTATCTGGTTAATAGTCTGAATTCTTTACTTCATTTTGCCAATATAGATGAAGCTAAGTGTGAGAGGGACACACAGGAGTTGAGAATAAGAAAGCACCTGGTTCCCAAATGATTTTTGCCTGACAGGTAGCCAGAAGACAGAGGCCACTGGGGAGAAGAACAGGCTAGGACCTGTGACATCCCATTAGTGAATGTTAAATCTCTCTTAATGCCTGTGTTTGATTACAAAGGAAGTTAAAAAATGCATGAAGCACAGAAAAGCCAGCTGACTCTGGCATCAGACTTCCACAAAAGGAAAAGAATACCAATGTAAAGGAGAAGGAAGCTACCATGTTTTTGTGTGTTGGTTATAAATATAATTAATTAAGCTACTGGAACATTTGTCAAACTAAGTCTAAGAGAGATCAGTTCCAGTATATTGGAGAACTGAGGCAGATTTATGTTAAAAAGTCCACATATGCAACTGGAAATGTCTTGATCACTGGTGTGCTTTTTGGATTAAGATAGTTACTTGATTGACCAGCTGCGTGTGTATAAATAGAGACTAAGTAATTCAAGGTCTTCCACCTCTTAGATGGATTTGGAACAAGGGATCAGTCTCACTATTGGCCACCTGGCAGTTTTTTGAATGCTCTAACATGAATTTGAAGTTTTGTATGAATCAGCCACCATCTTTCTACCTCTAAGGATGTTTTTCCATCCATGTTAGTCTCTGGTTTTATGTGGTGGTTCCCAAGTAAGTTTTTAAAGTTCTGGCTAAATAGATTGAAAGCAATTTACCAGATGAATCTTCAGAGATTAGGGAAGGGGAAGGTAAAGACTGATCAGGAGAATATTTTTGCAGCCTGTTCCTTTTTTCCTTTTGAAACCAAGAAGGAACCTTTCTACTGACTGACCCAAGTTGGAGAAATGGCCAGATTCAGTCCTAACCAGAGGATGCATTAGCCGTGAAGAAGCTGGACATGGCATCGCACCATTCTTGGGTCTTATTTTCCCAAACCCATGAAATGGTTACAAAGTACAGGGAAAACCATCTGATAATCTCAGGTGAGCTTCCTGGCATTGGCCTGAGTCGTTGTAGATTGGGGTTTCCACAGGGGCATCCACCATCTCGAGGCCGTGTCTGCTCCTGTCTCCAACGGATATTCCCCTCTGCTCTCCTTGTTCCCCTCTGCCTGGCTAACAGGGAATACCTCGCTTTTCTTACCTTCTCAATTCTTTCTCCCTCTGCATCTGAAGTTTTATGTCATCCTGGTTCATAGGTTGCCAAATGCCATGCTATTCCTTAGGAGGCAATTAGTAGCTTTCAGTACTTAAAACTATTGGAAAATCAAATTAGATACAGGCTTTGTATTTCTCTAGCACTAGGTTAGAAATGCTGATGTTGGTACTAGTAGTCATGTTTAACAACTGTGCAGCTTTTTTCAGTTACAAAGCACCTTCCTTGTGACCTTCTATCCTTATAAGTAGCCTAGAAGAAAGAGGGGTGCGTGGGTGTTAACCATTATTCTCATTTTATAGATGAGAAAAGTGAGGCTCAGAGACATGTTGAAATTAGTTATTGTGCACATAGCCCTGCGTCTGGTGCATTGGTGAGGGGGGTGTATAAGAGATATGTGATTTCTCACAGGAAGGTTAGTAAAAAATACCGTGGCAGAGTCAACCATTCACTGAGCATCTAACTTTCATTCAGCATGGTGAACTGGCCCAGGCTCTGTGCCAGCCCCTGGGCTGGGGGAGGGAGGAGATCAATGGGACATGAAGATGAATAAGCCCTGCTGTGAAGTCGCTTATGGTTTCATGGGGGTAGGGTTGCCAGATTTAGCAAGTTAATGGTAAGGATGCCCAGCTAAGTTGGAATTTCAACAAACAAGTATTTGTCAGTATAAATACGTCTTATGAAACTTCACCTGGCAGTATTTTGCATGGAGGAAGATAGACTAAAAGTCTGAAACTATCAGGATAATAGTGGGGGCTCCGGGAAGATTTTCTTGAAGAAGTAATGACTAACTTGGGTCTGGAAGGTGGAAGAGGTCACAGGAAATCTAGTCAAAGGAGGCACGATAGAGTCTGGTGAGTTTAGGGAATGGCGTTACTTATTATTTTGATCTTATTTTTTTCATTTATAAGATGGGGACAATAATAGCATGTCCCCTGTAAGGTGGTTGTGGGAGTGAAATGGGTTTATATGTGTAAAACACTTATGACAGTGCCTGGCACAGAGTAAATGTTGTATGTGTATCTGCTCCAGTGAGAGTGATGGTGAAATCAACTAGGACAGTGGAAAGATGAGGAAGAGGAAGGGACTTTCCAGAGGTTCAAGTGACTATAATCAACTGACCGGAGGAGCAGAGCAAGCATTCCTAGTGGGGGTGAGTGGGAAAAGCTGGAGCCTGGGAAGAGGTGAAGAGTAGGTTTGGGTGAAGGTGACCAATTCCACGTGCACCTGTGTTTGTGGTGCCCTCTCCAGGTGGAGAGATGTGGCTGGAACCCAAATGCAGGCTCAAGGAACAGAGCAGGGTCAAGGGTAGCACTTAGAAGATTACAGACTGGAGGTGAGGAAAGCCAAGGGCATGAATGAAATCACCCAAGGGCAGCCTCACTGATGTTCTACTTGCAGCACACAGATTTTTTTTTAATATTTTTTCCATTTTTTTTAATTTAATTTTTTATTTTTTAAAAATTTAGGGGCGCCTGGGTGGCGCAGTCGGTTAAGCGTCCGACTTCAGCCAGGTCACGATCTCACGGTCCGTGAGTTCGAGCCCCGCGTCGGGCTCTGGGCTGATGGCTCAGAGCCTGGAGCCTGTTCCGGATTCTGTGTCTCCCTCTCTCTCTGCCCCTCCCCCGTTCATGCTCTGTCTCTCTCTGTCCCCCCAAAAAAATAAATAAACGTTGAAAAAAAAAATTTATATCCGAATTAGTTAGCATATAGTGAAACAGTGATTTCAGGAGTAGATTCCTTAGTGTCCCTTACCCATTTAGCCCATCCCCCCTCCCACAACCCCTCCCGTAACCCTCAGTTTGTTCTCCATATTTGTGAGGCTCTTCTGTTTTGTCCCCCTCCCCGTTTTTATATTATTTTTGTTTCCCTTCCCTTATGTTCATCTGTTTTGTCTCTTAAAGTCCTCATATGAGTGAAGTCATATAATTTTTGTTTTTCTCTAATTTCACTTAGCATAATACCCTCCAGTTCCATCCACGTAGTTGCACATGGCAAGATTTCATTCTTTTTGACTGCCGTGTAATACTCCATTGTATATATGTATATACCACATCTTCTTTATCCATTCATCCGTCGATGGACATTTGGGCTCTTTCCATACTTTGGCTGTTGTTGATAGTGCTGCTATAAACATGGGGGTGCATGTGTCTCTTAGAAATAGCACACCTGTACCCTTGGATAAATGCCTAGTAGTGCAATTGCTGGGTCGTAGGGTAGTTCTATTTTTAGTTTTTTGAGGAACCTCCATACTGTTTTCCAGAGTGGCTGCACCAGCTTGCATTGCCACCAACAATGCAAAAGAGATACACTTTCTCCGCATCCTCGCCAGCACACAGATTTTTTTAATGTCTATTTATTTTTGAGAGAGAGAGCGAGAGTGAGCAGGAAGGGGAAGAGAGAGAGTGAGATAGAGAATCCCAGTAGGCTCCGTACAGCCAGTGCAGAGCCTGATAAGGGGCTTGAATTCACAAACTGTGAGATCATGACCTGAACTGAAATCCAGAGTCAGGTACTCAACTGACTGAGCCACCCAAGCACCCCCGGCACAGAGATATTTTAAATGTTTAATGTGATTTACATTCACTAAGGAAATTCCATAAAAACTAAGGCAACTATGAAGAGCCCCCAAAACTGCAACGCCACATTTATGTGTGTATGGGGACATGTGCTGTCTGTGAAAGGAGGGATCCGCTGAGAACAGAGATCCCTGGACACAGTAGGAGGAAAACTCACTTTTTACTTTACAGCTTTTTGTGCCTTGATTTCCCCCAACCAAACATGCCATCTGCTCAACTTATTTTTAAGAAAAGGAGAAAAACTAGAAATTGTGGTAACCTATTGTAAGAGCCTGAAAAAGGTGCTCCCATTTACATTTCATTCTTTCTTTTGTCCTCTTAGAGTGGGTTTTTTGGACAGCCATGGCTTTGGGCATTTTCACCCTTAGAAACAAGGATTTATGCCTCAGGACATCTCTTGTTTTGGGGTGTGTCCACAGAGTCTTAGCTTAAGAAGAGAAATACTACTTCAACCATTGCATACATTGTTCATGTCTCTCAATGCCTGCTGTCTACCTCAGTCTCCCTGCAGACTTGGATTGTGGGGACAATAGTCAACACTATGTCAAAACTCCTTTGACATCTGGCTGAGACTGGCCCAAACAACTGCGAGCCCTGGGTCCCAGTCCCCAGGAAGTGTACGGAGTTAGTCTCTTTGGAAACCTTGGATTTTCACACATTGAGTAATTGACATAGGATAAATGAATGAGAAGCAAAGAGGTATCTTTTCTCTTTAGTTACTGCTGAGGTGTTCCAAATAAGAAACAGTCAAGAAAAGGTCATGGACAACTGGGGGATTGGAACAGGAGTCTAGAAATGATCTGGTCAATTTTTTTAAGATGAGAAAATAGAGGCCTAGGTTGAGAAGCAGCTTGCCCAAGGATATGTAGCTGATGAATACAGGAGCTGAGACCATTGTGACATTCCCCAGCATTTGGTCCAGCACTCTCTCCACACCACTCGATCTTCTAGTTGAGCTACGTGCAGCTCGGCACACCTGAAGCCTTCACAATGTGTACTTTTTAATCCTTTAAGAATCGCTTAAAGGGGAATGGACATGTCTGTGGGTGCCACAGGAGCATACTTTTTGCAGAAACAATGTGATTGTGCTGTCTCTACAAAGAGCGGGAATGAGTCACCTCCAGGAACAGGCAAGCCAGAATCTCTCACCACACTGGAGGAAAAGGCCCCACACCTCAAAAATCATGTCTTCAGAAAACAGCTGGGTGGTGCTTTGGGAAGAGCCCTGTCCCTGGTCTGAGCTCCCATGGCTCCCTCTTTGGGCCCCAGTTTTTCATCAGAGTTAGAGAGCCCAAATGGCCAATTGTATCTCACCAGAGGGTCCAAGGACATTAAGGAAGTTTCCCCTAGCCGAGCTCCAATTTAGTAAATGGTAAAGCTTCACAGCTAGACCAAGAACAAGTCAAGTGTTGTTGAAGAAGAGTAAAGCAGAAGGAAGGCTGTGGCAGAGAATGATAGTGGTTTAGCAAAACATTTCTCTACTTTGATAAGATTTGCAGCTGGGCACATGGCTGTGCAGTTGGAGACTGCATTTAGCAGCCTCTCTTGCAGCTAAGTGTGGCCATGTGACTAAATTCAGGCCAATGAGGTGTGAATGGAGGTGTTACATGTGACTTCCGGGTCATCTTCAGCTTAAAACAAATGTCCTCAGCAGCTTTCCCTCTCCTCATCCCTTGAGCTGGACATGAATGCGCCTGTGACCCAGCCTTGTCCATGCAGACAAGGATAATGCCCTTGACGGGTGATGGCAGAGCAGTAGGATGAAGAGAGCCCGGATTCCTGAATGGCCACATAGAGAAAAGCCCCTTGCCAACCTGGACCTCAGGGCCATTAGTGACAGAAACCTCCATCTTCTTTAAACTACTATATTTTGGGGGTCTTTTGGACACAGAAGTTTATCCTTTTCTCTGACTTTATTGGGGCGAGCACAATAGGAAATGGGTGATATTTTGAGCAAAACTGGAAGGACTCTAGGCCAGAGCAGGTAGAAGTCCCTCCCTTTTGGAAAATTACTAGACTGGGCATAGAATTTCTCTGTAGGGCTATTGTCCATCACTTTTCCTTTTCTGACAGTTTCCTGAGTAAGCAAATCAGTTGTTTCATATAACCCTTATAATAATCCTGTGAATAGGGTTTTCTCCCATCTTCAGGCCGAGAAACCTGAGACTCAGAACATGGCAGTAACTTGCTCAAGATCATACAGTTAAACATCATGGGAAGATGATTTGAACTTGGGTCTCTGTGACTCCAGGGTCCAGGAGCTTTGCTCTGTGGCATGCTGTGCCCCACCCCCCATAAGCCAGAATATGTTTCTGAAAATAGGTGCTCACTATGCTTTGGTAGTTTTAAAGTCTTAAGTTCATAAATAGAAAGGGCTTGGTTGTTTCATACAGGTAGAGGCTGGCAGGAAACTGAAACAAGCTGTACCCAATTTAGAAAAGTGATCTGACAGTTCATTTACATTCCTGTTGTTTGGAACTGAGACCATATTTTTCCATAGAATCAGTGTGATTCATGGTGACACATACCCAGGCTAGCTCCCAGACACCTTTATAACTCATAGTCTGAGTTGTGGGTCTAGAGAGCAAGGAAAGAGAGTCATGATAGTGATGATGGTTCTCCAATGACCAGATGCCTCATGCCCACTCTGCCCTAGGCTTCTGGCCTGTCTTCCCTACAAATTTCCACCTCCCCTACATTTCAGCCAAATCCCCCAACTCCTTAGTCTAGCTCATTTCACAAAGGAATAAATTAGAACGCAACCTGATTGAACTAATTCACGCTAATATGCTTGTTATCTAAGAAAATCTATGCCATTCAGTAGGGTGGACTTAGAAAAAATTGCTTTCTGTTCAGTGTATTTTCTTATAATGCACTTGTAGTCTATAAGCATGCTTGGATCAGGTCAAAGAATTAGTATCTTATTGACCACACATTTCTTTCTAAAATTTTTTAATGTTTAGGGGCACCTGGGTGGCTCAGTTGGTTAAGCATCCAACTTTGGCTCAGGTCATGATTTCATGGTCTGTGAGTTCAAGCCCCGCATTGGGGTCTGTGTTGACAGCTTGGAGCCTGGAGCTTGCTTCGAATTCTGTGTCTCCCTCTCTCTCTCTTCCCCTCCCCAGTTCATGCTCTCTCTCTCTCTCTCTCTCTCTCTCAAAATAAAAAAAATAAATAAATAAGAAATAAACATAAGAAAATATTAAACAATTTTTAATGTTTATTTATTTATTTTGGGGGGGAGAGAAGAGTCTGAATGGGGGAGGGGCAGAGAGAGAGGGAGGCAGAGAATCTGAAGTAGGCTCTGCATTGTCAGTGAGGAGATAGACACGGTGTTCAAACTCAAGAACCGTGAGATCATGACCTGAGCTGACGTCAGTCGCTTAACTGACTAAGCCAGCTAGGCACCCCTTTTGCAGACAGATTAAGTTTCATAGGGAAAGGCATAAGTAATATCTTAAAAGAGAGTAAAGTGGGGAAACAATTTCAAAAGGCAGTTAAGTACATAGCTACCTAGTTCAATTGCTAGAAGACTGGATTGCATTTATGGAGTTTGGAAAGCAAAGGAGTGATCTGGAAACACAAGAGCTATGCTGTAAATCTGCTTTGTTCCACATCAATCAAAATTTGGTGTCCATTCTGAATATTTTAAGCAGGAAGACATTTTAATATGTTAAATCTTATCAAATTTTGCTTACCAAAATAGTGATGAGTGTTGGGGGAACTGGCTCTGGTTCTGGGCCTCTAGGTATATAGAACACTCCGGAAATGACGCACCTGGAAAACTACCGTTTCTTAAGCCTTAAGAACTTGAGTTCAAGAACTTACACTGGAGCTTTGAGCTGGGATAAGGAAGTGGGCATCACAAAGCTGCTGACACTGCTGGCAAGGCCAATGCCAATGCCATGGCTACCTTGACACATAGAAAGCTAAACAGGCGCTAGTTTGCTGCTGCAGAAAATCTTGGTGTCTTCGTGGTTGTGTTTATCTTTTTTTTTTTTAATATGCTCTATGACCAATGTGGGGCCTGAACTCACAGCCCTGAGATCAAGAGTTGCATGCTCTACAGACTGAATCAGACAGGTGCCCCATGTTTATCTTATTTTCGCCTCATCAGACTCCTACAAGCATATCTAATTGGTAAACAATATTTGCATCCAGAACCTGCAAAGGAGTGTGGGAAGTATAGTTTTAGCTTTCTGATATCTGCCATACAGGAAGGCACTTTAGATCTACATGGTCCAGTAGAACTTTCTGTGATGAAGGAAGTGTTGTTCTTCATCTGTACTGTCCAGTACAGTTGATGGATGTGGCAACTGAACACTTGAAATGTGGCTAGGCAATTGAGGAAGTAAATTTAAATTTTTGTTTTGTTTTAATTAAAATAATTTAAACTTAATTTTGAAGAGTCACATGTATCTGGTAGCCAAGGTATTGATTACTGTGGATCCAGAAGGAGGATGGAATGGAGGTGGAAGGAGCAATTCATAGGATCCATAACACTGATTATAATCCTTGAAAATCACTGTGGAGGGTAACCCTCATGGCCTCTATTTCCACACCTGTAAAATGAGGGTAACTTCTTCAAAGTGTAATGTTACAGTAAGGTAGCTGGGAAACAGTTTGTGGTTAGTAATAAATTCAGGACAATGAATACCAGGGGGCTGTGGTAAGAAAGATTATCCCAGGCGATAAAGATAAATACCCTTGAAACTAGGATCTGGCACAGTACCCTTGACTCTTTTCAAAGTATACATTTCTAAGAGAAAGCTGATGATGTGTTCTTGGATGAACTTGGCTTCTTTGTAGCCTGGACTTCTCTCCTGAACTCCATGTCCATGTATCTGTCTACTGGATGGCCCTACCTGGATTCCCAACAGTTACCTCAAATTCAGCACGTTTATCCATCTACCTTTCCATCCATCCATCCATCCATCCATCCATCCACCTTTCCTTCCATCCATCCATCCATCCATCCAACCATCTGTCCAAATATACACAAACATGTATCATATGCTACCATATACAAATTCATGAGCTAGACATTTGGAGTATAATGTTGAACAAAAAAGATAATACCTCTTTTTTGGAGCTGATAGCTAATAGGAAAGGCAGAGAATAACAGGCAGTGGGGCAAGTGGAAATACACGGTGCAATGGGAATACCTTGGAGGAGCACCAGACCTAGACCAGGAACTGCCCAGACTGTCAGAGAAGCCTCCCTGGAGAAGCAAAAAATTGGGATCTAGCCAAAACAGGCAGAGGGGAGCACCAAAAGCAGAGGCTCAGAGGCAAGAAAGAATGCAACACATTCCAGGTGGCAGAGAAGGTCAGTTAACTAGAGTATGTGAGGGACTGGTGTAAGATGGGGTAGGTAGAGACAGATGATACAGGATGTTGAAAGTCAAGCTAATTGGACTTTATGCTAAAAGCACAGGGGGGCATAGAAAGATTGTAAGAAAGGTATTTGCTTTTTGGGGAAAAGCTCTGTTATCAACTGAATTGTGTCCCTCCCCCAAATTCATATTTCGAAGCCCTAACCCTTGATTTGGAGATGAGGCCTTTGGGAGATAATTAGGAATTAGGTTTTTGGTGAGGTCATGATGTCATGGGGCCCTTATGATGGGATAAGTGTCTGTATAAGAAAAGACCCCAGACAGCTTGCTCTTACTCTCTCTTTCTATCATGTGAGGACACAGCAAGATGGTGGCCTTCTGTTGGGGCACCTATGTGGCTCACTTGGTTATGTGGCCAACTTCGGCTCAGCTCATGATCTCGCGGTCCGTGAGTTCGAGCCCTGCATTGGGCTCTGTGCTGATAGCTCAGAGCCGGGGCCTGTTCTGTTTCTGTGTCTCCCTCTCTCTCTGCCCCTCCCCCATTTGCACTCTGTCTCTCTCTGCCTTTCAAAAATGAATAAATGTTAAAAAAATCAAAAAAAAAAAAAAAAAGATGATGGACTTCTACAAGCCAGGGAAAGAGTTCTCACCAGAAACCAACCATGCTGGCATCTCCACTTCTAGCCTCCAGAACTCTGAGAACTACATTTCTCTTGGTTAAGCCATCCAGTCTATGAGATTTTGTTATAGTAGCCTGAGCTAACTACTTTGAACCCTCTGGTTGCAATGTGAATGAATTCTCAGAAAACAAGTCTGGACTCAGGGAGACTGTTGGAAGCAGGAGGTTGTTGATGTAACTCATAGATGAATGAGGGTGGTAACACAAAGGTAGTAACAATAGAGAAGGAGAGACGAGTGCAGGTTATGGAGATAAATATAGATTTCTGACTTGGCAAGTGGGTGAATATTGGTGCTAAGGTAGGGAACAAAAGAAGAAAAGTTGGTTTTGAGATGGGGAGATGAATTAAATTTTCAATGTGATAGGCAGAATAATGGTCTTCCCAAAGATGTCCATTCCCTAATTCCAAGAATCTGTGACTATCACCTTACATGATAGAAGAGATTTACAGATGTGATTAAAAGATGCAGAGGAGCACCTGTGAGGCTAAGTCAGTTGAACATCCAACTCTTGATTTCGGCTCAGGTCATGATTCCAGGGTCATGGGATCATGCCCCACATTGGACTCCATGCTGAGCATGGAGCCTGCTGAGATTCTTTCTCTCCCTCTCTCTCTCTGCCCCTCTCCTCTGCTCATGCTTTATAAAACAAAAAATAATAAGTAATAAAAAAGTAAAAATAAAAGATGGGGAGATTATCCTGGATTAGCTGGGTGGGCCCAATCCAATCACAGAATCATAATATGGAGAACTTTTACTGGCTGGGTTAGAGAGATAAGATAGATCAGATAGAGCAAAAGGGAGGGAAGAGCTGAGCCCTCCATTACTGGTTTTGAAGATGGAGGAAGGGGGCCCCAAGCCAAGGAATGTGATAGCCCCTGGACGCTGGGAATGATTCTCAGTTGATAGCCGGCAAAGAAATGGGTACCTCAGTACTACAACCACAAGGAACTAGCTGAATTATGCCCAAAACCCAATGAACAGAAAACAGATTTTGAGCTAAAGCCTCCAGAGAGAAATGTAGCCTCATGACACTTCGATTAGTCTAGTGTGAGATCTGTACTGGACGCCTGGCCTGCAGACCTATAAGGTAATACATTTGTGCTGTTTTAAGTTCCTACATTGGAGATAATTTGTTAGGGTAGCATAACAAACAAATATTGGCCCTCACCTGCGTGGTTTGTAGGCACACCAGTTGGCATGTAGTTAGGAGCTTAACTCACACTGGTAATTTGAACAAATTTATAAAGAATTTGTAAAGAACTGTTAACGAGTAAAAGGTGATTAACAGATAAGAAAGAATTCTAAAGAATATAGAAATAGCAAATGTAGGGAGCAGCCAGTACCTCTAGGGCTGTGAGAAAGTACCCAGGGAAGAACAAACTTAGCCAGATCTTGCAAGATGGGAAATTGTTTGGGATTGTTTAGTTTGTGACGTAATAGCTTTGGATCACTGGACAAAACAAAGTGAAGATCTTGCAGCAAGACTTGATGAACAATAGTTAGTCCTGAAGAGTAAATAATTTTAGTTGTTTTGTATTGTAATCTTTAGGAGTAAAGCATTTCCTGGAATGAATAGCTACATTAGTTTTGCTTGTTCTCAATATTGTTTAACATAGCAATAGAAAATATGCAGGTCCCAGTATTATTTTAATGCAGGTACGGAAAAATATGTTGGTTTAAATTTCCATTACCTTTGCTAATCTCATGGGAAGAAAAGATACCCTCATTTTTGTTGGATTTTATGTTTCACAAATGAGTTGAAGAGCTTTTCATATATAGTTCTGTGAGAACTCCTGTGAATTAATCCTTTTACTGATTGGTTTGTAAGAATGTGGCATAAAATATATTCTTTATCATTTGAGCTCTGATTTTTCCCAGTGTGTCATTTGTTTTTCACTTTGTTTTTACCTTTTGTTTTAATACAGAAATATTAAACCCGTTTATATTGAACTACAAATCAGTCTTTTCTCTGTAAGATTTCTGGGTTTCAGGTTATGCTTTATTTTATTTTTTTCAACGTTTATTTATTTTTGGGACAGAGAGAGACAGAGCATGAACTGGGGAGGGGCAGAGAGAGAGGGAGACACAGAATCAGAAACAGGCTCCAGGCTCTGAGCCATCAGCCCAGAGCCCGACGCGGGGCTCGAACTCACGGACCGCGAGATCGTGACCTGGCTGAAGTCGGGCGCTTAACCGACTGCGCCACCCAGGCACCCCTCAGGTTATGCTTTAAAATGCCTTTGCAGATGCACCTGATTGTTACCTGTGCCCGCTTCCACGGAGTGAGTGTGGAGGGATGAGAATGCTTATGCTGTGGAATTTATACATTTATGTGTTCTTTGGATTTATTATAAAAACCATCCTCTACTATTAGGCTTTTTAAAATATGTTTTTCGGGGCACCTGGGTCGCTCAGTTGGTTAAGTGTCTGACTTCAGCTCAGGTCATGATCTCACTGTGAGTTCAAGCCCCTCATTGGGCTCTCTGTTCTCAGTGCAGAGCCCACTTTGGATCCTCTGTCCCCCTCCACGGCTCTCTCTCTCTCTCAAAAATAAATAAAGATTAAAAATATTTTTTTCAAACATAGTAATGCTTTTCCCATTCCAAGATGATAATCTTACAGAGCTTTTTATGTTTAAAAAAATATATGCTTATTTAAGGCGAGAGTTGTAGCCAGTTTTTCCACCCAAACAGCTAAGCAATTGCCCCAACTTTGTTGAATATCCCATCTTTTCTCCCTGATTTGCCATACCACCTTTATAAGATGCTAAATTTCCATACACATTTGGGATAATTTATGGACCATTCACATCCACATTCCTGTACATTTGTGTCAATACCATACTTTTTAATTAATTTATTTTTAAAAATGTTTATTTATTTTTGAGAGAGAGCAAACATGGGGGAGGGGCAGAGAGTGAGGAAGAGAGAGAATCCCGAGCAGGCTGCATGCTGTCCGCTCAGAGCCCGACATAGGGCTCAATCCCACAAACCACAGGACCATGACCTGAGCCGAGATCAAGAGTTAGACGCTCCGCTCCTTATCAGGGAAATACAAATCAAAACCACACTCAGGTATCACCTCACGCCAGTCAGAGTGGCCAAAATGAACAAATCAGGAGACTATAGATGCTGGAGAGGATGTGGAGAAACAGGAACCCTCTTGCACTGTTGGTGGGAATGCAAATTGGTGCAGCCGCTCTGGAAAGCAGTGTGGAGGTTCCTCAGAAAATTAAAAATAGACCTACCCTATGACCCAGCAATAGCACTGCTAGGAATTTATCCAAGGGATACAGGAGTACTGATGCATAGGGGCACTTGTACCCCAATGTTCATTGCAGCACTCTCAACAATAGCCAAATTATGGAAAGAGCCTAAATGTCCTTCAACTGATGAATGGATAAAGAAATTGTGGTATATATACACAATGGAGTACTATGTGGCAATGAGAAAAAATGAAATATGGCCCTTTGTAGCAACGTGGATGGAACTGGAGAGTGTGATGCTAAGTGAAATAAGCCATACAGAGAAAGACAGATACCATATGGTTTCACTCTTATGTGGATCCTGAGAAACTTAACAGGAACCCATGGGGGAGGGGAAGGAAAAAAAAAGAAAAAAAGAGGTTAGAGTGGGAGAGAGCCAAAGCATAAGAGACTGTTAAAAACTGAGAACAAACTGAGGGTTGATGGGGGGTGGGAGGGAGAGGAGGGTGGGTGATGGGTATTGAGGAGGGCACCTTTTGGGATGAGCACTGGGTGTTGTATGGAAACCAATTTGTCAATAAATTTCATAAAAAAAAAAAAAAAAAAGAGTTGGACGCTCAACTGCCTGAGCCACCCAGGCATCCCCATACTGCTTTATTTACTTTAACTTTATTAAAATGTTTTAATATCTTTGGGCCACTTTCACCCTCCCCCTTTATTACTATTATTTTTCAGAATATCTCCGACTGTATTATGACTTTCTTCTTTTTATATTAATTTTGGTAATATTTGACCCAAACCGCCACAAATCATGTTGGTGTTTTCATTATAATTGTAATGATATATAGATTTAGGGAAAACAGATATCTTCATAATCTTGTATCTTTCCATCCTAAAATAACGTGTATCTTCCTCTCCAAAAACAAATTTTCTCTCCTTTAAGTCCTTAAGTAGAATTTTAGAAACTCATGATTTTGTGAAAATTTTTTTTTCCAAGCTGCTTTTATTCTTTTATTGTTTTATGAGGTCTCTTGGCTTTTCCAATTTTTCTGAGTCTCTATTTTAGGCATGTAGTTTATAGACAGACAGCCTAGAGTGTGGTTTCATTTTTTGACGCAGTCTGAGTTTTTCATTTTCTAAGGATTTTATTTCCCTTTCATGTAGTGCTATCACAGATGTTTGTTTGGCTTCTGTATTGTTATTTCAAAAAGCCTTAAGTCTGTTTGGGCTATTGTAACACAAAGACCATAGCCTGGGTGGCTTAAACAACACTTATTTCTCCCAGTTCTAGAGGCTGGGAAGTCCAAGATCAAGGTGCTAGCAGATTGGGTGCCTGGTCAGAGCCTGCTTCCTGGTTCATAGAGGGCTCTCTTCCAGCTGTGTCCTCACATGGGGGAAAAGAGACCAGAAGTAAGCTCTGGTTAGGGTTAGGGTTCGGGTTCGGGTTCGGATGAGGGCTGTACCCTGATGACTTCATATAATCCTATTTACCTCCTGAAGGCCCTACTTCCTAATACTATACACTGCAGGGGTGGGTAAGGTTTTGGCATAAATTTTGAGGGGGACACAAATATTCAGTCCCTAACATAGTCATAGTCTGAGTTTTCTTTTTATGTCTTTTCTTGGTAGTCTACCTCACCACTGCCATCCAGACAAGTTGGGTGTTTTTGTTTTGGAGAAAAAAGTTACTTTTATTTCTCTTCAAATAAAGGTTTTTGTTTAGATGTTCTGAACTCTGTTCCAGACTGTTAGCATAAATTATTATTATTTCTACATTATGCAGAAGGATTTTTAAAAGATGCCAAAATTAGGTGACAAGTTGGTCTAACATTTCAAAGTCCCATTGATCTTTTTATACTGAGTAGTGCTCTCACGTTTTGAGCATTTACTGTGGACCAGGCATTTCACATGTTACCTCATCTAATCTGTAGATTATTTCTAGGAGATGGGTATTGCATTTCCCATTTTCATGTGAAGAAATCAAGTCTCAAAGGCCTAGGAAATGCCCACCTTCAAACATTGGGGGATTTGAACCATAGTCTTTCTACTTTCTTCTCTTGCCTTTCTTCATATCCCTTCTACATCCTGAGGGAAGAAATCCAAGCTATGTTATCATCTGTATGTCTTGGTTGATGAATCAAAGGAAAGGGTTGGAAGTGAAACTTCTCTAAGTATAGTTTACTTTTGACTTTTGAACTATGTAAACGTTTTGTTTTTTTCTGAAGACTAAAATCAGCAGGAAAAAGAATGCTAACCCTAAAATTGAAAATTAATTGAAATTAATAACCTTAACTCTTTATCAAATTGGCTACATAACCATACAGAGGAAAGAATTATTTCTAGTCATTCTGGAACATGTTCTTCTGGTATACATTCCTGGTGAGGTATATTCTAATGAAAAAAGAATTGCAAATAATTTCAAACTTCACGCAATAGTTTTATTATTAGGAGTAATATTTGTATGATAATTTTGAAATATATAATTTATATATTAGGAAGGGACAAATAAGAATGTTAATGTTAAGATCCAAATTTTTCATTGTGGGAGAAAGGAGATACATGTAAGAAATTAAAGTAAAAATCCTGTGTTAAATTTGATATATTAATACGAACTCAAGGTTTAGATTCTTTTACTTTCTCTGTTCACTGAAAGTACCTAAAAGCAACAGTATCCCAGTAGCATTGTTAACTGAGGATCTATCCTTCGTTCTTGTTTTTGCTGCCAGTTTTGGCAAAGCCTCATCACATGGGTAGGAAAGGACTAGGTGCCCCGGGCTAAGACTGTTTCAGGTAAGGAAATAAGTCAGTGTTTATAGCAGTTGGGGATTTTAAAATTGTTTGCCAGGGGTGAGGTCTGCCCCAGTCCTCTTCATCATCATTTTGTAAAGGCTACATTGCTCACTAATGCTTTATATGAAAGTGGACACTTTTGGGTAAACATAAAGGCGGAGTTGTATCCTATGTCTGGATTAATGCTGGCTAGGAATCTGGAATTGAGAACAGGAAATGTTGAGAATTTAAATTCCTGGGAGTTAGTAAAAACTCCTGGAACAACTTCACATTTTCAAAGGCTATATAATTGGTAATTGGTAGGATCAAAGCTGAGGTGACCAAGGGGGACAACTCAGATAATATCTGGGTTGTAGGAGGCATAAGTATATCTGTGATATGAAAAAAGGATGGAGTTGGAAAAATACTAAGGCCCAGAGAAGGATGGAAGGATCTAGAAGGCCGGGGAGGAGTGAAGGGTTCTACTAGGCTGGATGCTGTGGAGAGGGATTGTGGATTCACCTTCCTCTTTAAGGACCCTCTCCCACATCGAAAACACTATCACTTTTCCATAACTCCATGGTGGGGACCTAGAACTCTAGTCTATAGTACATTTTCTCAGCGCTCAGTTGTTTGAGGCTTCTGTGCACTTCAGATAAACTCTGCTTTCAGATACTTTCTCAATAAGCGTTGGGGCACTAGTTCCATTTTATATTTTCTGTGAGTATGGGATTCCTTTTTCTATTCCTCTACTATTTACAGAGGAAGCAAATTTTACCAACATTTAGGAAAAACAGACACATCAATATGGCAAAGGAACCTTAGGGCCAGCCCCCAGCAGAGAGGAAACTTCTCCTCTTCCTACTTTTCTACACCAATTATGTTGATACAGAGAGCCACCTGAGATGGAAACTCTCAGGAAAGGCTAGAATGTCATCACAGAGCACAGGACAGGCATAGGAGTGGGAACTGGGGTTTATATCTGAAGCTCACAGTCCCTCTATCTGGGATGATAGAGGGCTCCTATAGAACCCTGATAACAGTGAGTCACCTGCCATAGACTGGATTATAAAGAGAGTTCAGGGTACCTGTGGAGGACAGAGTCCCTCAACTCTATTCATCAGTCGTGATTCCAACTCCGGTATCTCTGGGCCAGGGCCTCCCTTTGTGTTGGGGCTGATATGGAGAAGAGTGCTCCTCGCCTTTGAAAGCCTCAAATCAGATGCTGGAACCCAAGCTCTGTCATCAGGGTCAAGTCCCATGTGAAGGAATACACATGAGCTTTCTGTTCTGGGCAATTTGTGTCCTTTACCTGAACAGGATAGGGACTGAAAAATAGTTGAGATTGACATACAGAAAACCCTTTTTGAAATTTTTATAGAAGGAAAAGTGGACAATATTCTATTCACTTTAAAGTGACTAACAGAGCTCTATTAATTTAGAAAATCAGATTATCCGTGAATAATGAATAATGAATGTCTGCAGCTAATCTAGAGAGAAGAGCATGAAAATTTGGTCCTAGCCACTCACTGTAGTCTCTTAAGATCAGTGCACAGTCAGAAAGAGGAACAAAGGTCTAGCATTAAAAGGCAAGGTTTTGTATTGTCAACCTTAATCTCACCTGTCCATGAGGACCCAGGTCCACAATCTTTGTGGATGGCAGTTCCTAGAGCAATTCCCATTAGAAAACAGAACTCTTAGAGGGGAGGTTCACAACAAGGATTCCCTGTTCTGCCATGGGGAGGGCCACGTGAGATATATTGGAAACACTACTGGTTTTGGAGGCAGAAACCCCAGATCCTGATTTTGGACAAGCTGTCTGACTTCCCAAGGTTCAGGTTCCTCCTCTGAGGTATCATCTGGTCTCCATACCTCACAGGGTTGTTGTGAGGATCCCATGAGATAATGTCTGTGAAAGGCCTTCCTATTATTGTCATGGCCTATTCTATCTTGTGTGTTAATTTTGTTGCTTTCAGAGTCTTAGTCCCCCAAGAGTCTGCCCCAAAGGATCATTCCACTCGGCCTCCTAAAATATCACTTTGCTCCTCTCTTCACCACAAGTAACCCAAGCTCTTGGATTCTCACATTGGAGAGGATGACTGAAAGAACCTAATGAAGCACAGGACGAGCCTTTCTGGTGAACCGGAGATGAATCTCTCTCCCCTCTTTCCTGTGTCCCTCTTCCTAGGATGACTTATGCAGTGACAGGGCCCAGTGCAGCCTGGGATTGATACTGGCTCAGAAACCTATAGGGAATGTAGGGAATATAGTCTCTGGACTCTCCAGAGGAATATTTCCGTCTGTTGCCTCTTTGCCCGAGTACCTTTTTGGAACCTATCTCCCCTCAGTGAACTCTTACCATCTTTTCCCCCTCCTTGTGTCCTATTTTCTCAAAACATCTACTTGTCACTTATTTTACCACCACCACTGGCTTTCTTTTTGTGAAAATTTGCATGGAACAGCTAATTTCACAAAAGGTTTCTGAGCATTGTTTTGTTTAGGAACCCATACTTCCTTTCTATGTATGACATGACAGGGAATTTTAGAATTCTAGTTGTTTGGCCTGATAACAATATTGTCCATCCCTAGATCCCTTCTTGGTTGAGTCTTATCACCTAGGAAATCATTTAATTCCATGATACTTCTAGCAAAGGAAGTCGGATGGCACCGAAGGAAAGTAAGTACAAACCCAACAGACAGTGTAATTAATTGCATGTTGTAGCCGGGCACTGGACTCGTACCGAGGAGTGACTAAGGTAAAAAAACAAACAAACAAACAAACAAAGAGTATTAAAGATAAAGACCTTGGAGGTATCCTGGTTAACAGACAAGAAGTGTTAACAACTGAAACCTTAACTTTGCAGAGAGGAAAGAACAAAGGAAAAGAGCAAAAGCACGTGCCGGTTAAAGCGCCGCAGCGGGTGGCTCTGGTGGTCTTGTCTGGTGGATCTTGAGGGAAGGTGGCACTTCCTGTGGTTACCAGTGCGGTCCCAATGGTCTTGGGTGGGAGGTGCAACTTCCTGCTGTTATCTGTTCTGGAATGATTCCTCAGATTTCTCTGTGTGAGGTCTCAGGACAGCCTCCCAGGGATTTCGTGTGGCTTATGCCTTTTGACTTGGGAGGCATGGGTTCCCTGTTGTGTTAGTTGTTAACAGTACCTAGTAAGGTCCTTCTCACGGAGGTTTGACTGCATTCTTTCTTTGAGGTCTGACGTAGTAACTTAAAAAAGTAAGGAAATTTGTGTTATTATTCAAAAGAATGCTAGGACAGAGAGTTAATAGAATATTTTGGTGATTCAAAAGAAAACTCTTATCTAGGCACAAAATAACTGAGGTCATTTTATGGAAAGAAAACACGAATTTTATTCTTTTTGTGTATGGTCTATGTTACAATTTGCAGTAAGAGATTTAGAAGCCTTTTCTGAGAATAAATCAGTTAACATTGAATATATCCTTAAAATTATCTTTTTGTCATTTATAGAATTAAAATTTATTAATGTACCTCTGTATGTATATGTAGACATACATAAATATGTATGTATAATAAAGTTAACTTTAATCTTAAAATATAATTTATCTAAGGGGCACCTGGCTGGCTCAGTCAGTAGAGTGTGTGATTCTCGGTCTCAGGGTTGTGAGTTTGAGCCCCACATTGATTGTAAAGATTATTTAAAAAAAAATAAAATCTTTAAACATTTATACATTCTATTAATCTACAGTCCTTATATAATGTATGTGAATAAGGATAAATTAAAACTATTATATATATTACATATATATTTCAAAGCTTAGAAACTGTTCAGGTATCCAAATATTATATATCAAGTAATTCAACATTTTCTAAAGTCTTAACATTTTAATTAAGTATATGGAAATTATAATTTTAGTTAAAACATTAAATCCTTATGATTCATAGTATTGTAAGAATTTTACAAGATCAGAACCCTTTAAAAGACATCTGTCCTGGGGCGCCTGGGTGGCGCAGTCGGTTAAGCGTCCGACTTCAGCCAGGTCACGATCTCACGGTCCGTGAGTTCGAGCCCCGCGTCAGGCTCTGGGCTGATGGCTCAGAGCCTGGAGCCTGTTTCCGATTCTGTGTCTCCCTCTCTCTCTGCCCCTCCCCCGTTCATGCTCTGTTTCTCTCTGTCCCAAAAATAAATAAACGTTGAAAAAAAAAAATTAAAAAAAAAATAAATAAAAGACATCTGTCCTATGATTTTACGTAAACACAATTTTATATTTTGTAATCTTGAAAAGTTTGCTTCAACCGTGATTCTTTTCTTGTCCCATAAAACCAACATACAAAATTTAGAAGGTTTAAATCTTGAAGTTTTAATCTTAGTTTTATATGAACTAGAATACTGTCTTAGCATTAATCTTATATAATAAAACCAGGGCAATAACTTTATATAATAAAACCAAGGCAAGGGCGCCTGGGTGGCTCAGTCAGTTAAGCATGCCACTCTTGATTGTGGCTGAGTTCATGATCTCAGAGTTGTGAGATCAAGCTGCGAGTTGGGATCCATGCTGAGCATGGAGCCTGATTGGGATTCTCACTCTCCCTCTCTCTCTGTCCCTTCCCTGCTCATGTGCTATCTCTCTCTCAAAATAAATAAACATGAAAAAAAACCCCACAAGGCAATATAGGCATAGATTGTCTCTAATCAATATGATTAACTCATTCTAATTTATCCAAAATTTATTTATGAGACAATTACAGGATACTTTAAAAAATACACTTTATAAACTTTGTATTCATGAAACAAAATTTAAGTAATCTTAAAGTCATAATTAAAAGCTCTTATATTAGGGGCACCTGGGTGGCTCAGTCGGTTGAGCATCTGACTTTGGTCCAGGTCATGATCTCACAGTTTGTGAGTTCGAGCACCGCGTCAGGCTCTGTGCTGACAGCTCGGATCCTGAAGCCTGTTTCGGATTCTGTGTCTCCCTCTCTCTCTGCCCCTCCCCAGCTCATGCTCGCACTCTGTCTCTGTCAAAAATAAATAAACTTAAAAAAAAATTTAAAAGGTCTTATATTGAAGCTAACTTCTCTCATAGCTATAGTAATGAAGGCTACTATTTAAATACATTTGTCTACATTTTATAATGCAAAATAGTTTACTGACATTTTTATTTTCTTTATTCTTTGACATTTTTGACTATATAGTATGCAAAATAATGACCATGATTTTTTTTTTTTTTTTCTGAGCAATTGATCTTTAAAAATTCCCAAGTGAGGGAAAAACAGAGGGACAGACCAACAACAAAGTGAGTGGAGTGCCTGGGTGGCTGCTCAGTTGGTTAAATGTTTGACTTCTGCTCAGGTCATGATCGTGTGGTTAGTGAGTTAGAGCCCTGCATTGGGCTCCCTGATGGCAGTGTGGAGTCTGCTTGGGAATTTTTCTCTCTCCTCTCTCTCTGCCCCTCCCCTGCTCTCTCTCTCTCTCTCTCTCTCTCTCATAAATAAACTTAAAAAAAAAGTAAGAGGTAGCTTTAGACAAATATGAAATTATCAATGTAAAAGGTTATCTTTTCGGGGCGCCTGGGTGGCTCAGTCTGTTAAGTGACTTCAGCTGAGGTCATGATCTCACGGTTTGTGGGTTTGAGCCCTGCGTCGGGCTCTGTGCTGATTGCGCAGAGCCTGGAGCCTGCTTTGGATTCTGTGTCTCCCTCTCTCTCTGCTCCTCCCCCACTCACGCTCTGTCTCTCTCTCAAAAAATAAATACATATTAAAAAAAAAAAAGGTTATCTTTTCTCTGTAAGGAGAAGGGAGAAAGTTTAGATGCAGGAAGACCTGTTTCATATATACATAGACCCAAAAGAGAAAGTCATTATAGGTTTAAACAGTAACTCAAGCCCTTGACAATTTTATCAAGCCATACAATTAAAAGCCAGTGTTTATTAATCCCTACAGAATGGAAACAGAGGGGAAATCTACATTAATCACAGCGATCTCTCTCTTTTAGACCAGTTATACAATCTCCTGAGAGTTTCTGTTCCCTTTTTGCCTTAGGCATTTCTCAAATGAACATTCCTGTTCATGTCAAAGTTCCCCTAGTGGCCACTATAATTCTAATTTATCCTCGGTGAAGTTATGCCAGGTGCTAGCACAGACTTATTAGCAGACAAGCCCATGAGAGATTTTTTGACTGTTGTTCAGAGGTAGAATATCACTTGTGTTTTAAGTCCTCAGCCCTAAGGTTAGGCTGCTTCTACTTGCTGACCTGGGAAATCAGCAGCCACCTGGCTCTGTGTGGAGAGATCTTTCAAAGCCAATTTCTCATACCCAGAGAAGACTGGAGAAAGTTCTCATAGACAAACAGAAGCTGGTGGACAAACATAAGGCAGAAGATGGTGTTAAAAGTCAAACTTCACCAGGGGACACTCAGGTCTGAGCAGAAACCAAAAATTCTAGCAGACAAATATTAAACTGGTTGTATCTTTGGTCCTTTGATATCGGAATCTAAATTCAGTGTAAAATCACACAGAGACAAAGAGACCTTCAATGTCTTGAGATTCAAGGAGTCTCAGATATGCACATTAGTACTCAGTTAAGGAGGCCAAAGCTTAGTAGGGAGGGTATTGACCGAGTATCAAGAGAACCTCCAAGTGTCCTAATCAGGACACCAGGAACAAACTTATAGTTGACAAAGTCAGGTTTATTGGCTTGTTGCAATGAGGGAGGTCACATACCAGAGGAACCATGGCATGTGCCACCAAGAAAGGGAAAAATTATGATGCAGTTTTAAGGAGGGATGGCATTTAGGTGAAATTTATTTATTTTTTTTTAGCATTTATTTATTTTTGAGAGTGAGAGAGAGAGAGAGAGAGAAAACGAGTGGAAAGGGGCAGAGAGAGAAGACACAATCCAAAGCAGGTTCCAGGCTCTGAGCTGTCAGAACAGAGCCTGATGCGGGGCCCAAACTCACAAATTGTGAGATCACGACCTGAGCTGAAGTCAGACGCTTAACTGCCACCCAGGCACCCCTGAAATTGATATGAAACAGTATTTTGATAAGTTAAAGCAAAGGAGGGCTGTATGTAAAAGGGATAACATCAGGTCTGGATGGTGAAATGGGACACAAGGTCTCCTTTTCTTAGAAACTACAAATTAAGATAGATGTAGAATGTTATACCCCTGAACCCCTATCTTGAATCTGTACCTGGGTTGGATATCAAGGCAGTTGCTCTATGTCAAAGTGAATTAGATCCTGTAGGCAACAGCAGGATGTGTTGTTCTTACTGAAATTATTTCAAAAATGAAGTTTCTGATAAACTATGATTTTAGAAAGCAAGATTTCTTAGTAACAAAGTAATAGTCATGCTACTGAGTGTCATTAGGACACTTTACAGCTGCAGTGTTTCCTTGGGAGAAATAGAATTTTCTGCTAATTTTGCAGCTGGCTTTATCTGTGTTCTGTGTCTGTTTTCCCAGCTTGATGAATGACATGGTGGATTTTCATTGTCTCAGGCCAAACTAATTTTCACTTTCTCAACATGTAACTCAGTCTCTTGTTTTACCAGCCTGTAGAACTTGCCAGAAGGAAGCTGTGGTGGCATGGGACTTTTTCTGGAAGTGATTAATCTCTTCCCTTCTTTTCTGTTTCCCCGCTTCTTAAGATGGGCTGTGCAATTTTGGGGCCCCAGTGCTGCCTGCGGTTGTTCCTGAAGGAGGAACCCACAGGGAACAGAATGAGAAAGCAAGTCTTGGGATGAGGTTTATAAAAGGTGTACAGCTTTCTCCACTATCCAAAACTAGTGTGTTCCTATGAAAACTTTCATAAGCCAAAGAAGAAAAAAATAGCATAAAGCAAACATTACCATTTCTAGAAATTATTTTGAATGTTCCCACCTTCCCCCCCCCCCAAAAAAAAAAAAAACTTCTTAGGCTTTTCTGATACCTTAGGGCACATCTTGCTAAGGGAGGCACAGAATAAATTGAGATAGAGCACAGATGCTCACAGACATAGTTCAGAGCTCTGGTGGCTGGAGGCTGAGATGCTGAGTGTAGTTCCTGGGGGAAGGAACTTGGTGGGGTCGCTCTCACTGCCACTGCTACTGCTTGGGGTGCGGCCTGCCTCTATAACTGCAACACAAACGCTGAGTGCTATTTTCACTCTTCACCTTTTGATGGTAAAAGCAAAAGTTCTCTTTGGAATTCTTTCGGGTAGTGAAAACAGGTAGTAATGTAGGTCTTTCATAAAAGCAAAGTGGGGGAAGTACATGTATCATGGGTATAGGATGTTCTAATGGGCAGGGGCAGTATGCCTTAGGGGTCCTTACCCTCTCCAGACCCTCTTGTTCCTATTCTGTGTCAGTAACTGCTGGGTCAAGACCTGAGCAGGGAGGGTTGGGAAGGCATCCGTGTGGAGGGTGACCTTCTGTTTTTAGCAGGCCTGTGAAAGATGCTGCTCTGTCAGTGTCCCCTTTGTTCCTTCGGCTCCTCTGCCTGAGTTGTCTTTAACTCTGGCCTCCACTCTTTTACCAGACCTTCCAGAAAACCCATTACCAGCCCTTCAGGCTGAGCCCATTCACTGTTTTTTTTAAACTTTTTTTTTTTAATCTTTTATTTTTGAGAGACAGAGAGACAGCATGTGAGCAGGGGAGGGGCAGAGAGAGAGGGAGACACAGAATCCAAAGCAGGCTCCAGGCTCGGAGCTGGTGGCACAGAGCCTGATGTGGGGCTCGAAATCACAGAGCTGTGAGATCATGACCTGATCCAAAGTGAGACGCCTAACCAACTGAGCCACCCAGGCGCCTCTGAGCCCATTCGCTTCTGGCCTATTTATCAGCCTCCCTTCCCAGGACCCTGCAGAATCCTGTCAACCCTTGCACCTCCCTAGCTCGTGTCTGACTCCTTCTCTCTGTGCTCTGCCCTTCACAGTGGGCCCCACTCCCTCATCCCTGCTTTCCCCCTATTACTGCTGCCAGAGGCTCTCCCAAATTCTCAATCCTCTCTTTTACCACTCCAATGACGGCTTTATCTCCTCTGCCTGAGAATCCTCCTTGCCTTGGTCTCACCTCATCTTTCATTATCCTTCCTTCATCCCCACAAACCAGTTTCCTCATTTTTCCCCCAAGATCCCTCTGCTTCCATTTGACCCCAGGCTCCCTTATTCAGTCTCATCACTGGGCACCAGATCCCTTTTTGCCCTGGAGCTACAATTGTAACAGACCGTCTTCTACTCCCCTCATTTACCCTTCCTTCTCTCCTCTGGAACACACAGAACTACTAGACCCTCTTACGCAACCAGATCCCACTTCTTCGTATGATGCTACCCTCTTTGTAAGGACCTCAGCTTCCCATTTCTCACCAATACCTCATTCCATTCACTCCATGAATCCCACTGATTCATTTGCCTGTCAGCCCCCTCCACCAACTGTCTCTACCCCACCATTGCTGGACTCTAACAGTGTTGGTTTTTGGCTTGATTTCAGTCTTACTGAGCACTGTCCCAAAGAGCTCATCTTCAGAAAACCCCCTTCTGTCTGGCCTCTTCTGTTGCAACAACCTCAAGCATTGATTGCTCGAAACACTTGCTCATTTCCACCTTCTGGTGGCAGGTGTCTGCTGAGGACTTGTTTCTCCCTACCTTCTCATACTGTGATTTCCAGCAGGAGTTTTTTTCTCTTTGTCCATCAGGTTCTATCTCTGGGTAGATCCTGTAACCAGATATGTAGATGCAGGTAGACATGCTTTCCTCAGCTCTACTGTCCAGAAGCTCCTGGAGGTACAAGTCACAAAGAGTACAGATTTCCAGATTTGGGAGGGCAAAGAGGAGGGGATCATTTCTTTAAAAACTTTTTTTTTATATTTATTTATTTTTGAGACAGAGAGAGAGACAGAGCATGAGCAGGGGAGGGCCAGAGAGAGAGGGAGACACAGAATCCAAAGCAGGCTCCAGGCTCTAAGCTGTCAGCACAGAGCCCAACGCAGGGCTCGAACCCACGAGCTGTGAGATCATGACCAGAGCCGAAGTCAGATGCTTAACCGGCTGATCCACCCAGGCGCCCCTTTCTTAAGGAGGGGATCATTTCTAAAACAACAGAGGACACATTACCAACTCCATTGTTCTGTGATTCCCTTAGTGTCACTTGCTGTTCCATAGCCCTCTGACTCTTCTGGATATGTGAAGGTGAACTAGAGAAATTGCATAGTCTGTAGGAACTTACAAATCCCCAAACCTTCAGAGACTCTGCAGCAGAAATGTAGCTAGTTCTTCTGAGGTCCTTACTCTGCACAGCAAGTCCCTGTTGGCTACTCTCCTGTCGTTTGACCGTTGTCCCTCACCACTTTCTCTTATTTAGTCTCTAATGCCCTCCTCCTGCAACCCAAATGCAGATAACCAATCCCCAGACCTTTTCCCCCACCCTTGGAGGAAAGTTCTAGAGAGGAAGAACTTATCAAAGAAGGAGGGTACCTTCTCTAAGTTGAGTTTCCACTTTAGGAATATGATAATGGAGATAAATTTAGGAATGAATTGGAATTCTTTCAAGGATTAAACAGTTGAGGGAGATAGTCAAGGTCAAAGCATCCCCAGCTCTGGAGCAGCCTGGGTCAGCAGAAGCCCTGTGTCCATAAGCTTCAGGCCCCAAGGAAAAGCCAGGAAAAGAATGTAGCCCCAAAGGATGAGAGGGCCCTTAGGATATCCAAAACATACATGCATCAAAGAAAGGAGGTAGGACTTGGGGACATATCAATCCAAGCAGTCACCCTCCCAGCCCAGGGACTTAGGTGACACCCTAATGAACAAGACCCATAGTTTTTGCCCCAGCTGGAATAAAGTACAAAACATCACTTGGGAACAAAGGACGAGATGCTGTTTCAGCGGCTTTGTCCTGGGACACAGGCTAAGGGCAAGTAGGTTGCTTCCAAAAACTCCATCACCTGTGCGTTGTCCATATCCAAATTGAAACCAGAGGGGTCTGGGTAAAGTATCACAGTCATTGTTACAAGCATTTGGGACACATCAGTGAGAAAGACAAAACTCCCTGCCCTTGTCGAGTTTACATCATTGGTTCTTGAGTCTCCTTCCCCTCAAACTGCTCAAAACTCTATCAGACCTCCTTCATTTTCCTCAAGCCTCCTCCTCAACACCTCCTCAACACATTTTGCTGTGTGGCCTGCTCCTGAAAGGTACCACAAGCCTTCCCATGGGAGCCTTTCGTCATCAGATCTTCTAAAGGGTTGCATCCCACCCTCCTTTCCTCCTTCCTTACTGCTGTGTGAAGGAGGGGTCCTTCCGGGAGGCCTTCCTTGACCCTCCCAAAGAAGGATGGGTGTCTTCACTTTCATCATCACAACTCTTGTTACACTATGTTGCAACTCTGGGCGACCTTCCCTCTTCTCTGAGCTTCCCTGGGGGGCCTTCTCTCTCTCCCTCACTGATGGCCTGTGTGTCACACCCAGGTAACGGTCAATAATCGTGAGGGAATTGACGACGGAGATTGGAGGAAGCCTCTGGGGGCGGGGCTGCACCCCGGGGCGGGGCCACGCCAGGGCGGGGCCACGTCAGGGGCGGGGCCGAAGTCTGGGGCGGGGCCGAAGTCTGGGGCGGGGCCCGGTTGGGGCTCTCTTCAAGCTTTCAGGTGGTGGTCAGCCTGGCTTCCCTTCAGGATGTTGAGTCGGGAAGGAAAAGCAGGGGCTTCCCCCTCACGGACCGGGTTAGGATGGGGCCTTCCCACTCTGCCTGCGGGGCTTCACCAGCAGTCCCTCACCTCAGCCCGCAGGGCATTACATTGGGGCCCACGGGCCGGGTCGGCCTACGAAGGCCCGGAGGGGCCTAAAGAGGCCCTGAGCGCCTGCCGCCCTGTCCGCGGGAGCTCGGCGCAGGTCACCTCCATCACCCTCACTGACTGCTGCCTGTTGAGGCCGCACTGCCCTGGCTGCCCAGCAGGTCCCTGGGCCCAGGTCCCAGTGTAATGGTCCCAGGGGCTGGAGCGCTATGCACACCCGCCTCGTGAGGCCGCCGCAGGGGTGGAAGAAGTGGAAGGGGCTGGAGAGCCTTGTTCAACGCCGGGTTCCGGCTGGCCCACAGACTGTGCTGCAGCTGCCGCGGGGGCTTGGCGAGGCCAGCGTCTCACGCTCCCCCACGACCAGTATCCACCGAGGGTGCTGGGCCAGCGCTGGAAACTGTTTTCTGGGAAGCTGCCAGGAAGGCCCGGGCGCCTCCAGCAAGGCCGGGCGATGGCTCCTGAGAGCGACCAGGGGAAGGCCCTCAGTACAGCCTGACGGTGCAGGCACGAGGTCACCCCTGAGTGGCAGAGACGAAAGCCCGTGCAGACTCCGGAGTCCCAGGTCCTACCGCGCGGCGCAGGCCTCCAGCACAGCGCGTGGAGTTGCCTTCATGACTCAGGTAGGCTTCTACTCCAGCCTTGCTTTGGTGGGAGGGCCCTCAGCGTCAGGGTCTCCGGGTGTGATGGTCGTCGCCAGAGATGGGAGCAAACGCTGCGTTTCTTCTTTTGGACAGGTTTTCTTGCATGAGTGTTATCTAGCAAGTTTACAAGGTACGGATTACCCCGTAATAGCCGTGCTCATAGGCTCGACCCCAAACATTTAATGCTAACACGTGTTGCATTTCTTTCCAGACTTTGCTATGCCTATTTTCAGTGTTTAAATAATATACATACGTATATTATTTGTGAAAGGTGGGAAAACATTTAACGTTTTATCGTGAGCAATTTCGGCATTGTTATATGCTGTTCGTAAACATCATTTTAAATATGTTCCATATTAGCTCAGCCTTTCTATTTTTTCTTTGATATTCAGGTTTGTTCTAAGTTTTTGATATTATACATTTTGTGCATAATTGCACTTGGTTCTGAACTGTTATTCCAAAAAATCACAAAGCTTTTCCAGAAGTTAAGATGATTTTTTCTTTCTTTCTTTTTTTTTTTTTTTTAATGTTTATGTATTTTTGAGAGGGAGAGAGCACAAGCTGGGGAGGGGCAGAGAGAGAGAGGGAGACACAGAATCTGAAGCAGGCTCCAGGCTCTGAGCTGTCAGCATAGAGCCGGATGTGGGGATCAGACTGATGAACGGTGAGATCATGACCTGAGCCCAAGTCGGTTGCTCAACCAACTGAGCCACCCAGGCGCCCTGTGAATTTCAGATGATTTTCTAATCCAGGATTCTACCCTTGAGCCATTTCTCTTCTTTTCTTATGGTCTCCTTAGGTGAGATATCTACCCATCAAGTAAGTTATTTCAATGCTGACTTTTCCCTTTTGCTTCAAATTTATACATCCCGCTGCTTGCTAAACATTCCCCACCTTGGTTTCCCACAGGTGCCCCACACCTGAAATCCATAAATTTAGCTTATCATCTTCCTCTGCCATCACCGCCCTTGCTATCCTAGGCCCACTATCAATTGGTAGCACCTGGTCACCACACCAGAAACAGGTGAGCCTTTCTATGCTCCACCTCCTTCATTCTTCCCACGATTAGTCACCAATATTTAGCAACTATCTGCTAAATATTTCTCAGATTTTAATCTCCTTTCAGTTCTTACTCCCCCCCTGGTAGTTCAGACCCTCATCATCTGTCACCAAACTATGCAGTAGCCTCTTAGCTAATCTCTGTTTCTAACTTATCCTCTATTTACTGATCTCTACTTTTTTAGCTTCTTTTGTTACTCTCTACTCTGCATTTTTTTACTCCGGTAATAAACGCCTGTTTTTTTCAGAGTTTCCACATCTTTACTCATTATGATTTTTCTACTTGGAGTGCCTTAGGCAGATAAATACTAGAATTCTCACTGTCTACTACAGTAGGTCATAGGCTTTATTATTTTTTTAAAGGAATTTGCCTATTTCATATAAGTTGTTGAATTTATTGTCATAGTTCATAATATTTCCTTATTTTTCTTTTAATGTTAGTAGATCTGGTGATGTTCCTTATTTCATTTTTGATATTGGTAATTGTGTCTTTTGTGATCAGGCTGACTAGAGGTTTATTGTCATTTTCTTTGCAGAGAAATAGCTTTTGGTTTCTTTGATTTTCTTATTTTTGTTTTTTATTTGATAGATTTCTGCTCATATTTTTATTATGTTCTTCCTTCTGTTTGCTTCCTTCTCTTTCCTTTTCCTATTTCTTCAGGTAATACTTATTAGATCACTAATTTGAGACCATTTTTCCCTTAATATAATTTTTTTAAGTGAACATAACCTCAAGATTGTGTTGTCTTTATAATAATGATCATTTAGCCTTTTCTCTTGTTATCTCTTCCTAGTTCAAAATGCCTGCAGTTCCTAATAGCCAGCTTTCTTTTAGATCCATAGCTGGGCTCAATGCATTCTAGCCTCAGTATAATCTTCATTGTAGTGTTAACCTTTTTGTGGAAAATTGGCTTACTCTGCTTGCCACAGTCACTTTGCCTCCTGTCCTAGTACTGCTTCCCCTGGACACATGACAATCCTTGCCTTTCTTGTACTGTGTTATTTTGTTGGCATTTGCCACACTTCTTTGAGAAAGTCTGGTGGGTTTTAGGAATGTTTACCATGTTTGCATGGCTATTTTCATTATACATGTTTAATGTTACAAATCTCCCTATATATTCTGATTTATCTGTAGTCCATAAATTTTGATATGTCGTTTTTATTTTCAATTGAGATTGTTATTTAAATTTCTTTTTTTCAAAGTTAATTTTTCAGAGTGAGTGAGTGCAAGAATGCAAGTGTGGGAGTGGGGGAGGGGCAGAGAGAAACCAAGAAAGAGAGAATCCCAAGCAGGCTCCATGCTGTTAGTACATCAGTAAGGAGTCCCCCATGGAGCTTGAACCCATGAACCGTGAGATCATGACCTGAGCTGAAATCAACAGTTGGACACCGAACCGACTGAGCCACCTAGGTGCCCCTATTTTTTAAATTTCTTATTTGGCTTTTTCTTTGAGTAATTTAGAAGTATGTTTTTAATTTTCAAATTTTGGGATTTTTCCAAATACTTTTCTATTTTGATTTCTAATTTAATTCCATTATGGTGAGAACATACTTTGTATAATTTCAAATATTTTAAACTTGAGGTTTGTTTTATGAACAGTGTATGTTCTATCTTGGTGACTGTTTCATGTGTACTTGGAAAGAATATGTATTCTGCTGTTTGTTGGATAGAGTTCTCAATAAACATTAGGTCAAGTTAGTTTATAGTGTTTTTCATGTCTTCTGTGTCCTTCCTACTTTTTTTTGCACTTCCTTTATTACTGAGGGAGCATTGTTGAAGTGTCCAACTCTAGTCATGGAGTTATTTGTGTCTCCTCTGGGCTCCGTCAATTTTTGCTTAATGTCAGCTGAAGCTCCACTGTTAGATATAATACATTTAGGATTCTTACGTCTTGCTGGTGAATTGTATCCTTTATTATTATCTAATGACTCTCTGTATGTGGTAATACTCCTGTTCTGAAGTGCACTTTGTCTGATCTTTACAAAGGCACCCCAGCTTTCTTTGCATTAGTGTTTGCATGGTATATCTTTTTGCTTCTTTTAAACTTTTAACCTAGTTATGTCTTCATCTTGAAGGTAAATTTCTTGTACACCACGTATCATGGTGTCTTGCTTTTTTATCCAGTCTTACAATCCCTGTCTTTTAATTGAGGTGCATAGACCATTTAACATTGCTATTATTGATATGGTTTTATTTATGTATTTATTTTATTTTTTATTAAAAAATTTTAAGCTTATTTATTTTGTGAGAGGGGGAGGGGTAGAGAGAGAGAAAGAGAGAGAGAGAGAGAGAGAGAGAGGGAGGGAGAGAGAGAGAGAGAGAGAGAGAATCCCAAGCAGGCTCCACACTTGGAGCCCCACGTGGTGCTCTAACTCAAGAACCATGAGATCATGACCTGAGCTGAACCAAGAGTTGACGCTTAACTGATGGAGCCACCCATGCTCCCGATATGGTTGTATTTAAATCTACCATCCTGTCAGCTGTTTACTCTTTGTTCTGTTTGTTCTTTGTTCCTTTCTCCTCCTTTGCCAACTTGCTTTTGGATTATTTATGACTCTGTTTTCTCTTAACTCTTGTTAAACCTCTTTTAATTTTTTTTTTTACAGTGCATATCATAAGATTTAAAATATTCATCTTTAATTTACACATTTTAAAATATTCATCTTCAAAAAAATACTCATTTTCAAATAATATTATACCACTTCATGTATAGTGTAAGAACCTTACAACAAGATATTTTTTCCTTTACCCCATCCTTTGTGCTATTATCATATACTTAGGGGCTGTATTATTTCAAATTATTTTAAATTTCTTAAGTAATATAAGATTTTTTTGAGTAAAAATATTAAAACATTTCACAGTCTGAAGTCCCCTTGACCATCCCTTCCTTGGAGGTGAACAGTGTTATCAGTTTCTTATACATTGTTCTAAATCTTTTCTATGTCTGTACCGTGTGTGTGTGTGTGTGTGTGTGTGTGTGTGTGTATGTGTGTGTTTATATACATATATATACCCTTAGAATATGTACAGTTTTTTTTTTTTTTTACATATAAGATATCATACTGTCCATACCAGTCTATGGCTTCTTCTTCTTTTATTCAACAGCATATCTTGTCTGTCTACTCATATTAGTACTCATAGATCTGCCTCATTCTTGAAATGCTACATAGTACTCTGTTAAATGAGTTGCTTACCATGTTATTTAAGTTGATGGACCTTTGTTCTCTATTCATTATATTGAACAAGCTTCCAGTGAGCATCCTTGTGTATTCCTTATTGTGGACATATGCAAGTTCTTCCTTAGAATACCTGCCTAGAAGGGGAAATACATTTCTCATTGAACCCTCTAGCCAGAAATAAAGGGGAGAGGGGAGCAGAAATTAGCAGCCCACTGGGGCTGGTGGGTGTGGTAGTAGGGGTGGTGGGTGTGTTTGGGTTATGAGAGAGGATTCAAAGCCTTGGAAAGTCTTTGGAAAATCTTAGGCAGTAATGGCATAATCTTCGGAACTCAGGGACATCTGAGGGGACATGGATTGGGTGTTTTTTTCATGGCTTGGGTATAAAGAATCCACTTTTTGGGTGCCTGGGTGGCTCAGTCAGTTAAGCGTCCAACTTCAGTTCAGGTCATGATCTTGCGGTCTGTGAGTTCAAGCCCCATGTCGGGCTCTGTGCTGACAGCTCAGAGCCTGGATCTCACCTCGGATTCTGTGTCTCCCTCTCTCTCTGTTCCTCCCCCACTTGCACTCTGTCTCGCTCTCTCTCAAAAATAAATAATAAAAAAGTTTTAAGAATCCACTTTTTTTTCTAAATTGTGACTAGATAAGGGAATGGTGTGACTCACTTTGATGGTCTATCAGAGGGGTTAAATAACTTGCCCAAAGTCATATGGCTAGTAAAGGGCTTATTTTGTGGTTACCTCACAGCAGAATGAGGGACAGCCCAAGGGGCTTGGGAAAGTAATTGAATACAGAGGTCATCTGGTTAGACACCTTCACTATTCACATGGGAAGAGAGGCCTTGAGAGAAGAAAGGTGACTTGTTCAAGGCCCATTATCAAGTCAGTGTTAAAGCCGGAGCTCCAGCCCTAAATGCTAACCTGTTTTGGCCTGGCTGTGGGAGGCAGAAGAGCAGAAGCAGGAAGGAGGTAGCGTAGTCCGGCTAGGAAGTGGTGGTGGGGGACCGAGGAGACAGAGAAGCAGACAACATTGCCGCCTACTCCGCCCCCTGTAGCCCACTCTCTTCCTTTCTCCAGATTCCTGCGGACTTCTTTCTTCAGCAGCTTCAAAGGAGTCCAAAAAGGAAAACTAAACAATCCAAATTATAGGATAGAGAAAAAGACCCATTTCCATGTAAATGTTACCATTCTGCAGCAAAACAAACATAGTGGAAATAATGAGGCTTTGGTTTGAATCTGCGATGTGGAAGATGGGAATAAATAGTCTCTAAGCCAACAAGTGGAGCCGCAGTAATTCTCTCCTGGATGGTAGAGGGATGGGGGCTGGGCACATTACCCAAACACTGCTGTTTAAAGAGTGGTCTAGATCCCCTTGCAATAATCATTAATTTCAGGCAGTAAAACAAAATAAACAAAATGAAACAGCAACAACAAAAGGAGGCATGGGTCATTAAAATGAAAAAACTGGGCACTCAAAAGACTTCTCCCGGCTGGAAAGTTGTGGAAGAAGGATTTGAGACTGTCATCAGGCTTTTGCCTACTTATTACAGCAGAAGTCCTCAAACTGGCCTGTCTGCAAGCAGATTAAGGATGCTCTTTGAGAAGTACAGTATCGTGGGGTGCTGTCTTCTGAGTACTTGGGAACAGAATATTCTTCCAGTTCAGAAATGCTCCATGGGAGTTTTCTTTAGAGCAATCTCTGTGCCTTGGGATGCCCGGGATGCCTTTTAAGAAGGCAAATTCCTGAACTACCCTAGCCCAACTCCAGTACTGACTATGGGGGTAGGCCCGGGAATGCTCATATTAAACATTGTCCAGGTGATTCTTGTGCCTGTCTGCCGATGTTTGGCCCAGGATGGGCTTGTCAACCCTTTTGCAGTGATAAAAGAACGGTCTTTTTGAAAACCTGCATCAATTATGTTGAGCCCTATCAATTTGCTATGTATTTTCTTGTAAGTCAAAAAATAGTCAAATATTGGTAACTTCATATGGTCCAACCTAGTATCTTTGTTTTCTTTAAATTTCTACTGAGCACTAGAAAATGAGTTATCTAGATTTTTGATTGGAGACACTCAGGGTGAAGGGAATTTTCCAGGGTGTGAGTATTAACTGGCAAATGACCTAGGGCAGAGGTTTCCATGCTTGGTAAGTTTGGAAACCATTTGAGGGGGCACCTTAGAATTCCCATTTCTCTTTGGAGGCATGAAGTTCAAGCATCTATTTTATGAGGTAGCAGGTCCTCAGGTTTTGAAGGTTACAATGTTATTTCTGTTTCTGACCTAATCCCCTTTCCAGGATCTCTACAAACACAATGGGAGGAGTTTCTCCCCGTATTGCAAAAAAAAAAAAAAAAAAAAAAAAAAAAAAAGGATTTAAGATGTTAAACTGCCTCTGGAATAATGCAAGGACAAACCCATCAATCAATCAGAACAAAACTCCCAGTGGTGAACTGATAGGACCGGGATCTCAGACATAGCAGGCAACTGGGAGAATTAGGCTTTGGACTTAAGTTTTGGGGAAACAACCTGGTTCTGTAAAAAGAGTATGAATTAAATTAAACTTTGATCCTGAATGAGGATCACCATTTATGAGTCAATGCGGTCCTTGTCAAATCAAGTCATCTTCTGGAGCTGTCTGCATTTCTAGAACAAGGAGGGTGATTTACAGAGCTGGTGGGGCTGGCAGTGCTGCTCTTTGGGGGGAGGGGATGTAAAACACTCAGAGCAGTGCACGCCCATAGGAGTTTCTTGGTAGTGGTTATGATTAGTGACTTCCAGGCTGAAGTGTTTTCATAAATGCGCAGCAACGTTTCAGGTAAGAAAAGAAGTCTCCCGGTGCCTTTTAGCCTCACTGCAATTCTTCCCCTACTCCCCCTACCATCCTGTTCACACATTCAGCTGCCCTGGGGCATTTGCCCTCCATGGGATAAATCCCTGTTGAAGCTGGCACATCTACTATGGGCACCAGTAGGTGCCAGCACAGGCTAAGCTTTCAGAAGAGCTGCTTCGTTTGATTTTGTCATTCTTCCATCCTTCAGTGTGACTGACTCATGAAAGCCCAGACTTCCTTTCTTTTCTTTTTTTTTTTTTAATTTTTTTTTCAACGTTTTTATTTATTTTTGGGACAGAGAGAGACAGAGCATGAACGGGGGAGGGGCAGAGAGAGAGGGAGACACAGAATCGGAAACAGGCTCCAGGCTCCGAGCTGTCAGCCCAGAGCCTGACGCGGGGCTCGAACTCACGGACCGCGAGATCGTGACCTGGCTGAAGTCGGACGCTTAACTGACTGTGCCACCCAGGCGCCCCAGACTTCCTTTCTTTTCATCCGGAGTGATTTCTGTCTCTTAGGGCCTTTCTTGCTTGCTACTCTGAGCTGGGAGAAGATGCTCAGATGCTCAGAATACTGCCAAATATTAATGAAGAAAGACCTCCCGTTTGGGATGCTTGTAACAGAACTAATAAACACCAGTGGCTACATTTGGGCAGTACTTTACAGTTTGCAGAATCCTTTCATATCTGTTAGCTCATTTAATATTTGTAGAATCCTGGCAAATATTAGTGTGATGGCTAAAGACTGGGCTCTGGAGCCTGCACATTGCCTTGAAATTCCTATCCTTACCTCTTCCCAGCTAAATTATCTTGGGCAAGTAACTTATTGTCTCTGAACCCCATAGATTCAAGCAGGAAGGAGTTTTAAAGTGGTTCGTAAGAGCTCAATAATTGTTAGCTAGTGTTTCTATTATGCCCATTTTACTAAGTGACTTCAAGTTTTTCCATTTGTCCTTAACCTAACAGGTCAAGCCTTACTTTCTTTATTTTTACCCATCCACCCCCGCCTTTTCCTCCCAGCCTCCACACCCACCTCAGTCTCACTCGCCCTTTACACATAGCCTACGCTGAACTTTCCTTTTCCTACACTGTGTGGGCTGTCTCAGGCTTTACAGGTGCTATCCTGTCTGTCCTGAGCCTGCTTCCTGAATCAAGTACGTACCTACCCATCCCTAAATAGTCTGACTCCCTGTTATCTCTATGTTTCCTGCTTTCTGCACACCTTGGTTCCAATAGTCATACAGACCCACATGGTCTCTTTCCCTCCCTGCCTTCTCATCAGCCGGAGTGCTCCCTGGGGACAGGGAGCACATCTTCTCACTTGTGTAACCCTTGTGCCTGATATCTATGAGTAAGCAAATAAATGCTGGTTTGAATGAACAAATGCTGTACAAGTCATCCATCCAGCTAAAATTATCTTAGGTAAACCTTCAAGTCACTGAGCTCAGAGGCCGTGGGGGGTGGGGGGGAGCAGTCCTGGAACTCAGGTGCTCACTGTTAGTCCTAATGGTGTCTGGGCACCCCTGAGGCTGCCTCTCAGTGTGGCTTCCTGACGTTGCTGGGCAATTTTTTTGGGCTAAGCTGGGCACAGAAAGACAAAAATGAATGATATGAAAGCACTAGGCTTCATGTTTACAGGCCCAGTAGAGGTTTCCAAAGGACACCAAGCAGCCAGTGTGCAAAGGCCTGCTTTTAATGTATCAGAAAAGACAAAATTACAGAATGCCCGCTTTTGATGTGCCATCTGTTTCGTCTTTCTGAATAAAAGGGAAACTCTGGCTCCAGGCTGATTTTCAATTGCAAAAATAGACTAAATTCCAACCCTTAAATTATCAAAAGTGCCACATACTTGACAAGCAGCTAAGCAGAGAGCAGAAACTACCAAGTTAGTAATTAAACAGAGCTTAAGTCAAATTAACAGAGACAGACATTCTTGTCTGGCGGTCAGAACAGAGGCCTGGAGAGCTCTGAATCTGGTCCTGGTGCCTGCATGTGTCAGAGTCAAGTCCTGATGTGCAGCTACAGTTCTCAAGGAGAGATGCCCCCACCCCCATCTTTCTTTCTGGAAAGGCTCCTATGGTGAGAAGGGGTTGTGTTCCTGTTGAGAGATAAGAAGAAGGGGAGGTAGGCCTGAAAGCAGTCAGGAGGTGGCTGCATTGGGCCAGCTATTCTCCGTTTCAGAATTTGTTTACAGATGTTACAAGGGGCCATGGAAGATCTTTAAAAATATATATAAAAAGATTGTGGGTTAGGAGCTCAGATAGGTACTTTATTATTATTATTATTTAATATTTATTTTAGAGAGAGTGTAAGCAGAGGAGGAACAGAGAGAGAGGGAGACACAGAATCTGAAGCAGGCTCCAGGCTGAGCTGTCAGCACAGAATCTGACACGGGGCGTGAACCCACAAACTGCGAGATCATGACCTGAGCTGAAGTCGGATGCTTAGCCCACTGAACCAGCCAGGCACCCCATAAATACTTTAATGTAAATTATTTATTCACTCAGAAAATACTGAGTGCCTACAGTGGTGGACAAAGTACAGTTATAGCCTTGGATTGCTGACATGCTGGTAGAGGAGGGCAAACAATAAAGAAGCAAATAAATGTGTGGCTCTAAGTGAATGGATATAAAAGAGAGGGAGTTCAGGAATAGGAGAGGAGGGTGAGGGGAAGAAGGAAGATGGAGTTGTTATTTATATTAGGCAATTAGGGGAAGCTCTTCTGATAAAGGGTGTTTGAGCAGAAACCTAAAAGTGGACGAGAATTCCAGGCCGAAGGAACAGCAAGTAGAAAAGTCTTGAGTTGGAAGAGTGTTTAGTATGTTTGACAAAAAGCAAGGAGCCCAGTGTAGCCTGATTAAGGCAAGCAAGTGGGAGTGGTAGGAGATGAGGTTTGAAAAAGATTAGGGGCTAGATCGTGTAGGCATTCTAAGAACATTGACTTTATTCTAAGTTAAAAGTGAAGGCAGGATATCCTGCTTTCTCATGGCTGAATAACATTTCCTTGTGTCTGGATACCACATCTTTTATCGCCAGTTTCAGGTTTTGAGCTCTTTTTTGCACAGCTGCCTCTGAGACCCCCCTCATGAAAATCATAGTTTTTTAAGGTTTTGCTGAAGTAGTCTATTTAATAAATGAATGGCGAAGGTATTGTCTCACCAGCTTCCATGCATTAATCAAGGTTACTTGGAGAGCTGTGTTGAGAAGGATTCTGAGGCATAATGAGGTTCAGCAGAAAAGAGTACCTAGAGTTATGACTGCCGTTGGTATGGTAGGAGTTCTAGTGACATATTTGCTATACGTTTGGCATCACCGTTTTGTTCTCCGTGTGTGTGTGTGTGTGTGTGTGTGTGTGTGTGTGTGTGTGTGTGTGTGTTGTTCCCTGGAACAGTTGCAGTTTCTCAGAGCCTAGTACAAGAATGGGAACAGGAAGAAAGAGCAGCCTAAACCCATATTGGGTTACTGGAGATGACAACATTGTATACATGCAATCTGAGAGCACAGATTTTTTTTTAAGATGTGGCATGAGCAAAGGAAACAGCCTGAACTCAGAGCAGGCTTACAAACTAGCCTTTGTTCGCCAGCAGTTTTCTCCCTGAATTTTTATTTTGAGAAATTTTGAACCAACAGAAAAGTAAAAGAGTAAGTAGCACAATGAATGTCGAATGTCATTTTCCTAGATTCATCAGTTGTTAAAATTCTCTCTCTGTATGTTTTTATTCTGAATTATTTGAAAGCAATTGAAAAATTCATGACACTTGGGAATTCATCTCTTAAGAACAAGGAATTCTCCTACATGATCAAATATCCTAATGATCAAAATACCATTATAATATCTTTAAAAATAATATATAGGCCATATTTAAATTTTCCCAGTTGTCCCCAAAAGTGAGATCAGATTGAATGCACTACTTTTTGACAACATTTGTCTTGGTAAATGATATATTGTAAGATTTTTCACTTCATTGGTAAAATGTCCCTCAAAAATGAGCATGTTATTTTTATTACCCTGGATATAGTATACTTTATTTTACCAACCTTTTACTTTTGGGCTTTTAGTTTGCTTTCTACTTATTGATTGCTCTTGTAAATGCTGCTGCAATGAACATTGTGGGCACATGGTATATTGGCCTTAATATATATTCCAACCTCTTTTTCCAGGACCTTCCTCTAGTGAGAGGCTACTGTTTCCCCTTGCAGTTTGAGTTCTAGATGTAATTTAGTTTCCACCAATCACTTGCACTTACCTAAGATTTGGAAGGCAAGAGTGAGGTAGATGTCATGCTTTTGCTGCTCCTGTGTTTCTCTTGGAAAGCATGGCCATTTCCTCCCTTCCTTTCACGGTGTCAGAGGCTATGGAAGGCCATTGGAGAGTTGAGGGCAGAGGCATGGAATGGTATGATTTGGTTTTTAAAATCATGCTGGCTGCTGTTTGGAGACGAGATTGTGAGGGAGTGTAATTGGAATCAGGATCCCACTTAGGAGGCTCTTGGTATCTGGGTGGAGATGATGGTGGTTTCGACTAGGATGATATCTGTTGGTAAACGAGGTGAGAGATAGTTGGATTCAGAATATATTTTGAAGGTGGAATCATCAGAATTTTCTGCTTTATATGTGGGATGTGAGAAAAAAAAATGATCGTTGGTTTGTTTGTCATCAGAGATCTGGATGTAATTCAGTTTCCACCTATCAGATGCACTCATGTGAGATTGGGAAGGCAAAATTAAGGTAGAGGTCTTTGCTATTTCTGACTTCATCCACTGCAGCTGGAAGGAAGGCAGAGTGTATGGGTTTAGCTGTAGGAAAACCCTACAGCTAGGGTAGATTTTGTGGTGAGATTTTGTGGTGAGAGCATTGGGTGCTTGTCTCCTGGTGTTTCACTTTTTTCATGAACTAAGATGCAAGGACATCAACTGAGATTGGGGGTTGTGGGAAGAGGGACTGGGTTTTATTATTTATCATGTGTTGCTTCCTCTCCTGCTAGGACTCTACATGATGCCTGGCCTCTGGAAGATAGCCATTTTGTTGTTAACTGAACAATTGTCTGCTTTCACAGAGAGATTTATCCATAACACATCACCTTTGACTTCAAGGTAAATCGATGCAGTAAACTAAAGCAGGGAGATTCTCACATTGTTAAAAGAAGCAATCCTTTTACTATTTAAACCTTAGGTTTCAAACAATAGTTGTCTTTGAAAGTGTTAGTAGGTTTAGAAATGTTTTTTGATTCTGATTCCCCAAAGGTTCTGTACCTTTTCAAGAAATGAGTCAGTCTCCTTAGGAGCTGATAGTTTCTTTAAGGGACAAATAGCCATCTATATTTCAAAACACTTGAGAAATCTTTGTTTTTTTTTTCTGACAGTTTTGGGAAATAATTTGGTAAACCAGTCTTTCAAACTTTGTGTGATGAAACTGGTCATTCCTTTCATGGTCAGTATTTCTTTTTAGAGCATGTTGGACTTTTTTCACCTTTGAAAATCATCTTTTGCTATATTGAATCCTAATTTCTTGATTCACATTTCTCTACTTAACCTCTAAGTATCCTCAGCTTGGAGTTGAGTGTCTAGATTTTATATGAGGCCTCTGTGGTACCAATGGTGGAAAAAGTATTTGCTTTAGAGCTAGAAGATAACAGTTTTGGGTCCTTGCTCAGCAGTGTACTGGCTACGTGGCTTTGGGTTATTTAATTAAATTCCCAAGATTGAGTTTCCTTGTTATAAAATGAGGATGATACCTACTTCATATAGTTACAATAATAATAAGTAACACCTATATAACTTGTAATCATTTTTCCACATATCATCTTATTTGATCTTCAGATCAACTTGATGAGCTTGATGGGGCATATAATATCAATCCCCTTCTACATACATGGAAACTGAGGCTGTACAAGGATGATGTGAAGAGTTAAATAGGAGGTGTCAGAGCTGGAATTTGAACTCAAATATTTTCTTCTGTCAAAGCCCATACACCACCCGTCATATGCCATTGGGTTTATATAACAATTTATAAATCTCAAAGCATTCTTCAAAAGCAAAGCATTTTGTTACTGTCTATTCTGGAGTAGACATTCAGTGGTGGTTTTGTTGTGAAAATAAACAGACATGCAGTTTGATTGTCTAGAATTATGCTTTTCATTTTTGGAGCTGCTAGCCACATATGTCTACTGACTACTGTAAGTGTGGCTGATATTACTGAGGAGCTGAATTTTTAAATTTTGGGCAGTTTTAATGAATTTAATTTTAGAAACTAAAGCTCAGCTTTAGTTACTGGAAAACTTGTAAGTATATCTGAAACAATTTGGGTGTGTGAATCTCTTTTTTTTTTCAGCTGTGAATTTTATCATCTAAATACAGATAAGTATTTCCAATGAAAATTTAGCAGTCATATTGAGATTTGCTGGAAGTGTAAAAAATACATCAGATTTTGAAGACTTAGTACAACAGATGTAATGTAAAACATCTTTTTAATAGTTTTTATATTGATTAAATTTTGAAATGATAATACTTTGGATATATTGGGTTAAAATATATTATTTAAAATTAATTTCATTTGTTTCTTTTTACTTTTATTTTTTTTTTTAATTTTTTTTTTCAACGTTTATTTATTTTTGGGACAGAGAGAGACAGAGCATGAACGGGGAGGGGCAGAGAGAGAGGGAGACACAGAATCGGAAACAGGCTCCAGGCTCCGAGCCATCAGCCCAGAGCCCGACGCGGGGCTCGAACTCACGGACCGCGAGATCGTGACCTGGCTGAAGTCGGACGCCTAACCGACTGCACCACCCAGGCGCCCCTCTTTTTACTTTTAAATGTGGCTACCAGAAAATTGAAAACTATGTGTGTGGCTTCCATAGTATTTCTTGGACAGCATTGCTCTAGAATTAGCTATGAAAGAACATTTGTGTTTTCTTGACTAGGTATCTCCAGACCAGACTAGTGCAAATTATAGTTCACATTTCACATTTTCTCTCAAATGAGGAATCTCTGGAGCAACCTATTCTGTATATTAGGCACTGGCTAATTACTGTTCCTTCCAAACAAGCAGACACTCTTGTGGGTGCTCACTGAGGTTTGTTCAGACTTTCTGAACAATCTTGTGCTTAGTCCCAGCAGCCAGTCTGGCAGGAGTAGCCTCCTAACTCTCCTTCCTGTCCTCAAGGCTTCCCGAGCTGGTGGACTTGGACTCCACTTTGACCTGGCCTCCAGCTGGTTCTATCTAATTCTACCCATGCTTGGTTTTGGTGCTTCCTGGCGAGCCTCCATCTGGGTCTGTGCTGGCTTGACTATTTGCTTGGAGTGTTCCACTGTGCAGGACATGATTGCACATAGCTATGGAAAATGCTAGATTGTAGGTAATCCTTTTATACATATCTACATTCCCGAAAGCTTATGTGAAAGTTCAGCACACCCAAAACAGAGCTATATAAGGTGAGGACTGTAAACCCAGTAGCTGAAATGTAAGTCGAAAGTAATTTCTTGTCTTTTATTTTATTTTGATTCAGTGTTTGTATATGTTGTGAAATGATCACCACAGTAAGTCTAGTTAACATCCATTACCATACATAGTTGTAAATTTTTTTCTTGTGATGAGAACTTTTAAGTTTATTTATTTATTTTCAGAGAGAGAGCCTGAGCAGGGGAGGGGCAGAGAGAGAGGGAGAGAGAGAATCTCAAATAGGCTCTGCACTGTCAGCACCAAGCCTGATGTGGGGCTTGAACCCAAGATCAAGGAGATCATGACCCAAGCCGAAATGAAGAGTCAATGCTTAACTGACTGAGCCACCCAGGTGCCCCTAAGATTTACTGTTTTAACAACTTCAAATATGTAATGTAGTATTATTATTAAAAAAATTTTTTTTAATGTTTATTTTTGAGAGACAGCGCATGAGTAGGGGAGGGTCAGAGAGAGAGACACACACACAGAATATGAAGCAGATGCCAGGCTTTGAGCTGTCAGCACAGTGCCCAACGTGGGGCTCGAACCCAGAAACGGTGAGATCATAACCTGAGCTGAAGTCGGACACTTCACCGACTAAGCCAGCCAGGCGCCCCTGTAGTATAGATTATTAACTATAGTCACCATGCTGTACATCACATCCCCATGATTTATTTATTTATAACTGTGAGTTTGTATCTTTTGACCTTCACCTATTTTGCCCATTCTGCACCCCCTGCCTCTGGCAACCACCAATCTGTTCTCTGTATCTATGTTTTTTTTTTTTTAAATAATCTATTTCATATGTAAATTAGATTATAAAGTATTTGTCTTTCTCTCTCTGACTTATTTCAGATAACATAATGCCCTCAAGGTCCATTCATATTGTCACAAATGACAAGATTTCATTCTTTTTTATGGCTGAATAATATTCTATTGTATCTATATCTATATCTGCACACACGTCATGTTTTCTTTATTTATTCACCCATTGATAGATACTTAGGTTGTTTCCATATCTTGCTTGGCTACTGTAAATAATGCTGCAGTGAACATGGGGATGCAGATATCTTTTTGAATTAGTGTTTTTGTTTCCTTCAGATACATAACCAGAAGTGGGGTTGCTAGATCATATGGTAGTTCTGTTTTTAATTTTTTGAGGAACCTCCATGCTGTTTTCCACAGTGGCTGCACCAGTTTACATTCCCACCAACCGTGCGAGAGCGTTCCCGCCTTTTTCCACATCCTCGCCAACACTTATTTCTTACATTTTGACAGTAGCCATTCTAACAGGTGTGAGGTGATAGCTCATTGTGTTTTGATTTGCATTTCCCTGATGATGAGTGATGTTGAGTACCTCATCATGTACCTGTTGGCCAAGTATATGTCTTCTCTGTAAAAATGTCTATTTAGATCTTATGCCCATTTTTTAAATTGAAATTTTTTTGCCATTGAGTTGTATGAGTTCTTTATGTATTTTGGATATTAAGCTATTACCGCATATATAATTTGCAAATATTTTCTCCCGTTCATTACTTGCGTTTTCATTTTGTTGGTGTTTCTTTGCTGTGCAGAAACTTTTTAGTTTGTTGTAGTCCCATTTGCTTAGTTTTGCTTTTGTTGCTTTTGCTGTCAGATTAAAAAAATTGTTGCCAAGACTAACGTTATGCCCATGTTTTCTTATAGGAATTTTGTGATGTTAGGTCTTATATTCAAGTCTTTAATCCATTTTGAGTTAATTTTTGAGTGCCGTGTAAGGTAGAAGTCCAGTTTCATTCTTTTACATGTGGCTGCCCAGTTTTTCCAATGTCATTTATTGAAGAGTTTGTCCTTTTCCCATTATATACCTTGTCTTTCTTTTTTTTTTTAATAACAAAAAATATTTTACAGAAGTTTCCAGACAAGCCATACAAAATGGTCACAAGTTTTTTTTTGAAGGGAGGATTCTACACTTGACAGCAAAGCCACAGTGTTATTAGTGAGGGCTGTGGTGTTTGTTTAATGTTACCATTTTGGTTCAAGCAGTCAAGCTTGTCCATCTCCCACGTCTAAATAAAGTTAGACTTGGCTAGAGAGCATATTCAAAAGAACTGGTTAGCTGCTTTTAACTAAATGCAATTAGATCACCATATAAAAGGGGGGAAAGGAGTCCATAAGATTAAAATAAAACTACCTATCCCCTCAAAAAAATATTAAAGAAAAACACCCGCACCCTTGCAGTTAGCTCTGACAACTACCTTCATTCACAGTGCTTTATACTTAATCCATAGTGGAGGAAATGAATAAAGGCAGAGAGGGGCCACAGCAATCCTGATGGTACCTCTAGCCTTTGCTTATGCTTTACAACAGTGAATCAGGACAAGACATAGATTTGCTATTGTGCATTAATCACCAAAGGACTGAAATGTCTGAGCTTTTATTCTGTATAAGACTGTATCCATTAAATGCAAACAGAAAAGGAATAAGTCTTGTCAGATTAGGAGAAGCGATGCACACTTCATGATCAGATCGATTTTAAATATTATTTATAGCATGTAGCCTAGTCCATGCTCTGTTTCTATGGCTTGGGCTTTGTTGGTCTTCCACTGCTCCGCTGCATCATTTGCTAATGGATCATCTGGATTGGGAGCACTTAACAAAGCCTGGATCCATAGCAGAACTGTGTGGATCTGCAGTGCTGAGGACCATTTATCCTTCAAGATATCTTAAACATATTCTTCCCAACTAGTCTACATTAGGATGATAAATTTTGGTCCTGAAATGTACTTTAGGGGCTGCTGCCAGGTATTCTTTTGGAAGGAATAGTTTAAATTTAAAAGTCCTTCCCTCAAAGGAGGAATCCTGGGGGCCAGCAGTGACCGCATGAAAATAATGGGCGTTGCTATCTTCTGGTTCTGTTTTAATGTCAGGAACTGGTTCTGCCAGCAAGCGCTGGGCTTTTTTTGATAAATTCTGCAGGGCAGCCCGGCCATCTAGTCAAATCCTGAGTTCTGCTTCTGGTCTTGATTCTGGTTTCCTATACCTTGTCTTTTAGCCACAATCTTTGATGCTATCTTTCTGACATTTCATATATGCTTTTTAATTTTCATGGTTGAAAACACAATTAACTAGCCAAATGTACCACTATGGCTAAAGACTTGACAGATTTAGCACCCCTAATAAGTGCCCTCATTTTTCTCAAAATATTGTTTGTAAATCCCATGGTTTTTAACAACAGTGTTAATATTTTCATTTTTTCCCATTGTCCATTTTTCAAAACCTTAAGGGTAAAGAAAACAATGCTTCTTAAAAATTTTAACTTTGGATTTTTAACATTTTTTCAAATGAAACCTTATGTACATGCCCAATAAGTAAAGCAGAGCAATGCAGCAATGCTGTAGTTGGAACAGTGGATGTATGTGTGTTGGGGGCATCCCGAAGGCAGTGCGGGGGCCCTGATGGGAGCAGAGAGATTGCTGCCAACTCAACATGTAAAGAAATCACTAAGTCACTGGAATAAACTATTCATGCAAGGCACAGACCCTTCTTTAGGACAGAGAAGGTGATGCTGCTGAAATCGTTGTTGGCTTACAGGTGGTGCCACCATGATGTTGTTGAACTGATATATAGTAGCCTGAAATTGGTTTTTGAAAGCTGGTTTATGATTGTCAGAGTGAAATATACAAATGTGGGGGTTGGCTTGATTGGTCCTTGCTGGATTCTTGAATCCCACACTGGACAGTCCTGGAGGGAGGCTTTTTGTGTTTTTCCCTATGAAAACATGCCTGTAATTTGAGGGTGCAGGAGGAAAACTACAGTTAGAGACACTTTACTCCATGCTCAATAACCTGGTTTTATTCCCTCACTGTCTAATTCCCCAAAGATCACAGATGATTTTTCTGGCCAAGTTTTTCTCATAAACCAAGACAGTGATGTATGAGACACTTGCTACATACATAAAAACAGACTGCAAAGCTCTTGAACACCCTGCTTCCCTGCTCCCCTGCTCCCTACTCCCTGGTCCTACTTGGCATGTTTGGCATCATGATGGGTCAAGAACAGCTCCAGCATCTCAGATGGGCATGAGTGACACTATGTCAATGACTATTTTATTACTGGAGAAGAAGTTCCCACTTTTCCAAACAAGATCTGGTTTCAGTGAGAGGGCAGAAGCTAAGATTCCTGTGCAAGTGAATGGTTAATCAAATTGTCCTATGAATGAAAGCAGATAAACAGATGATCAGACCTCATCCTTCTCCCCATTGAACTTCTTTGGCCCTGCAAAATGGCATTTAGTTCTCAAAGTATGTGGAAAAAAAAATGGGATGGGGCATGTCAGGTTTAGATTATTTACCATATGATTTTTGCCATACTGAATACTTTAAACGACTAACCTCACTGAATCCCCATAGTATTTCTGGGAGGTGGGATATATTTTTCCATTCAAATATGAGATGTCCTAGGCTCAGAGAAGTAGACCATTTGCTGAAAGTCACACAGCCGGTAACAAGGCATTGCTCTGAAATCCATTTGTTTACGTAACACTAGGAAAATACCCTCAGCATTTGAATGAGTAATTTCTACTTGGGATCCCTATATCCTCTTGTACACAATAGAATATAATACACATTATGACTTGTGTTATGCACCTGTCTGTCTTCCTCAGTTTATGTAGGTTCCTTGAGGCTGGGGACTGAGGCGAATACTTTTGGTTCTCTCATCAGCCACTCCTTTCCTCCTCTTTGCCAGTAGAACTTATCTCTTTGCCCAGAATATAGTCACATGACCACATTTAGCTGCAAGGAAGGCTGGGAAATGTAGTCTTTAAGTGGGTCATTTCTGCCCTTAATAAAAATTGAGTTCTATTGGTAAGAAAGGAGGGGAATTTGGATATGGGATAGGAAGATTTTCTGTATAGAGTTCTTTTTATAAACGAATATTTTAAAATACCTTTAGGAAGGGCACATTTTCTAGCCTACTTTCTACTCCTGTTTCTCTTTAACTTGACCTAATACACACATATGCTACTTGTAGGCATTGGATTTAGAACCTGCAGAAACCTCTGTGGAGGCAGCACTCTCCCTTATTCTCCTGACAATTCCTCTCTGAGGTCAGGAGTGGGGTTTACTCACTCTGTACCTGGAAGGGGATCCCAACCACTGGTCAAGATCTGGAAATGCAGCTCTAATCCCTGGAAAGTGGTCCCCTCAAATCTCTATTTGCCTCCTCCTTGCTTTTTAAAGCATTTCTCCTGTCTTACCAAGTTCTTCTCATATGTTCAAAACACAATTCAATGTGATTTTCACCTCATTTGCAGGAAAAGGGCCATTGAGAAGGGTGAAAGAAGAGGTGCTTGCTACAGCTATTGCATTTTCCTGGAAACTATAACTAATCTAATGTTGTAGTTCTTCAAGTGCATCAAACACCTATGGACATGGTCCTGCTGTCTTACTTGGCTGCTAGTGCTAGAGCAAATACAGTTGGGGGCTTACTGTTTTCTCCATTCCCTTCAGAAGGAACTGACTTCGGTTTTTTGTTTTGTTTTGTTTTTGTTTGTTTGTCTGTTTGTTTGTTTTTTAGGTGTTGTGGTTATTGGTACCTGTGATATGATTAGCCCATTTGGAGAAAAGATCCACAGACTCTGAGCCAGTGGTTAGAAAAACAAAGCGCGCATTGATTTATTTAAAAATTTCCAGAAGTTTCTTTGATTCTTGGGAAGACTTTGAAGGAATTGGTGAAATTTCAGGCAATTTCCAAAGACTTCTCTAGTTGTTTTCCACAGGAAATGTAAAAGCACACATTTAATTTTAGTTCATTTGGAAGTATTTCGGGAAAACACATAGAATGTAGAAATAGGGAGAAATGTATAAATAAATAACTTTTTTTTAATATCAGGAAATGAGTCATTTCATATTGTTTTACTAAAACCCAGTTAATACTAATCATGCTTACCATTAGTTATTTGAAGTTCAACTGACTTTTGGCATGCAGGATTGCCTGGTAAGCTGGCTCTGTAGGGCAGAGCTATGACATTGGACTTATTGTAGTTATTTTAATAACCAGCCCAGAGATAAGCACAACCAAGGGCACATATGTGTAGAATTGAACTGATACCAGTAGTAGGAAGTTTTATTAATGTACCTAATTGATCCATGTCTTAAAGCTTTGATGAGAACCTTATAAACTTTCGGCCATTCTGAGGGATAAATCAATTTCCAAGTTAATTAGCCTCACGTTTCATTTATTCAGTTCTAATTGTTTATGAACTTTGTGCATATGGTTTTGCTCTGAATGGGAGAATCAGTGCCCATAAATGAGTGAAAATATTTGACTTCTCTGTACTCTGTTTATGTGTCTGTATCATGTATATTATAGCAGGAACCAGGGTTAACAAATTATTTTAACACAAGAGAATTGTAATCAGGAACTTTCTACCTAAATAAGGATGTAAGCAGTTCTCCACAGTGACAGAAAAATAGAAATTTGAATTGATTGGCAAAATAGGTAATTTCCATTAGGTCAGTCTTATAGCCAGTGGGGAATCTTTTGACTGTCCAATTAAAAATATCAGCAATTAGGGGCATCTTGTAGAAGCTTGTCTTATGTATTTTTTATTAGTAGCTGTGAAATAATAGAAAAAATGTTAAATCAAACCTGTTTAATTTTCCGAATGATAAGTGCACTAGGAGTATCTTTGTTTCTAATATTTGGTCTTTGACCCTGATTCCTGACACAGAGCCCCTAAATCCCTTATAGTTTCCTGGGTAATAGCAGTATTTTTTGTTTTAAAGAGATGACTCTCAGTGGGCTCCTGGATGGGTTCTGGTTGCCAGAAAGACCAAGCCATGGTTAGATGCTTGGAATTTTCAGCTCTGCCCCCTATTTTCCAGAGAGGGGAAAGTGACTGAACATGAAGTTAATGATTAGTTATACTTATGTGATGAAGTCTCCATAAAAATTGCAGAAGTATGGGGTTTGGAGAACTTCCAGATTAGTGAACATATCTACATATCGAGGGTCCCACACCCAACTCCATGGGGACAGAAGTCCCCAAATCTGCCCCTAAGTATCTCTTCATCTGGCTGTTCATCTGTATTCTTTATTATATCTTTTATTATGTAGTAAGCTGGTGTTTCCCTGAGTCCTGTGAGCTGTTGTAGCAAATAATTGAACCTGAGGAATGGGTAGTAGGGACCTTCCATTTAGAGCCCATTGGTCAGAAGCACAGGTAACAAACTGGGCTTCCTATTGACATCTGAAGTGGTGGTGGTGGTGGTTGGGGGACAGTCTTGTGGGGCTGAGCCCTTAATCTGTGGGGTCTGACACTATCTCTCCAGGTAGATTGTGTCAGAATTGAGTTAAATTGTAGGACGCCCAACTGGTGTCAAAGAGCTGATTGGTGTGGGGCAAAAGCCATACACACCTGGCGGCAGACGTATTCTGAGTGTGGCTGTAGTGTGAGAGTACAGGAGACACACGCGAGGAGTGTAGGTGTTCTTTATCGTAGCCAGTGGAGATATAGCCAGATTTGCCACATACTAGAAAAGCTTCTTTGTTAAAGTATAACTACATATAGAAAAACATAAAAATCATGAGTGTATAGCTCAAAATTTTATAAATGGAATCTACTCATGTAATGAGTACTCAGATTAAGAAACAGAATGTGACCAGTGTCCTAGAAAATTCTTTCATGCTTTCTTGCAGGCTGCCACTTTTTTTTTTTTGTTTGTTTGTTTTTATTTCTTTTCTTTTTTTATTTTTAAGTTTATTTATTTTGAGAGGGGGAGGGTGCAGATAGGGAAAGAAAGAGAACCCCAAGCAGGCTTCACACTGTCAGCACGGAGCCCAACATGGGGCTTGAACTCATGAACTGTGAGATCATGCATGACCTGAGTCAAAATCAGTAGTCGGATGCTTAACTGACTGAGCCACCTAGGTGCCCTTGTTTTTTATTTTTTGGTAGACACACAAGCACACGTTTTTCTAAGGCACAGAAAGAAGGAAATTCCTTTTTGTTTCCATCTATTCTTACTACCATCTAAAAATAAATGAGATCTGACATTTCTGATGAGCCCCCAGAGGTACAGATGTAGCTGGTTAGTGGGCCACACTTGGAGTGGCAAGGATCTAGAGCTGCAAGGTCCAATAAGATGGCCATGAGCTGTGTGTGGCTATTGAGCACATGAAATGTGGCTAGTTCAAGTTGCAATTGCTGTAACAGAGAAAGAAGAATGAGAAACTGGAGGGGAGACTTTCCTGCTCCCATTCCCTGTGTGAAGTACCCTGAAGCAAAAGAACTAAAAGTAGCTACACCACACTGCATCACTCTGTGCTAACTTCATGAGGACATGTACCGCCTCTGTTTCAGTGCATGAGTGTGATTCCAGCACCTGGCCTGATGCCTGACATGTGAAAATTCTTCATAGATGTTTGTTGAATGAATGTATGAAAGAATGGAAGAACAAATCTATGAAAAAACAGTGGTGGTAACAGGGACCCCAAGATAGAGGAGAAATTCACAAGAAACTCTGTATACAACTGCTTGACCTTCTCTATGTAATTTGGTAGTTGAGCTCCATGGAATGAGACCCAGTCATCTTTGAACCCCTCATAATGCCTTGCCTATCTTAGGGGGAGCTCAAACTATAAAGAAAAATAAGTGAATTCTACGGAAGGCAGAGCCGTTCCTTGAATTATTCTCAAGATAATAATATTGATAATAGTCTGTTTAAAAATAGTTTTGTATTTCTCTTAAAATTATTTTAAAAGGTTTTTTTTTTTTTTTAATTTTCTAACTTAATTTTCACAACTTCCACTGAGGTAAGGATATTTTCACCACTGTATACACGAGGTGTGAGTATACATAGCTTAGGGAGATCACACGTCCTGCAGGGGGTCCCAGGACTCAGGAGTTTCAGGGCAGGGTCTTTGCTGCTCCACTAGGAATAGAAGAAATGGATGATCCTTCACTGACCAGAGTGTAAAGTGTTCTCAAAGACCTTGAGAATCCTTGGTTTCTGTGACTCACAAAAGGAGACATCTTCATTCTTTATTCAGAAACATTCCAAGTATGCAGATAATTCACAACAGGGCTGGGGGAGAATTGCTATCCATTTAATCATGTATTCATTCTTTCTTGATTACTCTTTGCCAGGCACTGTTATAAACAATAGGGATACAGCATGGAACAAGACAGATATTGTCCTTGATCTCTCTTGGTGCTTATATTCTAGAGAAGGAGACAGAAAATCAATAAGTAAACATAAACATAGACAAGTTAATTTGAGATAATCATAGTATCATGAAGACAATAAATAAGGCTAACATGAGAGTCAGAGGGTGGGGAGCATGGGATGGTCAGGGAAGGCTTCTCCGAGGAGGTGACTTATTTTGTAAAATAAACTTTCATTGAAGTATAACATACATGCAAAAATATGTACACGTCAACGTGGACACCTTGATGAAATTGTGCACAGTGAACACAACCTGTTAACTAACACTCAGGCCAAGAAATAGAACATTGCCAATATCCTAGGAGTACCTTCATTCCTTCATGTGGTGACTTTTGAGTTGAGACCTGCGTGCTAAATAGGCGGCTGTGCAAAGATATAGGTTCAGAGTGTTCTCATAAAAGAGGAGAACAATTGAGAAGGCAAGAAGGACTTGGCATGTTTGAGCAGCAGAAAGAAGGCCAGTTTGTCCCAGTTTGTTGATTTAGCACAACAATATTTGAGCTATCTGTTTGTAATATGACTCTCCGCTTGGGATGGGAAAGGAAGCCACACTTTGATTATAACTGCTGTCCAAGCCCCATCTATCAGTAAGTTGGGCTCTTAGGATCCCAAAGTAACTTGGAGCAGAGAGTCTTAGCAGGAAAATCTTTGGATATTTTACTGATTACATAGTGTTCACCACATCCAAGGAGGGCACTTATCCTAGTCCAAGCCCAACTCAGATATAGGGACTTTCACAAATATTTTATAACCTCACACACTACAATAATTCTCCTAGGTTTTTTTTTCAATTCCATCAACCTCCCTCCTTTCACCATGGCAACCCATTAAACAAGAGCTCCTCCTGTTATCTTGTCCAGGGCCCTGGTCTTGACATTTTATATTCCAGGATTTCATCATGACGATGTGCTTGAAAAATCCCAAGTTACCTAAACATTTGAATATAGGATGGGTTGATTTCTGAGAAGGGATGTAGGGAAATAACAGAGATAGTAGAGGTTACTTACATAACCGGAAACAGTAGGAACACTGGGGAAGTTGTTACACAAACATCTGCCCTTCAGAGCTGTTATGTACAGAGGTGATACGTCAGATTGTTTTCTTCCCACCCTCATGAAGTTTTCTGCTTTAACATTAGACTGTCCCACAAGTATTAATATTTTCTTGTATGAACAACACTCATTCAGAACTTGACAAATGAGCACTTACTTTGGTGAGGTCATCATGCCTTCACACTGGTTTGCAAATTAACCTAATTTGGCACCCCCACTACCTGTGCAGAGGCTCCATCTGGGCCTTGCCACCCTTTAGGGTATGTTTCTGATGAGTTCACAGTATATGCACTGCTTTCAGTGTTCATGCTGTGCTACTACGGCGGACTCTGCAGGGTGTGAGCATTCCTGAGGTGGACACCTCTGCTATAAGGGAGGCACTGCCAGGGACACCGTTCTGTGCCAGTGTGTAGATGGCTGTGGCTTTTCCTGCAGTTCTTCCCTGGCTGCTGCCCCCAGCCCTCAGTTGCCAGCAGTGTATGGAGGAGGACTGGCTTCTTTACTTCTGTTCCGCTCTGTTAGAGGGTCCCCAAGCAGAGGTGCCTGAGCTCCAAGGTGCTTGTTTATTTACAGCCTTTTGCTTGACAGAAGAGTCTGACACGATCCCACTGGGCTGAGTCAAGAGACAAATTAGAAGGACAGATACCTGGCTGAGGTCAGAATTTTCCCATCCTTAGGAGTTTCCTACAACTTAACAGGATTTTTCTTCCCTTAGGATATGTTCATGGGGTACCTGGGGTGCCAGTCAGTTGAGTGTCTGACGTTTGATCTCAGCTCAGATCTTGATCTCAGGGTTGTGAGTTCAATCCCTGTGTTGGGCTCCATGATGGGCGTGAAGCCTACTTAAAATATGTTCCTTCTGAGGAAGCTCCTTAGCCTATCTCCATGCAGATAGCTGTCAGCCACTTCCCATTTGCCAGCTGTGTCCAGACATCCTGACTCTCCAGACTGGATACAGCAGTAGGTCTTTCTCAGGGTGGCTCTGTAGCTTACTGATGGTTCACCATACATGCCCAGGAAGGCCTGAATCTTTCAGCCTTGAGCTGGGAGCCCCTAATCCTTGTAAAGAATGTTCAATGCTTTTTTCTTCTTTTTTTTTCAATCAACAAAACCCTGATCCTTGTTTTGACAAGTTGTGTCCCAACAAGAAAAGATCGTTCTTGCAGTCAAACCACCTTAACATGTAAATTTCATGGGAAGTTGGATCATTTCTTTAGCTCAATCTTTGTGAGGAGAATGAGGAAAGGCAGTGGGCTCCTGACTTATCTCTCAGACCAGAATCTCACCCCTGTAATTTATCTGCTTGCATGGGGCCATTTGAGTAATCTTTCTAAAGTACTGAGTCATACCTCTGTTTTTTTTTTTTTAAACGTTTATTTTTTGAGACAGAGAGAGACAGAGCATGAGTGGGGGAGGGGCAGAGAGAGAGGGAGACACAGAATCGGAAGCAGGCTCCAGGCTCCGAGCCATCAGCCCAGAGCCCGACACGGGGCTCAAACTCACAGACCACGAGATCGTGACCTGAGTTGAAGTCGGACGCTTAACCAACTGAGCCACCCAGGCGCCCCCGTACCTCTGTTTTTAAAACTTGTGCTGCTTGCCCATCACTTAAAGGCCAATTCCCTTTCTGATCTTTCTTGATCCGGTGGCTACCTCACTTTTCTTGCCTCTACTTTCCCTACTTCCCTCTGTGTGCCATACTTCCTGTCACATCAGTCTACTCCAAGCCTGTACCTTTCCTCATGCTGTTCCCTTTGTCTGGTATACTGCCCTCTACTCTGCGTTTACTACCTGGGAAACTACTCAGCCTTTAGACCCAGCTCACATGTCCTCCTCTAAGCAGCCCTTCCCTCCTGATATCTTCGTTTTTATTTATTTTTGGGACAGAGAGAGAGACAGAGCATGAACGGGGGAGGGGCAGAGAGAGAGGGAGACACAGAATCGGAAACAGGCTCCAGGCTCTGAGCCATCAGCCCAGAGCCTGACGCGGGGCTCGAACTCACGGACCGCGAGATCGTGACCTGGCTGAAGTCGGACGCTTAACCGACTGCGACACCCAGGCGCCCCCCTCCTGATATCTTAAGTTGTCTCCTTACTTCAGGGAAGGCCTCCCCAGCAGGATGAGCCAGAAGGACTGACTCACAGTGTTGAAGCAGAGTTCAAGTCCTACTTAGTGGTTGGTTGTTCCTGGTGTGCCTCTCTATGGGGCATAGATTTTCTCCCTGATTGTGTTTATGAAATGCACTTTCTCTCCTTATTTGGCTTCTGGGGACAGTGTGCCATCCATTAGTGTGTAAGGGAGTTGCCTCTTCGTGCGAGATCATCAGCTCCTTTAATCCTGCTTTGTAACTAACTGGATTATGTCTGACTTTACCATGTGCCTGGAGGCTTCCTATGGGTCTCATTTCAAAATAACAGAGAAATGTCATACTAACCACCCCTCCCAGCCCCCCTCAGCAACATATTTGTTTTTTAAAACAGTTTAAGAGAATAATATTCAGGGAAGAAACAGGAGCAAGAGGGGGAAATAACCCAAAACAGCCTCGCAAATTCATAAGACAGCTAATGCACTAAGTATATCCAAGGACTCTCAGCTCCTCTAGGAGGTCTACAGGAGAATAAAAAAGGGGTTAGTTAGTGCCTGAACTGACTGGGCAGATGAAACTATTGGGTTGCCAGTGGGGAGGATCTGTTGTCAACAGGACCTTTTAATCAAAACCCAAATCACTGCCAATTAACTAGGTGTTAAAGCAACAAGAGGCAGATACTGAGGGGGGGTGGGCAGTAGGGCCGGGATCGGGGTGGTATAGGTGAAGGGTGGGAGGATTGAGTGGAAACTCCGAGCTGAGGCCATTAGAATGAGCCAGATTCTCTGGTCTGTGCTATTCATATCACTCCTCTGTTCGAAAACCTGCAATGCTACCTTTTTATAGCCACTTCCCTCCTAACCGTCCCTACCCCCTGGCAACCAACCACTATCCATCTCTATCATTTTTTCATTTCAAGAATGTTGTGTAAATGGAACCGTATCATCTGTAAACATTTTGAGGTAGGCTTTTTCACTGAGCATAATTTTCTGTGTATCAATAGTTTATCCCTTTTTACTGCTGAGTAGTGTCCAATGGCATACATGCACCGCTGTTCATTTAACCATTCCACAAAAGGACAGTACAGGGGATTCTTGTGGTGGGAGTTAGTTTGTATCTTGACTGTGGTGGTAGCCACATGAATATACACGTGTGATAAAATTGCACAGAGCTAAACATGTACACATGAGTGCGTGCATGTGCTGGAATTTGGATAGGTGGGTGGATCATGTCAATGCTAACTTCTTAATTGTGACTCTGTGCTATAGGTTGAGAGTTGTCAACATTGGGGGAAACTGGATGAAGGACATATTGGATTTATATATATTGTTTCTTACAACTACATATGAAAATATAGTTATCTCAAAAAAAAAAAAAAACAACACAAAACAATTGGTGGCACTGTCTGTGGAACAAAGGATAAACCCTTTGGTCTGTCATTCAAGGCCCTTCCATGCTCTGGCTCCATGCTCCCCTGCCGTCAGTCTTCTCTCACCACTTCAGCAAGGCTGACCTGTTCAACATTTCCCATACCAGTCACTTTTCTTTAAAGTAAAATTTTGTTTCTTTTTAAAAATGTTTATTTATTTGACAGACAGAATATATGTGAGTGGGGGAGGGGCAGAGAGAGCAGGAGAAAGAATCCCAGGCAGGATCCAGCTTGGAGCCCGATGTGGGACTGGATCTCAGGAAATGTGAGATCATGACCTGAATGTAAATCAAGAGTCAGACACTTAACCGACTGAGCCACCCAGGAACCCAAAACATTTCTTTTTAATTGAAGTGTAACATTCAATTGGAAAAGGGGTCAAATCACAAAGGTACAGCTTAATGAATTTTTAAATGTTTTTTTTTTAATTTTTTTTTAACGTTTATTTATTTTTGAGACAGGCAGAGCATGAACGGGGGAGGGTCAGAGAGAGAGGGAGACACAGAATCTGAAACAGGCTCCAGGCTCTGAGCTGTCAGCACAGAGCCCGACGTGGGGCTCGAACTCACGGACCACGAGATCATGACCTGAGTCAAAGTTGGACACTCAACTGACTGAGCCACCCAGGCACCCCTACAGCTTAATGAAGTTTTATAACATGAAGCCACTCATATAACCAGAACTAGATCAAGCAGTAAAACATCAGCAGGATTCCAGAAGCCTCCCTCCTCCTCCTCCTGTTCATTTAGTACCCTCCAAAGGATAATTGCTATCTGATTTCTATCCCATTGTTTTTTCCTGTTTTTAAACTTCAAATAAATGAATTCATAGATTCATCTTAACTAGCTTCTTTTGTTCAACATTTTGATTAGATTTATTCATGTTGCAGGTAGCCGTGTATTGCTGTACTAATGTGTGAAAAAACTGTAATTATACCATTTATACATGGTACTATTGATGATTATTGGGTTATTTATGGTTTCGTTTATTTCAAATAGGTCTGCCATGAATGCTCTTTTATATGCCTTTTGGCTCACATCTGTACTCATTTCACTTAGATTACTACCTAGAAGTGGAGTTGCTGAGTCATAGGCTATACACATGTGTAGCTTTCGTTGGTACAGCCAAATCTGTTTTCAAAGTGGTTGCACCAGTTTACATCCTTCCCAGCAGCCTAGGGGAGTTCCTGTTGTTCTGCCTCCTTGCCAGTTTTTGGCATCAGTTTAATTAATTGCAGTCATTCTGGTGGGGTGTGTAGTGGCAGCTCATCATTGAGGACTGGTTGCAAGAGAGTTTTCTGCTCTTTCCCCCAGCAGGAGAGTGCTGTTGCTTGTTACTCAGTGCAAGGGTTACCACTGGGATAGAGAGGTTTCCCACTTCTTCCCCAGAGGCAGATGGCTGTGTTCCTATCCCTTCTGCAGACAGAGGATCTTAGCCCGTCTACTCCTTCTCTAGTGGTTTTGGCTTCAAACAAAGCCTAGAAGGTTTTGACTTCTTATGAGAGAAAGTTCTGGAACATGGGCAGTGTTTCATGCCTGCAGGCCAGTGAGGACTCTCTCTCAGATGTCCTGTCTGCCTCAGTCTTTTTTCTGAGTACCTGGTAGAGATTGCGGAAAAGAGCTTGGGAACATGAATTTCTCTTGTGTCTGAGGTTCCCGTGGATTCTTAACTTCGTGCCAACACACACTTTGCTCTTAAGAATTTTTTGTAATGCTAGCTCTTTTCTTCTTACCCTCTTGCTCCAAAGAGGCTCTGGCAAAGGTGGAATAGTTCTTGTGTACTGTGTCTGTGTGGCAGGGCTTGTCATTCTTAGGAATTCAGATCTCCTGATTGCCTTGTCATGGGCTCAAGGGGAGTTATGATTTTATAGATTGTTTGGTTTTCTCTCATTGTTGGGATAGGAGGTATGTTCTCTCGTGGCTTTCTACCTCACTGTGGGTTTTAATTTGAACTTCTTTCATGACTAATGAGTTTGAGCATTTTTTTTTTTTTTTTGCAGAGCCAGCTGAATCTTTCTTTAAGAAAAGACACTTGAATTGATTTTTAGTTAGGGGCATGGGCAAGAGAAGATACCCAGGCAGTAGACTACTCCTAAGGGTAGAATGAGGACTGGGGCTGAGCCTCAGGTGGGTCTCCTGTTCCTAGTCACTCCCCTGCACATTCCCCTAAAGGCTCTCCTGTGGCAGCCACAGGGGAAGGGTGGCTGGGGGAGGGGGAACGTCAGTGACTGCTCACTTGGATAAGACATCAGGCGACTTAGACACCAGCTTCCCATTCCAGGTCTCGATCTTCTTCCCAACCATGGCTTTGGGGTAGCTGAGCAGCGGAAGGAGCTGGAGTCCCTGCCAGAGCTGAAGCTGGACTGGAAGGAGCTCAGGCTATAGTTGAGGCCAGGGCTCGTGAGTCTATGGGGATAGACTGAGCTCAGCCTACCTGAGTATCTGCTCATCATCTTTGTATGGATCCTCATGTTCTGCATCTCAGATTCCATCCAGCTCTCCTCACCCTCAAGCAGATCTTGATGTTCAGGGACAGCTTGATGTTCATGAGCTCCTGGTACTCATGCAGTACCTGGATCCTGTCCATACCATGTCCTTCTTGGCTTGCTGCAGGGCAGCCTCCAGCTCAGCCAGCTTGGCATTGGTGTCCTTAATGACAAGCTACCCGCACTGCTCAGCCTCAGTGATGGAGGCCTTCAGGGAAGCCCTTTTTGGCCTTTGAGGGTCTAGATCTAAGCATGGAATTGTCTGATGTTCTGACTCATCTCAGAAATCTCCATCTTTGTACGATAGGGGTTATCCCTGTGCTTCCCAGCCAGTGTCTGCAGTTCCTTGTACTTGACCTGGTACGTGGTCTCAGCCTTCGCCTGGCTATGGTTAGTAATCTCCTTGTACTGGGCCTTGACCTCCATGTTGACGCCTTCTGGTCCAGGGAGTGGCTGTTGCCTATGAAGAGGACCATGGAGGTGTCAGAGATCTGCGACTGAGGCTCTTGGTTTTCCTCTTCATACAGCGGTCTTAGGGAGTCAATCTTGTTGGGGAGCCACTCCAGCTGGGACTCCAAATTTGCCTTATTCATGTAAGCTTCGTCCCCAGCCTTTTTGACAAAGACAAATTCATTCTCCATCTCTGCAAGCTCTTTGATCTCTCTTTGATCTCTTCCTTATGCTTATTCGTGACGTCCTCCACCAGCCCCTGAATGTTGCCAGGTTCTGTCTCCAGCTTCAGCTTCTTCTGGGCTACTGTGTTCAGCTGCTGCCCAAGGCTGTTGATGCAGCTCTTGAACATGTTGTTCACGTTGCTCTGAGCCATTTTCTGGTCCTGTGAGAGACTCCACTTGGTCTCCGTAACTGGTTCTGCTGCTCTAGGTTCTACACTTTGTTGATAAAGGAATTGTTTTGTGGAGTTGTTATTTTGGCTCTTGATCTGCTCCTTATCCTGAGTGGGCATGGCTTGGGTGTTGGAGTCTATTCCCAGTTTAAATGGGCTCAGCAGGCTCTGTTTTACTGAGACAGCTGTGATGTTGTATATACCTGTGGCCCTGCTGTAGCCCCTGACCACACTCATACTGATGCCCACCTGTGAGAGGGCTGAGGAACCGATGTGGGTATCAGGCACACTTGTGTATGAACAGCAGCTGAAGGCCCAGGGGCCAGAGGTGGACACCTTGTAGGACTTATGGGTCACCCTGATGGACACAATGGAGGCTGCAGTGGAGGTGAGTAGGCTGAACCAGACAGAGACTTTGAGGAAACACTGAGAAGCTGTTTCTAGGTGTGGGACCTTGAATACCTTTTAATATAACAACCATGTTTTGCATTTACCTGCTCCATTGCCTTTGTCTGAAATGCTTTTTCCTTTTATGCTCTGTCTGTTTCTTCAAGGGTCACTTCTAGGGTCCCTTTGTCCATGCAACTATTCTAACCATGACTGTCTTCATTCACCTCCCCTATCAAACCTTGCTTTCTCCACCCCTCCATTTACCCAGTATTTTGTGCTGTTTGAATTAGGGAACTGGGATTTGGGGAAAGATACCACTTTTTTCTGGTTTCTATTAGTTTTCCTTATGACCAGCTAGGAGAAGCAGAGCAGGAGGGTGAGAGGTAGTATACATGCTCAGGGTGGATTTTCCTGGGACTTGGAGAGAGGAATAGGTCACAGAAACAATTTCTTCTAAAACTGTTAAGGCTACACTTCATTTCCCCAAAGAAAGAGTTTACAGTCAGGGAATTTGTAGGAGGGTCATCTCATAAATGCCCTGAAGGCATCCTCCTGGTTTGGGTTGTGTTTTGTTCCTTGCCAGGCACTTTTCCTGGTTAATTGAGCCCAAATTGCTGAAAACAAACTTTCTCGGGGTTATCCTCATCCTGCTGGGTATCAGCTTTCCCTAAAACCAAAATTGCTGCTTAGTCTAGACCTGCACGTTTATTGTTCTATTTTAAGAGAAGCCCCAAATCCGCACCAGAATAGCAGAGGTGGCTGCTCTACACAAAACTGCCTTTCTTTATGGCATTTGCTTGTCTCCCTCACAGCCATGAACCCTTTGTATGCTGTCTGTCCCTGGCAACTTCTGGGCAGACCTCAGCTGCTTTGTTACTGTCTGGGGCAGCAGCAAAGCCAGAAATAGTGTTTTCAAAGTGAGAGAAGAGAAAAATAGGATACATCTCAGTCACAGAAAAGCAAGCCTGAATTCTGAGGGTGGTCATAAAAGACCACCTGTTAATTAAGCCATGACCAGACATACCTGTCTTTCTTTTCCTCTGACTCCGTGGACTGCATTTTTCCTTTACATTTTGCTTCTCTGTCAGCATTTCTGGGTGAATTGGTAAAGCACATCAGTTTTCTATGATTTTTTTTTTTTTAACATTTATTCATTTTTGAAAGTGAGAGAGACAGAGCATGAGCGGGGGAGGGGCAAAGAGAGAGGGAGACAGAGAATCCGAAGCAGGCTCCAGGCTCCGAGCTGTCAGCACAGAGCCCGACGCAGGGCTCGAACTCACGGACCGCGAGATCATGACCTGAGTTGAAGTCGGATGCTTAACCGACTGAGCCACCCAGGCGCCCCAGTTTTCTATGATTCTTTCCCGTAGTGACCTCAAGGCAGTGGTGTGCTGGTAAACGTTTACTGACCGGCTCTCTGGGAAGAGGAGCCCTGATTTGCAGTGTTTACCCATTTCTGTAGTATAGATACTTTCACCACAGCTGATTAAAAAGATTTTTTAAAATGTTTATTTTTGAGAGAGAGAGAGAGAGAGAGAGAGAGAGAGAGAGAGAACACAAGTGGGGGAGGGACAGAGAGAGAGGGAGATGCAGAATCCAAAGCAGGCTCCAAGCTCTGAGCTGTCAGCACAGAGCCCGATGTGGGGCTCAAACTCAAAAACCGTGAGATCATGACCTGACCCGAAGTGGGACGCCCAGCTGACTGAGCCACCCAGCTGTCCCATCATCATAGCTCATTTTAAGCTACTAATGTGAGATCACTGAAAATGGAGTTGGACAGAGACATGCAGTAGCACACAATTATATAGCGTCTCCACCATATGAGCGAAATAGGTGTAAGTAACCTGAAGATCATAGATCAGTGATTGGCAAGTGATGGCCTGTAGGCCACATCTGACACATGGCCTGTTATTGTGCAGCCTGTGAGCTAAGATTGGTTTTTAATTTTTTAAAGCATTGTTAAAAAAAACAATATATGACAGAGACTATCTGTGACTCTCACAACCTAAAGTATTTAGTATTTGTCCCTTTGCAGAAAAAGTTTACTGGCTCCAGCATAGATAACAGTAAAATTTGAATTTTTTTACTGTTGGGTTTTAATATTATTTATTTAACTGTTAATGTATATTATTTAATTTTTTATAACAGCCGTGTTTAACAAGCCACAAAGTTCCTCCAAATTGAATAGTTGGTTCTCATGATCTGGTAGGAGCTGACATTAGCACACCACTGCCCGAAGGGTCATTGCTTTAGGGACCTTAAGAGTTCTTTAGTCCAATATCTTCACATTATAGATGGGGAAACTGAGACCCAAAGAGGAGAATGATTTACTCAAGATCACTTGGCAAATTAGTGGCTGAGCCAGGTTTTCTACCCGCTAGTTTTGTTGTGTTTGGTCATTTGATGCTGTCTAACAAATACCCGTGGTCTCTTTTTTATTGCTTTTACCTCTTAACTCCCTGATTTCCCCTGAAGTCTGAGCTGGCACTTGGCACCCTATGGTATGCCCTAGCACCGCACAGCCTGGGCTAACACGTGGAAGCACTGTCACATTGACTTAACTGTGACCCTGTTCACATTTACTGACTTACTCCTTTTTCTGTTGACTTTGAGGATATTCTTTTTCTGTCCTCTAGATTGTTGCCTTGGGTTTTTTCTCAACTCCTGACTTTTTACCCAGTCTTGGTTTCTTCTGACAGGATAGTGTTCTTGCATCAGCCTCCTTGACCATCACCTCCCCTTTGGGGTTTGCACTGAGCACTCTTCTGCTAAATCCTTGTTCTCATCAGACTGGTACCCTGTTTTTTGTGAGAGAACCTGATTTTTTTCTGAGGTCCTATGGGTGGGGAGGGGAGAACAGAGGAAGCTGGGTTGAAAAAGAGGAAAATGCTGGTATCGGGGTGTGTGACTAGGGTTGCATCTCCTGTGAATAGTTGAATGAGGAGAAGGATCCAGGCTGGAGACAGAGAGGGAGAGGTACAGAGAGGAAAAGAGAGAAGAGAGGGAGAGGGAGGAGAGAAGAGAAGCAAGGAGCAGAGATAAGCTCTGGGTTCCATGGCTTCCATAGTCCCACGAGGCTGGGGTGCTTTGGAAGTGTCACTAGTAATCTTATAATCAACTCCCACATACTTTGAGCTAGTCTAAGTGGATTCTTGCTCCTTGTGACCAAAATTCTTGCTCCTTTTTAAAAATTTTTTAAATTAAAAAAATTTTTTAAAAAAATGAAATTTATTGTCAAATTAGTTTCCATACAACACCCAATGCTCATCCCAACAGGTGCCCTCCTCAATACCCATCACCCACCCTCCCCTCCCTCCCACCCCCCATCAACTCCTTGTGACCAAAATAGTCTCCATTTAAAACACTGGAAGTCTCAGAATGTTTACGGACTGGGAATAGCCGAGGCCCTGAGAGCAAATGACCCTGTGAATGAGCAGGCACCTTTCCATAGGAGTCCCCTGTCTGTCCAGAAGCTATGGCAGGGTTCCAGTTGCTTTCCACTGTTTTCACCCCTCTTTTCCCAGAGTGGTTGAATGCCAAAGGATTGTTTATAGCACCATTAATGTGGTCGAAGGCAGCGGCAACTACAGCTTGATTTTGATATATGCTAAGGTTCCAAAAGAAAGCGATAAATTATGAAAGATCTTCTATGAGTGTGAAAGTAAAAAAAAAAAAAAAATCTTAGCTTGAAGAAACTTTTCATTTTATGTTTGTTTCTATGAAGCAAAATTACCTGTTTATTGTTAATCAATAACACCTGTAAAGAAAAAAACACCTGTAAAGAAAAAAAATATATAGTCAGAATTGTATTTCCCTGTAAATAATACTTTCACTTTGACTTTCTGCCTGTCCATCTTTACATAGGTAAACTTTTGCACAGTTGTGTGCAAAATGATACACACACACATTTTTCAGTTATGGAAAGTTTCTATGTTTCTGTAATCTGTGGCATTTTTCATTTCTCATGGTTGAGTGATAGTGTTTCTAGTGGATTTGCCACAGTTTGCTTAATTTATTCTATAATTGGATGTTTAGATTGTTTCCATTTTTTGCTCTCATTTTCAATAATTCAGTGAACATTTTTTTATATTTGATTTTATAATCAAAATGCAAAATTCCTCAGCAAAAATCCCCAGAGTGGGATTACTGGGTGATGTGGGAAGGCTAGCTCCGGAAGAAACACTGGGTTTAGAGTCAGAGACCTAGGATTGGTCTTTGATCTACTACCAGTGTGATCTTGTGCAAATTACTGCATGTCAATGATCTACAGTTTTCTCACCTGTAAACTTGACTTATACTAATTCATACCTCATAGGATTTTGAGGAGCATTGATGAGATAATCATAAGTATTAACACATAGCATACTTAGATGAGTTAGTTGAAAGAGGATAGACATTTTTATTCTTTTTGTTCCATATCACCAAGTTCTTTTTCAGAAGATAGAATCATCAGTGACAATGAGTATATGCAGATTTGAGGGCAAACTTACCAGAATTGAATTTTATGATTTTAAAGGTCAATATAATAGACCTAATATATTAAAAGATACTGAGGGATATTCTGAAGTGTGCAAAAGAAATGCTTAGATACTAAAAAGTAAAATAAATAAATTACCACAGTACACAAAGCACAGCACGGTATGAAATGATAGAACTAAGAGAAAGGATCAAAGAGACTGAGGTGGGGAGGGAGCTGTGGCAGAGGAAGTCAGTACTTTTCTGATGCATCTCTGACCTTTGCCAGGTCTGCTTATGGGTGGGCCCTGCTCAATAGTTCCCTTTCCTCTAAATGAGCAGTGCACAGTTCTCTCCCCGGACCCTGGCAGATGCTCCCCAACTCCATTCTTCTCTGCCCTCCACCCTTAGGGGAGCAGATGTAGCGTGGGGAGGGAACAATGCCTACATTGTAAGCCCAGCTCTCACACACAACTCCGTGCCTCTCTCCCCACCACAGAGGCTGCTGCCCATGCTGCCAGAGCCTTCAGCCCACTCCTGTGCCCACTCAGACTCCTTCCTGCCAGACCCCAGGGGGCAGACAATGCCTACTTGTACTCAGGCCCTGGCTTCCTTCTTGCAAGGAAGCCGACCTCCCTTTGCAGAATAGCCTTTGGCTCATCTGTGACTTAGGATGGCAGGGTTCTCTCTCTACAGTTGAGTCCTTGGCACTGGAAGAAGGGACAGTCCCCTAAATTCCAAGGGATCTGGAGGAAATGACTTGAGTCTATTCCTTCTTCTTGTGAGACTTAAGTGGTCTGGACTGTTAAATGAAGCGGAAGCATCAGAACAACTATGGTGAGCCCCATGATTCACAACTGTTCTTCTGGAAAAGTCCATAGTCTCTATAGCATGGTCCTTTTTGAGCACCCATGCTGTGGGCTGAAAAAAACAACTCTGCTTCAGGCAGATTTAAAATCCAGTACAAAAACTTTCTGATGTGGGTAGTAGATTTCTTCTCCTTTAATGGTGCTTGATATTCTATAAAGCTCTTTCTCATCTATTTTCTTTGAGGGAGGTGGGAGTATAAACAGGGAAACCGAGGCCCAGGGATGGAGAGTAGTTAATAAGTTTGGAACTGGGACTTTGGAATCTAGGTCATTAGTCTCCTGGGCAAAATTGTGTTCTTTCTGCCACACCATACTGAGCCTCGTGAAGAGCATGGAGAGGGCAGGAAATGAGCAACCTCAGGTATGCAGAAGAGGATCCCAGGGGATAAGCCTGGAGGGACTATGTGAACAGCAGAGCTGCCCTGGGAGGAGCTTACTGAGTAGAAGCAATACAGGACTCTGAGATTTCTTCTCAGTTGGGTTTTCACCAGAGCTCCTTTATGGTTTCCTGCAGTCACCTCTCTCCCCAGGGATCTTTGGCTTCTAGTAGGCTGAGAAGACTGCTCTGAGCTAAGCCTTTGTGAGATGCCATGGACTGAGGGCAGCTGCTCAAAACTGGATTGTAATGGCTGGAGGATCTCCGATCGCTTAGATTAGAGATCGATAGTCTATATTTTTCCCTTCTAATTGACCCTCAGTGTTTCTCCCTTCTCATCAAGTGTGATCATTTTAAAAGGAAAGTCCCCCTGCTCAATAATTTTCCATGGCTTCCCATTTCCTCAGGAAAAGTACAATCCCTGCAAGGTGGCATACAAGGTCTTTGTGGGCTTGTGCTGGACCCTAGCCCCTGATCCTCCTCCCCACTACTTTTTCTCTGACTCCCACCCTGGCCCTATGCTCCCTTTTTACAAAACTTTGGTGAGTTTCCTAAAGGGAATATGCTGTTTTATGCTTCCATGCTTTTTTCCATGCTGTGTTCTCTGCCTGGAATGCCTTTCTTATTTTGAAAAAAAAAAAAAAAATTAATTTATTAAAAAAAAATTTTTTTATTTGAGAGAGATGGGAGGGGGGGGGGGAGAGCAAGCACTGGGGAGAGGGGCAGAGGGAGGGAATCCCAAGCAGGCTCCATGCTCAATACGGAGCTGCTATAAACATTGGGGTGCATGTGTCCCTTCAAATAAGCATACCTGTGTCCCTTGGATAAATACCTAGTAATGCAATTGTGGGGTCGTAGGGTAGTTACATTTTTCATTTTTTGAGGAACCTCCATACTGTTTTCCAGAGTGGCTGCACCAGTTTGCATTCCCACCAGCGGTGCAAAAGAGATTCTCTCTCTCCACATCCTTGCCAACATCTGTTGTTGCCTGAGTTGCTAATGTTAGCCATTCTGACAGGTATGAGGTGGTATCTCATTGTGGTTTTGATGTGTATTTCCCTGATGATGAGTGATGTGGAGCATGTTTTCATGTGTCAGTTGGCCATCTGGATGTCTTCTCTGGAGAAGTGTCTATGCATTATTTGTTTTTTGGGTGTTGAGTTTGGTAAGTTCTTTATAGATTTTGGATACTAACCCTTTATCTGATATGTCATTTGCAAATACCTTCTCCCATTCTGTTGGTTGCCTTTTAGTTTTGCTGATTGTTTCCTTCGCTGTGCAGAAGCTTTTTATTTTGATGAGGTCCCAGTAGTTCATTTTTGCTTTTGTTTCCCTTGCCTCTAGAGACGTGTTGAGTAAGAAGTTGCTGCGGCCAAGATCAAAGAGGTTTTTGCCTGCTTTCTACTCAAGGATTTTGATGGCTCCCTGCCTTACATTGGGGTCTTTCATCCATTTTGAGTTTATGTTTGTGTATGGTGTAAGAAAGTGGTCTAGGTTCATTCTTCTAAATGTCGCTGTCCAGTTTTCCCAGCACCACTTGCTGAAGAGACTGTCTTTATTCCACTGGATATTCTTTCCTGCTTTGTCAAAGATTCGTTGGCCATACATTTGTGGGTCCATTTCTGGGCTCTCTATTCTGTTCCATTGATCTGAGTGTCTGTTTTTGTGCCATCTCCTTTTGCATTCTGAGTTGGATCTTTATGATGGTGGCCCCTGGCTCCCACTGGTCTCACTGTCCATGTCACTAGAGTCACACTGGGTGCTCTCAGTTCCTGAAAGATTTATTCCTGCTTTAAGAACTTCACAATATTATTTCTTTTGTGTAGAGTGCTACTCCCTCAGTTTTGACATGCACGAGCCAGCCTGACTCTTTGTCAGCCCACCTAGCCTATGAGATGGGAAACCTTGGTATCTGGTGTATGAACTCTTTGAGCCATGTGATTGCTTATTGCTAATAAGGCTTACACGTGTGTGCCCGTGGGGTGGTCACCATGCTTTAAAAGAATGAAGAAAAGAGAAACAAAGCATTCTGGTGTCTTGAGGAGGTATAGCAGAGGAAAGAAAAGGAAGGAAGGAAGGTAGGAATTAATCAGTCAGACTCTTATCAGATCTAAGTCCAAATTCTGGCCTCTCACTCATTAGGTGTGGGGTTTTGGACAAGTTACTTAGTCTCTCTAACCTTAGTTTTCTCATTTGTAAACTGGGGTTAATAATGGTTTTTGTCTCTTATGGTTTTAGTGTGTATAATGAAGTTTAGCACAGTGTATGCTGCATAAGTCCTCAACTTCATTTATAATTCATTTATTAGAAAACACAGTGTGTGTGAATATATAAGCATTTATTCAAAATCACTTCAAAATCTCTTTTCTCCCTGCTTCTTCCTTTATCTCTTCTCTCCCTTCCTCTGCCCCTCTGTTTTGTCTTTTTCCTTTCCTTCCTCCTCCCTTCCTCCATTCCTCCCTCCCTCCCTCCCTTCCTACCTTCTTTTTCCTTCCTTTCATAAACTTTGTTGGATGCCTACTGTGTGCCAGGCAATATCCCAGAGTCTGGGAAAAGACTTTGGTGAGAAGAATGTGTGTTTTGTTTTCTTACCCACGTCCCTGAGTGAACTTTGAATTTGTCTATATGACTTAGTCTCAAATGACAGGCCCAGCAAATCTAAAGAGGTTAGGGGTGGTGGGATGTGGATAAAAAGGTTCTGGGGATGAAAAGGTTTCATCTGGGTCTCTCATCTGGTCATCCCCAGATCTCTACTCTCCGTCCACTGCCCAGCAGGGAAGTCTCCACTTGTGATATGAAAATGCCCTTTCAACAGCACCAGTGTGGAAGCTCAGATGTTTGTAACAGTTGCTTAATTTCAGGAACAGAGATCTATTTTGCCAACTTATGCTCCCACCGGGCCTCTCTCTGCACAGTGTGAACTTGGAATGAAATCCAAACCACGAAGTCTTAAACTCTTGAAACTTAGCAGGGGGAAACAAAAGGGAGGGGATGGTGATTTCCAAGTTCAAAGAAAAAAGCTTCACCAGGCTCATGGATGAAGGAGTTGACCTAAAATATAATCATCCAGAAATAATATTCTGAAGGAATATTCTAGTAAATATTCCTTTACTAGAATCAGAGACCTATTGGTAAAACTTTCTTTGTAACTGAGAGATATAGAAAGGTAATGTGGGGGAATAGTTCTGCTTTCCAGAGCATTCAATCAAGAGTTGTTTTGTGATGTCACCTGCTCAGAGAAAATGTTTTCTTTTTTTGGCTAGGAAAGATCATCTGTGATCTTTAAAACGTAAGCAATATAACTGGGGATTCAAACTTACAAATCCATTTGTAATCCCCAGTTATATTGCTTACGTTTTAAAGGTGTATTTCACAATGACCCTGTCCCAAGATGAAGAGCCTTTAAAATGAGTGACACCAAAGACTATTAGCATAGTTCAAAGCAGATTGGCCATTTATAGGCAAACTGGAATTATGAAAGGTAATTACTCTGATGTGGTATTTCCTATTCCTCCTTCAGAGTGCACCTCAGATTTCAGCTTCTCTGTAAAGTGTTCCTATTCCTTTTCCCCTCAGCCTGTGTCACCTACTTCCCCTGGCCTATTCTCCTAACTCCTGTCAGCTGCCTCCTGCCCCAGATTGGTGGCTTTCTCACTAGACCTGCTGGTCACACACCCTGCCCTAATCTGCTGTCTTCAGAACCACCACTTGGGCCCCTCATAAAGCCTGAAATCTTGGGGAAAAGGGTGTGGGGTGGGGAGTTGTAACTTATCCAATGTGATGGGCGTTTCCTCATTCAATACCACTCTGAGTCAGAGGGCTTTCTTAGTCTACCTGTCTGTGTGCTTGTAGGGAGGGGAATGAGAAGAGATATGGTTCCTGCACCAGTCCCTGGGAGGGGTTGCTGGCTATGATAGTAGTCTGAAAGCTCTAGAAGGAAGAACTGCATGTGCAGAGCCTGTCCCAGGGATCAGACTTGGCTTAGCCAGCCTTACCAGTCCTTTGGTGGAGAAGAAGGAGAGGTTGCAGAAGACAGTTTTGCTTGCCTGAGTTGACTTATATCATGGGTGTGGTGAGGCCTGGGACCATATGAAGGCTACGTGGGTGAAGAGGGGTCTCAGCAAACTGGGGGGCATGAGATTATGGTGGTTTTTTTTTTCGTCTTTTTCGTTTTAGTTTATTGTGTTTTCTGACTTAAAACTTTTTTTTATATGAGTTTGGTTGACACATAATGTGGTATTAGTTTTGGGTGTATAACAGTGATTCAGCATCTATATAGTTATGCTGTGCTCACCACTAGTGTAGCTACTGTCTATCACCATATGATGCTATTATCATATTGACTATTCCCTAGGCTGTGCCTTTTATTCCTGTGATTTATTCATTCCATAACTGGAAGCCTATATCTCCCATTCCCTTTTACCCATTTTGCCCATGCCTCCACCCCCTTCCATCAGTTTGTTCTTTGTATTTATAGGACTTCAAAAACTGCTTCTGTTTTTTGTTTGTATATTTTATTTTTTTAGAGTCCCCATATGAGTGAAATCACATGGTATTTGTCTTTCTCAGTCTGACTTATTTCCCTAAGCATAATACCCTTGTGAGCTTATGGTTTAAGTTCTGTTATCGGTGCCCCAGAAGTTGGGCCCATTGAATCTAACTTGATAGGACTGGAAGAAGCTTCTGGAAGAGTGGGAACTAAAACCCTAGAGCTTTGCTGGGTGACAGGTCTTTAGTATGGGGCAAGAGAAGGAGAAGCTTATACCTCGAGGCAAGATCCTTCCTGCTTTCTAGCTTTGGATTCAAGAGCCATGGTTAACTCTAACACAACCCTATCTGCGAAGTCCTCAGATCTTTCCTCCAGGAAGCCTAAAGTCTGGCCTGGGCTGAGAAGGAGAGGAATGTACACTCCCTGGGCTAGGAGGTTTGGCTTCCAGAAAGGACTCTAATATGAAGCTTTTGTAGTATTGAAAATGGTGGTTTTAAAACAAGTTTACAGTTTATTTGACACCACCCTTCCAAAGGTGGAGCCTAAACTGCTTTTGAATATGGGCTTCCCTTTAGACTCATTTCTAACTAATGGGACATGCCAGAGGGGTTGCTACATGACTTCTCAGGCTAGGTTTGGAAAGGCTATACAACTTCTTGGAACCGAAGCTGCCATGTTGTAGGGAGGCGCAGGCCACAAGGAGAAGCCATGTGTGGGTACTTGAGCTGACAGGACCAGTTCAAGTCTCACCTAACAGGCAGCTTCCATTGCCAGACATTAAATGAGAGAGCCTTCAGATGAAATGAGATGAGCCCTCAGCTGTTGACCCTACCCTGTTGATGCAACCTGCCATCACCAAGTCCTACCCAAGTTGCAGATTCATGAAAGAAATAAGTGTTGCATTGTTTTAAGTCACTAAGTTTTGGGGTAGTTTGTTACATATCAGGTAACAAGAACACAAAATGCCAGAGTTATCTGGCTTCTGTCATTTGTTAGACATGTGGGTATGTTGTCTTCTGCCCCCCAGCAGGAGAATTATTCAGTAAATCATGGCACACTCAAAATGCACAATATCCTACAGCCATTAAAAATGATATTTTTGAAGAACTTCTTTATATATATTTTTTAATGTTTATTCATTTTTTTTTTATTTTTTTTTTTATTTTTTAAAAAAAAAATTTTTTTTTTCAACGTTTATTTATTTTTGGGACAGAGAGAGACAGAGCATGAACGGGGGAGGGGCAGAGAGAGAGGGAGACACAGAATCGGAAACAGGCTCCAGGCTCCGAGCCATCAGCCCAGAGCCCGACGCGGGGCTCGAACTCACGGACCGCGAGATCGTGACCTGGCTGAAGTCGGACGCTTAACCGACTGCGCCACCCAGGCGCCCCGATGTTTATTCATTTTTTGAGAGGGAGGGGGGAGAACATGAGCAGGGGAGGGGCAGAGAGAGAGAGAGAGGATCCGAAGTGGGCTCTGCACTGACAGCAGAGAGCCCAATGTGGGGCTTGAACTCATGAACTGTGAGATCATGACCTGGGCTGAAGTCAGATGCTTAACTGACTGAAGCCCCCAGGCATTCCTGAAGAATTTCTAATGACTTGAGAAAATGCTCTTTTTATAGTATTGAATTAAAAAATGCAAGTGCAACTCTGCATATATGCTAGAATCCCAATTTTGTTTTAAAAACGTGCATATGGGGGCGCCTGGGTGGCGCAGTCGGTTAAGCGTCCGACTTCAGCCAGGTCACGATCTCGCGGTCCGGGAGTTCGAGCCCCGCGTCGGGCTCTGGGCTGATGGCTCAGAGCCTGGAGCCTGTTTCCGATTCTGTGTCTCCCTCTCTCTCTGCCCCTCCCCCGTTCATGCTCTGTCTCTCTCTGTCCCAAAAATAAATAAACGTTGAAAAAAAAAATTAAAAAAAAAACAAAAAAAAAACGTGCATATGAAAATAAAGGGGAACACGTGTATACGATCAAGTGGTAGGATTATAAGATATCTTTAATTTTTGTCCATTTTCAATTTTCTGTAATGTATATATGCTGTTATTATAATGAGAAAAAATTGTCACATTAAAAGAGATCAACTGTGGCTTTCTTTTTTGTCACAGAAAACAGTGTCCTTTTCTCATTCTTAATTTCCAGTTTCCAATTTTGCATAAGGGGAGACTTCATAGTCATTCTAGGAAATGGTTCCCAGTAGATAATAGTAATTGAAAAACTGACTTTATCAAAATGAATGTAAATTAAGTGAGTTTTCATCAGAGTTTCCAAAAAAAAAAAAAAAAAAAAAAAAAAGCTCTTTTGTTCTTCCCTTCTCCTCTTCTTTTTCTCTTATATAAGCTTGACCAAACCATGTTTCATCATAGTGAATGTCAGAGTCTTCTAAAAACTTCCTGCTTCCTGGAACAGTCTCTTGGAGCTGCCTCCGTGTCCTGCTCCGATTCCCATACCCAAACTTAGAATTTCCTTCTCCTTTAGGAGCAAGAAATATCTTTCTGGAACTGTATCTGTAAAAGGCACATTTGTGGTACAAAATTAGTCTCCAGATGAAAGCTTTCTCTCTATACAGTCCTAATTCAACATTGTAATCCAGGAGATAGTAAATGAGTCAAATAATGTTAGATTTGGAAGAAACCCCATAGATGATCTGATTTACCTCTTTCTTCCAAAGAGAGGGAAATCCAATGGTATTCCCAAGGTAATGGCATGAATGAAGAAACACCAGCATCAGGGCCAAGTTTTTCTGACTGGAGACAGCAGAGCCTGGTGGAAAAAATGAGGGTGTTGGTACCAGACATCCTTGGGTTCATGCGTTTGCTCTGCTAGTTATTGACTGTAAAATTGGACGAAGTTACTTAATCTCAGTTGCCCCATCTGTAAATTGAGGAGAATAGCAGGTACCTTGAAGAACTGCTGTGATACTAGAAATACTATATTTCATCCTTCCTTCAGATGATCAAAAAAAAAAAAAAAAAGTTGCTCTTGCTAGGCTTTATTTGAGCACATAGTTTCTTCAGAGGAATCAGTTCAAGGATCACTGATACAGACAAGTATAGACCCAAGAAACAAATATAGGCATTTTCAAAGTCCACAGTTTTAAACACCTGAGTTAACAAATATCTTTCCCAGGTCAACACCGTCCTCCTCCCAAGCTGACCAGTTTGACTCTTAACACTTGGTGGGTTGTCATTGCGCCTTCACCTCATTTGCCCCCCTAGCCAAATACCTCATTCTCCTCCTAGTGTCCATGGTTTACTTTACTTCTGTACCCATTTTTAATTAAAAAAAAATTTTTAATGTTTACTTTTGAGAGAGAGCGAGAGAGCGAGCGAGTGTGAGAGAGAGGATGAGAGGCAGAGAGAGGGAGACACAGAATCTGAAGCAGGCCCCAGGCTCTGAGCTGTCAGCACAGAGACTGATGTGGGGCTTGAATTCATGAACCATGAGATCATGACCTGAGCTGAAGTCAGATGCTTAACCAACTGAGCCATCCAGGCACCCATTTTTAAAAATAATCCTTTTCCTTCTTCTGTATCTTCTAACACATGTCAGTTACCCCAGAAAAAAAATCTCTCTTTTTATTTTATCCATAAATATAAAAAACTCCCTAAGTCCTAGAGGCATGTATAATATACTTATGGTCATGATTCATTTGTGTGTGGGAAAATGAAATCCATATGCTTTTGCTTTAGTGTTATTAGATTGTAATAAAACATGATTAAAAGTGAAATAACATTTTTCATCCATCAGATTGGCAAGAATAACAAATACTTATAATATCTATTATTGATAAAGGTGAAGGGAAATTTATATTATTATATGCTATTATGTTAATGGTAATTAATATATATAATATTATGTACTAATGTTTTTCATCAATAAGTGATTATTGATGCAGCCCTTTTGGAGAACATTTTGGCCAAATCTGTTTGAATAAAAAATGTATTTATCCTTTATTTGGATGTATGAACAAAGAGGCATGTTCGAGAATATTTACTAAAGCATTATTTATAATAAAAAACCACAAGTGTTTCTTGGTAGGGAAATGATTAAATGAATTAATGGTTCATTCATTTTATGGAATACTCTGAAGAAGTTAAAAATAAATGTGATAGATCTATGTTTGCCAACATGGAAAGGTATCTAAGACAGTGTTATGTGAAAAGCACAAGATGGTGAACAATGTGTATGGTATGATACTATTATATAATATGTAATTACATTAAAAAATGTGGAAGGATATGCTCCAAATTGATAAGAGTGGTTATTTTTGGAGAGGAAAGTGGGTTTTTTTAGGAAAAAAAATTAAATAATTAGGATGTTTTTACTTAGAAAATTTAAAAAAACAACATTTTAAAATTCAATTATGACTAAAACCCACAAAAACTCCCCATGTGATTCTGATGTTTATACAGGTTTGGAGGCCAAACTGTGTAATCTATTGCTCTGTAACAAATTACCTTAAATTTAAAATTTAGCAGATTAAACTAACATACTTTTTAAGAATGGATTACCTAGCCCTCTGCTTTAGGATCTCTCAAAAGACTGCTTTCAAGGTGTTATCTGGGGCTGTGATCTCATTTCATCAGTCTATTGAGGAAGGCTTTGCTTTTAAGATCACTCACATTGTTTTTGGCAGAATTCAATCTCTCATAGGCTGTTGGATTGAGAGCTTCAGTTTTTTATGGCTATTAGGCAAAGACCACCCTCATTGCCTTGTCATGTGAGCCTTTCTAATACGGCGGCTTGCTTCATCAAAGTGTGGGAGTTGAGAAGGCAATAGAGACCAGCAAGATGGAAATCAGTCTTTTGCAACCTAATCATGGAAGTAACGTGCCCTCACTTTGCCATATTCTATTCATTAGAAGCAAGTCACTAGGTCCAGCCAATGCTACAGAGGGAATGGATTCCACAATGACATGAATACCAGGATGTGGGGGATCACTGACAGCCACATAGGATCCTGCTTACCACAGAAACCACTGGCTTAAGTAATTACGAAAACATCTGAAAATGAACTTATTTTTGTCAAACACCATCATTCATATTTTAGATTTGCTTGTTCAGTTCCACTTTCTACTTTAATTATAAGAATTACTTAAATATTTTTATACCTTAATGTATTTCTTAAACAATATCTCATATTGGTTAAATATACCTTTTTGGACCAGCCTAAGAACTTCATCATCATCTAGGTCAGAGTTTCCATGGGATAATGCATTTGAGTTCTGTACAGCACTTCCACACATTATGGGGACATCATTCACTTGTAAACTGGGGGAATAGGACTGCTCAATCTAGAGATTAAGGTGACCAGTATATTTTCAAATCTCTCTCAGAATTTGCTTGTAATGGGTGTTTGCTTCAGTTCACATTGCTGTAGAAATACCACCCCAAAACTTAATGGCTTAAAACAACAGCAACCATTTTATTATTGTTAATGAATTGGTGGTTGACTGTAGTCAGCTGTTCTGACCAGTTGGCTGGAGCTGAATGGTGTAGGATGATGTCACTCATGTGTCCGGTGGCTGGCAAACCGGTTGTTCAGCTGGGACAGCTCTTCTCCATATGGACTCTCATTCCCCAGTAAGTTAGCCTGGGCTTCTGCATATGGCGATCTGAGGACAAATCTCATTGGTCAAAGCAAGTTACATGGCTGAGCCTGGAGTCAGAATAGGAGGGGAACTGCCTAAGGGAGGCTGGATTCACTAGGGGTGATTACTGAACATTACTACCACAGTGTGAGGAGTTTTCAAAATCTTTTGTCACTTTCATGTTCACGTTTTGTTAAACATAGCCACCAAAAGGTACAAATCTTGTCAACCAGTAAAGGAGTCACTACACTTTTGGGTCTCACTTCACGGAGTGTATCTCAGTGAAAACTGATCCAGTCCTTGTATAGCACTAGGCCAGGGCTGTTGCAGTTTGAGGAAGTAAATATGAATGACATTTCTTCCATTCATCTCTGTGCTCTAAGCTCTATCATCGTAGCAATAAAGGCCAATCAGCATCAACATGCATACCTGGATTGCATTAACTCAGCCACCTGCAAGGAAAAAGCATCAGCAAGTAATAGTTTAATGTCATGCCCTTGACTTTCATTCATGGTCAATATGAAAAGTGATCATTGGAAGAGATCTGTATATCTTTAGTAGAATCAATGTGGAGAATGCTATTAGGAATGATTTTCAGTGTCCCTCATATGAAGTGTCAAATGATAAATTCCTTCCAGAAATTAGTATCAGGAAGATGCTTATTTTGCCTGAAAAGGGTAATCAATCAGTCTTCTTTATAAGGCAGTAAGAATCAATAACCTCTCTTTTTTTTGGCTTTGGATGGTATAAATAGCTGAAGTTAAATGTAATGGTTATTTATTTATTTATTTATTTGAGATAGAGAGAGAGAGAAAGAAAGTGTGTGTGTGCGTGCAAGCAGGGGAGGGACAGAGAGAGGGAGGGAGAGAGAGAATCCCAAGCAGGCTCCGTGCCTAGTGTGGAACCCAACATGGGGCTCAATCCCATGACTGTGAGTTTATGACCTGAGCTGAAATCAAGAGTTGGAAGCTCAACCTACTGAGCCACCCAGGCACCCCTAAATGTAATGTTTTATTACAGTAACTCTTAGCCCTGTTAGCTATGGCTTTTGATACATTTATTTCCCTCTCTCTCTTTACCAAATGTTATCTTTCTGTTTTAATCCTAATTTTTTGGGAATGTTTTGGGGGTTAAAATTACAAATACATGAACAAACAGATAAACATATTAAGCAATCTCAATTTTGCTGCTAACAAGTTATGTAATCATTTAAAAAAACAATAATCACATAAGCATTTAAAAAATAATTTCCCTTATGCATAAAATGTTGAGATAAGATTGGACCAAGTGATCTTTCAAGTCCCTTTGGCACTGAATAACTCCCAAACTGTTTCTCCTGTGACTTTTTCACTTGAACATTTTATATTTTATGATTTAGTCCAGCTGTTAAGTGTCTTAAATGGCTTAGTAGAAAACGGTGAATTCCGATCTCTTTTAGTGTGGTTTAAGATTTTTTCAAATATTGTCAGTTTGGCAAAAAGTGATGGATATTGGCAAGCCATTGTCCCTTGTTGTTAAGATCCAGATGTACAGTGTTTCTAGGGAAGTGTAAAGCATATGGCACTGACTCATAGTACAGCTCATCCGCAGTGTTCATCAAAACCCACTTGACATCTGTGAAACCTCTATGGCTTGACATATAAAAAGCTTTAAGTTTGATTTGCTTTCAAAAATAACTTAGAACCTAAAAGTTAGCAAAAGGCAACCATTGACTCTCAAGTGCTCATAAATTCAACCAAACACTTTCCTAATGATAATTAGGGGATAATTTAGCTTTTATTTTTATTTTTTAAAACTTTGTTAAAGTTTATTTTTGAGAGAAAGAGAGTGCAAGTAGGGGAGGGGCAGAGAGAGAGGGAGACACAGAATCCAAAGCAGGCTCCAGGCTCTGAGCTGTCAGCACGGAGCCTTATGTGGGGCTCAAACCTATGAACCGTGAGATAATGACCTGAGCTGAGTTGGATGCTTAACTGACTGAGCTACCCAGGCACCCCAGTAAATTAGCTTTTAGACACTACTCTGGTTTTCTGTTGTTTGGACTGGTTGATTTGTTGTAGAGAAAACTTTTTAAAAAGAGACTTTGGATTGGAATTTCCTATGAAAGCCTATTAGAAAATAATATATATAATATATAACATAATATAATATAATATTCCTGTACAATTTATTAATTGCTTCTGTAGAAACATTAAGGAAGCATGAGTATTTGAATGTGTGTAGTCTCATAGTTAAGGGTTTAGCTGTGGATATCAAACCCCACCTCTGCCTTTCTGAGTGACAGAAAGTTACTTTTCTAAGCTTATTTCCCTAAATTTTGAAAGAGTGGCTATAACTATACCTATAATGTAGAAGTGTAAGTAAGGAGTACAGGGAAGCTGGTTAGCACAGTACCTGGCATTACACCCTTAATAACCATTAGCTATTATTAATGCTGTATTATTAATAATGTTAAATTACATAGGATTAGGTCTATTTTTACCCTTTGTCTCCCTCTTTATGTGAAAAGTTTTATTGAGTATGAAATAAGCTGAGTGAATATAGAATTGCTGATAGTTTAGTTATATGTGTGTAAAAGGAGCCAGAAGATCTGGGCTTATGTCTTGATTCTTTCACTTACCAGCTGTGTCATCTTCAACAAGTTTCTTCACTACTCTAAACTCCATTTTTCAAAGCATCACGTCAGTTTTCCTGCAAACGTGGCTGGTACGTGAAGCACTGGGCTCCCCATTGAGTCACCAACATGGTATGCCTTTTCATGAATAAGTCAGCAAAACTGTGATACCAAGATTTGCCTAAGATAATGGTTCCTGACTAGGACCACATGGGGTTCTCAGCTGGGAGGTATTAGGAAAATGTTTGGGGTTACACTGATTGTCACAGTGACAATTGTGGGTGTTGTGGGCATTTAACAGGCAGGGCATAGGGATTCTAATTGTCCCACAGTACGCAGTACATGAGGTAGTCCTGCACAATGGAGAATTGTTCTGCTCCAAACACCAATGGCATCCACACTGAGCAATGTTGGGTTCGAGGGCTAAGAGAGATGGGTCTTTGGTTCAGAGTCATTAAGATTTAATCCAGGTGTGGATGGTGGTGCTTCCTAAGAAACTAAGACTGTTGAGGCCAAAGCATGTCTTTGTGGGTGCTGCCTTTTCCAAGATTTCACTGATGGTGTGGGTACTGAGTCATATCCTCAAAGCACTATATAAAAATCTCTGGCTTTGCTATTTACATTGTTTCCTTGCTTTTCCATGCTGGCGGTGCGCACCACTCAGGGCCTTTGCACTGGCCGCAACTTCTGTTTAGAATACTGCCCTCACTTGCTCTACCTCACTTGCTTTGCATCTTCTCTCACAGACACATCAATGAAGCTTACTGTAACCACCCAAGTTAGAATTGTGCTCTACCCAAAACAACTGATTCCTCTTACTCTGCCTTTTCTCCCCCTTATAGTACTTAATGTCCTAAAATATATTACCCACGTTGATCATGTTTGTTTTTATTTTCTGTCTCCCTGACACTAGAATGTAAGCTTCACAAGGCAGGTGTGTGTGTGTGTGTGTGTGTGTGTGTGTGTGTGTGTGTGGGAGGGAGAGAGAGAGAGAGTGTGAGTGTTTAATTCACAAATGTATCCTAAGCCCTTCATCCAGTGCCTGGCTCTTAGTAAGAGTTTCACAGATATTTTTGAGTGCATATATGAATGGATGAACACCAGCAAAAAGAGCTAGAAAATATAATGGCATGAAGGTCCAGGTCCCAAACACAATAGCAATAAAAAAAGGTTTTAAAAAAGGAATAAATCTGAGAAATATGCAGGGCTTGTGTGAAAAAACTATAACATGTTATAGAGAGGCATGAAAGAATGGAGTAAATGAGATAGTCTCTGATTACTTGATTTGAGGATTTTCTGTTAAAAAGAGGGCCATAACTTTAATTGTGATTACACAATAAAAGCCGCCTTTTGAACTTGGCAAAAATGGTTCTCAAATACGTTGGGAGAATAATGTGAGAAAAGCTCAGAAACATATGAAAAAGAAGAATACCAAGGAGAGGCATACCCCAGCTTTATTGAAACCAATTATAAAGTAACTAAAACAGTATAATACAGGTGCAAAAGTAATCAGAGAAATGGAACAGAATAGAAACCTCAGAAAAAAACACAAGTAGGTATACAGAGCTGGAGTGGGATAAAGGTAGTATTTTGAATTAATTAGGGAAAAGTACAAATAACTAACATTTATTGAGCATTATCCATTATTTATTTATGTCTTGCTGCAGAAGGCATGCACTATCATTACTCATTACAGACAAGGGAATGAGTCAGACGCTTTAAAGTGCAGTCACTGCCCAGCCTGAAGTCCCCAGTTAGTACATTGCAGAGTTGAGATTTGAACCCAGTTCTGACACCTCTATCTTACATGGCTAAATATTTGGAAAAAAGAATCACACATAGATTTAAATGTAGAGAATGAAAATGTAGCAAAGACTTAATAGCTTTAGGGATTTTTACAAAACATTTTTGTAATAAAAATTTGAAGCCACATGAATTTATTTTTCTACTTAGAAATAATTATATACTTTAAGATTAATTATATCTACAAATTGGAACTCTTGGCAATTACCAGAAAATGAAGGAGAGGGATATTTAAGTAATATGAGAAATTATTTGCAACATAGGTTAAAAAAAAAAAAACAACTCGCAAAATAGTGTCCAAAGTAAGATGTTATTTCTATAAAATGTATTTATAAGCATCAACAAAAGAACTTTCCCCATCCCCAGTGTAAGTAATGTATGTGTGAGGGAAGGCTAGCTAGCACCTGAAGAAATCTGTGACTGTTTTTCTCTCTTGTGGGATGGTTTGCTACTACTGCCAGGCAGAAAATGGCACTCTGGTACCTTGCGAAAATAGATGCCCAGGTCTTCTTTGGCCATGGTCATTTCTTAACCTGTCACTCTTATCAACAAGCCGAAATAATAGCCTGACTTTCTCTGCACCAAGTTCCCACAGGGTTCCTATCTTCCTTGACTTGACATGTCAAACCCTGTAAAAGACAAATTGGAAGTCTTGTTAACTCTCTTTTGACTCTGCCTTGACTTGGAGTGTTTGAAGGTTGAGGCTGGTTAATGATGTCTGTTTTTACAGTTACTCAGCCCAGGGCCTCGTTTCTTACCCAGATGTCAGACTGAAGGGAGTCTGTTCTTCAAGCCATGAACATTAATAAGCAGAGAAGTTCATGCACCAGCTCCCTGCTCCACCTGGTTTCTCATCTGGGACGCCCTGGAGTAGGGGAGGGCTGGGATCCCTGAGCACATTGACTGCCCTCACTCAGTTCCTGCCTCTGTGCGAACTGCACTTAGGACTTTGTGTCTGATTATTTAATACGAGCCGGCCTGCCTAGTTAAAATATGGGAACACAGTAAGATCAAACAGCCCAGCAGGGGCTGGATCTTATTCATCTCTGTGTCCTCAACACTTTGTACTCAGTGTGATGTTGAGGAAGGAGTCCTGTACTGGGAATTCCCCAGATCTTAGTTGGAATCCTTACTAGTTTGGTAACTTTGGACAAGTGATTTAAACTTTTTGAGCTTCTTCATTGTCTATAAAATGAATCTAGTGATCGTCATCTGGTGTGACCATCAGTGAGACTAGATATATGAAGGCACGTATCCCAGAGCCCGGTATGTGGAAGGCTCTCAACTGATATCCAGTGACCATGTCACAGCGAATCCTGGCCGATGGCTCCAAGTGGATGAAGAGGAAGCCTTCCCTGGCAGTAATCCCTAGAAATGCCACTAGGAGGCGTGTGAGCTCCATGATTAATTTTTTTTTTTGGCTCTCTTCCTATTCAAAGCCAGTAGTAATTCAACTTCTGCATTTCAACTTCTGTAACTTTACATTTATTATTTAAGAGTTGATGAATGGCCTGCTCCTGTGTTCCTTTCCTATTCAAATTATTGTCATTACATTAAGATAGTGGTGCTAGCTAATAAAATGTTGAATCCTTTTTGTTTTTTGCTCATTTCCATGTGAGGGACCAGCCTTGTTAGCTGGCTATCCAAAGTGTAGCCTTCATTTTGTTCTGCGTAGACTTAATACCCTTGACCAATACCTTGTGTCTTGGTCTGATAGTTTGGACTGTTTATGGGAAGGGAAGTGAAATTGGCCTTTCTCCATTATCTTTTATGCCATCAAAGATGTCCACCTACCTGTGGCCCCAACTATGCTGTGGCTCCTCTTTCCTGCCTTTAGAAGAAGCGTCTCAGCTCCATTTTTGTTTATTGTCTCTGGCTGTGTTCCTTGAACTTTAGCAGTGCACTTCCAGTCAAAAGAATGGGGTTTGAGCCTCAATGGAGCCTGTTGACCACAGAGATAGTGGGTGAGGAAGAGCCTTCATGGAGGAGTGAGTCTAAGCTGCCCTCAGAAAAGGAGATTGAGGGTCAGAGTAGAGTTAGGACTCTAGGCTTTAGTTTCTTCCCGGGTAAAACATGAGGATTGGGCTGAGTATTTTCTAATGTACTTCCAATGCTGACATTTTTCCACTTTCAAGTCTAGATGACATGCTCACAAGCACAGCTCTCCAACTCACCTGGGGTGTGTGAATTCCGGTTATGAAGAGCAGGCAGAGATGTTGTAAATCTGAATGTCACTGTGATTTATGGGTGTTGTAGCAACCTAACCCTTGGAGCCATGTTGGGGCTTTCTCAAAGTAGACGTTATGCCTTGGAACAAGCTGTTCTGATGAGCAACACAAGAATACATCAAACACTCTAGCTCCCCTGCTTGGCTTTGAGGCCCGTGATTCTCCTTTTTATAGTCCTGTGACGTTGGGACAACATCAACATTTACTTCCATTTGCTAAGCAGGGCAACATGCCATGTGAAGGCAATGGTTATGAGTATTCTCATGGAAGTAAGGGGCCAACCCAGGAAAAGAGCTCAGTTTTCTGACACATGTGAGGCATTTGGGGTTGACTGCAGTGGGAGTATAGAGGAAAGAACTCACAACTCGGAACAGAGCCTGTGTGGGTTTAAATCCTGCCTGCTGTTTACTGGCTGAGTGAGTTCAGGCAGGTAGCTTAACCTCTTTGAGGCTCACTTCCCTTCCTGTGAAATGAGATTGTAAAACCACCCACTGCCCAGGGTTGATTTGAGGGTTGAGAAGGGGGGATTACTATAAGGTTTCCATGGAATATGAGACTATTTTTATTTATTTCATTTTGAAGCCCAAAGGCAGTGAAACATACTTTTCTGTCCTGAATTGGGGGGTTGGGTAGAGTTAAAAAACTGAGGCAGGATAATGTGAGAACTTGAAGAACTTAAGTGAGCAGCAACAGAGTCTGAATTAGGGATAACTGGACATAAAAAGAAAAGAGTGATTGGGCTTATGTGGGGGAAAATAAACAAGACCTACTAATTGCTGATGTCCCTGAGCTTCTGAAAGAAGGGAAGTGAGAATCATGAGTTCACTGGGAATTCCTGAAGGGCCAGATTGCCAAGGATAGTGTCAAACTGGTAGCCATGGCTTCTTCTGTTTTCAATCTGCCAGAATATTTATCCTCTTTCTGACCCTTTTGCTTCATTGGGCCATGCAGACATCTGTTGAGCATCCATCGTGAGCCAGGTATATATCACTTCTGGGGACACTTGGAGGCCAAGGACAGGTCCTAGCCTCCGTGGTCTGATGGAGAAGACCCAGCTGAGAAGGTAAGTTGACTATACCTTGAGCAAAGAGCTTCAGTTGAAGCCTTCCCCAGCAAGGAGGGAGGTGTGGGGAGCATCCAGTCCTGTCTTCCAGACAGGGGTCAGGGAAGAGACCTGGCCAAAGAGGAAGTGTCTGGGCTGGGTAGAGGCTACTGAGGGCATGGAGAAGGTCATGGAGGAGCCAGTGATGGGGGAGGAGAGAGCCAGCTCCTGAGGAGAAGTATGCTGTGTCTCAGAGTGGAGGAGATGGTCAGGATTGTTAGAGGAGGCTGTCCGTGCTTTCGCCTTCCTTCTCACGTTCAACACAAGGGTTAGCCCACAGAGAACACTTAAAGTCAGTGAAAAAGCCTTCTTCTGCCTTTAACTCTAGGAAGAGTGTTCGTACGTATCAATGTCCCATTTTAACTTAGGCCTTCATCATCTGACAGGTCATCTTAGGTACTAAAGGAAGCATCTGAAGGTAAGAATATAATCACCAGGGAGCATGAATATTTAAATTCATAGCTTCTCTTCAGGGATGATTGTGAACTAACTCAATTGGTAAATTTTTGAAAAACAAAAAGTTAACAATGCTGATGAGTTTCTGTTGAAAACAACACATTTTTTGTTTACCAGTAGCAGTGAAAATCAGCACAGTGCCTTAGGAGAACAGTTTGGTAATATATAGCAACTAGCAGTGAAGATATGTATATTCCTAAGCCTGCTCCTGGCCCTTAGTTCCATTCACCTACCCCCTAAAGGGATAAAGGAATCTGCCCCAAGGAAGCAGCTCCGCACTGTGACCCATACAGGCTGTGCACTGCACTTTGGGGATGTCACTCAAATACACAGGGGTATAAGTGGCATCCCCTGGAGTTGTGTGCTGCTGCCGTCTTGAGAGCAGGGACCTTATCTTGTTCACTGGTAGATTCCTGGGGACCTGGAATTACAGCTGGCACACAGTAGGAATGCAGTAAATACTTCCTGACTCATTGTGGCATGCTGAAGTGGCCTGCCAACTCATGAGTCCATTGTCCAGAAATTTAAAATGATCCTCATGAAGATAATACATAAACTCACATATGCTGAAACTTTAACCAGGAGAAAAACAAGACTTAAATATCACTTCTACTGTGTAATTACCACCATGCAAAATTGTATATGAATATGAAAACAAGGCCTGAAATGGAATGGGCAAAAATGAAAATAATTATGTTACCGTGCTGCGATTATGGGCCATCGCTTTCCAACATTAAGATGTTTCCAAAATAAAGTGAAGTCAGATAATTTTTGACCACACATATAAGGTGGATTTAAGAAAAATGAGGCAAGACATTATTAGCAGTAAAAATGGATTGAAATAACTACTTTATTTCACAACTTTTTTCCTCCCTTGGAGTTAATAAATATTCTTCAAGCATCTGTAATCCATACTTTGTAGCATCAGTCCCAAGGCAATCAACAAACTCAAAAGCCAAAGGACTGCCAAGATGGAAACTGAGAAGAGTACTTTTGTTTCCAGTATCTACTGTGAGAAAGCACGCAAACGAACAATAAAGAACCACAGAGAGAAAAGCAAGCCCTGGTTTGTTGGGAGGTTTAGATTCTCTAAATGACCAGACATAGAATTCCCCTGGTGAGCTCAGGGTGCAGTGAGGGCAAGCAAAATAGGGCCCAAAGTTTCCTAGGGCGGGACTGGCTTCACCATACAACATTCTAATTTGCCTGTTTGTTTCAGCCTCATTTCTTTCTCACTGCAGAGGATGGATGGGTTCCTAAGTGTGGGAACAGAACCTTGAGTGAGGCTTTCTGGGTTCAGTTCCCCATTCCACTAGGGACTTGCATCCTTGGAGGGAGATGCATCCCTTTTCCATGTCTAATCTTTTCAATCTGTGGCTGGCTAACAGTGCTAGTTGCCACTGGTGGTACAGAGATGCCATATACGACAAAAGTTCTCAGTTTTTGATGGGTGCTCGAATCACTCCGGAGCGCTTGCCAACACAAAGTCCTGGGCCCTGTCCCCACATATTCTGATTCAGTAGGCCTAGGTGGGGCCTGAGAATGTGATTTCTACCCAGCCCCCAGGTGATGCTGCTTGTGGTTGGGGGTGGGGCACACTTTGAGTGGCACTGGTGCACAGCTTTCCCAGGTGGATCACCAGATGCTGTTCCGGAGGGGCACCTGGGTAAGGACCAGGTTACAGCCACTCCCTGTGAAGTAATCCACTTTCATTTCTTGAGAGGCAGCCTGACAGCTTTAGAGTTAGGTCCAGGGTCTAATCCCGGTTCTGGCCTTTTCTCTGTGTCTGTGGGAACCTAATTTTCTGGGCCTCAGTTTCCTTGTCTACAATAGGACTGATGTTGCCCACCTAGTAGAGTTTTTGCAAAGATTAAATGAGACGATGTTAGGAAAATACCTTGCATAGTGCCTAGCTTATAGTGGTATTCAATAAATAGTGGTTCTAATAGAATTTCTTTTGAGAGTCTACAAATGACTGAAATGGTATTCAGTTAAGTCTTTAAGCATCTCTAGGGAGGTCCACAAGAGCACCTTTATGGATAGGTGGATGGAACGAAAGGTTAGAAAGTAAAGTGGAAAAGGGGGAAAATAGTATAATTTATTAAACTACAGCTTCTCAATTTGCCTAATTTTTGTGTTATCTGAGGGAAAATACTCTGTTCTGTTCTTCTCTACCTGACCCTGACCCTGACCCTGACCCTGACCCTGACCTTGACCCCGACCCCTACCCTTATCCTATCCTATCCTATCCTATCCTATCCTATCCTATCCTATCCATTAAAATTTGAAGTCTCTAAAATGGCTACACCAAATGTTTTCTGTTCTTAAGGAGAAGCAGCCTAATGAGAGGCCAAAATTGTGGATTTTCAATCAGGCTAATTAGTGTTTGAATTAGGACTCTACACCACCTCCCATGTGTGTCATCTCCAAGCTGGCCATTTCAGCTCTCTGAGCCTTAGAGTCCTTGTCTGTAGAATGGGAAGATAACAAAGGGAACACTGGGCTGGGAAGTGCTTAGCTAACCTGACTGGCTGGGGCCTCCTGGTAGAGACTATGATGGACAGATGGCGACCCTGATGGGTAGATAGAGCCTGGAGCTTTTGGGACTGAGAGTCTTCCTTGACTAGCTTAGATGGCTGCTGTATTCACTTTGAGCAGAGCTATGATCTCCACAGACACCCTCAGCTCCTGAGGGACCAATGCAGGGTGGGAGGCCTTCTCTGTAGGGCAGAACTGGATTTGTGATATTCCACTGGAATGACACTGAGAGGATAGGCATGGCTTTGCAATCACCCAGCCTGAGTTCTAATCATGATCCCACTATTTAGCACCATTGTGACCTCACCATGTTTTTCTTTTTAGCATCCGTCACTGTTTGTAATGACTTAGTTAATGGTTTCTTTTTCTGTTTGTTGTCTCTTACCCCTACTGGACTGTGAACTCCATGAGGGCTAAGAGAATATTGTTTATTTTAACAGCCTATCTCCTGCTTTATCAATTGCCTGGTAAATATTTGTTGTCTAAATGAATGAATGAATGGTGGCTATGGCATAGACCATTGTTTCTGGACTCTGCTGTCACTTACTAAGTGACCATAGTGCAGTGATTCAGTTTCTTTTGAGCAATGAGTCCCATCTCACAGAGATACTGTGAACATGAAATCAGATAACATATAGGGAAGTGCTTTGTTATAAACCATATAATACTATTCAAGTGTTGGGTGAAGAGAAATAGTTTCGTTTTCACTGTGGGACTTCGATGAATGTCGAAATCTGTTCCCTCAACACCCTTCTTGAAGTTTTCTCTTCCAATCTGGTCAATTTTCGGGGACTGGGGAAAAGTTAATGCCACCTTAATTGTGGAACCTAATGACTTCCTGCTAAAGTAATTTTAAACTAATTATGCCCGAAATGGTAAATTCTTGCATTCTTCATAAAGGCACATGATACTTTGACTTCGAGCTATAGGTTTCTTGGTTGGGTAGATAGTCTGCTATGGAGGAATAATCCTTCAACTGAAAATTCGGAGACCTTGGTTTTAATCCTGGCTCTGTCAAATGAAAGACCTTGGGCAACTTCCTTCCCTTTTAGAGAAAGGCAGTATCAGGGCTAGAAGTTAGAGGTCCTCTAGTCTAGGAAAGGCAAACTATAGGCCAGTGAGGCAAATCCGGTCCAGCACCTGTTTTTGTAAATAAAGTTATATTGGGACACAGCCACACTCATTTGTTTACATATTGCCTGTGGCTGCTTTCTTGCTACAAAGGCTGAGTGAGTAGTTGCAACAGAGACCATATGGTGTAGAAAGCTGAAAATATTTACTATCTGGCCATTTACAAGAAAAGTTTGCTGACTTCTGCTCTAGTCCAATATCCCCCTCCCTTTTTCCTTAAATATTGGAAATTAATTCCAGAAAAGGAAAGGAACTTGCCCAAGATCACATAACGAATTAGCAAAAGCAAAAAGGCAAATGCTTTTAGGAAAGAAAACAACTGAGGTTAGTGAATAATCTAAGTCCAGAGGCTAAACAAATCAATTATTCTAAGACTATTCAGAGACATTTGAGGCACTTTGCCCTCTCTTATTTTATATGTCTCCAAATAAGACTAGTATTGTCACATTAAAAAAATTTCAAGGAGGTAAGTGACTCGGAGAGTCCTATAATGAAACTTTTGCACTGTGAATCTATTTAATGAATTCATCCTAATGAAAATACAGCCAAAACATCCATTGGTGTTTTGTTTTTGTAACAATCTCCCTGATGTCAGGATTCATCTGAACTTTACTAATTTGGAAGTTGTGTTAATTTGATGACATAGGCTCTGGTTAAATTTATCTTTGCATACTGCCTGACAAAATGCTTCATTAAGCACATTGATAATATAAACAAGATTTTGGGGGGAGTAGTGTTTAAATTACTTAAGGGGCTGAATTACTTTTTAGGTATTGCCAAATCATTTAAGTGTTTATTTGAAAATAATGATGACCAGGCAAATTATGAATGGTTTCTATCTGCTAATTGATATACAATCAAGGTCCTTCTAATTGGAAAGTGTTCTGACAGTGTTTGTTTGGATGTTGAAAGTAATTTCTCTCAGAATAGTGTGTAACTCAAATTTTCCACTAATTATGATCATCCTTGCTCTACAGTAGGGCTTTAATGAAATATCAGTGTGGGAGAAGACCTTAGAAATTATCAATTGTTTCCTAAACCACAGGAATATTGAGATCATTTAGGTGATAAAGACAGGACATTAATATCAAGTCCTGAAGTGAGAAGTTATTCTCATTTACATTTCTTTCGATCTTTTTTGATTAGTCAAGGGAAAGTCTCAAGTGGGTGCTGGGATGTCCTTAACACCTCTTTACAATTTATGAATCTCCCTGCTTCAGAGATGGGAGATCTCAGGCAGCCAGACCTCAACAGACAACACTTCCCAGAGATAATTAAAAGCATTGTTCTCTTTTCATTGTATTTATTTTTATGGCTGCCTTCTGTTCTGGCAAGTGATAGTGGTTTCGGTTCACAGTAATTCTATCAAGTTTTCTTTTAAAATCAATTTCAAGGAAGACAAAAGTAAGGAAGTGAGGCAATTTTAGCCAAATACATAAATAATGCAGATGATGTAGATATCACAAAAATTACTATGTGGCATATGTTGATATGGAAAACAGTGATGACGGGCTCACATGAAGAACGTTTGGGAAAAAATAATGTAGTCCAATTGCCTTATTTTATGGTGGAAGAAACTAAGTCCAAAAAGGGCTAGAATAGGCAGAGTTTATCCAGTGCTGATGTATATGCTGAGACTAGGAAAAGGCCCCTGAGTCTCAGCTCATACTCTTTCTGCCATGTGACACCACCTTGTACCCATTTTGGTGCTCTTGCCTAGGTACAAGCAAACATTTGGGAATGTGAGCTTGCTCTCTAAATGTGAGTTTTTCCCCCCACCAATCCACCCTGCATCAAAATGTTTGCCTCAAACTAGCCTGCCCTGGGGTATTGGCTGGAATTACAGTAGTCAGTGAAATACAGGATTTAGCCTTCACCTTACTGTGATTCTAGAATTCCTTTTGTGACTTACCACACACACTTTAGGGAGCTAGAAAACATCAGCTCTTTGAGAAGAAAGAGATTCTTTTTTTAAAAGTTTTTATTTATTTATTTTGAGACAGAGAATGCACACATGAGCAGGGGAGGGACAGAGAGAGAGAGAGAGAGAGAGAGAGAGAGAGAGAGAGAGAGAGAGAGAGAGAGAATATGAATGAATGAATGAATCCCAAGTAGACTCTGCACTGGTAGTGTGGAGCCTGACACGGGGCTTGAATTCCTGAGCCGAAATCAAGAGTCAGCCGCTTAACTGACTGAGCCACCCAGGTGCGCTGAGAAGAAAGAGATTCTTTCTCAGAATGTGATCCTTTTCTCAATGATATTTCAGGAAGTACTGAGTACCCCCTCAATGGGTAATTCACTACTTCATAATGTGGCCTTCCCTCCCTTTTCTTTTCCCTGACACACAATGTTACATTAGTTTCAGGTGTACAACATAGTGATTTGACAATTCTATACCTTATTCTACGCTCACCACAAATGTAGCTGTCACCATACAGCGCTATTATCCAAACCATTGACGACATCCCCTATGCTGTACCTTTCATCCCTGTGACTTCTTCATTCCATAACTGGAAACCTATACCCGCCACTCCCCTTACCAGTTTTACCCATCCAGCCCTCCCCCTTGCAACCATCAGGTTGTTCTCTGTATTTGTAGGCCTGTTTCTGCTCTTTTAGTTTGTTTATTAATTTGTCTTGTTTTTTAGATCATATATATAGTGAAATCATATGGTGTTTGTCTTTGTCTGACTTATTTCACTTAGCATAATAGCCTCTGGGTCCATCCGTGTTGTCACAAATGGCAAGATCTCATTCTTTTTTATGCCAAGTAATATTCTATATATACACATACACTGCATCTTCTTTACGCATTCATTTATAGATAGACACTTAGGTTGTCTCCATATCTTGGATATTGTACATAATGCAATGAACATGGTGGTACTTGTATTTTTTTGAGTTAGTGTTTTCATTTTCTTTGGATAAATACCCAGAGGTGGAATTGCTAGATCATATGGAAGTTCTGTTTTTAATTTTTTAAGGAACCTCCATATTCCTTTCCATAGTAGCTGCACCAATTTACATTTCCACCAAAAGTATACCACATTTCCCTTTTTCAACATCCTCACCAACACTTGTCATTGCTTGTCTTTTTGAGAATAGTCATTCTAACAGGTGTGAGGTGATATCTCATTTTGGTTTTGATTTGTATTTCCCTGATAATTAATGGTGTTGCATGTCTTTTTATGTACTGTTGGCCATCTGTATGTCTTCTTTGGAAAAATGTCTGTTCAGATCTTCTGCACATTTTTAAATTGGGTTGTTTGTTATTTTGCTATTGAGTTGTATGGGTTCTTTATATATTTTATATATTAGCCCCTTTTCATGTATATATGATTTGCAGACATTTTCTTCCATTAAGTAAGTTGCCTTTTCATTTTGTTGATGGTTTCTTTTGCTGTGGAGAAGCTTTTTAGTTTGATGTAGTCCCACCTGTTGATTTTTGCTTTTGGTTTCAGGTTCAAAAAATTATCACGAAGGCAGATGTCAAGGAGCTTACCACCCATGTTTTCTTCTAGGAGTTTTATGGTTTCCCATCTTTAATCCATTTTGAGTTAATTAAAAAAATTTTTTTTAACGTTTATTCATTTTTGAGAGAGAGAGAGAGAGAGACGGAATGTGATCAGGGGAGGGGCAGAGAGAGAGACACACACACAGAATCCAAAGGAGGCTCCAGGCTCCAAGTTGTCAGCACAGAACCCAACGCGGGACTTGAACCTGTGAACTGCGAGATCATGACCTGAGCTGAAGTTGGATGCTCAACAGACTGAGCCACTCAGGTACCCCCATTTTGAGTTAATTTTTATGTATGGTGTAAGCTAGTGATCGAGTTTCATTTTTTTAAATGTGGCTCTTCAGTTTTCCCAACACCATTTATTGAAGAGACTATCCTTTTCCCATTGTATGTCCTTGGCTCCTCTGTCATAAATTAATTGAGCATATATGCATGGATTTATTTCTGGACTCTCTATTCTGTTCCATTAATCTATGTGTCTATGTTTCTATTACTGTTCTAATTACTATAGCTTTATAATATAGCTTGAAATCAGGGAGCATGATGCCTCCAGCTTTGTTCTTTTTCAAGATTGCTTTGGCTATTCAGGGTCTTTTGTGGTTCCATACAAGTTTTAGGATTATTTTTTCTCTTTGTGAAAAATGCCATTGGAGTTTTGTTAGGGATTGCATATATTCTTAGTAATATCCCAGAAAGTATTTGCATTCTTTCTTCAATGGGAAGCCCATCACTTCATGGTGTGACCTGTTCTATTAATGGCAGTGAATCCAATCCTTAGGACCTTCTGGAATTTAGGAGAATGGCCCATGGCCCTGAGCTTTCATATGCCCACTTTCTTGAGCTAAACTAGCAGAGATATTGAGACTTCATATCTTAGAATCCTGATTGGAGTAGGGGGATGCAGTAATGGCCTCCTCAGTTTCTGTCTTTCCTTGCAGCAGACCTGGAGGAGGCCTTTCAGGGTGATTGGGTAGGTAATTGCCCCATTCTCCCAAGTTCTTGGCCTCTGGGTACAGCTGAGACACTGGGCCCTTGCATCGTGGGGCACCACCCATTGGCTGCGGCTTTCTGGCATCCCAGGCATGTGGAGGATGGACAGATGTCACCTCTTGCTTTGAGAGTAAAGTGACGGAGAGAACAAAGGTTTGCTTCTCAGAGTGTTGCGCCAGGATACATATTTCTTATGCATTTTTCAGATGCCACTTGAGCCTCCTGAGCCAATAATTGTCCTGAAACCACATACCAGCTCTCATGGCACATGATGGCATCTGTTTTCGACAGTAGCTCTTCAAGTGACATAGTGATTGGCAAATCAGGAGATGAAAGGTCAGAAGAGGAAGCTGGCTAGAGATCAACATCTTCCCTTGGTCCACATGTGGAAATGACTAAAGCAGGACTGAAAAAATGGTAATAAAATTACTAACACTTGTTGAGCATCTACTTTGAGCCGGGCACTGTCCTAAGCACATTATTTCTCTTGTCCTATTGAATTCTCTCAAATACTTCTAAAGGTACATTTTTATAGTCCTCAACTTTCAGATGAGAAAATGAAGCCCAAAGAGGTTAAAGTATTTGCCTACAGCAAGAAGCCAGCAAGAGGCAGCACTAGGATTTGATTCCAGGTCTTTCGGATGTTTGAACCCCTTTTCAAACTGCAGCAGCCTTTATAAAAACACTAGATTGTCAGGACTCTCTGGTCTTGCCCAAATCACATTATTTATCAATGACCCATTGAATTAGAGTCCATTACATGAGAAGTATTACAAATGGGGCCTGGGGAGGACTGACATTAAAAGGAAAAGGTTATTGCTGGCTTGGTGGCAGCTGTCCTGTGGTCTCATGTCTACCACACTGTGGGTACTTCGAGGGCAGGGAGCAGCACCCAGCCCTGCACCCAGGGGCTTCCAGATGAGCTGGATTTGCAATCGTTTACATCCCTGAGCCCTAGAATAAACACTCGTTGGAGAGAGGGAAAGTCATCAGGAACAGATTACATTCAAGTTTGAAAAATATTATTAATAAGTGTTTCACGTTTTTAGTTACTTGCTTTTGCCTGAATGTTATCCTCTTTTCTCTTCCAGTCTGTGTCCTCACTCTAATTAAGTCATTTGGATGATAACACCATCTCATATCCAGTCTTCCTGCCTCCCTCTAATCCCTCCCTCTTCCAATCTGACTCATCTCCCACGGACCTGCTAGGACAAGGGGTGTCTTTCTCAAGTGCAATCCTGAGTACCTCTTTCCTCACAAAATTCCTCTATTCTGACAGAAGTCTGTGAACCCTTCTTCCCCCTTGAAGCTGGGAGCGTTTTCGATTGTGTATTATCCTTCTCTCAGCCATACTGCTGTGCCTGACACAAATCAGGGGCTTTATAATTTTTTATTGAAGACACTCCACCTTCCTGAAACGTCCTTTCCTTTTTTCTCAATTAAAACACATTGCCACTCATTCCTAAGACTGTCTCAGGTCAGTTTCCTTGAAGCAGAGCCTGAGATGGGGATAGTTTTTTTTTTTTTTTTTTTAATTTTTTTTTTTCAACGTTTTTTTATTTTATTTTTGGGACAGAGAGAGAGCATGAACGGGGCAGGGGCAGAGAGAGAGGGAGACACAGAATTGGAAACAGGCTCCAGGCTCCGAGCCATCAGCCCAGAGCCTGACGCGGGGCTCGAACTCACGGACCGTGAGATCGTGACCTGGCTGAAGTCGGACGCTTAACTGACTGCGCCACCCAGGCGCCCCTGAGATGGGGATAGTTTTGCATGTGGTTTGTCGAGGGAGTGCTCTCGGAAGAAAATCCTGTGAGGAGGTGAGGCTAACAGGATAAGGCAGAGATGGAGCCAATCAAAGAGGGTCTTTCACCTGAACTCTTGCCTCAGTCTGATCCCACAGGCAGCTCTGGGCATGAAGAGCACCCCTGAAGCAAGGGGCCAGCCTTTTCTACTTTGAATCAGGCATTGACTGGGGGTTGGTGCTGGTTTTTGTGGGGGTGGGGGAGGGGCTCCGTCTCAGGCTCTGTCAGGCCACTCGACTTGTGTCTGCTGCAGGTAGTTCTCTGGGAAGTGTGAGCCTGTGAGTCCTTACCAGCTAACACAGCAGCTGGAGGGTGGGCATGTGGATCAGGCCAAGGGTTGCTGGGCTGGAGCCTCCAACAGCGTCACCTCTAAAGACTAAGCTCAAATATTGTCTCCTTTGTGACTCACTGGGCAGGGCTTTAAAAATTACTGCTTTTTACTGTTACAAATACAGAACTTGCTGCCTTGTTCAACATGTGAGTTACTTACCGGTCATGGAATAAACCGAGGCTTTGGAGTCAGACACATCCGGGATTCAAATCTAGCTCTGCCCCTTGCTTCTTGGGCATTTTGAACATTGCTTTACCTGTCTGAACTGTTTCAACCTCAGAGAATTGTTGCAGCTCCACATGAGCTATGAACACAAAGCACCAGACCCACAGGAGGCTCAAAAGCGTGGACCCAATCATTATGTGAATGAGCAGACTTGGAATGAATTTTATGCCTTTCAAAGAGCCGTCAGTCCCCACCACTGTTATTATCTCCACTACATGGATGAAGAAACAGAGTTGAGAGATCTGGTCAATTGCAGAAGGTAGCAGTCAATAAATGGCTGGGCTGGGTCTTATATTAGAGCTCCATTAAGCAGCACAAGTGAGTTTTGCTGTATTTTTCCATATAGCTGTTACTTTTAGTTCTGAGGAAACCCTTGTATAATTAGACTGATGGGGAAGGTAGATTGAAAATAGAACTAATATTTATAAGATACTTACTATCTGCCAAGCACTGTGGAATGAATTTTTCTCCCTAAAGTCTTTTCATTCTTATAACCAGGTGGGAAATTTTACCCCCCATTTAATAGATGAGGAAAGTGCGCTAGTTGTTCAAGTACAAGTATTTATTATGTGGAGCATCACACTCTCTTTAGACCTGGGCTGCCTTCTTCCAGGAAGAAGTGCTGACTCCTTCATTTGTCCTCTGCTGTGGTTTGGTCTGACAGTGGTGTCTTATTCAACCCTCATCACGTGCCACCTCCTCCCTTGGTGTATCTCCAGCCCTGCCCACTGTGGCTGGGGATGGTATTTTTATTGCTGTGGGCACAGAGCTAGAATTTTCCCGGGCCAGTGCCATTTGTCTGCCCAGTGGACACTGGAGGCTCTTTCTAGCACATGCTGTCCAGGGGCACATTCCACGCAGTGCTGAAAGGCACCATTGTGTGGGTCCACGTGTGTGTACTTGCCCAGGCATCTCAGTCCCCAGGTGAGGCCTCTGGGATCAGACAGTCTCTCAGTATGCCTCTCAGGAAAGACGTTGGCAGGATTGCCCCTGTTGTCTGTCCACAAATGTCCCTGGTGCTTGGAACCTGGGTGCTCCCTCAGTGTGCATGGAGATGGGGAGGCTTCAGTATTATAGCCATTGCCATTCGTTCATTGGTCTGTCTACTCATCCATTCCACCCTGGCTTACTGAGCATCTACTGTGTGTCACTCAATCAGTGGGAAACACAGAAGGTAAAAGACCATTATAATTTGTACAGAGATGAAAAGTTGTCCAAAATTTACTGTAGAGGCTGCTGCCTTCTCAGGAGAGCAGAGTAATCCTTATCAGGGAAACCCCTTATGTTCCAGCCTTTCCTTTTTCGTGGATTCTTCCCTGATGGGTTCAAGCAAGATTAGCCACTCACTTTTCTGTGCACAGCCCCTTGTAGTCACACCCCTGGTCGCCCCAGTGTCACTTCTTCTGTCTACTTGTTGCTGTGAACTCCTTGAGAGGTTAAATATTGTCTGGTCCTTTTTGGCTTTTGGAAGTATGGCTTTGGAATCAGAGAAACCTGGATTTGAATCTCAAAGCTGCTGGTTACTAATTTAGGGTCAGGACAAGAGTGAAGAGAGTGAGGCACTCACCTTAGGTTTAAATTTAAAGGGGCATCAACAAACTCAGTAATCAGGATAAATAATATTTTAATGCAATATTTTAAAAAATCAACATTAATGCAAAAAATCCATGATGTACAAAATTTGAAATAAAGACAGGATCTGACTCAGAACTTGCATGACTTACTTCAACTGCCTCTCTCTGATACTGGCCCTGTCATACTAAGTTTTCATTAATTTGGCTTAATTTCAGCATTAATTTTGACTTAAAAAATATTGCCCTTAAGGAGCTCACGTTCTTGTTGGAGAGGCAGATATGTACACAAATAACCATAACACAGTACATAAGGGCCCAGTCCATCTCCCAGGGTTGCTGCTGCTGGTTAGTGGGATGGGTGTTGGGAAATTGTATGAGAAATGGTGACCTTTGGGGTCTTGAAGGGTAAGAGAGTTCAACAGCTGGTCGGCAGGTAGATGGTGGAAGGGAAGCAGAGGGGGATTTGCCTGAGAAGCAGAAAAGCATGAGAGTGCTGACATGTCTGGGGCATGCATACAGGTTGGTGTTAGGTTTAGTGAGAACTGTTTAGCTGATAAGAGCAATGGTTATTTCCATTGTTGGTGTGTTTCTGAGAATATTCAAGTGAAGTTTCCCTGCAGGAGGTTAGAGATGCTGGAAGTGGGGCTCTGAAGAGGGATTTTGAAGTCAGAGGTAGTTAGAGGTAGGATGTAAAGGCATAAAAGAATGTTTCTCAAGGGAATGATGTGGGCTATCTGGCTCTGTACAGAAAAAGTTAGCTGACCCCTGGTCTATTACAGAGCAGGTGTGCATCCAGTTGCTTATATAATTATGTCATTCAATTCTCACAACAATCCTGTGTGACAGATTTTATTAGCTTATCTCTCTCTCTCTCTCTCTCTTTTTTTTTTAAAGTAAGCTCTGCCCAATGTGGGGCTTGGACTCATGACCCTGAGATTAAGAGTTGCATGCTCTACCAACTGAGCAAGCCAGGCACACCTATTATCTCTCATTTTAAAGATGAAGGCCTTAGTGAGGTTAAGTAACTTGTCCTAGATTACATAGTATGAGAGTCACTAGAATGTAGCAAAGAGTTTAAGTCATGGGAAATTGTCAAGGGAGACAGTATAGAGGCTGGAGTGTTTATCCTAAACCGCTTTCAAAAAGGTCCCAAGCGTCTTTGGAAATATGATGAAAGCTAAGGACACCCTCCCATCCTGCTCCAAATATGTATATTATACAATATTCTGCACACCATTTCAGGGAGTTAATGGAACCCCTGAAGTCCCCCGTGATACTGTGATTTACAATAAAAAATATGTATTTGGTCTTTGTCCATGTCTGTGGCATCACCATGCCCATGGTCATCTAGATTTTTTCCCATGTTACCTTCTAGGAGTTTTATAGTTTTTCATTTTACCTTTAAGTCTATGGTCCATTTTCAGTTGGTTTTTGTGAAGGGTGTACAGGTCTCCTTGTGATTTTAATTTGTATTTATCTGATAACTAATGGTATTAAGTTTCTTTTTTTATGCTTATTTGCCATTTGTATATTTGTTTTTGTGAAATATTTAAGTTTTTTGCTCATTTTAATTGTTTTTTTTTTTTTTTTTTAAGTTTATTTTTAGAGAGATCGAGAGTGTGAATGCAAGCTGGGAGGGACAGAGAGAAAAGGAGAGAAAGAGAATCCCAAGCGGGCTCAGCGGGTGTGTAGCCTGTGGGGCTCGAACCCATGAACTGTGAGATTATGACCTGAGCCGAAACCAAGAGTCAGACGCTTAACAGACTGAGCTACCGAGGGCCCCCTTGGGTTGTTTTCTTATTGTTACATTGTAAGGGCTCTTTATATACTCGTTTTTTCCTGCATGGATATCCAGTGTGTCAGCACCATTTATTGAAAAAAAACTTTTCTCATTGAATTGATCTGGTACTTTGGTAAAAAAATCAGTTGAAACTCTGTGTGGGTCTATTTCTGAATTCTTTATTTTGTTCCATTGATCTACTTGTTTAATGCCATACTACACTATTTTGATTGCGATAACTTTCTAGTGAGCCCTGAAATCAGATAGTGGGAACCTTCCCGCTTTGCTTTGGTTTTTAAAGATTGTTTTGGCCATTCTTAGGACTTTTGCCTTCCATATACATTTTATAAAATTTATTTATTTATTTTGAGAGAGAGAGAGAGCGAGAGCGAGCATGAGCAGGGGAGGGGCAGAGAGAGAAGACAGAGAGAATCCCAAGCAGGCTCTGGGCTGTTAGCACAGAGCATGATGTGGGGCTTGACCTCCCAAACCGTGAGATCATGACCTGAGCCGAAATCAAGAGTGAGATGCTTAACCGACTGAGCCATTCAAGCGCCCCTCCGGATACATTTTAGAGTCACCTTGACAGCTAGGATTTTGGTTGGGATTTCTTTTTATTTATAAATCAGTTTGGAGGTATGGATACCCAACACAATTGCCTCTTTCAATCTGTGAATCTGATATTCACATATTTAAGGCTTCAGTTATTCTAAGCAGTGCTTTGTAGTTTTCAGTGTGGAGATCTTGTGCATTTTTCACTAGATTCATTCCTAGATATTTTGACTGCCTCCATTTTTTTGGAAGGCCACTGCTGAGCACTTGGTGAAGTTCTAGAGTGGCTGTGAGGAATGTTCCTCAGTTCTTCTGGTCCCACCCTCAGCTGTCAGTAGGTCCCTGCCTTGTACTAGGCAAGTCTCTCTGCTGCTCGAAGGGATCTTTCTCAGAAATTCTGCTATACTTCAAGCCTTTAGAAGCCATCCCCATGCACGTGGGGAAGACTTGGGGCAAGGAACTGGTTGATGGGGTCGGACTTCTCCTGTGACTGACACCCCTGGAATTCTGATCCACTATTGTACTGTATACCTAGACATTAACAGTTCATTAATGTTCAGCTGCTGTCTCTTCTTACCTATAGTAGATCTCTCTCTTCTCCCCCAGGGAAGGTTTGCCACTTTCTGGAATTTAGTTCATTTGGGTTTCTTTATATCATTGGCCCTCTGATGTGTTTCTAAGAAACCATAATTTTGTAGTATACCTGGTTTGGTCTTGTTGTTACGGGGGGTCTGATAGCCTCTTTAGTCTCTCTGCATTCTAACTGGAACTGCTTCAAACTTTTAAACAAATACCCAGAACCTGAGTCTTATTATTTTGGTTTGAGATCTGGCTGCAAAGCCTTGCTTAACTTTCAACACCCGTGAGTTCTCACTTATCATCCTCCGCGTCCCCCTCCCCACCCCATCAGTCATGTGGTTGCTGAGTCTTAAATGCTCATAGAACGTGCCAGACTCAGCTTTTGTGTTGGATTCAAAGAGTTCTCTCCTCAGGAAAAATAGCTTGGTTATTAAAGAAAAGAGTTCAGGGAAGCGGATGCTGACGTGATGGTCAGGGCTGGGTGCCCTCTAATTTGTGGGCTTCGTGTTTTGAGAAAGCATGAAAACTTCTAGCCTGTGACACACCCTGCCCAGGACTTGTTACAGCAGCTAATGTTTATCGGCCATAATATTTTTCATGTTCTGTTTTAGGCTGCCTGCAATCTTGTCCCCAATAAGAGGATGGGTCACAGCAGAAGTGGGTAGAATAGGAATAAAACCTATCCTACATGGCTGGTAATGACGGAATGAGGTAATGTCTATGACATGGATGGCATGTAGCAGGTACTTAAGAAATACTGCCTCTTAATACCTTTAGTTAGAAGAAAAGGGCTCTCAGAATTGAGGATGAGTTTCCTGTTTTCATGTACAGACTGTATGGGGCTGTTCAGAATTTGTGTAGCAAGTAACCCACTAGATCCAAAGCTGGATAGAGAGTTGGGGGGTGTGCGCCACAGTCATCTATTTTCATTATCTGCCATGGAGCCTCCTGAATAAAGTTCATCCAAGGGGAGAAGAAGTCAGGTTCATAGCTTGGTCCAGTCCTTGAGGGCAGGGGCGACTCTTATCCTGTTCTCAGTTAGATTTCTCTTCAGCATCAACCCTTGTGGATTCCTGTAGTGGTCCTGAGAAGAGAGTGCTATGTGTAAAAGTAGTTCTTTTCTCTTTGGTATAAAAATCATTTTGTGTTGGAATCAGGGTCTCAAAGAGATATCCACACTCTCATGTTCACTGCAGCATTATTTATAATAGCCAAGGTATGGAAACAACCCAAATGTCCATTGATGGATGGATAAAGAAGATACGGTGTACCTTTTTAGGTTGAATCCGATAATTCCATTTATGTTAACTGCTGCTTCAGGAGGAATAATGCCACCATTTTCAGGAGAATTGAATAAACCCATCGCAAGAGGGTTCTCTTACAAGTGAAAATAATTCCTACTTACCCCAGGCAAAATTGTCTTGGTCCCCACAGGACCACTGATGTTCACATAAAAGGTGGAGGCTCCAGGTTCTGTCCCACGACTCCATGGGATCTGTAGAATCCTGACTTTCATGCAGAGTAGTCAGTCATGGTATATGCACTGGTGTCTATTAAAACTGATGGTAATTGAACGTTAGGTGAATGAGAAGAATTTACCTTAAGATTTGTAAGCTAGTAACCAGTGCTAAGATTGGGAAACTGGTGGCCATCAGATAACCTCTTAAGTGTGAGGATAAAAAATTAAAATTTTCTTTGATCATAATTGAAGAAAAAAGATGTGGTGAATATATACAATATTATTCAGCCTTAAAAAAGAAGGGAATCCTACCATTTGTGACAAATGGGTAAACCTGGAGGGCATTATGCTAGGTGAAATGAGCCAGTTCCAGAAGGACAAATACTGTGTGATTCCACTTATATGAGTTATCTACATTAGTCAAAGTCATAGAAGCAGAGAGAAGCAGAGGTGAGTCGTTGCTCAATAGGTATAAAGTTTCAGCTCTGCAAGATGAGTAAGTTCTAGAAATCTGCTGTACAGCTTAGTGCCTGTACTTTACTGTACCACTTGAACATTTGTTAAGAGGGTAGATCTCATGGTAAGCATTCTTACCACACCCACAGAAAGGAACACAAAGAAACTTTTGGAGGTAATGAATATGTTTATTACCTTGATTATGATGATAGCATCACAGGTGTATGCACATGCCCAAACTTATCAAATTATATACATTAAGCATGCAGGTTTTTTAGCATATCAATTATATTTCAGTAAGTCAGTTAAAATAAAATAATTCTATGATGCTAAGTCCAAGGCCATGTAACTTGAGGATCAATGCAATAGTATGTGGCATGAGAGTAGGAGAGAGATATTCTTTCACTTGGCAGTGGGCAGCACAGGTTGCTGGTTATCTTAGTAAGGGTCTTGGCTGAGTGACTGACATCAGTAGGTAAAGGTAGAGTCTTAAGCTGGAGCACTGTGGTGTCTTTTTAGGGTCTTCCCAACGCAGGGATATCCCCTTTCTCTGGGCGTGACTCTTGTGTTTTGCTGAATGTGGATGGGATGGAAATTTTGGGCCACTGAAGATAGGTTGGTAAAGAGTCTCACTCAGGTTTAATTCACTATCAAATTCAATGCTCAAGCAATACCCTGCTTGACAGTGGAGGGTCTTCAATTGCCTGAGTGGTCCCAGGCCCCAGAGCTGAGCAAGAGAAAGGGGCTGTCCTCATTGCCAAGTCTCTCTTGGCCAAGGCTGCCCTCCAGCAGCAAAGAGAGGGGCCTCCTCTGATCCCCCTCCCTCTTTTTAAGTTTATTTATTTATTTTGAGAGAGAGAGAGAGCATGAGCAGGGGTGGGGCAGAGAGAGAGAGAGAATCCCAAGCAGGCTCTGCTTTTCCAGTACGGAGCCCAATGAGGGGCTTGAACTCACAGACTGTGAGATCATGACCTGAGCCGAAACCAGTCAGATGCTTAACCAGCTGAGCCACCCAGGCGCTCCTCTGATGCTTTTTATTATTTGCTTTGGTGTGGAAATTGCAGACTCAAGGTGAAATTCAATTAGACTGTTTTGCCTCATTTGGGACATGGGGACCTGTTTCTCTTTAATCTATTTTGGGAGACTAACATTTTAGAAGAGCAAACAGCATTCTTCTGACACCAGAAGATGTCTTTGTGTGGATTTAGTGGATGGCATCCCCTTTCCTTTTATGTAGACATGCAGATATCTTAAAAGAAGGGGCTTACCTTGGACTTATTAGTTTCCCCTGTGCCCCTAGGGAGGAAGAATCCTGTTGAGGCTGATGCCAGGTGTTCAGGCACCATTGGGTGATTTTCCCGAGGCTCTCCCATGGTAGGTGGCACCAGCAGCTTTGTTAGGTGTCAGCATCAGGGGCTTTAATGGGGGATCACAGTTGCAGAAGTATTTGCAACAGCATTAAGTATTTGCAACAGCATTAAGGTGGCTTTGGGAGCATCAAGGGACAAAAGCCTTTGCCATGATTCACCAGGCCCTTGCTAGTGGATGCTGGCAGTGAGGTGGTAGGAGGCACAGTTATGTGACTTGCCACTCAACAGAGGCCCAAGCACTGAGAGAGGGTGACACAACAGGAGAAGAGGAAACTGGTGGACGCTCTATGGTGGTCAGAGTGAAGAACTTGCTTTTGTGCCCTTGTGTGGTCACCCTGCCCTACTGGAACAGAGTGGAAACTTTGAACAGAGTTCCTAGGACTGATGTAACAAATTACCAAACAACTGGATGGCTTAAAGCAATAGAAATGTACTCCCTTACCGTTCTGTAAGCCAGAAGTCTGAAATTCAAGTGTTGGCAGGGTTACGCTTCCTCCAAAGGCTCTAGGGGACAATTTCTTCTTTGCTGCTTCCAGCTTCTGGTGGCTGTTGTCATACCTTGTAGCTGCCTTACTACAGTCTCTGCCTCTGCCTTCACATTGCCTTCTCTTTATGTTTCAAATCTCCCTTTGCCTTTAAAAAAAAATCTATTTATTTTTTTTTATTTTTTTTTTTTTTTTCAACGTTTATTTTTGGGACAGAGAGAGACAGAGCATGAACGGGGGAGGGGCAGAGAGAGAGGGAGACACAGAATCGGAAACAGGCTCCAGGCTCTGAGCCATCAGCCCAGAGCCCGACGCGGGGCTCGAACTCCCGGACCGCGAGATCGTGACCTGGCTGAAGTCGGACGCTTAACCGACTGCGCCACCCAGGCGCCCCAAAAATCTATTTATTTTTGAGAGAGAGAGAGAGAGAGAGAGAGAGAGAACGAACATGAGGGGGGAGGGCCAGAGAGAGAGGGGAACAGAGGATCTGAAGCGGGCTGCATGCTGACAGCAGAGAGCCCGATGTGGCATTCGAACTCATGAACCTTGAGATCATGACCTGAGCTGAAGTTGGATGCTTAACCAACTGAGCCACCCAGGTGCCCCCTGGCCTTTGCCTTTTTCTTATAAGGATCCTTGTCATTGGATTTCAGGCCCAGCCAGATAATTCAGGATTCTTAGTGTACTTATATCTGCAAAGACCCTTTTCTCAAATAAGACAACATTCACAAGTTTTAGGGAGTTAATGTAGACGTATCTTTTTGGAGACCCAATCCAACACACTGAAGAGGTTCAGGGTCAGAGGCCTAATAATGATCTGGCTGATGGAGTGTAGCTAGAGAGAGTAGAGTCATTGAGACTCCTTCTTTCACCTCATGCTGCTGCATATGGCCTCATGAATTATCCCCATGTTTAGCCATACATGCACTTTGATCCTGAATGCCAGAGCCCCTTCTTGGTCCTGCCCCTCGCACTCCTGCAATCATACACCATCTTCTAAAGCCTTCACATTTTGGTTAAAGAACAATTTGCTGATTTTCACAAAGCCTGAGGCCCCTTCTTTACCAGATGATTAATATAATGTGTGTGTGTGTGTGTGTGTGTGTGTGTGTGTGTGTGTGTTCAAAGATTATCCTTTTGCAGCAAATGATTTAGGGGACCAGCACTTTACTCATGTCTATGGGCTCATTGGCATTCTTTTTTTTTTTTTTTTAATATTTATTGAGAGAGAGAGGGGGTGGAGGGAGAGAAAGAGAGAGAGAGAGAGAGAGAGAGAGAGAGAGAGAGAGAATCCCAAGCAGGCTCCATGCCCAGCATAGAGCCTGATGTGAGGCTTGATCTCACGACCTGAGCTGAAATCAAGAGTCATACATTTAACTAAGTTACCCACGTGACCCTGGGCTCATTGGCGTTCTTTGCCCAGGCATCATCTGGCAACATTTGCATTTTTGGGTCTAGACTAGTGATCTGGTGATAGAAGGAAAAGATGACAGCTTTGGAGTCAGACCTGAGTTGAATGCTGGCCTGACCACTTGGCTCTGCTCTGGGACTCTTGGGCATGTCACTGAGTCTCCATCACTTGTCTAGAGAAAGGGGTTTATAACTCCTATTTTTAGGATTGTGGTGGGGATTAAAGGAAAAACTACACTTGTGGCGCCTGGCACAAGGGAGATGCTTAATAAGTTAGTACCTTTTATCCTTTATTTCCTCTCATTTGGGTGTCTTGAGAAGTCACCTTCCTGTCCCCTCAAAGACATAACTCACTTCTAGTACTTCAGCTCTAAAGACAAACACACAACTTGTTCAGCAGCGACCAATTTTGTGCCATGGCAACCTGCTGTTTTTAATTATCCATCTATACTCTGTAACAGCTGTGGGGCACTTGGCCTGGCCAAATGTAATTGAGTCTTGTGACGTGCTCCAGATGTGGAGGTGTTCTGCCAGGTGTTTATTTTGAGTATATAATGTGGCATTTTAGCACACACAGTCTTTCTTTCTCCCACCCCCTTGCTCCACCCCAAGTGTTCTTTCAGGAAAGGTCCAGGCTCTGGCCCCCAGCTCTAGGCCTGGGCCTTTGAACCAGTGTTGTGAGTTTGGATCTTTTTAACTGGTCTTCCTACCTCTTCTGGAAGTGGGGGCAGGGGAGTTCCTCAGCTCCCCGGAGACTTGCTCTGTTAATTAGGAAAGTCACTGCTACTGCTTTGAGAAGGAGTCACACAGGGCCTTGGGCCTTGCCACCTTCCTTGGTGGTCTGGGTCAAGTCTCCCAGGCTTTCACTTGGCTGAGCCAGGCCTTGCTTAGCAGCTTCCTTTTTTGAGTAGAGGCTTATCTTCCTACACGGGAGGCAGCACTCCCCTTTTGGAATGTGGCTTAAACAATTAAAAATATATGTTATTTAGAATCAAGGAGGCCAGTCTTGAACTTAGTATACTGAGTGGCTCCAGCAGTGCTGGACTGAGAGTGTGTGCTTTCTCACGCTGCAGCTGCCCTGGAGCCCTGCCTGGACCTGGGGTCTGGCTGTCACAGAGCAGAAATGGGGCAGCTGTTGTTAAATTGCTGCTTTTGGAAGTGGAAATGTGTTTTTGGATTTTTTCCCCCTTTTTCATAATCTTTGTAACTTTGGGGGCAGTCCTTTGTGTTGCTGAAGGTTTTCCCCCTCTTTTGCATTTGACCAAAACCTTTGGGGTAATTTGTTGGCAGTATTCAACAAATCTGGGTGATGGTGGCTGGTACGAAACTGGGTTTAGGTTGTCATTTAATTCAGTTTCACTGTTAATCCAATCTAATCCACTTCATTGATACATTCAACAATTATTTTTTAAGCACCTACCATATGTCAGGCACTCTTCTAAACACTGAGGAAACAACTGTAAGCAAAACAAAGCCCCTGCCCTCAGGGAGCTTATAATCTAGTACAGAACAAAAATAATAAATAAAAGATACATGTTATTATGTTAGGTATGTTAAGTGTTCAATAAAAATAAAGCAGGAGGAGAGGATAGAGAAGGAGGATTTGTCCTTTTAGAAAACCCCTAAAACAATAGATTGAACAAGGTAGAAGTATACATTTTTTTTTCTTGTGCAAAATCAAAGAGTCCAGCTCTTTATCCCCTTGTTCCACCATCCTCAATGTGTAGCTTGCACATCGTGGCTTTACATGGCCGCTTCAGCTCCAGCCGTCACATCTGGAGGAAAGGGAAAGAGAAGGACATGGCCCTCTCTTGAAGGTATTTCCTGGAAGTTGTGCACATTATCTCTATTTTCATTATTTTGGTCAGATATTAGTCACATGGCCACACCTAGCTGCAAGAAAGGCCGAGCAGATGTTTTCTTTATTCCAGGCTTCATTCCATGCCTGGATAATACTCAGGGGTCTTTTTCATAGAAAAAATAGAGAGTGGATAATGGGGGATAACCATAGGTTGTGAGGGAAGACCTCTCTGAGGGGCCATCATCTGAATAGAGACCAGGATGACATGCTTTTCATCTAATCCATTTAATTAATCAACTTACCTGAGTGCCTCCTCTGTGCTTGGTATTAGAGATGTAAAGATGAATAATAATGCAAGGGTCTTGTCCTCAAAAGCTTGCAATCCAGAGTAGAGGTGGCAAACTGGCAACACAAGGGCAGTATCTAGCCAGCATGTGTGTAATTTATTTGGCTGACACATGTTTTAACAATTAGGAAATTTCAGATTAGAAATTACACTAACAATTAGAAAAAGTCAGATTTCTAGGTTCTCATAGAACTTGAGAAGATCTGGTAATATAAAATCTGCCTTCCCACACGGCTGAAGTTGAGTAGCAGCTGACCTTTGTAAGTTGGTCATGAGCTCTGTAGTTTGCTCCAGTCTCCACCATTCCCAACTGTAACACACTGGTTTGTTTTACTCTTTTCTCTTTACCAGCCTGGTCCTTTAGGCAGTTGAATTTGCAGTTCAAGAGGTAAACGGAAATGATTAAAATAAAACCAGCTTCATGATTTTGCTTCTTTCGCCATTGAGGATCCACATCTACTTGTCTCTTCCTTGAGTGTCCAAGAGAATTACAGGAGTTCTAGTAAAATTTACTCTCAATTTCTGTTTTTCTTGATCACGTGATATAGTGGGAAAAACACCACACTTTGAGTCAGAAGACCTGAGTTCAAATTCTGTCCTTTATAGCTGGCTGGATTAGTAATCTTAGAAAACTTCCCTCCCCTCTTTGGGCCTTAGCTTCCCTAACTGCAAAAGAAGAGTGAGGGTAATCATTCCTGGTCTCCTGGTCTTCCAGGATTTGAGGAAGGGCAAACAAGATAATGTAGGTGGAAAAGATTTGTAAGGTGAAGGTGCATCATTGTGGCAAGGAGCAAAAAGCCATTCAGACTCTAAGCCCTGAATGAGTCCTGAAGGATGACACAGGAATGGAGCATAGCCTTGCCTGTGAAAATTGGAGCTGGGAACTGGGAAGCTATTAAAAATTGAGGTGGCTTGTGCTCTGTTGGTAGGAGTGGAAATTGGTGAAGTCCCTATGGTATGGAGGCTCCCCCCAAAATGAAAACTAGAACTACCATATGATCCAGCAATTCTACTTCTGGGTATTTATCTGAAGAAGACAAAAACATTAATTGAAAAGGTATATGTGCCTATGTTCATTGCAGTATTATTTATGATAGCCAAGATATGGAAGCAATCTAAGTGTCCATCAATAGAATAGATTTATTTATTTATTTATTTTTATTAAAAAAAAAATTTTTTTTTTCAACGTTTATTTATTTTTGGGACAGAGAGAGACAGAGCATGAACGGGGGAGGGGCAGAGAGAGAGGGAGACACAGAATGGGAAACAGGCTCCAGGCTCTGAGCCATCAGCCCAGAGCCCGACGCGGGGCTCGAACTCCCGGACCGCGAGATCGTGACCTGGCTGAAGTCGGACGCTTAACCGACTGCGCCACCCAGGCGGCCCTAGAATAGATTTAAAAAAAGATTTACACATACACATACATACAGACACACACACATACACACAATGGAATATTTCTCAGCCATAAAGAAGAATGAAATCTTGTCATTTGTGACAATGTGGATGGACCTAGAGTTATTATGCTGAGTGAAATAAGGCAAAGAGACAGATACTATGTGATTTCACTTATATGGTAATCTAAAAAACAGAACAAATGAATAAACAAAATGAAACAAGAAACAGGTGCATAAATACAGAGAACAAACTGGTGGTTGCCAGCAGTGGTGGAGGTGGGGGATGGAGTGACAAGTAGAATAGATGACAGGGGTTAAGAGGTACAAGCTTCCACTTATAAAATAAGTCACAGGGATATTATGTAGGGTGATATTATGTAGGGATAGGGTGTATAGTCAATAATATTGTAATAACTTTGAATAGGGACAGGTGATAACTGGACTTCTCAAGGTGATCATTTCATAATATATAAAAACATAAAATCGCTATGTTGTACACCTAAAACTAATATAATGTATGTCAATTATAAGTCAATGAAAGAAGAAGGAATTGAAGTGGCTACTTTCTTCCTTTTCTGGGGCCACATGAGTTATTTTCCTTTTTTTTTCTACCTAAGCCTATCTCCCTCTTCTTTGTAGACTGTTTCTTTTTTCTTCTTCTTATGTACTAGGCAAGAAGGGTAGTTCCAGCTCTAAAGCTACATAACCTTTTAATTTAACTGCTCCTGATCAATTAATGACAGTTTCTGCATCTTTAATTTCAAGTTCTCAAGACAAAGATTCTTTTCTTAAATTTTTAAATGTTTGTTTATTTTTGAGAGAGAGAGACAGAGTGCAAGTGGGGGAGGGGCGGAGAGCGAGGGAGACACAGAATCTGAAGCAGGCTCTAGGCTCTGAGCTCTCAGCACAGACCCCAGTGTGGGGATTGAACTTATGAACTGTGAGATCATGACCTGAGCTGAAGTCAGATGCTTAACTGACTGTGTCACCCAGGTGCCCCTCAAGAGAAGGATTCTTAACTAATACATTGGCTTCCCCTGGGTCAAGGGACAAGCTTGAGACCATGGATGCAGGAAGCAGGAATCACACAGTTCAAATATGGCAGCTTAGGCCCAGTCCTTCAGCAGGTAGTGAGCATAGCCAGTCCTGGAGCAAGGGATGTTTCTGGACAAGGACGTTAAGCATGTCTTCTGCAACATAAAATGCTTAACATTACACCTACAATGATTCTGTCTTGAATGGCTCTGTTGACAGTTCCTCTGGCAAGTGGGGTGGAAGGCTCTTTCTAAAGAGACAAGGCATCTGAGACAACTCTGTAATGAAAACATGATCATTTCCAGGTTATGGACATGTGTACCAAAGTTCTTTGAAAAATTATGCCACCTTGGTCCTCTGTGAAACATATTTAATCTACAGCTGCTGCTAACTTCTGGGCTCCAAAAGAGGGAATGGTGCTCAAAGAGGCCGAGGAAATGAAATGAGGGTTTCCATGGCTACCGGCTTGAGTGTGCATAAGACAAAAGTGTTTGAACTGCAGATCATCAATTCGTCCAAAATATTTTCCCTCTTCTATTTAACTTGTTTACTTGGTAAGCAGAGAAACAGAGCAGAGAATGTTCTGGTACAAATACATAGCCTGAGGGAAATCAGAACCTTTCCAGCTGCCAGGAACATCCCAAACAGAGCTTTGAGTGTTCAACAAATTTTGGGGACACTCAGAACCAGCTTGGGTAAATGTAGAGACCAGGAGTTTAGGTCTCATTCCTATCAGTCTCTAGCTGGGTGATGTTGGGTGAAAACTTTACCTTTCTGAGTTTAGATATTCCTCTTTAAAAGACATATATTCTGGTTGAATGTGAACACTTAATTGAGGTTAGTGCTAACAACCTAGCTCAGATAAGATTACACTCACCTGCATGTGAAAAAAAAACAAAAAAAAACAAACACAAACCCTCAAGTCAAGAATGGCTTCAACACTTAAAGTTTTATCTTTTGAGTAAGAGGCAATGATGATGTGATGAAGTCATCAGGGACTCAGGCTTCTCCTTCCTGTTTTCTGATCCACCATCTCTAGGGTGTGGCCCTCATCCTCACCAGCCAAGGTGACTGGCAGAATCTAGCTATTATATCTATGTTCCAGGCAAGAGGATGGAGGGTGGTGCATTTCTGTAATTCCCTTCCCTTTAGTATGGGCTGGATCTACTGACTAGAATACTGCAAAAGGGATATGAGGTCATTCCTCAGATTAGGTTATAAACAGACTTGGGGTGCCTGAATGGCTCAGTCTGTTGAGCATCTGACTCTTGATTTCAGCTTAGAACGTGATCCCAGAGTCATAGGATCGAGCTCCACATTGGGCTCTGAGCTGACTGGGGAGCCTGCTTAAGAGTCTCTCTCTTTCCCTCTGCCCCTCTCACCTCACTCTCTCTCTCTAAAACAAAAACAAAAAACAAAAAAACAAAACAAAAAAAACCAACCCAAACCCAAAAAGACCATATCCATTCTTCTCTCCTTCCCACCCCCCTCCCTTTTCTCCTTTTTCCCTCTCCTCTCCCGCACCCCGCTGCCAGCTTCCCTGGTGCTGGGGGAAGTGAGCTGCCATGTTATGAGGCAGCCCAATGGAGAGGCCCATTTGGCAAAGAACTGAAGCATGCCAACAGCCATGTGGGTGAACTTAAAAGCAGATTCTCTAGTCCCAGTTACACTCTGAGACAACTGCAGCCCTGGCTGACAGCTTAGCAGCAACTTCCTGAGCAACCTTGAACTCCAAGTGTCCTGCTAAAGCTGTGCTCAAGATTCCTGACCCACAGAAACTTTGAGATATGAAATGCTTGTCATTTTTAGCTGCTAAATTTTTGGGTAACTTATTGTGCTGTAATAGAAAATGAATTCACCCTGCAACCGCTTTAGTTCAGTGAACTTTGGATAAATATAGAGACCACCAGAGACAGCCTAAAGGGAAACTGGACTCAGAGCCTCCTGGTTCTCCCAGGTGGTACATGAACAAGCATTTGGGCTGAAGCTTTGCTCAATTTCCTATCATTTGGATATTTTCCTAAAATTTGTTTAGAGGAAAAGAATGAAACCACTGTGAGCACTCCATGCATAGAGCAGAACTGACTTAGCACCCATTCTCAGAGCCTGTTCTTCGCATGCTGTGGTTTGACCCTGTGCTCTGGGGCATGGGGCATAGATCTGGCACAGACGGGGCAGATGGATGGCGCCGACTGTGCTTGCCCTTGCTGGCTTCAGTGTTGTCAGAAGCAGGCTCTCTGGATCCAGGGTCTGCATGGCTAGAGTCAACCCTACTCAGACACCAGCACACGCAGTGCCTTCATGGAAATCACACAAGGGCCCCCTTCCCTGGATGTTGTAGCTGTGCCAGGGGGCTCGCCTGGAGCAGGTGATTGAAGCTCTCATGTGTTCCCCTGGCCTCTGGATTGGAGCAGGCTGGCTTGCAGCTCTCATGTGTTCCCCTGGCCTCTGGATTGGAGCAGGCTGGCTTGCAGCTCTCATGTGTTCCCCTGGCCTCTGTGCAGGACCAAGGGCCCTATCGGTGATGATGCTGCCTCTGAGGACCAGTTGCATAAGCCACCAAGAGGATGATAAGTAAACCACCTGGTTCTTCTCGCAGGGCTGATCTAAGCTCAGAAGAATGGCCTCCTGAAAATAAAATTCTCTTGATTTTTCACCAGGTATAACTTGAGTGAAAAGAATAGATCACAAGACAGCATGAAGAGTATGATCCCATTTATTAATAATTATATGCACACACATATAAACACAAACAGATTTCTTGTATTAGCATTAAGATGCTAATAATCTCTGGATAATGGAATGGATAATGTTTATTTTCCTCATGTTTTTCTTTCTGTAGTATTTTATTATTTTTTGACATAAGAATGTCTTTTAAGTAGAAAATAACAATAAATCCTCTTTTCACTTTGTAAAAACACCGTTTTCTCTTTCATTTGCATAGTGCTTTGCAGTTAAGAAAATTATCTTCAATTCACAGATTTAGTAACTGAAACTCAGAGAGGAGAAGTTGATTGGCTTACTCATGGAGACCATCCTCCACTCATCTTTTCTCTCTGTCTCCCTGCCCACCCCCCAGGGGTCACCCATCTAGAATTTCATCTGATATCATCAAGCTTATATAACTTGGATTAGTCCTTTCCCCTTTCAGTTTTCTCATGAGGCTAGTAATAAATAGCACCTACCTCAGAGGGACATTGTGAGATTAAATGTGTTAATGTGTGTGAAGCACTTAGCATAGCCCCTAGCATCAATATCTGTTAGTGTTGGTTATTCTTGTGTGACTTTACAAAAGTCATTTCCCCTGTCTGGGTCTATTTCTTCAAATTCAAAATGCATGGATTGGACTTGATAACTATTGAAAATTCTGCATTTCAATTCTCTGGTTCTAAAATTTCGTTGCTAACATATGAAACAAAGTTGATTTCAAGAAGATGGATTGCAGGAAGAAGTTGTTATTCATTACTCTGTTGAATTAGCTCAAAAATGATTTGAATTTATGAACACCTAAAAGGAATCTGGGGGAAGGGTGTTCCTGGCAGAGGAATAGCATGTGTATACACCCTGGCAAGGGCTAGGCAACCTGGAGGGAATGATAGGAGAAGCCTGGTGCCAGGGGTGTGGGCTGACAGCTCTTTCCAGAACCAGGTTCATAGCTACAGTCAAGGGAATGGTGTCCTGCTTCCCAGTGAGCCCTCCACAGCAGGTTGCCAGACAGCTGAGGTGTTTTTAAAGGTGTAGCATATTCTCTTAGCGCCAGCTTTACATATCTGCTTTTGCTCATTTGTGTTGGACTCAAGAACATGAGAAAAGTGTTCAGTTCATGCCACATCGTAAATCAGAGGCCTGGATATGGCTTTTCTGTCTTCAACAAGCCCACTAGGACATCTGTGGGGATTCCCTGCCCTGATGGAGCAGATGGTGGGAGCAGATATGGTGAGCTAGGAAGCTGCTGGGACAGAGACATTCTGGAAGTCCCTCTTCAAAGCTGATTCGGGATGTGCAGCTGCATAGCTGGGAGCTTGGGAGCATGTGGGTCATGGGGAAGTTGAACAAGGTGGCCAACCATTGACATGATCTGGCTGGGGAACAGTGTCCTGGCCTTCGTTAATTAGCTGAAGATGACACGCCCCTTACCATGGTGTCATTGTGCTCATCTCGTGTAAGGGGATTGGTCAGTAACATTGTTGGCAAGTGAAAAGAGTCATTTTTACTCAGCTTTTTGAGGATGGGAATGGAGTTAGAAGACAAATAAAAAAACCCCAAACAGGATGGAGGATGCTGGCCTCTGTCCCATCCATTTTTCTTTCCTATTTTTCACCTCTCTGATAAAACACTGATGAACTACCTTCTGTTTGGACGGTGTTGGAACACTGCCAACCAACTTTCAGTGCATACTCCGCTCATCCAAGTCTTCAGGGCACTCTGCGAACATAGTGACCTGGTCGTATTGTTCCCCTTTCATGGCTCCCCACTGGGTGGAGCAAAAATGCCCTAGCATGGTGTGCAAGGCTCTTCATGATCTCATGTCAACCCTCCATTCCAGCCTCTTCGTGAAGCAATCCCGTTCCCTCCATCTGAAACCATAGACTGTTAGAACTAGAATGGGTTTGGAAATCACGTAGTTCTTTTTTTTTTTTCTTGCTTAAGAAACATGAAGGATTTTTCTTAACAGAATCTTATCTGGATCATCAAAAGGGCAGAGATTGTCTAGCTGAAGGCATTATAATGGTAGTGGTGGGAACCCGAGGCTCAGTCTTACTTGCACTCCTTATCTTTCCTCCCAAACCTGCAACGGCTTCTGAATTTATAGAGGGACTGTAGGGCCAGGTGGCGAAGCTTGAAAATCATTGATCTGATTCAGTTCTCCCCAGTTACATAGAGGTTGGGTTACTTGCCCAGGGTTTCTGAGCTGGAATATTGCAGAGTCTGTTCTCCAAGATCCAGGGCAGTGGCCTGGCCTATGTGTCTTCCCATTCTCACCTGCACTGTTCCTGCTCTGATGTAGACTGTAAGATCCTTTGAGATGTTATACAATTGCATTTGCAGGCAAAGTTCTTTCCACAAGGTGCAACTAAAAGTAAGGTGCTAAGTATCTTTGGCCATATATTCCTTTCCCAATTATTGGGTCTTTAGGATCTTGAGGGTGTGACCACACCATATTGCTTTGCAAAGTCATCCAGACTCACAGAGTCCCAACAAGGAGCCTCTTTTTTTAAAGGTTTACTGATGAGCCCTTTGAAACATCCTTTGGCTCTTAGGGAATATTTTCCTCCCAAATAAACTTCTTGGCACTGGATCAGATTACCTTAAAAATTTCATCTTTGCTGATTATTTAGTTTCACATCATTCTGAGGAATCCTGTTCTAGCATCCAGGAATTCATAAAGCTGGAGAATGTGCTTCTTTTCCCTCATCTCACATGATGTCCTTCTACTCTTTGGCCTATCCAGTTTCTGGTAAAATTTGGTCAGAACTGACTTTCTCTGTTCCATTTTCCATGCTGGATGGGAAGACTCGTATCCTGGGTAGTAATTGCAAGCATTTGAATTCATTACCAGCTGATTATTTTTGGTGTAATAAATAGGACGGGGAGGCTGAAGTTGACTGGGAGTAAATTTAATGTTCAACTTGAAACTCTGAAAATGGCCTTCCTGACTCGATGATGGTAATGATGTAGTGATGATGGGGATAATAGCAACTGATGTTAATTTTGCATTGACTTTGTGCCACGCTCCATGCTGAGTAGTTTACATATGTGATCTTTTTTCTTTTAAATCCCCATGAAAATCTCATGGGGCAGATTCATTTTAAAGGTGAAAAAAAAAAAAAAAAAAGGAAGGTCAGAGGGGCTAGGTCATTGCTTGTGGTTATATACCAGAAAATGGTGCAGGCCACCAAGGAAAGGCACTTATTACAACTCTGTGTATGATACCACTTCCATGTTAAAGTCAAGAGAATAGCACAATGAAAGAGCATGACAGCTGAAGGTTAAGTTGCGTCAGAGTCTGTTAAAGAATGTGGTTTTCTGAGAACCCTACTTCACCTCCATTCTTTGAAAATGGCCTCTGGGGACAGACTGGACAGCCATATTAGTACAAGATAACCCTTACCCCTGGCCAGAGCCGATTGGTCCAGGGATAGACACCTGACTATCAGGCAGTCAATTCATCGCCTAATCAGCAACTTATCAGACTCTCCATGCAAATATAAATGAGACATGGGAACTAGAGTAAGTTGGTATTGGGCCTTTGGCCCAAATGATGAGTCAGAGTGGAAAAGAAAACTGAAGTTGGCTTCCCTATGTGCTTATTTTCACTTATCCAGAGTGTTCTCTTGTTATGAGAGCTGTATGGTAGATGCAAAGTGGAACAGGCTTTGAAACAGAGAAGAGAGATTGGTGAACTTGTACCCCATCCAAGGGTCGCAGTGGTTTTGCGGGGCGGCCTCAGAGAGACTAAGAAACCCAAAGCCAGGGAAGCTGTGTATTGGCTTCCCAACCAGTGGGTGGCAGCAGTGGGCCTTAAGAGGTTCCCAGCCAGGGGAGAGGGAAGCTAGGAAAGGAGAGGGAAGGTTGTGTTTCACATTTGCATCAGGCATTTAGAAAGGAACAATCTGCTTCAAAGAGATAAGCCTGGATTATGTATTGCCCTGATCACATAAAAAAAACGTATTAAATCCACTCTAAATGCGAGTATTTCATAGTAATCATTACATTTCTGTCCTTTTTACCCATAGGGGAGGGATATGCATGTTTGGGTTTATAAGCAAATGTATCATGTTTCTTAGGAGTTCAGGAAGGTATCTCTCTCTGAAAACTGGGGTGGAAAAGAAAAAAAGGACACAAGGATAAAACAATGATTTCAAGCTGAGCTGAGATTCCCTCCATGGGTTGGTGGTTTTGCTTTGTTTTGTTTTTGCCATGAGACGCACATAAACCCTGAGAAATGTACTTTGTCCAGTTAGAAGTTATTTTTCTCCGTCATTGATGATGTTGGATACTAGCAACTCTGTTTATAATGCACTGTGGGATTAGTTACTCTCTCTCTGTAACACAATCATCATTAAACAAGGGCTTCAGGAAAGCTGGAATCCTTGTTTTGATTGTGGTTACCGTGGCGACCAGTGGCCCATTGGTCCTGAGTCTCTCCTGTGACGCTCACAGTGTTTCCTTGTTCTTTTGTTACATCGTTACATGCAAGTAGCAAGTTACGTTTCCAGTAACTCACGTCAGAGTTTTAACATGCCCAGGCATAAGCAGGGAAAGGCTATGAGGGAGAGGAGAGCCTCCTCAAGGAGAGGGAAAGGGGTGAGGTTGGATGGCTGCTGTCATCAGGCCTAGAAAGTCCTGTGAGGCCAAATAGACCCTGTCCCTGCCTTGCCTCTGCTTTGTTACCTTCTCCCACGCTAGACTCATTGACTTTCCTTCTTTCAACTGGCCTCTGCCCAGGCCTTAGATCCCTTTGGACCCGAGTAAACACCCTCAGCCCCTTGGAGATTCTTTTTGTGTTGTATATTCTGGATCAAATGATCTGTCTGGTCATATAAGCCTGTTGCAAGGTCTAGAGCCTTGATCTGGCCTGGGAACCAGTTGCCTCCTGGGGACAGGGATGTGATGACCTCTCATTGCCACTTCTGCCATATAGTATCGACCACTAAAGCCTGGGCTTTCAAGTGTCCCCTGACCCTTGTCACACTCTGCCTCTTCCTAACCATACCATATGTATGTTCCTCTAGGACTCCCACCGTTTACTGAGCCTTCCTCCTTTGGACCCTATGCTTATGCCTTACCTACCTGCTAGAATGCCCATTGTCATATAAGCTTTACCCTCCAAAATTTTCCCTTGTCTTTATAGACTTGGCTGGAACCCAGCTCTGGCTTTTCTCTGCCACTGGTCTTTCATCCAGCTTCACATACAACTTGTTCATCTTTTCTGAAATATGACAACAGGCGAGTGGAACAACTTTTATGTCACTTTCTGGCCTGGGGGGTAGCTGTGAAAATTTGTTTCATTGGGACTTTTTGCTGGATTTTAAAAGATGTACAAATAATGCAGGCCCAGCCACAGGTGAGAGCCACAGAGAGGCACATCCCTGTTCCTCTTCTGTCTTAGGGTCCTGTGATCCTTTCTCTGATTTTGGAGAATCAAGCGTTTGCTCAGAAAGCATTACTGCTTCCTTTTGGTTTGCAAAATGAAGTTCAACACCTACACAGATGTATCCTCAGCTTGCCTCTGCAGCCTGTGGAACTGGTTTATAGGATGACTGAATGCAGTAGGGTACTATCAGGTTTTATTTATCTCTCTCACCAGTGCCTCTGAAGGTGCTCCATCACACCCCTTCTCCCACCCCGTGTACCAACTCGGAACAGATCCTGTCACTTGCTTGTCACTTCTATCAGTGAAAGAGATCTAATTTTCAATTAACAAGCCCATTCCAAACCTAAATCTTAATCCACATTCAGTTCAAAACTCTGTTTGCACCGTCACCAGCTCAGGTTTGGCCTGTGGCTTGGGGACCCACTTTGTGGCATTCTGGCCACATGACCATAGATTCAGGAACTCACCAGCCAAGTTTCCTTTCAGAGCCTGTTCTTAGCTGTCTCTGCCCGGACTGATCCTCAGAGCTCGTCGTGTGGGTGGCTGTGTCTCAGGCTTTGGCTCTCAGCTTCAGTGTCCCACCTTAAAAGGACTGATCCTGTCTGAGCTGTGCCCTTGCTCCACTTCCTAGCACATAATTCCTCTCAGCTTTTTCACTATTTTAATTGGTTCATTAATTTTTTTTTTTTGGTTAGCTGAACTATATCTGCTTTTTCCCATAGTAATATTAACTCCAAGATGGCAGAAACTGTGTTTGTCTCGCTTAGAGTTATATCCCCACAGCTTAATTCCATGTCTGTCACACTGAACACACTCAAAAATTTTTGTTTAATCAATATGAATTCCTATTTGAAATTCACCAAATGGCCAAATAATAGATTGAAAGATAGGAAATTGCTGACACTTGATTTTTGGGGGGGTGGAATGGGGGCTGGAAAACGGCAATTTCATGTGCTTTATCCTAATATTTGAAGCATTCCTTTTAACATTAACAGCAAGGTATTAAGATGGTTGCTGTCACTAATATATTACATTTTCCTGAAAATTCAATTCTGTTCAACATAATAAAATGGGAAAAAAACAGACATAATATTGGAAATACTAGTTGCAAAGGAAAAGATTACCTACCTGCAGAGTCAATAACAATCACCTGAAACATTAAGAGTCTTAGAAAAATCAAGAGTCCTAATGAGTTTAGTTAAGTTGGACATACAAAATACAGCCAACTAGAAAATAATTATGAATAAGATGATAGAAAATATCTTATAATAGCAACAATAAGACTATAATAATACTGTAAGACTACCCTTACCCCCAAGCCCTGGAAATTAAGAAATACATGTATATGTATATCATATGAAGAAAACTATAAAACTTCACAGAGAGTTCCTAAAGACAACTAGATAAATGGGATGATGAAGATGTTTCAGGGTGGAAAGACTCAATATTATAAAAATTCCATTTCTCTCCATAAGTAATGTCAACATTTATTTCTATTACAACCAAACCATAGTTTGGGGGGAGGGCAGCTTGACAAAAACAAATGCAAAGATCATCTGAGAGAAAAAAATTCCAATCGACCAAGAGTCTTCTCAGAGGCATTGTGAACCTCGGGCCGTGTGGCCGTGAGTGTGCGCTTTGCCCAGGCCCGCCTCCAAGCCGCCAACCTGAGCTACGACCATGTCATCACCGTCTTCTCGTCCCACTGTCACCTCTTCCAAGTGGAGTATGCACAGGAGGCCATGAAGAGGGGCTCGACTGCGGTTGGCCTGTGAGGAAAGGACGTTGTTGTTCTGGGCATGGAGAAGAAGTCAGTGGCCAAACTGTAGGATGAGAGAACCATGTGCAAGATCTGTGCGTTGGATGACAGCGTCTGCGTGGTACTTGCAGGGTTCACTGCCGATCTGAGGATGGTCATCATCAGGGCCGGGGTGGAATGCCAGAGTCACCGGCTGACTGACCATGGAGGACCCAGTCACCGTGGAGTACAATGACCTGCTACATGGCCAGCCTGAAGCAACACTGCACACAGAGCAATGGGCACAGGCCTTTTGGCATCTCTGCTCTTATTGTGGGTTTCGACTTTGGTGGCATCTTTAGGCTGTATCAGACTGACCCGCAGGGACATACCATGCCTGGAAAGCCAATGCCATAGGTTGGGGTTCCAAGTCCATTTGTGAGTTTCTTTTTCTTTTTTAAATGTTTATTTATTTTGAGAGAGAGAGAGAGACAGAAAGAGAGAAAGAGAATGAACCCCAAGTAGGATCTGTACTGACAGCACAGAGCCTGAAGGGGGGCGGGGGGGGGCTTGAACCTAGGAACTGTGAGATAAGGACCTGACGGGAAATCAAGAGTCCAATAGTTAACCAACTGAGCCACCCAGGTGCCCCCCGCATGAGTTTCTAGAGACCAATTACACTGATGAAGCCATAGAGAGGGATGACCTGATCATTATACTGGTTATCAGGGCTTTCCTGGAAGTGGTTCAGTCTGGTGACAAAAACATTGAACTGGTTGTCATGAGATGAGATCAACCCTCAAGATTTTAAATCCTGAAGAAATTGAGAAGTATGAAATTGAAAAAGAGAAAAAAAACCGAAAAGAAGAAATAAAAAGAAAGCATGATGGGGTGCCTGGGTGGCTCAGTCGGTTGAGTGTCCAACTTTGGCTCAGGTCATGATCTTGTTGTTTGTGGGTTCCAGGCCCGTGTCGGGCTCTATGCTGACAGCTCAGAACCTGGAGCCTTCTTGGGATTCTGTGTTTCCCTCTCTCTCTCTCTCTGTATCTCTCTCTCTGTGTGGCTCCCCCCACTTGTGTTCTCTCTCTTTCTCTCAAAAATAAATGTTAAAAAAAATTAAAAAAAAAGAAAGCATCATGATGTTGACAATCTTGTAGTGATTTTTAAATTTAGATCATGGATGATTCTCAAAATGATATGTAGGTATTTCTATTCCATTCATCTAATGTCTCAGTGTCCTGCAGTAAGCTTCTATATTTGTTAACCTTTTTTTTTTTTTTTTTAAAGTGTCTTCTCAAAAAGAAGAGATATGTGTAGGGATATTCCATGCCTTGTAGCAAACAAACTATCGTGCTACAACAATGAAAATAGTGACAGTGGCCCATGAATAGGCTGACATATGAAAGAAATGGAATGGGAGCTCAAGAGGCTAAATCCACTGGGGTGCCTGGGTGGCTCAGTCAGTTAAGTGTCTGACTTTGGCTCAGGTTGTGATCTCGTGGTCTGTGAGTTTGGGCCCTGAGTCAGGCTCTGTGCTGACAGATTGGAGCCTGGATGGAGCCTGCTTTGGATTCTGTGTCTCCCTCTCTCTCTGCCCCTCCCCTGCTCAGGCTCTGTCTCTCTCTTTTTCTCTCTCAAAAATAAATAAAAAGATTTAAAAGACTAAAAAAAAAAAAAAAAAGAGGCTAAACACTTTACATAGTAATTTAGTGTATATCATTGGTGACCATGAATTCCAGAGGAGAGAGGGAATGTACCCTAAAAGGTGTTTTGGGATAACTAGCTACCGTTTAGGAAAAAAAAAAAATAAATAAATAAATTCCTGTTTTACACTTAGCACCAAAATAAATTTCAGATGGACTTAAATATTTCTATGTTATTAAACCATGAATATTTTAGAAGAAAATATAAGAGTTATTCAGTCTTAGGAAAGGGCTTTCTAAACAAATAAACTAAATATACAACTCTGAAGAAAACAGATTGATAACTTTATAATATATGAACAAAAGTATGAACTTCTGTATATCAAAAACATCACAAAGTTGAAAAGGAGCTATCAAAGTGGGAAAATGTTTTCAACATGTGTGATAGCAAAAATAGTTGAAATTCTTTTTTTTTTTTTTAATTTTTTTTCCAATGTTTATTTATTTTTGGGACAGAGAGAGACAGAGCATGAACAGGGGAGGGGCAGAGAGAGAAGGAGACACAGAATCGGAAACAGGCTCCAGGCTCCGAGCCATCAGCCCAGAGCCCGACGCGGGGCTTGAACCCACGGACCGCGAGATCGTGACCTGGCTGAAGTCGGATGCTTAACCGACTGCGCCACCCAGGCGCCCCTGAAATTCTTAATATATAAAGGACTTTTACAAATCAAAAGAAAAAGTCAAATATCACAATTGAATGGATACAGGACATAAATAGGCAAGTGATGAACTGAGAAAGATAGATGATGAGCCTGTATATAAATGTCAAATTAACCAATAAAAGAGTTGCTTCAACTCAGTTATTCTTGCTGTGTGAAATAATGCACATTTAAGTTATTTTGAGTGGCGCTCTTCTTTTGTTTTTGTTTTTATTGTTGTTGTTATTTGCAACCCTTTCTGATCCATAATTTGGTACCAGGAGTGGACTGTAAGTGACCTAAAATGTAGAAATGGCCAAATCATGGAGAAAGAGTCTTGGGCTAAGATGACCCAATTTTTTCTGGTTGAGAAGTTGGTGACTTGTTATCTCACCGCAAAGCTTTTTCTTAACCTCTTAACCTCTCACTTTAGAATCTTGACTGTATGCCTTCAGAGATATAGTACGGGGCGGGGGCGGTGTGATAGGAGTAACTCAGGGTGTTAACATGGGTGGCATAATTCTGTCTTCAGTAGGATTCTACAAGAAAGGGACAAGTTGAGCTGAAGGTGGCCCATCTGAATGCAGAAAGGGAGGAAAATATAGCTTTGTTAAGAGAAGTTCTTTTTGCCTGTGGCCTTTGATATAGCCCCATTATTTGGAGTCTTTGCAATTAAAAAAGTTGAATGTTGTATTCCAAGGGTAATATAATCCATACAGGGAGGTGGGAGAATTAACAGGAGACAATTGACAAGATTTGTTCCTTTCTCCACTGAAGTGTTCTTTTTGCCCCAACCTATTTCCTTTATTTAAAAAAAAATATTTTGATTTGGATTGTTTATTTCCCTTGGAGTTGAAAATATCCTAAATGATTTAAAAAACAGCAAAATAGTGGAAACAAGATGTCTAAAAATGGAGGATTGGTTAAACTATGGAAACTTCAGGGTGCCTGGATGGCTCAGACAGTTGAGTGTCTGACTTTGGCTCAGGAGCTATGGAACCTACACACAATGGGATACCATGCAATGCTCTTGATACTTAAAATGAAAAAATTTGGTGACAAAATTGTTACTAGAATGGGGTGGGGATTGGAGAATGATCTTTTGGCATAATCAATGTCATGGTCGCTGCCCTTTAATGAATAATAGCTAAATATTAGTTATGGTGCTAGGGGATTTACTGGCATTATTTTTATTCCATCTGCCCATCTGCATTCTGAGGCACTGCTCTTACTCCTTTTACAGATGAGGGAACTGAAACTGAAATTTTATAACTTGCTCAGTAAATGTTGGAACAAATAATTCAAACTCAGGTCTGCTTCATTCCAAAGTGTGTACTTAAAACTCTGAGTTATTTTTTGTTTTCTCTGTCTCCCTTGCCATGGTATCTAAGTCAATTTTCAAAGTCTGTCAGTTCTTCTCTTTAAAGTTTATTTATGGGGTATCAGAGTGGCTCAGTCAGCTGAGTGTCCGACTCTTGGTTTCAGCTAGGGTCATGATTTCATGGTTCATGAGACTGAGCACTGCGTTGGGCTCTGTGCTGGCAGTGTAGAGCCTGCTTGGGATTCTCTCTCTCTCTCTCTCTCTCCTCTCTGGCTCTCAAAATACATAAATAAACTTAAAAAAATTAAGTTTATTTTATTTCCATCCTTTCCTCTTATGTCCAATTACACCAGCCCCATTCAGGCCCTTTTTCTTCTTAGCTTGGACTCTTGCAGTAGTCACTTAACTTCTCTCCTTCTTCCATTTTTCCCATTCTCACACCTTGAATTAATTTTATCTGTCATTACCAGATTAATCTTCCAAGCATTTCACTCTGATTGTGATTAAAATGTTCCTCTCTCCATCAGATACCTTCTCAAAAAAATCTCTGGGAACTTCTGAATGTTCACCAAAGAAAGTCTAAATTCATTGACATTTTGGATTATTACAATCCCAACCTGCCCTTTCAACTATACCTTCCATGATTCCTCTAAATAGAGATCAACAAACTAAGTGCTGGGCCTGTTTTTGTAAATAAAGTTTTACTGGAACCGAGTCAATCTCATTCATTTACGTGTTATCTATGGTGACTTCTGTGCAGCAGAACTGAATAGTTGTGACAGAGTCTGTATGGTCCACAAAATTCGAAATATTTACTGTTTGAACTTTTATGAAACATTTGCTAACCTCTGCTTTAGATGAACCCCTTCTTCTAACCAAATGGATCTACTCTTTGTCCCTGTCTTAAATAATTTTTGGAACAAGATAGAATAAGTTTAAAAATGTTCATTGTTTCCTGAATACTACTCGAACTCTCTTACCATCCATGTCTTTTTAAAAATTTTCAAATTTTTAATTGAAATATAATAAGATACACTGTATTAGTTTCAGGTGTACAATATAATGATTCAACAATTCTATACATCACTCAGTGCTGATCACATTGAGTGTACTCTTAATGCTCTGTATCTATTTCACCCATCCCCCTACCCATCTCCCCACTGTCAACCTCCAATTTGTTTTCAGTATTTAAGAGTCTGGTTTTTTTTGTTTTTTTTTTTTTTTGCCTGTCTCTTTTTTCCTTTGTTTTGTTTGGTTTGGTTTTTTAAATTCCACATGTGAGTGAAACTTGACATCAACATACAAAAGAATGAAACTAGACCACTTTCTTTTTTTTTTATTTTTTTATTTTTTATATATATGAAATTTATTGACAAATTGGTTTCCATACAACACCCAGTGCTCATCCCAAAAGGTGCCCTCCTCAATACCCATCACCCACCCTCCCCTCCCTCCCACCCCCCATCAACCCTCAGTTTGTTCTCAGTTTTTAAGAGTCTCTTATGCTTTGGCTCTCTCCCACTCTAACCTCTTTTTTTTTTTTTTTCCTTCCCCTCCCCCATGGGTTCCTGTTTAGTTTCTCAGGATCCACATAAGAGTGAAACCATGTGGTATCTGTCTTTCTCTGTATGGCTTATTTCACTTAGCATTACACTCTCCAGTTCCATCCACGTTGCTACAAAAGGCCATATTTCATTTTTTCTCATTGCCACATAGTACTCCATTGTGTATATATACCACAATTTCTTTATCCATTCATCAGTTGATGGACATTTAGGCTCTTTCCATAATTTGGCTATTGTTGAGAGTGCTGCTATAAACATTGGGGTACAAGTGCCCCTATGCATCAGTACTCCTGTATCCCTTGGATAAATTCCTAGCAGTGCTATTGCTGGGTCATAGGGTAGGTCTATTTTTAATTTTCTGAGGAACCTCCACACTGCTTTCCAGAGCGGCTGCACCAATTTGCATTCCCACCAACAGTGCAAGAGGGTTCCCGTTTCTCCACATCCTCTCCAGCATCTATAGTCTCCTGATTTGTTCATTTTGGCCACTCTGACTGGCGTGAGGTGATACCTGAGTGTGGTTTTGATTTGTATTTCCCTGATAAGGAGCGACGCTGAACATCTTTTCATGTGCCTGTTGGCCATCTGGATGTCTTCTTTAGAGAAGTGTCTATTCATGTTTTCTGCCCATTTCTTCACTGGGTTATTTGTTTTTCGGGTGTGGAGTTTGGTGAGCTCTTTATAGATTTTAGGTACTAGCCCTTTTAGACCACTTTCTTACACTATACACAAAAATTAACTCAAAATGGATTAAAGACCTGAATATGAGACCTAAAGCCATGTTTAAAAAAAATGGTGTCTCATGCAATGAGCAAATGGTTAAACAAATTCCATGGCACATCTATCTATACTGTGAATTATACTTAACAATAAAAAGAAACAAACGAACACATCAGTGGTTAAAATTGTATGGCTATGTGCTCATGTATGAAAACCTTTTTGATTAATGTGGAGAAATTCATCTTTGAACTCTTCCTCTGAATTTCTAGGATATAGACATTTGTAGGTCATTTTTCCATTACCTTCCCCTAGCAAACCAGTGAGGGTAGGCAGTGATGGGCTTATAATTGCCATTTTTTGATGGAAGAAGCTAAGTTGCTCTGAGGTTCTTTGATTGGCCAGTTGTCACAAGGCTGGTCTTTGGAATCTAAATCTAGTGTTGGTCCTCTTTGCCATCTCCCTGAGAAGAGCAGTTAGGCAGCGTGCACATTTATATTGCTAGTACAGTTGTGGCATTGGGAAGTAGTCAGTGAACCATGGATCAGTAGTTGTCCAAGTGTGTTGCCTGGACCAGCAGCACCATCATCCCCTGGGAACTGCTAGAAATGCAGATTCTTAGGCCCACCCAAGACCTACCCAATCAGCCACTTTAGGCTGGGGCCTAGCAACACATGTTTTTGACAAGCCCTCCAGGTAATTTTGATGCCCATTCAAGCTTGAGAAGCTGTGGTCTTCATCGTCATCAGACATACGTCCTGCTGCTCTTCACTCAGTCTGACTTTGGTATTGAATGGTGGGGAGGCAGGGATACACCCGACTCTCTTCTTGATGATGGTCTCTCATGCACTTAACTGGCGACAAGGATAGCAAGGGAGGTCAGTTCACTAAAATGCTGCAATTGCATGTGCTGTACCTGAAATTAAGTTAATGAAGCCTGTGTCTTTCAACATAGGATCAAAGACTAGAAATGCCTTCTTATGTTACCTTGTTTTTACCCCCCAATTAAATAACCTTTACCTTGCCACAGAAGAATGAGGGAATTAGGACCTCAGTAGTGGTGAGATGCATATTATGCTTTTCCACAGATGAAATGAGTGAATGAATGAATGAATTTATTCACTTAAACATCAGCTGCATAGTGTCTAGTACTGAGAAGCCACTGGAACAGTCTTTATTAATAGAGGACATAAGCAGGTAGAGTCTTACACTATAATATAGTATGGACAGTAGCAGAATCAAGCACAAGATATGAAGTTACATGGAGAAGGGAATAGTGCCCTTATTTGTGTGTGTTTTTGTACATGTGTGCATGTACATGCATGCATATGTGTGTATGCCTGTTGCATGCAGGTGTACATGTTTGCATATGTGCATGTGTCTTGTGGAAGGCAGGGTGGGTTCAGGGAGAGATGTTGTTCAGGACTTTACAAACGAGGACAGTGTTGAGCTGGATTTTAAGATCTATTAGTTCAGCAGGTAGACAAGAAAGATGAGAACTTTCCAGTCATGTTGAACAGAGCATGTAAATGTAAGGAGGCATGAAACAGCATGGTATCCATAGGAAACAATAAGTGTTTTGGTGTTGGTAGAGTCTAGAGTGTTTAGGTACAGCTGACAGTGAGGACAGAGAAGGAGTCAGGAGGCAGATCATGGCTGTGAATGTGCTGCTAAGGTCTGCTTTTGACTCATTGCCTGGTGCTTCCCAAAGTGTATCTATCACAGAACATTGGGTCCAGGGGGTTGTGTTTGGTGTTCTTTGGAAAAGAGACTTCTCTGACCAAGCAAATGTGAATGTGAAAAGTTTCATAAAATTAAGTGGATTTTTTTTTTTTTTTTTTGGTGAGAACTCTGAGAGCTTTTACCATGTATATTGAAAATATCCAGGATGGAGATTCAGAGGACACGGGAAGCTTTCTGATGACCCTCCTCAACATCTTCAGTTCCTCAAGAACAGACTTGGGACAGTGCCACAGTACACAATGGGGAAGGGTTATTTTGTCCTATCCCTAGTAGGATAAAATCCAAGCCCTTATCATGGCCTCGAAGGCCCTGCAAAATCCAGTCCTGCTTACGTTTCTGTCCTTGCCTCCTGCCAGCTTTTTTGGGAACATGGTCCACATTCGTTCATTTGCATATTGTCTATGATTGCTCTTAGCCTATATCTACAGAGTAGTTTCTATAGAGCCTAGAATATTTACATTTTGCTCTTAACAGAAAAAAAAAACTTACTGATCCTAGAATTGTAATATTTCTGCAATATTTCCTGTCTGCTCCTCTAGATTTAGAGCCCTTAGATGCTAGGGTTTTGTTATTTTTAACATATTCATCACTGTGTCACTGGCACCAAGCATAGGGCTTAGCATATAGAAGGCACCCAGTGAATAATTAATGAAAGAGCAAGTGAAACTGTCATAATAATCATAATGACTGGTATTTATTTTGCCTGTGGTTTCATTTATACATTCTAATTTAACCTTCATTCCAACCCTCTGAGATGAACAAACAATATCCCTGTTTTACATAAGAGGAAGCAGAGGCTCCGAGAAGCTAAGTGATTTTTCCAAAGTACCACAGCCAAGTTTGAATTGCGGGATGGTCTGCTGCTGCCATATCCCACGTTTGTCCCCTGCCCTTGGATGTCTCACACTGTTGCCCTTACTACCAGATCTTTAGTAGCAGTTTCACTGTGACTCATTTGTCCATTTCATGGTATCCTTCTGTCAGAGGATCTTCCTGTGATGTCCCTTCTCCTTGTCCCAGCTGCCTTCCTCTCCTTCTCTCTATTCTCTTATCTCCCTCTCCTTGCTTGCTTCTGCTCTCTCTGCAATTTCTGATTCAGTCACTGAGGGTTTGTATTTCCTAGGAAGTCCATGCACAATGCAGTATGTGGTCATCCATATTTTGTCTAGTTTTTCACACAATTAGAAGCCAAAGGTCCAGGAGAGGAGATTGATCTTCAGACCATGCCTCACTACGATGGACAGTATCTTATTCTGTTTAGACTGCTATTGCAGAACACAATAGACTGGGTGGCTTATAAACAACAGAAATTTTATTTCTCATGGTTCTGGAGGCTGTAAGTCAAGATCAAGGCACCAATAGATTCAGTGTCTGGTGAGAGCCTGCTTCTTGGTTCATAGATGGCTGTCGTCTTGCTGTGTTTTAACATGGCAGAAGCGCCAAGGATGTTCTCTGTAGTCTCTTTTATAACGGCACTAATCCAGTTCATGAGGGCTCCACCCTCATAAACTGATCACCTCCCAAAGGCCTCATCTCCAAGTACTAACACATTGGGTGTTAGGATTTAACACAGATTTTGGGGGGACACAAACATTCAGTCTGTGGCAGACTGACTTCTCTGCCAACAGATAGGGCGTTGCACTTCAGGGCATTAGGCATTTGCTGCTCTGCTCACAGCGCAGTGCTTGAGGTCTGCAGAGAGATGCATTCTGGCCTCTCCCGTAAGACTCTTGTGAGCTCGCCTAAGGGTACTGTTTGCAGTAAAAATATTATGCTGAGCACCCCCGAGAGAAAATGAAGTCATTGCTTGCCTGAGAGTGATTTATTCGTTCATTAATAACATATTTGCTATCTTTTCCAATGATAAATTAGGTCCTTATGGCAAATGCTTTTGTTCCTAACCTGGCTCAAAGGAGAGGCCTGTGCATCACTAACAGGCTGTCAGTTTTCCTGGTGTTCATGTTTGGTCAACTGACAAATCCCTCAAACTCATCACTAGCTGAATTATGTTTGAACTTTATTCTTGAGCTGTCTAATTGTCACATGATATGAGGCAAACCTCTAGAAGGGGTTACTTTATAACTAGCTATTTGGCCTTTGAAGGAGGTACAATATGCAAAAGAAATTACGTGAGAAAAAAAATCTAACACCTTCTCTATCGAAGTTACTATACAAGGTCCAGATATAAGTCTTGTAAAATGAAATCTGAGGTCATAAACATGCTTTGCACATCTGGAATCTTGCCTGTGGCAGATATTCTAAAATTGGAGATGCTATATTAAAGCAAGGAAAAGAGCTTTTATTGAATACCTACTACGTGTTAAGCTTTTTCACACTTCACCTTTTTACAGCAGCCTTGTGAGCTGAGGCCATTATTATCATTAGTTTACATGGTAAATAACTTAAAGTTAAAATTTGAATTTAATAATTTGCTGAATGCATCTTCCTGCAACTCCAAGCCAAGTATATTGAACAGTTTACCAGAAGCACCAAATAGTTTCACCTGGGGGAGAGGAAGGATTCTGGTTCCTCAACATCCATGAGTAAAACTCTTTGCCCTGTGTGGGTGGAGTGGTGTAGCGCTGCGTGCTGAATATGGGGGCTGGTTTTAGAATAATGCTCTGTATGCAGTGGATGCTTTTATTTTTTTTTTTTTATTTTTTTTTTCAACGTTTATTTATTTTGGGGACAGAGAGAGACAGAGCATGAACAGGGGAGGGGCAGAGAGAGAGGGAGACACAGAATCGGAAACAGGCTCCAGGCTCCGAGCCATCAGCCCAGAGCCCGACGCGGGGCTCGAACTCCCGGACCGCGAGATCGTGACCTGGCTGAAGTCGGACGCTTAACCGACTGCGCCACCCAGGCGCCCCTGCAGTGGATGCTTTTAAAATGAACATTGACTGCCTATTTACAACTCCGTTACTGATTTGTTTTCAACCCTCAGTTCTCTTCTGATATCCTTCCTCACTTCCGTGCTAGAAGATGAAGAACCAGGATTTTATTATTTTAAGTCCTGCCATTTAGCAAAGAGAAGCAACCTTCTTTCTTTTTTTAAAAAAATTTTTTTTTTCAACGTTTTATTTATTTTTGGGACAGAGAGAGACAGAGCATGAATGGGGGAGGGGCAGAGAGAGAGGGAGACACAGAACCGGAAACAGGCTCCAGGCTCCGAGCCATCAGCCCAGAGCCCGACGCGGGGCTCGAACTCACGGACCGCGAGATCGTGACCTGGCTGAAGTCGGACGCTTAACCGACTGCGCCACCCAGGCGCCCCAAAGCAACCTTCTTTCAAAAAAAAATTTTTTTTTAAATTTTTTAACGTTTATTCATTTTTTTGGTAGAGACAGAGCGTGAGTGGGGGAGGGGCAGAGAGAGAGGGAGGCACAGAATCCAAAGCAGGTTCCAGGCTCTGAACTGACAGCGCAGAGCCTGATGCGAGGCTCACACTCATGGACTGTGAGATCATGACCTGAGCTGAAGTTGGACGCCCAACCGACTGAGCCACCCAGGCGCCCCTCAAAAAAAATTTTTTTAACGTTTATTTATTTTTGAGACAGAGAGAGACAGAGCATGAGCAGGGGAGGGGCAGAGAGAGGGAGACACAGAATCCGAAACAGGCTCCAGGCCCTGAGCTGCCAGCACAGAGCCCAACACAGGGCTTGAACTCACGGACTGTAAGATCATGACCTGAGCCGAAGTCAGATGCTTAACCGACTGAGCCACCCAGGTGCCCCAAGAGGCAATCTTCTTTCAAATGATTTCACTAATTTGTATTGTTATTAGAAATCAATAAAATGGTCTCTTCTTTTCTTAGATAGACTTTCCCATTTCTGCCTGCCTTTACCTGTCAAGGTCCTCATTGGGATACCCTTGAGCTCAATAAATTGTGGCACTTTTCCTGTTATTGAGCACAGGTGTTTTGTAGCCCTGCTGTTCATGAGTGCTGCACACCATGTCTTTGTGGTTCTCCAGATTCCTGGCCCTGTGGCTGGGTGGGGCACGTGGCCACTTCTCGCCAATGGGTTGCAGCCAGGAGTGATGCATGTCACTTCTATCTCAAAGCACTTAATTGTTGGTGTTTTTTCTTCCTTCTGGAGCAGTGACTGAAGATGCTGGCTTCTTGCTGAGCTTCCTGGGCTCAGGTTTCCCGAGTGATTTTGTTGAGCAGAGAGCTTTTCTGACATCCTCTGATCAACTTGTACTATGAACCAGAAAGAAACATTTATTGTTTTAAGACACTGAGATCCTGAGTTTTTTTATCATATTATAATCTAGACTACCCTGACAGATTTGAGGATTGTTTATAGAATGAATAAATCCATTCCTACTTTCTATTCTCACCACTGTAAGTCCTGGTAAATCCTACTACATTGTAAAGCCTAAGTCTTTTTAGTTCTTACTCATTTGTATAATTACACTCTCTTTGGTGCCTGCTAACTTTTAGAGCCCTATTTTGTCCACCTTTCACTTTTTTTTTTTTTTTTTGCAAATTCATATGCTTATGTAATTTCAACTACTCCCTATATTTATAGCAAAACAGCATGATGTATGTGAAAGAATAATGGATTTGAAGACAGGCTGGTCCTGATTCTACCAGTTCACAGAGGCTTGGGTAAACTGATTAAGACAGTCTCCACTCACTCGTCTGTACAATTGGAGTGATGACTGTCATGTCTGTCTCACCAGGTCACCTGTGGGAATCAGATGAGAGAGCAGCTTTTGTAAACGGTAAAGAATTATTCATGTGGGAAGAAGTGTTTTAGAGAAACTCTGAGCCTCTATCTCAGCAAAGCTTCTGCCCTGAACTTCCTCATGTTCAGGATCTACCTTGTATGGTTGTGTCCTCATTAAGATGACCCACCTCTACATCCATGCACATCTACTTTACTGTGGCTATATTTGCATCACCAGCCTTTTGTCCTTAGGGCCCACCCCACCCTCTCTCCCCACAGGTGACCACATCTTTATTTCTGTGTCACTTTTTCCTGGTGATTCACTTCCAATGGGCTTCCTCAAATTTCACCTGTTCCAACCTGGTAACCATCTGCAGGCTGTGCTCTCAAGATCTTACCCTGCAGTTGTGACAGCCAAGTTCAGATGAGCATCGCCCTCTTTTCAAGTTCTCAATCCTCTGAGCTAACTCACTCTCAGCAGTGAAAAGAAATTTCCCTAAGCCTCACTTAGCCTGCGTCACTCCACTTCTTAGAATTAAACACTGGCTCCCAGTTGCCTCTGTAATATACATACAAAATACTTCACACACGATTTTTGTGGTTATTACAAAAGCAACTCATGCTTGATGTGCCCGAATAGCAAAATACAGAAAAGCAAATGGAGAAAAAACCAGATCACCTATTATCCAATCACTTTAAGATAATCACTGTAAGCATATCCATTTTTTTTCTGTGCTTCTGTATTTTATAAAAATGTTGTCAAACAATGTATACTATTTTGTACCTAGCTTTTTCCTTTAGTAATATATTCTGAACATTTTGTCAGGTAATTAGGTAGACTGATTTAATGAATCAGTAGCTTCATTATAGCCCATTGAATACATTTACCATAATTGACTTAACTCCCTATTGTAAAGCACTGATTATTTTCTATTATAAATAATGTTATAAAATATATTCCTGTGCATATGTCCTCTGAGCATGTATTTTATACTTTTTTAGGGGAAAGGAGGAATGAATCTGTACAGGTAGAATTGCTTGGTTGAAGAGTACACCCATTTGAAGATTTCTGATATATATTGCTATTTGCCTCTAAAAGTGTGTATCAATTTGTGTTCTGAGCAGTGTAGAAGAGTGTGAATATCCAAATACCCTCAGTGAGTTATAGTCTTTGATAACTTTATGTGAAGTGTACCCCATCTTGAACTTGTAATGTGAGTGGTTTTGAATAATAGTAAAGTTGAACATTTGTTCATATATTTATCAATTGTACTTCTGTTGGAAACTGACTCATATTGTTTCCCCATTTTTATAATGAGGGTTAGTCTTTATATCATTGTGTTATAAAATCTCTTTAATGTATTAAAGATATTCCTTACCTAACATATATATTTTAAGTTTTGAATTGTATCATTTGATTTTTTCCCCACTCTATAGTATGAAAGTTCTTTATTTTCAGATGGTTCAATATATCCATATTTCCCTTTAAATTTTCTGACTTTGTTGTTATATTTAAGAGGAATATATGTATATATACATACATATATTTTTCTCTTTATTTTATGATTTAAACACATTAACTCTGGAGTCCAACTCTAGTTTATTTTGGACTATGATGTAAGTAAAATTGTGACTTAATTTACCTTTACAAAGTTAATGCATTAGTTCAACCAAATATCCCATGGAACATAAATGCTATCTTTGTCATTTAATAAATTCTTGTATAGTTATACTTGGAACCATTCCTGAACTTTCTATTCTGCTTCTTTGATCTATCTTTCTTTTTTGGCACCTGTACAGCAATATTTTATTTGTTGTAGGTTTATAGTATATTTTAAAATCTGGTAGAGCAAGTTAAGCCACATTATTCTTCTTTTTTAATATTTTCTTGATGGTTCTCATGCATTTATTTTTCTAGCTGAATTAGAAATTACTTTCTCAAGTTCCAAGAATACCATTGTAATTTTGATTGAAAAAGTAGTAAGTTTGTAAATTAATGTGAAGGCTTACCACCTTTATAAAGTCTGACTTCCCATCTAGGCGTAGGAGATTTCTCTCTACCTACCTGAATCTTTGTCTATGCGTGCCTGATTATAAAATTCTTAAGTTTAAGGAATACTACTTAAGTGTGTTAGTGATATTTTCATTTTTTTTGGTTTCTTATATTGATTGAGATCTTTTTAAAAATCCTCTTTTCTACCTGGTTATTGCTGATCCCTCTGAACTTCTTTTAGTGGTTCTAAAATAAATTTTCTTGATTTTTTCTGGGAGGAAAATCTTAGCATCTGAAAATAATTATAACCTGATTTTCTCCGTCCAACTATTTCTACCTCTTATTTATTTTTCCTGTCTTATTGCATTGATTAAAACTTCTAAAACAAGGTTAAAAATAGGAGTGAGGGTTGGCAGTTATATCTCATTCTGAGTGTTTCCCAGTTAAGTAGATTACTGGCTGGTAGTTTCAGCCAGTTAAAAAAGTAAGTTTTCTCATGTTAAAAAAGTAAGTTTCATTCCCAGTTGTTGTTGTTGTTGTTGTTGTTGTTTTAAAAATCTTGAATGACTGTTGAATTTTATTAAATATCCTTTTGGCATCTTTTACAATGATCATATGGTTTTTCTCCTTTGACCTAGAGATGTGATGAATTATGTTAATAGATTTCTTCATATTAAACTATCCTACATTCCTGGAATAAACTCTACTTACTCATTCTGTATTCTGCTTCAAATGCACGGCTGGATTTGATTTGATAATATTTTATTTAGGAGTTTTGCTTCTATGTTTTTGAGATCAGTTTATAGAGTTTTTGAGAGGAGTGTCTGCCAGGTTTTGATTTGAGGGTTTTTTCTAGCTTTCAAAAATATAATGGGATGGTCTTCATCTTGAATCAATTAAGTGACATTCCTGACATGGACATGTAGGCTCTCAGGATGGTGTGATGGAAAGAACACAAGACTGAGAATTAAAAGATCATGGTTTAATTCCTGCCTCTGTCCCATTCACTCTGTAAGTTTAGGCAAATTAATTTCAACTCCCTAAACTTCGGTTTCCTTGTCCTTGAAATGAGGATTACACCCAGTTTCTGCCCCAACTACTTTGCAAGATTGTTGGGACAATCCTGTGACCTAATGAGAATAGAAACACTTTGCAGAGGAGAGAAACATTTGTTGAGTACCTATTCCATGTAAGGTGCCTTGTGGCATTAAACAAAATTTTTTTTTAATGTTTACTTATTTTTGAGATAGAGAAAGAGAGAGAGAGACAGAAGATGAGTGGGGGAGAGGCAGAGAGAGACAGAGACGCAGAATCCAAAGCAGACTTCAGGCTCAGAGCTGTCAGCACAGAGCCTGACACAGGGCTTGAACTCACAGACCACAAGATCGTGACCTGAGCCGAAGTCCAGCGCTTAACCGACTAAGCCACCCAGGTGCCCTGTGGCATTTTACATAAATGATGTCATTACTAAGAATCCTCACTATAATCCTTATATGCTCCAGGCACAATGAAGACTCCTGGGAGCCTTGCAGCAGTGGTCCAGGGAACAACATCACCAGCATTACTTGGGGGCATGGTAGAACTACCAAATCCCCAGTCTCACCCTGTGAACCAGAATGCATTTTCATAAGATCTTCAGGGTGATTTACATTCGCCTTAAAGTTTGAGAAGCACTGATGGCTCCCATATCACAGTGGTGCAGGTTCCACAGCATCAGAACAGAAATATAAATGTGGCATTTAGAAATAATTCCAATGATAACTCTCTTTTGTTCATGCTTCCGATATTCTGGATGAGATGGTGGCACTGTTGAGACTATAAATGTCCTTTACAGCAAATATCATGAATATGCACACTAATTTCCAATCCAAAGTTAACTGTCTTTGGAATCTTAGTTGAAATGACCCATCAATTGTGAGTTATTCTCTAACAAGTCCAAAATTAAAAAGTAGTTTTAGTGCCTGCAGATGTACTCTCCTCTAGGGAGACCCAGTCATAGTGTATTCCCATCAGTCAGTCTGAAGGAATTTTTCAGCTGATCCTGTGAGCAACCACAGACCTTTTACTGGGGTAAGGATTACTATGTCATTTTCATCACAAAGATTACACTAGTCACTCCTCAAGCGTGTTTTGGCTTCCACCAAGAGCAAAGGGCAGTATGCATTAAGCTTCATTACACACATTAATATATATACATGCATGCACACACATGCTTTGAGAACACCTAATATCATGGTGAGAACTGAAACCATGGTGACCAAGACATCAACAAAGATTACCTCTGTGGGAGTTCTGCAGGGATGTGTAATGCAATCGAGGTAACTGTTTGTAGGCTGTAGCTGGCAGTTGCCATGGAGACTGGCAGTTTGGTGAGGGAAACCTCTTCAGTGACGTGGTCAACAGCTGTTTTATTCCTCTGGGTCTTGAGCACAAGCAATTCTTTCACACCCTATGTGGGAGGGAGGCACAGGTGTGTCTTTTGCTAAGCTAGGGAAGTATATAGGAGAAAGTCCAATATAAAAATATTCCTAATCATGACATTCTTCCATGATGGAGAAGCTACTTCTCTTAGAGTTTAAATGGCCATTAAAAAAAAGAGAACATCCATCATGTCAAAGATGCTATCCTTTTAACCCAAAGTGTAGAATTTTCTGTGAATGTGAAACAATTTCACTGTGTTAGAACGTACTTCAGAGTTCAGATGTTGTATTTACAAGGCTTTCTCTAGCTTTCTAGGGCAGAAATAATTGCTTCTATAACTGAACACACTCAGAAATCTGTTTATAAGTCTATTATAACATTTTGCAAATTATATTGTACTTTAGGTATAACCGTTATGTTTGTTTAGTTCACTTCCCACTGTCCCCACCTAGGACTGGGTCTAATCAAGCTGTTAGGACAACTGTGCCTAGAACAGTGCCTAACTTAAAAGTACGTTTATGACTGTATTAATTAGGTCCTGCTGTGTCACAAATTACCACAAACTTAGTGGTTTAAAAAACATACATTTATTATCTCACAGTGTATGTGGCTTACCTGTCTGACCCTGGCTTATCCAGTTCAGAATTTTATAAAACTGCAGTCAGAGTTTTTATTGGACTGCATTCTCATTTGGAAGCCCAACTGGGGAAGAATTTGCTAACGAGATCAAGTTGTTGACACAGTTCATTTCCTTGTGGCCTGTAGGAGCTAAGGGCCTTGGTTCTATAGGCTGCCTACAGTTCCCTACCACATGGCCTATTTGGGAGTTTACAACATAGCAGCTTATTTGTTCAGGGCCAGTACGGCAAGAGAGACTCTGGAGAGACAGTTTTATGTAATGCAGTGTAATTGTGACATCTTATCTTTGCTATATTCTATTGGTGAGAAGCAAGTCACAGATCCTGCTCATACTCCTGAAGGGGATTATGTATGAGTGTGAACACTAGGAACTGGAGATCACTTTAGGGTCTTTCGGCCATTATGAACCTTTGTAATTTGTCTATCGGCCTGGTCTTTCAAGTGCCTCACAAAACACGTGTTTGAAAAGATCTCTAAATGTTTTTACTTGATTCTGTACAAAATTACCATGGCAGTTATGAGAATGTACCTCTCTGACTATAGGGAGTATGACTGATCAGTCCCCCAGCTGCTCTGAAGTTTATCACTGTATTCAGGCCAAAGCCGCTCTTCTCACAGTTACTCTTGGCAAGTGAGGAGCCTGGTAGAGATACTGACAGAGGCCTGTTCCTGTGCAATAGGGTACTCTCTGATAGGCACTTGGCCTGAGGAGTTCCCCCAGTGGCATGATCAAACTTTCCTTAGGGCCGAGTGGCAGTCTGAGATACTTCTATCCCGCTTTCCTTCTTTCCTTCTTTCCCTATCTTCTCCACTCAGGGTCAGGCCGATATCATGGTTAGACAGCTCTCCCTGACTCCTTGGACTCCCTTGCCATCTTTTTTCACAGCTGTTTCTCATAATACATTTCTGGGGCATTTAATCCCATCTTGGAACCTACTTCTCAGATGACCCAGACCAATACAATCATTATCATTTACATAAGTCTGTAGCATGAGACAGTGTTATACCTTTGAATAAGGTCCTTTTCTCTCAGCTGACTCCAGGAAAGCCACAGGGATATTGGAAAGGATATTAGACCTGCAAGACCCAGAGTAGAATTTTTGTATTACTTGGATGACCTCAGGCGAGTCACAGTCTCTCTAAGGTGCATTTATCTCATCTGTAAAAGGAGAATAACACTACTACTACTAATACATTTATGACACGGTTAAAATGAAATTGTGCCTAAAAACATAATGCCTGGAATAGAGCTGGTGCTTAGAAAGTACTGTGTGGAAGTTTTGCAAGACATAGTAAAACAGTGATAACTTTTTACAAACTGAGAGGATGCATTACCAAGAGATGTATCTTTTCATGAATCCCATTAGAGGTAATCTCTCAGAGGTACAAGGGATACAGGGAGCACAGGATGCTTTCCAGGGCATCTCTGTGGATGAAAACATTATAAAAAACCAACTAAATCAACCTCTTCTTGTAACACATGCCCTTGGAAGGCTGGGCTGGGAGGAGGGCAGACAGTGAGTTTTACATTCAAGGTAGTGGGAAGGAGGGCAGATCCTGAGCAAATCTAGCAGGGTGGGGCTTGCTGGCCATTGTCCCCCACTTCTGCTCAGCAGCAGGAGTTGCAGTAGGAGTGATGAGTGTGCTTCTCAGAGGGGCTGGAGACAAGCCGCTCCTTGGGTCTTTTCTTTATCCCTTCTTCAGTTTAATCTCTACTGTTCCTTCTACATGGTATTTATGCCTTGATCTAGTGAGATTTCTGTGGTTTCCTTGACCTCTCTCATCCTTCGTCCTCCCCAGTTCTTAATTTACCTAAACTACCTTTACCAGGAAGCAGAGTCCTTCCTTCTGCCCTTAGGTATAACCAGCTAAAAATGGAGAGGCCTTTGGGGGAAGCACCTAACCCAGGTCACAGAACCAGTGTGCGTCTGTGCGCTGCAGCTGAAAGCTTAGGTTTTGGACTCAAGTTTGGCTTCTACTTCTGCGTTCCTCTCCCTGTGAGACTCTGGGCAAGCTTCTCTGAGTGATTCTCCTCATCTGTAAAATGGGGTAATGGTCTCTTTCTCTAATGTTGTGAGGATGGATGGCCTCTTACAGGGATGGCTTCTTACAGGGGATGGGGCTCAGTAAATTGGCTCCTTCCTTTCCTTATGAACAGCATTGTTTAAAACGGCCTTTCCAGTGATCCTAGTAGCAATTTTGGTTCCTGATAACAATATAAAAAATTGATGAGGGTTTGTGAGTTTTTTGCCCAGGTTGTGGCCATTGAGTTTTGGAAAGTGAGAAGTACAGACAAATCATGTGTCTGACAGCGAAGAGTAAAATGGCCTTGGGCCTAGCTTCAGAAGTTGGTCTAAAGAGAAACACACCACTCTTAAAAAAAACAAGTAGGAAGCAAAAAGCTTTCATATGTATAAATGTTAGGGCCATTCTGCCAGTGTAGGCCAAAAAGCTGTTTTAAGTGGTCACAAGAAAAAAAATTAAGGGGGAAGAGCAGGCAGAAACCTTCTAGCTAGAACCATCCCCTTCCTTCCATCTCTTACTTTTCCTGGGAAGGGAAGCAAAGTGCTAGGTGTATGGGATCCCCCACCTCAAGTGAGGGTGCCTTTTGGAAGCAGAGCTAGGGCGGGTGTCTGCAATATGGCCCTCTGGGTGGTGTCAGAGGAAGAGTGGGAAAGTGGAAAGTTACCAGACACAGAATCTAAAAAGCTAGGCTTCCATCTGCAATCTGTTACTTACTACCTGTGTGACTTGGAGCAAGTCACTTTATCTCTCTGAATTTGTTTCATTACTTATAAAATGGGCGTAACAAAATAAAACATAACATGACGCTGTTATGAGGTTCAAGTGGGATAATGAATGCATGTGGAAGTTCTGGTAAATTACTACGTTGATGTTAGCTATTTATTGGAATGCTATATCCTATTATAACCCACCTGAGTTACAACCTCCCTGTGGCTATTATTGAAAGGTGTCTTTACATCACAAAGTCATGAGAGTCCAGAATAATTGTGTGCATCATACAGTGGATGGTGATGATGAAGAGGAGGCGGATGATTATGACAATATTTGCATAACTCAAAGTGGCAGCTGCTATATATAAGGAATTGAGGAAAGCAATTGGGCTGGAAGTAGATGGTAAGAGACTTGTCTGAAAGCTGTCCTTGCATCACAGAACACTGTTTTTACATGTATCATGCACTCGTTTGTGTGGAGCAGCTGGGGAAATGTTGGTGAAGGTAGTGGAGAGGGAGGCGGGGCCAAAGGAGGGTTGAGTCTAAATGCTTATATAACTTTTTAATGAGAAATTTTGATCCCCTGTTTAATTTGAGACTTACACCTACTCTTCTGTTTCTTTCCCTATTTTACAAGGAAACAAATTCAGAGAGGTTAGTTAACTTATCTGAGGCCACATAGCTCACAAGTTTGAGCAGGGATTCCATGCCAGGCCTGACTTGATGCCCCTGAGACCATGCATATAGCAGGACTTTGTAAGCAGTACAGGCCCACAGAGATGGACATCATCACTTCTGTTGCATTTAAACAAAGGAGGCAACTGAAGGCCAGAGAAGTGCAATGGGTGGCTTGAGCTCACTCAGCTTAGGAGTGATAGAGGGGCCTAGAAGCTAGGTTTCCTCATTCCCAGAGCATGGCCTGTTTCACTCTGGCTGCTGCCTTAAGTGCTCTTTAGTCTTTCCCCCTGCCCCCTTTTCTTTTTAAAAAATTAATAAAAGGCAGCCAAGCAATGGCTAATGGGCTCATGAGAGGTTAGGAAGCATACTTGTGAGGCAATCACAAGATCGCTTTCAGCGAAACACATGATCTTGGTAACAAAAGGAATACAGAAATAAATTTCTTTGAATGCTCTTCAACCTAATCAGCCCTGATGCTGCTAAACTGTTCCTGACATTCTCTGGTCCCCCCCTCCTTTAAAGCCCCAAATAAAGCATAATGAAATAAGCTATAAGCATTTGGGGGTTATTCAACTCTCTGAAGTGCTTGAGGATGCAATTTGTAGGCAAGATGTTAAGGAATTAAAAAAAAAAAAAAACAAAACTGGCTGGTGCCAAGCCGCATTGTACCAATTTCTCCATGGCCCTGTTGCATGTTAGGTATGCATATGGTCCACACATTTCTCAAAAACATACCCCCAGGTGTCAGGGCCTGTTCTTTAGAGCATATCAACTAAATGTGGAGAGACGGGTGTGCTGAGGAAATAAAAAATAAAACCACAGCTGCTCCTTAGAACATTGCTGTAATTTGGAGGCTTGGTATAGGCTGTAGTGTTCTTGTCTAGAGTACTACAAATTCAGCACCCTAAAAGGTGAGTGCCTGGAGGGCAGGATGGACGGCACTGCCTCTTTGTCCTTTGGCCCAGCATGGGGCCCAGCACAAAATAGGGGCTTAGAGAGTTTGAGGCAAATAAATGAATAAGTGAGGGAAGCTAGCAATGAAATTGGTACAAGGACAGGAAAGTCCCTTCCAATCAAGCTAATTAAAATAAGACATGATCCCCAGCCCCATTTCCCTCTTAGCCAATTCCTGCCTAAAAACCCACTCCCATTTTAAAGAACAGGCTGCATGTGTGGTGAAAAAGAGACAAGGAATGGTACTGGAAGACATGGGTGTATGACCAACAGGATTGCATTTGAACCCCTTTAAAAAAAAATTTTTTTTTTTAACATTTATTTACTTTTGAGACAGAGACAGAGCATGAGCTGGGGAGGGGCAGAGAGAGAGAGAGGGGTCAGGGGGAAGGAGGGAGACACAGAATCCGAAGCAGGTCTCAGGCTCCAATCTGTCAGCACAGAGCCAGACGTGGGGCTCAAACTCATGGACTGTGAAATCACGACCTAAGCTGAAGGTGGACACTTAACCAACTGACCCACCCAGGTGCCCCTGAACCTCTTTCTTTTTAATGAGATAGTTGTACAGCATCTAGGGCAATGTTTGGCACACAAGAGGCATGCATTTCATTCATTCATTCAAAATTTATGCAGTATCCTACAATGTGCCAGAACTAATGTCACAAGCTAGTGGTGGAAAAGTCACTAGGAGCTCAACATTGAGTGGATGTGAGGGACTTTATTATCATTATTGAATTTTTCACATAACCCCTTTGAATTATTTTTTTCATTGAGTGATAAGGAAGTCAAACTTCAGAGAAGCTCCATGGCCTGCCCCCCTGCAGCCCGAAGAGCTGGCACCTTAAGTGGAACTCAGCACCAGCAATCACCAGTGGGCAGCTCACAGATCGGTTCTGCCTCAACACATGTTTTGTTTGGGCTGCCTATTTTTTGTCAAGAAAGAAGATAGGGAGTGGGAATGCCTGTAGATGGGACATGTGCTTCCCAGTTCACTAGAGTCTCTCTACTCTCAAGGTTTAACCCATGGCCGCTGAGTACGTGATCCTGGTTCAGATTCACTGTTTCCATACCCAGTGCTGTTTCCAGTGGGCTTATAGATATATTGCCTGCCTCTGACAGGGCTGAGACTCACATTACTGATCCCTCTGGGTCTTTTCTGACCCAGTGCTGATGGTCACCACTATCCCTGTTACAGTTAATTCAATCGCAGCGGCTGACTCAGTTTGGGATTAAATAGACAGCAAATACAGATTCTGGTACAGTTTCTGGACTTTTTTGGGGGCAGGGATGATCATGGTGGTGGTGATGGTAGTGGGGACATTATATAGCATGGACTTGGCACGTACTAGACGTTTGGTCAGTGTATCCCAAATAAAAGGAAGATATTCTGAAGCTAGCCTCTTATAAGAACTCCAATTAAAAAGGTGGGTTTTTCCTTCTTTTTAAAGTAAAGAGCATTCCTAGGGCTATATTCTGTTCACTTCTCTCAGTTCTCTAACGGAAAGGGTGGGTAGCTGGCATTATAGCCTCTAAAATGTTTCCATGCTGAGGTCATCTCTTCCATTTAGTGTAGTGTGGGAGCTTTGGGGTCTCCATCAATCACTGGGAAGTGAGCTGGAGAAAACGTAAATCTCCCTCCAGAAAAATCACATTGGCCTTGGATGTCCATGCTAGGCCGCCTGACTTGTACTGCTTTGGGCATGGGCAGAAGGGGAATGTGGTCCAGAAGTGTCCTTGGAGGGGGCAGGGTTTCCCTGGGATCATTAAGAAGTAAAAGCCCACTGACTGCTGTAATTGATAGCACAACCGGTTTGTCCTGTTCCCACTTGGGTAACTTAATAAGGAGCTGAGTGAGTTCCAACACTTGTCCAGAACTCACCGAATACAGAAGATGCCCAATGGGCTAAAATCAATCAAGTTGAGGTGGAGTTGTTTGATATGTAAGAATGAGAGTTTGAAGTCAGACTGCCTGAGTTAGAATCCAGTTTCACTGCTTCTGAGCTCTGTGACTTTGGGCATCTAAATGTCTCTGTGCCTCCATTTCCTTACCTGTAAAATGGAGATAATAATAGCACCTACTGCATAGGGTGTTTTGAGGATTTAGTTAGCTATTACACATAGTGGCCTCAAACAGTGCACATCATAAGCACTCGATATGTGTAGCGATTGTTGATCTTTTAAGATCCCCTCAAGCCTACCTCTCAATTAGGTCTGATCCACAGAGAGCAACCAACTTTCACTGACTCGTCTTTGATGTGATTCCTTTAGTTGTTAGCAGTTGATGCAAGAATAGCATTTCTATTCTTTTACACATGGCAGTTGGAGATGGCTTCATTACCCATATAGTGCATTCCCAGAAAAAACACCTACCTCTGTCCGTGGATATGTTTGCTTTCTGTTGCCAAAAAAATGAGTGATGTCTCTGTGTTTTCTTTCTGCCTAAACTGTCAAGAAATCTAAAACATTGCCCAGTGCCTATCTTGAGTGCTCCAAAGCATCTATTTCTTCCATTTTCTTCAAATGGAATATTTATGCTAAGCTAGCGCTTCTTAATTTTTTTTTCCACAGAACCCCTAAAAATGGCTAAGTATAGTGACTGAGGGGAATTTGGAGATTGTAGTCTTAAGAATCCAGAAGCCTGAATTCCCTTTCAAATTTGTATTTTAACTTGAAAATTTATACATGTTTTGAACTTCAGCCCATTACATATCTATGTCTGTTTTAATGTTTAGTCAGTGTTTTGAATGATCAGTCTTTTAGTAGAACTGATGTTCTGGGAAGGTGCGGTGTGCCTCTGAATTTATGACTCTTTATGATAGCTATCAGTGCTGTTCATCAACTATTTCTGGTTCTTCTCCCTTCAAGGCATATAGTAGGACTGCACGTCCCTGTCGGAAGTGTGACCAACCATGTGACTAGCTTGACCAAGGAAAGTCTATCAGTTGTGGCCAAGTGTGCAGTTTGCCACATTGCTTTGCTGTGGAGAGGTAGAAGTGTGGGCAAGAAGGAAGGCCTCCATCAGCTACCTGGGTCACCATATGACTGGTGAGCCAAGTTCTTCTACTGGACTGGGCTGGACAAGCTGGGTAAACAAGAAATAAATCCTCTTGTTAATAGCCAATGAGAGTCATGGCTGTTTGTCATTGTAGCTGTATGACTCAGCCCATCCCAGTTGACATTCTCCTCCTCCCTTTCCGTGCCCATCATGTTTCTGGAGGGGAGCCCACCCTCCATTTTGAAAGTGTGGCCTTGAGCATCTTGTTTAGAATCGCACATTTTGAAAGATGAGGAACACGAGAAATGGAACATTTCAAATACTGGTTCCCTGCCCCCCACTTTCTCAAAAAGATTATTCTTCTTAATCTTTAAAATGTAACAGATAGTATGAGATTTGTGAGTCATTCTCAGATTTAGAATCTCAACAGAGAGATACAAATCAACTTGTCATTTATTAATTTTTGGAATATCTCACCCTTTTCACAGCTCTTTGTTTACTAAATGCCCAGGACCTCATACTGTTCTGAAAGTGTGAATTGCAAGTTTACCTTGGGTCATCACCCTCTGACTGCTGGATTTTGGTGGCAGTGTTGTGCCTAGAATATAGTGGGTGCTTGGCAAATGGTGGGGTGCATGAGTGTCCCTTCATTAAAATAGTAGTGTAAACCCATAGTCCCTTCACCTGCTGGCACCTCGCTTGAACATTGATTTTGTTTTGTCATTAAAAAAATTTTTTTTTAATGTTTTTTTACTTTTTGAGAGAGAGAAACAGAGCGTGAGCGGGGAGGGGCAGAGAGAGAGAGAGAGAGACAGACAGACAGACAGACAGGCAGGCAGACAGAAAGAGAGAATCTGAAGCAGGCTCCAGGCTCTGAACTATCAGCACAGAGCCCAACATGGGGCTCGAACTCATGAACCATGAGATCATGACCCGAGCCAAAGTTGGACACTTAACCGACTGAGCCACCCAGGTACCCCTGTCATTTTGTTTTAGAACTTGCTGTTGATGTGTTAGTCCCTTTGACTGAAATATTAACCCCTTTATGTGGGAACTAGATCATTATCTCTGAATCTTCCAATGGGAGTAAGCTTAATTTCTGCACACAGCAGGTATTTAACAAATGCTTGCTGAGTTGAATTGAATTGGGTGGTAGATTAGTGTGGTTTGGAAGCCAAGGACACCAGCGTGTGTCCTTACATTATACACAGATTCCCCTTATACTGACTCTAATTCTCAGCCAGAGCTCGCTCTTGTTTCTCTGGCAGAATCTTCGCACCTTGGTCAGTGCTGTCCCTGAGGCCTGTCATGTGAGCAGCCTGACTTTTCCTGTCTCCTTTTTCCCAGGGAGAATGTTCCCAGTAAAACGAAAATGGCCCCAGCTCCTCATTTACAAAGTGCTACAAGATTCCCACTGCCCCAAATGGTAGGATCTAAGCAACTAGCAGGGTATCTCTAAAACATCTGAGGAAACAGCTGACTGACTTTTGTGAGAAGACTTGCCATCCCAGACTTCGGAATAGGAGGAAGAGGAGTGAGAGATGTGGGAAAGGCAGGAGCCACAGAAACATCAGAGTTCAGGTGCTTTGGTGACTTTTGCTGTGCAACAAACCACCCCCTGCCCCCCAAACAACAATATGTTACTGTGTTTCAGTGTGTGGGCTGCCTTTCATTTGGGGTGTCTCATGTGGCTGTCCCCTGAAGGTGGCTGGGGCTGGACTCAACTGAGAGTGGGACTGGGGCTTGAGTGGGTTGGCCCTTCAGATTACTTCTGGTACCTGTGCTACATGGCTGGAGTAGTTAGAGGTTGTCGGGATCGCACTCTGTGTCTACACGAGTTGGGACTTCTGGCTTGGCGGTCTGAGGGGATAGAACTTCTTACACGGCATCTGGCTTCCCTTAGAGCAGGGTTTCTCTGACTTGGCACTACTAATTTTGGGCCATTTTGTTGTGGGGTGTTTTCTTCACACTGTAGGATGGTTAGCAACATTCCCAGCCCCTATCCATTAGATGCTAGTAGCAACCCTTCTTCCCCCTGCCAATTTGTGACAATGAAGAATGTCTCTAGACATTGCCAGTTGTCATCTGGGAAGCAAAACTGCCGTGGGCTGAGAACCACTGGCCTAGAGTGAGTATTGTAAGAAACCCACGTGGAAGTTGCCAGGCTTCTTATGACCTAGCCTCGGAAGTTAGACAGAGGTACTGTCTCTGTATTCTGCTAGTCCAAAGTGAGACCCAGGGTCAGCCCAGATTCAAGGGGAAAGGACTATATAAGGGCACGAATACAGGGAGATATGGTTTACTGGGGGAGAAAGGGGAGTCACCTTTGGAAGCTAGAGGTTAGTTAATAGGGCACTCAAGGAAGCGATGTTCCAAGACTCCTTTTATGCTTATTGCCAGCTCCTTTTAATGACTCTCTGCAGTATGGTCACTCTGTCCCCATTTCTGTGAGATGCGCTGATAAAATGAAACGTAAGTCATGGCTTCTGTTTTGGAGGGTCTTGAAGGTTATTTGGGGAGACAGACTCAAAACAAGAGATTTTTCAGTGTGTTGGGGTGTGTGATGGGATAGAGAACATAAGGTGTGAAAGGAGCATGGGGAAGGGGGTCTTGTTCTGATCTAGGAGCTCACATGATGCTTCTTAAGGAGACGACACCTGAGTTGAGATTTGAGTGATGAGGATCCAGTCCGGCAGGGGCAATGTGGGAAGGGCGTTCCCAGGTGAAAGCACCATGCAAGGAACAGCAGGGTGCATATGTACATGCAGTGTCTACAAGCCCTAGGAGTGTAAGTGTGGGCTGGGTGAGGTGGGAGCTGACACTCCCAAAGGGAGCGTTACAAAGGGGGTTACAAAGGGGAGAGAAAGAATACGGCGGCCCTGTGCACCCAGCTAAAGAGCACAGACTTGACGTGTATCATTTTCCTGGTTATCGATACACCAGTCCCCAGTCACTAGGAAATGACACATCACTATCTGGTAAAGCAAATAGTAGTGAGATTTTCCTTTCTTTTTTTCTTTTTAAATATATATATTTTTAACGTTTATTCACTTTCTGAGAGACAGAGACAGAGTGTGAGCAGGGCAGGAGCAGAGAGAGAGGGAGACACAGAATTCGAAGCAGGCTCCAGGTTCTGAGCTGTGTCAGCACAGAGCCCGATGCGGGGCTTGAACTCATGAACCATGAGATCATGACCTGAACCAAAGTCCAGCGCTTAACCGACTGAGCCACCCAGGTGCCCTGAGGTTTTCCTTTTAGGGTTCCTGCAGCCTGAGGTTATGAGAGAAGCAACACCGAGCCCTGTAAACCTGGCATAATGTACTTCTCTACTGGGAGGAGTAGGGAGTCCGAGAGAGGCGTGAAATGTGTTGGTATGTCCTCAGCATCAGACCCCTTGACAGAGGCTTTAGAGACTTCTTGTCTGTCCGTCCCCTAGTAACTATGAGAGTGCATTATTATCATTCATAGATTATGTCACTGAGAGTCATAGACTTTAAGTGACTTGATTGATGTCTCATAGTGAGCTGCAGAGCTAGGATTGTACCCAGGTTTTCTGGTGGCACTCTCTCTCTCTCTCCCCCTACATATATACACACATGCACACACACAGATGAGTTTTGTCTAAAAAGTAAAAAGAGAAAAGGGAAACTGAGCATCCTTGCATTTTGTTTTGTTTTGTTTTATGGCTGAAGTGTTAGAGAACACTGATTTGTTATTAATGCCTCAGTGTACTTACTGGGGCTCTTACTGGGACGCCTGGGAGCATTCACATGTCTCTCTGGCTCTTGCTCTCCACCTCTGCTGCTCGCTCTGATTCAGAGGAGCAGCAGCCAGTCAGCAGGGACACTTTTGATACATTTGAAGGATAAGGTGGAGGATTTGGGCCCTCAGTGTAAATGGGGCCTCTGGGTAAGAGAGATCAGGATGATGGACAGACACTGGGCAGACTTGGATTGAAATCCTGAAGCATTTGCTCCCTGGGCTAGGCCACAAGTTACCAAATGAACGCTTTCATTGTTAAAGAAAAGCCCCTGCAATTTATTGGAGTCCAAGACACAGTGTTTTTAATTGAGAAAGTATGTCCACGTGGATCTACCATGGTGAGCCCACACCAATAAATGTACCCCTTGTTCCTTCGGTGAAGTTCTAGCTGCTTTGCATGGCATACTGAGCATTTCCCAATTTGAGCCCAGCTTCCTTCTCCAGCCTCATCTTTTGCTGTTAGCAATGCCACACCCCTACTGAAATACTTGTCCTTCCCCCAAAGGCCCATGCATTGAGCCTTTTCATCATGGTTCCCTCCTCCTGTAATGCACCTCCTTTCTCTTTTTTTGTCTAGTGACTCCTACTCATTCTTTGAGATTTTGATTATTTATTTGGCACACATCTATGAGCACCTCTGATGAGCAAAACCCTGTGCTATGCCTGGGGGCTGGAGGGGCACAGTGATGAGTAGGACACAGTCCTTGACCTCAAAGAGACCGCAGATATTACTTTCTCTGTGAAAATATCTTTAATCCCTTTGGTAATTCCCAACGCATGCTCTTAGGGTCTCTATTACACCACTGATTACAATATGTTGCAGTTATTTGTGCATCTAACTTCCTCGTCATTGTATGAGGACAGAGACCACACCTGATTTGTTCATTGTTGCTCATGTTCACAATATCTAGTTCATGTCTGGATCACAGTCAATACATATTTTTAAAATAAATGAATAAATGAACGAGTGAGTGAGTTAAGTAAATGCAGCTTCTTGGTGCTTAAGCCTATGGGTCTTCACCAGCATGGGTGGGATCCTCACAACGCTGGGTGGGGAGGATAGAATGATTTTCCTACTATGTGGAAGTTTTCTGAAGATTTCTATATGCACATTTCACCTCTGAGATCTCTGAGTGGAAGAACAGGTTTTTGACACACAGCCAGTAAACCCAACAGTCAAGTTGCTTTCTTTAAGAAGATTAATGAACAAGGACTTAAGAGAAGGGATGGGTGGACTGGTTACTAACAAGTAGGAACCAGCCATAAGCTCAGCCCTATTTTGGGAACAAACCAAACCAGGATCTTTAAGGTTGAGCTTGGCTTGATTCAATTAATCCTTCTCCTTCTCTTTGTGCCTTCACTGCTCCCACACCCACCACAGCCTCTCACTCATCTCTGTTGAATCATGAATCACGAGCCAGTGGCACCTCCACACTCTGTTCTCTGTTGGGTCTGGCATTTTCCTCACTTTGCTGTCCTATGAGGACAGAGGACTGGGGGTGGAGGAAGAGACTTACATGAAGAAGCCATTTTGAGTCTTTCGGAGGGAAAGAAGATCTGAGTGGGCCTTGTGATTTATGGTGAAAGCAAGATGTGGAGGAGGGAAGAGGCATAGGTTGGATTGGAATCAGAGGGGAAGAAAGGGGGGTGGGGCCATTTTAGGGGATGGGTGGAAAATGTGAGCCACCAGGGTCAGATAAGGAGTGGAAGTTTTGCGGCTGGTGGGTGAAGGATTGCAGGCAGAGCGCGGGTGCAGATGGGTACATTTTTACCTCTTCTCCACAGGTGAATTCCTAGTCAACTTTCAGGATCCAAGCTGAATGCCCCTTCCTTCTGAAGCCTTCTCTGACTTTTCCGGTGTGCTCTGAATTGCTGGCATCCTTCAGTTCCCTTCCCCACAGTGTTATTTCACACACTGGTCCCTTCTTTATGTTCTTTCTTCTAGACTGTGAGCACCCAGAGGGCTGCGGTCTGGCATACACTGACACTGACCATTTTTTTCTAACCCCAGATTGAGTCATGTGGCCTGGCACAGTGTGCACCACGTGGTCTGAGCAAGGTACAGAGCATCTGAAATAAGGACCATCTTGGAAAATCTGGGACACATGGTAAAAACATGCTTAAGACACCCTGTGCACCAAGTCAGTGGAATTTAATAGTATCCATTTTTTGCCTTTCCCCCAAGATTCCTGGGTTTCTGCCTTCCCTAATATGAAGATGCATTTTGCTGAAATGATTCATTTTATAAAGTTCCTGCAGGCCAAACAAGAAAAGGCATGCATTTAGTTCAAATGGAAATGTGTGATCTGGAAATTGGGTTTCGGTTCTAGTCTAGTTTATAGGTTTAGCTAGTTGTTTCCCACCGCTTTTTCTAACCAGAATCTCAGGTAGAACAGGAGTGCCAACAGACCCAGCATGCAGTTCTTGTGTCTCTATTGTATACCCGACTTTTCGCTTATGTTAGTCCATTTAGAACCATCCTAGGAGACAGGTAGGTATCAGTCACATATATTAAGCAGATGTGGAAATTTCTTGGCTCTTTGAGGGGCAGAAGTGAGCTATGGCAGAATCATTCTGAGGCTAACCACCCACATCACAATCCAGATAGTGCATAAAAACTAAAAAGGGCTCTTGTTTGTTGAGAGTGTAAGAATGGCAGTTGCTCTTGTTGCCTTTGTAGATGGTCTAGAATCTCTCTTCTGGGACACTGGAGGGCAGTGTGGTATAGTGATTTGAGTTTGGGATTTGCAGTAAGAGGATTTGGGTGTGGGTTTGAAAGCTGTGTGGCCTTGAGTAAATTAAGCAACCTTTCTGTGGCTCAATTTCCTTTTCCCAAAATGGGGATAATCACTGTAACCCATACCTCGTCAGGCTGTTGTAAGTATTGGATGAAAAATGGATGTGGAAAATGCTTTGTGAACTGAAGAGCTGAATGCATGATTCTAATGTCATTTTAAGCACATAATTGGGAGGAGAGGCAGTCCTAAGGCTGTTTCTGACTAAAAATCATTGCCCTCAAAACTGCCTTAATGATCACTCTTCTTGGCTCAGAAGTTTCTTCTCAGGATTCAAATACACCCTGTAGGACACCGTTGCTAAAATAAACCTGTGTTCCCTGACATGGAAGTGGGGAGAGGTAGCCCAGGTATAAATGAGGGGCCCAAATATCAGTTTCATCTAGTCTTATAATAGGAAAGCAGGTTGTTCAGGATCCAGGGCAGGTTTATTTTGCTGGGTAGGAGGAAGGGAAGGGTGCCAGGACTGGATGTTCTGGGAGGCCAGATGAACACAAGGGATCTGGAGACTCCAGCCTTGGGGCCTGCACTTTGCTGGAAGGAGAAAGGCAGAAATCAAAAGTGATCCCTGGTTGGAGGGTGAATATGGAATATCAGAGAATCTTGAGGCAGGGAAGAGTTCTCTTGGTCTTTAATCGTCAACATTGTTTTCTTGTCTTTAGTCATTCAAAAATTTCGCCATGCCTTTGTGTTCCCCCTACTGTATTTTGCTTGATGAATTTCTTTACATTAACTAACTTAAGTAAATCCAGCCTCATCCAAATCAAAGATATCTGTGAGATCACCTTGTAACTATTAAAATGAAAAATACCGGTTCATGTACCACCTAAAGTTACCCTGTGGACCACACGTCGTCTATACGCTGACTTTGTTATAAACTTGAGTTTCACGTGACCCATCCTTCTGAAGACAGTCTGTTCTGCAACATCTTCAACACGCAGTCAGCCCTCATGTGTCTGCATGTCTCTAGTAACAGGGAGCTCCCTCTCTTGGGGCAGCAATGACAGAACGTTCTTCTGTAGACTGTACCCAAATTTTCTTCCTTGTAATTCCACCCATTGGCTTTAACTCTCGCGTCACATAGACTGTGTCTGTTTTCACTTCGCCGCACGGCTTGTAAGAAATATGAAGCCAGTTCTCAGGTACCCCACACTCCAGCCGGGCTGGACACCCGTAGTTCTACCCAGTGACACGATTTCCATCCAGTTCCATCCAGATAACATGGTTTCAAGTGTTCTTGACATATTCTGTCACTGTTCTTTGACAGGACTCTAATTTTGGAGTTATTATTATTTTTTTTAAATATAACTTCCAACATGGAACACAGTCCTCCAGGTATAGTCTGGACAAGTAAGGTTGAATGTGACTGTCCCCCTCCCTCATTCTAGATGTGCTACTACTATTAATGCAACTTAAATAACGCCCTCTTAATAATGTACCTATCAAAAGTCAGCAGGTCCTGTGCAGAATAACTTGTTTTTACAACAGTGCAGATGCCTTGCTATGAGTAGCCGTACTCTCATCTGCCCACCCCGAAGCCAGTAGAAGGCATTTGTGTGCCAACTGACTGTCATCCGGAGCAGCATTCTTTAAACCTTTTTGATTATGTGAGTGCCTCAGTAAAAATATATTGAGCATGCATCTCTGATATGTATGTATTTATTTACTTATAAATTATATAACATATAATTTAGCACATGCAAAAATCAGAAATTTTAAAGCATGAGATAAGTCAATCAGAAATAAAAAATTCTTATTGGGTCGTCTTGCACACTACCTGGGGATGTTTACCCCCAGAATTGAGAACACTCTGTGTCCTTCTGCTAAACAAAGCAAATCTCTGTATGAAAGAACTGAACTCCCAGTTATGATCACCCCCGCACCATGCTTAAATTCACCGTTTTTGAAACTTCCCAGAGAATGACAGTGACATGCTGGGTGTGCACTCAAAAGCAGACTGGAGAAAAAGGGGATCATCTCTACCCACCAGCCCCATTTGTCACCCTTAGTTTGCTTTCTCCACACATTTACCCCAACTTTCCTTTTTTCCCCATGGCTGCCTCTGTCTTCTAATCTGTATCCTTTGTGCATTTTATATTAAAAGACCAGAGATGTCTTTGGAATGCACAGAGGTGTGGTGACATGCTGAAGAGGTAATTGTGATTTTGGGTGCCGGAGAAGTAAGAACTCTTTGAAATAAGATTCCTTCCGATGTAAAAACCTCAAGTGATAAACTGGAAGTGATCTGGCCTTGGCATGAGTTCAGAGGAGCATGAACAGAGTGAGGGTGGATATAAAGTCACTCTGTGGGGGGAGGCTAAAGCCACTGCATGGCTTTAACCAGGAGAAGGGGGTAGTGTATGAGTGCTATCTTCAGATGCTTGAAGAGAGTCCAGCAGAAGTAGCACTAAATCTTTCTCCTGGGGCACTCAGGGGTAGATTAAGGAAGGTCTCATGGGCTCAAAATAAGGGAGACTTTTTAAGGGTCACAGCTGTCTAAAGATTGAATGGATTGTGAGAGCCAGTCTTTCCCATTATTGGAGGATTTTAAGTATGAGCTGGGCAAGCAGCTGATGGAAGGCTGTAGACGCCTACTAGTCTAGAAGGCTGCCAAGACCCCTTGAATCCCAAGATTCTGAGCTCCAAGACAAAGTGGGATATGACTAGGAGGACTCCAGTCCCACCTGATCTGCCGTGACGCCCTCATGGGCCTGGCTCCCCTGCTTGGAGTTCTGACACTGCACTTCTTTCTGCAGGCGTGGGGCTGCCTCCTTTTATGAGGCCCGGGACTGACAGGGTAGATTGATCTGGAGAACCTTTGGATGGCAGAGAGCCCTTGGTGGAGCACCACCTGCCATAGATGAGGCAGATCTAGCTGGGTGTGCACGAGCTTTGAAGGTGAACAGAACTCGCGTTATCTTTTGCCTTCTGGGGGCTCCTCAAATCTGGACGTTTTCCTTATGAGTTTCTTCCTCGAATAATTAAGAAAGGGGTGATATCTGACAACCTGTGGGCACCTCTCTCTTTCCTGAAGGTAGGAAGAAGACAATGGGCACCATCCCTCATGGGCCAGTGTCACCTGCTATTGGCAGCCTTATATCCTGTGGAGCCTAGGTCGACACAGTCTGCTAATTTGGCCTGGGGATCCATTCATCCCCTCTGCGGTTTCTCTGTCACCAAGACGGTGATAAGAGCCTCTCATTGTTTACTCTCCTGGCCTCTAGACTCCTTCCTCAAAGTGAACATCCTGAAAACTGGTCTGATTACATCACTGCCCTGCTTAAGGCCCCAATGTTCTCTCTGTACAGGGGAACACCCCAAGCTCAGCCATTTGTGATGGACAGCACCCTCTGCCTCCTCTTCATGTAGGAGCCCCTTCTAGCCACACCCTCCAGATACTCCTGCTGTGGGGACTCCACATCTTTGCTTGTGGGGTTTTGGTTTTTCAGAATGCCCTTATCCATCTTTTCTGCTTGGGAAACTCCTCATCCTCACTTAAGACCTTTTCAAATGTCACATTTCAGTGAAATCTTCCCTGACTTTCCTAGATAGAGTGAAAGTGGTTTTTTGTTTTTTTGTTTTTTTTTTACCTGGCTGCTTGGAATCCTCTGAGCCAGACAGGGCTGTGTTTCAGTCGCCTGGTGTGAGTCCACCTCCGTGGCTCTTGTGTGTGCTCACCAACTGCAAGGACAGAGCTGTGCTTATGGTGGCACTTTGTGCTCAGGAAATATTAGTCACATGAATGAATAATCAAATCCCTAGCCTGTAATTCGTTGACCTTCTGTCTCACAAAGAAGCATGATATTAGGCTTGCCCGTTGAAAGTCAGCTGAATGGCCTCCCATTTTCTTCAGAACTATTGATCTATAGCAGAGAGAGCACTGTATTACTTTGCTAAGGGCTGTTGTAACAGTATCACCCACTGAGTGGCTTAAGCAACAGAAATGTATTGTCTCACCGTTCTGGAGACTGGAAGTCTGAGATGAAGGTGTCACAAGGTTGGTTTCCCCTAAGGACCGTGAGAGAGAATCTATTCCATGCTCTTCTCCCGGCTTCTGGTGGTTTGCTGACAACCTTTGGAGTTCTTTGGCCTGTAGAAGCCAATCTCTGACTTTATCTCTACATGGTGTTCTTCCTGTGCTTGGGTCCAAAGTTTCTTTTTTCAGTAGGGCTCTATGCTAGTCATATTCGATTAGGGCCCACCCTAATGATCTCATTTTAACTTGATTAAAATGTGCTCTGTAAGGAACCAAGTGCGGTTGCACTGAGGAAGTGGGGGTTAGGACTTCAATATATGACTTTTTGGGGGTGCAATTCAACTTATAATAAGTGTCATGTCATTGGGAACATGACCGTGCCTCTCTGAGTGTCCCTTTCCATGCCTGTAGAATGGGAGACTGGACTAGCTAGATAAACCCTAAGGCCCCATTTCTCTTTCTTGCTTTCCTTTTTCTTTCTTTCTTTCTTTCTTTCTTTCTTTCTTTCTTTCTTTCTTTCTTTCTTTCTTCCTCCTTCCCTCCTTCTTTCTTTCCTTCTTCCTCCCTCCCTCCCCCCCTCCCTCCCTCCCTCCCCTTACCATCTTTCTTTTCTTTCTTTATTTAATCTCTTTCTTGTTCTTATCTTTCTATTCTTCTCCTTTCGTTCTTTCACACTGTTCATTTATTTTTGAGAGACAGAACACAAGCAGGGGAGGGACATAGAGATTGGTAAGCACAGACATCTGGCAGTCTCAGTCTCTGGGGCTGGCTGTCCAGCACAGAGCCCGACATGGGGCGTCAACCAACGCTGTGCTCTCATGACCTGAGCCGAAGTCGGATGCTTAACCGACTGAGTCACCCAGGTGCCCCCCTAAGTCCCCATTTCTAATACATTCTCTTTCACTTTGGAAAATCCAGTGGTAACTTTATTTTCATTCATTCATTTAACATATACTTATCCAGTGCCTACTGTGTGCCAGGCACAATTTGTGCTCTGTAAGCAGAGTTCTCTCCAATGGTTTGTGCCCTTCCCTGCTGAATGAGACAGAGTGAAGTGCCTGTGCTATATCTATGGTCGGCATCTTCAATGGGACCTGTGTCATTTGATTGGGAATCTGCCTCATCAGCTATGTGAATATTGGTTTCACAATCTGAAGAATAGACCTGTGGTTGCCAAGTTTAAATCTTAGGCATAATCTGGTTATGAAATCTGTTTGGAAACACTATGAGTGAGTTACTTTGCTCAGTCACTCTCCAATCCCATATTTCTGGCTTCAGGAGGCTCAGGAACCCTCTATTCATAAGGAAAGTATGGGCCTACTTTGTACAGAACTGATTCTAAATGTGCATAATACTGCCAGGTAGACACAGAGCTGGGACCTGGGACTGGGTGCCTCCAGGGGTGGTAGGTGAGCTTGTTTCCCTGGATCATTCCCTGCAGCCTCCCTCTTCCCCTTACCAGAACTGTGTTCATTGTTTAAAAAGCTTCTGTGGGGCCAGTGCTCACCTTGTGCTCGGGGCTCTGTTCTAAGCTCCTTGAGTACTTTTTTTCTCTATCTTTCCTACAGCCTTGTGAAGTAGGAACTGTAGCTATGACCATTTTATAATGAGAAAGTGAATTGCTACTTCTTAAACCAACATGCCTGAGGTCTTACGGTTCGTAAGGGACGGAGCAGGGTCTCAAATCCAGGTGTGTTTGATCCTAAAATAGGAGCTTTTACTTTCTGTACTCCTGTCATCTCTCAATACATGGATCTGATCATATTGCTGTCTTGCTAAAAGCAATCTATAGCTCCCTATTGTCTACAGCAAGGGTATCTAACCCAAGATGTGAGAACACTGTGATGCTGAATGTAAAATTTTATATTTGTATGTGAGTGTCTTTTCTGGAGAAAGGATTCAGTTTGGCCAGATTCTCAAAGGGTCTCTGACTTCAAAGGCTAATGTACTTAGGCAGTTAAGACTCATCATTGTTAGACCTCCACATTTGTCACTGGGGTTATTCCTTGCCACTTCCTCCCTGTGTAGTTTTGTTGTCCTGAACTTTTTACAGTTTTCTGGAAGGTTCCTTGCACTCTCATACCTCAGGCCTGTGTTTATGTGGTTTCCTTTACTGGTACTGCCTGATGTCCTCTTCCTCACCAGGGAAACTCCAGCTCATCTTTCAAGGTCTGGCACAAATGCCACTTACATGAAGCTTTCCTCAACCCTCTCAGGCAACATAGTTTGTTCTCCGCTCTGTGCTAATGTGGGCTTTACTCCAAGTATACATATAGGGCTCACTGCATCAACTGTGGAAGCAATTGTTGAGCCCCTGAAGAGCCCAGAGTCCTCTTCATTCTTCTGTCCTGCCTGATAGGGGGCCTGACCCAGGCCTGACGCAGCAACCATCTTTTGAACGGAATTTAAAAAACTTTGAGCCATTTAGCTTGCTCCGAGTGCAATAATCGAAGGAACACATTTTCAGACTCTAGCCTTGGAGGGTAGTACTAACTCCCACCTTGTAGGTTATACGTGTTCTGCCAGTTCCTACTTTTTGGAAATGTTTGATTTGGGGGAGTGAAATTTGTGAAGTAATAGACTCTGGACAGAATAGAAAGAGAGCTTGACAAACCTGGGAGCAGCCCTGTGCAGTGACTGGTAGTTTTCAGAGTCACACTGGTCAGATTAAACAGTGAGATGTTGGGCTTGCTGCACCTCTCTGTTTCCTGGCATCCGTCCGTCCATCCACTGTGTGAAGCGTCTTACATGTTAAGATTTTCTTTCTTTTTCTTTCCCTTTTCTTTCTCCCATTCTTGTCCCTTCCTATCTTCTTTTTCCTTTTCATATTCTGGAACTAAACTGTTTAGGTTTGAATCTTGGTTCATTTATTAGCCCTAAAACTCAATTTCTTCATGTATAAAATAGGGGACAATAATAATACCTGCACTAGAGGATGTTGTAAGGAGTTAATTAAATGAGTTAAGATATGTGACACTCTTGAAACAGCGTTCAGTCAACCTCAGTGACTCTTGTTTTTACTTTTCTTTTGCCGTTTATCTCCTCTCTTTCTTTGGGTCTCATTAACTCTCTTTTTCTCAATCTCAGTCTTTTTTCCTTTTCCTCTCCCTTGGGGTCCCAGTTCTAGGAGTTCACTGTCCCTCCCTGAGTCACCGTATGGGAGGCTGGTGCTGGACAGGCAGAAGCGTCTTAAGTACTTGCTCTGGGCCCATGAGGCCTCTAGGCTCCCTTAGGAGACCCAAGTCCCCCGAGCCTGTAGGAGCTGCCTGGGCCTTGGTGTCATCTCTAGCCTGGCCTGGTGGTTCTTTCTCCCAGAGCGCTCCTGAGCATCCCTGCTGTGAACTCAGACCTGGGACTCCTGTTCCGGGTAGTAGTTAAGGGGGCGGGGGTTGGCTGGGGGGCCCTTCCGCCTTTCCTTTCTTCATCTTCTATTCTTTTCCTTCCATAAAGCGTTCGCTCATGCTTTGTCTTAGAAACTTCTGCACACTGAGGGTAAGAGTAGGCCTTGCTTGGGCCCCTTGTCATCACACCTGAGCCGTGAGCAAGACTTGTATTAACTTCCGGCCTACTCTTTTAAGCCAGAGGAGAATCCTGCTGTGGCACAAGATGGAAAGCAGAAAGCCCCCTCCATTCAACTGCAGCTCACGGGTGGCATCCACTTTGGAGGCTCTGTCAGCTCTTCGCACCCTCTTATTCTTCTCTCAGAACCCTCCTGTAGCCCCTGAGTATCTTTGCTTTCATTAGGTTTGAAAGCTCCCACTTTCATGTATCATGTTCTTCTTCTAAGAAAGTGGATGACCCAAACCTAAACACACATCCACATACTCAGAGGGGATTTTATTCCTGGAGAGCTGAAAAATGATATGAAACTCTGTTTTTTATCTTGCTTTTGGATAATGCAATTTCAGTGTGAAGAGTATGTTTGAATGTTTTTTTCTTCTTCTTCCTAAGTAAATACACAGTTTGGCTTAAGTCCATCAAGTGTCCAAATGAGGCAAAAGTCTGCCACTATGAGCTTGCCTAAGGGTATCCAGTTGAATGAAATCTCTGAGATCTGAGCTCCTTACTGTTAGTGTTAACTGGTTGTTGTTCCTGTTTTCCAGGAAGGCTGGGTAGGGAACAGCACTTCTCTGTGTCTTACCCCCCACCCAGGCTTATTTCTAATTTTGCCCTTGGAACAGCTCCCCAGGGAGACCCATCTCTCCAGCCCTCCCTTTTCAGTCTCCCTTGCAGCCTTCCAGCATAGAGTCAGGTGCTTCCAGAGAGATTTGACTTCCTTGAAGGAAGCTCTGCTCCACAACCCTCTAGGTGTGGATCTAGCTTTTAAATAGAATTAGGGTCCTGCTTGCAGAATTTTTGTAGACTTGCAAGTCACTGGTGAGCAAGGGGGCCCTTTCCTAGCTTGGAGGGCAGGCTGCAGGCTGTCTTGGGAGTTCCTAGGGCACAGAGGGCACTGGGCAACCTCCCAGGCTAATTGGGGTTTATTCCTTTCCTCATTCATTCAGCAAATATTGAGTGAGTTCCAGGTACTGTGCTGAGTCCTGGGGAAACCAGAGCGAGTGGCACATTGGCCCATTCTCGAGGGGCTCAGACTCATGTAGGAGAAACAGGAATGTAATAGGCAATGGAGTGCAGAGTCTTAGGGCAGGGTAGGCAAGGGGGCTGTAAAAAGGGACAGTAGGGATCACCTAATTCTCATTCATTGTTTTTGTCATTGTTTTTCATCCAGCATAACTCTGATGCCTACTACATATTTGTTCTGGGTTAGCCTGCTTACGTTTATGATGTGATATGACTACACTTGGATATCTGTCAGGAATAAGAGTTTGTTTTTAATTTCCTTATTCGTTTCTCATCAAAAGTAGCCACCAACTCCCATTGTTCCCCAGGAGAGAATTTAAATTCTGCAAGTGCAAAAACCATTCCAATTTTATTCAGTACTATATATCCAGCATCTAGTTGCAAGGTTATTAAAGAGTAGATATTCAATAAATACTTGTTGAATAAATTAATAAAGGGGCAGGTGAAGGGAAGATGGTCTGTGACATGGGTTCTCAAACTTTGACATAAGAATCATGTAAAGAGCTTGTTGAGATATAGATTCCTACCCCCAAAGACTCTGATTCAGTAGGTCTGGGGTGGAGCCTGAGAATGTACATCTCTAAGAAGCTCCCAGTTGGTTTTGTTGCTGCTGCCGCTGTAAAGACCACACTTTGCATAGCACTGGCCAGTGCGGTCTTTTTCCTATCAGAGATCGATGATAAGAAATGGCTTTGGATCCTGTTCTCATAGGTCTGCCATGGGACTTGGCTCTCCCCACCTTCTTAGTAGGGGCTCAGGGCTATCACACGGGACAGATCTAAGTGAATAGGGTTCTATACAGGTGTACAATAACATAGCCCTGATACAGGTGTTTAAGCCAACGAGTGGAAGTATGAATGTGTGCCTTTAGCAGTCAGCTCGTTAAGTGAAATATAGGACTATTAAAATATCTCTGCTTGTGAAACCCTTTTGTCTATCACAAGGATCATGGTTCCTTCTTATGCAATCAGCTTCTTTAAGGAAAAGGACTTGCTCTCGTGCAATTTGGGTTTTTACTTATTCATCATCACTACCCATTCATGCTGAGTAAGTTTTAATTGTCTTTGAAATTGAGCAAAGAGCCCAGTGCAGGTGACTGGGGTGTGCTAACGTCTCTTACCAAGCTGCTCAAGAATGCACTGACTCCAGGTAAGGGGCAGCTTTCAATGGACTCACTCTGCAATTCTGAATGAAGAGATCTGATTCAGTCTCAGCAAGACTCTGAGCTTCTTTCCTTTTCCACAAATATTTGGAGGCTGGTGTCCCTGCCTAGACTTACTGCAGACTTTACCCTTCAGAAGTATATCTGCAGTCACTCTAGAAAGCTGTCTATCATCTGATGAAATAAGCAGTGTGGAGAAGTGGAAAGAGTTTTAGAGGCTTTCAGGATCCCTTTGAATGTCACCTCCCCCACGACCTGAGCTGAGTCAGGTGCCTCACCTCTGCACAAGAACAACTCCTGCACTTTCCTGCCCTTCTACCGTGGCCTACAATAGGCATTAGTGAAATTGCCTGTCTCTTTTGCTGGATTTGGAGTTTCTTGAACACAGGGATCATCTCTTATTTGTGCTTTATCTACAGAGCCCAGAACAGGACCTGCTGTATGGTAGCAGCCCGCTTGATGGCTACTGAGCTTGTGAAGAATCACATGGTCCTGTGTTGGCATCCCAGCTGGGCTGCTTGCTGGCTGTGTGATCTCTCAGTCACTTCTCTGAGCCTCACTCTCCTTTTCTGAAAAATGAGGATGATAAGTATGTATCTTAATGTTGGCTTTCTCTGTGCCAGGCCTGATTGTACAAGCTTCATGTGGGATGTCTCATTTAATCTTCTTGACCACTATGTGTGGGTATTAATGCCAACTGTCTTTTTGGTTAAGAACACTGAGGGACATGGGGCACCTGGGTGGCTCAGTCGGTTAAGCATCCGACTTTGGCTCGGGTCATGATCTCACGGTTCGTGGGTTTAAGCCCCGCATCGGGCTCGGTGCTGACAGCTCAGAGCCTGGAGCCTGCTTTGGATTCTGTGTCTCCCTCTCTCTCTGCCCCTTCCCTGCTCATGCTCTGTCTCTCTCTGTCTCAAAAATAAATAAACATTAAAAAAAAATAAAAAAAAAAACACTGAGGGACAGAGAAGCTATGGAATTTTCTCAGGTTACCTGATAAACAGGGAAAGAGTGTTAGGATTTGGATTCTGGCTGTCTGATTCCACAGTGAACAGAATTAGCTACTGTAGTAGTGGTTCTTAACCTTGGGGTGACTGTGCCTCTGAGGGGATGTTTGGCAATGCCTGGAGACAATCTGGGTTGTCACAAGTGGCGAGAAGAAGTGCTACTGGCACCTAGTGCATGGAGGGCACGGATGCTGCTGAGCATCTCAGAGTGCATGAGACAGCCCCCACAACAAAGAATGATCTGGTTCAAAATGCTAATAGTGTCTTGGTTGAAACACTTTGTACTATACTGTCCGGCCTCAGTGAGGTCAGGTGTGCTAAGAGCCAGGCCCAGAGCAGATCCACAACAAATGGCACATCATTTTTTTTTTTAAATGTTTATTTATTTTTGAGACAGAGGGAGACAGCACGAGTGGGGGAGGGGCAGAGAGAGAGAGAGAGAGACACAGAATCCAAAACAGGCTCCAGGCACAGAGCTCGATGCGGGGCTTGAACCCATGAACCGTGAGATCATGACCTGAGCTGAAGTCAGATGCTTAACCGACTGAGCCACCCAGGCGCCCCAAATGGGACATCATTCTTAAAGTCTGCAGGTTGCAACCCGGAGAAGAGGAATCACATAGTTTCCAGTTTCCTTCGGCAGCTCAAGTTTTATTCTTAATGGTTCCCAGCTGCTTGGCATCTGTGTCTCAGGAGTTCCTGTCTCTGTGAGATGTGCTGACAGTTATCAAGAGTCAGGGCAAAACTCTCCTTGGTAGAAGTCCAGCTTCCCTGAGAACCGGCAAGTTCAGGCATTCCACACAGAACACACACTTTCCCGAGAACACTCCTGGCCTCTGACCTCCCGGCATGCACAACTCTGGGGATAGCTGAGTTTTGTGCAATAAGTTTCTCCTTTCTTGGGAACTGACATTTCTCACCCTTTGCATGGAAGGACTTGTGTTGGTGTGGGTGTGGGTGTGGGTGTGTGCTTGAGTGCGCACGTGTGTGTGTTTTGCCACTGTCAGTGAGGTCTCAATATGAGCACTGGTGTAGTTCTGGGCCTTGAAAGTGAATGAGCCAAGGAGAAACATGACAGATAACCTGTCAGCTGCAGCAGTGAAAACACCCAGCACCCTGGGCACTTTGGATGGTGAGCAGCGAGATCATGACTTTACCACTTACCTTCCAGGTGACCTCGGGCAAGTGCTGGAGCTGACTTCCTTCACTGTCAGTGTGACGGCCTCAATCCTGCCTTATGAAGCTCCTGGGGATGACCTAGGGAAAATGGCACCAGGGATCTTTTTATGTATAAAAGAGAAATAGAAACAGGAAGGGAATGGCCAATTGAAAGGGTGCTGCTATGCATGCCAGAGGCTGCAGTGGTTTAGCATTTGGGGTTTTGTTTCTTTGTAAACTCACAGTATTTCATGCTTCAGCAATATAGAGTGGATTCAATCAGAATAGTGTTTTCAGCAGTAAAGGCTGTTGAATCTTTGTTGAAATCTTGCCCATAGCCTTGCCTGGGTCCTGATACCCAGTACAGTATTTTCTAGCAATGAGCTCAAGGAAGTTTTACTTACAGTGTTGGCCAACAGTAGGCAACATAAATCGAATCTGGAGAACCAATGGCAAACAATGAGCTATTATACCTATCCTGGCATAGGAGCAGACACAATTGGCTTCTCTGCGGTCTAAAGAAAAAATTAATTTCAGTTAGGATGTTACCTGAGATTTATGAGCTGAGGAGAATTTGTTCCTTCTAAAGGTTTACATCATGCATTTATACTTATCTCCAAACTCATCAAGTTGTATATATTAAATATGTATGACTTTTTATATGTCAATCATACCTTAATAAAGTGTTTAAAAAAATAAAGCCTGATAGACATAGGGTTCTAGATGGCAGAGTCTGCTACTTCTGTGGGAGTGGGTGAATGAGGGAGTCCTTGAGAGGACTTTTCACTGCTCATGCTTCACACAATATGAGCATACTTGAAGAACTCTGAGGAATTGGCAGTTTTTCATTTCTCCTCGGCACTGACATGGTTCAGAGATTTAATTTCATGAATGGAATTAACAGCTTGGCCAGGGTGTGCTACTAGTGTTGCAGGGTAAAATTGCTGCCTCCATGCTGCAAATCTGGAAACTCCTTCAATAAAATGCAACAAGGTAGTAGAGCCAATGATAAAGTCCTCCCATGGGTCTCCTTTTGACCCAAGTTTACTGCTTCAGCTGGTCTCAAAAAGCCCTATTGATGAGATGGAATCAGTCATGTCCTAGAGATGAAAGGAGCAGCTTCTCACTAAAACTGACTGTGGGCAGAGAGTGCCTGCCCACCTGCAGGGGTTCAGTAAATGTAGACCCACTGTCTACTTCTCAGTTGCAAAGCCTACCCCTCACATTCTAGTTACTGAGTTGACATCCAAAGTGCCAAGCTGAAAGGCTGTAGATGTTCAGAAGTAGGATGAAGTGCAGGGCCAGCTAATTGAATTCCTATCATGTTCCATCAGATGAACTTGACTGTTCACAGGATATTGGAGCCTGAGAATGCTAACGTTTGGAAGGTTCCAAGTTGGATGCCTCAGGGCACTGTGGGATTTGCAACAGGCCTTATCAGTGTCCTAAAATAAGATAATAAAAGTAGTAGCAATGATAGCACTCATTGTGTACCAGAATCTTACAAAGTCCTTTATTTATAATAGTCTGAGAATTTGATATCATTTGCGTGCTTTTAGTGTGAGAAAAATGAGATCTAGGGTGATTAACTGACTGTAGATGATTAATTAGTGGTAAAGCTAGAATTAGGACCTAGATTTGTATGTCTTATAAAAACACAAATGCTTTCTGTTTATACCTTCAGGTGAAACCTGTGTAGTTAAGGAAAGGCTAAGCTGTATCACAGTAACCCAAATACACAGTGGATTAAATAAATATGTATTATTTATTTATACTGTCAATATGCTATATTAATTTTATAAATATTAATATACTGTATTATACTATTAATGCATTATATTTTATTCTATATAGTATGTATAATGTTAATATATTAAATATACTATTAAAATATGTAATACATATTATTAACATACTGTTAAATAAAAAAGAAGCTTATTTCTCTTTCATGTAACAGGTCTATTACAGATGGATGGCCCAGGATGGCTAGACAGCTCCATGAGGTCATTCAGAAACCTGGGTTCCTTTTTAATTGTTATTCCACCATCTCCTAGAATGCTGTCTTTATCTTCATAGTCGATTTTTTGCCAACAGCACGTCCATGTTTTAACCTTTGGGAAGGGTGAAAGAATGACAGGAAGGCAAGAAATTTACTGACCTACACACTATTAGGGAAACACAGTCACATGCGTGTACCTAGCTGCAAGGGAGTCTGGGAAATACATTTCTGGTGGACTGTGTATGTATTCTGCTAAACCTCAGAGTAGAGGTGTGTGTGGCATGTATGTGCATGTTCTAATACTAAATAGAAGAAGAAAAGAATGGATTTGGGGGAACATTTGCCAGTTGCTGATACATACTCCTACATAAAATTGAAGACATAACTTTCTGTGGATAAAGTGAAGTGCTTAAAAATTTAATCTAACTGACAAAGCACCCTTGAACTAGTCACGTCTACCCACTGAGTTTGTGCTAGTGCTAATTGTGAGATGAGACTTTGGGGCAATGGCCTGGACTGAGTGAATAAAGCATTAAACATCGCTTCTTGCTGATCTTGCCTGGTAGACGGTCTCAGTAAATCCTGACCTTGGCCAGACTTGTCAGGAGTTGGTCACTGATCACTCTCAGCGAATACTTGGATCATGACCCAAGGATCACTCTAAGTTGAGCACTCTTTTTTTGGAATTCCTACTGTCCCTGGAAAATCCCTTGCTCTGTGGATTGTAGGGTTGGGATGGTAGGATCACCTTAGGAAAGTGGTGCTGAGAGTTGACAGGATGTTTTGCTCATGTCATTCTCTCTGCTTTTTCAGTGAAGACAAAGGCATTAAACAATTTCAGTGTCATTCTCTAATGCCTGAATTTAGATATGGGCTCTCTTTAATAATGGAATGACCTGGAATCTCTTCTGGCATTCTGTTCTAGGGACAAGCATGCCTGAAGTTGGGGCAGCATATTTGCCATTTACACCCCCTCCTGTTGTACTTTTGTCCTTAACTGTACTGCATAAAAAACGACCTTTGGTTCCAAAATATCTGAGTTTGTTTCATGCCACTTTTTCTTTCCATAGGTTGTTCCATATCCTTGGGGACTGTTAACTCACAGAGCCCCTACCCTAGGTTCTCACACACCTTCCAACTTATCTATTAAATCTGATTACAGCCCCTCTTCTTCTGGGGTGCCTTTCCTCACTTCCCAGTCCAATTCAGGAACTTCTTGTCTGTGATCCTTGAGAACCTTTGTACTTCTTTCTCTCTTTGTTGTATAGAGCAGTTCTCAAAAATCAAGTCTGAGTCAGGGTTCTCCCCCTTATTAGCTGTACAACTTTGCAGGTTTCTTCCTCTTGCTAGGTCTCAGTTTATCAGTAAAGTTTGATCGTAAAGTACCTGTCTTATAGGACAACTGTGAGGATTAAATGAGGTGTTGCGTGTAAGTGGCTTAACCCAGTATCTGGCACATTGGAAGTTCTCAGTAAACATTTGGCTGCCTGGCATCTGAAACCCATCCTTACATTAGGAGGATTTTCTCAGGATGAGCCTCAGGAAGTCTTGCAGATGTAACCATCTGCATCCACCTTTAAAGCTGAAAAGCCAACTGCTGCTTTTCCCTCTCCATTGGGACCCAGGACCTGGGCTTGGTTCATCAGGTTCCCTAGCCTGATGAGTAGAGTTAGTGCACTGCCTGAGAATTTATCCTGTTGAACTTGGCAGCAGCGTTTTCCAGAGTGGCTGTGGAAACAGGACCAGCCACTGTGTCCTCAGTGGATCTTTCCTGTGGTGGGATTTTGGCTGTGGTCCCATTGTGTAGCCTCTCTTAGTTCCTGCTCATTTTCAGCATCTGGTTCTCCAAGTTTCTCAAAAATTCTGTGAGTTAATTCCCCTCCTCCCTCCCAATAAATCATTTTTTTTTTACTTAAATAAGGCAGAGTTGGTATTTGCTGCTTACAATCAGAAGCCTGATCAACAGAGTTAACTATATATGTGTATATATATATATATATATATATATATATATATATAGTCAAATTGGTTTCCATACAACACCCAGTGTTCATCCCAACAGGTGCCCTCCTCAATGCCCATCACCCACTTTCCCCTCTCTCCCACCCCCCATCAACCCTCAGTTTGTTCTCAGTATTTAAGAGTCTCTTAGGGTTTACCTTCCTCCCTCTAACCTTTTTTTCCCCCCTTCCGCTCCCCCATGGTCTTCTGTTAAGTTTCTCAGGATCCACATTTGAGTGAAAACATATGGTGTCTGTCTTTCTCTGCCTTATTTCACTTAGCATAATAACCTCCAGTTCCACCCACATTGCTACAAATAGCCAGATTTCATTCTTTCTCATTGTCAAGTAGTATTCCATTGTATATATAAACCACATCTTTATCCATTCATCAATTGATGGACATTTAGGCTGTTTCCATAATTTGGCTATTGTTGAAAGTGCTGCTATAAACATAGGGGTACAAGTGCCCCTATGCGTCAGCACTCCTGTATCCCTTGGGTAAATTCCTAGCAGTGCTATTGCTGGGTCACAGGGTAGATCTATTTTTAATTTTTTGAGGAATCTCCACACTGTTTTCCAGAATGGCTGCACCAGTTTGTATTCCCACCAACAGTGCAAGAGGGTTCCCGTTTCTCCACATCCTCGCCAGCATCTGTAGTCTCCTGATTTGTTCATTTTAGCCACAGAGTTAACTTTTATAGTTGTTGTAATAGTTGCTATTGCCCTCATCACAGTACAGTGGGATCACTGACTAATCTACTTCCTGCACTGTGAACCCAGCCATTGAACAGTTTCCAGCACAGTACTGGGCTCACAGTAGACTTGTTGAATGAATGTATGATGTCTAATGATTGATGGGAAATTAATGAAAGAATTAAGAGATAAATGAAATATTTGCTCAGTGCTTATGATGATTGTTATAGCACCTAACTTGGCATTGAGGTGCCGAGAGTAGCAGTGCCATAGCAGAGCTCAGATAAGGCATTGCCATTTCTGCTACACATTTTAATATTAGAAGGCCTAAATCATCTGTTTTCTCATGATGAAAAAAATTTATAAATAATTGCTGAGGCTCCCAGATTGACACATATCTTATCCAGGTTGTAGCAGGGCTCCCTAGGAATACTCATAACCCCATATATGATGTTTTGCCCTTTATGATGTGTGTGGATACACATTCTTTTACTTAATCCTTACAAAAATGTTGATTGATAGGTCTTACTATTCTCATTTTACAGATGAGGAAACAGAGTCTCAGAGAGCATAAGTAGCTTATAGAAGATGACTCACCCAGGAAGTAGCAGAGATATGTCTTAAACTAGGTACTAATCTCCAAATATTATGCTTTTGCTGTTTTACTTCTCCACCCAGGGAGTAATAAACTGTCAATGAGGGTTACTTATTGAGAGTGCTTTTAAAATGAGGAAGTTGAATTATTTTTGTTGAAGGCACTAATCACATTATCTTGGGCAATATACCAGAAAGATTTGCCTATGTCATACCCCAGGAGCTATGCTTGATGTTTTGGAGTTTATTCTGATCATTAGAAAGTCATAGGATTGTAGTACATATTTTGGTTACAATGTAATTAACCAATCCAGAGTAAATTTTGATGGTAATAAACTAAGAATCATTAGCCAAGAATCCATATGGGTTTTGTAGGACACTTCCTCAAGATGTTCATGAATGGTGTTTGTCTCCCTCTCATATTGGGAGCTTTTGTCTTGGCCCATGGATCATTTGTCTTTGGCAGGAGAATAAGATGGATGGCAGTATACAGACTCCATTTTATGGTTTTTGTTGTTGTTGGGGATAATATAAAAAATTTTAATATGAAATTTATTGTCAAATCAGTTTCCATACAACGCCCAGTGCTAATCCCAACAGGTGCCCTCCTCAGTGCCCATCACCCACTTTCCCTTCCCTCCCACCCCCATCAGCCCTCAGTATATTCTCAGTTTTTAAGAGTCTCTTATGGTTTGGCTCCCTCCCTAACTGTTTTTTTCCTTCCCCTCCCCCATGGTCTTCTGTTAAGTTTCTCAGGATCCACATAAGAGTGAAAACATATGGTATCTGTATTAAAATTTTTAATAGAGTAAATGACAGTTTTATTTGTTCACTTAGTCATTGTTCAAATGTCCATTTAAATGTTTTTCAGAGCACATGTCAATATGTGATAACAGTATTGATGTATGTGTTTAGTTATTTATCAGCTGTCTTCTTCATCTAGAATATGATCTGTGGAAAAAGCAGAGCTCTTCTCTTTTCTGTTTAACACAGTAACTGCAGTACTTGGGACAATCCCTGGCATCTGGTAGGGATTCTATAAATGTTACCTAAATGAGCTAATGAAATAAAGTAGATTATTGATTGGGGCTAGGCTATTGATACCCAAACTCGACTTTCTGGTGGAAATATGCTGAAAGAAATACTAAAACAGACTAAGAAAATTATGGAAAGATGATTAGATAGCGAAACAAATTCTAAATCTATTATCAACTTCATCAGATCATGTTTTCTTTTCTGTAAATTGATAATAATGGTAGTTACCTGGCAGGTTTTTAGAAGGATTAAAGTTACTTCATGTACATGTGGGTGGCATGTAGGTAGATGTGTAATGAATGTTAACATAGAGTTAACAGGACAGGTGTGAGGATTATCAACCCATAGACTGAACATGACATTTTCATGGGAATTCTGCTTCCAAGCTTCAGACTGTATTCTAGTTTATATTTGCTTATTTCTTCATAATTCATGGAGCTCTTTCTCTGTACTTTATCTCACCTAATTCTCAGTCACCACAATCTTGCCTCGTGGTTAAAGTTAGTTCTGTTTTATGGATGGGAGTCAGATAGGGCTGGATTTAAGTTTGGGGAATTCCACACTTTCAGGGGCAGACCCTGGGCTTCCTGAATGTTGTTTTCCCAGTCATGGACACCTCCTCTTGCTTACCTGGCCAGGCTTGCCTCTCGAACCCACTTTTAGTTAATTAATTAGTTACTTAAAATTTTTTAAATGTGAGTATAGTTGACACACAGTGTTACATCAGTGTCAGGTGTACAACATCGTGATTTCACATCTCTATCCATTATGCTCTACTCACCACAAGTGTAATGATCTGTCTTCATGCCATGCTATTACAATGCCACTGACTATATTTTCTAGGATGTACCTTTTATTCTTGTGACTTATTTATTCCATAACTAGAAGCCTGTATCTCCCACTCCCTTTCACCCATTTTTCCCCTCTCCCACCCCCTTACTTCTGGAAGCCATCAGTTTTTTCTCTATATTTATAGGTCTTCTGCTTTTTATTTATTTATTTTGTTTTTAAGTTTCCACATATGAATGAAATCATATGGTATTTGTCTTTTTCAGTATGGCTTATTTCACTTAGCATAATATCTTCTAGGTCCATCCGTTCTGTCACAGATGGTAAGATCTCATACTTTTTTATGGCTGCGTAATATTCCTGTGTGTGTGTGTGTGTGTGTGTGTCTGTGTCTGTTTACACACACCACATCTTCTTCATTCATTCATTTATTGATGAACACTTAAGTTTGTCTCCATATCCTGGCAGGTATAAATTATGCTCTCTAGTCCAGGTTTGCACTATTTTTGTATAATTCAGAGCAGGACCCCCTTGAGGGCAAGAACTGTCTCTGTTGTACTGTTATTATGCAGGATCCCACATGCAATCTGATTGCTTATGAATTTATTAGCAACAGGGTTATGCAAAGATATTGCATACCTGGTTTATGTTTGGCTTAAGCAAATACACAGGCATTTTCATTTCCTGCTCCCCCTACTCCATTCCCTGGCCTGCTTCCCTCGCAGTCTGAACACCCTCTGCATCAGCCAGTGGATTCTTCAGGAAAGGAAAGAAGGTAGGGGAGCCTGAGTGGCTCAGTAGTTTAAGCGTCCAACTTTGGCTCAGGTCATGATCTCATGGTTCGTCGGTTTGAGCCCCGTGTCGGGCTCTGTGCTGACAGCTTGGAGCCTGGAGTCTGCTTCAGATTCTGTGTCTCCCTCTGTCTCTGCTCCTCCCCCGCTCATGCTCTGTCTCTCTCTCAAAAATAAATAAACATTAAAAAATAAATAAAAAAAAGAAAGCAGGTAGAAGTGAGCTTAAAGGTAGGATGGGAATGTGCTGCATGTCCCCATCTTCTGCTCCTCACCTGGCTTTGTATATCTTCTCTGATCTGTTTCAAAACACCAGATTTAACACCTTGCTTGTGACATGTACAGTTATCAAAAAAACCCAGTACTATTAATTGTAGATTGAAAATACATGTAGCAATGACTAGGGAAACTTTAGATTGAAAGGGACCAAAGGGGTCCAAAGAGTTGGAACTTCCACTTTTGTCAGTTTAACTAGAGTTTATTGAACCCTGTAATATGTGAAATACTTGTCCTGCTATTCCCTCTCTCATTTATTGGACTGATGGTCATTCCTGTCATTTCTGGATACTTCTGGTGAGTGGCAGTTTACCCAGGAAGAGAATTTGGGATGGTGGTAAGAGTGTGGGTTTTAAATACATGGGCTGTGTGACATAGGATGAATGGTCAACCACAGCTGAAGTTACGAAGATAGGGGTTCCTCCAAACCATATAATCTGAGATTACAGATTGCACTGGGAAAAAAAATCTCATGTCATATAGATTATTACCTCAAGTGATTAAAGAGTAAATGCTATGTAGTATCCATAGGTGTATATACTTAAACATAAGTAAAACTTATTTTGATGACAGGAGAGCATTTAGAAACCAAACCAAACCAAAAATAAGTTCCTAGTAGAATTAGGAGGATGGTGTAGGTATGTTTCAAAAAATGAAGTACTTTTTGTCAAGAGACTTAATAGAGACTGAGGAAAATTGCAAAATTTTCAAATAATCCAAGGAGGGAATTCACATAATATAAACAATCATTATAAGAGTTATTGATCTAAAGGTAACACTGGAGCTGCCACTGCTAATGAGGTAGCTTCAGTTGAAAGTACCTGCTGTCAGCATCTTTTATACGCAAAGAAGTGCTAAAACAGCTCCCACATAATCCATGAGGGAAATTTCTGTTAACAGAGTTTTAATGCTCAGAAAGGGTCATGGTGATCTGAAGCTGCCAGAAACCTACTTCAACCGGGACAGCTTTGAGAGAATATTTAGTTCAGATGAACTAAATATTTTACAGATGAACAAATTGAGGTTCAGAGAACATGTGTTTTAATGCCAGAAAGATTTGGGTTCAAACCCTCAATCTCTAAATTGATGATACTGTCTCTTGCTGTTTCTAGCTAAATGACCTTGGACAGATTGCATAATTTCTGTATGCCTCATTCCTACCATCAGGATAAAGCAAAGCCTTCCTTTTTAGTTCCACTGAGGGTTAAACTGAAGTCTCTTCTTAAATTCCTCAGAGGGATATGTGCATACTGGACGCACAGTAAAGGATAGATGTTCTTACCTCATAGGACTAACCAGTCCATGAAAAAAAAAAGTTTTCATTGTCAGACTATTTTTTGAGCCATAAAATGCTTATGTCTTTTGGTCTAGTAATCTGTAAATGGAGACAATGATACTTTGTCTAAGGAATGAAAAAGCTATTAGCATTAAGAAGTTTGTGGCATTGTTGTTTGTAATAAAAATATTTTGGAAATCACTTAAAATGTATTATAACAGAGAATGAGTTAAGTAAATTACTATCAATACTGAGAGATATTATATACTCATTATAATGATACAAGGTGCATCATTACAATAACAAGACCATGAAGTGATATGAATGAAACTTATGTTAGATTTAACATGCTGGATCCAAAATTGAATTTACACTATGCTTATAAAAATGTAAATATATTTATGCATGTGGGCAAGAATTGGTGGGCAAAATAGAAAAGTGAAAAGGAATTTTTGGTGATTGATGAAATTCTGGGTATATTTTTTCATTTTCATTTTCATTTTCATTACCATTACTCTAAGATTATTTATTATATAAATAGTCACATAAAATGTTTTTTTTAAGGAAAGAAAATTCTTCCCTTCTCATTAGTAAGGTAGTGACCTCTGACTGGAGTTCCACCCTTTACTATCTGAGGAGCCACATTATATTTTATGCTCTGCAGGACATTGTCTAAATCAGTGGATCTTAACCACAAGATCACTTTAGTTGCTAGAAAACAGATTTGAAAGTTGGCATGGTTGGAATGATTTAGAGCAGAAAGTTTATGATGTCATGTGTTTTCTTCACTTCTGAGTAAAGAAACAAAGAGCAAGGATGAATTAGCAAAGTCCAGTTTTACAGGAGATATGCCTGTGGCCACAAAGGCTTCCCTCCTGTATGGACAAGTTAGTACAAGGCAGCTGACTTGGGTTGTGAGAGGGCTTGAGACCACGTCCCACGAGGACTGGTTGAACTGGATCAATCGACTGTGAAATGCTTGTGGCCTTAATATTTTTGAAGGTAGGTCAAGCAGAAGAGAGAGTAGACCTGTTCAGCCTTAGAACAATGAGTAGTAGATATCAGGTGATAAAGTTCAGCTCAATACGAGAAAGAATTTTTTAATAGTCACAGATGTCTCAAAGTAGGAGGGTTCAACTCAGGAGGTGGTGAGCTCACTGTTCTTGGAGGTATTGATAACTTCAGAGAGGCTGAAGGCTCAAGTGGGGACACAGTATTGGCTGAGGCTGGTGTCACAAAGGTCGGAGATGGTCTTTGAGGTACCTTCCAACCCTGAGATTCCGTAACTCTTCTTGGAGCTTTATTCCTAGTTGGTGACAGCAAGTCTCTGGGATCCACCCTCACCTCCTTTCTTGTCACCCACCCTGAGGCATTCAAGGGAGTTATTCCCTGTCACCATGTCTCAATATCACCATTACCAAAATAAGGAAGTTAGTGACCCATTATTAACTATCTCACTTTATTATAGGGATTAACAAAGATTAGTAAAGAAGAATTGTCAAGAGATTAAATTTCCCTGAGGACAAATAATTTGGCTGCAGTTTAGGTGAATCATTTTAGGAGAAATAGCCACAGATGACAAAATATTCTGACTCAGTATAAATGATAACTATTTTACAAACTCATTCATTCTGAAATATTTATTGAAATCATATAAACACTAAGAATTTTTTCTAACGTATGTGGCATATATAAATAACACTGTACAAATACACAAAAAGTAATTAAGCAAAATGTTTTTTTTCCATAAAATATTTTGGACTTAATCAGAATTATTCTAAATCTCTTATTCCCCTCCCTCAATTTACAGTCCATTTGGTGTTTTATTTCAGGCTCTCTTTTCAGAGGGATTCTTGGATATGTTCAGAAATTGGAAAGGGACATTAAAGATTATGATCTAGTTTTTACCAAATAAACAGTGACTGTGAGATTTTGCCACTTTTCCAGATTGTGCTAGTTTATGCACATAATTTACAAGTAAGAGGGCGTGAACAGACAGCAGGACACTGACAAATACAGGAAAGAAGGCAGTTTGTCACTTTAGTGGCTGCAAGGAGGCAGTTTTTTCTAAGTGGTGCAGTGGAAGCAACGCAACAAGGAGCTTTACTGGGTAACAGGTGGGTCTTGAAGAAAGCTGGGACTAGGAGCTCTTCTTTTCTTCTAAAAGTAGGGAGGTCTTCCTGGGGTTCTGTGTTGAAGAAGAACTGGTTTTCCTACCCTGCAGAGATTTGCATGGATTTAAAGGATGAATAGGAAAGAGCATAATTGAGCTCCAGTAATACATAGTGAGTATAAAGGTGACTGGGAGACTGAGAGCAGTTTTGGGGAGTGGCTTACTAAGGTAGGTGGCACTGGGAGGGGTAAGCCTCAGAAGCAGGTGACTTGAGGTGTATTACCTATAGAGAATTTTAAAATAGCGATGGGATACCTGGGTGGGCTCATTTTGTAGAGTGATTCTTGATTTCGGCTCAGGTCATGATCTTATGATTTATGAGATTGAGCCCCACATTGGGCTCTGGGCTGAACGTGAAGCCTGGTTGAGATTCTTCTCTCTTTCTCTCTCTCTCTTTCTGCCTCTCCCCCCGCCCCCCCACCTCTGAAAATAATAACTAAATAAACATTTTAAAAAAATCCAATGATGGAAAGCACTAAAAGTGGGTTTGCTTTAAAAAAATTTTTTTTTTTTCAACGCGTATTTATTTTTGGGACAGAGAGAGACAGAGCATGAGCGGGGGAGGGGCAGAGAGAGAGAGGGAGACACAGAATCGGAAACAGGCTCCAGGCTCTGAGCCATCAGTCCAGAGCCTGACGCGGGGCTCGAACTCCCGGACCGCGAGATCCTGACCTGGCTGAAGTCGGACGCTTAACCGACTGCGCCACCCAGGCGCCCCGTAAAAGTGGATTTGCTTTTAATCATTACATACTCTCGTGATTCTCAATGATGCCCGTGATAAAATACACTTCGAAAAAATCTTTTGTTCTAAGTTTTAGAATAATTACTAGGGTAGCTATTACTAATATACATGTAAGCTTCCCAGAGCTCATTTTTATATTTTATCTTTTAATGAGCATTGTCTTCTACATGGAAGTTAATTCAGAAAACTCCAAGTTATATAAATGGTGCTCACTGAGAATATGTGGACTCAGCTACATGTGTTGATTTTGAGAATCAGTTCATAGTGGTTTGGAATTTTTACTGCTCCTTTCATGTGCACTTTGCATCTCCAATGTAGCACATCTAGTCCTGTATTTAAACTGAAGATTTGAAATTAACAGTGATGGCACAGTGATTATGAAGATGAAGAAACAGGATTTAAGTTACATTATTCTGTAGCTTATATGACCACTTAGGGATTTTATTTGTGCTTAAAATTTAAAACAGACCACATATGAACTGCAAGGTAAAATATTTTTGTTTGGTAAGTGCAAGTTCTTTTTATTAATTTTTTTAATGTTTTTATTTTAGTTTTGAGAGAGAGAGAGACAGACACAGAATGTGAGTGGGGGAGGGGCAGAGAGAGAGGGAGACACAGAATTGGAAGCAGGCTCCAGGCTTTGAGCTGTCAGCACAGAGCTGGACGTGGGGCTCGAACTCACAAACTGTGAGATCATGACCAGAGCTGAAGTGGGACGCTTAACTGACTGAGCCACCCAGGCGACCCTGGCAAGTGCAAGTTCTAATGCATATGTGAAATATCCTACAGACCTTGAATAATAAGGTCTAAAATAGAAATGTATTCTTCTTTTGAATGAATTGTTTTAAAACCAAAGACCAGACACCATATGGTTTCACTCTTATGTGGATCCTGAGAAACTTAACAGGAACCCATGGGGGAGGGGAAGGAAAAAAAATAAAAAAAGAGGTTAGAGTGGGAGAGAGCCAAAGCATAAGAGACTGTTAAAAACTGAGAACAAACTGAGGGTTGATGGGGGGTGGGAGGGAGGGGAGGGTGGGTGATGGGTATTGAGGAGGGCACCTTTTGGGATGAGCACTGGGTGTTGTATGGAAACCAATTTGTCAATAAATTTCATATATAAAAAAAAAATAAAACCAAAGACCAAAGAAAATGGTGATTCTTTTGTGGTAATTATTGGAAATAATTTTGTTGTATAGAAGTGGAAGTTTTAAAACATTATCTGCTTTACCAGCACTCTCAACAATAGCCAAATTATGGAAAGAGCCTAAATGTCCATCAACTGATGAATGGATAAAGAAATTGTGGTATATATACACAATGGAATACTATGTGGCAATGAGAAAAAATGAAATATGGCCTTTTGTAGCAACGTGGATGGAACTGGAGAGTGTGATGCTAAGTGAAATAAGCCATACAGAGAAAGACAGATACCATATGGTTTCACTCTTATGTGGATCCTGAGAAACTTAACAGGAACCCATGGGGGAGGGGAAGGAAAAAAAAAAAAAAAAGAGGATAGAGTGGGAGAGAGCCAAAGCATAAGAGATTGTTAAAAACTGAGAACAAACTGAGGGTTGATGGGGGGTGGGAGGGAGGGGAGGGTGGGTGATGGGTATTGAAGAGGGCACCTTTTGGGATGAGCACTGGGTGTTGTATGGAAACCAATTTGTCAATAAATTTCATATATATATAAAAAAAAAACATTATCTGCTTTAGATGTTACAACTTCTCAGTCCCCTGCTGGTCTTTGGATTGGGCAGTTTTGGGTCAAGTCCTGTTGAATACTGAATCATTTAACAATTTTTTTTAATGTTTATTGATTTCTGAGAGAGAGAGAGAGAGAGAGAGAGACAGACAGACAGACAGACAGATGGACGGAGTGTGAGAGGGGGGAGGGGCAAAGAGAGAGGGAGACAAAGAATCTGAAGCAGGCTCCGGGCTCCGAGCTGGCAGCACAGAGCCAGACGCGCGGCTAGAACCCATGAACCACGAGATCATGACCTGAGCTAAAGTCGGACCCTTAACCAACTGAGCCACCCAGGCGCCCCTGAGTTACTGAATTATTTTAAACCTAAACTTTCTCATGAATGAAAAAGGCATATCCTTTGTAGAGTTATTGTGAGATTAAATGGGATAATGCATGTAAGTAGCTAGAACAATAACAGGAACATAGCAAATGTTCAATAAATGACAGTTTGATGATAATAATAGAAATAGTTACTGAGTTTTATGAAATTCATTGCAGAAAGTCGTCTCATATTAAAGAGATCCAAGCTGAGATACATACAATTATAGGTAAAGACACTGAGACTTCTCTAGATATAGTATGCTATTCTTGTTATAAGGAAGTGAATAGTCTCATTTATTCACTTAAAAAAACATCTTTTGAGGGGAGGTTACAGGCACCATTTTAAGTGACGTATATAGCAGTAAATAAGATAGATAAGGTCTTTATTCTCATAGAGCCTATTAGCAAAATTCTGGTGGAATTAAAATTCCCTTTTAGGTGCCACTACATGAACTGGGTAGACTGAAGCCCCATTTCTGGTTAACGTTGTGGTGCCTAGAGTAAGTGGGGAATAAATGGAATCTCAGATCAGCAGTGTGGCTTATTTGGAAGAGCTTGTATTGTGCAGTCAGACTGGGTTGAACTTCAGCTTCTCTGTGCATGAATTATGTGACATTGAGCAGATCATTTCACATGTCTCTGATTCAGGTTCTTTATCTCTAAGATGATGATAGTAATCCCTACCTCACGGCATACTTGTGAGAAATAAATATAAACACAAAGAAAAGGATATAGTAGTATCCCTGGCACAAAGAGGTACTCAACAGATGTTAGCCCTTTTCTTTCTTCTCTTATCCAATTGTGCTTGAAGAGAACCTAGCTCTGTTGGACTCATCATTCTTTACACATACATATACATATGTATGCCCATATGGACACATCACATTTGAGGAAATCATAGCTGGAAGGACATTGACTGATGCTTAAGGCATATTATTCAGGGTTGACAATGGCTGTTTGTTCTAGTAATCAGAATATACTTAGAAGCATGCCAACTGGTAGTTTGTAGTCCTCTCCATCTTTAATAGGGCAACCACCTACTCATTCCAAACTATAGACCTATATGTTTACCAACCTGATGTCTATAATACCTGTTTGCTTCTGACAAAGTGTACATGTGATGTCTTTGACCAGTCTATTACTTGAGGAGTGGGTCAGCTTTAAACACTGTTGACAACATTATATTCTTTACTACCTTGTGGAGAAAATTAGAACAAACTAAGAGTTTTACCTTTCATTGAATTTTTCTTACACTTTTACCTCATGGAGAAAGAATTGCTTGTGGGAGAAAAATCTATGTCCCCAGTGGACTAATACTCCTATAGAATCTAAACCTTAATACTACCATGTAAGTCAGCAGAGATAGGAACTGAGGGAGGAGATGATTTTTCATGGGTAAGTGATATATCCTACTGCCCCATTTTATTTAAAATTTTTTTTATGTCGGGGCGCCTGGGTGGCTCAGTTGGCTGAGCGTCTGACTTCAGCTCAGGTCATGATCTCATGGCTTGTGAGTTTGAGCCCTGCGTCGGGCTCTGTGCTTGGAGCCTGGAGCCTGCTTCAGGTTTTGTGTCTCCCTCTCTCTCTGCCCCTCCCCCGCTCATGCTCTGCCTCTCTCTCTCTCTCAAAAATAAATAATAAACGTTCAAAAAATTTTTTTTAAATTTTTTATGTTTATTCTTTTTTTTTTTTTTTTCAACGTTTATTTATTTTTGGGACAGAGAGAGACAGAGCATGAACGGGGGAGGGGCAGAGAGAGAGGGAGACACAGAATCAGAAACAGGCTCCAGGCTCCGAGCCATCAGCCCAGAGCCTGACGCGGGGCTCGAACTCACGGACCGCAAGATCGTGACCTGGCTGAAGTCGGACGCTTAACCGACTGCGCCACCCAGGCGCCCCGTATGTTTATTCTTAAGACAGAGAAACAGAGCATGAGTGGGGGAGGGGCAGAGAGCGAGGGAGACACAGTATCTGAAGCAGGCTGCAGGCTCCAAGCTGTCAGCACAGAGCCTGATGAGGGACTCGAACCCACAAACCATGAGATCATGACCTGAGCCCAAGTTGGATGCTTAACCAACTGAGTCACCCAGGAACCCCTGCTGCCCCATTTTTGTAAACCTTATGGTGATAATGTGACATCCCACTTGGGTGACAGGACATATGCTTTCTACTTCCCTTGACAGAATAACAATATCCTGATTGCATCATGGATTTTTATTCTTTCAAAGTAAGAAAACCTCAACAAGGCAAACTGATGTGTTATCTACAGCTTGCTAGGAAAAGATCACTGAATATCAACTATTCCAAAACCAATTTCCTGAATTTTTATTCATTTTTTTTTTCTCAACGTTTTAATTTATTTTTGGGACAGAGAGAGACAGAGCATGAACGGGGGAGGGGCAGAGAGAGAGGGAGACACAGAATCGGAAACAGGCTCCAGGCTCTGAGCCATCAGCCCAGAGCCTGACGCGGGGCTCGAACTCACGGACCACGAGATCGTGACCTGGCTGAAGTCGGACGCTTAACCGACTGCGCCACCCAGGCGCCCCAGCCAATTTCCTGAATTTTGATAAAAGTTCTCTGGCATTTGACCACCTTAGAGTTAAGAATTCTATACAATTGTCATCTTATTGTTTACCTTCACTTACCTTGTAATTGGTAAATTGCATCTAGTTTACCTTGGAGGTAGTGAGCAAGGAAATGACGTTTCTTAGTACCTGATATTATACAGAGGCCCTGTTGATTCTTTTATGATCATAGTTGGCATTTAAAAACAACTTTGATTTTTTTCCTGGATAAAATGAGCATAATCATGTATGTGATGTAGAACTTTGGGGTCTCAGTCCTTCATTGTCTGTGTACTGGACAGAACACGTGAATGCAGAAAACTTGAATCTGTAATAGGTGTCTATCTGTATTTTCCTCTGACAAGTAGTACACTGGCCTTTAATGCAGGGATAATTTTGTTAAGCAGATGTGAATTCCCTTTGCAGAATTATATGGTTTCCCTTATCCACTCTTCCATTCTTCCTGGAAGTAATATTATTCTCCTTGAGTTTTAGGCAGATATGAGTCTGCCCAAGGAAATTTCACTCCCAGTCTCCTTTGCACCTAGGTTTGTCCATATCACTAAATTTTGGTCAATGGGATGCAAACAGAATTGATATGTGGAACTTTTAGGTCACATTTTTATAGGGAAGCTGCTAGCCTTCTACTCTCTTCATTTCTTTCCTTTGGCTTTAAAATGGTGACAACCAGAGAAGCAGCCCTGGATTAAGAGCAAGCTGCTTGTTGAAGATGGTAGGGGCATACTCCCAGCCTGGGTCTCTACATAACTCTGTGGAGCAAAGCTGCCCACTTACCTTGGATGATCCCTCTGTACCTAGACTACTGTTACCTCACAGAGAAATAAACTTTAGTATTATCTAAGTCACTGTATATTGGAGCCTCTTTGTTACAGCAGCTGAACCTACACTCTAGCTAATATATACTTCCAAAGGTCATCTGACTGATAAATCCTATGGAACTCTCCATAGTTCCACAATGTTGACTGCGATCTGGATGCTTGTCACTTCCAATTCACTATTACTTATTATTTATTAGAAGTTTTCCCAGGAGAAGTAAAATTCACAGAACCCAGCATATGAAGAGTGTGTAGTTAAATGATTCCTCCAGAATCTCCAGATGTCCTTTTTGGATTAAGACCATTGGAGAATTGCACACCTGGCCTGTCTTGATTTGGCTTCTTGGAGAATTGCTGCATGGATCTGAGCTTTGGCCTTGTGCCATCAGCCCACACTGAGAAATGCTAGCAAACAACCTTGTGAGCCCCACTGCTGTATGTCAAAGAGGATGTATTTGAGGATGTGGTTTGCTACCCTTTGTGAGGACTCAAGGGAGAAGTTTCTTTCAGTCCTTATACCAGAAATAGTTGTGCTTTGCCTGAGCAACTGGCTTGTTTTGTTTTTGTGGACACTCTAAATTGTGTAACTGTATGTGTCTTTCAAAGCCATCTCAAATCCTTTGGGAACGAGACAGGGTATAAAATAAAGATAGTTGGAGTTAAGACCAATATCCTTGTTTAACTCATTATATTGCTTTTGGAAAAGTCACTTTACTTGGCTTTATTTCCTTTGCTTATAAGTTAGAGATAATGAGTTCTTCCTGTGAATAAAGTATAAATTAATATTTATAAAACACTTAGGGCTCCCACAACATAAGTAATTATGGAAACTAACAGTAATATTTCATTTTTTATAAATCTCTGCTATTTTAAAAAAATATTTAATTTTTTTTATGTAATCTCTACACCCAGTGTGGGGCTTGAACCCACAATCCCGAGATCAAGAGTCACATGCTCCACCGACTGAACCAGTCAGGCACCCCAAAACTCTGCTATTTTGTAAATCCCTGTCCTTTTATGTGCTTTCTGAACTTTTCTTATTCATTCATTTATTCAACAACTTTGAAGATATACTAGTGCACCTAACATCCTGGAAGGATACAATTTAATAAGCCTGGATCCTTGCTCTCAAGTAGCCTGAGGAGTTGAGGATGTGATTTCACCAAATTCAAGATTTAAATAAGAAACAAATCAATGAATAAATAAATACCCTTAATTATAAAATTCTGAAATAGCAATGAAGAAAATGATTAGGAAACCGTGGGAGAAGATAATGATAATTCTAGAGGTAGAGATGGAAAGTACCTGTAAGATGGCAGCATTCAAACAAAGATTTGGAGGATAAAAAGGAACAACTCTGTTGGCACTGGGGAAATAAGTGTGAATGCATGAAAGAATTTGGTACAGTAATGGATCTGAACACAGATGGTGGCATGACAGCAAACAAGGGCAAGAGGGGGAGTTAGGAGAGGTCAGGACCATGCCATATGGTGGCTGAGCTGAGTTGTTGAAGAATGAGTAAGAGTTAGCTAGAGTTAGCTAGAGAAAGAGTAGGAAGGGTGAACTAGACAGTGAACTGCATGGCCGAATGTACAGAGGTGTGTAACCGCATGCTTTGGAGGCTGTTGTATTTAAGCATCAAGTGAAAGAGAGTATGAGAGTATGAGGGGAGATGAAGCCGGAGAAGAAGCTAAGAATTGGATCATGGAGAACTTGAGTGCCTAATGCTTTCTTCCCCATCAAATGGCTGGTAGGTGGGAGGGAGCTGGGTTCAATCTCCTAATGATTTTAGGATAGTTACTTGGGAAAATATTTGCTAGCAGTTTCTTAAATAAAAACTTACTCCCTGCTCCATACTTTCTTTGAAATAGGGCCCTTGAGTAGAGATGGTCAGAAATGACTGTTTTGAAACCTGAGATAAAGCTGTTGAGAGAAGGTTAATCATCCTCACCTTTGCCTGTACCTTGTCAGCTCCTATCACCACCTGCTCCTTTCCTAGCTCTTGTCTTGTCTAGACCTCTGCAGGGAGAATTACCACTGGGTGCCCCTCCCACTTCCTAATGCATATAGATGTACTTAGTAAAATGCTCCACAGATATGAGGTATTATTATTTGTGCTAATAGCACTAGATTTAGACTCAGGGGCTCGTCCTGGGTCCTCTACTTAATAGGTGAGTGACACTGGGCAGAGATTACTTCCTGGAACTGTTTCCTCACATGTGTAAAGGGAAAAGTACCTACCTCCTTGAGTTGTAAGGATTAAATGAATAATGGAATATGTGTGAAACACTTACATAATATCTGCTTAATAAATTATGGGTGCTTTTGTTTAAGTAGGAAAATAATCAAAAGGGAAAGCATATTCCAAGTCCTTTTCTGAAAGTCCTTTCTTTTCAGCAAATAGAGAATCTACTGAAAAAAATGAGGCAATTGATCTTGGTCAAGTCACTTAACCCATTTCTTCATCCAAACAGTGGGGACTACAATTTCCCTTTTGTGTAATTTTTTTTTTCCAACGTTTATTTATTTTTGGGACAGAGAGAGACAGAGCATGAACGGGGGAGGGGCAGAGAGAGAGGGAGACACAGAATCGGAAGCAGGCTCCAGGCTCTGAGCCATCAGCCCAGAGCCTGACGCGGGGCTCGAACTCACGGACCGCGAGATCGTGACCTGGCTGAAGTCGGACGTTTAACCGACTGCACCACCCAGGCACCCCGCCTTTTGTGTAATTTATTGGATGTTTATAAGGAATAGATGTGATTTAGATGCAAAAGTTCTCTGAAAACTATTATTTTGTTTTGTTTACAATGCTAGTCTGGAGCATTAGAGTCTGGAATCTCTAAGAAAGAGATTCCAAGGGCTTTATTAGGTAAAAAACTTGTGAGACAAAATGGGGTGGGAGCTATAGAAGTGGACAGAGCTGTCAGATGGTGATGGAGGTCTGACCTGAGGGAAGTAGAGAGGTGGGGTCATTTGGTGGAAGCTGTGCCATTCAAGGCAGGTTTGGCAGTGGGGGACAACCTTGAACCAAAGTCAGTCAATTAGAGGAATCCTGCATGTCTGTCTTTTTTTTTTTTTTTTTTTTAAGTCAGATACTGTGTTTATAAAAAGCAATGAGGTATTGTTATGTTAGTTATGATGTTGGTTCCAGGGCACTGTCACAAATAAAAAGCATTGACTTTAAATAACTAGGTGGGTATAATCGGCTGATTGTTGAAAATAAAATCTTAAAATTGAAGTACTTTTAAGACTATCTGTACTCATATGCCAACATTACACCATTGTTAGTAATCTTTGGAAAAATACCTTATTCTTTTCTGTTCAACTCCAACCAGATTTCATTAAATTAAACAAAGCAATTTTTAGAAAAAAAGTATACTGCCTACACTAACTTTCTGGCCTTTCTATTTCTTTTTTTTTCCTCCATGCTTAATGCTTATTTTATTTTTTATTTATTTTATTTTTAAAATTTACATCCTAATTAGTTAGCATATAGTGCAACAATGATTTCAGGAGTAGAGTCCTTAGTGCCCCTTACCCATTTACCATTTAGCCCATCCCCCCTCCTGCACCCCCTCCAGTAACCCTCTGTTTGTTCTCCATATTTATGAGTCTCTTATGTTTTGTCCCCCTCCCTGTTTTTATATTATTTTTGTTTCCCTTCCCTTACGTTCATCTGTTTTGTCTCTTAAAGCCCTCATATGAATGAATCTCAAGATATTTGTCTTTCTCTGACTAACTTCACTTAGCATAATACCCTCCAGTTCCATCCACATAGTTTCAAATGGCAAGATTTCATTCTTTTTGATTGCTGAGTAATACTCCATTGTATATATATATATACCACATCTTCTTTATCCATTCATCCGTCAATGGACATTTGGGCTCTTTCCATGCTTTGGCTATTGTTGATAGTGCTGCTATAAACATGGGGGTGCAGGTGTCCCTTTGAAGCAGCACACCTGTGTCCCTTGGATAAATACCTGGTAGTGCAATTGCTGGTCGTAAGGTAGTTCTGTTTTTAGTTTTTTGAGGAACCTCCATCCTGTTTTCCAGAGTGGCTGCACCAGCTTGCATTTCCACCAACAATGCAAAAGAGATCCTCTTTCTCTGCATCCTTGCCAACATCTGTTGTTGCCTGAGTTGTTAATGTTAGCCATTCTGACAGGTGTGAGGTGGTATCTCATTGTGGTTTTGATTTGTATTTCCCTGATGTTGAGTGATGTTGAGCATGTTTTCATGTGTCGGTTGGCCATCTGGATGTCTTCTTTGGAGAAGTGTCTATGCATGTCTTTGCCCATTTCTTCACTGGATTATTTGTTTTTTGGGTGTTGAGTTTGATAAGTTCTTTACAGATTTTGGATACTAACCCTTTATCTGATATGTCGATTGCAAATACCTTCTCCCGGTTCTATCGGTTGCCTTTTAGTTTTGCTGATTGTTTCCTTCACTGTGCAGAAGCTTTTTATTTTGATGAGGTCCCAGTAGTTCATTTTTGCTTTTGTTTCCCTTGCCTCTGGAGACGTGTTGAGTAAGAAGTTGCTGCGGCCAAAATCAAAGAGATTTCTGCCTACTTTCTCCTCAAGGATTGATGGCTTCCTGCTTTACATTTAGGTCTTTCATCCATTTTGAGTTTATTTTTGTGTATGGTGTAGGAAAGTGGTCCAGGTTCATTTTTCTGCATGTCGCTGTCCAGTTTTCCCAGCACCACTTGCTGAAGAGACTGTCTTTATTCCATTGGATATTCTTTCCTGCTTTGTCAAAGATTAGTGGGTCCATTTCTGGGTTCATTATTCTGTTCCACTGATCTGAGTGTCTGTTCTTGTGCCAGTACCATACTGTCTTTATGACTACAGCTTTGTAGTATAGCTTGAAGTCTGGGATTGTGATGCCTCCTGCTTAGTTTTTATTTTTCAAGATCACTTTGGCCATTCCAGGTCTTTTCTGGTTCCATACAAATTTTAGGATTGTTTGATCTGGCTCTGTGAAGAATGCTGGTGTTATTTTGATAGGGATTGCATTGAATATGTAGATTGCTTTGGGTAGTATTGACATTTTAACAATATTTGTTCTTCCTATCCAGGAGCATGAAATCTTTTTCCATTTTTTTGTGTCTTCCTTAGTTTCTTTCATAAGCTTCCTATAGTTTTCAGTGTATAGAAATTTCACCTCTTTGGTTAGATTTGTTCCTAGGTATTTTATGGTTTTTGGTGCAATTGTAAATGGGATCAATTCCTTGATTTCTTTTTCTGTTGCTTCATTATTGGTGTATAGGAACTGCCTGTCTTTCTGAATGCAGTAGCCAAGCTCTCCCTGTTGAGCTCAGTGATTGCCTGGGAGGAGCTTGTGGGACGTGTGGCCTTAGCACAAAGAAGTGATGGATTTCAGTGTGGCAGCTGAGGCCGTTAGTCATTCTTTTCCCTGTAGCTGGTACATTCTCACAGCCAAAGCATTTGCCATGATGAAGAATCTGTTTTCTAAATAGGAGAATAGACTGTTTGCAAATAAAACTGTTTATTCTGATACTTCTTAATATGTAAGAGAACTCTTTCTAACAAGTCCGATGCAGCTGGTCTTTCAGTGAAAGTAATAAATAGCATGTGGCACTCTGATAATGAACTAAAGGAACTTGTGAGCATGGCTACTGGTTTTATCTTAAGTGGATCCTTGAAAGAGCTAATGGGGATGAGGTTAGTGTTCTCTCTTAGAGCCGGTACCTTTTCTTTCTTGATATACAATAGAATTTATTGATAGCAACCTCTGCATCCATTGACTTTAGAGAGAAATGAAAACGTTCTTTTTTTAAGAATTTTTAAAAATATTTTAAAAATGTTTATTTTTGAGAGAGGAGAGAGAGAAAGAGAGAGAGTGCATGTGGGGGAGGGGTAGAGAGAGGGGGAGACAGAAGATCTGAAGCAGGCTTTGCGCTTTTAGCACAGAGCTGGATGTTGGGCTCGAGCCCAAGAACAATGAGATCATGACCTGAGCTGAAGTTGGACCCTTAACTGATTGAGCCAGCCAGGTGCTCCATGCACTCTCTCTTTGAACAATTGCTTATGCTTGTGAAGCACTTCACATTTTACACACTTAATATGTTCATCTTCTCATGTGATTGTCACAAAAATCTTGAAGAGTAAGAACTCTCAGTTTAGAGGGATCAAAATAGGGATCAGAAAGGTTAAACAGTGTGTGTAAAGCATAGGGCTTATAAGTGGCTAAGTGGGGACTTGAACCCGTGCCATAGTTATTTCCAGATTTTGTCACTGCAGGGCAGAGTTTGCACACACCTCTAATTTGATGAAGAAGAAACATTCAAAGTCTGTCTTATCATTGCTCCCAGTTTGAATGTCCTCATTTTATAAATAATAGGAAAAATCTGGTGAGGCTCCACAGAATAGCATCAGACACTTTTAAATGGGCCCTTGGAGGAGCACTGAAGGGAGTTGGTCACTCATTTTGGAAAAGAGAAAGCTGAGGATTGATTTCATTACTCGCTTTACAGCCACGAGGGGTTATTATGAGGTAGGATGGACAAATTGCTCTCCGTCTCCAGAAACATCAGAATGTCAGGAAATAGGGCTTAATGTGGAGGCAGAAGAACTTTCTGGGTTGTCAGGGTAATTAAACAAATAAACCTCCAAGACCATGAGGAAAGGTTTGAATAGGTTTACAGATAAGAATAAATACAACTGTCTGGCTCGTTTCCTACTTGCTTACATGGAGAAGGGAAGGAACTGGTGACCTTCTCTGTACCTTGTGGAACCTGTAATTCTTTGACCTCAGAAGAGACACTTCTGCATCTACTGGTTAGCATCATAACGTGATGACTTCAGTCATGTGATAACCCTGACCTAACTCAGCCCTTATGTTGGTGTTACAGAAAGCTTACTGTCATTTTGTTTATTCATTCATACAACAAATATTTATTGAGTGACTACTACTACTTTTCAGGCTCTATTCTAGGTGCTAAGGATCTAGGTAGTGGTGAGTAGACAAGGCCCCTGCCTTTATTGCTTTTATGTCATAGTGAGTGGGAAACCACTTAATTAATAAACAAATAAATAACAAATTCCTTTAGTCATATGTGCTGTGGAAACAATAGAAGAGTGTCATGTGATGGGGAGACTCTGGCTACTTTAGACTCAGTGGTCTGGGGAAGTTTCTCTAAAGAAACCATTTGATCTGAGCCCTCAGAAATGAGAAGGACTAAGCCCTGCAAACATTTAGAGGAAGAACATTCCTGGCAGAGGTAACATCAGTGTAAGGTCATGTTTGGGCTGAACCTTGAATATAGAGATATAGTGGAAGAAGTTTAGCGGGGAGACAGAAAACCAAGAGTGAAGATTTATTGGGAAGCACTTTGTGCAAATGGTGTAGTTTGGCTGGAGGTAGAGATGGTGTAGAGGCATCATTCTCAAACTTGAGTATGCTTCAAAATCACCAGTAGAGCATGTTAAGACTCAGCTGCTGGACCCCACACCCAGAGTTTCTGATTTAGTTGGTCTGCTGTGAATCCTGAACATTTGCATTTCTGTAAGTTACCAGGTGATACTGATGCTGCTGGTTCGGGGACCATGTTTAGAGAACCCCTGGAAAGATTGATTACCATCTAATTAACATATTCATATTAGTAAGAAAAACTAACATTTGCTAAGCCATCACTTTATGTAAGGTACTGCATGGACTTTCTTACGGAATCTATATAACTGCTCCACAAAATAGGAATGATGACTATCCATTTTACAGTAGTGGAAATAAGCATGGAGAGATCAAATAATTTTCTAAAGCTTATAAAGCTTCACGAAGGAAGAAAGAGGCAGAACCAGAGGGTGAACCATGACCTTGGGATTCCAGAGTTGTTCACCATCATACTATAATTCAACTATAAAACCCAGAGAGGTAGAGAGTCAGCAGCTGACCGGGTAATTTAATCAACATGGAATGAAGGGATCATGTAAGGAAAATGCAGCATGGGTATATTAGATCCAGTTGGTTTCTTCCTCTTGTTTTTTCCTAAGAGAATCCTGATTTTGTTTAGTTTCCACTTTCCCAGCTCAGGGGGTAAAACAATTACTCTGAGTCTACGTCTATCAGCACACAGCATTTTCCCGGCAACTGTTATTGGTTCTGGGTAGAATGTGTGTCTTAAATTGGCCACAACAGACTAAATGGAAGCTTTCTATTCCATGACTGGGAGACCAACCCTCTCCTTCTCTTTCTTTGGGTATGCACATGGAAATGTGCCTGGTTGCTGTTGGCAGCCAGTTTTCAACCACGCAGTCAAGGCAATCTCTGCACAAATTTGATATCCTGAGGCTCCAGAGTAGGGAGACGAAGGAAGCTTTTGATGGCACAGACCTGTCATTGAATCATGGAGCTCAGAAGTCTGCATGACTTCTGGACTTTGTTATGTGAGATACCCAATTTCCATATTGCTTGAGCCAGTTTGAGTCAGGGTACAGGCAGCTAAAAGCTTCATAACTTATCAAATGGGTACTGCCATATAAAGGAGAATGTTTGGGATATATAAACTTTTAATATAAAAATGAGAAGTAGATGTTCTAAGTCTTTAGGGTGTTGGGGGACAGAATGTTGTCCATTTAAATTGGGATGCTGTCTGGAAAGGGGTGGGTGGAGGTGGGGGGGTGTGAGATTGCGGAAACTTCTCTGTAATGGCCACAGTCCCTCACATCCTCAGTAAATTCAGATGGCTTCAAAGAAAGTCATCTCAACACATCTCTATTCTTTCTCTCTCTAAGCCCTTTGTCCAGTCTCCAGTTTCCTCCTCAAAATGAGTGTGTAACTCATACTTCAGAATTCTGGATGATATAGTTAAAAACATTTTGCCAAATCAGTTTGGTGTAGAAGACTTTGCCAGTATGATGAGGTAGCTGCAATGATGATTTAATAAAAAATGAAAATTTTACAATCATAATTTTTTCAAAGAAGTCTAATATTGGTGCACAAGGAGGATGATTTTGTACTTCCCATGCTTCTCTGTGACAAAGAAGAGCTGAAATAACCTGTATGTATGATAATAGGTGGTTCATTGGAAAAATGAAGTAATCAGTAATAGAGGATTAGTTGGAAGAACATAAGTGGCAAAAATAGGTTAGTTGAAATGAATTAAACACACTTTACACTGTTCAAAAAATAAAATCATAGCCAAACATAGATCTTTTCTGGAGAAAAATACCAACAAGTACATAAATGTTATTTGGAAAACTTCTAACATACAAACATATGTACATATAAGCATATAAACACTTTTCTAAGTAATATATGTGTACATGTTGGTATTTTTCTCCACAAAGGATTTATGCTATGTTTGGCACAAAGCAAAAAATGTTTGGAATTTGGATGATAAGTTTTTAAGTGTTTCATCACATTGGCCATTAAAGTGGCTCCAAAATTTCTCTCTTAAAATCTTGGAAGGAAAGGTGTAATATTTAAAAATGAAATGGAATAAACCTGTGGGATATTTCAAAAAAAAAGATAAATATGCTTAAAGACATTTGAAATGTTTGCCAAACTGTCATATTATGCATTCAAGTAGCAATACTTGGAGAATCAGTGATTGGGGATATTCAGTTTTGAACATGATTGTGATTAATCTTTTGCCTTGATCATCTTTTTAAATCCTCTCATAGCTGGGGATAATTGTTAGGGTGAACCAGAAGTGACATGGCATTCAACCAGAAAGTGCTAAATAGACTAACATCCTCATGTACATGGGACTGTCTAGTGTATGTATGTATATATATATGTATATATTTATAAACATTTTAGAGAGTGAGAGAGAGCATGAGCAGGGGAGAGGGGCAAAGGGAGAGAGAGAATCCTAAACAGGCTCTACGCTGAGGCTCAACATGGGGCTTGATCCCATGACCCTGGGATCATGACCTGAGCTGAAATCAACACTCAACAGACTGAGCCACCCAGGCACCCCAAGGGACTGTCTAGTTTTAAAACTAAAAGTCCTGTAGCAGGACGACAGATTAATTTAAATGTTGAACTTTGGGTGACTCAAAGTAGAACAACAAAGGCCCAGCCTTTTGTTACAGCTCTACTCCTGTGTCCTTGCTTCTCTACTCTTTTTGAGCCCATTTATCCTCTTGGGGATTTAGAGGTTTCCTGAGCCATCCTAGAGCCAAGAAGCTCAGAAATCAACCGGAGGTCAATAAGGACAATTAGCTGGAGAAAGAAGCGGTATAAGACTTCTGAAGGAGTAGGGTGCAGGAAAAGGAGAGCTGAGATCATAGGATTAATAGAATGGCCGATATTTCCACTCCTCTGTGTAAAAGAGATTTCATATTAATACAATTAACACATCATTACTGGGGTGCTAGGGTGGTTCATTTGGTTGAGCGTCCAGATCTTGATTTCAGCTCAGGTGATGATCTCATGGTTTGTGGGATCAAGTCCCGCGTCAGGCTCCATGCTGACATCGAGGCAGCCTGCATGGGATTCCTCTGTCTTTCTGTCTCTCTCTCTCTGCCCCTTCCCTGCTCATGTGTGCATGCTCTTTCTCAAAATAAATAAAATTAAAAAAAAAAAAGAACACATCATTACTGTTCAAATAGAGCCAGAACACAAGCAAAGGTAGGGCAATAAAAAAATATTTTCCGAGTAAAAACCTGAAAGGAAAAACAGAACAAAACCAAAAACCAAGGAGCACAAAACTCACCCTTACAATCAGTCTTAGAAATGGTTATTCTCTGCCAAGGAGAGGGAACACCCAGGAGAAGCACAAAAAGCATCTCAAAGAAGGAGGAGGAGGCGGAGGAGGAATAGGTTAGATAATCACGCAGTGTGTGATTACATTTTGGACTTGGTGAGGATGTTTGTGACTTTCTTTGGTTGGAAAAGATGGTTGAATGTTGGCTGTCAGCTGGAGCACAACAGACTTAAGGATGATTTACTTTGTTAAACAAGTGATGCTTTGTTGTGTTTAAGAAGGAAGTTGTTTTCAAGCAAGAAAGGACCTAGTAGTTTGCCCAAATTAATATCAAAATATGTTCTAAAGATATCTTAGCAAGTTTATCTGATCTCAGTTCTATCTGTCTGCTCGTCCGTCTGTCAATCAATCAAACGTGTAGTTTATTTGTTTAGTTTTATCTTGTTTGAAGTTTGATTTTTAAAGTAAACACAGGACTTTTGCTTTTCATCAAGGTGGAGGAAAAAGTCTAGCTACATCTTCCCTAAATAACCCTCCCAAACCAGATTTGTCTGAAAAAACAAATGTCTGAAACAACAGTTTCAAGATACTGGACATTAGGCAATGAAGTATCTTTGATCCCTAAGAGATGAGGAACAAATGAGGTGAACCCTGTGAATGTCCCAGTTTACTGCCTGGAGAAATTTCCAGGCTGTGGTTCGGGGAGGGATTGATATAGAGGAGCCCAGAAAATGTTATGACAGAATTACTGAGTTACTAAAAAGAAAGAAGGAAAGAGAGCACATGCACGAGAGAAAGACTAAACCGCATACCACTGCAGACAGGAGACAGAGTATTCTGTAAGGTCTCTGTCAGCTCTCCTGTAAGGAGGTAGACTCTCTGGAAGTATACCAGCATGGGGCAAAGAGGGAGGTCAGCAGATGAAAAGGTGCAGAACTCAACAGAAGTGGAGGAGCAAAGCCAGGGCTAGATAAGGACTCCATAATTTTTTTAATAAGGAGAGATTGATAGTTAATACTAGAGCCACAGTGTGGCTTGCCTGGTAAATTATTTGCAGCTTGTTTTCTGGTATTTATGCTTAAGGACATAGTGAACAGTCCACAATTTATTTTATAGGATGAGGTTCCTTTCTCTTGAGTTCCCATTTGTTTTTAAAAGTCCCAAGTAAAATCTTCCTTAACTTATGAGGAAGGAGTCTGAGCTGAGTGTGACACAATCATCATTTGTCGCCCCTTATCCCCGGTGCCCTCCTGCGCTCTCTAGGGAAGGAGCCTAAGGAGGACTCATTCTTATTTAATTTGAGTGTAGCTTGACCTCCACATTTCTACTGATAAGAGTTAAGGAAGCAAAAGTGAGTTTGTGAAAGGGAAAATGTTGAAAAAAAAAAAGATAAAATGAAATTCATAGAAGGGTGTGTGTGTGTGTGTGTGTGTGTGTGTGTGTGTGTGTGTTCTTTCCTCAAATGAGGTGGGATTTTCTGGAAGATTTTATATCAGAGGTTTCCTAGCACTTTAGATTAATTTTATATTTATATGTAATAAAAAATATGGTATATGTAATCTTCTAACTAGGTTAACTTTTTAATCTTTATGTTATTTCTCAAGTAAAGAACTTATAAACAAATAATGTGAGTTGAACTCCTACTGTGCACATATCATAGAGATGGCAAAAGGTGACTTCCTCCTCTGAGGGCTCTTGTGGTCTGAGAGTGTGGGGTTGGGGCAGAACGGTGGGTGGGGACAGAGCGGAGGGAAGCCAACAGGCAGGTAAACACATACCAGATGGAATGTGGTAACTAGAGTCAGAATTGTTCTTTAGAGATTCTGTGAGTGAGACAGTTTTCTGACTTTTAGAAAGCAAAGAAGACCTTATATGGATTTATACTCAAGTGAAAAAGCATACCCACAAATCACATGGGAGTCTGTAGGTATGTGAGCTGCCCAGCACATGAAATGTCTTCTGCAGCTTCAGTTTAAAAAGAAAGTCAAACACAAAGATGTAGGACAGACATTTTGTGAAATGTTACTTACTACACCTCACCATAAATAGCTGGGAACATCATAAAATTATTTTGGTGTCTTATGTGTGATGTTAGTGATTAGGCCTGAGTAAAAAGTCACGTTCCTGGAGTTGGTACGTCAGACCAACACCCCAAATTCCCATCAAGTTTGGTCCTGTGGCAGGAGAAGTTTGCTTTAGAATGTGGATTGAGTCACTCTCAAGATGACTCTCCATCCAAGAACTGTGGCATTTTCTGGGGGGAGCCCCAGAATCAGAAGCAAGTGTCAACTGGTTATTTGTGAGATTTTCCAACTAGAAACAGTGCTGAGGTGGGTAAATAGAGAAGGGAGGGGATTTGAACTAGAGATAGCATTGAATGTGATGGCAAACACCTTGCTAAGCTGTGTTCTGAAAGTAAAATGGCAGCCCTTGAATAGGGGTCAGAAGAGGGTTAATGGGTAGGTTTTGTTAGAGAAAAATATTTAAAAAACTGTAAAAGTCAAAAGGTAGCCTTGCAGAAAGCGTCAGCTTTGTGATTAAGGTATCAAGGTACTAATTATTCATGGGAAGTTTGTCTGTTTGTCCAGACTTACGTGTTAGAGGCAGCTCTGTGAGTCACAGGATATTTGGTTGTTACAACCCGAAAAGCTAGAATGGGCTTAGGAGCAGGATCCTTTAGGATTAGCAGAGACCCTATGAAATATTTCAAACATCCAAGGTTTTTTTTTAAATGTTTATTTATTTATGAGAGAGAGAGAGAGAGAGAGAGAGAGAGAGAGAGAGCGAGCATGAGTGGGGGAGGGGCAGAGAGAGAGGGAGACACAGAATCCTGAGCAGGCTCCAGGCTCTGAGCTGTCAGCACAGAGCCCAACACAGGGCTGGAATTCATGAACCGCGAGATCATAACCTGAGCCCCCAGATAACCTAAGCCCAGATGCTTAACTGACTGAGCCCCCCAGGTGCCCCTTATGTTTTATTTTAATGTTTATTTATTTTTGAGAGGCAGAGGGAGACAGAGCATGAGTGGGGGAGGGGAAGAGAGCGAGAAAGACACAAAATCTGAAGCAGGCTCCAGGCTGTCAGCACAGAGTCTGACTCGGGCCTCAAACCCACAAACTGCGAGATCATGGCCTGAGCCAAAGTCGGACGCTTACTGACTGAGCCACCCAGGTGCCCCGTTAAGGGTTTATTTTCTTGCATAAATGAAGTCTGGGAGTATGTTGCCCAGTGATGGTATGGCAGCCGCACAGAGTCCTCAGGAGTTTGGACTATTCCAGCTTACAGCATGTCCATCCCAACCCTTGTATTTACAGTCCAAGATTGTGGCTGGAGCTCCACCCGTTATATTCCAAAAGCGGGAAGGAGGGAGGACAGAAGGACTTTTCTTCTTCCTTTTAAGGAAACTTGCTGAAGTACCACACAGTTCTTAAGTTTTATTGGTCAGCCTTAGTCATAAGGCCATATCTACCTTTAAGGAAGTCTGGGAAATAAATTCTTTAACGGACTGTATGGTTGCTCTGAATAAGTTCAGGAATTCAGGGTTTTGCATTTACTGAGGAGATGGGAGGAGAACAGATTTTAGGAAGTGATTGCCATCTTTGCCAAGGAAGTTGCAATTGATTTTGAAAATGGACAGAAGTAGGGGCACCTGGCTGGCTTAGTTGGTTAAGTGCCCGATTCTTGGTTTCGGCTCAGGGCTTCATCTCACAGTTCACGAGTTTGAGCCCTGCGTCCAGCTCTGTGCTGACAGTACGAGTCTGCTTGGGATTCTCAATCTCGCACAGATCCCTAGAGATCTTTGTCTCTCTTGAAAGGCAAAAGCATGCCCTTTAATTAGAACAATCTTTTGTGAAGCATTTGGGAAAGAGACCATCTGCATGCAGGCTTATACTGTGTCTTTGCATTGATTCTTAGTGCCTCTTATGCTTGCAGAAGAGTTTTAAGTTTTCCTTTTGAAGTAATCAGATTTTTCTGTTAATGCTAATGAACAAAATTACTCATAAGGTCATAACTTGTAGATGAAGAATGGTTTTTCTCAGAAAACTTTCAGGGCAGCTGAATACCAGGAAGTCCTCTGTTACAGTGAGTCACCTTTTATATCACCCTCATCCTTACTCTCAACCCCAACCCCGAACTTTTATCCATCCAATTTTAGTTGTCTTTTGAGAACTACCTAAAACTATTCCTGTTCTATCCTCTCCTCTGCTTGCCATCTTTCTGTTCTTTTCTGAGGATTCATTTTTCCAGACTGAAAAGCCCTTATGCTTCTTCAGCTGTTTCCCAAATAACATGATTTGGGGAAAGAAATAAGGAGGAAAATAACATTTTTATGGGGGCTTATTATGTGCTGGATACAATGCTAGGACTTTTATATGCATTATCTTATTTCAGCCTTCACAACAACCCTGTGTGGAGGCTGATATGCTTTATATTCTGCAAGTAAGGAATCAGGTTTATGGAGGTCGCCTATACAGGTCATCTCTCTAAGTTCCTACTTTCAACCAAAGTGCAGGCAGAATTTGGTCTTGGTATGTTGGGGGACAAGACTGTACTCTTCCACCATACCTTGCTGGTCAATCTTCTTGGTTACTCCATTCTGAAGATCCTTGGTTTCCTCAGCTACAAAATAGGACTCATTCCCTAACTACCTCAGGAAGAGACTTCAGGTAAGAGTGATGTACCTGAAATTGACCTTCCCCTACCCCAGACTTAGGGTAGGTGGGCTGGTTTTGCCAGTTCTCTGCGTGGGTGAGCAGGCAGACGTGGAGCCAGAGTCTGCAGAACAGTAGAGAGGGCCATAGTGGGTCTCAGCCCATGGATAGGAATGCCAGTGGGAATATCTTGAAGGGCGATTCAGTCAAGTACTATTACCAGCAGCTTTATGGAGACTTGAAGGCTGGGGAAACTCTTCTTCCAGTGGGGATGATGAAACTGAGCTTCCTGCATCATACAGCTGCCTTCACATAGCTGGGTTATTGTATTCTTTATTGACACTAATGGAACTTATGCCCCTTGCCTGTGTCTGTACTATTTCTGTTGTTGTTGTTGATCATCATTGCACTTTTCAAAATGCTCTCTCTACTGACCAAGTAGTTCATAAGAATTAATAGCAATTAATAGGAAATATGTAGGAAACTTCTTCATTAGCATGATGAAGCTAGATGGCAATGTTATTGGTTTGTATGATTTAATCTTCAAAAACCAGTCTACCACAGGGGTGCCTGGGTGGCTCAGTTGGTTAAGCATCTGACTTTGGCTCATGTCATGATCTCACGGCTTGTGAGTTTGAGCCCCACGTTAGGCTCTGTGCTGACAGCTCGGAGCCTGGAGCCCACTTTGGATTCTGTGTTTCCCTCTCTCTCTGCCCCTCCCCAGCTCACGCTATGTTTCTCTCTCTCTCCTTCAAAAATAAATAAAACATCAAAAAAAAAAAAAAAAACCCAAACCAAACCAAAACCAGTAACAGACCAGCATGCCACAGGCAGAAGCAGTTAACATTTCTCTGGAATTTTATAGAAGAAGGAAATTGACGCATAGAACAGGACCATGTAGCTAGCTTTCAGATCCTTTGGGGGAAATTTGCTTTGGAGCCCCAAATTTGAACATTTCACTGTAGGCACAGTGTGGGTTTTAGAGACAGTTCAGTTATCAGTAAAGCATAGTATGTAAGAGTACCCACCATCCATACAACCTTGGGTGAGTTATTTTTATATTCTTTATTATTAAAAAACCCTTTTAAAAATGTTTATTTATTTATGAGAGAGAAAGTGTGAGCAGGAGAGGGGCAGAGAGAAAGGGAGACAGAGAATCCAAAGCAGGTTCCATGCTGTCAGTGCAGAGCCTGATGTGAGGCTCGAACTCATGAACTGTGAGATCATGTCCTGAGTTGAAATCAAGAGTCGAATGCTTAACCAACTGAGCCACCCAGGTGTCCCCTTAGCTTCTTCAAGGTTCTGTTTCTTCATCTCAAAATGGAGATGGTAAAAGGACCTACCCTCAAAGGTTTATTATGAAGACCAGAGAGATTATTATTATGAGCCACTAGGATGATGACTGGCGCATGTTGACTGGCATATGAATGTTTGTTTAGAAAATAAAAATTAGATGGGGCGCCTGGGTGGCGCAGTCGGTTAAGCGTCCGACTTCAGCCAGGTCACGATCTCGCGGTCCGTGAGTTCGAGCCCCGCATCGGGCTCTGTGCTGACTGCTCAGAGCCTGGAGCCTGTTTCCGATTCTGTGTCTCCCTCTCTCTCTGCCCCTCCCCCGTTCATGCTCTGTCTCTCTCTGTCCCAAAAATAAATAAACGTTGAAAAAAAAATTAAAAAAAAAAAAAAGAAAATAAAAATTAGCTTTTGCTACAAGAGAAAATGACCCATGAGACTGTGAGATTTGAATTTCCTTACTCCTTACCCTATTTTTGTCATCAATGACAGCATATTATAGGGCCTTGATATTTTATAGCTTATTGTATAATTTCATGTGCATTATATAATTTTGCCTGCACAGAATTCTGTGGGCTAGGTTCTGTTAGCTCCTTTTGAAGTTAAACATGCTGAGGGTAGGAGACGCAGAGTAATTTGTTTCATCTCATACACCTAGTACACCTCATACACTACTTTCCTACTAGTACTATTGATTGTTATCGTTTGTATGGCACTTCCCTTGTGCCAAGAAGCCTGTTTTTTTTTTTTTTGTAATGTTAACTCTAACTCTCTTAGCAAACCTCTAAGGTATTAAACCCATTTTACAGGTGGCAAAAGTGAGGTGTAGAGGGGTTAAATAACTTGCTTCAACACCCATGACTAAGTAATGGAGTTATCAGAATTCAGAACCAGGTCTGCTTGAGACCAAAACTCTTGTTGCTCCAATGCACTAACTCTTACCTGCCAAAAGAAAAGATGGAGAGGATTCTGGGAAGATGGCGGCGTAGGAGGACGCTGGGCTCACCGCGCGTCCTGCTGATCACTTAGATTCCACCTACACCTGCCTAAATAACCCAGAAAACCGCCAGAGGATTAGCAGAACAGAGTCACCGGACCCAAGTGCAGACGAGAGGCCCACGGAAGAGGGTAGGAAGGGCGGCGAGGCGGTGCGCGCTCCACGGACTGGCGGGAGGGAGCCGGGGCGGAGGGGCGGCTCGCCGGCCAAGCAGAGCCCCCGAGTCCGGCTTGCAAAAGCGGAGGGGCCTGACGGACTGTGTTCAGACAGCAAGCGCGACTTAGCAAGCGCGACTTAGCGTCTGGGAGGTCATAAGTTAACAGCTCTGCTCGGAAAGCGGGAAGGCTGGAGGACAAAGGGAGGGTGAGCTGCGGAGCCCCCGGACGACAGAGCTCAGTTTGGCGGGGAACAAAGGCGCTAGCCAGCGCCATCTCCCCCGCCCATCCCCCAGCCAAAATCCCAAAGGGAACCGGCTCCGGCCAGGGAAATTGCTCGCTCCGCGCGAACACCCAACTCTGTGCTTCTGCGGAGCCAAACCTCCGGCAGCGATTTGACTCCCTCCGGCTGCCACAGGGCCCCTCCTGAAGTGGATCACCTAAGGAGAAGCGAGCTAAGCCTGCCCCCCCTCCCGCCGTGCACCTTGCCTTCCCACCCCAGCTAATACGCCAGATCCCCAGCATCACAAGCCTGGCAGTGTGCAAGTAGCCCAGACGGGCCACGCCACCCCACAGTGAATCCCGCCCCTAGGAGAGGGGAAGAGAAGGCACACACCAGTCTGACTGTGGCCCCAGCGGTGGGCTGGGGGCAGACATCAGGTCGGACTGCGGCCCCGCCCACCAACTCCAGTTATACACCACAGCACAGGGGAAGTGCCCTGCAGGCCCTCACCACACCAGGGACTATCCAAAATGACCAAGCGGAAGAATTCCCCTCAGAAGAATCTCCAGGAAATAACAACAGCTAATGAGCTGATCAAAAAGGATTTAAATAATATAACAGAAAGTGAATTTAGAATAATAGTCATAAAATTAATCGCTGGGCTGGAAAACAGCATACAGGACAGCAGAGAATCTCTTGCTACAGACATCAGGGGACTAAGGAACAGTCACGAGGAGCTGAAAAACGCTTTAAAGGAAATGGAAAACAAAATGCAAACCACCACGGCTCGGATGGAAGAGGCAGAGGAGAGAATAGGTGAACTAGAAGATAAAGTTATGGAAAAAGAGGAAGCTGAGAAAAAGAGAGATAAAAAAATCCAGGAGTATGAGGGGAAAATTAGAGAACTAAGTGATACACTAAAAAGAAATAATATACGCATAATTGGTATCCCAGAGGAGGAAGAGAGAGGGAAAGGTGCTGAAGGGGTACTTGAAGAAATAATAGCTGAGAACTTCCCTGAACTGGGGAAGGAAAAAGGCATTGAAATCCAAGAGGCACAGAGAACTCCCTTCAGACGTAACTTGAATCGATCTTCTGCACGACATATCATAGTGAAACTGGCAAAATACAAGGATAAAGAGAAAATTCTGAAAGCAGCAAGGGGTAAACGTGCCCTCACATATAAAGGGAGACCTATAAGACTCGTGACTGATCTCTCTTTTGAAACTTGGCAGGCCAGAAAGAATTGGCACGAGATTTTCAGGGTGCTAGATAGCAAAAATATGCAGCCGAGAATCCTTTATCCAGCAAGTCTGTCATTTAGAATAGAAGGAGAGATAAAGGTCTTCCCAAACAAACAAAAACTGAAGGAATTTGTCACCACTAAACCAGCCCTACAAGAGATCCTAAGGGGGACCCTGTGAGACAAAGTACCAGAGACATCACTACAAGCATAAAACATACAGACATCACAATGACTCTAAACCCGTATCTTTCTATAATAACACTGAATGTAAACGGATTAAATGCGCCAACCAAAAGACATAGGGTATCAGAATGGATAAAAAAACAAGACCCATCTATTTGCTGTCTACAAGAGACTCATTTTAGACCTGAGGACACCTTTAGATTCAGAGTGAGGGGATGGAGAACTATTTATCATGCTACTGGAAGCCAGAAGAAAGCTGGAGTAGCCATACTTATATCAGACAAACTAGACTTTAAATTAAAGGCTGTAACAAGAGATGAAGAAGGACATTATATAATAGTTACAGGGTCTATCCATCAGGAAGAGCTAACAATTATAAATGTCTATGCGCCGAATACCGGAGCCCCCAAATATATAAAACAATTACTCATAAACAGAAGCAACCTTATTGATAAGAATGTGGTAATTGCAGGGGACTTTAACACCCCACTTACAGAAATGGATAGATCATCTAGACACACAGTCAATAAAGAAACAAGGGCCCTGAATGAGACACTGGATCAGATGGACTTGACAGATATATTTAGAACTCTGCATCCCAAAGCAACAGAATATACTTTCTTCTCGAGTGCACATGGAACATTCTCCAAGATAGATCATATACTGGGTCACAAAACAGCCCTTCATAAGTTTACAAGAATTGAAATTATACCATGCATACTTTCAGACCACAATGCTATGAAGCTTGAAATCAACCACAGGAAAAAGTCTGGAAAACCTCCAAAAGCGTGGAGGTTAAAGAACACCCTACTAACGAATGAGTGGGTCAACCAGGCAATTAGAGAAGAAATCAAAAAATATATGGAAACAAACGAAAATGAAAATACAACAATCCAAACGCTTTGGGACGCAGCGAAGGCAGTCCTGAGAGGAAAATACATTGCAATCCAGGCCTATCTCAAGAAACAAGAAAAATCCCAAATACAAAATCTAACAGCACACCTAAAGGAAATAGAAGCAGAACAGCAAAGGCAGCCTAAACCCAGCAGAAGAAGAGAAATAATAAAGATCAGAGCAGAAATAAACAATATAGAATCTAAAAAAACTGTAGAGCAGATCAACGAAACCAAGAGTTGGTTTTTTGAAAAAATAAACAAAATTGACAAACCTCTAGCCAGGCTTCTCAAAAAGAAAAGGGAGATGACCCAAATAGATAAAATCATGAATGAAAATGGAATTATTACAACCAATCCCTCAGAGATACAAACAATTATCAGGGAATACTATGAAAAATTATATGCCAACAAATTGGACAACCTGGAAGAAATGGACAAATTCCTAAACACCCACACTCTTCCAAAACTCAATCAGGAGGAAATAGAAAGCTTGAACAGACCCATAACCAGCGAAGAAATTGAATCGGTTATCAAAAATCTCCCAACAAATAAGAGTCCAGGACCAGATGGCTTCCCAGGGGAGTTCTACCAGACGTTTAAAGCAGAGATAATACCTATCCTTCTCAAGCTATTCCAAGAAATAGAAAGGGAAGGAAAACTTCCAGACTCATTCTATGAAGCCAGTATTACTTTGATTCCTAAACCAGACAGAGACCCAGTAAAAAAAGAGAACTACAGGCCAATATCCCTGATGAATATGGATGCAAAAATTCTCAATAAGATACTAGCAAATCGAATTCAACAGCATATAAAAAGAATTATTCACCATGATCAAGTGGGATTCATTCCTGGGATGCAGGGCTGGTTCAACATTCGCAAATCAATCAACGTGATACATCACATTAACAAAAAAAAAGAGAAGAACCATATGATCCTGTCAATCGATGCAGAAAAGGCCTTTGACAAAATCCAGCACCCTTTCTTAATAAAAACCCTTGAGAAAGTCGGGATAGAAGGAACATACTTAAAGATCATAAAAGCCATTTATGAAAAGCCCACAGCTAACATCATCCTCAACGGGGAAAAACTGAGAGCTTTTTCCCTGAGATCAGGAACACGACAGGGATGCCCACTCTCACCGTTGTTGTTTAACATAGTGCTGGAAGTTCTAGCATCAGCAATCAGACAACAAAAGGAAATCAAAGGCATCAAAATTGGCAAAGATGAAGTCAAGCTTTCGCTTTTTGCAGATGACATGATATTATACATGGAAAATCCGATAGACTCCACCAAAAGTCTGCTAGAACTGATACATGAATTCAGCAAAGTTGCAGGATACAAAATCAATGTCCAGAAATCAGTTGCATTCTTATACACTAACAATGAAGCAACAGAAAGACAAATAAAGAAACTGATCCCATTTACAATTGCACCAAGAAGCATAAAATACCTAGGAATAAATCTAACCAAAGATGTAAAGGATCTGTATGCTGAAAACTATAGAAAGCTTATGAAGGCAATTGAAGAAGATTTAAAGAAATGGAAAGACATTCCCTGCTCATGGATTGGAAAAATAAATATTGTCAAAATGTCAATACTACCCAAAGCTATCTACACATTCAATGCAATCCCAATCAAAATTGCACCAGCATTCTTCTCGAAACTAGAACAAGCAATCCTAAAATTCATATGGAACCACAAAAGGCCCCGAATAGCCAAAGGAATTTTGAAGAAGAAGACCAAAGCAGGAGGCATCACAATCCCAGACTTTAGCCTCTACTACAAAGCTGTCATCATCAAGACAGCATGGTATTGGCACAAAAACAGACACACAGACCAATGGAATAGAATAGAAACCCCAGAACTAGACCCACAAACGTATGGCCAACTCATCTTTGACAAAGCAGGAAAGAACATCCAATGGAAAAAAGACAGCCTCTTTAACAAATGGTGCTGGGAGAACTGGACAGCAACATGCAGAAGGTTGAAACTAGACCACTTTCTCACACCATTTACAAAAATAAACTCAAAATGGATAAAGGACCTAAATGTGAGACAGGAAACCATCAGAACCTTAGAGGAGAAAGCAGGAAAAGACCTCTCTGACCTCAGCCGTAGCAATCTCTTACTCGACACATCCCCAAAGGCAAGGGAATTAAAAGCAAAAGTGAATTACTGGGACCTTATGAAGATAAAAAGCTTCTGCACAGCAAAGGAAACAACCAACAAAACTAAAAGGCAACCAACGGAATGGGAAAAGATATTTGCAAATGACATATCGGACAAAGGGCTAGTATCTAAAATCTATAAAGAGCTCACCAAACTCCACACCCGAAAAACAAATAACCCAGTGAAGAAATGGGCAGAAAACATGAATAGACACTTCTCTAAAGAAGACATCCAGATGGCCAACAGGCACATGAAAAGATGTTCAGCGTCGCTCCTTATCAGGGAAATACAAATCAAAACCACACTCAGGTATCACCTCACGCCAGTCAGAGTGGCCAAAATGAACAAATCAGGAGACTATAGATGCTGGAGAGGATGTGGAGAAACGGGAACCCTCTTGCACTGTTGGTGGGAATGCAAATTGGTGCAGCCGCTCTGGAAAGCAGTGTGGAGGTTCCTCAGAAAATTAAAAATAGACCTACCCTATGACCCAGCAATAGCACTGCTAGGAATCTACCCAAGGGATACAGGAGTACTGATGCATAGGGGCACTTGTACCCCAATGTTCATAGCAGCACTCTCAACAATAGCCAAATTATGGAAAGAGCCTAAATGTCCATCAACTGATGAATGGATAAAGAAATTGTGGTTTATATACACAATGGAATACTACGTGGCAATGAGAAAAAATGAAATATGGCCTTTTGTAGCAACGTGGATGGAACTGGAGAGTGTGATGCTAAGTGAAATAAGCCATACAGAGAAAGACAGATACCATATGGTTTCACTCTTATGTGGATCCTGAGAAACTTAACAGGAACCCATGGGGGAGGGGAAGGAAAAAAAAAAAAAAAAAAAAAAGGACGTTAGAGTGGGAGAGAGCCAAAGCATAAGAGATTGTTAAAAACTGAGAACAAACTGAGGGTTGATGGGGGGTGGAGGGAGGGGCGGGTGGGTGATGGGTATTGAGGAGGGCACCTTTTGGGATGAGCACTGGGTGTTGTATGGAAACCAATTTGTCAATAAACTTCATATAAAAAAAAAAAATAAAAAAAAAAAAAAAAAAAAAAAAGAAAAGATGGATTTTTGGTTCTTTGGCTGTAAAGGCTCTGGTAACAAGGATTATGTCTTTTCATCTTTATGTTCCCCAATCACTGTGCCTGATACCAAGCCCAGTGTCTGGTGTGGTGAATACAAGCTGATCTAAATGGAATTGGCCCCATGTTGGCCATCTCTCCTCCTTCTAGCTAGGTAAGATGAGTGGCTAGAAACCTGGACCTTGGTTCAGCTGCAGCTTGGTGCCAGGTCTTGACTGAATGTAGTTTCTGAAGTTGTTTAGTTTCTTCTCAATCACTGGATGTCATCAGATATTACTTCCTTTGCTTTTTTTTTGGCTCTTCATTGGGAAACTGCTCAGTGTTATGATTTCGCTCATCCATAGCAGAACAAGGGCTCAGTAATGCAACGATAATTGAATTGTTAAAGGAAACATGCTTTGATGAAATGGAAACCTCAGTTCTTAGCCAATTGAGAACATTCAGAACTGGGGCTGTGGGGAGCACAATGGGTGGATTCAGCTGTGCTATCAATAATTAAAAAGAATTGTAGGGAGAAGTGAGATGGACAGTGTTTAGAGGGGAATGAGGCTCTAAAGTAAACAGTCTTTGGACACTCAATAGGCAAATTGGGCCTCGAAGGCCATGACTCAGGTGGATTGTACCCAAAGGTTGGGTTGAACTTACTCCCTCTTAATTCTCACTTGCACAGTGGAGGATTCTGAGACTTGGATATGGCAGTGGCTAATAAAATCATAAATTGGTAGCAAGTCCTAGGCTGGGACCCAGACTCTTTCATTCTCCTTGAGGGGTTCTTTTCATACAAGATTTGTGATTGATGGCTGTGGGGGGTGATGAGAACACTCTAAGGATAACCCCCATGCCTCTGACTGTAATGCTGAAGGAAGGAGAAAAAGAAGTAAGCGAGAGTATTGTATTTGACAAGTTTATTCATGCTGCTAGTGAGGTATTGGTTTTTATTGTCAAACTGTGTTTCAATGGTGATGTTTCAGTGGAGTCTTTAAGGCAGCCATATTGTAATGCTTTGGAGATGAATGATAATTGAGCTAGTAGACAGAACTAATGTAAATTACAATGTCAATATATTTGGTGAAGGGAATAATCAAGAGGCAAGATGGGTACCAGGAGGGGCAAATGAGAGTTTGTTTGTTTTTAGGGATCTCTAAGACATATGCTTATTTGTAGGCTGAGGAGAAGAAGCCAGAGTGGAAGTAATTGAGAACAGGTATTAGAGGGGATGGCAGATGGAGCACAGTCCTGGAAGAATTCTGGTCCAGAGGGCAATGGGCTAGCTCTGGAGGTGAGGAGATGGACAAACAAGCAAAGGAAATAAGAAAGCATGAGTACTTTGTTTTCTATTTTTATGTTGGAGAGAGAGAGTGCACACATGCACTTGTATGAGTGGGAGGAGGGGGACAGAGAGAGAGAGAGAGAGAGAATCTTAAACAGCCTCCACACTCAGTGTGTGAGCCCGATGTAGGGCTCAATCCCACAACTCTGAGATCATGACCTGAGCGAAATCAACAGTCCAGCACTCAGTCAACTGAGCCAACAGGCACCCCAGCATGAGTACTCTTATATTTAAATTTAGAGGAGGAGGGGCATATGGCATTAGTGTTGAAAGTCTTTCCTCTTCTCTGTGAAGTAGGAAATATTCATTGATAAATTGGGTTGGACTTTAATAAGGTTTGTACCACTCATGGGAATTAAGATCAGACAAATGTTCACGTAAGAACATAAAGATAAGGAATAATATATGAGTTAGACAAATTCTCATTTGTCTTTTGGAAGTGAAGTGTGAACAGAAGGGATAATACCTGGCTTTTCTAATTGTTTTGTCTCATTTGGGAACAGAAGTGAGCAGTTGGTCTTGAGCCAGGATGCTTATGGATGTGTACACGTAACTGATGTTTTTGCATGCTTGCTAAACCTACCAGAAAACTGCCTCCTGCCAAATTATTACTGTTCCCTGATCAATCTGGCTCCTAATCTGTCTAGACCACTGGGGTGTATTCCCACCCTCTGCTACAATGCAGCCACCTCTGAGATGTAGTGTGACATCTTATGACAGAGCCAGGAAATTCTTCTTCTGGAAAGGATGAGGCTGATGAAACCGTGTTTCTGGGCTGGAATCTCTGTCTCCCCTAGGACTGAGAAGAGTGTGGATATCTGCTTGTCCTTTTCTGAGCCCTCTGCCCATTGTGCCTTGATTTCAGCCACATGTCACAAGGTGCCCAGTCAGATTTGATCTGAGAAGCTTATAAAGCCTGAGTGTTGCAGTAGAAAGAGTTTCAGTTTGGAGACATATGCCTGGGTGTAAGTCCTGGCTGCATTGTGAAAGACCTGAGACTCTAGTGGAGACTCATTTGACCTGTGTGTCAGCATGCTTCCCAGTGAAAGGTGATGATGGTGTCTCCTTTGGTTAGTACAAAGGTTCATTGAGCAGATTATATAGGTCAGTGAATAGAAAAAATGATATGTAAGATAAAGTGCTTTTAATAAGAAGTGGGGGAGGGAGCAGTTGTTTACCGACTGCCATTTGTGTGCCAGATGTCACACTATGTGCTTCACTTTCATGGTCACATTTCATCTTGTGGGAAAAACTCTGAGTTAGTTTTATTATCCCAACTTCATAGGCGATGAAACATACCCAAGTGTGGGGTGATCCTTTGTCCTTTTTGCTTGGGACAGTCCTGGGTCATACCTATTGTTTCAGAATAATCATTAATAAACCTTTCTTTCACTGTCAGAAACTTGGGATACAGATTATATGGTCACTCTGTGTGAGGGTGAGGGCCTGAGGTCAGATAAAATCCTGCCTTTCTTCCTTTGCAGGTGTAGGTGGGAAGGATTTCCTTGGCACAATTTTGTGTTCTCGCTCTGCCCTGCAGTCAGGCTGTACTCCTCTGCCTCAAGGGCAGGAGAGAGAGTTTCTGCTAATCTGCTTAACCCTGCCTTGTATACTCTTAGCAAGGTCAGTTCATCCAAGAGTAAACGTCAAGAAATGAAGCTATAGTAGGAGAGAACCATTAGTTAGACATTTGTTGGATTGATTGATTGATTGGTTGATTGAATTGATTCATTCATTCATTTTCTCATTTACTGACTGCTTACTATTTGTAAGACCCAGTGGCAGATAAAACAGAAGAAGCTGAACACCACACAAATCCTGTCCTCAAGAAACTTGCAGGGTGTGTGTGTGTGTGTGTGTGTGTGTGTGTGTGTATGTGTACGTGCATGTGCACCTGTCTGGCTTAGTTGGTGGAGCATGTGACTCTTTTTTTTTTTTAAGTTTATTTATTTATTTTGGGAGGCAGAGTGTGCACACAAGTGGGGGAGGGGCAGAGAGAGGAGAGAGAGCATCCCAAGCAGGCTCTGCAATGTCAGTGTGGAGTTCGATGTGGGTCTCGAACTCCCAAGCCGATGAGATCATGACCTGAGCCGAAGTCAGATGCTTAACTGACTGAGCCACCCAGGCACCCCTGGAGCATGTGACTCTTAGTCCCAGGATCATGAGCTGAAGTCCTACATTGGGCGTAGAGCCTACTTTAAAAGAAAAAAAAAAAAACAACAAAAAAAACAAAGATATTTGTATGTTAACTAACTGGAATTTAAATAAAAACTTGAAAAAAAATTAAAAGAAGCTTGCAGTCCAAAGGACAGATGCAGTGAATTGAGATGCCAGGCTGAAAGTGCACAGTTTAGGGGACTGGTCAGGGATTGCATCATTAGGAGTTGACAAGAAAGACTACTTCCTGCTTACAATAATTTGGATAAGTTTCTTATAGGAGTTAGCCTTAAGACTAACTTTGAAGATTTGGTAGGATGGGAGCCCACACACAACAGGGGAAAGGGCTCTCAGATGGATCACCAAAAGCAAGGCAGGAAGGACATCTTAAAATCAGGTGCTAGGAGCAGTTCAATTTTATTAAAATAAAGATAATTATTATTTTATTAAAATTTATAATTTTATTAAAATTAATATAAGTAGTCTTTATTTACTTTCCCTAGTAAAGTGAGTAAAGTGAGATTAGTAAAGTAAGAATGGGGAAAGTTAACTGAGAATATTTGATTGGGTTTACATCATGGATGCATGAATTCTGGACTAAAAAAACTTAAACTTTAATCTGTTTATAGCAGATACACATATAAAATACATTACTTAACTTATCTATTTCTATTGTTTTAAGTTTATTTATTTTGAGAGAGACAGAGAGAGCGAGTGAGTGAGCAGAGAGAAAGGGAGAGAGACAGAATCCCAGGTAGCCTCCGCGTTTTCAGTGTCGAGGCCAATGTGGGGTGTGAACTCATGAACTGTGAGATCTGAGCCGAAGTTGAGTGCTTAACTGATTGACCCACCCAGGAACCCCTTATCTACTTCTATTTGTAGCAGGAGAGCGAAATGATCAAATATGGTAGTTTAGTGGGGATGGTATCAGGTCAAAGGAGACTAAAGGCACGGAGAGTATTGCTGAGTGTGTTGTTTCAATAAGAAAATCTGTCTATGAAAAGACAATCGTAAAATTAATCTCAATTTAAAATTTTGCAGGGTATGGCAATTTTTGTTTATATACACACAGACTACGAGATACAGAGTATGGTGTTCTTAAGTGTAATGGCTGCTGAAGAGATATTTAATGGTGTGACCCAGGAAATATTATGGAGCTGTAAATGAGGATTTTTTTTTTTTTTTAATTTAGACTCTGAGTAGGAAAGGAATTTTTGAAGCAAAAGAGGATTGAGCTCCCACACCATCCACAGTGTAGAGAACACTGGTGAGGACGGAGAGATGGCAGCTGCTAAAAGGACAAGAATATAGAATTCCCAGGTCAGAGAGACACAGAGCTGGCTATAGCTTCCCTCAGCCATTCTGATTAACAAGCTTAGCAGTGGTCCTCAAAAACTTTGCTTGACATCAACAGTAAATCTTCATGAAAACAGTCAAAATGGTAACAGTGCAATCGGTTTCTTAAGAACCTAACAGCGGAAATAAAACCTAATAGCCGTTCTATACATCTGTTAGTTAGAATAAGAGTAGAGGGAACTGAAGACCATATTTGACCCAAGACCCCAATGATAAAGTTTTGGGAACAATGCATTCTTTCTGAAAATTGCTAGAATTCCAGTCTTTGGAGATTGTACACAGACAATAAGAGCTTTGTATTTTGTAGAAATAGCCAGACTTCTTTGGTAACCACTGAACTGAAGAGTTCAGTAATGTATTAATTTAGTAATGTATTAATTAGTAATGTATTAATTTAAAGCCCAATTTTAGTAATCTTTCATAGCTCAGTAAGTAACTAGGACGTAGTCCTTAGATATGTGTGGATATGAAAACCTATGGAATAGTTTAATATTTGCCAAGTAGAAATAGTTCATTCATTGCTCATTAGGGGCCACTTTGGAGTGAAACATGCTGCCAGCATTTCTTACAGCAATTTAGAGGGAACTGCTGCCATCATAGAAATCAATTGTAAAGACTCAGTAATTTGATCAAGAGTATTAGCAATAAGATTTAGAAATGATGGTCCTAGAGATTAAAAAAAAAACCACTTCTCCAACCTAGGTCAAATCATATGAAAGAAACAATCAATGTCAGCCAAAGAGCTGACACCAAAGAGCATCTAGACCTGCAGGGCACAGTGATCTAGACACTGTGATGTCCCTGGAGCCAGTCTGAGTGGGGATTTTCCCCAGCCACATGCAGGGCCTTGGGGACTGAAATCAGGACCTATTATATGTCCCATAATAGAGCAACCAAATGTAGCTCATTTCAGAGCATAGGCTTGGCCATACTCAACAAAAATCTTGCCTCTTCATGAAACTATAATCTGAAAAAACAAAATGAAACAAAACAGCTCTGCTCTTGTAATACAGTAGAAGCCCTCTTATCAGATATGATTGGGACCAGCAGTTGATTGGTGTTTTTGACAAGTTGGTTAAAGTGGGGATAAAATGATACACATATACCATAAACACTTTATTTTAATGTAGACCACATACATGTACATGCCTTTGCCAGTCTTTTGATGTTGGGCCAAAACTTTTTTTTGGGGGGGGTGGTTCACTGACTGTAGTCATTTTTCTTCCATAAACCGTAGCCATGATGCACAATCTACAATTGGACTTCTGCTTTCTTTAATGTAGAGTAGGAACTTAAAAACATTTGTGAAGCAACTTGGGTGTAATATCTTTCTAGACTTTTATGATTTTTACTCCAATTATTGTTATCTTGCCCACACCTATTTCCAAAGCCATTTACTTAGTGACTCATCCATATTGAGTCTTTTCAAAGTATTCAAATAGTTTTTCATAAAAGTAGCTCTTTTTCAAAGTTTTATTTAAATTCTAGTTAACATACAGTGCAATATTGGTTTCAGTAGAATTTAGTGATTCATCACTTACATATAGCACCCAGTGCTCATCGTAACAAGTGCCCTCCTTAATAGCCATCACCCATCTAGCCACCCACCTCCCTCCATCAAACCTCAGTTTATTCTCTATCTGTAAGAGTCTCTCTTTGTTTGTTTCCCTCTCTCTTTTTCCCCATCCCATATGTTCATCTGTTTTGTTTCTTAAATTCCAGATATGAGTGAAATAATATGGTATTTGTCTTTCTCTGCTGACTTATTTCACTTAACATAATACACTCTAGCTCCATCCATGTCATTGCAAATAGCAAGACTTTGTTCTTTTTGAGGGCTGAGTAATATTCCAATATATATGTATACCATATCTTCTTTATCTATTCATCAATCAATGGACATTTGGGCTCCTCTATAGCTTGGCTATTGTTGATAGCGCTGCTATAAACATTGGGTTGCATGTGCCCCTTCGAATCTGTATTTTTGTATCTATTGGGTAAATACCTAGCAGTGCAATTGCTGGATCATGGAGTAGTTCCATTTTTAACTTTTTGAGGAACCTCTATGCTGTTCTCCAGAGTGACTGCACCAGTTTGCATTCCCACCAATAGTGCAAGAGGGTTCCCCTTTCTCTGCATCCTTGCCAACACCTCTTGTTTCTTGTGTTGTTAATTTTAGCCATTCTGACAGGTGTGAGGTGGTATCTCATTGTGGTTTTGATTTGCATTTCCCTGATGATGACTGATGTTGGGCATTTTTTCATGTGTCAGCCACCTGGATGTCTTCTTTGGAAAAGTGTCTATTCATGTCTTCTGCCCATTTTTCACCAGGATTATTTGTTTTTTTGGTATTGAGTTTGGTAAGTTCTTTATAGATTTTGGAAACTAACTTTTTATCCAATATGTCATTTGTAAATATCTTCTCCCATTCCTCAGGCTGCCTTTTAGTTTTTTTGATAGTTTCCTTCAATAAAAGCAACTCTTTATACATTCAGATTTTATTAGATTCCAAAAATAATTAAATTATGTCGTTTTACTGGTAAGTACAATTGGCATAAATGCACTTGGATGCATATCCAGATGACTCTTCGTAAGCCAACATCAGACTGGTGGAGGGCTTGGGGGAGTAGTCTGCTGTCTATTCTGTGTGCTTTAGGTGTCTGTCCATATGTTTTACAGAAAGATTGGATAGTATGATTAACTTAGCAAGGAGGCTAAATGGAGGGCATCAGATAAGTATAGGTCCCTGTACTTGTTATGTGTCTCTGCCTAAAACCTTAAAGATCCTAGTGCCAGGAGTGGGCAACCTGGATGAGTCCCCCTTACTGCTTTACTGAAGTTTGGGAAAGACTATTATTCCTGTCTGGGTGAGTGGCATGTTATAAACGTTGTGATTTTTAACTGCTAAGTGGAAAGTTTCTTGAGGTCTTCATATTCCTTTAATATCCTTAGGTCTTGGCTGAGGGCTCTGTAAATTATAGGTGCTTGGCATGTGTTGTTTTGATGATTGAGTGACTTCCAAATACCTCTCACTTAAAAGTAAATTTTCAGAATTTTTTTTTTAATAGCTTTAAGAATTGAAGTGATGATCTCATTATCCCCATGTTATGGGTGAAATAACAGAGGCCAAAATGTCAAGGGATTTAGCCATGATCACCAGGCAGGGTAAGTGAAGGAGGTGGGAATGCCTTCAGTTTGACTTGCCTCACCAGTTATGTAACAGCAGTGCCTCTCAGTAGCAGAAGTCACACATGGCCTACCCTGGGTTTGAGCCTGACATTGTCGGTTACCTGCTGTGTGACTATGGACAAATAACGTGCTATCCAGTGTTTCTGAGCTTCACCTTATTTACAGGTGAGCTAGGGATAAGAAGAGTTAGCTTGCAGAGTATTAGGAGGACTACATGGGATACTGTAGGCAAAGTGCTCGGCATACTGCCTTGGCACAGAGTTGATGCTTAATAAAAGGTGGCAGGTTTTTTTTTTTGTTGTTGTTTGTTTTTGTAATTAATAAATAACAATGTTTCAGTGCTGATCTAAAAGTGACTATCCAGTCTTCCTGAGACTTCAGTGGATCATAGACCATTGTCCTGTTCCCTTACTTTCCCAGGTCATTCGGAGTTGTGCTATTTTTGACTGAAACTTGCATAAATTTCCTTAATTTCTACACATTGCAAAGAGCTGGAACACTTTATTTCTCAGCAGCTGGAGCCTTTTTGGTGGCTCCTGGCAGGTCTGCAAGCATGGTAGTGCCTACTGGAAAAATGAGGTTCATCCGTAGCCTGGAAAGGTTAGGTTGAAGTAGTTGTTTGTGACAAGTAAAGAGACTACAGCTGAATTAAACTTAACTTTGCTATTTATGTTTTTCTAGGGCATTGTGAAAATAGAAACCAAAAATGTTGTGCAATGAGAAAATACAAGCATGAAGCCCAAGCAGGAAGTTAAAGACAATGAAAACACCAGTTCTTGTTCCATCCCTGGGAAAACAAACAAGCAACAAGCAAATCAACCACCACTGGAAAGCTTTAGAGTATACCCAAGAGAAATGTTTGCTTATGGACAAAGCCCAAACTCCTCAGAACTATACATCATGCCCTTTGTGATTTGGTCCCATCCCAGTCATGTCCCATGATTAGCCCTCCCTTCTCACTCTCTCTTCCCCAAGTGTGTGGTGCTTTAACCAAAGCAAGCCATTATCCTAAAAACCCATTGTATGCTTTCAAGCTTCTATGAGGTTGTGACTTCTACCCAAAGGCTCCTCCTTTTTTTTTTTAAGGCTCCTCCTCCTTATTTCTATCTGGTGAACACCCCTTACTCTTCAAATGAAATCTTCACTCTGCATCTTTTTCTAAACACCTTCACTCCTACCCTCAAATATTTCAGTGAAAAGTTAGTCATCCCACGATTGATAATCAGTAGCCTATTATATACGCTTATACTCTGCATACTCTATTCTTTATCATTTTCCTCCTCCTTCTCCTCCTCTTTCTTTCTCCTCTCCTTCTTCTTCTTTTTCTTCTTCTAGTATCTGTTTTTATTCTAGAACTGGTAGCTACCAGACATATGTGACTCTTTAACTTTAAATCTAAATTAATTAAAATTAAATAAAATTTCCATTCCCTAGCCACATTTTAAATGTTCAATAACTACATTTGGCTATAATGTCTACTGTGTTGGATAGTGCAGATATTGAATATTTCCATTATTGCACAAAGTTCCAATGAGTGAAGCTGTGCTAGAGTATAAGCTCCTTGAAGTTTGGGACCATGTCAAAGTTACTTCTCCATATGTAGAAACGAACCACACGTCTGGAGGTTAATGAAAGCTTGAGAGAATGAATGAAACTTAGCTAAGATTGTGGACTCTGATAGGAGGCTTGAATTCCCAGTGTCTACGCTTTTCGAGAAAAGTGCCAACTATTCCCTTCAAATGTTCCAAAGCGTATCAAATGAACAAATTTCCAGGATAGAAGCAGAAAAAGATGATTTTGGTAGGCTCTTGCATTCCTACTTTAATAATACTTTTCAAATGCATTTTCCAAAGGTGGTAGTATCTTGAACAAAATAAGAGCGAATGGAAGGGAAAACAAAGGCAGGTTTTTACCTTAGATGGATGTCATTTATAATCCCACATCTGTTCTAAGAGGCTCATTTGTGGGGAGAAGCTTTTGAAATCCTGAAACCTTGTTTTGACAGTTGGTCACTGAGGTGGCTGAATGTATCTTTGCCAAAATTCTCATAATTTTTGAGGGAAGCAAAATATGCCTCCATTCTATGAAGGAGACAGAACATTAAATGGATTCATTCTAAGCTTTTGAGACAAAGGCTTTTGAATCCTTTGCAGAGGTAGTGAAATTAGGATCAATGTAGCATATGATATCATTAAGAATCAGCTTCCATGCCAATTCATGTTAGGCCATTTAAAAATATTGCTCCTCTTTCCAAGATGATACTAATGTCATGGGACCTAGAAAGATCACATGGGTCCTAGAGCTAATTAGCCATCAACTCTGACTAGAACCTCAGTTTTCTAACTTCAAGCTCAGAGCTCTTTTCATTATGCAAGAATTTTCTTACTTACCTGGATCACCTGGATGCTCTTATTAAAAATAGCCAGACTTGCTGAATCAAAATCTACAGATTGGGAGTCTGAGAATTTGTATTTTTACCAAGTGTCCAAGGTGGTTTACTATATATTAAAATAAAAGGTATCAATTCCCTTTGGGGTTAAAAATCTCATTTTAATATATGTGGATCTTGCATATAAAATATCTTACCATTCAGTCACCTGGTTGGTTATATAATTTTATTATTTAATCTTAAAGATCTTACTGTTTAATCACCTGGGATTTAGAGTTGGGTCTGATTATTTCACACAGGTACAGAGTCGCAGGCTCTGAGTTAAAAGAGATGTTGAAATCATTTCCTCTCATTCTCACTGGACACAGGACTTATTACTATACCATCCCTGGCAGAGGGTCAAGTAACTATTAATTGATTAGCTTCATTCCTCTATGCAGAAACTTCTTGCATTGCTGGGTTGTTTCTCTTATTAGAAAGCACTTTGTTCTGTTGAGCTAAAATCTACCTCCATCTTGGTCTGGTTAGGACTTCCAGCGCAATAAGGAATGTGATTTAGTGTCCTAAGGAGTTGGCTCTCCTGGCTGGAGGGAACTTAGAGATCACATGGTTGAATCTTTTCATTGTTCAGATAAGGAAACTGACATACATTTTTTTCAACATTCATTTAACAAATAATTTGTTGTGCGCTTATTCTTTGGCAAGCCCCAGACCATGGGGACCCAGGAATAAAAGTGGACTTGAACGTTGCTGTCCTGGAGGTTACAGCCTGTGAGGAAGACAGATACTGGTTAAATTACCACAGCAGTATGTCATTTAGCAACACCCTGATAAATGCTATGGAGGAAATAAAGAGTAGACAGGATATCTAATGGGGGCCTGTCTGATTTGGGGGTCAGGGAAAGCATCCCGAGTGAAGCTATCCCTGAGATGGTCAAAAGAGTGGAGAACGGATGAGGGCAGGGAGGAGCCTTTTAGGTTGAGGAACAGCATCTGCAAAGGCTGTGAATAAGGAGGGCAGGAGTTTGAGACAATGAAAGGCTGGAGCTCAGGGAACAGTGGGGAGATAGGTGGGATGAAACTCGAGTAGGGGCCAGAGGTCTTTTGTGCCATGGTAAGGATTTGGTCTTTATCTGAGGGCTAAATGGGGAGCCATGACAAGCTTGCGTTTTTAAGGGTCAATTGGGCTGTAGTGCAATTCTTGAATTAGAGGCCAGTCTGAGTGGGTGTGGACACCGGTGATGAATGAAGAACTTACTGCACACATTTAGGTGAGAGACAAGGGTGAGAGGATTAAGGTTTTGGTAGTGGATGGAGAGGAGTGGTCAGATTTGAGACATACTCAGGAGGTAGAAGTAAAACTTGTGATAGATTGCATTTCTGGGGTAAGAGAGGGTTTTTATTTTTATTTTTTATTTTATTTTTTTATTTTAATTTTTTTTAAATATAATTTATTGTCAAATTGGTTTCCATACAACACCCAGTGCTCATCCCAACAAGTGCCCTCCTCAATGCCCATCACCCACTCTCCCCTCTCCCCCACCCCCACCAACCCTCAGTCCGTTCTCAAGGAGAGGGTTTTAAGAAAGGAGGGGTCAAGAGATCCAGATAGAGGGGAAATGACTTATCTAAGACCAGCTAATTACAAAGCAGAAAAAAGGGGTGAAGACTAATGATCTTAACATCAGGATGTGGGTCAGGATGCTACATAGTATGAAGGGATTGGACTTTGGCAGTAAGCACCCAGCTTTGAATGCTGGCCATGCTACTGGTAAACTGATTTTCAGTAATTTCTTCTACCTCTCTGAGATGGGGATGAGGTTGATAAACATATTGCTTTCACAGGGGACTTGTAGAATATTAAATGAGATGTTCCTGAAGTAGCTAGTATGGTGCCCAACACATACCAGACACCCAAATAAATGGTAACCTACCTGAGGTTATTGTTTGTATTACTAATAGCTTTTATATCTTCCTTGAGTTTTCTTTAGGCCCACTTTCTTTGCCTCTTTTTTATATGTCATATTTCCAAAATCCTTTCACTTCCCCAAATACTAATGGAATGTAGTCTTTGTATCAGACATTCCACAGGGCTTCAGTTACACAATATTAAAAACTGTGGCACTTACAACAAACAGAATAAATACAATACTGAATTGTGTAATAGTTGCGTATCATGTAGATTTTGCCTCCGATGACCAGGAAAGACTTCCTAAGCTGATGTTTAGGTCAGCCTTGAAGGATGAATATTTTTCAGTTCGAGAAGAAGCAGAAGATGGTAGTGGTGTAGGAGGTGATGGTGAGGCATTTTATTGAGAAGGAACACCAAGTAGAAAAACACAGAGGCATGAGAAAGCCTCTTCTTCCCTGAAGCCCTGCAAGATCAGCATGGCTGAAGATTTCTTATGGCTGAGTGGCAGAATGTGTCATTGAAAAGATAGACAGGGATTTGACTGTAGAAGAATTTGTAGGTCAAGTTAATATCTTGAACTGTATTCTGTAGATACTCGAGAGACACTGAAGCTTTTTAAGCTGAGTGGCATAATCAGAGTTGTATTTAAAGGAGGTCATTCAAGAGATTATTCGTGTTTTTGTTTTTGTTTTTTTCCCCTGTAGTGAGTCATTGTGAGTAGTCCCTCTAGAAGGGTTGATACTACAATTACTAGAGAAATACGACTTAGAAATAGGTAGCCTTCCTCACAAGGCTGTCTAGGAATAAGGAATTTAATATGATTTTGTGTGGTTTTTGAGTGTTTCCATGAAAAGCCTGCCCAGTCCTCTGGGGTTGATCACTGGGAAAGAAAGGGAATGATGGGTATGGATCCCTATGGTGGTAGGTGTGGGACGAGTACTAACCAGTGCAGATGGAGCTCAAACAATTAACTGGGGACATAAACATGTGATCACACTTGTGCCCATGTGGATAAGTGCACATAGGGGTACTTGTATTTGTCAAGACCAAGATCATCTGGTGTATTTCCCGGCAATCTAGAAAGAATAGAGGAGAGAATGTGTTCTTCTAACTGCTCATAGCATCTGAAAGAAGGGATGTTTATCTCTTGATTTTCCCTCTTGAAACAGAATTTATTTAACTAATTTACAAATAAGAGTCTTAAGAGATTTATAATGAGTGTTCTTTATCTGCTTTTACTCTTTTCTGAGCACCAGAATCTCAATGATCTTAGCCAGGTGTGTCCTGCTCAAGTATCTGTATATAAAAGATACTCAGAGTGGTGCTTTATGAAGAAGACAAAAAGGCTTGTTGACAGTGCTTTAACTTTCATTCTAAAATAAGGACAGTACATAAATACAGAGTACAACCAATATACTTCAAAGAACCCAGAGGTTCCAATATGCATTTGATTCTTTTGCCCTGAAGTTGCTTAGGAGATCATTCTGGTTTCATCTGAATTTTCCTCCAACATGTCCCAGATTGATTAGTTTCACCAATCTAATCTGTACCATTTGGGTTCAGAGTCATTTTATCTTTTTTTTTAAAAAGTTTTTATTTAAATTCCAGTTAGTTAACATACAGTGTAATATTAATTTCAGGTGTACAAAATAGTGATTCAGCACTTCCGTACAGCTTTCAATGCTCCTCACAACAAGTGCTCTCCTTAATCCCCATCGTCTGTGTAATCCACCCCTCAACCCCCTCGCTTTTATCTTGTTAACCTTGAATGTCTTCATGAAGTTTGCTTTTGCCTTTCCACCCTCAATTTTTTTCCCCCTTTGGTGGCTGGATTCTCTCTGTTCTGATCACATTGACGTTTTAAAATTCCTTTGGTTAAACTTTCTTTCTGTGGCGTTGGAACTGAATATACTTTTTCCTATTTGCACAACACCCTGACAGTTCCCCCATAATGCTTTAAGCATCCCCTAGACAATGTGAATTTACCATCACTATTTTTAAATTACTTCATTCCCAGTTTAGGGTAGGGTATACTTTTGTTCATGTTTAGTATTGATTCAGGGGTCTGTCTCATTGAACTCAGTAAATTATTGTCATAAATTGGGTATAACCATCCTTGCTATCCAACCTTCAAATGCTGGAGCTAATAATACTTCTCCATCACTGCCTCATCTCTTTAGGAACTTACCAAAAGTTTCTTTCAACGGTAGTTAAACATTTCTTTTTAAGCAACAATGCTGGAATTGGCATTTCCTAAATAAAGTATAGTGGTAAAGGGCATTGCCTAACATTTGTGAGAAAAGGGTTGTTTCTCACAACATTCAGCAAGCCTGAGTTTTGTTGTTGTTTGTACAAGTTGACCTTTGAGAAGCATCCTGAGAAGGATGGTCAAATACCCATCAGTGTTTGGATCAATATTTTGGAGTCCTTTTTGCTGTCATTTCCATTTGCTTTCTCTATGATCCATTGTCTTTGGCGTTAAACTCTTGCTATTTCTTTATAATCTTAGCCATACACTTTTAGATTTGATGCTTATATATGGTCTATGATTATCAGGTTTGATTCACAAGTTTGGGCATATATTCTTTCTGGGGCCCTCCCTTGTTTGCATCTCTTCTATAGTTTACTTTCCTCAGCCAGTCCCCATGGAGTCTAATTTCTGGGAATTTAATCCCAATTTTGGGAGCAGAAGGGACCAAAATAGGATTTTTTAAAATGTTTATTTATTTTTGACAGAGAGAGAGAGAGACAGACAGACTGTGAGTGGGGGAGGGGCAGAAAGAGAGGGAGACACAGAATCTGAAGCAGGCTCCAGGCTCTGAGCTGTCGGCACAGAGCCTGACGCAGGGCTTGAACTCATGAACCATGAGATCATGTCCTGAGCCAAAGTCGGACACCCAACCGACTGAGCCACCCAGGTGCCCCAAAATAGGATTTAAGAAAGAGAGAAATTTGGGAATTTGGTCAGTGGGGGATGGGTAGCTGAAACAAACAGGAGCAATATTTGAAGTGAGATGAAATGAAACACAAAAATCTAAAAATATTGGTTGACAATAACCTTCAGTTAACTGAAAGATCAATTAACCAGACTTTCCATCCCTCAAACATTTCCATTAACTTTGAAAAAATTCTAAACAAAATCATTAAAAAAAACAAAACAGATGGATGAGGTCTGGGACTTCAAAAGAGGCAAAGTTTAATACAAGATTTTAATGGGACCCACCTGACAAAACAAAGACAGGATTTGAACGTGTACTGTTGGAAATAAAGAGACAAAGAAATAGAGGCACACAGTACAATGTCTGTTGGGCTGCAAGAGCTTAAACTAACCTCTAATGCAATTTATAAAGTACCAAACCATGCACAGGACCTAGAAGACCTGCTTGGAATTAACTTCTGATGTTGCTGACTTCAAAGGCAATCAGGATGTAGACCCCAAGGAGGCAAATCTTCCTATAATAATATAGGAGGCATATTTCATGGCCAAGGAACCAGGAAAAGAGTTCATTGCTGTAGATCAGACAAGAAAAATGAAGTATTTTTCTGCATTGGGGAAGATAGTTTTCCAAATTACTTGCCAGGTCCTAAAGCAGAACCTTCAAACCCCATTTGCTGAACCTGAGGGTTAGAGGCCATATAAGGGAGGTGATGTCATTACCAAAAGTCAGCAGCCAAAACCTCGATTTTTACTGTCTTTTCTCACAGTAAACCTTAGGGTTTAACCAGTTATTGCACAATCAACTACAAGACATAATGGGACCTCAGTGGGAAGAAGATTCAGGCTCTGTTGAGCTATGTCTAGAATCATAACCAGACTGTAGGACTGACCCCAAACACATTACCTAAAAATAATTTAAACTTGCTTCCATCTGGGCTAAACTTACAGCCAAAGGTATTCAATCTGACAGCAGAGCGTGACAGCAAGTATTTGTAGCAAGTAGTGATTTTACTCAGTTCATGGGCACAGCTATGGTTATAGATGGTCTGTTGATTTTGGGACAGGACATCAGCCAACTGCTTAGAAAGGAAGCAGGCACCAGCCTCCAGGAAGATGATGCTGGCCAAAATTAGGTAGAACGTCAAGGCCACAGACCAGTAGCCAGTGTTTTGTTTTTTCTTTATTCCAAAAATTTTTAATATAATTTATTGTCAAATTGGTTTCCATATAACACCCAGTGCTCATCCCAACAAGTGCCTTCCTCAATGCCCATCACCCACTTTCCCCTCTCCGCCCCCCCATCAACCCTCAGTTTGTTCTCTGTATTCAAGACTCTCTTATGGTTTGCCTCCCTCCTTCTCTGTTTGTAACTTTTTTTCCCTTCCCCTCCCCCATGGTCTTCTGTTAAGTTACTCAGGATCCACATAAGAGTAAAAACATATGGTATCTGTCTTTCTCTGACTGACTTATTTCACTTAGCATAATACCCTCCAGTTCCATCCACGTTGCTGCAAATGCCAGATTTTATTCTTTGTCATTGCCAAGTAGTATTCCATTGTATATATAAACCACATCTTCTTTACCCATTCGTCAGTTGATGGACATTTAGGTTCTTTCCATAATTTGGCTATTGTTGAAAATGCTGCTCTAAACATTGGGGTACATGTGCACCTATGCACCAGCACTCCTGTATTCCTTAGGTAAATTCCTAGCAATGCTATTGCTGGGTCATAGGGTAGTTCCATTTTTAATTTTTTGAGGAACTTCCACACTATTTTCCAGAGCCCCGTAGCCAGTGTTAAGAGAAGGGCTCTACTCTATAACAGAATATTAACTAAAAATTGGGACCCAGGCAAGAATCTCAGTCATATCAACTTATTAATTGTGTAATAATTGTGTAATTATGATAGGGATCACCTGTAGATGCATTGTATAAATGACGTAGGCAGAAAGCTTAATTCCAGAACTTCCTGAATGTGCTAATATACTGGCTGTCCCAGTAAACTCTGGCTCAGGGACCAAGTAGTAGAAGGCTCCTCAGAGGTAAGGGGCACTAAGGAATCTACTCCTGAAATCATTGTTGCACTATATGCTAACTAATTTGGATGTAAGTTAAAAAAGTAAAATTAAAAATACATAACGAACTAACCAACTAACTAACTCACTGGAAATTTCCCCTGGACTTTACCTCCCCCAACTCCACAGTATATAGTCTCTCCTCATGGTTCTGAGGTTGCTCTCCCTGCCCACGATCCCATCCCCCTGCTTCAATAAAACCACCTTTTTGCACACACAAAAAAGGCTCCTCAGAGGATGCAGCAGAATAAAGTTTGGAGGAGGGGTTGACCCAGTCCTAGCCTTGGCACAAACATAGACAAGCTGGGCTGCTCTGTAGCCATCTGGAACTCAGAGAGTGAAACTTCAGAGGTACTGGCCACATAGCCTCTATTTTAAACCTTCATAGGACTCATGTCTCTAACTTAGAAAGGGATAAGCAAAAATGTTTAGCTGGATATTCTCTGTTTGTCTCTCTGATTACATCCAACACCTTTCTCACCCTGCTCTCTGCCCAGGGAGGTTGAACTCAATGGATGACATCAACTCAGCTCCTTAGCCCTCTGTCTGCTTGCTGGATTCTGCTGTTGGGAAGCCAAGGCAGTCAGAGAGCAAGTGGAAAGAGGGTAGTAGGCTACCCTCCATGTTCCCTCCCTCCTGGGACATGGTTTGGGAGTGGCTGCCTTCCTCACCCAAGGCAACATCCCCTGTCCTGTGGCTCTTCATTCTGCTGCAGACCTAACTGGGTTCTAGTAGCTCCAGAACCCCCTCTTCCCTCTTTGCTTATTTAAGCCTGACTAGTGGTGGCTTCCCCATTGTGTCTTGGCTCTGTGCCTTTTTACCTCACCATCTTTGTTGGTTTCCCTTAAACCCACCAATGACTTTATAAATATTCTTTTCATAAAACTCCTTTTGCATCTGCCATCATGTCTGGATCCAACCAATACAGGAGCATAACCATATTTAAGTAGGAGGATTTTTAAAGTTTTGTTATTTATACCAACAAAAAACTGGAAACAAACCAAATTTCCATTCCTGAAAAGTCGGTTACATTAGTTATGATGTACTCCTATCATAAGGTGTTATTTAGCCAATAAAAATCATGTTATTAAAATATTTACTATCATGGGATAATATTCAATATATAATGCTAAGAAGAAAAAATGGTATAAGATGTTATGTACAGAATGGTGTTATATACCCCCAAGTACATATGTTTATAATGAGTAGAAATCAACAGGGAGGAAATACAGCCAATTATTAAAAGTGGTTATCTCTGGTATGGTTGAAGGTGATTTTTGTTTTCTTGTTGTTCTTTTTACATTTGCCAAACATGACACAATGGACATATATTACTTTATAATCAGAAGAAACATCATAAAAAGCAAAATAGAACTATCTGTGATCTGGAAAGATATTCATCCCTTGTGGGCATTCTGTTATATTTTCAGGGTTGTCCTGGTATACTTGGTATATATTCAGGTGAGTTGTCATGGTTGATAAAGGTCATTGGTCCTTTTGTACAAAGTAACTGAATGGATGTCCATTATCCTACCAAATCCCATGGAGATGTGTTACCTTTTTATAATATTTACTTTGTTTAGCCCTTTAAGGACAAGGTGAGTCTGTGTCACATGCCTAACATTTTCCAGGGAGGACGCTTGCTCCAACTCAGAAGTCTTTGTGCTTCAATCCAAAGGAGTAAACTTACTACATCTGACGACAAATGGCACATATAACAGTAAGGAAGCAGGAATCAAGTAGCACATTCACACATGAAAGCAGAGAGAAGTTTATCATCTCTAATTTTTGACTGTGTTCTTTGTGTTTCTACTGTTTAAAATGTTGGTAATCAGTTGTCTATGGGATTGGGATGCCTCCCACCTGGAAATGTCTTGTAGGTGTCTCAGGTTCAGCAGGTCTTATATTAAACTCATTAATTTTTGTTTCCCTCTCTCCTTTTTACTCTTTATCTTGGTGAGTGTTACTATTATCAACAAAGTCACAGTGTTTGCAGGATGATATGTAAAGATTCAAATCTGGTTTTTTAAAATTCCAGGATCAGCTAATGATATGATCTATTGAGCTATTGCAGTAGACCTTCTAAGACTGAAATTCATGTCTGTGCACTTCTTGGGTGGCTAGCAGCCTTGAAATATCATGAAGACATCTATGATGAGAAGATGGTACCCCAAATCTTGTGGGTTAAGGATATCAATGTGGTCTTCTGACATGCCATTAAATCCCATGTGAATTGCATTTTCCTTAAATTACATTGTTATCCATCCGATCAGTTCTTTCTAACAGGTATCGACTTTGGTCCAAGAAGAGTCCCAAGTGATTAAATAAACACTGAGTAAAACTGATAAGTGCATTTTCCTTCATTGCAATGGACATAAATAATCTCATGTTTACTTATGAATTTGTGTCTTCATTAAATAGAAGGTAGTAAAATGGCAGGCATCTATTGATGTTCATATGAATGATACCTGTTCTTCCTTGTATCTTTCTTCTCACTGTGGTCACAGTATTGTCTCCGAGAAGATTGTTGGGCTGTCTTGAAACTTTCTGCTAGGACTTCCTTGGGCCCTTTTAAACCTCCTCCAGGTCCTCCACTGGAATTCACACTTTGTTGCTTTCCAAGTGAGGCTCATCTATAACATTTTAATGAGTGGGGCAATTACTCATGTGCATGAGAAAATCTCTTATAATGCTCACTTGAGCCCTGTCCAAGTTTGAGGTAAGAGATAATTGTGCCTCTGGTTGGGAACTCCATACTCTGTTTATGGTATTTGGGCTTTGTTTGTCTTTCAGTAACTGTGTGATTTCCCTCCCTCCTTGCTGGCTTTTATGGAAATGATCTTCCTGCTGCCTGAAGTGTGTCATTCTGCATCTTGCCAAGAAGAAAACGTCTCCATAGAGAAAATGACCCATCTCTTCCCCTCTGCAACCAGCTGACTTAATTGTGCACTGCACTTGGCCCCTGGAGAGCCCAGTGAAGAACATGAGGAAGTCCTGGCTTGATCGCCAAGCCCTAGGGTCTTTGTCAATTATCATCTGGCACCCACGAGTCTGGCCAAATTTACAGGCATGTCTGTCTCTCAAAACATGTCAGGCCTGAAGAGTGAATCATTTTTTTTTTTTTTTTTTGGAGCCGCTATAAGTAGAACAATCTTTTCCATTAAAACTCACTTTACTGTCTTCTCAACACCCCAGAGCCTCTTGAACACACCTTCCACTCCACGTGTGATGCCTAGGAGACTGTAGTTGAATAACATTACTCCTTTCCCAGGACTCATGGCACGCATGGAGGCGTTGCAGTCTAGAGGACAGGACATGGGCTGACAGAGGTGAATTTGAGAGAACCATTCTTCTTTCGGCTACCTGCGAGCCCTTAAGAGAGCCACTTAACCTCTCTGACCCTCCATTTTCTTACCAGTGCAATGGAAATAATAAGATCTGTCTCTTAGGGTTGTTGTAAGGCAAAATTAAGATAATGAATTCAAAAGTAATTTGAAAATTAAAACAATAAAATATTAATGAATGTAATGAATAAGAGCAGCATAACTTATCAACCATAGTCTTTATCCTTTCCCACTCTGCTCTCTAAAGGAAAAAGAAAATAGCTTTGTTCTCATCTCTTTTTTATTAGGATTTTTGTACCATAGAATATTTAAGGATCCTATCAAAGGCATGTTTTCCTAACAAGTTTTGAGGCCCAGAGTTGCAGTGTTGTGCACAAATATCATACCTTCCAAGATGCTTCTTTTGATGCTGACCTCCAATGTTTCAAACAAACAAATGATTTCCCCACACTGTATTGAATGTTTCTGTCTTTTGGAAGGGGCAGTAGCACAACTCTCTTCATCCCAGTGCCTGTCATACTCCCTTGGGAATATTTGCCAGTCTTTTCCACTAGGTTTTAAGACAAGACAGGGTGTGAGTTTTATTCCTCTCAGTACCCCCAGTTCCCAGCATAGGGGCTAGTGCAAAGGAGGAGGTCAGGATGTGACTGTTGGGGGAGGAAAGAAGGAAGGAAGGAAAGCAAGAGAAAAAGGAAAGGAAGGAAGAAATCCAGACTCGATATTCTTAGAAGTATAATCAAGGGGCACTTGTAACTCTCTATGGAAGCAGTCTTACTAGGAAAACCTATTATTACACCCTGGCTTCAAGTGTTTTTTTCAACATATTTGGGATGAAATACATTATTTGTGTTTTGGATTAGCCCCATCAATCTGGTCTCTCTCTTCCTGTCCCAGACTTCCTCTGGAGTTGTGTGGGCAGAATGAGGAGGTCCCTGGTTTGAATTGGTAACTAAAAGCTAATGAATGTTTTCCTGCTCAGAGCCAGCGACTTGTAGTTGTTGATGAGGAGATCGGGGTAGAGGAAAAGCCCTCCAAGTCGGAATTCTTGGGCTTCTGCCTTCCCTCAGCACTGCATGTAGCTGCCTGTATTATGGGAAGACTGGGAGTCTGAAGATGACAGCCAACTATGCTCTGAGTTCAGATATTTACAAAAATATTATGTCAATCAGGAGTTATGTTGATTTGATGTCAAATATCTGTTTTTGATGCATTTCCCCATTGAAGTGAAAGAGTTGAGCTGTTTGTCTTAATTTTCATACATGTCACAAAGGCCGCTTCTTCCTGTCTTAAATAATCTTAGCTAAAATCTGCAACTGGACCAGACACATGACAATGTCAGGAAAAGAACATTGGTTTTAGTGTCAGAGGAACTAGGTTTTAATTCCAGCTCTGCCACTTACTGGCTATGTGACTCTAAGCAACCTACTAAACCTCTCTGAGGCTCAGTCCTTTTCTAAAGTGGGGACAACAGTACCTACTTTTCTAGCTTGTTGTAAGGTTTAAGTGATTTGATGTACATAAATCATAGTGTCTGGCCCACGCCAAATCCTCAGTCTGAGTTGGGGATGGGGTGGGAGGAATGATGACTTCTTTGCCATCTTTTAAGGGCTATAGGTGGCCTTGAGAATTGGCATGGGCTGCAGGTTTCTAATGCTTTAGAAGGGACAATAATGCCAGCTATACCAGAAACATGTGGAGCTTCTCCAGATGGCTAAAGACCACAAGCAGCTTCAGGTGGACTCTAGATTAATTGGCTAATGGATATAGTCATCTAATGTTTTGTAAACACATGCACATCAATAGTGATGGTTTTTCTTTTCCCCTCAAATGGAAATAAACAAACAAAATAAGCTTAAAATCTCTCCATCCTGGTAAATAACCTGACCGCATGTTTTTAAGTTCCCTCCCAACCCTGATCCACATGCAGACACTTACATACGTTGGTAGAACCAGAATTCAGAAGCTTTTAAACATTCTTCTTTCTAAAGTAACTTGTCTGCTGAACTGACTGATAGCCTAAAGTCTAGACAGAGCAGGTGCCAGGGGGCTGGCTACTCTTAGAGCTGGACCCTCCATGCATTGTTCATGGAGTAAGAGCTGAGGCAGCGAATGTCTCTCTAGACCAGTAGTTCTCAATTGGGACAGTTTTGCCCCCCACACCCCCCCCCCCAGAACATTTAACACTGTCTGGAGACGTTTTTGGTTGTCACAACTGGTGCGGTGTAGGCTACTTGCATATAGTGTGTAGAGGCTGGGGACACTGCTAAGCATCCTAGAATGGACAGGACAGATCCCCAAACAGAGCTTTACTTAATCTAAAGTGCTAGTATTGCTGAGGTTGACAAGCCCTGCTCTAGGGAAAAAAAACTGAAGGTGATGCAGCCAAAGAACCCCCTGAAAGCATATACAAAATTTGTATGTACAGTAAAAGCTTGGTTTGCGAGCATAATTCGTTCAGGAAAATGCTTGTAATCCAAAGCACTCGTATATCAAAGCAAATTTCAAGAACCATTGGCTCAGTTGTGATCATGTGACATCCTCTGTCACATACTACTTGTATTGCAAGACAACGCTCATTTGTCAAGTTAAAATATATTTGCTTGTCTTATGGAACACTCGCAGAAGGAGTTACTTGCAATCCAAGGTTTTACTGTATATGGATTTCAGAGAGAGTCTGAAGCTTTTGTGAGATTCTCAAAGAGCAAGAATGGTTCAGAAGTCTGCCCCAGTGTGAGTGAATGTCTCTGAGGTCTGTTGAACCTGATCGTAACCAAATGAATGGCATATTGCATTCACGTGCCCCTCAGAAGAGGTGGTGATCAGTGTGGGACATAGAAAAACTGAGTCAGGGATGGAAACGGGCTCTCTCTCCAGAGGAGTCTGTGCTCTGACAAACAACTCTGGACAGTCTCCCTGCCAGATCTGTATCTATGGTTAGAGACCGACATCTGTATCTGTCAGAGCCTCATGTTATTATGTGTTCAAATCATGTTAACTAGACTGGCTATGGGTCTGTGCTCAATAAGAATTTTAATTTCTTTTCAATCTATATTTGTCTATGGTGTTACCATAAATTCATCACCAGGCCCCTATGGGGAGGGGCTGGGTATTATTAATTTGTATCCATATTGCTTAACTGCCATGGGTGTTAATAGTCAATAATTGTGTGCTATAGTGAGCAAAAGAATTGAACTAATTTTGTAAATACAAGCATGCTGCTGCTCCACATTACAGGGATATTCTTATATATAGGCATATTAGTTTTTAGGTTTATGCTTCAAGCTTCTATAAGCTTGGTTAGTGTGAGCTGTCCTCCTGAAATTGGACTACTTTTAGTAAGATGATGCAAGATTGAATTTCAGAGTCTGCAGGGCTGGAAGGCAGATATAGGTATGTTGTGTATACATTGTCGTGTAGGACACTTTGGGAGAGAGTCATTTAGCATTTTCTTGGTAACACCCTTACAATACTGTATGCCTTTATTCAGCCTTAATACTGGGTACCAAAGGGAGCCTCAATGAGGCTGAAATGCCAATCCTTGGATTGTTTGCTCTCACATCTCCTCCTTGCCCTTCCCTGCTTTGCTCCATATTATAGGGTGGCTGACCCTAAAGTCTGTGTTTCCCAGGCTTGCATGCAAGTTGGCTCGTGGCTGAGTTTGGCCAATGGGAAGTACTGGCAGGATATTGGAAAGTGGACAGAAAGGAAAATCTAGGGGGTTTCTCCCCATCGCAGCCTTGGGCAGCATCTCTAGTGGTGGTAATATTTCCCCCATGGTTTGTGGAGGATCTAGGTTTTGTGAAGACTGAAGTTTATACAATTTGGGGGACCCTTTTAAGGAAAAAGAATACAAAATTAGATCTAGAGCCTTAGAAGGGATGCAGGAGGGCAAGAAGTCCCAAAGCATAAGCCTCGTTAGCTTCATGATAAATCTGCACCTGCCAAGGCTCCAGCTTCTGCTAGGTGACTGGCCCCAGTTCCCCTTTGTTAGCCTAGCCTGGAAGTGGTAGCAACTTCTTGCTTCCTGGCTCACCTCACCTCATCTGCTTAAATGTCTCAATTTCTCCATCATTTGGATTATTAAAGAATCAATTACTTTAACTGGATTCTGTCTGTAGAGTGTAGAGTAAGTAGAGTGATTTCTTATTTCTTCAGTTTGGACCCTGACTGTTAAGACAAGTTAAAGTAAAAAAAAAATTTTTTTTTTCATGAAAATTATTTTTATTTTCCACAATACATAATGAGAAGAGTTTTTCTTTTTTCCTGATATGGATAAATAACCAATTCTAAGCAGCTCAATGCTATAGAAAGTTAAGGTAGGGCATTCAGCACTCCTAAAAAAATTGGGATACTTGGGTACACTTTACATAACTTCTCGGAAGGAGTTCTTAATCCTAAAATAATCAGAGAAGGACATTTTGATTTTAGAGAGCAAGGCTGGATAAGCTGGGAATACTGACAGCCTGACAATTCATTCATTTCTCCTAGTGTGTATTGAGCATCTACTGTGGCTCAGGCTGTTTGGCACTCAGCCACTAAGGAACAGTTGTGGCCATTGAGGAATTTATGATCTAGTAGGAGAGAGAAACCCCAAATGTATGTTCTTACTATATTGTGGAGGAGTGTTGGGTCCCATGCTAAGGAGATGGTGTGGCAGTGGGTGCAGTGAGGGTTTTTGCCCCGAAGGTAATATTCTCTGTGCTTTATAAAGATTGCAGTGAGGAGGAACCTCTGGACAGGAAGAAGGAAGCAGGAAGACTGGTCATGAAGTAAAGGCAAAAGCCCAGGCAAGAGTTCTTGGCCAGGGGCTGGGGCAGTCAGGAAGGAGGGAAAGGACCGATGCAGCTCAGTAACAGTGGAATAAAATAGAAGGAGAAGTCAAGAGTGCCTGAGCTTTCTATCTTGGCTGGAGAGGATGGTGGTGCCATCAACAAGGTCACAAGCATCAGCAGATGAGGGAAGTTTCGATTTGGATAGCAATATTTGAGGCCAGTGTAGGACAAACAGGTCCTACAGGGATTCCATGATGGGGTTGGCTTTGCTGTTTTCGATTCAGGAGAGAGAGAATTGAGCTAGAGTCAAAGAAGATTCTGTATTCTATGGAAGTAGGAAGCATCTGGAACTAGGGTGGGCTGCTGTGGTATCTCCTAGGAGGAGGGGGATATGGAAAGAGAAGGGGCCCTGGGAAAAAACCCAGAAAGCCCACACTCAGAGTTGGGCAGAGGAAGAAGAGTCAGCCAATGTGAGCTGGGGGGTGGGTGGTGGAAGGGAGGGAGTGGCGTGAGGGTGGGCAGGAAAGTGGGAGGAGTGCTAGGTAGCCAAAAGAGGGACAGCTTTTCACAAGTGTCCAGTGGTTACAGTGGAGAATGCTGAAGTGGGCCAAGTAGAATGAGATCCTGTTGGATTTGGAAAGGTCACTAGTGACTTGCCCAGAACATTTCAGTTTCATGGGGAAGGTAGAAAGTCGTTTCCAGAGGCTGAAGGGTGACTACCAGGTGAGATGCAGCCGTGGGTGTGGGGTACTTTGAGCAACATACAGTGGTAGATGGAAGGAGACAGTTCAGAAATGGGGGCATGCGAAGTTTCCAGAGTGTTTGCAAGTGAGAAGACAAGAGTCAAAGGATAGGAGAGATCATAATTGACAATGAGCAATATCTTCATCCATGAATGCCCTTATTTTCCAAGCAAGAGGTTTGGAGCAGGAATCTCAGTACTGTCTGAACTGGGAATATCAGAATATCTGCAACCATGAGCCATAATTCTAGAACCAAAACTGTTCCTGGATGGTAAATTAGCTGTGCTAATTGTGGAAGCTATGTTCAGAGCTTTGGGCCATGAAGGTGGTGCTTTTGCTCTCTAGAAGAAGTAATTTAGCCTCTAGGTGAGATAGGAAATCAAGGAATGATGCATATGTGCTTAAAACAAATATTGATGCCTCCATTCTGCACCATAACTACCCTCTTAGAGAAAGAGAGATTATTGAATAATCCCTGGGCCTGGTAGATTCTGACTGCAAGCTGGGCACTGGGCCAGTACAGCTTGTCAAACCAGGTTACACGGGAATGTGCCCAGGGCTGCTGAGAATAGGCAGCTCTGATCAGTGTGCATGGGCTTGTTAGACTCAGGCTGGTTTTTGCTTTCCTTTGAAAGGGACACCTGAGCCTCTTGTGTAGGTAAGAACTCTGTGTTCGTCCCCACTGCTCTGTTTGCTTTGGTTACTGGTGCTCAGCAGAAGAAGCCTCTGTCTTGGTGAATGGATCTTTTCTGAGAATAATCTTGGCCAAAGGCTTTTCCACTGTAATGATGGCAGCTACTACTTACAGAAGACCTGCTCTGTGCCTGATGCTCTGCCAGGGACCTTGTGTGCATCTAGCTCACAACCGACTGGCCAGGTTGCTATTATGATTGCCGTCTTACACATGAGGAACCTTTGGCTCCATGAAGTTTGCTGAGTTTCCCAGTGTTTTACAACTGATAAGTTGTAGAACTGGGTTTTTTATTGGATCTTTCTCCCTCTAAGACCACCATTCTGTACTGCTGGCCTCCCACATGCTACTGTGTCCTGACTCTTCAATATGTGTCTGCTCATCTGGTGCTAAACAGCCCTCACAGTAGCCCACGTGGAAAGTTATTAAGCCACATGACTTAGTCCTCTATTGTTGCTTTCAGAACAGATGTTCCACACAAAAAATAGCAATAAAACTCCTCCTAACTTGCCTCCTTGCCTTTAGTATCTCCCCCAACAATCTGCCTTTACAGTATCCCAGAAGGAGCTCTGTTAAAGCCCATGTCTGAAAGCTCTCAATGGCTCCCCATGGCTATTGGACAAAGGCCAAGCTCCTTGCCTTGGCACACAGGGTGGCCCTTTATGACTTGGATCTTGCCAACATCTCTAGTTGCATCCTCCACAGTCTTTGCCTCCAGACGACTCACTGTTTTTTCAAGCAAGAAACTGAACTGGTTCCCATGCTCCTTTACCCCTCTGAGCCTTTGCTCAAGATATTCCTTTTGTTTGAGATGTTCTTACTCCCTTCTCTGCTTGATAACCCAAATGGCACCCCTTCTGTAACCCTGTCTCTGACTGCTTCAGATGGAATTGTTCTAGAATATTCCTTACTGAATTTTCCTTAATTGTATATCTGACTTCTCTAAAGTTGGTGAGCACAGGTGTGGATACCATGCTCTGCTTGAGTTCAGCTTGGGCCTGACGTGCAGCTTGGAACTCAGTAAATGTAGTTCCACTGGGACTCAGTGTATTTGCATTTGGCATTGAGCTTGATGATCTTGGAGGCTCGTGAGTCCCAGTGGGTTTCCCATCTTCATCATGGTGTTTAAAACAGAAACTGGTTGGAAATAGAGGTGGTGAGAGGGCATCTGTCTAACCTTTAAGCTAGACTAGATTTAACCTATTCATGAAGAACTACAATACCTTTTCTATTTCTCTTCTAATTCCAAAGATGCCTTAGGAATCATATTGAGAAAGTTTATACAGGGAGCATTTTATGGTCCCCTGAAGAAAGACTGCAGGCACTTAATTATATGACCTTAATTAAGTCTCTGTAATTTTAGGGTTGATCATTGTCCTCATGGAAATGGGGCCCCTATATCATTTATCCCTTCACCCTTGGATTTTATCATGATGTTATACATGTATCACATCAAATAGCATACTCTGTATTTCAGGGAGATGCTTCCTAAAACTTAATTCAACTAAAAAGCTCTATTACCATGAAACAGGGAGTATCCTTATTCCCAATTTACAGATGAAGAAACTGAAGTTCAATTCAATTTTTGAAGATTTTATTCTTTGTAAATAAAGCAGCATTCTTCATTTTTCCACTTGTTACACTGACTTTTATCATAGCCAGAGGTCCATAATAAAATGACCATTTTTAGGTCTACTGTGTCACTTTTAATACCTTCATGAAGGATGAATGGCCTCCTTCTTATTCTTTATGATTTCTGACCTTTATTTTAGGGACTATGTACCTATCTGTGGGAGCTGGGGGTTGTGTTGATTCCTCTTGGTTTCCATTTATGAGTGTCAACATTTGGTGCTTGATGCTGTGACCCTTTTTTCCAGAGATGCTTTACCTGCTCCTTTGTTGGATTTCTAATTAAAGAATTTTTTTTGGAGGGGAGAGCCTGGCTGGTTCAGTCAATAGAACATGAGACTCCTGATCTCAGGGTTGTGAGTTCAAGCCCCATGTTAGGCAAAGAGCTTACTTAAAACACATTCCCCCCACCCCCCTCCAAATTTAGCTTCTGGGATTTTAAATATGTTCATGACTGGGGCTTAGAAAAATCTTTCAATTAGGCATTCTGATAGCTATTTTGAACAAGGAGGAGAAAGCACATTCCGTAGTGAATAAAACATTCCAAAGTGGCAATGCGCTCTGAGTGGTTCCAATGCCTCCTGTTCTCCTTTCTCACTATTATGCAAATTGGGGAGATATACTGTTACTTCTTGGCCCATCCACTACTATACTGATGATCTCCACATGGATGGTCTTTTGGCACCATCTGACTTGTCAGCACTGCTCAACTCCCAGAGTCCTGTGGTGGACATCAAGTTGTTTCATCCACTCACAGAGTATCAGATCTAAGAGGGCCCCTAGAGCCCATCTGGTCCACTGCTCCCTCATTTTCCAGAGATCACTCGGTGAGGTCTAGTGGGGAGGAGACTCTGACAAGGTACACGGGACTTAGAGCACAGCCATGGGTGGACACCCCAACCCTTAACTGATGCTGTTAGTATTCTTTTTACTTTCCTTAAATTTAGGTTTGTTACTCTTCCTTTGTTAATGTCAACCCACAGTTAGCAAGTATCCCTATCAGAGTTTTATCAGTTCATTTTCTGGAGCACACAAGAGCTGGAATTCTTGTGTATGTCCAGCTCCCTCATTAACATCTCTTCCGTGTCTTTGATTCTGCCAATGAGAAAATGTGACTTCCTTCAGGCATGGGGTCTGGGGAAGGGATACTGGTGTGATGGGAGAGGGTGATCTCCTCTTCTAAATGGTAAGGAAATTAAACTGCAGATACACGGTTTGTTTGAGGGATGTTGAAAAATCTTGATGCTTATTGCAGTATATATTCAGATGGCTGCCTCTTTCATGTGGTTGTGTTGGTACCAACATTAAAGCAGAGGACATTGATGAAAACAAAAAAACTTTGTTTTTTCTCAGCTCTAGCAAGACTTGTATGGATATATCTTTCCAAAGAACATAACCAGATAATTAGTCACAAGAATCACTGTGATGATAAGATATTACCTGCAAAAGGAGCTCTTGGGTTTCAAAAATGTGGCCAGCATGGGGCAGGAGGAGCCCCTACTAAATCAAAGCATGGGAAAAAGCTTTGCAGAGCTAAAACTTGATCCCAAGCTTTGACTGAAAGACAGATTTTTTTTTTAATCCTACTAAAGGAATAAGAAAAAATGAAAAGATTTGATTGACTCTTGTTTTTCATTATTTTTCCATTTTACTCATTTCTATACTTCTGGCTTCCAACTGTGACTAGGGAAGGTGCCAAAGTATCAGACGAGGTAGTCCCCCTGGAATTTAAGTCTGACCAAAGGCTGAAAATATGAAAACTCCACCAAATGAAAGAATCTAAATTCCAGGCCTGTAGTGTATGCCATGAGTTTAGGGGCATTTTCCTCAGACTTTTTAGGACTATTACATTTTTATGTTTTACAAAACTAGTGTTTGAACATTTTCTAGTTCACTGACAAGTCTTAAAGTAGAGAAATTGGCAATCAAAAGAAGAGGTGTGGGGAGGTATAAGGAATGACCACTTTTTTAGCCCTTATTATATTCTACATATATTATTTCATAGAATTCATATAAAAGTTCTATGAGAATTCATTTTACAAGTGGGGAAATTGAGTGTAAGTTTACTTATTGAGTGTGAGTTTCCTATGGTTATATAGCTATTTGGAGGCAGGATTGGGATTCAAAATGGTTTGATTCCAAAACCCATGCCCTTATCCACTTCCTATTTTCTGGTCACCTTTTTGAAAAGAACACAAAATGGCAGTCCTCTTTCTGTCTGTGTTTGCTGATTTTGGTAATCCCAGATCTCTGGTTAACTGAGTTTGTTTTCTTAAAGTAGTAGTAATTAATTTACTCTAGTAAACTGGAAACATTGGCCAAGACATGAGATTCTTAAGGATATTTAGATGCTAAACTGGGGCCAGGACTATAGTATTTATGTCTTTATGAATTAACAGTGATTTATGGCACCATGACTTCTCTTTAAGATCATGATGTCAGACATTCTGGAACCACCTTAACCTAGGCAGACTGTTGTGAGTGGGTAAGCACTAAATGTATTTATGGTCAGGAAACTGATGCTTAAATTTCAGTTTTGCTACTAACTTGTTTGGTGATCTTGGGGGGAATTTCTTTCTCCTGTCTGGATCTGAATTTCCATATCTAAACAATGAAAGAGTTGAACTGTATTTGTAACGTAATTTCTGACTCTAACATTATGGAATTTTGTCACACCTGACTTAAATGAAAGTTTCATGAAGGTGGGGGCTTTGTTTACTACTGAAGTATCCCCAGGACCCAGAACATGTGCTAGCACATAGTTGGCATTTAGTATACACTTACTAAGTACGTGAATGAATCTGCTTCCTTTATAAACTTAGCGCCAATTAGTCAACTGTTATTTGTTGAGTACCTCTTATGTGCCAGGCACTGTGCAGGGCACCAGACAACCTTGAGTCTGTTGCTAACATCATATACTAGTAAGCATAACTCCCCCCCCCCATTTTCTGCAGTTTTTTGGGGGGTCATAAAATGGTTTTAAAATTTTCACTATTCAGATTCAGTATTGAGCATCTACTAAGGATAAGTCAGGGATGTAGTTAGTCAGTTTTAGTAAATCATGCTCCCAGGGTTTACTTCCCAAGAGCTCTCCAGTACTGTCCTCATCTACATTTGAAAGTCCTAGAAAAGTAAGCCAAATGGTGGATGTCTCCAGTATTACCGCCTCTATTAGGTTTCAAAGCCAGGAAGAGGTGAAATTAGTGAAAGTGGTAGTGGAAGCAAACTCCACACTGCTAAGATAGTTCTAATATTGTCACTGCTTTTCAAGATTTTCTGATGATTTCTTTTGGTAAGATGAAGGAGAGGCAAAGACTAATAAATGGCTTACTCTCAGTTCCACTGGGGAGGGTCACACAAGAAGCTCCCATCAAACTCTTTCCCCTTGAGTGGTACTTCTAAAACATAAATATGACCATGTTCCTCTCCTGTTTACATTCTTCTTTGTCTCTCCATCGTCAGGGTAAAATTTATACTCCCTCTGTAGAAAGAAAAACAGGAAGGCATATATGATATATATACATACATACACACACATATATATCACAGGCATTGCATAAGAATATATATATATATGTAAGAACATATGTATATATATGTATATATGTTCTTATGCATTGCCTGTGAGTGATAACAAGGTATGGTGCCATTTGCTAGGGGGAAGCCATTGCTACTTGAATCATGGCACAATGGAGGGCCAGCCTTCTCATTTACTTATGTACTTACTCATTAATTTTTCTGGTTCTTCATTTGTTCTTTTACTCTTTCACCTCATCTATTCCCTTCTTTTATCATCTACCCATTCATCTACTCATTTGTTCATTCAGTGATTGGCTAGAATAGGTCCTCAGTGAAGTCACCCAGCCCAGACCTATCCTATTTGCATACCACAGGGTCAGTAAGGAGTGGCCATGGCAAGAAGTGGGAGGTGGAAGAGCTGGATCTTTATCTAGAACCTGAGTTTCTTTTCTAAACTCGAATGGATAGACTAAATTAGCTTTTATCAAATTGGCCTTATACTGAATATTCTCTGAGATTTATAGACATTCAGCACAAAAGGAGTTCTGTAGTAACAACAATTAAAAACTTGGAAAACATTGGGCTAATTAAAAATAAACATCTGATTAATAATTTTAAAAGTTGTCTGAACTGTGGGGCTTCTTAGAGCCTCTAATATGCTAATACAAATGATTGTCTCTAAGGAGCTGCAGCATGAAAAGGCTTAGACATCTTGAGAGTCTATGAGCATTCAGAGCAGTTGGGTGTCCTTCAATTTATATAGCTCTTAAAGTTTTCAAAGAATGAGAGGTCCCTGGGTGGCTCAGTTGGTTAAGTGGCCAACTTCGGCTCAGGTCATGATCTCACGGTTTAAGCCCCTCATTGAGCTCTGTGCTAACAGCTCAGAGCCTGGAGCTGCTTTGAATTCTCTGTGTCGCCTTCTGTCTCTTCCTCTCCCCTGCTCATGCTCTGTCTCGCTCAAAAATAAATAAACATTAAAAAAAAAGTTTTCAAAGAATGAACTGGGCGGTAGACTTGGTCCTTCTAGATCTGAAACTGTTGAATTCAGTAAAACGCAGTGGTTCTACTGGAGAATAAATGATGTCATTAAACCTTTAAATTTCTGTGGTATGAAATTTGATATACTGAAACCCAGCAGTGTCAGTGGAGGGGTGGTTGGGTAGGCCTTGGTGATTGAGTTGAAGGGGTCACTAAGCCTTTGACTATCCCCTTTGCATCATTTGCCTCTTACAAATTGCAAGAAATTTATGATGTGGAGCCACATATTTCTAGAGGGCAAGTCACCTACCTACTCAATCTCTCCATCTGCAAAGTGGATAAGAGGAGTCCACAATTATTTTCCAGCTCAAATTGTTGGTGATTTTGTGATTTTCTCTCTGGTTACTCATCAAGAACAGGCCCAACCTTGAAGCATATGGGAATTAATCATGTCATGGGGAAATGAAACAATATTTGTTTTGATTATGCCACTAATTAGGTAAGGTTCACCCTGACCCTGACTGAATGGTGCGGGCAGGGGCTTGTAACGTGAGAAATGGATCCAAATGAGAACGTGTTACTTGAGCAGGGAGTAGGAAGCACTTAAGTTCAGATCTCTTGAATTGGGATGTGATGAGGATAGTTTCTGGAAGGGTGAGACCAACTCTGGTGAAGTACATGTCTGCTAAGCTGGTACTTGTATATTCTTATTTATATCATGGTCTTTGCTCTCCACTTTTATTTAATGCAATGCAAATGATAAAACTAATATAACTGCTGTCACTTAGGGAACACCTACTAAGTGCCATATGTTCTCCCAAGAATTTTACAAATAGTACTTTATTTACACTTCACAACAATCCAGTAGAGAGCTATCATTTCTGTTGAAGATGTGAGGAAAGTAAGGCTCAGAGAAGTTAAGTAATTTTCTTGAGATCCCGCTTGATTGCATGAGGATTCAGACTCACGCCTATCTGACTTCAAAGCAGTGATGTGCAGGCAAATGTTTAACGACCAGCTCTCTGTGGGGAAAAACAAAGCCTTGATTTCTTGTGTTTGCTGACTTTTGTGGTGTGAGCATCCCCGTCGTGGCCAGTTTCCAGCTACCAAGGTAATTACAGAGTTGGGAAGAGATGTGCACAAGTGGTTCTATGGAGCTAATATGCCCCACTGACAACGTATCACTGCAACAGCTCTGCTTTTACCCATCTGCTCATATTCAGGGTCACGGAGGAGTTCTGCTCAGTTTCTGGGTTTATAACTGAACAGGTAGGGACATCCTGCCAACTTTGGACTTATCAGAGGCAGGAGTCTGGAGTCTTCTATGGACAAGAAAATATTGCCTAGACATTAACATGATAATGAGATTGATGTTCATGAGGATCATGATGATGATACATAGCCTTAGCAGTAGTTAAAATAGTAATTTTTTTTTGAAGAGTGTACTATGTGCTAGATAGTGCTCTAAGCATGCAGAGAAGCGATAGAATGGAGTGTTTAAGGGCTTGGCTCTGGAGTTAGGTCTGCCTGTGTTTAAATCCCACTCCATTTGTACTTGTTAGCTCTGTGATTTGGGGCACGGGATAGTATTAGTACCTACCTAATAAGATTGGTGTTGTTTAGAACAGAAGATTTTATGAGATCAAGAATGTAATATAATGGTAACTAAATGTTCCATAAGTGCTAGCTACCATTATGTTACGTTTCTGATCTCGTATAATCCTCATGCTAGCTTTCTGAAAATGTCTTGTTCCCATTTCACCTAAGAGAAAACTAAGAAATTGAGTGGTTAAGGAAGAGTTTGGGCAAGACTGAAACTGTGGTCAGTGTAACTATAAAACCCGTGCTTTTATCTTGTAGCCACATGGGATGTGTTTTACAGATGAAGAAGGTGAGGCTCACAAGGATTGTTTGTTAAAGGTCAAATAGCTATAAGGAGCAACGTCAGGGTTTGAACACAGGAGACCTCAGAACTGTACTTTTTAAAAAAAGTATTACAGTATCATCTTTTGTGGAAGTCTCATTGGTGACAGACCCTGACACTGAACTTTTCTCAGTCTTTCCCACAAATTGCCTAGGCCTCCAACACCTGCTAGGAATCTGTATTTGTCTCTGTGAATATATAGGAAACATGCATTTGAATTTGGACTGTCTTATATGCAGGTAGCAACTCATGTATATGCATAGTGACATTTTCACCTCAGGTTGACTGAGGCAATGGACAGAAATTTATAATAGCCCCAGTAGCAAAGACCCAAAAGAAAGAGGGACATTTTGATCAGAATTTGCAAGGAAGTAGACCTCCTCCTCCTCCTTCTTCTTAATGTTTATTTATTTTTGAAGGAGAGTGAGACAGAGTGTGAGTGGGTGAGGGGCAGAGAGAGAGGGAGACACAGGATCTGAGCAGGCTCTAGGCTCCAAGCTGTCAGCACAGAGCCCAACGCAGGGCTCAAACTCACAGACTGCGAGATCATGACCTGAGCCGAAGTCGGTTGCCCGACCGACTGAGCACCCAGGCGCCCTAGAAATAGACCTTCTTTACGTGATTGCCTCTTTGTCTCCTCCCTGACCCTACATTTTTTTCTTTTCTTCTGTTCTTTTCTCTGCATACTAGTGTAATGCAGAGGAAGTGCTTGGCCTATGGAATATCACTTATTCATTTAACCAATGTATATTAAATACCTAGGATATACCAGGAAGTGCTCCAGGCAGTGAAAGAAAGAGCTACAAGTGAAAACTGGCAGTCTCACTGTTCTTGCAAATTTTTCATTTTGTTAGTAGGAGACAAATAATAAATGAGTCTAAAATATGTTAGGCGGTGGTAAATGCTTAGAAGAAAAACAAGCTTGATAAGAGACAGCAATGGGGTGCTATTTTAGATAAATTCATCAGGGAAGCTCTCTCTGATGTTTGAGCAGAGCTTTAAATGCATGTGGATATCCAGAGGAAGTACATGCCACATACAGGGAAAGCAGGTATGAAGAACCGCAGGTAGTAATGTGTTTGGCATGTCAGAGGAATAGTAAGTAGGTCTGTGTGACTGGAGTGGAGAGAGCAAGGGAGAGAATGGTAGGAAAGTATGTTCCAGGTAGCTATGGCTGTGCAGCAAACTATACCATGGTGGGCTAAAACAATCGTTACTATCTGCGATCATTCTGTAGGTTGATTGGGCTTGACTGGGTGTTTTTTCCTTAGAGTCGCTCATGTGGTTACACTCAAATAGCATTTGGGGATGAAAACATATGAAGGCTTGACTGGGCTGGGAGAACAAGATGGCTTGCTTACATAGCTGCAGTTGATGTTGTTTCCCAGGATCTCAGTTGCAGGTGTTGACTAGAGTGCCTACCCAGAGCCTTGCTGCTATCATATTGTCTGGGTTTCCAACAGCATGGTGGCCTGAGGGCAATGAACTTCTAACATGGTGGCTCAGGACTCTCAGATGCCTTGCAGGCAGTCAAAGCTACTAGTCCTCATAAAGACTGGGCCTGGAACTGATATGGGATCACTTCCATTATGCTCTTTGTCTTAATGTACTCTGATTCAAGGGGAGGGACAATAGATTCTACCTTCTCAATGACAAGTGGCCAATTTTCATCCATCACGGAGGAGATTAGAAAAGTAGTGTGAGGGGTCAGATCCTATGGGGCATTTCAAGGCATGGAGACAACTTTGGAGTATGTTTTTCTGAGTACAATAAGAAGTCATTGAAGGGTTTTGAATGACGAATGGCATGACCTAGTTTATGTTTTACAAAGGTCACATTGACTGCAATACAGAGAGAGAGATCAGACTATAGAGTGATGAAGGTGGAAACAGAGACCAGTTAGGGGGCTTTTGTAAAAGTTCAGTGAGAGATGATGATGGCTTGGGCCAGTGTATAGTGGGATCATGAGATGTGTTCCAATTCAGCATATAATCTGAAGGAAGGAACTTCAGGATCTGCTGATGGATTAGATGTGAGCTGTGAGATAAGTAGAGGAAGTAAAAAATACCTCCTCTCTGGTTATTTTGGTCTTTGTGCAGGAAGGCATAGAACTGCTATTTTCTAAGATTAAGAAGGCAGATGAAGGATTAGTGTTTTTGGGGGGGTGGGTGTAGAGATCAGGGTTCAATACTCGACATAGTAGGTTCAGGTTGCTTATTGAATTTCCAAGTGAAGGAGGCAAGTACTTGGTTAGATGTGCTAGTCTGGAGTTCAGAGGAGAGGTTGGACCTGGAGATATACATTTTGGAATCATCAGGGGCACCTGGGTGGCTCAGTCGGTTAAGCATCCGACTCTTGATTTCAGCACAAGTCATGATCTCATGGTTTGTGAGATCGAGCCCCGCATCAGGCTCTGCACTGTCAGTGCTGAATTCTCTCTCTCCTACTCTCCTTAACCCTCCCTGTCACACTCTTTCTCTCTCTCTCAAAATAAATAAAAAACATTTAAAAAATCTTTAAAAAATTGAGAATCATCAGTAATTAGCTGGTATTTAAAAACTCAAGGACAGAATACAATAATCTAGGAAGTGAGTGTATAAAGAAGAGAGTGGGTCTGAGGCGGAAGCTCTGGACTCATTGCATGTTTACAGGTTGGGAAGATGAGATTCCAGCCAGTATGTGGCTAGTGAGATAGGAGATAGCAAAGAGAGACCAAAGGAAGAAACTATTTCAAGGAGGAGGGAGTGATCGGCTATGTCCATTACTACTGAGAATTGACCATTAGTTTTTGTCAACATGGTCCCAGAGCTTGTCTGCATCCCAACTCTGTATGGTCTTGGGCAAGTTATTTCTCTTCCTCTGCTCCTTAGCTTTCTCTTCTGAAAATGAAAATAATAAACTACTCTTACAGAATTGTGGTAATCATTAAATTAAATGAGATAGCATATATATGCGTTATATGTATGTGCATGTGTATTTTTTTTCACTTAGCATGGTTCCACATAATAGTGGTTACGAAGTGTCAGTGTCCGTATCATCCTCCCTTTTTATAAAATGCCTAAATGGCATTTGATCAGGCCACAGGAAATTGCCAATTTTGAACCATTTAAAATATTTATTTATTTATTTATTTATTTATTTATTTATTTATTTATTTATTTATTTTGAGAGTGGGGGGTGGGGGGGGAGAGAGAGAGAGAGAGAAGGAGGGAGAGAGAGAGAAGGAATTCCAAGCATGTTCCTTGCTCACCGCAGAGTCTGACACGGGGTTTGATCTCACCACTGTGAGATTGTGATTTGAGCTAGTATCAGGAGCAGGATGCTAACTGACTGAGCCACCCAGGTGCCCCTGAACCATTTTCAACCTATGAAATGGCAATTTTGTATGGTTCACTTTAGTAACTGAATTCCAAAACGGGCATGCTTTTACTAGCCTCTTCTCTCATATTAAGATTTCTAATTGCACATTTCCCACTTAATAAATTCTCCAGAAGAAAGTTAGTTTCTAAACTGCTCTTCAGTTCTGTCCTTGTTGCATATGCATTTTCATGTTGGCACTGCATCAAGGCCCTCCACAAGGACCCAACTTCATCCACATATACCACTCAGCGTTTAGAACACAGGCGCATGAACTCAATTCTTCTGATCTACTTCCTGAGGGCTTGCTGTGATGCTCCTACTTTCTGGGAAGCTCTGGTCGTTCCCTATCAATTACTCCGCCTGCAATTTGGGGAAGCTGCTACCAAGTGGGCTGTGGTGTCAACTCAAGCAAGGGGTAACCACATGCACCAAACTTTTATTCTATGGAAATGTTTTCTTCTTCGACATCCATGGGCTTCCCTAGTTATTAACACTCACAGATCTGACTAACTATCTGCCCAGTTTCTTCCCACATCTTAGCTCAGGGGAAATATAGCCAACCAAAATATAACAAAATGAAATTATCTTCTATTATCCAAAATTTGGCAGAAACTAGAAGAGAAAGTGATTAAGGTCTATCAACAGCATGATTTCCCAATGATGTGCTTTTTCCAGAGGCATTTTTAAACCACCTGGCTACCTCTCTTTAGCTTAGCTCCTTGCCCTGGAAACTTGAATTTACTAATTAGCTTACATACTTAAGCTAACTCATTAAGGCCTGAGTTGGCCCCTGGCCTTTCCTCTCACTCTGAAAGACCCCCTTTAAATGGGCTATACTCCCATTTCCACAAAACAGCATGTGAATCCATTTTAAAAACAAGCCCAAGGGGTTCAGTGAAAAAACAAGTTTTCTTATTTTTTTTCTCCACCATTCTGGCAATAGGAAAGAGATTTTTAAGATGTCAGTAAGAGTGAAGACTTTTAAATAAAATTGTCCTATTTGGTGTATATGTTTACCTAGAATTCTGGGAAGGAATATATTTTGAAAAAGAAGACCTTGCAAATGCATTCTGAGCTTCCTATTCTTCATGGGAGAGGAGGGAAAAAGAGCTAATAATTACTGCACATTTTCTATGAACCACTCTGTGACCCTGTTTATGTCTCAGGCAATCCAGAGGGCAGGTAACAGCTACAGCTTACAGATAAAGAAGGTGAGGCTCACAAGGGTTAACTGTCTCGTTAAGTCAAACAGCTGGTAAGTAGCAAAGTCAGGATTCAAATACAGGTCTGTGGGACCCCAGAACCCTGCTACTTTCTTGAAAGTCTCAAAACAATGAAAATCTGAAGAAAGATTCTAGTGGTTCTTTGGACACCTCCCCCCCACCCCTTTTTAAAATAAGAGCTGCATTGTGATGAAAGAAGTGTTTTGATTTTCAAGAACCTGCCTGCAAATGACACAAGTCTCCAAGAGAGCCAGAGAGAAGCAACATTTGTCACTGTCTACCTGAGACAGAATAGCACAATATTTAAGAGCATAGACTCTGAAATGGAGCTGAATTTCTATCCAGAGTACGCTTGAGTAAATCATTTAACTTCTCTGATTTTCAGTTTCCTCATCTGTGAAATGAGGGATGGTAATTAGTACCTACTTCATAGGGTTGGTTTTGAGTATTAACTGAATGTGTAAGACATTTGATTCTAGTACCAGGCAGTAGTCAGCCTGTTATTGGTGTGGTCTGTAGTTAAGATACTACCATCACCTAGCTCTGATTATGCATAGGGAGCAAGGGAGAGAGCATTGTCTCCTACACAATTGTTAGACAAGTTTTAATGTTGACATGTGTCTTTTGGTCTCCTTTTGCTTCAGGAATGCAGGGTAAGTAAGTGCTTTAGGAAGCAAATCTTTTAAGTAACTTTTAGCCTACACAGCTTAACACAGCTAATAGGAAAATCCCCATATATCCATAGACTCTCCAATTCATCTCCAATGCTACAAAATATATCAGGACATCTGTATTTACTGTCCACTTTATCTTCCTTACCAGTGGGCATTAATGAGAAAAGCCCTAGACCAGGGTAGTGGGCGTTTGTTGATTGGCCTCTTCAGCTTCTGTTGTCCCCTTATTCCTTCTCAAGGGCTCCTGCTTTCCCACAGGGTTTCATATAGTTCCATAGAAGCTGCCTGAATCTCTTCCCTTGGCCTCTGTGATTGGTTTGGGGAGATATATAACCTAAGTTATTCCAGTCAGGGTGAATCTAGGGATTTTTCCAGGGGCGTTGGGGCAAAAACTTTCTTGCTGGTTATGGATGAAGAAACGCAAGACTTTCAGAATTATAGACATCTGTCTGGCAACTATGATGGGGGGTGGTCTAGGGTAAAGTGGACCTGGCACAAGGCAGAGGGAAAAGATGGGGAAAGTCAGGTTCTTGGCCATATCATTGACCTGATGAAGCTTCTATGAATCTGGCACCATTTCTTGACTTTTCTGTTACAAAGTCAAAAACTTACTTTTAATGTTAAAGCTTCGAAGTTGAAAAAGTCCCAACTAACATAATCAGAGGCAGGCAGCCTGTGTTGCTGGGCTGGTTCTACAAGATTTAACATCTCAACTTCCAAATCTGTAAATTGGAAGTTAAATGAGTTTATGGAAGTGAAAGCATTTTTTGTTTACACTTTAAAGTAATTGTAAATGTAAGTCATTATTATGATAATTAGTATCATATGTTGACATCCTAATAGATTATTCTGTGTTTCTCTCATATCAAAGCCTTGCACTGGCAGCTATAGGCAGGCTCCCATGACTGGCATTTGTTGCATTTCATCCTTGCAGGTTTTGGTTGGTGATATGGATTTCACAGAGAACCTGATGGTTTGTCAAGTCACCATGAAGAGGTTTACTCTAGATAATAAATGTGATAATCATCAAGCAGGTGGTTTCCTATCCTTTAATTTTCCTTCATCTAGATTTTGAGTTTTTAAGTCAAAGCTCTCTTTACCGGAGGGTTAAGGCAATGTAATGACAGTAATGATAAGGTTACAAAGCATCCAAATAACTCAGAAGAACACAAAATATATCATATATAGGATTATTTCTCCAAAGCTTCAATCATCCCTGCTAAGAATATTCCCAATTTGAACATACATGGTGTTATTAGGATGTAGTAAGTTACATGGAATATTGTGACATGTTATAACACGTTAGTTAGATGAAAAGATACATGTACCTATGGACGCAAGAGATATGAGTTTATTTCATTTATTTATAAAACTACAGTCATGCCAAGCCTTTGGGAAGTTTGAAAAATAAAAGAAAACATAAAACAACAACAGAATACAGAAAGGCAAAACTTAGATTTTGTTAGTGGTAGGAACTTCTAATCCCATCTGATACCAGACTAATTAAATGGCTACTCCTTCAATTATGTGCTCTTATTCTAGGATAATTTCCAAAGAGTTGGGACTTTTCATTCTAGTGTTCTAGATCAGTGAAATGCAAAAGAAATACAATGCAAGCCACAAACATAACTTAAAAATTTCCAGTAGCCACATTAAAACAAAACAAAACAAAATGGGTGCTTGGGTGGCTCAGTCAGTTGAGCGTCCAACTTCAGCTCAGTTCATGATCTCATGGTTCGTGGGTTCAAGCCCCACGTCGGGCTCTGTGCTGACAGCTCAGAGCCTGGAGCCTGTTTTAGATTCTGTGTCTCCCTCTCTCTCTGCCCCTCCCCTGCTCATGCTCTGGCTCTCTCTCTCTCTCTCTCTCTCAAGAAAAAAACAAACAAAAACAACAACAAAAAACCCAAACAGGTGAAACTAATATTTTACTTACCTGAATGTACCAAAAATGTTATCATTTTAGCGTGTAGTCAACATGAAACTTTTAATGAAATACTTTGCATTCTTTTTTTTTAACTAAGCATTCAAAATCTGGTGTGTATTTTTACCTTCACATCACATGTCAATTCAAACAGCCACATTTCACATGTACAATAGGTGATGTGGCAAATGCCTCTTGTGTTCAACAGTACAGCTCTGGATTTCAATGAGGGCGATTTTTGGAATTAGGAAGGCCTGGGTTTGAATGCCTACTCTATTATTTCTTTCCTTTGAGCAAATTACTATCTTGGAGGGTGGCCATGAGACTTCTGAGATGAGTCACATGAAAACACACCTCTCTCAGGATATGGCCCATAGTAGGTAGTCAATATATGTTAGTTCTCTTCCTACCTTTCCAAAATGGAGGTGCAGGATGGAGTAGGAGAAAGCCAGAGGCATTAGCAGCAGGAAACCTGGATGAATCTTCCCACACGAGGAAAAGCTAAGCATGGATGCACAGACTGAGAGGTCAGAGACGGGGTGGAGGTGCTGGACTGAGGAAACAGATGGAGACCAGACAGGCATTTCCAGATTAGTGCAACATGATTTCTACACAGCTACTCTAAAAGCTGAAGCACCTGTCTTCTCTATGCTGGTTTAGAATAAATCATGTAACCCTGTTCAAAGGAGAGCTATCAGGGATGATGAAATGACTCAAAACCATGCCCTAGAAGGACTGATTGAAGAGAGTGATTGATATGTTTCCTTTAGAGAGTATGAGCATGATTGAGAGAGCATGGGGGAGGACACCATTTTTACGTTCAAATGAACCAGCTTTGTGTGACCCTAAGAGGAAGAACTAATGTGGAGGCTACAGGAAGAAAGATTCTAGCTCAGCAAGAAAGGACTTTTTAACAGAGATGTTTTGGGGAGGGGTGCTTTTCCCGTATCCTCCCCCCCCCCCCCCCCGTCTCCGTCCTCTCTCCGCCTGCAAAAGCGGCTCCCTGCCCACCACTGGGTTCTCTCTTCCTAAGTTCACCTCTCCGAGCCAGGTACCTGCTGAATTCTGTGGTTCAGGTTGTGCAGATTGTTGTGTTAGTCTTCCAATCAGTTTTCTAGATGTGTAGGATGGTTTAGTGTTGGTCTGGCTATATTTCATGGACATGAGATACACAAAAAACTTCCATGCTGTTTTGCCATCTTGGTTCCTCTGAACAGAGATGTTTTGAAGATGGAATGGGTTGTCTTGTGGCATGGAGGGAGAAAAGCCTAGAAAATCTTTGACTGGATTTCTAGCTTCTAGGCTTTTCTCCTTCCATGCCATTATTCCAAACACACAACAGAAATTTTTCTAAAATTAAAATGTAGGGGCACCTGGGTGGCTCAGTCAGTTAAGTGGCCCACTTCGGCTCAGGTCATGATCTCTCAGTCTGTGAGTTGGAGCCCTGTGTCGGGCTCTGTGCTGACAGCTCAGAGCCTGGAGCCTGTTTCAGATTTTGTGTCTCCCTCTCTCTGACCCTCCCCTGTTCATGCTCTGTCTCTCCCTGTCTCAAAAATAAATAAAACGTTAAAAAAAATAAAATAAAAATGTAATCATGTCATTTCAAAGTTAAAAATGTTTCTTTTTTTTCAGTTTCTTTTATTTATTAAAAATTTTTTTTTTAAGTTTATTTGTTTTTGAGACACAGAGAGACAGAGCATGAATGGGGGAGGGTCAGAGAGAAGGAGACACAGAATCTGAAACAGGCTCCAGGCTTCGAGCTGTCAGCACAGAGCCTGATGAGGGGCTCGAACTCACAGACTGAGAGATCATGACCTGAGCCGAAGTGGGCCGCTTAACCGACTGAGCCACCCAGGCGCCCCTATTTATTTTTTTTAATATGAAATTTATTGTCAAATTGGTTTCCATACAACACCCAGTGCTCATCCCAACAGGTGCCCTCCTCAATGCCCATCACCCACTTTCTCCTCCCTCCCACCCTCCATCAACCCTCAGTTTATTCTCAGTTTTTAAGAGTCTCTTATGGTTTGCCTCCCTCCCTCTCTAACTTTTTTCCCCCCCTTCCCCTCCCCCATGGTCTTCCGTTAAGTTTCTCAGGATCCACATAAGAGTAAAAACATATGGTATCCGTCTTTCTCTGTATGACTTATTTCACTTAGCATAACACTCTCCAGTTCCATCCACGTTGCTAGAAAAGGCCATATTTCATTCTTTCTCATTGCCAAGTAGTATTCCATTGTGTATATAAACCATAATTTCTTTATCCATTCATCAGTTGATGGACATTTAGGCTCTTTCCATAGTTTGGCTATTGTTGAAAGTGCTGCTATAAACATTGGGGTACAAGTGCCCCTATGCATCTGCACTCCTGTATCCCTTGGGTAAATTCCTAGCAGTTCTATTGCTGGGTCATAGGGTAGATCTATTTTTGATTTTTTGAGGAACCTCCACACTGTTTTTCAGAGTGGCTGCACCAGTTTACATTCCCACCAACAGTGCAAGAAACCCCCGTTTCTCCACATCCTCGCCAGCATCTGTAGTCTCCTGATTTGTTCATAAAATGTTTCTTGAATCCCCATTGCCTACAGGATAAATGTCAGCTTCCGTATTGGGGCTTTCATGATATGATCCTTGCCTGTCCCTTTACCTTTCTCTACTACTGTCCCCTTCCCTCTCATAGTCCGATGATTTTCCCATTCTCCCAAGAATACTCAAGCCTTTGATCTCACAGCTTCCTCTCTGGGTATTCATCCCAGCTGCCAGCTCTCTGGTAAATGCCAGCTTCTGTTTCTCTTTTTTCTTTTTCTCTTTCTATTTATTACTATTATTTATGTTTTTACTTTAACCACCCAGTGCTCATCACTATAAGTGCCCTCCTTAATCCCCATCACCTATTTTAATCTCTCTGGTAACCCCCTGGTAACCATCAGTTTGTTCTCTTGTTTGTATATAGTTAAGAGTCTGTTTCTTGGTTTGTCTCTATTTTCCTTTTCTTGTTTTATTTCTTAAATTCTACATATGTGTGAAATCATATGGTATTTGTCTTTTTCTCTGACTTATTTCACTTAGCTAGCTTATTTTTTTTAATATTTTTAAAGTTTTTTTAACGTTTATTTTTGAGAGAGCACGAGTGGGGGAGAGGCAGACAGAGAGGGAGACAGAATCTGAAGCAGGCTTCAGGCTCTGTGCTATTAGCACAGAGCCTGATGTGGGGCTCGAACTCACAAACCATGAGATCATGACCTGAGCTGAAGTCAGATGTTCAACCGACTGAGCCACCCAGGCACCCCTGGCTAGCTTCTTTTTTAACGTTTATTTATTTTTGAGAGGGAGATTGAGACACAGTGTGAGTGGGGGAGGGGCAGAGAGAGAGGGAGACACAGAATACTAAGCAAGCTCCAGGCTCTGAGCTGTCAGCTCAGAGCCCAAAACAGGGCTCAAACTCATGAACTGTGAGATGATGACCTGAGCTGAAGTTGGACACTTAACCAACTAAGCCACCCAGGCGTCCCATAGCCAGTTTCTCTTTTAAGACTTGGTTTAAGAATAATCTCTCTCTGAAGCTTTCCTGATTACACAGCAGAAATAGCTGTTTCTATCTTCTGTTCCCATTCTCCATACATTGCATACAAGTACCTGTAACGTGTAGTACTCTGGATGCTTTACTTTTCTCTCTCCCCCGTTGCATCATGAACAGGAAACATGGCTATCTTGGTTATATTTGTATGCCTAGTGGCCAGCAAAGTATTTGGCTTGCAGTAGGTGTTCAGTAAATATTGACTGAAAGAAAATTGGAACCTAAGGTTTAGTTACATCATAGGAGTGAAACTGCACAGATGGGCTAGCGCTAAGTCCCTTGTGGGAGGCTATAAGTGACATTTTTCCATAATCTTTTTCGTTTTAGAAATATAATGTATGGCCACCAGTGAATATTCTGATGGCTCTGCGTTAGTTTATAAATGCATTTATTTCTGCAAACCTAATACAGTCAAGTCAGCTTCTGTCTAGTCTCTTTGGATTTGATTTTTGTATAACATCTTTTATACATAATGATGATAAAAAGGTTACTTTTTTAAATTTTATTTTTTATTTTTTAAAATTTACATCCAAATTAGTTAGCATATAGTGCAACAATGATTTCAGGAGTAGATTCCTTAGTGCCCCTTACTCATTTAGCCCATCCCCCCTCCCACAACCTCTCCAGTAACCCTCAGTTCTCCATATTTATGAGTCTCTTCTGTTTTGTCCCCCTCCCTGTTTTTATATTATTTTTGTTTCCCTTCCCTTATGTTCATCTGTTTTGTGTCTTAAAGTCCTCATATGAGTGAGGTCATATGATTTTTGTCTTTCTCTGACTGACTAATTTCACTTAGCATAATACCCTCCAGTTCCATCCACGTAGTTGCAAATGGTAAGATTTCATTCTTTTTGATTGCCAAATAATACTCTAATATATATATATATATATATATATATATATATATATATATGTGTGTGTGTGTGTGTGTGTGTGTGTATACACACACACACATATATATATATACATACATACATACATACACACACACACACACCCCATACCTTCTTTATCCATTCATCCATCAATGGACATTTGGGCTCTTTCCATACTTTGGCTATTGTTGATAGTGCTGCTATAAACATGGGGGTGCAGGTGTCCCTTCGAAACAGCATACCTATATCCCTTGGATAAATGCCTAGTAGTGCAATTGCTGGGTCGTAGGGTATTTCTGTTTTTAGTTTTTTGAGGAGTCTCCATCCTGTTTTCCAGAGTGGCTGCACCAGCTTGCATTCCCACCAACAATGCAAAAGAGATCTTCTTTGTCCGCATCCTTGCCAACATCTGTTGTTGCCTGAGTTGCTAATGTTAGCCATTCTGACAGGTGTAAGGTGGTATCTCATTGTGGTTTTGATGTGTATTTCCTGATGATGAGTGATGTGGAGCATGTTCTCATGTGTCGGTTGGCCATCTGGATGTCTTCTTTGGAGAAGTGTCTATTCATGTCTTTTGCCCATTTCTTCACTGGATTATTTGTTTTTTGGGTATTGAGTTTGATAAGTTCTTTATAGATTTTGGATACTAACCCTTTGTCTGATATGTCGTTTGCAAATATCTTCTCCCATTCTGTCAGTTGCCTTTTAGTTTTGCCGATTGTCTCGTTATGCAGAAGCTTTTTATTTTAATGAGGTCCCAGTAGTTCATTTTTGCTTTTGTTTCCCTTGTCTCTGGAGACGTGTTGAGTAAGAAGTTGCTGCGGCCAAGATCAAAGAGGTTTTTGCCTGCTTTCTCCTCGAGGATTTTGATGGCTTCCTGCCTTACATTGGGGTCTTTCATCCATTTTGAGTTTATGTTTGTGTATGGTGTAAAAAAAGTGGTCCAGTTTCATTCTTCTGCATGTCGCTGCCCAGTTTTCCCAGCACCATTTGCTGAAGAGACTGTCTTTATTCCATTGGATATTCTTTCCTGCTTTGTCAAAGATTAGTTGGCCAAACGTTTGTGGGTTCATTTCTGGATTCTCTATTCTGTTCCATTGATCTGAGTGTCTGTTCTTGTGCCAGTACCATACTGTCTTGATGACTACAGCTTTGTAGTATAGCTTGAAGTCTGGGATTGTGATGCCTTCTGCTTTGTTTTTCTTTTTCAAGATCGCTTTGGCTATTCTAGGTCTTTTCTGGTTCCATACAAATTTTAGGATTATTTGTTCTAGCTCTGTGAAGAATGCTGGTGTTATTTTGATAAGGATTGCATTGAATGTGTAGTTTGCTTTGAGTAGTATCGACATTTTGACAATATTTGTTCTTCCTATCCAGGAGCATGAAATCTTTTTCCATTTTTTTGTGTCTTCTTCAATTTCTTTCATAAGGTTTCTATAGTTTTCAGTGTATAGATTTTTTACCTCTTTGGTTAGATTTATTCCTAGGTATTTTATGGTTTTTGGTGCAATTGTAAATGGGATCGATTCTTTGATTTCTCTTTCTGTTGCTTCATTGTTGGTGTATAGGAATGCAACTGATTTCTGTGCATTGATTTTATATCCTGCAACTTTGCTGAATGCATGAATCAATTCTAGCAGTTTTTTGGTGGAATCTTTTGGGTTTTCCATATAGAGTATCATGTCATCTGTGAAGAGTGAAAGTTTGACTTCCTCCTGGCTGATTTGGATGACTTTTACTTTTTTGTGTTGTCTGATTGCAGAGGCTAAGACTCGATACTGTGTTGAATAACAGTGGCGAGAGTGGACATCCCTGTCTTGTTGCTGACCTTAGGGGGAAAGCTCTCAGTTTTTCCCTATTGAGGATGATATTAGCATTGGGTCGTTCGTATATGGCTTTTATGATCTCGAGGTATGTTCCTTCTATCTCTACATTCTTGAGGGTTTTTATCAAGAAAGGATGCTGTATTTTGTCAAATGCTTTCTCCGCATCTATTGAGAGGATCATATAGTTCTTGTCCTTTCTTTTACTGATGTGATGAATCACGTTGTTTTGTGGATATTGAACTAGCCCTGCATCCCAGATATAAATCCCACTTGGTCATGGTGAATAATTTTTTTAATGTACTGTTGGAGCCAGTTGGCTAATATCTTGTTGAGGATTTTTGCATCCATGTTCATCAGGGAAATTGGTCTACAGTTCTCCTTTTTAGTGGGGTCTCTGTCTGGTTTTGGAATCAAGGTAATGCTGGCTTCATAGAAAGAGTTTGGAAGTTTTCCTTCCATTTCTTTTTTTTGGAACACCTTTAAGAGAATAGGTGTTAACTCTTCCTTAAATGTTTGGTAGAATTCCCCTAGAAAGCCATCTGGCCCTGGACTCTTGTTTTTTTGACCGATTTTTGATTACTAATTTGATTTCCTTGCTGGTTATAGTCCTGTTCAAATTTTCTATTTCTTCCTGTTTCAGTTTTGGTAGTGTATATGTTTCTAGGAATTTGTCCATTTCTTCCAAATTGCCCATTTTATTGGCATATAATTGCTGATAATATTCTCTTGTTTTTATTTCTGCTGAGTTGGTTGTGATCTCTTTCACTCTTGATTTTATTTATTTGGGTCCTTTCCTTTTTCTTTTTGATCAAACTGGCTAGTGGTTTATCAATTTTGTTAATTCTTTCAAAGAACCAACTTCTGGTTTCATTGGTTTGTTCTGCTGTTTTTTTTGGTTTTGATAGCATTAATTTCTGTTCTAATTTTTTATTATAATTAAATTATATTTATTATAAATCATTTATATTTATATAAATATATAAAAATATATTTATATATAAAAATATATTTATATTTATGATTATTTATTATAAATTAATTTATTACAATTAAATTATTATAATTAAAATTTAAATTATAATGTTTTATTATTTCCTGTCTTCTGCTGGTTTTGGGTTTTACTAGCTGTTATTTTTCTAGCTCCTTAAGGTATAAGGCTAGGTTGTGTATCTGAGATCTTTCTTCCTTCTTTAGGAAAGCCTGGATTGTTGTATACTTTCCTCTTATGACCACCTTTGCTGTGTCCCAGAGGTTTTGGGCTGTGGTGTTATCATTTTCATTGACTTCCATTTACTTTTTAATTTCCTCTTTAACTGCTTGGTTAGCCCATTCATTCTTTAGTAGGATGTTCTTTAGTCTCCAAGTATTTGTTACCTTTCCAAATTTTTTCTTGTGGTTGATTTTGAGTTTCATAGCGTTGTGGTCTGAAAATATGCATGGTATGATCTTGATCTTTTTGTACTTACTTAGGGCTGATTTGTGTCCCAGTATATGGTCTATTCTGGAGAACGTTCCATATGCACTGGAGAAGAATGTATATTCTGCTGCTTTAGGATGAAATGTTCTGAATATATCTGTTAAGTCCATCTGGTCCAGTGTGTCATTCAAAGCCACTGTTTCCTTGTTGATTTTTTGATTAGATGATCTGTCTATTGCTGTGAGTGGGGTGTTGAAGTCTCCTATTATGGTATTGCTATCGATGAGTTTCTTTATGTTTGTGATTAATTGATTTATATATTTGGGTGCTCTCACATTTGGTGCATAAATGTTTACAATTGTTAGGTCTTCTTGGTGGATAGACCCCTTGATTATGATATAATGTCCTTCTGCATCTCTTGATACAGTCTTTATTTTAAAGTCTAGATTGTCTGATATAAGTATGGCTACTCTGGCTTTCTTTTGTTGACCATTAGCATGATAGATGGTTCTCCATCCCCTCATTTTTAATCTGAAGGTGTCTTTAGGTTTAAAGTGGGTCTCTTGTAAACAGCATATAGCTGTTTTCTTTTCCATTCTGTTACCCTGTGTCTTTCGATTGGAATATTGAGTCCATTGACATTTAGAGTGAGTACTGAAAGATATGAATTTATTGCCATTATGATGCTTATAGAGTTGGAGTTTCTGATGGTGTTCTCTGGTCCGTTCTAATCTTTGTTGCTTTTGGTATGTGTGTGTTTATGTATATGTATATGTATATGTATATGTATATGTATATGTGTATGTGTATGTGTATGTATGTATATATATATATTTTTTTTTTCATCTTTTCTCCCCTCAGAGAGTCCCCCTTAAAATTTCTTGCAGGGCTGTTTCAGTGGTCACAAACTCCTTTAATTTTTGTTTGTCTGGGAAACTTTTCATCTCTCCTTCTATTTTGAATGACAGCCTTGCTGGATAAAGAATTCTTGGCTGCATATTTTTCTGATTCAGCACACTGAATATATCCTGCCACTCCTCTCTGGCCTGCCAAGTTTCTGTGGATAGGTCTGCTGCAAACCTGATCTGTCTTCCCTTGTAGGTCAAGGACTTTTTTTCCCTTGCTGCTTTCATGATTCTCTCCTTGCCTGAGTATTTTTTGAATTTGACTATGATATGCCTTGTTGATGGTTGGTTTTTGTTGAATCTAATGGGGGTCCTCTGTGCTTCCTGGATTTTGATGTCTCTGTCTTTCCCCAGATTAGGAAAGTTTTCTGCTATGATTTGCTCACATAACCCTTTTACCCCTGTTTCTCTCTCTTCCTCTTCTGGGACCCCTATGATTCTGATGTTGTTCCTTTTTAATGAATCACTGATTTCTCTAATTCTTAAATCGTGCTCTTTTGCCTTAATCTTCCTCTTTTTTTCTGCTTCGTTATTCTCTGTAAGTTTGTCCTCTATATCGCTGATTCTCTGTTCTGCCTCATCCATCCTTGACGTTGCTGCATCCATCTGTGATTGCAGCTCAGTTATAGTATTTTTAATTTCATTCTGGCTATTTTTTACTTCTTTTATCTCTGCATAAAGGGATTCTAATCTATTTTCGACTCCAGCTAGTATTCTTACTATAGTGATTCTAAATTCTGATTCAGACATCTTGCTTGTATCTGTGTTGGTTAAATCCCTGGCTGTCGTTTCTTCATGCTCTTTCTTTTGGGGTGTATTCCTGCTGAATTCTGTGGTTCAGGTTGTGCATAAGGTTGTTGTGTTAATCCTCCAGTTAGTTTTCTAGGTGTTGAGGATGGTTTAGTGTTGGTCTGGCTTTATTTCATGGATGCGAGACACACAAGAAACTTCCATGTTGTTCCACCATCTTGGCTCCTCCCTAAAAAGGTTATTTGTACTAAACTTTGTAGTTAACAAACTGTTTTACTTCCATTATCTTATGTGATAGTGAAGACGACTCCCTCAGTTGGGCAGGATAGATATCACTCCCATTTTATAGACAAATGGAACCAGGTGCTCAGATATCACATAACTTGCCCAAAGTCACACAGCTGGTAGTTAATACAGCCAGATGTTAAAGTCTTTTTATTTCAGGGTCAGTTGATTATTCGTATCTATTTAAGGGTTCCACTGTCACTAAACGAATACCCTCTTATTTCCTTGAACATAATAAATAGGTCATTGGGGTAAAAAAAAAAATCCTTGTTGACACACTTGTCTAAGAGTTGGTCATGCAGAGAATGGGGTTTTCCACCATCTTATTTAGTTGCTCCCCCATTCTTTCCCTCAAGGCTTCCCTATGTCAGGTTGCCAAGTCTCTGCAATGGCCACCACAATTTGTTGACAAATAACAAAGATGCTCCTTGTCTTACTGTCAATTTTACATCCTCTGGGCTTGCCAAGTGAGCCTGACATGCCAGGAAGGGCTTTGTTGTGGTCTGTGACTCACTTCACTCACTCCTCTGCCACTCCCTGGGTGCAGGCGATTACAATCTGCCTATTGCACAACTTCAGAACATCTCTGGGTGAATCGTCAGAGGATGAAAAAAAAAATCCAGCAGACCAAGGATTCAGTCACTACTACATGAATCAAAAAGCATACTACCATAGGAGAGTTACTCTAATCTCATCTGCAAATTGCTTCTGTCATCATCCAGAGATTTAGTGGAGGCATTTACTACTGGAGGGAAATGCTTTCTCCTAGGTGGTTCTATCAGCAAATTCTTGGATTGTCCTTTGGAATAAAGGATGTCAATAAGCGAAAGAGCCCTTCTCACTTATTTAGAAGGAGTTCAGTTCATATCCTGTTGATGAGAAGTGTTGTTTGTATGGCTTGTTCAGAGATTACCCCATGCACTTATGGTTCAGGTTCTTCTTAAGAGCACCTCAGAGTGTCATTTTATTCTTTAGAGGGTCACTTTATTCAACTAAAATGAAACAGTTCAATTTCCCCATGGAAATGTGTTTGTAATAAATCACAAGTTGTATATAGGTAGGAGTAGAGTTTACTTCAGTTGAAAATTTTAATTGCTATTTTGCCTTCAAAAGGTCTCCTGTAAAACTCTTAGGCTGGAGAGGTAAAGGAAGTTGGTGCCTGGGTCTGGTGGGTATCCTCTCCTTCTGTTGTCATCTGTTTCATGAATTTACAACTCTTTAGGCATTGGCTAAGGTCTTGCCCTATGCCCTACTCTGTGGTGGATGCCTGGGGTCCACAATGATGAATATAGTCCATGTTTGCTTCTTGAGACCTAGGAAAAGATAATTTTATGTAATACACTGGGCTAAATGCAGAGTTTGATATACCCACAATACAAGGCACTTTGAAAATAGGGAGGGACAGTTCCTAGCTTGGAGAATCTGGGTAAGCTTCTTAGAGGAGATGATGATACTTGAAATGAGTCTTAAGCAGAACTTCCCTTAGATTTGCAGAAGGAGGATGCTTGCCCTGAGTTCCAAGCTTTGGAGGGCCTCATTCTGGCTCTTTTTCAGCTCTCCATGGATACACTGCACCCAATTTTTTCTGCTCAAATAACTCAGAGCCTGCTTCCAGATCCTGCCTAGGCCTCTTTGCCAGGTCTGTCTTCCTTGGGCTCACTGCATCAAGAGGTAAACTCTTCAGGTTGAAGGGTGGTCAAAGAGTGGTTGTTTGGGGATGGTGTAGATGGTGTTTGGACAACCACTTGTGCTCATGGGAGGGCCCTCAAACTGCAAATAATAACTGATTCAGGGAAGGAGGTGGGCTGGGGGCTTGGTCAAGAGTCTATTTTCCCTCGGTCTCCCAGTTCTAGTGCTGATCTCTGAGTAGTCCTAGAAGTCTACACTTGAACCTGACCTTCCAGAATGTTGAGGGTATATATTTCAAGGTAGGAAGAAGAGCGTATTTTATTTAACAGGGGGCTGGCTTGACTTGTAACTTTCTAGTAGTTGAGATACCTGCTATTTGGACCTCTGTTTGAATTCTTGACCTGGGACCTGCAAATGTTAGGTGGTGGTCTGATCTTCATTTGAGTGTGGTATCTCTAGGCTCTGCATTGATTTAGGTTCTTAGGGATGAATGAGACCCTAAGCCTCAAAGGGCTCTGTTTATTGGGGCCACAAGCAAATGTCCAATCACAGTAATATATGTACTGAAAATTATAATAACCAATGCTGAAAGCGAGGTTTGTACAGGGCATATAGAGAAAAGAGAGATCTGCTCTACTAGAGGGATGGGAAAGAGGAACATTTTGATCTGAGCCTTAAAAGATAAATATATGAGTCTGGTGTGAGAGTGAGAGAAGAAATTTTTTTTTTAATATATGAAATTTATTGTCAAATTGGTTTCCATACAACACCCAGTGCTCATCCCAAAAGGTGCCCTCCTCAATACCCATCACCCACCCTCCCCTCCTCCCACCCCCCCATCAACCCTCAGTTTGTTCTCAGTTTTTAACAGTCTCTTATGCTTTGGCTCTCTCCCACTCTAACCTCTTTTTTTTTTTTTTTCCTTCCCTTCCCCCATGGGTTTCTGTTAAGTTTCTCAGGATCCACATAAGAGTGAAACCATATGGTATCTGTCTTTCTCTGTATGGCTTATTTCACTTAGCATCATACTCTCCAGTTCCATCCACGTTGCTACAAAAGGCCATATTTCATTTTTTCTCATTGCCACGTAGTATTCCATTGTGTATATAAACCACAATTTCTTTATCCATTCATCAGTTGATGGACATTTAGGCTCTTTCCATAATTTGGCTATTGTTGAGAGTGCTGCTATAAACATTGGGGTACAAGTGCCCCTATGCATCAGTACTCCTGTATCCCTTGGATAAATTCCTAGCAGTGCTATTGCTGGGTCATAGGGTAGGTCTATTTTTAATTTTCTGAGGAACCTCCATACTGCTTTCCAGAGCGGCTGCACCAATTTGCATTCTCACCAACAGTGCAAGAGGGTTCCCGTTGAGAGAAGAAATTTTGGATAGAAGAAACAGAGACCTAATATAGCATGATGCTTTAGGGAGAAATATATAGTTCAGCTCAGTGAGAGTATAGAGTATAAGCAGGAAGAGGAAGGCAAGGGCTGGATCATGAGAGGTCTTATAAGTTAGGCTAAGGAGGCTTTTATTCTATAGGCCATTCTATAGGCCATTCTATAGGCCATGGGGAGGCTTTTATTCTATAGGCCAAGAGTCCTATACAGGGAGTGTGGTGATGAAAATTTCCCTTTTAGAAAGACCCCTCCAGCAACTAAGTGGAAGCGGATTATAGGGTCCAAACTTGGGTGTTAGCCTCTCTGTGCAAAGATGCCCAAAGCCTGTTCTTTTTCTATGCACAGATTTCATCCATCAGACTTTGTTGGGCACCCGCACAGTGGTTCGTATCCCAGCTATTCATTAGAATCACTTGGGAGGATCATTGAAAAAAACACCAATTCCCAGCTGTGGTCTCCAGCCAGTTAAATTAAAATATTTGGAACTTGGTTATCTATAATTTTGAGATGCATCTCAGGTGATTCTGATGCACCCTAAGGACTGATAACCACTGTGAACTATTTCTGTGTATCACCACACAGATTGGTGAACTAATTATATTTAGGAGGTAAGCACTAACCCCATCATTCTCCCAATATGCAAATTCTTTGTTCCTTATTTCTTGCACTTTGGTGATTGGAGGGATATTACAAATATCCCTGACTTTATTGGAGGAAAACCAACTTCTGGTTTGAGGACTACATGGGATACACTCCATCACAGCCCAGAAGCTCTTTTCTTAATGGTTACTTCCTGTCTCTTACTTGCAAATGTCTCCTTGGGCTGGAGAAGCTGGGAGTGAAAATTACCTACTTGGTATCCTTTCGGGATTTTGCAATTTAACTGTTTCATGCCCACACAGATAGGTTCCCTTTAAAATTGGTTGCCTCCTTTCTCAAAGGACTGCTTTGCCCTTTGGGCTTAATGGAATGTCTTTGCGTGCCAAAGCCCATGGAAACACTGTGGTGGCCAACTCTCTTCCACCTACCTGTGCAGGAGTGAGTAATGTGTGAGATTGGTCACTAGGGAGTGTCCCAATCCCATCTGAACTAAGCTGGAACTTAAAGGAAGTTGAATGGTTTCCCGCACACAACCAGGGTGTCATGGGCTTGACTGCTGTGTCAGATGCTCCCATGGGCACTGTGGTCCTCTATAAAATACACTTGTATCATAATTGCCCTTTGGTCCTAAGTTGTGGGGGAAGGCTCTCCTAGACAAACTTCCTACTCTCTCCCACACCTGAGTAGAAATAAGTACTGTGGAGGGGAAACAGAGGAGCCAGAGTTTGGAGAAGATGAAGGTAGGGACTGAGTTCACCATATCTAATACTTTTGTGTATTATTAGAAAGGTAAATGATTGGAAGTCATACCCAGGGAACTGGGCCCCCTCAAAGGAACAGGCAGTCCCATTAGTGCACAACACCATCTACTTTCCCTTCCTATCCTAAAGGATATTGACCAGTGAAGGACCAGGTCAGCATTTCTCATGTGGCTGGAGTAACAGAGGCCTCTGCAAGATCAGAGTTCAACTAAAGGATTTAATTAAGTAACCTAGAAAATCTCTTCCTGTTTCAAGATTCTAGAGCTCTCTGAGTATGCATCAGGCTCCTACACCTCCCCTCCCACTTTTATTGAATGTCACTGTGCCCAAGGAGGCTATGACATGTGCTCTTGTCTATTAATGCCAAGAGTCTTCTCCTTGTGTCCTCTCTGCTCTGTTGAATCTACTTCTTCCAACATGGGGATGGGCTAATTCCTTTTTTATTTCAAACATGTTTATTTCAAAACATGTAATTTTATGATTATAAACTAGTGAATATTGACTATGGAAAACAGTGGTTAACAAGGAAAGTATGAAGAAGAAAGTAAAAATCATCTATTAAACCCATCAACAGATAATTCCATTATTTACACTTCCTTCCAGTCATTCTATGCATATTTAAATATATACTAAAAATAAAAATTCACATGAAATTTAAATTTACTATAATGTCCTATACCATATTTTCCCATGTCATCAGTTATTTTTTTTTAATGTTTATTTATTCATTTTGAGAGAGAGAGTGTGCGCATGCAGAGAGAGAGAGGGAAAGAGAGAATCCCAACCAGGCCCCACAATGTCAGCACAGAGCCCAACTCAGAACTATCCCAGGACCATGATATCATGAGCTGAGCTGAAATCAAGAGTCGGATGATTGAGCCACCAGGTGCCCCTCATCAGTTATTTTTGAAGTGATTAAAATATATTAATTCCATAATTAATGCATGTTAACCATAGAAAAATAGGGAAATATATAAAATCGTGGTCTCAATAGCCAGTGGTAATTGCTGTTAGCTTTTTGGGCTCTATCCTTATATATGTATACATACATACATATACGTATTATATATATATATATATATATATATATACACACACACACACACACTATATATATATATACACATACTATATATATACACACACACATACTGTATACATACTATATATAATATATATATAATATGGTAGTCTATGTATAGTAATAAAAACATAGTAATAATTGCATATAGGAGAAATTAAAGCACTACAGAAAGTTATGCAATGATGAGTCTCCCTTTCCATTCCTCTGAGCTAGCCTTCCACCTCTGTAATTAACCATTGTTTATAGATTTTGATATCCTTTGAAGATATATCTATATCATCTATATCTGTATCTCTATGTCTATCTCTATATGAAGATAGATCTATGTATATATATATGTATACATATGTATACATATAGACACATATATATACATGTATATACATATATCTATGTATAAAATCTATATGTAGATGATACATAATCATAGTATGTCTGTAACTAAGTCTTTTTGTTTCTATAAATGAAAGCATATTCTTCACGCTGTATTGTACCTTTTTTTTTTTCTAAATATCTCAGAAATCTTTCCCTATCAGCATATATAGATATACCCCTTTCTTTTTAGTGCTTGTATGGTATAGCTATATCATAGTTAGGTCACTTAATCAGTCTGCTGTGTTTGAAATATGGGTTGTTTCAAGTTTTAGTTTTTGCTATTATCACAATGCAATAATAGAAATCCTGTACACATATTTGTATATAGGATTACTTTGAAAATGATCTTTTCAGGGTTTTTTTTTTTTACATCAGTAATACATGACCATTTTTTCTTGTATAAATCTACTTCTATAATGTCTTTTAAGTGATTACATTGTATCCCATTACACAGACATACCATAATTTATTCAACCAATTCCCTGTTGTTGGACATTTAGATGTACCTCTTCCTCCATCCTTGCCTTTCTTCCCTGTCTTTCTTCCCTAATTTATTTACTTTCCTTCCTCCTTCCCTATGTCCTTCCCTTGCCTTCCCTTGCCTTCCCTTGCCTTCCCTTGCCTTCCCTTGCCTTGCCTTGCCTTGCCTTCCCTTGCCTTGCCTTACCTTGCCTTGCCTTGCCTTGCCTTGCCTTCCCTTCCCTTCCCTTCCCTTCCCTTCCCTTCCCTTCCCTTCCCTTCCTACATTTATTTACACAAGTTCAATTTCTGAAACTAGATTTTCCAGGTCAGACTATTTTTAATTAAAAAAAATAATCAATTGCATTTGAGAAAAGCATACTAACTTACATGTCTGCCATTGGTATCTACGGATACCAATTTCTCTATATCCTCACAGATCCAGGTTTATTGCTCTTTATTTTTATCATTTATTTATCTACATATCTATTTTTTTTTTTGACAGAGAGAACATGTGCACCTGTGAGCGAGTTGGCGGGGGCGGGGGGGAGAGGGAGACACACAGACATAGAGAGAGAGAGGGAGAGAGGGAGGGAGGGAGAGGATCTTAAGCAGGCTTCATGCTCAGCACACAGCCTGATGTGGGGCTCGATCCCACAACTCTGCTGGGATCATGACTTGAGCCAAAATCAAGAGTTGGATGCTTAACCTACTAAGCCACCCATGTGCCCCTAATGCTCTTTAATATTTTCTAATTTATAGCTGATAAAGTGTTATATTGTATTTGTTTAATTAATAGTGATAAGCTTTTTTTGTGTATTTCTTGTTTTAGTCTTGTTTGCTCTTCTCTGCCCATCTTAAAACTTAGAAGGTTTATTTTCCTACTGATTTGTAAGATTTATATTGTGTGGATATTTATGATGTCATGTATATTGTGGGTATTTTATCTGAGGCATCAATTATCATTTAAGTTTGTAGAGGTTGGGATGCACCAGAAATTTAAAAATTTTAGATCAGTTTTATTCTTCAGGTTGTGTTTTAAGTGCTGTATTTAGGGGTATCCTCCCCTCTCTAAAATAATACACATAAATATAGGTTTTATTCACATTTAAATCTTTTATCTATCCAGTAATTATTTGTGTACATTTTCCCAATGTATTTTCCAATTAATGCCATTAAATTTTTTCCACTTTTGATTTTAAAGGCTACTTGATAGTCATGATCTAAAATAAACTTGAATTTGGTTTTGAACTGTCTTTTTCTTTCTATTAACCTGCTTTTTTTTTTTTTTTTCTGCATTAGTACCATCCATTTGTTTTCTCGGTGAACAATTTAATGTCTCATTGGGCAAGTTCCCTTCTCAGTTCTTTTCTGTATGTGGACCTAAGAGGTGAAATTATAATCCATGAGTGGGAGCTGCAGGAAGATAGCTTAGGCTCATTATGAAAATAACTGAATTGTTGAAAGAGAGAGTCTAGTTGTAAAGGGGAAAATAGGAGGGGTGATTGTAAAAAATTTAAAGAGCCATGAAAGACACACTAGCACCAAACTGTGACTTCTTGAATAATTAAAAGCACTGAAAGGATTGAAAAGGAGTAATATTCTCCCTCTGTAAGAAAATGGTATGCAATTTAAAGGTTCTGCCTAGAATTGTCTCACACTGCTGGTGCTACCTGCTCCTCACCTTGGTAGACTGTGTGCCTCATAGAGTTATTGTGAAGATTAATGAAGATTAATTACTTATGTGACCTTCTGGCTCATTACTAGTGCTCAGTATATGGTAATTATTAAAAATGAATAAGCAAATTCAGAGGGAAACAATTTTCCTTCCCTGGTGATGTAATAAGAGCATAGTAGGGGAGTTCTTTCTCAGACTTGGACATGCCCAGAAATCACCTGGGGTTCTTGTTAAAGCAGGTTTTTTTTTTTTTAAAAAAATTTTTTTTAATGTTTATTAATTTTTGAGAGAGAGAGAGAGAGAGAGAGACAGACAATGAGAGAGAGAGAGACAATGAGAGCAGAGAAGGGGCAGAGAGAGAGGGAGACATAGAATCTGAAGCGGACTCCAGGCTCTGAGCTGTCTGCACAGAGCCTGAGGTGGGGCTTGAACCCATGAACCGTGAGATCATGACCTGAGCCAAAGTTGGACACTCAACTGACTGAGCCACCCTGGTGCTCCATTAAAGCAGTTTTTGATACAGTAGATCTAGGGTGGGGCCTGGGGTTCTGCATTTCGAACAAGCTCCCAGGTGATGCTGCTGCTGCTGGTCTGCAGACCACATTTTTAGTTACATGATTGTGGGGGAAATTTAAGAGTTTTAGTGGAGGTTGGACTAGATGATATGGTGTGGGACCCCTGTAGTCTCCAGAGTTTTGTTTTGTTTTGTTTTGTTTTGTTTTTCCTTCAGTCTCCAGATCTTTTGAATCTGTGCCTGGACAGATCATTCACAATTCCACAAATTGGAAGCGTACCAGTTGGGGGGGGGGGGGGGGGGGGGGTTAGGGTGGGTGGTACATATTTTAAAAGTTACACTGGTACTTTTTTTAAAATTGGTTGTGCTTATGCTACAAAATTTAAAAGTCACATAAGGGTACTCAGTGAAAAATAAATTTTCCTCTCACTCTTGTGTCCTAAGCCACCCTGATCCTTTCTATAGAAATACTATTACCTGTTTTTATGTGTGTGTATATTTTATGCATGTACAAACATGTGTTTTATTATTTTATTATTTTGTATACCTTGCTTTTTTCACCTGAAAATATATCATATAAATGATTTTATATTAGTACAACTAAAACAACTGCATATAGATATATTATAATTTAATATAGTTATATATGGTATAATTATGCTATGCTATCGATTGGTAATCATTTCCAAAATTTTGCTAGCACAAGAAAAACATTGCTGTGAAATGCTTCATTTCAAACATGTAGGATAAATTTTTAGAAGCAGAATGGCTGGATCACAAGACATATATTTAAAGTTCTGGCAGATAGTACCACATTATTCTCCGTAGGTGTTGTGGCAGTCCGAAGTCCCACGAGCCACATATGGGATGCTGTTTTTCCCCCGACACTGGTCCATATCCTATGTTACCAAACACTTTGATCTTAGCCAAAATGATAGGTGATAAATGATAGCTCATTGTGGTTTTAATTTGCATTTTGTATTATGAGTGATACTGAGATATCTTAGTCATTGTTTAGGAGGCAGGCACGTTTCCTCTCCAAGAACTATTTGTTCATCTTCTTTCTTATTGATTGGTAGTTCTTTATAAATTAAAGGAAATTAGTCATGTGTCTGTGATGTGAGTTGCAAGCCTCTTCCCCACATTGTTTTACTTTTGTCTTAAAATGTCAGACAATCATTTTTATATAGTTACATTTATCAGTGTTTTTGTGTGTGTATTCTGTTATACGTAGAATCACCTGGTCCCCCACTTTGAAATATAAAGAAGAGTTCCCTTCTATTTACTTCCAGTATTTTTTCATTTTTATTTTTCATGGTGAAATCTTTGGCATATCTAGAATTTATCTTCATGTAAGATGTGAGGTATAAATCCAACTTTTCTTTCTGAATGGCTACCCAGTTGACAAAACATCATTTATTAAATAATTCTTCTCCTACCCATTGACTTAAAATGTTACCTCTTCCTACATATATTCTAGCATATAATTGTGTCTATTTCTGGACTTGCTACTCTGTTCCATTGGTCTAGCTGTTCTTGAGCATCTCTAACAGTATTTTAACTTCTAATAGCTTTTAAAACATTAAATACCTGGTAGGGCTGGTCCCCACTGATTATTCTTCTCTCTTTTTTCCCCTCAGACATTTTTTTTTTGGATTACTCTTGTTTATTTCATATCTGAACCTTAGAATGTGCTTCTCTATGCTTGCCTGAGTAAAGAAAACCCCATTGGTATTTTTATTGGAAGTGTGCTAAATTTATAGATTGATTTAAGATAACTGATTTTTTAATGATACGGAGTATTCTTATCAAAGAACACAGCATGCCCTCCATTTGTTTGCTTCCTTTTGTCTCTGAGTAGCATTTTAAAGTTTTCTTTATGTAGATCTTGCTTATTCCTAGGTGTTTTATCTTTTTGTTACCATTGTAAATGAGATTTTCCCTTTTATTATACCTTCTAATTGACTAGTGTTTCCATATATTAAAGCTATTGGTTTCAGTATATTAATTTTGTATCTATCAACCTTAATGAATTCTCTCCTTGTTTTTAAACATTTGCCATTTGCTTTTCTTGAATTTTCTAAGGAAATAATATTTTCAGGTATTCATAGCTTTATATATCTTTTCCAGTTTTTATGTTTCTTACTTCTTTGTATTATCTATTTTGTTGGTTAGTAGCTTCAGAATAAGTGTAAGTATTATTGGTGGCAAAGAACTTTGTTGTCTTCTGACTTTAATAAAATGCTTTTTCTAGTGTTTTCCTGATAAGCATGATGGGTTTTGGTTGAAATATATATTTTCTAGTGTTGAATCAGCAGCCCTCTGTACTTACTTTTACGTATTTTTTTTTAAATCAGGAATGAGTTTTGAATTTTTCAACTTCTCCAGTGTTTATTGGGACCAGCATATGATCTTTCTCTTTGAGCTATTATTGTGATGAATTATATTAAACTGAATATTTGAAATCATCTTCTGATATCTATCTAGTATGCGAAGGGTTTCCTCTATAATCCTCAGTGTCATTTTCATTACACTACCAGCTAAAGGCCCAGGAGGCAGATTATTCAGGGTATTATGCATTTGTGGTTTTGTTTTGTTTTTTTTTCTCTTTCTTTTCTGAGATTCTCTAAAGCCCCTAAATAGGGCCCTTAGTTCAAGCCACCTGAGTAGTTTTTCCATTCAAGTCTGATTTCTCCTTCTAGAGAAACTCATTTTCTGCAGCCCTTGGCAAACCTTTTACTCTTTAATGCTCAGCTAGAAAGAGGTGGAGGGTGAAGAGCCATTTCTTGAATTTGTATTTCTGACAACCCAGCACTGCTGAGTTCCTTCGTGACTTTCCTTCATATCAGTCTTTTAGTTGCTTCGCCATTGAGCAGTCATTAGCAGACAGCCTCCCCACACTGCCCAGGGCATGACTGGCACTCATTGATTCACCGAACCACAGCCTGGAGGTGTGGGTTCAGCCAGGCTGGTCTGACATGCATCCTCAGCAATTTCCCCAAGCGCCAAGTCAGCCCAGGTGTTGGTCACATTTGGCCTGTGATCCTCTACTATGGAGTCCTGTCTCCTCAAGATCTCTATCTCCCCATCTCCTGCAGAGCTTGGAGCCATGATGGTTTTCCAGAGGCAGCAAAGATTTCACTCTGGGGAATGTACATTCTTGCAGTGCGAGGAAGTGTCAATTCAGTATAATTCAGCAAATAGTCATTAGCTTCTTTTTTTAAAAAAATTTTTTTAATGTTTATTTATTTTTGAGACGGAGAGAGACAGAGCATGAATGGGGGAGGGTCAGAGAAAGAGGGAGACACAGAATCTGAAACAGGCTCCAGGCTCTGAGCTGTCAGCACAGAGCCCGACGCGGGGCTTGAACTCATGGACCGTGAGATCATGACCTGAGCCAAAGTCGGCGGCTTAACCGACTGAGCCACCCAGGTGCCTCAGTCATTAGCTTCTATATATCAGCTCAGTGTTGGGTGCAGAGGAGAGAACAGAAAGATGAATATGGCCACCATTACTTTTGAGGAGTTCTCAGTTAGAAGGGAGATGTGATTATATAACTGGAACAAACAAGTATGTGGTAAATACTATGGACTAACCTTCCTGCCAATCAGTAATCAGTCTCCCCCTTTAATCCTTTCTTCACCCACCTTCGAGAGAGATCTTTCTAACAGAAACCGAATAATGCTAATGCTGTGAAATATCTCCTCTTTGCTCTCTGGATATAATTCAGAGTTAACCTGACACACAGGGCCCTTCAGAGTCTGGTTTCAATCACATGGACCTGCTTCATCTTCCTCTGTCCCTCTTTTATAAATAACAATACCCTATTTATTTGAACACAGCATGCTGTCTCTCACCTCTGTGTCTTTGGACAAGCTGTCTTCCTTGTATAGAATGCCCTCTCCTCTTTCTTTGCCTGATGATCTCCTACTCCTTTTTCAAGACTCAGATCAAATATCTTTCCTCTAATATCCCCTTCTTGCATTTGGTCCCTCTTTTCTCTCTCAGCCATGCTCACTTTTCTTCTTAACGCTTTCTACAACATCCTATAAACCTTCTAGTCCAGTAGTTTCCAGAGCTGGATATGGGAAAAATGAAATAGAACTTCCATCTTTGTTTTTTGGTGTGCCATATGCCTAATATGTTGGTACAGTGGTACACATATATACTTCATGATTAATAAGTATGCCTGTCTTGTGATTATGTGTTCACAAGTTGTTTTACTGATAGGGATTAATAATCTGAAAAGTTGGAGGGTCATTGCTCTAGTAGTTACATCCTGGAAGGCATGAACCCTATCTTATTTGTAAGAACTTAATAAAAATTAGTTGGATAAGTGAATGGCCTCTATATGAATAAAATTATAACAGATACTTTAAATGAGATAGAAACAAGATGCCAGGAGTTGAAACAGGATTATGCATTAGTTCAGGAGTCAGAGAACCTGGCTTCAAATTATTTTTTTTAGGAAGGATTCAAAATGCCTGCTGGACAGTCTTAGGTGTGTTACTCATCTTTCTAAACCTGGGTCAGCAAACTTTTTCTGTAAAGAGGCAGGTAGTAAATATTCAGCTTTCCAGGCCATATAGTTTCTGCAGTTATTCAACTACTCAACTCTGCTGCAGCCAAAGACAATATGTAAACAGTTAGGTGTGCCTGTGTTCCAATAAAACTTTATTTACAAAAACAGGTGCCTGTCTGGTTGGCCTGGGGGCTATATTGTGCCAACTTCTGTTCTAGATGATGATTCCTAGCTTGTGCAATCATTGTATTATATAAGGTACCTTTGCAACATAACTAGTCCATGACTACTTGTTAAAAAATTACTTAAAAATCTCAACAATTGTTCTTATTTGGTCTTATAAGAAAATAGATGTTTGAGTTTAGTCCTTAGATCTGAGTCTCACAGACAGAGGAAGCAGGTGGGGTTGGAGACTAGAAGGGGAATACTCGGTCTAGGAAAGAACATATGTGAAGGTCTTGATGATCTGTTGAGGGGACCACGGAAACTGCTGCAGCATTCCTTGGGTAGCTGCATTGCAGGAATAGCAAGGGGTAAACTCTTTCTACCTTAATGGTGAAATGGAGACAATAGCAACCTTCCATCCCATAGTGAGAATCAGAGAAATTGCGTGTCAAACATCCAGTGCTAGACTGTGTCCTGTGACCTGCTGGTTGACATCTTTTGATACTGACCTTCACCTACTGTCTGATGTCTAAACTATTGGCTACTCTGTTTTGCTGAGCTGGATTTTCTTCTAGTCTACATGTTTAGGGCAATTTGCTTCCCATTCTGAGTTTAACCTACTTCTTGCTCCACTTCACTGGCTAAAAATCAGTGGCCCTCTAATACCTGAAGCCTGGAAGAAAAGGGGTTTCTTGACTGGGATTTCTCAGGGTACAGTCTATGGAGCACCTGGACAGAATCACCTGGAAGTATCTGTTAAAAATGGATATTCCTGGCTCCCATCCAGAATTCTGGAGTTAGGATCTCTTCTGTGAGGCCCATTTTAAACTAGCTTTCAGGTGTTCTTACAAATTCCAGAGTCGAAGAGTTGCTGCTGTTCCAACTAAAGCACTGAAACAGTTTTTTTTTTTTCAAGTCTCCCCCTTGAGTTGCCTTAAGCAGACTCTTATCTCTTAGAATCCACTGTAATCGCTCAAAGATGGACAATTAGGCCAACCACTAACTTGTCACAAAAATAATAAATTGTGCAATGAATAAGTTTATATTCCTGTGGGTCTCAAAATTGCAGGACTTTGCTGAGGTGCCCCTGATCAAGCAGCCCAGTGCCCAGGTAGAACCAGCACACAGAACTTCCCTGGTTAGAATGCTCTTGCAGGACTTCTCTCTTGGGATGAAGATTTCGCCTTGGCTTTTCCTTGTTAGAATTGTCCCACCCGGGTTTCCTGATTCACGTCCTCTCACAGGTCTTCCCTGGTAATCTCTCTAAATTGACAATGGGGTTATGGAGCCTCTGATGGATGACCTCATCTCAGGGGTTCTCTGCTTTGGTGATATTTCAGTCAAGCAAATATGCCTTCACTAAAATTCAATGGCGTGTGAATTTTATCCAATATATAAAAAAAGTAATAGTCACCCATTGGAAAGATAATTTTGTCATTCTCAAGATCATAAGATTAGCTCCCAGATATTTAATCAATAAATTGTTATTGATCGTGTTTTCATATGTGTCAAAACCTGCATAACAATTATCTACTTATCAGTGTGTGTGTGTGCATTTATTTATTTTAATGATTATGGATATTTGCAACAAATTTATGGATTAGTGACCTCATTAATTGTAAAATGTTTTGGCCATGTAGAAAGAAAAGTTATTCTTTCTGTCTTTCAAATGAGCAAACTGAAGCATAGAGAATGAAATGATGTTTCCAAGGCCACATGACCTGCACATTGTTGAGCCAGGGCTCAGCTATAGATTCTTGAACTTGCAAAGCTCTCATCCTGCTTCTTAGTTTAACAATTCCACCCTGGGCTTTCTATCCAAATACAACAAAGGACATCTCCTATGAGAAGAAATCATGGAACACTTTGAAAACAAAAAGTGTTCAAATAATAAAATGGCTTGGGGTTCTGGCACCCCATGAAATGTCTCAGTTACAGCTGAGGCATCATTATGTCTTTTTGAGACACAGAAAAGCCAAAGAAACCACTAGATGGCAGTGTGTGAACATTAACAGAGAAAAGGATCCTTTTCTTGATTTTGAGTACCTTGGGACTGAGTGCCATGGTAAAAGCCTTGGCAAGGACATCCCATTGGAGCTAACCTTCCAAGGACAGTGAATTTGGAAATCATTGTGACTTTGAGCTCCAGCATGAGGCAGGATGGCTATGCTTTGGTTCTCTGAGAAGTTAGAGCATTGGTTCTCAGCCCCACTTGACAGAGTCATTTGGTATTCTAACTTCACTTGGTCTGGGGTGAGGTCCAGGCATCAGTATTTTTTGTTAAAGCTTCCCAGGAGCTCCAGTGTACTCCCAGTGTCAATAATCTGTGCTAGGTGGAGGCCATCAGCCCCCAGGGTTGCAAGAACCCAATCAAAACAACACAACGTGAGTTCCTAAAGATGTTCCAGGCACTGAGGCTGCAGAAATGAATGAGACATTAAGACATGATCGCTGTACTCCAGAAGCCACAGTTTCAAGGGAGCTGAGATTTAAAATTCCAAACAGGGTCCTAGTTATGTTGTGAAGTATTCCTGTAGTGCAGTCCCTGATCTACCTTGCATGATTTCGAGTAAGTTGCGTGACCACTCCATGACATACTTTCTTCAGTGGGTTTTGATGGAATTCTTCACTGGAAAAACAAGGAGGTTGAGCTAGATGTCTCCAATGATCCATTTAGCTGTGTGTGTTCCTAAGAGCAGCATCTTTCCTCAGTCAAGTTCCTTGTGTACCCAGGAGCAATCTGGCTGTTTGGGGAAGGGATGGACTCTCTTGGGCTGGCATTGGCTCAGCACTTCAGGCAGGACACAGGGGTCCTTGCTGCTGCTTTGAGGTCTGGCTCTCCTCATTTGCCAATGGTAGCATTTAGTTCGTTATAGAGAAAATTAGTTGTTGGTTGTTCAGCCTTTAAGAACATACGCAAATTCCATGTGCTTATTTTCCAGATATGTATTCCAGAGTAGCAGTGACTGGAGATAGAGGAGGGCATCTCCAGACCACAGATAACCCTCCTCCCCCTCAAGCCCCATTCCTACTTCCATCTCTCCATTCTTAGCTGCAACACAATGTTGGAATTTTTCCTAAGCTAGGATGACCTCTAGAAGGTTGTTTTCGTAATCTCTCCCTTTAATGGGGGGGTTGATGGGGCATATTCTGGAATAGGGAAGTATCAACAATGATATCTTGCGAGTCCTGATCTACAGTTTATGCTTAAGAAAGAACCTTAATAGCACAAACTAGATCTTACTCATTTCATTCATTTTAATACCTGCCACAAGTCCTGGTAGAGAGTAGGTGTGAGTAAATGTTTGTTGAATTAAGGTTTCTGTAGTTTGAGGTATTCAACTATGTCAAGCCAATTTTAAGTATTCAGGTTTCAGCATCAGAAATAGTTTTGATGCTACCTGTGTCTTATAGACATAGAAAATTATGAAATAGATTGTGTCTCCTTCTTTGCATTGGCTGCTAGGAAGCTCAGAGATAACATAGTGGCCCATCTGTAGCAAATAACTAAGAAAGATCTTATGCTAAATATGTCATTATATAATCAAATGATCATATGTGATTGTGTATAATCAATTAAATGATTATATGTGATAATTAAATGATTTTATGCTTGATTTTACTTTATTTTTCTCAGATTTTATATTTATTGTACTGAATTATTATTGCAAGCTGCTTCAAGTTCTCTTTGGAACAAGGAATGGAAAAACATTAAATCTGAGGCAATGTCTGGGACAGTTCCTAGTACATAGTAGGAGCTTATAATAATTTTGAGTAAATGAGTAAATGGTATTTTTATCTAAATCCAAAGAATGAATTTGATGTTTAAACAAATCTATCAGTCAACCTGAAAGTTATAGTCTCTTAAAACACACTGGAATCAATGAAAAGATCTTCTGAGAAATAGAGAGGCAGAGTGACCTGTCCAGGATGGCATAAAGATCCAGTGGCTTTCAGGTAAGCCCAGTTACGTTTTAGTCTTGATCTACAGTACATTCTATCATTCCAAAAACACTTCTTTTGATCTTCCAAGAGAGGGAACTGTCCTCAAATACTTTCAAAAATGAAATATAAAGAAAAGTACGCTTGTCCAGTTGCCTCTCAGGTAAAGTTGGTGATAAAATGAGAGCAGTGCCCCCTGTGTTTGATGGAATTGATTGTTCTGTTTATCATTTTCCCTTTGACCAAGTCAATGACAGCTCATTTGGTGACCTGTGATGTAATTTCTTTCTCTTAAGGAGAAAAAGTTGGGGAATTCTGGTAGCCCCATTCAGCAATGTCCTGGGAGGTTGGAAAGGGATAGTTTTACTGACAGTATTCATCCTGCATAGAAGCCAGTGGGCCTGTCAGCTTAAAGCATGAGCCGCTTAAAGCAAGATGCATGAGCATCTTGTCAAACATCTTCATCCAAAATGTGGTCAAAGAAGAAGTGAGGCAGCTGAATTTTGATGGAAATTTATCTTTCATGTATTTATTTAGTGTTCCTGTAGAGAGCAAAAGAAGTCATATTCCTGTTTAATAGCCTGACTTGTCTACTTTTCTAACATTTTCTAAACCACTCCTCTTCAACTCCACTATTTTACTTCTTTACATCCAAAGTGAAAGTCTCTGTCCAACAAGCATTTTTTTTTTTTTAATTTTTTTTTCAACGTTTATTTATTTTTGGGACAGAGAGAGACAGAGCATGAACGGGGGAGGGGCAGAGAGAGAGGGAGACACAGAATCGGAAACAGGCTCCAGGCTCTGAGCCATCAGCCCAGAGCCTGACGCGGGGCTCGAACTCACGGACTGCGAGATCGTGACCTGGCTGAAGTCGGACGCTTAACCGACTGCGCCACCCAGGCGCCCCACAAGCATTTTTTTAAAATATTACATAACCAAGAGACTAAGGTTTATCCTTTCTTATTCACTTCCCTTGTGTATTTTTATGGTTGTGGATAAATATATATAATTTGCTCTAAAGTCAAATTTACATGTTCTTCAGGCCAGTCTGTTTTCACTGGTATTCCATCCATGGAAGGCATTAGGTCTACTTATCAAAAACACTTTAAAAAAAAAAAAAACACTTTTAGTTTTGGGATCATCATCTGTGGAAGTTTTATTTTTATTTAGTTCCATAAATGCACTTCAAGGCCCTTATTACTCTGTAACAAATGTCTTGCCTCCATGTCTTTCCTTATGTTTTTCCCTCTGACTAGCATACTTTTTCTTTTTGGACCAACCTGGGAGCTCTAGCTCAGATGACATTATGTCCATGAGAACTCCCCATGAATAATACACTGCTCTCTTATCTGTGTTCCTGCAATGGACTCACCCTCATGATGGCATCACCACCTTATGTTACTCCAATGAGATTATCTGCTTTTTTGAATGGATTGTGGTCTTCTCAAGGGTAGCGGCCATCACTCCTTCATCTGTGAGTCTTCTGAGCCTACTGAGTGTCAAGGGTGTAGTAGGTGCGCATGTGCATATTTACTCATCCTATTGTTGATTCATTCTGGTTGCTGCTGCTGTCTTACTCAGATTTCTGGCCTTCCCTGCGAGGAGCGAACTCTGCAGAAATCCTGGCCAGAAAGCAATCTGATGTGCTAGTCAGAGCAGCTCACCTGTTGGCTCACTATATGAATGTGATGCGTTGATCATGCAGCCCAGAGGTCTGGGCTTTGTTCACAGGCACAGAAATGTCTTCTGAGTCATGCTCAGCCAGCTATTGCCTGAGTCTTAGTCCAGGGATGGAGAAGACCTGGCTCCTGCCTGAAGTCTCTTCTGGAGATTTCAGCTTCTGTTTTTAACTCCTGACCTTAGCCTTCTTTGGGGATATTTTGAGTTGGGTTTGGTTGAGATGAGATTGTTGAGGTAGATACCTTAAGGGAAGAATTTGTCCTTTGGGAGTCTGTATTTAAGCCAAGGTGAGATTATGAATGCTCAGCTGCAGCCCAGACCTACCAGGCAAGCCTAAGATCTTTCTCAGATCAGAAGTATAGTGGATTATGGAAACATAACTTGTCACCATGGAGGAGACAAATTGTGTCTGGGACTAAGTCCTAAGACAGGGGAATCGGAGAAGCAAGCTAGGGATAGTTACCATTTGCTTATTTTCCTTTCAAGAGAACAGAGAGGAATATTTTTGATTTAGTAAAAGTGAATGCCTTCCAATGACTCTATTTGGAAAAATGCCATTGGCATTTGAAGGTTGGCATTGGGCATCTATTGTTCTTAAAGTTTTGGGCTCTTTAAAATTCAGATACATCCCCTCACCACCTTTAAACTAATCTTTGTGTTTATTAGAGGAGTCATTAAACCCAGGGCCATCCCCTGGCTCCCTCTTGCTTGAATTTTCCCAGTGAAGTGGTTCTCCAGACTAAATTTGGACACTTTCTTTGACAGGCAACCCCCAACCTCTCCCACCTCCCATTTCCAGTCTAGGAAGCCCATTCTTTTTTACACAACACTGTTAGTTAAAACAAACAAACAAACATTTTTTCCCTAATATTGAGCAGATTTTGGTCCCTGCTGTCGTTTCTACAGATTGTTTCAATTCTGCCTCTCAGGGCCACATATAACAAAAAAGTCCCTTTAGCCCCTATTCCCAAGGCTATGCTCTTTTCACTAAATAGTCCATTTCTTTAAGCTTTCCTTCCCACAACACCATTTCAGGACTTTTACCAGTTGAGCCATTCTTATTTGAACACTTTCCAGTTCGCCCTCTTGAAATACGTGTAACCCAGTTAGAGCAGGAGGGCTCATGTCACACTCAAAGAAGCCCTTGTCACCAACCAGAAGTGATTGAGAAGAAATTGAGATCTTTAATGAAACTATTTGAAAACCCCAAAAGGGTCCATTTCCTGACTCACCACCAGATATGAAATTCACATTTTCCATCTTTCTCTATTTTTCTCTGCTTCCACTTTAGTCTTTTTTCTTCCTCTGTTGAAATTCTGAGAGCTTCCTAAACCAGCCCAACCAGACTCTCTTAATGTCTCCTGTTCTCTCCCATCTTAGGCTCAGTTCTTTGTTATTGGGGCAGAGGGAAGGTGAGGTGGGTAGGAGGGATTGCAGACACATAATTAAAAAAAAAATCTTTGTTTTGTATGGATTTATAATTCATCAGAGTGAATGACTGGAAGTGAAGCCTGATCCATGCAAAGCAGAGCAAACCCATTTACCTCCCTTCTTCTTAGCATGACTTCTAGTAACAGAGTTTCAAATATCATTGACGATTGGTCAGACCAATTTCCTGGTGTCTCCTATTAAACTTTCCACAAACTCAGAAGCATTATGGAACTTATCCAGGATCTGGGGTTGAGGTGGGCACAGATTCTACGATTCGCAGATTCCATGGATTCCTGACTGAAGCTTTTTGGAAAAGGTATCAGGGAAAACTGAAGAAAAGGTTAGATTCTTATTGTTCTCTTCTGTTAAATCTGAGGTCCAGTTACTTGGAAGTTGAAAGATAACTTTTTTGCTTAGCGTTTTTGTCTTTCTTGTGTGTGGTTGAAGGGCAGAAATAACTCTGGTGACTCCCAACAGACCTCCTCCAACCCCCCAAACTCAGTCCAACCCACCTGGACTATTCCCACAAGTCAGTTTTGGGTTTGAGGTTGGCCCTTAAATCCATTCTGCATCCTAACCTACTGGGGGGTCTCCTGCCCCTGTTGCCTAGCATGTGGGGCTGCCTTGGGGGTGCTGTTATAGGCCTTATGGTCTCCTTTACTTGTTTCAGGTGGTGGGCCGATCAGCAATTTCCTCAAATGGCCCTATGTGCCCTACATCTGGCAGTAATTCCTCTTATAATTCGATCAATTAATGGCACGATTTCTGTGATATTTTCTTTCTTTTTAAAATGTCTTTGGTCATTTTAGCAGCAGTTTGGGAATGAGAAGAATTAAATCCACGGACACAAATGCATATCTTGAACTAGAACTCAAGAGAGCAAAATTTTAACCACCCTGGGTGAAGCAGGATGGAAAGGAGTCGTGTGCTGTGTTGGGGCTGGTTGTCTGATGGTCAGTGTTGGTTTCTGCACGTCCAGAGCATTTCCACACACATTATTTAATTTGAGTTTTACAACAGATTTGATCGGAAGAGTTGTAATTATTACCTGTGCCGTGCTAATTCATAGCACAATATTCAAAGAAGTTTAGTAACTTACTTAAAAGTAGAGGACTCATGAACCCCCAGATCTTATGCCATCTAAGACCATCCTCTCTAGATAGCTAGGTATTGGATGCCATCATCTCTTTTGCAATACTCAGAAGTACCTGTAATAATATTTCCTTCTTGTGTTTTTGGAAATTCATTTGTTAACTTAAATAAATATATTTAACAAGGAAATTTTATATCACTACATTAAATTAAAAACAAACACCATTTTCTATAATTGGAAAGTAACTGTTAAAAGAAAAAAATGTGAATGAAGCAATGTCCTTATATTTTAGCTAAATTTTGATTCCCGTTGAAGTCTCTAAGCCTAAGTTCTGCTCTCTCTTTTAAAAAGGGAAATTTTAGCATATTTTTAGAGAGGTGTTGAAGTCCTATGGCATCAAACTGAGACTTTCTCCTATATGTCATCCGAAGGACTAAAACAGAATTGGAAAAGGAATAACTTTTCCAACATGCAAATCAGTTTTACTCAATATTGTGTCCGTGTAGAATTCTTTCACACATAATTTAAAAATTCTTAGGTTGTTTCTCTGGGAAACACTACAAAATCCCGTAGTTACATAATTAAGGAGTAAACATTGACTGTAAGTTGGGTAGTTCTGGTGGACTACATAGATATCAGTAGTAGTTGGGCTAGCTAGTTCTGTTCCATAAATCAATATGTATCTGTTCAGCTACTCAGTGACATTTAATGAATACCTACTATGTGCTGGCCATGCAAAGATGAATACGACACTTCCTGAAGGGAGTTTGTGGTCTCATTAATATTATCAATGGTGTGAACTTCTAAGTTGCCCACTGTGAGGTATATATCGTCAACCTTGCTTGAGGGTGAAGGAGGGAAATGCTTCAAATATGTGGTGCTACCCTAGCTGGCTATTAAAGGATAAGGGTTTACAATTGTGGATCTCCCAGGATGAGTACAGCTTCTACAAAGTAACAATGGTAGGAAAAGGCATGGTTCTCTTGAGGAACAACTAGTTTTTTGATTTGGCTAAAGTGTAGAGCCAAAAGGGAGAGAGATGGTTAGGGTTAGGGAGGTGTCAGAAAAGGAGGCAGAGGTGGTAGACCCACGCCAGTTTGAGAAGAGCTTTGAATCCCTTGCCAGGGAGTTTGGACGGATCCTGTAGACAGTAGGGAGCCATCCAGAATATATAAGCGGGGGAATGACATGCTCAGACATGCCTTTTAGAGAGGTCACTCTGGTAATAGTGAGAAGAGATGAGAGGAGAGAGTAAGATGTCAACACAGATGTCTCCTTGGGATGCCAATATTAGCTTAAGTTATTCCATGCAAATTCTATTCATTAGTTCTCCTTGCCCATGTAAAGAGTTTTGGTAGCTGCCACTCTGGCCAGAGTGGATGAGGTCTGAATGGAGAGTCTTTGCTTTGGCCTTGGCGGAGTTGCTGTGGGATTTTTACTGTTGTAAAACTGCTTTATAAAAGTGGTCTAGTCCATGTGGGCTGTTTTAAGGCAACTTAGAAAAAAACAACAACATCCATTTCACAACCAAACATCAATAAGGAATTTAGCCTCCTTTTGACTGAATAACTTGAATGATCAGGGACTGTGTGTGTACGTGTGTGTGTTTGCAATTCCCTCAACTCGCTGATGCTCAGATGCTTTGAGGATAGGTGGTACTATTTCCCTCATACCATTTACCCTATGATTTAACAATTTAGCTTTCCTTTAGTATATTACATTATTCCTTTCCTTGTATTTTATTTTTTTTAATGTTTATTTTTTTTAAATTTTTTTACATTTATTTATTTTTGAGAAGCAGTGAGACAAAGCGTGAGTGGGGGAGGGGCAGAGAGAGAGGGAGACACAGAATCCGAAGCAGGCTCCAGGCTCTGAGCCCTCAGCACAGAGCTTGACGTGGGGCTCGAACTCACGGATTGTGAGATCATGACCTGAGCCGAAGCCGGACACTCAACTGACTGAGCCACCCAAGTGCCCCTAATGTTTATTTATGACTATTATTCTAAATTCACTTTCTGTTATATTATTTAAATCCTTTTTGATCAGCTCATTAGCTGTTGTTATTTCCTGGAGATTCTTCTGAGGGGAATTCTTCCGCTTGGTCATTTTGGATAGTCCCTGGTGTGGTGAGGACCTGCAGGGCACTTCCCCTGTGCTGTGGTGTATAACTGGAGTTGGTGGGCGGGGCCGCAGTCAGTCCTGATGTCTGCCCCCAGCCCACCGCTGGGGCCACAGTCAGACTGGTGTGTGCCTTCTCTTCCCCTCTCCTAGGGGCGGGATTCACTGTGGGGTGGCGTGGCCCGTCTGGGCTACTTGCACACTGCCAGGCTTGTGATGCTGGGGATCTGGCGTATTAGCTGGGGTAGGAAGGCAAGGTGCACGGCGGCAGGGGGGGCAGGCTTAGCTCGCTTCTCCTTAGGTGATCCACTTCAGGAGGGGCCCTGTGGCAGCTGGAGGGAGTCAGATCCGCTGCCGGAGGTTTGGCTCCGCAGAAGCACAGAGTTGGGTGTTTGCGCTGAGCGAGCAATTTCCCTGGCCGGAACCGGTTCCCTTTGGGATTTTGGCTGGGGGATGGGCGGGGGAGATGGCGCTGGCGAGCGCCTTTGTTCCCCGCCAAACTGAGCTCTGTCGTCCGGGGGCTCCGCAGCTCACCCTCCCTTTGTCCTCCGGCCTTCCCGCTTTCCGAGCAGAGCTGTTAACTTATGACCTCCCAGACGCTAAGTTGCGCTTGCTGTCGGAACACAGTCCGTCAGGCCCCTCCGCTTTTGCCAGCCAGACTCGGGGGCTCTGCTTGGCTGACGAGCCGCCCCTCCGCCCCGGCTCCCTCCCGCCAGTCCGTGGAGCGCGCACCGCCTCGCCGCCCTTCCTACCCTCTTCCGTGGGCCTCTCGTCTGCACTTGGGTCTGGTGACTCTGTTCTGCTAATCCTCTGGCGGTTTTCTGGGTTATTTAGGCAGGTGTAGGTGGAATCTAAGTGATCAGCAGGACGCGCGGTGAGCCCAGCGTCCTCCTACGCCGCCATCTTCCCAGAATCCTCCTGTTTATTTATTTTTGAGAAAGAGACAGAACATAAGTAGGGGAGAGGCAGAGAGAGAGGGAAACACAGAATCTGAAGCAGGCTCCAGGGTCTGAGCCGTCAGCACAGAGCCCCACATAGGGCTTGAGCACACGAACCATGAGATCATGACCTGAGCCGAAGTTGGACGCTTAACTGACTGAGCCGCCCAGGTGCCCCCTGCTTTCTGTGTATTTTATTTAAAAAAAAAATTTTTTTTAACCTTTATTTATTTTTGAGACAGAGAAAGACAGAGCATGAATGGGGGAGGGTCAGAGAGAGGGAGACACAGAATCTGAAACAGGCTCCAGGCTCTGAGCTGTCAGCACAGAGCCTGACGCGGGGCTCGAACTCACGGACTGCGAGATCACGACCTGAGCTGAAGTCGGACGCTTAACCAACTGAGCCACCCAGGCGTCCCCTGTGTATTTTAAAAAGAAATATAATTTTAACTGAATAGATTGCAAAGTAAACTCATTCTAAAGTCTACTACATTCTAGAGTCTTTGTAACATAGAGTCCTATACATTGGTAATGAGTGGTACATTGTAAAGTGAACCGGGCACTTAATTAGAAATCAGAATTCAAGACTTGGCTTGGCCAATTGTTACACATGTCACCTGGGACAATTCATTTTATCTGTCTGAGACTCATTTTCCCCATCAGTGAAATGGATGGGGTTGACAGAGATTGCCTAGAGTGATAGTTCTTGGCCTCATAAGGAGTCTTTTGAGGCTCTTTCTTCCTAGTCACCCCATCCCCATACAATTCTAATGCTACACATATACTGTATATCTGTTTATGTACTGTGACCCTTTGGAAGGCAACACACCATCGTAATATCTAAAAAAATTTTTTTTCCTAGAACCAGGTTTTGGCTTCTTGGTTGTTGTATTGCCTGGTGGAAAATGTATGGTCCAGAAGACTCTGCTGATAGGGATTGTGCTGCTATGCTACAGTCATGTTTAGCAAGAAAGAGGGATGAATGATTGTCTGCCACAGTCATGGGAAAGGGGAGCATCAGGGTGTGAGCTTTGTATTGAGCTAGATGGTCTGTGTAACTTTTACCACTTGAACATTCTGAGACTGTGTGTTTAGTATGTATACAAACTATATCTATCAAGCTGCAAGTAATTATTGTTTTTAATAGTTAATCTATTGGGTGTTAATTACATGTTGATATGACTCCCAAATCTGCAAAAAATCTCAAACGTAATCAATTAAACAGTAGTAAGAAGATAGGCTGTATTTGTGGAATATTTTATTTGTAATCCTTAATACCTTCTGGGTAATTAAGATGTTCTAAGATATGCTTATATGCCATTTGATGCATTAGAAATTATTCACTTTTAATCTTACAGATTTCTAAGATAAGTTTTGAAGCCAGAAGTATCTGTTTCACAATAGAATACCTATCAGATGGTTTGTCCAAAGAACTTCCAGTGCCTACATAAGCCCCTGAGCTTGATTGAGCGGGGGGGGGGGGGGGGGGGGGGGTGCTGCTTTGTAATGCGAATGCTTGGGAATAACCCCCACATCTTTCTGTTGGAAAATGTTTTGTATTCAAATCCTACCTTGAGTCAGGAATTGTAATGGTGGGGTGCGTTCTTGAGGAGCTTGCATTTGTGTGGAGGCTGTCAGCAGAAGTAACTAGTGCAATCGAGCCACATCAACCTGGCTGTAAAATGAGGTCACATCCCTTTAACACCTGTTGCTATTGGTTTGAACCTTTGTCAGCTTTGATGGCCAACACGTGTCTCTTCCTTGAAACAGTCTCAGTTGGTTCTCACAACTCTTTTGGACACTTAGACCTATTATGACCTTTTTGCTCTTTGCTGTGGAACTTCTATTGTTGCCACTCACTGCTCTGTTGGGCATGGCCATCTCAGCTCTTCACTGGTCTCAGGAGAGGGTCCTACTCTCCTCTTTATCATTTCACCCATGTATGCAGTAATTTCTTCTCCTAATTTATTACCACACATTTGAACCTAGGTTGTAAATTTTGAATACAATTTTATTGAATGTTGGGGATTCTAGGAGATAAGTACAAGCAGAAAATACACAAAAATTGTTGCTATGTCTGCTTTCAAGGACCATAGGTCTAGACTCACCCCCATAGGCCTCTGAATGGTCATTGCCCATCCTACCTATCTCAGAGAGACCCTTTTACTTTCTCTATGGGAGTCTCTCTGGCCTACAGTATATTTCCTTCCCCAGATTCTAGACTTCAATTTATGAAGGCCCAGAGTGAGAAAAGAGTTTTATTCCCCTGTCCCCCTCTCACCAGTATTGCCTCCTTAGTCCTCATATCTTGTCCTTCTTTAGAGGACAATGTGCCACCAGGACATCCAGTCTTTTACAGAGGAACTCTGCCCTTGGGCTTGTGGTCCTCAAAAGACCATCATATCAAAATGCAACATTTCATCATTATTTCACAATGCCTAGGCTATTGTTTATTTATTTTATTTTATTTTTTATTTTATTTATTTTAATTCACATCCAAGTTAGTTAGCATATAGTACAGTAATGATTTCAGGAGTAGATTCCTTAATGCCCTTTACCCATTTAGCCCATCCCGTCTCCCACAGCCCCTCCAGTAACCTTCTGTTTGTTCTCCACATTTTATGTTTTTATCCATGTTTTTATATTATTTTTGCTTCCCTTCCCTTACGTTCATCTGTTTTGTATCTTAAAGTCCTCATATGAGTGAAGTCATATGATATTTGTCTTTCCCTGACTAATTTCACTTAGCATAATACCCTCTAGTTCCATCCATGTAGTTGCAAATGGCAAGATTTCATTCTTTTTGATTTAGGCTATTGTTTATCTTGAATAACATCACATTCAAGTTCAAGATTACTTAAACATAGCCAACTCATCTCAACTGTGGCTTAAAATAAAGACAATGTCTTCCCCATTTTTCCTGCAGTTTTTTAGGTCTGTATACCCAATCTCATGTGAAAAAATTCCAGAACACACACGCACACACACACTCACACACATTCTCCCTCTCTCTCTCTCTCTCTCTCTCTCTCTCTCTCCAAGAATAAGCAATAATATACAATCATAGGAAAGATTAAAACTAAAGAAATGTTTTCTCTAAAGAAGCTATGGAGTCTGCAGAGATACAGCTATGTTAAAATAAACATCTAACTTATATACCAAAGAGAATTCTTTACTTCTTAGTGTAAACATTTACATTCAGATTAATGGTGACTTCATTTTTCCTCAAATATAATAGCAGGGTATATTGCTTTACATATGGGTAATTAAAGGGCCCACTGGATTCATTTGTAAAGAACAAACGACAAAGGAGAGTGTGACCCAAAGGTAAATTCAATCCTTTAGCTCCTAAAAGATAAAAACTACTGAGAACTTTTAGGAGATTTTGTTTTTTCAGCAGCAAGACCTATAAAAAAATCCTAGTGTTCAGTTCAGCAAGAGAATCCCATTACCTTAGAGCAGGAGTTGACAAACATTTTCTGTAAAGGGCCAGATAGTAAATATTTTAGGTTTTGCAAGTCATATAGTCCCTGCCAAAATGACTCACCTCTGCCATGGTGGTGCAAAAGTGACCACAGATGAATAAATGGCCATAGAAAAATAAATGAACATGGCTATATTCTAAAAAAAAATTATTTAGAAATACTGAAATTTGAATTTTTTATAGTTCTCACATAGTTCAAAATAGTATTATTATTTCCATTTTTAAAACTATTTAAAAATGTAAAAACCAGTTTTAACTTGCAGGTCATACATCAGTAGGTGGCCAGTCAGATTTGGTCCTCAGGCTCTGGTTTGCTGACCCATGCACTAGGGCCCTGTATCCCATTATGAAATGATATATTCACACTACAGTAAATATTAAATGGAGGAAAACACAGAGCACTTTGGGACCATGCAGAATGAATAAACCCAACTTGGAAGAATCTCCAACTTTTTTAGACTATGTGTGTGAATCTAAACACATCTAGTTCCTTCCAATAGCATCCCGGAATCTTTTGCGATTTCAGTGTGTTTCCCTTTGGAAAAAGACAACTTCCTACACACCCAAAGGAGAAAAAAAAAGATGTTGGAAGGCTTCTGGATATCTGAACTCAAATGTAAAATATAATTTTGGTGAACTAGGCAGAAATAAGGCAGAATGGGTGTCTCCATATAGTTTAAATTGTATTTAACAGAGACCTGTGTGTCAGTCTTGCTGTTTTGAGAAGTGTGACCAGTTGTCCTAATGTCTAGTGGGAACTTCTGGGGCTGAGCCCACAGAAACCTAGTTGAGTTAGTGCGTGTGTGTGCAAAAGGACATTCTGAATATGATAACCTGTGTGTATGTGTGTGTGTGTGCGTGCACGCTCACGTACATATATGTGCATGCCCTGGTGAGACAACAAACTCTCGTTAATCATTGACTTTTGGCTAAATATTTTTCCTTCACTTTCATCTGTTGAAGCTCATTTCTTCCTGAAAGTTTAAATCAAATGCCATGTCCTTTGAGAAACCAGCCCCAATGTCCAGCTACCTTCCTCTTTTCCCATTCCTTTGTCAGAATTAACACTTTCTTTGTTCTCTCCTACAAGTCCAACTTGGATGATAGATGAATCTCACAAGATTGTCAGCTCTTGAGGCAAGAATAATTTATCTTTTCTCCTTTATAGTCTCTTTACCTCATCATGTCCTTGGTACAGGGCGGGCACTAAAAAACAATTTGCTGAATGTAGCAAAATGACCTGAATTCATTAGTGACCATGACTAAATGATAATGCTTTAATTTTAAATATCTAAGCTGTGTCCAAGATGGTTCCTTTGACATTTGCACATTTCCCTGTTTGAGGGGTGGGTTCCCCTTGAGTTCATAAAGTCTCATCCTTCCCATTTGAGAGCTTAAAGAGAACCCTGGTTCCTGGTTGTGCTAACTGTTCTTCCCTTTGGTAGACAGTCCCCAGGCTTGTGTTTTTAGCAGTAACTCATGTGTACACCTACCTACCCGCCTAGCTTGACATATGACTCACCGGGGCTCAGGCCAAGGTGCTGTCAGGCTAAGGGCCCATTTCTGTAAATACAGATTCAAGTTTGGGGTGGGAAATGGGGACGTAGAAAGCCTTCCAATGCAGGCTTTGGAGGCTGGCTGGCTGGATGAACTGGGGGCAAGACCCTGAATCAGATATCATCAGAGATCATCTGGTCCAACCTTTTCATTGTTCAAGTGAGAAGGCCAAGGCCCAGGGGGAAGTACCTGGCTCAAGTCCATGTGCTTATTACTATAAGAGCCAGCTTCCAACTAGCCCCTTTGTTCCCAGTCTAAGATTCTTTAAAATTATCCAATTAATTGATTAATTAACTAACTAACCAACCAAAGATGACTGAGGCCATCCATGCATCCGGGCTTCTGCTGGCCACTGGGGGACCCAGATGACTCAGGCATGCTCCCTGTCTTCTTAGATCCTACAATCTAGGATCCTGAGGCAGAGTGTAGCAGTAATGGTGCTAGCTTGATTTAGGTGTGAGCTGTATTTCTGTCCCTTTCTGATTGTGGAACTAGAAAAAGGAAATGCATATGTCCACCTCATAAAGCTGTTGTGAAGATTTAATAAGACAATTCATGTAAAACCCTAAACATGATGCATACTACCTGGAAAATGCTCAGTAATTTTCAGCTGTTAGTATTCTAATGGAGACATTTAGCCCTTAGACAAATCAGCTGCCTCAGTAAGCATATTTGAAAATTGCAGGAGTTCAGGCAAAATATTTGGAGAATATTTGACCTCAAAAAAAAAAAAAAATAGTGCAAGATTAGTGCCCTTGCCTCAGATAAGGTTGATTCTGATGTTTCTACTGAAAAGGCCATTTTCTGCCTCTATGTAGAACTGGGGGCGAGGATACAAGAGAGATTGCCAGGATCAGATGAAAAAGAATTTCATCCATGTGGAGATAGTTGTGTTCATTGTTTCCCTGGCAGGTTTAGGCTGTGTGTAAATCCTGCTTACTTTTCACACTGAGACATCATTTCTTTCATAAATAGAGACTGGATTCACGTGACCCAGCTCACTGCTGTCCCAGCCCTGCCCTGGATTGGCCACCTCTGGGGCTCCCCCAGTGCTGGGCAACGGCTCCAGGCTGCTCACTGTTGACTGGCTGGCAGAAGCGGGTCACTGCCTCGGAGGCGCTTTTCCGATCTCGTTTGTGGCCGGAGTCCCATGGGGTGCAACTCACCCTGGTTTCATGTGGTGTTGCAATCGAAACTATTGAATCTCAAAATGGAATATAATTAAGGCTGGGTTAATAAAGCGTGTTCCACTCGTAGCCAGTAAAGGGTGTCATGTTTCTCCTTGCAGCTTTAGGCAAGGAAACTTAATCTCCAGCTTTGTCAGGGCAGACTGAATCAGAGGTGTGTCATCGAGCGGAAAGCCTCTTGTTTTACTTGTTGCAGTCACTACATGGCCAGCCTCATCTGGGTAGATTTGTACTGAGCACACAGAACCCAGCCCATGGCGGGTGTCCTGAAGGAGAGGCCCTTGGATAGGAGAAATTAGGGGACTTTTGCTCTATGCTGGGCCCTGGAAAAGATCCAGGAGAAGGCGCGTCTGAAGCACAGGAGTCTTTAGGGGAACGAAAATGGAGGATAGTGTTTTATAACACCAGGTCTCCAGAGAAGCTTCCAGTGAAGGCTTCTCGGCCTTGGTCCCATCTTTCTTGCTGATTTGAGTCTTTTTCCTTTCCTTGTCTCCTCTAGCAACATTCTACTCCTCATTCTTCAGGACTTAGTACCACAGGCCTCCCTGATGTCCCCAGCAGGGATTATAATGCTAATTCATGCTTCCTTAGCACCAGAGACTACTGTAATCAGCAATATTTAGCAATTATAGCCGTTTACTTTGTTTATTATGATCTAGGTTCCATGCTGAGTCCTTGTGTCTGTTATCTAGTCCAATTCTCTTAACAGCTCCTACATTATAGATGAGGAAACTGAGGCTTAGAGAGGGTAAATAAGAACATTTCCCAGGCATGTAGAGTGAATTCATTCATTCAGAAGATATTTTTTTAACACCTATTATATGCAGACACTGTTTTAGGTCCTGAGACACATTTCTGAATAAGCAGCCAAAAAATCCCTGTCCTCATAAAATTTATATTCTAGTGTTGTGTGTGTGTGTGTGTGTGTGTGTGTGTGTGTATGCATGCACACAAGCAAGGTAAATTATATAATACGTTAGAAGGAGATAAGTGCTATGGAAAAAATGCAAATGTAAGGCTGAGCAGGAATTTGAGCCCAGATCTCCCTTAGGCCTGGCATATTCTTAACCATTTACTTATGTTGCCTGTAGTTCTGGGATCTTGGAATTATCTCTTTACTTCTCAGACTCTTCTCCTAGACTGTAAGTTTCTCTGGGGCAGGACTTTTCCTTAATTGGCTCCCTCCCCTGGCACATAGCTTAGCGTCTGGCATGGAGTCAGCATTCAATGAATGTTTGCCCAGCATGTGAACAAGTGAGTGACCATATGATGACACAAGAGCCTACCGGAAGCACTAATTTCCCAGGAGGCTGGCCAGTCCTGGAGGCTGAGCTCTGCCACAAATGGGTCCTTTTACAAGTGTTGGATCCCATAAAATCTGCAGAATGGGAAAAAAATAATGACTGTTTTTGACTTCCTTACAGATATGTCATGAGGACTAATGAGACAGTGTGTGCTAAAAGACTTTAGTTTCTTTGAAGACAGAGACTTATATTTTTCTCAGTAGTATGCTCATGGTTCAAAATTCCAGTAAGGATCTGGCATGGTGTTTTCATGGTATTTCCCAGAGAAATAAAGTTTGTTTAAGTGACAAGGTTTCTAAGCAGGTTTTACAAGCTGCCTCTTTTAGGCTGTGGGCCTGTGTCAGGGTTTGCTACCATTCAGAGCAATTGTGAAAACACATTTTCCCCGTTTGCCAAAGTGGGCTCTCAATCAGTTCAAACCCAAGTTTACATGGATGCTTGTCTCTCATTGTGGAAATAAATATTCTGATTTTTATTTGACTGAAATCCCATTTGTTGGTTCTAAAAGAGCAGTTATCAGAATGCTTGTTGGCCAAATGCCAAATACAAGCCACCAAGAAAAGTGTGCTTAGATCCATGTTCCCTGGGAGAGAAGGGCTTTGCCATTGGCTGGTGGAATAGAAAATGGGAAATCTCATGTCAAAATAGCATGAAGGCTAAAAAAGAAGGCTTGGTTGTATTCTTTTTTGTTGCTGACAAGTCAGCATCCAAACCTGTTCTGTGTCACTCCCACACACAGAATGCAAGAGGAGGCCGTCTTGGTATTTTCCTGTTCACCTGACGCTGTGTCCTTAAGCATAATGAACTCGGTTAACTGAAAGCATTGCCAAGATTCTATTTGACATTGGCAAATAGGTCATCACTGTAGCGTTTGCTTGATATGGACAATATGCATTCTCAGGAGTGGAGAGCTGTTTCCTGGTAGGGAAAATACCCTAGTATTACTCAGCAAAGGGAGGTGATAATAGTTTGGATTTCGAGAGTGTCTCTTGTCTAAGAGTTCAAAGGTCTCTCATCTACTTTATCTTGGTTATCTCTAGAACTCTGTTGTGAAAGCAAAAGCAGGTGTTATCATCCCTATTGGCGAAAGGAAAGCCGAGGCACATTTTGGTGAGTTGACCCACTTGATGTTGATGTTGCTTGGCTCAAGTTGAAATCTCCTACCTGTTACAATACTCGTTAACCAATTTAGAGTAGGCACTGCAGACCTATTATCTACCAAGCAGGCTCATGCTAGGTGCTACATATGTAGTAGATAATGTATTTCACCCAACAAATAATCCTATAAGAAAAGCATTATTATTGCCATTTACTAGTTTAAAGAGATTATATTCAAATTGGCTTGCCATGTAACTACTTACACAATGTTGTATCCAAATTCAGTGTCTTTGTTTACATCAAAATACCTCCTTTTACCTGGGGAAGGACAGAATTGGTTCTGATTCTGTCATTGTGCCCAAGCTTGTGTTGAGATGTGGGTACGTCAGGCAATTAATTTGTCATTTGCTTGTGTCAGTGTTTAAAATACATTTGCTCGTTATTTGTTTTAGGGGGAGAGGAGAGAAACTGATTTTCTATTAAGTTGAATTCCTTTTTCCTTATGTTTAAATGTAAAACGAGGAATTCGTTACATGCATTGACGCTAATGTAATGTTTTAATGTCTTTGGCCTAGCCGTCCAGTTCACAGTTTTCCCATCACTCATAATTGGCTGTGTAAGTCACTCACACTCAGAAGGATCAAGGTAACTTCCAAGAATATAGTTGCACAGTCCCAATTAAAAAGGAGTTTAAAAATTGCTTTTCCTGGTTTGCTTTTGGCAAAAGTTTCCTGCTTTTCTGTTTCTCCTTTTCATTCTGTCTTCAGCTTTTTTTGTGTGATTTTCTGAACCAGACCTCTTCTTGGGAAGCCCATTAGAGGGATTAAAATTTAAACATTACACAAAGTCACTTGTTGCCAGTAAATGGCATGACCCCAGGTATTTTTTGGTTGCAGATTTTCTTCTGGCTTCCAGGAACTGTCAGCTGGCTGGTCTCAAGCTTGATGGCCGGACTGTTGTTATGCTGAACAACCTCCATAATAAAGCTAGACAATAAAGATAGGGTGACCCTGGTGAGCAGTGGTTATAAATTTCCAATTGAGGGTGTTCTTTTTCAATGAGGGTAGAACTAAGTTCATTTGTATCAGTCTGTGTAAGTGGAAACCTGAGGTAAAGGCCACTATATTTTGACTTATCCCGTGATGTTTAAAATTTTGTGGTGGAGACTTCTGGTGGTATTTACTCTCATCTTCTCTCCTTCATGAACAACACAGAGGACCTCACACCCCAGTTTTCTTGCAGTTAGAGGGATTACTGACTAGTTCTGGCCAATGGGCACTGAGTGTAAGTGATACATGTCATTTCTGGCCAAGGGGTTTAAAAGTGAATTCTCCCTCCCTCCCCTGGCAGTGCTGAACCCTGAAGCCCTGAGTTCACATAGTAGTGTTATAACATGATGACCTGCTCTACTGCTAGGCTGGGTCCCTGAACGACTAGATGGAGATGGAGTCTCTGCCAACCTGCCTTAGACATGTGCCATGACCAAGAAGGAATCTTTTGTGGTGTTCTGTCCCTGAGATTTGGGAGATCTATTTGGCATCCTAACACCATACAGTTGGTGTCCTGGGAACTACCTGGCTGGCCCATTCCTTTCTCTGACTGGATGTTGTATCCCTTTTATGACTTAATCCCATGTTCCTCTGTTCTCTGTTTGTAACCTAAGGCGCTTCATGGCCAGTCTCAGTTTGGCTCAGTTCTCACTCAACTCTCCAGACGGATGCTCTGCGAATTCTGGGCTGATGAGTGCTGCCAACAACCCATATAATATTTGTCTCCCTTGCTGATCTTCCAGTTTGGGGCTTTGAGGATAGGAAGTAGAGGGGGAAGTAAAGGTTAAAAAGAGGAGTGGGGAAGGAGAGGACAGAATAGGACACTGTGGGAATGACAAATGTTCTAAAGTAATTGTCTTCCACTCTGGTCTTAGCAAACATGGTCATTCGTAGGATCAATCAACCATATCTTCATTGATTCACTCCTGTCTCCCTGCTAATGTCATTTGTCCATTCCATATACAATTAAGATCTGTTCTGGGCCCGATCCTGGGCTATAGTGAAAAGGAAGGGCACATTCATTGGCCACCAATAGTTGATATTCTGATAGGGGTAGCGTTCACCGAGAAGGACATTTGCAGTTCATGGGAGCCAAGAAAGCAATGTAGAACTTGCAAAGGCCAATCGACTGGGAATGAGGGGCTGTGGGGTGGGGTGGAAGTTGCTGCTAGGGTAGTAATGTCACTGGGGACTGACCCAAGGCCTCAAGGTCCAAGAACATTATCTAGTCACTGTCCCTAGATCTTAGCAAGTTCATTCTGATGCTGAGTGATCTCTTACCTCTCATAGTCATATAGAAGCTAAATGTCAACAACTGAATTTATAAGATAGAAAAAATAACTTCCAGATGCTGTGTCAGGGAAGTAACAATAGAAATACATCACTGATAATAATTGCTGTCTCTTGAAGGCTAGTACATGTGATGCACTGTGCACTTCTTGTGCATTATGCCATCTAATCTAAAATCTCACAACCACCTCGGGATGTTGGTATTTACCTCCGTGTTACAATTTCAGAGATGAGGAAACTGGGCCTCCAAGAGCTTCTGTTAGTTGTCTAAGGTCTTTAAGAAAATGGTAATGTTGGGTTTGAATCCTGCAGATTTTGATATCATAGGCCATGCTTCTTCTCACTCTCGTTCTGCTAGTCTAGCAAGGAGAGGAAATGAATCCTCAAAGTACATTGGTGAACATGGAAGCAAAGCAGGTGGAGTTGAATGATTTGGAGCCATGGTAACCCCTGCTCCACAGTAGAGCTTCCTCTCCAGTGACCAGAAGGCTATTGTCACCTAGGGTCAGTGTTGGCTACCTGGGCAGTGATGCACAAGCTCTGACGAATTCTTCTTTTAGGGTTGTCTTTGCTAGACTCATACATGTTCTTCAGATATGAGTACTGGTTCAGATTCAGAGTGTCAGAATGTTAACTTACAATACTGACATGGAACTATAGCAGTTATACTTTCACAGACTTGAGGGTGAATGATACAGCATGGGATGCTTTGAATTACAAAAGAATACAGACCCCCTCCTTCTCTTAACCAGCTTCTCTTCCACAATGATTACTTACATGGATTGGTGTATATCTTTCCTCATCATTGCATGGTTGTGTTCTGTTCCCCCAGCTTTGAGTTGGAAGGTAAGTTAAATTGACTTGGGAAGATGGCAGTCTCTTCATGCTGTAGGGACTTTTCCTGATTCATCCCCCACCCCCCACCCCCCCACCCCTGCCCCCCAAGGATAGGGCTCTGAATAATGAGCTCCTCTACATAGACTGCAGAGCACAGAGCCAAAGCAGAGGCCAGGGCACTACAAGGAGGGACTCAGAGGGGCTTTGCAGCCATACTGTCCCTGGGGGTCCTGGGCCATCCTATACCTGAGATGAGCCATATGGCTGGACTTGCAAAATTGAGCAAGAATTTTCCAGGGTAAGAACATGGGGAAGAAGTTTCTCAGGGGAGGGAATGGCGTGCACAAAGGATGGCACCCTGAGAGACTCAAATGATCAGGGAAATAGTTAGCAGATTCATGTGGCTGAAAGTCAGGATGCTGGGGGAGAGCAGAAGCTGCCAGAGGCCAAAGGCTCCGTCCTCTCCGTGGGAGCCAGCAAGGGCTGAACCCAAGTGAACGTTCAGTCATAATTTGTTGCAAAATTTTTTGGTGGTAGGATGAATGAAGGAAAGCAAGCAAGCATGGAAAGTCTTAATGCCCTGAATAGCTCACTTTGATCAGTTCTCTGTTAGATTGTAATGGGGCTGGGGCTACTGATGCCAGCTCTTTGCTTTTCATCTGTTGACTTAGACATATCCTTAATAGAGAAGGACCTTTTCCTTCACTTTCTCTCCTTTTTGTAGTTCTTTCTGTTTATAATTCCAACATAATCCACCCTTCTTTTTTCCTCTTGGTTTCTTTGTCTCTCTGGTTTTAATGGAAGAAGATCTAGCTTTGGAGTTGGAAGCCTAGGGCTCTAATCCAACCTTCCACTATTTCCTGGTGAGGTGAACTTTTGCAACTCACTTGATCCATTGATGCTTTGATTTCATTATCTATAAAATGGGAATCATAATGCTTATCTCACAGGGATACTATGAGGCTCAAATGTACCATGCTAGTGTTTCTTACTGTATATTCTATAGATTTTTGATAGGTGTTATTAGAAGGTGAGAGAAACATCTATCCTGTGGCTACATGAGTGTAGGAAAGTTTAGGTTGGGCATAATATATGAAATTCTCAAACCTTCAATATGTTAAAATATCTTATGATCACCCAAAAGGGAGGGTTGTGGGTGGAGTGTATAAGATGCAGGATTTTGGTAGCAGGCACTGTTTATTGCCTACCTATAAGAACCTCCTCTTCTTGTGGCATCACATATGCCCATCCACTTGGCAGCTAATCTCTGGCATTTCAGGGCTTGGTGTTGTAGCTTAGGTAGCTTGGTTTATGTGGACTGCATGACAGGAAGTGCTGTTTGAGGGGGGCCTTGTGGTCTGAGTAGGAGCTTCCATGAAGCCCAGAAGCGGAGGTAGGGCCCTCTACACAGAATGCACAAGACCCAAAACAGCTCATCATGTCATGGCTTGTGTGCGAGTGGGGCCCCAGCTTTCTTAGACCTTTGTCTTGGGTCTGAGTAATGGGGCTTTGTGAAAGTACAGGGTTAGAGGGAAATGACATAAATCATTAGCTTCCCATTCTCCATTGACAGCGTTATTTGCTCACAAGATCGTGCCCTGTGACCTCCCTCTGTTATATTGCGTGCTGTGTTTGGGGAAGTGGGGCATTCCCCAGGCTGACCTTAAGGCACACCCTAATCCTCTTTGCCCAAATGACACAGGGAGCAGCTGGGAGGAGAAGCTCTCCAACAATAGCGGAGGCGTTCTTTGGACTTGACTCTTTCACTCAGACACTCCTAGGTACCTCCCCTGGGACGTGGCACGAGTATCTCCTAGTTAGTGTCTCCCTGGGAGCTCAAGCCTGATGTTAGCCACCATGTCCACTGCCTTCAATCCCTGTAGCTAAAACCTGACTGCCTTGCAGAAAAAATACCAACACAGTAAGCAAGTGGGGATGACAAGTGTCCCTGTGAAGACAAGATTATGCCAAATAGTTCCCACAGGCTGCTGGCTCCGGGGGTGAAAAGGAAAGGTGAACTTGGGCACTGTGGAGCAAATGAAAGGTGATTCACTCTGCTTCTGTGGGGTGTACCCTTGAATTCCAGTCATCAGATCTTTTTCGGAGGGAATTTGTCCTGGATTACCCCAATCTGGGTCAGGTGCCCTCCCCTAGGTTTAACCCATATTGTAGCACATGCTGTTGTCACCTCTTCCTCCATTCTTCAGGTCCCTTTACACTAGGGCCTCAGTTTCCATTTACCACCCCAAAGAAGTGCCAGATGAATGAAGGGTGGCATTTACCTAAAACAGTTCAGCAGAATTTAGGCTCAACTTGCTAGGTTTGGCATCATCATCACCACTTATTACTTTACCTTGTTGTTCGTGTCTGTCAGGCCCTACATTGGAGAAGGTATACTACAAAGGCATTTCACTTACCAGGTTCCCACGTGGTCCTCACAATAATCCTCAGGCCAAGAAGAGACCATCATTCTGTTTTTAGACAAGGTACCTGAGGCCTATGGGGCCTGGCCACCTGCTCTGCTCAGCATTACAGGTGCGTGGACCGCTGAAACTTGCCTTCTCCCTTTCCTAAGGCCGGTTCAGTTGGCTCCATTTTGCTGCCGCACCCAAGCCCAGGGTAGTTACTGCACATTTATTCATTTAACAATAAATGTGACTAATTCCTAATTTTCCCTTTCTTGATGGTTATTATTCTTTAACAGGCAAATAAGCTGCTTTACAGAAATGCACCAAAAGGAAAGTTATTGCTATCCTTTAAACTAAAGAGGAAGTGATTATTATAGTAATGGTGGTGATGTGGTCAGGCTCTCTTCCATTCCCTCAGTGATGCTTGATGCCTCACTGTTCTTATGTCTTCAAATGTTCTTCCCAAGTCTTCCTGCATTAGGTAATGCTGCTGACAGCCTTGGAATCTCAGCGGGAGGATATGGTATGAAAATAACATTTAAAAGTATTTCCTTCTCGAAATTCAGAAGATTGGGAGGAAGGAAAGATCAAATACTTGAGTAAACATGGCAGAGCAAAATAGTTATAACACATTATAATTCCGGGATTTTTTTTTTCTTTCAGCATTTGTCAGATTCCTTATTTCATGCTCATGCTTGTTACTGAACATTATTGCCTCTGAATGTCCTGATCACATGCTGAAACCGTCCTGACCACCCAGCATGAAATTTTTACCTGGGATTCAAGACATGAGGTGAAGCCCCTTTCAGAGTTCCTTGCCAATTTCTGCACTGGCTTTGGGGTGACAGATATGGAAGCAGCAGTTAATAAGCCATTTCCCATTTTCACTCCCCTCAAGGACTAGCCTCACCTTTATCTCAAGGGGTCGAGAAGCTTTAGAGATGGCCTCTGATGCTATTTTTTATGTGCTGTTTTCTGGGTGAAACCAGGGGTAAGCACTTTCTAAATCCCATAGAAGCTGTAGGGTCCCCTGTTCCTCCTCAGGGCTCTGGACTGTCAGCTCCTAAGCGAGAGCTCAAAGGAATATGCAGGTTGAGGTCATTTCTGCTTTCAAGCCTGATTTCTGTTGAAGGAGAGGAGAAAGAAGTCCTCTTGGGCCCAAGCTGACAGCCAAGCTGGGGAACAATGAGGCCCCTCTCCCCTCAGGCAGCCTCTTGTGGATGGAGGGCCTGAGCCCCACCGCGGAGCCGGCAGTCACTCCCCAGACCTCCCTGGCAGTTCAAGGCATCCGTCAGCAGCCAAGCACAGAGTGCAGTGGGAACCCTCCCAGCAGCTTTGATCCTAAACCATGTGTGTTCTTGGACTGGCTTGCAGTGGAAGGAGCAGAATAAAAGTAGCGAGGCCCAAAGCATCCAGGGGGAATGGGAATCCTTTATCTCTTGGAGCCAAGGGTGAGAAATCTCAAGGCCGAGAGAAGCCTTGATGGCTGTCCAGTCTGGCCTCCCCTAGCCTGCCACGTGGCATCTGGCTTACATACCTCTAGTGCTCTGCTTGATCCTTCCAGGCTTACCCATCCCAGCCTATCAGCAGCCTGATTCTCTGAAAGCTCTCCATTCAATTCAATGAAATCCAACAGACTTGTACTGACTATCTACTCTGGGCCAGGCAATGTGCTAAGCACTGAGAACATGGCACTGAACTTCCAAGACATCTACCCATTGGTGTCCCGAATGCAACCATCCTACTTCCTCCTCCCTTCTATAGCTATGCTAATATTTGAAAACAGGGATCATGCCCATTGGCCCAGGTCATCTTTGCTGGAGACTTAACATCCTATGTCTGGTGCTCTGTTCATGTTCCTCTTTGTCCATATTGCTTCCAGAAGGCAACACACATGAGCAGCCCGATATGAAAGAGGTGTTATTGAACTTCATAGTGTAACTTTACAGTGAGACCGTGCCTTGGCCTAACATAGCTCAGAATGTGGATCACAGTATTGATTAGAGATGGAACTGGATTTGGGGTACATGTGGAAAATATCAGAAAGAAATTTTTGGGATGCTTGGGTGACTCGGTTAAGTGTCCATCTTTGGCTCAGGTCATGATCTCATGGATTGTGAGTTTGAGCCCCGGGTTGAGCTCTGTGCTGATGGCTAAGAGCCTGGAGCCTGCTTCGGATTCTGTGTCTCCCTGTCTCTCTGCCCCTCTCCTGCTTGCACGCGCTCTTTCTCTCAAATAAACAAACAAACAAACATTAAAAGAAAACAATTTTTACCCCCTCCCACCAGTCTGACACCTCACAATTCCCAACTCCTTTGAGACCTTTTATGATTCATGTAGTAGAAAAGTCAGTGATCCGTCTCCAAGGGAATTTTTGAGCATGCTCTGGGTTCCTACTGGGACTTTCTCCCCAGGCTAGGATCATGAGTTACAGATCTTTGCTTTAGGCCCCAAATGCCTCATCCACAATGTTCTCTAATTTACCTTGCCCTAGTATCTGGTCTGTCTTCCTAACAAGCACCTCCTAAGTGCATGCAGGGTTGGGACTGCAGGGAGGGGTGAATGGAGTGGCATTTGTTCCATCTCTCTCTCCAGATAGAGGATTCCTGAGCGCCTGAACACTCCTACCCTTCCTGGCTGCAGCTGTACCAAGCATTCACTGGACTAATAGCTCTGTTTTGGCTTCCTTGCCTCTATAGAGGGAGAGGATTCTTTCTGAGACTTTTCTCTGCCTTGGGTGGTCTGGCAAGGAGTGGGATGGTATACGTAGTGTGGTGGGGTGTTGTTGTCAAGGTTCCATATCTAATTCCTCCCAAGCATAAAATACAGTGCTCAGCACACAGTAGGTGCTCAGTAGATCTTAGCTAAACAAATGAATGAGGAATTAACAAGTATTAAGCAACTGATATTGACCCTGAGGAAGCTGGTATTCTATCTTAGGTCTCTCTGGTCACTCCATTTTTTTAAAAATCAATATCCTGCTTTGATATTTTTTTAAAAAATTGAAGTATTGTCGACACACAATGTTACATTAGTTTCAGATGTACAATATAGTGATTTGACACGTTCCCTGGTCACCTCTCATCTTCTGGTCTGGACCAAGTGTTAGAGGAGAGCCTTTCTTCCTCAACAGGGAAGGGAATGTGAAGATATTTATCGGACATTTGCTGTGTGCCGGGCACTTTACATATATTACTGTAGGCAGTCCTCGTATAAACCCTGTGAAGGAGGTATAAGGAATTTTACAGATGAGGAAACTAAGGTTCTTATTGATAAATCACTTGCCCAAGGACATAAGCTGGTGGGTGGCATGGAGGGATTTGGAACAGTTCAGTCCACCTGGCTCTGAAGACTTGGTCATCTGTATACTGCACCAAGTTGGCCTCTTGACAGGGTTATGGTGAGAACTGACTCAGGCTTCTGTGCCGGGCCTACAGTTCTCCCCAGGGACACACACCTGAGCAGCTTCTTGGTGCCTGGTCCTTAGCACCCACTTAGTACAAGGTCATCTGCCTGGGCTGTCTTAAACGTGTGGAGACCTGAGAGCTGTTGCTTATCATGGTCTAGGCAGCAGATCAACCTTGGCCAGTCATATTCTGGTCCTCTGGGTGTTCAGTTTGATTTTCCAGGCTGGTGACTGTGTGAATGAGAATGGGCATCAGGTCCTTGGCGTGGAGACCTATCTATCCTTCTGTGACTGTAGAAGGCAGGTAAAAACATCTTCTGAATGCTCCTGAGGACATCTGTCTTCCACAACTGAGTGACCTGGGGACACTCCTTGCCCTTCTCATTTCTCACTTTAGAGCGGTTTGAAGATCAAAGAATTCTGGAAACACTTTAGGCACATATTGTCCCAGTTTACCTGTGTGTACATCTTTGTGCTGAAATTCCTGGCTTTTCTGGGAGGTGCTCAGCATTGAATCCTGGATATGGCCTGTAGAAACCAAGTAGACTTGGGTTCAGATGCTCCAGAGAGATGCTAGTACCAGTGTTTACCAGCTGCCTCAATTTCCTCTTCTGAAAAGTAGGAGTTAAGATACCAGATTTACAGTTTTGGATCACATTAAGTGGTTAATAAATGTGATTATTAATGTTGTTGAATTGGAGCTGGAAGGTCCTTTAGACGTCAGTTTATGATCTGACTAGTGTTTTCCGGCTCATCTTGATGTACTATTTCTTTTCTTTAAATATGTATTTGTTCTTTAAATTTATTTTAGAGAGAGAGTACATGAGGTGGGAGAGAGGCAGAGGAAGGGGGAGAGAGAATCTCAGGGAGGCTCCATGCTCAGCAAAGAGCCCAACACGGGGCTGGAGCTCATGATCCTGGAATCATGACTTGAGTTGAAATCAAGAGTCGGACGCTCAACTGACTGAGCCACCCAGACGCCCCTATAGCATTTCTTTATAATAGAGTTAAAGAAACACTTCTGAGTCTAATATCTCACTTAATCTTTTCAATAATCTCATAAGGTGGGTGTTATTGGTATTATTGTTAATTGTATATCTTATGGGAAAATAAAGTCTTAACAGAGGTTCAGTGAGTTACTCACCATCTTCCCTGTGGTGCAGAAGAGCAGAATGGTAAGGAATGGTAAGACTCTGCAGTCACTTCTGCTTACCTTGAACAAGTTGTCATCTCTGTGCCTTAGTTTATTCACCTGTAAAATGGGATAATTCTCCCCATGAAGCATTTGGAATAGGTGCAAAGTGAGCACTCCGTCAAGCCTAGCTTGGAAGGACAGATAGTTGGTAAGTAGAAGGCTGGGACTCAAAGCCAGATTTAAGTCCACACACCATGCATTTTCTGCTGTCCCAGACCATCCCTCACCCAAATGCTAGTTTCATAATGAAAAACTCTGGCATATTCCAGACACTGTGGGCCTCCTGTTATTCTCCTTTCTACCCTAGTTCTCTACTCCCCCCACTTTATTTGTTTTTAACAGATGAGGAAACCCAGAAAGGTTAAGTAACTAAGTCTTAAGCTACTTTGTGGCAACCCAGGATTACCATCTAGGGCTCCTGGCTGCTAGACTGTTACTCCTTTGGTGAACCCAATATCTAAAAATTAAGAAAGGCATGAGATACACCCACACTCAGAGAAAAACAGCATATCTTGAATTTCATTCTGGCCTCCAGCTAACACTCACAACTCTTGTGATCAGTAATTCATTCCAACAGTTCTGATTTCTCCAAGTGCGGTTCAACATATATTAATAGTGGCAAGTAGACAGAGTCTGGAGTCTCCATGGGAGAAGCACTTTTTTAGAAGTTCTGCATGACTGAGCTGCTGCATATGCTCCTCCTAGATGGTGCCCAGAATTCCGGATTACATTCGTTCAGTTTCACATCCTCTTCTCTGCCTCCCAAAGGGTAGGACAAGTGCACGCTGGGGTGGAGAGATCCACGTGTCAGATAGAGTCCCAATGGCTCCCTGGAGGGTGTGCTGAAGAGGGCTGGCTCATGTGCTGGAATTCTTGAATAAAAACAAACAAACAAAAGCTATCATCACATTGGTGTAGAGTTCTTGCTTCTCAAGAATTGGATTTCCTGGAGCCTGTCTCCTCCTGCTACAGCACACAGTGTTCCCATGAGTAGGAATTCCAAGTGCCAAGAGAAGCCATATGGATAAGCTTGGGAACTAACTTTGGCAATTAATATGGCCCCCTAGTATTTAACCTCAGCCTACCTTTGTGATTTTCCTTGGATGATGTCCCTTTATGCACCCGGTGTTCCAGCCAAAGCGAACTGCTCATCCCATCTGGGTTCCAGTGGCCTCCCTGCCTTTGCTCAAACAGGTCTCTTTCCCTGGAATATTTCTCTGGAATACTTGAACTCTTCATCTCCACTAGTCTGCTCCTATCTGCTTTTCAAAGATGCAACTCACATGCTACCTCTTGACATCATATCTGATCTCTGGAAGTGATGCTCCTTCTTATGGCCCCTCAAAGGCCTGTCTCATTATTCACTGAACAAATATTAATTGAGTTCTTCCCATGAATGAGGCACTATTATAGATATTTGGGGTACCTAAGTGGACAAAGATCCCTGACTTTGGAGAGTTTACTTTCTGGTGTCTCCCATAGTTTATTACTAATGCTGGACATGTCTAGTTCTCCTGACAGATATCATGCTACTCAAGGTCAGACTGATGTCATGTCTGATACCTCTATTCATCCTTTCAGTGGCTTCTGATTGCTCTTGGTATAAGGACATTAATGCTGAGCATTCCCTATTGGATCTTCTATGGATCTAATCTCCCTTCATATCATTTTCCTCCTAGCATTCTCTGTTCAGCTTTCTTTCCTCTACTCATCCTGCTACAATGCCTTTGCATATGCTTTCCTTCTGCAAGGAATGCTGTCCCTGCCTGTCTCCACTTGGTTACCTTCAAATTTCAGCTGGAGCATTACTTCCTTGACCTCCCTGACTAAATTAAATACCTTGACACTTCATGATATCATAGCTGCCATGTCACTTGTCACAGTTGGCAATTTACTTGTGTCTGTGTCTGTTTTCCAATCCAAATGGTAAGTAAATCAAGGGCAGGAGTGGTGTCTATTTTTATCATTTGAAGCCCTAGCACATAGTAGGGAACCAATAAATATTTGTTGAATGAATCAATGAAGAAATGTCTCCTAGCCACCATGTATGTCAGATTATCCTCAATGGGCTTTATTTCATGCATTCTGGTCTTGCTTATACATTTTTAGTTGTCTGGACATCTGTCCTAATTTGAGTTTCAGAAAATACAGGCACCTGACTGTAGCAATGTTCTGTGCATAGAGAAGGTACTCAATCAATTTCTCGTTTGCTAACTGAATAAATAAATGAATTCAAAGTTTGGTAGAATGGGCAATTTGGTGGAAGTGAGAATCACGTATCAGAGGAAATTTTGTTCTAACCAAAGCTGACAGTGGTATGTCTCTAATAATACTAATGTACACATTTCAGAAAGGCTCGTCAAAGGAGGCTTAGGCTGCTGGTGGTCTGTTCATGTTGTGTCAGCAAAGGATAAGGTGATTCTTCCTTGAATTGTCACTCAAGGTATACAGAGTTTTGTCTAAGGACCTTGTGGGCAGTGTAGAAGACCAGTCAAAATGGAAAACAAGGTTTTCTTTTAAGTGAAAGAAGAAAGTAGCATTGGGTAGTGATTCTTTTGTCTTTTGCTATTTGCTCTATTTTAAAAAAGAAATATTACCTTGAGTTTACTGAATAAAGAAAATCAACTGTTAGTTTACAAAGCGAGTTTACATATGCTAGTTTATTTTAATTGTTATATTACTCCAGAGAGGAGAGTGGTATCATTTTTCCTGCCTTTTTTTTTTTTTTTTTTTTTTTTTTTTCAGATGAGGAAATTGAGGCTTGGATTTCTATGCCCAAGGACACATGGCTATTATGTCAACCAAGATTGTCTAGATTATACTGCAGTAGTAAGAATTACCAAATTCTCTGTGCACAACAAAGTTTTATTTCTTGCTCATGTGATTTGTCCATGGTGCATTTACTAGAGGACTCTGCACCATGCCTCATTCAAACATACAGTGTTTTCTGCTACCTGTGAGCTTTTCCACATGCTGTTCCCTTTACCTGTCATTCTAGTCTTCCTTCTCTATCTGGTAAGCTTCTGCTTGTTCTTCAAGACTTAGATCAAACTTCACCTTTTCTTAAAAACCTTTCCCCAATTTGGCGGAAGATGGTTCTGAGCCTGATGTCCACAGATTCTCTGAATTTACACCATCAGACTACCCTGGAGTTGATGGTTTTCTTGATTGTACCCCAAGCAGACTTTGTGCTTCTTGGAGGAAAGGACTGTGCCTTGGTTATTTCTGGGTTCTCAGTGCCATTCATGGAGTCTGACTCCAAACAAGTGCTAATTTCCCAGAGAAGAATGACCGAAGCATGGTTGAGAGTTTATCTTGGGAAAAAGCTGAGAATGATGGGTTGTCCACCACATTCATTCAAATGTGGCACTGTGGTTCCAGTATGGTGTTTAATTTTGAGAAACCGGACCCTGTGAGGCAAGTCAGGTTGATTTATCTACAAATCGTATTCCAGAGTAGGTGAGGCATATTAAGTATATTAAGATTGATCACTTAAACCCTGATGAAAACTTACCAAGTATAACAACTGTTTTTCAGACTAATTCATACAAAGCTTCTTGCCCCTGGCAATAGTGGATCATCAGAACTAACCACATCTCAAGACTATTCCATCTAAATAAATCTCAGTAAAATTTAGCCTGTCAATTTTCTCAAAAGTTAGTTGTATCTTTTTTGTTGCTTTTGGATGGCCAGCTAAATTGTTATTTTTCTTTCCTGTCATAGCTCTGGATTTTGACAGGTCATTGTTTATACTTTGGCAAGTCTCATTGGTAATATACCTGTCGAATGATTAATTACAAAGGTTTAAAATATGAACTCTCAGCGAATGGGGAGCAGGGATTGTTTTATGAATTTTCTCATTGCTTCTCATTAGCATCATATCCAGAATTGGAGCAGTTGTTACAAAAACAATAGACATATGTTCCAGGCTCTCTCCAAAACTTGTGTGGGCATTTGGAGTTTAGAGAGGCCTCTGTGTGATTTAAGTGGGGAACTGCAGATATGGTGGAGCTGGACACTCTTGTGTGGACACACCCAGAATACGAAATGTGTTCAGAGAAGCAGGCCTTCCCTTTTGAACCACAGACTGAATAGAGCTGTAGGGTACTAGAATATCCACAGTGTTTAGAGGTCCTGTCATTCTGTCTCAGGTTGCTGGAGTAGGACAAAGAGTCTGGTCTTGGGGTTAGAACACCAGAGTCCACATACCGTTGCTGATTTGTCTTGTTCAAAGATAGATCATGCAAGAGGCACCTTTGCTTTCCTGTTGGCCAACAGCCTGAAGGAATGGTTTTCAACTGAAGTGAATTTTGCCGTGCAAATGTTCCTGCTGTGTCGTCCTCTGTGATTCCGGCTGGTTGCTTACATCCTCTGAAAATTCGGCTCCTCATTTGGTAAAAGGAAGCGGATAACGTTTACCTTACCGGGAGCAGCGTTTGGAAAGCATCTGGTTGTAAGGGTACTCACTGGTGGTCAGCTCCCTTGCAGTTAGTTCTTCTCCAGCGTTTGGCTTTTTGATTACAAAACCACAGGCTTATGAAAATCAGTGTTTAAACACATTTGAGAATCTTTTGAAAGAAACTGGTAATGGAGTATGAGGGCAAAATCACTCTCAAAAACTTGCAAAATTAAATACCCCTTTCTTAAAAATGGAGTTTGAAAAAAAGCAGTGATAACTTTGTTATGAGAAATTTGTGAAGATTCAAAGCTTGATAGCTTTTTAGAAGCTAGCTCTTGTAAGAGGCTCATCTCTGCCAGAATTGCCCAGTGAACAGAGACAGTGTTCAAAATATGAATTCCTGGCCCCAGTCTGAGATTTACCAAGTCAGATTCCTCAGGGGATACATCTCCTCAGGTTGTGTGTGTGTGTGTGTGTGTTGGGGGAGGGGGTGAACTTTAACATGCTCCCAAGGACTTTGGATGTGGCTTTGAGTCTCAGAATTACTCGTGGGGGGAGATCATGATATGGATGGGGATCTCAGGTCTGCCTCAAGCCAGTACCTTTGCTGATTTTGTTGTAGAAGGCTTCTCATGCTGGCATCTCTCAGGCACCATTGTGCATCTTTTAGAACCGTATGATCCTTATATAAAATTACTCCATTGAGGGGAAGTGAGCTGCATGATTATCCCAGGGGCCCAATGTTGGCTGTGTCTGAATTAAACCTCCTCATTTTTTTAAACTGCTTGTGTGCTTGTCTACCCTCCAAGGAACTCTCACTATGGGGAGTAAAAACCACTAACTAACAAGTACAAACTTTCTGGGAAACAAGTTGGCTTTGCAGGATAAAAGGCCTTAAAACTAATCATATCCTTTGAGTCCTTTTTTTCCAGTTTTTTTTTTTCCAATCTGATCTAACAAAAACCAATAATCAGAACTGTGTATGGGCGCCTGGGTGGCTCAGTCCATTGAGTGTCCGACTCTTGGATTTTGGCTCAGGCCATGATCTCAGGGTTGTGGGATCGAGCCCTGAGTGTGGGATCGAGCCCTGAGTCTGGGCTCTGCACTGAGTGTGGAGCCTGCTTCGGATTTTCTCTGTCTCTCTGTCTCTCTCCCTCTCCCCTCTGTCACTCTCTCTGCCCACCCCCTGCTTATGCACCATCTCTCTCTCTCTCTAAAAAAAAAAAAAAAAAAAGAAAAAGAAACTCTGTATACTTATTTTTTTTTTACAAAATTATTCTTGGCAGTGTTTGTTAAAATTGTTTTTTTTTTAATTTATTTATTTTTAAAAAATTTTTTTTAACGTTTATTCATTTTTGAGACAGAGAGAGACAGAGCATGAATGGGGGAGGGGCAGAGAGAGAGGGAGACACAGAATCTGAAACGGGCTCCAGGCTCTGAGCTGTCAACACAGGGCCCGACGCGGGGCTCGAACTCACAGACCGCGAGATCGTGACCTGAGCCGAAGTCGGATGCCCACCCGACTGAGCCACCCAGGCGCCCCTAAAATTGTTTTTTTAAAGCAACATAAATATTAAAAAATAGGGGAATGATTCAATGTTAGTAATATCAATAGGATGAAGTCCTTATGGTATCTACAATGTTTAATGATGTAGGAATATAATTACTGGGTGCTCACTTTGTTCCAGGAGTTTCTTGTCTTCTTTTTCAAATTTTCTATGATGAACATTTATTAACTTTATGATCATAGAAGTCCCATAAATTTTTATCTTTTGAAGTTTTTCTGTTTTCTACAAAAAGCGTATTAACTAAATCTTGAGGGTTAACCAGGTGACCGTGACTGATGTTTGACTAAGAGACCAATTCTGTTAAGAAATTTAGCACCTACCATTTACAAGTCATCTGACAATTTGCTAAATGCAAATGAGAAAGCTTTTTATTATTTCATAGGTCTGACCTCTGCCTGGCAATGCTTTAGCGGTTCTGATTACTTTATTAATTTTGAAACTAGAGACTTATTTTTCAGTTGTAAATTCAAATTATGCTCCTTTTTACCTCCCTTAAGTCTCCTTCACCTAATCTGTCTCTATCAATAATGCTTTAATTTCTTTTACCTGCATGTAACAACATGTTTTCAAGAGCTAACCAATTTATTAGCTGGAGGGAATTTCCACACCAGAGAGAATCTCTTCGGGGGTCCAATTCCTACAACCATACATTCTCACAAATGTAGAGAGTTTGTGCTGATGGCTTTACCCAACATGCAGACCAGGGTTGGAGTTTTTCCAGGGGAGTTTGATGGAGAGAGGCAAGGGAGTATAAGGGACAAGGGGGCAATTATGAAATACATCATAGAAATTCACCTGGGGGTGAAAAAAGTGAGAATATGATGGAGGTGAAGGATGGTGACAAATTTGTGGATCCAGTGGATTAGAATTCTAAATTAGGCCAAAGAATTATCGATGTGGATGTGGTAGAGGATGTGAACTGGTAGGATAGAAGGTGGGCATCTAAGAGTAGAGTGTTCAGAAGAGAAATTTCAGCCTGGTATGATATTGGTTGATAAGGTGTAATTAAGGATGACAGTGAGAAGTCAGGCAATGGATGAGTGATCTACATGGATGATGAAGTCACCAGGACAGATGCTAAGGGAAGTGGTGGGAAAAAAAGAGTAACCATGTTCTAAACTCTTGTGAATGAGGACACCGACAGTGAGGGAGTTCTAATGGCACACCCTTCGGTGAAGCTGGGATTTTGTCTGTTTTGGAGTGGGAATTCAGGAGTAGGGAGGAGAAATGATGTGGAAACAACAAAGTGGATCACGGAGGACATTACTCCATGAGATAAAACATAACTTGGGGCACCTGGGTGTCTTAGTCGGTTAAGTGTCTGACTCTTGATTTTGTCTCAGGTCATGATCCCAGAGTTGTGGGTTCAAGCCCCGCGTTGGGCAAGTTTTCTCCTTAGGTCTCATTTATACTTCTTATCTTTCCACTCTACTTAGTTTACAGCTGGACATTTTTTGTGTACATGTCTGTGTGTCTGTTTCTCCCCCGGATTCTAAATTCCCCTATGCACAAGACCCCTATGTCTGCCTAGCATAAATGCTTAATGAAGGTCAGATATAGAAGTCATTTGACTGAAATTTGCTTGGGGAGCTTTTAGGATTTTGGTTCTCCACAAATTGGTGTACCAATTTTCTTTAGAGACCTATGCCCTGGGAACCTCAAATGGCCTCATCAAAAACGTCTGGACTTTGAGTCTTATACTAAGTTTGACTTGGAATTCCTCATGTGGACACCTACCTTTCTATGAACATTTTCTTTTCCTAAAACAACTTCTCTCATGTACCTTCCACCAATACCTGGTTTCTGGTATTCTTCAGGGAAAGGTTCAGGCTTCCTGTTCTGTACCAGCTCACCCTCCACTTGTGTAGGCTCACTCATCTTCTGAAATTCACACGCAAGTGATGTGTAACAGGCTTCTGTCTGATGGAATCTGATTTTGAGTCCTGGCTCTGTCAGGACCTAGCTGTGAGATTTATAGAAACTCATTAATACATGAAGAAATTACAGATCAAAAAAGTTGAATAACTGGCTCAAGATCTTATAACTCAGTAAATATTAAATCTCCGGGTATTGGGATTATAGAATTTGGGCTTTCTCCATTATCCCAAATACTTCTCAAATGTTTTCTTTCAACTGGTTTTTCTTGGTGGGAAGGGAAATTTTCTCTTAGTTTTAACAAAGTAAGTGTGGGCCTCAGTTCATTATTTCCATTTTTTTCAACTCAAATGGAACTTGGGTAAGAATGACAGTTGAAATCAACCCCTGTGCATCAGTAACCTGCACATCTTCCTGTTAATAGAACGTGACTTTAAATTATATGACTGCTGTTTTATCTTGGGCCAGCCCCTCACATTATTTCCATCATAAACAGTGTTCCAAATAATCAGTATTTGTGAGGAAACACCTTTCCTGTATGGCTTGGTCATGAGATGATGGGTGATTAGGATAACTGTGACTTCACCACAATCATGAGTTAGGCAACTAGAAGGTCATATGTGGGGCATAGGGTGACCTGTCTAGTACAAACCATTTTCCATAAGCTACTCCTCTGTAAAAACTAGGGATTTTCAAGTAGTAAACCTATACTGTATGTCACAGCACTACCCAGTGGGGCAGAAAAAGGGAGGTAGCTCATTTAAAGCAGAAAGGGCATGAATCTTGGAATAAAAAACAAGGGTTGGAATCCCGGCCCTGAAAGTGTCTGCCTATGGAGCATTGGGCAGATCACCTCATCACCCTTAGCTTCAGAATCCTCTTCAATAAAACATGGTTCTGATATTCCTTTCATAGGTCAACAGTGGAAAACATATGAAAGCGCTCATATGTAGACTCCAAAAATATTACTTGTATAAAAAAATTTTTTAGGACTTAAAATTTGTCTCAGCAGTGGCTTTGTGCAGATACCATTTTGAATTATAACTTACTTTCTTTTTTTTTTTTTAATTTTTTTTTCAACGTTTATTTATTTTTGGGACAGAGAGAGACAGAGCATGAATGGGGGAGGGGCAGAGAGAGAGGGAGACACAGAATCGGAAACAGGCTCCAGGCTCTGAGCCATCAGCCCAGAGCCTGACGCGGGGCTCGAACTCCCGGACCGCGAGATCGTGACCTGGCTAAAGTCAGACGCTTAACCGACTGCGCCACCCAGGCGCCCCTATAACTTACTTTCTGATACAATATGTTTAATGTATGAAGAAAAGACTGATCTGGCTAGTTGAATGAAGATGTTTTCCCTCCTATTTTAATAACGTGTTTTTGTAGGGTTCTAGATGTTGAGTTCAGTTTTTCAACAAAGGAAAACAATCATGTTCCTAACATGGTTTTGTGTATCTTAACACAGCAGGCAAGAACAGGCCTTTGGAGTAAGTAAGTGTTCTTAAGAAATTAGAGAATAATTACACATTGTTTTCTTACTGTTACTCATATAACAATAACAACTCCTTACAAGAGGCATAAAGGACTCTCAGGTCCATTACCTACTTAGAATGAAATCTGAAACACTCCTGAGAGGCATGAGGATTAGTGTTTAGTATTGGCCTAAACTTTGACCTGAGATGTGAAGTACTAACCTCTAATTAAAATGTATTTTAAAATGTATTCTCTTTTCACCAATTCGTTTTAAAATCCAATTTTTGGCCTATTTTGTAGACAAAATGGATCACATTTATTTGTATCTTCATTATAATTCTGTTTCTCCTTGCTAATTTTCAACTTGCTCTCTGCATATGTATTTATAAATCGCATCCATCAACTCGAAATAATAGTGTGTATGCTGCTTGGAGTGGGCGGTGTGTCTAGATGGAGAGCTAACAAGTGCCCTGTCATCCTCTGCAATGCCACCAAACAACTGTCAAAATAACAGTATTGCTCAGCCTGGGACGTCCAAAGGCAAGTTCTTGTTTTGTGAAAGGGGAGATACAACAAAAAGAAAACAAGCTATGGCGTTCACCTGTTCCAAGCTGCGCCCATCCTGTTTATTATTTGCAGAGTGCTCGTGTTATTTCAGCCATGTTGTCCTTTTGAATGTGCTGCTGCAGTGATGCTGTGGCCATCAAAATCCTTGCCATTGCTCAGGACTGATAATGTCCCAGGAGTGGGCTTCCTGGCTGTTGCTGGTGACATATATCTAGGAGATGAAGAGCCTCCTGATTAGCGGTGTGTGTGCATGTGTGCGTGTGTATATGCATGTGTGTGGTTGGTTGGTTACAGGGAGGGGAGGCCATGGCATTAGTTATTTATACTTTCAGGTAATCAGTTTCACAGTCTCGTTGTTGGAGGAGTATTTAAATGCCATCAAGACCAATCAATCTGTATTCATTTATTTTAGCCTCAAAATATTATATAAACTATATGTTGACTTTAAAAAAATATATATACACATATACATATATAAACAATATACACATATAAACAAAACGGAAACAACTATAATTTCGCCACTCAGGAATAAGTATAGTTAGGAATTAGGTACATAACTGTTCAGTCTCTTCTCTGGATGAGATTGTACTATGCTTTTTTTTACTTAGCAAAATATTCTGAACTTTTTTCCATATATTTTTATTTAAAAAAACTTTTTTTTTAACGTTTATTTATTTTTGAGACAGAGCATGAATGGGGGAGGGTCAGAGAGAGGGAGACACAGAATCCGAAACAGGCTCCAGGCTCCGAGCTGTCAGCACAGAGCCCGACGCGGGGCTCGAACTCACGGACCTCGAGATCGTGACCTGAGCTGAAGTCGGCCGCTCAACCGACTGAGCTACCCAGGCACCCGCATATATTTTTATTTTTTATTAATTTTTTTTTGAGAGAGAGAGAGAGCACACATGAGTGAATGTGAGTGGGGGAGGGGCAGAGGGAGAGAATCCCAATCAGGCTTCACACCCAGCGTAGAGCCCCACGCAGGGCTTGATCTCACGACCATGAGGTCCTGACTGTGAGATCGTGACCTGAGCCAAAATCAAGAGTCAGATGCTTAACTGACTGAGCCATGCAGGAACCCTGAACATTTATTCCATATAAATAAATACATAGCTACATCTGATTTTTATAGTGTTCCATTGTGTGAGTTTACCATAGATTTTGTAACTGATTCCCTATTGTTGGATTTTAGTTTATTTCTATCTTTCCTATTATAAATGGTGTTAAGGAGCATCCTTATACATACATCTTTCCCCACCCGACTGATGTTTGAAAACTTCTAATATTGGGAAACAGCCCCCTGCCCCTGACCAACCTACAGCAAATCTCACTAGGGCATGGTTTCTGGAAATGAGACCCTTAATCTGTATGATATAGGGTCTCTGTAGCCTGGTTCCTGTCATATGTGTTGCCATGGCTCTTCTGTTCCCTTTATATTCTCTAAAGTCACCAACCACATGGTTCCAGTTATGGCTTCCTCCATCAGACTGCGGTTATTTAGTCCTCCCAGGCTGCAGGATCATTTGTGATGTTAACAATGCCACACAGTATCAAAGGTCTTCCACCAATCTCTAATTGACAGCTTGCCATCTTTTTCCCAACCACAAATTTATTGCTTTTATCAATGATTATGTCCATGTAAGTGAAAATGAAAAGCAATGCAAAAAAAAAGCTTACTTATAAACACAAACTTAACTATGTAAGGAAAAGCACTAAGCCACTGATAGGTAGATGCTCCCAGCAGGTGGCAAGCTGAACCTAGCCTTTGAGAACTTCTCTGAACATTCAGAAGATGCCTTGCCAAGGAAGTCACGGGGCAGGATCTTGAGTGAGAGCTAGAAAATGTAAGGAGTTCCCATAGCTGCGCTATCTGGCAGGGCTAAGGTATAGGTAAGATTCTGGACATTTGGCCGGAAAGCGATCAGAGCAGTGAACTACTCTGTATTTCCTGTGTCTGAGTTCACCCTGGACACCTTCCAGCTTGGAAGAGTTGGCCCACATAGACACTTCTCTGGGACAAAAGGAGTGACCTTGGCTGAATCAAGTAGTAAGGCATGGAGAGGAGAGCAGGAACTTCCTCAATCAGCATGTAGCACAGGCAAACTAAATACAGAGACAATTTGGTAAACCCTCCTGATTATCTGCTTATCTTCATCTTTGGTTTCATCATCCATTTTTTAAAAGAAATCTTAAGATGTGGTAAAATTTACAATTTAGTTGTAGTAACAACCAACAGGAAAAGTAAATCTGCAAAGTCCAGATCTGTTGTTAAATAGCTTTTGAATTCCACTGTGGGTCAAAACTTTTGTCAGTGTGTACATGTGTGGGCACACATACATAGAAGCATTAAAAAAGGCCACGATAGATAAACGATACCCATTACAGAGTGCACTCATTTCAAGATTGACAGTAGAGTTCCCTTTGATACAGCCTGCTTGATAGCTCGTGTTGGCTGAAAACATATAACAGCACGTAGAGCATATTAAGAAAATACATACACCCAGGGCGCTTTTAGATAGTTACACATTTATTTTTAGAAAATATGTCAGAGGGGCGCCTGGGTGGCGCAGTCGGTTAAGCGTCCGACTTCAGCCAGGTCACGATCTCGCGGTCCGTGAGTTCGAGCCCCGCGTCGGGCTCTGGGCTGATGGCTCAGAGCCTGGAGCCTGTTTCCGATTCTGTGTCTCCCTCTCTCTCTGCCCCTCCCCCGTTCATGCTCTGTCTCTCTCTGTCCCAAAAATAAATAAACGTTGAAAAAAAAAATTAAAAAAAAAAATAAAAGAAAATATGTCAGAGACAAAAAGTTTTATTACATTGGCACCGTTTAGGAATAGCATAAAATGGACTGGTATGTGTTATGTTAAAACTATTCTCCTGCAACTAATTGGTCCTAGTTCTCTCTTCTTGGGGCTACTCAGAATATGTCTCCATGATTGATTGTCAAGGATTAGAAATGGTTCCTAGGTCTTCTCATGTACCAGGCAATAGCTGCATTTTAGTTTCAGTCAATAATGTATTTCAAATGTCGTATGTAAATGTGTAGTTCTCTATATCCTGGTTTTGAGAAGGGCAGCATAAAGGGGACTGACATTCTGAAATGGTTCGTGTGGGGGTGGGAGGTGGTATAAAAAGAACAATGAAGAAGGAAAGTATTTGACAAGAGGAAACTGTCCTAAGCTGGGACCCTCAATCAGCTGTTTTTTTCATTTCATCTGCTTCGGGAATGGTCCAAAGAAGAGGAAGGGGGAAGCCAAGCCATCTGTCATTTGGTGGCATTTTGGTGCCCATACTTGGGCAGCCCAGCCTTTCTCGTTACAGGATTTCACACGCAGGTATGTTAGGAAACCCACAAGCCAAACTCAATAGCTAGAATGAGAGATTCATCATTAACAATGATGGTATCTCTGGATCATTCATTTTATAGATGAGAAATCTGAGCCCCAGAGAGGAGATGGGATGTGCTTGAGGCCATTCGGTGAAGTAAGTGTAGAACTGAGAGTAGCACTCACTTCCTGCGTTTACCAGGTTGATGCCCCTCTCAAGGTAACACGGTTGGGAACAATGTTAAATGAAGCAATTCATGTTAGCAGCTGCCTTTTTTGACTAGTGTAATTCCAAAAATCATCCTAAACAAGAAACAGCTTAGATAATTGTACAGAAGATGTATGGCACATTGAAATTCCATTATTCTAAAAAACTCCACATTGTTTTTTTGTGGCTTTGCCATTTAAATTTATGGTTTGTTACTGGTCTGGAAGGCAGCATGATGTATGGTTGTTTTACTAGGTTGTTAAATATGTCTTTTACTTCCTTCTGAAGAGATTTTTCTGCTATTTCTCTCTGTATTTTTTTTTTCGTCATTTGTTACCAAAAGCAGGTACACAAAATCATAGAATTGCAAGCAAACCTTCTGGTCCCATCGACATTTGAGTAACAATGCCTTTACATTCCTGTAAGTCATGGCTTACCAGGGGATTTCACGCTGCTCCTATTATGCTGTAGGAAATGGTTCTTATGATCCCCACTTCAGGGCTATGGAAACTACAGCTCAGGAAGGGAATTCTGTGCAAGTCAAGTTTCAGAGAGGCAGCAATAGGACTGGGGACTCCCACCTTCCTCCACCTACTATGTTCTCATCTGGAGCCCCCATTTTGGGTCCATCCAGGTTTTCCTTTGTCTCTTTCAGTTTGGCAAACCTAATCACTTCACCTTCCCCTGCACTCAACAATAGTTGTCCAGATATGTTGAGACCTTAGGTTTTCTCCAGGTTTGATCACCCTCATTTCATATTTTCATAAGATAAATGCAGGTAATTAGGGCCTTAGTATTCTGTGGTTTGTATCATCTGTTAGAAGAGTTTATTTTGTTGGTTATTTGTTCCTTATTTACTTTTGAGAGAGCATGAGGAGGGGAGGGGCAGAAAGAGAGAGGGAGAGAGAGGATCTGAAGCGGGCTCTGCACTGACAGCGGAGAGCACCATGTGGGACTCAAACTCATGGACCATGATGTCATGACCTGTGTCAAAGTTGGATGCTTAGCTGACTGAGCAACCCAGGGGCCCCCTTGTTGGTTATTTGTACTTTCCCCCTTAGTATTTGAGTTGAATTTTTCTCCTATTTTATTCCCATTTTATTACACTTTTATTATTCTGTCACTTAAGAAATAAAACTATGTTTGAGTCAGTGTTTAAGACATGATATCTGAGATTGAAAGACATGATTTAGTTCCCAGTTCTTCTTCTCTACAGATTTGTGACATTGGTTAAGCCTAGTCCCCCTCTGGGCTTCAATTTATTCACCTGTAATATTAGGGTGTCAGACTAGATGACGTGTAAGGGCTCTTCCTGGTCTGAAATGCTCTCCTTGCATTTTGGTCTAGGAATGTTTAGCAGGATTTGATTATCTTGTTTTAGATAAGGGACTGTGGGAACCAGGAGGGTCTGGCCAAGATGATCTCAGTTTGGGATAGTTTTTATATGGTGTCCGGGTTTCTCAGAAATTGTCCAGGCAAAACCCTCTCCACTCCAGATCCCTGTAGACATTGTGTCAGGTGCTATGGCTCTTACATTGCTCAGTGTATGATTTGACAGGCTGGGAATATGGATGCTTTCAGTGTATCAAACAACCCTTAGCAAACTGTCAACAGGTAGACTTGCAGACTCTATCTGGTTGTTTCTTAAAATCAACAACAACAACAACAACAACAACAACAACATAAAAACATGCCTCATGGCTTCATAGATGGTGAACTCTGAGGAAAGCTTCATATCCTTGGATGGTCTTGAGGTCCAGAGAATGAGTGTGAGAGCTCTGATGGCTTGATTCCACCCCCATTTGAAACCTGCCATTTTAGCATAAGTTTATGGAGTTAATGCCAAGACTCTGTAAACCACATGGGTGTCTCCCCCTGTGTTAGAGTCAGAGGCAGAATTCAAATTAAGTTCCTGTTAATCCAAGAAGTGCCATTGCTCTTCTCAGACATTCTTGCTTCACACCAGGCTCCATTTGAGGGAAGCCACTTTACCTCAGGTGCCATAGAGTCATTTTGCCATTGTCCCACAGAACAATATCCAAACGCCATAGCATGGCATTCAAGGCTGTTCAAACTTTAGTTACAACCTGTTTGCTTTAAACTTGTTTAAGCCTGTTTGGCTTATGCTTGTAAGTCTTCCAGTCTGTTCTTGATCTGCTGTGATTTACTCTGGTATCCTAATGACACTTGACTCTGTGTCCAGTAATTAATCCCACCCTAACATCTCATACTCAACATGAGTACTCAATATCCCCAGTTTCGACTGTTTATTACCTTTGTCTCAAGGACTTGATGGGGTTTACTTCATGGTCTTTAGCTTCTCTCCTGGAGAAAGATACCGTGTCAGCCTCTTGGAGCTTACTCTCTGGTTCCAGGTTGCTCATCTGGCACTGTGTGGCTGGCCTTCCATTTTACCTGTTGGGACAGGTCAGGAGAAGGGAATTCAGGACAAATACGGTGTATTCCCTGAGTGGCTCCACTGTACCATGCCTAGGGTTAAGCTGGGAATGTGCAGATGGATTAGATACTCTCCTGCCCTAAAGGAACCTATAAGCTAGTGAGAAGAAAATTGTCTAAATAAATAAAGGTAGTACTGTATTGTGGGTACACTGAAAGAAATTCATAGGGAGTGAGAGAAGGGCATAGAGAAGAGACAACTCATTTGTACCAGGGTTGTGGGGATTGTTGGGGAAGGCTTCAGAGATAAGTTGCTGAGTCTTCACATCCTGTGTGAAGAAAGTATGTCTCCTACAGAACCAAATTTCCTCCCTGAGACTGGGAAATAGATTCTCTGAAAAGGAGAAGTCAATGGTTTTTTAATTATGCCTTTGCAGACAGAGTAATGTGAAAAAGATATCAGAGCGTTGTGGGTGGAAATCTTTGACATTTGGGATCCAGAGTGCTCCGTGGTCAGGCAGCCTGGCTGAGGATCTAATTTGGTCTTCAGAGAGGGGAAATTCCCAGCAGCGGCTGCAGTGGAAATGCTAAATGTAGAAGGCCAACAGAACAGACTCTTATTTTATGTGGCTGAAATGAGGGGGGAAATGGTTCTTGATATGACCTTTCTTCCATGGAGGGTTGCCTTTCGGACTTGGAAAAACTGGCTCAGAAACAAAATGCCAGTTGAACTGATGTGTCCAGAACATCAGTGGATAGTAGTTTCCCCAAGACCATTCTTCTTCATGTGTGTTATATGAGAGAGGCATGGTCATGCTTCCAGCCCTCGGCAATGATGCACACGATGATCTGGGTGTGAGATGAGTGGGGACCGTTTGGTACCCTTCAGCTGGTTGCAGAGCTGGGAAGGAGAGGCACAGAGCAGAGAAGAGAGGGATGGGGCTGCGTGCTGGTCCTGTCCCACCCCTACAGATGCAGAGGATGTTGAATTCCCTGGATCATTGAGAGAGGTGTTTCACCGGACACATTTTTCCATGGTGACATTGACAGTAGTGCCCAGTGTCCCTGCAGGAAGTGGAGTGGTGAGAGGAATGGAAAAAACAATGTTTTCAGCAGGACCATTACATTATGGAAACCCTGACACTGATTTGCAAATGTCTCTTTTCTCTGACTACCTGGGGCTTTTATTAACATTGGACACCATGGTATTTATGATTCAGAGTTGATGAAATAACTCTACCTTCAATTAAAATACACATGGGTTAACCTCAGGATCACACTGTTGAGTGGAAAAACAAAGCCAGGGAAGAATACAGACAGTATGATTTCATTTATACAAAACTCAAAAAATATACAACTAAATTACACACACACACACACACACACACACACACACACACGTGTGTAGTATAAAGATGAAAACATGTATATTTGTATGCAATTAAGCAAGGAAATGAAAAACACAAAATTTGAGAAGATAATTACTAATTTTGAGAGAGAGGGAATGTTTGAGATAGGTTGGGACACCCACAGGGGATTTCAAAGTAATGATGTTCTTCTTTTTTTTACTTTTTTTTATGTTTTTATTTTATTTTTGAGAGAGAGAGAGACCACTGAGAGCGGGGGTGGGGCAGAGAGAGATGGAGACAGAATCTGAAGCAGGCTCCAGGCTCTGAGCTGTCAGTGCAGAGCCTGACGTGGGGCTTGAACTCACAGACTGCAAGATCATGACCTGAGCCGAAGTCAGACACCCAAATGACTGAGCCACCCACGTGCCCCGATAATGTTCTTTTTTAAAAAATGGGCAGTGAGAACAGAGGTATTCATTTTATGGTAATCATTTATATGTTACAAGTATTTTATGAATATTACTTATATCTACCATGTTTAATAAAACAAACTAAACTCTTCTAACTAGCAGGGGTAGGATTTGTGTAGGGAGGGAAGTGTATGTCTGATGCTTATACATTTGAAGGAAGGACATTTGATTGATTCCCACCTTACTGTCAGTCACTATGACTCTGGTCTCCTTATATGAGCAATTGATTTACATTTTGTGATTAAACTCAAGTGTGTAAATTGACTCCACCTGCCACTGTTGAATCAAATGGTTATTTCTCTTCCTGACATGGGAAATAGGAATGAAATAATGTAAAGTGAAAAAAAAATTAAGACATTCTGCTATTCATATTCATTCTGATATTGTTAAAACATTTTGTTTATGTGCATACATTAAAAAGATTTGAGAAGTGTCTATTACAGTATTTAAAAGGGGTTATCTCTTGAATCATTTGTTTTCAGAAGAGAATATCGGTTTTACAAGCCACTGTCCTGTTGGTTTATTTCATTTCCCCCCATTTCTGGCAAGGTTGATTCATCCTCTGTTACTCTGTGCTGCCCTGTGAGAGCACCGCTTTCTTCTCTTTGTGTCTTAGTTGTCTCTGGAAGACTCTCCTTTCTGTTTTCCAAAAAATGATGAAAATTTAATTCGGTCACTGGAGCATTTTGGTAAATCCAGAAGCCAGGAGACCAGCCAGGAGTTAGGGAAAACACAGGAAATATGTGGCCGGATGGGTCTACAACTGGGCAGAAGATTTTCACGGAAAGTCCAAGCTGTGTGGTCCCAGCAGGCACAGCACAAGCCAATAGGATCTCATCCCCTGCTTCTTTTCTCTTTCCTTTTCAATCGACTTCACTGTCCTAGGTTAGGTTTCCTGGAAGGCAGACTGAGACTTTGGTTAGTGTACAAGAGGTGTACGGAAGAGTGTTCTTGGGACCAACGTTTGGGGAAGGGAAGGGAAGAAGAGAAGGGGGAAAGAGTGGAGGAAAGAGGAGGGGAGGAAAGGAAGAACTAGGGAGAACTGGGTCTAGGGAGAACTCAGGCTGGGATGCAGGCTCAGTAGAAGCCTCAGCAGATCTGCAGAGAGTTGTCAAGATGAGAGAATAATCCTTCAGAGCTGTTCCAAGTTAGGGTGATAGGGCTGGACCTTTATACCGTACATCACTCAGACGCTGGAAGCTGGCCACCTCAGGGAAAGGGCATGACTGTGGGTGAGGGGATATCTTTTCAGCTGAGTTGTCCCAAAAAGGAGCTGATAGTATTCCCAGAAATTTGTCTCTCTCTCTCTCTGTCTCTCTCTCTCTCTCGAGCATGCTTGAGAGAGCGAGTGTGAGCAGGGGAGGTGGAGACGGAGGGGGAGACAGAATCTTGAGCAGGCTCCACACCCAATGTGGAGCCCGACATGGGGCTGGGTCTTACTACTGCGAGATCATGACCTGAGCTGAGATCAAGAATCAAATGCCCAACTGACTGAACCACACAGGCGCCCCTCAAGTCCTTCACTCTTAAAGTGGGATCTGGGTGGCACATTACCTCCATTCTACAGTCAGATTATTTTTTATTAAAAAATGAATTTAAGAATGTCACTTGCTTCTGAAAACCCTTCTGTGGCTCTCCACTGCTTATAGGAAAAGGATCAAACCCTTACTTTGGCATTCAAGGCCTTTTGCTATCTGATCCCCATTTTCATTCTTTCTGGCAATGTTTCTCACGTTTGTCCATGACCTAATAAAACACACTATATTCCAGCTATACCCAAACATTTTCCATGACAGAGGTACACCTTTCTATCCTGTTTACCCTGTTTGGGATATCTTACTCTCTCAAACTTCCACTCAGACTTCAAAACAAAGCTCAAATAATGATGACACCCGGTGATGTATGAAAGCACTGAATCACTATATTGTACACCTGAAACTAATATAACACTGTATGTTAACTAACTGGAATTAAAATAAAAAAGATGAAACAAAACCAAGCTCAGGTGTCCCCTCGTCTGTAATGTCTCTAGGCACAGTATATCCTTTCTGTGGGTTCTCCCGTCCCATTTTTCTTGCATTCTTCTTACTCCTCTCATATTATTTTCCCTTTCCTTCTCTTCGCTCTTTACTCCTAACCAAATCTCCTCCACCCCCATTTTCTCTGATTCTCTTTTTTCTCTTTGTGGCACATTTTCTTTTCAGGCAGTCTCCCATGAAAAGCTGGAGGCTGGGGCTCTGCTTGTGTTGGCTGTTGTGAGGAAACTCTGTGCTGGTGGCAGATTAGTGGACACTGCTCCCACAGCTCTTTCTGCTGTATTCTGCCGCTTATCCTGACATGCTCTAATTGCTTGACTAAGAGCTGGCACGTCAACATCAGTGTCCCAGGACTTCCTGCTTATCAGGCAAGTTATGCAGCCTCTCTTGGAAGTACTATCAGAGTTGCTCCAAACAGCTTCCACCCCAAGTAAGAGGTGACTTCCTTGTAGCTATTGGCGTATGTGTCTGACTCCTCTAGTAGACTGAGAGCAGTTTAAGGCCAGAGGCTCTGTCTGCCATCTGGGTGGACCCTATGCCTAGCACAGGCCAGCTGTAAGGGAGGGCTTCATTCAGTGTCTTGTTGAATGAATAAATATTGCTACATGTTTTGTTTTTCATTTGAGAAAAGGGTTGAGGGCAAAATGAAAGTGAATTCCTCTGTAAGAGAATCAGCAAAGTAATGATAATAAGTGACCACATTCCTTCCTAATATGCTCAGCTTTTCATTGCTGAGTTGGTGCCACTCATGAATTAATTTGTAATGGATTATTAATTGCAGCTGTGAAGACTTCCGCTTATTTCCATCTGTCCCTTTACACATCAGTAGTAGACACTGATTGAGGTCCTACCATGTGCCATGCTCTGCATTCATTTTTTTCTAATCCTCAGAATAATTTCATGAGATACGTATTGATATACCCATTTTGCTGGTGGAGCAAGCAAGGCTTAGAAGGGTTAAACTAAGTTATCTTAGGTGATACACTTTCACATGACAGACCAGGATTTGAACCTGAGCAGCCTCATTCCAGAGCTCTCCCTCTTCCTATTACTCCCTACTGCTGAAATTCAGTGTACTGATACTTTCTACACATACAGGTGATGGGAGATACTTACCTATTAGAAGTGGAGGACATTTATGGAAGCAGTTATATTATCTTCTGAAAGAAAGGCCACGTAATTCATCTGTTAAAACACGAAGTATCACTAGTTCCATGTTGACATTCTGTCTAGAAGTGGCAACTTCAACTGTGTTTTCTGTATAATTTCTTCAACTAGGGAACAGAGAGAGAGTGGGTGAGCGATTGTGAAAAAGAATAGTCTTGAAGTACTCTGAAACATGAGAACATGATGAAACAGTCCTATGTTATCACTCTATGTTATTATTACCAGGAAAATCCATTCAATAGCGGTGCTGCTAACTCATTATAGCGATTTCTCCATGCCAGGCACTATGCCAATTACTTTCTATGTATCATCCCATTTAATCCCCACAACAACGTTGTGAGGTAGATGTGATTATCGTAGATACTGTGTGACCCAGCACTCTTGATCTTACATATTTCCATGAGAGAAATCAAACATACTTGCATAAGAGTATTAGCTTCATTCATAATAGCAAAACTGAAAACATTCCCAATATCCATTGATAGGAGAATAGATAAATAAACTATGGCATATTGGAATATTACTGAGTAATAAAAAGGTAGGAGCCCTTATATGTGCAACAACGTGGATGAATCTCCAAATCATGCTGAATGAAGAGTGTATACTTTCATAAGAGTACATACTCTGTTATTCCATTAAATGGAGCTCTAGAACAGGCTTGTGTTGGTAGAAAAACATAAGAACGGTGGTTACCTTTGGGATTGATGACTTGAAAAGCATAAGGGGATTTTCTGGGGTGATAGAAATGTTCTATGTCAGGATAGGGGCTTAAGCTACACAGGGAAATGCATTTGTCAAAACTCATTGAAAACTGCATTTAAGGTTTGTACATTTCATTGTATGTAAATTTTACCTAAGAATTGCAAACAGATATTGAACTCTGGTTAATTATATGCCCGTTGAAGTGTTTAGAAGTAAAATGTACTTACCTGTACTTTTCTTAAAAAGTCTGTAACTTTTCTTAAAATGCATCAGAAATAAAAGACTTGATGGATAGACAGGCATAGGTGGTTAGGTATGTAAGGAAGCTAGTGTAGTAAAAGCCAGTGGAGAATCTGAGTAGTGGATATCATAGGTATGTGTGATGGATCTCTTTCAAGTTTCATGTACAGTTCAAAAATTTCATTAAAAATATTGGGAAGTGAATAGACACACAAAGAGGGGATGTAATTAGAACAGGATAAACTGAAGTGCCCTTATTTAGTCCTTGTTCTGATACAAAATAAGCTCTTTCACCAAAAAAGCTCGGAGGAATCTCTTTTGCCTATACCCTGGAGTCACCTTTATCCGGTTTGAGCCTATTACTTCTTGGTCCTACCTGATGCGCCAATTCATTTCCTGCCACTCTTGGACAGATCTTACCCACTACGACTTCTTGAAGCGAAGTGGCTTATTCCTCCCTGCCTTCTCCATGTACTTTTAGGCTTCTGTACCTTTGCTTTATCTGATTTCCTGTGCATGAAAAGTCTCCATCCCTGTAAAATCTTTCCTTAGCCTCGTGGGTCCACTCATGTGTTCCTTATTGCCAATTTCCTATTACGGCACTGATCACATGAAGGTTGTTTCCTTCTTTCTCCCCCTCAGGACTTAAAGGCCCTCTAGGACAAGCAGAGACAGCATGGTACCTAAGTCTTCTGTGCTCAGGGCCTGGCACAGAGCATGGTGCAGAAAACACACTCAAGAAATATTGGCACAGGCAGCAAGGATAAGAGATGTTGGGTAGATGAATTAGAAAAGAACTGACATTGAGAAGTCTCAGATCCTTTTCTCGTTCTTTCTTTGCTCTGTTGTGTGTAACTGAGGCCCAACCCCTGCAAACTACATTTCTCAAGAACCCTTACCATCTGGCTTCTGGTTAGATCAGCCACTAAGAGGCACTGGTGAGAGATTGGAGGGAGGGGAAGGGGGGAAGCCAGGGTGTGTCTCTCCCCCCTTCTCTGCTTCTGGAAGTGTCGCCAACAGGAAGTAGCCAAGTCTCCTGCATCAGGAGCTCTCGCTGCCATCAGATAACCTCTCCATATCATGGTCCCCACTTTCGCCAAGCAGCTCTGCCTTTTTTGCAACCTTTTTTTTTTTTTTTTTTTTTTTTTCCTCCATCTCCTTCCTTTGTTTCTCTAGCTCTTGGGATGGTGGTGGGCTTTTAGCTATTGATAATCTTTAGCTTGACTTTTTATCCTGTACTTGGCTTTTAGGCTCTTCTGAAAACTGTGACTGATTTCTTGTAGAGCTACACTAGGCTTTATTTTCCTGACTAGATCCTGACAGATGTAGTCCCTTATTTTGTACCTCAGTTTCTGTAATTTCAAAACGAGGTGAGTGAGATACAAGATCACCAATTTTCTCGTTGCTAAAATTCAGATTAAGGGGAAGAGAGTGTTTAGAATGCCATCAACTGTTGGCCCAGTTTGAATTTCAAAAAGAGAGAGAGAGAAAGAACTCCTAACACTTCCACCTGGTACCTTCTATGTTTCCTAATGCAGTAATCACTTTGTTCAGCCAGGGCTCATCACCAGGGGAGAGACGTGAGAGTCCTGTCTGGCTTGGTGACTGAAATGCTGCCAAGAGGCAGTGATCACATAGTGGCCAGAGTCAATGAGAAGCAGAGCCTGGTGTGGCAATGAGAAGGGATCAGTGCTCATCCCCCACCAGCTCTGGTACTTCTTTGAAGACAACCTGGGACCCTGGGCTTAGTGTGGGGCTGGAAGGAAACCCAGAAAGGATGAGCCACTTCTCTGCTAGTTCATGTTCATCAGTCATCAGCTAACATTTTATCTACCCATCTGCTAATTCCCACCTTATCAGGCTGTATATTGCATCATGCATTATTTTATATGTGAAAAAAAAGACGAAAGCAGATAATATCAAATCCCTTTTTTCCATGCACTCGCAATCAAGTGGGGGATATTATAGACACATGTGTGACTTTCATTCATAAAAATAATTCTAACACAGCACGGTTTGTAGTATATACTATGATGAGTGCAAATAACATATTTGGGAAAACCATGAGGAAGAAAGGATTACAAGAGGAGTGTTTTGGAAAGAATTGATGGAAGGGTGTTATTTTGAACTAGGCCCTGGCAAACGATGGCCAGATTTAAGCATGAGGGAAAAGACATTGTTGGCAGAGGTAAGAGCCTGAGCAGAGGTAGAGGGCAAGAAAGTGCAGGACCCATGAGGAATACCTGAAATGATGGCAGTGGTTGGGAACAGAAGGGAAGAAGGCAGGGGTAATGTTCTGAATCAATATAGTATGAGAAGTGTGGAATGTATTCTTATGCAACTAGGAGTCACTAAAGGTTTCTGAGCAGGGATATCAGATCAGATCTGAATGGGCAAAGAGAAGGAATGAAAAGAGCCCATTTAGGAAGCAATTGCAGTAACCAATTCTACAAACTGCTTAGCTGCCCCCTCAGAGGCCATGGCCTCCTTCGGGCAATCAAGACAGAACAAACTATTTGAGCATCATCTTAGGAATGTTTACAGACCTCAAGAAGATTGGGAAGAATGACCAATATCTGGGCTTACATTTGCCAGGGCTCATGGAGTGGCTGTGGGGGTCAAGCAATTGGAGAAGTCATGAGAGTGCAGCTGAAATCCGGGACCATGAAGCCTGGTAAAACCAGAGAGGGGTTAGCTAGAGGTCGTATAGAAGAAGCAGCTGTCCCAATGCAAGCAGCCCTCAGCTATAGCATCTGTGAGGGGGTAAGGACAGACTATGTGATTAGTGACACCGAAGAGGAGTTCATAGGCGCCCAGTAATCACTTCTTATACTCTTATCTCCTGCATCAGTAATGGGAATTGGTCTTCACTATTTTGTCCTTCCAAACACACATGGAGGCCAAGGGGATAACATAAAGTCTAGAATAGATAGGTAGAGTGAGTTGCAGATCTATACTTACTAATCCCGTCACCTCTGAAGCAGCTCTTAACCACACTGTGCCCCCTTCTGCTACTCCTAGAAAAGCAATCTGGTCAGTGGTTGACATGGAGGGTCTGGAGCTGGTGCAGCCTTGTGTAGGGCCTTATGCAAGTGACTTAACTTTTCAGTGTCTCAGTTTCCTCCTTGGTTAAGCAGATATACTAGCTTTGCCCACCACTAGGAGTTAGGAGAATTAAATGAGGTAATGCAAGCTAAGCTTTTAGCACAAGGCATGGAATATAGAAACTAATTAATAATTTAATGTAATTGCCATATTGTATTGTTAATGCATAGTCATAATTATTACTAACAACTGTAAAATGGGGGTAAAAATCTGTAGCTCTGAGAGCTTCTGTGACGATACAATAATGCACACAAAAGTGTTTTAAAACTGGAAAACATTGTACAGATGTAAGATATTAATTATGACGATCACAATGACCCATTCAAAACTGAGATGCTCCCCAGGCACGCATATATAGCCAGTGTTGCGTGATTGCTGAGGGAGCAGCTCATTCCTCTGAGATGGTTGGCCTGATCTGTCTGTTCTGGCTTCTCTCACTGCCTGGAATTAGCTGATAAATGCTCTTCCTCCCCTGCTTCCCCAAGTGGGGCATTTGGTCTGCTCTCTTGGCAGTTGATGACAAAGATGATGTTGCAATAAGCATGCAATGGATGAAGCCATCGCTCACTGTGAAGGCAATCTTGGGTAGTCACAGAAGCCGTCACTACCCGGCCTCTTATGATGGAGAATACAAAGTCCATTTGCATTTAGAGTCTTAGCATCCACAGACCCATTAAGAAACTTGCCCAAGGTCATGCAGCTGAGAGGTGAAGGCGTTGGTTTTGGAGTCCTGTACGATCTGATTCAAAGCTTTTGTTCTTTTTGTTTTGCATTCTTTGTGCCTCTCATTGCTTTCTTTGGGGCTGAAGGAAAGGGGTTAGTTAATATGTTGGGATGGGGTAAGTTGGCAGAAATATGGTGATAAGCTTGACAGCCCCTTGGCTACTGATATTAGAGCCGGTCAGTGAAGGAATTGGTAACAGACCTATCCTAAGAGCAGTCCTAAGTATTATCTATTTGGAAAAAAAAAAAGTTGGTTACCATTCCCGGCAGTCATAGCAAAATCTGATGTTCAGCTCTGGTAATCTATCCAAGTAATGATGAGCCCCAGGCCAGAATGACCCAAAGAAAAATGATCTTTCCCCTCCCAATTTTTTTTGCTTCCAATTTTAATAAGAAGTACAAAATTCCTTCTATTCACTGTTCTAAAGCTCAGAGTCATCCTGATTCTTCCTTTTACTTCTTCCATTGCCAGTCAATTGTTAACTCTGTTGACTCTTCCTTCTTAAAGTCTCTGTCTTGCAGTCCTTCTATCCCCATCTTGATCAGCGTCCCTCAGGTCTTCTCAGAATATGGTGGCAGCTCCCTAACCAGCCTTCCTGATCCATCTCTCTGTGTCCCATTCACCCTGTGCATAGGCACCAGTGTGAGGTTTCGGAAGCAAAGCTCTTTTCACATCATATCCCTTCTCAAAGTACTTGACAATGTGTCCACAGTGTATGGAATGAGGCCCCAGTTCATGAGCATGGTGTTCCAGAACCTTCAAGTCAGGCACCTTTGTCGTCACTCATGCTGGCCAGCAACAGCCTCCTCACTTTCTCATTTATACCCTTCTAGGCTGGGCTTAAAAATCACCTTTGTCACAAATCTTTTCTTGACTCTCTTTTTTTTTTTTTTTTTTTTTTAAATTTTTTTTTTCAACGTTTATTTATTTTTGGGACAGAGAGAGACAGAGCATGAACGGGGGAGGGGCAGAGAGAGAGGGAGACACAGAATCGGAAACAGGCTCCAGGCTCTGAGCCATCAGCCCAGAGCCCGACGCGGGGCTCAAACTCACGGACCGCGAGATCGTGACCTGGCTGAAGTCGGACGCTTAACCGACTGCGCCACCCAGGCGCCCCTTGACTCTCTTAATCAGGAAGAGTCAGTCCTTTCTTTGCATTCCCACAGTCCTGGTGTGGGAGTACTTATTTCATGCTGTTTTATTTTCTGACTTACCCAAGTGTCCATCTTCCTGCCAAGATAACAGGCTGCATATAAGCACTGCCCAGGCTGTGTGCACCTCAGTATCCCCGAGAGCATCCGTTGTTGACCCCAGTGGTAGGCCACTGAAGAGACTGAAGGATAAGTTAACACTTACCTTTGCCCCTGTCTGACTGTAAGTTGACATGGTCGTCTTTCCATGGTCAAAAGGCACATGAAAAGATGCTCAACATCACTAATCATCAAGGAAATGAAAATGAAAACCATAACGAGATATCATCATGCACCTATCAGAATGGCTAGAATCAGAGAAACAATAATAACAAGTCCTGGTGAGGATGTGGAGAAAAAGGAACCCTTGTGCACTGCTATGGAAAACAGTATGGAGGTTCCTTAAAAAATTAAGAATAGAATTATCATATGGTCCAATAATTCCTCTACTGGATATTTACCAAAAGAAAATGAAAACACTACTTGAAAAATATGTATGTGCCCCTATGTTTACTGCAGCATTATTTACAATAGCCAAGATAAATGGAAGCAACACAAGTGTCCATCCGTAGATGAATCGATAAAGAAGATATGATATATGTATACAATGGAATATTCCTCAGCCATAAAAAAAATAATTTTTTCCATCTGCAATAACATAGATGGATCTAGAGGATATAATGCTAAGTGCAATAAGTCAGACAGAGAAAGACAAAACCATATGATTTCACTCCTATGTGGAGTTTAATAAATAAAGGAACAAAGAAAATAGAGACAAACCAACAAAATCCAAACTCTTAAATTCAGAGAATAGACTGGTGGCTGCCAGAGGGGAGGTCGATGGTGGGGGGTGGGGGATAAGTGAAATAGATAAAGGGGATTAAGAATACACCTATCATGATGAACACTAAGTAATCTATAGAATTGCTTAAAATCATTATATTGTGCACATGAAAGTAATATAACACTGTATGTTAATTATACTTTAATTATAAAAAAAAGCAGCACTTTAATTTCAGAGTTAAGAAGATACCTTTTATTTACTATTTTCCTGAGATTTTTCTCTAAAGATCAACATTTTCCTCTTTTTATTCCACCTCTCAGTATCGAGAGGATTAGTTCCTGTGCACTAATGTCGTTACGGGGAAGAATTTCCCATCAATAGAAGCAAACTCTTCTACCTTGCAATATTTGGGGATTGAAAGGTAACCAAGCCAGCTGTGGTTTGAACATGTGGCCAGAAACCAAGTACCTTAAATGTCATTTAAGTTTTAATTTTTCCAGGAATTTCCTAATTTTCCATTCAAGAAATTACTCCCCTGCTTCCCAATGCCTGGTCTGGAAGGGATCACTTTACTGTAATATGGTATTTATAAACACATTAAGGTATTTCATTGCAAAAGAATTTTCAAATTGCAGAATCTAAGAAACGTCTTTTGAGATCTTTAAGGCATTTAATGCCTCTTGCTCTCCATGTAAGATTACAGGTACTATGATAAAATCAATGTAATTGCTCAACCCTCCTGTTTCAGTTGCTTATAAATTTTCAAGATTCAGTCAGCAATCCTCGAATGTGCTGACAGATTCTTCAGGTTTTGGTTTCTGCGGTTAGAAAACATCTAGGAAGCTGTAAATAATTGTCTCCCTGCCTTTGCTGAAACTGTTTCCCTCCTCCTGAAAAATCTTCCCCTTTCCTCATTGTCATATCTATCCTGCCTCCTCTAATTCTTCCTAATACTGCTTCAAGGCCTACTCCTGGGGAAAATCCCTCATTTTTATTGTATTCATAATGAGGTAGAGATATTTGGAGAACCCTAGGCATTCCCCGCCCCATTCCAACATGGCCAGCTGTGACCCCATTCTTCTCTGACCTCCTGCCCATTGCATTTTCTGTACCTTTCTCAGCATATTGGATGGACACATGTCTGCCTTGAGTGCTATAGTTTCCCTTGCCTTGTTCCTTTCTTCCTTCTTAGCATCTTAATCTATACTCTGTTCACTTCTGCATTCCATCAGCACAGCCTCACACAGTGAGGAGTGCAAAGGGTCCGTGTGCATAGATGGATGCATGCATGCTTATAGACACACACTGTCTATGAGTTTTGAAGTGACTCTTCCTTTGCTCACATGCTTGCCTTTGCAGTATGCACCAGGTGCCACAGAGATGAAACATTTTGGTATCGAGTCTTGTTCTTCAACTTAGCTTCTGAACCGCCAGTTTGGCTCTTCTTCCTAACTTCTCAATTCTTTCTCCCTGATTCATCTCACTGCTTAGTCCCCCATTAAAACTTCCCCCCAATACTCACAACTGATTTTTCCTGGATAATAATTCAGCTTGTCTCTTGACCATGACTTCTTCTAACCGTGGCTTCTCTGTTATGACCACAGACTCTTGGCTTACCTTGGAAAGACACTTAGGAGCTCAATCCATTCTCCAGAACTCTCCTTCCCATTTCCCAATGATGGGCCTGTCTTGCTTTTATTAACAGGACACTTTTTACCTTATTGACAGTAACTCAGGAAAGAACTAAATGCCGGAAACATTATAATCCCTCTCAAGAGACACAGATTTAGAGAAAGGTACATGGCAGCCCCAGTTTATTTACCCATCAGGTTTCATGGAAACTTCGTTTTAGGGTGTAGAACAAGTACCTGTGTTTTGTAGGCTCATTTCCTAAATATTCATAGTTTTGGGAACCCCAGATCCATTTTTGTACAGTAACATCTGTCTCACATTGATAATTTTGTTGATGATATAATTTAAAAGACATCACTATAATAATCTAGATTACTGAATGTCAGAGTTCAAAGGCCCTTAAAGACCAGCTAACTAGTCTGGTGTTTTCCTAAGTGAGGGATTGTATCCCTGGCGGCACCTGGGTCATTTTGGTCAGGCATACAGTGCTAAGTACTAGGACTCTTGTTGTGAGAGGCATTCCCTTTTTTAATTCTTCAGCCTTCTGATTAGCCAAGAAGGCTACAATTTTGAGCCAAAATGTCCTTATCACCCCTCCATTTCTTACTGATCATCTTTATTCATTTGTTTATAAATGAAGCAAAAACAAAGCCAAGACAAAAAAAAAGCAACTCTTCTGTAGATAACCCTATGAAATTAATTTCATAATGCCTCTATTGTCACTGTGTTTATTTTTCATGGTTCACGTCTACACATGGCAGGGATATTTATTTTCTTTTTTTTAAATTTATTCATTTTTGAAAGAGAGGGAGAGAGAGAGAGAGAATGCAGGGGGAGGGCAGAAAGGGAGGGAGAGAGAGAATCCCAAACAGTCTTCACGCTGTCAGTGCAGGGCCTGACGTGGGGCTCGAACTCAAAAATTGTGAGATCATGACCTACGCTGAAATCAAGAGTCGGAAGCTTAACCGACTAAGTCATCTAGGGTCCCCGAAGGGTATTTATTTTCTATTTAAGATGGTACTATAAGGTTTTCATGTGTAAACACTTATATAAGTAAAAATATGAATTAATTAAAAGGAAAATGATAAATAACATTTGTTGAGACCCAAAGATTCTCAGGATCTGGGAAATCCATGGTGAAAAATAAAGAGGCAGTCCTTAATCTCTTCATAATTAAGTCAGTTTTATTGAAACTCATAGTCTTTGTGTCTCACCTTTGTGTCTCTAATTTGAAGCTTCCAGAGTTATTTCTACCAACTATCTGACATAATTTTCCTTGTGGCAAGGAACTCCTCAAGAACACTGTATGTGATGCAGTGGGATGCCATTGAGGTGGGGGTGTGTCAAGGCATTCCAGGTTGGGGTCACTCCTGCAGGCAACAGGCCTCATACAAGATTCTCTCCATCTTATAAGGCAATTTAACGCATGGCTAATCAGGGAAAGAGTTAATGAACCAAATGCTTCCGTGGCTTCTGTCAGAAGATGGCTGGATGTTGCTCTTGAAACCTCTCAGGATGTCATGTAATCTCCTTCCTCCAGCAGAAGGTGGACTGTTGCCACATCTGAAAAGTGATTGGTGATGTTGTCTTCAGGAGACACTTCCCTCAGTTGTCATCTTAGCCTTCACCTCTCCAAATCAAGTGGGGGGGGGAAGATACTGGGGTCTGGTGAACATCTGGGTAGCATATTGGTCAAAGGAATCTGTTTCTCTTTTCCTCTTATAGCAAGGAAACTATCCTCCATTCCTAGGAAAAATGATTAATGATAGCACACAGAAGCCAAAAGCATATGAGGTTTTACTTTACTTTCTTTTGTTTCCTCCTACCTGTGGACAGATAGGCTTTTCCTGTGCGTTTTGCCTTGAGTCATTCAAAATTCCAGGAATCTCCCCAGCTCTGTTTCTTGAAGGGGCTGTGGATTTTGCTGATTACTTCTTTTTTGGTGTTCTTGAGCAATTACCTGCTGTATGTGGCCCAGAAATTTCTGAAGCGTGAGATCCTGCTGCCTTTGTCTTCCACTTCAGTTTCTCTCAATCTCTGTCAAGTGAAGGCAAACTATAGCCCAGACAGACAGGAAGGCGCGTTCACAAGTGTGTGGTGACCTGAAAGAGTTGACTGACTCATGATTGCGGTCAGGGTCACCTCCTGTGGCCACCTGACTTTAGACACCACAGAGAGAAGAGAGACGTGGCCCCAAGCCCCCAGTTCACCCTTTCCTGCAGTGGCTTGAGGTCTCACAGCTCCCTCTAAAGGTCACAAGAGCTGGGAAGCATAGTCTGATTCTCCGCATATGTAGGAATGTAGGAAATAGGGGTCCTTGTGCCTTTTGCAGCCTCATGACACCAATGCAGGATCTTCTGTCTCCTGTAAGACCCTCCCTCTAGAATCCTCAATCCTACCTTTATTTTTTACAACTTGAAACTTCGCTCAGACTCCAGGTTTCTCCATAGTTCTTCCTGTTTTTCACTCCTGAGCACACAGGCAGCCTCTCTGTGTGATCGGTGTCTGTAAGGCCATTTCTTTTCTGTCCTTATGCCTCCAGATTTGTCCCCTCACACTGGCTGTTAACCCCTCATGCCACTTCTCTTCATGTTTCCTTCACACACTGAGGCCAGGACAGGTCTGTGGAGGGGCCTCAAACTGCTGCCAGCACCGAGTCATGCTTTTCACCGGGAGGGCCTTCCCCTCCTCCAGCCAGCTTCCCGCCCACCCTTGGATCTTTGGGGACTTGGTCTTAATTGTGGCCCATTCGTCCCCCTCACAGGTCTGTACATTGAGGCTAAATAAAGGAGACCTGAGAACCTGACACTTTTTGAAACCCATCTGTGCCTCCCTCCTCACCCTTGGCCTCTGTTTATGGCTCCCCAGATCTGTTCTTTCATTCATTCTAGGTCCAGCTCTTCAAGCCTCTGCTCTCATACCTAATGGCCTATTTCCTGGCTGTGTTAGTGCTCACCTCAGAGCACAGGGCCTTTGCTCACCTCTTTCATCCTCTCTCTTACTGATGTATCTGTGAGTCCCTTGAAGGCAGAGAGCATGCGTGACTCATGTTTGTTTTCTCCCTCATTCACAGTCCATGGCCCCCAGCACATAGAAATCATTCCATGTGCTGACTGAAAGTGGAAAGAGATGGTTAGGACATGCCTCCATGGTATGATGTAGGGATACAATAGAGCCTTGCTTATATGATCCTGAACATCACTTTCCCCCAAGAACACCTGAAATGAAAGCAGAAACCAGTGAGTAGGAGACACACAACACCATTTTTTCCACTCCAGTCTCTATATTCAGAGTGCTTTTTCTATGCTGAGCTGAGGAGGGGAGAAAGATAAGATATTCTGAGCTTGTTTCCTAGAGGAATAGATAGATGTATGCCTTATGTAAACTAGTTTAACTTATTAAAAATGAGTTCCAGTTATGAATATTGAATTAGAAATGGGAACAGAAAATTACATAACATGTAGGAATGACAGAAATGATAAAATTCAGGGAAATTTAGCAAGAGAGTTACATAATATGTATAAAGAAAATAATTCAGTTTTATTTTAGTGTATTTTTGTTCGAAAAAACGAATGGTGCCCCATCCTTCCAAGACCTCATAACCTAGGAGCGATCTGATTACATCTGTAGCACAGTGGTCATTCCATATTGTGACAATGTGCCTCTCCATCTGTGATGCCTGGTCATTACACTACATGTCTCTAGATTGCTCGTATCCTCACATGAGCCTGTATTATTTACATGACTAAGTAAAGCGCTTATAATAAAAAAGAAACATTTAATCAATAGCATAAAATATCTGTAATGGAAAGTGGTTAACAAGCTTATTAACAAAGTTAATAAGCCCATTAATAAAGTCAGTATGTTTATGTTCATCAGGTTAACCTCTTGATGACATTAGCAGTGTTTGTTCTAGAGCAGAAGGGCATCTAGTGATTAGATCCAAGTATACTCTGAATTATTAGTTTCTTTTCATTTCAGAGACATAGATATGTATTTTGAACTAGAAAAAAACCTGTCTCTCAGATGAGAATTATTGAACAAATAAAGTACATGCCATTTCAGTGTCTCTGTATGTGTCCCTTATTAGCTTATAAAGGGGCTATAAAAATAAAATGACCTATTTTATATTACTGCTGTTATGGCATTTGTATAATTTCTTTCTTTTTTTAATATATTTTTAAATTTATTTATTTATTTTGAGAGAGAATGTGGCAGGGGAGGGGCAGAGAGAGAGAGAATCCCAGGTGGGCTCCACACTGTCAGTGCAGAGCCCGACGCAGGGCTGGAACCCATAAACTGTGAGATCATGACCTAAACTGAAATCAAGAGTCAGACACTTAGCCAGTTGAGCCACCCAGGTGCCCCTATGATTTCTTTTTTAAATCTTTATGAATAAAAATGATATATATTTAAGTTGTGCAACACGATGATTTGAGGTACATATACATAGTGAAATGATTTCTAAAGTCAAACTAACATATCTTCTCACATAATTACCATTTTTGTGTGTGTGTGTAATTAGAATGCCTGAAATCTACACTCAGCAAACTTCCAGTATTCCATATGGTATTATTTAGTACTATGGTAAGGTATTTTCCACTTTCATCTGTACAGTTAAGTAGAGCATTATTAAAATAGAATTTATAAGTATGAAAATTTACTATAAATTAACTGATACATAGTTAAATATCAGTAACATGCTGCTTTAGATCTTAATATCAATGTATCCCAAAGATCATATCTTTTCCCATTAGTTAGTTTTATCTATAATCTACCAATAACAGTAATAACAAAATAGCCTAATAATGCCTGCTTGAGGACCTCTCTATCACAGAAACATACATTCTGAAGTATCAATTTCTTTTGAACGTATATATATATATATATATACATATACATATATATACATGTATATATATATATTTTAAATGTTTATTTATTTTTGAGAGAGAGAACACGCACACATGTGAGTGGAGGAGGGGCAGCAAGAGAGGGAGACTGAGGATCTGAAGTGGGCTCTGTGCCAACAGCAGCAAGTCCGTCGCAGGGCTTGAACTCACGAACCGTGAGATCATGATCTGAGCTGAAATAAGATGCTCAACTGGCTGAGTCACCCAGGTCCCCCTCAGCCTTCAAAATACATTGATGAGAAGTCCGGATTGTTTCAGAAATGTCTAGTGACTTCTAAATTATTTTAGACATGGTCTGTGGATTAGAACTTTGAACATAGGCCATCCATTTTTCTGGACTTTGGAACAGACCAAAAAACATTTTTCAAGAAGAATCCTGGCCCAGTCCCTAGGCAGCCGTCTCTCGAGCGGTAGGGTGGGTATGTGTGTGTGTTGGGGGATGAAAACTGACCTTATGCACTGGTACTTGTCAAGAATCCAGAGACCACTAAGAATAGTGTTTTTCAAATGGATTTGCAACTCCTTAGTAGATCATAAAATTAGTTTAGTGCCCTGTTGTCTAGTAGAAATATAATGCAAGCCACATATGTAATTTAAAATTTTCTGTTAGCTATAGTAACAAAACAATTGATGTTAATTTTAATAATTTACTTGATCCATTATATAAAATATTATCTTTGTGATGTGTAATTAATATAAAATTATTAATGAGATCATGCACGTTCATTTTTTTTTTTTTGTACCGTGTTTTCAAAATCTGGTATTTATTTTACACTTTAGGCATACCTCCATTTGGAGTAGCCACATTTCACATGTGGCTAGTGGCTACTGTATTAAACAGTCAAGTTTAGTGCTTACAAGTTTTATACATTGAAATAGAATAGAATAGAATAGAATGGAAAATTTCAGAGGGTGTAGCTAATAGTAAGTAATTTTTCAGGGGATGTAAAATATGTTTCTGGGTGGGGATCATGGTTAAAAAAAAGTTTGAAAGTTGATGTGTTAAAGCATGTGGACCCTTACCCCCATTTAAGTGCCTATAGAGATGTCCTGAAGATTGCTCTCTTAGCAACATAAAAGAGTTCCAAGAGCACTTGCCAGACCACACACTGACCCTTAGGCTCACCACTTCTTGGTATCTATTCAAGGCTTAGATATCCATCAAGTAAGACAGTGGACAGTTGCTTGGAGGGCATGCAGCTTATCAGTCTGCATATATGCTAAAACCTTTCTCAGCCAAGCAAGATTAGCAGAGAGATGGGGGCCCTAGACCCTAATCAGGTTGTTTTTTTCTTTTCTTTTCTTTTCTCTTCTTTTCTTTTCTTTTCTTTTCTTTTCTTTTCTTTTCTTTTCTTTCCTTTCCTTTCCTTTCCTTTCCTTTCCTTTCCTTTCCTTTCCTTTTCTTTTCTTTAGTGTTTATTTTTGAGACAGAGTGAGAGACAGAGTGCAAGCAGGGGAGGGGGAGACAGAGGGAGACACAGAATCTGAAGCAGGCTCCAGGCTCTGAGCTGTCAGCACAGAGCCCAATGCGGGGCTTGAACTCATGAACTGTGAGATCGTGACCTGAGCTGAAGCCGGAAGCTTAACCGACTGAGCCACTCAGGTGCCCCAGGTTGTTTTTTTCTATTTGACTTTGGTGTGACATTATCATAATAGGGTTCAAAGTTGCTTCAAAAAATAGTGTTACCAGCATGAAGTGGGCATTCTAATGCATCACTGGGGGAATGCGTGTTGGTACAATATTTCTGGTGGGTAATTTAGTGATACATATCAAAGAATTTAAAAATGTGTCTGCCCTTAGACCCAGTACCTCCAGTAGTTTATTTTTCCACTTCCAGGCATAAATGGGAGTGATAAATATTTGCATAAAAATTCAGCTATGCTAAATGCAATGTGTTATGTTGGATTGGATCCTGGAACAGAAAAAGGACATTGGTGGAAAACTAATAAAATTTGAATAAACTGTGGAGCTTAGTTAATAATAATGTACCAACGTTGGTTTCTTAGTTACGAAAAGTGTACCATGGTAATCTAAGATGTTCACTGGGTGTGGAGTACATGGAAACTCTCTGTGCTGTTTTTTCTGTAAACATAAAATTATTCTAAAATAAAATGTGTATTAAAATATTTTAATTAAAAGTGGAAACATTTATTAAAATGTAATTTTTACTAATAATAAGGATTTTCATTACAGTACTACTGTGAAATCAAAAGTTGGAAACAGCCCAAATATCCAACTGTTGAGGATTGCTTAAATGATCTTGATGCCTCATAGAATGAAATATCAGGCAGTCACTTAAGTGATATTTTAGAATTAAATTTATTAACACACAAAGATGTTGACAATATATTTAATGAAAAAATAACTTCCAAAATATTGTTTTATGAAGATATGCGTTTAAAGAGAATTGGCAGAATGCTCACCAAAATATGGTTATCTCTAAGCCAATGAGATTAGAGAAGATTTAAGAAATATATATATTATTGCGTATATGTGTCTTCTAGTTTTTCCATATGGTGCTTATATTGTTTTTTTTAATAAGAAATTTTTAAAGGTTTTTTGTTTCTTTTTTCTTTTTTTTTTTTTTTGTAAGAGCAGATTGGATGAGTCAGAGTGCCCTGACATGGGGTGATAGTGATGAGTGTGCTCTCACCACAGACTTGGAAACAAGGGACTCAGATTGCCCTCTGAGAATTATACTCAGGAATCAACATTGAAAGTGTTAGTGTTGAGTGGGGTGAAGTGTCTTTAAAGTATCAGGATGATTCACAGGCAAGAATTAGTCCTGGCTACAACCAAACTTGACATTAAGAAATACAATTCAGAAGTGCATCAGTCACAAAGGAGTTGGCTGAGATGGGATGTATCTAGAGGAAATCACAGAGGTGGCCAGTGCCCATCTCAGCAGGCCAAGAATGATGTGCCCTGTCAGGCTGGCCTCCATTTTTCTTTCTCCATCATAGGCCCACCCCATGGTGAACTGGAAGCGTCGTCCTGTTATCCTGGCCCAACACCGTTAAGCATTTAGATCCCTGGTCAATTCCCTGACCCTCATCAGGGTTAGGCCCATGAAAGAGCCTGCCAGTCACCTGGCTCTCTATGTAGCCTGTCCATAGCTAGGCAGGCTGACACAAGCATCCTATCCACTTGACAATGAGTTTCCTCATTGTGAATTAGCAGACTTGGCAGCTAATTTGATGAATGTGTCTGTAAGCATTGTTACAGTGAGTCAGTGCTCTGGGTCCAGTCAAATCTGTGGCTTTGACAGTAAGAATTTATGAACATGGGCAGGGAAGGGCTAGACCATGGACCCTGTGAATTGACCAAGATAACGGTCCTCTTGGGGCCTCGTCAGGAATCCTCTCAGCCTCTTCTTCTTGATGCTATGAGTCACATTTCCCCTGGCATGTGGCAGCTCACTTACTTCTTTTTCAGAGCCTTGCCCATCCATCTGGCATTGAGCAAACCAGTCTCATCCCCTCGGGTAGGGCGGCAGAGCCCAGCAAGGCAAGCACTGTAGGCATGTGGCCAAAGAACTCTGAGAGACACAGGAAGTTGACAAATTTGTACTAAAGAGTGGAGTAGTTCCAGGCGTCAGCCCGAGCTTGGTGGAGGTCACTCATGTCATTGCACCATGGCTCTGTTGTGGAGAAAGGAACATAGGTATACTAGAGTTAGCAAGCTCTGCCTCTGTGGTTTTGGGCTAATTATCTGGGTGATCTTGTACAAGCCCTTTTTGGGTCTTTGACCATAAAATTAAGGATGACAATACCTACCACATAGCATTGTTATCAGTTTAGTTATGATGGATGGGAAAGCATACTACAAACCAGAAAGAACTTTACAAAGTGATGTTATTTCTTTATTTGTGAGCCATGTTGGAATTTTTGTATACGGGAGTGATTTTTGAAAAAAAAAATTGAAATATTTTATGTCCTAGAAAGTTGAGAGCCAATTCATGTAATGTATGGAAACCCATCAATTACAAAAGAGAAAGCCAGCAATGCCCTAGCTTGCTCAAAGCTTCATAAGTGAATATTTAGCTCCTATTAAAAATCCAGTAACTGGGTTTTGTTCTAAATGATTGCTTTGCATCTAGATTAGGTTTCTATTTACTATTTTTTAAGATACAGTTTCATAAAGAAGATTCCTTTGCTACCAAAATTCCAAAACCCTGGTGGAACTTCTGTAACCTAGAAGCCCCTGGAATTCTTAGGGGTAATTTTCTGTGAACTTACAGTCCCACCACCCTGATTTCCTTGTCTGGCCTGTGCCCTACTTCTTAGATGAAGTTCACTTGTGACCTTTTGTAGCTACACAGGGTACAGCTGGGGAAAGACCCCTGAACTATATTCAGAAGATATTCATGGTGTGGCTTCCGGCTATGTCAGTTTACCTCTCAGTGCCTCACAGTCCTTTAATAAAATGGGGAAAGACCATGAAAGGTGTAGTTTCAGTGGAACACTGAAGGTGGAATTGCTTTGTAAACTATTTGAAGTCCTATGATTGTTATTATCTTATTTTGTTTATTCAGTAAAACAGTAATGTTGAACATTCTCAACTTATTTTTGAGACTGGGACATAGAGACATAGAGCAGGGCAGGCTGACCTCCTCACCCAGACCACTTGATGGTTCGATACCATCCTGCTGGATCTTCAGGGCTTGGCTATGTCCATTGATAGAATACTTCCTACTGGTTGAAGTCAACTACTCTTCTAGGAGAGCGCTACTTCAGTAATTCTTTCTATAAATAGAAATCTGCCTATTTCCCATTGTTCTTAGTTCTTCCTGCTGCAGTGACAATAGAACAAACTTATGTCCTTTTCTGTCATAATACAGATTTCAAAGACAGCTGCCATGTTCCCCACACCATATTTCTCTTTTCTATACTCTGTCCTCTCTGCTGTTTTTTGCCTGAAATATTTTCTAAACTCTTCAACATCTTGGCTAAGCTTCCCCAGATATGTGGCACTGGTCACCCAAATCTGTCACTTGAATTGTAGATATAAATGGCTAATACTGATGGAACCCTTATTCTGTCGTAGCACTAATATATTTGATATATATATCCATATATAATCTCATTTAATCATCATAACAACCCTATGAAGAAGATACTCTTATTCTCCTCCTTTTTAGAGCAAAGAAAACAGAGGCATAGATAGTAATGCACTCACCCAGGTAATAAGTGGAAAATCTGGGGTATGAACATTGGCCTCTGCTGGTACCATATGGCCCTGTATGAAAAAGAACATTTGTCCCTGTGTTTAGACTATGAGCATAGGAGAATGTTAAACGTCATCCATTCATTAGTAGGCCCTGTTATTGGCTCATCTACTGCACCAGCCCAATGGTTTCTCCCTAGGTCTTGGTTTTCTCACATGTCATCTGAAAGGGTTTGATGAGGTGGTTTCGAAGACACCTTTGCAGTAGTGATATTCAATAATTTCATGGATCAGGAATTTACAGCAATGGCAACTTAAAATATCTGGCCTAGTTCCTGTGCCAGAATATATGCTAATTTACTCATGATTTAGACTTTCTAAAGTTAGTTGAAAGCAATCTTCTAAGAAAATACTTTTCTGATCTTGGTAATTGTTTCTATACAGTGGGAATATTTTAAAGAAAACTGATTCTGATGAAAACTGGTCAGATTTGTTTTAGATCTGGTCTGTAGTTCTCTCTATTCTCATCTAGCCCACAGGACACTGACATCTGAATTGATCTTCTTTAAAGCCCAGATCTGGTAGTTTAGGCCACTAGTCCAAAATTATGACACTCCAGTGTTTACTGAATGGGGGGTTGAACTTGGTAGCATACTATTGACCCTCGATTCATGTTCTAGTCTTTTTCTCCATTGTGAATCTTTTTTTTAGTTTATTTATTTATTTTTTTATTTTGAGAGAGAAGGTATGAGCAGGGGAGGGGCAGAGAGAGAGGGAGAGACAGAGAATACCAAACAGGTTCCACACTGTCAATGTGGAGCCAGATGTGGGGCTCAAACTCACAAACTGTGAAATCATGACCAGAGCCAAAATCAAGAGTTGCGTTAACTGAGCCATCCAGGCTTCTCTTTCATTGTGTATCTTTACCCATAATTGGCTTCTTATTTGGCTGATACTTCTCTGTTAATTTGGAATTCGTTTAACCCCTTTGTCCTGTTGAAATTCTACCTGTTTTCAGGGTCAGCATAGATGACCCTTTTGTTTGAAGCCATCCATTCTTAGTCCGAAGATCTACCATCTCCCAAATCCTACAGCGTGTAAACTGTGCTTCTCTCTCACTGCATTTACTCTAATTTAATTGTCATTACAATTATTTCTGTATAGGCAAAATGTTCCTATTCATGTAATAGAGCTTTCTTTTTGAGAAGTATGAAGATGCATAAAAGTTTGTGTAGGTATTTGCTCTGGTGATCCTGGATTATTTTTGAATGAGACAATCATAAGAAAATAGATATCTGTAAAGAAAGTCTATTTGAAGGAGAGACTGAGCTGTTAAAACTATTTTAGCAATGATAAAGTAGGATCCATCCTCGGAAGTCTGCCTCAGGAAGAAAATTTGAGGCCCATTTCTTTTTTCCAGGTTATTAGCTTTCTAGAATGTGGACAAAGCACATGTTGAAGATACAGCTTTGTTGAGCCATTTTGTTTTCTATAGGTGGCAATAGGATACTGTGGCTAGAAGATAGTTTTTGGAGCTTGGCTTTGGTGAACTGTGGCTCCACCTCTTAAATTTCTGCCCCTACATGTCTTATTTGTTATGATGAATGAAAGGGCATTTGCCTCATTTGTAAGTGCTCAGCAACTTTGAATACACTTCTTATGTTTGGGGGAACATTTTATGCTACAAATTCTCCTTCCTCAAGGTAGAAACTAGAATTTTCAGGGCATTGGCATGTGACCATGGGCTGCACCAATCAGAACTATTGATCTGAGACTTCATTTCAGTTGGAGCCACCCGAGAATCAGCTGCCATGAGAACTCTATCTTTTGGTGAGAATGCTGGTGCAGCACCTGTTTTGGGGATCAACTATAGCTGACCCTCTGCATCCAGGCCCCAAGGTTGGTGACACAAACCATGATGTCTATGTGCAGAAGCAGAGACTGAGGTAGTTTTACTGGAGCATTTGGGCGGTTGGGCTTGGTTTTCATTATCTTTCTGATGTTCTACATTGACAAAGTTCCCCGTAGGTGTTATTGTAGATAGTGATCTAGAATGAATGGATCCCAAGTCTTGCTGTAAAAATTTTGGTATCTGAATGAGAGAAATAATGGAACTACTTTCCCTTTTCCCCTGTTATCCTCCCTGATGCTACACTCCCCCCACCCTCAAACATGCACGCACTGACTTTGGAAATTCTGAGAAAATCAGGCAAGTGTCTGTCTGTGTTTGTCCTGAGTTCTTGACTCCCCTACCTCAGTGCCTGGCACATGGTAAATGCTACTTTCCTCGAAAACACCCATTGTGTTTGATATCAGTTTTTGTATCAGTAGCTGACAGCATTTTAGCAGTCTAAAATGATTAATGCTCGTGACTGTCTGGCGTCCAGTAATGTTATACCCCATTTTCACTGAGGCTGGCAAGGACAGAGATATTACATTTGTCTTACAAATTTGCTGGAGCAGAGCCAGAGTAAACATTTTGACTGGAGTTTCCATTTAAGGACAACTCATTTGAATTTTAAACAATTTGTAGGAATAATCTCAATTAGCACAGCTCATTAGACTCTAATTAGTCTTTAAGCCCTTCTTTTAACCTGGTAGCCTTGGTGGGACTCCCGAGGATGTGTTGCCGGGGGTGGATGTCTACATGGTTGTGTACCTGTGGATGTGCCAAAGAGTTAATTTTCCCACAGCAGGGTGGAGTAATCCAAAGAAAACAAACAAGGAATCACAGTGGCTTGACAAAAGCACTATATGATTGTAACAGGAAACAAGACCCAACCTTTGCGAGAGTGAGAGAGAGAGAGAGAGAGAGAGAGAGAAAGAGACTGACTTTTTTTTCTCTCTCTTATCACAGCCAAAAGATGCTGCGGTTGCTAATCTCTCCTCAAGATGGGTTGAGAAAAATGTTTTTAGAGAACAGCCACCACTGTCTCTTTCCAGGCCAGCCTTAGGTAACCTTAGGATGATTTACTTCATGTTAAGCCAAAAATCTGTCCTGGCCTTAGTCCTAGCTAGTACCTGTCATGTGTCAACAGCGATGTCTTGGGTGACTGTTCATTCAGGAAGGCATTTGTAAAATGTTCAACCTGTGTTCTTCCAGTTAACTCTTTGTAGATGCCGGTGCTCCCCCACCCTCTTACCATCCTTGAAGTTGGGAAATCTTTGAAATATGTTGATTTTGGTTGTGAAATATATCACAGCAAGTCTCAAGACACCCACTATATCTTCATGTGTTTGATTCCAGGAGTTCTTGGACTTGGAAGAGAACCCAGGAGTCCCACCCAGCAGAATTCTCAATTTGCAATCGCATGCATACGTGTACCTTGCTTCCACTTCCAGTGACAGGGGCCCATCCTGTCTTCCTGTCTTCCACCCACCTAAGTCTCATGATATCCAGAGCCACACTGACTATGCTGAATCCAGCTCCCACATGACGGCCTTTCCAATATGAATCCCTGAGTCTGCTCTTCAGGCAAGGAACTAGGTCCTCCCTCATTTCCTCAAGTGGTACCATTTTGAGATCTTTCTTCTTCATGGCCTAGAACCATCCTCAGCTTGTTCCCTTTTTCACTTACAGTGGAGAGCTTAAAACAAAGAACATCCTTCCCCCTGTGTCCTACCCTCAACATTGGCATAGAATGAATTTCATCTTCTTTGTTGAGGCCTTTATACTTCTGTTGATATAGCCAGCACATGGTAGCTTTAACTTTATTTGGTGATCGTATCAGAACTTTGGCTCATACCAGACGTCATATCCACTAACCTCTCACACCCTGGCTTTTCCATGTGGCACCTCAGTTGTGTCTGTCAGTGCTGTGACACCACCCCCAACTCACATCCCCACAAAACCAAGAGTTGTATTGACCCCATTTAACTTTGTCTTGTTGGATCTGGATAGTCTTTCTGACTAGTCCACTCAAGAATCAAGAAATATGGACTCTCCTAAACTGTTCTTGAGGTCAGGTACATTCCCTCTTACCCACCTATTGCAGCATATTGACTTTTACCTAAAAAAATCCAATATGTGATTTTTTTAAACCAAAAATTACCAACCCACTAAATTCCATATTCTGACCTATTTTCTGCTCACACAAGCAGTGGCTTGGAAGTGAAGACCATGGTGGAGAGGGTCAGAAACAGAAGAATTCTTCAGTTCCTTTTCTTTCTTTTTAGGAGTTTAATAATTTTTTCTCAGGAATCTAGTTATAGTCTTTAAAATTTAAAATGTAATTTATTTTTCTTTTTAATTATTTTTGAGAGAGAGACAGAGAGAGAGAAAGAGAAAATCTTAAGCTAGCTCCATGCTCAGTGCAGAGCCTGACATGGGGCTTGATCCCACAACCCTAGAATCATGACCTGAGCCGAAATCAAGAGTTGAACACTTAACGACTGAGCCACTCAGGTGCCCCATAATTTATTTTTCTATCACTTACTATCTAATGGAAACTGAGAATGTGGAAGAGGAGCAAGAAGTCAGTGTGTAATAGAGGGCATTGGATTAGAAGCTAGGTTGGCTTTATGGGCATGCTACCTGTGCAGATATACTGGGCCCTGTGCCTGGATTAATGTTTTGTTGTTGCCATCTTGAAATTCTTAGTTTTTGAACAAGGGGACTCACATTTCTGTGTTGCAGTGGACATAACCAATCTTGCAGTTGATCCATCCTGATTAGAAGTATCTTTCCTCCCCCTTCTCTTCAATCTTGGCATATTGCTTCACCTCATATCCCCTGTAAGTAAAATGAGGGGGTTTCCATCTCAGGAAGTCTATGAGTCTAAAACAAACAAAGGTAGAAAAAGGGACCAATGAGCTCTGTCAAGAATTATGGATGGAACCGAAGCTTCACATAAGGTCTTTATAAGCTTTCTGGTCCAGGTCTCTCATTTTATATTGGAGGAAACTCAGTTCTTAAAAGGGAAGTGGTCTCCTCAAGTCCCATAACACATTGAATAGAGTTGTCTATGGGTGAATCTCCTCCCTAGAGGAGCCCACCAGGAAGGTGATGGGTGTAGGTAAGGAAGTGGCCAATGATGGGCAGGGAGAGTGAGATCAGACGATTTCTTCCTGACTCTAGCTCCTGCCTTCTCCTACTCCCTGAAACACACATACTTATTTGGTATAGAATTAAGTGTTTTTGGTGCGAAGTTCCAGTGATAAATCCAAGCCATCTAGAGTCCTAGGTAGAAAATTGAGCACAGTGTTATAGAGGAGCATGCAGACCGCTGCCCAGGCTGCACATACTTTGGGGACTCCCAGGGCCATCCTGCTCTTTGAAAAAGTATCATGTGGGCCCTCTCTCCTCTTAATGCTGTTTCTGTCTTCCACCTCCTGGTAGTCCTCTGCCTTTCCCATGATTCTCAAATGCCTATCTCCATCTGTCTCCTTCTTTTCCCATGATGACTCTTCCTTTGGAAACTTAAAGCCCCCACTCCTCTCTAGTGTCATGAAAATATTCGTGGCTCTTGGCCTCTGCTCTGAGTGCAAGCTTTTCCTCAACCAACTTTCTCTGCTGCTGGGGTGACATGTGGGGCTAAGGTCAAAGGGAAGAAAGATATGAAGGTATGAGGAGGGGACCACTCCACAGTTTACTTTTTCCTCCAGCTATCTTGAAAATACAATTTCACATAGCAAAGCCTTGTTTCCTGCTTGAAACCCTCCTTAGATCTCGCTACCAGTTTCATATTCCTCCTGCTAGAGAGATTTGACTATGTAATTCTAAAAGACCCTTCTCCTTTCCCACAAACCCTTAGTCATCCTCCTTCATTCCATCACTGGGCCCTCATTAAGGCATGTGAGCTGACCTCTTCACTTGGACCAGGCTCCTCAACTCTTATTGGAGGTGCTCCAATTTAGCTGCTCTTCTAGTTTCTGGAATGTGCCCTGCATTTTCAGCATAAGGCTTATGCCTTGAACAATTCTCACCTCACCTTTTCTCCAATGCAGTTCCTCATTGATGGCTTCTTTGACCATCAGATTAATTTAAGTGTCCCTGGTGTTTATTCTCACTGTTGTACTACTTATGGCTCACTTCTAATCATGCTTGTGTCCAATATAATTGTGACTGTTTGTCTGATGTTTATGTTCCTCACAAAACTCAAACACAAAGGGCTAAAATTTACTGAGAGTTTACTATATCCCAGGGGCTTTAGGTATGTTATTTAATGTTTAAAATAACTGTAAGAAGTAGATAATATTATCATTTCCATTTACAGATGAGAACACCGAGGCATAGAAAGATTAATTCATTTATTCAAAGTGATGTGACTAGGTGTCATATTGGCAGTCACATCAGACAGGTGGTTTGGCTCTGGAGCTGACACTCTTTATCACTGGTTATCTGCCGTGTCAGTAGGGGATGTGGTTGTGCTGCTTACTGTGGTACCCTCCATGCCTAACTCCTGGCATACAGCACGTCTTCAATAAACACATGTTGACTTGTGGAAGTTGACCAATTACTTTTTCTTAATTTTAGGGCTTCTCAGTTGCTTGTTGGAGGGAGAAAGGAAGGGAACAGATACACATACACAATAATGCCAGTGGTCAAAACTCTGCCTTCAGAGTATCTGGTGCCTTGATTGGCAGGCCACAGGAGCATTGGAAGAATAGAGCTGACGACAGGACTGTGAATTCGGACCTGGTGCTGTAGCCTCACTGCTTGCCTTCTAGTTATTGTGGATTGTCCTGACTATGCTCCACCTCTGTGTCAATGGAAAACAGCCCCACAATGCTTCTGGTGAAACCTGGCCCAAAAATCATGGAAAGGGATGATGGGTGGAGAGCCCAGTGGACATTCTCCATTTAAGATGTGGTTAAGGGCAGAGTTCCTTCTCAGTGTGTCCTGAGCTCAGGCCCTATGGTGTGACTAAGGAGGATGAATCATCAGCCATCATCCTATTTTCACTATTAAAACAATTCTAAACCAAACCAGTTTCCATTTCATGGAGGACAAACCTCAGCCACATTCAGTTTGTTAATGTTTAAAGCAGAGGTTGGAGGGGATGGAGAACATAAAGGTAGTCAGTCCCTCAGCGAACACACAACCTGATTTATGGTCCAATGCAGCAGTTAGGACAGAGGGTTCTAATCACACCCTGTTTTATTTCATTCAATTACATAAAAAGTGTCCTAGGCCAGGCTCTATGGTAGTTTCTGTGGATACAGAGAAAAAGACAAAGTCACCTTCCTGTGTGCATGTGGAGAGTGTACATTTACATCCACTGTAATACCCAACTGACTGTGTTGGATTAATCCAGTTATCTGTGTCAAAATCCAGGAAGATTCTTAAAAGAAATGCCAATGATCTTTGCTTAGGAGTATCTAGAAGACTGACAAGAAGAGATGGTGGAAGGATATTCCCTATGAATGGGGTGGAATCAATAGGGGTCTGAAAGATCAAGATGAAGGTGTTTTTGAGGCACCGGAAGCCACGGGTTTGGATGGACGGATGACCTATCAGGTATTCATGAGGTGGAGAAAGCACACCATAGAGAGATGTCATACTTTAGCTAATGGAGGAGAAGTGGTAGCAGCGGAATGGAGGAAAGGTCTTCTATCCACCTCTCTTTTCTCCCATCTCTCATAACCCACAGTGAAAATTCAGCTTTCAGATAAGAAGACTGAAGGCGGAGAAGATGAGAGCCACTGTCCAGATGGCTCCTTCTTAAAAAGGCCTGACCCCCATCTCCTTCCCGAGGGTTTAATCAACAAATGCTTATTCTGTATCATCCTTCCAACACCTTCTACCTGTTCATCCACCAGTCTATATATCAATGCTTTATCGAACCATAACTGAACTCCTCCCATTTCAAGGCATGCTGTTAGATGTTGAGAAGAGACACCAAAGTGAATAGGCAAGCAGGCTTTCTGTGCCAAGTTTCTACTATGTGTTGACAATAATTCTATGAGTTTGGTATAGATGATAAACTCAGGCTTTAAAAGGTTGAGTAGCTTGTCCACCATCATGTAGATAGTGAGTAGTTGAGCTAGAGTCAAACCCTGGAGGATCCCTGTACCTCAGTTTCCTAGTTTGTTATGCAAGGAGACTATAATGTCAATGCCTCCTGAAAGGGCTGACGATTAAATGAGATAATGTAAGTAAAGCCCCATCCCAGTGCATCAAGCTACTGTTATTTATTGCTTTCCACATGTTCTTTTTGTATCTCCGAACTATCTCCCTGCAAGATGATACAGCTTCTCAGTGTAAAACCTGAAAGTATAAATAGACTAGAGAAGAAAGTGGCAGCAAAGCCATGCTGGAAAAGTGATTAACAAAGTAGATGACTAGCCTGATGTACGTGTCATTCCGCCATTCTTCAGGATTCACTAAGCTCTATCCAAGGATTGAGTCCAGTTCCGGTGAAAACTGTCATCCAGTGACTGTCTGGCTTTAGCTCCGGTGGCCTGCCTTCAGATGACAGCAGCATGACTTTGTGCTCTTTGCTTCTATAGCACTTGCCACATCCAAAAAGTCTTTGGAACTTGGCAGACTTAGCTTTACATCCCAGTTCCAACACTTGTGTGCTCTCTGATCACGGGCTAGCTACTTAACTTCTTTCAGTTTCAATTTCCTCCACTGTCAAGTGGGAATAATAATACCTAGAAACAGCATTATTGTAAGGTTATGTGAAAATAAAAATTATATATAGCACTTAGCACTGCATCTGACTAACAGAAACTCTCAATGAGTGGTAGCTTTTATTACAAGAAAGTTTTACATCTTTTGTAAGAAGGTTGTTGATGAGTCTTGGATAATAATCCACGAGATAGATATACTTTTATAAATGCTTCTTTGGAAGAGAGAGGCATTTTTCCCAGTCTGGCCCTTTCTGTGACACTATACACACAAATGTGCAAGAAGCCAGAGGGAAGCCCAGGAGGGATTTGCTGCCAGCCCAAATTTCATTTTAAACAAACCCACTGTGTGGAAGCCTGCACTTACATGAAGATAAATCACAAAGCAGTTACTCCTGTCATGAGGGACTTGGAAAGAGTACATGAAATCTCTCTGAAAGTAGTTTGGAAAGGCTTAGATGTAAAATAAAGAATAAATTTTATATTAGGAATTTGGGTGATTATTTAGAGTTTATTTTTCACTTTATCATGTTGTTTTCTAGGAAAAGATATAAAACAAGTAAAAAGTTGTAAAGGAGATTAAATATTTTTAAAATGGTCTTTTCCCCCAGATTTCTGGGAGCATGTAATTTTTTAAGTGCAGCACATATATATTCCATTTCTCCTATTGTCTCCTTTTTCCTGCCCATTTTTAATGTCCATTGTTATATTTTCACCTCACCTCCACTATTCCTTATTCTCTTTCTGCCCTCTCCTTTTGTATTTTTAGGTTATGTCTTTTGGAGGCAAAACAGCTGCTTCATCTGGTCAGGTAGTCAAATAATTGTTAATTCAATTATAGGGGAAAAAATTCAAAACCACAAAACAAAACCTAAACAAACAAACAAAAAACCCAGCCCATCACCACCACTAACCACAACCATGAAACTTAACATGCAGACTTTGTCTTAGGTACCGAGCAGATAACTTCAAAGAGCTGACGGTGCCATTCAGTTTTTGTTGGCACTGGTGGTGAAGCCACTCTTTTTTTGCTTACGGAGTCAGCTAAACCAATCCCTCATTTATTTATTTCCCTGTATAGTTTGGAGTTGAGTGTATTTTCACGGTATTTGTTTATTCCCCAAACAGTTGTTTCTTTCACACAGTGAAGAATTGATTTTTTAATCCTAACCTCATCATTTAGGATCTAGTCATGGTGTCAGTCCAGGATTCTGTTTCCTTATCTGTAAAATGGGGAACTACTATGAGGGGCAAATTAGGTAAGAGGTACGTGAGCCCTTTTTTAAGGGCAATATGATATACACATGCAGGGGATTTTTATCCCTTGTTGAAATCCGACCGTAAAATTATTTTTCCCAAAGAGGTGAAAAGTTACCTTTAAGAGTCCATGGCAGTCGTTCGAGACTGGAAATATAAATATCAACTTCTACTTATCTAGAGATATTCTAATTATTTTTTTTTAAAAATGTTTATTTTGAGAGAGAGAGAGCATGTGCAAGAGAGCATGGCGGGGAGAGGGTAGGGGCAGAGAGAGAGGGAGAGAGAGAATCCCAAGCAGGCTCCATGCCTAGTATAGATCCCACTGTGGGACTCCATCCCATGAACCCTGAGATCATGACCTGTGCCGAAATGAAGAGTTAGACACTTAACTGACTGAGCCACCCAGGTGCCCCTTATTCTTTCTTAAATGGTAAATTATGTCTGAAAAACATTTTTAAAATTCTCACTTAACTGGATTTAAAAGCATAGATTCTATAGAAACTGAAAACTGAAAACTCAGCCTCCAAAATTCTTATTCTTGAAACAGTTTGGAGCCACTTCCTCTGTTCTTACAGGTTGCATATCTGAGCTCCCAGAATTTAAAGACTTAGAACATCAGACTACCATATCTATTGCTTTTACAAATTTGTATGAAAGAATATCAATCCAGTCTGATTTAATCCACCCCAATTCAATGAATGTCGGTAGCCTTCCATTGGGTGCTGGGTACCAGGGAAGAGACTGGAGAATAAAAAGTTGAACATGGGTTGTAGAGGATAATGTAAAACTATGTAAGTTAGCTTGCTTGAAATATTTTTCTACTAACGTCATGAGAAAACAAAACATTTAACACTTTAACATTTGTGTTACAAAACTTCATGGTTTATAAAGTGCCTTACTTAGCTGTTATTTTGTTAATAATAATCATATGCAATAGATATTCACTGTTTCTTTATTATAGGTGAGAACCCTGAGATTTAGGATGGTTAAATTTACTTAAGAGTGAATCCCCCAACTAGTTTTTGGCAAAGCCAAGATTCATACACAAAGCCTCCATCTAAATTCCGTGTTTTCTTTCCTTCTTACACCAGACTGCATTCATCCTATAAAAGATAATACATTCATCAAAAAAATTATAGTCTCATTTTTGTGTTTTAATTTGGCCCAAATAACACCTTTTTCTTCTTGCCAAGTTCACTACTACTCATCTGTCTGTTCTTATGACATCCTAGAGCTTTGAACTTCTTGGAAGAAAGGGACTGTCTAAATTCAAGGTATTATTATTGCTGTTACTATTAGCCAAGACAAATGAAAAGCGAATAGAGCATCTCTTGTCTTACTACAACCCTTTAATTAAGGAAATTGGTTATTTTCATTCCCTGTAGCTATGTAATGATTAATGCAACATGGCACAATACATTCAGAATGTAAGACATATCTCACTGAGACCAATCAACAAGTATACTTCTCTAAAGAAAAAAGAATGGAGGCCAGATTGGACCCAGTGCTGACATCTGATTTCTGTAGTGAAAATCATACCAGGGTTGCAAATTCGAGAGAACTATTTTTTTTTCAGTCTAGGGACCATGAAATTATCTAGTGGAGCTAATTTTGAATAAATTTATTTTACTGGTAGAAGTAAAAAAGTGAAAAAAAATGGAAATAATCATTTTGGCCTCCTAGAGCACTGAGAAGATACTATAGGGTAGAAAAATAATTAATGCTTTACCACACAACATTTCTTATAGGGATATAAAAAGGACAGTGCATAGTTTTCAATATAATGTAGACAAAGTAGAATTGCAATAAGAGCAGTTAAATAATTTACTTTGTCTCAGTTACCAACCTTACAGCAGCTGGTGTGTGCTGGGGTGGATATATTCAATTAACTACCTTCGTGCCTCAGAGAGACTAGGCTGCTATTTAATATGCTGTGTGATCTTGGACAATTTATCTAAAGTCTCAGAGGTTCAGTCTCCTCATCTGTAAAATGGAAGAAACAATACCCGTTTCATAGGTTTCTGTGTATGAAGCATGTCTTTGAGATTAAGTGAATAATGAATTTTAGTAAAGATGCTGATGCGGACAAAGGTACTCTGGCACAAGCTTTCACCACCTTCCTGACTAGGCCAAGAAAGCATTTCTCAACCACTTGCCTTTGGATTCCCCTGGCAGGCGTTGGGTCTCAGCCACACCTCTGACTCACTTCTTAGGAATTTGGCTATGGCCTATCGTCTCACATCCAGTCATTTTCTTCTGTCCCGAGTCTCTAGCATGGCCTATGCTGGGCAAGAGACAATGAGAGCACTTGAAGAAGGCATCCTGTTGTTCTCTGTCCTTTGGGCATTTGAATGCCAATCACCCGGTCTTTGGGCACACAGCATCTCAGGCCTCTTGTTCTCTTTGGTTCCTGGTAGAGTGTGTGTGAAACTATCATCATCTGTGGCACCACAGCTGGCAGTATGAGAGTCAGGGTCTTGATTAAACTCACTTCTGTGCTGCTGAGTTTTGATCGTCAGCCCTGGGCTGAGGACTTCTCTTGAGCTCTAGATAGCATCGTGGGAAGAATCACTGATGATTGTGGATCCCTACAGAGCATAGCAGTCTTACATCACAGTTAATGAGACTTCACCGTATCTTCCCCACTGTCTAGATCTTAGGTCTCTCAAGGCAGTATGTGCATTTCACTCTTGGCTTTGTCCTAGTGCCTGACCTGTTGCCCATTGTGGTATAGCTTCTCAGTGAACTTTTGGTGAATTAAACTTTCTGATTTGGGTCTTCAGCACTGTAGTCAAAGCTAATATTGCTGAAGATGAATATGATAAGGATAATAGTAGTGGTAGAGAAAGAGAAATGGCAAAATTAGAATTTGTGTAGCTTATAGGACATAAGCTATACTTCAGCTGTCAGATGTTCAGGAGGGACAGAGTATATTATACTGTCAACTAGAGAAAATTACAAGAGACTTGAATCAGAAGACTTTACTTCCATGATCCATACAACAGCATGAAATTCATAAGAGTTAACATTTGTTGGGTACTTATAGTGTGCTAGTCACTATGCTAAGTACCTTTATCTATTATCTCATTTAAGCCATCTAACAGTATTATGAAGAAGTACTAATGTTATTATCTCCAATTTATGGATGAGAAAACAAAGCATAGCAATGTTAAGCAGTTTGCTGAAGATCACACAGCTTGTAATCAGCAGAACCAGGAGTTGAATCCAGGCATTGTGACTCTAGAGCTATCCTCTTAACCACTATGATTGCCCTTGGACACAAGGCAGTAAAGTTATAGGGTTCTAGCTGCAAGGTGAAGTGTAACCATTTTGGAAAACTGGACATTACAAACTCGACTTTGATTGTATTCTCTATTCTTTGACTGACCAATTAAAATTAAAAAATCAATATTCAGCTAAAGCCAAAAGTCAGTGGATAAAAAAATCCAGAGGGGAAAGGTAGAATAAGATTATGCTTAAAGCAGATTGACAGATGCACAGAGTTAAGATGTTTCCCAGAAGCAAGGAGCCAGATAAAGACACAACATCTCCTGAGTGACTGGGAAGACTGAGGCTTCAAGGCTGGAACCAGAGAATGACAGCCCTCCCAGATACAATTATTATTTAAACTTAAATAAAACTTAAAGGGCCAAGTGGTGGCACCAATACTCAGTGGACTAGTAAACAGAAACAAAGACTTGACTTTTAAAATGTTTATTCATTTATTTTTGAGAGTGGTGGAGGGACAGACAGAGAGCGAGAGACATAGAATCCAAAGTAGGCTTCAGGCTCCTAGCTGTCAACACAGAGCCCGATGTAGGGCTCGAACCCACTAACCGTGAGATCATGACCTGAGCCAAAGTTGGACGCCTAACTGATTGAGCCACCCAGGTGCCTCCAAAGACTTGATTTTGGGTCTCTCTCTCATATGACCCCAATACCCATGTCTTTCCTTTTTGTGTAGACTTAACTAAGATGTTCTTTCTTGAATATCTTCATTCTTATATAGGACAAGTTTTGTTTCTTTTTTCTGCATAAGAAGGTAACATACTTTCTCAGTAAGGCACAGTACCCTACAGAAATTTATTATTAATCATTAGTTGTGAACACAATCATTAAATATTATTGCATAGTGGTTCTCTACATCTTGAAAGGTTAAGGATAGGTAGGTGTTAATATATGTTAGTCACATATTTATAAAATTATGTGAAATTCAAAATTCACATGAAGGCTTTTGATCTTGAAAGTTGTGTAGTGTGGTCTTAAACTCAGTATTAAAAACACTTTGAGGCCAAAAGATAATAAAAAAAAATATTCCCTTATCTCCCCCCTGCTTTAGAGGGGCACTTAGAAATCCCGTTAACTTTGATGCCTCTCCATGCTTCCCTTTAATCACCTCTGCCTTCCACCACCAGGGTCTCAGCTCAGTCTTACCACTGCCCTTTGTAGCCACGCCTAGAGACAACCTGATGCTTTCCTGGCTCTATATATACATACATACATATATATTTTTTTAATTATTTTTTTTTTTTTAGCACAGAGCCTTTATAGGCAAACTTTCCTTGTAGTATTGATACCTTCTCAGAACAAAACTCTGACATGTTATTATTTCCTTACCTGTAGGGGTGGGTGTTAGAAAGGAGCTCACAGAGTATGAAAAGTTCCTATAATGGACAGAAGCTCCATCATGCTGCAGTCTTTTGAAATAGTGTCCTAATGTTATCACTCTGGGCATTTAAACACCTTATTAGTAGGCAACATGACCTGTTGGACAGTTCTTGAACAAGGGATGGGGAGGCACTGATTGGAGACCAAGCGCTGTTGCCTACCCCCTATATGATCTTTGGCAACTCATGAGTGTTTTTGAGTTTCAATATTTTCATTCGTAACGTGAGAGAGTTGGACTGATTCAATTATTTGAAACCTTTTTTAAAAAAATACTTATAAATGTTTTCTTTAAATACATTTTCTTGGGATCATAAGTCAAACATTAAAGTTCTGGGGTTCAGAGTCTTGCCTATGTATACACCTTCCTGCAGCCCATGGTGACCCCTGGGGTCCTGTGGTTAACAGTTCTAACACCACTGAAATAGATGATATTTCCGGCTCTAAAATTCTATATGGCAACCTCAAGCAAAGGCAATAACTTAACAGAGTCAGTATATTCACACAATCCATGTTAATCTTTTTTTTAAAAAATAATTTCTTGAAAAAATGAGAACAAAAGCTAATAGTTCCTTAATATGTTTCAGCCCAAAGTAGGATTATTCTTTAGGTACAGCTAAACAACTTGGAGTAATGTTAGAGACAATAGACTTCAAAGGAAGTCAGTAGTTGAGTTTGGCAACAGAAATCATATTTCATTCCTATTTTCCATATCTCTTGTGAAGCATCGATGCTTGTAAATCAGTTGATTGAACATCATTGGATTTGTGATTCTGAAAAGCAGTCACACCATATGCATATCTCACAGTGTAGTATTTCCATGTAGTTCTGTTCCCCTCAGCAGATTTATATCAGATCCCTAAGTGCTTTGGTATATTGAATATATGGTAGCCTTGAGGGTTTGGGGTTATTCTGCCAGAACTATGAGTGGCTCTGGTTTGCCATCTATTTGGTTAATTGGTATTCTGCATTACCTGATTCATAGTTGGACCTCAAAAATATCTGTTGAGTGAATGGATGCATTCAGTAAGATGAATTGGGTCACTGAAGGGTCTTGGTGGCCACTCAAGCCAAGACTTAATGAGACATAGCCCAACAGTTGACCCAGACGTTTAAAGACTTGGCCAGTTATTGTTCTGACACACATGTGACCATGGGAACATAAGCCTATAGAAATGTTTTATGAGCTTAGATCATAACTCTACAAAATGAGAGGGGAGTACTCAGGGCCTTTGTTTGATGTCCACAGGAACAAATAATAGCTGGAAATCAGGTGCTCAAGGATGTTTTTCAACATAAATCGATAATCTGATCCATTTAATGAGAAGTAGAAATATGTTTATCAGATGTCATGCTGCCGAGGCATCCTTGCTGGTGATTAGAAACCCTCTAGTTTAGAATTGACAATAAATTATATTAAAAACAAACAAACAAATAAATAAAACATTTCCAAAAAATTGACTAATCTACTGTATCCACTTTGAATCAGGATTTTGGCTTACTATATATAGGCAAAGGCAGGAAAAAAATATCCCATTGACAGAATCCTAATTTTTTTTTCTCTATTTTTCTCTAGTTTCCCTAGTTTTTATACTCACTGGGTTAAACCAGTTTCTCCTTTTTTTTTTTTTTTTGGTGATTTCAAGCAACATGGAATATATTTGTAATCTGAATCCAGTTTTTGAGTTAGGAATGTTTGCTAAATTTTTGTACTACAGTATTGTAAAGTTTATGGCGCACCAAGGGCAGCATTTCTCTTGTGTGTTCAAAGGAAGATTTGACTTCTGAGATGCTCCCTGACAAAAGGGTTTTGAGGTCAAATAAATTTTACTTAAATGATGCATCAGAATCAATACTGGGTTAAAGATTATTTTTAGCTACTTTTATTTAAAAAAAATTTTTTTTTTTTAAATTTTTTTTTTCAACGTTTATTTATTTTTGGGACAGAGAGAGACAGAGCATGAACGGGGGAGGGGCAGAGAGAGAGGGAGACACAGAATTGGAAACAGGCTCCAGGCTCCGAGCCATCAGCCCAGAGCCCGACGCGAGGCTCGAACTCACGGACCGCGAGATCGTGACCTGGCTGAAGTCGGACGCTTAACCGACTGCGCCACCCAGGCGCCCCTAAAAAAAATTTTTTTTTAACGTTTATTTATTTTTGAGACAGAGAGAGACAGAGCATGAACGGGGGAGGGTCAGAGAGAGAGGGAGACACAGAATCTGAAACAGGCCCCAGGTTCTGAGCGGTCAGCACAGAGCCCGACGCGGGGCTCGAACTCACAGATCACGAGATGATGACCTGAGCCGAAGTCGGACACTTAACTGACTGAGCCACCCAGGCGCCCCGTATTTTTAGCTACTTTTAAAAATTTCATCATTAAAAAAATGTTTTTATTTATTTTTGAGAGAGAGGGGGGGAGAGAGATAACGAGTGGAGGAGGGGCAAAGAGAGAGGGAAACAGAGGATCTGAAGTAGGCTCTGCGTTGACAGCCGAGAGCCTGATGCTGGACTCAGACTCACAAATTGTGAGATCATGATCTCAGCGGAAATCAGACGCTTAACCAACCAGGCCACCCAGGCACCCCTTTAGCTATTTATAAATGAGCATGAAAGATATCTAAGACTTTGTATTACTTAAAATCTTGTTCCAATTAAATATAACCTTTAAATAGTACTGGTTAATATTGAAGAAAGTTACTTCTCTGACAATTGAATAAATGAGCAGCTTAAATAAAATTCTACAAAAAACATTTACATTTAAAGTGAAAAATAATTTTAATGTACATATTTGATGGAAAATGATCAAAACAAATTAATTCTATGCTTTCTCAAGGAGTAGATAGTAAATACAGTAGTTTTCCCCTCATACCTCAGGGCTCTCACTGTGAATATTGGGCAGTATTGGGCCCCTGGGTAGCTCAGTCAGTTGAATGTCCAAATCTTGATTTTGGCTCAGGTCATGATCCCAGGGTCCTGGGATTGAGACCCACATTGGGCTGCACTGAGTGGAGCCCCCTTGCTGTCTCTCTCTCTAAAATAAAAAGAAAATATATTGTGCAGTATTGTAGAACCCTGAGGCCTTCACAACTATATGTGTGGTTTCTTTCTCCCCAAACCTTTGAATTCTTTGAGTTCTTTTCCATGCTTTTTACTGACAGGGTTCATCATCCCCTTCTCTGAAATTCTCACCTGTCACTTGTTATTTCTGTCTGCACTCTGATGTCCATCAAATTTTTTCTGATGCGTTAACTAAGCTAATGCAGTTTTTAGAACTATGTGTAAAATAAATATATTCTGAGAGGTATAACTTTAGCAAAGTGTATGAGTATTTAATAATTTTGGGGGACATTTATTTTTACTGTTCTTTCATTTTTGCTTATTCCTGGATATGAATAATTGCTATTTTGAATGTACCGTATTTCTACTTCTTAACATATATAGTTTTTTTTTTAATGTTTATTTATTTCTGAGAGACAGACAGAGCACAGGTAGGGGAGGGCACAGAATCCGAAGTAGGCTCCAGGCTCTGAGCTTTCTGCACAGAGTTCGATGTGGGGCTCAAACTCATGAACCATGAGATCATGACCTGAAAACTTTCTTTTATTTAAAAAAAAAATTCACGTATTAAACTATAAAAGAGCATTGATCTCATTCTCAATTAACCATCTATAGATTGCCTGACAATCCTATCACTAAGGTACTTCCATTCACCCAGTAGCAGTGTATTATAATTGCAAGCAAATTAAATAGGGATGGAAGGCTTATTAAGTTTCATGATTACAAGCACAAATTTTATAAAAGAAATGAATGCCATAACACATAGACATCTCAATCACACGAAATGGAAGATTTCCAAATGACCCTGAAGTGGCCAAATAAGAAATCTATCACTTTCACTGAAAGCCACTGGTTCAGTGGTATTTGTACTATTGATAAAACTGAGCTGCCTGGTCACACTGTACATGTGTGTACATGTGTGTACAGATGTGTGTACATGTGTGTACAGATGTGAACATGATTTGTTCACATCTCTATGGAAAGGAGTCACATCTCTATGGAAAGGAGTCACCTAAAAATCTTTGAAATTGCATTTTGCCTGGAAATCAACTTCCTTTCAGATGCTCCCATAATGTTCATAAGTAATATAGAGAATAAAGCAAGTCTTTTTATACCTAAAGCTCTAGCTATTGAAATATATCAGAAACAATCTAGTTTACTAGGCCTCATATTAGGCTAGAAATAATAATAATAAAAAAAAGCCCTACAAAGCTCAGGTCTAGGGGCGCCTGGGTGGCGCAGTCGGTTAAGTGTCCGACTTCAGCCAGGTCACGATCTCACGGTCCGTGAGTTCGAGCCCCGCGTCGGGCTCTGGGCTGATGGCTCAGAGCCTGGAGCCTGTTTCCGATTCTGTGTCTCCCTCTCTCTCTGCCCCTCCCCCGTTCATGCTCTGTCTCTCTCTGTCCCAAAAATAAATAAACGTTGAAAAAAAAAATTTAAAAAAAACAAAGCTCAGGTCTAAATGCCTGAAGCAGCATGATACAAGGAATAGAACTCTGGACTTGATGTCTGGAGGCCCACAGGAGTCTAGATCCGGAAGAATGTGTGTCTTACCATGAACTAGCCTTGGGCCCATGGACAAGTCCCTTGTTCTCTCAGAACTCTACTTACCCTGTAAAAAATGAGAAGTTTGAAAGACATGCTCCAAAGTCTTTACCAGCTCTGAAACTGGTTGTATCACCTCAACACTGTAGGGGAATAATGATGTCCTACTTTGCAAAGGGAGTGGAGAGGGGGCCCACCATGGCTACTTTATTCATGAGGCATGGAATGTGGTGCCAGGGCTATTCTCCCCTTTTCTCTTTCCTAGGCTCAAGGCTACTTCTGCCTTTTCAGAACCCCCCTCAACGGTGGGTATTTTTTCAAGCAAGAAATTAACCATGAGAAGCTTTTTGAGTTTTCCTCTTTCTTCCTCATAAATAATTATGTACACCTTGACCTAGTAATATCTGGCTCTCTGCCTCTTGGGGTGCTGGAGTTAACTCTTGTGACTGATGTTCTGTGTCCAAAAAGTTGGAACTGATAAGGCCCTTCCCTGGTCCATCTTTCATCTGCTCTCTTGGCAATACTCTGAACTGTGTGTCTTTCTTATTTATGATACTGTCAGGGCAAGAATGCCAAAATCAGAAAGAGATGATAAATTACAAATAGTGGGCACAGTGACTAACTATAAAAACTATATATATAATATATAAGCATTTTATGTAAATAATATAGTTATATAATTATATACTACATTTTTATATGTATATTATATATTATGTGTATATTATATATTATGTATATTATATATTATATATAACCATAAATGTTATATGTATTATATATTATATAATTATATAAATACATAACTATATAATAAATTTATATAATATATAACATATAATATATAAATTATATGCATTTGCATATATGTGTGTATATATGTATATATAACTGATCTCTTTATATATAAGTAATAATTAGAAAATATTCTAAGAAGAAACATTTAATTCATAACAGGAAAAAGGCATAAACTAGCTAACTTATAAAGAATATTATAGGATCTCTGTGAAGAAACCTGGAGATCTCTGTGAAGAACCTCTTGACAAAGGAATACTTGAATAAATGAAGAAACACACCTATTTCTGGTTAGGAAAATTCAATTTTAGAAAATATAGATTCTCCCTAAATTAATGCATAATACCAATGAATTACCAGTTAATATCACAACCAAATTTTGGGAAATGAATAAAATTATTCTAAAAATTAACCTAGATGAATAAAGAGGTAATTGATAGAAAATTAGGAAAAAAGGTCTAATCAGAAAAAACATATCAGTTATTAAAATATTTTAGGGAGTGACAAAAATTAAAACAATGTGATATTACTGGTGGAGAAACTAGTCAATAGGTGAAGAGATCAGTATAGAAGCAGTCTTAGGTTTGTGGAAAATTCTGTATGTGATAAAGGTAGCTTTTATATTAGTTGGGAGAAATTTTTGATAAACAATATTGGGGGATAGGGATACAATGCTGTGGCTCTATCTTGCTTCTTGGCCCAAAGTCATCTTAAATGGATCAAATGTTTAAATTATAAATAAGTTTAAAAAACAATTGGACCTTGGGGCGCCTGGGTGGCTCAGTCAGTTAAGCGTCCGACTTCGGCTCATGTCACGATCTCCTGGTTTGTGAGTTTGAACCCTGAGTCGGGCCCTGTGCTGGTAGCTTAGAGCCTGGAGCCTGCTTCAGATTCTGTGTCTCCTCCTCTCTCTGCCCCTCCCATGCTCATTCTCTGTCTCTCAATAATAAATAAACGTTAAACTTTTTTTTAATTTGACCTTGAGAATGACTTGAATATATCACAAAAATAGAAACCACAAGTGAAAAATATGGTAAATTTGATGACATTAAAGAAAAACCTCTAAGACCTTTATCTTTTAGAAATACATAATGAAGTATTTGTAGGTGAAATAATAGGATGTCTGGGATTTGCTGCAAAAGAATACAGGGTTGGAGGAAAGAGGGTTTAAAACTGAAACAAGGCTGTCTGTGAATTAATTATTGAAGCTGGGTGACAAGCACATGGGGTTCATTTATACTTTTCTCTTTTTCCCCATCTCTCTTTTTTTGTGATGTTTGAAATTTTTAATAATAAAAAATATTTTATGTGGCTAAAAACAATCATAAAAGGTTGAAAACTCCACACTGGAAAAACATTTGTTGCTCCTATAGATAGCACAAGAGGTAATATTTCTCAAATACAAAGAACTATTAACCAATGTGGGAAAAAATGTTTATACAAACAAAAAAGAAATGTCAAAGAACATGAACAATTTGCAAATGGAGAAATACTAATAGTCAGTAAATATATATGCAGAATTTTAACCTCATTGATAGAGAAAAGTTAATGAAAACAAAACTCACCTATCCAATTGGCAAAGAGTAAATAGGTTCAGGAAAAAAAAAGAAAAAAGGATGTAAATTCCTATATGGTCTCTGGAATAGTGAACTGGCACAAACCTTTAGGAATGTAGCTTGACAATATGTTTCAAAACATAATATGAACATATAGATTGACATCTGCATTCTACTTATGGAAATTTATTTGAAGGAGATATTGGCACAAATGAAAAAAAGTGAGCATTAGGGTATTCTTATTAATGTAGAAAAATAGAATACAATGCTCATCAATAAGAAGCTGGTTAAGTATATTATAGTACAGAGAAATAATAGAAAGTTTTAGCAATTAAAATGATGATATAAATTCATATTTATTGCCGAGAAGGGAGATCCATGAAATTCTTTTGTGGAAAAAAGCAGTATTTAAATGTCTGTATTTTCCAATTTACAGAAAATACATGGAATTTATGTAGATGCATAGAGGAATGTTTGGAAGAATATTCACCAACTTGTTAAGTATGATAGTCTCTGGTCAGTTGGATTTTTGGTGAGTTTTGTGTTCATTGTATTTTTGTGTGTTGTATAAATTGGTACTAATTAAGAAGTACAATTTATTAAGAGCCAACTTGTTAAAAATAATTCATTTCATACGCTTGCCTTGCCCACTAATTATTGAGATGTTAAGGGGTTGTAAGAGTGTAGTTTCATTTTTGTGTTTCTAACTCCTACTGCTGCCTAGTAGGTGCTCAGTGAATATTATTGGGATTAAATTGAACTTTATCTACTATCTTTCCTAGACATCCATTCAGGTAGATGTTCAGAGCAAATCATCCATTCATATGTGTGTGTGTGTGTGTGTGTGTGTGTGTGTGTGTGTGTGTATTCTGCCTATATTTACTCAGCATTTTTAGAGAAGCACAGAGTGTTAGGACTGGATGAAACCTCTTTCTCTTTACACCAAAATTCTTATTTTGTAGATGAGGAAAATGAAACTCAGAAAGTTAAAATGACTTATTCAGGATCATACAGCTACTAGTTTTCTAAATGTGAGCTCCATGAGAGCAAGTGTTTTCATCTGTTTTGTTTATTTCTATACCCCCTGCACTTAGAATCTGGCACATATTCAGCAGCAAGTAAGTATTTCCTGAATGAATGAATTTTCTCACCATTCTGGGTTGGACAGTTTGTCCATGTTTTTCCTCTATGAGTCTTTTTTTGCTTGAGGTAGCTTTTCAAAGTTCTTAGTGTATAAAAAATAAAAATCCTTCCCTTCATCATTGAAAATAAAGATTATCTTTTGAGGGGCTTATGATTGACCAAAATGCTGAATATCATAATTTTTGGCAGTGAAATAAAGCAATGAAAACAATTATAAGGAAGGCTTGTTTCCTTCCTCATTGATAATTCACCATTGTAGGTCAGGATGGCTCAGACCTGATGCATTATGGGTCAAGCTTGGTGACACCAGGCAATGGAGAAGGGAAGGAGCCAGAGGTGGACAAAGACACAGTCTTCAGGGCTGAAGGTAGACTGAGGTGTTTAGCTGGCTTTAGAGAGGTCAGTGAACAGTACTGGGAGAATGCCTCTGTATTCCAGTATCCCAGGGATATTTCTGGAAGCATTTGATACTGGATCATCTCATCTGGGTCATCCAGGGCCTGGGAATCCAGGAAGTGACCATCATTTAGGGGTAAGGCTGGAGAGTAGCAAAATAACAGCTCCTTAAAGTTTAGGGAACCCAGACAGGGATACAGTCCCATGAAAACGACCCAAGCAGGATCATGTAGGGGCCCAGTGTCTCACCAGATGGAGTGAGACCTGGGTTGGGCAACTCTGGCTCCATCGGGTCAAACCATATGACCACAGATGGATGACAAGAAACGAATGAGCAGTCCTTAGGATGGGGCTAACCTAAAGTGATGGATACTGAGAGTGAGAATATAGAGCACACAGGAGCTCTGGAATGAGGGAGCTGGAACTTCAATTTCATTGGAAACCCACATTTATCAACTCAAGTTGGAAGCGTGGCCTAATTCCAAATCCCCAAAGACTGTGATAAAGTGGGAAGTGTGATAGGGAAGCAGCTGATATGTTGACTACTTAGCTGGTGCTAGCTTAGACAATGAGGGCAGGAATAACTGTTCAGGAAGAGAACACTTCTGAGAAGTTCTAGGGCAATCCGTGGTAGAGGCTGACATCATCTATTTTCCATCACTTATAATGAGGTTGGTTCATGCTACTCATTTGTTGCTTCGTGTAGTTTCAGTGTATCTAGTTCTTGTTTACGTCTAATCAACTAACCCTCGCATAATCCTTCGGACAAGAAATACTGGAAGATAGTCAAAGGAAAATATTGTGACACGGTTTTAAATATATAGGACAGATAATTTTCATGCAATCTAAACATAGCCTAAAAGTCTTGTTCCTTCATCTCAGGTTTTTGCATCTATTCAAAGTAAGGCTAACATTTCTTTTGAAATTTCTGTTCCCGAGCAATACTATAATCTGTTTATCGAGGACAATAAAATAAAGTCAATGAAAGGTGTGTATGAGGGAGGAGACTGGAAATATTGCTTCATTTTATGACATTCTTAAAGGCAAGTTTTGATCCTGTTTTGTTTCTAGGACTTCTTCTTTCCCTGTTGTGGGATCCCCTGGGGCTTTTTAACTTTTCCTGATATGGAGTCAGCTAGTGCCTGGACAAAGGCGCTGAAATGTGGTTCAGTATGATTCCACAGAACTCTGGGTAATGACTTTAAGTGAATACTGCCCACACTGTGGGCATTGAAATTGGGGACTGTCAGAAAAGCAGATAAGTCAATTTTAAGGATTCTCTAGGGGAGCTGCAAAGAGTTCCTCTCACTGTTGATGGCATGTCCTGTTCACAGCTTCAGCCTCTAGAAATGCTTTGATTCAGCAGCAACTTGGGGCTTTTAAACACTCCAATGGGCCTTTGTTGGCAACTGCTCTGCCTGCATGCACAGAGGGCTCATTCTTCCGTGAAGGGCCAGACGGCCTGCTGATGGGCCAAACCAGTTTACACTGATGTTGCTCGTGGGAGGGAGAAGAAAGCAAGCAAGCATGGATCAGCGTGGCCTATAAAGGCACCATTTATTCCTTTCCAGCTCAGTATTCTCTTCCCCAAGTGCATGCCACCTTCAGTATGCCTCTTATTTTATAGCCTTTGAGCTGCAGTCCCTACAGACTGAATACCTCTGACACTCCCCTAAAATAAATTCCTGAATATACAACAGAGGCTGTTACAAGGTGCCGTCCCCAGTGTCCCTTGGGGGAAATGCTTTGTGGAGAAAGTAATGTCATCACACGCCCCTACACACGCCCACCTTTCCCTTTGATCTTAGTGTTTACCTGTGGCTTATTGGTACCGAGGCAAACTGGGTATTGAGCATTTGACTTTGAAATAGGTCTCGTTCTCCAATAGGCATTCTTTGAAGTCAGATCCATTATGCATTGTTTATTGCCCTTTCAAACATACCCACATGTATTTCTAAGACCAAGGCTCTTCTTTACTCATTCAAAAGGAGCACTGGAGTTTGTTGCCATGTTGGCTATCCTTTGATATTTTTAAAATGAGAGAAATAATATCTCTGGAGTCCATTTTGTCCACTTACAAATTATTTTAACGATATATGTTAAGGGCAATTTTACATTCTCTCTATCCCATTACTATCTTCCAAAACACAATTATATGTCAATTGAATGACTCAGAACTTCTTCTGCCCAAGTAATAAATCATAAGTGTAATGGGTAAAAAGAATTTGTCATTGTTCAGCATGTATACAGAGTTATGTGGCATATAACCTCAAATTTCTTTCAGATCATATATAAATACATAATAAAATAATAATACTCATTAGTCAACACCAAATATAAGTTCCAGATGTCTGAACATCAAAGTATTTATAGGCCTATAGGAACCGCCTTGAGACAGGAACAGTTCTTCAGAAATGGTACTGCAAGAAAGCAGGCTACAAAAACCTCCCAAATTCTCTGAAACAAAAGCTATTCTTGTTTATACATAAATTATGAATGACTTTTTAAAGGCTGACTCATTGGCCTGTGCATGTGCCTACAAATCCGGTTTCACAAGAGAATGGGAGCTGACTGGACTAACAGGAATTCTACAACAAATCATTTTTCCCAGCTTGCCTCTAAAGCGAGTCAGTTTGTCCGGGTTTCAGCCACCGCTCTTGTCCAGGCACAGTGGGGCCTGTTGCTCCTACTGGGAGTTGTGGCTCTCCTCCAGTGCCACTCACATCACCTAGCAGAAGCTGCCTGCTTCAAGCAACTGTGGAGTGGCCCTCGTCTGCCAAGAAGCTTTTGGAGCCCTGGTACTCTCACAACTATTCCTTAGAAGGAGGGACTTAACAGCCCCCTCAAGTTGTAGGGTTCGTGTGGCAGCACGTGGACCCCTTGCCCAAAGCCACTCACCCCAAGTAACTGCAATGCCCAAGTCTTTCTCAGGATGTTGGCCTCGTGTCCAGAGATACTGCCCTGGTAGACAAGAGTGTCAGCTTCTACTCCCAACTGTGTCGTTTATTCACAGCCTGACTTTAAAGCAGTGAGTTGACTTTCCTCAGGTTTTCTCATCCATAAAATGAGATATCATTCAGAATAACCTTTCAGGTCCTGTACAGCTCTGATGAGTTATGATTTGGTTTTCCTCTACACAAAATGAAATAAGTGAATGTATTACTTAGTTCATCAATGTGATGTATTGGATCCAGATGACCAGGATTGCTAATAAATGGCTTAATTAATCGTGACTCAACGTAAGATTTCACCAGTAACCCAGGCCTTCCAAGACTTGAAACATTTCTCTTCTTGCATGGAGGAGAGGAAGCAGGATATGATTTTTTCCTGAGAGTTTAAGTATGAAAAGGTAAAGTCCAGACAACTTGTTGGCAACATGAAAAAAAAGTTCTGTTATCGTTTTCTTCTTCAGAGTTTCCTCTTACAGAAATTTCTTACAGGAAGAATGGAAAAAAAGAATACACCTTTGAATGCACTTTTGAATTCAAACACTCCAATGACCAATAGTATATGAATGTCAAGAATTTTGAACCTGAGTTTTCCATCCTAATGTTTCTACCCCAAATGCTTTTGGTTGATTTCTTTAACCATGAAACAAATGTCTCTAAGAAAGAAGTATTTGATTGTTGAAGTATTGAATAGGGAGATGAGTATTTGGATTTGAGCTCCTTTGGACCTCTCTGGGAAGCTGTTTTAAGTGGAGGTAACCACATTTCTTTTCCTCCTTCTCCCAGAAGGAATTTGTTTTTAATGGCACACTTGTCCATATAAGGATAAGCACTCCTCTGATAACAAAATTTGATCATGACAAGGTGGTAATGGTGTTCACTGATCAGTTTTCATTAATAAATAAATGACTGTAAACTTTACAGTCACCATGGAATAAAAGTCAACATGGAAGAGAGATTACTTAAAACTTGAAGCTTCAGTGTTGCACAATTAACAATAAATCCATTATTACTTGATGTATTTTCTCAAACAAAAAACACATGTAACTGGGAATTTAAAAACTGAACAGGCATTGGCAAATGTTTTCCAAATATAATACACCATCCTGACAGCTAATGCATCAGCAATGTTTACTTCAGCAAATGTTTCCAATTTGGAGGGAGAAAAAAATGAGTGTCTAATAATAATCTTTTACATTTAAACATATGTATGGTGCTTTACAGTTTACAAAGCACTTTCAATATATACATCCATTCAACGAATCCTTGAAACCACCATGGGAGGCAGACAGGACACATGGTATCTTCCAACAATTTGTACTTGGCCACTTTTGTCATGCTGTTTCATGTCTTTGTGATTTCACACGTGCTCTTCCGGAGTCCTGGAACACCCTCTTCCCCCTCCTCCGTCCCATTTTTCATCTAGTTAATTCCCAATCAACTTTAAAGATTGATGCAATTGTCGCTTTTTTTTTTTTTTTCAAATCCTCTGCAGTCCTCCATTCTGACTTAGATGTCTCCCTTCTGTACTTCTTCTGTACCATATGCAGTGTAGCAGTGATCACATTTTACTGTAGTTGTTTGCTTTCCTGTCTGTCACTAGGCTGTGCACTAACTCGCTTGCATGGATCTCATCTTATTTACTTGACACTGCCCCTGTCACATAATAAGGACTCGGTCAATGTCTATTGAAAGAGTGAATGCTCAGGAATTTAAGTATCTTGTTCAAGGTCACAGAGCTAGTGAGGGGCACAGGTTGAACTTTAACCTGTGATGTTGGTCTCCAAGTCCAGTAGTCTTTCCTGGATATCACGCAGCTCGGTGTTATTGAAACACATTAAACAACCACGGACCTAGCGTAACAGCATCTCCAGGGGATTTCTGCAGCACAAATAAGAAACCATTGGAAAGGAAATATGCTAACTTCCTTTCTTAGCTCTTTATGCATTTATTATTTTTTGGTTCTCTATTTACTTCCTATTTTCTTCCAACAAGAACTTGAGTTAGCTTAAAATAAAGTTTATGTAAAACAAGGAAAAAAAGACAGAGAAAGTAAGGAGGCAACATGTTATATTAGAAATATTAGGGTAAGGAGAATGACTAAATGAGCTTAAAACTTGTTTTGAACTTTCTAGAACCTAGGTAAACAAGGGAAACATAATGTACTATGTTGTTGTTGTTATTATGTAAAGAGAGAGAGAACATCATGGGAATGAATTTTTTTTTCTTAGCACTAAACTCTAAGAGGAATTTATTGCATAGATGTTTATATGAGCCTATGAAAAACTTAATGGAAAATGCCTTCATATGCAGCTCACAAAAGAGAAATTTCTTCAGCAGTTATTGAACATCTTCTATATGTTAGGCACTATATTGGGACAAAGATTTAAAGATGAGTAAAATATGACCCTGCCTTCAAAAGACTTCAGAGTCGGCTAGCAGACAAAAGTAAGATACAAATAACTAGACATAGAGGGCAAAAACCTTTGAAAGAATATAAATATTTAGGCATATTGTCGATGTTTGATGAGTGGAAGGATTAATACCTTATTTGTTTCTATTTGTATTTTTCTTTGTAAAATTGCTGTTCAGTATAAGAATGTATTACTTTAAAAGCTTATAAACTGAATCCATACATGGAGGCATCTTTTTCAACTCTAGCCCACTGGGAAGTAAACCTAATAATAAATTGTCTGGACTCTGAAAACATGGTTAGAGTGAAAAGTCCACATTTTGTTCCTGTAATTTGTAACGCTCTCTGAGAATCCTGAGGCTGGCTCAGAACCAGCTGACGACCGACCCCTCCAGCTCTGGGCTCATAATGGGGAGCCTATTTTTCTTTTATTACTGGTAACTGGAAAAGCCTAGCAACTATTTTCCATTGACATTCCCTCCAGGATGGAGAGCTTGTTTTTCCTAGATTTTCGTATATTTTTAGGCGGTCATCTTGGGCAGTCTGGCTTTGTATCAAAAGTGTTTTTAATTGAAGAGGTTCTCCCTTGGGCTATGGGTAGAAAAATACATTCTCTGTATCTCCATGTCTATTTTGGGGGTCACGGCTGGGTTCCAGTTCCCCATCTTTTCCAAAGTGGCTGCTGTTTCATCTTATCTCCACAGTGTGCCTGGAAAAAGGAAAAGGGAAGGAAGGAAGGAAGGAACAAAATCTGTGATCAGTCTTCTAAATGGCTGGCTTAGAAGTGGCAAAAAGTGGGTCATGTACTCCATTTTCTCAAACTTAGGAAAATGTAAAAAATGTTGATGGAGAAGTAGGAGTGTTGATTACTGGGTGATAGGAAGATGGTGGTCTCCACCTCCAGAATTGCTGTTGGAGGGGCTTATGGGAGTTTCTTCCTTCCTTCCTTCCTTCCTTCCTTCCTTCCTTCCTTCCTTCCTTCCTTCCAGAGAGAGAAAGTGCAAGTGAGTGAGGGACAGAGAGGGAGAGAATCCCATGAAGGGCAGAGAGAGAGAGAAGGAGAGAGAGAGAGGGCAAGAGAGAGAAAAGCAGGAATCACCTGAAGAGGGGCTCGTGCTCACCCGAAGTCGGGCGCGAACTCATGAACTGTGAGATCATGACCTGAGCCAAAGTCAGATGCTTAACTGACTGAGCCACCCAGGGGTCCTGGGAGTTTCTACTTACACTGAACTCCGCCTCCATCTCGAATTGTCCACTTGCATAGTGCTCATTTTCTTAGAGACAGAACATGCTTACGCTCAGTTTTGGGTTCATGAAACATTCTTTAAAGTCCTATGGCACACGTGTGGCTTTTGCTTCATTTGCTTCCTGTTTGGTATGATGAAGCAAAGCACACTTAGTTATTGAGGAGTGTCATACTTGGTATTTTATCATTTTGGAACACTGTTTAACAATCTGGAAAGTACCAGGCAAGAAGCCTGGCTTCTCACTTGTGTCTAGTACAGGGAAGGTGGGAAGTGAAATAACAGGGATCCATAGGCTTTAGGTCACTGGTTTTATGGTATTTTAGTACATTATCTCATGTAGTTCTCCCAGCCAGGGTGTAAGGAAGGAATGCTTATCCCATTTTGTAAATTGCAGAATTACAGATTTCAGAGGTCGGCTAACTTGTGAAAGTCACACAGTTGGTAGTGCTGGAACAGGGATGGCTTGAAGTTGATATGACTCCAAAATCAGATGTTTCTTTGTGTTGATCAGGCAGCTCCCATGGATGGCCTGTGTACCCAGCACAGCATGATACATCTTTAGGAGAATTAGGGATATTGACACGTTCCCTTAACGGTTTTCCTTAAAGGACTTTTTCCACGGGGTAGGATGATCCATAGAGCAGTTTTAGGTTGTAACCCCACATGCATCTTCTGAGGAAAACACTGATTCACCCAATTATATTATTCAGAGGAGACAAAAAATATGAAGCGTCAGCATACAGTGAAATTCCTTTCCAGTGAAGCCAGAGATATCAGAGAAAAAGCAATGAATGACATTTCATAATACTTTATATACAGTGTGCTTATCTGATTCTCAGGTTCCCTTGCCCTGGTTAAGAGGACAGGAAAAAGGGTGCAACACCCACACAGTTTCGCTTGAAAGAGAGGGACACATGCTAAAGTCAAACCTTTGAAGTATTCACTGATATGGTTTGTTAGGAGCTATTTTTCTTTTCATTAGAGGCCATTGTGGTCCAGGTATGGAATCTAGAGGCCTAAAATTGGCTTCTGAGGGTTTCACTGTTGCACTCTAAAGAAAGTCCTTTTACTGAAAGGTGTTCCACTTGATGCTGGTTGTTGTTGTTTTTCTGTGATAACTTGCTTTCATTGATAATAAAAAAAAAATCCTGAAACTCTAATCGTAACTAAAATTTTGTTTTTTGTTAAGCTTCTAGGGTATCCTGAATTATTAAACCAGCATGTATATATTCTGGGGTTATGTTCAAAATATTTAACTTCTGCCTTGGTGTGGTCACTGGCCAGTAGTGTGGATTCAGGCTCAGATTTGGGGCTGGGTCAGGGAGGAGCCCTCAGTGTAGGCTCTAACCTTTCAGAAGCTGGATTATAACAAGGTCTGGGTTGGAGGGAGGGTCCCAAGGGAGACACCAAGAACAGCAGGGAGGGTCTTGGGCTATTTACCAACTGATAGAAAACGTTTAACATTTTAATGATGGTTACTGCCATGCCAGTGTGTTTGAGCTGAGTATTAGGTCTGTGTGCATTACGATCAATCTAAGATAGTAATTAAAGTTTTACATACACTAAGTGCTATGGGGCTAACTAAGGGAAGCCCTAAAGCCAATGTGAAACTCCTTTTATGGAGTCTTTTCTAGGATTCTTGACATCTAACACTGGATGAAGGATATAATTGAATATTTAAGACCTGGAGTCAGGCTTCCTGGATGTAATAGTTTCCTATTGCTACTGTAGCAAGTTATCACAAATTTAGTGGCTTAAAATAATGGACATTTTTTCTCTTACAGTTCTGAAGGTGAGAAGTGTAATATCAAGGTGTTAGTAGGGCGGCATTCCTTCTGGAGGCTTCAGGGAAGAATTAGTTTTCTTAACTTTTTGGCTTCTAGAGGCCATCTGCATTCCTTGGCTCATGGTCCTTTCCTTATACCAATCCAACCCCTTGCTTCGAACATTGGGCCCACTTGGATAATCTGGGAAATCTTCCCATCTCAAGATCCTTAATTTAATCCTATTAGGAAAGTCCCTTTTGCCATGCAAGGTAACGTATTCACAGGTTCTGGGGATTAGGTCAGGGACATCTTGGGAGGAGGGGGGGATCATTATTCTGTTTACTATAATGGAGTCCCATGCTAGCTCGGCCACTTCCTAACTTTGTGACCTAGTGACTAGCTATGAAGCCGGTTTTTAAGTTTCTCTGTGCCTCAGTTTCCTAGTCTGGAAAATGGGGATAATAGTAGTACTTTCTTTCTGTGAAGAATAAATGAGTTATTGTAGGTAAAGGGCTTGGAACCATTCATAGCCCCTAGCATGAGTGCTACCTATTGTGACAAGGATATCAGGGCTCTTCTGGTGAATCTACTCCTCAACGGACTGCAGAGCTGATGTCCTTGTCAGGCCTTCTAAAGGAGTCAGTGCCTTTTGGTCCTTCATGAATCTATCATGGTACAGTGACCTGTTCTCCTGTCTCTGCAACCACTCCTTCACTTTAGTCAGGGAGCTTCTTGAATTCTTCCTGCAGCATAAACCTGGCTATAATTCTGGGACAGGAGAAGAAGAAGGAGGGACTAGCTTTAAGAAATTGTAGCTCAATATTCCAGAACTCATCACAAATCCATGCCCTAAGTCTACCAATTCCTTGTTTCAGTGGCCATCCTTGTAGAATTTTCCAAAATGGAGTTTCATCCTGCTCTGAACCTTCCTCCTAGCACAGGGTTGCTCCCTCCCACCTGACGGAGCCCCCAACATTACCATCTCCTGGTCTTTCAGCCTCACTGTCCCCACATCCTCCAAAGCTTGTGGCAACCTAGCCTCAGCACGTGCTTCCCTCTGGAAGGGGTTTCAATCCTGCCTTCGTATCCAACGTGGGGAATGAAAGTCTGTTCCTTTTATAGAGTAAATTGGATTTGGACTTGCAGGCACCTGCTGTCTGAAGGTTGTCATGAAAGAAGGAAGTGCCATGTGTATCAGAGGGTAAAACAGATGGGCCTTTCTAACTTGGGGGATCTATGAATTCAGTGGAAACACTATAGGGAAAATTCTAAGATACTCTCCTGGCATGATCAAATCCAGAGGGACTGTATTTCTCCAGAGTATTATTACAATTTATTCCATTTCTGTAGTGTCCAGGTTTGCCTTTTTTTTTTTTTTTACATCCCCACTTGTGGAAATTTCCCATCTGCAAAAACATATGCAGATAAATAAAATATATTCTCTGACACTAAAAATCTATCTGTTTAAACCACTGATTTCTTCTACTCCCCCCTCCCCCGCCCCATTACTACCACTTTGTTTTTCTTTAAAGAATTTCATTTTGTGGCATTACTTTGGAACTTCTATTGCTTCTAAACTAGGCTGTACTATTTTGAAAAACAAAAAAGTATTTTACCCAGACCTATTTTCTTTGTCAACTGCCTTTGCCACAAAAGACTAAATTCGTCTCTATTATAAATAGAGCTCAGTCGCAGAGAAGTTTTACTGGCTACCATAAAAGAAGCATGGTTATTTTAATGAGCAGAATAATCTTCAAGTGTTGTTGTCTTCATTTTCTAGTGTTGTTTATAAAATTTAAAAAACCCTTCATTAAAAGGAAAAAATTCTTCATTTCTATAACATAAAAACCTTATGGCTCTTCAATATTACACATCCAACAAGTAAGACATGGATACCCAAATACGCTTTTAGTCTGATTTAATGGAAAGAGCACTTGATTGGAAGTCAGAAAGCCTGGGTACTAGTTCTTAGTTATTAATTATTAAGTTAAGACTTGCATTCTTTGTGCCTCAGCTCTTCATATGTAAAACATGGATAGTAATTCTTCACCTCATAAACTTGTAACAGGGCTCGAGGGAAATAATCTGAGAAATTGCATTGGGTAGTACAAACAGCCATTTTAAAATGTGAAATGCCAGCAGAATATAGTAGAAAAAGCACAGGTTTGCAGTCACACAGTGCAGTAAACATGGGTTCTGTTGAGTAACAAGCTGTGTGACTTGCCCAAGGTAGCTAACCTCTCTGAGCTTTGAATTTCTCATCTGTAAACATAAAACCCTTCTGGATGATTGTAAGGATGGAAAGAGACCACGAAACAAGAGTTCAAGGGTAGTAGGCCTTATTTTCTCCACTGAGCAAGGCATTCCTGTCTGTATGTCCAAGTTATAAATATACTTAGAGGTTTCCCAGGACCAGGTGCTCTTGGAACATTTGACTCAATAGCTTCTCTCTCTCTCTCTCTCTCTCTCTCTCTCTCTCTCTCTCTCTCTCCCTCCCTCCCTCCCTCCCTCCCTCTCTCCCTCTCCCTCTCCCTCTCCCTCTCCCTCTCTCTCCCCCCCCATCCCCCCCTCTCTTTTTTTTAATGAAAAGTTGATAGTGTGGACAAGCCTGTGGTTCTCCATGCCATTAAATTCAGAAATAAGTGTGCTCGAACATAAGCTCCCATCTTGTCTCAGGTTTTCTGTCTGCATGTGGGTCAAGTGTGCCCTTGCCTGTGAGGAGCATCCCTGTTCCTTGGGACGGGGCTCAGCCCAGGTGGCTCAGGCGTGAACGGCTTTCAGTGTACTGTATCTAAGAATTTTCCTCACTTTCCCAGAAAGGCCCAGTATTGTTTGTGGCTCCATGTAGCACAGTCTTAATCATGGAGTGCAGACTTGAGCGAGGGCAGGATTAATCTCTATAGACAATACAGTTGGCCCACAGACCAACAGGGCATGTCCTCTGGTATGTAGTGCCAGCGTGTGGTCCTCTAGTAATGCTGTGGGTCAAGGAGATATTACCTTTGTCCATACAAACTTCGGTCACTTAGAATCATAATCACCTTTAAATCACCTTTGAAGATTTTAGTTCTGAAATTATCCAGTATCTTTTCTGTTTTATTTTTGATGTTTATTTATTTATTTTGAGAATGAGAGTGAGTGGGGGACGAGCAGAGAGAGAATCCCAAGCAGGCTCTGCACTGACAGCTTGATCTCACAAACCAAAACGTGAGATCATGACCTGAGCTGAAATCAAGAGTTGGATGCTTAACCAACTGAGCAACCCAGGTGCTCCATCTTTTCTGTTTTTGACTGAATAATTAAAAAAGAAAACTTAAGAAAAGAAAATGTAGTCCTCTTTGACCATTATCTCTGGGTAAAAATTACAGTTTTCAAACCATAATCAAATAAGACCAGAGTACTTCAGAATAGGATGGGTACCCCATCTATTCATCCAGACTCCCAGAACCAGTCAATTTTTGGAATGGGACTGAGAGGTCTTACTTAGCCCAGACTTGAATTCCATCAGCATCAAGTTCTTTTGACTTAAAGACCCATCTAAGAACAACAATTTACACGTTGCAAATCCCTTTGGAGTAGAGCCCTGGGGCATCTATGGAGAGAAGCAGCTTTCTTACTACGCTCCCTCCACCCCCTTAGCTTGGGCAGAAGGGAGGAGGCTCACTCGTCTAGAATATTGGGGGGTTGGGTGGGGAGAACTGCAGCTTACAGCCAACTCCTTGTTTAGAACACCATTGCTGGAAGGGAAATTGGACTCCTGGAAATACTCTAATTCAATGGCTTTCACACTGTGCAGCAAGGTCTTCAGAGGAGCTTGGGGATCTTCCAGAGACCTTTTAAATGACACTGTAAAGCTTACTATAGAGTATTGGTATTGTATGTTAGAGATTATTTGAGAGAAGGGTTCTATTAATTAAAGTAAGAATACCCCACTGGTCTCATTTGGATGTTTAGTTGGAGAACCAGCCTGGTGTCTAAATTTCCCAAGGATATGCCACTGATGGAATTTAAGCCAGTCCAGCCCCTCACTCTGTAGTGTCTAAGCCCTTTCCTGCACTCAGCATTCACATCATCTACCTCTTTTAGCACCTGATCTATCTCTTTTCAAAGGGGCGGGAGACATTTTCAATTGATTCCTAAAAGATAAAGTAGTTTGAACTGTTTTTTTTTTAAATAAATTTGGGCAATTTTGACATTTTTGACAAAGGCCGAGCTGCCATCAGTTAGCACACCAGCCATATACCATTTAGACTCAGATTTCTTCGGCTGATGGGACCCTGGTTACCACTAGTCTTTGTTCCTGGCCTCTATCCATGAGGACTGTGTTCAGTTGGAAGGATTGGAGGTTAGTATATTCTAGTAGTATGCTGATAAATGTGAAAGTACTATGCTTCCTGGGGACGGGTAACCTTGATTTGTAGCATTTCCCAATTTCCCTTGTTAAACACTCCCACCACAGCCAATTCCAAGTTACGAAATGAGATATCACTGAGCAAGGAGTTGGGAAGATACGCACACAATTGGCTGTCCAGTGGTACCAGCTGGCTCTGGATGCTACTGCACTGTCTCTTTCCAGTTAGGAATTCTTTGGCCCTTAACTTAGCACCAGTTCACGCCTTCAGAGCCAGTCTTTGTCAGTCTTCCTTCACTCCAGCATTTCTCTCCCTATGATGCCAAACCAACACCTTGCGATTGTCACTGCATCAAATGACTGACGGAATCAAAAGCATTCTGCATTCTCTAGGAGTTACTGAATGGATTTCAGGTAAAACTATAGGCAATTTTTTTCTCATTCCATCTTTTAAAAATCTCCACATCTTTCACTGATTTATGTTTTTAACCATTTCTCAGTTTTGTTTTTCAAAAACCTAAGCATTCTAAGTTATTTCACTAGATGGTGCTGTATATAGTTCAGAGTTAGGACAATTGTCAGCTCAAGAATCTGCATCCTCTGAAGAAAGTATTTCTTCTTATGACCAGAAGTTGTCATCAAATTGAAATTGGGATATTCCAACTGACTTTATTTTTTTTCCTTTCCTTTGTCTATGGGAGTGGTGAAAGCTACTCACCAGGACAGATGGTCAGTCGTCACTTACTTTAAGCATTATTTTCCCCAGTGGTAGAAGGTGTTTTAAATTTTCTCTGGTCATAGAGATCTAGCCATGTCTTTTGCACCCATGAGCTCTGTGACAGATCACACTTTACTTGGAAGGTGTCTCTATCCTCTACCCTGTGACTACTCCTTAGTCTTTCTCTTTGGATGCCAACATTCTTTGTCACTATAGCCTCATTTCTGAGCTGCAGGGTATGTTGCTGAATCATTGTCAAGATGGTTCATATTGGTTTGTGTTCTATAAATTTCCTTCAGTACTTATAATTTGTTGGAAAATATTCATTAGCTCTGCTACGTATTTCATTTCGTTTTATTCATTAAGTACAGGAATTTAATTTTTTAACCCAATTTTTATTGTCTTTCCATTCTCCATTATCAAGAGACACAGAAAGGTAAAGAATCTCTCTAAAGATAAAACCCTTAATTCATCTGCATTGCACCACCTATGAAATAATCATTATTTAACCATGATGCTATATAGATTGCATTATTAATTTAAAAATTTTAAATTCTGTCTTAAGAAAAGAAATGACTAATAGACTTTTTTTTTTTTAAGAGAGAGAGAGAGAGAGGGCACAAGTAGGGGAGAGGGGCAGAAGTAGAGAGAGAGAATCTTTTAAGTTTATTTATTTTGAGAGAAAGAGAGAGTGCACACATGTGCATGGGGGAGACAGTGCAGAGAGAGAAGGAGAGAAAGAATCCCAAGCAGGTTCCATGCTGAGAATGTGGAGCCTGATTCCAGGCTCAATCTCATGAACTGTGAGATCATGGCCTGAGCCGAAATAAAGAGTAGGATGCATAACTGACTGAGCCACCCAGGTACCCCAACAGACTACTAATCATTGTTGAAAGTGTCTTTCCAACAACTCTGTTACCTCCGTGAAGGAGTTATGTTTTGCTTACAATTGTATCCTGAGCAGAGTACTAGGTATACAATCAGTGATCAATAAATACCCACTACATTGATGCCTAGTCTATACGCTTTGGGATGCTATCTAAATAATTCCTTGCAATACTAGAAGAAAGTAATATTATTCCCATAGCATCCCACAGAATGAGAAAGTGGATTCTCAGAGACTTGTCCAAGTTCCCACAGGTAATGTAAACAAAAGAGCTGGAACTTTCTCCTAGGCCTGATTCCAAAAGCCACCATTTTATTATTTTGTGAAGATGAAGTGTTAGGTAAGCTAGAATTCTTTCAGATCCTGAAACCTGGGAGAGAATTACAAAATACTTACTGGCGGGGCGCCTGGGTGGCGCAGCCGGTTAAGCGTCCGACTTCAGCCAGGTCAGGATCTCGAGGTCCGTGAGTTCGAGCCCCGCGTCAGGCTCTGGGCTGATGGCTCGGAGCCTGGAGCCTGTTTCCGATTCTGTGTCTCCCTCTCTCTCTGCCCCTCCCCCGTTCATGCTCTGTCTCTCTCTGTCCCAAAAATAAATAAATGTTGAAAAAAAAAATTAAAAAAAAAAAAATACTTACTGGCTTTTTTGTGGGTAGGTGGGAGAGCAAAATAACCAAATGTATAGCAATTAGGAACAGTATAGAACTTAATTTTGATGCCCATATCTTGGTGTGTTTCACATAAATATTCTCCCTACCTAGAAGGGCAAAGCATTTAAAAATTTTTTTTTTCAACGTTTATTTATTTTTGGGGCAGAGAGAGACAGAGCATGAACGGGCGAGGGGCAGAGCGAGAGGGAGACACAGAATCGGAAACAGGCTCCAGGCTCTGAGCCATCAGCCCAGAGCCCGACGCGGGGCTCGAACTCACGGACCGTGAGATCGCGACCTGGCTGAAGTCGGACGCTTAACCGACTGCACCACCCAGGTGCCCCGGCAAAGCATTTTATATCGTATCTTGGAAATCTTAACAACTGACCATAGAAGAACTCTTAAAAAGGGAAATATTGAGGAGTATTTGATAAATCAGATATACTGATTTAGTTAATAATTCTTTTCTTTTTACATGCTGTTAAGTTCATATAATCTATTCTTTTTCTTTTTAATGTTTATTTTTTGAGAGAGAGACAGCACGAGTGGGGGAGGGGCAGAGAGTGAGGGAGACACAGGATCCAAAGTAGGCTCCAGGCTCTGAGCTGTCAGCACAGAGCTCGACATGGGGCTTGAACCCACATACTGTGAGATCATGACCTGAGCCAAAGTCAGGCGCTTAACTGACTGAGCCACCCAGGCACTCTGAGATATCTCTTTATTCTTGAGCCAGTTTTGATAGTTATGTTTTTTCCTAGGAATTTGACCATTTCATGTAGATTATCTCATTTGTTGGCATGTCATTGTTTATAGTATTCCTTTATAATCCTTTTATTTCTTTAAATTCAGTAGTAATCCTCTCTTTCATTCCTGATTTTAGTAATTTGAATCATCTTTTTTTTTCTTGGTCACTCTGGCTTAAGATTTGTCAGTTTTGTTCATCTTTTCAAGGAACCAAATTTTGATTTCATTAATTTTCTCTATTTTACTTATCTTGGCTTTAATATTTATTGTATTCTTTCTTCTGCTTGATTTGGGTTTAGTTTGCTTATCTTATCTTTAGTTTCCTAAGATAGAAAATTAGGTTATTGATTTGAGAACTTTCTTCTTCCTCTTCTTCTTTTCCTTTTTGAAGTATCCATGGGGCACCTGGATGGCTCAGTTGGTTAAGTGCCCGACTTTGGCTCAGGTCATGATCTCGTGGTTTGTGGGTTCGAGCCCCGCGTCAGGCTCTGTGCTGACAGCTCAGAGCCTGGAGCCTGCTTCAGATTCTGGGTCTCCCTCTGTCTCTGCCCCTCCCCTGCTTGTGCGTCCACTCGCTCTCTCTCTCTCTCACAAATAAATAATAAAACATTAAAAAAATAAAACAATAATAAAGCTAGGTGATCCAGCTATAAGTTTCTCTCTAAGCACAGATTTCATGGCATCATTGCTATGCTGTGTTTTATTATTCTTTCATTCCTTCATCTCAAAGTATTGTTTGCCTTATCTTTTGATTTCTTCTTCAACCCACTGGTTAAAGGTGATATGCACATAGCAAGTAAGTATATAAAGGAATGCTCAACATCGTATGTCATTAGGAAATTACAGATTAAAACAACTAAATGCCACTGTACAGCTACTAGAATGGCTAAAATCCAAAACACTGACAGCCCCAAATGCTGGTAAGGATATGGTACAACAGGAACTCTTGTTCATTGCTGATGGGAATGTAAATGGTAAAGGCATTTTGGAAGATACTTTGGCAGTTTCTTATACATCTAAATACACTCTTAACATATAATCCAGCAGTCATCCTCCTAGGTATTTACCAAAGTGAAATGAAAACTGAAATCCACAGAAAAACCTGCACATAAATTTTTATAGCAGCTGTATTCATTATTTCCGGAAATTAAAAGCAATAAAAATGTCCTAAAAACAAACGACGATACATCCAGAAAACAGAATATTATTCAGCAATGAGAAGTGAGATAGCAAGCCCTGAAAAGACATGGGGAAGCTTACATACACATTGCTAAGTAAGAGATGTCAGTTTGAACTTTACAACACACCCTAAAATAAACTGGAACATTGTTAGTAGTGATGTATCAATATCAGTTCATCATTTGTAACAAATGTACCATACAAATGCAAGATGTTAATAACAGGAGGGGCTGTGGGAGGGGGAGCAGGGTAATATGGGAAATTCTGTACTTTCTGCTCAATTTTCCTACCTAGAAGGGCAAACCCAAAACTGCACTGAGAAGTAAAGTGCATCAATTTTAATTCTAAAAAAAGGACGTAAGCTCGTGTGTCGCATACATAAACTAGCCATATTTTGAATTTTCAATGAAAAACATTTTAGATGATTTTATGTACTGGAAGTTTTAGGAAGAAGGGGATTCATATGAGACTTTATTTCTTATATTTTTAAAATTATTATTACAATTGAGAAGGAGAAAAAAAAGGGAGGGAGGGGGGAGAGAGAGAGAGAGGGAGGGAGGGGGAGAGAGAGAGACTCTTAAGCAGGCCCCACATTCAGCTCAGAGCCCAGTGCAGGGGCTTGATCCCAGGAAACTGGGATCATGATCTGAGCTAAATTGAAGAGTCAGACACTTAACTGACTGAGCCACCAGGTGCCCTGAGACATTTTTTCTTGAAGCACATGAGGGAACAAGTGTGTAGAATTGTTCTTTCTGTTATAATTTGGCCTGGAAAAAAGGCTAAGCTTTGCAATTTTTATTTTTTGTGACTGGGTGCAAATAACATGCTTCCAAAGGCCTATCTTAAAGTCATAATAGTACACTTGTCTGTGAATGCCTAAATAGTTCCCTAATCTCAACCCTTTTTTTTTTTTTTAATTTTTTTTTTCAACGTTTATTTATTTTTGGGACAGAGAGAGACAGAGCATGAACGGGGGAGGGGCAGAGAGAGAGGGAGACACAGAATCGGAAACAGGCTCCAGGCTCTGAGCCATCAGCCCAGAGCCTGACGCGGGGCTCGAACTCACGGACCGCGAGATCGTGACCTGGCTGAAATCGGACGCTTAACCGACTGCGCCACCCAGGCGCCCCTCTCAACCCTTTTGAGCATCCTCTCACCTTTGCTGCCAGGGAAAGCAAAGGTAACAAAACAAGTAACAACAAAGAAAAACTGTACTCACAATCATTTAGTAGATTCCCTTGCTCCATAGGAGAAAATAAAATACATTAGCCTAGCATATAAAGCTATGCACAATCTGGTTCTTATCTACCATGTACTCTCATTTCTTGCTTAAGAATGAATGGACCAATAAGCATATTTAATGAGCACCTGCTTAAAAAGGTCTTTCTGCAGCATAGGATGGGCCGGACATCAGGAACACAGATGTATTTTCTACTGCCATTTTTTATAGCTAAGAGTCTAGCACTTTGTATCCTGCAACAGAATACATTTTAGACTATCCAAACCCTCTGTGCTCTTTCCCACTTCCATGCCTCTGTGACCACTAGTCCTTCTGGCTAGAATGCCCTCACCAAATCCTCCCTCCACCTTTGTCCTTCTGCACAGTATCTGCTCACCGCTGCCTCCCCCTGCCGCCCCCTGTTCAGTTTACTTTAACTCCTTTGTGGCACTTCCTCCCATTGCATAACTTACCTGCCTCCTTTGTAGCAACTTTCTGCTTGTAGAAACCAGAAACTTGCTTTTATTATTTAGAACAATTTTTTTAAACCTATATCCCTACTGGACTGTGAGCCCTGTGAGGGCTGTAGTATCCACCTCTAAGTCCCTAGCACCTGGAACACAGCCTTACAAGAAAACATGGGTGAATGAGTGGATTTCTTCATGTATTCAGCAAATGTTTACTGATTGCTTTCTCTAAGGCTGGCTGGGTGTTGGGTGCTGAGGACTCACATTCCAGCAAGGGGAGAGAGAAATAACAAAATGACTTGAAAAAGTCCTTAGTGCTCTGCGGAAAATGAGCAAGAAGAGGTGGTGATACAGAATGACTGGATGCATGAAGAGGGCAGGGTTCACTTTAGGCAGGTGTTTGGGGAAGGTGACATTCAAGGTAATCAGGAAGAGAGACAAGGGGCTACTGGAAGGGATCTGAGAAAGATGGAGTAACAGGGCTGAGGGATGTTGACATGAAAAAGGCTTGCTATATTCAAGGAAGGGAAACGTGGGAGATAGTGCTGGAGGGTGGAAGGTACAGATGAGGTTGAAGAGTTAGTGGGGCCAATTAGGTAAAGTCTGAAGATGAGGACCCTGGGTTTTATTGTCAGTGCAAAGTTTGGAGTGTTTAAAAAATGTGAGTAACGGGGCGCCTGGGTGGCGCAGTCGGTTAAGCGTCCGACTTCAGCCAGGTCACGATCTCGCGGTCCGTGAGTTCGAGCCCCGCGTCAGGCTCTGGGCTGATGGCTCGGAGCCTGGAGCCTGTTTCCGATTCTGTGTCTCCCTCTCTCTCTGCCCCTCCCCCGTTCATGCTCTGTCTCTCTCTGTCCCAAAAATAAATAAAAAACGTTGAAAAAAAATTAAAAAAAAAAATGTGAGTAACGTCATCTGATAGGTTTCAAAAATGTCAGTCTGACTACTATGAGAGGATGAATTTAAAGGGGCAAGAGGAGTCCGGTTAGAAGGCTACTGTAATTGTTCAGCAGAGAGATGGTGGTGGCTTGGCCCAGAAAAGGGTAGTGGTGGAAGCAGGGATTGTCTACAGCACCTGGTTTCCAATGAGAGCTCTTTCCTATTACTAAAAAGGCCACCTGCTGAGGTCAGAGGGCAGGTTGGCTTTAGATCAATGTGGCACGGTGAAGGAGGGAGGGATGGATAGATAGGTGGAAGGAGGGTAAGTTGGTGGGCAGGTGTGCTCCATGCCTTATACTTCTATATTATTACTCTTTTTGTCATGGGATTTTAGAATGGCATGGCACAATGCCCAGATTTGCGTTTTGGTGAACTTTGGTGCTCCAGGGGCTTGCATTGCCACCATATTGTACCTACATTATACACAAGTAGTGCAAGAATTTATGCCCGTGCATTTGTGTGGCTTGTTTTAGACTTTGTTTTTAAACTGAATGTTATTTTAAAATGGTCTGAGGACATTATCTTGCTACTGATTTTTCATCAGGATGCCTTGCATATAGTATAGTATTCCATAAATATTTGTTGAATTTTAAGTAATTGGATCTGGTAGAAAACTAGCTCACCTGGTGTGCTTTGAAACACAAAGTGATTAATGCCTTTTTTTCTTACCTCTCTCTCCCTCCCACCCCCCTCCTTCTTCTCTCCCTCTTTTCTTTCTTCCCTCCCTCCTTCTCTTCCCTTCCTTGCTTCCTTGCTTGCTTTGTTCTTCCTTCCTTGCTTTCCTTCCTCTCTTTCATATTTCTTTGACTTCCTCTTTCTTCTTTCTTCCCAGTATTAGCAGTCTAGCATCTAACTGATATTCCAGTGTTTTGTTAGCTGTTGGTGAGTCAGTAGACCTTTAAGTTTTGGGCAAGGAATATTTTTACAAGAACCTATAAATATGTAAAAATCCTCAGAGTTACATACTCAGCTATTCTCTGCTATGTTGAGATGTCATCATGCAGGCTACTGTTGGGTTGAAGAGATCCACAAAAGAATTAAACTTTTTTTCCCCAGTGCTCTTGAAATAGAAAAAACCATCAGTCCAGGTGCTAGTGGAGAATATACCACTTGTATATGATTTCAAAATTCTTAAATGAGTCTCTGAGCTATGACATAAATCTTTTTGAAAATAAATATAATTTTTAATTTGAAGTGGAACCCTTTCAATCATAGGCTCAATTTGATCCTGAAGAGGTTTCTGAGCATCAGTTTGTACATTTTAATGTCCAGACTTCAAATCCAACTTAGAAATGAGACCATTGCTGTGACTGTTACCACACACACAGAAGGGTCTCCAGCTGACAAGCTCCAGACACGTCATTTGCACTTTGAACATGCCCTCGCCCCCTGTATACAGACACAGGTCTCTCCTGATCTTTCCTAAAAAAAAGTGATTGTGAAGAATTTGAGGGAAAGTCCAGGGTCCCTTCTCACCTATGTTTCCCATTTAAATTATAGTGCTGCTAAACATGTGAGACTAGGCTGGGGGCAGGTGTCAGATTGGGCCTGCCCAGTATCAGACTTGGACCTGACCAGGGGCTGGGAGGACTCTGGCTTCCTTGCGCAGGTCTGAGTAGGCAGCATCTTTATGAACCAGGGCAAGGGCATGCGAATTCAGTGAGCAAAGGTAATTTGGGGCCCCCTTCCTATCCTTACCTCACATATCACTTACATAGGGAGAAGGAAATGCTTTTTTTTTTTTTTTTTAATTTTCTGGTAATGAGGAATTGTTGACCTATCCTAATGAGTTATATGAAGTGTTTCGGATAATAAAGGAAGGTGGAGGAAATGAGATAAGATTTACCTAAATATGGGAAAACAGTTATTGTCCCTTTATTCATTTTGGCAACATCACTTTACAATTGTCCATCTCTTCATAACGGAAACATTTCAAGGCTCATTGTAAATTGCTTGGAAAATGCCCTACAAGATAACCAGGCAAAGGTAAAACAAACAAACATACGTACAGAAGTTAGAAGGGCATTAAAGATTGTGTTTCTCTCCAGAGAGCTAAAGAAAGAGAATGATGGTGATTAAGAGAGATATTTAAAACCAAAACAATACTTAAGTTACCTGGATGCTTCATCCTAAAGGATCTGGGTCATGCCTCGCATTCCCCCAAGTGCACAGCATGGGATGTGCACTTCAACTTGGTGGGGCCCTTCAAGAGGAGCTCTCCAAGGATGTCCTCTTGGTCCAGGCCAGAAGCAGGTTATAAGGCTCCCCTCCTCTCCCATGTTCGTTTCTCCCCTGCAATGCCAGGTCCCCCCATCAAGAGCATTTCGCACCACACAGAGGGAGGTGTGCCAACAAAGCTCTCACAGTGTTTATGGTGCCAGCTGCTTCCTTGGCATCCAACGAAGTTTCATCAGCTTTTGTTTGGGATTTTCTTGGAGCTCATGCTAATTTCTTTAAGATCGTAAAAGGATGAGGTATTTCCACATCTGCAACCACCAATGCTTGCTCAGTGGAAAATGATGAGAAATTGTTTGGTTGCCTCTGTAGGAAGCCAAAGGCATGGGTCTATAGCACTTTACGATGTGTTCTCACACCCAATGTTTCACTGCAGTCTCTTGGCAAGCCTGAGACGTAAATATCACTTGTACCAGCAGTTTACAAGGCCTAATAAGTTGACTAGCCCAGGGCATCTTAACTAGTAAGTAGCAGAGTCAGAACTAAAACATAGGATTTTTTTTTAATTAATAAACTTTATTTCTTAGAGTAATTTTGGGCTCATAGCAAAATTGAACAGAAAATACAGAAATTTCTCATATTGTCCCTGTTCTCACACATGCACAGTGTCCCCCACTGTCAGCATCCTTGGTTGTATCAGAGTGGCACATTTGTTACAATTGATGAACCTCCCTTGACACATCATTATCACCCAAAGTCCACAGTTTACATGAGGGTTCGCTCTTGGTGTTGTACATTCTTTGGTTTTGGCAAGTACATGATATGTATCCATCATTGTAATAGCATACAGAATAGTTTTGCTGCTCAAAGAAATCCTGTGTTCTGCCTATTCATTCTTCCCTCTCCCCTCAACCCTGGAAGCCACTAATACTTTTGCTATTTCCATAGTTTTTTCTTTCCCAGAATGTCATAACTTGCAAACCATATAGTATGTAGCCTTTTCAGATCTGCGTCTTTCACCTAGTAATATGCATTTAAGTTTCCTATATGTCTTTTAAAGAGTTGGATAGCTCATTTGTTTCTAATGCTGAATAATATTCACTTGTCAGGATGTACCACAGTTTATTTATCCACTAAACAATATCTTGGTTGCTTCCAAGTTTTGGCAATTATGAATGTAGCTGCTATAAGCGTTCTTGGGCTTCTTTCAACTTCTTTGGGTATATACCAAAAAATATGATTGCTGCATCATGGGGTAAGAGTATGTTGCGTTTTTTAAGAAACCACCAAACTGCTTTCCAGAGTGGCTGTGCTATTTTGCATTACCACCAGCAATGAGTGAGAGTTCCTGTTGCTCCGTATTCTTACCAGCCTTTGATGGTACCAGTGTTACAGATTTTAGCCATTCTAATAGGTGTGTAATGGTATCTCTTGTTGTTTTAATTTGCTGTTTCCTAATAACTCATAATATTGCACATCTTTTTATATGCTTGCTTGCCATCTGTATATCTCCTTTGTTGAGGTGTCCAGATCTTTTGCCCTGTTTTTAGTCAGGCTGTTCATTTTCTTATTAAGTTCTAATAGTTGTTTGTATATTTTGGGTAACAGTCCTTTATCAGATGTGTCTTTAGTAACTGTTTTATCTCAGTTTGTGGCTTATCTGCTCGTTCACTTGACATTGTCTTTTGTGTGGCAGAAGTCTAGCCTGTCAATTTTTTCTTTCAGGGATTGTGCCTCTGGTGTTGTATCTAAAAACTCATTGCCATACCTGAGGCCATCTAGGTTTTCTTCTTTGGTATCTTTTAGGAATTTATACTTTTGCATTTTATATTTAGGCCTATGCTCCATTTTGCATTGATCGCATTGAAAGGTATAAAGTCTGTATCTAGATTCAGTTTTTTTACATGCTCATACCCGGTTGTTCCAGTACCATTTGTTGAAAAGGTTATTTTTGCTCCATTGTGTTGCCTTTGCTCCTTTGTCAAAGATAACTTGACTGTATTTATGAAGGTCTATTTCTGGGCTCTCTAATCTATTCCCTTTATCTGTCTCATCTTTCACCAATACCACAGTGTCTTCATTACTGTACCTTTATAGTAAGTGTTAAAGTCAGAATAATGCCAGTCTTCCAATTGTTCTTCAATATTGAGTTGCATATTCTGGGGTTTTTCCTTCTGTATATAAGCTTTAGAATTCGTTTGTTGACATCCACAAAATAACTTGCTAGGATTTTCATCGGAGTGCATTAAATCTATAGATCACATTGGGAAGACCTGACATCTTCACAATATTGAATCTTCCTATCCACAAATATGAAATGTCTCTCCATTTATTTAGTTCTTCTCTGATACCTATCACTAGAGTTTTATAGTTTTCCTCATATAGATCTTGTACATATTTTGTTATGGTTATACCTAAGTATATCCTTTTTTCATGCTGTAAATGTTAATGTGTTTTTAATTTCAAATCCACTTGTTCATTGCTGTTATATGGAAAGGGATTGACTTTTGTATATTAACCTTGCATTCTGCAACCTTGTTATAACTTGTTAATTCCAAGAGGTTTTTTTTTGGTAAGTTCTTTTTGATTTTTTTACATAGATGATCATGTTGCCTGTGAACAAGTATAGTTTTCTTTTATTTATTTATTTATTCATTCATTCATTAATTCATTTATTTTAATGTTTATTTATTTTTGAGTGACACAGAGAGACAGAGCATGAACAGGGGAGGGGCAGAGAGACGGAGACACAGAATCTGAAGCAGGCTCTAGGCTCTGAGCTGTCAGTACAGAGCCTGACGTGGGGCTTGAACTCACAAACCATGAGATCATGACCTGAGCCTAAGTCAGATTCTTAACTGACTGAGCCACCCAGGCACCCCATATAGTTTTATTTTTTTCCTTCCCACTTGTATACCTTTTATTTTTCCTTATAGTCTCATTGCATTAGCTAAAACTTCTAGTATGATGTTGAAAAGCAGTGGTAAGAGAAGATATCCTTGCCTTATTTTTGTTCTTTGCGGGAAAGCTTGCCATTAAGTACACTGTTAGTTGTATGTTATTGTAGATGTTCTTTACCAAGTTGAGGAGGTTCCATTCCTTTCTTTTTAAAAAAAATTTATTTATTTATTTTGAGAGAGAGAGAGTGTGCACAAGTGGGGAGGGTCAGAGAGAGAGGGAGAGAATCCCTAGCAGGCTCCACACTGTTAGCACAGAGCCCAAAGTGGGGCTCAATCCCATGAATCGTGAGATCATGACCTGAGCTGAAATCAAGTCAGACACTTAACTGACTGAGCCACCCAGGTGCCTCAAGGAAGTTGCCTTCTATTCTTAGTTTGCTGAGATTTTTTTTTTTTTTAATATTGGGTGAGTGTTAGATTTTTTTCAAATGCTTTGCCTGCATCTACTGGTATGATCATGTGACTTTTTTTTTTTTTTTTAGCCTGTTGATGTGATGGGTTATATTAATTGATTTTCAAATGTTGAACCAGCCTTGCATACTTAGGTTGAATCCCACTTGATTATGGTGTGTAGCTCTTTTTATAAAATATTTGGATTTGATTTGCTAATATTTCTTTGAGGATTTTTGCATTTATGTTTATGAGAATTATTGGTCTATCATTTCTTTTCTTGTAATGTCTTTGTCTGGTTTTGGTACTAGAATAGTGCTGTCCTTATAGAATGAGTTAAAAAGTATTACCTCTGCTTCTATTTTCTGGAAGAGATTGTAGAGAATTGTTATATTTTCCTTAAGTGTTTGGTAGAATTCATCAGTGGACACATATGGGCCTAAGAGCTATCATTTTGAGGAGATTATGAATTATTCATTCAGTTTCTTTAATAGATACAAGATTATTCAGATTTTCTATATTTTTTTGCATGAATTTTAGCTGTTTGTATCTTTAAACAAATTGGTCCATTTCCCCTCTTTCTGCCAGAGTCATGAGTGGATTTTTCTCTAATATTCACTGTGAAACCTGGTAGATCTCCAGGAGGTAAAACTCACTAAAGTGTTGAGGCCTCCCTGTGACTATGTCTTCTTGGTGTTTTAACTCTCAGAGTTGTCCTCACTGAGCCTCCAGCAATTCCTCAATTCATCAGATCTTCCTACCCTGGCACTGGTTTCTGAGCAGGTTTCTGTTCATAAGGTTCTGTTCTGGTAAGCTGTGGGATACTCTGTCTCCGTCTGGCTGTCTCTAATTTTGGGGACAGTAGTTTGCTCTGCCACCTCTCCTTTCTGATTGATCTCAGAAGAGTTGATGGGTTTTCAGTTTTTCAGCTCTTTACTTGTTAGGATAGAGTGGCAACTTTCAAGCTCCTTATGTGCTAGACCAGAAACTGGAAGGAACCTACAACTTTTGATCTGTAGTTGGCGTCTTTCCTCCATACCACAGTGTCTCATATGAGCTGAATTTTGTAGAGTATAACTGTGACTCTGCCATATTTTATATTATCATTCGTCTTGTGTGGGCTAGTAGCCTTACTCAGTACTTTGGGATTAGTACTCATGAACAGTCTTGTTACATGTCATCTCACTGTTTCCTGCCTTGTTTAAACAACACGTGGAGCTATGCTAATTTCTTTAAACTCATAATAGAATGATATGCATGCAGTTTTAAACAAAAGTTTTAGTTTTCAACAAAAACAGAATGTGTGTGTGTATGTGTATGTGTGTATACACACATATGTAATCTGCTTAGGATGTTAAAGAGACTATGGATTATTCTTTACCAGGTGAGTTATTTACCTTTCACATCTTAATAAATAGTACAAGCTTTGTATAGTTTTTTTTTCTGATCATAAAAGTACGCGTCAATTTGCTCAATACATTTGTTTATAAAATGCTGTGTACATACCATTATTTTACAAATATATATTGAGTGAAAAGCATATCTCTTTTAGGGAAACCCAAGGAGAATAGTAATTAAGAATGTGGGCAACATGGGAATTTTTGTTACGAGCAAGAATCCAAATTGACAACTAAATGCTAGAATCTGCAAAGAGATGAAAATAGGATAATGTAAACAATAGGTATTTATTTTCCAAGTATTGTGGGTCAACCGAATAGTATTTATTTGTGATTAAACAACCCAATGAAACTGCCTGGGATAATGCAAAATAATTGAGCATAAAATAAAGATTCTTAGAGGCCCAGGAGACATAATTCTGCAGGCCCACTCCCAAAACTGTTCTTAGCAATTTAGGAAGGAAATGATAATGTGGCCCATTCTTCTCAAATATTTCCTGAGTGCAGATTGGGTGTGTGACATCATGATGCGGTCCTGGGAATAGTGCCTATGGGTTAAACAAGGAGACAAACTCTCAGCCTCCTGGAAGCTTAATCTGAGAGGAGACAGTGAAACAGGTATGCAAGGTGGGGACATTAAGAATGAAGTCAACCAAGGCTCAAATTGAAAATGTCACTACCTTGTCTAGGGAGAGGGGAGATGCCTCCTAGAAGGCTGGGGAAAGATGGGGCGCCCTTTCCTAGTTGGGTTCAAAGACTCTTCCTTGGATCCAGTTCACCCCCAAATTAATGTAACCACTAGTGAATGGCCCTGGCCCCCTGACATGTGGGCTTTGTTAGCAAGTAATTCTCAGCATGGGCTCAATTCTCAGCCCTCCCTCAACTCTGTTTATTTTAAGCTCAAGCTTATTTATTTTTCCACTTGTGCTTTCAGGTCTCTTAAGGCAGGTAGAGTCCCTTAAGCTTGCTCAACTCCGCTCCCCCTTTTCCAAGTACGCCTGGAAACATGTTCCAACTCACATAGGTTAGTAGGCTATTTTCTTTAGGAAAAAAAACCTTTTTGTGTGTTTAAGCATTTCAAGTTGTGGCCTGTCACATTTATCTGTGAGACAATGCTTGATACAATTAACAGTTTTAAAACTTACCATTTTAAAATAAGTTTCATTTCGAGCTCTCCCCCTCCCCCCTTGTTTAAGTGTAAAAGCATTTCTGAAGAAATCAACATGCATATTAACTTGACAACATCTGGGCTAATTCAATATTCTCAATTTGCCTTTTAAATTTTAATTTAGATGCACATGAACAAAAATGTTTTCCAGCCATGCCTCCAAGTACCAACTTTAGTACACACTGTCACAGGCTGTGTGCACAAAAGGAATGAGAGGGTTAGGTGCAGAGCATATTCATTCTATATGTACGTAAATCACCCCACACCAGAAACCCAAACCTGCATCCCAGAATGCACTTGGATACACAGAAGCTTCAAAGGGAAATCTTTCCCTGGAGGGAATTGGTAAAATTGGACTTGGGTGAACCTCAAAGGAGTCTCAATTCGCAAACATTGCTTATGTTTGGATTTGGAATTGAATTTGGCTCCGGCGGTTGGCATCTCCACACTGTGCTGTGAACTACCCCAGCCACAGAGAAGGGGGAGGAAGAGGAGGAGAGGAAGACTGGAATTGCGGGAGTAGAATTTCCAAAACACACAATAGTGCAATGTTGATGCAATTAAGAAAATTAGAAAATGGAGTTTAAATTGAAAAAGTCCGTCTTTATCTTTTGCTTCCTTTGTGATACCCTTTCAGCCCCATATCCTCTGTCTTCTTTGATCTCATTTGCCTTCTACTTTTCCTTCCTTTTCTTTTTCTTGTAAGATTGCTATTCAAGCCCGGTCCTCCCTTTCTTCCAGAGTTTGCCTCAAGGGCCTAAGTTATGAATTTCAGAGCTTAAAAAGTCCTGGCAGGTTACTCAACAGTATGTTCAGTATGAGCTAACTTTTGAAAAGGGAAACTGCATTTATTTACATGCATGTATGTGTGCACACAGACAAGAGATTAGAGGAGTACTTATAAAATTTCAACAGTGCTTTTTCCCTCAGCTGTGGGAGGTTTTCACATTCTTCTTACTTTTTTTTTTTTCATTTTTGCTTTTCATATTCTTTGTAATGTAATGTATTTTCTCTTTTTTCTGCAAAGAACACATATACTCTAGTGAGTGCAAAACATGGTCTTATTACTGGTTTTTAGGAACCTATGTTCTTTCCTGTGTCCTTTTATTTTATTTATGATCACAATTTAGTTTTAGGAAAATTCTTATCTTCTGCCTGTTGCATTTCAGTTCTAAGAGGATATTTCACTTGTTGTTTCAACGTATGTGTGAGTAAATGGTATACTCACTTTTAGACTGAGGAGGGTTTCTGATAGGCTCTATGTAAATGATGGTTTAACAAATAAATTCTATTTAGAAGGCTTTAAAGAAACATGCTCTTCTTGCAAAAACAACAAAAACAATTCCTTTGGGAAAGGAAATAATGTCACAACAATATACTTCTTGTAAGTTTCATAGACCAGCTTTTCACTATAAAATAGGTAGAAATATGGCTCAAGTAAATAAAGAATAATCAAAGAGAACAGAAAGATAGAAATCACATATAATTTGGTCAAAGAAATGAATTATTTAGCTATCTGTGAACACATAATGTGTGTCCATATATACATTTGAATAGAAAGGATTGTAAAAAGTAGACCTTAAATACTTGAGAAAAGACTCAAAGTAATCTATGTTAAAAATATTGCTAAATAAGAATTATTGAAAGGATTGAGCATCCTCACAAAGCTAAATCAGATGTGTAAACTGGTAAAGATCTTGACGGTCTTTAGCTGTGTTCTCTACTAAAAACTAGAGTGAATCATTGTTAAAGGGAAATAGAAACATAGCTCTTCTCTAAATCATGGTTAATACCTGCATTTTAGATCTTCAGTAAATCACTGTCCTTGGGGTCTTAGCTGGGAGATTTCCTTTAAGAAGACAACATTCTCTTATCTGGAAATAGTTTTGTATTTTACTCTCTTTGTTGGAGTCCAAGAGATATGCTTTCACCTAATTATTATGATATATGTGTATCTTGATAGGTTCTGGGAAGATCACTTATCAATTAATTTTCCTACTTATCTAAGAAACACTCATTAAACTCCTTTTATGGGCCAGGCATCATGCTAGAGGCCAGGAATGAGAGCCACTATGCCTTCTGTTGAGGTAGATTAGAGTTTATAGATGGGAAATCATTTTAGTCATTTCATTTAATTTTCAGTGTAGGGAATCCCCTGAAGAATGCCTGTGAGGGCCGCTCCCTTCTGGATGGGCTGAATGGCACAGGAGAACTGAATGCTTGGCTACTTCAGTTGGTGTCTGGGTTCTCAGCAAACAGCTCAGATCTAGAGAAGAGCCACAGGGAGCCATTACTGCTCCAAACTGACATTATTGCACTTGGAGGGAGGGCCTTATCAGGGTGACCTAGGTCATGAAGAAACACTGACTCAGACCTTTTCAATTTCCTAAATGCAAAATCTTCAGTGAAACTCCCTTTTCACGGGCCATAACATAAAGCAAGGCTTCTTTAAATGTTTCAAGAATCTGAAAGGAAGAGCAGTCTTGATTGATAAAAGTCTGCATTATAGAATATGCCTGAAAGGATGAGAGTTTGAGTATCTAAAAAAGATGGGAGTAAATGGCCCATTTACTGTAACTAGCCACAGGGTTTTCAAGGAGAGATGCCATAAATTCTGCTTTGTAGAGACTTAATTTGTCATGCATTCTCCCATGGTGGGTGGGAGAATGAGCTCTTGGGCCAGTCTGGATTCAGTCACAGCTCGACATCTTACTAGGTAGGCCTGAGGCTTTGGAATCATTACTTACCTTCTTTGTGCTTCAGTTTACTCATTTGTAGAACAAAATACTACTTCTTACTTCATACAGTTGCTGTGAGAATTTAGTTAGTACGTGTCCATGTTTTTATTTTATTTATTTATTTATTTTTTTAATTTTTTTTTTCAACGTTTATTTATTTTTGGGACAGAGAGAGACAGAGCATGAACGGGGGAGGGGCAGAGAGAGAGGGAGACACAGAATCGGAAACAGGCTCCAGGCTCTGAGCCATCAGCCCAGAGCCCGACGCGGGGCTCGAACTCACGGACCGCGAGATCGTGACCTGGCTGAAGTCGGACGCTTAGCCGACTGCGCCACCCAGGCGCCCCTTTTTTTTTTTTTTTAATTTTTTTTTTTTAACGTTTATTTATTTTTGGGACAGAGAGAGACAGAGCATGAACGGGGGAGGGCATGTCCATGTTTTTAGAAGAGGGCCCAGCCATATCCAATTAGCTATCATATAACTAGCTATTATTACTATTTCAGTGGGGGCAGTTTGATACTTGAAGATGGCCATTGGAATGGCGGCACCATGTGATAGTTAAGATGGTAGGTTTCAGAGCCTGACTGTCTGAGTTTAGATTCCCATGTATCTCTTATGGGATAAGCATCTTTGGCCAAGTTATTTAACCATGCCGTGCCTCAGTTTCCTCATATGTAGGACTGCTGATTGCAGTACCTACCTCACAGGGTTTTTATAAAGATGTAAAGGTTATTGTAAAGAATTAACACATGTAAGACACTTAGAACCCTTTATGGCACATGGCATTTGATTAATATTGTTGGCAATATTATTACCAGCTATTTAACCCAGTTTCAGAACTCACTTATTCGATCCTGCTTTTTGAGTTTTTGGGGTAAAGTGAAAATGAGAACTTTCAGGCAGCCCAGTCATCCTCCAAAACTGCTTTATATATCAGAGGACCGGTTATTGTCTCTCACCTTCAAACCCACCCTTCTGTGCTTCACTCTCTGCAACTGGGGGATGGTACTGGGGGAGGTGGTGGGAAGGGGGACTGCAAACTCATTTCTGCTTAGCCAGCTGGCTCCATGACCGATTCTGCCCACAGGGAGTGCTAATGGAGAGGGTCTCCCTCCTTGCTATCTCCAGCTCCTGTGAGCCTTGAGGGTCTTCACCCCTGCTGTGACTGTGCCTCATGCAGAGCTGGTCACAGACACCAACACTGGTGACAGAAACCTCTTCTCAGGAGTACATCTCTATGGGGCTTCTACATTGTAATCTTCCAAACTCGTCCTTTGTTTCCTCAGCCTGAGGAGTGCTTGCTGCTTCCTGAAATTGCTACCTCTGTGACACCTTTGACTCGTCTTTTTACTCTTTTCACTTACCTGGTTAACAGCTTTATGCCTATTTAATTTGTGTTAAATTATCTCTGTTCAAACAACTGGTATGGTGTTTGTCACCTAATTGGATTGAGGGATAAATTAGGAAATTGCACACTTGTGCAGGAAGCAGAGCACCTGGAGATTATTGTAGGTGAAGCAAACTCTTAGGAAAGATTGACATGTTTCATCTCCATCATACTCTCTTCAGCAGCTGGTATCATCTTAACTTACTACCAACAATTAATAACAGGCCAAAGATGTGATTTACGTTCATGGGAGAAAAAATGGAAAATTGGGAACCTTCCCTCTACCAACTTTTTTTCTCAAGTACCCAGTTGCTACAATTTCATTTTGGCAGTGAATCATTTTGATTCAGCTCCGAAGAAATCAGTGTACCTCAGTAGCAAAGTTAAGACCCTTTATCCCGTCCTCTTTATGCTTCTGTTTTAATAGATCATAATCCACCCACTGCCTCTACCACACACATAATGGGAAGGTAAACTGCAACTCAAACAATTATCTCAAATTCTGTGCCTTCCACTCGTGAAGTTTAAATTTAAAAGAGCTTGCTGTGTTCCGAAACATCTTTGAAAAACAAGAAGGCTGCTTGGAGAGAGGCGATAGTGTGTTCTGAGACCAATGTGGAACTGAATTCAAACCTTGTTTTCCGGCTCAATCTTTTTAATTGTGGCAAATTGTGACTTCCTGTTTTTTTCCGGGGCAGGGACATGGCTAATGAAAAGGCCCCATAAGGATACTTGGACATCAAATGACTCTTACAAAAGAGCATTTTGATGATTTAAGTATAAATAAATTCAAAACATACTGCAGGATTTGATGTCTTTTAAAATCCCCAGGAGGTTAAAAATGGAGAGCCAGCAAAGAACTTGAGAAAATGAGAAACTTAGTGACATGAATTGTCTGACATGAATAGTCTTAGATTATTTGACGGGTTCCCAAATACAGGCTGATGTGCATATTCTTAACTTGGTAGTGAAAGTATCTCAGGTTAATCCTGACCATCACATAAAGCAAGTGCAATTACTTGCTAATTAGAATCTGATTAGAATTAATTAGAATCTGTTTCAGCAAATGAGAATGTATGTCTTTTCATAAGTAAGTCATCCTATGCTAATTAATAACTTTTAAGTTATAGGTGACGTTTCCTATAATTCCTCAAGGAAGTATCTTGGGGGAAAAGTGAAAGCATTTTTCTGTAATATGAGGCTTGGACAAGAGGAAGGGGAAAAGAAAAAAGAAGTGATTATATTTGCTGGTTCCCAAAAGTTTTTGGATAGTGGAAGCATTTGTTTCAATGGATCCATTTCTAAGTTAAAACAAAGTAAATTATGAAGAACATTTCCTGTTACATTTGTTAGCTTTGATGTCAGTATTTCTCATTCTATTAACACTTCTTCCCTGATTTCATAGAGATCAATAAAAGCAAGTCTCTTATTCTCTTCTTCTCCAGAAATCCTGTCAGTAAAATTCTTTGGCACTACACTGAAGGTGGAAGATTAAGAGAGCACTGTATTTTCACAACACCTGGAGAAGATTTATGACATTGGCCATTTTCTTTCCCTTTCTGCATCTTTGTGTCCTGTTCTGTAAGATGGCAGCCTGGGAGTCCCTCAACTTTGAGACCCCCAACCTCTAGCATCTTGGGAGTTAAACATTTTACACTAAGAATTTAACACCCTTTACTTTCTCCGTAATTTCCTTTCCTCCCCATACATGGACTTTATTAATAGAATCATAGGCTTGGTTACCAGATTAAAAGTATTAATAGTTTTGCTTTGTACTTGTTATCTTTAAACGACTTTTACAGCTGATTCGTTTTATAGCCATATTTACAACCTTTTAACTGAGCTCTGTGTTTGCCACATTTCAGTAGTTAGGACTGGTCCTTTTATATACCCTGATGTCTTCACTCTTGGGTTCTTATTTTTCTGTTGGTTGGTGTAGATCTTCAGCAAATATTTTGAAAAGTACATATTTTCTGAGAATGTACAACATCTATCTCTCGTCTGTTCACAAATGGATGAAATTTTGACTTGGTGTAAAAATTCTCGATCTAAATTTTTGGCCTCTCTGTACTTGTAGACATTTTCTATTGTTTTCTGTAATTTAATGATGTGTAGAAGTCTGAGATAAGCTTATATATTTATCAATCTAATTATTTTTTTACTGTTAACCTATTAATTCTACCTGAATGTTTGAGTATTTTCTCTGTAGTTAGAATTTTAAAACAGCTGTCAGAGTGTCTAGAAACAAGTGCCTTAATTTTACTTTGGCCTAATATGAGGCAACTGGCTTGATTTCTATTCAGAATAATTGTGTGTTTGGGCGCCTGGGTGGCGCAGTCGGTTAAGCGTCCGACTTCAGCCAGGTCACGATCTCGCGGTCCGTGAGTTCGAGCCCCGCGTCAGGCTCTGGGCTGATGGCTCAGAGCCTGGAGCCTGTTTCCGATTCTGTGTCTCCCTCTCTCTCTGCCCCTCCCCCGTTCATGCTCTGTCTCTCTGTGTCCCAAAAATAAATAAACGTTGAAAAAAAAATTAATAAAAAAAAAAGAATAATTGTGTGTTTGTGTGTGTGTGTGGGGTGTGTGTGTGTGTGTGTGTGTGTGTGTGTGTGTGTGGTGGGGGGGGGAGAGAGAGAGAGAGAGAGAGAGAGAGAGAGAGAGAAAATGTGTTTTAATTGTTTTCTCTGATTATTCTAGTGTCCTTTTGAGCAAAACCTAAACTCCTTAGTGTAGATCCTATGTTCTTCATATCTTTTGCCTAATATCCTACTATTTTTCTTTTTTAATTTGTAGTTTTACTTTTCTCATGTTTTTCTCCACAAGACAGATTATGTACAATGTGCATACGTGTCCAAGTTATGACCTCTTTTTGCTCCTAGTGTGTTTGTTAAAAAAATTCTGTCTTATTTCTTTGGCTCATCCTCTTCTTCTTTCATCTTGTTCTTTTCTCTTTTCATCTCATCCTGTTCTCTACTTATAGGCTTCACCCTCCTGCCCCCCCACCCCCTTCCCATTTTAAAACAATCTTTTTTTTATTCCTATAAAAGATACCAAATAGCTTTTAAAATTCTTCTGGTTCCTGTCATAAATCATTTTAAGGAAGCAGTCTATTTTCTGAGTTACGTGGTTAATATTCTTTTGGAGTTGTTCTGTAGAATTTTTCAATAGGACTAGGTTGACTTTTCCTTTGAATTCTCATAAGGAAGCCTCCACACGGATACAGCCTCTAATGAGAGTGATTCTCCTGGGCTGGGGTATAACGCTCTCCTCCCTCACCTCCTGGTCATTTGGCACTTGGAACTGATGGGTGACCTGGCATTCTAGGGCCCAGCATGCATTGCTGTCTGGCTCTTCCTCTTGCTGACCCTGCCCACAGCACCCACTTGTCTTGGCGAGGGCTTCACCTCCCAGGTGCACCATGCCACTAATAGACCCGCTCTCATGTTCTGACATATCTGATTGCTTAGATTTTTAGTCCTCAAATAGGTACAACCAGCATTTTGATTACTTCAAAAAGCAACACCCATGCTACAGAGTGGGATTTCCAAGTCTTCTGGATGTTCCTATCAGGCTTAATTTTCAGTGTTGATGGAGGTTTTCCTCTTTTTCTCTGACTTCATGTGCATTTTAATGGCAGCAGCTCTGGCTGCGGCTGCTAGCCAGATGCCATTACAAAGCAGAAATAAAATTATTGGGCCAAAGACTCTGTACACTTAAAACTCTCCGCACATATTGCTGAAGAGCATTCCAGAAATGTTGTACTGGTCTGCTCCTCTGTCAGCCAGAAGTGATTTTTCCCAGGGTTGCTTCTGGATCTATATGACTAATATTTCACAGAAATCACTCTTTTGGGCAAGCTCTTTTATTATCATCTGCCTATAGTTAATCATGGTTGGTATTTGTATCTTTAAAGCATCTAACTAACAAACTTGTCTTTTGTCTTCCTTAAATATAGCATCAGTAAAACAACAACAAACAAACAAACAACAGCAACGATAACAACAACAACAACAACAAAACCAGGGTTTGTTTAAGCCTCGGTTTCCCCATTTACCTGCTGTGTGATCGGGACAAGTTGTTCAAGTTTTCTGTGCCTGTTTACAAAGTGCTGACTGACATTCCCACATGTACCCTTGTGAGGAGCACATGAATGGAGAGCTGGGAAGGTGCCTTGTACCTCTAAATTCTGTAGGAATGTCTGCAGAGTGGTTGAATGAGCAGATTCTCAACTCAGAAAGGTTATCATCACCTCAGCAGATTTCTAACCATCCTGAGATATGTTCTCTTCATCTGTAAAAAAGGTGAATAAAGCATGTGCATGGTGATAAGAACATGATAAAATGGTTTTAAAAACATATCCATGCCCGTGGAGCTGCTGTATGAATTGTTAAATTAATTAAACAAAGAGACCATTAGACTGATGTGGCCCTAATGCCTTGGTGGCCTATGTAAGCAAACCAAAATCTAAGCCAGTAAATGCCTCGGGGATACGAATTCAGAACACTAAGGACAACCAGTCACAAACCACCAGCTGGGCTCAAAGCTGTAGCCATTCAAATTATTGCCTTTCTTTGGTTCCTGAACTATATATAAGTCTTTCCCCTGGCTCCTGCCTGAGGAGAGCTCCTAACTACTTCCAGTTTGGCTCTGCCCGAGTCCAAATTTTTGCTCAAATAAACTCTTAAAATTTTTAATATACCTCAGTTTATTTTCTAACAGGATTAAATGAGGAAATGAACGTAAAGGTCTCAGCAGAGTAAATGGCACAAAATAAGTGCTCAGTAATGTTAGTCATTGTAATAATCATTAAATTAGATGGCAAAGACACGGTACATGTCACCCACATGCACATACATCTGTGGGGTCAGAAATCTAAGTAAAATGGTGTTTAGCCATTTTATGTACTTATTTCTTTTCTGCCTTAACTATAGCTCCAAAGCTATTCTGAAACACTGCTGTAGTTCCTTTTCTTCTTTCTTTCTTGTCTTTTTCCCCCCTTTTGTTCTATTTTGTTTTGTTTCAGGGAAAGCCATCTGACACTTTGCAGCCGTTTATTTGCAAAAGGTTTCCTTTGTTTTCCTCCTCTTGCTCTCACAAACAGTAAAACCAAAAAATTCCCCAAGAAAAACCCAAAACCTCCCACCCCCTTTCTTCTACACAAGATTCAAAATTATTCTTTAAAAAATTATCCCACAAAATTGTTTTTGTTGGGTTCTCTCTTTTTATCCTTTTGTCATGTGGTCACAGCAAGATTGTTTCTTACTGATTTTACGAATTTACTTCTCAAGTCATTAAGAATCTGGTGTGTTGAATGGAAATGATATATGGGATTTTGGGGGGCTGGATTAAACAAAGCACAGTATGAAACGTGTCTTAACAGACATGGAGGGAGCTTACCCTGGTACGTGGCTTTGCTTTGTATGTATCCATGAACAGAGCACAGGTGATGGTCTCACTCTGGGCACCAAGGAATCAGCTAAAGCCTTTGTTGTGATGTCATTGCAGCCCACGTTTTCCCCCTGCTCAGTGCTACTTCCTTTCCTCCACCATGGGCATTGAGCATTCTGGCATTCTCCAGTAATCTCCCTGCATATAAATCTCTGTCCCTGAGCTGGCTTTCAGGGAACCCCACCTGCAATACAACACCCTCCTACATAAAATCCTAGATAGACTTTCTCTTGATTCCATGTATGAAGTTCAAGTTCTTTAGCATGTCTTTCAAGGCCCTTCTCAAGTCGAATCCCAAACTGCAGTAAAACCTTGGATTAAGAGTAACTTGTTCTGTGAGTGTTCCGCAAGATCGGCAAACATTTCTAATAAATTTTAACTTGATAAATGAGCCATGTCTTGTAATATGAGTAGTACATGACACTGAATGTCATGTGATGACACCTGAACCAATGGTTCTTCTCTCTCTCTCTCTCTGTCTCTCTCTCACACACACATGTGAGCTGTGGGATTGTGGGTGATCTTCATTGCAGTGTCAAAGTTCTGTGAGATCTTCAAGAGGAGGCAAAAGCAAGTGTCATTAGACAGGTCCCTTGTTAAAATTGCACAAAAAGCAAAAGATTCCACTGAGCCATTAGATAGCAGTGATTCTGTTTGTGAGAGTGAAAGTCGTCCTACACAATAACCCTCCCCTCTCTTGTCTCCCTCAAACCAGCCACAAAGGTTTAAAGGTAAGCACAGGTTAATTTGTTAATTTGTTTATTTTTATATTATAGTATTGTAGTCATTTTTATATAAATATTTTTGGGTTGTGGAACATCATCTGAGTTTCCATTATTTCTTATGGGGAAATTCACTTTGATATACAAGTGCTTTGGATTACAAGCATGTTTCCGGAACAAATTATGCTCGCAAACGAAGGTTTTACTGGTTTCTTCTTCCCAAATTGAATATGCTGTCCTGTCTCTTTGCCTAATTACATACTTTTCTTCTTCTGCTAGCTGTTCATCTTTTATCTACCTGATAAATTCTTAATTGAAGTATCACTTTTGAACTTCAGGCTTTACCATTGTTCCACTAGAGTATTGTATGCTCGCTTAATGCCAGGGGATGGACTCAGAGAACCATGACCGTGATCTACCAGTAACTTGCCCACCTTGCTGTGTAAGCCCAAGAAATACTGTCCGTGGAATTTAGTAATTGCTTATCTAACATCGTCATTACCTTGTCCTAGTCCTCGCCAGTCCTGCCAGTTCTGATCATGAAATTGTCCTAGGCTTTTGGTTTCTCTTGGCCTGTGCTTAGTCAGTCTTGAGGATTCTTTTATCTCAGATTTGGTCCTTGACCTTCATTCATTCACAGCAACTGCTTGACTCAAGGTTTTAGTTTCTTTCTATCTCTTTAGTATCTATGACTTTTCTTTATAATTTTTAGCTTTCCCAACTTTTCTCTGTCTTTACTGACAATTGAAATAAACCCCTTCGCCATTCTGTGTCTCTTATTGAGAATAAGGGGCATTTGTATTGTCTTGATTTCCATGTGGTTGTAGACTCCCTGAGTGGAAGGACTCTGATATATCTTTGAATCCCCATTTCCTAGCTCAGGGCCTGCACTGAAGAGGTGCCAGTATGACATGTTTGTGGGGTGGAAGATCATCAGATTGTGGAGGCTCTTCATTAGCTGTGCTAAAGTGAGAACCTGACATAAAGACATTTATGATGCTCACATAACTGAATTGTTTGGAATCTGATATTCTCTCTACAAGGTGGGCTAGTGTCATTGTTATGATGCAAGGGATATTCAGGGAAATTGGCAGTAAATGGTTCTGTGAGAAGGATGTCCTGTATTTCAGACACTGGGCTGAGTGCTGTGATGATTTAACAATAACACCTACAGGGCTTATATGCCCAGTATGCTCACAATCTTATGGGGCTGACAAGAAATACCTAGGAAACTGGTTAGAAACCTGTAAGTTTTGAGAGAAAGCTATTGGTCATAGAACCTGGGAGCTGCAAGAAAGGAGAAAAGATGGGGATCCAGGAGGAAATGGGATCAGGACTGAATTTTAGTTCATCACCAGACTCACTGCACTGTGCTTCTCCAAGGCAAAACATGTCTTATTTATATTTATACTGGCAGTGCCCCCTTGCACACCTCCAGCTAATTCCCTAGTAGAAAGCCTGCCGTGTGGTCAGGTTATCATAGATATTGGATGAAGGACCATTCAAAGGCTAGAGAATCAAGCTCAGAGGATGGACAGAAGTACTGGAGGACTGCCATTGGGGAACAGCCATGGGAGTAGTCTCCTTAGGCCTCTATTACTGGCACGAGTGGCCCTGGAATTTCAGGTCTGTGCCTCTGGTTTATCGGTGCTCATGCCTCCCTTGTGAATAATTTCCCAAGTGATGCTGCATGTTTGCATCACCTCCCTGAGATTCAGACTTCTAGAGAGGCGTATTTCATCCTCTGGTTGGCGAGGGCAAGCCTAGGTCACTGTTGATGTCCCAGAATGTGGGGATGGCAGATAGGAAGCAATGTTGATTTCATAGTGGAAAGAAATTCCTGCCTCTTCTGGGGACTCACGCTATGATGATTCCCTCCCCTACTCCTCACACCTATATAGAAAGGGTATGTAGATGCTGCCTAGCCAAAGATGACAAGTATTCATCGAGGGATGACAAGTTATGAGCTTAGGCTTTTGGGCAACTTGTGTAAATTTGCTAATTCTGCCAGTCGACAATGGGCTGCACCCACAGAAAAAGGCTTAGAAGTGGATAATTAGTCTCTCACATCTTCACCAGGGCTCTGACAGTTGGCAATATTTAACCACTCTTAAAAGAATGATCCATGAAACTTGTCTGGATCTTTTTCAGATATGAAAACTAAATCCAGCTTTCTCCTGTTTGCCTGCACATCTGTGATATGTATTGTACAACCACAGAGATACCTTTGTAGTATGAGGAGGTTTCCTCAAGGGAGAAACACACACATGGGAAACAAGTGAAATAGCCAACACTGAGTGGGCAAGACAGTTGAAATTTGGCTTCATGACCACCCTACACCTTCTGAATCATTGAAAGAGTCAGCTTGTAGTGGTAACAGACATGGTAAGCTGGTTATATCAGCCATATAATGTACCTTTTGTATGGGATTAAGCATTTCTTCATGTTAATGCTTATGCCATGTTTTTTTTGGAGTACAAACTAAGCCTGGTGGATTTTTGTGTCTCAAATGAAACACGAACCATTTTCAAAGATCAGGAAATGGGTTATTTCTCTGGGAACTGATCACTGTGTGCAAAGATTCATTAATGAGCATTATGGACAATTTCAGATTTTGCTCATTATTTTATAAATCCTCCTGAGCAAGGACTGTATTTTTATTTTAACTTCTCATACTGGCTCACATAGTGAGGTTGGCTCATTTTGTCGTTCACATCTGAAGAGAGTCCTACTTTTTATTCATCTCTAACAGCCATTTATTTGGTTCTCATGATGAAGCCCTGAAGCAGGGGAAGTGCTATCCCATTTTACAGGTGGTGAAACTAAGCCTCATAGAACTTAAAGGTTTCATTAAGGTCACACTGTTGGTAAGGGATGGGTTTAGGTCTGAATCCTAGATTTCTTATCTTCAAGTTCATAGCTTTTATAACTAACATTGTAATGAAGCCAAATGAAGCAGCTGGTCATAAAATGATGTTTGAATTGACACCTCCTATCTTACATTCTTAAAAGGACTTAATGATATCTTTTAACAAAGGGTATTTTTTTGAGAGCTCTTGGTGGAGTTTCAACAGAAATAGTACTGGATAACTCTACTCCTTCCCTTTGATGAACAGTGGAATTGGTCAAGTTTAAGACTTTTCATACTCCATCACTAGGATGTAGCAAGAAAGAACCTGGTTTTATCTTGTTTTACTATAGAGGAAGCAGAGGCATGTTGGCGATCCTAGTATCAGGTATGCGAAGAAAGTTTAGGAGGCCCCTAAACCACCCCTAAACCCCTGGATTAATATTTATATAATTTCACACTTAATAATGGAATATTAAACACATCTTACCATATAGGTCACTTGAGATACAAAGAATAATCTCATTAATTCATTCTTCTGTTGTTCTTGACAAAGTAACAAATATTATTCCATGACTGATATAAATTTAATTAACCATGAACAGATTCAGCCAAGTTAGTTCTTTTGACTAACTCAGACTTACATAAAATTGTAATAAGTACGTTTATGCACTGAATTATGATAAAAATATATGACATATATCTGTTACCTGCTGTAGAAACTTAAACTTGTTCTTAAAAATTAAGTTACCATTCAGAAATTAAACAGTGCATACAGTTATCATGACCTGCCTGTCACCTGTCATTGTAAGCATTTATAAATCAACAGATATGTATTTTTTCCTCTGATCAGTAAATGTTTGTGTGCTCATTAACTGAAGTGATTCTGTGAAGCTACATTCAGCTGAACCTTAGCTGCTGAACACAAAAACTGTGGAAAACTCAACTTAGAAGGAATCCTTCTCAAGCATTTTATATAGAGGCCCTGCTTTAAATATGAAAACATTTAAATTGTTAGAAATATGAGTGTCTCCTTCCTTCCTCCCTCCTTCCCTCCCTTTTTTTTTTTTTTTCAACGTTTATTTATTTTTGGGACAGAGAGAGACAGAGCATGAACAGGGGAGGGCAGAGAGAGAGGGAGACACAGAATCGGAAACAGGCTCCAGGCTCTGGCCATCAGCCCAGAGCCTGACGCGGGGCTCGAACTCACGGACCGCGAGATCGTGACCTGGCTGAAGTCGGACGCTTAACCCACTGCGCCACCCAGGTGCCCCTCCTTCCTTCCTTTTTAAGAGAGATGGACAGAGTGCAAGTGGGGGAGGGGCAGAAAGAGAGGAAGACAGAGAATCTTAAAGCAGGTTCCAGGCTCTGAACCGTCAGCACAGAGCCCAACGCAGGGCTTGAACACACGAACCGTGAGATCATGACCTGAGCCGAAGTTGGATGCTCAATGGACTGAGCCACCCAGAAGCCCTTCTTCTTCCTTTCTTTAAAACATCATCACTTTTTTTCAATAGCTATTAGATATAGAAATAGATTTTCATATAGATAGATGATACACAAATCTTAGTACACTGCTGGTAGACTACTAGATTTTTTTAATGAGATTTTCCTGGCTCTGTAGGAGTGTGACTTGATTTGGAACTTTATGGCTATCCCTCAAAACACAAAACAAACCAAAAATCCATGGATTAGTCACTGATGTGAATGATTTGGGTTTTATTTCCTACCCAGGTTCTCCTACTGCTCAGTAACACTGATTCAGGTGATTACAACATATGTTGCTTTCCAGCTGTCTTAGATGATTGATCATTCATTGACTAAAAAAGTATTTGAGTGCTTACCATGTTCACTGTGTTGGAGGCACTGGGAACATGACAAGGCCTCTACCCTCAATAGAATATATATTCCTTTTACTTGGAAAAGACCTTAAAATACAGTTAATGTATCAGGGGGTGAAAATTCCATGAGGGAAAGTAAATCAGTATAAGGAGATAAGGAGTGCCAGATAGAAGGTGAAGTGACCAGGGGTGAAAATGTCAGGAAGATGCTGCTTATCATGGGCCTGAAGGATATGAGAGAATGAGCAAAAGTGAGTATCTGGGGGAGGAGTGTTCCAGGCAGAGGGAATACCCAGTATAAAAGAACTTGAGGTAACATTTTTTTTTCTTGGTTCTTCAAGGAATATAGAAAACAGGCTAGAGTGGCACTACAGACAAATAAGGTTATGCACACCAACAGCATGGTTCAAATTTTAGTTACCAAGATATATTAATTGCTAGTAATTGCATGAAGTGCAGACTTTGCTGCTAGCTTTTCATTCCACAAATCTCTACATAAGTAACAGATTAATGTCATGATCAGCGACCAATCACATCACTTCTTTCAAAGGCTGTCCATGATTGGACGCCATGAATATGTTATTTAGTTCACATGCAGACAACAAGGTATGCAGTTATGCTGTTTTCTTGTTTTCCAGTGATAAAACCACCCACATCCTACCATAAACATTTCATGAAAATACAGGAAAATGCACAAATACTCAGTAGCATTGGAAGTTAAGGGTATTAATCTTCAATGTAGATGGGTGGTTTTGGGAAATGATCTGGGGCTGATTCATGTCTAGAAATAGAACAACTCCACCAGGCAGAAAGGAACTAGAAATTTTCCACCCACTTGAGTTGTATACCTCAGGTGTGGAGACAGTGTCAGATTGGAAAATCTCACAGTCACTCCCAGGTTTGGAGGGAGTTGACTTTTGGGGCAGCCACAGTTAATATCCCCTTCCCTACCCTGCTGGCTGCTGAGGGAATTACTGTAGTTGGTCAACCCTCCTTAATCTATGCTACAACCACAACCCTGAGATAAATGTTATTAATCCTTTTAAATTTAGAGTTTATGGGGCACCTGGGTGGCTTAGTTGGTTAAGCGTCCAACTCGATTTCGGCTCAGGTCATGAACTCTCGGTTTGTGAGATTGAGCCCTCTGTTGGGCTCTGTGCTGACAGTGTGGAGCCTGGTTGGGATCCTCTTTCTCTCCCTCTCCCTCTCTCTCTACCCCTCCCCTGTGTTCTCTCTCTCTCTCAAAATAAATAAATAAACTTTTAAAAAAGTTTAGAGGGTTTGGGAACAAACTTAGTAAACCTTTTCATTTCTTTGTTCATTTTAAAATCTTTAACCCCCTAAAATCTTTAACCCCCTATATGTTATGAAAATAAGTGTTAGTATTTTATTTTTCCTCAATGTTAAAATGAAAAATGTTATATAAAAAGTTGAAACAATAATATAATAGATACCCATATATTCTTTATCATGGCCATTCTGTTAACATGCCATTCTGTTTACTCTCTCTTTCTTGCTCCATAAAATTTTCTGTACCATTTGAAAGTACATCATGACATTTCATCTCTAAATACTTCGAAACAGACATCTGAAGATATGGACAATTTCCTACATAATCATAATACTATTATGAGTCATAAGAAAATTAATAATAATTTCATAATATCATCTACTATCCAGGCCAGATTTAAATTTTTCCAATTGTTTCAAAAAATTTTTTTGGAGCTTTTAAAATTGTTTTTGGAAACAGAATCCAATTTAGGATCCCACAGTGTTCTTGGTTGTTATTTCTCTTAGACCCTTTTAATCTGGAATAATCACACTCCCCACCCCACCTCCCCACACTGTCTTTTTTCTTTTTCTTTTCTTTTCTTTCTTTTCTTTTGTTTTTTTAACTCCCTGACATTTTACATTATGGTGAGCCCAGGCTAGTTGTCTTATAGACTCTATTGCATTCTGGATTTCGCTGATTATTTTCAATTGATATCATTTAACTCCTTCCTGTATGCCTTTTATTCCCTATAAATTGGAAACTATGTCTAAAGGTTTAATTAGATTCAGGGCAAACATTTTTAACAAGAGTAGAACATTAAGTAATGTTGTATATTTCATACTGCATCGCATCAGGGGGCACAAAATACCAGCTTGTCTCACTATTAGTGGTGCTAATTTTGATTAATTGATTAGGTTGATCACTGCCAGATCAGACCAATGCTAAAGTTGAAAATATAGTACAAAGAATTCTCATATGCCCTTCACTTGGATTCCCCAAATGTTGATATTTTAAAATATTTGCTTTATCATTTTATTCTCTCTTTATGTCTCTGTCTATATATGTAATTTATAGATATAAAAAATATATAATTTTTTTTCCAAACCATTTGAGATAAGTTACAGACAACAGTGCCCCTTTATTGCTATATGCTTCAATGTGTATTTCCTAAATTCAAGGGCATTATTTTACATAACCACAGTATAATGGTCAATTAGAAAATTAACATTGATAGAGTATGATTATCTAGCCTACAAACCTTGTAATTTTACCAATTGTCCTAATATCCATTAGAACAAAAGCATGTATTTTTTTGGCCTAGGATCCAATCTTGAATCACACTGAGTTTGGTTGTCATGCCTCTATAGTCTCCTTTAATCTGAAACAGTTGTACAGTGTTTCTTTTTAGGGATGGCCTTGACATTTTTTTTTGAAGTTTAGTTATTTATTTTGAGAGAGGGGGGCAAAGAGAGAGGGAGAGAGAGAATTCCAAGCAGTTCTGTGCTGTGAGCGTGGATCTCGATCTGGGGTGTGATGTGGGAGCTTGACCCCATGAACCATGAGATCATGACCTGAGCCAAAATCAAGAGTTGGATGCTTAACTGGCCCAGGTGCCCTGACCTTGATATTTTTGAAGAGACCTGGTCAGTTGTTTTGTAGAAGGCCCCTCAATTTGAGTTTCTTTATTATTTCTTCATTATGGGATTCAGGTTATGCATTTTTGATAGGAGCACCACAGAAGATATTTTCGTGTCCTTCTCAGGAAGTGCCTCATTATCAGGAGGCATATGCTATCTACTCTTCCAATTACTAGAAATGTTTTCTGTGATCCCTTGGTTAATGAAAGCGGGTTCTGTTAGCCTTCTTCAGTGTAAAAATCCTGCAGCCAGAGTACAGTCATGCACTGATTGGCTAAGGCCTAGGATACATTCTCTTTCCCAAAAGTGGGTATTGAGTCAGCTCTTTCCAACTAATTATTTTATTTATTTATTTATTTATTTATTTATTCATTCATTCATTCATTCATTCTTTTTATTAGCACATTTTTTTTTAACGTTTATTCATTTTTGAGAGACAGAGACAGAGTGCGAGCAGGGGAGGGGCAGAGAGAGAGGGAGACACAGAATCCGAAGCAGGCTCCAGGCTCTGAGCTGTCAGCACAGAGCCCCATGCGGGGCTCAAGCTCACGGATCACGAGATCATGACCTGAGCTGAAGTTGGATGCTTAGCCAGCTGAGCCACCCAGGCACCCCCCAACTAATTATTTTAAATTAATATGCATCTTGTGGGGAAAGTACTTGAGACTATATAAATATATTGTTTCTCTTCAAACTGTCATCTACCAGTTTTAGCATTCATCGATGATTTTGTGTGAACAATTATTACCTTGGTGTTTGTGAAGTCCTGATTTTATAATTCACTTTTTCCTTTCTGTATATGTTTTTAATTTTAGATAAATAGAGAGAGAGAGAGAGAGAGAGAGAGAGCATGCACATGAGAGGGGCAGGGGCAAAGGGGGAGAGAGAAAGAATCTTAAGCAGGCTCCATGCTAAGCATGAAGCCCGATGTGGGGCTCAATCCCATGACCTTGGGATCATGACTTGAGTGGAAATCAAGAGCTGGATGCCCAACCCACTGAGCCATCCGGGAGCTCCAATTATCTTTTTCCTTTTAAAGTTTTATTTCATCATGCACTTTATGTAAAAAAAAAAAAAAAAAAAAAACAAACAAAAAAAAAACCTTTTCTGTTGTTATTGTAATGTGAAAAGGCCCAAAGTGTTATTTTTATAAGAAGCGAATTGCTGGAGTAATGTCAAAATTTGTGCTTTACTAACTTATTTTAATATAGTCTCCCTAGGGGCGCCTGGGTGGCGCAGTCGGTTAAGCGTCCGACTTCAGCCAGGTCACGATCTCGCGGTCCGTGAGTTCGAGCCCCGCGTCGGGCTCTGGGCTGATGGCTCGGAGCCTGGAGCCTGTTTCTGATTCTGTGTCTCCCTCTCTCTCTGCCCCTCCCCCGTTCATGCTCTGTCTCTCTCTGTCCCCAAAATAAATAAACGTTGAAAAAAAAATTAATATAGTCTCCCTAAACTGTAAGCTCAGTCAGGGCAGAAATTTTTGTCTTACTCACTGCTGGATACTCAAGGGGTCAAACATAGAGCAGGTGCTCAATAAATGTTTTTAAATGTAATTTTATAATTAAGGAACTGGAGACTTAAGGTGATGAAGTAACTGTAAAAAAAAATAAAAATAAAAAAAAAAATGGCAGAGCCAGGATTCCAACCAAGGTGGCACGCTTTCCTTGACCTCATTACTACAACAAATGGGTGATGTTTATTTTTCATGTGTTTTCTGAGTTTGAAGAAGCCATTACCTTACGTTTTGTTTTAAATGGCTTTCTGGTTCTAATAGACTACACCGGGAATAAAAATTAATGAGATAGAATCAGTGGTAATGCTGTATGACCACCTCTATTCAATCATGTCACTAAAAAATGAAAGCAAGACTCTTATGTAATCCAGTGGTGGCTTATCCCCATTGTATTTCATGATGCCTGTAAAAGCAGCTACTACAGGAGGCTTCTGCATGGTGGAGACATTTCAGAGCTGGGGTGTGCTTTCTGAGCACTAAATGTGCCTTATTGTAGAAACAAACTCATGAGTGCAACATATTCCTGATTTCTTTCTCAGTACAGTTGAGGCATTGCTGTGATCTAAGGCAAAAGAAATGAGATCTGAAGAAATCAGGGGGATCCACAGAGTATATCTATAGCATTTACCATTTACCAGTGGTGTGCACTGAATTGAAATGGTTTCAGCTTAAATGATGTGACCTCAGAGGAAACTCCTTGCTTATATTCACTTAAATCTGTGTTGGGAAGGGCACAGCTCTCATGGACAGATGCCCATGTTCTAGGGTAAGACACAGTCACTGACTGAAGAGTGGATTTCAGGTGGATGTGACAGCTTGTCCATTGACTTGGACATCTTGGTTCTCTGCCTCCCTTTGGTCTTAAGAGGAATGAGAATTAAGTTTGGGACATAAGAAAAGTCTTTAAATTTAGAATCTTGAGGCCATAATAAAATACTTTGGGAGTCGTAGTATTCAGAAGCTGGTTAAATTTACACATGTTTTATGCCTCCAGCCACAAAACAATAGTTGGCCAAATTACAGTCTATTTTTACTGCTTTAAAAAAATGAAAAATCAAGCCATAGAAGAATTTTTTGTGAATTAATTTTTCGGGGCACTAAAGCTTATTGCTATACATGACAAAACATTTCTGATTTTACATACTCTTGATGGAAATTTTTTTCTAAATGGTGTTATATCGAATAGTTCATGGGATACACAGAATAATTTTGGCTAGCAATGTGAGGACACACAATTTATCAGTCTGTTTGCTTTTTCTTACCATAGGCAGATCCAACTTTTGCTCTTTCAAACCTCGTTAATTAAGATATATTCTCTGGGGAAGCTCCTGGGTGGCTCAGTCTGACTCTTGGTTTCAGCTCAGGTCACCATCTCATAGTTTTGTGAGTTTGAGCCCCACGTTGAGCACAGAGTCTGCTTGGGATCCTCTCTCTTTGCCCCTCCCCTGCTTGTGCCTCTATGTCTCTCTGAAAATAAATAAATGAACTTAAAAAAATATTTAATATTTTTAAATATTTAAAATTTAAAAATTGACAGCCTCCTTAGTAAGTATTTGCTTGCTGTGCAAGGAATTTGAGATAGAACTTGGACTTGTGTGGAACACATCAAGCGTAGGATTTATATCAGGACTTTTTAGTTGCAAATGATAGAAAAATTTCGTTAAACTGGACAGAGCAAAAAAGGAAATTTATTTATTCACATAATGGAGAAACCTAAGAGTACATGTAGCCTTAGACAAGACTAGATATAGGAACTCAAGAATATTGCAAACCAGTCTCTCCCTATCTTTCCTCTGACTTTCCTGTGCTGATTTCATTCCCAGTATCTCCCTCATAGTGACAAAATGGCTGCCACGATCTCTCAGCCTGTATCTATAAAATTCTGAATCTTCAGAAGATGAATCCTTTTCTAAAATAGTTTGAAGGAAAATTTCTGGGCCTGGTTTTCACTGGCTCATATTTGGTAACATTTTTATTCTTGAACCAATTCCTGTGTCCAGAGTCCTGTAATACACTGATTGGCTAAGGCCTATGATACCTTCCCTTTCCTGAAAATGGGTATTGATTCAGTTCTTTCCAAATCACATTATGTAAGAATGGGAGAGGAGCTGATTCTCCCAAGTAAAACAGGTCAACAAAAGAAAGAGAGATAGATGAGGGATGGCCAATAAACATTAAATATCTGTATCAGGTTGAACCCAAACAATAACACAAATAATTGTTTGGTATGAAACTTCACATTTTTTGGAAACGCTTTTACAGACATTATTTCATTTAACCTTCAAGACAATTTCATAGGGGAAGTAGGAGGGATTGTTAGTCCCATTGTACAGAAAAATGGTTTGTTTGGGAGCATGTAAGGGTCCCTTCCTGCCTGCAGCTGCCCAGTTAAGCCAAATTAAGATCTCCTCTGATTAAATCCCTCCCTGTCTGCCAGAAGGCAGTGCTGTTTAGAGCAAAGCTTCTGCTGGTTCTATTTTGGTAAGAGGGCATTTGCAATCTTTGGCCTCCTCAGTGAGCCTGAACTTCTGGTTTCAGTTTTTGTAACAACCACAATACCTCAAAGAGGAATTTTTACTGGAATATGGGAAAGGGAAGAAATTCTCATTTGTGTTATTGTTTTATTATTCCTCCGTGGATTAAGAGCAGCAAAACTGTCTTTATTAAATTAAGTAAATATGAGGAATACCATAGAACTGCTGAAGGCTCTAGCAGAAGGAATCATTAAAAATCATTTAGCCCTCCCACTCCCATTTTGCAGATGTGGAGACTGAGGACCTCAGGGAAGGTCCTGAGGACATAATTCAGGACATAAATGGCCTATTTCCACAGATCTAGTTAGAAATAGTGGCTGGCACTAAAGTTAGACTTTCTGGACTCCAAACCATTGTTTTCCCTCCTATTTGACACTGCTTTTCTTACCAGGTATGTACCATGTGGAAAAATTATCGTTCATTTATAGGACTAAACTGTTTCATTCTATTTGCAATGATATATACAATATAAAGAAAAACAAAACAAATAAAAGAATGTGAAATATTTTACCTCCTGAATTTAGCCCCATCCTGCTGACCCCCAGCAACTCTGAAAAGACCAAGCTTTCTAGCCCTTGCTCCCTCACTTTAGGGTGGGATTGTCAAATCTAGCTAAAAAGATAGAAGGCCCAATTCAATTTGAACTTCAGATAAACAATGATAAGTTTTTTAGTATGTCCCCTCTAATATTTAGAACATACCTCTGCTAAAAATTATTTGTTGTTTATCTGAAACTCAAATTGAATGTGGCATCCTGTATTTTATCTAGCAAGATACTTTGGGGACCTACCAGAAGAACTTGACTTTGTTGGGAGAGGAGAACAGTTAATAATTGTTGATTGATGATTGGGTCTGATCTTGGGGAAAGAAAGGATGGACTGGGCTCAGGAAGACTCTCCTCTGCTCTCTCTCAAGCTTAAAGCTTTGAAGAAGGAGAGTCCAAATTACCAGAAAACCAGGAGTGGGGTTAAGTCATGATCTTTCTTTTTTAAATCTTTTTTTTCAACGTTTATTTATTTTTGGGACAGAGAGAGACAGAGCATGAACGGGGGAGGGGCAGAGAGAGAGGGAGACACAGAATCGGAAACAGGCTCCAGGCTCAGAGCCATCAGCCCAGAGCCTGACGCGGGGCTCGAACTCCCGGACCGTGAGATCATGACCTGGCTGAAGTCGGACGCTTAACCGACTGCACCACCCAAGCGCCCCAAGTCATGATCTTTCAAAAGGAAGTGCAAATTGCAATCTGAGTCAAGATAAACTGACTCAGGCAGTGAGCATTCACCATATTTGGGGGCGGGAGGATGGGGGCAGCCAGGTCTCCTTGCTCTGCTGTGATGATCATATTCTAGAGCACAGCTGGGGTCTACAGAATGTTGGTGAGTACATTCGTCCATCTGCTCACCCACAAGCTCACCTTGTCTTATTAAAATCAGTGGTTGCACAGTTTATTAATTTATTTCTTTAACCATTTTTCTGATTAAGAAAATCCCTCAGAATCAGGGACTCAGGACAAAGAAGGAAGGGGTTAGTTCATAAATCTGACACCTAAGAAATACTGACTATGTGCCAGATGGTCATGCCAGCTGCTTGAAAGTTAAACCCCTCCTTTCTTTTTTCCCTTTCCTCCTTCAGCCTCTCATTTCTCTTTCCCTCTTTTCCTTCTTTCCTTCCTTCCTCCACTCTCCTTTTTCTCCTCTCCCATAAGAATCCATCCAAATATGCTTTTTGTGTATCCTTTTGTCTATGTTTTTGTAAAATGCTCATTATATTTTTGTATGGATGCTTTTAAAATTTACACAAATACCAGTGCTCTATACACCTCATTCTTTTTAAATTAACTCCCTAACATGTATTTTAAGATCTGTTTATGTTGCTGTGCCTACACTGGTGAGGAAATTGGTTGGTTACTTTTAACTGCTTTTTTTTTCTTTTTCTTTTTCTTTTCTTTTCTTTTCTTTTCTTTTCTTTTCTTTTCTTTTCTTTTCTTTTCTTTTCTTTTCTTTTCTTTTCTTTTTACTTTATCTACAGTATGTACCTTGAAGGCCAAACCCATTATTAATATTAGAATCTACAATGCCAAGTTTAGAGGCTCCCACTTAAAAAGCGCTTAAGCAATTTGTATTGAGGATTGAAAATATGATTATGAATAGTGGTGCTCAATTAAAATTTTGTTGACTTGAGAGGAATGAGATGCCAATGAAGAAAGCAGCCACTTTTATAGATACTTGGGATTCTCTGAGGAAGAATTTCCATGTTGTCAAAATCTTTGACAATCATTAGTTAGCGTTTCTAACTTCAACTTAATACCAATGAGCCATAGTCATAAGTACGATTACCTTGGGACTTCTGAGTATAGTTGAAAAGGTTTTAACATAGTCTTATGTAAAAGCACAGCTTTGGGAAAACAAAAGTGATACACCCAGAGTGTAAATTCCAACTCAACTCACAACTGGGGTAGAATTAGCCTTTAATGGAAATCAGTTAATAGCATTGCTCAGGTCCTGTCAGTTCTTATGAAATGCAGATCCCTGCCTGCCTCGAATCAAATGAAATGTAGAAAATTCTACTTTCATTTCCCTCAAGTAGGGTACCTGAAAAAAGTTTTTTTGAGGTGAAAAATACCAACAATATTAGTGGATTCACGTCTTATTCTTCTGCTTTCAAATGCTCTTTACTGAGGGAGCCCCAACATCCATTTGGCTGGGAAGCCATTTGAGCTGTGTGTTGTGGAAAAAAACCCACGATGTGACTGAATGGGGCTCGGGGCTCGGTGGGACCTCTTGGAAGCAGGGCCCTGGAAGCCAGTCGCTCTCCCACCATCCCCCGCCTCCACCTCAAGAAGAGAGGAAATGTATTCAAAGGCCCTTAGCTTGTGCTCTGGCATTCAGGGCACTGGCTGGGGGCTGTTGAAGCGACATGCAGCAGCTGGTATGTAGGGATTCCAGGGCAAGTTTTCTCTTGGGCTTCTGTGCTTTCAGAAAGAAGCCGTCTTATGAAAAAAAGATTATCATAAATTCCTTCTCAACTTTACAGTATTGTGCAATCATTGAAATCATGGCTTTTGGAGCCAGACCACCCTGGTTTTGCAGACCAGGTCTGCCACAGAGGAGCTGAAGGACCTTGGCCAAGTGGCAGAACCTCCAGGAGCCTCAGTTTTGTCATCCAAACAACAAGGCTACACAGGTGCCTTTACAGCAGAACTTCTTAGGGGCTTTCATACGGCAATGTCCACTGTGAGTCTCCAACAGATTGTCAGAGTAATGTAGGACTTCCCGTAAGTATTCGCCATGGAGTACTTCTTTCTCAAAACATCTCAGAGGGCTAACTTTGTGAGCCACACATTTGGCGAATGCTGCTCTATGAGGATGTTCTAGATACTTTTTAAGTCGTGACTAAACAGTAACTATTGATTAATAGATTGCTGAGAACTTACTACAGCTCAGGCACCATTCTACGCACTTTGCATGTATTATATTTATTTCTATACATCACCTGTATAAGATAGGTGCTATTATTATCCCTCTTTTGCAAATGAGAACACCAAGGCACAGAGAGTTAATTAACTAGCCCAAGGTCACCCAGCTCTCTTCAACTGTCTAATTTGCCATCCAACCTAGATCTCAAGTTTTTTGTTTCAAATGACCACATTTTTCATTTGTACAAGTTCTATTTGGTTCTTTTTCAGATCCATCCATTCTTTTTATCACTGTCCTGTTTTTTCATTATAGTTTCCATTCCTTCTTTTAGCTCTTCAATAATTTAAAGCATTTATTTTGTAGTGTCTGAGTTTGCTATATAATTTCTGATTCTTGGAGTGCAAATTATTCCATTTGCTGCATCTATTATCTATCACAGTGGCTCATTTCCTTGGGTAATTTAAGCGTTTTTGCCAGTGAGTTTATCTCCAGGATACATGGTTGTTTGCTAATTGCTGCTGTTTCTCTCTGGGGCTGCAGTGTTGCCAAATTTAGCAAATAAAATACAGAATACCCAGTTAAAATTGAATTTCAGAAAAACAATGACTATACCTTTAGTATAAGTATGCCCTCAAATTTCAACTTAAAAAATTATTTAACTTAAATTCAACTTTAACTGGATGAACTGTATTTTACCTGACAACTCTGTATGGGGGAGTCCTCAGTACCCTGCTTTTTGGAAGTCTGTCTGTACAGTGATTGTACCATTGAGTACAGTTGAATCCATAGGTATTGCCAAGGGTCAAACCAGTTTTTGCACACTTTCTCGGCTTGGGGTTGCTATTAAATGTGGGTTATGTAAATTTGGTTGCTGGATGGTCATACTTGCAGGTTGACCTTGGACAGAAGGATTGTCTGAGATATAGGATGTTCAGGGCTAAAACCAGAAGAATTTAGCAAACGGGGATGAGCCAGTCATCTAATGCACACCCATGTGTAGTATGGACTGGGAGTCTTGACTTCTTACAGAGACTACCCCTCTTTCCTTTTATTCCTTTTCTACTTTCTGGGCCTATCTATCTGAGGACTATTGCTCAGGATTTATCTAATTCTCTTTTCATATAAAGGGCAGCCTTTTGAGGGTCCAAGTTAATACCTGTACATACCTCTTCAACTGGCCATGTCCCCTGTCCTAATATGGATGTTAAATTTCCAATCTCTTGGCCCATCTGGCCTATCTTTGGGCTTAATACTCGTGGGATATCAAGTTGCTCACTGAACTTTACTGGTCAGGCTTTGAGTTTCCCTTTTGTTTCTTGGATTTTCTTTCTTTTTTTCTCTGAAACTTGGCTGTTTGTGTTTTTGTTTTTGTTTTTAGTTGTTATATTTAATGCAACATGTTTATGCATTTGTGGAGAGGGAGAGAACCTCATTAGCTGGCCACCGTCTTGGCAGGGTGATAAACATCTCCGTATTAATTGTATTTTCTATAACATGCATATAAAAAAAGAATTAATAATATGAGCAATGTAATGATGCTGAAACACTCATCTGATGGAGGGTATGTCAATAGGCACAGCCTTTTGAGAACATAACATGAGAAGAATTACCAAGAGCCTTAAAAATGTTTATATGTCCTAACACAGGAGTCAATACTAAGGAAATAATCCAAAATACAGGAAAAGTTTGAAGCAAAAATATACTTTTTATAATGTTGTTTATGATAAACAACAGTTGGAAACAACCTGAACATCCATAAGTAGGAGAATGGTATGTTTATAGTACTTTCATATCCTGGAATCTCATATAAAATTTTGTTTACAAACATTTTTACTGAAATGGAAAATTGTGTTCCATATTTGTAGTGAGTATTATATGTGCCAGAAACTGTGCTGAATACTTTATACTAATATAATCTCCATAATTTCTGAAGTAGATATTATTATCTCCATCATACAAACTGAGTGTCAAGTTTTCTGATGAGAAACCCAGGTTACCTGACTCCAAAGCTTATTTTCAGAACCACCAAACTCAGAACAATTGTGTTTAAGTTTTAGAGTAAGAGGCCCCTGGGTGGCTCAGTCGGTTGAATGTCCCACTTCATCTCAGGTCATGATCTCATGGTTTGTGAGTCCGATCTCCAAATTAGGCTCCCGACGTCAGCACAGAGCCTGCTTCAGATCCTCTGTCCCCCTCTCTCTCTGCGCCTTCCCCAATCTCTCTTTCTCAAAAATGAGGAAACATTTTAAAAAAGAAAATAAAAATTAATTTAGAGTAAAAATCAAAAGTAAATAAAGCAAAATATTAATGGTGGTTGCCTCTGGTAGAGTGAAACTGTAGAAATTCTGCTTTCTTTTTTATCCTTTTTCACAGTTTCAACATTTTCTTCATTAACATGTTCTTACTATCAGAAAAGAAGTTCTAAATTAAAGAAAAAAGTAGGTTGATTCCATGTTTCTTTCTTAGAGAAGTTCCAACTAATTACAATGGTTTCCCTTTTATACTTATTTGACAGGAGTTTCAAAAAAGCCAAACAATATTTAAAAAGATAACTCTCACCAGGGGTGTCTGGGTGGCTCAGTAGGTTGAGCACTAGACTCTTGATTTTGGCTCAGGTCATGACCCCAGGGTTGTGGTATTGAGTCCCATGTAAGGCTCTGTGGGGAGTTTGGAGCCTGCTTAATATTCTGTCTCCCTCCACTAGGTGTGCTTTGATTTGTTCCTTGAAGTAGCCCTGGAAAAGAAAACAAACAAACAAACAAACAAAACAAACAAAAACAAAAACAAAAACAAAAAATCCCCAAACTCCCTACCCCTCGCCCCTGCTCACACTTTCTCTCCCTTAAAAAAAAAGATAACTCTTCTCTTAAGAACCTTTATAACTTGAAACATTTTTTAAAGGTATGATTCATCTTTTTTTTTTATTGTACACTTCTACTAGTTTTGAAAAATGTGTATAGTATATAACCACCATGTTAATCAAAATGTAGTGAGGCTCCATCACCCTGCCTAAATTCTCTCTTGTCCTTTTGTGGTCGGCTCCTCCCCTGACCTCCAGCCCCTGGTTACCCCTGATCTGATTTGTGTTCCTGTAAGTTTTCCTTTCCCTGAGTGTCATATAAATGGAATCATAGAAAGTATATTGCCTTTTTTTAAACTACCTTTTGAGTCTGGTTTCTTTAACTTGGAATAATACACTTGCGATTCACCATATTGTTGCATGTATCAGTATTTTTTTTTTTATGAGAGGTATTCCACCTAGGAATGTGCCACAGTTTATTTATTCAATCATTGGTTTAAGGACTTTAAGGTTGCTTACAGTTTTTGAGTGCTTATAAATAAATCTACCATAACCATTAATGCTCAGGTTTTTTTGTGAACGTAGTTTTCATTTGTCTTGGATAAATACCAAGGAGTGGGATTACTGGGTTGTACAAGAATTGTGTTTTTAACTTTGTAAGAAACTGCCAAATTGTTTTTCAAAGCGACTGTTAGAAATTTGCATTCTCACCAGCGAAGTATGAGGATTCCCACTGTTTGCATTTGTATCAGCACTTCCAGCAGTTGGTATTGTCTGAGTAGGGTCTTTGTTTTCTTTCTTCCTCTTCTTCCTTCCTTCTCTTCCCACTTCCCTCTTGCTCCTCCTCCTCCTCCTTCACTCTAATAATTATACAATGGCTAGCTCACTGTGATTTTAACTTTCATTTTCCTAGTGACATTGAGTGTCTTTTCATATTTTTGCCATTTGTCTTTCTTGTTCGACAAAGTATCTTCACATATTTTTTAAAAGTTGGGTTGCCTATTTGTTATTGTTAAAGTTTGAAAGTTCTTTATATATTCTGGAAACAAGTACTTTACCAGCTGGGTGTTTTGCCAATATTTTCTCTCAGTCTGTGGTTTGTCGTTTCATTTTCCTAATAGTGTTTTTTGAAAAAAGAAGTTTTTGATTTTATTGGGGTCCAATGTACTGATCTTTTCTGGATTATGTTTTGTTATTGTCTGTAAGATATCTTTGCCTAACAAAAGGTCACAAAGATTTTGTCCTATTTTCTTTCAGAATTTTTATAGTTTTAGGCTTTACTTTTACTTTTTTTAGTTCTGTGATTCATTTTGAATTAACTTCCAACTTTTATATGTTGTACATAGTATGTGTTCTGGTTTACTTTATACATATGAATTTCCAAGTTTTCTATATTCTTTGTTGAAAAGGTACTTTCATGTTTGCTAGAAGTCAGATGTATGAGTCTACTTCTGGACTCTATTTTGTTCCATTGATCTGTGTCTCTGTCCTTTTGCTAGTGCTACACTGTCATGATTAGTATAACTTTGTATAGTAAGTCTGCAAATCTGGTCGTGTGAGTCCTCTAACATTGTTCTTCTTTTCCAAGTTGTTTTGGTTATTCTTATTCCTTTGCTTATCCACTGCATTGAATCTATAGACCAATTCAAGTAGAATGATCATCCTAACTATATAGAGTTTTCCAACACATGAGCGTACTGTCTCCATTTACTTAGCCTTTCTTTGATTTTTTAATATGCATTTTGTTTTAATATATATCTGTATCTATATCTACATATATAGATAGATATGTATAGATCTTATTTGTTAAACTTCTAAATATTTTGTGTTTTAATTTATAATTGTTCATTGCTAGTATATAAAAATAAATTGATTTCTGTTATATTAACCTTATATCCTGTAATCTTACTAAACTCACTTATTAGTTCTAGTAGCTTCTTAAAAGATTCCTTGGGACTTTTTATATAGACAAACATGTAGTCTATGAAGAGAATCAGCTTTATTTATTCTTTAATAATCTGTATTCCTTTTGTTTCTTTTTCTTTATTGTGCTGACTGGGACCTCCGATACAACGCTGCATAGGAGTAGAGACAGTGGACTATACAGTGGGTTTTATGTAATTACAACGTTTGAAATTAGAATAAAATTCATATGTGTGTCATATGGGCATGTGTTAGGGTAACTAAATGATTTTTGGTTTTCTCAAGACTTTCCGAGTCTTATCAATGGAAGTCTTGTGTCTCTGTCTTTGCCAGGTGCTTAGTCATGCTAGCTTGTGCTGTGTGTTTGTGACAGTGCATGTGTGTGGGAGTGTGTGTGTTAGGGCAGGTGATTTAAAGGTGGAGAATAGGGGATAAAATGACTTATTCTGTTTCTAGACCCACCTTTAAATTACATAGTTACTTGTATTTATTAATACTTTATTTTATTATAAGAGATATGCATATAAGAAAAGGATGAGGCTGGGGGAAAAAAGAGAAAGATTTAACTATCATCCAGTGTGTTTGGGCACTAACCAGTAATTATAATCAAACAAAAATAAATATTATCTATGAGTGTGTTCTGAATTGGGCACTGCTTAATTGAGAGTCAGATTAATGAAGATTTAGAAAAAAATTTTCTCTGACTGCACCTTATATTTCATAAATAAATAAACTCTGCTTTTCCAATTTGGTTAAAATGCATTTTTATCTTTATGTTTTCTGAACAAGTAGTCATAAGAGGAAAATTCATGTAGCCACGTATGGCTTATGCCAAAAAGAAAAAAAAACATCCAACCAATCCTGTAAACTTTTCCAATTTAGAATTTTGTGTTTCCAATTTAAAATTATGTCCCAATGAATAAAATTCATAATTATTCATCCTAATATATGCTTTAGTACCTTGTCACATGCAAAAAAAAAAAGTAGTTTTGGCATAATCTTCCGTAATAATCCTTAAGACGCTCATGAGAAACATACTTGAAGTACTGTCTGAGTCATTTAGGTTTTGAATATGATTTGTGGAGTGGAGTTAAAATAAATCTTAAATGAAGAAGCCCTTAGTTATATTGACTACAAACATTATCATAGTAATTCATCTTTCTTTCTTTCTTTTTTTTTTTTTTTTTTTGGTCTTTGCATGAATCATGGGAAGTCATGCAAGCATCCAAGGAGAGCAGACACAAATGCGGCTGAGCAAGAGTAGTTTAATCCACCCAGTTTTTCTGAGTCTAAAAAGCAGACTCTGATATATTTTATAGTATCTCTAATAGAGCCTCAGTCCTCTTGTTCACACCATTTGGCCAGGTGTTTCCTACCTTTTCCTCCCTATGGCAGCAACCCACTCTCTACCATCAACTTTACAGTGTTCTTCTGACCGCCATTTTAATAGCACGTCCATACTAAATATGGCAGTCATGCATTGTTATTTTTCAATGACACAGATACATCTCACATGTAATGCTCAATTACGGTTGGTTTGGAGAAATGAAATTGAGAGTTGTCCAGGTCTTCCTGTTCTTTTGAAATATTCAACTTTATACTTTGGCTTCCGGATTATGAGTCAGGAGTGCCTGCTCTGAGCCAGAGATTGTTTTATAAACTATACCACACCACCTCATAATTTGCAGGATTTAAAGAAGTTTCTTTTCCTTCCCTCACCTCCTTCCCTATTTCCTTCCCTTCCCTGTGCTTGCCTGCTCTGAATCCATCCATCCTTCGTTCCTTCCTTCCTTCCTGCCTTCCTTCCTTCCATTTCTAATGCACATAGAGAAAGCCTAATAGCCTACCCATCTTATTTTTAATGCAAAGCTTGAAGAACAATAAACTATATTAATTTCATTATTAAAGTATGACTTCCTCTTTCCTCATCATCTCTTCCTTGTATAGTCACAGTTTCATTTAATGACCCAGACAGAAACCACAAAACCATCTTTGATGTTCTTGTCTTATTTCCTCCTCAATCAACGAGTGACCATTTTCTTTTTTTTTTTTTTTAATTTTTTTTTCAACGTTTATTTATTTTTGGGACAGAGAGAGACAGCATGAACGGGGGAGGGGCAGAGAGAGAGGGAGACACAGAATCGGAAACAGGCTCCAGGCTCTGAGCCATCAGCCCAGAGCCCGCCGCGGGGCTCGAACTCACGGACCGCGAGATCGTGACCTGGCTGAAGTCGGACGCTTAACCGACTGTGCCACCCAGGCGCCCCAACGAGTGACCATTTTCTGTCCATTTTCACTTTACTTCATTTCTTCAGTCTGGCCTCTCCTCCTTGTACATGTGGCTTCATCTTAATTCAGGAGATGTTTTCTCTCCTAGACCAGAGTAGTAACCACTTGATTAATCTCCCTGTGTGTTTCTTTGGGCCATGATAACAAACCATCACAAACTTGGTGGCTTACAACAACAGAATTTTTTTTTCAGTTTATTTATTTACTTGGGGGTGGGGGGTTGTGAGAGTTGGGGAGGGGCAGAGACAGAGGGAGAGAGAGAATCCCAAGCAGGCTCCATGCTGTCAGTGCAGAGCCTGATGTAAGGCTTGAACTCACAAACTGTGAGATCATGACCTGAGCCAAAATCAGGAGTTGGTTTCTTAACCTACTGAGCCACCCAGCCACCCCAAAACAACAGAATTTTTTAATCTCACTGTTCAGGAGGCTAGTAGTCTGAAATCAAGGTGTCATCAGGGTTAGTTCCTTCTGGAGGCTCTGAAGGAAAAGCCATTCCATGCCTCTCTCCTAGCTTTTGGCTTTGCCAGCAATTGTTGGCGTTACTTGTCTTGTAGGTGCATTGCTCCAATCTCTGCCTTCATGTTCATGTCACCTTGTTCTTTCTGTCCTTTTCTGTCTTTTATAAAGAGCTTCTCATTAGATTTCGGGACCACTCTAATCCAATATGATCTCATCTCAGTCCTTACCTTAATTACATATGCCAAGACCTCATTTCCAAATAAGGTCATATTCTGAAGTTCCAGGTAGACCTGAATTTTTGGCAGGTACTGTTCAACTAATTTATACACCCTGATCTCATGTCTCTTTACTCCATGGTTTTTACTCCACACAACACAGGAGAATTTTTTTTTAACACAAATTTTATCATGCCATAATCCATGCCTGAAACTCTTCTTTAATTGCCTATCAGCCAAAGAGTAATCCTTTAACTTGGAAATTGAGGATCTTTATGATCTGGATGCAAACTGCCTTTAAAGTTTTGTTTCTTTCTACCCCCTTCCAACTTTAAGCGTCATACACTTTTGCCACATGGGAACACTTTATGCGCCTTGGCTCCTGGTAATCCATCTGCTTAACTCTCTGCAGAATTCCCCTTCTCCTTGCACAAAAGTACCTCAGCCGTCTTCCAGGCACAGATCAAATGCCACCTTCTGGATGAAATCCCCCAAGCTTTCCTTTCTGTTCCACCCCCTTTACCAGCATTTTGTGCATCTCCACTATATGTCACACTAGACATTGTAATGAGATTACTAGTTTATTATATGATGAGGTTTTAATGACTGTCCTTATTCTTCTCTTCCCACTGAGGGAAATCACGGTTGACATGTAGGAGTTGCTCTAGCATAGTGATTGAGTGCTTGGGCTATAGACCAAAATCATCTGGGTCTGAGCTTCTGCTTTACTGCTCTCTGTGTGACTTTGACAAGTTACTTATTTAACTTTCCATTTTCTCATCTATGCAATGGGTGGAATCATAGTGCACACCTAACTGGGTTGTTATGGAGATTTAATGAGTTACTTCATCAAAAGTGCGTAGCACAATCTTTCACATATAAATATTCAACAAATGCTGTCTCTTATTGTAAGAGTTGATCAGGTTGTTTTCATTAAGGGAGGATGAGGTGAGTGGAGGGGATAAATGAGGGAATGGATGAGGGGAATGAATAAATGAATGAATACACACAGATTGATTTCTCCTTTTCTGACTTTATTTCTGTTAGTAGTTAGTAGTTTGTTAGCTTCTTCCATTTTTTCCAGGCTTCAGAGATCAGGCGTCTCTTCCTTCCCTTGCCACTCATATTCATCTGTATCTGCATGAATGCCTCCAAACATGCGTTCATTTATTGATTCATTCTGCAAGTATTAGTGACTGACTATAAGTTCTTGGAAACATCTTAGCCTCTCATTTGGAAATTAAAGGGCCAATTCTCATCTCACAGCTTCTTAGTCTAGTAGATAAGGGTATGCTTGATCAAAATAGAAGGTACGGAAATGAGATAAGGGCAAATAAAGTGCTATCAGCATCTGGGGAAGAAGGTAGATCTAGAGAGTATCTTCATGTGGGAATGTCTGGAAAGGCTAGTGGGGGAAGGTGGAATGTGAGGTTTACTTCTTCATCTCATAAAGTTTAAAATGGGTGTTCCTGGTCAGTGTGTGGCTCTCTCATGGCAGACCATCAGGGATTTAGTCCCATCTTGTGACTTTACCACCTTCGTTATGTGACTTCTAAGGTTGCCAAGCATGTCTGCTTCAAGCGGGCAGGAGGGGAAGCACATAGAAGATTGATTACATGTGAGAGATTTTGCTGAGTTATATTTGGAAATGGCATCCATCACTTCTACTCATATTACATTACTCATATTACATATTACATTGTCTCTAACCCAGTCTCATGTCCATGTCTAACTGCAAGGGAGGCTAGGAATGGTAATCTCACAGTGTGCCCTCCCCAGTCTCTGTCTTAGTGCATGAAGAATACAGAATGGCCTGTGTGTACCATTCATATTCTGCGTGAGAATATGCATGTAATAGTTCAAAATAGCCAGCCTCTTGCTAAACAGGAGCTGTTGTCATCAGGAAAATGCTGTTGCAGAAACACCCATGAGGAACAGAAAAAAGTGGGGTTTACTCAGAGGCAAGCACCAATGTTAAAGGGATAATTCACTTTGTGTGTCAGTTCTAGGCAGTGTATTTTCAAAAAGACAGCAAGAACAAGCTCCCTTTTTATTTTCATGAAGCTCTCATACAAATCTTTCTTCCTTTTTTTAAAAGCTTATTTATTTATTTATTTATTTATAGCAAGTAAGTTGGGGAGGGGTGGAGAGAGAGGGAGAGATAGGATCCCAAGCAGGGAGCCCTATGCATGGCTTGATCCCATGAAGTGTGAGCCAAAATCAAGGGTTGGATGCTTAACCGACCTAGCTACCCTGGCACTCCTACAAATTTTTCTTCTGAGCAACCAATTCATTTAATTAAATGTCTATTAGATACTGTTACTTTGGCATTTCAAACACATCTCAAATTCATAATACCAAAAATTGAACTCATTATTCTTTCCTTCCGTTGTTTCCCATACATAAGATTCTTCATTTCATTTATCAAAATACAGGCAAGAAAAATCTAGCTATAAATCCCAGCTATAGATTTTTAAAACCTTTTTCTTGAATCTTAATATACACATATTACCAGTACCTAGCTCAATGACTTTTCACAAATGACACATACTCATGTAACCAGCACTCATGTCAAGAAGGAGAACCTGAGAAGCATTCTAGAAGCTACCCCACATCTGACTTCCAGTCACTATTTTCTAGGTCCTCCCCAGTCTCCTAGTTACTATCCTTACTTTTAATAGCTTACTTTTTTTAACTTTTAGGATTAGATTGACTTGTTTTTTATACTTCATATAAATGGAATAGTGCAGGATATACTCATTTGTGTCTGACTTCTTTTGCTTCACATTATGATTGTGAGATTTATCCATATTGTTTTGTGTAATTGCAGATCATTCATCTGTTGATCCATTATATTTCTGATAGATATTTGGGTAATTTCCTGCTTTTGGCTTTACTAATAATACTGCTATGAACACGCTAGTACATGCCTTTTGGTGACCACCTATGTGCTTTTCTTTTAAGGATCTACCTGAGAATGAAATTGCTGGTCATAAGGTATTAGGCAATCTTTTTAATCTACAGAACCAGTTTCAGATAATTTTATGTATCTGGTTTTGTTCTCTGCATCATCTGACCTCCCCAAATCTTCCCACCCATTGTCTTACAGTTCTATCATATTTATGGATAGGAGAAACTAGTTGTTTCTCAGCTTCCTTGGCTTGGGGTGATAGACTTTCAGGTATCTCTAGAGTATCTTCTCACTCAGTCGGGAACAAGAATTGGGAAGGAGAAGATACATGACTAGCTGATGATAGTGAGGCCCCAGTGAGGAATGGGATGTAATAAACTCTTTAGAGGACTAATAGCTTTTCAAAAGCATCCATCCATTGGTTTCCCAGGTCCAAAGTCAATAATTGTTGAATATATGAGTATACATCATGGAAGAGGGAGTTGTCGGGGGCATATTTAGAGGCTCAGGAAGGGGACAGGTTATTCCAGTCTCTTCTCAAGACCAAGCATCTTTCCTTGAATACTCATCCCAGCAAAGCCTGGCCAAGCTAAAAATGCTGGAAAGGTGCCAGTCCCCCACCGGGAAGATGTTTAATCCTAGGATGTTCCATCTCCATTTGCACCTTTCAACCTCGCTGGTCCATCAATCACAAACTTTCTATGCATGAGTGAGTCTGTGGAAAGAGTGGGAGTTTTCTATCTCTGTAGCTTATGGTGTAATACAATAATTAATAGAATAAAGAGTTTATTTAAGTGGGAAGTCAGGGGATCATGGCTGTTAAAATTATTCTTTATGGCTGTAATCTTCCAGAGTTGCATTTAATAGGAGACATTCCTATTATTCAAAGAGAAGCTATTAAGGTAGCTTATATCCCCCACCTTATGTACACTACAAATAAGAAAAAAATTAAACTGATAATATTAGCTGTACTCACAGTAAAAGCTTTAGTTCTGAACTCATACTTGCCTCCATTATGTCTTTAAGACACAGTCCCAATAGCTCATTTTTGGCACTTTGTACATAGCAAATATTTAAACTCCTTCTGAATTCAGGGAGAAAAAAAAAGAACAGACATATATTTTCAATGGATACCAGATTGCAGTCTTTTATTTTTCCTTTCCCTCTCTCTCCTTGTCTCTCCCTCCCCTCCTCCTCTCTCTGCCTGCATGATGACTATATCTTATTTTGCAATTTAGAACTGTTTTATTTTTCATGTTTTCAGGACTGGAATAAAAGCCTTCACTAAGTCTGAGAAAGGACTTGAAGTGAAATGCAGGCCACCTAATGAAACAACCTTGTTTATGGTTTCAGTCTCCCTGTTGGTCTTGCAGTCTTCAGTGTATCCTGGGTCCTAAGGCAAAAGATTAATTATACTATAAAACCAGGAACTTCATCAGCACACAGGTTGTCCTTTCAGAAAAAAAAAAAAAAAAAAAAGCAGAAGGAGGACAGAGATTTACACGCTGTTTGACACTGAGTAGATCTTTCCTTGTAAATGCTGCACAAATAAAAATAGGGCAGTAATGTGATGGGTGGGTTCCCAAGGCTTTTGGATTCTGTGCTTTCATTCCTCACACAACTAGCTGAGAATAATGGGCTCTTGTGCCTGAATATCATGTGTCACTTTTGTGATAACCTCTTGTCTTCGTCCTTCTTCTTAATTCTCCATATTGCTTCCAGAGAAGTCCTCAGAATAAATGATTTCCCTGTATTCTTAATTTAAAAACCTTTAAGGCTCACTGCCTACCCACAGGAAACCTACTCAGCCTCTTCTTCTGGCATTCAGGGGCCCCAAATGCCAGGCCCCAGTATTCCTCTCCTGGAAGTAAACATGCTAGCCTGATATTGTAGTTGAATTTGAGGCCCAAGAAACAAGTGACTTCCTCAGGGTCACACAGATAGCAATAGAATTGAGGTTTAGCCGTCTGACTCCTGACCAAGTTCTCTTTCCACCACACTGCATTGTCTTCGTACTTAGCCTTTGCTACTTCATCTGCAAAATGGGATTCATGATAATAACTTACCTGAAATCAGGGGGTAACCCTCCATAATGGCCTAGCTAGCCTCCATATGGCCCATATTAGCTTCCCCTCCTGGTTTTTGTGCTCTATGTAGTCTCTTCCTACACTGGGTAGGGCTGGCCTTGGTAAGCCAATAGAATACTATGGAAATGATAGTATCTCACTTTCAAGGCTAGGAAAACTTAGTCTGGAGGAAGTGTGTTGAGGCCACTGAAGCATCTTTATGGAGAGGCCACATGGCAAGAAACTGAGGCCTCCTGCCAACAGTCAGAAAGGAACTTACACGTGTAGCCAATAGCCCTGCAAATGAGCCATCTTGGATGTGGATCCACCATTATCCAGGCTGCATCAAGGATGACATTATGATTGCAACTTTCTGAACTAAAACCACCCAGCTAAGCTGCTTCTGAATATCTGACCAATAGCAATTAATGAGATAATAAATATTTGTTGTTTAAAGCCACTATGTGTTGGGGTAATTGGTAATGCAGCAATAAACAATTAATGCAGAAGTTAAAAAACAATTACCTTTTGAAATCCTTTTTAACCCTTAGATCTGAGATTTTATGAGAAAATTTGCCCTTCTTACACAGATAGAAGTCAATCTTACAGCTAAATAAAAAGGCTTCTCAGTGGCTGATGATTGATTTTTTATTCTAGTGACTATAATTAATTTATCAAATTATCCTCATTTGAAACTAGAGGTATTCATGGAGAAAAAAGAGTCTTTCCAAAATTCTCCTTTCACTCCTGCTCCCCCCAGTGGTACTGATATCAGTGGCTTCTGTCCCCTAGAGTTCTTGTCTCTGTCCCTTTCCCTCATCTCCCAGCCAGAGCCAGTGTTGAGGCTTTTGTTGTGTCCTTACCTCTTGCCTGAACTATTCCAATGACTTTCAAAGTCTCTACATCTTACTCACCTTCCATACTACCGCCATGGCCATTCCCAAACCCAGATCTGGTGATGTAACTGCCCTATTTGAAAAGACTCTCTATCATCCATATGCCCCTCAGCCAGTGGCACAAAGCCCATGATGACCTAGCTCTTGCTGGCTTCTCCTTTCTCCCTTCTCTGGCCGTAGGCTTTACCCTTATTGTATTATTACCTACATTAGTGTAGTTCCTACACACTTCTTCATCCTTGCTCATGCTGTTTCTTCTATCTGGACTATCCTTCTCTAATGCCTAAATGCTCTTCTCTCTTTCCTGTCTGATAGTAGGCAGGTAGCCCCTTCTCATATTAAAGAGTTAGTCCCTGGAGAAATCTCCCGTGGTGTACCTTAGAGTTGTTTGCTTTCTCTCCTGGGCCTCCAGGCAGCTTGTGTCCCCTTCTATTGAAGCACTTAACACTAATACACTAGGTAGAAATGCTTTGTTCACAGACCTAACTCTCCACACTAGACTGGAAATTCCTAAAGGACAAGTCACTATGTTTCATTATTCATCTCAGTGTCCCCAGAACTTTGTTTTGGGTCTAGTGTAGAACATATACAAGGTAAATTTCTTTTGAGTGGAAGTATGGATGAAATAATTAAAAATACTGTAGTTTCTGGGATGCTGGGTTGGTTAACCAACTCAGTTGGTTAAGTCTCTGACTCTTGATTTTGGCTCAGGTCAGGTCATGAGATCAAACCCCGCCTAGGGCTCTGTGCTGACAGCATGGAGCCAGCTTGGGATTCTCTCTGTCTGTCTGTCTGTCTGTCTGTCTCTCTCTCTCTCTCTCTCTCAAAGTATGTAAATGAATAAGCATTAAAAACTACTTTAGTTTCCCCCGGGAAATATCATATCCTTAGTTGTTTAGAGTACATCTGGGCTGTTGAATTATTTTTTTAAAGTTGATCTACCTCTTTTATTCCCCGAAGCCTTTTGAGCATTTTAAATTTAGCTTTAATTCATGAAAGCTTCAAAGACCCTAAGTCCTGAAGAGCTATTCAAGAAAAGGCTGGGCAGGTTTTACGTCTGGGTTGGGTTTAGCTCAGGGTCTGGTTTGATGAGGAGTCTGGTGTGTGCCTTAGACTGGCCAAGTGGGGTGAGGCAGGAGTTAGGGATGTTCTCAAGGATTCCCACAGTGGTCAGCAGAATGAGATATGGAAAGAAAAAGACAAAAATGGAAACAGGGTGTGGGAGCAGGTAGAACCTAGAGACACAGGGGTCCAGATAGGTAGATGATTAGAGTGATACAGAATGAGAATCTGGATCAAGTGATGTCTGGAAATGCAGCTGGACAGGGATATCTATTTGAACGGAGCAAATGTGGCCAAATCATCTAACTTTTCCCTCACTTTCTTTATAAAAAGGGAAAAATAATAACATTTACCTGATAGGATTATTCTAAGGATTAAGTACATAAATAACTATTAGAACAGGGCCTGCTACAGAGTAAGCATTCAGTAGATAATCTTCATACTCATATTACTATGTAATTAACATTACATAGTAATTAATGTATGTCCCCATTAATGCAAGGTCTTCAGGATGCCAATTCTTGGGGACCGAGTCAGGAGGTCTGATGGGCTAAAAGAAAGGTGGAAGCCTACGCCCAGGACCCAGTTCAGGCACACAGAAGACAGAGGCCCAATACTAGACCTGGGGGGGACAAAGTCAAAATTGGGTATGGGGAATATGGCAGAGGGGTTATTCAATGAATAAAGCAAAGCAAAACAAAACAAAACAAAAAGCAAAAGAGAATACAAAAAACCTTTTACTGAAGCCTGCTTATATTTCAGGCTCTACAAAGTCCCCTTAAAAAGGTATTGATAAAAGCATGTAAAATCACTGTATGGATCAATAATGGAATATTGGTGATTTTATATAGTTTAACCATATCCATCACACACTGTAACTGAATAGTTTAGAGTATGATCTATGGAGTCCTCTATTTATTAACTAGCTGTGTGCCTTTGGGTGAGTTATTTATCTTTTTTGCCTCAATTTCCCCATTTGTAAAAATAGAGGAAGATGATATATGTTACCCCTTTGGGGGGTTATTTTGAGGATTAAAGAAAGTCAGAAGGGTACTGTAAAGATTCAGCCTATTTAGAAGCAAGAACTGTTGTGAAATAATTTATTATACAACAGATAGACACAAGGAAACTTTTGGAATTTACCACCTGGATTGCGGTGATGATAACATGAGTGTGCACATATGTCCAAACTCGCCAAATTGTATGCATTACTTATGTGCAGTTTTTTTGGTATACCAATTATACCCCGATAAATCTGAAAAAAATAGAAGAAACGACTTGTTTAGAAATGTACCCAGCTTATAGTAAGTGCTCAATAATATTAACTATTGTTAGTCCAGATTGCAGAAAATAGTGCCCGGTATATGGTAGGTAGTCAATAAAGATGTATCAAATGAATGAATGAATAAATCCATGTAATGAGCTGTGCACAGAGCCTGGCTCATTTTATACCCTGTTAGCTACTATAATTATGTTTTCTCATTAAATCTTACAGTGGTTCTATGAGATAACTATTGTTGTCTTTGCTTTACTAGGTGAGATAAACTAAGTTATAAAAAGGTGAGGTAACTTTTCACAGAACGTACAGTAAAAACAGGCAAAGCCAGCATTGAAACCACGTTTGTCTGATTCTAACATGACAGTGGGCTCCAAGTCAAGGCTTGGAGAGGCCAGAGGGTATTTGATGTTTCCTATTTTTGAGCTGGGGCTGGTTAAATCCCTCTTGCTTTGAATCAGGACAGGCCCCTGATTCCGGGGGCAGGGTCACAGAACCCCAGGAAAGCACTTTGCTTACTATTACAGAATTATTGTAAAGGATACAACTCAGGCACAGCCAAATGGAAGAGATGCACAGAGTGAGGTGTTATGTGGGAAGAGGTACAGAGATTCCATGCCGTCTCCAGGCATACCCTCCTCCCAGCACCTCCATGTGTTCACCAACTCAGAAGTCCTCTGAACCTATCTTTCAGGAAGTTTTCTAGAAACTTCATTATGTAGACATGGTTGATGGAATCACTGGGCATTGGTGATGGAACTCGATCTCCAGCCGCCTTTTCCCTCCTGGTAAGTGAGGGTGATGGCTGAAAGTTCCAGTCCTCTAATCATGGCTTGGCCTTTCCAGTGAACATCTTCCATCCTGAAGATTATCTGGGGGCCTCTGGAGAGTCACCTTATTAACATAAACCCAGGTTTCATCTGAAGTGGCTTATTATAAATAACAAAAGGCACTCCTATCAATTCTATCCTCAGGAAATTCCTAGTGTTTTAGGATCTCTGTGTCAGGATGCAGCAACAAAGCCCAAATATATATATTTTCCATTATACTACATGTGTAAAGGTAAATTTAGAGGTGCTGCATAGTAATGAAACTTTTTGCATGTTCCTTTGCTATTTAGAAGGTACTTCCCATATTTTATTTTCTTTGCTCCTCACCAAATCCTATTCAATGTGTGTGGAGTAGCATTAGCCCCATGGGTTTGTCAGTAACATCCATAGTTCAGATATCTTGCTCAGTTGCCATAGTTGTGAATTTTAAAACGCGCACACCAAACAACCAAGTTTCATAGGCACCCCATTCATTATGAGAAATTGCATTTCTTTAGAAAGAAATGAGGGTGGAGATAAAGTAATGAAGTGTGAAGTTGACTGAGATTGGCTTAGCCAAATCTTACAGTGCTGGCCAGCACCCTTCCCTCGCCCGAGCTGGGGCTGGGAGTGCAAGGGCGGCAACAGAGCCAAGGGGACTTCAGGAGCTCAGAGAAGTCAGATCCTAGACCGAAGAGAGGAGACCTGGCAAAGCTTTTCATCAAGGGCTCATCCAGAGCTGCTAATTAATGGTTTTGGTCAAAAGCCAGAAAATGTTCTTACCTTTATCTAACAAATCTCAATTCTGGGCATTTATTTTAAGGGAAAACTATATTTCCATGTTATTTATTGCAGCTTTTTTTTTTTTTTGAAATAAGTTAGAATTGGAAACAAATCCAGTGTCCAAATTACCAGAGGCCTAAGTAAGTTACGGTGTTTGATGAACTATGCAGCCAGAAAAATTATAGATTTGTATACGAAAAAATGAAATAAAAACACAACAATTATATATCAACATGGAAAATATTTGCAATTGAGAGTGAAGCAGAGCAGCAGATTATAAAAATTTATGTGTTCTATGATTGCAATTATGTAAACTAAAGATAGGAATGGGGATATAGTAAAAATAAATTTTTTTTGATGAAGTGTTGGGATTAGGGATGACTTTTCTTTAAAATGTCCTTTAGTGTTGCCACTGCTTTTATAATAAAAAAATGTAAAAGTCTTGGGAATCCAAGAGCCCTGTATCACTAAGTACAATGCTATGTCCTCACGATTCATAATGAGGAGGACAAAAACTGTGAACAAACTTTATTAACCTAGTATTATCTGTGTGAATAAAACTAATTTTCTGGGTTCTTTCCTTCCTCTACATATGCCCTATGAAGATGACAGAATAAATTGTCAAATTTAAAACTATGTCTGGGTAGATCCGACTCAAAATCTAGGCTATGTTACATTCATGACCTTCTCTTGGAGAGGTCCTAGTGTGGTCCCTCATAGAACCAGGTAGTCACAGTCCAGGGTTGTTAAGCTGTGGACAGAGAAGACAAATAATTTCAATGCAAGCCCTGGTCAATAGTCACTTGACAGATACTTCAAACTATAGGCATTGATTACGATGGGACTTCTCGCAGGTACAATTCTATGTGTGAAACTGACCGTGAATTTGAGCAAGTACTTATATACTTAATGGTAGAAAACGAATTGTGCCAGCAACACCTGAGTGCCGGCTAGTTACCTAATAATTTAAAATATCTTACATACCAAAAAATGTTTTGATATCACAATTAAAAATAAAAAGCCAAAAGATGCTTCCATGCTTCTTATCATTGTACGTGCCCTAAAATATGGGCAATTATGAAGAAATAAAATTTTGTTTTTACTTGTGTAGTTTTTTTCATTTACTCAGTTGATGCTGTTGGAAGGGGGATCAACTCAATATTTCTCAACTGCTCTGTCCTACCACCTAGGCCAGAATATCAAGTGATGTTATAGGCACTAACACAAGTGATAGACCAGAATAGACCTAGATAGAATAGACCAGATAGACCAGATAGACCTAGGCCAGAATATCAAGTGATATATCAAGGCACTAACACAAGCTTAGCAGAATGTGCCAGCTTGTTAGAGGCTCCCATCACATGCAGGAGTCTGTCCAATATCATTGCAATCAAGCAGGGATTCAAGGACTGGATTCTGCCTGCCAGGGACCTCCTGGTAGATCTCCATGACTTTCTGCCCAGCATTACTCTCCCATTGGTCCAAACCAACCATGTGACTCCATTCCCAAAGCCTCATCTTAGATTGCTTCCCTCTGCAGCCTCTCTTGTTACCATTACTAATTGTGTAGCAAGCAGTTTGCTGGTCCTATAAGAGACCTATGAATCGACTTTCAGAAAATGAGATTATGTGTCAAATCAACAAAGGCATTTGCATTTCCTTTACTTCTTCCTCAGTGAGTAACAGTGATTCTGAAAGTATAGAAAATGAAGATGATTACAATATAGCTCTCTGGAGAGGTATTATTGATGGAGGAAAGAGTTTTAAAAGAAGATCCTAGTGTTTGACTAGACAAGCTTACAACACTAAATTATTCGCTTTTGGTTGCTGCACAAGTTAGGGCATCTTGAAACTATTTTTAAAGGATCATTTAACCTCAGCATCAAAATTTAGCACTCAAAACCTCTAAACAAACAGCTGGGATGAAATTACAGCAATATATTTACCAGTGAAGGATTGGGGGTCATCTGTGAAGTAGAAGTAGATGCATCATGCTGAACAGGAGTGGGGTTCTTCCCGCACCATTTAGAGGTGTTACCAGATGGACAGGATAAACTGTCTTTACACACACTATACCCTCATCTTTGTATTCCTCTCTTTTCCCTGTTTTGATTATCTGGCTGACACACCCATTTGACTTGGAATACTCAGCTTAACTCTGGTTGGAGAAAACTTGAATTCTTAAGTTTTCTTCTCAAGGTCACAGAGCTATGAAGCGGCTGGGTTAGCTCTGACTCCAAAACCCATGATTTTAAGGTCTGTGCTTTACCACCTTTTACTTCAACTGTAAATCCTGTGGATTTCTGTGTAACTCCTATCATTTCTGTTCTCTAGGAAATGGGGAACATATTCCAAACTCCTGTGGGAAAGAGGGATTGGGGTCCTCTGTCAGCATGACTCATCTCTCTCTCTCTCCCTCCCTCTGCTACTTCTAATGAAAATGAAAATAGAAGTGGAAAAAATTGGACAGTGTATCACTAAATGTAATGTTTAAACTAATGGCTCTCAAACAGTTTCTTAGAATTGTCATCTGGAATTTCCCTGCCTGGAAGACAGTCCCAGGGGTAGGTTTTCAGTTCATTATCCCTTAGAACTTCTGCCTTATCTCTTTCAGAAATGCACACCCAACTCCATCTATCCAGACTCCTCCCTGATAGTAGCAGAACCTTTAGTATCACTTGATTGAGAAAGTTTGGGATGGTGCTTAAAACTGTTGTCTTTAATATCCTCTAAGACTTGGCTTTGAATCTCTGCTTCCAAGGCGTGTTACACTGGATGAGTTATGTAACCTTTCCGAGACTCAGTTTCCTCAACTGTAAAGTGAGGGTAACACTCTTCATAGGGAATTGAATTTCAGTGAGATAATAGGCCGTAAGGGTTACAGAGAGGTTATGCACTTGACTAACTTGATTTAGGCCCTCAGCCTGTAAGTGGTGGACCCAGGGTTTGAAACCAAGCAGTCTGGTGCTACAGGCTCCCTTATAACCACCTTGCTGTGCAATCTGATGAGGGATATGATGGGTCAATGTATGGCTTAGTGGGAAAACACAGGAAAGACCTTTAACCCAGCCGAGAGGAAAGGAGTCAGGGAAACTTTTTAGGGCTGATGACATCCAAGCTAGAGGCTGTAAGAGTTAACCAAAGAAAGGGAGGTGAGTTGGTGGTCAGAGGGTGGGATATTGGGCGGTGTGGATGGGGTGGAAGATAATGTTTAAGCAGAAGGAACAGTATGTATGGAGGCCAGAAGACAAGAGAGACGATGATACCCGATTGCTAATCATAGATGGCTAATCAATATGAAACATTGCTTTGCAGGGTTACTGTATGGAAGAACTCTGTTTTGGGGGCAAAGAGGATCCCAGGCTCTATGGTGCATGGTCTGTGTGACCGCCTGTGGTTGCCTTACATGTTCTTTGTGATTTCAGTGTGATTACAAGCACCCTCAGGGCAGGGCCCAGTTTTGGGGCTTAGTTCCTTCTCCAGAACAAAGCACGTTCCAAGATCTCCAAACATACTGGGCAAGATCCGCTGGTATAAATTTATCTACGAATGCCTTAGTAAAGCTACTTTGTTATCAACAGAAAACCTCAATTAGTACATTCTCCAAGGATCCAAGGATATGGAGTGGTGGTCAGAATTTGTTTTTATTCTCAGGGAACACCAAAGCCACATGGCTTGTGTGGACAGTCAGTACTGACATGGACTCATGAAGCAGACAATTGACAGGCACTGCCCAGTCAGATGGCAAATTCAGAGAAGAGGACTTGTTTTCCATTGGGATGGGCAGGCCAGTGTAAATAATGACTATGTAAATAAAGCTTTGTCATGAAGCTGATTGTTCAAGCCATCAGGGAAATTGTTATTGTCTTTTCTCATTAGAATCAGGACCCTTAGCATGGCCTGATCTGACCATTTTCCTTTTCATATCCAGAAATGTAACTTTTAGCTTTTTTGCTTTTTTAAAGGAAACACGTGTGAGTTAATGATTTTGCTGACTTCAATAGGTATCAATTTTCTCACTGCAAATTTTAGGATAATAGTAAATTTTTTTTGTTATGAAAGATCATAACAAAATGGGTGAATGGCAACACTCCCAGGAGGGATAGTGCCAGCTCAAAATTAAGAATGAGCATCAAGTTGGGAGGCCTTCTGAGGTGACCCTGCTCATTGCTTTCAGTATTGAGATTTTGGTTCTGTAGTAAATATGCATGAAGGATGTCATGACTGTATTTTTGGAGATGTTCTTAAAATGCCCTCTTTTGCTTTTGAATGGAGAGTGGTTATAATTTTGTGGTATTGGTGGTAATCATTTGCATAGCTTAATTTTTTAAAAAAATTTTTATTTGGAAGAATTGCAAACTTACAAAAATAGAGCAAAGAACATTCTTATAGCCTATACCTAGCTTCATCTGTTGTTAACGTTTTGCCCTATTTGTTTTATCTATCTGTATAATTTTTTTTGTGACCAAATTAAGAGTAAGTTGCATGTCGTGTTCGTTTATCCTTAAATACTCTGCTGTTCCTTTCCTAGGAATAAAGATATTCACTTCCATGAGCACCGTACAGAAATCAACCTCAATGAGTTTAACAGTGACACAATAGGTGTATCCAGCATATGGTGTATATTTCAATTATCAGTCAGCACTAGCATGTCCTTTCCAGCATCTCCTCTAGTGCAGTTCCGTCTGGTCACGCATTTAGTTGGCTTGTCTCTAGTCTCCTCTCATCAAAAACAGTTCCTCATCATTTCTTGATCTTTGATCACACTGATGGTTTTGGAGGATATAATTTGTTTGCTCTCTTAAAATTAAAACTTTTCTCACTTGGGATACATTTTATGTTTCCTTCTAGTTAGATTCATGTTATTCATCTTCCACTGGATACATGACTTTTGAAAGAGACACTGTCACATATATAGTAATCTAATGGGTCACCTGGTCCCAAATTGGGGCTGTGTGTCACCAGTCTGGAGCCTGAGTTGTAGGCTCAGCTTTGCCATTTGATTCACTGTGCCGTCCTGGGCTAGTTACCCTTCTGGGACTCCCTTTCCTCATTTATAACAGGAAGAGATGGATTTAGATGACCTATAAAGCCCTCTGGATTAGACAATTCATGATTCTTTATGAATCCATGATAACAAATAGATGTGTTCAGAGGCAGTTAGTGCCCTTATTAAATGTGAAAATTACAATAGCAACTCTCTTAGTTGCCTAGAATTTTGGAGAGCTTGGTCTGGATTTGTAAGCAAAGCTGAAATTTTAAACTAGAAGAGTCCACTGTATCTTGATTAGTGAGGGGAAAGATTATGTCTTGGCCTGGGCACAAAACGCAGCTTATCTCATGCAGATAAACTGACACATTAACACTGAGGTTCCAAGATGCTCACATATTTCAAAACCTATACCTAGGATCTAAAGCCTTCTTTCTGGCTGATAACAAGATTCCTGTAATAACACGCATTTAGGGTATTTTCCAAATACCCAAAGGCACGCATGACTGTAAAGAACACATGTGCATTTCATTGCAGTAACCCACTTTTGTGCTTAATTAAATTCCATTTGGCAGAAGTGGCGATTTGAATTCGATACACTATTATCGCATCGCATTACCAATACGCCTTTCAGGCTCCAGCCCTGGACACCCCTGATATGAAGCACTCTGCAGCAGAAAGAAGGAGTCTGTGAAGCTGCCAAAAGGCAGACTGAGCATTCCCCAGGGCAGCACCAAAGACTGAAAAAGAGGAACATGAGAGCTCATAGGAGGCATAGGCTCATGGTGCCTTGGAAGGCTGCTCAAGTACTCCTTGCCCCATTGGGAAGCTCTTTATTCAATACTAGCAAATGGTGAAAGACCCTTTCCGACATTTGTGCTTGGGCACTCAGTTGAGCTCTCAGACATCTGTGTTGGAAGCAGTGTTCATGCAGAGACAGAGAGCTGTATGACAGCCTACAAAGCATTTGTGCTTATATTCCATGGGAGGCAGCCTGGAGAAAAGGAAGGCAGTAGGGAGCAACTTATGGAATAGAGATCCTCTGTTCGAAATCTGACTTTAATACTTCTTTATGAAATGACCTCAGGAAAGTTACATAGTCTCTTTGAACCTTCTTAGTCTACAAAATAGACTTTATAGTGTGTGCTCTTGTGAAGATTAAATATGATATAGATATATAAGCTGCCTGCCTGGTACAAAATCGGCACTTAAAATGTATTTCTCTTTTTCCTCTTTATTTTCAAATAGGTAGGCAGGACAAGTGTTTTAGAGGGGAGAAATATGAAGGCTCATAGAGTCTTAAGGTTATTACACTGGTAAGGTCCCAGGATGGATTTGAAGTTGTGATTTTTCACTAGCCCATTAATGTTTCTCTCCCTTGCACATACATCTGTTGAAAGTTGATTATACCACTGAGCTAGTTTCAAAAGGCTGGCAGCAATTTGTTTTTAATATCTTTTAAAGAAATGTTTATTTATTTATTTTGAGAGAGACAGAGCACGAGCAGGGGAGAGGGGCAGAGAGAGAGAGAATTCCAAGCAGGCTCCATACTCAGCATGGAGCCTGACACGGGGTTTGATCCCATGACAGTGAGTGAGATCATGATCTGAGCTGAAATCAAGAGTCAGACACTTAACTGACTGAGACGCTCAGGAGCCCCACAATTTCTTTTTTAATAAATGTATTTTTTTTAATTTAGAATAGTTTTAAATTTACAGAAAAGTTATAAAAATATCACAGAGAGTTCTATGTTGTCCTCATCCAGTTTCCCTGATTGTTTACATCACTATGGTACACTTGTTGTAACTAAGAAACCAACATTGGCATATTACTATTAGCTATTAATTACTATATTTCTTTTAGCTAAACTCTACATTTACTTTGATTTCACTAGGTTTTCCCTAATATCCTTACTGTTCCAGGATCCCATCCAGGATCCGATGTTACATTTAATTGTCATGTCTCTTTTGCCTCCTTTGGTGTGTGATAATTTCTCAGACTTCCATTGTTTTTGATGACCTTGACAGTTTCAAGGAGTACAGGTTAGGTAGAATATCCCTCATTGGTCTGATGTTTTTCTCATGCTTAGATTGGGGTTATGGGTTGTGGGGAGGAAATGTTTTCTGCCCTGAAAATGTTTTTATTGTTCATTTCTATCACCTTAACTGGGATCAATGTTACTAAGGTTTTTATCTTACTAAACACAGAACACAACTCTAAGGTAAAACCTCACGACCAGCTCTGGACTGCTCAAAAGATTCCCTCACATGCTATTTAATTGTACCTCTGGATTGACTTTCTATTTGGTTTGCATGCATTTACTCACCGGATTACTCTGACTGAAATCTTCTGTGACGGTTCCCTTTCTTACCGAAATGCCAAAAGGTGACTCAAATAAAATTTCTAAATTATTTACAGTGTTTAACAATAAGTTCCATTTTCCCATTAGGTTCAGATAGTGCCTTTTCTGTACAGCCTTCCTTGATCCTCCTGTTTGTTTTTCTCTATATTTTAGACCTTTAACATGTTTATTTTAGTGTCTATAGGATGCATCTTAAGCTAAAGACTATATGCATATGATAGCTCCCTGGGTAGGTCAGCATTGCTCATTTGGCATATCTTGTCACCCAGATGTACCAGATGTAACATCTCAGATGTTATGTCAAATTTCAGTCACTGTGTACATTCAATTTTACTTCAGCTGTGACTATATACTGTTTCAGACAAGTGGTACAGAGAAAATTTGGGCAATATTAAAGTATGATTTTGTGTTGGTTGGAACACACATAGTGCTTTGCCTGAGAGAGATAGGAGAGGACAATCAGAATAGTAAAACCTCTCAAAAGATGCTGAAGAGTGATCAAGTGAAAGGCAATCACCGTAAATGTAATTTAATTCCAATAGGGTGCCATGAGATTTTTGCCACCAAAATGTATTTGCACACATAGTCTAAAAATTAATGTGGGTATTAGCTGTCCTAATGAAGTACCAGTTTCTTAAGGATAGGCTTTGAATAACCCTTCGGTGCATTCCTTGTGGCAATTAGCCCAGTGCTTTGAACACAGTATATGACCATTTGATGAATATTTTTTTGATTCCTACTCTTTTGCAGGCACTGTGATAATTGCTGGGGTGATAAGTAAATATAAAACATAGTCTCCTGTTTTGAAGAGCTCACAGTCCAATAGGGTAGATGGATAAGGAATCCGATAACTAGGTTTTGGTGCTATCATAGTTCTAATGCAAGAAACACATGACTAGCTCTACCTGAAAAGATCTTGATGCTTCCCAGGGTCGTGAAGTATGAGTAGGAGATCTGGAAAAAAGGCACAAGAGTAATCCTTGTGAAGCAACAGCTTGTCCTGTTGAGAAATGAGTCATGAAGTGTTGTGGTAGCAGAAACAATGTGGTGTCAGATGGAGAGTATCAGGCTGGTAGGTTGAGGCCAGATTTTCAAGCACCTGTCTGTCTACCATGTTGACGAGTCGGTACTTCCTTCTGTAGGTAACATTCAAGTGTTATAAGCAGTGGGGGCTGTGTGTGTGACATGATGAAATTTGTATTTTAGAAAGATCACTTTGAGATGATGCTTTGGAGGTGGAAAGGAAGCAGAGAAACTGGTCAAGAGACTCTTGGAACAGTCCAGTCAAGAGATGATGTGGATGTGAATTCAGCATTAACCAGCATCTGTTGCATCTACTTACTGTCTAATTTGCTTGGTAAAACACCTAGCTCATGTTATGCATCCATAAATACTATCAAATTTAGTTCTGAATGACAAATAATCTCATTTTCTTAGCTCAATAAAGAAGCACATAAGTGACAGCAATAGGGAAGTGTTTACTTGAGATGCAAAGTAGGGGAGTGCCCAAGAAATGAGGTAGATCTTGTGTGATGTCGACCTCAGGAATCCAGAATGTGGCCCTCCAGAGTAGCCAGAACTGGTGCCTGTCAGAATTACAAGTTCATATTTGCATTTCCCCTTCCTTTGCTTCCTGATCCCCATTCCTCTTGTTGATTCTGCTGCCTGCAACATGCACGGACGCAAAGAACTAACCTGAAGGATTGTCTAATAATGTAGTTATGCCTTTAGCAATCTACATTAACCTTATTTGACAAACCATCAGGGTATAGAGACAAAGAGAGATCTTTATATTACAGGTTTTAATGTAAATCCTGTCATAAACTGTTCAGGTATACTTCATAGAAGGAAAAATATATTTGGTGAACAATGGAGTCAAGTTAAAACAAGAAAAAGAACATGTTCTATTCTTTGGTAAATGTTTCTCTGCCAAGTATAGAAGTTCCTCTGTTTTTAGGACCAATACAAGTAGGGGCTTAAAGGGCCAAGAGCTGCATGCAGGGTCACCCTGGTGGATAAACAAAATTCACGGAGTTTGTGGTGGTCAGAAGGTGGTGGGTGATTGTAGAACATGATTCAAAGAACACTTAGAATTAGCTCTCTTTGGGGGTATGTCTGGTGGTTTCCATTCCTGTAAATGTAGCAGTAATCAGAACAGCAAGAGGCCTCAAGAACAGGCAAGTCTTCAACTGAGGTGGGAGATTTGAGTTCAGGTTTAGCCTCCAACCCTAATCCCAGTGAGACCTTGGCAAGTCGCTTCAGCCATCTGAGTGTTATTTTCTCCATCAGTAAATTGAGATGACTTAGCTCATCTCTGAGTTCCCTTTCACTCTGACAAATCCTTTACTCCATGATGTCTGATCTGTGAAATGTTACCAACAGCTTGTATATAGTAGTAAGGGCTCAGTGTGCTTCTCTGTAAAATAGGGGTAAGATGATCTACCTCACAAAGATGGTGTGAGGATTACATTTAAAGTGAGATCATGGGTGAAAGTCTTTAGCACCGAACCTATCAAATAGTAGGTTCTCAAGAAATCCCAGTGTCCTTTATCAGGTCTTCCATCTGTTAAAAATGTTTATTGAGCACTTACTATGTGAAAAGCTGTGTTCTAGAAGCTGGGTCCATAATAGTGAATAAAAGATAATAATTCACTACCTGTGTGGAACTTTCAATAAACAGACCAATGAATGCATGCTGGCACATCATTTCTCCCCTTCTTTCGTCCTTGACTTTCTCTTCCCTCTTCCTCTTCAACCCATTTTCTCTCAGCTCCTGGTGCAGATCCTGGCTGATGAGAATCTAACCCCAGAAATGATAGGTCAAAAGCTGGAGGACTAGTGTGTGAGACTTTGAATATTTTTACGCAGGGCCTAGGAAGTGGTGTGGATAAATGAGCTTGAATGGTGACAAGAGTAGGAACAGAGTTAATCAAAGTAAGTGGATACCAGGGCTGAACTTGAGTATTCTCCACATCTAAGAATGTTGACAACACTAAGCTGCTTACTTCTTTAGATGAAACACCTGGAAAGTCATATACACAGAGTATGCAAAGATAATTAAAACAACAACAACAACAACAACTTATGACTCTACAATCAACTCACTTCACTTACCATCTGGAGCAGGCCAGGCAAGGCATTGTTCTCCTAGAGGTGAATAATACTTAATTTCTGCGCTTAAGGAGCATGTGTTTTCTTGAGGGAGGCAGACATGAATCCCAATATACTGTGCTCTGTGCTTTTATAGATATAGAAATATAAGAAACTGTCCAATGTAAGGCAAAATATTTTGACTGCATTCCTTTGATGTTGCTATTTTAATCCTACTGAGGTAAAATGAAAAGTTCTTCTTAAGTTAAAGAATTAAAAAATATTTTGTTTTTAAGTCATGACATCACAACTAAGTATTACACATAGAAATGGTCAACATAAAGTAATATTTATAACAGAAAATATACATATATTTAAGCTTATGGATTAAAAATTGGTAAGAGATTAATGTGGTGTTTTAGGCTAAATTTTTAGCGTTTTAAAAAAATGGACTTGGTGAAATAACCTCAGCAACAACAGATTGCAATTGTAGAAGGTATAATTTATAAAATTTAATACAGCAGAAAACCTGAAAAATTAAGAAATATCTCTATTGTGATGCATACGGAAAAGACCCTGTGGACATGGTTTATGAAAATACTGAAATAGAAAAATGTGTATGCTGTCACTTTGCTAGGAGAATATCGATCAAGGAATTCAAATGGTAGAGTGGTCTGTCTATAGAAAACACATCTGGAGGAAAAGTCATCAGTTGAAGTCCACTAAAGCTGAACTTTGTGCATCACAGGGAAGAGTGGAATAAGTGAATGACAGATCCGGAGGGTTAACAGAAGATATCTGGCACTTGCATTGTCTCTCTAATAAATCAAGAAAGACTTTGCACACACAATTTTATCCCATTCACTTTTAATTTTAATTGTAGTTAATATACAGTGTTATTTTAGTTTCAGGTGTACAATATAACGATTCAGCAATTCTCTACATTAGTAAGTGCTCATGGTGATAAGTATACTTTTAATCCCCTTCACCTATTTCACGCATCCCTCACTCACTTCCCTTCTGGTAACCATCAGTTTGTTCTCTAAAGTTAAGAGGCTGTTTTTTTATTTGACTCTCTCTCTCTTTTTTTCCCTTTGTTCATTTGTTTTGTTTTTTAAATTCTACAGCTGAGTGAAATCATGTAGCATTTGTCTTTCTCTGACTTATTTTGCTTAGCATTATACTCTCTAGATCCATCCATACTCTCTAGATCCTTTTTTATGGCTGAATAATACTCCATTGTAGATATATATACCACATTCTTTATCCATTCATCTATTGATGGACACTTGGCCTGCTTTCATAGTTTGGCTATTGTAAATAATGCTGCAGTAAACATAAGGGTGCATGTGTCCTTTTGAATTAGCATTTTTGTATTCTTTGGGTCAATACCCAGTAGAATGATCATTGGACTGTATGGTAACTCTATTTTTAATTTTTTGAGGAACCTCCTGTCTTCCACAGTGGCCGCACAATTTGCATTCCTACCAACAATGCAACAGGGTTCCACTTTGTCCATATCCTTGCCAGTACTTGTTTCCTGAGTTTTTGACTTTAGCCATTCTGACAGGTGTAAGGTGATATCTCATTGTGGTTTTGATTTGCATTTCCCTGATAATAAGTGATGTTGAGCATCTTTTCATGTGTCTGTTGGCCATCTGTATGTCTTTGGAGAAATCTCTGTTTATGTCTTCTGCCTATTTTTTAATTGGATTATTTGGGATTTTTTGGTGTTGAGTTGTATAATTTCTTACTATTTTTTGGGTATTAACCCTTTGTTGGATGTGTCATTTGCAAGTATATTCTCCCATTCAGTAGATTGTCTTTCAGTTTTTTCGATTATTTCCTTTGTTGGGCAGAAGCTTCTTATTTTGTGTAGTCCTAATCATTTTTTTAAATTTTGATTTTAATTTTTAAATTTACATCCAAAATAGTTGCATATAGTGCAGCAATGATTTCAGGAGTGGATTCCTTGATGCTCTTTACCCATTTAGCTCATCCCCCCCCCCCCCCACAATCCCTCCAGTAACCCTCTGTTCTCCATATTTAAGAGTCTCTTATGTTTTGTCCCCCTCCCTGCTTTTATATTGTTTTTTCTTCCCTTCCCTTGTGTTCATCTGTTCTGTGTCTTAAAGTCCTCATATGAGTGAAGTCATAATCATTTTTTTTTTTTGCTTTTGTTTCCCTTACCTCAGGAGATATATCTAGAAAGGTATTGCTATGACCAATGTCAGAGAAATTATTGCCTCTCCTCTCTTCTAGGGTTTTTATAGTTTTAGGTCTCACATTTAGGTGAGACCTAATCCATTTTGTTTATTTTTGTGTATGGTGTAAGAAAGTGGTCCAGGATCATTCTTTTGCATATAGCTGTCCAGTTTCCCCATACCATTTGTTGAAGAGACTACCAATTCATTTTTGTGGACCCCAGAGTAATGAATAGCACATTACATACTCTGGTTACTTGGTAAATGTTTGCTGAGCGAATGAAGAATGAGTAAACAAATGAGAATAGAAAGGATAATATAGCACTGACCCTCAAAGCAACACTAATCCACCTTTCGACAGTAATACCTTCTATCACTTCGTACTGTAATAATCTGTTTTTATGACCACTCCCATCAGAGAGTGACTTTCTGAAGGGCAGGGACAATGTTTTTCATCCATATGTTTATACCCAGCGCTTGTAATTTAGCAGGCATTCAGAGAACGTTTGCTGAATAAATGAATGACAAAATTTTATATTAAGGGTGAGGAGTCTTAGTCTAAGAAAACAGAGATGTTTTCTTTTTATTTCATTTTTATCACAATAGAGGTTTAGAGGAAAGCCACGGGTACATGGATTGGGGGCTTCTAACCCATGTAGAATCAGAGTCTGATTAGGAAATATACTTTGTAAGGGCACCACCTATACCATTTGGAGGAAAATATGAAATAAGACGATGTCTACTGAGGGCTCTCCCCAGAGCTGATTTTTACTCTGCTATTTCCCTGGGGACCTCTGGCTCAGTTTGCTCTGTTCCTAGCACAGCTTTTGGCCTCAGCCCTGACAGCAGCTTGGAGGCAGATAGGAACATTGTTTCATGAAGTAATTTAGATACGATTTAAAAAAAATCTCATCTTGGCACAAACCTTGCAAGAGCTTGGATTTAACCTGTTGTTATGACATTGCAAGGAATAATAAGTAAGCTGCAAACTGGAAAACTGCAGAAGCTTGGGAAGAAAGAACTTAGATTGCAATTTGCACACAAGCCGCTCAACATAAAATAAAAGGGTGCTCAAAAGAATAAAGTACTCTAGTTAGTTTAGAGTGCTCATTTCCGCATATAATCACAGAGAAAGCGCTTGAAGAATTCCCTCTCTGCTTTCATTTCCAGAAAGGATAGATACTTGGAATTTCACAATGATAAATAAAGCCTATAGCCAGGGATGGTTGGAATTGATATTAGGCCAGAGATTTGAGGGTCCGATTTTGATTTATATTCCAAGGCCCCTTTAGAGCTCCCACATCTGATTAGGTCTCAGAGATCCACTTCACTACCTAGCTCCGGAAGGATGCGGAAGTGGGGCTGTCTGCTGATCCAATCATAGAAGGAGAGCTAGAGCTTCAAGAGATGAGAGATACAGGGTCCAGTTTTGTTGTAATACAGAGGAGGGGCAAATCATTCAACTTCTCTAAGCCCAATTTCTTCATCTGTAGATGGTGATCGAATGAGGAAAAGCATGTAAAGCAGGGCCAGGCACACTGCATATGCCCCGAGGCGGTAGTTAGGAGAGCTCAGGCTCAGAGAGGGGAAGTCACCAACTCCAGGTCGCAAGCACACTCATATCCACTTTCTAATCCGACATTGTTTCTATGTTTGTTTGTTTGTTTTTACATAACTTAGTGAGGTGACATTCACATTACAGTGAATTAACCATTTTAATGGAACAATTCAGTGGCTTTTTATACATTCACAATGTTGTGCAGCCAACCACCTCTGGTCTAGTTCCAAAACATTTCCATCACACCAAAGTAAAACCTGTACCCATAAAGCAGTCTCTCCGTTTCTCTTTTTTCCCAGCCCCTGGCAATCACTAATCTGAGTTATGGCTATGGAATTACCTATTCTGGGTGTTTCATGTAAATGTAGTTATTCATTATGTGACCTTTTGTGTCTGGCTTCTTTTACTGAGCCTAATGTTTTAGAGGAATCTTTAAAAAAAAAATCTAGCAATCTGTTTTTTTTTTTTTTTATTTTAAGGTAAAATTTGCATTCAATAAAAAGCACAGATTTTAAGTATAGAGTTTAAAGAGTCTTAACAAATGTAAATACTTATAAATCAAAATGTAGAACATTTCTTTCACCCCCAAAATTTCTCTTTTTAAAATGAATTTAATTCTATGTATTTTATGTTTTTGCTGCTATTGTAAATTTTTAATTGCTTGTTGTCAGTATTTAGAAATATTAATTATTTTTATATATCAACCTGATATCCTGTCACCATGGTAAATTATTTCTTTGTTCTAGTAGTTTTTTTTTTTTTTAATAGATTCCTTAAAATTCCCTAGTTAGACAATCATGGCTTCTGTAAATAAAAGACAATTTGACTTCTTTTTCCAATTTGCAGAACTTTTACTTCTTTTTCTTGCCTTATTGCTCTGGCTAGGACCATCAGTGCATGAGACTGGAAGCAGGAACGTGGACACCTTGCCAAAATAAGTCTGGGAATGAAGCCCGAGGGGTTTGCCATGCTAGTGGCATGAGAGAGGCAAAAGGAAATAGAAAAGGAGACAGAAGTGGAGGGCTACAGAGTCAGAAATGCCCCCTGATGACTCTCATCAGCACAGACAGAAGACAAACCCTTGCCATGAAGTATTCTCAAGTCCCTAATCTTGTCTTTTTGGATCTACAACGGACCAAGGCAGGACCTAGATTAGTGGATTCCTGCAAGGTTTTTTGAGCAGTTTTTAGGTACTTAGTCTCTGCTTCCCACATGTGTTGTTTCTAATTATAAAGTCATCATGGACACAATTTAGGAACATTTGCTGCCCAGGAATTATGATTTATACCATGTGGTATGTGTTGCAGCTGAGTTTCATAAACTGACTTACCAATGTGATAGAATCAAATGCACTCAAAGACTGGCAATTTTTACTGAGCTGGAGGTTATCCAGTTTTTTCACTCATAGGATTTTATTTTCCTCAGGCTTTAAGACATCCTCCAAAAGTTGAGAGTTTACCTGGACTTTTCATGTGCATAATTCATTTTTGTTCCTCGTAGAGACCCAAGTAAACAAATCCAAGGGCATTTTCTTTTCTAGCTGAGGAAATGGAGGCTCAGAAAGACAAATGACTTACCCAAGATCACACACAGCACAAATAGCAAGGCTGGGACTGGAACCTAAGTCCACTCTCCAAACCTATATATTTTCTTTGACCTGCTATTGTCCCCTTACAGAGATAATGCAGAAACCCAGGCCCTGCATCCAGATTTACGAAAGACTGGGAGTTTGGGATTGGATAGGTTTCCAAACAAAATGTAGGGGACTGTTACTCTAATGATGAATGTGTTAATACTGCATAACATTAACCATACTTTTCAATTGACTAGTACAAATGGGTAAGACTCAGTCAAAATTTTCACCTCAGCAAAAGAGAAGCTGGAAGGTGTTTATGAATTTTTTTGCTCAGGATATTTCCAAACTATAAAAGAAGAGATTAGGGAAGTATCAAGTCAGACGAGAGATAAGACTAAGTAATCGATGGTATGAAAAGTGACCTTGAGAAAAGATGGCTGATTGGGTGACAGGAGTCTGATTAAGTCTTCATAGACTGAAGTTCTAAGACATCTTTTTGGGGATGGAAACTATCTATACTGAATGGTCAGAATATGAAATCATGTGCAGTTTCTCAACTATAATCTGCTTTTCTGCCCCCACAACTTTTCCTCGTGTTTTTCTCTCTTCCTAGATTTCCTTTTCTTCTGTTAACCAGTGATGAACTCCCACTCATTCATCAAGCCCCAGGTAAGATCACATGTTCAAGGAAGTCCCCAGTGGGTCCCAGAGAATTCTCTGCTCCTCTTCTTTATGAGATTTCCCTCTACCTTGACCATATTTCTAAGAAGTGAAGTACAATAATATCCAAGTGTATTTAAATTATTTCTCCATATCTAACCACTTAAATCTACAGTTCTTGAGACAGGAGACTGTCTTCTTCATCTGTTTACTGCAGGACCTGCATAAATGCTAACACACAGTAGACTGTCAAAGACTTTCTCATCAAACAGTGAAAACAACTTGCAACACTGAAAAATTCTTTTATTAAACATACTTTATATAGCTAAAAAACTCATACACATTTGCATATTGTCTCTAGGTTAGATGCCCTATGAAAAAGAAATAAATGTCAGCATTTAATGAGATTTCTCTGCTTACAATCATGCTGTGGGAAGAGAACATTGCCACTGCTTACAGAATTTATTGACATCCAAGATTACATGTTGCTTTTAGAATGCACACCATGAAATAGGAAGAGAATGGCTAGGAAAATGTGAAAATGTGGACATGTTGGTAAAAAAAAAATCTTAAAATTATATTTGAGTATATTTTTATTCAAGTTAACTATCATAAATCACATAACTAAGTTACACATTCATCTAGAGGACAACCTAGATCCAGATATAAATCTCGAGACCTATGTGCTCTGTGAGCTCCTGAGCTTTTTTGAACCTTGTGTGTCTGTTAAATGGAGGCAATGCATATTTTTGGAAAATGTAAACTATTTGTCATTAAAATTTTTTGATGTAAAGAGGCTAATTACCCCTAAACCCATAGCTTCAACCCATTTCCAATTAAAAGTCCAATGGAATTATTTTTAGAATTTGGTGAGATATTTTCAAGTTCATCTAGAAAAATATCAGGGTAGCGTGAGTCAAGAACACCTTGGAAAAGAGGAATGATGAAGGCCTGCTACTACAGATACATGAAAGCATGTTAGAAAGTTGCAAAGTAATTTAAAAATTGTTGGTACAGGGATAGGGCCAGACAGATGGATAGTATACTAGATTTTAGTAAGTGATAAAAATGAGATTTCAAATTAGGAATAAGAGCAGAGATTATTTAGTGAATGGATTGGCACAATTGGCTTGTCATCTGGAAAAAATGGTAGCTAGTGCTATGTGTTAGGCATAGCTCTCCATATTTTATACCAATTAACATTTTTAATTTTCACAGGAATTCCATAAGTAGATACTATTATTATCACTATTTTACAGATGAGGAAATTGAGATACAGACAAGCTAAGTAGTTCATCCAAGATCATACAAGTAGTCAGAAGTAGAGCTGGAATTGGAACCCAGGCAGTCTAGACTCTGGGTTCATTGCTTTTAACCATTATGTTTTACTTTCTCACAGCCTCATGACTCTCATCCAAATACATTTCAAACAGATTGAAGTTTTTAAAGTACATTTAAAACCAAAATATAAAAAAAATCTTTCTATAATTTTGGGATATGTAAGGTGTTTTTAATGACATTAAAATCAGAAATTATAAAAGAAAATAAGATTTGACTGTATAAAAATTAAAAATATTTTAGCAAAACCAAACCAATCCAACAAAATACAAAATATTACAAATTAAACTAGATCAACCAAGCAACAACAGAGAAAATCCACAGAAAACACCGTCAGATGACACACTGGCACACATGTAAGCAATGTGGTTAAATATTAATAGATTAATGAATAAAGAAGGAGTTCAGTAGAGGATTTGTGAATTAACTCCTGGTATATTCGTGCACCGTAGAAAATCACTGTTTTTGGAGACAGTAGTGTAGCTTGTCATTCATTGCATGGAAATATGCCTGTGATACATTAGTCAATGAATAGAAAATTAAAAACTTACACTATGACTCTATTTTGTGTGTCGGGGGGGAAGCATGTGGGTGCTTGCGTGAGTGTGTGTGTGTGTGTGTGTGTGTGTGTGTGTGTGTGTAGGAAAAAGCCTGAAGTGGTTATATCTCAAAAATATCTCAGGGTGGTGTGCTTATGGATGATTTTTACTTTCCTTTTTTTTTTCACTTTTATTGATTGTCAAAATTCCTTACAATATACATGTATTTCTTCAACTTTGAAGTGGACTAAGCCTTGAATTACCCTTTTCCATAAAGTTAGAAGAGGAATATTCTAAGAACATGATAAATTTATGTATTCCTAGATGACAGTAGTTTCTATGATGTTTTGGTGGAAAGCTTTAGAAAGGTTTAGAGAGACTGGCTTATAGTGAAAAGCCAGTGACACCATATAAGTTACTAATTTCTACATTTCAATTTCAGTGTGCTCTGAGAACATGACCTATATATACAATTTCTACTTTTGGGAATTTATCTTGCCTTTATTTTTGTAGCCAAATATATGACCTACATATGTAAATGTTCCTTAAGGTCTTATAATGAAGGTATATTCTCTTTTCTTCCCCTGAAATCACTATGTATATATTAACTTATTAACTTTGTTATTCAGATTGTCTATATCTTTCGTTGGTTTTTATCTACTTGAATGGCCAAAGTGGGGTTGGTATTTTAGTCTCTAATAGTTGTGTTTCTGAATATTTTACCTAGTATTTCTAATTTATATGCATTTTTATTCTTGAAATCTCTGTGTACTGTGCTTTTTGTCAATATGCAAGGATATTCCCAGTCCTGTTTAATACTACTTGCTGCATATTCTCTTTTGTCTGAAATTTTTATTGTGAGTCCTAATTCCTATTTGATTGGACTTGCTAAAACATAAGAATGCTTTCCCTTTCTTTGTATGTTTAATCTTTTAAAATAATTTAATACTTTGGATTTATAGGTGTCTCTTCCAGTTATGTTTTGATTTCTGACCATTTATATTTACTGTCACAGTTGATACATTTAGTCTCATTTCTATGATCTTCTTTCTATTATGCTTCCATACTGATTTATTTTATTAGAGTTTTATTCTCCAGAGTGGGATGCATATGTCCCAGCTGGTGTATAAGATCATTCATTGGAAAGTCAGAAGAAAATATTTTTTTATTTAAAAATAAGAAAGATATTAAGCTTTACTAATATTTAATATGCTTTGATACTGGTATTTTGCTCAGGTCCACATGTAAGGCAGACCCACTCTGTTTATTCACAGTGAGTGAGGTAGAAGAGAGTGATTTCTAGAGTCAGGGTGAATGATGGTGACACTTTTACATTTTGCTCAGTTTTCTTGACTCACTGGAATTTAAGTGTGCTCAGGTAAGTGGTTTTAAAGGTTATTTCTTTTACTTTTATCTATGCTAACTCACAAAATTGGCAAGAATCTTAAAAATAATTCCTGGAAAAAAAAAAAAAAGAAAGGCAGGTTAAAAGTAACGTCCATTGTGCAAACACAAACACAAGAGAACAATAATAACAACTCTCTCCCTTCCACCACCACCACCACCACCCCCCAAAAAAGTAGACTAGGTAATACTTTCCCTTTTCCTGGCAGGAATTCACCATCAGCCACATTATGAGGTAATAGAGAACGTTTTCAAAACGGATGTTTGGAAATGTTTCCTGGTGTTTCCATTGCTACCTGATACATTGCTGAAATCAATATAAATGTTACACTTATAAAAAATAGTCTCTCATATCAACATACTTTAAAAACTTGAAATAGAATTTTTATCCTATTTAAAAGTTTTAGAGAATTTTAAAACCATTTGTTGAAGAATAAAAATATAAGACATACGGGTACCTTTTCAAGAACAATTGAAAGTGGAAATTTACTACCACATTTCAACAATAACAATTACATAATTGGTAGAGGGGGAAATAGAACACAAGTGTCATGATTTTTAAGTGTAGCCAATGACATGTTTCTTTGCCTTGAGTTTGTCTAATCTCCTTGAAAGATCTTATTTAGTTATTAGTCATGAAACCCAAGTTTGAAATAAAAACGGACCCAGCATTGCACCTTTGAATTGCTACATTGCAAGACATGGAACCAAGATTTTCAAAAACATTGAAAGCAAATTTAATCATTCTTCTCTCAATAAAAGTTATTATTTTAGTGAAACCAAAAAGTTCTTTGTATTATTAGTAGAATTTGTTTTAAATTAATGTTAATTTCAGGTTATCTCTCATGCTTTTTTTTTAAATTTTTTTTTCAACATTTATTTATTTTTGGGACAGAGAGAGACAGAGCATGAACGGGGGAGGGGCAGAGAGAGAGAGGGAGACACAGAATCGGAAACAGGCTCCAGGCTCTGAGCCATCAGCCCAGAGCCCGACGCGGGGCTCGAACTCACGGACCGCGAGATCGTGACCTGGCTGAAGTCGGACGCTTAACCAACTGCGCCACCCAGGCGCCCCTGTCTCTCATGCTTTTCATGATTCTGTTACTGTATGTTCTATAATGAATGTACATGTACATGTACATGTACATGTACATGTACATACAATGGTACATGTATTTATATATAATTTATTAATAATTCTGGGGTGCCTGGATGGCTCAGTTGGTTAAGCATCTGACTCTTGACTGCAACTTAGGTCATGATCTAACGGTTTGTGCTCTTTCTCTCTCTCTCTCTCTCACAATAAACAAACTTAAAAAAAAAATCTCTGGAGCGGAGATATATTGCTCGAAGGTTCACTGATAAAAATAAGGACAGTTTTTAAATATGGCTTATGTATTTTTCCTTTAATTAAAAAAATTTGAATGTATTTTCTCTAATTATTGATGTTGAGAATTAAGCTATGTTTATTTCCATTGCATAAGAAAGTTAACATACTTGCATATATTTTTTCCCTCATGTCCTAATTTTTATTGAAAATAAGTTTTGATTTTGACCCAAATTATTATCATTTTCATCATGTAGCTTCCTTTCTGAGAATTATTATTAATGTCTGTATTAGGTTTTAAAACCATATTTATAATTATTTAAACAACTTTAATTATATCACTGAAGCTTTTCTACCACAACTTCCACATTCTTGAATTGTAAAAATTTTGGTTTATGTCTTGATTAAATCACTAATTGATTTTTTTTTTTTTTAGCTTCATATACAGACTCAATTGTTTAGTTATAGAATTCTTTGTCACAATATTTTCCCCTCAAAATGCTGTAGACAGCACTCCGTTGTTTCTGGAAATTTGCAATACAAAGATGTCTGTTTTATCTCTACTGTATTTTTTAATGTTATTTTTTTTTCTTCATTTTGATTTCTGTGATTCTTCTACTGGTTTCTCCTGGACTCACTCCCATGGCTATTGTCTTTATCTTCTACCTGGCACTAGAGGGTCTAAGATAGCCTCAGATGGTTTCATGCAGTCTGAGGCCTTGGTATTGGCTGTTACAGGGGTCTTTCTCCAACCTCTCTCTCTAATGACCCAGGCCACATTACATGGTGATGAGGATGTCCCAATAGGTGAAGACAGAGCTCAAGGCCTAGGCTCTAGAACTTGCCCACGTTACTTCTGACACTTCCTGTTAGTCTAGACAAGTCACAAGGCCAGCCAGATTCTATCCACCTCTGGATAGAGGGTGTGGCATTGTGACTGATAATGAGAAATATACATTTGATCTTTATCCCTGTTCTGAAGCTAAAACCTGTGGAATCTCCACAGTGACATATCTTTTGGATGCTAATGAGAAGGTGGTGGCTGGGGGCTTCTGAGTAGACTCAAGGGAATCAACCACATGATTAGGGGGTTGGAACTTTCAGGCCTACCTTCCAATCCCTGGGGAGGGGAGAGGGGCTAGTGCTTGACTTAATCAGTGATGGCCAATGACTTAATCCTACCTACATAGTGAAGCCTCTATAAAAATCCTAACTGAAGGGGTTTGGAGAGGTTCACTTTGCCAAACACATGGAGGTACTGGGAGGGTGGCATGCCAGAGAGAGCGTGGAAGCTCATGTCCCTTTCCCAACACCTTGCCCTGTGCGTCTCTTACACCTAACTGTTCCTGTGTCGTATTCTTTTATAATAAACTGATAATGTGGTTCGTAAATTGTTTTCCTGAGTTCTATGAGCCATTCTAACAAATTGTTGAACCAAAGGAGGGATTCATGGGACCCCCAACTTATTGCCAGTCGGTGAGAAGCACAGATAAAAACCTGAACTTGCGATTGGCATCTGAAGTGGGGGTAGTCTTGTGGAACTGAGCCCTTAACCTGTGGGATCTGATGTGAACTCCGGGTAGCTAGAATACCCAGCTGTCCACAGAGAATTGAAGAATTGCTTAGTATGGAAAAATACTCACACGTCTGTTGTCAGAAGTGAAGTATTAGTATTAGTGTGAGCATAGTAGAGTATGGAAAAACAGAGTTTTCCTTTAGTTGGTAAAGACAGTATAGAGAAGAAGTAGAATTTTTCCTTTCCCAATGATGCAGGCTAGGTCCAAGGAATTAGAGGGGATTCCACAGTTTTAGCCAAGAGGGTCCTTGGCTTTGTGCAGCCTAGAAATCAAATACAAGTGTAAGGAAAGCGAGAACAGAGTTTATTGAAGACCTAGTGAGAGTGCAGAATGTCTGGGAGACTGGGAAAAGAAAGAAGAGTGAATCTTGTCTTTACCTGGGTTCTGGGGTTGTATTGAGACTTGTGCTCTGGTGTACATGTCTCCTCAGGTGTCCAGGAGCAAAGGTGAGTATTTAGGTGTCTTCTGTAAGCCACTTGTGCCCTAGAGCCAGGGGTCTTGGTGAGTTAGTGGCCTGGAAAATACACATGATAACTCCTCCTTGTCACTCATTAGATGTTGTCTATTGTGCTAGAAGGCTCCAAGGAAATCAACTCCTTGGCCTTTACAAGGAGGACAAACATTATCTGTACTATAAGGTGTGGGTAAGGCAGGGATGCAGATCCTAACAAGAATGGAAGCAGGAAAAGGAGCAAAAAAGCAGTCCTTTATGGAGTTTCTTTAGTTTCCCTATCTCACCAAGGCATTGCAGTCACATTGCAACAGGGCATGGATGCTGGGAAAGTAGGAATTTGCAGCCATTAAACAATTTGCATGAATTAAACTCCAACATTCTTAACAGTAGAAGTTTATTCTCTACTCTCCTCCACCCCTTGATGATCCAGAGTCCCAGTTTTCTTCCATTCCTGAGGACCTTTCTGCCAAAGCAGGCAGATTTGACAGAGAAGACATACTGGTTTCTCAAAAGCCTTAGTTGAACTTCACTTTTACTCATATTCCTTTGGCAAGAACTGTTCTTATGGCTCTACCGTAATGTGAAGTGGAAGGTATCTTCAAAGAATAACAATGGAAGGGAGACCATGAATCTTTGGTGGACAGTCAGTCATCTATGCCACATCCAACAGTTGTTTTGTATTGTTTTGTTTTGTTTTTACTTCCACTCCTGACTCTGTTATCAGAGACTCATTCAGAAGCCCTCCAGAGTCTTTCTGAGAAACAAATTAGTATATTTGTGTTATTTCTTAGAGTACATGTTTCAAAAGAAGCATTTTATGTCTTCAAGGTGGTTTTCTTATTCGTACGTGCAGCTTCTTTTCAGGACCTAGGACCAACCCGCTGTTTGGCATGGCCTCCTACTTGACGTGGCCCTTTGCTTCTGTTGTGAGCAGTTTCTTCTTGAGATGGGTCCTGGCTTAAGGAGAAAGGCTAGCAGCAGAACTAGCATTTTGATGGTTGGGCTTTCCCATCCCAAGATCTCTTTTCACCCCTGCAAATTACTCTTCAGGGATTGTCTTGGTCCCTCTACTTCCTTTCTACTCCTTCTCTATCATAGGGACAATCATGAATAGAGCCTAAATGGTGCCTTGGGTTCATTACCATTAGCCTATATGAAATATACATCCCCTAACGTGTTGGGCATATGTATGGCATCCTTCCTATTTTCCAACGCTGATGCTGGTTTTTCCCTAATTTTATATCCGTTGGTCATCCCATTTGACTGAGGGTGGAGGGCTGAGTGTTGGATGCCTGCACTTACATCACCATCAGATGCAGAGGAATTACACAGTCTTACATTGAAATGCTTGTGGAAATTATATGGCGTGTGATATCAGTTTCTTTAAAACACCTTGTAAACTTTTACTCTTGCAGAACTATCATAAATCTGTTTAATTCAACAGTTTACACTAAGTATTCCAGTATTCCACTTCGAAATAAAGCATGTTTCTGCTTGATTGAAACTTTGCACTGTTGGAAGTTGTTAAGAATACCGTTTGTTGCAGCCAAACTTCTCCATATCTGATAAGCAAAAATCGTGATAGATAACTCAGTGTGTATTTGTTCAGAGGGGAGTTGCTGAGACCGCACAGCTGTGCCAGAAGTGGTGCTCAGCACTGGGCTGCAGGCATCAGGAATGGCGCTTCTGCCCTCATGCTGCTCACAGTTGTTGAGGAGCAGACAGTAATTGAATCAGTGGGATGATGTTTTGGAATATGAACCTCTCCCCCCTTGAACGTGACCTTTCCTTGGCGGCTTTCACGCTGACTCTGGGGAAACAGGACTGAAAGGGTAAGAAACAGAGAGGTTTTCTTTTCTTGTTGTTTTTTTTTAACCTTCAGCACAGGCTTTCTTTTTCTTGGTTTTCTTTTTCTTGTTTTTTTTTTTTTTTAACCTTCAGCACAGGCTTTTGAGACACAAAGGGCAGGCTGGAGGGAAGCAGGGTGTGAACTTTTATGCCAACACAGGAAATCTGAGAAGAATTGTCTCACTTGTGGTTTCGGCGTGGTTTGGGAGGAGGAGGAGAAGTGACCTTGTGCAGCTGGGGCGTGTGAGGTGGAGGGGCAGACCTGGGTGTCCATGTGGTGGGGTGGCAGGGTCCACACAGTGGTCCTCTACAGCTTCTTCAGCCCAGGATCTCGCTGAGTTGCAAGAAGTGCTCTGTGCCGTCTTTTCCATGGCTTGGGACAATTATAAACCCTCCTCGAAAAGAAAAGAAAAGAAAAGAAAAGAAAAGAAAAGAAAAGAGAAAAGAAAAGAAAAGAAAAGAAAAGAAAAGAAAAGAAAAGAAAAGAAAAGAAGAAAAGAAGATGCTGAACACCATGACACCCAAAGAAGTAGCTGATGATAGAGAGGAGGAAGCCTCTGGGTTGGTTTTATGGCAGTAATGGGCAAGGGCAAAACCCACTCCCTTTCATTGATACCTATAATGTGAGATTCTGAAAGAGATTTCTATGGAGATCGCTGCTGAGCAAAGAGAAAAGGGGATGGTGCCGAGAAGGGTCAGCAGGATGGGGCTTCACTAGGATGTCAGTTCAACACCCTCAACCCATGTCCTTCCGGGTCAGGTGTCTGATAACATGGGTGGCGTGAAGGTGGATTGTGGGGTTTTAATAACATAGATTTTGAACTCAGTGTGAAAACACCATCCAGCAAGACTGCCAAATGTATTTATATGAAAAAATTTTTGAAGGCATATGAACCACATCATGTGCAACCGTATGTTCAATAAAGATCACCATAATTAAAAAAAAATACATAAAATCATGATCATCCTGGAAAACCCTAATCTCCAAGCACAGAGTAGGGAGTAGATTATGAACATCCTAAAATGAAGCATGAAATATCTATTACATATGTAATATATAAATGTATTTATTCCTATAGGAAAATTATCATGGTTTGTAGGATTATGGAAGAGTTTTCTTTCTCATTTTTCAAGTTTCAAATAATGAACGTGTATTTTACAATCAGAGAAATTGTGATTATGATTCTTCTGAAAATAGGAAATTGGGACTCTGTTCTCACAAAGATTTTTTTCCATATATTTTTCACTATAAATTATCTTCGTGTGTCTATCAAAATAACAATTAATATGGAAACTTGAAATTAAGATTGTGTTAAAAATTATTTTGATAAGTTTTGTTTTAAGGGGGAGATTGTTTTGTTTTGTCCAGCATCTTTTGAAGCTATAACTGTACCATGAAAATTTGGCATTTTCATCATAACTAATAACTTCTAAATACTGTTGCTTTGAGAAGAGAAAGAAATGTGGTTCTTTGTTCTTGAAACCAAAGACAAAGGATCATATGGCCCCGTTTCCTCTAACTTACTTCATTGGGTTTGACTTATTTTGACATCAATTCCATGTCCTGTTTCCGTAATCTGCTTGACATTGATCTCAACATTTCATTAGGAATTCATGGTGGAAAGAAATTACTCTGAACATTTGTACCTTGTTCTTACAGTAAATGAAGTGTCATTTACATTTTATATCTTTTCCTGCTAACCTGTAACCCTGGAAGACTTTGGTACTTTTCCATTATTAGCTCAAAGATATTTATTATCATTTCCTCTCTTGATTTATGCTGAGGCCTCAGTGATTGAGCTGTGATTCTCAGGGTCATTATATAAAATTGCATAAGTGATCCATGAACAAAAAAACTCTTTAAATTTCTTGACAACACACTGAAGGAGGAGTTGGTTTCCTAAGTTTTCCTTTTATAAAAGGGCTGTGTTATTATAATGGCACAGTTTTAGCTACTGTGGTTTGATCTTCTGGGTGTGAAAAGGTACAAATTTAAATTCTAGAAATGACATTTTATAGCAGAAAGAGCACCAGCTTTAGAAATGACAGACCTGAGTTCTCATTTAGCACTCAGATAATTACTTGCCGTGTGTTCTTTGACAAGTTACTAAGTTCTCTGAGCCTCTATTTTCTCATCTTAAACTGAGAATCAAAAAACAAAACAAAATTATCGGGATTATTACGAGGGTGAGAGAGTGCCTTATTGGTAGTAAATGCTCAATAAATGATGGTAACAATGTGTTCGTATCTTTGCTTTCTGCTCTGTCAATTTCTGTATTGGTGGAATGGCTGGCACATACTGAACGACTTACCAACTGTGGCTCTGAACTTGGGCATTTAGAAAGGTGTGGTTTGGAATGTAGGAGGTTATCTGTCTAGTGGCTTTGAAAACTCAGTTGAGAGTGCTCAGTCCCACATTTGCAGTGACGAGATCAAACAGCCACCATCAGCAACATTGGGACTACTCTGAAATACACCCCCAAATCAGAAGGTTGCCTAATCATCTTAACTGTGAAGCTCATTTTATGTATTTATGTACTTATTTCAATACCTGTTCATTGAGCACCTACCAAGTACCTGGATACAGAGTAAAAAGGACAGACAGGGCCCCCGGTTGTATGGAAATGTCTTTCGAGGCTGGAGAGAGTTAAGAAGAAAACCGGATGAGTGAATAAATAAAATAACGGGAGCTTGTTGGAAATGTTGGGGACTTGGTCAGAGAGTAACAGAAGACGTATTGAGATAGAGGGGTCCTACTCCTGGAAGGCCTCAGGCTACGGCTGACATTCAAGCTTCAAAGAGAAGCAGCAACTTCTGCAGAGAATGGGGCCAAGACCAGTCCAAGAAGCCAGAAAAGCATGTGCAAAGCCCTAAGCCTGGGAACACGGAGCATTTGATGAATATCCAGGTTGTTGTCAGGGCCACGGCAAGTTTTTCTTCTATCATTCCACTTGTTGAATGAGAATTGATGAAGTGGAACTTATAACCTGAGACCCTTGTTAGTCAGGTATTAAAATATTCTGGAATAGAATAGTCCAGAAGATTATATATAGATAGGCAGGCATCATTTCTAGTAAGATAGATTTACAGGCCACGAAATAAAAGCTATCCAGCCCTCTTGTTTGTTTTTATAAATAACAATAATGATATAATAATAATACCACTATTACTCTATTGTACACTTGTAATTCACAGAAAGCCAACTAAATATTAGAATGTTGCTATTTCTTGGTTTGCAAAAACTTTTTAAAGTGCTCATGTTGATTTCCCACTATGGTAGATGAGGATTTACCCCTATCCACAGTGCGCATTTCCCCACTTTCCAAATAATTATGTGACCGTATAAAGATGATTCATAGCTGGGCACGCAGTATTGCACGATTCCTTTTCTCGCACAATATTTCATTGTCCTTGGAGTTAATCTTGTTTTTGTCCTTTGCTTAGGTTTGTATGTTCTCTTCAGTTCATCCCCAAATTTACTCCCAGTTGTGTAAAATCAAAAACATATTAGATAGTTTATTAATTTCATCTCCTTGAAGAACTTTCTTCTGTATTCTTTTAACCTGCTCCCACCTGGGATGGTGTGGTGAACATGGAGATGTGTTGCCCAGAAGCCCTTTCAAGGGCGGGATCTTTTTTTGTTCCAGCTGCTGTCAGCTTCCTCGTCTTCTGTCTCCCCTGCAGAGAGCTGGCCCTCCCAAGGGCATGGCCTTCCCAAGGTGGCCTGTATCCAAAGATCGATATGGAGAGGGAATAAAAGGCACTTCAGCCCACTGTGGGATAACTTCAACGTGCTGTAATATTCCACAGCTTCCCGAGGGGGTGGCCAAGGTATTATTTTATCTGCATCACAATGCAGTTCTTCAGTCTGCTCAGTCTTGCATCTGTCTTGTCCTCTTGTCCTCTTGTCCTCTCCTTTCTTCCTATATATAATCTGAGAAGTATTGATCGCTAATAAATATTCTGTATGCGAAACCCTTCAGTGCCTGCTTCTCAAACTAGTTACTCTCTAGGGAGAGTTTTCTTGCAATTTCCCTTCACTGTCATCCTGGAGATTCCCTTTGATACATGTTAGATTCTCTATTTTTAGGATCTCAAGCCTTCTTCTCTTTGCTTTACTCTCTAGTAGTTTCCCAAGAAGAGTTACAAGGAAATTATCTTTTTAAAACCTGTGTGTCTGAACATTTATTCCTATCACATATAGCTGATAGCTTAGTTGGGCATAGTCTTCAGGGAAAGAAATAATTTCCCTCAGAATTCTGAAGGCATTGTTCAATTTTCTTTTGTTTCCACATTTTGTGTTAGGAAGTATGATGCCAGTACAACTCTTAAACCTTTACATGAAAGCTGTATTTCTTCTCAGCAAATCTGTAGGATCCTCTTTGTTCCCAATTGTTTTGAAATTACATCTTTCTCCAGTTTAGGATTCTGGTAGTTTATTACTACTCATCCAGTTACTTTCCACCTTCCCAAATTTTCTTTCTCTTAGCTCCTCTGTTTTCTTTGTCCTTCTATATCTATACTTTAAAGCAAACAGATGGGCAGACAAACAAACAATAATAACACTTTATAGTGCCTTTTGGGAAGGAGGGAGCAAGGGGTTAAGTATGTATGTTTAGCCCCACATTTTTAAGCAGAGATTGAATTCGATGTTTTCAAGGAAAAGTTTATCTGGGGAAGCTGCTATATCTTTCTTTCCTCTCCTCCTCCCTTTGAGTTTTTTTTATTCTTTCCCATAAGCACTAACTGCATAACTATGCCAAATGAGAAGTTGTATCTATAAAAGTCATTGTTTTGGTGCCTTTGATTCTACATATCCATGGCTAGGATATAGAGATAGCTCCGCTGTCTTCTGATTCCAGTCCTGTGTAGACTGTGCTAAGAGCCAACAAACTGCTGTTGACAAGGAGGAGAAGTCATATTTATGCATTCTAGTTAAGTTGGTCACCTGTGAATTTCCGTAAGACTCAACCTAAGGAATGTCCATTTTCAATAAATGCAGAGGGCTGCAGGTTTCTTGAGGAAATTGAATTAGTGAAATAGATCCTTAAGTCCACTACTGAAAACTCTTACCCACAAGTACTTTTTTGGTGGGAGTGACTGACACGGTACAAACAGAACCCCTCGGCTGAAATTAATGAATAATTAGTTGAGAGACAAGAGAGAGAAAATGGATCCCAATAAATCAGTTCCCTAATTCTTTACAACCTTTAGAATTAGATATGCTCTAAATATGAGATGCAACTATTTACCATTATGTGCTAAATAATATAAACTCCTAGAACATAATTCTTATGGTCATTAGTTGAGAAAGTGAGAAAATTGGAAGCTCTTAACTTCTAGTTCTATCTGTTCTAGTGAAAGAGCACTAGCAGAACAGATATCCCAACCCCACTTAAAAAAAAAATTCAGCCACTATATTTAATATCTTTGTGACTTTGGGTAAGTTACTTTGGGTAACTTTGGGTTACTTTGGGTAAGTACTCTGGGTACTTTGGGTAAGATATACGTTCTGTATTTGTAATTTGGAGAAAATATTAATTTCTTCATAGGGTTGTTGTTAATGAATTAATGTACATAAAGCTTTAAGCATGACAATGTTTATATATGGTAGGTTTTCAATCAATATAGTTTTCTTCCCTCTTGTCATCTGTGTTCGGCCAAGAACATTGTAATTTGTATGTGCAATAAAATTTGGGGGCCACACTATTAATACTCTTTTGAAGAATCTACTAGATAAGGAGGTTTCATCTATATTAACTGAACGGTGAATTCAGGTGGCTCTTAATCCCCTCCATACATGTTCCATCCTCAAATTAAGGCCAATTTGAGGTGGCATGAGGGCCTCAGAATGAGGGAAGATTTCATAGCTAGAGTTAACTGCAGCAAAGAAAATTGGGGTCTGTAAATAAGAACTGACAGCTAAAGCAAAGATTAATCTTAATGGCACGCATTAACAATATGCAATTTGAGATTGGCAGTGGAGAATTCTCCCTGAGAACTGGCGTTAGGCAGTATGGGTCTTGACAAGAGAATTCACATGGGCAAGCACATTCATTCAATACGCCTTTTCTGTCCCAAAGACATTAGCATACCCAGAGACCCACAAGAACAGGGAAAGTGGCCTCCTTATTCACATCAAATCATTGTATGTACAGACCGTTTCCGTTTAATGAAATTGTCATTCGGCAGTAAAAACTCACTTGTATAACTTAGAAGTGACAAGGAAATTGGATGGAGCTTCACATGGTTGACTCTCGGAGAAGAATGAAGCAGTGACTAGAAAGCTTGAAATTAAACCCTAGTGTCTGTAAAGGTTTAGGGGGTTGTGTTCACATACAAAGCGATGGCAGAAAGGAGCCCAGTTGGGTTATTTAGGACTTTCACCAGACTTGTTTCATAGGATACTTCTCTTGGGTCGGATTCTGGACTGAAGGGTACCACTGTGACCACCAACTCCTCTTCATGCTTCAGGGTGGTGAAGAGCCAAAGGGCCTAGGGACCATGAAGTGCCTGGATATTGCCTCCTTCAGAGTGTTCAAACTATTGTTGACTCTCTGGGCCAGTCAGGCAACATAACTTTTTTTTTTTTTTAATGCCTCATTTGAGTAGATCCAGTTACAACTGCATTTATCCTTCCTGATGAGAATCTTATAAATATTAGTGGAAGTTATCTGAAAGTTTTAGAAAAGGGAATATACAAAAATATTGCAGCTTTTACATTTCAAAGGATATATTTAAGTTGTAAACTGATAAAAAGCTTACTTTGTTAACTGTGCTTTCTTAACAGCTGAAAGATAAATATCTTTTCTAAATTTATATTTTCTAAAAATATGCATTTCCCCATTTATTAAAAGTGCTCTTTTATTCTTCAAGTACACAGTAGGTTTTTGTTGTATGGAAAATTATATTTTCTAATACTACATATTCTTTATTTGGTATGTCATTACAGAAAATGCAGATATGTAATAGTGGTTATTGAATAATCAGGTATTTGCTAGATGGGCATAATCCTGAGAACCAAAGGTGATTTGCTAGATGGGCAGAATCCTGAGAACCAAAGGTGAGATGGCATTTTTATTGTAGACGGTAGGGAAGGTATACCTGCAGAGTTATGGCAAGATTTGAGAAACTTATACATGTCCCAAGAACTACATATAGATTGGATCAGTATTACATGTTGCATGTACACATGGGATATCGAAATAGCACATGAACATTTTTCACTTCAAAATGTCCTCACGTTTGAGAACTTGTGGAGCCACTTTTCTGTTCTGAATTTTCAGATATGATCTGTCTGCTATCTTGCCTGGCACAGACTGTCATGGATGGGAAAGAAGGCTAAGGAATGTACGTGGAACATCTCCATGGTCCAAATAGTGACCTCAAGCTCAGGGAGGCACTGTAATATGGTCAAGGCCATGCAGCTAGCTAGAGATATAGCCAGCTTTAAAACCCAAATTGGTCTGATTTTAAAGTTTTTTTTTAATGTTTATTTATTTTTGAGAGAGAGAGAGAGAAAGGGAGAGTGAGTGGGGGGAGGGGCAGAGAGAGAGGGAGACACAGAATCTGAAGCAGGCTCCAGGCTCTGAGCTGTCAGCACAGAGTCTGACGCGGGGCTCGAACCCACAAACTGCGAGATCATGACCTGAGCCGAAGTCGGATGCTTAACCGACTGAGCCCCCCAGGAGCCCCAAATTGGTCTGATTTTAAAGCCCAAACCCTTTTAACTCTATCACATTGCCTTTCAACTGAACATATTTGTTTTCTTATACCATACTTTAAAAGATTCAGTTCCTAGGAGGAAATAGAAGAATATGTGTGCACAGGGATGTGGAACTATGTTTATACATGTTGCTTTGAGCCTCAGTAATCAACCATTTAATACAATAAAAGACAGAGGGTTAAGGGGTGCCCCACATGGAATAGCAGTAGAAAATGGTCCTGAGCTAGTAAGGAGCCCTGGAAGAGTGGACAAGTTCTGCCTGGAGAGTTAGGAGGCATCCCTTCTCACCGCATCTCAGCCATCAACCTTCCGTGAGACTAGGGAGACACCCCTACCCTATTGTGCCCTCTGTTCTTTCATTTGTAGAATGAAAAGGAGAAAGGTAGCCTGAAAAGCAAACTGGATATCTGCTCTGGCTTCCTAATCCAAATGTGCAAGACAGCCAGGCTATGGAATAAAATTTGAGTCAAGTCTTCATTGTTATCACTGGCTGTATTTCTTGAGTAAATAATTAAACTTCATCTATTTTAAACCAATCCATTTTTCACCAAAATTATATTGATGAAGAAATCACAACAAATATCATTCTTTCATTTACTTTGCCATGAGTCAAGTAGTGCTATAAACCCTATTTCTGACTCCTTAACATCATACTGACTTTATTGTCAAAAAAGAACAGTGGGAATATGTGCACAGAAAAAATTACTTTCTTTCTTCACAATTCAAAAATATTATGAAATAGCCACAGGAGAAGCCATGTTAAGTCAAATGGGCCCCAAGGACAGACCATCAGTTTTATATACATCATTCACCATAGAATTATTTTTTAATTAAAAAAAATTTTCATGTTTATTTTTGAGAGAGAGAGAGAGGCAGAGAGAGAGGAAGACATAGAATCTGAAGCAGGCTCCAGGCTCTGAGCTGTCAGCACAGAGCCCGATGGGGGCTTGAACTCAGGAACCACGAGATCATGACCCAAACTGAGGTCAGATGCTTTACTGACTGAGCCACCCAAGCACCCCACCATAGAATTCTTAATGAGACTTTAAAGAAGACTTATCGACAAATGAATGTACTGTATTTTATAAGCATAACCAACTCAGAAGTATATTAAACAAGGACACAGCAGCACTGACATCGCTAGAACTCATTGGTACCACCACGGAGGGTGGTGCCAGGGAAGCGTCCTTAGGTTTCTGACTCTCAGGGGATGCATAAAAATTGAAGAGTCTGCCCTGGAGTGACCCTCAACTCCCAAGGCCATTGTGATGAAGGGGCAGAAGAGCTTTCTGGGGCCCAGCTCTCCAGTCCCTCCAGCAGTGGAGGCCTCTTGGGACCCAATACAGCCATCTTCATTTTGAACTGTAGAGAAAAAAGAATAACGTGTAGATGTTATTTTTTTCCTAAATTACCTGAGAGTAAAAAGGTTGCTTAGCACTGACATAAAGGAACACAAAATTTTGAATTAGAACATCTTATAGTTGGAAAGAATCCTAGTGCCATGAAGTTTTACAACCATAGGAAATGGATAAAGGCTGCAAAATGTGTGACTTTATGACTTCTATAGTGAGGAAAAAATTAGGGAGGGGATGGAGGCAGAGCAGGGCCATGTAGATGGTAAATTTCTTCTCATTATAAGGTTTTGGTAAAGAAGCCAGAAAAACAAACGTTTGAATTAGGAATTGAGAGATTGAGAGTGAGCCCAGGACGACAACAACCACCACTATCAATCAATCAACCAATCAATCAATAAGAAGAATGTTAACAACAAAAACAGCAATAATAGCAATGATTCTTGGCTTTTTTTAGACACACAGCATTGCTTTGAGATGGACAAAAAACCGTAAGAGTTCAGGAAGATGGTCTTGACGTGTATCCTCTTCCCATTGTGCCTGCATACAAAGGGGACCTTTCATCTTATAAATAAAATCCAAATTTGATGGAGTTCCTCCGCATTATGAAACTATTGCCCTACAGCAGTTTGAAAAAGGAGAGACTCATTTGGCTTAAAATTGCAGCATGTAAGTGTGTGGCAGTGAGAACCAGGGCCACACTGTCTAATCCCGCAGGACATGCAAGGAGAAAACTGCTGGAGTAGTCAGGCAGTCTCCCTCTGTCGGAGTCCTCATTTGTCAGAGAGAGGTCATTGGTATTATCTGCGTCATCTGACCTAAAGGGCTTTTAGGGGGGTGAAGGGAGACCAAGGGTGCCAGGCAGCCCACAGAATGTCTGCTTTTCAGTACTTGAGCCAAAGAATCAGTTCTGTCCGAACATAATGGAGGCAAGAATTGCTAAATCTGGGCTGTACATTTCAAGGAAGCAGTAAAAGAAGAGAGGCTGCATCCCATCTGATAAAACAGGGCCTGACTTGGCTGACCTGTAGGGAGGAGCGATAGGCCGGGCCACCATGACCCCTCACATCTTTCCCTGAACTACTTCCTCCCTCTTTGGAAGCCTAACCCTCTGAACAGATTGAGTAGTGATTCTTTGGCTGCACATCTGAGTTTCTTCACATTGCCAGCCAGCCTGGCAACTCCTTATCACACATGTAATCCAGAGAGATGGCTTGAGCTGGTTTCTGGAGGCCTAGGTTCTTGGTCCAGTGGCCATGGTCCTGCCCGACATCCATGTTGTTTTGGGCCTTTATTGGCCAGTCACCTGGTGATATGTCCTGGTGAACCTGCAAACTGCAAAATAAAAATCACCATCCTTTTTGAGAATGTGGACTTGAGAGGAAGACCAGATTTATTGGTCCACTCCTCCTGATTCACCCCACAGAAGCAAGGGTGGAGAAGCTCTCCTTTTCCAGGTAGTCGACCCCAGGGAGGAAGCTTGCTGAAGAACTTGCCTGCCCATGGGAGTTGTTTGGAGCCCCCAGCACCACCATCCGTCTCCTCTGTCAGAAGGAGATGTGAGAATATGATCTGGTTGCTTGGTGATGATGAGATGGTTCACTTTGGACCCCCAAGAAATGCTTCTTTGTGTTGTAGGGCAAAGCTTTGTGATGGCCATATGTCTTTTATGCAAGCACTGTTCATTCAATTATGATCTTCTGGGGTCTAAGGTTCTCTTGTGTATCAATGTTGAAGTTCCAAACAGTGGGAGAGAGCAAAGGTGTTTCAGAGGCCTTAATATCTTTATCAGAAATTATGCCATCTTTGGTAACTGAACAGTTTACTGAGTATTCATCTTTTCTCCAGCTACCATTCGTTCATCTAGCTTCCGTCGGCTTTAAGAAACCATAATCATAGGGGCACCTGGGTGGCATAGTCGGTTAAGCATCCAGCTCTTGATTTCAGCTCAGGTCATGATCTCACCGTTCCTGAGGTCCAGCCCTGTGTCAGGCTTTGCACTGACAGCGAGGAGCCTGCTTGGGATTCTCTCTCCTCCTCTCTCTCTACCCCTCCCCTGCTTGTGCTTTTTCTCTCTCTCAAAATAAATTAAAAATTAAAAAAAAAGAAGCCATAATCATAAAAGCCCTTGGCGTGGACAGACTAGTAGAAGAAAACCCATGCGGAAAGGACATATCATTTTGGTTCCCCAACCAGCACTCAAGAGCTTTGCTATGTCTCTCAAGGCCAGTGGGCAGATGTGAGACAAATGTTTCTGAACCTTAGTCTTCTCATGTATAAAATAGGGGCAATAAGAACAGCTTGGGGCAAAGCAGGTACATGCTGTGGTGTTCTGAGGTTCAAACAAGGTAATATGTTTAACTTCCCAGCACAGTGTCTAATTAATTCCATTCTCTCCTCTTTCCATTTTTGAATTAGAACCAATCCAGATTCACAATGGAATCAAACTCCACATCCACATCTTCTAATCCTCTCCTCTCTTGGGGAAAACAAGAAAACTCCACACTTTTTTCTCCCATATAATTGGAGTTCTACGTGACCAGGCCTGGCTGATCTCTCCAACCTTATCGCCATCTTACGTCCCATCCAGCCCACCATTCCTGCCCCAGGCACCACTGCATTAATCACACCTTCCCTTGGGCCACTTCTGACCACTGCAGTCTTACACTGTATGAATCACACTGCAGTGTAATGAGTCATGTCTTCTTCCCTCCCAGACTGTGAACTTCTTAAGGGGAGTGACCCCTTCTTGTTTGTATTTGATATCTAGTGCCTAGTAGGTAACCAATAAACTTTTAGTTAATAAACATTAAGCCTGACTCCAGGGGGTTGTAAAGATGGCCTGAATATTTTAGAGGGATCCTTTTGGTTTCTTTGAAGACTTCCCACCAAATAAATACATATGATTTCATTTTAGAAGAAGGATAATTGGTTTTTCTCTGTGAACAAGGAAGACACTTCCTTTTTTGCTTCTTACTGATGTGTGGTGAAGGACATAAATTGTACAGGAAACAGGACACAGAGACATAAACCTGCTTAATCCAATTATATGTCTCAATCAACAGACAAGGTCCCAAGAGAGGAGAGGAAGATGCACAGGATGGAGACCACTGCAGGGGAGCTAGGAAGCTGTGCTCTCACTGGTTTCTTTGTTTGCTTGTTTGTTTTGTTTTTGTTTTGCTTTGTTTTGGAAAGAGAGAGAGGCAAAAAGAGGAGAAGGAAATATAGTGACTGCCATAGGAAATGAGAATCTGTGTTTAGTCTTTGGCATGTTGTTGAACAGTGGACACATTAATGATTTTTTGAAGACAAATGAAGCAAAAAACAAAACAAAACAAAACAAACAAACAAAAAACAGAAGAAGAAGAAAGAAAGCACACAAACAAAACAAAACAAGAAACCAAAGTGAGGAATACAAGAACCAGACTCTTAAAAGGAAAGACTCTAATTACAGTCATTGGAGAAAAGTCATGCTTGTAGCCTGTTGCAGACAACACACAACTTCTAATTCTCAGGAACGGAGGCCTGAAGAAGGCTACTGGGGTGAGGGAGACAGGGATAGTGCAGCACTGACAGTTAATGAACACGGGACCAAGCACTTTGACTTCACATAATATACCGTATTTAGCCCTTACTACAACAATTCTATACAGCCACTTTGTCATTTGCATTTGCAAATAAACTGATGTTCATCTATTAGCTGTTTCAACTGTTTCAAAGGTTTTTGTTCAGCTGGTTAGTAATGGTAGAGCTGAGATTTGAACCCACATCTCCTTGAGTCACTTTCTGTATCTCCTGCACTATACCATGCTCTTTCCACAATGGGATGTGACTTGTAAAACCCTATTTCCTTGGCTTCAGGCTTTAGGCTCATTTGTACTGTTGGATTTGAACTCCAGAGCAGGGCCTCAGAGCTCCCCTTACTGTGTTATTCCTAATTAAATGTCCATTCCTTACACTTGTAGTTGAACCTCTCTTTTGCATACAACCTTTACCCTGTTTGTAGCGCTGAGCTCTTGAGTTCTTACCTGGCACCCAGACTGATGGGATGATTATCACCTAAATCCTTGCCTATCAGCATGGGAGGGGATAGACAGTGTCCTGGAGAGTCTCAAACCAGCAATCACATACTCCAGTCAGAAGCGATTCCACCTACCACTCATTTGCTAGAGCCAGACGCAGAGAAAGCTGAGCACAGGAAATATTTGGTAAACAGCCTCAATGACTATTGAAGCATTTGTTGTTTCAACACACTAGATGTTTTATATCTTTACCATGTTTATTATCTGTCTCCTGTCCAGAATGTTTGCTCCATGAAGACAGAGGTCTTCGTCTTGTTCCCAGATGTATCTTCAGTGCCCAGAACAGTGCTTGGCACAAGCACTCAACAAACAGCTGAGCGAGTGAAAAATATTATTAATTCTACCTTCATTTGCTGAGTGGTCTTGGGCAAGTCTTTTATATTCTCTGAGGCTCCAAATTTCCTTTTAGAAAATGAGGATAAAGGGATAATCTCTTACAGCATTGCAGTGAGAATCGATGAGATAAGCAGGCAAAGTGACAAGTAGAAGACCTAACCCATGAAAAGCTCTGGATAAATTTTGGTTTCTTTTCACCTCCAGGGGCCATATTAGCCCTCTGACTTTTAATGCAATTCTCAAGCAAATCTGAATTTAAAAAAATAGAGCAACTGCATAGTTTGAATACATTCTGTAACTTTTCTGTTTCTCTCCCAGTGTGAGGAACAATGCTGATGTTCGCCTCTGAAATTTTCCCCTTGCAATAGTTGGAAAACTGTGTAAGTGGAGGCTCTTTGACTCGGGGTGGGAGTGAAGCTGAGTACAGCCACTGGCCAAGCCTTTCAAACAGTGTAACAAATGATGTGTGGGCACAACTGGGGAAAATGCACACATTCTTCATTGGTCTGGTGAAATCATGTTTGGCCCCCAGGTGCACTTTACCTGTTAACAGCATTTAGACAGATTTATCAGCTGTAAATTTTGCACCATGAAAAAAAAAGGAACATTTTTTTTTCTTCTTTCTAAAGATAAAGCAGAAAGATTTGTCAGCAACAGAGCAAATCAAACAAATTAAGTGCAGGGCTTCATTCTCTCTGCCCCTCAATGGCCTGGTTGTGACACATGGACTCTAGGCATCAAATTCACAGAAACCTGGGGAGTTACTGGGGGAGAAAGCGTGGTGGGTATGGGATGAGTATTTTAGCTAGGGCTGATGAGCTCTCATCATAAGAGCCAGAACTGAGTAAAACAGGGACAGTGCATCCTTAATTAACACCATAAGAAAGAGGGAAAAAAAGAAAGAAAGCACATACCAAAAAATTAAAAAGAAAAAGAAAGAGGCATACAAAACTTTCCAGAACTTTTTGTGGTTCTCTTCTCTATGTATTTTCATGAGATCGTCTGCTTGGAAATGTATTGTTTGAAAAACTAGATGGAATTAGTTTTAAAATGCCCCAGATCAAACTGATTGCAATGGGTTAGAATATTATAAGCCGGATGTTATGAAACATCTTTTGTGACATAGTTGGGGGGGCGGGGAAGAGAACGGGATTAGATTCAAGTGAGTCCACACTCCACAGTCAACTGGCTGTGTGACTCTGGCTAAATCTCTAACTCTCTAGATAGCAGTTTCTTCACATGTAGTATTCAGATTACAAAGCCCAATTTGGGAGACTATTGTGTGAATTTCACGAGCTAATGTGTCTGCGAAATTGTGTTATTAATTTTAAAGTGTAATGGTGCCATTCATAATTTTTCTGGAGGATTATAAACAACTCAAACAAAGTTTTCATATTTGTCCTTGGATAGGAGGTAAAGACTCATCACCCCCTTCTCTCTTAACCTCCCTCAATTTTCCTATAGAGTCAATGAGTGTGTATGTGTATTATATGTTATACATCTTAATATATAATTAGTATTACATATACTATATATATAATATTAGTATATATTATTATATGTTTAGTATATATGTATATCTCTGTATAAAGAGTATATATAGAGAGATGTATAAACTTTCTATACATCTATGTTTATATCTCTATGTAGAGAACATCCCTTCTTTAGCATTTCTGCTGTCACTTATAATGCCTTTCTTAGATGGTTGCAATAGCCACATTGCTATTTGTCTTTGTCCTCTTTCTAATCCGAAACAATCAAAATTTAATGCATATTTGGCCATATCGCCTTACCTTAGGAACCTCTAACCCAGCACAAAGTGCGAAGTCCTTAATTTAGTCCACTGGTTCTCAACTAGGAGATTTTGCCCCTTGAGGGACATTTGACAAACTCTAGAGATGATTTTGGTCATCAGAGTGGGGAAGGGGATGTGTACATGCTGCTGGCATCTGGAGGGTGGAGGCTAGGGATACTATTAAATATCCTACAATGCATGGACAGCCCCACAACAAACAACCATCCTGCCCCAAAATGGTGGTAGTGGCGAGGTTGAGAAACCCAAATTCAGCTCATGGGATCTCCCTGAGATCTCTTCTACTTACATCAAGCTCCAGCTTCATCACTACCTTCATATCCTGGCCTCTAGCTGAGGTGAATTACTCCCATATCTCCAAGTCATTCCAATAGTTTCCAAAGTGCGTGGCATCTCTGGGCCCTTGTACTGGCTGGACTTACTGCTTTGAACTTGCTTCCTTTGCCTTCTTCAGCTGGTGATCTCTGCCTATTCATTCTTTTGTGTCTCCCCCAAATCTCTGCCCTTTAGGAAGACTTCCACACACTCTCGGCCCTTGCTCTGTGCATCCACAGCAACCCTGCCTCCCTCTTTCACTTAACTTATCACACTGTAATGAGACAGATATTATTCTTCCGTGACATCTATTTGGATCTGACTCTCCCGCCCATCAGTGAATTTAACAAAACTGGATTAAGCAGGGACCATTCCTTCTTCATCTTTGTAGCCTCAGAGCCAGGCGTTAGGTGGGCACATAATTTCGGTAAATATATGCTGATTAACACAGAGAACAAACCCAAGTCAGTGACCATCTTATAGCTGAGGCTATAGAGTTGTTTTGTAGTGTTATGAGGTGAGCCACTTGAGCAAAGATTGTGTTCTGGTCAGTCCTGTGGCTACTCTGCACCCACTTCACTAATGGTACTTAAAACTCACTGATTGTACTGTGTGCCAGGAGCTTGCAAGGATTCTACACTAAATTCTAATTCTACTGTATCTTTACTATTACACATCCTCTCGTTATTCCCATTTTACAGATGTAGAAAGTGAGGCTCGTAGTCACACGAGTGATAGAGCCAAGGTTGAATCCAGGCATTCAGACCCCAGAGAATGTCAACTGCTGTGCAGTATCAGTTCACTGTCAAGTCCACTGTACTGATTTGTGGTCCTCTGGGAACATAGTCTCAGTGGGTCTGCATTTTAAAGATGAAGAAATAGAATTTGTAGGAGACTGTCACCAGTGACGCATCCATATAATGACCAGGCCAGAAATGGGTTTGAAGTCTTTCTATACAAGTGTATCTCAAGGATCCTGTGATCGTCTAAACTCAGCCTATATTTCTCAAAATTTGCCCATCTGCTGGGTCAAAGAAGCCTGCATTTGCAGGTCTTATATGAGAGCAGATCTTAGGAGTCTTAGGATCCACCTTGGAGACCTGCTACAAATAGATCTTTGGTAATTATTTAAGCCCCTAGAAATCGTTAGCAGATCTGGGACAGCTTTGATTCCTGTCTGGGACAAGTTCTACATCCTGGGAGGTCTTTGTGCTGAGTCCCATTTGCCAAAGATCTCTAAAAGCTTCCAGGCTGCTTAACTCTTCCCAAACTTTTTGGTTTAAAAATGCATTCCTAATCAGTGGGTCTGGGTGCATTCTTTGTGCCTAGAGAATGCCTTTCTCTTCAACTTTGGAGCAGGCCAGCACACAGCACCGACCAAAATATGTGACACTCCATTTCCAGACTGAGTGGGCTGAGAGCACAATGTAGGTGGAAGGGGTTCCCACACAACTCTGAGAAGGCTTTGCTTTTCCAGGGTGGTCCAGTGGTCTTGGACTGCGGTCGGCCCCATTTGCTGGGATCCTTTGGGAAATCTCACAGAAAGCTTATTGCTGAAATTCTCACTGTTGCTTTCTTTCCTCTAAGGGCTATCTTTTCCAGGGCCCGTAGCCTCCTTCAAAGGTATGCAGTCGTCACTCATCATTCCTGACCTGCTGTCGTTCTTTTCATGTATTTGTTCTACAAATGCTCCCTGAGTGCCCCTTAGATGCCAGACACCCTGGTAGATACTGGAGGCACAGCAATGCAAATGTAGTCTCAGTCTCCAAGTACTCACCTTCTTGGAGAAAAGACATAAGAAAGCCAATTAATGGCTAATCAGTAATCAGGCCTGTAATGGAAGCTTACAGATTCAGGGATGCAGACAAGATGGGTCCTGAATAGCCCTGGCAATCAGAGATAATTTTCCAAGTGATGGCTAAATTGATTCATGAAGAATAGAAAAGATGAGCTTTGAAGGAAATGGGAGACAAGAATTGGAGGAAACAGAAACAGGATATGCAAAGTCCCTGAGGCAAGAAGGAGTATAGCCCATTTGGGAAGTGTAGGTAGTTCAATCTGGTTGGGAGGTAGAGGAGGGCTGGTTGGGGCAGGTGGAGGTGCAGATTGGAGAGAGCGGAAGGTAGGTTGCTATAAATTGTATCCTGTAGGATTTTGCAGGCCATGCTAGGGATTTTGGACTTTGTCTTGAGGAAAAATGAAGCGGACTTTAATCAAGAGCATACCATGGTCAGGTTTGCCTTTTTAAAAGTCCAGTTAGGAAAGAATTCAGCAGAAAGGCCTGGAGGCTTTGTGACTGAGTTTTTATCAGAACAGACCTGCCCCTCTCATCTGAGCCAGCTACAGGGAACATGGGCAGTTTGAGGACAGAGAGTTGAGGTCTCTGGGCAGCTGGGCAGACTCAGCAGGCCCAGAAGCAAGGAGTGGATAGTATTAAGCCTGGGATGCAGGAAGAAAGCAAGAACCCGGAAGAGAGAGATGGAAGGAGCTGAGAAGAGTCCGCTAGCAGATTCCATTCCCTGGACATAGATGGGGTTCCAGGCAAGTTCGTACAGCCAGGACTGAAGTTTAGAGATTCACAACAAAGTTGAAGCCTAAGGTTCCAGATGGGTTACTCAAAGGAGGAGTCAAGCAATTATGTAGTGCCAGGCACTGACAAATATCTGCCTTATCATCAGTGCCACGAAATACGTGCCATTATCACATCTGCCAGCCGAGGTGAGGGAGGCTCAGAGAAGTAACCCACCCAAGATTGCACAGTGCAAGTACAGAGTCAGGATCTTAACCCACTAGTCTCTAGCTTTAAATTCATTTTTTACCAAGTGTTAGATTTGGCACTTAACCCCAAATATATAATAACAATCCATTATGTTTTGATGCCTCTTTCATTTTTCTTCTTTAAAAGAAAAATGGGTCTACATAAGCTATTTGTCAACATGAAAACTTCATGCCACAATACTTTGCATCTAGGACTCTGTGATTCCAGGTCTCTAACCAAAAACATCATCTCACACCAGCAAGTACTGCCTGCATTATCACACTCAAGTCTCCCCTGCTTTTTCATATCAATATTCAACCATTGAGGTGATCAGCACAGGTGCCCTCACAGTGACACCCCTCTTTCCTTTGGAGCTCAGTGTCCACTAGGTTAAGAGAAGCATTGGCACTCACAGGATCCTTCAGGTATGGAACACATCATCTCAGTCCTGAAGTTCATTTGACCTTAGCTTAATCTCCAAAGGACAACTCCCTGCCAGCTCCCTTGGGTAAATTTAGTTGCCAAAAAGAAACTGCTCCATTTAGCTTAAACATGGAGCCAGTGTGGTGCTGTGTATGGGAAGAGCTGCACCTTTGAGTCCATCAGATCTGTCCCCAGCTCTGCCATTTACTAGCTGCGTGAACTTGGGAAAGTCCCTTAACTTCACTGAGACTCATCATCCTCATCTGTGAATAGAGAGCATAATAATACCTGCTTCCCAGAACTGTTTTCAGAATTACTTGACCAGAGCTTGCCACAATGTCTGGCACATGACAGGACCTGATAAGTAAATAATAAATCAATATAGCCATTATTATTATAAGCACTCCCTCTCCCTCCCTGAAAATCTAGGTGATGCTCCATCCAAAACAGCTTTTATAATTTGTGTGAGTGGGGCAGTGGGGGTGTTCATCTCACTCTTCCAGGGGGTGTTGGGATAAAACCTATGCTCAAGTGAGACACTGTAGCTCATAAACAGACTGTGATTTTGTAATTTTTTCACAAGAGAAGCTTGTAGTATGTTTACTTCACAAGGTGGTGATAGGGATTAAGAAGTTCAACCCAACAATGAAATGCCTTTGTAAACTGTACTGTGCAAGTTTCTGTTTATCTTATGATCTTTATTTTTTTAATGTTTACTTATTTGTTTTGAGAGAGAGTGTGTATGTTCATGGAAGTGGGGGAGGGGCAGAGAAAGAGGGAGAGAGAGAATCCCAAGCAGGCTCCACACTGTCAGCACAGAACCCGACATGAAGCTCATACTCAAGAACTGTGAGATCATGATCTGAGCCAAAATCAAGAGTCAGATGCTTAACTGACTGAGCCACCCAGGCGCTCCTATAATTTTTATTTTTTAAGTCAAACTTCTTCCAGAATAATTGACATTTCAAGTGGATACTTTGATGAGTTTGACAAATGTATACACAAGAGTAACCACCAATTCAATATTATGTAGAACATTTCTATCACTCCAGAAACTTCTCTCATGGCCCTTTGCATTTCATCCCCGCACCCCCCTCCCCGCCAATAATCTTTGCCTCATGCAAACATTTATCTGATTTCCATCACCATTAATTAGTTTTGCATGATCAAGGAGTTAATATAATTAGAGTCATTTTGGATATACTGTTTTGTGTTTGGTTTCTTTCACTCAGCAGAATGTTGTAGATTCATTCATCTATCTGTAGTTGCGTCTATCTGTAGTTAATTCCTTTTTATTGTTGAGTAGTATTCCATTGTTTGAATATACAATAGTTCAGTTATCTGTTCACCAACTGATGAACATTTGTATTATTTCCAGTTTGGAGCTATTACGAATAAAGCCGCTTTAAATATTCACATAAAATCTTTTTGTGAATATACATTTTCATTTCTTTTAGGCAAATGCTATGATTAAAATCATTGAGTAGTATGCTAAGTGTATGATTCACTTTAGAGGAAACCACAGAGTGGTTGCGCCATTTTACCATCCATAACACTGTATGAGTTGCCCCCCAATCCTTGTCAACACTTGGTATTTTTGGTCTTTTAATTCTAGCCATTCTTGTATTTGCATGATGATTAAAGATGTTTACTATATTTTCATGCACTTATGACTAGTTGAATATCTTCTTTTATCAAGTGTCTATTTAAATCTTTTGTGCATTTTTTGGTTTATTTTATTTTTTTTCTTATTGAGTTGGCAGAGTTTTTATAGTCTAGTACTTTGTCATACGTCTGCATTGTGAATATTTTTTTCCTGTCAGTGGCTTACATTTTCAATTTCCTAACTATCTTTTGAAGAGCAGACTATTTTGCTTTTGATGAAGATAGATTTATCACTTTTTTATTCCTCTATGGTGTGTACTTGTAGTGTCTTGTTTAAGAAATCTTTGCCTACACAAAGGTTATAAAGATTTTGTCTTACGTTTTCTTCTCAAATTTTTATAATTTTACCTTTTTATGTCTGTGATTTATTTTAAATTAAATTTGTGTATGGCATGAAACAGGAGCTGAGATTCTGGTGTTGTGTTGTGTGTGTGTGTGTGTGTGTGTGTGTGCATTTTGGCATGTGGAGGTCCACCTATTTCAGAAGCCTATGTTGAAAAGATTCTCCTTTCCCATTAAATTATGTTGGTGCATTTTTCAAAAATCAGTTGGCCATATATTTTCGGGTTTACATCTGGACTGTCTAGTCCTTCTTGTTGATTTATATCTGTGTTTTTAGCCAACAGGATGATGTCTTGCTTAATGAAGTTTGTAATAAATCTTTGCATTAGGTGGTGTAATTCGCCCAGTCTTTGTTCCTTTTTAATACTGTCTTTGCATTCTTGCCACTTTGTATTTACATAAAATTTTTTGAATCATCTTGTCTTCTAGAAATTTGGTTGAGATTGCATTGTCTATAGGTTAATTTGTATAGGATGGACGTATTAACAATATTGAGTTTTCTGATCCATAGACATAGTATACCTATGCATTTATTTAGTTTTTAAAGGCCATCTTTCCCATCTTTCATTAATTTATTTCTAAGAATTTTGTGTTTGTGATGTTATTGCAAATACTATTTTTAAATTTCACTTCCTAATGATTTGTTTCTAGTTTTAAGGTTTATAGTAGGAGAACTAGTCTGATACCAGATATTCTATCATAGGCCAGAGGCAAGATTTGTTTTTTAATAATAACCATGAGAAAGTTGAAGTATCTCCTTATGAACTGAGATTTTTCTTCTTTTTAAAATGTTTCCAGGACACTATACAAAATAGACATTTTTGAGTCTCAGATTCCAAAGTATTAAACAGATGGGAAGCTGTGTGTGTGTGTGTGTGTGTTGCTGCTACTTGGATCGCATAAATTTTCTTCTGGAGAAATTTACCACTCTCACTTTTAAAAAAAATTTGGCACTAGTAAACTAAGCTCAGTTTGTGAGCATAGCAGGTACAATGCTATGTTTGGTTCATTCACAAGCCTGGGAAGCATCTCAAGCTTCCTTATGGCCAGTTTAGAGGCCCTGCTAAAATATTAGCTGAATGACGAAGTTGAAATTAGAAAGCACATAAAAGGGTAAATATTGACTTTTTCAACAAAGTTGTTGTGTTTGCATTCAAGGCACTCTTGGAGCTTGAAGAAGCCAGTTTACAAGAAAAATGAATCAGGCTGAAAATAGCCTATTTACATAAATTCTTAGACAGGAGGATTATAAGCTATTAATAATGACATGTTTTTGTATCCTACTTTCTACTTTTTAAAGCCTTTTCAGATTCCACATTGAACAGATGTTCCCATGCACATGTGTTTGTTCTGCTCCCTCTGCCTAGAACACCACTCCTTTCTGTCTCTGCAGTTTGAGTCATTCTTCAGCAATAATCTCAGTTTGTTCCCAACCTCCCATGTCTACCTCCACACTTGGTACAACTGCTCTCACAGAATCCCTCCTGCTGACCTAGTCCACACCCTCTCGATGGCCCTTTTGCATTCAGTTCCATCTGTGCCGTGGTTCTACTCAAAGTAGAGTGTCACTGAAACCTGTCAGGCATTCTCAAACACCCAAAGGGGCATTTGTAGATGTTTTTCTTCTTTTCTCTGAGTGTAATCCTGTCAGCATTTAGGATTTATTTTATGTATCTTCTTTTACCGCATTTAAGGAATAAGAATTATCCCTAAATAATGGGCAGAGGTGGCAAGATATGCTTGAGATCACATGGTGATTTCTGAAACAAAACTAATTCAGGGGCAGCACTGGGATTAGGGGTGGAAGGAGCTCAAGGTCAAAGGTCCTGGATCCTGGTCCTGACTTTGTCAACAACCAACTCTGTAGCCAGCCCAGTGCTTGCCACACAACAGGTATTCATTGATGAGTGAATGAACTTGAAGAAATCACTTAACCTCTGTTGGCCTCAGTTTCTACATCTTACTTAGCATAAAGGAATTGGAGTTGATAGTCTCTAATTTCATTTCAGCTGTATAATTTATGAACTTCCATGATCCTTCAGCACCAACATTAATCACTGTTGTAAAGCTTACTTTTAGATTAAGTGGGAAAGGAGATTGGGAAGGACACTTAGGGAGTACCTACTATGTAGTAGATATTTTGACTATGTTTGCAGATGTGTCATAAATCATACTGATCCTATCCTGTCCTTCCTGTAGGTTCTGGTATTCTCATTCATCTTCCTAATTTCTCTATAAATCAACTTTCAAAGTGAGCAGGGGTTAAGAACCGCTCTTTAGGGTGAGAGAGAAAGGGAGGGAGCTGGACTATGATGAGAGATGAACACCTCACGCTTTGGTACAATCATTATTTACATGAAGATGCATACTTCTAAGGTTCTTGAAGCCGCTCTAAGTAAATATACCACTTCCTTGAAGTTGATCGATTGATTTCTTCATCACCTCATTTGTACTTTGTATAAAGATAAACTTTAGTATAACTTTTTTCACAAAACTCAAGTAACTGGAAGGTTTGAACTAATGAGCTCTTACAATATATGCCAGGACTATAACCTATAGACTAAAGGATAGACTAAAGGACAGATATTTTCTCGGGCAAGATAGTCTTTGGATATAGGTTGCTCTATGAAATGTGACCCAGCTCCATGACATACGACTCTGCTCCATGCCTGCCAAAAAGAAATCCACCTGGCTGCAAGGTCGCCATTCTTCCTTTCCATTGCTTGTGAGATTGAATACCTTGGCTTGTGCTTCATCCACAGGGAAACTGGTCAGATTTGATCATGTCCCATGACAAAAAGCACAAAGCCTCTTGCACCCTTTGGGTGCTAGGTTTTATAATCAAAATCAAGATCCATGTTGCTTTCTACATCACCCTATGGATGGGTTTTTTAGGGATACCGCAAGAAAATACCACAGACCAGGTGGCGTAAACAACAGAAATTAATTTTCTCACAGTTCTGGAGGCTAGAAGCATAAGATCAAAGTTTGGCGGGTTTGGGTTCTCCTGAGGCCTCTCTCCGTGGTGTGCAGACAGCTGCCTTCTCTCTATTCCTTGCATGGCTTATTCTCTGTGTGCACATCCCTGGCATCGTTCCCTCCTTTTTTAAGGATGCTAGTCATATTAGATTAAGACCCTAGCCTCATGACCTCATTTAACCTTAATTATCTCTATAAAGACCCTCTCTCCAAATATAGTAACATTCTAAGGTATGGAAGCTTCAACATGTGAATTTGGGGTTGGGAACACAATTCAGTTCCTAACACCCTATGAGGACCTGAGCATCTGAACTGATCCAATAACAGATCTATTTTCTCCTGTCTCCCACAGCAGCAGGAAGTTTCAGGCAGATTATGTGTGGTTATTGTTAAGCCAGACCCCTGGATTACTGAGAATAAGAGAGATTCATGTCTCCTATGAGAGGAAACACAGAAAAAAATGGCCATTTACCTGTCTGTAGACCCTAACACATCATAGAGGTGAAATACAGAAGCTCTCCTGAAAGAGGGTTTTGGAAAAAGAAAGTAGACTGGTAACTGTGTTTAGAGATAGCTCTAGAATTTTGGAGGATGTACAGCAACCTGTAAAAAAGAACTTCTATGAAAGGAGTGGTCCTGGGTCCATAGGGAGGGGAGCAATGAATAATTCACACCCATCCTGCTCTGTTTGCAAGCATGTGCCTGACTCTGTCCCAAGCCAGAATCTCCCTTCAGTGTTCTGTGGCGTGTGTGTGTTGAGACATAAATCCATTATATTTGCACCAGAGAGGCGGTCAGAGTCATCCTAGGTCTGCTGCTGTTAGATGTGGCACTGGCAGGAGGACCCATTGGAGACTGATGGACTGTATTCAGAAAGCTGCAGCTGTACAGCCAGAGCAGTGAGTGTGTGAAGTTAATAAAACCCGTATTCCCCAAAGGTGAAGCTTGAGTGACTTTGTTCTGCTCTGACACCTACCTGTCATCAGAGGCAGGAACTCTGATGGATCTGGGAGGCTCCCTCCCCTGGGTCAAGCAGCAGGCTCTGGTTTCATACAGGGTGGTACCAAAGGTGGCCATAGTGCTAGAAGCTGAGAGGCCCATGTGATGGTGATAGCAAGAATGTCAGATAGGAATATGGCTGGCCTCCGTGACTGACATTTTAGGCACTTTATTTAACTTCCTATAGTCTCAGTTTATTCCTCTGTAAAATTGAATACAAGATCTCAATGGCTCCTTGTAGCTCCAAAATGCACATTGTTCAGGCAGTCATTTTCATAAAGCACCTGCAAATTTTGGAACAAATGGACTCATCAGGACCCCAAATCACATAAACAAAGTCGTATTACTAGATGGGAGTTTGTTTTTAAAGTACTCTGATTTTGACAAATCTTAAAAAAAAAATAGTTCTTTGGTTTTAGGATAATATTCAAGTGGCATAATAGGGAAATAAATCATTCCTTTTTTAAAAGCTAAGTTTTTAATAGGGCAAATTATTGGCACTTAATTTCTAATTAGAGTGCTTACTCATATAATGACATTTGGAAGTTGTTTATGTAGTAGACATTCTCTGGGTTTGGAAAGACAAATGAAGAAGTTAGAAGAGTACACACATGTACATATAAGCTAATTATTTTGACACATAAGCTATTACTGGTCTGGAATACAGGAAGAGGACAAAAGCCCTGTCACCTTTAGGGAAAAGATCAGCTGAGCTTCCTTTTTATCATCACTAAAAACTGATGATTTCATTCTAGTATTTAAAATATAGGTCATGGGGGCGCCTGGGTGGCTTGGTCGGTTAAGCGTCCGACTTCAGCTCAGGTCATGATCTCACGGTCCGTGGGTTCAAGCCCCGCGTCGGGCTCTGTGCTGACAGCTCGGAGCCTGGAGCCTGTTTCAGATTCTGTGTCTCCCTTTCTCTGACCCTGCCCCATTCATGCTCTGTCTCTCTCTGTCTCAAAAATAAATAAATGTTAAAAAAAAAAGATTTAAAATATAGGTCATGAAAGCAGTTTGTATTTTACCTGTAATACTAATAAAAATAAGTTAACAGAACAGTCATTGTGGCATGAAAATGCCATCTTCTTATGAATTTATCATTAATAATTAAATAACAACATTAAAAATTACATTAATTTAATCAAGGTGAGTGCTTCTTGTCAACATAAATCTTCTAAATATTTCCTTCATTCCCGCAAACTGATTTGTCAGTGAGTGAGAATGCCTTTTAAAATAATCTCCTCCGGGGGTACTCTGGACCAGGCAGTAAAGCATGTGACTCTTGATCTTGGAGTCATAAGTTCAAGCCCCGCTTTGCGGGTAGTTTACTTAAAAAAGAAAAATCACAAAGCCTCATTCCAAATCTATGTACTCTGTACCACCCCATGGTGCCTACACCAAAAGGGGTTTAAAAAAAAAATTCTCCCAGAGGTATCTCTACTGTGAGTTTCAAGTCCATGTTTTCAAAGCAGTGCTTTTCCTGTCGTATTAGCATAGATCAGGCTCACCTCTGCAGTTTCCTCCTGGTCACTGGGATGGCCACTCAGTCACTCACGCTCATCATTTCCCAGACACCCCTAACACTTCCCTTTCCTTTTGCCAAATTAAACGGACTCTGCTCAAATGCACCCTCTCCTTGCTGTTTGCACTGCTATTGCCCTGCACTGGGCTCTCCTTAACATTGCTTAGTTGAATCTCCTGCCACTTACAGGTTGAACTTCCTAAAGAATAAGTCTGGTCATCCTACTGTGTTCAGCATCTTCAACAATTGTCCAACGATGTGGAGTAAAATCCATATTCCTCAATTTGTGAACTCAAGGGCCTCTGTGATCTGATTCTCCCTAGATTGCCAATCAACTCTCTAGTATATTCCCTAATGACTTCTGAGACACAGCTCCATTGATTGCCCTGGTCACTTTTTTTCCACTTTGGACTGTGGCCACGCTGTCATCTCTACCTAGATTGATTATTTATTCATTACTTTATTCATTTTTTAATTTATTAATTTATTAATTTTTTTTACCTATTAAGAATCTTCTGGCTCTTCAACTCTTGAGTGTCCAGTCTGTAAAACAGAAACCACAGCTGGTAGTTAAATGCAGGATATTTAACCTAGGGAATGAGTCAAAAACCTGCTTGCAGAGCTGAAAAGCCCAACAGAGGATGGAGAGACAATTAAGAGATGAGCCACCACGGGAAGCTGCTGCACGGCTATCGCTAGGGCTGGAGGAACAGCAGAAGGAGGTGGTCCTAGAGATAAGGAGTGGGGGCCATCCAGTGGATGCTGAAGCATGACAGAGATTCAGCCACAGCCATTGAGGCTACCTAAAGCATAGAGAGACACAGAAATACTTGGCCTTCTGCCTTCCTCCAGTCTCCTACCTGAGTCTCTCACTGACTGAATCTAGCTAGTTGGCAAAGGAGCCTGGGAAATGTAGTTTTCAGGGATCAACCCTCCGGTGATAAAATGCAGAGCAGGGAAGAGAGTGAGGAACAAATCGCAGAGCAAAGAGACAAATAAATAAATAGCAGAGGTCCCCTCTGTGAAATCATTCCTCTTCTATTGGAATTACACTGAGCTCTAATCTCTCCTTTGTGCTGCCTGAACCTGACAGACTCTAGTATTAACTTTCCGTATAAGAGATTTACTTCTTTTGCATGTGCTTAGCTGTGCCACCAGATTGGAAGTGAGTTGAAGGCAAGGACTCTGTTTTATTAACCGTTGCAACCCCAGAACTCTGTACACTCTTTGGAGTTTTGTAGGAACTCAGGAATGTTCCAGACTGAATTAGACAGGAAACAGCAAGAAAGATCCAAGGATGATTGGTTAAGGAATATCCCATGATCCAGGGATGATTGATTAAGGAATATCCCATGCTCTGAGGAAAGAGATATGAGAAAAAGCAAGAAGAGTCAAAGAACTCGTAAGAGCAGAGTAGAAATGAGTAGTAAAGAACCGGTAAGCACCTCAATCTCACAGCTTATGAGAATATCACAATGGTCTAGAATATCAGTCTCTTTACATTTCAGTTTTTCTCTGAGTGGAATCCTTTGGTATGACATCCACCCTGGGAGATTCTGTGCAAGTCTGTAAAACGCTCCATGTAATTATGCTCTGTAGCACTCTTCATGGCTTGACCAGAGGAGGAAGCACTTATTAACTCTTCTTAATTACTAAAGGACAGTCTGTAGAAGGGAATTGAAGGCAGAGAAGGAAGTGTGTGTCATCTCTATGAGCTTTCATAGGAATGAGTCAAGTTGGGCTTCTTATGCCTTTTATAAGTTAAGGATAAGCTTCCAGATCTAAACTGAGAACTTTGGTCTAGCTATCCCTTCTCTGAGTCAGCAACTTGTCTGCTTTACATATATGTTTCCTGTTTCATAAAATGAAAGGATCAAGGAAAAATAGACTTGTGTTTTTAAGAAAAGAATCTGTTTTTCTAATTATAAAATTAACACATTTGCTGCGTCATATTTGCAGAATGCAGAAAACTACATAAAGTACATAGAAAAGTTCCACCATCAATGATAATCACTGTAAATAATTTGGAATATATACCTCCAGTCTTATTTTCTCTTTAAAAATGGAGTCATAGTCTATGTGTGGTGTCATAAACTGCTTTTTTATGTAAAATTATACACATTTTCCTATTTCAATAAATATGAACCAATACTTTTTAAAAGGCTGCGTTGTATTCTATAATTTATTTATTTAATTCCTGATTGTTGGATATTTTGACTGCCAACATTTCTGTATACTATGTTATGTGTTGTGTTAGTTTTTTATTGCTGCAGTAACAAATTGCCACAAACTGACTGACTTACAACAACACAAATTTATTCTCTGACAGTTCTAGAAACTATAAATTCAAAATCAGTTTCACTGGGCTAAAGTCAAGGTATTGATGGAGCTGGTTCCTTTTGGAAGTTCATATATATATAATTTATTGTCGAATTGGTTTCCATACAACACCCAGTGCTCATCCCAACAGGTGCCCTCCTCAATGCCCATCACCCACTTTCCCCTCCCTCCCACCCCCCATCAACCCTCAGTTTGTTCTCAGTATTTAAGAGTCTCTTATGGTTTGCCTCCCTCCCTCTCTGTAACTCCCCCCTATCCCCTCCCCCATGGTCTTCTGTTAAGTTTCTCAGGCTCCTAGAGAAGAATCTTTTTCCTTCCCTCTTCCGGTTTTGAGAAGCTGTCCATATCCCTTGCCTTATGGCCCCTTCCTTCCTCCATCTCCCGAGTGCATCAGTACAGTTACTGCTTCTGTTATCACATGGCCTTCCCTCTGCCCCTGACTCCTCTAGCCTCCCTATGATGAGGACTATTGTGATTATATCAGGCCCACTGGGGTGATTCAGAATACTCTCCCTCTCCCAAGATCTTTAACTTAATCACATGTGCAGAGTCCCTTTTTTAAAAATCGAAGGTAACATTCAGTGGTTCCAGGGATGAGGCATCTTTGGGAACCATCATTCAGACTACCTCACTGCTATAAACAGTACTGTAGGAACTTTTCAGACCTATCCCAGATCTGTAATTTTATGATGCGTCTTTATGAGGGACAACTGAAATTATTGTAGCCTCAGAAAGATTTACGAGATCAAGGAGAATAGTAAACAGGAAAACTGAGAGTCAGGACACGGGGGTGGCCCTGGATCTACCACTGACTTGCTATCTGTATTGGGGATCATTTGGCCTTTTTTCTGCTGTAAGTAACATCCTTGGTGCCTTCATCTGTAAGGTGAAGGAATTGGACATGCCTTTCAAACTGCATTTTCCATGATTCTTTGAATTAAAGCACTGCAAATTGTATAAATTAAAAACAACAAAGGTATGTTAATAAAAAAGATTGATGGAGTATCCTTGGGCTAGATGTACCTTTTTCATAAAGCATGTAAGCATGTTTTAATCATTATAAGTCTGAGAAGAAAGCATCACCTCAACCTTAATTAATTAACCATTTATTAAGCATGCCCTGTGTACAAGATGTTTTATATAAATCATCAGTAAAAATCTTATAAGTTAAGGACACTCTGCATACTTTTCAGGATGTTTAAGTAATCTGTTCAAGGCTCCACATTAACAGAATGGTCATATTCATTTGGATACACGTCTAGGTTCTTTCCCTTAGATCCCGCTTCCTGTGTGCAAACTGTATAGAATTAATTGCAGCAGTGGTATTAAATCATTTACTTGACATTTCTAGAATAATTGGTAACACCCCATCATTAGGTCTGGGCATTTTTGATTCAGTGCGGCAGTTAGTTCTTTGTGAACCTGCCCAGCAGGGCAGAAGAGCACTCTATTTCTCTCGAAAGCAACTTTTCCTGCCCTAGACTGTGCAGAGGAACTGAGGGAAATTTCTTCATTCCCTTTGGCTCCTTTTACTGGTACTCGTGGTCAGGATGTGCACGTGCTACAGTTACGTGGCCAGCCATTCGCCAAGTTCCCTTGCCTTATGGAAACCAGATGGAAGCTGGAGTCGAAGTTCTCGGCCACAGAAGTGAGGCTGGGCTGCTCTCTGGATGGAATCTCTGAATTCAGGAGGCATAATCCTCTGTCCTCCCCCTCTCCCTGCCCCACTGCGCCTTCCAAAAACCAAGAGTCAATTTCAGAGATACAGCCTTTCTCTGTGTGTTGCCCAGATACTTTTCTTTTTTTAATTTGTAATTGCAACTTTGTTTGTAGCAAAAGCTCTATTTGGTTGTCATAAATTGTAACCAAGAGGAATAATATCCACAAAGCAGTCAGTACTAGCATATGCTTTGAATAGCCTAGATTGATAATGTGAGGTCTTGCACAACTTTGCTAACCTCAACTGGCATTTTGGGAGAATTCAACAAAGGCACAGTAAAACAAACAAACAAGTAAAAAACAAAAACAAAAACAAACAAAAAAGCAGGGAGAGTAGGGAGGGGAAATTTCTAAAGTGTTCCTCACTAGTGAAATTCAACAAGGTTAATTACTAGCTCTATTTAGGAGTTTTCAGGGAATCTCATTTTAAGAGTAGGAGAGGTCTTAAAGCTCACGCAGTTAATTTCATCTAGCTCTTCCGTATTGGAAGAGCCTAGAAAAGCCCAGTTGTAGTTCTGTTGTGAAATACGATTGTCATAAAAATTCCTGTTTGCTAGTCACTAATTTTTGTAGCAGAAGGAGTAATGATAATTATAAAAGTAGAGCAATTGGTGGAATGTAAGTTACGAAGGGTTGAGAATTTCAGTTAAATAGGCAGCCACGCGTTACATGCTTTAGGGAAAGTCCAGTGCTGGGGTAAGAGCACAGCATATGAGTCAGAAAGACCCTGGACTTTCTTACTTATTGGCTGTGTGACCTTGGGTAAGGTATTTAATAGTCTCTCTGAGTTTGCATTTTGCCATAAGGAGCAAAGTTAGAATGAGTTTAAAATGTGATGTAGCCCAGTGCTGGGCATGTGGTATGTGCTTAGGGATTGGTAGCTTCTACATTTGTTGTACTTGTTCCCTAAATTCTCTGTGTACCTATGTCTACCCTTGAGGTAAGCTTGAAGTAGAGGACTATAGGGAAATTTATCCTTGGACCTAACCCCTGTCTTCCACCTAGACCCCCTGCCCTTTTCCAGAAGGTCATGATCCTCTCTGGAGGAGTCTCAGTATGGTGAAAATTGGAGTAAGATAGGCTTGAGCACAATCCCTGAGCTGTGCATCCCGAGACAAATCACTTAGAAGAGGGCCAGGCCCACCATAGATGCTAAATAAATCTTAGTTGAGTAAATGAAGAAGGAAATGAATTGCACTTTTCTACACCTTTTTACCTGATGTATTTTTGTCTTTACTCATTCTTCAAGGCTTCATTTGTATTATTCTTCTGGAGACTTCCACCAAAACAGGGACAGACCTGTATTATAGCACTGGTCACAGGCTGTCCACCTCAGTGACAGATAAATGAGCTTCTCAATGGCAGGACTGTGACTTTGCAGTCTCTCAATGTAGCATGGCTTCTGCAAATCGATTGTCAAAGAAATAAATTAAATGAAAATGAAATGGGGGGGGGCATCTGGGTGGCTTAGTTGGTTAAGTATCCAACTCTTGATTTTGGCTTAGGTCATTATCTCACGGTTCGTAAGTTTGAGCCCTGTGTTGGGCTCTGTGCTGACAGTGCGGAGCTTGCTTAGAATTCTCTCTCCCTCTCTTCCTGTTCCTACCCAACTCGTGCTCTCTCTCTGAAAATAAATAAATAAACTTCAAAAAAAAAAAAAAGAAAGAAAGAAACGAGATGGGTAATGGTAAAATGAAAAAAAAAATGTAAATGAAAAACATCCTAAAGAGAGAATCCCAACTTCTGCCACCACACCCCCCTCACTTCTGGGCTTCTTCTGTGGTTCCCATACTCGGGTCCTTTAAGAGAATTAGTTGCATATTGCTTACTTCCTGCTCACTGTACAGTCACAGTAGTTTACTGCCAGTTCTTACGCTTATCTTGTCAGGAAGGTGACCCAGAATATTTCCCAAGTAGAAGCAGAAATCCATTGCCAAGGTGTGTCGCAGAGCTTTGCAGTATCCAAGACAGATTGACTGATTAGGCAAACATGATTTTGGTGGAGCATTTTTAAGACGTTGGACCACTAAGAAACTCTGTGTCACTCAGCAGATTTGGAGCTTGATATACTCCAACCCAAATAATTCTTTCCTCTTAATTTCTTTTCAAGGAAGTATCTAGCTTTCAGTCAACTCAAAAACCCATCTCCTCTCTTTCTTCCTCTGAACATTATATCCATTATCAGATTCCATTATTTCTGTTTTGTTAACTGATAGGGATTTGCAGTCTTGTTCCAGTACTTACTAAGTTTTTGAGGCTAAGTCATTTGTATTCTCTGAGTTTTTTCATAAATGGGAGGGTGACCGAGTCTGCCTTCCTCCCACAGTGGTTGCCAGAATGAGATCTGATCACAGAAGGGAAACAGCTCTGGCACCTGTAAAACACTGGCCCTGTTAGTTGCCACTGTTTCTGTGATGACCCTCTAGAGTGACCAACCGAATTTGCCATGGGCGATCCTGCTTTAGCACTGCAAGTTCCACGTCCTGGGAAAACACTCAGCTCTGTGAAAACCAGAACATTCTCCCCCTTATCTCTGTTTCTCTTGCCTCCTTCCTGGTTCAGTTCCTTCCTACTGTGCATTTGTGCCTTTCCAGGATCTCTCAGGTCTGTCTCCACCCAACTCCACCCACCTGTTACCACTGGCAAGATTTCTCTGAAGTGCCATGTAGATAGAGTTACTTCTGTACTGTAAAGCAAAGGAACTGCCCCACAGGAAGAGAGAGAAAAGGAGGGAGACAACACATGCATGATCAAAAGGATGATGGATGTTCTCCCTGGCAGCTGGTGGGGAGTCCCAGAGGTGCTGCAGCGGGCTGACGAGTTCCTATCTGGACTTCCGGCGTGTGGCTGGCTCAAGCCCTCTGACCTCACACTCTGTTTCACATGATCCCTAACTTTGTGGGACATTATAGGGAACAAAGGCTTTAAGGTCATTCTGGTTTGGATTCCTGGCAGAGCCGCTTCATAGTTGGCAAAGCCCGTGGAAAGAGAAAATGTGATGCCCCAACTGTGAAAGTCTGTCTCCCCTCCCCATAGGATCATGGTCGCAATGGCTGATGGGCAGTCCCTAAGGGACTGCAATCTCTGTGCAGGGACATTGTCAGTAACTGGATGGGACTGAGTAAGGGGGCCCCACTGAGTTGCTTGCTGGACGGAATATGGCACTGCCAGCCCATGGCAAGAACAACCACTGCCTTGCCCCATCTAGAGATGCTTGACATTAACTGTCCCCATGGCCACAGGCCTTTACTGGGGTAGAGGGCAAGGGCAGAAGACAGAGCTCTTTCTGCCAATAAGACCCAGCTGCTGTCCTGGGTGGAAGGCCTAGTGTAGTAGGCGGGGAGGGAAAGGTTGGGCAGACGAGAGTCAGAATCAGGGATTAGGAGGCCTAGAACCCATCCAGACAGGCAGGAAAGTGGTGGGAGAGGAGAGTGTACCCTGAGTTGGGGGCTCTAAGTTCCTAGAATGTGCACCATTGTCCTATGAGGCTTCACTTATAAACTCAAATTCAGAGATAAAATTATTAAAAGATGAATTATTCATAAAATGATAATAAAATATGACTTGAAATGATCGTTTCAAGATGGCGACAACTGGGGCCTTTTGAGCAGCAGGCCCTGTGCAACTGCGTCCACGACACCAGCTGGTTGCAGGTCTAGTTCACCTACCCCGTTACTTAGAGCAAGTCACATCTCCTTTCTGACCTCAGTCTCCTCACTTGTGAAATGGGCCACCATGAGAGGTAGATGGTATTTCACTACAGCATGTAGAATAGAAGCTCAATATGCATTGGTTTCCTTTCCTTTCCCATTGGCATACAGTTTAATAATGATTTCTAGCTGACTTTGGTCAGACTGAGTTCACTGAGAGGGCGTTTCTCTTTGGGACAAGACCAGGGTCCAGTGCAGTTGCAGAATCCTCAGAGCCAAGCACTGCAGCACATAGTATGTATACAACAGCACATAGTGTGTCCACAGAAACTAGGTTAATGAGTGAGCAACTTTATTTCATCTGTTTTAATATAGATCTTTTCCTTTTTTATTTTTCCAAGAAAAGCTTACTTAATTTGTCATCTATTACTTCATCTTGTCCTGTTATCCTTGAGTTGTACAAGGGAGTTCAGGAAACCCTAGCTGAGGATACTGTAATACAGTATAAATTAAAATAAAGTGTATAAGTTGTAGAATGGAGCAGGCCCTCCAAAATAAAAAGCACTAGAAAATTATAAAGAGAAAAACTAGTTTATGTGACTCTAAACTAAAGGAAATTTAACTATATAATCTATTTGTTAGATGTAATAACATATGAGAAGAAAGAAGGCTAGACGGAGGCTTACTAAAATTGCCACAGTAGTCATCTCTAGAAATGAGAATTGGAGTTTATTTTTCTTTTCTTAACACTTACTAAATTTTCCAGATTTTGTGTAGCTAATATGTATAGTAATGGTATATCATTTACATTATTTTTCCAATATAGAAAGCATCCCTTAAGGCCTAGGATAAATAATATTTCTTCCATACAACAATCATGTTCTTTTTCCGTCTTTGCTAACTTTATATACACCACAACCCCGTAAGGTGAATATTCTTATTATCCTCATTTTGCAGATGAAAATACTAACGTTTGGGGAGCCTGGGTAGCTCGGTTGGTTAAGTGACCCACTCTTGATTTTGGCTCTGGTCATGATCTCACGGTCATGAGACTGAGCCCTGTGTTGAGCCCCGTGTCAGGCTCTGCACTGGGCATGGAACCTACCTGAAATTCTTTCCTTCCCTCTCCCTCTGCTCCTCCCCTGCTTTCATGCATGTTCTCTCTCAATCTCTCTCTCTCTCTCTCTCTCTCTGTCAAGTAAAAATAATAACAAACTTAAAAAAAGAAAACACTAATGTTAAATGACAGTAAAAACTTGAGCAGGGTCACATTGCTAGGAATGGCAGGTCCAGGGTCCTTACCCACTACACTCCCTTCCAAGTGCCTTGTACCTTGCTTAGTACACTCTGCTCTGCTGTTTAGCTATCCCTCATTTTAGACTGGAAGTGATGTGTGTTTACTAACTGTGGTTTGCCTGTCCTTGGATTCCCCACAGAACCTCACAGGCAGGGCTCAATAGGAACCAAGTGCTGGTCGAATGAATGCTTGACAATGAACGAAGGTAGACGCCACCCAATATGCCAGTGAGATTTGTGGCCAGTACCAACTCTGCTTTTTACTGCAGCCACCTCCTGGGAAGACTCAGATCATCTGCTACAGTTCTGACTGTGGCTGCCAGCATCTCAAAGCAAAAGCAGTTATATACTTTTAAAAGTACTTTTTAATACCAAAGCAACAGATATTAAACTGGAGGCTATGCGCCCCAAAGTCAAGGTTGTTCTCTTTTGTTTTGACCCAGTCTGCTCCAAATGGATTGACAAGTGCTTTTAATTCATTCGTTCCAGAGGCGTTGTGACAGGTCTTAATAATGTAGGTGTTGTTGGATTGTGAAGGGAGAGATTATATTTACAAACAATAATTTACGGTCTTAAGTCAATGGCCTTGAAAAGCCCTTATAGCTTTCAGGAGGGGTTTATGGGGCAGAACAAGGGCTTGTTTGAATCTACAAGTTACAGGAGTAAGATTCCAGTACATTCTAACCAGATAGTTCTTTTTATGGACTTCTGCCAATTGGTGCTAAGCTGTCCTCATTGGATAAGCCACAATTTTGGCATCTTTGGCCTAAAAACTGAACATAGCGCAAAACGGTGTTTCATCAGATATTTTAGAAATTTTGGTGCATTGTGTTTTTTAGGATGAAAGGATCTCTTTCCTCTCTCTCCTCCCTCGGCTATTTCTCTTTTAAAAGTTTAAAACTGACTCCCGTGGATTCTTTGTATTCTCCCAAGAAATGTGACTAAACTAGCTAATCACATGAAAGGTATCTATTGGTGTTAATGTCTTATTGTAGAGAAAAACAACATGGAATAGGAAAATAATTTTTGGTCTTCTTGAGAACAAATTTGAGGCTGCACATGTTGAGTTTCAAAATATTGATTTGTGTTTGCATGGAGTGACTGCCACTTACCGGTTGTAGTGGACAATTCACCACCTGGCCACGGCTGATCAGACCAGGGATAGATGCTTAATCCAATCAGATTCTCTGCCCTGAAATGTTTGAATTGTAACTAAGAGATTAATTTCAGTCTGGGATATTTGTTTGAATTTGGGTAAAGAATTGTTAGGAGCTTGAGTGAGGCAGAGAAAGCTAGTCAGCAGGGAGAGAAGAATAAAGGAGACACAAAGAAAGAGTGATAGCATGAGAGAGGCTGTGTCTAAAGTCCTCCAGTCTGCTCCCAAAATATGACTTTGAATTTAATGGAATATTTTTTTGCCTGCCTGCAAATTCTCAGTCTTCATCAAGCTGCTTCAGATTGGTTTCTGACACTTGCAAACTGGAGAACCTTGTGTATATGTCTATCACCACCCTAACCACTTTGTTTTAACCCAGTCTGTGGGTCACTTTTCCCCATTAAATTGAAACTTTCTCAAATTCACAGACCTATTTCTTCCTATGCCCCACACTTAGCATATGTCTGGCACAGAAAGAAGTTGAGTGACTATTCGATGAATGGATGAGGGAATAGAGATGATGCCCTGTCAGCTTCATTCATTGAGGAGACCTTCATATTAGAACAGTATACATAGGTGCCAGTAATTTTTAGAGGTAGGTTCACACACACACACACACACACACACACACACACCCAGGATTCTGGGAAACCACTGTGGCAATAAGAAGAGGAAATCATTTGTCAACTGCAAAGTAGATTTTAGAGAGATAAATGTAGTAAATTGGGATGCATATCTAGAAGGGTTGTTTCTTGAAAGGGGATAGAACAGAGAAATTGTCTTGGAGGTAGATGAAAGAGGAATGACCTAAGGCCTAAATTGAGAAGACTTTGTTTCCCAGAACTACCTCCGAGAGGACTCCCGCGTCCTCTGCATTTGGTATGTGACATCGATAAGTCCTCCGACACCCAAGGGGGTGCCCTGTGCACGGGGAGAGTTCCATACGTTCACGTGTTTCCTTGGGAGAAATGGAAGGTAGTCAGGAGCTGATTACCATGCCCAGGCACACTCATGTGAGTCTGCCAAACGTAATAGCTAAAGAGGCCTTGACATGTTTCCATTTCTGATTCTGCCCTTATAAAATGTGTTGCTAATTAAAATAACTGCCAGCTCAGACTCCTGCAAGGAAACCCATCCACGTGCTCAGAGTCTGTTGTTTTCCATGTTTCTAGCTCTGGTTAAATAAATAAAAACTACAAAACCAGCAGCAGAACCCAACTATCTGGGACAACTTAAGGGGGACCCTGCCTCATATGTAAGTAATTAGGCAATGCATTAATTCAATCTTCTCTGCACTAGAGAAGGAAAGGGTTAAGTAGCAGATTATGCTACTTCTACACAGTGCTATAGGCATGTTTGATTTGGCAAGTAGAAAAAGAAGCACAAAAACACATGTCCTGACAAAGTCAAGAATTATCAAATCGAATTCAATACACTTACCAAATTGAATTTGGAGTGTGTGTCTTTCTTCTTCGTTTGAGACATGGTTTGTGCAATCGCTTAAAAATTCGTATCTACTCATTTCACTCCTTGCCATATCTCCTTCATTGGCTTTCCATTATATTTTGCATAAAGTTTAAGCTCCTTTATATGGCTAGAAGACTCACATCTCATGTACCTTCCTAGCTTCTGGTCTCATCGCTCACTCTTTAGCCACACTAAGCTACTCGCAGTGCCCTGAAAGTGCTATATTCTCGCCTTTCTCCATGCCTTTGCATATGCTGTTCCATCTGTCTAGAATGCCCACCCTCTCTATTCTTATTCCTCTGGCCAACTTATAAAGAGTTGTACTACCTAGGTCAGGAGTCTGCTTATTTAGGAAGTCTCCTCTGTTATCTCCACTTCCCACTTCCCCTACAGCAAATCTGTAGAGTTATTGCCTTTGGGCTTTCCTGGCTCTTGCTCTATCCTTTACTATTACACCTGCCCCCTGGTAGTTGACATGAATGAAGAAGGAATGCTCTGCTCTGCAGTATGTTTTTGGCCCAAATGTTAGGGCACCCAAGACCCTAATGTTGTAGAAACCTGATCGATAAAGGAGGGTTTGCAAAGCTGACACTGTATGGAGGACTGAGGACCAAAACCACTAACCAGTCTTAGAAATGATATGTGAGTAGAAGCATGAAACAATAACTTCATTCATTCATTCATTCATTCATTCTTCATTCATACTTTGAGCTATTTTTTATTAAATATTAAATATTTTTATTAAGCACCTACCTTGTGCTAGATCTATACAGAGTGCTGGGGATTATAGGTGGTTCCTTATAGATAGGCACTTAACAGGTTAGTTAGAAAGACATACGTACAAACATGCATGCAATTATATATAAGCAGTAATTTAATCACAAACTTGATTAGACCTACAAATTAAAAGCAAGGCATTAGATGAAGACTGTAATAGGGAGATCTAACCCAATCTGAAAGTCCAAGAAAGCACCCTGGAAAAAGTGCTATTCAAGGTGAAATAGTCAGGATGTCTGTGCTATAAAGCAGAGTAGGAGGCAGAGGATACCAGACAAGAGGAACAGCATGTGGATAGGCTCAGAAGTAGGAGAGAGATGGATGTGTTCAAGGAAGAAGGCAAGACAAATGGAGGTAGAACAATGGAGAAAGAGAGGAGCCTGGAGAAGTAGATGGGATACATCATGCAGAGCCTTGTCAGACAAGGCAAGACTCTTGAGTCTTACTCTGAGTGTAAACTACTGAGAGGGTTTAAGCCTCTTTTCGATCCAACTCACAATGTTAAAATTATTTTGGCAGCAGTGTGGCAAATGGATTGGAAAGGGGTACGTGTGGAAGAGAGTAGACCAATTGGGAGGTTGCTGCAGTATTTTCAGGAGAGATGGTGGCTCACCGTAAGGCATTTGGAGGAATGATGTGGAAGAGTGCATGGAATCAGGAGATACTGAAGAACTAGCATCAGTGGCCTTGGGATTGATTAGCTGTCAGGGTTGAGGCAGAATGAGTGCTAAACACTGGACACAAATAGGTTCATTCAATGAACAAATAGCTATTAACTGTCTATTATGTGCCAGATCAGCTCATTGAGCTCCTTACACATATCTCTGACTGCCTTCTCTCAAACGCTGTAACACAAGTCTGTTTGTAAGAGAGCATTAAAAAGTTTACTTTAATGCCTAATTGACTGTAATATAAGCTTTCAAAAGAAAGTTTCCCACTAAGCATTTATCAGCTCATATGTTGAACTGGTCACAACTCATCATCTTATTCCCACCCACTGCCATTGAAGACAGTTCTCTTTCCATGAGCATTTCTTGTAGTCTTGCATCTGGGCCTTGTCATATAGTCCTAGTTGTCTGCTTACGATATTTTGAGAATCTGTCCCTCAGCCCCTCCCTCTCTGACTTGCTTGGGCAGGTAACACATTGAATTCCACCTCAATCTCTTACTAATTGCATTATGTTAGGTACATTACTAATCTCCCTAACTTTAGAGTTCTCCTCCCTAAGTAGGGTCAGTTAAATTGATGTCGGTATCACTAATATCTTTATGGTAAATTGGGTTAAGTGTGCTTCCTAGTGTGATTTAATATGAAGTAAAGAGACTCACCTATGATGTATTCTTGCCACAGACTTTTAACTAGAATATAACTAAACCTATAGATGCAACTTCCAGCTTACTAGAAGGAATAGGACCTAGGAATGTCAATAGGACAAAAAGAATAGACATCATGAGGAAACAACACAGCAAGAGAACAAGTCCTGAAAGTGGACATTCTACATAACAACTAGCCTGGCTTCTTCAATGGGCCAAGGAAATGGGGATTGTTCTGTATTTTCAAAAGATTTAAGAGAAGGGGCATAATAACTAAATGCAATACATTGTCTTTGATTGGGACATGCTTGAAGGTACAACTCGGAAAATTTGGAATGTAATTGGGAAAATTTGGGTATGAAAATTGTAGTAGATGATGTTACAGAGTTACTGTGGTTTTTTTCTGTTAATTTTATTAGGTATTTGAAGGAACTTGTTCTCATCATTTAGAAATGCAAAGTCAAGTATTTAAGGGAGAAATATACTGATATCTGTGTTTTACTTTGGAAATTGTGTATGTGTACATACATGTGCATACACACATGAACTAAAATGTAGTGAAATGTTATTGCTATATAAGTCCAGGTGATATATAGGTGTTTATTGCACTTTTTCTCTCTCCTTTTCTATACTTAATAATAAAAAGTGAAATAGAATCATAACTATATCACAGTGTTATGATGACGAGGGACAATGTGTCTCAAAAGACCTCATTTGTCTTAAATGCCATTAAGTAAATGAGTATTCTCTTTCACAATTTTCTTCCAGTCAGTGCATCGGAACCTCACTCAAATCCAGAATCGCATTGCATGCCCCAGCCATGCCTCAGCAGAGCTTACTCAGAAATCACTAGAACCCCCTGGAGGGTAATAGGGATGTGAGCTGGCAGACTGGCATCATGCTTGGTGGGATAAACTCTTTAAATTTCTGGCCTGTTCACTACCATACACAAAAATACCACAGTCCTTTTCCCACTTGAAAAGCAAAACTCAGATAACATATTCATGTTTGCAAGTACACACTTGTTAAAGAGTAGAAAGATCTTTGCCAAGCTGGCCACATGGTCTTTACATACAAGGTGTGATACTGGCCTCAACACAGTTCTAAAACTCACATTTATGAGGGAGTTTTGCTGGACTCCTAGTCACAAGTCATTCGTCTGACCTCCTCTGTTTCTCCCAGGCCTGCGCTAGATACGGAAGAGTGATGTGTGTGCAACACGTGGTGAGGGTGGGAAAGCCTGCGTGAGGACGGAGTCGGGAGGCATCAACCTGCCATGGCCTGTGGATGCACAGTACACAGACATATCCTACTTTGCTCTCACCGCTCTGACAAGTAGCGATAGCACCTCCTTTCACCCCCAAAAGTGTCCCGCTTCAATGATAAATTATTCACTCCTCCCAAATATACACCCTGTTTCTCTTCTGGGTCCTATGAACTGGCCCTCGACCCATTCCTAGTCAGTCCCTGTCCTGCCACCCCTCTCCGCACTGTCACCTCCACCCTGCAGCAAGCCGTCTGTGTCAGTCTACTTGAAGGTGCACCCGTGAGCAATGCTGTCTCTCACCTCTACAGGTGTGCATTGGCTGACGGTCTGCCAAGGATGCCCTCACATCCTTCCCCTCCCTTACCTTTCTCTGCCTGGCCAACTCCTTCCCTTCTCAGAGGCTTGAGTTCAAAGTTATCTGCTCCAGGAAACTTCCTAGACTCCGTAGAGAGGCGTTGCATCTTTCCGCTGTGTTTCTCCCAGGGCCAGGGCAAAGGTACTAAGGACGTGCGTTGGGTGCAAAAGTTAAACAGGCTTCCATTATCAGGGTGGTATTAGTGCTGACTCTGCATATCCCGGGGTCCTGACAGCGAGTGGCTCCTTCAGTTTTGCCCCATAGGTGCCTCGCTCGTCTCACCCCTATCCTGACCCTGGATTCAACATTTCCTACAGCCCGTCATCATGATTACACTGTAGAATTTTATTTGTTGGTCTGTCTTCCTGGTTGGAATGTGAACACCTTTAGCTGAGGGGTCATGTCTTATTCCTTCCTAACTTCAGTCCGTAGCACTGTGTCCGGCATACAGGAAGTGTTTCTAAATGATGAAGAAGTCAAATGTGGGAAGCGCATGTGGAATTAGAGACTTCTCAAACTATCGGGGACCAATTGGCATCTGCTAGAGAGCTAGGGGAGGATTCAGAGATGGAAAAATTGGATAACATGTAAAATTTGTCGTTTGAAATATTCCTGGTAGCCATATATTAGCAAACTGCTTAACAATACTATCTGCCCTCTGGGGAAACCTGAAGAAAGTTGCCTAGGTACAAGGTCTGAAACATCAGCAAAGCTTTGAGTAGGATGAAATTAGATTAAATCAAACTAAAACCGTGTTTCTTCCAAATAAGGAACCTCCCTTAATCTCCTCCATCCTTCACTCTATTCACATAGTGTGTCCCTGGTACCAGTTCAGAAGGAATGGCCTGGGCTGGACTTTAGGAAGCCTCTTTCATGAGTCCATCACTGTGCCATGCCCCTCACAGAGTTTATAGTATTTAATCACCACAATGACCAGTGAAACAAGAGCTCATGTCCCTGCTCTATGGAAGGGAAAAGTGAGAGATGGGTTACCTTTCCTGAAGCCACACAGCTAGCAGATGGATAAAGAAGAATACCTCCTATGTTCAGGGCAATTAAAACTTGTCATGCTTGCTATAGCCCTATTCCCTAACCCACACAACAGTGGTCACTGATTAAAAATATAAATAGGTTAATGGAACGCTTACATTTATTCATGGAAATATTTGAGCACCTACCGTGTACTGTACTGTGGGTGTAAAGTCCATGTATGAAAACTTTGTTGGGGTTGGGGGGAGGGGAAGAGAGGGAAGATAGATACTAAATGAGTCATAGGTGGATTTAGAAAAGTAAACATAGTCTTATAGAATGTTCTTCAGGAAAGAAGGCATAAAAATTGAAGTAGTGTGTTTGCAATAAGGCCAAAAGCTGTAAGACCAAAGAACCCCAACCACAAAACTGTCCTCTCAAACTTCTGCAAAGACAAACACCTCCTGTGCGTCATGTCACTAACCACAAGTCAGGTGTTTAGTTGTGGGTGAAGGCAGAGAAGGAGACAATCGTGCAGGGAATTTTTAGGAGAAGTATCTGGTGATTGTTTTTTGGTGCACTTTTGGGGGTGGGGGCAAGAAGCATACTTTTGGGGATCAGGAGCTAAAATCTCAACTTCATTTTTATAGTGTAAACAGAGGCTGAACCTTCACCGAGCAGACCCACTGAGGCATGACTGCAAGCCCCATAATTTGGCCTGTTTGATTTATGTGTTTCCTGGACAGACTACTGTTGTGTAGGGGCCCGTGAAAACTTCAAAAAGGTCATTAAGGCTGAAAGGCTTCTTAATTCATTTTCAAATTACTCACTCCTCCTTTCCAAAAGCCAGCGACAGGAGAGCTCAAGTGATCTCAGTCAAGTTTTCCCCACTGAAGCTTTACTTTCTATGACAGAGTTACAAATACTTTCGGCTCCATTTTGCATACATTCTAGAGAGCTTCTTGGCAGGATCTGCAAAGTGTGTTTTCATATTCCTTGGATCTCATCTTTGTAGCATGGCCTCATGAAAAACATCACATTCCAAGTGTGACTGGGAAGCTTCATTCACCACAGAGTTTGCCAATAACATGTGGGGAGTGTATTGTCCCTCCGGCCAGCTCATCATATCCAAACAAAATGTGTTCTCTTCGATTTCAGCTGACTCATTTCCATAAGATACAAGTTGATGCTATTTACTAGATACCCAAAGACCCAATTTGAGAATCTAAACTGTGGTAGAATTAAATATACAACAGTTTTTAACTCATTATATATCATTAGAATCTTAGCAGGAGACTAATGGCACACTCCAAGGGTTTAGCTGAATATAATTTTGTGAAGAGAGTATTTATGAGGCATGGGCACCATTAAGGGAATATGCAAGGCATGGTGTATTCCAGGAGTTGTCAACATCAGGAAGGACTTGCTGCCCCAGGCGGAAAGGGATGGGAGGTAGGCCTTGGACTCTAGACCCCTGGAAGAGGGGTGGACCGACACAGGCCCCATAGCTGTTGGAATTCAGCATGACTCAGGAAAGCAAGGCTGGGTTGAAACAGGAGAAGAAATGCCTGACCTCCCTCTCCTTGCACCCTCTAATCTCCTGCTGGTGCTGCCCATTTGCCAAGCCCAGGGAGTACTCATCAATGAGGTCAGCCTGCTGGGGGTCCATGATAGAGAAGGGCAGAGACTTGTTTGGGGTCTCTATATACCCCAAATCTGAAATACCAACCCATTTCTGATTTTACTCTGAGAGACAGAGTGGCATAACTGAATGAACAGAGGTTTTCGTGTAAGGAAGATCAAGACCCAAATTCCACCTACTAATGGTCATATCTTGGGGTCTTTTCTGGAGAAAATCTGTTGGACTGCTTCACGTGAATTCTAACTTACCCTCTCTGAATTTCAGTGTCTTCCTCCAGCAAAATGGAAATAATAGCTTCCTACTTACCTACCTGCTTGAATTGTTGTGAATATTAAACAAGTTGCCCAAGGAGAAGAGCCTGACATAATGTTTGACACTTAGAACGTATTTGGCATTTGTTGATTTCCTCCAATTAGTTATCCCTTATACGGTGAGATGCCTGCCCTGTGGAGGTGGGAGAACCAGTCTGACCATTTATTTCTTTTTTACTGGGAGTCCCCTGTTGACTCATAGCTGGAAAGGTGGGTGGGACTTGTTTAAAAACTTGTTTACTGGGGTCCCCTTATCAGTAAAGAACTGACCGTTTTCCTAGTGTCACTTTTTAAAGAAAACCTGTCTGGACATCTTTAGGAAAACTCCGATTTTATCTCTCCACAGGGGCATTGGTGCTTAGGGAGCTGGTCCCCGCATTGCTGTATGAGTCTTCACCATTTCTTTAGCAACTTTCGTTCCACATTCATAGGCTAATGCTCAAAAAGTTTGTCCTTCCTCCTGTTGTGCGTTAGCTGTTGACAAGACATTGGCTGCTTTTGCAAGAACTTGGTCAATTCAGTTCCTGATAGTAGGGCCATTTCCTTCCTACTTGAAGTCACTAGGGAGGTTTCTGTTTGCTGTATGTTGTTATTTGCTAGTTTGGGAACAGGTGGGAATGTTTGGTTCATTGTGAATTTTGGCTGGACCCTTGGAAAGCTTACTGGTGATTGAAAAATAAAAAGCCACAGTAGTCATTCACTTACTGTTCATTGGTTCAAACTAGGAGTTATGTACTGGGCATAATCCCTAATTCTCATAACCACCATGGAAGGTAGTATCTTATTTTCATTTGAGGAAACGGAGGCTCACCAGATTAGATGGGGGGGGGGGGTATGTCCAGCTTCTAAGAGGTAGAACTAGAGACCATGGCTCTATCTGAATCAAAACACAGAACTCTGTTTATCTTTAAGAGGGTTACAGAGAATCAACTGCAATATTTTCATCCAGCTGTGGCCATTTAAAAATAAAAATCACAAGGCTGCGAGGTTCTTCATGACAAGGCATAAGTTTTATTCACCTCTCTCTTCTCACTGCTGACCACTGCCCCTGCCATAAATTGGGTGCCTGATTAATGTTGGTTGAGTGAAAAAATGATTGACTGAATCTTCTATACAAAGATATTTTTGTCTATGTGTAGCATTTTTTCCAATGCATATTTATATTTCATTTGACAGTGTTTGCAAATTGCATAATATTCCCCTTCAGTATAACTTGCAGTGTGGAAATGCTTCCATATGCTGGATGTTTCCCCTCATTTGACTGAGGGAGAAAAAAGGCTAAGAGAAACATCACATAGTGGGTAAGCATCCATATAAACACGAATTGTAGAATATACTGCTCACGAATGGTGTATTTTGGCAGGGTAATTTTGCAAAAAGATTGAAGTAGACATTCAATTTGGATTGATATGGGTGATAAAATGTTCTTGTGCGGCTAACTATAGTTTTATATTAATTCATTATGTTGTAAGAGGTATAGAGTAGGGGAGAAGAGCATGGGTTCTGGAGCAGCTGACAGTATACATATCCAGCCTCCATTAGTTAATAGCTATGTGACTTGGGCAGATTAGTAAATCTATGTCTTAGTTTAACTCCTTCGCAAAATAGGGATAGGAATACTACCTCCCTCATGAGATGATTAAGAGCATTAAATGAGTTAATACAAGAGGAGTTCTTAAATTTGTGCCTGATTCAGTGGCAAGGCTCAATAAATGTTATTATCCTCAGTGCAGGGAGTCTAGTTCAGAAAAGTTCTCTTTTTTGTCTCTATCCCCATTATTCCTACCTTATTTTAGGAAGTCATCAAGTTTTGCCTGACTTACTTTACTGTCTAGCTTCACATTGTCAGTGGAGTGAATCCTTGAAGACTCGCATTAAACCAGGCCCCTTACCTTCTCCAAACAATGCCACTATTCCTAATCAACTTCAGGACTAAGTACAATCCCCTAGCATTACATTCAGGGTCCTTCATAAACTCAATCCTTTCTCCTCTTTTGGTCTCATCTCTTGTCACTCCCACATGTATGCTATACTACAAATACCAACAAATGCCCAAAGTGGAAAAGTTATACTGGCTTGATGGATAAGTAATACTTCAGTAAGAGGAATGAGCAGATAATTTTGCTGATGGGCTCATGGAAGCCTTCAAAGGAAAGATATTTAAGTTTTATCTTGAAGAATAAGTTGATATTGGCCAAGGAAGGTAGGGCAGTTCATGATTAGGTGGATTATCTAGATCGAGTGAAGGATTTGTGCCCTGAAACAGAAAAACAAGGTGTATTCATGGCATGAGAACTTGTCTAATGCTGAGAGGGATGAATTGAGGGATGCTTCAATGTGGGATTGAAGGAAAAGGGAGCGTGAAAAAGAGCCCTTATATCTGGCATGAATGCCTGAATGGAATAGTGTGATGTTGTTAATGAAGGTGAGGAAAATACAAGAAAAATGTATGGGGTGTGTGTGTGTGTGTGTGTGTGTGTGTGTGTGTGTGTGTGTGTGAGTTTTCAACTGGAAACAATAAGTATCTGGTCTGTTTTGTACACATGTGTACAAAAGCCACTTGGGAATATTTAATATTAAGCTCCTGATCTTGTCCCCAGTCTTACCTTCAGATTTGTATCCTGGCAAATTTCCCCTTCTTAGCAAATGGCAGCTCTATTCTTTAGAGTCCTCCATGATTCCTCTCTCTTAAATCCTATTTTTGATCCTTCAGCAAATTCAGTTTTCCTTCAAAATATATCCAGCAATTGATCGTTTCTTACCATATTCGTGGCTACCGCTCTCTTCAAAGTCACCATCATCTTTTATGGGATTATTGAACACTGTCATTTTTTTTTTCAGAGAGAGTAGGGAGGAAGGGGCAGAGGGAGAGGGAGAGGGAGAGGGAGAGGGAGAGGGAGGGAGAGAGAAAGAGAGAGAGAGAGAGAGAGAGAGAGAGAGAGAATATCTTAAGCAGGTTCCACACTGATTGTGACTCCAATGCAGAGCTCAGTCTCACAACTGTGAGATCATAACCTGAGCTGAAATCAAGAGTTGGACACTTAACCAATGAAGCCACTCAGGCACCCCTGGGATTATTGAAATAGTCCCCTAAACTGTCAGAGTCAGAGTGGTCCTCTCTCTCTCTTTTTTTTTTTTTTTTACTTTAAGTTTATTTAAAGTAAAGGTTTTTACTTTAAGTTTATTTATTTTGAGAGAGAGACAGAGAGACAACCAGGGGTGGTGCAGAGAGAGAGAGAGAGAGAGAGAGAGAGAGAGAGAGAATCCCAAGCAGGCTCCATACTGTCAGCATATAACCCAATGTGGGGCTGAAACCCACCAACCATGAGATCATGACTTGAGCTGAAACCAAGAGTCAGATGCTTAACTGAGCCACCCAGGCACCCCCAGAGTGGTCCTCATAAAAAGAAGTCAGATCATGACTACACTGTTCACAGCTTCTATATCCTTCCCATCTTGCTCAGACCAAAATCCCAAAGTATTTACAGTGATGGTTTGCAAGATGCAGCCCTCAGAGCTCCTGGCTCTAATGCTATTTAGACTCCTATTCCCGTCCTCTTTGGCATCTCTCTGCCCTAGTGGGTTCTTTACTGTTCCTGAGACATGTGTGACATCCTTCTACCTATTAGCATTTCCAATGACTATTCCCCTGCCTAGAATGGCTTCTCCTCAGATGCTCACCTAATCATCTCCCTCGCCTCCTCAGGTCTTCACTCCAATGTCATCTACTCAGTGAGGCATTCTCTGACTGCCTTACTAAAATCAGCAGGTCCCTCTTACCTCTGATTTCCCAGTGCATCCCTTGCTTTTCTGCATTTTTTTCTTTAGCACATATCACCATCTATCATACTCTTATTTACCATTAGCTTTTATCTATTATTTGTCTCCCCCCACCCTCTTGCATCTATCTCTAATACACGTGTCATGATGGCCCTGATTCCTGTACTGTTCCCCTCTCTGTTCCCTATACCTCGAATGGTGCCTGACCACAAGTTGTTCAATAGATATCCGCTGAATGAAAGAATTAATTCAAGTGGGGACCATAGCAGTGTGTTGCTGCAAGGAGCTGGTACTCAGCAGGTAGATCTAGGTTAAAGATAGATTTGGAATCCTTAGCAATGAGGTCACAGATGTGTGGGAGTAGCTAAGACAGACCAAGGAAAAGATATTGAGTGAGATTTGAAAAAAAAAGAAGGCCAACATAAAACTTGGAAAAAAATAGTAATAATTAAAGACTGTACAGATGAAGTGGCAGAGTTGAAAGAAAGGGCTCTGGAATTACAGACTCGAGTTAAAAACCTTTGCTCCACCATTTACCAGCTTTATGACCATGGAGAAGTGACTGGATGATTCTTGGCCTCCATATCCTCAAGGGTAATTAGAAAAAAGATCTCCACGTCAGAGGGGTGTTGAGAGAATTAACCAATAACATGCATAGAAATCAGTTAGCAGACAGTAACAAAGAATATAGGTAGTAGTCGTTGTTGTTACTAACATCACTGTTATCATCAAAATCCAGGAAGGACTCCTGAAAAGTCGAAAAAGTAGGGGAGTGTAATGGAAGATAAGTGAGGAGAGGTCTTCAAGAAAGGGAACAGTAAACTCTGTAGATGTTGCTCTGTGGTCAGGGCTAAGTATCCTGAGGAGGAGATTAGGCTCCAGGGTAGAGCTATTTGAGAGAATCGTTTCATTTGCATCAAAAAGTCATAATCCCATATTTTAAAATGAGTGAGTGTTTTGTGGAAAATAACAATAATTGTCTTAGAAAAAATAAAATAAAAACAAAACAAAACAAAATAAAACAACACTGGGCCCTCAATTGTATCCAGCTGACAAGTGTAGGAACATGGTGACCCAAAAATTTGCTTCTCTCTGGTCTTTGGGAGATTTACTTGCTCGCTAGTCAGAACTAGTTTGCTGGTTTTATGAGGTTAAGCTATTGTGCAATACTATTCAGCTGGCTCTGTGGGTGTTTATTTACAGATGGCTGCCATCTTGATTTATTGTCTGTCAAATTATAATTATTAACGATGGAGTTAATTGTCATTTCAACCACCTGGTAATTACCCACTGTGCTTTGATGTGGTGACAAATCTGTCCTTCAGATCAAAATTGGTAGGTTCATAAGATATTTCGCTTCCACGTTCATCTCCATTCATGGCTTATTCAAAATAAATGATTAGGGAAAATTATTGATTCTTTTTAGTGTAATTTGTGGGCCTTCAGGTAAAAGAATTGTCAATTGTTGTAAACTTTTTTTGAGTAGTAGGGCTGGTATAACAAGAATCCAGTGATGTGAGTTATAGTACTTGAAATTAAAACAACAAGGCATGCTCTTTCAAAGACTGGTCTAATAAAAAATTTAACAATGCTCTCAGTATATTCTATGGTGCATCACCTAGAATGATGGTTTATAACCCTCATTATTTGTTTGCCCCATTGTTTACTAAGCCACTTTATCCTTATGCCCTTTTGAACTTTTAGGATAGAATTCAGCACAGTTAGTGAGGTTACCTTAGTCTTATAAGGCCTCAATCACTTTCAGAACTATGAATGGGATTGTCTGCTTGGTCACTCTCTAGGGAGACACCTGATAGAACCAACGAGATTAAAGAGGAGGGGATGTATACGTGTCATGAGAGCTACATCTCTACTCCCATCTTTGGTGTTGGAACCCTTATTTGTGTGCTTTTTCCTTTTCAGCATTTCCCAGTGGTTTTCAGAAAGGCACACATAATTTACTAAATTAGCCAGCAGTGGATCAAATGGAAGATTTCCCACCAAAGCAGAGTCTTGAGATGCTACTGTGGACTTACCATCTCTTTCCTCTCAGGAAGCCCATCAAGCAAGCATTCCATGTCCAGCTTCCTCTGGCTTTTAGCCTCGGGGCATGGAGAGAAGAAGGCTGTGTTCCTGGCTTCTCAATATTTCCTTGCAGAGTCACCTTCTAATTGACAGTTGCCATATTACAGTCCTGTTGACCATGAGGTCTCACCTTGGCATTTGTTGTGCAGTGAGACTGAACCTAGGCTGATTTCTACTAATACTCCTTCCAAGTCAGAGAGTTGTACATCCATTGGACCCAGAGAAAACCTATGAGCAGCATCCGCTTTCTTTCACTTGAAGGATTGTGAATCAGTTCATTAAGGAAGGAAAGCTCAGGGGCTAGAGGTGGGTGTCTAAAACCGCCCTACTGCAGTTTGTTACCAGGCTTGGGCATTTCCTGATCTCTGCTATGAAATGCTGACCTGCTGTATAGGATTTCCACTCCTTGGGAAATTATCTGTGGTCGAGTGTCCTGACATGGTTTCCCCTGCTCTCCCTTCCTCTCTTCTATTCTATGAGGCCATGGCAAAGACCTTTTCTTACCTATAATATCTTATCTCTAGTGCCTGACCCCTTCAGTTTACCCTTCATATTGCTGCCTGAAAGAGTTCTCAAAATCCTTTGGGGGCTTCTTCTGCGAGTCTAAAATGTGCACCATGACATTCAGTGGCCTTTATCATTGGCCCTTTACCTATACCTCCAATCTAATATTCCCTCTGTTGGATGACAGTTCAAGGCCTTTATGTTGAAGGTTCCAATTGGCTGTTGTGTGCTTTCCCTTTCCAGGTCGTTCATCTGGAGCATTCCTAATTATTCTTCAGAAGTCACAAGTCAGCAGTTACCTCCTGAATGTAATCTTCTATAATCACCCCCCTACTTCCCTGACAATTATTTCTCTTTTTGTTTTATTTTTATAACTTATACTCCTTTATATTGCTTTGTCACATCATATTAATTTCCCCCCTTATCTGTCCATTTCCCTTCTGGGGTCCTCAAGAGCAGGATCTAGGATGGGAACATTTTTGTCATCATAGAGCAGGAGCTAAATAATATTGAATAACTTTTTGTTCAATTCTTTGTACATCTTCCATTGCCTAGGACAGTGCTGAGTATTCAGTGGATACTAAACACATAGTTGCTGATGGATCCTTATTAAACATAGCTAAAATCTTCACTATTATTCTTGGTACCAACGTTAGAGTAGACACCTGTCTTTATGGAAAAAAACTAGCTTTAGGGAGAAGAAGTTGACCCTTTATCCAAGATGCGTGTGGCAGCTGCTGATTGAAATAAAAGACAGTTAATCATATCCAAATGGAAAGAGAAGAAGTCTTTGGTTCTGGTTAAAAGAAAATATTTTTTACTAAATAGTAAGGAAATGGGATATGAATTTCTTTTTGTACAGTCAATATATATTTTGTATGAGAAATTTCTGTGGAATTCAAAGGTTGTCCTTTCCTTCCTTCTCTCCCTTTTGCCCTCTCTTCTTTCCCTCCTCCCTCCCTCCCTCTGTGCCTGCTTGCCTGCCTTCCTTCCTTCCTTCCTTCCTTCCTTCCTTCCTTCCTTCCTATAAAGATAGGCAACCTTAGGCAAACACATGGCGCTGCTAGCTTCTATAGAGAAAAGGTGCAAAGTCTGTTCTTATGTCATTGCAATTATTCTGATGGCAGATAAACCCATCTCATCCTCATCCCAAGATTTTAAGTGAGGCACACATTTCTGTGAAACTCTTCTCATACTCAATGTCAACCTGAGGGTCATTGGCTTTACTTGGCCCATCAGGAAGACTGGTTCCATGAACGTCTGGGGAATTTTCTTTCTTAACTGAAATTGAACAAGAACTGTTTTCTAAGATCAAAAAAGGTCCATATGAAACTTGAACAGTTCTAATTGTGCTTTGTTCTGTTCTGATGTCATTGGGAACTTTCTGAGGCAAAGTAGACAACTGGGTTTTAGAGTGGTTTGAAAATTGTATTAATAGAGCAGACGACTCCTCAAGGCCTTGTCATTTTCTAGGAACCATTAATTACTGTCATGATGGTTTATGTGCATACTGCTATCTTCATATCAGAAAAGTGCTGCTTAGTTTGTGCTTCACAGTCTCGTGAGAAAAGTTGTAGTCTTGGTACCTCCTATAGGAAACAGTTGAGTGAAAAGTGTTTCCACAACAGGTGCAGGGACAGAACTGTGTTGGTCGACTTTAGATTCTCCCTCGGTCTTTCTGAAATTGAAGCAAGTTCTTGAACACAAAGCCTCTTTTTCTATCCTGCTAGTCACTATGTCAACACAGAAGTTAAAGGAAGAAGTGAACAGAATAGCACATTTAAATTTCTCAGTAGGAAACAAACTTTATCTATCACATTTCCTTTCCTCAAAGTGATAGGTCCTAAAAGCTTGAGAAAGTAGCATTACTACGCCTGGTAGGAAAACTTTACTTTTCATTATGGCCAAGGGGTGGTAGGAAGAAGACTGATCTGAAAGTCAGTGGACCTGGAGCCCCGTCTTTATCTGGCACTGACTGGTCATATCACCTTGGACAAGCCATTTCTTTTCTATAACCTCAGTTTCCCTCTTGATATAATGAGGTAGTTGCTAAGGCTTCTCTCAGGTCTGTATTCTCTTAAGAAGCCGAAAGCTGCAGGAGAATGGGTGAATCAGTTGGTGAACCTCTAAGTCTTGTGCACACACACCCAACCAAGTATCTGCCAAGAAGTCTCTTCTTATCACCACCATCAAAACTTACTCTCAGCACTCTATAGCTATTTGTACCTATTGAATTAGTAATTCCACTCCTAGAAGTTTCATCTAAAGAAATAAATTCCTTAAGAAAGAGGAAAAGTTACATTAACAACAAAAAAAGTTGTTCATCGCATAATTCAAAATTTGATGTAAGCTCATTGTCCAACAGTAAGAGAAAGGATCAGGACAACTGATAGGCTGTTTCAAAGTCCTGAGAACTACATGGAGAAATGCTTTTGATAAGCAGGAAAGCAAAATGTATTTGTCCTGTGGACTGCAAATATGTTTATGAACAAGAGAAAGGTAAGAGGAGTTGGTGATTATGGTCTACTCTCATTGGGCCATGTGCTACACTAGGCATTTAGTTACTTTAATCATCTAACTTATTCTTTTGAACAGCTATGAGGATAGGCACTATTATGATCAACTGACAGTTAGGAATCTAAGGCTCAGAGAGTCATAGTCACCCACTAGATCACCACGGCTTTTAATGGGTTAGCACTCAAAATTCAAACCCATCTACAAATGATTTTCATTATTCATGATAGCTATAAAGTGCCTGTGGACACTGAGTTAAACAATATGAACATTGCTTCTAAGGGAAATATAGGGTTAGGCTCCTGTGAGCCTCTGGTCAGAACATTTTCATCAGGAGATTCAATACGTAACCTTGTTTCACGTGTATTTCTGTTTAAGGACATTATTTAATATTGTTGATTCATTAATATTGAATTCATGGTTGAGAGCACTATAATTCATGCCTGGATGACACTTATCTAACACATGTATTTTCTCTGTAAGGCCGATCATAGACTTATTGCATTTAGGATCATTAAACAGCACTTTAGCACTGTGCTTGGACCATTTTAAACGGTGAAATCACCGACAAAAAGCACAAAGATGTGAAAAACGTGCCACCAGATAGACTGCAAACAAAAGAGAGCTGAAATAAGAAGGCAGAGCATCACTGTGCTCAACTTCAACTGGGGACAGGTGTGTTAGGCAAATCAAATGTTTCACCCCTCTGCACAAGTCTGTGAATGACCATGAAATGGCCATAAATATTGATTTGGGGGGTTACAAATAAATTTTAGGGACAAGGCAAATTCACAAACATGGAATCTGCAAATAATGAGGACTGTAGATTCAGTCATTTGGCAGGTATTAATAGTATATCTGTCATCTGCCAGACACTGTTCCAGGCACTGGGGATTTAGAGGTCAACAAAACAAAGCTCCTGTGCTCATGGATCTAATGTTTGAGAAAGGGTTAAATGCAGGTGAATACATCAATCTGATGGTGACATTCTGACAGACCAAACCGGGAGGGGAGTAAGGAGGGATGTGTGGAGGGTTGCTGTTCATACAGAGCTGTCAGAGGCAAGCCTGGGACGTAACATCTGAACAGACCCTCAAAGGAATCAGGTCACAGGGACATGTGTGTGAAGAGTGATCGGGAAGTGGGGGCAAGAGCTATACAGATGCCGAGCAGGAAGCAGGGGCTGCAACGGGAGAGGAAATCAGCATGGGCTGGCAAGTGATGTTGAACTCTAACTTCAAAACCTGGACTCTCGAGAGGAAGGCGGCTTGAGGATGCCGAGCATCAGGACTGGGATGCTTCCTATGTTGTCATAATGTTGGCAGAGGAAAACATTGTGCATCTTCCCTTGTGAACAGCTCAGGTAAGAGCCAACGGGAAGATCTCTGCCAAGTTCCTCCAGGTCTCCGCTCCATCTGAGGCTTGGTTGCTGGGTTTAAGGAAGTGACTGGAAGTTAGATTCCCTGGGAGAGAACGTGGCCCAAGGCTGCAATATCAAGGACGACTTGTAGTGCATCTGAGGAGAGCCACAACAAACAAAGCATCCCCAGGACAACAGGAGGAGTGGAGGCGAGAAACAAGTCCTCACAGTGAGAATTGCTGTGTGGAAAAACGCTCCTCCCCCAGTGCCGAGCTCAGCTTGCTGTGCCTGTGAGAATATCAGTGCTGTGGCCCATGTTGGAGCCAGCTGCAAAAGTCATTTGGACTCAGAGGTCCTCAGACTCCATCCTCACTGCTGACAGACAGGGACACTGAGGCCCAGAGAGGGACAAGCATAGGCTTCCAATCAAACACCGAGGGAGTGGCCGAGCCAGGACTGGAATTTAGCCTTGTCACCAAACTGTCATTCTAGACAGTTATTATTAGAATTTAGGAGGAGGAGAAATGTGACAGAATCCTCAAGTTTGCAGAAAAGCTGTTGATCGTACCCGCTGCTGTTTTTGTGCCCATACCAGGAGCACCGCAGCCTCTACAATTCAGTTCAGTGAACTCCCCTCCTCCCTCTGGGCCCCCAACTTGGTCATTCGGCATCTGGTTCTGGAAGTGCCCTGTGGAAATCCGTCCCAAGAGAAATGGTCTCAGTCAGCAAAGGTGGTCACTATAGATGAAAAGAGTCAAGGGGAATTAAAATCCTGTTCCATATTCTTTACATCTACCTAGCACAAATCCTTCTTCTGTAGCTTTTGTATGGAGGCCTGTGGTTTGCAGGGGTCCCCGGCTACAGGTTTCTGTCAATCCCCTGTGAATCACTGAATCCCAAAAGAGGCCAAATGTGATTGGCCAGGAACAGCGGTGAGCTGGTAAATTAGCTCCCTGGAGGATGGGGAAGGGCAGCCATGATTTGTCGTGTTTGCCAATATCTACGGTGTAACTACTGTCACCATGGTAGATTTCAAGCTACCAGTGATTTAAAAACCAACTCACGGAATTGCTGGAAACCTCACAGTTCTCCTGAGGCTGCTCCAGCCCTGGCCAGCACACCTCTGCAGCTGTCTGAAGAGAGGGGCCTGAAGGTGGGGCTGAGGTCCATCCTACTTAGTTTTGTGAGGTCGGACCTCGCCTGAGGGGGTGTCTAGTTTCAAAGTCAGGATTCTAAGAGGAACATTGACAAACTGAAAATTGCTCGGGGTTGGGGGGTGGTGCGGAAGGAAGAATTTGATTTAAAAAACAAAAACACTTTTGGGAGGGAGAACTGTGGACAGGATGAGAATCCAGGAGCAGGAAAACACAGGGTATACCTTGTTCCTGTTTCCCAGTCTCTGTGGGGCTGTGAGTTACTGTTCCTGAGCCTGAGGGGAGGTGTCTACAACAGGGAAGCTGATTTCAGCTCAACATAAGAACTTGTGGATGCAGCTGCCCAAAGGATTGCAGGACTGCTGGGCGTTATAAGGAGTGTTACGGCACCAAAGGGATGGAAGAAGATGTGGGGGCAACCACTAGGGGGGGCTGTGCAGCGGGGCTCTGGGGCCCCTTCCAGCCTCTGGGAGCTGATCCTGAAGTGGAGTCTTCTTCCTTCTCTGTCTCTCATTTAATCACTTTCATCTTCTCACTTTTTGTTCCTTTTTCCCCTCTTCCTCCTCTCTCCCCTGGCTCACTTGCTCGGTTGCCTTTTGCGGCTTTACCTGGTTCTGCTCCCTCCTTCGGCAATGACCTCCATATCTTTCTAAGAAGTCCAAACCTCTTAGCTTTCTCCTGACTGCTTACATCCCAGGAGGAAAGCACAAGCCCTCCTTTTCTGGTTTTTCTTTGCTTTCTCTCCTCTCTTCCAGTATTTTCAGCTCCACATTTGTGACTGAAGAAGGGCAAATAAACAAATTGAAACTGAAACTGAGCGTTGGCCATAAAGTGAGGACATCTGGGAGGCTTGCAAGGAAATTAACATGCTTGTCGGGTTTCAAGTTACATATTTTGCGTTGCCTGGTAACTAGCCCTACAGTTTCCTTTCATGCTTTATTCTCCCCATCCCTTGTTTATAGTGTAATTACCACTGTGACATCATAATCCCCCATTGAACAGCTGTCAGGGGGGCCCAACTGCTGAGTAAACAGGGCTTTACAATCTCTCCTCCCACAGGCTGGTTTACTAAATAGATCAATATTTGGTTTGTAGGCACAGGGATTAGGAGGTGGAAGTGTCTTTTGAAAAAGTCCTCTCTCTTCCCAGGGCCTCCAGTGCACCTGAGAATGCTGGAAAGAAAAGCCAGGTTCATGGACAAAAAATAATCACCCAAACTGCCTTCACCTGCCTGTGATTTCCCAAGGAGCAGCTTGCCTTTAAGAAGTGATACCTATTTGAGAATTAGTAATGTCTTAGGTTCTTTATTTTAATGCTTAGAGAATTCCACTTTCTTCTGTCTCTGCCTCTGTCTTAGCTCCCATTTCTCTGTCCCCAATCCTGTTTGATTTAATCTTTCTAAATGGATATTATAACCCCAGGGACTAGAAGAATGACACGTGGATAAACAGGAACTAAGCTCCTGAAGATCTCCCTCTACCCCCCGTCCCCCACCTCACTCTGGGATTAGAAGCTCCACAAAGAAAGCACCCTAGGAGAATTCTTTGTCAAACTAGAGACTCCTCGGTGATAGTTTGGGAAAGGATGATTTAGATCTTGCCTCTCCTGAGTCTGGAGAGTGTGATTGAAACAGACATAGGAGCAGAGATCTTGGAGCCTGTGCACTGGGAGCTGTGACTTGAACCCTGGTGCTTCCTGTAATTTGTTATGTGACCCTGGACAAGTCCCTTGTGGCTACAGCATTGGGATTGGGTGACAAAGACCTTCAAGGCCTCTCCCAGGGAGACCATGTGCAGCATCAGACTGAGACAGGCTCAAAAGCTAGTCCTGACTGCAGAGCCCCCTAAACCACAGGTAACTCCTTGGAGTTGCATTTGTTTAGCTCTAAAAAAAGGGGGAGAATTAACCAATCATTGTGTGGATTAAATGAGATAGTGTATGGGACGCATGTAGCTGTGGGCATGACACTTAGTGGGTGTCTTTTTAAAGCTAATATTGTGTAATTGCCATGAAAACTAAAACTATGGTAAAGAAAAGCTTGGAGGTAAAAATTAGAAGGAAAGAGGAGAAGAGGAATAACAACAGCCAACATTTACAGTAACATGTTCACAGCACACTAAATGCCTCTCACATACGATCTCAGGTAGTCTTTACAACAACCCCCCGGGAAGGAGAGGTACCACATGTACTGATCTCTTAGAGTGGACCAGTCATTATCCTGGACTTTTCATAAACATCATCTCCTTCCATCCTCACAAAAATGGCAGGTTCTTATTTTCCCTATTTCACAGATAAGTGGGGTTCAGAGAAGTGAAATGACCTATCCAAGGTCACCCAGCTGGTGAATGTTGGAGCTGCCCAGGTCCATCCCATTCTAAACCCCTTGTGTTTCCCCCTTGTGCCATAGAAGTGGGCAGATCACCGTGGAAAGGGAGGCAGCCAAAGAATGAGGTGCTAAAAGTTAATGACCTGGGTGAGAGAAAAGAATATTTATACAACATCCAATGCTTCCTTCACAGTTGTCAAGCCACACCACAGTGCTTTGTGATTCAGTCATTTTGAGGGGTAATTACAGTCTTCGTCTAAAAAATAAAACACCGCAACTGGCTGCTGTATCTTGGACTTTATGTTACTTCCTTTCGACAGGTGATTACAAAAGTCCTACACATCTAGAAGTGTCCCCTGAAGGCTGCATCCAACCCAGACTGGATGGGAAAGCAGGCTATGGCAATGCAGGGGGGAGAGGCTGACCTGAGACAATCCATAGAAACCCAGTTCCTGAATTTTCTAGGCAAGGGGTAGCACAGGCATCCTGTAGCTCCTTTGCTGTCTCTGGCTGGTGGCTTTCTCTTGGAAGACTGTATGGTTTCAGTTCAGTTTCATATAGACCTGTGTGTAGATGTGTGCAGTGATAACATTCCTCCCTGCTAAGTCTATCCAAGATAACTAATCTGATTCCAAGTTCTAATTTTGTACGTGGGAATCTTGTCTTGTCCTGATTTCCAGACCCATAGGCAGGCTTGGCAGGCTGTGGCCAGAGGAGGTCCCAGGTTTGCCCTCATGCCCTGAGCAAGGCTTCCTCCTCTCCCCTGTTAGGCAGAAGCACCTGTCTTGCAACAGGAGGCACTGTTTTTGCTGGCGGAACTCAGTCTCCCTGAAGGGGAAGTACCTTAAGACTGAAGGCCCCTTGGATATGTCAAAGCCCTTGTTTATTTGCCAATAAATAAAATGCTATTTTCAAGAACTCCTTCTTATATCAACCTCTGTGAATTATATCCTGGAGAAAAAAAAAGAGCTACAGCCCTCTGGGAACCTCCATAAACCAGTAGTTCTCCAACTGTGTCAGATCACCTGGAGGGTCTGTTAAAGCACAGTTGATTGAGCTGCACACCCAGAGTTTCTGATTTAGCAGTTCTGGAGGGGCACCTGAAGATCTGCGTTTCTAACCAGCTCCCCAGAGATGCTGCCGATTGGGGGACCACACTTAGGGAACCACTGGTCTAAACCATCTGCTCCAGCTGCTTCAGTCTAAGGAGCTGCCGGTAGCCGATTTTTTAAAATCATTTTTCACATTCTTTCAGGTGGCCATTGTTCTGATCTTTCCTTCCATCAAAGAATTTTGGGAGCGGCTTGCTCGTCTGAAGCAAGAATGCAAGTCAGGTTGCCCTCTCTGGCATCGTTTTCCATATCATCTTGCAGCCTACATCATTTCCGCTCTTAGATATGGAAAAGTCCCAAGCCTGCTTTTGCTGTCACATCCCTCATCTTTGGACATGCTGTTAGTTCTCTGGGCTAGACTTCCCTTGCCTGGTGGATTCTGAATTGTGTGTCAAAGTGGAACTCATGCATGGCCCCTATAGAGTCCTCCCTGAACAATCTACCCAAGCAGAGAAAGTTTTCCTTATCTGTATTGAGTCTTACAGCTGCTAGTACAAACTTGTACCCTAGCCCTTGGCACATTCTAACGTAAGGATCTATTTGCAAGTTTCCTCTGCCTACTAGAAGGAGGTACTAAAGGCAGAGACTAGGAATGACTCCACTCAAGGTTCCCTGAAGTACCAAGTATTTTTGTAGGATCTGCCATGTGCCTAGACACACTAGTAAACAATAACAGATGTTGTCCTGCTCTCATGAAGATTTCCACCTAGTGGGTGAGACGACTGATCACTCAAAAAATGTCAAAATGCGCTCCTGGTAAATGTCATGAAGGAGAGTGATTTACTCAGGGAAAGGAACACAGTTTTGGAGTTTGAAATAAGGGAGGGTTTGACTAAGTTCTAGAGATCAAGGATGGTTCACTGGAAAAGGTCCATTGACTGGAGAAGGGAAGGATGAGATGTTCACTGCGCAAAGGGGAAAAGGCAGAGCGTCTGAGGCACAGGAGGCTATGGGAGGCAGCCAGAACCTGGGCCTCCCTGAGCCACATTTACCCCATGACTCTGGGTTCACCTCACCATAGCCTCTCTCTTCACTGCTCTCTTGAGGCAGCAAGTGGGCTCCACAGAAATGGAAGTTGTATGTGCACACACACGCATAAATGCACATACATACAGATGCTAGCACACGCTTGCATAAACATGCCTCACACACACAGAGGCACACACATGCTATTCTCTTGCCCAGATTAGAGTGGGACTCTGTGCTTTGAGCTGAGCCTAAAATGTTGATACCCAAGGGCCCCTTTCTCTAGGAGGCACAGACAAGTTTTAAATGAGATTATCTCACCAGCTGTCCAGAGTCTCTGACATGGTGTGGCCCTATCATAGCAGGTGGGTGAGGTGTGGGGAACCCGGACAGCCAACAGATGGGAGCTGAGAGTCACAGTACCCAGAACTATGGGGTACGCTCACCCTCACCCAGTCTCAGCTAAGCTTTTACTTTTTGTGATTTAGGAAAGGGTGGAGGAAGGGTTGGGGTGACCGGCCACTTTGTCCCAAGCCTTTCCATTTGCAGCTGCAAAGCTCTTTCTTGTTACATCATTTTCTCCTTTATTAAAAAACTTATCTTTAAGTGGTGGGGGAAACCCTTTTGTTTTACATAGTACATAGTTGATACCAATTAACTCGGCCTTTAAGCATTGCTACCAGTAAGAGCCTGTGGATATCCAAAGGGGAAACCATTCATTCATGCTTGTCCAGCTAAAACACAGTCTCTCCTAAACTTTCTATTGTGTGACTGCCTCCCTGTTTTTTTTGCAGTGTATTCCATGAAAACAAATTGAGTCAAGAAGTAAAAGTAGTTAAGGGCTGTGCACATCTCGGTCTTTCAGAAATAACAAGAAGTGATGAAAGTGATTCAGTAAGACAAGGATGGCTGAAACAATCCTGCTGTGTAGAGTAGACTTGGTTAAACAATAACAGTTACCATTTCTTAAATACTTGTTAGGTGTTAAATAAATGTATCATGTACTTTACTGGTATTATCTTGGGCAATTCCCACAAAAACACCAATTTTATGCAAGAAACTGAAGTTCAGAGAAGTTAAGTAACTACCCCCAGCTCACACAGCTAGTATATGGGATTCAAATCCACCTGATTCTGAAGCTCATGATACTTTCCAACGTTATAATCACTTGGGTCCTTTGTACCTCTGCCTTCTTGTCTGTAAAATGGGTAATGTAATATTCATCCCTTTATAGGCCTTTCAGTGATGGTGGAATAATAGCTGTTATTAGCAATAAAAATATCTTCAGTTTGTGTAGTCCTTCAGTTTCCAAAGTGCTTTTGTATCCTCATTCCCATTTGAGCAATACAACAACCTTGTGACATAGGTATTACCATACCCATCTTCCAGATGAGGAAGGTGATTTTCCCAAGGTCACAGCTCTAAGAATGGTATGGGAGCACCAGAAAATTGATACCAAGGCTAGTGCATAGTCTATCTAACAGCAGCTGCCTCTTTAATTAACCAGATAATTGTAGCAGACTCACGGTTCCCCATGAAAAGGAAGGACTTATGGTATAATATTATGTAGGGAGCTATTATCATTGTTGCCATACTTGTTATTAGTTGCCAAAGGACAATTGTGATGTGTTTGGTCCTCTTTACCCTCAGCAGATCACCGTCTTCCTCCTGCTAGTCAAACCTTTCCTTTCTTTCTCTCTTGATCCTTGAGACCACAGTACTCATTTCTAGAATTGCTCATGTGCTCCTGTGGCTCCCAGAAATTAGGGTCTGAATTCGATCAGGTACTTGGTGGCTATTCAAGGGCTCTTTTCTCCTTTGAGTGAATTGGAGGAAGTTGGGGTATTTGGCAATTTAATTAACATCTTTGATACATGAATGGAGCTATCCTCATTAAATTGGCCTCTTATATAAATTGGCATGACAGTAAGCCCTTGGGAAAGCTGGGCTACAATTAGGAATGTTCTTGACCCTGGGGGTTGGCCAAATGGGTAGGTGAAGACCACTGGGGGAAGTACAACATAGTCACTTAGGAAAGAGAAATAAACTATTTATTGAATAGGAAAGAAGTACTCAGTCACAATAAATCACAAGTGTCGGCATCAGACAGTGTGCAGAAAGTTTTTCCATTGTTGGAAAACCTAATTCCCATATGGTTGATCTTAGCCATAGCAGTTATTTTTGAGGATCCTTTGACTTAAAAATATGGAATTTAGAGAAGATCTAGGGATAAGGTGACAAAAACAATCACTGATTCTAAAAAAGAGAATGTGAGGAAGAAGAAATCTGGCATACTGTAAATAAGCCTTGGCTCAGTAGGAGGCCATGTGCTCTGTTGTACTCTGGGGGAATAACACATGAAGGGCCCGGGATTTACTAAGGCAGGATAAAGGCACCAGGACAACCAGAGCAGTATCCCCATCTTCCTGCCAGCCCATAACATAGGAACTTCTTCCCATTTAAAAGCATTGCTCTGCTTCTTGGCTCCTGACTCTGGTGAGAAAGTAAAAGTCTACTTTGGTGGAGAGTTCTCTTTTGGATAAGATAAACAATGCTATTCACGAGTGGCCTTTGTGTCTTGGCTTTTCTATACTCAATAAGGCAAGTGATGATGCTCTTGTAGCTGGAAGCTGCCAGACCCGACTTGCTTCAAGTCTTGTCTCAAGATCTAGAACTTAGGAAAAAAGAATAGAAGTTCATATAAACCTCTCATCTCACATTTTCCAATACCACTTTTCCATCAGTAACAGTAATATTTAGACTTTTGTTTGACCCCAGTGTTTCTTTCTTAAATAGATTCAGAACTCAAATGGGAGAGGTATGTTTATTGGTTCCCTACTCAGCCTCCAAAGAACTCTGCAAGCAGAATTGTTGCTTAGTGTTGGAGAAACCTTTCCTCTCATGATTGTGAGATACAGGAGAAATAGATCACTCCGGAGAAGAATCTTCTTTTGAGACAAAAAATTTGAACTAAAACAAATGACTGTTGGAAGGATTTTTAAATGCTGCACTGAAGATAGACTCTCCCAAGGCCTCTTAAGATTCTGTTATTTGACAGGTAATTAAATTCAAAGGAAAGGCCCATGAAGAGATTCGTGTACATGTCTTACTTCCAGGAAGCCTGTGAGGAGCAGGCTTTCCTCATATGACCATAGAAATATCTTGAATGTCTGTACACTTCCAGGTTGAAGGGACCCTCAGCGCTAAAGCAATATGGAGGAACTCTCACTGGCCTAAGAATTGCATCTGTCGTCACCAATATGCAAGTGGCAAAAACCACCTATAGGGAAAGCCATTATAGAGACAGATGGGTAATCAGCTTCTCTGTTTCCATTCTCTCACTTCTCTCCAGAGCTGTAATCCAACTAGATTGGTTATGACACTCTGAGAATGTATAACTATTTTGCATCACATGGAAGAAAAGGAACTAGCATGCCAGGTACTTACCTATATTATGTTACTTAATCCTTGAGCAGGGAGATCTATTCCTGGCTTACAGAAGGGAATATCAAATTTTAGAATATGTAAATTGCTCAAGACTAAAGAATTTGTAAGTGTAAGAGATGGGTTCAAATATAAATCTAACTGATTCTAAATTCCATTTCCAAATACTCGACCTCTGAAAACTAAAAAAGAGTTAGATACTTGTCTTCTCTGTGTCTCTGCTTATTCTTTTCTCTTTACGTGGAAGGTCATTCATTCATTTATTCGTTCATTCAGTAAACATTTGTAGAACACTTAGATGTGCCTGGGAATTGGCTCAGCTCTGGGAAAACAGATCAACAAGAACATGCTGCTATCTTCCAGGAGCATAAAATCTAGGGAGAGACAGGTATAGACAAGAAGAAATAAACGTGTTAAGTTTTGTGGGTGAAAACCAGACAACACTCTTTGAAATCATAGGTAGTTAGGCAATAAACTCCATTAGGAGATGGCAAGATGGATGGAAGGAAATGGAGGAGGTGGAGAAAAGAAAATCCTTGAGAGGGCATTTTTTTTTTTTTTTTTTTATTATTTAGCTCTTTTCTTTTTTTTTTTTTTTTTTATGAAATTTATTGACAAATTGGTTTCCATACAACACCCAGTGCTCATCCCAAAAGGTGCCCTCCTCAATACCCATCACCCACCCTCCTCTCCCTCCCACCCCCCATCAACCCTCAGTTTGTTCTCAGTTTTTAACAGTCTCTTATGCTTTGGCTCTCTCCCACTCTAACCTCTTTTTTTTTTTTTTTTTTCCTTCCCCTCCCCCATGGGTTCCTGTTAAGTTTCTCAGGATGCACATAAGAGTGAAACCATATGGTATCTGTCTTTCTCTGTATGGCTTATTTCACTTAGCATTACACTCTCCAGTTCCATCCACGTTGCTACAAAGGGCCATATTTCATTTTTTCTCATTGCCACATAGTATTCCATTGTGTATATAAACCACAATTTCTTTATCCATTCATCAGTTGATGGACATTTAGGCTCTTTCCATAATTTGGCTATTGTTGAGAGTGCTGCTATGAACATTGGGGTACAAGTGCCCCTATGCATCAGTACTCCTGTATCCCTTGGATAAATTCCTAGCAGTGCTATTGCTGGGTCATAGGGTAGGTCAATTTTTAATTTTCTGAGGAACCTCCACACTGCTTTCCAGAGCGGCTGCACCAATTTGCATTCCCACCAACAGTGCAAGAGGGTTCCCGTTTCTCCACATCCTCTCCAGCATCTATAGTCTCCTGATTTGTTCATTTTGGCCACTCTGACTGGCGTGAGGTGATACCTGAGTGTGGTTTTGATTTGTATTTCCCTGATAAGGAGCGACGCTGAACATCTTTTCATGTGCCTGTTGGCCATCTGGATGTCTTCTTTAGAGAAGTGTCTATTCATGTTTTCTGCCCATTTCTTCACTGGGTTATTTGTTTTTCGGGTGTGGAGTTTGGTGAGCTCTTTATAGATTTTAGATACTAGCCCTTTGTCCGATATGTCATTTGCAAATATCTTTTCCCATTCCGTTGGTTGCCTTTTAGTTTTGTTGGTTGTTTCCTTTGCTGTGCAGAAGCTTTTTATCTTCATAAGGTCCCAGTAATTCACTTTTGCTTTTAATTCCCTTGCCTTTGGGGATGTGTCGAGTAAGAGATTGCTACGGCTGAGGTCAGAGAGATCTTTTCCTGCTTTCTCCTCTAAGGTTTTGATGGTTTCCTGTCTCACATTTAGGTCCTTTATCCATTTTGAGTTTATTTTTGTAAATGGTGTGAGAAAGTGGTCTAGTTTCAACCTTCTGCATGTTGCTGTCCAGTTCTCCCAGCACCATTTGTTAAAGAGGCTGTCTTTTTTCCATTGGATGTTCTTTCCTGCTTTGTCAAAGATGAGTTGGCCATACGTTTGTGGGTCTAGTTCTGGGGTTTCTATTCTATTCCATTGGTCTGTGTGTCTGTTTTTGTGCCAATACCATGCTGTCTTGATGATGACAGCTTTGTAGTAGAGGCTAAAGTCTGGGATTGTGATGCCTCCTGCTTTGGTCTTCTTCTTCAAAATTCCTTTGGCTATTCGGGGCCTTTTGTGGTTCCATATGAATTTTAGGATTGCTTGTTCTAATTTCGAGAAGAATGCTGGTGCAATTTTGATTGGGATTGCATTGAATGTGTAGATAGCTTTGGGTAGTATTGACATTTTGACAATATTTATTTTTCCAATCCATGAGCAGGGAATGTCTTTCCATTTCTTTAAGTCTTCTTCAATTACCTTCATAAGCTTTCTATAGTTTTCAGCATACAGATCCTTTACATCTTTGGTTAGATTTATTCCTAGGTATTTTATGCTTCTTGGTGCAATTGTGAATGGGATCAGTTTCTTTATTTGTCTTTCTGTTGCTTCATTGTTAGTGTATAAGAATGCAACTGATTTCTGGACATTGATTTTGTATCCTGCAACTTTGCTGAATTCATGTATCAGTTCTAGCAGACTTTTGGTGGAGTCTATCGGATTTTCCATGTATAATATCATGTCATCTGCAAAAAGCGAAAGCTTGACTTCATCTTTGCCAATTTTGATGCCTTTGATTTCCTTTTGTTGTCTGATTGCTGATGCTAGAACTTCCAGCACTATGTTAAACAACAGCGGTGAGAGTGGGCATCCCTGTCGTGTTCCTGATCTCAGGGAAAAAGCTCTCAGTTTTTCCCCGTTGAGGATGATGTTAGCTGTGGGGTTTTCATAAATGGCTTTTATGATCTTTAAGTATGTTCCTTCTATCCCGACTTTCTCAAGGGTTTTTATTAAGAAAGGGTGCTGGATTTTGTCAAAGGCCTTTTCTGCATCGATTGACAGGATCATATGGTTCTTCTCTTTTTTTTTGTTAATGTGATGTATCACGTTGATTGATTTGCGAATGTTGAACCAGCCCTGCATCCCAGGAATGAATCCCACTTGATCATGGTGAATAATTCTTTTTATATGCTGTTGAATTCGATTTGCTAGTATCTTATTGAGAATTTTTGCATCCATATTCATCAGGGATATTGGCCTGTAGTTCTCTTTTTTTACTGGGTCTCTGTCTGGTTTAGGAATCAAAGTAATACTGGCTTCATAGAATGAGTCTGGAAGTTTTCCTTCCCTTTCTATTTCTTGGAATAGCTTGAGAAGGATAGGTATTATCTCTGCTTTAAACGTCTGGTAGAACTCCCCTGGGAAGCCATCTGGTCCTGGACTCTTATTTGTTGGGAGATTTTTGATAACCGATTCAATTTCTTCGCTGGTTATGGGTCTCTGAGAGGGCATTTTTGAGATTACATAAATGAAAATGTTTACCATGGTATCTGACAAGTCTAAAACACTAAAAAAATTCACTTGCTAACTTTTTAAAAATTAATCTAGTGGATACTTATTAAGAGGACTCTCTATGCCAGGTACCATTTCAGGCAGTGAGGATCAAGCAAGAACTGAAGTCCTTGGCCTCATGAAGATTATATTCTAAGTGAAAGAGTCAGATGCAAAATAACAAAAAGCTTTGGAACATCACGCCAGGTAGTGATTAAAGTGATAATAAAGAAGGAAGCCAGACCCAGAGATGGAGGGAAAACAGCTACTATTGTAGGTAGCCTTGCCAGGGAAGACCTTGCTGAGCGCTTGGGGATAGGAGGATGGAGCTATGTGGATCTCCTGGAGAGTGATACAGGCTGAGGAAGAGGTGAGGGTCTGAAGTCAGGTCATGCTACCTGATGCTGTAGTTATAGCAAGAAGGCTAGTGTGGCTGCGCAGAGCAAGAGAAGGTAAGATTGACAATAGAGGAGGTTGGGGAGGAAGCCAGGGGCCAGATCAAGTAGGGCTTTGTAGGCTATGGAGAGACTTGGGAAGTCACTGCATTAATTCATTTAATTACCACTTCTTATATAAACCTATTACTGGGATTTCTTATTCAGAATAACAGGACACCATAGACTGGGCTGCTTATACACAACAACAATTTATTTCTCACAGTTCTGGAGGCTGGAAGTCTGAGATCAGGGTGAGAACTCTCTTCCTGACTGCAGATGGGCCAGTTTTTTTGTTGTAGCCTCATATGGAACAAAGGTGTAAGAGAGCTCTGGGGTGTCTTTTATAAAAGCAAAGGTCCCATTCATGAGAGTTCTGCCTTCATGATCTAATTACTCCCAAAGGCCTCACCTCCTAATTTTGTCACAATAGGGGTTAGGATTTCAATGTATGCATTTGTGGGGAACATAAGCATTCAGTCCATGATGCTGGGTACAAGGTTGTTCAACAGACATTTAAAATACCATTACTGTTGCAAATCTAATGTAAAATACATTTTCAGCATGTATTTTATTGGGCTGGCTCACCCCATTCTCAGTTTCATCAAAACTGATATTCCTAATTCCTGGTTGATATTAGTTTTAGAGCCACTCATAGGTAGGATGTCTATTATCTGAAGCATAGGAAAATTGTCTTTCAAAGGAACATTTACAGGTGGGGAATTATGCAACAAAAATTTCAGACAAACTAGTTGGAAAACTACCACATGGATCGAGCCCAGAAACCATTTTCATCTGGTCATTTTAGTTTGGTTCCTTTCCAGGTCCACTCAGTAAATCCTATGGCATTTTCATAGATATTCTGGACTTGGGGCTGGTTGTAGAAGCCCAGGACTAAAGGAAAAGCCCAGAACCAAAGGCATCAGAGTCTAGTGTTCAAGTTCTCATAGGCTAAGTAGAAAGTTCATAGGAACTCTCATAGGAAAGTTCTCAGTTCTAGCTAAGGCCACCTTCTCTTGTTCTGGAATGTTCACAACTAGGCTTCCCTGTGTGAACACAGACCATGGAGGTGGCTCTGGGGTTACTTGTGGATCTGGAGAGGCCTGATTTACAGCTCCCACGAAGGGGGTGGGCATCTAAGCCTGCCACCCACCATGAGAACTATGTATTGTTCCCCAGTCCTGGATCTGCTTCCTGGCAGTTCTGGAGACCTGGACATCAAGAAGATCCTCAACTCCCTGCTGTTACTGAGGAGACCGAGCCATGAGGGAGGAGTGGGAGAGGCTGAGTCAGTCACTTGAGACATATTAAAACAAACCTTCCTAGAGTAGGAATCAGAAGGGGGAGAATGGAGGGCAAACCCTGTCATCTTCCCATTGTGTTTACTCCCCTAAGGAGCTCTCATGTACGCCTGTTTCACCAAACTCAAACTTGAGCTGGCGCCTGCCATTCTCCCACCTAGGTTTGCACCAGTGTCTCTTCCTGATTTTGGAAGATGGCTTGTTGGGGATCTAAAAGTCTTCCATAAGCCAGGCTCCTCTCCTGTTGTTATTGGGGCTTGGAGGTAGGAAGCTAGAGCTTAGTAAGCGAGAGTCAGGTTTTGGGGGCCAGTGGATGAGTCCAAACCTTCACTGGTCTGAATTATTCACCATGAACCTGCCCAGGTCCCAGATGTTTCTCAGATGTGTTGGCGACACACCTTTCCTCTGATTGGTGACACCTCTCTTCTTTGCCCAGGAATGTGACTCCTGCTCCCTTCATGATGCCTGCTTTCACCTCCACAGTCTTCTCCAATTTTGCTGGTGCTGGGAGTTGCTCCCACATTTCATTAATACTCAGAATAAGCTCTGCAGGGCCTTCACAACACTCGCCACCATGCCCACCACCACAGTTGAGGTAATTGAGCCAGAAACAAGAAATGGTTTAAGTCCCAGACCTACTCCTCTCCTCTCTTCATTTTTGGAGGGGCTATTGTACAGAAGAAGATTATAAACCAAAATTCTTCTACAGTTATTTTCCTATCAACGCTTTGAAGGACTTGTAATACGATGGTTTTCTCTTACTTGCTCATGGATAAAACACCCAAACCAGGTGGCTTCCCTTTCCCCAGGGACCTCATATTCCCTCATCCTCACTTCTCAGGGAAAGAAACACTTGAGCAACCACTGTGGACATGAGCATTTGGAGGTCTAAAAACAGATGTTGAAATGTTTCAACTGAAAAGGCAGCTTTTGGAAATTGATCTTGCTTGGTTATCTTAAATCGGGATTTTCATTAAACGTTTTAGGATCATTCAGGCTGTGTAATCTTGGTAAAGATTTTAAATGATTTCTGACTCACTTTCTTAAAATTAGACAAATAGACATGATAGGCATACACACACACACACACACACACGTACACACACACGTGCACACACCCCTCAGACACTCACACATCTCTCATTCCATGTGCTAGATTTAATTTTATTTTTCAGTTCATGACCTTGTAAATAAGGAGTATATGTTTTTTTGGAATAGGCAGTTACAGTTATAGATGGCACTGAGCAGGAAGCTCACGAACATTCCCTGGTATTAATCAGAGGCCATTTGCATTACCATGTGGAAATCTTGCTGAAGTTTCAAAATAGAAAGTGAGGATGCTTAAGAAGTGCCAAGAACACTTCTCTGCTTGAAGCCATAATTATCAAAGAATTGGTATGTCACCATAAGTGTTCAGGATAGATCCCCTCTCCTCTGTCTCTATCTCCACCTCTGATTTATGTAATCGTAGGGTGTCTGAGCTACAACTCCAAGTGTACAAATGTTGCATCTAACCCCTGCCCCCCACTATACACATAGGGCAGTCAAGTCCTCAAGAAGGAAAATGACTTACCAATGTTGCACAAGGAATTGGATATAGAGTTGGGCCAGGGCCCTGTGGACTCCTGAATCTCAGTCTAGATTGTTCCATCACTCAGGCTGCTCCTATCCAACCTGAAGTTAGAGACAGTTTTTCAAAAGGATGCTTCCTAAGCCCAATTAATCTAAATAGGGGAAGGCTAGACAGTGGGACAAGTAGATACAGGCAAAGCTAGGCACGGCTGGAGGCAAGAATACTTCAGTCTATTATATAGGAGAAATGGCTGAAGGAATAGGTGATGTCCAGAAGAGCAGGTCTCTACCCCTTGAAAGCAGAACCCATGCTGTTTTTATTTTGGTAAATACGATATTCAGATTAGTGCCAAGATAGAGGAACTAACATTTAATGAGTCCCTATTATGTCACTGTTTTCCCTATTTTATAAGTGAGAAAACTGAGGCTCAGAAAAAAATTGCCTTGCAGAAAGTCACTTAATAGCTCAAACACTGGCCTTGACTGCTCCAAAGCTTATGTTCTGTCCATCTTACTCCACTGTGTTTGCTAAACCAGGGCAGTAGATGGAAACAATGATTTCAGTTAGATTAACTCAAGCATGTAAGAACTGTCCCAGATGTCTGAAAGTCCAGCTGGCTGCATTGGATAAGGGCAAGTGCCCTGTACCTGGAAACGTAAGACAAAGCTGTGTATATCTGTGGCCGGGATGTTACGAAGGATCTGATCACTGGAGGAGATACACAGCTAATTGGTTGGGGAGCAGGTATTGTCTCTGCAATCTACAGGGCTTCTTTTTGAACTCAACATAAGGCAGCTTCCTATATAGTTGGATTATTTGTTAGTTTGTGTGTCGGGGGGGGGGGGAGTGTGCAATGTGCAGTGGAACTTTCTCTGGTTTTCCTGCAGGTCTCCATGCCTGTGCCTTTGTTTCTCTACAGATCATTCTTGACACAATGGCCTGAGTAAAATGGAATTTCCCAGCACTCTCAACTCCCTGGCCTTGTTTTATTATTTTCCATAGTGTTTATCACTGTCCAGCCAAACTAATTTACTCATTATGCTTATTTTTTGTCCATCTCCCCAACCCTCTCCCCCAACAGAACTTAAGCTCCACCAGGAAATGGATTTTTGTCTGTTTACTGAAGTAAGCAAATACTTAGAACTATTTCTTGGTGCCTAATAAGCTTTCCCTAAATGTTTGTTGGGTCAGTGAATGGATGGGTTGGGGCCATCTGCAGAAAAGGTCTCCTATTTTTTGTTTCTGAATACTTGACTGACACCATCCTGCTCTGACATCTAGTAAGGGTGTCTAAGACAGAGAAATGTATTTATAGGTGAGAATTTCAGATCCTGGACTATGACAGTCCACCAGAAATTTCAAAAAAGGAATAAAATAGAGATTTTTAAGGTTCAGTTCTGGGGATTTGAGCTATTTAACATAAAGGTGTACAGTGTTCTGAGGTATAAAGGATGCTGGACTGGGAACTGGAAATGAGAATACTTGAATCTAAGCCTACGATTCTCTTTTCACATCTGCACGTCATTTATCTGTCCATCCATCTACCCACCCCCCTACCTTTTCACCTACCTTACCACACATCCCTCCATCCATCCATCCTCTCATTGACCCCCCCATCCCCCAACCACCCATTCTCTCCCATCTCATCATCCATCCATCTAACAAATATTTTTATAAGAAACTACTGTGCCTCAAGCATTATGTTAGGAAGTAGGAACATAGCAGTGAACATAATTGTATGGGCCCAGCTTTCATGGAACTTATAATCTAACGACTGAGATAGAAAAAGAGCCTGGAAACGTTAAACTTATATACTTTGAATTCATGATAAATACTCTGAAGAAAATAAAGCAGGAAAAAAAATAGACACTGTTGAGTTGCATGATTTCAAAATCTTCTTCTTGCTCTGGCAGTTGTAGACTCAATGCAGTTAATTCTTCCTTTGGAAAAAACACCCCACAGTTAAGCCATCCAAATAACACCAAATAGCATTCAGAAAATATTATGCCTCAAAACTCTTCAAGTATATTTTAAAAAGTACTATCTCTTACTTAGGGTATGATAATTATGCTTTGACATTTTTTCATATTAGTTTCATTGAATTCAAGCAGTCATCTTATATAATTATAGGCATGTAATATATATTAACTTTAAAAGCTTCTTATTTTGACTCAATAAATTCTCATTGAGAACCTTCTATCTGGTAGACACGATGCTAGGTGCCCTTTCTTAGGAGACTGAACATCTCCTGGGCCACGCACACAAATAAGGACAGGACACCCAGCCAAGAGGTTAAGGTTTTTGTTTTTTTTTTTTTTTTAAAGATAAAGTTTGCATGAAGTCCTGAGAGAGTCCCGAGGAGAAAGTGACTGTCAGGGAGTGGTAGGGTAAGGTCAGGGAAAGTTGCAACGAGGACTTGACTTTTAAGCTTTGTCTTAGGGAATGAAAAGCCCTTGCGTTTACCTACCATTCATCTGCATTTGAACTAAGTTAGGATGATGCAAGGGGAACATTAATCACTCCATGAAGGTTCTTGATATGGGAATAGATTGGCCTGACTTGCAAAGAACAGCATGGTCATTTTGGCAGCAGCAAGCCACAACATGAGAATGAAACTTCAGCAGTTCTGAAAACATACAAGGAATGTGAGCAGCTTCAGCTGCTTCATCAAAGTTTAAAAAGAAAGGAAAAAATGCAATAGAATCAACTTTTAGGAAAACTTCGAAAAGTTCATACATGTTTAACAAATGCCCTAATACATTTCCCCCGAGGGAAAATTAAGAGAACTTGCAAGCGGTGGCCTGCTAGAGTCCTAGCTCCGTCTGCTATGGTAACTCCTCCACTGCTTGCTCTAGTGAATGTGTGGGAGGACGCAGTGCAGCCCAGCAGCTCTGTAATAGCTAGAGAAAGGAATCAGTCAATGAGCCCTGAGTGGACATGAGTTCCTTCTAATTGAAGCCCACAACTCAAACTCAGAGTGAATAAGATTGGGCCCCTAGTTTAAAATAGCATAGAGATTCCGGGTCATTTAGCTCTCACAGTGCCCTGCAAAGGAAGATCATTTTCTCTTCCAGGTATTTATAGGGGGCTGACAAAAGGGCAAGTGAAGTAACTTGGCCCATTGTGGAGTTAGAAGGTAGTAAAACAGAGGGTCTAAATCAGGTCTTCTGAGGATCAAAAGAGTAACTTTGGAAATTGTTGAAAATAAGGAATTTTAGACATGTTTTTTGCAGCAAAATGGCAGAGTAGACATGCAGAGAAGCACCCCTAGTAGAGGTAACCTAGAGACTTAGATCAAGTCATTTTGTAAAAGCATGACCGAGCTTGTGATAAAGTAAGAAAAACAGAGGAGAAAAATACAAGAAAGTGCGATGCCAGAGGTGTAAATAAGTGCAGATTGCCCTGAAAGACTCTGCAGATATTAGGTCCTTAGTTTTAATAGGTCAGGAAAACAGACCATAGGAGACAAAGTCTAGGACTTGAACATTGTGAGAAGTAATTATAGGAATTATTGCAAAGAAATAGGAATACACCAAGATGTGCTACATGTGTAATATAAGTAAACCCTGCTCTGCAGAGGGAGAGAGCAGTACCCTTGAGCTTTTTGGCCTTGACTCTAGGTGGAGTGGCTAGGCAGAGAGTTGGAGGGATGGGAGTGTATGTTTCCCTTGAGAATGTCTAACCACAAGTCTGCCTATACCCACATGTCCAGAATTTGCTCTACCTCTGTGGCCCAAAACCCCCAGAGTATAAATTTAATTTAATGTGGCACCTGGCTAGTAGTATAGTATTCGACATATGTTTAATTGAGGTTCTAGAACGAGAGAACAGTGACAGAGTCAAAGTTGAAGAGATAATACCTGAGAATTTTCCAAAATTGGTGGAAAAAAACAACTATTTCAGTGTCAGTGTCAGATTCAATGAATTTCAAGCAAGATCAAGTAAAAAAAATATCTGCACCTAAAATTTGAGAGTAGAGAACATGAAGAAAATATCTTAAAAGCAGTTTCAAAGAGAAGATCATCAACCAAGAATTGACAGATTGATAACTGACTTCTCAGCAGCCTCTTCCTGCTATTGATCAATATAAACTACTTCTGTAAGTGTGGTGACTTCTTTCCTCATTTGCTGTTCTCTTAGTATGGGCATCTTAAAGTGACCAGATGGTAGCCAGAACTTAAAGTTCAATGGGATTTCCATTGTGTCCCCAAGTGGAAGTGTTTATCCTATGAGAAGTAGGATCTCTAGACCTGTAGAGCCTAAGACTTCAGAGACAAGAAGTATAAATCCTCCAAGTGGGTCATAGGGGATCATGGCAATTGAGTCCACTTTAGATTCCATCCCTTGGTTTCTAGGTCCATATATTCTATCTATTGAGGATATATCAGGGCTGGTTTCCTGAAAATAGACTCTGAGAGAAGAGTTGATTGGCGCATGCTCTCAGGAGTTGTACTTGTAATCACACAGCGAGGCAGGCAGGATTGGGAAGAGGGAGGAACTGCCCCTCAATATGGTTGTCAGTGACTCCTCAGCTGGTCCTAGGGAATTTCTGGAGCTAGGATGGCTCTTCAGAGTTATTCCAAACTGAGGCAAGGACCTGGGCATTTGTACCCTTGCAGTGGAGCAGACCAATGGGAGAGGATGTAGCCATACCAGAGGCAGTTTCCTGAAGCTGAGGGCACTCCCCAGTGAGGGGTGCAGCTGACACCCCCATCTTCCAGGGAGTGGTGTTTGGCTGTGCACTACCCACCCACAGCATTTCCCTGTGTCTATCGATCCGAACTGCTGCACAAGGTGCAGAGGAGACATTTGCTCCACAAATTCCATTAAAAACAAAACAAAACAAAACAAAACTAGACTTATTTATTATCCATTTATTTCAGTTATGCTTCCCAGGACGTATAACAATTACACAAGTTCAGCTGTCTCTTGGTATGTGTATCTAGTCCTTTAAGGAGCAAACATTTTCTGTTGTTCCTCATGGCTCTGTTTGGAATTTAGAATGAATCCCCATACCAGTCAGATTTGTGTTAATGCGGGACTGAAACGAATTTGCAGCAAGAATGTTTAATGCTTAGCAAGCCACAAAATCCATGTGACATTCATTTGTAACATTTGTTAGTAGTATATTTAGCACCTTAATTTTGCAAATAGGAAAGTTTTTTCTTTATATGTATCAGGGTTGAGGGTAATCGTAATGTTTAAGAATATAAGAGTTGTGGATTTTTTTTTTACATACAGAAATAGAAAAAGCAAAAGAGATTTACTCTGAAGCTGCTAAAATTTAAGCTTCAAGGCTGTTCACTTGCTCAAGCCTCTTTCACATGGTCATATGATTTTATAATATTTGCAAAGAAAGATTTTCTATTTTTTTATAATCTCATTTCTCATTCTGAATAAATCCCTGCTTTTATAATGTATGTTGTATTCATAATTCAATGCTATTTTTTTAAAGAGCGCCCCTCTAATCGTATAAAAATAACAATGGAATCGACCCCTAGACAAAAATGAGCAGAAAGTTGCTCCTTGCGTAGTTATAAATATTTGAAGGACAGACAAGTTGGTGCTTATTGGCCTGAGACTGCCTAGGCTGAATTTTTGAATATTTAAATGTTTCCAGGCTCTGGCTGACCATGCTTATATAATGACTTGTCCTTTGAATCAAAAGTGTGTTACTAACAACTTACATATGAACAGTATAAATCCCTACGTCATTACAGTTTGAGTCTCTGAATAAGTTACAAGTTAGGTATTACAGATGAGGAAACCAAGAATTAGAGCACTTAAATAACTTGCCAGATGTCATGGGGTTAGGAAATAGCCAGTTGTAACTCGAAATTAGCCTCTGGTTCCTCACCCATAGGGATTACAGTTTTGCTACAGTATCCTCTCCACGGAACACTTACCTAGATCTCTGTGACAATGCTTTTTTTTTTTCCTTATTAAAATGTCAAGAAAAAAAAGTCTCAAGCACATCTAAAGATTTATATGTTTTCATCTCAGGGCTTAGTACTGGAATCGAAGACTATGTAGGCGTCTACCTGAGCAGGCAAGGTTCAGATGGCACAGAGAAAGCGGGTGTGGAGAGGAGTAATGGAGGGAGATTTAGGAGATGGAGTTTGTAGAATTTGGTGGTGACTTAGATGTGAGGGGCGGGGTGAACAAAACGTCAGAGATGACTGCAGGTTACTAGCTTGGACGACTAGATTAAGAATAGTGTCATTGCTGAAAAAGCAAGCACAGTTGGAGTGCTAACTAGAATAATGCTTCCCTCCCCCATGATGTCCATGTCCTAATCCCACAAACCTGTGAATTTTACCTTACATGGCAAATAGGACTTTGTGGATGTGATTAAATTAAAGACCTTGAGACAGGGAGATTATTCTGGTTTCTCTGGGTAGGCCCCATGTAGTCACAAGTTTCTTTGTCAGAGGGACACAGGAGTGTCACAGTTAGAGAAGAAGATGTGATGACAGGCATGGAGGTCAGAGAGAGGGAGAGACAGATTTAAAGATGATGTACTGCTGGCCTTGAAGTTGGAGGAAAGGGGCCATGAGCCAAGGAATGCAAGCAACCTCTAGAAGCTGAAGGGGCAAGGAAACATTCTCTCCAGGAATTTCCAGAACAAATGAAACCTGGCCAACATCTTGATTTTAGGACTTGTAACCTTCAGAACTGTCAGATGACAAATCTGTTATATTTAGGCCACCACACTTGTGGTAATTTGTTATAGCAACAATAGGAAACCAATACAGATAATAAAGAAGGCTTGGGGTCAGGGGAAGAATGCAGAGTTAAGTTTGGTCATGTTGAGTTTGAGAGGCCTAAAGGATGTCTGGCTGAAATATCTGCTAGAGCATTAGACAACTAACTAGGGGCTTATATGCAGATATAACGTTCATAGTTATAGGCTCGTAGTTAGGTAATAGCTGAAGCCATCAAAGGAAATGAGATATCAACAGGGAAGAAGGAGTAGAGAGTCTTCTCCTTTGGGCTCTGGTATCCACCAATCCTAAGGAATGGGCAGAAGAAAAATGTTGAAAAAGCCAGAAAGGAACAACTCAAGGGGAAGGTTAAAACATGGAGAAATGGTATCACCCAAACCCATAATTAAAGTAGTTTCTTGAAAGAATCGATAGTCAGCAGTGTTAATAAGCAAATGCAGTTCTGAAATGTGCCCATGTGGCTGACAGTTACTACAAATGGAAACCCCAGTGAGTGCAGTGTCAGATGCAGGATGGGAATAAAAAATCATTCAGGCTGAGGAATGAATGAGATGTCAGTAAGTAGAGGTGATGAGTGTAGATTATTCTTTCATGAATGCTCACTGGAAATCCATGGTGACCAAAGTGTCCATAACTCGAAAAGGCTGCAGTTGCCTGGTAGAGAGTTGATTGAGCTGCAGGAAATGACACTTGCAGAGGTGAAGGGCTTGTGAGTTCTGTCAGGAGTCTCAGGAAAGAAGAAAGCTCAAGTCTGGTCGTTCTCCATTATTGTGGCCTTGTCACATTTTATTATTGCCACTTCTCTCCTCATAGTTGACTACACTAACAAATTCAACTGTAGGCTCAACTTTAATTAAAAATTCCCCTGTTTATTTTGCCTGCATGCCATATCTCTGTCTGTTGGTGTTTTGGGATATATTTCCAATATATATTTCCAATATATATCCAATTGGGATATATTTCCAATTTTCAGCGGGGTATCTCCACTAGATGACCCAGGGATACACAGCCAGATAGTCACAAGAAGTCAGGATTCATATGGCTATTGACTATTTACTTATATTCCTTCTTTGAATCCCTATTCTCTACATACAAAAAAAAAATGGAGATAGTATGGGGCTCTGGAGCATTTTTTTTATATATATATATATGAAATTTATTGACAAATTGGTTTCCATACAACACCCAGTGCTCATCCCAAAAGGTGCCCTCCTCAATACCCATCACCCACCCTCCCCTCCCTCCCACCCCCCATCAACCCTCAGTTTGTTCTCAGTTTTTAACAGTCTCTTATGTTTTGGCTCTCTCCCACTCTAACCTCTTTTCTTTTTTTTTTTTTTTTTTCCTTCCCCTCCCCCGTGGGTTCCTGTTAAGTTTCTCAGGATCCACATAAGAGTGAAACCATATGGTATCTGTCTTTCTCTGTATGGCTTATTTCACTTAGCATTACACTCTCCAGTTCCATCCACGTTGCTACAAAAGGCCATATTTCATTTTTTCTCATTGCCACGTAGTATTCCATTGTGTATATATACCACAATTTCTTTATCCATTCATCAGTTGATGGACATTTAGGCTCTTTCCATAATTTGGCTATTGTTGAGAGTGCTGCTATGAACATTGGGGTACAAGTGCCCCTATGCATCAGTACTCCTGTATCCCTTGGATAAATTCCTAGCAGTGCTATTGCTGGGTCATAGGGTAGGTCAATTTTTAATTTTCTGAGGAACCTCCACACTGCTTTCCAGAGCGGCTGCACCAATTTGCATTCCCACCAACAGTGCAGGAGGGTTCCCGTTTCTCCACATCCTCTCCAGCATCTATAGTCTCCTGATTTGTTCATTTTGGCCACTCTGACTGGCGTGAGGTGATACCTGAGTGTGGTTTTGATTTGTATTTCTCTGATAAGAAGCGATGCTGAACATCTTTTCATGTGCCTGTTGGCCATCTGGATGTCTTCTTTAGAGAAGTGTCTATTCATGTTTTCTGCCCATTTCTTCACTGGGTTATTTGTTTTTCGGGTGTGGAGTTTGGTGAGCTCTTTATAGATTTTAGATACTAGCCCTTTGTCCGATATGTCATTTGCAAATATCTTTTCCCATTCCGTTGGTTGCCTTTTAGTTTTGTTGGTTGTTTCTTTTGCTGTGCAGAAGCTTTTTATCTTCATAAGGTCCCAGTAATTCACTTTTGCTTTTAATTCCCTTGCCTTTGGGGATGTGTCGAGTAAGAGATTGCTACGGCTGAGGTCAGAGAGGTCTTTTCCTGCTTTCTCCTCTAAGGTTTTGATGGTTTCCTGTCTCACATTTAGGTCCTTTATCCATTTTGAGTTTATTTTTGTAAATGGTGTGAGAAAGTGGTCTAGTTTCAACCTTCTGCATGTTGCTGTCCAGTTCTCCCAGCACCATTTGTTAAAGAGGCTGTCTTTTTTCCATTGGATGTTCTTTCCTGCTTTGTCAAAGATGAGTTGGCCATATGTTTGTGGGTCTAGTTCTGGGGTTTCTATTCTATTCCATTGGTCTGTGTGTCTGTTTTTGTGCCAATACCATGCTGTCTTGATGATTACAGCTTTGTAGTAGAGGCTAAAGTCTGGGATTGTGATGCCTCCTGTTTTGGTCTTCTTCTTCAAAATTCCTTTGGCTATTCGGGGCCTTTTGTGGTTCCATATGAATTTTAGGATTGCTTGTTCTAGTTTTGAGAAGAATGCTGGTGCAATTTTGATTGGGATTGCATTGAATGTGTAGATAGCTTTGGGTAGTATTGACATTTTGACAATATTTATTTTTCCAATCCATGAGCAGGGAATGTCTTTCCATTTCTTTAAATCTTCTTCAATTACCTTCATAAGCTTTGGAGCATTTTTTAATGAGGATTAAATAATGATAAGTTTTTAAAAAATTCCTTAGCATATCATGTCCAGCAAATAACAGGATCCCTTCTACCCCTCTGACCATCGGTATCCTTATCTACCAGTGAAGATATGAACGATAGTTTTATAGTGCTGTTACAGGATTTGAACAGATCATATATGAGAAATATCTATCACAGAGACTAGCAAAATGATAGCAATAAGTGATACCTCTTAGTTCACTTATCCATTCATTTATTTATTCAATAATGTATAATTGAACCATTGCATTTACCCAAAAGCAAGCAAATTTCATGTTTGTCTTCTCAAAAGAAAATCTGGCCTTCTAAGTTGCATGCATCAGCCCTGGCATGAGTGACATGGGACTGAGCAATGTCCCTCAGTCCCTCTCTGTTCTTTATGTCTTCTCAGCAATCCATCCTAGTCCTTGGCACCCTTGTTTTGGTCACATGTACCCTGATGTTCTGAGCCTTTTTCTTTTTTTTTTTTTTTAATTTTTTTTTTCAACGTTTATTTATTTTTTTTGGGACAGAGAGAGACAGAGCATGAACGGGGTAGGGGCAGAGAGAGAGGGAGACACAGAATCGGAAACAGGCTCCAGGCTCCGAGCCATCAGCCCAGAGCCCGACGCGGGGCTCGAACTCACGGACCGCGAGATCGTGACCTGGCTGAAGTCGGACGCTTAACCGACTGCGCCACCCAGGCGCCCCTCTGAGCCTTTTTCATCTCCATTCTTGTAGGCTGGAAACAGTAACTCAGATTCCAAAGGGCAGTTTATCTCTCATCACAAACAGTTTTCCCGTTTCCTTCTTAATACAAAGAACTTAATGAGCATGGAAGTAGTTTAGTTCTCCTGAGAACACCAGACAAGGGTTCAAGGCTGTGACTATTCCCTCCAGATTAGAAAGAGGAAAGGGGAGAGGGAGAGAATGTACTCACTTTTGATGACCCAACTGAACAGTATATCTTGTTAGCTTTTTGGTCCTGATGGGCAGTTATGAGGTCACGATTAAGTGATCCAAGCCCAGAACAACAGTGGTTCTTGGTCTGTGGTTTCTAAGCCCCTAAGGGCTGACCTACAAATCCTTTTCAGACTTCAAAATGACTGCCCGGAATTGTGTGCTTTCCCATACTTAGAAGGGGAATTTATCAGTTCAGTAGTTCTGAATTTTTCGTATGATGTTAGTAAGAGGAAGATGAATTTTTACATATTTATTTCCCTGGTAGAGGAAATCATTCAAAGCATTATCATGCTATGGGGACAAGTGAGCCAAGTCTTGGGTATTAGGAACAATTGATGGAGTGGAATGGGAGAATCACACACTGGGCAGCAGCAGAGCCTTGAACATGATAGCTACTCAATAAATGTTCGTTAAATAGATGGGATATTACTCTTGGATCCATATCTATCTCTGAGTACCTAAGTGCCCAGACTTCAGTACAATTTTCAGTTGAATGCATTAGATAATACCAGAAATGGCACATCGAAATATGCACAGGGGCCACATGGGTAGGATAGTATAGGATAGTAGTCAACAAGGTGACTTTGATAATATATTCACAGGTTCTGGGAATTAGGGCATAGATATCTGGGAGCAGTATGGTGGTGGTGGTGGTGGTAAGCATTATTCTACCTAGTATACCTGGGTAGCTAATATTTTGGCAGTCCAGACAGGTGCTAGGCTGTGAGGTCACTGAAAGCAGGGACTCTGTTTACATTCACTTTTCTTACCTGCATTTGGTTGATGTTCAGTCAGTGTTGATTTTTTGAACTGTTGCAATACAGGATATCATAGTAACAGCTGAGTAATCATCTCAGCGATCTAGTCCAAGGCACTCATTGTACAGATGAGAAAACGGAGGCCCAGAGAGGTGGAAGATTGTAATTGGGCTCTCCACCTATGGCCTACTGTATTATACCCAGGTTTTCTTTTCTTTTTTTTAATTTTTTAAAATTATTTTTGAGAGAGGGTTAAATTATTTTGAGAGAGCGAGAGAGAGCATGAGCGTGGAAGGGGCAGAGAGAGAGGGAGACACAGAGTCTGAAGCAGGCTCCAGGCTCTGTGCTGTCAGCACAGAGCCTGACTCAGGCCTTGAACTCAGGAACCACGCAATCATGACTTGAGCCAAAGTCCGACACTTAACTGACTAAGCCACCCAGGTGCCCCCATATCCAGGTTTTCTGAGACCACTAGTAACTGTAGTAATGTTCCTGTGTAATGAGAAAACAATCGACCGTGGCCATATTTAGAAAAGGCTTGTTGGAGGGGTGCCTGAGTGGCTCAGTAGGTTAAGGGTCTAACTTTGGCTCAGGTCATGATCTTGCAGTCTGTGAGTTTGAGCCCCGCATCAGGCTCTGTGCTGACAGCTGAGAGCGGGGAGCCTGTTTCAGATTCTGTGTCTCCCCATCTCTCTCTGCTCCTCCCCTGCTCATGCTCTTGCTCTCAAAAATAAATAAAACATAAAAAAATTTTTTTTAGGAAAGGCTTGCTTGAAAGTAGCTTATCCTTGAGGGATTAAAGGAGGACATGGGGCAATAGTGAGGTGTCCTGAATGAATCTGGAAAGAAGAGAAGCTTCCAGAAAGTTGAACTTTAAGCACACAATGCATTAGACTAGAGCAGGGGTTGGCAAGCATTTTCTGTAGAGGGCCAGATAGTAAATATTTTAGACTTTGCAAGCCATATGGTCTCTGTTGCAGCTACTCAACTCTGCCACTGTAGTACAAAAGCAGCCTTAGACAATACACAAATGAATGGGCATGGCTGTGTTCCAATGATCGTTTATTTATGAACATTGAAATTTGAATTTCATATCATTTTCATATGTCATGAAATATGTTCTTTTAATTTTTCAACTATTTAAAAAAAAGCAAAAACCATTCTTACTTCATGGACTGTACAAAACAAACACATAAAGCTCTAATTTGCTGACCCCTGAAATAGAGGTGTGTTGTTCACCAGAAAGAAATAAAATATCTCTCAGTCCATAAGACCTTATAGTGATCTAACTGAAAGTACTATCACCATGTAGTGAAAAATGTATGTGCCTGTCTGAAGAGGATCTGGTCAAAGGAAACAAAGGAGTCTCATGAGGCATTCAGGGACATTGCCCATTTCTAAGTGACTCAGGAAAGGGCGATCTTGGCCAGTGAAGATCACATATTGGAACTTAATTTTTTGAAGCTCATTTTGTAATGGGAAAGGATATTTCAAGCTATGTTAGTTGAAGGTCCCTTTTTTATTAAAAAAATGTATATATGCATGTATACATATGTGTATGCATGCATGTATATGTATGTGTATATACATCCATGTATAGTGTGTGTGTGTGTGTGTATCATTATATTGTTGATACTTAACCACTTGCTAGCTTTCTGACCTTGGTTAAATTTCTTTACTTTTCTGAGCTTGTCTTCATCTGTAAAATGGGGGAGATAATAGTGCCCGTGTTAATGGGTTATTGTGAGAAGAAATGATATAATGCATATGAAACATCTAGCAAAAGGAAGTGCTTACTACAGAAAGTACTACGTAACTCTCATATTTGATGTTTATATGATATCAAAATATACATACATATATACACATATATCTTATATATGTATATATATGCATATACCATATATACATATGCATATATATGTATATATATGTATATATATATATGTATATAATATGTCCACATACACCAAGGAAATATATATCACACTAAAGATCCTTGTATATGTGCTGTTTTGAAATTTGCATTTTTCCCCTTAATATGTCATGGCTAGCCAGGTAATAATATAGGGCAGGGGTTATTAGGAGTTTGGCTCCTGCCATCTGAATTCTTGGGCTTGAGTCCTGGTTGCATTATTATACAAACTTGGTTAAGTTACTTGAGTTCTCTAGGTCATGGTGTCTTTTCTCGTAGGATGATTTTAAGAACAGTACCTTCCATGCACAGAGGTGCTAGGATGATTAAATGAGAAAACATATGCAAAAGTCACCTGAAACCAAATAACTAACTAAATAAAAGTTATTAGTACAAATCCCAGCTTGTATATAGTAAATAACCAAGTATCATTTTAAAAAATGAAAGTCTAGTATTTAAGAAAGTATTATAATGATTTGGCATTCTGCTTTCTCATTAAATTCTTTTTTTTTTTTTATGGTATAGCAATTATTTTATTTTTTATTTTTTATTTATTTTTTTTATTTATTTTTTTTTATGAAATTTATTGACAAATTGGTTTCCATACAACACCCAGTGCTCATCCCAAAAGGTGCCCTCCTCAATACCCATCACCCACCCTCCCCTCCCTCCCACCCCCCATCAACCCTCAGTTTGTTCTCAGTTTTTAACAGTCTCTTATGCTTTGGCTCTCTCCCACTCTAACCTCTTTTTTTTTTTTTTTTTTTTTTCCTTCCCCTCCCCCATGGGTTCCTGTTAAGTTTCTCAGGATCCACATAAGAGTGAAACCATATGGTATCTGTCTTTCTCTGTATGGCTTATTTCACTTAGCATTACACTCTCCAGTTCCATCCACGTTGCTACAAAGGGCCATATTTCATTTTTTCTCATTGCCACATAGTACTCCATTGTGTATATATACCACAATTTCTTTATCCATTCATCAGTTGATGGACATTTAGGCTCTTTCCATAATTTGGCTATTGTTGAGAGTGCTGCTATGAACATTGGGGTACAAGTGCCCCTATGCATCAGTACTCCTGTATCCCTTGGATAAATTCCTAGCAGTGCTATTGCTGGGTCATAGGGTAGGTCTATTTTTAATTTTCTGAGGAACCTCCACACTGCTTTCCAGAGCGGCTGCACCAATTTGCATTCCCACCAACAGTGCAAGAGGGTTCCCGTTTCTCCACATCCTCTCCAGCATCTATAGTCTCCTGATTTGTTCATTTTGGCCACTCTGACTGGCGTGAGGTGATACCTGAGTGTGGTTTTGATTTGTATTTCCCTGATAAGGAGCGACGCTGAACATCTTTTCATGTGCCTGTTGGCCATCTGGATGTCTTCTTTAGAGAAGTGTCTTTTCATGTTTTCTGCCCATTTCTTCACTGGGTTATTTGTTTTTCGGGTGTGGAGTTTGGTGAGCTCTTTATAGATTTTGGATACTAGCCCTTTGTCCGATATGTCATTTGCAAATATCTTTTCCCATTCCGTTGGTTGCCTTTTAGTTTTGTTGGTTGTTTCCTTTGCTGTGCAGAAGCTTTTTATCTTCATAAGGTCCCAGTAATTCACTTTTGCTTTTAATTCCCTTGCCTTTGGGGATGTGTCGAGTAAGAGATTGCTACGGCTGAGGTCAGAGAGATCTTTTCCTGCTTTCTCCTCTAAGGTTTTGATGGTTTCCTGTCTCACATTTAGGTCCTTTATCCATTTTGAGTTTATTTTTGTAAATGGTGTGAGAAAGTGGTCTAGTTTCAACCTTCTGCATGTTGCTGTCCAGTTCTCCCAGCACCATTTGTTAAAGAGGCTGTCTTTTTTCCATTGGATGTTCTTTCCTGCTTTGTCAAAGATGAGTTGGCCATACGTTTGTGGGTCTAGTTCTGGGGTTTCTATTCTATTCCATTGGTCTGTGTGTCTGTTTTTGTGCCAATACCATGCTGTCTTGATGATGACAGCTTTGTAGTAGAGGCTAAAGTCTGGGATTGTGATGCCTCCTGCTTTGGTCTTCTTCTTCAAAATTCCTTTGGCTATTCGGGGCCTTTTGTGGTTCCATATGAATTTTAGGATTGCTTGTTCTAATTTCGAGAAGAATGCTGGTGCAATTTTGATTGGGATTGCATTGAATGTGTAGATAGCTTTGGGTAGTATTGACATTGTGACAATATTTATTTTTCCAATCCATGAGCAGGGAATGTCTTTCCATTTCTTTAAGTCTTCTTCAATTACCTTCATAAGCTTTCTATAGTTTTCAGCATACAGATCCTTTACATCTTTGGTTAGATTTATTCCTAGGTATTTTATGCTTCTTGGTGCAATTGTGAATGGGATCAGTTTCTTTATTTGTCTTTCTGTTGCTTCATTGTTAGTGTATAAGAATGCAACTGATTTCTGGACATTGATTTTGTATTCTGCAACTTTGCTGAATTCATGTATCAGTTCTAGCAGACTTTTGGTGGAGTCTATCGGATTTTCCATGTATAATATCATGTCATCTGCAAAAAGCGAAAGCTTGACTTCATCTTTGCCAATTTTGATGCCTTTGATTTCCTTTTGTTGTCTGATTGCTGATGCTAGAACTTCCAGCACTATGTTAAACAACAGCGGTGAGAGTGGGCATCCCTGTCGTGTTCCTGATCTCAGGGAAAAAGCTCTCAGTTTTTCCCCGTTGAGGATGATGTTAGCTGTGGGGTTTTCATAAATGGCTTTTATGATCTTTAAGTATGTTCCTTCTATCCCGACTTTCTCAAGGGTTTTTATTAAGAAAGGGTGCTGGATTTTGTCAAAGGCCTTTTCTGCATCGATTGACAGGATCATATGGTTCTTCTCTTTTTTTTTGTTAATGTGATGTATCACGTTGATTGATTTGCGAATGTTGAACCAGCCCTGCATCCCAGGAATGAATCCCACTTGATCATGGTGAATAATTCTTTTTATATGCTGTTGAATTCGATTTGCTAGTATCTTATTGAGAATTTTTGCATCCATATTCATCAGGGATATTGGCCTGTAGTTCTCTTTTTTTACTGGGTCTCTGTCTGGTTTAGGAATCAAAGTAATACTGGCTTCATAGAATGAGTCTGGAAGTTTTCCTTCCCTTTCTATTTCTTGGAATAGCTTGAGAAGGATAGGTATTATCTCTGCTTTAAATGTCTGGTAGAACTCCCCTGGGAAGCCATCTGGTCCTGGACTCTTATTTGTTGGGAGATTTTTGATAACCGATTCAATTTCTTCGCTGGTTATGGGTCTGTTCAAGCTTTCTATTTCCTCCTGATTGAGTTTTGGAAGAGTGTGGGTGTTCAGGAATGTGTCCATTTCTTCCAGGTTGTCCAATTTGTTGGCATATAATTTTTCATAGTATTCCCTGATAATTGCTTGTATCTCTGAGGGATTGGTTGTAATAATTCCATTTTCATTCACGATTTTATCTATTTGGGTCATCTCCCTTTTCTTTTTGAGAAGCCTGGCTAGAGGTTTGTCAATTTTGTTTATTTTTTCAAAAAACCAACTCTTGGTTTCGTTGATCTGCTCTACAGTTTTTTTAGATTCTATATTGTTTATTTCTGCTCTGATCTTTATTATTTCTCTTCTTCTGCTGGGTTTAGGCTGCCTTTGCTGTTCTGCTTCTAGTTCCTTTAGGTGTGCTGTTAGATTTTGTGTTTGGGATTTTTCTTGTTTCTTGAGATAGGCCTGGATTGCAATGTATTTTCCTCTCAGGACTGCCTTCGCTGCGTCCCAAAGCGTTTGGATTGTTGTATTTTCATTTTCATTTGTTTCCATATATTTTTTGATTTCTTCTCTAATTGCCTGGTTGACCCACTCATTCGTTAGTAGGGTGTTCTTTAACCTCCACACTTTTGGAGGTTTTCCAGACTTTTTCCTGTGGTTGATTTCAAGCTTCATAGCATTGTGGTCTGAAAGTATGCATGGTATAATTTCAATTCTTGTAAACTTATGAAGGGCTGTTTTGTGACCCAGTATATGATCTATCTTGGAGAATGTTCCATGTGCACTCGAGAAGAAAGTATATTCTGTTGCTTTGGGATGCAGAGTTCTAAATATATCTGTCAAGTCCATCTGATCCAATGTCTCATTCAGGGCCCTTGTTTCTTTATTGACTGTGTGTCTAGATGATCTATCCATTTCTGTAAGTGGGGTGTTAAAGTCCCCTGCAATTACCACATTCTTATCAATAAGGTTGCTTCTGTTTATGAGTAATTGTTTTATATACTTGGGGGCTCCGGTATTCGGCGCATAGACATTTATAATTGTTAGCTCTTCCTGATGGATAGACCCTGTAACTATTATATAATGTCCTTCTTCATCTCTTGTTACAGCCTTTAATTTAAAGTCTAGTTTGTCTGATATAAGTATGGCTACTCCAGCTTTCTTTTGGCTTCCAGTAGCATGATAAATAGTTCTCCATCCCCTCACTCTGAATCTAAAGGTGTCCTCAGGTCTAAAATGAGTCTCTTGTAGGCAGCAAATAGATGGGTCTTGTTTTTTTATCCATTCTGATACCCTATGTCTTTTGGCTGGCGCATTTAATCCGTTTACATTCAGTGTTATTATAGAAAGATACGGGTTTAGAGTCATTGTGATGTCTGTATGTTTTATGCTTGTAGTGATGTCTCTGGTACTTTGTCTCACAGGGTCCCCCTTAGGATCTCTTGTAGGGCTGGTTTAGTGGTGACAAATTCCTTCAGTTTTTGTTTGTTTGGGAAGACCTTTATCTCTCCTTCTATTCTAAATGACAGACTTGCTGGATAAAGGATTCTCGGCTGCATATTTTTGCTGTCTAGCACCCTGAAAATCTCGTGCCAATTCTTTCTGGCCTGCCAAGTTTCAAAAGAGAGATCAGTCACGAGTCTTATAGGTCTCCCTTTATATGTGAGGGCACGTTTACCCCTTGCTGCTTTCAGAATTTTCTCTTTATCCTTGTATTTTGCCAGTTTCACTATGATATGTCGTGCAGAAGATCGATTCAAGTTACGTCTGAAGGGAGTTCTCTGTGCCTCTTGGATTTCAATGCCTTTTTCCTTCCCCAGTTCAGGGAAGTTCTCAGCTATTATTTCTTCAAGTACCCCTTCAGCACCTTTCCCTCTCTCTTCCTCCTCTGGAATACCAATTATGCGTATATTATTTCTTTTTAGTGTATCACTTAGTTCTCTAATTTTCCCCTCATACTCCTGGATTTTTTTATCTCTCTTTTTCTCAGCTTCCTCTTTTTCCCTAACTTTATCTTCTAGTTCACCTATTCTCTCCTCTGCCTCTTCCATCCGAGCTGTGGTGGTTTGCATTTTGTTTTGCATTTCCTTTAAAGCGTTTTTCAGCTCCTCGTGACTGTTCCTTAGTCCCTTGATCTCTGTAGCAAGAGATTCTCTGCTGTCCTGTATACTGTTTTCAAGCCCAGCGATTAATTTTATGACTATTATTCTAAATTCACTTTCTGTTATATTATTTAAATCCTTTTTGATCAGCTCATTAGCTGTTGTTATTTCCTGGAGATTCTTCTGAGGGGAATTCTTCCGCTTGGTCATTTTGGATAGTCCCTGGTGTGGTGAGGGCCTGCAGGGCACTTCCCCTGTGCTGTGGTGTATAACTGGAGTTGGTGGGCGGGGCCGCAGTCCGTCCTGATGTCTGCCCCCAGCCCACCGCTGGGGCCACAGTCAGACTGGTGTGTGCCTTCTCTTCCCCTCTCCTAGGGGTGGGATTCACTGTGGGGTGGCGTGGCCCGTCTGGGCTACTTGCACACTGCCAGGCTTGTGATGCTGGGGATCTGGCGTATTAGCTGGGGTGGGAAGGCAAGGTGCACGGCGGGAGGGGGGGCAGGCTTAGCTCGCTTCTCCTTAGGTGATCCACTTCAGGAAGGGCCCTGTGGCAGCCGGAGGGAGTCAGATCCGCTGCCGGAGGTTTGGCTCCGCAGAAGCACAGAGTTGGGTGTTTGCGCGGAGCGAGCAATTTCCCTGGCCGGAACCGGTTCCCTTTGGGATTTTGGCTGGGGGATGGGCGGGGGAGATGGCGCTGGCGAGCGCCTTTGTTCCCCACCAAACTGAGCTCTGTCGTCCGGGGGCTCCGCAGCTCACCCTCCCTTTGTCCTCCAGCCTTCCCGCTTTCTGAGCGGAGCTGTTAACTTATGACCTCCCAGACGCTAAGTCGCGCTTGCTGTCTGAACACAGTCCGTCAGGCCCCTCCGCTTTTGCAAGCCGGACTCGGGGGTTCTGCTTGGCTGGCGAGCCGCCCCTCCGCCCCGGCTCCCTCCCGCCAGTCCGTGGAGCGCGCACCGCCTCGCCGCCCTTCCTACCCTCTTCCGTGGGCCTCTAGTCGGCACTTGGGTCCGGTGACTCCGTTCTGCTAATCCTCTGGCGGTTTTCTGGGTTATTTAGGCAGGTGTAGGTGGAATCTAAGTGATCAGCAGGACGCGCGGTGAGCCCAGCGTCCTCCTACGCCGCCATCTTCCTCTGTATCTCTCTCTCATTAAATTCTTAGCATGGCAGCAAGGGAGGACACATGGGGAAAATCTGTTTGAGGGGAAAAAGAACTATTAAAATTTCTTCCTACAGCAAGGACAATAGAACATTTACAAAAAGAGACTGGCACTTAATAGGCTAATGCTTTGCATTTTTTGTGCAGCATCGTAAATGAAGCAGTTTTCAGAGGTAGCACCTTTTCAGTGACATTACTAAGTAGAAGCCTGAATCATTTCCAGATAACTGTGATAATTAGGCAGTGGATATGTTTTGAAAAGTTAACTCAAGACCTATTTTAGCCATAGATTATTCACTTTAAAAAGATCTCTCTGATATGTAGAACTTTCTTTAAGACAAAGTCTTTAACTTCCCGTATGATATATAGAATCTCTCTTAAAGTACAAGATTTGGTGGGTTGATTTATTGCAGCTTTCATTTTTACTAGAATTTACTTTGTGATTTCAGCAACAAGAGTTAATCTCTGAAAATGTGAGAGTCTAGAGGTGCAACAAAAAGGAAGTGTGTCAATGTCTCTTGAAAGGCTTTGTCAAAAAGTAAAAATTTCAATCACTGATTATGTTTTATGTATGTGTCTGCAACATCAGGGAGTTATTGTGACCAGATTTTTGTTGAAATCATTTAATCAGCTAATGCTACAGAGACACTAAATGAGATGAGAGGCAGCTCCCTTAAAGTAGGTGCTCCATTAATGTAACAACTTATGCCAGGTCCTGAAGTGTTTGCCATGTACCAGCTGTCTCCAGTTCCTGTCTTCTGTAATTTAGTTTATTAACTTATTTTTTATTATTTTTTTAAATAATTTATTGTCAAGTTAGCTAACATAGAGTGTACACAGTGTAGTCTTGGCTGCAGGAGTAGATTCCTGTGATTCATCACTTATATACAACACCCAGTGCTCATTCCAACAAGTGCCTTCTTCAATGCCCATCACCCATTTTCCCAGTCACCCCCACATCCCCACACCCATCAACCCTCAGTTTGTTCTGTGTCTTTAAGAGTCTCTTATGGTTTATGTAATTTAAATCTGCACAACCCTATGGGGGTAGCAAAGCCATCATTTTACAAATAAGGACTTTGAAACTCAAAACTTTCACTCAGAGATCACACAGACTGACATGAATTGGATGAATTCTGCTGTTTACTTCATGAGTCATCTTCCTTCGTTCTTGTTTTAAAAAAAGATTTTCCCTCCTTTTTGTTTCCTTTTTCTTCCTTCCCTTTCCTCCTTTCTCCTTCCCTTCCTGTCTCTCTTCCTTCTTCCCTCAACAAGTGAACCATGCTATTACATATAAAATTCAAGGACTTGGTCTTTTAATATTTGAGTATGTGCCTGTGTGAATGCTTCTATATGGAGGTATGTGTTCTTTTTCAGTGAAAATACCAACCCCATAATAAAGCTGATGAGTAAATTAATCTCTATGAAAAGTATTTTGAATTACTTACTCATTTTCTTCAAAGAGAAATGATGAGAGGGAATTATGTGTAAACTTCACTGAACGCTTCTTACATCAAAGATGGTTTTCAAAATATAATGCTTATGAGAGGGAATTACATGTAAACTTCACTGAGTGCCATATTGTTTATGTCAAAGATGTACTTCAAGTTGTAATGCTCATTAGAATCTGCCATATATTATAGTAATTTCTTCATGCATTTGCTTGTTGAATGAGGAATTAATTCCTTAATGTCCAAAACCATACTTCAATCCCTTTTACCAATTCTAGTATTAAGTTGAAATGAAAGGAACTTTAAAAATATGATGGTTTTATTGATAATTCACTGGTTTCCAACCCCACCGAATACACTATTTTTCAGTTTCTCTGTGGCTGTATACACTTCTGTGCCTTGCAAAGATTGAAGAGAACACTGATTCAGTGAGAAAAATGCCTCTTCCATGAGAAAGAAGTGTGAGCATTTGGGGTAGGGATTGTTGAAGAGGAAACGTCTCATCCACATGAAATAGGGCAAAATTTCATACAAGTTGAGGTGGGAGAAAGTACTGTCCTGAAGCTAGGAAGCTAAGATTTTATCAACCCTATTGCTGTTTAGTTATGGAACTTTATTTAGACTAATGCCCAATGTGATGGTGTTAGAAGTACGCCCTACCAACGCCTTGATTTCAGACTTCCAGCCTCCAGAACTGGGGGAGAATAAATGTCTTAAGCCACTCAGTTTGTGGTACTTTGTTATGGCAGCCCTAAGAAGCGAATACAGCCTGCAATGAGTATATTCATGCCTGTAAGCATTGTTTTACTTGACCATAATTTATAATCCTCCAACCTACGTCATAACAGTTATCCAAAGGCATATTTTAATAGAAACCCAATTAAAATTGTTTTCAAAAATCATGCCATGAATCATTTTCCAGATTGGGGAGATAATATGGCTGCGAAATCAAGCAATGGGAGGATGCCATGTGCTTCAAAGATTGGGGACCATAATTAATTGTCATGAAAATTCTGTAACTTGACTGGCAGCCCTAGTAGCAGTGTATAATCTCATAATGCATGTGCATCTAATAGCAGTCTATTGTAAAATTCTGTCCTTTGACTTATTTATAGTTAAAAAATAATTTATTGAACCTTTATTAGGTTCTTGACACCTAACAAATTAGGCAAAGGTCCTGCTTTGGAGGAAGTTGTCATATTTTAGGGAAGTTAAGATATCCAGCTAAAAACTATTTTACATGATAGGACAAAAAGGAGGAGAAGCACAGATAAATCATACAGAAATTCAAATGAAAGAGAAATCACGTTCAGCAGGGATGAGCATGGAAGACATTGAAGGAAAAGTAAGTTTGTCCTTAAAGAAGCTGGACACAAGAGGAAAACCATCTCAGTAGAAGGTACAACATAAACCCAAAGACAGAACCGGTAATCAAAGATATATTTGAGCGTTCCCCGGGGGGGCTCCGTCCATTGAGTGTCTGACTCTTGATTTAGGCTCAGGTCATGACCCCAGGGTTGTGGGATCAGGCGCTGCATCAGGCTCTGCACTGAGCCTCTTGAATGAGGAATTAAGATTCTCTCTCTCTCTCTCTCTCTAATTAAAAAAAAAAAAAAGATATTTGAAGAACAAGTCGAACTACTCATAAAATGTTTGCAGCCACTCTGTTCCATTAAAACATCCATTAAAACTGAGTAAAATCAGTGAGTTGGCTGCATAATACCTTTATCAGGATCAAGGCCTCCAAAGTTATAAAATAGTTGGTAGGGTGGATTTAAGTAGAAAATTCACTTTTATGACTCATGAGATGATGCTTGGGGAAAGAGTTGGGATGGTATGTGTGTGATGGGGCCATGTGGCAAGTCTGGACTGGAGAGAACCAAAGAGCAGACAGTTGGGACGTTGCTGGTGGCCAGGAGAGCACAGTTTCACTGGGCACAGTGCCACGGCACCATGTGTCAGTGTATCTCTGGAATGGTTGCTAAAGAAGATCATCAACTTCCGAAGACACACACAACTGGAATAGGGGCTCCTTCCTCGAGATACTGCAGTAAGAAAATATTTAAATTTCTTTTCAAGATTATTCAAGATCTTCTAGCAGAATTAGCCATTGTGTGGTGGAGGAGCTCTGGAATTGGAATTGGAAGGTGTTAGCAATGCTTATTTATTTGGTTTTTGTTTGTTTGTCTCACACTCATTCTACTTTCAAAACAGACTTGGAGCACTTTACAGTAGAAAGCTCAGATACCGTAAAACAAAATCATTCATACTCAGATATTGTGAATAAATGAGATACTGTTGTGGGCTAAGATTAGGGTTTGTTTGTTTACTTGTTTATTTGTTTGTTTGGGTTTGTTCTTTGCTTTTTTCCACCTATTGAAAAGGAAAAACCCAACAGCAGTCTAAATAAAGTGGAGGATGAGGGGATGACAGAGGGTATTTTTTTTTTCCTTTTACAACTTGGGCAGTAAGCAAACAAACAAAACCTTAGAAGCAATGATGAAGAGGCACAGATGAGTATTTTTAAAATTCCAAGTCTGAGAAGTTCTTTCCATTAGTGAACTTTCCTGGTATTCTATTTCTTAGAACAATGGGCATACTTTCTTAAACTGATCGTAAAGAATCATCTTATAGGTATAGGTATGACCTAATTCATTGTAGTTTTACTGTTTTCAGTACCACTTAAAATTTTTGCCACCAGGAAAAAAAAAATTGACTTGCAAAAAGAGTTGAACAGATTTAAAAGAGATGTTCCTTGCTGCTGTGCCTGATTGCAGGAAAGAGGGATAAGACAGTTTGTAGCCAATATTTTTTTAAATTTTTTTAAACGTTCATTTATTTTTGAGAGAGAGAGAACAGAGTACGACTGGTGTGGGGGGCGGGGATATCAGAGAGAGAAGGAGACACAGAATCTGAAACAGGCTGAAGGCTCTGAGCTTCAGCACAGAGCCTGACATGGGGCTTGAACTCATGAGCTGTGAGATGGTGACCTGAGCCGAAGTCAGACGCTTAACTGACTGAGCCACCCAGGCGCCCCGCCAATACTTTTTTAAATGAAAATCAATCAATCAATCATTAAGCATTTACCATTGTTTTCAAACTTAAGATCAAATCTGCAGCAAAACTTAAAGACTTGCAAACAGCAAGGTTAAAATCAAATATCTTCTTTCACCAAGTTCAACTGCTATTAGCCAGCATTTTGGGTTTCCTTTCTCCTCTAGGGAAACTTCCAACTCCCAGTGCTCCTAAGCGTGTGAAAACCAGAAGACCGAAGTACCAATGTTCTTTTTCATCAACTGTTTGTGGTTTGGCACTTGGAGTCCTTGCAGTTATGGCTGTGTTACTTAGAGTTCTTTATGGTCTGGCTTCTTCATGCTAATACTTAGATCTGGTGAATTGGCTTGTCCCATTTCTGCCTGTATGCACATGCAAATTTGTACATAGGTATTGGTCAGGGGCAGGGGCCGGCCAAAAAAGTTGCATAGTCCTTCTATATAGACCTTCTTACTTGGTTAGTAAAAGAATCAGACTGTATCCTAGGCCTAGGCAATCAGTTTTCAATAAAGGAAAAGTTATCCTTACCAATTCAGTTCGTTGAATATATTTTATAGGAGAAACAACGGCTTTTGTTTTTTGCTAAGTCTTATAGCTGAATATATGACTGGCAGACCAAACTATTTCTTAAAGGCATAACTTTTCTTTTTCTTTTTAAGCCTAGGGTATTAAATACATGCATGGCAGGAGCATCGGCACCATGACCAGTGACTATGATTTCCAGACATTAAGAGTAGATCATGACGCTCTTTCCCCTCCTAACCTGCATCTGGTCTCAGACTCTTTTGGGCATGGAGCTCCAGAAATCTCATTAACAACTGATCAGTATTATGCAAATTGAAAACGGTTTTCTATTCTTGCTTTTAAATCTGATCAATATTTAAAGCTAGCTGTCTAGTTTTGCAGTGTGTTTATTCTACTGGGATTTTTTTCCCCCTCTGTGCATGATACATAAGGCCCTTCGTGAGTTGGCATCCAAAGATTTTGTTTGCTTTTCTCTGTTTTTGCTCACACCTCTCATTGTGAAGCTTCCCTTTCAAGACTTCTAGAATTGTTGACAGAAAACCAGATTTGGCAGTACTTGACTTAAACTCCATAGTGCTACATATTGTTCCTCTCTTTAAACAAATGACTATTGAACAACTATTACACAGCCGTGTATTCTCTATATAGAAAGTAGAAGACAGAGTTCCTGCCTCAAAACTTTACATTTTGAACTAAGGAAAGATGTTTTAGGGAACCATTTATTCTGTTTTCAGGAGGGCCGTTTGGGTTTCGAAAGGCCTTTACAAACTTTTGTGGAAAACCAACAGTCTCAGACACAAACTCTGTGTGTAGCATTCTTCTGACACAGTGGAGCTCGTTGGCAGTGTCTGTGATCAACACCAACTGCTCTGAAGCTTTGAAGAAAGGCATGAGCATGTGTATGCTGTGTACAATACAGGAATGCCACTGAAATCCAACTTAATCCATTAACTCATAAAACAGATTCAGTGTTTGTTTAGTGCTTGGCAATACATTTTCTCCAATTTCAAAATTCAGTGGAAATCCCACCCACATTTGAACATGTTTTTTTCTTCTAAAATTCTTCAAAGTAATCTTTGCAGAATAGTAACACCAAACAGCTCATATAATAAGTTGAAATTCCTATTGACATCTGACAACCCAGTACACTGGAAAGAGCATGGTTTTTGATGTCAGAAAGGCCTTCCAGTCTCTTTTATGTGAGCCTTGGCAAGTTAGGTGACATCTTTGAGCCTCATTTCTTCATCTCTTGAGTGGGGATAATGACATGTACCTGCCAAGACCATTATAAGGATTAAAGGGATAATACATATTAAAGTCTTGGCACATACGAGGCACTTTGTAAAAATTAGCTGTTGTTACCATTCTTCTTATTATCAGTAGTAATTCTGTTAAGGGATCTAAGTTAAGCTTATGCTCATCACTCATTTGTTCATTCAGTTAGTGTTTACTGCACAATGTCTGCTGTGTTGGGTACTCTAGGGTGTGGGTGGGAGTGATATCACTACATACATTTTGCCTTCAATGGTCTTATTTTCTAGTTGAAAAAAATATGTACATAAATCATTAGAAGAGAAAGTGCCAAAGAGAGGCAGACTAAATAGCAGAAGGCTTAGACGGAGGGAAAAGTCCAATTTTATTAGGAATGGGAGTGAAAGATGAAGTACAGAAAGGCTTCCTAGAGAAAATACAACTCTGTTTTCCCTCCCCACTGGGTAAGTGGGTCCTTCGGGTCAATTAGCGCAAACCAAAACCACCCCTCCCCCCTTCCTCTGAAGCCTCTGACGGTCTTGTCTCAGCCATGTTTCCAATGGCTGTTAGTGGCTCTACTTCTAGTGGTCCCTCATTTTGGCTTAGCGGATCTGAAAGGGACATTGAAGATCAACTCCTTAATTCCGCTGAAGGAACCCATCAATTAAAAAAAAGTCTATTTTAAAAAGCAACTATTTGCTTTCTTTGTGAGGCATGAAGCAACTGTATACCTACCTCTCACCCGCCAGTGAGCATCTTTATTTTGGTTTCACATGGTAAGCCGTGGGGCAATGAAGGTCCAGGTTTTCCACAGTTACTTGCTCTTTGTTCAATTTCATGACAATTATTTTACTCACCTTAAGCAGTTTTTATGTCACCATTTATTTTTTTAGAAAGTACACTGAAGCTGTTTTTATAATACATGGTTAAACTTGAGATTATTGGAGATTTGGCTTATAGAATTAAAGATTGGTTCTTCCCCGTTATAGGCAATGATACAACAAAAATACAATGCAATACTAAAATTATTCCCACATTTTTGCTTAGAAACTCGCTGCCAAATGCAAAACCTAGCTGTAAGAATTACTTTCTTGATAGATACTTGAAAGGCACTTAACAATTTTTATCCATTGTTCCTTGTTAAAATCTATAATGAACAAAATTAAGATGCTATTTCCTCCATATGATAAGCATTCATATACATACATGTTCACACATGTACAAACATATATTCACACACAAAGTCACACATGTCTGCTATCACCACAGTTATTTCACACTGTTTTGGAAAAATAAGCCACACAAGTAGTTAAGAAAATAAGAGAAATAAATTCAGAAAAAAGTCAAATTTCTAATTTCAAAAAACCCTAGAAACTGACTAAAAACTTAGATATGAAAAGAAAAACTAAAAGAGAGACAGAGGGAGGGGGAGGGCAAGAGAGAGAAACCAATAATATAGCTGGTTAAAAACTTAGTTTACAAGACTCTTATGTAACAAGAAGGTGCAGATAGGAAATATAATGGTGAATATTCTGATACAAAATATAGCTTGATACATAAAATATTTAGAAATAAATTGAAAAAATAAAGATTCAGAACTTACATGAAAAACTATAAACGTCCATCAAATATCATAATAAGGGGAGAATAAATGAAAAGTTACACTTGGTTCTTGTGTGAATAATGATGCCATCATTCACTGAACAAACCTATATGTTTAACACAATCTCGATAAAAACAGTTTTTTATTAAATTATTTTAATGTTCATCCAAAACTAAGTTAGCATAGTAAAAATTTTCTGAAAAGAACTAGCATGGGTGGGGAGGAGCACTGAGCTACCAGATTTCAAATGCAATAAATGCAAGATGGCCCATAAACATTTGAATAGATGTCATACTACACTAATAATTAAAGAAATACAAATTAAAATAAAAGTGGGAGTTTCACTTTTGCTTTTTTTGGCAGATGTTAAAAATTATTAAGATACCTAGTGTTTGTTACTATAGGGATCAAAAACTCATATACTTTTAAGGTAAGTGAGTATAATTTTCTTGACAAAAATTTGAGAATGCACTTCACATTTTTAAGTGTGCATGCTCTAAGGGTTATGCACCCAGGTATGTAGGTATGGATGATGTGTGATACATCAGTTGTTTTGTCTAGGAATTTTTCCTATGTAAATGATTAGATGAGTGATTCAAGATATATGAACAAGGATTTTCATTGCAACTTTTTTTATAAGCAAAAATAATGTAGATAAAAAGAAAAAGGCTAAGATTTCATTTATGAAGAATTGAGTTGATCATATGATCATCTATTTAATGCAAGAGCAAGAATCTTTAATGGTTAAGTGAAAAAAGCAGAAAACAGAACTACATGTCATTAAAAAGAATATTTTATATACATACATATACATACACATACACACACACACACATATAGAAAAACAGTATAGATATATAGTGAGCAAGTGAGGTTTGGGCAGGATATACACCAAAATGTTAATAATTTTAATCTCCCAGTGGACCGATTATTAATAACATTCATTTCTATTTTATTCCTTCTTTACTGTCAGGGTATTTAAAAATCAGCAGTTAACCGTTCACACTCTGTCTCTCTCTCTCTCTCTCAAAAATAAAGAAACATTAAAAAATTGAAAAACAATTAACAGTTAAGCTTTTTGGTATCTTTGACTCTTATAGTAACTATGGTTACCCAGCTTCCTTTCCTGTGAGCCCTGAGAAGATATCTCTGCTACCTCAGAACAACAGCCATCTTCTTTCTGGCTCTTATCAGTGGATTTCCACTAAACTCTGGCTTTTCTTGATGATTATGAAGCCACAAGAGGTTATTTTCCCACTGCAAGGACTGGAATCCTCTTTGAGAATGCTGATATCTGAATTGTTACCTGGTATTCCCAAAGCTGCCCATGCCAGCGGGGTTGCATTCTCTGTAATGTGTTAACTGGCCACCAACCTGATTCCTTCCCTTTGGGAGCACCCAGCAAGACTGTCCTTCCCAGGATCCCCACAGTTTGATTTGGCCATTTGGCCGATTTCAAACTAGTGGATGTGAGTGGATGTGTGGATGTAAGGGCCGTCACTTTCAGGCCTGGTTCATTGAACTTTTCCTGGGTGATTCTCTCTGTTCTTCTCGTCCTCTGGTTAGATGGTGGTGCCTGAGATGATGTTAAAAACTATGTGTTGAGGGGCGCCTGGGTGGCGCAGTCGGTTAAGCGTCCGACTTCAGCCAGGTCACCATCTCGCGGTCCGTGAGTTCGAGCCCCGCGTCGGGCTCTGGGCTGATGGCTCAGAGCCTGGAGCCTGTTTCCGATTCTGTGTCTCCCTCTCTCTCTGCCCCTCCCCCGTTCATGCTCTGTCTCTCTCTGTCCCAAAAATAAATAAACGTTGAAAAAAAAAAAATTAAAAAAAAAAACAAAAAAAAACTATGTGTTGAAAGTTAAAGAGCCTAGATCTTCAAATGATTCGTGACCAGAGTCATTCTGCCAGCCTAGACTGCCAGCATTTTACACGTGCTCACACACACACACACACACATCCCAAAAATATAAATAAAACCAAAAGCAAGCAAACAAGAAACACTTCTATGCTTGAGCCCTTGCAGTTTTCAAATGTTTTAATTTTTTTTATTTTAAAAACAATTTTTTATGTATTTTTGAGAGAGAGAGAAAGAGAGTGTGAGTGGGAGAGGGGCAGAGAGAGAGGGAGACACAGAAACTGAAGCAGACTCCAGGCTCTGAGCTGTCAGCACAGAGCTGGATGTGGGGCTCGAACCCACAAACTGCAAGATCATGACCTGAGCCAAAGTTGGGCCCTTAACCCACTGAGCCACCCAGGCACCCTGAGCTATTATGCTTTTTTGAATCTATTTGTCAGTTGCAGATAATTGACCCCACCTGATCCTCAAACCATATAATTTTCTGTGCAGTGCTAGGTCAGGGTGCATTATCCAGCTCTACATTTTATACTCTGTCCAGCCCAGCCAGTATTCATGTATCAGAGCCCTTCATGAGAAGAGCTCCTTCAGCTGGTGTCTCAGTGTCTCTCCAGGGGGCTTAGACATGAGTTCCTGGGGCCCAGCAGAGAATATTCCGAGATACCTTGTCTGTGGTGTTCTCCCTTCCTCTGCCTTCCCTTTAGATACGTATATTCTGAACCTTCTGTCTTTTTAACCAAATCTTTCATGGCATCTGACACATAGAGAAAACTCTTAATGTACTTTCTTCCTGACTGATTGGCTCTACTGGGATAGCTTGAAGCTGAACTGGAATTCCTGTTATACCTGCGAGACACAGTCTGATTTCACAGGATGTCTGTAAGCTACCAAACCTGAAATAAATGAATCCAGAGCCTCACGCTTCACAGCATCAACAAGGAAGTGGGGTGTAGCATCAGACAGACCGGGGTTCAAGTCCTTATTCTGCTTATCAACTATGTTGACCTCTCTGACTCTCAATTTCCTCAGCAGGAGAATAGAAAAGAAAGTAATTTCTACATTATAAGTGTATTCTAAAATATAAATGATCTTTGTAAATCACCTGGTACTACTTACATCATGAAAACGAACACAGATTTGTAGATGGAGAATAACAACTGTGATAGAAAAAATTATGAAAAAAGTTCATTGGGTTGAAATTCTACAGGATTCAGAGAGAAGGATTGAAAGAGAAACTTGAATATTCAAAGGGTAAATACTGACCCTGACCAAATTAAGTTGAAGCCAATGGCACTGTAATATTACATGTGACTCACAGTTATTAAATACAGCTTTAAACCTAGTGTGGTGTTAGTATCAACTTGGTCTGCCATATCCGATGCTCATTCTCTCTCCTCCCTCAAATTTCCATTGTCCTCCTTTGCCATATTTTATGTGAATGTAGATATTTTCAGCGGGTTATTATGCTCCATTGAGATATTAGCACCTTCTAGAGTACTTCATGATTTCATCTCCTGGGTATGTATTCCCATGGAAACTGCATATAGTATAACACAACTGAGAGGGGGCCCCATATGCCTTTCCTGTGTATATCTTCAAGAACGGCATTAACTAGAGGAATGAAGCTGGGAGTATGGGGTTTATTGTGGATTTTCACAGTGATTCCCTTTGCATCTCGTGAAGAGTTCTGTTTTTAATAAACTTTACTAGAAATGTAACATTACCAAAAAGTATAATCAAGCACATTGTATATGTATGAATCATAATAAATGAGGATTAGATAATGTTTTTGCTTACATAAATAGGCTGTTTCACAGTTGATATTTATTTTTTAGTGGAAAATTTGGGTGAAGCAAAGGACTCTGGGTGAAAGGCTTTAGAATGGGGTTGACTTATATTCAAGTAAAATTTATGAATACACATGAAGTTGACCACAATGTTCCCTCTTCCAGCTTACAGTTAACTTTACCCCATGCTGCACTCAAGCATGAGCTGAATCGGTGAGCTGTATAGGCTCTACGGATAGCAGCCATCTGAATCGTCATGAAGGACTATCTTCATGATAAGTTCTTAAATTTGGGGCCTTGTGCATTTAATTTTGCTGTGTTTTAATTTTGGTTTTCTCATTTGTAAAATGCAGCTGCTGAAAAGTGGTGAGCCTAGCACATCTGACACATAAAGATGGGGTTTTGGAATACCCCCCTCCTCTAAGCAACCAAGTGATCTTCAGTAATAACCTTAATGTGCATGTAATAATAGCAGCAAGAAAAGAAATACAGACAATAAATTTTTTCTATGAACACACACACACACATACACACACACACACACACACACACACATATATAATCATGCCAATAAAAATACATTATAAAAAAGGAAAAATACTATAGGATTAATACTTTTAAATTACGTTAATGTGTTTTTTTAAGGGAAAAAGTTACACCTACATTTATGTAATAATAATAGAGTTTCTGTTTTTGTACCTTGTGCAGATATGTCAATGACTTTATCAAATTTGATCTTCCTTGTTTGTTTACGTTCAATAGACAGTATGGCCAACTTATCAATCTATGTTCTCACGTAATTGATCAAGATTTCTTTATTTTAATTTAATTTCAAAAATTGTCTTTCATAAGAACCAATAGGTATACAAATAGTTAAGAAAATATTATGCATAGAATAACTTTGGCAGATTCATAAAACCCCATTTCACAATAAATTCCAGAAATTGTTACACAGATTATGTATCTTTGGAATCGAAACAACCACTTTTAAAATCTCCTATGAAATTAAAAAAGAAAATCCACTAAAATAACTTTACCAGAAAATTTATCAAAACCATCTTACATTTTATAAAATCTTATAGAAAACTCAGAGAAAATGACTACATAATAACTAATATTGACATTATTCCATGTCAACTCATTATTCAATCAGGTGCTTTAGAACAAGTTCCTTGAGAAAATGATTGCGGCAGACATTCTTTTGTCCTTTTGATTTGTCCTAGCAATGTCCAATCAACATCTTTTATTGCTTCTTCTGCATTCTTCTTTGAAATTTGACTCATGCAAAATATAAATTTCCTTGTTGTATAGTTAATGACCCTTTCCACAATTGCTTTGTGCTGAACTTCAGGGACGAATTTTAAAGTATGGTGTTTTAAGGTATATTGATCAGGCTGATTCTGGCTCTTTGTAAGTAGTATTTTTGGTGTCTAATTAACCTCAGGAAAATTCAAATTCAGAACAGTATTCCATTAATGAGCTCAAATTTGCACTTACTAGCCAATAACATAACATCCTATACCTTCGCTCTGTTTAAGTTTTAAATGCAAAATAATTCTCCCAACTGGTCACCCAGAATGTCAGATATGTGATAACTTTAGTTTTGTTTCTTCACCAATTTCAATTATTATGTTGTTGATGTTCATTCAGAATCACTCATTTAAATATAAGGGTAGGTAATACCACAAGGGCTAGAGATGTGAACTGGAATTGTTCTAAACTGTCACAAACATAATCTTGACTTGCATGCCCATAGCCTGTTAGGTGCTGCCGATATAGCTGGGAGTTCTCTGAATTCACTTCTGTGTAGAATATGTTTATTGAAGGATGAGTAACAAAAAAGTGTTAATTTAAACCTTACATACATATTATTAAAACTCACAAGTAATCACAACAATTGTTTAGAATTTAGACTAACAAAACATTTTTCTTAGGGAGGAGTATTTTATCACAGATGTTCTTTAGAATTTCTGGCTCATGGTGATAATAAAGAGCAGACCAATCAGCAGCATTGTTTTAAAGTACCTTACGGACAGTGCCCCCCTTACTGCCTGCACCCAGGGTAGATGGCTCATACCATCTTGTCCTTGGTACCATACTGGTTTGGGAAATCCACTATGATAAGGGCTGGCTTGTGTTAGGTTCTCAACAAATGCTAGATTTTCAAGTTGAGTCATGCCCATCCAAACTTTACTCTGCAATTTATTTGTCTATGTAGGTTTATATGTATTTATGCTTCACGCATTTAGTGAGTATCCACACAATGGCAGACCCTGACCTACGCCTTGGGAATATAAGAATGAAAGGCCTAACAATCTCTGCTTTTGGGCAATGTACTAGTCCATTAATAAATAAATTAGTTTTCAAGGTTTTAGCCATCATTGGAATTTGTCTTTATATATATATATATTTAAAATAAGGGGAGCTGCAAGTGACAATATTAAGGGCTCAAACTGTAAGGCCACTTGCTGTTGGATTAGCACACTACCTAGAGATGTGAGGACCCAGTTTGGTTGCCAGCTAAACAATACTATCTAGGATTTTAGTTCCTTTGGTCCTTTGTCTCTACCATCTTCAGTTTGTATGCAGTGTCTCCTCTTGTGGTCGTAAGATAGGTGCTGCAGCTCTGAGTCATGAAGTCCCCAGTGACTTCTCTTTATGTCTCATTGGCCAGAACTGGGTTGTCTGCTCAACTCTAAGCAAATCACTGATGACATGAAACGGGATTGTCATGACTGGATCACACCAATTATGATTGATTATCTGGACCTGTGCATATGTCCACGTGAATAAAATCAGAGTTTTGTTCCCCAGGGAAGAAGTAGGGGATGGCAGTTGAATTAGGTAGTGAACGCTGTCTGAATCCCTGAGTTAGGAGAACTGTATGCAGACCCTGTGAGGGCACAATTTATCAAATTATTGCCTCTGTTACTTCTTTGTGTAAATAATAATTTCACCTCGCCCATACTTAGCCTGAACAAATGCTTAAACCAGAGACTCAAACTTTGGATAAGAGAAGTTCTAAATTCTATCTGTTTCTTATAACCATGAGAGAAGACCCTCTTCAGCCCTTAGCCTCCTTCAATTCAGAGGTGTTGAGGATTAAATGAACTTCCAAGTTCCTTCTTCTTCAGACACTATATGAAATAGTTCACTGGTGCCTGGAATGTATCAATGATAACAGTCTTAGCTTTCCTATGACCTTGTCACCATTCAGACAAGATTGTCTTATGGCTTTGCTCCATGCCTCTGTCAAGAGAGGCATCCAAGCCGATTGTTCCAGCCATTTAATGCCTAATCGTGAACCTCCCTACTCCATGGGTATGCCAGTTAGAAGCAATATTGCTTGCCTCTGGATTATTTCAGTCCAGCTACTGTCAAAATAGCATAAACATGTGACAAATCTTCCCAGCTATGTGAAGAATCAAGGCACTGGATGTAATACAGACAGTATAAGTCACTACAGCAGTTCAAGTACTTCCCCTAAGGCACTCCAGCTATATATATGCAATCTAGTTACATAAAACCCTTTGAAGATTGGAGAAGACAAAGATCCATGGGGATCTTTTTCTCAAGATCCTGTTTTCTCAAGAATAAAGTTTGCTACAAGTCATGTTTAAAGGACATGTCAAGATGTTTAAGGATACTTCAAGGTACTTGAAAGATGAGTTTCCCTCAGGAGACATGAGTGATCCTTAACATTGATTTGTTCTCCCGAAACAATATAACAGAAAAAAAATAGAATCAAACATTGCTGGTTTAAATGCTTTCTTTCATTATTTATTATCTGCATAATCATAGGCAAGGTATTAACCCCTCTCTTCTGCCATTTTTTTTAAATTTTTTTTTCAACGTTTTTTTATTTATTTTTGGGACAGACAGAGACAGAGCATGAACGGGGAAGGGGCAGAGAGAGAGGGAGACACAGAATCGGAAACAGGCTCCAGGCTCCGAGCCATCAGCCCAGAGCCTGATGCGGGGCTCGAACTCACAGACCGTGAGATCGTGACCTGGCTGAAGTCGGACGCTTAACCGACTGCGCCACCCAGGCGCCCCTCTCTTCTGCCATTTTTGAGACAAGTATGTTAAAGATGGTAGAATAGATCTCCCAAAATGAAGGCTGGACATCAAAAGACAAGGCAATGTAGTTGCAAGGACTAAGCCTGCCCCTAACTGTGTGGTCTTGGTGAAGTCCCTTCCCCTTTTTTGGATTTAAGGTTCCACATATGTGCAGTGAGGGGTTGCACCCCGCTCAGGTAACCTGCAAGTCAATGTAGCGGTTGTCATATAAATGATCACAAGAAAAGGCCACGTATCAAAGAAAAGGAGGAACAGAGAGGGCCTATGGCCAAGATTCACTAAGCCAGGTTTAGAGACTCTTCAGGAGATAATAACAAGGTCAATGACAACTTCGGACAACCCCTGTATAGCTGCAGGGCTATCAAAAGCATAGGTCATTTCATCTTGACGTTTTACCTTTTGATGTTTCCCTTTAATCATCACGGAAGTCAGCCAGTGGTCTCACTATAGTGTAACTACATGGCAGCAACTTTGGCAGTCATCTTGCTTATCTTCACCATTCTATTGGCCACTTTTTCATGGTGAAAGTGGGAAGACCAGGGGATTTAAAGTGATAGGGGATGGTTTCTAGCTACTGCTCTAAAATAATGAAGTTGAATTCTGCTTATCTCCTTTATCCTGCTTCAACATGCAGCCAGTAGAGTGAAGAAGGAAGTCTCCCAAGTGTCAGTCTCTTGTCTCTACATTCATGCCTTTATGCTTTCTTCCCTCACTCCCTACTCAGCTGTCTTCTCTGATTCCCCAGAATACACCAAAGAGTCTTGCTTCAAGTGGCATTCAAACCAATAGGGACAGAATTTGGGGTCCTCATCAACTTTGGATGTTCCCAAATCGCTTTCATATGACACATCTGGAAAAGTATTTGCTTCTTTATTGACCTGGTGATTTCTGTTCTCCCCATGTCAAATCTTGTTATGCCTTCTCCATTAGTCTCTATTCTGTCTTACCTACTTTTATACATACCTTTATCATAGCCCATCCTACTATGGGCTTCTTCACTTCACCCTTCTTCACTTCAGCAGACTTTGAGCTCTTTGATGCCAAGACGTAAGTCTGACCATCCTTTCAGGACAGTGCCTGGTACAGGACATGGCAGAGGAAGAAGGTGCTGGACTCAGTGACTGGTGAATGAATGTATAGTCTGTGAGTCTGACCCCATTTGTTGACTGATGGTTAGGCAATCTCCCTGACACCTGATGATTTCTGCACCCTCCAGAGGCTCCAGTTCTGGAACTGGAACTCATCTAGTTTGTGAGGAAGCACTTTCTCCATTAAATAGAAATCCCCATCTGGACCACAGTCCATTGCCTCAAATGTCAATAAATAATTCAGGAGGCAATAAGTTGACTGGATATAAACTCAAAGTGAGGAATCTAAAAGCAAATAGAAGATGAGATAAGCCACTATATCACACGTACACACACACACACACACACACCCATCCAAAATCAAACCATACTGAAGCACTGAAAGAAGCCTCTCCAGATGGGACAGGAGGCTGACTACTAGGCAAAGCAAAAGCCAAGCAAGTTTCATGGGGTAGAAGAAAGGAACATCCCTTTTCATCCTCTTGGCTCTAGAGAATTCAAGTAATTCAGCTTTGAAGCAGCACAACAGGCTAGACTTGAGTTAGTTAACTAAACCCACAAACAATGCTCATTAAATACCCATTCTGCCTTTATTTCTGAAAATATAGACATGAAATTACAAGGAACTTTCTGTATTGAAGAGACAGCTCGTTATAGTGTGTGTAAGTGCTGTAGTGAAGAGAAGTGCATAGCATGATGTGGGAGACGTAGTACAGCCTGGGGAGCCAGGGAAGGAAGGGTCACAATATGGGTGGAATTTTGAGGAGTGAATAAACAATGGTCAGATAAAGTGGTGGAATAGGGTGGAAAGTGTTCTGTGGAGGAAGACAGCCTGGGCAAAGGCATGAGAAATCTAGAAAATTGGGAGAATGGTAAATCATCCCATATGGCAGAGATAGACAGAAAGAATAAATGGTAGATGAGGAGAACAACCGTGGCAAGAGATAAGGATGGAATGTTAGGTGAGAGCTAAGTCATAAAATACCTTGGAAGTCCTGATGAGAAACTTTCAGTCTTTCCAGGAAGCATCAAGAAGCCACAGGGAAATTCTTTGGGTACGTCATTTATCTGGGTGGCAGAGACAGAGACATTCATTCATGTTGTTGCTCTTTCAATGCAGCTCAGAGAAAGAAAGGAACAGATAGGCCTTTAGCATTCTTTTTTTTTTTTAATGTTTATTTATCTTTGAGAGAGACAGAGCATGAGCTGGTGAGGGGCAGAGAGAGAGGGGGATAGAGGATATGAAGCAGGCTCTGGGCTGACAGCAGAGAGCCCGATGGAGGGCTTGAACTCACAAACCATGAGATCACGACCTGAGCCAAAGCTGGATGCTTAACTGACTGAGCCATGCAGGTGCCCCAGGCCTTTAGCATTCTAAGGCCAGGATTGCAATTTCTTAAGGAATATAATCAAAGTCATGTTAATAGAAGGACCATCCAAGGCTCATGTCGACTAGACAAGGTGGTTTACAGAAGGAATTCAACCCTCACAGTTATATATTGTATTTATTTGGAGAAAAAGAGCCACAGACCAAAAGGAAAACATCCCTCACACCCAGCCCCCATCTTCTCCCCATCTGTTGATCTAGCAGGAACTGAGTGGCCAAAGAATTGCAGAGTTTAAAAGACATAAAAAGGAAACATTTCATCACATTCTGAGAAAGGGGGTGGAAAGAAGCAGCAGGTAGAGAAGGTCATGAAGGGAAGGATGGTGGTGAGAAAGGAAGTGAGAAATAGAAGAGAAAATCTCTGTGGAGCATCCTGCCAAGGCCCACACAGCAGGGACTTGTTCCTTTGTGATATAGGAGGTGAATTTAAATAACTCAAAAGCACAGCTTTCGGCCCTTAATTAGAACTCTTTAATAAATAACTGGTCAAACTTCTCTCAGGATACACTGTGTAATTATTCCATGTTAAGATGTAATGGACATTATTTAGAATGGCGAAGGGAGCTCCGTAGTTTCTGATAGTCACAGGCCTATACCCCATTTGGAGTACAAAACAGGTAAGTCTATTATTCAAAAGAAACTACCAACTGGAGAGCTAGAAGGCTTATTCTATTAATTTTTTCCTCTTTTGATCCTATCTAGAGACATATCTTGTGGGGCAAAAAGATGGGATTAGAAGTGGGAGTCTGCCATAGGGATTCATTATCATTTATTGGGAACATTCTATGTGCCAGGGGCTGAGCTAAGTGCTTTATGTACATGATCTCATTTAATTCCTACCTTAATCCTGTGTTATCAATACTATTTATCTTTATCCTCATTTTAGAGATGAGGATAAAGAGACTATTTATAAATGTCAAGAGTCGACATGATAACTTAGATATCCTGAAGATCCTTATGGTACAAAATCCATGAAACTTCTGGGTAAAATATTGACAAAGGAACAGGAGGAGGAGGGGGAGGGGGAGGGGAAGAAGGAATATTCCTTTAAATTAGTGCATTTGTGTTTTGAAACTGCAGGCCTGGGGCGCCTGGGTGGCGCAGTCGGTTAAGCGTCCGACTTCACCCAGGTCACGATCTCGCGGTCCGTGAGTTCGAGCCCCGCGTCAGGCTCTGGGCTGATGGCTCAGAGCCTGGAGCCTGTTTCCGATTCTGTGTCTCCCTCTCTCTCTGCCCCTCCCCCGTTCATGCTCTGTCTCTCTCTCCCAAAAATAAATAAACGTTGGAAAAAAAAATTAAAAAAAAAAAAAAAAAGAAACTGAAGGCCTTATCCTATCGATGTATAGGAAAATCAGTTTAGTGGGTTGTGACCAGCATCTTAAAAATGCAGTGGAATGAGATGGAACAGGAAAGAAAATGTCAGAGTGGACTGTAGATGGTAAGGGGAAGTATTGTTCCATGAATGTAAGTTTTTTGTGGGTATTGGTTTACAATGTAAATGTATATCTCTCTGTGAGTCACTCTTAAAATTTGAAACCCACTGTTTAAATGCATAGTTGAACTTATTAGAAAATTAGGGAGGTCTTTAGAAGTCAAAACAGAGCAGAATCTTTCACTCTATTTAGAGGTATAACATGGATCTGCTAAGTAAAGAAATGGCTGGAAGTTTATGATCTTTCTAAATTAAAATTTTAAATCTATTGGTAATTTTTAGCATGGTTGCAAAATATTGAGAATTCAGAAAGTGCATGTAAGCTAGACTTTCTGTAGGAGGTAAATGGTTGTTGGTGGGTGTTGGAACATTGTTTTTAATCCAAATATTCTTTTTTTTTTTTTTTAAATTTTTTTTTTTCAACGTTTATTTATTTTGGGACAGAGAGAGACAGAGCATGAACGGGGGAGGGGCAGAGAGAGAGGGAGACACAGAATCGGAAACAGACTCCAGGCTCTGAGCCATCAGCCCAGAGCCCGACGCGGGGCTCGAACTCACAGACCGCGAGATCGTGACCTGGCTGAAGTCGGACGCTTAACCGACTGCGCCACCCAGGCGCCCCCAAATATTCTTTAAAAGAGTTACTTTTATGTTTAAAATGCATCCTGAATACACATAAATTTAGGGGATTGGGATAAAGTAACTGGTGAGTTATAGAAGAAGATTTCATTTCAAAGACAGTTTTACAAAAACGTATTATAATGATTCTTGCAAACTGATGAATAGAAAGATTCAATCTTTATTTTTTCCTTTTGAGACAACTCCCGAAGAGCAGCATTTTCTCACCCCTGGTTCCACAAGAAGGTATAGTTCTCATTTCTGTGATTCCATCTAAAACCTCGAAAGGACACACCGAGGGAATATGCTTAGTAGTTGGCAGGCAGGCTTAGCATCTCAGAGAGGAAATCGATTACCATTTCAGGACTTCCATGCAGTCGCTGTCCAAACCACAGCGAGCAAGATAAACCATAAGTTAAACTGACCTCCTGCTGATATGCCTGGGACACCATCAGAATCTATTTCCAAATATCACAGAGGGGACCATGTGGAATCCTCTGACTTCTGGAGCATTAGATTGAATGGGGAGCCTGCTTTTTATTATGCCTGGGAATAAAAAAAAAAAATGTTTAACTATTCCATGACTTTAATGGAACACAGATTTGGTTTGTCTTGGAAATGACTGTTCGGCATTATAATTACAATTTGCTTGCAGCATCAGTGAAGGCACACGGTAGAGTTGGCTTCCAAACCACGGAGGCAAAGAAGAGAGAGGACAAGCACTAAGATACATGTGTGCGTACACACGTACACACATGCACATATACATCATCCACTGGTTCATTTGCAATTCATGACACTTTGGAACAGAGGAGATTTTTTTTTTTCAAAAGGCAACATCCGTTCCCTGACAAACTCATAAATCATTTTATTTTTCTGCTATAAAGCAAAAATCATTTTTAAAACCAGTGCGATCTTCGAGTCTCTGCTCATTTGGCAAATGCATCTCATGCTGAAATAAGCCTGCTGTCAAGTTTGACAAGAAGTCTGCATTCCCTGAATGTGTGTACTTTGCAATGTTCATTCAGAGGCACGCCATTTTGGGTAATGCCCTCATTGAGCTGCTCTTGCCAGAGTGCTCAGCATTTACACTCATCCACTGGGGCCCTGCCAATGTAGCCCTTTCACCACTTTTGAGGGCTTTCAAGTTTCACCCAAAGCTTAAGTGTGATAGTACAGTATGGAAAGAATCCAAATGAGACCAAAGAAATGAAGCAGATCACAGCTAATAAGATTCTACAAAGCACCATGTGTTAATTCTGGGGTTTTAACTGTTTTCTCTTAGAAACCATAATCCTAGACTGAGTGCATGCTAGAGGAGGGATGGGGTTATTGGCTGTAAATTATTCAGTGCCCAGTGTTTCATCAGCTGGACCTTTGTACTTGCTGTACTCTCCCTGAAGTAGGCGTTCTCCAAGTCTTTGCATGGCCAGCTCCTTCTCATCCTTTAGGACTCAGCTCATTTAATTCTGATAATCGTTCATTGAGTTCAGTGTTATTAGCACCTCTTAAAAGATAAAGAAACTAGGGCTCAAAGGGTCTAGGTAATTTGTCTACTGGCTAGTAACTAGCCAACTAAGATTCCAACCCCACGGTTCTAGATTCAGAGCTCATATTCTTAAAGATTGCATTATGCTGCTTAGTCCTCTGCTCTAAAAAGGATCTCCGACTAGTCCAGAAAAAAGTTTGTTCTTGCTAACTAGTTCCAGAATGGAGGTGCTCGTGGGATGTTGTAGGAACCTGGGAACTCATTGAAGCATTCCTGAAAAATAGCAAACTTGAGCTGGGTTTTGAGTTGAAAGAGTACTGGAAGAGGAAAATATATTCTGTGTAGAGGAACATCAGGCAAAATGGCCTATCATCGTGAAATAGCAAGAATTCGAGAGAAAGCTACTCTAAGGAGATAAGCATTGCTTGAGTATTATTGTAGTAAAGAGAGCGGTAGGAACTAAGGCTGGAGAATCTAGTAGGAATACATATAAGGTCTAAAATGCCAAGTTACATTGCCCCCAATCTTGAAAGGAGTGTAGAACAATCATAAGCAGCAGAGTGACATGGTCAGACTTGCCTGTTAGGAACATCATCATAGCTGTCCTGAGGAGGATGGATTGGGGAAGGACAAGCCTAGGAGATGGAAGACTGTCTAGGAATGCATGCAATAGGAAGGTAAAAGGTGCTGTGAGCCTAAAGCAGGACGGTGACAGTAGACGAAGAGAGGATGGCTCTAATTCATGAAGAATTGGAAGTTAAGATCAGAAAGCCTTGGATTTGAGAGATGGGGAGAGTGAAAGATGAGTTTGGGTATTCTCCCGGGTTTCTGACTCATGTTCCCTGGGTAGATGATGGTGCCGTTCTTGGAGAGCAGGAACCATCATCAGTGAAGAAAAGGATAAACTCCCTTGATTTAGTACCTGACAGGACATGGCGGCACAAGTGTCGATCCTGTTGGAGAGATGGCAGAACTAGGATGTTGGCTGAGAACACACAAGCATATGAGATGTTGTGAAAACCGTTGCTTCAATGAAGTGTGTGAGGAGGGAAGAATGGAGTCCTTAGACCCATGTGGCACACCAGTGGTTACAGGGTGCTAGACAAGAGGAGCTCACAAGAGAAACTTGAACTCTGAAGGAGGCAGGGCCCGGAGACTCAGTCACCTAGCTAGCCTGTAGTTGCTCTGTCCTCTAGGAAATGAAATCAGCTTCTCTTGGGGGATGAAACCAGTAGTCAGGGAGCCCTGAGAAAATGATTGTAAATCCATCATTTATCTGAGTGTGCTGAGGCTAAGTGGGCTGACTATGGAGGATATTAAAGTATTCTGAAAAGTTAAAATTGTTTCTAAAGAGGTACACATTTTTCAGAAGTTTTTCTTAGCAAAATCCAGAGAATTAGAGTTTAATTTAAATGACATGAACATTGTGAATGCAATAACTTTAAAAATAATAATAATAACTATTATTATTATTAATAATAATAAATCTGGCTCTGTTTCTACAGCAGTAACTTTCACAGTCCTGGCCCTTAATTGTGTCAGTATGCCCAGTGTTAAATAGAAAACAGAAAAAAAAATTTTTATTTTCACCATTAAGCATTCAAAGGTTTGGTTTATGTAATCATTTTCTAATTAGACTTCATTTGTGGCTAGCCATTCCCATTCATATGGAGATTTAACAAACTTTTAATGCTAGCCTGCTATCTGCCTGGAGCTATGCTAGGTACTTTGATGTTTCATTTAAATGTTTCCCTGAAACCTTACCACTGGGCCAGAGTGAGGTCAGAATGATTATTTTGTCCATTTGACAGATAATGAAACTGAGGCTCTCAGAGGTGAAGTGATTTGAGTTTACTCAGCCAGTTAGAGGAGACGAAATATTTGAGCACATGTGTTCACACATATATACATACGCACACACGTGTTAAATTCTAAGTCAGGGGTGGTTTTTTTTTTTTTTTTCCTTTTAATACAACTGCTGTTTCTAATTCTAAAATGTGGTTCACATCTTGCTGATTTTTCTAACTGAATAAATCTTTTCTCATCTTTTCTTAACTCCTGAGCATCCCAATCCCATTGGACAAATGCATAAAAAACAGAGATAAGTGAAATTGTGACCTTTATAAAATAACTGTTCCTAGATCATCTGTGCATATTCTTTGGGTCTACATATGTGATAGTTTTGATTTGGTAGTGGATAAAATTCAGTGTCATTGGTGTTTCTCATCAAATTCCTTGAGGCTAATGGGCTGTGGTGATTTACATAAACTTACAGGGCTAGTTAGTGTCACATTAACTATGTGACCTTCTAAATCTTTAACTATGTCCGAATTACCTTTGAGGTTTAAAAAAAGGTGACTAGGCCTAGCATGTCTCCAGTGAGACAGTCCTGTGTGGCTTCAGCGTCTGAGTAAACTCCCACACTTAGCTGAACAAAATAAACATAATGGTCATTATTGGTGTTCACCTTTTTGTCTTCTTTTATTTCATTTTCATAAGAAACTGAGTAGATCATAAATCTGTATACGGGAAGCAAACTCTTGTGTGTTTCAATTGGATTTGCCAGGATGTAAGAGAAGACTATAGGAAAAGCAAAACACAAAAATGTGTGTTGCTACGTATATCCAGTACATTGACAAATTCTATAAACCAAAGTTTTTGGTCAACATACTAATGCTTAGAAAATCAAGCTGAGATTGTCTAAGAAGAGTAAAAAGCCACCATATTTTTTCAGTTCTTTCATTAATTTGGCAAACATCTGAGCACCTACTCTAAGCGAGGCCCTTTGCGAGACACTGGGGACATGAAAATAAACAGGATCGATATGGTTTCTCCTGTTACTCTTGAAGATCCTAAGGAGGTCTTTGTGAGCGCCTACTGTGTGCTATATATATTTTCTGTGGAGACATCAGTAGCGCCTATCTATGTTTAGCAGAAGGCCGAATGTCTGCTGATTGATCCCTCAGAAGAATCTCTGCATAGGAAACCAAGCACATAATTTAGATGGAGCCTTTCTTTGCTTTAGGGCTTAACTATTGGTTATACCTCTGCTATAAGATCTAACAAATAGAGGAGGAAAAAGAGATAGAGAACCAGAGTATGAATGTTAAAATTTTTTTTAATGTTTATTTATTTCTGAGATAGAGAGAGACACAGCATGAGTGGGGGAGGGCAGAGAGAGAGGGAGACACAGAATCCGAAACAGGCTGCAGGCTCTGAGCTGTCAGCACAGAGCTCAACGTGGGGCTCGAACTCACAGACCGCGAGATCATGATCTGAGCTGAAGTCGGATGCTCAACTGACTGAGCCACCCAGGCGCCCCCAAAGTATGAATGTTTAGACTTATCTGATGCCTCTAAGGAATGGAGAGGAACTGCCAAATGACGAGGATTACTGAAAAGGTCTTGATCCAGAAATTTTACTCACCTTTGCACAGGTCCCTGAGGTGCCATCTTTATTAGTAAACATCATGCAAATTTTCTAGCAAAATCTTGCAAATTGACTAGCAAATGGCTAGTATCAGTTGAGTGTCCATTATCTGCCAGGTTCTGTCCCAGTTATTCTGCAAACACAACCTCATTTAATCCAAAGGGCACTCCTGTAGGTGTACATTGTTATCACAGCAGCCACGGGAAACAGGATCCAAGACGTGAAATGGCTGGACTTGGGTCATGTAACTACTATGTGCTGCCTGCACTGTGCTCTTGCTGGCCTGAAGTCTGTGCTGTACCTATTTTTTAGGCTCCCCACCATCATATACTGCCTGGCATTATTAAGACATTTTCCTCTGGTCACCTTTCACTGTTTTTTCCACTTTTACATTTCAACTGACAGAGAAGGCAAAGACATTACATGCATTATCGTATTTAAGCTGCCCCACAATACTATGGTATGGGCATCATCCCTAATTTATCCACGTAAATAATGAGTTTCAAGGGTTTTAGTAATTTCCCAAAGTCCACATGGCTTTTAAGGAATCAGAAAAAGGGAAAGGCGCTTGTGCTTTGAAGTTGGAAATTTGGATTTAAACCTCATCTCTCTATCTCACCACCTATACTAGTTATCCATTGCTGCATAACAAATTACCCCTTAACTTCACAGCTTACAATAACATACCTTTATTAGCTCATGGTTTTTGTGGCTCAGGAATCCTGGCAGGGCTTCCCTGGATCTTCTGGCTCAGGGTCTCTCTTTAGACTACAGTCAAGGTGTTGGCCACGGCCATAGTCATCACAGGGTCCAGCTGAGGTGAGATCCTCTACACGCTCATTCAAAAGGCACTGTCAGGATTTAGCTCCTTATGGGATGTTTACCAGAGGCTGCCTTCTGTTCCCTGCCAGAAGAGTTTCTCCATAGGATGGCTCACAACATGGCATCTGGCTCCATCAAAGTGAGCAAGCAAAAGAGAGAGTATAAACAAGATGGAAGTCAGTCCTTCTATAATCTCATCTTGGGAGAGACAGCACATTTCATTTGCTGTGTTCTGCTCACTAGTGGCAAGTCACTAGACCTGGCCCACACGTAAGGGGAGAAGATTAGACAAGAGGCGACGCCGACTTCCACACTACCTGTTTGAGATGGCTAACTTCACTTAGCTTCTTTTCACCTTTGTTCTCCCATGTTTAAAGAAAGAATAAGATCCGCTTTGGTCCACTGATGTGGGAATTAAACAAAATAGACTATATAAAGCCCCTGGCCCATAGTAACTGCTCACTAAATTATAACTACAACGATCATTGCTTTGTTGATGATTGTAAGTAGGAGAGCCAAAATTCAAACCCAGGTATGTGTAATTCCTATCCATACTGGCTCACATTGCCTCTATACAGCATTGCTTTTGGTCTGAGGTAATCTGAGATGGGGTCTCATTTTCTGAGATAATTTGATTAAAATAGTCCAAGAAGAGCCATCTATCCTAGTGTCATGTGCAAGGGGAGAGGCAAGGTGGATTTCTTTTTTCCTTAACCACTATAAAATATGAGGAAGCCTTCGTAGGAGAGGTTTTCTTTGTTCAAGTCTTTAGCTAGTCTCATAAGACATTTTAATGTTAATAGAGCTCCCAGAGGGATAATATAATTGATACAATACTCTTCCAAAGCTGTTCTAAACATTACAGTCACCCGAGTGTAGCAATATATCTTCCCAATGTCAGAAAATGCAGAGTGGTTACTGAACTCTGATTTGCTTGACTCTGGGATGGTTTCTTTGAAGAAGGATCTTAATGGGGAGGCTGACTTTGGAGCCATGGGAACAAGCCTGATGAATGTGCTGGAAATGCTACAGTGGCCTTTCAGATGCCTGAACGTCACTGGGGGAAATAAAAATGCTAAGGAGAATTAATGTGATAAGCAAGTGCTGTCAGTGAGCCATCTCAGAATCACGGACTTTGGATTTTAGCAAAACCGCATAGTGCGGTGGAAAGACCGTGGACTTTGGAGTCAGCTAGACAAAGCTGGGTTTGAGTCCAAGTTCTGCCTCTTTCTCGCTGGGTGGGACCTTGAGCAAATAATTTAACTTCTTATGACTTCCAGCTACTTGCGCTGCAAAGTTGGGTGATAATAACTATATCACAAGGTTGCATGGGTGTCAAGGACCACACCAAAGGTGCTTAATAAATTTGCGACCTCATCTTCCTTTTAAAGCTTGCTTTTAATCCAGTGGTGGTAAATATTTAACAACAGGCTCTCCAGAGGGTAGGAGGGAAAGACCTGATATGTAGCATTTGCCTATTTCTATAGTGTAAAAACTTCCACCATGCTCATTTCTAGTTGCCAACCTGGTCACTGAATATGGAGCCAGGAAGGGAATATTTGTATTCCACTCTTGGGAGTTTCCTCTTTCTTTCTGTCTCTGTCCAACTTTCTTTCTTTTATGCTGATTTATGTGATTTATGCCTTCCGCCAGGACTATGACCATTTGGGGGAAAAAAAAGGATGGCTTTCCTCTCCTCCAATCCCCGACCCCCTTCATCAATTAAAAATTACCAGGCATGCAAATAAGCTTCCCTTCACCGTTCATCTGGTCCCCCCGCATCACAGGCTGGAGCGTAAGTTGATATGAGTGTTTATGTCCAGTCGATTGATAAAGTAGTCAGAGGACTACGCAGTTTCTGGTCTGCGTGCAAAGTATGACCGTAGCCAGGTACCAAAGCCTGGTGAATAGAGCAAAAGTCTGCTCCTTTACTAACTTTCTGGAAAAGCTGCTGTGTCAAAACTATGATAATTACCATAACAGTGTTTGAACGCAGAGCTCCCGTGTACCCTGTATCTTCTTCTTGCCTTTCTCTCTTTGGAAATTTCAGGGGCTGTCATGGATTTCCTCCACTTATTTGCTTTCTCAGACATGGGACTGACAAGTTAGTTCTCATTAACTTCCTTTCAGTCTTTGGTCCCGTTTAGCAGAGGTCCCTATTATAGAGGGATCGTTCCCTCGGATGCACAAGTACAGACTTTTACTAATTTTTATAAAATGATCTGGTGACAATTCAATAAGGACGTAAGAAAAGAGAAGTTAAATCCTGTTCTCAAGTCACCATCTTATATGGATATCTTTGGCTAATATTTGTATTTTAAGACGGTGCTAAGTGCTATAAGGGAATAAAGACAAAGTAGTGTGCATTTCCATCTACCGATGAAAAACATTTTGGGGAGATCAGGAAGGACTTTAGAGCTTTTCAGAGTCTCTCTATCCCTAAGTTTAGTACCAACAATAAGTAGAGGAAGCCATTTAAATATCATCCCTGTCGTAGCTAAATTGTTTTATTCTAGTGGACTCTGAAAAAAAACAAGAAGAAGTGAGCAAGATTACTAAAATTACTTTAAGAAGGGTTGTCCCACACTATTCCAGGGAAAACAAGCCTTGTCCCCCTTCTTGTAGTACAAGCAGTGCAACAAAGGGGACAGGAAAGCCTCACGTGTATGCGTGGAATTGGTTGGTGTGCCATATAATCCATCTTCCAAGGACCCTTCTCCCTTGGAACCATCTCCAAGGAACCCTCTCCCTATAACAAAGAGGACTTCAGGAGAATTGTAGAGCCAAAAATTCCACATGGACAAAACCCTTTGGATGAGAGAGTGTTAAATTGATATTTTTTACATAATTCACTATGATTGTCCCAGTGTGCTTTGAGAAAAACCAGCTCTACTCTTGGACACAGCCGACTGGACAGGTGAAATGGAGGGAGGCTGGCTACCTCTGAGATGTCTCGGTGGAAACTTTGACCAACATAGACGTTCCATACTGAGTGACAGCGAATTGAGCCACTTAAATTTTCTTTGGGGAGAAGAAAGTTATAGGCGCTAAGTTAATTAGAGAAAGGGTAGTAACTTCAGCTCAGGCTGCTGCCCCAAGGAAACCGAGCAAACTTTTCAGTTTCTGTGAATCCCATTGTCCACCCCAGATTCAGAAGTATGAGACCCAAGGATCTTATGCCTGGCTCATGACACAATTTTCAGCATGTATCTTTTCTTTGCACCACCACTGAGTGGAACATGACTGTTAAGTGCAATGTTTTAGTGGCTAAAAAAGAGAGTTTTACATACCTTTCAAATAGTAGTGTTGATCTTGAAAAGAGCAGTCCAGTGCAAATGTTTTATTTCTTCTGGAAAGAAGGGCTGAAGAAGATTCCACCCCCTTCCACCCACATTATCCTCCAAAGAACTCTATGCTCTCTTGTAATGGGAGAAAAATTAGGTTCTACTGGTACAAAACCTAGGCAAATGTGCCCTTTGACTTGTTTTATGGGATTATCCCTCATAGTATCTTGAGAGCTGCCCCTAGTTCAGATGAAGACAGTTTAGAAAGTTGGACAGGGTTTTTGTTGACAGTATTAACTTGGCGCTAGATGCCTTATTACACATCCAAGCATTGGAATATCATTTTATGACTAACATTTGGGTTAAATCTGTAAACATTGTTTATCTTTGACATTATTTCCCTTAAAAAAAAAGGCAATAACAGCAACATTTTTCCTCCTGTCATTTTGGCCTGCACCAGGGGAAGAAGGTGGGTGGAATGAGGGTGAGGAAGGCAATGATGACAAGATGTTGAGATGCTATCTCTCCTTATATCTCCCAGCTTTGCTGGTGGGGGGACAATGTTGACATGGCATAGAAGGTGCCTCAGGGAGTCCCACGAGTGAAAACTGATGGAAGTTCACCACCAAATCCCTTTCTTTAAGGGATGTTATCATGTCACATTTATGAAAATACAGAATGCACCCTGGATAATATTTTTACATATGCTGATAAACTCAGCTGCCAAGAAAAGCATGCTTTAAAAAAAAAAGAAAACTCAAGAGATGTTGGGGGTTGTGAACAGAATTTATATTTTCATGGACGTTTTTGATTCTCTCAGTGATACTAAGCTTTACCTATTCCCCTCACTGCTTATTTCCACCATAACCTTGTCCAGAACAGGAAGAGTAGAAATAATTAAAGCTTGATTCTTAATTTTCTAATAATGCATGGTGATGGAGATAGAAAACTGGCCCATCTGGAGTAAAAAAGCACACACAGTGCCAAACCAAACCAAAATGAGAAGCAATTTAAAAAATGGGAAATAAAATCATCCTTAGGACATCCATAATACAACATCATACTATTTTGATTTTTTATTTTCTAGTCTTCAGTTTATATATTTTACATCAATGCAGTCATTTTAAATTCCACCCTCCAAGTTTCATCGGGGAAACTGAGCCAATTTGGCCAAAGTCATGATTATCATTTTTTATGTCTCTAGAGTAATCAGTGGAAAAGGTATTCTAATGTTTTAACTGGGTGTTTCTCCATTTTTGCACAACTAGGTTGTTTTCAATTTAACCCATTTAGAATTGCAATTATCATCTTTATTTCTTAGTTCTTTTATTTTTCTTTTGATTGAAACACTATTTAGGAAAAAAAAATTTAAGCATTTCAAATATTGGCTGTTAATGTTTTTAGCACTTTTGCCAAATTATTTTCCAAAAGTTTTGCCAAGAGTTCCATTGGTATTATTCCTTGTATCTTTAATTTCACATAGCAGGGCAGTTTTACATAGGCATTAGGGCTTTTTTTTTTTATTAAAAAAATGTTTTTAATGATGTAACATGGTGTTACATTAGTTTCAGGTGTACAACATGATGATTTGACAACTCAATACATTAAGGCATCAGGGCTTCTGTGAAATGCTCATAAAGCGAACACGTGTGGAATCTCAGGTGGTCACGTGAAGGAAATAAGCGTACCTGGTTATTCTGATGCAAGGTCAATGGATGAGACTTTGAAAAACATCCAATAACCAATTGCTTTTCTCTTTGCATTGTCTCCTATGCATAAAACAGGTAGCCTGTCCTTATCAGAATATAGATTCATATCTTAGATTTCACAGATTAATCTTGCCTCTGGCTTCATTTTATTTTTATATGCTTTTATTTTTTCCTTAATCCCAATTTCTTTTTTTTTTAATCCATCTTTCTCTGATTATTGCTATAAGATTATCTTTTGAACCAGATCAGAATAATTTCAAAAGACAATTCTACTAGGAAAATACTCTGATGTAGCATATGTTCATTGAGTAATCATTGAATAAATAAGTGAATACAATGTTTATAAGGATCTTGAATGTTAAAAGCATTTTTTTTCATGTTCACATATTCACAAATAAAGCTAGGCAGTATAGGGGTGCCTGTGTGGCTCAATTAATTGATATCAGCTCAGGTCATGATCCCACGTTCATGGGATTGAGCCCTGCATTGTGCTCTGTACCGAGTATGATGCCTACTTGGAATTATCTCTCTCCCTCTCTTTCTCTGCTTCCCACCTGTATCAAAATAAATAAATAAAAACTTAAAAAAAAAAGCTAAGCAATATAAATCCTGGTGTACTATTTAGGTTCCTGCAAATTTAAATTATTTTTGTCATGCCACTTTATACTTTAAAAAGTGATTTCACAGGGCACTTGGGTGGCTCAGTCAGTTAAGCATCCTACTACAGCTCAGGTCGTGATCTCATGGTTCATGGGTTCGAGCCCCCCATTGGGCTCTGTGCTGACAGCTCAGAGCCTGGAGCCTGCTTCTCTCTCTGTCCCTCCCCAACTTGTGCTTACTGTCTCTCAGAAATAAACATTTTTTTAAAAGTGAGTTCACTAACATTATCTTATTTGATACCCACAAGAATCCTGTAAGTTGTAAAAGACTGGCAGCATTTCTCCATTTTATAGAAAAGTGAACAGAAACCCAGGGAAAAAAAAGAAAGTTGAAGGTCTTACTATAGATTATGCCCATTCCGGGGGCTTTACTGTATTAAATTGTGGCAGGTATTGTTATCCTGATTTTACCAAAAAGAAATGGAATTTCAGGGGAATTAAGCAGCTTGCCTAGGAACAGGAAGAGCATTCAGGCCAGCTGGATCCCAAGGCACATGGTACACTTTTACATCGCTTACCCATTGAGCACTCCAGCCACCCTTTGGTGAGCTATGATTACTCTTCTTCTTTCCTCAGAAGCAACTGAGGCTCAGAAGTGGTTTTGACTTGCCAAAGCTCATACACCTCAAAATAGAGCAGACAGAATGTAGATAATATTGTAAAAAACAAACAAACAAACAAAAAAAAAACCAAAAACATCTGCTCTGCTTACCACTTGAGTGGAAATACAGAAGGTAGGTATCTGAAGTTACCTTTGAGGTCATCTGGAATAACCACAATAACAAATGAAAAAGCTGATATACTGAGTACATATTGTGTGTCAAGCATCATGTTAACGTGCACCTGCCCCCCATACACGTGCAGTTCTTACAACAACCCTATGAGGAAGGTGTATTATTAACTATCTCTTCTCCTTTTCTAGATGATAAAACTGAGGCCCAGAAATGTTAAGTAACTTGCCCATGGCCACACAGTTAGTAAGGACAGAGCAGATCTTGTGCTCCATGTATGAATTACCCGACACAGCTCATAAAGCATTCTCTGAGGCCCTGTTCTTCCAGAGACGAGGGGTCTATATCTGATGAGGCATTCCACCTGCTGGGAAATTCTTCTGACATATGACTCCCTGAGACCTCACTCATGGGTCCAGAAGAGTGCTTGGCACCTAATTAGCACAGTACAATGTTTGTGAAATAAATGCATATATTTCTTTTAAAGTCTTGCTATGTAGGTCTGTTTTCTCTTCCCTGCCAAGGCCCGTTCTGAGACTGGGGTGCGGAGATCATGTGTCTCTTCTTCAGAATGCATGTGCTCATCTCGCTTCTTCCAAGCATTTTCTACCTGTTGAGTTTTTTTTAATGCCTTCATTTATTCTTCTCAAACCTTGAATATATGAATACCAGAAGGCCAATTTTATCTTCCGTTGTGTTACAGAAAACCACCCTACTTCTAAAAAATACACGTTCGTGGTTGAGTAACAACTATGGGTACATTTCCCATTTTATGACCTCCCATTCCCAGTTTGAACCCCTGGAATAAGGAGCTAAGAGAATTGTCACAGTAAAGGAAATCCACTGTCCTCTTGATAAAATAGGCACAGTAACATTATGATGTCTTTTCTTTTTATGATAAATTCCTACAGTAAGCTTCAGTCATCTGACCATTTGGGCTTCATAGTATATTTACCTCCATTAAAGTAAAATGCCTTTTTTTTTAAATCAAAGATACTATCATATTATATTTGTTATATTAGAATGCTTTCCATATCTATCAAAGTTGAAGATAAGAATAACCATTTCTCCAGAAATCTCTGTCCTAAGTGTAAACCATAGAGAAGTATGTGCGTATATGTACTAGGAAATTCCAACACAGATATTTATATTAGCATTGGTCCAAATTGCCAATAATTGGAAACAGTGTAAATATTCACTAAGCAGTAGAATAGATCTATATGTCACAGCGTAGCTACATAATGGGATATTATGTAGCAATAAAGAAGAAATGAACTACAGATACGTACAACACCATGCATGAATCTGAAAAATATAATGTAGGATAAAAGAAGTTGCACTCGAAAGAATACACACAACAAATCCATTTATGTGATGTTTTAAAACAGCTGAAGAGTATATTGTTTCAGGAGTGTATTGTTTCAGGAGGTATAGAAAAATGTAAACAGGAAAGATAAACAAAATTATTACCATAAGAGTCAGGAGGGTGGGGACCATGGGAGATGGGAGGGGGTATGGGCATCATGAATAGGAAGGGCATCTTCTCAGGTGCTGGTGACCGTGTCTATGGGTTTAACTCCTTTATCTGCATGTGTCCATTTCACAGTAGAAAGTATCTCAGAAGAATAGTGGTTAGGAGAACAAATAAATTGCCACATGCTTACTGCTCAAGTACACTACTGAAAACAACTCCGTGTATTTCCTTGCAGTGAAGAAAATATGCTTCTAGGGGCACCTGAGTGGCTCAGTCACTTGAGCGTCTGATTCATGATTTAGGCTCAGGTCATGATCTCATGGCTCATGGGTTCGAGCCCCACCTCGGGCTCTGCTATCAGTGCGCAGCCTGCTTCAGGTCCTCTGTCTCCCTCTCTCTCTGCTGCTCCCCTGCTTGCACGCTCTCAAAAAAAAAAAAACAAAAACAAAAACAAAAAAAAAAAACCACAAAGCAAAGAAAATCTCCTTGTAGCCCCTTGTCTGCTTCACTTATGACTCCCATTAAAGCACAACTGAACGGGTGAGGAGGAGAATGAGGATCTCCTTTGTTTGGTTGCCTTTTAGACTTTTCCCCCTGTCTGTGAGTGAGCCACATTGAATAAACAATGAGTTGATGGAGAAATATGTGTCTAATTAAGCTGTTGCCTCTCTGATGCATTTCAGGTCCCTAACATTTACCACATTAAAGATAATGAAATGCTAGTTCGGCCACGTACTGCTCTCCTTCGGTGAGACCTCATGTTGTGAGGCGGTAAACACACTGCCAGGCTGTGGATTTTATTAGAGGCAGTAAGTAGTGGCGGGAATAATAAGCAGTGCCAAAGTGATCCATGCTCATGCCTGTCAGTCTCCCTCTCCTCTGTGAGGAAGCCAAGGGCCTCATTTCCACTGTGTTATATAAGCTGAGAAACGGAATCGTGATGCTTTGATGGGCTGCACACAGTTCCCGGCTGTCATCTTGCCAAATCCTTCAAGACATCCAGCTTCTCCCTTCAACAATTCCCCAGGCGGGCATTTGGTATGCACTCTATATGCTCCTTCAGTGACCCACACATACATCACAAAACATTTTTGTTTTATTTGGATTGCAACATTGCCTAAATATTTGTCCTTATTTTTCTGAGATGCATGGAAACCGGATCAGGCCGAATGTGAAGCAAACCAGGCCTGTCTAATTCATCCAGGCCACTCATTAACGTCCTCCCATTCACTCAGATCTGGGGCTCATTTGGGTCCTCCTCATGGTGACTATGAGTGGAGCTCACAACACCAATGGCTGCCAGGCCGTACATCTCCACAAGGTCGTTAGAGCGAGGCAGAACACAGCTCCACGATTTGGGGTGATTAACAGGCTGACATGACGCGTCTGTCTTCCAGACTTCACGATGTGCTCTTTTGAAGGAGACGATGACTTCACCAGAGCAGAGCAGATATATCTGTGCCCGATGAGATTTATTCAGGGCCACATTTACTGAGCAGCCTCTGGGTACCAAGCCAGAGGTGCTGGAGCTCAGAGGGAAAAGAAGTTTCCTGATTGACACACGACCGAACGCATCTCTATCAAGTGAGAGAAATGCACTGTCAGCGTGTTATGGGACACTGAAGAAGGAATCGCTAATAATACCAAGAAGGGCAAGGGCAGAGAAAGCTTCTCAAGAGACTGGTATGCACATGAAGGAAGGGATATTCATTGGAGCCCCACCAAAGCAATTTTGAAAAAGTACAACGAAATCTTCTCTGGGAAAAGTGAGGGGCCTAATTATGAAATGCCACAAAGAACACTCCTGGTTAAGAGATGAAGAGCAGTCGGTAGTAAGGGGCGCAATTCCACTGTCCGTTCAAGGCGATTAACATAAAACAAAAACAAACAACAATAAAAAACCCCCAAGATTCTTCAAAATGGAAAAGCTGCATAGTAAATATTACTCTTGGACTTACTCAACTTTGTATTCTCAGTACCCCGTGTGTCTCAGTAAATTGCGTATGGCGGAATACATGAATGAATGATTTATTATACATCCTGAAAATACATATACATACACACACACACACACACACACACACACACGTGTAGAATGTGTGTGGAAGCAGGTGGCATGTGTAGAGTATGTGAAAACAGACACACTTGCAGACAGGGCCGCTCTAACTGGCACAGCTTTTGGAGACATGGTGCTAATAACAGCCTGGTTTCAGCACTGGAAACCAAGTGTAACCTGGAGAGTACACTCCAACCACCCCAGCCACCTGCAGAAGAGTTTCTCCTATCATTGCTTGAAAAGGAGATTGGGTGAGAGAGAAGAGACACATAGATGGTTTCTGTTTACTTTCTTCCATAAGGTCTGCCGCATTAAGAACAGTGTCATGGCACATAAGAAGCCAGTGTTGGAGAGGATGTGGAGAGAAAAGGAAGCTTTATACACTGTTGGTGGAAATGCAAGCTGGTGCAGCCACTGTGAAAAACAGTAGGGAGTTTCCTCCAAAAATTAAAAACAGAATTATCCTATGATCCAGTAATCTCACTATTGGGTATTTACCCAAAGAATACAAAAACTCTAGTTCAAAAGGATATGTACACCCCTATATTTGTTGCAACATTATCTGCAATTGTCAAATTATGGAAGCAGCCCAAATGTCCAATGATAGATGAATGGGTAAAGACGTGGTGTAGCTATACGACGGAATATTATTCAGTCAGAAAAAAAGAATTAAATCTTGGCATTTACAAGATGTATGGGGCTAGAGTATAATGCTGAGTGAAATAAGTCAGAGAAGTACGAATACCATATGATCTCACTTGTGGAATTTAAGACAAAACAAGCAAAGGAAAAAGAGAGAGAGAGAAACCAAGAAACAGACTTTAACTATAGAGAGCAAACTGATGGTCGCTAGAAGGGAGGTGGGGGGGATGGGTGAGATAGGGGGAAAGGATTAAGAGTGGATTTATCACGACGAACACTGGGTAATGCACACAATTGCTGAATCACTATATCATACACATGAAACTAATACAACACTGTTAACTATACTGGAATTAAAAACTTAGTAATTTTTTTAATTAAAAAAAAAAAACAGTGTCATGGCACCTAACAGAGAAACACTCAAAGAGCAAACTAAAGCCAGAAGTTGCATTTCTGAGCCATCCTTCCGTTGCCCACTCCTCTGTCTTTCTTTGGCCACCCCACTCAGCTTTCACCGTTTCTCCAGAATAAGCTGGCTAAATGTGTTCTAAATAGTAACTCCAGGAGCTTTTCCCATCATGCTGTGTTTGAGTAGGATGTGCTCTCTCCTTCCTTGGAGTGGCATTTGATCATGGATCTGGAGACAGGTGGGATGACTCCTAGGATGGGTCTGAGCGCAACGATCTATAGAAACAATGAGGAGGCACCACCCCAGCCTGTGGTAGAAAGTAAAGGTGAAAGGAAGAAACAGCATGAGTCTTCTAGAAGGGAAATCATCTGGAGTGAACCTTGAACGAGGAATATGTGTTAGCTGGGCTAAGAAATGGAGAGTGGAATTGGAGGCAGAGAGAACAGGATGCTCATAACATGGAGGAAAGGCCAAGCAAGGGTGATTGGCACCTACAAGTGTTTGGTTTCAAAGGATCAAAGGATTCATGGAGGGAGAGGGCCAGAGCGAGGCTTTGGAGCTGCACTGGGCCAGAACTTGAAATACCTTGTATGGGTGCTAATGAGTTAATGCTTTATCCTTAAAGGTGGTGAGGATAGCACAGAGCTCTCAGTGCATTTCGGAGAAGGACCTGGAGGAAAACAGAACCCTTTGGGATGCTCTCCTTGTGGTCAAGGGGTGAGGAGGGGAAGGATCTAGGGCTTCTTCACCCCATGACAGCACTTGTCTCAGATTGCCTTGTTTTCACGTTAATTCTACAAATAAATGATCTTTCCAGCAGAGGTCATGTCTTTTTTTTTTTTCCCTCCCAGCCCAAAGTGTATTTATTTACATCACGATCTGTGTGAGTGCTTAGGAATGTGATGAGCGGGCTGAATTTCTGCAGGTCCAATCCATTGGCAGGTAGTCGCTAGTCTAGCATGATCTTTCTTCTTCCTGCTTTATGTTTGCCTTTGGCCTATTTCAGTTTCCAGGACCTCCATCAGGTGAGGAGGCGATAATGTTTAAATTGTATTTTTCTTTCTCGTACTCTGAAAATTAAGACTAAAAAAATAGAAGTGATCTTCAAATGCGTTGTTAAAATTCAGCTATACTCTGACCACTTAGTAGCTATATACTGACAGGAAATTTCTTAGAAAAACAGAGGTCCTTGTGGAGCCATGCTTGAGGGAACTTCGTCACCATCAGAAGACCCTCTTTAGCTAGGAAAGTCTTCATTTTCTTTTTTGTTTGCCAGAGGTGTTCTATTTTTTATGTATCATTATCTAAAGTGTTGGGAATACATTGTTTATCAATAATTTTACAGAATATCCTAAGACAGCCGGAGGAGAAATGAAAATGGCTCACGAATGGGAATGGTCGTGTCTTAACAAATGTTATTGAACATGTACACTGGATTGGGAACCATCCTAAGCCCTGGGGACTCTGCTGTGAGCAAGCTAAGCCAGATCCATATTCTCATGGAGATATTTATTCAGAGGGGTTGCGGAGGGGAGGCAAACAATAAAAAATAGACAAGCAAGCCACATTCAGCGAGAGGGAAGTGCTGTGAAGAAAATAAAACAGAGTTGTGTGGTAGAAGGAGTGAGTGGAAGGAGGAAAAGCTCTCTCAGGGGAAGTGGTTCTAGCTGAGGCAATGATGAAGAGGTGTCAGCCATACAAAGGTCTGGGGAAAGGTCATTCTAGGGAGAAGGAGCAGTGACTGCAGAATTGCTCAGGTGAGAACTGAACCGGCTTGGGTGATCAAGGTGGAGAGAACTGCCCAGTGCAGTTGAGGCCTAGAGCTTTCGGGGACAGTGCTGCATCAGGAGCAGGTAGTGACCGGGTCCTGTGGGGCTTTGTCACCCATGGTGAGGAGTTTGGAGTTTATTCTAGGTAATTTGGGAGGTCGTTAGAAGGTATTAAACAAATGAATATTACAATATGGTTTAAATTGTTCAAAGTTTGCTCGGCCACTGTGCGGAAAATGGATTGAAAGATGATGAGTGGAATTAGGAAAGGTTGAAGTCCACTGAAAGGCATGATTGCGTGAGTGGTCATCAGCCAGGGCTGGAGCAGTGGATGGAGAGAAAGTAAGAGATCATGGCTCTGTGTTGGACTTGCTTATGAAGTGTGTGTGTGTGTGTGTGTGTGTGTGTGTGTGTGAGAGAGAGAGAGAGAGAGAGAGAGAGAGAGAGAGAGAGAGAGAGAATGGCTAATGGAAGAAATCAAGGGTATTGTGGTCACCTCAAGACCTGGCATGTAAGCAGCCCTAAATGAATGTTTGATGCATTGAAAACATGTTTCTCTTTATTTAAAAATTATCATCCCTCTGAATAATGATTTAATAACTGCACAGCCTGTGCATCATGTGAGCTTAATGAAAGTGTTCTGAGAGGTTTTTCAACAAAATTGCATTTAGAAGTAAATATTTACTTGAATACAACTCATTTGTGAAATTAAGTCATTTTTATGAGGCATACTCAATTATTTTTGTGACTAGTGAGCAGCATAAGTATCTATGGAATTATACAATGTGAAGCTTTTCTAACTAATTATCTTACTTGAGAAACATAAACACAGACTTTTTTTCCCCACCAAGTACAGTTACAGACAAAACAAGTTTCTTAGTACCTCAAAAACATCTAGCAAGTAGATGTGCAGCACCTTCCTGGGTACGTTTAGAAGTCTTGGAAAAACAGGAAGCCATGACTTCTGTGTCTTTTCCCAGTTGCAAAAGCAAATTCAGGGTCCTGAAATAAAATTCCGTCATGCCCGTCTATCATGTCTGCATGTGGTACTTTCCAGACCTGCTAGGGACATTCAGAGGAAGGAGAACCAGTCTCTGCCCTAGGTTCCTAGGTCAGTGGAGAGAGAGAGAGAGAAACCAACGACCAATAATGGTTTTGGTAAGTGTGGAGTGGAGGGTAGATACAAACTCAGGATGCTGCTCTCAGAGCCCAGAGGGCAGCAGGTAAGGGGGAGGCAAGCATTCCAGGGAAGACTTCCTTGGCTGTGAGAGACACGACTAGAATCCTTCAGGGTGAGCAGGAGCTGTGTGGACAAAGACAGGGGAAAGGCAGAGAAGGGCCAGGGTTGGGAGGTGAGAAAGAGCTCAGTGGAGGGATTGTGAAGGAGGTGACGAGAGTCATAGCAACAGGTGAGGTGGGATCTGCTGGGTCACAGAGGGCCTTGCCCGCCATGCCATGCTGAGGACTTCCTTCTGAGGACCGTGGGGAGCCCTTGAAGCTAACAAGCAGTAAGAAGAGGGAACAGATGGACCTTTCACAAAGATCTATTATTAGTGTGGAGGGTAGGCTGAAGGCCGGCGTCTGAGGCAGAGAGAGAGAGTGGGAGACTTCTGGGCCCCCAGACAGGCACATTGAGGCTCTGGGATTGGGAAAGAGGGAATCAGGAAGTAGAATAAACCTCGGGGATGTGAAAAGTAGCTAAAGGAGGAAGCAAGGCTGGATTAAATTTAGGCTGAACCTGGATTATTTTATATTTTAACAAAACAAGGAAGCAGGTCACCAAAGCGAAGGCTCTCAAGCCTTAAATAACTACAAAGCATAACAGCATTACATCTCCAGGCTAAGATTTTTTTTTTTTTTCTGATTTAACTCCTTTATTTCATAGATGAGGTCTAGGACCTGTGCATGTAATTATATATTTATTAGTTGTTTGATGCTAGTTTGTGTTTTTAAATCTATATATATATATATATATATATATATATATATATATATATATATAAAATTATATTTGTGTCGCCCCCTAAGCAATTTGCCTTATCAAGGCATTGAACAAGAATCATGAGATTCTTGATCGGGGCAGAGAGGCATGCTAACTAAAGGAGCTGGTTACCAGAAACATCTGGGGGTCAGGCTCACAAGCCACTTTCCCCTCACTGGGCTGCCTTTTACTTGTCTGTAACTGGGGTGGTAAAAACTATTTTGACACCCTTTGAGTTATAAGGTGGTATTTATTAATTTGAGTTGTTCATTTGTTTATATATTTTAACTCACTGTATTCCTCAAACCCTCCTATGAGGTAGATCGTCCATTATTAATCCTATTTTACAGATGAGGAAATTAAGGCACAAAGCATTTCAATAACTTGCCCGTGATCATGCAAATAAATGGAAAATAGGAGACTTGAAATGGATAGTCTGTCTCCAGGGTCTTTACCCTTGACCACTGAACTCTGTAGCTGCATTCCTTGCCTTGCTTTAATTTTCCATTCAGCTCTTAGGTGGCTTTTTAACTTGTTTTTCTTTTCTTTTTTTTTCTTTTCTTTTTTTTTTTTTTTGCAAATACAAACACTAGTTCATTAAACATGCTTCTATGGAACTCCTTGGTTTCATGCACAAGTTCCTTCCACAGACAATTGTTAAATTAATTAACTAAGGAGGCCATTAGACTGAGGTGGTTTTAAAGCCTTGGTAGCCTCCATAACCAAACCGCAACCTAAGCCTGTAAATGACTCAAGTTTAAGAAATCAAAACCTAAGGATAACCAATCACAATCAGCCAACTACACTTTCCCAAATATGGCAAACCCTTCAGCTCTAGCCAATCGTATGATCGCCTTCCTTTGCCTCTGCATCTTCTCTATAGAAGTCTTTCCCCAGCTCCTGTGGGTAGAGCGCTCCTAACATTACTTTGGTGTTGCCTGATTCAAACAGATTTTTGCTCAAATACATTTTTAGCATGACTCAGTTTATCTTTTAATGCTATGAATGTCATTGCTGAGTCCTAGAGTACTCATTCAATCTCTAGGCCACTGCGTGCTGGTTTCTGCCCCCATCACTTAACCCATACTGCTCCTTTACAACTTATCAGAAGCCCCCGTGCTGCCTTACCCAGAATGTGTCAGCCTTTGGTCTAACTTGCCAGCTCAGCAGCATTCAATGACCCCCTGATCATTGCTCCCTTCCTCAAACAGTTCTCTTTTGTCTGCAGCTGTACTTCATTCCAAAGGATTGTCCCTCTCCCTCTTTTCTTAGTGCCTTGGTCCACATCTCTAAATCTTTCTACCCCTTCCCCATTGGAGATCCTCAGGACTCAGGATCCTTTGCCCTCCTTTCATCTTGGGCTCCCTAAACATCTTATTCCAGTATGTGGATCTTGAAAGATCATTTACCCACTGGCAACTCTGAAATTTCATCTCCATCCCAGACCTCTTCGGAGCTCTGGAAGTATACATCAAACTGCCTCTAAGACAGTTCTGCTTGAGTATCTCAGAAGGATCTCAAACCTAACAGATTCAAAACCACGCTAGCCCTGCTTCTCTTCCAATTTTTCTGATCTTAGTAACTGGTACTTCCAGTAACCCAGATGATTATCCAAGAAATGCCAGTCTTGGAAATCATGTTTCTGGTGGTCCTACACAAATACGTTGCCCATTGATTCCGCTTTCCCCATATATCTGATTCCTTCTGGTTTTCTCCATCTCGACTGTGAACACCCCAGTCCCGGCCTCTACCTATCTTACCAGAGCTATCGAAAGTCCTCTCAGTTGCTTCCCTACTTTTGATCTCCATACAGCATCCTAGTGATCACCAAAAAATGAAACTCTGATGTTGCCCTGCCTACGGCTTAAAAATGTTCGATGCGCTTCCATTAGGAGGAAATTGAAACACCTCATCCTGTTCTAAAATGTTCATCTTGTTCTCAAAGGTGGTTCAAGTGGTTCTCAGCTTTGGTTGTACATTAGAATCACTGGGGGAGCTATTTAAAAATTCTTTTGTCCTGGGGAGCCTGGGTGACTCAGTCAGTTGAGTGTCCCACTCTTGATTTCAGCTCAGGTCATGATCCCATGGTTGTGGGATCAAACCTCAAGTCAATCTCTGCATCGAGTGTGGAGCCTGCTTGAAGTTGTCTCTTTCTCTCCCTCTGCCCCTATGCCCCTGCATGCTCACTTGCTCTCTTTCTCTCTGTCTCAAATAAATAAATAAATAAATAAATAAATAAATAAATAAATATTCTTTTGTCCAGAGCCTACTTAAGACCAAACAAATATTATGATCTCTGCTGTGGAACATGGGTACTGGTACTTTTTCAAACTTTCCCTAGTAATTCTTAGAAGAAGCCAAGGTTGAGGACCATTGAGCTACCCCTTATTTAATTCTGCAACTAATCTAACATTCGCCCCTCATTGAAAAAACACACGCTTTAAAAAAAAAAAAGAATAAAAGAAAAAACACATTCTGACCACAGTAAGTCCTTGCAGTTTTATACTTTATGGCTTTCAAATATTCTCTTCTGTCTGCCTGGAATGCTTCATTCTGGGTCGGGCTAAATTACACTCACACTTCAAATCTCAGCCCATACTTGCCTTCAGCAGAAAGGCCTTCTCCTGCATTTCAGTTTTCTGCCCTCTGGTTTACTCTCCAAGAGACTTACTTATTTTATTTCATTGTCTCATTTAACATGCTGTGTAATTACGTATTTAGCTGCACGGTTGTTTACTCAATGTCTTTCTTCCCCGACTGATCCATGAAGGTAGGAACCCAGTTTGTTTGGCTGACATCACTCTCTCAGCACATATCACGAGGCCTATCCCACAGCAGGTCCTCTATGGGTACCAGGGTCATAAAGAACAGCAGTTGGTCCGATAGCAGTTAGCTATGCCATTTACTAGCCTGTTGATAATTGGAAAATCATGGCTCTCCCAGAATCTTAGTATGAAACCTGGACTATCTTGCCCACTTTAGAGTCATTTGAGATTCAAGTAGGAGGATAGGTCTGGATGTGCCGTGTGTATCATAAGCCTTACATAAATATTAGTAAAATTGCCAATGTTTTTCAGTAATTATCAGCTCAATCCATCTGTCAATATAGTCTTTCTTTTTAGATATCAGGAAAATGGTTCAGAGAGTTTAAATCATTTGCCTCAGTCTCTAGATGTGCCAGCCTATGAGCAGAGAGTAACCAGATCCTAGCACAGCCCTATCTCTTCTCCTCTGTGTGCTTTCCCTCTTCTCTCCTTCTCTCCTCCTCTTGGCTCCCCATTGTCTCAACCACCACCTCTGTCTTGAAACATAATTACTTTCTAACACCAATAATCCTCATTGACCTCATTCTCAAAACTTTGATGTACCAAGGGACCATTTCCTACAAACTACTGCTCAGCAAATTATTTAATAGTACCCAGGGTGCTGCTGAGAGCCAAAGCAACTCCCCAAAATGACGATAGAAACTAGGGGCCGTGGGCCCCTTCATAGCTGCAAATCATTCAATTGTCCTCTTCTTAAACTGGAAGAGCAAGGAGTGATAAAGCAGCAGAGGACTCAATTCGCATATGGGATTTGTTTTAAGATCCTGATGTGTTTTTTAATGGGAGAGCAAGGAAATACAAAAACAACATTCGTTCAATAGACACTTAGTGAGCATTCACTGCAGTTAAGAGCTAGGTTTTTTTTTTTTAAGTTTATTTATTTTGAGAGAGAGGCTCTTCCTATTGACCACCATTTCTTGGAAGAGCTCTGCTTCTTCTGAGCACTGTCCCTTCCCTGGAAGTTCTACACACAGGCTGAGCCCCTCTGTCTTCCCTTCTGCTGCCTCCTTCGTGCTCCTGTTGCTGCATCTGTCAGTCATTCCATGTCCCTTCCTCTCTCTGGAGGGTGTTCGTGTGAGTATGGACCTTCCAGTTGGTTGGAACGTACAGATTCCGGTTGTGCATCCCTTGTCTTCTTCCTGCTCTGTCTCCATAGACCGTTTCTCTGAATTTCACATCATCTGCTGGAAATCAACCCAGGGGTGGATGCTCTTCACTCTCAACATGTCCCTTCCCAAAGCCCTGACTGCTCAGGGATCCATCCCAACCAGAGCTGCCAAATAAAATACAGGAGACCTAATTAAACATGAATTTCATATACGTCGGGAATATTTTTTTGGTAAAAGCATGTCCCAAATATTGCTTGTATATTGCATATACAAAAATGTATTTGTTGTTTATTTGAAATCCAAATTGAACTTGGCCTCCTGTTTTGAGTTTTGCTAAATCTGGCAACCCTAATCCCAGCTCTTCCCTTTCCCGGGGGCCCAGGCAGTGGGAAGAAGCAGGGAAGCGAGGTTGAGAGGGATAAGCCACAGGATCCTGCTCCAGTCCTGGCTCTTCTGTGTACTCATGGTGACCTTGGTGGAGTCTTTGTCCCTCTCAGTGATTCAGTTTCCCCATGTGCACAAGGGGGGTTAAATCAGGTGGTCTCTGAGGATGTTACTGGATCTCACCCTCTGGCATAGGAGAGAGGTTTTGTATTTTCTCTACGCCTACCACCTTGTTCAGATGGTAGGAGGGATGGTTAATTACAAACCTTGTTCCCACCAGATAGAACCGTCTGGTTTCAAAGATTGTTTTTTATTCACAGGCAGCATGGTATTATAGGGAAAAACAAAACGAAACAAAACAAGATTTTGACATCGTGAGTTGAACACTTGGCAATACCATTTACAAATGACCTAGCCTGTGTAAGTCTTAGTTTCTTCATCCTTATTACAATTGGAGGATTGATGTAAGCTCCTAGAACCCTCTCTAGCGCATAGCAAGCACTTAATAAGTGGTAACCATTATCAGTGAGTCTGGCAAGCAAGGGTTATGACTCAGGATTTGCGCTCTAATTATTAGATGGAAAAAAAAAAGATGTAAACACACACACACACACACACACACACACACACACACACACGTATTTGGAAAGCTAAACTTCAAAGATTAGCTGGCCATTAGCACCGAGGAAAGCCTGGAACCTTCCTCCTTGTAGAGAAGACTACAGTAGACCTGCATCTCTTCAGCTTCATGAGAAGGCAGTTGCCTTAGATCCCAGCTCTTAGACTCTTAGAGCAAGTTCACAGACAGCTTGCAAGGATGGGTATAGCCTGGAGTCCTTTTTCAGGCTTGGCAAATCAGCTCAGACTAATGGATCTTCCAGCAGACTTCTTGCAACTGTCAGAGCCTGGCTCTAGTGCACAAACTCCAGGCTCAGGATGTCTGGCCAGCTCCCAGGCAGTTGGAAGCATCCAGTGCATTCTTGGCCACGGCACATAATATGTAGATGAGGAAGTGGGAAGCATAATTTATTCTTTGGGCAAACTGGGGGCTGATGAATGGGTATGTTGACCCAACTTTCTCATTGGAGTGCCAGCTGCAGAAGATAGATTAAGTCCTGAACTGGGGTTGCTGACAGTGAGTCCAGGAAGTCTAGAAGAATAGAGGAAGTTGAGAAAGATGGGGAAAACTGGCATCCAAGACAGCAGGTGCCCAGGTATGCAGGGGTATCTGTGCTGCCTGAAGGGAGAGCAGAGAGGCAGTCTGGGGGGTTGGAGGGAGACTCTCATCTTTTAGTGGAATTAGTCTACTCAGAATAGAGTTCAGGCCCCTAGGAAGCACCATGTCACTATTAATGACAATATTAACAGCTAACATTTATTGAGCACTTACTGTATGCCAGGAATTATACTAGGAACTTGACATGGATTGTGGAATCCAAACATCATGATTCCTCTCCATGGTATTTACTAATAGCAGGGCTCATATTTTAGCTGGTACATTTGGGTGTTAAAATATTGGAGTAGTTCAAATCCAGTTCGTAAATAGCCGCTGACCTGATCTCCCTGAGTGTCTCTCCACCCTCTGGATGCCTCTGTTCCTCCCAAGAGGCAGGAAAGCAGGGGGCCATTCTGAGGGGTCTGTGCCACAATATACTGCTAAGTATATATATATTTTTTTTCAACGTTTTTATTTTATTTTTGGGACAGAGAGAGACAGAGCATGAACGGGGGAGGGGCAGAGAGAGAGGGAGACACAGAATCGGAAACAGGCTCCAGGCTCTGAGCCATCAGCCCAGAGCCCGACGCGGGGCTCGAACTCCCGGACCGCGAGATCGTGACCTGGCTGAAGTCGGACGCCTAACCGACTGCGCCACCCAGGCGCCCCAGTATATATTTTTAATGTTGCGCGGTAGACTGAGTAATGGCCCCTAAAGGTATCTAAGTTCCAGCCCTTGGAATCTATGAATGTTACCTTATACGGCCAAAGAGACTTTGCAGATGTGATTTAATTAAGGACTTTGAGATAGGGAGATCATCCTGGGCGCAATCAGAAGTGTCCTTATAAGTGAGAGGCCAAGGGAGATTTGGCACGGAAGCCTGAAGGTGATATAATGATGTAAGCTGAGGGAGATTTGAAGATGCCATGCCACTGGTTTTTAAGATGGACGGGGTAGCCACCGTCCATGGGATGAAACTCTTGAGGCTGGAAAGGAACAGGAAATGGTTTCCTCCCTAGAGCTCTGGAGGGAGTACCTTGGTTTTGGCACAGTGAGACTGACTTCAGACTTCTGGCCTCCAGAACTATAAGCAAATAGATTTATGTTCTTGAAGCCACTGAGTTTGTGATAATTTGTTAGAGCAGCCATAGGAAACTAGTCCAGTTGTCCTAGTAACAGCCTCAGTGGAGGAGATGAAAACTTGATGGGTAAGTGATGTGCTCCAAGTTGATGATTTGCTTTTGAATTTTGGCTGGCTTACTTCAGAACCCATGTTCATAACCACTAAGCTGCCTTCCAATAATGCTGCAAAGAAATGGCCATTAAACCCATTTCAACATGAGATGGATCATAGAAACATAGAGATTTACATGACTTTGTCTGAGGTCAGAGCTTTGCCTAAAGGACAGAGCTGGGATTCAGAACCCAGGGTCATCCCGTTTTGATGATTTCTATATTACAAAGTCCCCCTGCCCTGTAACCTGGGCTAAATAATGCTGTAACTTGGAGATTTGTGCGTATCTAGGATTCAACCCGGGTCACCAATTGGACTCCCAAGGGACAGCAAGCCACCCCTTCCAGTCCTGGAGGCAAGACTGAAGGTATTCGTCTTGGCCAAATGGAGTGGCTTAGGAATGTGGGTGGGGAAGCAGCCTGGATGTGCCAGTTGGGCTGCTACAGGGAGCTGTGAATACCAGGGTGGGGAAAGGAAGTGGGCCTGAGTCAGCCAAGCCGCACGCTGCTCTTGAAGAGCCTGCTTTCTGGATTCGGCAATATCCAGAGAGAGCAGTGGGAGGATGCCTGTTGATTGGCAGGCAGGCTGAGGGGCCCATGGGGTGTCTGTTAGCCAGGGCTTTCCTGGCCAGCTGTGGTCAGTTTTTGCCAGTGCCTCCATTCAACCCTGGATTCTGTGAAAGGCTTCCTTGAGCCAGGTCACCATGCAGAATTTGGGGTCAGGCCAAAGAATAAATGCAGAAACTCAACAGTCTATGAGAGGCTATGTAAATAGTATCTTGGGCTCAGATTAATGTTTTATTCTCCCTGCACAGACCATTTCTCTTGGGCATTTTCTCCAAATTATGAGGCACATTTTCTCCACGTCTATGAAGCAATATAAGATGAGTACCAGAAGATGGAGACTGGTTCCTGGGAGGGCAGAGAAAGGAAGGGCCCCATCTGGTTGGGGCATCAGGGAACATTCCCCATGGATGTTAGACTGAGCCTTGGAGAATGAAGCGTACCTGGGGTGGATTGAATTGTGTCTTCCAAAAAGAGACACCAACCCCAAGTACCTGTGAATGTGACTGTATTTGGAAATAGGGTCTTTGAAGTTGTAATCAAGTTAAGATGAGGTCCTTAGGGTGAGGCCTTAATCCAGTATGACCGGCGTCCTTATTAGAAGAGAAGGATGCCATATGAAAGCCCAGAGACATGCAGGCATGAAGGGAAGGATGCCATGTGGTGACAGAGGCAGAGATTCAGTGATACAGCTATAAGCCAAAGAACACCAAGGACTTCTGGCCACCACCAGAAGCCAGGAAGAAGCAGGGAGGGTTTACCTATTGGAGAAAGCACAGCCCTGCTAACACCTTGATTTCAAACTCCTTGATTCCAGAACTGTGAGAGGATAAATTTCAAGTCACCCAGTTTGCTGTACTTTGTTCTGGCAGTGCTGGGAAACTAATGCAGGACCAGAGGGTTTGTGCCTTGAGATACTTCATTCCTTTTCATGTCTCCTGCAGACCTGGTTCACAGAGGCTTGTGCTCAGGCTGAAAGTGTAGCTGTGGGAAGACCCATACGAGTAAAGGCCTAGTGGCTGAAAGGTTTGGATCACGTCTGAGGGAAAAAATGAATTTGGCCACAGAGCGGCCAGCCATGGTGAATGGGGCTGGATAGGCAGACCGGGGCCAGATTGTGACAGGCCTCGTTCCCAAGCCAAATACAATATTTTCAGCCTTGGACTTCCTCTTTCTCAGAGGGATAAAGCATGTGAGTCTCACATAAATTACCACAGGACAAAATATCAGAGACAACCTCCCCCTTCTCTACACCTTCCAGAGATACACTGTAAGTTTTGTTTTGAAAATTCCCACTTCTCTGTTCTGAGACGTCAACAACCTCCCTAATTTCACCTCCAATTGGAACCAATTGGAAGACAGAGGTAAGAGTCAGCACAATGAATACCAAGAGATGACTTTCAATATGGTAAAACCTGTTGTAGTGTGTGGTTCTGTGTTAGAGCCAAATATGCCTGACTTGGGGATAGTTAAACCATAAGAAGGCTGGAATCTGCAGAGCAGACCCACTGAGCCATAATCACTGGGTGGAAGAGGAGAATGCCCAGTCCCAGGATTTTTGATGAAGATGTACATAGGGAGCCATGCAGCAAGAGCCATCTGCACCAACCAAGGGACTGACTGCACCTCTGAAGAAAGAGTCAGGGCAGGGCGGGAGGCCAAAGTACTCAAGGAAATTCAGAGGTGTGGACAATAAGCTTTCCACCCCCTTAGAACCCAAATATTTTGCCTGCATGTGTCTATGTGACAGCTTCCTGGGTTGGGGGGGGGGGCGGCGCTCAAGTGCAATGTGGGAAGGAGAAAGGAACACCCTTCAAATCAAGACAGTGAAGGCCTATGGAACTTTGATGGGAAACTGGGTGGGAGGGAACACTGGGATTGGAATCAGAAGACGTGGGATATTTTTGGCTTTGCCATAAACTTGGTGACCTTCTTGCAAGCTCCTTTTCCTTCTGGGCATCAGTTTGTCAGTTGGACCGAGACAAAGTACATACACATTTGTGTGTATGTGTATTTATATACGCTATACATCACTTATACATAGAGTTGTATGTATGTTATATTTATATATGGTCCCTCTAAGCCCAGAGCTAAAGTGATGATCCTGGGGAGAAAGGCCTGACTGAAATGTCTCTGGATGAAACGTATGGACAGTTCCTTAAGTGAACATCGGTAGAACAAATGACCACCGAGATTACTTTGCCCAGATGAAAAGAGAGAAAACTGGTTCATCACTGCAGGCTTCCAAGCATCTCGCAGAGCAGTCCACTTTTCATCCTGGCATTTGGCATCCCTTTGGCATGGACTGGGAACAGTCCTTGTGGTGATAAACAGAAAATGATTAGCCCTCTCAGCATGGGAATGATGGTGTCCCTAGAGCTGGGAGACAGAGAGGGCTCCCCCGAGCCCCAAACCCCACTTTGTCTTGGTGGGAGAGGGTGGAGGAAGCAGGACATCAAGCTTCTGGGTAGAAAGTGGCCTTCCCGAAAGCTCTGGGCTCCTCATGCCTCTGTCTGCCCCTAACTGAGCTCTGGGGGATTCCCAGAGCTCCATCCTCAGTCCACAGCCCTTCTCTTGATGTATATTCTCCCCTGCTGCTTTAACCACCTCCTTTAACATGCTGAGGACTCCTAGATCTGTGTCTCCCCGCTGCCCCAGGCTCGGTTATCCTATTGCCTAGAGGACATCTCCACCTAGATGTTCCAGAAGAGCCTCAAACCCAGCATGTGCAAACTCAGTATCTTTTTTCCTTGTCCACAAATCTATTTTCCTTTCTCAGTGAATGATGCGACCTCTACCTGGTGACCCAAGAGAGAAACAGTCGTCCAAACACCCTTTCTCTCTCCCCCGCCAAACACTGAGTCCTGACAATTCTGTTCCCTCACTATCTCCTGATCTGCTCCTTCCTTTCCATCCTCACTCTACTTGTTCCTAGCAGGCTCCCAGTTAGTCTCCTTGCCTCTGATCTCACTTTCTTCCCACCACCTTCCTCCAGACCAGGGCTTAGCTCTTTTTTTTTTTTTTTCTGTAAAAGGATGGGTGATGAATATTTTTGGCTTTATGAGCTCAATGGTCTCTACTGCAACTACTCAACACTGCAGTTGCAATGCAAAAGCAGCCATAGACAATACACAAATGAATGACGTGTCTGTATTCCAACAAAAATTATTTACAAAAACAGGTGGAGGGCCAGATTCGTATACTGGGCTTAATGAGATCTCTCTAAAAAGAAGTAGGATCATGTTTGCTGTCTTGCTTAAAAACCTTCAGTGCTTCCCCATCACCTCCAAGCTCTTCCCAAAGCACAGCGGATCTGGCCTCTTGCTACCTATTACACTGGAGATCGCATTATTCCCTCTGCATTGTTTGTAGCTCTGTCTTGTTTGCAGTTCCCAGAACGTATTGTTCTATTTGTCAGTTTCATACCTTTGCTTGCCTGTCTCCTCAGCCTAGAAGGCTGTTTATCTTCCTACCACCAAGCTTCTGGGGATGCTGCTTATCTTTGTACACAACCCATATACTGTCTTTTCTTGACTTCATTCCTTCATTTGTGTATTCATTAAGCATTTATTTATAAGCCAATTGGTGAGCAGCATTTATGCTCCAGGAAAGGCCTATACCAAGCATGGTGAAAATGGGGAGTGGGACCTGGGGACAGTTTGGCATGGGTCTCATCAGAATAGGTTGGGGTTTGAGGCATTTTCTCCAAATGAGATGACCTATAGGATTAAGAAAAGGCATTTATCATGTAACTTAAAATTTGTACCCCCAAAACATCTCAAATTCAGTTCAAGATACATTATTATTAAATTTTAAAAAATACTTGAATTGGGGCACCTGGGTGGCTCAGTCGGTTGAGTGTCTGACTTTGGCTCAGGTCACAATGTCACAGCTTGTGAGTTCGAGCCCCGCATCAGGCTCTGTGCTGACATCTCAGAGCCTAGAGCCTGCTTCAGATTCTGTGTCTCACTCTGTCTCTGCCCCTCCCCTGCTTGCATTCTGCCTCTCTTTCTCTCTTAAAAATTTTTTTTTAATTTAAAAAAATACTTGAATTATTCTGTGACTAAGAGAATAACATTGCTTTCTGTTTAGAGAAGAGAGGGAAACAAACCACAAGAGACTCAACTGAGTTTGTTAGAAAACAAACTGAGGGTTGATAGAAGGAGGGGGGTGGGAGATGGGTTAGATGGGTGATGGGTACTAAGGAGGGCACTTATGATGAGCACTGGGTGTTGTATGTAAGTGATGAATCACTGAATTCTACTCATGAAGTCAATATTGCACTGCATGTTAACTAACTAAAATTTAAATTAAGGAAACAACAACTTTCACTTATTACATGTGAGCATTTTAAAAGCAGCATAATTTTTGTAATTTCTTTCTGGCATTGCTTAATTTTTAATTGTATTGGAAGTTTAAAATAAATATATATGGGCCCCTCTGGAGTTCTAAGAGGCTGTGAGACAGTGATTATCACAAGGGGGCAGCTGGGAGAGGGGTATCTTGAGTTACTTTTCCCAAATCTCTAATAGTCTCCCTGCCAAAGCCATGCCAAGCATACTTGAGATCACTGTAACAAGCAGTATAGGGCCTGCTGGAAAATGGAGCTTTGGCCCTACTTTCATTCCGTGTAGGTTGCTGTCCCTAAACATCTTCTGGGTAGAAATTCCATAGGTGCCACTGCTCAGATGCTGGACATACAGTGGTGACTGAGACAGACGGGGTGTCCCCAGTCCCAGATGCTCCATCACCATGTAAATCACAAGTGAATAAACAATATGGCGTGAGCTACTAACAAAGGTGATAAGACAGACAGGGACAGATGGAGGTAGGAGAGAAAGCTCTGGCAGAGCCACCAGGCATTTCCACTTTAGATGGAATGGCCACAAGAATATTTCCCGAGTTGTACAATCTCTGGCTGTGGTCTCACTGCACTTGGCTAGTGTGGTATTTAACCCTGCCACACTTTATTTATTCATTTGTTTACTCATCTGGTGCTCCCTGTGGACTGTGAGCTCCTCATCAGCAGAAACCTCACTGAGTGCTCCCCGTCTCTCTTGTGCCTGGAACCCGGTAGCTGCTTCATTAGAATTTGCTGAATGAGTACATCCAGCTGCACCCTCCAAACACTGCCTGCATTTCTGCCACCAACCACAGGAAGCCATTTAGGGAGACCAAGGCAGTGTCAGTGTAAATCTTGAAGTTAAGCTCAGTGGCAAGCCCACTTCAAAGGCAGATGACTGAAGAGAGACAATAATATATGTGCCTTAAATTTACCTTAGAGATTAAGAGCCAATATCTTCCAGACAAGCGCCGCTGGGGTTTCACCAATCACCTAGATGTCTGAAAACCAGCCCAAGACATTGAACACACACAAAATGTGGCCGAGTTGAGCTGGTTGTGGTGATGCCTCTAGATAAAAATAGCCACTCCACGGCCTGATCCTATAGCAGAGGCAAAGCCCTCTCAGTTCTGATGGGGGAGAGCGTTGCTATTTAAATCTTGCTTTTCAAACAGTTTTTAAAACATATTCTTTATTTCCCAGTCATGAAAAAAATACTTGCTTACTGCAGAACATTTGAAAAGTACAGAAAATTGCAAAGCCCCTCATCAAATGCTTTGGCACATTTCCTGCCAGCCTCACTCAACACAACTCATATGCTGACAGCAGTTAGGAGTAAGTAGAATAAGAGGGAAAATACCATTTATTTATCTCTTTTTATTGTGGCAAAATATACATAACACAAAATTTATCGTTTTAACTATTTTTAAGTATACAATTTAGTGGCATTAAAGTACATTCATAATGTTGTTCAAGCATCAACAATATCAATTTCCAGAAGTTTTCGTCATCCCAAACTGAAACTCTTACCCATTTGACAATAACTACCCATTTCCCCTTCCCCTCTTTTTCTATCCTCTGTCTCTATGAGTTTGCCTACTTTGGGTGCCTCATGTAAATGGAATCCTAGAGTATTTGTCCTTTTGTGCCTGGCTTTCATTTAATGTAATGTTTTCGATGCTTATCCATTTTGTATTTTGTGTCAGAATGTTCCTCCTTTTTAAAGGTGTTAAATGGATGAAACAAGGAAGCCAGTAGACTGAGGTAGCTCTAACGCCTTAGCAGTCTGTGTCGGCCAACCAAAATCTAGGCCCTATAAATGCCTCAAGGTTAAGAAATCAGAACCCGCGGAAAACCAGTCAGAGACAGCCAACTGGACTTTCTCAAATAAAGTGAACCCTCAAGCAACAGCCATTCACATGATTTCCTTGCTTTTCTTTGTCACTTTCTCTATAAATCTTTGTCCTGGCTCCTGTCGGTGGAGCGCTCCTGACCATTTCCTGTTGGGCACCGCCTGATTCATAATGATTTTTGCTTAAACTCTCAAAGTTTTTAATATGCCTCAGTTGATCTGTTAACAGGGGTAAATAATATTCCACTGTATATATACACCACACTTTGGTTATCCACTCACCCATCGATGGGCATTAGGGGGTTTTCTACCTTTTGGGTATTGTGAATAATGCTGCTTTCAATATGGGTGGGGCAAGTATCTATTTGAGATCCTGTTTTCAGTTCTTGGGGGTACATACCTAGGAGTGGAATTGCTGAATCACATGAAGATTCTCTGTTTAACTTTTTAAGGAAAAAACTGTTTTCCACACCTGTGGCAACATTTTACCACATTGTGTGCAAGGAAGGGTTCCAATTCTCCTCACACTGATCAACACATTCTTTTCTTTTTTTTTTTTAAGTTTATTTATTTATTTTGAGGGGGGAGGGGCAGAAAGAGAGGATCCCAAACAGGCTCTACGCTCAGTCTGGAGCCCGACACGGGGCTTCATCTCATGACCATGAGCCACCCAGGTGCCCCTCTTCTCCATTTTTTTTTTTTTATTGTAGCATCCTAATGGCTGTGAATTGATATCTCATCATGGTTTTGATTTGCATCTCTAATGTTTGTCTCTTTAGAGGAGGAGACTAAGTCACAGCAAAACAGTAACTTCTCCACATCACACTGCTGTTAAGTAGTAGGCACAGGATTCAAATCCAGTTTCCACTGACCGTAGCATCCAAACTTTTAATTGCCTCACTTGTTTGCCACCCTTCAGATTAGAAATGCTTAAAGTGGCTAGTGATACAGATCAGAGATGGTTCTCAGCAAGAAGCTGTCCCTTAAGTGATAGATTTACTCAGTTATCCAGACCTACATCAAAGCATTCATTTAAAAGACACTAAAAGATGGTCCTCACTTTTGAAGATCTCTCAAACTTTGGGACAGTGCTTTTCAAACTTCAGACAAAGAATCTGTTTTATTTCTTTAATTCACAACCCATTACACACTGCTATTTTTGTAAGGCACATTAAAAATGAGTTACTAGGAAAATAAAATAAAAGACATATACAGTACATCCCTAAATACCTTGTTATTTGATTTGCTGCAAAAAATTACTCCATTCCATAGCTATAAATATTTACTCCCTTTAGATTTCTGTATTTGTCTCATCATGGATCGGTGACCATGCACAGACAGCATGGTCCACAAGTTACATGTTGAGGAAGAAGCTCAGTCTTAAAGGAAGGAGACACATTGAATTTTGAAGAACAAATGTGAGTTGGACACTGTTGATATGAAATTCCTGGGCATCCATTGTTTTCACCTCTTTTCTTGAGGAACTAGATCCCAGAGTACATGGCAAATTCCAGGGGCATTAAAATTTGGCTCCAAAGAATTGGTATGTAAGATTAAAATATACTCTTGGGTCAGGCAGATCTGGGGTTAAATTCTCGCAACTGTGTGTCCCAGCTGGGTGACCTTGAGCAAGTCATTTTTTCTCTCTGAACGCTATTATCATCATCCTAAAAAATGAGGCAAGAAAGTCCTATCTTACAAGGATGCTGTTAAGATGAAATGTCACCAAGTATGTAAATCACTTAGCACAGTGCCTAGTCTGTCATAGCTACTCAACCAATAGATGCTAGTCCCTTCCCTTTTTTCTTGGCAAAGCTCTGACAGCTTTCAAAAGCTGCCAGCAGAGTACCAGACCACAGCAGTCTAAAAATGCATCCTCTCTTAATTACCGTTTGGTTTGGAAGGAGACTGACTCATCTTTAGCCTCAGCAGCAGCAGGTTCTGGTCAGGAAAGAGGCGATACTGGGTCACTGGACATGCCTTGGCGTTCTGCCTCTTCCCAGCATGCTCTGGGAGGCTGCCACATTGGGGCCATTCAGATTCAGGAAAGCAAAAATGCTTTTAGCATGCCATTTTATTTGAAAAAGCTGGACTTTAGAAGAGCCAAACAAGGGGATTCTAACAAAGCAAATTCAGTGTTTCCCATTACCCTGGCCTTACTTCAAAAGGACCACATACCCTACTGAAGACTCTAGCAGCATCTTTGAAAATCTGTGAAACCCTGATATCCCAGGACGCTGGCAAATAAGTCATGCTCCCAATCCTACCCCCTTTCCTTTTGGCAGGAACTGTCCTTTGTTGAACATAAAGCATGGTAGATATTTGGTTTGGGGATTTGGGTTTAAAATTCTAAATCCATGATGCCAGCTGTGTGATCTTGGAAGAATCATGTATAAAATGGGTTTTTAATTATCATTATAATGCTACAATTTTCTGTCTTTGAAAGGAATGGGTAGGATTGTGAATGTGAGGCTGTCACACAATTCCCTTCCCTTTTCCATTTCCTCTCCCTAAGTGGTAAAGGGCAAATTGGTATTAGTTTTTAATTTTACTTTTTAAAAATGTTTATTTTTGAGAGAGAGGGTGGGCGAGAGGCGGGGCAGAGAGGGGGGAGGACAGAGGATCTGAAGCAGGCTCTGCACTGACAACACAGAGCCCAGTGTGGGGCTTGAACCCACGAACTGTGAGATCATGACCTGAGCCAAAGTTGGGCCCTCAACCAACTGAGCCACCCAGGTGCCCCAGGGCAAATAGGTATTAGGTTAACCAAATGTTTTGGGACCCACAGCTCAAGGAATAGACCATCAGGGATGTTCTACTTCCAACCTAGAATCCAGGTTACCTCTGGGTCGGTGGAGTATAAATTTTTACTGTTTAGAAGGCATATATTAGGGGCACATGGGTGGCTCAGTTAGTTAAGCATCCAGCTCTTGATTTTGGCTCAGGTCATGATCTCACAGTTCATGAGTTTGAGCCCCTCATCGGGCTCCACGCTGGCAGTGCAGAGCCTGCTTGGAATTCTCTCTCTTCCTCTCTCTCCCTCTCCCTCTCCCTCTTCCTTTCTCTGTCCCACCCCTTCTTGTTTTATCAATCAATCAATCAATCAATCAATAAACTTTTAAAAAAGGAAGACATCAAAGCCTAGTTGCACTGCCTGCACACCTTGTAATGTGAGCACAACTGCTGAGTTTTGTGTAGCTGAACAAGGAAATAATTTGTTCATCATTTTTAAAAGGAGCTCTGAACCTATACCAATAACAAGGGTACTGTGTTTATCTGGAATCTTTCTCTAAAAAAATGTATAGCTCAGCATAGTCCTGGAAAAGAGGGACAAGAAGTGATGAGGACCACATGGCCCTAAGAATGCAGCTGACTTCATGCTTACTACATATAAGGTGTGTTTTCCCTATTTCCTGAGTGGAAAGCTGGACTGACCTTTCAGTGTGCCTTCAGGAGAGGCCATTTATCCACCTGGATCCTAGAGGGTGGTCACGTAAGCAGAATGCGTTCAGTAGTACCAGCATTATGCCATTGCCCTGTGGAGCTCAGCAAAGTGCTTTTACCCTGGCATCATCCTCATCAGCAATTCATACCTTGCACATATCTATGATTTCACTACATGCTGTGCTATTCTCTGCCTGTCCTGATGCCCAAAGACCTTTTGACTTCTTGGTGAAAACCCTGATAACCTGGCCAAGCTGCCTTAGGCTGCCTTATGTAACATCCCTCCTACTTTGACCTTGGCTTTAGGATTCTTTCCAGTCCAAAGTCATCCTTATAAGCTTCTCTCCACTTCAAATTACCCATGTCCAGCATAACCTGTTCGTATTGAGTATATATTGAATTGGTGGGACTGGAGATAGAACATCTCTCTTGGAACTCCATCAGTGGATATATTTGGAAGCCTGAGTGTGGTTGTGAGAGGCTATTTATGGAAAGGAACAGTCCCTTCTGTTTTCACATTAACCATAGGACTAACCATAGACATGTCTTGAGTTCTCTATTTATGCTGTTACTGACCTTTAGCTTTTTAAAGAAATGAGCCCCTGGAAATACCCTCTCTTAAAATAATAAGGAGAGAGCTTACTTTCCATTTTCGGTGCTAAAGAAGGAACACAGGCATGGGTAATCCAGAAGGTCTTATAGCCCCCAAGTCCTTGATATTTATATTTTGAATGTATTATAATAATGGCACAACTGGCAGAACATGCACCCCTGGAAAAATGCAAAATAGTCTATGTGGGATGAAGGGCTTTCATAAGCATTATTAAGGATCTGTAGGCAAATTTACTCCCATAATTCATGCAATATTTTTTATCACCTTGGAACTCAGGGAAACTGAACAACCAACATTAAAATCCTTCTGTAGAAATGTAGGCTTTCACTCCAGATCCAGCTGTCCTGCCAGGGTGGCCCCAGTACAAAGTGCCTCTGGACCTTTGTTGGGCACTTGGTCCAGCTCCAGCCAACCTGCCAAGGTGGATCCTAGGCAGATACCCGGGGGCCCCCATGGCCTATACCCTCTCCAGCTCCAGCTGGGCAGCCAAAGCTGCCAGGCCCATGCAGTCTGCCAGGCCCATGCAATCCTTCAAGATTGGCAGAGGTAGCTTTTCCACCTAATTCATAGAAACAAACAGATAATCCAACAAAATGAGGACAAAGGAATATGTTTCAAACAAAAGAACAAGATAAAACTTCAGGGGAAAAAACCCTAATGAAATGGAGATAAGCAACTTGACTGGTAAAGAGTTCAAAGTAATGGTCATAAAGAAGCTCACTGAACTCAAGAGAAGAATTGGAGGGACACAATGAGAATTTCAACAAAGGGTTATAAACTATGAGGAAACACAAAACTGAAGAATATAAAGACTGAATTGAAAAATACACTAGAGGGAATCAATAGTAGACAGGATACAGAAGAACAGGTCAGTAATCTGGAAGATAGAATAGTAAAAATCACCCAATCAGAAGAGCAAAAAGAAAAAAGAATTTTTTTAAAAATGAGGTAGTATAAGGGACCTCTGGGACCAAATCAGGCATACCAACATTCACATTATAGGGGTCCTAGAAGAAGAAGAGAGAGCAAAGGGAACAGAAAACTTATTTGAATAAATAATGGCTGAAACTTCCCTTATCTGGGGAAGGAAGGAGATATTCAGGTCCAGGAAGCCTAGAGTGTTCCAAACAAGATGAACCCAAGGAGATCCACACCAAGACATATAATTAAAATGGCAAAAGTTAAAGATAAAGGGTAAATCTTAAAAGCAGCAAGAGAAAAACAAATAATTCCTTACAAGAAAACCTTGTAAGACTATCAACTGATTTTTTAGCAGAAACTTTGCAGGCTGGAAGGGAGTGACAGGATATATTTAAAGCACTAAAAGAGAAAATTTACAGTCATGAGTACTCCACACAGCAAGGTTATTGTTCAGAATTAAAGGAGCGATCAAGAGTTTCCTAGACAAGGAAGACTAAAAGAGTTCATCGCCAACATTTCTTGACCCTACAAGAAGTGTTAAAGGGTCTTCTATAAGTGAAAAGGCCATACCTGGAAAAAGAAAATATATGAAAGAGAAAAATCTCACTGGCAAAGGTAAACATGCAGTAAAGGCAGTGGATCAGCCACTTAAAAGAAAGTTATGGGGCACCTGGCTGGCTCAGTCAGTACAGCACGTGACTCGATATCAGGGTTGTGAGTTTGAGCCCTGTGTTGAATATAGAGATTACTTTAAAAATCTTAAAAAAAAAAAAAAAAGATAGTATGAAGGTTAAAAGACAAAAATAGATCAACTATAGCTACAATAAGTTATTAAGGGATACCCAAAATAAAAATATGTAAAATATGATGTCAAAAGCATAAAACATGGCAAGAGGGAGTAAAAATGTAGTTCTTTTAGAATGTGTTTGAACTTAATGACTATCAGCTTAAAATAGATTGCTATATATGTAGGTTGATATATATGAACCTCAAGATAACCACAAACCAGAAACCTACAATAGATATACAAAAAATAGAGAGGGGAACCCAAACATAACACTAAAGAAACCATCAAACCACAAGGGACGAGACCAAGAGAAGAAGAAAGGAACAGGAAAGAACTACAAAAACAACCAGAAAACAATGAAAAAAAATGGCAATAATTACATACTTATCAATAATTACTTTAAATATAAGTAGATTCTATGCTCCAATCAAAAGATACAGAGTGGCTGACTGGATGGTGAAACAAGACCCACCTATATGGTGCCTATAAGAGACTTGCTTCATATCTAAAGACACATATACCAGAAGTGAAGGGATGGAAAAAGATATTTCATGCAAATGGACGTGAAAAGAAAACCAGTGTAATGATACTCATATTAGAAAAAATAAACTTTAAAACAAAGAATGTAACAAGAGTTAAAGAAGGGCATTACATAATGATAAATGGATCAATCCAAAAAGAGGATATAACATTTGGAGATATTTATGCACCCAACATAGAAGCACCTAAATATATAAAGCAAATATTAACAGACATAATGGGACAAAATTGACAGTAATACTATAATAGTAGAGGACTTTAATATCCCACTTACATCAATGAATAGATCATCCAGACAACAAATCAATAAGAAAACATTGGCCTTCAATGACACAGTAGACCAGATGGACTTAATAGATACATACAGAACATTTCATCCAAAAACTGCAGAATTCTTTTCAAGTGTGCATGGAGCATTCTCCAGGATAGATCACATGTTAGACCACAAAACAAGTCTCAATAAATTCAAGAAGGCTGAAAAGTGAGCTTGATGCTTAGAGGGCTAAACAGTTCAGGGGGAAGAGAATAGATTTGGACTTAACCTTTTTACAATCAGTAAGATAAAAGGGATGAAAGTTCATTTTTAAAGAACTGTGACTATTTATATATTTTAGCAGAGTTCATCATCTTTGAAGGAATATTGATGTTTTGTTATAAAAAATATTTTGACAATGCCACTAGTTATTCAAATATAAAGCACTGGATGTAGAATAGAGGGGAGATGTTAAGACAAAGGGAAGATCAGTTTCTCTGCGTGTAACATAATCTCTTTAGGAAGAGAGATTGAGAGTTAACCATATATTATAGCCTCTGGGGGCAGAGAATCTAGAAATGTACAGTCTGGGGCTCTAAAAGACAGAGTGAAGAGAAGACTCAGAGGAGGAACTCAGGTGTCAGAGGAGTGGACCTGGCAACATGGTGGCAGGTAGGTGATGGGAGAGGTAGAGGAGGAAGAGAAGCATGGCTGGGGCTCAGACATGGCTCCACACCAGTGCTGGGCAATTCTCTACCACTTTTCCACCTTTATCCCAACCTAGATTATGCTGAGAGAGGGAGGAAAGAAAAGAGAGGAGGAGAAAACCTTAGGGTAACCAAATTTTTATTTTGAATTGGCCAAATTTAGGTAAAGAAACTATTAAATTTTCCATGATTTTAATTAAATGTCATTCAAATAAAGTTACAACTTTATCCCTCTTTGAGTGAAATTGCCATGAAATTTAAACCCATTTGTGTAATTCCATTTGTGGAATCTGCTGAGTTTTCATATAAACCTTGTGATTTCTGTGGTCGTTTTGTTCTTGGCAGTTGATAACATGCTAGAATGGCTTTCTGCCTCCATAGCTCCTGGTTCTTTGCCATCACCATCCCTTTCACATTTCTGTTTATTTACTTTCCTCTTCTTCACCTCTGTGAGGTCAGAAATTCTGGAGAGCACTTTCATGGTTGTATCCCCGTTTCTTAGTAGAGTGCTTGGTACATAGTAAGTGCTAAATAATTTTTTGTTGAATGAATACCTAAAAAAAGGAAGAGGGAATGGCCAGGAGAGGAGGAACGGTCAGAATGGGAGCAAAAGAAGGGCTAGTCAATAGGTCCTGATTGGGTCATTAAAATTGGGTGCCCAGGAAGACAGCAGCATGGCTGTAGGATATGAAGACAAGAACCTTCAGGGTAGAATGGAGAGGACACAAAGGAAATCACTACAGTTCCATGTCAAGCATTCAGCGAGCTGGCAAAAAATGCTGATTCCCTCTCAATATTTACTGGCCTGGTGAAAGGTTGTAGGGTCAGGATAGAGCAGACTGGTGTTGGTTCAAGTTGTTCAAAGTCTTTTAAACTCTCAACGGAGAACAGCCGTAATGCCAGCTCTCTGACTCTATGCACAATGCTCTTCTCCTGAGCAGCTGTGATGGCTTTCTTATCCTTTACAGCTCCCCTTTAGAATGTTCTACCAGCATGTGAAGGCAGAAGTTCAGGGAGAGCCTAAAACCCTCTGCCACAAATCCTAAAACACCACTTGGATTATGTTATTCCCTGTTCCATCACCTTCAATGGTTTCTTCTTGCCTTCAAGATTTATTTTAAATAGATGGGGCTTGTTCAAAACTTCTCACACAATAGTTACAAGGAGTATTTGATGCCCTTCCAACAGAATAAACCCTCTTGAATAGGAAGGTTGAGATCCCCCCCCCCCCCCGCCGCCTTGCAGATTCTGTTAGGGAAGAAAAATGAACCCGAGAATAGAAGCCCTGGAGCCAAATTCTTGGTGGATGGGAGACAGTGGGATACCATTACAGGGCAGAGACTCGAGTAGGCTATGTGGTGGTGAAAGCAAGTGGTGAGAGCTGACACATCTCTTGACAGCATCCTCCCTCCTCCTTCTATCCTCCTCTTCCTGTCCAGGCCCTGTGACTGGAGCTTTTTTGTTGCTGTCTATTCCATCATGAGTTAATAAATATGAAAATCCTTAGAGCAGTTGCTGGCTCAGTGTTAGCACTGAATAAATGTTTACTACTTTTTTTTTTTGAGAGAGAGAGAGAGAGAGAAATAATGAGCAGGGAAGAGGGGCAGAGGGAGAGAGAGAATCTTAAGCAAGTTCGAGTGCGAAGCCTGACACGAGGCTCAATCCCACGACCCTGGGGTCATGACCTGAGCTGAAATCAAGAGTCAGATGCTCAGCAACTGAGCCACCCAGACACCCCAATGGTTGCTACTTTTTGCACTTTTGATTGTATTCTATTCTTTGTGTTTCTTGCCGCTCATGTTTTTTGCTACGTTAAACAGGGTTTGAGTCAGCATGCAGTATGCCAAGGTGAATGGTAGCCAGGAGGTTTGGTGAGGAGATTATCCCTGCATGAGTCTGGAGGGAAGTGAATGTAGAGTAGCTGTTGGGAGCATCCAACATGAAAATCAGATGAAAATGGCTCACTTTTGCTGCAGGGCTTGGGTCAGAAAATGTCAGGTAAACGACTGTTAAACATTTGCTGAACAAAATGCATGGTGGTATTTGACTAGGCTTTGAAGTATGAGTGGAATTATCTGCCAATCAGAGAAAAGATGCTCAAGGTGACAGTTTCTCTGTTGCAGAACTTAAAAAGCTGCAGAGAGGGGCGCCTGGGTGGCGCAGTCGGTTAAGCGCCCGACTTCAGCCAGGTCACGATCTCGCGGTCCGTGAGTTCGAGCCCCGCGTCAGGCTCTGGGCTGATGGCTCGGAGCCTGGAGCCTGTTTCCGATTCTGTGTCTCCCTCTCTCTCTGCCCCTCCCCCGTTCATGCTCTGTCTCTCTCTGTCCCAAAAATAAATAAACGTTGAAAAAAAAATTTAAAAAAAAAGCTGCAGAGAGAAGTAGCTCTATGACTATAATAATAAAAGAATGTGAACCAAATGGAAAAAAAAAAAAGAACAAAAGTGTGAGTAGAAGCATGGGAGAATTTTGCCTTCCAGATTTTTGAATAAGCTTTCCTTGTGCCATGGGACTTAGAAAACTCCCCATGGTAGTCAGATGTGTGTGCAGTGCCACCAGGCGGGTGGTCTTCCTGCCCAGAGACATCATGCCCACCCACCAGCACAAGAAGGCAGCTGAGCATGACTCCCGGGAACACTAATAGATTGTGCCGAGTCATTCCTGTTTGCTCTGAAGCTACATTCCTAAAAATAATGTTGCTCAGGATGCCTCCCTGACCTATTGCCTATAAGATAAGCCCAGGCAGTTTAGCTTAGCAACATATCCCCTGCTGCTTTCACCGCTGCATACCTCGTCCACCCCGACGCATGTGTAATCCTGCGTCACAGGGATGCTGGTGGGCGCCCAAACTGTCTTGTTTTCCATCTCTAGACTATGTGCATATCATTTCCCTTATCTGTTGGAGGTTGAAATAAAGTGTTGATGTCACGAGCCACCATCATTCTAGCAGACCCTATATGACCTGCTGGGCTGTATACACCCCTACTGGGAGGAATGCTGACCACCAAAATCCTGCCTTGCTGCCTGTTTCTGTCCTGTTGTCAGCCTCGAACCAAGTTTAGGGTTTTTCTAAAAGTACTCTGTGCCAATTTCAAGGACAACTGTCAAAATGGGGTTTGGGGAATAAATAGGCAGCCATGTAATCACATTCTCTCTCTCTCTCTTTTTGAGAAATATATTAAGCTCCCATTTTGATTTGATAATGAGTCATTTTGTCCATGCATTTCCAGGCTCTTGGCTATAATTAGAACATTTCTATAAAGGGTGACTATAGAGTACAGACAATAGGATTGTTTTTTTTTCTACCCTACAAATTTGTATGTAGATATCAAAATGATAGCCAGCCCCCTTGAGATGGTCTCCTTCCAGAGCATGGTGTACTAGAAAGAGCTGGAAGTACTAGGCATCAATTTCTAGCTCTACTATTTACCAAAGGGTGACATTAGGCAAATCACCCATCTTATGGAGATAAGGCTTTTTTACAGGAAGATTCTCAGGTTTAAAAGAGGCAATGTAAATAGAGATCTTGGCACATAGAAGATAGTTAATGTGTATGAATTTTCTGTGTTTCTTTGGAAATCATGTGTTTTTGTACTAATGTTGCCTTTGGAACCTGTCATTGAAAATGACTAACAGCATCATATGTAAAGTGGCAATATTGCAGCTACCTTTTGTTGATGATCTTGATACTTCTATCAATCTGTAGGATTTGCTGGAAACCACTGGTAATTCATTCTCTACTCTTCTGTCATTGTGCCCTTAGAGCCTACATCTTTAAGGAGCATTTGTCTGGCCAATGGCCTCCTTCCCACTGCTCCAGGTAGAGATGGAAGGAGAAAGAGACAATCTAAAAATTTTAAGATAATTGAGAGAATCTACTCCACTGGTTGAGACTACTGGTTGTGCACTACCAACAAGGTAATTTGCCTTACCTCCATTAGATATGGTGAAAGCTAGGTCAAGGGCCAAGAGATGTGGAAAGAGGTGGACTGTGACAGCTGGGCACCAACGAAAGCCAGACTGTAGCTGTCTTGGAAGTTGTTGGCTTTCTCCCCACCCTAAACAGGATCCTTTTACTATAGCCAACCCACACCCTTGCCCAGAAAGGCAATGAGCACTCTGAAGCTGCTCATTCTGTTCTGGTGTTACCTCTGACTTTTTCTTGTACCTGGTTTCCTTCTGTCTCCCCAGCTTGTACTGGTTCTATGGTTTGGCTCTTAATGGAGCTTTTGAACCATCCTCAAGTTTATGCTTTTGCAGATGGACCATTCCTAGTCCACCCCTTTTCAGGGCCAATAACTGTACCCCCCCATGCCAGTGAAGAAGAGATTAATGACTGGTGAATCTGGTTGAATTCCCACCAAGACTATGAAGAGCCTGAATAACAATAGAGACTTTCAGAGTGACCTGGCCTCACTCAGTGCCTGTCTAGAGACCTGGATCAGAAAGAAAGAGAAACCCCTTCCCAAACTGCAAAGTAAATGCTACGTTCTGCCCCCTTCCAGGGAGCCTCTGTGAAGACTGCCCTTGGGTATATGATTTCTGTTACTGTTTAAAATGAAAAAGAAAATGTCACAAGTCCCCTGGGTACTAAAAGCAGAGCAAAGTAATTTCTTCAGTTATTCAGAATTGTTATTTTCCAGGAAGAAGAGTCAGCAATTAGAAAGAAAAAAAATGGCAATTCATATAGTGATTTAAAAACAAAACTCTGCATTTTCTATTATTGAAGTGTCAACCTATAATGATATTCCTTATGTTTTCTTTGACCCCTATTTTAAGCAGATAGCAAGTTTTAATTAATTCCACATTTCATGAAATTTTGCAGTGTAGAAAATAGCCTCTTGCTAAAGCCTAACTGAAAGCATTATGCTAAGTGTGCTTGAGAGAAGAGATGGAAATGTGAACAGAGTGGGTAAGGCATCTCAGAGATGAAGAAAGGCTATGGGTTCAATGATTACCTCAGTCTCCTGCCCTGCCCTGTTTTGTTCTCTAGGAAGTTGATCAAACCTGAGCATGGTTGGCGTCTTGGTGTATGTCGAAGGCAGGATTCTGGGCACTAGAGTGGTGAAGAGTTCCACACATATGACATGGATGCAGCTGGACTTCAAAGGGCTGCTTCAGGGGATGCCCAGATGGTTCAGTCAGTTACACGTCTGAATTCAGCTCAGGTCATGATCTCACGGTTCATGGGTTCAGACCCTATGTCAGGTTCTGTGCTTACAGCTCAGCACAGAGCCTGCTTCAGATACTGTGTCTCCCTTTCTCTTTGCGCCTCCCCTGTTTGTGCTCTGTCTCTCGGGAAAAATAAATAAACAGTAAAAAAAATCAAAGGGCTGCTTCAGGCTTAGTGAAGATTTTCATGATGACCATGATGGACTGGGAATTAGAGATCCCTCCTCTTTTGAGGGCACCAAAGAATGCTCTTAGATTTTGATGTGGCCTTGTGGGAAGAAAGGGTTACCCCTCATAACTTACTTCTATGCTACCCCTCATAACTTCTTGCTGCTCTGGTAGAATGACCGCTTGAAGTTATATTCAATTTGATTTAAAAAGAAGACAGAAGTGTGGTATTTCTTATACACCTGGAGATGAAAATTGACAACCACACACTTCCACACATAAAATAAGCTGGGTTTTTAGTGTTAGGTACTTTCAACAGGGCCCTCAATAGGAGAGTTGCAAATTGGTAGTTTTATCCTTAAAAAATAAAAATTTGGTTTTTATCTTGTTTTAGCTGAAATGCCCTTTCTTCAGAAGAATTCTTTTAAAAAAATTTTTTTAGCCCGTATTTTTTTTTTATTTTTTATTTTTTGTAATCTTTATTTTTGAGAGAGAGAGACAGAGTACAAGTTGGGGAGGAACAGAGAGAAAAGGAGACACAGAATCCAAAGCAGGCTCCAGGCTCTGAACTGTCAGCACAAAGCCCGCCATGGAGCTCCAACTCACGAATGGTGAGATCATGACCTGAGCCGAAGTCAGATACTTAACTGACTGAGCCCCCCAGGCGCCCCTAAAAATTTTTTTTAATGTTTATTCATTTTTGAGAGAGAGAGAGAGAGAGAGAGAGAGAGAGAGAGAGAGAGAGCATGAGTGGGGGAGGAGCAGAGAGAGAGGTTAGACACAGAATCTGAAGCAGGCTTCAGGCTCTGAGCTGTCAGCACAGAGCCTGATTCAGGGCTCGAACTCATGAACCATGAGATCATGACCTGAGCTGAAGTCAGACGCTCAACCAACTGAGACATTCAGGCACCCCGGAAGAATGCTCATGTAACATATCAGTACACAATTCAGGTGAATCTGGAAGTGTCCTGATTGGAGTTGGTGGGACCCAGGACCCTGCCACTGGCCTATTCCTCACACTGACTGGCCCGTAAGTGACATCTGTAAAGTCCCAGGGCTCTCAGGCTCAGCTTGGAGCCATGCTATAGGTTGCAGACTTGCTCTGATAAGTAGGTGGCTGAGATAACAAGTAGCAAGTAACTTCCGGATCATGCCAACATTCCTTAATTTTATTTAAGGTCCTAAGGAATGTGGCCCCTTCCTCCTTCCCAGCCCCATTCCTTGCTGCTTGCATCTATCTTTGTATTCTGAGGGAAGGTCCTAGTGCCCACTTCAGTGCCTGGTATAGATAAGCACTAAACAAATGTCAAATAAACAATGGGATAAGTGTCATTTGAGGAAAGTCATCTTGCAACTGAAATGGTGAAAGGAAATAGAATAAAATTTTTGGCATTACAGAGGAAAAGAGAACAAATGAAGCTTTACTTTTATATTCTCTCTCTTAGTTTAGAATGACGTCTATGAAGTTCTACCCACAGTTGGGGTCTAATACATGGAAACTAGTTGAATCTTTCACTATACCTCTTCCAACCTCACCGGGCATGTGCACAAGCACACGTGTGTGCATGCGCGTGGACACACACACACACACACACACTCACATAGTGTGTTTGAAACCAGTTGAGAGATAGAGAAGTCAGAAAGATGGAGATAAAAATAACTGGTTTTGGGGTGCCTGGGTGGCTCACTTGGTTGAGCGTCCGACTTCAGCTCAGGTCATGATCTCACGGTTTGTGAGTTTGAACCCCACATCAGGCTCTGTGCTGACAGCTCAGAGCCTGGAGCCTGCTTCAGATTCTGTGTCTCCCTCTCTCTCTGCCCCTCCTCTGCTCATGCTCTGTCTCTGTCTCAAAAATAAATAAAAACATTTTAAAAAATTTAAAAAAATAACTGGTTTTGCTAGTAATGCTGGATCAGAGAATGTGGTTTAAACAAGTTGCCTCCTCCTTTTCCACAAATCTTGACTCTGGAAAGAGTTACCTTAGTTCAGTGAGCAAGCTTACTTAACCAACCAGCCTGGGGTAGGGAACATGACAACTGTGCACTCGAAAGGCTTAAAAATAAGAACAGAGAGACTTGGGTCTCCAGAGACAACTATGGGCTCTGATTCAGATATACGTCCACTTGGAAAGATACGTAAAGTACAACACACACATATATACACACACACAGTGAAAAGAAGAGTAAAAGCTGAGCCTGTCTGGAGAAGTCTTTCCTACTCCATTGGGTTGTGGCTAGAGGTGGGAGGTATAGAGTAAAGGGTAGAGGAGCTACTTCCCAATACTCATGAATGAATAGAGGTCCCAGTATATAGAACAGGGTAGAAAATTTAGATAATGTCCCTAAGAGTCATTTTTCACTACATTAAAACCAGTTGCATTCGTGAAAGGCTCCACTTGGATCATCATGTCAATCAGACATTTTGAACTGTGGTTTTTATGTTTATTGACTAAGACAAGCCCTATGTTCACTTCTGGCAGGGTGATTATACTTGGTGGATACCACATGATGGCCGAATTCGATAAAAATGAGAGAAAACCGACCCCCAAATTATGAGCCCTGTGTTTTCAAATGTATAGCAAAATTATACAATAAATACCCTAAAAGAATTTAGCTTTAGCCTTAGAGTACACAGTTAAACCCTAGTATACACTAAATGGTGCAGATAGTAGAAATTAAGCACCATAAACAGATGAGCAGAGACAAAACACAGCAGTGTAAGTGAAGAGACGTGGGGCCAAGCAGCCTATTAAGTCTACAGAAAGCACAAACACAGTTAAAGATCAACATATAAAGCTAATTATCCTGTTCAACACCCACCCCTTACATCTCAGGCATGGCCCTTGTCACCAACAATTTTCAAGTGGAGAGGCCAATGGAGACTGAAATCTGAGACCTGGCTGGAGATGATATAAAGAGAATCTGAATTAGACCGGATCCACAGAGAATGAAGACACAGGTGTTAGGAGTGGTTCAAGGAGGAAAATGGTATGCCAACCAGACTTATTGTTTGCAAGGAATAGCACCCAAATCCCTTGGGATAAGAGAGAATTTTAGTAACTCATGGGAACTTGAAGAGGTAGGGTTGGCAGACAAATAAGATTCAGAGTCTGGAAGCCAGGTGACAATAGCATTGTGACGAGGGCCACACCACCACTCTTAGAGTGTGCTTCACTCTGTGGGTCACCACAAGTCATCACGGCCACTGCTGGACACTGACCTCGGACACCATGGCTGCTGCATGGCACCCCAGGCACTTCCAACTTTGCTTCTTTTTGGCATCTCTCAGTTCTGATTCTAATCTCCAATTAGGAATGTATCTTTGCCTCAGTCTAGGATGTGCCTGTGCCCTGGCTGTTGATGGGTGAGGGCAGATTGCCTTCATTTACCATCAAGAAAACATACACTGGGAAACCTCCCCTCCATCTTCCAGTGGAAGGAGGGTTGAATAAGGGTAGCCTAAATACAGTCACATATAAAAATAATGGATGCATCAAACATGTCCCTTGAGATGTAACATTCAAATTTCAAAATTAAATGGTCATCTGAAAGTATTAAGTGTCACAAGACCAACAAAAGCATTTCTTCATCACAAACTGGTATTTATGTAGTTTCATCATCATTTAAAAAAATAAAAATCAACTTATATGTCTACTTATTGACAAATTACAAACCTCCTTGTCCACACCTCCCCTATTATTTCTTATCCTCCTTCTCTACCTATTTGCCCTTGCAACTTACAACAATGTGTACATTATACGAGGAGCAGGGCACTGCCAAATGAGAGTCAGTAGATTGCACTACCTGGCTGACAGGTAGATTGCGCTAGTTATTCTTGCTAAGTGAAATTCCTGAGATGATAATAATAGGTAGTATTTATTGTTTACTATGTGTCAGATGCTTTGCGTACATTATCTTGTTTAATCATCATGGCAGCCTGGTTGGAATGAACACCATTTTGCAAAAGAAGAAAGGAAGGCTCGGAGAACATGACTGACTTTGGTGAAGGTTGTAAAACCAAGCAACGGGCTGAACGGAGATCTTAAACTTCCTCTCTGTGTAACCTAAAGCGTCCTTCCACCAATGGCACACCTCCTTGAGGGTTAGCACATCTGAATAGACCCGGGTCCGTGAGACTCTGATGGGGCGCTGGCTTCCTGCACAGGCACATTCCTTCAAAGATAAAAGCATTGCTCTCACAGGTTTCTTGGCAGAGAGAATGGGAACCTCAGCTCCAAAATGAAACTGAGGATTTGTTTCAGGAAGTGGGGATTGGCAGAAAAGGGAAAAAGAGGGTCTTGAATTGCAAGAGGCAAGCACAGGCTGAACAAGACTGCCTGGAAAAGCAGTGCCCTGTGAGGATGTGTTGGCCAGTGAAATTGCTTTTGGCCAGAGTTGCCTTCTTCGTAACAGACGGAAAGTAATGGTCAGCCCAGGATAACACGACACAAATTTGCTTTTCTTTGATGGTTCCTTCTGCCTATGTGATGTTTCCCAGGCTGCGTTTTCTACAAGCATTGGCTTTATAAGTGAAAAAGAAAGAAGTTGTTACACATCCTGTAAATCATGACCATTTTGCCTTGACTTTGGATTTTAAAAAATACTCAAACTGCATTGCAGTTACACCACAATTTATTTACAAACTCATGAAAGTCAATATGCATTCTCTTCCAAAAACACCAAATGCATAGAAAACCCGATAGGTCTGTACTACTTTACATATAGTACTAAAAATTTTTCCTCCCTAGAGGGAAAAAAAAAACATAAGCTTTGAATGAGGTGGAAAAAAGAGCAAATTGAATGTAAAGCTAGGATGATGTGTCTCTTCTCAGATGTTTTCTAAACTATGGAGATTTAGTTCTGGGGTATTCAATAAGATAAGCCTGTCAACAATCAACAAATGAATAAAAGAAAAAAAAGATCGCTAATTATCTCACTGTTTTAGTGAATCAAGTACATTCATTGTTCCTTTTTCACATAGAGTCATGGTATATCTGGCTTTCTTCCCCTAACCCTATGTCACAGATTTCCTGTGAATATGTCTTATTTTAAAAGACAGTTTTATTTGCTGCATCAAGTTCAGTCAGGGGGAAAAAGCACAATTTAATCAGTTTCTTATTTGGGGGCTTGAAAGTTGTTTCTAACTTTTCACTATGATGGAAGTCACTGCAATAAACTCAGTTTTGTATTTAGTTTCTTCCACCCCTACCCTTTTAGAGAACTAGTTCCTTAAAATAAATTTCCTGGAGCTGAGTCATGAGGTCTAATGAAATGAGCTATTTTGCTGTTCTTGGTAGATATTGTAAAATCGCTTTCCAAAAAAGTTTTTATCAATTTACACTACCACCAGCAGTGTTTGCATAAGCCGTTTTTCACTACAAACTTAGTGGTGTAAGTTGTTTTATGTCTTTTAAATTGAAGTTCTTAAGGGAAGGTTTCTCTCAATTGAAGTGTGGCTAAAAACTTGCCACTCAGCTATTGTGTGAACTCTTAGAGACTAACTATGAAATCATAGCAATAAAAATTGGAGATGTCAGAGGCCTTTTTAGTTTGCTCTGTCCCTCTGTGGCAGGTGTTGGATTGTTACCCACATGCCAGTACTTTGGGGACACAAATGAGTGGAATATGTTTGTCAAACACGTCAGTTAGAGTTCCCATAAGACTTGGCCACAAAACGTCGACAAAGCTGGAATACAAAGGCCTGGCTCTTTGCCTGCCATCCCCTGCAAGGCTTGGGAGCCCATGAAAGGAAGGGCATCTCCTGGGTATGCTATAGAGCCTTTCTGGGTTCCAGAACTTTGCTTGGACACCTGGAATTCAAATTTCCACCACTGCTGAACCGGAATAAACAAATGTACCCCAGGGCTGCCTTCTACGATTTCATTCTCTGAATGTGTCGTTTGTAATGTTGAAATGTATTCTGCTAGAATGTCATTGGACAGCAAGTTGCCAGGGCATTGGAAACCATCTAGTCCAACCCCCTTATTCAAAGAGGAGGAAACTGACACCGAGTGAGTGGAAAGTTCTAAAGCCTAGGTTTCTTCATTCTCAGCATAGTGGTGGCACCCATTGCCTCCACACATTATTTCTCAGTGATGAAATGTCTTTCATAAAAGCTAGTTCAGGACTGTCTTGCTAACTTTAACTATCAATGGGATCTTCCTTATTACTGGTGATTGTTCCTGGTGTATCAGGCAGTAATTGCAAAACATGCACAAAGAAGTTGTAGGCATAAATCTCAGAATTTTTGCGTAAATTACAATGATTAATTACATGTATTTAGTGTTCATCATGTCAGACACTGTTCCAAGTAATTTTCATAAATGAACTCATTTACTCCAACACTTTTCTAAAACATATTTTTCATCATCCTCCTTTTACAGAGAGGTAAACTGAGAGTGGTTTTTAAAAATAGCATATTAAACAGTATAACCTAAATTATACTGCAGTAACAAATAACCCCAGATCTCACTAACTTACAACAGTGAAGCTTTATTTCCCTCTTGTGTTTGCATTGTAATTTAATGTTAGTTCTTTTTTGGGGGAAACCACATTGAAAGGGTAGCCCTCATCTGCAATCTAGCTGTGTCCTGGCAGATGGAATATTGTGAAGTACAACACACAATGGCTCTTAAAGCTACAGACTGAGAAGAAACACATGCTCCTTCCTTTTAACTTCATTGACCAAAGCAAATGATGCAGCTAAGCCCAGCATTAATGACACAGGTAGTAAGATACTCCAGCAGGGAAGGCCCAGTGAATATATTGAATGAATATAGTCTATCACTGACAGTAACTTACTCAAGTTCCCACATCAAGTAAATTTTGGAGGCAGGATTTGAACTCAGTGTTGTTCCAAAGTCAACACAATTATCTGTTTTATGCTCTCTCAATGATCAGATGGTAGGAAATGTCCTTGGAACCCAGGTTGAAACTTACAATCTATTCTTTTGCTTCCATGAAAAATGCCACTGTGAGCATTAGCATGTGCTCACACTTTTCCAGCCAACACAAAATTTCGCAATATTCACTGAATGAATGCTTCCTCTATCGGAGCACTAGCACGTTATTAGTCTGCATGCTATTTCTTTCTGGGTGAAAGAGATCTGTACAGTCATGCAATGCTGCCATACATAAAGATTTCTCTAAAGACCCCATAGAGTCTTGGGGGCAATCAGGGCCTCAAGGGACTACAAGGCCAGCCCCCTGCCAAGGATGGCATTCCTGTTATGGAGTTCTACCAGGAAGCCACACAGCCTCTCATGGGCAATTCTGTCTAACACCTCCCAACCAAGGAAGGCCTGGCTATTTATGGATAGCTATCACTGTGGAAAGGTCTACCTTGAGTTGTATCTCCTTTCCAGAGCTTTCATTCTTGAGGCTACAACTTAAGGTAAATGTAATCCTGTATATCTATGCATGTATGTATATGTAACCCATATACATGTATATGTGCGTGTAAATATGAAATATATAAGCATACATATCTTTTATTATATTCCATTTTTATACTATTTATAATTATATGTTTATAGATATTTATGTGTTTTATATTGTATATTACATATAATACTATATATCAAATATCAAACTCTATATCTATCTATCTATCCACACGTGTCCATCTATCCCAGATTTTTATTTTAATGCAGAAATTACGCTTCCCCCTGTTATTATCTTCTGTAGCACCAAATGACCCAATTTCCTCTTAATATGATATAACTTTGCATCTCAAAACATCCTAGTTGCCGTTTTTGAAGGTACTCTAGTCTATCTGCAATAAAAAATGGGGTTTGTATAAGATTATTTACCCCTCCCCTTGTATTTATACTACTGGAGTTGTAACTCCCCAAATGGGAATGTATTTTAGATTTAACATAACGCATGATCTTTTCTATGATAAATTAAATTTATTTAGCAATTTCCATCAATACAAACCGTGTTTGATATTTAGAATACTCAGAAATGCTGACAGGTGGGGTGAGAATATCCCCAAATCCTTTAATACATGCTTCAGAAATTATTACAGGATGGGGCGCCTGGGTGGCTCAGTCGGTTGAGCCTCTGACTTCAGCTCAGGTCATGATCTAATGGTTCGTGAGTTCGAGCTCTGTGCTGACAGCTCAGAGCCTGGAACCTGCTTCCGATTCTGTGTCTCCCTCTCTCTCTCTCTGCACCCTCCCCGGCTCATGCTCTGTCTCTCTCTCTTAAAAATAAACATTAAAAAAACATTTTTTTTAAATAAAAAAAAATTATTACAGGGTAAGGAGTACCTTATTTCTTCAATAAGTAAGATAGTTTTGCTTTCATACTTATTTACTTTAAACAACTGGTGTATATTCAAATATAGAATATATATACAATCGATCCTTGAACAACATGGGTTTGAACTGAATGGGTCCACTTATATGTGGATTTTTTCCAATGAATACAGTGCAGGACTGCAAATATATTTTCTCTTCCTTATGATTTTCTTAATAATGGTTTCTTTTCTCTAGCTTACTTTATAGTAAGTATGCAGTGTATAATGCCTATAACATAAAAATATGTGTTAATCGACTATTTGTTATCAATAAGGTTTCTAGTCAACAGTAGGCTATTAGTAGTTAAGCTTGGGAGGAGTCAAAAGTTGTGTGCAAGTTTTTGACTACCCATGGGTGGGGTTCAATGCCCCTAATCACTCACATTGTTCAAGGGTCAACTGTAGTTTATTTCTATTCAGTAAATGTTTGACAAATTCTCTTTTTAAATTGGCTTTTAAATGGGGGAACTTTTTTTTTTTTTTTATGAAATTTATTGACAAATTGGTTTCCATACAACACCCAGTGCTCATCCCAAAAGGTGCCCTCCTCAATACCCATCACCCATCCTCCCCCCCCCCCCCCCCCCCCCTCAACCCTCAGTTTGTTCTCAGTTTTTAACAGTCTCTTATGCTTTGGCTCTCTCCCACTCTAACCTCTTTTTTTTTTTTTTTTCCTTCCCCTCCCCCATGGGTTCCTGTTAAGTTTCTCAGGATCCACATAAGAGTGAAACCATATGGTATCTGTCTTTCTCTGTATGGCTTATTTCACTTAGCATTACACTCTCCAGTTCCATCCACGTTGCTACAAAGGGCCATATTTCATTTTTTCTCATTGCCACATAGTATTCCATTGTGTATATAAACCACAATTTCTTTATCCATTCATCAGTTGATGGACATTTAGGCTCTTTCCATAATTTGGCTATTGTTGAGAGTGCTGCTATGAACATTGGGGTACAAGTGCCCCTATGCATCAGTACTCCTGTATCCCTTGGATAAATTCCTAGCAGTGCTATTGCTGGGTCATAGGGTAGGTCTATTTTTAATTTTCTGAGGAACCTCCACACTGCTTTCCAGAGCGGCTGCACCAATTTGCATTCAAATGGGGGAACTTTTGTGGCACTCGGGTGACTCAGTCAGTTGAGCATCCTACTTCGACTCCGACTCAGATCATGATCTCGTGGTTTGTGAGTTGGAGCCCCACATCGGGCTTTCTGCTGTCAGCCTGTCAGCACAGAGCCCTCTTCGGATCCTCTGTCCCTCTCTCTCTGCCCGTCCCCTGCTTGCATTCTCCCCGAAATAAATAAATATTAAAAATGAGTAAATAAATAAGGGGAAACTTTCTGATATGTAGACAAAATCAGGCGACTTTCAGTAATTGCCTGGAGTATTTTATACTCTTTAAATGATATATATTCTACTTTGTGGAAGCTCTGTGAGGGGGAAGGGCCATGTTTTTTCTCATTCTTCACTCACCCCTGAGCAGTTGTTGTTGAGTTAAAAAGTAAAAACAATGAAGAACATAGGTCAGTGGCCATATATAATGCTTTGATTTTGCCCATAGCAGTTGGTTGTGCTCAAAAGAGCACAAATTACCATAATTGACCTAAAAGGCATTAGTGGTAGAGTGGAAGAAAAGAGATTTGATACATTTTTAAGAGGCACAGACCAGCAAGATAGTGAATGATTGGAAGATGCAAAAGAATGGGGGAAACAAGGAACCTAGAATAACTTAGGAATTTCCAGTTTGAGTGACTATGAATGGGTGGTTCATGGACTGTTCCAAAAAGTCTATACCTTGTTTATTTTAATAAAGCTTTATTGGAATTCAGCCATACACATTCATTTACACATGGTCTGTGGTTCCTTTCACACTACAATGGCAGAGTCAGGGAGTTGTGGCAAAGACCATATGGCCTACAAAGACAAAAATTTGACTATCTGGCACTTTACAGAAAAATGTTGGCTGAATCTTGCTCTACAGAAAATAGATTTTTGTTGTTGTTGTTGTTGTTGGGGGAGGATTTGGGGGCAGATAGCTTCTGTCTGTTAATATGCTGAGTCTGTGGTGATTGCAGAACATTCCAGTGAAGATGTTCAACAGGAAGTTGTAGATACAAGCTCGGAACTCAGGCCTGAAATTGTGGCTGAACAGATAGATTTAGTAGTTTGTGGTCAAGTTGTGGCTTTGGCGGCCATGTTAAGGCAACATGGTGGCTAAGCATCTAAAATGAAAGATACTCTTGGTGATGTACAGTACTCAGTGAGATCTAGCTTAAGAGGTGAATCAGCAATGTTTGACTTCATCTTGTGTAAGCACAAGAAGAAGGATAGGGGTACGTAGGGTGCCTTGGCTTCATCTTCTAGAATGTGGGGCAGGGGTTCCACTGAGCACAAGGCCCAGAGTCCTTCAGCCACCATCACCCATTTGTTTCAGAGTGACCAGTGTTGCTGCAAGTCCTCACAGTAGGCCCCCAGCTGAAATCAGAAGCACCCCTTTCAGCTTTACTATGCAGTTTTGCCAGCCCAACCACAGAACATCTCATATTGGTTGATTAAGGGGAGGAAAAACTAAATGTTGGTTATGGTTCTAAAGTGATGCCAGTCCTAGGATCGTGAACTTCTGCTGTAGCCATCAGGGTTAAGCCTAACAAGGCAACTCATGTACTTTCCAGGCTGTTTTCCAGCTGGTAAGTGAATATTTCTGTACTGCACGTGGTACAGAGAGCTCAGCCCAGTGCAAGGACAGTTTGTTCCAACAGAGTTTCTAGGCCAGTTCCCACATGCCTTTGAATCCTCTTACTTCCAGAGTGAATCACTTCCATTTCCCATTTTGCCAAGTAGGGAAATGGCAGCTCCCCTTTCTCATCCTTGGTAAACATTGTAAGGACAAACATTTTGAATGACATGGGGAGTGTGCAACCATATGGATAGTGAGCTCCTGGTAGGAAGAACTGCAGTTTCCACAGTGGAGACCAACAAAGAGCAGATGCCCAGGATGTTGAATAAATAGGTCCTCAAAGGATAATTTACTCCAAATGTAGTTATATAGACTTTCTAACGTGGTGACCCGTACAACAGACACCGACTGTCTTAAGCAAGACTGTTGGCAATTGTGCCAGGATCTTCCCTCTTTTTACCTTTTTCATTAGCCACTGGAGAGAATGAACTTCACGCATGAATTTGGTTTTTTATTTTTCTGATGGATTTACCTTATTAGATGGGAAACCCTGCTAATAACCCTGAACTAACTCCAATACACATTCTGAGTTGTATTTCTGGAAATGCAGTTTCAGAGCATAAGTGTTTGAATTTTTCCAGTTTCATCAGAGGCTATTATGCTAAATACTGCAAAGTACATTGAAAAATGGGTGGAACCAAAGGGGGAAAAGGAACACTTAAAGCTATGATCAGATTTTTCCTCAGATCACGTTTTTTTAATTTTTTTTTTTTTTACCTCAGTAGGAAATTGTTGGATTTTATTTTTAACATTGAACTTCCATACTCCCTTTTGAATTTCTTGTGTATGCTACCAGGTGGCCATGTGTGTGTGTGTATGTTGATATGTCAGAATGTGTGTGTGTGTGTGTGTGTGTGTGTGTGTGTGTGTGTATGCAGATGAGTGTGGGTGTATTTTCCTTGTGAGTGCGCTAGTCCGACAGAAGGAGCTCTTAGATACCACAAGAGCCACATGTCTATCAGGAGGGATCTTTGTTACGTTTTTCAGCACATGCCTTTGTAGAATTAAAGAGTGGAACATCAGGATAACCACACAACCCTCTGTGAACTATTCTGGGTCTCCCCAAAGACCTTTAATTTACTATCATATTTAAAGACAACACACGGCCTTACAGAGTTGTATCTAAATGCTCATCTGCTCAGTGGCCTTGGAAAACAGACCATCACCTAGTGGGGGCCAGCTCAGAGGTTTAACTGGTTTCTGCTGAACCTTAGTTGAGGAATACATTTTTCTAGAGAGTTTTTGTTTGTGTGTTTGTTTTCTTCCTGGCTCGCTCTTGGCCTGGACTCAAGATAAACTTTGCTGCTTTTCTGCCTGCTGTGCTTAATTTTCTGTGGTACCTAAAATGCTGGATTTGTAGCCTTTTTCGTTTGGCTGCGGTTTGGCTTCTCCTTTCCAATTCAACGTTCAAGTTTCCTCCGTATGCAGGACTCAGAAATGTTTCACTTGAGAGTTTAAGTTTCATGATTTTAATTATTCACATCGTCTAAACTTGGCTTTGAAATCAACCATATCAGGCATGACAATTCACCCAAGAGTCTGAAATGGAATAAAGAAAGCAGAGATGAGGAGACATCTGGTGCCAAACCACCCCAGTGAGGTGCCCATATGTTTAGGAAGGGGGCTGGGAAGGAGGAGGATACTTGGGGAGAGAAGAGAGCTAACTTTTATGAAGCACCTACATTAAGATAAGCCCTGGGTTTGAGACACTTACATACTTTGCCATCCCAAGAATCCTTTTGGAGGTAGGGATTTCCCAATTTTTTTTCAGCTCCTGCTTGCATTCCTACACATTTTTGCCCTAAGGTGGATGCTGTAGTTGCAGTGGGGTGAATACAAAATGTTACTCCAACACTCTGGCTTAACTTAGAGGATTCTCTCTTTGTCCCCCTCTGCTACCCAGAAGTTCTCGTCTCTCTTGGTGTTTTCTGTATCCCATTAACAAATGCCACCCTGGTTTTATGAACTGAAGCTAAAAACTGCCAGCTCATTTTTTTGCCCACCAGTATTGTATTGTTCAATTGTTTCCTGCCCACTCTGTGTGGGTTCTTTCTATAATGAAGTACCAGTCTAGTAGTCAAGGATTCTACAAAGTCAGGTATAGAAAGTTCCTGTAAACACACTGAACGGAAACTGTGATACTTAGGAATAAAGAAGCTCCTCTAGTCCCTCGACGGCCAAGACTTTTTCATTTTGGAACTCTCCTTTCATAAAGTCTTATGCTATGTAGGCATCAAGAATGGGATGTCTTGCATGGGAGGGTAGATGCATATAAAATTTATTTGTCTAATTATAAAGGTATAAAAATATTAGAAGGGGGAGACAATAGAAAATAAAGCTCAGGCATCACCAAACCAACCCAAAAGAACTCTACTAACATTTTAGTGTCTTGCCTTCCCTTCCCTTCCCTTCCCTTCCCTTCCCTTCCCTTCCCTTCCCTTCCCTTCATTTCCTTTCCCTTCCCTTCCCTTCATTTCCTTTCCCTTCCCTTCCCTTCATTTCCTTTCCCTTCCCTTCCCTTCATTTCCTTTCCCTTCCCTTCCTTTCCTATTTCCTTCCCTTCCCTTCCCTTCCCTTCCCTCCCCTCCCCTTCCCTTCCCTTCCCTTCCCTTCCCTTTCCTTCCTTTCCCTTTCCCTTTCCCTTCCTTTCCTTTCCTTTCCTTTCCTTTCCTTTCCTTTCCTTTCCTTTCCTTCTTCCCTTTTTCCCCTCCCTCCCTCCCTCCCTCCCTCCTTCCTGTCCCTTTTCTTTCTATGTATTTTTAGAAACATACCGTAGCCAGTCTCTTAGAATAACTCTTGAGATACAATCACAAAACAAAATTATTTCATCTTTTTCATTGTCTTTTAAAAATTAATTAGAAGGAATCATTCTTCCTTTGCCCTAAAATGAGACACTGGGCAGCCTCTTGACTCTTCTGATCATGCCTTCATGAAACGGATGGTTCCTTTTTCAACAAGCACAGTCACCATTCAGAAATTGCAATTCTCAGTCCCTTATAGTAATCCAAACTTTGGTTTGAAATAGTCTCTGCACTTTCCCAGCTGGGCTGGCTGCCAAAACCTGAAGAAGGCCAAGAGGGTGTGGTCTGTTTCCACTCTCAGTTTTTGCCCTCCACCCCCACTTTTGTCCATTTCTGATCCCTCCAGGGTTGGAGTCCGGGGAAGAGCCAGAAGTTTCTTATGTGACTGGCACTGTCCAAGGCAGGCTTCCCACTTCCTGGACCAGGCAGATGTCTAAAGTCAGTGCTCTCATTGGCCTATAATGTGTCCTTCAAGACACTCTTGCCTCCACAAGAGCTTTTATCTTCAGTTCTCTTGACGTTAGTGATCCACTCTTCTCGTACAGCTCACGTTCACTCCTTTCTCAGCCCCTCCTTAATTCAGCACGACTTCAGCTTTTCTGTAGTGGGGACTCTCTACCCTCCAGGAGTCCTGTTGGATAGGACTTGTGAGATAACAGGAAAAAAAAGTGTGTATTGCTCTCTGCCCCAGTTCCTGGCACAGAGGTCCTAAAACCCTCATAATTTTCCTAAGTGATAAAAGTGCCAGGAACATCTCTTATTCTAATAATTGGTCTTTGAGTCCATCCCTGACACAGGGCTCCGGAAATGCTTGTAAATTCCTAAGTGATAAGAGAACTAGGAGCATCTTTTGTTATGATGAGGTGACTCTGGGTAAGCTCCCAGATGGCTCCTGGATGGGGGCTGGTCGCTAGAAAGAGCAAGCCATGAGTAGAAGCTTGGAATTTTCAGCTTACCCCTCATCCTCCAGAGAGGGGCATGAGCTAGAAATGGACTTAATAATTGATCATATCTATGTGAGGAAGCCTTCATAAAAATCCTGACAGTATGGACCTTTCAAGTTGGAGAACACATATTCCGCATATGGGAAGGGTAATGTACCCTAAATCCATGGGGACAGAAGCTACTGCATTCAAGACCCACCCAGACTTCACCCTATGTATCTCTTCATCTGGCTGTTCATCTGTGTCTTCTGTGGTATCCTTTAATAAACTGATAAATGTAAGTAAGCATTTCTCTGAGTTCTGTGAGCTGCCATAGCAAATTAATGAAACCTGAGGAGGAGTCATGGGAATCTCTGATTTATAACCGATTGGCAAAAGCACACAGGCAACCTGGACTTGAGACTGGCATCTGAGGTTGACGGAGGGGCAGCCCCATGGGGTTGAGCCCTTAACCGGTAGGATCTGAAGTTATCTCCAGGTAGATGGTATCAGAATTGAGTTAAACTGTGGGACACCCAGCTGGTATTGCAGGATCGCTTGATGTGGGAAAAACGAACACACAGCCAGTATGAGAGGTGTTGTGAGTGTGGCAGCAGTGTGAAAGTATAGGAGACACACGGGAGGAGAAAGACAGGTTTTCTTCCTCAAGACAAGCCCCATGCTGGTTCTCTCTCACTCGCCCTTTGTGTCTGCTCCATGGGAAACACACAGCTTTTGTTCCTGCAGGGGTGCTTGCCATCCACCCCAACATCTCTTCTCCGCTGCCCCCACCAGAAGGGTTGGCTAAGCTGGCTCTCTTCACTGAGATGTTCCACTCTATGACTCCCCAGTGCGGACACTGACCAAGTTTCTGGGTAGTCCTGTTGAATCTCTTCCCAGGTGGTCTGAGATGAGCTTCAGGCCCCACTCCCAAAACATATACACACAAACACTTTGTGTTTACGGCAGGTACTCACAACTACAGTGACCGTTCTCTTCAAACACCTCCTTCTTTACTTCCAAAATGGGATCTTTTCATACTCCAGAGGTGGGCAAGCGATTAGAGAGTCACGTAACTTTTTCGTATCCATTTCCTTTAGAAATTTGCATCTTACACCTCACTTTGAAATGTCATGTTTGTTGAATCTTGGTGATAGTCGAAACTTATGACTTAATATTTATACTAGCTTTTATAATCATTGTTTTCAAATAGTATTTATCCTGATACGGATCCTATATCATCATTTATTTTAGAAAATATGATTTTAATGGTGTTTTAGTGCTAAAATTAGTTTCCTGTTGCCACTATTACAAATTACCACAGCCTTTGTGGCTGAAAACAACAGATTTATTGTCTTGTAGTTCTGGAGGTCAGAAGCCCTAAATCAGTCTCGGAGGGCTGAAATCAAAGAAAGCAGGGCTGTGCTCCTTCTGAAAGCTTTAGGGAACAATCTGTTTCTTCGCCTTTTCCAGCGGCCCGCATTCTTTGGCTTATGACCCTACATGGCTCCAACCTCTGTTTCCATTGTAATATTGCTTCCCCTCCCTCTGCTTTCACCATCATATTGCCCGCTCTGACTCTGACCCTCTTGCCTCCCTCTTATAATGACCCTGGTGATTACATTGTACCCACTCTCATAATCCAGGGTAATCTCTCCATCTCAAGATCCGTGATTTACTCGTTTCTGCAAGTTCACATTCACCATGTAAGGTACCATATTCAACAGTTCTGAGGATTAGGACCTGGATGTTTGGTGGCAGGGAGGGGCCGCGAGGGCGTTATGCTGCTTCCTACACCCATTTCTTGAATGTTTCACAATTTAACAAATTTTACTTTCCATTCTTTATTTTAAATATTGTAAACAGTAGTGTAATGACTTTCCTTACAAATGAAAACATCTTTATGAGTTTCTCTGATGATTTCTCAGTGTAAATTCCTAGAAGGGGAGTTATTCAGTAAGAACATGTTGAAGACTTTTGATTTATCTTGCCAAATTGCCTTCCAGAAAGATTTCATAAAATTTTGACCCCACAAGCTATAAGGAGTCTGTCCTTACCAGCACTAAGTGTTCTTCATATGATTTCTCATTTTGGGGTCAATTTAATAGCTAAAAATGATATCTCTTACATGTTTTTGATTACTAGCGGGCTGGATATTTATCATACGTTCATTGGCCAAATGTATTTCTTCCTCTCTGAAATAGGTGTTAAATTGCCTTTGGCCACTTTTATGCAGAGTCATGTTGGGATCTTTAAAGACAAATGTGTCTGGTTTTGATTCCCCCCCCCCCCAAGTTAGCTGTGTGTGACCTGTGCATATCATGCAACTACCCTTTGTCTCAATATTCTCACTTTGTACACGTGAATAAAAGCCCCAGCTCTCCAGAGTGAGGTTTGGATGACAGATGCAAAGCACCTAGATGAATGTTTGCACTTGGTGACACTGGACCGTTGTGTTGCTGCTATTGTGATATACTAACGCGTGTTAGAGAAACAGGATTTGTAAAATGTATTCTTACGTATTTTTTAAAAAATAGTAAAACCCTTGATAAAAGGCACAGCACGGAGAATATAGTCAATGGTATTGTAGTAGTATTGTCTGGTGACAGATGGTAGCTGCATTTGGGAGCACAGAGGTACAGACTTGTTGAATCACTATGTTGTGGACATGAAACTTACGTAACATTGCATGTCAACTATACTTCAATAAAAAAAAAAGCATTAAAAGATTAAGCCCTTGTTGTTCATAAGTGTTGAAATTGCTTTTCCAATTTCTTATTTCTCATCTACTTTTGTATTTATATTGTGTAAAGATGTCTAATATCTTGGGATCAGTGTGTTGTCATTTGTGATTTCTTCCCTTTTGACCCATTTTCAAGATAGTGTAAATATTTACCATTGTTTTCATTTTTTTAAACAATGGTTTGCCTCGTTTGCACACACATCTGTAAAGCAGATGAAATTTGAATTGTTGGATATGTGAGGAGAGGCTCAGGTAAAAGTTTATTTCCCCTCCCTATTTTAGCCACACTCCCCAATATCATTTGGTGAATATTATACTTTTTCTTCACTGAATTTTGCTGCTTCCATTATTATCATATATTAAGCTCAATAGTATTTTAAGATTGTTATTGAACTTTCTGTCATGTTCTACTGATACAGCTGTCTAGTCTTTTGACAACATGATTCTATTTTAATGATAGCAGTATTTATGTTTTGGTGGGCAAACTTCTCTCATTTCTCTTGTTTCAAACTTGTTCTTAGCAATCTCACTCATTTCTTCATCCTCTGCTGAATAATTTTGCAACCATTTTCTTCATGTAAGAACCCCACTATTATCATGATTAGCTTGCTTATTAATTTTGGAACATCTGGCATCCTCGTTCATTTATCTCATCTGGGAACTTGAAATCTCCTTTGATTTTGTAAGATTTCTTTTGAGTCCCTATAAAATTTTGAGGTTTCATTTCCATAGAGCACACAATTTTCTCTAGGCATATATTTTGATGAGTGTGACCAATCTTTTTCCACTATGTTTTTTCAATGGATGTTGCTGTCGTAAAGAAAGTTATTGATTTTATTCTTAATCTTATTTGGCTGAATTACTGATCTCTCTTATTAGAGTCTTGTCAGCCTTTTTTCCTTAGTTTTACACTACATAATCAATTATTTTAAAAGATAGCAATTTTATATCCTTTCACTGGAATTTTTGCTTCATTTTTCTGACTCTTGCTTTATTGTATTGGTAAGGTGTCCAGAAAGATAAGTATTAATGTCACTGGTGGCTACCATTATCTTTTTCTTTATATTAGTTGTAATGCTTCTGGCATTTCACCAAAAAGCAGGGCAAACTAGGTTTTCTCATGGAGTTACTCAGAGATTGTTCTTTTTTTTTTTAATTTTTTTTTTTAACGTTTATTTATTTTTGAGACAGAGACAGAGCATGAACGGGGTAGGATCAGAGAGAGGGAGACACAGCATCTGAAACAGGCTCCAGGCTCCGAGCTGTCAGCACAGAGCCCGACATGGGGCTCGAACTCACGGACCGCGAGATCATGACCTGAGCCGAAGTCGGCCATGTAACCGACTGAGCCACCCAGGCGCCCCTCTCAGAGATTGTTCTAATTGCCTCCCCTGAATATCTTCGTTACAATTATTAGGAAAAAATGCATGCCAATAACTCAGAAATTTAACAGACACTTTGTATGTCGTTTGAGTGGCATTTTAGTACAATGAAAAGAACATACACTTTGGAATCAGGGACACTCAGGAGACTCAGTCCTGACACAGTCGGGACACTCGGTTTTCATTTCATCTTAAAATGTCGACAATAATATTCCTTTGTAAGACTGTATATAGATTCAGAAGATATGGGGAAAATACGTAGGACGGTGCCTGGTAGATAGTAGGCACCGGTCAGGAAAGACGTTCTATTCCCCATCAGTTGTCCACTGAAAAGCCTGCAGAACGAATTTTAATTACAAAAATGCTAGGCCTTGCTAATGACCTCTGTGGAGTTCAATTTCTTTCTCTATTTATGTGCAAACTAAATGGTTAGGACAGTCTCTCCAAATCCGGAACATTCTGAAAATTCTGGGACTCTCTAATCACAGCCACCGGAGCACCCATTTCTCAGATTCTGGTGCAGGCAGCCCTTGCCCAGTGGGATTGCGGCAGAGGGAAGGGGGAGCGGCCGCGAGGAGCCTGGCAGCCACTGCGTTTTCCTCCCCAGCCCCTCCTCGGGGAGCCGCGCGTGTTGTTGCCGTTGTACTGTACTGTTCTACCGCCTGGATTCATAGTTAACATTTTTCTTCCAGGCACATTTAAAACATTTGGCTCGCGTCCTCCCTGAGCTGTTTTATAAAGGCAGTAACTGAGGCCAGGGTGTGCTCTTGTCAGCAGGCAAAGCACGCAGCAGAGGCTGCCAAAGAGTTTCCTGCTCGGGGGCCACCCATCCTGGCCGCAGGACCACGGCTGGAGCTCATGGCAACTTGCACAGAGCGAGCGCTGGGACTTTCTGTTCTCTGGGCTCACGGTTTGGATTCCATCCTTCAATCCCTGCCGCACTGATCAGTGGAGGCTGTTGTGTTTGCGCTTGTTTGGGACTCGTTCAGAACACGTGTCGCAGCAGCAGTTCAAGGCCTCGCTGTAAGGCTTGGAGCTGGGAAAATGCTCTCTAAAGACTAGCAAGCTGTTCTTCCCTCCTGTTGATGCTGACACAGAGTTCCCACGAATCAGCTGCAGGGGAGGCAGGCTTTCCCCTCATCCCGCTCCCGGTGAACTAACTTCTGGAAAGGGCGGGCAGCACCGGCGCCAAGTGGAGGGTTCTGACATTGTGACTCCACCCTCTTTGAAGTCCACCTTGGCATAAGCCGACATCTTTTCATGTATTATTTATTGCCAAGGACTATGACGGGGAGAATGCACAGTAGATCCCTCAAGCTGTTTTTTCAGGATTTCCTTTGATTGGAAGCTGTTGGCTGTGCCTTCTGCAGCTGGCTCCATCACAGAGCAGAGGGCTCAGTGTGTCTCCCAAGTGACAGCTGCCATGCCAGCACAAAAGAGGCTCTGGCTGTGAAAGTGCCTGGCTGCTCTAGAGAACTCCACCAGCGGATGGGGTATTGTTGCTGCTTCACTCACCAGGAGGGAGGCCGTGCGATGCTATGAGTGGAAAGAACACAGGCCCAGGCCCAAGAGCTGCAAGGGGGAGCGTGGGCTTCTCCTTGGACTCGCAGTGTGACCTTGACCTCAGTCTTTGCACCTGCAAAATGGCAGGGAAGAGATTCACCCCCAAACAAATGTGTGGCAGAGGATCTATGAGAACAATGCAGAATTCAAAATTCCAAATCTAGCCTGGAAATTTCAAAGCAGTATGGATGACCACTAAATACTCTCTCCGTATCTTCTTCATTTATCCATCATTCAGTCAGTCTGAATTTAATAAAAACATTTCAAAACATTTCAGTAACTTTACTATTTTAGGTAGTATACTTACTAGGTGCTAGGAGTAAAGAAACACATGTTCAGGACATGGCCCCATCCTTGTCTGTCTCAAAGATGAAAAAAATTAAGTGACCAAATATGCAGGGTCTTATGGTGGCGGGTGGAAGATTCAGGAAGTGAAGGGTACAGCCAGGTAGGCTTTTCACACCAGTTTATGAAATGACAGAAGGTCTTCCAGAAGAAGGGGCATGGATCCAAGGGGTGATGTCAGCATATGGAAGACAGCATAAAATATTCCCAGAACTTAGAGACGGGGGCCCTTTGAAGTGTGACCGGACTGACCTGCCCTTAGAGGTGGAGAGCCCATAGGCTGCCATGGGAGGAGTGAAAAGTGTCAAGTCTTGTCAAAGAATTCAGCTTGTGGTGGCCTATAGCTGCATTCAGCGAGGCCCTACTCAACAGGACCGCAGCTGACCGTCAGGGGCAAGGATAGGCCCTGCCCATCATGGGCTGCCTGGAAGCCAGGATTCAGAGCGGAATGTGGAAGGATAGACGTTTGCCTCCTTATCCTATTTCTCTCAGAACTTCCTCTGCTTCTGATTCTCTTCAGCTATTTCGTTACTGCTTCCACCTCAGCTTTTACTTGATAAAAGGGTTCCTGGGTAAAGACTTTGTGAACCACTGCAGCATATTATGTAGGAAGACAGCTCTTGGAAAACGAGTTTCATAGCTGAAGACAGGAAGCACATTGTGCTTTACAAATTTCCTCTTCGGTGCCTTTCCCCAGATGATCTGAAGATACCTGTTTTCCCAAGAGACTGTGGGCTTCTTGAGAGCAGGAGCTCTGGCTTACTCATCATTTTACCCTGAATGCTTAGTGGAACACTGGGCAAGCAGTTGCTACTCGTGTACTACTCAATACTGCCACCCAAATGATCATTTTAAGATTTTTTTTAATGTTTATTTGAGACAGAGGGAAAGAGAGAGAGAGAGAGAGAGAGAGAGAGAGAGGCAGAGAGAGAGGGAGACAAAGAAGCCAAAGCAGGATCCAGGCTCAGACCTGGCAGCACAGAGCCCGACGTGGGGTTCGAACTCATGAACTGTGAGATCATGACCTGAGCTGAAGTCGGACATGTAACTGACTGAGCCACCCAGGCACCCCCCCAATGATCATTTTAATATGTAGACCTGAACTACTACTTACCCAATGCTCCTCAGTATTCTTCAGTGAAAGATTATAAAGGGTCAAGCACAGAGAGGGGAGAGGAAAAATATCAAACACAACCTGTGAGAAGTAAGAAGAAACATCTCCTTTCCTTATTATGCAATTTGGAGTTTAACCCTAAAGGAATTGGCCAGACAGCATGCGGAAGGAGTGTGCCAGGAAGAGGAGAGATGAGTGATGGACAACGAGTCTAAATAGATAACAGACTTGTGCTTCTCTTGCTTCTGCCATCCCACCCCCAGAACTTGTGTATTTCCCTCTCAGATCTCCTGAAAAATATTCTGGGAGGATAAAGAGGTTTGAATATTAGTCCTTCCTCATAGTAAATAATCCTTTTTTCAAAGTACTCTATTGGGACCAGGACAATACTAGAATATCTACTTTAATAACACCTTTACTAGGAAACACTCTCATGAACTTAGACTAGACCAGAATGACCAAACCAGATAGATATGTGAAATCACAAGGCCACATTTTATGGGCAAGGAAACAAACTCAGAGTGAGGAAATGAGGTGACCATATTCTCACAGAGGTTAATGTTTGGGGCCTGGGCCCAGACTTTAAGACTCCTTGCTCAGTGGCTTTTGTACTAAGATCATGTGTGAAAAGGGGTCTTTTGTCTAATTCAAAACTGAGTTGTGTTGGGGCGCCTGGGTGGCGCAGTCAGTTAAGCGTCCGACTTCAGCCAGGTCACGATCTCGCGGTCCGTGAGTTCGAGCCCCGCGTCGGGCTCTGGGCTGATGGCTCAGAGCCTGGAGCCTGTTTCCGATTCTGTGTCTCCCTCTCTCTCTGCCCCTCCCCTGTTCATGTTCTGTCTCTCTCTGTCCCAAAAATAAATAAACGTTGAAAAAAAAATTTTTTTAAAAAAAACTGAGTTGTGTTGAGGCTAATTTAATCTTTAATTAGGGAGGAAAAATAACATGTATTAAACGCCTCTACTCTATGCCAACCATATCCTCACTGATCATCACAATATTGTAGTAGACACAATTTATCCAGTTTTCAAATGAGGGACCTGAGACTTGTGGACTCTGAGGTCCTCCACCTTCAAGCTCACTTAGGATCAATTCATTCCAAGCTTTCACCCTGAGTCAGTGTCTCATAGTCGTTCCTCTAGCGGTAGGACAAGGGATAATGTGACAATCTTCATCTCACTGATGTTCCTTCATAGCATCTCATGAAATAACCTCCACCTCTCCATGTTGTACAAACTGGGCATGGCATCAGTCATAGCAATTGGCATTAATCCTCTGGCTGATAGAGTCCTGAAATTATATTGGGAGAAATACAACTCAATCTCTTCTTGGATATTCATCTTAATATATAATTTCTCTAGATTTAAATATGTAAATACATATAAGTATATTATTCATGTGTATTAATCTTAATTATTTGAAATTGAATGAAATAACCTGTTCAGAAAGACTATTCCCTTTATAATTTATAATACATGAAGTTTGTACCAATTATTACTTCGCTGCAACCTAATGAGAAAATTATCTACAAATTTACATTATGTGTGTGTGTGTTTATATGTGTGTGTGTGTATGGGTGTATTGTGTGATCAATATCATCCACCAAAATAAACACTTAGTCTTAGAAGACATCATGTATACCGTAGAAAGTGATTTTGAAAGTTAATTTTTTTGTGTGATTATTATTTGTCATTGGGGAATTTGTTCACCTGGATGCCATATCTTATAAATAATAAAACTAGGCAGAGCTGGATGAGTATTGAGGAAATGTGATAGCTTGATTATTCCCAGTATCTGTAGGTATGAGATGCTGGAGAGTGAGAGAGTAAATATGTACAGGACCATGTTTATGAAAAAAAAAAAAAATAACAAGTCAAATAAAAGGAAAAAATTCTGTGCTAGGTGGCCAAGGTGAGGTCAGTATCAATATTGGCATTGGCATTGCCAGGTCCATGTTTTGCATGATGATAATCCAATCATGATATGTTGGTGACAAAAGGCTTATCAAACCTAGAATGTTTTATTACAGGTTGGTTTGTTTGACAAAGTGGCACCCATCTTCTTTCACAAAGCTACTGCAAAATTCATATCCGGCCTTGCAAAATGTTATGTTGACAGCAAAGACTGTGGAGGTATAAATGTATTGAACATTTGACATGCTTATTATTCATCATTAAAAAGAAAGGTGTTTCATTTCTTTTCTTAGGAAACAGGGATGTTTATTTTTTACCCCCCCAGAAGCAAAACATGTAACACAAATTATATCTATAACCTGGATGTTCATATATACTTATTGAATCTGACAGTATTTTTATACATTAAGAAAAGTGCAGCTATTGTTGTCTTATTTACTAATTGGAAAACTAAGATAAAATAAATTTGAAATATTTATCAACCTTTTCTATATCAACCTTCTCAGGCAACTGTAATAGGCAAGTCAGGTAAAAGCTATCTGACATTAAACTTGGAGTTCTGAGAGACAAGCTCGTAGTACATTTGATATGTAAATTTATCCTTTTAGTATTTACTTGATATATCTATTCATTCAGTTTCTACCAATTTACAGTAGGAGTTTGCTGCCTTTTGGTAGCCTTTGGAAAAGAGGGGAAAAAATGAATAATTTTAACAAAATTCTGTTCACATGCAATTTCTACAGGCAAGGACCAGATTGAACTGAGTTTTTTGGTAGCCAAGGCATTAAAAAAAAAAAAGAGGAAGCAGAATGTAGCCTTACTGTCAGGATCAGAATAAGAGGAAGTGTACAAGTTTCATAGGTAGAGACAAAATTTCCCCAAGCAGTGAGCTAAGAGAGAAATTCATCCACTGTGTTCTGTACACACGCACACACACACACGCACCACTTATGTAACAGTCATCATTGTCAACACAACCATGAAAACCACCTGTGACAGAAATGAGAAGAGCAATGGCGTTCCTTCATGCATTACTCACAGAACTTCCAAGGGTAGTGACTAGCTACAGGGAAGTGGAGGTCATTTGTAGTTCATTCCCAGGCCTTCTAAATGGTGAACTCTCCATGTTAAAGGAGATCATGCTTCCTAAATGAATTTCCCTTCCCTGAAGAAGTTTCCAAGTGTATCTAGGTATGACTGAGAAAACACAAAGTGTACTTCCAACCGTATTCAACACTTCGGGTGCATATATCTCCACTCCCCAAACACCAGCAACCTGATTTGCTGAACTCTTCATCATGTAGAAGGTCTGTTTTAATAGAGCCATGGCTGCTTCCTTGGAGATTCTACTCATTTGTTGAAACTGTAAATCTGGGCCATACCAGCCAATTCCTTTTCTTCCCGCAAACCATAGCCTTTCAATTGTTTGAAGATGACTGTCCTAAGAGGCAGCTCTAGAATTTCTGTGTAGGAGGAGTTGAGGGGTAGCATTCTGGCTGCTTCAGGGACTGGAAGACTGGCTTTTTAAAATTTATGTATTTATTTTTAAATCCAAGTTAATTAATATGTAGTGTAGTAATGGTTTCAGGAGTAGAATTTAGTGATTCATCAGTTACATATAACACCCAGTGTTCATGCCACACGTGCCCTCCTTAATACTCATCACCCACTTAGCCCATCCCCCTAACCATCCAGCAACCTTCAGTTTGTTCTCTGAACTTAAGAGTCTCTTATGGTTTGTGGAGGACTGGTTTTAATGCTACCTTTCTGTACCAAGCATGCTGTTCTGACATCATCTTGGCATTTATTTGTGTTGACTTAGAGGAAGACGTGTTATAGAGGTTATGGAACTGATCTTTAGGCATTCCAAACCACGGCCATTCTGTGATGCCATCATTTTACCAAGGGGGCTTGGAAATATACAGGCCATGCCCACTAGTCTAGGGGCCCACCTGTCTATGAGCAGCCAAATTAGGATATCTCTACTCCCAACTCCTCATAACTTAGCTACCTGAAGAAAATACCTAGAAAGACACCTCTGCCTAATGTCCACTGTGAGGACAACACCTCTGTAAACTCATATTGTATCCTAGAGAAATAAACCACTCAAGGATTCAAGGGCCCCAGGTTTGAAACCAGCTAGTAAAGATTGATTAAGCAAAAGGAATGGATAGGCTGGCAAATAAGATCCTCACGACTCACACGTGCCTCCCGGAGACATCTTACATGGTGGGGCACCATCAGAAAACACACCTTTGAGTATGGTGCAGTCTTTTTGTACTGTTGGGATGAAAGGAAGAGCTGATTTGATCTTTGTTGTGATGGCTCTGGAACATTGATGGATTCCTGAGCTTGTTGCTCATTATAAGCTCATCATAAAAGCTGTTGTAGTCTCTGAAAGGATGGCGTGATTCCAGTTAGATTCCTTGTGATCTCCAGATTATCTTCCCTGATAGAAATACCAAAATCTACGATCATAACACTGATAGTGGCAATGACAACAACAATCATTAACATTTGTCTTATTGGCAGTGTATAAGGGACCTTGACATTGTTCCTCACGGCGTCCCTCAAGTGGTGATGTTGAAAGCTCTGTCTTTTACAGCATAAGCAACTGTGTCAAATAGGTGGTATGGTTTGCTGTACAGCCAGTAAGTTGCGGTAGCCCTGGGAAAGCTGAAACTCCCCCACTTAAAAGGGGGTCCTTTACAGTGGGTAAAGTTCAAAGGTAGTATTTGGTCATAGTGCTTGAGTGGAGGACTGTCTCTGTGAATGAGAAAAGAGATTTAAGTGTGAGGCCAGAAAGGGAAAGTCAGGCAAGAAGAGGCAGAGAGGCTGTTGTTCCGTACAGTGATCTAGCCTCTGTCTTGGCTCACTCTTGACTTTCTCATCCTTTCTTTTACTGCCTGCTCCTCTCTGATCTTCTTTAACAAAAGATATAAGGTTAGAAGCTCTTGTTGTCCTGTTTTAAGAAGGTCTAGGCCAGTAGACCTAGATCAGCTCTGCTCCAGGCTTTGGGAAAAGCTCTTTGCATTTGCACTAGGCAGCTGTCTCTTCCTGGACTGACTTTTCCTTTGCAAAGGAGAGTAAGATTCAGAGGGCACATGGGTGGCTCAATCTGTTAAGTATCTGACTCTTGATCTCAGGTTCATGAGATATAGGCCCACGTCACTGACAGTATGGAGCCTGCTTGGGATTCTCTCTCTCCCTCCCCACCATGCTGTCTGTCTGTCTGTCTGTCTGTCTCTCTCTCTCTCTCTCTCTCTCAAAATAAATAAATAAACATGAAAAAAAATGGTAAATTTCAGGGAACTAAGGTATTGGTTTAGGCAGTGATGTGCTACTAAAAGTTTAGCGATAACAAAGGGAAAAAAGGAAGAGAAAAGAAAAGAAAAAGAAGTCCTTATTTGTAGCATTTGCCAAATTCTGCAGTGTAAATACTCCCACCATGGCCCATTTCAAGCAACCAACTTGACATCAGCTGGCTCACAGAATTCCTGAAAATTTAGCTATCAGCTCTCACAAGCCAATACAAGCTTCTCCAGTACAACAAACTGGTAAGAAAAATGGCCAGAAGAGAATAGGCAACAGCTTTGTCTTTTCCAGGCAGTAGGCATTTTCCACACACTCAGCCTAGATCACCAGGGACTACATTAATATGTAGAACAAAGCTGCACAGTTACAAAGACAGCACATGGATTGGACTTATTCATGGTACATTTTTTTCCCTTATAAACTACAAAGGAACATATGAGTGATAGATTAAAATAGGATGTCCAGAATCTTCTAGTATTCATATATTTATCTCTCTCTCTCTTAACAAACATGTGTGTATGTATCCGTATTTAAAACATAAAACCCCCCAGTGGATCAACAACATTTGTAAGCCTTACACCACCTAAGTAGTGTAAATGTTAAAATATTGGGCTTTATAATGAAATAAACATAAATTTGATTCCCAGCCCTTTCACTTAGGCACAATGCTTAAACGCTTGTGTCAGTTTCCTTATCTGTAAATTAGGAATACTAATAAGTACCTGATAGGGTTGGTCTAGGGATTAAATAAGATACTAAAGGTATAATACTTGTTAACATCCAATAAATGTGTTGAAGTTTTCATTTTCCCTGTACACACCTCAATTAATTCTCAGTGCTATCAACACCTTTCCTCCCTGTCCTCTGTGGACACTCAGGAATAAGCTGCAAAGTACATGATGGCTGAGTGACATTTATTTGGTTCCTGTTTAAACTGAGTGATAGGGGTGTTGAAAATCTTGTGCGTTTTCTATTTAAATAATTTTCCCACATGTTCAAATAATATACTTGTCACCCCTTACAGGCCTGGGAACAGATCTTATCTGCTTTGCCACAAAATGGTACCTGCCTGAGTAAACACAAATACAGAAAGGAGAGGCAAAGTCTTTGCTCAGCATTTGTAACCTAATTCACTAAGGCAAACAGACAATATGGCCACCAGGCTTGGCCTTCCAGAGCAATTTTAATCACAAAAGCAACGATTTATAAGTCTCTAAGATGCAAATAAAACATTGTTAAATTGTCCCAAGGGTTATCTTAAATCCTTAAAGAAAGAGCAAGGGCATTGGGGAATACAAATATTTAGAAATTAAAGTTGTCCCTGAGAACCTAGGGTAGAGGTTAATGTCTTACCTTTTTTTTATAACTTCATCTATTCATTAACAAAAATGTAGTTTTCATTTTTATCATTGTGATTAACATACATAGCTTAAGAATCAAATAATTTTACTTGCAATTATGTACACTCATTATTTTAGCTAATTTTTGTTATATTTGCTTCCATGTTCTCTAAATAACATGTTTATAATGATACTCCTTAATTTTTATGTTAGTTTATGAATTTTAAATTAATTTCCCATTTTGGGAAATGAGGGTTTAGCTCTCTTTCACCTTCTGTTCCATTTAATCCAGACACATTTTGATTCCCTACTTGGCTGAAGATAACCACACTTTACTTGTGGTTGATCAATTTTTAGTATTTACATTAAATGATTACATAAATGCCATTCACAATTGATCCATGTTGTATTTTTCTTTTCCTGCACAATCTTTTGGTTTCCTTAGATTTTTCTTTTTGCTTAGTTTCTCACATACATGTCACTAATTTATCCCCAAACCCTTCCCAACTTATGTTATATCTTTAAGACATTCAAATATGGTAGGTAATACTAATTTCATCTTGAAAAAATACCCGAGTCCTCTGAACTTCTCTTATGTAGATACATTGTCCTCCCGTATGACTGATACCTTGGACTCTCTTTCGCCATTATCTTGGGCGCTCCTCTTTGCCCGTCTCTTGTGTTGGATTCACTGTTTACTAATTAAACTTCTTTATTATTTGTCTCTCTCTTGGTTCTGTCTATTCTTAAATGGCTTTCTAGATGAGGGTATATCATCAGTCACTTTTTGAGGCCTTTTAAGTTTGGAAATATCTTTATTATCTCACTTAATGTATAGTTTGGGTAGGTATAATAACATTCTCAGTCGAAAATCAGTTTTGAATACATTGCTCAGTTTTCTTCTAGCTTTTAGATATGTGTGGAAAAGTCTGTTTCTTCCTGATTCTTGATTCTTTCTATGAAAACATTTTTTTCTCTCTCTGAAGGAATTTAAACATTTTCTTTGTTCCCAGTGATCTAAAATTTTGTGATGATGTGTTTTGATGTGGATTTATTTTCGTCCATTGTGCTGCACCCACTCAACCTGAAAATTTTATCCTTCATTTCTGAAGTTTTTTCTTGAATTATTTCTGTAATGATATTTAACCTTCTGTTTTAGATCTTTTTTTTTCCTTCCTGAATCCCAGTTTTTCAGATGTTATACCTTCTGGAATGATTCATTTATTTTCCTCTTCTATTTTCCATCTCTCTTCATTATATTTCTTTCTGGATGATTTCCTCAGATTGCCTTGAAACACTCTCATTTAATACTTTTGTTTATGCTCTCATTTAACTTTTTTTTCCTATGTGTTTTGTGTTCTCATTTCTTATATACTGTTCTTGTCCACTGATGCAAATATTTCTTTCCTCTCTGGGAAAATATTAATGACAATTTCTTAAAATTATCATGTCCCTGTTTAGGCCATATTACTTGTTTGCTTATTTATTTTGGTCTCTATATTTCATATTAACTGCTTTCCCAGATGTGTCATATTTAAATGTGGGACACTAAAAAGCTGTGTATACATGGAGGGATGTTCAATGGGTTTCAGTATGGGGTTATCTGGTTGGCCCATTTCATACCTCAATGTTAGAATTTACAGGTTTCTGTCTCTCAGATTCCCCAGAAAAGTTCCCTCTTGCATCCTGCCTGAAGAGTGTAAGTCTAGATCCCTCATCCTAGAAGCTGTGTGAGGGTAAAGTCTGAATTACATGTGATACGTACTTTTATTCAATAACTCCTTTTCAGTATGACACCCACTTTTCTACTCTGTTCAATGTTCTCTATTCTTGAGATGTGTTGTTTTACCCTCTTAAAAGAAAAAAAGACTCCAGTATTCTGCCAGGAATGTTAGTAGCAGTTTCTTAGCTATATGATGAAAGGTAGAGGGTCTCACTAATTTTTAGATATACTTTCAACCAGTCCTCTTATTTCAGCCCCCATTTCTAGAGATAGCTAATGGTACCAAACCTGGGGATTTTGCAGCTTTCTCTATTGCTGATTTATAATTAGGCTTTACTGGGTCTGTTAATTCAGTTACATCTGCTTTTCATCTTCAGAAAAACTGTTTTTGTTCTCTTTTGTATTCTTTATCCTCCTGGATTTCCTTCTTTATTTCTTAGTCCTTAAACTATTGTTCCAATAGAGTTTTGAGACAGAAGTAGAGGGAAATGCACAATGTATGTACAATTAATAATCTTTACTAGAAGTCCATGTTTACTTTTTGGAGTAAATTTTTCTCAGTTGTATTCACTGAATTTCTTGCCATCTTATTTTAATCATCTCTGTCCACTGTATCATTGTCTTAGAGTCTGATTCCACATGACGTATAAAGGAGCTACTAGGAGTCAGCACTATACTGATTGTCATGGATACACAAATACAAGATTAAAATTCCCCTTGAGGCATTTTGGTGATTATAATAAAAAAGTCATAAAGTTTACTCTGAAACAGACATTCTTCTGAAGTTAAATTCATCTTCTTGCTTCTTCTCAATTTTCCTATCTCCCTTTTGGTTAATCTAAAATTGACAAAATGTTTATAATTTTTCTGTGTCTTCCAGTGCCAACAACATGAAGATAAGGTCCTTTGCTTTTATATTCTATATATTCTTGTATTTGCCTCCAATATTTATCAGCCTCTGCCGTGTTTTGTGCGTCTTTACTTCAACCCTACCATTGACTACACTTAGTGCATCTTCTTGCTGCTTTTTTTTTTTCACATGACACGCAGCAGCCATGCATACAACATTTAAGAAAAGTCTATTCTTTTCATCTTTACATCTGCAATCCCTTTGTTGCAAACAGATTTTGAAAAGAGATGGTCGCTACTTGATGGAAGTACTTGCTTTAGTAGAGAGATGGATATGTAAGCAGAAATTTCAAGATAGCATAACATGTGCACTAACAGATGCAATTAGAAATTAATTACTCATTCTTCTGATGAAGGAAAATTTCATGGGGATGATGGCAGCTGAGCTGTTTTGAAGGATGATTAGGATTTGACCAGGTGCTTTCTATAATAGATAATCTGGTTATAAGTTACTTCCTCACGGGGCACCTGGGGGGCTCAGTCAGTTAAGCGTCCGACCTCGGTTCAGGGCATGATCTCACAGTTTGTGGGTTTGAGCCCTGTGTTAGGCTCTGTGCTGACAGCATGGAGCCTGGAGTCTGCTTCAGATTCTGTGTCTCCCTCTCTCTCTGCCCCTCCCTCCCCGACTCATACTCTGTCTCTTCTCTCAAAAATAAATAAACATTAAAAACATTTTTCTAAGTTACTTCCTCACTGTGTTGTAAGCATATTAATACAGGGCCAGTATTTGAATATTTAGTGCTGAGAGCAGTGCCTGGCACATGGTAGAAGGTCAGCAAATGCTGAATGATGTAAAGATTTAGAAGGAGCCGAAATTTGAGTTACATCTATATTGCACTCAGCAATTTCCCTGAATTAAACAAATAAGTAAATACAACGAATACCTGACTTTCCTCCAACAATTTCACTTAACTAGCTGTAGCTATTTACTGCTTTATTCTTTTCTAACGAAACAACATATACTTTAAAACCATCTTTACTTTCCAAAATTACCTGGCATGTGTTCACTAGTTTGATTGGAGGATACTTTACTTGATAAAACCCTGTAAGACATTCAACCATTTCTCCTCCTCCAAAATAATTCAATTATAGTCAGCACACAGAACAGTTTAGGCCTTTAACCCAAGATAGAGTTGACCTCAGTGAGAAGGCTTAAAAATAACTCTAGAAGTCCCTATTCTCTGGGTTTGTTTGCAGTGACTCAGGAAGAAACAGGGTTGGAAACCCTGGTTTCTCAGCTAACATAAGACATACAGGCAGAAAAAACCTGCTGAGGTTACTCGTTTATAAAGGGAATTGTTGATCGGGAATGAAGCTCATTTATATCCACATTTGTACGTTGTATTTTATGAAGACAACGGAAGGTTCGGTTGAGGATTACTGAATGTAGAGGTTGGACTCAGAATTGATGTATGTTAACTATCTTATTAATTTAAATATAAATGTCTAGAGCAAATGATCATTATCAGTCAATGGCATTCTGATGCCAACTTCTAATTCCTCCTAGGAATTTTGAAGCACTCTATTAAGTGTGCTTGAGAAAAATAGGTCTATTCAAGCTTTGTCAGGATTTCTCTGTTTTGTGCCATCAGGCCCTGATGAGCCTCTTTTGAAAAGGTCAAACAAGTGAGTACAGGCTCATGGGTGCCCCCTGTGGATGAGACATGCCGTTTTGACTTCATCGCATGGCTCCCCTGCTTTGCCCCTCAGTCCCCCAAAGCATTTCACCTTTCTCTCCTTTATCACTGTATAATCTGCTCTCTATGTTTGTATGTTCTGCAGGATATCTAATAATGGCTCAAATTTTTAACACAAATGCGTTTAATGCCAAATTGTGTCATTGGTCCTCCACGTACAGCTCAGCATCGCATGCTCTGCATAGCATGGCAGCAAGGGTCCTGGGTTTGCAGCCCAGCTTCACACATTAATGCTGAGGTTTAGGAGGTGGACCCCTCGGCCTCTCTGAGCCCAACTCTGCCATCTAAGTTAGAAATAACAACAGTGTGCACCTAACTTGTTCTAAAAACAAAAAGAGATGATCCACGGAAGGACCTAGCACATCGATGGTAAATATGAGTTCCTTTTCACTCTTTTTCCTCTTTCTCCCATTGTAATCATAATTATTCTCAGTATTCTTGTGTTGTTTTGTAGATGTTTTGTCCTAGGGTTTAAAAGAAACAAACAAATTGAACAAGACAAGATTATCAACCGTAGAGAACTCACAATCCAATAATAAAGAGATGCAAACAGTGCAATGAGCACAATAAGAGATGCATTTCCAGGGCATAGAAAAGCAGACTTAGAGGAAAAGAGAGAGGAAAAGGGGGGAGCATCGAAGGAGCCCTCACTTAGACAATATCCCAGAGTTGGCATCCTTGTTTTGGCAAACTGAGTAAGGTGTCTGTGCTAGAGTGGATATCATGCTTCAAAGATGTGCTTAATTTAGTCTTCCTGTGAGCTCACCGTTGTATTTGCATTTCTTTACTAATTCTTTATCTCAACATTTAAAAAGTAATATGTTATATTAATAATGTTTAGGAAAAGATATAGAAGTAAAAAGAAGAGAAAAATAAACTGTTCCCAATTCTTATGCTTTTACTGTGTTTCTTTTCAGTTATTTTCTCTGTACCTGGTGTTTTTTGATTTGGTTAGGTCCATACTTTACAAAAGATATGATTCATAGCCACCATTTCAGTTCAGGGCTGGTTATCATAAGATGACTTCTCCCCTTGTGACGTTTCTGAGTTGCCAGTTGACTGGGAGGAGGTGCTTTAGTGAAATATTAACAGTGCCCCACTCCTGTTTTTTGCCCAAGATGCCCTTAGGCAAACCAAGAATGCATATGGCACACCAATGGACAGTGAGCAGAGATGAACAGGACCGTGAGGGCTGTGAAGTGCCTTTGCCATAGTGTCAAGGGTTTGCCTCCAGATGTAGGAGCCCAAGTGCTACTGTGCCTTCCTCCCCTGTTGGTCTTGATGCACAGGCCTAGAGTAATTTAAGAGAGGGAGAGAGAAGGACAAGAAAGAGTATTTTGCTAGTGATGCAACCAACCTGAAAATATAGACTAATTCCTACCTCTATAATTTTAAAACACTTTTGAAAAGAACTTGTGTTTTTACCTGAAATATTAATAACTTCAAAGATGCAAGAACAACAGAAGAGATTACTTACTGAGCAGTCTCTACAGCCTGTTCTTGTGCTGGCGCATCCACATTCTACCTCCTATGATCCTCGGGGCACCCTGAAAGGCAGATGGGGAAATGGAAGTTTAATTCCTTGACAAGTTGATGTAATTAGAAAGTGGCAGGACTGTGATTCAATACCCTCCCCCCTCAGAAAAGGTCAAATTTCCCTAACAAACATTCTTATAGCTGTCATAGTTCCGCATATTCCACCTGCAATATTAAGTGCCATTTCATTGTCATCGACTATGTTTGACTAATAATCGATTAGTTTGACTAATCTCTACCTTCCCGAATAGAACAGTTCCCTGAGGTCCTCCACTCAGATTTGAGGTAACTATTGTATCCCCAGCACAGATCACAGGGTATGACAAAAAGTTAAAGATAAGTATTTGTTGAATACATGAATGAATGAATGAATGAATGAACAAACGCACGCCAGGCATCTCTCTAATTTCTGAATCAGATCTGAAAGGTTTCCAAATCCTGCTAGCCTGCACTTTGTTGGTTCTTTGGAAACTGTTTAAGCCCACGAGGGGCACAGTGTTGCTCCAAAACAAAGGAATATTAAAGTTCAAACAATTTACCTTTCCTCCTCACTTAAGCTAAGAAACTGTAACATTTCCCCCATTGAAATTACAGGAAGTAGAATTTATGACCAAAAAAAAAAAAGGAAGATTTAAAACATAAAATCTGGGTAAGAGTGAAGGCAACCCTTGAATATTTTTCCCTAAAATGTTAAAATGTGATTATGAAAGGAACTTCCAAATGTATCATTTACATTTTTAACAGTCTTTACCTTCTGGTATAGAGCAGAGGGAGAGGAACTAAAGACAGATACCGGATGGAAAATATCAAGCCCCGGCCTAGGAGATCTGAAGATTTGTGGGAATAGCTTTTAGACGTGTCTTACTTTGACAAAAGCAGTGCCATGTGGAGTGCACACTTTTAAATGAATCTTACATTTCAATAGAAGGCGAAGGAGCCTCCGCTCTCAGTGTTCTCATCGAAACTCTCCAGCAGGCAGTAAATGATGCTCTGGACGGGGGCCCAGTTACAGATGTGAAGGCGTCGTTTTTCACCCAGTGGTAGTTGTGAGTGCTAGGGTCCTCCTCGCAGAGCACACAGAGCACCAGAGAAATGCCCAGAAAGGAAATGACCACAGGCCTCTGTTGGCCACACATGGTGCTCTCAACGTCCCGGAGATTTCCTTCCCCCATTTTCCATACTCTCCTTCCTCAACAAAACTCTATATCAACATGTAGTAAGATGGTCTAGTTTATATTGCCCTTGGAGCAGTCCTTATCTTTTGTTGGTATTATTTGCCGTGAACCTTCCTTTTAATTGTTATTAAGCATATACTTGAGCCAAATTCTGTGCGAAGTACTTTGGATTATTATTAACCTTTCATCCAATGAAACAGTTACACTATATTATCTCCATTTTGCAGAAGAGGAGACTGAGGCTTACAGGAGTGATTTTACATGAGTTAGAAACTGAAGTAATCCCTAGAGAGTGTGACACAGGGCCCCACATTTTAAAGCCATGTGCTATATTCTGTCTCAGGGACTATACCTGGACAATTGCAACATCCTTCTGGCTGGCCTTCTTGAATCCAGTCCAGTTCCAAATATTCCACCCTCCATAGCAACCTCCAGATGAGCTTTTACAAAACTTGACTTAGTGTTCTTTAAATATATGCAAACATGGGGGCACCTGGGTGGTTCAGTTGGTTAAGCGTCAGGTCGGTTCAGCTCAGGTCACAGTCTCATGGTTTGTGAGTTTGAGCCCTGCATCAGGCTCTGTGCTGACAGCTCAGAGCCTGGAACCTGCTTGAGATTCTGTGTCTCCCTCTCTCTCTGCCCCTCCCCTGCTCACACTGTGTCTCTCTATCTCTCTCAAATATAAACATAAAAAAATACATATATGCAATCATAAAAGTAGTTAAAAACTCCTTGCATTTGTAGCTCATTTGAAACTAACAAACTATGGAAGCAATACAATTGAAACTAATAACTTGGATGTAATGAGATAGAAGATGTGTTAAAAATGAATGAAGTTTACTTTTCCCAGCAAACTTCAGAGGAGTACATTTCACTCACTGTTGGGTTGATTATTTTGATGTTGAACTTGACAAACCAAAATGATTGCTTCATCTCAGATCTGACCACCATCCTCCATATCTGGACTCTGACTCCTACTTCAGCCCCATGCCCTAGCCCCTGCCCACTTCTTACACTTGGTACTCTAGTCATAACACATGGTAGGGAGTCCCACAACATGCCTTTGGCTATCCACTGTTTCTTATGCCTTTAGTGTTCATCCATCATGTACACATGATGAACTGGTAAAAAAAAAAAAAAAAATACTCTGCTAAAGTGTCTCCTCCTCTGGGAAGCCCTCCCTGGGACTCCCAGAAACTCTCATCCCTGAGACTAATTGTGCACTTTGTATCTTATATTGTGATGGGTTTGGAGCATCTGCCCTTCCAACAAACTGAACTTCTAAAGGGCAGAACAATGTGAGAAGAATGGTCATTTTTATCCCTCTATCACAGATTCAGAGAGGTAGAGCAACTTGCCCAAAGGTACACAGCTGGGTCTCCAGGTGTGATAAAGGGTCCAACCCAACTATTTGGTTTTCTGAGACTGGGGTTTCAGATGGTGGCTTGTTTCTTTCACCAGCTTTTTCCTTTGGTGACTCAGCAGCTGAAGGGAGAATCTCAAAAGGCCCTGGGTTCTCACCTTTTTACTGGTTGCTGTATGTGAGACCTTCAGCTAGTCCCTCCTTCTCTCTGGGCCTCAGTTTTCTCATCTGTCAATGAGAGTGTTGGGCCAGATGGCATGCAGCCTCCTTTGATTAGGTCCAGTGTGTACGTGTGGCTCACAATGCCTGGGTGACCTTGTCACGTCAACAACCCAAGCTTTGCCAAAAGGGCAGAGCCAGGCTTTGCAAATGGCAGAGGAAAGAATGGCTCCTTCACGTGGGCCATTTGTGTGGGGCTAGCTGGCATTATCGCCAGAGGAAATTGACTCAAGGAGATAGCACTGTGGTATCAGAGAAAGCTAGGCTATTGGTGGGCAGCCCCCATGAGCCCAGCTCTCCTTGCCAAGGGTGCCTGAGCAGCTGGCCTTCCTGACACATGCCAGAGGCGGTGCCAGGCGTGGGACAGGCCACTGTGGGAAAGCGCAGACCAGAGTCAGACCTTGGTGATTCTGAGAGCTCTGGCAGGCACGGGTGGCTTCCTGTGCCCCACCATGACAACCAGATCCCCACCCGCCCCCCCCCCCCAGCTCTGCCATTTCTCAGTTACTGTGACAGAGAAGGGCAATATTTCCCTTAAGAAAAACTCTGCTATACCTATAGGTTCTCTGTCCTGTCCAGACCTTACCTGGACCGCTGCCTTATACCCTGGACACTTTATTGCTGAGCCAGGGGCCACCCCATACTCACTCCGTTCTGCCTTCCATTTCTCAGAATCAGGGAGCATGGGATAGAAAGCATGGAAGCAGCTTTAGCCCATCATCAGGTGCTGGATTAGGTTTCCCCAGCTCTTCCTGTCACCCTTGCTGGGCCAACTTCACCTGAAGCTTCAAACTTTAGCTCACGGGTACACCTCCTCCAGGAAGCCTCCCCTGACTTTCCATAGTCTGGGCTGGGCACCGAGCCTGGTTCTTCCTTCTACCTTGACGTCATCACTCTGTTTATTTCCTGGGTTCTGAGAACCTTGAGAAAAGAAATTATTTTTTCCCGTCACTCATCCGTGCAACAATGAAGCAAATATTCTTGTGTGCTTATTCCCTGAGAGACACAAAATATTGAAGAAAACAACCCCAGAAATTGTCCTCAGTGTCATGGTATATACAGTCCAGTATCTGACATCCCTTATCTGATATGGGAGGAACTCAAACCCACAGGGTCTAGGAACGACAGCTACGCAACCACTCAGCACATGGAATGGCAGGAGACTTTGATACAGTCAGGGAGGGCAGTGGAAGCCTCCCTAGAGAAGAGCTGACAGAGCTGAGGACAAGCTGCAGGTACAGGGCAAAGACCAAGGAGGATCACCCATGTCCCATTCATCCTTGTATCCCCGAGATATCTCGGGGCCTAGGCCCTGAGAGTTACTCCATAAACGTTTATAAATACCGAGGCTGTATTTTCTACGGTTGGCTCTGAGGCCTCTGAGGCCAGGATCTAGTCCCCACCTTGGTCCATTCGCCTTATAACTGTTCCAGCAAATATTTTTATGTCACTGTCATTCTGGGAAGTTTCCGTGTCTTGCTCATAGTACTTTCCCTCAAGATCCACAGTCTTTGATCTAACCCTGGCCTGGAGCCTGCCGCTAGCTCACCTGCTGCAGACTTTCACCTGTGGGGTCTCCCCAAATCACCCCGCCTTGCTCTCTTTCCCCAGGGGACCCACGTGGATCTCTACCTCTTCTGGTCTTTCATGCCCATGCAGCCAATTTGCCCAAGCTAGCTGACCTTCTCGACCACCACAATTTCAGCTATTGCAATGTTAATCTTGCCAGTTGGGCTCCTCTGAGCCTGCTTCCTATTTCTCTCAGTGCCTCCCAGGCTCCAGGGGACAGGATTAGTTCTGGGACCCTGATGTCCTTGATTCATGCAGCAGACCAGCCATGCCCATCACACGCCTAAGACGCTACCCAAACTTTCTTAGTATTGGGTTTATCACAGCCAAAAACACATTTGGTTAATCAACCTTTTTTTTCTAAACTGGAGCCACTCTGATCAAGATTGAAAATGTGCCCCCATTGTAAGTGGCTACTGTTTCCAATTACACATGCTTCTCCCAGCCACCATGCAATCTGTTCACTTCATGCTGGTTTGCAAGAGCTGTTCACACCAAACCATTGACAGCCACTATCTAAACTGAAACCATCTGCTTAGCCATTTGCCATGCACGGCTGGGTCTTGCAGACTTACCGAGTTGAGGCCCCGTGGAGCAGTCCATAAAACAAGCATGAATTAATGCAGCCTGTTTTTATTAAATGTCTTGCAACTGATGGGAAGATGGACAAGGCTGTCTGGCAAGGATAAAGGCCAATCTTCAGAGAATCTGAAGTCTTGGATAAACTCCAGTAGCACCCTGCATCTCAAGACCATCGAATGTTTCAGGAGTGCCGCCGTGCTTAGAAACCCTTTGTCTGTAAAAGCTTTTTAAAGATTTTATGGTTTCTCCTCTTTCTTGGGAAATAGTTTATTGGTGAGCTCTTTAGCCAAATCTTATACTTCTTCTCTTCTCCTTGATATTGCTTAAATGGAAACTCAGAGAGAAGCAAATAACAGTAACCAGGAGCTTCAGTGGAGCATGCGTATCCTCTGTTGCTATTACCAACTCTGGAAGATTGGGGCAGGTAGGTTTTCTATTACTCATAAAAAAGGCCTACATAGGTGGCCTATTAAGTACCTATTAAGTGATCTGGAATAATCTCCATGCACTTTGTCCAAAAACCTTGGCCTGAGAAGCGAGGCTCCAAGGGAGAGGGTATCTTGACCCAGTCATACGAGCCATGTCTTCGTGGCTGAAAGTTTTCTAATGCTTTGGAGAGGAACATCAGCAGTCAAACCCAAAGGCACTGCCAATAAATCAGAAAATTCAGCAAACTGTACCTACTCTGATTCCAGAGTCATTAGGCAGTTTTCTGGTATTCTGACTGCCCAGGTAGGAGAGCTGTCTGTATAGACATTGGGCTGTTAGACAAACACAAGCCTCCATCCCACTTGATAATATATCTCACACTATAAAGCAGTATAGTGGCATCATACAGTGGCATTCAAGGTTTCTATTATGCAAGTTTTTCAAGTGAAAGAAGTGAATTCAAGAAGAGTTCACGCAAAGAGTGGTGTGCCCCTTCCCCACTGCAGGGGTATTCAGAACATTGAACATCCATCAGTGACTCCCAGTGGACTCTGATTGAAAGCAAGAAGGTCTGCCATACTGGCAGGTTCAGTCTGAATATTGGTACTGCCTCTAGTATATTCTACATTTTATTCATTCAAAACTAGATGGATGGATCTCTGTAAACTTAGGTCACATCCCTTACCTTCCTCAGTTTGCTCTTTGGGACCCCATGCTGTGATTTTACAAACATTGTTGCTAGCATTGTCTGTATGAAATTTGCTTTGTATTCATGGTAAGACTACAGTCACGAGTCTGTGATCAGCAGTCCTCTGCTTTGCTTATCCTCAGAGCCAGCAACCCCTCTGGCCTCCAGGAATCTAAAGAAGAGGAATAATGTGGTCCCTTCCCTAAAAGCTCACACTCCAAGTGTGAGAAGCTTTTCATTCTGTTCTTCAGTGTTCCTTACACGAAGTTCTAAATAAGGTGTTTCTTTAAAAATGCAACCCTTGGGGGCGCCTGGGTGGCGCAGTCGGTTAAGCGTCCGACTTCAGCCAGGTCACGATCTCGCGGTCCGTGAGTTCGAGCCCCGCGTCAGGCTCTGGGCTGATGGCTCAGAGTCTGGAGCCTGTTTCCGATTCTGTGTCTCCCTCTCTCTCTGCCCCTCCCTCGTTCATGCTCTGTCTCTCTCTGTCCCAAAAATAAATAAACGTTGAAAAAAAAAAATTTAAAAATGCAACCCTTGGGGAAAAGGGAAAAAGAAAATTAAGAAACAAAAACAAAAAAGCAGAACTACCACAATTCCCAAAACAAACCCTTTTATCTTCCTTAAGCAACTTTTATGCTTTTTTGCTGCTCAGATTAAAAGAGTTACAGAATTTCATATTTCTGTATTCCCTGCTGTTGGGAGATGCAGATCCCAGTGTGATGCCTCACCATGTTCAAGTGAATTATGTTATCCCTTAAAGTTCCCAAACTTTCCTTTCCCCTCCTGCTTTTGGCTCAATTTTAGTGTTTTTTAGTGAATTTCCATATGTCTGACCCGTATTGTAAATGGGCTCAAATCCTTATTGTATAGAGCCTAAAATGATATAAATGTACAAAATGCATTTTTTAAGACTTGAGTTTTTTAGAGACAGTTTTCGGTGCACAGCGAAATTGACAGGAAGGTGCAGAGATTTCCCGTATACCCCCTGCCTCTACACATGATAGCCAACCCCATCATCAACACCCCCCACCAGAATGGTACATTTGTCACAGTCGATGAACCTACGTGACATCGTAATCACCCAAAGTCCATAGTTTCCACTAGTGTTCAGCCTTGGTGTTGTGCATTCTTTGAGTGTAGACGAATGTATAATGGCATGTATCTATCAAGAAGGTATCATACGCAGTATTTTCACTGTCCTAAAAATCCTCTATTTTCTACCTATTCATCTCTCTACCCTTACCCCCCAGCCCCTGCGTTTTTTAAATAAAAGTGTTTGGTTTATTGTCATGGCTTTTGTTTGGCCCAAGGAAAAGAAATTCCAATTCTTGTATCTTTGAGAAATGGAGTCTTCTTTGTTCATTTCTGTCTTCTTCTCTGACCTCTTCCTTCCTTTTTTCCACATTGTTTCATGAGCTAAGACTTTGTTGACTGGAGAATATTACTTTATTGGAAGAGTCACCTGGCCCATTTCGGGGCCAAAAAAATTATGGCTTATTGTTTATTGGACCTACCGTACAAAGAGACAAGAAATGTTTATTTAATTTCATAAATAAATAAATAAGAACTGGGAGGACCTTTAGAATAATGAGATTTTCTTTTTACTTTCTTATCCATTTCTATCTGCAGTTGCCAGCATAGAGCATGACGTTGAGTAAGTGCTCAGTAAAGTGATGCTGAATAATGGAATGCACAAATGAATAATCAAATAACTTAGTTCCTACTCTGACAGTCATGTTTTGTCTTAAATTCTTGCTCTTGTAACATACAGTAGCTACTGTAAAGCACGTAGTTGAAAAATGAAGACAGCTCAACCATGACAGGCATTTTAAAATTCTGACACATGTCTGTGGATAGATGAATATATATGTATACATGTGACTATACAATATGCAATTGTTTGCTTTTTCCTGGGTTTAGCTGGGCTCCTTTCTGTGTAAGCGCTGCCAGAGAAAACACAAAGCCACCTCCAATAGACCCTTGGTTTTTAATTATTAACCTCGAATGTACCTTATTCCTGACGCACCCTCCTCCTGGACATGTTTAATGCAGAAGCAACTCAGTGTGGAAGAAAGACAACAGCTGGTGATGCCAGGACACCCAGCATGAGTCCTGGCTTTGCTCTGCACTCACCATGACCCGGGTAGCCTCTTAAAGCCTGGGACTTCTTATTTGCAAAAGATGAACCATGCAGGACCGACTAAGAAAGGACACTTCAATAATACAGAAGTGCAAATGGTTTGTGAAGTAGGCGAATATTAACCAGTTGGTCTAATTCTGCCACCACATTTACCTGGATACCCAGGGCACTAGGTATCTTGGCACACCACTCATGCCTTTTGTCCACTTCCCCATCATGTGCGCCAACCCTACATTTCCTTATCCTTCCTCTCTTTTGCATAAGCTGTTAAGGATCAAAATGGGTTCAGTTCCCTTTGTTAGATTCACCATTAGGTGCCAGGCTGTGTGCAGACACATTCACACGTGTACCATCCGAAGACAACCACCAGATAGTTAGTATTATCCCTGCTTTGCAGAAAGACAAAGAGACTCCATGAGATTAAATGCAGCTCTTAATGAAGAGGGATATTTATAACACTTCAAAGCCAGTGGCTTCTCTAATGTATCACAAAGAGTTAAGCCATGGATAGGCTCACTATCAGCAAACCTCAAGACAGTGGAAGAAAGAAATCATGGAAGAAAATGGGGATAGTAACAGGGGCATGGATGAAATTCCTTCTTATTAAGGTAATAAGGTGGACTTTCAAGTGCTTGCTCCTTTGAAAATGGCATAAAAAACAGCAGTAAGGCCTTGGCCTGGGCTCCTCTGGCTTGGCCTAGTTTTCACTCTGCACCATCTCGGGAGACGGAGAACTTGGGCATATCTTTACAAAAAGTAAAGGGAGGCTCCCAGAAGCAGACTTACTCCCTGGTGTATTTGAGCATTCCTCCTTACCTGGTGAAAGGAAACTTGGCCAAGTCTGAATTTCCATTTTTGGCAATCTTCAAACCTGGAATTTATCTCTTTAGTCTGGCTCAGTTCACATGCTTTTGTCCCTGTATTCATTATTATCTGGGAGAAGTGACAACTGTGAAGGCCCACAGGATCTAATTTAACCAGCACTAACTGTGGGCTGAGCACTGGGTTAAGTATATTTTATATCAGTATTTCTTCTAACACTCCCATATGGTAGGAACTATTCATATTCTAATTTGAGGACATTTAGGTTTGCTCCTTTTTGGGGGGGGAGGGTGGGGGGGTGTTCTGGTTTGTTTTTGCCAGTATAGGTAAAGCTGAAATGATTAGTTTTGCCCACATTGCAGATAATTGCCTTAAGACGACTTCCAGGAAATGAGACCAGTTACTCAGTCAATTCTTCTGACCATTTTTAAGGCCCCTGATGTATATTGCAAAAGTGCTTTCTAGAAGTTTGGCACCAGTGTACCTGAGGACTAGCGCACGTGCTTGCTGGTGTCTCAGAGCCTTGCTAATACAGTGATGCACAGCCAAGAGGGTATCAGAAGCTCATCTTTTCAGTGAACCTGAAAACAAGCCAGAAAAACCCTGGCCTGGGATTAGAAACCTGGTCCTCGCTCTGCCGTTGGCCCTGTGTGGCACGGGGGCAGTGCTCACCTCTCTGAGTCTTAGTTTTCTCAAGTGTGAAATGTAGGGGCAGAACAGATGATCGTGTTGGCTTTTTCAATCCTAGTTTTCCTTGACAGTTTGGGAGAATATAAAACCTCTTCAGGCAGTAGGTGGCTCAGAACATAAATTAGAGAAGTTTACACATGAGATCTCCAGTTGCATATGGAAGGAGATGGGAAGTCTCCTTTAAGAGGTCAGCTTGGGTGTTAATCCTATCTTTACTATTTACTGTATGCGAGGTCATGCAGAATCATTTCTCTTTTCTGAGCTCTGGTTTCCTCCTCCACAGAAGGTAGATATTGATGTGACAGGGGTTTTTTAAAGGTCCAGTGAGGTAACATATATAAAACATAGCGCAAAGTAGGAGCTCAATAAATAGTAGTCCTCTTTACAGAGGAAAATGTAATGCTTCCCTTCCTCTCATCTTTTTTTAAGTATATGATTTTATATATATAAATAAAATATATGTATATATTTTATATATTTTTATATATATTTTATATATATATATTTTTATATATATATTTTATATATATATTTATATATATAAATAAAATATATGTATATATATGTGTATATATGTGTATATATATATATGTGTATATATATATATGTGTATATATGTGTATATATATATATGTATATATATGTGTGTGTATATATGTATATATATGTGTATATATATGTGTATATATATATGTGTATATATGTATATATATATATATACACACACACATATACATGTGTACACATATATCTATAGTTGATTGAGATATAATTGAAATACAAAAAATTGTACACATTTCATGTATACATACATCTTGATGAATTTGAACATATATATATACACTTATGATATCATCACCACAGTCTAGGTACTAAATATATCCATCACCTCCAAAAATTTCCTTGTGTTCTTTTTATGTGTGCTGTGAGAGCATTTACCAAGATCTGTCCTTTTAATATATTTTATAGTGCACAATACGATGCTGTTAACTCTAGCTGTCTGTTACAACAGATCCTCCTCCCATTCTTTAGTAAAGAATAAGGAGTTATTTTTTGTTTATTTGTGATACTGCACATGCAAGTGAGATCATGCAGGATTGTCTTTCTGTGTCTGGCTTCTTAAAGCAGCTCTAAATAATTGTTCAAAGATCCTGAGTACCCAGGGGCCTGAAGATTCTTGTTTCTTACCATAGGCATCTGCAGTTTCCAACATCTTCCAGCTTAACCTCCCCGCCCTGAGCACCATCCACCCAAGCCCAAGTGTTTTCAGATTTAAAGTGGATTTGAGAGTTCCGTGCTGACCCTTCACATAACTAGAGGCACCGTTTCACGGATACAAATCTGTCCCTGATATCACGGTTGGCCCCAGCGGCTTTGATGTTCCAACAGTTTACTAATGTCTCTGTCAGTTCAGGGAGCTCTTTGAGCTAAACGCTGATTGATTAAATGATGAATTCATTCTGTGGGTTTGCATCTGTTCACCACACATTTAGCACCGTGGCTTCCCTGGGTGATAGGGTTACCGGGATGAAGAAGAGTTAGTCCCTGCCCTTTGGAGTTCCCAGACTAGTGGATGAGAGGCCCCAGTAAATACATAATTACAAGACAGTGTGATAGGTACTATAGTAGAAGCAGATATGGTGAGCTTTGGGAGCACAGGGGAGGGAAGGACTCATTATATCAGGGAGGAGAAGTTGAGACAGGCTTCCCAGAGGATGTGGCATTTAACTAATCATTTAATTTTTGTAAAGAAATTATTTTTATTGTTTATTTACTGTTGAGAGAGAGCAGGGTAGGGGCAGAGACAGAGGGGGACAGAAGATCTAAAGATTTGAGGCTGGAACTTACAAACTGTGAGATCATGACCTGAGCTGAAGTCATATGCTTAACCAACTGAGCCATCCAGGCAACTCTGTGGCATTTAATTTAGATCTTGAAACCTGAATAGAAATGTGTTAAGGAAATGTTGAAGAAAAGGATTCTCAAATAGAGGGAATAGCTAGGCTTAAAATAAACAGTCTAGATTATTTTGGGGGGGAAATCAGATAGGAATCGTGATAGGAAACGGGATGGGTAATGGTGATTGGGGCTAGATCATTAAGGGCTTTCAATGCCAGGCTAAGAAGCTTGGACACCATCTTACAGATTTACAATGTCTATTATGGTAGCCACTAGACATGTGTATCTCTTTAAATATAAATTAGTGAAAACTAAACAAAATTAAAAATTCAGTTCCTCAATTGTACTAATGATATTTCTTTTGTTTTTTAACCCGAGTATAGTTGATGCACAATGTTACATTAGTTTCGGGTGTTTAAGGTAGTGATTCGACAAGTTTTTTTTTTTTTTTTAATGTTTATTTATTTACTTTTGAGAGAGAGGGAGAGAGAGCACAAGTGGGGGAGGGGCAGAGAGGTGGGGGAGAGGGGAGACACAGAATCTGAAGCAGGCTCCAGGCTCCAAGCTGTCAGTGCAGAGCTTGACACGGGGCTTGAACCCACAAACTGTGAGATTGTGACCTGAACTGAAGTCAGTCGTTTAACTGATCGAGCCACCCAGGTGCTCTGTGATTCAACAAGTTTATATGTTATGCTACGTTCACCACAAATGTAGCTACTATCTGCCCCCATTACATCACTATTATAATATCATTGACTATATTCCTTATGCTGTGCTTTTTATTCCTGTGACTTACTCATTCCGTAACTGGAAGCCTGTATCTTCCTCTCCCCTTCACCCATTTTGTCCAACACCCCATTCCCCTCCCTGCTGGCAACCATCAGTCCGTTCTCTGTATTTACAGGTCTGACTCTCACTTTTATTTTTATTCTTTTTTTAAAAAAGATTTATTTCACTTATAAGTAAAATCATATGGTAGTTGTCTTTCTCAGTCTGACTTATTTCTCTTAGCATAATGCCTTCTTAGACCACCCATGTTGTCTCAAATGGCAAGATCTCATCTTTTCATGGCTGTGTAATATTCCATTCTGCTAACTATATTTCAATGCTCAATAGGTTCACATGGCTGGTGGCTGCCACATTGGACAGCACTGATGCAGAGCATTTCCATTATGACAGAAAAGTCTATGGATAGTGCTATTATATATGATGTAGAGTGAGTGATGGATTTCAAGAGTATGGTCATGGGTAGATTTGTCTGTAATGTGTAGAATAGATTTGGGGTGGGTAATGCAGAGACAGGGAAAATTGTGAGGAGGTTATTGTGATATTCTAGAAAGAGATGATGAGAATCAGAACTGGAGCATGGACTGTCACTATGCAGGAGGGAACCGAGACATTCTTGTAGCTCATCAAGTATCAAAAGACCAAAGATCATGGTTATCAAGCAATTTTTCCCTTGTGATCTAATGGGAGTTGGGGAAAAAAATCAGTCTCACCTCCAGTTATGAGCACCGTTGGGCTTAAAACCTCAATCCTCAAGCCTCTCCCCTGGCTCTGAGGGTGTGAGCAAATCCCCAAGTGCATGTGAGCTCTCTGTAGTCTCCCTGCCCCTGCCAGCCTGTTTTGTCATGCCATTAGGGCTCAATCAGATGTATATCTCATTTGGCCCCTTCTCCACCCATGGCAACTGAAATATGGAAAAGGAGGATTATATGGCCAGCCCACTCATCTGTTTTGCTCCCAGTGTCTGGGTTCTATGGGTATAACAGGGTTGTAGATACCGCAGAAAGGCAGTGGCAGATTGGATGATAAGATGTGGTTCCTTGTCTCCTCCCTGCCTGATAGGATCTCTGCTAACCATAAACAAATTACTTCCATTCACAATTGACAGGAGGAAGAGCTGTACTCTGCAGGGGGAGTTGCTGAGTACACTGTGGTGAGGAATGTAGACTATTTCTTAGGAATGTAACAATGCTCTCGGAGACAGTCTAGTGCTATGGAAAGTTTACTCACACCCCAGAATTCAGGGCTTCAGTATGGACTCTTCTCAGCCATGTTACCCTGGTCCAGCTTCTTACATCAGAAACGGTTCTGGCAATCCTTTCCCTTTCCCATGAGAAATGTTGTAGAGCAATTGGGACAAATGCAATGCCTAGAAAAAGAAAGAAATTCTCTGACAGCGAAACGTTAGTTTTTTGGTGCTATGCATCCTTCAAGGCCTACCTCAACCATTAATTGCTCTGTGAAACCTTCAGATACCGACCTATTCCTGCTCAAATGGATTCTTCCTACAAACCTGTTTGGCACCCACCAATGGTAGTAGGATTATACTCCTGCCTGCTTCCCTACATAATGAGCATTTCTTTATTTTTTTTTATTTAATTTTGTTTTTTGAGAGAGAGAGAGAGAGAGAGAGAGAGAGAGAGAGAACAAGCACACATGTGTACGCAAGCAGGGGTGGGGAAAAGAGAGAGAGAGAGAGAGAGAGAGAGAGAGAGAGAGAGAGAGAGAATATGAATCTGAATGAATGAATCCCAAGCAGGCTCCACTCTGTCTGCAGAACCCAACGTGGGCCTCAATCTCATGAACTGTGAGATCATGACCTGAGCCAAAATCAAGAGTTGGACCCTTCACCAACTGAGTCACCCAGACACCCCCATAATGAGCATATCTGAGTAGGATTTCTGAGCAGGATTTGGCCTAAGTCAGGTTTGCACCAAAGGACCTACCCAGAATTCCATTCTATAAAGTTTCACTAAATTGTACAAATTATGATTCCTAGTCTTCTGTACATTTGGGGTAAAGCAAATCAGAAAAGGTCTAGGAAAGACTTCAAATAAGAATCTAAGGAAGAAAGCATCCATTTACTTTAGGTGTTTTTGTTTTATCATTTCTTCATGCATTTATCCAGTCATGTGTTCGTTCCATTACTGCACAGACATTTACTGAGTCCCTACTGATGGCCAAGCAATGTTGAAGACACAGAGAGATTGGTAAAGTTAAGAGTTTGGAAACGGTGGGGTAGTCAAGGCTTTAAGTAAATAATGACAGTCCACTGTGGGAACTGCCCTGCTGGAAGGCTGTACCAGGTGTAAGTGAAGGAAATCAGGGAGAGCCTTTGCTCTGTTATGTGAGAAGCACAGACACTGGAGTTCAGACCCTGGCTCCACTATTGCTAGCTGGTGGGCCTTGGGTAATTTGTCTCTTTAAAAATGACAGAGCTTTTGGGGGGGAGTGGGGTGGGAAATGGGATAATATTTACAAAAGTGTTGGTGCAGTGTCTGGAATAGAGTAAGTGCTCCATGGATGTTATTGTTCAGGCCTTCGTATTTGTCAACATAAATGATCAGGACTGCTTCCAACTCCTCTTTGTTGGAGGTGAATGTGACTGAATACTTTGAAGAACTTGCAGGTGGTGAGATGTCTCCAATAACATATTTTAGATGATGCAGCCTTTGACCAGAGACCTTTCTATTGCACATTCTCCTAGATTTGGCTTCCAGAAGATCAAACAAGTTAAGTCTGTCTTTCCCTTTTCTGTAAGACAAAAATACATGAGGCGTGAGAGAATTGTAACTGTTTGGGGCTAGAATTGGTGAACCATTTTTTTTTACAAGCTTTCATTGTAAACAGATTCATGAAGACACAAAATTCTACAGGGGCCATAGAAATGTATTGAAAACAGTATGTTGATACTCTCCATGGAAAGCACATGTCTACCCAGATCATGGTTATGAATATTTTTGTCATCATTAAGCCAATAGGGAGTTAGTGTTATTCTGACTGCAGAAGGTGGTTACCGATGTTTAAAGTGTTGGTCAAAACAGGGAAGAGATACTGCTGCCGCAAAGAACCTGTATCTTTAGAGGGACAGACGATAAAACGCAGAGACATTAACCAGTAAAGTAATATCATTATCTTTTCTCCTATGGAGTGAAGAAAAGACTGGTTGGTTTCTATGCTCACTGACTGTTCCGTTCACTCAGAATGAAAACCCAGGAGAGTCCAATCAAGTTTTGATACCCGTCTCAAAGAGGCAGAACAGGCCCACTTGTGGCAGGAGAGAGGGAAAATTCCTCACTGGCCTTCTGCCTGCAGCTCTCCTTGCTCCTTGTTGATTAAGAACAATCAATGGACAATCAATAATGTCTCTGTTAAGAAAGTCTGACTTCTAAACCAATCAACCTTTCTCAAACACACTCAGGAATTGCTAGCCCTCCAACTAGCTGCTTATAGGGAAAAGGAAGGGAAACAATATTTTGGACACTTCTCTTCAAAAAATGGACTATGTTTATATTTCATTCAAGAAATCAAAAGATGTTTTTTAAAAATGTTATGTTGGGGGGGCGCCTGGGTGGCTCAGTCGGTTAAGCGTCCGACTTCGGCTCAGGTCATGATCTCACGGTCCATGAGTTCAAGCCCCGCGTCGGGCTCGGTGCTGACAGCTCAGAGCCTGGAGCCTGTTTCAGATTCTGTGTCTCCCTCTCTCTCTGGCCCTCCCCTGTTCATGCTCTGTCTCTCCCTGTCTCAAAAATAAATAAATAAACGTTAAAAAAAATTAAAAATGGTATGTTGGGGAAAGTAATGGTAGGTGCTCTTCTTAGCCCGTATTGTCTTGACTTTAAGTCACAGAAGTCTAAAGAGTTTAAGTGAAAGACTTCCTTGGCTTATATAATCATGAGGAAGAGACGACTTAGGAATGGCTTGAAAGTATAGAATATATTTTCTTTTCCTATTTATCCCTAGTATCTTCCAAAGTGTGTTGAGCTGAACTGGGCTAATAGAGCAGGATATTATTGAAACTCTGTGAATTAATCTGTATTTGTAGAACAGCCACCTTTATGTTTCCATCAGCTCCTGGGATGTTTTCAATCCCATGTCTCTAGACAATGAGTATACCTGCTATGACTGATGGTTGAGTCTCTCAATATTTTGGCCAAGGCTTCCACCCCTCTGCCTGAGCATTTGCTTTGTCAAAAATGAACAAACAAACAAACAAACAAAAAGCAAAACTCATTTCCTTCCAAGGTAGCTAAATTTATTTCCTGACATATTTGTTAGGGCCCCTTTATTCCATCAGCCCAATCAGTCCCTTTTCTTCAATAGTACTATCATGCATCATTCAGATCATTCAGACTAGGCCTTTCAATATGAAGTTTATTCTGATTCAGTTTGATTTGATTCAGCCAAAATTTGCTGAGTACCTCCTGAGTATGTGGAATTCAGCTGGGTTCTGGGGACATAGAAGTGAGTATAATATAGTCAAGGCTCTCATGATTTTATGCTATAGATTGTGGCAAGGATGTAATTTTTTAAAAATCATATGTGCTTTGGAATAAAACAGAAATGCATATGAAGTATGAGGGAGGTAGTGGTCAGGTGTTCTTCTAGGTATGGGCAACACAGGAATGAAAAATATTACCATTGTTCTCAGGGAGCTCCAGGACTAGAAGGGAGCACAAAATTAGTTTAATATTATAACTATATTCTTAACAATATTAACATATTATTATATAAAATATAACATCAAGATAAAATTTTGTAATAAAATTATTGGTTATTGAGAATATAACTATTATATATTATTTGTATTGATAAATTTATTATGTAAGTATAATATTTATATCTCTAATAAATATATTCATATAAAACTGCATGTACATGATAAAGGAAGGGAATGATTGGTTCCACCATGATGAAAGGGAAAGAGGGCTTCACAAAGTCCTGCAAGGTCTGTCATTTCTCCTTTCAAACATTCTTCCACCCTTATCCCTGCCACCACCTCCAATTCCTCCCCACATTCTGTGCCTTGCTTCTTCTAGCTGACTCCTCTTTGCTGAGTTAGGAGAAAAGAAAAAGAAAAAGCCCTAGGATGAGCTGGTAGCATGAGTTGTGATATTACCTGTGTGCCAAATATAAATGTATGCACTTCCCCTGAGCTATTTGTCCAGGAGTCAAATACATGCAGGGGGCAGCCTCTCTCCTGGGCAGAGGGAGTGCTGTCCAGCTTGAAGCCTTTCTTCTGGGAGCTGGAATCTCTGAGGCTGCCCGTGCATGAGCCAGAGGGGTGGGTCTTCTCTGTCTGGACCATTTGGCCTGGATTTTACATTCCCTAGGAGTTTAGTATCACAGGACTGGACAGGGTCGAGAAAGGCCATCAGGACAACATTCTCTTGTTTTCTTTTAATTACCCCAGAGCCAAAGGATCTACAACTTTCTTCAAAACATTTTCTGGGGGCGCCTGGGTGGCGCAGTCGGTTAAGCGTCCGACTTCAGCCAGGTCACGATCTCACAGTCCGTGAGTTCGAGCCCCACGTCGGGCTCTGGGCTGATGGCTCAGAGCCTGGAGCCTGTTTCCGATTCTGTGTCTCCCTCTCTCTCTGCCCCTCCCCCGTTCATGCGCTGTCTCTCTCTGTCCCAAAAATAAATAAACGTTGAAAAAAAAAATTTTTTTTAAATAAAAATTAAAAAAAAAACATTTTCTAGTCTCTCAACATTTAAAGCAGGCAGTTCTTCCTAAGTGGTGCAGATGGCACTTGGGACAGAACCATTTTCTTGTCATAATAGACTCTCCCTTGATTGCCAGTGTGTTAATCCTTCTTGCTCCCTGCCGCTGTTGTGAGTGGCACCACTACCAGTCATTGAGATGACCAGGAATGCCACACTTTCCTAAATACCCACCCACAAGGCAACAGTTCCATCCCCAATTGAGAACCATTGGATGATGTCACCGGTTTGGTTTTGAGTCTCAATTATTGATTCATTCATGTAAACCTTACAAAAACAAAGCATAAATTGTATCATGCACCTGTAAGTGTCCACATGCTGTGAAGGCTACAGAGAAGAATAAGACACCTACTGAGATCTTATTCCAAGTATAAAGAAAAGATGAGCATTACTGTTGTAACGTTTGTCCATTCATTTGAAAATATGTTTACCCTGTTTACCCTGCCCTGGGGCCTCTGACTCAGACACTGTCCCACGTATATAAGACAGAATGGAGTGCAAATACCATGTGAGCACAGAGGGAAAGGACATCTTTCCTTGTGGGGATCTGGAAGTTTCCTGGAAATAATGTTTCAGGTGATACTTGGAAGGATTTGGGTAGCTAGGGATTGGTGATGCCTAGGGTAGAACAACTCAGGTGGAGAAGTGAGATGGCAGGTGACCCACCTTGACTGGGGTGACAAGGGAGAACACGGGAATGTGGGAAAGATATCTGGAAACGTGAGGATAAAGGACTTGCACTCTTGAGAAGTTTAGTTTCCATTCTGTTGGCTATTGAGAGGATCTCCGAGGGCATATTTATCCAGATCTAGAGGCTGCCCCATCCTTGAAACCATTTCTCAGGTTTCTCCCCGCCACCCCCCACTCCTGTTCTCCACACAGAAGCACACACTTGCGCGCACACACACACACACACACACACACATTCACACACCTCTCCCCTTCCCTTTCCCAAGTACATTATCCTTTGCTCACTTATTCTCATGGGAACCATTTTCCAGTTCAAGGGGAGAACTTAAAGACTTCCAGGTAGATTTTATTTAGCTACCACTGTGACTCATTTAAATTAAATTTGTGAATAGATCAAGCAGGTCCCCTGCCAGAGGCCCCACCACTTCCTAGTGTCACCATTGTCTCTTTTATTTGGCACTTTTGGGAGTGAAACTCCTCTGCCTGACCTTCAAGCCCTCTTTTTATCAAACCTCTACCTCCTTCCTAGCCTCATCTTTTGAAGGTGCCTTCACGCACCTTCACCACAACCATCCTGAGCTGCACCATTTAGTTTTGCTTCTCTCTGCCTGACCTTCACCACGAATTCCTGGCTATTCGGGTCCAATTCACAAACCACCTCCTCTGGGAGGTCCTCCCTGAGCCTCCAATAGAAATTACAAGTCATTTACCTATCACTCCCCATTCCCATCCCAATTTCTTTCAATCCATACCCAAGCCCATATCCTGATACTTTTTTATTTTTTTTATTTTTTTATTTTTTTTAATATAATATCCTGATACTTTTTTAAACTACTTCAACCCTTTTTCTCTTTTTAACATTTATTGTTGGAATTCTTCATCTGGCTGCATAGCACACATGGTCGTTACAATCACTTTCTTTTCTATATGTCTACATCTTACACATACCCCCCGTGGCTCTCTAACCATGCTGACCATCTTCCAGTTCCTTCCTGCCCCACAGCCTTTGTGCCTTCTTTTCCCTGTTTTCAGAATGCAATTCCTAACCACCTCTGCCACTTAACCATTCTCCTGCCCTCCCTGCACCAGATCACCCCCTACTATTCTTCTAGATCTCAGATCAATGATCATTATCTCTGAAAGCCAGGCTTCTCTGATTTATATAGATCAATTCTATGCATTGTTGGTTTCATGGCATCAGTTTCTGCTCCTTTATGTATATTTGGGTAGCTTTGGGGGGGGATACCTTTTTGATTAGGTATAACTGCTCCAATACATTATAAGCTCAAGAAGGCAAGATACTGTGCATGGTTTTCCTCACCATCATTGCTGCTCCTGCATTCAGGATGTAGCTGTCCCAGGGGCTTAGTGGCTATCGGTTGCTAAATATATACATGAATGAATAGGTTGGGTTCATACCAGTATGATTCCTCATATGTCATGCCATGGGGGTTACGTGATCTCTACCTACAATGATTGAAAAATGACAAGAAATAAATAAACGTTGAAAAAAAATTAAAAAAAAAATAAAAAATAAAAGGGCGCCTGGGTGGCGCAGTCGGTTAAGCGTCCGACTTCAGCCAGGTCACGATCTCGCGGTCCGTGAGTTCGAGCCCCGCGTCAGGCTCTGGCCTGATGGCTCAGAGCCTGGAGCCTGTTTCCGATTCTGTGTCTCCCTCTCTCTCTGCCCCTTCCCCGTTCATGCTCTGTCTCTCTCTGTCCCAAAAATAAATAAACGTTGAAAAAAAAAAATTAAAAAAAAAAAAAAAAAAGAAAAATGACAAGAAATATTGAGTACATTAGCATTTTAACTCCAACCTATCCTTAGCCTAGAAAGTTCTGGTCATGGGGGCGCCTGGGTGGCGCAGTCGGTTAAGCGTCCGACTTCAGCCAGGTCACGGTCTCGCGGTCCGCGGGTTCGAGCCCCGCGTCGGGCTCTGGGCTGATGGCTCGGAGCCTGGAGCCTGTTTCCGATTCTGTGTCTCCCTCTCTCTCTGCCCCTCCCCCGTTCGTGCTCTGTCTCTCTCTGTCCCAAAAATAAATAAACGTTGAAAAAAAAAAAAAAAAAAAAAAAAAGAAAGTTCTGGTCATGAAAAAAAAAAGTAGTAATTTTTTTTAGGCTAGAAATCGAAAATGGAGGTTTTGAGGGAATTTTGTTTTTCTTCAGTGTTGAGATTTATTGCATGCATGAGACCTTACACACAGAGTTGGCTCTCAAAGGATGCTATCACTGACTCATCCAGGAGAGATTTAAAAATGTGGTTTCTAATTGAATCATCTGTGGAGCTATCTATCAGGTGCTTCCTATGAATTTGGTGGTAATTAAGATTCTACCATGAGATACTGGTCATTAGTAGCTTTTCTCGTAATCCTGTCAGTTCTCCTGGAAATAGAAAGTGTCTTAAGCCATCAGTCAGCTACACCAATTTATTAAAACCTAATGACCTGGGGCCACAATTAGGATTCCATACTGATGAAATGCTTTCTGCTAAGTCCTTTTCTCTGGAGACCAGAGAATGAATTTTCAGTTATTAAGACCAGGTCTGGTTGTACAGATTTCCAAACTTGAAAGCAAAATGCAGTATCAGCCAAAAAAACTAGCAGCATACCAAGGGCCCCACCTCTCTGTAAAGTCCCTTAAAGGTCCTGGGCCAGAGGAAGAAGTGAAAAATTCAGGAAGCCAGGGCTCAGTTCTCCACTCAGGCTGCTGAGCAAACCCTTATCATTGACCATCTCATCTTGCAAAGAGCAGAGGAGGCTAGATGGGGGCTGCGGCCTTCAACCAAGACCAGAGGATTCTGGCCAGAAGGAGGGGCACAACGACTATCCTCCTGCCGGCAAAGCAGCAGGAAGAGGGCCCAGGGAAATGCCAAACTCAGAACAAATAAGCAGACTGATGAAGCGCAGTTCCTCCTCATGCCACAAAGACCCAGGATAACATCTTCTGTATCTCTCCTGCCCATCTGCTGCCCCTGGGCCCTTCCTATCTCTTACCTCACAGCAGTATCCTCCTGGACATTGTCTTCTTCCTGATTAAAGCCCACAGACTTGGCTGTGTACATTCTCCAATATTCGCCAGGATCAAACATCCTGTGCATTCTTCCCTGCCACCCCTGTTGCCTCCCCCAACCCCCACATACCCACAACCATGCAAAGAATCCTCCTCATTAGATTTGATTTCTAGAGACATTCCTCATCCATAACAGATGGGTGTTAAAGGGAGAGGAGACACCCATTGTGCTGTAACAGATTGAAGGAGTAGACCTTCCAGGCCGATGCTATTGAGTATACCCTCCAAATCAACCTCACGACAGAGTGATTTTTCTGAAATACGTCTCCTACTTTGTACCCCTACCCTTTCCCTTTTAACAGCTTTAGATGTCATCACAATGTATAAATAACAAGGCCTAAACTCTTAAAGCCAGCATTCATTGACCTTCATCCTTTCTTCCCAGTGTCATCTTCTGTCATTCTCTCCAACCCTCCTGTCTTATACTCCCACACATCAATTGTCTTCCCAGCTCCTGTTACGACAACCTTTTCTACGCCTCTCTACGCTTTGCCAATGCTGTTCCATCTGCCTTAAGTAAACTTACACTCATACATCTCCACCTGGAAAATACTTCTGCCTTCAAGACACAGGTCTTGGGCCATTTGCCTTCCTCTCTTCCCCACCCTCTTCACTCCCAGATGTAAGAATGGTTTTCTATGCTCTCTTAGCTTCTGATTCCACCTCTGTTGAGTTTCTAAATTTTCATTAGTGACAAGGAGACCCTGAGGTATCAGATACAGGTAGGGAGTCTGAAAGCCAAAATTAAGTCACCAGGATAGGCAGAGGAGACAAACCAAAGTGTATGGTCACAGCAGCCACTGAGTATGGATGACATGGAGGTGTGAAGGACAGCACCCAGACTCAAAGTTGTATTTAAGGTAAGGGCAAAAGGTTCAATCTAAATAGGCAGGAGCCCCAGATATCCTGGAACTAGACAAGAAGAGGGAGCTGTACCAAATACTATGGGAATCCAGGTGAGGAGGAAAGAATTCTATTTGTAGGGGGTGGTCAAGGTCAGCTTTTTCTGAGGAGATGAAACTTGAACTGACTTTTGATGAATGTGTACTTTTCAGTCTCCAAAGGAAAACAGGGTATCCCCAAGCCCTTGTCATCAGTGTTCCTAGCAGCCAAGGAGATGAATGATCACACCAGAGGGTGAGGGAGTAGCAGCCTTGTTCATTTTCCGTGGAAATGTTATCACTACAATTTGCAATTTTGATCATCATTTGCAATTTGTCAGCAAATTATGTGGAAATAATGATAACATTAGCTAGGTATTTCTTGAAGCTGATTCATACTCATGCTCACAGATTCAGGGAAATTTATAAACTCTGATTCCAAAATCATAATGAGGAACCTATTGGATCATTCTGTTATAATGATAGCATCTTACTATTTATACAGAGATTTCGTTTGTTATGAGAATAACAGCTGTCACTTTTAGTGTATTTTGTGAGTGTTCTCCTTGCATTATCTTATTTAATCCTCATAGAAAATCTATAGCTAAGTCACACTATCACCCATATTTTATAGATAATGAAGCTGAGGCATAGAGAAAATAAGTAACTCCCCCAAGACCATTTGGCACAATCATTTGACATTAGGCAAATTGACACTAAGAGCCCAAACTGTTGTTTGTCTTAGTTCAGTCCCCTCAACCACTTTGGAATATGAGTGGGTGGATTTTGTTAAGAGAATTCTTTGGTGAGAACTGTCTAGTGCTAAGATAAGGGCAGAGGGTTCAATCCAACAGGGCCATAAAGCCAGGCAAAAACCAGATACCGTGGAGTTAGACCAGAAGAAGACACAAATGATAGAACTTCAGTAGGTCCACTTGGAGAACCTTTAAGCGTATTACCTGTGGTTGGTTGATGCAGAAATCAGTGTCTCTAGGGAAAAGAGCGACCAAGAGCTTTGGGACCAAAGCCAAGAGAGCATGTTTGCTTTGACATCAGTCTGCTTTCCTGGGTTGTTGGAGTAAGGGATTTGTGGGTATTTTCTATGCCCCAGTTGTGGGCCATGTGGGAAGGAAAACTCTGTAGTGTGTATGAATGGCGGTGGGGAGGGGGGTGGTTAGCAGTGGCATGTATCTTTCCATCTACTGAATGGTGTCATTTTGAGTGGCTGAAGAAACTGGTGATGTTGGCTGGGAGACTGGGATCACTAGAATCCTAGGACTGAGAAAAGACCTGAAAGAGACCAGCTAGAAGTGTGCTACGTCCATTCCTGTCTAGAAACAGAAAAATAGAGGGGCCCAAGAAGGACCCTCTTAAAGCTCTATGGAAATGTAGACATCTACCTGGTCCAGAGAGCCCAGAGATAGCTATAAGTGACAACTTACTTGTCCTCTTATCTCTCCTTCCTGTTCCTCCTCAACCTGGGATCTTGGTAAAAAGCAAAGAGAGCAAGAGGGAGAGCGAGTGAGAGAGGAGACCGATGGATGGCAGGGGTAGGGGTCCGGGACTGTTGGAGAAGTATAAGGCAGAGACATGAGGAGGCCAACATGCCCTTCATTCCACTGCAGGCTTCAGGCCCAAATGGCTCAAAACGGGGCAGGGAGAAGGTGTGACATGGAAATTTAACATCAAGACCCATTTCTGAAAGTGGACACGTTAGGATTTTGGAGTTGAGATTGTGATTTCAAAATAAGGGCCCATTGCGCTCTGACCCACAGGGAAGTGAACAGTGAGGGCCTACTGGGCCTTTGATGCCAGGGCAGAGAAGACATCATCCCACCAGCACTCTTAAGAGTAGGGTAAGAAACAAAAACCAAGGAACAAAATTTCTGCAGCAGCCTCAAGAGTTATAGTCCACAAAACCTCATTTTCAAAACACTTCTGGTATAAAGTCCCACATAAAGACAGAAAATAAATTCAGGGGGTGCCCAGCTTGCTCAGTGGGTTAAGCATCTGACTTTGGCTCAGGTCATGATCTTGTAGTTCGTGAGTTCAAGCTCTGTGCTGACAACTCAGAGCCTGGAGCCTACTTCAGATTCTGTCTCCCTCTATCTCTGTCCCTCCTCTGCTCATGCTCTGTCTCTCTCTCTCTCACTCAAAAATAAATAAAACATTAAAAAAAAATCAATTCAGAGGTATGGAATGGAAGAGCAATCAAGTTACTTAATAAAGTTGTCGTTTAAAAAAATTGAGAATTAAAGTTTTAGGCAATGAATTACAACTGATATGAGGGTAAGAGTAGTGGATAGGGACAAAATTAACATAAGAATGTGCTAGGCAATCTTTCTCCTTCATGGAAGACATAAATACTAATTCACCAAAAGATACTACCAATGTAATAAAGTACTGATATTAACCTAGTGAAAACTGGAAAAGAGAAAAGAAAAAAAGAACCAAGTTATTTTTCTATTGGATAAATCAAATTTTATATACTGATTTATGAGTTTTAGTTACAATTTTAATAAATGGAAAGCACAATAAAATGGCAAGAAAGTATTAACATAATAATAGATATAAATGGCTAAACTCACTAACTAGAAGAGCCTCGGTTTAGATTTTAAAAAATACAAATTGTGTTGTCAATATACACCCTTAAATAGAAAGAGATTTTCAAAATCTTGTGATGGAAAAAGATATATCAGGCAAATATAAACCAAATGAAATATGGAAAAACAGTCTTACATTTTTTTAAAATTTTTTGTAATGTTTATTTATTTTTGAGAGACAGAGAGAGACAGAGCGTGAGCAGGGGAGGGGCAGAGAGAGAGGGAGATACAGAATCCGAAGCAGGTTCCAAGGCTCTGAGCTGTCAGCACAGAGCCCAACACAGGTCTCGAACTCAAGAACCATGAGATCCAAAGTCGGACGCTCAACCAACTGAGCCACCCAGAGCCCCTAAAAAAATTTTTTTTTAACATTTATTCACTTTTGAAATGCAGAGACAGAGTGTGAGCAGGGGAGGGGCAGAGAGAGACACACACACAGATTCCAAAGCAGGCTTCAGGCTCTGAGCTGTCAGCACAGAGCCCGACACAGGGCTTGAACCCACAAACTGTGAGATGATGACCTGAGCTGAAGTTGGATGCTTAACCGACTGAGCCACCCAGGTGCCCCTGGAAAAGCAGTCTTGAAAACTGAAGGATTCTTTTTGAGATGATGACAAAGTTCTAGAGATGGTTAGTGGTGATGGTTGTTCAGCATTATGAATGTGTTTAATACACTGAATCATACTCTTGAACATAGTTAAAATGGTAAGTTTTATGTTATCTGTATTTTGCCACAGTAAAAAAAAAAAACAAGTATTTTTTTAAGCTGCAGGAAACAGCATCTCAGAGGAAATAGAGGTATATCATATTCTAGAACAACAGAGCAAGAAGAAAAACACATCATAAGCACATGTCCCCTAACAATATAGCCTCCAAATATTTACCACAGCAGCTTATAAAACTATAGTGAAAAATAGATACATCAGCAATTATAATTATAGACTTTTTAACACATCCTGTCAAAACAGAACAGATAATAAATGATCTGAATGATACAAATCAAATGTGGGTTAAAAAATATATCTTACAATTAAGGAAGGCTTTGGGGGAATGGAAACAAGTCTCCCCATTATTGTGTATATAATTTATCCATACTAATAGACCAAAGAAAAATTTTGTACGATTACCTCATGGATGAAGAATTACAGTTATTTCTTCAAAAATCATTTGGTGAAGTCCAGTGTCTGCTTATGATAACAAAACAAGAGAAAACAAAAACAAACCCAACTCTTAGCAAACCAGGGACTGGGGGCTTAGACCAGAAATCAACTGTAAATATTACACATAATGGAGAAACTTTAGATACATTGTCTCAAAAATGAGCTGTAGATCCAGAATATTTACTCTTCCTTGTTACTGTTTCAGACAGAATAGAACTTCAGAACAGAGGCGGGGCCTTCTTAGAAATGGTCTGCTGATTTTCAGAAAGCATTCTTTTTTTCCTTAATTTTTTTTCTACTTCCCTGTTTTTCAAGCTGCTATTTATTATTCAAATACTGGCAATTCCATTTCCAATTTCCACATCCCTTAGCTTTTCTTCTATGGTTCCCCACCTCCCATGGTGACTTATTTTAAAGGGAACCTAATCCTCACATCCTCTAAATCCTTCTTCTCCTATATCATTCTGGTATTTTCCCCCAGTAGATTTGTCCCATATCTTACTTTCTTTATTTTAACTATTATATTTTTTATTCCTAAAATTATTACTTGGGATTTTTTAACTTATTTGTATTTTGTGTTATCAACATTCTTTTTATCTTTTAGGGTATTTTAATGCATATTTTATTTTATTTTTTGATATGCTATCATAGCATTACCTTTATTTTATGTATTTATTTATTTATTTATTTATTTATTTATTTTTAATTTATTGTCAAGTTAGCTAACATACAGTGTAGTCTTGGCTTCAGGAGTAGATTCCTGATTCCTCACTTACATACAACACCCAGTGCTAATCCCAACAAATGCCTTCCTCGATGCCTATCACCCACCTCCCCCACCCCTCACCCCTTACCCCCATCAACTTCATTTGGTTCTCTGTATTTAAGAATCTCTTATGGTTTGCCTCCCTCTCTGTTTGTAACTTATTTTTCCTTCCCTTCCCCTATGGTCTTCTGTTAAGTTTCTCAAATTCCACATGTGAGTGGAATCATATGATATCTGTCTTTCTCTGACTGACTTATTTCACTTAACATAATACCCTCCAATTCTTGTCCTTTCTACAGTTCTACTTTACGTATAATGAATGTTGTCTTTCTTTCATGCTGCTTATACCTGTCTAGTTACTTTGGCCTGTGTGTTCATGTTCCCCTAGATAATCACTAGTCAGTCTGACATGGTGTTTTGAGGGGATAGTTGAGACCTCCATCCAAATGGGTGTCCCTCCTGGTGAGTTAAAGAAAGGAGTGGTTGGGGCCCTTGGGTGGCTCAGTCGGTTAAGTGTCCGACTTCAGCTCAGGTCATGGTCTCGCGGTTTGTGAGTTCGAGCCCCATGTCAGGCTCTGTGCTGACAGCTCAGAACCTGGACCTGCTTCAGATTCTGTGTCTCCCTCTCTCTCTGCCCTCCCCAGCTCATGCTCTGTCTGTCTCTCTCTCTCTCAAAAATAAATAAACATAAAAAATTTTTTAAAAAAGAAAAGAAAAAAAGAGAGAAAGGAGTGGTTGACCTCCAGGGCAGATTGTCTGTGTTTGTTCCAAGCACCTCCTTCGATTAAGCACTTTCTTCCTTTATTTGATTTATTTTTTGCCAAAGGAGCAGTGGGAGAAGACCGCTTCTTTAAATTGCAGTACAGAGGCCCTGCAGAGAGAGGAGATAGGGGAGGGAGGACAGGATAACTGGTTATCTGGTCTACTTCAGTCTCTCCCCTCCTGAGACTACTCCTTGATATCATCACTGTGGCTCTGCCATGTTCCTTTAAGTGACAGGCCTCTTCCAGCTGCTGTGGGTGAGTTGTAGGCCTCAGATGGTGCTCTAACTTATGAGAGGAGGGAAAGACTGACAGCATCTGGCCCAGGGTGCAGAGGCTTTGCATAGCAATCCTTGGTAAATGAAGTACAGAGACTCAGAAATGAATTCCAACCAAGAGACTAGCCTCCTACGTGTAAATGGTTAGAAAGTTCATCAATAGCTTCGAAACCATTGCTCTGTGGTTACTATTAGTTGTTAGACTTCGGCCAGGTCATTTACATCTCCGAGTCAGAGCCTCCTCATCTGTCAGGTGGGGAGAAGACCAAACAGCCTTCCCAGGCCGCCATACGTGTTTACAGGTGAGGCCGCAGGGAGACCGGGTGAGAGGGTGCTCAAGAAGAGGCCCGCACGATGCAGGCAGCACTTTCAGTCTCTCGGCCTAGTACGCCGCCATATCTTCCTGCCCTTGCTTCCCTGATTCTTCACTTGGCCGGTTGAATGGCAGGCCTACCCCTGTAGCACCACCAGAGCTGTCGTCATGACCCGTGAATGTAGCGAGTCCCAGTCCCAGGAACAGGTGCCACACCCTCAGGTCTGCATCTTGTCCTTACCTGCTCTCGGGACCCTGAGGCCTGGCGATGCAGGTTCTTTGCTGGCTGGAGGCCCATGCTGCTTACACACACAGCCCTCATTTACCATACCGCATCTCAGCAGGCCCTCGACAGAAAGCATTTGCCTACTATTAATTACTGGGAGTCTGCAGGCTGAGAGCTTTTATCCACATGCCCTCTTCTCCCTGGGTTTGTATGTGTGGCAGGTAGTTAAGTGGAGAAATGGGGAGAAGGTTCAAGCAAAATGCACCAGCCGCCACCTGTGGTGCTGCAAAATGAAAACAACTCCCTAAGGCAATCCTATCAGCACTGCAGGGATCTGTGCACTACCCTGGTTGTGCTCTGGGAGATGCTGGGCCTCTGAACCACTGACAGTCATAGTCAAGAGAACCCTAAGGAAACTGCTGTGTGCTCATGCAGAAGTTGCTCTAAAGGGTAAAAATAACAAAATTGTCTCATCTTCTTTTTTAAAAAAATAATAATAAGAGTTACTTGCTGCTATTGCAGCATAAGAGAACTAATGAGAATAGACTTTTTGGTCAGAAGTCCTGGGTTTGAATCCTGACTTCAGCACTGAGTAGCTATTTGCCCTTAAACAAATCATGCGATCTTCCTCATTGTCCTTACTTGGAAAGTGTGACAATAATAATTAATATGCCAGAGAGTTGTTAGGATAAATATAGGATGACAGAAAATTAAAACTAGATGATAAAAAAAATAAAATTAAAAAAAAAAAAAGAGGCACGTCTGGGTGGCTCCGTCAGTTAAGCGTCTGTCCGACTCTTGGTTTTGGCTCAGCTCATGATCTCACGGTTCATGAGTTTGAGCCCTGTGTCAGGTTTCACACAGCCGGTGTGGAGCCTGCTTAGGATTCTCTCTCTCTACCCCTCCCTCCCCTGCTCGTGCTTGCTCTCCCTCTCAAAATAAATAAACTTAAATAAAACAACTGGGTGTTAAATGTAAATAAATGTTGGAGACTATGAGGAGCTTTGCATATAGATGTTGGCTGTCACCAATATCACTGGCTTAATCCTCAGCAGAATGTTAGCTGTAGTAACTAGGTTTCTTTGAAGCTAATTGTTCTGGGGTAACTGCTCATCTCTGGGTTGCTGAATGTATTCTTCAAGTCCCAGAACTTATAATATATCTTCCCTTGAATACACAAAGTGGAACTAATGCTTTCTGAGAGACAACCACATACCAGGCACATGAAGCCCTCCACTACAACTATATATGGGAGGTGTTATACTCAGCCTCCAAGATGGCCCCCCAGGGTCCTGTGTCCTGCTATTCCCATCCTTTTGTAGCCTCATCCCACACTATGCCAGCATTGCTCTCTGTGACCAACAGAATATGGCAGAAGTGATGGTATGTCACTTCCCAATTAGATTATAAAAGACCCTGTGGCTGCCATCTTGGGTGCTCTTTCTTCCTCTCAGATCTTGTGCTTTGGGAGGAGTCAGCTGCCATGCTGAGAGGCTGACACAGAGGAACTGAGACTCCTTCCAACAACCATGTGAGTGAACTTGGAAGTGGATCTTCCAGCTCCGGTCAAGCCTTGAGATGACTCCAGCCTCAGGATATGACTTGATTGCAACCTCAAGAGAGCTCTTGAACTAGAACCATACAGCTAAGCTACTCCTAGAGTCCTGATTCTCAGAAATTATGTGAGAGAATACATGTTGGTTGTCTTTAGCTACAACGTTTTGAGAAAATTTGTTGTGCAACAATAGATAACAAGTATAGGAGGTATGATCATTCCTCTTTTATAGATGAGAAATCTACAAATCAGGGAAGCTACATTCCTGCCCCCCCCACCCAAAGTATTTTCAGACCCTAGTATTTTCAGACCATTGAATACCCTAGTATTTTCAGACCGTTGAAAATACTAGATTTGAACTAGATCTTTTTTACTTCAAAACTATCATGATCTTACACTGAATAAGCTGCCTTCCCGTGATAGAAATGTACTCTTTTCTTAAAGAGGAAAAAATAAACATAAATATTAGGCTCTTTAGGGAAGACATACTTTTTGTATATAATTCGTAGGATTACTCTCACTGATGCCTCAAAGAATTATGTTGAGCAAAGAGGACCCTACACTGAATATAGAACACACTTAGTCGAGAGGAAGGGAAGAATCAATTCCTTTTATACAAATGTCTTGCAATCTACTAAATGCCAGGTTCTGTGGATAAAACTGAAGATAACCGGCATGGTTCCTGTTCCAATGGAGCTTACAATCTCCCGTGGAAGGTAGTTCAATAAGACATTATAACTGATAAGACAGAATAATAATTGAGAGCTCTGGAGTCTGGCTGAATTTGGTAAGAATCCACTGGACTTAGCATGTGTGTGATCTCAGGCAGATGACCAATTGCTTACTATGCAGAGGACTGTGCAAACTTCTTCAAATTCATCTTCTCTTCCAGCACTAAGCTCTTTACATGCATTATCCAATTTAATCCTCACAACAATCCTTTGAGTAAGTAGTATTACCCCAATTGAATGGATTAGCACCTATCTCATTGGGTTGCTAAGAGAATTAAAACATATAATCCCCAATAAAGAGCTTGACCCAGCGTCCAGCTCATGGTAAGTGCTGACTTAGTGTGGGTTACTCTAAAATCAGACCTTGAGACAAGATTACATGTGCAAGCACTTTATTTGGGAAAGAGTGCAAGACACTGTGAGAGGATAGTGGAGTATAAAGCTAATGACTGAGCAGGTTACTTTCTGCGTGATACCGGTACTCATTTGCACTGGGGACTCTCTAAGATGCAGTGGAGAGCACCTCAGGATTTTCCCAATAGAGCTATGAGGACTTATCTACCAACTCATATGCCTCTGTGACTGAGGTCATCCTTGCAGAGCTTCCAGCCTGCCCTGGGCATGGATCAAACGGGCTCTGTGACCAAAGAACATTTTTAGATAGAGGCACAAGGAGCTCTTGAATAAGGGAAATGTCTGCAAATGGCTGAGGCAGGCCCAGACAGCTGTTACAAGTAGCTGTTATTAATATTACTTGTTAAATGAGTTAACAATATTACAGAATGATTAATACCATGAAAGGGATATGTTATAGCTTGTCTTAGAACACAGTGAGGGTCATCTTTCACATTTGGACAAGTAAGTTTGGACAGGCTTGTCAGAGATAGGGGGTCAATTGGAGATAAATAAAGATATGGGGAGAAAAAACAAATGAGTAATTCAGGCAGAGAGTAGCTTGTGTGAGAGATACAACCAAGGAAGGTTTATTCTATTTAAAAAAAGAAAGGAAGGGAAGGAAGGAGGAAGGGAGGCAAAGAGGAAGGGAGAGAGGGAAAGAGGAAGGAAGGAAGGAAGGAAGGAAGGAAGGAAGGAAGGAAGGAAAAAAAGAAAAGAAAAAGAAAGAAAAGAAAAGAAAAGAAAAGAAAAGAAAAGAAAAGAAAAGAAAAGAAAAGAAAAAAGAAAGAGCCTTGAGAGGTTAGTCTGGAAGGGTTGGACGATGTAAGATCTTGCAGGCCCTATAGGCCATATTGAGGATTCTGAACTTTATCCTGAGAGCAGTGGGAAATCCTTTGGGGGTTTTCACAAGATTCATGTTTTGACCTGAATCCTCAGGTCCCTGTAAGGAAAGTGAATTTGGGAAAAGAAAGGTAGTTGAAAGCAAAGTGACACATTAGAGAATCAGCTACTGTAGTTTAGACAAGAGTTAACATGGACAGGACAAAAGTAGTGATAATGAAGCCTTAATAATAAACATCCACATCTCACATAGTTCTTGTGGGTCGAGAATTCAGGAACAGCATATCTGGAGGTTCTGGCTCAGGGTTTCTCATGAGCTTGTCACGGGAAGTTGACAAGGACTGCTGTCATCTGAAGGCTTGACTGGGCTGCACGTTCTTCCAACATGCCTCATTCACGTGGCTGTCGGCAGGAGGTCTCAATTTCCTGGCATGTGCACCTCTCCACAGGCTGTTGATGCCCTTGTGACACGGCATCTGGCTTCCTCCAGAGTGAGTGATCCAAGAGAGAGGTGGGGGAGAGAGAATAAAACACAAGATTCTGTATTACAACCTAGCCTCAAAAGTCACACTCCATCATTTCTGAAATATCCTATTGGGCATGCAGTCCTATCCAATGGAGCAAGAGGTCATACTATACAAGAATATAAATACCAGAAGGCTGGGATCCTTGAAGGCTATCTTGAAGTCTGGTGATGACAATCTGACCTCAGTCCCCTCAGTCCCCAATGGTTCATGTCCTTCACACATGAAAAATATACTTACCCTTCCCTGAGGCTGTCCCAAATCTCTTTCTATTACAACATCAGATTGAAGTCCAGAATCTAATCATCTAAATCTGGTTTAGGTGGAGATAAAAGTCTTGGGTATATTCCTTAAGGGAATCTCCAGGGAGTGCAGGTCCTCTTGATCTGTACCCCTATCGAACTAAAGAGACAAATTATCTGCCCCTGACTCAAGGGTGGGACAGGCATAGGGTAACTGTTATAGATATTCTTATTCAAAAAAGATCACCAGAGAAATTCTGAAATCTAGCTGGTGAAATCTTGGAATTTCCTTTATTAGTACTCAGTCTTACTCGTGCCAAGGAATAGTTCTTGACTCTCCATGGTTCTCGGATCTGCCCTACTGCCTTGCATTGGGCATGTAACCCAAACAGAAAATAAATGTATGTTGCTGGATTTTAAGGGTTGCTTTTTAGTGCAGTGTAACCTAGCCCATCCTGACCAGGAGAGTTATCAGGCAGGGGAAAGGAATTTAAAGGGAAGGCAGAGAAACCTGCAATGGAAACTGACAGGTAGCCAGCGAGTTAGAAGGAACACTAACCAACTTCAAAATTAAAGAGAGTCTTCCAAGAAGTGTGGAGTAATCAACAGTGAAAAAATACCTTTGAGAGGTCAAATTATGGGAGCAATTAGGCTTTTAGATTAAGAGAAAGATGGTTTAGGGAAACCACGGGAAGGAGAACAGAAAGATCAGAAGCAGATTAAAATGGGTGGAGACATAGATAGGAAGAAAAGAATTACAGACAGAAAGTATTGGCTGTGAAGAGTGGCAGCTGGAGGGGAACGTGGGTATTGAGAAGTTTTGTTAAAGTGAGAGAGTGAGCGTTTTTAGACTTATAGAAAGGAACAAGTGAAAAAGGAAGAAATTAGAGACAAGATGAAGTGTCTAAGAAAGCAAAGGAGGATGGGATTCAATGTCAGAGAGAAGGAAGGGTACTTAACAGCCGAGGAGGAAAGGATGGGCCTTGCCCCAGAAGTGTCTGGTGTAGAACGGGAAGGCTGGGCAGGGCTGGGTGTATTCTGGTTATAGTGAGAGGTTCTCCTGGCTGGCAGATTGGCTGGAAGAAGATGAGGGAGGAGAATGGAAGAGTAGGAAAGGCAGGGAGGGGCTCACACTTGAAGGGCCTGTAATGATGGGTTGAGTCCATATCTGGTGTACAACGGAGATTCGTCCAGGGGTTTCAAGTGGCAGGAGGGACTTTCCTTTCAGACTGGATTGTGACCGATTGCCCACGAGAGCTGAGGGAAGAGAATGGCACTGACAATCTAGTGTCCTGGAAGGCTGTGGGATGTTGATGCCATTGACCTACATAGGGGCTACATGGGGGGAAACAAGATTTACCATTTATTTGGGCAACCCTGGAAGGTCTTCAGTTTGCTGCTGAGCTGGAAGAACTGAGCTCCATATCACTGAGGTGAAGTGGACCCAGCTGTCCTGGGTTTCAGAGCCAGGGCCTGTCAGAACCTCCAAGGCCAAATTTAACACCGAGCAAAATGTTGATGCTGAAAATGACTTTCTACAGCAACAGGAAGGAGATGCTTAAAAGTGCTTGAAAGTGAACCTTTTATGCATCCAGCTGGTGTCCAAGGGACACATGAAATAAAGGCAAAATTTTCAGTTTATAAAGACAGAACCACTGAGCATCAGAATTGGAAGTCATCACAAAGCTGTTCTAGCCCTGGCAGCAGTGGAAGAGTGGGTCCAGCTGTATGACCTTGGGCACATCACTAGCTACCTGAGCCTCAGATTCCTCATGTGAAAGGGTGGTGGGAACGGCTATTTTAACAGGTTGCTGAAAAGACTAGTGATCCTTCTGTTTTCATGATGTATACACTGTTTACAATGCTGCAGGCACTTGGCTAAGCACTTTACAAATGTTAACTAATTCAACCCTTATAACTGTTGAGTGGGTAACCATTATTATCTACATTTTAAAAATGGGAAAGGTGAGGCCCCAAGGGGGGGAGGGACTTGGCCACAGGCACCTTTGTCTTCAAAGGTAGAGCCAGGATGAGCACCCAGGCCTCGGGACCCGCGGACCTGTGTTTTCCATGCTTTCAACTGAATAAACACAGGCATGTTCCAGCTGCATCTTCACGTACGTTTACATGGCATGTTTCCGGGACGTGACTGACGCCTGAGCAAATGCTGCTAGAACATGTCTCTTAAGGTTTCAGGAATATCGTCTCCCCAGGTCCTCGGCCTGCTGTGTGCTAATGCTGTTAGCGCCACCCAGGGAGGAGCTAGACACCCCAGAGGCCAGTGGGCCCTGTAGCAGCTGGGTCAGGAGGATTGGCCAAGATCGTGGGGCCCCATGTTCTGGGGGAACCACTACCCAGAGTGCACTCTTTCTGGCTTTGTTACTCTTAAAAGGAGCCACGCTGCCCATCTCTGCATTGTTTGCCATTCCCTCTGCTCATGTATTCATTCATCCACTTCAGAGAACGTCCCCAGCTTCAAGAAATCCTGACAGAATTTGAAGCAATCGATATTCTCCTGTTTATGTCTCAGATAGTAGGTACAGGAATGTGCACTCTACATTCGTCTCCTGCAGAAATGGGGGAAAAATGGTTAGTGACCTTAGCCTTTAGGTATAAACATGAAGAATGCTAGAACCATCAGGTCAGAAAATCTCTGTGTCCCAGAGTCATTATAATCAACTAAGCACATATTGCCAGGGTTGTTAGGACCCTTAAACCCCATCTGGTCCAAGTGCCCATTCGATGCTTGGAGCTCGTCCTCCAACCCTCCGTGGAATGGTCATGAACATGCAGTGTGCTTGACGTCTCCAGAGACAAGCCCTTCACTCCCTTAGCAATTGGTCAAATCGCCATCCAGAAATTTCCGAACGCTAGAATCTCATCACTCTGAGTCCAAAGATTCCTTTCCATACTTTCTACCTTTGGGCCTAGTCCCAGGTGACTAAAAGAGTGGTTCTGTAGAATCCCTAACTAGTATCCTGGACAATGGAGCGTGGGCTATTACCTTCTTACAGAAATCTGTCCTGCTGTTTCCTTGTTTAAAATGGAAATAGCTGTCTTTTCTTTCACCATCAAAGTCCTTTCTTCCCCAAACTTCAAATAAAGTACTTTCATGATTTCAAAGCTTTTCATATTCTAAATGACCTAATTGTTTTATCGAAAGAGAAAAGAATGGAGCCACCCAAACCCTTCCACATGCAGATATTTGGGGAACACCTGGTACCTGGGAAGTATTAAACCAGGTCCTGGTCACAGGAGGAAATGATTTGGATAATCACGTCTGGTGCTGGACACCATCATTCTGCTGTTCTGTGTGGACCCAGGAACCAGCCCGTGTCTCAGATCAAAGGAGCAGTCCGGGCCCGCAGGGGAGCTGCTGGGGAATCGCTTGAAGGGCGGCAGCCAGAGAGTGACAGGGAATGGGCAGGAAAGTGGGTTTCCCAGGAACGACTGGCTACATAATTTGCGGGGTTGGGTGCAACAGGAAAATGTGAGCCACTTGTTAAAATTATTAAGAGTTTTAAGATGGCGTCAGCTGAGCGTTCTACCACGTGCAGGCCCTGGGCAAATGTAAGAGCTGCACCAAACCTCAGGCTGTATGGTCAGTCCTGTTTGTTCTGCTAGGGGGAACCCCAAGCTGTGTAGGGCAGGAAGTGCAGGGAAACACCTTTCCTCATGCCCGCTATGGGACAGTAATGGGACCAGGGCTCCTGGCTTTCTCTGTAGTGCACTTCTTACTCCAAATTGCATTATTTTCTCATTTCAAGGCAAGAAGGCATTTACTTACACAGATCAGATGAAACGTCCCTTTCCAAGTGTCTTAGAAGGGGGTGATATACATGGTAGGGGGAGAATAGAGTCTGTCATCCAATTCCACGGTCTATGTCCCACTAGCCACTGACTAGGATGCCACCTAATATCCCTGGGCCACATTTCCCTCAACCCTAGAGTGGGAATAAGAGAGTGGGATCGTCTTCACATCATAGGCAACACTGGATAAAAAATACATGTAAAGGGTTTAGCACAAAACCTGGCACACTAGAGGCAGAGTATTTCATTAGCAGTTTGTTGGGAAGAGACTATGGAAGAGGGGTGTGAGGAAGGTGAGGAAAGGAGGGAGGGAAAATAGAAAAAGGACAGAGCACTCTTTTCCCCTTATCCCTGGGAAGGATTATCCCCTAGGTTCCAGCTCCAGTGTCATTTCTTCCAGGGAAGGAGCTGTCTTCTGAAACCACATGTTCCCTTCCTCTGGGCTTTCCTCTGTCATGGACCTCAGGATGGGGACCTTGAGCATCTGCTTTCTTTTCCGCCACTAGGCTCAGTGCTCCTGGTGGGCACTCCTCTAAAGCCACACCCACCGCCATGTCCCCAGGGACTGGCCCCAGGCTGGAACAGAGGAAGTGCTCTGTTTACAATGAAAGAGGGAAGGAGGAAGACAGGAGAAATAGAGAAAATGAAATTGAGTGACTGCAGATAGGGAAGACTTGATAAGGTGCTGAGTCTACCAGGCAATTGGTTCACTGTGGAGTTGCCTCTTACAGTGACGCCAGCTTTTCAACACCTTAAATCACCCAGGCCCATCAAGGATCTTCACTGTTTCTCTGCAAGCCTCAACCTGTAGCCCCGACTAACCACAAGGTCTTCCTCCGAAAGGTGCAAAGGGAAAAACAGGGAAGGGGGTGGCGAGAAAGGTCGGGGCAGGAAGTGAAAGAGAGGGCTATCCTTTTCCTGCCGAGGGCCTCTCCACCATCCATCAAACCCCAACCATGGGCCCCACAGAGTGGAAGGCTCAGGGCGTCCCCGGACGTGGAAGTAGAACAAGAGGGAGAGGCAGAGTGAGGAGAGAAAGCTGAAGGGACAGAGGTGGAGGCGGGCTCTCAAAGGGGTTTGGGCAAACGACCTGTGGTGAGGGGGAGAAGTGGAGGCTGAGATCTGAGGATGGAGTCCAGGGCTGGAGAACAACTCCCCCCGACACTTAGGAAGATGTGGAGAGGGCTGGTGAGGGCTGGTGAGGGCAAGGCTGGAGCTGTGGGTTGGCACACCGGCTGCAGTCCTTCCAGTCGATGGTCAGACCAGGCTTTCTGGAACATGCAAACTGAGATTCTCCTCCTTAGGCACCTGAAATGGCCCACCCAGCCTGGAGGGAGCTTACATTCTTACGACCGGTGGCTCCAAATGTGACCTACCTCATCTCCCCTGCACCTTTTCTACTTCCCCAGACTCGCATCTCCTCCTGAAGCCCTCATCCCAACCAGAAGTGTCAGCCTCATCCTTTACTCCCACCTGCCTCACCCTCCCACGGACAGTTCCTTTTCCTCAGCTCTACCTGCTCATTCCCCAGGCACTGTTCCATTCAGGCCACCACCATCTTGAACTTAGAGTATTGTGGCAGCTTCTCTCCTTCTGTCCTTCCCTTGGCCTCCCCTCATCAGTCTCCTGGGCGGCAGCAGGTGACTTACCTACAGTACTGTTCTGTGTTCTCTCCCAACTAAACCTGGCCATGCCTCCTTTGGTGTTTATAGGAACAACTCCTTGGCCTGACTTTCAAGGCACTGTGTGATCTGCCCCCAGCCTCCCTCTCTGGCCTCATGCCTTCTTCTCTCCACATAGCTCAAGCACCAGCCACGTGTCAAATATCTGTGCCTTTTACACTTCCATGTCTTTGTTCAAATTGTGTCCTCTGCCAAGAATGCTGTCCTCCTCTGTGTCTACCTGATCATTTCCTCCGTGTCCCATTTGAAAAGCCCAGATAAAATATCATCCTCACCCATGCCTCTGACGGAGACCTTAGCCCACAGCCTGCTCCCAGGACTGGTTTGGAGCCCTCATCACCTTCCATGCTAATTAGTGGCCCATGCCTGTCATGTCCGTAGAGGCGAGTGCCCCTCAAAAGTTAATTCTGCCTCATTCATTTCAGTTCAGTGGATGGTTGTTGGTCTGAACTACTTTGCAATATGTCTGGCACCTGGTGCTGGCCATGACTGGGGTGCAATTGCCTAATTAAAACACGCTAGAGACACTCTGTCTCTCCTTGTATCAAATCTGCCTTGGCAGATCCTCTGGAGGTAGAGAAAATATCAGCATGGACAAGTACATTACTGTAAGTGGCACATCAGAGACTTGTAATTAGGAGATAAACATCTGGAGCACATGCATTTCAGCAGTTCTGGTCTATACTGAGAGCCTGCCGACAGTCACAGAAATGGGTTTCAGGTCACAGGGCTGTTTGTCAATGCAGTTATATGATATCTGCATGCTTGTCTGAGGGACTGCAGACAAGCAGGCAAGGAGCTCGGGCATCATCTTCCGGCCTAAGCCTCAGAGATGCGAGTTCCAGAAAGTTAGAGCAACCGACTCAAGAGGAGGTCAAGATGGCCAACTTAGTAAAGGGCTGTCCAACTGTGTAGAGACATTGGGGAAATAATTCCAGCTGCTTCTTACAGGATGCCAGCAAAACCCCACTCCGCCAGGGGTTACTTTTTGCCTTGGGTTCCTATTCCTGCACTGTCCAGTCATAAAACTGTTCAGTCTCAGGCAACACTTTACAAAGCTCTCTTTCCCACAAGGTCCCATTCAAGGTGAGGTGGGGAGCAATGTGGCCAGAGTTACCCAGCAAATGAGTGGTGAGTGGCAAAGATAAGATCCACAGCCAGTCCTGTCTGTTTATAGCCTTTTCTCTTGTTGAATTGGTCTGTCGTGGGTGGAATAGTGACCACTTCCCAAAAGTTCATTCCACCCTGAATCTCAGAATGTACCTTTTTTTTTTTTTTGTATAAGGATCTTTACAGATGCAATTAAGATAAGGATCTCAAAATGAGATTGGGGTGGGGGGGGCCTTAAATCCCATGATGGGTGTCCTTACACAAGACAGAAAAGGAAAAGACACACAGAGAAGTCAGCTCTGGGAAGATGGAGGCAGAGACTGGTTGGCGTGTTGAAGCCAAAGAACGCCAAGGCATACCAGTCGGCACCAGAAATGAGGACAGGCTCGGAGTGCATTCTCCCTCAGAGCCTCCACGAGGAACCAAACCCTGACAACATCTTGATTTTGGATTCCTGGCCTCTGGAACTGTAAGAGGATACACTTCCGTTGTTTCAAGACAACTAGTTTGTGGTAAGTTTTGTATAGCAGCCCTAGAAAACTAACACGTTGTCTAAGTCACCTTTGCTGTACATGGCAGTGGAAAACCCCTAACACCCACAAACCATTAAAAATTGCTTTTCATTCTATTTCATCCTCATAAGGAAATAAAATCCCCTCAGTGCCTCTCTAGATCACTATCAAGGAGGATAGAGTTTAACAGAGAAGATGGGGAAAAACATTTGGACGATCCACCATGTGTCATCAATAAGAAAATACTATAGGGGCACCTGGATGACTTGGTTGGTTAAGTGTCTGACTCTCGATCTCAGTTCAGGTCATGATCTCAAGGTTCATGAGATCAAGCGCTGCATCGCTTGGGATTCTCTCTCTCTCCTTCTCTCTCTGCCCCTCCCCTGCTCGTGCTCTCTCTCTAAACAAACAAACTAAAAAAAATAAGAAAATACTATATCATCGTACTCACTGAACAATTTAGCATGATTGGTAGCATTTCAACCCTATTTTATAAATGAAGCAAACAAGACTCCAGAGTAGCTTATCTAGGATTGGAACCACACTGACTGATAGCAAATGCTATGTCCTGCAGGACTAAGTCGGTGTTCTTTTGGCTCCTCTCCAAAGGTGTCCCGATCATGGGTCCATAGCCACCCCTGCACACAGGAGCCTGGACCCCAAATTCTCAGACAGCCTCAGCCCTGCTCACTCTGTACCTCACTCCTCTCCCTAATTCTCTTCTCATTGTCCTGCAGTGTTTGCCTGAGTCATGGGTAAATCTCCTCTCCCTGACGTGAGTGCAGCGGAGACCCCAGGCTCCCCCAAGAGTCTGAGGAGTCTAGTAACCTGAAATCATTCAGTCCAGAGACAGGGTTTGACTTGGGAGTTCACACATGTTTAGCCCCATGCGAATGGCTGTGCCAGGCTTCCTGCAGAGAGAGAGAGTGTATCTCACTTAACCCCGTTGGGCCTCAATTTCCCTTCGATAAAATGGAGGTAAAATAAGAGTCCCTAATTTGGACTACGCTCAAATTTTGATGCTGCCATTTACTGCATAAGTCACTTTCCCTCTCTGAGTCTCCCACATCCTCTGTGGGGTCGGAGCACCGGTGAGAGACTGTTCACTGAAAGAGTAGATAAAAGCCACGTGCAGGGAGCTGTGCAGAGGTCAGTGACTATTCTCAACAAATCGAGTCGTATTTGATTTGGACTATTTCTTCAGCTGCCGCGATATTTTTGACAGCCCAGCATAGCACTTAAAAGTATGGCTCTGGAGCCAGACCTCCCGGGTTGAATTCCAGCTCTGTTATTTACTAGCAGTGTGGTCTTGGGCAAGTAACCTAATCTCCACGTCCCTTAGTTTCCTCATCCATAAAGCTGGAAAATGCTAGTACGGATCTTCCTTGACTCACGGCGGGGTTATGTCCCACTAGACCCATTGTACGTTGAAAATATCGTAAGTCAAAAACGCATTGCATACACCTAGACTGCTGAATGTCATAGGTTATCCTCACCTACTCTAAATGTGTTGAGAACACTTAACGTTCGCTGATACTTGGGCAGAGTCATCTAACACCAAGCCGATTTTATAACAGGGTGATACATTTTTTTTAATTTATTTGAATATATTGAATCCTGTAGTGAAAGTGATAAGCAGAATGGTTGTGAGTGTGTTGGTTATTTGCCGTTGTGATTGCGTGGCTGGCTGGGAGCCATGGCTAACTGCCACTGCCCAGCCTCAGGAGAAAGGATCGCACCGCATATCATCAGCCTGGGGGAAATTAAACATTCAATGTGTGGTTTCTACTGAATGTGTGTCACTTTTGCATTACTGTGTAGTCAAAAACTCATAAATTAAACCACCATAAGTCAGGGATCGCCTATAGATACCTCATGGGTCTCTTGTGGGGATTAAATGAGTTAGTACATACAGCGTGCTTATCGTAGGACCCAGTGCTAGGGAACACTTAATGACTATTGGCTTTTTAACATTTAACATTTTTCAAGTACATGTTTTAAACCATTTAAAGTTTATCTATTTACTTTGGGGGGGGGGCGCAGAGAGAGAGAGAGAGAGAGAGAGAGAGAAAGAGAGAATCCCAAACAGGCTCCACACTTAGTGCAGAGCTCAACTCAGGCCTCAGTCTCACAAAGTGTGAGATCATGACCTGAGCCAAAATCAAGAATCAGTTGCTTAGGGGCGCCTGGGTGGCTCAGTCAGTTGAGCCTCTGACTTTGGCTCAGGCCATGATCTCACGGTCTGTGGGTCTGTGTTTGAGCTCCGAGTCTGGCTGCGTGCTGACAGCTCAGAGCCTGGAGCTGCTTCAGATTCTGTGTCTCCCTGTCTCCGCACCTCCCCAGCTCATGCTCTGTGTCTCCCTGTCTCTTAAGAGTGAATAAACGTTGACAAAAGTTTTTTAAAAAAAGAATTGTTTGCTCAACTGAGCCACTCAGGCACCCCTCAAAAATATATTTGTATACCAATTACTTTGCGGTTATAGGAAATGACACAGACCTGGCCTTGCTGTTCTTCTGCTGATATCACTGAACATTTAGACTGGAGCTAAGAATGTGATTCCATAAATTGTAGGTCTGAAACAACAACCCAATGGGATTCTCTTCATGAGAAGTGAAAAAGGAAAATGGACAGGAGCCTTAGCATAGTGAGGTCTTTCCCTTGAGCCAAAACGCTCACACAACAGGCAGTGTCCTTCTGGGCAAGTCACTTCTCTTTGTGATATTCTACTTACTAATCTATGAAATGTGCACCCAGGTGTGTGCGTGCATGCATCAACCGGTGGGTGACAGGAGGGGTGGGGGGACACTGAGGTCAGACCTCTCAGCACTTTAAGGTCAGATGTCTGGCACGTAGCAAAAGGTGTGGATTCCCAATGTATCCTTGAACACGTGTCAGGGACACCAACAGAGACTGTCCAGTTCAAGCCCAACATCAAGATAAGGACCAAGTAGCAGGCGGGGCGCCTGGGTGGCTCAGTCAGTTAAGCGTCCGACTTCGGCTCAGGTTATGATCTCGAGGTTGTGAGTTCGAGCCCTGCATCGGGCTCTGTGCTGACAGCTCAGACCCTGGAGCCTACTTCCGATTCTGTGTCTCTCCATCTCTCGGGGAAGTGGTCTGCAGGGTCAAGCCAGCTGCTGACACAGCCAGGGCTTCTCAGGGTCCAATGTGGAGGTGAGCAGGAGAGCAGGGAGCAGGACGCTACCCAAGCCATGCTCTTGTCAGGAGCAAAGCGGGGCTCAGAGCAGGTTTGCTCTGAAGGTCACCAGTGCTGGAACCTCAGAACCATACCAGGGCTGCTGCTTGTCATGACACAGCCGTACAGACCCAGACTCTTCTGTAAGTCTAGGCTCTCTTAACCTTTCAAACAACCATCTTGTATAGCCTCAAACCCCAAGACGGCCAACCTATGCAAATAACACCCTTTCCATCCCCTGAGTCCTCAGAGCACGGCATGAAGAAGCATCACAACCACACAATCAACTTGCAATGCTGGAGTTGAAGAGTGTGGGCCATTTCATCTCCTGGCTTCTGTTTCCTCGTCTGTCGAACCAGGAGGATGGATCAATCAATCTCTAAGTTATTTTCCAACTCTGGGACTCTACAATTTTAGGGTTTTTTTTTTTTATGTGAAACCTCTGTTTCCATGCTAACAGTCCTAGCTCACACAAAATAGAACATATTCCTATAATTTTCTTAATAATTCTAAAGGGAAAGTAAGCTTCTAGTAGGTGCCCCTGACCTGAAACCATGTGTATTCACTTGGCTGCTTTGTTCCTAAAGAAACTGGCAAACACTGCTGTACCTGAGGAGCATATGTTCTGGAATTGGAGGGCTTGGGCTTGAAAAGCCTCCTGACTTTGGCTGGAGATTCTGTCTATCTGTCTTCAACCTTTTCACACCCCTGTGTGTCCCACCCACCAACCAGCATGGACATCAGTTTCTTAAGCATTTCTCAACCCTGTGCTCCCAGTACTGTCTTGATTTGAGTCTTCCCAAACCTTTCAGTTTCTTTTTTTTTTTTTTCAACGTTTATTTATTTTTGGGACAGAGAGAGACAGAGCATGAACGGGGGAGGGGCAGAGAGAGAGGGAGACACAGAATCGGAAACAGGCTCCAGGCTCCGAGCCATCAGCCCAGAGCCCGACGCGGGGCTCGAACTCTCGGACTGCGAGATCGTGACCTGGCTGAAGTCGGACGCTTAACCGACTGCGCCACCCAGGCGCCCCAAACCTTTCAGTTTCTGACACCTGCTTCAAGTCTACCTTCTTCCAAGGACCCATTTAGATAGGCATCCTGAGGTACCAGTCTTACCTCTTCAGGCTTGGCTCAACTCCCCCTGCCCCACTACCCTAATTCAAACAGCACGGGCCATTCTGCATAAGAGCCACTCTCACCCAAGGAGCTCTGTAGCCTCCTCCCAACCCCCCTCCCCACTCTCCTCTCAGAGAATGACCTTAGTAGTAACCTCATGTCAATTGGGCATGATACCACATTACCTGGCAATTATAGAAAAGGGGGCTTTGTAAATGGAGAATAGCCACCAAAGCTTCTCTGGTTTGAGTACTGGTTCAGAACAGTGTGGAAGGAAGCCGATGTGGCTGGGTTTCACTGTTGGCCAGTTTTGAACCTGGAAGAAAGCGGCCCCCTCTGCCCCTGCAGTTCTCGCCTTTGGAAAAGGCAGATTTCAGAATGTTCCAGCTCTTTGGCTCAGAGGGGTCATGATGTGGTTCCTCTTAATACAATGGGGAATTCAAACCATACAGTACGGCATAAAATATCAATCCAGCCCAGACCCTGAGTGTTGTCGCATGTTGGAGAGGAAAGAGGGAAGTGGTGGGAGGGGTGTAATTTGTGTGGAGGAATGACAGATGTGGTTGATCCACTTTGGATTTATCTGCCCATCTGGACTTTCAAAAGAAAAGAAAGTGGTGTGGTAACAATTTCATAGCAAAGGCCACAGGCTGGTTAATCTTCAGGGATTTTTTTGAGCTAACTTCTGAAAACGTCGATTTGGCCTATTGATTTCATATTAATTGGCTCTGACTGGTTGGAGCACTGCCAGAGAGATCCCTGCACGCTGCACACTGTAGTCGTCAATCTCACCTCCTTCAGCACTCTCTGGGGTGCAGTGTGGCTGGGTGGCTTCTGCCACGGCACGTGGGCACTTTCCCAGGAAGCCCGTTGGGCCAGACTCAGGGATTCTGAAATGGAAGGGGAGTTGATGATGAGGGAGAAAAATTAACCCTCGATGTGCAATATTAGCCATCCTACTAACTGAGCCCATTTTGTCTGGGACGTGGGCCAAGCTGCTGAGCTTCAAAAAGAGAGAGTGTCAGTGGCGGGAAGGGAGGTAGAGAGAAAAAGAGAACAGAGGCAGAGATGGAGTCAGAGAAAGAGCGGGGAGCAAACGGAGAAAAGGGGGAAAGAAAATGAAAAACCAAGAGATACAGAGAGAAGTGTGAGACAGAGACAGAAACTCAGAGACAGAAAGAGACAAAGTCAGAGATACCCAAAGAGAGAATCAGAAATAAAAAGAAGCAGAGAGAGACACAGCTAGAGATACGGAGAGCGAATACAGAGAGGGCAGTAACTTAGACACAGAGAAGGGAAGAGCAAGAGAGATGCAGAGATGGTGACACATATTCAGAGGGACAAAGACAGAGGTTGAGGGATGAGGGACCCATCTTGCCAAGAGAGAAAGCACAGAAGCACTGGGTGGCGGCCAGATTGCAGAGGTGAAGGGATGAGAGTGAGGGGAACCCTAGCAGGGTCAGCTCCAGGGAACCCCAGGGGCCTGAGCACAGCCTCACTCTAGGGCTGCCCAAGCCCGAGCCCCTGCATCCCCCTCCCCCAGCCAGCCAGCCCTTTGGGGCCATGCCCTAGGACCTCTGCCTGCAGCCCCCCAGGAAGGCAAGCAGGGCCTCCGTGCAGCTCCCATCCCGGACCCTGCAGAACCAGTTAGTGTATCGTGTGATGGAACAATGACTGAATCGCGAACAACCGAAAACGACATAGGAGAACGAAGTAGGGAAGAAGAAACTCGCGGTAATGTTTTGGATTCCTGATTTCCTACGTGCAGTTGCTAAGCAGTTTCCTGCTGTGTGTGCTTCTTGTGGTCTTGAGAAGTCCAAGGACTATGAGAAAAGCAGGTGGCAGGGAGGTCTGCTGTGTGGTCTCTGAGTACTCCGGAGTGGAGGGGCTCTTCTTCTCGGGGGGCCAGGAGAAATGCAGCTCTCCTGAGAAACAAAATAAAAAGGCATTGACTTCTGAGCCTTCATAGACCAATTCTCTTCCAACCACCCACCACAGGGGAAAAAAGGTGGCTCATTAATATCTCAGGGACATACTGTCACCTGAGTCAGGAAACAGGGTCATGTTGGCTTCTCCCCCTATGTTACTCAGTAGGTCACTGGAGCCCTCTATGCCTCCATGGCTCACTATAGCCCTGATTATTCCATGCCAGGGCATCAGCCTGGGCTGTTTTCCTCAGACACTTTTATAACCATGTCACCTGAGGGCAAGAGGGCATCCTACCCGTCTCTCTGGGCCAGTTCCTAACAGAGAAGGTGCTCAGTTTGGAGTTACTGAATAAATGAGAACAGCAGCATGGTGACATCATAAATTTTTTCAGGATTTGTCCACCTGGCCCATTTCCATCATACCCCAGCTGAGTGAGCTCAGAAACAAATTGAGGGAAGATATACAAGTTCCCAGTTTGTGCTCATTCGATATCAGAAAAAGGTCTTGGTCATCTGTAACCCAAAGTTTTACAGTATTTTCAGGTGTATTCTCAACTCCCCATGCCACTGACTTTGGTTTTTTGTAGCTCAACGGGGATATGCCATTCCTAGGTGCACTCAGACCTGCCCAGAGATGCCAGTGGTCTGTGCCTACAGCCCCCTGCCTCAGCAGGCAAGGTTTTCATCCACTTAGGATTCTACCAGTTAGACTAGAACGAAGGGCCAACTGGGTAACTTGAGAAGACCAAACCAAAAAAGAATTTATTGGAAAAGTATTAAATGACTTCACAGGAAGGATAGTCAGTCCATAGATAAACCAGGATCCAGGGCGAGGTTTCAGGAACCTGCAGATGGGCAGCTCACGTCTCGGCCTCTGGGATGAGCTAGCACTGATCGATTCCCCTCATGGAACTGTGTTCGGATATCAGGCCACAGAGTCTGAGTGACAGAGGGGGGTCTGGGGTCTCCCTTTAGCCGAGAGAGGGGAGAAGCTCTTGGTTAAAAATCCCACTTAGACTGACTCTTAGCCCCACAAATACAACATGACAAGAAAGAGCAGAAGTTCCCCAATGAGGAATTTGAGTGACATTATGAAAAAGGAGAGAAGGGGCACAAGGGAGACAGCAACCCCCACTCTGGGAATTGTGTGGCCCTTCTTCATCTTCCGGGAGGGTGAGATGAAATCTTGTTGGTAGGTCATTCATATGCAGTGGCAAGTAGGCAAGGACAACCCCGGCCCCGAGGTAGAAGGATAAAGAGGAATATGTGATAGGGGTCTGGCTTTTTCTTTGCTTCGATTGTCTGGAGACCCCAGTTCTGTCTGTATAGGCCAACATGCTTCCTTGCCTCAACCTTATGCGAGAAAATAGGGCATTTTCAAAAAATAAGTCCCAGCCATTCAACCAAGTGAGCTTACCCTTTGAAACGGTGATGAGTTTCCCAGGGCTGAAATGGATCAGGGTGGACAGGACAGGTCCCTCAATGTCTCAGTGAACACCCTCTGCCCACTGTCCCCTACTACCTTGTCCCCAGCTCCTTCTCATAATAGAATACACTGTGAATGGCTTGGTGATTCCATTGTGCTTCCCATTTATAATATTCCAAAGTCCTAGTTGAAAAAACAAAACATTCTGCGTAGAAACCCAGATACCACTCGCGATTATAAGCATCAAGTTTGAAACTTGGCGGATCTTCAGGCTGAACACCTGGGCCATTCTGGCTGCTGCCAGTGGCTCAAGGAATGTGCCTCTATTTCAGTACAGCCCACACAATAATTAAAAGGACAATTTGCTTCTACATAAAGAATCACAGAATGCAGCCCCAAACCACATAAAAGCTGTTTCTGCTCTCACTGCAGTTTGGCTCTCCCCGGCCACAGTCTGTCCTAGGAATAGTGGCTGCTTTGTCTAGTGACTTCAGGAGGCAGCAAAGTGGTGGGAAAATCCCTGGGTTCCTCTCCTTACCTTGCCCAACCCGTCCATAGATCCACTCAGAACTACAGGTTTTCCCATCTGCAAAATGGAAATGAGTAGAACTCTGCCCTTCTCAGGGTTGTGGTACAGATCAAAATGAGAACCGCTGTGAAATCACTTCAAACAATAGAAAGGCTTTGTACAAACAAACAATCTATTGCTTTGACTTCTGTGAACCTAACACTAGGAATTCCTCCAAAGTACCACACAAAGCAGCAGCTTGGGTGGAATTCAAAGGCACCTTGGGAGGAGGAAAAAGAATATATTCAGAAAGCCACCAGCAAAATCAGCATTCCACACTTGAATGCACCTTAAGTTAGAGGTGTGTTGGTAAATATTTAACAACAAGCACCCTGGAAGGAAGAAGGTCTCAGTTGCAGCAAAGACCAATTTTCAGGGGTGAGACTGCAACCTTTGCCAATGTCAAGATCTCAGCATGATATCAACTGGTTAGTGAAATTCCTGGGAATTTGGCAATTCTCTCTGTCTGTGTCTCTCTCTGTCTCACTCTCCTCAAGTATGAGCTGGCTGCCGTCTTAAGTCACTACAGGTTTTCTTCCTCCCAGCAACTTTACCCAGACCTTCCACGTGCTGGATTTCAAACAGAGCACCCGGATTGACTAAGCAGTAAGGGATACCCCGGAGAGTAATCCTCCCCTGGGCTGTGCATGTGAGGGAATATGCAGGAACGAGCAAGTCCCTTTTCCACAGTGATGTTGATATGGGAGGGCCTTCCGCAGGGAAGGACAGCTGAATCTCCACTGACCAAGTCTGATGAAACAACAGTCTGCCCGCTTGCCCCCTGGACTAGGAAACAGGGATTGTCTCTTCACATTTGTATTTGCCTTTGCTCATTCCTCCAGTCTGTCTTTATCTAAAACACTTAAAACCACCCACCCTTTCCTGCACTGTGGCTCAAAGGGTCTGTAAGTTATGTTGTTTTCCTTCGGGGTTGGGTGGGGGCGGACAATGATAATGCAGTGAGAACAGTGCTCTGATGGGGGCACACAGAACTTCTAGAATAGGTTCACCCAGGCTGGGGCTCAGGAAAGACATTACCAGTTTTGGCATGATAGAAAAAGCACTCCTACTGCTAACGAACAGCATGGGTAGGACACTGGAGCTTATGGTCTTCAGTGTGAATCTGTCACCTTGTTCAATGCACACCGCGCCTGGGAAGCACATTCAGCGAGGCCCCTCACTTTCCTCCTGCCATAAACGTTTCCCCACAGACCAGGAGGCAGGGAACCGAAACCGTGAGTGGGAGAAGAGATAACAAGAATGCCTTGTCTTGTGGATGCTTTACCAACTGATGATAAAAGTTAAGAAGTGTGGTTTGAGCTTTTGTATCAGTTATTGCTAAAATTAAGAAAAATGCTTCAGTGTCTACTCCTGAGTGGCATCGGGCAGCTTACTCCGGAGGATGCCTCTAACTATGGCATAGGAGCACATTTGAAATAGCCCACAAATGGGTGTTCTTTCACAATTCTGCAAACAATAAGGGATTTCTAAAATATGCAGCACACTTTTTGCCAAGGGTATAAACTGGAGTCATTTCAATGTTCCAGCCTCTTGGCTTTGGAGCTAAAATAGAAGCAAGTTTTATTTTGCTTAGTTTTGACTTCCCGGTCAGTATTGGAGGCATGGGACGCCATGCCCTCCTTCTGAGGACGGGCGTGACGTCAGTGACAACCAGGTGAAACGCACAGTGACTGGCCTGTGCCTGCACAGGTTAGCTGCAGACTCTCCCCTGCAGCCCCTCTTTCTCTGGCACTTGGTGGTTCTTCTGCACCAACTGTCAGCGTTTATTGATGACTGTGGAGTCAGGCACTCGGTCATCTGTCTTCTTTATCAGTGTCCACCTGCCAAGTCTCTCCTCCAGGATTACCTTGGAGGCAGCTGGAGTGTCATTGATTCCCTCACCTGTCAGACCTGGCTTTCTAGGTGGGCTGTGGCATGGGGACACGGGGAAGCTGGGCATCTCTCAGATCTGAATGGTTCCTCTGAAGGATCTACTGTCAGCAAACAGCTAATCGGGCAGGTGTTCAGGACTCCCCAAAGGGATGGATTGTCTCTGTCTCTGTCTCTGTCTCTGTCTCTCTCTTTTGGCTAATGCATGACCCAGAGAGCCAGCCCAAATCCACCAGTAGTTAGAACTGGAAAAAGAAGTACTTCTCAGGGCCCTAGGAATTCCTGCTCATTGGTCTTACCGAAAAGAAGTCTGTGGTTTTGGGCATGCAAAGCTGGGGCTTAGGGAAGAAAGCCCTGATCTGCTCCACCACGCCAGACACAGATATATCCCAGGAAAGCCACTGGGCAGCTCTGAATGGGAGGGGATTTGAGCCCCAGAGTCCAGCCAGGGAAGGAGTTACTGCAGAAAAGGTATTCTTTCTGTCATGCAAATAAAGAATGACTGTGTCCATCAGTTTTCTGGAACTTTTGTCAACAAATGGGTCTAGGACCTTGCTTCACTTGCCTTCCAGTTGCATCAATGCAGAGTTTGGCACTTTTCATTTTCCAAGAGCAATGATGACACCTGTCCGCTGAGTGATGTTTCCTGTCTCATTTGCGTTGAGAGTAAAAGTCCGTCAACATGCCTGTATATAAACAAAACGCACAATGCATTGCCTGAAGCATGGGATGACATTGCCAGGGAGACGGTTTCAGAATTGAGTTGAAGTTTAGGACACCCAGCTGGTGTCAGAGAATTGCTCAGTATGGAGAGAAACCCACACCAGGGAATTGGGAGTAGAAATAGAGCGTCTCCAGCAGTTTTTACAGATAGGACATGTGGCAGAAAACCAGAGGCGTGATGTCCACAGGAGACTGGAGTAGTGAGAGCTGTTGAACAGGTGTGCCTCAGAGCTCATCTGTGTAGCCCAGATTTTCAAACAGTGGCCTCTGGCAAGCTCTTGGAGAAGATGGTATTGAGTAAAGAGTTCTGGCAAATGCCCGGTAGCATCACTTGGTACAGGCTGGAACTCACGGGCAGAAGGCTCAGCAAGTTGCACGAATGCCCAGTGCAGAGGTGATCTGGACAGGGACACAGTTAAACATACTGTGGAATTGCATTCCAACAGAGTAATTAGATCATTGGCCCCAGGTGATTGGACCCAACCTCCACTGTTCCCCTCTGTTACAGGGTCAGAGGGAGCGTACCCTTACAAGACGAGGGACAGTGTGTCCAAGTCTGGGCACCAGCTGCCCGGGAAAGGTGTGGGCCAGTGCTGGGAACCTCCCTTGGAGATGTGCTGAATAACAGAGTTGGTGCACAGGTCTTCTGGCTGGAGGGAGGCACTGAGATGATCAGGGCCATCACTGTTTGTTTCCCCACAGACGTCCTACCTGGATATCTGGGAGGAAATGTGAGGAAAGCAGGTGAGAATTCCAACGTACTAAGCACCTACTGTGTGTCAAGCTGTGCCGGTGGCTTCCCATATTTGATGGCATTTAATTCTTCTGCAAACTCTGTAAGAGAAGTATTAAATGACAATTTAGAGATGAAGGTCTGAAGCTCAGGAAGACTGAACAACTTCCTCAAATTACTTGAAGGAGAGAGAAAGAAATCTAACCTGTGTTTCTGATTCGAAAGGCATAGTGTTTCTTCATGAAGGTAAAAGACCTCTCACAGACTTAGAGAGGTGGTTTCCTAATCATAGAGAATATGGAATCACCTGGGGAGTAGGACATTTAAAAAGTATCCACACTCAGGGCCCCTGGGTGGCTTAGTTGGTTAAGCGTCTGACTTTGATGGAGATCATGATCTCACCATCCGTGGGTTCGAGCCCTATGCTGGGCTCTGTGCTGAGAGCTCAGAGCCTCGGAGCCTGCTTCGGATTCTGTGTCTCCCTCCCTTTCTGCCCCTCCCCTGCTCGTGCTCTGTCTCTCCCTGTCTCTCAAAATAAATAAATGTTAAAAAAATAAAAAGTAACCATACTCAAGCCCCACCCCTAACGGTTCTGTTTTCATGGGTCTGGAATGGGGCGTGGGCACTGAAATACCTTAAAATCTCCAGATGATTCTAAGATGGATCCTATTTATTTGGTTTGGTTTTGTTACAGTGTTCAGAGGAGTTCCTAGTTCATCTGGAGCTAGCATAAAGTCTGCTTCCAGAAGGATTCATTCATTCATTTATTCACTTCCTCATTGAAAGTACCACTGAGCAGACAAGGGTCAGAAGCAAGTGGAAGACCCTTGACCTGTGGTAATTCGTCTGCACATATGGCATGACAGATGTCCAAATAGGACATCTAATGGGGCCCACTAGACAAGAAAATGATACTGCTTCTTTAAAAAATATTTTTAGTGTTTATTTATTTTGAGAGAGAGTGAGAGAGAAAGAGAGCCAGGGAAGGGCAGAGGGAGAGGGGGACAGAATCCCAAGCAGGATCCGTGTTGTCAGTGCAAACCCCAAAGCGGGGCTCGAACCCACAAACCGCAAGATCGTGACCCGAGCAGAAATCAAGAGCCAGACGCCCAACTGACTGAGCCACCCAGGTGCCCCAATACTGCTCCTTTTAAAATAATCTAACGGTGTTGCAATATATATCTTCAGACATTTTAGTCTTTAACAATTAAGTGTGCAGGCGCGTGCACACACACACACACACACACACACACACACCAACTGCCTGAATGACAGGAAGTGTGGACAAAGGAAGTAGTTCCTGATTCTTGTCAAAAAGCAGGAAGGACAGAGGTCCTGGGAGTTGTGAAATAAACAGCAAATTTCACTGGAAATATCTGCAGCAGATTTGTCCATCCTTGAGAAATATCTCTCTGGCCCTGTTTCATTTTCCTCAACTCCCTTTTTCTCCCGTAGCTTTTGCTAGTTTCCTCTCTGCTCATGGGTTGCTGACTCTCAAGGATCTACAATAAACACACAGAGAGTGCATACTAATAATACGGAAATGAAGGTCTGATTTCTCTCCCCTGCACTCCCCAAGCCTCAGTTCTAATGGTCTGTTGCCTGCCTAAACCCCTCCGGGCCTTCGTCCTGCCCCTTAGGGTGCTGTGTTTAGGGAGGCGGCTAGAACCCGGGTTTGAATCCTAGCTTGGCCCTGCGGTATTGTGTTGGCTTGAGTGAGACGTTAGCCTTCTCGATGACTCGGTTTCAGACAGATAATGATAGTCACTGTGTTATAGGATGGTTTTGAGTTTTAGAGTTAATACACATAACATTGGATGTGTATGTGGCACGCATCAGGTGCCCAACCAACGTTCCCATAACTATGTTGTTGCTGCTATTTGTTACTGCTGCTGTTATCACCAAGGGTCTGATTCTTCCCAGCCCTTCTCCTGTCTTTTCCCCCTACATACAGTTTGCATTCAAGCCGTGTGGACTACTTGCAGTTGTTGGAAGTTACCGTTCTCTTGCGTGCCTCTGGGCAGTTGATCAGGCTTCCATTTTGGTAAACCTTCCCATTTTGTAAGTTTTCTATTGTTGTAACAAATTCCCACAAGCTTAGTGGGTGGAAAAAACACAAATGTATTACGTTATAGTTCTGGAGGTCAGAAGTCCAACATAGGGCCGCGTTCCTTTCTGGGGGCTCTAGGGCACAATCCTTCCTTACCTTTTTCCTAGGCCATCTGCATTCCTTGGCTCCCAGCCCCTTCCTCCATCTTCAGAGGCAGCAGCAGTGGCTTTGAGTCCTCACACCGCATCCCTCTGACCATACTTCTTTCATCGCATCTCCCCTGGACAGTATCGAGGAAAAGGAGGTTCCCCATTTTTAAGGACTCCCGTGACTAGACAGGGTTCACCGGGCAATCCAGGCCAATCTCCCCACCTGGGGTCCTTAATCTTAGTCACAGTGCAAATTCCCTTTTCTTCTATGTGAGGTTAGGGATTAGGACATGAACATCTTTTGTGGGGGGAGAGCATTATTCTGCCTCCAACCCCTATTAAATCCTCACATTTTCCGGCCTCATCTCAAACATCACCTCTCTGAGCATTTTCCAATTTCTCAGGCAGAACAAGGGCTTTGTTTGTGCTCCTAGTACTTTGAAAATATGCTGCTTTTGTAGGCCTTACCACAATATTTTGCAGTAATTGGCTTAGATAATTGCTGAGCCCACAGAATTTTAAGAGCAGAGACTGGGTTTTGTTCACACTGTTTTGTTCCCAATGCCTGATAGGAGCCTCGGTAATGCTTGTTAAATCGAAGGAACTTCAGTCTTAAGACCTAGTGTGTCTCTGCCCATGGAAATACTACCCAAACTTGAAGCATAAGATCTGGTTTACTATTTCGTGACAGTAACTCGTAAGTTTCCTCTGTCAGACTTTTCATATCCATCCTTGTCTTCGTCTTTACTACAGCCCTGCAAAGAAGGCAAATAGGTTGCCACTTAGCCGTTAGGAAGACTGAACCTCAGAGAGGTCAAATACCTCGTCCAAAGTCTTTCATACAGCTGTTTATTGGCAAAGTGGAGAATCTTCAAATCTAAATTATAAACCATGTCGGGTTTTTTTAGGCAGATAAATACTCCTGAGGTATTTATACCAGGAGACACTTTGCAATTGGAACCTCTTCTGGCTAAAGACCCATTAATTTGGAGCAATTGGATGATGGGGGTAGTAAAAATAATAATAATAATAATAATAATAATAATAATAAATAACTGAAAGAATAAAAACTTAAAATAATTACAAAAATAATGGGTCTGTTTCAGAGAGCTCTATGTATGAAAAATTACTAAATTATAGAATAACTTAAAGTTCTAGCACAGCCAAACCAGATCTAAGTTCTTCTCTATTAGAAATCATAGGAGAATAGAAAAGTTCAGGTGCATTTGAGCATCCACAGCCCAAGGTAGTGTGTGATGTGCCATAATGAGGCATGATGTGGGTCTGTGTGTGCTTAAATGACTATGCAAGTCTAGCTGCAGGAACTAGAACACATGTTATAAAAAGTCTTTCATGTACCAGCTTCAGGAGTGGATAAGAAGTGAAAGGGAATAAATTTTTTTTTGTATAATTATTTGGAAATAGTTCCTTTGGCCATTCAAAAAGCTTCTTCCCTCAATCAGATGGAAGACCAATCTATAATGTGCATGTTATCATTATTTGCTTCTTCATAATTTTTTCTCATGGATAAGGCAAATAAAATCTTCAGTCACTGACTGTAACAGGAAATTTCAAAACAGTGGCCCTCAAATGAATGATGTTTTGCAAACATTGTTTCCTCTGTGTTCTAATGACTATCTTTCAGTGATCACCTAAGTGATCTGCTTAATATAAAACTGTAACTGGGCCTGAAGAACAGTATTCTGAAAACCCATGTGGCGGTGTATGTGGAGGATGTTTATTTAAAGACTAAACTTTTTTTGTAAATAATTTTTTTAATTTTTATTTATTTTTGAGAGAAATGGAGCATGAGTGGGGGAGGGGCAAAGAGAGGGAGACACGGAATCCCAAGCAGGCTCCAGGCTCTGAGCTGTCAGCACACTCACGGACTGTGAGATCATGACCTGAGCCCAAGTCGGAAGCCCAACCGACTGAGCCACCCAGGTGCCCCTAAAAACTAAACATTTTCAACCCACCAATTTATAGACACTGTTAAGTGAAGATGTGCTCTTATGTAAGAAAGGAATGAAACATTGAAGCAAAGCACTCACACAGTGCTGAGCATAACGGTGACAATCTCATAATAAAGAATAGGACAGGGAAAACCATCACAGGTGCACGTAAAGCCCCCTGACTCCCTCTCTGCATCTCACACAGTGACAGGCAAGTCCTCTGAGTTCATTCACTTTCAAGGATCTTTGCCTTTCCTCAAATGTTACTTCCTCTGTAAAGCCTTCTTGGTAGCCTCGGTGAAATAAACTGCTTTGATCTTATAGTCCTGAGCTCATTTCCATCACATTGTTAGCTCTTTTTGAATCTGTCTTCCCCACTAGACAGAGAGTTTCTCAAGGCAGAATGCCCTTCTCATTTTTGAATCCTCTGATGGTAGCATAGAGCATGACATAAAGAAAGTGTGTTTTTTTTTAAGTTATTTTGAGAGAGAGAGTGCACACACACCTGCACACATGAGCAGAGAGGGGCTGCGAAAGGGAGACAGAGGATCTGAAGTGGCTCCAGCTGAGGGCAGAGAGCTCAGTGTGGGCTCGAACCCACGAATCGTGAGATCATGACCTGAGCCAAAGTCAGACACGTAACCGACAGCCATCCAGGCACCCAAAGAAGGTGTTTAATAGATGTTTGCTCAAATAACTTTATTATAGTTTAACATTATCATTCCAAAGGCCTGCCCTGAACCCTGCTTACCTTCAATGACTGTATGTATAAACCAAATTCGCACTTATATCTTCCACTGTGTCATGGAATTTCATAAAGTCATCATTAATGAGACACAAATATACAATGTATAAAACATGCAGGATGGACAACCTTGAAGTCAGGGAGGTACCACACCCCTCTCCAGTCATTGACACAAAGCTACTCCTTGTGGACCATTTGGGTCATATCTGTATCTTTTACCAGTGTGCTTTATAGATTATGATTCAGTTATCTTTGTAATAAAAGTAGTGACCCTTGCCTCACTAAATCAGAATTGGGCTGGACTCCAGGAGTTCATTTTCTGGTTATTTTTTTGAAACTCAAACCCAAAGAAACTTTTCAAATGAGTAGCTTCCCAAACTTTCCTGTGAAAATCTACGTAACTCCTTTATTCTCACCAGGGCTTTTAGGGACACACGTTCAGTGGCACTGAGTAGCTGCTGGAAACATGCTTGCTAATATAATGGCAGCTGGGTGGAGAAAGAAGCAGAGACAGAGCAGGTTTATTCCTTGACTTAATTCACGTGTCACCTCATCTAGGAGATATTTCCTCATACCTCCCAGGATGGGTTATGGACCTCGTTGGTGGACTCCTTCAGCTTCTTGAGGTGGTTTTTCTCATCAGTCTAGGATCCTTGGTGCCATATCCCCACTGCCAAGAACAGACCCTAATATCTCTCAGATTCTGGATGAATGAATGACCCATTCCAGGCACTAGTAACTTATAAATCCTCTTGTATTAAATTCTTTGGTAATGCTATGGAAACCAACTGAGGCCACCCTAAGTCAAACATGAGATTTATTGGAATGAGAGAATTTCTCAGAGAACTGCAATTGGGTGACTTTGAGAGACTCCAGGGAACAGGCTAGATAACTAGATAGCCTGGGCAAGTCACTGTCTTTTGGGTGACTCTTAACCTCTTTATTCAGTCCTTTGGTGACTCTGCTTAAGATTCAAATTCCAGGGAAAATGAAGGATTGGCTTCATGGACTTTAGAGATGTGGGGACATCTTGACAGACTTACCAGGACTGCAGCCAGTGGAGTAAAAGTAGTTCCCCAAACAAAAAAGGGAAGTGGACAGAGGACTGCTAGGCAGGAAAAAGCAAAGCAGCTTTTTTACACCAGCTCATTTTCATGAGAAAGTATATCCCACTGTTCTATTTATATAGACTTTGGACACCTGGAGGTATTCTGCAAGGTCATGCTTCAGTTTTCATACAGCATCTCTGACCAAGATAGGATTTCTCCAGTAACAGGGATTGCCTTCCTTACCCAGTCAGCCCAGCCTTTTCATTTTTTCTCCATATCCTCTGGATGTTAAAAATACCTATCTATCTATGTATCTATGTATCTATGTATCTTTATCTATCTATCTATCTATCATCTATCTATCCATCTATCTATCTATCATCTATCCATCCATCTGTCCATCTAGCAATCTACTCTTCATCTATCTGTTCTTTTATAGAATTGAAATCTGCCTTCCAAAAGCTTCTACCCGTTTCAACTCCCCTCCCCATCTTGGAACAAGTTAGTTTCTTCCATAGGACAATCTCTGAGCCTTGACTTGATGCCTTTCAAACTACCTGACCCATCTCTCCCCACCACGTGGCCACTACAGGTACAATGCCTCTCACTGGGCAGGACTCACACTGCTGCCCACACATACCCCTACACTTGTGGCTTTTTGGTGCTTTCTAAGGTTTGTACCTGTATTTCTCCCTGGCTCTCCCCCCTTGACTGGTTCATGTACTTCAGCCCACCTCTCCCAGTACTGCTGCAGGGCACCCTTCTCCCCAAATACTCTCATTCTTTCTTTCATCATGGCTGTTGGCTTTGCCATTAGATAGATCTTGTTCCAACCTGGCTCCAAGGCTTACTCTTCATGTTTCCAGAGAGCAAATGTTTTAACTCTCTGAAACTCAGTTTCTTGATCCATAATATGACATAATGCATACCTTTAGCAGGCTGCTTATAAATTGCATGGTATAATGGGTTTAAGAAAATTGTCATGATACTTTGAACTAGGTGATTGACAGATGGTAGCTGTTGTAATTGTCTTTTTAAGTATTGATTTTATCATTTACAAAATTACAAAAGTTATACTTTATCTAGTTATGTATATGCATATAAACTTCTGAATGATTCGCTCCTAGGATGATATTGCTAGACCAGAGTCTACACATTTTACATTGTAGTAAATCTTAATAAATTACTGTTTAGTGAAATAAGAATTATCAATTATATTCATATCCTGGTATATGAGTTTGCTACTTCTCCACACCCTTACCATAACTTGATGTGATTAGCCTTTTTCATGTTTTGCAAACCATATGGACTAAAAGAGATGTAGTAGGTTTTCTGTTTTGTTAATTACTAGTGAGGATCACTATCTTTTTTTGTGTTCAATAGCCATTTGTCTTTTCTAGTCTGTGAACTTACTACCTTCTTATGTCATTTACCTGTTATTTTGATTGGAACATTTTTTATTCATCAAACTATTGAAGCTCTTTATATATAACTCATACTAACCCTTTGTGTCCTGAGCAACAATTTTTTTTTTTTTTTTTTTTTTTTTTTTTTTACCAGTGTGTCTCCTATCTTTTAATCTTATTCAGGTTCTTTTCAAATGAAAATTTTTTTTATTTTAAATTAAGTCACATTTGTCATTTTTTTTTTTTTTTCCTTTTTTTTTTTCCTTTTTTTTTTTTCCTTTTTGGGTTTTTTTTTTTTTTTTTTTTTTTTTTTTTTTTTTTTTGTACTTTAAGGCTTACCTATCCCAAGAATATATTTTCCTAAATATTATTATAGCAGTTTTTAAATATTTGGGCTGCCAATCCATCTGAATTTAGTTTTGAACCAGTATAAAGTGCTGTACACATTTAATAATAGTCAGTTGCTGATTTAAAATGTCCCTCTTACTATATACTAAATTCTTACTAGATTCTACACTTGAGTTATTTTTTGGTTCTCTTTTCCATTGAGTTAAATAGATGTTCTTGCATCAGTACCAAAACTATCTTAAGTACTATAACATATGTGATATATTATATAATATTATACATATATTACATATTATATATTTCACATGTAATCCACATACCTGCACACACATTCAAATTTGGAGGTACTGAGAAAAGGTGATGGGATTTCAGAGGTAAAAGAATTTATTTGTAGTTTGGGAAATCAGAGAACAATTTGATGAGGAGGTGGCATTTGAGCTGGTCTTGAGGTAGGATTGGTCATGAATGACAAATCAGAGTGCATTCCAAGAAAAAAGAATTGCTTTAGCCAAATGACAGAGACAAGAAAATACAGGTTATGACTCATCCATCACCAACCCATAAGAGTAAGTGTTGTAACTTGATCAGAATATAAAGAATGTTTGAGGGGCACCTGGATGGCTCCGTCAGTTAGGCGTCTGACTTCAGCTCAGGTCATGATCTCGTGGATCATGGGTTTGATCCCCGCATCGGGCTCTGTGCTGACAGCCCAGAGCCTGGAGCCTACTTCAGATTCTGTATCTCCGTTTCTTTCCCCCATCTCCTGCTCATGCTCTTTCTCTGTCTCTCAAAAATAAATAAGTGTTAAAAAATTTTTTTTAATAAAGAACATTTGGAAAGGAAAGATAATGGAATAACGTTGAGAGAATCAGATTGGGACAGCATCATAGAATCCCCAAATGTTGGGTTAGCCAGGATGGACTATCTTGATTCTGGGCATAGGAAGGAGCCCTGGAAGGCATTAGCCATGGCATGACCTTGCCTGGATTTTAGAAAGATGATGGGTGGATAGTTGATTCCAGGGAAGCCAGACAGGGAGACAGGGAGAACAGTCAAGTCACTGTGGCAGAGATTTTCAGCAGAAGATTAATAGGCATAGGGAGGTGGTAGTCAAAGGAAAGCTTCAGAACTATTTTGGTCAGCATTTTCTCTTTTGTTCCTAATACACTATATTACAAGGAATGTATTGGGGATTTCAGGGCCAAAGTCTTATATTTATGCAACAAACAAGAACAAAAGGCAACTTTCCCACTTGTTTCTCCCATGAGAGCCTCCAAGGTACTGCAAGTGCTATAATTTGTGCAGTCTGAGTGTTCTTGCAACAGACAGTCTTCTAAAGAGAGAGTAGTACTGGCCATGGCCTCTGTCTTATTCAGGGTTCTCAGCGTTGGCACTAATGACACCTGGGGCCAGATAGTTCTTGGTTGTGGAGGCTGTCCTGTGCAATGATGTACAGTAGCATCCCTGGCCTCCATGAACTAGATGCCACTAGCATCCTCCAACCAGTGGTGACACCAAACATGTTTTCAGATACTACTAAGAATATCTGAGAATCCCTGGAGAATCCCTTGTCTAGTGGGCCCTTGAGCCAAGCTCTCTCTCTCAGTGGACCGGTGGCAGGCCCGAGAGGTTAGTGACTTTGAGATGGTGGACAGCTCTTGGACTTCAGCGTTGGGCAGCAACCCAACCCCGCTACTTAGTAGCTTCAGACCCTTGGACAAATCACATACAAGCGTGCTCAGTGTCAGTGTCCTTTCCAAGAAAATGAAGGTAATGATGACTACTTCATAGGATTGTTTTGGAGATTAGATGAGATAACATGTGTGTGAGAAGACAAATGCAGTGCTTGGCACGCTACAGTTGCTCAATAAATATGTGGGGACTTAGATGTAAGTATCCTCATCGCTCCAATGTAGTTTTTCTCGATTCAAAGAGAGGCTTTTATCTGTGCAGAAAAATGCTTTAAAATGCCCATTCTTCAGCTCAACCTAAATTCTAGGACTTAGCATCTTGCTCCTTTTTTTTTTTTTTTGTATGAGTCACATGAAGGATGTTAAGCTGATAGCCAGTAACCTTGGGTACAAGCTCATCACCAGTCCACTTGAGAGAGCCACGTCCACATCAACATCTGAAATGATATTGTTCTGAGAAATGCCACAGTGACCCAGAATAAACCCTGGACGGGCTGCTGTGGCAATTCTGTCAAGATTAGAGCCTCTGGAGTATTCAGGATAAGAAGGTAAAGAGCTGAAAACATTGGGCCTTCATTCTACCCATGGAGATTCCAGATGGGAATTTCCTGTAGCATTTTATATGTCTGTAATTCTTTTCCTATCGTTTGCTCTTCCTTCTACCTCTTTTTCTTTCTTTACTACGAGTTGATTCTGTCTGCTCAAGCTTAACCCTCTTCCCTTCACCATCTACAGAAAATTTAGCTCTTTTATTATGGATTCCACTCCCTGCTTTCCTTTCAACTCCTCTCTGGATCATGGTCGTCTTCTCTACCTCTCCACAGGTCTCTCTTAACTTCTCAGTACATATCTAATATTCTTGGGTTTTTTTTTTAACATTATGTCCCCTATTAATTTTCAAAGCAGAAGACCTGAACACTTAATTAAATGTCTTTTATATTTTAATTGTGTTTTAGTTATACATAAATTTAAAAATTTCCCTAACCCCTGAGAAGAAGGATTTCCAGCACACCGACTCATTCTCCAACTTTGTGTCTTTCCCTCATCGGTGCCCTCACAGATTATCTGTTGGGGTTGTGCTAAGTTTTTCTTAGCAGCTTGTTTAGGCAGAGCTGGGGGGGGGTGTGTGCGGGGATTCATGTGCAAGTATCTGAAAAACACTAGCTATTTAGATAGCACTGTTGTTTCAAGAATCTCTGGAGAGATTGGTTATTCTTAATAAGACTAGAAATAGAAGCATTAACACTCACCGCAGCTGAATTCCTGGTAAAAGAGAAACAGTCATCACCCAACCCCAACACAACTGCTCTTTCCTTCTACTTCCTCATTCCTTGTGCTCCCTCTCCAAGCATGGTGGACCCACTGTCTTCTTGACAATTGTCCTTCAGCTGCTGGTGGATGGAGTGCTGGAAATTGAGAGCTGATAATTACCTTGGACAGGAGCCCTGGAAAACCACCTTTTGCACATAGTAGGCACTCATTATGGGATTGAATGGAGGCCATAGTTGCTCCATACCTGGGGGTGGAATTTGTATCCTGAAACAACTCCCCATGATTTAATCTTTAGTACCTTGTAGAACATGTATGCACACCAAACAAACACAACACAGAAGGATTTCAAAGAGGCACTGGTGTTTACTTTTTTGTAGGTTGATCAAACAAGGGTGGAAAATAAGCCAGGGCGATGGTTTAGTAAAGTTTTCTCTGGAAAGTGCCCACCAGTTTCTTGGGAAATTTACTGGTCTGGGCCAGGGCCAGGACTTAGGCATTTTCATAGAGACACCCCCACACCTAAAACCCAGGCAAGTGAATGGGCACACATAGGCACGTTCCCACTCTGCTTTTGGAATCCAGGAGGCACATCATGCTGTCGGTGAAGCTTCCTTACTGCTCAGAGAAGGCCACTTGGCTTCTTCCCTTTGATCTCACCGCATTTCCTATGCACCTTGTTTATTTCTCTTAGTATACCGCGTTGTAACGATCCCTTTTCTTATCTCTCCCCATTCCTTGAAGGCAAAGACAAAAAGTTTATCTTTCTCTGTATCTATTCAGAGTCTAGCACAGAGCCCAGCCCAGACAAAAACTGATTTTTTTTGAAACACAATTTATTGTCAAATTGGCTAACATACAGTGTATACAGTGTGCTGTTGGTCTTGGGGGTAGATTCCCGTGGTTCATCCCTTACATACGACACCCAGTGGTCATCTCAACAAGTGCCCTCCTCAATGCCCATCACCCATTTTCCCCCAAAGTGAAATAAAATAAAGTCCCTATGGAGGGCTGAATCCCTTCCGCTCCTTTTGTAAATAAAGTTTTATTGGTATGCAGTCATGCTCGTTTGTTTATGTATTATCTATGGCTGCTTTCCTGCTACAAGGGCAGAGTTGAGTAGTTGCAAGAGAGAACATATGACCCTCAAAACCTAAACTATTCACTATCTGGCCCTCGACAGAAAACTTTTACCTGCCCTGCACTGTGACACCCAGCCAGTTTAACAAAGTCAGTCAAAATGTTGCCACACGAGTGTTAACTAGAATTAGGCAGCCCAGTCTGTCACTGAAATGAGAGAGTCGCTTCTTCTGTCTTCTCTCATAAAGACCTTATTATCTTTTGCTTCAAAAACCTGGAACTCTTCTAACCTTTTCTTTTCCCATATTTGGTTTTTATCCTCATTTTTCACCTCTCCAAAGTATTTCTTCAATATTTTTTTCTTCCATTCTAGTAACAGAGTATGATTTATCCACTAAACATTACTTTTGAAGCATGTCTTCTATCACAGTAAATAATACTAATAACACCAAGTAAAAAAAAGCATAAACACAAATTCACATACAGTCTAATTCCAGCTAGTGTTTTTGAAAAGCAACATTCAGGGACAGAAAGGAAAAAAAAATACATTGCAATGTCATAAGTGATTGCTTCTAGATAACTAAATTGGGGTAATTTTCACTCTTTTCTTTATAGGTGGATGTATTTACAATAGCAATGAATTTATCCTATCTGCCATGTGTCTGTGACTTAAGCAGTTGTGATTTCAGTGCTTCTGTTATTACATAGACACAGTCTCTAATAGGCCTCCCACATTGCTACATGTTGGACTCACTCGTAAATTCTACCTATGATTCATCTACATTGTGTTTATGCAACTGCTTTGGATAAGTCACTGTGTACGTGGAATATATTGTTAGCTCTGTTTTTTGCATCTTCATAAAGAAAAAAAAAACCCTCAGGTCATCCCCAAAGTCTAATTTGTGATGTTAGTTCCACTAATGAGGTCTGTCCATGAAGACAACTTCACTTTTCCAGTTGCTTCCTTTACGTAGGTTCTTTCTAATCCAGACTCCTCACTTCTGCCACAGAAAAGAGAAAGTAGCATCTACAGTCTTGGTAAAGTGGAAAGATATCGGGCACTGTGCCTTCAAAGGCGGTCTCCAGCTCTAGCTTTGTTGCATCTTAACCACGTGGCCTTGGAAAAGTCACACCAGCTCAGAGCCTCAGTTTCTCCTTCTACAAACTGGGATTGGTTACAAATAACTCACTGGGTTACTGGGATTAAAGAGAACGCTTTTCGGGGTGCCTGGGTGGCTCAGTCAGTCAAGCATCCAACTTCGGCTCAGCTCATCTCATGATTCATGAGTTCGAGCCCCGCGTTGGGTTCTGTGCTGATAGCTCAGAGCCTGGAACCTGCTTCAGGTTCTGTGTCTCCTTCTCCTCTGCTACTTCCCCACTCGTGCTCTGTCTGTCTCTCTCTCAAAAAAAATAAACATTAAACAATTAAAAAAGAGAGAGAGAGAACACTTTTCACACAAGCATCTACATCAGTCTAGTGCTCAACAGATGTGTGATAAATAGTCTTTTAGTTTAAAAACACATGCTTTTAAAACCAGTGAAAGTGCTTGTTAGGGAAGGAAATGCAAGGTGCTTCCAGTGGAAGAGCCCCAGGAGGAAATGGTACTTCCTGTCTCTCTGACTCAGCCAGAAGCAGGAAGAACATTCATTCACATGCTCTACCAGCTACATTCTGTAACCTATCTGAAAGAACACTGAAGGATGAGTCAGGGGACCCAGGCCTGCCTTTGCCTCAAATTTGCTGTGCAATTTAAATGGGTGCCCATTTGTCCATCTGTGACAGGAAGGGTTTAGAAGAGAATCTTTGTGAGATTTTAAATTCCTAGTACAAAGGTGCTGTGGATTCAAAAGATTGCAGAAGCGTGTCATATCATCCAAATAAGCCAATAAAATTTGTAAAAGTGTCACCTCTAGAAATGAACACATGCAACGTGAGTATAGCATGTTACAGTTTACCGCAAGCTTTCATATCCATGATCCTCAGAATAGTCCTGGGAGGTGGGGAAGGCAAGTATTATGATCCCATGTCACAAAGAAGGAGAACAGTCCCATGGTCACACAGCTAGCCAGTGATTGAACGTGCACATGAACCCAGGTCTTCTTAACATCTACTTTTGCTAACTGTCTACTCCACCAAGAAGAATACATTTCAATGCTCTGGTTGCTGACCTTTGAAGACTGTAAGTTTCTAGTGAATCCTTAACTAAATTACCCACATATTTTCTGTTTGATTAGTTCTTCCTTGTTCTGCTCTAAGATTTACCAGCATGGAAGATTCACTTGCACAGGATCATCTTAACAATATCCCCTGTCTAGCCTTTATTGAAGGAGAAGAGAGAGACACCGTTATGGAATGCAGCTGGTAACGTCACCAACAACAAGCCAAGCAAAAGCTCTGCATCCCGGGACCTCAGCAGGAAGCTGGAAAAGAGTCAGTTCAGACAGAACTCCCACTGGCTCCATGCATGGGCGAGGCAGCTACCTTGGTACAAAGTAGCCTGGACTGAAGGCCAACTTTAGCTGCCACCTCCGGCAAGCCACCTAAGTCTCAGTGTCCCCATGGGCACATCTGTAAGTGAGGCCTGACAAACTTAGCCTTGACTTTAACCTGTCAGTGTGTCTTCCCCTTCTTCAACCAATCTTCTCCTCTAAGAAATCCTCCCTGCCTCTTCCAAACAGGGTCATGGACCTTGCTCTGTATCCCTACATCATAGACTTTATTGACTGCATTATCTGCTTATCTCATGGATTGTTACTATTATATTTTTACTTATCTATCTCTCCTACTCGACTTCTTGAAGGCAGGGACAGACTGTAGGATTTTTTGTCTCTATTTTTGTCTGAGCTATTCAAGTCCCTTAGGCATTCAGACTTAGTGTTTGCAACATTGTACCTTAACAGTATCTTCATAATGGTCTCAAGACGGGCAGGACCTCCTTGCTCCCTCACCTCTCCGAGTCTCCCTCCTCTCTCCACATCACTTATTCCATGGTAGCCCCCGTAGGCTTCCCCTCCATTCCAGCACACAGACCACAATTCCTGGCCTGGCTCTTTGAAGGAACTCTTCTCTTTTTCTGGAATGCTCCTCCTGCAGAAGCCTGTAGCTAACTTCATCACCTCCTTCTTGTCTTTGCTCCGATCTCACCATCTTAATGACTCCAAATTGACCACCTGCTTAATTTTGCAGCCTACGTCTGAGCCCTGCCAATACTCCTACCCGTGCTCACCATTTCTTCTCTCCCACAGCGCTATCAACTTAGAGCACACTGTTCATGACTGTGACGTTCATTTATTGTCTGTCTACTTCCCTAGAATGTAACAGCATGAGAGAAGGGCTCTATGTTCTGGTCACTGGTGTACCCCGTGTTCCTTGATAAATGGCAGGCACATAATAAATGTTCACATACAGTTGCTTAATTGAATTACATCTATCGACTTTTTTTTTTTTTTTTTTTTTTTGTGCTGCTGCTTGAGCTATTTGAAGTCCCTCAGGACAGTCTGAGTTCTTCAAGTTTTGGACCTAAACATTCAGCTGATCACTTTGACTCTCCCCGGATCTAATGACATAGAGTCCTGAGGCATAGCTTTGCTCACAGGAAGTGCTGAGTCCTTTAATAATGCATATCTCATCCAGCTATTCTACAGCAATGGCTTTTGACCTAAAATATATACTATATTTATATGGTTTCTCCTTATACAAGTTTTCAGAACTGAAATTTCGAAATGGGTGAAGGTGTCATAGACCCCTGAAAGGTGAGATGAGCTCCCCTTATTTGGAGAGTGTGGGACTGGAGCAGAAACCCCTTTCTGGGCTCATCTTCCCCTTGCATTGTCTTCTCCGCCTCTACGAGTCATTCTGTGCTAATCACTACTAAAACAACGCTAATAATTGCTTCTTGGAACGTTGTGTAATGCTGTGGAATGTTGCCACGGGCCTCTGAGAATCAGCCCCTCACTCTGCTCAGAGTAATTTCTCAGGGATTTTAACTCGGCTCGTCTTGAGCTGAATGTTTATCATTTTCCATTTTATTGTTTCTGGCCCCTCCCCTGCCTTTGAAGTTCCTGAAATCTTTAAGCACTTGGCTGGTCTCTATACACCACAGGTCTTCTCCCTCAAAGAGGGCACCTGGCCAAGAGACAGGAATCGAGCTCCCCTCTTGGCTGTGCCTATAAACAATCAGATCGCTCCGCAGCTGCCATTTGAAACGTGAGCTGTGCTGAAAGTACAGATAATGCAGCATGTTCCAAGGAGATTAGAAATCCCAGTGGGATTTTGGGTGAATGGAGAGGGAAAGCAGTGAGTCCTCTGCACACAGTGTAACCCTCTCTTCTCCAGACCACATTGTCTACGAGGGAAGGTCAAGGGCATGGACCCGTCTTTTCTCCTTCCTGTAACCACCCTGTTTTGTGAAAAGTTACAGCAGTTTAGAGCTGGGCATTTTCCATGAAACTATTTGCTTGCTGTCTCCTGGACCACTTATCACCTCCGTCAAGAGTATCCTTTTCTGGGGTGCCTGGGTGGCTCAGTCGGTTAAGCCTCCAACTTCGGCTTAGGTCATGATCTTACGGTTTGTGGGTTTGAGCCCCATGTTGGGCTCCAGCTCAGAGCCTGGAGCCTGCTTGGGTTTCTATGTCCCTTCTCTCTTTGCCCCTCCCCCAAAACAAACATTTGTAAAAAATTAAAGAAAGAGTTATCCTTTCTTCAACTTTGACAGTACTAGCCAGCCAAGTGAGGAGCGATGTCTTCCCTACCTTCCACCTCTCCCTGATTCTTAGCTTTTTTGGCAATTTCCAAAAGAAAGAACGGGTCCCAGTCACTACACTATGAGGAGCACCGGATACCTCAGCTCAGAGCCCAGAGTGAGCATTCATATTAAAAGAAAATGAATCATGTATGTGAAGTTTCATTTTCTTGAATAAGATCTGGGCCCAAATAGGCATTCTTCTTTCAAAGATTCAGTCATCAATCGGGGAGTTAAAAAAGTGAGGGAGGGGACTGGACCACCTCATTGATTCCCCCTGTCACCCCACGACTGTTGACACTGGAATCCCAGCTATAATGTGCCTATCAGCTGCTCTTTCCATCTCTGTTTGGGGGTTTTCCACTGATAATGAGCCCCTGACTCCCGAGGCAGCTGAGTCTATAGACATGCATGATATTCCTTTGGACCATTTGTATTATTAGAAACCTGTGATGATACGGCCTGAATGCCTTTTGAGCTGGTAGCTGTCTCTCGGAAAATATCAGGATCTCATGGTCCCCGTTATTTCCTCAGAATTCCCAAGGAAAACTGTATGCTCCACACATTTGTGAAGGTAGACACGTGTGAATTCTTCCATCCATCACTGCTTGAAACAGTAGCTGCTGTCGGGTCTCAGGACACTTTACATCACCTGTGCTACTCCACACTGCTGGCGTGCTCGCACACGCTCTCACTCTTTCTCTTTCAAAATCTCTCTCTTTCTCTCTTGCAATTTCTCTCTCTCTCTCCTGATTCACTGTGAGTCAAAGTACCACCTTCTTCATAGCTCCTAGTAGAGATTATTCTCAGCACCCACAGTCCGTAATCCCATTCTAGGGATCTCTGTCTCACTCCCAACATATGGATGCAAGAATAAACTTTTTCCTTCATGGGGGAGCCATAACATCCCCCTACCAGCCAGACCCCTTTTATGCCAGGAGAAGAACTTAAAAGAGTTAAAATTGCACACTCAGACACATACAGACACATCATTTCAACATGAAGCATTTGGATTAATAAATTGCCTTAAGTCAGTTTGCCTAGATGCAGGTACACAATTCAAATGTAAGTGATTTATCAGGGAAATGTCCCCAGAAGAACCTAAAGAAAAAGGAGTGAGTGAAGGGGAAGAAGGCAAACAAGGGTACGATTCCAGGGAAAGTCCAATGTCAGCCTGATCTCACAGGAGGCTCTGAAGTAGAAATGACACCTGAGTTCATTCAGATTCAAGGCAATGGGGCTAAGTGTTCAAATTCTTCACTACAATTCATCATTGGCAGAGGGCCACCCAGCACATTGTAAAATCCTGAGTATATCCAGTTCTCTGTGCTGTTGGGCAAAATGGCTCCAGTATCCCAAGGGTGCCATCTGTTAGAAACAAAGGCACCAGAAGCCAGAGAAAGTGCATAGAAACGTAAAGGAATCTGAGGGGATCTGGACAGAGCATCAACATGTCCACTCATTCATTCATGTCACCCCAGTGAGTTTGATTGGCCCTAGGCTTTATGTGTCTAATGTGGTATCTCTACGGTGAGAAAATGCTCAACAAACTTTTAATGGAGTTCTCAGGGTAGGGTGGACTGAAAAAGTTCTGCCTCATCATACACCCCACTGAGTAGATATAATGCAGTTAGGTCCACCGGGTTCTTTGGCATGCATTCACATTTTGATGGACACTGCTCAAATAAATCTTTTGAAGCCGCCTTATAGAGGCTGTTGCAAAGCCATGTTTGCTGAGCCTCTGTGTGCATATGAGCTTGGTCTTGTCCCCTTTTTCACTAGAATTTCTATCCAGCTGCCCATCAAGTCCAGTTGAATCACTTCCCAAAAGACGATAAAGACTTTTATGAGCAAACCAAAGCTTGTCTCCCAGTTGTGCAGATGCTGACATTTCTTGGAAGGCAGTGCATGCATATATGCAAAATCACCCACATAAAACTCCTTACAAAGCCAAATACAAACTCAAATCAAGCTGCTTTTACTTTCTTTACAGTAAACAAACCAAAATCTAGAGAACTATCACATCAGGTCTTTATCTTTGTGGATATATTTTTATTTAATTTTCCAATAATAACTACTAGACCCCTGGTGCTCCATCATTTTATACCCAAGAACCTATTAACATGACAAGGAAATCTCAACGCACCACGATTTCAGTTTTTACCAGAGTTTTAATGGCCCAACATTAGTTTCTGTTTTCTGTCTCTCCCTTTTTTCCCCTTCTCAAGTAAATAAAAGCATATGTTCCTTTGCCCTTCTCTCTACATCACCTAAAAAAGCAGGAGACAGAAAACCCCAAAGAGCAAAGCTCTTAAGTCAAACCAGTCTGCACAAGTAGACTCTCATGTCTTTTAACAGAACTTATCCTGTTTCGTCTGACACCCACTCTAATCCCTGGCGCATGGTGGCAGTCATTCAGTACGGGTGTGCTGCTGGTTCCTCCCTCCTTCCCCTCCTGTAACTCTGGCTCTACCAAATTCCTTCCTGTCCCGTAGGCTCTGTAGCAGCCCCTATGTCGTGACTTGAAACGTAGTTTCACTATTTATCCGGTTGTCCCCTCCTCCCACAGAGAAAAGAAATGAATAAAACCACATACCTGAGCACTTCCTATATACCAGGCACTTTCCATCCATCCTCACAGGGCTCCCTGTGAAGTAAAATTAGTTTCCTCATTTTAGATTCAAGGAAACTGAGGTACAAAGAAGTCCAGTGACCCTTCTAAGATCACACAGCCGGACAGGAGCAGAACTTGACAGTGAACTCGTGTTGGGCTGTATCTAATCATTTCTGTCCTGCCTCAGTTCCTGTTCTCTAGAATATGCTTTGGGTCTTTAACTCCCACGCGAACACTTCAGAATGTCAAGTATTTCTGAGACCCCACACTGGTGATCCGATTATGGAAAAATTCTGATTTTAAGCACACAAAGTCTATGAAAAGAATCAACAGCATTTACTTGGAAAACAGAAGTGACACCTTCCTTCAGAATGTCTGTGACAGACCAGCAGTATCGTGGTCTTGAAACGAGACTGAAAGAGCCTTGTTTATGGTTTCCACAGAATGATTTGTAAGACAAGTTTTTAGAAACATTTTTAATATATTATTCAATCGAATGACCATCCCTATGGCTTGCAACTCAAAATGTCATGGTGGTGAAATACTCATTAGTCACCTGCTATAAGTTCAGTGGAATGTGCTGGAACACAGAGTCTCCAAAAGCAAATATAGTCTTGTTAAGCTGTCAGGTCACATAATGTACAGGCTAACACTATGACACTGTCACAGGAGACAGGCTCAGATTGTGTGCTTCGCAAACCGAGAAACTGGTTTCTGGAAGCCCAAATTTTCATTGAAACGCTCTTTAAAGCTGAGTTAATGTGTTTCCTACTGTTATAACAACGACATGTGAGTCACATATGTGGTTTCAAGATTCCTAACTGGATCTGTGCAGCCTGCTGATGTAATCAGAAATAACCTCTGGGTCTTTGAGACCAGAAGGTTCAGGAGGAACACTGCCCAGCTGATGCAATTGCTGATATTCATGAGTGCCCTCACTGGTATTCCAGCCCTCCTTGTATGCAAATCTCCTTGGGAAATCATTCATTAATACTCTACTTGCATTTGGAAAAAGTCTTTGCTACCAAGGCAAAAGACTCCTGGGATTCAGCCCACAGACTTACCTTGTCCTTACCGTCAGGAGGTAGTTTGTCATGGGGCAAAAACCTGAGGTCGAGTGTCTGGCAGATTCGCATTTGAATTCCAGCTCTGCCACTTACCAGCTGTGTGATTTCAGATAGGTTGCTCAACCTCTCTGTCTCTTCGTTCTCTACTCTGGAAAACTTGGCAGATTATTCCTACCTTACAATGTTGTGAGAATCAAGTTAGCTATAGCATAGCATCCGGTAAAACAGTAGGGGACGGAGCCTGGCTTGCCGAAGCCTCTGGGTCTTGAGCTCTGTGTGGCCCAGACAGGAACCTGCTCTAGTTCTGGGTCCTCTGGGTCGTGCTCCTCTCCCGAACCCCTTAACCTGAAGGTTGATTCAAACACCCAGGGCCTCACAGGAAGCGAGAGGAAAATGAAAAAAAGGTAGGGAAGGGAGGTGGCTCTGGGTTTCCAGCCAGCTCTTGCAAGAACAGTCTTCCCTATGGGAATGCCATTTGTAAGTCATTAAGATTGCAAAGCAGCAGGACTGTGTGACTGAGGATTCTGACCTTCAGAATTTCTGTGAGCAGTCCCTTTGCATTAGAAAGAAGGGAGATGTCAGCTATTAGGAAGCTGTCATGAAAATGCTACCATTTCCCTCTGGGCCGAGACCACGGTAGAAAGAGACATCGTGTTTTCTGAGGGCTGTGGAAGATTCAGTGAGTAGGAAAGAGGAGGGTCCTTAGGGGTGTTTCAACCAGCAGGGACCCAGAAGGAGGGAGCAGGAGGGGTTTGCCCCGAGGACCACATCATAGCACTTACATCAGTCTTCTGCCTGTTAAAGAGCTTTTCCATACAAAGGTATATTCTGAGCCACTCCCTAACACTGTGAATCAGGGATCCCCATTTGAGAGATGACACTTGGGGCTCAGAAACCAGGTATGACCTAGGGATTCTCTGTGAGATCACGCTGGAAAACAGCCACGTGCTGTCTCAGTGTGATAGGTGTCCCCTGGTTTACACTTCTTTCTTAATTGCATCACAAACTTGGATTATATCCTGAAGATCTGGGGAAAGGCAGAGGATGTTGTCCACTTTGTAAAGTCCTTGCATGTTTTCATGGTTCTATTCCAAAAGAATAAAAATGCAAAAAATGACACGCTGCATTGAAACTCAGAAGTATGAGGTGGCCATGTTCTTAAAGTACATATTTAAAAAATTTTTTTTTATTTTTTATTATATTTGATTATTTTTTTTTTATTTTATTTTATTTTTGAGAGAAAGAGAGGGGGGAGGGAGGGAGAGGGAGGGAGGAGGGAATGAGCAGGTACAGGGACAGAGAGAGAGCAAGGAGAGAATCCCAAGAAGGCTCCACGCTCAGCATGGAGCTCCAGGCAGGGCTTGATCCCAAACACTGGGATCATGACTTGAGCTGAAATCAAAAGTCGTTGCTTAACTGACTGAGCTACCCAGGTGCCCCTGAAAGTGTATATTATTAATGTTTATTTTTGAGAGAGAGAGAAAGAGAGAGAGAGAGAGAGAGAGAAGGAGAGAGAGCACAAGTACGGGAGGGACAGAGAGCAAGGGACACACAGAATCTGAGGTAGGCTCCAGGCTCTGAGCCATCAGCACAGAGCAGTCAGCACAGAGCAGGGCTCGAACTCAGGAACCATGAGATCATGACCTGAGCCAAAGTAGGACACTTAACCAACTGAGCCACCCAGGTGCCCCTGAAAGTATATATTTTTTTCAAGAAAAATCCTTAGAAACAATAAGCATCTTTATCGTATCAAAAGCTGATCTGCAAATGAAAATTGCTTCTTTTTCCAATAGAGGTAGTAATAATAATAATATTAATAATAATAGCTTGTCATAGTCTAGGCAGCATGTTAACTACTTTGCATTAATTATCCCTTCAACCCCATGGAACGATATCACTGTCCTCTTTTTAGAGATGAAGAAGAGGAGACAGAAAAGTGAAATAGCCAGCCCAAGGACACTCAGCTGATAAGCGGCCAAGCACATGCTGATACCAGAGCACGGGCTCTTACTCTTAAGTGCCACTTCCCAGAGACCGTACTGGCAGATGACACACATTTTGTCACCGAATTATTTAAAAAGGTGGGGGTGGGGGGGTGGGGGGGGCCTCATGAGGTAGGAATTATTGCGTTCAACTCTCAGATAAGGAAATTGAAGTTTAAAATCTTTCTGTGACTTCTCCATGGCCCCCCAGCTGGTCAGAGGAAGAGTCAAGATTCAGGCCCAGAACTTTTGATTCTGCGCCTAGGACTGTTTCTCCTTTCATACCTCACATTATAATTCTTGATGAGAAAGAAATTGTGGGTTCATGCAGAATTATTCCTCCACAAGTAGAAATTGTTAATTTATAAAAAGACATATGGTAAGTGGGGCCAACCCCACTCACTGCCAACATACTCATTCACTCAGTGACCGACCAATATTGATAGCATATCAAGTACGACCCGGGCATTGTCAGGTCCCTTGGAGTGCAGCATGAGCAGAGCGAATCACGGGTCTGTATCCTCAGGGTGGTTATTGTTGTCTCCCAGATGCCTTCTTTCCCAGTGGTGTTCTACTGCTTTTCTCCTGGAACCCCCCTTTGCCTTTGACATAGTATGGCTGCCTTTTTGGGGTGCCTCAGAGCTCTCACCCCAATGAGGCTGACTGTAGTAATTCTTTCACAGACACTTTAGACCCCTCCCTCACTACCCAGGATTGACCGCTTGTCCTGAGCGACTCACTGTAGCCAACACTAAGCAGCAACCTCAGAGCATAGACGTGTGCCTTGATGTCGTCCTGAGTGCAGACACCTGCGTAGCAAGTCTCTTTAGACCTTCGTCGTGACGGCTTGATTTCTACTGGAAGATCACCTTCTGGGCCCTGTGGATGGACTGCATACATCGGATCTTCAGCACCTCTGCTGTTTGGAAAGGCCGCCAAGAGGAGATTCCTCGTGTGGTGATGAGAGCACATCTTGCTGTCTGTCTTCCTTGAATGCAGGGAAGGACTGGAAAGAAGCGATCAGAAGGGGTGCCGGACCACGAGCAGTTTCCAGCTGACTTTGCCAGGCCCAAAGAACTATGACCTAACCTCTGCTTCAGGGAGACTGCAAACAAATGTAAACAATCAGTTTCCAAGGCCGGTGTCCAACTCCCGTGTCTTAGTCCCCTCTGCATTGTAATGTATGTCTCAGTATCCTGGTAACTGCTGAGAGAGGCTCTCAGTCAAGATGAGCAACACAGGCTGCAATCTCGATAGAAGGCGAGGTCCACGTGTGCACATCTTTTTACAGTTAACAAGATCTGCTATTTCCAATACCTCACTCAGTGCCCATAATATTCATGGAAAGGCAAGTTTTGCTATTCTCACGTTCATAAATGAAGAAACAAGAGTGCAAAGTCAGCAGCAGAACTGGAGCTGGACACTACCAGCATGATTCTCCACCTTTTGCCTTATGATAAGATGAGACCTTCTTGTAGGGATAGGAGATTATATACATTAATTAATCAATGTAGATATTTATATATCCATTTATGGGTATGTACTCTAGGTACATAGATATGGCATTTAGCATTTTGCTGGCACAAAGTAGTCCCTTCAGTAAGAAATATCTTTTTTTTTTTTTTAAAGTAAGGCAAACTAGTGTAATTATTGAGCCATGGTTTCTGAACTCCGGACAACTTAAAATGATATCAGGACCTTAGACAAGTTACTTAACCTCTCTGGGTATTAGTTTCTTTACCTGCAAATGGGAATAATGATTTTTTTTTTAAACCCAAAATACTTCCTGAGGTTTGAATGAGAGTTGTATAGATAGAAGACAGGAATTTTCTCCCCAACACTGAGTTGAAAGAAGCAAGCCACTACTCTGGTAAGCTGGAATTGAGGGGGGAACTCTTAGCTTCTTTCTAGGCAATGTATAAAGATTGAGAGGTCTTTCATGGAACCTGAAAAATGGCAGAATGTCCTCTGTTCTCAACTCTATAGCTCTTCACTGAGATGTAAAAATGAAAATGTATCCATTTTCAAACAGGAGATTCTCTGCCATCATGCTAAGCATGAGCACTGGGCTGTTTTGCGAGGATCCCAAGGTATTAACTCTCAGTGGTCAATTCTGTGGCATCCATGCACCACCCCATCAGAGACCTGGTGCTTCTCAGGATGCCACATGAGATGCCACAGCATCTCCCCCATCCCCCCAACTCGGAGATGATAACCTTTGTTCACCTTGTGGGGCTAGCTCTAGTTCTGCCTCCATCTCCACCCCAAATATTAACCCCCCTCAATAAGTATCTCAAACAAAGCCTTGAGGGTGTGAATAGATATGAGGGTATCTTTTAGAAGCCCTCTCTCTGCAGAGATGCAACACAAAAGCTTTTAATAAATTTGCCAAGGTGAGGGAATGTGTACTTCAGACAGGTTTCCAATCTCCTGCCAAATAGAAAACACAAATTGATGTGACAATGTGTTTTCCTGCCAAAAATAAGAATAAGAAGGTGAAGGGGAAAGGGAGAAGGAGAGGAAAGAAGAAGAAGAAAGGGTGGGGGAGAACAAAGAGAGGAAGAAATATATATACAGTGTCAAATACAGGATGACATGTTGAAAAATCTTAATAAATGGTAGCATAACTATTGAGCAATTGCACTTTTATGTTACTGAGACTGTCCTGGGATGTTTTGGCCCTTTTCTTTCTGTGCTTTATTAAAATAGGGGCAGAACCTTGGAGTGAGAAACTGTGATATAGAACAAGCACTTTGTCAGATAGGCAATGACTAGGTTATCCAAAATGAATAGAAATGAGATCTTGAAATCTCATCTAGGCCTTTTCTTGGTAACCTCCCCCCTTACTTTCTTAATGTTGTTTGGCTTGGCTCAAGAAAGGGAAATTGGCATTGATTCGTGTTGAACAATATCATTTGTGCAAGTATAATAAATGAAATGTGAGTAGATTCAAACCAGCAGTATCTCAAAAAAATAACACATCTGACCAAGCAAGATTCAGTCCAGAAATGCAAGGATGGTTTGATACTGAAAAAAAAATATGTTGGGGGCACCTGGGTGGCTCAGTTGGTTAAGCATCTGACTTTAGCTCAGGTCATGATCTCACTGCTCATGAGTTCCAGCCCTGCATCAGGCTCTGTGCTGACAGCTCGGAGCCAAAAGCCTGCTTCAGATTCTCTCATCTCTCTGCTCCTCCCCTGCTTGACATTAAAATATGTTGATAACCACATTACATCATTACAACAGATTAAAGGGAGAAAAAAACATGGTCATAAAGGAGAAAAACTGTGGTCATCTTGATGACATTTACCATACTGTCCCTGATTAAACTAGAAATAGTACAGAAGGAATAGAAGGATAGTTCTTACATGGTAAAGAATGTGAGAAGTCAATTTAAAAGTTAATAATGAAACAGCAGGTGCATTATCATTAAATTCAAGAACAAAACAGACATTTACTATCTCGTCTGTTATGATTAACACTGTTGTGGAAGTTTTGAGTCTGTGAAATAACATAGAAAGAGATATATGTATTAAAAAGATATTTAAGGGGCACCTGCGTGGCTCAGTCAGTTAAGTGTCCCATTCTTGATTTTGGCTGAGGTCATGATCTCATGGTTTGTGAGACTGAATCCCTGTCATTGCTGTCAGTGTGGAGCCTGCTTGGGATTCTCTCTCTCCTCTCTCTCTCTCTCTCTCTCTTCCCCTTCCCCCCCTCAAAATAAATAATAAAAACTTAAAAAAGAAAAAAGGATATTTAAAACCCAGTTATTATTTTCTGTTTCTTAACCCAAAAGAAAAAAAAAACCTAAACACTTTATTAATAGAGTTTAGAAAGGTTACTGCTTGCAAATAAATATATAAAAATCAATACGTTTTCTATATAACTGCTATAGGCATATGAAATATTAATAGGAAAAAATTCATTTTATAAACCAAATGAAGGAAACAATCGAAAATAAATTCAATAGCACCATATACAAAATATACTCAGCAATTTATATATACCTAAATTTAGAGCTATAACTATATAACTCTTGGAAGACATTATGATAAGAAATTTTAATTACCATGGGTTAGGCAAAGTCTTATATATGATGCCAAAATGTAAGTAACAGAAGAAAATAAAAATAATTTGAACGATCAAAATTTAAAACTTTTGTACTTCAAAGAACACTATCAAGAAAGTGATAAAATAACCACAGATAAGGGGAACATATTTACAATTCATGTATCTGACAAGGGACTTGTATCCAGAATATATGAATAGTTTCTTACAACTCAATAATAAAAGGACAACCAGTGAAATAATGACATTTCTCAGTGAATAGACATTTCTCTGAATAAACTCTACATGTAGCCCAATAAGCACATGAAAATGTGCCTAACCTCATTAGCCGTTTACAGAACATGTGAATCAAAACCACGACGAAATACTGCTTTACACCCGTCAGGATGAAGGTGTATGAAAAACTAATTATTCAATTACCATATCAGGATAATGGCAGCAAATCATGTTGAGCTCAACGGAAGTCTCAAAATGTTACATTAAAAAACAGCATACAATTTTACTTAGAAACATATACTTAAAACCAGTCAAACTAGTTGAAATGTCTGAATATGGCATCAGAACTGGTAGATAGGGACAGAGAGAAAAGTGACTACCATTCTTTGTTATAAGACATTTAGTAGTATTCATTTTTTAAAAACTATATTCATACATTATCTAGTTGAAAAATGAAAATTGATTTTAAAAAAGGAAAATAAAAACATGTATCTCAAGCTTTGTAGAAATTGAGATTCAAAAACACAAACAATTCAACTTTAAGAGATTTAAGAGATAGAAAAGTTGATTCCTTACTTCCTGGGTGTAATGACCTGAAACTAGTCATTCCAATGTCTCTGAACCCTGACCTAAACGTAACACTCTGTGACCTGTATATCTTTGCCAGATTATGCTGAAGATCAAATGAGTGTATGAGTGTGAAGATGCTTTTTGAATCACAATGTTCACTACAAAATGTTAGCTAATTACAACCCAAGAATAGACTCTAAACATTAACATGTCTATGCAGATAATAACTGTTCAGTTTCCTGCAATTCAGGCCAACAGTTCTCCATTGCCTGCACAGTGCCTGGTGATAATAGGGGTTTTATTAATATTCTTATGAATGCTTAGGAATTTCTCGAACATAAGTCATTTTCCAAGCATATTCAGTGCAAAGGGGAAGGGATGTGGAATTAGGGAAAGAGGCCAGTATTTATCTTCAAGCTTGAATGATTGGTATGATTTTTCATACTTATCCCTAGGAAAAGTATCTAGGGATGGAATAAGCTAAAGAATAGGGATGAGGAAGAGCAGACAGAGTATAGGGATCAGTAACCAGTAGTTTGATTGGCTGAATCAGAAAGGTTGGAGATTGAGAGTATCTTCACATGCCAGACCTCAAAACTGGACAAGATGTGATTAGCAAGAGACAGCCCTTCTAGATCTGAGCGCAAAGCTGAGACATGAACCGAGTCAGACTTTGGGAGGATCACCTTGGCTTCCATGTTGGAAAATGGATGGAGCCGAGACACCCTGGAGCAGGTAGAACAACTAGAGAGTTATTACTTAATCCATGGCTGGTGGAGCCAACCAAGAGGAGAGATGCAGTCAACAGAATTTTATGCTTCAAAGAGATCAAGAACTCTCAGTTGCACCACGGATTGGACAACTGTGTTTGTGATGATGACATGTCAAATACACAGAGTAGTAAGGTACAACAGAAATTGGTTAGAGTATTCTTAACACCCTCTTTAAATAAAAGGTTCACCTTGAAGTCCTGCTTCTCCACCTTTTGATGGAATAAGTATATAACATTTACATTCAAATGTAATTTATAAACCAGAATGATCCCTGGGTAGTGTGATTCAATAGAACAATACCCTTTGGATGTTCAAGTCCCATCTCTGACATTCATTAGCGTCATGAGTTCAGATGAACCACTTCACAACTGTGGGCATCAGTTTCCATTTCACTAAAGTAGAGATAATAGCCTCTTACTGTGTAGGACCACAGTGTGGATGAGAGATAAGATATAGAAAGAGCCTGGCTCAGATTGTCCAGTCAATTGAATGTGGTGTGTATCCCATTCTTCAGAGACGCATCCCAACCTGCAATCTTCCTATGGTCCTCCATGTGAATCCTCATGCTCTCTGCAGTTGAAATCTGCTGCTTTGTCTACAAACGCAGGAAAGATTTCTCAGGAAAGAGTATAAGATAGTTATCATGGCCTTTTCCCAACATATCACTCCATAAATACGTAACATTCATCTCTGCCTGTCTCTTGACATTCTGCCTTATTTAATTATGTATTTAGCAAACTGAACTCATGGCTTCTCTAACCCACAGGATACCTCCATAAGCTCAGAGGCATTTCTAAAATAAGAATCCCCTGCTGCCATGGGGTGCCAGCCAGCTGACTCTGCTGAATCCTTCCCTCTGATTGTGTCCATACTGTCCTCAAGAAGCGGCTTCAGTGACAGATTCACATGTTCAGTGTCCAAGACTCCCCTTTTAGAGTCTGTCTATCACTGCAAGCATTGCAGTAGATGATCAAGAGTGGCTTCTACCAGATGCCAGCCAGCCCTATGAATGTCCCTCTTAGTTTAAGAAAAAACAGGCTGAGCACAGCATGGTTCCTGGCAGACAACAGGGAGATGAGTCAAGGCAAAAAGCAGAACTGAGCCATGGTGAACTTTAGTCACCAGAATGGCATTTGCCATCCAACAAACATTTATTTATCAAGCTATGCTGTGGGCTATTTTCTCACATGTCATCCCACCAAATCCTCAGTTACCTCATGAATAGGCATCCTCTCCTCATTCTACAGATGAGGAAAACAGACACAGAGGTGTTGGGTAGCCCTCTGTTAGGCCCCCCCAGCTAGTAACTGCCAAAGGCAGGATTTGAACCAGCGTCTCCAGATAAAAAATTGTTTTTTTTCCCATGTCACAGCTACTTCTACTTCAAGCACGAAGTGTATTAATGAATCCTGCCTACGATTACCCGAGAAGGTCTCACACTGGAGAGTATTATAATATTTGGAATCTTAGATTTATGCTTTTCTTAGGACAGCAATCACAGCCCTAATGATTTATTCATAAATTCAGCAGTGATTTATTGAGTACCTCCCATGTACCATGCACCATGCTGGATGCTGGAAATAGAGAGAAGAATGGGACAGGTCTTTACCAGTACCGCAGCTTAGAGAAGAGCAGAGAATATATCTAGCCAGAGTCTGCACCAAATGGATAAACCCAAGTGCAGCTGTTAGCTCCTGCCCCTCCCAGGCCAACTCTCCAACAACCCATGAAGCTTCAGCTTTATCCTATCCTGCCTTAGTCAACTTAGCAGTAGTATTCGTAATTGAGCACGGTACAACAACAAGTGTTGACACCCCTCTCCAAGAGCAATGATCTGCCACTGGTCACTGCCAACAGTGTCTCATGTCTGGTGAGCCTGACTGTAGCCATGGGCATCTCTGTGCCCATGGGCTGCTTAGAGCACACCCCCATGTAGGACAAGGGATACCCACTGATATCGCAGGCATCCTTCTCACTCCTGACATGAATCCCATCTCCTGCTTGGACAAATTTCTGGTCTGACATCTCAGACCTATCAGCTGGGGTCCTAAGAGCCTATGTCTTTCATATTGACTTCTTTCTGAGTCCTGGGACCTCCTTACCACCCCAGGACTCTGTCAATGGATGGGGATATTCCTAAGCCAGGCGAACCCAGAGTGAATCATGAAGGCAGATTGGGGGGATGAAGATACCTGGCCCAGGGCTCTCATCTGCAGACCTTCTCTATAGAACTAAGTGTAGGTGTTCCCCAAGCCTGAAACAGAACACGTAGACAGGTGTCTCTTTTAGGTTGCAAATAACAAAAATCCAGGTTGCCTCAGGTACAGAGGTTTTGTGGAAAGATACTCAGGGAAGTAAGGAAGTCCCAGAAACTGGCAGTTGCTCTGCCAGGCTTCAAGAAGAATGACTCTCACAATGCCCCGTGGCATAAGAAACAATAGCAGCCTGGAATTTTTGTCTTTAGAAGCCGTCATGGGACTCCCTGTTCTGGTACTCCTCTTCCAGGGCTCCTCTCTTTCTCTTTCTTTACGTTTCCTGCCTCTACTCATAGGTTACTCTGCTATTTCTACTCTTTTTCACTGATTTTTCTCTATGTGTCATATTCATAATTTTGCTGGAGAGAACCTAATCATGTCCCTTTATCAGCATATAATATGGATTATTCCTGGAGGGTAGGTGGTCAAGCCAGATTCTCAAGGCTGCTGCTCATTACCTGATATCTAGACTCTAGCCAGAGAGTGAATCTTGGTCTCATCAGTTGTCTCTGAAGCAGGGTAGTCACAGTGCAAAGAGCATGACAAGTTATACCCAAAGCACTAGATACTCAGATGGGTACTTACAATCCCCTGCATTCATCTGTGTCCATACTTCATCAAGGATTGACCTTATCTCACCTCTTGGTTAGTTACCCAGCCGAAAGATCTCAAAGGATCCCAAAAGATCACTGAGATCCCAGCATGCCTTGCAGCCCAGCCCAGTTAAATGATCATAATATCATTCATATGAAGCAGTTCCCTATTTGTTGTGGGATGGACCTAACGCTAAGAAAAAGAAGAACCATCTGGCTTTTTTCAATTACTGCCCTTCTTTCTGGTTCATCAGGATCCCGGTTTCCTGTTTTTTCACCATATTTTTCATCCATCTCTTATAAAGAAACAAACTGATTTCTCATGAACTCATTTAGAGTCTTGGCTTCAATTGCTTTCCTGAGTAACTCACTCCACATGTTTGTCCCTCTTGCCTGATTCACTTCTCCTGGAGGATCTGGCTTTATTTGTTCTTCAACAAATATTACTTAGCTTGATCTACAAGCCAGGTGCTGCACTGGGTTCTGAGAGTGATAGATCTCCAGCCTCAGCCTCGTCAACATCATTATCACGAGCATCACTGCCGATTACTTAGCATTTCCTAGGGGGCAGGCACCAGGACAGGTGCCTTCTAGCCATGCATTGTCTAATCTGCCTAACCCTAGCACAACCACTCTGGGAGGCAGTTGGTATTATGTCTCTACTTATCGTTGAAAAGTGGGACTCGGAGAATTTGAGTGAAGTTAAGAAATTAAGATCATCTTGAGCCCTTTGGAATTTCCAGGTGACGTACTAAGTGAGGATGGCAGACTGCCCTTTGGCGTGAAACTTCCCTGTTGATCTGAATATGTTCTGAATGCTTTTCTATGCCAACCTCTATTCGGAAACTACAGCATGGTTCCTTCATAACAATAAACACAGTTACTTTACAAGGTTCTGTTCAATCCCTGCCGCCCAAACAGCAATGCACACAGCCCATGTGAGCACACAAGCTAACTCTTCAGGGCCTGTTTTCTAAACCCATGGGAATAATGGTCCATATTTGTCTGGCACCCTCATACTTTGTTCTGCTCTCAATCATCTTGTATCTTTACCACGATAGATCTGCAAGCTCGTTAAGGGTGGCTATCATTATCCCCATTTGTTGCTTCACTGATTTTTATATTTATCTATTGCTGCACTAATTCAATGAATATTTACTGATTACCTAGCCCATGCCATGCTCTGTACTAATCAACAGAGGAACATGATATGCATAAGGCTTGTCGAAACTGTCAAGAGGCATGGGCTAGTGATGGGTACAACTCCCCAAAGAGGCAGTGACTTCCTGGGTACTGAGTGCTCTCACCATAGAACTATAACTGAGAGGGCAGGGCACTGTGCCAGAGTGGTCAGGATTGTTTCAAAAGTGAAGGCAAATTCAGGGGGGCTGGGGTACACATGGGATACCTCCACGTCAGGGTGAGGGATCGGACTTTATCCTAGGGGCTGTGGAGACCAAGGCAGGGAGCAATTAGAGAAGCAGGGAGTCTCTATCCCATTTTTGTCCTTTTATAAAGGGACAAAATGATCCAGAAAATCCTCCAGAATGCACTGGCCAGAGGAGGTAGGAGAACAGCATGGTTTGGTGTAAGAGATCACCTGAGAGGGAAGAGGAAAACAGCATGTAAGGGTACCCGCTATGCGCTAGTGTGCTTCCTATATGCACATGATTTTGACCCCATGTTAGAACTGAGGGAAGATCCAGGAAGAGACCTGGTTTCAGCCCTAGGTCTCACCTCTGCCCATGAGACTTTGGGGAAAACTGCTTTATTTTCTTCCTGGATGAAACAAGGAGAGAACTGGGGCTTGAGAAAGGTAATAAGTGGGAAATGGCGCTGGCCATGCTAAAGGGTGTGCACAGGCAAAGCTTTTCGTTTGTGTGCTTGTTTTAGTGAGCGATGCTGACCCGAAGCCTCAGACTGTCCCTTGGCTCATTCTAAGATGAGAAAGCTGACAGCATACAAAACGGGGTCCAAGGAGGGTACAGAGGAGAGGCACAGGAAGAGGAATTGGGTCTGGGTTACAGTTGGCATTTTGATACACAGGTATATCTCTTCATTGTGGCCAGCTTCATCATGTGTAAAAAAACCAAGGTCTCTCCAGCTTCAAATGTCTATAAGTCTACAAGGCAGGGAAGCTCTAAGTCTACAAGAAGGTGGAAGCTCTGTAGACGCAAGAGAAAGTGGTGAAGAAAAGAAATCAATACCAAGCCCTGGGCAAACACCCCTGCCCCAGCCCCATTAGCTGGATTTTGGCATTGTGTTCTGATTCGTGCAGGTAGAGACTCACAGGAAAGCTGAGGACTCGTTGTCTCTTCATCTGGCAAAGGGGAAACCCCTGTCCCATTTCAAACAATGAAGAAACCTCCTCCCCCTCTTCATTTCCTTATTTGGGTGGGAAGCATCGCCATATATCTAGCAGCCCCAGCTGGAAGCCTGGCTATCTCCCAGTCACCATCTCTCCCTCATCTTGCATGTCCAGACCAAGCACTGTGGATTCTGCCTCCAAGCACTCTCCAAAACAGCGCCCGCCCCGCCCCCCCCCCCCCCGGTCCCTTCCACTCCCAGTAATTTGGTTTCCTCCCCTCACTGGTGTTCACCTGCTCTGTCACCTCTCCTAACTCTCCTATCTGCACACCTGTGCTGGGGGACAGATCCTGCATTCACATTGCTTGTGTCCCAACTCATGACCTTCCCACCCACCTTTCACTGCAGCCATTGCTGGTGGGGTCCCCCACCTATACTGCCACCTCTCTCACTTGCCACCCTAGGGTTTCTCTAATGTCGTGAAGTAGGACATCCACGGGTTCCTGCTCAGCACTTAATGCTTGGGCAAATCTGAAAAGGGGGTTAACATCCCCTTAACCAATGGGAAGGGAAGCAGTTGGATTACTGTGACCCCATTTTCATCCTCAGACAGTTATGAGGCCACTTCCTATATGCTCTTCAGAGGGCAGATTCCAGTCCCCACTGCCCATAGTGATGGTCAGCTATTATATAGCACACTTGTATTGCCTTGTTTTCTTCCTCGTGCCCCTGCTTTCCAGCCCCCTTACTACTTTTCCCTGAGATTATGTCCAAAAAACAACTACCTGCCCAAGCTCTGCTTTCTTAGAGGGTGACCCACGCTATGACAGCTCCCTAGCCATTTTTCAAACAGTAATTCCACCACATTCTGTTCTTTATATTGGGCTTCTGTGTAAGATTGCTTTTAAACAAAGGATTCCATGCCAAAAGGAAAAAGGAGAGAAAGCTGGAAAGAAGGAGGCAACAGGCAGGCAAGAAGGAAGGAGGAAAGGAAGAGAGGGAAGAAGGAGGCAGGAAAGAAGGGAGGGTGGGAGGAGGAGGAAGAGGGATGGAGAACTGAAAACCACAGGCCAACAAGACAAAAGCTTTACTACTTACATTGGCATTCAAGGTCCTTGAAACCCATGAAGTGACTCCTTAACTTTCCAACTATCTCTAAACATTCCACTAACACTCCACTCCTTTCCAAGAATGCCATGTCATCTCATACCTTCTGTGTCTTTTTCCTATTGGTTTTTCTGTCTTCTGGACTCTTAATCATCTCTCATGCCCCAACCCAAACATCCCCATCCCTGTGATGCTTCCAAGTGCACCCCCCTGCCCATCACCCACTGTGCCCATCACATATCCACCCACTTACTGAGCTCTTACAATGGCCAGGAGCTCTAATAACTACTTTGCATCAACTGTTTTCTTTGTTTGTTTGTTTGTTTGTTTAGAGAGAAAGATACAGGGTGCAAGCAGTGGAGGGGCAGAGAGAGAGGGAGACACAGAATCTGAAGCGAGCTCCAGGCTCTGAGCTGTCAGCACAGATCACAAGGCGGATCTCGAACTCATGCACTGTGAGATCATGACCTGAGCTGAAATTGGAAGTTGGACACTTAACCGACTGAGCCACCCAGGCGCCCCTGTTTTATTTCATCCTCACAAAAGCCTTGTAGGATAAGCATAATATGATACCAAGGATATGGGTTCAGCTGGGGCAACAAGCTATGGGAGGTTCAGGAGCTTGTGATGCTGGAGAGTGCTCCTGCAGGGTTCACATGGTCGTGTGTTTATTCATGTGTCCTCTTTCTCACCAGACCTAAGAGCTTTTGGAGGGCAGGGATTGAGTCTCACACATCTCTGGCATCTCCTCAAAGCAGAACCTAGCATAGATCCCAGCACACAGCAGGTAGAACTAAGTATTTTTTTTATGTGATGAGGCTATACACCAGCCTAGAAGAAGAAGGCTCCCTGGTCTCAATCAACATCCCCCCGCAGAATCCCCACCACACACGGGTCCCACCCCCAAGACAGAACTCTAAAGCACTAAAGTTTTTGTAAGAATAATTGTTAACTTTTTTCAAGGACTTGCTACAACTAATTTAATCCTCAAATGAGCTGATGAGCTTTTGTTGTCATCACAGCTTGATCATATTGCATTATGCAATAGTCTCTACACTTTTCTTGTGAGCCCCTGAGGGTCTCCAGGACAGGGTCCTTGCTGGCTTTGCCTCTACCTCCCCAGCCTCCTGCCCCGGGCTGGGCGCAGAGGAGAAGTGCTGTCACAGTGCAAGTTGGGACAGGCCCATTAGGTGTGGTGGCCTGGTGTTTTCCCCAGCTGGGCCCGGGCCCTGTGGTCCTGTGGTCAGCCTCAGGGCTGACCTTCACTTCTCAGACCTGCCTTTGGATCGGGCTTCTCCCAGGAGCCCAGCTTTATAAACAAAAAACAAACAGAAGCAAATAAAAACATGATCTCATTGGTGCTTGAGTCAGCCTGCTCCAGATGCTTGGGGAGATGGGGAGGGGTGCTGCAGAGCCAGCAGGAGAGTGGAGCTGCAGCAGGGTACACAGGGGGTGGGAACAACTCCTCAGGTTTGAGACTCTGCAGCCAGTGGGGCCACATTCACCCGCATCCCCACCCCCATCCCTGCCCTGCCTCTACCCGTGGGCCATGATGGATGCCCGCCACCTCCTGGGCATCTGGCTGCCACCCCTGAATCCCCAGAGGAGGCACAGGGTGGCTTCTCAGTTTGCTAAATAGAGCTGTTGAATTAGGTACCTTAGTAACCATCATCTCATTTATCTCAGAAATTGTCTATGAGATCAGGTTTCCCACCCCACTTCCCAGATGAAAAGCGGAAGCCCAGAAAGTGAAATGATGTTCCCAGGAAGGAGCAAACAAGTGGAAGAACGAGGACTTGACCCAACGTCATTTGCCCCTAGCTTATGAGTTTGTCCAGACCACCCCACCAAGAAGGTGTGGCCACGTCAGAGCTGAGAGCCAATGGGGCTCAGCTCTCCTCTCTTCTGGGGACAAGGAGCTTGTGATGCCGGAGACTGCTCCCGCAGGGTTCACACAGTTGTGTACCACATCCTCCTTTGTGAGGATGGAAGGGGAGACACTTTAAAAAGAAAGTCAGCTTGTGTTTCCCTGAACCCACATCCCTCTGTGAGCTTCAGCAGAAAAAGCACTTGCCAGGAACCAAGGAAAGTGGGTTCAAGGCCCAGAATCCCTTACTACTAACATGCTGTGTGCACTCAGAAAAGTCACCTCCCCTCTGTGGGCTGTGGTTCCTCTGATCATAAAAGAGTGTGTTTGAGATGAGCCCTGACCCCAAACAAAACCTACCTGGCTGTAATTTCCCGTCCCATATCAGGTGTTCCACATTTTAAAGGCATCTTCAACCCTTTTACCTCTTTTGAACCATCCACAGACACGAAACTTCAGTCAACACCGCGCATTCATGCAGCGCGACCCAGAGCAAGGGAGGCTTAGCAAAGCAGCGTCCTGGCTCTGCCCGGCCACAATGAATTGTTCCCCCTCCCAACCATGTTCCGAAGGCGCTGACACTCTGGGAGGACTGTGCTCCCATTCTCCTATTTTTCTCATGTGTTTCAGGACTTGGCTCTCTCTCACATTTCATTCTCCAGACGTGATTCAGAGCAGAAGTTGCATTACATCTTGACATTTTTCCACCCAGTCTGAAAGTCCTGCATGTGGGCCTATCCTGAGGCTCTCTTGCTGTTTGTTCAGTAACTAATTAGTGCTGGTAGAAGGGGACAAGTATAGCCTCCAGGTTGTTGCCAAGACGAATGGCATCCAATTCCACTGGAGGTAAGAGGGGGTGGGACAGAGTCCAAAGTCTGGCAGAGGCCAACAGAGCAAGGACATGTTGTGGCAGAGAGGGGAGAAAAGGTAGCTAGATGGGTTGTGGAGGGGCCAGGCATGGGGGGAATGGGGTGGTTTTTCAGGGGAGAAGTCTAGCTAGACTTAGAAGAGAATGCAAGAAGATAACCTCTCGTCCCCTCCCTTCCATTTGCTGACATCACGTCTTGGCTAACGCCCAATTCTAACACATCTGAGAACTTGGGGGGGGGGGGCAGCTGTCACCGTGGGTCAGGCCCAATCAATGGAATACCTCTATTGACACAAAAAATCCATTGTGATCATTCAATTTACATTCGCCGAATGAGCCCTTTTCTATCTAGGATGCATGACGTAGGGGTGAATGACCCGTGGTCGCAGGTGTTCAAGAACTGACCAGCCTGAAGAGAGGCAGATAGGAAAACAGGGAGCTTGGTGTCAGAAGAAAAATGGTCAAGTGTTGTGTAAGTTTTGGTGACCTAGGTGGGAAGGGACCCAGCTTCTGGTTGGGGATGCTGGGAAAGGCTCTCTGGTGGGGAGGTGTTTGAGAGGGGGGGTTGAAGATCAAGTGGGGACTGATGGAGAAGGGAAAGCACTGAAGGACTTTCCCAACTCTGCATTTCACGACATTGAGAGTAAGTGCCTGGCTTTTCTTGCCCTAGTCCCAGTGCTGTGCAAAAGCATGGAGGCCCAAACTATCTCCGCTGAATCACGACACTACAAGCAGCTGCAGGTGAAGGAGGGGAATCGGAACACTCTAGGCTGAGTGAGAAGGCAATGCCCAGGTCAGAAGTGGCCCCATTATCAATCTAAGGATGTAGGGTTTCATCCTCTAGACCTAGATTGTTCAATGTGGTACTTACTAGCCACATGAGGCTCTTTAAATAAATTTAAATCAAATACAATTAAAAATTCAATTCCTTGACGGCACAGGTAATATTCAGGTGCTCAATAGTCACATGTCTAGTGGCTATTATATTGGGCAGGGCAGATACAGGCCATCTCTGTCATCTCAAGAAGTTCCATTGGACAGCACTGCTGTAGACAATAGGAACTATCGAAGGTTTGTAACCTGAGAAGGACGAGGGTCAGATTTATGTTTCAAGTGACACGTGAGGGTCTGGCTGTGTGGGAAGAGATCACAGACAAGTCATTTGGGAGGCTTTTCTGTTAACCCTGTTGAACCTTGGTAAGGACGCAGAAGAGGAGGGGATGGGGCATGAGTGCTCTCCTTCTGTTACTCCAGCTGAGTTTTGATGATGATGAAGGAGGAGGGGGGAGGGGCATATTAGCTCTGCCTTCATTAGTCTGGATGAGCCTGATGGTGACGGAGAAGAGCAGAGAAATGTAGATAAGTGCTATCTTTGAACCAGAAGACCAAGTCTTTTCAAAGGCTGCTGCCTCCTGGGGGCTGATGGGCTTGAGTGCCCTTCGCTGGTTCATTAGGGCCCAGTGTCTTCCCAATGTCCATTCTCTCTGGCCCTGCAGAACCCCGAGGCTCAGCCACATCAGCAGGGACTCAGATCCAGACAGTCTGGGTTTAAATCCTTCTGTGGCACGTGCTGGCTATATGATTTTGTGAAAGTTTTGAAGCTTCTCTTTGCCTCTGTTTCACATGTAAACTGGGATGACAATGGCACCTATGTCATAGGGGTTTTGAGTGTTAAATGAGATAATATTTGTCATACGCCTAATACAGGCTGTGGCTCATAATAAGCCTCCAAAGAAGTATAATTTCATGTCATGACCAAGAAGCAGTGGTGTTTTGTGATTTAGAGCATAGACTCTGGATCATTCTTTCTGTGCTTGAAACGAAGCTTGGTCAATTTCTAGCTAATGGCCTGGGAGAATATATTCAAAAATCTGTATTTTCATTCCCTCATCTCTGAAATGGGGCTAGTACTAGTACTAGAAGTGAGAGTTCAATGGCTCCTGTATGGAGTGGACTTAGACCACCACCTGGCCCTCGTGACGTGCCCATAGGCAAGCCCATCTCTTTGCTATTAATGTTACTGTCAGTGCTGTTCCCATCATTATCAAGGAAATAAGGCGATGTTCTGATTCTCTCATACTGGAATATTTTATCCCTCTCCCCAGTGTTGACTCCCTCAAAAGGTGCAGGTAGTAAGAACACTGACTTGGAGACCTTGTTCTGACTTCTCCACGAACCCTCCAGTGGAATCATTTCTTCTTCCTCTTTGTGTTCTCAGGAACCTATCCCACCCTATCTTCCAAGTTGCTCAGGGTAATGCAGTAGAAGTGGCCCTTGATAAATAAGGAAGCTTCGGGGATTTTGAAGTCTTTTTTATTCTCTTCTCAACAAAATCTGGATTCTAAGACTCTTGACTTACTGCAACCAAGGGGAAGAAGTTGGGTACAGTGCTGTTCATCTCTTTGGATTGTTGCTCAAAAATGGTTTAATTCTTTCCCAGGGAAATGGATGCCAGGGTTTTAGGTCCAAAAGCTGAACCCAGGAAGAGTCAGCGCAGGCTCTTTGCTCTTCACAGGTTTGTGATGGGGCATCCCTTTACACAGGGCTTGTCAGTGACCCCTCTGAATTTCCCCTGGGCCTTTCCCAAAAGGACAGTCTGAAAAAGACATCAAGAGCATATCAGAACCCCCTAGCAGATAGTCCACATTCCTGGGGAACTGTTGACTGATGGAAGTGACACCCATGTTTTTTGAAGCCTTTTAATTCCTGTCGCTAATCCCCCACATTCTTTCTCGCATGTTCATGACTATAAATCAGATATGAGTATGCCATTCACCACTCTGCTTCTCTGAATCACCCTGACATTGATTCTAGGACACCTCCTCATTGTGTCTGCACCAAGGAGAGCCTAGGGGATCCTTGGGATACATTTGAGGTTACTGGCTTGAGTTGGTTAAGACAGGAGAGAGGGTGAGAGCTGGCTTCTGCCTGCCAGGCAGGAGGCCAGACCCCTGGCATTTAATGTGGACTCTCTCACTCACTCCAGGCCATGGCTCAGTGAGATGGGCATTACAGTGGTTGGTTTGTAGGAAAGGACACCCAAGTTTGGAGACCCAAAGGCTATGCAGCTTCTCAGATGGAGCTCAAATTTGAATCTGTATCTCCATCCCTCCAAGGCTCTGTGCTTTGTTCAATGTCCCATGGCACCTAGTGGGTATTGTAAACTTAGCAAATTGGAAGGCCTTGATGGGTCAATTTGTATCCCCAGCCTCGCTTTGAGACCCTATTCATCCCTAAAATCCAAGGAGAACATATAATTTATCATCCTTACTGGAGATTTCTGAAAGGAAAATGTTGAATTGTATATTAATAATTACACCTGTGCAGCAGGTAAAAGTTGGGACATATGGTAGCCCTACCAAAATCAGCCTGGAGAGTGAATATCGAATTTGCCCTAGTAGCTGACAATCCAAAGCTCTCTGTATTGGTCAGGGGTTGAGAATTAGATGTGGGAGTGAGCCTTTATTAGCAGGAGAGGAATGGGAATCAAGGAGTGGACAAAGTGGAGATCTGGTAGGGGTGAGCTCTTTTTAATTAAATAATTCCTGGTTACTAAATCTGTTTGTTGGAGAAGATGTGGAAGAGGCAAAGAACAGAGAAATAAAGAAAAGGAACAATTCTGATGATCCCGGAATAGTCCTTTTCTTTTTCTTTTTTTTTTTTAATGTTTTATTATTTACTTTTGAGAGAGAGAGAGAGAGAGAGAGAGAGAGAGAGTAAGTGGGGGTGGGGCAGAGAGAGAGAGGGAGACACAGCATCCAAAGCAGGCTCCAGGCTCTGAGCTGTCAGCCCAGAGCCTGACGTGGAATTCGAACTCACAAGCTATGAGATCACCACCTTAGCCAAAGTCAAATGCTTAACCAACTGAGCCACCCAGGTGCCCCTACAATAGTCCGTTTCGATCTTCTTTCTATATACCTATTTTTAAATACGTAATTGAAACCATATACTTCATGTCCTGCTTTTTTTTCACTTAAAAATTTAAATGAGCATTTTCCAATATCTCTAAGGACTCTTTAAAAATATTTTATTGTCCGCCTAATTTTTATTGTAAAGATGTTATAACATGTCTAAGCAGTCCTTTTCTCTTTGGGCATTAAATTTGTTTCTAGTTACTTCATTTCATAAATGGTGCCACAGTGGATCATACTATAGGTCAATCTCTGTTCATATTTCTTTTAGCTTGTGTAGAAATATTAAAGTTTCTGATAAAAGGGGTATATGCTGTCCCTCTTCCCTTCCCCCTGTCTTGAAAAAATTGTGATATCTGGAGCTACTGCAGCCATTTTTTGACTATGAGGTGCTGAGAATGAATTAAAGGCCAGAGGAACTGCATGAACCCTGGTCTTGACACTGATGAAACATTGAACCAATTCCAAAAGCCAGACTTAACATGTGAGAAATCACCCTCTGAGTATTTAAGCCACTGTGTTTCAATATCAGTTTCTTGCAGCTGAACACTTCCATGCGTGGTATAAACTGGGAAAAGAGAAGAAGCTGAATTGGGAAAGAATTGCCTTTAATGGGCCGAGTAAAGGGAAAGAAAGTAGGATGGTGAACATTTATAATTCACTTCTTTTCCTTGTGGTCCCTAATATCTTTTTGCATCACCGACTATATGTAAAGCAGTAGCAAACACCTTGACTTCTGCTCTCCCAGCTGCTTACCTCCCTTATCCATTTTTACTACCAGTTCCTTTTTCATGTGGTTTATCATAGATACATTCTGTACACTGAAGTCTAGAGTCCCATAAGTGCTCAAATCTTACTCGTACGTAATCTTGTGTATATGAGAACTGTGTAGTAGAGCAACTCATCTTAGAGGCAAAATTCCTAGTCCGCTTACTAAATCATATTATCTATGGAAGACTGACACAGAACAAGAAGGAAGCATGCAGATGGCCTGTACTTGGGCCCCACCGTGGGTCTGAGGTCACATACACCAGGCCAGTACCCCCGTCTCACAGAGCTCTCCTGGTTTGTCTGTGTAATGGACACTGGAACGCTGGCCTCTGTCTACTCTAAGGGAACCTTAGGAAACAACATCCATTAAATCTACCCCTCCATTTGTCAGTGGAAGTGCTAATATTAGGGCATTGTGTATGGGATGGAGGCAAAGGGAGGGGAAGTATTGATTTAAATCTACTGTATACACGGCAATGTGCTAGGCATTGTATTCTCCAGTTGTTTTTAGGTATCTCTTGTTTGAGTGATTTTTATTTCCAAAGTGACACGTGCTTCACTGACATCAGTCATTATTGCGCTGATATTCAGTGAAGACTAGAGGGTTGAGATCACCACAGCAATTACAAATGTAGAACCTGGAGTCGAATCCTCACTCCATCAGTAATGAGTTGCGTGAGCTTGGATAAATTACTTCATTAGTTTCTTCAACTATACGCCCAAAATATATGCGCCCGTGTCACAGAGTAGTGGTAAGGATCAAATGAAATGATCCATGTGAAAATCTGACGTACGGTGCCCAGCACATGGGAAGTTAGTTTTCCTTACCAGTTTTTTCTCCCTCAATATTCTTCAAAGAACCTCAGCTCTCTTCCCTCCACAGCCTCCTCATCCCTGAGTCCCAGGCGCAGGAGAAAGGACCTAAGTGGGGAAGGTTAGCAGAGTCTGTTGTCACATCTGTAACCAGAAACAGTATATTAGGAGAGCTACTTTAGTTTGTTTTTAAACAAAAAGGAATCTTGAAAAAGGGAGTGTGAATGGCTTCATTTACTGGCTGGTGGAATTTGCTTGTCATCTGGAAACCACCCTCATTTTCCTTGTATTCCACATCTTCCCTTTAGTGAACATGGAGCCTTTTCCAAGTGCTCCTTGACTCAACGCCTGCACCACAACGTCCCAGGAGGGGAAGTAAAATGCCTCTTCCTGTAAACCCCTTGTACAATCCTCCCTGTTCTTAGGTTTCTCACTTTGAAGTTAGATTATTACTTGGAACTTAGACTTTTATACAATTATTTGCATTTTTGTGTGTTATCTCTATCTATCCCTATAGTCTTATGAGTTTTCTCTTCAAGACACTCTGAACTGACATGTACAGTTGTTCAGTCATTGTCTCCAAAATTTTATTGTCACAACGTCATTGTCTTTTTTCTGTATCCATTTGATCCATTATCTAAAGAAGTTCCCCACCCACTCTTAGCCCACTAAGCTAGTTACCCTTTGTGTTTGTCTATCATTGTTGTTTCTGGACATTCCTTCTGCATTGATTGGCCTTTATATTTACACTTGAAGAAAACTTTGTTTGAAATATGTCCCAGAAAGGAAAGTCCCAAGATGGTAAACTAGGGACTGCTTCATCCTATCTCCTCAGTTGCCTTTCTTTCTTTACTTCCTCCTTCCTCCCTCCTTTCCTTTCCCTTCCCTTCCCTTCTTTTCCTTTCCTTTCCTTTCCTTTCCTTTCCTTTCCTTTCCTTTCCTTTCCTCTTCTTTCTCTCTCTCTCTTTCTTTCAACTAGCACTAGTCTGACATCCACATGTGTCAGGTTAGCTGCAGGGCACTCATAGGTTAGTGGAAATGAATCAAACCCCTGCCCACTCCATTCCCCATCTTAAAACTCACTGCAGCTCTTTTGGTAGCTTTACTTATACTATATTCATCTCTGCCTCCTCCTCAGCCAGTTCTCTAGTGCATCTGGCATCTTCAGCCTTCCCTGGAGCAACAAGATCTCTTTTGAATCCGCCCCCCACCCCCAAGCCCCTCAGCTCCCTGCTCCTACTTTTAGTATTCAATTTGTAGAAATAGAACATGTCATCCATCTGCTGAAACTGCCTCTTCAGTTGTTACTGATTAGAATATCTGGACTTAGACTGAATCATGGGATATTTAGAATCAATAGGTGTGTGTTACGAGCAGAAATAAGAGACCGAGATGATCACTATCAAATTGTCAAAAAATCAGGATTGAAATCTAGAGTCTAGTTTTACCTCCATAGTCTTAAGTAAGAGACTTAACTTCTTTAAGGTTTAATTTATTCCTCTGTGAAATGAAGACAATCATGTCAAATTCATTGGAAGACACACAGGAGATGATATAAGAGAAATTTCTCTACACGTGTTCGGTACTATGAAGGTTATTATTATACAAATATCTTAAAAGGAATTTTTTTCTGAACAGTTCTGGATGCCCCTGACTTATAATTGTAGCCCTTGATTTTGTTAGCCCATAAACCCTATAAAAGCAAAAGGATCCAATCTGTGTCACCTGATTTCTGCTCATGGTCATATAGACCAGTGGACCCGCAATCCTGTCACTGGTCCTCATCCAAGCTCTGGAAATGGCCTCAGGGAGAAGTAAGATGTTTTCCCTGTTAGAAGGGAAGATAACAGATCTTGGATCATTGAGTCTCCCCCTCTTTCTTTAGTGTTTCCAATCTTTTTATATACTCTATTCTGGGTCCTTCACCTTTAGTCCTGGTTAACCTAGAGGCTAAGGAGTTACTCACAGAGGACAGAGGAGGCTCATAAGGGATAGTTATATGTCCCAAAGGAGGCTCATAAGGGATAGTTTGGCCCCCCAAATGGTGCCAAAGTGCTCTGAACACAGTAGCTCACTGGTCATGGACAGCCCATTTCTTCGACCCTGTTCTTACCAATGGAACCTGCTGAGTGTGAACAATGATCGACCATGACTTTGCTTCTTGGAGGCCACTTTTCTCAAATAAAAAGAGTCCTGAGCCAAACTGAAGACACTGTTTCTGGTACCAGCTCTGCCAATATCTCCCTATGGATCCAGCCTATGGTAGTCACTACTGCTCTCTGGGCCTCCAACTCCCTTAACTACTGATTTTCTGGGATGTAATACTGCCTATCTTCCCTATACACTTGACAACAATCCTAAAGCACTTTCTGCCCTCCATTTGTCTCAGCTTTGAATGTGTTACATACCTGAGCTAGATTTCCAGAGCCATTGTCTGACATCCTTGCACGGTTCCAGGCAGAGCTGACATGAGTTTATGACTCTTGTTCATGGTACCGGGTGGGGGGAAGGAGCGGCAATAAAGAGGTTTATGTTGGTACACAGAATGGATCTGCATGTTAAACTGCTTCCAAAGACAGCATAGATGGTAAATTATTGCTCCCAATCCAGGTTTCCATTTCACTCTCTGCAAAGCAAGACCCAGGACACTTGGAAGGTCATGCTAAGGATTTAGTTGATTAGTACTCTAGGGAAGCAGTATAGAAAGGGCATTTGGAGTCGGATCTAACTGAATTTGTCTCCATTCCTACTAGCTGTATGACCTTGGGAATATAATGTAACTCCTCTGACCCTCAGTTTCCCATTTAGAGTGCTGTGACAATTAATCAATGGTGGACCTTATTTAGAGCACCACTTAGTAAATCAAAGCATAATTACAGCTTAAAAAACAAATTGTAACTGCTGGTAGTGATTTCCTTCCAGGCTGCAGAGTATGGAAAAGGGGAAAAAAAATAACTTTACAATGGAGAAACCTTTCAGATACTACCTCAGTGATGTAATCAAGGTCAGTATCAATGGTCATAAATCATGTTGATAGTATGTACCCTTGATATTTTGTGATGATGTGATGTGGCACTGTACATGTGTAAGACCTTCCTCTTACTAACACATCACCCCGGTCTAATCGTGAGAAAAACATTTAATTACAATAGGAGTATATTCTATAAGATACCTGAGCCGTACTCCTCAACACTGTCAAGGTCATCAAAAGCAAAGTCTGAAACTGTTACGGCCAAGAAGAGCCTAAGGAGACACAACTGCTAAATGTAATGCAGTGCCCTAGATGGGATCCTGGAACAACAAAAACTACAAATGAGGTAAAAGCTAAGGAAATCTGAACAAAACATGGACTGTAGTTAATATCAAGACATCAATTTTGGTTCATTAATTGAAGCAAATGTACCATACCAATGTGAGATGTTAATAACGGGGGTGCAGAGTATACGGAAACTGTGCAATCTTTTTAATGTTTCTGTAAATTTAGACTGTTCTCGAAAAAATAAAGTCTATTTTAAAAAGTGGATTATAATAGCCATTTTCTGCAAAAAGTCATTATTTAATGCCCTTGTGTGGAGTGCACGCTCAGTCCTAGGCCTTGTGTCGGGTGCTGGGTTGCAGACAGGAATGAGGCCTGGCCCTGGCCTCCCAAAGAGCTTGGAGCCTATTGGGAAGCCAGCCAAGTGCTCAGGCATCGCACGCCCTCCTTTACATGCTACAGCAGACATGGGACCAATGGGCCACGGGGACGGAAACTAGGCTATGCTTCCATTGGAAGGCTGTGTCACAGTCTCAAAGAACTAGTTAGGGTTTGCCGAGTGGAGAAGGGGCTGGCGGCATCTGGGCAGAGCGAGCTGCGTGTGTAAAGGAACTGAGGAGGGAGGGGGTGGTGGGGAGAGGAGCGTGGCAGACATGAAATGTGGAGGGACCCGGGGAGTGACATGAAGCCAGAAAAGTCAGAACTTACTTACTCCACGGGTAGGGCTGCTGTAGCAAATTAGCACATACTTGATGGCTTCAAAAGAACAGAAGCGTCAGCAGGACTGCACTCTCGAGTCTCCAGAGGGTAATCGTCCCTTGCTTCATCCAGCTTCTGGTGGCTATCAGCATTTCTTGGCTTGGACCTGCATTACTCCAGTCCCTGCCTTCGTCTTCATATTGCCGCCTTCTCTCTGTGTGTCTCCACATTCTCTCCTCTTCTTATAAGGACTAAGGACACCTGCCATTGGAGTTAGGGCCCACACTAAATACAGGATGATGTCATCTCAACATCCTGAATTTAATTAAATCTGCAAAGACCCTTTTTCCAAATAGGGTCACCTTCACAGTTTCTAGGTATTGGGATATGCACATATTTGGGGGTAGGGGAAGGGTCACTATTCAACCCAATGGAGCGGCCAAGGAAGGACTTTCTGAGATGGGGACATTTATGTGGGAAAGGGACTTGCAAAGAACAGGGGATGAGTGTTCCAAGTGAAGAGAATAACATGCTCAAAGACCTGGAATTGGGAAAAAGCTGTGTGTGTCTGAGAAGCTAAAAGGACACAGTGGATCTGGAACCTGGTCGGCAAGGGGGAGTGGAGCCCGGAAGACCTTGGAAGGCCTGGTAGTAAGGTCTCAAATCACAGCTAATCAGCGTGGAAGGGGTCTTATAATGACTGGCCCCTGCCTCCAGACTCCATCTCTCTCCAGAGCTCTCCTTTTCACCTCCCCACCACTCTGGAGGGCTTGTGCACAGTGCATTACCGTAACTCCTGGCCCTTCGTAAGATGACATACAACACCTGTGGGAAGAAGCCCTTTGTTTACATCCATTTGATGTCATCCAGCTAGAGTGGCAGCAGCTTTATAGTGGCATAGTGAGCCTGGGTCTCAATGCCAACTTCCAGTTTCGATGAAACAAGCCCCATCAGGCCCTGCTGTAAGCTACTAGCTTTATGTCTTTGAACAAGCTTTGCCTGGTTTTGTTTCAGGCCACTCAGGCAACTGTGGTGTTGGGGCATGAGCTCCAGGCTGAAGTTTCTTACTAGCCAGAGAGCCTTGGGAAAGCCATCTAGCTCCTCAAAGCTTCACCTCTAAGATAGAACTGAAAAACCCAATCTCGAAGCAAGGCTGTAAGACTCCGTGAGATCATGCGTTCGAGAATGTTTTGTGAGTGAGAGGGTGTTTTACACGCTGGAGGAGGTGCTGTCTGAAGCTCTGGGTGTCTCTAACCATCTTTCTGGAGGCAGGAGGTGCTCAGGATCCACCACATCCCGCCATCTGCTCGTGTCCTCGGCGCTGACAGCTGCGTGTCGTTGTCACTCCCCAAGGGGTTAACGTGCATCATATCCCATCTAGATATCATCCTGGAGCGAGTTCCCAAGATGGAAAGAAACAAAACTCGAATTTGTCTCTCTATAAAAAGCGGCCTGTCTTTGAAACTTGACCCTGTCGAAAACCTGAATTGAGCATGGAGGAAAAGGAGAAGGAAAAAAAACTGTGTAATTAATCAGCATTTTGTCCAACCCAATTTGGTTTTAAAGGACATTCATGAAGACCAACGTACCTGTCCAGGCCAATCCTGGGGGCCCTGTGAGTGGCCACGTGGACTTGACCTCCCCGTTGTCTGCAGTCCACTCATTTGCAAACTGGTTTCAATGAAGGTAACAGTTTGCGGTAATGGGAACCATATGTGCTGGTGGCTGCTGTCAGTAAAAATAGCCAACATGGCCTGTGTGGCCAGACACAACATCAAGCTAAGAGCAGGAAGACAAAAGCTGTGTGAAGGAAGGAAAAAGTTGTTTCAGAAGCCTAAAGACAGGAGCCTGCCTGACAGGGGGATGAGGTGTCGGGCACTGGGACATGAAGCCAAGGGACTTGTCAACATTTGCATGAAAGCCCAGCCCTCCCCAGCCTGGTTTTCTACGCTCTGATGGTCCAGTTGAGAAGGGACAGAGAAGACTCTGTCTGGGAACAGAGCCAAGGCTCAGCACACATACAGATCTCTGTAGGATGTGTGCTGGGGCACAGAATCCTTTCTTACCTAAACATCCTGATAGATGCTGGAGCCTGAAGGAACTATACACAAGGAGGTAAGGCCAGAAATTAAAAAAAAAATTAAGCATAAATTTTAGGATGCTTTTCAAATCTTTTCTGCTTTATAACGTAATAGAAAGAGCATGGATTGAAAGTCGTGAGACCGGATTTAATCTGTCCATGCACACACTCTTTGTATAAACATAAGCAAGCTGTTTTATCTCTTCAGAGCTTCCATTCATTAGTCTGTAAATGGAAGATAATGTACCAGTGGTTGTTTTTAAGAGTACATGAACTGGAACACCTGGGTGGCTCAGTCAGTTACGTGTCAGACTCTTGGTTTCGGCTCAGGTCACGATCTCACGGTTTGTGAGTTCCAGCCCCACGTCGGGCCCTGTGCTGACAGCACGGAGACCGCTTGGGATTTTCTCTCTCCCTCTCTCTCTGCCCCTCCCCCACTCATGCTTGCTCTCTCTCAAAAATAAACTTAAAATTTTTTTCTTAAAAAAGAGTACATGAACTGATGCTCCTTACCTTTATTTACAGGATAGGATACACTGTTCAGTCATCCAACAAATATTTATTAAGTACCTATGAGGGGCCGGGCATGGTTCAGAGGAATAAATCAGTGACTAAAAAACAAAATGACCTGTTCTCATAGAGTTTTCACTCTAGCTGTAAGTAAAACATAGAATGTTGGGAGGTCAAAGTGCTATGGATACAAAAAAAACATAGGGAAGGGGTTCAGGAGGGCCAGGACCTGGGTGCAGTTTTAAACAGGGTAGTCAGGGAAGGCTTTGCTGAGAAGGTGACATTTGAACAAAAGTTGAAGGAAGTGAGAGAGTGAGACATGGAACTATTTGGGAGGCTAGTACTGAAAGCAGAAGAAACCACTGGAGTGCAGACGCTGAGCAGGAGAGAGCCTAGAGTACTCAGGGCAGCAAAGAGACTAGTGTAGCTGGACTGGAAGAAGCCAGAAGTCAGAGAGGCATGGGGGGCTGTGGCAAAACTTTGGCTTGACTCTGTACAAGTGGAGCATCTTGGCAAGGTTTTGGACAGAAGAGTGACAAGATTGGACGTTAGTTAGTTAGTTAGTTAGGTAGTTAGTTGTTCTTAGGTAGGATGACACTGGCTGTCACGTTGAGAAGAGTTTCTATTTTTGCAAGCACAGAAGCAGAGACTAGTCAGGGGACTGTTGCAAGAATCCTGGTGAAGGCAAATGGTGTCTTGGACCAGAATGATAACAGGAGAGGTGATTAGAAGTGGTGGGGTTCTGGAATGTATTATGAAAATAAAGAGAGCCCCCGGGATTTGCTGATAGCTTGAATGTGGATTTCAGAGAGAGGAGTCAAGAGAGATTCCAAGGTTCTGAGTGTAAGCAACTGGAAGAAGCGGCCACGTGCAGAGATGGGGATAATTCTAGATGAAGCAGGTTAAGTTTGAGAGGCTTGTTAGACATTCAGGGGGAGGTGCAGAGTATCCAGGTAGATGAGAATCACAAACATGTAGATGGTATTTGAGACCATGAAACACTAGATCACCATGGGAGTGAGTGATGGCAGAGAAGATAGAGATGTTTCTCCACGGGGCCTCAAAGATGTATAGAGCTTTAGTAGAGCCTTCAACATAATGTCATCTTCCAAGAGCATGAACTACAAGAGCAGGTACACTGAGAGCTGATGTGGATGTGAAACCTTATAAGATAGATAGATAGATAGATAGATAGATAGATAGATAGACAAAATATTATTTTAGGTACAAAAAGTAAGAACCAGAGTGGTGAATTAATCTGCACACTGTCAAATAGCTAATGAAAAGCAGCACAGGAATTCAAACCCAGGTGTCCTGACCCCAGGGTCTTTTCCACGACAGCTGTCTGCCAGTGCTGTCCTTACTTCTAAGGTAGACATGCATCTTTTGTCCTCAACGTATTTGTCAAGCTTCTCCAAGTTTGAAATCTAAACCAGGTCATCCTAACAGTTAAGTACTTTCGTTTCCCAAGCTGGAGGTCTTACCAGCCTTAAAAAACAAAAACACATCATGAAAAACTGGCCTTGGCAAAGAATAACAATAACAAAAGGAATGAGAGATAGAGAATGACAAAAAAATCTTGCCTTCCATTTTCCCAAAGGTACTCACTTTCTCCTGGACTCTAAATCATCTTCTCTGTCTTTGGAGGAGGTAGATATAAGGCAGAGACAATATCGCTTGTCTTCTAAATCAGGCATGAGGGACAGATAGAAAGACAAAGTGATCCTTGTGGGGTCACCAAGCAATTCATGAATGTGACTTGGAGGAGGTCTTGGTTCTTATGCATGCCTCCTTTTCCCTCGGTAGGAATACAGCCTATCAAACACTGCTTTACCCCATGTGTACACAAGCTGGTGGAAATGAAATAATATTTGGTAATTTTGGAGCACTCTTACCCACTATTGATAAAACACTTTTTGAGAAGCTACTATGTTTATTAACATTCATCGTGAAGTTGAATAAACGTGGCTTGAAAATATGAAATAATTTGACCAAGGTTACTATAAAACAAAAAGACATAATTTTTAAAAAGTTATTATAATCCCTAGAAAGTAAATATAAATCTGTTTTTGAAAGCATGACACTTGGCGTCTATAGGACTTAGGACAATCAGGTCCAGTTCTGTCTGGAGTCACTGTGTGCTGCAGTGTGACTGAGTCCTAACAGCATCTGCTTTCCCCCTTTCCCGTTTGGTTAACATCATTCCTTCTTGAGAAACACCTAATGTTGATTTCTTGAAGATACGGCCTGGACCTTCTCCATCCTGTTATCCCCAAAGCCTTTCTGTTCTCCTGACGCAGTGCAGGATATGGCAGATGTTGGCTCGGCTGCACTGAGCTGAAGTTGGTAAGCCAAAGGGGAAGAGGAATAAAGATTGTAACTGTAGGTTAGGGTGAGACTACAAAGAGCCTTGAATGCCAAGCTAAGCTGTATGCATATCTGTCTATAATTAGTGGGTTGCCAGGGCCACTGCCTTGAGTAGCCCCCAGGTTCTGAATGTCCACTGAGGGTTGTCTTACAGAAAGAAAGAACTTCCTGAGTAAATAAAGTGGTGGTGAACACGTCTTCCTCATAAACCTCAGAAAAACCCATCCCAACACTTCTTACTGTTTTTCAGATTTGAAAACTTTATTTTTTTTCTTCCTACTCACACCTCAGGTCTTTTCAAGACTCCAGACAAAGACAACTAATTCCTACAGGGCCATTTCAGGCTTGTGCTGAGTCCGAAGTAGGGAAATAACAAGTAGGAGATGACATTTGATGTGTTGAAATTTCCTGTTCAAATTTATAGCCCAGGAATTCTATGTGGGTTGGATGAACTAGGGAGAACTCTTTAATTCCATTTAACTCATCCTATATTTATTAGCTGTGCTAATAAGAGAAAGACATTAGCTCTTGCTCGCGTCCATCTGTCTGATCAATGGGAAGGGAAGAAAGGGAAATATGCAGATAAGCACACAGTAAAGCAGACTGTGATGCTAGGAAGTGATGCTCATGTCTCTATGGACTTACAGATCACATGCAGTTAGGGGAGGCCAGACTGGACAGAGGCTTCCTTTGGCAATGATATTCGAAATTGGCCTTCCAGAACATTTAAGATTTTGACATAGAAAGATGGAATGGGAAAGAGGTCATTCTAGTTAGAAAGAACAGAGAGGTTAAAGGAAGGAGGCAAAAGATCCCAAGGAAGTAGATTCAGAGAACAGTTGCTATTTTTATTTAACATGAGCTATTTAGGGACCTCTGGTGACGTTTTTAAGCCTTATATTAAAAGAAATGAAGCCTGGTTGATTCTAAATACACTGGGTTTGGGAGTTAGGGATAAATTTGTGTGTGTGTGTGTGTGTGTGTGTGTGTGTGTGTGTATGTGTGTAAATGCATATATTATAAATGTATAAATGTATATATTATTGTGTGTATAAATGGAATTGGCTCATGTAATGCTTATGGAGATTGACAAGTCCCAGGATCAAGCAGGGTGAGTCAGCAAGCTGGAAAACCAGGGGTGGCTGATGGTTTAGTTCTAGTCTCAGTCCAAAGTCCTGAAAACCAGGAAAGCTGATGGTTCATTCTAGTCTGAAGGCAGGTAGTCTCAAGACCCAGGAAGAGCTAATGCTTTAGTTCAAGTCCAAAGTCAGCAAAAAAGCCAATGTCTAAGTTTGAAAGTAGTCAGGTGGGAAAAATTCTCCTTACTCCGGGGATGGCCAACCTTCTTTTTTCTATGCAGGTGGGCCTTCAATTGATTGAATGAGGCCCACCCCTATCATGGAAGGCAGGCAATTTGCTTTATTCAGTCTACTGATTTAAATGTTAATTTCATCCCCAAAACACCTAGAATAGTGTTCAACCAAATATCTGGGCACCCTGTGGCCCAAGCAAGTTGACACAAAACTAACCTCATAATCATGTATTTTATTTAATAGTTTTAAATTTATCCCCTTTCTTTAGGGATATAATGCATAAATTCTTTCTAAAATTGTTTTTAGGCTTTTTTTTGGTATTTCAGGGAGAGGGAAATATTTTTTTAAAGAGGAAAATCATCATAAGGTTATTAACCTTTTATTCTTCCAAGTAATTCAATTAAAAATAATTTAAAATAAAAATAAAACATCTCCCATCAGTTGTGACATCATTTCATAAAAGGATGATAGTTTTAACACCCTACCCCCTCAAAAGAGAAAGGCATAATCTTAGAAAGAAAAACCATCTTTTCCAGGAAAGGACAGTTGGCCATCTAACACTTTCATTTTAAAGGACATTTTTCAAAACTTTAAAATAAAAATACAATGTAAAGTTGCATTTAATTATCTATGCTGCAGATAATATTTTTCTTGACACAAGTTGTCAGTCGAGATAAGTATATATGGGCTACACTGCAATACAAAGTGAGCTTGAGTCTACCCAGCCCTTTTTGTCACTTCATTATTAATACTGTCATCAAAAATAAAATTGCCAAGAGATTTATTGATGGAAAGCATACATTCTCGCTACTTCATTCAATTTGTAATATCCTGAGCACACTCAGAGAAATGTGTGAGCAACTCCGCTTACCATATTTTCCGCAACTTCTCTTTTCTTCCCCCAGAACAGGGAACAAAACTCATGACGGTGGCCCAGGAGTCTGACTGCTGAGGCTGGCAGGGAAGGACCTGCCAGGCTGTTTTTGTTTTTGTTTTTGTTTTCTGCCTGGCTACCCACAGTTAGGAGCACTTTATCTGTAGCCTAACGTGGAGCCATTGGAATGTATCTGAGTGGAGTGCCATGGACTTGACTTCGACACAGACAGCACTTTTCCAGGCGTGCATATCTGAAACCACTAATCTAGTCCAATCCTCTTACTTTTCAGATGAGGAAACTGGGGTCCAGGGCCCAGAGATCAACTTGAATCAAAGTGGATTGAGGATGGTCCAGTCAGAATTATGGAAATCAGGCCCACATCTCTCTGGCTGCCAATATAGCTCTGACTTTTACCCTCATTCAGATATGTTCTCATGCCTGAGGCACTGTGCCCGCCGTGGAGCGCCATTCTGGTAAGTGAATGACTGCTTCTGTCATGTGTTAAATGTGTTAAATGCCCCAGGGATTCCAAAGCTGGATCCTTCCACAATCTTGAACTTTATTGCACTTGAACACACACACACACACACACACACACACACGCATGCACGCATGCACGCACGCACGCACACCCAGAGCAGAAAGGCATAATTACAGAAAGAAAAATCATCTTTTCCTGAAACTTATCTGAAGACTAAAGGCCTCACCCTAAACCTAAGTCTAAGGGACCTGGGGTCCTACTGCCTATTGTAGATGTCTCTGGATCTATCTGGATAGTAAATAGTATGTGCTATTTAATACCACCTTTAGGCTGAGCCCTGTGTCTAGCATTCTACATACATGACCTCATTCATTACTCACAAGACCCTATGAAATTGAGATGAATGCTCCCATTCTATAAGGACATTGAAACCTAGCAAGCTTCTATGACTTTCCCAGAGTCGCACAACAGATGAATGGCAGAATGTAAGTGCAAGTCCTTCTGCCAGATCCCAATGTATCCTAGACCAACATTCCATGTTGTCCAGGACCGGCTGTATGGCAGGTGCACAGGGAGAATTGAGAATTGCTCAGATGAAGAAATACAAAAGTAGCTTCCTTCTCCATCTGAAGATGCCGTTCCCCAATCAGGCCACCTCCAAAGTGATTCAGGAAATGTCCCATTAAATGTGAGCCACAGCTCTGACCATAATCTTCACACAGACTAAGGGTGTGCTAGCTTGTTACACTTTTAATTTAAATACTTGGTGTAAGTTCGATTTGAGACCTGGGGAAGTCCCTAGATCTCTCCCTTATGGCCGGGGGCTGGGCCGGGCTCCCTTCTGTTCTCTCACAATTGATTGTTCGAAGGGAAATGCTGGCCCTGACATGGACCCCTGCTGCACTTCATCTCACTGGATTTGGCTCATCGTTCCAGCCAACTGAGATCATTTAGAAGTTTGATTTTGTCATCAATCATTTTTTTCTATCCCTCCCAGCTGCGTGTCAGCCACAGATGTGATAAGCGGACTTTATATGTCTTTGTCCAAATCACTGGTACCAAATATTAAACACGGCTAAGCACTGTTCTCTGGGGCCTACCTCTGCCATGATCCCAGGGCATTTGCATGAACCTTTATTCCAGAATATGTCCCATGACCTTATCGTGGTTTGGTTTTTTTTTATGCTATATGCAAGCACATCAGGAGTTGAGCCTTGATATTATATGCCTTTTAATCCTCTTTGGGCACAATGCTGGCCACTGCAAAAAAGACCCAGTGTTTGCTGGGCAGGGTAATCAACAGAGCCATTGATTTGGTGTCAGAAGACTGAGGTTCAAGTCCAGTGGCTGCATGTAAGCTTGTTATCCTTCCAGGCCTCAGTTTCTCTGTCTATAAAGTAGGGATAAGGATCCCTACAGACAGCCTCATTCAGATGTGGTGGAGCTCAATGAATAACGGGCACGAACGTGCTTGTTCACCCACCCCTACCTAGTTGTGCTTTTATGACACATTTCTTCAATCTGAAATTTATTTCTCCTTCTTTATCTCATCAACACCACCCTCACCCTGCTCCCCTCCTTCTGTTTTTCTGGGAACCCTTCCTTGGCACCCTTCTGGGAACCCTACCCTACCCTAGGTAGGCCATCACCACATCCTCTGAGCTCCCACAGCATCTGCCGACTTCACTGGGGCCCTTATCCCTGTATGTCCCCAACTGTCTGGTTGCTTGTCCATCTTCCCATCCAGCGGATGGTCTTAAAAGTCAAGAGCTACACCTTATGTATCTTTGTCCCTGGCACCAGTGCAGGGACCTGGGACACAGAGGACACTCTATTATGGAACAAATATGAATGATCGTAAGCTGCAAAGTCAGCCCTGTTCTTGCATTAATTATGACTGCAGGGAGAGGTGTGGCTGCAAGGGTTTTTGCTCTCGGGCCAACGGCAAGTGTCACCGTGAGCACACCTATAATGGGGCTGGATGTTTTTGGTTTATCCTTGGGGAGAAACGAAGGCGGATCTGATGACAAAGCCAGCTTCGAAGCTCTGTGAGAACAGGTAGCATGTCTGTTTTGTTACCACTGTCACAGGTTGGGACCCCCAGCAAGTAGACTCTGAGATGGAGATGGCCATGCAAGGACTTTACTGGGGAGTGTCTTTGGGATCAAGCCCTCTGGGATCGTGGGGGGAGCAGGCCTGGGCCGATGGAGAAGCCGAATTGCAATGCACTAGCAACAAAGGACTCAGCTGGTCCTGTGGAAACTGTGAACTGGGGAAGGCCCTTCAGAGTTGTCTTGTCTGAGACAAGACCCTCCCATCGACCTGTCTTGGATGAAGGCTGCCTCAGGGAGGGAGTGAAACCTGGGGCCAGGCACTTCTCTCCAGCCGAGGACATTCCCAGAGAGGGACACATCTGAGGGTCTGCCAACACTCATAGCTGCTGGAAACACGACAGCCTCAGTGCCAGAACAGGGAGTGTATGTGTGCCATGTCGCTGTGCCTGATCGTGTCTGGCCTACCGTGGCCCCTCAGTGAACACACAGCGAGTGAATGAAAGAATCTGCAGCCAGTCTCTGGTGGAATCCTGTATGTTCTCTGTGGGACTTCTAACACCCATGCGGTCCATGCACCTCTAGAATGTATGACCCCCTGGCCAAGGCTGTGTGGGTGCTTGGCTCAGGGATGAGTCGGACGTGTTCCCTCCCCTTGAGAAGAAAAGCAGATGCATAACCAGTCCTACCTCCCGGGGAGGACTTTATTTATTTATTTAAAAAAATTTTTGGGGGGGCGCCTGGGTGGCTCAGTCGGTTAAGCGTCCAACTTCAGCTCAGGTCATGATCTCACGGTCCGTGGGTTCGAGCCCCCGCGTCGGGCTCTGTGCTGACAGCTCGGAGCTTGGAGCCTGTTTCGGATTCTGTGTCTCCCTCTTTCTCTGACCCTCCCCTGTTCATGCTGTCTCTCTCTCTGTCTCAAAAATATATAAAGGTTAAAAAAACATTAAAAAAACTTTTTTTTAAGTTCACTTATTTTGAGAGAGAAAGAGAGGCAGAGAGAGAGAGGGAGAGACAGAATCCCAAGCAGGCTCCGCACTGTCAGCACAGAGCCCCACGCAGGGCTTGAACTCACAAACCGTGAGATCATGAGCTGAACAGAGATCAGGAGTCAGACACCGAAGCAACTCAGCCAACCAGGCGTCCCCCCAGGAGCGGAATTTAAGGTGGAGTGAGCTCAGAAGGCTGTGATAGCACAGACAAGGCAGACAGCTTCTTGAAGAAGGAGACATTGGAACAGAGGCTGGAAGGACAAGAAACAGGAAGACTCTAGGCAAACGCACAGTGGAAACCAACAGCGCTGGCCTGACAGCCCACGTGGACCCTGTGGTGGAGGCAGGCCAGGCCAGCTCTCAGGGCCTTATGTGCCAGACCGCAGAACCTGCACCGAGGCAGCGAGGAAGGGTTTTGGCAGAGGGCCGACAGCCCGGTTTTCTCCGAGGGACTTGGGGTTCCGTTCCTCATGTCATTTTCTCTCCAGGAGTTCCATAGGAACCAGCCACCTAAGCACATACCATACCCATGGCCTCCACCCAGAGCACAGCGTGAACTGTCCCCACTGCTGAGTCCCCTGACAGGTTGTGGGAGCCACTGCCCCTCGGAAGGAAGGGTGTGTTCTTGCCTTGACAGGCAGGCCAGGAGCTCCTGAGGGTATGACCTCAATGAAAGGAAACCCAGTCAACACAGAGAAGTCAAGGCGACTCTTCCTACACCAAAGGAGCAGTATCACACAGCGGGGAGTCAACTGCCCAGGGAGTCCGCGTGGGCTGGCTTACATCCACCCTGGGCTGCTTACTGGATCCCTGGTAGGGGCAAGTCACGAACCCTCAATCTCCTCATCTATAAAACGAGAAAAAGCGTTGAACCACACTAATAAGGACACTCCAGGTAACCCGATGATGAGATATGGTTTTACGTGTATCAGATTGACAAAGCTTTTTAAAAGATAATGATCAGGGGCGCCTGGGTGGCTCAGTCGGTTGAGCGCCCGACTTCAGCTCAGGTCATGATCTCACAGCTTGTGAGTCTGAGCCCTGCGTCCAGCTCTGTGCTGACAGCTGGGAGCCTGGAGCCTGCTTCAGATTCTGTGCCTCCCTCTCTCTCTGCCCCAACCCACTCACGTTCTGTCTCTGTCTCTCTCAAAAATAAATAAACATCAAAATAAATAAATAAATAAATACATACATACATACATACATACATACATAAAAGATAATGATCAGTGCTGATGAAGGTGGATAATAGAAGCTGGCTCATTGACTGTGGGTGGGTGTGGTGGATTGAAGTCAACAATTAAGCATCAAGTCTTTGAAATTCACATATCCTTTTACCCAGAGATTACACTTCTAGGAATTGACTGTAAGAAAATAATTGAGAAATAAACGGCAGGAAAATGTATGTTAAATGGTGTTTAGCAAAGCTTATTTATGAAAGCAAAAATTTCCATGTATGGAAATAACCTACATGTCCCTCAACATCTATTAGCAGATAATTGTGTTAATAAATTATAGCACACCCTTGTGTTTGGATATGTTTGGCTACTATGCAGCAATGCAAAATTAGACTTGCAAATTTGATTTACTAACATTAAAAAGGGTTGCAATCTAATGCTAAGAAAAAAGAATAAAACTTATTTATATTCCAATCCCAATTTTATAACCACAATAAAAACTAGAAAAATCTCTTTTGTTGTTATTATTATAAAATTGTGATTGAAATGTCATTTTGTATGTTTTCACTGAATGTTGTGTTATAAGCAACTGGTTACCAACAAATGAACTCATTATTAATCTGGGGGACTAGGGCAATTCTAATTTCCTCCTCCTTTTTTGTAAAACTATTTTAAGCATTCCACCATTATTGTTTCCATAATTTTTAAAAAATGTTTATTTATTTTGAAAGAGAAACAGCAAGCAGGGGAGGAGCAGAGAGAGAGAGTGAGAGAGAGAGAGAGAGAGAGAGAGAGAGAGAATCCCAAGCAGACTCCTCACTGTCAGCACAGAGCCTGACGCAGGGCTCAAACTCACCAACCATGAGATTGTGACCTGAGCTGAAATCAAGAGTCAGACGCTGAACTGACTGAGGCACTCAGGCATCCCTCTGTAATTTTTTTATGATCAGAAAAATCAGAACATAATTTTAAGTACATTACTAATAATGTATGCCTCTCAGGACTCCTGTAATGATGAATAAGATAGTGCACACGAAGGAGCACTATAAACAGTAAACCCTGTATGTACATGAGAATGTATTCCTTTCTGAACCTCTGCATTTCCTTGTATGAAGTCATCTTGCAATAAGAAGGATGTCCATGTTGAGGTCCTGGTGCCCTGGAAAGTTTTTGGTAGGCTACAGAGGATTTATTGGCCGTCTCTGAAGGATGCCTCTTGGTTAACTATCTCCCTGGTCCTTCCTGTCTCTCCAGTCCCACTGTCCTGTCCTGGTTCCGATCACCATCACCTCCTTCCTGTATCACCACATCAGCCCTGTTTTTGCTCCTTTTCTCTCCTGGATCCTGGTCTCCTTCAGCCTTCATGCTGCAGCCACAGGGATTGTTCTACTGTGTGCCTCTGACCATGCTATTCCCATGCTGTTGCCAAGGGGGAAAGTCCAAGCTTCTTGGTGTGGTGCATGAGGCCATGAGTAATCTAGCCTCCATCCAGTTCTTCAGGGACATCTCCTACTTCCCCACCATGCCTGAAAACACAACGTTGGTTCCAGCCAAGCTCTATTACATTAGTTACCCCCAAACACTCCATTCTTTTTTAATTCTTCCGTCTTCCCACAATGCTTTTTCTCCCTTGTTCATCCTGAAGACTCCTGTTCAGCCTTTCCAGGCATTCTCTGTTGTCTTTTCTCTACTCCCCAGCTTATGCCCAAAGATGTCACTTGTGAGACATTCACAATGCTAATGAAAGTAATTCTTTACATGTCTGTAAATTACATGTCCTCCATTGGACCACGAGCTCCTTAAAAAGGTATCCTATTCACCTTTGAAACATTGCCACCTAGCACATGACCACTATAGTCCAGGGATTTGTTAGTATTTTCTCAAATAAACTTTGTCAGAATTGTACCCCATGGCATAAAGGAAATCATACCTACATTTGCCCTGGCTGCTCTGTAATTCTGACTTCACTAAGTCCCCAGCCACCCAAGTGATCTCTCATAGTTGTCATCTGGAGGACAGGGGAGCATTAGGGGAAAAGCAGAGCCCCTCAATTACCAATTCTGACAATCCTCATTTTAGCTCAGGTCTCCCCATGCAAACAGACAGTCGACATGTGATTGGAGAAGAAATAGAAGTATGTTTCTATTAAAACCATGTTCCTTAGGTTGTCACTCTGAATTTATATCCCTCTGGCCCTTGCCAAGTTGGCTCTTGGCTATACTGTGTCCTGAAATGAGAGCATTCTTCTTATAGCCCCAGGAGATGCCTACAATGCCTGAAGATTGAAAACAGACCTTGCAACATAGATTTGGGAATTTGTAGAGTCCAAAGCACCACTGTCCTATATAACCTGCCCCAGATAACATAGCATCCCTTTGTACCTCTGATTAGAGCTTTGTTGGGTAGAAGAATTCACTGCTTGAATGATGCTGCTGTTACCCAAGAGGAGGGGCAAGAAATACAGCTGGGATGGTGACAGTCAATCAGCTCAGGGTACAGGAAAATGCCACCCAGAGTTTCTGGGTTTTGGCCTTTGGACAGAACCAACCATGGGGTATATGCGCATCTAGATGTTTAAATCAATAAAAGAAAACTATTTTCGGGTACCTACTATTTATAGGGTCCCTTGCTGAATCCGGTGGGGAATGAAGAGTTGAGCAAGAAGGTCATTGCCCCCAAACTGTTAATTTCTACTGGAGAGGAAAAGTCTAGATCTTAATAGCCATGACTTACAGGAGAATAGGAGCCATAGAAGGTGCTATGTGTGTGCCAATGGGTAATACGAGATGGTGAAAGGAGCACAGAGTTAGCAGCCGAACAGATTTCAGGCTCAAATGCAAGTTTAGCCTGTTGCCTTTAGGCAAAGTCCTGCACCTCTCAGAGCCTCAGTTTCCTCCACTGTAAGATGGGCTCCCATAGCCACTTCGTAAAGAAAGAGTTAGGAGGAAATTCAGTGAGATGGAGCAAGTGAGGACCTGAACTGTAGTAATCCCTGGCTTCTCTCCCTTTCACTGCTGGTCAGAGCTAAGACCTGGTGACTCCATAGATAACCCCGGGCAAGCATGGGTCCCAGGGGATGGCAGGAAGGGAGAGCAGAGTCTGAGGTGAAAGCCTTTGCCCTATCCTTTCATTTCTCAGAAGAATGTCTTCCTGTTCGATGACCTTCAGCCTGCATGTCTTTGGACTTAGCAAATGCTATGTCAGACAGGTTAAATGCTTTTGGTTCACTTGGATTACAATTTCTGGCAGCCTGAGAAACTGAGCTGGGCTCACTTAGACCAGGAGCTTAGGCATCAGGCAAGCAAACCATCCCCTGCCTGGTGAATTAGATGAACGCCTGTCCTAAAGAGGAGAGTGACGGGGTCATCCCTAAGGATCTTCGTGTCCAGAAGCAAGATATTCGTGACCTGAGCCCAACCTCCCAGATGAGTTGCCCCCTGATCTACGAAACAGCGAGAGCCATGAGAGCAGGCGGCCATCCGATCCAGCCAACATCCCATTTCTAGGTCATGGCCTCACATTTATTGAGTCCTCAGGAATCTGGCTTTCCATGCTTGTGTCAGAAAAAAGTCTTCACTATTAACTCTTAGCTTACCCACAACTTGCCTGTGGAGGCTCCTTTTCTACCACCTCCCCTTATGGATGGAAGGATAAATGAATGAAGGGACACAAATGTGTTTGCAGGCCTCCTCCTGAAATCATCAAAGAGGTGCAACAGGGAGCTCACTGGGATATGTGGCACTATTATTTCTCCCTTTCTAGTGGGGAGGTTTTATGAATTGACTGTATCCCCCAAAATTCATATGTTGAAGTCCTAACTCCAAAGTGATGGAGATACAGCCTTTGGGAAGTAATTAGGGTGAGATGAGATCTTGAGTAATTAGGGTGCGATGAGAGCTTGTTCTCTGTCTTTCTGTAAGCACACATTGAGGAAAGGCGATGTGGGCATACAGTGAGAAGGCAGCCATCTGCAGAGCAGAAAGGAAGCCCTCATCAGAAACCAACCATACTGCCACCTTGACCTTGGACTTGCCGCCTCCAGGGCTGTGAGAAAATAAATTACAGTTGCCTACCCTCCCATTCTAGGGACTTTCGGTATGGCGGCCTGAGCTGCCTAACACAGGAGGGAAAGACGATTCTTCTCTAGCAGCTGACACCATCGTCCACCCACACGTCCCAGCCAGAGCCCCGAGAGTCGTCCTTGACGCCCCTCCTCCTTCTATCTTCTTCACCTAATCAACCACAGTGTCTTAAAAAAACACATTTCTCCAACCTGCCTGGTTCTCTGCCAGAGCTCCACCAGAGGACTCACCAGGTCCTCTGCACACCCTGGACCTGTGCACTAGTTCCTACCCCTAGCATTTCTCCCTAGGACTGCAGCAGCAGCCTCTCAATGGTCTCCTGCCTTTGCTCTTTCCATCCCAATCCAGCCTCCGAGTGACCAGTTACAAAACCTGGGCTGGCACTGCCCTGCGTAATGCCCCTCGTGGGTTCCCGTTCATCCAAGCTTGGCCCGTTACCTGGACCCAACAAGGCTTCAGATAACCTGCCTCTGCCTACCTCAAAGCCTCATTTGTCGCCTCCGCATGACGCTCCCCATCCCCTGACCCAACGTACAGGCTCAGCAGGCCATCCTCTCTCACATTTCTGCACCTTCACATTCCCTAGTCTGCTTTCCTGACTTCCACTCTCCCTCTTCCCCCAGCAAATTCCTCCTTCTCCAAGGCTTCTCCAAAGCTCAGCTTAAGTCTTTCCTCTCCATGGAGTCTTCTCTGCCAGCCTCCCAAGCCCTCCCTCCAGGGCTGGAGACTTCCTTTGGGCTCCCATGAACCCTAGCTCATGACCATCCTGATGTTTATTGTGGGGTGTTTTCATCGGCCAATTCCTTACTGGTCTGTCTCCCTTTTAGAACCAGGGTACAGAGTTTGTTGGGGCTGCCATAACAGAGCGCCATAAGCTGGGTGGCTTAAAACCACATGAATTTATTTTCTCACAGTTCTGGAGACTGGAAGTCCACAATCAAGGTGTTATCGGGCTTGGTTTCTTCTGAGGCCTCTTCCTGGCTTTTGTAGATGGTCATCTTCTCTTCCGTACGTGTCCACATGGCCTGCTCTCTGTGAGCTACATCCTCTTCTTGCAAGGACACTGGTTGTGTTGGATCAGGGCCCACCCTAAGGACCTCGTTTTAACTTAGTTACTTTTTAAAGTCCTATCTCCAAATAAATAAAATAAAAGTCCTATCTCTTAAGTACACTAGGGTTTAAGACTTCAACATATGAATTCTGGATGGGGATACAATTCAGCTCCTAACAACCAGCCCTGGGCTTCTCGAGAACAGGCCCTATGTCTCCTTCATGCTACATCATCAGATCTGGCCCAGAGCATGGGTCATGGCAGATGTCTCAGGAATTATCTGTGGAATGAAGATACTCCAGGGAATTCTGAGCCAGTCAGAGAGACCTGTTCTCTCTTTTCTATGGAGGCCAACTCCGGGGACCCCCTCCTCAAGTCCCATTCATTGTTTGAATCAGACAAACCAATCAAATGCTTAAAAGTTGCCAAGACAGTGACAGAGGACATACGATACCGGGAAGATTGTTTTGCTGGGGACAACCGGCCTGGACTCCAATCCAGGGTCCCTAGTAGCTGACTGTCCTCAAGGACAGTTAACTTCTCTGAGCTTTCATGGCTTCAAATGAAAAATGAACCCCTGGAAGAGAGCCAGTGGTTTTCATTCCTGGCTGTCCATTAAAGCCTTCTGTGGAAAGGCTTGAGCATTGATACTTCTTAAATGTCCCCCAGGTGATCTGATGGCCAGAGTTGAGCACCTCTAAGATGGAAGAGAGACATGGTGACCTGTATCAGCTGTTGTGAGGAGCCCCTGATCTTACTAATGAACTTAGCTGGGAGGAGGAGCAGTATTTGTCCTGGTTTAGGCAACAATGGGAAGAGTTTCAAAAGTTCCCCATCTCTGAGCAGTTTCAAGTTCTTGGCAGATGGTAGAAAGGAAGAAGCAAAGCACAGATGTATTAACTCATTCGCCGCGCCGGGCACTGCGTTAGGTATGTGATGTCACAGAGTCACCACCACCCTGGGAATGTTCTGCCTGTGTCACAGCAAGGAGACCTTGACTCGGAGAAGGCAGATGACCTGCCTAGTGTGGCGTGCTTGTGGGAGGAGGGACTAATGCTAGAGGTGAGTACCGTCCGCACATCCCATCCTTGTGGCGTTATAACGTGCAGAGTGGTGACCTTCCGGAGCCTGGGCCCAGGACGGTGGCATCCAGCAGGTGCTCCACAAAGATTTGCCAGAGGAAGGACAGGAAACAGCACTTACTGAGCGCCCCCGTGTGCTGTGCTATGTTTGTACGCTCTCACCTCATCTGAGTTTGGTAGCATTACCTGATGGTACAGACAGCTGGAGAGGCTAAATAACACTCTCAATATGCTTCAGCAAAAACAAGGGAAAAAAAAAGACAAAGCTAACTCTTCCTAAGGATTAGTAAAGGTCAGACAGCTCGTGTGTGGCTGGATCAGAGATTCCCAACCCAGGTTTCTCTGACTCCAGAGTTCACGCTTCCCCTCCCCACACTCCACTCCCCGACACATTCAGGACTTTGCCGGGCATCTTCCTGGAGGCACTGACACGAGCTCACGGACACTTCCTCTTTTTCCACGTGACGGGGGTCTGTCGGAAAGGGGGCTGTGGCTGCACTTCAAGTGCTGCCCACGCTCTCGGCTGCGTGGAGCCCCGGAGTCCCGGGTCCAGAGTGGAGTCTTAGGACAGAAGCGGCGTGTGCTGGTATGGAACCCTGTGCCCTGGGTAGGCTGCCCTTCTTAGGGTTACGTAACCAAAACTCGGAAGCTCGAAGAAGCTCCCTTGGCTCCACACAATTTCCAAGTCCAGACCAGACCCAGAGGGGGGTTCCCTCTCGAATGCCAGGTATAAGTTCTGAGTGAGTATGAACTGAGCATGTCTGGGGACAAGAGGTAGGGGTGATGGTGGCTGTTGAGCTGAGGCTTTAGCACTCCCAGAGATGAGGAACTTCCCCCAGTAGAAGCTGGATCAGAGGACAAGCGTGCTCCGTGCTCCCCTTCTGCCCGCTAGAGGCTCGCCTGGACTTTGAGTGAGGCTGCAGGCACCAGGGGGGTTTTCCCTAGGAAGCCAGAATAACCAAGGCTTGCAAAGTTAAAAATAAGAGCTTAGATGTGGAAGGCATAGCTCAGCCCTCCAACTGAGTGATTCATAGCATGGAGGTGGGGCTGGCTCTGCCCTTTCATTTTCAGCTTCCTTCAAGAGGTTCCGAGGGAGATGTCTCTTCTCTGAATTGAAAGCAGGAGAAGAGTATCTGAATTATCTTCGTCTTTTGTCCTGTGGTACAAGCCCAACCATAAGACGGAGGCCTATTTTATAAATGACAGCTCCCTTCGCTAGCAGAAGGGGCTGCTGTCATTTAAATCATGGCACTTGTGACCGTTGGGAAGCACACAAATGTTGTGGCTATGGCACCAACTTTCGAGCTGATGTTTTCTGAGTTCAACCCTGACTCCATGCCCCATGCTGGGTAACATTGGGCAAATCCCTTTACCTCTCTGAGCCTCAGCTTCTTCGCCTGCAAGACAGAAGCCATAACAATAGAAGCTAAAATGTATTGAGTGCTTCAATGTTGCCAGGCACTTTGAGTGTTAGGAGGGATTTAAACTCAGCCGTGCAACCTCCTTACCAAACCATCCCCCCACCCCCCCGCCCATGGTCCTAGTGTGTCAAAGCAGCTGTCGGCGGCTTCGATGGCTGACGTGGCATTTGTATTTCAGAGCTGTTGTTTAACTTTTGCTCAGTGAGGCAGACCCAATAGGAATGATGTTCCCGTTTTAAAATGAAGAAATGATGCTCAGAGAGTTTGAGTGGCTTTTCCGAAATGGCAAAGATGGGTCTGAGCCCAAGGCATAATCACAGTGCTAATGTGCCAGGCGGGTGCCTTCCAGATGTCTCCATAGAGTAGTGGTTCTCAACCAGGGGTGATTTTCCCCTCCGGGGACATGTGGCAATGCCCGGAGATGGTTTGGTTCTCACAACGAGGGAAGGAGGAACTATTGTTTCTGGTGTGGAGACTACTGGACTCTTAACCATCCTGCAAGGCTCAAGACAGCCCCCACAACAAGGAATAAACCTGCTGTCGAAGGTCACTAAGGCCAAAGCTGATACAGACTAAAGCAGTAAGTCAAAGTGTTTCTATTTTACAGCTGATAAAGCTGAGGCTTAGAGGTTAGGTAACTTCCCCAGGGTCACATGGATAGGACATGGTAAAGAGGGCGTAAAAGCCAGACAGTTTGAATTTATACCTGGCTTGGTAACCACTAAGTGCTTACAAACATTATTTATTTTTTAAGTAAAGTATTTGATAAACACAAAAATATATATCTGTACGTATGAAAGCTAATGATATAAGGAACCATTTAAAAAAACAACATTGATTGGGGCACCTGGGTGGCTCCGTCGGTTAAGCGTCCAACTTTGGCTCAGGTCACCATCTCACCGTTCGTGAGTTCGAGCCCTGCGTCGGGCTCTGTACAGACAGCTCAGACCCTGGAGCCTGCTTCAGATTCTGTGTCTCCCCCTCTCTCGGTGGCCCACCCTTGCTTGCACTCTGTCTCTCTTTCTCTGTCAAAAAAAAAAAAACCCAAAAAAACCCCCAGAAACATTAAAAAAAGTAAATAAGACATTAAAAAAAAACATTAATTGTAATCCTCACCACAACTCCGCTGAAAGATAAATATTATTGTCCTTTCTTTACAAATGAGGAAAGTGAGGCATGGAGAGTGTAAGTCACCATCCGAGGCCACACAACACATGACGCCATTTTAGGCGATTAATATTTGCTTGAGTGGCTTAGATTAGCATGCTTCAAAATCTACAGATATCAGAGCAACACAGTCATCAAAGAACTGAAAAACACCTGCTACAAACACAAAAGGAAATATTTATATAGATCTGATTGACATCAGGAAAAACTACGTTTAAAATCTGGGAAATTGTATCCTATCCCACTACACCTTCTTTAAAAGAAGAAAGGGATAAGAAGAGAGGAGGAAGAGGAGGAAGAGAGCTCATGGAGGCCTGAGATGAACTGCAATGTAAGCTGAAATTCTATCCATGATGTTCTCAACTCATAATGCCAAAAAAAGTTAGATGAAAATAATAAAGCTACAGAATTCTGATCATATGGGAATTTTTTTCTAATCTAAAATCATTCATGTCTGAGTGAGCAATCCCAGAACATGAACGGTAGTTTTTATGACAAAGGACACGGACCACAGTGGCCCCACTTCCTTTTGTCTGACAGAACCCTGACCTGTTTTGCGGTCATCGGAGACACAACTGGCCTTCATGTAGGGGTGGGGCCTTCACTAGAAGGGAAGAAGACAGAATTTCTCCTCCAAAGCCCATTAGTTCCCTTTCCACAGGCCCCATAGAATGGGAAGGCAGGACTGGGTGTAGCCTTTGCCTGGGAGGCTGTCAGATTGAGATGACCAAGAAAAAGTGAGGGGGCAGTTGGAGGAAATAAGTTTGGATTGAAACTTTGTGTTAGGGGAGGACCACAGAGATGTCAGGAAGTTTCACATTTTGACCTGATCAGTTCATTACAGTAGGAAGGAAGAGGGGTTGTAGGCACCAGACAAAGCTGAGTGTTCTCCGTTCAAATAGAACCAGAGTCCTGAGTATACACTGAATCTTCCAGGGAAATTTAAGCATGACTCTGGTATCATGGAGGGTAGAGTATGTCCAGCGGGGACCTAACAGGTCTAGAAACGTGACCAATAAGCAAAGCATGCCAAAATTCACGGGGTGGTGAGAAGTAATGTTCCTGAATGTCACTAACAACCTAACTCAGAGGGCAGTACAGTGTGTCTACAAAAAAGTTATTTCCCTTTCCTTTCTCATGGAGGGTGGCCAAGGCAATAGTGGAAAGAAAAATTATTACTTGAAATATCGTCAATGAAAAGCAAACAAAAATGTGATTCAGATCTATCCCTCAGTGATTTGGAAAAGAAATAATAAACCAGATGGCATCTGAAATAACAGTGGAAACAAAATAAGTAAACATTAGTATCAGTAAACTAGATGAAAAACTGGTGCATATATTGTGGAGGCTGGACTTGGTAAGTCCCAGATCTACAGGATAGACCTTCAGGCTGGAGACCCAGGGAAGAGCTGCAGTTCAAAGTCAAAGGCTAGCTACTGAAAGAATTCATTCTCGCTCTGGGGAGGTCAGTGTTTGTTCTATGAAGGCCTTCAATTAATTGGATGAAGCCCACCCATATTACGGAGGGTAATTTGCTTTGCTCAGAAGTCCACTGATTTATGTTAATGAATTCCAAAGCTCACTTTTACAGAAACATCCAGGATAATGTCTCGACCAAATACCTGAACACGATGGCCCAGCCAATCTGACACATAAAGCAAACCATCACAACTAATTTATGGCAGTAGTCTTTGTGTAGTGCTTTGTAATTTCAGTGCAAATTTTTAGCCTTTATTTATTCTTTCTTTTAATCCACTCCATACATTTTTTTGTGGATTAGCAAATTGAGGTCAAAATGCTGAGTAACCCCCCAGACACAACTAGGAAGCATCTTGACCAGGTTCTCTGACCCATTTCACAGTGGTGCCAACACAGCCAGACTCCAGAGCTGTGCCCCTTCCCTGGGGTCAGACTCGCCCTTGAAAATAATAATCCAAAAAGAAAGACTGATGTGAACCTGTCAACCAAAAGAATTTATTATTGTGGGTGCCAAAGAGGAGGGCATAGGACTGAGGAATACCTCTCATATTCTTCGTTTGTAATGTTACCTATGAGCAATGGTTTTACTAATACCCTCTTTTCCTTATTAGAGATGATCTGGTCCAACCTTGAAGGTATTTTCTTTAAAACAGATGTCTTTTTAGGGGCACCTGTGTAGCTTCATCAGTTAAGCATCTGACTTGATTTCAGCTCAGGTCATGATCTCCTGGTTCATGAGATCAAGCCCCACGTTGGACTCTGCACTCTTAGTGTGGGAGCCTGCTTGGGATTCTCTCTCTCCCTTTCTCTCTGCCCCTCCCCTGCTCTCTCTCTCTCTCTCTCTCTCTCTCTCTCTCTCTCCAAATAAAAAAATAAAATAAAATAAAATAAAAAAACCAGATGTCCTTTTAAAAATCAGTTTCATACATGAAGCTTTTATATATTCATTCCAGTGACTGTTTGTTCAGTGTCCCTCATATGCCAAGGAAGAAGGTAAATCCCCAGTAGTAAAGCACTGGACACCAGACACAAAAGTGTGCATGCTGTATGATTCCATTTAGATGAAGTTCAAGAACAGGTAGAACTAAACTCAGAATAGTGAGTACCTTTGGTGGGAACTATTGACAGGCCGGAGACACACAGGAGGCTTCTGGGTGTTGGAAATGGTCCGTATCTTGATCAGAGTAGTTGTTAGCACAGACGTATATGTAAATGAAAAATCACTGAGCTTGTACACCTGAGATTTGTGAGCTTTATTGCCTGTCTGTTATATCTAAATTATATTAATTTTTAATGTTTATTTATTTTTGAGAGAGAGAGAGACACAGAGTGCGAGCGAGGGAGGGGCAGAGAGAGAGGGAGACACAGAATCTGAAGCAGGCTCCAGGCTCGGAGCTGTCAGCACAGCTTTTTAAATTTTAAAAAGAAATGTTATCCTAGAAGAAAAACAGAAGAATAGTTGGGGCAGGGGGACAAAAAAAAAAAATGAGCATCGGGAAGTGCTCATTTCCAGCATTGCGCTGGTAAGTGGAACCATGAGCAAAATAAGAACATAACAGGGACACAGGGGTGGCTTAGTTGGTTGAGCGTCCAGCTTTGGCTCAGGTCACGATCTCACGATTCAGAAGTTCGTGCCCCACATCGGGCTGTCTGCCATCAGCACCAAAGCTGCCAGGGCAGAGCCTGCTCAGATCCTCTGTCCCCTTCTCTCTCTGCCCCTCCCCCACACGTGCTCTCTCCCTCTCTCTCTCTCTGTCTGTCTCTCTTTCTTCTCTCTCTTTAAAAAATAAATAAACATTAAAAAGGGGGGGGGGGACATACCAGGTGGACATTTGTGGCAGAGTCAAGGGAGGCAGCAAGACCATAGGACTAGCACCTTTTTCAGCAGAAGCTTGCAGAGCAAAGCCCAACTCCGGGATGGGATGGAAGGAAGAAAGGAAGTTGGGAAATTCTGCTTAACACAATGAAATCACGAATATGCTATCTCCCGAACATCTCGGGGAAGGGGTGAATGCAAAGCCCCACATTTTCTTAGGAGATTTACAAGTCAAAGAATGAAGTGAAACATGACCTATTGTACTAGCAAGGTTTGGAAAAGCGAAACTGCTTTTTACTCTAAAGCATGATTTCCAAAAATCTGGAGCCATCACGTGTGGATGAGTCGGTCGTATCTCCTGTGGGATCCTCGAGGAAATGGTATGTGGTCTGGTGGTGGGCCAAAGGAGTTACCTAACATTTTGGTAGAAAGTTCTGGTATGATGAAACCTCCTGGGTGAATGTTTTATGTCCCTGACCACGAAGACCCTTCCAGGGTAGGTGCAGATTTCTCTTTACATCCAGGAATAAAAGCTCTATAGAGTGGCATTGTTCTCTTCCTAGCCCATGCTCCCCAGAGACTGTTCTCAGATGACAAACAAACAAACAGCTGCAGGCATGGATTTCTGGATTTTTTGATGGTTTCTAAGAATTGCTTGGGGATTTGGTGAAAAGAGAATTCTCCCAAATAGAATCATCTTGGATTTTCCAATTACATGCTCTAATTGCAACAAAGACCCAGGGCTCTAAGTCAGTCTGCAGCCTGTGTGCTTGACTCATTGGAACCAGAGGGAGCTGGCCAAGACCATTGTGGCCCGCGGCCTGGCAATTGCCTTTGATTGGACTCTGCTGCCAGACTGAGTGTGAAGGAGCCGGGCCATGTCCCCCAATGATTTTGACTAAGAATTCCCCACTTAGTTTCTGAAGAAGCATGCTCTGAGCCATTGTGGCCGCCGAGTTGAGGGGCTAGCAGGGACTTCACTGGGCTTCTTACAAGCAATGCTTGTGGGTCTGGGTCCATCCTGGTTGAAGATTCCTGGATGCCAAACCCTCCTGGTAAGGAATGTGCCAGCTGCCAACCATCCTCTAACCACCATCACAGCCTAGGGGCAGTGACCATATCTCCAAAATCTGAGACATATGAGTGTAAGAGGAGCATAGTGATCTGGGCAAGATTAATCTAGCAGTCATCTTGCCAAATGTTTATTACTCTTCCAGAATGGTCTCTGTTCCTTCACCTTTTAGCCACTTCCCTTCTCCTTCTCCTCCTCCTCCTCCTCCTCCTCCTCCTCTTCTCTCTACTTTTCTGTCTCTCTCCTGTGTGTTCAATCATAACCTTTATTTCCCTTCTCTTCTAAACTTTCTAAATCTTGACATTTTAGCTGAGGACTTCCTTTTAGATATGGAAATTGATTTCAAGGAAAAACTAAGAAAAATCCTTGACACTATAAAACACTGGAACAGGGGAAATGAATGCTCAAGTGATCACGTGGTGAGCCATGCAACGTGACATCATTTCCATTCAGCCATATTTATTGCCTCTGCCAGGCATTGGGCCAGATGCTTCAGAAGATCAAGGTGGGACGGAAGGATACAAAATGGATGCACTGATAATAGCCAGCACTTAACAAGCATTCTCTTCATGTCACTTTCTGTGCTAAGCTTTTTCTATTTATTCGCTCATTTAATCCTTTCAAAACTTTATGAGGAGGGCTCTGTTGGCCCTCTATTACAGAAGGGGAACCTGAGGCTTAGAAGTTAAATAACTTGACAGGAATGACCAGCTAGTTAGTGGGGAGGCTGTCTGATCCCAGAGCACTAAGCTGTGCGCAGAGCCCTTCATTCACATTGTCTTACTCTGTCGTCACAACTAACTTGCAAAGTAGGCTGTGTCATCCCTGTTTCAGAGATGATGAAACCGAGTCAGAAAGGTTAAGTAGCTTATCTAATATCCCACAGCTAACCAGTGACATGAAAATTTGAACACAAGCTTGTTTATCTCCAGAGTGTATGTTCTTTCCACCAACTCATGTGGCCACAGTCTCCAAAATTAAGGATCCTTTCATTTACTAAGAATATTAAGACATATAAACAGCTATGGAGTGTCTTCAGGGAAACAAGGTGTGGAGGAAGAGAGGCCATCTCTGGTTGAAGGTAAAGAAAGGCCTCCTGGGGAGGGAAGCACTGAGAGGGGCTGAAAGGGATTAAAAACCATGGCCCAACAACTGCTCCACATCTCCAAGCAGCAATGATGGCCTTAGCCTGGCTTGCTGTGTGGGGGTCTTAGTGTTCTCTCTCTCTCTCTCTCTCTCTCTCTCTCTCGGTTCAGAAATCTTTGGCAGAAGGATATCCAAATAGAAAAAGTAGAAGGAATTATTATGGAATGGTTATAGTTTTCCAAGAATATTACACAATGTTTTGCATACTATCAAAAAACCCACCTCTGATTAGTAATAATGACTACTTCGAGCTCTGGTGGCATCTTTCACCCAAACGCCTACCTCACAATCAAGGCAGCCTCATCATCAATAAGGAGACTGCCTCCCTGTCCTGATTGCTATCTTAAAGTGGGGAAATGTTTCCAGGGCAGCCAAGATGGGATCTGTAAGTGGGTCACTAAGCCTCATAGAGAGGAGTCCCAGGATCCTCCCTCCCTCTCTGAGCTTGCTTTCTTGGCCCCCAGAAATGGCACATTTGTGTTGAGTGCCCGCTTTGGGTCAGGAACTATGCTGAGGCTGGGAGATGTGATGGCCTCCATGGAAATGAGGCAGAGGTGCTGCTATACCAGAAATGCCTCCAAATCTCTGCTCATGGTGAGGTCCTCCTGTCTGTTGCATAATGCAAATCTTACGTAACTCGCCTTTGAGCAACCTAGAATCTTGCTTCAAATCAAAGGTTTCACAACTGCATAGTTGATTTCCAGCATCCCATATTGCACTTAGTCTAATTATCAGAGACTAGAGAAGAAACCAGGTCAACTCCAAGAATTTGAGAAAACAATAATCAGTTCTTACGAACTCACTAAATGGGCCAAGTCCTGGGATTTGAAGCCAGGTCTGTTGGTGGAGTGGAGAGAGGGTGAGAATCAGGGCTGTCTTCACAGAGGGACTCTTGAATTAGGTTTTAAAGGCTTAACAGAAATGTATAGGCAGACAGAGGTGAAATAGTCCCTCCACACAAAGTGAAAACATGTGCAAAAGTATGGGGGTATGAAACCGATGAGTTCATGAAACTATGGTAGTTTGGCATAACAAACTGGTGAGATCTACTATATCCTTTTAGTACAAGAGGATTCCTGCAAGCTCACTGAAAACTCTGGAACATCTGAGATACTCTCCAAGAGTCTGTTGGCATGAGAATTCCATAGCCTCTTGGAGGAAAATGCATAGCTGACCTTCCTCACTGGCTCACATCTCCAGGACTATCAGGATTAAAATGCTAGTTTGCAGAGATCACGAATGTTCTTCAAGTGGGTCCTCACTTGAGCCTGGAAGTCATCTTGGAATATAAGACCCAGGAGAAATTGGCCTCCGATTGGAATGCGCTGGTTGACTACTGGTGAGGGGGACAAGTTTCTGAGAATGATATACACTTGTGTTTCTTAAATGCTTTCCCCTCAATCCTTGAAATGGAGAGGGAGTGAGTCAACTGAGAAGGAGAGCAAGTGGGAGCCACAGTGGATGTGAAGCACTACCGACAGAGCTCATGGGCTCTTTGGAAAAGCCATTCCAAAGCTTTCTCCCTGCACCATGGTCTGTGCTGCTGTTACTCAGAAGAAAGTCGCAGTCCTTGGATCTGCTCCTAATTAGGTCAAGGCTTTATTTACAAACCCTTCCAGTGATGGGATGTCATTCTAATGCCTGTGAAATGTGTTGACGTCACTGCTGTAGTATCTCAGTCCAGAACACCAGCCCCAAAGGCACCACATGGCAGAGGCTGTCGTAGCTGGTGTTTTCTCATTGATAATAATGAAAGTACTCCATAGTAACCAACACGTGGGTATCACTTTGCCCTGAAACAAGCCATTTTCATATATAAGATTTCCTTTATCACCTATTACATAAGCCTCAGGTAAGCATCTCTAACGATAACTCTAGTTTACAAATGGGGAAATTTAGCTTCGAAGAGATGATACAGATTTCATGATGTCGTACAGATAGTGAAGGACAGCGCAAAGATTTGGGGGCCAGCTCTTTATGGCTCCAAAGCCCATTGTCTTTTCAACGTGTTTGCTATCGAAGCCTTTTGAGGCTCCATAAACTAATACACTTAAGTCCTAGTGCTCCTAAATGTCCTGTAGTTCGGCTGTCCTTTTACTCAAATGCAACCACTCAGTTTGGGGTGGGAGAAAAGTACGGCAACCTTGTGTACTCAATGACGAGGCACCAAGCCACACGCACGCTGAATACGTCTGGATACTCACAGCAACCTCCCTTGAAAGTTGCCTGTCTCGGGAAGGGGTGATTGCGTTTTTCTTGTTCACCACTATATCCCCAGCACAGTGCCTGACACTTGGAAGACATTCAGTTGAACTGAGATGCTCATCTTTATCCCCATTTCTTAAAGGAGCCTGAGACTCTGAGGAGCTAACCAGCACACTTGAGATTATAGGGCCTGTGAGTGGCAGAGCAGGAGCTCAGACATAGGCTGCTGGTGGCCACAGATCCCAGTCTGTCCTCTGCCTGGAGCTGAAGCTGCCCGGCAGCCTTTCCAGCTACCAACTCTTTCTCTGAACTAAAGAGAGTTAATGAAATTGCCCTTGCATTTATTTGCCCAACTTGGATGTCCAAAGGGGGTGTGTATGTTAGCATGCACACGTGCTTGTACATGCTTGGGTGTTCGGGGAGGATTTATAGAGTATATAGCAGTGCTTTCTACTTCATTTGCTTTTAGTCAGGAGACTCTAAATTTCTGAGAATCCATTGCTAGGAGCATTTCTAGGAGACTGCTCATTTTGCCAAGTTTCTAGATAAAACATTCTGCACGTTCTTTCATTCTTGCTGGGATATTTACCTTAGATTTAATTAAGACTATCTTATGTTTCTTTTCCTTTTTCTACAAACTAGACCATCCTTGAATGCCAAGCAAAGTTAATCTTAGTGCACGAAAGACCCAGCTCACTAGGATTGCCATGTGAAAAACACAGATTTTACCACAGTGATGGGTCTTTCATCCTTGGGGGTAAGAACTGGGGTGGGGGGTTGCCTCCTTCATCTCAGAGGCCGCAGACATCTATGATTAACTATACAAAAGTGCCAGTTTGATGATAAAAGCTGTACTTAACATTGATTCCTCTGCTATGGCAGGAGTCTGGGGGGTGCAGCATTTTTTTTTTTAATGGAAGCTTTTGTTAACATCAGATATCTAATTAACTTAGGTTTTAAAACGACTGAGGTGCTGTGTCCTCAAGAGAGATGGTTATCAGAATAGTTTCATCTCACACAATTACACTACACCTACTCTAGAAGAAAGAATTAAAATGTTTCTTTCCTAAAGAAAGCCAATGTATCGAATAACAGGGAAGCATTCTGTGGTGGGATCCCTGTCCATGCAGTTGAGGCTAGATCAACTTACTAACAAGCATAATCATCATATCCAGAGTTCGCCTCAGGAAATGCCTTCCAGAATTAAAAAAACAAAAACAAAAACAAAAAAACACAGCGTCTGTGCCCACAAGGATGATTTGGCTCCCCCGACGATGAAAGGCTCCAGCTGCTCTGCACTTATAATCAAACTGACTCCCCCCCTAGCCTCCCCCTGCTCATCCATCACACGGTAATAACAGAGTTGCTGTGGCTGCCGATCTCCAAAATGGTGTTTAGGGCATCAAATGCTTCCACTACCACCTCCTTGCATGATGACTCCCAAGTGTGTGTCTTCAACCCAGGTCTTCCTCTCCCATTCCCCTAGACTCCGAATCAAGCTCCTCAGCTGCTGTTGGACATGGAGACTTGCTACCAATACTCTCCAAGACAATGTCTCCAAAACCAAGCTCACTCTCTTCCCCTCTTCGCCTCCCAGCACAAACGCACTCCTTTGCTCAGATTCCCCGCCTTACCAGCCCCACTATCCTGACAGTCGCTCATGACCCTTATTTTAAGGGTTAACATTATTATTTTTTGGTAGACTTTATGTTTGAGAACAGTTTTGGATTTACAGAAAAATTGGGAAGAGAGTGCTTATATACCCCATAGTTAGTTTCCTTGTGAGCATCTTATATTAGTGTGGTTCATTTGTTACATGTCATAAACCAGTATTGGTACATTGTTAACTAAAGTCCATACCTTATTCAGATTTTACCTCAAATATCCATTTTTAGGCCATTTGGGTGGCTCAGTTGGTTAAGCATCTGACTCTTGATTTCAGCTCAGGTCATGATTTTGTGAGATTGATCCCTGCATCAGGCTCTGCACTTACAATGTGGAGTCTGCTTGGGATTCTCTCCCTCTTTCTCTACCTCTTTCCCACTCTCTCTCTCTCCCTCTCTCTCTCTCTCTCTTGCCCTCTCCCTCTCAAGTAAATAAATGTTAAAAAATAAAATAAAATAAAATAAAATAAAATAAAATAAAATATCCATTTTCTGTCCAGGACCCCATCCAGGACACCACATTACATTTTGTAATCATGTCTCATTAGTTTCCTCTCGGCTGTGAATCCCTCAGGCTTTCTTTGTTTTTAATTAGCTTAATAGGTTAGACTACTGGTGGTCAGGTATATTCTATAATATCCTACTGAAATTTGCTGATGTTTTCTCATACTAAAATGGGGTTATAGGTTATTAGGATAAACACTACAGAAGTTAAGTACTGACATTATTTGTAAAGCATTGTTTGGACATTGGACAGGGTTGGTCACTGCCTTTGTTTAATAGAGGAAAGGTTAATAGTAATTCTGATATTGCAGTTATTAAACCGAATCATAGTTGTTGTTTTTTTCCTCTTCCCTTCTAGTCTGTAAACTCTTTGAGGGTAGAGACTGAGCCTGATTCATCTCTTTATCTTCAGAATCTAGCACTGGGCATGAGCCCAAGTCTATGACTGAGACTTGAAAAATGGGCTTGAGAAATGTTTGAAGCTTTGGTTCATTGCCTCATCTGTAAAGTGGGATAATAGAATATATTTCTAAGGATTTTTTATGATGAAATTAAAATATTAAAATCCTCCGCACGGGGCCTTGCACACAGAACAAGTACTCAAATATGTTACCTGTTACCACTTCTATCACCGTCATTAGGATCTATGTGTTATGCAAGATACACTGGAGACCCAAAGACTTCACTATGTTCTGCTCCATATCCAAAGTTGTAAATTTAGTGATTCAATGGGAATGGAAGGGCCAAGCTCAGCTTTACGCTTTATAGAATTCTCTTCTGTAAAATTCATGCTGCATTTGGTGCACTCTGATAGGACTACTTTGACAAGACTCCTTAACAATGGTCCAGATCCAAAAGAAACATAAGGCATCTACTATCAAGGCCTTATGAATTGACTGCCACTAATAATACAAGGCAGCATTTGATGAGAAGCCAACCAGAGGCAGTGTGGATGTGGGAAGTTCTGAGAAGGGGCTGTGTCTGTGTGGGCTCTATTGTTACAAAGACCTGATAAGTGGGCATGGAAGGATGGGTCACATTTTGATAGGCAGAGAAAAAGGCTATAAAGTCATAAGCAGGGATCTGGAAAGAGTGAGTACACAAAAATTCAGTGCCTGAGAGGACCCTTACCTGCCTGGCCCCAGGATTTAGGCCAACAAGAGTAGGAGGCGACATTGGACAGGACATTAGAGCAAGATAACAGGATGGGGGTGGCTTGAAAGCTGGCCTGTAGAGTAAAGGAGAGACACTTATATTTTTGAGCAAGAAATAAATGGGTAAAGATGGAATTTTCAGGAAGTAGCTATGCCTGCAGTGGGCATGACTAGCTGGAGAGGGAAAGACTAGTGGTGAAAAGATTAAGTTCATTCATTCATTTATTGATCCATTGGTCACATATGTACTTGGCAGATACTTACCGAGCTCCTTTCAGACTCTGGGCATATGCAGGCATATAGGTCTTAGTCCCTGCCCTCAAGGGTCTTATAGACTAGAGAGAAGGGGAGATTAAAGAAGTCTCTGCTCTTCACCAGACTAGATCACAGAAAAGCCAGAGAGAAAAGATGGGAATAATATGTGGGAGATAGATAGATCAATGGATAAATTAGATAACATATCTCTTATAAAAGCAAATGAAACAAGTTATGGTTCAAGAAGTAGGAGGAGAATCTAAGAGGACAGAGGTTTAAGAAGGGAGTAATCAGTGATGTCAAACACTACTGGTACAAGATACAGAACTTGCCCAGGGACAATGACACCTAACAGCAACAATGACAATAAACAACAACGACGACAACAACAATAATACCACTTTTAAACAATTGCTGTGTTCCAGAACCTGAAACCATTCTTTTTTTTAATGTTTATTTATTTATTTTTTGAGAGAGAGAGAGAGAGAGAGAGAGCGAGAGCGAGCACAGAGCCCAATGCAGGGCTCGAACTCATGAACCATGAGATCACAACCTGGACCGAGATCAAGAGTGGGACACTCAACCAATTGAGCCACCTAGGCTCCTCAGAACCTGAAACTATTCTAACGCACTTCATATATGTTTTCTCATTTTTCTTTGTGCCTAATGCAGCATAAGGTACACAGTACTTCTCAATAAATGACTCATATTCTAGGCCAAACTTGAGCACTCTTAGGAATCTGGCTGTTTGAATAATATGGCTGGTGCTGGAATGTCAGAAGTGGGGTTTATAGGTTGATAGAGTAGTAGTTTCTTTCCTTTGGTCACACTGTCTGGGTTAAATCATTGGTTTACTCCTAAATGGTAAAATCTGGTCTGATAACATACCTTCCCTTTGTCCTGTATGAGAATGCATTTCTTATTATGTGGGGTTGGGTGGAGCCCAGAATGTTCTTCAACCTAAACTCTCTGGCAAATAGGACCACTGAGTAATAGCCTGGACCTTTGGGAGATCAGTTATTCTTTTCCTAAAGCATTGATGTTCCAAAGCACATTCTAAAAAAAGAGAGCGTGTGTTCTGAGCATAGACTCGATTCAGACAAGGAATCTGGGGAGGTGGGCAGATGGAGATGGACTGTACTTTCAAGAAAAGTGGTTGATGGCCTTGTTCTCTCCATGGCATCTCAGAACTGCTTGATATTCATCCAGAAACTGATCATATTTTAGAACAACAGGAGATTTCTGCTGAGTAACTGTTTGTCTGGGGAACCAAGTCTCTCTCAGAATGCAAGGGGTGACATCATATCAAAAAAAATTATTATCATTGGTGTGCCTTCCATTTAGGCTAGGACTCACTAACTGTCAACTGCATGCAGTGGCTTTCCACATATATATGAGTTGCCCATCCAACAATCTCTTTATAAAGAGCTTTCAGAGATACAGTGGAGTGCATTATAAAGTTACAGAATACAAATAAGAAAAACAAACACGTTTTTAAAACTCAACATGTTTAAAGGGGGAAGAGGAATTTGGGTGCTAAAATAAACCTTAGCAAGCATCTCCTTTAAGCCAGCAAGCCTACATCCTGCTCATAAGGCCTGCCCTAATAAAAGACAGGCCTATAATGCCCTCTGCATCATGGACTTAGTTCTAAACTCTTCTTGCCCTGATGTTCACTGCACTTCTGGAGGGCATAGAGCATGACATAGGTATTTGTTAGGGTGGAAGATTTCGCCCACGATCACTCATGTAGGGAATCCAGGATTCGAACCTTGTTCTTCCATCTGCTCCCAATTTCTTCCTGTCCATCTGGTGGCCTTCCAAAGGCTGACATTGACCCCATGATCAATTAAAAGTTACAGGCAAAATCAGGTTCCTTCAGAAAGCATGAACCAGTCTGGAAGAAAGAAGTGGGACAGCGATTGTGAGAATAAAGGGTTAGGTGACAGGAATCAACATTAGTGGGTAGCTTAGTTATGATAAAGAAGAAAAAAAAAAAAACTAGTCACTACAGTTACCTGCCTTGTCCTTTCCAAGACCCTTTTGCTCTTTACCCTGTGTTTCCTGTAAGTACATCCTCTTGTACATGGTACTTTGAAATCATATGTCTACCAAGTACATGATTTAAGTTTTGCTTTTCAAATGTGTATGAGGACTTGTGTTATATAGGAAAGCTGGTCAGAGGCCATGCCTGTGGTGGCAGTAAAGCAAACCCGGTGGGTTGTTCTGTCCCAGCTATTGCAACATTTAACTTCACAATTCATAAAATATTTCAATACTGGAGGGAGGGAGATGTGAGGATGGGCTGCTGCACAGGGGAGAGAATGGAATCCTATGTGATCAGGAAGAAGCCAGACAGCCCCCATGGTGCTGCCCTCAGGGCATAAGGGGGGCTCCAGGGTTTGGCCACCTGCTCCCAGGGAGAATGCATCACAGGTGAGATATGTGCCTTGTTCAACCTGGACCTGGCTTCATTTACTTTTAATTCTGTGTCTCCATGGAAACTTCCAGTGAATGGTAGAGACGGAATGGGAATGGAGTCCCATCAGCAGCAGGTCCTCATGGGTGGGAATCCCAAATCCTTTTAACTTGCTTGGTAGTACTGTGGGATTTCCATAACTACACACACACACACACACACACACACATTTTCCTGAACTTTACCCCTCTGTCTAAAATCCATTGTTCCTGAAATCATAGCAGATTTGTCAACATTTGACTTGGGATGGATGGGAAGAAAAATAAAGCAGGGTACAGTAATTCAATTTGACAAAACTCAATGTTTATTCAACTTAGCTCAAATGTTTGTTTAGCACCCTACTAGACCATGGTGTGGGGAACCAGACAGGGTTTCTGCCCCAAAGAATCCCAGCCAAATCGGTACACTCCAGGCTCATGTTTCTTTCAGGGCAGCACTCACGTGACCAGGCTTAGTTTCACCTTGTGGGCTTATGAAAATTCAATTCTTTGGCCACCTGCTGGCTTACCAAATTATCTAGTGTGGTAGGACCCAGGAATCTGTGTTCTTAAAAAGCCATCACAGGTGACTCTGACACATTGTAACTTTGAGATTATCTGCCTTACTTTGGCTCCTAACCAACTATGGTGTTTTATTTCTGGACCTGAAACACAAGAACTTAGTGGCCCACCTGGTGATGAGGGCCACCACACCACATTTGCAGCACACATTTCTTGAGCCTCTAACATGCAGGAAATTGCAACTGACTTCACCTGGGACTCTGGAACAAAAATATCTTGGCCCAACCAAAAGCTCTTCTTGGCCCATATATCACAAGAACAAACCATAGAGAAAAAGATACAACCATAACTTGAGAAGTATAATGGAATTCAGTGCCAAGACTTTAAGTTCAAATGTACACATTAGACTGGCTCCCTTCCACCACCTGGTCCCCAGCACTAACCTTTGAAGTGGGTACTTTGACCATCTGTGTTTCACAGAATGAGGGTGTCAGCTCAACAATTCTGAGTGGCCTGTCCATACTACAGAAATTTTAATCCAGCTCCCCTAACTCCAACTCCAAGATTATTAGAAGCTTCCACTTTGGGAAGAACATTTCTATAAGGTCCATATCCAAGGGTATAATGCTTCAACAGGAAATGGGGCAGATGTAGGTCAACCACAGCCACTGGGAACAGGCTGAGATATGTTGTTATAGGTCATTGACCTAAGCCTTGGATCATAGGTTGGGTCATAGGCCTGCCTTTGCTGCTTACTAACTAGGTGACCTCTGACATGTTATCACTATCCATGCAGTTCTCCAAACTCAAAGCCCATGGCTTGTCCTCAACACCTCCCTCTCACTCTTCATGTAATCCATCCTTACAGATTTTGCCTTCTGAATATCTTCAAGTTTGCACACTCTTCATCCCCACTGATATCACCTTAGAAGTCACAGCATGTCAGTCCCTTACTTAAAACCCTTCAACAGCTCCAATTTATCTTGGGATAAAATGGAATCTCTTGCTATGGCCTCCAGGGTCCAGCATACCTCCACAGACTCATCCTGAGCCACTTGTTGTTTTGCTCTCTGGGCTCCGGTCACAATGGTGTTTCTGTCTTTCAAATACTCCATGTTCCTTTCTGCTCTGAAACCTTGAGAGACCTTGGTCCTCCCCAGGGAATACTTCTCACGTCCTAATTCACCCACTGAACTCAACTCATGCTTCAGATCTTAGCTCATTATCATTGCCCTTGGGGGCCTTCCTCATTCCTCCTGCCCCCTCTTCCCTACCACTAACTCAGTTCCTCCTGTTACACACTCTCCTAGTTTGCTGCACTTACCATAGTTGGCAATTATGCAGCCTGTGGTGACTTCCTACCTCATCTATAGAGTGTGAACTCACTCTTAGTACCTGATTACAGAAACTGGGACGTTGTAAAAACAGTAACAGTGGAGCTGGTGCTGGTGCAGCTTATACCAGTAGCTAATGTCATTGTGTGAAGCATGTGCCAGTCTTGCTCTTAAGTGCTTTCTTGAGCCAGTTCTCTTAAACCTGAACAACCTGGGATGAATTAATGTACCTAATTTCTCTGAGCATCATTTTCCTTATAGACAAAATGGAGAAAGTAACATGTGAGAAAATCACAACCAAATTTGAAGTACTTTGTATTTTCTTTAACAATTCACAAATGAAAGGATTTAATATTTTATTTTATTGCTATTTACTTAAATTCGAGTTAGTTAATATACAGTATAGTCTTGGCTTCAGGAGTAGAACCCAGTGATTCATCTCTGACGTATGACGTCCAGTGCTCATCCTGAGAAGCGCCCTCCTTAATGCCCATCACCCATTTAACTCCTCCAGCACCCTCAGTTTGTTCTCTGTATTTAAGAGTCTCTTAGGGTTTGCCTCCCTCTCTGTTTTTATCTTATTTTTCCTTCCCTTCACCTGTGTTCCATCTGTTGAGTTTCTCAAATTCCATATATGAGTGATATCATAAGACATCTGTCTTTCTTTGATGACTTATTTCACTTAGCATAATACCCTCTAGTTACATCCACATTGTTGCAAATGGCAAGACTTCATTCTTTTTCATCACTGAGTAGTATTCCATTATATGTATATACCACATCTTTATCCACTCATCAGTCAATGGACATTTGGTCTCTTTCCGTAATTTGGCTATTGATAGTGCTGCTATAAACATTGGGATGCATATGCCCCTTTGAAGTAAACATTTTTGTATCTTTTGGATAAATTCCTAGTGGTGCAATTGCTGGGTCATAGCGTAGTTCTATTTTTTTAATTTTTCCATGGGTTTTAAAAATTATAAGCATGTGTATATAAAGCCACTTTTACTTTATTTTTTAATTTTTTTTTAATTTTTTAAGTTTATTTATTTTGAGAAAGAGGGAGAAAGAGAGGGAGGAGCAGGGAGAAGGAGAGACCGAATCCCAAGCAGGCTCCATGCTGCCAGTACAGAGCCCGATGCTGGGCTTGAAACCGTAAATCCCGAGACCATGACCTAAGCCAAGGTCAAGAGTCAGACGCTTAACTGACTGAACCACCCCAGGTGCCCCACCCTTTACTTTATTCTAAATCATCATTTCTCCACTTAAAAAAAAAATTATCACCACCAATCCCCAACAAAGAGAAAACATAAATTAAGATGTAAATTTTCCCTAATGAGAGAAATTCTTAAGATTTCTTTGGGTAGAGTAGAGCTTTGGAGGGCCACAAACCATGGGAATACCTAAGTTCTTTTCTTTTTCTTCTACATCCAAGATGCAATTTTTATCCCTTTGGCAGTAATATCCTCCATTCAAGAACAAATGTCCTAAAAGAAATGAAAGAGGAAAGGAGAAAGGGAAGAAGAAAGGGAGGGAGGGAGGGAAGGAAGAGTAAATTGGAGGAGCTGTAGAGATGCCTTAATGGAAGATGATGGCTGGAGAAGCCCATGAAGCCAAGCCACCAGTTGTCCGCACTGTGATGGGGCCACCTCTGCTCCTCATATTCCTCTCTATTCCTCTCTGTATGAATGTCTGTTCCCTTCTCATTTCTTCCACTTCTCCCTCCTCAACTGCCATCCTGAAACATGCCAGATGAGGCTCAATGGTGTGTGATCTGAGTGTGAGCATCCGGGCCCAGGTGCCGTCCTCAAGGATGTACAACTTACTGATGACAGCATTCCACCCAGAGAAGAGTTGAGAAAGGCATAACCCCTTTGGGAGAATCTGGAGAGGCTGCAGAAAGTAAAGTAGCCTTTGGATTTGGGCTGGAAACAGGGACAGGGCTTTGATAGGCAGTGATAGGAAGGGTGAGGCTGAGGGGAGGAAAATAAAGGCATCAAGAGTAGAGGATGCGGCCAGGGGAATATTTGGTATGATGATGTCTGCTATGACGGGAAGGAGTGGCAAGTAAGACTAGAACTCCTGGAGATTCTTGAACGACAGGATTAAAGATTTACTAGGAGTCATGGACTGGTCATTCACTGGTGGAGTGATCCATACTGGCAGCTGAATGGAGAGTGAAGCAGGAGCAGATAGAAGGAACCCAAGGAGCAAAGTTTTCTCATAGACCAGGACCACATCTCCCAACCACACTTTCGACTGTTGGAGCTCAATGTTGGGGGGGAGGGGCAGTCCTGTGCATTGTAAGACGTTTAGTGGCATCTGACCTCTACCTACTAGATGCCAGCTGGGACAACCAAAAATGTATCCAGACATTGCCAGTGTTCCTTGGGGGACAAAATTGCCCATTTGAGAACAACTGAGCTAAACAAGGACTAAAGAGGGACTGACCCAGGGTGGCCACAAAGGAAAAGGAGGACAGCCACCAGACAGCTGGTGTTTTAAACTTTACAAATGTGAGGATAAGGCAAATGTGTTTCAAGTATGAATGGTCGGGAAAACGGCAGTAAAATTCATGGAGAATGAGCATAGAGAGAGGGAGAGAGAAAATCCTAAGTAGGCTCTGCCCTGTCAGCACAGAGCTTGACATGGGGCTTGAACTCACAAGCCATGAGATCATGACCTGAGCTGAAATCAAGAGTCAGGTGCTTAACCGACCGAGCCAACCAGGCTCCCCAAGGAATTTCATTTTTAAAATGCTTTGCTTGCTATTTCTGGACACGCGTAGAGATAGAGATGTCCTGTAAGTTAATAGATGTACAGAAAAACTCTCATGAAGCAAAGAATAGGTGGATCGGTGGCATCTGTCGAAAGAGAATGGAAGCTAGAGACAGAATCATGGTGATGAACAGAATCACGACAAGAACATCTAGAGATGAGAGCTGAGTTTAGAACCCTACGTAGTGGTTCTTGCAACGAAGAGTAACAAGGTATAAGCAAAGCATATTTTCCATGGTGTAGCCCGGATGGTAAAGAAGAATAAACCGAGCTCCTTGGGAATCCAGATGCTCGGCTCAAAGCTATCTCGAAAAGCAGTTTTCATTGCAATTGCAAGTTTCATCTTTAAATTTCTTTTGAAATATGTAGCTTAGCACGTATTATGGATTGGTTTGGTTTGCTTTGCCATGAAAATATTTTAAAGTATTTACTTTCTCCCCACAATGCTTAAGCAGTATAGATAGTCTAGTAGATTCAACTTTACTGGCCAACGGTTTTGCCCGCCCCCTCATCCAGGGCACTCATACCCTTGTTTGAGATACAGGAGTAGAGAAAATAATACAGAATTGGGAATTTGACAAATACGAATGCAGTTTCTTATCCTGCCACTCATTAGCTGTGTGACCTTAAGCAGGTATCTTGAGCTCTCTGAACTTTGGTTTCTCAACACTAAAATTGGGCCACTACTGCCAACCTCCATTGTGAAGGTCAAATGAGATAAAATATATAAAGGGAATAGCAGATGTTTAATAGGCAGCTCGTTTATTGTTTGGATGAGGGAGAAAGAAGGTGGGATGTATAGAAGCAGAGAAGGGATGGCTGAGATACTAAGAAAAGGTAGGTTAATATCCTAACAGCTTGAGGAAGACACCATTCCCAGAGTTAAATCATTTTGTAGCATTATCAACTGGCTCAGAAAGGTAAAGGCACCTGAAAAGAATCTTTGGAATTGGCATCTCAGCTTCTTTTCTGTGGAACAAGAGAGCAGTGATAGGGACCGGCTGGGTGGTGCAGTGCAATTAACTAGCAAGTGGAAGGTGACTAGGAGGAAAAAACCTAGAACATTCTTCCCACCAATTTGATGAGGAAGGAAAATGCCGTGGTATGGGAGGTAGCGAGACTGGACAAGGTCATGAAGATGAACTTACAACGGACTACCTGAGCTTTGAAAAATCCATTAGAAAAAGAGCTAATAGGCAGCACAACCTGAATGGAACATCCACACGTAGGACAGTACGTCAGTTGTGGGCTTGCATCTTGCATTTTTTTAGGCAAACATTAGAAAATCACTCATTGCAGATTTCTTGCACTGTTACACATATACACATATGCACCATGGCTCTATGGTTATTACGAGTATAAGCAAATGCCATGTTTAAAGAAAATCAGACAGAACAGTTTATTATGAGTCTCTAAGACAAAATAAAAATTATGTACCATATCTCCCAGTTAGTACATAATGGAATTTTTTTTCCTTAAAATATTTCCTCCAGCTTGTGTTTCAAACTTTTTAAAGGTTTTTAAAAGTTCTGCCCTAAACAATTCCAACCGTAGTTTAATCTATTGTAACAGTTCCTCGGCACAATGAGTCCTCCAGCATCGTAGCTCGCACCCTTCCCTAATGTGGTAAGATCAGTGGAAGCCCCAGGCTGCTAAAAGATACCTAAGTCTGAAAACATCTGCAGCTCTCTGCAGGCATGTGTTATGGAGGCTGAATCACAAAATATACCGAATCACAGAAACAACAAGTTGATGACAGTGAGATTTTGTTAAAACCACCGTACTGATAGCAACTAGATTTTTAGGCATTGGGATTAGGTATTGACATAAAGCTAATAAATATCCCGCCTTCTTATATAAAGAAGTATAATTTCTTTAAAACTAACAGGGTATCCTGGGAGCAAATCACCATCAGCCACTCCTCTAAACTCCTGGATGTTGTTCTGAGACGTCTCGCCGTGACAGCACCTGCGACACAGGTAAGCTTCGTGGAAATGCTCAGGTGAAGAGGGGCGAGGGGAAGTTGACGGAAGGACAATTTTCACTGATGGCAGGACAAGCGATGAGGAAATAGCTTGGTCACAGCTGGCTCCAATCAAGTCTTTACCACAGAGAACAACTCTCACACTGGGAAGTCAGTGGAATTCTTTATATTTAGGAGTTATTTCTTATAAAAAAAAAATTCATCGTGGCCAGTTTAATAGTGTAAACTTGAGAGGCAGAAATAGCTCCATAAAAACAAAATTAAAACCCAAAACCCTTCTTTCTACTAATTTTGAGTACTATGGGAAAAATCTCTAGCTACTGTTCTTGCTGAGGGGCGTAGGGTGGTCTGCAGAGGTCTGTGGATACTGACATTTTCTTCTCTGGTCATTTCCATGTATCAACTGTAGAGAGAGATCATGGTAATTCCAATGCTTTCTTGTCTAAATACCAAAAGAACTCATCCCCCATAACCAAACACAGGAATGACAAAACGATAATAATCTCCCAAACACGTTAACACGTTCTGTGTGACCTCAGCATGTCTGTAAAGCCTGTTGTGAAAGAACAGTGACAGACAGGCAGGACAAAAATGCATTGACATCACTTCTGCACTGGGCTGAGGTGCAGCCATTACTGAGAAGACAGTAGCCTTTTCCTAGCAGGTCCTGAAGCCACAACAGGGCCCAGGAGGCAATGTCAGGGCCCAGAGCCCTTGCAACAGCTGGCTAGAGTCAGAGGGTGGGGCAGCTGAGCCAGGGGCCAGTGAGACTTTGGAGAGATGGCCCACACATGCCTTAGGCAAGCACATTTAGCTTACCCAAGCAGCTGTTCTTTTCCTCTCCTTCCACATGGAGCATCAGACACCCCCTTCTTCCCTGAGACTTAGGGGCCACGATGACCCGCGGGCCCTCTGCATCTGCTGCCTGGACCGCTGCGAGCACTTCCTAGTCTCTCTACTATCTTCTCCGCTTCTCCCATCCACCCTTGGCATGAACCCTGCAGCGTTTCTGAAAGCAGACTTAGAATGTGCAATTCACTGGCCTGGCAGTCTCCACTTGCTCCCCATCGCCAAGGCTGTAAAACTTCTTCTCCTTAGCCTGCAGTAGAAGGAGCCTCTCATCCTGGCCCCTGCATTTCTCTCCGGTTTTACCTGCCATCCCTTCCCGACTGCTCACTATGTGCCAGCTGCACAAAATTCCACCAGACTTCTGAGACAGTCCGGTCCTTCCCAACTTGGTGGCTTTGCACAAGCTGTGCTGTGTACCTCGCATTCTCCCCTGTGGGAACCCCCTCCCTCCTTCAAGATCCAAACTCAAATGTCATTTCCACAGTGAAGCCGTCACTGCATCTCCCTTGCCACCAAGGATAGAGGGAATAATTCCTTATGCTCCTATGACGTTTTCCACACACCTCCATGAGAGAAGCACTATGGCACAGTGGCCACAAAGATGCACTCCATAGTAGATCGCCAGGGTTCAAAGCCCGGCCCAGTACATGCTACCTCTCTGACCTTGAGCAAAGTACCTCACCTATGCCTCAGTTTCATCAGCTGTAAAACGTGGGAGTAATAATAGTAAATACCACATAGGATTGCTGTCGGAAATAAGTGTGTTGAGCACTTAAAACTTTCAGAAGAGTATCCATTCATAATGAATGCTCAGTGTGTGCTCGCTATTATCCTGTCCGCTAAAAATTGAGTACTGTCATCATCTGCTTAGGTGTCTCCTTGTCTAGAAAAGAGGGTGGGGACTGTGTCTTACTCATGGCTATATTCCTGATGCCTGACAGTTCCATGTAATAGGCCTGCAATAAATGTTTATTGAACAAGTAGATTATTTTCTGGGCAGTAAAATATCCCCATGACTCCAGAGATTTTATCTCAGGGAACTTTATTTATTTCTTTGTTTTGCTCCACGGAAAAGAAGACATTACATAAATCCGTAAAGCACTCTGTCCTGCACAGAGCCACTTGAAGTCCGTCTCATGAGTCCCTCCATGAAGCGGGAGTGTGGCATCCTGATCAGAGTCTTTGTTCTACCAGGGACTGTGTGTCCTTGAACAAGTCACTTTCATTCGTTTGCTCAAAATGTTCCTGTCGAACGTGAGTTATGTGTCGGTTCTAGGGACCAGAGAGAAAGCATTGCGCAAGACAGGCAAGGTTCCTATTCGCGAGGACCTCGAGTAGAGGGAAACAGTGTATCAAGTAATGAATAAGAGAAAGAAAAAAAGTTGGATAGTTTTAAGTGCTATGATTGAAATAAAATAAGAAAACATGTGAGAAAGTGCCTGGAAAGGCTACATTTAAAAAGTAGGTCAAGGAAGGCTTTTCTGAAGGCCAACAGTAACATTTAGACTTGAGGTTGAGGCCTAGGGGAAGAAGAGTCCAAACAGAGGGGTGGGCAGCTGCTGCAAGGGTCTGATGTAAAATTGAACTCGGAGTGCTCCAGGGATCAGAAGAAATTCCGTGTGCCTGGAACTTGGGAGGGTAAGAGTAATACCACCCGAAGTCATTAAGAAAGGCAGGGGCCCCACAGGCGGGGGAAAGAAACTGGATTTTATACTAAGTGCAACAGGTGGTCACTGGAAGGTTTTGAGCCGGACAGTAATATGGTTTGATATCCGCTTTTAGAAGAGCCTAAAGGAGGATGGATTACGAGATAAGCAGAGGCGGGAGAATGAGCCGTGAGACCAGATAGGAGGCTATTCCTCTAACGTAGGTGAATAGCACACAAGCTCAGGTGGTGTCTGTGGAGTAGGACTTGGTGAACCAGAGCCCTGATGCTGACCGATTGAATGTAGGGGTAAAGAAAGAGGAGAATCAAGAACGGTTCCTAAGTTTTTGCCCGTGGTGTTTGAGGAAATCCTGTGGGCGATACGTTCCGCACCTAGGAATACTACTCCACTTCACCTCCCAGGTGGCATACAAGGCTCCCAGTCATTGGATGGGGACAGCTGGGCAAGTACAGAACAGAGGTAGGAGATTCAAGACATCTGTCTTCAAAATGTTAAATTTGAGATGCCTGGTAGATATCCAAATGGAAAAGATATGAAGTTACGTACCCAAGTCTTGAGTTCAGGGGAAGAGGTCAGAACTGTGGATAGATAAGTAGGAATCACTGGCCTCACATAGCGTTTACAGCTACGGGGGCAGGTGTGATCACCTAGGATGAGTATATAGTCGAAGAAGGATCCCGGAGCAGAACCCTGGAAAGGCAGTATTTGTAGGTGGCATACTGCGGTCCAGCAAAATATACCAAAGGGAAGCAGCCAGTATCAAAGCATGAACTCCAGTAGAGGATGTTCTTGGAAGCCAAGAGAAGAAAATGTTTCAAAACAAAGCGATTGGTAAACTGGGTCAAATGCTGCCAAGAGATGAACTAGGAAGAGGGTTAGATTTGGTAACATGGAAATCTTTGGTGCCCTTTCAGCTTCACATCTCATCTCTTGGACTCAGTGTGTCAAAAGAAAAAGGAAGGAAGGAAGGAAGGAAGGAAGGAAGGAAGGAAGGAAGGAAGGAAGGAAGGAAAGGGGAAGAAAGGGAGGAAGGAAGGAAAAGAATGGTTTTCAAACATTTTAAAAGCAGAAGTACTCTTTTCTTAACTCACTAAAAGAACCCCAAGACATGAAACAAAATCAGAGCTGCTGTAGCTGAAGCAGAAACTTCAAGAATGATCTCATCCCATCTCCTTGCTCCTACAATTGACCTAAAGGCAACTCTGAGAAACTCTGGGGCTCCTTGGAGCCTGAAACTGCTGGTGGGGAGCTCTGTAAGGGGCTCTTTGGCTAGGAGAATCTAAGTGGAAAGGTGTGAGTAACTCTCAGTCTGGTAAGCAACAGGCCATTCACTGGCTAGGAACCTCTTTCCATGTGTTGGAAAGAAGACAGCATCCCAGGATTATGGGTAGGAATGCTTTAGGTCGTCTGTAATCATAGCTCATTCTGGTTTCTGTACCCAGTTCCTTCCAGAGTAGGCCATTGGCTGCTTCGGGGCACACCCATTCAACTGGTTTGCCCAGATCCTGCCACTCAGCCACACCTCCCCAAAGCATCCAAAGCCCTTCCTTTGTTGCAAAATGATTCAGTGTTGTTTCCATAAAGCATGGGACCTGAGCATATGTTCACACACGCAATCTGTGTATACTGAGAGATTTAAAGGGAGACTTCCTTTAAGGGAACAGCCCTGGCAGGTAAATTCCTGGTTGTCTTAAGGGAACCACCAGGGCATAGCATAATTTGCACAGCCGGTGGTCTCTCAAAAGTGAGCTGGAGCATTCTCTCGGGGTGGGGGTGGGGGGTGAATCACAAAAGGAGTGTTTAAATGTGTTTAGAAGAATAAAACATAATGTGAAGGATCTTTTGGAATACCCAATAAACTGACAGAATGAGAGAAAATTCTTAGTTCACAGGGTACCTACTTTGTGTCAGTTACTCTTTCAGGCCTGGGGAGAGGTGGGGATAGATGCAAAGAGATAATTTCCTCGGGGAAATCCCGTTTGCTTATCTGAAGTGAGTCATCTTCCTTCAGTTAGTTCTAAGACAGCTTACAACCAGGCTGTCCATTAGAGTTCAGGGTTTTCTCAAGGAGCCGACCCGTTCGGGCCGCCGAAATAGGAGAGCAAGACTGCTGACCTCACGTGGTACAACAGCCCCCCAGACAGCTATCTGCACAGACACCTGACAGCTTATAAAGCTCTTAACTTGTCCACTAAAAGGTGGGGCATTCCCTACACTTTTGTTGCGTATAGCTTTTACATTTTCCTATCATTTTCTCATTACACTCTGCTAACTTCCATTCCGTTAGCCTTTTGGGGCTTCTCTCATTGTCGTGGTCTGTTTCTCAGCCTCAGAAACAAAAGCCTGACATGGGAAAGTGTCACTGTAGGTCAGGCACAAGGCTGGTATTCCAGGATCCTTTGTACCGTCGCTGATGCCCACTGGCCACTGGTTGACGTCTGGCCTAAAGGAAACTAGAGCAATCAGGGAAGCATTTCGCAGGGCATGTGGCTGAAGTGCACAAATAATTTGATCTAGATAGTAAAAGGCAAGGAATCTACTTTGGGGAAAGAACCTTAGAGTGTTAACAATCTGAGCTTCTCACATTATCACCCCTTCCCCTTCAGAGGAGCCCAAATTCTAGGCTAGACCACATTCCCCAGGCAAGCCCATCAGCATGGTCAGAACTCCATTGCAAGTTAACCTGAGTGATAGATTCTGGAAAGGAGAAAATCCTGCTGCACTCTCCTGGGAGCCAGGAGATGGGGCAGAGGTGACAGGGGGCTTCTAATTATGTGTGGTGTGTTTGTTTCCACTACCTTTGCTCTGAGCTCACAGACAGCTCCCGTCTGTGAGACACCTTCCTTTCAATTTATGCTTAATGGTTACAGAAATATCGCTGTATCACAACCAGCCTACGAGGAATGGATATATACTTTTTCAGTTTATTATTTGTTTGTTTTTGAGAGAGATAGAGCACAAGCGAGAGAGAGGCAAAGGGAGAGGGAGACATAGAATCTGAAGCAGGCTCCAGGCCCTGAGCTGTCAGCACAAAGCCTGACACGGGACTCGAACCCATGAACCATGAGATCATGACGTGAGTGGAAGTCAGACGCTTAACTGACTGAGCAATCCAGGCCCCCCACAGTGTGGATGTATTAATGTTCTTGTTTTACAGAGAAATTAGGTTATGTGAGCTAGGTCATAGAGCACTTAACAGAACCCAAACATTTATCTGTTTCTAAATCCTGTGGTCCTAATGCCCCACCATTCAGGTGATACATGAAACAGGAACAGGGTGGAGATTTGAACCTAGGTCTCCTCTCCTAAAGGACTAAAAGCAGCCACCTGACATTGTTGCCATGTGTTTAGATCTTGGGTTCATGCCTGGGGTTTTTATGTTTGAGCACCCCCCTCCCCCACTTTCTTTCATCTTTTACAGATTTTGTTGTGAAGATATTCCTCTTGGAAAGTATCTTGTTTGGCAAGTTCCCATGGCCACTGGGGATTCAACTTGAAGGGAAGCGTTAGGAAAATATTTTTGATGACTCTGGAGTAGAGGCAAAGTACACCATTCTGGCTAAATTCCATCCAGAAAAACCTTCCCCAGGTTTTGTGTGGGGGTAGGGGGCAGGAGTGGTGCATAGAGCCTCCCGGGGTGGGCGGTGAAATGCCATGTGTCTATTTGAGGTTACCTCTGGTCACTTGTAGCCTGAGATTAATGGACCACAGATCCTAATGCAGCGATGATAGAAATCACACCCCGATTTGCATCTTAATCCTTGAAGTTGAGCAAACATCAAAAAGCTCAGCAGGTTGGTTCAGATCATTATGATAATGATTAATAACAGGCTTGTTTACAGAGCGTCCATCTTCATAGCTCGTCATTGCCTTTATGCAGGAGACTCTGTTGTGTTAAGATAAAAACAACAACATTGAGAACTGAATGAGTTTCCCCCAAATAAATCCATTTGCCCGTAAGCTTTGATTCCAGCTGTCATTCGGACACCTCTATAATGTAATTTCTTTTTACTCGACTGATTCAAAAGTCATTTTGTCCGTGTAAAGGGAACATTTTGTAGGATAATAGATTATATAAATTTATGATACAACATACACATTATGTCAACAGTATCTGTATCTGCCTCTCCCCCTAGATCCAGAAAACTCAGAAGACCACTTATGATGCACCTTTTTATTTCTAGCACTTAGCACAGTGTCCCCCAAAAAGTAGATGCTCAATAAATGTTTGCTGTGTTATTAAACTTAAGATTTCATAACTATTGGAAGCTTTCTGCCACAACCCTTTACCGTACAGAGAAGACAGCTGAAGTCCAGAGAGTGGACATGAACGATGCAAGGTCACTGAGCTACTGACTGGAACAGACTGAGTCTAGAAACATTGTCCTTTGATGTATCTCTCACTGCTCTTTCCCCACTAGATACTAAAGCCTGGAAACGACAGGCAAATCCAAGATACCCGCTGCCCAGGAAATCTGCTATCAGAAAAGTCTGAATGGTATGACCGAGTGTAACCTTGTTGCTAAATCTCCAGGCCTCTCTGATAACCTCTCAAGGAAGAGCTCAGCAGCATTGGTTTATTCCTGGGATGGGAATCTGTTAGTTAGGCTTTTAAACTGTTGAGCCAGAAGGAGCAAGAACATATTCTCCTTGTATTGCAACTCACTTAGGATTGAAATGGAGAGAAATCAAAGGAAAGCTCATTGTTATTGTGTTTGTTTTTGTTTTTGTTTTTGTTTTCTCATCGCCAAGGAATCAAACTGGCTCAAAACAAGGACGGATTACTCATGACCTTAGGAAGTAATGAGCAAGGCACCAGCTAATTATTGCCATTGTTCATTCAGTAACCAAAAGAAAGTCTCAAATGGAAAAAAAGGAATTCTGGGCAATTATGTATTCACTTGAACAGCTTAAAGAAAAACTCTCATCCATCCATCATGATCAAACCAAAAATATCTCTGGTTGTTCCTACCCCAGAGGGGCAAAGGACTACCTATCAAGCTTTACTTTGGAAGCCTTGAGCCTTGAGGACTGTCCAGATGCTCAGATCATTAGGCCTGTACAGGACACTGAGATCCAAGCTCAGAATGATTATTTCTAATGATGGATGGATTTAGGTACAACACACTGTCCAGCCTCTCTTGCAGTCTGGCAAGAGAAGAATATGGTGAAGCTAAAAGATCAAGAGAAGATCAGGCTCATGAAGTTGGCCTCTTTAGCCCCAACACCTCCTCAGCTGAGGATCCACAGCATGTCCCCTTTCTAAATGTTGCTGTGTATCCGTTAACATGACAAACAGTATGGCTCAGGACCAGTGGCAGACATGTCAGCTGGTTCAAACATGTCTCATTTGGGTTCTCCTGGAAGGAACGCAATGGGCAATGGCACATACCTACTGTTCTGCAATTCTTATGGGCCATGGCTCAACCAGGCCCACGGTTGACTTTGACAAAATCAAATCATTAATTTAATGAAATATTGAATGATTTACTTAAATGATTTATTTGATGAGAAAAACAGTGTAATTATCTTCCTCCACTTTTATCAGAAGAGAAAGCAAGGTTTTATTGTGAGAGGCCAGGTATAGGGATCAGACTGCCTTAGGTCCCCGTGCTTGATTCACTATCTGGGTGACTTTGCCTAATCATTTAATCTCTCTGAGCCTCCGTGTCTTCATTTTCAAAATAGGAATTGGAATTTCTCCACCACAAGTGTTGCTCTGATTATTAGATTTTAAAAAATAGTAAGAGCATGGCACATCAAGAGTATGTAATAAATGTCTCTTTTCTTCTCCTTCTCCCAGTATCTTTGGTTTCATGTTCTTAAACAACAAAAATCAAAAGTCCTGAGCTAAATGGATTCAAATGTGCGCTTTCTTTTTAGTGCCTTGGCCAAATTGAAGGCTGACTCAATTGTTAATGAAAACAGGTGATTATAAGCAACAAGCACATTCATCAGCTAGGCACCCTATCAGCTAGTATGATTGATCACTCTGCTCCTTTTATGGGAAAACTTTCTTTGCTGCTAATGAACCCCAGATCAGACTTGGTCGTAAGATGAGGGTGTGTCCCCGAGAGCACTCGGGTCATTTTCTGTATGTGTAAAAGGGTACTCTCCATTTGGTTGCTACCACACCCAGCAGAAGCACCTGTGTGCTTTGTGGGGGCGAGGCGGTTATGTCTATGTGTGTGGTGTGTGTCAGGGTCTGAATTTGTGCGATCTGCTTGATTGCCACCATATTTTTGCGTAATTTCCTCAAAATATAGCACTTGAGAGAAGGCTTAGAATAACCCTCATATGACCAATAAGACTCATCCTATTACTAGCTCCTTTGTCCCTCTCCTGGGCCTCTTCACAGCCTCTATCCAAGTGCCTGTGTGTACAGGCCTGTATGTGTACATATTATTTTTTAAAAATCTCAGTGAACCATTTATAGCTTCTTGAAATAGGTAGAGTTCTTCAACTCTGTCACATCTCATATGACAGAGGTGGTCCCTCTGCCTGAGATACCCTATAGCCTGTCATGGCCACACATCCTTCTAGAACCAGCTCAGGTGGTAGCTCCCCGTGGAACCTTATCTGACTTCTTCAAGATAGGCTGGGGCATTCCTTTTTCTCTTCCTCCTGAATATTTTTATTACTACAGAACTTCTACATTGTGGGCTAATCGCTTGTTTATGAACCTAACTTTCCCATGTTTCATCTACTTGTCTCAGCATCCAGAGTGCCTGACACGGGACGTGGCATACTGTGAATCTCAGTACTTATTGAATGAATGAATGAATGTGTGGTTATAGCCAAGAAAGACTGAAAGCTCTGTAAGGCAGGGTGGGATCTTGCTCACCAACCCCTGTAGCATTAGGATTTCAGAGAAGAAACATCTCCCTAAGGCAGGTGCTCTGGCTTGTATAATATGTGATAGTTGAATGGCTAATAGATAAGTAATTTGTCCACTTTCCTGGAGTGAAGTTTTCAGCCTGGGCTCACCTCAACTCAGAAAGCTGAGTGCATGATGCTGCACGCCTCCTTCAGTAGAGTTAAATTAGGCTTAATATCTTATGACTCAAGAGTTTGCACACCAAGGCTTGGCACTTAATATTGTAATTACCCCTCTTGATTAGAACTGCCTTTCATAAGCAAATCGACGCAGTGATTTGAAAAGCTTGAGGAATTGTGTTTGGAGCTCACCCTACGAGTTCCACAGGGAACTATAATCATAGTAATTACTATTGAAGCTAGATTCCAGTTCTCGATGTACTGGGAGGTAAGTGAGTAAGAGTCACACGCTGCATGCTTTCCCATCTCAGAATAGGCAGTGGGGCTGAAAATAAGGAATGAAGGTGGAAGGAAAAACAGTACGATCACCAGTCGAACCACAGGCTGCGGTATTTCTCTTGACAGGTCTGAGCCTCTGGAGATTCAGTACATTGAAAAGGATTCTTTAGCTCTGTGTGTGTGTGTGTGTGTGTGTGTGTGTGTGTGTGTGTTTTCCAAGTCAACACGTACTTGCTTGTGTTGACACTTCTGTCTACGCTTGTTGCGTCTACACTTCCAGTCTGTGCTAACTTTCGGGAATACGTAGACAGGCAGACATGAATCCAAAGGCTTTGTCGTTTGAGGGGCTCGCACACTAAGGTTAGCATGAATGTAGAAACTAAAGCTAGTTAGAAGCAGAGTTTGTAGTGACCCAGCCCGGGGAGGCTCAAAATCATTGGCATGCCAGTCAATTTGTAGACAAAATGTTCCCTGAAGGATGAATTCAGAGACCTACTGGAGGGGTTCAGAGCATTCTGGGCTGGTTTTTAAAGGACAAATGCCTCATCAGGGACAGGAGCCTTATTCCAAACCACAACGGAGCTTTGCAGCCACAAAAGCTTCAGCTTACACATGAGTGACGCTGCCCTTCTGTTCCATGGGCTTCCCTGGAAGGCTGAAACAAGTTCCAAATGAGAAAAAAGACCGTTTCCCAATGGGACTCAAGGGGGCTCTGGGAAATGGTTATTTCTTCTCTTTTTCTTAGAGAATTTGTTTATGTTGGGGGGCTCCCTACTCTCTGGAAACACGATCCCTTGTGCATAAACCCCACAATTACGGCTCCCCACTGTCCGTATTTTATGGATTCCCTCCCCTCACCCACTGCTTTTCCCTCCATCATCCGCAGCCTGAAAATTTATTTAAAAATTAACAGCACAAGAAGGAAAATGCCACAAGACCCAGATTGCTAGCAGATGCTTGAAGGGTGCTGGCAAGAGAAAAGCCAAGTGGAATAAGGCAGTTTGCGGCCAGGGTTCCCTTCCCTGCCTTTTTTTAAAAGGCTAGACGGAACCAGGTGAGGCAGAATACACCTCCACGCACTTACTCACTCATTCATTCTTCCGATAAATACCCTTTGAATAATAGAGTGTGCCAAGCGCGCTGCTGGTTTCTGGAGACTCAACAGTAATAATTACCTTTATTGAGTACTTACTACATGCAAGGCACCATTCTAAGTATTTCATATTTTAATAGCATGCTAACTTAGTTTGCATAACAACCCTATTTTTAATCCTCAGGTGAGGAAACGGAGACACAGACAGGTTAAGAATTTTGCCCAACGTCACATGAGAAGTAGGAAGAGGGGTCAGGATTTGATCCCAGGCATTCTGATTCCATGGCCTGAGCCAGGAATCTACACACGTTTTCTGTAAAGGGTCAGATAGGAAAGAGCTTAGGCTCCGTCAGCCATCTGTTCTCTGTCTCAGCTGCTCAGCTCTGCTATTGTAGCATAAAAGTGCCCATAGATAATACGAAAACAAGCATGACCATGTTCCAATAAAATTATCTTTTTGGACGCTGAAATTTGAATTTTATAGAATGTGTATGTGTCACAAAATATTTTGTTAATTTTTTTAACCATTTAAAAAATATAAAACCATTCCTACCTCATAAAACATATAATAAATGGTGTTGGGCCATCATTTGTTGACCTCTGGCCTAAGCCACGCTATGCTCTTTCCATTAGTGAAGAAGGAGGAATTGTTATCCGAATGGCGACATATGCAAACAGGGTAAAAGACATGTAAACCTGAAACCCTTTCAAGAACCCTGTCATCGATGCCCATGTTGCTGCTTTGCCTGAATTCCTCTACTTCTCGTCCCCCATCCACCTCTGGCCAAATCCCGTGTGCTTTTCACACTTCAACTTCGCGTGAACCTCTCTCAGGAAGCTTTCCTTCACCTCCACCCTATGCCCAGCTCCTCCTCTGTTTTTGCCAACAGTCTGTTCTATCCTCTGTTGTGGCATTCTTACAGTTATCTGGTTACAACTTGGCTCTTGGAGGACAGCAAGTCCCACTCGCTCCTGCTTCCCTGGGTTCTGATCGGGTCCCTGGCACTGGTACATACACGGTGCATGTTACGGAAATAACTACTCGGTGGGAGAATCTTAAGAAGGGTAAATGGAGATGGGAAATTACAAACTTTGAGTTGACTAAAAGAGTTCTCTAAGCCAATAAGATGAGAAAGAGTATTCTGCGAGGAAAGAAGGAATGGCGCATGACAAGACAAGAAGCAGGGATGAGGAAAATAGGGCAGGTTCACGGAATCATTGGCAGGAATGCCAATAGCAAGAGATGAGGCAGACAACATCCATATCGAAAACTTCTGATTCCTGCAGGCAATGGAGGGATAGTTGAAGGGCATTGGACATAGAAGTGACATGCCCAGATTTGTGCTTTAGAACAGGGGTCAGGAAACCAGAATCTGTGGACCATTTCCAGTCTGTGATCACACAGTTACAAAGGGAAGGGGCTGGGGGTGGAACTGAGGGTGGTGTGAGCCCATGTATGTGTTCTTTCCCTCCACCATGTTGCTTTCCCCAGTGTGGGATCTAGACCTGGGCTGGGACTGGCTGAATACCTTTGGGGACCCTATCAGCCTAGAGCCAGTCTCAGTTCATAGGCATGTCGTTGACCTTGCAGGAGGAGTGAGGGGCAGGCTGTATGAGCCTCTCCAGGCTTGCTCCTGAATGCATGGGAATGGGCAACTCAAGGCTCATGGCCCCTATGCTCATCTTGCCACTAGTCTCTGGGTTTTTTGTCCCCTTTTGTCCCCATCTATGCAAAGAAGAGTTGGGCTAGATGCTATATCGAAGGGCCCTTATCAAGATAGGATTCTGAACATTATAAGGATTCTATGTGCCATATTATAATACCTGTGGCTCAAAGATTTATAAGCAGTGAGAGTCCTAGAAATAGAGTGAACAGAAGAGAAATCACTCTCACCTTCAAGATACAGAGGTGAGCAATTCTCCAAGGCTTTAAGAAGGAAAAGGAGGATCCACCCCAGATTAGCTCTGAGGGGAGGGAGCTTGTTAAGGGGATTTAAAGTCTACCCTCTTAATAACCCTTTGTAGTTATTTGGCGCCTGGCTTTTCTTGAAGCTCAAAGTGTTTTGCAAACATTAGCTCATTAATCCTGCCAGCAGCCTTGTTAAGTGGGAAGGTGTAGATGTCTATCCTCATTTGGGAACTTCGGATTTAAGGGGAAAAGGGGCTCTGGCTGGTGACTAGTATGGGGTGGGAGGGGAGGCCCCAGGGCTGGACTAAATTGTAGACTCATTTTTCTCATTATTTTACCAGAGGAGCAGTGGATGGTGAGGAAAGCATGAGCCTGGAACCAACCAAATCTGGACACCAGGTCTAGCTTGGCTTCTATAGCTATGTGAATTTGGGCAAGTCCCTTAACTTTGGTAAAATTCAGTTTTCCCTTTGGAAAGGAGGGTGACGATACCTACCACCTCCATAGCTTATAGTCTGAGAAATGTAAATATAATACACATGTCAAAGTCATTTGATTATTCGAAGTTTCGATAAGTATACTTCAGAGGTTTTAATGAAACTCACCAGACATTTGGCACAAAGTTATATGGGTTTTGCATTCTGGTGGGTGAAGCTGAGTGCATTGAGCTCAGGTATGGACCCATGGGGATGGCTCTCCAGGGTGGGAGAGACGGAACAGGAACCAAGTGCTGGAGAATGTACTGTCTCGCCTTATTCAGGGAAACCAACTAACCAGCCTGTGTAGCTTTGTCTTGAGACAAAGCCGAAGAGGGGCTCATATCCCACTACCTGGGAAAGCAGTTAGGTAGATGATGAAAAGTCCATTTCACCTAAGAGCTTCAGAAGGCTCTAGCAGGGAACCAACCCGGTGAGATCTGCAATGTGGAGATCGCTCTGGTATCAGCACAGAGAGCCAAGCACAGCAAAAGTCTTGGCAGCTGGTAAGGCAGCTGGCAGGTGAGATAATCTATCTACTGGTATGGAAAGAAAATTTTATAACATCTCCTTAAACATAGGAGCGTACATGGGAAATCTCTGTATCTTCTGCTCAATTTTGCTGTGAACTTAAAACTGATCTAAGAATAGTCTATTAAGAAAACAAGATAGTGGGCAGCCACAAATATAACAAACATCCACTATTAAAATATCTATATGTTAACTACACTGGAATTAAAATTTTTAAAATTAGTGCCCAATGGGAAAAAATGTATATTAAAATTAACCCTAAAAACCAAATATATCTAGATAGATAGATAGATATTAGTATATATATGTATAATTATATATACATAATAGAATTTCAAAATAAAACTTAATAGAACTTGATTGTTTCAATAGTCCACCTAAGAGGATTTGTTTTTAAACTCTAGAAGTAAAAAGCAGCTATATAGTATAAAAAGAGTGGATGGATGGGTGAGCTGGAATGACCACAGGAGTTGGAGCCCACCAGACATGGGTTATTAGTTTAGACACAACTGTTATCCTGATTCCCATGTTTTCATAATTTTTTTAAAAAATATGCTGTTATTACAATTTTCCTTATATTGAGCTTATTCGTTTTAGATGCCCTCTTGTTGCTTATGGAAGTTTTATAAACGATAGGACAATTGTATAGAAAAACGCAAGAAGAAAATGTTGTAAAATGTTTGGAAACAATGGTTGTTTCTGGTTTGCAAAGCATAAAAACATTTCCTGCTTCTTTCTACTTTGATGATCTTCCATTTTGTTTTGTTCTTTCTAAATAGTGAGAGCGTATTACTTTTAAAAGCAGATACAATTTGTCAATAAATTTCATATAAAAAAAATAAAAAAAAATAAAAGCAGATACAAATAAATACTCAAAGAAAACAAAGTGAAGATGAAAGTTCCCTGAGCCTAGCATAGAGAAGAACCAGCAACTGTTTCTCCATTAAGTAGCCACATTACCTGATGTGCAAAGTGAACCCTAACTAGTAGCTTGCAAGTTGTCTCATGGGCCACCAGCTCGAGGTCTGGCACTAGACATCTCCTGATCTACTCAGTCTATCATGGTATTCCATACACCACTTCTGCTTAGAAAATGGGGGAACTCTTCACATTTTTCCAGAAAACTGTAGGATTCAATAAGTAAACCTTCCAGGATGTGTGTCTCAGTGCCTGGGGTCCAAGTCCCACATTACTCTTGGGTTATTTAAAGCAGGACAATAACTCTAATTTCCTGATTCTTTAGCAAGTATCTTTAACATTCTCCTACCTCCTCAAGGAACTCCTTTACCAAAGGTATTAATAACCAATAGATGTGCTAGATCTTTCAGGGGCTCCCAGTAATGGTGATACAACTCTCCTGATTGCACGTTCTGTATCTTTCTAATACTCAGTACTTTCTTTGTTTCTGATGGCCTCATTGGTAAGCCTTCTTATATTAAATGATGACTGCTCTGATATTTTGTTAATATTTGAGAGTGGCAAGGACCCAGACATGGAAGGCTAAAGCATTGGCAGCCCAAATTATTCAAGTAGCCATAAAGATGAAAACATTGCACCACAACAGAATGGGAAAATAATTTGGTATGTCTCTATCTGACTCGTACATAGTTTCTCAGAAATACATGCTTGATGTGTTTGGCAGTGGCATTGACTTTCTTACTTTCTTCTCTTAGCTCTCTATTTGCTTTAAGAATCACACTGTCTAGCATGCCAGTTAAAGCCTTTTATGTTAGGACCTTATTGGCTTCTCTAACTCTATCTCCTGCTTCCTCTTGGTCTCATTCTGAATCTGATCCAGCCACATCAAATTTTAGGGTTTTTTGAAATATACATATTCATTTTTATCTCCTTACCCATGGGCATAGCTCCCTCTGCACTAAATTCTCTTTCCTTCTTCTTTACCCTAAGGCCCACCCAACCCCAACTATTTCTGGAAGACTTCCTGACTCCTCCAGGAAGAAGCAGAGGCGTTCTCCTATTTTCTCTCAAAGCACAGTGGCTGCATTGAATAGTCAATCCACAAACATTTGCTGAAGGCCTAGTATACACTCTGCACTGTGCTCCCATAATCCCCTGCACTTACATCTATTACAGCCAAGTGTCACTCTGGGTATCATTGTTTGTTGACCTGTCTGGAAGGTGCAGCCTGGCGACAGAGAGCCATGTGGAATGTTTGGTTAAGACAGTGGCACCATTTCCTCTTTATCCACACCCATCCAGCTAGAATGACCTGTGTCCTCTGTCTCTGAGTCCAGTCTACAACAAGGGAAGAATTGGATCTAGCCTCAGAGAACCCTGGGGAAGATCATATACTTCCATGCCCACTGCCTGCCAGTCCTGGGCCTCATCCCTTGTGCATTAATTCAGTCCATATGACTGGGTTTCTGTCTCAGTTTCCCTGCCAAGCATTCTTTTTTGCTATTGCCTTGGAGTTCACCCTGCTGTGTGGATCCTTCCAATCTACCTGCTCATGCCAGACTCTCACTCCAAAGGCTAGACTTGTTCCAGGGAACCCCAATGGTGACTGGGGTTCTGGTTGCCACATGTTAGGGACCAGAAACCTCCCAACTGATGTTGTATTGGCTGTTCCAAGGGCTCTTTCGCCTATGTGCTCAATGAAGCATCATACCTGAGCGTCCTTAGCCCTCCTTCCCTACGTGCTAAATTGAACTTCTCTCCTGGAATAGCATGCCCCTTTGGACTGTGGACACTCACTCCCTTCAATATTTCCTCCAACTCCTCCATAGGCCTCTCCTCCATATTGCCCAAGAAGCCTCTTTCTCTCCCAAGAAGCCTTACTCAATGAGGACAAATAGAAAGTTTTGAGCTGAAGATTTGCCATGCCCTAGGGAGAAGCTAAGATAACGGGGGAAATGGGTGATTAAATTAGCCACAGAGAAAGACTTTGATGGAGTTCCATTAAAAGGATAGGGGAAACATAAGAAGAAAGAAACCTGTAATTGGGTATGCAAAGTCTAAGAAACCAAAATATCACGGTTGTTGAATGTTTAAATCTAAAAAAAAAAAAGAAAAGAAAAGAAAGGATTGTACACTCCAGTAAAGCATTTCATGGGAAATAATAAATTAGCTAGTATTTCTTGAGTGCTTAGAACGTGCCAGAATTCTGCTGTTTTACATGTGTATTCTTATTTAGTTCTTAAAACAGCCTTATCAAACAAATTCTATTAGTAACCCCACTTTTTAGAAGAAGATATGGCTTAGAGAATTGAAGTAATTTGCCTTGAAGCTAGAAGCTAAGAATGCTCATCAGTGGGTAAATGGCTGAGTAAATTATGATTTCTCTTAACCATGAACTAATTGTCATCACAAAGAACAAATTCAAACTATATCAGTTGACTTAGGAAAGGCTTTTTCTAGAGGTCATGTTGAGAGACAAAAGCCAGATGCAGATAAGTGTCTATAATATGATCCCATATTTTTTCCAATGAAACAAACCTCTTAGCTGTATATGTGGGTATATATTTATGTATATACTTATGTATATACTTATGCTTATACTTATGATAAGCATGGTATGTTTCTATTTCAGGGAAAAAATAGAGCCCTATATGTGTGTCTTTATAATTGATTATGCATGCATGAAAAAAGAGGAAATAGTGGAAGGATTCAAGTTAGTTTGTGGACCTTGGCTGTGTGGGACGGGGTAGAGGGAGTGGGGTGGGGAAAGAGAGCTTTGGGGTTCTGTACCTTTGCATCACTGGTCTTATTATGACAAGGATGTATTGCTCTCATAATTTGAAAGCATCAAATGAAGAAAGCGACTCATGCTAAAGAAATATTTTGCCCAAAGTTACTTACTCTCCACCTCAGTGCTAGATAGTGAAAAAGGAAAGAGTGATCTGTGCGCTGAAGCCCCCACCCCTGCCCACTGCCCCTTTCTCAGGCACTATAGTTTGGATCCATAAAGGTCTTTCAGGACCATCTGCTTCTGGGATATCGTCAGCTTCATTGTCATGTAAGGTCAATTCTATTTTAATTACAATGTTTCTAGACACTATAGGTCACATGTTTAAGGCCACACAGCAAGCACTAAGAGAGAATCCAAATGGCAGCCCAGAATTTTGGACTCCAAGTACAGTGCTCTCATGAGGGTACAAAATTGTATAATGTAGAAATGCATTTTAAAATACCAAAATTTAAAATTGTGGAAGAATCAATCTAGCTAATACACTGAAAACTTCTGGAAGTATAAAATATCATTAGTATAATTATCCCTTAGCTTCCTTTTTGCCTATCATTAGGGTCAGATGTCATCAGCTACATGAGTGATGGGTCCTTGATTATAGCCTCATGCATTCATTCAACAAACATTTATTGAGCACTGAATATGTGCCCAGCACTCAGGTGCTGGGTCAGCCTTGTAATCTGAACAAACAAGCTTCCCACCAGCACTAGGCCAAGAGTGATTAGTACATGCCTCTAACATTGTCCTTTTAAAATTAAAGAGGCTATTTTATTAAACATGAAAGTTTAGTAAACATTAAAGACCTTTTATTTCAGAAAGACTCTGAATCAGAAAATACTTAAAAGAAATAAGCATCATTTAGAGAAATATAGACTATAAATAAGTCCGGCATGAATGAGCATGAGAGTTGGTGAATGGAACTAGCATTTTGAGTGCATACTATTGCCAGACATTTTATATGTATCATTATAATAAGTGCTCACAATAACCCTACATGGAGGGGACTGTTATTATTCAGTTTGCCAGTGAGGAGACTATATAGCTCAGGGAGATGTGAAAGAATTTTCCCAAGGTCATAGAGAAAGTTGTGGAGCCAGGATTTTAGTATAGACTTGTCTCACTACAGAAGTCACGGATTTATTTTACCTTCTTCCCCTGCTTGCACAGGAGACTGTTGTCCTAAAGAGCATATCAGGTTTGCATGGCCAAGAAACGGTGGTTGAGGATCTCCATCACCGGGGCCATGAACACCAAGCAGAGGTCTCTCACTAACACTGTAATAGAAACACTAACATTTGCGGATGTTCCATCACCTGCTGGTCACTGTTCCCGACGTTGTTGTTTGCAACCCTACCTGGTGGAGTGACCTCCTTGCTGGTTCACTCATCAGCCCTATGGCCTCCTTCAACGCTGTGATCAGAGGAGCCTTCTTAAAGTTCGAGCCAGATCGGTTCTGTCCTCTGCTCACAACGCTCTTACAGATTCTCCCCCCACCCCCTCAACCCCATACCTCTCTTCTCTCCCCTTGCTGCCCTGTCTCTGCCTTTTTATTGCATAAAGTTGGGTACCCTAACTGTATGCAAATAAAGTTTCAAATTTAACTTACAAAATTTTTTTTTTCAGTTTTGTTGTTGTTGTTGTTGTTGTTAGATAATTGTCCACTGGGCAACTGTAAGCCTCCTTGTAGCTTTACAAATTAGCCCCGCCCCCCCCACCCATGGCTTTTGCACTTATCTTCCCTTCTGCCTGGAATGCCTTCCCGCAGGTATCCCAATGGCTCCCCTCCTTATAACTTGCAGGCTTGGCTTTACTATCATCTCAGTGAGCCCTCCTGTCATTGAGCACTTGGTTTAATGCCACACACCCCTCCTCCCAGCACCAGGTGTCCCTGCTGACATAATTTTCGCCAACAGCACCTATCGTCTTGTTCATTGCCTGTCTCCCTTTTCTAGAATGTAAAGACCATGAAAGCAGAAATTTTTGTTTGATTTGTTCCCTGATGCATTCCTGTGACTTAGAGCAGTGCCTGGCATGCAGCTGGCAGTTAGTAGAGCCTTGCAGAATTGATGAATAAAGCTTCCCCCCAACCCTGTAAAAATGACTCTTACTGTCCCCATTGTAAAGCTTCAAAAACTCAAGATCAGACTTCTATGCACCAAGTCAACAGCTAGAGATCCTAGCAGGGGCTAAATTCTGGCAGAGCTGGGATTCAAAACCTCAGTGTTTGCTCAGGGGAGAAGAGGGGATAGAGGAGGAGGCAGAGGCTGCTTCTCCCTTACTCGACTCTCCTGGATCCACGCTCCCCACCAGCAACCACAACGAGCATGGCCTATGTCTCCTGTGACGTTGGAAAAATGTAGACGTTCCCAAAGACGCATCCTTTGCCATTGCTGTCGGTCCCTGCCAACAGTCTCTAGGAACCCAAGCTGGGAGCCAGGCTGTGATTCTCTTTTAGGGAAGGAAATAAAAGAGATGCTAATCAACACAAGAGTGTTAGAGGTGAGCGCAAAAGTCAGAGCACTTCAGGTCCCTCATGTCAAAGGTCCTTTATACACACCTGATGACCAGTATGAAAATTAACAGGTGTGATAAGATACCATCAGCTCTGCTGGAAATGTTCCTGTTTGCCCGACGCAAAATGCCTACAGTTGGAACTGCCTCTCTCTCTCTCTCCTCGCTCTCTCTGTCTCTCTCCTCTCTCTCTGTCTCCTCTCTCTCTCTCTCTCTCTCTCTCTGTCTTCTCTCTCTCTCTCTCTCTCTCTCTCTCTCTCACACACACACACACACACACACAGCCCTGTCTCCCTCTGACATCAAACACTGCCTGGACAATGAGGACTGAGTGTTGAGCATGCCAAGGAGAAAAGTCAGCATGGCCTCCAGGAGGCCATGCATGTGCTTATCCATTTATTAATTTATTTTTAAACATAGATGGCATGACTTTTCTTAGCTCTGGACTAGGTCCTGAGGACACTGCTTTAAGCAGACTACTGCTCTCAGGGCATTAGCATTCCAACAGGGAGACAGGCACACGGGCAACGACAGTGACAGCCATGTGAGCTTGGCTGGAGAGAGACGAGAGCGCACAGCTGGTGGACCCCAGCTCTAGAAGGCTTCTGGAGAGGAACACCTTTGAGTCAGTGATGTTCCCTTTGGAGCACATGGGTTGGCAAGACTTAAGAGTGTTAAATTAGGCCTCCAAAGAGGAAATGGGGAGGTTCCTACCCTACATGTACCTGGAGTGAGTCCCCAAGAAGCAAGTGGCCTAGAGGCATCTGCTGTAAACTAGAGGTTAATGATTAACGAGAGTCAGAGTGTCTGCTCTGCCCTCTCCTAAGCTCAAAGAATTCCTAACAACCACAACCACAATATCCATCATTCATTGAACTATGGGACAAGCCTTGTGCTACATACTTTTCATTTGTTATATAATTTATTAAAATAACGATTTCACAAATTAAGAACCCCAGGCTCACGGAAGTGCAAGTCTTCATGCAAGGCCTCAGAGTTGGAGGCAGTATGAGAATCCAGAATTCAGAGATCAAGATGCAGTGTTCTTTCCACAGCACAGGATCCTCTCTCTGTCCACTTTGTGCCGAAATTGCTCATAGACCTGCTGGCAGCCTCAGCTTTGGAATCAATGTCTTGGAGAGGCGGGAGCAGCACCTGCTACTATGGGGCAGAAAGGAGACGGACAGAGTTCTGTGGTTGAAGTGACTCAGGTCCAAATTTCAGCTCTCATTAAATCCACTCACAAACTCAAGGCTGTTGCTTTACTCTCCTGCAGCCTTACATCTTTCTCCTGGAAAATGGACATCACTGTGTTGTGAGGCTTCCATGGAATGAAGTCCATGAGTTTCCTGAACTTCTTCAACAGTCAACACAAGTGAATGGTCAGTGCCTTTCTTCTGGAGACCACTGCTAAGCCTTCCTGCCAAGGTTCTGCTTCGGGAGACAAGAGGGATAGACAGTGACTGTATGCCAAGGACTTGTCATCATGTCCTTCTTGAGTTAATTTTTTTTTTTTGCAATAAATAGCGAAATTAAGCACTAGCTTAGACCTAATATTATTGAAACAAACTACACATTTATTGTTAGAACATTCGTCACAGTTTTCCCAGATATTTTGCTAATGGTCATGGTAGACTTAAGGGGCTGTGGGCCCCTGCCCAATCCTTCCTCCAAATTAAGCTGAGTTCTTTATTTCTTGACAGTTTGTCAGCTATCAATTGCAAACCCTCCACTGCCAAAGGTGTTTGGCCCTGAGTAATTACTAAGGGAATGTGGTGATTTCCGGCATGGGAAATACAGTGTGAGTCCCACTGTAATTACTAGGGAACCCATGAGGTATAATTACCAAACAGGCTGCACAAATGACATCTGCTGGCACTGTCGGATCAGTCTGTGTACTTGTTGTCAAGCAGCAGCTGTGAAGCCCTTTTATTGCATGAACTTAAGTATCCTAATTGATCTTGAACTCTTTTTTTTTTTTTTCATTTTGAAGGATTGTAGATTCATATGAGTTGGAAGAAATAATACAGAGAGATCTCCATCCAGTGTACCTTCTGCCCGGTTTTCCCCATGGCAAATCGTGAAAAACGATAGCCCAGTATCACAACTAGGGTATTGACATGGATACAGTCAAGATATGGAACGTTTCTACCACAAGAAGGATCCCTTCTGTCACCCTTTTATAGCCACACTTACTTCCTTCTTGCCCCCACCCACTCCTCAACCCCTGCCAACCACTATTCTGTTCACCATTTCTGTAGTTTTGTTTGTTCAAAAATGTTAGGTAAATGTAACTGAACAGTATGTAACCTTTGGGAATTGGCTTTTTTTATGCAGTAGGGCACTCTGGAGACTCATCCACCTTGTTGCATGTATCAGAGCTTGTTCCTTTTTATTGCTGGGTAGTGTTCCATGGTATAGATATTCCATAGTTTGTCTAACCAATCACCTGTTGAAGAGCAAATGGGTTATTTCCAGTTTGGAGCTTTTGTGAATAAAGCTGCTGTAGACATTCATCTACAGGTTTTTGTGTGAGTGTAAGTCTTCATTTCTCTGGGAAAAATGCCCAGGAGTGCAGGATTATAGGGTATCGGCATATTCGATTTTTAAGAAATTGCCAAATCATTTTTCAGTGTCTGTACCATTTACATTCCTACCAGCAATATATGAGTGATCATATAATTCTCCATGTAGTCTATGTGTATGCTTTTCATTCCTCATACTGCTACCTTTTCTTTCCTTCCTTCCTCCCTCTCTCCCCACCTTCTTTCCTTCCTTTCCCCCTCTCCCCACCTTCCTTCCTTTCCTCCTTCCTTCCTTCCTTCCTTCCTTCCCACCATCCTTTCCTCTATCCTTCATTCCCTTCTTCTCTCCCCTCTTTCCTTCCCTCCTTCCTTTATTCTTTCTTTTCTTTCTTTCTTTCTTTCTTTCTTTCTTTCTTTCTTTCTTTCTCTGTTGTGCTGGCTAGAACTTCCAGCAGTATGTATATTTTATAAAATGAATTGGGAAGTATTCCTTCCTGTTTTTTCTGGAAGATGTTGTGTACAACTGGTGTTAATTTTTTTTAATGTTTGGTAAAAGTATTTAATGAAACCATTCAGGCCTGGAGGGTATTTTTTTTCTTTTTAGTTTTTCAGTGATAAATTCAATTTCCTTAATAGTTACAAGGCTACCGAACTTATCTTTCATATTGAGTGAGTTGTGGTACTTAGTATTTTTCAAGTAATTGGTCCATTTCATCCAAGTTGTCAGATGTATGTGTGTCGCTTATAGTTTTCCCTTATTGTTTTTTGATTATTTTCAAGATCTGTAATGTTATGCCTGTTTTATTCCTAATACTGATAACTTGGATCTCCTCTTTTCTGTTTTTTCCATTTTGCCAGTATTGCTAAAATTTTGTCAATTTTATTGATCTTTAAAAAAAAAGAACTAGTTCTTTGTTTCATTTATTTCCTCTATAATTTTTCTGTTTTCAATTTCACTAATTTATGCAACTGTCTTTGTTATGTACTTCCTTATGCTTGTTTTGGATTTATTTTGCTTTTTTTTCCCCTTAAGTTCTTGAGGTGGGAGCTTAGATTATTGATTTGAGCCTTTTCCTCTTCTCTAACTTATGCATCAGTACTATAAATTTCCATTTCACACTGTGTTAGCTGTGCCCCACAAATTTTGAGAAGTTGGATTTCCATTTGCATTCAGTTTAATGTGTTTTATTTTGTTTTGTTTTTTCAAATTTCCCTTGAGAGTCCTTTCTTCTTTGACCCTCAGATTATCTAGACATATATGGTTTAGTTTCCCATATTTGGAGATTTTTCTCTTATCTGTCTTTAATTTCTACTTTGCTTCCATTGTGGTAAGAACACATATTCCATATGATTTCTCTTTTCATTTTTTGGAAGGTTGGTTTATAACCCAGGATATATTTTGTGTATGTTCTTTGGGCTCTTGAAAGGAATATGTATTCTGCTGCTGTTGGGTTGAGTGTTCTCTAAATGTCAGCTGCATCATGTTGGTTGATGAGTATTTTCAGAGGGTGCAGGGTTTTATACTGACAGTTCTCTTCTGCTCAAGAACTCCAATGACATGAATGTTACCTCTTTTGTTATAATCTCACAAGTCCCTGAGCTTCTCTTTGTTTTTTTTTTTCAGTCTATTTTCCCTCTGTTGTTTAGAACAGAGATTATTTTGCTTCCTCCTATCCAACGTGGATGCCTTTTATTTCTTTTTCTTGCCTAATTGCTCTAGCTAAGACTTCCAATGCATGAGATGTTAAGAAATAAAAGAATATAGGGGTACCTGGGTGGCTCAGAAGGTCAGAAGGGGCATCTGACTCTTGGTTTTGGCTCAGGTCATGATCTCACAGTTTGTGGGATCAATCCCTGTGTCAGGCTCCATGCTGACATTGCAGAGGCTGCTTGGGATTCTCTCTCCCACTCTCTCAGCCCCCCCCCCACACTTGTGCATGCACTCTCTCAAAATAAATAAACTTTAAAAAAAGGAAATAAAAGAATATTCACATGAGGGAATGAATCAAGGTGGAACCTCATAGAGGCTGGTAGAGCCCTAAAGACAATTTGTACTTCAATGGCATTTGCCAAGCCTGATAAATAGAAGTATTTTTTTTTTCTCTTGCCTTGTGGTGAATGAGTGACAAAAGACAAGCCTAAGGAAACTCACAAAGCTAGGCTCTCAGATGTCTACACCCTCAATGCAATGGTGAGCTAGAGGTTAACATGGCCCCCATTGCCTCTAAGAAGATAAAGGAAACTGCACAGCTCACTTGCTGGTGGTATAAGGTAGAGGGGAGATCTCCGTTGAGAATTTATAAGCACACACTACCTTCCTATGAGTTGTATCCTTATGTGGACCATTTTCTACATGGAATGATATTCAGTAACAGCTTTAACTCAAAAGGCCTTAGGAATTAATACTGATCTGTACTCTAGGTGTTCTCAAATGAGTCAATGCAAGGACTGGGAAGAATCCAACAAATAAGAACAAAATCTTCTTTAGATATTATTTTCTTTTCTTCATCTCTCTCATTGTCTTCCCTTCATTCCCTACCTAGGTATCTCAGTGCCATCCTGTTTTTACCCTTTCATGGTTTCCTTCACCATTGGGCCATCTCATCGTGCTTCTTAATCAGCAGTGACCACCATACATAGGCTGTGCTGAGCTGATCCAGGAGACCTAGACAGTCCCATGCCTCCTCGCTCCTGTTTCTTTCTCCTTCCATATATATAAAGGGAAGATCTCAGAGCTCCCGGGGAAGTGAAATTCTTCTTTATGGTTCTTAAATTTTTATTACTTTGTCATATAGCAAAATATAAGCTACTATATCAGTGAAATAACCCACACAAACCAATAGACACACAGATGGAACCACATTAACTGTAGACAGAATTATATTGCCTCCAATGCTGAAGACCATTCGTGCACAGCCCTGAGCAGTCCATCAAGGGAACATAGGAACCATGAAGGACAGGGACATTTTTACCAGGGTTCTTGCGTGGGAGCAAGAAACAACGTATCATTGTGAAATGCTTTGCTGCATAAAGTATCCCATGAAATGCAAATGAAAAATGTCCTAGCCATTGCCACTTGGTGAGAATTCCAGAGAACCAGGAAATGTCATGTCCAGGAATACCTGCAATTACAAGGGTTAGTAATTATCCCTGCAATAGTCACCAGATGTTTCATCCTCAGAATTACAAAAGTTCTTATTGCTGTAATTAATTAGCTTCACAATGACATGGATGCCCTCCCTCATGTGCTTCCTTTTTCTGGGGTCACTGGTACACTAAGATGACCTAACACAAAAATGTCATTTTGTCATAAAAACATCACACAGAATGTGACCTAAATAAATAGCAGATTCAAGTTCAGCCACATGCATGGGGCGTCTACTCATAAACAAACCTCACAACAGCCATATGAATTGGCTGTATTTGATACATTTTACAAATCAATAAATTAATGTTCCAACAAGCTAGTAAATTGCCCCAAATTAGATATCCATCGATGTCGTACTCAAGATCTTAAACCCTGTTTCTCTAAGTACTGTGCTCTCTGCACTGACCAACTTGGGAATTAAGGCTGGAGCAATTAAATAGCTCCCCTCCCCCAACAAATGGGGACATTTTGTAGTGTCAGTAGAACTACACCATTGTGGCTGAGGTTTTAGACCTGGTTGGAGGCAGTTAGCTTTTCTCTGTCTTAATGTCCTAAACTCTCAATCCTGCCAGAGTTTAGCCAAATTGGTCACAATAGCAAGTGAGTAAGAATTCGTGGATGACTAACAAAAGTGATTTCTCACCTGTATGTGATATTTCTGCATTTAAAACTTCCCTATATATTTATTATCCACGTTTCACCTCAAAAATAGGATAGGATGGGTTTTACCTTCCTCACTCTACAGATAAGGAAACTGAGGCTCTGAGAAAGAGTGTGCTATGACTGTCCAGGACCACAGCACCAGTAAATGAAGGAGGCTGGAACTGGAACCCAGGGTCTCTGACTCCATGCTCAGTGCTCTTCTTGTTGCCCCAAATGCTCAAATACTGTCCTAAAGCCCACTGTTTCTCAAGGGACAGTGGCAGCATATGGCGGGAGGTCGGGGCTGGGGGTGTTGGTGGTGGTGGGAAGGCATGCATTCATATCTTCCCAGCTGAGTCTATGCTGTCCTTGGTCACCCTGGCACTCACCTAGCTTCTCGGACTCTCCTTTCCCTAAAGTAAATGCCAAAGAGTAATGCCAAATGCCTGATCTCCCAGGTCCATTTCCCCAGGCACTTATCCATGTAAGATCGCCTATGTAAAGGCTGGAGCCTCACCCATGCAGCGTATGTGGACATTTGGCCGGTTGTCTCCAATGCCTGGCACATACCTATAACTCAGTAAACGGCAGCTCTAGCCAAGACAGTTCTAGCTATGACTCTGCACCTAACCAGCCAAGTAATCCAAGTAAGTCATTCACCTTCTCTGGGCCTCTGAGTCTTCATCTATGATCTTTTGAGACCATTAGTTGGTCTTTAAAGCCCTCAATCAACTCCTAGATCTCGTTATTTTGTGCATTGTCTTTCTACAAACTAGCATGAATTAAACCAGAAACCCACCATCAGGCCCTGCCACATGTTTCCAAGCCAGTCTTGAAGGAATAGCATACTGGTATTTCATACCAGCCTGTGCTCTTGACTGTGATAACAAGCAGGGCTCTGAGATGACTAACTCTTGGTCACCACTGAGCAGATTCCAAGTAGCAGGTCAGATTTGGGAAGCTGGCTGAATAAATATTAGCCTTTATCTCAACTCAAACAACCCCAACTGCCAAACCAAAGAGTTCTGGAGGAGGAATTCTATTCCCCCTTCCGCTTTAGAGCACAAGAAATCATAATGCAGTTTTGTCACACCGCCCAGCAGATAACTGTCTTTTCCAGATATTAAATAAAAGTGGGCACCACCCTATGTGTTTAAAGGTACTGCATACCTAAGCTCATTCTCCCATCGAGTAAAGAGGAGCAGGGTTGGATCAGCAAGAGGCACAGCCAAGAAACTGGAGGTGGGTTTTGCCTCTAGCCAACCTGAGAACTCTCATCATGAAAAGGCCAGTCTGGAGAATCTAAAGAATGATGAAAAGATATTGCAAAAAGTCACATGAGGAAAAAGGAGTTTCCAATGTCATACTCATGGCAGAATTCCTTTCCAAATTTCAAAAGTTACGTCCCCACAAAGCATGAGAGTTGGAGAGTTGAGGTAATCATCTGGGTAACTGAAGTCAAAATGTCTCCCCCCAAATTACTCAACTGAGAAAAGAGAACTTCCCTTTTGAACTGCCTCGACAACCATCTTAACCTTCATATCTCATATTTCTACAGTACTTTACAATGTTCAAAGTACAGCCCAGAAGGACTCTTGTTCAGAGGGCAGAACATGATGACAGAGATGAATCCTAACACCATACTGGCATCATGGGCTCCAGAAAGTCTGCAGCCTAATAGGAGCTTGTGTATAGGTTTTATTGAGAGAGAAAGAGAGTGAGAGAGACGTGTGTCTGTGTATATACGTATATGTGACACAAACTTACTTCAGGCCCAGTGTCTAATAATCGTTTTGGATGGCAGTCAGCTTTGGGCCATAAATCACCAGGGCCATCATCTCTTTAGGGAGATATTTGCAACAAGCCTTGGGTTGGAAAGAATATAAATTTTCTGGAAGCCCGAAAAAGATGAAGAAGCATTTCTTTTCTGGTTGTTCACGCAGAGTACATAGCTCTCTCTCCTGAAAGAAAACAGGACCGTCAACCTCACATGCTTCACTCTAGGTTTCTGGAAAATATAACATGTCAGGGCCCAGGAGATATGCCTCTCCCTGTAGGGTTGATGACAAGCAACCATCCTAGAGTGGACATTGTCAGGCACAGAGGAACAGTTGGATCCAAGCGAGAAGCCATGTAGGGCTCAGCGTGGCAGGAGAAAGAAGCACTTGGAGCCACATGCATCTCCAGCCAAGACATAGTGAGGCTGAGAGAGGCATGTCCTCAAAACAGGCACTGGACTAGGGGACTCCAGAGAGCTCTGCTGCTGCTTGCTCTGAGACTTCAGGCCAGTTACTTCTGTCTGTGTTCACAAGTCCTCATATGAAATACACATTTTTTTTTTAAATGGGGGAGGCACCTGGGTGGCCCAGTCAGTTGAGCATCCCACTTTGGCTCTGGTCATGATCTCGTGGTTCGTGAGTTCAAGCCCCGCATGGGGCACTCTGCTAACAGCAGAGAACCTGCTTCAGATCCTCTGTCTCCCTCTCTCTGCCCCTCCCCCACTTGCATTCTCTCAAAAATACATAAACATTAAAAAAAATTTTTTTTAAGTTTATGTATTTTTGAGAGAGAGAGAGAGAGAGAGAGAAACAGAGCACAAGCAAGGGAGGGAGGGCAGAGAGGGAGACACAGAATCTGAAACAGGCTCCAGGCTCAGAGCTGTCAGCACAGAGCCCAATGCGGGGCTTGAACTCACGGACCGCGAGATCATGACCTGAGCTAAAGTCAGATGCCTAACTGACTGAGCCACCCAGGTGCCCCAATAAACTTTTTTTTTTTTAACGTCTTCATAGGTACAATGACAAGGTGGATTCAGCTCAGCAAGCTAGTCCATCTATAATCAATAAATCAATCAATTCAATCCATTGCACAGTGAACATTCCCAAGTATCGGGCCCTGGACTGAACTAGAGTTACGCGTGGGCATTACGCTCAGCGTGTGTCCCCCACGCGCTCCTGTTTAGTGCCTGACACAGACCAAATAATGACCTGCAGGTGGAAGAAAATGCCAACAGTATACAGAAAAGGGAGGAGATGGAGGGGAAGGAGTGATTAAACTGTCTGTAGTGTGACAGGAGGAGGTCTGGGGAAGTTTTCCGGGGAAGAAAGATATCAACTAGACTTTGAAGGACCAGGCAGAATGGCCAGCGTGAATAAAGCCTGCCGGGAGAAATGTGTTGAATGCGTGAAATGCCCTGCTGTGGCTGGAGAATCCTAGGAGGGCCCCCCACCCCCATGGCTGCGTCTCCTCTCGGGTCCCTGTCCTGTGTATATTCACAGTGACCTTTCCTGCCGCTCAGCTGTGGTGAGAGCCAGGAGGAGGAGCCCGTGGAGCTTCCTGCTCTGAGCCTGGGGAAGGGCACATGGGGCAACAGCAGCGAGCACAGAGCTAAGCTCCTCACAGCACCACTGCTGTGAAGAAGGACTGGGGGCACGGGAAATGTTTTCTGTTTTTATTTTCTCTTTTTATTAAATTTTATTAAATTTATTTATTTTACTAAATTTTATTGAATTTCATCCTACATATACTCACGCATATGCATAAATGTACTTGACTCCATAAGTGTGTCTTTTCTCTTTTCCCTCTTAGCCTGGCTCCCCATCTCCCCCTCCCCTGCCTCCATCGCTTCTGCCGTCCCCCGCAGACACACTACGTTCATGGCCGTGTGAGGCAGGGTCCTTGCAGGGAACAGATGGCACCCTCATGCTGAGTATTCAGGGGGGTTTTAATAAAGGGACCCAGTGTTAGCTGGGTTGAGAAAAACTAGCAAAAGATGGTGAAGAGAGAGCAGATAGGCCTCTCAGCTTCAAGAGTCCAAGATAAAGATTAGAAAACAAAGAGAATGGTTATATGGAGGCCCCCGCCAGGGAAGATGGTCTTCAGAAAAGTGATGGCACCTGTATGCAGCCACGACCACTGGCAGGAATGGAACCAGGACACGATACCCTGACCTCACTTCCTCCCCACTTCCCACCCTCTGTTGGTACCTCCCATTTGCCAAACCAACCAGAAGCCCAGGGGTACAGTGGACCACAGACACAGCCCATACAGGTCAGGCTGTGGGGCGCACCACTGGTTGAGGAAGGATGCGGAAGGGATTTGGAGGTAAACAGAAAATACCCAGCACAGCCTGATGTGCGCTCTTCCAAAGATTTTTCTGCAGGCATATAATTCTCTAGATATCTATATATTCATATACATCATACATGAGATTTTTTATCATTGTTTTACAAAAGAAGGCATCATACTGCACATGCTTTGCTGATCTTGCTTTTCTCATTCAACAATAGCTCACAGACAAATCTGTCATCTCATAGGGCTGCATTCATTCTTTTTATTCTCTTTAAATAGCTGCAAAATATTCCATAAGATGGATGCGTGATCACTTACTCAGTAATTCTCTTATTTTCCAGGGTTTTTTGTCAGTATAAGCCATGCTCCAAAAAACATCTGTGTATCCATGCCATTATGTATTAGTGGCTTATTTATGCTGTGAATTCCCAGGATAACGATGGCTTGGTTTAAGGACATATCTGAGAATCCCTGTACCTTTCTCTGAGTTCCGTTGTAAATCTAAAACTGCTCTAAAAAAAACTCAATCTTTTTTTTTAAAGGGTATATTTGAGTCTGTATAAGCATGTGTATTTGTAATAGAAGTTGTCAGAAGGCAATTACACCATAATTGTTTTCCGAGTGCTCAAGAGGAACAGGCAATGGGGGGGAAATGAGCTCTGTGTCTCCATTCATGTCACCTGCCCCTGTAAGCCATCCCTGACCTCCCTGCTCCATCCGGTGTCCTTTGTCTATCCCTCTTCATCCACACCCCCACCCTTTCCCAAAGACCATGAACTTCCAGAATTATATGTTGTGTTTGAGCCACTTCCAAACCTCTGCCACCTAGCATGGAGCCTGCAATATATTAGAGTTTCCATGTTCATTAAATGAATGAATGAACTAAACAAAGGTGACAAGAACCTTCCACTGGCCTCTCTGTTTTCACAGGGTGGGGAAAACAACATGGATTCAGGGCCAAGGGTCTATATAAGTACAGACTCTGCTGTCGAATGGAGCATCCTCTATGGTCCACTTCTTGGGCTCCAAGCTTGACAGATAAGGTGCATATGGCGAGGAGCAGACCTCAGGCAGGGAAGAAATTGAAGTTACCACGGAGCACAGATTAGATCATTCCCAGAAACCTGGTGTTTGTCTCACTCGCAAGAAGGGAAAATACAAACAAGACTCCAGCTCACTAAAAAGCTTTGGGAAGACTTCTCAGTTACAAAGCATATTTCTGGGTAACAATAGGAGGGCGTTCTTTCTGGGTCTTCCCTCTGGGGTTCTTGACTCCCTCCCTTTCCTCAGGTTATTGCCTGTAGAGCTGTTATTTGTGTCCACCAGCTGATGTGATTGTCTGCAGAAGTCCTTCTCAGAGTTGATACTTTCAGAAGAGATAAAAGGAAGTGATGTAGAAACAATGGTGCTTCTGCTCTTTGCCAACAGGAAACGTTTTGAATATTCTTGTATGTTTTCTTTTCTTCTAATTGCATTTTAATATATGTCTTTCTGGTGTCTCTGTGAAGCCTAGCTATGTGGTATTCCTCTGGGAAATGCATTTGTCCTTGCCTGAAACTCTCAGCATAGTTTTCAATGGGTCTGAGTTGAGGGTTTGTGTCAGTGTTTCTGAGTTGAGCCCATGTGTGGGCTAAATGAAAACAGACCTTTTCGAAAGAGACTGGCTTTTGGTGAACTGACTCACAGGCTACAGCTGACTCCACTGGCACTTTGCACCCCTCAGGTCCCCAGAGAGATGATGTTTGGGAGAGACAGAGGAGGACAAGAGACTGAACATGCTCCCAACAGTAACAGGTGACATTAGAACACCAGTTGGGAGAGGGGGTTCTCATGGAGCCAGGGTGTCTAGTGGGGGCGATGGGTGTGCTTGGGGGTAGGGTGTGCTGGTTGAGAGGGATGGTTTACCAGAAGTGGCTAGAGGTAAGAAAGTCAGAATCAGGTCATCCAGGGGAACCAAAGACACAGCCAGGGAAGGAAGACCCAGCTCTAGCCCAGGGTTTCTCAACCTTAGCACATTTCACACTTCTGCCTGTAACCTCATCTTAGAAGTGATATCCCTTCAGGTTTGCCATATTCCATTTGTTAGAAGCAACTCACTACATCTAGGGGAGGGGTTTACACAGGCAAGAATACCAGGAGTGGGGGGGGGGGGCAGGGGGATCTGGGGGAGCCATTTCAAAAGCTGCCTACCCCAAAGGGTTATCCGAACACCTTGATTTTCACAACCATTCCCATCAGGAAAATTTACTCCCATGTCAAGGTGTGGCCTGTGTGGACAACCAGAGCAGACTGGCTGTTCAAAGAAGACTTACGAAGTCTGTTCCTCCAATGTTATCTGCCCCAGTTTCCAGGTTTAGCTGCATGCCTTCACTCTCTCAGGCTTATCCCCCCTCATAGCATTTATGTTAATGCTCTGTCTCTCATACTCAACAGTATCTCAGTGCCTGGGACAGAGCTAGTGCTGAGTCTGTTGTCAATGAATCTAAACTTACACTTGCCATCTATTGTTCTAGCAAGGGGACAGGCATACCACTTTTCCCATTAGACTCAACTTTCTTTGATGAGAAAACTTCCCACTGGGTTGGAGTGGTATTAAACACCAGCTGGGTGGGGCTTACGTAGGGAAAGGCCCTGAGCCCAGGGTTGGGCACAGTTGGCTTGGCCTTTCCTGAATGGGACAAAGAGAACATAAATACTGAGCAGGAGTGCCTCCATTATTGAGATGGCTTCTATTCTCAAAGGAATAAACATTGAATGTCTAAATGGTTTTGTTTGGTTTTGCTTTGCTTTGCTTTTTTTGGGAGGAAGTTCTATCCTTGGAGTTGTCAAGTAGTGCTGGAAAAGCACCTCTTTGAAGAATTACTCACCTCTTTGTGGTAGATACTTGGATTGACATTTCAACCTCCATGTCACCCTTCTTATACCTGAAGAGGTTGGAAAGCCAATTAGATGCACTCATATGACTTGAAAGAAAGAAGTGAAGTAGAGGTCATTTCCTTGGCTTCTGGTTGTCACTACTGCTTAGGAAAGTTGAGACTTTCTTGCAGTGGGTCACAGTGTTCCTTCTCCAGGGTTCTGAGGACCGGCAAATAGTGGTGATTGTGCCAGTTTCTTGATAGGACTTCCTGATTCCTGGACTTCTATGGGCAGCCATCCTCCTGTCTCCTGCTATGGCGGTGGCTCCCCCTCAACGTGCACTTAGCAGCAATGGCTCCCTCTAAAGCAGTAGCTTCCCTCTTGGGTCAGTGCTGTATTGCTTGGAAGTCATCCAAAAAGCTCAGCCTAGAACCTGCTCCTTCAGCCTTCACAACTATTTTGTAAGCACTCAGTTGTTCATATTAAATCCTATCCTGCTTCAAATAACTAGAGTGATTTCTGATTCCTGTACTTAAACTAACTGATACATATTTTTGTCATCTGAAGTCCACCATGGTAAAGGCTTCCTTGTGGAACTCTAAGCTATCAATATGCCCTGGTCTCCTACATACACAAAACGGGAAGCATCCAGGAAATACGGAGCTTCTGGTGACTGCTCAACCCGGAGCTAACTTTCTGCCCTGGGACCTGCCCTCCCGACTTATGAAATGATTCTCTTATATTCTCTAGCTGTGAACTCTTGTACTAGACTATCCATATCTCAAAGGCAGCGCAGAAACTGTGATTCATTCCAAACTTCAGGAGCCTTCTTCCATGGAGGGTCTCCGCCCCACGTCCCAGGGGGCGCACTGGCTACTTACTCCCTCTGCCCACGCGCAGGACGGCGCGCTGCGCCACTTTCGGGCACTGGAGGGAATGTCTAACCCCGTTTAGACAAAACCAGCAAAATCAATCAGGGAGAGTGACTGAATCTCCACATTTTTCCCTGAAAACAAAGCTGTGTCGCAAGTTTCTTGGAACACTTAAAAATACTAAGAATGGACATGAAGATTTAATTGTCTTAGGGAGTCTTTGAGTCTTAGAGAAACGGCCAGCCAGACCCGAGTCTCAGCCCAGACACTACTACTTACAAGAGACGCAACCTCGCGCATGGCGCTCGGCCTCTTTGGGCCTCAGTTCCTCATCTATAAAATGGAGCACCCACTTTGCAGAGTTAGTGCAAGGATCAAATAAAATCATCCGATTCCTAATAAATGTTGAATGGTAGTTCCTTTCTCTCCAGTGCATCCTATTAGAATGGAGCCGATCCTGAAACCTGGTTCTGATAACATGCGAGAGGTGGAAGGACCCCACGTGGTGACGGGCAGGGAGATGGCAGGCAACAAATGTTTGCTGAGCTAATGGATTAATTGGTGAAGAATGTAATTTAATAATTTTACAACCCCCATGAAACTCAAAAACTTGGGGCAACGTGCCAAAGTCACATAACTAATTGGTGACAGGAGGAGGAATCAACATATAAAGCTCGCTTCCCAATCTGCCCGGACTCATTTTTTATAAAGCCGTATACAGTTCTCAAAATGATTTGTAGGCAAAACAGCTCTGATTTAGGGAAAGCAAATCGTAAATTATTCTCAAATACTCATTTCTCAGCATCTGAGACTCATTTTACATGAAGCAGGAATTCAGATTTCCTATTGAAAATCACTTCAGGGACCAAGGATTACAGAGCCTGTTTCCCCAAAGCAAATGTCCCCCCACCTCTCCTCATCAGACTGGAAACAAGATGCAGAGGGCGAGCAGAGCAGAGGAAAGCCCTGTGTGCTGGAATGTGCTGGGGAGGGAGGGAGGCCTCTGCGCTGTGTGCTCTAACAATCGTTCAGAAACTTTCTCCTTTCGGGAAGTGAGAGGAGGGAACTTGAGGTCTGAACCAGGACATCCTTAGCGATACAAAAATATTATGAGCCGGCAACCTGAACTCTTGTGATTCACAGCAGCAAGTCCCATTCAGTGAATGAAGTCACCGAGAGAGGCAGAAGGGACGTCCGCAGATGAGAAGAAACAAACACCCCGAAAGCGGGAATCACGAGGTTCAGAGAATGGGCAACTCTAGAGAAAATTGTCATTGATCGTACGTGAAAACAGTCCAGAAGTTTAGGAATAATGGGATCACTGGACTGGCTTTTTCTCAACCATAGTCCACATCTCTCTTCTCCCTGCAACTCCCAGGGCAGATTCTTCTTGTGGAGGAATTAGGCCGGGTGAAGAGAACAGGATTCTTGCCCATAATTTTTTCAACATATCTAGTTGATTTATCTGTTGATACCACTGTGTTATGGCAGTTAAAACACTGCAACATTAGAACAAGCTGGAACAGACTTCGGGCATTCATAAAAGCCATATGAAAACCACATGTAGGAGACGTGGGAGAACCGGTCCAGATAAGAAAGGGGATGCAAACATTTGCAGTCCTTTGCTTAAAGCTGAAGTAAGCGGAGTACTTGGCCGCGGCATTGTAAACACCGTAATGGCATTCAGGCATCATCACCTTGTAGAATCCTGGAGATGGAGGTGGCTGTGCTTTGGGACAGGTGGATAGTCAAAGCTGGTGAGATAAACACCTTTTCTTTCTCCTACTAGGAGGACCCTACTGCCCAACAGGAAGTTTGTAACACTCCTCTTTTCCAATCCCACCCACTTTGAATCTGTGCCCCTCTAAATCTTTTTAGAGAGAAATTGGAGCCTTTTAGTCATTCCCTGGCTAGAAAACCAGATATTTCATTTTCTTAGGAGGTAGCCTGGATAGTCAGTGTCAGATTGGAGGTAAACTTCTGTTGGTTCCTAGGTCTGTGACCTTGGGTACAAATCTACACCTCACTTCAGAGTCCTGACCTGCAAAATGACTGTGATACTCACTCACTCCCATACTTTAAGGAGAGAATGAGGAAATGTTTCCACAACTTGACAAGGAGGCTGGGACTCACAGTGCAGAGTTCCTGAAACTTGGGTAATATATAAACTTTTGTACATGGGGGGGAAAACCGTCTGCATAGAACCCTAAGAAAATTACCTTGGGGGCACATGAGTGGCTCTGTAGTTTGAGTGTCTGACTCTTGATTTCAGCTAAGGTCATGATCCCAGGGTAGTAGGATTGAGCCCCACACTGGGCTCTGTGCTGAGCAAGGAGCCTGCTTAGAATTCTGTCTCTCTCTTTCTCTCTCTAAAATTAAAGAAAGAAAGAAAGAAAGAAAGAAAGAAAGAAAGAGAAAGGAGGAAAGAAAGAAAAGAAAGGAAGAAAGAAGAAAAGAAAGAAAGAAAGAAAGAAAAGAAAAGAAAAGAAAAGAAAGCAGGAAAGAAAGAGGAAGAAAGAAAGAAAGAAAGAAAGAAAGAAAGAGAAAGAAAGAAAAGAAAGAAAGAAAGAAAGAAAGAAGAAAGAAAGGAAGGAAGAAAATGACCTTGGACATGGGACACAGTCTCAACTTTGAGATCTACAAACTGAGCAATGAATGACTTATTTTATATATTAAAAAGAGATGCTTCCATCTCAAATGATTACTAAAATTGTTTACAGTAGTTTTTAATGTAAATAGGTGAAATGAGATTATTTTAAAGGTCTTATCAAAGCAAAAAATGCAAAATGTTTAAAACTGTGTAGCCCTGGGCTCCCCAAGGATGAACCACAAATCAGTCCTTGTTTGAGAAACACTGGCAGGGCAGTTAGGAAGTCAGAAGTCATATTTTAATCCTAGCTCTGCCATTTACTAGCTGTGTGATTTGGGGCAGGGAACGTAATCTCTCTAAAGCCTCAATTTCCTCATTTTAGATTACTGGGCCCAAAAGTACTGATTAAAGGTGAGAAAACCTCCTGGAATCCTACTCTACAAACGGAATCGTAAGGGAAAGAAATTCTAGCCGAGGGGTCATAAAGCAGAGGGTCAGGGCCAGCTGTGCAAGCTCGAGCACACCCCTTACCCTCTCTGAGCCTCAGTCCTCTCTTGGAGGCCAGAGGGCCGTAATCTCTACATAAGCTCTACCTTGCAGAGCTGTCGGGAGGGTGAATGCATTTGCATGAAGGAGTCTGCCCTGCAAACAGGGAAGCACCACACAGAACAGAACTTCTGGAAACAGGACGCTTCGACGTTGCTCAAGGCTTAGAAACCACCATCCATATCTGGAAAATCGAATCCATCTTGAGGTTAGAGCTCTGGTTTATGATCCTTTGCTTCTCGTGCCAGCAATGAGCTCAGCCGAAAGTGCCATTAACTACCCGCTGCTGGGGTGGGTTCCCTGTCAAGATCCTTTTTATCAGTCAGCTGGCTGTGAAAAGCCAGATAGTGCTTAAACACAGCCATTACCCAGAGAGCACAGCAGCTCTGCTTCCCAAGGCTCTGTCACAGCTCAGCCCTCTCAAGACCAGGGTAAAACGCTGATAAGGTCCTGAGGGATTCTATCCCCCCTCCCCGGCTGCTCTGCAAATGACTGTACCCAGAGGGAATAAATGAGAGGCGAGGGGCATCCCTGAGTGCTGTACCGACTCCTTCTCCATCCTTCCTGCCTTCCTTTTTTCCTCCTCCGCCCCTATCAGTGAGGTACATATGATGATGAATTAGGCTCCACAGAGGAAAGCCCAGAGCAGTCTCTTTCCAACCTTCTAGAAATGATGTGAGGATAGTCAGCTAATAGTTCAGCCCATGTTAATTCAGGTATCTCCGTGTGCTGGGAGCTTTCATACACCGTGACTTCATCTTCACAACCAACCTGAAATGTTAGAATTATTATTCCCATTGCAAGGCCCCAGGGGCAGGGTGGGAACAGAGGAGAAACCAATACTCTCTGCAGAAGCCTTTCCAAACGTCACGCCGCTGGGTCTAGAGCATCTGTTCTGGCTTTTGTCACTCTGATTGTGACTCCTCAGAGAGGGCGCCCGATGGGAGGAGGATGGCAGCAGTCTGCACTACCCCAAACAACACAGGGCTCTGGGGCTCCCCATCACCTGCCCATGTGTAACGTGCTTGTGGGTTTCACTGAGAGAATCCATGTGTATTCCCTATACATCATGAGGCACTGAATACCTGGGAAGATTGTAATTAAAGTCATAGAAAACACTGTGAGCTTTCACTCAGACTCTAAGTCCTCTTCGGGATGAGGCGTCCAGTGTAGAGCTGCTGACAATGCCCAGCGTGTGATCTCGATACTGGAGTTCAGGCTGATCATATCCACTTGCTCTATTACAGACCAAGTTGAGGTCAGGAATTTGGTGATCCACTATGATCCGCAAACTATCACATAGAGTTCATGTGCCTGTCTTCTTGCTCTGTGCCTTCTGGCTATGGAATTTGGGGCACTAACATTTTGAACAATTTGGGGCACTAGCATTTTGGGGCACTAGCGTTTTGACTGATGTTCAGCTAAAATATAGCTGATAGTGGCTACCTTACCTTACAGGACTGTTGTAAAGACTAAGTAAAAGAAAGTGTGTGAACACATTGGCACGGTGCCCAGAATGTTGGGGACGGTCAGTGGGTTTTTATTCCTTCATGTGTGATCTTGAAAACCTGGTTAGGTTTGCTCACATCGTGCCACTGCTGTTCGCAAAGGAGGATCCCACAGGGGCAAAGAACAAGAAGGGCTTTGCTTCCCACGTGTAGATCTGTGGGGAAACCTTATCAGAGATGCTGTAGAAGAAATCTCTGTCCCTAAAGCATTTAGAGAACAGTCACCAGTAGGTTTTCTGCGTCTGAACCCAAAAACAGAAGAAACCCCAAAATACTGCCATTTGTAGCCAACTGCTTGTTTGGATAGCAGGTGTTGCTGAGATTAATAACCAAGTTTCACTGGAATGGTTAAGCAATGGCACTTTCCAAAGGAAATTTTCTAATTGCCAGGAACAGCTCCCTTGATGCAGAACTGAGTCTCACTACCTAATCCACCTGGCCAGTAGTAGCTGTCTGCCAGTTGTTGTCTGTCATATGTATGGAACAGACGTCCCACCAGATGAACTTACTGACCTAAATAAGTGATACCATTAAGTCCAGGGAAGAGATTCTTCTGAGAACCCATACTTGCTTCTTTGCTCATCCTCTTGTAAATTTCCAATGGCAGGCAGAATTTTACCCAGGTAAAGGACACAGTTTTACTTTCAGATCCTTGGACTTAAAGTTTTGATTGTGATTCCAAGTTCCACATGTTCTTTTGGTATTCTATATTTGGGGTTTTTTTTGTTTTTTTTTTAATTTTTTTAACATTTATGTGTTTTTGAGACAGAGAGAGACAGAGCATGAATGGGGGAGGGTCAGAGAGAGGGAGACACAGAATCTGAAACAGGCTCCAGGTTCTGAGCTGTCAGCACAGAGCCCGACGTGGGGCTTGAACTCATGGACCGAGAGATCATGACCTGAGCCGAAGTCGGCCGCTTAACCGACTGAGCCACCCAGGCGCCCCATTGGTATTCTATATTTGGTTCATTCAGATGTTTGAGCACAAAATTAGCGAGTGAAAACAAATGGGTTAGAGGATCTTAAGAGAAGGATAAAGTCCTGTGGGAAAACAGATGAAAAAAACAAAACACAGGAGATGAGGAATGATGAGGCAGCATTTAAGATGGAACCTTGAAAAACAGGTAGAATTTGGAAGTATAGAAATGGAAAGGAAGTATATTCTAGGGCCAGTGGAACAACATAAACAAAGATATAGGTGCAGAATACTCACAGGGTTTTAAAGAGTAAGGAGTTTGGTGTATATGGACTATGCAGTACACCTTACATACAAACAACCTTCTTGCTACACCCTTGTTCACAGAAGACAGCCCCTTTATGCTGGAGATTGCGTGGAGAACAAGAGTCCTGCAGAGACTTCTGGTGCTCACCCTTAATTAGCGTTCTTTATCTTCAAGACACAGGGAGGATTTTACTTCCCCACCACCCCTGTAGTTTGTAGTCAGGCAGGGCCATCTGACTAATTCTGGCCAATGCATTGTGTGTAGAAGTGGTAAGTGTCACTTCCTGGCCAAAGCAATTGCCAATGCAATAATGCCTAGCACCCCTTCCCCTGCCATATCAACTGAAAAGGTATTTTCTGAATAGTATGTGTATAGAACAATGGAGGCTGCTTACATATGGATCACTGGACTGTTACATAGAGAGTCAGTGACTTAGAAAGCCTCCTAGTTCTTAAAAAAAAAATTTTTAATGTTTACTTATTGAGAGAGAGAGAGAGAGAGAGAGAGAGAGAGAGAATATGAGTGGGGGAGGGGCAGAGAGAGGAGACATAGAATCTGATGCAGGCTCCAGGCTCTGAGCCGTCAGCACAGAGCCTGACACAGGGCTCGAACTCACGAACTGTGAGATCATGACATGAGCTGAAGTCGGATGCTTAACAGACTGAGCCACCCAGGCACCCCTGAAAATCTCCTAGTTCTTAAGTGAACTTTTAATAAGCAAGAAATAACCCCCTGTTAAGCCACTAAGACTTTAAGAATATTTGTTATGATTAGCATAACCTAGTTTATTCTGACTGATATAAAGTGTTTCTAAAAAGATGCTATGAATTTTATGAACACCACCCTGGCCCTAATATGTTCACTTGCTTCTCTGAGGATACTGGTCCTAAGCATCCTTATGGCCAGAGAAAGAGATTCCATTTGTTCCAGAATTTTGGCACACATAGATGCCTTCCTAGTTCTAGAAAGGATTTGTTCAAGGTAGTAGCACTACCGAGGGCTTTGTGGCTTTATTTTGAAGCAATGATGAGGGAAGATATTGTTGATAATCCCTAAAGCTATACTGAGATTTGGATAACTTGAATAATGACCTCACAGTATATTTGCATAGTAATAATTATGACCATTTAGTAAATTACTGAGATTCCAGTGTGTTAGTGGATACCTTAGAGTGTTGGCCAACTTCACCCTTACGCTAATCCTGTAACATTTAGACTATTATCCCCAATTTTCAGACAAGAAAGTAGACTCAGAAAAGGGACATGACTTGCCCAAGTTCACCTAAGTTGGTTAGAGTAGAACTAAGATCCAAATCCAGATATGTCGGACTCTGAACCCAAGCTCTTTCCATGGGGCTATCTTGTCTATTAAAGCCCATAGGAAAGGTAGATGAAAATAGGATCTTACCCAGAATTGTTCGTCTTTAACAGGGGAAAAAGTGAAATTTAGTAGAGACAGATAGTACCTACTAAGTATTCATTTCCCACCCTTCCCTGTAATTAGTCTGGGGCCACGTGACTGGTTTTGGTCAATGAATTTTGAGCAGAAGTGACATGTGTTATTTGTAGACTGAGATAATCAAAAGCAATGGGTTCTTCTATCTTTCTCTGCCCCTGTTTACCTAGGAAGCCACATAATCCAGCTGGTGTGGCAACAAGATGGACCTTCATGAGATTTTACGTACATGACATATAAGCCTTACTATGTAAAGCCAGGGGCATCTGCCTTTTTGAGATGTGTTTTGGACCATAGGTAAATATAATTGGATCAACCCTAATGGTTCATGACACATTTTGATCATTGGTCCTTGCGTGGCCCACTTTTATTTTGTTTTCTATTTAATTAGTTATTTTAAATAATGTATGCATTCCTGAAACCAGCTCTCAGAACTTTAAGTCCTTGATAATAACCTTCCTCTGACTACAGGGTCCTTCTACCAACTTCTTCCTCTGTTTTCCCTCACACATAGTGCCATCACCCTAAATCCTGTATTCTTCATTCTTTTACTTTCCTTAACATACAGTTTTATTGTATCTATGTATATTCCTGAAAACTGTGTGTATGTGTGTGTGTGTGTGTGTGTGTGTACACAGTTTCTGTTCTCCCATTTGCAAGACATAGTTATTATGAAAATTAAATCAGACCATGTAAGTTGGGTGCTCAGAACAGGCACTGAAGTAAAGTGGGCACTCATTTAAATGGTAGTTTTCTTTTTCTTTCTCTTTCCTCAGTAGTCAGTTTTCTCAGAGACATTTTGGTAAAGGAACAGTGTCACAGTATGATTTGAAGTATCTAAGAAACATATAACTTATCAAAGCAATATCACTAAGAAAATTGCAGAATCCATATCAGAAGGGAAAAAAAACCCTTTGCATCTGAGAAAGATTTTCACTTTCTAGATGTTTGTTTTAGCAAAAGCAAAAATATAACTTCCTGCCTACTTAGAGAGCAGAAGCTTACAGGATAACTAATTCCGCATCTCCTTCTGGATGGCCAGAGGAGCTGATTAGTGACAGCGAGGAGACAAGACCTTGGCGGAAAGTGGACCTTGTCAGATTACCCCTCATGATACTCCAAGAAGAGAAATCAGCTGCAGATTGAAAAGAGACACATTTTTAAATGTGGGTGAGGAAATGCTGCAAGAGAAGATAGCTCAGAAGGGTGGGAAGGTTCCCTGAGATATACTCCAGATAATAATAAATAATAAGTTATTCCAAGGAGGAATATACATGTTGGGAGCAGCTGAGGAAGCCAACTACTTGCCCAGTGGATTGTCCAATTATCCTATTCTTTAAAAGAAAGATATAAGACAATTGTCAAATATGAGAGACTAGATTAGATCAGTGGCCCCACACAAAGAATACTTAAGACGAGGATTTCAAGCCCAGGATCCCCACCACCAGTCAATGGGATGGCCCGGATGAGTTTCAGTGACTTTGATGAGGGGAAAATCAGGTCAGTGATAGAGGGCTTTCAGTCCGGGAGCAGATCAGGCTAGGGCTGGCCACTGTCTAATATGGAAGCCATCTCCACATTCACCTGGGCATCTTCTTACTCATTGCCTATAGTGAGACAAATAATTTTGATATCTTTTATTATTGTCACTGTTGAGATCAACATGATAGGGTATCTGTGTATCATAATTATTCCAGCTTGTTTAATTCCTCTCTGCATGCAAAGAAATGACAACCCAGCCTTGTAAAGAATTTTTCACAGCATCATTACCATAGGAGCCATTTGCACATACCTGCCATTGCTACCAAATGCCCATTCCCCCTTCAGAGACGTCCACAATCATCCAGCTGGATAATGGTAGAGCCTGAAGGGGCTCGAAGTCTAATGTACTCAGAACGCTTCAATCCCCAAGAGATAAATCTAAGGATCAGAGTTATCAGCCAATGAGGGCCAGAGCAAGGATCAGATGCCATGTTGTCTTAGTCTATCTGGGCTGCAGTAACAAACTACCACAGACTAGGTGGCTTATCAACAACACAAATTTACTGCTCATGGTTTTGGAGGCCGGAGGTCTGACATCAGAGTGCCTGCCTGGTTGGGTAAGCACCCTCCTCCGGGCTTCAGATTTCTCATTGTGTACTCGCGTGGCAGAAGGGGTGAGGGAGCTCTCTGGGGTCTCTTTCATAAGGGTGCTGATCCCATTCATGGGGGCTCCACTCTCATGACTTCAGCACCTCCCAGAGGCCCATCTCCAAATACCATCGGACTGGAGGTCAAGACTTCAAAATAGGCACTGGGGGTTGAGGGGGGACACAAACATTCAAACCATAGCACATGCCTAACCCTCCTGTCAATCTTCCATATCCTGGTCCTAATGTTAGAAGAATACAAGGATTTGCATGAAGATTCCTCCTTCTCACACTCAAAATCAGATAAGAATGAAGAGAAAACAGAAGTCCTAGAGCCAACCAGCCACCAAAGTCAGCATCCTCAGTGGGACTGTCCAAGACCTGTTTTTTCAGTCCAACTCGACAAATTTCTCTTGGGGGCCCTGTGTGTGCAAGCCATTGCACTAGCTATGGCTGCTGCCTGTGAAGATCTTAAAATCTGGTAAAACTAGAAATACACAAATGCTTAAGAAAACGTCTCGCATCTCCTCACTTTACATTCATACCAGGTTCTGTTTTGATTCTGAGTTTTCGAGTGTTTTGATTCTGTGGGCTGGCAGGAATCTAGGAAAACATTTTTCCATTTTGCATTAGTTTTTGACATCAGAGTACAAGTTATTGCAGAGATATCTAGAGAGCAGAAAGGGCATTCTGGTTCCTGGCAATTATTAGCTATATAGCCTTGGGTCAGTTGCTTCGTTTCCAGGGTTGCCAAATTTAGCAAATAAGACTACATAGGGTCCAGTGAAATTTGAATTTCAGATAAGCAATGAATAATTTTTAATATAGGTATGTCTCAAATATTTCCTGAAACGTACTTATATTAAAACTTATTCACTGATGGGGCACCTGAGTGGCTCAGTCAGTTAAGCATCGGACTCTTGGTTTCAGTTCAGGTCATGATCTCATAGTTCATGTGTTTGAGCCCCACATCAGGCCCTGTGCTCATGGCTTGGGATTCTCTCTCTCCCTCTCTTTCTGCCCTTCTCACACACACTCTCTCTCTCAAAATAAATAAATAAACTTAAAAAAAATAAAAATAAACAAATAAAATTTATTCATTGTTTATCTGACAAACGAATTCAATGGGTATCTTATATTTTATCTGGCAACTCTGTTCATTGTTTTGAGACTGTTTCTTCGGCTGTAAAATGAGGATTAAAAAAAACCCCACCTTGACTGTATAATGAGGATTAAGATAGATAGGGTATGAGAAACCTTGGCATATAGTAGGTCCTCCATACATGATAGCCCTCCTCCACCTTCCTACATCCTTGTGACAGACACTGAATAGTAAACGGGACTCGGACAAATGTATACCACCCTGGCTTTCTGGAACCTAGATTAGCCAGATTTTGAAAAGAAAACAGAGAGCCTTTGGTCCAGCAAGATCACACATGTAGGATTCCTTAATAGAATCTGTGTGTTTAGAAATGAACGTCAGAGGACCTGGGTGGCTCAGTGGGTTAAGTGTCTGACCTCGGCTCGGGTCATGATCTCATGGTCCATGAGTTCAAGCCTCACATAGGTCTAGCTGTTGTCAGCACAGAGCTCTCTTCGGATCCTCTTTCCCCCTCCCTTTCTGCCCCTCCCCAACTCTCTCTCTCTTTCTCAAAAGCAAATTAAAAATTTTTAATATATATTTTAAAAAAAGGAAATGAATGTCGAGGGTTATGCTAACAGTCGCTATGTGCTTGCCCATATGTGAGCCTGGAGAAGAGACTTCTGTGTTAAAAGGAAAAGAACTTAAACAACAGGTGATCAACATGCTGTTGGCTCTTAAAATTGACTCTCTGGCAAGTTAATGACATAAAAAGATCAGAAATGCAGGTGGGCGTGGTAAGGGGGTCAAAAATGAGAAACGAAAAACTGTAGGTTCTGGAAATTCTATAGGGATGAGCAATGGGCCCAGGGATTGAGATCTGTTCCCAAAGGAAAACATCTGGGTTGTTCCCTGTTCCGACTGTGCCCAAAAAACTCTGCTCAGCAAAGCCCACAAAAACCATCTGGGGAGGTGGAGGGGATGTGGTGGAAGAACCAGAGCTTCAGAGGAGAGGAGACCTGCTGACCTCCTGCCCCTGAGACACTTTGCTTCTGCGTGCTCATTCCATGAAGTCAGGATGTGCACAAGTTGGCACTGGAGCTTACCCTGAGTCACCAGGGAAAATAAGGCTGCCCTCCCATGTTCCGGGAGCACCCCACCACTTCAGGCTGGGGCAGAGGAGAATTCCATTTTGTCAGGTCTGTGGTGTCACCGTAAGGGTCATGTTGTTGTTAACCATGGGCATCAATTTGTCACTCTCAGGTATCCACGGCTACATGTGACTGGAAGCCAGAAGGCTGGCTTTAATACCGTTCTGAGTAACATTCAACGCAGGCTCTGCCTGAAAGACATCAGGCTGGGAATCTGTAGTGATAAACCAAGTTAGAGAAATGAGGCATGTGGAGGAGGAAGGGGAATAGCGTTTGCATCCATTCTGGAACAAGCTTAAAGTTGTAAGAATCATGATTTAAGGCGGCAGTTCCCCAAATGTGGCCTGGAGACCCCCAAGGTGCCTGAGACACTTTCAGAGAGTGCCTAAGGTCAAAATTATTTTCAGAATAATTCTGGGGTGTTATCTACCTTTTAAAACCCGCTCACAGGTGTGCAGTGATTTCTAGAGGTTACATGACATATCCACAGTTATCTAAAAAGGCTATTAAAATATTCCCCCTTTTCCCACTAAATATCTATGTGAAGCCAGATTTTCTTTACACACTTTAACCAAAACAATAGATGGCAACAGACTGCACGAAGAAGCAGATGTGAGAACACCACTGTCTTCTATTAAGCTAGGTATTGTAGGGATTTGCCAAAAATGTAAAACAAAGCCATTCTTCCCACTAAACATTTTTGGGACTCCACAGTTATTTTTCGTAAAGATATTTGTTTATGTTAATATACAGTGGGCTTATTTTTGTTCTTAAGTGAATTAATAACTTTGTAAATTTCTTGGTTTTCATTTTTAAATATTTATTTTTAGGAGAATGCAAGGTGGGGGTGGCGCAGAGAGAAGGGTACAGAGGATCCGAAGCGGGCTGTGCACTGACAGGCTGACAGCAGTGAGCCTGATGTGGGAATCGAACCCACCAACTGCAAGATCATGACGTGAGCCGAAGTTGGACGCTCCGACTGAGCCACCCAGGTACCCCGGTTTTAATTTTTAATAGTTACACTATTGGTAGCAATATATCTGCATAAAGCAAAGCCACTTGGGTCCTTCCATAGTTTTTAAAAGTGCAAAGGTGTTTGGAGACTAAAATGCTGGCATTGGGGAAACAAAATAGGTGAAGAATTATGAAAGTACATGTAACTTATAAAAAAATTAGATTAGTGCATTTGGAGTTAGAGACCACATTTGTTGGATTTGTTCTAAGGGTACTCAAGGGATGTAAATAAGACCCAGAAGTAAAAGCCCAACAAGTGAATTTCAACCCAAGAAGAACTTTTCAGTGCCCTGAGCAATGCCGAAACAAAAGGGATAGCCTTGACAAGGAGTGAGCTCCCCATCCCTGGAAGGATATAGACAGAGCCTGGCAAATCACCTGGCAAGGATGTTGCAGACAGCAAGTGAAGTAGCAGAGGAAGGTGGGGGGAGGGGGAGAGGGGAATGTGATATCTAAAAGCCTTTAAAGATGCCTTACAACCTGAACATCAGGCTTTAGGAAAGACCTAAAATGATTCTCATAACAGTCAAAAGACTTTTGGCCCATCGCTAACCGTGGAGTTGCTCCCTAGTCGATACAGGGCACCAAAAGGGAATGATTCTCCCAAATTGCCGTGTAATAACCCCTCACATTTGCACTGGGCTTTGTAGTTGAAAAAAACTCTTCATTTGCTTTGTTGTGACCCTTTCAACTGCCCCACGAACTACATACTTCATGGACAAAGCTCCCGGAGGCAATGTGAGCTGTCCCAATGACGCGGCTGGTAAGTGGCATATCCTTCTGGCATCAGGCACTGTATTCTTTCCATTGTATCTCAGCCACCCCCCTGCTGGTCCAAGGATCGGACGAGCACCCAAAATGAAAAGCCCGGCTCGGACATCTGCTCACTCCTCCTCATGTGGCTTCTGTGTAATAAACTATTTACCGCGCTCGGCTCCTGCCAGGGAACCCAGGGCGATGTTCCTGCGCGCGTAGAGGAGTCTTTTACCCCTAGTCCCACCCCCTCCCCTGCAAATTCCTTCCTAGGGTAACACTGGACTCTTGAGAAGCCTGAATTGTTCAAGTCTCCTGGGCTCGCTAATGAGTTGTTCTAAGCTGTGTGTGAGTTTCACGTGCAGGAAACTCAGGAGCCGAGCGATCACAGCCTAGGCATACGGCCGTGAGGTGCCGCCCATCTCTGCTCAGCCTGCCCTCCGCTCAGATGTTACCACCTCTTTTGAGTGGCACTTCCACCCGCCTGCAGCCATCCTTCCGTGGGCAGGGATCCCATCAGATTTTACAAGCCAGACAGGGTCAGGCCTGGTAAAAACGTGAATGGGAATGCCCAGAACAACAAAGGCAGCAGGCGGTTTCCCTCAGGAGACCGTGAGCCAAGCCACGTGCTGGCAGTCACGGGGCACCCAGGGGAAAGCAATGAGGAGGACAGTAGCCGACCCCGGGAAGGCGGACTAACTGGGAGCAGACCCACAGGATCAGCCCGGGGCTTTAAAGACAATTTTTGAAGAGAGACTTTAGTGTTTGATGGTTTTTAAATAGCTACATGACCAAGATGCAGGCTTGTGAGTTGTGGCAATTTCTAGAGCAGGGATGGGCACATTTTTTTTTTTTTTTTCTGTAAGGGGCCAAATAGTAAATATTTTAGGCTTTGTGGGCCTAATGGTCTCATAGAAAACTCATAGATGAATGAGGCGGCCGTGTCCCAACAGCATTTTATGTCTGGACACTGAAATGTGAATCTCATGTAATTTTCGCATGTCATGGAATGCTCTTCTTTTGATTTTTAAAACCCTTAAAAATCCATGAACCATTCTTAGCTTCATGGTCTGTAGAAAACAGATGGGCTGGGTTTGGCCTGTGGGCTGTAGTTTCCCAACCTCTGTTCTGTGGCAACACTTCTCAAACTGTATATGGTAAATGACCAATTTTTTTTTTTTAATTTCCAAGTTTTCTCAGTTAGATACTTTTGTAAATTTATATCCAAATGGGAAGCTATAAAAAGGAAAAAGAAAAGAAAAGCTACAAAATACAAGTCCGCTGAAAATTGATACCAATGTTTCCAATGCCTACTCTCCTGTCTGAACTTAATCTAACCGGGGACTGGCCCAAATGGGTGTGACCCACACAATGGGGAGGACCCTATAAATCCAAAGCAACTGCCTTGTTGGTCTAAAATCAATTGGGGCGCCTGGGTGGCACAGTCGGTTAAGCGTCCGACTTCAGCCAGGTCACGATCTCGTGGTCCGTGAGTTCGAGCCCCGCGTCAGGCTCTGGGCTGATGGCTCAGAGCCTGGAGCCTGTTTCCGATTCTGTGTCTCCCTCTCTCTCTGCCCCTCCCCCGTTCATGCTCTGTCTCTCTCTGTCCCAAAAATAAATAAACATTGAAAAAAAATTTTTTTAATCAATTAATGCATCAGTTATTTAAATTACCAGCTAGTGTTTTTGAAGTGCTTAAAATTTATGGTTTTCATCCATAGGACAAACCACCCACTTCTCAGTCTTGTTTGCTGGCCCTCACAAATCTTGTTTTGCCCCATCCTGGGTTGGCAAAGATATGCTTATCTAGGAGCTAAATACCTACCATAGTATTTCACTGGCTCTGCCCTTAGCCTCTAGGACCCCTTCAAATTCCCACCAACCATCTGGGAGTCCCTACTGGTGAGTCTCTCCAGTGACCTGTGGTCTGCGGTCCACCTCCTTGCCTGCTCTGGAGCCTAGGTTCAGACATCTGTCACAGCCTCTACTGTTACCACACCTACAACAGCATGATGGTTGTTCTTCCTCTCAGGAGACGGCCATTCTGTTCTGTCTTCAAGTGGCCATGTCTACCTTGCTTTGGACCGTTCCTAACTTACTCCTCCACATTCCCAAGCAAAGACCAATGCCCTATAACCCATTCTGGCAGAAGAATCACAGAAGCAAGGCTTTGACATTCCCCCCTGCTCTATCTCCCTAGGCTGCACCAGAGATGGTCTGACTGGCAGCGGCTGAGCTGTGATCAGAACCCCCCCAAACCCTTCTCTGCAGACAAATCAAATTGTACCAAGTTTGGAGATCTACTCTCTCCTTCCCGAGGCATCCATTTTAAGTGGATAGTTTGATGAGTTTTGACAAAATGCTCACACCCAGGCAGCATCAACCCCAATCAAGATGAAGAACGTTTCCACTGACCCAGAAAGTTCCCTCGTGTCCCTTTGGCATCAGTTTCCACCTCCACCTCCACCTCCAGTCCCAGAAACTACTGATCTGCTTCCTGTTGTACCAGCCCTACAGTATAAGGTACGTGGAGTCATGCGGTATATATTCTACTATGTAAGGTCTGTTTTACTCAGCATAATGGTTTTGAGATTCTCCCATGGTTTTGCTTGCATCCAGAGCTTGTTTCTTTTCATTACAGAGTAGAGCTCCACTGTATGGGCATATCACAGCTGGTTTACTCATTCACCAGTCAGTTGGAGTTTGTATGGTTTGCAATTTTGAGAGGTGTGTGAGTAAAACTTCTATGAACACTCATTTACAAGGCCAGGGTAAAAATAATATTTTTATTTCTTTTGAGGGAGTGCCTAGGAGTGAAATTGCGGAAATGTCTAGCAAATGTACGTTTGAATTTGTAAAAAGCTGGGAGAGTTCTCCAATGTTGTTCCACCATTTTGCATTCCCACCAGCACTGTACAAGAATTCCAGGGGGCTCCAAAACCTCACCAACACTTAATATAATTGATCTTTTTAATTTTAGTGACTGTGTATTAGTATTTCATTGAAGCTTTAATGTGCATTTCTCTGATGAATAGCATCATTATATGTTTATGGGATATTCCTATTCTACCTTCTGTAGTCGGTGAAAAGCTCCTGCACATTTTTTTTTAATTGTGGCTGTTTGTCTTATTATTGAGTTGTGAGATACACGGTTGGATAGATGGATGGAGAGAGACAGTCAAATATCCTGGATGTAAGTCCTTTGTCAGATACATGTTGTACAATTTTTTTTCCAATGTGTGGCTTGCCTTTTCATTCTCTAAATGGTGTCTTATAAAGAATAAAAAGGTTTAACCTTTGTTTTGATTAGTTTTGACACACAATGCTACATTAGTTTCAAGTGCACAACGTAGTGATTCAACTTCTTTATACATTATGCTCTGCTCAAGACAAGTGTCACTACCATCTGTCACCATGCAGTCCTCTGACAATACAATTGACTATATTTGCTATGCTGTGCCTTTCATCCCCATGACTTACCCACTCCACTAGTGGACCCTGTATCTCCCATTCCCCCTCACCTGTTTTGCCCATCCCTCCCCCCACTCCCCTCGAGCTTTTGTTGAAATATAACCTTTCCATTTTTTCCTTTATGGTTAATGCTTTTTTTATCCTAAGACATTTTTTACCTACACCAATAATGAAAAGGTTTTCTTTTATTTGTTTTTCTAGAAGATTTAAAGTTTTAGCTCATGTAAAGGTCTATGATCCATTTCAAATTAATTTTTGATTATTGTGTGGATGTAAGGATCAAGGTCACTAAATGTGGCTACCCAACTATTCTGGTGCCATTTATTACAAAGATTATCCTCTCCCCATTTCCATGGCCCCTTTGTTGACAATCAGTCAAAACAACCATATATTCTGGATTGCTTAGTCCATTCAGTTGATCTGTCTATCCTTATGCCAATACCATACTGTATCGATTATAGTTTTATATTAAGTACAAGGCAGTATGTGTTCCTCAACTTTGTTCTTTCTCAAAATTTTTTTGGCATTTTCATATAAATCTTAGAGTTTATAAAATTAATCCTGGCATTTTTATTGCAGTTACATTTAATCAATAGATCAGTTTTGGGAAAATTGAAATCCTCTATCAGTTCTTCCAATGAGCATGGTATATCTCTTGATTTTTAAAGTCTTCCTTAATTTCTATCAATAATGCTTGGTAGTTTTCATGTAGAGGTTATATTTACTGCTGTCTTTATGGTTAGAGTTATTTGTTACATATTTATAAAAGACTATCTGTACAGGTTTGAGCAGTAGTGGTCATAGCCTTGTTCCCGATCTTAGAAGATAATACAGCTAATCTTTCACCATTGATTATGATGTAAGTGGCAGGTTTTTGTACATGGTCATTATCAAATTGAGGAAGTTATCTTCTCTAATTTGCTGAGAATTTTTAAAATGATAAATGAGTGCTACATTTTGTCAAATGGTTTTTCTGCACCTATTGAGAAAATCATATGCTTTTCTTATTCTTTATGGGTTACATGTTGGTTTTTAAATGCCAAGCTAATCCCACATTCCTGAAATAAGCCCCATTGGGACATATTATACTACATTTATAACATATTGCTGACTTCAGTACTGGAATACTTTGCTAAGGATTTTTGTGTCTGTGTTTATTGCAGATATTATGTAGTGTGCCTGCTGCTTGAGGAGTTTCCTGGGGTATGGAATTTTCAACGCTAAAACTGGGACAGATCCAGGCAAACCCAGATTGTTAGTTACCCTAGATATTTGTTTCTAGATACTAGTCTGTTTTCTCTTAATATCTTGTCTGGTTACTATCTTTATCTTAATATCAAGGCAATGCTGGGGTTGTAAAATAAGAAGTATTCTTTCCACCTCTCTTTTATGAGATATTTTGTAAAAATAGTATCTTTTCCTTAATTGTTGGATAGAATTCACTAGAAAAGCCATTTATGCTCAAACTTTTCTCTGTGAACAGGTTTTTAATCACTAATTCTTTTTTATTTTCCTTTCTTTTTCTTTTCTTTCTTCCTTTTTTTTCTTTTTTGGAAATGTAGGGCTATTTATATTTTCTATCTCTTCTGGTTCCATTTCTTCATGTTCCATCCATGTGTGAATGGTAGGCAGAACAATGGCTTCCCACAGATGTTAACATCGAAATTCCAGTGCCTGTGAGCATGTTATGTTACAGAGCAAAGGGCAGTAAAGTTGCAGATGAAATTAGGGTTGCTAACAAACTGACCTTGAGATAGCAAAGTAAGCTTAAATTATCTGGATGCACCCAGTACATTCACAAGAGTCCTTATAAGTGGAAGAGGGAGACAGAGTAGAAAGAACCAGAGAGATAGCAGCATGAAAATAACTTGGTCCGATATTGCTGGCTTTGAAGATGGAACAGTTGGGCTGTGAGTCAAGGAATGTAGGTAGCCTCTGGAAACTGGAAAAGACAAATATATGGATTCTTCTCTTAGAGCCTCTAAAAGGAATGCAACTCTGTTGATACCCTGATGTTAGCCCAGTGAGACACATTTCAGACCTCTTACCTCCAGAATTTTAAGATGACAAATTTGTGTGTTGTTTTAAGCAATTAAGTTTGTAATAATTTGTCACAGTGGCAATTAAAGACTAATATAATGTGCTCTTAATTTTATCTAAGATGTCAAATTTATTTCCATAAAATTATTTATAATATAAATAATAGCACTTTAATGCTATTTAAAGTGCTATTTAGCACTTTAATGTTCACTGGATCTGCACAGACAGATCCTCTTTATTGTTGATACTGATAATTTCCACCTTCTTTCCTTTTATCTTGATCACTTAAATTTGAAGTTTATTGATTCTACTGACCTTTTCAAAGAACAAGCCTTTAATTTATTTTTTGCAGATTTGAAAAAATCTGCTTCTATTTCATTTACTTCTATTCTAACCTTTATTATTTCCTTCCTTCAACTTATTTTTGGCTTAAATATGCACTTCTTTTTTATTTAGATAATTTAGATGATTGGTTTAGACCCTGTTGAAGACAATTCTCCACGGGTATCTCTGCATATCTTGTAAATAGAAACACTAACTGCCTTGGTTCTGGACCATCTTTTTCCAGTGTGTTTGTAGGGCAAACAATTATGGAGAATATAGTGTCTCCTGCCAAAGCAGAAGACAGGTGTGTTTGCTTATCAATATAATAAATACAATGTCTCCCTCTGGGACAAAGGTCACACGGGCTTCTATCCATTATCAAAGATCCAGATTTCCTAAGCTTGGGATTCTTCTCCTGTAATGCAGCTCGCTGCATATTCAGGTGTCATCTGGCCCTTTCTTCATCACCATGTGGGAATTGGGACTCAGGGATTCCTCTCAAATGCTGATACTCTGGCTTCACTATTGTTGTATAAAATGAAGTCCTTTGTTTCTGACCCAAGAGAATCGTGTCTTCCACCAGTATTCAGCAAACTGTGGCCACTAATTCGCTAGCTTGCAATTAGGGGAAAAAATCTCAGACCAGTCACAGAACTTATGGACATTGCTCTTTTTAAATATAAACGTTTAAAACTATTAATTGTCTTATAAGTATTGTTTTAACGACATCCCACAAATAGTGAATTTTTGAAATTGTAATTCAGTTTAGTATGTTGTTTAGTTTTCCTTAATAGTCTGTTAGTGACCCGTGAGTTATCTAGAAGTATGTTGTATTTGAAAAATATTATATCATTTCATGTTTATTGTAATAACTCTACAATAGCATATTTCCATTTCTTCCTTCCTGTCTCTGGTTCCTATGCTGAGAAGTGACCTTTCTAGGGTCTCTACTAAATGTCCTGGGTATTCAGTGAGGTCTCTTCACTGTGACTGGCTGAAACAGGAATGTCTTCCACTCAGTGTGGATTCCCACTCCCATCAGTGTGGATTCTGAGATGATTCAGTTCATACTCCTAGATAGTTTTTCTTTGCCTGGCCTCATGCAGGTTCACTTTTTCCATATATAGATTTATATTTAGGCAAATGTTAGAGGAAATATCTCTGTAGCTTTAGGATAAAGAAGTTACCACTCAGTAACCAAAATTACATCTTCAGTGGATTTGAATGTCTTTTGGATGAAAAATACATCAAATAATAGGCTGCTGCTGCTACAGAAACTATTTAGGTTCTAGGGGGCCTTTTTTGGTGGAGCTTGTATTGAGTCTCAGGACCCAGAATGCAATGGAAATTTATAAGTCTGCCTTTAGTTGGGAGACTCAGGCTTGGCCACCCAAGGATGAATCTAGAAATCATATCAACCAACAGTCATTGAGCTCATGCTATGACCCAGCCTCTCTACTAAGTGCCACGGGTACTGTATTGAATAAAGCATAGTCTGCCCTGACTAGAGGGAGAAGTGGATACCTAAAATAATAAACATACCAATGAGATTCTGTGATCATGGCTACTAGATGGGGTATTAATAAAGCCTTAGGAAAATACAAATCTCTGAACCTTCTGTTTTGATTAAACAGGAGAGTCAAGGAAACAGGAAGCATCTGAGGAAGGATTTGTTAAATAAACAAAAGTTCTCAAAGGACAAGGGCAAAAGTCATTTCCAAAACAAGAAACAGCCCGAAAAGGGGCACATAGGCATGAGAGTAGGTGAGCTTTTCTGTCTCTACATCCAAATATAAGTTATGGAGTAGAAGTGCTCAAAAAAATGAGATGAAAAGTGGCGGAAGGGGCTTGACCAAGGAAGCTAAGGGCTTGAACTTCATTTTGGAGCGGTAGAAAGATCTTTCCATGGGAGCATGACTTAACCAGGTTAGCACTTTGGAATGATGATTCTCAAATCTAGGCAGTGTGGCAGAGGAATCCTCAGTGGAGGACGTCATCTCTCTGGGTTAGGAAGCACATGCAGAAGCGTTTTGGGAAGCGAGAGGAAATAGGACAATCCCCAGGAAGAGCCTGGGTGCCTAGTGCTGATTGTACAGGCGTGTGAGACTCTTTCAACAAGGGCCAATCCATACTTAGGCCATAGTCCCGACAAGGATCAGGAGCAAGCTGGCATCCAGAGATACCCTTTCTACTTAGAGGAACTAGTGTGATAACCACTCTGTTTTTCTGTGACTTTGGAATACAGATGAAATAGATATGCCTAATTCTAACATTTTCTCTTGACAAAAAAATTAATAAAAATCAAGAAGGATAGCAATTCATACTTTGCTAAGTTAAGATGAAAGAGCACAGATTTTGCAGACATATAGACCTGTACTCAGTCTCTCATCCCGTCTCTCACCCCAGTGAGTCTCAGGGGAAAAACTGGAAAGAGCAACATCTATCTCTCAGGAGTATGGTACACATGAGATGAGACAATTCATGCTTCAGACTTATTGCATGGCCCAATCCTGCTTGTCCCCCAGCAAAAGCTAACATCATACACACGGTCACAAAGCGCCCCCCCCAAACCCCCACTGCCACCATCTGTCACACCGTCCCCTAATACTGCCTCCTTCTCCCCCTCCTAGAGCAGGGGCCAGGCATCAGCATAGCTTATATTGTGCCTACCCTAATAAGAGCCACTGTAGCTGCAGCTCCCAGGACTAACTTGACCTGACCCATGAAGCTTCTGGCCTTTCCCAGTGACTGCCCAGAGAGGTTAAGTAACACAGCCCAGAAACGTGGAAGAGTTAATGCCCTCGGGATGGATTTTGTCCCTCACTACAGTCAGGACACAGAAAAGAATGGGCCAAATCACAGTGATTCCATAAGCCTTTCGGAGATTTCCCACTTGGCCAAGCAACCTATGCTGCTTTCTTGAGAAGCAGTAGCCAGCTCAATAAAGTGTCATCTTATATTTTTTTCTTCTTTTTTTGTCTCATTTCCCTTTTTTTCTTCACTTCTGCTTCCCTGGATTACACTTCTCAATGAAACATCACCATATGAGCTTTGCCTCTGACTCAACATTCTAGGAAATCCAACTTGTATTGATATGACCTATTCTGGGTACATAGTAGGTACTCTGTTAATGTCCTCTCTCTTCCCTCTTAGCCACGTATTTCCTTCTTGGATCTCATAGTTTTTGGTGGGGATCAGTTGAGATAATACACGAAGAAGTATTTTGTGAATTCTTTTTGTGAACAGCAATTATGTGATACAGTATAAAGCGTCATTACAAAGTAATTGAGACAATTGGGCTAACTAACCAGTCAAGTGGCTTTGCTTTCTTGCGGTGGATGGGTGCACTTTTTCTTACTCATCGTGGAAGAATGATTGGTGTCTCATCGTGTTAATAGCTGGGCTACCTTGGGAAAGTGGCTTCTCTTCTCTGAGCCCAGTTTCCTCATCTCTAAAATGGGGATAACAATATCTAACTTGTCCATCATTATGAGGTTTTAATAAAATCATAGGTATAAACTTGCTTTGTAAGCTCTCAAGTGCTGTGGAAATTAAAGGGGTTATTATTACCACCACAGAGGTAGCAGCCCAATAAATCCTTGTCAAATGAATGATTGCTTGTAAAATATAGAAAAATATTTCTAGAAAATACAGATTCAAATAGCACCCAAGGATTGATGTAAGTTAGGCATGCATCCTGGTCCTCAATTTATAAATCTCCCTGAGCATCTGGAGCAAGATAACGGGAATATGGGGCTTTATTTTTGGTGAATGCATTCAACATTGCTTCTCTGGATATTGCAAATGCAGTCCAAATGTAAGGCAGCACAGTGTTTTGGGAGTGGTAACACATAAGAGAGCCATTTATTTGGTAGACATAAGAGTAAGTTGGCAACCACTTCAGGGATTTATACTTATCATAACCTACATATTTTGTTTGTATATTTTCTATATTACTTATATCAATATACTGTTTAATCTTCCCCAAACATTCTATGAGGTAGGTATGAATTTCTCCATTTTCAGGTAAAGAAACTGAGATTTACAGAAGTTTGGCAACTTGCCTCAAATACCAAAGCTAATAGTTTTGAGGAACAAATATTTGAAACAAGATCGGTCTCATTTCCATATCTGTACTTGTTCCTCTACGCCAGGCTGTTTTCTGAAAGTACTGTCCTCCTTTTTTGCAACTTTCTTATTCCTTTCCAAATTGTGCCCTCCAAAATCTATTTGACACCAGAAATGAATTTATAGAACCCCAAGGAGAACTGAAAACCAAAAAAAAACCCAAAAAAAACAAAAAAAAACCCACATCAACTCCACAACAACCAGTAGCTCTCAAGAAAAAACACTAACATTGTTGCTTAGCATTTGCCAGTTTCCATGGTATAAATATTCCCACCATGGCGGATTTAAGCTACCAACTTGAGTCACTGAATGCAAGATGAGAAGGAGATGTACACAACCTGCCATCACCAGCGGGCACACAATGGACCCAGCACGCAGCCACCTTCAGCTGGGATCTCAGTATCCCAACACAGCACTGTGGGATAAGGAGCAATAACAGTCCCTATCTGCAAAAGTGTTTCTTCATTGTTCGTTTACAATTTATTTGGAAGATAAAAATGTGTAGTTAGTAGAACCCCCCATCATCTCTTTTTACGGCTGATGCAGACACCCAGCTAGGAAAAAGTTAGAGGCGAACAGATGAAATCTCAAGTCAGTAGCAGTATATATAGGTGCAACTCTTTGGGAAATAAATATCAAGTTGTAAAGATGGCCATAGTTTTGACCAGTAATCCCTCCATCATTTATCTAAGAGGCTAGTCTATGGAAGCAAAATCGAAACGGCAGGAGCATTCATTGCAGTGGTATCTACAAAGTAAACAGAGAAATAATAAAACACCTACAAACCCTCTCGATATCCAGCACTAGGTCATGCTTACCTTACATGTGTGGTAAACAGAATAATGACCCCCCCCCCCAAAACACCCACATTCTCATCCCTGGAGCCTATGCATACAGTACATGACATGAAAAAAGGGACCTACTTTGCAGGTATAATTAAGGTTGCAGATTGTACAATATAGAGATTATCCTGGATTATCTAGATGGATTTAGGGCCATATCAACCCTTAAAAGCAGAGAACTTTCTGTAACTGGAGCAGATGAATGTGGCAGAAGAGAAGTCAGAGAGATTGCAAGGACAAAAAGGATTTGATGCACCATTGCAGGCTCTGAATGGCAAGAACCAGAAGGAAGCCTCTGGATGGTAAGGGTTGGCCTCAGCTAACAACTGGCTAGCACATGGGACCTCCGCCCTGTAAGGACAAGCAATCGAAGTCTGCTAATAACCTGGATGAACTTGGGAGCAAATTCTCCCACAAGGCCTCCTAATAAGAGTCCAAGACACTGACACTTGATTTCAGCCTGTGAGGCCCAGAGTTCTGACCTATACAACTGTGAAATAATTCATTTATATTGTTTTAAGCTGTTAAATTCGCAGTAATGTTTGTGGCAGCAATAGAAACCTAATACAGTACAGTTCATCTGTATGAAGTAATATTATATTCATATTTTAAAGTGATCATCATAAAGATCTTGTAGGAACACAGAGAGCTCTTTGTGGGATGACATAATTGAAAAAACAAAGATCGCTGCATGAATTCCTTATGACCTCTCACATTAAAAAGTATGTAAATGAAGGTCAGAACAGAAAGAGAATACGCGAAGACAAATAATTCAGGCTTGGAGAGGGACGGTTCTTCCTTTAAGGATCTAGGTGTCACTTCTTGGAGAAACTTGCAGGATCTCCCTTGACCAGAAAGTCCTCACTTTTTCCAGAGAACTGATTCCTCGGGGGACCCAGGTACTCAAGGGCTGCCACTGAATCACTGACACCTTTTCTTCACTACAGACACAAGGAAGTCAAGGTGTGGAGTCTTGTCAATGCTAAATTCTTCTGTCGTCTTTACTTTTGTTTTTTTTTTTCTTTTTGAGAAAGAGAGAGAGAGAATATGCACAAGTGGGGGAGGAACAGAGAGAAAGGGAGAGAGAGAATCCCAGGCAGGCTCCATGCTCAGCACAGAGACCAACCTGGGGCTCTATCCCGTGATGGTGAGTTCACGACCTGAGCCAAAATCAAGAGTCAGGCGTTTAACCAACTGAGCCACCCAGGCGCCCCATCTTCTGTCATCTTTTTCATCTTAAAGCTATGGTACCCGCTACTACCTGGCAAACACTCAGTGGTGCCAGATACACATACAAATAGAAATAACTAGAAATGGAAATCTTGGATGAGGATGATCATGTTGCCTTCACCTATGGTTGATTTTTCTGTGGCCTGTTGTTAGTACTGTCACGTCTGGAACTCATCCTCGCCTCAGTTGATAGAATTAAGCACTCTCTCCCTTCCCAGGAGGAGAGCCTGACCCAGCACCTCGTCTGCAATCCTGCTTGCCACACAAACACTGGTAACTGTCCCCATCCCACCCAATGGCTTCAGAAAGGGAAAAGGGGAGGGTGGATGCAAACTGTGCTGGGAATATTCTGTTCTACGGGGAACAGAATTAAGTCTAACAAAAGGGAAACTTCTACTTAGAAATGGTTCTATGAATAGAGTGGTTGAAAGATCACTTGCGCCCCACACCCCTGCCAGCTAGGGGCTAGGACAGGGAGCATGTGATGCTGTAGACCAAAACTACCCCAGACTGCTAGTTGTTGGAGTAATATGTCCAAAATGGCAGAGGCAAGTGGTGTCCACTACTGGGCTCCAGTGTAGGCTTCCTGGAATTGGCCACTTTGGCCTCTAAGTGGCCTTCAAGAGTGATGTAGGCAAGCCATCTATGTCCAGAAGAGCATCATCAGGAAATCAAGGATCGCCAATCTCCTGTGGGCCCGGCACTGTGCTTAGCGCTTATCTCATTGATCCCCCCACCATGCAGATGAAAAGTCTAAGACACAGAGGCAGACAGGTGGCTTGGCCAGAGTCACACAGCTTGCCCCGCACAGCTCTGTCTCTGCCGACATTTCCATCACATCACGTTACCTTTCAGACACCGAGAAAATGAGGGGTCAGGAAACTGAGTCACTTAAGACGTGACTTAGACACTGGGGATGTCTACTCTGGAGAAGGAACACCAAAAAGTCACTCAAAGTGGCCCCAGCTTTCAGAGGAGCTACCACAAGGGAGAAACAAGCAGGGCTCTTCTAGGTGGCTCTGGAAAATGAATGGGGTTTGACAGTAGAACTGGGGGAGCAATAGGGGACAGAAATAGGGGACCTCCAGCAATGACAGCTCATCACAGGTGCAGGGGGAATGGTAGCCTGCTTCCAATCAGTGGAGGGAGACCAATCCCTGCCCCTGCAGGTCTCAGGGGCCCACAGAGGGGGTAGATTTCTGTGTCAGGTGAGAAGAGGGCACTTTGCACTTTGAAAATGCCATGAACTTGTGAGTCCTGATTCTCCATTGTGTCTACAGTGAAAGGGAAAGGAAACTAGCGTTTCTGAAGCCTTCTTCTGTACCAGCAAATTCGCGTGGACTTCCTCACATCTCCTCACACTTAATATTCACACCACTTCTCTCTCACCTTGCCTGATGGGCAGCCAGCAGACCTCACCTGTCTCTGTATCTACACGTACAGGTTCAAGCGCATTGCAATCAAAATTTGCCATGCCTGTTTCGGGGGCAGTGCCAGACAAAGGAGGGCTGGGAATTGAAGCCATGGTCCTGGCCTCCAGCTCTCCTAAATGACCTGTCTCCTGCCTTGTGCACACACACACACACAAAAAGCCACTCTCACTGCTAGGAGAACATCAGCTAAATACAGGAAGCAAGGAAAGAGCGGGGGGTGGGGAGCCAAACCGCGAGGATGGTTTTTCCCAGCCTGGGGGAGGGAGATGGTGAAGCTCTGCTTTTCTTTTCGTTTTTAATATTTGTATTTTATTTGTGTGTGTGTCACTTAGTTGAGTGCCCAGGATAGCAGGATCTTCCCCCACAGACAAGTAGTACTCCAGCTAAAGTGGACACAGAAGGATACAGAGGCATGGGTTTCCTGAGACAGTTCGTCCCTCCCAGGGGGGCTGGCATCCCCTCCCCCTGGCTCTCCTTCCTGCCTTCGTTCCTGCCTCTCCTCTGGCAGCCGGCCTAGTGGCAGCCAGGAGATGCAGCCGGATGGCCAAGGAGAATGGGAGGAAAGTGTCTGTGTGCCCGGAACGGGGAGACAGGGAAAGAGGAGAGAAGTGGAAAGGGACAGAAAGCACCCAGGGGAGGGATGCATGAGAGGCGTTGGGGAGGAGGGGAGGGCAGCAGGGGAGGAAAACACAGACCAACCAAGAGGGGCGCCAGACCAGACAGGCTGGGGCAGGGGGATCAAGGTAAGGGGAGCCCCCTACAGGAGAGAGGGAGAGGGGGAGTGTTTGAAGGGAGCTAGGCCTCTGGAAGACCAAGGGAAGCACTGTAAAAAATTGAGAAGGTAGACAAAGAAGAGAAAATGGAGAAAAAGGAGAGCAATCTCATTTCATCCTCACAATAGCCCCACGTGGGAGAGAAAGCCAGGCACAGAGATGTTAAGTCCCTTGCTCAAAATCACACAGCACAGCTGGGACACCAGCCAGGCAGGTAGTTGGAACTGCAAGCCCACACCCTTTGCCACTGCACCATACTGCCCCCAGGCAGTCAACCAAGGATTGGATACCAGCGAGGAACCTTAGCTCAAGGGGTCCGTGTCTCAGCCCGCCGCCCTGCCCCAGCACTCCAAGCCTCCCCGCTTGGACCAGGTGGACCTGCCACGAAAGCAGGTGTAAACGGGTCCTCCACAATTAGGAGCCGTGCTCTCATGTCTACTTGTTTTCCACAAAAGCTCTCCCAGAGCACCGAGCACAGAAGCCAGGGTGACCTCCCTGTTTAAACCTGGACCCTGGTGAGAAAGAAGAGTGTTAGCAGGGAGCAGTGGTTCAGAATGCATGTTGTAGTTTGCACATGAGCCGTCTACTGATGTTTAGTCACCATGACAAGCACTGCTGATCGTCGAGCTTCGTCCTGAACTTGGTAAGTCATGGTGTCTCAGCTGGGGGGCCCCCTTGCCCATGCAAGGAGGTGAGGTCACTGTTCAGCTTCCTTGTTTTATTGAGTACCTACTAAGTGCGTGGCTCGGTCTCATTTAAAATACACAGAAGGTGCTCATGAAGTATTCACTATCATCATCCACACCATCACTGGGAAATTAAAGCTCAGAGAGTTCAGATTACCTGCCCAGATGTTTCATAATCATCCAGAAGGAGGACTCCCTCCTTTGTTCAGCACCATGCTGAACAAAGCTGTACCGGGTCACTGTTTTACTTGTTGAGCAGATCCTGATGTGTACAACAGCAAACCATTATTCTTTCCCACCACTTTCCATTAACAAGGCCTCAGTGAGAAGTTCTTTACTTGCCTTCCCGGCTGGCAAGGGGCGTAGGGGGGTAATCAGATGGGTCTCCTAACCTTTCAGGCATTCCTGCATAATAAATCTTCCAGTTACTTTAATTCACAAGAATTCTCTCATTTTAATAATTAGGAGGAAAAAAACCTGTTCAGAAAATAACACTGCAACTGAGTCTAGTTAAAACCTCTCCCTGTACCTGTAGCAGGCCTGCTTCTGGGGTGTGGACGCCTCCAGTGGGAGAGGGGCCACTCTGGCACCAGCCAGGGGCTTTCAGTCATATCATTTCTACACCGGTGGAAGTCAAATACCAGCCTCCCATTCTAGAGAACACATGCTAAGCCCTGTTAGCGCGTCCCTCCTGGATGGTGCCTGGCTTTACGACCTGGAGATACTTGGTGCTCACCCAAGTACCCAGCACAGACACTGAAGGATCCTGCTTTCACTTCTGTTGAAGCACTGACAAGTCCTGGACGAGCTCCAGTTTTGTGGACATGATACAACTGTAATAATGTAAACCCCACCCACTGGGCAAGTGTTCGTTTACTCTGCTTCATTTAAATTAGAGATCCTGGCTGAAAAAGAGCTGGCATGTACCTTCATAGAAAGATGGGTCACTTGATAAAAGCATTGATTCAACACTCAGAGGCTCAAAATAAGTTTCTCATTAACTCTTAGTCACAGAAATGTGTATTACAGCACTTTCTAGAAAACAAAAGTGGGGGGGGTGCATTCCAGCTAGTAGATTTCAAAGGTTGTGGTCCCACTCTCTGGGACAGCCACATCGGGGTCTGGGTGGGGTCAGTGCATTGAGCTATCTTAGCTGAGGAAGCTATCCTCAAATCACCCTTCCAGCCACCCTTATCAAGTCAAGATTATTGACTTCTCCGTCACCTCCTTCCAAAACAGCAGTCACCAATGTGGCTGACAGAAAGAACTCGCAAGGACACAGCATGTGTTTCATTCACTGTGCCAACTGAGGGAGGCTGGAACTAGGTTTCCCAGAATCCCCTTCACTGTATGATTCTAGTACAAATTGGCCCAAAGAGGAACTTGCGTGGGATGTGGAAGACCAAGGAAAAGCAGCAGCTATTGCTTTCAGAAGTCAGTCACGAGCAGGTATGATGACTGACAGGCACAGAGGTGCTCCCTGGGTCCCCAGTGGTCCCCAACTCTCCTTGGCTCTGCACGTACCTGCTCCTCTGCACGCTGTGGCCCCAGGGTCACCACTGGTGCTTGGCTCCAGAACCAAGAAAGTGATGGCTGTCCAGAGGGAACGGCCATGCGTGGAAGACAGACACAGTCAGCAGAGATATGGAATGTCGTGACTGAAGAAAAGCATCAAGTTCAAGGTTGTGAAAACACAAAGAAAACCCATTATTTTAGTAGCATGGAGTAGGTATTTTTTAGAGTAATTGGAGAAAACAGATCTTAGGAATACTATTGACAACTGATGTGGTATTTAGAGTAATCTGCGGGCAGATTAGCAGACTTCCCATTTTCTTTTCTCTCTCTTTTTTTTAAATATAAATTTATTGTCAAGTTGGCTAACATACAGTCTATACAATGTGCTCTTGGTTTGGGGGGTAGATTCCCGTGGTTCATCGCTTACATACAACACCCAGTGTTCATCCCAAAAGTGCCCTCCTCAATGCCCATCACCCATTTTCCCCTCTCCCTCACCCGGCCCCCATCAACCCTTAGTTTGTTTTCTGTATTTAAGAGTCTCTTATGTTTGCCTCCCTCCATCTCTGTTTGTAACTTTTTTTTCCGCTTCACTTCCCCCATGGTCTTCTGTTAAGTTTCTCAAGTTCCACATATGAGTGAAAACATATGATATCTGTCTTTCTCTGGTTGACTTATTTTACTTAGCACAATACCTTCCAGTTCCATCCACGTTGCTGCAAATGGCATGATTTCATTCTTTCTCATTGCCAAGTAGTATTCCATTGTATATATAAACTACATCCTCTTTATCCATTTGTCAGTTGATGGACATTTAGGCTCTTTCCATAATTTGGCTATTGTTGAGGGTGCTGCTGTAAACATTGGGGTACATGTATCCCTATGAATCAACACTCCTGTATTCTTTGGATAAATTCCTAGTAGTGCTATTGTTGGGTCTTAGGGTAGTTCTATTTTTAATTTTTTGAGGAACCTCCACACCGTTTTCCAGAGCGGCTGCACCAGTTTGCATTCCCACCAACTGTGCAAGAGGGTTCCCGTTTCTCCACATCTGCACGAGCATCTGTTGTTTCCTGAGTTGTTGATTTTAACCACTCTGACCGGTGTGAGGTGGTATCTCAGTTGGTTTTGATTTGTATTTCCCTGATGATGAGTGATGTTGAGCATGTTTTCATGTGTCTGTTGGCCATCTGGATGTCTTCTTTGGAAAAGTGTCTATTCATGCCTTCTTCCCATTTCTTCACTAGATTATTTGTTTTTGGGGTGTTGAGTTTGGTAAGTTCTTTATAGATTTTGGATACTAACCCTTTATCTGATATGTCATTTGCGAATATCTTTTCCCATTCCGTCAGTTGCCTTTTAGTTTTGTGGATTGTTTCCTTTGCAGTGCAGAAGCTTTTTATCTTCATGAGGTCCCAATAGTTCATTTTTGCTTTCAATTCCCTTGCCTTTGGAGATGTGTCGAGCAAGAACCTGTGGCTGAGATCAAAGAGGTTGTTGCCTGCTTTCTCCTCTAGGGTTTTGGTGATTTCCTGTCTCACATTTAGGTCTTCCACCCATTTTGAGTTTATTTTTGTGTATGGTGCAAGAAAGTGGTCTAGTTTCATTCTTCTGTCCAGTTGCTGTCCAGTTCTCCCAGCACCATTTGCTAAAGAGACTGTCTTTTTTCCACTGGATACTCTTTCCTGCTTTGTCAAAGATTAGTTGACCATACTTTTGTGGGTCCAATTCTGGAGTCTCTATTCTGTTCCATTGGTCTGTGTGTCTGTTTTTGTGCCAATACCATGCTGTCTTGATGATTACAGCTTTGTAGTAGAGGCTAAAGTCTGGGACTGTGATGCCTCCCACTTTGGTTTTCCTTTTCAACATTACTTTGGCTATTTGGGGTCTTTTGTGGTTCCATACAAATTTTAGGATTGTTTGTTCTAGCTTTGAGAAGAATGCCGGTGAAATTTTGATTGGGATTGCATTGAATATGTAGATTGCTTTGGGTAGTATGGACATTTTAACAATATTTATTCTTCCAATCCATGAGCATGGAATGTTTTTCCATTTCGTTATGTCTTCTTCAATTTCCTTCATAAGTTTTCTGTAGTTTTCAGCATACAGATCTTTTACATCTTTGGTTAGGTTTATTCCTAGGTATTTTACGGTTCTTGGCGCAATTGTAAATGGGATTGATTTCTTGATTTCTCTTTCTGTTGCTTCATTATTGGTGCATAGGAATGCAACTGATTTCTGTACATTGATTTTGTATCCTGCGACTTTGCTGAATTCATGTATCAGTTCTAGCAGCCTTTTGGTGGAGTCTTTCAGGTTTTACGTGTAGAGTATCATGTCGGCTGACTTCCCATTTTCAGAATCTAATAATAAAGAGGCTCACATAAAAGGAGTGGGGATCCCACGGAGTAAGAATGATGAGGCCCTGAGAAGGGTCAACCAACCAACTTTGTACAAGAAGGAAAAGAGGCCCGGGACCTGCATAAATTCTAAACACCCAGGTTTACCTAGCTAAGTATTATTATCAATTCCCTCCGGGATGGGGGGGTGGAATTTGGAAAATAGTACCTAAATTCCGTTTTAAAACTATATTAAGTATCCATGACTACTGTGGCTATGAGGAAGCATGGTATAGTCACTGACAACTGCATGGATGCTGGGGCAGTTTTCCTGGGTTCAAATCCTGTCTCTGCCACTTAACAAGTGGGTGAGCTCCAACTCCCTGTTCCTCAGTTTCCTCATCTGTAGGAGGAACGTGCTAATAGAACATATCTTACAGAGATGTTTTGAAAATTCAATGAATTAATCTTTGTAAAGCACTTCAAAGAGTTCTCAGCCCATAGCAAATACTATACAGGTGTTTGTTATAGAAGAACATACTTAGTTTTTACCCCACAGTGTGAATTCAGACTTCCTAGCAAAACCTTTCTGCTGGCTTCCTAATTCTAGAATGAGGTCCTCTCTCCACACCCACACCTAAGAACTGCTATAATCGGTATCGCTCTCCTGGCAGTCGCATGTAGGGGTGTGGTGCAGAGGGTGAGCAAACCCAGAAGAGCCACCTTCCTACAAAATTCTGCTTTGCAAAGACTGGTTTGAGGCCTTCCTCACTGGAGTTAAATTCTTAAGTGGAACCACTGAGTATCTCCAAATAATTTCTCTGGATGTTCTGCCAGATCCTGGTTTGAAAGACCTCTCCTCTCACCCCTGCCCGATGGGTCCTGACTCTGGGTCTGGCACAGCTGGCGGGAACTTCAGGCTCCTTACTCCCACTCGCTATCACTCATGTCCCAACTGCCTCTCCTGGAAACATTAGCAAATCAGTCAACTTTCCCTGCCCCACTGTGGGGTAAAGACTGGCTGCTCCTCTTGGCTCAGGGCTATGTGTTTTCACTCTAGGATTCCTTCCTTCTGTCACATTTTTTCTCAGCCACCATGTCAAAGCCGGGAGTCCATCTTCCCAAACAGCACGAATGCCCACTAACCCCCTTCCTCTGCTTGTTCTGCGTTAGGTCCTGGGGAAGGTGCAGAGGTGATTAAGCAGTGGTGAACATGAATCCAGAGAGGCCATCTTGCTCTGGGCCCACTGTCTCCCTGGCAAGCCATCCACCATCGACCTGGGTGCCTCCGTGGCATTTGGAAAGGCGTGGGGTAGAGGGAGGAATGCAGGCCACGTTTTGTGAGCCTCCTTGTCACAGAGAAGCAGCTGAAAGTTGTCACTGTTCACATGTGACAACCTTCATTTCACAAATTTCCTTAAGTTCACACACTGGCACGTGCTCCTTGGCAAGTATAAGATCCCTCCCCGTGGCACCGTCTTCTTTTCAGGGGCCCTAATCAGTGGAGATGCTTTGCCTCAGAAGAATTCACTGAGCACACAGTCAGCCAAGCCTTGAGGAGGTGGAAGTCGATCAGACGTGGCAACTGCCTTCTAGGTGCTGACAGTCGTATGGAGACACGTGCAAGCAGATGAACCGTAGGACAGGCCGGTGTGCGCTCAAGGGGGTTGCCCAGTATGATGGCAAGTGGAGGAACCTCCATCTCTGCTGGGGGGCGGGGGGCGGTCAGAAGAGGCTTCCCCGCGGAGGCGAAGGTGCCTGAGGGGCTTTCAAGCAGAGATTTCCAGGAGGCCGACGGATACCCTAGCCTGCTGCTTCTCTGGAGCCCGCCGCTTCTCTGGCAGGTCTTGGCAGGAGATGTGGATGGAGCCCTCTGCATGGTGACGATAACTGGGATCAGAGGAATTGAAGACCTGACCCAGGGCCGGTGGGAATGGGAAGAGGCCTTTAGTCCAAACACAGACTAGGGCTCCAGATGTCCGTGGACTGACTACCAGCGTGCTTGAGAATGGATGCGGTGTGAGCTCGCAGGGGAGGCCAAGACCCTGCAGGGCATTTCATCACTTTCTGGGAGACCAGCCCTAGGCCAGGAAACAGCCTGTTCTCCCTTCTGCCAGCCCCTTTCCTGACACAAGGGCTCCGGATCAGCCACTCCTACACCTCCCTCCCGTCCCCTCTCAGATCCTCCACCATTTACCAATGTGCTATCAAGCACACAGGGAGACTGGTCTCAGGCTCCCCTGTGACCGGAACTGTGTGCCACGCCCCCGGGGGTCTCAGTGGAGCTCAGAGCCCAGCTGCTCCCAGAGCTTCAAGAATGAGAACTACTCCTCCATTCCAAACAGACTCCTGAAACCTAATTCCTTGTCACAGGAAAAATGAAGAACAGGCTGCAGGTCCCTCAGGGTCTGTCCTCCCTCAGGGTCTGTCCTCTCACGGCCTCTGCCAGCCTGCGGGCCCCTCGGGGTAAGAAACTTAGCCTTCCGTCCTTGGATGCCCAGTGTCTAATGGGAGATGTTTAATGGACGTGGGCCCTTTTCTTCTGGCACCAAGAGTCACAGTAATGCTGTGAATTCTGTACTTCGACAGACAAGAGCATGTGGGAAGTTGAGAATTGTGCCCCCTCCCAAAAGAAAGATCTTTTTCTGGGGTGACTTTGGAGATACAGCATTTGCAGTGTGCGATACTTAAAACAGAACACTCAAAAGAGTAGGAGTATAAACACCCACCTGCTTTTCCAAGGACATAAAATAGCTTTTAGAATGACACAATGCCTCCTTTTTGTGCATATTTCACTCCATAGGGCACTTCCTAAATGAGTTGATGAATCTGGATCCAGAAATTCTATCATGTGACTTAACTAGCTGCTTTTTTTTTTTTTTTTTTTCCATCCACCCTGATTGAAGCTGAAACATTCCAGGGGAAAATCACTTTCCAAAACTTACACTTCTCCAGAGAGGCAGAAAATAGCTTTCTTTCAAATCCACTGTAAAGATTTCACCTAAAAAAAAAAATAAAAAAATAAAATGAAATGGAACCAAACACTCCTGGCATCTAATCTGACTACAAATTGAAAACTATACTAGTGTTTACATGGTTTGGGGTTTTATTAGGAAAGAGCTGCCCAGCGTTAATAATATGATGTTTGGCTGGGATGGAGTCCCAGCTCTCCCTCTTTCCAGACTCTGGGGAAATGAGAACACCCCGTCCATGCTCCAGGCTCCACGGGCTTCCTCAAGGAGGACATGCTTGATTTAGGGTGCAAATAAGAATGGCAGCCGCTGTGCATCTGACATCACAGATTTCCATATGTAAGACCTAGGCGGTTTCTCGCATCCCTGGTACATGGATGTCATCAAGCCCACTGTATGGATGAGGAAACTGAGGCTCAGATGGATTAAGTTCCCTACCTAAGACCACACAGGCTACACATTTGCATCTGAATTTGTCTTTATTCATTTGTCAGATGCCTTGATTCATCCGACTGACTCAGTGTGTGTGTGTGAAAGAGAGAGAGACAGACAGACAGATTGCTTCTGCCTCCTCAGAGATATTTGCCCATGTTTGGAGACATTTTTGGTTGTCACGACCAGGGAGTGCTAATAGCATCCTATGGGATGCAACTAAATATCTTACAATGCACAGAACCCCCCCAACAAAGAATGATCGGACCCCAATATCAACAGTACTGAGATCAGAAACACTGAGCTGACTCTAAGCGCCAGATGAATACTTGAGCACGTGATGGTTTTAAAGGACACATGCACATGCTTGTTCTAACAGTTACACCAAGAAAAATGAGAATTCCTTGATAATTGACAAGTTCTGTCATCAATAGAAAAGAATACCTACATTTTTCACGAAAGTTATCTCAGGGTAAGGTGGTTAATTTTGATTGAAATATTTGGGAGACAAATAAGTGAGCAATTTCCTTTTCCTTTCTCTGAGTCACAATGGAAACTTATTATTCTGGGGACATTATAGAAGAAGTCATAGAGCCTAGCCCCAAAGGCATTACTCCCCTTTGGAAATGTTCTCGGTAGACCCCGAAGAGGCAGTGGGAAATCCAGACCACGGGCTCACCATGCAGCACTGACACCTTCTGCGACGGGGTGAGGGTTGGAAGTTTGAACTACCTCTTTGGGGGATTACGCTTCAGAAGCCCCCAAAGCCAGAGCAAAAGGAGTCGGGGTACTTAGTGAGTGGGCATCACAAATTGGGGAAAAAAAAGGAACACTATAGAATCATTGGAACCACATGCATCAAGATTCTGGAAATGGGAGCAAAGGAGAAGAGGAGAGCTCAGGACTAATAAATCATGGAAGCAGGTAAAAAGGGGAAAACAGGCAAGAATAAACAAGGGCTTGTTGTGAACATGGTCAGGGGTTGTCTTCGGGGTCTCCAGCTGCTCCTTTTAGGGGTACCGGGTGAGCTAAGAATCGGGTGACTCTGGAGAAGTATCTAGCTCGCCTCCCTGAAGCCCCGGCTTCTTCTGTCATCTCAGGGAAAGAAGAGCTCCCCAGTTTGAGGTGGAGATCACGGCATTGCCCCGCTGCCCCGCAGGCCGGGCAAGGCCTTTCCACGGAGAAATGCCCCCGTGTGCTCCCACTCGGCCCCCGCCAGCCCTCGTGAGCACTGGAGCTCTGAGAAGCCCAGTCTAGTGCTTTGTGCCTGTGTGTGGGGGGACGATGGCCTGGAAGCAAGACCGAGAAGACGTGATGTGTCTGAGGCCACGTATGCACACTCAAGGCGGACGCATTCCAACCCATGCGGGGCCCGCAGAGCCTGGGCAGAAGCCGGCCTGTGCCATACCATACTTAGCCCGGGCTCTCCAATTTCATCATTTCTGGCTCAAAATGGGCCTGCAATTTTCATTTCTTTATGGGCTTAAGTAATCTATTGCAAATGTCACCAGCAGGCTGTAATGCATTCTTGCCGAGGAAACTGCTCTTTCTCTTCAGTAACTTTCTGGTGGAAGATTTGCCGGGCCGGGTAACTGTTTTACATTAGCTATAATGGTGTTTACATTAGATGCACCAATGTTTAAATCACTGGACGTATTTGTCATGAGTAGGGAGGCAGTGGCATTGTTTAGTCCGAGTATCTGGGTTGGGGGGTGGGGAGGGGGTGCTTCTATTAGTATTGATAATATTTTACAAGAGACCTTGCAGAGATGTTTATAATAATAGCAGTGCTGTTTATCTTACCAGGATTATGTTGAAGCAACTTTAATTGTATTCATATTAAACATATCAATGTTAGAACTGATGTAATATGTTTAGCATTAATATGAAGGTTGCTAAGTTGGGGGCTTTTGAGATAGAATTAAAGAGCTAGGAAGACAATGGGACATATGGAAAGCATTTGGGGGGTTTCTGTTCTTGTCTAACAAGAAGGATTAGTGCGTTTGCCGAAATACAGTGTAAGATGTACAGCGGGTTGTAGCCGCATCTGTTTCCCTTACGACGGAGTTCTCTTGGCTTGTGTGTGCGCAAGATTGCTCTCCGGCCCTTATGTTCTCACAGGCTCCACCAAAGCCCAAATGTCAGGGATACTTCAGATGCTTTGCAGCTGGCTGTCGCACCCAGAGATGTTTCAAAATGGATTTTGTAATGGCTTATAAAAGTCCCACATTGTGCACGGGCGGTTATTGAGTGTGATATAGTGTGCGCAAGAATGTTCCAAATTCCCTCCGCGCTGTATCCATCAATCTGGCTCTATTAGGGTTGGCAGGATAATGGCTGGAGTGCGGCTCTGGACTTTATCTCCAGCTGAAAGAAGAGTCCTAATTATCCACTCATCAGAGCTACCCCACTCCTGGCTCAGGGAGACCACTGCCAGCTCAGGCCCAGGAATTCCAAATTCTCAGTCACCGGCCAGGCCCACAAAGGCCGAGATACAAGACCATGTCCAGCCCGGCTGGGGAGTCACGGTCCCGAGAAATCAATAAATCCTGGTGATCCGTCTTGACTCCCCAGCTGGATGTGCCGTCCGGTCAACCCTTCCAGGCTCAGTTTCCCTCTCCTCCTTCCCATCCTGCCTGGGTCCCTGGGCCCAGAAGACTTCCTGAGATGGAGACTCAGATCCAGATCAGGCCAGAGCTCTAGTTTTCTGCAGTGAGAGGACAATAGCTGCATTTCCTTCCTGAGGCTTTTGGGAGGATTAGATGAGGGAATGGGTAATAGCACCTAGCAGAGTAACTGAGCACATCATGCATTTGTTATTGGTTCAACTAGAAAACCTAGCGGAGCATTAGGGCTTTAGGGGAAATGAACGGTTTGCTTGATAGAGACACGTCTGCTTTCTAGCAGGATACTCAAAGGCTATCTATAAAGAAATTTCTTCTTCACACGATACTGTTCACAAATGTTATTCCATAAGCTATTATTACTGTCATCATCATTATGTTCATCCCCATTTTATTGATGAGGAAACTAAGACTCAGAGAGATGAGATGAGTTGCTCACTAAGTTGCTCACTGATTATTTCCTGAACTCCTTCCCATGTGCTGGCCACTCAGACCATAGAGATAAGGGTCCATTTCCCACTGTGGTTTACAAGTGGCTGAGAATGGAGTGAACACATGGGTTCACCAGCTCTTTCCCTTCCTAAGCCACCATGCTGCCTTCCTTCCAGAAAATTCCCTGGAGGTCTGCAAATATGAGAGGGGACTGGGATGGAGTACATGAATAAGTAGCCATAATGTACGGTGCAAAGAACTTTGGAGCCATGAGAGATGGTGTGGTGGGATTTGAGAAAAGGAATGGGCAGGGACTGGAGGGGTGCAAAGGCCTCAGGGAGCTGTGCCTGGGAAATCAATAGGATTTAAACATGCAAAGGGAAAGAAGGATACTCGAGGTGGAGGCGACAGGGCGAGCAAAAGTATGGGGCAGGAAAGCAGGAGGAACATGTGGGGAATAGCAGGTAGTTTCCTTTGATTTCCAGTGATGGGTTTAGAAAGGGATGCTGGTAGGTCCTGCTGAGCACTGATGTGTAGATCGAAGCGAGCAGAGGAGCTAGGCTTTTCCTTTAAGAAATGGGGAGCCATAGGAGGTTTTAGAGCAGCAGTATGACATACGTGATCAGAGCTATGTTTTTCAGAAGGTTAAACTAGAAGCTTTAGATGAAATGTGCGGGAGGAGGAGGGGCAGGCTGATCAATGGCACAGTTACCCAGGCAAGGGTGGTGGGGAGGGGGGCGATGACAGTGGTAGAAAGGGGCAGAGAATGTGCATGCCAGAAGTAGAAATGTGACCACCTACGACTGTTTTCTCCATTTGCTCCTTAGAGGGGCACTGACAGCAGCTCAAATGTGCCAGCAAGATTCAGCCAGGTTGTGTATCCCGAGCACGGGTGAGTGGTGTCTCTGTATCTCACCTTGAATATATACTTTGGAGGATTGTTAGGGCTTCCATAACAAAGAAGTCCCAGAGTCTGGGTGGCTTAAACAACAGAAATTCATTTTCTCACAGTTCTGGAGGCTGGAAGTCTAAGAACGAGGCATCAACAGGGTTCGTTTCTTCTGAGGCATCTGTCCTTGGTTTGTGGATGGCCATCCTCTCTACGTCTTCACACAGTCTTCTCTCGGCACCTGCCCGTGTCCAGACTTCCTCTTCTTATAGGCACACCGGTCACATTGGACCCATGCTAATGGCCTCATTTTAACTTAAATTACCTCCTTAAATACTATCTCCAAATACAGTCACATTCTGAGATGCTGAGGGTTAGGACCTCACCAAATAAATGGGGGAGGGGGACATGATTCAGTCTGTATCCGAGAGAGACATTGCAGTTCCCCCCACCTGCTTAGTGCCATGCAAACCCACCCCAACTCATAAAGCAATTCTCAGATTCTGCTCAACCGTTCTAAGGACTCATCTCCCACAGGAGCAGGCAGAACCAGGAGTGGGCAGGGGGTAGGCTCTAGCCAGCCTGCCCAGTTCAAACCACAGCTCTGCCACCTACTAGCTGCATGACGTTGCAAAGATTACGTATTCTCTCTGTGCACTAATTTTCTCATTTATAAAGTGGAGTTCACAGTAATCTCTGATAGGCTTATTTGGGAGGTTAACTGGGTGAACATACGTAAAGATCTTATATGGTGCCTGGTGCCTAATAAGTGTCCAACACATGTTAATTATGGCATGCGTTCTGGGTCCTGGCTGGGATGGAGGTGGTAGACAGTTGAAGGCCACAGGTCAAGAAGGGCTTTGCCAAGGAGAAATAACCTCTAGAGGCTTTTATTAGCATTTTACAAGCCCACAGGCATGTGTGCATTTTTTTTTTCCCCTCTGAAAGGCTGTGCAGGCTAAAAAGGTCCACATCCTTGCCTTCAGGTCATTCTTCAACCTGTAGCACGGACCAGGAAGTGGGTGGAGGAGGGGACTGGGCACAAACCGGGGCTATAGGGGGTGGGGTGGGGGGAGCCTGTGTAAACCACTGGAGCACAGAGGGCCTGGGGCCTGACTGTGCAGTTTACTAATACAACCCACACTGACCTGGGGATGGGGGAACAGGGAGGGTGAGAAGGGACGCAGGCAGTGGCTATTGCATATCAAGTCGAATCGTCACAGGGCCAGGACTTGGATAAGACAAGTAGAAGGACTGGCCTCAGGCATGAAATTTAGGGGGAAGGGTGTCAAAACTCACTAATAAAGATAAAACTAGCATCTTAATAAAGTCCCTTTAAAACTCAAAGTTAATGCAAAACAATAAATCCATGAACAAAATATCAAAATTTTAAATGAAGATAGGATCTGACCCTGCACTCTGCCTGATGGCCTAGCTCGCCGCACCCTAGTCCTAGACCTGGAGCCCCCGATTTCTTCCTGAGGCCAGCCTCACACTCTGACCTGCTCTGGGGGTAAAATCATCTCACTGTTTCTGAGCTGTGGAACTTGGGGCATATGTAAAATACATCTAACATCACCTACACTCCACGTGATTTTAAGGCTGAAGATAAAAGAGCCTGAATGTGCTGTTCAGTGCCTGGAACATCGCACTCAAGAGATGCTGATTGGAGCTAGAGAAATCATTTTAGGTCACCTTTAATGATGTTCTCACATCGCCGTGCGTGGACATCGAGTGGGGAAACTGAAGTCCAAAATCAGTAGGACATCTTCACGAACGGTAGAGTGTAATTGAAATGTAAGCATTAAACTACCACCTTAGGAGGAGAAAAGATGTCTTGTCTAAAACAGGTCTAGGGGCGCCTGGGTGGCGCAGTCGGTTAAGCGTCCGACTTCAGCCAGGTCACGATCTCGCGGTCCGTGAGTTCGAGCCCCGCGTCGGGCTCTGGGCTGATGGCTCGGAGCCTGGAGCCTGTTTCCGATTCTGTGTCTCCCTCTCTCTCTGCCCCTCCCCCGTTCGTGCTCTGTCTCCCTCTGTCCCAAAAATAAAATAAACGTTGAAAAAAAAAATTTAAAAATTATAAAAAAATAAAAAAAAATAAAACAGGTCTAAATGGTTCCTCCAGAGCCAACAAACCTCTATAAAACTGGAATACTGCTTTATGGAGGAGACAGAGGAAGATCTGAGACGCTTATACCCCGACCAATGTTGTACAATCAGAATATCAAGCAGAGCTTGTGACGGTGGCCAAAGTAGAAGCCTGGGCATTATATCTGAGCATCAGAGCCATGCCTGGGTCTTCACAGAAGTCACGTGGTGCTCTGTGCAGGGTTGGTGATCATTCTAGGTGCTGGTATGGGATGGAGCCACAGAGGGAGAGCGTGCCAGGTGGGGTGTGGCCCCAGGCTGTAGAGGGCCAACACCACCGACCCAGCTGCAACCTCTTCAGAGTATGGCTAGCGTGGCCATGCCTCCTGGATGGGCAGGAGAGTCCTGGTGTTTGCCTGGTGTTCTGGAATAACTGTTAGTATCTCATGCTTTTACTATCAAACATGTCCTGGTCTATAAACCTAAAGAATTGCCCTAAATATAGCATCTCTTAAGCAGAAGACGTTGAAATGTGGATTTTTCTCCTCCACCAGCCTGACTGAAAGCTTCCCAAGGGCCAGGTCTGTGTCCCCAGCGGCTGGTCCATGGCCCAGCTCAGAGCAGGCACACCGGAAATATTTGCTAAATGGAACTAAATTGGGTAAGCCAGACAATGCATCTTCTCTGCTGCAGGGTCTGCCTTCCCTGTGCTCCCCATAAAGGCATTCATTCCCGGGCTCTGACTCCTACGAGGAAGGGACGACTATCTTGGAGCCACCGTGCTGGGTGTGAGTCAGAGTGGAAAGCAGAAGTGAAAGCAAGCCAGAAAGCACCCTCCCTGGCTTGCACTTGGCATGGAACAAGTGCAGAAGGCACGTCCTGTGCAATCAAGACAGGGGCTCTGCTCTTTCCACTGCGAGGGGAGACCCTAGCCCTGTTGCCCAGACCCCTGCAGCAGCCCAGAGCCCCCGAGCCAGGGGGGAGATGAGGTACCTTATTGTGTCACATCCCGAGTCAGCCATTTAGCTGAGGGCACTGCTCTAGGTGTGAGGAACGTGGGACAGAAAGGCAATGGCAGCCCCTGGATTGGGAAGAGGACCTATTTGGCATCACTCTGTGCCTAAGTCTGACCTTCCTGGATCCTGCCTTTGTTTCCCTCAAATGTTCCCCCTGTGAGTGAAGTCTGTCCTCAGAGAAAGTCCATCCTGGTTGCTGCCGTTGCTCCTCTCCCCCCACCCCACCCCCTCCAGTCTCTGAAGGTGGCCTTAGTCCCTGGGCCACCATGACGTGGCTTTCCTCCTCAGGGCCTCTTGAAGGCTACCTTTCCTGGGATCGGTGGTTCTTAGACTTCAGTGCATCAGAAGCCCTGGGGGGATTGACAATACAGATCGCTGGGTCTCCCCACCCCCAGAGTTTCTGATTCAGTAGGTCTGGAGTAGAGCCCAAGAATCTGCATTTCTAACGAGTCCCCAGGTGATACCGATGCTGCTGGTCTGGGGAATACGCTTTGAGAACCACTGATCATTGGTCTTCTTTGCGAAAAGGCCTGCTTCCTGGCAATTGGACTGTTCTCTAAAGCAGGAATTCTCCATCTGGCTGCACAATATAATCAGCTGGGGAGCTTGTAAAAGATCCCACACCTCAGTCCACACCCTGGACCAATTACATTCAGATCTGGCAGTGGGACCCAGGCCATGAGCATTTTTTAAGTCCGCTCAGGTGATCCCAGAGTGCAATCAAGGTTAAGAAACACTGCTCTCAAGCTGGTTTTCCACAAACCTGATTTTTCTTGGCCCTTCTGCCAATCACAGCCGCCCTTCCAGTGCGAACTGAGCTGGTCCCCTTTCTCCTCCATGTATTCTTGGCACGATTTTTTCCACCTCATGGCAAAGTCCTCTCAGATTTAATCCATCTTCATGCAGTGGTGAGTGGGGGCCGGCAGGATCATACTTTGTGACCATTTAAAACAATATTCTTTAAATACTCATTCAGCATTCATTTAATGGAGATGGTGAGAAATTTATTTTCTCTCAATATGGATTACATTCAGAAACGGGTTCTCCTGAGAATTCACCCCCATGGCCAAAGAACATTCAAAAGAGACATTTCGCATTTTTCTGTGGTTCTGAAACTCCCTTCACTTGTCTTTAGTGATTTTCTGAATCAAACTAACGTCTTGGGAGGACTAATAAAGGTTTACATTTGGAGAGTAAAATGAATCGCTAGCAAAGAATACACCTACATACTCTTCGGTTTCAGAGTCTCGGCTGACAGGTCTTGCCTGAGCAGGCCACAGAAACAGGCAGCTAAACTAGGCAATTGCTAGCAAGGCTTTTTTTTTTTTTTTTTTTTTTTAACTTCCACTCAAAGGCGTTTTGTACTTGGGTGAGAGAGGGACCAATTTACATTTTGCCAATTATGTAGTGTTACCCAGAGTTTCTAAATAAACTGGCACCATATTCCCATTCATTCCCAGGAAATTTGGCCTGCAATGGATTGGTGCCCCTGGAGGTGGTCCAGCTGGCCTGCCCTTCCATCCACTTGGGCTTCCAAGTTATTCTTTCCATTACAAGCATTCATGGAGGTGGGTATGATAACCATTCTGCTCACAGGAAGAGTTGGCTCTTACAAAAATCAAGGCAGAGAGACATTTTCAGTCTGGAGGACATTATCACCAATGCCCAAGGCAACGGAGAGGCCAAGTAAGGTGAGGCTCAAAGGCAAGTAGAGGAGACATCCATTGATTTGAAGAGTGAATGTCACATGAGAGAGTGGAACCAGTGGGTTTGGAAAGCTCTTTTGAAAGTCTGGCTTAGGAGAGGAAGAGGGAGATGAGAGAGAAGGCTGGAAAGAAGGCAGGGCCAAAGAAGGATTTTGTTTGTTTGTCTGTTCTTGAAGATGAAGGAAATTTGAATTCATACTTAACAGGCTGCAAGAGGACTGGTTCAGACTAAGAGATGAATATATAGTCAAGAGTGTACAAGTAACACATGGGGCTTTGTCGTGCAAGAGGCAGAGAGGGTGAGGTGCTGAGTGAAAGTTGCCAAAAGTTTGCTTCACTTTGCTGCCTTTCTGTTCAGTTACTGGCTGTTTTGTTCTCAGCAGCCCAGAAGTACTTTGTCTCTAACCAACTCCCATAGAAGGTACACATTACTGGGTGACAGACAGGGTCTGTCGTAGGGAAAGGGATTTCTTGGAAGCAGACTGGGTCACAATGGCACACATTACAACCTGATTTTCTAGATTTCTCTTTAGAGTTTCTTTTTAACGTTTTGTTAGTTTTGTTTTACTTTTTTATTAAGTTCAAACATTTGGTAAGTATACTAATCTCACTGTACAGCCCATTGAATCTTTACATATGTATACACCCACATAACTACCATCAGATCAAGACATAGAACACTCCCATGCCCCCTAGAATGTTCTCTTACACTCTCTCCTAGTGAGTGCACCACCCCCATAACCACTGCTCAGACTTCAATCACTACAAATGGATTCTCTTGTTCTTGGACTTCATATAAATGAAATGACATATAAATGGCCTCTTTTGCTCAACGTAATGTCTGTGAGATTCACCCATTTGCTGCCGAGTATCATTACTTTATTCACTTTTTTATTGCCATGAAGTACTCTGTTTTATGGAAATATTGCAAGATGTGTAGCCATTCTTCTGATAGACATTTGATTGCTTCTAGTTTGGGGCTCATATGAATAAAGGTGCTGTGAACATTCTAGAACTTGTCTTTGGTGGACATGTGCACTTTTTTCTCTTGGTCGTATATCTGAGAGGTCCTAGGTTGGTATACGCTCAGCTGTAGGAAGTAAGAGCAGGGGTGTTTTGAGGTTTGGGGACTTCCCGTGACCCACAGGATAAGGCCAGCCCTTTATAACACATGGTGCCTTCCATTCTACACCCTTGTCTACCTCTCTGAGCTTCTCTTTCACCACGGCCCTCTGACATCCTGCTCAGGAGCCATCTGAACGCCACCAGATCAAGACATAGAAAACTCCCAGGTGCCCTAGAATGTTCTCTTATGCTCTCTCCTAGTCAGTACACCACCCCCATAACCACTTCTCAGACTTCATTCACTGCAAATTAAGTCTCAGACTTTGTACTGTAATACCAAACACTCAGATACAAAGCTTTTTGGTTTTTTGTGTTTTTGGCAAACGGTCCAGATGTTTCCACATTTCCCTTGGTGTTCTTCACTGACTGGCGCCTCCACCAGTGCTGCTGCCATCTCCCCGGCCTGGGACGCCTTCTTCCCCTTTCTCTGTTGGAGAGCTCCTTCCACCCTTGAAGGCTCTAGGCAAAAATTACTCCACCTCTGAATCTTTCCCCCACTTTCCCCTTCTCACCTTCCCAAAACGTTCTTGTCTGCCCACTCTAAGCCTTCTGCACACACCTTTATTAGCTCCAACCAATCACAGTGTTGAGATCACTTGGTTATGGGACCACGGCCTCCTGTAAGGACTGCATCCTGGCCATCCCTCTGTTCTTAAGTCATGCACAGGACCTCAGACTAAGAAGGGCCTTGGGCGGGGGGGGGGAGGGGGGGCGCCTGGATGACTGCTGGTGAAGTGTCTGACTTTGGCTCAGGTCATGATCTTACAGTTCATGAGTTCGAGCCCCACATCTAGGCTCTGAGCTGAAGCTCACAGAATGTGCTTCACATTCTGTGTCTCCCTCTCTCTGCCCCTCCCCCACTCACACTCTGTCTCTCTCTCTCTCTCTCTCTCCCTCTCTCTGTCTCTCAAAAATAAACATAAAAAAAAAAGAAGGGCCTTAATTCAGGTAGAATCAATTCAGGTAGAATCAATGAACTGGATTTTAAACAAACAGAGAAGATGTCCTTTTCTCTTTCTTCTCAGAGATCTAAGTCTAGGAGGTGAACCATCCAGTTCCATAATATTCCAGGAGTACTTCCTTATTGTATCCGCACAAACAGTGAAGATGAAAGTGGACAAGAGGCAGAAGTAGGGTTTCTGGGTGACAATTCCTTCTCTTCTCAAAGGAATGTATTTTTCAAATTCTAAAAGACATGCTGATGATTCAGACTTTGTCTCTGTACCATAATACCAAACACTCAGATACAAAGTTTTTTGTTTTTTGTGTGTTTTTTTGGCAAACTGTCCAGATGTTTCCAAATATCCAGATGTTCTCCCTGATATAACCCAAACAGCTCTGTGTCTTTGTCACATTTTATTAAGATATTTGGTATCATGGAAACAGAGCATGGATAAAGCTGAAAATTCAGTAAAGACAGAGCCAAGGGCAGGAATTTTGGCCCTACTCACTGTACTCTAGAGGCTGCCTGCGAGATGGGGCCCAGAGATGAATCCAGAAGGTATATCTGAGATGAGCAAGGTTATCAGGACCCACCCATTCCAGAGAGTTCCCTGGTCAGTGTGCTTCTGTTGGTCACACACACTTGCATGAAGGAGGATTCCACCTCCCTGTTCCAATCCTTCTCGGCCATTCTGGACAACCACAGCCTTTCCCCGAACCAAGCACTGCAAACCTCTCACCTGTACTTACGCTCACTCCTTTGTCTGAAATGCCTCTTCTCCCCATTCCTACCCAGCCCAAACTTCCCACCCCAGGCCCCAGTGCCCCCAGCTGGAAGCGAGCTTTTGCTCTCTTCTCTCAATCCCCCCTCTGTCCAGATCCTTCAAGAGTTGGCTCGAGTGCCTGCTCCCTACAGAAAGTGATCTCGTATTACCCAGATACAAGCCCTCCCAACAAATTTCTGCTCCTTTGGGGGGCCACTTGGCATTTTTTACATTCTAGCCTAACTTTCTCTGCATTTGTTACTGCCACCCACAAATGTAAGTGCTTTAAGGGCATGGTCTCTATCTGCTATCTATTTGTGTCCCACCAAGAAAATGACAGCCAAGTAAGAATATACATTAATTGTGGCAATTTCGGTTTATGACTTGGGACCGTAATCTGGATGTCCTAAAATCAAGGCAACGATGGAAACAGCTCTAGATTAGGAATCAGGCTGACGTGAGTCCCACCCTGGATCTGCTGCCACCAGTTCTGTATCTCTAGATAGATCGCCTCATCCCTCTGGGCCTCAGTTTCTCCCTCGGTAAAGCAACAGTGTCTCCAAAACCGCTGTGACAGGATAGCTGATAAGGCAGAGTTAAATGGGGGTGCCCGATTAGGTCAACACTTCTCTCTCCTGTCTGGGGTTAAAAATGAGAGATTGTTTTGGGACATACCTTCTTTGTTCAGAGGAAGACACGAGTCTACAGATTCGACACAGAGGGGGCTGCACCTCACCTGATGGTGCCTTCGTGTGGAAGTCTGGAACTCAGGCCGACATATTCCTGTATCCCCGGTGCCCTTCCCGGCCTAGGTCAATGTCTAGTGAATGAATGAGGTTTTATGCAGCTGAGACTCAGAAGAAAGGCAAGGGTATTGTTCCCAGAACTAGGGGCAGGGAAGGAGGCTGGCCTATTAGAACTGAAGCATTCAATCAGAGAATATCTATCAGCCAGATTAAAAGGCTGAATCTTAGGGCGCCTGGATGGCTCAGTCAGTTCAGCGTCCAACTCTTGATTTCTGCTCAGGTCATGATCTCACGGTTTGTGAGTTCAAGCACTGCCTTAGGCTCTGCACTGACAATTCAGAGCCTGCTTGGGATTCTGTCTCTCCCTCTCTCTCTCTCTCTCTCTCTGTCCCTCCCTCTGCTCTCTCTCTTGAAATAATTAAATAAGTTTTAAAAACAATAAATAAAAATAAAAGGCTGAGTCTCTGGAGAAGTAGGTTTGGGCTTCTTAAATCATGTTGTGCCTCAAATTAGGATTCCTCCTTGAGCCTGGGGTCGGACTAAGCCTCTGACTGGGAGTCAAGTAGCTCCACCGTTAGGAAAGGAGGACTGTGCCCTTTCCAGAGTCTGACAACATCTGACTGGGTCGCTTTTTAAAAAAAAAAATTTTTTTTTAATGTTTATTTATGTTTGAGAGAGAGAGTGTGTGTGAGCAGGTGAGGAGCAGAGACAGAGGAAGACACAGGATCCAAAGCAGGCTCCAGGCTCTGAGCTGTCAGCACAGAGCTGACCTGGGGCTCAAACTCATGAATCACAAGATCATGACCTTGTTGATGAAAGCCTTGTTGCTGAAGTTGGACGCTTAACCGACTGAGCCTCCCAGGTGCCCCTGACCGGGTCCCTCTTGAGGGCAGGTCACCTGCGTACTTCTTGTGGGCCCTCTGGCTCCAAGCTTCCCTAGTTGTCTGCCTATCTGCTGAGGGCAGCTTCCTGACCTCTCCGCCCTCCTCCCTTCTCTTTCCCCTCTTTCTCCTTTACCTCCTTGATCATACAATGGCGGGGTGCACAAAAGCCGCAAATTCCAAGCTATATGTAGTAGAGAGCGGCTGTTTGTCCCAAAATACTGCGCCGCTGACTACAGCAAACACAAATTACAAGCTTTATCTAATCACAGTTATGTGACCAGTCATTTTTGGTTTCCAAAAATGGCGGTGAGTGACGTGCTTCTGCAGCTGGTGGTGGCACCGGCTTGGGTTTCAGATCTCAAGAGCACACAGATGCGCGTGGAGACGAGCATCCCAAGTGACCCATCCAGAAAGGGAAATAGGAGAGGGAGAGAGAGGAAGTACAACTCACCAGACAAACAAATTCCGCTGGTGCGGACCTCAGAAATAAATTATTTTAAAATCATCAAGTGGCATCGCCGCTGCCCCAGAGGCTCTCAGCGTTCATCTCCCTGGTGCACAGTTTGACACCAAAGTCATCGTCCGGTGGCCGCACCAGGGGCTGGAGAAAATGAAACTTGCCTGGAGGCCACTGATTTCATTTGGGGGTTGGGTTTCTATGACCCCCTACCTTTTCGAGAAGAGTAGATGGCTGTCTTGAGAGACTCTGCATCGAGGAAAAAGCACTGGGCTTGGAGTCAGGAACCTGAGCTGGCTATCACTGTGACCTTGACGTCAGCCCCCTTGTGCATAAGGTGAGGCCGATAACACCACACACTCATCCCCGCCGGCAGGAGAGTCAGATGGGAGTGCCAGACATACATTTGGCACTAATCAGCCTGGATGAAAAGGACTTTGCTGCTTGCTGGGAGCTGGATTCCCTTTCTGCATCAGTTCACCATAACCATTTTGACTGCTCCTTTCTTCCCTGTGTGTGGGCTTTCGCTCCCTAGGAATAGGTAGTGGAGGGGCCCAGCCTCTTTCATCACATCTTGCAGCTTCGGTTGCCTGCATAGTGGACGTGGCCCGTGATTCAGAGTGTCAAATGCGGCCACTCCAAATAGGCCAGTGCTCCACAGAGATTCCGGGGCACCCGTGCGCACTCAGGAGGTGCTCCTCTGAAGCTTTAGGTGGCCTCGAGATGCGCCTGATCCTCTCTTGTTAAAGCATGCAAGCACGTAGGAAAGCACAGCCCTATAAATATCTACACCCTCCACACCAGCAAGAAATTGCACAAGGTCACCATTTCCAGAGGATGTGAGCTCTAACAATGAGCCTCTCGGACAGCACAGGCCTGACTTTCCAGGCCCAGCAGGGCAGAGAAGGATGGGACATCGTACCAGCCACTGGAAGTAATGACAATGAACTGAACGGTCCAAACTCAAGTGGACTCTCACTTCCCCAAACTATAAATAAAATGGCATTTTTTTTTTCTTTACTCGTATTCCATGCTGGTCCTTCTCATGAATGGGCCCTTTAAGAGAAAGAACTAGAATTAGAGCATCAAAGTCTAGCTGGGTAATGCTGGGAAGTTCAACCTTTCCCACTCCAACTCTGAGAAGAGAGGGTGTCGGATGAGCCATCGCGGTTCCTGGGAGCTCTAGCAGCCTATTCTGATGCACCTTGGGGAGCGGGTTGGAGTAAGGATCTTGGCACAAAGGAAGATCATTACTTTTAGTTGCCGTCACATCTGTTGCAAGAAGAGACGCCCCCCTCCCACTCCATCCACCAGATCAGTACTGTAGTCAGCTAAAGATCATCATTTCTCAGCCTCAACCGTGTCGGAAAAGGGATAATAAAACTCTGGAGCTGAGTCAGTTGAAGCAACCAGCTACAGTGCCAAAGTCGGTGGATCTCTGACTTACAAGTGGAAGCCCTGGGGAAAACTTCTCGTAAGAATAAAAACTAGCATTTGCAGAGTCTATACTGTGCGTTACACATTCAACTTAAGGGTCTCGCATCCTCATTTTATGTCATCCTCAGAACAATCCTCTGGTGTAGGTGTTTTTATTTCCATTTTATCAACAACGAAGCTGAGATTTAGAGATAGAGTAACTTGCCCAGAGATTCCTGTTCCTTCTGATGACAGGGAAGCTCAAGGTTAAATTTGGTCAAATACGAGTGCACAGGGGTTTGTTATTTGTGGTTTCCCAGCTCCGCTTTTTCTCCAGCCCTGACTTTCCTGCTTTCTTTCTCCTCTGCTTGTAATTTATTTCTGCATATTTCCTATAGTAGAAAGCAACTTCAAATCCTATTTGGGAGAGAGAGAGGTGTAAGTAAATGAAAAAGCAATAGTCAGGTAGCAGCACAGCCAAGAAGAGAGCTCAGGTCCCAGGTGCCTGAGCCAGCCGTCACCTCAGTTTCTCTGCTCCGGGGCCTGTTGGCCTGGAAACATGCATTTGCAAAGGTGGAAAGTCCACAGGAAGGCAAAAGGAGATTCCCAATCTGAAACACCACAGGCTTCTTGGGTTCTGGCTGAGAACAGGGTGGGCGGTGCCGAGGGGGAGCTCAGACCTGGAATCTTCCTAGGGAAGAACGTAGTTCTTTTGGTCGAGAGGGTCAGAGAGTAGAGACCCAAAATGCAGGCCTTGCGGGAATAAAGCAAGAGCAGCTCCTGACTATAGGCAGGGGCAATCTCAGCATGGCTCAAGGAACTGAAGCATTCTAGCATCTCTTTAGGGACATGGGTGTGGCTTTCAGAAGCTATAAGCCACAGGGTAGCACTGTGTCTACCTGAAAAGTCCACAAGATCCTGAAAGGAACCATCCATAGTGATACAAGAGCCTCACAGAGGGATGGGGCACCGGATGAAAGGGCAATATCTTTAGTGTCCTTGCATGTCAACAAGAAACAGTTGTGAACGTGTAACGGGAGAAAGGAATCCATTTATGATACATAAAAATTGGGGGCAAGTTTGAGAAGGTCAGATGAAGTTACAAATTGTGATTGAGATTGAATAAAAAGGCAATGAAAGTCAAATGCCCACATTTGGCAGGAATTGTACTGTTTCACATCCCTTCTCTCTTTTAATTAGAATGGCACCCTTCTGAGGTAGGCCTTGTTATCTCTGTGTGGTTAAGTGGGGAATAAGTGTCAGGGTGGTTAATCACCTGGACAAGCTAGCATGTGGCAGGACAGGACTCATACTGAGGGATGGTCCAGTTGGAAAGCCCAGCTCTTTCCACCCAGCTACCCCTCTTAATCAGAAATGACTCAAGTTCAGCCTATCCTGACCTACCCAATAATGGATGTATATCTTAAGTGCCCACCTACCCAAATATCAAAGAGTCTTCTTTCAGAACATGGCAAGTGAATCTAAAGCTCATTTAACTGCATGAGAACACACACAAAAAAGAAAATGCTAGAAAAATATGGGGCACCTGGATGGCTCAATCAGTTAAGCCTCTGACTCTTGATTTTGGCTCAGGTCATGATCTCATGGTTCATGAGATCCAGCCCCGCATTGAACTCTGGGCTGACAGTATGGAGCTGGCTTGGGTTTCTCTCTCTCCTTCTCTCTCTGCCCTTCCCCTGCTTGCAAGAGCACACATGAGCTCTCTCTCTCTCTCAAAAATGAAGAAACTTAAAAAAAGAAAGAAAGGAAATGCTGGAAAATGAGCAAAAATAGAAGAAGCAAGACCTACTAGGAGTTAAACCAAATCACAAAGTAGCAATAATAAAAAAATAAAATACTCAAAAAGTAAAGAACATGAATTTTTATAACAGAAAAAGTACATAAGATTATTTGGTATATAATCAAGTAATCATCAAAAATTATTTAATCAGTTATTTTATGTAACTGGATCACAATTTATAGATAATTTAGATTATACCTTATGTGATATGAAAAAATAAACACCAAATGGATAAAAAAGGAAACTATTAAAATGAGCCATAGAAATAACAGAAGTAAAACAGAATACTTAATCACAATTTTGGAAGAACATTTATTTGATAAATAGTAAATAATATTATAACTTCCAATAAAAGAAAAAATTCAGGGGTGCCTGGGTGGCTCAGTCAGTTAAGTGTCTGACTCTTGGTTTCAGCTCAGGTTATGATCTTACGGTTTCATTGGTTTGAGCCCTGCATCAGGCCCTGTGCTGGCAGCACGAAACCTGCTTGGGATTCTCTGTCTCCCTCTCTCTCTTTGTCTCCCCCACTCACTCTGTCTCTCAAAATAAATAAACTTAAACTTTTTTTTAATAAAAAAAAGGAAAAAGTTCAAGGCTATAACAACTTCTCTTCAATGAAATGTAACTCTCTTCAATAAAAACAAATACTCTTAGTATGTCTTCTGTGGAAAAATGTCACTTTAGGTCCACTGCCCATTGTTTAATTGAATAATCCAGATGGCCAACAGACACATGAAAAGATGCTCAACATCACTCATCATCAAGGAAATGCAAATCAAAACCACAATGATATATCACCTCATACCTATCAGAATGGCTAGCATTAAAAATACAAGAGGTAGCAAGTACTGGCAAGGATGTGGAGAAAAAGGAACCCTTGTGCGCCATTGACGGAAATGTAAATTGGTGCACCCATTCTGGAAAACAGCATGGAGGCTCCTCAGAAATCTAAAAAAATAAGTAGCACACAATCCAATAATGTACACGTGGGTATTTGCCCAAAGAAAATGAAAACACAATTTGAGAAGATACATGCACCCCTAGGTTTATTGCGGCATTATTTATAACAGCCAAATTACGGAAGCAACCTAAGTGCCCACTGATATATGAATGGATAGAGAAGATGTGGTGTGTATACGTACACAATGGAATATTATTTAGTCACAAAAAAGAATGAAATCCTGCCATCTGCAACTACATGGATGGATCCGGAGGGTACTGTGTTAAGTGAAATCAGTCAGAGGAAGACAAATATCATGTGATTTCACTTACGTGTGGAATCTAAAAAACAAAACAAACAGCAACAACAAAAAAGAGAGAAACAGACTCACACATATGGAGAACGCACTAGTGGTTGCCAGAGGGGAGGGCGGGGGGAGGCAGGCAGAATTAGGTTAAAGGGATAAAGAGGTACAAACTTCCAGTTATAAACTAAGTCGCAAGGATGAAAAGTGCAGCATTGGGAATATGGCCAATAACACCGTAATAACTGTTTTGTAACTGCATATGTCATGGTGAACATTTCATAAAGTATACGATTGTTGCATCACTATGTTGTACACCTGAAACTAAAATAATATTTTATGCCAACTATACTTCAAATAAAAAATAATACTTGAGGGGCGCCTGGGTGGCGCAGTCGGTTAAGCGTCCGACTTCAGCCAGGTCACGATCTCGCGGTCCGTGAGTTCGAGACCCGCGTCGGGCTCTGGGCTGATGGCTCGGAGCCTGGAGCCTGTTTCCGATTCTGTGTCTCCCTCTCTCTCTGCCCCTACCCCGTTCATGCTCTGTCTCTCTCTGTCCCAAAAAAAATAAATAAACGTTGAAAAAAAAAATTAAAAAAAAAAAATAATCCTTGATTGAGTTTAAAAATGCAAGTTTCATTATAATAAAAGGAAAGCTATTTCCAAAAACAGATAGCCAGTACAATTAGGTCCCAATACAGCAGCGGGTAAATACACGAGGACAATCCCACAGCAGAAATAAATGCATTTTCAACCTCAGAAAGTAAAAATGTAATGAAGCACCATTTGGTTGGTACATTCTGACAGCACTGCATCTTGATTTTGCCCTTTTAGAAAACAGTAAAATAATATATGACAAAATCCTTAACCCTGCATGTAGTCTTTGAGCCAGTAAATCTATCCTAGAAACTTATTCAAAGGAGATAATCCAAAAGAATCAAAATTGATAAAACCCATTTCTTTTCATTGTATCTGTAGGAGAATACAGAGGTCCGCGGAAGCCATCATGGTCATTGCATAACACATGGAAATCAAACCATCAAATCACCTTAAACTTAGGCAGTGACGTCAGTCAATTATTTTGCAATAAACCTGGAGAAAAAATATAAACACAAAGATGTTCTTTGCAATGTTATCTGAGTGAGTAAAAAAAAGAAGAAAAAACCTTCAAATTAATGACCAACAGGAGCGAAATGGTGAAATGATTGTGGTATAACAACCGGATGAAATATGAGGCCGATGCTGTCACAGGATGTAACAACACCGGCTGGGGGACAAAGGGCTGCTCGCAAGGACGCACGTGGCCTGAGTCTGCAAGCACATACCCATGACTGCAAATGGAAGCGTGCTGGCAAGGGCCATGAAAAAGGGAAAGTTTTATGAAGAAGGAACATGGTGAATATTTGCCGTAGTTTGAATTCCCCTCAGTCTTCTCCTTTTTTTTCTTTAAGTTTCATTTATTTTATTTATTTTGAGAGAGAATGAGCATGTGTGCATGTGCATGAATGTAGGAGGGGCAGAGGGAGAGGGAGAGAGAAAATCCCAAGCAGGCTCCATGTTCAGCATGGAGTCTGACATGGGGCTTGACCCCATGACCGTGACATCATGACCTGAGCAGAAACCAAGAGTCGGCGCTCAACCGACTGACCCACCCAGACACCCCTCCCCATGTCTTGGTTCTAATGACTCTTTAACCATAACTTAATCTGGTTCTAACAAGGAATTATCAAGGCATTAGTGAGGACCCACGGGATACCTAGCAACATGCTAACAGATACTTCAGAATGCCCCGTTATTTAATTTTTTTAAGTGTATTTGTTTATTTTTGAGAAGTGGGGGGACAGAGAGAGAGGAAGAGAGAGGACCCCAAGCAGGCTCTGCACTATCAGCACAGAGCCTGACACAGGGCTCGAACCCACAAACTGTGAGATCGTGACCTGAGCTGAAATCAAGAGTCGGATGCCCAACCAACTGAGCCACCCAGGCACCCCCTCCCCAGTCTTGTTCTGATGAATCTTTAACCATCGCTTAATCTGGTTCAAACAAGGCATTATTGAACACCCACAGGACACCTAGTGACATGCTAACAGATACTTCAGAATGCCCCTTTACAGACCACTGGCCTTCTTGTCCAGGAGATGCAGTCCGCCTCTCACACAGGCAAGAGCATTGCTCCCTGAGCAAGAAGATCGGAAGTCTGAGTCTCCAACAGCAATATGTGTCCACATTAGTTACCTATGGCTACTTTGAGTGCCATAAACTCAGTGGCTTTACCAGTGGAAATTTATTCTCTGATAGTTCTGGTGGGTACAAAGCTAAAATCCAGGTGTGAGAAGGACCAGGACTCTCTGGACTCTGGGTAGAATCCTTCCTTGTCTCTTCCCATATTCTGGTGGCAGCCAGCAACCCTTGGTGCTCCTTGGCTTGCATCTTCCTCACTCCAATCCCTGCCTCTGCCCTCACATGGCGACATTCTCTTTGTATCTTCACATTATCTTCTTGTAAGGACACCAGTCATATTGCATTAAGGGTCCACTCTAATCCAGTATGACTTTATCTAAACTTGACCGATTGCATCCACAACGACCCTATTTCCAAATAAGGTCACATTCTGTAAGGTACTGGGAGTAAGGACTTCAACACACATTTTGGGGGGACATAGTCCAGTAGTGTCTAAGCCCATCAACTTCCAAATCTGACTTACCAATCTCCAAAACACCCAGATGCTTATGAGCCTTATTCCTGTGATCCTCTCAATTTCTCCAATGTATGAGATAGGTAGGAAGTAGGGCAATAAAACTTAAATGTCATGGTAGTCATTTGGGGGTCACCATATTGCACCCAACCATAAACACTTCTTGCTGGAATTGCCTTGGATGGGAGATCTGAGAATTGACTTAAGTAATGACCTCAAGGAAGGTTTCCAAAAAAGCTATCTGACTCCATCAGGGGTCGAGAGCTATTGAGGCCATAGTGTGGGGCAATCACATTGTGGTCTAGCATCAGCAGAGGGAGAAGCAAAGTGGGGAGCACAGCCAGCTTTGGAAAGCCTGGAGGTGTTCAACAGAAATACAGAATTATTTGTGGATGACTTAAACAAATATTAGGGACAATTCAAAATGTTCCAGATAGGGGCGCCTGGGTGGCTCAGTCGGCTGGGCGTCTGACTTCGGCTCAGGTCACGATCTCGTGGTCCGTGAGTTCGAGCCCCGCGTCGGGCTCTGGGCTGATGGCTCAGAGCCTGGAGCCTGCTTCCGATTCTATGTCTCCCTCTCTTTCTGCCCCTCCCCCGTTCATGCTCTCTCTCTGTCTCAAAAATAAATAAAACGTTAAAAAAATTTAAAAAAAAAATGTTCCAGATAAGATTTACAAGGCTTCTAGGAGATTCTTGAGCTCTGATGGAAATAAAGCATACATCATAATCTGTGTAGTTTCACTGATAAGATCAAACACAAACACTACTGCATGCCCTCCTGACTTGTCCTCAACCAACCTCTCCAGCCTCACATTTTACTCAAACCTAGGTGCTAGCTTATCTCCTAAACAGACCTATGACTTAGCACATCCATCACTGTGTACACGCTCTCCTTCCTAGTGGGATGCCTTTCTGGTTTCTATGGCGGGAAAAGGGTACTGCGGGAGCCTTGAGAGTCTGTGACCCCAGCTCAAATGCCAATCTAAAAGTCCCCCACTACACCTGACTATGATCACTTTCTATGTTTTCTCCATTCATTGATTATGTCCATTCAGCATTCAGTCTGCATCGATTATTTGTTTATGTTTGTTTATTTTATTTTGCCATGCCCCCTCTGAAAGCTCTGGGTAAGAATTGCTTCCTTTCTCTTCCTAGCTTGGTGGCTACAGGCAATGCTTGGCATTCTTTGACCTATAGCTGCATCACTCCAATCTCTGCCTCTGACGTCCGTGGCTTTGTCTTCTTCCCTTTCTGTATGTCTCCATGTCCGTGTGTCTCTGTGTCCAGTCTCCCTCTCCTTTCTTTCTCTTATAAAGATACCAGTCACTGAGTTGGGGGCTACCCTAATTCAGTATGATTTCATCATAGCTTCTTTTTTTTTTTTTTAAACTGGGGTATAACTGACACACTATTGAATATTTACTGACTGCTGACAATGTGCCAGGGACTGTGTGTAACATATGAGGGATGGATGGATGGGTGGATGGATTATGCTGTGAGCTCTCAGGCAGGAGAAGAGTTTGGACTTGTGGATAAAGAGTTGGAGGTTGTAGAACTGGAGAAATCTTTGGAATTGAAATGAGGGATGATTACAGACACCACATCCATCCCACGATAGGGGGGCATCTGGGAGCCCCGTGTCAAGACGGTAGTATGGCTCTTTGTTCCCAGGCCAGCCTTTCCCCTCCACGTGGGCTGCTGTAGCCTTGATATGAGACGTACATTTGCAATGGGAGTTCTCACACCTCGATGGGGAGTCTGGGAACAGAAGGCATTCATGGGCCCAGCCTGTCCCCATCTGTGGCAGTAGCCAAACCAGGTGGCCTGAAGAGGAACACAAAACCTCTGAGAGAAGCCTCCCCCTCCTCCCATGGGAAGCCCTGAATATTCTTTCCTGAAGGATACAGAAGCACCCAGTGCTTTGCCTTGGACATCTAGGAAGTGGCCCTTCTTGACTGAGGAGGAAGGTTCCATTTCCTGAGCCTGATTCTATAGTGGAGAAATACGCCAGCTTCAGAGGCACCAGGGAAAGTTACTCATCCCTGGTCCTTGTCAGGCCCCTCTTGTGCTTCTGTTAGATGAGAACTTTTATTTCCTCCTCGCTCCTCTATTTTTGATAGCTTATACTTCCTCTATTTGCTGTCCCAAAGGTCCGAGCCACCCACTACATATCACTTCCATAAGAGAAATAAGCAGAGGTAAATGAACCACTTCTTCCTCTGTTCTCCCTCAGGGTTCTGCCCTTCCCTCCACCCCTGCAAAGGCCACAGTGTATGGGATTGCTGGTCTCCCAGGTTATCTTCCCCCTTGGACCGTCAGTTTCCCAGTGCGGGGACCCTGCCTGCTTCATCTCTGTCCCCTGAGCAGAGTCTGGTGCTTAGTACATATAAGTATTCACTATATGGATAGAATAAAACGAAAGTTGGTTAAGCCTGTGTATTTTGATACTTATCTTGATTTCTCATGTCAAGTCTCTCTGGGTGAATTGAAAAGGGAAAAGTATGTGTCACAGTCTGTTGCTCTTCTCCTCAAGCTGCAGAATTTACTATTTCCAGGCCTGTGTTTAGATGAGTAAACTGTTGCACAGTGAACGAATGAATGGATGGATGGATGAATGAATCACAAAAAGGCAGGACTGGAACATCTCTCAGAGATCAGCTCAACCGATCCTCAGTGACGAGATGAGCCCCGAGACCCCGACCTGAGTCTGCCAGTTTGTCAAGAAGAAAATGCAAGTCTTCAGATTCCCGGACATGGCACCTTCCTCCACACAGCACCTCTTCATTCAAATCTCTTTGCAAAGATGTCAGAGGGTCGGCCTTGAGGGGCCATCTTCCAGCCGGACTCTCAGCTAGCTTCTCTCTGACTTCCCACCTATGAGTTTGGCAGTTCCCAGATGTGCCATCGGTTCTATCCAGGATGCATGCAATTTCCCAATGGGACCAAATCATGTTTGCAAAGGATACTTAGAAAATGGCAGGAACACATGGAGAAAGTAGGGAGCTCTGTCTTGCCAGCCTCTGCCACCCCAAGTTGGTGCTTCCTCCTGCACGAGAAGACAGAGAGAAACTTGAAGTTCCTGTGGGGAGTTGGACCACAATGCAGGGGGAACACTTTCCTCACCGATATTTCAAGACTATTTCACAATCGCCAAACCACCAGCCACATGCAATCACTGGCTGAAAAGCAAAAAGTGCACGTTTGGAGTGAGTGTGTGTGTGTGTGTGTGTGTGTGTGTGTGTGTGTGTATTTGTGTTGGGGGGAGAGGGAGAGAGAGAGAGAGAATTAAAACACAAATAATAAAGTCTGAAGGAAACTCGGACAGCCAGCAGAATTCCTTGTAATGGTGTGGGTTTTGGCCAAAAGAACATGTTTGGGACAGAGAGAAGATAGGCTTATTCAAGTCAAGAGCCATTAGATCAGAAAAAAAAAAAATCTCTCGAGACAATCACAAAATGTGGCATACAGGCACAGAATTGTGTTTCCTAAACTCAAATAAGTAAATAAATGTTAAATTAAAAAAAAAACTGGATACAGTATTATTTTTACCTTCTGTATTTAATATTTTTGGGGGTGCCATGATGTCACAAGTTGAAAGATCAAAAAGGAAGATTTCACCCAGATAACAAGACCAAAAATTAACAAGTTTTTTTTGTTTGTTCATTTGCTTGTTTATTTGCTTTTTGGGGTTCCCCCCCCCAATTCTTTGCTAAAGGGATAGAGAGGACAATATTCCTTCAAAGTAGTATTACCAAAAATGCAGGATATTCAGATAAATTTGAATTTCAGATACACAACATTCTTTTTAGTGTAATCATGTCCCAAATATGGAACACACTTCTACTGAAAAGTATTTGTTGTATATCTGAAATTGAAATTTAACAGGATGGCCTATATTTTACTTTGCTAAATCTGGGAACCCGACTGCCAGGCCTCCAGCCAGCAAGCACAGGTACTATATTTCAGAAGACTGTAACCATCTCCATGCCTCCTCACCCTTTCTCCCAATGTCAGGCCTAGAAGCTGATCCAGTCGAATAAGGAAAGTGAGGTCAGAGAGAAGTGACTTGCTCAAGGTCACACAAAGATTCAGTAGGACAACCAGGACGCGGTCCCAGTCTCAGGGCCCAGAGCTGGTTTGCCATGAATAACGGAGGCACCTTACTACAGGGATATCTGCAAAAACTGATCCAAAGCTCCAAACACTCAAGGATCCAGTGGATAGGAAAATAATCTGAGGTCCTTGGGCCTATTCACTTGGAAATGTTAGATTAAAAGGTGAAGAGTCATGAATTTCAGGACTTTTTAAATGTCCAGAACCTTTGACTCAAATGAAATTGTACATGAAATCCAGCGTATAACATACATTAAAACTAAAACTACTGTAATTAAATCAAGGTTAGGGTGGTGTCCTTCAGGGCTCCGCCTTTCTCTACTGAAGTGTCCCAAAATCACATTGATGATTCTCTTGAACTGCATCAGGTGCCATAGAATGACCACTGCTGTGATGGTGGACCACGCACAGGCTTTGGATTCAGAAAATTTAACACCGCCATCCTTGGGCCAAACACTAACTCCTCAGAGTCTCAAATAGAGAAAATAATGATTACTCATACCAAGATGGCGTTGGACACCCCAGCGTGTATGTGAATACACTGGGTGCTGTAGGCACTGGACCAGCAGGAGCTCATCCAAGAATTTGCTCTTAGGTAAATGAAAGAAGAATTACTAGAAAACTGGGTGGACTGCCTGTTAGCTCTATTTTTGCTCTACTTAGCAATCCATTCTCTTGCAATCTCTTGAGATTTTGAGGGTGGATTCTTTTTTTTTTTTCTTAATGCGTGAATTTTATTTATTATTTGGAGGATAGTTGACACACAATGTTACATAGGTTTCCATTATAGGGATGGATTCTCACAGGTCTGCTGTGGCTCTTGATAATGGATTCTAAAGTGCCCAGCAGTCAGATTATGACCACAGTGTCTGTGAAAGCTGGTCAGGGAAACAAAAGCCACTGGCAAATCTTAAGACTTCCCAGGCCAGAAACCTCAGTGGCTATAACCTCTCGACCTTCCAGTATCTCAGATGAGTTTCTGAGAAGTCCAAAGCTCTTGATTTCCCGCAAGACGTTGGGTGTCCTAAGAACATCTGGCGCATACATAACCCAAAGGCCGAGTCATGCAGAAGACTACCCTCTGACCAGTCTGTCAAGAGTGGACCTGCCCACAGCCATGCCCAATGGTGCTGTGCTTGCTGTATTACATTCCCTCCCCGGACCACCATCTGGCCTTGCACTTTCTGCCCTGTTTCATGTTGAGGGCTCTTGGATCTTATCCTTCTCTGTTTCAATTCAACATCTGCCATCTAGGACCTTGTTTCCTAGGAACACAACTCCTGGCCTTAGTGAAATCCTGAGGAGCAAGAACCCAGGTGAGTTGGCTTGGACTAGGTCAGTAAACTATTTGTGTCTCCTCAGGCAACACAAGGCTTTTCCTTGTGCTTTGCCTTCGACAAACAAGCACAGACTTGCCTGCCCTACCAGGAGACTGGGAAAACTTAAAAATGATGGGCATTTGCAGAGTGACCCATACAGCACTATTCAGATGTCAGATTTTGTATTTCTACTGGTGGTGTGGAGCTCTAATCGACTCTAGGTTCTCTGATTTTAATGCTTAGTAGAAAATAATTGATCAATAAATACTTGATCACATTAAAGTGAACCCCCTATACTAGTCAGATTAAAATATTTGCTGAAATACACAAATAGCTTGACATTTTAAGTATTCTGCCTCTTGGATGCTTTGAATAATGAGGTCTACCCTTTCCGCAATAACCTAGTGGTCATGTTCTTCTAAATGAAAGGTCTACTTGGTCAGAGTTTCTTCTGTGGTGCCGGTTTTCTAGTGCAGGTAAGAAACACACAAAGGACTGTATTTCATTTGGCAGCAGAAATGGTGGGATAAGGCCAAGATGGCTCAGTCACTGGGAGGAGATACAAACGTGCATGCATTTCTTTCTCCTTGGCGGATCAACCAGCCAGGACCTCGTCAGGCCACGATTGAAAAGACATAAATCTAGAAGTCTCTACTGAAAATCCACCACCCTGACCCCTGAAGTCTTAAATTTCTTACAGACCCATCCCTTACAAAAGAGGCATCCTTGAGTATTTTTTTCTCGGAGGAACATTTACGTTTGAGGGTAAGTATAAATAAGACTACAGCGGCATTCAGAATTTTCCAGTGCGCCAAGGGACCCAAAGATCACAGATGTACTGGAAGATGTGGAATGGGAGAAAACTTTGTGGCAGCGGCCACAGGAGATGACTGTTTGCAAATTCCTCGAATTTTGAGTTTGAGGAACTGGCCTCACAGAAATGTCGCTCCTTTAGCAGAGGGTAAAGGGGCACGTGTGAGAGTAAGTTGTGAAAGGCAGGGAGAAATAAAGAGCATGGAGAAACCTTGGTCTTGTGTAAGCATTTCCATCTCAGATTCTTAAACTGTGCTAATGGGGTCTGTATCCCAGGACCTAGTTCCCCCGCAGTCCTGTCTGATTGTCACCCCATTCTCACCAGAGAACAAAAGGACACGGGCTTCTAGAGCTGCAAGCCTGCCCAGGATGACCATTGGCCACAGAGCCTCCTTACATTTGACATTTGGAGCTTGGAAAGAGTTCTCCCACCCGCGGTCTCAGTTGTTCCTCTCTGGCACCCTGGGAATAAACACGCTGTCATACCCATATCCCAGATAAGAAAGCCAGCCCTAGCCTGCCTGCCCAAGAAGAGAAAAGCCCATTTGCTGTTATGAAATAATATTTAAACTACTTAGGGATACACGGAGTGAAGAAATTTCCTGTCACACTTATGCTTTTGGAAAACAGCATTTCCAGAGAGTAAGCAGAACCAAAACTAAGTATTAACAGCCTAATAACCAGTTTTAAATGGATGGAATTTTATGAGATGCCTGAATTGGGCACGCCACGATTCTAGGCGAAGGGACTAAAAATTGTCATTTTGATTTGTTTTTCTCAATAAATTCTAGTCCTTTCATTAATCTTTATTAACGGGATGGGTAGAAATGGAAAGCATAGCCAAAAGGATGCTTAAATTCCGCAGAATTAGAGTAATGTGACACGTAAATAAAAGTTCCCCCACTACAAACCCCAGCCCCTACCAAAGTCTGTCTTGTTTAGGGAATAAAGTCATTTTTCTCCATTAAGCCAGCTCTATCGAAGATGTCAGCATCGAATTGGAGCCACTGTAGGCAAGACTGCATTGCAAGTGTTTTTGCAAGACTGCAAATCAATTGCTTTGACCTGAAGCACTTCTATGTAGAACAGAACGGAGAGGCTGTGCTGGTTGCTGGACACTGCATGGGGACACACAGGTGGCAAAGACGGCCCCAGAACTCTGGACTAAATGAAGTGCTTATCCACCCCCTAGTTTTGCAGCTGAGGACATGAGGCTAGAGCTGGTGTAGACCTTAACTGTCCGGGAGCTTGGGGACTAGGATCGGGGCGGCATTTCCAGAGCAGCCTGCGTCATGGTGCGGGGGGGCGGGGGGAGGGTGCCGCAGCTGGAGAACTGTCTTCTGGGAGGTGAAACCCAACTGGGTCTCAAATGTAAGCAGGAGTTACAAAGGCAGGACAGAGTGAGGGATGATAGACTTACTGAAAGCGGGAATTTCCGGGTGTGGAAGGGATTGAGCGAAGTCCGGTCTGTCTGTGGAAGTGGCTGGAGGTTGGCAGAGAGAAGGGCAGGAGCCAGATCAAAGACCCTGTCTTCATTCTAACAACCTCTACCTGCTCCGGGCCAGCAGCTGGCTGCTAGAGTGCGGGCAAATCCCCACCAGCCGTCCACTCCCACGCTGGGGACCCGCACCTGCTCTCTGCGCACCAGTACCCCTTCAGATCTCGGTTTCCATCCAGACCAGAGCTCCCCCTTGAAGTCCCCACCCACCTCTCTCCATCCACTCTTCCACAGGAGTAGAAGGACATGCTACGAGACATCTAAGGGAGAGAGAGGGATGGAGGCACTGAGGAGATGGCAGTAAGAGAAGAAAGGCCGCGCGTTCTTACCCCTTAAGAGAGTCACGCACTCTCCTGTTCCCTTCCACGCTTTAGTCACAGTCCCAGAAGGGCGGAAGCTGAGGAGACCGCTTCAGGCCTGCCGCGAATGACTTATGGAGCAAGGTTGAAGCGTGTGGGGTTCCTTTCCGGGGCTTGTCTCCTGCTACTACTACCCAGCCCTGCAACAATGCTGTCTTCCACCCCAACCCCTACATGCCATGCCGAGGCATCAGTATTTGGTGCCTGTGTCGTGGGCGCTGCATTACTGGCGAAAGACACAACGAGTTGTCTGGAGATGATGACCGTCACCTCTCCAGAGTGGTGCCCCTTTAAAGGAACTGGTCTTCACAAATAGACTTCTGACTTGGGGAACAGCAGCACTGTTTTTGCTTACTGTCTTTGATAATTTGAAAATTTGGCGGGGGTCGGGGGGGAGCATTTGACTGCTTTGGGGAAAACAAAGCATCACAAAAATTCTGTACTTGCATTGGCTTCATCTATTGCTGGAGTTGGCTAGTATTGCCTCACGAGAGCAGAAGATGCATATCCCTTCTCAACCCCTTGGTCAATGACGTCAACTTGGCGGTTTAAGGACAGCCCTGGAGGGACTATTTGCACCACAGATAGTGGCAGATACTTTAAATAATCACTGATTCCATCTCATTCCCGGGAAGAACCACAAAAAGTCAACACTCAGAGCAGGAAACGAACTTCCTTGTACAGATGATGTGCAGAATTCCAGTAGGTGGGAATGACCTGAAAAGCTACACAGGCAGGACCGTGACACCTTTCACAAGCACTCTCCCAACAGCCTTGGAACACACATCACTTTTTTTTTCCCTCCAGAACAGGTATTCTTTGCAGAGTACGATGACAAGAGACCTCAACGTGGAATCAGAAGACACGGGTTTCTCCATGCCTCCCCATTAATTGGATACGTGTCCTCCCGAGTTAGTCTTCGAGCCTCAGTTTCTACATGTCTGCGATGGGGCTGACAAACTACTTCCCCTTCTGATCATGAGGACTGAACAAAATAGTAGCCATTAAATATAGAGCAAACAGCAGATAGTAAGATGAATAACAGAGTCGATCTAGAAAACGTGGGAACTGTCTTGCCAGTCATATGGAGAGTTCCTCCCCTCCTTCAAGGGCAATTCCATACCTCCAGGTGGATCTACCATTGCTCCAGTGTTAAGCTGGCACTTCCACCTGCCCGAGCCATTGAGATCCGTGCCCATTCAGAAGAGCTGTGAGGAAGAAGGTCCAATCTCAGGCCCTGTCTGCTAGAGGTGCTGGTGGTGACTCCCTCCGGAGCTGTCATAGCCAAATGCCGGCAAGCACAACAGCTCTAGAAACTTTTCCAGCTGTAACACCTTTGATCACGGGGGATTCTCTAGAGTCGTGAAGAAACAAATCCTATTAACTGTGCTGCAAGCCTGCTTTCTTCCTCTAAGATCTCTGGAGACAGACTTGTCTGTTGCTGGGAGCCTTAAAAGACAAGTCATAGCCGAAGGTCCGAGGGCAGAGCTCTGCTTATTGTTCCTTCATAACAAATCACTCCAACACGTAGTGGCTTAAAATAACCATGTTAGTATACTCACACGTTTTGTGCATTGGAGATTTGGAGAGGGAGCAGGCTCGACTCTGTTCCCCAGTATCTGAAGACTGAAATGGGAAAATTCAGAGGCCGGGGGTGACTCAGCAGCTAGGGACCGGAATCATCTGGAAGCATCTCCACTCACATGTCTGGCTGTCGGCAAAGACCTCAGCTGGTGTTGTCAGCCAGAGACCCTGCACGTGTCCGTCCTTGTGGCCTGGGCTTCCCCACAGCATGGTAGCCGCACGTTTCTTAAATGTCAGCTAAGGACTCCAGAGGCAAACGTCCCAGATTCAAAGACAGAAATCCATCTCACTCTCCAGCGCCGACCTTTATTGCCCTGGCCACAGAAGTCACTCAGCCACACTTCTGCAGCATTCTGTCCTTTCTGAGCAAGTTGGGTGCCCTGCCCAGATTCAGACAGAGGGGAATCAGAGTCCCTCTCGATGGGAAAATGGTAAGGTTCTGGAAAAGCACGTGAATGGGAAGTATTATCACTTTCATCCTTAGAAAATCCGGTCTGTCGCAGGGGCAGCAGGTATTTATCACGCAGGGCCTTCGCCTTCCATCTGTAGAATGTGCAGAGCTACAGCTTTGACATCTGCCCTTGGCCTCTATAAGAGGCCGCTTCTCTCTGAGCCCAAGGCTGGGTCACATCCATCATTCCTTCACTGTGTCCCCATTAAAAGGATTTTGCAAGCAGCTTGGGAGCCAAAGCCGTGACTTGTTCATCTGGAATCTCCCATCCACATGCTGCTCCTGGCACAGAACAGAGCCCAGAAGTAGCTATTGAGCTGGAATTCTTATGGAATATATAATAATTTTAATAAACATGTAATAGGACTTCTTCCATGCCAGGTACTGCTTCTAAAACTGCTAAACACTTTAGAGATATTAACTCATTTCATTCTTCAGGGTGTTTTAGGAGGTAGGGACAAGTGTCATCCCCATTTTACAGACAAGAAAGCTGAGGCACAGGCAGGCTTAATGACTCGCCCAAGGTCACTCGGCTAACAAGCGACAAAGCCAAGATTTGAACTCGAAAGCCTGATGGCTAGAGTTTGTACACTTAACCACTATACCATCCTGCCTCCCAGGGTATGGGAAGCCCTTTTCAACGAAACAGGCTGTTCGAGTTCCCATGCTGACTCTGCCACCTCCTTGCACAAATGCCAGTTCTCACCCCTTTCCCGGTGTCCACACCTTCATCAGGTAACACGAAGAGACTAGATCTCTAACGGCCTTCCAGGCCCACGATATATGCTGTATCTTCATGAATGGACTGAGCTGGAAGCCGAACCTTTTATAATACAAGTTTCTATGTTCCTCCAGAAAGAGCTTAATGGGACTTTTCAAAGGTTATTGAGGACCCAAAGTCCTGGGATAAAAAGCTGTAAAGCAGAATCCAGCATTCACTTCAAGTCGTGCATCCTGGGAATAGACGCTGAGCGCCAGCTGGTGCCGGGGCCACGTTAGCCCATGGTGTCACAGCGAGTCAAGATACACAGCCCCCCCCCCCCCTTAAGGAGCTAATGGCTCGGAGGGCAGTGGGGGAGGTAAAGTGACCAGAACACAGAACCAGGAGTTACGAGGCAACAGGGAGATGAGAGCGGTAGCGGGGATGCCATGAGCAAGCACAGCCGCGGGATGCAGCTTTGAGAGGAAGATAAAAAAACTGCATGATTCTCATTTTGTGATCTTGGCCAGCTGAGACTGTTCTCTGGGACTGCCCAGAGCTCTGCAGGCGAGGCAGTCTGCTGAGACGCGATGTTCCAGTCCACACTGTCTTTTCTTGACATCAAATGCTTGCCTGACCTCCACTCGTTGCTCTAGCGGGCTTTTGGAGCTCCTACTAGGCCAACGAAAAGAATGAGGGCAGGTGACCCCGGAGTGACATTTTGATCCCCTTTTAATTCTGATCTTGCAAAAGCCCAGCATGACAAGAAAGAATGTGACAGATGGATGGCCGCGTTTCCCCACTCGGCACGGCCACCGCCAGGTGCCTTTCCGCTTGAAAGGGGCCGGAGGGAGGAGCGCGAGGCCTGGCGAGGTGGGCCTGCAGTAAGGAAGCAACAGGCCAGGAAGAGCCTACAAATTGGATCCCGCCAGCCCGGGCTGCCTGTGGCCGGCTCTGAGGCCTGAACTGATGGGCCGTCAAAAGCCGGCACGGGGGGAGGACTGGTGAAAGGTAAATGCCTTCCATTTGTTCTGCTCGGCAGGACTGGGAGTAGCACACGGAAAGAATTTGGGTGTCAGATTTTTATCCCGAAAGCCTCACTTGGATAGCAGGCTGTTTTGCTTCCATAGCAATCTGCTTCTGATAGGATTTCCCTCCCGTTTTTAAAACTCCCTTGCTTCGCGCCTCCCGAGAGCAAAGCTTCGGCTCTTCTTCTTCATCCTTTCTCTCCCCCACCTTCACAACAAGGACAGCGGCCTGCCGTGCTCTGACTCCTACTAGGTGGAGGCCCCTCCCCACCCTTGGGACTAACTGGAGACCCTTCTGAGACCAGTATCACCATTGGCTTTCGCGAACGGGTCCGTCGGGCTCAGAGAAGCGAAGTCACCGACCCGGGCTCCCGCCGCTGGACAGTGGCAGGCTCACCCACCCCACCCTGCTGCGAGTTCCCGGGACCTGGTGTCCCCTGAGCTTCTCCAGCTTATCATTCCTACTCACTGCATGCGTGTCAACACTGGCTCGGGGACGTTTGCAAGCAGTTTTGTCGCTTTAATAAAACATTTTGAAGGCACCTGCGTGGCTGAGTCGGTTGAGCGTCCGACTTCAGCTCAGGTCATGATCTCACAGTCTGTGAGTTCAAGCCCCGCACCGGGCTCTGTGCTGACAGCTCAGAGCCCGGAGGCTGCTTCGGATTCGGTGTCTCCCTCTCTCTCTGCCCCTCCCCTCACTCTGCCTCTCTATCTCCCCAAAATAAATAAACACTTAAAAAATTAAAAAAAAAAAAACAACATTTTGAATTTTCCCTGAAAAGGGCATTTTTCTAGGTTTAACATGGAGTTGGGGTTCTACTGTTATTTAATAAGTAGCAGAGGTTCTGATTACCCTCTTGTTGTCTTATTTGGTATCACCGAGAACTTGCTACATCTACTTCAAGGGAATAAAATGATACCAGAATAGATTTATGGAAAATGAAAACAGGAACTGGCAAAGTCAATGCTATTTCACAATTATTTGCTAAAGGAGTTTGCAACACTTGGATTTAGTTGCTTTTCTCTCTCTCTCTCTCTCTCTCTCTCTCGTGCTGTTTCAAATGAATTAGCCTGAATTTAAAACATCTTGAACTTGCCAGAATGCCACGTGCCTAGCCCGGAGGAGGAGGAGGAGGAGGAAGAGGAGGAGGAGAAGGAGGACTCTATGAAAACTCCCAAGTATTGATTTTCATTTCACATGCTCTGCTCCAGTTTCCCCTAAATCGGGAAGCTGATTTCTCTGTAACCTCAAATGAGCTTGAGCTGCCTCTTTAGAGAACAGAAAGAACAATATCCCCTTTTAAAGAGAAGCCGCTCCTGCTGTGGTGTAGGGGCCACCCGTCTGCTCTATGGTCCAAGGACAGACTGGCGAGGCTTCGAAACATCTCTGAACCTCGGCATCACCATTTCTGAGTCCACGCCACGTGCTCCAGAAAGGCTGCTGAGAGGCTAATCTATCCCCTGTCAGTGAGACACGTTTGTGCAAGAGTTTTAATTCTGCACAAGTTAGTGAATGGGGCGATCCCGGGAGCCATCATCACAGTCATGATCCGGAATAGAACTCAACAATGTACGGGCACAACCCTAACTGCACCTCCCATGCTTAAATGAAATAGTTTCAACAGGACTACCTCTGATCTGGTTCCGGCAAATGTGTAATCTATGGTAAGACTGCATGTTTATGAGTAATTCCAGGAGTTCGTGATGACTCAGCCAAGGGCCTGGCTTAAACTGACCTTTGGTACTAAAGGGGGGGGGGGGCGAAAAAGATTCTTAGTCATTCATTCATTCATTCAACAAACCTTGGGTGCCTTTTACAAGGAAGCTCAAACAGAAGCCTTAGATAAGGGGGAAGGTAAGCATTTTAAAAGCACAGTTGACACAGGCTTACCACATGTTAAATATTCATTTACCAAAGATGGGTGGGAAATTGCTCCTCAACTTTCTGAGGTCATAGAGAGGTAAGCCACTCACTTTAGATATCATTTTGGCCTCTTACTTAAAGCAGGTCCCAGAGCTTCCTCTCATTTCCTGTTGGACCATCTGATGTAGGTCTGCGTGAAGAGTTGAAAATGGTCAAACATATTCTAAATCTATGCACTACATTCATCTGTAACTTACCTATTTCCAGGTAGATTTTCTCCAGTTCTCTCAAAGTAAGAAGATTCTGCAATGAAAAGACATGGAGTGGAGGACAGGACATGAAACACATATATGGCCTTTTCCGGTGAGGGTAACAGGTAACAGGAGGTCTATAACTTGCCTCCTTTGCAATGGCCTGGGGTACCCGGAGAGTCTCAGCCGGTCCTTCTGCGCTTGAATCTTCTTAAAAGATTAGGTTCTAGGGCGCCTGGGTGGCGCAGTCGGTTGAGCGTCCGACTTCACCCAGGTCACGATCTCGCGGTCCGTGAGTTCGAGCCCTGCGTCAGGCTCTGGGCTGATGGCTCAGAGCCTGGAGCCTGCTTCCGATTCTGTGTCTCCCTCTCTCTCTGCCCCTCCCCCGTTCATGCTCTGTCTCTCTCTGTCCCAAAAATAAATAAACGTTGAAAAAAAAATTAAAAAAAAAAAAAAAAAGATTAGGTTCTACCAGCCTACCACCCTGACTTGTGCAAGCCAGGCCTTTTTAGGGATATTTGATTGGTCTCTTGGGCCACAGGAGAATTTCTTTCCTGGCCTGGGCTTCTCCCCACTCCTCTCTGTTTCCTAGGTGAGGGTGGAAATGCACAGGAGGAACTTCCTGGCAAGCGAGTGTGGAGGTGTCCTGTTCGTTAGACACAGGTACCCCAGCGTTTGAGGGAAAGCTCTTCCCTGAAAGGATGAGAACTGGGATACCCAGGGCATAAAGAGGGTGCACAGTTTTCTAAGTTTTAGCGGTAGCCAGCAGAGTACAGAAGAAAAAGAGCATATGCTCTTTGGGGTTATAAAGCAGGGTGCTTTTACTAAGCTTCTCATTTCAGTTCAAGCCACTCAACTTCTGACTCCTCATCTGTAAAATGGGGATGATAATAACCCTTAAAGGTTTCCCGGGAAGACTATATAAAGAAACTACTGTCTGTAAAGTAACAAGCCTCATATCTGTGCAGAATAGCAGGCCTGGAAATAGTAGTTAACATCATGGCCCTGAAGGGGCACAACATTTTCCCTCAGACCCTTCTAGATTCTTTGGGCTCATCTAGTCATCACATTGACATAAGACAGATAAACAGGAGAAAAAACATTTTCATACATATAGGAGCCCTATAAGAACATGAGATCCAAGGGCAGCCAGGGAACTGAGGCTTATATAACATCCTAAGCCAAGGGAAGGGGTACTGGTCTGAGTCTGGGTCTGGGGTCAAAGGGCAGGAAGGCCATTCGTTCATAGGAAGGGAGAGGTGTTTGGAAAACAAAGTTGCCTTGTGGTGCAGATAAGTTTCTTAGGTTTAAAAGAAAAAAAAAGGGGTATCTCTAGTAATCGTTCTCTTCTTGGCACAGGCCCCCTTTCCAATGCAAATTTAGGCAGTTGATGGGGAGGAAAAGACCTTTTCCTGAATCTGCTGCGTTTTAACTGCCTTTAGCTCAAAAAAGCCTTATGTCAAAGAGACATATTTTGGGGTAGCAAAATCTGCTCCCTTTTAGCCCATTGTAGTCTGTCATAAATACTAATGCAAGCGGCAGGCATCATAAGCTGCCAGTGTCTCCCAAAGCCGTGGGGACAATGGGAGACCAGCCCACTGCCCCTCAAGCCTCCTGCTCTGGCCTTTTTCTGCCTTTTTCTTTTCTTTTTCACCTCCTGTCTTTCCCAACTCCAAAGCTTGTTCTAGGCACTATCCACCTCTCCCACCGAGGATCTTCTCTCAGTCTTCATTCTGACATGCCTACCAAGTCCATGTCCAAAGCTTATGGGACAAAGGCCTCCACCATTGTTCTCAGTGAGCCATCCTCGCGTCTCCCCCCATGTGCCCAGACCCATGTCAGCTCCCTCCTGTGCTACAATGCTGGCCTCCCTGCCTCCTGGCCTCCCTGCCTCTGATCCTTCTCCCTGCTGCAACCCCCATCTCTACAACCCACAGACCTTAACAAGCCTCTTAGGTATAACCTCTGGAACGACGTGCACATACACCTGTGGGTGCTCAAGCTGATCCACTGAGCACAGAGAGACAAACGTCAGCACTTTATGTTATATCTCATTCATTTTAGTTTCTATTTGTGAATGTTTTCAAGCTGACATTTACTGAGCACTTACTCTGCTAAGCCCCATCACAGCAGCTCTGGGGCACCATCATATTTTAGAGGCAGGGAAACTGAGGCACAGCTATGTACAGTAACTTGCCTGTGGTCACACAGCCAAGAAGTGGCCAAACTCATGCTCATAGAAGTATTCGTGTACTATAACGTATGTGCCTAATTTATGAATAAAGGTACACAAATTAGGGCTGAATGCTTGAAATATATGCATATATATGAATATACGTATGTGTGTGTGTATATATATATATACACGTATATATATGTATGTATATATATATACGTATTGTATATATATGTATGTATATATATATACGTATTGCATATATATTTATGTATATATATGTATGTATATATATTTGCTATGATTATATAATTAAAAGTTTTAGATTAAATCCATACTTTTTATCTTGGCCTTCCAGATGTATTCTGTCTGGCTACCACCTACCTCTACACTCTTCTTTCTAGGGACTTCCCTCCCATTACAGAAACACAGGGCTTCGAGTCTCCAGGTGTTAAAGAGTGCTCTTCTCTCTGAACATGATGCCCCTACCTCAGGACCTGTCCGCACAGGTGAGAGTTGAACCGCAGGGGAAAATTTGTGCTTCAATAGGAACCTGTATTGCCCAGAAGACACCTTCCAGGTGATCTGGTTCTGATTCTAGGGGAGCTATTTTACAACTCTGGAATCGTAGATGACCGATAGCAATGCAAAATAATCCTTGTTTATAGACATGTAAATCCTGTCCTATCTACAGAGGTGCAACGGGCTTTTCTCCTGACCGTGAAAGAAGCAGACTTTGCCTCCATTTGCACATTCATTTCAATATTCCTCATCTAGACGTGTGCCAGCCCTTTGGATTCTTCCGGTTTTAACATCTGCCCAGTTCCCTCACTGACTCATGAGCTACATGAAATTTGGAGCACATGGCTATTTTCTATCTGTATGGGAGTCATAATATTATCCTTATTTGAAAATGATCATTAGCGAAAGTGAGTTTTGACCAGAGCCCATGCTCTTTGCTCTCATCATGTTCATCAGCCAACCATCACCGAACACCTACTTAGTTCCAGGCCCCCGTGTTGGGTGCTGGGGGCCAACGATGAGTAAAACATGGTTCCTACCATCCAGCGACTCCAGGTCACAATACTGAGACAGGCGGAACACACATAGAAGCTGTGGGAGCAAAGTGAGGAGTCCCTAGCCCCCACTTGAAACATGGAGAAAGTTTCCTGAGAATCCAGTAATAATTAAGATAATAAGATAATCGCATTACAACAAATACTAAACTTCAATCCAAAAACATTGGACAAAATATAATTTTATGGTGACTGGTACTTAAGTGAAGTGAGGTAAACCTTGGCAACATCTGGTTTCTTATGAGATATGTTAGTAATGACACTTGGCCTATGCTACATTTTAAATAACAATGTACCCTTTTCCAAAGAATATAGATCAATGCTTCCAAATCCCGTGTACATAACTGATTAGTCGGCCTTGTTCAAAAATAATCATCAAACAGCCATCCCTATGGGGAAAAAAAAAAGTACATAGCTACACAACAACGGGACCAGGCCAAAGGAAATTCAAGTATGTGTGGATTTGAAATTAAAACTAAGACACACATATATCTAACTGAGCTCAGGACTGGTTATCCCCATGCAAGCTCATCTCTTCACCAGGTCAACTGAGTTTATTCATCTTTGTATTCCAAGTGCCATGCCCAATTCATTTATTCATTTACTCATCCATTATCTGCTGACCCCTCATTCATTCTAAAATCTGAATGCCCATTTGGGTCGATAGATGCTTGAGGGGGTATGTAATGAAAGAGGACTCAATTCTTGTCTTCAAAAGTCTCACAGCCTTGTGGATAGGGATGGGGGGCAAGGTCTACATGTAAATACCCATAAGGCAAAGTAGTTGTGTTCTACTCTAGGTTATATTTAGAGGGAGGGAAGAGCAGAGTAGACAGTGATAACTTGGGTGTGAGTAGGCAGAGAGGTTTCTACCAAAGTGAAAATGCAAGGTGAGGCTGGGCCAGACAAATCTGACATGGAAGCTCATTCCCATTTTCAAAAGCATGTGTGTCAAGAACATCATTAAAGTATAATGTTTGCAAAGCTAAAAGCGTGCCTTTCCTACACATATAAAACAGTGTCAAAGATTTCATTCATCTCCTTAATTAACAAGATGTTAAAACTAGTTCAAATGAGAAATTAATGTAAGAGTAAGATTCAAGATTGGATACAAACCTGGTTAATGTCTCACAGGCCAAAAAACAGTGATCTTCCGGTTATTTAGAGAGGATCCTGACCATGTTGCACTTACCTGTAGGTTCAGCGAGCTGGGCTAAACACCCTACTCAACATCCACCTGTCTTGGGGTTGTATGAACCCCTCCAGTCGAGCTCGCAATGATCCTGGCAGGGAAACTGATTGGATGACAAAAGGTCTCAACCATCCTTGTTCTTTGTGTCCCTTTTTCCTAGGTTTTACTTGAAGGATATAATGAAAGTTTATAGGAAAGAAGTATTTAGGCATTTGGTATTTAGTAAAGGGAAACACATCATACTTTAAGGTCCATGGTGTCATAAAAATTAACTATAATTTGGAAATAGGTGTTAGATCATACTGGGTGTTCTCCCAGTGCAGTTCTGGACTTTGAGCCTTGATTGGCTTTCTAGTGACTGGGCTATTACTATAAATTCTATAAGGGCTGAAGTTAACTTGCAGTTTTCCTTTCCTTTCCTTTTGTTTCCTTTCCTTTCCTTGTTTCCTTTCTTTATTTTTCTTTTCCTTTCTTTCTTTATTTTTTATTTTATTTTATTTTTGGTAGAGATGCAAAATTTCTGACTGTATTGAGCTCACATGGTTCGCACTACAATGACCTCAATGGTATTTCAATGGCAGCGAGTTTACCCAGTTTGGGGCTTTTCCATGTCAAAAGTAGTGGTGGGAACAGCACAATGAGTTGATTTGCCAAATCTCACTCTCCCTCCCCAGAGCTTTGAGAAGATTCAACCAGCACAGAATAAGAGAGGGGCTGGTGTTTTTAAGAAATAACTTGTTATGACTGACAAGTTATTTGGGGCATGGGGGCAATGGGGCAAAGTGGTATGAACAAGTTGTGACTTGTGTTCATGAGCGGGCAGATTCTGAATCCTGGACCTGAATGAAAGGCAAGGGATTACCCCCAGGCGGGGGTGGGGAGGTGTTAACCAGAGTGAGACGTAGTCCATTGTGCATGTTAGGACTGCTCTGAAATATTGGGGGCATGACACTCACCTGGGGGGGATGGCGATTATTCTCAGGTGGATGATAAGGGCTTGAGTATTTTAGAGAAATATTGAAATGGCAGAATTCACAGAGTGGGTAACAATTCATTTGCGGAGGGAAAGAAAAGCTGAGAATCTCTCGTAGTTTTTAAAGGTGATTATCTGAGAGGAAAGTGGTGTCCTTTAAAAAAATAGAAATTAAAAGCAGGTTTAGGAAAATGGGTTGAAGATGACAATTTTGGTCCCAGACATAGGCACTGGTAAAGGTTGAGACATGTCAGTGAACTGGAGAGAATCAGAGGGCCTATTGGCTCTTTGTTTTCCACGATGCGCCTGCCTTGGAATAACATAGCCCTTGTAAGTCTTTATAGAAGCAACACAATCTGAGGCTCGCGTCGCAATTCTGGCAGAACGTGAAGCTTCCACGGTCCTTTGGCCAATTATTTATGAGGATTTGAGTACCTGCCGTGTGTCAGGCATGTGCTAGGGACTACTCAAACATTGTCTCTGTCCTTTGAAAGTTCAGAGTATCTGAGAAGTTAGCAAGAGCAGGTAAGAGTGGGGGGCCAGGAGGGGGCAGGAGCGTCACAGAGAGGAGCCCACCCTTCTCCTGGCTGTGGGCATTCACTCTCTCCAGGGGCACAAGGTCAGCTGGCCACAGGGTTTATGTGCCGCCTTCCTCTGATACAAGAAGTCACTTGCAGGAGGAAGGGGAGAAAGTAACTAAAAATAAAGTGGTTTCTGATTTGAGGCGTTGTGACAGTCTTTAGGTCATTTTAAGGAACAAGTGCCTGTGTTCATGCAGGAAGAACTTGGAAATCAGCAGCCATAGATGATTTGAGTCACAAAATGTTCAAGGCCTGAACCAGGCTTCTAGACATCCTTCAGACATTGCTTCTCCCTAAGGGGAAGAGAGAACCTAATTTCCATTCTCTCTTCTCTCCCCTAGTCTCCCTCTCTCTTCTCTCTCACCCACCCTGGCGCCCTGCCTCTCTCCCTCCCTCCCACCTTCCCACCACCTCCTTCTTTCTGGAACATGGGTGCTAAGAAATAAACTGATTTAATCCCCTTACTCCCCAGTCCATATAGCATAATATCACCAAAAGTTCAGGTTTAGGTACAAGGTCTGAAGCCTTTTAAAGGCTGCGTATCTTTTCCAGCAGCCCTTATTGGAGGGAGGTGAGGCTTTCCAACTACCCATCTCAGTCTCCCAAAGACTACCCTGTCCGTGAAGCCTCAGCCCAATTAGAAATGACCCTCTGTCCTTGAAGCTCGCATCACGCTTGACCTGCATCTCTCTTTCTTTTCTGTTTCTCATAAGAACAACCTGCATAGATAGTGAGTTTCACTATGGCATCCCTAGTGCCTGGCATAATACCAGGAACACAGCAGGTGCTCATAGTCTTTGATGGATGAGGGAATTTACCACTGACTCCTCAACACCTATCACAGTGCTGACCACCTACGAGGCTCTCCGTGGTTACTGAATGAATGCATAAACATAAACTCGGCTTTTCTCTCTAACAGATATTAGAGACTGGGTGAGTGGTTGCTGTATGGTTACTCCTTCCCCACTCCACTCCCATCCCTGAGCCCAGGTTAGCACTTTGTTAGTACTGGGCACAGACTGAAAAACACTATTTTGATGAGGAACTCTCTGTACTTGGCAACTTTCATATAATTCTAAAATTATTCCACAATATGAATTAATTACAAAACTTAATTTGTTCGTCCTTTGGAAATTTTCTTCTACCGGTTAACCACCAGAATACTTGGGAAGTTCTGTTTTATAGCTCTTTTCATTGAGAACCCTGCTTTTTATTTAACAATTTACATGTATTTATGTGAAAAACCATTTATATAACATTCATCCTGTGCCAAGAACCATTCTGGGTTCTTTATAAATATAACTCACTGAATCCTCGTAAGAGTCCTGTGGTAGTGATATTCTCTTCTTACAAATGAAAAATTGAGGCATGGAGGAGTTACATAATAGGCATCAGGAGGCACCAGGCAGCATAACGGCTGGTCATCTCAGGATGTCGTTCTTTTCCTGGGACTTCTTTTCTCGTGTGCTGAGACACAGTCTCTGTCCATTCAGCCTGAATAACGCAGTGTATGAGCTTCTGTCACGGCAGAGCTCCTGAACAAAGGCAGTATCACACAGCTCAGAAAGAAAGGCCACCACGTTTGATTGTCCCTGCACACTTCATGGAAGAAAGAATGATTTCTCTCTCCATCAGTCTGCACGCGAAGCCAACTTCATGTCCATTCTCAGCTACTGAGTCCCGGCCAAAGGCTAGCCTGGCTGACCTTGTATATTGTGTGTTTTTCTAACTCTCTGAGTCAGCTCATCCATTCCCAAATGTTTTAACTGTTCCTTTTATGCTGACCACTCTCCCCAAATTCTGTCTGCAAACATCTCCTCTGAGATCTGGTCCTGTGTCCCCTGCCCTGTTGTGCAGCTGAGATCGCCATCCCTTGGGTCACCCAAGCTGCCTTTGTGACCTCATCTTCCACCTCCTGTGCTGATCTGCTCCCCTACCACAACCTCCCACCTGCAGGTTCAGATGCTTCTAACTCTTTTCAATCCATGGCCCTGGCTCTTCCTTTCTCTCTTCCTGAAATAAACTCTAATCCCTGGTCCATCTGGGAGATTCCTATCTATATTTCATAACTCATCCCAAATGTCTTCTTCTCTTAGAAACTTCCCTTGATGTTTCTAGGTTGCAAAGGAGTTGCTTCTGGGGCTCTACTGACTGTCAATGGTATGAATTCCCCATGCCACCAGTTCCCAAGTCTGGCCTAAAATGATTCTGTACAATTTTTCTCAGGATTTTCATTTTTTGTTTAATTGACAAACATAAGCTGAACTACACAGACCTTAGATGAGTTTTAACAAACACCAACACTCACAAAATAAACACATCAATTAAGAATGAGAACATTATCAGCAGCCTGGACTACTCCCTCATCTCTACCAGCCAATTCCCTTCTCTAGCCCCATAGACAACCATCGTCCCATACCTTTCGGCAAAGATTCAACCTGTGATTTTCAATTTCATATAAGCAGAATCTTACAGTATCTCTTTCTTTTTGTCTGGCTTCTTTCATTCGACATGTTTTTGAGATTAATCCTTGTTTCACATATCAGTAGTTTAGTTTTTATTACTGAGTAATATTCCATTGTATGAAGATACCATAGTTTGTCCATTCTCCTGTTGATGGACATTTGGATTGTTCCCAGTTCTGTGCCATTATAAATAAAGCCACTGAAAACATTCTTCTACAAGTCTTTTGTGAATGTATGTTTTTACTTCTCTTAGATAAATAGCCTTTCAAAGTGTCTGATCTTGCTACTACCAACTTACCAAACTCATTTTCCATCTTAAATAGTTTCAACATCTTTCCTTGACTTAAAGGCCCAGTCCAAGTTTTTAAGGACCACTTCCACAATAAATCTATGAAAGAGCCATAATAAACCCCCAAACTCAGAGGAGCTAAGAGGCTTGTCCAAGGTTGTTGCCCAAGGGATAACACAGAACTAGAAGATAGTTTCCAGTCCCAAGGCCCCACCTGTTTCCTTTCTGAGAATAATGCCACCAGTGCCACCAGTGGTATGTGTACTTGGAAACATTACTACCCCAGTCCCCTTCCTGGAAGCTCCCTCAAGTTAGCCCCCTTTTCCTCCAGCCAGTGTTTCCTTCAGGCTTGCCCAAAAGTCGAGGGCCCACAAAGGGTAGGCACCCCAAGTCCAGTATCCATTTTCCTACTTTATTCTCTTGCTACCCTTGACAAATAAATATCAACCAGCCAGCTATGGATATTCTAATATTCCCTGATAACCCTATCATGGAGGAGAGGGTATAGATAGTCGAGCCATCAAAATATAACTCACCTAGGGCCAAATTCAGCTAAAAGAAAACCTTTGCGTGTTTATTTCACACCAGATGCAGGGCATACAAAGATGACTAAGGGCCAGTCTTGAGTGTCACGGAATTCACAGCCTAATGAAGGCAGATAGATTCGTAAATATTGCATACAAGAGAGGCCTTCGCATCAGCTGTCAGTGGTGGGGGAAGACTCCCTTTCTGGAGGAGCTGTGACTGGAAGTTTTCTTGGAGGTGACAGTACTCGCGATAATCCTTGAAAGCTGATTTGTTAGATTTCTACATGGGGAATAGTGTGAGCCAAGTCCCAGAGGCAGGGAGTGTAGTTAAGATAATGAAGGCAATGACCAGGACAGTGTGGCTGGGGTTTCCATTCAGGGCAATGGTGAAAGACAGGGTGGTGAGGTTGGCTGGCTGGGACTCCAATGCCACGCTCCATAGGTTGCGACCTCCCCTGATGGGAATCAGAAAGCAGGCGTATGTTTAGGAAGATGCTGGAAAGCTGAGAAGATGGACCAAGGAGGAGAAAAGAACAGCGAGAAGCCCAAAAGTCTCATCAAATGAAAGAAGACACAGGCCTTGAGGTAGAGCAGGGACAGTTGTCAGGAAAGGCACAAAAGTGAGAAGCCCGGCAGAGAAGTGATGACTTCAAGGACAAATTAGCCGAGCAGAAGAAAGGGGCTCTATGGCCAGACCCTATAGATGGCAGCCCCAGGGACAGAAGTGCTCACCGTGGAAAGTGAGGGCACAGGACAAGCCTGAGATGAGCGGTGATGGTCATGGAGCCAAGGCCTGCTTTGGGGAACCGAGCCCCAAAGCAAGCAGGCCTGACAAGGTCAGCCAAGATGTTGCTTGTTCTATTTGTTTGGGTTTGGCTTGGTTTTGTTTAGGTCTGGGTTGGGCAAATGCTACTACAGACTCCTGGGAGCACAGGGAATCTCTCTCTGGATTGAACCAAGCACTGAACAGAAATTAAAGTTGAGAATACACGTCCCTCCCCTCCTCAGAGACCCTCTTAGAGCAGAAAGCGTGCCAGCTGGGGAACAGGGAGACCTGAGTTCTGGCATTGCCACTTAACTATGAAGCCTTGAGTCACTTCCCATACACCCTGTGGTCCTCGGCTTCTTTCATCACCATCGTAGCACCTGCCTCAACCATCCTTGTGGCTTGTGATGAAGACCAAAGGATCATGCAAATGAATGAAGTTTCGGGAGGCATAGAGTGCCATTCAAAGAGAAGATAGTCTTGCTAACACTATCATTGCTGTTACCGTAGGCTGCCTGCCAGGAAGGGAGAGTTACTGATGGGATCAGCCCTTTGCACTGGCACCTAGAAAAGGTAAAACCGTCACCAGCAACATCTTGTTTGGCCCAAGAAAATTTAAATTCTCTGTGTCTGTTGACCCAAAAGTATGACACATTTTATGGCATGCTTGTAAGTAGCAATTTTCCACGAAAAAGAACAATATCCCTTGGCTTGAGGGTTTTTAGCAAGAGTTACTTATTTTTTCCCCCGTCAAAGAACTTCTAAAGATTTCTGGAAACACCAAATCACCCTTGAATCCTTTAATTTCCTACTAATTATTCACAAAAGTACTTCTGACTAATATAATAGAGTCTAACATCCTGAAGAACATCCAACATTTATCGGGACAAACTGCGAGACTTAGAGCAGGGAAAGTGAAGCAAAAGGGAATTCACAGGCCCCGCATCTCGCCCTGATGTAAGGGGCTTGCACCTAAAGGGATACTCTGATGGAAAGAGGATTTTTTACAAAAGCGGCAAACTCCTCATGGAGAAAGAAAACTAGACCCTGTGCCAGCAATGGAAAGTTCTTCGTTGTGTTTGGAACGCACACCTGTTGAGCATACACACTCACCCCCATCACCACCCCTGAAAAGACCTTGTGGTCCATTCACATGGGAAGTAATCGAGGGCCCTATATTCTAAGAGTTTCCAGAGTTTCCTGGGTTATTGCAAAGCAAGCTGTTGACCATTTATCTCTGCTCAAAAGAGACTTAGCTGTGGGAGCTGCCTGTTCAATTTCATTTTCAGTCACCAAAAGTGTGACTTCATTACTTCAGGGTCAATTCAATAAGATTATTCTGCCACTTTGTGCCAGACACATTGTCCCAGGCCTGGAGTTAGGTGGCCTCTGCCTTATGGTGCTTACAACCCAGGGTATTAAATTAATTGGGGTCAAGAGCAAGAGGAGATCATTGAGAATTCTTTCTGTCTGCAAATGTCACACTCCTTGAATGCTGCTATCTGATGTTTGTTTGTTGGTTGGTTTTTAGTCTTCTGCCAACCCAGAATGAAATAAAGAATTCAAAAAGAATCAGGTTAACTCAACCCGTGTAGACGAAAGCTGCACATTTAGAACTCCCCAGATCTGCATAGGAGCCAGGATGCTCTTTCTGTTCAGCTGCCTATAGTGGTCAGACTAACCTAAACCCATTAGAAATCTTAACTGTCTTCAGCCAACTCAGCAAAGGCTTCAGGTTGCAACGTACGGGAAGACAGAGCTAAGAATAATACTGTGATTAAAAAAAAAGAAAAGTCGGTGAAAGAGAAGAAAAAAACATTCTAAGTGAGGATTGGGCAAAGTCTTGCAAAGCAATACGAAGGATACACAGGGGAATCCTTCTCAAGGTTGAATTGGTGACTAGACCAATTTGCCCTCCCTTAAAAACACTGGCATTGATTAGCGAGTGTGACTTTATGGGCTATTTGCAGCTTTAGTTTTCATTCCAAGAAACTGGCAGCGTCCCTCACCACTGATCTCCCCAAATTGATGGATGGTAGCAATTATCTAGAGTTATTTATGTAATGTGTTGTAATAGCAGCACAAGTTAGCTGTCACTTTGACCCAGACACCCCCTCGCCCAATTATAAAGAAACCCCATCACAAAGCTGCCTTCAAACCGGGGGCTGGGGAAAGAAACAAAACAAAACAAAACAAAACTCTTCACTCCATCTCTTAAGGAAATAGGAACTTTGAAGGCCTTAGAGAAACCCATGCCTCTTCGGTAGAACTACTTAACAGTATTGCCAATATTAACTTGTCTTTATGATTTATCAGTCCATCCAGGCACTTATTCCTGCCTGTTCTCATAACAAACAAAGATTATTATTTTAAAGATTAAATTCTATTTTTTCACCAAGAAGATGGATGTTTAACGACTGTGTATTAAGTGCAAGGCATTGGTCTTGTCTCTGGGGGGATGCAAAGGTGAGTCAGAGCTCCTGTGCTCAGGAAGCAAGGTGCCTCATCGTTAAGACGAGAACAGGGATAATGACCATCATAACCACCGTTCTCATTTATTGAGCACCTGTTGTATACCAGGCATTGCACTAGGTACTCTGACACACTGTCCCTTACAACTCATGGATGAGACTGTCTTCTCTCTTGCCCTCTGGCCTTTAGTCATTGATTTGTCTACCCTTCCACGAGCACAGGGTGTGCTTGTGCCTCAGGGTCTTGTACTGTTTCCTCTACCTGGACTTTTCTGTGCCTAGATGTCCATGTCCCATTCCCGCACCTCATTTAAGTTTCTGCTCAAATATCCCTTTGTCCAGCAGGCCTGTCCTGACCACTGCAGGTAGACCAGCAGCACACTCACCCTCACCCCACTTGTTTCTCTTCGGAGCATTTATCACTCCTGACAAATTATATATCCACTTGACTGGGATTCAGACAGCTACGACAGCTGCACAACACTGTGATGTACTAAAAACCAAGGGTGAATTTTTAAAAATATTTTTTAATGCTTATTTATTTAGAGAGAGAGCACAAGTCAGGGAAGGGCAGACAGGGAGGGAGGGAGGGAGAGAATCCTTTGCAGGTTCCATGCTGTCAGCATAGAGCCTGATGCAGGGCTCAAACTCACAAACTGTGAGATCATGACCCGAGCTGACACCAAGAGTCAGGTGCTTAACCAACTGAGCCATCCAGGTCCCCCACCATGGATAAGTTTTATACGTGAATTGTGTCTTAATACAGCTGTTCAATCAAATAATAGAATGAAAACAGTGTATTGTCTCTTTCTCCCCACCGAGGAGGCAAGCTGGACTTCGTTCTCTTTTCAGTTGTATTCGGGGCCTAGAGAACCAGGGGGCACAGAGGAACCATTCAATAAATATTTGCTGAATTGAGGGAACATGTGAGAAGGAACCTTAAAAACCAAACCAGCATTGATCAACCACAACAATGTCTGTATTTTTCATTCTGTCAGTAATGATCAGTTTTTCCTAGAAATTGAATAGATTAACTCCTGGCACAGTTTGTCTGCTTCTTAAAGAATTAGTTGGAATCCTTTTTTTCCTTCTTCTCCCTCTCCCTCTCCCCTCTCCTCCTCCCCTCCTCCTTTTTCTTCTTCTTCTTCTTCTTCTTCTTCTTCTTCTCTTCTTCTTCTTCTTCTTCTTCTCTTCTTCTTCTTCTTCTTCTTCTTTCTTCTGTCAATTGCAATGTCATCAAACTAAGAAGTAAAAAGAATACTTAACTGATAGACATTTCTAGATTCACACATTGGCTCTGTCAATTACAGTGTATGACCTCAATGAAATAACTCATTCTTTTGAACCTCAGTTTGTACAGCTGTAAAATGGGGGATCGTAATAGCTTACTGAGTTTTTATGAGAATTATACAACAGGATACACATGGGATATTCTAACAGCATCTAAACGTATATTAAGTGGCCAAGAAATGTTTTTACACCTGCCAAAACACCAGTGAGAGAGCCTGAGGATACTCAAATTTCATCTACAGGTACAACAAAACAAACAAACCCTGTTTGCCAGATGTGCGAACCCGGATTTCAAAGCAACTAGAAAATGCCATGACTGCCCTTCCACTGGATGTCTAGTTACATCCCCACTTCACTTCCCATCTTCATGAATATGGACCTCCTTGCTTCCACACTGTGGGCATTGATCAGCACAGCAGAGTAGAGAGAGTGCTGGCTTTCCTTCTTCTCAGACAGACCTAGGTTTGAAACTGAGACCTGCCCAGCTGTGACCTGGAGGAAGGAGCTTGAACACTATGATCCTCTGCTTCCTTTTCCATTCAGTAGGAATCACATGCATATCACTTTCTCCCTCTCTCTCCCTCTCTCTCTCTCTCTCTAGTTGAGTCAAAGTGGAATGAAATAAAGACATGCAAACACAGTGCACATTCCTATTAACTTAAGTGTCTTCTATTCCCCTCATGGGGTGTCATCTTTAAGGGACGTTCAGAAAAGCTTTCTTTCACTTACTATCCAATCATTCAATATTTAATGAGTGCCTACCCTGTGCCAGATGCTGGTCTTTGAGGAAACATGAGTTTATAACACAGATATGATCATTCAATCCTTCCACTTGCAGAGTGTGGAGTCTGCAGGTCCCCAGGCAGAAGCACCCTCTACTCTGCCCTTGAGCCACATTCCAAGAGGTCAGTAAGATGCGGGATCAGTAGGAGAAAGCAGCCCACTAATCCCTCTTCTTCTGTTCTTTCATCATTCCAGAAATCCAGGCATCTGAATTCCTGGAAGGAGGAATCTTCAGTTACTCCTCCTGACCACACAAATAAACAAAGGCAAACCATCTCTCTAGCTCCTGAGAGTTCTGGGTCCTTTAAAAAGATGAAATATGATTCTGCACCTCAAAGGCCAATGGTACAAGAAGCGGGGCCACCAATAGGACCTCAATTTTAGGCAGCACTAAAGGAACATCAGATTAATCAACCACACTTGAAAATAGTATCCACCTATTATTGGGATGATTCAAAACAAAACAAAACATGAATGTACCATTTTAGTGAATTTTCTCTGCAAGACTGAGGTTTTCTTTTTCTTTCCTTTTTTTTTTTTTTTTTTGAGAAAGGGAGAGAGAGAGAGAGAGTGGAGGGGGCGCAGAGGGAGAGGGACACAGAGAATCTTAAGCAGGTTCCGTGCCCAGCTCAGAGCCCGACACAGGGCTCGGTCTCACAACCATGAGATCATTACCTGAGCGGAAATCAAGAGTCAGATACTTGGCCAACTGAGCCACCCAGGCACCCCAGGACTGAAGTTTTTATTTCAAAAGGGGAGTGTTTCCTTATTCCATGGACTGAATAGCCTCATTGGAAACAGAGGCATTAATGCTAACGGGTAATAATTTAAAGCTTTGAGTAGAATGCAAGTCAACTTGACTCCCAGACGCTCCTTGTAAAAAGCCTGTGCAAATACCAGGGTACTTTCATTGCTTGCCTTTAGTCACAGTTGGGTGGAAAGAGCACATCTTCTTTCCAGAAGATGCAGCCTATACTTTCTCATGCTTGGGAAAGAAACAGAGTCCACTCTCTCCTTGTCATCAGCTCTGACCTTTTGGTCTTGAAAGATGACCTTCCAGGTTGTCGTAAGTCATGGCTAGGTAACAGTGTGTGCCTATAAATTTATATATTAGATCTGTTTTCAAGGTTTGCACTGGCTGAAATGCACTGGCATTTATTACATGGATCAGATTCTCTCTTAAAAATATCAGAGTCTTTCATATCTAATACGAAATTATTTTATAACACATCTCTACATGCGTTATCTCATTTAATTTTTACAACAATCCTGTGAGGTCGGTATAATCCTTTTTATAGGAGAAGAAACCAAGACTTAGTGATTTTGTAAGTAACCAAATCAAGACCCAAATGCAGGTCTTCAGATTTTCAATCCAGTATTTTTCATCTGTTCCACAACTGTCTTGCAAGATTTTCCTGGAGCCCTCTTGGAAATTATATACATAATATTATTTATGTATATATATATAATTGCTCTTAAGGTCAGTAATGAGAAACCAAAGTACAGGTTAGCCATAAGGCAGCAGAGAATGAAACTCCCACCTTTTTTCTGCCGAGCCCTTTCTCCATAATCCTGAACACTTAAAGTCGTTTTAATGAATTGAACTTTCTTTAGAATTCTCAGTCTCCACCTGAAAAATCACTATGGATTCTGTTTTCTGTATTTGTAAGTGAACCACTGCAAATCCCAGAGAGCTCTCTGGTCAGGGAGATGTTCTGGGGCTCCCAACCACAGCCAGAATCACTTTGCAAGGGTGATTTTTCTTGAGGAGTGCCCATAGAGCCAGCCAAGTTCCACTGTGGCATAAGAGTACATACACATAGATTTCTTTCTTCATGGTTTTGGGAAATAGGTAAGTTCCCAAGAGTGGCATGAAATCACATGTTCATCATGTCACTCAATAAGTAGTTGTAACAGATAATCTCTTCGGGGGATATATAATCTGTTTTTCTCCCCTTTGCACCTCACACTTCTTCATTCGTGATTTTCCCACTCTTTATATCTGTTCCCGTTCTGAAATACCTTTCTTTACCTATTGGCCCCTGAATTTCTTAAAATGCATACTATAGAAAAATAAAACCAAGGATTTTTAAGGTATCTCATTTCTGGATATGTATTCAGGAGGCCACTGTTTGTGCGCTCTACCAAGATTCAGCCCAGAGCAAAGCATCACCCCCAGAGCTCAGAGCTGATGGGCAGCAGAGTTCAGGAGCCCCAGAATCTGACCTTATAACCCAAATTGCAAAGGATCTGGAAAAGTCTGGAGAAATCTGCTGGAGAATGGGCTTATCAACTGCTTTTCTTCCTACTTCCCAAAGACACCATAGCCAAGGCTCAGGAGCAAGGACTAGGAAGATAATTTCAAGGTGGAGAAGAAAATGCCATGCCCTTGGCTACCCCAGTGCCTCATCTTATTTATTGCTCAGGAGCATAACCGCTGTCCAACATGCATAGCAGCAATTACTGCAGGGGCGTGGTTGGCCTACTGTTGACTGTGGCTTCCTTTTCAACTCCATTCCCCCAGTCCTACTTTACTGAAAAGTGAATGTAGCTTTCTCCACTTTGCAACCTGAAACTATAATCACTTAATTTTCCTTAGATAGTCCAGGACCATGGTAAGTAAAAACAAAATTCAATAACACTACCTTTCTTTTTACCAAGAAACACAACAAAATTCAACATGTACACTCCCTCATCGTGTATCTGAAATCTGCGAATGCTTTTCTTGGTCAATATTTAAGAACAGCTTTCACTGCCACTGTCAAAATGAGGTAAAATATGGAAATAGCTTCAACCAACAACATACCCTCTCAAAATGTGTTTCTTATATAGCAAAGTGTAGCAAAAAGAACATGAAGTGAAAATCAAAAGACATGGGTTTTCCAGATCATTGTTGCCTCTACGATTTGCTATGGGATGTTGGGTAAGGAACTTTCTCTCTCTGGAGCTCAGCTTTATCATTTCAAAAAAAAGGGTCTCAATTTTTGAAACTTTCCTACCTTCCTTCCTTCCTTCCTTCCTTCTTCTCCTTTCCCTTCTCTTTCTCTCTCTCTTTTTCTTTCTTTCAAGCAGTAAAAGCCCCCCCCCCCAAATTCCCCTATTCAGTTAGACAATATATTAACCATGAAGATGAAGCCACTCTTTATGTGGCTCTCCCCACTGGTCTTCTCCTTGCCTTCAGGAACATGTATGGCAGTTAACCAGCAACATAGATCTCCTTAGAACCCAGTTTGTTGAAGGAGAAGGAGAAGGAGAAAAGGAGAAGAAGGAAAACAAGGAGGGGGAGGGGCAGGGGAGAAGGGAGTAGGAGAAGGAGAAAAAGACGACATTGAACTACAGGATGAGAATCCAAACTGTATAGTGCAAAGTTGGGCACTTTGGAGTCAGACCTCAGTCCAACTCTCTACTCATGTCTGCTTTAACCAGGACACGACTAAAGAGCCATTGTACATGAGTTTCTTGAGCCTTCATCTCTTCATCTATAAAATGGGAATAACAATATCTATTAAATAAAGTTACTCTGAGGATTAAATAGAAGGATTATTAAATGATGACTTAAATCCCTAGCATACAGTAGGAGCTCAATAAATATAATTTTTTTTTTTTTTTCTGAGAAGACCAAGTGTCCTACCTATAGTCCTGGCGTAATTATTGATAGTATATCCTTTCACTCTTAAGAAGTCCTCGTTTGGACACAAATTATGTGACTATTTATTACCATCCCCTAAAGCCACCTCTCCAGTTTTGGTTCTGGGGCTCTTAAAACATGCAGAAGTCTACTGGTTGATTCTTAAAATCCTACAAGGAGTCACAGACAACCTTTCATTGTCAAGGCACAAGAATGTGTTTGGTGCCACTCCAGAGGCAGGCAGGCTGCTCACAAACATAGAGGAAACATTTGTTTAATGGTTTTATACTTCACCAGAGGAGAGGTCCCCTTGACCCAATAACTGGCAAATTCCATGGGCATACATTTGGAGTCAGAGTGGGAAAAAGCAAGGAAAGCCAGCATTTGCTCACGTTACAAGGATATGCGTGTGGAATAAGCAATCTCTCATTCATTTCATGTCTCCTGCAATCCCGGTGTTTCCTTTCCTTGTTGAACACAGGTATGGGCAATTCACTCATGTAGCTGGGAAATGAAACACTTAAATTGTAAGCTCAGAGCTGAGCATAAGAGAACACTGATCTTAAGAGTGTATGCTGATACAAAGAAATGTGTGCATCTGAGTGGGTATTGTGTGTGTTTCTGTGTGCCTTGTGGTTATAATCAAGCAAATCCTTTATGAGCCAACAAGCATTTGTGGACTTTTAGTGTTAGCGATTCTGTTTCCAAACCATTGGCATATTTGTAGACCTGACTAGTCTCTTCATTAAAAGCTAACCACTTCAAAATTGTGTTTTAAGCTTCTGAACATCAGCCTTGAGAACGAGAGTAAATACCAGCATCACTTATCACTTTGGCAGGCTCAACAAACGGCATTTTGGAGCATTAACAGCCCTTAATGGGGACTCTCACTGCTATTAGTTAAGCAAACAGGCATTAGGTTGAGGAAGGCAATCAGCGGCCCATCTCCACAGTGACTGTTGTCTGTGTCGGCCTCAGCTGATTTGGTGCACATTCCTGCCCCAGCACCTTCTGAGGGAGCTGGTGGTGACCATGCCATTTCAGGGTTAAATCTATGCTCCAAACTGGGCTGCTATCACCTCTGTTTTAAATAACCTGGAGTTTGAACAGTAGTGACTAGAAACGTCTGCTCTCCCCTTTTGGTCCACAGCTGATAAAAACCCCACCCATTTTCTCAGGTCCACTTCAAATACCACTCACCTACTCTAGGAAGTTTTTTCCTCACTCCACCGTCCCCTGACTCCAGTGGGAAATTATCTTTTCTCCCGTGCATCCCCACAATACAAAGCTCAGCTGCATATGAGTCACTTCAGTGGCTTATAAACAATGCAAGTATTTCTACCCCAACGATTGCAAATCCAGACTACATATCTGAATCCCTGGGGACCATTTTTAAAAATGCTTTACAGGTGATTCTTCTATGCAGCCAGCGTTGAGAACCATGACTTTTCTCCAGAGAGATTCTGTTTCTGTTCATCTGGGGTAGGGTCCAGGAATTTTAATTCTCAACCAACATCATGGGGTAGGGGCTCCCAGTACACCTGAGAAATACCACGATAGCCCTTGGGCTCTGAATGGGGCTGATAAACAGATTAATACTGCTTTATAAGAGTGCACATCCCAGAAACTGGGACCTTTTTGTTATGTTCTGTTATGATGTCATTTAAATAGAAAAGATTGGAGGTAAAACTGAGGCAGAGATGAAGAGTTCTACTTCACAAAAGAGAAAGGGATGAGCGTGTGGTGGGGGGAGGGGGAGGGAGCGGGTATTGAGATGGAGGAAACTGGGACCAACAAGGCTGGGGAAAAGGGAAAGAGAAAACCCATGACCCCAGCATATGGCCACATACCAGAACCAACATGGAGGAATGAAAATATTTCAGGAGAATGTTGTAACTTGTTTGCTCCGAGATGTGCAAAGCAATCTCCCTCCTCCATCTCCCCTTAGGAATCCTGAGTAAAGAGGTGCCGGAAGCCTTCTTTGCATTGGCAGGGGGGAACCCTGAGAGGACTGGAAGAAGCAGAGTAAGAAAACGAAGGACGATGCACATCTGGCTTACACGTGTGTGCTTCATCTCCTAAGCCTGTTACACAAAACAGGTGTTCAACGAGTTGTCAAACAAATGAAATATTAGGGAAAAGCTCCTAAGGAAGACCTTGGTTCCTGCCACCACAGAGGGCTGGCAAGGGTAGAAAAGAAACATAATGGCCTTTTCCTTATTGGCTTGCAAAAGCCAATCCCAACCTGCCCAACTTCATGCTAACACAGCACACGACTGTCGGCCAAGAAAGAGCAGGCAAGGTGAAAGCTCATAGGGCCAAAGATCTATTCATGTGACATTGGCTTGGCTTTCGGTGTTTGGCTATCGTCATTGTTTTGGAAAGTTTTAGTAAAACCAATAAAGAGGGCGTTCAAAATAAGAGAGAAGACATCCCACATACCACCCATCCTGATGTGCGTGGCATTGGTCTAAAAGCAAGCAGAGCAAAGGACATCCATATGATACCCAGCTGGTTGAGTGAAATTTTGCCCTGAGCTCCACGTGTTCTAAACCAAAGTGACAGACATAGCCTGGGGGGTTCTACTTACAGTTCAGATTTGCACAACTCAGCTTCTTCCCTTCCCTCAGCTCCTCCCTCAGTTATTTTACTCTGCTTGGAAGATATATTTATTTCTAAACCAACAGCGTTCACTTTAACAACTTTAGAAACAACCGTCCCGGGACTAACACTGACTCATAGTGAGACATAAGGAAGAAGCAGGAGCAAGTACTTGCTTCCTCTAGTGCTCTTGCGGTGGGGTGGATAGCCTTTTTTTCTCATCTGCCCAGCACTCTTCCTGCCTTTGGTAGTGCTCCCTTCTTCGTTCTTTGTCACCTCATTAGAGTTGCCATCTCCACCTCTGCCAGCATCTCCTTCCTGATCACAGGGCTGGTCATGTGACTCTAGATCAGCCAATCTCAGGGCTCTGTGCCTTTAGCACCAGTGATTGGTCCAGGGTATTTGTCTAATCTAAGCAAGGCCAAACAAATTCTTGCCTGGAACGATAAATGAGTATTGGAAGTTAATAAACTAGAAAACATGTGAATCTGGAGTCTCGGTGTCCAGATCCTGTCCACAGGATAGAATCAATACCCAGAAGGGCACTGAGTTAGGGGGTAAAGAGACGCTGAGCTCTGATGTCACAGCTGCAACCCCTGAAACCAGCCCTAAGGTTGATCATCCTTTAACTTGCCAGATACATAAAATGTCATTTGTTTGTTCATTTATGCTTAGGCTAGTTTGAAGTTGGATTTCTGCAACTTCGAGTGCAAAATGTTGTGATGAATATAAGTGAATACAATAAAATGCTTATATTCAAGTAATCTTCACGCAGTGGAATGGAACTATCATCGCAACCATTGATTGAACACCCACTCACAGTCAGAACCTGTACCAAGACAAGAAGTGTGTATCTCATGTGAAGGTCCCACTGAACAAGAGCACCTGAGACTCAAAGACGTTACTCGACTTGGACAAAAATCACAGAGCTGATCCATGGAGACGGGGGGGGGGGATCCACCCTCCATCTCGGGGTTTACGCGCTCCCAGAGGAAGAGTACATACAGCAGCTTCATGTGGAATCAGCAACTCTTTCGTGCTTGTTTAGGTAATAAGATGCCAGCCCTTCACTGTGAGGCTTAGGCCCTCAGTACAGTTCCGTTTGTCCTACACAAGGCTCTAAGCTTCCAAGCCAGGCTCTCGAGGGAGGCAGAGCCCAGCTGGGAAACAGGTGGTGAGGCCTCCATACTGGTCTGTCGGGCTGCCTGTGCCACATGCCAGGTAATCAGGAGAGGCTTTAGCCATTAGCACTTCTGCCATTAGCACTTGCTGGCTGAGAGTGGGAAGTGGCACAAACGCTAAGATGGTGAGTTCATCCAGCACCAGCCACTTTCTTGGTCCAAAGTGAGTTCAACCAGGGTCCGCTGAAGTGAGGAAGCTCAGTGGTGGGATGGCTCTGAATATACTGGAATCAGGACATGAGTGCATCCAAGCTCATCCCCAAACCCCAGGTTTGACTAACTCTGCCCATCCTTCCTACCCCTTCCCCTCCCTCCATCTCAGAAGGGACAGGGGAATAAAAGCCTATGGAATACATTCCAGAGGCTCATTGATGATGTTTTCTTTCATTTGAATGTCAGTTCCCACTCCTGGTTGTGAAAAGTGCATGGTTTCCCTGATTTAAATTCCCACGCCAAGTTTTGAAAAATACATGAATGTAGCCCTGCACTACCATTCATTGCCTCTGTGACTTTGGTCAAGTTACGTAGTCTCTCCAAGCCTCAGTTTGCTCTGCTGAAAATGGGAATGATGCTGCCTACCCAAAGGTATCATGAGAATTTCACAAGGGTTGTGCCATCACTCCTCCCAGAGCTTGGCATGTGCCAGATGCTCCACGATGGGAAATATCGTCAGGACTTCCCGAGTGTTCATGGGAACGAACTTAATGCGTGCCTGACCCCTCTGCCTAATCTTCAGTTGGTGCCCATTAAATAGCCAACTTCTTTCAAATGGGACAGGAAGTGAGTGGTGGCTGTTTCCATTTTCCATATTTTATGACTCTAGAATCCCCACAGACGATCTCTGTCCACAGTTGGACAGAGGGGGCAGAGTTATCCTACGGTCATGGAATCCCTACTCCAGCCTAATAAATAATTGTGTGGACAACTTTGATGCTAAGGTTAATGGTGGGTTAATTGTGGGTGCTGTGGTGATATGAGCAGTATCTGGAAAGCACGTGGAGAGGTCTCGGGTTTCGGATACTGCTGCTCCAACATCGGCTGAAGCCCTGTGGCCACAAGCTGGGTGCAGCGGATAAAAAGGGGATAAGGGGCCCCCAAACACTTTCTAAGGTGGCAGCCTTTTTGTGGCACCTCCCATTCCGTCAGGGCCAAGGGTGTACCCCACGTATCCGGTGTGGCGGGATAACCCAGGCTGTACGCAATCACAGAGGCACTGAAGTTCAGGACAACGCCTGCTCTGAGACCGCCCCACTGTTCCTTGTATGGACTAGGAAGACGGGGGTCCTGGGAAGAGGAGGGGCCTCCATAAATGTTTATGCCAGGGTGGAAGCATCAGTAGCGTGATTTTCAATCCTGAGTGTATGTTATCGATCGCCTGGGGATCTTGCCAAAGTGCAGATTCCCACTCAGTGGGCCTGGGGTGAGCCCTGAGATTCTGTATTTTTAACAAACTCCCGGGCCACGTTGAGGCTTCCAGCCTGGGAACCACATTTTGAAACTAGCAAGGCTCTAGGACCTAAGAAGTTCATAGTAAATGTTTGCTAACTCATTACTCATAGATACGTTGATGCATGAACATACAAATGAATAATACAGGGAGGTAAGTAGACCATAATGAAAATTCTAATATCCAACGCTAGACTGGGGTTAAAGACTGTACTTTCCAGACTTTCAGACTTGACATTTACCCCTCCCCGCCCCCGTATGTTCCTTTGTTTAGTTCTTTTTGCTTTATTTCTTTCTGTCTTCAGTGACAGGGCAGTAGAAAGAGCAAAGTCACTATCTCTGCTATAATCCCTGAGTCTCAGTGCCCAGATCTATAAAATGGGAATGCCACCTATCTCACGGTGTTGCAAGAACAAAGTGCCTCAGGAAAAGGAGCTCAAGAAATGGTGGCTACTGACTACCATTTAATTAATTCATTTGGAGAGATCACAGATTTCTCTCCTCCACGTAGAGGGAACAAGGGGGGGAAATATTAGCTGTATGTATGTGCTAGCCTGTCCTGAAGCATTTGAGGTCCATCGTGTCAATTTCACAGACAGGGAAACTGAGCCTCAGAAAGAACAGGCGACTTTTATCCAGGGTCACAAAGCTGAGTAAGCGGCAGGGAGCAGTTGTGTCTGGTTCCAAAGCCGCATTCTTTCCCCACCATCCTGCCTCTCCCCCGTGTCCTGGTTGTGGGCAATGTGCCCAATCTGAACACAGTACTCCACAGTCAAAGGCTGTGGGCATTAGCTGTCAAGGCTCCAATTCCGACCCACGTCCGGGCTCATTCCTTGGCTGTGAAGCAGACAGCTTGTTTACACGACACAGGTCTGGGATGGCAACGTCCTCAGTGCCTGTCTGTCTGCTTTTGCCTTCTCCTCTCACTCGAACCTTCAGTGACTCAGTTATGGTCAAATCCAAGGACAGTCTGTGCTGAGTGCACTCCAACTTACCGGGAAGGTGTCTGAAGCCCTGAAGGTCACTGGGTGAAAGTGTCAAAGCAGACAGACAGATGACCTCTCACATCCTTGTGGGAGGGAGTTGTTTGCTGAGCAAAGGGTTCAAGGACATCCTCTCCGAGTCCCAAACAGGCCTGAATCACTGCCCCCGCTTTCCAACCACAGATGTTTTCTTGCTCACAGCCAGGTTCCAAATGGGGCAGGATCTGCCAGAATGAGCTCTACAAGACACTAAGAGGAAAGAAATGTGAATCTGACACGTTTCCACCTCTATAAACCCGGCCTCTAGGTCCACAGCCCAATCCTGCCTCAGTATTCCCCCTCCTGCGTTAGCGACAACTAATTTCACTGTCCCCCAGGGATTCCTGCTCCCCTTCTGTAGCACGGACCTTCCTCGGGACATGGCTGCCATGTTAGTGATCCCCCTTGCACACACCCCTAGCTTCTTGTGGGGGCCACGGGACTGCTTCCCACCAATGAGCGGAAGTGATGTGTCTCCCTCCTGGGCCAAGGCATGCCTCCTCCATCCCCTCTTCTTTCCCCGCCTAGAGAAAGAAGTCACAGGTGGAAGGAGTTTGTGTCTCTGACTCACCATGTGGAAGGCTTGCTGACGACCAGGAACACCCACGGAGGCAGCTTGGTGAGTGAGGAATAAAGCTTTATTATTCTGAAGCTACTGAAAACTTTCAGAATTGTTAGAGCAAGGAACATTACCGCAGTACCCCCCAGGGCTGGGAGAGCAGCATAGACTCTGGACCTTTGGTATGGTGTATGGCCCACGGTGCTCAGAACTTCATCACTGGGATCTCACAGAACCCTCGTATGATTCTGGTGGAAAAATTCCATCCCCATTTTAAACCATAGAAACTTTGGTTCTGGGATAGTAAATCATTTGTTCCAGATCAGATGGCAAGGAAGCAGCAGCTATAGGATTCAGACAAGTTTCTGTCTGACAACAGATACGAGAAGCCTTCCCTTTAGCAGAAAGAGTATCTCTCTACAGTCATCGCTGGGCAAGAGTGCATGATCTGAACTCCTTCACTGGCTTATAGGACCCCTCCTGGGATCTGGGGAAGATGAGGACGGGAAAGAAGGGTGGAAGCTAATTCCTCATCGCTCTTATCTGTCCAGCCATGGGACAAAGAGAGTCCTTGCAGGGATAGGTAGATCTTTCCTAAACCCTCCCCTAGGTCTGGTACAGACCCCGAGGAGGTAGCAGCAAGTTTGGATGAAGTCCCTTTGGAGTGAAATGTAGTTTTTCAAAGTGAGTCTTAAACTTGCTGTTGGCAGGCCACAGTGAAATAGAGTTTTGATAAACTTCCTGGTCAAGGTGACTCAAAACTATTTACTTATTTTAATTTTGTTTATTGTTTATTTATTTTTCAGAGAGAGAGAGATAGACACAGGGTGAGCAGAAGAGGGACAGAGAGAGAGGGAGACACAGAATCTGAAACAGGCTCCAGGCTCTGAGCTGTCAGCACAGAGCGCGACGCGGGGCTTGAACTCACAGACCGTGAGATCATGACCTGAGCTGAAGTCGGACACTTAACCGACTGAGCCACCCAGGAACCCCTAAAACTATTTAAATTCAAATGTGGAATGGTGGCCAAATCGTAAGGTATACATTATGCTGTACTTAGTTCGATGCAGGCTCACCAAGGACAGCCCTAGGGGATGCCTGTGATACTGCAGTAACACTGTACCAAAGTGGATGTTGGAGTAAGAAGCTGGAGGTCTAAGACCTGACTCCTTGGCTTAATGACTTAAGCAAGATACACCTTTCAGAGCCTGAGTTCCTCATTTCTGAAGAGGGGATAAGGGTGGGGAAGATGTGACCCTCTCTTCCTTGCAGCGTTTGCAAGAGACTTCTCTTTTTAATCTTTGTGCTCAGCATCTCGTACCTGAACTACCACAGCAGGAGAGGGGAAAGAGTGGTTCCAGGACCTTCTGCTTCTGCTCCCCCCTCACTGTGCCCAGTGAGAGAGCTCTTCTGCTTAACCTACCAAGAGTTACCCGACATCCTCAGGAAAAACTCCAAGGTCTTCAGACTGCCAAAGTGTTCCATGATCTAACCCTGACCTGCCTTCCTACCATTCATTCCTTTATACAATCTTCCATCCGACACTTGGTCCCAAATGCGGGTCTCACACTTCCCTGTGCACCTTCTTGCTGTTCCATCCTTTTAACTTCCCTGATGTGCTCTTTCCTATCCTAATGGTTACAAGTTCAGACCTTATCCATCTTTCAAGGCTGATGTCAGTGCAATCACTTCCAGAAATTCTTTTTCTGAGGTCCACAGCTGGGACTTCCATCCCCCCTTCCAAGCTGAGGCAGCAAACTTCTTAGGCCCTGACACCCTGTTGACTCCTTATGCGACCCCATTTCTTATCTCCCCTCCCAGCCCTAGAGAAAGAACTCTCCCTGCTTCATCAATGCATTCTCCAGTACCTAGAGGTATACCCAGTACAAAGTTGGTATGTGGCAAGTTTACTAAGTTAATTCAAAATCCAAAGCCAAGGAAAGAGTCAAAAAAGACAGTCGATAAGAGAGAATTAGACTAAGCCCTGCTGTGATAACAAGTAAACTCTGACACTGAAGGCATAACACAGTAACAGGTGACCTCTCACTCTACCCACAGTCCCTCAGGGTCAGGCAGCTGCGCAGAGCAGAACTTCTTCAGTCAATGAGGCAGCAATCCCGTCTCCTTCTATCTCTTATGAATCTCAGCATCTTGAGTGCTTAGCTTCCAGCTGCGCGGATATGGTTATGAGATCGTGGAAGTGTTCATGGGACCCTTCATGGCCAGGCTGGAATTAGTGTCTATTCCTAATACTTGACGTATTGTCTATGAAACTAGCAGCACTGGCATCACCTGAGAGTTCAATGACATGAAGAATCATGGGCCCCCACCCCAAACCTACGGAATCTGAGTCTGCATGTTAACAAGATCTCTGGGTGATGTACGTGCACATCACAGCATGAAAAGCATTCATGGACATCCTTTCTGGCCAACCCTTCAGCCAGAACTCAACCCCAGAGCCCAAACTAATTGAAGACACCTAGAAAAATGTATCTACCCTGACACCTAGAACAGAGAAATGGGTTTTGCTAGCCATAGACACCGCTACAAGCAGCATGTAAGATGAAATGGATCCATTCTTACCTCCAGGTCGATCAAGTCATGTAAAAACCTTGACCTCAGTCACCTGCTGTGCAATAGCAGTGGGTAGATGGAGTGTCTATTCCTGGCTCAGTGAGGAACAGGCTGTTTCAAGATGGTGGAATCCAACAGGAGGGCAGGGAATTCCAATATATCCGCAGAGAGGTAGAAGCCAGGTGAAAAGGCACATTAAACCCTTTCAGCCAATGAAGTTGAAAGAACGTGTCAATGGTTGAGTGGGCTCTGAAGAAAAGAGCTCCCCATTGCTCCCACCAATGGTCATTCAGCCAGTGCAAAGGCCATACGCAGCCACAGTAGCAAAGCTGGAATAATCCATTGTTCATTTTCTGTGAAGTTTTGACCTGTTAGACCCAGCTGTTTTCACTCTTTCCATTGGTCATTGTTTCTGGTTCTCATTAGTGAAATTTATTTTAATTATTCTGTGGCTCTATTTTTTCCAGAACACAAGGATTTGAGGTTCACATACTTTCATCTTTTATTTATGATTGGTTAATTAACCAGCACTGTGTGGAGGAGTGCAGGAACTTTGAAAAAATCCTTTTTTCATGTAAATGTGTAGACTACTTAACAAGAAGACTCAGATCCTTTGTAATATTTGTTCTTGATGGTGTTTTACTTGAGAAATAGTGGTAAGCCAGCTCTGATCTTACATTTTAAAGCATTTCATTAAAATAAAAAAAAGAAAACAAAATATTTCATAATACGAACTTGCTTCATTTTGGATGTGCCAAACACAGAAAAAAAAAAAAATGAACCCTGAAGCAATCAAAATTTTCCCATCAACCTTGAGCATATAATTTTTATAGCAGAACATCCCTTTTCCAAATATATTGTACTTTTGTTTTTAAACCAGGGGAAAATAAATTATGTAGAAACTCAACAGGAAAAGAAATCCTTAAAAAGTATATATCACTGAAAGCATTTTCTAGTACTAAGTATGAATTGACATTTCACATCCATGAATATGATTCCATATTAGGAGTCAATATGGTGTTACACAACTCACTTGTGAGCTGCAAGGGTGAATGGGTAATGTGCATATGTATGCCATCAGTCATGGGATAATTTCTGCATTGTTAAAGGGCCATATATTTTTTCTCTTCCTTTTGCTTTCATATGAGGCCACACCACCACTCTTGATGAGCCATCTCTCTCTTGGCTTCAACAAATGGGTTCATGACTTCCAAGTCTTTCTCTCCAGAATCCACCTTGCTCTTGAACTTCATACTTGAATAACCAAGTCAGTGTTGAACACCATTATGTCCAGAAGGACCCCAAATTTGCCTGTCCTAAAAGTAGCCTGCCATCTTCTCCTAAAACTTCTTATCCCTTCTTGTATTTTCTAAGAAAGTACTCAAATATTTGCTGAATTACTGAGGGACATAGAGATTCATTCTGCATTTTCCTCGTTTTTACTTCCACAGAATTAATATGATCCTTTATATACATTTATGTTAGCCCTGCCCATTTCCTGCCTTCCCCCAAAATAACCTGAAGTGACTTAAAAGAATCTACAAGATAATACAAAGGAAACCATCAAAGAAATCATGAGAATGGCAAAATAGCTAGCAACGTTGAAAGAAGACCCAGGAAGGCTGATTCCCAGCACTGCATAGCAGGAAGTCAGGATACAAATTATGTTCTGAGTTTTCCAAAGGCTAAAAGCAAAGTGGGAAACACTTATCAAGGATGTATGATTCATAGTGTCTGTCAGATTAGAGGAAATACCAGCTGCCCAAGAGGAGCATGATTCTATTATATGACAAAAGCAATGCCAGCCAGTGTGGGTGGTTTGCACTCCCATGTGAGATGACTTAGGCCTAATGAGACCTCTTTGGTTGCCTACCTTGCCTATTTAACAATTAGGTGAGTGAAAATGGACTTAGGTAAGCACCATAGTGAATATTGAAATTAACCTTTCCTTGAAGACTGTCAGAAAAAGAGTGGAAGTGGGCAAAGAATTACCTAAACTTTATGATCTTTTCTACTTCGCTGAGTACATGATTCTAGTGAGCATCCTAAAATGAAATGTGAGTCCCATGTAGGCTCCCCCACCCCCCAAAAGTAGAGCATTCCTATGAAAGCTTTCCTAAGCCAAAATGAGGCAAAGCTAAGAATCAATTGCCATCAATTTATAAGGAAATTTTTTTAGCGTTTCCAGACCCAAAAATAACCCTCTTAGGCTTTTCTGGTACTTTAGGACACATCTTGCTAACAGTGAACAGAATAACTCGAGATAAAGCACAGATGCTCACAGATGCAGCTCAGAGCTCTGGAGGCTTGATGCTGAGATGCTGAGTGTACTTCCCAGGGAAGGGGCTTGGTGGGGCCACGCTTGCTGCTGGGGATGTGCACTATATAAAGGCTCACTGCAATACAAATGTAAAATCCTCTTCCGTTTTCTAGCAAAAACAAGTCCTCATGTGGGTAATTCTTTTGGAAAAGTAAAGTGGTGTTACACAAACTTTTGAAAAGCTAGAGATGCGTATATAAAGTATATTTTAGTGAATCAAGGTCCTTTGTGGTCTGGCTTCAATTTCAGCTTTTACCATGTAAACTTCCACACTGCAAAGCTTACTGTTCCTCCAATAAATGGCATGCTCACCCCACTTGACCTTGTTTGTACTGTGTCCCCTGCAAAGCACACTCTCATTGCGAATCTGTCTCCTATTGCTGTCCATCCCGTACAACCCAAACCCCAATTTCTTCCGTGAACTTTTCCCCGGCTCCAGAATCGGGAGCTCTCTCCCTCAGCCTCCTGTACCAGATGCACGCTCCTCAGCTGTAGGATTTAGCCACAGAGTATCAAGCTTTCCTGTTCAGGGGTTGCTCCCACATATCACTAATATTTAGTGAGCACTTACCATGTGTTAAGCACCGAGCTAGATGCTTTAATATATATTGTTCTCTTTGATTCTTATGGTAGTTTTCTGTTGCTGAATAACAAATCAATCTTACACAAGTAGTTTATCATGGGTCAGTCTCCAAGGGCCAGGAATGTGGATGTGGCTCAGCTGGGTGCCACTGACCCAAGGCCTCCCGAGGGGCTCCTGCCAAGCTGGCCTGGGCTGTAGTGTCATCTGAAAGCTGGAAATTTGGTAATGGATACACGGGGATTCATTTTACCATGCCTTTTTACTTTTGTGTATATTTGAAATTTTTCATAATAAAAAGGTAAAATAAAATCCCCAGATACATAAAATTTCTAAGTCAGGTCGGGGGGAAGAAGAAAATATGGAAAAAATATCTCAACGAATCCCCACAATACCTCTTTGAAGGAGGTTTTAACATCCCAGTTTGCAGATAAGGAAACCGAGGCTCACTGAGATTAGAAGGTTCTAGAGCTAGGATTTGTAGCCATATCCGTTTAGCTCCCAAGCCAACATTTTCTCCACTATACCACACAAACATATACAAATGCTATCTCTGCATCTAAAATCCTCGGGTTGCACTTGATTCTGGGGATACATGAGGTTACATTAATGCCCACCTTACAATGACTCCCAGCCTTCATCACCCCACCTTAGGTCTCCCCCAGCTACCTGGGCATCTCACCTGAATTGAGCACTTAATGTGCACTGGGTACTGGCCCTTAATACCAGTTCTTCTTCACAATACTCCTGATAGGTAGGTATTATTACTCTCCTTTTCCAGAGAAGGGGTTGCCCCTTAGAGAGATGAAGTCACATCTCAAGTCACATAGCTAGACGAGGTGGAGTTCAGATTTAAATCTAGGGCTGTTGGATTCAAAATGATTGCTCTGTTTATAGAACATTTAGAATGGTGACCTAGTAACAGAAAAAAAAAAAAATCCAGACTAGCAGTGGAGTGGCCTTAGTGTAAACCACTTTTCCTGCTGCTTAACAATGAGATCTTTCTCAGATTACCTTCCCTCTCCTGCCCATAGTTTTCATATTATAGAAGAGAAGCTGTTCTCAATCTCCTGTCCCTTAAGGTGGGGTTTTCAAACCATAGTTCAGACCCATGAGCAAGTAATCAAATCAACAGGGTCACTACAAACATTTAAAAAAAGAAAGAAAAAAAGAGATGAAAGAAAAAAGGAAGGAAGGAAGGAAGGAAAGAAGGAGGGAAGAATGGAAGGAAGGAAGAAGGGAAGGAAGGAAAGAAAGAAGGAGGAAAGAAAGGAAGGAAGAATGGAAGGAAGGAAGGAGGGAAGAAAGGAAGGAAGAATGGAAGGAAGGAAAGAAGGAGGGAAGAAAGGAAGGAAGGAAGAAGGGAAGGAAGGAAGGAAAGAAGGAAGGAAAAGAACCCATTAGAGTAAAGGTGAGTTGTTCCACAAAAATGCATACACATACTATGCACACACACAAACATATATAGTTATGTTGCCTGTGTGCGTGCGTGCGTGCGTGTGTGTATGCATTGGGTCACGATGTTAGATCAATTTGTCCCTGTGGTTGCAGTCAAGAGTTTAAAAGTTATGCTTTAATGCATCTTTCAGATGAAGGACTTCAGACTGAGTTGCATCTGACAACTTGTGAACGCAAACCATTAGTTTCCTGGAGACTGTAGACCAATAGAAAAAGGAGAACTTTAGAATCGGACAGCTTTGGATTTGAATCTCAACTTTCCTACTTCTGACTGTATGCCCTTGGGCAAGTCATTTCACCTCTTGGGGCTACAGTTTCATCATCCATAAGATTCAAGCAAGATTGCCCATCTTATGGGATAATAATGAGGCTTGAATGAGAAAACAAACACTTAGCAAAGCTCATAGTGCATAGTAATGCTCCAAAAATGTTAATTATAATCATTATTATTAATTTTAATATTTCTATTATGATTAGCATCATTATTTTCAAATTGCATTGGAATTATTTGTTTATATGTCTCTTCCAAGACTAGACTCACAAAGAAATTTAAGGTATTCTTTGTCATGGTAGTTCCAAAACACATTTTATTCAATGCAAATTGATTATGCTGGAAGCACCTCCAAGGTTAGAGCTTGGACCAGAAGGTATAAAGACTATTCCATGCACCCCCGACAAATTTATAAAAGGACTTTCATTCAATTAAGAGCTCTTTGAAGAGCATTCACTGTCTTGAAAAGGAATAATGAAGACGAAGCACCATGAGGCACTTTATCATTACAGGGTGAGGCCACTACGTTACTTTGTCCAATCTCACCACCACACTGCAAGGGAAGTATTATTCTCATGCACCAAATTACAGATGCGGAAACTAAAGCTCAAAGACATAAAATGACTTGCCCAGGCGACAAAACCAAGCTCTTCTGTCTCTTGCATCAGTGATTCTGAAAAATATTAGGTTGTGTGCAAGAATAACCAGGGATCCATTGTGCAAGTGATTCTGATTCAGGGGGGACAGAAAAAGGGTACTCCTCTCACCCATTTGGTCTCTTAGAGATGCTCAACCACAAGCAAGGCCCTTATTTTATAGCCTGACTAACCCATTAGCACATTTGCAAAGGCTGTTCTCAGTTACAAAGGGCATGTAGGGAGATGGAATCTGGAAAACTCAGTTTCGTTTTGCCTCTTGACCAAACCTTAGGCCCTAATGCTGACAGTGGTAAGAGGAGCATCTTTGGATTGCCTGACCGGCCAACCATGCACGGCCAGGGTGGGGTCAGCCTTGATCTACGCTACATTGTGGTGGTGACGGTGAAGGTGCCAGAGCTCTAAAGGAATGTGGGAGAGTGAAGTTCTGTCCTCAGAGAGGCCATCCTCGACACCTTCAGCCAGAGTTGGTGCCCCCAACCACAGCTCCCACATTCTTTGTATACAGAGTGGTGTAATTGTTGGTTTAAAGGCTGCCTACCAGAAAACAAAGGTGCAGGAGATGGTGGGCAGAGGAATCACACCTTATTCATCTTTCTGTCCCCAGTACCCAGGCCCAGGCACTCCCACTGAGTGTGTGAGTAAATGAAAGAATGAATGAACACACAACAAACAGAATCATGACTTACTCTGCTTATGATGTGTAGTAAAAGTTTCCTAGATGCTTCTGTCTTTTTCTAGTCATTAGATTTGACCACTTATAGAATTCAAAGGAGAAGATCCTTTTTTTCTTTTTTTTACCATGACACAAACTTCTTTATTTTTCTTGGAATACTTCAAAAACAAACAAACAAACAAAAAACACTTCATGGAAAGCTATAAATATGAACAATAAGCTCTGTGGTTTTGAGACATGAAAGACCATAAACTGTTTTGAAAAGATAATTTTACTGGAAACAATATATTTGGAAACTAATTTGCCATCCCAATTGCCAAACCTTGGCCTGCTAATCCCCTAGAGGAATATGGGATATGGGGCTTTGGGGTGCAACCAACAACCAACACTTCACAGAGTGATTGCCCCAGGACAGGTCCTGGGCACACAGCATCCAGTTCAATGTCCTAATGGTTCAATGTCCTAACAGCACACCCTCTGATCGAGGGGCACATCCTCATCCTACAGCTGCAGTAACTGAGGTTCAGAAGTCACACAGCTAGGAAGAGGTGACACTGACTACAGACCCAGGTCCTTCTGAGTCTCCATCCCATGGATTTCGTGTATCACCCAGGCTTCTCTCAGTTCAGAGCGGACATCATCAATCACTTTCAATTTACTCTAATGCAGATCAGTGAAAATGCACACCCCAAACAGACAAAAAATAAAAACCAACCAACAAACAACAACAAACTTCCCTCCTCAAAGAACCCTCTTAACCTCTTCCTCAGTCTCCCTTGCCAAGTGTTTTAATAGGAACCATGCTCTTTTGAGGAAAAGGCAAAGAATGGCATACACCATGAGCTGTATAAAACACACAAAATTGCCTGCTAGCCCTTGCGTCATTACCTCGAAGCCCTAAAGTCGTGCGGACTTCCAGAAAAATCAGGCTGCAACAAAACATAATTAAAGAATAAATGTTCATCAAATAAAGTTTGGAAGGAATGGAAAGTAGAATAAAGAAAGTGCCCATAATCTACCACCCAGAGACTAAAGTATTTGGGTAACATTTGTACTTGGAGATATATATGGGGCTACATCAGAGCATGTAGCAGATGTCATATTATATCATTTTGTTTTTCCATTTAACACTTAAGCAGACACATTTTCCCCCTGCATTGAAATCCATGGATTTTACTGGCTGCAAAATACTCCATCAAGGAAATGCCCATTAATTAACCATTCTTTTTTGCTGCTGTTACGTATTTCGGTTATATCTACTTGTTAATTGTTCTATGTAATTCTGTCATGAGTGGCTTTGTAAATAACGCTTTTTAGAAAACATTATGATCGTGGGGCGCCTGGGTGGCTCAGTCGGTTAAGCTTCTGACTTCGGCTCAGGTCATGATCTCGCGGTTTGTGGGTTCAAGCCCCGCGTTGGGCTCTGTGCTGACAGCTCAGAGCTTGGAGCCTGCTTCGGATTCCGTGTCTCCCTCTCTCTCTGCCCCTCCCCTCTCATGCTCTGTCTCTCTCTGTTTCAAAAATAAATAAAAACTAAAAAAAAAATTTTTTTTAAAGAAAACATTATGATCGTAACCCTAGGATACATGCCCAGATATGGAATTAGCATGTTAAGTATGAATAACACATCACCTGCGTGACACTCTCTGAAAGGTTGTCCCACACTGTCCTTCATCACAGTGCATTTCCCTCCACTATGCCAAGGGCCACCTTCTCAGGGTGCCATCTGTGCAGTTGCATGGAGCCCCGCACTCAGAAAGGCTCCGCATTTGGTGGAATGCCCTGTTGGCACCATCTTGAAATGGTTAATAATTTGATCTTTGAACATATGTTTGGAAGCAAGTCTGAGGGGACACGGGATCGAGCAGGTGAGCGGAGAGATACAAGTACGGTGTGTGTCCACCATTCCTCGCCGCTCATTCTCACGTAGCGTCGGCCGCGCGTCCCAAGTACAACATTCCAGTGGACCCCCAATGCGTGGAGTTCAGTGAAGCTCAAAGCAACTGGGCTCCTCATACAATTGAATACGCTGGGAGGACCAGGGCCCTGGCTGTACCGAGAGGCCATGCTTCTCATTAAAACCAGAACTTGCTTCGCATGACCAGCCAGCGCTACCATGTGTTTTAGCCAACCACTGAGTTCACTTTCCTTTTCGTCCGCCTTACCCCTCAGCGAGCCAAGGGTAGAGAGTGTTGGTAGAATGCGCACATGTCAGGAAGTGAATTTAAGAAGTCGAGTTTGCTTTGTGCGGCATTTACGCTGCTCTGGTGAGGATGAAATGTGTGTGCGTGTGCCAACTATGGAGTACAAATCCTGACTGTAACACAAATACAGAACATAATTTCGGGGATTCCACGTGGGAGTTTGCCTCCTCTTTCTAAATGAATCCAGTCACTTCGAGGGAGTCAGAGCAGGATTTTACTAGGAGCAATCTTCCTTCTTCCTCCTCCCCTTCCTTCCCCAACTACCTTCTGGTTCAACAGCCGGCTGATGGTGTTTTGCACAATCTAATCAGGGACAGCCCGCCCAGGCCAACTTTTCCAGATAGCGCTGGATTAATAGCAGTGTTGGTGTGGGGGCTAGTATTTGGTAAAAGGCAACGGGCTAGCATTTCTTTATTACCATGTGCTTCATAGCACTTAGATCCTTTATTTACTTGCTTGCTGGTAAATTTTTACAGCCTCATTCTGCCAAATATTGCTCTCCCTTAGGTCGGGCCCTCATTTCTGAAATATAACTTTTGATCTTTGGCCTGCAGTAAAGCCACTCTTGCTCTTACGCGTTGATCCTTCTTTGTAAAATTGCCAAGTTTTCCTTCTAAAGAAATTATTATAGCAAAGTCGTTTTATACATATTATAGCCAGGGTGCAAAACTCCCCTCAGGCTGATAACCCACAGTCTGGAGAGGAACAAACCTAACCTCGAAGACAGCTGTTTTCAAAGGAGGCTGCGTGTTAAAGGGACATGAGGCACTTTGCAAAGTAGGAATGCCTGACTCTCGCTTCCCACAGTTCTGACTCCGTTGGTCTGGGGCATGAGCTGGACATTGAGACTTAGAAGCTTCCCAGAGAGGATTCCGTATGCAGCTCTGGTTCCGAAACTGCTTAGAGTCACTGCTCTCAGATCCCATTTGTTTAAATTCAGAGGAAGAAATCCACACAGCCAGCTCGGTGAGAACATCAGCCTCCGTATCAGTAGGATTCAGCAAATAATCATGGAGCCCTAACTGACAGACCCAATATTGGGCCCTTTGAGAACGGCAAAGATGAGTAAGACAAACTCCTAGCCCAGAGGAACTTCCAGAATGAGGGACAAGTAAGAGTGTCAACAAGCTAGTGTCAAGAGTGTGTCAAAAGTATCTAGAACCGAGATATAATCAGGAGCTGATAGGATCTCGTACGTGTATGTTGTCTCCAAAAGGACTTCCTGGACGCCGTGCCCATGGTGCATCAATCGGAAAAGTAAAAAGGGTTCCAGAGCAGACCACGGCAGGGAAGGGGCATGGTTCTGTTTGACTTTGTGTCCCAAGTGACTGACACAATACTGGCATGTGGTAGGTGGTCGTCAACAAATGGTTTAAAGAATAAATGAACGACCTGATTTGCAGCATAAGATGTTTTAAAGGACCAAAACAAAAAAGGTTGGGAAGCTATGTCTGAGCCAGATCACACAGGCCTGGAAAGTTCTTGAGCTGGCAGTTCCATCACCTGAGCTGTTCATGGGGAAATAAATCTGGCAGTAGTCCCGCGTGCTGCTTTGGTTGGAGAATAAAGTGGGAGATGATTCAGGAGACAAGGGCCCAGGAGGGGGCTCCTAAAGACCTGTACTAGGCCAGCAGAAATGGGGATAAAGTGGCGAGCAATGCAGAGAGATTGTTCACGGATGTGCTTAGGACAGAAGCCTTACTTCAGGGTACGTCTCCCCTATCCTCTCCTACCCTGACACCCAGAGAAACTCAAATGCTGCCATTGTCACCTAATCGGACTCGGATGGACACAGAGACCAGCACCTGCGCCCTAGTCCTTTCCCAGCAGCCCCCCTCTGCATTCCCAGAGCCCTCCTCTGGTTGTAACAGGAGGGGCCATTCATTCCACTATAAGCATCATTTCATGTCGCTGTTCTAACATATAGCGAGGGTCTCATCTTTAGAAATAGCCAGTAATATATGGAAAGTTGCCCTGCCTTACTAGTTATCTGGGAGTACTAATTAAAATGACAGCAAGATTTCATTTTTCACTCATCAGAGGGGCAAAAATTAAAAGGCTTTCATAATATCTGGTGTCAGTGAGGGAGAGGGAAAAGTGTGCTCTTAAATTCCGCTTGCAGAAATGCACATTGGTGGACTGTTCCAAGGGCAATTTGGCAGTATCTATAAAAGTGTTAAGGGTGCATTCTCTTTGATCAAGCGGGTTTAGTTCTTGATACTTACCCCTGGGAAATACTTTCGCATGAGTACAAAGACATAAACACTGCATTTATTGGTAGCAATGAAACACTGGTAGCACCATATCACCCATTCGTAGGGAATTAAAAAGACCATGGTGCATCCAGGGGCACCTGGGTGGCTCAGATGGTTTAGCGTCCGACTCTTGGTTTCGCTCAGGTCACGATCTCGCGGTTTGTGAGATCAAGCCCTGCGTCAGGCTCTGCGCTGACAGTGTGGAGCCTATGTAGGATTCTCTCTCTCCTCCTCTCTCTCTCCGCCTCTCTCTCTTTCAATAAATACATAAACTTTAAAAAAAAAAAAAAAGACCACGGTGCATCCAAACTGCGGCATCCATGAAACCATCCAAAAGAATGTGGCTGATTCGTATATTCTGGCATAGAACATTTTACTCTAGCAAATTGTTTATGAGACCAAAAAAAGGCACCATAATGTCTACATTATATGTCTCTCTCTCTCCATATATATATATATATATATATATATAATTTCATAAAAAATCAAGGGCAAATACACATGAGGGAAAGGGGGCACAAACTGGCACTTTCACTCAGCTCAGGTATTGATTGAGATTTCACAGTCAGAATGCATTCATGTTATTGTGTATAATAAATAAAAACACAAATAAAAGCCTGGGAAAGAAGGGGTTCTCCTTCACCGTATTTCCTTTTTCCTTCCTCTAAGAAACATCTCGTGGGGAGGACAGAGTAGGTCTGCCCCAACATTCTAAATGGGAAATCAGGCAGTCTGAGTGGAGAAGCTTGTCTGAGGTCTCAGGATGACTTAGGGACAAAGTCAGGACGAGAATCTAGGTCCTTTGACCCCGTCCCAGGGCTTCACGCACGACACTGCCAGCGGCATTCAGCTTCCACATCTTCACGCCATCTTGCCCAGGATCAAAGGGAGCCCTTGACCCAGTCTTTCAAGAGAAACTCTGACTCTTGCAGACTTAAAACTTCTCAAAAATTTTCTCTCCCTTTTCTGTTTTTATGGGGGCCAGACTCCTCCGAATCTCTACGTGAAACCTGCAGGTTCAGTGTTGCGAACAACACATCTGATGTTCCGTCGGATTTCCATCCAAATAAATCTCATTTTGCTGATGTCTGTAAAGTCTGACTTTATAGCAGAGAGCTCTGCTAGGACTCTGTCTTTAATAAAAGGGGAAAGAAGTGGAACTACTAATTTAGTTTCTTTAAAAGGCATGTATTTTCATGCACATTAAGTCCATCTGTTGGTGAAATGGATGCCTTTGCACAGTGTATAATTTGATAAAACCCAAAAGAACTCAGAGCTCCCAGCTTGAAGCAGAAATAGAGAAAGTGGCTGGGAACCTGACTAAAGTGGATAAATCCACCAACCACTATTTTTAGAACTAAAAACTGATTTAAAAAAAAAAACCATCATGGAGAAAGATTAGTGTTCTTAGTGTAAGAGATTCTCAGCACATTTGAACTGCTCTAGGGACCAAGACCGAAGGGCCCACGGTCTCTGCAGTTCATTTACTGGAGATACCTTTTTTCACAGTGCTGTGTAGTATCTGAACACCTCGCTTCCTGCCCTCACACCATCTGATGGCTCCCCTCTGGCTGCAGAGAGCTTACAAGCTAGCAGTCATGCCTTACTTGTCAGTGCAAAGTGTTTTAAAATTTGAAATGTTGACACCATTTAAACCTTGGCATTTCACATGAAACCATCAGAAATTTCACAGAAAGAAAAATCGGAAATCAAGATTCTGATGTCTCTTGAAAAATCAGAAGATCTGGCTGTATTGGGTCCGAGTTCCTGCAGAACGTTAACGGGCTGGTGCTGAATAGCGAAGGCATAATATAAACAGCATTCACCTCCTGGTTTGCACAGCCCCCACCTATACCTGCCCAGCCCCCATGGTAACACTTGAAGTTACAACACCTGGTCTTAAGGATTAAAGTCTAAACTTCACAGAAGGACATTCAAGGTCCTGCACTGTTGGCTTCTGGCCAACTCCCCCATCTTCATTCTTTCCTGTTTCTTCACCGATTTATTTAGCCAATAAACCCTCACTGATAGCTAGCATATCCCAGGCCATGTGCTAGATAGTACAGAGACAAATAAAATGCATGCATCAGACAGGGTCCCAGCAGATGGCATACATAAACCAGGACAATCCAAACAGGATTGGTTGAATAGTCAGAGAACCACAAAGATAGTGCATTTCCTTGAGGCAAGAAGCTTCGAGACTGTGTACTCTGAGTCCCGAAGTGAGAGTCGCTTAGCTGGAGAGATGCTATGACCTTCTGCAGGGAATGTGGCCAGCCCAAGACAACCCTGCAGAGCAAGGGCTAAGTGAAATATCACCTGCCTTCACTCTCCTCTCTCCTGCCAGGCTTCTGAGGGGACCCCTCTACAGTCCAGAGCCAGAAACAGAGCGCCAGGAGGCCTCTTGATGCAGTCCACAGAGGTCAGCTTCCCTGGACAAAGAAAGTGCAGAGTGGATCAGACACAAACAGAAGACACTGAGCCAAACCCATCTGTCCTTCAAGGAATTCACAGTCTAAAGAGGAGAAAGGCAAACTCAGCAAACAATGGCAGTGCAGTGGGGGCAGTACTGTGTGCAACGAGAATCATGCCAGGCTGCAGGAGCTCGGAGGAGAGAACTAGCCAGGCAGAGGCAGTCAGGAAGCTTCCCAGGAAACAGTGACCTCCAAGCTGAGATTCAAATGATAAAGAACAAGGAGTTAGCCAGAGAGAGGTGAGGAGGGAGAGGCGGGCTGTCCCAGGAGAGGGAGCATTCCATTGCTCAGGATTCATGGGCACCATATGCTCAATTTCCCAAGTGTCTCAGCGTCCCCCAATGTCTCTTGCTTTTTTGGCACCTCATGCTTGGTCACAGACCCTTCCTCTGCTGGAGGGGCTTCCCCCAGCGTTTTGGGGCAGTTTTCTCATCCCCATCCTCTCCAAGCAATTCCACTCCTGAATGTACCCAGCAGAAACGTGAACATGCATGCACCGAATGAACACAATGGGGTCCTCACAGCAGCACTATGCATAGTAACCGAATGTGCATCAACAGACTGGGTCAGTGGATTATGATACATCCAGAGTAGAAAACTATACAGCAATGAGAATGTGCGATCTACAATATCGCAAATACAATACTGAGCGAAAGAAACCAAGCACAAAAGAGTATATCCCAGAGATTCCATTGAAAAAAAGTTCAGAAACAAGCGAAATCAATCTATGATGTTAGAATTCAGGATAGTAGTTACCCCTCAGGGAAGTGGTAGTTACTACAACACAGCACAAGATATGGGGTCTGTGCTGTTAGTCACATCCTGTTTCATGAAGCGGGTGCTGGTCGCACGGGCTCCTGAAAACTCATTGAGCTGTATGTGTATACTTCTTCATGTGACACTTTAAGTCACCCTCCAGGAAGCCTTCCCGGGTTATTGAATGACAAGAGCTCAGAAAACCCTTCCAAAAACCCACCCACAATGTCTGAAAACCATTATGGATGGGACAACAGCTCAGGACCGCAGACCTGCCTCGATTTCCCTGGAGATCCTGGGCAAATCCTGTCCACTCTCTCAGCTCCATCTACTGCTTTAAAATGATGCAGTAGAGGAGCGCCTGGGTGGCGCAGTCGGTTAAGCGTCCGACTTCAGCCAGGTCACAATCTCATGGTCCGTGAGTTCGAGCCCCGCGTCGGGCTCTGGGCTGATGGCTCGGAGCCTGGAGCCTGTTTCCAATTCTGTGTCTCCCTCTCTCTCTGCCCCTCCCCCGTTCATGCTCTGTCTCTCTCTGTCCCAAAAATAAATAAAAAACGTTGAAAAAAAATTAAAAAATAAAATAAAATGATGCAGTAGAGCAGACGCGGATCTAGTTTTTTCCAGTGATCAGGGGGTTTATAGGTCAATGGGTCCTCCAGCATTTTCTGAACTTGCTTGCCAGTCCTAACAGCCTCTGGTCATAAAATAACTGAAATGGCTCTGGCTCCTGGGTGAGTGGCACCCAACTTTCTCATCAAGGAGGGACACTGTCACTACTTTTCTCCCATGAGCTCCACATAATGGATGCATTTTTTTTATTTTTTTATTTTTTTTTAATTTTTTTTAACGTTTATTTATTTTTGAGACAGAGAGCATGAATGGGGGAAGGTCAGAGAGAGGGAGACCCAGAATCTGAAACAGGCTCCAGGCTCCGAGCTGTCAGCACAGAGCCCGACGCGGGGCTCGAACTCACGGACCGTGAGATCATGACCTGAGCCGAAGTCAGCCACCCACCCGACTGAGCCACCCAGGCGCCCCAAGGATGCATATTTTTTTAAAAAAGATGTTTTTTGTGTAGTGATCCATCTGTTTCAGTCAAGACATTTGCATATAGTAGCCAACCTGACCTTGTGACCAGGGAATGAGGCAACCAACACCCCTTCAGTGGGTTGGATAATTCCCATTCAAAGCGGAGAAATAGGACAGTTCAGTTCCCCCCAGGAAGATCGATAGCAGGGACTCAATGTAGGATTTCCACTCTTAGTTTTATGATATAGGAACCCTTATTTTTTTTCAAACGTTTCACGATGGCACCCCTAGGCCACAGCCCATATATTAGTTTTCCATCCCACATACCAAAGAGACTTCGGGCTTCGTCCTCAAATATTTCTTAGTACTACTTTCTTAACTTCTTTTCAATCACGATCTCAGAAGGATACAGCTTTTGTGATGTTACATAACCCAAGTGAAATGAAACACAATTATTTCTTTTTTATTTAAAAATAAACTTTTCAACCTTTATTTATTTTTGAGAGACAGAGAGACAGAGTGAGGAAGGGCAGAGAGAGAGGAAGAAGACACAGGAATCCAAAGCAGGCTCCAGGCTCTGAGCTGTCGGCACAGAGCCTGATATGGGGCTCAAACCCATGAACTGAGAGATGATGACCAGAGCCGAAGTCAGACGCTTAACCGACTGAGCCACCCAGGCGCCCTGAAATGTTTATTTCAATCATACCAATATTGGCTGCCCCTTATGCTGCACCTCTAACACACGTTGGCTGCTATCCCAGTCACCCTGTATGGGTTTACACGGGCTGTGCAGTCAGATAGCATGGGTTCAGGTCCCACTTCTGCTCCTTCCTGGCTCAGTGGTCTAAGTGAGTAGCTACGTAACCTCCTAGAGTCCTCATATCCTTATCTATAGAATAAGGCTCCTAACGTAGTTCGGTCAGTGAGTTACTGGGAAGACCAAATGAATAGCATCCACGAAAGCGCATGGCCCAGTGTTTGGCGCAGAGGAAGGGCTCGAACACATTAGCTCTTCATAGTAATTCAATTTTCTTCACAACAACCCTTTCAAGAAAGCATCGGTATCCCCATTTTGTAAAGAAAAACCTGAGGCTCAGAGACTTGCCTAGGATTACACAGTGACTGAATGGCAGAAGCAGGATTTTCGATCCTGGTTGTACTTAACACCAAACCTTGACCGCTTTTCCCTGATCAGTCCTTCTGCCTCTGGAGGCTGTAGTTGGAAGCCTCCACGGTTGCTTCTATTTCTTCGTAAACATAATCATTTTTGAGAGAAAGAACATTTTCTTCCTTTATTTTTTTTTGCTTGATTACTTAAAAGAAAAAAAATAAGATGACTAGGTAAAACTTTTACTCCCGTCATAAAAACCTAATTTTTCTCAAGTTCATTGTTTTATGTCCCCATTCAAGATTGTCGGCCCCAATTTCGTGACCGTCGCAAAAGGTTCAAAGAACCCCAGCCAAGCTGCGTGACCTTGGGAACCTCCTTGCCCTCTCAAATGGGCCTCAGTTTCTCCTTACGTAGAACAAGGGGATGGAGAGAGACTCGCCCAGTGCTTACAGCCTTGACACAGAAGCCTCTCTTCTGACATTATTTCAGGGCACTTTACACACATGAGCAACTGGGCTTCAAACGTTTGATTCCTGCCCCTGTCTTCCTGAACTGTGTCAGAGGAGGAAAACAAAGAAAAAAAAAGAAAAGAAAAAAAAAAAGAATCCAACATCTGTTTTCACACCATGGCTGGGAATTCATTCCTAAAACATTTTTCATACTTGACCAGAAGGGCATTTCGTCACGAGTAATAGGATCCGTCCCCTTGCTCTCTGGCCTCCTTTGCACTTTGCTGATAAGACAGTAATGAATGTGCTGATGTGCATTTCCAGGAATCAAAGCTTCTCCCTGGCCCAGGCCAGCACGGCTGCCTTCTCAGGGGCAGGTGACAGAGCCCAGTGCCCTTCCCAGGCAAGCCGGCCAAGTTACTGTCCTTGGGGCTCTCTTTCCTCCTCAACAGCACCTCCCTGGGGACCCCGGGGGGTAGGGACTGGTCACTGGAGCCGTCCCAATCAACTATCCTTCTCCCTGGCTTCCTGGTCCTGGGGCCATGCGGGGGAGAAGGACCCTCCCCTTTCAAGACTCCAAGCACCCTCAGAGGTGCGCATGAAGAATTAGAACCCCTCTCCCGTGGTTGGCATGATAACCAAGTCAGTGTGAGTCAAAGTGTGTGAAAACACCTTGTGAATGCACGATCTGTGAAGAAGTACACAAACACAGAGTGCTGTGTGAGCGCAGCAAAAACGACAATATTTAACTCAAATCTGATCCTGACACACCTTCGATGAAGCAGCTTTGTCTGTGTTGTTTTCAGCTGAATGTTAAACTCTACTCTTAAAATAGAGGCCACTTCAAAGAAAGTCTATAAGTCAATATATATATTCTTTGAAGGCTACGTGGTGTTTTTGTCCTTTCTCTAAAAGCAGAACCACAAATTCAAAAGAGCAGCTGTGATCTCTTCAAGTCAAAACCGTGGTGATTCAGAGCTTGTTTTTGCTCGTCTTGGTTTATCTTTTAAAACCACGCCTTCTCGTGAGGCGTACTGGAGTGTTGGTAGAGGGCACTGGGTCCATCACGGCTCAACCACTGATTCTCGGTGAGCTTTGACCAGGTTTCTTCTCTTGCTTGGGCCACACTTTTCCCATCTATGAAATGGAGTGGGGGGGGGGGCGGAGAGACGGTGGGAGACCGGATGTATCGATATTTCTCAAAGGGTAGGCACTACAATTATCCCTATGGGGAATAATTTTAGGAATCGCAAGCCTAAAAGAGAATAACTGGATAAAAAAAAGGTAATCACTTCTCAATTCTCCTTTTATTCTTCGGATTACACACCAAAGAGAAATTCTCCTGTTGGTACTTGTATGTCAACAGCTCCCTACACTTGCTCCTTTCCTCCTTGACTGAGGACATATCTTGGGACTAAGCAGGAGTCCCTAGAATTTAATTTCCTTATTTTGTGATCACTGTGTCTGTCTTGCTTCACTTCTACTTTAGCAAAAGCAACTTTGTTTTGGTTTTCATTTATTGTAGTGATGTGAAGTTTCCTTTGCAAATAAATTCATTTTATTTTTAAAAAGTGAATTATCGGGGCGCCTGGGTGGCGCAGTTGGTTAAGCGTCCGACTTCAGCCAGGTCACGATCTCGCGGTCCGGGAGTTCCAGCCCCGCGTCGGGCTCTGGGCTGATGGCTCAGAGCCTGGAGCCTGTTTCCGGTTCTGTGTCTCCCTCTCTCTCTGCCCCTCCCCCGTTCATGCTCTGTCTCTCTCTGTCCCAAAAATAAATAAACGTTGAAAAAAAAAATTAAAAAAAAAAAAAAAGTGAATTATCAGGGGCACCTGGGTGGCGCAGTCAGTTGAGCATCAGCCTTCGGCTCAGGTCACGATCTCCCAGTTTGTGAGATCAAGCCCCACATCGGGCTCTCTGCTGTCAGCGTAGAGCCCACTTCAGATCTTCTGTCCCCCCTCTCTCTGCCCCTCCCCCACTTGTTCTCACTCACAAATACAATATTAAAAAAAAATGTAAGTGAATTATCAAAACATGCAGCAGATGTTACAGGAAGCACACAGCTATGGCAACCACCATGGCCCTGCCACCCCAGCTAGGGAACTCTGGGGACTGGTGTCTGAGGTTACTTCCCTCACTCATGTGAACGGCTCGGTCACGGGATGTTCTCACTGCCCTCCATTCCTCTGGCTCCCTGGGTGCCAAAGTTGTGTTAAATGGACTCTGGGTCAGGGGTAGAGAGGACCAGGTGGCCGGGGGATTTTGTTCTGCCACAGGCGGAAGAAGAGCAGACACACCCTCCAGGAATCATCTTACAGCCAGGGGACAGCTCTGGCTGTGGTTTCAGCTATATGCTGAAGAAACTGCCATAGTCATGAGTTCTGGATGGTGTAAGAGTTGGCAACATACTATGCACGTCTCAATTAGGTATTTATTATTTCTGACTTCATCGTGCGGGTGAGGAAACAGGCTCGGAAGCTAACGTGACTTGAAAAGCCACACACCTAGAAAGAGATGGAATGAGAACTTTAATTTTTTTCTTCTAAATTTTTATTTTTTTTAACGTCTACTCACTTTTGAGAACAGAGAGAGACAGAGCGTGAGCAGGGAAGGGGCAGAGACAATGGGAGACACAGGATCTGAAGCAGGTTCCAGTGAGCACAGAGTTTGACACAGACTCAAACCCACGAACTGTGAGATCATGACCTGAACCGAAGTTGGATGCCTGATGGACTGAGCCACCCAGGCACCCCGGAATGAAAACTTTAAATAAGCATCTTTTATCACCAAAGTTCATGTTCTTTCAACTGCATATGATGCTAAAGAAGGTTTAGAAATAAACCAGGAAGATGAACAGATATTTTATGGCTATAATATCCCATTCTATGAATACACTATGTAAATAGCTTCCTACTTTGGAACAGTTTATATCCAATAGATGAACAGTCTTATGGCTAAACCTTTGTGTACATCTATGATATGTCTATATGATAAAAGTCTAGAGATGCCTAGGTGGCTCAGTCGGTTGAGGGTCCGACTTGTTATTTTTGCTCAGGTCATGATCTCAGGGTCATGGGATTGAGCCCCACATTAGGCTCCATGCTGAGGGTGGAGCCTGCTTAAGATTCTCCCTCTCTCCAAATATCATATGACTTCATTCATATGAGGACTTTAAGACACGGAACAGATGAACACAAGGGAAGGGAAGCAAAAATAATATAAAAACAGGGAGGGGGACAAAACAGAAGAGACTCATAAATATGGAGAACAAACTGAGGGTTACGGGAGGAGTCGTGGGAGGGAGGATGGGCTAAATGGGTAAGGGGCATTAAGGAATCTACTCCTGAAATCATTGTGGCACTATATGCTAACTAACTTGGATATAAATTAAAAAAATAAAATAAAGTAAAAAAAAAAAAAAGATTCTCCCTCTCTCTCTACCTCCCTCTGCCCCCTTCTCCTGTTTGCACATGTTCTCTTGCTCGCTCGCTCTCTCATACATATATAAATTTCTAGAGAAACAAAACTGGAGGTATCACAATTCCAGATTTCAAGTTATACTACAAAGCGATAGCAATTAAAACAGTGTGGTACTGGCATAAAAATAAATTTATTTTTCAAAAAAATACATCAGTGGAGTAGAATAGAAAACCCAGAAATAACCCACAGTTATATGATCAATTAATCTTCAACAAAGGAGGAATGAATACACAATGGAAAAAAGACAGTCTCTTCAACAAATGGTGTTGGGAACACTGGTCAGCTACATGCAAAAGAATGGGACTAGACCACTTTCTTTCACCATATACAAAAGTAAACTTAAAATGTATGAAAGACCTAAATTTGAGACCTGAAACCATAAAAATCCTTGAAGAGAGTACAGGCAGTAATTTCTCTGACATTGGCTGTAGCAACATTTTTCTAGAAACAAGGGAATTAAAAGCAAAAGTAAACTATTGGGACTACATCAAAATAAAGTTTCTGTACAGCAAAGGAAAAAATCAACAAAACTAAGAGGCAATCTACTGAATGGGAGAATATATTTGCAAATGACATATCTGAAAAAAGGTTAGTATCCAAAATATATAAAGAACTTACACAACTTAACACCCAAAAAACAAACAATCCAATTAAAAATTTGGCAGAAGACACGAACAGACATTTCTCCAAAGAAGACATCCAGATGGCCAACCGACACATGAAAAGATGCTCAACATCACTCCTCATTACAAATCAAAGCCACAGTGAAATATCACCTCACACCTGTCAGAATGGCTAAAATCAAAAACACAAGAAACAACAAGTGTTGGCAAAGATGTGAAGCAAAAGGAACCCTCTTGAACTGTTGCTGGGAATGCAAACCTGTGCAGCCACTGTGTAAACAGTATGGAAGCTCCTCAAGAAGTTAAAAATATAACCACCCTATGATCCAGGAATTGCATGACTGGGTATTTATAAAAAAAAAAGAAAGAAAGAAAGAAAGAAAGAAAGAAAGAAAGAAAGAAAGAAAGATACTAAATCAAAGGGATACACTCGCCCCTATGTGTATAGCAGCATTATCTACAATAGCCAAGGTATGGAAGCAGCCCAAGTGTCAATGCATAGATGAATGGATAAAGAAGATGTGATATGTATACACACATATATATACATACGTATACATATGTGTACATATATGTATATGTATACATACACACACACACACAATGTAATATTACTCAGTAAAGGAATGAAATCTTGCCATTTGCAACAACATGGATGGACCTGGAGAGTAAAATGCTAAGCAAAATAAGTCAGAGAAAAACAAATACTGTATGATTTCATTCATATGTGGAATGTAAGAAACAAAACAAATGAGCCAAGGAAAAAAAAGAGAGAGACAAACCAAGAAACAGACTCTTAACTATAGAGAACAAAGTGATGGTTACCAGAGGGGATGTGGGCAGAGGGATGGGGGGAAATAAGGGATGTGGATTAAAGAATACCCTTATAAATACGAAAAAAAAAAGACAAACTTATAAAATTCGAACTGCTGTGTCAAAAATAGTATGTTCATCTTTAAGGCTCTTGACACATATTGACATATATTGCCAAAATGCCCTTCAGAAAGGTTGCATCAATCAATTCACGTGATCCCAGCATGAACAAGAGTGCCCGTTCTCTCACATGTCCCCTAATTCTGAGTATTTTAATTAAATTCTTTAAAATAGGAAAGAAACGGCCCTCCAGGGTTTTAATTAGCATTTCTTTGATTATCGGTGAAGTTAAAGATCTTTCCATTTGCTCACTGACCATTTGGATTTGGATGTGGAAACTTTATGGTCAAGTCCATTGTTTACTAGTTCAATATGTTATACATTCGGGATTCAGGATAAGTGACAAGTTCCCAGAAACTCTCTGGGCCCCAGTCTTCCTAACTGTGAAATGGGTTTCAGAGGGAACTCTTTCGAGACTTCTTCAACTGTAACCTTAGCTGGATGGGGCAGCATCAAGGTCACTGGAAGCCTGGGCACATCTTCTAGACTGGAGTCCCCACCAACCCCTTCCCACTTGTCCCCAGTTAATATGGTCCAAGCTGCCAAATGGGCTGGACCACCTCTGCCAGAATCAACACCATAACTCTGCTTCTCCACATGGACACCCCACCCATGACCATTTATTGAGGCAGTGACTATCTTTTGCACCTATGTAATTTAAGAAGTGATTTGGGTTTGGTTACTTTCATTGTTAATAACCTGACCCTCTAAGGAGGAGGACAGAAGCCACTGCCACCAACCCCACTAGCACATCCTATGCTTGATCGTCTCCACGACAACCTGAGGTGATATTCCTGACATGTTTATAAAAGAGCATATCCCTAGCCTATAAGAAGAAAACTGCAAAGGCTTCGGAGAAAATCATACCTGTCTTTCCAAAAACTAACTGGAAAGATTGATTTCTTACTATAGACTTCCTTTCATGATGATGGCCATTAAGTTAGAAAAAAGGTTTCATTTTTATCTTGGGTGGGTGACTGGCTGAGATGAATTTCATTTAGTTGAAAATGCAGAGAGCTGAAATCCCTTCAAACTGATCATGGCTTGAAAATGAATACATAAGCATAGCATGAGAAGAGTATTGGAAGTGCCTATCTTAACACCCCAGGGAGGCTTGTATAATGTTTTATTTCACATGTCTTCCAGGAAAAGGAGCCGTACATTTTAACCCTGGCTTCCCTCTTTGTTCCATGTCCCATTCTTTTGGCTGAACTGACTCCCCACCCCATCACCCACCACACTCCCGATGGTCCGTGAACGTGAGCTGCAAACAGAGCAGATCCACAATTCATGGAGTGGTCCCCATGCTTTGCTGCTTTGCTCCCTCTCTTTCTGAACTCCTGACTCCATTCACTGCTCTTTTCTGCTGCCTGTCACACTTGCCATGCCCTTCCTGACTGTCTACTGTATCGTTTCTAGTTTCGCCAGTCCTCGTGTTCTGGTTGCTCTCGATGCCCCAGTCTCCCTAATCCCCAGCCCCATCCCCTGGCCTCCCAAACTCTTAGTAGAGCCAGGAAGGGTAGATGTCAACACATTCCTGGTTCCATCTTGGAGGAGAGGAAATCTGGGTGCTTTACTAAGTCCTAGTGCGTCTAACTCCAGAGCTCAAGCCTACCATTCACAGGCCCAAGTGAGACATTCCTCAGCCTCTTGCCCCATCAGGGGGCTCCGAGGGATTGTGGGATTTGGCCTGCCCATGGGGCTCCATTCCCTCTCTCCATGGATGTGAGGCTGTGTGACAGGTGCAAGTTCTGTGAGAGGAACCTGCTGTAGCCAAGGTGTGCTGAGTGGCAGTTCCCACAGGAGGAAGGCAAGCAGGAGCCGAGCGTCTCCTATCCCTTTGCCTTCCTCCCACAATTCAACTGTTAGCTTCACCCACCCCAGGATCAGGGCGGGAAAGAAGATGCTGGAACTTGGTACATGCTTCTGTGCTGGTCCTGCAGGGAGAGCTAGTAAGAGATATTGTCTGAACCCCGAGTGCATGCCATCCGGGCACCTCCTGAGTGTAAGAATTCATTGCTGCCATTGAAACCACTGGGGGCCATCGAATGAAAGCCCCAAATTCAAAGTCCTTCTAAGAAAATCCTCCCTTTAACACACTGACAAAGAAGCTGGTGGGAAGAGAACAGAGAGGGGAAAAAGAATGAGATGACGTTCTTTTAAAACTAAAAATCCCTCAGGAATTTTTTCCCAGGCTTCCAGTTCCAGTCCCATGGAAATCACTCACTGTTATCTTAGGGGAGTGACTTGACCTTTCTCAGGTGACCTCTTCTATAAAAGCGTGTTAATAATACCCGTCACCGGGTGTGGCAGGCTTAACACAGCACCCAGCATACAGCGGAGCTCTGGATATGGTAGCTCCTCTGTGGAAACAAGGCCCAACTGGAGAGAAGTGGTGAGCCTAATGGAAACACTAAGGATGGGAAAGTTGGAACCAAAAGAAGGCCCAGTGAGCAGGAGCCTCGTGGGCCCTGTAGTCATGGCGACGGTAAGCACGGGAAAGATGATAAAGCCATGATCATCACGAAACAGCAGGAACAAGGAGCTCAGCATCCCTGATCCAGCATCCTAGCTGGGAAGGCTTCCGGTCTGGTCCCCCAGAAGTGGCTCTCGCACCTGATGACCTTTGTTACCTGTTGCACTCAATGAGATAGAGCGGTCACCCAGGTGACAGGAGGGGCTGATATGGAGAATGCGCCCCACCCCACCAGCCCCAGCCCACAGAGTAACAGGTTAAGAGGGAGGCTCGGGAGTCAGCCCATGTTCCAGCCCCTGCTCTTCTGTTTCTCAAGGTATGACCCTGATAACCTCAGGCAAGTCTCTGTGTCCCAAATCCCCATCTCTAAAGTGGGCACGGTGATGATCGGTACCTCCAAATGTCACTGAGACGGTGGCACTGGATGAGAAAATTAAGTAAAGTGCTGAGCCTATGGTACCCTTTGCACAGAAAGCACTCAGAGGTTGCCCCGTGGCCCTTGTTCTTATGAGTTTATCCTAAGGATTATTATAGGGCTCCTGTGAAGTTCTGACTTTTATGCAACTCTTTTCACACTGTTTGGAAAGTGTCTCTGACAGAACCCTGCATTGTAGCTCAGATCAAGTTAATGCTGCCAAATATCCAGGTTGGGGTTGATGCTATTCCGCTCAAGGGACCACTCTGAGCCTCTGTGTCCTCATCTGGAACTCAGCGTCATCTGGACACTGCAGAGTGACTGACAGGCCCCCCTGAGGCACTGGGTGGAACATGGCCAGCAGCGGGCTTGGCACAGAGGGAGGCTCAAGCGATGGGAGTTCCCTTTCTTTTCCTGCGCCCCCTGGGAAAGTGCAGAGAGCCAGGGCGAGGACCTCCTGGGGCTCCTCTGGCCGCCTGACCTACCTGAGGGAGTGCCAAGGGAGAGCCCAGGGTGGAGAGCAGGAAGAGGGGCTGTGGTGCGGAGCGGGCCAGCCTCTTTCCCTCTGTGACCCAGCAGTTTGGAAACATCCTCCCTGTCTGCTGTGCCGTTCCCCCGCCGTCCAGCCCGCGGTGGCCAGAACAATGGCAGGATACAGGCCCGTGCTCACCAGCAGTGGTGTGCCCGCCTTTGGGTCAGGCTGAGCAAGCTGGCCTCCGGCACACAGAAGGCCAACAACCTCAGCCTCAGGTGAGGGAGCCCCTGGTGCAGCCCTGGAATTTTCACCCGCTGGCTCCCCTGGGAGGCCTTGGCCGAGAGACAGACAAGGAGGCTCAGGGCTCCCTGCAGCATTGATTGGAAGGGCCTCACATTCACAGCTTTCCTCTCCCCCTCACTCTGTGCATGAGCTGGTGTTTGGATTCCTGGTGTCCCCTAAGAGGGGTTAATGCTGTTTCTGATTATAATATAATAAGCTGTCTTTTTTTTTTCAACTGAGCACCTACTGTGTGCCGGCCTAACGGGACGTATAGTCAGTCCTCATCATTCCTGGATTCTGAGACTGCACACTCACCTACTCCTCTCAGATTTATCTGGAAGCCCCAAATCAATACTGGAGGCATGCTTTGCACATTCACAGCTATTCCCAGACGTGAGCAGGGTCATCCAACGCACCCATCCGTAGCTGAGGTCAAACAAGGTGACACTCTGCCTTTTTGTTCCAGATCTCATGCCATATGCAAGTATCCTTTTGTGGTCTGTTTAGTGCCATGGTTTTCACATTTGGGGGATTTTTGCTGATAATTTTGCCGTTTGAAATGGCCCCCAGGCATAGAGCTAAACTGTTGTCTGGTGTTCCCAAGCCTGAGAAGGCTGTGCCTTGCAGAGAAAATACATATATTCGATGAGCTTCTTTCAGGCATGAGTCATGGTGCTATTACCACGAGTTCAATGTTGATAAATCAACAATATGTATTAAATAAGATATAGCTAAACAGAAATACACGGGCAAGTGTATGCATTGATCAACGATGAAAATGTTGGGACAGGAGGCTCACAGGAGAACCTAACGTTCTATATCCCCTAGGACCAATGGCTCAGTATTTGCTAATTAAGTGCTTTTGGTGACATTATGAAGATAACTACTATGAAAAATGGCAGCCGACTGCATCTGTTGTCTTATGTAGCCTTCTAAATAAGCATAGGGATCAATACTTTTATCCCCATTTTATGGGTGTATCCGCATTTTATCGGTGTGGAGATCAAGGCAGAGAAAAGGGGACTTTCCTAAGGTCACCCTGCTCACAGTTGACCGCCTTGGGATCACACCTGACTGCCTCCACGCTTGCATCCTCTTGACCACACTGGGCCGCGCCGTTGTCTACTTCCCAGTGGCCAGTGCAACTCTCACACCCACAGGAACAGAACCAGACCGCTGACATACAGCCTTGTCCTCACTTTATGGGAAACCTGAAGTCTGGAGAGGACAAGTGAGCCCCAGGGCATATGGCAGTGAAGGCAAATGAAGGAATAGGGGCCCAAGGCAACATATGCATTCCTTATGTTTTCCCCACCCTCTGAGAAGTAGTCTGGGCTCCTGATACCTCCTTTTGTAAGTTTCTCATCAAGCTTTCTTTGGGGAAAATACTGATTTTTGTAAAAAGGAAACTAATATATGTCATGCAACTGCCAAGTGCAAGGCACTACACCATTTATTCTCACACGTCTATTACTACAGAGTATGACTCCTGGAATTGTCTTTATGGAAGCCCTGCCCATACACCCTTAGCATTAACCTCTGCACGCCAAGCCTGCTTAATGTGATGTGACCACGTGGCTTTCTTTTTTTCTGGCCATTGGAGTACACTTGGCCCAAGTGAAGGGCAAGACACAGGGCCAAAGAGTCAATGCCCCTGGGAGAAGCCCTCAGACAGTAAATGTGCTGTGGATAAACAGCCCAGGCTCTTAGCCTCTTGGTTGGGACCGTTTCCAGTCATATTCCGCACTCTCACCCAGGGTTCCCCAGCGGGACTGAGCTCTCGTCACCCATAATGGTATGTGGCTTGATAATAATATTTTCTTCCCTCTCTGTGTCAGATCTCCTCCCAAATAAACTACCTGCGCTAAATAACGGCTTTCCATTTAAATGAACAACGTGCTCGGAACATGGAGGCAGGCGATAAACATGGTTAACTCAGCTTCACATGGATCAACACCTATTGCTATGTTTTTTTTCTTCAACACACTGCTGCCTCTGGAGAGCAAGGACCAATATGAGGCACATTGGAGCAAGGGGGGCCAGGATGATGAATTTACCACCATCGAGTGATAAGCAGTGGGTGGTGGCTGTGTGCCATACCACATAACAGGTGCTCCAAAACTGGGATTCTGTGCAAAAGATTAAAATGGAGAAAACAACACTTTGGTGCAGATCTCCTGTGTTCTAGTCATCCTGCTAAATGACTTCAACAAGACCCGTAGACATTATTTCTTTGAATCCTCTTGGTATGTCCAAGTAGATTACCGCTGTATTACACGTGTGTCTCAGAAAGGCAAACACAAGTAACATTGCATGGTAGCGTCATGATTTGTTACCAAGCCTATCTGACTCGGAGCTGTTACTCCTCCCCTTATCTGCCCCACTTCTAAGACCCTGAAAGGTTTACTCTGCAATAGTCAACATGCAATGAAGAGCTATTAGGGGCGGAGGCACATGGTGGGGCAGCACTGTCTCTCGAATTCTACTTTATGGGCAGCTGCCGATGCTACATTGGTCTCACATTTTCTATGGGCCTGGAGTCCCAGCATGACAGCTCTGTTCAGGGTCTCACAGGCTGCAATCAAGGGGGCATCTGGGCTGCATTCTCCTCTGGAAGACCTCCTGGAGAAGACTGTGCTTCTAAGCTCATTCAGGTTGTTGGCAGAATTCATCTCTTTGCGGATGTGCGACCGAGGACCCCAGCTTTCCGTGGCTGTCGCCTGGAGACCAACCACAGGTTCTAGAAGCTACCCACAGTTCCCTGACACATGGCCTGTCCATAGGTAGCTCAAAACATGACAGTTTGCTTCCCCTATCTTTCCAGTCCACTAAGGCGAGAGCATACATAATGCAAGATAATCGTGGGAACAACCTCCCATCTCCTTTGAGGTATGATGGATTGATTTGTTATTTGTATGACTGTCGCCATCATCATTTGTAATTAACTTTATTATTTTTCATAATTATTATCAATTCAGTATTCTGAAATATAGCACTAAGATCTCATTTACCTTCTGCAGAGAAACCTTCCATAGTTCCCAATGCCTCTGGAATAAAATCCAAGTTCCCAAGCCTGGCATTCATGCCTCCCACATCTTCTGGTTTTATCTTTGCCTCCCCCCGGCTCTTCCCCAGTCATGCCCAGCTCATCGTCTTCTTTTGGCACATACAGCACTTCTTCCTGGCCTGCCTTTACTTCTCGTTTGGTCAAGTTCATGTGCACATCTTTGCTAACCCATCAGGACTCTCCCAGGGTCACTCAGTCTCTCCCGTCTCTGGGCCCCAAAGCCCTGCACATGTGCTTCTTCAGTGCTGGCCACACAGCATCACGCAATCTCACCAGGGAGTTCCGGTTCAACCCTGAATTCTGGGACTCGGCACACATACGATCTCGATAAATCATACTAAATGAATGCATAATCAATATGATTAACAGCAACTTCTCTTTTACGGCCACTTGAGGTTTGCAAAGTGTATTAAGCCGACACGGACAAGTCTGGAGTGGAGACATTGGGCCAATCCAGCTGGATGACCTGGCGGGCCCAGAACCCACATTCTCTTCTTATTGACTGACAGGCTCCGGAAAGAAACCGTGGCTCTGCTGAAGTGCCTTGGGCTCAGCACTTCCCATATTCGCTACTGCTATTCTTGGTGCCCCAAAGCCTACTTGCAGATTTTCAGGTCTCTGGATGTTGCAGCCAAACCACTGTTGTACTTCTGAAAGCAGAACCAAAACCCACCACCTGCCACTGTCCTCGCTGACTTCCTGCTCCCGGAGGCTCCAATCCCAGCCTCCCCGCTCCACCTGCTCTCGGGTCCCTTGCTTGGGAGCCACGTCCACTTTCCACACACAGGCCCCACTCGCGACCCGGGCTCCTCCAGCCTCCGTCCTCCACGGTTCCTCCTCCAGCCTGGCTCCCTGAGACCTCCGCCTGCTCTTAGGAACCCTGCTCCTCACCACTCTCTTCCTTGTTGAACCACTTCCCCATTTGAATCCTTTGTGTCCCTCCTCCGTTTATTCTGGGGAAGCCTGCTCCAAAACCCGGTTGTAACTTCTGTGGGTTAAAGGCCGGGATTAAAAATAAGAAGAAGTTACCCCTTCTGGCACCCGCGCTCCTCAGCCAGGAAGGAGCTACAAAGGTAGTGTGCCTTGACCAGGCACAGAGGCGCTAGAAATGCCCATGCCAGGCAGGTCCCTGGGAAAGGAGGCTGGGAAAAAAACAAGGCCCACCAGTGGAGTCATGGAAGGGTTCCAGTTTCTCCTGAAACCCCAGGTGTATTAAATATGCCCATTTCATAGATGATTGCTCTCATTTTTGAAACTGAAATCCACAGAGGCAAGTCTGGAAGCAGGGAAAGGGAGGAGCAAGCCCATGACCCAAGAAGAGAAGCCACATAAAACCTTTGTGAGGCCAAGTTTCTCACAAAAATGAGAAAGATTAGATCCCTCACTTAGGATGACCGAGAATCAAATGAGATAACACTTTGAGTGACTAGCACAGTGTGGAGCATGTAGAAGTCTTGCCAAACAAAGCCAATTACCTTCCCCTTTAAAATTGCTGCTGTTGCCCTCCATGGAGGGCCTCTGGGGGCCTGTCGGCTCTCTAGAGCTGCTGTGGCTGGAATGCATTTGGTACCTGCAGGGCACTGCCGTCAGAGGCCTCACGCAGGCCTGCCGCCAGTCCAGCTGGGGTGGCGGGTGGCCCTGAGCCAGCGTCCTCGGCAACTTCAGGAGCTGCTCACAGGGGTGACTTTGATGTGAAGCCAAAGGAGGACGCGTTACAATTATCTAAATTATTCAAGGCCCCCACAACATTCAGAGAGCTACAGGTTGCTTGCAAATTTGATTCCCTGCCTACTACTGTGCCCCATCCCAGCAGCCCGATTTTCGGTTCCCCATCAAGTGCTGCCGTCTCATACCTTGGTGCCTTTGCACGTGCCTAAGTCTCTGCCTAGAATTCCCTTCCCTCCTCTCTGTAGCTGCCAAAATTCCCCTCACACTGCAGATCTCAGCTCCACCACCTCTCTTCTAGTCATCTCTGCCTGTCCCTCCCCATTGCTCTGCACATGTAGCATCTATCACTGTCTGCTATAATCGCCCATGTATGCGCCTTGGTCCCCGATGCACTGAGGGCTCATGAAGGGCAGGGAGCAAGCTTTACCCGTGTTCATGCCTGCTACTCACCCCAGCCCGCCACGGAGAGGTTTTCAACATGTGTCCACTGAAATGCACTTCTACAATTTCGTGGTAGTGGAAAGAACCAAAGTTTTGAAACTCAAAGACCTCTCTTTTTGAATTCTAGCTTCTTCACAAAATAGCCTGTGACATTGGTTTGATTCTTAGCCTCTGTGCACCTCAGTTTCCATTTTGTGAAAGAAGATGATGAGATGAATCTCAAAGAATGACTTTGAGGAAACACATACAAACACAACACACACGCCAGGAACCAGAGTTCCACACTTAGACGTGGAGAATGAGCCATTTACACTGACACTCCAAGCAAAAGCCAGATTGCCCATGGCAGAAACAGGTGGTTCTTGGATGCCTTGGTCTCAGACTCTTGAATATACAGGTGCTAAGTCCTGAGAGCTGTTGGCTCAGCAGAGAGACCAGGCTTTAGGAAGCCTCCTGAGCTTCCCTCTCAAGAACAGACACGCCTCAACCCTGGCCAAGGTCAGAGCCCTACTCACAGACTTCAGCCAGATCTCACCTCCCTGTAGAGAGTCCACAACAACCCTCAAAGGGGTACTTCCAGTGGATCCTCTCTTGGGCCAGATTGGACAGAGACCCTGACTCCTAGATTCAGATTCTGGCTGTCACACTGAGAATCAGGAGGGCAGCAGAAACGTCAAAAGAGGACTCATTTTCCCAGCACATGAGCTGGCATTCAGGCCAGGACCCTCTTCCTGACTTTAAGAAGATTTACTCCAGGGGTAGAGTATTAGGATAGACAAGGTACGGTTCAGTAACAAACCAGCCCCCAAATCTCAGTGGCTTGCTACAGTTACAAAGGTTTCTTGCTCCCAGGTTTTATGGGTCCTAACGGCTTCCCAGGCAGCTGCTGTCTACGTAATGGCTCAGAATGGCAACCACACCAGCATGGCCAAGGAAGAACGAGCACCAGACTGTCACTCAGCAGTGATACACTCCACCCAGACATGGATGTGCCTGTTAACTTGATGTCTATTCACCCTCTTTGGCCATAGGCTCCTTCTGGATGTCAAGCTAAGGAGTGTGAGTTTTATCCCATAGGAGAGGGAAGGCTTTGTGGGTTCTTCAGGAAAGGATTCATGAAATCTCTTATGAGGATCTGTAAGAGCACACTGCCTGAGTTGACCGAGAACACCTAGAAGCCTGGGACTGGTTAAATGCTTTCACAGTAGACTGAACCTGTCTGGTATCTCTGAAAGGTAGGAGTTCAGGTCCCAGTTCTGCAGCAAGAATGTCCTCTGATGTCAACAGATGATCTCTTATTTATATGCTTACATGTGAATACATATACACATCACAGGATATATAAGGCATTTTGAGGTTATCTTCGTATTAAAATTACAGATGACAATGGTCACTTTTTCTACAGAAAGCTAGAAGCGTCAGGGTTCATGACCCAGTGCCTAGGTGCACAGAGTCTGGCACACAGATCTCTTAATGACATCTGATGCTTTCTATTTCTGTGAGGAAATATAACAGGAGATATCAAATGTGCCATGCCAATGTCAAAATGAGATGACCTCATAAGTTCCTCCCTGCTCTGGCATCTATAAAACTCAGGTGTGTAGGATCTAAATGACCCACCCAAGGTTGTACTGCAGGGTTATCAGAAGCATGAGACCGTGACATATGGTGCAAAACATGCGAAGTTGATCAGTTTCTTTTTGCCATCACGAGCTACATCTCGGAAATCCATGTATAGGGCCATATTGATAATTTTATAGCAAAATAACCAGTTATTTATATAGAAATAATATTTTTCAAATTATTAATATAAAAGTTCTTTTAGGAAGTATTTTATTGATTTTATTTATAAAAGAGCAAAACATGAGACCATCACTGTGAGTCCAGTGCTGGTCCCTGTTCGATCTAAGTCAGAGAGAATGCTGAGTCAGATTGAACGGTTAGGAGGGTGGATGACCGTGGAGGATGACTCAATTCTGACTCCCAATTACATCATAGAGAGCTACTTTCAGCCATAGTTTTAGTCAGATCATGAAAGAAGATAGACTTTTACAGAAGCAGGTGAGGGCTAACCAGGGCCCAGAGTCTGGTTACAGAATTCAATAATCTCTTGAACTCTCATGGTAAACTTTTCCTGAGGAGCCATTGGAATGGTTTTCAGCTGCACTCCTCTTACAATTGAGTCAGGCTGAGCAGGGGCAGGTCCTTAATAATCAGACCCACAGTCTACTCCAAGGACATTGTAGAACCTTAGGATAAGCTGGCCTCTAATCTGAAATTTGTGAATTTCTTCTGGATTTTTAAATTTCACTTATACTGGATGTATCAAATAGAGCTCTTCAGAAAAACAAAAGCAATAGCACATATCTATTTATCTATGTACCCATCAATCCATCTAAAACTCATGAATCCACCTATCTCTAGGTGTGTGTAAACACATATGTATATATACACATATATATACTTAGGGATATGTGTACATAGTCTAAAATCCATGAAGCAGGCTGGAAACTCAGGCAGAAATCACTGCTGCAGTCTTGAGTCAGAATGTCTTCTTCAGGAAACCTTACTGTTTCCTCTTAAGGCCTTCAATCAATTGGATGAGGCCCCCCCTACATTCTCAAGAGCAACCTCCTATACTTAAAGTCAACTGTTCATAGATGTGAAACAAAACTCTTCACAGTAGCACCTTGATTAGTGTTTGACGAAGTAATTGGGTACTACAGCCAAGTTGACAGGAAGCTAACCATCACACTGAGTTCCTGCCACTTTTTGAAACCTGTGATTCCACTGGCCTTAGGGCAAGTTAGCTACAGGATACCCATGCTTCTTTTTCCACTTGCCATCAGTTCAATCTATCGGTACAAATCAGCCACAATCTTGTTTGGTTTTGTTTTTTCCTCGTAATTTGAGTTCAGTGTGTCCACATGTTTTGTCACATCAGTTAGGAAGCAAACTTGTGAGTTCACAGAGGGTCTGGCAAGATGAAGTTTTCAATCCCCTGATCAGGTTTTTATGACCCAACTATCTGGTTGCCCTAAAATAAACCTAATTGCCATGCCGTGCTTCACCTTCTTCCAAATGCCCCGTGGCCTGAGAACGACTCAGGGCCCAAGAATGAAGAAAACATTCAGAATCTCAATCACTTCCTCCATCACACCTTCAGTGAGCCTGACTTACAAAGCAGAAACTCTCCAGATGCACGAGGAGAGGGGAAGCTGAGCCCAGCAACCTCCTTTCGGGATGGGAATGAATGGTCGTAACATTCTTTTCCATTTGGGTCAAGGGAAACTCATTTTCTCTGCTTTTAGCTTTCAGCCTGCGTGTCTCAGATGCCACACTGGCAGGTGGACAGCCCTGCTATTTCTTACGTGCTAGAAAGTTGTATGAATTCTCGAACACAAAATGAAACAGACAGTAAATAGAAAATTCTCAGGAGAATGTGGAGGGGCCATCAAGCACAGCTGATAAGAGTATAAATTAGTACAACCACTTTGGAACCCAGCGTGGTGATGGCTGGGAGTCTCCAGTGGTTCTTCTCCTGGGTTTACAGCCAACAGAAATGCACACGTGGGAATGCTTGCTCGTAATAGCCCAAAGCTGGAAACGACACAAATGTCTATCAACAGTAGAATGAATAAATAAATATATTCACACAATGGAATACCGCGACAAGAATGATGATCTGTAGCTACATGCAACATCGGGGAAGAATGTCATAAACATAATATTGAGCCAAAGAGACGAGACACACAAAAAAGGACATGTATAATTATAGACAGAACCAGTCTATAGTGTAGGAAGTCCGGATTACGGTTATCATTGGAGGAACACTGTGACAGGGAAGTATCACCAGGGGCTTTCTACAGTGATTAATAATGTTTGATTATCTATTGCTCCCTAATAAATTACCCCAAAAATTAAGGCTTTAAAACAACAACCATTTCTTGATATCTCATGAGTTTTTAGGTCAGGAATTCAGGCAAGGCTCGGCGGGGTGATTTTTCTCCATGTGGTTTTGATGGAGAAACTCAGTGCTCTTCAGCTGGCGGATGACTGGTGGTCTCCAGGGCCCAAGAAAGCTGTCCTAGCAAGTTCCATGCTTTGGCAGAGATCACCAGAAGTCTGGGCCCCACTGGAACTGTTGACAGGAGTGTCTCTATGTGGCCTCCCTGATGCTGTAGTTTCAAGGTAGTTGGACATCTTACATGCTATTTCAGAGCCCCCAGAGAGCCTTTCCAAGACACCCAAAAGGAAGCTCCAAGATATCTTATAACCTAGCCTTGGCATCACTTTCACTTCGTTCTGTTGATCAAAGAAGTCAGTAAAGCCAGTCTAAATTCAACGAGAAAAGAGGAAGGGATTCCACTTCTCTGGGAAAATGGCATACAATGTACCTAGAGAAAAGGACTTAACGGCAGCCATCTTGGAGACAAGCTACCATGGGTAATGTTGTTTCTCAATTTGGGTCCTGCTGCAGGCTATATTCAGTTTGTGAACATTTACCAAGCTACATACTCATGTCATGTGCCCTTTCCTGTATATGTACGTGCTGTAGACTGAAGCAACAGTGTGTGTCACCCCAAAATTCGCATGTTGAACCCTAATCCCTAAAGTGATGATATTTAGAGGCAGGGCCTTTGAGAGGTGAGTGGGATGAGTGCCCTTGTAAAAAAGACCCCAGAGAGCTTCCTCACCCCTTTCTCTATACGAGGGTGCAGTGAGAAGATGGCCATCTGTGAACCAGGCACTCACAGTATCTGCTGGTGCCTTGATCTTGGACTTCCCAGCCTCAAAATCTGTCATAACAGCCAGAAAGGACTAAAACAATATGGTTTTAAGTAAAAGTTGACTTAAAAAAATTTTTTTAATGTTTTATTTATTTTTGAGAGATAGAGAGACAGAGCATGAGCAGGGGAGGGGCAGAGAGAGACGGAGACACAGAACCTGAAACAGGCTCCAGGCTCCGTCCGAACTGTCAGCACAGAGCCCGACGCAGGGCTCAAACTCACAAACTGTGGGATCATGACCTGAGCCGAAGTCAAACGCTTAACCAACTGAGCCACCCAGGCGCCCCAATTTTAAGTAAAAGTTTACTTTTAAAAAGAACCATTAAGCAGCATGACCCTGGGAAGAGGCTGGTCCCATATGGGCACTCCTGTGGCCTGAGGATACTCTGGCTTCAGGACTTTTACCAGCCCTGTGTCTTGGGCCATATGGGTGAGAACTCTCAGGCCCCTTTCCCCATGAAGCCCTCAGTTTTAATGAGGAAAGAAAGCAACAATTGCCCCCTGGATTACTGTGAGGGAGGAGAATGAGAGGGTCCAAGACAGAACTCCCGGCATATCCTGGCTTCTCAGTAAATAAACTTCATTTCACTTCGAACACAGCCTCAGACCCCCACCAGTCAGCTGCAGAGGAAGTCAGCAGCTATGACTTCCTAGAAGGCCTGATGGGGTCCAGAGAGAGCTTTCCACCCCCTCCCCTTGTGAAAAGAGAAAGGGGTACATTCTCAATTCTCAGGCACATGTGCCTTCATGGGGGGAGGTGGTCCCCGGGGCAGAAGCCAATGAAAACACTCTGCAGCCACCAGAACAAGACCAAAGTCCCCAAGCAGAGTGACAAGTGAATCACCTCCACTCATGCTTAGTCACTGCAAGGTACTTTCCACATGGACACATGGAGATGGTTACCAAAGAAATGTCTGCTGGCTGTGCTCACATCAGCTCAAAGAAAATGTTGTTGTAACCTTTACTTTGGAGGGGGAAAAAATAGCATCACTTTCCCTTTTCCTTTCCTTTTCTTTTTGGAGAGAGATCTGTTGGCAAAATGGCCAAAGTGGTTGTTTTTGTTTACCCTGGAGAAAGTTTCCAGATAGCTCTGAATCCCGAGCCTTGTGTATGTGGCAGGCCCTTCAAGTCTTAAGCACTTAATGTCTAAGTGTGTAAACAACCCCCTCAGAGGGGACTGTTGCAGGCCTCCCAGATCACGGGGCCTCCCATCATGCCCTCTGGTCACCGCAGAGTCCTCCATGCTCTGAGAAGCCACAGGGCCAGGGGTTCAAATCCTCACTCTGACTTGTACTATCAGTGCAAACTAGGGCACGGTATGGCAACTTCCTGAGCTCCTTCCTTCCTCACTAATGACAACGGCTAGGAACGTTCACCACGGAGTGGTTATGACAATTTAGTGAGGTGATGTGTGGAACGCCACACACAATGCTTGACACTCGTGTAGTAGTTGATTAGTTTACAGTGAGTTCATCCCTTCCTCCCTGTCTCCTGATCCTTGCTTCCTTATGCCCCTCTTTGCCTTTCTCTTCTTAAATTCCCTCTCTGCCTTTCCCTTCCCTGCGCTCCAAACTTAATCAACCCCCAATTCTCTCCTCCTCCTCTGTCGTCGGTGTTTTTCTTTTTTTTCTTTGCCTTGTTTTCAGGTCTCAAACCCCCTCCGCACTCACAGCCATCCCTCTGGCTGGTACAGCCTTGGCGGGGTGTCTGTTGAAAGCCAGCCAAATTCTGGTTAAAAACACTGCGATTCTTGGCCAGACTTTCTCTCCCTACAAACGAGGGTGATGTTTCAGGCATGGGCACTCTTCCCATCCATTTCGTCCCCAGGGGAAAAAATAGCAATGCCTCAGTGTGTGGCCTTAGGTGGACAGCGATGTGAGGCTCCGGGTATTGACAGAAATAAATCTGGTGTTTCTGAAAATTGTGAAACATGCGCACTGGATGTGTCATCCCAGCAAAAGTGAGTCAGTGCTCAGGCCAGGGCCCAAATCTGGCTGTGTTCGCTTTCTAAATAGAAAGTATATTCCTGGCCAGCCTAACATTAGCAAATTGGCGGTCAATGAGTGCGGAAAGAAAGAGGCCGAAGAGGAGACATGCAAATCTATATTTGCAATAAGTTTTACTGGAAAAATGAAGTTTTCCTTCGGTGATTTTTTACGAAGGCTTTCCTTTTCCCTCCTTTCTCTTTCTCTCTCCTACTGTCTGTGTCAGACTTTTCCTTCCATCATTATCTTAGCACAGACTTCTAGAATGGGCTTTGAAAATAGGACCACAACATCAATGGATGAATGGGTAAAGATGTGCTACGTATCTGTGCCGAGTGGAATACTACTCAGCCACAAAAAAGAAGGGAATCTTGCCATTTGCGGCCACATGGATGAATCTTGAGGACACTGCTACGTGAAATAGGTCAGACGGTTCAAATACTGCATGAACTCACTTACAGGTGGAATCTTAAAAATAAATAAATGTATACATCCATACATCCATACATGAGGAACCAGCTCACAGAAAGAGAGAAGAGATTGGTGGTTGCCAGAGAGGGGGAATGGATGAAGGGGCCAAGAGGTACCAATGTCCAGACATAAAATAAGTAAGTCATGGGGATACAATGTACAGCAAGGCAACTATAGTTAATAATACTGTACTGCATATTTGAAAATTGTTAAGGGAATAAATCTCAAAAGTTCTCATCACACACACAAATGTATAACTATGTGACGTAATGGATGTTAGCCAGGCTTATTGGGGTGATCATTTTGCAGCATATACAAGTATCGAATCATGATGTTGTACACTTGAAACTAATGTTATGTTTCACTTACATCTCAATTTAAAAATGTTTTTAAATTATTGCCTATTGAAGATTTTGAAAAGTGAAAGGAAGAAAACAGGATCACAAAATTGCACTGAGGCAGCCTGTAGTAATAGGATGCTATAACCTTTGGAGTAAGACAGGCCTGGGTTCAAATTCTGATCCCACCTCCAACTAGCTGTGGAATGTGTGTGTGTGTGTGAGAGAGAGAGAGAGAGAGAGACAGAGAGACAGAGGGAGAGAGAAAACTGAGAAATTTCTAACCTCTTTTCAGTATCACTTCAACCAGGGGGAACATTCTGCCTCTTCCCCTGTGAAGATTAAAGAGGGTAACATCAGCAGAGCCTGGCCCATGGCAGGTGCCATCTCATCTGAGCCACCTTCCTCCTCCTTTCCCTGGGAAGGTTAAGAGTCTGGAACACCAACACCCTTTCATTCCCTGGGTCTCTGTGCCCACGGGCTGCCCCTTCTGGAGGGCATGAGCACCGAGCCTTTGAGAGCAGCAGTAAGAGCACCAGCTGCCACTACACCAGCTTCACCTCTCTACTCCAAACCCAGATTCTGGAGAAAAGAAGCAACCCCGGGCCCAGGGCCTCCCGTGCCAGCATCCCCGGCTAGCGCGGATGCCTGAATCACGTGGTCTCCGTGGTGCCAGAGGAAGTGATGCAACCCCCCTCAAGCTTTGGGTCAGCCAGGAGGAAAAGTGTCCTGTTACAGCGTGGGTGTGGCTGGCTTCAGGGCTCCAGGCCTGCCCCCTGTCCCAAACCCACAGCAAAGAGGCAGCAGGAGATCCTGTCTTTGAGCACACGGTCTGCTGTTTACCCTGCTTTGTGCACCACCATCCGGGCCCCACAAAGGGCCACGCCGAACAAGTCGTCCCTGGCCCTTGGCTTCTCCTTTCCCCTCGCTCCGGCTTATAAACTGCCCTCACTACAAACACCTGTTTCCTTTTGCTTAGACCCTGAGGGGAACAGCTATTCTATTGACTTCATATGCATAGCAGGAACATAATTGAATTCAATTATAATAACTATACTCATTAAAAACCTATGTAATGTTCATTAAGCAGCCTAGGTAATATGCAATTAATAGCATTAACATATGAATTGTGCATTGGGTCACTAATATGCACATTATGTATAATATGTATACATTATGTATAAATGTATGTATTAATTACACCACATACCCGGAAAACACAGCATTCAAAGCTGCAGGCCTGTCCCAGTTATAAACCCTTTGATCTCACCCAAATCCCTTTTATGGAATAGCTTTTTTGTTAATTGGAATATTTGCTTTTCAGCCCTTTCCACAAAGATGGCCATTAGAGAGAAAGGACTCTCAGAAGCTGGTTGGTGCCGGAGTTGAGTAAACCTGAGAAGCCTGTATTGGAGTTTATCCTGGCGAAGGGCCATGACCTTGAGAGAGCAGAGTTCAGACTTCTGTCTGGGTTCTGTCTTAGCCTCTGCTGAGACCTACCTATCACTGCCACCTCCAATGGGACATCTATTATCTGGGAAATGGGCATAATATCCCTTGACATCACTAGGACATTGAGTAGATGATCTCATTAGGGAGACTAACGTGCTTTGGAAATGCAGAACAGCAATGGCATTGAACATCAGTGCCAGGAAGTTCCTAGTGGGAACCTTCTCCATGAAGGAAAAGTACCTGCTCCAACACACCCAGCTTGCCCTTGACGTAAGTAGAGTTGTCCAATGGTACTCAACCATGATGAGCAGGCATCAGTAATGGACGCCCTTTATGTGGGGTTCTCTCATAGTTTCTCCTCAAAGTACATTCTGGGCGTTGCCTGGTGCCTGGAGTTACTGTCTCCATTTTATAGGATTTGGAAGGTGAGCTCCTGGTAAAATAAGCAGGTGGTCACATGGTCACATGGTCAACTTGGAAGGCCCCCCTGGCATGAAGGAGATGATTAAAGATCGATAGATAGATAGAGAAAAGAGCTCCCTACGACTGGTTTCTGGCTCTGCACCGAGCCTTCATCTCCTTGGCTGAAATGAGCCAGTCTCTGAACACTCACACCCACCTACTCATTTTCTCCCTATTTGTTGCTGCCTATCAGGAAAGCTCTGGGGACCCCACCTCTATGTTCTCTTCCAACATTCCTTGAGTATTCCCTGACCACCTGCTGGACCACAGGCTCTGTGCTGGACACTGGGGCTAAAAACATAAGCAGGTCATGGCTCCACCTTTAAAGAGTTTGGCAACACAGTCTTAGTTCAGATCTTGGCTCCCTGTTCCTCAACTATAGATGACCTACTAGGTGCTTTGCTTTGAATATTACCTCCTTCCAAAGCAGCCTTCTCGCAACCATCGGAATGTGCTTTCTAAGTTGCAAAGCTGGTCCTGTACTCACTCCCCTGCTTGAATCCCTTCATGGACTCCTATCTCTTACAGAATAAAGTTGGAACCCATTTACTGGGCATTCGAGGTCCATCAGGACGTGCTTCTCTCTCCTCCTCTCTACCACCTGCCATATGCACCAACATCAATGGGCCTCCCACCCACAGATTCTTCCCATTCCTGCAGGGTGACCTGCAGCTCTTTCCACTAAGAAGTGAAACCGATTTCTCTGCTCCTTGTGTCTTAGTTGGCCATGTAACTGTTCGGAGCCAATAAGACATGAACAAGCAAAGGTTTGAAAAAAAAGCACAGCTTACCCTCTTCCGCTGCGGGCCTCTTTGGCCACCACCCTCCCAGGGCCCAGCCAGACTCCTTGAGGATGAGGCCCACATACCGGGGGACCCCACCGGAGAATGAGACACGTAGGCAATAGCATCCTAACTATCCAACTATAGCTAAGCTGGTTTAGACCAGAAGAATAGTTCCATCACCCCACAAAATGTCTTTAAAAATGATAAATGTTGGTTGTTTTAGGTCACTAAGTTTTGGGCTGGTTTGTTATACGGCAAAAGCTAACTGATGCCACTTCACAAATGCACGTTCTTTGTGCTCCTATGTTCTACCACGTATATTCCCTTTGACTGGAGTGCAGTGCATCATCTTCCTGTGCCTGAACACACTTCCATGCTGCTCACTGGGTGATAGGATTTCACTAGGCAGAGAAAGAGAGAGAGATTCCCAAGAAGAGGATAAACCAAAGTTTTCATCGGATATGCATGTTGCTCTCAGTATTCATCACCTCTCTTAGACTCCTTCTCCTGGGTGGGCAAAGAGCTCTTAATGGTATATGTCCTTTCCTTTCTCAGTACCAGTGAAACACTGGGTATCTCTCAGAGCACAGACTAAAACCGACCTAACACCAAGGCTGGGCCTGCACCTGACTTGCCATCCTCAGCCCCCTCATCCTCCACCCTGCCTTCGTTTCCCTCAGTAACCTAGGAGAGTACTTTGGCTGGTATGGGTGCTTGGTTCCTCACTAAGTTTCTCGAAAAGATGCAAATCAGAGCCCCCTCCTCCTCAAAGCCTTCCCCAGTACCCCAAGCAAAGTTGCTTCCTCTCCCCACCCAGCCCTCCAGATCCTTCAGTGCTTATGGTACTTCATACAGGCAATCTGTTTCCCTATCTATCCTCCACCACTCCCCCTCCCAGCACACAAACAGCAAAAGCCACCAGTGTGGGTCTTCTTTATCTTTGTGTCCCCCTCCAATAAAATCACAAAGAATTGGTTGAACTAACCCATTAGCTCGAGGGAGAGAGTCATGCAGAAGGAAACAAGCAGTTTGCAGTCAGACAGATGGGAACTTAATCCCTGCTTTTACATTTCAGGTAGAGTGTCCTTGGACAAGCCACTTAACCCTTTATATCCTCAGTTGCTGAGTAGGTGGGTGAGGGAGCCAGGCAATGCTATCTAACGTGAAGGTCATAATCCTTTCTTCACAGGCACTATCTTGAGGATTCATGACTATTGCACCTAAAACACCTGGCGACCGGTAGAGCCTCAAGCCAAATTCTGGTCATGTGTTTCTCTCCAGCTATCCATGAGTTCCGGCCACTCTGGGAAGACAGCGGGACAGGGCCTCTAAGGGCCAAATGGGCTCTGGGCCCTGGCTGCCTTTTGGATCATAGGACTGTCTCTCCCACACCACGTGGGTATCCTGAGCTGGAAGGAAACGCAGCCTCACATTTGCCCAACACCCACTTTGCACTTGCTGCTTACCTACCTTATCTCACCTCCCTTCTCCTTTATGAAGGGAAATGAGATGGTACCTGCTAGTGTGGCTTGTGAACTGTAAATCAAGATGCAAATTTTCAGCATTACCTTTCTGAGGGGAAACAAAGGCATCAGGTAAAGAGTTCAGGGCTCATCCCTGGTCCCCTCCCAGAGCCTGCACCTGCAGATGGCAAAAGGCCCTGGCCAGGTTTTATATTGGAAATGGTGTTGGGAGAGGAGGGCTGATTCATACTCATTCATTCTTTCCCTCACTTGTTCATTTACTCACACACACATTCCCCACTGATTCACTCATTTGTTTATTTGTTCTCTAAAAAGGTGTCCAGTGCACGTTCTGTGCCAGGCTCTGTTGCTGGGAGCAGAGGGAAGAGACAAATAGGACTGAGCCAGCCGCTGCTCTAGAGCAGCTGAGGTCTCTGCTGTGCTGTGTGCACGTGTGTTCAGGGGTAGGCATGAAAGCCGGTGGTCACCATGAGCCATGTGCCTTAGAAGCCCACCACAAGGACTCCAAAGATGGGTGTAGCCTTTGTGTGAGGCTGGAGGGGGTGGGGTGGGCGGCACGATGTGCAGATAACAGGGTGAGGGCAGAGAGGACATGGAATTGTGGGGATCTAGACGCCCCCCTTCTAAGAGTTATTTTCTGCCCCCTGGCAAACATTAGCTACTGAAAGTCCTAGAACAAAGAACTGACTAGTTCTGGCTGCAATTCAGAGCCAGTTCGATCTGCCGCCCCCACTGCAGATCCCCCGGGGACTAGAGTCAAAGTAACTGGAGTCTCAGTGCCACCAAGCATTCCCTGGTATAACTTGGGCAAATCACTTTATTTCTTTGGACCTCAAATTGGGAAATGCCAGCCTTATTGACTCTTCCTCACCAAATGATTGAGCCATTAAAGCAGTTATATATAGTTCAGTGGTCAAGCGGGCAGCACAGGGATCAGACAACATGGCAATTCAGTTATTTGGGTACTACTAAACCCCTTGGATCCTCAGTTTTCCCAGCTGTACAGTGGGCATGATCACATTTCCTTTGTGGTTGCGTGACTCAAAAGGGAGAATGCTTGCACACAGTAAGCACACAATACCTGATCTTATCATTTTATATCTTTACTAATCTCTATGGGATTACTGCCTGACACCTGGGGCTCTACCAGAGCGGACAGCTCATTCCACGTTTTTGCCTCACACGCTCCCTAAGAGCTCAGGCCAAACTCTGCTTCCAGGCCCATGCAGTGCCCCCTCCCAGAGTTTGCAGTGCACATTTTGAGAAGGAAAGAACTGCCAATGAAAATCCAGCGTCACGGTTTTCCTATCGCAGAAAACTAAAAAATGCAGAACACTTGCTGGAACACAGCGGTCTGCGTCCAGGGACTTCCTATAAGTCTGAGGGCCTTTCCACAGCTCTCCCAGCCCATGCTTGCCACCAGGATCTCCCAGCAGACATCGCTGGTGCCCCCGGCCAGGCTCCGAGGAGAAGGCAGGGGAAGGCCCTGCCAGGCAGACATGCCCTGGGCCGAGCTGCGCTCACCCTCCCAGCCTTGTTGGCCAGAGTTCTGAGGAAGAAGCCCTGTTCACATCCAGAACAGGGCAGGCAGCGTTCTCCCAGCACCCTGGCCGCCTGCCGCCCCGGTCCTCTGGAGAGAGAAATGCCCATCCTTGGCCCTCCCATTTGGGCAGGGCTGAGACTTGACCCCAAGCCCTCCCTTGTGCCCCGGGGCAGGGCATCTAACCCTCACAATGCAGAAGGGTGGGGATGCCGGATGCACCCCGGGAGTTCCCCGAGAGCAGGAACTGCTCAGATTCATCACCGTGTCCTGGCAGCTGCTGACACATCTCCTGGCACACAGTAGGTCGTCCAAATTTGGTAAATAGCGAAGCGACTGATCGTGTTCCCGAGCGAGTATGGCATGGGGGGTGGGGACAGAAGAGACTAGCCCTCACTGAGTACCAGTGGCTCTAGGTGCTCTATCAGCTCATGTAATCCCCACGACACCCCTGCAAAGTGGATCTTCTTAGCCCCATTTTGCAGGCAGTTTGTAGAACAGAGGCTCAGAAAGGCTAAATAAGCTGACTGCCCTGGGACCGGAACCGGGTCCATCTGACTCCAAGGCTCTTTGCCACTGCAAACCCTGCCTCTCAGGAAGGAGGAGTGTGGATCTCCCAGTTGGCAAGACTTCGGCCTCCAGCCCAGCCCACATGATGCTGCCCCACTGCCCCAGGCAGGAGGACAGAGACAGGCTGGATCACTCCTGACCAAGGCCCTGCATCCTGATCAGGAAGACAGTCACAGAGGAGATGCAGAACAAGGATAAAGGAGGTGGCATAGACGGTGATCCAGGGGTGAGGAGGGCCAGAGGGCACACCGTGAGTATTAGCAGGGAGTCAGCACAAAAGGGCTTGGAACATCCAGGGCTATACAAATGTAGGTCCCCGGTACTCCCGTCTAGGGGCGTAGGTCAGGAAGACTCCGTGCAGGAAGAGTGTCTGAAATCCTGATCCAGGGAGTAAAAGCAATCACAATAAAAATGAGAACTGCCACTTATAATCGCCTGTGCCGTCCAGCTACTCTGCTAGTAATTGTATTAACCCTGCTAAGTAATTGTATTTGGTCTTCACAGCAACTCTAAGAGGTGAGAGCTATGATCCCATTTTACAGATGAGAAAACTGAGGCTCAGCTCAGGTAAACTCACCACGTAGCTGGTGAGGGGCACAGTCAGAATTTGCACCCGCATCTGACTGACCACAATGCCAGGTCTGTTTCATAAGCCCCAAAGGCTGCAGGTGCCAAGCAGTTTCCACAAACTAGGAGAGTACGATGGACATGACGGGAAGTGGTGGAAAATACAGAAAGAAAGCTGGAGAGTTCACGCTCTGCTTAAAGGGGCAGCTGTTCCTCAGCCTCAGCCAAGTCTTGCCATTTGAGAATGTGCACCCAGCGTGGCCAGATCTTCTCATTTCAAGATCAGCCAGATGTAATTTCTACTTCTGGGTGTAAGATCCAATATTTAAATGTCGGGGATTAATTTTTTAAAACCTTAGTCACTTGGCAGTCTCAACAAAGCCTGTCTGAAAGACAGATGGCCTGTAGGTCATCATTTTGCAATCTCTGTACTACAGCGTGGAGTGGTAGAGAGCACCCCGTCACGAGAGGTGTTCAAGCACATTCTGTGCAACTGACCCAAGTGCTGGTGAAGAAGCAGTTACAGGGGGGAGCTGCTGAGGGTGGGCCTTTAGGCTTGCGAGTCTGAGACTGCACGAGCCATGAACTGGCAGAGTGGAAATGGGTGGGTGCCCTAAGCCAGGTGTGGAGCCAGGAACAGCCCCTTTATCTCCTTGAACCCCCAACTCCAAAACCTTCCATGGTCCCCCATTGTCCCCTTACCCTGGCATTCAGCGATAGCTCCGCCCTGCATCTCTGGCTAACCAACCGTTGCCATGGCTCTAGGGAAGGCCCCTTCAGCACTTCCAGGACCACCTGCCCTGGCCTGGCCTCTCCTCTCCAGGCCACTTCTGCAAACACTCATCCCCTAGAGGGCCACAGGGGATGGCTGCCTGTCATTGGTCTCTTCCCCCCAGCTAGGTCATAAAACCCTGATACTCATTCCCCACGTGCTCATGTCACCCTACTACTGCACACGGAGCTCTGTGCTAGGCATTCAACACACCGCCACGGATAAGATGTGTGGTCCCTTCTGCACTCCGTTCCGGAGACACCACACCATTGTCCAGTCCTGGCCGTGTGGGACATACGCAGCGAAGACTTGCTGAGTGGAAACAGATGTTGATGAAACGGAGATAACTTTGATCCCCGCCCCACCCCCGTCCTCTCCCCGAGCCCCTGCACCTCCTCTGCCCCACAAACACCCCACCCTGTTGCTTCTTCCTCAATATCTCTCACTGGCACTGGAAGAGACACAGTGGAAAAAAGCCCTGGGAACCTATAAAGAAAGCAGTCAAAAGGTGGTGTCTTTTTTTTTTTTTTTTTATGTTCTCACTCCCCCAACAACCCATGGCAAAGGCCCACTTGCAGACACACTCCTCATGAAATTGGAAGCTGGCCTTGCCTCTGCTGTGGCAGGCAGCCCTGAGTTGGCTGCTGGAGCCTGGGGGTGGAGTACAAATCGCCCCATCCCCCGCCTCAAGGAGACCAAGAGCCAACAGCTCACCCCCCGGGCACCCAGCCAGGTTCCCTTCAAGCCAGGGCCTGAGCACACGGACCCTAATCAACTAAAATCCCCCACCCTTCCTTCTGCAAACACCCTCGTGGCCAGCCACAGGGCGGGCCAAGGGGCAGAGCTGGTCTCCTTGACCTCCCTGCCCGGCTCCACACCTAAGGAGCCGGCCCAGGACTCTCACTCCGGCCAGCATCAGCTGGGTCATCTGAGAAGCGCCATCGGCCGCCCTCAGGACAAGGAGAGGAGCTCCCCATCAGAGGAGGGTGCGGACTCTGCTGGACCCCTGCCCTCACTTCCTCCAGTTCTCTGTTCAAATGCCACCCCGCCACCGGGAAGCCTGCCCTCACCTCCTGCAGTAAAGCACACAGCCCCCCACCCCACCCCTTCCAATGCTTTCTCTTCCTTTATAGGAATTTTTTAGCATTTGCTACAGCATGATGTATCTTAATGGGAAGTCCTGTGAGGACAGGGCCTTTTTGTTCCATTCACCACTATTTCTAGTTCCCAGCAGGCACGCAATAATTGTTTGAGGAGGGAGGGAGGGAAGGAAAGAGGGTCCCTGGAGAGGGTAGGCCCTGGGTAGCCCCCTTCTCTCCCCAGCTGGCATCTCTTCTTCAGAACTACCCTCAGACCCGTGGCGCTATGGCCTTCCAAAAGAAACGACTGTAGGTACGACTTTTTAGACTATGGTTACCCAGAGCCGTCTCTGCGTTGGGCAGTACAGATGTGTGATCTCACTGACCTCGTCAATAACCACTCTGGACCCACATCGTTGCTTTGACTCAAGCTTTCTCAAGCTTGGCACCACTGACATTCGCGGCCACAGAAGCCTTTGTCGTGGGGCCCTCCAAGTGGTCTAGGATGTTTCGCAGTGACCCTGGCTTCTCCCCACCAGATGCCAATAGTACCTCCTTTCCAGGCCGTGACAAGCAAAAATGTCTCCAGACGTGGCCACGCGTTCCCAGGGGGCAAAACCATCCTGTTGGAGAACCTGCAAATGAGGACTTGGAGAAACCAGGTGTGCTGCCCAGCGCTTTTCCAAGCCACCTTCCCCCTGGCAGGGAACTGCTCCTGGGCAGACCCAGAGGCCTCTGCTGGTGTCCCAGCCGAGGGCAGAGCGAGGCCTGACGTGCGAGCAGAGCCTTCCCAGGCAGCCTGAAAAACACTTACTCACACTCTGGCTGTGCCCGGGGAAACATCGTCAATGATAAATCATATCTCTTAATTATCTGCGATTTCTGAGGCCAGCCAAGATTTCCTCTTCATGACAAATATTTGAGATTCCTTCCCCCCTGAAAAGGAGAAACAACACTACAGGAGAGCCCTGGGGCTGGTCTCCTGAGCATAAGCCGGAACATCTCTGGTCAGCCCTCCCTCCCACCCAGCCCGTCCAGAGCTGGGTTCTTGCCCGGGCATGCCTCTTCTCTCCATGCTTCGGGGAGTGACAACCCCTGGTTTCTGTTTTGGTTTAGTTTTTGGTTTTTGTTTTCGCAGAAGGGTTTCTGAATTGGAGATGTTCACTCATTCAGATGAGTGTTTGAAATCACTGGGAGGGAGAAAGGAAGACGGAAAATGAAAGGGCACGGGATCAGAGGTGAAAAGGGCAGGATTCAAGTCAACTTGAACCTGCTACAGAAGTTACTCCCCCCACCCCCCACCTCAGGTCCCTCTGCACTACAAGGAGAGTGTCTAGGCTTCTCAGCCTCCATAACTTTGAGCTCTTCACCCTCTGGGGCACCATTTTCCTTAGCTCCCCCCTAGGTGCCAGTCATACTGAATTCATTTACTAGTTTCTAAACATGATTTTGCATGTTACTGTCTTTATAGTCAATGCTTTTCCTTCTTCTCTTCGCAGAAAACTCCTACTCATGCTCTGAAACCCAACGTAAGTATCCCATCCTTCTCCCATCCCCTTCCCCAACCCAGTCCAAGTTCATCCCTCCCTCTCCAGGATTCCTCAGCAGCTTGTACAGACATCACTGCCTTAGAGACGTTTGTGTAACAGGAGTCCGGGGGAAAGCTGAGTCAGCAACCAGAGCAACCAGAGATTATAGCAGAGATGTGAAAAGACTTTCAGGCTATTTTTCTCCAGGGCTTTCCTTTCTACCCAGCATGGCTTTCCTCGGTCCACTAATATACATGACTTTCTTGTGTGAATCTTCTAGATGAACTTGCAAGGAAGTTTTCCAGCACTCAAAGACCCTCACCCTATTTTGTTCTAGTTTCGGAAGTAGGTGACATGGGCACCACTTTCTATGAGATCAATTCTGGGGTCTCTGGTCACAGCGGGGTTCCATCAGCGTGGAGCAAGGCTCACTGAAGACCACTGATGATGGTCATTCCCTTCCTCCTGGTGTCCAAAGGTAGAGGGTGACAGAGTGGAATGCCTGGTCCAGGCTGGCAGAGAAAGTAGAGAGCTCGGGGCCACCTCGGCAGATAGCCTCAAACCAGAAATCCTCACCTCCCCCACAGAACACCTGCACACCTGGGTAGGACGCAGGGGCACTCCTCTTCTGCTCTGGTCCTGGTGAAGGGAAGAGCAAGTCAAAAGGCCTCAGGGGGCCTAGAACTTGCTGCCTGTCTTTTAATGAACTCCACCTGCAGAGAGTACCCCACGCCTCCCTGAACTTGTGCTAAGGGGTGAATGAAGTCCCCTCCACGGGCTGGGTTTCCAGATCTGTAGCACTCTGCTTACCAAGCACACGGCTGGCAGGCTGGGGGATGATGCGGAGGAGCGCCCTGCTCCTTTACCTCCCCAAAGTCCCAAGTTTATGAAACAGCAAGTACATTTGGAATGTTGCTCTGGTTTATTCATTCAGATGGTGGCCGCTAGGCCCCACTTGGGAGCTGCTGGGCTGTCATGGACTAGAAAACCCAGCAACTTGTATTTGATGGTAGAGAAGGGAACTAAGGATGAGGGTAAGTTACTTAAGAACAGATGGCGTTAGGTAGTGAATGAAATTAATTAACCTAATTGAATTCAATGAAATTGAATGAAACGGGTATTGAAATTCAGAAGTTGGGTCCGAATTCTTTTCTTTTTTAATGTTTATTGATTTTGAGAGAGAGAGAGTGTGTGTATGCACAAGCAGGGGAGAGGCAGAGAGAGAGGAAGAGAGAGAATCCCAAGCAGGTTCCATGCTGTCAGCACAGAGCCCAACATGGGGCTTAATCCCACAAACCTTAAGATCACGACCCCAGCCCAAATTGAGAGTCGGACGCTCAACTGACTGAGCCAGCCACGTATCCTAATCATAATTCCTTAGAAAGAATTACACCCAATTCCTTGCAGCTAGAGGAGGGGCATGATTCTAGCCTGGACTCAGACAGCTTGCCCCAGCCACGAGTGGAGGAGAGGCCAAAGGGCAGAGCCAGGATCTAAGAAACAAGATGGGGGAGAATTACTGAGAACATGGACCAGCGTAGGAACTGTAGAAATGAGGAGGAAGGGACTGATTTGAAAAGCATGAAATTAATCAAATCACCAGACTTGGTGGTTTATTAGATTGGGTGGCTGAAGAGGGGAGTCATCAAGGTGGGTGCCTTAGCTTTAATGGCTAGGTGGGTGGCGGTGCCATTAACCAAGACAAGGACCAGAGTAGGAGGGGCTTATTGGGAGGCTAGGGAGGTGGGAGACAGAGGCTTTGGTGAGGATCTGCTGAGCCAGAGGTACCTAGGCAACATCCAAATGCGTATGGCTATGCGTGCCTAAACCTCAGGGCAGAAGTCAGGGTTGGAAATACAGCATAGGCACTGTTGCTAAATCTATAGCTCAAGAAGAATGGAGAAAGAAAAGAGGATCCCTAGGGCAGAGCCCAGGCTTACAGCCTGTAAGGGAAAGTCAAGAGAAGAGAGATGTGTGCAACAAGAGAGAGCGTTCAGCAAGGTCAGAGAGAGCGAGGAGGTGAGGGTGACAGGACCAGGAGGACGAAGACTGAAGCAGCCCAGCACCTGGTGCCTAGAAGGTGTCAATCTCGACAAGTTTCTACCTGCCAGCAATAATGAAAACAGCAAGAGCTGTCACGGAGGTACTGAGCTCTTATCAGACCACTTGCTAAGCACTTTCTCTAGATAGCTTAGGTGTTCTTCTCAGCCACAGGGAAATAGGTATCATTACTATTCCCATTCTCAAGATAAGGGGGATGAAGCACAAAGAGAATAAGTGTGGGTAATACCCTCAGTTTGCAGATGGGCAAACTGAGCTCAGAACTGCAAGACAGAGTCTGTCTTAGGAAAGCGGGCACCTGAACCATTAATAAAGAAGTTGACACAGTCCCTGGTCCCAAAAATCTGCTCCACCTCCCAGTTGCTGCTACCCTGCAGACCGTCGCATGCCAGCTACGGAGTCCAGAGCTTGCAGCACCACACAGCACACAAGGTCTTGACTCCACGTCAAAGGGCCAGGGGAAAAAAAAAGCCTCCAAGGTCCCCTGGCTGCCAAACTATAAAATACCTTCAGATGATTTAATTGGAAGTGAATCTGAAACATCCTGACTGAATTTCTCTTGAACTACACATTAAAATTTTCATTTAACAAACAAAGGGTAGGCCCTGTTGAAAAATTGTGAAGAAGAAAAACAAGGTGGTAATTATGCGAGGCTCAAAGGGCATGAAAAGCAGAGAGCTGGTAGAGAGAGAACGCTTTCCACATCGCCCAAGTGCAAAGCAAGGGAGAGATTTGACAAAGCACCGTGAATTTCTTCCACCTCTCCTGTGGGGCAGGGGATGCAGACCTCCTGAAAGGATAGCCACTGTGGGGTGACCAATGACTGCTGAGGAGTGTGGCAGCTTGGGAAAGGGGAGACCATATATACAAGGTGCGCCGTGTGCATGTGTGTGTGTGTGTTTGTGTGCGCAAGTAACTGCTTAGGAAGGAGTCTATATATCACACACACACATACGTACCTCACAGCCTTCTCTTTATATAACTATAGCTATAGCTATAAATATATATATAATTTAAATGATTAAAAAACATTCTATATATTTAAAAAATAAAGAACCATTCTATATATAAAATTAAAATTTAATTTCTTTCTATGTATCATTTAAATTTTGGGGCGCCTGGGTGGCGCAGTCGGTTAAGCGTCCGACTTCAGCCAGGTCACGATCTCGCGGTCCGTGAGTTCGAGCCCCGCGTCAGGCTCTGGGCTGATGGCTCAGAGCCTGGAGCCTGTTTCCGATTCTGTGTCTCCCTCTCTCTCTGCCCCTCCCCCGTTCATGCTCTGTCTCTCTCTGTCCCAAAAATAAATAAACGTTGAAAAAAAAAAATTTTTTAATAAATTTTATAGAGATTTCTTTCTTTCCCAAGCAGTTACTTGGATGTATATATAGAGATAGCATATATAGTACATATAATACACACACACACACACACACACACTATATATGTATATATATACACACACATATAGTATATACACACACTATATATATATATATATATATATATACACATATAGTATATACATATAGTATATACATATAGTATATATACACACACACTATATATATATAGTAATAGATTTATAAAAAGAAGACGGCTAATATATATGTGTATATGTATACATATATATGATACAAATATATACACATATATAAATAAAATATGTATATTTGTATATGCTGTATACAAAGAATGTAAAATATTAATATTTTAAATGTTCTAAACATATATTCCAAAAACATGTATTTAAATATATATATTCTGAATATATTTTTTAAAAACATACATATATATGCACATGTATAATCTCAACAAGGCACAGAAACCTGTAGGCAAGCAGGAGGATCTTGCTAAACCTGACCCAGATCCCAGTCTCAACCCCCAGGAAGCTGGGAAGGGTCAGGGATAGCTGTTGGGATTTTAGGAGCTGGGCTTCCGACGGCCTCTGAACCGGTCTAAGAAGCTGGCTCCATCAGGTGGGCTGAGTCAGACACACAGGGAGGGAGCCATTCATCATGCAGAACAAGGAGCTCCTATCCCAGGACCCAGCGGTGCCCAGCATCTTCACACCTGTCTTCTTCCGCGTCTATTTCCAAGCCATCTGCTGTGTACAACCTCACACTTACTGGCTGAGACCTTCCAGAGAGGTGAAGAGAATCCCCCCCTGACCTAGATAAAAACAAAAATCACCTTTGCCAGAGAGAGACCACCAGCTCCGAAACTCCGGTCTCCAATTACCGGAAGCCCAGAGCTACAGTCTGGGCTTTTTAATGGTAGCGGCGGGTGGTGGTGGTGGTTTATCTCTTGTTTTTCCTCCCCAGTAAATTCCACGATCCTGTGCCATTTTATTTTCTCTCCTAACCCACTGCTGTTAGGAAATAGTTCGGGGAAACACTTGTTCAAAACACAGCAGCAAGCAATCGGGTTAGCAGCCGGTGTGTTTTTCAAGAAGACTCTTTCGGCGCACCGAAGCAGATGACCGCGCTGGTACAAACTTGGACTGCAGGGTTACAGATGTCAGAAGTGTGGGCATTCACAAGTAGGCACAACCACCGGAATTGCCACCAGCACGCCTGGCCCTATCGACATTGCAAAACGCTGGCAAAGAGGAAGCAGACCATTCAGGCACAGGCTTTCCCCGTAGACAAGGTGGGCCCAGGCAAGCTTCCCTGCGTCGCCGGCAAGGACTGGAAATTCCTTGACTCAACCCGAATAAACTGGACCCTTCTGTGCATGTCTCTGTCGAAAATGACTTTCTTTGAGGAGAGCCCTGTCAGAAAAAGGGTATGGGAATCTTTGCCAAGCCTGCAAAAGGATGGATGTAAGCTCTGCCAGGAATCTGCCAGTTCTCCTGGCACAAGGCAAGAGTTAACCCTTGACAGCGTGCAGAAAGTGAGATAATCCACTGCTGGCATCCAGAGCCCTGACTCAGGAGCCAGCCTGTATCAGCTCAAACGTCGGCTCTAAAACTTGTCACGGGGCTTTGGACAAGTGACTTAACCTCTCCATGCCTCAGTTTTCCCACCTGTAAAATGGGCATAATAATTATAACTATATCGTAAGGACAGTATGAGAATTAATGGTGACAAACAAGGACTTAGCGCAATGCCTGATGCATACTGAGTCCTCAGTGGATGTTAGGTATCATTTTTGTTGCTTTGTTGGTGGTGGTGGTTTCACTGAAATAAACAGGAACAAATGAAAATTTACTAAGAACCATGTACATGAACCTCTTCTGTTAAGCACCATAGGGATATTTCTTAACTATGAGGACTCCACCTGAAATCACACTACACTCATTTCATCTACTTACGAATCCACTGATTGATTCATTCCTACATTCATGTAACACCAGAGGTGAGCTATAGTGATTTGAATAAAATGTGGTTCCCACTATAACAGGATTCAACGCTAATTAAGGAGATAAAGGTGGACAGAATGATGTCACAATGCACAGACACCCACATTCTAAATAAGAGGAACCATATACGGCAGAAGGAGGAATGGGGAGTTCTGACAGGAGGAATCTGGGAAGGCGTCATGGTGTGGCAGCTCCGAGTTTAGGCTTAAGGATGAGCAGGATACCCATCATTACAGAGGAAAGGCACTCTCTGCAAGGAAAGAGGGCAGAACAGAGGTTCAGAGGCATAAGAGAGCCTCACAAGCTTAGCAGAAAGCAAGTGGTCAGAGCACTTGGACCATGCGGTTTTGCCATCAGCTGTATGAGAGCTGAGGCCAGAGACTGAAACAGGAGACAGAGGAAGGAAGAGCCAAATGTGCTGCTCAGGAGGTGGCAGTCCTTCCTGGGGTCAAAAGGGCAGAAATAAGGGTCAACTTGATTCCTACTCATCAATTTGGGCTCCACTCAGACATCACCTGTCACAGAGCACCTTCCCTGACGCTTCCTCCCGTCCTCAAGCTGTGACGACCTTATCTCCTTTAGCATTCAGGCAGACCCATCAGCCACTTGTCTTCTCCACTAGATCAGGTTCTCCTCGAAGGCAGGATTGACACCAGTCTTGTACATCATCGTACCCCCAGGGCTAGCATGTGGTCGCCATTCAGAGGATGAATATGTGAATGGATGAGAGAGTGAAGGAAACAATCAATCATTAAGGGAAGGTGAATTGAAGACACTAATTCTGAATTATCAGGAAGATCCCTGTTGGGAGGGGGGCAGCTATGTTGGCCTGGGGTAATTTCCTTGAACTAGACTAATCTGAGTAGCAGAAAAACAACTGTGTAAGCACATCAGCGAGTCTGTCTTCATCATGAAGATATGTGTCAGTGCTGAGGTCTGAGGATCCCCAGGGTGAGCTGGCACTCTTTCTGCCAGAGATCCACGGAGCTACGGGTCAGTGTGTACCATGTCAGAGTGACAAGTATATTGATGTGGTAACATAGTGTCCATTAGGACACTTGCATCAGGAAACTTGCATAAGCATGACCCATAGAAAGTTGCCTCTTAACCTTGTTTTTAGAACACAACCTGTCAGCAAGCAGGGACCTGAAACAGAACAAGAAGGGAAAGGAATGCTGATTAGGATTCTATGGTAATCCATGTGCTAAGTCTTCTACATACAGCCTTAAAAGACAAGTAGTGGTATTTCTGTTTTCTAGCTAGGGATCCTGAGGCTCAGGGAGGGTAAGCAACTTGCCCAAAGCCACACAGCTACTAAGAGTCACGGGTGGGAACCGAACCCAGGTTTGCTGACCCTAAAGCCCGTGCTCTGGCTTTTGAATCACACTGTCCCTCTTGTCTCTCATGCTGTCATGGGGTCACTCCAGCTCCCAACATAAGGCATCCATTTCTCAAAGGAAATCTTAAACTGCTTTTTTCATTTTAATTGGCAACTGCCCACAGTTCTTCAGGGAAACTGGGGAACCCAGGATGAAAATCCTGCCAATGGATTATCTTAAATTACTTGCATTTCCTTGAAGAATGCCTGGAACTGCGAACAGCTCTGGTCTGGTTTCCAGCAGTGGCCGGGGGCCTCGTTCAGCCGGGAGGCTCTGAGAATCAATTGGCTGTGGTCTCCCTGACGCCTGATGCCAACAGATGCTATGAGTCACAGCTGCCATCTGTCCATGACACTCAGCTTTATGGAGGCTTCCAGAGCTCTCCAGCCTCAAGAATCAGCCCCAGCCCCATTAAGACGCTGCCATGGCAAATCCTAGGCACCAATGGAATGCCGGCCTTCCAGTGGGAAAACCTTGGCAGGCTTTGGGGTCCAGGGCATGCGCAACCACAGATTGGAAGACAAAGGGGATACAGTGCTCTTCTGGAGACTAAAGGCATTGTGTCCCCCAAAAGATACTAAATGCATAGGAAAAGGGGGAATAGGCAGGTTGCTCAAAGAAGAGAGTTAGCAAAAAAAAAAAACAACCCAGCTTTGACGTCACTTAGAAGAATAGGGAAACAGGGACTCTGTGTCCTGACCGTACTATGTACCACACCTAGAGTGGAAAAGATGCTGGATTTGAGACTGGGGACTGGATTCACCCCCTGGCCCCATCACTTACAAGGTGGACTACCTAGACAATCATGTATTTTCATTGTACCTCAGCGTCTGCATCTATGACATGGGAAAAGCACCAAGTTAATCCAGAGTTCCAGTAAGCATTAAACAAAATAATGATGCAAAACACCTAGCGTGGAGCTTGGCAACTTACAGGCACACAATAAATACAAATGCCATACAGGTCTCACCTCTTCCTCTGTAGTGAAGTTACATCACTCTTATCAAGTGTTTTCTTCTGATTCAGCTCTTAATCAGAAAAACACTTGAAATATAATCCTAAACCAAATAAACACCCGTGAAGAGGTATTCCTTTTGCAGGCAACAGTGAATGCCCACCAGTCTGTGAACACCCTTCCAGAAAACAATTCCAGCCTTGGTCATACATACTAGCTTTCTCATTCTCTTGCTCCTGACTCTCAATCTGATTTCTCTCTGGTAAGTAACATCTGCCTTGGCCTGACTTCTTTGTTGCTATATGTGCAACCACAGAAAACACTATTAATGCCAAAGCATTCTAGCTCTTTCCCAGTGCCATTAAGCAAAGACAAGTATTTCTTCCAAACTCAAGGGTCATCTCATAACTGATGAGTCAACAGGATCTTACATTCCTCAGACTTACATTGTACTGTCAAGATTCCTGTGCTTGTGTGTGTATAAATGAACTTGCTAGAAACAGTTCTCCAATTACCTTGGACTTCGATAAGTCAAACAAATCATTTTAGGGCTTTCATGATTGCCTGAGGTGAGCTGTAATCCCAAAAGACTTCTAAACTGTCTTCAGTTTGCTCATGTTAAAGGTATTCATGGTCATCCAAAGGTGGAATTTCTCAGGGTGCCTGGGGGGCTCAGTTAAGCCTCTGACTTGGTTTCGGCTTGGGTCGTGATCCCACGTTTTGTGGGACTGAGCCCTGCGTTGGGCTCTGCACTGATAGCACAGAGCCTGCTGGGGATTCTCTGTCTCTCCCTCTCTCTCTGCCCTCCCCGCCGTCCTCTCTCTCTCAAAATAAATAAATAAACTCTTTCAAAAGAATTTCTTATGGGGATGTTAGTAATCCGGACACCATCTAATGAATGTGACAAAATTTTTGAACCAAAGTGGATACTAGACAATATTGTTGATTTGGTTTGCTCTGACTTGATATGAAGACAAACTATGATGCATATGATGCACATATGGTGCTTATTATAGAGTCTGGTGTTAAGCCTTTCAGCTATAAGATACCCGTGGACAGAATGTCCATAACTTTGACTCAAAAGAGTTAATCCTCTGGGAAATCTGGCCAAATCTACCTGCCTTATCGCAGCTACCTTCATGCCCACTTCTAACCACCCCACATCCTAAACACGTTTGCAAATCTGCCATGGCCGTCCATGCTCCTTAGACTGGCATTCATGGTCCTTCTTAGCCTGGCCCTAGCCTTCCTCTTCAGTCTCAACCCCAATTCTTTTCCCTCCCTGGGAGGTGCACCTATTCTGTAGGTACATTAATTAACCAGGTTAGAACAACTTCAGAAGCAAACAACCCCAAAATGTCAGTGATGTAACCAACAGATTATTTTGTAGTTCACATTAAAGCCCATTGGATGGTTGACTCTGTCCATGTTCCCAACACTCATTCAGGAACCCTGGCTCTATCCATCAGATGGTTCTATTATCCTCTTGGCCCTTGGAGTTCTCTTCATTAAGCCAGAGGAATAAGAAACAAAGAATGTGGAAGACTGTACACATTTCTTTGGCCAGAACTTAGTCACAAGGTGCTGCTTAACTGCAAGGGAGGCTGGGAAGTGTAGTCTAGCTGTGTGTCTAAGAGAAAAGGGACAGGGAGGGCGGAGGGGTTGGTGAACACACACATTGTCCCCTGCCACACATATTAAGTAATTTGGTATTACCAAACATCTCTGTTATATGTTGCTATATAGTTTGCAAGCACTGTACCCTTGGCCTCATCCCTACATTTTCCCACCCCTGACCCAGGTCGATACCATTTTTCAGCATGAGAACTCCCACTCATCCTTCTCGAAGAAGGTCACAGTATCCTTCTATTCCTTGGGTGATCTGTTGTCTCCTCCTCTGCCCCATCATCATTACACCGCCAACAACCATCATTGTGGTCCACTACAGCTATCTGTGAATGCCTCTACCTCTTGACTAGATACTGAACTCTGTAAGAGCAGACACCATGTCTATTCACATCCGCACCCCCAGCACCCAGTACTGTGCCTGAGGCATGCATGGCATTCTGTAAATATTAGCTAAATCGTGGAAAGAGACCAAAAGATATGGTTTGCCAGCACTGCATGAAATGGAGTCCACAAGGATGGACCCTCCATTCTGAGACCTTTTCAGAATAACCTCAAAGAATGACTTCTTTAATGAAGGCCTCTGAAAAAAGTGTCTGGAAAAGGAAGTGGGGAAAACCAAACATCACGACATTGGGCCAAGTATGCTGTGAGGGGCCACAGGCTGGAGTGCCCAGAGGGCAATCTTGAGCAGATGGCTGAAGGACCCCAAGAGTCTGAGGAGATCAGCAGTACTCAATGGAAAGACACAAAGTCACCAACCGGAAGGTGACATGATGAACTGGTTCTGTGAAAGACTATGAGAAACTCCCCCAGCACATACACACACACACACACACACACACACACACACACACATCCAGGGGAATTAAAAAGAAGGATCATGTGGCACTCCCCTAGGAGCACTGAAGATACGGATCTTGGTGGGGTTCAAACTCAGGCAAGAGTGAAAGAGGACGATACACTTTACACAATTCAACTTAATGTTGATCCTGAGCTCCCTCCTACTAGAATGGAAGATAGTCAATCTCACTTTTCTTCAGGATCCCTTCATTTCCCGAGGCCATATCAGTGATTCTAGAATCTCATTTGGTACCAAGATATTATGGAGGATCTTCTGTGATTATAATGGTTTGTCCAGAGCACTTCCTCCTAAGATACCCACGCCTTCCCCACCATCGTCTAATCTGCATGGTCCCTTTGCGTCTAACACCCTGCTGTGTGACAACAGGTTATCTGGATAGGGGAGCCCCTAGTATACTGCCAGCCTCCTGGGTGCACTATGAAGAGATCCCCTCTAAGGTCTTGTCATATGCTTAGGGTACTTCAGGGGTCAGGGTAAAGATCCCTCTGCTCAAAGAATCCACACTGACACCCCTCTCTACCCATAGCCTGGGTGAATTTCTCTTTCATTTGGGGAATCCTTCTCTCCTCAAACCCTGGATCCCTTGGCCACACCAGAGGCCTACCTACAACTATCAGGATGGGTTTTATCCAACAGAATATCGACCTGCACCTGTCTTAAAAAAACTAAGTCAAATTAATTGCAAAATGTTAAGTCAGGAGATTTTATACAGAGATCCAGAATTGTCTCTTCTTTGAAAAGTTTGAAGATCTGGCATCTCTCAGATCAGAAATGTAGCTAATTACCCCGTTCTGTCAGAGCATGAATTCTTGATTTTGTCCCAACCCCTCCACCATTGCTCATTACATTTATGCCCTGCCAGTTTCCCCTATGTTTTGCTTTTATTTCACCTACATGAACCCTGAAGGAGTTTGGTTTTTCAACACTTAGCTTAGGCCAAAAACCTCCAGTCAAGAGGCTCCTGTTATAAACTTCTGAGATAAGGAATCACAGACTTTCTACCACTTTGAATGGGGGAAAGTGAAAGAGAAAGGAAAAGAGGAAAATCCAGGGAGATAAAAACAAATTAATATTCTAAATTACCCTGCCTGAGAAGTATTAACCGGGATCATGCTAGGAGCACAGAAGCACACCTCAGGGCTTCTCAAATCCCTCAATCCCCATCTCCCTTGTCATCGAGGGAGTGAGGAAAACATTCATATCATAGGCCACCAGTCCGCCAGTGAGACAAAAGGGCCGATGATCTAAAAGTGCCTGAGCAAACACTAAGTGGCCCGGGTGTTGGCCATAGAGGTGCCTATGAAGCGCTAGGAAGGGCCTGGCACACTCTGAGCATCCCGTCAATGGGGGTCCTCATTAATTTAAAATTCAAAACACCATACCTGTATTTATTCCCACAATAACCTTCGTGACCAACGTAGACGCCCCTGTGTAACAGGTGGAAATATTGTGGCTTCAGGAAGCCTCAAAGCTTGTGAGGGGCAGAGAGGACTTTAGTCAGTTCCATTATCTCCATTGAGTGAAAAAATCAATGACTCCAAGGGACTTGGTGGTCCCAGATATTCCGAGTGAGGGGAGGGAGCTTTGGCACCAGCCAGGGAACCCTTGGGCACCAGCCAGGGAACCCCTGGCATCAGCAAAGAGAGCATCCAAAGAAGAGAAACAGCTGGCAAGCAGCCAGCTCACACAAACTGCAGCTGGAAGGCTTGGGTTTAAATCCCCATTCTGCCTCTTTCTACCTGTGCGAATTACCTAACTTGTAAGTGCCTCAGTTCCCCCGTGACAGTTTCCCCATCTGTGAAATGGGGAGAGAGACAGGACCACTCTCCTAATATGTATGGTGTATGCCCAGGATCTGGTAAGTGCTGTGCAAGCGACTGTTGACTGTGTGTCCTCACGTCACGGCATCAGGAAAGGCGGCACCTTGCACCTGGGCAGGGTTGCCTGTGCGGTTGTTGCGCCTTCCCTCGGATCTCAGGCACGGATGCCGCCTCTGCAGTGTTTCCCTCTGCAACACCCCTCCCCCCACGTGGCCACGGCGCTCCTTCACCACCCTCTCCTACATTCTCCGGCCTGGCCGGGAGGTCATCTCTGCTCCAGGATGGAGTTGTGCTTGGCGTGGGGATACAAGCAATAAAAGCAAAAGCAAAGAAGACTCCACCACCGGGTGCTGAAGCCGAAAGTCTCATCACTAGTGACCAGTGGACGCATGGCTTGAAATCACACCAGTGCAGCTCTAAATCCCATGTTCTAAGCTCTTTCCTTACAGCCTCTGGAGAATCTGATGAGCTCTGTGCATCTGAAAAGCCTCTGTGCTTAATACATTTTTTTTTTCTTTTTGAGTATCAAATACTTATTGAGCATTATGATGTGCCAAGCACTAGTCTCTCATCACCCCAGGAGAGATGCACCTAGCGCGCCATTTTGCAGGGGAGAAACTTACCGGCCAGGTGTGAGAAGTTGTTTCCCCGGCGAAGACCTCTCCCGGTGTGGACCACAAGCAGCTCTGTGACCCCAAGAAGGAGAAAGAAGATCAAAGGCCGAGCTTATCTACAACACACATGTGTTTTCACTCTTTCTCTCCAGCTGGTCTTATCTGCCCACCGTGCTCAAGTCCTGTCTGCAGGCAGAAGCACCTTCGAGAAAGTCTTTCATCTGCCTCCTCCAAATCTTCCACGCACGATCATTCTTGCAGCGTCGCAAAAGTTATGTACTGTCCTCCCATTTTTCCAGATGGAGCAACGGAGATGAAGGGCTGAGTCTGAGCCCACACGGGGAGCAAAGCCCACAGGCTCCAGGGAGGGGCTTGGAATTCCAGACTCACCATGAGCCCCTCTGTCTCCCTCACTCACGCCCCCCTACACTAGACCCCACTGCTTGCGAGACAAGCGGATAAGCACTTTCACTTACCACAGCGATGCATGTGGACACCGCTTCAGCGAAGCTACCGTCCTTTCTCGGACAGTTCAGATCATGACCTGTAGGGCTGTGTCGGGTAAGACTGAAGTTTCGACTGGAATGCCCAGGAAGCTTGCTGAGCTGAGTGAGGGCAGAGTGGCTCCCTCTTGTCCACCTAAAGAAAGACGTAGACCTTCATAAGTGAAGCTCCTTATTTGGCAAGAGTGAACCTTGCCCAACTTAAATCTAACCAAGAAATTCCTTTCCTTAAAAACTGTGAGCGCTCCAACCCACTCTAGTTGCCATCAGGATTATGACCAAGCAGCTTAACCAGGTGTCAGGAGCTGGCCTCGGCCCACCTCCCCAGCCTCACCTTCCTCCACACAAATACCGAGTTTCCATCAGGTCAAGCAACTTGCCCACCCCCACGTGCCCCATGGTGCGCAGTGACTCGGTATTTTTGCTGTTGCTCAGTATTTTTGTTGTATTTTGTTGTCGGGAACTTATAGCCTCCTTTCTATAACTGGACCATATGCCCTCAAGCTTCAAGACCGATGCTTGAACGTCCCCTCATCCCATGACACCATCCCCAGTGCGCCCCACAACCACCACATTGACAACCTGACAAAATCCACACCTATTGCCCTTGAGGTTGCCCTGCCTCCCAACACACACACGCACACACAAGTCTCCATGCTCTGGCATTTAACACTGACATTGTTTCTGCATTTGCCTATCTCCCCACCGGGTGAGCCCTCAGGGGCAGGGACTGGGTCCCATCAAACTCTTGCCCAGTATCAGCACACGTCCTGGCTGTGAGCTCCACTTCGTGAGTCTGCTAAATGGTTGGGCCAAGAGTCCTTCTCTCGTGGGCTGGCTGAGACCAAGGACATTTTCCTCCTGCAGAAACTTCAGAACGTGTGTTGAGAGAGAGAAGAAGAGAAGCAAGCAATGTGCCTTGGATACAGTGGTCCTTTTGCTTGGAATAAGACTCCTGATGTCTGGCATGAAACTACCATGTTCTGGTCAAAGGGCAGAAGTCACTCCATTTTAGCACTGTCTAAAATGACTCCCTTTTCTGGTCTGTTCTGAAACCCACCCCATATCCAATTTTTCACCAAGTCCTGTGGGGTCCCCTTATAGAACACATCTTGAACCCAAACACTTCTCACTATGTCCAATGCTTCCACACTGGTCCAGGCCACCATGTCCCTCACATGGTTTGTTGCTATTGCCACCAAATCGTTCTTCCTGCCCCAACTTTGTCCTCCTACAGCCATACTCCTCCTGGCAGCCAGAGGATGGTTTTTCACAAACTGAAAATCAGATCATGTTTTTCTTCTGCCTCAAACTTTCCAGTAACTTCCACTCCCATTTATAATAAGATCCAAACTCTCCCCCACAGCCTTCGAGGCCTTCGTAATCCAGCTCTGCCTCCAGTCTGACTTCATGTTCCTCTTTCTCTCTCTCTCTCTCTCTCACTCACTCTTATCCAGATACACTGGCCTCCCTGACATCCAAATCATGCTCAACGTATTCCTGACTTGGCAGCTTTGTGATTGCTCTCCTCCTGGCACAGAGTTGTTCTTCCCCCAGAAATCCAATGTCCCCTACTCCTCATTAGTTGAGATGTCTCAAATTTCACTTCCTTAGAGCAGGCTTCCTTGGTTACCCTGACTAAAGTAACATGACCCATCCTTCCATCCCTTTCCTCTATTTTTCTTCAGAACAATTGTCCTCACCTGAAATTACATTATAATTATATACATATAATTATAATATGGATTTTCATATTCATGGTCTGACTCTCACACTTGAATGACAACTCCATGAGAGGCAGTGAATTGGTTATCTTTTCACTGCTGAAATCCTAGTCCCTGGAATAGTGCTTAGAGAACACAGTAGGCATTCAATAAATGTTTGTGGAATGAATACACAAATGAAAAATTAAGAATATGAATGTGATATGCATTTTTGGACAAACTTCTGAACCTGAACTTCACTACTTACTGACTGGATGACACTTGACAAGTGACATAACGCTCTGAGATTTGTTGTCTCATGTGCATTGAGAAAGAGTACTGGGAGAATGAGAGGAGGGTGTAGTTATACAGGGGATCCTTATGGAGCTATGTGTGTTGAAATTAGCAGTAAATATAAAAACTACACATGCAATTAAAATGCATAGAACTTGGGGCGCCTGGGTGGCGCAGTCGGTTAAGCGTCCGACTTCGGCCAGGTCACGATCTCGCGGTCCGTGAGTTCGAGCCCCGCGTCGGGCTCTGGGCTGACGGCTCGGAGCCTGGAGCCTGTTTCCGATTCTGTGTCTCCCTCTCTCTCTGCCCCTCCCCCGTTCATGCTCTGTCTCTCTCTGTCCCAAAAATAAATAAACGTTGAAAAAAAAAAAAAATCCTTTAAAATGCATAGAACTACACACACACACACACACACACACACACCTGAGTACCAGTAAAACTAGAGAAATGTGAATACAACTGATAGTATCAATGTCAATATTGCAGTCGTGATTGCATACCATAGATTTTCAAGGTGATACCACTGGTAAAAACCGAGTGTGTGAAGTCTCTCTGTGTCTTTTTTACAACTATCTGTGAATCTATAATTATCTCAAAAATTTCAGTTAAACATTAAATTGCATTAAATTACATTAATTAAAGAGAGTGGTCTGTGCATTGAAGCACTTAGCTCACAGCCTGGCACACAGAATTGACTAAATGTGAGTCCCTTCTCCTAAATCGTATTTAACCTGCCATTGACTTCTTTCATGTTCTATCACTAAAAATGATTTATGTCTAGCTGCTAGTCCATGCTGGCCCCGCCCATAGTCCTGAGTACGAGAGATAGCTTCAGGCTCCACCGTGCCCTGGTAGAACATTTCTCATACAGATGCACATTACACCAGTAGGCATACTAGTGTGTGTATGTATGTGTATGTGTGTGTGTGTGTGTGAGAGAGAGAGAGAGAGAGAGAGAAGGAGAGAAAGAAAGAGAGAGAGAGGGAGGGAGAGAATGACAGAACGTTCGGGAGGTGTATCGAGTTAGGTGGGGAATTAGGAATCTATACCTGCTGAACAGTTAAGGACCCCTGGCCATCCCTGTCCCTTTTCCCAATCATTGCCTAGTTGTCGCAACCATTTCGAGCGACATCTGCCTCAGAGTTTCTGTCTTAACAGTGGGGATCTTGACACAGAATTCATCATGGCTAGCCAGGCTCTGCTATCCTGCAAAGTCCTGACACATTTCTCCTCTGGGAGTAAGATCCTCGTGCTCCCAACACAGTCTAGAGCCCCACACCCACAATCTTAACCTGACTCCATACCTCCCCACCAAAACACAGGACCCTTGGATTTGGGGAATGCATCCTTCTTGGAAAGCTTAATTACATCAAGTTTGCATTTACCAGTTTTCTTTTTTAGTTGTATTAGCTCAATTTGACACTGATTCTAGGGAGTGCTGTATTCCACAGTGAGGCCCAATCATAAAAGCTCCAGTTCTACCCGTTTCCATCTCTTCTCCTTCCCCATGACCTCAAACTGAGATTTCAACATGCCCTGAGGTTAAAGTCCCAAAGCTTTCCCTAATACTGACTGTGTGTCCGGTTACCTGAGAAGTGTTGAGAGCGCAGTGAGACACATTTCCTTCACTTGAGCTCATACAGGTTCATGCAGGAGAGGGAAGAGAGAATAGATGATTTCAAACACTGGATATGGAGGTGTTACATGATGCTTTGAGAGAATAAGAGAAGAAAGAAACTAGTCTGACTTAAGATGTCAGGGAAGGGAGTCTTAGAGCTGAGACTTGTAAGATGTGCAAGGATGAGGCAGGGAGATGAAGTGGCAAAGGGCTTTTCCAGAAGGATCAACAAGTGCAAAGGCCTGGGTTGGCACAGCTGTTCAGTAAACCCAGGTTGCTGGTAGGGCTGGAGCGTGGGCTGCAAAGGATGAGAAACCAGGGATGCAGCTGAGAGAAAGCCAGGCAAGGGCAAGGTCATGGTCAACTTGGGAGTGCCTCCGTCAGGTGCTTCGATTTCTAACTTGAAAACTAATGAGGAGGAGGACTTCATTGTGTAACTCTTAGATTCAAAAAAAATAAATAATTTAGAAACAGGTTATCTGGAGATGTTAGTAAATTGGTCTACATGATCCCATAAACAGCTGGATTTTACTTTGGTGTTGATTAACATGAGTCACATGACTTCCAGCAAACTCCATGTTACTGGGAAGATATTATTTACCAGAATTGCTCTTCTCACTTGCTGGGGCATAAAAAGGTAGGAGCTGCAGGTGAATCTCCATGCCTCCTTAGCCAAACTCTCGCAAAGGGAACAGCAGAGTGACTCATGGTGAAAGCACTCTGCGATGGAGTGCTTTTTCAAGATTGCCATCATCTCCAAGAAAAAGCCATATCCTCCTGGCATTCAGCCAGCGTATCCGGGCATCTGTTCAGCAGATGCTCTTTCCAAAGGCTGCATACAATTGGCTTCATCGCTTCCTGGTTCACTGGGCATAGAGGAGAAAACCCACTGCCAGCACTGGGGTCGGGCGCATCTGTGTTCACAACCCATGTCTACCACTTACCAACTGTGCCAGTGGGGGCAAGGGACTCCCAAGCCTGGTTCCCCTTCTGTAACACGGAAATAATCATCCTTGCCTCAGAGTGTTGTGAAATAATCTAAAGCAAGGAGAGCACTGGGAAAATAAGGGTTTCTCAAAGAGACAGAAGGATATTATTATTGTTGGAGGTCAAGCCCTGTGTTCAGCCCAATCTGGAGAGCGAGGCACCAAGGACCTCAGAGAGCCAAGCTCTCTCCCAGCCACGTAGCCGCACGTCACCCCAGGGCATGCAGTGGCCCGGCCCAGGAGGAGCTGCCAAGTGCCTGGTCTTCTTGGCCTGAGCACCTGCCTTCCTCTGGCCGTCTGGCTCACCATCCAGTGTGGGGATGACTGCCCATCCTCTAAATGACACTTTTATCACTGCCAAGGAGCTTGCCAAGGGATCTGAGTTGGGAGGTTTGAAGGGCAATCCTGGGAAGAAAATATTTGCGCAGATCCATTTAGGAGTCCAAAGTTCCAATGCTGTCATTTCAATGAGGCACAGAAGCAAATACGTCCCACATTAACTGCAATGGACTCGACCCAGCAAGCAAACGCAGGGGAATAGAAGTTAAAAGACATCAAGCAGCTACTGTATGTCAGTGTGGCCCACCCATAATCTTGGGCAGGGATTGACTAAACGGCCTTAGCTCAAGTTAAACGTAAGTCCTGGGGTCGGGGAATAGCAAACGTGTTATGCGGGAGGAGCAGCGAGCTGCAGTGATATCCTGCCCATACCTCAGCAGGGAGTGACTCTTCTGGCCAACCGGGACTCAAATGCTCTTCCGAGAGTCACAGCAGAGAATAGCCACACTGATGCAGGATGTATTCTTCCAGACAGAGTGTAGACAGGAGTGTTAAAGTTAGAAAAAGAAAGCTCCCCACATGCATCGTCGGCAAGCGGAGGACAGGGGCGGTATTTTAGATGGAGCGTTAGAGAGGAGCTTCCGTCGAAATCAGTGAGGAAGCATTTCCAGAATCTCCTTGGGGAAGTCTTTCAGCAAAGACGAAGAACTGTCTGATTAGTGATAAAGTCTCTGAAGGAAGAGGCAGGTGTCTCAGCATCCATTGCCTGGGATAAGATGCCATGGAACACGCCAGAAGACCCCTGAGAGAAGAATCAACATGGAATCAGAGCCGACTTCTCACCTGCACTGGGTAAGCTCCACTTCCTGGAGAATACAAAAGAGAACCTCATACTAGCACCCAACGTATAGCCTTTATGATCGGTTGACACTACATTCATGTAGAAACCACATCACCTTCATCATTGCTATTGTCATTATCTTTACAGAGTATAGATTCCATCACCAGCTCATAATCAGCCAATCCTCTGTCACATTCATAAAGGGCTAAGTCAAAGAACTACTCCAGGTACTGGCGTGAAAAGATTCCTAGCTTAAAAAGACCCTACCTGACTCTCATAATCAAGATCCTGGTACTCAGAGTGGAGAAGACCAGGTAAGCCATTCTCTTAGAGATACGGGCTGTATTCTCTTAGAGATACGGGCTGCTTATTTCTCTCCAGGTGTGTTGCGTGTTACACCAAGGCCTTCCAAACCGGGACAGATGTGGAGGGGCATTGCTCGGGTCTCCCTTCAAGAAGGAGCTTGACATTCAGCTGCGAGGAGAGAAGCCAGCTAATAGCTTCCAACCATAACACTTCAGGTTGCGCCTCGGCTTGCAAAGGAACCCTCTAGCCAATGACTGGGTGTGGTGGGCCACTTCTACCCAAAATGGGACTCCTTGGACAGGTAATCTTTGCTCCAAGGCAGCCAATTGGGTTAGCAGAGACTCAGTGAGATCTGAATCATTCTCTGAGGCTCTCCTTGTCTTGTCGTTCCTTTTCCTTTCATAGATGTCAGATGTGCATCATGGTCTAAAGGGTTTTTCTGTCCAGTTCTGCTCCCTCCCCCTCTTATCTGTCATAAGCAATACCTCTCCAAGAAACTGCATATACTCCTAACTCCATCTCATGGGCTATTTCCCAGAGGATCCAATTGAAAAATACATATCACCTTGTTTAACATTACTACCACCTTGCAAAGTAGGTGGTAATATCCCTATTTTACAAACGAGGAATTTGAGGGCCACAGAGATAGAAGGGGGAGCTGTAATTCAAACCCTGGTCTGCTTATAATTCAAACCCCACTTCCTATTCAAATTGTTAGTAGAAAGGAAAGTTTTGCTAGTGTTATCCTAGTCCGAGTGAAGACAAGAACCCAAAGTGAGATAAGGGTTCTTTTGCCCCTTTGGAGATTTGGCTGAGCCAAGGAATGTTCTGTGTAGAGCTCTGGTCCCTGAGGCTTCTGAGACACAGCTGCTACCATGATGAAGAGCATGAATTTCTGTGCATGAACCTTTTGGCGATCTGGTGACACCTACAGATCCCTTCTCAGAGTAATACATTTTAATGCAAAAAATAAAAAAAAGGAAGATTGCAAGGGAAACCAATCATATTAAAATAAAGTTATGAAAATATATTTAAAAATCTGCACTATACTAACATATAGCTTCTCTATTAATGTGTTAAATAACAAGATCTAGCAGCAGGTCTTATACGTACCATCATTTTGAAGTAGTTCTGAACTTCAAAGATACTTGGAGAGGTCTAGAACAACTCCAATGTGAAATGAAAAATCTATGGTTTACATTGGTGACAAAGTCACAGATCATGTTCACGTTACTGGGACTTGCTACTAGCATTCATAACTGAAAAACATGCCAAATTTCAGCTAGAGATTAGTGAAAATAAAGATGTAATTGATTCCCATGCAAGTTCATGAACCCTAGATTAAGAAGCCTTTCAATAAATTCCGGTAATACCTGACAAACCATGTAGCAAATTCTAACTCACTCAAAACTTTATGATCATTCTCAAAAATGCAGTATATGAACCTTCAGAGAGGGACCAATGAGTTCTAGAAGCCATTAAAGGATCCCCAAGAATAAATTACAGCAAGTAACCCTACTTGTTTTGTGATAAGATCACAGACTAACAGGGAAGCCCAATGTGTAGCCATATTATATTTGAAAGTCCCTTGACCCAAGTCCTCATATCTTTTATCTAAGATAAAGAGATATGTGCTGGACAATAATGCAGCTGGTTGACTTCCTGGCCACTTCAGCCACAGTCTCCAAAGGGTCAAAGTCAAGCTAGACAATATGTTCTAATCACATCTTTGAGGACTCAGCCCTCAGCCCTGGCTGCTCCAACAGTTTTGTTTTGTTTTGGTTTGGTTTGGTTTTTTTTTTTTTTTTTTTGCAGGGACTTGCCTGATGACTAAGAAAACCGACTGAGCCAATTCTCAAAAGACGTGAAGCCTGGAGGCTTGATAAATACTCTGGATTAGCAGAGTCAAAATCCAAAGTGATTCTAGAGAGCCAGGAAAAAAAAAATGAACAAAATTTCTCAAGAAGAAATTTAATAAGGATGGATGCAAAGTCAGACATTGAAATTAACAAGTATGACTGCAGGTGCAGAGGATGGCAGTGTGGGGTGGGGGAGAGCTTACAAGCAGCATACCCAGTGCTAGAGACTTAGGGACACTACATTTGTCACGTACGTAAGCCGGTGCTACCGTAGGCCGCACACTATTGTCCAGAGTAAGGGAGGTGAGACTCTTCTCTAAGCTGGATGGCCCAAATCCAGGGGTGGGAGTGAGTTGGGGTGTGGGCTGTACTAGGAGTCATACTCAAAGGACTTGAAATAAACAGGCTCGCACTCGGAGGAGAGCTGAAGGATCCAAACTCTATGACATAGGAGTAGTGATTGAAGCCACCAATAGCATTTGGTCTGACAAAGAATACTTTTGAAAGGAAAGGGACGAAAAGATCTGATCGTTTTTTCCCAAAGGCCGTTATGGAGAACCCGGGTCAGCAAACATTTTCTGCAAAAGGCCAGATAGTAAGTTTTCTGCTTTGCTGACCTGCGGCACATCGGATTCTGTGGCAGCTACACACTGTGCCATTGTATGCAAAAACAGCCATCGACAGTACATGAATGAGTGCCGCTGTGTTCTAAAAATAACCTTATTTACATAAACCGGTGGAGGGTCAGATTTAGCCTAGAGGACATAGTGTGTTGACCCCTGATACAGAAGGAGGAAAGTAACATTTACTTCGAGTATACTCTGTGTCCCACATCTGCACATCATCTCATTGATTCCCCACAGAACTCCTTCAGGGTAGGTCCTATCTTCCCAATTTACAGATGGGAAAACTGAGGCTCCACATATTGTCATACTTGTATACTTCCTATCCAAGTTACTAAGAAAATCTGCTTCAAGCCCCACAGCTATCCTATGATAGCCCTAGAATTCTAACAAGGGTCCATCACAGCATTCCCTTGAGAATGGGAAAGGGGTCTACTTCTGACATGATTCATCACCCTAGCGACAGCAAACAGCACATCTGTGAGGGCCACCGAGCCCCAGGAGCATCCTGAGAAATACAAAGACCATGATTCCAGTCATGAGGGGGCGACCTGGGTCACTGTGGCTGAAAGCCGTGATGAAGTGATCTGTGGTGCCTGCTCATATTTTTGGGAACAAACCAGCTGAGGGTTTTTCTCATTGTTTTAAGCACTTTTTTTTTTTTAATTAGATGATTCATTAGCCACAGGGGTATTTTCCACAGCACCACTCACCACAGCACCTCCTGCCAAGACCAAGGTCGCAGGCAAGGGTCTCTGCGTAGTCGCAGCATCACGGTTAAAGCAATGCAGTAACATCTCCCCGTCCAGGCAAAAGAACTGCTCTCCCCTCTCTCTGCCTCCTCTCCCCCTTCCCTCCCCATCCCCTCCCCTGCCCCACCTCTACCCCCTCAGCAGAGCCCTTGGAAGCTTCCTGAGCTCCAGCCAGCCTCCAGGTAGTGCCTCCCTCCTCTGTCCTCTTCCACACTGCCATAATCACACCTATTATCACACTTGTTTCTTAGAAGGCCATCCCAAAGGCACGAGCTGCACATCACTTGTCACTGCGTCCTGGTGCTCAGACAGTACCTGATACACAGACTCGCTCAATAAGTCTTTAATTCAGCTTCCCTTAAAAACGTCTCAACCAAACGCATTCACCTGCATTTCCCATTACCTTCTATGGCAATCACTGAACAAGTTAGTCTGTCTCACCTTATGGATGGAAGAAACTGAGGCTCTAAAAGGTGCCTAGACTGAGGGAGGTGCCTAGACTGAGGCAGTGCCTAGACTGAGGCAGAGGGAACTCACAGTGTCTTCTAGAAGTCAGGCTTGTTCCTCCTAGGATGGTGTTCTGTGTCATTCCTCCACTCAGGCCACATCAGCCATGTTGCTGACCTGCACAGCTTTTCTTTAGTGATTCCTGAAGGAGACTGGTTTTTTTTTTCTTCTGTTTCAAATCAATGTCTAAGAGCACCTGGGTGGTTCAGTCAGTTGAGCATCCAACTCTTGATTTTGGCTTAAGTCATGATCCCAGGATCATGGGATCGAGCCCCAAGTTGGGCTCCATGCTGAGTGTGGAGCCTGCTTAAGATTCTCTCTCTCTCTCTCTCTCTCTCTCTTTCTCTCTCTCTCCCTCCCTCTGCCCCTCTCCCGCACTTGTGTTTTTTTTTTTCTCTCTCTCTCTCTCCTCGCTCTGTCTCTCTCAAAAAAAATCAATATCGAAAGGCCACTTCTAGAGCAAACTGAGAGTAAACTAACTGGATAGCCAATCTTACTCTGGACCCACTCTGCCATTGTATTACTAGGATTGCCTTCCTCATGGGTAGCTTCCTAGACCCAACACAATATCAAGAAGAAAGCAAGGCTCCAGAAGTCAGACAGACCGGAGATTTCATCCTGGCTCTGCCATTTATCAGCTGTGTGACCTTAAGCATGTTGCTTAATCTCCCAGGGCCTTGATTTCCTCAACAGTAAAATGGGATTAAGGATGCCTATTTTGTAGGCAGTGACATTAAGAAAAATAATGCGCCCACAAAAAGAAGTTGTAAAATGTTTACATAGATGAGAGAGATGATACACTGACAAATGATAGACAGATCCTGATAGATACAATATAGACGATGACAGATGATAGATAACAGATTAGGTCAGTAGGTGGATAGATTGGAGCATTAATATTAAGCTTATTTTGTAACTCGAAGAAATTGAACGTTAAAAGTTTAGGTAAAGGAGAAGTAATGACATTCTCATTTTGGATGAGGGGCCTGAGACTCAGAGATAGGTGATAACTCGCCTAATGGGAATTATTAGCACACAGCTAATAATTGAGCCCATCCTGTCACACACCCTGCCCTTATATGGTTCCCAGCATGTTCTTGGCACTCAATGAGCACTTGAAGGTGAATTAACTAAGGAATGGTAGGATGTGGTCTAAAAACACGCAGCATAATCCAGGAGTATGGCTCTCTGGTCTTCAAGTAGGATCATCCTGGTTGCATCACTGGGATCAATAGTCCTACGTGAGTTTTAATGACGCCAACAACTTTCGCAAAGCAGAGAGGCTGGAGCTCAAGAACACAGGAATTTTAACTGCTCTCATCTAGTGTTTATGACTATTCCCAAACAAGTAAGGTCAAGTTCTCTTACCCTGAGAATATTACAGAAATAGAATTCCACTTAGCGATATTCAATACACCATCAGTTCTCGTGTGTTTTAATGTTATAGAACCTGGCCGAGTTCCATAAACACAGAGAGCCATGATGGTATCATGGAAAGAGAACTGGACACAGTGTAAGGAGACACGGCTTCAAATCTCAGTCTCTGTGAACTCTAGGAATGAATATTAGCCCCTTTGCCTCTATTTCTCTATGTGTAAAATGGAAAAATAATACTTGCCCTCATCCATTTCAATTAAGGATTAAGTGGGATCATGTATATTAAAGCGTCTGTCTTGATGCTTGGCACATAGAAGGTGTTTACTAAATCTTTGTCCATCTGATGGGAGGCACATGCAGTGTCTAGTATAATATACATGCTTAATAAGATGCTATCCAGTCAGTTCCATCCTAGCATTATACCTGGGTCCCTAGAAGGGACTTAATAAATGTGTGTTCACTCAGTGGAATATTTAACCAATGACTGCCATAGTAGTTGCTTAATGAATGTTCATTCATTCAGTGGATTCCTGGCAGAGTGCATAGCACTTAGTCGACGCTCGATAAATGTTGGTTGAATTCAAGTAAGGAAAATGGAACATTATTCATTCAATGAGATTTTGCAATCCCATAAATATTGCATGTCGTTGCCAGTGCTTTACAAAGTGAATCAACCATTGCTGAAATGTTAACAAATGTTAACAAACCATTGTAAATATTTTCCAAACATACAGCATTCCATGAATGTGCCATAATAACACTGGTAGCACTAAACGCCCCCTGGACCCTAAACAAGCGGCAGGAGAGTGCAGCATATGAATTAATTTGGAAGTCGACAAAAATCCATCTTCACAGGAAAAAATGCAGCTGCACAATCCTTCCTATGCTTCCTGCCCAGAGCTAAGCTTGACAATTGTTCTGGCAGATCACAGAGACACCGGATCCCGAGGAAGAATTCCCAAGGGTAGGCAGTGACCATCAGGAATTAGAAATGCGTATACGCAAATGTGTGCGTATGTGAGAGTGCATGTATCCATAAAATCTTTTAAAGGACTCGTCTTTGAACGTTTTGCTTTATTTAAGTTCTTTGTAACAATAAAGCAATTCCCTTAAGGAAAAGGGGGGATGGCTTTTCACAGTGTAATTTCTCCTTTTAGAGACCACATTCTCTAGAATGGCCAGCAAGCAGAGACCTCAAAGAAAGGAAGGAGAGATGCCTTCACCAGACATTTGTTTTTCCAGTTAATCAGAAGTCCGGGAGGAAGAGACAAACTGTACAGGGTTCCTTTGCTGAGAAGGTGAGTGACAGTGTAGTTCAGTTCTGAAGAATGTGCATGAGTTCTCTGGGCAGCAAAGGTGGAAAGAGAGCTTTTCAGGTCTGAAAGGGAAAGTGGCATTTAAGGTACAGCAAGGAGTTCCGTACGGCTGGGGATCAAGTGTGTAGGACCAAGAGGCAAGTAGCAGGAAGGGACACTGAAGAGGTTAGTAGCAGAAAGGGACACTGATGAGGGGGCAGGCTAGGAGACTTTGGAGCCACGGTTCATGATCTGTGAGGAATGCTATGCTTGTATCTCTCTGATAACGCTTACCTCCATCAGCCTTATTTTAGACTTGGTTGTTTAATATGGATTTTTTTTTTTCCACTTCCTTCTTCCAGTCTGTTATCCCTTGAGACCAGGATGTGTGTGTATGTGTGTGTGTGTGTGTGTGTGTGTGTGTGTTACCTTTATTCGTATTTGCAAGTCTGGCTTAGCACGTTACCCATAATTAGCACAAAACAAGTCCCAGAGTAAATAAGAAGCAAAGACACCCTCCCAGAAGCGAATATCTGCTGCCTACTATCATCGCCCTTTATACACAAAGTCAGTTTTCCTTGTTAACACAGGAAAAAGTTCCTTCGGGCATTTTAAACCGAAGGGCATTTTAACACTGGGAATGAGGGGCTCATATAATCCTTGGAAAGCTAGAGGAGCCACTCCGGGGTGGGGGGGTGTTACTGACTCAAGTGCACACCTCTGAAGCTAAGATTCAGAAGTCAGCCCACTGCTGCTTCCGACTTAAACTTCCAACACGTCTCATTCTCAGAGAGCCAGTGACCACAGCACATGCCATAATCTGAGTCAACCCCCAGACACACATGTGTCTATGACCCCACTTACTGACAGCAATGACAACAGGACTGTGGATTCCAAGTCCCTTCCAACTTGTAAGTCTCCCGGAATTTCATCTCCCTGGTGGGACTTCATTTGCTTCCAAAACACCTCACTGCAAGGGAGTCAGGGAAATGGACTGTCTAGTCTCCCAGGCCCTGTGGCAAAGAAAGATCCCTAAGAAGGGGGCGGGAATAGTCACCTGGTTCTAACAGAAAATAGCCAGCACAGTCCAAGATAATTCAAATTACTCCCCGCTTAATACATGAAGTATGCTCAAAACGAAAACAACCCCAAAACAAAGCAAAAAGCAGACGCCTCCTTCTAGCTTGGATAAAATTTTCTAGGAAATAAAAAGATTATTTCTAGTACATTTATTTTTTATCTAAACTGCGAAACACCTGCTTTTTTCCCCTTCTCTTTCCTCTTCCTCTTGCTTTCTCTTCCTTTCTCTTCCCTTTCCTCTCTGAATTCAGTGTGAACCCAGTAGTGGGGACAAAACGGGTCTGGCTGAGGTGGCAAAGTCGTGGCAGTTAAGAGTAGGATGTCAGAGCTCAGCCTACATGGGGGCAGCCCGGCACACGGCGTGAGCTTCTGAGCGGGATCAGGAGGGATCCCTGTGGGGACACAGCCCAGCGTGAGGTGTCAGAGCCTGTGCAAGGAGAAAACAGCATCTGGGGGGGGGGGGGATGGTCAAAAAGGGGGGCGTTAAAACCCAAGAAAGGTGACGGGAATATCTATGTGGGGTGATATCCCCATGCAGGGCGTCAGCCTGAGAGAAGGCATCCACACAGGGGGAGGGGACAGCGACAGAAACAGAAGACAGGTAACACATGGAGCTAATCATCAGGAAATATGTAAGGAATGGTGGAAGCCAGCTTTTTCACTATGGGAGAAGGGAGTCACAGTACACAAAAGGAGAAAGCTAAAACAAATCCTGTGGTGTTAGTCTGGAATAGAACTATGAGTGTAAACTCGTTATTGTCAATATGTACATAAATAGATATAGAAAAAAATGTACGTGTAAATGTGAATTTGTGTGTGTGTGTGTGTGTGTGTGTGCGCGCGCGCCTTGGCTGTGTCCACCAAGGACCTATGAACAGTGACACCTCGATGAGCACAATGAGCACCCACATCCTGGATTTCAAATAACATCGTGCACTAATAGGAACCAGAGTTCCTTGAACAAATGACTGATTCCAGAACCGGCACAGGGAAAAGCACAAGATGAGCCTGAAACATCTCGTTGTGCCAGAAAATAAGGAAAGATTTGAAGAATGATGGGGACCTGTTAAAAGGACACAGAAGCCAGAGTAAAAGGACTCCCACTGGCCAAATCTGGGACACTTTGAACATCAAAATAAACAATGAGAGCAAAGGATGATAACTCCGAATAAAATCGAAAACAGGGAGTCTGCTGATGAACACCTTAAAAAGGAAACATTTGACCAAGAACAGAGTATTTACATAGTTGCAGAGCATCTCCTCACAAGATTATGGAGAGAAGGAAGAGGGGAACTTGACATCCCTGGCGAATCATGCTGTAGGAAGTCATCTTAATAAATGGTCACCCACGGCAGGACAAGCCGGGACCGTGCACCGGGTGCTGGAATGCAGCGAGGAGAACAGCATCACCTGTGATACTCCTGCCAGAGAGGCACAACTCGGATGACCTCAGGGAGAAACATCAGAACAACTCAGTGCAACAGGCGGACGCTCATGAAATAGCTGGCCTGTAATCCTCACAAGTGTCAAGGTCAGGGAAATAAGGAAAGACTGAGAAATTGTTCCATGCTAAAGGAGGAAAAAGAGATGTGACAACTACAGACAATGATTCCAAAGTGGAGTTTTTTAGAAGGACTCACAGGGCATTATGGGTACAATTGGTGCAATTTGAGAGGAGTCTGAGGGTTTGTAGGAAATACCTTCTTGAGTGTTCTGGGGTTGTAGGACACCGGATTGATAACCTATTTCCAAATAATCCAGAAGGGCTAAAAAAAAAAAAAAAAATGATTTTTTTGTGTTGTACTTGCAACTCTTCCATAGGCTTGTGGATATTTCAAAATAAGATTTACTTTTTAAAAATTGTAAGTACCCAAGTTCCAGGGAATCTAAGTTTATGAAATCAATAAATCCTCACCTGTCTTACAGTTTCAAAAACACACTCCGTTTAAACCATCCAAACAAATAAGAGCCCTTTGTTTTTCCACGTCAGACGTGGGAAATATAAAATGAAACTCTACTGATGAGCTTTCTGGAACATGCGGTACTCCTGGAGGCTGCATGAGATACAGACCCGCCTCTAACCTTCCAGTGTCTATTATAATGTGTGGAAAGAAGACTTGGTTAAGAGTAAGACGACCCGGAGTCTAAACGTCATTTTTGCCACTTCCTAAATATGCTACTTTGAGCAACTGCTTACCCTCCCTAAGCTTTGGCTTCCTTAACTATAAAATGGAGATAATAATATTTACTTCACGGTATTGTTGGAAGAATTAAATACAATAATGGGTGTGAACCTGCCTACAGAATGATTGGCATAGGAGCACCAGGATTTCGTTGTGTTAATTGCACAACAATTTAATCTTATATAACCCAACAAAGTTCCTTTGACCCTGGTATAACTTCTCCTGCTGAAAGCTGGATGCATTTGCCATTTACTCACTCATTTCTCACTCAGCTGTGCACTTACTGCTTGATAAATACTTACTGGGAATCTACTATACCAGGCACTAGGTCTCCAGTCAGAAGAATAAACCCCAAGTTACCATTTTTTTTTTCCCTACAGAAAGGAAGATACAATGGGAAACAATGCTTTACATACAGCTGTGGATTATGAATTTAAATCAGTTTAATAATCCAACCCAGGGTGTGTTTGCATTTTATTCCCTCTCTTTTATTGTAGCTATCGAACCCACCCACTTCTCCATCACATACATATTTATTTTCCAATGAGTTCTGAAAGACTTCCAAGGTAGAGCAAGAGACAGGGAATGCAGCTGACGTCTGCCTCCCCCTGGGAATTATGTCACTCCTTGACTTAATTCCTCCTGACATTTTCCCCATTGTACTTTCTGCTCTTCATCAAAATACATCCCTCTGAAAACAAATGTACTTATTGACTGCCCAGGACAATCTTGGAAACAGTTGCAACTGGTCATGTGTAGAGTTAAAAAAAAAAAAAAAAAAAAAAAAAGGCAGCAAAATGTGGAGACCCGTTCAGAAGGTCCACAGAGCACAAAAGGGTTGATTTGGATCTCCAGAGTCCTGGGTTTTCTCTGCAAACCCCACTCAGTCAAGATAGAGGGATTTATTTTTCATTTTTAGGCCACTGACAATTTTGTTTGCTTAAGCTTAATTGTTCCCGGATATTGAGAGAGTACAGAAGGTGACTGTATATTTGATTTTAATGACTCTTTTTGGCCTTGATTTAACATCCTCAGTGAAAAAAATTACCAACGCACATGCAAATAGGGCTTTTCTTGTTGTTTTTCGGTTTTCTTTTTCCTGAAGAAGTTCTCAAGGAGGTGAAATGTGGATAAAATCCAGCTGTGCAGCCCAAGCCCCTTCTGTAAGGGGACAGTTTTTTGTCACTGAACTGGACGTCACAAGCACAGAGGCTGGAGAGGGCGAGAGCAGAGAGGACGGTGGCTGTGTCCTCAGCCAGCTACAGGGGAATCCACACGCCTCCCCACTCCCGCATCTCCCGCTTGTCCCTCTGCCCCCTGCAACCCGACTTTCGTCTGCCTGCACCGTTTCTTCCAAAACGTATCAATGGCACCATCCTGGGGTCACCCCCCTTCCCTGACTGCCCAAGAACACTTTTAACTGCCAGAAATAGGGCAGGACTTTCAGAAAAGCATGAAATCAGAGACATCAATTGTGAAATAACTGTTGTGTGACGCCATCATATCGTGCAGTCAAGGGCCCCCTGAGGTGGGGAGGCCACCTCCACCCCTCCCACTCACCAGCATCTGGTCTCGAGCTAGGTGCAGCATGAGTACCCCACAGGCTGCCTTTCCGGCCTCGCATCATCCGACAACACCTGGTGAAGGTGGCCCACCCTAGAAACCCTTTCCTCCCGGGACTTCGGCCCCCTCCGCCGCCTCTCCCCCTGCGCCTCTCCAGCCAGGCCCCTCTGGTGGTCCTCCTCAGACTCAGTCTTTTCTCGGTCCTCCCTTTGAATTTGGCATAACCCAGGCCTCGGACACCAGCAGGAAGAGCAAAATGCCAGCCATTACAGAAACTCGGGGATAGAGTAAATAGATTTTCAAAAAGTATACTCAGTGGTATTGCTTAATATGTAACAAAGGAAATAGATGTCTTTTTTTTTTTTTTTTTTTTAAATACAAATCCTTAAAGGTAATGTTCAGTAAAACTCCTGAGTTGGGAAGGCACGAGAATGATGCAGTGATTCTTAGCTGTACCCATGACCCGCAGAATTCTATCAGTTTGTTTTTCTAGGTTCTTTTTGTGTGGTGTGTATATGGTGAGGGGGTATGTTTACCAAAACAATAGGAGAGCTACGTTGAAGGTTGAGAAATGCTGCTCTCAATAACCTCATCCACACCCACGGCTTCGATCATTCCTAAAAGTGACAACTCCCAAAGCTCTATCTCCATCCAGATCTCTCCATGGAACCTCCGATCCATGAATGGCCTGCCAGCTGGATGTTTCCGCTGGTGAGTCTCCAACCCAGCAGGTCTGAAGGGGAGCCCGCCATCTTCCCCGCACCCTGCTCCCCGTCTCTGCAAGTGGCACCGCTGTCGGTCCCATTACCCGGGCCAGGGGCTGGGGATGCCGCCCTTGTCCTTGCTCTTCCCATGCAAGGGTCACCTCTAAAACATCTCATATACCCATCTTTTCCTCTCCATCACGGCAGACACTGCCTCCGTGCTGGCCCTCTCTCCAGTGCTTCTTAGGAGAGTAAGTCTCCAAACTGGGTTCCTTGGCTTTGAATCCTCCTTCTTGGCTATCCCCCACACGGTTGGAAAATGCCCATTTAAAATATGGGTCCAGGGGTGCCTGGGTGGCTCAGTCGGTTGAGCGTCTGACTGTTGATTTCAGCTCAGGTCATGATCTCATGGTCCTGGGATTGAGCTCCATGCTGGGCGTGAAGCTTACTCAAGATTCCCTCTCTCCGTCTCTCTCTGCCCCTTCCCTGCTCATTCTCTCCCTCTCAAAACAATAAAATAAAATAAAATAAAATAAAATAAAATAAAATAAAATACAGGTCTAAACAGTTCACTCACTCACTTGCTAAACATAATCTGGTGGTTCATTGTTGCTTACATAATAAACTTTACTATTCTCAAAACAACTGTGGAAGGGCTCATGGCAGGAGGGCTCCATCCTACCCTCCCTGCTTCCTTTCCTGCCAGCCCTCTTTCAAATTCTACTTTCCAACTACTTTATTTCCCCATCCCCCACAGTCCTTCTCACCTGCAGACTTTTACACACACAGTTACCTCTGCTAGAATTCCTGCTCCCCACCTGGCTACACATAGCGAACTCTGTTACTTCCTACAGAACCTAACTGAGGGTCACCTTCTTATGGAGCCTTTCCAAACTCCTCCAGGTAAAAATAATTGTTCCCTCCACAGTTTTCCTGCTGTACTAGCCACAGGCTTCTTTAAGCCTTTGTCAGGTTTGTAAATTTGATTATTTTATTAGTGTCTATCTTCCCCTAATATCATGTACTCTTTGAGTATAGAAGCTTAAACAACATATACATCTGTTTCCCCAGAAATTAACACAGAGCCTGACACAGAGTAGGAAATGAATGAATGAATGAATGAATGAGGAACTGCAAGTGACTACTACCTTTTCCCAGGATTATTGTCTTCTCAAGTCCTCTGGGACATAATAGGGCCAGACAGGGTCATGAAGTATTACAATTTCTTTTCATTAGCTCTCTAATGGTGCATAACAAATTATCCCACACTTGGTGGCTTAAAAATCAATCATCATTTATGATTTCCCTGTGGATAGGGAATTTGGACAGGGCACTTCTCCCTTCCTCGAGGATAAGTCTGAGACCTTTTCTAGAAGACTGAAGGGCTGGAGGCTGGGATTATCTGAAGGCTCATTTCCTCACATGCTGACATTGACGGTCGGCTGAGGTTTAGCTAAGGCCAGAACACTTCCATGTGGTTTCTCCATGTGGCTTGAGTGTCCTCACAACTGGGTGGATGGATTTCAAGGACAAATGTCCTAAAAGTGAGAAGAGAAGAGAAGAGAAGAGAAGAGAAGAGAAGAAGAAGAAGAAGAAGAAGAAGAAAGAAAGAAAGAAAGAAAGAAAGAAAGAAAGAAAGAAAGAAAAAGAAACAGAAAGGGAACAGGTGGAAACCATTTTGCTTTTTTATTACATAGCTTTGGAAGTCCTGCAACATCACTTCTGCCACATTCCTTGACTGAGGCAATTACAAAGGTCCATTCAGGTCCAAGTGAAGAGGACATGGACCCCACTTAGTGATAGAAGAATGTTAATATCACATTTAATAGGAACATGCAGGATGACATATACATTGGTGTGGCCATACTCGGAAAATATTTGCCATGATCTTCAAGGAACACCGCCCTCTGCTATTATGGGCTAGTGTGGGCACTACCTTAATCTCATGAGGCGCTTGGAGCACATTAATGTATAACCCAAAATGGCTACCCAACTTTGTCATCAACATTTGTGTTCTGAATATCAGATGAGAGCTTTCCATTCCATTAGCAAGAGCCCTTTGCTACTCAAGGACATGCTACTCTGCTAGGAAGATTGAAGGGAATGATGTAGGATCCATTTATTGAATTCACTCACAGAACACCAGGCTGTGTAGATGAATCAGGCTTGTCCCCTGCCTTCCAGAAGCAAATATACTCAGAACCACTTCTTGCTACACTGCACTATCATCCTTGAACCAAGTTAGTACACTTCTACTGTCTTTTCCCCTCGAGATAGAAACGTGGTTCCAGACGCAAAATGGACCCTGCAGATATGTTACGTCATGTCCAAGCCCAGGTACAAATACAATTTTGGGTCCCAAGCTGAGGCTCTCTGTTGCACAAGGAAGAATGGAAAAACCACCATAAAGATAAAACATATAATATTATTAATCATTGAAATGTGTAGATACCATAGGACTCAGTTTCCTTGTGTGAAAAAAACTACAACCCTGGGGCCAAACCCTGTCAGCGGGCAGTTTTTGTAAATAAAGTTTTATTGGAACACAGCCATGCCCATTGATTTAAGAACGGTTTATGGTTTCTTTCTTGTGGCAGAGTCAGATTGTTGCAACAGAGACTGTCTGAACCCACAAAACCAAAAATATTTACTATCTGGCCCTATACAGAAACAAGTTTGCTGACCTTGCTCTGGAGACAAGACTAAATCTGAGTACCTGCTCGCATTAATCACAGCAGCTGTCATTTATCATGTATTACCTATATGCCAGGTCCTGTGCTGGGAACACTTCTGCGTGTTATCTTTAAACTTTACATAGAGCCACCAGGGAAATATAATTATCATCATCGTGCAGGCAGAGAAACTCGAGACTTAAGGAGGTAAAAATGTATAAAGCCAGTGGTGGAATTCAAACCCAGGTCAGCACGATGCCAAAGGCCATGCTCTTCTCTTCACACCCGTCAATACAAGCATGGGGGTAGACCCTGCTGCTTGCTGGCGATCTACGTGAGAAACAACTGATATTCCTGCTGGAATCTGGACGCTGCCATGCATGATCATCGGCCTGAGGAATCTGCACTCGAGCAGAACCACTTTTCCCAGATGACTGCTTGCAGTGGAGGGGATTCATCATCCGGGGAGGTGGGGATCCCAGACATTGCCCCTCGAAGCCCTTGGAATGAACAGAGAGAGACAGGCCCCTGGAGCCCACAGCACACACTTCCTCCCAGCAGAGACAGGGGATTGGAGCTACGTATGGACGTGTACGTGGACATGGGGACACACCACCACCTCCCTCCAGAGCTCCTCGACTTGGGGGGGTTGTACAGGCCATCTGGAGCATCAGTCACATCAGGTGGCTTTTATCCGGACAGCAGCCACTACTGTGATGACACTCCCGTCAGCACCTGCCAAATTCCAAATTAGCTGGGAGCTGTGCCCCTCAGTGGAAGTGTGCATTCCCAGATCCAGAGGGTTAGACTCCCTACGAGGTGGGAGAGAGAGACGGTTGGAGGTACGTGCCCACAAGACCATGGGCATCTGCTAGGTGTTCCCTGAAAACTCGCCTATCACATCCTCATTGGCATCAAGACCCAAGTCTCGGCTCTGCTAAAGAAAAAGAGGGCTTTGTGCACCGCGTTCTGAGGCAGCTTTCGGTTATTGCTATTTTTTCTTAATTCTCTCGTTACACACGTTGTTGCCAAGTATGCACTATGTGTCAGTTCTAGGCATTAAGGATAAGCAATAAGTAAAAGAGAAAACATTCCCTGCCCTTAATAATAATTACGGTGTGCTTAGTATATGCCAGAACTCTTCTAAAACCTGTATGGGTAGTAACATCTGTAAAACTCACAGCAACACTATGAGGTAGGTACCAGTGTTATCTCATGTCATAAAAGAAGAAACTGAGGCACGGGCATATTCATTCATTCAGCAAATACATCACACACACATGCACACATACATACATCCTGTGTTAATATTCACAGCAACCGGCATGTATACAGCTAGAGCCCCAAAGTTTTAAAAAAGTCTTTTCTTTTTTTTGGGGGGGGGGGGGGCTCAGTCAGTTGAGCGTCTGACTCTTGATTTCAGCTCAGGTCGTGATTTCACAGTTTGTGAGTTCGAGACCCATGTTGGGCTCTGCACGGATAGCATGGAGCCTGCTTGGGATTCTCTCTCTCTCTCTCTCTCTCTCTCTCTCTCTCTCTCTCTCTTCCCCTCCCCCCATCTCAAAATAAATAAATAAACTTAAACAAAATCCTTAACCATACATATTTGCACATGTTCTTCTCATTGCACCTTCCCTGCTAAGAAGGACATTTTATGGATGGTAAAGTCCTGAGAGGCTTACAGGGCACAAGATCACCTCGCTGGGTGGGGCACCAGCGTCAGGCCAACGCTATTCCGTGGATGGACTGGACGAAGAGACGCTACGGGTTCCTCTCGGCTTTACAACCTGAGGGATAATTCCCGCGTGGCTTGCCCTCCCACCCTGCCCTGTGTCCCCTCGAGAGTCTTCCTGCCACACCCCGCAGAAATTAAATGTCACTCGGCAAGTGCAAGGTACACCTAGAACCCCATCCCCCCAACCAGGAGGTAAAGAGGCTGGGAACCGGCCCCTTGGCTTCCGAGTCCTACCCGGAACAGCCCTGCTTTCACCGTCAGGACAGAACATCCCCACCCAAATCGAGCCAGCGGGGCAGCCAAGTGCTCCCATGGGAGGGTCCCAAAGCCCCCACTACGCCACGTCTGCCTCCTCCCCGAAAGGCTGTGAGGACCTCTGACTGTCTGAGGGGCACAGTGGGAGCAAGCCATCACCCACAGGGAGGAAGAAAGATGGCCTTTGAGAGAGCTAGAAGCAATGTGGGAGTGAAGACAAGGTGTGTGGGGAGCTAGGATAAGATAAAGGAAGGGAGCCTGAAAAGCAGCAGGTGTCGCTTCTTTCTTGTAAGTTCTTTTAAGTTTCTTTCTGTGAGTTCTGTGAGGCTCTCGGAATCACTGAGATCAGCTTCCTGGGGGGCCTGAGAACTATCTCCCAACACCAGCCCTTCCACTGGGTTTTACTGCCCTGGGTTGGACAATGGTAATCCCTGAAGTGCAAAAACAATCTTATTAATGCCAGATGCCAAGAGCTGAGTGTGCCGTCCCAGTGTGAGAATCAGTGGCACCCACTGTGCAGATGGGTTGTAAAGACAAAACGGATTCAGCTGATGATCTCAATATGGGTTTGTTCAATCACTGATTGATTCAGGAAATATTTCTGGAGTACAAAGTGTCAAGCACCATTCTTTGTTGTTAGGGAGACAAAGGGGGACAAGGCAATAAGGCATATCCCTGCTTGTTCTGTGGAACAAACCAGCAAGTACACAATGTACCACAGTGTGATGTGATGAGGGCTGGAGCGGAGGGATGGGCAGGAGAGAGAGAAGCACTCACTCTGATGAGACCAGGAATGGGCTGATAAGACTCTCAGTACGGGCAAACACTTAACCATACTCAGGAACTTACTTCACCTCCTCATGCCTCAGTTCCTTGCCTACAAAATGGAAATAAACTAGTTCTTTCCTTGCAAATGTGTTGTGGGGATTCAATGTTAATATACATAAAGTTCTTTTTTATTATTTAAAAGAAAAAAATGTTGAACGTTTATTCATTTTTGAGAGACAGAGCGCAAGTAGGGGTAGGGCAAAGAGAGAGGGAGACACAGAATCCGAAGCAGGCTGTCAGCACAGAGCCCGATGCAGGGCTCAAACTCGTGAACTGCGAGACGGTGACCTGAGCCAAAGTTGGACACTTAACTGATTGAGCCACCCAGGCGTCCCTCTATACATAAAGTTCTTAAAGCAGCCCCTGGCACATCCTAAGGATCATTTATGAGCTGTCACTATTGTGTCACTATTAAATGTTCATTATGCACTAGGTCCTGTTCTGAGTGTTTTGTATGAATCAACAACCAACATGGGGGAGACTCTTGTCGACCCCGGGAGGCACAAGGAGGTTGGGTGATGCAGTTGCATGGCTTATTAGTGCTGGAGCTGAGATTTGAACCCAGGCGGTCAGGTTCCCAAGTCTGTGCTCTTGACCTAATACTGTTCCGCCTGTCTGTGCCCTGACCCAGCACAGAATGGTCGGGGGTGAGTGGGAAGCCGTTCCAGACGACATAACCTTGGAGCTGGTTTTTGATGACAGTTGTTCTTTACAAGGAGGTGGGGGGTGGAACAGTGATGTGTCAAGGGCGTTCGTTCAAGGGCACTGGTTTGGAAGTAAGAATCCCCAGCCCACCATTTGCCCACAGCACAACCTCCAGAGTTGCAGGGTATCTCCGTTTCCTCATGTGTAAAATGGGGATCACTCGTCCTACCTTGAAAGGCTGTCACATGGAAGAAATGAACTCACAGATGTGAACCATGTAGGGTGCTACCTGACACGGGACAAGTGCGCAATAAACAGAGACCGTTTCCTCCCAGCCTCGCTCACCTCCAGCTGCCTCACCTGCCTCTTCCACTCTTTCTCCCTCCTGCCCCTCGCTACCACCCACCCATTCTTTTTATGGAACACTGGTGGTCAGTTTCACTTCATCTGGCTTAATTTGTCCAAAAAACACTCTCTCAGTTTTCCTCCTCCCCTCGGGGACCTCTTTCCCCTTCTCCTTCCCAGGCTCCTCTCTCTCTGTCCATCCCTGAACACCACTGTTTTTGGGGTTCCCACTGTCAGCCGTCTCCTCCTTCCCTCTCCACACAGTGTCCCCAGGAATCATGTGGCCACACACTGACAAGTCCCACCTTGGTATGTCCAGAGCAGATCCCCCTTTGGAGCTCTTGGCCCACATCCCCATCTACACCTCCACTGGGATGTCCCAGTGCTATGTGTCCACACTGGAACCATCCTTTTCATCCCCAAACCTGCTCCTCCTCCTGGCACCCCAGTCTCAGTAATCAGTACCACTACCCGCCCAGTTGCCCAAGCTAGAAACTGGGAGTTGTTCTAGAATCTTCTTGCTATTCCACCTCCACATCTAATTAGTCATCGGGTCTTGTTGGTTTCACCTCTTTTGAGACTGTCACCTCTCTCCAGCTCCGCTGCCCCTGCCTAGTTCAGGCTCCTGCCGTGGCTCTTATGGATTTGGTATGGCCTAAAAAAGCTCCTTCTTGCCAGCCTTTGACATCAGAGGCTGACAAATATTTCCTATGATGGACCAGATAATAAATATTTTAAGTTTTGAAGCCATAGCATCTCTGTCACAACTAGGCGACTCTGCCATTGTAGTATAAAAGGAATGACAATCCATAAACAAATAAGCATGTGTGTTTACTGTGTCCCAGTAAACTTTTATTTAGACAGACAGGAGCTGGATAGATTTGGCTCATGAGCCACAGTTTGCCAGCCCTCATTCTAGGCTGTTGCCAAAGTGGTCTAATAAAACTACGCACCTTAGGTAACACGTGTTCTGGGTCCATTTAGCCCCTGAAACACTGCCCTACAAATTAGGGCCAGGCAGGCCACATTCAGCATAGCAGCCCATGAAGAATAGTAGCCAAAATATAAATAAATCTCAAAACACACGACACCAAACTCCTACGAAAATAGAGTTATGGACTTACAATTACCAATTCAACAAAGATTAACTGTGCACCTGTTATGTGCCACACATGCTGGGGCCTGAAGTTCTAGAAGCTCTGGCCTCTGCCTGCAACATGCTCACCATGTAACAGAAGAGAGATAATAGGGCAGGACTATCGGTGAGACCCATGGACATGTCAGAAAGCAACTCTTTCAGGGGTTTGCTCCAAGCTGTTTGCCATAATTATACACAGACATTCCCAGTCTGGTGCCTACTATTCTAGCCTCACTCTTCCTCACTTCCCCAGTGCTTCCGGAACTCCAGCCACACAGAATCCCTCCCTTTTCAGGGCCTTTCACAAATCTCTCTGTCTGTTCATGCTCCTTCCTCTGCTGGAATTGCAAGTTTTCTCTGGCTCATCATGTATCACTCATATGCAGCTCATAGGTGAGTGTCCCTGACAGCTACCAAGTCCTTAATAAATCTCAGTGAATACTGAAACTAATATGACACTGGATGTTAACTAACCAGAATTAAAATAGAAACTTTAAAAAAAAACCTGAATGAATTATTTAAAGGCCCAACTCAATTGTCTACCCTTCCGTGAAGCCCTCCCTGCTTTTCTTGAGCAGAATTAGTCGGCTGCCTTCTCCACAATCCCACATCGCTGTGATCACCGCTTCATCAAACTATGTGGTACACCGTACTAAAATTATTGATTTATGCGTCTCGTGGTCCAATTATCAGTCCCTTAAGGGTAAAGACAGTATCTTAGACACATCAGTGTCCATCGCTCACTTCCCTAACCGGTGTCCCCTTTCCCCAGAATTATCACTACTTGACATATACTTTCTGCTCAAGCTGATTGATAAAGCAATAACTATAAAAAGGAATGAATGAATGAATGAATGATGGACATGAAGTATAATAATGGATATAAATAATCCATATCATGCAGGCACAAAGAAGAGAGGATTCATCCTTACTAAGCATATCAGGAAAAGCTACACAGAGAAGATGGCATGAAAACTGAGCCCTGACGAATTATTAGAAGTATGCCTAGCTTAGGGGCGCCTGGGTGGCTCAGTCGGTTGAGCGTCTGACTTCGGCTCAGGTCATAATCTCGCAGTCTGTGAGTTCGAGCCCCGTGTTGGGCTCTGTGCTGACAGCTCAGAGCCTGGAGCCAGCTTCAGATTCTGTGTCTCCTCCTCTCTCTGTCCCTCCCCTGCTCATGCTCTGTCTCTCTGTCTCTTAATAATAAATAAACGTTAAAAAAATTAAAAAAAAAAAAAAAGCATGTCTAGCTTAAACAGGAGAGGGTAAGGCACACCAGGAGAGGCAAGTGTGAGCAAAATTAAGGTGGAATGAAGGAACGTGGCAGATCTGGGGAGTGATGACACATAGACAAGGCTGGAGCTACAGAGGAGTGGACAGAATGGGGGTGACCCCACTGAGGGCGATAGATTTTATCACGGGGCTGGTGGACAGCCACCGCAGGGGGGTGACACGGTCAGATGCACATCCCAGAAAGATAAGCGTGGGCTAATGATTGGCAAGGGATCAGGCACCAAGAGACCCCTCCAAGGCCACTGCCCTTATCTTTGCCTGACACACTGATGGATAGGACATGGCCTAAGACAGTGAGTGCGGAGGTGGGGCGGGGGGAGGAACGGCTCCATAGATCTTTAAGAAATGACTCAACAAGAGCTCTAATTTTGCAGAAAAAGCTCAGACACACAAGGAGAGGAACCCATAAGCACATGAACTAAAAGATGTGGAGTCAGATCAGGCGATCTGAACTGCCAAGGGACCAGCCTGCTAGCAAACCCCCGGAGGCAAGGAGGTGTTACGGCGAACAGGAAAATCAACCAAGGAGCCATTCCCTCTGTGCTTTACAGGAGCTACAAGAGTGGCGAGGAAAGCCGGGTGCCTGGCGGGGGTTCCTACCGCACTGATGATCCAGAACAACACGTGCGTGACTAACAGCCCTGTAACAGGCCCTTCCTTACGCGCTGTAATGGGAGCCGCGCCGACAGATGTGGCCAGTGTTCCCAGCAATCCTCAGGGAGGGACAACTGCAGGGCTCACTTAGGAAAACAGGTGAGACTCATTCTTGAAACATCCTGGCTGTTGTCGTGCGAGCACGCTGGACGCCCCAAGCATCCCGAAGGCTTCTTCTGCCCCTTAGAGAGAGGGGCGATCCCAGTATCTCCCTAGCCGCGACCCTGTGAGAGCTCACTGTCCTTATCTGTAAAATAGAGGTCACTGTACAGGCTACTGTAAAAGGTGGTTGTGAGCAACGATGAGAAAAGGGATGTGAAACTAGCTTCTCAGTGAACTAAGAAGCACTAATAAATGTTGGGGGTTAGTATTATTAGTTTATGAGCCACGAACTCTACCTGACATTTATCTCTCCGTATTTCTGAGAAAAATGTGGTTTGTTTCTGTATGATTTGTGCAAACCATCCAAAGTGTTAGCGACTTTTTTTTTTTCCTGATCGAAAATAATTTCTTCTCTTAAGAGGGAAGCGGTGCCTTGCTAATGGCAAATACTCCAGAAAGTTTGAGTGTGGTCTTCCTGATGCCATTCAGAGACAGAGGTCAGCCCACCAGCATCTGCAGTGCTCTGAGTGGGCAGAAGGCAGATGGAGCTGACCATAAAGCAAGGAGAGAAGACTTCTGTAGCACATTTCTCAGAAGGTTCCAGGGGCGCCTGGGTGGCTCAGTCATTAAGCATCCGACTTCGGCTGATTTCACGATCATGCAGTCTGAGGGTTTCAGCCCCACGTCGGGCTCTGTGCTGACAGTTCAGAGCCTGGAGCCTGCTTTGGAGTCCCTGTCTCTGTCTCTCTCTGCCCATCCCCCCGCCTCTCTCTCTCTCTCCCTCTCAAAAATAAATACAACATTAAAAAATTTTTTAAAAAGAAGGTTCCCCAGTGGCTTGCCACATCTCCGCCACCGCTTAGAAACTAAGAGAGAGAATAGCTCAACATCTTAAAATGTGCCACTTCTGATTAAAAATTGATATCTACAGGGGAAGAAGGGAGGCTAGAGAGAGCTAAAGAAACTTCGTGTACTAGTTGTAATTACTTACCGGGTTGTTTTTCTTCGTGACAGTATCTTATGTCCATGGGTTTGTTTAGAAAGCACTTCCGCTCTTACCATTCTGCATAGTTCACAGCTAAGCCACGAAGATGAGCATCCCTGTAACTGTTATGGGCCACGCGTAAGAGCCAGAGACACGCAGGCTCAGAGTGGCACGCAATCAGTACCCAGACTGTGATGCCAGACTCCCAGCTTGCCACTCCTCACGTCCCCAGCAAGACGGCCGGCTCCCGGAGGCGGGACCGTGCCTTCCGCCTGCTAGTGCCCAACCTACTGCTCCAAGTGGAGACGAGCAGCGAGTGCGTTCTAATTCAGTTACTTGTTGTATTCATTCCACACACGTAGTGGGCACCAAACAAATGCCGCTGGGGATTATAAGGAGTTCATATGCAAACTAAACCCTGCTTGAAGCCTGGTGGCAGGGGATGTGAGGAGAAGAGAGAGCAAGAGCCCACAATTATTTTAGGTTGAACCGATAGGAAGAAACACATAAAACAGCACAAACAGCATTTGAAGAGACTGGACTAGTAGCTATTGCCAGTGACAGAAAAATGCTGTTGGGATAACAGAGGTGGCCTTAGTCCACTTCCTGTATGACCGCGGTTCTCCCACTTCAGTGGGTGGCAGGGTAACCTGGAGGGTGACTGAAGAATGCAGAGGCACAGGTTCCTTGAAGGAGGATATGGCCTGGGCCTTAGCATTTTACCAGAGTTCCCCAGGTGATGCTGATACTGGCTAAAGTTTGAGGACCATTATTCCAAGCAGACATTTTTTTTTTTTTTATCTTCTAGAGAGAGAGAGAGTACTCATGCATGTGAGCAAGTAGAGAAGAGGCAGACAGAGAGGGACAGAGAGGGAGAGACAGAGAGAATCCCGAGCAGGCTTCACACTCAGCACAGAGCCCAACACAGGGCTGGATCTCTCGACTGTGAGATCACGACCTGAGCCGAAATCATGAATACGATGCTTAACTGACTGAGCCACCCAGGTGCCCCTAAGCAGACTTTTCTTAGGGAGAAACTTCAATGGCCAGTGGCTCTGAATGTTCCTTCTTCTTGCCTGGCGTAATAAAGAAAATGAGGCTTCCAGTGGAGGTCAGTGGTTGACCTCTGCCCATTAGGCAGAGGCCTGGGCACTGCCTGGACATGAACCCATAGGACTCAGCCAGTCTCTAGCTTAGGACTTGCGGAGGGGGGAGCTGGCATGGGTGAATCTCTCTGGGGTGCTCCACCACTGCTGAGAAGGATATTATTCCAGCTACATTTCATGCCACCTTCCCTAGCACACACTTTAGCTCTTTAAACAATGTTTTTTCACTACCAAGACCTGGGTCAGCTCCAGAGGTGAATCAAGCAAGTTCCTACCTTCAAGGGCCTCCCAGGCTGGTGGAAGAGACCAGACACCCAAGGAGTAACGTTGTAAATGCTTCTGGAAAGATGTGAGCCAGTGGAGGGAAGACTAACCCAAACTGGGCCAGGGAAAGGCTCCTAGAGGAAGTGACGTTTGAAAAGTACAAACACACCAGGCAGAGAAGAGGAAGCAAGCTGTTGGTAGAGAAAGCAGCTGGTGGCAAGGCCAGAGGGCTGCCCTGGACAGAGCTCAGCTAATAGACTGGTGTGGCTAAGAGGAAGGGTGTGCAGGTCAGAGAGGAGGGAGGCGGGACTGGATGTGAAGGGCCTTGAATGCCGCACAAGGGTTAAGGCTTAATCTTTAACAATTGTTAACAATTCCTTTTCTGTTACCTTCCCAGCCCACTTGTTCTCCTCTCTGCTTCTCTGGTCTCCCCTTCAGGAGGCTAGAGAAGAGAGAAAAGCAAAGGAGGAAGGGAGGGTGTTCAAAGGGAGAAGGGAGAAAGGAGGAGAGGAAGAGAGACATTCCAGTTCCCTTTTTTTTTTTTTTTTTTTTTTTTTGGCCCCACCTTGAAATGCTGTTGCTTATGTTTTATAAGAAATTAGCAATTTAATGATTTCGGGCTTCACAAGAGACATAAGTGCTGAACTTCAACCCAGTCTGGGGCAGGGCTCAGCTTTGAGGTGGAACCAGTACAGCCTAGGGTAATAGTTCCCAACCTCTTGACCTCAAGGGCCAACCCATGCCTGGTTTTATTTAGGCTTGTAACAGCTATCGATTGAGAAAATATAAAAAGGGGGGAAAAATCTACTGTTAATTCAAAAGCACTCTAGAGTAAATTTATGTTCATTCTATACCACAGTATCCACACACTTGAAAATTCATTAGTGCACAATAACCCACATCAAAAAATAAATAACAGACACGGACAAGTATCTGTAACATATGTGATAGGCAAAGGGCTAATGCCTTAATATATACTAGTGCCATATTGTCTTGATGATCATAGCTTTATAATATAGCTTGAAGTCTGGAATTTGATGTCTCCAGATTTGGTTTTCTTTTTCAACACTACTTTGGCTATTTGGGGTCTTTTCTGGTTAATGCCTTAATATATAAAGAGTTCTTGCAAATTAATAACAAAAAAAAGACCAACCCAACAGGAGAAAAATGGATAGCAAAGGGCACGTGCAATGGTATTCACAGAAAAAGAAATACAAATACCTTAACTTCTCTCATAATGGAAATATTTCTATATATATTGAATACATGCAATACCATTTTTTTAACCTGATAGAGTAGCAAAGACAAAAATGTTTGGTACTCGTGGATTAGATAAAAGGCATTGGGAAAACACCATGTTCATGCATAACTGGGAAAATGTAAATGGGAATAAGTTATTTGGAGGGCAATTTGACTACATCTATTAATTTTTTTCTTTTCCTTTTCACAGTTATTAAAGTTAAAAAAAAATTTTATAATGTTCATGTATTTTTGAGAGAGACAGAGACAGAGCGTGAGTAAGAGAGGGGAAGAGAGAGAAGGAGACCCAGAATCTGAAGAGGCTCCAGGCTCTGAGCTGTCAGCATGGAGACTGATGCAGGCATCACAAACAGTGAGATCATGATCTGAGCCAAAGTCAGATGCTTAACTGACTGAGCCACCAGGTGCCCCAACGTTTATTAAAATTTTAAATACACTCTTGTTTGTACAGAAATTCCATTTCCAGAAATCTATGCTATGTATAAAATCACACATGGTCACAAAGGATGTCAAGTAAGCTGGACTCAGTAAGGAGCAATTATAATGCAATTTTATTTTATGTTTTCACCCTATGAACTAACTCACTTGCTCCTTTAATTCACAAAACAAATCTCCACGATTTCAAAGCATACTCCAGTATATTTAACCAAATTCTGAATAAATTACATTTGAAAGTTTTTCCCTTCCTCGGCTCAAGTCGGCTTCAAGGTTGGATGCCAGTGTGGGAGAGGGAGGCAAGATTGTCTTCTCTCTCCCACATCTCCTCTTCTCCCTCACTGCCTCCCCAGGACAGGACCCAGAGGAAGAGGACAGAGGATAGGGGGCGGGGCTTCACATGGCCAGCACTGCTGCTCTCTGGGCTGGGTGGCTTGGGTGGGCTTCCCACACATCCCACCTTGGGAACTTCTCCTAGCAATTCCCTAGATGCTGGGGAGGCTCCTCCCTCCCACCACTTAAGCCCTGGGCTTCCAACCCTCCCCTTTCCTGTTCTTTTGGAAAGCCCTAATGGGAAGAGTCTCTCTCAGGGTGGCTCTCGTCTGTCTCTCTCCTGCTGGCCCATTTCTAGATCCATGGAACACCGGTTCTTTTGCTTGCCTCTGTGGGTGGAAGGCCCCTGGCCCCCGGCAGTGTTCTCTCTCTCTCTGTCTCTCCCACCTCAGGCCAGCCCAGCCTCTCCTTACTGCCCTATGCTACCAAATTCAGGTCCCAGCGACCGATGCCATGCTCTTCAAAGGTTCCATCTAAGGCTTTCTCCATTGCTTTAATCCAACCTACCCTCAGGGGAGATGGGAGTGAGGAAGGATAAGAGGCACACCGACACTATCCACAGAAACTCTTCCTTCCCGACCTCTCCAATCTCTGTCACCTCCTCAACACTGGAGTCAGGTGATGGTCCATGCTGGTAAAACGGGCTATGCAGTCTCAGTAGGGCCTGTCCAGATGGGCTAGAACCTCCTTTAGGATCGGGGAGGGAGATATTCAGTACTGACTTTATTGTTTCTAGAGATTTGGAGCCTTGGCCAGAAACTGAGACTGAGAATCCCGTTTTAACATGCTGTTATATACATATACCACATACATCATTTACACAATTGCTTATAATAGGAAAAAATAACCTAAATGTCTAGTGAGTAGTAAGTAAATTATGGAACAACCATATGATCATCTGTATATGTCATTATAAGAAAAACTCTACATGATATATTATTAAGTTAAGAAAAAAAAAAAAGCCGAGTGCAGAATCCATAGGATCCCATTTGTGAGTGTTTTAAGGGGACATTTTGTTACATACATGATTTTGTCTGCACAGAAATTCTGAAGAGTGAAATAGTGACCAGACCTATTATTCACTGTATAATTTTTTAAATAATTTTTGAATCTTTACCATGATGCATTAGTTTTATCATTTTAAAACCTATTATTAGGAGAAAAATAAAAACATGCATAGTGCATAGTGTTCCTTTTTAGAAATCTTGCTTTCCTTTGAAAAATTAATATGCCTTCATTAAAATAATACAGAAACCCAAAAAGAGAAAAAGGAAGATACCTACAGAAAATATATATAAAGAAAACACATATCTCATAAAATTTTTAAAAAATCCGTCTCCTACCCTCTCCACCCTGCAAGTTTATCACTTGGTTTTTTTATTTTTGAATGTTTATTTATTCTTGAGAGAGAGACAGAGTGTAAGTTGAGGAGGGGCAGAGAGAGAGAGGGAGACACAGAATCCAAAGGAGGCACCAGGCTCTGAGCTATCAGCACAGAGCCTTACGCAGGACTCGAACTCACGAACTACGAGATCATGACCTGAGCCAAAGTCGGACCCTTAACCGACTGAGCCACCCAGGTGCCCAAGTTTATCACTTTTAACAGTCAAGTGTGTATCTTCTTCCCGTTGTTTCTGTGTGGTTTTACAACATGTGTCATTTCTTTTAAACTAAAAATAGAATCACACCATACAGAATGTTCTTAAGCCTGATTTTTTTTCACCTTAAAATACACCTTGGACCACCTTCCATGCCAGTACACAGAGTACACTCTACTCTTCCTCGTCTTTGAAGTAGTTTACCTCTGTGTGTCCCAATCTGCACACAGTTTACTTGACCATAACTTGAGACGGCTGCTCTTTTAAGCAAAGCTGTAGTGGCCGGCCTTATACGCTCGCTCTGTAACAACATTCCCATCCATTAGGTCCCTTAGGTAAGATTGCTGGGACATTTAACATATAGACACTGCCAGAATTCCACACACCTCCTCTCCCTGCCAGCCCCTCACCACACCCCCCTCTTGGACAATGGTTATAGCTATGTAAGCCACCTTCTTGACACAGTGATAAGCCACACCAAGAGATCCAACACCCACAGCCTGGGACCTGTGGACCTCATTAGAGCCTGTCCATCAGGGCGTGACCATCTGTGCAGCTATGTGGCAGAAGAAGATGGGAGAACGAAAAGGAGTGTTGTATTTCTATTATACAACCACAGATTATGTTTGCCATGAAAAGACAGTCTGCATCATCATCACTAAGGTAAAACACAAATCACCCATAAAATGTCTTCCTTGCACTCAGCAACTTTGAGCTATGCCTCAGACCCTTTGTGGTATCCCTGTCTACTCTCTCCTGCCCTTAGATAGCCCTATAGAAATTCTCCAACCTTATGGAAAAGTGGAGTCCAATAACCGGGCCCATGAAGATTCTGGACACCAGGTGAGAAAGGAATGAAAGCCACTCGGTCTAGAGAAGAAAACAGCCTAGGAGTCAAGAGGGTTGTCATCAAAAATTTCAAGGGCTGCCTAGAGGACAGAGGAGCAGACTAAGTAGAGAGTAGGAGCAGAAGTTAGGAGCAACTGGCAGGCTGATTTTCAGGCTAGACTACAGAGAATTTTCTAACCATTAAAACTGTCCTGAGCTTCAAAGGGAGGCATTCAAAGCAGCCAGGACTAGAGTCAATGACATCTTTGAAAGCCAAGGGGAGACAGAAGGCAATGTGCATGGCAGCATGGATGGTATGGTCTGAAGAAGCCCAACTGGCTATCCTCAAGGAGCCACAACACTCTACATTTATTGTATTATTTTTGTGAAATCCTCCTATGCCAAGATTCAGCCTATGCCTTTCTATCTCAGACACCTGATTTGGTTAGAACACGAAGAATAGGTTAGCCTCTCACAAAGATTTGTATCAGCCAAGCACAAAGCGATGGATGTACCAACCAGAGTGCCAGCACATTCATTTACAAGGAGAGACAGCCTTCAGGTAGACCAGAAACTCATGTCTGATGTTCCTCATCAAACATCCTCTTCTCCTTGGCAGATGGACTCAGAGGGGATAGTTGTGTCCATGAAATTGTAATTCTCAAAGTCTATCAGTCAAGACTGGCTTGGACGATGCCACGATGGGCTCTGCCCAGACACTGCTATGACTCTCCTTAATCCTCATTTGCATGGATAGTGAAACCCCTTTCAGAATGTTCTGCTCCTTCTTCTCATACTGAAATACCTCAATCCTGTCATTGAGAAGTCTTGCTATTCTAGGAGACTCTTTTTAAAGGGACTTTATAAATTTCTACTCTTATTTATTGCTTTTGAGTTTCATGTTTCAAATCTGATAGGACTGATCTTTTTCTGGGAAGAAAATACCACTTGCATCAGGAGAGTAAAGGGAATTCTCCTGAGCAGGCTTACCACATATTGTAGTGAGAAGCAGTATGAAGTAGCTGAGAGCACAGACTCTCCAGAGTGAATCCCAGTTCATCACTTACTAGGTGACCTTGGGCAAGTTACATAATCTTCCTTGCTTCAGTTTCCTCTTCTGCAAAGTGGAGATAATGATAGGTGCTCATGGGGTTTGTGGTGAGGATAAAGTGAGTTAAAAAATAAAAGTCCTCAGAGCCGTGCCAGTACCAAGTATGTCCATAGAATGGTTTGCTACGATGATTACCGAGCCCTGATATAAACCTTACCTACGTAATCCTCACCATGAGACAAGTCGTATTCCTGTCTCCACTTTACCAATGAGAAAACAGAAGCTCAGCAATTCCAGAGAGAAAGCTGGAATGGAAACTCAGGTCTCTCTCACCGTGAAGCCAGAATCCACTCCACCACCCTCATCGCACCGTATCACTTCCACAGATGGTGGAACCACTTTTCTCTTCGTTAGGTCAGGGGGCGGGGGTGAGGGGTGGGTTGGAGGCAGGCAGGAGTCTATTTTCATCACCGCAGCTCATCCTTGAGCAGGAAAAATGGTCATGTCCTCTGCCTACGGTAAGGCCCGAGCTAGCTGGTGAGAAGTGTAAGTTGTGCAAGGCGAGCAGCTGCCTTGGCAGATGTGTCCATGGCTAAACACAACAGAAGTTTCATTTCCAGAGTCAAGAAAAAAATACCTATCCCAAAACATTCTCCATGACCTCCCCAGAGGTGGATGGGCTGACGCAATGGGCATTCTCTGCTGGAAAAATTGGCTCTAAGTACAATTCTGCCAGCTCCCCATGCAGCCACTGGCTCTGATCAAGGGCCCCTGGTGTCCCTGGGTTTACTCAACGTTTGAACACTGCTCACTGAGTAGTCACCTATACAAGGCAAAGTAATATGAGAAAGGGAGGGCCAATGACCTTGAGACTGAAGGCTCCAGAGGGAACTCTCATATCCATTGAAAGCAGAGTGCTACAGGAGGAAGATTAGGTAGCTGGACAGGTCTGAATTTCAAGCCATCCTTAAGAGTTGTATGACTTTAAGCACGGCACTCAAACTTTCTAATTTCTATTTCCTCTTTTTTAGAATGGAAAATATTTCTAAAAATTAAAAAAAAAAAAAAAGGGGGCGCCTGGGTGGCGCAGTCGGTTAAGCGTCCGACTTCAGCCAGGTCACGATCTCGCGGTCCGTGGGTTCGAGCCCCGCGTCGGGCTCTGGGCTGATGGCTCAGAGCCTGGAGCCTGTTTCCGATTCTGTGTCTCCCTCTCTCTCTGCCCCTCCCCCGTTCATGCTCTGTCTCTCTCTGTCCCAAAAATAAATAAACGTTGAAAAAAAAAATTATAAAAAAAAAAAAAAAAAGAATGGAAAATATTTCTACCTTGCAGGTTTGTTGTGAGGAAAGGTAAATGTACCTAGAATGCTGGGACTATTATTATACAGATATAAAGAACCTCCAGTAACCTAGGATAATCAAAGACTAGAATGGATGGAAATATTTTTTAAGAGACCAAGAAAGCAAAACACTGAAATTTCCACATATGTAAATCAACTGCAAAGGGAAGAGAGAAAAGGAACAAATATTTTTAGTGCCTATATTGGCCAGATATCTCATTAGGCCCTTTACCTACACTAAATCTCACAAATCCCATGTGACAGGTTTTATTACCCTCATTTCACAGACAATGAAAGTGATCATAGAGGAGTCTTTACAAGACCACATAGCTCGTCTGTGGTATGGTGAGGCTGGGAACCAAGGGCTTTCTGACCCCATCCAGACCTCTTTCTGAAGCATCATTCTACATCTGCCTCCAAAGTGAAAATACCAGGAACTCCCTGGAGGAGAATAATGCTTGACATTTATTGAGTCACCCAGAGCAGTGCTTCTCAAAGTATCTTTGGGGAGAACCCATTTTGTTTTGTTTTGTTTTGTTTTAATTCACTAATCTATCACAGACTGTGACATTTGTAAAACATAATAAAACACGAGAAACGTAAAATTTTAAAGGACACACAAAAGACACACTCGATCTTTTTTCATTAGATTCAGCACACACAACATTACTCTGTCAAATGCTTATAAAATCTCCCAAGCATTTGCTCTCAGTTTTGTATATCGTCATGGACCAGTCTTGTGGATCGCAAGTAGTACCATCCTAGAGCTAAAGCTACCCACATATCCTAGAGAGAGATCTCAAAAAGTCATCTGGGTTTGCCCCCTGTTTCCAGGCAGGACTCCCAAAGCTGCTGGGCTCTTTCTTTCTTGAGAACATCTGTTGAGAGCCTCACACCCAGCAGTATGGGGATAGGTCATCCTTACCTCCTGGTAGCTTCTGTCCAGTCTGGATCAGAACGTTGGATTCCCAGGTTTATCTGAAGCTTTCTGGTTCCGACCTCATCCCTTCTTCCCTTGTGTCCACCCTCCCCCTCACCCCAACCCCCATCCATGATGTTTTCCTGTCTTTGTCTTCTCTCCTCTATAAACACCTGGCCACGGTCAAATCTCCTCAAGCCACGCAGAGGCAGGAGGTAGGGCATCATTGAACAGGTGAGGGAGGTAGGACAGGGGAGAAGAATAAGTCACCACTAATTTGGTGTTGTCAGGTGTCTGCCTTGCACATATTATCTTTCATTATCTTCGTAACCATCCTATGAGGTGAGAATCTCCCAATTTTATAGATAAGATTTGAAGATCAGACAAATGTCAGAGCAGAGACTGGGACTCAGATCTATCTGAGACTTGCCAGCCTAAGCCCTTAACTCCTCCTGTGCGAGGCCTAGGGGATGGAAACGAACAGCTCTCAAGGGACTGCCAAGACCAGTCTCAAGCTCTATGCTCTCCTGGGTGAGCAAGCCAAACCTACAAGGCCCATTGTGCCTATTCGTTCTTGCATGGTCAGATGGCAACACATAGGCCAATAGCACCTCCTCTAACACCCAGCAGGAAATCTGAAAGCTGTCCTCCCTCAGACCACTGGCTCCATATGGCATAACTAAAGCCCAGGCCCAGAGGAATATTTGCATCTCCCCTTAGCCTGCTCACACAAGTCTCCCTTCAGGGCTCCTCCAGGCTCCTCAGTCCCACACAGAGACCACCCTGACCTCTTTCCTTCGGACTGGATAGGACACCCTCCTCTGCAACAATGATAGCAACCATTTGCTGTGGGCCTGCTCTGTGGCAGATTCTAGATATATCTTACCTCACTTCATTTTCTCAATAGTCCTTTGAGGAAAGGTTCATCACCCATGTTCTCCACAAAAGGCAATCAAGACTCAGAGAAATTAAGTAACTTACATAAAGTCCAAGAGATAGCAAGGAACAGAGATGGGATTGAAACAGAGGTCTCCCCATCACAGGGCACTGCCACCTATCACGATATATTCTCAAAGACTTCAGCACATGCAGAGTTTCAATAAATGATTCCATGACACCAACCAAAATCACAAGCAGTGGGCAAAACAGGAAATGGGTTAACATTTTTATGGCATATCCAGATAATGGGGTACTGCTCAATCACGCAAAATGATATTGTAGAGTAGCTACTGACATAGAAAGATGTTCTGGCTGTTGAATGAGTAAGGCAGGCCACAGAAAAGAAATTACAATCTAATCTTATTCAATACACCTATCATCTAGCCATATAGATAGGTATGGATGGACACGGACACATGGACACACACACACACACACACACACACACTCATACACCCCTCAAAGGAAAAGACAACAAATGTCAACAACGGACAAGTCTGTGCTGAGATCAGGAGTGGCCTATGTGTTATTATTTTTGTCTATCTACTTTTTCTAAAGTTTCCATGCTAGTTACGGCCTCCCTAACCTTGAAGGATCATAGCTTCACAGTTGGAGAGACCACTGGGAGAGAGAGAGTGAGTGACAATAAGTAGAACAGGTTGTTTCATTTTGCCTTTTTTTTTTAAATGTCCTGTGAGTGACTTAAGCATATCTAGGCCTTTCATCACCACCCATCCGGAATACACTATTTTTTTCCAAAAGAGTCCAGTGATTGAAATGTGGAAGGAATTATGGCTTCCCAAAGCCCAAATTTTTAGTGATTCAAACTTAATTTTCTCAATGTCACTCATTGTTTATTTCTGTTAGATGCTCCCTGGGCCTGTTTGTTTATGATGAATCTGTTTTCCTGATTAGCTGATAATGTGGGGAAAGCAGAGAAAACAACCACTAGCTCTGTGCATTTTTATTACACTCAATGTCACTACTGTGAAAGGCTTTCGGGTCCACAGGTGCACAGTTGTCTCAGACCCCAAGCTGAAGTGAAGGAGTTGTTCACTTGAGTTTAAAAGAGACGCTGGGAGCACCTGGGTGGCTCAGTCTGTTAAGTGTCCAACTCTTGATCTCAGCTCGTCTTAATCTCAGCCCTGCATTGGGTTCTACACTGGGCATGAAGCCTACTTTGGAAAAAGAGAGAGGGATGCCTGGATGGCTCAGTCAGTTGAGCATCTGGCTCTTGATTTCGGCTCAGGCCATGATCTCATGGTTCGTGAGTTCAAACCCTGCTTCGGGCTCTGTGCTGACAGTGCAGAGCCTGCTTGGGATTCTCTCTCTGCCTGCCCACCCCTGACTTGTTCCCTCCCTCTCTCAAAATAAATAAATAAACATTTTTTAAAAAGAGAGAGAGGGGGGCACATGGGTGGCTCAGTCGGTTAAGCATCCGACTTCGGCTCAGGTCATGATCTCACGGTTCGTAGGTTCAAGCCCTGCGTCGGGCTCTGTGCTGACAGCTAGGAGCCTGGAGCCTGCTTCTGATTCTGTGTCTCCCTCTCTCTCTGCCCCTCCCCCACTTGTGCTCTATCTCTCTCTCTCCCTCTCAAAAATAAACATTTTTTTAAAAAGAGAAAGAGAGAGAGAGAGAGACCCCTAAGGCTGCATGGTTGACCTCCCCACCAGACCTTTCCACCAAGCTCTGTTATCACCAGATGCGGACTTGCAGAAGGTCCCTTGCTAAGCTTATTGAGGTTATTACATGGTAATCATGTTTTCCAAACCCCAAACTGGCCATCAGGAAAGCAGAATATTGAGAAAAATATAGACTCTGGCATCAGAAACACCTGGACTCACATTCCACTCTCACTTACTAGCTGTGTGACTACAGACCAACCTTTTGTCGTCTTCTGACTTTCATGTCCTCCCTGTAAAATGGGGATGATGCTGGGTTGTTCAAACCACTAACTCAGATAAGCTATGTAAGGTGCTATGGTCTTCCCCAGCTGAGCGTGGTTATCAGTAGGTTTTCAATACACATAAGCTGTTGTGAGATGAGCTGGCTAAGGTTGGAAATGCCATTGGAATTTTCATTAACTCAGTTATTGACAAGCTGGAGGTTGTACTGATAGGCGAAGATGCCGTGGCTTCTGCCAAAATTACGGGACAGCTCTCAAACTGAAGCCAGTTTTGAGCTATATGTATCTTCCACCTCTTCGCTGACCAGGTAAAACTCAACTCTTGTACTCTGCTTTACTCAGTCAACATCAAAAACATCTTTCCACGTTGGTAACTCCGGTAACATCATTTTGCACGGATAAGACGGAATTCAGTCACTCACAAGACATTAAAGAAAGACAGAGGCAAAACAGAACAGCCTCGCTGCATGAGGACCCTCCGATGGCGCTTCAGGGAGAGCCTTCCGAGACTAGACAGGCCAGATGTAGTACAAACACCCTGAGACAACACCCGCTCCGCTGCAAGCCCACCCCTCAGCCCGAGCCCTTCCTTGGGCCAGCTCCTGGAACATACTTTGGCCAAAGTTAGAGGTCGCCTGGGAGCCCACTGTGAGGAGTAGGCTGCGAGATGGAGTGAAATCATGTTCTAAAATACGGCGGGTTTTTAAGGAACGACCAGGCAGGGCGGGGGGGCTGGGAGATGGGCTGGTCAGGAAATGCCAGTTTAAAGTTAGCTCTGACCTATTAATCAGCAGCGGGGACAATGATGCAGGAGGGGCGGGAAGGCCGGACATGTGCTCGCGCCAGATTTATGGGCCCAGAACAAAGGGTGGCCTGCTCGTTTAGAGAGTCTCTTTCCCTTTTCCTCTGGCAAAACGAGGACATTGTTTGAAAAGCCAAAAAGAACAAATATTCTAAAGACTGAGGTCATTTCCAGAGATGCAACAGGTCCTGATGGGGATCCATACCCTTGCTGGAGGAAGAGGACTGTGCAGAAGAGCTCTGAGCAGCAGGTGGGATGCATAGTGAAGCAGAGACCACAGACCCCTCACCTGTGCTCTTAGAGGAGCTGGGACCCCCTACCTGATGCTGTTCCAAAGGCAGCTGATGAGCCCATCTGAAGCCCCTCAGGATAATTCGGGAAGACTTTTGGAAGGCCTTCTGTTCAGGCTGAAAACGATCTGTCTTCTTCCTTCTCTGTTCTACAAAATTTTCTGGAAGGCTTTCCCCAGTGTGGGCTACATAGGATGCCATTGCTGTCAGCTGCCCTTCCATCTAGGAGATGGTCTCGTTTCGGTGGCCTGCTGCATTTCATCACACCAGGAGAGAAGAGTCAAATCAGAAGAGTAGGGATCATGACAAAAACAGGCAACCCGATAGAGAGGGAATGATGACTGATTCTCCCAGGCTTTCGGGGTTTGAGGACCAACCAGCTGAGCCCTCACAGCCTCTCCCTCCCCATGGCCATCACCTTTGGTCAGGGGCTGCTGGCCTCTTACCTGGAGCCATGAGAAGGGTCTCCATGACTCTTGTCTTGCTGTCCTCCCAGCTAACCTGTGTACAACAGTCAGGATGAACTTCCTAAGCGATACACATGACCATCTCTTTCCTAGCCAAAACACATTTGGTTCCTCTGCATTTTCTTCAGAAAAGAGGCTCAGCCTGGTGACAAGATCCTTCATGTTATGGCCCTTACCTTTCTAGCTCACCTCCCATCTCTGTCCAAGCCCCACCATGTCCTTTACTCCACAGAATTATTTTCTGTCCCTGAACATGACATGTCCCTCCTGGAAAAATTCTAGTCATTCTTTAAGACCTTAGCTCCCTCCACAAAGGTAACCTCTCTTATGCCTAGACCCTACATCATGTACTGGTGGGATTAACCACTTCTTTGTCTGGGGTCCTTTGCAAGTGTTCACAATGATGATGATGATAACTTTGAAAAGAATACTCTGCTTAACTGGGGGTCACGTGAAGGCTTAAATTCCATTAAATGAGCACTAAGTGTTGTATGGAAACAAATTTGACAATAAATTTCATACTAAAAAAAAAAAAAACTCCATTCAATGACTGCCTGAATGAATGAATGATGGCCTACTAGACAAGGTTACCCCTAGAATATGTGGAAGCCCATGCAAATATTTTTATGGGCACTCTATATCCATAAACAATTTGAGTGACTTAACATCAGTGTTTCAGCAATATTCTGACAGCCCAATTTCATGTGATTCGGCAAAAGAAATATACTCTGGCCAGCAGAAAAGATTCTCTGACCAAGCAGCCCTCCCAGAACTGGGGCCCAGTCATAAATTCCTGGAACAGCCCATATACACACATTCTGGAGCTCCTCTGGGATATCTGGGTGACCCCATGCACTAGCTAGAGGATTGCAAAGCATGTCAAAGGGAAGAAATGAGGACCAGGGCTGAAGTGGGTTCAAGGTGGGTCCAGAGCACTTGTGTGGATGGCACAGCTGGCCCTGGCCAATCCTGATCACTGGAGGGGCTTAGGAAATGTTGGGGATGGCATTCCAAAGTTCAGGGGCCCCTGAGGCCCAGACCCAGGCAGATTCCATACTTGCCCAGGTGGTACTGTTCCTAGGTAACCATGTGATTCTACTTTTTGTCATTCATCAAGTATTTACTGAGCATCTACTATGTAGTAGGCACTTCATTAGAAGCTGAAGTTACATATTCATCGTTATCGTTATCTATTACTTGAGTTAGCAAGTTATCGCTGTCAAGAAGCAAACTTAATAATAATACGCCAAGACCTGCAGAGTGTGGGAGCATAGCTATCATTCTGCTGATTAGGAAACTGAACAGGAAAGAGCCGTCATATATTCCATGGAAGTCCAGCCATGCGCTCTACTCCTGGGTGTGGTTAGAAAAGCAGCAGAGAGGTTCCTGAAAGAAAGCAAAGGGCAATCCATTGATCTCACTTCCAAAAATAAATCAAAACGTGAGGAGAGAGAGAGTACAATGATGACTTAGAGCCTATTCTAAGGTTCAACGGAGGATGGAAATAGTGACTAAAATACGTGCGAATGGCTCCACAGTGTGCTCTCAGAAACCGTAGTGGCTAACTCAGCTGGTAAAGCCGAGCAGAGCAGAGCAGTGGCAAATGCAGTGACCTGAGGGCCAGGGGACAGCGCCAGCTTCTACTTCTCTCTCTGAGCCTCAGTTTCCTCATTTGTAGACCACGGATCAGTACCCTCACTCGCTGTTGTAAGACTCAAGTGATACTAAAGGTCATGAACAACCTGCGTGCACTGAAAGCACCACCCCTGCATTGCTCATTATTAATAAAGGAGTAGAGCGGTTATTTTGTGACTTTCTCACCTCACCAAACAAAAACACCCACAAAGAGGATTCCCACAACATGGGCTTTTACAAAAGATGAGCTAGTCAAGGAAAGAAACAGATCTCTCCCCAGACTAAACCTGATACCCAAAAGAATGTGATTCTAGGAGCACCTGGGTGGCTCAGTTGGTTAAGCATCTGACTCTTGATGTTGGCTCAGGTCATGATCCCGTGGTTCATGAGTTCGAGTCCCGCTGACAGTGCAGAGCCTGCTTGGGACTCTCTCCCTGTCTCTGTGCCCTCCTGCTCTCTCCCTCTCTCACAATAAATAAATAAACATTAAAAAAATAAAAGAATGTAATTCCATGTTGTCTTTTCAGTTTTGTACCTGTACACACACACACACACACACACACACACACACACCCTCCATAGCCTATAGCCTGGTCCTTAAACACCCTCTCCCACACCCCCCCACCCCCCCACCCCCATTCCTCCAAGCCACGGTTCTTACCCTAGGGGAATTAGCCCCTCCCCACCCCACCCCACCCCCGCCCCCTCAGGGAACACTTGGCCTGTGTCAGGAGGCCTTTGAGGTTGTTACACCTCAGATGGGGACAGGATGGTTGGTTACTGGGATCTAGTGGGTATAGGCCAGGGACACTGCTAAATATCCTACAATGCACAGGACAGCCCTCACAATAAACAATTAATCCAGCCAAAAATATCAATAATGTCAAGGTTAAGAAACTCCACTGCATGGCTTTGTTTAAGCTACCTCTCCTATTGTTAAGTATCCTCTTTCCTCTTCTCTGCTTACTTAAATCCTACCCCTCCAGGGAGAGGAAAGGCCCGATCACGTGCTGATGGAGGTTTTAAGCCAATATAACCTTTTTGGTAATTTGGCCAGAACCAACAGAAATGTAAACACCCATAGGCTTGGAACAAGCCATTTCATTGCCTAATCACACAAAGTCCTATGCACAAGGATGTTTATTGCAGCACTGTTTGTGATAAGGAAAGAGTAAACACAACCTAACTGATCCCCTCAGGAGGAATCAGTAGCTTTAAATTATAAAACTTTGGTAAAAATCATTTACCTGCAGCCCTTAAAAGGAGTAAGGTCATTTCCAAAAAAAAAAAAAAAGGCTGATAGAAAAAGGTCACTGAGCCACATTGTTAAGTAAAGCAGCAATGTTCAGGACAGCGTTATTTATATGTCCCATTTGGTAAATAAGTAAAAGGAATGTTTGTAAATATAGTGATGTGTATGGAAAATATCTATAAGCATGTATAAGAAAGTGCTAATAATGGTTGCCTTTGAGGAGGAGGACTTGGTCAGAGCCATTAGAAGATTCACTTGCCATTTCATTATCCTTCAGACTGGATTTTTTAACCACATACAAGCATTTCTTTATTATTTAGGAAAAAAACAGTTATTAAAAAATTCTTAATTGGTGAATCTAAGTGAAGGACACACATGAATTCATTGCACTATTCTTGCAACTTTTCTGCTAGTTTGAAAATATTTTAAAATAAAAATTTAATGAAAGCTTCTAGAAAAAAAAATAGGAGGACATCTTCACTACTTTGGAGGAGGTAATGATTTCTTAAACAGCACACAAAAAAACTTAACCTTAAAAGGAAAAAAAATTGACATACTGCTTTTCATTAAAATTGAGAACTTCTTTCATCAAAAGAGACCATGAATATAAAAACAGGGAGGGGGGCAAAACAGAAGAGACTCATAAATATGGAGAACAAACTGAGGGTTACTGGAGGGGTTGTGGGAGGGGGTATGGGCTAAATGGGTAAGGGGCACTAAGGAATCTACTCCTGAAATCATTGTTTCACTATATGCTAACTAATTTGGATGTAAATTTAAAAAAATAAAAAACTAAATTAAAAAAAAAAGAGACCATGAAGAGGAAGAAGGCAAGTTACAGAGTGGGAAAAGAGAATTACAGTATGTATATCCAAAAAAAGACTTGTATCCTTAATACATAAAGAACTGCTCCACATTGATGAGAACAAGTCAACATTTTTTAAATGAGAAAGTGAGTTGAACAGGCACTTAACAAATAGGATATTCAAATGGCTAATAATCATATGGAAAGATGATCAGGGGCGCCTGGGTGGCTCAGTCAGTTAAGCATCCGACTTCAGCTCAGGTCATGACCTTGTGGTCCATGGGTTCAAGCCCCATGTTGGGCTCTGTGCTGACAGCTCAGAACCTGGAGCCTGCTTCTGATTCTGTGTCTCCCTCTCTCTCTGCCCTTCACCCATTCACACTCCATCCCTCTTTCCCTTTCTCAAAAAGGAAATAAAAATTAAAAAAAAATTTTTAATTAAAAAAAAAAGATGATGAAAAATCATTAGTCATTAGGAAAATGCAAAATAAAACCACAATGGAATAGCACTGCTCCACCACCAGAACTGCTAAAAGACTGTCAATATCAAGTAAGGATGTAGCATTGCTGGAATTCTTACACTTCACAGGTGAGAGCACAAAAGGGTACAATCACTTTGAAACTTCTTTGGCCACATCTACAAAAGCTGAACACTCCAATCTTACCTCCCTGACCTACCAAATTTTCCTCCCCATAATCCTGATCTGTATCATGAGTTTACTACTCTTTCAATTCTTTCCTAAGCTCTCAAACTTTATTTAGTTCTGTCTAACCAGTATTTGCTGAACACCTACTTAGTGAGGCACTTGGAAATCTTATCACTGGGAATAAGGAGATGACCAATGTTATAGATCCTGTTTTATATGCCTTGCAAGAGTCCATGGACCAGATGGAGGTGGAGACAGACAGACATCATGGAAGACAGACACCACTTTAGACTAACCTTCTCTTCCTAACTAAATTCCAACTTCAGATCCCTGCCTCACACTTTCTTCATATTTTCACAGTGTCTTAATCCACAATGACCCAAAGTAGGAACTGAGAAAGTCAAAGCTTGCTGAACTGATGCAGTTGACATGTGTCCACAACAGCAAGAATGATTTGGGCTAGGTAAAGGGAACAGATTTTGGTCACTGACCACTTTGATAAGATATATTTTTAAAAAATTTTTTAATGTTGGGGCGCCTGGGTGGCTCAGTCGGTTAAGCGTCCGACTTCAGCTCAGGTCATGATCTCACGGTCCGTGAGTTCAAGCCCCCATCGGGCTCTGTGCTGACTGCTCAGAGCCTGGAGCCTGTTTCAGATTCTGTGTCTCCCTCTCTCTCTGACCCTCCCCCGTTCATGCTCTGTCTCTCTCTGTCTCAAAAATAAATAAATGTTAAAAAAAAAAAATTAAAAAAAAATTTTTTTAATGTTATTTATTTTAGAGACAGAGAGACAGAATGTGAGTGGGGGAGGGGCAGAGAGAGAGGGAGACAGAGAATTTGAAGCAGGCTCCAGGACAGAGCCCAACCCAGGGTTCGAACTCACAAACCATGAGATCATGACCTGAGCCGAAGTTGGACGTTTAACCGACTGAGACACCCAGGAGCCCCTGCTTCAATAAGATATTTAAAACCTAGTGCCATGCTGGTCAGTTTTATATCCATTAGCTCATGCCATCCTCAGAACAATCCTGTGAAGTATTATTACCACCATTTGGCAGGTGAGATAACTGAGGTTAAGACAGATTATGTTATTTTTCAAGGTCATGTAGCCAGGAACTGGCAGGGCTGAGAGCCAAACACCTGATCCATTATTTTAAATTTGGTTCTTCCTCTTACATCACATGCATCAGAAGCAGTCTTATACAACTCCGGAAACATGTAAATCTAAATATGTCTCTGGCTTTGGTCCCTTGCACATGTTTCTCCTTGCCTTGGAAATACTATACAGCCGCCATCTTTTTCCTCTCCTCCCATCTTGCCTCCTCATGACTAATTCCTCCTGCTTCTTTAGATCTCTACTTTAGTCTTTCCAGAAGGCCTTTCCTAATATTCTGGACAAGTTTTGATGTCATGGCCATGAGTGACCCAAGTTCCCTATACCTCAGACCTTCCAAGACCCTATATGTCATTACTAGTTTCAAGCTGTCTTCCCCTCCAGGCTCTGAGCTGCTGTGTTTCCTATTCATTGCAGAATTTCCAACGCCTTGCACACAGTAGGGCATTACTACATATCATTAAGTCAATGAATGAATGGAAGGTGAGAGCATTCTTCAAGGTCTAAGTTTAAACCTAACCGGTCCTCCTCAATCCTGTCTACCAAAACCCAGTAAGGTAAGATCAAAAAGGAAAGACCCTACGTGCCAGATGGATCGAGAAGGTACAGATTCTCATCCTGTTCTTAGACTTACCGCCTGGGATATCCCCCCTCCTTCTGTAACTTGGTTTCACCAGTTGTACAATAGCATGATATCCCAGCCAAGAAGTATTTCTATAACCTTGCCTGGTCCCGTTGCTCTGGCACTTTCACAGGACTTGGCCAGGCCCAGGCTCGACCTGTGCCAGGCAGTCAGCTCTGCCGACACTCATCTGCATTCCCATCTGTGGGAGATCAGCTACTAGGCCTTCATCTGGTTTTGTGGAAATTTCTGTGGCCGCAAGGTGATGCGCGGTGATGAAATAAAACTCATAATGGCAGGACGCGACTCCTACCATTCCCCTGGGATGCTTTCTTATAACAACCAGTGGCTCTGAACTAGTTTAATTTAGCGCTGCCAGGTCTGCCACATCAACTTGGGTCCAGTTGCTCTTGGAAAGCCCAAATTTTAGATGGTGTCATGGTTCTGAGAAAAATTATCTGGGGGAAAAAAAATGAGTCGAATTAAATTATTGTTACCCCATTCAAAATCTGCCTCGCAATAACTAAGGATGCCAGAAGCAATCTAGCCTCACCCTGTACAGCATCACTGTTAGGTGGCCACGCACCCCATCTCCAAAGTCCCTAATTATGAGCAATCTCACTACCTTCGAGGCAGCACTTTCCACATTTGACAGTACTAATCGGAAGAAACTTGTTTATTACGTTTAGCTGGAATATGTCACGCCACAGCTTTTCTCACATTGGGCCGGTTCTGTCTTTTTCATACACTGAGTAAATGTTTAAGCCTCTTCCATATGACAACCATTAAAAACATGGAGACAGAGGGCACGAACAGAATCGGCCACAGAAAAATTTTCAAAGCGAGTTAGCAAAACAACCGACAAAAACAAGCAAACCACCATAAAGAAGTTTAATTGGTTTAACTGGGGTAGAAAATATGTGTGTGACAAGAATAAGAGTTAAGGTGTTATGTTACACATACAAAGAAATCTTATAAATTCAGTCAAAGGAAACGTGAGCAAAAGATATTAACGAGCAATTCATAAATTAAGAAGTGCAGTGGCAATAAACATCTGAACAAATATTCCAACGCACCAAAGTATTCTAGGAAATGTAAGTAAAAACAAGATAATCGCAGAGCACAAATTAGTTCAATCTCTCTGGAGGACAATTTAATAATATCAAAATTTTCAACTGTACAAATATTCTGGCCCAGAAATTGTACTTCTAGGAACTTATCCTAAGAAGATAATTAGCCAAATGGACAATCGTGTAATTCGAGGATATTGATTAAAATGAGTGCTTATAGGAGCACCTAGACAGCTTAGTTGGTTGAGCGTCCAACTCTCGGTTTCAGCTCAGATCATGATCTTACAATCTGTGATTTCGCTCTGCACTGACAGCGAGGAGCCTGCCTGGGATTCTGTCTCCACCCCCTCTCTGCTTCTCCTCCACTCTCTCTCTTTCTCTCAAAATAAGTAAATAAACTTTAAGAAAAATGAGAGCTTCTAACAGCAAAAATATTTACAAACTAAATATCTACCAGTAAAAAATTGTGGTAAGACCACATAAAATATGCTAAAACCATACCATGAAACACTAAACAGCCATTAAATCTTATGACCTAGTTGACAGAAATATGCCCATTACATAGTGCTGAGTGATAAAAAGATTACTCTGATACCTGTTATGTAAAACTATATGGGAAAAAGTATGATTAGTTCAAACTCTCTTTAAGAAAAAGATATACAGGAAAAGAGAAATGTTTGAAAGGACAGCTTTCAAGGTCTCAAAAGGTTATTTCTAAATCATGAGAGTACAGGTAACCTTCATTCTCTTATGCTTTTCCATAGTGCCTACATTTTCTCTACTGATCACTTGCCATTCTTTAATAACTAGGGCATCAATAATATTTATCTGGGGATTCTTAAAATATGTGCTTCTCTGCCTGTTTGCAAATGATGATTTATACTTAAAGCCCCATTTACTGTTATATCCTACATTAATTTTTTTCTGTAAAGAGTCAGATAGCAAATACCTTAGATTTTGTAGGCTGGACAGTCTTCATTATAACTACTTAACTCTCGGGGGAACTTGGGTGGCTCCGTTGGTTAAATGTTCCACTTCAGCTCAGGTCATGATCTTACAGTTCATGGGTTCAAGCCCCAAGTTGGGCTCTGTGCTGTCAGCCTAGAGCCTGCTTCGGATTCTGTGTCTCCCTCTCTCTCTGCCCCTCCCCTGCTTGTTCTCTCTCTCTCTCAATCTCTTCCTCAAAAGTAAATAAACATTTAAAAAGAAATTTTTTAAAGAAATAACTACTTAACTCTTTTGTAGAACAAAAGCAGTTATAGACCCTTGTGTAAACAAATGAGTTTGTCTGTATTCCATTAAAACTTCATTTACAAAAACAAGTTGTAGGCGGGGTTTGGCTCACGGGCAGCAGCTTGCCAACCTCTGTTCTAGACCTACATCAATAGTGCATTTTCCCTTTCCTACTTGGTGTTTGCAATCTGTTGCATAGCCCTTGTATCAGTCAGTTTTTGCTGCATAACAAATCATCCCAAAACTTTAGCAACTAAAAACAAAAACCATTTATTCATTTAGGATTCTAAGCATCAAAGGTTTGGACAGCCAAGCTCTGCTCCATCTGGGATCAGCTGGGTCGACTCACATGTCTGAGGTCAGCTGCCCATCAACAGCCTCACACATGTCTGGCTGGCTGTCAGCATGGGTGATGGAAGTAACTGAGCCATGTGTCTCTCGTCATCTAACATGTTGCCTAGGCTTATTCATATGGGGGTGCTTGTGGTTTAACCAAGAGCAGCCAGAGAGGGCTATCCCTAATGTGAAGAATTTTTCAAACCTCTGACTACACTACGCAGGCTAGTATCTTACTAACCAAACAAGTCCCAAGGTCAAGTCCAGATTCTAGGGTTGGAGGTCCCCCCTCCTGATGAGAGGAATTGCAGTCACATGCAAAGGGATACGCATACAGGGTGGGGAGTAAGTTGCGACCATTTTTTGCCAGCTGACAGAGTCCTTCAACAGTCTTACCTCGGGTCCTATTGCCTTCCAAAGCTCTTCCAGGCATCTCCCACTCAGGTAGTGGCTGTCCTACAAAGATCTCCTCTACTTCCCCTTGAGTAAAGCCATTCCTATATCTTTGGGTCAAAAAACACAATCTCCAGCATCTTTTCCAAAATCAGGACTGTAATTCTTCTCACCTACAGTCACTTGTAACTCATCCTGGAAAAGTAAGTTGAGCAGCTATTTATAAATCTGCTCAAATATTTCTCCATTCTGATTTCCCGCTTCAAAACGTATATATAAATCATTAGCCTGCATCCTTTCCCATTCACTGAATTTTCCCTGCTTCCCATGTGTTCATATTCTGTCCTTTGAAAACTGAAGATTATAAAACTGGGACAGTTCCCATGGTGACACATTGGCTTCTTTGATCCTCTTACTGTCACATGGCGAGTGAACCACCCAGACAGCTGAGGCTCATTATAATCCTTTCTGTAAAGAGGAATCATGCCTTTCTTCATTCACCCGACTTCCCCCAACAGCATATACAACACTGCTGGCAACCTTTAAAAGAAAAAGACTTTTAAATCTTGCTCAATGCTGATGGTGATACTAAGCGACAGTCGAGATGTGCAGGAAACAGCACTAAACATGGAGTCAGAAGATCCAACCGGGTTCACAGCCAGCCTCCACCACCGTTGGCGTGGCCTGGGACAAGTAATTTTCCTTTTTCTCATGTGAAATCACCCAGCATAATATAGAGAACAAACAGAGTGCTCAATAAATGTTTGCTCATTCGTGTTTGCCCACAGTTGTGTGCAAAGCATTACGGGAAAGGACCACAAAAAGTTCAGAGATTGGTAAGACCCAGTCAGTGCGTGGCAGGGAGCTCACAGTACGGTGCTGAGTGCAGGCTCACAGCCCAAAGCTTCCATTGTTTCCTATTCTCAATAAAAAGATGACAAAGGAAGAAAATACTTCTAAACATTTGTCAGCTTCTGAGCTTAATAAGGAGAAAATGCATGATAATGATAATGGCCTTCAGACTCATTTTGTCATCCAGGTCCTCCTCATCTTCGGCCCCAAGCCCTGACTTGTTTCCTTATTTCCAGATCAGCCCACTGTCCGTGCAGCTTTGGCATAGCCCATCCAGGATAGGCGGCACCTCGGATAGGGTTTAGAAAGCTCGATTCATCCAAGGAGCAGAGAGAAGCGGGTAACGAGGTTATGCAGTCGTAGATGACAACTGCTTTGGCAAGAGAACTTCTGGATAGAAAAGAATACGTGCAAACAGCAAAGGCAGCTATCTTTTTACAAGAAATAAAAGTGATTTCATTTTGGCTTATACCGCTCGGTTGTTGATTTTCATTCTTACAAAATGACGAGAGGAAACTGAAAATAAAGATTCAGTTTATTGCAAATCCAATCTGTTATTTGGGTGACCGTGAGAAAATTACTTAAAACTCTCTGAACCTTAGAACATTCATCTATAAAATAAGGGTAATTATCCTTATAATCTCTGGTAACAACAACATCGAGTAGAGAGCACTCCAAAAATAAACAAATAAATGACAAATACACTCCTCACGATTTGGCCTTTGGTACCTCCAAAGCGGTCTTTAGGAGAGAAAGAGAGAGAGAATTTTGCACCTAACATGTGCCAAACGCTTTCTATTCAATAACCCCATCCTCAGCAACATTCATCTTCAGTTTTACAAATCAGGCTCAGAGAAGTTGGGCAACTGGACCAAGATCACAGAGCTACTAAGAGGCAGGTGGTCCTAACTCCAGAATGAATACTCCTTCTAAGCCACTGCCCAAATAGCGCTTACCATAGCCATAAACCAGAACAGAATGAGGCTTTGGTAACCCATCGGGAATGTTTCTCCCACAGAAACACCTGGATTAGAGCTTGGCGGAGGGGAGGGGTGCCTGGAGAAGGGTGGAAGTGTCTGGAGGCACTCTGGGGAGCCGTGTTCGGCCTGGCCTCATGCACAGTCTGCACCAATGAGCAGGAAGAGGGTGTAGCTCTGGTTCTAATGAACTTCACAGATGCTGGAGACATGCTGTAAACACCAGTGGGTGTGGGTGACCAGGAGGGTGGAGGGGCCACAATGGGCAGCTCCAGCAGCTCAGAGCCGGTGGAAATATGGGCAAGAGGTAATGAAGGAAACTCCGTCCACTGGGGCTTGTTCGGGAACAGAAGGCAGGCCAGTGACATTCTCTGCACAAGAGGCAAACGATGTCTGTGGAAGTAAGAGCGGCCCTAACTCCAGAGGGAGAGCTCCCAGGAAAGATGATAAAAAGACCCCAGGGCCCTGAACTGAGGGCCTTCATCACCAGCAAGTGTTGGCCGAGCACCTCCTGGCACTCAACTCTGCAGTGAAGGCCTGAGTCTAAGACTTGGTCACTGCTCAGAAAATAATAGTGCAATTAACATTCATTAATTTGAATCCTGCCTCCCCCTCGTATTAGCTGGGTGACTTGGCAAATCGCTAGCAACTTTAAGCTCTACTTTTCTCAACTGCAAAATGGGTATAATAATTAGTACCTTCTACATGCAGTCATTGTGAGGATTAACTGACATAATGCATGGGAAAAAAACCATACTTGGCACAATGCCGAGCCCAAGCTAAACCCTGAGTAAAGAGTGGCTTCTAATATTATTATTAAGCCTCTCATATGTGCCCAGGTACATGTCAGGAAAACATGACATACTCACCTGGGACGCTTAAAATAAATTTTATTAAAAGGACTATTTGGGGGTGCCTGGGTGGCTCAGTCACTTATGCGTCCGACTTCAGCTCAGGTCATGATCTCGCAGTTCGTGAGTTCGAGCCCCATGTCAGGCTCTGTACTGACAGCTCAGAGCCTGGTGCCTGCTTCGGATTCTATGTCTCCCCCTCTCTGCCTCTTCCCTGTTCGTTCTCTCTCTCTCTCTCAAAAATAAATAAACATTAAAAAAACAAATTTTTTTAAAAAAGGACTATTTGTTGAGGTCTGGGGAGGATTGGGAAGAATAACACTGGATTTGGAGACACCCAGCAAATAACAACACTAAAGACCTAACTTCCCCACTCCTGCCACGGCTCCTCCTGCCCAGCCTTTGTTAAAAGCTAGAGTCCAAGGACATTGGCCACCACCAATAAGAGCTGGAGTTGTAGTGTGAAGAGGGATATGCTATTGGCCAAGAACCAAGCAAAAGCAGGGGCAGTAGTTAAGGGAACCTCCCTCTCTCTCCACATGCCCTTCAATCTTCTGTCACTACCTCCCACTGGCTGAGCTCCATGGGAAGGCGGAGGACCAAGAATGCTGTCTCAGTCAGCCTCCTGGGCACCAATGAAGCAGGACAGAGGATGGTGGAGCACGGATCTGGGGGGAGCAAACAGAACCACAGCCCAGCCTCACAAACTCTTTCAGTGGCCTCATTAACCCTGAAACAGTAGGTGTCTGGATCTTTTTTCAGATGATGGAATTTGCCATAGTGAAGTATAGTAACTCATTAGAAACTCGGCTAAAAAAAAAATAGCGGAGCCCCCACTGGAATCCAAATCCAACTCACCACGCTACCTCAATGGCCTCAGTCATGCCAACCATCAAGAGAATCGATCTGGAGGCCCTTTGTTGTCCAAAAGGATTGAGTGGGAGGGTTTTCCCACATGAAATCAAAAGGTGGCAAAGGATTTTAAGTAAGTTTGGGTTAAGGGGTGGTCTATAAAGATAGGCTGACTTTAAAAATGGAGCCCCGTGTGCCCATTTGGGTTAGCAGTTCATCATCCCTTCAACAGACATGTCCTTAAGCACTGGCAGTGCTCCCTGCAGGACCGGAAGAGGGACGACAGCCAGCAGGCACAGCTTTCACTTACATAGCATGTCCAAGTGCCAACACTATTCCAAGTACTTCGTGTGTATTTACACGCATTAATAGTAGATTTAATTCACTTAATCATCAGTAAATCATTAATCAAACACGGACACTGCCCTCGAAAAACTGACACGGTCCAGTATAAGAGATTTATTTACAGACAATTTTGGCAATGCGATCATTGCTAAGTCAGAGGGGCAACCAGATGTCTCAGAGCAGAGAGAAAAGTCCAGAAACCAATGGTGTGCTGGAGGTAGCTCTTACCAGTTTCCCAGAGTCATCCCTTCCTAATGAAGCATTCAGTGACCACACTGCTAACTTGAAATCAACCAGCAATGGTAGGAGTCATTGGTAATCACTATCAATGAAGGTGGTTGCTATGGGGTGTTTATCTGTTTCTGAGGGACTACTATTAAACATATACCCACATATCATTGCCCGGAGGACTTCCTAGAAGAGGAAGTACTTGGAGTAGACTTCCTCATAAGGATATGGAAAGGTACCCTCCTCCCCTTCTACTTCCTTTCCTCATCTCTTGTTCCAGCCTCATTGAGTTAATCAAGGCACATCCCCACTCAACCCCTGTAAGCTGTCCTGCCCTCTGCCCTCTGCTGGGAAGGCTCTTTTCCTCTTATCTACAAGAGATGCTCTTATTCCTGGTGAGTCTCTTTGCAGATGTTATGCATGCAAACACCTGCCCAAGACCCAATGCCAGCTGAATGACCTTGGCCATCTTTGCCATCTTGGAGCCCTGTTTTCCTAGGCTGTAAGATGGAGGAAATATGAGCTGCCCTGTCTACTCCACAGAGTTGTGGAAATAGAATAAGATGGGCCAAGGGCCACACAGGAGAGGTGAGCGTCAACAAAGGCATTCAACAAAATGCTGGACGTCAATGCTGCGAGCAAGCTCAGAAACCATTGAAACCAATCTTCTCAATTTACAATTGAGAAAACCAAGGCGCTTTTAGCTAGCGTGTTCCTTGGCTGGGTTACTTAGGGCAGTGGAAAAACATGATCCTGTGAGTGTCCCACAGGAGATCTCTCCTGGGTGCCCACCATGGACTTGTGGGCACCAGCAGGCCAGACCTCCCAGGAATGGGATTCTGGAATCGGTGCAGAAGCAACAACTGCCCAGAACGTTCTAGGCAGTGGGCCAGGGAGAGGAGGGGTGCATCTTGAGGGGAGAGAGAACCAGGTGGGCCAGTACTGTGCGGAGACCTGGCAGGGCCCCTTGGAGTGTTACCTGGTATGGCAGGTAACATTGTCACTCCTTACTCACATTGTCACTCCTTACTCCAGCAGGACAGGAAGGAAGCAAGGGGAAATGAACTACTGTAACACAGGGTGTCTCTCACCCTGTGAGGCTCTGGGGGCAGCTCTGCTCAGAGTCGGGAGAGATGAGGCATCACCAGCCACAAGTGTAATGCTGAGGTCAGGGTCAGGCCCAGGCCAGGCCAAGTCTTGGAGAAGAGTCTCAGGGAAGTCATAGGTGCAGAGCAAGCGAGCATCACCAGGGCCCCAAGAAGACGAGAGGTGGACACCAAGGGGCTGAAGAGCTGGGGGACACTGCCCGTGTCCTGGAGGAAAGGCAGACGGGGTGAGGGCTGTAGTTCTGGACTGTCTCCTCAGAGGAGTTCTGAGTAAGGGTTTGGTTGTGTTTCTAATGATGTTCTTATTACACAAGTACCGCGTCAGTACATTCTCAGTGCAAACCATTCAAACATGACAGACAAAGCAGAAACCTCCCTTGATAGCTACCCCGTCCTACCACTCTCCCCAGAGGCCCATTTTGATGTATATCCTTCCAAGCCTTTGTCTCTGAGTTTACATCCATAATACGTTCACGGAGGAAACAGGCGGCCGTGTGTGTGTGTGTGTGTGTGTGTGGTTTTGTATTAAAGGAATCAACCAAGCACACTTATCCGAATCTTACTGTTTGACACGGCTGCACGTGGCAGAGCCACCCAGCTTCTAACCACCCCCTCCCCCTACAATTCCATGGTCTGGGGGAGCGAGGGATTATTTAATGAAGTCCTCGTCCACGGACACTGCACACTGTTTCCAGTTTCCCGTTTTCAAGCAAGGCTCCAACGAGCACCCCTTCATAAACCTGTCACCAGCAAGCAAAGAAAATTGTATTTCATATACTAAATAATTTTTTATTTCATATATATATATATATATATATACACACACACATATATGTAAACATGAAAAATATACGGCGTACATATTAGGGAAAAACTTATTTTCAGATGTGAGAATCACCCAGGCCTGATTGATGCCCACCCTGATTTCAAACCAGTCTAGACAAAGAGCTTGCAAGAGTATCATCAGGAACTGTGACTGCGTGAGTCCAAGATGGGACCAAAGAGTTTCCTAAGTCGTTACCGTCTCTACTTGTGAGGACTCTGCATATTTCGTGTCCCCTTAGTCAACATTTGGGTGAGTTTTACATATTTATGCTTGTTCTTTTTTTCATCTGTCCTCATAAATCAATCCCTGCAGTCCCCTAATCAAAGCCAGCTTTTCAAACGAAACTGTAGCCGGGTGTTTAACTAACTAAATATTGTTTTTCCCCCAGCACTGACAGAGAGGGGGTGGGATGCGGCCTCCATAATTGTCCTCCCTTCCTCGGCGACCCCAGGAAACCGCGTGCGGCCCCAGCAGTTACTGACAGAGCCCCAGGTGGGCGGCAGCCGTGGGTTTGGAAGCAGTGCAGTTGCGAGGCTGTTCCTTTGCTCTCTGGGTTTTGCTCCCTGTATCCCCGGGATCCCCAGGAAGTAGGCCACCCTTACTAGAGGAAGACCAAGTGTGGAGCTGCCCAGAGGGCCACCCAGCCGGCTACGCTGCCCTCCGAGCTAGTGAGCAAGCAAGCCTCCTGCACTCTCCTTCCCCAGGCCCTCCAGCCTTCAGGCTGCCGCTGTCCTTGGAGGACAGACACCATCTCCTGATACTTGGCTTCCAACAGTCTCCTACTTGGGTCTCGGGTGGCTACTGGTGTGACCTCAAAGGCAACGAGACTTTGTACATTTTCCCCTGAAAATCATCGTGAAACTGTCCTCAATTCTCCAATTGTCTGCCCACCCCAGCCCGCCATCTATACCAGTGGTTCTCAAAGTGTGGTCCGTGGACCAGCAGCAGCAGCTTTCGGGAACTCATCCGGAATGCAAATTCTCAGGTAACCCTAGACCTACTGGATCGGAATCTCTGGGGGTGCGGCCCAGCCATGTGTGTTCTTTTTTTTTTTTTTTTTTTAATTTTTTTTAACGTTTATTTATTTTTGGGACAGAGGGAGGCAGAGCATGAACGGGGGAGGGGCAGAGAGAGAGGGAGACACAGAATCGGAAACAGGCTCCAGGCTCTGAACCATCAGCCCAGAGCCCGACGTGGGGCTCGAACTCACGGACCGCGAGATCGTGACCTGGCCGAAGTCGGACGCTTAACTGACTGCGCCACCCAGGCGCCCCCAGCCATGTGTGTTCTAAAGAGCCTCCGAATGATTTTGACGCAGGCTCAAGTTTGAGAACCACAGAGTTACAGGACAATGTCCAAGCTCCCGAGCCCCCAAGGCCCTGCCAACCCCTCCAGCCCCATCCCCCATTGCTTTCCCTACGGAATTCCGCAGCAAATGGAACAAACACACTCGGTGGGTCCTCTTCTCGTCTCTGTACTCGTTGTCCCTCCGCCTGGCATGACCTGCCCACCTGCCTCCAGGTATCAAATGCCTACCCCCATCTTTTGAATCCCAGCTCAGTATCCTCTAGAAAGCCTTCCCTGCCCTCTCCAAGAAGAAATAAAAATAGCTAACATCTATGGGGCTCATACTCTATGCCGAGTACTGTTCCAAGAACTTATTTAATAAAATTTAAACCTCTCGCTAACTCTACAGGGAAGGTATGACGGTTGATCCCATTCCACAGAAGAAGAAAATGAAGAAACAGAGGCCCAGAAAGCTTGAATAACCTGACCGAGTTAGTAGCAGGTGGAAATGGCACTTGGACCCCTGCCCCTGGAGGGGTTCTTCCTTTGTTCTGTCGCCTCCTGTGGCCTATCCAGCCCAATGGTTTTAGTGCCTCACCTGAGGCCCCCTCAGAACCTGCCTGCTCCCCCTGCCTCTTGAAAGCCCTTTGGTTGTATGAAGAGGGCTCTCGAGTGCTGCCCAGGCCACTCTTCTGCACTGTTCGCTCGACTGGCTTCCATGTGACTTGGCTCCACACCCACAGCTGCCAGCCCCACCTCCACAGCTGGCTTCCGAACGGAGGAGGCCTCCACGCTGCCCTCTCATTGGCTGCCTTTGATTTCTCCGATTTCCTGTTTCAGATTGCAGGGCCCGAGCCTTCGCATCAGAATGATGGCATGACATGCTTTCTGAAAAATCTCATTTTCGGAAGGCATTTCCTATTGATTTCCTTCCTTACAGAGGCCCCTCCCAGCTGGGCTTGTGTTTGAAAAGAAAGAAAAAGGGGAGAAAAAGCAATCTGTGTTTTTCCGAGCTCAGACCGCCAGGCAACCCCCCACCCCCACCCCGGATGAGCTGCCAGTGCTTCCCAAACCCACGGGCTTCAGGGCCATCTCTGAAAATGAGAACCCAAACTCCCCTTAAATCCCTCCCTTTACCGCCTGGGTGGGATTTGTGGCAGAGTCATTTCTCAGGGAATTCTCTGGCTGGAAAGATCTGCCCCGGAACTGAGAGGACCCCTTCCCATCTCTTCTCAGCTTAGGAAGTTGGACTTGCTCATCCTGGGAGGCCTACTGCTGTGCCCCTGACACACCCACTTCTCCCTCAAAGGAGGTCCAAGCACCGGCTTTGGAGTCCGATGAGCCCACACTTGAACTGAGGTTCCTTGTTAGCTGGACAGCTTTGAAGAAGGCCTTAACCTCTCTGATCCAATATCCTCATTTATAAAATGGGGCAAAGATACTGCTATTAGTTTTCCAAGGCTGCTGTGACCAATGAACACGAGCCGGTGGCTTGCAACACACAAATATGTCCTCTCGTGGTTCCGGAGGCCAAGAGCCCCAATCAAGTTAGTAGGCTCACACTCCCGCTAAAGGCTCTAGGAGGGCATCCTTCCTTGCCTCCTCTTCCAGCTTCTGGTGACTCCAGGTGTCCCTTGGCTTACCTGCCTCATTCCAATCTCTGCCTCTGTCTTCACACAGCCTTCTTCTCTTCTCGCCATGGGTCTCTTATGAGGACATCACTTGTGTTTGGCTTTAGGACCCACCTGATGATCAAGATGCTCTCATCTCAATGTCCTCAACTTACTGACACCTGCAAAGACCTTTCTGCCAAGTAAGGTTACATTCACAGGATCCCAGGCTGAGACACAGGCATATCTTTTGGGGGCCACCACTGAAGGCACTACAAATACCTACGTCGTAAGGTCACGGTGCAGTTGAAATAAGGGCATGAATAGAAGGTGCCTGGTGGGGTGCCAGACACAGTGTGCCCAGCAAGTGCATACACATAGCTTCCTTCTCCTCTGCCTCTATCACCACCTGCCCCACTTCCTGTCCTGAGAATCTGGCCTGAGCTGGCTGCTTCCAGCAGGCCCACGGTGAGTAATGGTCACATAAACAACCTGTATGTAATCGTGGCTCACAAAGCCTTCCTTCACATACAGACCCATCTGACTCATATCAAAAGCCTGGTGAAGTAAGCATGGCAGGTTCTTCCTTTATCCCCCTTTTACAGATGGGTCCATGGAGGCTCAGAGAGGTGACATCACTTGTGAGACCCACTCGGCGAGCAACTGGCATATCAAGTGAGGCTATTCGATTTCCCTAAGTTCTAAGGTGTGAGCAGAGGGTCGCCCTGATGGTGATGCTCAGCCACCAGTCATCTGGAGGTGACAAGGATGCAGAGGGATGCCCAAGAAATGTCATTCCTGCCAAAGGTCAAAATCCACTCTGTCTTTGGTGTTAGCCAGATGATAAGTACGGACAATACAGCAATCCCTGGACTTGTGTCAGGCACCTGCCCGCTTCACCCCTCCATCAACGTCTGAATGAACTCAAAGTGGAAGTTCTTGTTTCAGAGTCTTGCTGTGGCCAAAAGGGTCAAGAAGGAAATGATCTCAAAACCATAAATGCCTGGCCAAGTACAGGCACCACAATGAACTCTTTGCAGGAGGAAGGGAAGGAGAAGGTTCGGCCTAGATTGGAGGCCCAGCTCAGATGCTCACCCACAGGCTGTGTGATGTTAGGCATATACCAAGCCCTCTCTGTGCCTCAACCCAGCCACATGTCAGCAAAGCAGGCCCAGCCTTTCCACGCCAGCTGTTCCAGGAACCCTGGGCATTAGCATCTCTGCGCCATCAGGCTTTTCTGAAATGGTGCATGGAGATGGAATAAAGTCTTCTCATTCCTGTTGCTTCGGGCTGGGTCTCGTCACTGGCCATGTCAGTAAGATAGCAGTTAGGATGTATATTTCCTACTTAGCTTTTCCTGATGAACTGTGTGACCTTGGGCAAAAGTCATCTAACCTCTCTGAGCCTCAGTTCTCTCACATACACAGGAGAATAACAGCAATCCTGTATTATTGGGTAACTGTGGGGGTAAAATAGAGTATTATGTATGCAGAGCCCATGACAGAGTGCCAGGTACATGCAAACACCCAAACAATTATTTCATTACCAGAATCTCTTAGCTTTGGGTTTATTCCACATGAATTGCAGCTCAAATATAGTTCTACCAAATCTTTCCACAGGTTTGTGCTGGTCTCTTCCGTCTCCTTCCTCAGTCTTCGGGGCTGACCTAGCCACTCTGCTGCCTTTCTCCTTGGGCTGCAGCTGAGGCCAGAAGATGCTCTAACTCCAAGCCAAGGGCTGAACCCTGGACAATTAACCAAACCAACTCTAACTGCCATAAGGGAACATTCTGGCAAGGCCCTTCTAGAAGTGGTTGCTCTCATTAACCTCTATAAAAAGATAACCTCCAGATCTCTGCATGTGCATGTGGGCACACATCTATGAGTCTGGTGGGGTTGGGGGCTCTTCGTGTCCAAGCTGACCTAAGCCCAGCCCTCCCACTCCTGGCTCTAAAACCTGTGCTAGCCATTTCCTCTCCCCCAGCCTCCACCACCCTATGGTGAGCCGGGAGAATAATGGTAGAATGACTCAGTGATGTAAAGCGACAGGAAACACAGGGTTATATGAATAACTACATTCTGTCTTCTCATTAGGGTCAGGGAAGGAGCCCCCGAAGCTGGGGGCCGGGGGGCATGTCTGAGGCCCCAGAGCACCCCACAATCCTATCAGAAGGCCTGTGGTTTTCCTAAAGGATGGGCTATTGCTTCATTCATTCTCTTACTCATTCAACAAATGTGGATCCCACTCCGTAAGTCGAGGGCCATGCATGTCACTGGGACACAAAGACAAACAGGATTTGGGCCCTGGTGGAGGAGCCCCCTGACCAATGGGAGAAGCAGGCACATCTACAGATCACTGCCTGGAGCCCCAAGAACACCACTGTTAAGTCTGAGCAGAGAGTGGAGCACAGAGAAGGGAGGCAGCTGGCTCTGAGAGAAAAAGCAGGAAAGGCCTCAGAGAAGAGCAAGGCTTGCCTCTGGGCCTCAAGGGGGAGAAGCTCACAAGGCAGTGAAGAAAGGGAAGGAACATTCCAGAGAGGGGCAACTCCAACCACAAGGGGACCTGGAGGGCTGGGGGTTGTCAACAAAGCAAATGGGGAGAAGTCTGGTGCGAGAAGGTTAGAGAGGTGAGTTGCACCAGGAAAAAAAAGGGCCACATGGGCCCGGCCACGGAGCATGGACAAAAGGAGCCAGAGACAGAAGCTGACCTGAATTGTCCACACTGCGGTTTAGTGTGGTCCACAGGCCAGCAGCAGCAGTAACAATACCAGGAGCTTGTTGGGAATGCGATGCTCGGGCCCCACCCTCCAGCCAGGGTGGTTCCCAGGAATCTGTGTTGTACCAAGCCTGCTGAGGATTCTGCAGCAAGGCAGAGCCTGAGAAGCACTGGCATGGAGTATAGCAATGAATGGCTCCTGTTTATGGAGAACCTACCCTGTGGCAGGCACTGGGCTTCGTCCTTTACATGCCCTATCTGATTCAATCTTCACAATAAGCCTGTGAGACGGGTCTGTCATCACCCCTACTTTATAGGTGACAAAACTGGGGCTCTTAGAGGCAAAGTAACCAGCCTCAGGTTGCAAAGCTACTGAATAGCAAATCTGGGATTTAAACTCAAATTGTGAGACGCCCAGGCCCATGCACCCAGCAGAAGCCATCTGCCTGTTTTTCACTCCAGGAGATGCAGAGGAGCGTCAGATTTTCTGGGGATAATCGGCAGGATCTGCTGACCTTGAAATGTGTGAGGAGGAACCAAGAATAGATGCTTGGGATCATGCTTCCTGGGTTGAGAAATAGAGGGCGTGGAGACCCCATTATCTTACACAAGGACAATAGGAGAAGACTGGGAAGGAGAAATGAGGCTTCCCATTAGGATGTGCAGAGCATAAGGGGAACATCAAAGGTGGAAAATGAGCCCATGAGAACTGGAAAATAGGGCTGTTATCTACCTCTTGGTGGGTGGTATAGTCACAGGGGTGTTGGATCAGACCAAAAAAGTACACTTGGGTCAAATTACTACAGCTTAGAAGCATCAAGCATTAGGGGGGCTAAATCACAAGATTTATGACTGCGTGGGGAAGGGGTTGGGGTTGCGCAATGCTGTTCTCACCATGAGCAGCGGTGAGGGGAACCCAAGACTTTGGAACCAGTCCAATTCCTCCAAAGGTGTACAAACTTGACCTTGATGTGACTTTTTTTTCTGTATCTCAGAAAGAGAAGGGGGGCGGGGAACCTGTCCTCCTGGTAGAGGGTGACAGAGCTATTAATAAGGCTGATTCTGAAGCTTCTGAAATGCCCCAAAGCAAGGACCCTGGTGTTGAATTCATCTGCTCTAAAGAGAAAATAGAAAACCCTCTTTTGGTTCCTATTTGGGTAAAGCTGGACATAAATCATTCTTTGAAAAGGTGTCGTGGGTGCCTCTGGTTGTAGGGGTTCAGGCCCTTTCCAAACATCACCTCATTAATCCTGGCAAACACCAGGAGAGGAAGCCCCGACAGGCTAGGCAGAGGCACCTTTTGTGTCACTGAACAGATGAGAATTGGCCTCCAGCTTAAAGATGCAGGAAGGTTCCAGGTGGACCTGGCAGGGGACCCTGCTCACTGGCTGTTAGCTACAGCCGCCCTGGGACCTGGCAAGAGCGGGGAGAGCAAGGAGTGTGTGTGAGCATATTGTGTGAGTGTATGTTGTGCATATGTGTGCTCTGTGTGCTCTTTGTCTTAATGCTGTCATCTCATGAAAAGAAAGTGAGCCCACAAGTGGGGGAGTTACTTGCTGGGTGGCTGGGCGACTTGTTACTGGGAAATCTACATTCTCCTCGAAACTGCCAGATTCTTGCAAGGATTTAATCCCATTTTCTTGGTAAACTTATCCTTGATAAATGCGTCTTGTGTATTCCTAGCCCTCCCACATGTTGGTGCGTTATTGTGACCAGCAGTGCTGACCCAAAAAAGGGGTTGGGGACTAAAACTGAGAAGAGAAAGAGCAAACTCAGTGGAAGGTGGGAAACAATCAATGTCATTGCCCCTTGCGGGGGGGGGGGGGGGGGGGGGGGTAAGGTGAGTCCGGTGTGGTGTCTCAAAGTAAGGAAAAGACATAAAAGTACCAGGTGTCTTATAAATGGAGGCCATTGGATGTGGTCTCTCTTTTTTAATAAAAAAGGGAGAGGAAATAAAAGAGAAAAGAAGAGAGGGGAGAAAGAAGAAAAAGAGAAAGGAGAAGAAGGGGAGGAGGGGAGACGGAGACGGAGACGGAGACAGAGACAGAGACAGAGACGAGAGGAGTCCGGCAAAATCCGGCTTCCTACCCGGAGAGCCCAGCGCTTTTCCGCAGCAGCCACGGGCTCGGAGCTTTTAAGGGTTTCTAATCCTGGAAGGCTGTCTGACATCACCCCGTTTCTTGTCGGCTGATGTTTCGTACAAGCCTCTCATTTCCTCAGTGTTTTCGGAGCCACCAATTACTGCAACAATCTCGTGTTTATGTTTTCGCTCTCCTGCCTCGCTGGCCCTCGGCCTGCAGCCTGTGCTTCTCCCGACGCACGGAGCCCAAGGGGGCTGGGTGGGGGGAGCGGGCGCGGGTGGGGTGGGGGTCTGGATCGGGCATCGCAGAAAAAGGGAGGGGTCCCCCTTAATTTTTTTTCATTGACTTCAGCACCATGTGATCAGGAAGTCTGGCCTCCCTCCATTTCCCCTCCCGACTAAAGGGAAACATTGTGTAGCAGCCGCCGCGGCCACTGGTGGGATGGCCTTCGCCGCCTGACGTAGGGAGATAAAAATAACCGGCATATTTAAGGCCGGAGCAGGAATCCCGGCGCTCACACGCGGCCCGGTCAGTTCCCGAGGCCGGCGGGCGGCGCGCTCCTGCGTGCACAGGGGCGGGGGCGGGTGCCAGCTCCGGCGACCTTGGGCCCTGGGCCCAGCACCCAGGCCGCTGCCGCCGCCGCCGCCGCCGCCGCCGCCGCCGCCGCCGAGCCTCGCGGAGCCACGGGGAGGTCCCGGCAAGGCTAGTCGTCCGCAGCCTGGCTACAGCGCGCTGGGCCCGGCCTGGGTTCTGCGTCCTGCCTCCCTGGAGATGGGGAGGAAGTTATGGGGCGGCAGAGGGAGGGTAGCCCGGAGCCTGATGCTGGGCAGGGGGGAAGGCACACACCAAACTGCCACTTAAAAAAAAAAAAAAAGCTGCCACCGGTAAGGCCCCTTGTCTACACCCGCAGGCCCACACTCAAATCAAGCTTCCCAGCTCCATCCCCTTTATCCCTTGGAATTGACTGCACATTGCAAAGATTTGTGAGCATGTGGCAGGACTAGAAACACGAACAAGGTCATCAAAGAAAATGGGGGGGGGGGGAGAAAATTGGGGGGGAAGTCCTCACAAAGATCTGGCAATTTCAAAGGAGAATGTAGATTTCCCAGTAGCTGCCCTCCAGCCACCTACATGTTTCCTCCCAACCCCTGCCACCACCTCTGATCTATCTAGAGACCCAGGACATAGAAAAGGAGGAAGTGTCCCTGTCCCCTGGATGAGTCCACATCCCTGGTCTCGGGAGCGCAAACCACGGTGAAGAATACCGTACCCCTTACCACACTCACAGGTTTCCATTTTCTCGCTCTCATTTAAACGTCAAACTGCCCCACACTGTAGTTCTATTCTAGTTTTACGTGGAGGGAAACTGAGGCTCACAGAGATGAAATGATTGCCCAAGTCCACACTTGAGCAATCTTCCCTACCACATCAGTTGCCTCCCTTGCCTGCATTTACATGGCCACATTGATTTATCATTCTGGAAACCACCTTCCTTCTGTTCCTCCTACTCCCTGAATAAAATTAATACCAAGCAAAAACAGTGTTGGTGAGCTTTCTGCTGACCTGTGAAATCATAATTTTGCCCTTGCTCTGGACCACGAAGAAGTTTTTACTTCCAATTAATAATGGGAAACCTCCCAGCCTTCTGATGTTTAAAGTAACAAGATATTTCAAAATTTCTGGCTGAGTTTTCACCTAAAAGCCAGATGTGCTGACGAAAAATGAATCAACACTCACCCCTAATTTTTTTGGCATTACAGAGATAACAAATAGCTATTTATCTGGCTGGAAGAGGCAAAGAACTTCCATTTAGAGAGATTTAGGAATTTAACCGCCTATATGAATGGAGACCCCAGGGTCTGGCATAGTCACTGCTAAATCCCAGCATAGTGCCTGACGTGGAAAGTGCTCAACATAGAATTGTGGGAATGGATGAACAACGCGTTGTGAGAAAGCGAGGGGCAGCACTCAGTGACACGTTCAAGTAATATGAGCTGGTCTGCGTTCGGTGATGGAAGAAGCATGATCACAATAGTCCTTATTGCAGAAGCCACCCTAAGAGGTAGACATCACTACTATCCCTGCCTTGCATATAAGGAAACTACAGCACAGGGGGTTACGTGCCCAAAGTAACACAGCTTAGGAAGCACTAGCACTAGAACTTGAACCCAGGCCGGCTAACTCCAAAAGCCAAGCCCTTAACAGTTAGGCTAAATCCAAAGAAATGCCCCAGAAGACATCAGATAAAAGGAACTCATCATTTACCACGGACCCCCTCTGACTCAGGTTCCATGCTTGCTGTTAGAGAGGTGGGTCAGGCCCTCACACAGGTGAGTCAGGAGGCAAGACTGCACTGGAGGCTCCTCAACGGCAGCCCCTTGCTTTCCCTGCCTGCTCTGCCCCTGGGCTGGGAGCACGCTGAGGGCAAAATCAAGATCTGGTTCAGCTCTGTATTTCCATTAAAGACTCTGGGACGTGGCGGCCCCTCACTAAACGTTTACTAAATAGTGAATGAATATGTATTAGACAACCACTAGCCTCCCTACCGATACAGGCCCCTCTATCACAACCACACCTGATTTTCTCTCTCAGCACCCATCCTGTTGTCCCTAGAATTTGTTTCCATCCCGAATCCCATAGACCCATGAGCTCAGGAGCCACATCTATTTCCCCACCATAGCATTCTCAACATCTACTAAAGGGCCACACACATTACAGGTACTTACTAAACACTTATAAATTAAATGAGTAAGTGAATGAATGAATGAATCAATCAATCAATCAATCAACACTTCTTGGAACAATTCTTACCTTTCCATTTACAATAAGTTTATTCTGAAGTCAATCATAACTGAGCCAAAGCCACTTGAAATAATGTCACAACCCAGATTGTATTCATGAAGTAAGTGCTGTCTGTTTGGTGACCACTTCAAATCCAAGTCTCATCCATATTGATAATAAGAAAGACTTAAAAGGGGGCTATTGAATAAGGCCCTTCTTCTCATACAATGTGGGCTCCAGTGACCACTATAGTTGGAGCTCCACACAGACTTCCTTTATGCCCCTCTGTTTTCATTAGCTCGGGTAACTTGCCAAAGAGTGATCCTTTTGGGCTGAAATTTTCCATGCTGGGTCTTGGCAAAAGGTGAATTTTGGGGGAAAGTTTGAATAAAATCCCTTCAGCCATTTTTTAGTTTGATGAGCATGAAAAAAAAATACATTTTTTTCTTGCTTTTAATTGAAGACATTTTTAGGACACAGGAAACTCCAAACCAGTTGAACTTTGAAAACTTGAAACTCATGTCTAATCCCATCTAAGGAAACTGTGGAGATCACTTGGAGCTCCCCAAAATTTTTTTAATTAAAAAAAAAAAGAGGTAATTGAAAAATCTCTTTGCAGCCTTAGCAATCAAGGCAATTTTTCCCCCCACGTGGGCTACATTAAGTCTTTCTGTGATTCTAGCAAATCATAAAAGCCCAGAGCTGTTTAGGAGGGATTATAAAACTTGGATTTCAACTCCTATATCATAACTGATGATATTATTTCCCTCCTTCTTTTATCTCAGGAATCATCCCTCAACATCATACCAGGAATATATGATTTAAACCGTAGCCTCAGAAAACAAAAAACTAAAGTTCCTGGAATATGAAAAGACCACTCCTTCAAAGCCAAAAATACAACTTGCTTTCAAAGCTTTCTTAGACAAACGCTAACCAAAATATTTTATCTTACACTGGATTTTCTCAATACTCCACTCAGTATCAGATTCTTGCTTTCTTATTCACTGGAAACTACCTTAGACTAGCCATGTTATAGTTCTTGCCACAGGATTATTTTCCAAAAGCAGTGCTGAGCTGAAAGTCAGAAAGACCTGAGTTTGACTTTCTGCTCTGATATTTACCAAGCAAATACCTTAACCTCTCTAAGACTCAGCTTATATACCTGTAAAATGGGATAAGAATATTTACTCAGCAGTTGTAAGAACTACTTTAGGCCAAGTGCCCCCAACAGTGCCTGGTACAAAATAAGTACCCAATAAATGACAGCATCTTTCTGCCCCTCCTCTGTCAGCCATTTATTCACATTTCTCCAGTCTTTTTCCTACCTAATTGGCACTTCATGTCTTCTGGTTTTTAGTTCTCCACAGTATCTGGTACAGTCTGACCTGCAGAGACATGCAGAGCAGAATGAAGAGAGCACTGGCCATGTTGTAGATTTCTGGTGACAACAGCAAATGTCTTATCTTTACCTTTGTACTTGTCTTTCTCTCCTACTAGAAGGATCATTTTCACCTTTGTAAACCCAGTACATACTGGGTAAATGAGTGGATGGATGAACAAACCATTAAGGCCTCCTGTTCCCTTATAGGATCTGCAAGATCCTACTGGCTCGATGTTCAAACAGTTTTATTTTAGCTCAGGTATTGCCTGACAGCCAGAGCATGTTTGAATTCTCACTTACCTTGGTTATATATTCAAGATCGACCCCAACTCAAATGATCCTTATATATGGTTTTATTTTTATCGGTAATCAGACAGGGGACCTTCAACCAAAGTCCTTTGCTAGGGCAAAAACTGTCCCTATTCGAATTTCCCACTGCACAGACATAGAACCACCCCCCCCCCCCCCGCCAAGAGGAAGACACTACAGGAACTTGAAAAGAAAAGGAAAGGAGGGAGGGAGAGAAGGAAAAAAGGAAGGAGGAAAGATCCAGCATACTTCCATCCACCCTGAATAATCTATAATCATTTGTTTGTTTGTTCATTTCCTTCTGCAAAGTTGGCTGATCTTGCCTCCTCTTTAAATAGTTTTTAAAAAAATTTTTTTTAATTAAAGATGATTGAGTTCTGGGGCACCTGTGTGGTTCAGTCAGTTAAGCGTCCAGCTTCAGCTAAGGTCATGATCTCATGGTTTGCAGGTTCGAGCCCCACGTGGGGCAGTTCAGAGCCTGAAGCCTGATTCAGATTCTGTGTCTCCCTCTCTCTCTCTGCCCCTACCCCACTCACTCTTGGTCTTCAAAAATGAATAAATGTTTAAAAAAATGTATAAAGAGGATTGAGTTCCAACTGCATGCCATTTCTTTTGGCCCGTATCACATCATTGCATCCTCTTCTCGTTTTACAGATGGTAAGCAGGCTCAGAGAGGTTAGGCAGCTCACCTCCCATCACACACCTAGAAGGTGTCACTGTGCATTTTAAAAGTATTTCTGGGGGCGCCTGGGTGGCGCAGTCGGCTAAGCGTCCGACTTCAGCCAGGTCACGATCTTGCGGTCCGTGAGTTCGAGCCCCGCGTCGGGCTCTGGGCTGATGGCTCAGAGCCTGGAGCCTGTTTCCGATTCTGTGTCTCCCTCTCTCTCTGCCCCTCCCCCGTTCATGCTCTGTCTCTCTCTGTCCCAAAAATAAATAAACGTTGAAAAAAAAAAAAATTTTTAAGTATTTCTGATTCACAAGATTTCCCCAGCCTTCCTACCACCTCACCTCCTCTCCTTATAACTCCACCCAACACAGTGCTTGTGTGCACTTATGTTTTACGGAAAGATCTAAGACTAGAAGCAGCTGATCTACTGAAACAAACAGGGGCTGTGTATCAGCATGGAAGGATAAACCCCAACTCACCATGGGGGTAGCTGCAGGGATATGCAGGGGGTACGGTCAGGAAAGAGCGTACAGAAAGTTCCAACAGCATTTTGGAAGTTTCATCTCTTCAGCTGGGTGGTATTTATAGGGCTGTTTTTATGTGGGCTTTCTACGTGTTCATTTGTCTTACATGTGTCATAATACAATTTTGGGAGATTTAGCAGCATTGCCTGGTGCTTACTCCTAATTCTTGCCATTTACACACACACATCCTTTTTTTTTAATGTTTTTTTATTTATTTTGAGAGAGAGAGAGAGAGAAAGAGAGAGAGAGAGAATCCCAAGCAGGCTCCGTGTCGTCAGCACAGAGCCCAGTGAGGGGCTTGATCTCACGAGCTGCAAGATCATGACCTGAGCTGAGATCAAGAGTTGGATGCTTAACCAACTGAGCCACCCAGGCAGCCCCCACCCCCACACACACACATCCTTAAACACACACACACAGGGCCACACTCAGTACACACCCACTGACAGGTACACTCAAGCACTGATACACACACACACACACACACACACACACACATACACACTGTCTGCCATCCCCAGTCTCTACCCACCACTCCTCTCTCAGGCTCACATACAGGGGCCCTGAAGCTGGGGCACAGAAATGACACCAGCTGAGCAACGGGGCCACGTGGAAGAGGGGACAGTGGGGATGCATAGGCCATTCCCCGCGGGGCCAGCGTGTGGCCCTGGCCCCTGGGGAAGATGTTCTCCCACCCCAGGCTCATCTGAGAAGGGACGAGTTAAAGAGCAGAAGGAAGGCGCAGTCTTTCACAGTTCAGGGTGGGAAGCAGAACTTGTGTGGGGAACAACCTCCTCAGAAACCATAGCAACACCCATGTGGCGGCTCTGGGCTCTGGATTGGCCCCCGACCAGACATTTATTAAGCAGCCTCATAAGCTGTGGTCTCCAGAAGAACAATACCAAACTGATCAAATGTTAATGGCTTCAATCTGTTCCTCCTCACAGAACTCCCGCCCCATCCCCCTCTCTCCACACACTGCCTTTCTGCTTCCCAGCCTCAGCTGCAAACGGCCTCTGCCACTACCCCAGAGCCCAATTCAAGGCCAGAACCATGAAGTGCAGGTGACTTAGGGTACAGAGATGGAAGGCAGGTCAAACCTGGAGACCCTTGAAGGCCAAACAGGGACATTCTTGGGTCAAACTGCCTGAGATGAAAAGTCTCCGAGATGATCCGACCAAGTAGTTCTCAATCTGGCTGCACTTAAGAATTACCTGGAGAGCTTTAAAAAAAAAAAAAAAAATGCCAGTATGTAGGTTCCACCCTAGTCCAATTAAATCTGAACCTGCAGGGGGTGGAGGCTTGATCATTTGTATTTTTTAAAGTTCTCCAGATAATTCTCCTATGCAGCCAGGGCTGAGCACCACTGAATTAATTCAACTGGCTGTAGAAATGGGGCTGGGGGTGCAGGAGGATCCCAGAGAGTGACAAGGAACTTGCCCAATGTCCTAGAGTTGGTGAGGTACCATACTGAGAGTCAAACATAGACATCCTAACCACCAGCCCAGGGTTCTGCTCACTTACCTGGGCTACAAAACTCCATATAAGTCTTTTAAAAATGTATCCTTCTCTTTGACTCACCAGGAGTCCCCCTCTTTTCTATCAGGAGCTGGGAGGTAGGGATGGGAGTGGGGGGGGATTAATGGATCCAAGCCCAAGGAAATGTAGTTTTAACAAAAATACGGGGAACAGGCATTTGAGAAATCACAACGACCACACTGATTCCCAGGGTTTACTATGGTCACAACAAAATATATCATGGCTAACCATGTGACCTTCACCCAGATACCCAACCCCGCAAGCCTCCAAGCCCAAAACCTGGGAGACGTCTCCAGCTCTTCCAGCTTCCTCACTGCCCATATGCGGCTGGTTGGTCTCTAAGCAGTTTAGAGTAGACCTCATAAGGCTACAGTGGATAGCTCACTGGCTCTTGCCCAAAATGTCCCAAGAGCCTCCTAACCAGTTTCCCTAAATGGGTAGATGTTCTCCAATCCATCCTCCATAAAGCCACCAAAATATTCTCTCTAGAATCCACATCTGCCAATGGTTGTGCCAGAGCTTGACAAACAGACCTCTGCCTATGCGTCCAGATGTACCCAGGTGACATGTTCCTCACATATTGACCATACGCTATGCTACGGCCAGAGACTTTGGTGGGAAAGAAGATAAATACAGCCCCTACCGATGTGCAACTTACATTCTTGATGAGGAAACAGCTATTGACGAATCGTGTGATCATTACTAGGACGGAGTTAAGAGAAAAGTACTAGGAGAATGTAAATGAGCAGCAGCCTGATCCATTCCGGGATTGTCAAGAATGCTAAGCAGGGTCGGGCCTGGTTAGTACTTGGATGGAAGAATGGCTTCTCCAAGCAAAGGATGGGATATTGGTAAGGGAGTCAAGCAAAAGGGGAGGAGTGTTCTAGACACAGGGAACAATGGAATGCACAAATGCTCTCTGAGTGTGAAGGAAAACAGTCTGGAATCCCAAGAGCAAGGAGAGAGGAGGGCAAGAGAAGGCTGGTCAAGAATCAGATTATCCAAGGCCTTTTAAGTCATGATAGAGACTTTGTCTTTAGCCTTCGGACTTTAGTCGAGTTACCAACCCATCCCAGTGTACCCAGGACTGATGGGTTTCCTAGGGTGCAGGATTTCCAGTGCTAAGATGGGGGTGGAGAGTAATGAAGAAGAGTGACCAAGGATGGCAGGTCTGTGACCTGCACTGCTAGTGGGCAATGGAGCCACTCCTCCTCCTGGAGAAGACCAGGATAGGAGGGAGGGTGACAAATTCAGTTGTTGAGTTTGGGAAGTTGGGGCCATATTCAAGTGGAGATGCTAGCTGGGCTCCTGGTTCTATGGTCTGAAGCTAGAGGTCTCCACTCTAGCTTCAGAAGAGATAGTTCAGAAAGAGATAGTTTGGGGAGATATCAGCAGAAATATGGTAACTGAATTATGGGAGCAGTTAGGCAACCTAGAGATAAGAAGAAAGCTGACAGAAAGACCTACATCCCAGCTTGAGGAATTCCAGTGTTTAAAAATCTGCTAGGCAAGAGCAAAACCCAACAAAGGAGTCAGAGAGAGCGGTCAAGGCTGTAGGAGGAAGGTGTGTCAAGCAGGAGAGAGTGGTCCACCATGTCCAATGCTGCTGGAAAACCAAATAAAACGCCTGGGCAATGCCTACTGACTTAGGAACATAGAGGTCATGATGACCTTCTCGGAAGTGTTTGAGCGAAGCAAGGAGGGGAGAGGTAGACTGAGGAGAAAGTGGGAGGGAAGGAAATGCATAGCACAGAAAATTTATTTGGGGAATGTGGCTGGGAAGGAAACTGATGGTGCGGGAGCTGGAGAGAGGCAAGAGGTAGAGAGAGGTTGTGCTCTAAGGTGAGACACCTGAACATGGCAACATGCCGATGGGGAGGATCCGATAGAGAGGGAGAAGGAAGAGACAGGAAAGGGAAAGGCTCATCCCCGCTGCCCACAGTCCACCTCCCCATGTACCTCATCCTGCAGTGTCTGCACACTGCCCCGCCAAGCTCACCCTGCTCTTGGTGGGCTAGGTGTGTTCCCTCTGTCCACAGTAACCCCTCTTGGGAGCAAAGGACCACCAGTGCACTCAAAGCTGGCTGGTTTCTTTGTTGCCTCTCCCTCTAAACGGGGAGTGCTTCAAAGGTTAGACCCTCCTCTCAATTCTTACTTAGCATTAGCTGGCCCCCAGTATGCGCTCAGGAAACATTTGTGGAATGAATGAATGAATGAATGATGATTTCGAAGGCACCCACAGGTAGCTGTGAGGACTGTCTGAGCTGGCATGAGGAGGGGTCTGTGTTCTCCAGAAGCTCAGCCCTCAGAGAACTCGGTTTCTGCGGTTCCCATTAGGGGCAGGGAGGCAGGGTGGGGTGGACTCCTCACTGAGCTCGCATTCTTCCCTTCCATTGTTCCTGACAGCTGCGCATGGAAAGTACAACATCCACCAAGGCCCATGTGTTCCCCCTCCTCCCCTCCCTCAGCAGGGAGGGAACAGATGGGCGTAATTTATGCCCAAACCCCTCCCTTGCAGCCCTGGCACTGGAGAGAGGAGAGGTAGGGGCAGAGATCCACCCAGGTTCCACAAGCTTCTCTCAGCATCTAGGCAAGAGAGCCACAGCGGGGGCCGACCAGGGTCGGGAGCAGGAGAGGACAGACGGAGGGTGGGGAGAGGAGCAAAGAAGGGACGTGCCCGTTGTGTGTGACCCCAGCATTCCAGCCCATGTGCCATCGGGGTGCACGCATTATCTCAGCACAATTCTGCAAGGAAGAGACTCTTGCACCTGTTCCAAACCCAAGGAAACTGAGGCTCAGAGAGGTAAAGGGCCTGCTCCAGGGCCACCCAGCTGCTGACTGGCTGCAGAGCCAGGATTCCGGTCCAGGTCTGTCAGGCTCCAGAGCCTGTGATCTCTCCACGAGACCCCACTGAGGGAGGAAGTCATATCTTCAGGCCTCCCTCCTCCCTCTCGTGGGTCATCTAGGGTGACAGGCAAAGGAGGCCTGAGGCCCAGGCACCTCTGCTGAAGGGGACCGGGCACTAATGCCAGGGCTGTAGAAAGTGCACAGACGAGCAGAAGGCTGTACAGGAGGGAAACGTGAAGGGGCAGCCCGGAGGGGCAAGGACCTGGGTCCTTTTGGGGTGGGCGTTCCTTTGACTGGCTGCACGGTCCTCTGCAGGGGTGGTCCCAAAGACAACCCTCAAAGCTGAGCTGTCTGTCAGGGTCAAGGTGAGATTCTGAGGGTTACTGACCACCGAGTCACCACAACATACCTCCCAGGCCACCCCCTGCCTCTTCAACCAATTGCGGTTGAGGCTTCTGGCACAGAACCCACACCCAGGGTCTCCATGCGCTAGCCGTGTGCCCACGGGCAAGCCGCTCTGCCTCCCTGGCTCTGGCGTCTTCACCCATAGAACACGCTTGTATGAAGTGGGTGGCTGAACCCACACCTGCAACAGTGTCTATTCAGCCTATTCGGTGTCTTGGTTTGTCTTCTTTTTACCCTGTCGGATCTATGGTTACTTGTAAAAGTTGGGAGACTACACCTAAAAGTACAAATTTCCAGCTTCTTTGAATAAGGTCTGCAACTTGGTCCTCCATGGTCTGTGGTTACAATTTAGAGGGCCATGCATGCTCCAGCTTCCCACTGTCCCCACCACTCCCTCTCTCTCTCTCATCGACGCCACTGGCCCATGAGATGTGGCATTTGCTACCCCTGCTGTACACGTGGTTTGGGCCATAGCCCTGAATCTCTGAGTACTTCGAGAAAAGTGAACCTAACCCGTTGTAGTTCATCGGCATCTCCCCAGCACCCAGAGCAAGGCCTGGCATCCAGGCAGTGGTCGGACATTCACTCGTTTAACAAACACATGTATACGTTGAGTCCCTACTCTGCACAGGCACCTGGCGAGAGGCTAGAGACGGAGCAATGAACAAGACAAAAATTCACGGCACACTCACAACAATCCAGCAGAACACTTCTATCATTATCTCTGTGGAACAGACAAGAGAGGAAAACCGAGGCACCAAGAAAGGGAGGACCTTGCCCACGATTCCAAAAGGAGAGGCAGAGGTAAGGTCCGAACACAGCCCAGCCGATTCAAACCAATCGATGTTCTGAATCAGGGGTCTGCGAACTGCGGCCGACAGGCCAAATCTTGCCCACCACCTGTTTTTATAAATAGTTTTATTAGAGCCCAGCCACGCCCGTTCGTTTACATGGCCTGTAGCTGCTTCCACACACAGTGGCAGAGTTGGGTGGCGACAACAGAGACTGTGTGGCCCCTCAAAGCCTAAATATTTACTATCTAGCCCTTTACAGAACAAGCTTGCTCTGAGCCACTATTCTAAGTGTCCTGCCTTCACAAGAGGTCACTGCTCTCATAAAATGATACTGGCGGGAGGGGCCAGCAAATAAAATAAATGCATAGAAAAGGCACGTACTGCAGGAGAGACGGCCTAGGTGGCTCCTACGCTGAGTGGCCAGGGAAGGCCATTCAGCTGAGATCTGACTGACGGGGGGCCAGTTACTTAAAGACTGGGGAGAAGAGCCTTCTGTGCGGGAGAGAAGGGAGGGCAGCTAGGCAAAGGCCCCAGGGCATCACCAAGCACTGCCGGGCAACAGGAGCACAGAGAAAGCCAGGACGCCTAGTGCCCAGTAGACGAGGAGGTGGGCGCATGGTCAGAAAAGGGTCTGGCTGGAAGGACTTCCTAAAAATGAGCAGATGAGCTAAGCAGGGTCTGGAGGAGACCGGAAACCCCCTCCTGGCATGTGCTGGCCTTCTGGATCCAGACCCTTCCTTTACACTGGCAGGGCCTCCTCTCCCTGGGCTATAAAATGAGTTCTCACTATGAACCGCCCTTCTGGGACTGGCGTGGGTCAGAGGCAATAAAAGACATGACGGAAAAGTCCTTTGTAACCATGCACGGCATTCCCGAGACCTGACGGCTGCCCCTGACGTGCACGCTGAAGTGCGCTGGGCAGGTTCATCGCCCCCTGAGAGCTGGAGACCCCTGAGGTCCAGCCTAACAGCCTGACGCTTTCCGCTTCCCTCGCAAGCAGGCTGACTCATGGTGCAGCCTCATCCATCCCCTGAGACTGGGGCCACGTTCCCTTTGTTCCCTTCTTAACAGCCCTTAGCTAAGGGGGAAGGTTTGAGAAGATTTGACAAAAGAAAAGGTAGCTAGCTGGCAGAGGGAGGAGCCTGAGGGCGTGGGGTGAGAGCCCTGAAAACGTCTCTGCATGGATTGACTGAGCTTGCAAAACAGAGCAGAAAGCTGGGACGCTGAACAGAAAGTGTGTGTGTGTGTGTGTGTGTGTGTGTGTGTGTGTGCGCGCACGCGCATTGGCACTGGAGGGTGGGGGCCAAAGAGGGAGGTGCCTGAATCACACGTGACCAAGGCAAACCAGGTTTTCTGTCATTTAGCTTTGCTGCCATGAGTCCTGAGCACCTGCTTGAACGACTGACTTGTCAAATCTGGAAGGCTTTGAAAAGTGAGTGAATGAATGTGAATGATGCACAGATGAAAGATTTGGGAGACTAACAAGACAGGGTCAGCTTCCTAAGCCAAATGACCTTTGCAAAATGACATTGCTGTTCGGAGTCTCAGTCTCCTCACCTATAAAGTGGGAACACCACCTCCTAAAAAAGTTAGCACTTAGCTAAGTGCACGGTTCACAGTAGCTCTCAACCATATTAGCACCTTTCCCCTCTTAGATTCTCAGGGTCTAGCAGGGTACCTGGCCCTGCTGGGCTGAATGGGATTCTGGACAGCAAGGGAGGGACTGGATTTCTGAAGCCTCTGTGTGCCTGATGAATGCAGAATGGGCTGGCTCTTCAGGACACATAGATAAGAGTCCTGAGAGAGCCCAGGGTAACAATGGGTCCTGTGATTTAGACTAATTAATTAATTAATTAGTTCACTCAACAAAAATTTGGGGGGGTTGCCCGTATTGCTGGGCCCTGCAGGATGCAGGACATACAGAGAGGAGTAAGAAAGTACAAGATTACAAGATTGGAGGACAAGTGCCACATAGTGGGCCCACAAATACACAATGGCTGAACGAGCACAGAGCTGATGGTAATTTTCATATATTTGTTGGACATTGACACAGCTCAAACACAGATAGAGTGGTCCTTCCTGTTCACAGGAAAATGTCACCTCATTCCAAAAGCAGAACAAGTGAACAACTCGTGTTTTATATTCTAGATGGGTCTGGATTCAAATCCCAGTTCCTGTGATACCCAACTCTGTGACCTGGGGAAGCCATCCAGTCCTCTGTATCCCCACGTCCCTAAAACTAAATTAGCGATAATACCTGCGCACTCAGGCCCAGAGGTTTGGAAGCTCACATCACGGGACTGACTCGAGTCACCCTCCAATATCAGCTCTCCCCTTCTCTCTTGGTATTAGAACCCCTCAATATTAGCTAAGTACACAGCCAAAATAAATTACAGCCTTTCTTGCTGTTATATTTGGCCCGATGACTAAGTTCTGATCAATGGGATATAATTGGAAAAGGTATCTGCAATTTCCAGGGAGTGTGCTTAAAGTCTGCTTGACCTTACCTCTCTGCCTTTCTTCCGCCCACTCTCTTGAATGCAGATATAATGGCTAAAGCTCCAGATGGCATCTTGGACCAGGAGGTGATTTTGAGAATAGCAATAAGACAGGAGCCTGAGCCCCTGAACACTATGTCACATACCAACCCTGGACTGGACTAACTCTGACTTATTACATGAAAACAAAAAACAAAAAAAGAAAAACAAAAAACAGGGGCTCCTGGATGTCTCAGTCAATTGAGTGTCTGCCTTTTGATTTCAGTTCAGGTGATGATCCCAGGGTCATGGGATCGAGCCCCACATTGGGCTCTGTGCTGAGTGTGGAGCCTGCTTGGGATTTTCTCTCTCTCTCTCTCTCTCTCTCTCTCTCTCTCTGTCCCTGTTCCCCACTCATGGGCTTTCTCTCTCTCTCTCCTTCACTCTCTCTCTCTTTCTCTCAAATAAAAATAAAAAATTCAATAAAAAATTAAAACACAAAAACAAAAACAAAACAGAAATCTCTTTTCTGCTAATGTCATACTTGGCTAAGGATTTGGAGGAAAGGTGATGTTTTAAATGCCTCCAACTGAATCCAATTCTTACTCACCAATTTTCTCTAATATCAGCAAAACACATTCAGAGGCTAGAGAGATCTCCTGTGGCATGAATTACTCCACAGGCCATGGTCTCCATTTCCTCCTGTCTGAGGACCCATCCTCCCTGACTGAAATGCCTCCCACACCCCGGCCCCTCCCTTGTGCCCAGTCCTCCTTCAGTGAGGTCATATGCCTCGTAGGATGCCCTCAGTGGGCCGAGTTCATTCATAGATAACAATGGCTCTGCTGCAGGGGCCAGGTGGTTACAAGATCTAAAATATGGGGAACATGTTTATAAATGCACAAAGATGAGAGCACTTCCAAAAGCAGGGCTCAAATTTATATGCAGACCAAGTCCAGCTGGTTGATTCAGCACCAGCTGCCTAAGAAGAAATCCATGTATGCACTTGTTCAGTATGTACCCATGGAATGCCTTCTCCAGCCAAGGCACCGTGCCAAGCCCTGCAGGGCAGAGGGAAGGAGAAAGCCCCATCCCTGAGAACCAGGAGCTAAAGTGCAAATGAGGAACTAACATGTTCACACAGAGCAACACACAATGCAGTTCATTCAGTCAGTCAGCACCTATTTATTGAGCACCTACTATGTACTAGGAAGAGGGCCAAGGGATAAAGGAATACCTAGGTAAGGAAAGGAATCAGGAATTCAGCTTGGGGCTGCCAGTTGAACCTGAAGACACCTACCCTCACCCCCTCAGTCCCAAAGAAGCCACATGTGCCCCCAAACTCCCTCGTTTTGAAGTCCAAATATTCCTAACAGTGAAAGGTGGCACTGGGCTTAAGAATGGACTTGAAGTTTTAGGAACTGACCACAGGTAGAAGGGTCAGTAGTACCAGGAAAAGACCTGCAGTTTCCTATGTAGTAACGGTGGATCTGAGGCCAGGACCGGCTGCTTCCTAAGGTGGTACCCATGACTCTCTCCCCAAGCCTCTGCGTGCTCATCTTTTTTTTTTTTTAATTTTTTTTAACATTTATTTATTTTTGAGACAGAGAGAGACAGAGCATGAATGGGGGAGGGTCAGAGAGAGAGGGAGACACAGAATCTGAAACAGGCTCCAGGCTCTGAGCTGTCAGCACAGAGCCTGATGCGGGGCTCGAACTCACAGACCGCGAGATCATGACCTGAGCCGAAGTCGGACGCTTAACCGACTGAGCCACCCAGGCGCCCCTCATCTTTCAAATGCTATCGTGATTAAGAGAAAGCTCTGTCATCAGGCTCACCTGATGGAATCCTGACTCGGCCACCACACCGCCACCAGCCTGTTTCTGTTATGGGGAATGTATGTCTGTAATGTTTCTGTAAAATGGGAACAAGAGACTACCAACCTCATTTGGTACTGGGAGGATAAACACTATGGGGAGAAAAAGGAGCAGGGGGGGCACAATGAGGGGAGAAGAGTCTAAAGGCTCCCATCCGGTATAAAGCCCTTGCCCTGTGCCTTATCTGTTTGTGTTTTAATCTTCTCTTTTATTGTCATCAAATATGCATATTATAACAGTGCCTTCCCCTCTCTGGGCCTCAGTCTCCCCATTTAAAAAGTGAAGGGTTGGCCTAGAAGGAATTTGCTGCTTTGCTTCTATTCAAATGCAGCTGACCATAACATTGGGGGATTTTCTGGACTTCTCTTGAGTGTGACTTAGCAGCAGTTTGTTTGTTTGTTTTTTTTTTAATGTGCAGACATTTCAACAGCCAGACATCTGAGAGCAATATCCAGGTACGCATTGTATCAGGAAGGTAAAAGGAGGGGCGCGCAGGGGACACAGGCTGAGGCCAGGAGGGGACAGACCAGGCAGGGAGCACAGCACGGCAGGAGCTGCACAGGCTGCATTCCAACCTGGAGCACCAGGGAAGCCAATCGTGTGGCTCCCACTGTATCCAGAAGTCTCGTTAAGTTCGTTTTATAAGTCTTTTTTGACAAGTGAGGCCTTTAAAACATGTTTCCTCATTGTGCAGAGGGTGAAGTTCAATCCAAACATTTGTCTACAGAAGAAACTGGGCGGATCCGACTGCCAGGGGGACCATCATAAACTCTTCTCACACTCTGGGGCTCCAGGAAGGGGTGCTCCTTCAGGATGCCCTGATGGTGGTTCTGCTAAGAATGATCATGCAATACAAAGAACTAAAAACCTGCTGTCCAAAACCTCCTGGCTGTTTACACCTTCTATGATCTATAACTCTGCAAAAATCCGTATTTTAAAAAAAAAAAATTTTTTTTAACATTTATTTATTTTTGAGACAGGGAGAGACAGAGCATGAACAGGGGAGGGCCAGAGAGAGAGGGAGACACAGAATCTGAAACAGGCTCCAAGCTCTGAGCTATCAGCCCAGAGCCCGACGCGGGGCTCGAACTCACAGACCACGAGATCACCACCTGAGCCGAAGTCGGACGCTTAACCGACAGAGCCACTCAGGCACCCCCAAAAATCTGTATTTTTATCCTAGCTTCCCTTCCAAAGCACACAGCTAGACAGGGCTAAACCAGCAACCCAATTCTGGTTCCTCTGGTGCCAAAGACTTAAAACTCTATCCCACCAGCTACCTGCTGATGCAAACGGGCAAGATAGTGGTCCTGGGAGTGAATTGCCTAATAGGGCCGCTTTGTATGAAGTGTTTCCGAGAGCTGAAATTACTACATTTTTTCTTGGGCCCCCAGGGAAGCCCAGTGTTCTCTACATCCTTGTCTTGGCATCACGTGTGGTTGGGAAAGCTGAGCCAAAGTTGAATCCTCCATGGAGATGGGGTAGCTCTGCTGGAAGGAGACTCACCTTGCAACAACTGGAAGCCAGATGTTAAAGGCCTTGCTTACAAAGTATCTTAGGAATAGATCAGGTAAGACCGGCCACTTGAGTGACTCCTGAGTCCCGCTAGAATCACAACCTCGAGCTTGTGAAGAGAAGGTCAAGGGGAGAGTCAGACCCTGAGGGAGCAGGGCGACAGGGCAGGTCTTGGGAAAGTCCACTTCCCAACAGCCTCCTGAAGAGAGACTTCTCAAGTCACCTGAGTGCGTCCTCAATGCCTGTCTTAGACAGCAAAGTCAGGCTGCTCAATGCAGGACACACAAGGACTTCAAGGACCGGCCTGTCCTCCCAGGCAGCCGTCTCCCGCCCACTCCTTCCCACCTACACAAGGCCAGTCCTCAGCCATGGAAAGGTGAGTGCCTCCTGCACCTCAGACCCCTCCACTGACACACTGCACGGGCTCCTGCCTCCCTTTGCAGTGTCTGTTCCGCCCCTGGGCAATGTCTACTCATCCCTTGGGGCCTTTCTAGGTCCCTTGGTCCCTCCTTCTGCCTAGCACTGTTTGTCCCTACATGAACTACTTAACCAGCTGCCGGCTCAGCTCCCGCCTGTGTAAATTAGATAATAATAGTACCTTTCTCATAGGGTTGATGTGAGGACTCAATGAGATGAAACAAGTCAGTGCTTAAACAGGACTTGGTGCTTTTAGCCGTCCTCATCCTCTTACCAGGCCCCGATTCCAAGGGAACTGGTAGAGAATCTGTTGGCAGGAACTTTGGCCACATGGCTCAGCCCTCACCTTCGGCAGATGGGGGGGGTGGGTCCTCCTTTTTTCTTTCAGGGCTCAACTCAAGCTTCTGTGCTGTGAAGACCTCCTTGGCTACCCCAGCAGAGAAGCCTCCCTCCGCTGGGGCCCCCATTTGGCTATGCACGTGCCACCATGCAGGCCCCTGGTCTCCTGCGTGGGAGCTGTCTGTCTGCTTGCCCCTCTCCCACCAACCAGACTGAGACGGGACCATTTCTGAATTCTGGCTGCCTCCGTGAGGAAAGAATGCCAAGGGGAAAACCGTCTTCTTCACAGATCCCTAGAGAACTCCCCTATATGCCAAGCAAGATGCCGGTTAGAGGAGAGAGGCAACAGTCACAAATAAAACCTGCATTATCTGCCATGGGCTGTTGTCCATGGACACGGGAAAGGTAAGGATTTTTTATGACCATTTACCTCACTTTGATCTCAGATTTTCCAAGATTTGCAGCATCACATTTTGGGCAAAAACCTGAAGGACTCTCTAGTCAAACCCCACCAGGTACTTGAATCGTCATTCCAAGAACACACGTCCAGTGACAGTGACAGGGTGCTCACTATCTATGACAGTAACCTCTTCCATCTGTAGTATTGTGAATATCTGACTATTGTAGGGTTTCCCTTGTAGCGACCTGCAGCTTCTCCCATTGGCAGTGCTGCTGCTTCCTGAGCCCCATAAAATCCATCTTCCGCCTATCCCCAGGAGAGAGCTTTCATGACAGGGCCTCTTCTATCTCCAGCCCATTCCTTTCTCCAATGGAACACCCCAGTTTCCTTGGCCAAGTCTTCACGGCCCTCCCCATCTACTTCCATGTCCGTGGACTGCCGGCCTGTGGTCTTTCTCCCGGTACAGGACCCAGAGATAACGGGCAGAACTTCCGGTTGGCTTCAACCAGCACAAAACAGCAATTTAGACTCTCAGAGCCAGAGGTTCTTAGAGATCATCCTAGGAAGTTTAGCTCCCCCACCTTCCAGACGAGACCAAAGGCCACAGACATGTTCTGATTCCCAGTACAGCAGAATCACGTTTGTTGACAACAGAAAACAATATCATCATTGTTGTTATTGTTTTCACCGGCAGCCATATGGCAGATGAACTCCTATTAGACTTTGGTCTTAGAATTCTGATATTCTCCTCAATGATGTCAACATTAATCTTGGAATTCCCCCTGGTAAACAACTCAGTAAAAGACTAGATAGATAGATAGATAGATAGATAAAGGAAATCCTTAGAAACAGAAAGTAGATTAATGGTTGCCAAAGAGGCTGCAGGGAGGAGGGAATAGGGAGTGATTGCTAATGGGTATGAAGTTTCTTTTGGGGGTGATAAAAATGTTCTGGAATTTGATAGTGATGGTTGCACAACTCAGTGAACATATTAAAAGCCACTGGATTGTGCACTTACAAAGGGTGAATCATATGGTATGTGAATTATAGCTCAGTAAAACTATAATTCTTGAAAAATAAAGGAATAGCTGACTCTCTCCAACTTTCTTCAGCTCAGCAACCTTTCCTTGGTGCCCTCAGTCAATAGACCCTCAAAAGGATCCTAGGGATTTAAACCATTGATGTCACCGGTCAGAACAAACCGTGGAGATTCTTTATTGGATGCTTTCTAAACTTCTTATTCCAAGTCAGCATTCCAAGAAATGGACTCCATCACAGTTTGTTTTGGTCTAAGATGTGAACTCCCAGGCTACAAGTTAGGAACACTGTGTGTCACACGCCCGAAGTAATAACCTTGCTTAGTCTTCCCAGAAATCCTTAAGGCAAGCGTCCTCAAACTTGACTGAGCACCAGCAGCACCTGGAGGCCTTGTTAGCACAGAGATTGCTGGACTCCACCCTTAGTTTCTGGTTCAGGAGGTCTGGGGTGGGACATGGGTTTCCAGAGGATGCTACTGCTGCGGGTGTGGGAATCACATACCACGCTTATTCTTCTGCTTTACAAATGAGGAAACTGGAGCTCCGATTGATTCAGTAAATTGCCTAGAATCATATGGTGTGGCAGATACTATGGTGAGCTGACCCAGGGCCATTTCTCAAACCTCTTCTCTGTCACCACACTCAAGAATAAAGGTTGGAAATGCTCGTAATCCTTTTCCGACATCCTTTGCATCTATGGAGGGCCGGGCAACATGATTCCAACTAGTGTCCCCTTCTTCCCGCTTCAAATGTTGACAGGATGCTGGAAGATGTGTTAGCCACCCCATGAGAGGTACATGCTGTACAGATGTTGAGGAGGAGGACAAAGTGACCCTGGGTCCTTGATGACTGGCAGGTCAGCCCAGGATCTCAATGCTACCATAAGACTTCTTGTTATGCATGAAAAATAAACCTTTACTGGCTTAGGCCACTATTAGTCAATCATTCTCTTATAGCTGATATCGCCCCTCATGATCCACAGGAATGATCAACATTGGAGCCAGGATTTATATCTGAGTCTATCTAACTTGGTCTTACTTAATCAGAATCTGTATATTATCAAGATCCCCAGGAGCTTCATATGCACATGAAAGTTGGAGAAGTCCAAGTTCTAGTTCAATGGTACCCAAGACTGACCATCAGAATCACCTGGAAATCTGAAACCAAATACACAAACCAAACAACAGAGTCCTGGGCCTCGCCCCAGACCTCCTGAATCAAAACTCTGCTTAAGTAGGAACTAGAAACCACATCATTACTTCTTTACATTATTTTGCTCAGGGACCTTTTTAAGAAATTGATTAAAGTTGTGGCCCTTCTCCCAGAGAACTGCACCTATACACATACATACATTTTACATCCAATTTCAGCAATTCAGGGAAGTCCACCCAGAATGCTCCTGGGACGTATGAACTCCAGGAAAGGAGTTCTCTGCATGTCTGGGCAGTCACAGAAACGCACTCAGGATCCTAATGAGAAGAGGCAGCCTAGCTCCTGTCAGGGGGGCCAGCCCTGGTTAGTTCTCACCTGAAGATGGCTTATGTAACCAGCCAGAGCCCAAGGTCACAATTCAATTAGCAGCTTCTGCAGCAAGTACAGCTTTGTGCTCCCTGGGCTCTCCCATCACCCCAGATTACGGAGCTTTTCATTTCACTTTCACCAAATTAACCTAATTCGCATGGAGGATGACTTCCTGCTCAACCACTGCCCACAAGGATGCCACAGAGGCAGGTGCCTCATTCAATTAGGAGGAGATTTTGAAAAATACACACAGAACACGCTCTTCAAAACAAGGTATTCAACACATAGGGCAGAGTATCACTGCCTCCCCCAACCAACTGAGCAGATTACTCTCCCTCCACCTACAGTTTCTACTCCCATACTTTTTTCAGCATGTTATCATACAACCGATTACTGGTTTTTGCAGACCACAGACTTCTGGAGGCAGATGACAGGCTTCCGTCACTATAGTACTATGGCTAGACTTAGCACGGGACCTGGTAAAAAGTAGGCACTGAAAATATGATGAGCGGACAGATGGGTGGGTGGATGGATGGATGGATGGATGGACGGATGGATGGAAATATGGAGGATTCTGTTCTTTAAATATAGTAAAGGAAGTTAAAGTCTAGAAAATTAAAGTGCAAGGTCTACCATGCACTAAACAGCCCTGAGGTCTCAGCCAAGGCATTTAACCTGCAGTCTTGGTTTACCTCACTAAGAACACATACCTGAATTTCTAGATATTATGACAATTAAATTAGAGAAAACATGTCAACACATTTTAATATAAAGCAGCCCTCAGATTGTGGAAAGGAATGGGTCCCCAAACCTGGCAGAGCTGGGCTCTAAGTGGCTTCACAATTGCCAGCTGTTTGACCTTGGGCAAGTGCCATAAACTCTCTGCACTTGCTTCCTCATTTGAGTACCAGGGATGGCAATAACTCCCCTCCCAGGGGCCATGAAGGAGGCACTGAGACAACCGCCAGTGTGGGTGCTGGCCAGACACGCATCCCCCTTCCCTTAGCCTCTCGCCCCCCTATTGCTGGATGCTGTATATAAGTTTGTGAGACTGACAATAAGAAGTGATTGGATAAGAAAAATTGTTATTTCAACAAATCTGATTAAATTGTGTGGGAAAGCATGACCCAACAACCAGATCTCTAATTAGAGGCTGGGGGGGAGTGGGTGTGCTGTGAGATTTCTCACTCTGCAGGACTCACAGCTCCGAGCTCGATAGAACATAGAGCTTTCAAAGCCAAGTTTCACAATTTTCCACCACAGGAGCAAACTTCATTTGCCTTGATGAAGCAATAACTGTGTGCATTTCTTTATGTATTTCCCCTTTCCTCCCCTCCCTGGCCTTCCTCACTAACCCACTCTGCCTTCTTCGCACCCCTATGCTTTCAGTGTTTTTCCCTCCCAGCAAGCTTCTGAGGTGGCAAGGTTGTTCAGGGTTTGGGGCGAGGGTCCTGTGTTCAAATCCCAATCGCCACTTCTTGGCCGCAGAGCCTTGCACAAGTCAATTCCCTTTGTGTCTGGGGTTACCCACTCCAGCCTGGGGGTGAGGGCTGCTCTCAGGAGCTAATATGGTAGCATAGTTTCTCTCTCTCTCTCTTCTGCGAATGTCAGGGGATCCAGCTAGAAGAAGCTCAAATGGACATGATTCATTTGTTCAGGAAGAAAGGGAAGTGAGAAATCCCCAGACTCAAACCAGTTTTGATGGAAGTCAGGCGGTGGGAAAAGCCCTTATGGCAAATGCCTACAGAAACATCCTGGTATTTTACAATCCTCTGGCACCTTCCGCCAAGGCTATAAGGTTTAATTGGCTAGAAGGGCCAGCAGCTGTCCTCTTGATGGCCCTTTGGTTCTCCCTGTCTTCTGCCTGCCTGCCTGTCTGTCCAGAGATGCGTAGAAATCAGCTGCAGAGAAGGTGACACCCTTTTCCCAGAAAGAGTCTCCTAGAACCGCCAACTCAATTCAACCCAAATGGTGGGAAAGACGGTAATTAGAAAGAGCTTTAGGGGCGCCTGGGTGGCGCAGTCGGTTAAGCGTCCGACTTCAGGTCACGATCTCGCGGTCCGGGAGTTCGAGCCCCGCGTCAGGCTCTGGGCTGATGGCTCAGAGCCTGGAGCCTGTTTCCGATTCTGTGTCTCCCTCTCTCTCTGCCCCTCCCCCGTTCATGCTCTGTCTCTCTCTGTCCCAAAAATAAATAAACGTTGAAAAAAAAAAAAAAAAAAGAAAGAAAGAGCTTTAACCCCAGATGAGCAGTAGGGAGGTTTATCATGGGGCTCTTATTAAGCCACCGAAACCCAGTTCCACGGACCAGTGTCCAGCTGCCCATTCATGTGGTGTGGGCCCTCCCACATTTCAGGGCTCACGCAGCTCACATCGTGTCCAGGCTCTAATGCACTGGGGCTCCTGCCCCTTCAGTTCTTCTCAGGACAGGGGAGGAGGAGGAACTGCTACATGGCCCTGAGTAGCCTCCTAAGAGCCTGAGCATGGTCTGTGCAGCTCAGTTCTCTGCATTTGACATGCTGGGCTCTTCACAGGCATTCTCTCATCACCTCTCCCCTACGAAGCAAACCTTGCTGGACCCATTTTACAGATGAAGACACTAAGGCCCAGGGAGATGCAAAGTGCCCAAATAAACTCAGCTGGACCATAGCAGACCCAGGTTTCAGATATGTGTCTGGTTGATGTCCTATGCGGTGGCCTTTCCACCCCCTGGAGCTCATACACCCACCTCCATGGTCTGAAAGTTTTCATTCCTTCTCCACCCAAGTTCCCAGGGTCTTGGGCAAATAGAAGAAAGGACAAAGGTCCCAAGCAGCAGAATACACTTGCTGGTGGGTGAATCGGGCTTTCCTTGCTGCACAGTCATGGGGCAGAAGAACTAACCAAGGCTCCCAGAAAAAGGCACATAGCAGCCCCATCAACACCTGAGATGCCCAGAAGCTCCATAGTTCACTAGTTGTCATTGATGCAGCCTTAGATCTAGGAACTACCCATCATACAGCCAACCTGGGCCGAAAAAGTACCTCTCAAAGGCTGTATTTCCGGCAGATAAAAAAGACCGATCGGACAAATGTGGCTTGAGACTCTAGGCCAAAACGTCAATGTTAAATAACAGGTTAGGGAGAAAAAAGAAATAATCTATCAGTACAATGATAGGAAGTCCATGGGTAAAACCAGAACTGCATTTTCTCACCATGCAGAGTGGATGTGTAACTCCCCCCCCCCCACACTTTCTCTGGAAATAAGGGGCTAGTGCTATCAGTGAAATAATTTACAAGCCAATGTGCTCCATTGTAAATGGCTGCTATGTTTACTGGCTATAAAAACATCTCTGAACACACTGACCTTCAGCAGGTGAGCCCTTGAGTTTATAGCACCGAGGAATTGTTTTACTGCTCAGCACAAGCAATAGGTATGCTGGACACCTGTTGGGGGTGAGAGGTGGGGGATGGAGGCCTCTGGAATTTCAGCCAAATATGAAACCCTCAGGAGGGCAAGGTGCCCCCAGTGTGAGCCAACCAGAAAAAACAAACCACCAAGTGCCTCACCACTTGGTGACTTGGTCCGTGGTAGGCATCTAAGCCTAGGATGAGCTGACTAAACAAGGCCAGGCTAAGTATTGAGGCCGGAAGTTCAAAAGGATGGAGTCCAAGACAAGTGCCAAGAGAATGCCAAGGACCAAGCTTGAATAACCTAAGTAAATATATAGAATTATAAGGGGCAGGGGAAAGAAAAAAAGAGCCATTGGTATATAAGTCAAGGTCTCCAAGGAAAGAGAACCAATAGGATGTACAAAGATATATATAAGGAGAGATCTATTAGGGAAGTGACTCTTGTAGTTGTGGAGGCAGAGAAATTCCTCAATCTGCCATCTTCAAACTAGAGGAGCAGGAAAGCTGGTGGTATAGGTCGGTCCAAGTCAGATTGTCTGAAACTTGGGTGCCAATGGCATAAATCCCTGTCTGAATCTAAATTCCTGAGAACCAGAAGCACTGATGTCCAAGGACAGGATAAGATGGGTGTCTTCACTTAAGCAGAGAGAGAGAATTTGTCCCTCCTCCACCGTTTTGTTCCATTCAGGCCCCCAGAGGATTTGAAGGTGCCCATCAGCACTGATGAGGGCCACCGTTTTACTCAGTCTACTCATTCAAATGCTCATCTCTTCTGTAGACACCCTCACAAACACGCTCAGAAATAATGACTTACCAGCTGTCTGGGTATCCCATAGGCCAGTCAAGTTGACACAGAAAATTAACCATCCCAAATGGGAGATACAAAGGCCCAATATTGAGCAAATCTAGAACAGAGACAAAGCAAGAAACCTTCTGGAAGGTGTTAATGAATCAAAGAAGCAGACAGTATGGCAGGTGCCAAATGATGTATGGGTGAATCTACCTGACAGAAAGAAATAGGCTTAGTAAATAAAGATATTCTTTCTTCTTCACTCTTCAACTTTCTCTGAGGAGGTATTACTTTTCCCATCAATGACTTAGTGTGGAGATTTCAGAGAGGCCCCAAAGCAGAGCTCACTTCCCCAAAAGCCAACCTATCCATGAGGATATCTGTGTTGGCCTCGGCTAGGCATACAGTCTTTGAGCCTTCACCAGAAAGCTAAGGCGACATCTGACAACACCTCACGAGTTTTGAACCACATTATCAGGCCCAGACCCTTGGAGAACAGACAGAAGTGTACAAAAGAATGAAGAATGCCCAGCTAAAGCACACTTGGAGATTTCTGAGCTCTCAAAGGCAGTGATGAAATCAAGACTGGTGTACAATTTGTCCACGTGAAGAGTCCTGAAAGGAGGCTCAGCCAGTGTCCTGGCCAAATGAGGAAGATCCGAATGGGTTGGCCAGCAGTTGCCCAATACCCTGGGCCTCTGGGGAGAAATAAGGAGGAAGCAAGCTATTGTGTCCAGACCAAGTTAGAAACCTAGTGATTTCCATTCCTGGTGTTTTTAATTCTGTGCCTTTGAAGGTCATTTTCATTTTTTAATTGAAAAAAAATATTATGGTTGATGACCTGCCAGTTCTTCACACATAAAATTATCATTGAAAGCCAGAAGCCCCCACCTTTTTGTAAACAAACAGGCAGAACAATCTCTGGGAAGACCTGAACTTGGTGGGGGGTGAGGGGAGAACCTTCATTCCCGTCCCTGCTCTTCCCGGTATACACATCACATGCGTGTGTGTGCGCGCGCACACACACACACACACACACACACACGCATACCTATAATCCTCAAGCAAGACTTGTTCACCACCATAACCCAACACCCAGCACTGAAGCTGGGATTGTACAGCTACTCAGTGACTATTTGGCAAATACATTGGTCAATAAATAAGAATATAAATGAGAGTTATGAACCAGACACACAAGGAAGAGAAGGAAGAAAGGTTTCAGAACAGATGTGGCTTGGACTCCTGCACCCAGAGAGCTCAGAGAGCTATTGGCAATAACAAGCCCTGATGTTTGCATAACACTTTTCAGATTACAAAGCCCCTCCACATCCCACATCACTTTTGATTCTCACCTGCCCCTCTCCTCCAAAAGGTAAGAAAGGGTCTTTGTGCAAAGTTATGAAAGAAGAAACTAAAGCCTAGAAAGGTTTAATGTCTTGTTGAAGTAGAAAGAAGCAGAGCTAGGAACTGATGCTTTTGAAATCAAAGCCCGAACTCTGGTGGCTACTAGTCTATGGGTTTGGGACCCCTGGTCTAAGTCTACACTAATGAAGCCAGTGACTCCATCACAATCCAGGAAGAGTGGAGAAACTAACAACATCCATCCATTCATGTCTTCACCCAACACATATGTATGTAGTGGGCACCTCTTATGTTCCAGGCTGTGTTTGAGGAGCTGGACACACAGCAATAAATAATACAGACACAGTCTCTGTCCTCCCCACACTCACATACTGGTGAGAGAGATAGAGACCAAAGGGGTAAACAAGGAGATAAACAAGGTGATTAATTATAGACTGTGAGGAGTACTATGAAACAGAGAAATGAGGTGATGGAATAGAAAATAACTGGGGGAGTCCACCTGGATGGATAGTCAGGGAGGCTTTGGAAAAAGTCACTTGAGCTAAAAGCTGAAGGAGGAGAATGATCTAGTCTTTCCAGGAGCATTCCAGGCAGAGGGAGGGAGCATGTGCCAAGTGTTGGAGGCAGTAAAGAGTTCAGGGGTTCCAGGCTGAGGAAGGAGGGCAATGCAGCTGGAGGATCATGAGTAAGGGAGAAGGACCCTTCCATGGATGCAAAAGTCAATGTAGATATAGACGCAGACATAGATGTAAATCATTTTGCTTTTGCCTGCCCAGCATATCACTTCCTCCTGGCAACAGAAGGTCATTTGCCTCTGAATCATTAATTACCCTTCCACTCTATTCATCTCATGAGACTTTGGGGGTACTGACCCCCCCCCCTCCCCAGCATCAGAAATGGGCACATGATCCACATCTGGATAATCATTCCCTGCCTCAGTGTACCCCTCAGCATTCCGACCAACTCACCCACCCCACCCCCAAGCCACCTGGCCACCGGGTAGCTCAACCAGGCCAGTAAACAAGACTTTAGCCAGACACGTTGGTGAAGATGTGACACCTGCTGCCGGGGACCATCTTCCCACAACCAAGAGGAGAGCATGCCTAAGAATAAAGCCAGCCCAGAGCAAAGCAGAGCAGAGCAGTCCTGCAGCTATTGTTTGAGCCCCAGGATCCAGCTGAACCTGGGTTTTCATCTATGTGAGCCACTAAATGCTTCTTTTTCTTTTTTTGCTCAACCAAGTTTGATGCAGATGGAGTTTCTGGAACTTGCAAGTCATGCGTGATCTATACTTGTGGTTACTCTCGCTGCTGAGTGGCAGAAAGACCGAGGAGGAACAAAACCAGGAACAGAGAAACCCATGAGGAGGCTACCAAAGGAGTCGGAGAGCAGGATTGAAGAGTTCCACCAAAGAGGATCCAGGTGACTACGCTGTAACGTGTGGCCATTTGTATACTGTATACTGCTCACATGTCAAGCTCACTGGACATGCCGAGGGGCCCACACCCTGCATGTACCCCACCACTCTCATTCTCTGGGTCTCAGCTCACATGACCCTGTCTCAGAGAGGCTTCCAGGAAATCTATTCAATTATTTTCTATCCCATCGCTTTACTTATCCCTGCATAGCACTGTCCCAGTCCATAGCTCTCTTGCTTATTTATTTGCTTCTCTTAGGTCTCTCTCCCCCATGGGATATAAGCTTGCAAGGACAGGGACTGTGTCTGTTCTGGTCACAGTTGTGCCTCTAGCTCCTAAGCACAGCCTGGAACACAACAGTGCTCAATAAACATGCATTGGCCCAATAACCCCTCTGCTAGCAATTATTCCCAAAAGGCAACTCAAAAAAAATCCTTCAAATGACTTAGAGACAAGGGCGCCTGGGTGGCTCAGTCAGTTGGGCGTCCGACTTCAGCTCAGGTCATGATCTCACGGTTTGTGGGTTTGAGCCCCGCGTGGGGCTCCTTGCTGATGGCTCAGAGCCTGGAGCCTGCTTCAGATTCTGCCTCTCCCTCTCTCTGCCCCTCCCCCACTCATACTCTGTTTCTCTCTCTCAAAAATAAATAAAACTTTTTTTTTTTAATTTTTAATGGGCTCCTTGGTGGTTCAGTCGGTTAAGCATCTGACTGTGGTTCAGGTCATGATCTCACGGTTCGTGAGTTCAAGCCCTATGTCGGGCTCTGTGCTGACAACTCAGAGCCTGGAGCCTGCTTTGGATTCTGTGTCTCCCTCTCTCTCTCTGCCCCTCCTCTGCTCATGCTCTGCCTCTCTCTTTCCTCTCTCTCAAAAATAAATAAACATTAAAAAAAATTGTTTTTAAGTTTCATTATTTAGAGACAGATAGTCATTGCAAACAAAACTGTTCAAAAAATTCAGTTTCACTTATGTGGATCCTGAGAAACTTAACAGAAACCCATGGGGGAGGGGAAGAGGAAAAAAAAAAGAGGTTAGAGTGGGAGAGAGCCAAAGCATAAAAGACTCTTAAAAACTGAGAACAAACTGACGGTTGATGGGGGGTGGGAGGGTGGGGAGAGTGGGTGATGGGTATTGAAGAGGGCATCTTTTGGGATGAGCACTGGGTGTTGTATGGAAACCAATTTGACAATAAATTTCATATATTAAAAAAAAATTCAGTTTCAGCGAATGACATATCCACTAGGTGGTTACTGTAATCAAAGAAAATTATCATTACAAAGATTTAGAAATATGTCCTCAAACAATGTCAAGTGATAAAGGCAGGATAAAACATTTTATGAATTGCACCCATATTAGAAACGAATATGTACTTATCAAAATCTAAACACACGGATAAGTACAGGAAAGGAGGGTGCAAAAATAAACAGGTGATGTGGAAAGTGTATATGCACCCAGGTGTTTGGGTTTTTTTTTACAATGCTTTTTATTCCCTTACAAGTGGATTTAACAATAAATAGGCAACACGGAGTTGTGCACAACGACCAGGTTCAGAGTAAAATGCTGTAGAACACTGGGCTATAGGAGTAATGCCAACCTCAGAGAGCTGTCGTGAAATTTAAACGGGGTCTTGGATTTCGAAGTGCTCAGCATAGGTCTGGCATAAATGTTTGTTCCGTAAAATGTAATAATAATGACAACAACTACTACAAAAAAAAAAAAGCCTAATGCTGATAAACACCATATTCTAAGGATAGGAGGATGGGCTTTGCCACTACCTACGTGACCTTAAGAAACTATGCAATGAGCCTAAGCCTCAGGCATAAAACCTGCCAAGTGATTCCTTTCATTTATAGGCCGAAGTCCATCCTCTAGATACATCCATGCCAGGTTCTCCATGGTACAACATGAACTACTCTCCCAGCCTCCCTCTTGCTACCCTTATCACTCGGACACTCTGTTCTGCTCACACTGAACACCTAGCTGTGCCCCCAAACATCATAGCCTTTCACGGCTGGGCTAGGGGCCCCATCTCTGTGCTCCAGGCACCTGTGTGTCTTGCTGGGGAACACTTCACTACTGAGCTTTCAGGATGCATCTATCCTTCAGACTCCCTGACTGGTTCATGAGTCCCACGCAGACTAGCGTCTGATTCGTTTCAGTGTCCCTTATACCTCTCGCTAATCCCAGCTCAATAAACATGGGTTGCATTGAATGGAAATATAATGTGTCCATTATGTGATAGAAACAATACTAGTAAAAGGTACAAAGAAGGGGGTGAGCACCTGTCAAGGGGCCTAGAACACGAGCTCTGCACTTCCCAAGAATCCCTGCTCATCGCAGCCAAGTCGAGTCTGTGGCTTTTCCCTCCATGGGTGCCCCCACAATGAGCACAGACATACCTCGTGCCATCTCTCTACCTGCCTGATCTTCCTCACCAGAGCTTGAAGGAAAGCCGAAGGAACAGTGTATCTGCACACGGCCAGAATCACAGTGCCCCGCACTCCCAAAGCCCTTCTTGCCCCCTCCCGGTTCAACTACTCTTTCTGAGGTTCAACATGCAGTGATAGAGGTGAGGGATGACCAATAAGGACTAGACCCTAATTTCAGCTCTCCTCTGAGAAGAAAGAGCGCAAGTTCCAGAGAGACGGAAATGAAGACCCACGTCCTGGAAGTCACGGCTTTCAGGGTGATGCTAGTTGCTAGTTCGTGATATACAAACAGATGGACTCCCCCCAAGACACATCTGCATTTCCCCCCCAGAGATCACAAGCTCGGAGCCTCCCAAGCTCAAAGCCCTGGCAGCTTGATACGATATCCCTGTCCACCTGCAAAGACATTGTCCTGCCGACTAGATTTATTTGTTCTCTTCTACAATGCTTTGCAGATAAGATGAATGAGCCGGTACATTGAAACATGTACAAAAGAATCGAGGATTAGCCTCATCATCACTAGGGTGGATCCTAAAGCTGAACAGCTGCCCAGTTGAAGACCAACAATGATCTGAGACCCAGATACATCATGTATGACTACTGCATACCCCAAATGGGAGTATTTATAATTTCTTTAACTATGTAAAGAAGACAAGTGGCTGTGACATTTCCCACTATGATGCTCTTGCTGGCTAACTCACTGGGCACATTTATTGAAACCAGGCATACACAAACCTAGATTTTCTAACAATAGCTGAAATAAATCTCTCTTTCCCTGACACATCCCAGATGAATCAAAAATCCTGCAGTGGCAGGGGCGCCTGGGTGGCTCAGTCAGTGAGGCATCTGACCAGGGCTCAAATCGTGATCTTACAGTTCATGGGTTCAAGCCCCTGCATTGGGCTCTATGCCGTCAACACAGAGCCTGCTTCAGTTTCTGTGTCTCCCTCTCTCTCTGCCCCTCCCCACTCACACTCTGTCTCTCTCTGTCTCTCAAAAATAAATAAACGTTAAAAAAAATTTTTTAAAGCAGCGCCTGGGTGGCTCAGTTGGTTAAGCATCCGACTTCAGCTCAGGTCATGATCTTGCGCTTTGTGAGTTCAAGCCCCACGTCGGGCTCTGTGCTGACAGCTAGGCCTGGAGCCTTCTTAGGATTCTGTGTCTTCTTCTCTCTCTGTCCCTCCCCCGCTTGTGATCTGTTTCTCTCTGTCTCTTAAAAATAAATAAACATCAAAAAAATTGTTTTAAATTTTTTTAAAAAGAAATCTATTATCTCAAACACAGCAACTATAGGGGTTTCTGGTGAGTAACAGAGGAGGCTCCTCCCACCCACCCCCAGTCCAACATACACATACCCTTTATAGTAAGTCCCCAGTTTAACTGTCATAAAGTACAGAATTTGGAAACCCCAGAGTGGCCACATAAGGCAGGTGCTGATCAGAACACATGTCTTAGCAAGGTTTCTCCAGAGCTTCTGATGACATTCAAAAGGCTATGTCACTGCCCTTTCTAACTCATGGCTTACATCACCAAGCTACAAGAATTTACCCTAACATCTATGGTTTCTGTTTAAGGATGTGTTTAAACATAGCATGAATGAGTCCATTTCCTCACCTGCAGGAAGAAAGGAGTCCATGCCCAGAAATCTGCAAACATGACTCTGCCTTCAGTATCGTAGAGAAAACCCATTTCCTCACACTTTACTTGAGAATTTAAGTCTATTTACTTATTTTGAGAGAGTGGGTGAGGGCCAAGAGAGAAGGAGAGAGAGAATCCCAAGCAGGCTCTGAATTATCAGCACAGGGCCCAATGCAGTGCTCAATCCCATAAACCATGAGATCGTGACCTGAGCCAAAATCAGGAGTCAGACACTTAACTGACTGAGCCACCCAGGCACCCATTTACTTGAGAATTTAGATACAGAACGCTAGCACAATGATTACAGATCCATTTTCCCTAATTCAGGTCACACAAAAGCTAGACGTAGGGTAACTTCACAGTTGATTTGACAGCTTCATCACCCATCCAGATTTTTTTCCATTTCTCAGTATATCAACTTTGTTCCCAGACCGGCTCCCCTCGTAGTCACAAGAGGGCTGCCACCATTCCGGGCATCCCATCTGGACAGGAAAACATCCAGAGGCAGAAAAGGAACTGAATCTGCCAGTTTCTTCTTTTGAAGAGTTGAAGAAACCATTTCTACATGCCTGACGCATGCACCCTAAGGTCCACTGCTGATTACTGTTACTAGTTAAACTATGCACAATTCACCTGTGAGCTGAAAATAGAGACGCCTCCCATAACCAAACCAGGGTTTTATTAATAGAGAAGGAAGGAGCAGGGCAAAGGGTAGGCAACTAACAGCACCTGTACAAAGTGGTCCACTGTCAACAGGGACCTTTCAGGGTTCTTTGCTGTCTGGGTTCCAGTGGTCCCTTCAGGCCGAGGCTGTGGAGGAGAAGGGCTTTGGCACCTGGGTCACCCATGGGTTTGCTTCTGGCTCCTCCTGGGGCCTTAGCAAAGCCTGTGGGGAATGTGCTGACATGATGATCTATAGCACTGCTGTCACCACTGGTTATTTGCCTGCGTGTGCCACTTCCGGAGACTACAAAATCTCAGAGAATGCAAGAGGAAAAAAATATAATCAGGGTACAAGGGCAAAGGAAATTACTTTATTGGATACTTACCAGACCCACGACATTTTTTTTATATGCTAGATCATTTCGTTCTCATGATAACTGCCAGCTAAGTGTCACTGGCACTCTGTCATAAATGAAGACGCTGAGCCATCATGAAACACCTTGCCCAGCTAGAAAGCGGCAGAGCCAAGACTCAAGTTCAAAGCTGTCTGACGCTAAAACCTGCAGCCTCTGTCTGCAGACATGTCACCTTTCAGGGCAGAACAGAGCACCCAGCCACAAGTAATGAGAAAGGGAGACTCCAGAAAACATTAAGACACTGTAGGAATGTAGTCAGAAAAGGTGAAGAAAGAGTTAATAACGTTCAGGAAACTGGAAACCACACCACATTTTGAACCTGTAAACACGGATCCCATGCACAAGATACAGATAAAGCACCTTCTGCTCCCAAAGTCGTAGCCGTGGGTTGCTACGATTTGATGTCCTAAGACTCCTAAACCACTGTTACTCCAAGTACGGTCCACGGACCAATGCTGGTCGGCAAACCATTTCCAGGTCACGATAAACACAGACAGGAGAGTGAATGGCTGGAAACCTATGGGTCTAGTATTGGTCTACAACAGACTGGAAAAATTTTTAAATTAAGATAACTTAGGGGCGCCTGGGTGGCGCAGTCGGTTAAGCGTCCAACTTCAGCCAGGTCACGATCTCACGGTCCGTGAGTTCGAGCCCCGCGTCAGGCTCTGGGCTGATGGCTCGGAGCCTGGAGCCTGTTTCCAATTCTGTGTCTCCCTCTCTCTCTGCCCCTCCCCCGTTCATGCTCTGTCTCTCTCTGTCCCAAAAATAAATAAAAAACGTTGGAAAAAAAAAATTAAAAAAAAAAGATAACTTACTATTTTTTTTAACCTTGGTACTTCACAGAAAGTTGGAAAAGGACCGCCCTGGAGTTTGGCTGGTTACATGGAATCACTCCCATTTTTACAGGTGAAAAGAATGAGCCTCAAAGAGACTGAGACACTTGATCAAGGTCAATACCACAGGTAAAAAATTTCTCAGCTCCTGATAAAGAGTGGTGGCCAAAATGGGCTGTAAAAAGGTGGATGCTTGTAAAATAAATAAATAAAATAAAATAAAATAAAATAAAATAAAATAAAATAAAATAAAATAACAAAATAAAATAAAAACATTTCCTCTGGCTCTACTGTTGCAAAAAGTTCAGCTGAGATAAGATGCCTCCGGTGAAAATGTGCTATAAAGAGAAGCCAAGAATGAAAGGGAAATGGATGAGTTCACTCCTGACAAAGGCCAATCTTTTCACAACCTGATTTACAAATCGACTTCCTAATTGTTACTGCAATTTCACCTCCACGGATCATGAAGGACTCTTTTTGAAGCCCTCCCAGTCTGCCTCTAGAACTCACCAGCCCCATCACTGACTCTAGACCCAACCAGACTGAATATCCCACCTCCTCAGAGCTTGATTCTTTCTAGAATGTTCTACCATTACCTCTTCCCTTTCCCCATCTGGAAAAGCCCTGCTGTGCCTGAAAACAATTTTGGAACAGAGTCTGTTATAGACAAGACTCTGGGTTTCAAGAACCAAAACTCATTCAGGCTCATTTTTAAAGGGAGGTTATATAGTAGGGCTGTTCAATGGCCTCCCACAGACATCCCAAGACAGGAGCAGAAGTAAAGGACCAGACTGAGGACTGAAAACTGCTGCCACCTGAGGAACCTCTTGCTCTCTCCCAGAAGCCACTCTTGTCTCTCATCCTCCTGACAGCTCAGCTTCTCTCTGCCTATCCGGCCCAGTCTCTGTTTTCTCCAATGCTTCCTCTCTTTATTTGTTGCTTTACCCCTCTGTGCCTTCACTCACACACACTCATCGTGGCCTCCCAACCTCAACACCACCTTGCGACTTGGCGAATGTGGCACCAGCACCAACCTGGTGCTCCTCCCTGTTCCTACATCTGACTTCCTGAGAAAGGAAACTGATTAGCTAAGGTCATCTTTGCAAGCCTGGCCATTAATCAGTGGTCACCAGCCTACCTAAGAATCAGCTTTCCTGAGGTCCAAGGTCAATCTCTGATCTCAGCAGCGATTGCCAGAAAAAGCCAGGTATGCAATCTAGAGAATGTCTGCTTTGATCAAGAAGACTGTAAACAGGCAGGCTGATACCACTAACATCGTCTGTCCAGGATAAATGAAACAAATAAACTCCTATTTATCCTTCATTTCCCAACTCTGGTGACACCTTCTCTGGGAGGTCTTCCATTTCTCCAGGTTGGCTTTTATTCCTTGTATTCTTATAGCGCACCGTGAATCCCTCTACAGGAATGCTCTCCATGTTGCCTGGAAACTGTTTGCTTGCATTTCTGCCTTTCCATGAGACAGTGAGGACGTTGAAGACTTGGACCACACCACAATCACCTCTGTATTTACAGTGTGTAGCACAGAGCCTGGTGCTGGGCATAGAAGAAGCTCTATAAATGAGCAGGGAGTGAATGACTGAATGATCAACTGAATGAAAGGCTGAGTAGCACATTGTGCTATTCAATTTGACCAAGTTAAGCCCCTCTGTGTCCACTCTAGATGAACTAAGGAGAGTGTTAGGGGAGAGGAATGGAGAGAAGGGGGAGTCGAGGTAGATTCTCTGAAGAAAAAGAAAAAGGAAGAAAACTAGTCCCCAAAAGAAGAGATAAAAAAGTAGATGAAGTGCTGAGTCTACTGTAGCATTGTTCACCTCCGGATGTTTCTTTTGGTATTTTTGGATTTCTTGCTACAGCAGGTGGGAATAAGGGATCAAGGCTTGGATTCAGCATCCCCATCTATAAAATGGAGACAGTACCAGCTGCATTGCCGGGTGGCTGAGAGGATAAAAACAGGTAACAGATGAAAAGTGCCCAGCAGCATCTGGAGGCAGACAAAAGAAGGTCGCAGATTATGGGAAATAGTTTTAGAACTGCCCAGAACGTGCCAGACAGGCTGGACGGCAGAAGGTGGTATATACAGGGACTTTCACAGGGAAGCACTTAGGAAACTATTCTTCATCCAGGGGCAAAGCACGAGGGAGCCAGCAGCAGGGGTGACAGCGGGAAGCCTGTGCAGGCCCCATAACAATGTTATGATGTTAATCATTAAAATACTGTGTCAGTTTTTGTCTGGGGACAAGGCATTTTGATCTTTGTTCTCCCTCTATAAAGATGAAAGGTAGGTGCTACCAAAGGGGCAATTTCAGGTCAAGAGGATGTCATGCCTGCCTGGCCACCTGGATGGAAAGGCTCCAGCTCCCCCAGGCCCCGGCTGGGCAGTCCCTGGAGGGTCAAGCCTGAGCAGAGGCAGGTGGAAAAGGAGCAAAGCACATTAGCTCCTCCCAGGAGGCCAGGCCCCACCCATTCAAGTGAGAGTCCTGTGTAACCAACTGGCAAAACAAAATTAAAAGGCAAAGTGAAGGTCTATACCCAAGAGAAATGAAAACATATGTCCATATAGAAACTTGTACACGGGGGCACCTGAGTGGCTTAGTCGGTTAAGCGTCTTGACTTCAGCTCAGGTCACCATCTCACAATTCGTGGGTTCGAGCTCCATGTCAGGCTCTGTGCTGACAGCTCAAAACCTGGACCTGCTTCAGATTCTGTGTCTCCCTCTCTCTCTGCCCACCCCCCGCCCCCGCTTGTGCTCTGTCTCTCTCTGTCTCTCAAAAATAAATATATGTTAAAAAAATTGTTTTAATTAAAAAAAATATAAAGAAAAAAAGCTGTACACGATGTTCAGAGTAGCATTATTCCTAACAGCCCAGAGGTGGAGGCAACCAAATGCCCGTCAACTGACAAACAGATAAACCAAAGGCACTATGTTCACACAATGGACTGGAGCACTGATACACCAAGGATGACGCTTAAAAACATGATATTAAGTGCAAGAAACCGGTCACAGAAGACCACGTATGATTCCATTTACATGAAATGTTCAGAATGGGTAAATCCATAGAAACAGAAAGTACGTGAGGGTTGCCAGGAGCTGGAGGACAAGGGAATGGGGAGTGACTGTTAATGGTCAGGGGGGTTTCTTTTTGGGGTGATGAAAATGTTCTACTCTGCAATCTACTAAAAACCATTGAATTGTACACTTTCAACAGGTGAATTGAACGGTATAGGAATTAGAGCTTAATAAGGCTGTTACAATAACAAAAAAAATAGAAGTATGGAATAGCAGTTCACGCCTGAACGTGGGGTCAGATTCTTAGTTCTCATATTTTCATTGAGAAAAACCCTGAGCACCCTACTAAGTGCCAAACACCATTCTAGCTACTGAGTCTACAACAACGAATACGACAAACAATGCCCGCTCTCTTAGCACTTACGTTTTACTGGAGAAACCCACGCCCCAAATTGTAAAATGTAAAAAGGCAAATGAGCAAGTAAGGGCAAGTGTGCTGAGACCATGAAGCAAATAAAGAGCTTAATGAAAGAATCCCTTAGAATGTGGAAATATGCACGGGGAAAATTCTGGGCAGAGGGGCCAGCGTGGACAAAGGCCACAGGGTAGAAAAGGACCCGGTGCGTGAGAGGCACCGAGTTAAGACCAGAAGGGCTGGAACGGTCACGCCCCCACTTCTTCGTGCAGACCTTAGACCAGGCCCTTCCACTCCGAGCTCTTACGCGGTATGATGGGGGGAGCAACAGTACCGGCTCACACCTGGGTGCACCTGGCTCTGTGCTGGGCAGACCCAAATATTCCTCTCCCTCTGCATCCCCAACTCATGTGCTGGCTGTGATCTATTCCTCCAGCCTGGACTGTGTTCTTCCCCTCTCTCCCTGTAGAAGCACAGACATTCACTGGAAGAGTCAAGAAAAGGAGCAAATGTGCCGCATAACCCTTCCTGAGGTGGGAGCCTGACACATTTTCCCTGCCTGGCTGCACCACCTAGGCCACAAGAATCAGGCTGTGATGGTTTGTGAACTGTTTGTCCTTGAACAGCATAAGCTGTTAGGTCCCTGTCGCCCAGTGTCCTTAGAGTGGTCACCGTTGCTGCCTTTTCTCCTCAACAGCCTGTTGGTAAGCTGTAGGCTCAGTCTGAAACTGGTCTGAGTCAGAAACTCAGCAAAGGGAGAGAATGTGATGCTGTTGGTAAGGGCAGAGGCTTCAGACCCAAGCATATCTGGATTCCAGACAGTCTTAGTTCTGTTTCCTCCTGGCTAAGTGTCCTGGGGTCAGGGACTCCCCTCTCTGGCCATTTTTCTCCAGCAGTATCAGCCTCCGTTACCATCCACAACATTCAAGTAACTTAAATCCTCACCGTCACCTATGAAATTTGGCATTACTGTCATTCCAACTTCACAGAAGAGTACACTGAAGCTCAGATAGCTGAAGTCAAGTACAAGGTCATACAGCTAGTTGATGAAATAACCTGGATTTGAACCCATGAAGTCTGTCTCCAGAGCCTATGATCTGTACAACCACACTCTGTAACAACCCTCAACTGTGAAATGGGACAATCATATGCACGGTGAGGTTTGCATGAGGACTGACTGAGCTCACGTAAGGTAAAGCATCCTGGTGCTGGGATCATAGAGCGTGTACAATTGAATTGCACCTAGCGTGCTGCCCCTATGCCCCTGGAGTGTAAGGGGGACTCTGCTGTTGGAAGGGATTTTTTTCAAACTTCCAAATGAGGTGTGCGGGGAAAGAAACTGACAACACCAAATGACCTCCCGTGGAGCTCTCCAGCAGTCACTGACGTTTCCAGACAGACCCAAGAGAGGTGATTTGAGTTTACAAGAGAACCTGCTGGTGTCAGCTGCAGGGAAGCTAGAGACTAACAACAGCTCTGAGCAGAGGCTTCAGTGGTTAAGTGGAGCAATCAGTAGGGTTACCAGGAGATGGGCTGGAGGATCCGGTCCACTTGACTCTGTCAGCATCAACGGCTATCCAAGTCAACTCCAAGAGTCTCCAGAGTTGCTGAGGCAGAAGGAGACTTTCAGCGAGGACCTTTCCAAAGAGTCTTGGACTCCAGCTTGTCAGGGAATGAGAGAGCACCACAATCACAAGGAAAGCTGCATTTTTTCCACCCATGGAGTCAAGAAAGCAGCAGAGGGAAGTGGAAGGAGCCTGACCTCACTTCTAGCACTTACTAAAAGGGAGTTCCTAACCTTTCCAAGGCCCTGTTTCTCCATTGCAAAATGAAGCAAAGAGCATCTACCTTACAGAAGGTCATCAGAGTTAATATATGACAAGCACCTGGCACAGGGGCTGGTACGCATTTTTATTTAAAAATGATAATAATCGGGGCGCCTGGGTGGCGCAGTCGGCTAAGCGTCCGACTTCAGCCAGGTCACGATCTCGCGGTCCGTGAGTTCGAGCCCCGCGTCAGGCTCTGGGCTGATGGCTCAGAGCCTGGAGCCTGTTTCTGATTCTGTGTCTCCCTCTCTCTCTGCCCCTCCCCTGTTCATGCTCTGTCTCTCTCTGTCCCCAAAATAAATAAACGTTGAAAAAAAAAATTTTTTTTTAAATGATAATAATCAAAGCTCTTATTTACTGTGCTAAACGTCATGCATGCGTTTGATATTCTCATCAAATCCCAGCAAACACCCTGTGAGTAGAGATTTTTAAGAGTCCCGTTTCCCAGATGAGAAAACTGAGGCTTAAAGCATTACGAGATTGCATGTTCAAGGTCATACAGCTTGTGAGTGAGTGACAGTTCAAGGTCAGATAGCCTATGAGTGGTCAAGCAGGGCTTTGAATCCAGTCAGTGAGATCTCAGAGCGTGCAATTGAATTGATTCCACTCTCCAGAGACCTTCCTTGCCCTTTCTCAGGAATGCATACTGTCAACCCAACTCTGATTCATGTTTATGGAGCCATTCATGGTAAGTGGGACAGTTTGGAGGAGTGACTAAGACCAAGCACGGGCTTTAGACAAGACCAGCTCCTCCTTCATAGACGTGTGTGGCACTATCTCCTTGAATCCTTGTAACAGCCCCATGAGAGACAGAATAGGTGAAGTTCATCATGCAGATGAGAAAACAGAGGCAGAGGGACGGAATGAATCATCCAAAGTTATGGTGAGGCAGTAAGAAGGGGAATTAGAGCCCACTTCAGCCCTGGGCTGGGTTCCAGGGAAATAGCTGCTGGATAATAAGTTATCTCGCCTCTGAGAGGCCAGGCAGTCTTGTGTCCACACAGGAAAACAAAGGTAGATAAATGCAGGAATTCACAGCCCTATAAAAAATGAATTAAGATAAAATGCATACCCTTACTACTTAATGAGGGAGGTTTATGAACACAAATGCATGACAATGACTCAGAGGAGCCTAATTATCTTATCATAAGTTGAAGGCAATAGATTTTCATTTCTAAGTAAATATCGTATTTCCTCCATCCTAAAGCACACCTATTTTTGTTCATGTTTGGTCATTTCTGAAGCCCAGGTATAACTTACCACGGATGTATACATTGAGGATGTCTTTCTTACCACCACCACCCCCTCCGCCCCACACCCCATAAAGGTTGGTATTGAATTGTGGATGTGTCAGGCAAGGGATGTTGCCTTGGAACTGAGGTCCCTGCTTCTTATCTCTGTCCAAGGTAAAAAGCCCCCACCCCACCCTGGCCCTCCTTCCCCTCTTTCAAGTCAGAAGAGGAAAACGGGTACACAGCTTATTAGGAGAGAAGAGATAGCCAGCACTCTCTTTCAGGACTTGGCGAAGAATTAACTGACGGAGGGAAAAGTGATCCTCTCTCCCCCAGCCCAGGACTAGCTCTATTCTCTCATCTTTAATGCAAGGACATGGGAATGGGTGACTGAGCCTGGATCCTTGTGTCCTAGGCTGGAGGGAGGGATGTGGCCAGTGGAGAGCTGGTCTTTGTGTGGCAGACATGTGAGTCCAGACAAGAAGAGGTTCACTGCAGACCACTTAGCAACTCCATGGTAGAGACTAGCCACAAGCCCAAGGCCCTGGCTTCCTGGAAGGAACGCTTCTCACTCTCCAATGCCTCCAATGTGTTCTCTCGAACTCCCTGCCAGGAAGGAGCCCTCAACTGGCTGATGAGAGGTGCTGCTGCCTTCCTGGAAGCAGCACTATGTGCCCTGGGAAAGTCACCTCATCTCCCCTCCTGCCACTCAAACTCCCTCAGCTGATTCTGCCTCAGACTCCTTCTCGGGATAAAAAATGGGCCTCCTTCAAGGGCTTTCATTCTTCTATGTATAGCCATCATAGGCCATTGAGGGCCTCTTTCTCTCCCCTGAAATTTTAAAACTAGAGTTAAAATGTAGAAGGGACAAAAAGGTCAAGAGAAAAGCACCCAGTCAGGAATCAGAAACGCTGGGTTGCAGTCCTGACCTTCACCCTTCCTGTCTGTGAAATGGGCACAACACTTTCCTACCTCTGAACTTGGTTTCCCAGCCCCCTTTCAGCCTGGCTCCCATTGCTCCTGAGGGGCTCAGGGGAGAACCCTGCTAGTAAAGCCTCTGCACGCTAAGCTCTGTGGGGGGGCAGCCTCTGGCCTGCCTTGTTAATGGCTGCTGAATTGAATCCCTCAGAAGCCATGCTCTGTCCACCTGTGAAATGGCAGACAACAAGACAGATAAAACTTCAGTTTTAGCCTCCTTAACAAAACTTTGGCCTAAGGTGGTCTGCCTCCACCCTCCAGGTGCAGAACAAGAAAGCAGAGCCAAGTCCCAGCCAGAGGTGTATGGGAGGGAGAGTGGAGGAAAAGGAAGGGAGACTAAGGGAGTGGATGAAAACCCCAAGATGGCCCAAGCATGAGTCTCATCAAGGCAAAAGGCAAGCAGCTCCCGAATTAGCTGAGAACCACTGAGCCCACTAGTGCGCAGCAAACACGTATCTCCCCAAGGTAGTGGGGTACTGGTTAAGAACCAGACTGCTGGATTCATGACCCTAGCTCAGCCACCTAACAACTTGTCTGACATTGGGCCACAACTTAACCTACCTGTAAAATGGGAGTAAATAGTAGCTACCTCCTAAGGTCATAGAATGCTCAGAACAATGCCTACCACAGAACTGATCCTAGGGTATTGTTTACTGCTATTACCTACCCAGAGGCTGATACACATTGTTGTCTCACAGAATCTTCCTAAGAAGCCTGGGAAGAAATAATTATTTTCCAGAAGAAAAACCCGAGGCTCAAGTCACACTGCTGATTTGTAACAAGGTTGGGATTAAAAGGTTCTCTATTCTTTCTAACCTCAAGTTCCACTGAGGCAGGCTCCCTCCTAGAGGGAGGGGACAGAAAAGCACAACATCATGGGGCAAGGGAAGAAAGGAAGACAGTGCTCAAACAAAAGAGGCTGGCCGGTGGGGCAGACGGACGGAGCATCTCTTCTTCCCATGCCCTCTCTAGACGGTGCTTTACAGGGAGGATGCTGGCTGCAGGCCAAGGGCCCGCTGGGGGCTCCCGGTCTTTCCCAGCAGCGCTGCACTCTCTGAACCTCAAGAGAAATCGTGCTGTAGACCACACCACACATCAGCGGCCATGAGGGCAGAAGAAGAAAGGGCAGGCCAGACCGGGCAGCTCTGGGTCAGGACCCTGCAGAGGCTGTGGGGCTCTAGGATGACCACAGGCCAGGAGAGCCCAGGGACACCCCATCATTCCCAGGCTCCTCGGGTCCTAGGCATCCCATTCTGACAAAGGGAATGAGGAGGCTGGGCTCAGAATGGGCAGAGCCACAACTGGCAGGCAGGCAGGCCATACCCCCATCCACCCCGGCAGGCAGTAGGGCAGGCCAGTGGGGAGGCGGGCAGGAGCCCAGAGGGCCGGCGGCTGTGACCACAGGCCAGGCATATTTCTGGCCACAAGTGTTGGCAAAAAGAGACGAGACTACCTTCTCAGACTAGAAAGAAGAGTCTCTTTAGCTCTGAGAAATTCCTGTCCAGCGCCACTCTCCCACTGGAGAGAGTTGGGGCAGCAATGGGGCTTCTCAAGGTCAGCCAACAGGACCTTCTTATTCTGTAGTGGGGCAAAATAAGGTCACCCGAAGTTGGGAGCTGTAAACGGGACAAGAACTTGGGTGCCCCGACACCAACACCTGGTCCCACGGTCTTTTGGGGACGCATTCACGACTCAGTCAGGTCTCTACGGCTCTGCCTCTGGATCTGCTCCCAGCTAGCAATCTGTACTATTCCAGTGGATTCCTTCAGCCTGTGGATTCTATAGCTCTGAGATTCAGAGTGGCACATATGCATCGTGTGTGTGAGCATGTCTATTCATTCAACAGCAAATATTTATCGAGTGACTTGGGCCAGGCTCCATTCTCGGCCCTGGAGATAAAGCAGTTCACAAAAGAGATGAAGCCCTCCTCTGGTGGGGCTTACATTCCAGTAGAAAGACCTCTGGTCCTTGCAAAAGTCTATGTAAAAGGATCCTTGTGTATCATTTGTGCCCAGACTCTGATAGGTGGGGAATGTCCTGTCAATTCCAGGGAGAGCCACAGTCCTTCTCCGGGCCTACTTGTGCTTCAAGGGGTCTTGGACAAATCACGTGGAAGCATTTGCTAAGCCCACCCCCAGCCCCCAGTTCCTTGCTCCCACCCGCACCCCAGGGTGCTGCTTCTGGCATTCCATGCCCTGCCTCACAATCACTGATTGTGTTCTCTGATCCCTGAGCAACCCAAATATGGACAGCGTCCCTGTCTCCTCCTCTAACTGAATAAAGGGCTGATGGAGCCAAGCCATTGATTCCAAGCTCCATTTGCTCATCTGTACAGTGGAGGCACTAAGGACCTGGACGACTCCTGATGGTCCCGCAGATCAGATGAGACTATGAGATGAAAGGGCTGTTCTTCCAGTGATAGTCCTTGTCCCGCACGCCCCACTAAAATGGCACCAGTGAAGTGCCTCTCTCTGGGAAAGAACTCAGCCGTGGAGATCCTCAGCTGGGCTCGCGTGCTTGTACAGGAATGCGGGAGGGAGAGCGGGTGCACGTGCTGGCCTGGAGAGCCAGACCGGCCCCGAAAGAGGCTCTGTCATTCCAAGGAGGCTGCAGGGAGCAGGGACACACGGCTGCCCAGGCCAGCAGGGCACCACATGAGTCAGCCCACAGCAGAAGGCAAAGGGGAGGAGAGGAGAGAAGACTCCCTGGAGTCCCCGTGTCCATCAATCTATCCGTCTGTCTGTCTGCTGCAGCCAGTGGCTTGCCAGGCAGGACGGAAGCACTGCCCGGCCATAAATGAATGCTGGCTCCAGGCTGGCCGCCCGCCCCGGCCGCCTGCACGGAAGGCCGGACTTTACCCAGCAAATCGGGAAGGAACTGGAATCTCTGAACTTGGGACTTGGGCTCTGTCGATAAGGTCTATGGACAAACAGAGGGCAGGGGCTGAGGCTCCCCTTTATACACACAGAAGCCCGGCTCCAGGCTGATACTGTGGAGATCTTTGCCCTTTGGTTCAAACAGGAAATCTTAAAATGGAAAATGAGCTGCCTGAGGAAGGGGTGCGGCCACCAGCCTACAGGGAAGCAGGTTGTTCACAGCAGAGAGTTTGGGCTTCTTGGTGCGTGCGGGAGGAACACAGCCAGCCCGGGGTGTTTGGGAGGGGGCAGGAGCCGCCTGGGGAAGGCAGAAGGCAGCCAGAGGGCCGTGGAGAATCAGAGGGCTGGCTCTCACCCACAGTTATACCACTTATTTGTCGTGTGGCTTGTGGGGAGTGACCACACCCATAGGAACTTTAGTTTTCCCATCTGTAAATGGGGCTGACAACACCATCCACGTCAGAGAGCACTCAAGAGGACCCGAATGAAGTCATGGATGTGAAAGTGGCCTGCAAGTCACCAAGGGCTTGACTGGCAAACCTGCATCCTTGTCAAGACCCCCTCAAAAGGCATTTCACAATCCAGAGGGGAAATCCAAAATAACACCTCCATGCCACCCCCATACTCCCCCGTGCTGGCAGTTCAAAGAGGAGAAAATTGGGAGAAGATAAATAATTAGAGAACCCCAGCAGTCTCCCTGCTGAGGTTTCCAGGTAATTATTCACCTGACAATTACCCCCTCACGTTAATTCTACCTCCAGATCCTTCTGACAAGGTAAATTCATTTATGTACATCCCTAACTATCCTGCTTTGGTAAACATTCCAACAAGCTTGGATGGCCCATTAAAGAAAACAAACAAAAAAAAAAAACGAAGAAGTGAGGCAGGCAGGAGAGAGAGAAATTAACTCTTGGTCATTACTGGCACTTACAGAATTAACCTTCGAGGATAATTAATGAGGAATCAAAGCCAAGGCAAACCTTATCCAGAGCCAAAAGGGAGCCAGTCACAGCAGGGTGGGAACCACAGGAGGCCCCTTCTCCACAAAGCTCACACCTCCCACCAGTTGGAGCTCAGAGATTACTGGAAGGTTCCAGAACCTTCTGCCGGGGGTGGTGGTGTGGGCTGCACTTTCACTTTCAGGAAGAACCCTCTTTGGTGAAATCACTCTTGACTTGCCTTTCCCACTGACAGACCCACAACCCTGCCAAGCCACCCTCCAACCAAGGCCTGGCCATTTCTGGGCCCAGCACATCTTAGGCATCAATCAATGGCTGCTATATGAATGAATCGGTGCACGAATTCATTCAGTGTCTTAAAGTCTCCCCAGTTTGTCAAACTCCACAGTGTCCCCCCGTAGGATTAAGGCTAGTGTCATCTTTTTGCCTTGACCAGAGCCTCCGATTGTTCTCTCTGTTTCCGATCTCTTTCCCGCGCATCCTCTACACAGACTTATTTTCCTAAAAGACCAACTGCAAAAGGGATCGAGGTAACACTTCAGCTTTGGCCACCAAGGGGAAAGTCATGGTTAAGACAATGGCCGCTGGAGTCAGACAGCCTGGGGTAAGTTGGCCTTGGGTAAGTTACTTGCCATCTCTGAACCTTAGCTTCCTCATGTATAAAATGAGGCTCATAATAGAAGGTACCAGCCTTCCAGTGGTTGTATGCATTATGAGTTAGTGAAGAAATGCTTGGCACTTAATCAACATTAGCTATTCTCAGCAGCATGGTTATCATCGTCAACATCAGCTTCATTGCTTAAAATACCTTCACTGCCTTCCACTGTCCTCGAATTCAAACCCAAGTTCTCTAACATGGCGCATGACACCTGGGCCTTGCTTTCCTCTCACCTCTCTCCCGCCCTCCCTAGTCCAGCCACAAATGTCCTTACAGTTCCCCAAATGCTCCATTCTCTCTTCACCTCAGCTCTTTGCACAAGTGGCTTTCTCTGTCTTCCAGGAACTGTATCCCAGGACCCGGGCACGCACACCCAGGGAAGTAAGGCCCATCCCGATTTGGGCAGAGAACAGGTGTGAGGCTCACAGGGGACCCCACAGCCAGCCTTTCTAAGTTCATGTATCTTCTAAAAAGAGCTCTCCACTTGCTTTTAAACATTCAATGATCTGTTGAAAAGCACAGGTAGGTATGAGTCTCCCCAGTTTTACAATAAGGAACTATGTCCATTGAAGACCAGTGACTGGCCCATGGTCACCACTCAGTAGCAGCAGGAACGGGATCTTGGGCCTTCCCAGACCACAGAATGGGGCAAAAGAACCACCACTCAGAGGTGGACCTGAGCCTCCATCCCTGGCCAAGACCCGGGGCAAATCTTCACCTCCCTAAGCTCCTGGCCTCTGCATCTATAAAGTCAAGGTAACAATGACTTTCTCGCGAGGTGGTTTAGGAAGATGAGTTGAACTGTACGAAAAAGTGCCAAGGCACTGCCTGGCCCTGGCAGTGAAGAGCAAAGGGGGGAATGGGTGGAGAGTGCTGCACTGAGGCAGGGGGCAAGAATCTGGAAGTGGCATGGGAAAGCAGAAGAATGCATCCCCGCCTCCATCCTGAACTTAAGGACCTTCACAGCCTTCACCCTCCAAGACCAAGGGCAACTGGTGTCCTTGGCAGAGAGACACCGGTCAATTAAGACAGGAAATAGAGCCAAGGTTGGGGCTGGAGACACAGACCTGAGACATTCCACATTCACGAGGAAGCCGCAATGATGGGATTAAGAGAAACTTCCCAGGGAAAGAGCTAAGGATGGAAACCAGAGGTGTACCCAAAACCAGGAGGCAGGGAAGAAGATTTGGGAAGGGCATGTACTTAAAATAAACAATGATTATAGAATGATCACCACAGCAATCAGCTCAGAAATAGCAACTCTATTCGACATTTTCCTCTGATAGTTCTCTAAGAGATATTTTTATACTTCACTAAAAGAACAAGTGACCCCACAATGCTAAGAATCGTGTTAGGGGAGGGGAACCCAAGTTTCTTCACTTTCCAATGAGAACATGGACTTCTCAAGGTCAAGATATAGACCCAGAAAGCTCAGCCCAGACCCCACCAGGGTGGCCTCAACACTGTGAACAGGTGGAGAAATTAACGAAGAGCTAGCACTAAGAGAGGAAGGGGAAATACCCAGATAGCCTTTAAGTTCACATTTTCCTAGTATGAATATTATATTTATATAATAATAATCTGACTTTATTATTATTTGATCTTATTTTCCAAATGACTAAGCTATTATATGAGTAGAAAAAAAAAGCGTTTTGAGTTAAATTGGCTCAAAATTTAATTGAATTGGCTCTTGCCGCCTCCACTCACTTCAGTTTCCTCAACTGTTAAATAAACGTGATTTTCTGTTGGAATCTCTGTTGGGAGAAGTCAAGATAGTGTATAAAAAGTGCTACCCGTGTGGCTTTCACTTATGATACGAAATCTTGTCTTCCAGACCATAAAGCGAGTCCAGAAAGATTCAGAATCAAAGCATATACACCACATTCTCTGACCACAAAGCAATTCAGTTAGAAATAAAGAACAAAAAGACAACGAAGGGCATGTTATGGTTTTGGAAACCTATGAGCGTGCTTCTACGGAAGACAAAGATCAAAGAAAGAACTAGGGGCACCTGGGTGACTTAGTCGCTTAGGTGTCCCACCTTGGCTCAGGTCGTGATCTCATGGTTCATGAATTTGAGCCCCGCGTCAGGCTCTGTGCTGATAGCTCTCAGCCTGGAGCTTCTTCGGATTCTGTGTCTCCCTCTCTCTCTGCCCCTCCCCCATTCACACTCTGTCTCTCTCTGTCTCTCAAAAATAAATAAATGTTCAAAAATAAAAAAAAAAAAACAAAGAAAGAACTAAAGTGGAAATTAGAATATACATAGAGCTGAATATCAGTGAAAATGCTGCACATCAAAATTATTGAACACAGCTAAAACCTCCTTGAGGAGGAATATATGGCTTTAAGTGCCTAGATCAGAAAAGAAGAAAGGTTGAAATATGGTGAGCTAAATATCCAACTTAAGGAATTAGAAAATAACCACAGAATAAATCCAAACAGAGTAGACGTAAGAAAGAAATAAAAATGAGAACAGGGGCACCTGGGTGACTCAGTCGGTTAAGTGTCTGACTTGATTCTTAATTTTGGCTCAGGTCATGATCTCTCAGTTCATGAGTTCAAGCCTCACGTTGAGCTCTGCACTGATAGTGTGGGGCCTGCTTGGGATTCTCTCTCTCTCTCTGTCTCTCTCTGTCTCTCTCTCTCCCTCCCTCCCTCCCTCCCCCACTTGCACGTGCACGCTCTCTCTCAAAATAAACTTTAAAATTTTTTTTGATTTTTTTTTAAAAATGAGAGCAAAAATTAGGAAAATAGAAAATGAAAATATAATAGCTTTAACGAAGTTGAAAATTGTTTTTTTTCAAAGACTAATAAAATTGACAAACATTCAGTGAGAATTATCAGCAAAAAAAAAAAAAAAAAATGACCAAAGGCTCAAATAAATAATATTAGGAATAATAAAAGGGATGAAAAATTACAGATAGGGCAGAGATTAATTCAAAAGAGTAAAAAACACTATGAACTTCATGCCAATAAATTTTAAAACTCAGGTAGAATGGGAAGATTACTAGAAAAGTATAATCTACCAAAACTGACTAAAAAAGAATTCGAAAACCTGGCTTTTCCTTTAATCATTAAAAAAATTAAATCTATAATTTAAAACCATCCCATAAAAAAGCTCACAGGCTCAGTGGTTACAAAAGCAAGTTCTAACGAAATGTCAAGAACAGGTAATTGCAGATGATTCAAACTCTTGCAGAGAACCAGAAAGGAAAATGACTCGGCCATTCATTTGATGAGAAAAGTACACCTTTGATATCAAAATGAGGCAGATATAATATAAAAAGGGGAAATCATTATCCCATAAAATCACTAGCCACATGAACCTCAACGCAAAGTCTCCTCACAAAAGTTTAGCAACTCAAGTCCAGAAATACATAAAGCTGAATGATATAAAGAAAGATACTGCATATAACCAAAATTTGATTTATCCATGAAATGCCATGTTGACTTAAATTAGGTATTCATTTTTGCTATTAATCATAACCTATTAAGATGAATCACAAAATCATATGAGTAGTTACACAAAGCTCCTTAAAAAGTCAACATTAATAAATGGTTTTTTTAAAAAACGCTTAGCAAACTAGAAATAGAAAGAAATTTCCTAAACTTGAAAAAGGACATTTATAAAAATCCAAAGTAAATATCATACTTAATGATGAATAATTAGAAGAATTTCCTTTACAGTCAGCAAAAATGTTGCTATCCTGATTTAAAAATTTGACATTTTTGTGGAGGTCCTACCTCATGCAATTAGACAATCCAAATAAGAAAAAGGTATAAAAAAAAATTACCTTTAGTCACAAATTATGTGATTGTCCACAGAAAAATATCAATAGAAACTATAAATTATTGGAAAGAACAAGAAAATTAACAAAATTTTGAGTACGCAAAACTCAAAAAAAAACTACATTTTTTTTTAAATAAGTTTTTTTTTTAACATTTATTTATTATTTTTGAGACAGAGAGAGACAGAGCATGAATGGGGGAGGGTCAGAGAGAGAGGGAGACACAGAATCCGAAACAGGCTCCAGGCTCTGAGCGGTCAGCACAGAGCCTGACGCGGGGCTCGAACTCACGGACCGTGAGATCATGACCTGAGCTGAAGTCGGATGCTTAACCGACTAAGCCACCCAGGAGCCCCAAAAAACTACATTTAAAGAAACATTACATTTCTATAACCCAACACCCATCAGTTTAAAATACAATTTTAAAATGCAGTTTACCGGGGTGCCTGGGTGGCTCAGTCAGGTAAGTGTCTGACTCTTGATTTCAGCTCAGGTCATGATCTCACAGTCCTGAGACTGAGCCCCGAGTCAAGATTCTCTTTCCCTCTCCATTTGCCCCTCCCCCTCTCGTTCTCTTTCTCTCTCTCTCTCTCTCTCTGTCTCTAAAAATACATTTTTTGAAAAAATATGGAATACATTGATGATTCCAGGATAGAGGAGTTCTTAAATAAGACACCAAAAAAGCATAAAACTTTATCAAATTCATAAATTAAAAAACCTCTGTTCATCAAAATATAATTTTTAAAAAAGTGAAAAGGTGAAAACTGGGAGAAAATATTGACAACACTGACCAAGGAATAATAGAGTATAAAAAGAATTCTCACACAGAAAGGAAAGAAAGAAGCAAAGAAAGAAGAGAAAAAATGAGCCATTTCAAAGAAGAAGGTAACTTTGAAAGCAGTCAACCTAATTAGAAATCAAGAAAATCCAAATTAAAATCACAGTGTGATTACTTTCATCTACCAGGATGCCAAGAATAGAAGAGCCCAACAATACCCAGCATTGCCAAGAGTCTGGGGTAGCAGGAACCCTTATAACACTTTTGCCACAGGAGTTTAAATCGAATGTGTAATCATTTAACAAAATAATTTCATAGGACACATGTCTAAAAATGTTCATAAATGGCATTGTTTGGAATAGCCAGGCACCAGAAACAACCCAAATGTCTGTCCGCAGGATAATGGATAAGTACTATAACTTAGGATACACTCATTCAAGGAAATACTAAACAGCAGTAAAAATGAACAAACTAGAAATAAACACGTCATCATATCACAAACATAGGAGGAATCAAAACTAAAGCAAAGGCTTCCTAACCTTCCTTTATGTCTTGACTCATCTAGAAAGGCATAATACTTCTATCTACACCACACACCAGGTGATCCACCCAGAGTCACCAGGTGACCAGTCCCCATAAGATTCTTGGCACTTCTGAGCTTGAACGTACACTATGCTGGCATTTATACAGATCAAAACTTGCAAAATTAAACAATATGTTATTTAGTGATGCCTAAATATGTGGAAAACAATGAAGAGAAGCAAGAGAATGATGAACAGACTTCCCTCTGGGGAGAGAGAGAGGGAGACATGACCACAAAAGGACACACAGTGTATTCTGCTATGTGTTGAAATATTTCATTACAACTGTGGGATATGATACTATATGTATCCCATGAACTTAACTATTTAAAAGGAGCAGAGAAAAAAAGACCAGAGGGGCATCTGGGTGGCTCAGTCGGTTAAGTGTCTGATTCTTGGTTTGGGCCCAGGTCATGAGCTCACTGTTCATGAGTTCGAGCCCCACATTGAGCCCCAAGTTCAGGCTCTGCCTTGGGATTCTCTCTCTCTCCCTCTCTCTGCCTCTCTCTCTCTCTCTCTCAAAATAAAACTTGAAAGAAAGAAAGAAAGAAAGAAAGAAAGAAAGAAAGAAAGAGAAAAAGACCAGAAGAAAACATATTGAAGCGTTAACCATGGTTATCTTTGAGTGACAGATGTCTTTTTTCATTTGTTTTTATCTGTTTGTTTGTTTTTTTGGTAGTTTCTAATTTTCTACAATGAACATGTATTTCTTTTATAATCAAGGAAAGAAAGAAAAAAATACTTTGTTTCACAAGACAAACCCCCTAATTGTGAGGATAAATACCAGGCAGTTGAAAGAAGAAGAAAGAAAGCAAGAAAAAAAAAAAAAAACCACTAGGTATAAAAATAACTTTCTCCCGTTTGGATCTTCAGGCAATAAGCTACAATCTTAGGAACTCTTTCCACTGAGCTTTTCTGGGTCCAACACAACAAAATAAGGCAAAAAATGTCTGTTGACTTATATTGTCCCCTAGTCAGGTTAAGGAAGGAAGGAAGGAAGGAAGGAAGGAAGGAAGGAAGGAAGGAAGGAAGGAAGGAAGGAAAGAAAGAAAGAAAGAAAGAAAGAAAGAAAGAAAGAAAGAAAGAAAGAAAGAAAGAAAGAAAGAAACCTTTTGGGCATTTAAGGACAAACTTAAATAAAGGTGCACTGGTCCTCCCTTGGCCTTATTTTTAGATTTACTGTAATTGGGTCTCTTAAAGGCCCTGCAGCCAAGTGCATGGAGACGATTTCTTTTTCCTTCTTAAAGACTCATCTGTCTCTGTGTGCTGTGGAGGTGAGTGCAGAGCAGTCCCCCTACAGGCAGGGACCTCCCTTCAGATTAGCGTGTTCCATGGCATTCGTCTGATTTGGCCTCAGCCCCTTGCTGGCCTTGGCAGCTGCTACATGACGTCCAGGGAGGGGATCAGGAAGGTGAGCAGGGACAGAATAATAGTAGCGGTGATGGTCAGCTGGGACTACAGTCCCCCTGATGCAGATGTCGAAACCAAGTCACAAGAAGGTGATGACCCACCCTTTGTGGCAGGGAACCCGGTCAGTGTCAGACTGAAGGCCACAGGTGGGCTGTGGCCAGCTCTGCCTTGTGCCTTACCCTGCCACCCTCAGGTCCCGCCTTTTAGCCCCACAGTGATGCCCTACCTACCTAGAGGCCAAGAGCCAGCTTAATGGTTCCACGCAGGAACTCTCAAAAATCTTTCTGTGGGCAATTACGAGAGAAGGAAAGAAGAAAGGAGAGGCTAGAGGAAAAGGACCTTCACAAGTAACAGTCAGTATGTCTTTGGTGCTTGCCATTATCCCAGACAATTTACACTATATGACATCATTTGACCCTCAAAACAACACAATGAATTTGGTGATTTTTTTTTTTTTTTGGTCTGTTTTTTCAGGGAAAGAAACTGAGCTTCAAAGTGGTTAAGCAAATGGCCCAGAGTCTTGTGCTAGGATTTGTGCTAGGATCCTCATCATATGGCTTTGAAGCTTAAATCTTAACATGATTCTTCCTGTGGACTCCCTCAAGCACCCATCATTGGACCCTGAGGAGTCGAGTTTTGCCTCTAAAATTAAAAAAAAAAAAAGTTCCATGTGGCCCATCTGCCTCCCAAACATTCAGGGGCTCCCTATTTTCAGAATTCTACCTCTACCCTTGCAATCAATCTCTCCCCATCAAGACCCCCACCCACCTACCCCAATCCCAAGTTTGTGCGAATGCCTGGGCCCCTCCCCCCAGGCCTCCACCCCTTGGGGTTCAAAGCTGTCTCTGGTTTTAACCGCCAGGCTGCTCCTCTCCTTGCACCAGTGTCCTGGAATGTCTTCTTTTCAGCCCAGTAAGTCAAGCTCCACCTTCTCCGAGAAGCCTTCCCTGGTCTCATTAAATTCATCAATCTCATTCATCTGAGCTACCAATGTTATTTAAGCACTACCAGTGACAGGCCCCGTGAAATAAATAATCAATAGACATATGACTGAAATTTATCAAGGAGGTCAAGAGAGGCTTTTCTAAAGAGTCATTCAGTCACCGCTCAGAAATCTGAAAAATGAGCAAGATAAATTCACTGGAAAAGCTGGAGGCGGGCGTTGCTCACAGGTGCAGATGGATGGAGCACCAAGAACCAACACACAGGCCAGGGGCAAAGCACAGCCCGGCCCTGAGCTGGCTGTGGGGACATGGGCACGTCCCCTCGCCAGCCTTTCTGAAGCACAGCCACTGTCACTAAACAAAGCCGACAGCGGTGCTTGTATCGCTGTCAGAATACGATGGCATCATGTGCGTAAAGCCCCTGGCGTGAAGAAATAGCATATCACAGAAATAGCATATCCTTTCTCACAGAAAACTTCTCTCGGGGAGTAGAAGTAATCTTGGACGCCAAAACGTTGTAAGCTTTACAGGCATCAGAGTTTTAAGGCAAATGGTAGGATACTATTATCATCAGATCGACACCAGATGCCTGAGTTCACCACTGTTATTCGTGCCCATGCTTGAAGCTCCACGATAGGGGCGCCTGGGTGGCACAGTCGGTTAAGCGTCCGACTTCAGCCAGGTCACGATCTCGCGGTCCGTGAGTTCGAGCCCCGCGTCAGGCTCTGGGCTGATGGCTCGGAGCCTGGAGCCGGTTTCCGATTCTGTGTCTCCCTCTCTCTCTGCTCCTCCCCCGTTCATGCTCTGTCTCTCTCTGTCCCAAAAATAAATAAACGTTGAAGCTCCACGATAAAGACTTCACTTCTCTTGCTCAGGACTGTCCCCAGTGCTGATGCAGAGCATGCTGCCAAGTGCTAAGCTGGGAATGTTTGTTGAATGAATGTCTGTGGCTATACTCATCTAGTGGACCAATGGTTCTCAAATACTGATTCTCTAAGCAGCAGTGGCTCAGAGCTTGCTGGAAATGCTAATTCTTTTTTTTTTTTTTAATTTAAGTTTATTCATTTATTACTTCAGAGAGGGAGAGAGAGCGTGCAAGCAGGGGAGGGGCAGAGAGAGAGACACACAATCTGAAGTAGGCTCCAGGCTCTGAGCTGTCAGCATAGAGCCCCACACGGGGCTTGAACCCATGAACCATGAGATCATGACCTGAGCCGAAGTCGGACACTTAACCAACTGAGCCACCCAGGCACCTTTGGAAATGCAAATCCTCAGGCCCCACTCCAGGCCTACAAAATCAGAGACTCTGGGGTGAGACACAAAAACTGGTGTTTTCACAAGCTCTCAGGGACTCTGATGCCCACCTGAGTTTAAGAAGCACTGGTCTAGGGGCACGTGGGTGGCTCAGTCAGTTAAGCGTCCGACTCTTGGTTTCGGTTCAGGTCGTGATCTTACGGCTTCGTGGACTCCAGCCCCGCATTGGGCTCTAAGCTGACAGCGTGAAGCCTGCTTGGGATGGATTCTCTCTTTCCCTCTCTCTGCCCACTCCCCTACTCGTCTCTGTCTCTCTCAAAATACATAAACAAACAAAAAAAAAGAAGCACTGGTCTAGAGATGAGCTCCTAGAGCACAGGGATTGGCTTACTCGGTTTTAAGTACCCAGCCTTGAGCAAACTCATGAGGACTGAAAACTCCCTTCTGGAACTCAAGTCTGACTGCAAAACTCAAGCCAAACTGGCTCAGGAATAGAGCCTTCCCCTTTCACTAGCCCCAGATAGGTGCCCCTACTTTTGCCAAAGATGCCCTTCACTTCTACGTGCAATCAAGTCCCAGCTCAAAAATCCCCTCCTCTGGAAAGCCTTTAGAAGCGATTCCCAATGAAATGCTTCTTCCTTGTGTTCCCAGGGCATAGGCTTTCCTTATGGCCCACACCCCATGGTGGTATATGAATTAATTTAGAAATAACTCTCCCTAGATATATGCCATCCAATATGGTAGCCACTAGCTACATGTGGCTATCAACACCAATGATGCTAGGAAAAATTAAGATATGTTGTAAGCATAAAATCCACACTAAGTTTCCAAAAAATGTCACATGCATAAAATAATGTAAAATATTTCATTAACAATAGTCTCACTGATTACATGTTGAAATGGTAACATTTGGGATATATTGTATTAAGTAAATATATTATCAAATTAATTTCACCTGTTTCAGTTTTCTGTTGTGGCTACTAAACAAATTAAAATTGCATATGTGGCTCACATTCTAGTTCTACTGGCCAACACTCTCTAGACATTCAGAAATCCACCATAGTGGAGGCCAGGGTTCACTCCATTTTGGATCCTGACACCAATCCCCTCTCTTGCATATAATAGATAATCAAGAAATGAGTATAGAAAAGTAAAAGAATTCACAAATACCTCAAGGCCTACAAAGAAGTGTTGATCTTCTTAAATATAGATGCACGGATAACAACATCTGGGACCAATGCAGTTTGTCCCAACTCGAAAGTCAAAGAAAGAGGACAAGTTTGAGGGGAGGAAGGTGTTTAAAGTCCTCCATTCTGATGCTAACCCCTAAACAGCCAGATGATCTCATGCAACTCAATCTCCCTCTCCAATAATAGCTGGCGTGCCCACCTCACAGGCTCTGTTGGGAACTAAATGAGAAAATTAAAAGGAGCCTATTGCAGAGACAATTAGCACTGAAGGAGTGTGAGAAATCGTCCTCCTTTCTTCCACTCCATCCCCTCCAGCTGTCTGGCTTAGGCTTTCTAGAAAGCGACAGAGTGTGCAGACACTGAGTTCTCAGAATTTATAGCTCATTTTATAATGTTTTGGGTGAGGCCAGAAACTTTACATGCACTATTGTTTCCCTTGTCTTTAAACTAAATAGGATCTCACTCAAAGAAAAGAATTTAAGCAAGAGGGAATTGGAGGAAGTGATTGAGAGTAAGAACGCCCCTCCCCCCTTTCTCTTAGCTGCCCAGACCATGCATCTAGTTCCATGTCTACGGAACTGGAGGAAAAGTTATTTTCTTTTCTTTTTATGTTTTTTTATTTATTTCTGGGACAGAGAGAGAGAGTGCAAGAGGGGGAGGGGCAGAGAGAAGTGAACAGAGGATCCGAAGAGGGCCCCACACTGATGATGGTGGCAAGCCTGATGTGGGGCTTGAGCTCACCAACCTGGAGATCTGCGAGATCGTGACCTGAGCCTGAGTCACCAACGGTGAGATCGTGACCTGAGCCTCAGTCGGTCGCTCAATCAACTGAGCCACACAGGCGCCCCCGGAAAGGTACCTTCTTAGAGTTAGATGTTTATCTCAGACCAGCCTTGCAAGTATCAAGACTTCAGGGGCACCTGAAGGGTTTAACAGTCAGTTAAGCATCTGACTCTTGATTTTGGCTCAGGTCATGATCTCAGGGTTTGTGAGACGGAGCTTCACATTGGGCTCTGCACTGACACCGCAGGGCCTGCTTGGGATTCTCTCTCCCTCTCTCTCTGCCCCTCCCTCACTCCCACTCTCACTCTCTCAAAATAAATAAACATTTTTTAAAAATTCAACAGTCCCCTCAGCTGCCGTTGATGCAGTTACGGTCAATCCTCGCAATTCCCAAATTATTATTTCATATTTGCAGATTTGCCTGCTTGCTAAAATTTATTTGTAATCCCAAAATCAGTACAATAACCCTCCCTTATCCATGGGTAATACATTCTGAGATACCTCCCCAGTGGAGGACGTCTGAAACCGTGGACAGTACTGAACCCTACAAACACGATGCTTTTTCCTACATATACATACTTACGATAAAGTTTAAGTTCTAAATTAGGCCTAGTAAGACATTAACAATAAGAGTGATAATAAAATAGAACAATTATAACAATATATTGTAATAAAAGTTATGTGAATGTCGTTTCTCTCTCTCAAAATGCCTTATCAGCTGTACTCACCCTTCTCTGTGTGATGATGTGAGATGATAACATGCCCACATGATGAGATGAAATGGAGTGAGTGGCTCAGCGTCGTGAGGAGATGTGAGGCTACTAGTGACCTTCTGATACTACGTCAGAAGGGGAATCACCTGCTTTTGGACCACAGTTGACTGTGTAACTGAAACATCAGAAAAATAAAAGTGTGGATAAGTGGGGCTACTGTACTTACTCACAATGCTTTTGAGGTTGTTTATAAACCTGCACACGGCAGTAAAAAATTGAGTCCCCTGACACCCACCGCTGTGGGTTGAATCGTGTGATCTCCAAAATCCACGTGTACCTCAAAATGTGACTTACTTGGAGACTGGGCTTTATATTAAAATGAGGCCATGAGAATGGTTCCTAATCCAACCTGACTGATGTCCTGAGAAGAAGACATCAGGACACACAAAACATCAGGAAAGACCACATGCAGACACAGAGAGAAGGCGGCCATCCACCCAGCAAGAAGAGGGGCATCGGGAGTGCCCAAACTTGCCGACCACTTCATCTCAGACTTCCAGTCTCCACAACTGTGACACAACTAATTCCCGTTGTTTAAGGCACCCAGTCCGTGGTGTTTTATCATGGCAGCTCTAACGAACTATTACCCACCTGTTGCCTTGAGGGTTGAATAAGTCAATGCTGCCTTCTTGTTTCAGCTCTCATACTGGAAACAAGTATCCTTTTCATGGTCTTTTTAGTGCCACATCTTTCATATCTTTTTTTTTATTTAATGTAGGTGATTTCCCTGTTAAAAACGGCCCCCAAGTACAGTCCGGAAGTCCTGTCTATTGTTCCTAAGCACTAAAAGGCAGTGATATGCCTTACAGAGAAAGTATGTGTTGTATAAGCTTTGTTGAGGCCTGAGTTATAGTGCTGTTGGCTATGGGTTCAATGTTGATGAATCAAGAACATATATTAAACAGAAACACACCTACAACAAGGTTATGTGTTGATCAGTTGATGAAGACACTGTGACAGGAGGCTTTCAGGAACCTAACCCTGTATTTCCCCCTAGGAACAATGGTGCAATATTCACTAATTCAGTTTTCATGGTGACTTTATAGACCATCACTGCAGCATATAATGAAAATCAACCGGGTCCAGCAATTCCACTTCTGGGTATTTATCCAAAGGAAATAACATCACTATCTGAAAAAGTTATCTGCACTCCATGTTCATTGCAGCACTATTTACAATAGCCAAGACGTGGAAACAACCTAAGTGTCCACTGACAGATGAATGGATAAAGAAAATGTGAAATACACACACACACACACACACACACACACACACACACACTGGAATATTAGAGCCATAAAAAAGAAGGAAATCTTGCCATGACCACATGGATGAAACTAGAGGGCATTGCTAAGTAAAATAAGTCAGACAAAGAAAGACAAACATTGTATGATCTCACTCATATGTGGAATCTTAAAAAAAATAAATTCGTAGAAACAGAAAACAGATTGGTGCTTGCCAGAGGCAGGAGGTGGTGGGTAAGAGAAACAAATGAGGTTAATCAAAGGTATAAACTTCCAATGGTAAGATATAATGTACTACAAGAAGACCACTGTTAACGATATTCTATTGTATATTTGAAACTTGCTAAAAGATCTTAGAAGTTCCCATCACAAGAAAAAATAATTGTAACTATGCATGATGATGGATATTAACTAACCTTATTGTGGCGATCATTTTGCGATATACACATTTATCAAATCATTATTATGTTGTACACCTAACACTAATACAATGTTATATGCCAATTCTATGTCAATAATAAAAAAACATATTTTAAGAGTCAACTGCAGGGGCACCTGGGTGGCTCAGTCGGTTAAACATCCAACTTTGGTTCAGGTCATGATCTCATAGTTCGTGGGTTTGAGCCCCATGCAAGGCTCTGTGCTGACAGCTCAGAGCCTGGAGTCTGCTTCCGATTCTGTGTCTCCCTCTCTCTCTGCTCCTCCCCCACTCATGCTCTATCTCTCTGTCTCTCAAAAATAAATAAATGTTAAAAAATTTTTTCTTTAAGTCAACTGTAAATGTTTTCAAATAAATGAGTTAGGAGTTCTTCCCTTTGTTACGTTGCTCTATCCATGTATCAGCCTCCCTGAGCTTGGCCCTCTCTCCTCACTGCTGAATTGGCCGTTGCCAGCCTGCAACCCAGTGAGGCTCAGCAGATGTGCTCAAGAAACACAAGAGAGGGAAGAGCTGGTCATTCTTCAGTGCACATTACTAGGAAGGCATCCTGATTGGCCTCATATTGTTTCAAGGAGGGGTTATGTTAGGCACAGGCATCAGCATGTGGACTAAGAAATAGAAATTAAACCCTTAATTGGGCAGACAGGTTCCAAATGTCCTGTTATTAAAATTGTTTTCCATGCCACGCCCTTCACCAATTTACTGGCACATGGAATCCAGCACAGAAGATCCCTAGACAATAAACGAAACGGGCAGCCTTTATTAGCTACCCGGCATGAAAGGAGACCTGCCTCAGAAGAGGGAAACCTTTGACCCTATTTCCTGAGTCACTCATCTGGCGCCTCTCCTGCCCCGTGGAAAGGTCAGGGATTGTGGAGTCAAACAGACATAGGTTAAAACTCCAGCCTCAGTTTCTTCATCTGTAAATTGGATGTAAGGGCACCTATTTCATGCATTTTTGAAAGGATCGAGGGAAGCTAAGTCTGTTGATTGCAATCCCTGGCACACACTGGAGTTTTCAGGTTCTTTGATGTCAGTGTCTTATTTTGCTAGCACCCGTTTATTTGTGAATATCATCTCTTGGCAACCACTTCTCCTGGAGAAGAAAGGGCGCTATGTCAACCTTTCAGTCCCTTAGCAAAATTCATTGTGCATCTCCCACTTACCAAGCCCTGCGTGAACGAGAGAAGTAGAAATGCAGAACTCCTACAACCTCATTCTGAAGGAACTCTCTCTAGTGTTGATGATCATATCTTCATATCTTAAATAATAATGTGTAAGTATCTTGTATATCCCTAATGTAACAAACAGAGTAAGAAGAGACTTAATGAGGGGCGCCTGGGTGGCTCAGTGGGTTAAGCATCTGACTTCAGCTCAGGTCATGATCTCGCAGTCCATGAGTTCAAACCCCAAGTTGGGCTCTGTGCCAACAGCTTGGAGCCTGGAGCCTGCTTCAGATTGTGTGTGTGTGTGTGTGTGTGTGTGTGTGTGTGTGTGTCTCTCTCTGCCCCTCTCCTACTCACACCCTATCTTTCTCTGTCTCTCAAAAACGAATAGATGTTTAAAAAAAAAAAAGAAGAGACTTAATGAATCAGGTCTAGAGCTGTTCAAATTCTTCAAAAGATATTATTTGCATGTTTGTGGGGGTAGGGAAATCTGAGAAGACTTCCTAGAAGAAGTGATACTCCATCTAGACCTTGAATAAGACCTAAATTCAGAGAAGTACAAATAGGGTGAGAAAGGAGGTGGGTGGGAGAAAAAGTGAGCAGCTTGGTTTTCACAAAAGCATACATCTGAACACCGAGGCCTGAGTGGAAAATCACACCCTGAAACACATTGAGTTAAATTTCTTTCAACACCTCCCATGCAAAAGCCAGTCTTTCTTCTTCTCTCCTTTTTTCTTTTATGAAGTTGGAGTTTTTAATTTATTTCATAAATTATACAAATATTGTCTCTGTCTCTAAAATAAATAAACGTTAAAAAAAATTAAAAAAAAAAAAGGGGGCGCCTGGGTGGCTCAGTCGGTTAAGTGGCCGACTTCGGCTCAGGTCATGATCTCGCGGCCCATGAGTTTGAGCCCTGCGTCGGGCTCTGTGCTGACAGCTCAGAGCCTGGAGCCTGTTTCTGATTCTGTGTCTCCCTCTCTCTCTACCCTCCCCCGTTCATGCTCTGTCTCTGTCTCAAAAATAAATAAACGTTAAAAAAATTAAAAAAAATAAATTATACAAATATTGAATGTTCAATCAGCAAACTTCGAAAATTCAGACAAATGAGAATCTCATTCAAATCACCCACACTCCCACTCCCTAGCAGTAACCACTATTAACATTTTGGTGAATTCCTTTCTAGACTATGATGTGAGAGTGTGCATGCATGTGTGTGTTTGGGTGAGTGTGTATTATACTGAACATGATATTTACAAACTAGGATCATAGTGCCCATGTTTTGAGGCTTACTTTTTGTCACTTGACTAACATGTTGCAGACATGTTTTCAGTATCAATAAATATGGAGCTCTAGAGGCGCCTGGGTAGCTCAGTTGGTTAAGCGTCCAACTCTTGGTTTTGGCCCAGGTCATGATCTCACAGCTTCGTGGGTTCGAGCCCTGCCTCAGGCTCTGCCCCAGCAGTAGGGAGCTTGCTTGGGATTCTCTCTCTCCTCTCTCTCCCTCTCTCCCCCACTCACGCTGTCTTTGCCTCTCTCAAAATAAATAAATAAACTTTAAAAAAAAAAATCCATCCTTCTTGAAAAACTCATTATGTGCCTGTGTGGAGTTATGGGGATTTTCTTGTTTTGTTTTGTCTTTAACCATGTGATCTTTATTTTTTTGTTGAGGTATAATTGACATAACATTATATTAAAGGTGAACAATGTAATGATTCCATATTTGCATAAACTACAAAATGATCACCATAATAAGTCCATACGCAGTTACAAAACTTTCTTTCTTGTGATGAGAACTTTCAAGATCCACTCTCTTGGCTACTTTCAAAGATGCAGTACATTATTATTTACTATATTCACCATGCTTTATATTATATCCCCATGACTTACTCATTTTATAAGGTGCCTGTGTGTTTTAAAGACTGTTCTAATTATTATAAAATAAATATTTAGTCAGATAGAACATTTGGAAAACATAGAAATGTAGAGATTTTCTATTTTAACTTGCTCCTAAAAAATAATTTTGAATCCATACAAATTATCTAGGATAAAAGATGTTTATATCAATATAAATTATCTAGTCACTGAACTGGTTTCACTCTACATCCAAGACATGCAAGAAATTCAAGATGTGGTATTAATGCCATTTGATAATGTGCATAACCAGTGCCAAGTTTTCCCAATAGCTGACTTCATCCTCCTCTTTTTCTCTTATAAAGAAAAATCCAGATACTATAATTCTGATAACCCAAAAGTTGCATTATGTAGAATTTAAACTAAGGATACATGTATGTTTTATACAAAAAGCAAACAAGTTCTACAAGACAAAAAAAAAAATGTGTACAACTGCTTCAAAAATCATTTGGTCTGATATCCTCACAGTCAATTAATTTGGAAAATATGTTTTAGACACAGGCAAGGAGAATAATTAACAAAGGTGAGCTTTCTTCATTATATATTTCTTTAATGCTTGCAATTTTATTCACTAATGTGGGTTCATTTATCTGAACAAAATTAACTTTTTTTTAAGACACAAGAAATCAAAAGAAAAAAATGAAATCTCTCCTGTCCCCCCCACCCACTGTTAACACCATGCTATGTTTCCCTGCAAACTTTTTCTAGCTATACTTAGTAGGCTATTTTTACACAGCTGGGATCATAGCATAAATATAATTTTACATCCTGCTTATTTCAATCATAATGTAAGCATTTTCCATTTATAAATGCTTCATAAACATTTTTAATGACTGTATAATATTCCATTGAGCAGCTACGTAACCTTTTACATAACGCTTCCCCTATGTTTAAACATTTAGGTTGTTTCAATTTTTTCTCTATTGTCCATAAAGTTTTGAACTTGGTGCATAAATCTGGGTCTGCACTTTAGATTACTTCCTTATGAGAGATTCCCAGAAGTGGAATGACTAGCTCGAAGGCAATGAACATTTTTCAGGCCTGTGATACACGTTGCCAAAAAGCTCTCCCAAAAGGGTTGTACCATTTCACACTCCCACTAACAGTGTTGCTCATTCCACTTTTAATAGCATCATGTGACTGAAACTGCCAATGGCAAGGCTTGAATAAATGACCATCCATCTCGCCAGTGAATTATACAGCCCATGAACTTGACTACAAGGCCCACATAACAGCATGGAGAAATAGCTATGCGGCAATGTCAGACAGAAAACAGAATTGAATGTAATTGCTGCTGCAAACAACAACGACAAAAAAAATAAGTCTGCATAATGATGAGGAACTGGAAAAAAATAACATTGACATGTGAGAAGTACGGCAGGGTGAGGACTTCAAGATTTATCACTGCCCCTCTGGTTTTAATAATTTTCATTCTCTGTGTTAATTTCACCTTATCTCGCCATAGCACATATTTAATATTACAAAAACTTTAAACATGGGCAAAACGCTCAGGCTACAAAACTGCATACTACAAGATTTTTCAAAAGCTGCTACTGCATAATTCTAGCATTTCCAAGGCTGGCCCCGGCATTTTCGTGGCTAAATAATCATGGTGGTCTTTTCTGAATTCCCAGAAATAATTAAGTCAATGAATGGAATTTTCTCAAATGTAAATTCTCCCATGATTTTTTTTTTTCCTCAAACCTCTGGCAACTGCCAGCACCCTTCTGCTAGCAGATGACAAGAATGAAGACTTCACAAATAGTAACAGAAAACCACTGAAACAGCTGGTCACATTCTATGGGTCCTGCACTTGTGGTTGTACTGATTTACCCAGCATGGGCGACAGTCATGCTTTCTGCGAGCAAGACTATTCCAAGTCCTGTGCGTTAGGACGATCCCCCAAGAGCACTGAGGCGTCAGTTGCTGAAACTCACCGTCTGAAGAGACTCGAGCAAAGCTGAGTTCTGACCCTTCCTGTCTCTGCCCTGCTCCAGGTGGGAGAAACACGGAGGATGACATAACCTAGGGCAGATAGGATCTGATTCCCAAAGCTCATGGGAGAAACAACAGCCTCCTTGAACAACACCCCCCCACCCCACCCCACCCCCACACACACATGCACCAGTGTCTGCTTTGGTGTTTTCCTGCCTCTGGTCTCTCCCCTCATCAGTGCACACTGATCTGAAGTATAACTACTTAAACTCCACTTCAAGTGTGTTCCAGGAACCAGCAGCAGCATAGACTTGGCAACTTGTTAGGAATGCAGAATGCCAGGCCCCACCCCAGATATATGGAGTCAGAATCCACATTTTAACAAGATGCCCAGGTGATTCACATGCACAATACATTTGCAAAGCACTAGGTTAAACAACATGGTTGAGGGGCGTCTGGGTGGCTCAGTTGGTTAAGTGTCCAACTCTTGGTTTCAGCTCAGGTCATGATCTCATGGTTCGTGAGTTCGAGCCCAACGTGGGGCTCTTTGCTAGGAGGAGCCTGCCTAGGATCCTGTCTCCCTCTCTCTCTGCCCCTTCCCCGCTCACACTCTGTCTCAAAAATAAATAAATAAATATTAAAACAACAACCACAACACAGTTGATGCCATTCTTCTGCCCAGACACTTTCAGTGGCTCCTTGTGACCTGAAGGAAACCATCCAAACTCAGCATGGGCGACAGTCATGCTTTGCTCAAGTCTCATCCCAGCCTGGCTCCCCAGACTCCTCTCAATTAATCCACATGTATTTAACATATCCTGAATACACTAGGCTTCCTCAAGTTCAGCAATGTATGACTTTGTATGTGCAACCCCCTCTGCAAGAATGCCTTTCTATAAATGGTGAAATCATACTCAACCTCAACCTTCAAAACCCAGCCCAAGACCTCCTCCAGGAAGCCTGCCAGGACTCCTTCTCCCAACACACTCCCCACTGCTTCTCCCTCTGACTGCCACAGCCCTCATATGTTAAGTAGTCCATGTGCATTCGTGTGTGTGTGTGTGTGTGTGTGTGTGTGTACCCTACTTGGTGGCAGTTTCTAGGTGGGTGCCTCTGCAGACATTTAATCCGTGTTTGCTAAACAAAAATGAATGAATGAATGACTAGTGCTACTTCTGGCTCTGCCACATAATCACTGATGTGAGTTTCTTCTTTGAAAAATGTCCTATCTCGTGGCATTGTGAAAATCAGATAAGTTTTGTATATGGGAAAGTACTTTGCAGACCGCAAAGATCTGTAAGATTGAGATTAGCCCCAGCCCTTCCCAAGGGCCATTCCTGGACCTGCCTGGGGTTGGCCCCGTGATAATGACCTGAAGGGATACTGATACCCACCGATTCCAAGGCCCCACCCGCAGACATTCTGATTCAGGAGGAATTCTGCATTTTCAGGTGGTTTCAGTATGAAGCCCAATCCAGAAACAGCGGGCCTGTGAGTCATCTTGTAGTCCTCTGTGACCCAGGGCCCAGACTAGGGTAAGGGAAGAAAGGTACTCAGGTACAAAATTTAAGGGCCCCCACTCTCAAGGGTGTACAAACGAAGGCTCTGCAACCTGAGAGGGGCCTCGTTAAAAACCATGCCCCCAGACACCTCTCTTGCCACCCCCTCATGCTGGTCCTGCCTTGACCACCCCAGCAAAGCAGGCCTGGACCCACGGCGCTCACTCAGCTGCACCCGGCTGCTGCTGCAAAGCCCTCCACGCCAGCCGTCCTGAGAACCCGGCCACCGCCTGCTGCATGGGGAGCTCCCAGCCCTCCGCCACAGGCAGGCCCAGGTGAGCTGAGGACAGGGTGTCCTCAGGGCCTTGGAATTCCAGGCCCCACCACCGCAGCCCCATTAACGGTCTGTCTTCCCTTAAGTGGAGAAGAGGCGGACTCATCCTAACCTCATGCCCCACGAAGTCTGACCACCTCAGGGCACCGGGGTCCTTTGAAGAACCTCGTGCCTGGCACCCAAGTGAGCAAGATTTCCTCAGTTCTTCAGACCCTGAATGCCAGCCTGAGCAATCCTGGTGGCCAGCACCCCATCAGGCTCGTGGGGGCTGTCCCAGGCTGCACGTGCACGAGGGCAGGTGAAGACCCACTTTCGAAGCTGCTAGCCATCCCTCCTACTCCCCAGAAGGGACGAAGCTCACTCCTTGAGCCCCCTCTTTCCACTGATCTCTGACTGCCATGGCTGTGTGCCTATAATGTACACCAAGCTCACAATGTGGAAGACACATTGCATATATTCTTCCTTTTCTGTCACTATTACGACCCCGGCAAGGTAGGTACTATCATCACCATTTCACAGGTCGAGAGACTGAAGCCCGGAGGCTAGGGAATTTGCCCCAAATCATGGAGCAAGTCCATAGTAGATCTGGGATTTAAGCCCAAAGCCCTCCCTGCTCCTCCTTCGGCCTCCAAGTTTGTTTTTTCATATTTTATCCCCATTGCTTTGCATTCCGAAGTCCCTCCCTCTGTTTTCCTGAAGCTTCTGTAGACAACAGCAGCCAGCAGCCTAGGGTTCTGGCAGCTTCCCCTGAGGGTATTTCCTGGAATCTAAGGCTGGATTCTTTAGAGGCTGTGGGTTTTGTGTGAGTGTGTGTATCTATGTGTACATATGCGTGTTTGTGTGCACATTTGTACTAGGGACCTATTTAGCAGTCTCTGAATCTTCTCAAAATAATGTGCTTACATGCATACAATAAAGTAAATAAAATACATAGGATTCCCCAAAAAAAGCATTTGTGTAAAGTCCGGGTTATCAAAATACTAAACAGCAAAATTGTAATAAAACAATAAGGGCATCTTTATTAACGTATTCAGTAAGATCTAGTGGTGAGTCTAATTTCTTTTTTTTTTTTTAAGTAGGCTCCACACCCGTATGGAGCTCAACACAGGGCTTGAACTCACAACCCTGAGATCAAGACCTGAGCTAAAGTCAAAAGTCTGACGCTTAATCAGCTGAGCTACCCAGGCACCTCCGTGTGAGTCTACTTTCAAAGAAGTGATGAGCATCAATGATTTTTTAGCAATTTGTAATAACTGGCATTTGATATGAAAATATCTATAGTTTCCAGACACAGCACATACATATATACGCACATTTACACATGATTATCACACATCAGCAAAGGCCAGATGGAATGGAACCTACTGCCTTCAAGAAGGCTAATGGCAATCAATGCAAACGGGCTGTCTTGAGCATAGCACAGCCCCTGCCTACTGACATTTCCTTAAGGCTTTTTCTTCTACAGTGCTTGCATAGAAATTCTCATAGGGTCTCCAGGATGGCCCAGAGAAAGGGTAGTATGCCCTTCTTGAAAAGGTGGGAAACAAAGGTTCTCATTCAAGGCCACAGCCAGTGAAAGAAGGAACCAGTGGATCCAAAGACCTCCTCTGCCCTTTCTAACACCGCATGAACTTCATCAGCCCCAAGCTGATAAGTGTGTTTGGATGGGGAGGAGGAGAATGTGTGTGTAAGTATCCACTGCATTATACATTCTGATTCTCCCCTAATTTTGTAGAGGCTGCCAGAATTACTCAAGCAGTCCACATCACATGAAATACTAACCTCTAGCAGAAACAGAATAGGAATGAATCATTAAACAATCCAAGGTATGGCAGTGGAAGACAGGAATGCCCAAAGTCAGCAGGGTGGCCAGCATGGGTTGCCAGACAGCAAGGAAAAGAGTATGGAATGTCTCTGATTCATGGGAGATGGGGAGCCACCAAAGGTTTTGTAGGAGAGGAAAAACCCATCAAGAACTGTGCTTCAAGGTCATAAGGCTCAGCTCGGGGCCACAAACACCTGCTGGTTTGTTCCCCATGGGTCCTGTGGATCAGGGTTGGGAGAGTCAGGTAGGGGGCTGGGGATGGTAAGAGAGAGAAAGAGAACGAAGTTCCTATCTCCAGAGAACAAACAATCCCCACAGCACGACCAGTATCAAGACAGAAAGAGGCTCCAAGAAGGCTTATTGGGGGAGATGAGGCCTGAATAAAGGCTGCATGACAAATAGGAGTGAGCCTGATAAGGGGCAGGGGGGCTACAAGGGCATTTATAGCAACAAGAATAGCTTTGGAGAAGAGAGAGGACACAGGTAGGTAGGGCAGGGGTGCTGAACATCTACTCTCTGACCCCCCAGATCCACACCTTTACGGACTACATCAGTGATAATCTTGCCCCTGACTTCTGGTCAGGTTCAGCATATGGGAGGCACTGGCAGGAGACGGGAGGAAACCAGGAGAGAGGTTGTTATATTGGCCCACTGCCTGTCTTCCCTTGACCCTTCAGGCCCCAGGGGAGTGGGAAAGATGCCCACTATTACTAGTCTCAAAGTACTGCCCAAATGCTTTTTGGTTTCCCCAAACCCCACCCACCCCTTTGTAAAAGTCGCTTTATTAAATACCCCCAGGTGTACCATCTGTGTTCTGCTACAACCATGACTAATATGGCAGGCATGACAGTCACCTAAACTAGAGGAGGAGAGGCGACGCTACCCTACAGATGTGCAGCACTCTACAGTTAGTAAAGACTTCTCACAGGCATGGACTTACTCACAGCTCACAACTATCCTGTAAGCATTAGGCAAGTCAGAGCTATCAACAGTATCTCATAGACAGGATGGCAGAGGCCAAGAGGCACATCTGGTCAGTGAGAAAACCAGGGCCTACAGCCTGATTTTTTTTTTATGCTAATCCAGTCTCTTTCTACCAACACAACTCTAAGTAAGCCTAAAATGGAGAAAGAGATTCAAGAGGTCTTTCAGGCACAAATACACATACTTTCAACAAGAATTAGTGATTCATTCAACAAACATTTATTGAGCTCCAAGAGGGTTTGCCAACCTGTATTAAAAGCTGACAAATGAAGAAGATTAGATATGGGGAGAAGGAGAATGAGTCAGACGAGAAGGGGTGGCCATGTAGGGTGGTGGATGGAGAGCAGGATCAGGAGACCTGGCTCCCAGGTCAAGTCTATGAATGCTGGCTCTGCTCTGGTTTTAGACAAAATAGTCAAGTCAATGTCAGGTGCAACTAGCAAGTTGAAATTCCTTTAACAGTTCTAGGCATTTTAACATGGCATCCAAGATGCTTCATCACCTAGCCCTTGCTTATCTTTCCAGTCTCACTGCTAGAGGCTCTGTGACTCCCACCGGGCTACCTACAGTTCCGCATATGCTGCACTTCCTCCCTTACCTGAAAATCTTTGCACTAGCTGTTCCTTATGGCTGAAAGTCTTTCCCCACTCCTCAGCCCACTTTCTTTACCTGGAATATTCAATCTTCAAGATTCAATTCAGGCTCATTACTGCATCCTCAGTAGTAACTAGCACAACACCAGGCATGAAGAAAGCCCCTAAATTTTTGGAATTAATGATTCAACAAATTTACTACTAATAATAATAAAATAGCTAGGATATGGTGAGTATATTCTGTGTCCATGGGATAGTAACAAAAATACCAAACAATCTGGATACTAGGAACTTGAACTTGGTTGGAGAGTAAGTGAGTGGATGGTTGGATGAGTGGGTGGTGGATGGATGGATGGATGGATGGATGGATGGATGGATGAATTGAAAAAAGGGTGAATGAGAGTAGCTGGGTAGAGGGGGAATTAGATGGATGAGTGACTTCGTAAATGGATAGTTGCATGAACTTGATTAAAAGGAATTTGAGGGGAGCGCCTGGGTGGCTCAGTCGGTTAAGCATCTGACTTCAGCTCAGGTCATGATCTTGCAGTTCATGAGTTCAAGCCCCGCATCGGGCTCTGTGCTGACAGCTCAGAGCCTGAAGCCTGTTTGGAATTCTGTGTCTGCCTCTCTCTCTGTCTGCCCTTCCCCTGCTTGCACTCTGTCTCTGCCTCTCTCAAAAACAAATAAACATTAAAAAAAAATTTTTTTTTAAAAAGGAATTTGAGGGCCCAATCTCAAGATGGTGAGAAAAACAGAAACCTAACTGGTGACTTTCGACTGGAACTTGGTATTAAAAGACCATCAGGAATAGCAAATGTAAGGTCTGCTTGTGGACTCATAACCATTAGCACAAAGCCCTCAGTAGATCAAATCTGCTGCGTCAGGGGTATCCCCGAGGATAATGCCAGCCATGAATGTCTGTTGACTGACAGGACCATATATGATGGAAGCCCATCGAGGTTAGGTCTAGATAGAGAAATCTGACCTTTGGGCTTATGGGAGCTGACAAAAACAACCATGATTCCTGTGATGAAACAAAAAATGAAGTAGATGGGAGATGAGGGAGGGGTATATGAGCTGCTGTTAAAACAAGGTAGAAATTCCTCTCCTAGTATCCAGTGCTTCTACACGCAATTTCTGTACAGGGAGCAACAGGTCCTAAACTAGCATGCCTCCCCCTTGGATTCTTCAGCATGATCCCCTGCAGCAGGCTTTCTTGAATCCCGAAGTGTTCTGATGAACAAGTCCCATGCTGCAATGCTCCTTGGGAACCCCTGCTCCACTTCAGTCCCTGTGGTCCTCCCCATATAGAGACTATTTCGTGCTTGTCAAATCTGTGCCTTCCAGAGCTTCCAGAGGGCTGGAGAGAGCCGCTGGAGACCAGACCAATGCTGCTGAGCCCAGAATTATGAGGGTGGGGCTGAGTGCACTTTGGAGCCAAAGAGGAAGCATCCACAAGAGTCTGCTTTCTACAATGGTCTGTGCTGAAAGGGGATCCTTTTTTTTTTTTTCCTTAAGTACAAGACATACTATTTATATGTTTTTTAATGTTTATTTTTGAGAGAGAGAGAGAGCAAGCAGGGAAGGGCAGAGAGAGAGGGAGACACAGAATCTGAAGCAGGCTCTGGTCTCTGAGCTGTCAGCACAGAGCACAATGTGGGGCTCCAACCCACGAACCATGAGATCATGACCTAAGCCAAAGTCGGACACTTAACCGACTGAGCCACCCAGGTGACCCAAGCCATACTTTTTTTTTTTTTTAAGTTAAAGAGAGAGCGAGACAATTTAGAGCTAGTGAAGAAAACGAAGAGAAGGTTCAGAAGTACCTTAGCATTGATCAAGCCTTTTCATATCATTTCTATTTTGACCTCTGAAAGATCCTTCTAAGAAGGACGTTCTCTGCTTTGAATCACCTGGAGAGTTATTTAAACTCCTGATGCCTTGGTGAGATCCCAGAACACGTACTTAAGAATCTCAGGGATGGAGTGCTTCCAGACCACGGTTAATTCCAATGTCAGCCCAGGTAAGGACAAGTATTCTGGGTACTACCCCCATTCACCAAGGCTTGGGAGCCTCCAGAGGGGTGAAGTAAGTTGGTCCCAAGTGTCACAGCCCATAGAGGTGACTTTCAAAACCAGGTCTTCTGTTCACTCTCGGACCCATCACTCTCTGTGTTCTCTCAGGTGTGGATCCCATGGCCACATGGGAAAAACGGTTACTAACATACTGAGAGCTCACTGCATGCAAACACCCTGGCCAGCACTTTACATGTGTTAGCTCATTTCATCCTGCACTTAACGTTCAGGAAGTTCCAGGTTTCCCTGCTATCTGATAGTTTGCTTGACACCATTTCACTTCTTTTTTTTTTTTTTTTTATGTTTTTTATTTATTTTGAGGGGGTGGGGAGAGAGAGAGAGAATCTTAAGCAGGCTCTGCACTGTCAACACAGAGCCCAATGTGGGGCTCAATCTCATGAGCGACATCATGACCTGAGCCGCAATCAAGAGTTGGGCGCTTGGGGTGCCTGGGTGGCTCAGTCAGTTAAGCACCCACTCTTGGTTTGGGTTCACATTATGATCTCATGGTTCATGAGTTTGAGCCCCACATCGAGCTCTTTCCCTCTCTCTCTGCCCAACCCCCCCAAAAATAAATAAGTAAACTTAAAAAAAAAAAAAAAGAGTCAGACCTTAACTGATTGAGCCAACCAGATGCCCCTACACAACTTCACTTCTACAAAAGATCTACGTTAATACCTGTTTTCGCTAAGAGAAAGAAATCCAAAGACGGATTTTGCCATTACGAAATGGTAATTGTTTCTTTCCTTTATACATTTTCAGCTTACATACAGAGGAGGACAGGGGAGACACCTGTACCACAAATATCCCTAATTTACAGATAAAGAAACTGAGGCACAGAGAGTTCAGGCCCTTACCTAACACCACACAGAGCTGCCATTTCAGGATCTCCTCTGGCCAGCAACCAGTGTCCCTCTTTCCCAGGACTTTGTCCTAGGCCCTCCTCTCATAATCTGCACCCCTGGAGATCTTAGGTCCTCCATGGCTGTCTTCTTACTAGGCATTTCCAAATCGTTGTTCTTCAGCTCATATTTCTCTCCTGAGCTCCAACCCTTTATATCCAACCACCATTTGCATATATCCTTTGAGCGCCACAAAACAGATGCAAAAATTTTATCACGTTTCCCAAATCCTTGTTCTTCACCTGCCACCACTCTCAGAGAACTGGACCACCAACCACTTCTTTGTTCAAGTTAGAAATAACTGTCGCCTTTCAATCTATCAGTTCCTTCATTCCCCATAACCAATTAGTAGACTTTCCTCTGCACTCCTTCCTCCTGACCACTGTCCCGCTCATGCCTTCATCCACACACAGGAGTGTTGTCCCACATGGCTACCTTGCCTTAGTCTCTCCTCACCCTCTCTAAGCTGACTCTAAAACACAATTCTGCTCATGAGACGCCTATAGTTGTCTCCAATGGCTTCCAAAAGGACAATTACCCAAACCTTGGTTTTCAAGGTATGTTAAACCTTCCTGGATACAAAGAACTTCAGTTCTTTGGCCAATGGTCGAGAAGAGACAAGAGTCTGAATATAAGAGGATGATATCACTCGTAGAAAGAGGGACTGTGCTGGAAGTGGAAATATTACCAAATTACCATCTGCACTAGCGTTCTCAAGGCCTCCTTCTCCATGGAACAGCAGCAACAGCTCCCATGAAGCCCATAGACTTCAAGATTGAGGTTCCAAGGCTCCAGCCTCATTTTCCAGCCCCTGATCCCTCCGCTCACACCACACGGACTCTTTTTGTTTCCTATTTGTGTCCTACTGTTTCCCCGGTACGGCCCTTTGATGCCTGTTGTTCCTTTGGCTTGGAATGCCTTTCCTCTCTTCCCTTCCTGGGACACTTACTCAAGCTTGTCCCTCTGGATCTCAGAAACACCTGCTGCTGCCTTGCACTAGGTCATCTGGCACACTGCTACTCCTCTACCTGCCGCATCTCCCACGAGACTGACTTTGCATCTGGTGCCACAGCTGCTCCCTACCCTGGGCCTGGCACATAGTAGATGTTCCATGTTCTGTAATGCTTGCTTAATGAATACTTTTGAATAAAGGAAGAATTCTTTCACTGCAGAAAATCACTGTTGATCATGGAGAAGCTTCTCGGGGACCTTTTAAAATATTCTCCAGGTTTCCCTAACTAAATCAATTATTCCTGGAGTGTGGCAAGTTCACGAAAGTCCTATTGGAATCTGTAAAATGTGGGCTGTAGCATCACACGCAGCCTGCATAGAACATGTAACCCTTCGGTCCTCTGATCTCCAGTGGAGATTCTGGAGAACATGTGCCTGCGGCTTCAACTTGGTATTTTTAAGAACTGTCCTTTAGTATCAGGACAAAGCCTCAGGAATGATCCATTATACATAATGAGACATAAAAATAATCATAACGAAAATAGGCAGTATGAAAGTCTTTAAATTTTCTAGTTGCTGTCAAACACCATTAAAGTCATGCAGTGGGGAAGATGAACTTTCTTCAATCAACAGATTAGTTGCTCGTCTGATTTTTTTGTTTTTTAGTGTTTTTCTTCCACCACATTTTTGCCTATTCCAGCAACATTAAGTTATCTGATCGGGGAGGGGGGGGAAGGGGGGGTGTCTGGGTGGCTCAGTCGGTTGGGCGTCCGACTTCAGCTCAGGTCATGATCTCAAGGTTTGTGGGTTCAAGCCCTTGGAGCTTGCTTCGGATTCTGTGTCTCCCTCTCTCTGCCCTTCCCCCACTCATGCTCTGTCTCTGTCTCTCTGAGAAATGAATAAACATTAAAAAAATAATTTTAGGGGCGCCTGGGTGGCGCAGTCGGTTGGGCGTCCGACTTCAGCCAGGTCACGATCTCGCGGTCCGCGAGTTCGAGCCCCGCGTCAGGCTCTGGGCTGATGGCTCAGAGCCTGGAGCCTGTTTCCGATTCTGTGTCTCCCTCTCTCTCTGCCCCTCCCCCGTTCATGCTCTGTCTCTCTCTGTCCCAAAAATAAATAAACGTTGAAAAAAAAAAATTAAAAAAAAAATAATAATTTTTAAAAAAGTTAAAAAAAAAAAAAGATATCCAATCTATAATTGGATCTACAATTTTCTGCTTGCTGCCCTTGCCAAAAGCCCAGTTGAGATGACTGATACTTGAAAGCAAATAATCTTAAGACAATGCAAACACTTCATTTCCCTGGAGTCTCCTCAAGCTGTTCCAATATACAGAGCACCAGAAAGCCTCATAACTTGACTGTGATGCTTCATTTCATCGTTTAAATGTATCTGTACCTGTCATTTCTTGGTGTAGGAGACAGGCACACAAAGAACATTCCTGTTTTTTGGTAACAGTTTTTTTTTTTTTTTTTTTTGGAGGTACTTTTCATTTCAGTGTATGTTAAAGTGGTCTCTCACAACGTCTCTTAGAGTTTACCATTCAAAGAAAAAGAAAGTGACTATTGATGCACTGGTTCACTTTCATTTACTATGTAATATGACCTTTAATTCATCATTTTCCATCTCCCCTTGACTGCTAGGAATCTCAGTTCTAAGTTTTGTGCATTATTGCAATAGATACTCTTACACTATGTATCTGGCTCAACTAACTTTCTTATATTTCATGGCCTTTGATCTGTCTTCCTTATTTTGATAGTTTTATTTTATACCACCTCAAATCTTTTTTGGGGGGAAAAAAAGCAGAGCATAATAATTAGTAATAAAGAAGATACCAGTGCCCACCTCTTTTCTTCAAATGTAATCGCTTTGCCTTCTGAATTTAATAGAGTTTCCAAAATTAACTGCTGATTTAGAGCATCTGAAATTTGACAGAAGGCTATGAGAACAGAATAAGTGCTTTACTTACATTAGAGGTATGATCTCCTACAAACATTCTCTCACTCAAAACTTTATAGAGCTGGGGCGCCTGGGTGGCTCAGTCGGTTAAGCGGCCGACTTCAGCTCAGGTCATGATCCCGTGGTCCGTGAGTTCGAGCCCCGCGTCGGGCTCTGTGCTGACAGCTCAGAGCCTGGAGCCTGTTTCAGATTCTGTGTCTCCCTCTCTCTGACCCTCCCCCGTTCATGCTCTGTCTCTCTCTGTCTCAAAAATAAATAAACGTTACAAAAAAAATTAAAAAAAAAAAACACTTTATAGAGCTTAGCACAATGCCTGACATAGGATAGGAACTCCATAAATATTTGTTGCATAAACGAAGGCATAAACAAATATCATTCATGGTCATCAAAGAAACTTCAGGGGCAGCTAGGTGGCTCAGTCAGTTAAGCATCTGACTCTTGGTTACAGCTCAGGTGGTGATCTCACAGTTTTGTGAGTCTGAGCCCCATATGGGGCTTGGGATTCTCTCTCTCCCTCTCTTTCTCGCCGCCCCCTCCCCTGCTCAGGCGGTCTCTGTCTCTCTCAAAAATAAATAAACTTAAAAAAAATTTTTTTAAATAATAATAAAGACTACTTAAAAAAAAAGAAACTTCAGTTAACAGAAAACTTCAAATAATAAAAATCTTCCCCCAAAAGATGGTGATGATAACGGTGAGCAGATTGCATGAAGGCAGTCTTACCAGCAACACCCCCGTACTGCACAAAACAGCCATGTATTAGGAATCCATGAAGACTGTATTATTATACACATTTCACAGATCCAGAAGGAGAGGCTCAGAGCAGCAAGGCACTGGTAGGAAGTGCTTGGGTTTGGACTCTGGTCTGTCTGTTGCTACAGTCCATGTTCTCCATCACCAAGTTGTACTTCCTCAGATATTTCTGAATATTTAATACCATCTCTACAACTTGATCATGTATTCAGGACATGAGACTTGTAAAAGGTCATTTAAATATGTTTTGTTTTTGTTTTTTTTTACCTTGCTGATTCCTGAGATAGCTTCTTCCATCTGGAACCACAAAATAGGAGGAGGAGCTATGCTATAGAGGGGAGGATATACATGCATATGATTTATGATATACATGAACGTATATATTGCATACAGCACTGAACTCCTCATTCAGTCATAAATTCCTCCTCCTGCCCCTTGTACCAAGTGATTTTCCACATCTATTGTGTCATTTAACTCTAAAAGCCTATCAAGCAGATTGTAGTACCTCTGCCTTCCAGGTAAGGAAACTCAGCCCAGATGGATCAAATGATACAACCATCTCTGGTGATGGCACCTGGTTGGCCAAAGCCCACCTGTTTCCAGAGAGCACACGCTACGCCCTCTTTCGCTGCACAACCATGACCTCCACATGCCCTCAGCCTGGTGCCACCTAATGAGATGTGTTTTCACCAGGAAAGATAATTATTTATGCATATTCCAAAGCGCATACCTCTACACATATCTGGGGTAGAAATAGACGGTGTAGCTATACAGAGGTCAGGAATATTTTAGGATAGGGATGAACCCGAAGGAGTGGGGCTGCTGGCTGATAAGGGTTGAACGCTGAGCCTACGGAAGGAAAGGCTTACACCTAAATAGCAACTGTGTTTGGACTCAAAGAAAAGGACTAGTTTTTGTTTATACAGTATTAACCTTCCAGCTAAATGTGCAGTCAGCTGAAACCAAAACTTTTTTCACAGCAAGTACAGCTGAGCCCTCTTTCTTCTCATTCATGTGTTTGGCCTTAAGCAGTGGAGTTTCGGATCTGACATGTGCATGGACCCACTTCTATGCTACCCAGTCTCCTGGTCTCTCTTTCAACACCTCCAATTCCTCATCTCCCCATCTCCTCTTAATCGCCATTTCAGGGAGGCCTTGAAAAGAGTGGAACAGAACCCAATGGACTCACAGCTGTTGGTCATCCTTCAGGAAGTCCATGTAGGGATGGAGGCCACGTCAGGCCCTGCCCCTATAGACATCCTGCCAGGTCTCTGAACAGACCACTGTTCTGTGCCCCTATGCTGTTCCCTCTGCCTTGAAAGCCTCTCTTTCCTCCTCAGCCTGCAATTTGCCCTCTCGAAAGTCAGCTCAGTTCACATGGGATCCCACCCCAAAACTAGAGCGCACCTTCCCCTGTCCACACAGCACTTAGCGCATTCTCCTGAAATCACTGCTTCCCACCTCCCTCACTATGCTGGGCATTTTCCAGGCCAGAGATGCACATCTTATTGTTTTGTATCCCAAGTGCATACCTAGCATGGAGCTTCTCACACACTGGGCAATATCAGAAGTCTACAGAATTGGGGTACCTGTGACTTCACTCACATGAGGACTTTAAGAGACAAAACAGATGAACATAAGGGAAGGGAAACAAAAATAATATAAAAACAGGGAGAGGGACAAAACAGAAGAGACTCTTAAATATAGAGAACAAACAGAGGGTTACTGGAGGGGTCGTGGGAGGGGGGATGGGCTAAACGGGTAAGGGGCACTAAGGAATCTACTCCTGAAATCATTGTTGCACTATATGCTAATTAACTTGGATGTAAATTTTAAAAAATAAAAAATAAAATTAGAAAAAAAAAAGAATCGGGGTACCTGGCTGGCTCAGTCGGAGGAGGGTGTGGCTCTTGATCTCAGGGTTGCGAGTTTGAGCCCCATGTGGGGTGTAGTGATTACTGAAATAAATGAAACTTAAGTGTGCAGAATAAATGAATGTGGCCCACACTTCAATTCTTGCAAGTTTATACCTGTCTGAAGCATCTACTTATGAGAATTATTGCTTGTAATTGGTGCCAGAACTTTCAGGAAACTTCAAATTACATACCTCCTGAGATCCTCAGAACACCTCTAAGATATGGGTATCATCATGACCCATCTCAGATGGAGAAACTGAGGCTCAGAGACTGCCAATGGCCCAAAGTCACACTGCGAGAAGCAGTAGGACTGGGACCTGGCCGGGCCTTCTGGTCCTTCCCTCTCCCCCATACTGCTAGCCCCTCAAGGGGCAATCACCAAGTCTACGCTACGTCTGATTTTTCACGTGTCGCCATGCACACCACAAGGCCAAGTCTAGATAACATGCACAGGGTACTCTTACTGGAACAGCTCTGCCCTCCTGCTGCTACTTCTGATTTGCTGTCACCAATAAACTCTTTTCCTGGACCGTGGTCATCCTGCTCTCCTTCCACTCAAGCCCAAAGCAAGTCCTGGGGAGGGGAAGAACAAAGATCTATCTGCTAGAGAAGGAAGATCCCAGTTCAGAAAAACGCCTTCCCACCCACGTTCAGGTGTAAGAACCCACCCTAATCTTAGGCTGCCTCCCAAGGAAGTGGTTCAGGCCCATGTTCATCCTGCCCAGGAGGTGTTCCCGGAACTGTGTTGGTGGATGCTAAATTCCTACTTGGAACCTTGGTGTCTAGAGGAACCCTGCTGGCCATTATTAACCAAAGCGAAGAGCGTAACTAACCCCAGGGTAAGTCATTCATACCCACTAGGTTTGCTTAAAAAAGGGTCCACCAGGGGCGCCTGGGTGGCGCAGTCGGTTAAGCGTCCGACTTCGGCCAGGTCACGATCTCGCGGTCCATGGGTTCGAGCCCCGCGTCGGGCTCTGGGCTGATGGCTCAGAGCCTGGAGCCTGTTTCCGATTCTGTGTCTCCCTCTCTCTCTGCCCCTCCCCCGTTCATGCTCTGTCTCTCTCTGTCCCAAAAATAAATTAAAAAACGTTGAAAAAAAAAAAAGGGTCCACCAAGATCAGAGTTCTTTGAAAAAGTGATCTTTCCAGGCTCCCCACTGCCTGGCATTGGAGCCTTACATCCTCACTCTGCTTTCCTTTGCTCCGAAAACGTGTGTGTAGACATGAGGTCCCAGCTGCAAGCTGAGAAGGGACTTTGGACCCTCTGTGAGTTGCTGCCTCGGGGAAGAGACACAGGGCTGGCGATAAATAGGGAAAGAAAGATGTGTACAGATTTCCAAATGGCTCTGTTTCTAGCATCACTTCCGTGACTCCTCCTCATAACTGCAACACTGATGGCAGAGAGAGGTCGCGTCCTTACCCTGACTGGCCCTCACAATTCTGTTGCCGGGGTTGGTGGGTCCTGCTGGGTCTGAAACACAGATTCAGGAAGACTATTCCTCCACCCCGACTGAGGATGCCCCCCCGCCGCACCCCCGCCTTCCTCTCAGCAGCTGCTTCCAAACCACCTCCTTCTCAAACTAAGAGCTGCACCCACCCCAAACTGGCTCGCTCAATCCCAGCAAGGAAAACTTGGATCCTGCACGTTTGGCTTCCAACCACACTCCAGTGCCGCCTCTCTTCTCCCACCTGAGCCCCAGGGTCCCACTCTGTCCTAGGCTCCTGTGCCGGCTCACATTCTACCGTGGTCACACCTCTCACACTGCAAGAGAAGGAGCACAAACCCCTTCCATCCCACTTCCCTTCCAGCTACTGCCTTGTGTCACTGCACCAGCCTCAAGCCTCTTCCTCTGTGGCCCAGCACAGCCCACGCTAGCCTCAGGCCCCTTCTCCTACTGGAAGGGTCTCCCCAAGGTCACCGTGGTCTTTTGTTGGCCAAACCCAGTGTCTGGTCTGAGTGCCCATTTCCCCCCCCCCCCAACTCCTACCCTCCCCCCAACCACTGCCCACTCCATCACCCTCCCTAACACTTCATCCCCAAAACCCAATGCTCCCACAGGTTCCTGGCTTCAGCCGCATCCCCACCCCCCACTTCCTCCCTCCCCCACCCCCCCGCCCCCTATCCCCCCAGGCAAAACCAGCACTTGTCCTCTTTATCAGCAGGCCTGCCCAAGGACAGATACCTTCGAAGAATCTGGGAGGGTCGCAGGTGCAGTCATGTGGCCTGAAAGGCTAGCAGGTTTGAGCATTCATCTCCACTAACGGGTGACAGAGGACATCTCCCAGGTCTAGTGCCAAGAACCCATCAGCCTCTGCAGCTCCTGTTTTCCAAGGTTCCAGGAATGGCCTGGTCCCCTTTAGACTGACACAATCCTTCAAAGCTCCAGATAGCCTTGCTCAGGCCAGTTGTCTCACCCCTATCTGGCTTTGCTGGTCTCATCTCTGCTTTGCTAGTTTATAGCTGGCCCCTTAGCCTACCTCATTTACAAGCAGCAAATACACTGACACGCCGTTGCTCTGGGTATCTCCAACAAGGATCCTGTGACTGGCATGAGATCATCCCCCAAGTTAGCAATCTTTCCACCTACAAACTCCCTGTCCCCCCCTCACCCCTGCCCCAGACCCCTCCTTCAGTTCTCTTCAAAGGCCTCCTGAATTCCCTTCCTGCAAGCCCCAGCCCCATCATCCTGTGTGCAGACAGAACCAATGGGTACCCTCCTGGGTTCCCTCCCACAACCATAAATTTACCATACCAAAGTACTGATTATTCTTGACATTCTATTAGAGCCATTTGGGGCTGACAGTCACATTTATTTTCATTTTTAAACAATGTTAAAAAGGCCTGATTATAACTGCCTGATACCTACACAAACACCGGGCAGGCGCTATTATATCAAGAAGTTGGTAAATGTTTTACTTGCTAGTTTCCATCTGCCATGGGGAGAGATCCTACCATTTGCCAGATGCTCAGATGCTGCCTGGAGAACATATCTATAATGTGCATTATCCGCAGGGGGTGAGGTGGGGCAGGAGTGTTGCAGTAAATAAACCTTAGGGCTGCTGAACGTTTCATACCTACTTTTTAAGTTTATTTACTTTATTTTGAGAGAGAGAAAGAGAGAGAACGAACGAGTGGGAGAGAGGGGCAGAGAGAGAGGGAGAGAGAAGCTCCCAAGCAGGCTCCGCAGTGTCAGCACACAGCCTGATGCGGGCCTCAAACTCACGAAAGGCAAGATCACTACCTGAGCCAAAATCAAGAGTCGGACAGACACTCGACAGACTGAACCACCGAGGGGCTCCCTATTTTTTTTTTTAATATCAAAAGGAAGGCATGTAGTGGAAAAAGCATAGAAAAACTTGCATTCATCTTAGACAAAACTGGACTCTAGTCCTGACAGTGCCACATACTAAGCTTTGTACTCTCTGGGACTCGGTTTCTTCATCTCTAAAATGGGCACAAATGGCAGTAAGACTACCTGCCCCTCCGAGAATGGCTGGGATAACAGATCTGAGAGCCCTTGGCGAGCTGTAAACTGTTACTCAAACGGGCAACAGAGTGGTTTTTGCCAGCAGCATTGATGTTTGGGTGCTAGAAAGAAAACTGATGATTGCAATGAATCGAGCAGCCCACTTTTGCCTTGAGCCAGCTGGGTCACTTTGGACATAAGATGCCTGAATTACCTCACAGGATTCTTTGGGAGTTCGAGATAAAGGAAATGGTAAACAGCTTCAGAAGTCAAGAGTCTGGGGTAAGTCTTGAGGCACTTGATAGCATTAACCCTTTTTGCAGGAGCAAATTATGAACATTTATCCCCACCCCCTCTCCGGTGGTAATATCTGCCACAGGAAGACTCACTGACAAGGAAAAAAGACTCACTAGATACCCATAATATGAGCCACCGGCCGTTCCCCGCCCACCTTTGTCCTCCAGGTCTGGCCGCAAAGAGACCTCCAACAAGGATGACCTTGGGCTGGTCACTTCAGCCCCCTGTCCTCCCTCCCTCCCCATCTGTTAACTGGGCAGAGAGCCCTTGCCATGGGGTTACTGTGCGAGCATCAAATGAGGTCATATATTTGAAAGACTCGGGTAAGCATTTAATTGTTTACCAAGCTGTACACATGTGAATGATCAGCATTATTTACAGTAAGTATGTGAGCTACATATGAAGGAAACCTAATGACAGTCCACTTCTCAGCCCAGCTGGGCAGAAGTTTCTTTTAAAAGAACCTGGTTTGGTGAAGTCTCCTTGTAATTAACGGAGCCTCAGGGAGAGGGTGTAGATCAGGATCAAGAGCACAGTAGCTTTGGGATTTGTAGGTTTAAAGCCTGACTGTGTCCAGAGAAGTGCCAATTTGCATAATCTTGGCAATTAAATCTTTGTGAGTCTCCAGGTTTTCCTCTGAAAAAAAGGAATAATAACAGCACTTACCTCACTGCGCTGTTATGTTGAATATTCAAGATAATGTGCTTAAAACAATTCACACAACAGCTGGGTGCGATGGTTGCAGTGTCAGTTTCAGTAGGTAGGTGTACTAGAGAAAGGAAGACAGAAGGCAGTGGAATGTATTAACTGGTAAATATCATTCTCCTCTTATGAAATACACAAAAAGTATACATATTGGCAAGAACTGGACCCTGAAAGATGAGAATTGTATTGCTAAGGATTCCGGAGAGATGGGGAGGTGGCTGCTTTTCCTTTATCTCTTCTTATAATGTTGCTTGCACAAAGGATACAGTTTTATTGTATTTTGGGGGGAGTGTAAAAAGAAAAAAACAAACCTCGCCCTGAAGGGTAGTAGCAACTGGCTCTGAGGATGCCTTCCAGACCACAAGTCTTAGGCAGGTGGAATCGGAAGTCTGCAGGCTTCAGGAAGAAAGGTGAGAAAGGTATTAAAGTGACAGATCCCCATTAAATTTGAAAAAAATCCACATTCCTTCTTGGAGCTGGACGTACCTCCCTGAATATAGGCCGTTTGCAAGGTCAACCTGGCTTTCTCCTCACACTATCTCCTCCAACATGAGGCTAGCCACCTTCTTCTGCCTCTCACACCCCCAGGCTCCTTTCACCTGATCCAAATACTTGCCTGATTGCAAGTCAGGTCTCTGGTCAATGTTATCTCTTCCCAGCGCCCAGCCCAAATCATTCCATTCCATCATCCTTTTTCTTTCCTTTTCTTCAAATACCTACACACTATCTAAAATTACCTCATTTGTTTACATGTTTATTGTATGCCTTTCTTTCTTTAGAACATAAACACCACAAGATCAGGGACCTTATCTGTCTCACTTGGGCCACAAGATCTCCAGCAATGGATCACAGTCAAGGCACTCAATTAAGTATTTAAGAAAGAGAACAAACTGAGGGTTGCTGGAGGGGAGGTGGGTGGAGGAAGGGGCTGAATGAGTGATGGGCATTATGGAGGGCACTTGATGGGATGAGCACTGGGTGTTATATGGAAATGATGAATCCCTGGGTTCCCTGTAACCAATACTACACTGTATGTTAACAAACTGGAATTTGAATAAATATTTTTTAAAAAGATAAAGGAACAAGTGAATACTGGCAATTGCTAACGAGGAGGGGATTAATAAGGGGCAAGTCAGCTGTGCCCCACCTCCCAGCTGACTGATTCGTGCAGGCACACATACCTGGGCAGAGTTTCAGGCATTTTGGCCAACGAGCAGACAGCAGTCACGGCCAAGGAATAGGTAGCAATTGGCACATGAGATGCCTGCCATGTCAGAAATCTGTACATGTGACTTCAGCAACATCAGCCTTGTGCATCTTTAGGCATACACCTGCTGGTTAGACATGGCCAGTTAGATGTCTGGGCTTTACTGCAGCCATAAATATAAGGCCAAATAGTCCGTGTCCTTCCCTGAATAAAAAACAAAAGACAAAATCTAGCTCAAGTGAAACACATTCTTGGGGAAAAGCACAGCCCACATTTACTGGGCCAGGTCCTACATCAGGATGACAAGATCCAGAGCTGCATCTCCTAGCAGAGAATGACTACAGTGGGAAAAACAGCCGAATGAGGAAAGAATAATGAAATGACGTGAAATTCTAAGTTTCCCTCCTCTGAGTTAGCACAGAGGAGGGATTCAGAAGCCCCTGCTAAAATGAAGCCAGGCATTCCGTTCCCGCAGAGGTGAAAAGTGCAACAGACAAATCCGCAGCAAAACCGCCCTAGAGAATCTCCCCAGTCTTCCCTGCTCTCACCACAGAGATGCCCGGTAAGGTCGGACATCTTCCCATCCTTTCTGTGGCTCTGCAAACAGGTGCAGGCCTGGGGGCAGGTTGACAAACTGCTCTTACTGTTTGCGGAAAGTAGGACAAGATCTGGAACCACTCAGTTCCTCAAGAACAGCTAGTTCTTCTGACCACAGCTTGGGCAGTTCTAGGGACTACTTGGAAGCAGGTGAAGGCCGGGCTCTGAGCTCCAGGAGAAGATATTCTAGTGCCTCCTTTTAGCAATGAGTCTGTTCCAGGAAAGGTTGTACCTAGGGGCCTTGTGGACTCTTTTATTTTTAGCTTTTTAATTTTTTTATGTTTTGTGTAGACTCTTTTATAATAAAAGAGAAAGAAAATAAGAAAGAAACAAAGAAACAAAGAAAGAGGAAGGAAGGAAAGAAAGGAAGAGAAAGAAAGAAGAAAGAAAGAAAGAAAGAAAGAAAGAAAGAAAGAAAGAAAGAAAAAGGAAGGAAGGAAGGAAGGAAGGAAGGAACTGCCCCTCCCAGCCTGTCATGTTAGGAGTGCCCCTGTTTATACACCTGGGGTGCATCTCCATGCAGTGGTTTGTGGAAATAGCCAGAGCTTTGGGAGTCCATGTTTCTGGCTTCAGTCCTGTACCACGTGGCACTTTCCCTAAGCAACTCCTTTTCCCCTCTCTGTGCCTCCATTTCCTCATCTTCAATTTGAGGAACAGGATGACAACTATGAGTTTTGACCCATTCATAGGCAAAAAAAAAAAAAAAAAAAAAAAAATCAATATAGGGGATGGCAATCAACATATTTTAAAAAGTGAAATAGAAGAGTTTAGAATATAGACTATCTGGGTGCATTGCAGTTAATAGAGAAGTATTACCTTTTGAAACTAATTTCATCTATAAACACATATGTACTGAAATCAGTAAAAATATATTTCTCACTGTAGGTCATTGCTTTTTTTAAGTTCAAAACATATTACATGGAGTTTTCAAGGCTAGTAGCAGAGATAGACCAACCAGTAAGTGCCCACTGCTCCCTGCCTAATTGACAATTTCCCATTGTTTGCCTGAGGGCTGAGCCTGGCTCCAGGTGAACGTAGGATTAGGCTCATGAATATATTCAAAGAGAAAAGATCCAGAGTAAAAGACAATGCACCCAGAGGGCCTGCACCGTGACCCCTCCTCCCCAAAGGACATGACTTTCCTGATTTCTAACCCGTCCATTAGCTTTGCTTGTTTTCTGAACTGTCTAAACGGAATGACGGTGTTAACTCTAACTGTGGACACAGTGACCTAGAAAAGGAGATGTTCAATGCTGCGTTTATTGTCCGGCATGACATCGGCCAGAAAGCATTGCAAAAATAATATTATGATTATTGAGCAAAGGCCTGTTATGTACCAAGCTCTGTGCTAAGGGATTTAAAAGTAGTTGAGTTCATTTTCATAAGGTGAATGTGATTCAAGGTGGAAGTCATTATCCTGATTTTCCAGGAAAGGAAACTGAGGCAACAGAGAAGTTGTGCCGGGGGCATTCCAAGGTCACAGATCCTGTGAATGGCCAGGGTGGGGTTGGAATCCTTATCTGTCCGCCTCCAGAGTCCTTTCCATCATAGACTTTTTTGCAGGGGGCGGAGATCCTCTGCAACAAAGTAGCTGTGAAATAGCAGTTGGTTCCATCTTTGCAGGACCAGTCTGCATTGTACAACCTTGCGTGGCTTTCACCCAGGAATTGAGCTGGTTTCTGTTTCTCAGGAAGCACTCAAACTACCCTTGGTGAAGCTAGAATATTCCAGAAGGCCCGAATTACACTGAGAGGTCTAATTTATGGGGAAGTTCTTACTACACAAAATTTCTTCCAGAACATTTGGTCCTTTGGGATTTCCCCCAAATTGCCAATGATCAGACAGAAAATTACATCTCCCTCTCCCTGGTTCCTTCATTGTATGCAGTGTTTTCCCTGAACCTTACCTATCAGTATATCTCCCTGGACTCCCTCGGCAACTCTTCACTATCCAGAGAAATTTGAGACTTTTTGTTTCTGTTTTTGCTTTTCTATTAAATATAACTACATCTCATAACTTGATTGATGAAGCCACATCGCATCAATGATGTTGGCCAGTAATTTGTTCAGTGTACCCAAGAATAGAGGATAAAGGGACCCATGTATCAATTTTCTTCCCATTCAAGATTTTGGAGCTTTTACAGTCACCATCCAGATTACAACATACCTACTACACCAGAGTTCCAAGGAAATTAGTCAGGCCTTAAATTAAACTTTAACCTTGTTTCAAATTAAAAATACAATTTACCACATTAGTTTCATATGTTTCTATTTCCTGGCCTCAAAAACACTAACAGCTCCTTGACTACAGTAGTTGAAATCCTACTTAGCACTCAATAAGGAAACAACTTCCCAACCCCTAGGCAAGGCTAATTGAGTGATCCTTTTGCTCCCATAATGCTTTGTAAAGTTTTCGGGCTTGTTCCTCCATCCCTTACCAGCCCCCAAACCCTGAACTCCCCCCAGGGCAGTATTTATTCCTTTCTGTCCTGATACTTACCCCCAACATGGGCAGGACAAAGCTCCCTGCACACAGTAAGCCTTCAGTATTCATTGTTGCATTGAATTAGTTTCTAAATAAGCTTTTCACTGAAGTATGATGTGCATACAAAAAGGTGCAGGGTTGTGTCTGCATGTTCACAAAGTGAAAGAGAATATACCCAAAAGGCCTGCACCATGATCCCTCCTCCCCAAATGACATGACTTTCCTACTTCTAACACTATACGTTAGCTTTGCATGGGTTTTGAACTTTGCATAAATGGAATCACAACACGAACTCTCTAGGTTTTGGCTTACTGTATTAAACACCATGCTTGTGAGATTTACCCACACCATTTTGTGTAGCACTGGTTCATTTATTCTCAGTTGCTACATAGCATTCCATTCTGTGCAGTTATTTATTTAACCATTCTACTGATGATGGACATTTGGGTTGTTTGAATTGGGAGCTCTTATGATCAGACTTGCTACAAACATTCTTGGATATTTCTTTTCCTTAAGTATTTACCTAAGAGTATAGTTGTTCAACTTAGTGGATACTGCCCAAAAGTTTTTATGGTGGTTGTGAAAATTGACAAGCTGATTCAAGAATTTATATGGGGGCGCCTAGGTGACTTAAGTCAGTTAAGCATCCGACTTCGACTGAGGCAGGTCATGATCTCGCGATTCACAAATTCAAGCCCCGCGTTGGGCTCTGTGCTGACAGCTCAGAACCTGAAGCCTGCTTTGGATTCTGTGTCTCCCTCCCTCTCTCTCTGCCCCTCCCCTACTCACATTCTCTCTCTCTGTCTCTGTCTCTCTCTCCCTCAAAAATAAACATTAAAAAAAAAAGAATTTATATGAAAATATAAAAGACCAAAAAATATCCAAGACAATCTTGAAGAACAAAGCTGGAGGTCTCACACCTTATTATTAAACCTATTTAAACTTATTATTATACTTATTATTAAACTACAGTAACTAAGACAGTGTGGTTTGAACACAAATAGACCAATGGATTAGAAGATAGAATTCAGAAACAGATTCACAAATACAGGTTATTTGAAGTATTAAATAGGTGGCATTGCAATCCAGAGGGGAGAGAATGATGCTTTCAATAAATGGTGCCAGATCAATTGGATAAACACATGAATAAAATTTAACCAGACATTGAAATCAAATCCAGATGGATTATAAATCTAAATGTTAAAAGTAAAACAATAAGACTTTGTAAAAAAAATAAAAATAAAAATACACACACACAGAGAAAACAATATGACTTGGGATAGGCAAAAAAAATCATACAAATAGGACATAAAAAGCATTAACCATAGGGGTACCTGGGTGGATCAGTGAATTGAGTGCCCAACTGGTCATTTCGGCTCAGGTCATGATCCCATCCATAGTCATTGGATTGAATTCCATGTCAGGCTCCACACTCAGCATGGAGCCTGCTTAAGATTCTCTCTCTCTCTCTCTCTCTCTCTCTCTCTCTCTCTGCCCTTCTCCCCAACTTGTGCATGCTCTCTATAAATAAATACATACATACATACATAAATTTAAATTAAAAAATAATAAAAAGCATTAACCATAAAGAAAAAATAAGATAGGGGCGCCTGGGTGGCTCAGTCGGTTGAGCGTCCGACTTTGGCTCAGGTCATGATCTCACGGCTTGTGAGTTCGAGCCCCGCGTCAGGCTCTGTGCTGACAGCTTGGAGCCTGGAGCCTGCTGCGGATTCTGTGTCTCCCTCTCTCTCTGCCCTTCCCCCTCTCATGCTCTGTCTCTGTCCCTCTGTCTCTCTCTCTCAAAAATAAATAAACATTTGAAAAAAGTTAAAAAAAAAAAAAAGAAAAAAGAAGATAAATTGGACGAGTTTTAAAAGTAAGAAACGTTCAGGGCGCCTGGGTGGCTCAGTCTGTTAAAGGTCCTACTTCCGCTCAGGTCCCGATCTCGCGGTCCCTGAGTTTGAGGACCACGTGGGGCTCTGTGCTGATAGCTCAGAGCCTGGAGGCTGTTGCGGATTCTGTGTCTCTCCCTCTCTCTGCCGATTTCCGGCTAGCGCGTGTGCTCTCGCTCTCTCTCTCAAAAATAAATATTGCAAAAAAAAAAAAAGAACTGGCCTTCTACATTCTTTTTAAAAAAGTAAGAAGTTATCCAGAAGATACCATCAAAGGCTTGAAACAGAGCACAAATTGAGAAAAGATATTTGCAAAAATGTATCTAACAAAGGCCCTGTAAACAAAATGTACACAGAACTGCTACACGTGAATTACAAACTGATAGAAAAACGGCACACAGAAGGGGAGGCTAGGGGCGCCTGGCTGGCTCCGTTGAGCCAGACTTCTGCGACTTCTGCTCGGTTCGTGACCTCCTGGTGCCGCACTGGGCTTGCCACTGTGGATGCAGAGCCGCTTCGGATCCTCTGTTCCCTCGCTCTCCGCCCCTCCCCCACTCCCTCTCGCTCTCTAAATAAAGTAGAAACATTAAAAGAAAAGGTGAGAGGGGAAGACTACTTTCCACTTGGCCCTTAGCGAGAGCCTGTGCACACCCCTGGGAATAAGATTCATTTCTGACCGGGCTGGGTTCACAAGCTCCGGGAGAAACAGACAGGCACACACTCTAAACAACATGGAATTCTCCTCTCATCCGAAGACCTGAAGCTGACTATGCCTAAGCACGCTCCCAAAACGAATTCCTAGAATTCAAAGTCATGCTCACTTTTATTTCTCTACAGGTTCGAGTTGCAAAACCCTCTTCCTGAAAGGCTAACTGGACACTTCCACCAGGGATATACACATGCCCTGTTTGTTCAGATGGTTGGTGAAAAATAGTACTTTGTTTTACTTATGCCTTTGATCTCCAGGGAAATTACGTTTTTTAAATGCACTTGTTGGTGATTTTTATTTCTTCTTTTATAATTGGGCAGTTCGCACATTGTGCCCACTGAATTTTTCTTATAATTTTAAAAGGTGGCTGTATGTAGCAAGGTTATTAACTATTCACTTGTTATATACATTGCAAATATTTCCCCAGTATTTATGTTTTCCCCTTTAATTTTATTTGTGGTGGGTTTTCCCCTATATATATATATGAACCTTAAGTATTTACATAGTAAAATCTGTCCATCTGTTGTCACTTCTGTATTTTTTAAAAATTTTTTTACGTTTATTTATTCTTGAGAGATAGAGAGAGACAGAGCATGAGCAGGGGAGGAGCAGAGAAAGAGGAGGAGACACAGAATCAGAAGCAGGCTCCAGGCTCTGAGCTGTCAGCACAGAGCCCGACGTAGGGCTCGAACTCACAAACTGTGAGATCATGACCTGAGACAAAGCTGGACACTTAACTGACTGAACCACCCAGGTGCCCCGTAACTTCTGTATTTTTGCAAACTACTTAGGAATGCTCTTTCCATTTCGACATAAAAATGGTTATATACATACATTTATATAGGCATATATATGTTATCTTTATATATTTAAATTGCTTGGAGTTTATTTTACATGAGGTGTGAGGTAACTCCAATGGTGTGTGTGTGTGTGTGTGTGTGTGTGTGTGTATAACCTTTTTTCTGAATGCTGGCCTGTTGTTTCAGCACCAGTTTACTAAAGAATGTGCACTTCCCCTACTCATTTGTGTGTGTTTGGATGATATAGTTCAATAGGGAAATTTGGGAGTGAAAGGATCTTCTTGGCCATTTGCGAGGACAGATTGATCTGAAGTGGCCAGAGTGGAGCTGTGGACCAGGAGGCTCATTGTCCCAACCGTGTGGGAGAAAGGGTGACTGCCTGAATTACAACAGGCACATGAAAGGTAAGGAGAAAGGACCTTTGTCCTTCCCCCTCTAATCCCCATATCCCTCACCTCGCTGCCTTTCCCCAGTCTTCAAACTTCATCCACCATCAGGGGAGGGAATAAAGCCCAGTAGCTAATCTTGAGAATCTGGAATCAGATTACTGCATTTAAATCCTGACCTCACCATTCATACTGATCTTGTGATCTCATGCCAGTGTCTAGATATTTCTGGTCCTCAGTTTTCCCACCTGTGGAGATAACGGGAACACCGATTGCAGAGCCTATCAAGAAGGATTTAAGGAGCTAATGCATATGAGGCCCTTTTCCTAGTGCCTGGCACAGACTAATCTCTACTAGTCAATAATGTTAACGGTTCATTTTTAAGGAAAACAGTGGCCATCACTTTTCTCAATGGAACAAAACTTCAGTCCTACCTTCGGATGGGTGTAGAGATCTGAGCCTGAAACAGAGCAGGTACAGGAGCAAGTGGAAGATGCAAGGTGGTGGAAAGGAGTCCAAGTCAAATGGTTGAAGGCATTGGTCTAGCAAATGCTTTGTTTGGGAGGTGTTTATTCGTTAAGGTATACTTACAATAAGACCTAAGAACTAAGGACTACCATTAGTAAAATAAATTAGCATATTAATTAACGATGGGCTCCACACACACACAGACCCTATTTTTTTTATTTTTTTTTTAACGTTTTATTTATTTTTGAGACAGAGAGAGACAGAGCATGAATGGGGGAGGGGCAGAGAGAGAGGGAGACACAGAATCGGAAGCAGGCTCCAGGCTCTGAGCCATCAGCCCAGAGCCTGACGCGGGGCTCGAACTCATGGACCGCGAGATCGTGACCTGAGCCAAAGTCAGATTACTGAGCCACCCATGCGCCCCTTCACACACCCTATTTTTAAACACAACTGTTTGTTTATGTAAAACTTTGGTCAGAAGGGGAGCCCCAGGTGCCTTTCTTTCTTTCTTTCTTTCTTTCTTTCTTTCTTTCTTTCTCTTCTTCTCCTATTTTTTGGAGAATGAAGATAATAGCTACAGTTGATTGACTCCATCAGGGGCACAGTACTAAGCCCTTTAACAATTATCTCCTGTAACACGCCCTCTGTAATAACTCTGAGGTTATTACCATCTGCAGTAGACAGATGAGGAAAGGGAGTTTCCTAGGAATGAAGAAGTGATTTGCATGTGGCCGCCATTACTGAGGACAAAGATTCAATCCCAGGTCTCAGCGACTCCAACCCCCAAGCTCTAAAGCCAACAAAGAACACATGACAGTTGAAATGGAATTTTGGAGGCTGGGAAGTCCAACTTGACAGATGGGAGAAATTCCTTTCTGAAGGATTTAGTGCCTGCTATTTATGTATAAACTGGTCAAGTCTGGAAGGACTTTGGAAGTCAATTAATTCAGCATCCTCCTTGTACAGATAGAGAACCTAGAACCCAGAACAAAGAGATGTGGCCCCAGCCAACTGTACTCTGACTGCTTCACTGGAGTCCTGAGTCTCTTCACCCTGTGCAGTGCTTGTAATCTCCACATGGCCTCAAGATCAAAGCCCTAGAGGTGGAAGAGATGGAGTGTGGAAGCATGCTTCATGCCACACAGACTGCACAGGGAAAAACACACAGTCCTGGCCCAAAGAAGTTTGCAAATCAGCAAAGGAGACGATCTGAGCCTGCAAACAGCAAACACAGTGAATGAGTGGGGGAAAAACACTCTGAAGTCTTGAAAGGGTCCCATCCCTCTGGCCAGAATCTGAAAGACTTAGTGGAGGAGGTTGCATTAGAGCTGAGTCTGCAGCACAAATGACAGGAAGGGCATTCCAGATGGAGAAAAGCACACCTAGAAGGGATTACTAATAATGAAAGCTCACATTTATTAAGTGGAAACGTGCCGACTCTATGCTAAATGCTTTGTATGTATTAACTCCTTGAAACTCCACATCTTGAAACCCCACATAGACACTATAAGGTGGGACAATAATTATCCCCATTTCAGAGAAAGGGAAATTGAGACACAAAGGATAGAGAAGTGACTTGGTCAAGGACATACAGCTGGAAAGTGACAGGTTCCAGAATGGTGATGCCAGCTGGAGTGACTCCTGCATTCTAGACAACCTGAGGGAGGACCCAGGGGTCAGAAATGGGGACAGGATGTAGGATGAGGGAGTAGGGGACAGATTTTTTTCTAGGACAAGTCAACTTTCAATTGACCCCAGGCCCTTTCCTGGCCATCTTGGGCCTCCTAAGGTAGGCAGGGAGTACTCAGTTAGTGAGGGTCAGGACCCAGACCCACTGGCCTCTGGGTCTGCCATGAGACCTTTCAGAGGCCACCAGGACTGAGCTGAAGGCCCCAGATGAAGGGCCACAGAAGCTGTCTGGCTCACTCTGAGACCACAACATCCAGGAACCCACCCTGACTGATCTTACACCAACCCCAGGGGTTCTGTGGGGCCAGGGCTTGGACGTTAGTCCCAAATTTGGCAAATATTTTCCAAATGCCAACCATAGCTATGGCTTAGCCCCCTTGGGGACAGTGGACTTGGAGGTGAGAGCAGAGGGTGCTATGGCAACCCAAGTCTGGCTCTAAGAGCTGTGTGACCTGGGGCCAGCTCTGACCCTCTCTGGACTTCAGGGAGCACCTAAAGGGATCATCCTGATCTGTGGGCTTAGGAATCTGTGAAAACAGATGGATGAGGGCCAGCACAATGCCCGGGCCCACAGTGCTTAATAAATGCTAAATTCTTGCACTTGACCTTGAGAAACTCTTCTTTTTTTTGAAGCAGGCTGAGAGTAGATAGACCCAGTGCAGTCCTTGGACGCTTATCTTTCCTAAAAACATATCCAAGGGCCCTTTGAGTGTTGAGAATGGTACTGCTGAGCAGTGCTAGAAACAGGAGACAGCAGGAACCCCATTGGGAGTGACCAAGTTCTCAGAACCAATATAAATTCACTCACCTGGGGAGCACCTGGGTGGCTCAGTCAGATGAGTGTCCAACTTCAGCTCAAGTCATGGTCTCATGGTTGGTGAGTTTGATCCCTCCATGGGGCTCGTTGCTGTTGGCAAGGAGCCTGTGCCCCATCCCTCTCTCTCTGCCCCTCCCCCCACTTGTGTGCTCTCTTTCAAAAATAAATAAACGTTAAAAAAAAAATTTTTTTTAATAAATTCACTCCAGCACTTGGCTGGATCAGTCAGAAGACCGTGTAACTCTTGATCTCAGGGCCATGAGTTTGAGCTCCATGTTGGGTGTAGAGATTACTTAAAGAAAGAAAGAAAGAAGGGTACCTGGGTGGCTCAGTCAGTTAAGTGTCCAACTCTCGATTTCAGCTCGGGTCAAGATCTCATGGTTCTGTGAGTTCAAGCCCTGAGTCAGGCTCTATGCTGATAACATGGAACCTGCTTGGGATTCTCTTTCTCCCTCTCTCTTTGTCTTTCTCTCTCTCTCTCAAAATAAATAAATAAACTGAGAGAAAGAAAGAAAGAAAGAAAGAAGAGAAAAGAAGAAAGAAAGAAAAAAGAAAGACAAAAGAAAGGAAGGAAAGAAAGAAAGAAGAAAGAAAGAAAGAAGAAAGAAAGAAAGAAAGAAAGAAAGAAAGAAAAGAAAGGAAGGAAAGAAGGAAGGAAGGAAGGAAGGAAGGAAGAAAGAAAGGGAAATTTTTAAAAATAGGCTTCACACCTAGTGCCAGACACTTAATCGACCGAGCCACCCAGGAGCCTCCCCAAATGTTTTTTTTTAAATAAATAAATTCACTCATCAGCTTCCTTCTGCTCTGAAGTGGTGGCAGCCTTCCTGGGACTGTACCCACATCTTCAAGGGGGGGGGCACTTTCTTTGGTTCTCCTCACCCCAGACTTTCTCAAGGTGCCATCGTTCATCAATTAACTACTGGTGGAACTCTTATCCAGAATTCTGGATGCAAGATAACTCAACAGCAAGTGGGAAAACAGCCTAAGTATCCATTGATAAATGACAGGTAAACAAAATATGGCATAGAAATACAATGGAATGTTATTCAGCCTTAGAAAGGAATGCCATTCTAGCACCGGCTACATCACGAATAGACCTTGAAGACATTAGACTAAAATAAGCCTGCCACAAGAGGACAGATATTGTATGATTCCACTCCCGCAGGGTATACAGAGCAGCCAAACTTCTACAGAAAGGAAAGTAGAGATCACCAGGGGGTGGGAGCAGGGGGAAATAGAGGGTTAGTGTTCAATGGGTGTGGAGTTTCAGTTTGGGAAAATGAAAAAGTTTTGGAGATGGATGGCGGTGATGGTTGCACAACAACGTGAATAGACGTTATAACACTGACCTGTACAGCTAATAGTGCCTAAAATGGTAAATTTTATGTTATGTGCATTTTTACCACAATTTTGAAAAAAAAAATTTATGTCTTTTAGTAGCTGATTGGATCAACTGAGGTTGATATCCAGACAATGGAATGTTATTCAAATGGTACAAAAAATGAAGCTATCAAGCCAGGAAAAGACATGGAGGAGCCTTGAATGGATATTCGTGAGCATAAGAAGCCAATTGGAAAAGGCTACATATTATATGACTCCAACACCTGACATTCTGGAAAAGGCAAAAGTATGGAGACAGTAAAAAGATCAGTGGTTGCCAGAAGTCAGGGGAGGGGAGAGGGACAAAGTAGGCTGAGCACACAGGATCTTTAGGGCACTGAATATACTCTGTGTGGTGCTATAATGGTGGATACACGTCATTATACATTTGTCTAAATTCATAGAATGTACAACACTGAGGGTGACCTGTAATGTAAACTATGGACTTTGGATAATTATGTGTCAATGTAGGTTCATCAGTTGTTACAAATGTGCCACTCAGGTGGGTAATGTTGATAACAGGAGAGGCTGTGCGTATGGGGGGCCAGGGATGAGAAACCAAAAAAAAATTTTTTTTGAGAGACAGAGAGCGCGTACGCACAATTGGGGGGGGGGGAGGATGGGTGGGCAGAGGGAGAGGGAGACACAGAATCTGAAGCAGGCTCCAGGCTCTGAGCTGTCAGCACAGTGCCCAAAGCAGGGCTCAAACTCAAAAACAGTGAGATCATGACTTAGCCGAAATCAGATGCCTAACCGACTGAGCCACCCAGGTGCCCCTAAAAACAAAATTCTTTAAAAAAATGTGGTGGGACAGGGATGCAAACAGGAGCTTTCCTGCTCCCAGAGATCTCCCTGTCTAGTTGAGGAGACAGATAAACCGGCAGTTACTGAGCCATGATCTCATTTAATGGGTGGCTGTAGGTGTCTCAGACTGGCCTTTCTCCCGCCCAGAGGGCAGAAGGTTTTCTGGAAGCAGGGAGTCCCTTCCATGTGGGAAGGTCTGCAACCTGGGTGTGGCCTTCTATCTCTGTGCATACCCCTGACGTCACTGGAGAAGTCCCTTCCAATAAGACTGGTAAGCCGACGGCCAAACTTTCCTGCCCTCACAGACCGTGGTAGCTATCAGCTCTTCCATTGGAATTCACGTCTGTGAAGCACGCTTTGACCTTAACAGAAACGAATGTCATTGAACTGGACACTCCCTCGCACACTCTCCAATGACCTACTCCTGAGTTTCTAACTCAGACCACGGCCCCGCTTCCTCTTTTCATGCAACCTCCTCCTACTTTCTTTCCAAAACTCTCAAATCTGTCTTGACCTTTTCTTGCCCTCTTCCAGGGCCTTAGGTGGAGAGGGCTGCCTGGGTGTCAGCAGGACCTGATTCCCGCAAGCCCTTCAGTTCACCCAGGCCAGTCCCGGGGCTGGAGTCAGAAGTGAGAGTAACATGCCCTGAAGCTTTAGGGACGAGATATGCAAAACCAAAAAGAGAAAGGATGGCTGTTCCAGAGCAAAATTAAATTTGACTCAGGATTAAGATAATCTAAAGAAGGAATGTGCCCAACAGAAGTGGCTGGGGGCAAGAAGGAAAAGAGTGTCAGCCTGGGATTTACCGTAAGAACAGATTGATTCATTCATTTAACAAACAGTTACTAAACCCTTCACCAAATGCCAAGCGCTGTCTTAGGGAGGAGGACATTGAATGAATCAAACAGACTGGAGTCCTGCTCTTACGGAGCTTGTATTCTAGGGAAGGAGTCAGGCAATTTAAAAAAAAAAAAAAAAAAAAAAAAAAAACTAAGAAAAATAAATGATATGTCAGATGATGACAAGTGATGTGGAGAAAACGAAGTCAGCAAGAGGAATGGAGATTTCCAGGTGTGGAAGGTGGGGATTGCAATATTTTATAGGCCTGTTGGGCCAAGAAGCTGGTACTTGAGCAAAGGTGGGAAATGGGGAGAATCTGCCATTTGGATGCCTGGGGAAAAGCGTCCTAAGGCGAGGAAACTGCAGACGCAAAAGAGGAAAGGCGGGAGAACACGGGGAATTTGGAGGAACACAAGGGGGTGGGTGCCAGAAGGGAGTCTGCAGGTGGCGGGCAGGGGTTGGGGTCCCAAAGCAGAGAGCTAGGTTGTCTAGAGCCTTGCAGACCACGGCAAAAAGACTTGGTGAGACTCAGAGGTAGATCCCAGCACTGTTCAGGGACAGGTCCACACACTGGTGGATTTTGAGCCTTCCCCTCCCGGGAGTGGGATGGGTATACCAGGCTGGTGGGGGCTGATACCTTCAAAGACTAAAGGCCCATAATTGACCTCCTGCTTGGATTTTAGACCTAGGAGGTAACCTTCAAGTCATACCCTGCCTGCCCATGGACAGGTCCTCCAGAGGGAGAGAATGCTAGCAACTAGGATGTTGTTCTTACTGTGACATTTGTGCTTTTCACTGTAAATCAATCTTTAATATGGCATGGCATGGTATAAACCAATATGATGTAACACAACATAAGTATTCCATATCCCAGAACCTGGATAATGTGATTCTACTTCCAAGAGTTGAAGCAGCCCTAAACAGATGGCCTAATCCAATCTCTAAATCTGCCATGACCCTGGGCTAGACCCCCCCAGGCCACAGTGTCCTCTACACAATTAGGCCACTTTGTGAGGCCACTCAACAGGCAGTCAGCTGCACGTCTCACACACCGTATTTCATCAAATTTAGTCTGCCAACAAATTTTTATTTATTTATATATATTTTTAAGATTCTATTTATTTTTTTAAAGTTTTATTTATTTAAATAATCTCTACACCCAACATGGGGCTTGAACGCAGGACCCCGAGATCAAGAGTCCAACGCTCCTCTGATGGAGCCAGTCAGGTGCTCCTAAGATTTTATTTTTAAGTAATCTCTATACCCAACGTGGGGCTCGAACTTACAACCCTGAGATCAAGACTTGTGTGCTCCACCGACTGAGCCAGCCAGGTGTTCCCAGCAAATGTTTAGTGTTACCATTATTTTGGGTACCACTAAGAGAAAAAATGTTGCTAACTACATCATGACACATTGCCTTCTTATCAGTGGGAATTTAAATTTTATACTTAGTGAAAGAGTTCTTCTGAACTTACTTAGAAATACATTTTGAGGGGCGTCTGGGTGGCTCAGTTAGTTGAGCGTTGGGCTCTTGATTTTGGCTCAGGTCATGATCTCACAGGTTTGTGGGTTTGAGCCCTGCATCGGGCTCTGTGCTAACAGCTCTGAGCCTACTTGGGATTCTCTCTCTCTCTCTCTCTCTCTCTCTGCCCCTCCCCCCACTCTCTCTCTCTCTCAAAATAAATAAACTTTTTAAAAAATAGATTTTTATATCACTTATCACTCTTGTGCATATTATACATATTTATATATAAAATCAATTGATTAAGGCATTAACACATCATGACTAGCACCTGTCCGGTAGCAATTGTAAAAGCCATTGATTGTAATGCCTATCCCAGTTTTAAAGATGTTAAAGTATGAAAAACAAAAACAACAATAAAAAAACTGTGTTGTAAATTCAAGATAACACAAGCTATCCCTTTCTCACAGACTAGTGCCTGGCACACAGTGCCTATTCCATCAATGTTTATAGGCTTGCCATTGGTTTATGACATGCTCCAGGCCAGTATAGAGTGACAGTGGTCATTTCTGTATTGCCCTGGACTTCTCACGTGTGTTCAAGGCTTCCAGAAGGACAGGTTGGCACCAAGGCCATCTACGGAGGGCCTGGGGCCTCAGAGAAGGTCCTGGTTTCCTGGTGAACAAGAGGTCCAGGAATGAGATGGTTCCAAGGCAGATAGGAGGTGGATGTGAAGTTCTTCAAATCCCCAGACGTTCAGCAGAGTCCAGCTGAAGGATGGGTTTCAGAGCACAAAACCTTAGCAACTGGGAAATAGGTTTTTAGTTATGTGTAAATTTTGGAGCCCACGTCCAGAAACGGCAACGATTATTGTGCTCTGTGCTCTGTCTCCTACTCCCTCTCAGGTAAGCGTAAGCTGGAAATGGGGACTATTTTTTGGATAGTGAGAGACAGCGAAACGGTTATAACCTAAGGGAAATAATTATGCGTTCGGGCCAGAAATGACCCACTGTGTCTCCGTGTGAAGGTAATGTTGTTTGAATGAGCTGAACTAAATCCAATTTGGCTGATCTTGAATGTGCAACACTCTCTTGGCTATCCTGAGCCTTACTCTGTGCACGGAGGAGTTTGCCAAACTCAGGTGGGTTCCACTAGCCCAGATACCTGCCATCGTATACAAGAGGCGGGAGAAGGAGGCTTAACTGTGTCCTGGGAAGAGTCCTGGATTCACAGGCAGGGGCAGCGTGAGCCTGCTGGGGCTCCCTGTGTAAAATGGGGACTGGAAGAACTTCCCAAGGGACCGGGGTGACAGTGCACCATCATTTAGCAACCCTTGGAGCAAGGGGACCCCACAGTGGCTGAGTTAACCCTTTAGGTGTTGGATCATAGGAAGGGATTCCGGGGGAGAAACTGGTAAGGAGCACTCAGGACAGTTACTATTTATTTACCAACTGCTACAATATTAATATAATATGAATGGCACCCTGTCTACGGACTTCGAAGATCAGATGAGACTGTGCAGGTGAATGCACTGGTGACTGAATAAGAGAATGGGCATCTTGGGCTGTGCTCATGAGGCAAGAATACTGTCATCCAGTAAGTATTTACTGAACATCTACAACATGCCCGTTTTTGTGCCAGGTGCTGAAGATCAAAAGCTGATTCAAAGGAACTCTTCTTTCGAGAGCCCCCTTGGGACAGTAAGTGATGGCATGGGAAGGGCCTCCCCACTGCAGGGGACTTTGTGAGCAAAGACACAGAAGCAAAACAAGAGAAAGCAAAAGCAAGCTACAAAAACAAAAGCAAAAACAAGACAAAAAACAACAAAACAAAACAAAACAAAACACACAGGCAAGCAAACAAAAAGCAGCTTCCCTTGCTCTCGAAGCTACAAGCTGTCATTTTGGTCAGCATAAAGTTTGAGGCTGGAAGTGGCAAGACGCGGAGTGCACGGGGGCATAAGTGACGGCGGGCCTAGCGCTGCTGCATGGCAGAGGGAAGGATGGACAGTGGCAGGTTATTTTCACGCTCCAATAGTCACTCCGGCGGGAGTGTGAGAAGGGGACTAAGAGTGGAGGCCCTGAGGCCATTTAGGGAGCGGTTGCAATAATCCAGGCAATAATGATACAGCCAACTCTAAATTGGTAGCATAAGTAAAAAAAGATGAATTGTTTTGGTTGTGTGGTTTTTTTGAAATGGAAGAGTGAGAGAGAAAGGAGACCAAAACTGGAGCAGGGAACGTAGGGCTCGAGAGAAAGCGATATATTAAAGAAATACTTGGAGGTGAGGTTAGGAGGACGGGGAGACTATAGAAGAAGGGTCAGGGAGGGGGGCACCAGGGTGGCTCAGTCGGTTAAGTGTCCAACTCTTGGTCTTGGCTCAGGTCATGATCTCACAGTTCGTGGGTTCGAGCCTCATGTCAGGCTCTGTGCTGGCAGCACAAGTCTGCCTGGGATTCTCTGTCTCCCTCTCTTTCTGCCTCTCTCTCTCAATCTCTCTCTTTCAAAATAAATAAATAAACATTTAAAAAAGAAGAAAAAGAGTAAGAGAGAGAGAGAGTAGTCAAGGGGAACTCCCAGGTTTCTGGGCTGAGTGACCAGAGGCGACAGTGTTACCAAGATCAGGAACGAGAAATCCCTGGACGTCCAGGTGGGAAAGCCTTTCTCCCTAGAAAGTCCCACTGGCCTTCCCAAGATTTGCTTTGGGTCCCACTCTCTGAGCCGTGAGCCAAGAAAGATAATTCCAGGGATTCCAATTACTTTACCGCGATCTTTGTTTTAATGAGTTCAGTTTGTGGTTTCGAAAGTTGATAAGGACTCTGCCCAGCATGTCATTTTTTCCCGTTAACACTGAGGGGTAGCCTACGTACAGAAAAGTGCATGAATCCTGCGTGTCTAGCGAAAAAAGCATGCCGTTCTGATGGTATTAAAGACCTTCACAATATAACAGGTGTGCACGTGCACGCACACACATACGTACACACATGCGTGCAACACACGAAAATAGAAGCCAGGCTCCTCTCCGTGAACCCTCGTTTCAAGAGGATGGACTTTGAGCAGGCCTGAGTGTGACAACACCATGAGGCCCAATCACCCTCCTTCACATGGACCTTAAGACCCTTTGGGATCTGCCCCCTGCCCCCTTCTCCCTCATCTATTGCCAGCACCACCACCCCCATCCCAAACCCAGCCCTGGCCTCACTCAGCCTCAGCGCCCTCGATCCCAACTGCTCACCGATCTTTCCACACCTGCCACGCACCCCATGCCTACCCCTACTCCCTCACAGATCCATCCAGTAGATTCTCTGTAGGCCTGTTTGAGGCTTCCTCCTCCTCCGTGAAGCCCTCCTCCTCTATTCTCCTATACCCCACCCCACCCCAACACACACACCCCTATTGTGTCTCATTTTCTTTCTAAGCTCTATAATAGCACGGTTACACTGCAGTCTCTCCACACCAAGTGTGAATATACCTTAACTACCATTGAGCCACCACTGATCATCCAACAAATGTCTGTCTAGGAAGGAAGGAGGGAGGCGATGGAGAAAGGGAAGAAGGAAAGAAGGAAGGGAAGAAGGGAGTGAGGGAGGAATATGTGAGAGAATCCTCTTTTTAAAAATATTTTGAATGTTTATTTTTGAGAGAAAGAGAGAGAGCAGGGGAGGGGCAGAGAGAGCAGGACAGAGGATCTGAAGCAGGCTCTGTGTTGTCAGCACTGCTCGATGCAGGGCGGGAGTCCCAAGAACCGTGAGATCTTGACCTGAGCCACGGTCACGATCTCACCTTCGTGTCATGAAGTTGGGCACTTAACCGACTGAGCCACCCAGGCACCCCGAGAGAATCCACTTGGATTCTCAGTTCCTGAGCCTAACACAAGTGTGTGAGCTAAAAAAGGACAGGCACCGGAGGCCAGGTCTGAGTCTGAAGTCTTACAAATGACCAACTGAGGATCACGGACAAAATCCGTTAACTTCTCTGAGCCTCAGATTCCTCCCATTCTTCAAGTGTCCATGATCCTCAAGCCAAGAATTTAGAATCATAATAAATAGTACGTTAGAGACCTTGTTCTTCTATTTCCGCCATCTCTCATTTGGTCTCCACTCATGTGAATAGAGACTGATGCAAAACACATTTCTTTTCTTTTCATTCTTTACACGCTGAAATGTAAAACTGAGAGACAGAGGAAGGAAAGAAACAAGAGATGCTGAGTTCTTTCTGCACATGATACAATAAAGTTCAATAATATGGGGTTTTAATTGTTCTACACAAGAGCTGCGTCAATAGCCCGGTTAGCGACTGCCCATTGGCCCATTCTCTTTTTCTACAAGGTCATGAGATGTGCGCACTCTCTCGAGGGTAAACCGAGCTAACCACCCTGCATCAGTCACTCTTTTTAATGAGGCTCCCCCATTCAGACCCCATTTTCTTGTACACAATTCATTTTATTAAACGGCTGCAGCTGCAATTAGGAGTGGGAGGATCCAGGCATGTGTTTGGGTTCGAGATGCGTCTCGTGTGATTTTTCAAATACTTTGGGTTTGGCAAGAGCCGAGACGACATTCTGTCAAGTTCTTTTTCCCCTTCGTTTAAACCCGTGTGCATTCAAGAGAAATGTGGTCCATCTGACCCTCGTTCATTTTTTGCTTAACTCAACAAAAAGTTGTCTCAGAAGAGCTAGAAAATGTCCAAGCAGCAAATCCAGCCCCTTTAATGGAAGTCTTATTAGAATCTCCTTCTCTCGACCCCTGACAGTTTGACATTCTCCACACAAGCCGAGTGGTTTCATTTCTTTGTGCCATTGCACTTGCTCCCTAAACTGGAACGTCCTTCCCTTTTGCCCCCTTCTCTGCCTAGTGACGCTACTCCTCCAAGCCCAGTGCAACCTTTTTCTCATTTGTGAAGGCTTTCTTCCTTGCCTAACTTGCAAATAATCGCATGGTCCTCTGAGCTCCTGCTGTAATCGTAGCCCTAACCAGCCCTTTATTCATCCTGCTTGGTATTTACAGTCTGTTGTTAGGCCGGGTGAGGCAAGCCCTCACTGATGTCTGCTTCAGTGTAAAGCCCTTGACCTTAATTAAAAGTCTTCACAAGAAATGGCAGGCAGAAATTGGCATTTGTGGTTAAAGCTATCGCCCAAAACATTAAGTATTATGTCTGATAATGTCCCTATGTGGGCTTCCAGGTGAGAAGTAAACTTGAAGCTTGGAGACCCGAAACAACAATAGGCTTCTTCCTCGGTTGATAATGAGAGGTTTGGACCTTGGCTTGTTCTCTTTTTGCCTTGGCTACCAGGAAGCTAAGAAGCAGATCCGACGTTCAGTCATAGCAACTACATTGCATACTGGCTTCCTTCTTTTTTCGTAGACTTGGTTTTCTATTTCTATATTAACGTTATAAAGGAAAAGAAAGCATATTGTTTTCCGTGAGTCACTTCAAAGTCTTTGTAGAGCGGCAGAGAAAAGTAAAAAGTAAAAACCATAAGAAGCAATTCGTGATGGTTTCATCTATAGAACAGGTCTTGTATTTAGGAGTAATAGGAAAAGGTTTTGTTTTCAATCTTAGATGTTTTTCATAAACGATTTGAATCTTTTACCATGTGCATGTTTTAGTCGATACACACTCAATTTTTTAAACTTAATAATTAATTAAACTTGATTGTTAAAACATAATTGTTTTCAATTCTGACTCCCCAGGAGCACAGCCCAAGCCATTCATATTCTTCTCTGAATCTCCCTTACTACAGCAGCATTTTGTACATGACTAGCATTAGCAAATGTCTGTTAAGTGGATGAAGAACAAAGTTCACCCAAGTAAATTTAGAAGCCAAAGAGAGAGCCCCAGGCTCTGGATCTCTAGACCATTTTGAATACAAAGCCCAGCTCCAGCTGGCCGCATAGCCCTGAGGCCAGCCATTACTCAGATCCTTCCGAACCCCAGTTTCCCCATCTGTAAAATGAAGCTTTAACTACTACTGTTTCAGGGTCGTTTTGAGGATTGATTCAAAGAGGAGATGCTTAATTAGGGCAAATTCCCTTTTACTGATGAGTATTCATGGGCAGAAAATACACTCTATATTTAAAATAGGCAACTGACCACCAAAAGCTTTGCCTCTGGGGAGCACAAGAGGAGGTATGTGGGTGCACTATCATTGGATGGACAGGCATGCTCTTCAGAACTAGATAAATGGGAGAAAATGAGCTTTTAAAAGAGGGAGAATCCAAGCCCCAAAGCGGAAGGATGAAATGGCTTTGAACTGCTAGTCACAGAAACCAGTTTAGATAGAAAAGATACTGCTCAGGTGCTGAATGTAACACATGAGTGATAGAAGAAATCGGTAAGCTTTGGTTTTTAGCATCTAAATTGCCTTGGCGGGGGGGGGGGGGGTGCCTGGGTGGCTCAGTCGGTTAAGGGTCTGACTCTTAGTTTCGGCTCAGGTCATGATCTCACAGTTTCACGAGTTCAAGCCCCAGGTCATGATGTTTCATGAGTTCGAGCCCTGTGCGAGGCTCTGGGCTGGCAGCGCAGAGCCTGCTTGGGATTCTCTCTCTCTCCCTCACTCTCTGTATCTCCCCTGCTCATGCTGTCTCTGTCTCTTTCAAAATAAATAAGTAATTTTTTAAATAAATAAGTAAACAGCCCTAGAGTTATGGTAGGATAGTTTTCACAAAAATGGAATATGAGTACCACTTGCAGTACTCAAGAAGACTTTCTTTAAATGGCACATGGAGAAACAGTTATTTTTTTTTTTTCTAAACCCTCAGAAAGTTTTACTTTTCTTTATTTTTTTGAGAGACAGAGAGAGACGGAGCACAAGTCGGGGAGGGGCAGAGAGAGAAGGAGACCCAGAATCCGAAGCGGGCTCCGGGCTCTGAGCTGTCAGCACAGGGCCCGATGCGGGGCTCGAACTCACGAACCATGAGATCATGACCTGAGGTGAAGGCGGACACTCAACCGACTGAGCCACCCAGGAGCCCCGAAACACTGATTATTTTAATTTTGCATTTATTGTGTCATAATATTGTGTCATTTATTGTGTCATACAATGTGTTATACAATGTGTCATACAATGTGTACTAGGTTATATTGACCTAGTGCATCCAAACTGGGATATCACACATATTACTATTAAATATGTTTTTAAAGTTTTTAAAAATGAGTGGGTCTAAAGAAAATATGAATCATATTATGACTGGTAGAATAAATCTATGACAAAAAATTTAACATAGCTCTAGGATCACTGAAAGTGTGGGAAGTACAACTTCAACATGTGGGTCTTGAGTAACTATTTGATTTAAGGAAAGCCCTGACACTGGGCCCCTCAATTTTTGTCCCCAGACGACTTTCCCAAAGATCACCAATCCTGCCTGTATACTCTACTTTGAGCCCCCTGGATCTCACCCTGTTCCACCTACACACCCTGCACCCTCGTACCATCGTGCTCTGCTCTGACTGAACCCCACTCCGAGAAGTGGGGCGCCTTCCCTGCCAGAAGCAACCCTTCTCTCTTCTGGGCTCCCGGGCAACCTTGGGTATCCTGCCTGCTCTGATGACACCTGGCACCTTGTATTACAATTTATTTCCGGGGTATGTCTCCCAGGCAATGTCCTATCTCTGTGTCCGAAGTCCCTACCCTGGGGCATTAAATAACTTAAAAAATTAAATAATCCAAAAATACCATTGAGGCCATGCTAGTTTTAGAAATTTAAGGCATAAATACTTGGCCTTAATCGTTCATCAGGGATCATCTTTCAAGGACGACATGACTTTCATCTTTCCACTGCGCTCCTTATACACCCCAGCCAGACCAGCTGCCCCTATTAGAAGATTTCCTACACCATGCATCCTCTTTCCTAACAGTTTTCTGCAGTTTTCTTTTGCCTTTGTGATTATTTGATGAATGTATTTCTCCTAGCAATAGACTGTAAGCTTGCTGTGAGTAGGGTCACATCTATCTTTTTTGTTTAATGGTTATTTATTTTGAGAGAGAGAGAGAAAGAGTAGGGGTGGGGGAGAGAGACAGAAAGAGAGAGAGAGAGAGAGAGAGAGGGAGAGAATCCCAAGCAGACTCCATGCTCAGCACAGAGCCTTAAGCAGGGCTCAAACCCACAAACTGTGAGATGATGACCAGAGCCGAAATCAAGAATCAGACTCTTAACTGACTGAGCCACCCAGAGACCGCTGGGTCACATCTATCTTTGTTCTCTGCTAAAGTTCCCAGTGCCCAGTGCTGAGCCCGACACATGGCGGGTGCTCCCTAAATATCAGCCATATGAAGGAGTGAATGAATTTTTTCCCCTACATGCACACACACACACACACACACACACACAAACACACAGTTGGTCTTCTAGCACTTACATTGTTGTAGAGATCATTGAGTGGGCAGATGGTTGGCACAGAGAGCAGTGTAAACTCTCCTGTTTGTTTTTCAGGCAGATTACAGCGGAAACATGATGCTTGCCAATTAGAAGGGGAGAAATTCAAAATGGTAAACGGAGCAGTCTCCTCACAGGGCTCCATGAGGGCTTGACAAACAACACAGAGCCAAAATAAATTTTTTAAAAGTATACTCCAGCAAAAGAGTATTGACCCTGTCCTTTCAAGAATTTTCCCAGCCATCCAGAAGAAAAGCTTTAAGGACTGGAACTTTAGAACGACTAGGGCAACCAGGGAATACGTTCTACCCTCTGACAGCTTCTCCGAACTGGGTGAATATTGGGACGGCAGAGAGAAAGGAGAAAAAACAAATCGGTGTTACATTAAAATGAAGGTAAAGCCACTCTAAGAACTGCTTTGGTCCTGGTCAGACAGCAGGGGTTTGAAAGGATCAAAGTTACTTTTTAGCAGAGCTGCAGGGAGAGTGAAGAAATGTCTCCACCTTGACAACTAGCAGGTTCCTCCCTTCTTTCATTTCTTAACATTGCAAATATGGAGGCCAAGGCCATCCAAAGTCAAGAGCAGATGGATCCAACCAGCCAGGTTAATCCTGATGCTTTTGAGCCACAAGGGACTTGTTCCTTCCCACCTTCCTGCTACAGCAGAAGAGGCTGACACACAGACTGAGTGAATGGCTGACCCAAGCTCACATGTATGGTAGCCAAGCCTTCCAGCCGCGTGGTCCAGGCTCGCGTCCCTACCCACCCTGCCCCATGGCTACACGAGACAGAAAGTCAAGTCTCAGCCAGTATGCTGCATAAAGCGGACTGGCCACATGATGGCTTTGCTTTTGGGTCAGCAGTTTTAGTACGATGTTTTAGCTCATCTATGGTCTATTATCTCTCCATGGTTTTTCTATTCTTCAGGCATTCCCGAAGCAACTGGAAATGGTGCCAATTAGGAAAACAAGCCTTGAGTCTCCTGGTGCTATCTTTTCTTAAATACCTACTAGTTTCCGGCAACCTGAACTGAGTCCGGCCCGGTGGTCTTGAATCCCAGACAAGGACATTTTGGCTGGTCCCTGAGCTCTTTGAGGGCAGGAACCACTTTTTATTTATGTGTGGAGCCCCAATGCCAAGGCTACCGTCTGGCTTACAGTAAAACAGCAAAATGGGAGGTTGTCCGAAAAAAAAAAAAAATTGTGCAGAGTCTGAAATCGAAGCCAGAAAGAACTGTGGTTGAACCCTTGGCAGGAAGCTTCCACAGGTGCCTGGCTCTGGGGGCCTCAGCATTCTCACCCGCAAAATAACACAGATACCAGCCACCCTACAGAAATGCTGTGCAGACAGAATGAGATGGGACACCAAGCACAGGGGACACCCTGTCAACCGCAGCCCCCCATCAACGTGGAGGCAAGGAAAGGAAGTCGGTTAGCATTTCAAACTGGTCCTTTCCTAGGAGACAAGCAAGGAACGAAGAAAAGGTGACAGCGGATGCAATTGCCCAGCCTGTGAGCGGTCAGACTTTCCTTTGCTATTTATTGTCAGAGCTTCGAGCCCTGTTTGAAAGCCGGCCCTGCCTCATCCCGACTTCTGCTTCATCTCCCAGTAAAGTCATAACGCTGGGCTTACTTCTCTGTCTATTGACACACAGAGCCTGTGAGTCACAAATTCAACAGAATGACTTTGCTGCAGTGTGATTGACTGGAAAATGTTCCCTCATCTGAAAAATTTTTTTTTGAAGCAAATGGACATGCTTATTTTTGCAACACGGAGTGCAGGCTCATTATTTATTTGACGTTGGTCTCTGTGACATTCCAGCAGGCCAAGGGAGGGCTCACACGTTCACGAATTGCCCTATGAAGTGACATATGTTCTCCTCCCTCCCTCTCCTGCTCCCTTCCTGCTGACTATTATATCTAAAGCAAACAGTCCCAGCACAATAGTTAGATTGCACTTGAATTTGGTGTTTACTTGACATTTACACACTGGCCATGCTGGACAGTTCAGTCGTTCCAGAACAGAGGCTCAGCCAGCAAGCATTGTGCTGGACTCATGCTCAACCCTGAGCAACATGGGATCCCAAAACAGCGAGACGCCGCCTTGAGAGTCGATAGTGCTGCCAGTTTTTACTCTTAGCCTGAATTAGCACTTGCTAGGGGGGAGAAAGTACCAGAAGGTCTTCCCAGGAAACATCTCCCTTGCCCACGCAGGGCAGGCTGGCCTTGCTGATACCACTCTTCCTCCCTTTAAATCCAACTCCCAGGCTGCCACACTATTCACTCTAGCTAATCTCATCTAGTCCCGGAGCTAAATCGCCCTGGTGGGTGCAGATTACTAATCTGATTAGCTGAAATCTCCAGGTCTTGCATTTCCCCCTCATGTAATGGAATTAGTAATAGCTACCTAATGGGATTATGTGGGCATAGCATAGTACCTGGGGCAGGGGAAGGTTCTCAGAAGGTGCCCGGAAAGTGCTTGTTCTCATCCCTCTCCCGAGGTGCGTGCTTCTGGCTTCAGGGGGCTCAGGGAAGGGCAGGTTATGGGGCTCCTGTGTCTGTTCAGTCTGATGCAGGGAACACTTGGACTTGGCTGCGAGTCAGGACACGTGTTCTGGGTTGTGGCATGGGCCAGTCACCTCTGATCCCCAGGCCTCTGTTTCCACATGTGCAAAGTGGAAGCCTCCGATTACATTCTAACACTACAATTTCCAAACCGTCAGAGTCTGGAGGAGGCCCGAACTTCCAAAAGAGGTTGACTAGCTCAAAAGCTGATATTCGTCGATACCAGTATTTAAAAGGGGTAGCAAAGGAACAAGATGATAACTGCACAGCATGTAAGGAAGATGATAACACTCAGTGCTGCACAGCATGTAAGGAAGCAGTACCCTGATACTTTGCAGATGGGAAGATATACTGCTGATGGGAATGTACATTTTTTGAGGAACAACTTGATGATATCTGATGACGTTAACCTAACGAAACGATTTCTCTAAATTGAGCCTAAGGAAATAAGCGAGTGTATCTAAGGGGGCACGTAGGAGTTGTGTAATAGTGAAAAGTGGAAATGATCTAAATGTCCATCAAAACGGATTGATTAATACCAATATCAGGAAAACTATGATGTGTTTAAAAGTGTAAGGTATATTTATGTATTAACATGAATAGATATCTTTGGTATATTGCTCAGTGAAAATAAAAGCAAATTTACAAAGCGGTGTGCAAATGATAAGCCATGTTTGAAAAATAAATTTTAGTATTTTTATATATACATAAAAATTCTGAAAATGTATACACCAAACTGGTAACCATAGTCATATCTGGATTGGTAGGATGTGGATTCCTTTTTACTTGAAACACACATTTATTGACTTTTTTAAAAAAATAGGAAGCATTCGTTTTTGAAATCAGAAAAAAAAAAGTAACTTTAAAAAGTAAAATAATAAGAGGAGGAAGGGATTTTTGGTAAAGCATGGTGCATTAAACATGTTTTCTGACACTCTTTCCAAGACCCCATTCAGAGACAGTAAAGGGATTGAAAAGACAAAGTCAACCAGGACAGAGAGTGGGAACTGAGAAGCAAATGGCCAAATGGCCACAAATTTAGATCAGAGAGAGTGGAAAATAAAGCAGACTGATTTCAAGGTACAAGAACCTTGGAAGGCTCAGGAAGCAGAGACACCAAGTTACTCAGAAAGTAAAGTGCATATGGGAATAAAAGCAGAATTATTGCCTGAAAGCCAATATAATAAGCAGCAGTTGGAAACTCCATCCATCCATCCATCCTTCCATCCATCCGAACAGTTAGGCCCTAAGATTCCTCCCTAACCCCGTGCGATGGGGTAACTGCTTTTCCCCCAACTCGGGCAGAAGATTAGGGGTTTACTCTCTGGAGAGGTAAGGACTCTGGATTCAGGGAAGCTCCACACAGCTGAAGACAGGAACAAACAAGGATGACTAAGGGACAGACTGCATGCAGGGTCCTGATGCCACAGACCTCCCTCCCTGTGTGGGCTCTAAGAGCACTGACTATCTCCAGTCACTGAACCACTCTACACGGCACTTTTCAAAATTGAAAACTGGGGTTCACTTATTAAGCACATATGTACTGAGCACCTATTACGTGCCAGTAAGCTGCGTTATGTTCTAAAATTAGAGTAAGCCAGGCTGAGTCCTCGCCCCTGCAAACCTACAGACCTGGGTACCAGTGACATCACCAACATCACAGGGGTGGTCTGAAGGGGACACGACTTGCTGCATATAAAGGGCTCAGCACAGTACTTGGTACAGTGTCTCATAGTCATGATGTTATTAATTTGAAAGTGGCTACTCCCTCCGAACCTTGAAGGGAGAACACAGCAAATCTTTCTAGTACTCCTCCAGGAACAAGGTTAGAGTTTTGCCAACATGGGGGGTGCCTGGGTGGTGCAGTCAGTTAAGCGTCTGGCTCTTGCTTTCAGCTCAGGTCATGATGTCACCGTTTGTGAGATCGATCCCCACATCGGGCTCCGCACTGACAATGGGGAGCCTGCCTGAGATTCTCTCTCTCTCTCCCTCTCTCTCCCTCTCTGCCCCTCCCCTGCTTGCTAGCCTTCTCTCTCAAAAATAAACAAACATTAAAAAAAATTTTTTTGCCAACCTTATCAACCTTACAATCAATTGTGAACTTCACCTTGACACTCCCTCTGTCCAATCTAGCTCTTGACTGGCTTATGAAGGGTCAACAGTCACTGTCTTTCTAGATTCGACAAGAGCAAAAGAGCCCATTGTAAGACGTGATGTGAACTCGTGTTAATTTATACATGGCCCTACTCAAAACAGCGTCTTTGTGAGGTTTCAGGTGAGGATGGTCCTTAGTTGTTGCATCTGTGGTGATGCTGGAATATTTGGAGGGAAATAAGAAACCATGAAAAAGCATTTTAGTTTCCTTTTTTATTTTTAAGTAATCTCTATGCCCAGCAAGGGGCTCAAACTCACGACCCTGAGGTCAAGAGTTGCACGCTGCACCCACTGAGCCAGCCTGGTGCCCCAGCACTTGAGTTTTCAAACCAAGATACCGCATCATCTGCTAGTGGTAGGTATCACAGAACCGATTTCAAGTTCATCGAATTGGGAGAACTGTGTCAGGTTTTGTTGCCAGAGGGGAAAAACAAACATTCACGACAGCCTTTGCAACCAACATCTCACTGAATCCTCCCAACGGCTTTGTGAGGCAGGTACTTTCATAGCCCCATTTTACAGACAAGGAAAGTAGAGTGTCGCTGCATGGCACAACTTGCCCAAGGTCATGGGCAGTAAGAGGCCTGGAATCCAAATTCTTGGGTGGCAGCCCCAGCCATCTCTCCTAGAGTAGCTACACTTCCCACTTGCAATTCAAGCCCTTCCTTCCTCTCCCGTCACACTGTAAATTCTGCCCTCCTTCACTGAGTTACAGCAAGAAGGCGGCACAGAGAATGCAACTCAGATAATGACACTGTAATCTGCACCCGGATAACCCAGAGATAGTGGCTAGTCCCTAAAGAAGCTCAATTGACTCGTTATTTTAATGGAAAACCTAGTTTGCTGAATGAAACACAGAACATCGAAATTCAACAGTTCAGTGTTTCCCATAAACACTTGGCTCTGAGAGCTTTGTTGGGTAAATGTAGCAACCAGAAAAATTCATCAGTAACTGACAACATAGACTGAAGGCAGTCTAAATAGATTACCTTCTTGAATCTCTATTAAAATGCTGGGAATTCCTCTAAGGTTAGGTAACTATTCTAGGGTTTCCTCTTTCAAAAAAGCTTCTGGTCGTCCCTTGACATGAGAGCATGTGTCTACATTTATCAGACTTTGAAAAATGCATCAAGCACAATGAGATATTTAGTGCTGCCAGAAATTAATTTTGGTCTTTTTTTTTTCTTTAGCATTGGCACTGACCATCTTCCTAGCACTATCCCCACCAGCCAGTACATTAAAATTGATTAACAAACACAATGTTTGTGGAAAAAAAGTCAACCGCAGGGTAATCAAATGCATTGTTATTATTATTTTTTCAAAAATCATTTCCTTGGCTCAAAGTACATAATGTCAAATTGGCAAAAATAACCTATCCTCTTGTCCGGCCCACAAACTGAAAAGAAAATTAAACACAGAATTGTTTGTTTCTTGTTTGCACTTCTCAGGGTGTGAAGCATTCACTTTTGAACCCTCAAAATCCCTACACTTTCCATAATGCAAAATTTTTACCTCCATTCTGATTTAAACCATGGAACCATGTTTTCTTCAGAAGAACAACATTGTCCTACACTAAGGATCTGAAGTACTGAGGCTTTCAAACTAAGAAAATAGAATCTGAGAATATGTCTTATTTCTTTCAATGCTAATTCTCCCCAGGAAAGAGTTTAACAAGCCAGGGAAATTTGGTGGACCAAGTCAAGGAGAAAATTCCAGCAATAGGTTTTTTTTTTTTTTTTTCTGCTGATTTGCCTTGTTTTGCTTTTGTTTTGCTAGTTATTTTACTTTTAAATGCTAATTTTATGCACGTAGTATCAGAAGATTCTCGTGGCCTTAAAAACAATCACGCTAGGTGAAGATGGTAAAAGATGTTAGACCCTAATATTTTTGTTAAATGTTACTACTATGTATCCTACTCTTAAAAGATATTACTCTGTACTTAAACAGAAACAACCTAAAAAGAGGGGGATTTTTTGGTTTATTTTTGTATCTTCTTAACATCTCAGAACAAGATGAAAACACTGAAAAGTCGAATTTAACAAATGCTGGCAGTTCAGACATCTTTAAGGTTTAGAATTTCTTTTTGAACATCTTTAAAGTTTAGAATTTTTTTCAATGTCTTAAAGAAGGTATATCACTTAAAATTGGGGGGCTGCAAATGTAAGTTAAGTGATCAAACTTAAAGGTTCATGAAAAAGATTTTCAGTTTCTCAGAATTGATTTTTAAGTGTCTGTGACTCATTCTCTGCTCTAAAAACTTCAATACCCAATGTTCGGGTTTTGAAAGGCAATGGATTTGGCTACAGAAAAGAGGTGATTCGTTCTCCATTTGGTTTTAGTTTGGCTTTTGGTTATTTTTGTTTGTGTTTTCTAGTTTGTTTTATTACAATGCCTTGGCCAGGGCTGTTCTCTCACTGTTTGTTTTGTGAGGGCAGAGTTATGAAGGACTTTATTTTCTGTCTCCTTCATAGCACTTTTCTTTTTTCTTTTCTTTTAATGTTCTATTTTATTTTTGAGAGACACAGAGACAGAGCGTGAGCCGGGGAGGGGCAGAGACAGAGAGGGAGACACAGAATCCGAAGCAGGTTCCTGGCTCCGAGCTGTCAGCACAGAGCCTGATGTGGGGCTCGAACCCTCAAATGTGAGATCAGGAACTGAGCCGACGCAATAAGCCACCCAGGAGCTCCCATAGCACTTTTCAATGAAAGAAAAGAAGCCGGTGGAGGGAAGGGAGGGATTGGAAAACAGAGAACCGAGCCAGTGATCTCTGAAGCAGAAGAAATGTTGTTGACAAGATAGGAAAGAGCAGGGCTTCCAGATGAGTCGCCTTACCAAAGCAGCTTTGCTCCCTTCTTCCTAAAATGCATACTCCTTGGGCATTTGTCCTAAAGGATGCCACAGTGGAACAGGAGCCACAAACAAGTAGCCAGATCAGAGAGTCCACTGGGTAGATGCCACAGCAGTCACCACACAGCTTTATTGGAGCTCAGAGGGAAGAGCACTAGCGTTGATGAGGAGGACTAACAGACTACGGGGCTCTGAAGCTTGAGGAAGATGAGGGCTCCAAGGGGAGAAAAAGTATTTCGACTAGCCAATGGAAACACACACATACACACACACACACACACACACACACACACACACACACACTCATGTATTCAGACTTGAGAGAACATCCAGTTAAAGCTTAGGGAGGGTGGGGTCAGTCTCTAGAGATGATCCCGCAAAGTTTTCAAGGGCCATAGTAGGAAGAGTGTCGTCCGTTAGGCTAAGAAGTGATTTGTGAGCAAAAATGGATCGTATCTAGCAGGGAAATTCCAGTGGGACTATGGGGGAGGCGGCAGAGAAAGAGGAGGAGGAACACAACAGTTCGGAAGCCACAGCAATAACTAAAAGCTATAAATGAGAAGAGCCAAGGCAGCTCAACTCTCGCAGAAGTAGTGGAGACACTTAGGAATGGAAATGGCTGAGCTCTGTGGATGCCTAAATGCCCAGGCCCAAGAAAATAAGGGAAGAATTGAGGGGAATCTAGGTCTCTATCTTGGGAAGCCGGGTGCGAACGATCAAACAAGGGAGGAAAAATTAGGGTCAGGGTCTGGGTGGATTGAAGCTCTTGACAAAAAAACAGGACTAATGCACCTCCAATGGGGAGCTGAAAAGGAAAGACCACCTTCCTGCTGAAGTACATTATTCATTTACTCAACAAACACAGAGCATTACTGTGTACCAGGCAGGCACTGTACTAGGACTTGGGGTTACAGCAGTGAGGAAGGCAATAGCTCCTGTCCTCATGAAGCCTATGGTGCCCTGGAAAATACTGGTGATGGTCAGACATATCATGCATAATCCCGAGGCCTATGATAAATACCTTATCTGGATAATCCCACTTGTAATCCTCATCAATTTAACAGGCAGGTACCGTGACTATCCCCATTTTAAAGAAGGAACAGGTAAAGTGAGGTCAAATAAGCTGCCCGGCTAAGAGCAGCAGAGTCAGAACACAAACCCAGGAGACTGAGCGCTAACGCCCACTTTCTTAACCTCCACACACGACCGAGGTGGAAAACAGGCTGGCGTTTCCAAGCAGATGAAAGCGGAGGCTATGAAAACCTTTGCGACCCCGTGAAACCTATAAGCCCCTCTTCTCTCAGTTATCAGTACAGACTTCATTTCAAAGCAATTTGGATACTTAAAATCATCTCTTGCTTTCTCTTTCGGAAAAAGCAGCTTTTCCTGAGTTTTGTGGCAGTTTTACAGACACCGCAGGCCAGGGTGCAGCCAGGCTCCCTGGGGAACTCTATCTGCCCAGATCTGGTGCTCACTTCTGGGTGCAGAGTCCTTCATTTGAAACATGTTGAGCCTCTTCGATCTATCACACTCTGTCAAAGTTCTATGTCATCAACCCCCTAACACTGATGGTTTCCATCGCATCTTCTGCCAATGAATGCAGTTTGTGCTGGGAAAAAAAAAAAAAAAAAAGTCTATTTTATAACTCCAAGGACATTAATAATTAACTTCCATACCACAAAACTTGTAATATCAGTTTGCTGAAATAAAGTCACCAGTAAGTATGTAATTCTTCTTTAAAGGGTGTCTTCTATTATTATTATTTAGAGTGCAATTTAGTCATCAAAGGTTTACTCAGCCTCATGTTTATAAATTATACAGGGCAGGGATTTAACTCTTCTGGACCTACCTGTTCTGAAAAGAGGGAGGGTCATAACCCTGTTGCCACACCAGGCACCTGCCTTGAAAGGAGATGAGGTGTAAACTTGGAAGTTCTTTACCACTTTTTAAAAAAAAATTTTAATGTTTATTTTTGAGAAAGAGAGACAGAGACACAGCACAAGCAGGGGAGAGGCAGAGAGAGACGGAGACACAGAATCTAAAGCAGGCTCCAGGCTCAGAGCTGTCAGCACAGAGCCCAATACAGGGCTCGAACTCACAAACCTCGAGATCATGACCTGAGCTGAAGTGGGATGCTTAACTGACTGAGCCACCCAGGCGCCCCGAGTTCCTTACCACTTTTAGAAATCCATGGCAAATACAGAGATTTCCCTTTATGATGCAATCATTGGAATAACCAGATAGTTGCCTGCCACAAAGAGGCACTGGCTTTACCTAACCTCCTGAAGGCTGTTTGGAAACTATAAGTTCATTCAAAAAAATTTTTTTAATGTTTATTTTTGAAAGAGACAGAGACAGAGAACAAGCAGGGGAGGGGCAGAGAGAAAGGGAGACACAGAATCTGAAGCAGGCTCCAGGCTCCCAGCTGTCAGCACAGAGCCCGACCCGGGTTCCAACTTTCGAACTATGAGATCATGACCCGAGCTGAAGTCAGAGGCTTAACCCACTGAGCCACCCAGGTGCCCCACAAGTTCATCTTTTTAACTGAGTTTCAGAATCCTGTCTTGATTATATGATGTAATAATAGTATGTTTCCAGTTCACCTGTGCCATATTGTTTTTTCATTATGGTAGTTGCTCTTGCTGAAGGGGAAAGGTTACTGCTTTAGATAAATGAGAGCAAAGTAGAAAAAACTTCCCGCACCGGCTACCTAAGTTAGAAATTCCAAGTCCTTGATTTACATGTTTACATGCGATCAAGGGTTCATCTAAGTTCGTTGGGGTTTAGAAACCTAGGCCTTGATAGAAAAGTGGGTAACTTTTCCATTCAATCCTGGAGTTCTAGCATTCCAAGAAATTGTTGCCTTCCAAAGGAAAGGAGTGAGGGGAGGGGTAGCAGGTGTCTTCTTTTCTTGGTTCCTCCGTTTGAAAAGGGCAATGTTTTTAGAGTTAAAGTAACTGGCTTGTTCCTATGGGGTGAGATTGAACCTTTCCAAGCCACGGGAGGGTCGGGCTTTCCCTGCCAAAGCATGCCCTTCTCCCCAGCTGCGGGAGTTGGCCAAAGGATGGAAGTCATCTTCAAATGCGTCCAACCCACTGGACCTAGAGGGATTCCTGTCGTTGGCAGAGAGGGCCAAGTGGATTCATTCGGATGAGATGCATTCCAAGAATGCTTCTGTGGTCGGCAAGAAGTGGAAAAATCAGGGATAACAAATATTCTTTGGAAACCTAATAGGTACCAGAATCGCAGAACTCAAACAAACAGGTGACAACGACTTAAAATATGAGGCAACTGGAGCTCGGTGAGGGTGAGAGTGAGCGCACACTCTGCCCTGTTCTGGGGCTTCGACACTTTTCCCAGTCCTCCTCCTCCCCTTGTCTTTCCTGGGATCGACAGCGTTTACTGGTGAGGAGGCACCGTGGAGAGGGCGGGTTGAGATCGGCTCTGCGCGGCTCAATCCAAACCAAACACCTCGCAAGCCTACGTTCAGCAGGCGATACCGAGCACCACACTCACGTTTGGGGAAGAAAAAAAAAAGCCACTGTTTGCAGAGATGAGGGCGAAAACATTTCCCGGCTGGAAAATTACTGATCACAAACTTAGGGGAGTGTGGGGGTGGGAAGGCAAAGTTATAAGGCTGAAATAACGATCGCCGTTTCCTCTTCTCTTCCCGGTGGGCAGGAACGGCTGCCGCGAGCTCCTCGTGCCCTTTTCGGGAACCGGGGTCCCACAGCACCGCTCCACTTCCTGGCACGTGTCCACTTTCCCAGCTAAGTTCCTTTCGGTGGGCTTGACCGCTCGGAGCCTGAGCCAAGGGAGCGAGCTGCCGTCTGACCTTTACCTCGCCATTTCACCTCTTTATGACTCAGTTTGCTCATCCATAAAGTGGAAAGGAGGTTGCGTGGCTTGTAAAGTGCTTTGAGATCCCCTGGTTGAAAGGTGTCTCCGCGCTTCACAGGCCCTCTGCCCCCCCCCCCAAAGTCTTGAGCCCTTTCACTCCCTTCCTTGCTCCCTTAAATATCAAAACCATTATCGCCCGTTTCCCGCTGCGGCCTCTTTCAGCCTTTTCCAGGCGAGAAGCACCACCCCGGCCCTCTCAAGCTCCCAGTCCCGCCATAGTTCTGGGTACCCACCTCCCCTCGCCTCCCACCCCCATCCCCACCCCACCCCACCCCACCCCACCCCACCCCACCGGCAGGAGAGCCCGCGAGGAACCTCGCGAGGTCAGGCCAAAAGACCGCACTGGAGCTCCGGGACCAGCGCCCGGCTGCTGCGTGCGCAGAGAAGGGACGGAGGGCTGGATGAGTCACGCGGATAATCGCGCTTTTCTCTAGCGCGCAGACTGCGCGGCAAGCGCGGACCGGAGCGGGGGTGGGGGCGCTGTTCCGACCCCTCAGCCCCTACCAGACTCCTCAGCCACGGGTTTCGAACTCGGGAAGCGGACCATGGCGACGCGGACTGCCCTAGTCGCGCGGCGACCTGACTTGCGCCGGGTGCCCAGCGCCCTGCGCCCGGGCCGCCGCCGACGCCGCCGCCGCCGCCGGCGTCAGCACGGCTCCTGCCCGCCAGCTGCCGAGCTGGCGTCACTGCTCCGCCGGGCCCCGCCCGCGCCCCTCCTTCCCCCCCGCCCCCACGTGCGCCGAGTTTGTTTATTTAGCTGCCATGGCAACTCGCGGGGGGGCCGCAGGAGGGAGGGGAGAAGAAAGGGAGGGGGCGGGGCCTGGCGGCCGGCTGTGGCGTACGGCGGGTAGGAGGCGGGGGTAGGGCGGGAGCCGAGAAGTTAAGTAAGGAGCGCGCGCCGGCCGCCGGCAGTTCCCCGGCCCGAGAGAGCGAGCGCGGCTGCGGGCGCGCGGGGAGCAGAGGCGGTGGCGGGCGGCGGCGGCACCGGGAGCCGCCAAGTGCCCCTCCCCGCCCCTCCGGCCCCCCACCCAGCCACCCACCCGCCCGCGGCCAGCGCCCATGGCCGCGCGCGCCCCGCGCAGCCCCCTGGACTCCGCGCCCTGCGCCGCCGCCCAGTCCGCAGATCCGCGCCACCGCGGCCAGTCTCACCTGGCGGCACCGCCCGCCCGCCACCCCGGCCACAGCCCCAGCGCCCACGGCAACAGCCGCGGCGACTGCGACAGTGGTGGAGGACACTGCTGAATCGAAGAGAGCGCAGCGCGGCTACCGGACTTACCCGCCTTGCTGATTGTCTTTTTTTTAGGAGTTTACAACTTTTCTAAGAACTTTTGTATACAAAGGAACTTTTTTAAAAAGGCATCTCCCATTTATATTTAATCCAAAGAAGAAGGATCTCGGGCAATTTGAGGTTTTTGGTTTTTGCTTCGATTCTAAGTCTTTTTCCCCCCCTCTTCGTTGACTTTGGGGCTAGTGTACCCCCACTGCTTCGGGCTCCCGAGGACCTTCTGGGCCCCCACATTAATGAGGTAGGTGCAGCGCGGGGCGCAGGGAGGGGTGAAGGCCGGAGGCCGGTGGGACGCGCCCGAGCGGCGGTCGCGAGTGGCCCCCCTGACTCCTGCCTCTGCGCCCCACCCGGCCCTCAGGCAGCCACCTGGTGAGTCTGACATGGCTGTCAGCGACGCACTACTCCCGTCCTTCTCCACGTTCGCGTCCGGCCCGGCGGGAAGGGAGAAGACACTGCGTCCAGCAGGTGCCCCGAATAACGTGAGTATTGCCTCGAAAGGTCGGGATCGTCCGGTGGGCTTCTGTGGGTAGGGTGGGGACGGGTGGAGCCCAGGGATCACCGAGAACCACCCGGCGAATGGAAGGAGAGGCCACCGCACCGGCCCCGCAGTCTTCCTACGATGGCTTCAGCGTCCTTGGCTCAGTTGTAGATGCGTGTGGTCCCTACACTGCGGAGCCGCCGGGGGCGCACCCCAGGTCCGCATACGTCCCCTAGCGCGCAGGCGGCAGAGCTGGCGCGAGGGCCACCGGCGGGAGGTGGCTGTGTCCCTAGACACTGGCTGGGCCCCAGTGAGCTTGGCGCGTAGGCGTACCCGTGGCGGGTGCGCACAGGGAGATCCTCAGTGCCCCAATTCCAGGGTTGGCGGGAGCGTCCCCGGGATCTGGCTGGGGCAGGACCCGGGCTGCCGAGCCACAGCGCTTGCTCACACGCAATCGGGCAGACACGACATAACATCTTCCAAACCGACGCACCGCCTCTCCTCGGGCCCGGCCATGGGCCGAGATTGTCGCGCTAACGCCCGGAGGCCCCGGGCGCTTCGTGCCTGCCCAGTCCCGGTGCCTGGGCGGTATCTGCGTGGCCGGCCCGCCAGTATGTAGTGTAGCAGCAGGGGACCAACACCGACGGTCTCTCTCCCCTCCTGTTCCTGCAGCGCTGGCGGGAGGAGCTCTCCCACATGAAGCGACTTCCCCCCGTGCTTCCCGGCCGCCCCTACGACCTGGCGGCGGCGACCGTGGCCACCGACCTGGAAAGTGGCGGAGTCGGTGCGGCTTGCGGCGGCAACAACCCAGCTCTCCTACCCCGGAGGGAGACGGAGGAGTTCAACGATCTCCTGGACCTGGACTTTATCCTCTCCAACTCACTGTCCCATCAGGAGTCAGTGGCCGCCACCGTGTCCTCGTCGGCATCAGCCTCATCCTCGTCCTCGCCGTCGAGCAGCGGTCCTGCCAGTGCGCCCTCCACCTGCAGCTTCAGCTATCCGATCCGGGCCGGAGGCGACCCGGGCGTGGCGCCAGGCAGCACGGGCGGCGGCCTCCTCTATGGCCGGGAGTCTGTGCCTCCTCCCACAGCTCCCTTCAACCTGGCGGACATCAACGACGTGAGCCCCTCGGGCGGCTTCGTGGCCGAGCTCCTTCGGCCTGAATTGGACCCAGTGTATATTCCGCCGCAGCAGCCGCAGCCGCCAGGTGGCGGGCTGATGGGCAAGTTTGTGTTGAAGGCGTCGCTGAGTGCCCCTGGCAGCGAGTACGGCAGCCCGTCGGTCATCAGTGTTAGCAAAGGCAGTCCGGACGGCAGCCACCCGGTCGTAGTGGCGCCCTACAGTGGCGGGCCACCGCGCATGTGCCCCAAGATCAAGCAGGAGGCGGTCTCCTCATGCACCGTCGGTCGGCCCCTAGAGGCCCACATGGGCACTGGACCCCCTCTCAGCAATGGCCACCGGCCGCCAGCCCACGACTTCCCCCTGGGGCGGCAGCTCCCCAGCAGGACTACCCCGACCCTGGGTGCCGAGGAACTGCTGAGCAGCAGGGACTGTCATCCTGCCCTACCGCTCCCCCCGGGTTTCCATCCCCACCCTGGGCCCAACTACCCACCCTTTTTGCCTGACCAGATGCAGCCACAGGTGCCACCGCTCCATTACCAAGGTCAGTCCCGGGGATTCATAGTTTGGGCTGGGGAGCCCTGCGAGTGCCCGCCCTCCCTGGCTCAGGGGATGATGCTGACCCCACCTTCTTCACCCCTAGAGCTCATGCCACCTGGTTCCTGCATGCCGGAGGAGCAGAAACCAAAGAGGGGGAGAAGGTCGTGGCCGCGGAAAAGGACAGCCACTCACACTTGTGACTATGCGGGCTGCGGCAAAACCTACACGAAGAGTTCTCATCTCAAGGCACACCTGCGAACCCACACAGGTAGGAGAATAGAAGCTGCTGAAAGGAGGGAGGGTGGTGTCCAGCCCCACTGGCGAACTGTGGACACTTCTCAGGGCCTCCCTTGGGATGAGGCACAGTCTATCTCCTCCATCTCTTGGATCACAGGAGAGAACAGCAAGCTGGCGCCTCCTTTTTTGCCCAAGAGCCTTTTGCTTGATGGATAGTATCAGTGCTTGAATGTGCAGTTCTCTTAGGCTTTTGAAAGGCAGGAGGGAGGTTCCAGGCTGCAGGTGGGCCTCTCCTAGTCTGAGCAAAGCATTGCCCTTGTAATCAAGAAATTACACTTTGGGGGTGCCTGACTGGCTCGGTCGCTGGTGCATGAAACTCTTGATCTCGAGGTTGTGGGTTCGGGCCCCACACTGAGTGTAGAGATTAAAAGAAACAACACCCTAAATTATCAGGGCGCCTGGATGGCTCAGTCACTTAAGCGTCGGACTTCAGGTCATGATCTCCCCTCCCGGTTCGTGGGTTTGAGCCCCGTGTTGGGCTCTGTGCTGTCAGCTCAGAGCCTGGAGCCTGCTTGGGATTCTGTGTCTCCCTCTCTCTCTGGTGCTACCCCACTTGCACTGTCTCAAAAATAAACGTTAAAAAAATTTAAAAACTAAAAGACACCTGCAGTGCAAAAAAATGATAGGTCTTATTAGTTTTTAATTTTCTAGACAATTTTTACCGGTTGTTCCCTCCCCACATTTACACTCTTTTGCTATTTTTAGGTCTACTCTTCATAAGTAAGTTCTATTTTCAGAACTTTCAAGAATTCTATTTCAGAAACTTTCAAGAATTGAATGTTATGATTACTAAGATTGTAGTTTAAGATGGTCAGTGCAGGGAAATTCCATGTTATGTAAGCGCAGGTACATAAGGTCAGTTAGGTGTAGTAGTCATTAAAATAACAGAAATGCACACTATGTGTTAAGTTGGATTTAAATGTTAAAAAAATCTTAAAAAATAACAAATTCTGAAGCAGAAAAAGCCGCTTGTGGCTCTTTGAACCCATTTGTAGTGGGACAGGATCTTAATTGCTTGGTTTGGGCAGGGGAGATAAACCAGCAGATTTCATTTCCAAATTCACTTCCACCACTATGGTACTTTGACTCAAAAGAATGAAAACATTAGCAATATAGAAGTGTAGGTTGACGTTGTATGTGTGTATTTTCATTGCTTAAATGTCTGTTCCTCACCCCTCCACACACACACCGGAAAAAAAGCGAAAGGAATACTTAGAAGCTTAATATTCCTATTTGTGATCTGAAATTTAGCATGGCCTTGAAGTGGTCTAAAAACATTCCTGGCTTCTTTCAGAGTAGGGTGCTTGGGGAGTCGGTTTAACATTTGGCCTCCGGTTTTTAAAGCGGCCAATTCTGCATGATGTAGCAATGGCTTCAACGGGTTTCTTTTCCTCTGCCAGGTGAGAAGCCTTACCACTGTGACTGGGATGGCTGCGGGTGGAAATTTGCCCGCTCTGACGAACTGACCAGGCATTACCGGAAACACACCGGGCACCGCCCCTTTCAGTGCCAGAAGTGCGACCGGGCCTTCTCCAGGTCGGACCACCTCGCCTTACACATGAAGAGGCACTTTTAAATCCCAAGACAGTGGATATGACCCACACTGCCAAGAAGAGAATTCAGTATTTTTTACTTTTTTCACACTGTCTTCCCCGGGGAGGGGAGGAACCCAGCTGGAGAGCACTACAATCATGGTCAAGTTCCCAACAAGCCAACTTGTGAATGGATAATCAGGAGACACAGGGAAACCAGAAGACAAATCAAAGAACAGATGGGGTCTGTGACTGGATCTTCGATCATTCCAATTCTCAGTCCAACTTGAATATTCCCGGACTTACAAAACACCAAGGGGGTGACTGGAAGGTGTGGATATCAGGGTATAAATTAGATCCATGAGTTGGGGGGAGGGAAGACCAGAATTCCCTTGAATTGTGTTCGATGCAATATAAGTGTAAAGATCACCTTGTATTCTCTTTGCCTTCTAAAAGCCATTATTATGATACTAGAAGAAGAGGAAGAAATTCAGGTACAGAAAATGTGTTTTAATAACCTAAACGATGGTGCTTGGTGAGTCTTGGTTCTAAAGGTACCAAATGAGGAAGCCAAAGTTCTCAAACTGCTGCATACTTTGACAAGGAAAATCTATTTTTGTCTTCCGATCTACGTTTATGACCTAAGTCAGGTAAATACACCTGGTTTACTTTAACATTTTTATGCAGACAGTCTGTTATGCACTGTGGTTTCAGATGTGCAATAATTTGTACAATGGTTTATTCCCAAGTATGCCTTAAGCAGAACAAATGTTTTTTTCTATATAGTTCCTTGCCTTAATAAATATGTAATATAAATTTAAGCAAACTTCTATTTTGTATATTTGTAAACTACAAAGTAAAAAAAATGAACATTTTGTGGAGTTTGTATTTTGCATACTCAAGGTGAGAATTAAGTTTTAAATAAACCTATAATATTTTATCTGAACACTGTTTTTGTTTTGTTTTTCCCCTGGAAAAGCATGTTACAGGAATTTCAGTTTAAACACAGTCGGGAGGGCAGGTGAAAAGGCCAAACTTTACCTCCACAGAGATTAAAAGAAGACATTAAGGCTGGGTTTACAGTAAGTACTATCCAAGTCTAAGGCTTAAAGCTGAATATTGGAGATCATAGAATTAAACCTGGTTTGGGTGGCTCTTTCCAAATGTACGGAAAAGTACATGAATGCAATTTCCTTACCTGAATATGAATTTCCAGGTACAAACCAGCTCAATTATTCTTCAATATGCTCAGTTTAATAGGAAAGTATTCATAAAATACATACATTCCAGTTTCATATTTTAAAAGGTCCTTATGGTTTCTCTTTAAAATTAAATGAAAATATAAAAATCTTTCTCAGAGGCCCGGCCTTGCCCTCAGAACAATTTGAGGAACAAAAGAAACCTTCCTACAGCGGAGAAACCCTAAGAACGTAGTTCCACAGTGCCCTCCTGAGGATTAAAGGGTTCATTTATGCTTAGTGGGTGTTACAGATACATTCTAGTTCGAGTCCTAAAGAGGTTAGTACCAAATTTTCTGGCAGAAAGTTTTAACACTCCATCAGTCCTCTGTAGATTCAGCAGACTGAACTAAGAGTTAATTAAAACATACTTTCGCAAAACTAAGTGTAGAGCAAAACTTTTTAAGTGGTGTTTTTGTAAGCTTGGAGCATATTTCCGAAATTACTCAACTTTAAAAGGGCACTGATGCTTTTTTGAGGCGGGCACGCAAGGTTTGAACTTCATTTGTGGCAGTCACAAATTGGAAAGAGCATTTGTGACTCTTGTCGACACTTCGTACATTTGTAATGGTGATGCAGGGTGACCCAAGCAGACAAGCTCCCTGGCATCTTTAGACTGCTTATTAACTCTCCATTGTACGTAGTGTCCAGAAGTGTGGGTGCATCTTATAAATAGAAAAAAACAAATTCATAAGAGCCTGATGGTGGATCAACACAAAGTATTTTCCTTGGCTTTTGGGAGTCCAGCATGACTGGAAAACATGGCATGTGTCTTAGCTTAAAAGAAAACAGGTGCATCACTAGGATGGAATTTTATGTGGCCAAGAACATATTCAAAGCATATTTAATGACATGGAAAAATGCTCATGGTATGTTAAGTGGAAAAAGCAGGATCTAAGACTATAAACAGTATGATTCCAGTTGCATAAGTTTGTGTGTGTGCATTGAAGGAGAGAGAGAAGCAACAAAGTTTAAGAGGAAGGCCTGGAAGGAAATGCGAAAATATCCATAATGGTTTTCTCCATGTAGATTTTCTACAGTTTCCAAATATGTATCTATCTAACTTTTTAAGAATGCAGGTGCAAATATTTAGGCTTTTATTTTTATTTTTTATTATTTTTAAAAGTTTTAATGTTTATTTTTGAGAGAGAGAGAGAGAGAGAGAGAGAGAGAGAGAGAGAGGAGCGGCAGAGAGAGGGAGACACAATCTGATGCAGGTTCCCAGCCGTCAGCACAGAGTCCGACACGGGGCTCAAACTCACAAACTGTGAGATCATGACCTGAGCCGAAGTCAGAGGCCCAACTGACTGAGCCACCCAGGTGCCCCTAGGCTTTTATTTTTGAAAGATCAGTTAAAGCTATTTAAACAAGAAGCCTTTTCTTGTGTGTTACATTGTGGCGGTTGCTCTTGTAATCCACCTTTCTCTCATACAGAGACTTCTGGCACGCGGTTGTGTATGAAAAGTATTTACTGAATGGCTGATACCATCTTCGTGTTTGCTAAGTGCCTGTTACCTCAAAAGAAACGTCTCAAAATAGCCGAGCATACTAAAAATTTTCTGATGCAGGGAAACGTCACTTGCATGAACTTTTTCTAATCTGAAAAAGTTTCAGTATCGACAGCAAATAAGGAAGATTTTCCAAAAATGTCACAGGGCAAAACTTTTCAACACAAGTAAATAGCTAAAACCACTCTTGTTCCTATCCCGTTCTGAGTGCCGAGATGTCCTGTCATTACTGCATTATGGAGCCGTTTACACTGTATAATAAACAGCACCTAACATTCGAGATGCCTACTTATTACCTTTTCCCTATGATATTTAATTTTATATGTCCTAGATTTTAACTTGTGCACACAACACACACACATACACACACACACAAGATAAACAGTAGTGTTTCCTACACATCAACAGATTTCTTCAGTCTACCTCTCGCCCAGCAAAGTGTCTTTTCCAGCAAAATAGTCTTCCTACCTGAAAACCTGCTTAGTGCCTACAATTAATTCTGTTTTGGTTTGTTAAACAGGAACCTTCACCATCTCATGTAGAATGGTCGGGGGAAGAATTTTCTTCCATTCAAAAACTGTTCTAATTTTTAGAAACACGCGATGTTATTTCATATTGGAAGATTAACCTTTCTTACATATAATTTTACATATAAGAAAGCCCATGGGAGGTGGTCCTTATGCCAAGGAAGCAAGTCCACAGGGAAAATATTTAAAACAAGCAGTGATGGTGCCTGTCGTATTTTGATATATGGCAGTACCTAAATTCAGCAGCCTATGTCAGCCACCTGTTCTATTGTATGTTCTGGCTTCTGAAGCTCTGTTCAGCACACCAGCGCACACACATCCAGTCCTCCACACACCTTTTTAGCTTATGTATTCCATTCTTCTATCGTGTTATCACGTATTTTATTTTATGTGTTTCATTTCTTCATATTTTCTTAGCACCTTCTAGAGTATAGTGACATGTTTTTATAGTGCTAAACTGAAGCCACGTCTGCTTCCTAAAGTTCATTTATGAAATTATCATTCATTGTTCACATGCAGAGCCATTCAATAATATTTCACATAAAACCACCAAGAACGCTCTACATAATGAATGCTGTGGAACATATCCCGGAGTGTTCTACTTGTGAAAATGCAAAGGAGCGACTGTTCACAATCAGAATGCTGTATGAAAAGAAAGTTTTCTCCTATTAAGTGAAACTAAAATGAAAGTTGGAGACAAAAAAGCTTTGGAAGCCTTTACCTTAAAACAAAAAAGTAAATCTTGAGTAAATTTCTTACCATCTTCTGAAAAACTAATAAATTCTTCAATCCTAATGAAGGTACCTAAGAGCTTCAATGCCCGGGTTGCAGTCAAAACACAGAAGAAACCAACTGCTGTCATGTTAGCCTAAACACAGAAAATCTTGCAGGCTGATACCTAGGCTACCAGAGCCAGTTAGCTTAGTCGGGCAGGAGGAGGGTGCACAGGGTTAGAGCACCAATTAAACTGCTTCTCTGGAATCACATACACTGGGAGTCCACCTTTTTTTTGTTTTAATTTTTCTTTTTAATGTTTGTTTATTTTTGAGACAGAGAGAGAAACAGATCATGAGCAGGGGAGGGGCAGAGAGAGTGAGACACAGAATCCAAAGCAGGCTCCAGGCTCCAAGCCGTCAGCACAGAGCCCGATGCAGGGCTCGAACCCACAAACCATGATATGACCTGAGCAGAAGTCGGACTCTTAACCGACTGAGGCACCCAGGCGCCCCTAGGAGTCCACCTTTTTAATTGTTTTCCATAATACCATTGATGTAATACTTCTTCCAATCGCTCCGGTCTTCTCCGGCACCGGCACCGAGAGGAGTCAGCATGTTGCAACCTGCCCTCCCAAGTCCTTCTCCACTTGTTCTTAAAGGAAAAGGAGGAAATAAATATAAATGCAATTTCATAACAAAAAGGAAATACATGTTTCCAGGATCCTTTTGACATCTGATTATACCTAGCAGAGCATTTTCCACTGATACAACACAATAATTATAATGGTACCCTAAAGTATGAGGACCATTTGTCATCCTTTTATGTTTCTTTTCATGTCCACAGTACATGATATCATCTAAACAAAGCAAGAGACAAGAGAAATAGCTCTTTATGGAGACATAGGCAGGTAGGTAGGTAGTAGGTAGGTAGATAAATGAAGCCTCAGGTAGAGGTTTGGCAATGATATAAAATCAAACAGTCAAACCTGTCCAGGCCAGGGGGCGTTGAGGGGGATTATAATACCTATGTCACCTATAATATTTGAATATGTACTAACTGGCATTGGATCAACATGTTACTGAACGGTGGCCATATCCACACAACACTCAGATGCTGTATCTGCATACCCACTTAAAAGCTAACATTGGTAAAAATAACTTTACAGAGATACTGAAAGAACTCTAGATACACTCGCTGAAAGCTAGAGAGATTAGTGAATCAATGTAAACCACAAAGCAGAGTCTCTTAGGCGTGATAGATGGGATTTTTTCAGTAAGCACAAGAGTGCCTCTTCTCTGATCCGGTCACTTTTTGCTGGTGTATAATAACACCTCACTTCCGCACAAAGCCGTGAGATCTATGAAGCATTTACACTCTCCATTACTGTAACAGATCCTCACAATGAAGATAGGGGTGGGATCTCCCTCTCCATCCCCATTTTATGGAATGGGAAACTGAGTTTCCCTTTACAAGTTAGCGTTTGGTTTTTGTTTTTCATTCATTCAACGCATTTTTCTCCTAAGACTTCTGTCTTCAGTCTGCTGGGCAGGGAAGGTCACATGCAAAATGGATACACACCAATTCAGAAGGATTTGCTAATATCCAGGTCCTTCCAACAAAGCCGGTAAAAAGTCAAAAGCCTCCCAAGTTCTGTCTCCCAACCGAAGTGCTATTTAAAGGTAGACCGACAGGGAAGCCCGAGTTTCCCATAGATGTTTTTTGAGCTGGTCACTATGCCATGAGCGTATCCACACTTTCAGTTCGAGGTGGAAGAAAAAGCTCCTGTTTTTATCCCCAGCTCTGGCCCAACACACAGCTCTCCTGATCAAACAGATCTGGTCAAGCCCCTCCCCTACTCATTAACTTCCCATGGTCCCCAGTGCCTAGTAGATAAAGATTTAACATGGTCAGTCCTTCAACGGTAGCTCCCACCTAGCGTCCAGTATTCTCTCCTTAAATATCCAATCATCCTTAATTGTACCAGCCATGCTAAACTACTCTTGACCCTCAATGCACCATGCCTATTTCAGCCTCTGAACCTTTGCTTAGAGATGTGGGTCTCTCCTGCTTCTGGAAAAACCCACATTCCCCTGACAAGCTCCTATATATCCTTCGAAGCCCAGTTTTTATTAAAAGTCTCCCACGTTTCAGTCAATCTAGATCTTTCATTAAACTCTTATCCTCACATGCTACAAGGTTTTGCGGGTCTGGCTCCTCCAACAGACACGAGTCCCTGGAAGGCACTGGAAGCTTCCCTTATTTGCCCTTGAATACCCACAGTTACTGCATTTAATGGAGTAAAGTTAATTACTTATTGAATAGTTACCCCCAAATCCTAGCATCTCTTTTCAGAGGATGCTTTCTTGCCAGGTGATTCTCTGCATTGATTCTAGAAAGAATTTTGTTCATTTGGAGGGTTTGCTGTGTATTGGGGGAGGCACATGGATGTCAGGTGACCCACAGGAAGCAGTTAGGGGACCACTGGGCATGGCCTTCAGGAAGTCAGAATTTGGAAAAAGGCCCCAAAAAGGCACTATTTTATCCTTATCCTTGGATAATCCATTGTGCCTCTTTACAAGGGCAAAATTATAAGTGTCCTGTATACAGATGACAATGAAGGTTAAAAAAAAAAAATCACACTTTAAAAGCTAACGAAGGCACTTTACGCTGTAGGATCCTGGGTGAGCCAGTTTGCCCGAATGAGGAAGGCTCATCCATCCATCCGTGGCTGTGAAGTCACCACCCACCTGCTTTGCGGTTCTTCAAGTTTGAAACTCTCCTAGCTGCTTGCATGACAGTAGTTTTCTGACTTCTGAACATGTCCAAATGAGCTGAATCTAGAAAACAGTACATGAAGTTAACAAATGCCCCTGCCTTTGAGCCCCCGTTAGTGCTTCACAGAGGAATGGGGAACAGACTGCAAGTTCTAAATCTGTGAAATTACATAGACCCTGTCAGTGAGGAAGGAAGGAAGGAAGGAAGGAAGGAAGGAAGGAAGGAAGGAAATATACATGGACATTGTAAATAAATAAATACTACATAAGCCTTGTAAATAAATAAATAAATAAATGATAAATATTACATAGACTTTGTAAAGAAATAAATATCACAATAAACTTTGTAAATAAATAAATAAATAAATAAATAAATATAAATTACACAGACTTTCTGAGCAGGAAAGTATCTTCAAGACCATCTAACTCAAGGAGAAAATGGAGGCCCACCTAAAAGACTGGGCTTGCCCAAGGTCATGTCAAGTCTGGATCAGAACACCAACCAGCACCTTGAGCTCATTCAGCAGGCCAGCAGCTGACTGCTGTATCCTGAGAACCCAAGGGAAATTTAGAGGGGAATAAAGAATTTAAAAAACAAAAAGGATGGTTTTAGTTATTTTTTTATACTCTTCTCTTTATTCATTTTTTTTAAGAGCGAGAGCGAGAGCGAGAGAGAGAGAGAAAGTGTGATCAGGGGGAGAGAGGCAGAGGAAGAGAGAGAATCTTAAGTGGCTCCGTGTTCAGCATAGAGCCCAACTCTGGCTGGATCCCAAGACCCTGGGGTCATGACCTGAGCCGAAATGACGAGTCAGACGCTCAACCGACTGAGCCACCCAGTCGGGCTCAGCCATCCCAAAAGGATGATTTTAAAAGGAAAGTGCTAGTGCTCACTTTGGCAGCACGTATACTAAAATTGGAACAATACAGGGGAGACTAGCATGGCTTATGCCTAAGGATGGCACGCAAACTCATGAAGCGTTCCATATACAAAAAAAAAAAAAAAGAGGGAATAAAAAACAGGACAGTTCTAAATTCAATGTAACATCCTGTCAGCTGATGTCCAAAAAAGCATTTTACTGTTCTCTACAGTGCTTCTTTTAGTGTTCTGCTACCAGCCAGCTAAAACAGGCACTATAACACTCACCACTGTTCCCTTCTTTGGAGAACATAGGAGCCATTCCATAAGAGTGTTAATATAAAATATAATTCAGGCTTCGTTCTGCTTCTTTCTCTTCCCATGCAATTCCATTCAAACATATATAATCTGCTCAAAGACCTACTTTACCAGCCACTGTGCAAAGGGTAGGGGAAACAAGGGTCAAGAAGAATACATAAATACGCACGTCCGCAGCTATTTTTTCCTGGTACAATGGCCGCACGAGGGGTATGAAGTGTAACTTAAATGAAAATCAGCAATCTAGCCAGTAGAAATTGTTTGCCTGTCTTAGAAAGTGATTGTATAGTTCTTTGACAGACTCAACCACGTTAACTACAGCAACATATACCATTTTTTCCCCTACAATTTTCTTGACTGCTTATTATTTTAGATACATCCAACTTGTTTATCAGGTGCATGTTAAAGCATGTTAAAACGTGTTATTCTGGTTTGGCACGAAGGTTTCAACCTTATTCAACAAAATATTTCAAACTTCTGCTGGAATTAATGATTCAGGCCAAATGGAACTTAATCTGCGATCCAAGACACCTTTCTATGGTTTGGAGACTGCATATCTAGACCAGGAGGACAACCTGACTTTGTTTCAGGCACAATTAACTTCATAGCTAGGGAGCATAACTGACTTCGTAAGGCTCTTTTGGTGCCAAAGCTTGTAGAAACAGAGGAGGCTTTGCCTAAGGGATTCTTTGCATTAAAGACTTTGTTAGGCAAAGCCACTCTGGCTTGGGAGTCTGATTTGCAATTTGGGCCTTTGTAAAAGGATTAGAAGATCCCTATTGTTTAATGTTTGGATCTCAATTTGCATTTGGAAATGCATGACCTCTTCCAGGTTTAGAGTTCTTTATTTTCAGTTTCTCCTCCTGATATACAATCAATACGGTATGTTAAAAAATTGATAAAACTGCTCAGCCGAATGTTTGCACTGATTAAGGGGAATGTGGTAGATTGATTTTCTCCGTGAATGGTGGAGTCTACTTAGGCTCCAGCAATACCAATCCAGCCATCTCTTTAGGAACTGACAAATAACTCCCAGGTTTGGGTACACACACATTTCATTTATTTCCTTAATCGGAATGCATGGGCACTTTGTTTAAAAACAGACACTGGGTCTACAAAAGAAACTGACAAGAAAAAAAATCCTCCGACCGACCACCTCAGGACACACTCGAATACTTTTGTCCAACATCTCCCTTTAAACATAAAGGTTTGAGAAAAATTATTTCAGGTTTGTGATAACAATACCCTCGGCTGTACACAATATTTAACTACCTGTCCCTTGGTCAACAACTTTTAACTAATATTTGCTTTGACAATATTCCCAGATTGGCAACATAAGGCCTAGAATAGAAACTTCGTGAGGAGGCACAATTTCTTAGATTGTGCGTTTAAAACGTGTGATTTATTTGTTTGTTTGTTGCCTTCAGTTTCTAGCTTCTCTATCATCACTGACCACAGGAAAACATGTCTTGTGTGTCGGGATGAATGTGCCTGGTACCTGGATTTGGAGTTGTCGGTTGAATGTGCTGGAAGTGGAGGGAAAACACTCACATTCATTGAGCACCTACGATGTGTCCAGAATTTTACTAGGCGTTTAAGAGTTTGTTATTATACCCATTTTGTAGTGGAGAAGACCGAGGCCCAGAAGAGTCAAGTGACTTGCCCAAGGTCACACCCTCCCTAATGATCAGAACCCGAGTCTACCTGGCTCCTAACCCCAGGCTCTTTCTGTCATGTCACAACCGCCTCACAGATAAAGTAAAGCTAATTTCATTTGGAGGATTATCTGCTCTTCACCTCCTTGGAATGTGCTTATTTTTTAATCTAAACAGGGGATATGTTTGGTGCACAGGAAGCTATGTGGACAAAATTGACCTAACCCATCCCTCTCGCTAATAGAAACAAGTAATCTTATCTGTCATTCTATTAAAAATACACCACATTCCTCTATGATCCAGTTTGGAAAATGACTCAAGAAAGGACAATCTGTTTCTGCATCACAGCACCCCAAGGCCTCTCTAAGATCAGCAAGAGCAAATAAGCCATTGCTTTTCTCAAATATTTCATTCACTGATTCCAAAGCACTTTTACATGTAATTAAATAGAATAAAGAGCAGCAGCCTTCTTGATAGTTGGGCCAGAGGTAAGCCCAAGAAAGTCTCTGTTGCTGAAGATCACACATGCTGAGGCCCCCTTCAGTGGAGAACAGCCATGTGGAAGTTAGCTGAAGTAGCTGAAAGAGGTGCGCTGTGCTCTGAGCCCACGATCTCAGCCTCAGCCCATGGGAGACACTCCCTCTCTGCCATCTTCCAAAGTGCTCTGCCGACATTCTCCTGATGCTCCCAATATCTAAAGATAATCCCTTTTCCCCTAAACAGGATCTCAACCTAAAATAGATCTGAGTATGTGCCACAGGGCTTGAACAAATGACTCAGAGGGCCATTTCAGATCTCGGAAGCAGGGAAGGCTCTTCAGAACACAGGAGCACAGTCTGGGAGCTAGTTAGTACTCAAGGAACAAGCAAATGACAGCTGGAAGGAAGGAGTTCCAAAGAACATGTCACCTGAAGGTTTCTTTGCACACATGAGGCAGCTGAGGCCTAAGTACCCCACAGTTATGTCACTGCGGAACCTCATTCCAGCCTGATTTTCCAGGCCCTCATTCTCAGGCTGCACAGGAGGCCATATATCGACCATAAATTAACAGGTAAGGCCCAGGGGCGCCCTAACCTAGGCATAGGTGGCAAATGGACAGGTTTGTAATGTGTGGATGTGGTTCAGCATCAAGGATGTCAGAAGGGAGTCTCTCTTAGAAAATGTGTTGATTTGGCATTTTCTCCATTTGGATTTTGTGTGGTTACTGTTTTATGTTTCTCCTTCCTTTCACATCATCTGAGTTTGGTTTGTGTTCAACTCTTTGTGTCCAACAGTAGGGCAGTGGTTAAGTAGGTCCTAATAAGTCCTCAGAACAGACTACCACCCTCCATTTAGATTATCTGGTAAACAGTAATAAGAGCTAACATTTATTCAGCTTTACTACATTCTGTTTCCACACTCAGCATTTGACACGCATTTTTCTCCTGTAGTTCCCACAAGAACCCTATGAGGTAGGCAGTATTAGTCTCCTCGTGTTAACGTTGAGGAAACTGAGGCAAAGAGAGCTTACAATCAAATGACTGAACGGTGAAGCTGGGATTTAAACCTGATTCTATCGGCTCCCATGTTCTTGAGCCATATATTATTCTACACACAGAGAAGAATGCTCAGAAGTCAACGAGACAGGGAGAAAAGCTATATAGTGGGTTCCAGCTTGGTAAAATAGACCTATGCTTATGCGTTTGGAGGTACATCTCCACTGAGAAAATTCTAGAAGGACCACTCCAACGTCAGTTCCTTGGAGCAGTGTTCTCTGACCATACTAAAAGCCATCCCACCCTGCCCCTGTTATTCTGGATTTCTTTCACATATTTGATTTTTTTTTTCATGGCCCTTATCATTACTTGAGATGTAACATATGCTGGAGCCATTTATTGTCTAGCTGGCTTCTAGAATGAGGGGCGGGACAATTTCTAAGAAAATGCCTGGCATGTTGTAGGTGTTTAATAAATATCTGTTGACTTGAATAAGTGTGCTAAACTCTTGGTGTTGGTGGTTTTTTCCTCTCTCACTGTCAAAGAGGAACAATTTGGATTCTTGATACTTAAATGGATTAGACTCTTTTTTATGTTTCATTTGAAATCCTCTGAGTAGCAAAGAAAAAAAAATCATCCCACTTAAAGATCGAGAAGTGAAAATAGCCTACTTAGGAATGTAAAAAGTGGATCTCCACGGTGGACCTGTACCTTCTCAGGAGAGAAGGTTCTCTCAGTTGCAGAAGAGGAGGCCACTGGAAATCTACTGAGATAAACTTGCTTTGAGTCAAAAGAGACTCATTAATGTTTCAACTGCTAATCCATTTAGTGTCCTATTCACCTAGATGTCTTTTCTGAGCAACCCCCTGGTGGTTTTAGAAAGATAAATTTCCAGTCACCAGGCTCAATTGACCAAAAGCAAAAGACAATTGACTGCAGAGGAAGGGACTGACTCAGTTTTTGAGATGAATGAATGGCCTCCTATCTGGCCAATGTGAAAATGAAAGGGACACTTGGAATGAGCTGATACCAGTTGGTTACATGTTATCCCAATTATAAGCTCTCCTTTCTCCTCTAAAAAGGATTAGGCCCCCTGTGAAGGGGAATCTTGTCTTCAAGTCCTACGGCCTTGACCTTCCTTTGTACTTTAAACCAGGCATGGCAGTTATTTGAGATTTTTCCTCAGCCATCTCCTTCTGAAGGGTGAGTCTTGCCCCATCAGCAGCCCCACGAACCATCTAGAAGTCAGGAGCAAAATATCCATGCATTCCGGGCAGAGGAGGGGGCTGGCTGCTTTGGCCAGCTTCCTTCTCCCTTCCCCAAACAGACCCAAGCTCCTATATAAAATTCATAAATTCTTGGCAGGAAAGAAATCCTCCCATTGGAAGGAACAGATGTTCTACGAGTAACTTTTGCCATTATACTCTGTTCCTAATATCATAGTTTTAAAGTGTGGGGGGATGTTAACTTTTTTTAAAATGTCAACATGTTCTGGGCAGCTTTTCCATCGCCATCTGTGGCATACACATCACCAATCCTCCTGCCGCCCCTTTTTAAATTTCCAGAGACTGGTTGGGAATTGGAAAGATATTAAAAAGTTGAAAGCGGAAAATTCACTTGAACAAGTATGCTAATGTATAACCTAATGCAGAAAGTAATATGATGTTTCCCTCTCAGTTGTAAATCTCAGAAACTTTCTTTCCCTTGTCCTCTTAGAACTTGGAGGGGTCTAGGAGACTTTTAACAAGGTAATTATGACCAATTAACATTCAGGGGTTATTACTGGTAACAGAGTTCCATGGGAGTAACCTATTCATAAAATTCCCTTTCTAAAGAAAGCCTCAATCCGGCTTCAAATTCAAGAGGCTACCAGGCCATTTTCACTTCGTTATCACCTCGTTAAACTGCCCACCTTAAATGCCAGGGTCCCAGGTGACCGCGGGGAAGGGTCAAGGTCAGTGGATGATGCCTCCTAACTCGCCTGGGAGTAACTTCAGAAAACGTGACCTCACTTTGGTTGGTCCAAGGTGGGGTCCTCTCCCCAGGGACAGCGATGCTGGTTTGCAGGGATTTTGGTGAGGGTTCAAAGTCAGAATTCAGTGCTCGGGCGGCGTGGGGTGTGGACTCCGCAGAACAGAAAAGAGAGGAGGGGACAGCGTGGGCGGGGCGGGGTGGGGTGGGGTGGGGTGGGGTGGGGTGGGGTGGGGAAGCAGCGGACCGACATTCAAATACGCAGGGGATCCTCCCGGAGTCCCGGCTCTTTGCCGGGGTTTCCCCTCCGCCCGGTGGGAGCCGGACGCCTCTAAATCCCCAGATGCCACGCAGGGCCCAGTGCCGGGAGCGCCACGTCCACCCCGGAAGACCCTGTCCCTGGAGCCTTTCGGTGTCCAAGTGGACCGCGCATGCAGGGCGGGGCGCAGGGGGCACCCACGTGTGGCGCTGGCCTGAACTCGGGGTCCGGGGGTGGCGGAGGCGGGGTGGGGGCCAGAACGGCGCACGCGGTCGCCAGAGCCCCTGGGCGCCTGGAGCCGGAGGCGGGCGCAGAGGCGAGCGCGGTCTGCAGTGCCCCCCTCCGGACGGCCGGGAGCAGGACGGCTCCCCGCGCCCCGCCTCTGCGTGGGAGACCCGCGCCCCTCCGCCGCTGCCGAGGCTGACCCCCTGTTAAGGAATTTAAAGTCAAGTCCAAGTGGATTCTCCTTCTGGCTCTGTCGCTTACTGGCTTTCCGCTCGTGGGAACTCGGGATTGCTGCCTCCCTTTGACTAATGTGAATACTAACCTGGACAAAATTAATGAAATAATTAAGTGAGACAATGCACTCAAGTACCTGGGTATATGGTAAGTGTTCACTAAGTGGCTGGTCTTTTATTATTATTATTATTATTATTATTAGCTGGCTAGACCTTAGATGGGGGGGTCTCACTCCAGTCTGCTCTTCTTTGGTGGGTTTGGGGGAGGACAGGGAGGGATGGTTTCTCCTCTGAAGTGGAGAAGGAACCTGAGCACTCAGCAGGGGATCCAGCCTTCCTGTGCCACTAACTCCACCTATAACTGTGGACTCGGCATCCCCTCTTTGAACCTAATATCCTCATTGCAAAATAGGAATAATCACACCCAACTCACAGAGTTTCTGTGCGATAAGAACTGCAGAACGCCTGGCCCATGGTGGATACTCGTGGCAAACCTCACTCCTAGCTGGCAGCCAGCAGATCCCAGAACACCTGTACTTATAGCACATGGCAGGTACAGTGCAAAACCCTTGTCCCTATATACACAAGCAGTGAACACACCCAGGGTCTCTTTTCTCACAACACGTGGTAGGTGCTGGGTGCAAGCTCCTCCCCCCACCCCAGTCAGTCAGCATGCCATTTATTGACTACTTACTATGTACCTGTCTGACTCAGGCAGCTGGGGCTGCAGGAGCCTCACACTGCTGGGGTCCCTCTACTTCATCTCCCCTGGAAACCCCCTTCCAAAGATGCCTCATATCTGTTTTGGAAACTAGTAGTGTCAGGAACAACAAGAATGCACACTCCTGACCACAGAGTAATAGAATGTACCGTCAGAGGACCTGGCTGTCAAGGGCGGCCCTTACCGGTTCCTGGCTGTCTATCCTGCAACCTCCCTGAACCTCAATTACCTCATCTTTAAAAACTGAGGCAATAACACTTTCTGGAATGGACCAGTGTGAGGATGAGCAGATATGTGTGTATGAAAGCACTAAACACATAATAGGTGTTCAGTAAATATTAATGTGTTATTACTTGTTTCCAGCGTGAAGCAGGTGCCCAGTGAGTACTCATCGGACTGAACTGGGCTTTCCCTCTTTACAGAGGTCTGTACTTGGGAAAGCTTCCCTTCAGGTGCCCTCCCTGTTGTCAGCTTTGCCAAATGCCAAGCCCTGTGACCTGCCTCTCCCCACCTCTTTCTAGAGTTTGCTACCTTGCATGTAGGAAGAGTGATGGATCTTTCCAGAGTTGAAAGCCTGGTTATTACTGCCTCTCTCAGACCTGCTCTGAAACCCATTGTGTCCCATTTGGAAAATGGGAAAAAACAAAAACACCGTGTCCAATCTTTATATGGGCCTTGGCAGTCACGTTGCACTATTGTGTCTGTTCTATTACTTAATCTTCAGTACGGTCGTTTTCCAGATGAACCTCACGGAGGCAGAGCGGCTGACACAGTGCTCGTTTCCATGATACACAGTTGCTGCTTGTGCTGCCACATTTTCAAGCTGCTCTCCTGGGCTGTGACATGGGGCTTCTCTCTGGCCATCGGAGCAAGCCTTCCTAGTGACTCTTTCGAAATGATAGGACATGGACTTTGCTAATACATAGCATTAGGCAAATTAGAGCTTTCCCATAATGTGACAAGGTGTGTGAAAGCTGTTACTGTGCCCAAACTATTCATTATGGGGCCGTTTGTTTAAAGGCTGTCCTGGCGGCTTGGGGACGGTGTCTTTGGCTCTCTGACTCACAGGAAGCAAAAATAAGTTACTATCAGGTGATGGTCATGCTTAGAAGCCAAACTAAAAATGAGAAGGTTTGTCATCTTTGAGAGTAGGGCAGTGGCTGCTCTTTCAAACTAGTAAGTGCCAGGCTGCTCAAAATGTAAGCTTTTCTTTGTGTCATGCATTTTTAAAATGTTGTTATTTATTTACTTATTTATTTATTTATTTATTTTGGAAGAGAGAGAGAGAGAGTAAACACACAAGCAGGGGAGGGGCAGAGAGAGAGAGAGACACACACACACACAGAATCCAAAGCAGCCTCCAGACTCTGAGCGCAGAGCCCAATGCGGGGCTCAAACCCACGAACCGTGAGATAATGACCTGAGCTGAAGTTGGACGCTTAACTGACTGAGCCACCCAGGCACCCCTGTGTCACGCATTTAAAAAAATAAAAAAGGGGCGCCTGGGTGGCGCAGTCGGTTAAGCGTCCGACTTCAGCCAGGTCACGATCTTGCGGTCCGTGAGTTCGAGCCCCGCGTCGGGCTCTGGGCTGATGGCTCAGAGCCTGGAGCCTGTTTCCGATTCTGTGTCTCCCTCTCTCTCTGCCCCTCCCCCATTCATGCTCTGTCTCTCGCTGTCCCAAAAATAAATAAACGTTGAAAAAAAAAATTTAAAAAAATAAAAAAATCGATTTACCAAGCAGTTGATCAATAATCATGGTGTGCCAATTTCTATGCTGGGCAACACACAAAGGGACATGATATGGTTTCTGTCAGCCAGCATTTCAGTCTAGTAGGAGAGATGTGTTTCTTAAGTGAGCCAATAGTCTCTCTGCAAAGTAACCACTTGGTGGGGGCTTGTGAGGCCAGGCCAAGGAAGGCGCAGGTGAGAAGCAGTTGTTGAAGGGCCCCACCCAAGACAGGCTCTCGCATAGTGTCTTAACCTCATTTTCAGACAGAGAAATGGAGGCTCTGAGAGGGGAGGATATTTGCTGGTTCATGGGGGATTCAGTTCAAAACAATTTCATATGTCGTCTTCCAGCCCAGGGCAAGTCATTGCCACTGTTGAAGAGACTTGTCTTTAATTGGGATCTGTGTACAGTGGGAATTAGAGTTTGCCCAGGTGTATACCAGCTCTTTGGCTTTCCAGGTTTCTAAACCGTGTCAGATGCAACCCCATCCTGCCTGTGTTTCAATTTTCCATGGAGTTCTATGGGAAAAGAAGTATGACTTCCGGTCTCTGTGTTTACGCTGGAAGTTGAATGAAACCATTTCTCTTACTTGCTCCCAAAAGGATTGGTTTTATTTAGCAAACAAATACATCAGGTATCTCAAGCTTTTGGGGGATGAAACGAGTTTTTGTTGTTGTTTCTTATTCAGTTTTATTGATATGTAATTGTGCACCCAAAACTGCATATATTTAATGTATAAAATTTAGTGAGTTCGGACAGATGCATACACCCATGATTCTATCACCATTGTCAAGGTAATAAACATATCCATCACCTTCAGAAGTTTCCTCGTGCCCCTTTGTGTGTGCGTGTGCGTGCGTGCGTGTGTGTGTGTGTACGTGTGTGTTGTTGCTTTTGTGACAGGAATAGTTAACATGAGATTTACCCTGTTCACAAATTTTTGAGTGTATAACACTGCATTGCTAACTGTAGGCACTAGGTTGTACAGCAGATCTCTAGAACTTACTCATCTTGCATAACTGAAACTTTATACCCATTGAGCAACAACTCCATTTTCTCCTCTCCCAGCTGTTGGCAACCACACTCTATTTTCTTAATTTTTAAAAAAATTTATTTATTTTGAGAGAGAGAGAGAGAGAGAGAGAGAGAAAGAGTGCACTGTGTGCACACAAGCAAGGGGAGGGTCAGAGAGAGAGAGAGAGAGAGAATTCCGGCTGTCAGCACAGAGCCTGACAGGGAGCTCCATCCCACAAACTGTGAGATCATGACCGGAACTGAAGTCAAGAGTCAGTCGCTTAACCGACTGAGCCACCCAGGTGCCCCATTTTCTGCTTCTCCGTTTGCCTAATTTAGATACCTCATATAAGTGGAATCATGCAGTATTTGTCCCTCTGTGACTGGCTTATTTCACTCAGTATGACGTCCTCCAGGTTTATCCATTTTGTCACAATTGTTATAATTTCCTTCTTTTTTTAAAGCTGAATAATATCCCACTGTATTCATGTAACACATTTACTTTATTCAGCTGTTGATAAACATTGGGTTGTTTCCATATCTTGGCTATTGGGAAGAGTGCTACAATGAAAATGCGAGTGCAGATACCTCTTGGAGATCCTGATTTCAAATATTTTGGATATATATCCAGAAGTAGGATCACTGGACCATATGGTAGTTCTATTTTTAATTTTTTGAGGAATGTCTATAGTGGTTGCACCACTCTATATTTCTCTCAACAGTAAACAAGGGTTTCAGTTTCTCCACATCCTTGCCAACGCTTGTTATCTTTAGTTTAGTTTAGTTTTGTTGTCAGTAATAACCATCCTACCTACCAGGTAGGTAATAACCAACCTGTCTCATTGTGATTTTGATTTTATTTCTCTGATGATTAGTGATGTTGAGCACCTTTCCATATATCTAGTGGACATTTGTATATCTTTGGAAAAATGTCTATTCTAGTCCTTTGCCCATTTTAAAAATTGGACTATTTGTTTTTTGTTTGTTTTTTGCTATTAAGTTGTATGAATTCCTTGTGTGTTTTGGACATTAACTTCTTATCAGATAAGTGGCTTGCAAATATTTACTCTTTTTTCATTCTGCTGATTGTTTACAATTAAGAAGCTTTTTCTTTTAAGTTTATTATTATTATTATTATTTTTTTTTTTTTTTGAGAGAGAGAGAGAGTGTGAGGAGGAGCAGAGAGAGGAAGACAGAGAATCTGAAGTGGGCTCCGTGCTGATAGCAGAGAGCCTGAAGTGGGGCTGAACTCACTAACTGTGAGATCATGACCTGAGCTGAAGCTGGATGCCCAACTGACTGAACCACCCAGGGGCCCCTGTACAGACACTGTTTATGATGTAGTCATGATGAAGTCTCATGCATCTATTTTTTGTTGCCGGAGCTTTTTTAGAAAATCATTGCCAAAACCAACGTCAAGAAACTTTCCTTCTGTGTTTTCGTCTAGGAATTTATAAGTTGCAGATCCTCAAAGACTTAAGAAGTCTTTGATTTGTTTTGAGTTGATTTTTGTGCCTGGTGTAATATAGGGGACCAAAATTGCGTGTGGATATCCAATTTTCCAAACATTGTTTGTTTGGAAAGAGGTGATCCTTTCCCCATTGTGTATTCTGCACACCCTTGTTGAAGACCAGTTAATCATATATGCTTGGATTTGTTTCTGGGCTCTTTATTCTATTCTATTGGTCTGTTTGCCTTAATGCTAGGACCATGCTGTGTATTTATTTTGATTTTTAAGTAGGCCCTACAGCCAGCATGGAGCCCAACGTGGGGCTTGAACTCATGACCCTGAGAAGAGACCTGAGCTGAGATCAACAGTCCGATGCTTAACTGACTGAGCCACCCAGGCACCCTACCATGCTGTTTTAATTACTATAGCTTTGTAAAATTTTAGAAGTCAAAAAGTGTGATGATTCCAGCTTTGTTCTTTTTTTCTCAAAATCACCTTGGCTACTCTGGGTCTTTTGTGGCTCCATATAAATTTTAGGGTTGTGTTTTCTATTTCTGTAAAACAAAACAAAAGAAAACAAAACCACCATTGGGATTTTGATGGGGATAGCTTTGAATCTGTAGATCACTTTGAGCGGCATGGTCATTTTAATAATATTAAATCTTCCAATCCGTTAACATGGGTAACCATTTCATTTATTTTTGTTTTCATTAATTTCTTTCATTAATGTTTTATAGTTTTTGGTGTATGTCTTTCACCTCCTTGGGTAAGTTAGCTGCCAAAGATTTTTTTCTTTTCGATGCTATTGTAAGTAGAATTGTTTTCTTAATTTTTTTTTTCAAATGTTTGTTGTTATTGTGTAGAACACAGGTGGTTTCATATGCTGATTTTGTATCCTGCAACTTTACTAAATTCATTTATTAGTTCCAACAGTTTTTTCATGGAGTTTTTAGGAATTTCTACTTATAAGGTCATGTTATCTGCAAACAGACATTTGATTTCTTCTTTTCAGATTTAAATTTTTTATGCTTATTTATTTATTTTTAAATTTTTTAACATTCTATTTTGAAAGATGAAGAGAGACAGAACAAGAGCAGGGGTGGGGCAGAGAGAGAGAGGGAGACATAGGGTCCAAAGCAGGACCCAGACTCTGAGCGGTCAGTACAGAGCCCGACGCAGGGCTCGAACTCACAGACCAAGAGATCATGACCTGAGCTGAAGTCGGACGCTTAACTGACTGAGCCACCCAGGCGACCCTATGCTCATTTATTTTTGAGAGAGAGACAGAGACAGAGCAGGTTCCAAGCTCCAAGCTGTCAGTACAGAGTCTGACACAGGGCTCGAACCCATGAACTGTGAGATCATGACCTGAGTCAAAGTCAGACGCTTAACTGACTGAGCCACCCTGGCACCCCTCTTCCTTACAGATTTAGATGCTTTTTATTCCCTTTTCTTGCCTAATCGCTCTGGCTAAGACTTCCGGTAGTATGTTTAATAGATACGACAAGAGTGGCCATCCTTGTCTTGTTCCTGATGTTAGAGGAAAAGTTTTTAGTTTTTCATTATTGAGTATGATGTTAGGGGTAGGCTTGTGATATACACCTTTACTATGTTGAGGTGTGTTCCTTCTATACCTAGTTTGCTAAGTGTTTTGTATCATGAAAGAGTGTTGAATTTTGTTAAATGCTTCTGCATCTATTAAGGTGATTTTATTCTTTTTTACCCCTCATTCTGTTACTGTGATATATCACATTTATTGGTTTGCATATATCAAACTATCTTTGCTTCCCACTGAAAAATGGTGAATGATCCTTCTAAAAAGCTGTTGAGTTTGGTTTGCTAGTATTTTGCTGTGAATTTTTGCATCGTTGTTCATCAGGGATATTGGCCTAGGATTTTCTTTTCTCGTAGTGTCCTTGACTGTCTCTGGTATCAGGGTAATACTTATAAAATGAGTCTGGGAGTGTTCTCTACTTTTCATTTTTTTGGAAATGTTTGAGAAGCATTGGCATGAATTCTTTAAATGTTTTATAGAATTTGCCAGGGAAGCTATCTGGTCCTGGGCTTTTCTTTGTTAGGGGGGTTTTGATTACTGCTTCAGACTCTTTACTTGTTATTGATCTGATCAGATTTTCTATTTCTTCACGATTCAGTCTTGGTAGATTGTATGTTACTAGGAATTTATCCATTTCTTCAAGGTTATCCAATTGTTGGCATATAATTGATTATCGTAGCCTCTTACGGTCCTTTATATTTGTGTCATCAGTTGTCATATCTTCTATTTTATTTCTACTCTTTTATTTGAGTCTTCTCTTTTTTCTTATTCTAGCTGAAAGTTTGTCAATTTTATCTTTTCAGAAAACTGACTCTTAGTTTTATGGATCGTTTCTTTTCTTTTTTTAATTCTCAGTTTCCTATATTTCTGCTCTTATTTTTGCTAAATGGGGGCTTTCATTGTTCTTCTTTTTCTGGTCCCTGAGGCATAAAATTAGGTTGTTTATTTGAGATGTTTCTTCTTTCTTAATGTCAGCATTTATTGCCGTACGCTTGCCTCTTACTACCTTTGCTGTATCCCATATGTTCTGGTATGTTGTGTTTTCGTTTGTACTTATCTCAAGATATCTTTTTATTTCCCTTTTGATTTCTTCTTTGACCCACTGGTTGTTAGGATTGTATTGTTTGATTTCCACGTATTTTCAAATTTTCAAATTTTCCTCCTGTTATTTTCTAATTTCATACCATTGTGGTTAGAAAAGATACATGGAGAAGATGATTTTAATCCTCTTAGATTTTTAAGACTTTTGTGTCCTAACATGTGACGCATCCTAGAGAATAGTACATGTGCACTTGAGAAGAATGTGTATCCTGCTGCTGATGGATGGAATGTTCTATATATGTCTTATGTTACTCTCAACAAATACATATATGTGCATACAAAAAGAAGACCTCTTAGTACTGTCCTTTCGTGTGTGTGTGTGTGTGTGTGTAAGGTGGGGGAGAGGGTCAGAGGAAGAAAGAGAAAGAATCTTAAGCAGGCTCCACACTCAGCGGGGAGCCCTACACGGGGCTTGATTCCACAACACTGGGATCATGATCTGAGCAGAAGTTAAGAGTCAGACACTCAACTGACTGAGCCACCCAGGTACCCCATGAAGACCTCTTACTAACTACTGTCCTTTAAAGGCATAGGCTCTGTTTCCGATTCTGTGTCTCCCTCTCTCTCTGCCCCTCCCCCGTTCATGCTCTGTCTCTCTCTGTCCCAAAAATAAATAAACGTTGAAAAAAAAAATTAAAAAAAAAAATAAAGGCATAGGCTCAAAAAGTATTCTTGGAGAACATTAATAAAGAAACACAAATATAAATGGAAGGTCTTTTATCATTCAGTTCTCACTAGTCCTGGGATAGGAGGTATTATCTCTATCTTAGAACTCAGGGAGCTGAAGCTTAGCTAGCATAGCAAGCCTGATATTCCAATCTCTGCTTTGTAACAGAATTATGTGGGAATTCTAAACAATCATGGACCCCAAGCCTGCCTGGTGACCCATGGCATGATCTTTCATGTGTTCTGTTGTTTCGCTGGCCAACCTCTACCAGTCCCTTGCAGTCACTGAGGCTCAGGTTTTACTCCCCTACCTTCCAGTTATTAATGTCATGAATAAAGAAGATAAAGAAGATAAGTGGAAAAATTAATGGCATTACTACTCTTATCTCTATTTGCTTTTTGCAGTTGTGTGAGTTTGGCATTTCATAAACTCAAACGTAAGAGAGTTTCATGCCATTACCTTGTTTCATTACTCTATCAGCATCTAGAATGAATGGTGCCTGGCATGTAATAGATGCTTAATACATATCTGGAAGGAGTGGGCAAATGACTAAGGACACCAGTATGGGAGAATCAGGTGTCTCAGCAGGTTCTCACTTTGATTGAACTCAGTCCTCTTGTGAGTGTGCCCCAGACCAGCCCCCCCCCCCCCCCGAGAAAGCTATTCCTCCTTAATAGTGGCCCCAGCTGCTGACTGTTGCTAATGGTCTCAGCTAATGAATGAAGAGGTGATCTGTTAAAGGTGAGATGATCTGAAAACTTCAGGACTTGGGAATGGTAGTAACCATTGTCTTGTTCTGCCATTTAGGAAGTAGTTTTTAGAACGGCAAGGGGCTTTCAAGTTTGTCCAGGTAACAAAGCTATTCTGACTTTCTTTACAAAACACCATGCATCCTGAAATCCCTAAATATATTCTTTTATCTTATCATCTGCCTGCTGGGGTAACAGGATTTTATTTATTTTTTTTTTAAGTGTATTTATTTATTGGGGGGGGGGGAAGAGAACAAGCAGGGGAGGGTCAGAGAGAGAGGCGGACAGAGGATCCAAAGCAGACTCTGTGCTGACAGCCGAGAGCCCAATGTGGGGCTCTAACTCACGAACCATGAGATCATGACTTGAACCGAAGTTGGACATTTAACCAACTGAGCCACCCAGCTGCCCCTGGGGTAGCAGATTTTTTTAAATGGCAGGCCCGGGTCAAATCTCCACTTAGAATAGCCAGGGGGCCTTGTAGAATTCACAGAACCACTTTGAACCTTATATTCATCCTTTTTCCAATGGGCAGTTGGAGGGACAAAAGGAAACAACCAATGGGAAGTGTCTGTATACAGCTGGCTGTTACAAATATGAGTTCTGGAGCATATTTGAGAAGCCCTACCTGACCTTCTCCAGCTCCTCCAAAGCACTGACCCTTCAAGTCCCCTGGCACTCACTTCCTTCCCCATGAAACTGTGGTTAAAGAAACTTGAGGCTAGAAGCCTAGAAACCACTCCTGACATACCTACTTTTTTTTTTATTTAAAAAAAATTTTTTTTAACGTTTATTTATTTTTGAGACAGAGAGCGACACAGCATGAACGGGGGAGGGTCAGAGAGAGAGGGAGACACAGACTCTGAAACTGGCTCCAGGCTCTGAGCTGTCAGCACAGAGCCCAACGCGGGGCTCGAACTCACAGACCGCGAAATCATGACCTGAGCTGAAGTCGGGCACTTAACCGACTGAGCCACCCAGGCGCCCCGACATACCTACTTTGTAAGGGCGGGAACCTGGTTAGGTTACATAACCTGGCTGAGCCTCAGTTGCATCATCTGTAAAATGGGGAAGACAATAGGGCTTGTTAATAAGAATTAAGTGGGTAATGCATAGTAAAGTGTCTAACATAGTGTCTGCCTCAGAGTAAGCATTCCATAAATGTTGCCTATTTTTATCACTATAATTGTGAACTGGATCAAATTTCTTGGGTGTTAGGGAAAGGAATGCAGGCTGCTGTTCAGTCACTAATGCTGATAACGCCATCTCTTAGAAGAGCCTGTCAGAGTGAAGCTTATCAGGCTCCTGATGTTTGATGGTTTTTGGCTCTGGCTCATGCGCCCATTTGCTCCATGCCCTTCGGGTCTAAGACACCCCCTCCCCCATCTTTAGGCCTTAGCCTTCCCCTCTCCTCTCTGGTCGTTTGAAGGAACGGGTCTAGGTCTCCAACGGCACTGAATGTGCCCTTTGCTACAAGTTGGAGGAGCTCATCAAAAAGGTCACTTTTGGGGCGCCTGGGTGGCGCAGTCGGTTAAGCGTCCGACTTCAGCCAGGTCACGATCTCGCGGTCGGTGAGTTCGAGCCCCGCGTCAGGCTCTGGGCTGATGACTCAGAGCCTGGAGCCTGCTTCCGATTCTGTGTCTCCCTCTCTCTCTGCCCCTCCCCCGTTCATGCTCTGTCTCTCTCTGTCCCAAAAATAAATAAACGTTGAAAAAAAAAATTAAAAAAAAAAAAAAAAAAGTCACTTTTCTTCTATCCTATTTTAATTCCTTGCCCTGAAAGCAAAAGAGAGTCCAGATTAATTTTACTCACCATGGCTGTGCGTTGTGACTCTCAAGGGCCAAGTCTGGTACCTTGAGACAAGACTCCATGCGGTCAAAACCTCTTTCAAATTGACTGACAAAACTTGGAATATGGATGGTACGGAAGACAAAAGTATCAGTGTAAATAGATGAAGCCAGTCTCTGAAGTTCAATGGAGCTGAATGTACTTAATATGTGCTGATGTACTTAGGGGTAAAAAGCCATCAAGCATGTAACTCGCATGTAACTCACTCTGAAACAGAGTGAAACCTTTTTTTTTCTTTTTAACATTTATTCATTTTTGAGAGTGAGAGAGACAGAGCATGAGCAGGGGAAGGGCAGAGAGAGAGAGAGAGAGAGAGAGACATAGAATCTGAAGCAGGCTCCAGGCTCCAAGCTGTCAGCACAGGGCCCGACGCAGGGCTTGAACTCACAGACGGCGAGATCATGACCTGAGCTGAAGTTGGACACTTAACCAACTGAGCCACCCAGGCACCCCAAAACAGAGTAAAATCTTAACAGTAGGTGAATCTGGGTAAAGGGTATGTAAGGTGATTAATTTATACTTTTTTTTTCCTGTAAGTTGGAAATTATTTCCAAATAAACATTTAAAAATAAAAACCTAGGGAGGCCCGTGGGTGGCTCAGTGGGTTAAGCATCCGACTTCGGCTCAGGTCATGATCTCATGGTTTATGAGTTTGAGCCCTGCGTCGGGCTCTGTGCTGACAGCTCAGAGCCTGGAGCCTGTTTCAGATTCTGTGTCTCCTTTCTGCCCTTTCCCTGCTCGTGCTATCTCAAACATAAATAAACATTAAAAAAAATTAAAAAACAAACAAGCAAAAAACCTAGGGGCTCCTGGGTGGTTCAGTCAGTTAAGTGTCTGACTCTTGGTTTCCCCTCAGGTCATGATCTCGTGGTTTGTGGGTTTGAGCCCTGCATCGGGCTCTATGCTGACAGCGGGGAGCCTGCTTGAGATTCTCTGTCTCTGTCTCTCTGTCTCTCTGCCCCTCCCCTGCTCAAGTTCTCTCTCTTTCAAAATGAATAAACTTGAAAAAAAATTTTTTTAATGTTTTTATTTTTGAAAGAGAGAGAGAGAGAGAGAGAGACACAGTGTGAGTGGGGGAGGGGCAGAGAGAGAGGGAGACACAGAATCCGAAGCAGGCTCCAGGCTCCAAGCTGTCAGCACAGAGCCCAACACGGGGCTCAAACTCAACACACGGCCAGATCATGACCTGAGCCGAAGTTGGACACTGAACCGGCTGAGCCACCCAGGCGCCCCAACTTACTTTTTTTTTTTTTTACTTTTTTTTTTTTCAACGTTTATTTATTTTGGGGACAGAGAGAGACAGAGCATGAACGGGGGAGGGGCAGAGAGAGAGGGAGACACAGAATCAGAAACAGGCTCCAGGCTCTGAGCCATCAGCCCAGAGCCTGACGCGGGGCTTGAACTCACGGACCGCGAGATCGTGACCTGGCTGAAGCCGGACGCTTAACCGACTGCGCCACCCAGGCACCCCAACTTAAAAAATTAAAACTAAAAACCTAATAAAGAACAAGAAACCCATGACTGTTTTGTTAATCCCTACCTGCTAACATGAGTGCTATAAAGCAGATAGATGAAGTTCTAGAGTAAAGGTTTCCAAGCAAATCCTCCATTATAAATTCCTGAGTTTCCAGGAGTATGCAAATCCTTTTCAAGCCAGTCACCCAATGGGTTTTTATGCAGTGTCTTCTGTTCCTGCTGCTAATAGTTGCCAGGTATGGTTGAAGTAACCTCTAGAGGCTCACACACTAAATGGCTTGCTCAAGGTCACACAGTCAGCATGTGGTAGACCCTGGCTTCGGGTCTGGAGATGTCCGTCTTCAAACCCCGTGCTGTTTTCCCCCTCCCCGACCATGTGCCAACATGGGCCCCGCCCTGTGGGAATTTACTAAGATTCCAGGGGACAGTACACACTTACATAAAAAAGAGACCAGATCTTGCATATAAATCATATATGGGATTGTAGAAACAGCTGTAAAAATAATGGCATCACCACAGAAGGATTAAAATGGAGTGCATTTCGGTCACAGAACAGGCTTTGTGAGATTTTAGCAGGAACTCTGCAGACGGTATCTACAATTAAAAGGAAACCCGTAGATGTTTTATAAGCGATGTGTTTCAAAACCATATACACAGGAGGAAAGAAATATGTTACATCTGCTACCACACTTGCCATCTTACATCTCATCTTCCAAACGGTGGGACGTTGTCATTGTTTTGCCTGATCCTTCATTTCCAGCAAACTTGCTGGGCATTTGCAGATGATCCCTACCAGTGTTGGCCAACAATTGATTCCAAGTTCCCCTTTACTGGGTATCCAGACCTCCCCTGGACAAACGATAAACGGGCCCTCCTAATCCTGTCTGGCCATCCAGCTGAAGTGAGGGTAGAGCTGATTTCTAGAGACTGCGACAGAAATGGCACTGCCCATTCAGTTCCCCTCACCAGAAGCTTTTAAACAGGATCATCTGCATTTCATAAGACTAAATCTCTGACACAAAAGCAAATAAAATGTCTTCTAAGGAACTTTTTTTTTTTTTTGGTTTAATCTTTTTTTTTTTTTTTTTTTTTTTAAGTAGGTTTCACACCCAACGCAGAGTCCAATGCAGGGCCTGGACTTAGGACCCTGAGATCAAGAACTGAACTGAGATCAAGAGTTGGATGCTTAACCGAATGAGCCACCCAGGTGCCCCTCTAAGGAAGTTCTTCCGGGCAAATTCTCTAAGCCTCAGTTTCCCCTCTGCATAAGCTGTGGCTAATATGCAGATGGCCGATTTCCAGCAAAGACTCAGTGAGGTAACGTATGTGAGAGAAGCCACACCGGAATAATAATAACCTTTTTCTCGAGCACTTGCTCCGTGCCAGGTACTGTGCAGAGCATCTGACACACCACGTTAGGGAGATACTACAGAAAAGCATGGCTGAATGTGGCTTCTAGAGTTAGCCTGGCTCTCAATACTGGATCTGTCACTTACTAGCTATGATCTGGAACAAAGAATTTAACCCACCTCTACCTTGGTTTCCTGTTTGTAAAATGGGGATAGTAACAGTACTTCCTGAGCAGCATGCTGGGGTAACCCATGTAAAGTACTTAGTACAGCGACAGGTGCTTTATAAGAGTATGGGAGTTATTTGCTACTGTTAGCTCATTTGATTACCCCAGCAACCCCTGGAGATCAGGATTGTTACTACTTTCAGTCTCAGATGAGACAGCCAGCGGTCGTGGAGACAACGTCTCTGCCCAGAGTGTCACGGCAAGTCCCCCACAGAACCCCAACCTGACCTCAACACTGGCCAGCTCCAAATTCCCTGCATGTTCTTGACCACCTCAGCTGCCCCTGGCTTTGCAGAACTCCGGGGGTCATTATTACATTCCGCGTACCCCTACGGGATCTGGCACCGCCGTGCTTCTTCGGATGAGCAGCCTGAACTAGTAACGAGCATCTTCCTGAAAGCAAGATGCAGGTGATGACTCTAGCTCAGAGCACCAATGTCCTTCCTCTTCTCATTACTCCCCAACAGGTAAAAACGTTAAGGCACTCTCCGCATTATATACCCAAACTTGTATTTATATTGGAAGCCCGTACGTGCGTTTACATATAGCCAGGTGTGCACGGGGCCATATGTAGAGTGTATGGGTATTTGTAAATTATATACATCAGCTACTGTAGTAATACAGCATGCGCATTATAAAATGCATAGACATTATTAAAGAATGGCATGATAGTAAGCAGAAATTGGGAGTTCAATTCTTTTGTCCAGCCCCACAGGGGGTCAGGCCAACCTCCAGAATCGCTGCTCCAAAGCGGTAAGGTACCGTGTGGCAGGCAGGAGAGCCAGCACTCGGATCACCCGAGGGGGCTCGTTACAGATGTCTGCGACCACCACCCCCAATCGGGATCTCTGTAGAGGGACCGGGAGTGAGCATCTAAAAGATGCTCCCAGGTGATTCTGAAGTTCAGGATGTTTGAGTAGATTTCCAAGGCCTTAGATCTAGAACATGCATATGAATCCCAGCCCACATATCTTCTTGAAGCCTCAGTTTGTTCATCTGTAAATGAGAACAATCCCTATTCTCAAGGGAGATGAAGTAAAGATGCCTAACAGTGCCTGCACTGATTTTCAAACCTTAAAAAATGTGGTCTCTGGTAAGGAATACATTTTGCGTCACAACTGGTACACACACGTACGCAAATTTGTGTCTTGCTTGTGTGTTAAGTGCAACAGAGACCAGGGAACCATACTCTCACCCTTGCTACAGGCAGCATCTCTGGAGAGTTTCTGATGGAGTTGATTCTGATTTCATTTAAGAAACAATACCGGTAGGGGCGCCTGGATGACTCAGTCAGTTGAGCGTCAGACTCTTGATTTCAGCTCAGGTCATGATCTCAGGATTGTGGGCTAGAACCCCGTGCTGAGCGTGAAGCCTGCTTGGGATCTTCCCTCTCTCTCTCTCTCTCCCTCCACCCCTCTTCCCCACTCACGCCTGCTCTCTCTCTCTAAAATAAAAAATTTAAAAATTTAAAAAAAGAAATAGAGGTAGAGCTCCTGGATGGCTGTTCTGGTTGAGAGTTGCCCTTCGTAAAGTTCTGCGTGCACGATTTCAGCATAGCCTGGATGTTCACAACAATCCTGGGAGGTGAGAAGTAGGTTGGTACCGAGGAAGCTGGAGAAGAAGGGACTAACAGATTTGGGTCTAGGGGCTTCCCTTCAACCCACGTGACTCTACACTGTCCTGTGTCACCTCAGCCTAGCCTCCCAGATGGTCCCCACAAGACTTTTTGGACACTGAGGCTGAGGTCACTCTCACTTTTGAGGGTCCTGGTATATTTTGAAAGATGAAGAAGTGCCAAAAGAGGAGGAGAACTATCATCTTTAACAAACCAATGCCCTGGACATACAAACACATCAACAGCAATGACTGTTGTACCCTTATTTGGGTCATTGTACCCAATGACCGTATATACCCTTATTTGGAGATTATATTAGAAGCCTAAGTTTGAGACCATTCATGATGTGGGACCCTATTCAAATAACCTTCCCATGCCTCTCCCCCTTGACAGGGGAGAGGTCCCCATCGCCAAACTCATTTCGCATGAATCTCCTTTGATGGAGGTTGGTGGTGACCTTGCTGGGACAGGTCAGGCTGGGAGCCAGCCATTAGTGAGCCAAGGAATGAGAGGAGCCAAAGTCATGGACAAAGTGAGTAAAAGTACTTTCCCAAGGCACAGCTCTAACAGGCAGGAGTGAACCAGGATAGTAACTGAAGCACGGGCTTCTTGAAGGAGTATTGATACGAGATGAGAGAGATTGAGCTCATGGAAAAATGACAGGAGGATCTATCTAATGGCCAGGTTGAATTTGAAGACACAAAAGGAGAAATTATAGTGGGGAAAGACGGGGAAATACGCAGATGCAGACTGGGAGGAATCAGCCTTTTGTAAAAAGTTACCTCCAGGGGCACCCGGGTGGCTCAGTTAGTTGAATGTCCGACTTCAGCTCAGGTCATGATCTCACTGTCTGTGAGTTTGAGCCCAATATTGGGCTCTGTGCTGACAGCTCAGAGCCTGGAGCCTGCTTCAGATTCTGTGTCTCCCTGTCTCTGTCCCTCCCCTGCTGGCTCTCTGTCTCTCTGTCAAAATAAATAAACATTAAAAAAAATTAAAAAAAAATAAATAAAAAGGTACCTCTTTCCCCTCCAGAATCAAACGTGATAGGTAACCCGCATCACCATGCAACCAAACAACAGATGAAGGAAAGTGTCTCCTTATAGGATTTTCCAAACGACATATGCAAATAAAATGCTGGAATTAGAATATCACCATCTTGCAAACCCCTGTTGGATTAATGGATGTAGACATTGAGCATCAATTGCTGCTCACATCAAAAAAGAAGTGAAAACAAGACATTCTGTGTCCCCTGATGAAAGAATGCGGTGGCCCCTATAAGGTTGCCGAAGGGATCACTTCTGTATCTGACAAAGACTTTGGGTCCAGCTACCACTTTGCAAGGAATACAGGGGATGGAGGGAAATGTTGAGCTTCGCCAAGAACACGCAACCAGCAAAATTCAAACTGTGAGAAACCACTGGTCAGTCTCTAGAGTTCTTCAAAATATAAAGTGTGTGGAAAGGAAAAGGATGAAGGGGAAACCCACAGAGGGAAAGAGATGTAAAAGATACATTCATTTTTTAAAAACAAAAATTCTTATAATGTTTAAAAAAAAATTTTAATGTTTATTGATTTTTGGAGAGAGCATGCGCAGGGGAGGGGCAGAGAGAGAGGAAGACACAGAAACTGAAGCAGGCTCCGGGCTCAACTCAGAGCTCACACAGACGCTTAAATATGCCTAATTAGATGATAAATTCAAGGAAGCAGCAATTTTTAGGGAGGGTCGGGGCTGTGACTAGGAAAAGGCACGTAGAGAGCTTTTGCGGGGGGGAAACCAGAGTTCTGTTTCTTGGCTGGTGGAGTTTTAAAAACATGTGTGTCTTATTTGAGCCTTGAAAAAATTGAAATACAATTTCTAAGGCCTCAGGTGCTAACGATACAGATAACAAAGCGATTGTGTTAATAAAGAGAGGCCAGTGTCTGGGATTTGCCTGACAATAACACAGAAGAGGGGTCAGAGGATGAAGGTACAGCAGGGCCATGACTGGCCGCGGGGTGGTGATTCTTGGGGTCACTTGATGGATCCATGGGTGTCCATTATTACTCCATTCTGTCTGCCTCTGTGAATGTTTTAAACTCTCTAAAATTAAAATTAGAATGAAAAAAAAAAGAGATGTGTGTCTTATAATAGTTCACTAAGCTACACGATGTATTTGTGTCGTTTTCTGTACCTGAGCTTTATTTTACAAGGTTAAAAATATCCGAGGCAGCGTCCTCCAGTTTTACATGCCTATGGCCTTCAGCTCTGGCACCCAATGCAACACTTAAGGCGTCAATGACTGTGGTTCTTCAAAACCCTCCCAGTTCAGCAGCTGTCTTCCTTCTCCCGGCACCACCAAGAGCGAGAACTTGTAGCTCGACACATGAGAAATAACAGAGGATTTGGCATTAGAGAGACCTGGACCAAAGCCTCCTGTCTACACGTGTCACTTGCTGCCTTCTACCTAATAGTTGCACGGTGTTGTGTAAGGTCCCCGATCCCAGGGAGCTTCAATTTCCTCATGTATCAAATAGGAATAATGCATTGTCGTGAGGATTAGGTAAGTGTGTGCAATGGTATACCATAGATGTTCAAGTGATACCATTACTATAATTATTTTTATGAGTCAAAGAACAGGCTGACCAGGTTCTGGGACCTGGAAAGCGTGTGAGTCCACCACCATGTTGGAGAGTCATTCTGATTGTTCCCAGAGCTGCCCTAAGCCCACTGGTCTTTTCTCTTCCTGACTTCTGCTTTCTCATGAGGACAGGCCCAAGCAGGGAGGAATGGAGTCATACCTTTGAGGGCTGGGAGCACGTGACGCTCTTCGGGGTGTCTTTCCCTGAGGATGTTATATAAGGAATCGATGAGTCACCCTTTCAGTAACAAAGCCAATGTCAAAAAAAAAAAAAAAAAAAAACCCACCTTCATTGACTTTCCCATCATGGGTTCTACTCTTGGGAGGTACGGGCTCGTCCGCAGAAAGCCACCTAGTCCCCCATCTTCCGCCAACACTACTGAGGCCACCAGGACCTGTCTGACACTCCACCTCTTCGAAGATAAATCTAGGTAACATCTTTCTCCTCCAGGGGACATTTGGAAGTTTTTGGAGACTTTTGGTTGTCAAAGCTGGGAAGATGCTACTGACATCTACTGGGTAGAGACTAGGCAGGGATGCTGCTGAACATTCTGCATCACGCAAGACAGATCCTCACAACAAAGAAATATCAGGCCCCAAATGTCCATAATGCCACGGTTGAGACACCCTCATCTAGAGGGAAGTGGGCAAAGAGGATTGTGGCCTGCCACCTCCAGGTCCTGCCCCAGGCACCCCAGCCTGTGCCCAGTTTACAGACGGAACACTCAAGGCCGTGAGAGGTTCTATGGCTTGCCCAAAGTCACCGAGCTGTCGGAGATATGGTTTCCTGAGGCTCATTCTCTGTTAGAGATCACATCCTCAAGATTTCCTGATAATTGAGATTTATGGCACCTCTTTCAAATATGACCTTCCAAGGACACCCTGAACCACAAGAAGGAAGTGGTGGTTTCCCCCGACCTTAAGAGTTGCTCGTAGAACAAACTCACTCGTTTCCCTGACTCTGAGATGGTCCAGCCCAGCTCCCAAGCGAGGCACACGAGCCCTTTCAGGCTCGGGTCCCTTTCGTTGCTGTAGCTTCGGTCACACCTCTCTCGGCTCACGCTTCTCTCCCAGGGCTTCCTCCACACCCCACGGCCTTACAGCCACGTCTTTGTTCACTGTTTGCCAAATTGGTACCCATTCCTCCTGAGGATACCAGGTTATTTTAGGGAGATAAAAAAATGACTGCTTTTCACTTGAATACTTAGGTATTTGTTTTCATGTGTATCAGGAGAAAAGAAACTAGCAAGCAGCCCCATGATATAGATCCGAAGCAGGCTCTGTGCTGACACCAGAGAGCTGGACACAGGGCTCAAACCCACAAACCATGAGATCGTGACCTGAGCCGAAGTCAGACACTTAACTGACCGAGCCACCCAGGCGGCCCTGAAGTGTCTCTTTACACTTTCCCCTGCCTGTTCTCCTTCCTGTGTCCCCCGCTTGCCTCCCTGCCTCCTCACCTAGTGCACCCCTCACCCAGCTCCGGCCTATTCAGGCTGGAAAACACCACAGAGGCTTCCGTTCCTCCAGAAGCTTTTCTGACCCCCATCCCGCTTCTAGCCCAGGCTGGGTCAAGTGTTTCCTCTGTGAACTCCAGGAGGCAGGACATACAGCTAAGTTGTGTCTCAAGTAACACTGCCTACCTAGCACAGCCCCCGACTGAGTGGAGCGGGCTCTGGGCAATTGTTGAAGAGCAGGGACAAAGCACTGCTTTTTACTGTGGGGCTCCTGTCCCCAGCTCAGCCGGAAACGAGCTCCTGACCAGAACCTCAGCCACAAGCCGGGGCTTAGGAGCATTTCAACTTCACCTCCGCGATCATCCGAATAAGGACCGAGTACCGTGTGGCCTTGCACCCCAACCACGTGTATACAGCCTGTTGCCGTGTGCCCAAGAGTCTCTGAACTCCAGCCTGGGGGACCTGCTTCGGTTTGCATTTAGCCAGATCAGTTTTTCCCCCTCTGAGCTTCAGTGTCCCCAGCCCTAAAATGGGATGGGGGAGGAATACCCACCTCCCAAGGTTTCCGTGAGTTTTGATCTGAGTGCGTGGCTGTGGAAGCATTTTGCAAAGCATAAACACTTTTGAATGAATGGAAGGGGTTGTTATTTTTAAGCTCATAAATGAGGACAGCCTGGTGCTCTGGGGTTTTTTCAGTGTGATGCTGTGTAACTAGAATAACCGGATTGCATGTTCGTGCATCTATACATGCATGCGTGCACACACCCTGCTTACAGAATGTGGTTTTGAGGCCTCTCCAAGATCCAGCAAACGCAAGCAGCTCGGAGAAGACAACTAGGACACGACAGCTCAGAAGGGCGAAGTCTGAGAGGAGACGTAGACGAGCAAAATCCAGAAACAGTTTCTTCCCTTCAGACATTTACCAGCACTTGCTTGAGTAGCTCCTCTAGGACGTGGGGTTAAAGGATGTGTCTCCGCCCTCGACAACAGTCTATTCCATCAGGGAGACCCGCGTGTGAAGGAGAGCTACCATGCTGAGTGATGACCACTGGGACTCACGACACTTGGGGGACTGCAGGAATTCCCAGATGTGGCCCCAGATCCTGGGGAGTCAAGGTCCACTGCAAGACAGATGAGAAAGAGGCTGTTTTAAGATGAAAGAAATGAGGGGCGCCTGGGTGGCTCAGACGGTTGAGCGTCCGACTTAGCTCGGGTCATGATCTCACGGTTTGTGGGTTTGAGCCCCGCTCTGTGCTGACAGCTCGGAGCCTGGAGTCTGCTTCGGATTCTGTGTCTCCTTCTCTCTCTGCCCCCCACCCCCGTTTGCACTCTGTGTCTCTGTCTCTCAAAAATAAACATTAAGAAAAAATTTAAGATGAAAGAAATGGAATACTACTTTACTAATCATCCTCTACATGATTCCCCAGGAAAATATAATGTCTTTATTTTTCAGAGGTGTTTTTAAATTGTTTGCAAAGAGGAACAGATTGGCATAGAGAGGCACAGTTTCATCCTGAGCCCCCAGGAGGCCTGGGGCTGCGGCGTCTGGTACTTCCCAGCGTTGCCCCAGTGTCGAGCAGACAATGGCACAACAACCGAAGCTGCTGATAAATCCAAGTATGACATCAACGCACAGTGAGGGCCAGCAAACACTGCCTGACCAAGTCCTGTGCAGGGCCTGGGGGCCGGAGAAGAACAGGAGGGTGCACACTGGCTACACCCCAGCAAGTCAGGCGACAAAGGGGGGGAACAGTGCGATGTGATGCCTGATGCCCAGACGGCCTCTGCCTGAGCTGAGGGTGACAGTGAGCCCCGCTCAGAGGATGACATCCATGCCTGTGATGAAATCTGCTCCTTTCCTGCCCGGCATGGCTTCCACGGCCACCGTCTGGGGTCCGGACAAGCCAGGACCTGATGCCACAACTTTGTGGGTCCCTCCAGTTCATACCCTCCCAACTTTGGGCTCCTCTAGACCAAGGACCAGTGCGTTCACTCCAAATCCCTGGCACAGTGTAGGGACTTGGAGAATGTTTGCTAAATGAATGAAAGATTGGAAGAGCACTGCAGATTTCTAGAAGAACCGTGGCAGAGAACATCATGTGCCCTGAAACCTTGCATTCTCAAAGGTTACAAGAGGCTCTGATTTAGAGCTCACTGATTCAACTTATCTGAGCATTTCCATTATGCACCTCTGCCTTTTCTTGTTAAAAACACTAATAGTATTCGGGCACAGGGCGGTCAGTCAGCTAAGCATCCGATTCTTGATTTCAGCTCAGATCATGATCTCCTGGTTCATGAGTTTGAGCCCCACGTTGGGCTCTGTGTTGACAGCACAGAGCCTGCTTAGGATCCTCTCTCTCCCTGCCCCTCCCCTGCTTATACTTGCTCTCTCAAAATAAATAAATAAACATTAAAAAAACACAAACAGTATTAGGAAGATATATATAGTATGTATGTCAATTATGAAATATAACTTAAAAATGAACACCCTTAAACCACCAGCCACCTCTAGAACTGGCATGTTTCCAGTCCTAATGTGTTCACTGGGGCACAGCCTCTCCTAACTCATCCCCCAGCAGACCCTCGCAGACCATCTCTTAGAGCCACTTTCCTGAACTTTCTGTTGGTTATGCCGTTTACTATTTAATGGCTTTGCTCCAAATGTATACAGAAATTTACTTAGTTTGTTTTGTTTCACTTGTTTTGAGCTTCATAAGGAGGAATAACACTCAACCAAATCTTAGGCACCTTGCTTCCTTTGCTCATTAGTTCCATGCTATTGCATGTGGCCGTACTTCGTTCATGCTCACCTGTGAATAGCATTCTATTGTATAAATATACCACCATCCATCCATTCATTCACCTGCTGATGGACTGTATGCTTGTTTCTAGCTGTCTGCCATTATTTACAATGCTGCCATGAACACTCTGCATGTATTTTCTAGTGCACACAATTAGGGCTTCGTCTCGGGTATATATCATGAAGCAGATGCTGGGTTGTAAAGTTTCGAAATGTTCAGGAGCTGGTGAAGTATATTCACGGCTGGAAATTCAGAGCTGTCTGAGACCAGGCCCAGGGTACCCTCCAGCCTTGCTCCGACCACCCCGGCCATGCCCACTCTATGCGCCATTCCCAGAATGCTGATGTGCCCTGCACTTCCTCTGCTCTAGGACTTTGACCATGCCCCTAGCACCTTTCGTGCCCCTCCTCCATCTCCTCTCTTCTCTCAAAGTTCAGGTCAAACCCCACCTCCCTGCCTGGGAGCCGGTCTCCTCTGCTGTACTCTTTGCCTGGGTTCAGGGAGGAAACATCCACTGTTAAGCCCCAGCTCTACTTTCTCGTGAATGTTGTGATTTTAGAAAGTTTTCCGTCTCTGAACCTCAGATCCACATCCCTAAAACAGAGGGGAAATGCCATGACTATTGAATGTTTACGGAGGCCAGGCTAACTTTTTTTTTACGTGCATTCCTCAATTAACACAATGTGGTAGCATGTTGTCCTTAGGATCATACGCTTTGGAATTAGATCATCCTGGGCTTGAGGATTAAGTGAGTCAACAAATATAAAAGACTTAGCACAATGCCTGGCACATAGAAAACGTGCAGTAATTTCTAGCCTGTGGTTAATCCTCACGCCCTCATAAAGGAGTCGCTTATGAAGGAGTCACTGTTTTTATTCCCAATTTACAGAATAGGAAACTGAGGCACACAGAGATTATATAGCTTGCCCGAGGTAAATGGTCAAGTTAGGATTTGAACCTTAACAACAAGTGTAAGCCCCTAATGACTTTCCATAACTATAGTTTGAAGATGAGAGGCTAAAAAGAAAGTATTAAAATCAGAAAGTGTTCTCTCCTTTTCTGCCTATTGAATATTTGGCCAAACTCCTTTGGCTGGTGCTCAAGTCTATATTTTCTGTCTTTAAAAACGAAAGACTTCCAGACAGAAAAACCTGGCTATTTTTGCATCTAGTGCCTTCCTGGTTTAGCCAGGGCAAAAGGATGGCTTTAAACAGTCACAATGGTTCATTCAGGGGGAACCTCCTTGCTGGAGTCACTGTTGCTTTCTGTCTTTCTCTCACCAAAAAAAAAAAAAAAAAAAAAAAAAAAAAAAAAAAAAAAAAAGAGTTTATGAAGCAATAAGCCAACGCTATAAACATGTTTTCCAATTCACGACCAGCTGTCTGGTGAATCATAAAGCTCCTTGAAATGAGTGTGAATCAGGACTATCCCAACAGTGAAAAGATTAGGACACTTTAGGGGCGCCTGGCTGGCTCAGTTGATAGAGCGTGCAACGCTCAATCTCGAGGTCGTGAGTTCAAGCCCCACACTGGGCATAGAGACTACTTAAAAGAAAAAAAAAAGATTAAGAGACTTCAGGTTTTAAAGTGGTAAATAATCTGGTAACCAGAAGCCTTCCGACCATTTAGGTCTTTTAAAGATTAAACACTCTGCCCAAGGCTTCCCTGGCCTTTTCATCCAGGTACTCCAAATACTTGTCAAGAGGATTTGGTGTTTGGGGGGTTTCTGACCACAGACAGGTGTAGGGGAGGGGAGGTACAAAGTGCCTCCTCTCAGAATTCTGACCTCTCTGTGCCTCCCTGTAGGGTAAGGCGAGGCTGAGGAAGTACTGGAGAACACAGCTGGGAAGGGGCCCCCAAAGAGCAGACCAAGGATGGAGGAGGCACACCTAGGTTCCACGTCCAGCAGAACTTTCTAACAAGCCGGACTGTTCAGTGGTGGAGGGGGAGTGGCAAGGGGCCCCCGGAAGAGGGTCAGCAGTCTGCTGAGAGGACTCGGACGGCCGGGCCAGCAGCCTGCATTCATACTCCACGAGGCCTTGGTCCACGGGGCAGTGAGACCCTGACCCTACAGCCTGACCGAGAAAAGCCTGGGTCCTTTGACCTCAAGCTCAGGTCTCTGTGCCGAACTATGCTGTGCCTTAGCTCCCAACTTCCAGCTTTCACTCTCTAAGAAGCAAGGATTTTTTGTTTTTTTTTTTGTTTGTTTTTAACTGTGATAAAATACACATAACATAAAAGTTACCATCTTGACCAGTTTTAAGTGTACAACTCAGTGGCATTGAGTACATTCACATTATCATGCAGCCATCACCACCACCTGTCTCCAGAACTCCCTGTCTTTTCGTACCGAACTCTACACCCATTAAACACGACCTTCCCATGTCCCCTTCCTCCCAGCCCCTTGTAACCACTCTTCCACTTTCTGTTCCTAGGAGTGTAACTACTCTAGGTGCCTCAGACATGTGAAATCACATAGGCTTTTTCTTTTTTGTGGCTGGCTTCCTTCACTTAGCATGATGCCCACAGGTTCATCGACGTGGTACCATATGTCAGAATTCGCTTCCTTCCTAAAGGCTGAATAATATCCCATTGTATATATCGTCCACATTTTGCTTATCCGCTCATCCACTGTTGGGTACTTAGGTTGCTCCCATGTTTGGGCTACCACGAAGAGCGATGCTATGAACATGGGTGCACAGTATCTATTTGAGCCTGGATTTCAATTCTTTGAGGTATATACCCAGAACTGGGATTGCTGGATCATATGGCAAACCTATGTTTCATTCTTTTGAAGGACCACCATACTGTTTTTCATAATGGCCATACCACTTTACATTCTTACTAACAGTGCACAAGTGTTCTAATTTCTTCAGATCCTCATAAACACTTTTGTTTTTGTTTGTTTGTTATAGTAGCCATCTTGATGGGTGTGGGGTGGTATCTCACTGTGGTCTTTTTATTTTTTACTTTTTTTTAAAAGTTTATTTATTTATTTTGAGAGGGAGAGAAAGAGCACAAGACGGGGAGTGACAGAGAGAATCCCAAGCAGGCTCTGCGCTGTCAGCACAGAGCCCGACGCAGGGCTCGAAGCCATGAACTGTGAGATCGCGACCTGAGCCGAAATCAAGAGTAGGACACTCAACCGACTGAGCCACCCAGGCGCCCCTCATTGTGGTCTTGAAGACACTAAGTCACCTCTAGGGTCAGTCCAGGCCCTCTACCAATGGGAGATAGGATTAAACATGGAGGGATTTTATTAGGAGGGAAAACCAGGAGGGAGCAGCGTGGGGCTTGGCGGTGGGGTGGGGGGGGGAGGGCGGTTAGTGTGGGAAGGGGAACAGAGTGCATCTGTAGAGTCATCTCAAGAGGCAGAACAAGGGTGGCTGCAAGTCTGACCCCAAGTGAGGAAGACAAGGAAGGAAGCTGGGCAGAAGCATCCCAGACCGCCATCCAATCTCAGGAAGGTTCAGCAAGGTTGTTGGGGAGACCTTGAGCCAGTGTCACCTCACGGAGGAGTCAGGCATCTCCCAGGAACAGGGCTGCCTTGGTACGCCTGCTACACTCAGTCAATGGCTGGGAGCAGCCCGTGAGAAGTGTGGCCAGCACAAACACAGTGAAGGATTTCAGAGCAGCTCTGGGTCAGTTACGGTCAATGACTGTCTCCATCGTTGCAAGTCTAAGTTAAATAAGGTCATACTAGAGGAGGGTGGGCCCCTAATCCAACATGACCAGCGTTTTTATAAAGTGGGGGAATTTGGACACAGACTCACTCATAGACAGGGCCAGCGCCGTGTGAAGATGAAGGCAGAGAGGGGAGACGCTTCTTCCAGCCAAAGAATGTCAGAGATTACTAGCAAACCACCAGAAGCGAGGCGGGAGACATGGAACAGATTCTCCCTCAAAGCTCTCAGAAGGAACCAGTCTTGCCGACACCTCGGTCTCAGACTTCTAGACTCCAGAACCATGAGATGGTCAATTTCTGTTGTACAGGACACTTAGTTTGCAGTAATTTGTGTGGCAGGCCCAGCAGATCAATAGAGAAGAAGAGGAAGAAACCGGTTACAATGGTCATCACATTGGACATTGAATTTTTAAGGAGCTCTACCCTACTGTATGATGACATTAAAGAAAATTATGTTACTAGAAAAAAAAATAATTGCTTATCAGGAGATTATTCTGATGTGGCAATACGCAAATGTTTTCAAACAGCTGGTACCTTGTAAAAGGAGGCTCTTGTAAACAGGATATTCCTGTTGGCATGGGACTGCATATTTGCTTAAAAAAACAGTGCCCTGTTTCTGCAACAGCGAACCAATGCAAACAAGGAAATATAGCTGGAGAAATTAGAAAATGCATACATCGTAGAAAATCCCCTGGACGTGAATGCAGACAAGACCAGCTGAAGAGTGACAAAAGATACCTGGCAAACACAGAAACTTGCCCTTTGAAACGTTTGACATTTTTCTGGAAAAGTCACACTCGGGTATATTGAAAAGAAAAAGCATAGAATGTCAAAGCGGGAAGGGAGCTTAGCGATCATCTCCTCTATCTACAAAATTTTCCTGGTTGAAGGAACTGAAGCCCAGAGAGGGGAAGGGACTTGCCCCAGGTCGCACAGCCGGCAAGTGGCTGCTGGGACTCCTGAACCCGGCTTTTCTGACTCCAGGTGAGGGAGTCCTTCCCTCTCGGCCATCCTTTCCTCTTTCATTCTTCCGCCTCTCCCTCTGTGCCTGTTCCTGAGTTAAATCCATGAGCGAAAAAGATCACTTTCTACCTGGCAGGTGAGCTCTCCTCACTGTTCCCATTGTCCCTGGGTGTTGGCAGGGCCGGTTCAATGCTTTCACCCACTAAACCGGGAGCTTCGGAGAATTATTCCGAGGTATGTCCATGGACCTGATGCACAGGGTGACGCCCTTCTCTCCCAGTGCCTGATTTATTGCCCCAGTAGAAAAAAACACAATGCTCAGCAGATTCCTCCCTCCCTGGCGCGCTTCATCCCCGTAAGGACCTACCTTGTTGCAACAGGGACAGGAGGGGATTGGCAGGCAACTACATCACAGTGTCCAGCACTGACAACACAACACGCTCGCAAGACACACAGCCGCGAAGCCCCTGGAGGACTGAGGCAGGCTCCTAAAAAATGCAGACGTGGGGAAAAGTGGAGTGGTAGAAAGAGAAGGGGCTTCACCTTCGGGTTTGAGTCTGGTTCTGTCCTACCCTTAGGCAGGCTTCTGAACTCAGCTTCCACTGTGGCATCTGACCACAGGCTGTCAGGAGGATTTGATGAGACGATGCTCGCCACTCGGCGAGAGCTTGTCCGTGGTGCTGTTTTTACACGAACTGCTGCTTGTCGGGGTTTCTGAGGACTTTCTGCTGCCGGGACCCTGGGTGCCAGTAAGACCAAGGCTCACGGGATCTGACAGGCTCGTTGTAACAGCCTGTAAACTAGTCCCTCTGCCTCCTTTCCCTCCTCCCCACTGCACCTGCCCTCCCAAGTGATCTTGCTGAAGTGCCAACCTCTTCATGTTCTTCCCTCTGCAAGAACCTCCTTTGGCTGCCCTTCACTTCCAGGATCGAGTCCAAACGCGGAGGCTTGGCACACGAGTCCATCATCATTTGCACCTGGCAGCCCCCCATGCCTGAGCCTCACAGATTTGCTCTTCACTCTCTAAACATCTGTTACTTTTCACCCCTCGAGTCCCTGCGCGGGTTCCCTTGCCTCCTGCCACGCTCTTTCTCCTCTTCTTGATCTAGCTCAGTGGTTCTCAAAGTGTGGTCCCTGGACCACAGTGGCTACACCTCCAGGGGCTTGTTAGGAATGCCAATTCTTGGGCCTTACCCTCAACCTCCTGAATCAGATATGCTGAGCATGGGGACCAGCATTCTGAGTTTTGACAAGTCCTCCAGGGAATTTGAACCCATGCTTCAGTTTGGGAACCACTGTTTCTCTGTCTAGTGAAAACGTACTCAACCAAGCTCAGGTATTACCTTTTTTTTTTTAAGCTCTTTTTTTTTTTTTTTTTAAGTTTATTTATTTTGAGAGAGAGAGAAAATATGAGTGGGGGAGGGGCAGAGAGAATGGGAGAGAGAGAGAGAGATTGAGAATCCCAAGCAAGCTCCACACTGCCAGCACAGAGCCCGACGTGGGGCTCGAACCCATGAACCATGAGATCATGACCGGAGCCAAAGTCAGGCACTTAACCGACTGAGCCACCCAGGTGCCCCTGTGTTGCCTTTTTATGAGGCCTTTCCCAACTCTGCTGCCCTTTGCAGAGGGAGTGTTTCCTTCTTCAAAGCTCCTCGAAGTGTCTGTAGAACTCTGAATGCACCTCATAGCACTTAGCAAATTTTGTGGTTTTTACTGTCACCTCTTCACATTTTTATTCCCACCATTGGCCAGGAAAGCCTGGAGGCCAGCAACCTCACACTTCAGTCTGTGCCTGCCCCAGCACCCAGCAGAGAACCTGAAACATGTCTGATGAGTGTGCAATGAATATTCATGTCCTGAAGACGTGTAGAACTGAGATTTGCCTGTCTTTACAAAGTGCATCAAACTCTGTAACCCTGGACCAAGTTCAGGTGCATGGGCCCACAAGGCCTCTAAGAGAGTTTCTCATGCCTGTCAAACTGTGATTCGTGACCTCTGCCTCTTTTCTTTCCTCACATTCAATTTTTACCCCCACCCCAACCCTCCCCACAAATGGCTAGAAATTCCTTGAAATCTCATTTCCTTTACTCACGTACTTTTGCATTCCGTTCCTTAACGTACCTGTGCCAGTTTTCTTTTAATTGTATTTTTCAATTTTGGTGAAATACACGTAACATAAAATTTACCATCTTAACCATTTTCGAATGTACAGTCTGGTGGTGTCAAATATTCTCACTGTATGACAGTTTTAACGGGGAACAAAATAATGATTCAGGTTACTTGAAAACCAGCAAAACTGGCGATCCAAAAATTTTCCATCACACCCACACTGAGATTTGGAAGTCTCCAAGAGGTAGGCTTGCCCCACTTTGAGAATTGTAGTCCACAGCCAATGTTTGTTGAATGCTTACTAGGTCCCAGACACCACGCTAAGTGCTTTCCAACATATTTTGTTCAATATGTACACCAGCTCTTGGAGGCGGATATTACTATGCTCACCATGTCACAGGAGAAGAAACTAATGCACAGAGAAATAGAATAACTTGCTAAGGAGCTGTGGGACCCTGGGTTCAGATGTCAGACCGCCCAAAGCTTAGGTCCTAGCATTCGAGAGATAGCATTGGTTCCTTTTGCCTTCCGATCTATTCTCCGTTGGTCGGCCTTTTCATCAGTGCCGGATATGAGCCACACAATCTTCTTGTCCAGAATGCCATGTCACTGTCAGCCAGGTTCAGCCTCTGCTCAGTCTCATGGGATCCCAGTCTCCTTCTTGAACCTGGACCAGGGCTGGACCCCTCCAGCTAGCTGCTTTGGCACCTCTGCGGCCTAAGACAATTTGCTTCAGCATTCTCATTTGTAAAATGGGAATAATCCGGGGTCATGATCTCCTACCGCAAAACCCTCCAGGCCAGGTGTCTGAGAATTCAGACACTTAAGAATTAGTGTTTTAAGTTTTACGAACTTAACACTGAGAATGTTTCAGGTTTCAGAAAGGTAACAAGCACCCATACTGTGTGTAACATAACACCCCATTGGAGTCTGAGAGGACACCTCCCAAAACTGAACACATGGCTATTTTTGCAGCAAAAGTATAAATATTCACACTGAGTGAGGTGAAGCCTCCTGTTATTTCAAATTAACTTTTACCATCAAATATGTTACAAAAGTGTTTTCATTCTGGGGGGGCTCTCTGGAATTTGGAATTGAGATTCTGGATTTGTACTTGCCTCAGAGGGTTACCTTGAAGACTAAATACACTCAGAGTACATGCAGACGCTCTTGAATGCATGCTCTGGCCCCGCTGAGGAAACGAGGCACTGAACTTGAGGCAGCCCCTGTCCTCCTCCCCTCTGTCCAAACCCTACAGTCTCTGCAGGCCCCTTCCAAACTGTCTTCTTTGACTTTCCCGTTCGTGACCCCGTGTGTTCTTCTCAGCCCAAGACTTGCTTTCTTTTCATCTTTTTTTTTTTTTTTTTAATTTTTTTTTTTTCAACATTTATTTATTTTTGGGACAGAGAGAGACAGAGCATGAATGGGGGAGGGGCAGAGAGAGAGGGAGACACAGAATCGGAAACAGGCTCCAGGCTCTGAGCCATCAGCCCAGAGCCCGACGCGGGGCTCGAACTCACGGATCGCGAGATCGTGACCTGGCTGAAGTCGGACGCTTAACCGACTGCGCCACCCAGGCGCCCCTTGCTTTCTTTTCATCTTGCTAACTGGAGCCTCTCCAGATATGTACAGTCATTGGGTCTCATCTTCTACCTTGGAAATGTCCAATTGTAAGCTCCTCTGTGAGCTGGCCTTTGTCTATTTATTGGAGCCGTTTGAAGGAAGCTACTCCTAGAATCGAGTGCGTCCTCAAAAAAGCACAGTCACACGCAATCCAAGTCTTTCTGGAAGTATGAGAAGGACCACTGCCCTACAGGAAAGCCTACCCCAAACAGCCCTCTCTGGCTGAGGGAGGGTAACCCAGAGGTGATGAAGCAGTCTTCTAGGGATCAGCCAAGTCCAGGTCCCTCTAAGGCCTAGCACTTCTCAGTAGTCAGGGAGTTCCCCTACCATGTTTCAGGAATGCCACTGGAGTGCACAGAAATGCAGAGAGGGCAGAAGCAAGGCTTTCATTGTGTACCTACGTCAGCTTGGAGAGTGCTGTTGTTGCCATTATGACGATATTGCACCATGGAATGGGAAAGGCTCTTCCTTGATATAAGCCATTATTATGTGGGTCCTATTCTGGCCACAGACACCACGTGGGTAGTCAGGCCTCTGCTGTTATTTCAGCCTCGGGGGTGAAAACATCCGAACAGTGGAATCTTTTTTGTTCCTGGCTCCAGCTCGGAATGCACAGACTTTGGATTCACCGTTGTTTGTCTCCACCTATCACCACACCAAACATACAGGCCTCCTGACGCACATCTACTCTCCTTCCTAAGGCTGGCCTGTTCTCAGTGGCATCCTAGCCACCATCTTGGCAGAGGCCCAAGACCTAGAAAATTAACCAACCCAGACAACTACTGCGGGCACAGTCCGGCTAGGTTACGGGTGAGACTGGCGGAAGGAACATCGTGGTGGAAAGTGGGGTCTCAGCTGGGCTAACCAGCGTGGGGCCCAGGTTTGGAAGCAGGGAAGTCCAGGTGGCCAGGGGCCTGGGGAACAGCTAGTACCGGCCTTATCTGCTTGCGCCCCTCGTGGCGCTCGCAGGAACTGCAGGTCGATGTCCTGGCTTACTGTTCTTGTTGATTTCGCCCGCTTTGATGAGGTCCGGGAGGGAGAAAGAAGGCTTCTTCAGAGGAATGTAGACCTGTCTGTACCCGAAAACCAAAACCGAGTCCAAGAGGCGTGGCCGGGTGGCTGGCGGAGAAGCCCCACCTTACCTGGGCGGACACTGGCATCTGGAATGAGGCCTGGCCAAGCGGGCCCGGGAGGTGGCTCCAGGCCCAGGGCCAGCCGCGCTGGTTTCCCATGCATGCAGGTGTTGGCTTCCCCAAGACCAGATTGGGGGGGGGGGGCGGGCAGAGAAGGAGCCTCCCAGGAGAGGAAAGCTGGGGGCTTTCCCCTCTGTGTGCACCGACCTGCACCAGCTTCGGAGGCAGCTCTCCGAAGAGCCGGAATGGGGCCTTTGGCAGGGATTCTGAGGATTAGTCCTGGGATATTCAGAATCCTTAGAGCCTCTCAACTCTGATCCCAGGCTTAAAGCCCTAATGAGGCTCCTATCACCAGACACTGGCCTGTCCAATACTAGCCGGAAGGTGCATATGGCATTGGGCACCTGATCTGTGCTCATAATCCACACCAGATTTCAGAGATTTAGTATGAGAAAGAGAATGTAAATATCTTATTAATAAAATGTTTTGCATATTGAGTTAAATAACATATATTAAAATTAATTTTACCTGTTTCTTATCATGTTTTAAAAATTAGCCACTAAAGGGGCGCCTGGGTGGCTCAGTCGGTTGAGCATCCAACTTCGACTCAGGTCGTGATCTCACAGCTTGTGGATTCGAGCCCCATGTTGGGCACAGTCCGGCTCTGTTGGGCTCTGAGGGGCTCTGCACTGATAGCTCAGAGTCTGAAGCCTGGTATGGATTCTGTGTCTCCCTCTCTCTCCGCCCCTCCCCTGTTCATACTCTCTCTCTCTCTCTCAAAAAAAAATAAACATAATAATAAAAAAAAATTTTTTAAGTAGCTACTAGAAAATTTGAAGTTACACGCTGTGCTCACATTGTATTTCTATTGCAAGCCCAACACACCAAGCTTCTTTCTGGCCCCAGAGCCTTTATACTTGTCTTTCTCTCTCAACATGACTCTTTTTCTTTCTATATTCCAATTTCAATTCCAGTTTCCCAGTTTTTCCAAATGGTCCCCTCCACCTCCCTTCATCAGATGATCCAGTTTTACTGTCTTCATAGCACTTAATACGCTTTTATGTATCCTGTTCAGTGACCCCCCCACCCCACCCCACCCCAGTCTCTCTCATCTTTAGAGCATAAACTCCTTGAAAGCTGAGACCTTGAACATCCTGGTCACTGTGGTGCTCACAGTCAATATTTGTGGAATGAATATTGAGAGGCCCCTATGATGTGGGCGCAGGGATCCTTCAAATGCCTTTGTTTGGCTTCAGGATGGCCCAAGTCGAAATACTAGTCTGTGTGCTTCACACAGACATTCTCACGGAGCCTTTGTTTTGCCTTTTCTGCTTACTTGTCCTGGGAAATGGGAAAACAAATGTGAATTTGCATTACTGTAACAGTCCTTCCTTTTGTTGGTTTGCAACTGAGCTTCGAGGTTAGGAGTTCAGTCTTTAGACACAAAATGTTCTGGTCTCAATTCTGCCCAATCAGTCCTGTGACTCTGGCCCGGTCACTGCCTTCTTGGAGCCCTTGTGCCCTCAAAGTCTTGATCTCTAGGGGCTCCTCTTGCCCAAAGGTGAGCATTTGGGTGTTTGGACTTAGGCACCCGCCAAGGGCAGTTCACCTTGTTGTGAACTCCAAAGTCACTTGGCTGGCAAGGTCTCCATCAACCAACTAGCCAGAATGCTTGGGGCAAGAGGTGTCCTTAACTTCCTGGCTAAGGGTCAACTAACTAGAACATCCCTACTGAAAATATAAATAGTATATGAATCCATTTTCTAGCTCTAGAATGTCATGTCACCACATACAATTACATATTCTTAGAAAGTATAGTAAGGTGGCATCGCTGTTGTCCTCTCAGAATTAAAACTGAGTGCCGGGGCTGAGTCAGAGAGACCATCTGGGGGTCACCGGCTCTGTTAAGCACAGCTGTGTGACTTCAGGCAAGACAAGGCCCTAACCTTCAGGGTACCCTTTCCTTGTGGGAGAAATGGAGGTGACATTATCCAGCCCCCAGGGCAGGCGTGAAATGAGAGTAGGTGACACATGTAAAGTGCTTAGCACGGTGCCTGGTGTGCAGCGAGGGCTTAATATTTATTAGTATTGTTTGCACTGTGGCTGGCCACTGCAATGCACTGAGCCACATATATAATCAAAGGTGGGCAAGTGCCAGGACAGAGTTGGCCTCCAGTCCTGGCCTGGCTATAAGACACTCCAGGGCCCTGGGCAGCCTCCACCACTCCCTGGCCTGGGCTTCCTCTCAGGTAAGATGAGGCGGTCTGGTTAGTTTCTGATTGTCATGCCCGTGCTAGAAGCTGCCAGGCTCGGGAAGCCTTGGGGTCTTTTCTTCTGTCAAGCTTGTGTCTCAGCCTGGCTCTGGAAGGATGACCCCTCCTCTCCTGGCCCGACTGGCTCCTTCCAGGGACCTCCCCAGGTTCTGGCTTCCAGCCCAGCCAAACTGCTGTTGTCAACCCCTGTCTGAGGCAGTGGTGAGCGCACTGGCCCCCACCCTGGAAAAGCTGTCCTGTGACGCCCTCTGGAGGAGGCAGGGCTTACTTCCCTCTGCCACCAGGTGTTCAACCTTGAATCCTGGGCCCCAGGCCCCAGGTCCCTGCTGGAGAAACCAGAAAACAAAAAGCAAAAAACAAACAAAAAAAAACCCACAACACATTAAACCTGCAAATGCATGCCTACTGGGAGCAGAGGTAAACTGTTCTTGGTAATCTCGCCTCTCTCTAATCTAGCCCCTGCAGGGCCTCCTTTCTGGGCTCCCTGCCTCCATATTCTCCCTCTAACGCCTTCCTAGTCTGTCAACCAGCCCCTGATTTTTTTTTCCAACCAGCCCCTGATTAAAGCCCTCAAGGCTTCTTAGACCAAGCTCCCCCAGAGCAACCAAGACCTACTGGGATGACAGCTCATAGGCGTTTCTAGGTGTATTTCTTTCAGGGACCCACTCTCCAGGACTGATTTATCAATTAGGTATTGGACTTGTAGCTACAAAAAAAGATTTCTTTCCAGACTGTCTCTTTCTTTATGGGTGTATATTCTCCAAATATTTTAAAACAAGAAGGCTGCCCAGTCTAATACATGCAAAATGAAATATCTACAACAGGTAATATTCTGTCAACTGTCTTTGTAGCTGGCCTCAACTGTTACACTGCTATATATTACTCATATTTAATACGCGATGTGGGTGAATTTTCATATGCACGATATGATGTGGGGGTGGGGCCATGGAAAATAACAGTGCCTGGGGCCTCTGAGGTCTAAAGCCATCCCTGCCCTTCACACCCTCTGCCGCAGCCATTTGGAAACGCTGTTCCTCCCACACACTCACTTTCCCAAGATTCCAGACCTTGGCACCTGCAGTTCCCCTGCTCCGAACGCATGCCCTCTCCTTTCCTTCCCCACCCTTCACTTCTCCACCTTGCCTGGCTAATTCTGATCAATGTCTCAACAGACATCTCAGGAGCCACTGCCTTGGAGAGGCTTTCTGGCACTTGCTTCCCTAGCTCATGTCTGTGAGAAGAGCCTGGCAGGAGGGCCCAATACCAGCATCTTTTGCCTCCCTGATTGTATGTACATTGGTCCTGACCTCCTCAAAAGACAAAAGATGAGTCTGATTCAGCTCTATGTCTCTAGCACTTGGCTCAGTGCCTAGTGAATGGCTGGTGGATGGCCAAAGAAAAGGGTTATGGATGGATGGATGGATGGATGGATGCATAGGCAGATGGATGGGTGAATGGATGAAAAGGTCTAGCATCAGAGTGATGTAGGAAGGGAGTTCCACAATCTGGTGTCTGCATTTCCTCTTGTGGACACCTCTGCCAATCGACAGTTTAGGCTCGGCCGGGTGTCTTCAGAGGGCAGGAAACTTCTGGCTCCACCACTCAGTCTGTGATACTGACCATACTGCTTTCCTTCTCTAAGCTTGGTTTTTCCTTTATAAAAGGGTTTCATAATACCTAGACCGTAGCATCACATGGGTTGAATAACACAACATATGTAAATTGTAAAGTCATCTGACACATGGATTTTTATTACTGTGCTTGTTCAAATTTCATTGCTGAGTGGAAGCTATAAGAAACTTTTCCTCAAGTTGACTTACACTTTTCTTTCTTTTTTAAATGTTTATTTATTTTTAGAGAAAGAGAGGCAGCTCATGCACATGGGAGCTGTGGTGGGGCAGAGAGAGAGGGAGACAGAGGGTCCAAAGCAGGCTCTGTGCTGAGAGTGGAGAGCCCAACTCGGGGCTCAAACTCTCAAACCTCAAGATCATGACCTGAGCCAAAGTTGGACGCTTAACTGACTGAGCAGCCCAGGTGCCCTTTCCTCAAGTTGATTTAAAACCTTCTTCCCCACACTGTGCCTACTCACTGGTCACTCTGCTCTCTGGAGTCCCATGTGCCGAGGATGGCCAGCCCACTTTGGTGGCAAACCTGGTCAGGGCGCTGATGCAAAGAGGGGCAGAAAAGACAACAGCATTGCCCATTTCCTTGAGCCGATTGGCCCCTCCTGCCTGAGCACTGGATGTCCATGCTGGACCAAAGGCAACAAGGAACCAGCCTCTGAGTTTAGTGACATCTTGGGGTTGCAATCAACAATCTCCAGAATGTGGCTGACTCTAGATAATAGGACAATACTTGCAAGGGAAAAACAACAAACAAATTGCAAGAGGAAGCAAAAGATGCAGAAGGAAATTTTAGACTGGAAAAGGCATAGCAACTAACTGCTATGTGTGGATTTTGTTTGCATCCTGATTGGAATAAACCAACCATTTAAAATGATAATGATACAAACAGGAAAAGGTGCACACTATCAATAAAAAATAATAAAATTATTTTTAATTTTTAGGTGTGATTATGGTATTGTGTTGTTATGCCCAGAATTCGTGATCCCCAAAGACCACCAGGGAGCCGAGTCCGATGCAAAAGCAAAGAGCCTTTACTCGAGCTAGCTCGAGCTCAATCCCCTACCTGCACCGACGCAGCAGTGAGATCCCGGAGAGAGAGAGAGTGGGTTTCAAAAGCACAAAGGTTTTATAGGGATCATGGCCTTAGCCGATTGGCTGGGGAAGGGTCGTGGCCTCAGCCGATTGGCTGGGGAAGGATAGAACAATGGCTGCCAAGGTGTGGTCCCAGATCAGCAATTATCAGCATCACCTGGATCTTGTTAAAAATGCAAATGTTGGGTCTGGTGTTACAGACCCACTGAATCAGAAACTCTGGGGGTGGGGCTCAGGAATCTGTGTTTGAGCAAGTCTTCCAGGAGATTCTGATGCACCTGAAGTTTAAGAACCACTGGGTCTCTAACATGTTTGGCCTCAGTGTATACAGAACGTTTCTCACTGGTCACCTATTAACCATTGGCTGTCAGCCTTGCTGTGCTATATAAATACCTAGCACCAAACACCATCCCCAGAGACTCTGATTAATTGGTTTGGGGAGGGGTAAAATGCTCCCAGGTCATTCTAAGCCTGGACAGGGTTGAGGGCTGCCTCTGGCCCCTACCTGAGAGAAGCCCTCCCTCTTCTACTCACACTTTCCATGCCTCTCACACTCCCCTTCCTCCCACCTCAGACTTCGGAAGAATGCATCAATCGGTAGCCTGCTTTCTTAGAAAACATAAGTTACTCAAGGGGAGGAGGCGTGTTCTGAGTTTTGAGCAGGAACTTCTTTCTGCGGCCATGTCGGGGACATAGTCACTAGTCAGCTGGCCTAGGTCTGCTCTTTCAGTGTGTGTGTGTGTGTGTGTGTGTGTGTGTGTGTGTGTGTGTTTATTCTTATCTTTTGGAGATATCTACTGAAATATTTATCATTGAAATGATTTGAGATTTTGTTCGAAATGATCCTATAGGTATGGGGAGCCGTGCATAGGGAATGCGTGGAGGCAGAGATGAAATAAATTTGCCCCTGAAGTGATACATGCTATAACTGGGTCTGTGAAGGTTTATTATACCATTCTTTCTGGTTTTGTGTATGTTTGAGATTTTCCATAAGAAATATATATATTTTTAACTTCAGGAACTGTTCTGATTCCTGGAGACACCTTGAATGTTTTGGTGTGAGTGACTAGATAATCCTTCTTGGAGAGTGAGAGATGGGAAGAGTCACAGCCTGAGGAAGTGGGGACCTGGAGGGGGGGCAGAAAGGAGAGCATGTACTTGAGCAGCGTGTCTGTCGCTGGACAGGCCACCACTCTGGATCTGCTGCAACATGCCGGCCACAGTTTGAAGCACTCTCCATTCCGTCATCTCAACTCATCTTGTGGGGAAGGTGTTTTCCTCACAGATGAGAAAGCTGAGGGTCGAGGAGTTCAGATAATATGCCCCAATTCACAAAACTCGGAAGTGTCCACATTCTACAAGCACGGTGAGGGGACAAAAAGGAAATGGAATAGCAAAACGGAGGAGAAACAAAAAAAGACATGGGAATCCATGAACAGAACAATCAACCCGGGAAAGCAGAGGAAGAAGTCCCAGATAATGATGGGTTTGAAGAGGTAAGACCAGATTGGTGCAGAATGGAAAATCCCAAAAGAGAGGTTTCTGGAAACACCTGAAGGAACACATGAGTACATACAGAGGTTGGACAAACTTGATGTTATATGTCTTGTGAAACGTGTAAAAAATAATAAATTTAAAAGCTAGGGAGAAAACCCACAAATGTTCTAGAATAAACTATGAAATAAGATTTTTTTTCTTTTTCTTTTTTCTTTTTTTTTAAAGCTTATTTATTTATTTTGAGAGAGAGAGAGAGAGAGAGAGAGAGAAAGAGCGAGCCAGACATGGGCATAGAGAGAGAGAGAGAGGAAGAGAGAGAATCCCAAGCAGACTCCACAATGTCAGTGCAGAGCCCGATGTGGGGCTCGAAGCCATGAACTATGAGATCATGACCTGAGCTGAAATCAGACACTTAACTGACTGAGCCACTCAGACACCCCAAGATAACATTTAAAAAATTAAAAAAAAATTTTTTTAACGTTTATTCATTTTGAGAGACAAAGAGACAGAGCGTGAGCAGGGGAGGGGCAGATAGAGAGGGAGACACAGACTCTGAAGTAGGCTCCAGGCTCTGAGCTGTCAGCACAAAGCCTGACTCGGGGCTTGAACCCACAAACTGTGAGATCATGACCTGAGCTGAAGTCAGATTCTCAAGCAACTGAGCCACCCAGGTGCCACCCCCCACAAAATTTTTTAATGTTTGTGTTTATTTTTGAGAGAGAGAGAGAGACAGAGTATGAGTGGGGGAGGGGCAGAGAAAGAGGGAGACACAGAATCCAAAGCAGGCTCCAGGCCCTGAGCTGTCAGCACAGAGCCAGATGCAGGGCTTGAATTCGTGAACTACAAGATCATGACCTAAGCCAAAGTTGGACGTTTAACCAACTGAGCCACCCAGGTGCCCTGATAACATTTTTTATAAATCTCAGAGTTAGGAAGGTACAGGTTCACAAAATCAAAATATCATTTTTTTTTAAAAGGAGGTTTGATAGATCCAATTCCATGAAAACTAATTTTTTCCCCTCCATGGCAAAGGTTATCATAACAAAATTAGAACCCAAGTTGTACATTGGAAAAATTATTTTAACACATAAATCCATAAATGGCTCATTTTAGAAATATATATATAATGTAAAAGTTTTTTAAATGTAATAAGGAATAAGATCAACAATTCAATAGAAAAGTAGGCAAAAAACTTGGATAGACAATGGACTTGGATAGACAATCCACAGAAAAGGAACATGTGCTTAGAAGTTTATGAAAAGATGCTCACCCTTACCCATAAGAAATGCTAATTAAAACTACAAGGTGAGGTGCCTGTGTGGTTCAGTTTAGTGTCTAACTCTTGATCTCAGCTCAGGTCTTGATCTCAGGGTCATGAGTTCAAGCCCCGTGTTGGGCTCCGTGCTGGGCGTAAAACCTACTTTAAAAAAAGAAAGAAAGAAAAGAAAAGAATTATAAGACACAGTGAGATTCATGAGAACTAAAGCATTTGATCATACCCCTGTTGGCAAAGCTGTGGGGCAAGAGGCACTCTTTTGCATTGTTGTAGGGAGTGTAAATTGCCCCAAACTCCATAGAGGCTTTCTTTGACAACATCTATCAAAATTAAAAATGCATAGCCTTTTAACCTAAAAACTCCACTTGTAGGAATTTACCCCATAGATACACTCAAACATGTATGAAACAATTATGTACATAAGTATTTATTACAACATAGGTTATAACAGTAAAAGCCTGGAGACAACAAATCTCCACAGAGAGAACTTGCTAAATAAGAGTATGGGCATTTGTACACTGGAATAAAATGTAGCTGTTCAAAAACAAAGGAGGGGGTTAAATGTGCTGATACAAGATTATCCTCGAGATTAAATTTTTTTTTTAATTTTTTAAAAACATTTTTACTTATTTTTGAGACACTGAGAGAGACAGAGCGTGAGTGGGGGGAGGGCAGGGAGAGAGGGGGAGACACAGGATCCAAAGCAGGCTCCAGGCTCTGAGCTGTCAGCACAGAGCCCGATGCGGGGCTCGAACCCACACACTGCAAGATCATTACCAGAGCAGAAGTCAAACACTTAACCGACTGAGCCACGCAGGTGCCCCAAGATTAAAAAAATGTTTTAAAGCAAGAGGAAAAGGATACAGAAAGGAGACTAGTGTAGGTACTATGCAGAGGTGAAAGGTACATCATCTTTCATTACAGACTTTTTTGTACTTAAAAAATTGTATCCCAGGGGCGCCTGGGTGGCTCAGTTGGTTAGGTGACGACTTCAGCTCAGGTCATGATCTCACAGTTTGTGGGTTCGAGCCCCATGTCGGGCTCTGTGCTGACAGCTCAGAGCCTGGAACCTACTTCAGATTCTGTGTCTCCCCTTATCTCTACCCCTCCCCTGCTCACGCTCTATGTCTCTCTGTCTCTCAATAATAAATAAACGTTAAAAAATTTTTTTAAATTGTATTCCATATGTTGTTACGTTTTATAAAATTAACCAATTTAATTGGAAAGGCAGCCTGAAGCCACAGGAAATCTTTTAAAAACTGTTAAAGACAGGAAATGACATCGAAGAGATCACTAGCTTGGCATTAAGCAATGTTTATATAGCTACTATATTGTAAATCCTCTGTATTGATTTTTTAAAATATATTTTTAGATTTTATTTTTTTAAATGAGATTAATTCATATATCATCAAAGTTATCTCTTTAAAGTATCCAGTTCAGTGGTTTTTAATACATTCACAGAGTTATGCAACTCTCACCACTATCTATTTCCAGAATATTTTCGTCAGCCCTGAAAGAAACCCTGCACTAATTTGTAGTCACTCCTCCATCCCTTTTCTTCAGTCTCTGACAACCACTCATCTATTTTCTGCCCCTATGAGTTTACCTACGCAGGGCATTTCCTGTCAGTGGGATCATAATAAATGTGGTTGGAGTCTCTGACGTCAGGGAAGATCTGGGCCCCTTTTCAAGGGCTTATCTGATGAGGCCAAGCCCAACTAGGAAATGATCCTTTTTGATTAACTCAAAGTCAACTTACTAGGGACCTTAATTATATCTGCAAGCTCCTGTCCCCTTTGGCACACAATACAAAGTGATGAAGGAGGGCTAGCCTATCACCTTTACCCTATTCTCTTGGCTGGCAGCCAGTCACAGGTCCTACCATACTCAAGAAGTGGGGGTTCTACAGGGCAGAACTCCAGAGGGAGGAGATCATGGGCAGGTCTTAGAATTCTAGCTACACTGTTCCTGTCAAGTATAACTCTGGCTGTGGTCAGAATTCCTATACTTGCAAATTTACAATGTAACGTGTCAGTGAGGATCAATAAGCTGCTTGGGACCCTCAATTTTTATATACTTAAGAACAGGTACTTACTACCTTGAAGCTGAGCCAAGGAAACGTGGTTCTGATCCCAGGTTCACCACTAACTCATTGCAACAATTTAGATGAATTCCTTCCTCTCTCTAAGCTGACTTTGTTTTGTTTTAAGTGTATTTATTTATTTTGAAAGAGACAGAGACAGCATGAGTAGGGGAGGGGCAGAGAGAGAGAATTCCAAGCAGGCTCTGTACTGCCAGTGCAGGGCCTGGCGTGGGGCTCGAACTCACAAAACAATGAGATCATGACCCTGAGCCAAAAACAAGTGTTGGACGCTTAACGGACTGAGCCTCCCAGGCGCCCCAAACTGATTTTCGTATCTGACTTATGGGGATGGCCGATCATCATGCCTATCTCCCAGAGTTGGTGTGGGAGTTTCTGGGTGAGAGCCCTCATAAACACACATCACTCCCCTTCCCCACCACTTTGGCCCTCACACCCCACTCTTCTGAGCCACACAGCGGTCTCAACCCACATGCCCCTCTCACAGAGCCACACGACAGGCCTCTACCGTCACACTCCTTCTTTCAAACCCCCCAAGGGCCTTGGCTCTCATGTCCCTGCCACCCAGCCAGCCTCCCCCATGTCCCCACAGCAGGCCGGCCAGCCGTTTGCAATTCCACCTCTGCATTAACGTGGGAACATGGATTTAACATGTGGTTGTCCCCTAAGAATTGGGGGAAAAGCACAAGAGAAAAGCAGGACCTTCTAAGGGGAAATGAGCACAGCATACACCTGTCAAGTTGAACGTGAATTCCAGCCACTAGAGCAAGAACAAAGAACTGCACTCAGCCCAACTAAAGGTATCATTAACTTTGATCCCCTCTGGATTTATGATGACGTTTGGGCCAGAGTGGCACAGAACCAGCTTTAATGCCTGCTGTAAAACTTTGTTCACACAAGCCTGTCCATTAAAATATGGCTGAAGCCAGGACAGCACCAGATGAAAGCCCAGGGTCTTTTGGGTGATTCTGGTTCCCTCCGCCACATCACTAGGCCACCACAGTGGCCGTCTCTGCCCTGAGTAACACCTCACTCCCTTTTTTCTTTTTAAACAAGTTACAGTAAAATGTATGACGTAAAGTTTACCATGTAACCATTTTTAAGTGTATAGTGGCATTAAGTACATTCATACGGTTGTGTAACCATCACAATATTCATCTCCAGAACTTTTTCATTTTCCCAAACTGAAACTTAGTACCCATTACCGGCCATACTTTCTGTCTTTCTGAATGTAACTATTTAAGGGACCCCGTACGTTATCTGTCCTTCTGTGTCTGGTTTGTTTCACTCAGCATTATGGCTTCAAGGGTCATTCAGGTTGTGGCAGGTTCCAAATTTCGTTTCTTTTTTTTAAGGCTATATAATATTCCACCGCATGTAGAGACCACATTTTGTTGATCTATTATCTCTCGATGGACAGATACGTTGCTTCTACCTTTTGGCTCTTGCTATGGACATGGTATGCAAAACGCTGGTATGTAAATGCCTGTTTGATTCTCTGCTTTCAATTCATTTGGAAATATGGCCAGAGGCGGAATTTCTGGGTCATATGGTAACTCTGTGTGTAATTTTTTGGGGACCCACCATACTGTTTTCCACAGAGGCTGTACCATTTTATATTTCCACCGGCAGTGCACGAGGCGTCCAATTTCTCCACACTCTCGTCAATACTTGTTATTTTCTGGTTTAGTTTGGTTTGTTTGTTGTTGTTTATAATAGCCATCCTAATGGGTGTGAAGTCATATCTCCTTGTGCTTTTGATTTGTGTTTATATCGCCCCTCTTGACTCGATCAAAATCCGATCCTTCTGCTTTGACTGAGCCACTTCTCCATCGGGCTTGTCCCAGCCTGCCAGGGACCCAGGCCATCCTTGAGATAGCAGGTCACCCCTGGCCCAGAGAGTCTGCAAGTTTACGAGCATCATTTCTGTCTTCTGCCAATTAACCTCAGAGACCAAGCCTTGGTCTTGCCTTGGACGGCTTGGATCAGAGGCTCCTGCCGGATGTGGAAATGCCCCAGCCAGCACCATCCTGGGCCTGCCCCGCTCGGAGCCAGGCCATCTGTCTAGAGGTGGAGGCGCTGGCAGCGGCCAGAGGTTCAGAGCTCAGCCTCCAAAGAAATGGGAAGGCCGGCAGGCGGCACAGCCTGCAGAGCAATGCCCTGAGAGCTATTTTCATCTGGGCTGCCATTACCCCCTTTGGAGCTGAGATGGAACCCTTGGATGAATTTCCCTCCTGCTCTGAGCCCACAAGAATTTATGCTGGTCAGAAGTGATACATTACAGAGCCCTGTTGGGGGACCTGGAGGCTTCCAGGGTATAGTTTTGGTAAATTGGATGTATCCTCGATATGTAGTTGCTTCGAAACAGCAATTTGTATGAGGCATACAGTGACTGTGTTTTCCAAACCTAAAATCAGAAGACTAAGACTGGCAAGAATGAGTGTATTTATAGGAAGACAGCACGTTTAAAATTGGAACTCTACCACAAAAACCCATAGGTATGGACTCCTTAGAAGCCCATGGCATACTAACTAAGCTTGCAAGCAGAATGTGATTCAGGGTGATTGATTGCTCCACATTCAGTCTTGATCTTAGGAACATGCTTCTGCACAGAGCAGGGACTGTACTTTTAATTTGATTTTAAGAGCCCAAACAATACATAAGTACACTCTTACTTGAAAAAAAAAAATTAGGGCCACCTGGGTAGCTCAGTTAGTTGAGCATCCGACTTTGGCTCAGGTCATGATCTCACGGTTCATGAGTTCGAGCCCCGCATCGGGCTCTGTGCTGACAGCTCGGAGCCTGGAGCCTGCTTCAGATTCTGTGTCTCCCTCTCTCTCTGCCCCTCCCCTACTTGTGCTCTGTCTCTCTCTCTCAAAAAATTAAATAAACATTAAAAATGTTTTTAAAGAATAAAAAATAAAACAATACTAATAAAGCCAATGTCTTCTTAGACTATTGTTCTCAAAGCCAGTCTTATTTCAGCAGTAATGACTGTGATAAGTTTGATGCAATGCCTTCTTGAGTCTTTCCTATCTATTTACAGACATATATCTATTTGTAAATATGTTATTTGTACTGTAAACATAAATTGCATCATATTTTTATATTATCTTGCAACTTACTCTTTCCACTTAACATCTATTGGAGATTTCTAAAAGTCTGAACATCTAGTGCTATCTTATTATGACTGTTATTGATTTTATCACTGCATAGTACTCTATGACATGGCATTTATTTCATTCAGCTATTCATTAGTATAAGAAATGAAATATTTAATCATGCTCCCTAGGACACACGTGAAAGTGCTTCTTTAGGATAAATGTTCAAAAGTGACACTCAAAAATGATGAAGAAAGTCAAGTTGCCTACTGGGAATGTGTTTTACCTTGGTCCTGGCTGAAAATGAACTGTTTACATCCAAGAAAGGCCCCACTGAATGGAGCACAGGAGGCAAGCCCGAAGGCCCAGAGAGACCAGGGATTAAATATAAATGAGGCAAGCCAGATGAGTGTCAGTCCAGAGAAGTGAGGAACACGGAGAACAGCAGACCACGATACCCCCCATGTCTGACGTAGCTTCTACTCAGCTCCAGCCAACTCTTGGCATATGGGAATGAAGACTTGCTATTGACAGATTTTCTGTAAGAGCCTGGGTTTTTAAAATGTGAGACCTTCTGGGGCGCCTTGATGGCCCAGCTGGTTAAGTGTCTGACTTTCGCTCAGGTCATGATCTCACGATTCGTGGATTCAAATCCCACGTCGGGCTCTGTGCTGACAGCTTGGAGCCTGGAGCCTGCTTCAGATTCTGTCTCCCTCTCCCTCTCTGCCCATCCCTGCTTGTGCTCACTCCCTCTCTCTCTCTCTCTCAAAATAATAAACTTTTAAAATGTGAAAAAACCTTCTGATTTTTAAATGTTGTCACTAATTCCATTTATTAAAAAAAACCAACAACACAACATTTTGAGGTCAAAAAAACTTCCATACATGCAGACCAGAGTCAGCGGTCTGTGGGCTGGCTGCCAGCATCTGACCTCTACGGAGTGGGTGCCATGGGGAGTGACTACTCGGGACCCAGTTTTGACCAGTGGAGACGGATCGCCTGGTGCAAGGGAAAAAGTACTAAGTTTGTCAGAGTGGCTGACATCCAGAAAGCCAGGCCAGGGAGGAGAGACTGTACATGGCTCAGAATTCAGGGAACAGCGCTCAACCAGCTCAGAAAAGTCTACTGTCTGGTTCCTGGGAGGAAGCTCCCTACTCCAAAGAGTGTGCAAAGAGAGGCTGGCTCTCCATCCGAAGGGGATATCGCAGCCGAGGTTTTGGCCTTAGATGGCAGCTGGACCAGAGGACAGTTAAAGTTCTGTTCAGTCTTGGGATGACAATTTAGATATAATTTGAACTGTTACTTAATGAGACAGTATTGTGTGTGAGAAAAGAGCAAGGCCTACATTTGTGGAGCACCTACTAAGTGCAATACATGCTGTGGTAGCAGCTTCACGGATGTCATCGATCCAGGCCTCCCAATGGTCCCGCAAGGCAGGCATTAACCTCTTCATTTTGCTAATGAATAAACTGAGACATAGAAGCTGAATGACCTGTCCAAGGTCATGTGGCCAGTAGGTGGTAGGGCCAGGCCTCGACTACTCGTCCTCGTTTAAAATTTAGTGCTCTTCCGGGGCCCCCGAGTGACTCAGTCAGTTGTGCGTCCGACTCTTGGTTTCGGCTCAGGTCATGACCTCACAATTCGTGGGTTCAAGCCCCACATCGGGCTCTACGCTGACAGTGGGGAGACTTCTTGGGATTCTCTCTCTCTCTCCCTCTCTTTCTGCCCCTCTCCTGCTTACACACACACTCTCTCAAAATAAATAAATAAACTTGAAAAAATAAAAATAAATAAAACACAATTTAGTATTCTTCCCATTGTGGTTCTTTACATCTGTGAGGCCTCTATTCGTACCATGTAAGAAAGAGTTGAAGATCATGGTAACCAGCCCATCCAGGTGCACAGTGCTCTGCCACCTACAAAGCTCTTCTGCATTCACTTCAGCATGTTCTTAATGAACTCCATTGAAAGCCTCAGAATCTCCTGCCTGCATCTCTGTTTTTCTGAAACATTTGCTCCTTACCATCAGTCCCCAAAACCAAGGGAGACCTACTTACCTACACCGGTGCCATTCTACTTCTGAGCCAGAGCAAAGATCATCTCAAAACTGGCTCTCAGATGCCCTAACGGTAGAGAGGTGACAATTGCAATGTCAGTTTTCGTTTTCAGAGAAATCCCTACTGTGGCAGATAGAAGCACTCAGTTCTATAGCAGGCTATTGGCAGCAGGTAACAGAAATCAATCACAGAGGTTTACCAACCAAGAGGTTTCATTTTTTAACATACCAGGAAGTCTAGAAGCATAGCAGCCAGGGATGAGCAGCGAGTAGTGGGGCCCCAGGAACTCAGACTTTTCCGTCATCCTGCTCGGCCATACTTAGCACACAGCCCTCTTTCACAGGCTCATCTAGACCTTTGTCCTGTTTCAGGGGAAATGTGGAGGAAGGATAAAAGGTAAAAATCATAAGCTGGTTGAGCCAGTTTTTTTTATCAGGAAAACAAACAGTTCTCTGGAAGCCCTACCTACTGGCCTCATGGGCCATCTCTCCTACATGAAAACATGGGAAATAGAGTTTGTTTTAGCTGGCACATTCCTACCCCTCATAGTTAGGGGTCTGTTAGTAAGAAGACGAGGAGACCAGATGGACGTGGGGTAGGCTCCTGGCAGTGTCTGCCATATTAAACGTGTTCTTTTACCAGATCATAACATATTTGTTTACAAAATGTGTTTTGAACTTTAGCAATCGTCCAGGGTCTTGTCAGCTTGAAACCTGAAGCAGTTGAAGGGTTCAACCTGACACAGAATCCACAGAACATAAAGGATGGTGGGGTTAGCCATGCTGGTGCATTATTACAGAGGTGAGGAACGCAGGCACGAGCGGCTGCAGGGGTTTTTCAGAGACAGTGGGGGACAGTATTCAACCCATGACTCATTCTGGTGCAGTGTTCTGCCACCTGCAGGGCCCCCCCTCTCTGAAACAAGTTCCCTCTCTGCTTTCTAACTTTTTATTTTTCAAAAATATTTTTATTGTAACAAAACCCACAAAGACAGGAAGCCACACAAACCAAATTATGGTCTAATGAATTATAATAAGATGAACCCGGCCTGGGTCAAGGAAAGAACTTTGTCGCAACACTCCCTACAGACCCCCGTAAAAAATTTCATGCTTTCATACCACTCCCAGGTATTTGGTTTTGGTATTTGTTTTTGTTTTGTTTTTTAGTGTTACCATCCACAGGTGCGATTCAAGATTGAGTTTAATCTAGCTCACTTTAAACCTTCGTTGTGTCTTTTCAGTATGTTCTAATCTATAGGTTTCTCCTCCAGCTCCTTTATTTCATTGCAACCCATGAGTGGATGAACCAGCCTTTTTGACCTACAGAGTTTCCATGGTCAGTTGTGCTGATTGCACATTCTTGTTGTACTTCTTTATTTGTAGTTCCTGGAAATTTGCAGCTGGGTCCAGATGCGGGATCAAGCTTCATCCTTTTGACAAGGTTATCAGCGGTGTTTGTTAAGACTATGGGAGGCACGCGGTATCTGGTGTTTCTTTTTGTGGTCTTAGCACCTGCTGATATTCACATTTTCTTTCCGTTTTAAAGGAGAAATGCAGACTCTGTAGTGACGAAAGCTTCTCGGTATCTACGTCTTCCTGTCTCCTTTCTCCCAGGGGAGGCTGGGCTCCTAACCCCGGAAGTTCGGGAATGTGCTTGTGCAAAAGGATGGGCTCCCGTGCTTCCTCTGGAGGTTTCCGAGGCCCCTGTGCTGGTGAGGTGGGCTTGGGGTGGATGCCCACTTCTCGTGCTACTCAGGTCCTGGCGGGTGAAGGCGGAACCCACTCACTGGCTGGAGTCTGCATACGTGACGTGTCGGGAGTCACTGCAATGCCGGACGATGGAACACACGCGGGGAAGGGGGCAGGCTGGAAACTGGGTGGTGTTGAAGACAGACGCAGCTGCTTCTGTGGCCATGTCCTGACACATCTGAGTCTTCTGACACTGAGCGCTGGTTAAGAAAACCACACTCGCCACCTATGCCAAGGCCATTTCATCAGCAAAGTCCTCTGATAATGGGTGAAAGGAGATGAAGGCCAAGGGCTCGCTCCACCCCTCGCCCTGATAGCACCTGGCCACAAGGGAGCCCTGCAGCATCACCACCTGGGTCAGGACAATGGGGACGGAAGCCAGACAGGCAAGCAATATCCTCTCCTTTCTGCGGGCCCTGGCCCTCCCGCTCCCCTGCTGCCCCGTGGCTGGGAAAGGATGAGAATAAGGCCCTCTAGGGCACAGACTCTGATGGGAGGAGCAGGGAAGCAATCTGGGGAGAGAGAACATGCAAAGAGTGAGCTTACCTGGCGCCGTGAACAGCGCTTGAGATGATGTTCTTGAAGACGAATGAATGAAGGGGCGCCTGGGTGGCTCAGTCGGTTGAGTGTCCGACTTCAGCTCAGGTCCTGATCTCATGGCTCATGAGTTACAGCCCTGCATCCAGCTCTCTGCTGTCAGCACGGAACCCACTTCGGATCCTCTGTCCCCCCTTTTTTTGGGTCCCTCTCACTTTCTTGCGCTCTCTGTCTCAAAAATAAATAAAGCTTAAATAAAAAAGAAGATGGATGAACATTACCACCCTTCCTGGTTGTGGGAGAAATAGCATCTCTACTGGAAGCCCAGTTCTGTTCTGTGGTGCTGTTCCGTTTCCCGAGACTCAGCCCAGAGTTTGCCCTTCAACCCTGTCAATTCTTTTTACAGCACTGAATTCTCTGTATCATATTGCTTTTTACTTGAAATAGTGAGGGTATTTCCTTCTACAACTGAATTCATACTGATACAAATAGATTAGATAAAATCTGATGGGCAGAACTGAGTTTATAAACTGGGGCTACAATGTAATTGTTCCATTACCAATTAGGAGTGTGAACCTTACAAAGGATTCATAGAGCAACAAAGAAGCTACATTTTCCTTGGGGGGGGAGGGGGTGGAATGTCAATCTTTGCTGATCCTGAAATTCTACTTTGCTTTGTGCATATATTCCAAAGGAATCATAATCTGTTCAGCCAGGCACCTAGAACAGGAATGTCAAATCCACTTTGTGCTTGTTGCCATTGCCAATCCTTCACTCATGACAGACATTACTAATCAATCATGTACTCTTTTCCCCCAAGGCCAGATGTGGCTTTATCTCCACACAGCACTTCAAGCAACCACTTCTAATTGACTAGCTAAGGAAGCAAGACTAGTGATGTTTGGCCGTGTCTGCTCTAGAACAAAGATGGGTTTAAAAGTGCCAAAAAATTTTTGGGGTCTCCTGGGTGGCTCAGTCGGTTAAGTATCTGACTTCAGCTAAGGTCATGATCTCACTGTTTGTGAGTTCGAGCCCCGCATCGGGCTCTGTGTTGACAGCTCAGAGCCTGGAGCCTGCTTCAGATTCTGTGTCTCCCTGTTTCTCTCTCCCTTCCTCACCATCTCTCTCTCTCTCACACACAAATAAATAAACATTAAAAGAAAATTTTTTTTTAAAGTGCCATAAAATTTTTGAAGTCTCTCTTTTTTTTTTCCAACAATTTTTTTTTTTAGTGAATACCTGTTATGTTCAGGGGTCTGTGTTATATGCTTTAGAGGAATGCAAATATTATTTTATCATACGTTTTAAAGATTTTATGTTTAAGTGATCTCTATACCCAAGGTGGGGCTTGAACTTACAACCTTGAGGTCAAGAGTCATAATGTGATGGGGAGTAACAGGAGCTGAATTTTGCAAAGCAAGATGACATTAGATTGCCAAGGCCTTGAATGCTTAGCTCAGGAGTTAGGGCCCCATTTGCTCTGCAGGGAGAAGTCAAGAAGTGGGGTTCAGAGTGGCATTTGAATCTCAAGAAATCCAGCACTTAGAAGGATCCCTTTCACCCTCGCCTTCTTGTGAGATTTAAACCCTTTTGGAGGGTCCATGGCTGCCACAGGATTATGCAACCTACTGGAGGCAAACAAACAGGTCACAAGTTAGTGCAAAGGAAGAGCCTTCCAGGTGGCAAAAAACGTTACCAGAAGGTGCAGGTGGGTAGAGTCAGTCAACAGGAGTAGACTCCCAGTGGAAGACATGTATTTTTTAATAGTGTTACCCCTCACATGTGCACCCCAAGATTTAGTTTAGTCTAGCTAATTTTTGAAACTTGATGTGATGATTTGATATACATATATATTGTGAAATGATTACCACAATAAGGTTAGTTAACATACCTAGTACCTCACATAGTTACTTTTTTTCTTATTCCATATATAAATGAGATCATACATTTGTCTTTCTCTGACTTATTTCACTTAGCATAATGCCTCAAGGTTCATCCATGTTGCAAATGGTAGTATTTTCTTTCTTTTTATGGCGAATAATATTCTTCTGTGTGTGTGTGTGTGTGTGTGTGTGTGTGCATACTTATCAATTCATCCATTGACAAACACTTAGGTTGTTTCCACGTCTTGGCTATGGTAAATGCTGCCATGAACATGGGGTTGCAGATTTCTCTTTGAGATCCTGATTTTCTTTCTTTCAGATATATCCCCAGAAGTGCAATTGTTGGATCACACAGTAGCTATATTCTTCATTTTTTGAGGAATCTCCACACTGTTTTCCAATTTACACCAATTTATTCCCACCAACAGAGCATGAGGGTTCCCTTGCCCCATATCCTCGCCAGCATTTTTTATTTCTTGTCTTTCTGATGCTAGCCTTTCTAACAGGCGTAAGGTGACAGCTCATTTTGGTTTTTATTTGCATTTCCCTTATGATTCATGATGTTGAGCATCTTTTCATGTACATGTTGGTCATTTGTATGTATTTTTAGAAAAATGTCTATTCAGGTCCTTTGCCCATTTTGATCAGATTATGTTTGTTTTTGTGGTTTCATTTTGCTGTTGCATTTGTAAGTTCTTTATATATTTTGGATATTAACCCCTTACTAGATACATAATTTGCAAATATGTCCTTCCATTCCATTGGTTACTTTTTCATTTTGTTGTTGTTTTTTTTTTTTTTTTTTGGTAGAAGTTTTTTAGTTTGATGTAGTCCCACTTGTATATTTTTGTTGCTTCTGCTTTTGTTGTCATATCCAGACAATCATTGCCAAGACCCATGTCAAGGAACTTTTTGTTGTATGTTTTCTTCTAGGAGTTTCATAGTCTCAGGTCTCAAGTCTTTAACCCATCTCGAGTTAATTTTTGTAAATGGTGTAAGATAGAGAGGTCCAGTTTCATTCTTTTGCACGTGGATATCTAGTTTTCTAAATATTATTTACTAAAGAGACTGCCCTTTCCCCCATTGAGTATTCTTGGCTCCCTTGTTGAATGTTCCTTGACTGTATATATGTGTGGGGATTTTTCTGGGCTCTTGATTCAGTTCTCTTGGCCTATGTGTCTATTTTTATGCCAGTACTATATTTATTTATTATTTTTATTTAAAATTTTTATTTATTATTTTTGAGAGAGAGAGAAAGAGTAAGCAGGGGAGGGGCAGAGAGAGAGAGGAGGGCAGAGGATCCAAAGCAGGCTCTGTGCTAACAGCAGACAGCCTGACGTGCGGCTCAGATTCACAAACCCTGAGATCATGACCCAAGCCAAAGTCAGATGTTCAACCAGCTGAGCCACCCAGGCACCCCAGAGCCACCCAAGGACCCTAGTACCATAGTATTTTGATGACAGTAGCTTTGTAGTATAGTTTGAAAATAGAAAGTGTGATACCTCCACTTTGTTCTTCTTTCTCAAGACGGCTTTGCTATTCAGGGTCTTTTGTGGCTCCATACAAATTTTAGGATTGTTTGTTCTATTTCTGTGCAAAGTGTCATTAGATTTTTTATTGGAATTGCATTGACTCTATAGATTTGGGTAGTGTGGATATTTTAATAACATTAATTATTCTGACCCATGAACATGAAGTATCTTTCCTGTATTTGTGTCTTCTTCAATACTTTCTTCAGTGTCACAGTTTTCAGGATGAGGACTAGATTTTGAGTATCAAGGCTCTGAAGCACTGGTTCTCAAACTTGGCTGAAAACTGGAATCACTTGGCCAGCTTTAACTTACATACATACTTCAGTCTCACTCTCAGAAATTCTGATTTAATTGGTTCAGGGTAAGGCCCAAGCAGTGAGATTTCTAAAGCCTCTGCAAGGTAGTTCTAACTGGTGGCCAGCTGGCCCAAAGCAGAAGTTATAGGTGGGTGGCCTTGCGGCCAAGTCCAATCAGCTCATCTGTTTGGTTTGGCCCACCCAGTATTTTAAACTTGTTCCACCGACAGCACTTAAAAATGGAAATTTCATGTACATGCACAAACAGAAGCCTACATTTCCAGCTTTTCCTGAAAAATCAGAAAATCTGGTGCACTCAGTCTGATTCCTACAAGGCCACCATGGGCAGACGTGGAGTAGCTATTGCCCCCTGTAATGGCCCTTCAGAAGCTCAGTCCACTCACCCTTCATTATTGTCTTACCCTGTGGACATGTAGCTTTGCTAACCTGGATTACACTCTAGAAGCCCCCACTGGACCTTCTTCCTTGGATTCTGGCCTTGGTGTGCTTCTTGGATGTTAGAGAAACATTTCTTCCCCAAATCTGGTTTTTAATTTTCAGTTGCAAAAGAGCCAGTGTATTGTAAATCTGGGTATCATGCCCATACGTCTTAATCTTCAATATGTTACATCCTGCATAGTGTTGTTTCATTGGAGTTTTTGAATGTCCCAAGACAAATTATGATCCCTTGTTAGAAAACCATATGAACCACTTGACGAATCCAACACCTGGTTGGTTTTGCCATTTCAATTTAATGCCTGTATTCCATGATTCACTTCCAGGCATCAATTGTTTGCATTTGCATGCAGAATAACAATACTTTATTCAGTCGGAGTTCTGCTCAGCCATCCATGAAAGCACTTCCTCAGACATTCTTTCATAGGATCTTCACAGTAAACCAAACAAAAGCAAATATATTGTTCTCAGTTATTGACAAGAAAAATGACTTTTTCAGTCCAACCTGACCTGTTATTCAGGACTCTTGAAGTTTTACAGATTCCTAACCCTGAACTTTCTACCCCCCTCCCCCAATGCCAACTCCAGAGTGCTCCTCTAAGAAATCCCATGAGAACTGTGACCCCTCATTGCAAAACGTTAATCTGGAAAACACAAGCCTTTGGAAATGCTCATTCTTGAGGTCACATCTGCTTTCTGACCTCATACTGTTTAGATTAGATTGCTCTCAGAAGAGTCTGGATTTATCAGAAAACAAAAGTTACTAAAAGATGCTCGGTACAGTGGAAAGGACATGGACAGTGTAGTCCTACAGAATTGGATTCCAAGGGTCCCTAAACCTCACTTCTACCAGCTCAGTCAAGGGGAAACCAGATGTACCCAATCGGCTGAGCATGAGTTAGAGCCAAGAAAAGGAGAAGCAGAACCCTAGGGGTTGGGGTGGGGGTGGGGGGCAAAGACATTAACAGACAAAAAACCAAGAGGACTGTTTGATGTAAAGAAAAGATAGGCAAACAGAGAGACAAGCTCGATGTCTAGCTTAGGTGGGTTAAGAAGGGCAGGGGCTACTCCAAGGGAAAGCAAAGACCTGTTTTATATCATCTTTGGGACTTAGCAGATATGTACAATAGTTTGCTAGAGGCCTCTCTGGTATTAGTCTGTCCCTTCCCACCCTCCTGTTCACTAGGAGAATAGTTAGGTTCCTTTGCTTGCTTAGCCAAATTCACTCTCATGCTGGAAGGACGTACAATGAAAAGGAACTGGAGGAAGATGGATTAGATTTTGTATCCAAGAATATTTTTACTAATTATGCATCTGGGTTTGAGAAAGGACAAAAGGGTTAGTAGAATTCATCATTTTCATCCTGCTCTCAATTTTTGCTTATCATCCCTTACCTGGACCGCTCTGCATCCATGCTGTAGCTAATATCCTGGAATCCTTGCCCACATCCTGGAATCACCTGGGCAGATAAGGCAATAGATGGGGCGCCTGGGTGGCGCAGTCGGTTAAGCGTCCGACTTCAGCCAGGTCACGATCTCGCACTCCGTGAGTTCGAGCCCCGCGTCAGGCTCTGGGCTGATGGCTCAGAGCCTGGAGCCTGTTTCCGATTCTGTGTCTCCCTCTCTCTCTGCCGCTCCCCCGTTCATGCTCTGTCTCTCTCTGTCCCAAAAATAAATAAACGTTGAAAAAAAAAAAATTTAAAAAAAAAAAAAAAAAGATAAGGCAATAGATGAGGAAGGCTGGTTGGGAATGGTTAAGTAATGCCAGTTATAGGATTCAGACTTCACCCTGTAAGATGTTTAAGAAAATTATTTTAGCACAGTAGCCCTCAACCTTCACTTTATTTTAAAATCAGCTGAGGAATATTTAAGACTCTTCATACTGGGTCACAGCCCACACCAATGACATTAGAATTTCTGGGGGTGGAACCAAGGATCAGTTGGTTCAGGGTAAGGCCCAAGCATCCTGGGTGATTCAAATTATATCAGGGATGAAAAGCACTCACAGCTGCAGTGTGAAGGATAGATTGGAAGACAAGGTTCTAAGGAAGAAGCAGGAAGGTAGATTAAGAGATTGATACAGTGGTCCAGGTGACAGATGATAAGGCAGGAACCAGGGCAAGTGTGGTGGAAATAGGAAAAGAAGAATGTGAGCTGGGTTAGGGAAGGAGTTACCTGGGATAGGCAAGACAAGGGAGGCATCAAAATGATTTACAGGGCTCTTCTTGGCCAGCTGGTTGAATATGGCATCGTTACTAAGATGGGGAAGGCAGAGAGCAGCAACAAGGGAATGGAGGAGATGCTGAATGTGGTGGGACTGCAGGACACTCAGGAGGAGATATTCAATGTATAGTCTAAAGCTTAGGGATGATGCCCAAAGGAAAGAGTATATGGTCTGCCCTGGATCAAGAGAATAGTTTGAGAAATCCTCAGCATCTAGGTGGTAGTCGAAGCTATAGGGGTTGAAGAGATGGCCAGGAGAGAAGGTAGGAACAAAGTCAAGAACATTAGCTCAAATAATTAATAATTTAGTAATGGTAAACAAACAAAAAATTTGTGACTGTGGCTAAGGCCAAGAGTTCTTATCCCTCAGTGTCCTAGAGAGCAAGACAGAGAAGAGATAATTGCTACCCAGACTCAACTACCAGCTGCAGCTGAAATTTTACCTAACATCCTGCTCAAATATTTTGAGGAACACTATTTTGGACCCCACCCTACCATGTGCTCCTAGCCTGACTAGGGATGACACCTGAGTTAAGAAAATAAATCTGAATGCAACATCCTGTTCTTATCAGGTGAGCATCAAGAATCCATGTTCATCTCATAGATCTGAAATCAGGAAGGAATTCAGCCTTATTTCATGGATTTGAAAACAAAGGTTCAAAGGATGGAAATGTCTTGTTAAGGTGCCACAGTGTCAGGGGCAGGGAGTGGAAATCCAGGTCACCTGGGGACCAATCCACAGCACCCCCGTTGGACCCTGTGTCACTGTCCCAAAGCACAGCCATTGGCATCTACTCAGGCACTCCACACATCAAAGGCATATTAAAGGGATAAATATTTCAAAACTATGTGAGACCTGACAAAATGGAGATTATTAGAGAGAAGGCAAGAGGGTAACAAGGGTCATCAATTTGAAAGCGTTCTTTTGGGCACAATATTTGCCATGAAAAAAATGAAGTCTGCTATGAAGAGTATTTCCTTGGATCATTAACATTGTCTACAGGCTGGTCTAACAACCATCAACAGACTCTGGCTAAGAAATGTCATCCCAGTCTGGGGTCAGCAGAATTGGCTATGTTGTAGAAAAAGCAGTGGAGGTCATGCCCAGTTCTGACAATTCCCAGTGTCTTACGCTAATCATGTCCCCTCTCTGGGTTGCCTGTAAAACGATGAGGTCAGACTAAATAATCTTTGAGATCCTTCAAATGAAATGACTTGGTTTATCCGTTGCCTTTCCCCAGATCCTCATGAGATAGCTACCGTAACTTCTTTCCCAAACATGGAATAAAGACTCTTCCTTGCCCAAACCCTGGCTCTCTCCTCCAGGTGGAATTAATTAGCTATCAAGGCTTGATGTGGGGAAAAAAGAATTCCATTCTCATGTTATATTTGTTAAAAACACATTTCCATATAAGCACATCCATCTGTCTCTGTGCTTGCACTGAAAGATACTTCTGTTGACAGTTTCTTGGAGAGTTCAGAGACTAGAGGCCTCTGTTCCCAGTGCACACCTCACCCAGGAGTGAGGGCTTTGAAGCCCAATTAATGTAGCAGACTTCATGGGGTTGGAGTGCCTTCATCTCCCTTTCTGGCTTACAAGGTGCTTTCCCATACTTTATGTCACTGGGCCCTCACTGCTGACCTATGAGGTAGGTAGTGTGGGTGTTATTATTACCATCTTATTGGTGAGGCATCTGAGGTTAGGAGAGGTTAAGTGAGTTGGCCAAGATCACACAGTGGCCGCTGGCAGAGCTGGGACACCAATCCTGACCCCGTAGCCAACCCTCTTACCATTACTCACTCACTCATTCATTCATTCATTCATTCATCAATTTGACATACACTTAGTAAGTACCTCACATGAGCCAAAAATGGTGACAGGCTCTGGAAATACAAAGATGAGTAAGACAAGTTCCCTCTCTTGAGGAACTAACAATCTAATGAGCTGGGAGGCAGATCTCTACAGCACTGATGGAAATACAGGTGCTGTGCTTTGGGAGGAGGGAGGAGAAGGAAACTAGCTCTGCCTGGGGAAATCTCAGAGAAATAGATGCTGGAGTAGGAGTTTTCAGAGCTATAAAGAAGGGAGAGAGCACCGTAAGGAAAAGGAACAGCATGGGTAAAGGCACAGAGGCATGAATAGTTGACATATTCAGGAGATACAGCAAAGTCCAGTGTGGCTCAAGACTAAGGTATGTTTTGAGCATGGAGGGAGATGAAGCTGATGGTTAGGGGCTTGGTGGTAAAAGCTCTCTAGCTTTCTGAGCGGAGCTGGCCTTGACCCAGTAAGTGAGGGGTCCTTGGATAGTCAGTGCATAGACTTTCCAGATTTTCCTGTTTGGCTGATGGTACATCTGCCTGATCCGAAGTCACCTACACAGTCAATTGTCTCTTCCTCCCCACACATGGCTGACTTGACCCAGTTATTCCAGAGTATTGCTCAATTTCATTTTAGCTCCCTTAAGAGGAGAGAGAGAGAGAGAGAGAGAGAGAGAGAGAGAGAGAGAGATAAAGAGAAAAAAGGAGGGGGAAGAGGAGGAGGAGGAGGAGAAGGAGGAGGCAGAGGAGGAGTAAGGGGAGGGGGAGGAGAGGAGGAAGATGAAGAGAGATGTTGGAACAATCCATCCAGGTGGCCCAGCCAGGATCTGGCCTCCCAGAGTGCATGTGGGTTTAACATTCTCAGGACAATATCTGCCACCCTCACTGGCAGAGAGAGAGCAGAGACGCTTCATGCACTGTTTGAAGACAGGTCTAGGCCTGGATGGGGGTGAGTCACTGGTCTTGGGTGGGGCTGGAAGGGAGCCTGGTGGCTGATGGTGGGCATGGGTGGAGGGGGAGCTGGGAGGGTACTCTCCTGGCCAGGGAGATTTTCCTGCTCCTGAGGCTCTCTCCAGTCATCAAAACTCCTCAGGTTTCCTCTTGTCCCTCCCCTCAGACCAAGGGAAAAGGTAGGAATAAGGGGGTCAAATAAGGTCAAATAAGGAAGGTAAAAAGAACCATTTCAACTCTTGTGTTTCCAGCCTTAAGGTAGGCTTAGCAGCAGTAACTTCCAACCAAAAATACAATGTACACTGCCTAGTATTTGCACAGCCCCTTAGAGTTTATACTTTATCACCCAAACCGGGACCCTTGAGAGTATTATATTGCTGAACAGGACAGGACATCAGGTGTAAGCTGGATCCTTGTTCTGGATGTGCTGTGATGTATGGTCATTCTAGATATGTCCAAATACAGTGGTTCATTAATCACTCACATTTTCATTTTATGATTGAAGAGAAGCATGTGTTTCCCAGTGGCATGCTGCCAGTTGGACGGAAGAGGAAGACGGTCCAGCAGAGACAAGGTGGGGTAATCAACAACCTTGCCAAAGCTCCTCATGGGCAGCAGGGGCTGTGTTCTTAGAAGTGGAGCTGGGAAGGGAACCCCCATGCATGAGTGCTTAGGATGAGGCAAGTCTTGCCTTCAGCATGTATCCATTCATTGCCTCATTTATCTGACATTAGCCCTGCAAGGAGATAATATTTTGCCAATGAGGAAAACAAGGTTCAGAGAAACGAAGTAACTTATCCAACATCCAGAGGTATTAAGTGAGGAGTTGAGATTCGAATTCAAACCAGTACCTTTTCCATCACACTATGCTGCCTGGTGTGGCACATTGGTACATTTAGCATGGAGGCCCTCAAGAAGACCTATGTCTGGTGGTGGTAGCCATTCCCCAATATTCTTCTGTGCCCTCTTTCATAACCAATTACTTTAGCCTTCAGTCACCTATCTGAATATGCTTTGAGACTAGCCAGGGTTGTACTCAATATGAAATACATGCATTTAAAGATCCCATAAGCAAACCATCTTTAACTCAGCTCTCCTCTGACAGGAAGGCTGCTTGAACAAGTATTCTCTGTAGAAACTGAGGGAGAAGGTAAAGAAGTGAGTTAGAGAGGTTATCTCAGGTTGGTTGCTTATGCTCCAGGACTATCTCTGGTCCTGAAAAAGCTGGATCTACTATTGTAAAGGGCATAGCCCCTGGCCACTTTCTCTACTCCTGGGACACTGCAGTTTCCCCCTATCCTGTCCTGATCCCAGCTAAGTCCAAGGAATCTCCTGGAAGCCTGCTCACTGCCTCTCTTCCCAAGTGACAAGGTGAGGTGCCCAGTGGCCATCACCTTTCTCCGCTCATGAGTGGCAACTTGCACACAAGGCAATGGGAGTTTGGAGCATGTATTCTCTTCAAGCTACTCATATATTTCATAACATGAGTCTACATGGTAGAGTTACCTCATCCTGGATTGCTTGTCCAGGTGGCTGCAGGATCTTGCCAAGTTTTCTCTAGAACACTGTGAGCCCTATTAGGTTCCTGTTTGTCTGAAATTTTCCTCTCCTCTCTGGTGAGTCATTGCTTAACATGGTCAATTCCCTTGTTACTCAAAGTGTAGACCGTAGTTCATTCAATTGCATCGGCACCACCTGGGAGCTTGTTAGCCATGCACAATCTCACCTCCCACTCTAGACTTACTGAGTCAGAGTCTGCATTTACCAAGATCATAACATTTGAAAAGAACTGCTCTTAGATGCCCAGGAAAGTTCAATTCCAAAATTCCATCATCTCCTGAAATCAGTCTCATATAATGAAGGATTGAAGATGATGGTCAGGTGCTACAAGATACTATTACACTCCAGACTCACTCCTCTACTTAGGCTGTACAAAGTTATTTGAGCACCAGTTAGATTAGTAAACTTGTCCTAATTCGAGAATATTTACTAAGTCTGTCTTGTAGGCAAAGGTCAAAGTACTGGTAGTGGTGGCATAGAACTCTATGTTGAGAATGTGTTTAGGTTTGGGTTAGATTAGAGGCTGAATTCAGGTTTAGTGGGAATGAGTTGGGATGGATTAGTGGTGTCTGTCATTGACCAAGGGGTGTAGAATGGATGCTTTCCCTATCCTAGGCACTACCTGCTTTCCTGGCACTCATTCTCATTTACATCTCTTGGCAGTTTCCCTACTCAGCCCCTGACATTTCCCAGTAACTCCTGGGACTAAGAACTGGATGACTCCAGACCTGACCATTTGGGATAAGCACTAACTCCAACACCTGCTCACTGCTGTTCAGTGACCACTCGTTCTGGACATTTTCTACTCCATAGTCACAGCTACCTCTCTACATGAAGAAAGCACAAATATACCCTGAAATGGGATCCGCTTCTATGTCTGATCCACTTCTCTCCATGCAAGGGCTAGGGGAACCATGGTCTTCTTACTGCAGGGTCTAGAACTTCTTTTTTCTTTTCTTTCTTTTTGAGAGAGAGAGAGAGAGAGAGAGAGAGAGAGAGAGCAAGCAGGGGAGGAGCAGAGAGAGAGGGAGACAGAGGATCCAAAACGGGTTCCATGCTGGTATGCAGGTATAAAGCCTGATGCGGGGCTTGAACTCCTGAACTGTGAGATCATGACCTGAGCTGAAGTTGGATGCTTAATTGATTGAGCCATCCAGGCACCCCTTGGAATTTTTTGTAAGTCCTGGAAACTTGTCCAAGTAACAGGAGCATTACCCCTAATACCACTTTTGGTCAGAACATACCATTCAAGGTTTTAGACACCAAGTCAGTCACCTTTAGCCTCAATCCATTCTGCTCAGTCCAGAACATAATAGGAGTGAGGATAGTCACCAACTGGTATGAAAACATATGACCTCAAATTTCATTAGAGAAGACGCCTGAGGCCACGCCAAGAAGCTAAGAGCTCAGCCTGGGATGCAATGGTAGAAACCTGCCCTCATCTCCCTCTTTGACAAAGTCAGCCACCCAAACTTTCTGCTTCTTGGTCAATAACCCTTTTCTTTTACTTGAAAACAAGCACTTCTAAGGTTTCAAAAACAGAACCTGAGGACACCAAGACCTCTGCCCTGGGGCTGTCCTAAGTTTCCCGCCTTTCCACAGCTGCTCCTCAAATGGGAACCAATATGTACTAAGTGCTATGCAATTTTGTGTATTTTACCTCATTTACACTTCACACAATCCCATCAGGTAATTGTCATCATCCAAATTTATAGACAAATTAAATAACATGTCCAGTCACACAGCTGGTAGGTGGTGGAACTAAAATTCAAACCCTTTCCTACCGGGCTCATGAACTGGTATGGCTTCCATGTTCATTATGTCTGCAATGAAATTCAGTGACCTCCTTGCTGCCAGTACCTTGTGTTTACTCCTCATCTTACTTAATGTTTTAGCAACATTCGACACAGCTGACTGGTGCCCTCCTTCTTGAAACACTTTCTTCTCTTGGCTTTAGGCAATCTTACTTGCTGATATTCCTCCTACCTCACTGGCTGGTCCTCCTCAGTCTCCTTTTCAGATTCTCCATTTTCTGTTTAATTTCTCAGCTTCAAAAAACTCAGGACTCAGTCCTCGGCTTTTTTTCTTCTCCATCTACACTCTGCCTGGGTGATCCCGCCAATCTCCTGGTTTAAATACCATCCACATATGGAGGTTTCCAAACCTGTGATTCTTGCTCTGATATTTCTCTGGAAACCCAGACTCGCATAATGAACTTTCTGTTTGATATTTCTACTAAGATCATTAATGGGATTATTGATTTTTTTCCCCCTGAAATATTTGCTTCTTCAATTTTCCCCATAAAAGTTATTAGTATCCAATTACCCAAGCCAAAAACCTAGGAATTTTCTCTAATTCCTCTGTTTCCCTGGCCTTCAGCAAGTCCTAGAACCTCTGCCTCCAAAAGATATCACAACATCCATTTCTCTCCTCCAATGCCAACACCTTAATCCGTGAGCAGCCCTCGACTGGGTCACTGCAGTGCCCTCCCTGCAATCCGTTTGCCACATGGCAGCCAAAGGATCTTTCTAAAAACATTAATCAGATCAAGTGACTTCCTTATTTAAAAACCTTTTGGGGCACCTGGATGGCTGTCAGTTAAACATCCTACTCTTGGTTTCAGCTCATGTCATGATGTCACGGTTCGTGGGCTCGAGCCCCACATCAGGTTCCACGCTGACAGTGGGGCACTACTTCGGATTCTCTCTCTCTCTCCCTCTCTCTCTGCCCCTCTGCTGCTCGCTCTGTCTTTCTCAAAATTAATAAATAAACTTAAAGAATTAAAAAATAAAACCCTTTCAATGGCTTGCCATCTTGCTTTGAATAATATTCAGAATCCTTGCCCTCCCTCACAAAGCCTGACCCAATCTGGCCTCATCTCACCCTGCCTTTACCCTCACCCATCACACTAGCTTTTCTTCCTCCCCCACACTCACCAGCAGGTTTCTGTCCGAGGGCCTTTGAATATGCTGTCCACTCTCCAGAATATTCTTCTCCTGGTATTCCCAGGTTGGTACCTTCTGGCCATCAGCTGAAATGCCACCTCCTCAGAGAAGCCTTCCTTGACCATCCATCAAAAGTAGCCACACCATCAGCCACTGTCACAATCCCGTATTTTAGTTCTCTGCATAGCACTATCTGATCTTTTTTATTCATGAATTTGTTGCCTTATTGTCTTAAGTTCCTCATTATAAGCCAGCCTCCAAGGCCTTCCCTGTCTTGTTCACCATCAAATATATAGTGCCCACAATGGTGTCTAGCACATAGGAGGCTCTCTGTAAATATCTATTAAATGAATAGGTAAATGAATGACCATGGAGACAAATCACTGATGTTTGTAATTCGGAAGGACAAAGCCACAAGGCAGCTTTTGGAGAGAAGAGAGCATGGTGGGCTAGCCCAGCATGGCTCAGGCATATGTTTGGTGGGGAGGGGGGGGCGAGGGGGGGTGCTTGAGAACCTCCTTTGCATCTTCAAGGACAAAGTCCATAGTTGGAATTTACTTCCTTTCTTCTCTCCCTTTCTTATTAGAGAATGAGTTTTATTTATTTTTATTTTTTTAATGTTTATTTATTTATTGGGGGGGGCAGAGAGAGAGGGAGAGAGAGAGTCCCAAGCAGGCTCCGTGCTCTCAGTGGGGCTCCATCTCACGAACCATGAGATCATGACCTGAGCCGAAATCAAGAGTCGGAAGCTTAACCAATTGAGCCACCCAGGCGCCCCTTAGAGAATGAATTTTATTTTTTCTCTTTTATTTATTTGTTTATTTTATTTTATTTTTTTAATTTATATCCAAGTTAGTTAGCATTTAGTGCAATAATGATTTCAGGAGTAGAATCCAGTGATTCATCCCCTACATATAACACCCAGTGCTCATCCCAGCAAGTGTCTTCCTTAATGCCCCTTGCCCATTTAGCCCATCCCCCCACCTCTAACCCCTCCAGCAACTCTGTTTGTTCTCTATATTTAAGAGTCTCTTATGTTTTGTCCCCCTCCCTGTTTTTATATTATTTTTGCTTCCCTTCCCTATGTTCATCTGTTTTGTATCTTAAATTCCACATATGAGTGAAGTCAAATGATATTTGTCTTTCTCTGACTAATTTCGCTTAGCATAATACACTCTAGTTCCATCCACGTTGTTGCAAATTACAAGATTTCAGAGAATGAATTTTATTTATTTATTTATTTATAAGTTTATTTATCTATTTTGAGAGAGAGACAGTGCAGGTGGGGAAGGGGCAGAGAGAGTGAGAGACAAAACCTGAAGCATGAAACCTGACATAGGGCTTGAGCTCACGAATCATAGATCATGACCAAGATCTGAGCCACCCACGCACCCCAAGAATTAATTTTTTAAGAGCTATACATAATCTCTAACCCTAACAGAGAAATTCTTTTCACATATGTGTATTTCCCTCAAGTCCTTTTTCCATAAATGAACAGAGTTTTCACAGAATTGCAATCATAGGAGATACAGTATTTAGTGGATTTTTTCTTTTTCTTTTTTTTGCTTTGGCTATTGTGTCATAAACATTTTCCAAGCCACTCCAGATCGGCATGTTTTTTTAAATAATATTAATAATAGTTGGCATATATTGAGTGTCCATGATGTGCCAGCTGCTATTCAAACATTATCATGGCTTGTCTTGTTTCATCCTCACAATAATCTTATAAGATAGGTACTATTAGTATTTGCATTCTGCAGAAGAGAAGAGGAGACTGAAGCAGAGAGGCTAGGTAATTTGCCCGAGGTAACACAGCCAAGAAGTGACATTCTGTTTCCAGAGACGGAACTCTTACCATTATACTTCACTATGTCAAGTGGAAGTTACTTCATCATTCTCTGGTTATTGGATATTCATCTGTATTTCTGGATATTTGTCTGTAAAATGGGGGCAATAATGGTACCTCCCTCGTAAGGTTGTTGTTTTTTGGATGAAGTGTGTGAAGTTAAAAAAAAAAAAAGTTCTATGTGAATAGTTAAGCAAAATGTGGTATAGACATACAATGGACTACTATGCAGTCTTACAAAAGGAAAGGAATTCTGACGTGTCCTACACAGAAAAAACCTCCAAGACATTATGCTAAGTGAAACAAACCAGTCACAAAAAGACAAATACCATGGGATTCCATTTATATGATACTATAGGCTGATGTTTGTGTCTCTCCTAAATTCATATGTTGAAACTCAACCCCCAAATGTGATGGTGTTTGGAGGTGGGGCCTTTGGATTAGGTCATAAGGGTAGAGTCCTCATGAATGAGGGATTAATGCCCTTATAAAAGAGACCCCAGGGAGTTCCCTTGCCTCTTCCACCATGTGAGGACACAGGGAGAAGAGAGCCGTCCATAAGCCAGGAAGCAGGCCGTCTCTAGGTACCTAGTCTCCTGGCGTCTTGCTCTTGGACTGCCAACTTCCAGAACTATGAGACATGAATTTCTAGTGCTTATAAGCTCCCCAGTCTATGGTGTCACATCATAGTAGCTCAAATGAACCGAGACATAGCAGGTCCTCGGAAAGGTCAAAATCATCAAGACAGAAAGTAGAGCTGTGCTCACCAGGGCCTGGGGGAGGGAGGAGTGGGGAGCTATTGTTTAATGGATATAAGGTTTCAATCTGCAGGATGGGAAGAGTCCTGGAGATGGACAGTGATGATAGTTGCACAACAATAGGAATGTACTTAATGCCACAGAACCGCACACTTAAACATGGTTGAGAGAGAAAAATTTACATTATACAGTATAAAAATTAGGTGTAAGATATACGCACACACATATGACATGTGAAGAGAGGGGGTCTAGGAGAATATATACAAAGCTGTTGCCAGTGGTTGAGGAGAGAAGTGGAAATGCAGTGTAAAGGGGGAAAGTCATTTTCATTCCACGTGTTCCCATGGAGAACATGCTAGAAATGGACGTTCAGACAAGGATTCCTTCTGTCTTCAACTATGTTGAGTGATTATCTCACTTGTTTTTGTACCTCCCTCCTGCACCAGTGCCTAGAAGGCCTACTTCTCTCTAGACTCCAGTGTGGAAATTTGTTTTAAAAATGTTTATTTATTGGCACAAAAACAGACACATAGACCAATGGAATAGAATAGAAACCCCAGAACTAGACCCACAAACGTATGGCCAACTACTCTTTGACAAAGCAGGAAAGAATATTCAATGGAAAAAAGACAGTCTCTTTAACAAATGGTGCTGGGAGAACTAGACAGCAACATGCAGAAGGTTGAAACTAGACCACTTTCTCACACCATTCACAAAAATAAACTCCAAATGGATAAAGGACCTGAATGTGAGACAGGAAACCATCAAAACCCTAGAGGAGAAAGCAGGAAAAGACCTCTCTGACCTCAGCTGTAGCAATTTCTTACTCGACACATCCCAAAGGCAAGGGAATTAAAAGCAAAAATGAATTACTGGGACCTAATGAAGATAAAAAGCTTCTGCACAGCAAAGGAAACAACCAACAAAACTAAAAGGCAACCAACGGAATGGGAAAAGATATTTGCAAATGACATATCGGACAAAGGGCTAGTATCCAAAATCTATAAAGAGCTCACCAAACTCCACACCCAAAAAACAAATAACCCAGTGAAGAAATGGGCAGAAAACATGAATAGACACTTCTCTAAAGAAGACATCCGGATGGCCAACAGGCACATGAAAAGATGCTCAATGTCGCTCCTCATCAGGGAAATACAAATCAAAACCACACTCAGATATTACCTCACGCCAGTCAGAGTGGCCAAAATGAACAAATCAGGAGACTATAGATGCTGGAGAGGATGTGGAGAAACGGGAACCCTCTTGCACTGTTGGTGGGAATGCAAATTGGTGCAGCCACTCTGGAAAACAGTGTGGAGGTTCCTCAGAAAATTAAAAATAGACCTACCCTATGACCCAGCAATAGCACTGCTAGGAATTTACCCAAGGGATACAGGAGTACTGATGCATAGGGGCACTTGTACCCCAATGTTTATAGCAACACTCTCAACAATAGCCAAATGATGGAAAGAGCCTAAATGTCCATCAACTGATGAATGGATAAAGAAATTGTGGTTTATATACACAATGGAGTACTACAGGGCAATGAGAAAGAACGAAATATGGCCCTTTGTAGCAACATGGATGGAACTGGAGAGTGTGATGCTAAGTGAAATAAGCCATACAGAGAAAGACAGATACCATATGGTTTCACTCTTATGTGGATCCTGAGAAACTTAACAGAAACCCATGGGGGAGGGGAAGGAAAAAAGAAAGAGGTTAGAGTGGGAGAGAGCCAAAGCATAAGAGACTGTTAAAAACTGAGAACAAACTGAGGGTTGATGGGGGGTGGGAGGGAGGGGAGGGTGGGTGATGGGTATTGAGGAGGGCACCTTTTGGGATGAGCACTAGGTGTTGTATGGAAACCAATTTGACAATAAATTTCATATATTGAAAAAAAACAAAAACAAAAACAAAAAAATGTTTATTTATTTTGAGAGAGAGACAGAGTGCACGAGCGAAGGGGGGGGGGGGCGGAGTGCAGAGAGAGAGGGAGAGAGAGAATCCCAAGCAGGCTCCACACTGTCAACACAGAGCCTGACATGGGACTCGAACTCACAAACCCTGAGATTGTGACTTGAGCCAAAATCAAGGGTCTGACACTTAACTGACTGAGCCACCAACTGAGCCAACCAGGCACCCTTGGAAATTTATGATAAGGTTTTAAATTCGTACTGCAAGATAGACTTTTTTTTTTTAATGTTTACATATTTACTTTTGAGAGAGAGAGCGCACAGAGGGGAAGGGACAGAGAGAGAGAGGGAGACACAGAACCCGAAGCAGGCTCCAGGCTCTGAGCTGTCAGCATAGAGCCCGATTGCGGGGCTCAAACTCATGAACCATGAGATCATGGCCTGAGCCAAAGTCGGCCTAAGCATGGCCTAAGCCAAATGCTTAACCAACTGAGCCAACCAGTCTCCCCTCATACTGCAAGATAAATTGCTACTTTTCAAATTGTGAACTTGCAACAGGAGAAGAGAGGATTTTGAATTTGAATTTGACTTGAAAAGTGGGTGGAGAAAGTGGCCACTCCTTCCTTCCTGTTCATTCCAGGTCTTTCTCTACTGGGTTCCTTTATTTTTTTTTTTAAGTTTATTTATTTATTTATTTTGAGAGAGAAAGAGAGAGCATGAGCAGGAGAGGGGCAAGAGAGAGGGAGAGAGAGAGAATCCCAAGCAGCCTCCATGCTGTCAGCGCAGAGCTCGAATCCTTTATTTTGAAGGGTAGCTAAGACATGCTGAGTTCTTGGTGGGTGGATTGGAGAAGGAACACTCCATGTGTCATCTAATAACTACCAGTAGATGGTTGCTGAATGAAGGACAGAGAGCAGTAAGAGAAACTGAAGGAGCCAAGAGGTACTTGGCTTACTTCAAAGGAGCTAAGAGGTACACAGACCTCTGGTAATGGCAACCACACAATGCCATCCCATGGGGATTAAGGATGAGGGCATTATCTTGGCTGCCAGGGTGTAGTTGAGCCATTCCCTTCTATGTCATGATGGCGGTAGCAGGTGTGGGTAAAGTGTCATCCCCTATTATTGTGAGGAGGAATACGAAGGCTGAGGGGCTCTTGTCTTGGAGATGTTGGCTGATTTGTGGTGTTTTCTGCCTGGCAGTATACAACTGGCCTTAATACTAACACATCAAACATCAACCCAAAGTGGTAGCAATGACTTCAATCACCGTGTTTAGGTTCTTAAAAACTTTCCCACAAGGTCAGCCGTATCACCTGCAGGTCCCAGTGCAAAATGAAAATGTAAGACCCCTTGTTCAAAATAATATGAAGCATTTCAAGGTGACATCAGAGGAGTAAGTCACACACTGGGGACCTCTAGGCAGGAGTCTCCGCGTGACTTCTCAGCCTGGGAAGCCACTCTGCCATCCACATCAATACAGACTCACCCCCCATCTTTCTCTGACTCCCCCATCTCTCATTGTCCTATTCCTCCCACGTACTCTCCTTAAGCCACTTCCTCAACCCACTGTCCCCACCTCCGAGCTCTGACTCAGTTTTTGCATCTCGCAAACTCTGGAACCCTGTTTCACTAGTTGTTATGGGAAATGCTGCCCTACCTGTTTTCCAATCACTCCCATGGATTGGGATGAGGAGGGGGTGTGGAGGCTTGGTGTGCTGTAATTTCAGTTTGAGCTCTGCAGCTCGTTCCTTCTGAACCAGCCGAGGGCAACAGCCCTTACCACTGAAGCCATTGGCCTTCTTCCAAAGGGAACAGTCTCCTCTCATAGGATGAATACATATTTCTTCTAGGAGAAAAATATCAACGCTTTTCCTCATAACACCACAGCCCTAGCATTATTATGCTCAAAGAAGCTTCTTTATCCTGTTTTTACTACAGAGAGCCCCACATTAGCTGATTTCCTTTCTGACCGAGCTGTCTGGAAGTTTTCTTTTTCTTTTCTTTTTTCTTTTCTTTTCTTTTCTTTTCTTTTCTTTTCTTTTCCTTTTCTTTGCTTCCTTTTCATTTGAGAGAGAGAGAGAGGGAGAGCGTACGAATGGGGGACAGGGGCAGAGGTAGAGAGAGAGAGACAGACAGACATAGAGACAGAAAATCCCAAGCAGGCTCCACACTCAGCCCGGAGTCCGATGCAGGGCTCAATCCCATGACCCTAGGATCATGACCTGATCCCATAACCCTGGGATCAAGAGTCGGAGGCTCAAACAACTGAGCCACCCAGGAACCCCTGGAACTTTTCTAAATAGTTCCTCTCTGATTCTTCTTTTTTTTTTCTTTGATAGAGGAAGTTGAGTTTCTGTCATCCCACCACATTGCAATGGGCCAGAGAGAGCAAGGATGGTAAGCCTGATTCTTAGATGTTATCACTGGGTGGGTAGGAATGCATCTGTAATTCTTGACAGAATCCTTACTTATAGTGTCGATTATTCCTGATCTGGGGATGTCATGTTACTGCCCCTTGTCCTTTGGTCACATTTACTTGCCTCCTATCTGGGGGAGCAGGGAACATCACTCTAAATTCTCTAAATTCATGCTGGTGGAGTAAGTGGGCCCATGATGTCGCTCCCAAATCCTCTACTTAGTTCTTGCCTGCTTGCTGATCTAGCCCTTCAAAAATATTTTGCCTCATTTCGCATTTCCCAAAGGCCCTCATCCTACAGAATTTTGTCTCCTACACAAACTTGTACACCAACTGAACACCCAACTTCTTCTCAAATCATCGTTGTATTTTTGCTTATTTTCCTTCTTCTCCTTGGGTTGTACTCAGAATCCCTTCCATCTCCTTCAAAACTCTGTTCCACAGACTCCCCTCCCTTTCTGTCTTTGATCTCCAATCCTTCTTCTGGGTATCTCGTTCCTGCACCTGAACCCACCAAATATCTCCCAGCCTGAAACAACTTTCCCTTCACCCCAACTTGCCCTCGGGTCATCATCACATCTCTTGCCTTTGCTTCACTGCCAAATAACTTGAGCAAATATCCCTCACACTTGGTCTCTACTTCCTCGCCTCCACACATCCTCAACCCACAGCAATCTGGTTTGCTCCCAACCTCTCCACTGAAACCACTCTGACAAAGGTCAATAGCCTCCTTTTGCCAAACCCAGTGGGTGCGTTCCAGTGCTTATCTCCCTTGGCCTCTCTGTGAGTCTCATGTTAATCACCCCATTCTTCATGAGGCTCACTTCTCTGGGTCTCCACACCTTCCTCTCAAGTTTTCCTCCTACCTTCTTGGCATCTCACTCTTTTTCCTGGTCATATCATCCTCAGTCTTGATGGTGGCAGAAAGAGAACACCAGTAATTAGAAGTAGGATGTGAAACTTGGGGCCCCAGTGATGCTGCTTTCTGGGAGCTACAGAGGATCTCACCAATTGTTAACCAAGAACTTGGCAAACCAGGACAGAGGTGCCTAAGGAGCTGAAGATTGTGTGTCCAGGTGCTCAAGCAAGTACAACAGGAAATTTGCATTGTCTTTCATCTTTTCAAAGTGTCTTCCAAGTTCCCAGAATCCTTCCTATCAGGGTGGAGATATCCACAAAAGAGATACATGGCTCCACAACACTGAATAAATGAAAACAATCCAACCATCCAACACCGAGGATTGAGGGTGAGGAATGACTGATGTGTAGTCTCTCATTCATGCACCATAGGAATAGTATTCTAGCAACGCTTCCCCCCTCTGCTCTACATAGTCATTCCCATTGGCACACAAAGATGCTGTTACTCTTCCTGTCTTTGAAAAAGTAATATCATATCGTATTTGTCTTTCTACATCTGACTTATTTCTGACTTAACACAATGTCCTCAAGATCCATTCATACTGTCCAAAATGGCAGAATATCCTTCTTTCTCATGGCCGAATAATATTCTGTTTGTGTGTGTGTGTGTGTGTGTGTGTGTGTGTGTGTGTATCTTATTTATCCATTCATCCATTAATAGACATTTAGGTTATTTCTATATCTTGGCTACTATGAAAATGCTGCAATAAATGTGAGAGTTCAAATAAGTTTTTGATATCTTGTTTTCATTTCCTTTGAATATATACACCTAGTAGTGGAATTGCTGGATCCTATGGTGGTTCTGTTTTTAATTTCTTGAGGAACTTCCATACTGTTTTCCACTGTGGCTGCACCACTTCACCTCCCCACCCACAGTGCCCAAGCCTTCCCTTTCCTCCACATCCTCACCAACACTTGCTATGTCTCACATTTTTGATGACAGCCATTCTACTACATGTGAGGTGGTATCTCATTGTGTTTTGATCTGCTACAATTTCTAGAGGAAACAAGGAACCAAACGGAGATGGTGTAATTATTAAAACTTAGAAGAGGGGCCCCATGGAGCTGAAACTCAGATCTCTGAGTCTTTTTTTGACTGGGCTGGTGCCCCTACGTCTGAGGTGGCTCAGAAAGACTTGGGCTGAGACTCTGCCCTAACCAAAGGTGTGTTACCTCTCAGACTCCATTCTGTCACTTGTAACGGAGAAATAATGATGCTGACTCTGTAGGGCTGCTGAAAGGCTAAATCAGGCACCATAAGCAAAGCACTCCCTTCCCTAAAAGGGTAGGGCAACCAGCTGACCGAAGATCAATTTAGTTGTTCGATCTACAGGAATATGACTACACAACAAACAGCTTGGGAAATGTCAACCGTCACATTACTTGATTTCCCTATCTGCGGGGTCAAAGTGACAAAGCAGCAGGTATCCCGGCTGCCATTTATCCTGGGGCAAACGATGAGGTGGCCCTTGGTACCAGACAAAGCAGGGACTTTCTCTAGGGAACCTGATGGTGAGACACAGAGCAACCACGAAGAGGGTTCTCGTGTCAAGTTGTGATTCCTTATTGGGTTCTGGCTAACTAGTCACATGCCTCCATTCCATGAGAGCTAAGCCACTTGAGAAGAGTCAGCTAAGGGATCAAAATGCCAGTTTTTTTGCTGTAAAGCTGGACTGGAGGCTGTAATTTGGATCTGCTCACTCCTTCTCCCCTTCCACCCAGGTGAGCCTGAACCATGACCTTAACTGCAACTGTAACCACAATTCTAATCATAACCCTTTCCCCACCCAGCCTGAGACAACTGTCAGGCTCCAGGACAGGCCTGGCTACTGGGCCCACGAGGGAGAGGACAGCACTGTGTCCCGGTGCAGTCTGGAGGGAGAGCGAGCCAAGGAGGGCAGGGCGACTTCATTCTTGTCTACAAGACTGCCCTCTGTGGGGAGGAAGCTGGAAGGAGGAGGGTGCAGCCCCCTGGCCCTGTGTCAGGAGAGGGACTGTGGCATCCTCCCTGACAGCACTCCCAGCCTTCTGTCCCCTCATCACTGTGGCTCTGCCAGAGCTGTGGGGCCTCCAGCCCCTAGGGGCGCAGGTCCCAAGGTGGATTCCAGGTTCAACCCCAAGCAACAAGCAGAACAGCCACAGGACTGGCGCTGAGGACGGAGGGTGGGCACTCCTCCTAGGACGTAGGACAGGCTGGCCTGGGAGCACCGACGCCGTGGCATTGCAGGGTGGCCGGCAGGAAGTAGCCGTGTGTGTGCATGTCCACGTGTGCACGTGTGTGCGAACTAGAAGAGTGCTGGCACTAAAGCACTGTCCCCTGGCACTCATTTCTGCAGCGGCTCCTGGCTCCCCGAGGGTGACATTAAAGGGAGAACACCCACCATCGTGAGGAACAGGAGGGTGAGCATCTGCGGCGGCAATCAGAAGACACGGCGCCTCAACCTACACTGAGAACTTGGAGGTGCTGTGGGGATCCAGAGGGGGAGGGCGATGGCAGGGGGCAGTGCTCAGGGTGGCATGGTGGCCACCTTCAGCAGCCAGTCTTCTCTGTGGCCAAGCAGAGAGGCAGGCACAGGTGGGGCCTGGGGGTCAACACCACCCTTCTGGGCTTTTGGGATTTACTAGAGTAGGTAGGGGAAGGAGGGGAGCGGGGGAAGGACTCCTTTGTAAACAGTCTTAGAATTATCCCATTTGAATTTTAAAAGAAATCTGACCTTATTTGTAATGCCAGCTGTTACAGTGGCACATAGCAGGTGCTTAGTTTGTTTTGCTTATCTTTCACATTGAAATTTGATTTTTTTTCTGATTGCATAAATAATACATAACGATTTTTGATAATGAGGACTACAGTTTACCCTTGAACAATGCAGGTTTGAACTGCATGGGCACACTTATACGTGGATTTTTTTGATAAATACAGTACAGTACTGCAAATGTGTTTTCTCTTCCTCTCTTCCTTGTGATTTTTTTTTTTAAGAGAGAGAGAGTGCACACGTGGGGGTGGGGAGAGAGAGAGAGAGAGAGACAGAGAGAGAGAGAGAGAGAGAGAGAGAGAGAGAGAGAGAGAGAGAGAGAATCTTAAGCAGTCTCCACGCTTAGGTGGTGCTTGATCCCACGACCCTAGGATCATGACCTGAGCTGAAAATCAAGAGACGCTCAACCATCTGAGCCACCCAGGTGCCCCTCCTTGTGATTTTGTTAATAAGATTTTCTTCCCTCTCACTTCTTCATTGTATGAAGGCAGTATATAATACATACAATATACAAAATACATGTTAATCAACTGTTTATATTATTGGTAAGGCTTCCAGTCAACTGCAGGCTGTTAGTAGTTCATTTTGGGGGAGTCAAAAGTGAGATGTAGATTTTGACTGTGCAGGGTTTGGTGCCCCTTAACCCCTGTGTTGTTCAAGGGTCAAGTGTATTCATATAAATATCTGAACAAAAAGAGTCACCTAAAACGGCACCACCCTAAGCTAGTCACCATCAATGTGGGTTATCACCTTCTCTTGCACCTCCTTGTGCATTTATATACATACATGCGTATACATTTCACAAATTCATAAATGTATAAATTTCATAAATGAGAGGGCATTATTCACTTTTTTAATCAATCACCAACCTTCCGCTCTCATTCCCCGACCCCTATCCGCACCCCGCAGTCAGCCCTTGTTCACAGTCTGGTACGAACCTGTGCTTTGCTGTTTGTAGCTATCTGCTATTGGTCTTTGTTTTGTCAAATGAGGCCACCTGTTTCCTCGCATCTGGCTTTTCTCGGTCAGCAGCACTCCTGGAAATCCCTCCAAGGTCACCCGAAAGGGCTCCAGCTCCTCTTCGATGGCTCCTGCATGGTCTGTGGCAAGTGATGTTAAGTTGGCATTTCTCCACCCACTTTCCCCAAGGAGTCTGACCCTCGCAGATGTAGAAGAAATCTGAACCCACGTGGTGGTGCAGTGGGAGACCAGGAATCGCCCAGACTGAGGACCTACTCTCCTTAGTACCTGGTAAGCACAAACTCGGAAGATTATGGGGGAAAAGCCTTTTAAACAACATTGACGGGGATGCTGCTGCTGACAGTGACTAATAGTTGCATTTATTGGTTTTGACTTTCTTGCAGACTTTGTTTTTTTTTTTTTCTAAGTTTACTTTTTCCATAAGTAATGCCTTCCCATGGTTCAAAATCCCCAAACGTACAAAGGGTACACAGTGAAAAGATCCCTTCACACTCCTGTCTCCCAGCTGCGTGGCTCCCCACCCCACAAAAGTACCATTAGTGGGCACTTTCTACATTATTAAGAATTTTGATTTTCTTGGGGTGTCTGGGTGGCTCAGTCAGTTGAGCGTTCACTTCTGGATTTTGGCTCAGGTCACCATCACATGGTTTGTGAGTTCGAGCCCCATGTCAGGCTCTGCGCTGGCTGCATGGAGCCTGCTTGGGATTCTCTCTCCCTCTCTCTGCCTCTCCCTCGCTCTCTCTCTCTCAAAATAAATAAACGTTAAAAAAAAGAATTTAAATTTTCTTTATTCCATTTACTCATCCACCCAGAGTAAAGTAGGTAGAAGAACAGTTATCATTCTATGTTACAAATGAGGAAGCTGAGACTCCAAGTTTCAGACATTAAGCACAACCTGGATGGGGATCCCCAGTCTATCAGACCCCAGGCCCACTGGGCCGGGTTTTCTTCTCATCGAATGAGCTCACGGTGTGGCTCCATGAAAGGAAGCCGATCATAAGTCCAGGTCTGGAGTGAGTGCTCATCTCTCCCACTGATTCATCACTTTAGCAGGCCTGGATTTTTCTCCTCCGAGTCTTCTTGTTTTTCTTTTTTTCCTACCACAAGAGCAGAGCTGACTCCCTGAGCAGTGGGATGTGACCAAGCCAAGGACTGTCCCACCTACGTTTTGCAGCATCTGGAGCTTCTGGAGAAAGCCGGTGCTTGTGCAGCTGGGCCCCTTGTGTCTTCTCTCTATCTGCCTGGTGTTTGCCCTGAGGGCTCAGGATAGAGGCCGTCTGTTCCTGCATCTGTTTGCCTACCTCTGCCAAGAAGCCTTTCCCAATGCCCCTTGATAATCCCCTGATGCTCAGTTGAGAAAGATCACCTAGGCTTTCATGGGCTTCTTCCATCTGATCCTCACAACAAGCTTATGAGACAGGCATGAGGAAACTGAGGCTCAGAGAGGCCAAGGGACCCCCTCAGGACTCCACAGCATGCAAGTGGCCCCATTAGGACTGAAACCAAAGTTTTCTCAGGCCAGTTCCCTGCTCGATCTACTGTACTGTCCACCTCTATGGACTGCTCATGCCCTTTGCTTCTGGCTCTGGTGCACAGGCAGTACTATATAGAGGTTAAGGTCATGGATTTGGGGATTAGCAGACTGGAGTCGGGGCCTGGCTTTGACACTTGCCAGCTCCATAGCTCAGGACATGTTCCCAATTTCTCTAAACGTTGGCCAGCCAAAAAGCAGAGATGATAAGATTTGACTCATAAGGTCCATGTGAGGCACAGCGAGAAAACGAGACCATGTACACAGCGCTCTCATCACAGGCCTTGGTTGGATGTGAGCAGTAAAGGCTTTCTCTGAGGATTTTAAAAACTGACTCATTAGCTCCAGTTCTCCTTCCTTGTGCTTGGCAGACATAGGCCTACTCGCCAATCTTTGAGCACGGTGCAGTGTTTTGCACAGAATGGCTGATATTTTGAGCTGGAACTCAAAGGGTGATGAGTCAAAAAAACAAGGGAGAGGCTGCCAAGGCCAGTAGGTGTGAGGGTGCTGGCATTTTCTCAGAATGATGGCTCTTCCCATGTGCTTGGACCTCACAGGTGGCTGGAGGGGGTGTGGAAAGAGATAAGCCTGGAGAAGTAAAGAGGAACCAGACCCATACCAGGGGGGTAAAAAGGAGAAAAAAATTAGCTTGTGGCCTAGTGGGTCCAGGATGGGGATCAAACCAGACCTCTGCATCTAAGACTATTTTATTTTAGGCAAGATGGAAAAGAAATAGAACTTCCCAGGGGCCCCCAGCTACCCCACAACTGATTGGCAAGAACAGAATTTTTGTTGTTGGAAGAACTCATCTGTTTCTCTTCCCAATTGCAAGTTTCCTCATGGATCTTTCTGATTTCCCTAGATTTTCCGGTCTACTCTTCCCACTGCTAGGATAATTCCAGATAAAGATGATCTCTTCTGAATTTAGGAGTAGGAATACTTAGGAACATTCAGCTGTAAAATCAGAAAGGTTTTGATTATTGAGGAGAAAGATCACACTAAAACAACCAAAAACAAGGAAACTAACCAAAAGCTGCCTCTGCTTGGTCTGTGTGTAACACGGCAATACAAATGTGTAAATTTCTTCCTAAAGCCAGAGGAGGGAAATTCTCTAAAGTTTATATTGAACAAGAGATGGTATTTAGAACATAACAACAAAGTGCTCATGATTTTTTTTTTAATTGTTTATTTTTGACAGAGAGAGCACGCACAGGGGAAGGGCAGAGAGAGAGAGAGGGAGACACAGGATCCCAAGCAGGCTCCAGGCTCTGAGCTGTCAGCACAGAACCGTGAGATCATGACCTGAGCTGAAGTCGGACACTTAACTGACTCAGCCACCCAGCCGCTACCATGGTTTCTAATTTTACATATAGACCATGTCGACAGCACTTGCTTTGTTTTTGCCACGTTCATTAGGTTATTCTCATGCAGGTAAAAATATTCCTAAGCATAACCTAGTATCCCCAGGCCTTGCCAACCTGCAGGTGGTCTTGGGGTTATCCTGAAAATAGTGTTTTTAGTCTATGCCTATGGCAGACAGAATAATGGTCCCCCCAAAGAGGTCCACCTCCCAATCCGCAGAACCTGTGACTATGTTAGGTTACATGGCAAATGGGAATTAAGGTTGGGGATGGAATTAAGATTGCCAATCACTGGTCAGAACATTAGGGGATAATCCAGGAAGGCCCAATGTAATCATGAGGGTCTTGATAAGAGGGAGACAGGAGTATCAGAGCTGAAGGATTTGTGAAAATGGAAACAGAGGCCTGAATAATGTGGCCACAAGCCAAGGGATTTGGGTGGCTTCTAGAAGATGGAAAAAGCAAGGAAAAAAGGATTCTCCTTTGCGCTCTCCAGAAAGGAGCGCAGCTCTGTGACACCTTGATTTTAGCCCCATGAGACCCTCTGACTTCCAGATCTGTATGATAATAAATCTTTGTTATTTTAAGCCACTGATTTTTCTGTGATTTGTCACAGCAGAAATGGGAAACTAATATAATGCCCTTACTTGCTGATGCAGGAGCTGAGCCTTTTCCACCCACTGGGAGTCTCGTGCTTATTCTGGACAGACGATCCTGGGCTGACTCATGTAACTCACAAACACTTCCCCCACATTCTTCCACTCCAGCTCCTTCAGTGACCTGTGATGCCCACGTTGCCTTTGACCATGTTTTTTCACTGAGGCAGGGATCTCTTGGGAGCACCCAGGCCCATCCCCAGGGGATCATCTTATACGACACAGAGCATCACATGCTGGGGTTTCCAAAGTGGCACCGTCCCTGCCATCATCACTTTAAACTTCACCATTGTCCCTGAAGGAACTGGAAAGAGATTGCTTCCCACACCTCATGCTTTGCTGGGGCATCTGGTCTCAAGGGGCGGCTGTTCGTATCTCTGTACAACATGGGCAGCCTGCATCCCATCTCCTCTGGGGAAAGAGTGGGATCTATCCCATCCCCGCTCTCATCGACGACACTCTTGCTGTGACTTGTCGGGCTCCCTCAGCCAGATGCCCTTATGTACATGAACCCCCCTTCTCTCCAACATCCACTCTCGCCAGACATGCCAGATACATTTTCATCCCTGCTAAGCCACAGGGATGCCCTGCCAGGGCCACAGAAGAGCTTTAGAGTTTTACTTGCCCATCCCGCTCCCTAAGCCATGTTTCTAGAATCTTCATTTCCTCAGCCACCATGGGGTTTGAGCACCTTGGCTGGCCAGTAGGGAAGAACCACTGAAATGCTTTGCTCTGGAGAAGGCGGATCCCATCACTCCCTCTGCAGCTGGGCACACAGAGCATTGAGACCTCAGCATCTTACCCCCATGTGCCCTCAGAGACTTATTCGCCAAGCAGCCTTTTTTGGGGAGAGGTGAATGCGTGGCGGGAACTAAATATCATTGCCAGCTCCACCCCCTGCCATTATGCCACTCCCCATTAACCTCACCTGCAAAGCTGTTCAACCCTCATCCCAGATGGGCCTCAGGAACAGGCAGGAGTGACCCTGGGCCCCATCCCAGCTCCAGTCTCTCTGGCGGGGCCCCAGGTGGCTGTTTTGGCTGATAGAGCAGTCCCAGGAAGAGGAGGGGTCCCCTGCAAGCTGGGCTCACCAATCAGACCCCGTCTCTGCAGCTGAGTCTCTTGTGGAGCTCATTTGCATAATTTGGTTCAATATTTACTGAGCCAACCTCATTTTCTGGGCTGTCTGCATGGCCGACAGCTGGGAAGGCTGCAATTACCGTATTACACGCGCGCAGGGAAGCCACGGAGAGCGCACACTGAGAGGCGGCTTCCAAACAAATGGCCCTAGGGGAGTCCCCGCCCGTGGTCTACCCCATCCCTGCAGCTGGAAGGCTGCCTGGGCCACAGCTGCAAGCCAGGCTGCACCCAGGCGCAGCTGACAACAACAGCAATGGCAGCAGTAACAGTAGGGCGTACTTTCCCTTAAGCCAATCATCGGAGCTGGCTTCTGTTGGGTGCTTTGGTGTGATCATCGGGCTTTCTTCTCCAGATGGGATTTCTCACTAATCCTCACTGCAGTCCCAGGAGAGGGGCCATCAGCAAGGCCTGTTTCAGGCCACTGTGTGGCCAAAAGGAGACCGATAGGCCAGGAAGAGGCTTCGCTTCAGACCCAGCTGGATTCAGGGTGTGAGTGATGTCATCGAGACTCATTTTTTCTCCAGTGAAGTGCACCCTCACACAGTTTCAGGGGGGAACAGTCTGAGATCAACTGCCAGAGGCCTGAGGGTCACTCGGATTGGACAAGCAGGGAAAGTTGCCTCTCCAGGGCAGCCCCTCTGTGACACACAACAGAGCAAGGGAAGGTAGGGAAGGATCTAAGAGCAGACAGGCCAACAGTCATGGACTCTGCCCCTGGAACGTAGGTTCGTTTAAGGCAGGGGCCGCTGGTGTTTACTCCCCAGCATCTAGGAGTATCTGAACATGAGAGGCTTTCAAATAAATAGGCTGATTCCTGCTTCTGGATGGATGGAACATACTTGAGGCTTTGGGTAGACAGCCATTAAATGTGGATAAAAATAGCCAGCCCAGTTTGGTTGGGATGATTAAATGAGAAAATAGAAGTACACATGCCTAAAATTATAGGTCACACTTAATAGGGGCTCCATAAAGGAACGTAGACTTCATGAACTCATCCCTTTTCCAGCCATACTTGACCATGGTAATCAACCCAGACAGACAATAGTTGCCTGTGGATTACTTGTGTCCCCCAAGATAATAAAGTAGTTTTTAAAAATAATAACGCTAACCATTTTTAGCATACTTCGCCATTTACAATGCACCTTTACAATAATGATCTCATTTGAATCTCTCTAAACATCCATGGTAATCATATGATAATTAATGCTAGTTGAGAGCTCGTCCATGCCAGATACAGTCCTGGATGCTTTGTCTTTATTGATTCCCTTCATCTTCACAAGAGCCCTAAAAAGTAGGTGTTAGTCTCCCCATGTTACAGATGAGGAAACGGAGGCAATGGGAGGTTAAATAACATGATGGTGGTCACATAGCAGATAAACAGCAGAGACCAAAATCATCTGGCTTCAGCGTGCCTTCTTTTAACCACTAAGCAAGATGCTGTTCTCACTGGTTCCATGAGAAAACTGGACGTGGAATAATGCAAAAGTCTCACAAGTAACTGGAAAGTGGCAAAGGTGGGAATGGAGAGCAATAATCCGGATCTTTTCTGCGTTCCAGCCAGTGAAGCTTGGTCTCTCTCATTCCATAGTATATAGATCATGTGCTCAGAGAGCCACAGTTTTCAGTGGACAGCTGCCCGTGGGGCTTGGGACCCAGAGCGGACACACAGCAGGGATCAATGAGGCAGCTGAGTGGTGTGGGGGCAAGAACAGGAATCCCCTACTGAACTCTTTTCTTCACAGCAAAACCTGCAGGGCCAGGGAACCTGGGTGGTGGGCAGGTCAGAGAGGAGGGGTAAGCTAGCGGGCAGGGCCAAGCCTGAAGACGCTCTGGGTGCCCCAAGACAGCACCCCGCCCCCAGACACACAGGAAAGCACCAGGAAATGTCTGATGGGCGAAATCAAAACAAGCACATTACTGAGTTGGACCCGGTGGGAGTTCTCTCCACATGCCAGCAGAGAGGAGACACAGAGAAAACAGTGAGCCAGTCGGCATGCCACATTCTGGGGCTGCCCACACACACCTGGGGCAGTGAATGGCACCCGAGGGCCTCCCAGCCACAGAAGCTTTTGGGAACGGCAGGCAGTGAGGCAGACAGGTCAAAAGTTTACACCTAAGAGTCTAAATCTGTGGGATGCTAAATGCAAGGTAGTATCTTGGATTTGATCTTGGAACAGTAAAAGGATATCAGTGGAAAGCCACGTAAAGTCTGTGGTTTAGTTAATAGTAGCATAACCCAGCGTTATTTTCTCAGTTGTGGCAAATGTACCATGCTTGTGCAATATGTTAACAGCTGGGGACACTGGGCGAAGGGTGCACAGGGATCTCCGCATTACCTTTTCCTGAAAGTTTAAACTTCCCAAAGAATTTCATTAACATTTTTTAAAATGTTTACTTATTTTTGAGAGAGAGAGAGAGTACACAAGCAGGGGAGGGGCAGAGAGAGGGAGACAGAGGATCCGAAGCAGGCTCTGTGCTGACAGCAGAGAGCCCGATGTGGGGCTAGAACTCACAAATTGCGAGATTGTGACCTGAGCCTGAGGTCAGATGCTTAACCGACTGAACCCCCCAGGCGCCCCTTATTCAACTTTTTTTTTTTTTTTTTTTTTTTACATCTCTAGATGGAATCTCAATTCCGTCACATGCTGTGCAACCCTAAGTCATTTAAGCACTCCGTGCCTCAGTTTCTTCATCTTGCACGCAAACATGGGGATAATGATGGTCCCTGCCTTTGAGTATGTATGACATTTAGCCTCATCTGACACTGTAAATACTCAATGACTGCTCTCCTGGGTTGTGGTAGACATGGGGATGGCTTCCAGAGCCCCCTTCATGGAAGCACTTGCCAGGGCAGCCCTGCCTGAGGTCATGCCCTTTCCAGAGCAGAGTGATGGGGCGAGGGGTGTGGTATAAAGACCCTGTCACTTCACCCAGATGCGGGATAGCTCTGCCCTAGGGAGGAGGTTCGCTGCAGGCCTCCCCATGGGCCGGCCCAGGCTGTGTCAGGCCTGGTCACAGTTGATTTCCCTTGCTCAATCCCTCACAGGCATTGATTCCCTGATCCACATCTTGCCCCCAACCCTGAAACCCATTTCGTTGTTTGCTTGTAAGAACCTTACCTGCAGCAGTTGGTGCTTGCTGGGAGTGGTCCAAGAAAGCAGGTGGTTCGGGGCGCCTGGGTGGCGCAGTCGGTTAAGCGTCCGACTTCGGCCAGGTCACGATCTCGCGGTCCGGGAGTTCGAGCCCCGCGTCAGGCTCTGGGCTGATGGCTCGGAGCCTGGAGCCTGTTTCCGATTCTGTGTCTCCCTCTCTCTCTGCCCCTCCCCCGTTCATGCTGTCTCTCTCTGTCCCAAAAATAAATAAACGAAAAAAAAAATTAAAAAAAGAAAGCAGGTGGTTTGATGGGGGCTTGGGAGCTGTGCTAATCCCTCTCGGCTGGCAGGGAGGACCCCATCACTGGTGGGGGTGAAGCACAGGCAGGTCCTGGTGCAAGGTGGCTTCCAACTGTTAAAACTTGTCCCAGTGCTGAACTGGATGGTGCACCTGCGGGTGGAGTGTGTTAGCAGGCAGTGAGTGCATCAGGCATTTGAGACTTGGGGGCCAGTGGGGGGAGTAATAGTGGCTCTAAAGATCACAATATTAGATGGCCATGGTAAGCACTATGGAGGCTCCTACAGAAAGATAATGAACAGCGGAGGCATAGAAGCAGGTAACAGAAAGCTAGAAATGGAAGCCACAGGGCCTCTTTAATTGCATCCAAGGAAACTTCCATACTCCACAGAAGGAAAGGGGAATGAATTCAAGACAAGCCTGAAATAGTCTCAGTGTCCAAACTTCAAAGGCAGTTGACTACCCAACCAAAGCAAGTCTGTTAGGCCAAGGCCAAGGTCAAGGCTTGGGATCCCGGCAATGGGATAGGACATCGGGGTGGATGCCTCTGAATGTTTCAATTTCCCAGACTCCTCTGAACCTTCTGAACCAGAAGCATGGTCCAGTCTTTGCCTCCCCTCAAGACAATATGGAGGCCTCTACCTGCAAAGCAACATGTACTTCCCTACCCGCAGGGCCCACCTCAACCTCCTCTTCCCTGTTTGGAATCTTCTTTAAGAAATCCTTACCTTCCCTGAGGCTAAAAGAATGTTCCTATTCCTTTCCACTCCCTGCTCCCCCCTCCCTCAAATCAATACAGCTTTTATTGTGTCTTTAAAATATCACAAATAAGTCTGAAAAATCATCCGGCATCTTGCTGTTTTTGTAGCGGAACAACTTAGATCTTATTCATTAGCCTCCTGCACCATTTGTTTCTCAGAAACATAGATATCATCCAAAACGTTTCTGATATTCTTGTTTTCAACTGTTGTGACTTATTGAGTCAAAACAGCTGAGTGTGATACAAGTTCAACATCATTTCCCTCAAGAATCAACTCCTCTTACTGGGCGTGGGATACTGAACAAGAAACACCTGGCCTCATCCAAACCCTAGATATTTTGGATTTCTGCAAGAGAACCATTCTGCTGAATAACAACGTTGATGGGGAAGTGAGCGTTCACAGACCTCATTTTGTAACGGAAGCCTAGCGTAATGCCCTTGACCATGTTCTGTACGTGACTACAGATGGTGCAAATGGTAGCCAGTTCTTTTGTTTCCCCACCACTTGTCATCTCGGAGCCTCTTCTTTTTCTTTCCGGGGAGAGTGAGTTCTATATTGATGTGATTTCAGTCCCTCTGCAGGGTTCCTCTGGGGCCCTTCCCAATAACAGTGTGTCCCTTCAGAGTGATGTTGACATTCTCTGCAACGTCAACAGTCTGATTGCTGAGAATGGTCTTCATTCTTCATCTCTTGCAGTAGATGTGGCAAAGAGAGCTGTTCATATTCCTTTTATTAGTTTTTTCCCAGCATCCAAAATCTTTCTTATTTATTTATTTATTTATTTATTTATTTATTTATTTACTTTTTTACTTTAGAGAAAGAGTGCAAGCATGGGAGAGGGGCACAGGGAGAGAGAAGGAGAAAGAATCCCAAGCAGGCTCCACACCCAGCACGAAGCCTGATGTAGGTCTCGATCCCATGACCCTTGGATCATGACCTGAGCGGAAATCAAGAATTGGACACTCAACCGACTGAGCCACCCCCAAATCTTTACAATAACAAGGCAGGATCTGAAGTTAGTTTTTGTAGTGATGGTGGACCAGATGGCCTCTGGTGCACGTGGACCTCCAGCCCTTGCAGCACTGATAGGGTTTGGTGGGGCTGCGTGTGGTTCACAGGGCCTTGTTGATATGCCTGTACACCTCTGGGCCTTTTTGAGGATCAGAGAACAAGATGGGGCCACAGCCCTGGAAGGAGTCCAGTGCCAACTTGTTGAAGGTGAAAATCTTGCTCCTGGCCCTGAGGATGTGGCTCACGTGCAGTGTGCACACCTTCCATTTGGGGGCCACCTGGATGCACATGTCATCTGTTATGGTCCCTACCAGCACAGCTGTTTTGTCCTCCTGGCAGAAAGCTTCATCTTCTTGGTCATCGAGGAAAGGGACAGAGGCCACCAATTGGTGCAACTCATGAACAACCTCTTTAGCAAAAGTTGGTTGAAGGTAGAGCTGTTTGTCCAGCCAGAGATCTGTACAGATTTACCAACAGTCTTAGGTGGATGTCCTGACTCTTGGGCTCCTTGTGCCAAATGTTTCGGTCCTTGTTGTGGTGGAGGTGACCTCCCATGATGGTGCCTCCTTCTCAACCAGGTCCGTAAAGAACTTTTATAAGTCTGTACAGTTTTACCTTTCACATTTAGGTCTTTAGCCAACTGAAGATAACTGAAGACACACACACACATAAAAAGGTGATTTTATTTTTGTCTGGTTAGAAGCCAATTTCCCCCAACCCTATTTATTAAAGATTCCATCCTTTTCCTCTGATCTTTTAAAAAATTTTTTATTTTAATATTTTATTTTTGGGAGAGAGCGAGAGTAAGTGCACCAGCAGGGGAGAGGGTCAGAGGGAGAGAAAGAGAAAGAGAGAATCCCAAACCCCAGTGCAGGGTTCGATTCTATGACCCTGGGATCATGACCTGAGCAGAAATCAAGAGCTGAAAGTTCAACCAACTGAGCCACCCAGGTGCCCCTCCATTGATTCTCGATGTCACTTCTTTCATATGTCAAACTCTAAAGTATTCCTAGATCTGTTTCAGGATGTTATGTTTTCTTCCATTTTTCTGCTTTGTCTTGTGCCTGCTTCTTTGCTATGGCTTTGTAATACATCTTAATAACTGGCGAGTAAGGTAAGTGTAAATGATAACTATTATCATTACAGATGAGGACACTCAAGCTCAGAAAATTTAAGTGTGTTTGTCCAAGATCACACAGCCAAACCAGAATTTGAACCCAAGTCTGCATTATTTAAAAGACTGGGCTCTTTCACTCCACCAGGCTATCCTCAGAGTTGTCTCTTTCCCGAGAAAAGGTTGGGAGGGTATTTTGATTGCTTTGGCTTCGTTCGTCCAGCATCAAAGGAGGTCATGTTCTTCCCAGGAGGAACTGACATTTCTTTTTGGCTCCTGGAACTGAGGGAGAAGCCACATTATCTGCCACTGTTGCCTTATCCTTGGGAGCACCCAGTACGGTAGAGAGAGCCAGCCTTGCGCTCAGGGCCCAGGGAAACAGCCCTCTGGTTAGTGGGCTTCATGCTTCCTGTATGGTGGCTGCAAACACCATATGAGAAACCACGTAATTATCTTTCTCTTTTTGAAAATAGATCTGACCGTATCTGTCTCCGTTGCTTAAAGCAAAATAAAGAAATGACACTACACACCCGCCCCCCAACCAGCCACCAAGAAAAAACAAAACCTGCAGTGGGTTCACAGTGAAGCAATAGGCTGAAGACTGTTGTTTGTGTTTCTTTTGAGTCAAGAAATCTCTTTTTTTCCCTGTAATACAATCATATGCAGAAGCCCCAATAAAGTGTAGCTTTATTAACATGTAGCTTTTAAAGTCTAAGTGTAGATCTGTTCAGTTTCCTTCTGTGCCTGGCACCCAGTAGGTGTTCAGTAAATACTTACGGATTTCATGATGTACACTTGGGGGCCTGCCCATTGAACCCATTTGACACCCACTGCCCTTGAGGTCAAGTGTGAGCCTCCATTATGGCACTTAAGAGCCTAAACTTGGCCTAGTCCTAACTTCACCTCCCACCTCTTAGACTGAGGCTCAAGCCACACTAACCATCTCATCATTCCCAAATTTTCCTGGTCCTTTCTTGCACCTGTGCCTTTGCAAGAGGTAGTCTCTCAGTCGGGATTGTCTTTTCCTCCCATCCCCTGCTGTGTGAACCACCAAACCTTTGTAGCCCAGCTCATATATCCCCTGCTCCAGGAAGCCTCCATTGATTTCTTGCCAACTACCTTGTATGCCCCACCTTTATGCTGATTATGCACCTGCTATCAGACTTGTCCTGGCCTCGTAAAGCTCTGTCACAGAACTCTTTGAGGAAGGGCTTGGGCCCTTAGTCTTCATCCTCAGTCTAGTACTTGGTCTGGCTCTTAGTGCTCAATAAATATTATGTGAATAAATGAATGAAGAAGTGAATCAATACATGAATATGGAGACACTAGTCAACCCATTGGAGGTCTGTCATTGAAGGATCTAGCCCAGGACAGCCCTCCCAGATGGACCAGCAATGGTAAACACCTAGCAATGTGTGTCAAGCCCCAAGAAGGTGGCTGTATCTGTCATAGGCTGGAAGAGGTAGGAATCTATGAGGCTGGGTTCTGACCATCTATAGCTTATAAGTGGGAGCCAATCAAGAGTCCGTTCTTGGAGAGGTAGGAGCCTCTTCCTGCCCAAGGACTCCTCTCTTCCAGCACCCACCCTTCCCTCTCTGTTCCCTCCCTAAGACCCGGGCCTTAGGAAACTGTTCCTACCTCCATAGCCTGTGGACAGCCCTGGGGAAGAGCCCCTTCCACATCCTAAGTCCCAAGTTTCCTTTGGAATCTTGCAGTTGGCTCTTCATGGGCAGATACCAATGGCCCTTGTCATCTCGGAGAACTTGCCTGAGCCTCCTTCCCAGATGGTGATCCTTTTGGAGGTCTTGGGTCCTGCCTCATTAATCATTTTCTCTGCTGGCCCATGGAGGTACCTAGTGCTGGGCTTTGTCTTAGAGGCTCAATGAATATTAAATACCCAGCAGATCTGTGGGAACAGAAAGGTCACCAAAACCATCAACAAGCTCTAGCCTGGTCTGGAGCAGGGGCAGAGCCATGAAGAATTCTGCTCTAAGGGGAGACATGGTAAACAGACAGTGACAGTGTGGTCGGCTATATACATGGATATGCTTTCAGTAAGCACCAACTGCACGCCAGACACTAGTTGCTATCATACATGGTAAGGTCTTGCTTATAGGATTGTGGAAGAGCAAGTATAAAGATCCCCATTTTTTGGATGAAAGACCTAAATGTGAAACAGGAAACCATCAAAACCCTAGAGGAGAAAGCAGGCAACAACCTCTTTGACCTCGGCCGTGGCAATTTCTTGCTCGACACATCCCCAAAGACAAGGGAATTAAAAGCAAAAATGAACTACTGGGACCTCATTAAGATAAAAAAACTTCTGGGGTGCCTGGGTGGCGCAGTCGGTTAAGCGTCCGACTTCAGCCAGGTCACGATCTCGTGGTCCGTGAGTTCGAGCCCCGCGTCGGGCTCTGGGCTGATGGCTCAGAGCCTGGAGCCTGTTTCTGATTCTGTGTCTCCCTCTCTCTCTGCCCCTCCCCCGTTCATGCTCTGTCTCTCTCTGTCCCAAAAATAAATAAATGTTGAAAAAAAAAAAAAATTAAAAAAAAAAAATTAAAAAAAAAAAAAAAGATAAAAAAACTTCTGCACTGCAAAGAGACAACCAACAAAACTAAAAGGCAGCCAACGGAATGGGAAAAGATATTTGCAAATGACGTTATCAAATAAAGGGTTAGTTCCCAAAATCTATAAGGAACTTACCAAACTCGAACACCCAAAAAACAAATAATGCAGTGAAGAAATGGGGAGAAGACATGAATAGACACTTTTCCAAAGAAGACATCCAGATGGCCAACAGACACATGAAAACATGCTCAACGTCACTCATCATCAGGGAAACACACATCAAAACTACAATGAGATACCACCTCACACCGGTGAGAGTGGCAAAAATGAACAACTCAGGCAACAACAGATGTTGGTGAGGATGTGGAGAAACGGGAACCCTCTTGCACTGTTGGTGGGAATGCAAACTGGTGCAGCCACTCTGGAAAAGTGTGGAGGTTCCTCAAAAAATTAAAAATGGAATTACCCTACGGCCCAGCAATAGCACTACTAGGAATTTATCCAAAGGATACAGGAGTGCTGATTCATAGGGGCACATGTACCCCAATGTTTACAGCAGTGCTTTCAACAATAGCCAAATTATGGAAAGAGCCCAAATGTCCATCAACTGATGAATGGATAAGAAGATGTGGTTTATATATACAATGGAATACTACTTGGCAACGAGAAAGAATGAAATCATGCCATTTGCAGCAATGTGGATGGAACTGGAAGGTATTATGCTGAGTGAAATAAGTCAGTCAGAGACAGATATCATATATTTTCACTCATATGTGGAACCTGAGAAACTTAACAGAAGACCATGGGGGAAGGGAAGGGGAGAAAATAGTTAACAGAGAGGGAGGCAAACGATAAGAGACTCTTAAATACAGAGAACAAACTGAGGGTGGATAGGGGAGAGGGGGAGAGGAGAAAATGGGTGATGGGCACTGAGGAGGGCACTTGTTGGGATGAGCACTGGGTGTTGTATGGAAGCAATGAACCACAGGAATCTACCCCAAAAGCTAAGAGCACACTTTACACGTTGTATGTTAGCCAATTTGACAATAAATTACGCTAAAAAAATATTTTCTCTAGGTCTGTTAAAAAAAAAAAAAAAAGATCCCCATTTTTTTAGATGAGGAAACTAAGGCTTACAGAAGTAAGATGATTTGCTCAAAGTTTCACAGTTAAATGAGTATCAGAGCTGCAGTGAGAACCCACATCCCTGTGCTGTAGGAACATAGAAAATAAAAGCCATTCCCTGTTGTTTTTTCCATGGGGGGGGGGGAGGAAGCATCCGGGAGGGCTTTATAGGTTTGATCATTAACCTGGGCCCTGAAACTGCTTAACACTGGTTCATTTATTCAGCCAAAATGTACTGAGCGCTATTAGATGCCAGGCACTAAGAAAACATAGAATAAGATACAGACTTTCCCTGAAGGAGCACAGTGATTTCCATAGTGACGTTAAAAAAAAAAAAAAAAAAAAAAAAAAAAAGGAAAAGCTTGTGTCAGTGGCAAGTGTGACAGGAGAGTCCATGGGAGGCCATCCATTTAGCATGGGGCTGGGGAGTCATAGAAGGCTCTCTATCCAGTATGGGAGATCATAGGAAGCTCCTACTACAGTGTGGGGATTGTGGGAAATTCCTGGTCCAGTGCAGGAGATTTTGCGAGGCTTGGGGAGGAGGGGATACCTGGGTTGAGTCTAGAAGACTGAATGGGAGAGCAAGGGAAAGAAGTGTCCAGAAAGACCCTAGAGCAGTATGCGCAAAGGTCTGGAGGTGAACTTTTTCTGGAGGCCCAGAGAACAGGTTGACAGACAGCCATCAGTGTGTGTGTGTATGTTCCAAGCCCACAGTGGGAAATTCATGAGGCCTAAGTCAATTCCTGGATTAGTACGAGTCCATTATTGCTCAGAATTGCATTGAGAATTGAGATTATAGTTTTGTGAAGTCATAAGAAACACAAAAGGGACACAAAAGGTTGTAAAAGGCATTCCAGGCGACAGGAAAGGAAGAATGGCCCTTTGGAAACGGTTCACTTCTCCCAGGCACCTTCCTCTGTCTGCGGCTATAGGGGCCTCTGGTTGAAGAATCCACACAGTCAAGCAAGGGCCATTGCTCCAGCAGGAAGGTGGCCCCTGGAGTGGGTCAGGGACAGACAGCAAGGAGCAGGGAGCTTCTCGGAGGGGGCTGGAAGACCCAGCCCTCTTGTCTGCGCGAACTGTCTGGATGGGTTCTGAAGCCGAACAGGTTGATTTTTCTAAAGAGGGAATTCTCCACCCCCAACCCACTCCATGTACAGTGACACAAATCTGAAGAAGAAATAAAAATCCTCATCTGACTCCAAATCCTCTGAGTTTTCCCTGTGCCCCTCCTTCTAGCCGTGTCATAGGAGGGCAAAGGTCCAAGACCTCCGCAGACCAGGACGATCCCACTGTCTCCCCACCCCCAACACTGGTACAGACAGAGAACTGGCATACAGAGGTACTTGGGCATGGCCTGGGGCCAAGTGTGAGGTTCCATTCTCCCTCAGCTACGTTGCGATGAGAACTTGGCAGCCGGCTCACCCTGTCTGAGCCTCAGCTTCCTCCTCTGGGAGGCACTTCACGACAAGGATTAAATGAGTCAATGCAGGCGAAGCTCACTGCCCACGGTCTTGTGGGTTTAGCGTCCTTCCCTCCTTTCCCCTGCTCGGCGTGGGCAACTGCAGTCCAGTGTGGGCTGGGTTTTTTCGGCTGGCATATTCCCTTCCTCTCCCTAGCCTATTCCCCACGGCTGACTTCAAGTCTTCCGTGACCCAGAGGTGCTGGTTCTTCCTCCCAGGCCTGGCCCTGAGGTGCCCTCCCACCTGAGCCATGGCATGGCTCTCTCTCCCCACAAGGGGGCGTGTCAGGGCACAGTGGAGGGCACTCACCTTTCCAGCCTGTTCTCTGTCAGGTCCTGGCATTTCCCCATCCCTCACTTGGGCTTTTCGCTTACTATTGTTGACAGTGTCAGACCAACCCTCCTCTCACCCCAGCCCCACAGGCAAGCCTTCAAAGCACAACTCCTAACTGGTCCCTTGTTAGCCGTGGGTGCTGAGCTCCTAGTGCCGCTGGTAGATATGGCAAATTTTGTCTTTGGCTTTGACACAATGTCCAGAACACAAATATGCAAAAAAAATAGTTGTGCTCGGATAGGCACAGTTCCTGAGTTATGTGTTCAGAGAGTAGAACAAGGGAGCAGTCCTCTGCTGGCACCTGGGCAGGAAAGCCTTCGCAAAGCATGCAACATTGAAGTGGGTTTTAAAGGTTGAATAGGAGTTCACACGAGGAGAGAGGAGTATGGGAGGATTTCTAAGCAGAAACCAGCATATGCAGAGGCCAGAGGTGTGGAAAGGCCTGGGTAATGACATCCTGCTGTATGTGGCAAAGAGGGAGGGAGACAGGCAGAAGGCATGAGCTGGAGCAGGTCTGTAAAGGGTGTTGAAAGCCAAGCGGAGTCGTGTTTGTTATCCTGAATGCGGGAACAGAGAGCAGTATGGCAGAGGGGCCTCAAAAAAGCTCCAGGGGTCTGATATTCCAACATGTCCCCAGCAGACAAGAGGCATCCCTTCACCAGCGCCCCCGTGACCTTCCCAAGCAGTGTGTTCTGGGTCACTTGACTGGTCCAAAGTGGAAAAACCTTTCCTAAAGCATCATCTAAAGCAGCTCTCACACTGTCTGCTCTCAGGATCTCTTTTCCCTCTTAAAAATTGTTGAGACGCCCAAGACTTTTTGTTCATGTTGGGTTACATCGATCAGTATGTATTTGATTCAAAATGAGAAATCTAAAAAAAATATTAAGTAAACCCACGTTATTTTTTTTAGTCTTTATGAAAAATAATTATTTTAAAAAATGACTGAGAAGCATGGTATTGGACCCAGTTTTTGCAAATCTTTGTCGTCTGGCTCACTAGAGGGCTGCTGGCTGGCCACATCTGCTCCCAGAGTCTCTGCCTGAACACGGGCCTGGCCTTGGTAAGGACGCCCTCCCATCCAGCCTCTCACTGGAGGCAGGCTCAATGGATGGATGAGGAAACCAGGCACAGAGGTAGAGAGGCATGGCTGATGTCACGTAGCTGGTGTGGGGTGTGAAGGCAGAAATCCAGGCCTGGTTAGTCCAAGTGCTGACCCCCCAAGCCCCTCTGGTCTGGCCTCTGCTTGGAATTCTCAGGAGTGCAGCTGTTGTTGGTATGCTCTCCACCGAGGTCTCAGATGGAGACCCATCTGGAATTTGTCACCAGCTACCGCTGTCTCTACAACCAGCCAGCTCACTAGATTGTCAGTCTTTCAGAAGCTAGTGCAAAGGTCCCTGGGGTGAGGAAGCAAAAACAGAGCAGCCTTCAGGATACTGTTCATCCTTCAACTTCTTAGCTCTCTGAACTGGGGGGTGACAGAAGGGATAGGAGAGCCTAGATGCCCAGGAGGGATGCAAACACCCCAACCATATGTTCACTGCCCACGTGTCATCAATATTGACTGGGCATCTCCTCTTGTCTAGCCCTTCACTAGGTTCTGGGGATAGAGAGGAAAGGCACAGGTTTCCAGGAAGAGGGGCCTTGTATGGTTTTGGACACTGAGGAATTAGCAAGACTAAGGAGGTGGGAACAATCCCAAACCAAGTGCCTGGCCCTGGGTGACTTCATCATTTGCTGAATGTATGAATCAAGGAAGCAGCCATGTGCCAAGACAAAAGACATGATAGAGCAGAATTTGGGGTTGGGGGCCCACTGGAGATCACAAAGAGCCCAGCGCGGGGGCTGTATCCCCCCCCCCCCCAGTCTGCCCTTTGTGCCGTCTCCATAACCACTTCTAGCACCTAAAACACACATTGGTCCCAAGTAGAAGAAACTGGGGAAACTCACCCAGCACTTAAACTCCATGTGCTAGGACCCAGGGCACCTAGAGACTGATCTGGTGGCACACAAAGGGGAACAAACAAGGCCTTCTCCTCGCAGAAATGCTATTTCTGGAGTGCTGAATTCAGGAGAACCCATCTAAACACATTTTCGCCTCCATTTAAGCCCGGTGAAAAGTAACAACTGAAGCATGAAAGTTGCAGCTGTGCAAAGTGGCTGAACAGGGTAACAGCTCAGCACTCAAACAACAAGGGCAGCTTGAGTGCCTAAGAAGACCGGTCACACACACTGGAGGTGACAAATGAGTAAACACACGGACCATTAACGGCAGCCAAGTATCTCACCGTCCAAGAAAGGGGTCAGAAGCCTGGATGGTGAGAAGCTGGGATGAACCTGGTGGCATTGGACCAGAATGGAAGGCACGAGGTGAACTCATCAGTATTTATATATAGATGGAGCAGTGAGACTCCAGAAGCAGTGAGCATATCTAGCACCAACTTTTGGTTTCTAAACACAGTCTCTGCGGAAGGGAACCAGAGCTCCTTGAAGAGGCGCTGGAGCACAAGTACAAGAGCCTGGAGCACAGTATTGTGCCAGAAGTCAGGAAGAGGGGTGAGAAACACAGAAGCCAGCCTTCAGAATGCACACAACTGCAGAACCCGGGACAATGCACGCATCAAAACCGCAGCAGCGATGGACTACATGCCACTCAATAAAACGGGACTCTGAGCCCACACGAATGCAGAGGAACGAGAATACCAGAATACGGGAGACTGCTAATAAATGCAGAAGAAACTATGCAACTTGAAAATCACCACTTGGAGGGGCGCCTGGGTGGTGCAGTCGGTTAAGCGTCCGACTTCAGCCAGGTCACGATCTCGCGGTCCGTGGGTTCGAGCCCCGCGTCAGGCTCTGGGCTGATGGCTCAGAGCCTGGAGCCTGTTTCCGATTCTGTGTCTCCCTCTCTCTCTGCCCCTCCCCCGTTCATGCTGTGTCTCTCTCTGTCCCAAAAATAAATAAAAACGTTGAAAAAAAAAATAAAAAAAAATAATAATAAAAAAAAAGAAAATCACCACTTGGCAACTACCTTAGTGCTACGAACTCAGGCAAGAAACACCAGTGGATACTAAAACTAATGGGCCAAGGTTTCATGAGAAATAGGATATTCTGTCTCAAAATATCTTATCACAAAACATTTACTAAATGCAAAGGGACAACGAGTAACTGTTCAGTGGAGAAGCCTGGCAGTTACCATCTGCCTTGGACAATCAGAGTGAACCAGCAGTGGGCCAAACTGACGCCCTGGCCCCCCTCATGGGATGCAGTGAAAAAGAGCACAGTGGCACTTCTGTGTTTCTTCCAAAACCACCTTAACTGGAGTCTAGTCATGAGGAAACACCAAACATAAATTGAGGGTCATTCTAGAAGGCAACGGTCCTCGGGGCGCCTGGGTGGCTCAGTTGGTTGAGCGTCCGACTTCACCCCAGGTCATGATCTCACAGTTTGTGAGTTCGAGCCCTGCGTTGGGCTCTGTGCTGACAGCTTGGAGCCTGGAGCCCGCTTTGGGCTCTGTGTCTTCCTTTCTCTCTCTGCCCCTCCCCCACTCATGCTCTGTCTCTGTCTCAGAAATAAACATTAAAAAAAAAAAAAAAGGCAACGGTCCTGTAATCTTAAAACAAAAAACTGTTAATTAAGGTCATAAAGACTAGGGACGAACTGAGGAATATGGACTGAAGCAAACTATAAGCATGGTGTGCTACCCTGTATCAATCAGGTCCCTTTGCTACGAGGACATTAACTGGGACAACTGCACAACGGAAATGGGTTTGGGGTGGGATGGTGCTGGTAAAGGGGAGTGCTGTGTACTGTCCCTGTAACTTTTCTGTAAGTCTGCAATTGTTTAGAGGTGAAAAGTTGTTAATGCTCTTTGCAAAAAATGTAAACACGGTATAAAAATTATAACACCAAAGTTAAAGATATGAAAATATCTTACGGGTGCTTGGGTGGCGTAGTAGGTTGAGCATCTGACTCTTGATTTTGGCTCAGGTCATGATCCTGAGGTTGTGGGATCAAGCCCTTCGTCGGGTTCTGCACTGACCATGGAGCCTGCTTAAGATTCTCTCTCCCTCTCTCCCTGGCTCTCTCTTAAAAAAAAAAAAAAAAATTTACAATCAAATAACTTAATTAGTGAAACTATTAAACTTTTAATTTCCTTAGAACTGGAGACAAAATAAAAATTAGACAAACTGCTGTCAAACCAGGCCTAACTGACCAAAAAGAAATTTGAAACTCCAGCCCTGCCAAAAAAAAAAAAAAAAAAAAAACCCTAAAGGACTGAAATACTAAAGTTTCAAAAATCACCTCAAAGTACACAGAATTACTTGAAAATAACTCATCCTCGAGCTGTTCCAAGGCATACCTGCACCAACCCCATTCATTCTCATCTAGTTTCTAACCAATCACTTTTGAGTAATTTATCAAGTATTCTTCTAATCCGTGATTGCAGGCAAATAAAACCCAGACTAAAACTCACCGCTGGATTTTTATGAGTTTTGAGACAGCTTTGGACTTTGTTATAGAAGCTGTCAATTCCAGGGGCGCCTGGGTGGCGCAGTCGGTTAAGCGTCCGACTTCAGCCAGGTCACGATCTCGCGGTCCGTGAGTTCGAGCCCCGCGTCAGGCTCTGGGCTGATGGCTCAGAGCCTGGAGCCTGCTTCCATTCTGTGTCTCCCCCTCTCTCTGCCCCTCCCCCGTTCATGCTCTGTCTCTTTCTGTCTCAAAAATAAATAAAACGTTAAAAAAAAAAAAAAAAAAAAAAAGAAGCTGTCAATTCCATAGGCAGTAACCAGCTGCAGGAGACACAGGCTTCCATGTGGAAGGCCCATCTAGAGAGCCAGCACAAGTGTAGGACAAAGCCTCCCAATGTTCTTGGCACAGCAAATGTAATAGCTGCCCAAAATACTGGGGGGAAAGAGAGGAGTCTGCTTGAGACGAGGCCAGCATCGAGAACAGCTGCCCCAGGTGCTCTGAAGACCATTTCACTGTCTGAGGAGGATTACAACCTCTTAACATCAATAACTCATGCCTAACCAGCTGGGAAAAGATGAGGGCGTACATCATGAAGAACGGCAAGCTGAGTGTCAGAGACAGGAGTTGTGAGTCTGGGATGGCTGTTTTCTAATCTGTACTCTTGGAAGACAAATCATGCACGCTCTACCTGGTGAAGGATCCTTTACTATTCAAATGTTGTCATGGTAGTTCACTCAATAGTCGTCCCAGCCTCCTCTCAGTGAAAGCTCTACCCGAGGGACCACTGCTTTCGCAATCAAGTATCACAATAGAGAAAAAACCTTTTACAACCAACTTGTCAGCACCATTGTCCCTGTGGTGCCCTCATCACTGCTGCAGTGCTGGATCTTTCTCCTAGCAAGCTTAGACCTTCACTCTCCCTCCTTGTCACTGCCTGCCCTCCTCCCCACCCCGCCCCTCCATTCCCAAACTCCCTGCACTCTGTTCTGGAAACTAGTTTGCCACCCAACTAGGTCCAATGGCTACACTCCCCCATCTGGGGGTTCCACGTACTCTCTTCTTCCAGCTGTGGTCAGGTGCTTCCTCCAGTTGTCTGATCCTAGGGCCTAAGGATTCCCAGATGCATGCATCGCACTTCTTTGTTCTGGTGAATTCATCGCTATGCCAGGTTCAGCTTCAGACTGTGTGCTAAATTTCATTATTTGACCGTGAGAGCAAGGAATAGCGCAGCAACAGCAGAGAGTAATTTCAGAGTAGTACCCGAAGACACCACATACAGGCTAGGCTAGCACGTAAGGCACACGATGCTTGATACTACTACTCTGGAAAGGACCTGTGACAGTCACAGGCAACCCAAACCAAAGGTAAGACCCAAAGTCAAGAAGCCAAGAATGTCAAAGCAATGGGAAGCATCATATACTTTAATGTATGATGGGCTAGTCACACAGAACAGTGGTGGCCAACTTCCGCTGTAAAGGGCCAGATGGTAATTATTTAGGCTTTGCAGGCCTTAGTCTCAGTTTCAAGTATTCAACAGCAAACCTCTGTAGCACAAGTAGGCATATGTAATATGTATTACATAGGCAATATGTAAACAAATGAGCACGGTTGTATTTGAATAAAACTATTTATAGACACTAAAATTTTAATAATTTTTACACCATAAAATCCTTAAAAAAAAAAGAAATAAAGAAAAGAAAACCTTACCTCATGGGACTGCAGTTTGCCAGCTCCTGGCTTAGAAGAACAAAGTGGAACAAGATGGACATGGGAGATCAACTAAAAGGACATGTTGTAGCCAAGCCTCAGAGCCAGGGAACGCACCAGAATGGACTCGGTCAGGAAGCACTTACTCCCTGAAATTGCTTAATTTTGGTTGAATATTTTGTAGCAGTTTGAGGCTGGCTGCTAGAAGACAAGAGCATGGGAAAAACGGGAATTTACTCATTTTTTAAATTCATTTTTGCAAGAGTGTGGCAGGGGAGGGGTAGAGAGAGGGGAAGGGGGATAGAAAGAGGGGGAAGAGTGGGGGGGGGGGCGGGGAGAGGCAGAGAATGAATATGAATATATCCCAAGCAGGCTCCATGCTGTCAGCACAGAGCTCAATGTGAGGCTTGATCTCACAAACTGAGATCATGACCTGAGCCGAAATCAAGAGTTAGACACTTAACCAAATGAACCACCCAGGTGCCCGGGAAAAATGGGAATTTAACTAAAATTTCTAAAAGCCATCATGAAGCTTGATTTAAGGTACATCAAGTATCCCATCTTTTTTTTTTTTCAACGTTTATTTTTTTTTATTTATTTTTGGGACAGAGAGAGAGACAGAGCATGAACGGGGGAGGGCCAGAGAGAGAGGGAGACACAGAATGGGAAACAGGCTCCAGGCTCCGAGCCATCAGCCCAGAGCCTGACGCGGGGCTCGAACTCACGGACCGCGAGATCGTGACCTGGCTGAAGTCGGACGCTTAACCGACTGCGCCACCCAGGCGCCCCAAGTATCCCATCTTTGTGTTGATGTTTTGGTTGAGAAAAACAGAGGAGACCCAAGAAAATTAAACTAGGACCTGGCCCCCCTACATGTTCACCAATTACTGAAGAAAACAGTGACAGGGGCATTGTCAACTTTCAATCTAAGATTCTATATGGCAAAATTATTTTAAAAAATGAGAAATGCAATGGTGAATGTATTGAAAATATTTTATAATTAATTCTCTAGAATCCTAGCCATGGTACAGGAAAAATTTATATGGTGGAACACTTCAGTATTTTTAAACAATGCAAAAGACATATTTGACTAGAGGATGGCAATAAGGATTTAACAAATATAAACTTAAGCTTCCTCACATTTCCATAGAGAAACTAAACAATAAAAATATTTCAAGAAATAGATGACAGAATACCTCAAATGCAAAAAAATTCCAAAGTCAAAGAGCCACTTACATTAAAAGATTTACCAGAACTGTAAATTAAAGGTAACAGCAAAAGGTCACAAAAAGCCTATTTCTTTCACAGCATCTTGGCTAATTCTTTAAGCAGATAAAACAAGGTACTGTAAAGAATGGTCAAAACTTGGCCTGAAACTGTCTTCTTGTAATTATTAATCCCACTATTTGTGGTTTTGTTGTCCAAGGACAAAAACTCCGTGCCACCAACTTCTGCTGTCACTTTCCAGAGAAAAGAAGAGTCTGCTGCTGGGGTTTTGGTTTGTTTTTGCTTTTCTTTTTTCCAGTTTTCGCTATGCTGAGCAATTAGGTAGCAGATAAAATGGCATAAAATAAATGAAAATATTCCATCCTCCGACCAGAAATGCCACCCTCTTCCCAACTCAATGCTCTGCCTTGAAAGATGAACATATTTACAAATCCTCATTTTATTCTCCTGAGACATTTTGCATGATCCATTATAAAACATACAGGCAATACAAAGTCCAAAGGTCTGCTGTATTTAAGGTATAAGCATGAAGATTAAACTACATGATAACACTGTGGGGAGAAGTCATGGCTTCATTTATTTTCATAAGAGACAGGTACGAGTGCATGACGTAAAAGCTTCAAAGTCACCTCCAAACCTTGCTAAGGATTATTGCAAGAGATTATGCAGGGAGACATCTGTGCAAATTCATTTTCTTTACTCAGTATCAGATGGTAGGGGAAAAAAATTATTTCTTTAAACAGTCTTGTTTATATTCAGAAGAAAAGATTTGAAAAACTAAACAAGGAGATATTTTCCCCCTCTTTATGATCCAATAATATGCCAATGAAGGAGAGTCTAATAAAAAACAGAGCTGAAAAAAATCCAAATAAAAGCCAACACTGCTATTAAGATTTTCTTTTAATATGCCATGAGATATTTTTGATTGTATATTTTCCAAAGTACTTTTCCAGCTGCATCTCCCAACCCTTCCAAAAGATTATGCCAGTCTTTGCAACACAATAAGAGATGCTGGATTTATACTTTTGTCCACCTTCTTTTTTGAAAGTAATATAATCCTAATGACTTTAATGGTCATATATTCTTATCTAATAAGGAAAAACACTTATAAATATCAGAAACCCAGCTTTGAAACATTAGCTAATTTTGAACTGAATCAGCATCTTGTGGGTTTTAAAAAAAAAGGCGGCAATTTGAACTCACGACTTATTGACAAACACATTTCTGCAGAGGGAAGGGGAAGAGAGGGAAACGAATGCTGCATTTCTCCATTGGCCCCAAACTGCTAATTTCACAAAGGGATACATCAAAAGCAAACATGCAATGGTGGTTTTAAAACTTTTACTGCAATATAACAATGAAGTAAACAGTAATTAGACACCTACCAATTTTTTCCCAAAACAAACCAAAAAAAAAAAAAAATGTAAACAGGAAAATAACTCTGCCTATACTTGTTCAGCTTCTCAAATCATGTTAGAAGGGTCTCACATTCGATGATCAAGAAATTTTAAAATAGCAGTAATTATTTTCATTTTAAGAAAAGGTTCCCCTTCTCCCCTCCCCAACTCCAAGTATTTAACATGAAAGAATGGGCTTTCTTACACATTAATTCAATACGTATTTGAAGCAGCAACAAAAACCATCAATAATTTGGCATTTCTGTTTACAATTGCTCCAAAATTTTTTCAATTTCACAAAGCCATTATCCAGTGTTGCCATGAAATAGAGACTGTAAATTCTAGGTAGCAAAGATTCTTTCTGAAACCAATGTTAAGTCAAAGAAATACAAAGCAGGGCATTACACTAAATTTCTGGATCTAGTACACTAAAAAGAGTGAAACCTAGGAAAAGTTACCTACTGTTTTATAGAAGAAATAAAGACCTGCAAAAGCTGATTTTTGGTTGTATAATATTTTACACACTGTGTGGATTTGCGGCATCTGCTACTTGAAGCAGACATGCACTGTATGTATCCCTGCCCTGTATCCTAGATCCCTCCCTCCCCACCCCCAACAATCTACTACCTTATACCAAGTATTGTGGATATGAGCCCAAGTCATCCCAGACAATCCAGTGAACAAAGTTAGTGTAATGCACTGGTGTGAAGTGTGAGATAAAAAAAAGTCCCTTTCAATCTTCATCAAAGTTTTGCTGTAGAAGAAAATTGGCAGCCAAGTTCTCATTCTTCTCACAAGCAAAATATGCTTGTATGACAAGTCCTTCAGGAAATCCTAGTGCCTTTAACTGGAAGAAAAGAAAGAAAACACACTGTGGGTTCCAGCACAGCAGTACTGACAGATCATGACCCGAAAACATGAAAGACACGAAAAAGCTCTTGAAAATGTTACATGAATGCCTACCTATCTAAGTGTGGATTCACCGTTCAACCCAAGCAGCTAGATGGAATCTAGACCCTTGCTCAACCACCTACAAAATTCCCTCTTCCTAGTTAAAGCTATTAGATACTCTGCTAACACTCATTGGCATTAATATTCAAAATTAGTTGCTGTGATTATTTAAAAATAAATGATCCTACAGAAATTTGTAAATCAGCTTTGAATACGTAAGAGGTAAAGATATAGATGAAAGCAACTGGACAGGAGTTTAACTACTTCATTATTTGTAAAGAAGGTCATGTCCTTCATCATCACTTCAACTATCACTCTCAAGCTCCTTGCCATATCAAACACTTCATACTAAAAGAAATGGGTGATCAATATAACAAATATCACATGATATATTTTGAGATCAAGACATATCGTGTCCTGTTTACATCTGCTTAAATTTTACAGCATTTTAAATGGTGACACCAGCCACTTAATTTTGTTTTCCTAGTCTATTAAAAATCACTTGTGACTTAATAATTATCTAATTCACTAGAGACTATATATTTGTCAAATATTTTTTATGAACCCTCTCCTCAACCGTCTAAATCACCTTGTGTTAGACTATATCAAGAAATGACCTTTAAAAAAAAAAGAAAGGGGCGCCTGGGTGGCTCAGTCAATTAAGCGTCCAACTTCGGCTCAGGTCACAATCTCACGGTTTGTGGGTTCGAGCCCTGCATCAGGCTCTGTGCTGACAGCTCGGAGCCTGGAGCCTGCTTCAGATTCTGTGTCTCCCTCTATCTCTGCCCCTCCCCCGCTCATGCTCTGTCTCTCAAAAATGAATAAATGTTTAAAAAAAATTAAAAAAAAAAAAAGAGAAGTCTCAATTCAGCACGATTAACTACTCATCCATGAAAGGAGAAGAAATAACTCAAAAATAATTGTTACCTAGTTCTTGTCCAGATTAAAGCTGGGCTAGCTGAAGTAAAAGGTAGATAGGGCACGATCCAACTATGTGCTTCTACAAGACACACACTATAGATTCAAAGACACAAATATGCTGAAAGTAAAAGGATGGAAAAAGATATACACCATGCAAACAGTTACAAAAAGAGAGCTGGAGCGATTCTATTAATATCAGACAAAATACATTAACACAGAAAATTGTTACTAAAAACAAAGACATTATAGGATGATAAACTATAGGAAGGCTTTGGTTATAAATACATGTAATAACAGAGCCCCAAGATACAGGAAACAAAACTGACAGAACTGTAGGGAGAAATGATTCAAGAATAGCTGGAAATGTCGGTATCATCATGTTCAATGCTGGACACAACAACCAGGCAAGGCAGAAGACTGACAAGGAAACAGAGATGTGAACATCATCATAAACCAAACAGACCTAACAGACATTTATGGAATATTTAACAACAGAAGATTGCATGTCCTTTTTAAGTATATATCAAACATCCTCCATGAAGACCATGTTAGGCCATAAAACTAGCCTCAAAAAATTTCAGAAGATTAAAATTGTTCACAGTACATTCTCTGACCACAATAGCATGAATACTGAAATCAGTAACAGAAAGAAATTTAGGAAGTTCAAAATATGTAGAAATTAACCTAATCCTTCACCAATAGATGAGAGAAGGAACCACAAAGAAAGTTAGAAAATACTCTAATGAATGAAAACAACACCAAACACACTAAAACTTACGGGATGCTGCTGTAGCAGTGCCTAGAGGGAAGTTTATAGCTGTAGCTACCTATATTCAGAAAGATCTTAAATAGATAACCTAAGGATCTACCTTAAGAAACTGGAAAAGAGGAAGAGAAAATTAAATCCAAAGCAAGCAGAAGGAGAAAAATAATGAAGATCAGAGAGAAAGCAAATAAAGACTAGAAAAATAGAATCAATAAAACCAGAAGTTGGCTCTTTTTTTCTTCAGATTAACAACACTGACAAATGTTTTAGCTAAACTAACAGGGAAAACAAGAAATCTGAGGATTCAAATTACTATAAAAATCAGGGATGTGGGAACACTACTACTTTTTATAGAAATAAAACTACCAAAGGAAAATGCTGTGAACAATTCTATGCCAACAAATTAGATAACTCTTGATGAAACACACAATTCCTAGAAAGACAAAAACCACCAAAACTGACTCAAGAAACAGAAAATCTGAATAGCCCTATAACAAATAAAGAGATTAAATTAGTAATTACAAAATTACCCAAAAAGAAAAGCAAGGCCCAGATAATTTTACTGGTAAATTCTACCAACCACCAAATGAATTAACGCCAATTGTTCATTAACTCTTCCAACCAACAGAAAAAGGGAATACTTCCTAACTCATTCTCTAAGGCCAGTATTACTCTGACACTCAACCAGACAAAATCATCACACACACAGCAAACTACAGACCAATGTCCCTTATCGGAAATCTTCAACAAAACACTATCAGACCAAAATATAAAAAAGATTATACACTATGACCAGTGGGAGTTATCCTAAGAATGCAAGGTTGGTCCAACATACAAAAATCAATATATTAAAGCATACTAATAGAAAAGAAACAAAATTACATATGATCATCTCGATAAACACATAAAAACCATCTGACAAATCCTTTTGTGATAAAAACTCTCAATAGGAACTTACTCAACCCAATAGAAAAGGAATCTAATAAAACCCTTAGCTAACATCATACTTAATGGTGAAAGAATGACTGCCTTCTCCTAAGATCAGGTTGCTAAGATCAGGAACAAGACAAAGATGTTGGCTCTCACCACCTCTATTCAACAATACACAGGAGTCTGTAGATAGGGCATTCAGACACACGCATGCATACACACATATACACACACACACACACACAGTAAGAAAGAAAAAGAAATAAAGGGCATCCATACTGGAAAAGAAGTAAAACTACGCCTATGTGCAAATGATATTCTGCAAACAGGAATCTTAAGAAACACAATAAATGAGTTCAGGAAGGTTGTAAGATATAAAATCAATACACAAAATTAAGCTGTATTTCTATATAGCTAGCAATGAACAATACAAAAATGAAATCAAGAAAACGATTCCATTTATAAAAACAGCAGCAAAAAGAATAAAAATACTCAGGAATAAATTTAACAAAAGAAATACAAACTCAAGACCAAAGAATATTTCTGAAATTATAGAAAATCTAATAAACAGAAAGGCATCTCACATTCAAGGCTTGGTGAGACTTAATATTGCTAAGATGGCAATACTCTCCAAACTGATCTGCAGAAAAAACAGTATCAAACCCCCAGCCTGTTTTGTTTTTTTTTTTTTCACTTTTCTTATAGAAATCAGACGAGCTGATCCTAAAATTCATACAGAATGCGAGGGATCCAAAAGAGCCAAAACAATCTTGAGAAAGAAGAAAATCAGAGATTTCAAAACTTACTACAAAAAGTCACAGTAATCAAGACCGTGAGGTACTGGCATAAGAAGAAACACATAAATCAATGGAACATAAATGAAAGCCCAGTAAACCCTCACAATGATGGCCAGTTGATTTTCAACAAGGATGCCAAGACAATTTAATGGAGGAGAGTGGAATTTTTAGTAAATGGTGCAGAGGCAACTGGATATCCACATGCCAAAGGAAAAAAAAAAAGAAACCAGACTCCTACACCTCACTCTATAAACAAAAAGGAACACAAAATAAATCAGACCTAAATACAATAAGAGCTGTACAACTCTTCAGAAACAAGATAGGAGTAAATCTTTTGACCTTGGATTAGGCAACTTCTCTTAGTATGACACCAAAAGCACAAGCAACACAAGAAAAAATTTCTTCTCCAAAACAGAAATCAAGAATTGGTAACTAACCCTAACTATTAAAACAAAACAAAATTTGCTATAGAACAACTGAGGCAAGTGTCATTCACTCACTTATGTTATTTGAGGGAGGAAAATACTAGCATGATATATATAAAGTACCTTTTAAGAAACATGTAATTATAAACCTTGAACACTTGATATGTTTTTATCATAAATACGGGCAAATTATCTCCCAGATGATTTTTCTAAGTATTAAGTTAAAATGCACTTTATCAGACTTCCATCTGAAAACACTTTGTAAAATAAGGCAGGGCAAATACTGTGTCCCTATTTACAAATGTTAACCATGGAGCCCAGAGAAAAATGAATGACTTATAGTATCGCATAAACTAAGTTATTGCAGTGCCTCAATATGAACTGGATGACCTAGTAAGGATGGAAACAGAAAAACAGTATCAGGCACTGATGTTTAATATACATGTTTTTTTATACATAATTCATATACATATCTATTGTACATTTTAAGGGCAGTTGTGAAGTAAAATCTAGAATATAAAAAAATGGATAATCTTGCATTAAGCATACACTTTAAGATCATTTTCTTCATGAATGCTAACACCTAAAGGAAATGTTTAATTTTTAAATATATTTATAACGATTTTAGAAAGCTAAAGCAGTATTCAGTGCTAGTCCCTTGGCTTCACAAAGGACAAGATATGAGAGCAGGGACGAAAATAGACAGTCTTTGCTGCAATCCTTAGGACAATGCTCTATCTGGCTCTGTCCAATAGAACAACCTCTAGCGGCAGAAATAATCTACACCTGTGCGATCCAATGCAGCGGCCACTAGCTCCACGTGACCACCGAGCATGTGAAATGCAGCTAGTGTGACTGAGGAACTCAACTTTCAGTTTTACTTCGACTCACCCTTTCTATAGCTTCTTTTTCCTGAGGTGTCACTTGAATGTAGTTCATGTGACCACTTCCAGCTTCGGCAATCCCTCCACTGCCACCTCCGCCCCCTCCTCCTTGCCCGCCGGCTTCCTGGACTGGTTCATTTAACATCTGAATAAAATGCTCCTGGTGTTGGCTAATTTGCTGTGGTGATATGAAGGACAGAAAAAAACAAGACAATGATAGAAGTATCTTCAGGAAACCAAGAATTCTAAATACAAGTAAAAGAGAGAGCTAGAACTTTACAACTGCCATATTTTAGAATGATTCTGGATTATGTAATCCTTGGAAGGATGTGACTTCTTGTATTAAAGAAATTAGGGAATTAAGAGAATTCAAATTCTCTTTCATAAACGTCTCCTGGCCCCCAAATCAATTTTAAAAAATTGCTTGGGGGGGGTCTATAAAAAGAAACAGAACTCACATATCTTCCACACTAGCACGCAGTACAATGCTGTATAAAGCCCAAATACTTCATGACTTGGGCATTCGTAAGCCCATGGGTGTGTTTCTAAGACGCAGTGCTTCACTAACAGTAAGTTTGGGAAAAAAGATTCATGAACAGTTTCTTTGCTACAGAGCTTCTCAGATTCTTTAATAAAGTGGTTCCAAACTTATTATTTGACCAACTTAAATTAACCCAACCTCCACCCTCCTGGACTCTTTTGTTAGTGTATCTGATCTATAGCATATACTATTGAGGGCACCTCAGAAAAACAGTTTCTAGAGCATGTGGAGGGGAAGGGAGTTCTCATGGACTTTTAAAAAATGATATACTCTGTAAACCCACTTTTGAAATTGATTCAACAGTTACCTGCAGTAATTGGGGGTTTTCTCGACCTATCTGTTGTAGCAATGCTGGAAGCAGGGAAGGATTCTGTTGAATAATTTGTCTCATCTGTTGAAACTGAGGCTGATTCCGTAAAAATTCAAGAGGATGTCCTAAAATACACAAACATTTTTAAATCAAAGTAGCAATTACACACATACAAAGAGCTGATTTCAATCATAATTTTAGACAGCAAACACTGACAAGTAAATATGATGAGTTCTTAGATGTGTGCAAAAGGAAGTAAATAATGTCAAAAAATCTTTCAACGGCACCAACTTCCAAGTCTCATACTACAGAAATTACTCCTATTAGCAGAGTATGGAAAACTGAAAGAACAAAGTTTTCCTACAATTGTCCTGAGCACTTGATATTATCAAATAATGAGAATTTATGACTTGCATGTACTCTATCAAAATAAAAAATATTAAAATTGTTCCTAAGAAAAATACATACCTAGGACTAACAAAACCAAAAAAGCCGCTTACTTTATAATACAACCTAAACCCTCAAGGAAAAAAAAAACAATCTGAGTTTGAATTCCTGGGAAATTCTAAACCAAGTAAATGAAAGACAATTTGATACTTAGAAGTTAAGAGTTCAGATATGCAGATCAGTAAACTTAAATTACAATTAGAAAGATGACTTTGGTTATTACCATTGAACTTCAAACATTTACAATATACAAAAGCTTGAGATAAATAAGCTGTAAGACAACCTAGTACTAACTAATACATCTAGAACTCTTTAGTCCTAAATCCCATGGCAATAATAAATATTAAGGATACCAAATAAAATACAGAACTGTAACTTTTTTGGGGTAGCGGTGGTTGTCTGATTATACTACAAGAGACCAAAAACTGCATATAATTATGTTTTTGAGATTAGCGATGAATTACGGAAAAATTTTTAGATGTTATTTCCTAAATTATTCAAGAAGCATCATTCAAACTAAAATGGCCACATAACATGCTCATCCTTCTTTGTGTTGACACTGGTTGCACAGATGAAGAAAATGAGACTCAAAGTTAACCCAGTAAGCGCTGCTAATTGGGACAGCAGCCCAAATCTGAACCAAAGCTGGGGCCTCTTCTTTCCATTCTTAGGCCAACTCTGCAGAAATGAAACGCCTGTCCTCTGGGAGACTGCATACAAAGCATTCAGGGCTTTTTGTCAACCAGAGCTTAATGTCCTATGTAGAGCTAAAAGCTCTATGAAGCATCTAAGCAGGGCCACTTCAAAATTAACAGTTTAAATTACTTCATCAGTACTGTATACAGAACGAGGAATGAAAGAGAATGAAGTAACTCTTGGGTCCACCAAAGGCTCCAGGCTTTCCTCTGTAGTCATGCCTTTGGCAATGGAAGGGTGGGTTCTGGCCAGTAAAGAGAGTTGAATTCAAGCTTGGGTTTCACCTTTAGATAGAAGTCTTCCAACCTCCCAGTGTTTTATTTCTTTGGTTGTATAATAACCACTAAGATCCTACTGGCTTTGAAATTATACACACTTTATGACATTTATAGGGAGAGAAAAGAGACAAGGTGAGCAAACATTCTGAATGGCTTCAGAATGTAACACGAAATGCAAACTGGGAAGCATCTCTTCGTGGCATAGGCTAAACAGGATGTACCCTTTGCCAAAATTAGAGCGCTAATGTTTCAGCAAGAACGTATTAAATATCTACTTGGAAGAACTTGTTTTGGGCCCTTCTCTAACATTAATGGATAGAGAACTTGTTTAAAGAGTTATCCAAATGCTCCAGGAAAGAACCTCACCTCAAAGGTATTTCAGATTCATTTTACACTAAAAATTCAGGACTGTTTCCTCCCCATCCAAACACCCCACTTTACCTCCAGGACTTGCTGTTGTGGTCGATGCTGTCGTAGTTGCTGCAGCGGCAGCCACTGAAGACTGAGGAGCCCCGGTACTAACCGCTGGAGGGGTGTCGACCACAGCCTGACTTTCTCTATCTCCCGGGATCCCCTATAATACAATTTCCCAGCTTTAAAATATCCTGTCACATTCAAAGTTAGTTAAATATTACACAAAGTCAAAGATTTATTCATCTATTTAATGTGCTTGTCTAATTGTTCAAAGCATCAAACAGGTGCCTGCGTCAATTAAAAGTATAGGGATGAGGCACCTGGCTGGCTCAGTTGGTCTGGCGACCGACTCTTGATGTCAGCGCAGGTTGTCATCTCATAGTTGTGAGATTGAGGCCCCGCATCGGGATTTTCTCCCTCTCTCCCTCTCAACAAATAAACAAAAAGAGAAATAAAAGTAAAGGATTAAGACTGATCTGGAAGCTGTATATGTCCGAGTTAGATTAGAAATGACCTGAATGTGGTGTAGAAGAACCCATACTGCTATAAGGCAGCACTGTCCAACAGAACTTTCCATAATGATGAAAATGTTCTCTGTGCTGTCCAATAAAATACTCATTAATCACAGGGCACCTGGATGGCTCAGTTAAGCCCCCAACTCTTGATTTTAGCTCAGGTCATGATCTCACAGTTCATGAGATAAAGCTCCATGTCAGGCTCTGCACGGACAGTACAAAGCCTGCTTGGAATTCTCTCTCTGCCTCTCTACCTTTCCCACACTCATGCCCATGTGGCATGCTCTCCCTCAAAATATATAAACTTAAAAAGATACTCATTAATCACGTGTAACTTCTGAGAACTTGAAATGTGGCTAAGGTTACTAAAGAAACTAACTTTATAATATACTTCCAATTTTATTAAATTTAAATAGCTACTTGTACTTAATAGCTATTTTACTAAGTTGTGAAGATTTGTAATTTAAAACTGAAATCATAAAATGATGTTTACATATAGCAACATAGGTTACACCTAACACCAAAGATCCAAAACTTGCATATTAAGTAATAATGTACACTTTTATAAGGCCAACTATTAAAAAACTTAAAATAGCAATACAAATTTTATTAAAATTGGACACATCTGGTTTTAATGCTATACATTGCCCTAGTTAATTTTTAAACTTCACAGAAACGTTCACCAGCTCAGTGACAAAAAGGTTTATATTTGTAAACCTAGCCTTAAAATCATCCAAAGAAACAGGTTTTGATGCACACGTGCAGCTCTGAAATGAACCCTGGAATAAAAGCCTAATGGAGACAGGGCAGGTGGCCAATAGTGGCCGAGGAAGGAGGATCTCCTCTCTTGATCCATGGTTCTAAGAAAGTGTCATCCGGAAAGTATCACATAGAAAAAACTAAAATGGATTATTCAAAATTCACAGAAGTAGTTACCAAAGAACCTTAAATATTTCAGTATTTAAGTGATGCTTATTCTAAGTTTGTACCATTCATCTTCTGAAGTTGTAACTTAAAACTGCATTGAGACTTTGGAACACTATTCTGATGCATGATTTACAAGACTTTTCATAACAACATACTAAAAGTCTTTATGAAATCCACACAGATTGTGAAAGGAGAATGAAGAAGGAAATATAACATTTGGGTAAGAGATGGTAATGGTAAATTCTTCCATTTCCCAATAAAAATCAGAAGCCAAGATCATAAACATATGAAAAAATAAGCTTAATGAATAGCATTACGGGTAATGGCTGCCCGAGTCAGCTGTCCCTCCAGCTATTAGAAACAAACATTTCGGACATTCCACCAATTCAAATCCGTAAGTGCTGACAGATTATATGCAGATTGAGGATCCAAAGCCTCCATCAAAATCTCAAACAGGTTTGTTAAACTAAAAAGTTAATCACTGCTATAGAAGTCTCAAAAATTAGTGACAGTTAAAGGTGGCCCTTTTCTTTTCAGTCTATGAATTGAACACTAAATATATCAAAAACACTTTAAACTATTTCATGAAATGGGGCGCCCAGATGGCTCAGTCAGTTCAGCATCCAACTCTTGATTCCGGCTCAGGTCATGATCTCATGGTCTGTGGGATCGAAGCCCCGCATCGGGCTCTGTGCTGAGAGTGGAGCCTACTTGGGATTCTCTCTCCCTCTCTCTCTCTCTCTCTGACTCCCCCCCCACCGCCCTTGCACTCTCTCTCTCAAAAGTAAATGAATATTAAAATGAAAATAAAGTGTTTCATGAACTTGTATCTATTCATTTGCATTTGATGCTAAAAAGTAGTAACTTTGAAAACAGTGATCTATTTTTTATACCTTAAAACTTCAGATCTATTAGATTAAAATACCTGCCTCCATTAAACTAATGCAGAATTCCACACAGGTATACATTTAAGTCACTCCATAAAAGGAAAGGTAATACTTTAATAGAATATAGGGTTTGTTTTCGGGGGGGGGGGGGGGGGAAGGGTACCACAAACAAACTCACAATAGTTACCAATCCAAAATGATTCCTAAATTACAAACTGATAAATGGACTACCATCATTTTAAAGACTCTCATCAAGAGGACAATGGAAAAGAGAATTCAGAAGAGGAAATGATAAAAGGTTTTGTGAATCTCACATACAAATGAGTAGGCAAATAACTGGTGGAGGCAGCAGTTACTCATTCTTGACTTTGACTCTCCTGAAACTATTATCTGAAAAGGAGTTTCTAACAAAAGTACAACCTGGAAACAAATGAATGGGTTAAACTGTGAACTATATTCCCCACAAGAGTTAGGATTCTGGATTTCTAAGATGATATTTAGGGCAATTCAGAACTTGATAATACTGTAAAACACCAAAGACAATTATGGAATAAAATGTTAAGATTTTTAAATTTTTTTTCATTTTTTTATTTTTGAGAGAGAGAGGGGGAGGGAGAGAGAGAGAAAGAGAGGGAGAGAGAATTGGGGAGGGGCAGAGAGAGGGAGACAGAGGATCCAAAGCAGGCTCCGCGCTGTGAGCGCAGAGCCCAATGTGGGGCTTGAAGTTACAAACCGTGAGATCATGACCTGAGCTGAAATGAAGATATAGCTGCTTAATCGACTGAGCCACCCAGGCGTCCCAGATTTTTAAAAAGCTAATTAAATGTTGCTCCAAAATTCTATGCTATTATTTTAGCCCATGCCGTATCTGTAAATAACAGACATTCACTGTCATAAATACCATGTCCACAACAATCTATTTCTCAAAATTTTATGCTAGTAAAAGACAAGAACTTATTCAAAATCCCCTTGACTACCACTGACAAAATCCCCTTGACTACAAGCTGACAATTCAAATGCAAATGGAACCAGGCAAATAATATAACATTATATGTTATATTAAATGTACAATGCTATGTCAGGTAACAGGGAATGGATGGGAATATAGTAAATTAAAGAGTCTATGATCTAAACCCTTGCAAAAATCTGGATCCAAGTTGTCCAGACAAACCAGCTATCTGAATTTATAAGTGAAATCTCTCAATTTTTAAAAGATGGCCAATGAATTACAAAAATGTACATAGTACAAGACAAATACAATTGGGCATGGGTTTCCACTTTGATATTTTTGCCTTAAACAGTATACCCAGGAGTAAGTATGCTGGCTGTCAAAAAGCTACTAAAAATGGAAGATCAGATTTAAAAAAATCTGTCTCCACTCTCCAAACACACAAGCTGTCATTATGACATGAATAGGCTAGAAGGTACTGCTCCAAGTGGATAGCCAATTTTACAACTCATTTAGTCACGTTGTTTCCTAACTAAAAAATCACATCAAAATCTTTAAAAGAGACTACATCTTTTCAACACAAAGCGTTAACACACTAATAAAAACGCATTATATAAATTATTAGCATATATTATCATTTTTCTGAGAACTGTTATTGTTCCTTTAAGATCTGTGAGCTTTCAGTTTTAAAGTAGAATGAAGTGAAATATTTCTCACCATTAAAAGATACTCCACTGCTCTGTCAGGGTTGTTGAAACTGGCTCTCAGGGCTGCAATTACTTGCTCTCGCTCATATCCCATTGACATGATCTCGGTTACCATATTCTCATAAGACTGACCTGTCACTAAGAAAAGGTATGTGGGATGGGGGGAGAGGAAAGAAAGGAAACATTTAATAAATACACATTTTCCACATATTTCTTGGGGCTTCATGTGTATACAGTGTTTCAGGCACTGCAGGGCTAGGAATACAAAGAGGCACAACAGCACAAACTACACATATGTGGCAGGTAGAATAATGGCCCCTGCGAATCCATGGAAATCTGTAATACCTTAGGTTTACAAGGCAAAGCAGAATTAAGGTTGTTTATCAACTGACTCTCAAGATGGGGAAATTATCCCGGATTATCTGGGTGGGTCCAATGTAATCACAAGAGTCCTTAAAAGTGAAGGAAAACAGAGGAGAGGGTCAGAGAAACAGATATAAAGACAAGAGAAAAGAAGCAAGGTCACAAATGCTATGCTGTTATCTTTGATGAAAGAGGAAGGGGCTATAAGCCAAGGAATGTGGGTAGCCTCCAGAAGCCTGGAAAAGACACAGAACAAATTCTCCCCTAGAGTATCCAGAAAGGAATGCAGCTCTGATAGTAGCCCAGTGATTTAGCCCGATTTTAGACCAGTGAGTACCATGTTAGACTTCTAACCTACTGTACCATAATAATAAATCTGTGTTGTTTCATACCAGGAAGTTTGTGGTAACTTGTAAGTACAATAAAAATATCAGGTACAAATGTAGCACAAATATGGGACAGAATTAGCAGGTCAGGGAAGGCAACCTAGAAGAGACAGATGAACTAATTTCTGAAACAAGTAGGAGGGACATTTCAAGCAATCGATTCGGCTATAACAAGTTCAGTTTTCCCTTGACACCTTTTATTATCAAAGCAGAGGGAAAAAGGAGGTTAGAAATCAGAAAGTTAGACTTTCTCATACCATACAGAGCTGGGGCAATGAACCAAGCACTGCTATTCCAGGAAATCACTTCCCACAGGCTGTCTCTGACCCAAACTTGCTCTTCATGGAAATGTCAGACAACAGACCACACTCTGAAAGAAAGCCAACTCTCTACACTAAACTCACCTCACTTAAGCCATCTCTTCTTCTCCTTGTGTTCTGGGTGCTATTCATCCCTTCTTGTCTCCTCAAAGAACTGTACCCTTTAGTTATCTTCACTTTTCCACCTCCCACCCTTCACTCTCCACTTAATTATCCTGATCAGCAGTTAACTATATCCTAGAATGTCATCCTAAAAACAGAAGCATGCCCCTATGGCCACATCTCGACTTCTCTTTCAGAAATGTCCGCTCCCTTCCCTTTCCAGCCAGAGCTGTTTGCACAGGCTGTGTCCACTTCTCACATTCCACTCACTCCTCAACCAATATTGACATGTGACTTTGGATCTCTAAAGGTTTCTCCCTCAAATGTGCCCCTCCACTACCTATCTGCCTTCTCCGTTTCAATAAACGGCACATCCTTCCACACAAGTACAAGAACCAGAAAACTGGTGATCACAGTTCCCTTCCCCTTGTCTTTCACATCTCATCTAGCAGCGTTATCTGCAGATCCTCCCTCTGAATTACAGTGCAAAACTACCTAGGTTCCCCCTTTCTCCACTGCCTTCACTCAAGACCAGACCACAAAAGTCTCTGGATTACACCCTGCTTCCTCTCCTGCCCTTCCCCACCGCCTCCCTCAAGCCTACAATTCTTTCTTCACATGGCTGCAAACGCGAGTCTTTAAAAAGAAAACCTCCCAACCATCTTCAAACACCATGCTCCAACCACACTGATATTTTCCAGTTCATAAGTCGTACCTTCTAAAACCTGCCGCAGAACCTCTACACACATACCAGGCTTGTCTGAGGGCCAGTTCCTCTGCAGGCTCTAGTTCTCAATTTAAATGTTACAGTCTCACAGATGTACTGCCTATCCTATGTATAAGCACCTTCTGTTTTTCTTTAAGGAAGCCGTTTGTTTCCTTAAAATCATTAATCATAATTTGCAATTTACTTTACGTTTCACCCTTCTTTCTTTACCCCATCTGAATGAAAAGTTCAACTGTGCAAGGGACCCTGTCATTCTGCATCACCGTTTCCCTGGCACAGTGATACTCTTACCAGTTTAATGATTTTCTGCAGAATTTTCAAAAGGCATTTGTTACCTATAAAAGTATAGTTAAAAAAAAAAAAAACCCTAAATATCACTGAGCTAAGGTGGCATTTGATATCTAGAATTAAGGACTTCTCCTTTCTGCTTCCATAGAGGACTTGTTACGATATTTTTTTTCTTAATCACCTATTCATATACTTCTGGCACAAAGCTACTTAAGTGCCAATATACTCTGAGTAATTTAGTTCCCAGATTCAGAATTCAGCATCAAGATAAAAGAAATTAGGAGCTGTGGACTACCTGAACTAAACGATTTTAACATGGTGTTTCTCACTTAAGTCTCGCAGTAACTCCATGAGAAAGGTTTATTTTGATCATGGGATCAATGGCTGGTAAGTCATGGTGCAGAGACCAACACAGGCTGTCAGACTCCTGAGCCCCCAAACCAAGTCATCATGTTACACCTCCTAAAATCACGCCTCCTAATTAGTCAAGTTATGAAAACTCAAAAATAAATGCTTATAAACAGTTTGCTACTCATAGGAAAACTAGGGACAATGGACAACACAAGAGAGAGAGCTAATGAGACTAAAAGTAGTAGTGACGAAGAACCTTTATGTGTCATCAAGAGTCTTATCTTCCCGGTCACAAGAAACTGCACAAGGAACTAACAATAACCTCATTAGATCAGCCTTTTATAAAACCCACTATAACAGAGCACTGACATGTAGGAGAGAATAATGCAGGAGTATTAGTGAGGTAAGGGCATGAACTAAGGCAGGCAAGTGGCAGTGGAAACAAGTATTCCGGAGACATCAGAAAGGAGGGCCATCAGTACCCTGGGCTCAACAGGCCAAGAGAGGCAGGGGGATCAAGAACGATGCCAATGTTTGCTAGAGATGATGGTGCAAGCAATGAGGAACAAAGGAGAAGAATTGGATGGGGGAATAAAACAGGACTCTGTCTGGAACCTACAGAGTTTATGGAGGTTGGACATCTTCCAGGTGGCAGTTTAAAGAATGAATCAGTTCACATCTGAATCTGGAGGCTCAGAAGGAGATGTGTACTGGGGTTATAATTTTGGGAATCATTATAGTATTTCCAGAGTTTGAACTTTGAACTATGGGCTAGAGCAGAACCGCAGAAGATCCGTATATTTAAGGGTCAGGTAAAATAAAAAGAATTAACTAGAAGGCCTGAAAAGGAGTAGTCAGAGGCATGGATCAAGAAAAGAGTAGTGTCACAAGCCATAAAAGAAAAGCTTAAAGCAGCAGGGTATATACATAAAGACTGGGTGAATTAAAGAGTAAAGGGGTCCCATGACCTAAGCTGTACAGGTTGACAGAAGACGTAAAGGTAAGACACTGTCTTCAGAGGTGCACGCGTAGTAGCAGCAGCTAGAGCTTGGAGGCACCACGCTTTCCGACTGAGATAGCAGCGGTGGCAGCAGACAGTTCGGCAGTCCCAGGGACAAGTGTCAGTGGGTTCCAGCTCTGCAAGTGGAGAGCACATTACCGATTTCTGGCTCATCTCTAGTCCTTTCGGTATCTCTGTAAGGACTTCTGAGGATTAAGCGTGTCCCTATATGAAACAGAGTGATTTCTATTTTGCTGATTGGACACTAACTTATACTTACTTGGTAGCAGAGCAGTCCCAGACAACAGTAAATGTAAAGATGTGGGTGTGGTACATGCGGTGACCTTAGTAACATTTTGCCCCTACATGCTATGGGCAGCCAAGATGCCGTTTCCACGGCAATGAGAGGTTCATGGAGTTCAAGTCCAATCAGGTCAGAGGCCACCCTACATCTCATGAGGTACTACTGCTGTTAGAACCCTGTTGCTGCAGCAACTAAGTAAGCAAAGAAACTAGAAGCCCATACCACTGAAGCTGCTGTTCCCACCTGTTCCCAGTCTTCTACCTCCCTACCATTTCCAGTAACACAGAATAGTACCAAAGGGAGGAATGGGTTCCCAGCCAACTGACCAATAATCAGCAGGCACAGGAGGAAACATACTGAAGTGTTATAATGGAAAAACAGGGGCAAAAAACAAAACTGATTTTGACATATTAAGTGTGAAGGGGAGATGAAAGAGCGTCATCCAGCATAGTTAAATTTAAAGTTGGGATGGGGTGTCTGGGTGGCTCAGTTGATTAAGCAGCCAACTCTTGATTCTGGCTCAGGTCATGATGTCACGATTGGTGAGACAGAGCTCGGGGCCTGCTTGGGATTTTCTCTCTCCCTCTCAAAATAAATAAACTTAAAAAAAAAAAAAAAAAAAAAGTTGGGATAGAAAGGTATGTTCACTACAAGCATGATATAAGCAATGAAATACAGACGGGACCCGACAGGGCTACAAACTGGAATAAAGGCTGAAGGAGAGTAAGATGAGGTGTGAGACAGATTTAGTAACATTCTGTACCGACTTCAAAAACATTTTGTAATACACCTGTACATAGTTCAAACTCTGTTAAGACCATATTTAGAATTCACATTTGGAAAATGATCTGCTTTAACTAAAAGAATATGCTTACCTCGAATAACAACAGTACAATTCTAAGGATTCAATATATAACACATTAATTTACAAAGTCTTTAGAAACATTAATCGAACAATTATCGAAACCATTTAGCAACTCGATTATAAATAACCATGAAGATGAACACATGACCTAAAGAAATGATTCCTCTGATAAGGTCATTTACAACGTAGACACTTACCAAGTGCACTTGTTGCATCTTCAAAAAGGTTTGACCGAGAAGAATCTCCTGATGTACTGCAAAAGGTTTTTAAAAAATCATACTTCAGAAAGTATATAAACTTAAAGTTTAGTAACTGTCCATTATATAAAGAGATTATTTTATTTTAATTAAATGTAAAAGTCTGGCTACAGTGTTTAAACTGTCCTCTAGATTAATCCCTAAAGCCTTTATCCATAACATTTCCAATCTTCATACTCATTCTTCTGCAAATGCATCATTTTAAATGTCCAAAGATGTAAAATAACCAGACTGCTTACTACTTAAGGAATACAAAAAAGAGAATGCACAACCATTTCCCTGAAAGAATTTACATGAGAAGTTAAATAAGTCAAGTCACAGTGGAAGAAATACAAACAATGCAAGTATCCCCACTTTTCCATAGTTCACAGTCCACTGCTTTGCTTTTACAAAAGATCTACATTACTACCTGTTTTCACTAACTATAAGAAATCCAGAGGATGGTCTCTGAAGAGGATTTCTGCTTTTACAAGAAAAGTGAAAATAGTGTTTCATTTGCTGTGCAGCAAGCCTTTCTAGAGGCGTACACCCCAAGGAGTGGCGCCACCAAGCTCCTTCAACTGGAACTAGACTCAGCATCTCAGTATCAAGTCACTGTTAATTCTGAACCGTGTGTGTGTGCATTTGTGCTTTGTCTTAATTTACTTTGTGCACCCACTAGCAAGGTGTGTCCTAAGCCTGGGAGGTTATTTTTTGGGTCTGGGAATGATCAAAACTTTTTCCATATAAATTAATGGTAATTGCTTCATTGCTTTATGCTATTTCTGCTTTTACAAAAGGTTTCAAAGGAACACTCTACTTTCAAATAGTGGAGAAAAACCTGTACATGATAAATAGCCACATTAGGCTGGAAAGGCCTGGGAAATCTTTACATAACAGAATTTCAGTCAGATCTTATACGAAACTGAAGGAAGGCATTTAAATCAAGGAACACAGCATAAGCAAAAAATGGGGAGACGTGTGACAAAATGCAAGTTGTAACCGAAAGTTAATCAGTTAAAAGCACTAAGTTTCTGTTGGGCAATTGCAGAAGATGAGTCTGGAAAACAAGGTAGAGAAAAACAAGATTATGAAAGACGAGGAAGAGTAGGCCAAAGAAAAATAAATTCAAGTTTACAAAAGTAGTAAAGGGAGCAGTTAGATTAAAACATGCATACAACACACTTATTCCCAATTTTAAAAAGAGAACACAGTGGACTTCAGTTCTGAGAAAATCCTATAGCATAGCAAGAGCAAGTAGAATATCTAAGTTTGAATTCCTAAATTACTTTCTAAGCCTCAGTTTGTTCATCAATACAATGGGGTCAACAATAATATCCATGTATCGCTAAGTTGTACGTATGTATGTATGTATGTGGAGTTACTGCTGGTAAAGTGTTTAGCAAAGTGCCTGGCATCCTAACATCCGATATGATTATCATGATTAAACTACTTGTTTGGTATAATTTTTAAAGTATCTTCATTAACTCGATAGGCTAACATGTACAGAAGGAAAAAAGTTCTGAAAAGTATACAGGAAAACTAATTTTGCCCAAGACCCCAACCTAGGGAACAACCACCACTAGCAGTTTCTATGTAACAAGCAGTTGTGTCTTGCTTTTGAATGTGTTTCACTTAACTTGATTATCTCAGTCAGCATAACTACAACTACCTGTTTTTCCCCAGGCGCACAGTACTCCATTTAATTGGCCAAATCAAGCTCTTACTAAATTCTTTCTATGTACAAATTTATCAATTATTCCTTTTATAACTTTTTAAAGATTTTTATTTTTCCATGTTCTCTTGTTTATGGTTTCACTTTTATGTTGAATCGTGATCTGTCTAGAGTGATCCATCTTTCCCCTTCCATTTGGCTAGACATTAATCCCAACAGCATTTTCCTCAGTGGTCTGAAATCACATCTTTATCTTGCATGAAGTCTCTGGTATGTATTCTGGTCTGTTTCTAGAATACTATCTATTTAACTGAGCCGTATTTCTAGTAAGAGTCACTCTAAATTGTCGCAATTGTTACCATGTAGAGTACATTCTACTACCTGGTAGGACTAGTGTTTTTTCCTGCAGTTCTTTTACAGAACAGTTTGTGCTGTTTTGCATATGGCTTTAAAATTTCCTTTTACATATCACAGACCACAGTGAGGTGAGGTTGGACTGCCATTCTTCAACCTTGACTCTGCCTCATTGCTTCTCCTTCCCCATCTGCAGAGGAAACCACTTATCAGTTAGTGTGCTGTTCCTTTGTTACTACACGTTACTATATATACCCAAAGAAAATATATGATGTCGTTTTGTGGCTTTGGTTTACGGTTACTGCCCATATTATTTTGTAATCTCTTTTTCTCACTTGATAACAAAGCCTTGAAACCACATTCACTCAATATGCATATATACTACATACTTTAACTGGTCTGTACTATTGGATATTAGGGCTTCTCAAACTTTAGGAAGCCTAAAAATTCACCAGGAGAGCTTGTTAAAATACAGATTTCTGTGATCTGCCCCCAGAGAATTCTGACTTAGGTCAGGGGTTTAATTTCAAACATACTCCCAGTGACGCTGATGCTGCCTACTTACTACCACCTTCAAGCAGCATTGCTCTCCAATATGAATAAATTGCAGGTCAAGTCATTCCCTTATTAATGGATATTTAGGTTGGTTCCAATTTGTCTTTAATTACAAATTAACGCAGTCTTTGTGCACACAGGCAGTTTCTCTAAGGTAGATATATACAAATAGGATTTGCATTGCAATCGGTAGTTTTTAAAGAACAAAACTGGCCTAAAGACACAAATGACTAATAACGAAAAGTCAGGCCAGGGGTGATGAATAAACTTTCTGATGTCCCTCGAATCGGTACCAGTGTATCTCCTGATGATTAGCCCACTAAGTTTTGTGTTTAACAGGACACTAAATGTTTTAGAGCAGATGAAAGGAGTAAGGCACATTTAAGCAGCCAGTTTTCTGAGCTTCCCTCATCCTTCTGTTACCCTTCTCGAAGGTGGTGATAATTTGGGGAAATGGTGTACAAAGCCCAACCAAGTAACTAACTCTAGTATCTGCTCTGTGGATCACTGATCATCTACTGATTTATGCAACCTCTGTAGGTCTGAAAAGGTAATCCTGAATCTTAAGAATCAGTAAGTGAAACTGTACCTCCAGGAAGAAAATTTTTAAAAAAGAGATTGTACCGATCAATTCTGAAATTCTCACTATAAGCTTTTCGAAGAGCTGAAAACATGTAAGAAAATAGGCTATCCTGTACTGATGAACATATATTTAATTACATTTACAATGTTTAAATGGTCTGGGAAACAATGTGTTAAATTTGTTAACTTCCCTCCTTCATACAGAATGGACCAACAACCTTTTGATAGAACAGCTTAACCTGAGTCTGGTTGTCTCCCACTAGGTAAGAGTGTTGAATGCATTTCTAAATGTACATGGGAGAAGCATCAAGTTAGGTGACAGTGTCTCAGAAGGCCTAAACTAAGGCAAAGTGCAGCAGGCAGGCATAGAGGAAATATTTAATTCCTTGAAAAGAGGCCCAAAGTGAGCAATAAACCAGATGACTCAAACCCCTCCAAACATGGTTGACTTGGATCAGACATAGAAACTGAACACATAGGTAAAACACTAAAATAATCGTAACTAATTTTTTTCTGATCATTGTTGTATTTATCACAAACATGCTTCCCTTTCAGTACGTGTTTCCAACTCCTGTACAGATCTCCATTCTGTCTGGTTTTGATTCCAAGGACTCTAACTATTGCCACTGAGGTCCCAAGCTATATTAAAGTCACAAAACACAAACAGCTCCAGTGCCAATGCACACTGGACTTAATACAACCCATGCTGTCAGATAAAGCAGAAATTCCGCGTACAAGCTCCAGCCAAGCAAAATAAAGCACCTGCTTTGGTTCTTTTATTTACCATTGGGGGAAAAAACTTTTGTCATAAATTACTCAGTTATCTTGTCAACTTCTCACAAGAAATTATTTCTTGCTCCACAAATATCCCAGTGCTTTTTCTTTGGTTTTAAAGATCTACACAGGCAAAACTTAAATGTCTACAAAAGTTCACAAAAATATAGATAAAACAGTGGAAAACTGAAACAATCCATATGTTCAACAAAAGGTGGTAGGTGAAGTACCCACAACAGCTGATACGTATTGCTGTGTACCGTGTGCTATTTTACACCTTTTATATTCATTATTCCATTTAATCCTTATAACAACTCTAGGAGATAGGTTGCCATCCACAAATTTTCAGATGAGGAAAATACCCAAAGATGTTACTTTTCTAAGGTTGAGCGTGAACAAACGTCAGATCCAAACACAATGCTATGCAGCAAATGGAAATATTTAATGGAATGAAAGATGTTTACAATAGAAATGACAACAATCAGAAAATAATATAAATAATGACTGGGGCAGTGTCAAGTTATTTATAATATGTCAAACAATAATAAAATATGAAGTTATTTTTATAATTCTTTCTGGGCATTTGTATTTCCTAATTTTTCTACACAAAATGAAGAATAACTTTGACCCTCTTTCCCTTCTCCCTGGGGAAAAAAATAATGGAGTATACAAAACTGGATCACGAAAATTTAAACAGGCACAAAAATTAGTTTTAGTGAGAGTTCAATGTTCAGAAAAGTTTAACAGAGTAGAAACAAAGTTAGTTTGATCAAAACAATAATCAAAACAAACACATGCATGAAGTTCTTTTTTTTTAATGTTTATTCATATTCATTCTTGAGAGAGAGACAGAGATCAGGCAGGGAGGGGCAGAGAGAGGGACACACAGAATCTCTAGACTCTGAGCTGTTCAGCACAGAGCCTGACGTGGGGCTTGAACTCACAAACTATGAGACTGTGACCTGAGCCGAAGTCGGACGCTTAACTGACTGAGCCACCCAGGCACCCCTACATGCATGAAGTTCCTAATATGAACGTGTTTTGGGATACAATTTCCTAGAATACAGTTCTTACCTGTCAGTTGATGTTGGACTAGTAGCCACTGGTGTTTCTGCTGGCTTTTCTGCAGGTTTCTCTTGTTTCGTTGCACTAGCAGGTGCAGGTTCAGAAGATGCTGTCGTTGATGCTGGAGTGATGGATGCGGGGGTAGGAGTGGGAGCCAAAGCGGGAGGAGAGGTCGGGACCTGGACCACAGCTGGAGCTGTGGTGGAGCTAACTGTGGTTGTGGTGGCAGGATTTGACTGCTGGGTTGTAGCTGGTGCTGGTGTAGTCACTGCTTTGGGCTAAACACATTAAAAAAGTAAAATAATGAATCATGATAAAATACCACATTATTACCTGATCTCTAAGTAGACTATCATTATAGGAGGCTACAAACATAACACTAATATAAACTTGTAACTTGAAAATAATTTTGTAAAGTAACTTAATAAATGATCAGTATTAGCAATCTGAATCACTATGTTACTCTTTCAAAGATGATATATTAACTAACAACCTTAATTAGCTTTTAGCTAACAGTTTGTCTTTGTTATGTTACCAAGTCACTACAAAAAAGAACCAATAGAAGCCACTATTCAGAGATATATAGAATGTGTACTAAAAAAAAAAAAGGACCATTTAATTACCCCCTACCAAACTTTACAGTTTAAGTTCCGAGGTTATAACTTCAAGGTATTTATTGTCATTTAAAAGCATCACCAAAAAACAAATAATAATAAAATAAAATAAAATAATAATAGGGGCGCCTGGGTGGCTCAGTCGGTTAAGCGTCCGACTTCAGCTCAGGTCACGATCTCGCGGTCCGTGAGTTCGAGCCCCGCGTCAGGCTCTGGGCTGATGGCTCAGAGCCTGGAGCCTGCTTCCGATTCTGTGTCTCCCTCTCTCTCTGCCCCTCCCCCGTTCATGCTCTGTCTCTCTCTGTCTCAAAAATAAATAAACGTTAAAAAAAAAAATAAATAAAATAATAATAATAATAATAATAATAATAAAAGCATCACCAAAATAACTCTCTTGTTTGATCTGAGCTAGTTGAGCATGCACTGGAAAGACTTGCTGTGCAAGGTAGGACAGGGGACTGAAAAAAAATAATACTAGGAGCATTCACTCCCTCTTTTCTTTGTTCTACGAATCTTGTGTTTAGCCCTATAACTTTTCAAACGGCCAATATAATACTCTGCAAATTATTAATGTTCTAAACTCTGATTTAGATTAAAATGTAATTTAAATGTATTATGCTAATTTAGTATTTCCCTTAAGATTATTTATGATGATTATAATAATATAACATTTCATGCCCTCGCAAAGTCTCTGTTGCCACAGTGCTATTTAAGCCTCATTCTAAATGGTAGGAAACCCATCTGCTTTTTGAAGTTTTGCTGCTTACTTCTGATCTAACCAGTTTTCCTGGCTCTTTATAATAAGGTCATTTCTCTTTGCCTCTATAATGCCTACTACTTCCCCTTCTAATAGATGGCTTCTATTATTAACTTGAAAATAAAATAACCACAAATTATCAGTAGAGTCCTGTGTAAAATAAGAAAAAGCTTGGCTCTAAGTAGCTATTCTTCAAACACATCCATCTATTCTGAGACCTATCCTGCTTAATTCTTAGTTACGTTCTAAACAGTCAAGGTTATCACAATACTAAAGGAAATAAGACCCCAAACATATACATATCCAAATATGTGGCTACCACATTTTGCATACTATTCATGATAAAACTACATAAAACAATGGAGTATTATTCAGCCCTAAAAGGACAGAAATTCTGGCACATGCTATAACATGGATGAACCTAGAAGACACTACGCTAAGGGAAATAAGCCAGTCACAAAAGGAAAATACTTTATGATTCCATTTATATGAGATGTATAGAGTAGTTAAATTCATGGAAAGTAGAATGGTGGTTACCAAGGCCTGGGGGGGTGGGGGCAGAATGGGGAGTTACTATTTAGTGGGTACAGAGTACTGGAGATGGTTGCACAACAATGTGAATGCACTTAATACCACTGAACTGTACAATTAAAAATGGTTAAACTGGTAAATTTTGTGTTACGTATATTTTAACACAATTAAAAAATACTCAATTGAGACAAAGTTTCCTCATGATTCTGTTTCTTGTATGTAAAGTTTAACATTTAATGGCTAAGTGAAATAAGTCAGAGAAAGACACCATATGTTTTCACTCATATGTGGATCTTGAGAACTTAACGGAAGACCATGGAAGAGGGGAAGGGGGAAAAAATCACAGAGAGGGAGGCAAACCATAAGAGACTCTTGGATACTAAGAACAAATAGGGTTGATGGGGGTGGGGGAGACGGGAAAGTGAGTGATGGAAATTGAGGAGGCCACTTGTTGGGATAAGCACTGGGTGTTGTACGGAAACCAATTTGACAATAAATTATATTAAAAAAACCCAAACATTTAATGAGTAAGTGCTTTAACATAGCAAAATCACAATGGTTCTCTTAATGGATTATACGAACTTTTAAGTCCAACACATGTAAACCGTTTAGCTGCTTTTACTCAGGACAAAAATATGCAGTAATTAAAACTGACTTGCTAACCAGAAGAGACTTTTTTTCTTTGACTCTTTTTTTTTAAATTATTTTTTTAATGTTGATTTTTGAGAGAGAAAAAGGAGGGAGGGAGGGAGACACAGATTCCAAAGCAGGATCCAGGCTCTGAGCTGTCAGCAGCACAGAGCCCAATGCAGGGCTCGAATCCACGAACTATGAGATCATGACCTGAGCCGAAGTCGGACACTTAACCGACTGAGCCACCCAGGCGCCCCTCTTTGACTCTTAAATATAGAAAAAAACTGAGGGTTGCTGGTAGGGTGCTGGGTGTGGGGAAGGGCTAAATGGGTGACAGACACTAAGGAGGGCATTTGTTGGGATGAGCACTGGGCGTTGTATGTATGTGATGAATCACTAAATTCTACTCCTGAAATCATTATTACACTATGTTAACTAACTTGGATTTAAATAAAATTTAAAAGTTAAAATAAATAAAATTTACTTGCTCAACTCTCTGTATTTCTACTGCATATATTACCTTAAACTTAAAAAAAAATCCTCACATTTATTTTAATAAATGGTTTATAGTCCATAATAAACTTGGTTTCCAATTACTTATTTAAACCTATTTTCAGGGTTACAAGTATCACTGTTCTCAGATTATGATAATTCAATCCTAAAAATTCATGTCACGAGTACAACACTTCTCTGTTTTAACTCTCTACTGCATGCTTATGCATCTTTAAATAAAAATATTACAGAATCCTGACAGAACCCATATCCATTCTGTTTTAGAGAAAAACTTTGATAAACTGTCCCAAGTATATTTCAGTCCAATAAATCACAAAAAATTCCCTTTAAAAAACTTCCTCACAACAATCATTCCTTCATTTCTTTAACTGCCTTTTTCTTTTTTAGTTTCTAAAAATCTACCCCATCAACTAAGAAATATCATTGAATTTAGGAGTCTACATGTCTTTTCTGCTTGAGCCTATCAGATCTAGCACATAATTTAACAAGTCTCTTTAAGGCACCCTTATTAAAACCACAAAATAAGAAATATTTATTCTAAGAATCACATCTTTAAATCTTTAAATAATTAGCAATTTTTCTACTCCAGCAAAATCTAACAATTTTCACATGATATTTTATCAACTGTTTTAATTTATTTAAAAATGTTTAAGCTATAAATGTATAAAATTAACTTTATGGTTCACACAAAGTAAACTTAAAATTTTTTAAAAAACAGCCAAGTGCCTGCCACTATGGATGTGCATAAACTGTATTCACTAAAGTATAAAGGCTGGACTTGGGATCTTTATTTTTTTTAAAAAACCTCGCATGCATAAAAATATACAGAACAAGGCTAAAACTTACTTTTGTCACCATAACCACCACAAAGTTTTTTTCATCAATTTTATATTCTTTTAGAGCAGTATCATCATTGAGGATTTTGCCTAGTACATTAAGAAAAAAAGAATACATTATTTGAAGCCCATAACCTTTGTCTTACACATAACTGAAGTTAAAACAATTACCAATGTCAATTCTATCAATTAATACTTTCCCCAAAGAAAATCATTAAGTGATCAGTCAAGATAAAGAAAAATATAATTGGAAATATAATCAGGTAAAAAGGCACTAACATTTGATTTAAAGATACCAAACACAAACACTGTGTATGTGTCTGACAGAACGAGTTTGTCTACACAATCTGAAAGATAGCATTACTTTCAATATTTAATTCATACCTGCATAAATTAATTTTTGACCTGCTACAGGAAAGGCATCTTTCCCTTTTTCAGATTCAATCTTCTCTTTCAGCGCCTTCACCTAAAGGAAAAATAAACATTCTTTTCTAACAGGTCTAAACAACAAATGACTATCCAGAATCTGAGAAATGCAAGGTAAAACTTTTATACGTATATTAATCATTAATACTTGCAAAAACTTAAAGATCATGTCTTCACAATTTATATTAAAAACGACTCATTCTTAATGCGTATCATTAGGTATAGGTATAAACTTTACCACCAGCTGCTACACATACACAGATTAAAAGAAAAAACTTTTACCAGTTGACTTGATAAATCTACTCAAAATAAAAATTGCAACATCAGAAGTCTTGATTCTCATTATAAAGCTTACGGGCTTATTTCCCACAGAGTAAAAAAGAAAAGCTCTCTAACCTAAAAGGTCTAAGAAATAAAATAGTTCCATCTACAATAAAAATAAAAGTTAAATAAGAATGTTAAAAAGCAAATGATTCAGGGGCGCCTGGGTGACTCAGTTGGTTAAGTGTCCAAATCTTGATTTTGGCTCAGGTCGTGATCTCACGGTTTGAGAGTTCAAGCCCTGTGTCAGGCTCTGTGCTGACAGTGGAGAGCCTGCGTGGGATCCTCTCTCTCTCTGCCCCTCCACTAACTGTGCTCTGTCACTCTCTCTCAAAAATAAATAAATAAACAAACAAAAGAAAGGCATATGATTCACTTAAAAACATTTTTTTTAATGTTTATTTTTGAGAGAATGTGAGAAGGGCAGGGGCAGAGAGAGAGGGAGACAGAATCTGAAGCAGCTTCCAGGCTCTGAGCTGTCAGCACAGAGCCCGATGCAAATGATTCACTTTAAAAGTGGGATATGGGGCGCCTGGGTGGCGCAGTCGGTTAAGCGTCCGACTTCAGCCAGGTCACGATCTCGCGCTCCGCGAGTTCGAGCCCCGCGTCAGGCTCTGGGCTGATGGCTCAGAGCCTGGAGCCTGCTTCCGATTCTGAGTTTCCCTCTCTCTCTGCCCCTCCCCCGTTCATGCTCTGTCTCTCTCTGTCCCAAAAATAAATAAACGTTGAAAAAAAAATTAAAAAAAAAAAAAAGTGGGATATGTTTCATCATTGTCATCTGAGGGGGCTTCATAAAGATCAATTAGAACATGATTTCTAGAGATGGGGCCTGAACACCTTTATTTTTTTTTTAATTTTTTTAAACATTTATTTATTGTTGAGAGAGAGTGAGCAGGGAAGGGGCAGAGAGAGGGGGAGAAACAGAATCCGAAGCAAGTTCCAAGCTCTGGGATGTCTGCACAGAGCCTGGATGTGGGGCTCGAACTCATGAACTGGGAGATCATGACCTGAGCTGAAGTCATATGCTTAACCGACTGAGCCACCCAGGTGCCCCTGAACACCTGTACTTTTTTAAAAGCTTTACAGGTGGCTCCAAATTTCAGCCTTGGCCGAGGACTACTATCTGTTGTCTCATCTACAAAGTAAGAGGTACTGTAACAGATGATCTTTATGATCTCTGTCTTGTAAAATTACATGACAACAGGCTCATTATGAGGTATTTTGAAAATGAGTCCAATTTCTGAAACTAATCAAAAAGCACGGTGGCAGAGGAGTAAAAAAGGCAAGAAGATATAATGGAATTAGTTTCATTACTTTAAAGGCACAAAAATCAAGAGGAAAAATTCCATTCCTTCTATCTCCCAGAATACTTCGAAAAATTGTCTAAGTTGATAGTTCTGAGCTTTAGGTGAAAGACTGCTTGATAGGGATACACAGAGAGAGCACTACTTTCATTACTTTAAAGATACAAGAATCAGGAGCGCCTGGGTGGTTCAGTGGGTTGAGCGTCTGACTTCGGCTCAGGTCATGATCTCACAGCTCTATGAGTTTAAGCCCCGCATCAGGCTCTGTGCTGACGGCTTGGAGCCTGGAGCCTGGAGCCTGGTTCGGATTCTGTGTCTCCCTCTCTCTCTGCCCCTAACCCATTTGCATTCTGTCTCTGTCTTTCTCAAAAATAAATAAACGTTAAAAAAAAAAAATCTAAAGGTACAAGAATCAAGAGGGAAAATTCCATTTCCTTCAATTCCCCAGAATACTTCTGAAAACTGTCTGATAGTTCTAAGCTTTAGGTGAAAAACTAATGCCAGCGCAGAGCCTGATGCAGGGCTTTAACCCACAGATCGTGACCAAGAGTCGAATGCTTAACCAACTGAGCCACCCAGATGCCCCATAAGTAACAGCTTTTTAAAAAAGCACTCAGGGGGGGCTCCTGGGTGGCTCAGCTGGTTAAGCGTCCGACTTCGGCTCAGGTCATGATCTCGCGGTCCGTGGGTTCGAGCCCTGCGTCGGGCTCTGTGCTGACCGCTCAGAGCCTGGAGCCTGTTTCAGATTCTGTGTCTCCCTCTTTCTTTGACCCTCCCCTGTTCATGCTCTCTCTCTCTCTGTCTCAAAAATAAATAAATGTTAAAAAAAATTTTTTTAAATAAAAATAAAAAAATAAAAAAGCACTCAGAGAATCTGACGTCAACATCAGTAAACTCAGGATATAAATTCCACAAGATAGTAAATTCTATGCTATGTGTGGGTCAGAATAAAAAAGTACAAGGATTCACAAGTCTAACAACTCTACAGTTGGCCCTTGTTCTATAATTTATGTTGGCAGTTCTGATTTTACCTATACGTTCAGCTAGCATGTCATGTTAAGTGCAGGAAACAAAAGATACTATCCAAATTTCTAAGATAAAGTAACTTTTAAAGACCCATTTATTTAAACCCTGTACTGCCAAGAGCAATGATTCTCTAAATGTGATGAAGGAGCCAAAAACATTCCTAAGACCTTACTTATCAGGAGGTCTACCAGGTCAAAAGATATTATTTGCCTTTTGTACTCTCATTTTCTCACAAGTATATACTTGAGTTTTCCAGAGGCTACAAAACATGTGACTTCACAAAAGACTGAGTGCAGAAGCAGATGAGAATCTAGCTATCTTTTTCTATTAAGCCAAACATTAAAAAGTTTTGCAAAACAAGGGGCACCTGGGTGGATTTCTGCTCAGGTCAGAATCTCATGGTTCAAGAGTTCGAGCCCTGCATCCTGCTCTCTGCTATCAGTGCAGAGCCCACTTCCGATCAAGTCATCCCCTCCCCCTCGCCCTCTCAAGCTTGCACACTCTTCTCTCTCAAAAGTAAAACATTTTAAGGTGCCTGGGTGACTCAGTCAGTTAAGGGTCAGACTTCAGCTCAGGTCATGGTCTCATGGTTCGTGGGGTTCAAGCCCTGTATCAGGCTCTCTGCTGTCAGCACAGAGCCTGCTTCGGATCCTCTATCTCCATCTCTCTCTACCCCTCCCTTGCTTGTGCACGCTCTCTCTCTCAAAATAAATAAACTTAAAAAAAATTTTTTTAAATAAATAAACACTAAAAACAAGTTTTGCAAAGCAAGTAAGATAATGCCAGTCTTACTGTTTTTTGTTCTTTTGGAAAATAATTTTTCACATAAAAATATTAGTTGTAACATTTAATAGGTTTATTATATTTAAATGAATATAATAATTTAAATTTAAATTTATTATATTTAAATGAACATTTAGAAAATTCCTCTGCTTAACTTCTAATACAGTAAATACAAGTACATTGATAAAGTTATTTTGGGGTCCTCAACAAATTTTAAATGTAAAGGGTCTTGAAAACAAAAAGAGAGGACTGCCTAAGAACTGCTACTTTACATTTACATGCTAAATGACTTGCCCGAAGTCAGCTGAGCAACAGCATAGAGCTCAGAGCACTCTGTGGTGAATAACTTCCTTCCATACTTCTTTGTTCAGAGAAGAGATGCAATATTTGCAACTGTGGTTGGTTAAAAAAAAACTCACAAATGAATGATAGACCACATGTGTTACTATGAGTGATTCTAGTTCTCAGAACAGTACACAGTGGTGGAGTACACAGTAATTGCTCAATTAACACTTGCTGAATGAGTAAATTAATATAGCATAAATATATGTAAGGAAAGGAAAATAAAGAAATATATGAAGCAAAAAATAAAGAATGAAAGAAATAAGCAGGAATCTCATTCCTGACAGACAAGAATGTGTAGCCAATTTAGACTTAATTGATATGTATACATAGTTTCTAACCAATGGAAATTATACTTTTATTTCCAGCACCCATAGAATATACACTTTAAAAGTTTAGCCATAAAGACTATTCCACTGTATTTTCATAAGCCCAAACAAATAACGGACCTACTCTCTAGCTTTGTATGTCAAAAGAGTGAGGAAGGGACAAAACCCCAAAACACTTGTAAGTTTAAAAAAAAAAAAGCAGGACAAACAACAAGAACAAACACCTCCAATCATTTTGCTCCAAAAAAACCAAAAACGGGTGATTAAAAAATATTAAGTACATAACAATGAGAACTCTACAGACATCGGTACCTATATGATTTCACTAAAAAAGTAATCACAGACTAACATTAAAACCGTTTATTAAAGAAAAATTAATAAACTAAGCATGCATTTCAAACAGAAATAGGACAAATACCAAAAGGAAAAACGCAAAAAAATTAAGGAGAGAGAAATGGTAGAAAATACTTCTTGTGCCAAGAGAAATAAGGGACAAATAACAGGGCAACAATTCATAAGTACAGTCAATAAAAAGTTCAACCTTATTAGTAACCAGAATCACAAATTTTAGTGTCAGATGTCATTAGTTCAACACACCATCATACTGGAAAAGACAGTGTTGAACAATTCTTGGTGTTAAGTGTGAAGAGACAACACTCTCAGAATGGGAGTGTCAAACAATAAAATATTTGAAGGCAATATGTCAAAGTGCAACATTTTTGGGGCGGTGGCCATTCAATCTAGCAATACCACTTCAGAACATAAAATCAACTTTATATATTTATATATAAACATATATGTGAATACACACACACACACTCACATACATACACACACATCTACTAGAACTAGACTTTAGTTCCGGGTGCACCGACCTGTCCAAAATTCTGGCGTTGTTCCTTAACCTCAACACGATCTTTACTTTCCAATCTACTTAAGTCACCTACCCACACAACACAGGCTGAATCCTGTTATCCCCAAACTTCTCCATCTTTGAAATTGTAAACATCAATCACCTATCCCTACCAGCTCTCAGTAACTATTCACTCACTACACCTGGTCTTGCATTTGGTCCCCAGAGTGCCTACTTTCACTCTGATCTTTATTGCCAGTTCTATTTGGCAAAGACAATAATTCCACTGCTTCTATCACTTTCTTCCTATTATCAGACTTTCTTGTCTTTTTGCTGCTTCTCCCAGGCAAAATTCCACATTTGGACCCACACAACTGAATTTATTTCCATCTGTACTCAACAAAAAATTCACTTTGACCACTCTGTGCTGCCTCCTACCTCAGCTAACAAATCTTACCTTAACTATCCAACCCCTACCTATCCATTTACATCCAATCTTCTACATGCTGGAGAAAATTAAAGATACCCTAAATCCTCACTTCTTTTGGTTCTCCTCCATTCTCCAAGAGGATATTTCAAACCTGCACTCTTCTCTAAATTTGATTGCCAAAACTTCCTCCCTCCCCACAGATGACCTTCTACTTCATTCAAAATATATCAAGGGCGCCCAGGTGGCTCAGTCAGTTAAACTTCTGACTCTTGATTTTGGATCAGGTCATGATCTCACAGTTCATGAGATCAAACCCCACTTTGGGCTCCATGCAGGAGTATGCTGGGGACTCTCTCTCTGCCCCTCCTCCCCAAATTAAAAACAAAGACAAAAATCAGCAGATATCAGAGGGACCCATCCTCCACCTTCTGCCACCAAAGCGACATACTTTCTTTTTTTGCATCCAGATCCACCTAATCTCCTTCCTTCCTATTAAAAAATTTTTTGGGGGCGCCTGGGTGGCGCAGTCGGTTAAGCGTCCGACTTCAGCCAGGTCACGATCTCGCGGTCCGTGAGTTCGAGCCCCGCGTCGGGCTCTGGGCTGATGGCTCGGAGCCTGGAGCCTGTTTCCGACTCTGTGTCTCCCCCTCTCTCTGCCCCTCCCCCGTTCATGCTCTGTCTCTCTCTGTCTCAAAAATAAATAAACGTTAAAAAAAAAAAAATAAAAATTTACAAAAAAAAAAAATTTTTTTGAACATCTATTCATTTTTGAGAGAGAGAGACAGAGTGTGAGTGGAGGAAGGGTAGACAGAGAGGGAGACACAGACTCTGAAGGAGGCTCCAGCACTGAGCTGTCAACACAGAGCCCGACGCGGGGCTCGAACTCACGGACCGCGAGATCATGCCCTGAGCCGAAGTTGGCTGCTTAACAGACTGAGCCACCCAGGTGCCCCTCCTTCCTTCCTATTAAATGAAAGAGGCATCCCTCTCTTTCAAATCTAATCCTTTTCACTTGTTCCTTGGTTCTCCATCCAGTGTTCTTCAATACCTTGCTAGATTCTTTGTTTCCCACCCTCCCCCAGCTGTATTTTCACCCTCTCCTTCAAGGCCAGTTCACTTCCATTCACACTTAAACAGACCCAATTTTCTATCATCTTTAAGACAAAACAAAAACTTCACAACCCCCCATTATTTCTTGCTAGCTATAGTCTCCTCCCCTTTGTCTCAGGCATTTTTCAAAAAAAAAAAAATTAACTACACACATTGTAATACTAGTAACCCCACACCGATTACTCAAGAATGCAACGTAGTGCTGACAGAAGCATGGACTTTATTCCCAATTCTGCTACTTATTTTTCTCCCTATGCTCAGGATTCCATTAAGACTGTTCTTACCAGTATCTCTAAATTCAGCAAAACCATAACTAGATACTTCTTAGTCCTTCACTACCTTACCTGACCTGTCTCTTAGTACTGACCTGTCTCTCCTCTTCACACTGTCTTCCTTTGGCTTCCATAAGGCCATACTCCTCAGGATTTCCTCCAATCTCTCTGTTCACTAATTTGTGAAATCCTCTCCTTATCTTTAGTCATACAGACCCAACTCTCTACTGGTTACTTTTACTAGATATCCTAGTATAGGCATTTCAACCATAATGTGTTTACTGCAGATGGCTTCTAGACATCTAGTTTGTCTAAACCTTCCCTAACCCAATCAAATGGAACACACTTTAAAACAGCTTATAAAGAAAGGCCTTCTTCCTGGATATTACCAAAAACAAACAAAAAAAACAAACAAAAAGAGGAGGCAGCACCTCTCTACATGGTTTCTCTTGGGAAGGTTATGGCAAGCAACAGATGCAGTTGTGACTCCTCTACTAACTGTGCTGAGTCCCATGCCAATGCTCTTGTTTCAATAAGCAGCAAACAAGATGGATCTATAATGGAGCACTACAGTTCCAATAAATAACCAAGGCCACCCTATCCAAGGCTAATAATAAACAAGAAGGAGGGACTAAACTTTCATTTTGATGTTTATTTCTCCCTAAATAAAGAATGGAAATTTATTGGGGCAGCTGGGTGGCTCAGTCAGTTAAGCAGCCAACTTTGGCTCAGGTCATAATCTCGCGGTCCGTGAGTTTGAGCCCCGCCTGGCTATGCTGACAGCTCCGAGCCTGGAGCCTGCTTCGGATTCTGTGTCTTCCTCTCTCTTTGCCCCTCCTCTGCTCGCGCTCTGTCTCTCTCAAAAATAAATAAACATTAAAAAAAAATGAATGGAAGTTTATCATCAACTCAACTATCGACAAAGCATGGTTGACAATCAAGAAATCAAACTTTTTTCCTAGCCACATACTTCTTTTTCTCTTATGAAATTGTGTGCATTTTAAAGGAAAAACATACTCTGTATCTAACATTAAACATGGTTGACAATCACAATAGTCTATTAAAAAGTGCCAACATAAAATCTGATCAATTATCCTGTTTCATCCCATCCCCATGAGATGCTTGTCTATTCTTCCACGTTCCTCACATCAAATCATTCATCCAGTGGTTCCAACTTACCATGTAATTATTTCCCAGTGTGAACATTACTTTGCATCCCATGGTACTACCTTAGTTCAGGCCAACAACCATTAAAAGTAGTCATTTTCATTCAACAAACTTAAGTTGTAGGTTTCAAATATAAAAATAATGTTTTATAGATTATATCCCCATGATAGTAAATGTCGTTTTGCATGTCAGTCTTTTTTTTTTTTTTTTTTTTTTTGGCATGTCAGTCTTCTTACACGGCACTTTCGCACAAGATTTCTAGGACTATAGCTTGTTGATTGGGTTAGCAACTGAATATTTATTATAATCCAGTTTCCTCAATATTACAATATATTTTCCTTATTACTGTTATAATTACATATACCGTAAAAAGACTTATGCAAGCTTTAATGGGTAGCCCTGAAGTACAGAGGCTGAATAACAACAGCTCATGTATGCTATGTACTTAGCACATGCCAGGCAGTATATCAAGAGCTTCCCAATATTTAACTCAATTTAATCTGTGCCTCATCTCCTATTTGAATCCTGGCTAGTGCTACTGTGGAAGGTGATATTTGAGAACAACAACAAATGCTGATATTTGTGAGCGCTAATGCAGGCAAATTTGAGTTCCTTTGATCCAGCAGCTCTGCATCTGGAAATCAATGCTGAAGAGATGTTTACAAAAACACTTTAAAGATACACGAACAAGTTATGTGTTCTACACTACTGTTCCTAACACTGAAAACAACCCTAAACATTCATCAGTGGTAAAATATATTAGTGCAGATGCATTAATTTAAATACAATGCAATACAAGAACAATGCTATACGTGCAAGGTACTCACTGAATACATGCATATATGAATGAATGACGTATTTATAATTATCTATAAAGGGCAAAAGCTAGTTGCTAAGCAAGTGATTTTTAAGAACATAGTGAAATTATGTTTATATATTACACATAGGTAAAAAAAACTGTCTAGCAGCAAATAGAGTCTATAGTGGTTATTTGGACCAGGGGCATAAAGACTTCTACTTTTTTATATACTTTAGTAACTATAACAAGCCTAGATTATGTTAGTAATTTAAGGGAAACAACCACTGCTTACTAATATCACAGAAGAATATACTGCAATTTTGAGGAGTCTGCACTAAAAAAGAAAATTCTAGAGTGCCCAGCCAGCTCAGTTGGTAGAGCATGCAACTCGTGATATTGATGTCTTGAGTTTGAACCCCACGCTGGGTGTAGAGATTACTTAAAAAAAAAAAAAAAAAAAAAAAAAAAATCTAAGGCAGTACTCTAATACCTACTTAAATTTCGAAAAACAAGAGCAACCAAAATTTGGCAATTAACATTAGCAAAAGAAAAGACTCCCAAACCTAAATATGTTTACAAAAGGATTTCATAGATTGTGTGCATCTATGTGGGCAATGTTTTTGGTTTTCTTTTTCCTTTTGATTCCTTAAGTGGTATCCTTCCATTTGGGAAACTAGCATAGGCACCAAGGAGTATTTTCTGGATTCCTCTCCCCAAAGTATATTTCTGCGAATTCTAAAGATAGATTTGATGGTAAAAAAGTCAGCTGACTAGTGCAATAGGAAAAATCTTCCCACTGGACCCAAGGAATAAAATAATGTAGCAAAAGTAAAGAGATTTTTTTTTTATTACTGAGGGTACAGTATTAATAATGTATGAACATGGGAATGCAATTGGTGCAGCCACCTAGAAGACAGTATGGAGACTCCTCAAAAAACTAAAACTAGAACTACCCTATGACCCAGCAATTGCACTACTAGGCATTTATCCAAGGGATACAGGTGTGCTGTTTCGAAGGGACACATGCACCCCCGTTTATAGCCGCGCTATCAACAGTAGCCAAAGTATGGAAACGGCTCAAATGTCCATTGATGAATGAATGGATAAAGAAGATGTGATACACACACACACACACACACACACACACACACACACACACACACACAATGGAGTATTACCGGCAATGAAAAAGAATGAAACCTTGCTGTTTCCAACTACGTGGATGGAACTGGAGGGTATTATGCTAAGTGAAATTAGTCAGAGAAAGACAAAAATCCTATGACTTCACTCATATGAGGACTTTAAGAGACAAAACAGATGAACATAAGGTAAGGGAAACAAAAATAATATAAAAACAGGGAGGGGGACAAAACAGAAGAGCCTCATAAATATGGAGAACAGAGGGTTACTGGAGGGGTTGTGGGAGGGGGGATGGGCTAAATGGGTAAAGGCCACTAAGGAATCTACCCCTGAAATCATTGTTGCACTATATGCTAACTAATTTGGATGTAAATTTAAAAAAATAAAAAATAAAATAAAATAATGTATGAACAGAGAGTATATAAAGGCAATCAATTCTCAAATAGGGTTATGATCCAAAAGGCTATGATTTTAAATATAATTTGAAGTTCAGAACCTATTCTTCCCATACAAACTATGATATTTAAGCTACTCCAACTATTCATGCCAATTTAATTAATCTATTCTAAAATATATTCCTAACAATATGATTTCAACGAGATTAAAACCGACACACTTTGAAAACTGATTAAGTAGAAAAATAGAAACTCTCAAGATACCTGTAAACTTTTAAAGTTTCTATATAGGCAGAGAATGAATCTAATACACTACAAAAAAGTCACCTACCTAATTTACCCAAAAGTGTGAGGGGGAGAGAAGGGAGTGACAAATAATTTTTATCTACCTGTTTGAAGTATTCAGATCTCCTAGAAAAGGTTTATGTAATGTATAAAAGGTTTATAAAGTTCATTCAGTATAAAATTAGCTCTTGGACAAACTACATAGGGAAACTTATAGGGAACAGATGGTGTGGTGTCCTTCAGCAGAATTCACTGTGCTACGGCAAGCTCAAATTTAGCACATTTCTTTCCAAAAGCAACAGAAATTTTATACATTACCTATCAAACCACCTCATAATTTCCAAACTAAAGAAAGCAGAACACTGCTCTTAAAAACTGTTCGAAACTGCCGATCACATCAAGCTGACCCAGTCCGAGGATACCACATTCACACAAACTTTTTGTAAAAAAAGACAGTAAAAACAGTGATCAAAATAATGGAAAACCGATGAAAGCACAATTTGTTGAAAAAAAAATTGCATGCATTTATTTCTAATTTCACAATTTGCTAAAAATTTTCAGATCCATGATCTCTTTTGATTTTCACATCAACTCTACAAGGAAGGCAGGGAAGTTATTACTTCTATTTTACTAATGAGAAAAGAGATTTAAGTGCTCAAGGACACAGGATAACTACAAAGTGGGGGGGGGAAACTCTTCCCTAGACTAGCAGTGCTGTGATGTATTTGAAAGAGAGCAAAATGTAAAAACAAGTAAACAGACTCAAGAGTTACCATTAAGTTTTTGCTATAAAGAGCAGCAGGGAAACGAGGCAGTAGCCAAAGAGGGATGTGGAGACAAGGGAGAGTTTTATTAAAATTGGGAAAACAAACATTCTACAATGGAAAAATCAATGAGGCAGAAGAGAAAAGCTGAACTGGGAGTGGGCCCTTCACAGGCGAAGTAGAGCAACCAAAATGCTGTGGAAAAGTAGGACTAGCCTCAGCACCATCCACCATAGATAGCTGCCCACAACAAAAGGAGACTAGAAGAAGTAGGTAGTTCTGGTAGGGTTCTGCAAAAGTTCTTCTGTTCCAATTGTTTTTATATTCTCAACAAAATCTTAAATCTGGGGTCATCAGCTGAAAATAAGGATAGTATATGAAATCTGCCTATGACAGCAGAAGAGTGAATGGACGGACTAGTGGAGAGTACTACCAGGCAGTAAAAGGGCCCAACGAAGGTTAATGTTCATGAATTTTAGGTGAGACAAATCAATGTGGCTATGTGTCTTCTAGCTACACAGGTGTAAGCACAACAGAACCGAATTTAATCACATCTGGGGTTTTCCGAGCAGAAACAATGAAGTGAGAGTGGGACCACGTTGCCAGGCACAGCCACAGTTCTAAGCACTCTGTGTATGATCTCAAAATCATAAAACCTTCCAAACAACCATATGAGGTTAGTACTTCCAGTGGCAGTACCCTCATTTTAAGCTGAGGAAACAGGCATTAACTGGGTAACTTGCCCAAGGTCACAGAGCAAGTGGTACAGCCAGGATTGAAATTCAGGCAGTCTGGTTCCAGAGATATGCTATGCTGACCCTTGCAAGAAAGTGATTATAATCACTGACCCTATTTTAGCTGGGCAAGAGTGGAAGCAATAACATGAAGGGAAGGCCAGCAAAGAGAAGTATGGATCAAATGAATTATAGGTCTCATTAGAACTAGAATCAGAGGGGGGCGCCTGGGTGGCGCAGTCGGTTAAGCGTCCGACTTCAGCCAGGTCACGATCTCGCGATCCGTGAGTTCGAGCCCCGCGTCGGGCTCTGGGCTGATGGCTCAGAGCCTGGAGCCTGTTTCCGATTCTGTGTCTCCCTCTCTCTCTGCCCCTCCCCCGTTCATGCTCTGTCTCTCTCTGTCCCCCAAAAAATAAATAAACGTTGAAAAAAAAAAATTATAAAAAAAAAAAAAAAAAGAACTAGAATCAGAGGAAAGGTAAAGTAGGATACTAAAAACAGATTACTGGGGATGGGGGAAGTTTGTTACTGGTAATAAGATCTGATTACCAGTCATGGGACTGAATAATTGAGGGAGCAGAAGGAAAGATCACCGGATGAGACATTAAGGATCACAAGACCAGGGTACAGGCAAGATACATATATACTGAAACTACCAGAGCCATTGACTGTGTGATGGCAGCAAGTTACTAATCACATTGGCCTTCATTTCTTCTTTTTAAATCATACACTGTTACATATTTTCCACAATTCTAGTGTGGGGTTTTAAAATATGTCTACCATATGCTGTGGAGCTCAGAACTATGATAACTTTCACACGTTTTTAACACAGAGATAAAAGCAGCTACATCAGGAAAAATGACAATGTCAAAATAACAATATATGTCCATAGCTACTATCTACACTTCCTCATCTCCCATTCATTTCTCAATCTACTCAAACATAAGTTTTGGCTCCAACACTGCATGGAGATTACTTGTCAGGGTCATTAATGAACTACAAGCTGCCAAAACCAAAGGGCATGTCTCTTCTGAATTCTCAAGCATCAGACACATTTTATCCTTTCCTCCTTCTTGAAACATTTTTTCTTGGATTCTTCCTACCTCAAAGATTGCTCCTTGACTGACTCTTCACTATCCAATCTCCACGTGAAATCTTCAATTCTAAACCGACTTCAACCCCAGGACCCATCCTATTACCTAGCAACCTTCTCACCATGGTTCTTCAATTCTAGAAGCATACTATTAATTACATATAGTGGATAATTTAGGGTTCATTTTTCAGAAGAAACAGGCATTGAAAAAGACTGCTAGATAATCTCATCCAGTCCCACAGATTGAAGTCAACCACATATGCTGCCTATTGTCAGGTCTCTATCTCTAACCAAAACTTTTCTCTGGGACAGAGGTTCATTACAAATCTCCTTGCCATCTCTACTTGAAAGTTTTTTTTTTTTTAATGTTTAAATGTTATTTGAGAAAGAGAGCAAGAGAGAGAATGTGCTCGCGCAACTGGAAGAGGGGCAGAGAGAGAGAGAGAGAGAGAGAGAGAGAGAGAGAATCCCAAGGAGGCTCCACACTCAGTGCAGAGCCCGTTGTGGGGTTCAATCCCAACAACTGTGAAAGATCACGACCTAAGCCAAAATCAAGAGTAGGATGTTTAACCGACTGAGCCACACAGGCACCCTTCTTCTTTAATGTTTAATAAGCATCTTAAACTTAAATCTTAAATTCCCACTGCAACCCCAAACCTGCTCCTCTCCCAGCCCTCCACATGTGAGAAAAGAACACAAGTATTCACATAATTTATACAACCTAAATCTAAGTTTAATCCTCAATTTTCCCCATTCCAACCCATCAAAAATTCTTTCATATCTACTCTCCCAAACATATCTCAAATCCATTCACTTTTCATCATATCTTAAACAGGTCAAAACCCTGTTTAAGACTACTGTACAAGCCTAACTGATCTCCGTGCTTTCACTCTTGCTCATCCTACTATCCATTTTCCATACAGCAAAGTAACCTTTAAAATCATAAAAGAAATAATTTTTCTCCTCTGCCTACAATCCCCTAAAGGCTTCTTCCTATTTTACCTTGAAAACCCCTGCCTTAGGACAAAGTCCTACAGGCTCTGGCCCCTTGCCTAACTCAGATCTATTACCTCCCTTCCCCTCACCTACCAGATCAGCATACAGGCCTTTTTTTGATTCCCAAAACACACTCTTAAAAGGTCTTTCCCCACAAAAAACTCTCTTCTCCAAGGGAGTAATTATTATTCAGATCTCAGTTTAAATGTCACTGTATTCAAAAAGGCCTTCTGTGACTAGTCAATTTAAAAGTAGCCACCCAGTCATGTACTATCATATTACCTCATCCTATTTCAATTCTCTATATAGCTCTTAGCATTATCTGGTTATTAAAATTTGTTTTTAAACGGATTTGTTCCATTATAAAATATGTACTGTAACAGTAGGACAAGATATTTAAAGTGCTCAACAAATATTAGATAAATCAACATACAAACACTGGGGGATCACTAACTTGATAGTTCACTAGAAGAATGTATTCAGCTCATTCAAAAGATGTTTACTAAATGCCTACTGTGTGCTAGGTATAGGAAGAGCAAAATTCTGGCAGAAACCATACCAGATTTCCCAGGTACTTCCAGTACTGTGATTTACCAATATGCCAACAAATCTTAATTTCATCTCTGTGATACAGTATTTTAATACATTTATTCTTCTTGTTTTAATAATCTAGGAAACTTCTATAATAAAGTACTATCTCCAGCACAACCATATTAAAATGTAATAAACTGCAATAGGAACAAGTTGCTAATAAATGATGTCTAACAAATACCATATACTATACAAGTACAAAACAGCATTTTACAGCATAATCACCAACATTATACAAATAAACCACAAAGCAAGGTAATTCTTTGTAGATTACTGTACAATACGCTAAGTGTGCAGTCTACAGTAATTAAAACTGTTTTATCTTTACAATTTTCTTGTCCAAAACTTCCAACGTATATACACAGCTTTGATGTGTTAATATAATCGCATTTTAGCTTCTTCATTTAAAGTTTCATGTCAGACTTATTTTTTTTTCCAGTTATTCAAAGCACACAAACAGTGACAGGGTTAGCATATTGAAGGATTAAATCTGTATATCACATATTCTTTCTTGTTAACCTTTTCACAGATACAATAAGATCTGCAACGTATTACAATCATTTCAAGTTCTGTTCTAATCTACCTGTTCCGGGTTGGGTTGAAGTAATAGCAAAAGGGTTTTTCAAGTTAAAGCAATGGGTTGAAGTAATAGCGAAACAAAAAACTAAGTGACTTTGGATCTGAGCTTTAAAAAAAAACTGTATTCCATTTTCCTCTAAATGTCCATCACATGACCAAATTTCAAAAGAAGTTGTTTTCTAACGTTTATTTATTTTTGACAGATAGAGCCCAAGTGGGGAAGGGGCAGAGAGAGAGGGAGACAGAGGATCTGAAGCAGGCTCTGCACTGACAGCAGAGAGTCCGACATGGGGCTGGAACCCACAAACCGTGAGCTCATGACCTGAGCCAAATTCGGACACTTAACCAACTGAGCCACCCAGGCGCCCCACCAACTTTCAAAATTTTAAAGAATTTTATACAAGTAGCAGTCTATTAGACATCTCAGAATGCTAATTTCTATTTTTTTTTTTACAGTAAATCATCTCTTTAAAACAAAACTTCACATAATTAAGAATATTCTCTTTTAGCAATGGTCTTCTCATCCAACCTACTCATTTTGTTTCTATCTTGTCTGAATATTTTATAAGGGATGCATTATTATCGTGATAATAAAAAGATTGTTTTGCATTGGTTAACACTAAAGGCAGTGCATGGTAACGGTCAAACAAATGGTACAAAATGGTTGATTAAGTGTCAAGAAAATTTTGGCGGTTAAAAAAGATGGAGAGGAGGGGCGCCTGGGTGGCTCAGTCGGTTAAGCATCCGACTTCGGCTCAGGTCATGATCCCGCAGTTTGTGACTTCAAGCCCAGGTTTGGGCTCTGTGCGGACAGCTCAGAGCCTGGAACCTGCTTCAGATTCTGTGTCTCCCCCTCTCTCTGCCCCTCCCCTGCTCACACTGTGTCTGTCTCTCAATAATAAATAAATGTTAAAAAAAATTTTTTTAATTAAAATAAAAAGAGGGAGAGGAGTTTCAGCATTCAAAAACTAAAGCAAACACAAACAATTTAAAAACAAATCCTGTTCCTTTTTCCACTTTGTACATCTCCTACTCTATAGCTATTGAGCCACTAGGTCAGCAAGGCTCCCAGAAGACCCAGACAGACCCTGTCCCAACGTGCCTGTATTCCTCCAATGCTGCCTGCCACTCAAAGACCACTAAACATATAGATGTTCAACACATGAATCACTCTCATGATTCCTATATCCCAGTCCTTTTTTTCCCTTTATTTTTGCTCTTGCACATCTCAAACTCTTAAGACTTTCTATATTGGCCACTTGAAGTTACTTAATTTTCTTAATTCCTTCTAGGTAAACATCAAACAAGGGCAAACCTTTGAATAGCCAAAACACAAGTCTCAGAGAGCAAAAACTGTTCATTTTATTTTTTTTAAAATTTTTTTTCAACGTTTTTTATTTATTTTTTGGGACAGAGAGAGACAGAGCATGAACAGGGGAGGGGCAGAGAGAGGGAGACACAGAATCGGAAACAGGCTCCAGGCTCTGAGCCTTCAGCCCAGAGCCCGACGCGGGGCTCGAACTCACGGACCGCGAGATCGTGACCTGGCTGAAGTCGGACGCTTAACCGACTGCGCCACCCAGGCGCCCCAAAAACTGTTCATTTTATGTGGATCTCCTTACAGGTCTCACTAAAATCCTGTTTTCTCTGCTTTATTAAAAAATCTATTTCTAATATCCCCGGTTACCTAGTTTTCACCACAAATTAGAAACAGGACACTTAGAGTCTCCCTATATTAATAGAACATTCATCCTTTCTTTCCTTACAGTAATTCTACTCAAATACTGTATCAAAAATAGATATCAGGGGCATCTGGGTGGTTAGGCAGCCGACTTCGGCTCAGGTGATCTCAAGGTTTGTTCAAGCCCGTATCAGGCTCTGTGCTGACAGCTCAGAGCCTAGAGCCTGGAGCCTGCTTTGGATTCTGTGTCTCCCTCTCTCTGCTCTTCCCCTGGTTGTACTCTCTTTCTCAAAAATAAACATTAAAAAAAATTAAAAATATAAAGATATTAAAAAAAAACACTATAAACATTTCTGAAATTTAAATCCACTAAAATGAAATCCTACAAGGGGTTCCTGGCTGGCTCAATTGGTGGAGCATAGGACTCTTGATCTTGGGGTTGTAAGTTCAAGCTTCACACTGGGTGTAAAGATTACCTAAAAATGAAATCTTAAAAAAAAGAAAAGAAAGAAATCCTACAAATCATGTTAATGTAAATGCTCCATATCAACGATTAAATGTTTTCATTTCTTGCTCCAAACAATGCTAGTTTTTATATTTATATAAATAGTAACACAATTATATTTAGAAAAATAGCAACAAAAAGCTGAAAAAGCCAATCTCCATGACAATGAACTTTCTAAAAATACGCTTTTAGAAGCGTATATTTATAATTCGTGTAACATAAGACATTCTCTTGTAAATAAACTGGTAAACAGCAAATATAGTTAAGAATATATACAAAAACAATATTGGCTCTAAAATAATTAATGCACAAAATGCCTACAAATCTTACAGAACAGCCAGTAGAGCTATAGAAAGTCAGGGCATAACTTCAATTAATCCACAGATATTTACAAAAACCTCCTTGAGGCTTCAATAATTCTGGAGTTAATTCAGAACATTACAAGCTGGTAAAGTTCCTGTGGCACCAGTATTACTGCAAAGAACCAAATTCAAATAGACATTTTATAAAAAGTTTTGTCTGAAAGCGTTAAACAGACAGCTGCACTTTAACTTTCATCCTTTAACTTACTAGTACACACTAAGCCATAAAGAAACATTCAAGAAAAATCTGACTTTTATTAGTAATATCAATCCACAGGGTGTTGTCAGTTACTCAGGATACTGAAAAGTTACTCATCTATAATTGCTATCTCCTGTACTTTAAGAATTTATCAGAAAGCATACTTCTACATATTATTGAAATAAAATTATTTTGTGCCACAATTCCACAAAGATTGGAAACTATGTTTCTTAAATAATTGAAGATGCAGAAAACTTCAGGTTAAGTGAGACAGGTAAAACTTAACACTATATCCTCACCCAGAGACAGCCATTGCTAATGATCGATTTCATTTACTAACCACCAATTAAATACCATTATATCCTCACATCTCCGAAAGGCAGTTACATAGCAAATAAGTTAGAGGCACAAATGGCACTGGTCTATTTAACACCAAGAACCCTGATCTCCACCAAAAATAGAATCAACTATTTTTTTAAATATAGATTGTTAAAAAGTAGCTGGTTTAAACTTAACATGTCAATCTTAATGGTATAAAGGAACCACAATTCAAAAACAAAAGCAATAGATTTACACCGGTGGCGTTTTTAGATTCTTGGCATAAAGTTGTACTGACATCTTGCAGTCACAAATACAGACGATGGCACGAGAATTTACCACGTGGACTTTCGAAGTGTTCGTGGGTTTGACGACAGAAGAGATTCAAAGTTTTTATTTTCTTTTTTTCTTCCCTGAAATTCTGTTATTTGGGGGCCGGGGGAAGGGTGCAGGGTTTCCAATACCTACATTAGAAGACTTCTACCACAGAGGAGTCATTAACCTGGAGTTGAGTGTGAGCCTGGATTTGAAGGGCTCTAACGCAAAAAATCTTCACCACCACACAGGCCTGGAAGTGCGAATTACGTATGGGTGTGGGCTTAGTGGCGGGAGAACTGCGGCTAAACGATTCACTATAGTATATGCAAATAAAAGGATTACCAGTTCTGGAGAAGAGGCAAATAATTCATTTTCACCACTCACCTTTCGCTCTGCGGCTGACGGAACCTGATAGCTTTTTTTAAAAGGCTCATTATCTTCAGTTACCACCTCCTAGACCTTAGCGCCTAACCAGGTCCGAGCAGGGGTAGTGGCGACGCCTACAACTCCCTCCCGCACCTAAGCACCCAGAGAGCCCGGCTCCATCACCGAGGAGGCCTTGACCTCCCCTCCCCCTCTGGCCCCACTACCGAGAGCTCCCGGGCCCAGGCCTCCTGTGCCCGGCGGCCGTGTGCTCCACGCCATCTGCCACCAGGGCCTCGGCGTCCGGCCACTGCTTCCCCTTACTCCTGCCACAAAGCCTGCGGCCAACTCCGAAGGCTCGCGTGGGCCGCACGCCGCCGCGGCCCTGAGTCCTCAGGCCTTAACCAGCTCCCGGAGCTCGAGCCCCACGCTCGCTGCGCACTCCCGGGTGTGCTGAGGGCTCTCTTCGATCGGGCGCTCTGCCGGGCCCTGCTGGGAGCTGAAGCCCAGGCCCAGCGCACAGAACCGCCGCACCGCCCCCCGCTCAGGCCCGGCGGCCCCCTAGCGCTCCCCGAGGCCCGCGCGCGGCCGCCCCCGCCCTGCCCGGGCCCCGCGCTCCCCACCGCTCGCACCGTCTCGTCGGGGTCTATGTCGATCTTGAAGGTCTGCTGCTGGAGGGTCTTCAGGGTGACCAGCATGGTGCCGCCGCGCAGCTCCGCTGCCGGGCCTGCTCCGGGTGCTGGCCGCTGGGCGGGGTCTGTGGCCTGGCGGGGCCCCGGGGTCGCCCGCGCTCCTAGCGCACTCGGGAGGAAGGCGGTGGGGGTGGGGGCTTGTCACATTCGCCCTGCGGAGCGGCCTCTCCCCCAGCCCTGGGCCCGGGCCGCGCCGCTGCCTCCGCGACTGCGGCCTTCCCCGAGACTTTGGGCCGCCGTGCTTCCTCACGCGCCCGGCGCCAGCCACTGAGTCCAAGAGGCACGAGGGGTCTGCGAGACAAGCAGAGAATCCGCTAGCTCACCACAAGCTGGTGGCCGCCATCAACGTGACTCGCCGAGACGCGCCCCCTCCCCCACCCGAAAAAATCTGGGGGATGGGGCCGGGCTGGCTAAGCACGCAGGCGTAGGGTGCGGCGAGGCTGTGCGCAGGCGCAGCCAAGAACTCCGCCCCGGAATTGGGGCTGGACGGATTGCGGCTCTGGAATGTCGGCGGCCTGGATCGAGCGTGCGCAGGCGCAGTCAGTGGGCGTCTCGAGGGCTGTCGGGGCTTCCTTGTGGCGTCTGCACCCGGGGCGTTCTCCCGCCGGTCGCTGCTCCGCCTACGTCCAGGCTCCTCCCGGCTGCCTGAGTTGCGCAATCCGTAGCCGGGGAAGCGCTACGTGGAGACCGCGCTAAGTGGAAGCCGAGCTCTGGAGCTGGGGAACAGGAGGGCGGTAGGTTGAGGCGGGGTTTGAGTGAAAGGATCGTGGTAACCACGGTACTGGGCCGGCGCTTACTGGGCGCTTGCCGTGTGGATGAGCCACTGTGGTGACTCTGATCCTTTACTCCTGAGAGCGCAGACCCCTGTGCCACCCTGCCCGGGTGGACCTTGGGCGTAAATAGAAGGCCCGATATAGGAGGTCAAGTTCTTTCACTCCTCTGGGCGGAACTGTTCAGTGGCTGCTGTCACCCAGAAGTCAGACTGCTTGCAACTGGATACATAGCCCTTGCCTTTCACCACGTCTCCCTCCTCTCCCTTGCGCTCGGGTGGTTGGTGGGTACTAGGCATGTGCTCCTGCCTGAGAGCCTGCCTTTGCACTTGTGCCCGCTCCTGAGTCCTCTTTACCCAGATGCTTGAGTGGCGGCTCACTGTCTCGCCTCCTTCAAACCTTTGCTCAAAAGTCACCTTCTCAGTGAGGTCTACCCTAATACTCGGCTGAAAACCGTAACTACACTAGCTTTATTATCCTGTTCTGTTATCTCTATAGCATTTATCATCTTATAATTACTAGATAATATACATATTTATTAAGTTTATCATCGTTCTTTTCCTCAAACCCCAGACTGAAACTGCACAAAAGCGAGGATTTTGTTGTGTTAACCGATGTGTGAAGAAACGTGCCTGACAGCAGGCACACGATAAATATTGGAATGGGTAAATGTGCTTCCAGTCCCTCATCAGTAAGGCACAGATAATAATAACTCAACTCCATTGATTTTGGAGGGGGGTGTTGAATAACGTATGTAAAAACTTAGTACAAGGAACATAGTAAGCATCACCTTAGTAGTTAGCTATTTGTAGTATGCTCATTTACAGATAAGAAAAGTGGAGTGCAGAGATGCTGAGTAATGTGCCTGGAGTCACCCACCTAGTAAGTGACAGATGCAGCATTTGAACCCAAGCAGAATAACTCCAGAGAACTTGCTCCAGGTGTCCGGCTGCTCTCAGTAAGGTACACATTTGACATAAAGTGGTTCAAGTATAAAGGAAAATAACAGTTATACCACTAACCATGTGGCCAGTTGCAGATTACATCTCTGTGCCATGATTCTGACTGATATAATGTCCCTGCTTGGTTTTTCTTGGATCTTAGCGCTCAGATATAATTCTTCCATGGAACTTTCTTTCCCTGACCAACTTCCTTCTCCACTGACCTGGCATTTCCCCTTTCACAGCACGTATCTCCTTGTATTGTAATTCAATATCTAATCCTCTGCGGTCTGTATTCCTGTATATCCACTGTTGGTCACCAGGTGATCTTATCTTGTCCTTTGTTTTGAAATACCTCCAGCTTGGACCTGTCCCCTTCAGTGTAGACAGAGTTAGCCAATTGCCTAAACAATATCTTCACTTAGAGTATAACAACCTTCTGAAGACTATCACAACCAAACAGAACCATTGATTTTTGTCTGGACCTCTCTTTCCCCTGAAACCTGCTTTTCTCCCAGTCTTCCCCCATTTTAGTTCATGATACCAGTATCTACCCAGGTGCTCAGATCAAAAATCTAGTCATCATCCCTGGTAAATCTCTCCTTTGTTCCTGTCTTCCCATCCACCATATCTAATCCATTATCGAGTCCTGTCAACTTTATTCTCCAAATTATATCCCAAAGTCAGCCATTTTTACCATTTCTAATTGTACAGCCTTAGGCTAATCTGTCATTATCTTTCACCTGCCTCCCAACTGGTCTCTCCACTTCTATTCTTTTCCCCATTAGCCTCCCCAGCAATCAGAGTAGTCTTTTCAACCGTAAATCAAATCATGTCACATCTATTCTTTTTTTATGTTTATTTATTTTTGAGAGAGAGAGAGGCAGAGAGAGGGAGACACAATACGAAGCAGGCACCAGGCTCTGAGCTGTCAGCACAGAGCCTGATGTGAGATCTCACGAACTGTGAGATCATGACCTGAGCCAAGGATGCTTAACCAACTGAGCCGCCCAGGCACCCCTCACATCTATTCTTAATACCTAATTACACTTGAGAATAAAATTCAAACTCTTTACCTGGCTTTTAAGAATTCACATGATCTGAGTCCTGCCAGATTCTCTGGCCTCATCTCTTTTCTTCTGTCTCTGGCTTATTCACTGCCATCCCTCTGCACCAGCTTTCTCTCATGCTCCAAGCAGGCTAAGCTGGTTCTCACCTCTGCAGTTTGCAGTAATGGTCACTTCAGCCTGAAACTGTCTTCCTACATCTTTGAATGGCTAACTCCTTTTCATCATTCAGATTGCAGGTCCCATTTTACTTCCTTGGAGAGCATTTCTCCAAAAACTGCAATGATCTATAATAGATGTATAATAACCCTCTAGGTGAGGCTCCATCCTACTCTGTTTATGTGGATAATTTCATTTGGGCCCCAACAAAACTACGTGTGATAGGTGCAACATTACCCTGGCTTAAATTTTTTCATGGACCTACTTGAAATTATTATTTTTCAACCTGTTTATGGCCTGTCTCACAATACTACTCGCTTCCCATCTCTGTATTTTAGGGGCAGGAACTCATTTGCCTTACTCATGGTCTTTCCCAAGCACCTAGAACACAGTAGGTGCTCAGTAGTGTATGTTGACTGACTCCCAACTCATTTGTAAGCTCCATGAAGCCAGGTGTTGTGTCAATCTTGCTCATAATGGTATCTTTAAAGTATAGTGCAATGTGAATGCTCAGTATGCGTTGGCTGAAAAAATGGTGAAGGAACTTTAGTTAACAGTCATTTTAGTTGAAATTTAAATAGTTGTAAGAAAGCCTGTGAAAACATTGTATAATTTATTGTAGTTTTTTTTATATTTTATTATAAATTTCATTCACTTATAATATGAAGTTATAACTTACTGTTATTATAACATAACCTTTTATTATATTAAATTTATTATACTTTTATTTATTGTATTTATTTGTTATAATTAAAACCTTTCCTGCTACAACTACTGTTATCCATCTGAAGTAAAAGGGCAGTGAGAAATGCCTCTCCATATATTGGAGTATATTTTTTAAAAAATCTTTTGCTTGTGGCAAAATAAATAGATATTTAGAAATATTGATTTAGAAATATTCTAGAAATATCTAGAAATAACCACTGTTTTGAGGGTCTTTAGAAATTTTCTAGATACATATATGAGAATATATTCTTTCAAATAGTTGTGGCAACAGTAGATTTTAAATGCCAATTGAAAGATTCACCTGATACATTTTCTAAAGTCCAGTGTTCAGATAAAAGGTTGTTTTTGTTTTCTTTTAATTTCTGGAAAAACTGTATGCCAGGCATAACCACTCTTGGCCCAATAGCACAGGTTGGACAGACTGTATGCCTCCTTGGAAGATGTAGATGCCTTTACTCAGAGTCCCACAGTTCACATGATAGATGATAGGACCTCACTCCCCAACTGTCCCTGCAAAGGCCACTGAGGTGAGTTTGCTCATGAGTAAGGCCTTGTAGGATAAAGGCCTTCTTCAAGAGCTATTGTGCAGGATAAAAAGATGGGTAGGAGTTGTTAATTCCAAATACTTGATAACAAGGTTGGTAATTTTGCTTTCATTTTTGGAAATCAGTCAAATGATTTCAGAGAAGTAGATGAGCAAGCAGAGATTTAGCAACTGCTGACTTATGGCAAAAATGCCAGACTTCAAGCTATTCATTCAGCAAATAGTTGTTGAGACTCTCTCCATGCCAGGAACTGTTCTGGGTGCTGTGGATACAATAGGGAACAAAACAAAGTCCCCCTCATGGAGTTTATATTCTAGTGGGATAATAGATAAAGAACTAAAAATCAAAGATATCTACAATCAGGTGATAAGTGCTATTTTTTAAAAAACACGTGAAGAGGTTTGGGGCACCTGCGTGGCTCAGTCAGTTAAGTATCCAGCTCTTGATTTAGGCTCAGGCATGATCTCACAGTTCATGTGTTCGAGCCCCACAATGGGCTGTGCGCTGACAGAGGAGCCTGCTTGGGATTTTCTCCTTTTCTCTCTGAGCCTCCCCTACTCGCGCGTGCTCTCTTTCAAAACTAATAAATAAACTTTAAAAAATTAAAAGAAATAAAAACAAAAAGCACATGAAGAGGATCAATAGTGTTCAGAAAAGTAGAGTTGCTATAGAGAATGTGCCAGATACCTTTCATTCCTTTTCCTCCCATCATTCTTTCTTCCCTCTTCTTTCCTCAGCAATTGGCTCCAAGAAGCCTGACCTATGTGGACTACCACAACTGCAGGAGTCCCTGCAGGAGATAGGAGTGAGCAAAGAGAGTGAAGTTAGGGAATTTATTCTTTGTGGTTGGTAGTGCTCTTTATTACAAGGTCATTGCTTCTGTAGGGTGGCCCTCCAGGGGGCAGAAAGGTACCCAGTAGGTCACTGGGATTGGTAAATGGGACCACTCCTACTTCCCTACCTTGGTTCCTGGACCCAAATAGTCTTCCTACTGGGGAAACAGTGCCCTATAGGCTTCTCTGATTCAGTGTATAGATTGCATTCTGGAGAATGAAACCCTGTTCTTGCACAGTATTCCGTCTGAGATGTTACTTCAGTTGTACCATCAGCAAGTCATTCCATTGCTCTCTCGGGTTGGCTCCTCTGCAGAGGGTGGTATATGAAAAGACCAATGGGTCCTATGATCATGAGATCACTCCTAGACCTCTAGTACAAAATGGGTCACTGGTTGGATGCTATGATGCATGGAGGTCCCGTGTTTATGGATCAGGTGCTCTGTAAACTCCTGTACAGTGCTACAGGCTAAAGCTCTGCTGGCAGGAGATGTAAACGTATACCAAGAATAAATGTCTATTCTTATGAGAACAAATTGACCCCCGGTATGCACAGGGCCCAAGATAGTCAACTTGCCACCAACTGCCTGGTTGATCCTTCAGAGAATAGTACCATACCAAGAATTAAACACTAATCTTTCTGGCAGTTTGGATATTCAGAGGTGATGGTAGCTAGAACAGCCTTACTGCAAGGTCATGCCTAGTCTCCATCTCTGCCACCACAGTCACCCATTTATGTGCCCATCATGTTTCTACTCTTGCCTCCTAAAAGTCTATTTTAACTACAATACCCAGGTCAGTTCGTTTACACTCAAAACTCTGTAATGGCTCCCTACTTCAGTAAAATCCCAAGTCTTTATAATGCCCTTCCTCCTTCCTCCTCATTACTTTTCTGACTTTATTAGCTACATAATTCCCTGACTTCACTGTGCTCCCACTGCACTGGCCCCCTTACTATCCCTTGAACTGGCCAGATCCACTCCCACCTGGGTCTTTTGTTCTCTCCCTGAAACACTCTTCTGTAGGTAGATATCTGCCCTCTCCTTCACCTACTACAATCTTTGTTCGAATTTCATCTTCTTAGTGAAACCTACCCTGTCCCTTTTATCATCTTATTTAATATGACATAATGATAATGCCCCACGCTTCCCCATCCAGCATTCCCCATGCCCCTTACTCTGCTTTCCTTTTTTTCCCTATTAAATTAACTGTTTTCTTACATGCAACTTTATCTGTTGTGTTTCTTGTGTAGTGTCTGTCTCCCCTGCTAGATGACAAGGATCTTTGTTTTGTCACTCACATTCTTTAAACATCAGGAAAAGTACCTGGAACAGAAAAAGAAGAAAATTGAGCCTCCCAGGAATAAAGGCAAATTAAAACAAAGGTGACACTTTTGTGTTAAAATTAACAATTAAGACTTAGTAACCTCCAAAAATATCAAAAGTATATGGGAAAAGTGTTTCCATAGTTTACTAGTGAGTTTACAATTTGTAACAACCTTTTGGAAAGCCCTTTAGCCATATAGGTGGTTTTTAACCTCTAGAATTTCAACTTTTATACACATTATCTCCAAAACTACTTTTCTCAGCTTAGCTATCTAACTATGACTTGAAAAGTTGATTTAACGGTGTAGTCAGCCAACCAGTGGGGCAAAGGCCTGGCATTCACATGTTTTATGTTTAAACAGTATTATTTACACAACCCAACATTCCTTTTTCTCATTTGAACTGATTTTCCCATTAGTTTTGCAAGACTAGAAAAACCGTTAGCAATAAATTGTGAAATAGATCTTTTGCTAAAGTTCAGTGTGTTTAAACAGTTTGGGTTCTTTTGTTTTCTCGTTTTTCCCAGCTCAACATTGTTTTTTTCTCATTCAACAGGTTTTTTCATTTCTAGCTAAAGTTGATTTTAATTTATGATTTATTTCAAATATACCTGACTTGTCTTTGGAGCTAAAAATCAGAGCTGGCTTTTTGTTGAAATCATGTTTATTTGCTAATGAGTTTATTATCATTTATTCTCCAGTATTCATTGGGAAACAATTATATGCCAGGCCCTACACAGGTCTAGCGAGGCTCTGTCTCTGCCCTTAGGAGGTTACTGGGGGAAACAAACAAGTAACTGTGTAGAGTGCTGGGATTGGGGCAGGCTCCAGGAAGGCAGTGTGGCTTGATTGACTCTAGGTAGGGTGGGAAAGATGGGCACAGGGACTCAGTGTCTTTTCAGTTCTCTCTCTCTCTCTCTCTCTCTCTCTCTCTCTCTTTCACAGTTGGTTATCTGATCTGTATATTGGCCAAATGTTCTGAAAATTTTATGAGAACCAGAATATTGTTTTAAAGGAAACCATGAGTAAGTTAATATAATTCTACAAGCTTCTCTGAAGAAACTTTAGAGCATTTAAAAAGCATGTTTTTTAAATCTTTCAATGGGAAGTGTGCATTCCTTTCTCCTGGACCCATGTTTACTATTTGTGGTTTTGTAATATATGCCTGCCTATGTTTTTGCAGAATTGTTGCACTATATTAATTAAGAAGAGCCCCAGGACCCAAAGTGTTTGAAGTTCATATAGCAGTTGTCCCACTGATACCTCTTTTCTTGAGTATTTATTGTTACATGAAATTGGTTTTATAGTTTCTACCTTATATATAAACTAGCTATATATAAAATTATAAATAATTAATAGAATTGACTACATAAAGATTTTATGATGTCATCATGCAGTAACAATGTGAACAGAATAAAAAGCATACAACCAACTGAAAACTATTTCCAACATGTGACAAATTTAATATCCTTAATGTATAAATTACTCACAAATTGGAAAACAAAGCATTATGATCCAATTAAGCAAAAGCATACAAGGTTTATACAGAAAATGCATGGGAAAATACAATTAATAGTGCTTATTATGTGCCAGGTGTTTTTCTAAATGCCTGCTAGATTAACTTTTAACCCTCATGTCAATTATGAGATGACCCTGATCAAGTTACTTAATCTTGCTGTGCTTCAGTTTTCCTCCTCTGTGCACATGTCTAAGAATTTTTCTATGAAAGATGCAAAGAAGTGAGGTTGCTGGGTCCTAGACATTGTGTATTTTAAATTTAATAGACCCCACCAAAATTCTATCCAAATTGCTGTGTCAACGTATGTTCCTATCAACACTGTTTGAGATTACTAGTTCCCCGCCCCCAGCCAACACTTAACAGGCTCTGTTATTTTCTCTTTTTGCCATTGTGATGGGCAAATCACTTGTGCCTTTCATGAATTCAAATCCCGCTCATCCTTAAAAGTACATTTAATTCCCTGTTCTCTTCAAGTATTTCCTTTAACTGCTCAGTAAATTCTTTTTCTTTTTTTTTTTAATGTTTATTCATTTTTGAGAGAGAGAGAGAGACAGAGACAGAGCACAAGTAGGGGGAGGGACAGAGAGAGACACACAGAATCCGAAGCAGGCTCCAGGCTCTGAGCTGTCAGCACATAGCCCCACATGGGGCTTGAACCCATGAGGCGTGAGATCGTGACCTGACCCTAAGTCGGATGGTCAACGGACTGAGCCAACCAGGTGCCCCAGTTAATTATTTTTCTTTCTTTTCAATTGCCTCAACACTTCGTCTACTCATTCAACAAATGTTTACTGAACATTTACTGTGTGTTCAAGTCACTGCAGATAAAGCAGTGAATAAATTAGGCAAAGATTTTTACCTTCATGGAGCTTACATTCTAAGGAGGAAAGCAGACAATAAAAATAAAGTTAAATTTATAGAATATTAGATGGTGATAAGGACAAATAAAGCAGATGTGGGCAGGCGGGTAAGAAGAATCAGGGTGGAAATAGGATTGAAATCTTAGATACCATGTCTGAAGAAAACCCTAGGGAAAGGTTACTTGTGCCTTTTTAGCATTTATCACTTTCTATTCTATGTTTATTTTTTTTATTGTGGTAAAATATGCAAAACAAAATTTACCATTTTAACCATTTTTAAATGTACAGTTCAGAGACATTAGGCACACTCACATTGTGTGCAACCATCTTCACCATCTATCTCCAGAACCTTTTCATTTTCCCAAATGGAAACTCTGTGCCCAGTAACCAACTCTCCATTCCTTCCCTTCGCAGTCCCTGGAACCACCCTTCTACTTTGTGCTTCTATGACTTTGACTACTCTCTGTATATAATATCAATGGGATCGTACAATATTTGTCCTTTTGTGTCTCGTTTATTTCATTTAGCATAATTTCTTCAAAGTTCACCAGAATTTCCCTCCTTTTCAAGGCTGAAAAATATTCTTTTGTAGGTATATACCGTATTTTGTTTTTCCATTCATCTGATGGACATTTGCTTTCTTTTCTACCTTTTGGCTATTGTGAATAATGCTGCTGTGAACATGGATGTACAAATATCTATTCAAATCTCTGCTTTGAATCCTTTTGGGTATATAACCAGAAGTAGAATCACTGGGTGAAGTGATACTTTTATGTTGAATTTTTTGAAGAACGGCCATACCGTTTTCTGTGGTGGCTGCACCATTTTACATTTCTGCCAGCCACGCGCAAGGGTTTCAATTGTTCCACATCCTTGCCAACACTTGTTTTTTTTCTGTTTCATTTTGTTTCTGTTTTGTTTTGTTTGTTTTAATAATAACCATTCTAACAGGTGTGAGGTGGTATCACATTGTGGTTTTGATATGCATTTCCTTAATGATTAGTGATGAGTGTCTTTTCATTGCTTCATGGCCATTCGCATATCTTCTTTGGAGAAATATCTATTCAATTCCTTTGCCCATTTTTGAATTGGGTGTTTTTTGTTGTCAACAGCAATATATAGGAGTTCTTTATGTATTCTGGATGTTAATCCTTTATCAGATAAGTGATCTGGAAATATTTTCTCCTGTGAGTTGCCTTTTAGTTCTATTAACAGTGTCTGTCTTAGTCTATTCAGGCCACTATAACAAAATACTGCAAACTAGGTAGTTCATAAACAAAGGAAATTTATTTCTCACAGTTCTGGAGGCTGGGGAGTCCAAGATCAAGGTGCTGGCAGGTTCAGTGGATGGTGAGAGCCCTCTTCCTGGTACATAGATGGCCGGCCGTCTTTCTGTAGTGTCCTTACATGATAGTAGGGATGAGGGCTGTCTCTGGAGTCCCTTTTATAATCAGGATAGTAATCTCATTCATGAGGGCTCTGCCTTGATGATCTCATCATATCCCAGAGGCCCCACCTCCTAATACAATCACCTTGGGGGTCAGGATTTCAACATGTGAATTTTGAGTGAACGCAAACATTTAGACCATACCAGTGTACTTTGATGCACAAAACTCTCATTTTCATGCAGTCCAGTGTATTTTTCCTTTTGTAGCTTGTGCTCTTGGTGTCATGTCCAAGAAATCATCATCACATCCAATGTCATGAAGGCTTCCCCTATGTGTTCTTCCAGAAGTTTTGTAGTTTTGGATCTTATGTTTAAGTCTTTGATCCATTTTGAGTCTCATTTGCATACGGTGTTATAGAGGGGCCAATTTCCTTCTTTTGCATGTGGATACTAGATGTTCATTTTTATTACATTTGATAATTTTCCATATTGCAAGGTCCCTTGAAGACAGCACTGTGTCTTATAATTGTTTATATCCCTTACATACCATGTATTTAATAAGAGCTCAATATGCTTTAAAAAAAATAAATGCTTTGTGGTTACTGACTATTGAATTGAATTGAAAATATTACTGTGCATCTTAATTGTAAGACCAACTCATAATAGGCATTTTAAAAATGTTTTTTTTTAATTATGGAATTTAATATATTCTTATTCTAAGGGATTTCATTCTCAAAGAAAAATTACCTTTTCAATTGATGGGATTGGAGAATGAGGATCATTGTAAATGTATTACATAATACGTACATATATATATATATATATATAGAGAGAGAGATAGAGAGAGAGAGAGAATAATATAAATGCCAAAAAATAAAGTTCATAGCCATTTTCAAAGCAAATACTCAACTTCTACTTTGAATATGGTGAACTAAAATGAAGAATACTTTTTTTTCACTTCTCCAAATCTTTTTGAAATAATACAATCAAAAGAAAAGCCATAAGGGATAAGCACTGGGTGTTGTATGAAAACCAATTTGACAATACATTTCATATATTTAAAAAAAAAAAAAAAAAAAGAAAGAAAGAAAAGCCATAAGAACTCTGGGAAACCAAAAAGGGTGATGTAATAGTTGCACAGAAATGTTCCCAGTGAACTAGGCTTGTTGGCACTCATGTGCTTGTATAGTCCTTGCCATATCAAAGCTGGACTTTAACCAGTACATCAGTGAGAGTAATGCTGTGCCATTTGGATCTAAGCCTTTAAAAGTCGTGTCAGCTTCCTCTTTTACACTTATAGGGAAGGAAAAGAGCTTTTTTCCTCTATTCATCTTAGGGTCGTTGGCTGGGCCCTTGCAGATTAGACCAACTAAAGACAAATTCACAAGAGAAAAACAAAAGAATTTTATTAACACATACGTTGCACATACATGTAGGAGAACTCAGTGATAAATAACTCAAAGAGGTGGTTCGAACTTGGGCTTATATGGCATCTTAGCAAAGCACAGTAAATTCATAGAGAAGTGACAGGATAAAGGAAAAGGGCTGTAGGCTTCTAAGGGTGACCAACTGTGGGAAGGTAAATATTTGGGGGAAACTAATGGAGTATGGTTTGTTCGTGGAGGTCCATCTCAGTGTTGGCTTTCTGTCCTTTTCATGGCTATAAAACTTCCCTGGGAGAGGTGAATGGCACCTCATTCCCTGGGAGAGGTGAAATGGCAGTCCTCATTTCTCAGAAGTTCCTGCTTTTAGTTAGATAAGGGAAGCTCCAGGTAGGCTTCTTTCTGCCTCTGTCAGTTTAGCCTCCAGCTCATAATAATCCTTATGCCAAAGTGGTGTATTTTGGAGTGGCATATTCTGGTCCCCTACACACTCTTGGAAGCTGGCAATACGTGAAACGGTCTTTAAGATTTTTTTATAATTTTGGGGGGTGCCTGGGTGGCTCAGTTGGTTAAGCATCTGACTTCAGCTCAGGTCATGATCTGGTGGTTCATGGGTTTGAGCCCTGCATCAGGCTCTCTGCTGTCAGCTCAGAGCCTGGAGCCCGCTTCAGATTCTGTGTCTTCCTCTGTCTCTGTCCCTTCCCTGCTTGTTCTCTCTCTCCCTCAAAAATAAATGAATAAACTTAAAAAAAATTTTAAATAATTTTTGACAGAATAACTCTATTTCTGGGTATTTGTCCTAGGGAAATATTCAGAAAAAAGAACTCCCTTTTGTAAGTTAGATGTACATATCATTATTAATTATAATAATAAAAATGGGAAGGTGGAAGTGGCCTTACTGTTGAATGCTAGGAGAGCATTCAACAAGGTACATTGTATATGACTGCTTAAGCATTATAAATCATGATTTTGGAGCATATTTACTGATAGAATAAAATGCCACTCATTCATGTATTCATTCATTCTGCAAATATATATGAATAACGTGTGTCAGATACTATTATAGATACTGGCTTTTCATAGTGAGCAGAACTCTCTCATGGAATAACTACTATCCTGGAACACTCATTCAGGAAGGGACAAAAAATAGGCAAACAAATATGTAAGGTGGTGATAAATACAAAAAGAAAGATGAAAATCAGATAAGAGGAGAGTTAATATTATTAAAATATGATACAATGATGCAATGTTAGGAGATGTTTATATAGTATAATCCCAGTTTTATAAATAAATAAACAACAACCATTACCACCACCATGATAAATACATGTACACAGAGGCACCTGGATGGCTCTGTCAGTTAAGCGTCTTTCTGACTCTTGGTTTCAGCTCAGGTCATGATCTCGCGGTTCATGAGTTTGAGCTCCACGTTGGGCTCTGTGCTGACAGTGCAGAGCCTGCTTGGGATTCCCTCTCTGTCCCTCTCTCTGCCCCTTCCCAGCTCGCACTGACTTGTCTCTCTCAAAATAAATAAAATTTTAAAAAATTAAAAAAAAATAAAAAAATACGTGTACATAAAGATAGAATAATGACTTGAAGAAAAAAATTCAAATATTCACAGTGGTGAGCCCAGAGTGATAGAATAACGGGTAATTTTTTTTACGTGTTCCCACTTTCCAAAATGTCAGTAATGAACATTTATTTAGACTCAGAAAACCACAACACAAATCATTGAAAAATCCATTGAATTAGGTTTAGAATGAAAAATTAATTTACAGATGCTTATTGTTAAGTTCAGTTGCTTAAAAGAACATAACATTTGTCAGAACGCTTAAAATGTACGACACAGAGTGAACCCTGACTTATGCTATGAACTTTGAGTAATAACGATGTGTCAGTGTAGCATCATTGAACATAACAAATATACAGCTGAGGTACAGAATGTCCATAGTGGGAACGTTGTGTTGGTGGGGAGGATAGGGGATATATGGGAACTCTCTGTACTTCCTACTTCATTTTGCTGTGTGCCTAAAACTGCTCTAAAAGAATAAAGTTTATTAATTAGAAAAAAAGAGAGAACATAACGGCCATAATGATGTCAGGCATAGGTATTCTTTAAAGAGGAACTTTTGGAAATACCCTTTATCTCAGTAAATTTGGCACACATCACATTTCTGTTTCTCACAATTCAAGAAGCACAATTTTTCCGTATCATGTGGTAAGCACATCCATTTATAAGGGGCAAGTCAATATTTACCAAGGTCACCAAACTGTAACTACAAAACCAATGCCTATTTATTATTTAGAATGAGAAAGAGTGCTGTCACACGAGCTGGAATACATGTTTTCTGTGAAGCAGCATATTTTTTTCTGTGAAGGCATGGAAAAATGCCTTATTATCAGAATGTTGCCTGGAGAGCCTAAAGTTAGAGGAAGTAGTAGCCAGTTTTATGATTTGATTATCAAATGAAGTGTTTTTCAAAGTGTAGGTCCATGAGTAGTTCCTGCTCAGATTCATCAAGGGGGGGGGGTGCCTAGGTGGCTCAGTCGGTTGAGTGTCTGACTTTGACTCAGGTCATGATCGACTCAGGTTTGAGCCCCACATCGGGCTTTGTGCTGACAGCTCAGAACCCGGAGAGTGTTTCGGATTCTGCGTATCTCTCTCTGCCCCTCCCTCCCTCAAAAATAAATAAACATTAAGAAAAACCTTACCAAGGGTATTTATTAAATGCAGGTTCCTAGGCACTAACGTAGATTTACCTTGCCATAATTTCCAGGTATGGACCCAGAAACTACATTTTTAAAAAATTTTTTGTAATGTTTATTTGTGTGTGTGTGTGTGTGTGTGTGTGTGTGTGTGTGTGTGTGTGAGAGAGAGAGAGAGAGAGAGAGAGAAAGAGAGAGAGAGAGAGAGACAGAGTCCAAAGCAGACTCCTTAGCTGTCAGCACAGAGCCCAACGTGGGGCTCAGACTCATGAACCATGAGATCATGACCTGAGCTGAAGTCGAACGCGTAACCTACTGAGCCACCCAGGCACTCCAGAAACTTCGTTTTTAACAAGCACCCACAGTGATATTTATGTGCATGGAAGTTTGTAAACCACTGGTACTTGGACAAAAGGTAGTGATGCCATTTCTTCACAATCTGGAAAACTTTGCCAATGGGAAATTAACAACTCACGGGCATTGGTGAAACTTGCTTTTCCCTAAGTCCACTTCAAGAGCACTGCTAAATTTTAAGTTCTGAACCTCTAGTTTTTTCTGATTCCTTGACCGTGTTAACTTCATTTAATTACTGTCAAGTCATCATAGAAAAATCATTCTTTTTTCTCTTCATCTCACTACCCAGATTTATTATATTCTTTTTATGTATTCTATACAGGGGTAATTACATACAGTGACAGTTTGATGAGTTTTGACAAATGCATATATCCATGTAATCAACATTCCAGTTGAAAAATAGAATATGCCATCATCCTAGCAAGTTCACTAGGGTCCCTTTCCATCTTATCCTTGCTCCATCTATCTTGGCAACCACTATTACAATTTATATCCTCACAGATCAGTTTTGCCTCTTCTTGAACTTCATAAAATGGTGTATTGAGGGGTGCCAGTTGGTTAAGCGCCTGACTCGATTTCAGCTCAGGTCATGGTCTCATGGTTTGTGAGATTGGACCCCATGTTGGGCTCCATGCTGACAGTTTGGAGCCTGCTTGGGATTCCCCCTCTCCCTTTCTTTCTGCCCCTTCCCCCACTTGTGTGTATGCTCTCTTGCTCAAAATAAATAAGCTTGAAGAAATGGTGTATTGATTATGAGCTAACTCCATAGTTATTATAAAAGATGACACTCATTTTTGCAAGTCCTTTCAAGAGAAACCACTCTAGGCAAGTTTTAAGAAACTCCAACATATTTCAGTTTTCATTGGTAAAGGTGGAGTACCTTAATTAAGATTCCTTGGCCTACAGAAATAAACGGGATCCTGCTGAGGACTATCCTTCTGTAGCTAGTTAGTGTTAACGCCTTCAATTAGATGTTTCTGGTTTTATTAATTAATTTACTTACGTAACTTACTTATGTACAGTGGCAGGGGGAGAGGGAGGGAGAATCTTAAGCAGGCTCTGCACCCAGCAGGAAGCCCAAGTCAGGGCTCAAGCTCACAGTGGTGAAATCATGACCTGAACCATAATCAAGAGTTGGACACTTAACCAACTGAGCCACCCAGGGGACCCTCGATGTATCCAGTTTTAAAACTCTGATAGTAAAAGAGAGCATGCAACTGGAGGAAATTCTTCTGACCAAAAAGAATGATATCTTGTAGCTTCTGCAATAATTTGAAGATCAACTTGCTGAAATACCGTTAGTAATAGTAAGAAGAAAGTTTGCAGACAGGCAAATGTATGCCACTTGATCCACAGACTGTGGACCACCTCGTCTGGTCTCAGATTAGATTCCCAAAGGGATCAGTAACATTTTCCCCAGACTTGGATTTCACCATACTCATACACTTGTGTTTTCAGCCTCAAATCACAGTGCTAATCAGAGCCTAAATGAACATAACATCATTTGAGAAACAATACAACCTTTCTGCCATCCCTCATCATAATTCCTTTGGTCCCATAACACTATTCTCTGGTCCTTACCATTTTTGCATGCTTTGTGCTTTGATTCTTCTAGGATTTTAACATTCCTGCTATTTGTGTGGTTCCAGGTCAGTCTTGTAGCGATACCATTTGCCTCCATGTTTCTAAATATTTAATCTGTATCGTAGCTTAAAGAGTTCTATGCCATCACTTTGATTTTTTTTTAAGAATCTCCCCACCTTTTTTCTCCTCACTGGAATTGCCCAGGGTCATGTTTCTGAGCACTTCCTGGTTTTGTCTTCTTTTGAAAACTTGTGGAATTATGCCTATATTAAAAAAAAAAAGTGTTGAAGTCTAGCTTCCTAAAATCCTCTGTACACATTTTATCCAACTCAGTCTTGCCCCACTTTGAAGATGATGTGGCCACATTTTTCCAGGTTCCCATCCCTTCCATTCCGATGAATGGCTTCTTCCCATTGGTTGGAATCAGAGCACAATTATTTCTATTCTTTCCTATACCCTGTAGGACATGAAATTGTAGGAAGGAAAGTGAAAAACTCTGCTTTTATCTGAATCAAGGGTCCAAATGTTATCTCCACTGTGTGTGCTCTGCCAGTTTTGTGGATTTCCTCCATGTGGCTCAGCTCTGCTTCCATGAAAATGTCACTTCTGTCCCTCTCTTCTTTCATCTTCATCCAAGTGTTCAGGGAGTCCTCTGAATCTATTGTTGTCACAGCCTACAGTGCTGCCCCATCTACTTCCAACAGGTCTTTGTGCTCAGCACACCCTTCTATCACTGTGTTCCCATGGATCTGTTCCATCTCGCCAACTCTCAGTGGTATCCGTGAGGTCTTGTTGGTTGCCCTGGGCCTTAATATCAAAGTTGCTGTTTGCTTATGTATGTTCTGTGCATGATATCTGGACATCTGCTACCTACATTTTGTTTCTGATGTCCTTCCTGATTGTTTTCGTATTGAATCACTCGGCACCTCCCTCACTGTTGAAATTCTTCCCAGCCCTCCTTAATGTCATTCATGGAAACACATTTCAGTTTTATCTAGGTGTTTTTTTTCTCCCTTCCCATCTGTTTTCCATTTACAGCCCTTTTGGCCAGATGAATTGGTATCTGACTAAACACATTCTTTTCAGTCTTTGAAAAATTCTCTTCATTCTTAGTCAAATATCCATCATTCCTACATTTGAAGCTATTGCCCTGAAATAAAAATTTGTGCCAAGTGTGTACCTAGTCATTTACTTTTCATGTCATATTTTTGTTCTAAACATTTGTGCCTAAGTCTTTTATATCCCAAATTTCACATCATCTTGAGATGCTTCCATACTCTATTTTGATGGGCTTTCATTTCCCTGTAACTTGGCAGTTGATGACTTTGACCAGCCTCAGGAGGCTCTGCCATGGGCCAGATTTATACTCCATGAAGATACCCTGTCTTCCATGACTTGATTGGGTCAATTCACAGACATTACCATATTCCTTATAAGGAGGTCTCCTCCAAGTCCCAGTGCTTGACTTTTCCTCCATAGCTTTACCATTTCATGTGTCCTCTTCCTCTGTAGGAAAGGATTATTAGAAGTGGTGTAGTATAGTAGAAAAGAACCTTGCTGTTAGTTGTTTCTTGGTAGCTAAAGAAGACAAATAAGGGACCTCTACAAGCCTCAGCTTCTTTATCCTTCAAGTGGGGATAGATTACTGACCCAACAGAGTTGTGTTGTTTAATAAGACACTATGTATGGAGCCACTTTGTAAGCTAAAAGTAACATAGACATAGGTTTTAAGAATAATCATTGCATTATTTAGTTTTCCTCCATCATGCAGAGCACATGGAGCATGCATGACAAGTTGCTCAACATTTGCCCCAGCCCTGTATTAACTCATTTATTGAATGTCTCCTGGAAGCCAGATCCTCTGTAAGAAGCAACAAGGCAAGTGCACAAAACTTGGTGGTGGAGTACGTGGCCAGGAAGAATTGGAATTTGGGAGCATTTCCTTTCCCCAGAAGATTAAATGGGCATTGTGATAGCCTGTACACTTCCTACAGTCATCTGCGCCATGCCTTGTTCTTTGGATTTGAACACTTCAACAGATGTTTTGGGGCATCCAGAGGTCCTCTAGTGGTGTGCAAAAATCTGCTTATTTTCTGGAACCCTGGACCTCTAGCTTATTCAGGATCCACCCTAAGCTAACTTCATCTGGGATCTTGCCACAGTACACACGCCTCTCCACCTTGACCATGATGGGACAGCATAGTTCTCTAGTGAGTTTGTAGGACAATCATAGTAACAACTAACCATGATAGTAACAACTACAATTCACACGTATTGAATATCTACCTTGCGTCACATACTCTGCTAGGCTCTATATACATCAGTGCTTTTCAGCCATTGAAAAAAATGTCGCTCCCCTAAGGAGACTTTTTAAACATGTTTTTCTTGATATCCCTTCTATGACACGTTAATACCATAGATGTACTGTGTATTTGTTAGGTACTGCATGTAGATAGGTATTTTCTGTGATTTATATTTATTTATTTATTTATTTTTAATTTTTTTTTTCAACGTTTATTTATTTTTGGGGCAGAGAGAGACAGAGCATGAACAGGGGAGGGGCAGAGAGAGAGGGAGACACAGAATTGGAAACAGGCTCCAGGCTCTGAGCCATCAGCCCAGAGCCTGACGCGGGGCTCGAACTCACGGACCGTGAGATCGTGACCTGGCTGAAGTCGGACACTTAACCGACTGCGCCACCCAGGCGCCCCTGTGATTTATATTTAAAGAGAACCCCCAAGAACCAATTTTCACCCTCTTGAGGGTGTTATTACCGCCATTGAGAATGTGTGTGTGTGTGTGTGTGTGTGTATTCCCCTGCTTTTCTCAATCATTCCTCAAGTAATTTTTAAACTGTTTGCTCAATCCCTGAACCTATTACACAACTATTGACTCCAGGGAAAGAAACCTTAATTTGGAAGTAACAGCAAACACTCCATTTAAGGAAAGGCTACATTTTCCACATAGAGCCCACCCCAGGTCAAGCCTGGACAGACCCTAGCTTGATGAAGTCTTATGGTCTCTGTCACACATGATTTTCTTTGTGACTTCTTCCCCCAGGACCTTGAATAGATGCTGGACATTCCTCATCAGAAACCTGAGGAGGATACTAAAAAGACAGCCACAATTTTCCTTCTGCTTGCTGCCAAAGTTCTTGAGGCCAGCTGTTGGGGTAAGATTTTCTAGGATTTTACATACATACATATACATATACATACATATATACACACACACACACACACACACACACACATATATATATATATATATACATACCTACATACATACATATACACACAAATACCGCAATCTGAGGTTTCAAATGCCATCTTAGTTTTCTGTGTCAAAGGGCTAGAAAATGTGGAAATGAGGGAAGGTATTAGAAAGATGGGTGAAGGAGAGGAGAGAGAGAGAAAAGGAAGACAAAGTATCATGGAAGGAGCAAGGGCTTTGCAATCAGACAACCAGCTTGGTCACTTTGTGACCTTGGGAGAAAGTTACTTAAACACTCTAGGTCAGTAAAAGACTTGTTCTTCCGGGTCTATCTTTGTACTCACAATATCTGGCATGTAAAAGGTGCCCAATTGTGTGTCAGCATTATTATTATCACATACACATGATGGTAATAAAAGGAATTGGAATCAAATAAATTTGCCATTCAAGTTTTCAAATCTTAGAAAAGGCTTATGCATACCAATACACATGGGTGCAGCCATGAGGCATTCTGGGACTCCAGGAGCAAAAGCTGATGGGAAAGGACCCCCATTCAATTTTTGAACCAGGAGAAATAAGACAAGGGAGTCATCAGTGGAGGTCAGTTTATGGCCCTCATTACTGATCAATGCCGCTTTATAGAGCTGAGCTTCTATCTGTGAGCAGGTGGGATTCTCACACCAAACTCCAGCAGTTGACCAACTTACTCATCACCCTGAGGCCACACCAGAACATGGCAGTCTTCCCCTTGTGCAGAAAGATGCCTTCTGTAGATATTCCCTAAGAAAAGGAACAGAAGCAAGAGCTAGGCCACGTGTGACTTCTTTCTCCTTCTAAACTCACCAAGCAGGCTAAGTCAGTTCACCTCCCAGGGTGGGAGTGGGGGCAATGTGTAAAGGAACCGAAGAGGCTGGGTGTGTTATGCCAGTGGATGTCCTTCAACCTGGACAAGATAAAACAAGAGAGGGTTGGATGTGAGAGTCCCACCTTCTATTGGATCATAGTTAGTAATGGGAGGTAACAGAACTGGCAGCATTTAATCAGTCCATAGAACTGGCCCTGAGTGGGAGGAAAGGCTACTGCAGTATGCTTCAAAATGGTTAATAGTTAGCTCTCTGGGGAAAAAACAAAATGATATCCATTTATAAGTTTTACTGATACAAAGGTTGTGTAGCACACAATTTATAAGTAATAATAAAACATACAATCTCCTTTAAATTCCATATAGCCAATTGATTCTCACTAAATGTTTTCACTGATTGTTGCTGAACTCTTGTATCCATAGCCAACCTGTAGTTACAGTTCAACCATGATTTGATAAGTGGAGTAATTTCCACCATCCAGATAACAAAAGATGTAAATAACTCACAAGCACAGGCAATAGTAAAATGTAGTAAGATTATTGAGAAGTGATGAGTTTGTGTATTTATGACCTTTGCTTTTAATGTAAATTAATTGTATGTTTATATAATTTAAATTTTAATAATGGCTGTGTTTAACAGTCCAACTTGTAAAATGCCTGAAAACTTATCAGTCAGCACACCACTGAGGGATATCCCATAATCCGAATTGTGTTCAGCCCCCACCTAAGGAGAACAGCATCCACCAGGGGGCAGTGTGGCTCCAGGTGGTCCCTTATGCAGGCAGCCAGCCCTCAGGCTGCAGTTACTAGAGGAATAGTCAGAAGGTTGAGACTTAGGGCTTCTCTCTGGGTGTTGACCCAGGAACAATCTGAAGACCAAAACACATGACCTGAAATGCTAGTGGAGAAGGGGTCAGGGGACAGTCCACCTGCTCCCTGCACCCATGTGGCAACAGGACAGGGCAGTAAGGCCCATTGCAGACCCCGCTCTCTGGTGATGTGAAGATGTACTCTGGACAGAAGATGTTCTCGGGCTCAGGAGCTTGAGTGAGACAGAATTTAATTACCTAAAATTGGGTTCAGGGCCTGTAGTTGAGAGAGCCAGGGAGGGGAGATCAACACTAGAAGCAAAGCAGAATTTCCTAGTCAGCTAAAGAATGTGGAGCCTTGGGGGACACAAGCAGAATCATAAAAATCCAATTTCCAAACTGCTTTCTTCCCTGCACACAGGAGCTGTAGTTTAGTTTTTAAAAGTAGGAGCAAGTTATGTAGCATAACGTGCTATTCAACAGAGGCTCTATACTGATAAATACTTCATATTTAATTTATCCTAATTCCATTTTGTATGCTTACAGTCACTTTCTAAAAGCCCCACTTGGGGCTTAAATGCCTCTTGTAGGACTTTGAAAGTGTAGTTTCTTGGTGACTTAACTTTTCCGTATCCAAAGTAAATCTAGCCACCCTAACAGAGCAAAAGCAAAACTAGTACCTGGAAAAATCACATTTTCTTACTAATGTAGGCAAAATTTTCCCTAGAATAATAAGCTATCCAAATCATTTATATAAAGTTTTTGTTTTTTCTCTATACTCACCTGTTAGGAAATTGCTTCCTTATTTTGTTTATTAAGATCTAGCTTTATAAGTCCAGGATTTCAAAAGAGTTGTGTTTATCTCTTTGCTTGCTTCAGGCATGAATTGCTCCCAGGCCATGGGAGAAAAGTGAGTTCATAACTGATGTAAGGGCTTTAGGTTAATAGAAGATCAACAATTTTGGTTTGAGAGAATAATGTCTTACATTGTTATTTTTAACAGTTTATGAACAATTATATTCAGTGATATATTAGAAACAGTGGGAAAACAGAAAATTTTGGGTGATCAATGTCTAACACAAAGTAGTTCAAGTTGTTAAATTATTTATTCCAAAAAGTATGTTATGTCTGTGTTAAAAAGCTAAGTCATGTTTCAGTGTAGAAGAGTAAGAGAAAAGATATCTAAAATAAACTAAGGCATAGGATCACAGAATATATCCTGTTTTATAACTTAAAATATTTTTTATAATGCATAGTTTTAAATATGTGCATAACTAGAGAGTAGAGTATAATGAACCCTCAAACTTTGTGACTCTTGTTTCATCTATAGCTTTACAACACCATTGATATAACATTTCATCTCTGAATACAAAACTTAATAAGTAATAATATACTATTATCACATTTAAAAAATCATCATAAAAATTTCCATAGTATCATTCAATATATGGTCATTGTTTAATTTCCCCAACTTTTGTGTATGTGTGTGTGTGCACACTTGAATTTATAAGGATGATACAATATATTGCAGTTGGTTAACATGTCTCTTAAGTGTCTTTTCATCTGTAGGTTGTCCTGTCATTTCTTTTGTTTTTACAATTTATTTTTTAAAGAAAACATTTTTGTTACTATTAAAATCACAAATATTTACCCATCATTCTTTAAGGCTTCATAATATTCCATTGTGTGGGTGTTCCATGATTTATTTACACAGTCTTCTATTGTTGGATAATTGTGTTCAATGTTTTCCTAATACTCAGTCTATTGTGAACAACACCCTAATACATACATCTTTGGAGACCTGCTTGATTATTGAAGAAAAATTGATAGATACAGAATTCCTGTTTGAAAGAATCAGTCTCTCTTTCTCTTCAATGCTTTTTCCAACGGTTTGCTTTACTTCTAAAGTAAAGGTATGAACTTGCTTTTGAATTTGATTTAAATTCAAACTCTCCAAAAATTGAGGATTCCTGCAGTAAATATTGAAACCATTTCTTTCTATACTGGTAGGGTTCAGGTAAACAGAGTCTTTCACTACAGATGGGTCAGGAAGAGGTTCATTGCAAGATGACTATACAGGTGTTCATAGTCAAAAAGCTGGTTAAACTGGAAGGTGTCATATGTCCTCAGTGACCCACCCCTCTGGCTTGATGAGTCACTTTAATTTGAACTGAAGATGTCACCCTCTTTCATAAGATTGATGAAAAACCCTGAGCATGTCAATAGAATGCCTTGGAAAATGTGTTCATTCCTTCTTTGATTAGCTGTACTTTTACTGTGAGGTTACAAGAAAGTCTAGTCTCCAGTAGGGAATGTGAGTAGTTGTTATTGCCACAGGATAAGATTCTTAACTTCCTTTGAAAGCTCTCAGGAATTCATTGTGGGGTCGGATGAATGGGAAGGGGATGGGGGTAAAGATAAACAAGATCAGCCGTGAACTGACAATTATTGAAGCTAGGTGATGGGTACATGGTAATTCATTCTACTATTTTCCCTAATTTGGAGTATGTGTGAAAATTCATGTCCATAATAAAAATTTAGAAGATCTCCCAGAGCAATATGGCCAGTCCATGGCCTATGCCCCTGGGTGGTTCTTTGGGGCTCCAAGTACAGCCCTTGAAGCAAGCATGAATAAGATTTCATGATAAATTATTGTAATGGGGGTGTTTTTAAAGTAATAACAGGTCCTTGGAGAGATTTCAAATGATATTCCATGCAAGCGTGTGCTACCATTCACTTTTATTTCATGCAATAAATGAATCATATAGGAATATTTTACAAGGGAAATTATTGTAGCGCCTCATCAATGACACTGGAGGGTTCCGCCTTATATCCTCCGTCAAGGAGACCACTCTTACAGAGCAGTCTTTAAAAAAACCTTCACAATCAGGAAATTTCACTTTCTAAACAATCTGGTTTATGAAAAGTACTGAAAATACCTATGGTGTACCAAATTGGGATTCATGAGATAACACCGAATTTTTTTTCTTTTAAACTTCTTCAGAAAGTCAGGCGCATCCAAGGACCTCATACACAGTAGGCCATCACCTAGAGTGGCTCTAGAAAATCAGGTGTCTAAAATTTTAATTGTAGAATGAATCCCATGTTCTGATGGAATATATTGTAGATATAAAGAATGCTTACAGGGGTGGTGTGGGTGGTTCAGTCAGTTAAGCGTCCAACTAGATCTTGGCTCAGGTCATGATCTCACAGTTCATGGGATCTATCCCTGCATCAGGCTCTGTACTGATGGCAAAGGGTCTGCTTTGGATTCTCTCTGTCCCTCTCTCTCTGCCCCTGCCCTACTCGGGCTTTCTCTCTCTCTCTCTCTCTCTCTCTCTCTGTCTGTCTCAAAATAAATAAATAAAACTTTAAAAAAAAAGAATGCTTGTTTAGTTATATAGGTATTTGATCTATTAGATGCCTCCTCTTAGTAGGCTAAGGACTAGGTGTTGAAAGTGCAAAGTGAAATCACTTAACCAGCCTCAGTGGTGATTCTCTGACATACAGAGAAGAGGGGCTATTTCATTTTATGAGTCAGCAACCACTAGCAAGCAGATGGCTAATTTTTTCTTCCCCTATACCCTGACAATGAAACAAGAAAGCTGTAACCCTTAATGAGCATAAATTAGATCTTGATTATAAAAGACCTCATTTCATAAAATAAAGATTCTATCCCTTCAAGGGATTCTTCATTTTACACATAAGGGAACAAAGGATGAATGACGCTTATAAACTCAAGGTTAGATTGAAATCATAGTTTGTTCTGATTTGATTACATCAAATGGCAAAATCCAAAACTTGTCTGGTGAATTCCTTCATAAAATAAGAGAACGTTTTATATTCTCTGTGAAAAAATGGGTTGCATTCTGTCTGCCACCAACACCGGCTTGCTTCTCACTAATACCGGAGTACACAGTATCATTTCTATTTAGTTTGTCTAGAACTGAGGTATAATACAATGGCTTGTATCAGCTCATGAGAGCCTGTCTACACATCTCTTCCCAACTCCGTGTTCTGTAACATCATGTGGATGGCTTGAAATCAGGCATGGTGGGAGTATCTACACCACAGAAACTGGCAAACACTCCAACCGGGACTTTTTTTTTTTAACCGGGAGAGCCAGTTTGCCAGTATACCACTTGTTATACTACAGATGCTTAATAGCCAAGGCTCTAATATTTACAGTTTCAGCCTATTTCCAAATGACCATCGTCACATTCTGACAACGCACTGATCAAATCTGAAGTCCTCAATATAGTCTGGCCTTCGTCCATGTTTGGAGCTTCATCTCATGTCATCCTTTTTGCATGCTCACCTTTCTGCAGACCCGCAGACATGCCTTCATTCCTTTGAAAACTCCTTGCTCCTTCCCCACACAGTTTTCTCCAAGCTGCAACCCACCTGCTCCTAGGTAACACCTCCATGTCCTTCAGCACAGAGCTGAATTTCCACTTCCTCAGAGTAGCATTCCTGGACTCTATGTCTAGGTCAAGTATGAGAGTTGAAAGCCTTCCTCATACTCTGAACCTTAGTCTTGCATAACAGCCCTGTCTGTACCTCTGTACCCACTATGATTGTTTGATTCAGGACCACCTTCTTCACAGGGCAGTGGTCATCATGGGAGGTGGGGCTGTGTCTGGTTTTCCTGTGTGTGCTTTCCCTACTAACTAGAAAGTAGCGTAGGGCCTTTCAAAATATGGATTTGGAAAATAGTCCAAAGATTCTGAAAAATGTGGAGAATAATGCAATAAGCATCTGTGTACTTATCAACCAGCTTTAACCTCAACATTTTGCCAGAATTGTTTTACTTTTTTTTCTTAAAGAACAGAAATATTGGTATTCTGACTAAACCCTTTGTGAATTCTTCTCAATCCCATCGCCGTCTTTTCCTCCCTGGAGAAAACCCTGAATGTGAAGGTGTTGTGTATTCCTCCACTGTAAGAAGCCATAATTTGCCTGGGAAGGTCTCTGTGTATATTTAGAAAAGATATTACTCATCTTTGCCAGCATATGTGGTGGCTGGAAGTGAGCAAAAGACCCTGCCTCATGAGGATTTATGAATGGCATGCTTCTTAGAGAGGGAGTTGATGCCCTGTTTAGGTCAGGATTTCTCAATATATAGTGTGAATCAACCATTTTATACTGTTGGATGGCTTAAATTTCTTGCCTTTGACCAGTTGTTAGATTATAAAATTTTTAAAGTGTATAATTTTATAATTTGTTTGAAGTTGTCTAAGTTCTGATATCAGCTTGATTTGTAGATACTTTAAGCTCCATTAATATAAGATGACAAAGAGGGAGTGTTCAGTTGTGGTAAAGAGCATGAATGGCTGGAGTGAAGTCTTTCTGAACTCTATGATCCAGAGCAAGGCAGTCCCTGAGCTGTGTCGTGGCATCGCTGGGGAACTTGTTGGAAATGCACATTCCTGGCTCCCACCCCAGAGCCCCTAAAGCAGAAATTCAAGGGTGGACCTCAGCAATCTGTTTTAATTAGCCCTCCAGTTGATTCTGGTGCCCACTAAAGTTTAACAACTGATCTAAAGCAACAAATTTAAGCCCTTCAAGCTTCAGTTTATTTCTCTGTAAAATAGAAATAATAATAATAATACTTAAGAGACAGGATCTCTGTGAGGATTAAAAATTAGTTAACATTTACTCAGCACATCTCCCAGTGCCAGGCATTGTTCTTAGCACTTACCATATTTTATTTCACTTAATCCTGAAATTAACTTCATCACAAATAAAGATTAGAAAAGTACCTAGCACGTAGCAAGCCCTCAATAATTGTTACTATTATTACTTTTTGAGTTGTAAAGATTAAATGAGATGATATAAATGCTTGGCACAACATCTAATGCATAGCAAGCATATTCATAACAGGTATTAACTATTTACACATAAAACTATTTGTCTCAAAAGTAAACATTATTTACATGGGTCTTTTTGAGAAGTGGGATCTAGTCTAAAATGATTACTGAAAGGGAATCTCCCGCTGGAAAAAGAAGCCATTACAGAAAAAAATTTTTACAGATCACATTTCAACATTTCTTTTAGTGATTTGTCAAAAGTCAAGGAAGCCAAAGAGAGCTCTTTGAACTAATTGGGAGGGCCAAGAAGGTATTAACTACTCTCTAATTAAGCTGGTAATAGCTGCCCTCTATTGGTGAGATCAAAGACCAGAGAAACACTGCCTGGGAGGACTTTTGAAGACTGGCTGCTCTCAATGACAGCCTTGAAGTTTCGGACCCTACAAAGTAGCTCAGAGGGAGAGTTGCTCTGTCTGTGGGGGTCCAAGTGAAAGAAGGAGAAGGTCCAGGTGGATGGAGAACAGTTAAAGGTTTGTTAGGAAAGCATTAGCTTAGATTTGGGCATTTGTATTTGTTTCAGAATCGTACTCTGAATTGTGTCTTCTAAAATAAAAAAGTAAAAATAAATAAGTAAATAAATAAATAAATAAATAAATAAATAAATAAGTCACTAGCAGTAGTTGCTTTGCAGCTCGATGTAAAGAATTTCCACATATTGGGAAGGGATTGGGGCCAAAGCACACTCTCCCTCGTCTACAGCTGTGAATGGGAAACCACACAGTCAAAGCCTTTCCTGTTCGCACTGTCATTCCCAAAGCTGACCTCTCCTTTGTACCCAGAACACCACTGGCTTCTCCTCTCATGACATCTGGTATGGGTGGAAGTGCTTGGGGTTTTATTTGGGTTTTTGGTTGTTTTTTTTTTTGGTCTAGACCAGAACTGCCCAATAGTGGGAGCTACATTTGTTACTTTTTTTTAAGTAGACACTAAAATACAGTGAATAAGAAAAGATGGAATTAATTTCAATAATGTAGTTCATTGAAACCAAGATATCCTGAATATTATCACTTTGATATGTAATTAATATATGAGTATTAATGAGATATTTCACAATTTTGGGGGGGTACTAATTCTTTGAAATCCAGTGTGCATTTTACACCTACGACACTTCATAATTTGGATTAGCCACATTTTCAGTGCTCAATAGCCACATGTGGCTAGGGGCTCCTGTATTGGATAGTGTAGGGCTAGAGCATGAGCAACTCAGAGGCAGTATCTAATCTATCCTTGTACCCACAATGCTTTGTTCAGTGCCTGAAACATAAGTGCTGTTCCCTAGGTAAATATGGTATGTAGAATTCTAAGTTCACCTCCAGCGATCCTTGCCTTTGTATAATCTCTTCCTCTTTGAATGTGGGAAGAGCATATGAGTATGATGTGATATCAATTTATTGATTATGGTATGTTATATGGCAAAAAGGACATTATTTGGGTGGGCCTGCTCTAATCAGGTGAGTCCTTTAGGAGACAGAAACATTCCTGCTGGCCTGGAAGAAAGCATACAGCTATGTAGTGACCTGCGAAAGGAAAGGATATGCTTCTAGAAACTGAGACACATCCCCAGCCAACCAACTAGAGAGAAATCAAGGACCTCAGTCCTGTAACCACAAAGAACTGAATTCTACCAGCAACTAGTGAGCCTGTAAGAACACCCTGAATCCCAGATGAGAACTGTACCTGACACTTTGACTTCGGCCTTGTGAGCCTCTGAGCAGAGAAACTAACCATGCTGTGCCCAGATTTCAGACCTACAGAACTGTGAGCTAGTACAGGGATATTGTTGTAAGCCATTAAATTTGTTGTAATTTGTTAGATAGCAATAGAAAACTAATACAGTAAACAAGTGTCGTAATTCAGCAAGCATCAATCAGCTGGTGGCAATGTCTCTAAACCACAGGCATAGTCCCTAAGAGAAAATAGTGACCTCTGAACTTTGGACTTGAAAATCAAACCAGTATTACAATGACAGCATATTTATTTAACTGTGCCAGACTATTAGCTGTCTCGGCGTTTGAATTAGTCTCTCTTCCCAGTGCCATTTTTATCAAAGGGAAGAGCTAAGTGGGAGGCAAAAAATCAAAAACAAAACAAAACAAAACAAAACACAAACCCTCTGGAAATAAGTTTGATATACTTATCTTGTAAAAGAGTGACCATTGATTAGAGGCAAATATGACAAATCATGACAATAATAAGGATAGTTCACGCTTGTTGGGTTTGTACTCTGCACCAGGCATATCACCCATTGCCTCACTGTCTCCTTACCGCAGCTCTAAAAGGCAAATACAATTATTACCTTCCTTTTATGGATGTGGAAACCAAGCTTGAGAGGTAGGAGGAGATTTAGCTGCATAACCAGGCAATAAAGGTAATTAGGAAGGAAGAGGAAGAAGAGGTATTTTTGGATGAAGTACTCTTCAGAACAGATTAGCTTGACTCTCACATGCAGCTCTTTCTCTTGGATGACAGAGAGCTCTGTTTCCTCTCTGTTAACAGGTCCTCTTTAAACCCCTTCCTTTTAACAAGGTACATTTCCCTAGTGGTCCTCAACCTTTGCATTCTGCCTTCTAGTTTCTCCTTTGGGGAAGTCGTTGAGTCCTCTGGCTCCCAATAATACCTCTGGTCCTGGCTCTGAAAGGTACATCTTGAACCTTGTTGTTCTGAGCATCTGCCCTCCCGTGACGTTTCCACTTGGATGTCTCATTGTCCTCTCAAGTTCAGCTTGTTCAAGGTGGAGTTCATCACTATGCCCTGAAAATCAGCTCACCTCTGCAATACTCTACACCTGCCAACAGTTCCGTAACCACTGGCCAGTCTGCCAGGCTGCAAACCCCAAACTCTTCAACCCTTTCTCATCTTCATTCCCTTTAGCCAATCAACTGCAAAAAGTATCTTTCCAGAATGTTTGCTCAACCATGCCTTCTACACTCTCCAACCTCCTGAGCCTTTTAGTTCACTGACCTTCTTTACTGTTTTCCGTATCCAGCTTTTATTCCAGGGTGCATCAATTCAGTCACCCATGCCAGGACCCAAGTCCCCTTGCCACTCTATTTTCATCATTCCTGTTTGACATAATTTGAAACCAGCCATCTTGCTCTTCAACTGGGAGGCTGAGTAGTATTAGAAACATTGCACAGAGGGAAGATAAAGTTAACATAGAGCCCTCTGTTCCAGTTTTCCCTGAGGCCCCAGGACCAAGGATGCCAAATGCTATCACATTCCAAAGCAAATTACTGGCCCCTCCCTATGCATGACTCCTAAAGAAGATGGATGAAAACAGGTTTTATGATCTTTATTTTTCACTGACCTTGAGCTGTGAGTTTTTCCTATCCCATACTCCCTCATGCTTACCCCCCTAGCCATGAGGGAGCTTCATAATCATTGTTGATAGGTATCTTTTGAAGCTTGGGGGGGGGGGTACAGACAGACATTAGACTCATGCCTAGGGGAAAAAGTCTTTAATGAGAGGCTGGCTGAAGTGTGTGTCAGCACAGCAGAGGGCTGCATTTAGGAAATAACCACATTCTGGCCTATGCCAGGCCAAAGCTGCCTTTTTGCAGGGACCAAATGTGAAACTGATGGTGAGAATGTGAGCGTGGTTTGTTTAGAAAGGAATCTTGATCCAGAGGGCTTCCTGCAGTCAGTGAGGTGTCCTCAGCAAAAAGAGGTCAGGGGTTCCACTGGAGAGAGAAGCAGAAGGGAATTGTAGGGGGCCTAGAGGAGAGGCACCATCTGAGACCAAGGAATTCTGGTTGGAAGGGTGCAGCACAGGAGCTTCTGAGGAGGCTGCGGATGCTCCCGTGAAAGAATAAATTAGTTATCTGGATACAACAGTCAGAGCCAGAGGGAAACTACACCAGCTTGTATCTGTGTCCATCAAATAAGGCCTTCCCCCCTTCTACCTTTCTGTTGTCTCTGCTCCCACCCTGGACGGCCCAGTAGTAGTCAAATGGTGGAGGAACAGAGTGGCAGGTCAGGGAGAAGTAGCACTAACGGGGAAATAGAGATGAATATCCCAGTCACCACTGCAGGCCCTTTGGTCTAAAGCATATCTGAGCTTGCAATGAAGTTTGGAGTTTTATCATGCATGTTAATTAATACATTGAGGTTGTGATTTGAGGACGAAATGACCAGAGGACATCTTGTTATCTGAAATGATCACAGTCAGAAGACCTTCCTCGGGGTGTCTAGGTGGCTTAGTCAGTTAAGGGTCTGGATTTCGGCTCAGGTCATGGTTCTCATGGTTCATGAGTTTGAGCCCTCTGTGGCACCAGCACAGAGCTGGTGGCACAGAGCCTGCTTGGGGTTCTCTGTCCATCTCTCTCTTTGCCCTTGCCCCGCTCTCTCTCCCTCAAAATAAATAAATAAACTTAAAAAATTAAAAAAAAAAGACTTTCTAATGTCTCATCTGAAGGGTTGGAAAGAGTAGTAGACCCAAGAGGATTCAAACAGGCAGTTGGGGATGAAGAATAAAATTGTTTCTCTTTGCATCCTATGTGTCCAGCTTGCTCAGTGAGACCACTCAGTTTGTATCACTGAAATAATGTGAGTCCACAGTCAACCTTCAAGCCATGGCAATGTAATGTTTTTCTGGTAGACACACTGTCCTATTCTCTGCAAAGTCACCTTATGCTTCTCCACCTTCTTTGACGTTGGAACTTCACACTGGCCCCTCACTCTCAGATGATCTTGCCTGAGTCATTGCAGAGAAAGTAGAATCCGTCAGATGGGGGGAGTCTCTCTCCATTTCTTCTCTATCATTAAATGGAGCTTAGAACTGTACTTAGACTATTAATTGTTAATTGACACATGTACTGTAAGTCTATGAAGGATGCTGCCACTATATGACAATAGCATACTCTCTTAGGCAGGTAGACTATTTCCTCCATGATCTTATTCAATATCGATTTGCCTATTTCATTTTCATATAATGTAAAAATAAACTTTTAGCTCAATTTGAAACTTGGAAACTTTTTGCATGTATATTAAAATCTACGAGAGAATCTAAAGTCAGGTTTTAATTTATTTGTATTGCATTCTGCAAAATACGTCCACGAGATTACCATTTGTATGGTGAGTATTTTGCAATATGTGAAATAGGGCGTTTCACGCCTTTGCCATCACCCTCAGAGAGCTTTTCCAGTCTCAATTCTCTTATTCCATCTAATTCCAATTTCATTTTAAAAGCAGTCGGGAACATATATACCCTGAGCATTTAAAAATGTTACATTTAATATATGTAACGAGTTTTTAATTCCAATATAAGTAACAAAAATAATTGAAAAACAGAGTTGCTAATGGAAACACGCTTCTCTATAAAAGTAATTTACAATATCTAAAAGAATTCTAAGTTCATTATAGAAAATTTTGAAAATCACAGGGAAGTATAAAGAGTAAAATAAAAATCAGCCATAACCACACCACCACTTCTATACTCATTTTTGAGATCTTCCAGTCTTTTTTATTTTTCAAACTTGGTATAATAATGCACACACATTTTATTATTTATTTTATTTTAATTCCAGTGTAGTTAACATACAGTGTTATATTAGTTTCAGGTGATTAACATACAGTGTTAACATACAGTGATTCAACAATTCTATACATTACTCAGTGCTCATCTTGATAAACTCTTAATCCCCATCACTTATTTCACCCATCCCTCTACGTGCCTCCCCTCAGGTAACCATCTGTCTGTTTTCTGTAGTGATTCTGATTTTTAGTTTGTTCCCTTTTTTCCCCTTGTTTTGTTTCTTAAATCCCACATATGAGTAAAATCATATGGTATTTGTCTTTCTCTGATTTATTTCACTTAGTGTTATACCATCTAGATCCATCCATTTTGTTACAAATGGCAGGATTTCATTCTTTTTATGGCTGAGTAATATTCCATTATATATATATGTATATGTATTTTATATATATATAATACATATATACATACTATGTATATATATATATATTTCTATGTGTCACATCTTCTTTATGTACCTATCAATGGATTCTTGGGTTGTTTCCATAATTTGGACACTTGGGTTGTTCCCATAATTTGACTATTGTAAATAATGCTGCAATAAACATAGGAGAATGTGAACACATTTTAAAACCCTGCTGTTTTCCAATGGTACATTATATTGAGGCCATCTTTTTTCTGTGCTATTGAATACTCTCCAGCAATCTGTTTTGGTGACTGAGTTGTATTCCATCATAATATAATGTTGTAATTTATTATACTATTGTCATGCAATATATAATCTGGTTTTATAATTTCTTTAACAACCCCAGCATACTTATTTTTAGAAGTAGAAAAATCTAGTATCTCGTTGGCTTCTGGTACATATTCAGTTTCGTATTTTCACTCCACCATCAAATACCTTAACTTAGATTTTGCCAAATCGCGTACTTCCTAGCCTAGTAAACAATTGTTTTATTTCTTTAAAAAAAATTTTTTAATGTTTATTTTTGAGAGAGAGACACGGTGTGAGTGGGGAGGGGCAGAGAGAGAGAGGGAGACACAGAATCCAAAGCAGGCTCCAGGCTCTGAACTGTCAGGACAGAGCCTAACGTGGGGCTCGAACTCATGAACCATGAGATCATGACCTGAGTCGAAATCTGACGCTTAACCAACTGATCCACTCAGGTGCCCCTAGTAAACAATTATTTTAAATTCAGCAAAAATAAGGAGGCCACCAAGCTCTTTAGGTTTCTGAAATTGCGGCCTCTGTTCATGGTATCTCTTTCCCTGTTTCTGTTACTTCCTAATCCCCTGTTATTCTGATTTTGCCCTCCTTTGAATTCTTTTAACTCCTTCCTCTTCCTTCAACATGGAGTTTGTTTTATTTATTTTTTAAAATATTTATTTATTTTGAGAGAAAGTGTGTGAATGCATGTGAGCAGGGGAGGGGCAGAGAGAGAGGGAGAGAGAGAGTCCAAAGCAGGCTGCGTGTTAACAGTGCAGAGCCTGACATGGGGCTCGATCATATGACCTCAGATCATGATCTGAGCCAAAATCAAGAGTCAGATGCTTAATTGACTGAGCCACCCAGGCACGCCATGGAGTTTGTTTCCTTGGATTTTCCCTTCTTTAAATTCTTTTTTTTTTTTAATGTTTCTTTTTATTTTTGAGAGAGAGAGAGAGAGCGAGCGAGCGAGCATGAGTGGGGGAGGGGCAGAGAGAGAGAGAGAGGGAGACACAGAATCTGAAGCAGGCTCCAGGCTCTGAGCTGTCAGCACAGAGCCCAACATGAGACTTGAACACATGGACTGCGAGATCATGACCTGAGCCAAAGTTGGAGGCTTAACCAGAGCCACCCAGGCACCCCTGGATTTTTCCTTCTTAATGCTCACTGTAGAAAAATTCAGATATTATACATAAGACTCATAGGCCTTACATTTGTATATTTACATCTGTAAATATACATTTACTTGCATATCAAGGGTGGAACCATCTGGTGAGAAATTCATATATACCAAGTTTATCCCACTGATGTATAAAAGCAGAATGCCGGTTTTTGGATTTACCCGTTGAGCAATGGAGTTGACCTGTGGTCTGAAATGCTCTACTATGACTAACACATTCCCTTACTGAAGGAAGACCTTCAAAGAAAGCTGAATCATAAGAAGTTTGCCTTTAAGAATGAAATCAGAGGAAGGGGTTTCAAATTGATTAGACATGTAGAATGTTCGGTGATATCAGGCTAAGGCAGACTTATGTATGCATCATTATAATTAAGGTTAGATGTGGGGTTAGAGTTAGGCCGAGGGACAGTAATTGTGACCCTGAGAAATTCATCAAGGGAATGAGTGCTGCCTTCAAGTGCCTCTTGTGTTAAATCCGTCTGCCTTCCTGTGCATGGTCCATCTTTTATCAGAAACTTCTGCATTGACCACCTGCTTCCTTCTTCACTCTCTCTCCTTCCTCCTGGTCACCCATGACTCCTGCTTTCTTGGCTCTCCTCCTATGTCTAATTGTTTTTCCTCCATCTTCTTTCCATGCTGACTCTTAGTTCTTGCATCTCTGGAATAAAATGTATACAAATTTTCTCCTGGGCACTGGGGCAGTCATTCATGTGGCTGTGCTGTTAACACTCTTCCCCTTCCAGACACACAGTTGAACGACACGTTCTGCCTTCTTTGTTGTTAGGTGGAGCTATGTGACGAGTTCTGACCTTAATATTACGTGCAGGAGCAGTATCTGTCACTTCTGGGGTAGAGCATTTAATTATGACTTTAACTTTATCCTCTAATTAAGTGAATTCCAAATTTACTGAAACAAACTTAATTGATCACCTGAGCACAGGTCCCAGTTTTCTAGTTACCTTGCAATTGATTGTCCTGTGTTCAAACCCATTCAGCATGTCTGCCATTGGAGGCACCCTGGCATCCTTAATTCCCATGACTCTGGGGATTCTGAGCATGAACTGGTTTGCTTCTGGTTGACTCCTCCTCCTGTGCCCCCTTTCCTTCCTTTCCTTGGATTTCCATTCCCAAAATACTGTGACTGTTTACAATCTGCTATCATCTCCTTTTTTCTTCTCTTGTGGGTTCATATTTTATTTTTTCTCTTATGTTTTATTGTTATTTTAGAAGAGTTTGGGAAGGGAAAGACAAATTTGCATGTATAATCTTTCATGTTTACCAGAAATCCATTCACTTAATCTTTCTTCCAGTTTTTAACACGTCTCACAGAGAAATTCTGAATGTGTCTTGAACCCGACAGGGACTTGGTACAAATCAAAGCAGTTATAATATGATAAGGTAGCTTCCCTGACCCAAAGGGGAAAAAGGGCAGGGGTTAAAATGACCCTGCATGGATGAATCGCTGGATTCTACTCCTGAAATCGTTGTTGCACTATATGCTAAGTAACTTGGATGTAAATTAAAAATAATAAAGAAATAAATAAAATGTTTAAACTTAAAAAAATTATAATCTAGTGTGTTCAGAGGATGTTCTTAGAAAAATGGTGCCATGAATAAATAAGTTTGGGGGAAAAAAATACCCTGCCTGAAGATTTCTGAAAACAGCAGGTAATACAATATTTCATCCAAATTTCTATTCCTACATTCATTCAAAACCTGGTGAGCATCACACTCAGATTTAGGTGTGGGGATGTGGATAAAATGATTAGAAATCTTAGCGTCTCTCCTGGTGAATTTCTTTTGTGTTTCTTCATATGCTACATGGTAGTTCAATCAGTAACATAAGTTGACCTTTTGTTATAAGCTGGAGGGACAGAGAAGAGTGACTGTCTTTTTATAGAGAGAAAACAGCTGTGCCATCATCCCATTTGCCAGGAGAGAGGAAAAATTGTCAGGGGTTCCTGTTTGTCATTGGCAAGAACAGTGAGGTGCTGGGGCAGCACAGTTTATTCCAGAGGTACAAACTCCTCTGTCAATCCCCAAGAATTACCTTTATCCACAAAGACCCTGATGGAGGGTCTGAAATTCCTCTTTTGACCAGCCGAAGCATGGCCTTTTACACAGAACATTTCACGATGCCAACAGATAGTTTCCAGAGAGGAATTGGGAATTAAGTTGAGCTCTAGTTGCAGATGATTCTTTTTCATGCCTAGCTACCCAAACAAAGAGAGTAAGCCAGAAGCCAAATCCGCAAGTGAACACACACAATGGAATTGGTGCATGGGAATGTACAGGGCTCTGCCCGATTGAACTGTTGCCAGAGCACCAGGGGGCGATTTCTATCCGCCTCCTGCCTCCCCGGCTTGTATTTTGGCAGCTCTCTCTTCCCTACCCCCTCCGTCCCCTTCCCCGTGTCCTCAGATCCATTTGCACTGTTGTTTGGAAGGGGCCCAACTCACACAGATTGGCAGCACTGTAATTGGTGTTTTACTTACCTCTGCCTCTCTTCTCTCTGCGTTTGATCATTCTGATAATGACAGCTTATTTTCTCTCTCTCTCTTTACCATCGGAAAACAAAAAGGAAACTCTTGAAAGAGTTGTGGAGTTATATTTGAGTTTTCCAATGTACTGCTATGGGAATAAAATTCATATTTTTAAAATGTCTTGCCCTTCTGTGTCCCTCTTCCTCGCCGCTCACCCAAACAGCCCTGACGGGAAACAGTCATGTTGAGAATTGATTTTCCCCTCAGAAGGTGTTGTGACTATAGTGGCGACATCCTTGAGTGTTGGCATGTCAAAATGTTGATGTTCTCATTGAAGACCTTCATCGTTTCATCATCAAGGATGCTTTCATTTGCTAGATTCTGTTTGTTTATGTGCATTTTATTTCAAATGATATTTCTTGGGATAATATTTACAAGGGCTCAGGGCTCCTGGAATGAAAAGTGTTATATAAGCTGAAATGCTTACCCCCGGCAAAAGGTAATCTCCATTGCACACACCGCCTGGTTGTAACAGCTCACCTTTACACAGTGTTTCTAGTTCAGAAAGAATTTTCACGTGTACTGTTTCATGTAATCCCCCGATAGCACTGTGAAGAGCACATAAGGGACGGTGTGGCTCCAGGAATCATCCCACCTTGCCATGCCACCAGGCACACGTGCTTTCTGTACCTGGTGTCCTGCTAACTTTTCACAGGTGTTATTGTGCAGCTCTCTAGAAGCTATGTCCCAGGCGGTTTTGTCTTGGAGATGAGTCAGGTTTACAGAAGCACAAATCAGTACAAAATAATTAGAGGGATTCTTTTATTTTCTCAAGTCTCCTGAAGAGAAAGACTGGGCAAGTAATTAATTACAGGATCTCTTTGGCAGGCTAGGGGAGAGGGGAAATCTGTGGACGCTGTAAAATTAATAAACTGATTCCATCTCAACCATCTAAACATTTCAATTAAGGGTACATATAATTAGGGCAAGAGCTAGAATACAAAACGAGTGTATCATGTGATTTACCATAGATCAAGATGCCATTTCTTGTGAGTGACAGTAATGTGCTGTTAAGCCAGTGGCAAAGAAAAAACAAAAACAAAAAACAAAAAAGAAAGCTGTCTATTTTCTGGGACATACACAGCCTTTGAACTGAGATTTTATAAGACGACATTTCAAGGTAGTAAACAATTGTTCTAGAAGAGGATTCTTTTAGAAGAGAAGACCAAGCAATACTGTAATAATTGTGGGTGTGGTTTGATTCCTTCGGAGGGCTTGCCTAGAAGTCCAGTTCTTGAAGGAATGTCTTAAATACAAAGCTGTTTAACGAACACTACCATAGTTGGCCATATAATGGTGTAGGGAAAATACAGGCTTTTGAGCAGCACACAGGACAAGTGTCCAACACTTGCTGGACAAGCTGGAACTGAGCTTGACTTCTGGATCCTCCATGTGCTGTTATGCAACCTTGGGCAGACCTTTTTTCTATGAGCCTCAGTGTCTCCATGTGAATATCTGTGGATTAAAAATACCTCCTTCACAGCATACTTGCAGGGATCAAGTGGGATAAAACGTGCAGCCTGCCTGGCATGTAGAAGCAGCTCCACAAATGGTGGCCGTTCTTACTGTGGCTTGATGTTACTCCCCTTCCCCATGGACCCCAAACACCTGAGCATCAGAGACTCAGTTCAGCTCCTTTTTCTGCTCCCTTGAAGCCCCAAGTTACAAAGGCTCTCAGAAATTTGGCTGCAGTCGGTCTTTATTCGTCACAGCCTTGCTTCCAGCTCACATCCTGATTGATAAATTGGCTCTACTGGACGAGGCTTAGAAAGGACTGTTTAAAAAGCCCAGTGTTTTGGCTGATCACACGACGGCTGACAACTTGGTCCAGAATCTGGTTTGTGTGAATGATTGTAAGAAGGAATCAACTTTTCATTTCTCATGTAACAAAGGAGGAAGGATTATAGCTTTATCTGTTACACACTGTAAATCACTTAAATGCCTCTTACCTACGTGTTCTGGAATCATATTTAAGGAATGTGGGAGCAATGAATGTACTTCCCAGAATATGAAGTGAGAATCACACTTATCCTGCATTCTCTTTCCATTATACTTACCATGGATCTCTGGTGAGAGGGGACCCATCTCGAGAGGAGGCAACTGGCCATCCTCCTTTTGCAGACAGGGCATTTCATATAGATAGACTCAGAAGAATGAGCTCCAATAGACTTGAGAGTGAGCTAATATATTGGTTGAGGACTTCTTGTTGGAAAACTGAAATCTGAACAAATCATGCTCAGGCAATATAGGAAATTTATTGGCTCACATGACTTGGAAATTTAGGGATGCTGCTGGCTTCAGTTGCCAGGTTATCAATCCTAATGGAAAAGAGGTATTCCGATTACTCTAGCAGCAAACTCCTAGGGAGGACTCCACTCAGACTTGCATTGCTGGACTAACAAAAAAACATGCACTATTGGGTATCCTGTTTTCTATTCGCTGCAAAACCATGTGCTGATACTACTTCTGTTTCGTTTTCTGCCTTTCTCTTTCTTGCCCACCTTTTTTTGGTGGCCTGGGTGTATATATTTAAATATCCTTAAATATATGTTTCCTGTTTCTATTTCACTCAAGCCAGCTCTGCTTATATCACCTGTTCATCTTGGAACCATCCACCATGAGCCGAGCAATAAGCATATTGATTAGTCATTGGTCAACGTGACCACTGTTGAGTTGGGAGGAGGGTGGCATCATTATTCACAGTTCCGTCAGGACCACATGAACTGGGATCTTGAGAGTAGACAAACAAGTTACCCATCCACTACACCTGTCCCTGTGTTGTACCTTTGCTGTTAAGAGAGGTGATTGTTGTGACTACGTAGATTCCCTCTGGCTCCAGTTCAGTCCCTTGCCTCTTCTGCCAGTGGGTCTGAATCTTTTCATGATTTTCATTCAATAAAAGGCCCTTAAAAGTTCTTAAGATGTTGGGGCGCCTGGGTGGCTCGCCGGTTAAGCGTCCGACTTTGGCTCAGGTCATGATCTCACAGTCTGTGGGTTTGAGCCCCGCATCGGGCTCTGTGCTGACAGCTCAGAGCCTGGAGCCTGCTTCCGATTCTGTGTCTCCCTTTCTCTCTGGCCCTCCCCTGCTCATGTTCTGTCTCTCTCTGTCGCAAAAATAAATAAAAACATTTAAAAAATTTTTTTTAAAAAAGTTCTTAAGATGTTACATTATTTCATAGCCTTTATAAACTTAGCCATAAGAAAAACAGTTCCCATTTCCATTAAGTTTTCCCAGATAAAGTTTCTAAATCTTTTATCATCTTCATAGATATGAGAGACAGTGTTTTATTTCTTTCTTGCCTTTTTCTAGTTCAGGATTCCAAATGAAGCCTATGTGAAAGGTATAGCATAGGGTATTGGTAAAAGAATATGCATTTCTGGATTAGCTGGCTTGTGTTCAAATCCCACTTCAACCACTAACTAGACCAGCATTGGTTAGGGAAGTGCAAATAACTTTTTTTTCATTTATCATATTGGCAAACATTTTAAATATTGATGAAATACACACCTATTTCCCGCCCCCCTCCCCCGCCCTTCTCTTCCATGGCAACAATACCACATACGTTTTGCCTTGGGCCCCATCTGAATCCATATCTTCTCCTGGACTGCTCGGTTATATGACCGAATAAGTTCACTTTTTCAGTTTAAGCCATTTGGGGTCAGTTGTCTATTACTTGAAATTGAATTCCAATTCACATAATTGACAATTTCCCTTTCTTAAAAGGTACCCCTTTCTTATGAAGGTATGGGGAAAGTATGAGCCAGGCACTTGGTAGCAGATGGACACTATCAGACCCCTTCTTCCTGCAACACCAGTTACAGCACTAAGGACTGTAGCTTTTTCCAGGAAGCTTCCTGCATTAAGTCCCTTGTGGAGACTGTGGAAGTCTCACCACATTGAATGCTGCCTGTTGAATGGGACTTAATGTAGGGCAGAGTGGATGTGAGCAGTGCAAGAGATGTACAATATCAGACACTTGGTATGAACCACTTACCATCCTCACATCTTCTTGGCCCCCGTTTTACTCCAGCCCCTGCTGCAGCAGCTAGCTTTGTGCAAACATATTCTGACAGAGCCTCACTTCATCTGCATCATGGCCTTCTGCCCTGGGACTTCTTTAATGCTGTGTTGTGAGATGGCTATGGAGACCCACTCAGGCATGCACAACCTAAAAGGGCAGGGGAGTTAAAGCCCAATGGGGCATCCCTTTTCTAATGGGGGATGAGAGCTGGTGGATAATGGAGGCATATTATATATATGGCTCCTTAAAAGGTCTTAGTGGGTCGAGCCCTAGTAACCCAGCAGTGACCAACTGGATAATATACTCCTGTGCTGCCATTTCCTCTTGGCCTACTTTCCTGGATCACTTCCCAAATAAACTGCTTATACACAAGCCCTTGTCTCGGGCTCGATTTTTGAAGGAGAATCTATAATCACTGCAATCCTAATGAGATCCTCAAATTTATCTCAAGTTTCCTCAAGTCTTGTATAAATAGGTATCATGGAGCTCAGTGTGGGCAATAACCAAATAATTCTGGCTCTTGTCCCAAACTGAAGGAGCCTATGAAACTGATCTCAATTTCTTTCTCTCTGGCTTATACAGTCCATGTCCACCAACAGAAAAGCCCCTCAGTGGTCATGTCTCGGCACTATCGCTGATGGCAGGGCTTTGGGTGACAACACCGTTGTCTGTGGTCTCTAAGTGATACCCAAGATGCAGACCCAGACTCTCTAGCTTCTAAGTGGCTCTGTAATCCCTTGAATCTTCTCTGTGTTGGATGCATACGGCGATGGAGAGAAGATCCCTCTTCCTCTCTGGGTTACACTTAATTCCCCAGGTCCAGGACACTGGGAGCAATATCCCCCCATCTCCTTTTAGTCCTGCCCGCAGCCCAGAGAGCTCAGACCTAGTTCATGGGCTGGCCCAGCAAGTGATACACAAGGGAGATCACAAATCCTTCATTTCGTCTTTATCTCTCCTGGACACTTTTCAGACCTTCTTCCACTAGCTTCCTTCCAAATAGTCCTGCAATTCAGAAAGCCCTTTCCTCACTGCTCCTCAGTTATGGCCTATCCCTTTGTTTGTCAGGAAGGTCTGAAACTCAGTTTGAATATATCTGAGGCTCATAGGGAGTCCTGCCACTTTTCCTCCCACAATATTATCCTGAGAAAGCAAACTTCATAACTAAAACACCAGTGTTTAAATAGAGTAGAATGTCAACAAAATCCTTCTTACTGTTTACTACGATTTTAAATGTGGCTTATGAATTTCCAGGCCTCCCCAGCCTCTGATTACCAAATAAGGCCTTATTTCCTTTTGTGATCTAAAGTAAAATGATCATGGGGTGCCCAGGTGGCCCAGTTGGCTCAGGTCATGATCTCTTAGTTTGTGGGTTCAAACCCTGCATCAGGCTCTGTGCTGACAGTTCAGAGCCTGGAGCCTGCTTCAGATTCTCGTGTGTGTGTCTCTCTCTGCTCCTCCCCTGCTTGCACTCTGTCTCTCTCTCTGAAAAAATAAACATTAAAAAAATTTTTTTAATAAAAATAAAAATAAATTAAAAAAACAAAATTATCTCCTCCCAGACTTCTAAAATGAAAATTTAAAAATAAGGTAAAATAATCATATGTCCCCATCCTTTGAAGACCCTTCCTCTGCTGAGTCTTTGTCACCAGCTGAATTCTGAGTCAAGAGAATACTCACATGCTCTATAGATCTGTTCTGCTGGTCACATTTGTCAACCATTCTCCCCCAAAGTAACCTGTTTCTGAGGGTCCCTCATGCTTCACATAGATTTGCAATTATGGAAGGGCCCTATGAACTGGATGGATTTAATCAATTGGTAATCACAGCTCTCAGGGCTTTTTTTTTTAAGTTTATATATTTATTTTAAGAGAGAGAGAGAGAGAGAGCACGAGTGGGAGAGGGGCAGAGAGAGAGGGAGAGAGATAGTCCCAAGCAGGCTCCACACTATCTGTGCAGAACCTGATGGGAGGCTCAGTCTCACGAACTGTGAGATCATGACCTGAGCCGTAATCAAGAGTCAGACACTTAACCATCTGAGCCACGAAGGCACCCCTTTTGGGGTTTTTGTTTTGTTTTTTAAAGTTGCTTTAAATTTTTTTTTAACGTTTATTCATTTTTGAGAGACAGAGTCAATTAGGAGTGGGGCAGAGAGAGTGGGAGACACAGAATTCGAAGAAGGCTCCAGACTCTGAGCTGTCAGCACAGAGCCTGATGCAGAGCTCGAACCCACAAGCTGTGAGATCATGACCTGAGTTGAAGTTGGGCACTCAAATGACTAAACCACCCAGGCGCCCCCCCCTCCTTTTTTTTTTTTTTTTTTTTTTTTTTTAAAGATAACACTAGTCAGGGGCACCTGGGTGGCTCAGTCGGTTGAGCGTCCAACTTCGGATCAGATCATGATCTCACAGTTTGTGGGTTCGAGCCCTGCATCAGGCTCCATGCTGACCGCTTGCTCAGAGCCTGGAGCCTGCTTCAGAATCTGTGTCTCCTTCTCTCTTTGCCCCTCCCCCGCTCATGCTTTGTCTCACTCTGTTTCTCAAAAATAAATAAATGTAAAAAAAATTTTTTTTAAAAGATAACACTAGTCAGACAAAGAAGTTTGAGGTGGGTAACAGTTTGCCACTCCCACATAACCTTGCTACCATATTATAATGGAACAAGTCTCAGCCCAGATTCTGCCACACAAGCAGACATTTGCTAAACACACATTCACTAGCAGGCAGGCACAAAACAGGTCACGGCTATCTATTCTGGAAGCTTGATGAAGTCACAGCCTCTGTCTGGCCTTTTGGATGGTCTGATGAACACCTTGCATGAACTTCTGTTCACTGGAGACAAAAGCCAAGACTGCAGAGGCAGGATTCTGTCACCCTTTCAGTCAATATCAGACAACAAGGATATTCCACATTGATGGCCACACACTGGAGTGCATGCCTTTTAGCAATCAAGTGTCCCTAGTGTAGTTACTGGGCTGTCTGGATTCTGATAGTTGCACAAGGGTGGAGATATTTTATCCAGTCTACATATTAAGAATACATGTTTCCACATTCCTGGAAATAGCTTTATTACAAATGTTTTTTTTTTTAACTTTTAAAAACCTTTTTTAAATTGAAATATATTTGACAAAGAATACTTTTCATTAATGAGAGCCCATTTCTGATATTTGTAATGCTGATCAACAGGACACCATTTTGCAAAATAAAAACCCATTTTTGACATTCCCTGTGCAAATTAGCAAAGCTTTGACTATTGAGGTACAGATGGCAAACGCATTGGTGGATCGAGTGCACATCAGAATGCCAGCTGACTGCCCCAGCTACTCCCAGGGCAAAAGCTAAAACTAACTGGCTGTGTTGATGTGTTTTAAAGCAAATTGTTGTCATCTCTGTAGGTCCCTGAACCTCAAAGTCTAAGGCCCCAAATCTCTTGGATTCCACAGATTGATCACTGGACCCATATAAAGCAATCACAATAGTTGGAAGTTTTTCAAACTGCAAATCATGATCCATTAAAAGGTCATAATATGAATTCAGTGGAACACAGCCAACCTTTAAAACAGTGACATAGAATATATAGAAATGTCAGCATTAAACACAATAAGGGTAAGTATTGTTTCTGAAACTCTATGTTAAATATCTGTGGCATGTGTTTACTGGTAAACTCTGTAAAGTGTACAATATCTTTTAAAATTTAAAATGTCTTGTGTGTATGTATATGTGTGTGGGTGGTTGCTTTTTTTTTTCTTTCTTTTTTTTTTTTTTATGGTGTTGAAAACACTCAAATAGTTGAAAATACATTTCACAAAGTTGGTGTTATTTACTCTTTAAATACTACTTATACCAGTGGTCCTGGTCTAGATTCACATTTAAGCAAAACATTTCTCACCCTCTTCAAGGGCATGGTTCTGGCGGAAGATACCCCACTTACATCACTGGGCAGAGCACTTGGCATCTTGCTCTGCAGCATCAGCATTGAGATTTATGGTGACCTCACTGCTATCGCCAAGGACAGTGGGTGGGTACTTGCTTCGTGTTTATATAACTACAGGGCCAATCCTGGAAAACTTCCAAAGACAAAAGGACTCTGTTCCAAAGACTCTGAGAGCTTTCTCAACTTCCCCAAACTAAAAGTTGCCAGTAACCTCCCAGTGGCAGTTCCAGAAAAAGAAAGAAAGAAAGAAAGAAAGAAAGAGAGAGAGAGAGAGAGAGAGAGAGAGAGAGAGAGAGAAAGAAAGAAAGAAAGAGAAAGAAAGAAAGGGGGAGGGAGGAAGGAAGGAAGGAAGAAGAGAAAGAAAAGAGAAGAAAAGAAGTTCTGCTTTTACCAGGTACCAGCATCATACCTGCTTCACAAATAGTTTGTATTCTAGACACATACCCTGAGCCAGATGTTTTCTTTTATATCAAATAAATTGAAAAGAACGGTTGAAGCTTTTCTGACGATTGCATTGCCTCTTCAGCGTGCATACGGTGACTTGTATAGAGGGAAAAATCTGTCACATGCAGCCAAGTTCTGTCAAGTGTTTTTAAGAACTTTCTTACTGAAAGGTAGCACTACCCCAGGAGCGATTTTTAACTTCCAACAGCATTTTTATTAGCTAAGTCATCAATGCTCCAGGATCCTGCATAAGAATTGAAAATGGAGTTTGCAGAGATGAATAATGTCTACATGATTCTTTGAACTTAAGCTCAAACCCAGTTTTTGTTTAGTAATATGATAGAAATTTACAGTTTGGGTTTCTAGTATGTGTGTGTGTATATATATATATATATGTATATATATATACATATATATATATATATACAAACAGTTGAACTTTCTGTGTTAAAAGCCACAAACTGGAAACTGGAAAGCCAGTTTGTTCTACCAAAAGGACAGTCCAATGGAAGGATACAAGGTTGGTTTACCGGAGAGAAAAACATACATGATAACGAGTGGAAACTGCCGAAGGTAGCTCACCAAGGATGATGGCACCGAGTCGGATCACCCCGGGAAACTGGAAGGAAAGGACTTTGTGTTGCCTGGGGCACAAGTCTGAGAGTAAAATGATCTGGAGGCCTGGGTTGAGGCATACGCAAAGGCACTTGTCTGAGAGAAGCAGAAATAATGCCATTTGTGGTGAGGGAGCCCATGAAGAGTGACCCAGGAAGTGACTCAGAGGGTAGTGGGGATGAATCACGTCAGGCTGTGGTTCCAGAACCAAGGAGAGCGCCTGAAAGCACAAATGAAGCACATCATGCTGAGGGCAGCCGGCGGATGATGGGAGTCCTCCTTCAGCTACTTGGTGCTGCATGAGAAATAACCTATTGAAAAAGCTCCGTCTCTCGTTCCAGCAAAGTAGTCCAATTCTTTTCCGTGACCTCACAACTGACACCCTTTCTTTTCAGAATCAGGAAAATGTGACTAATGTTTCTTTTATAATTTGCATTTTTCTGATATGTACCCTCATAAAAAATGAAAGTAAAGTTCTAAAATTTAAGCACATTTTAGTTTCTTCAATATATAGTGCGTGGAGAATAATGCAACATATTGCCAGCCTGTTACGTTTATCCTTAGACTCATGTGGTCCACCCCTGTTGTTTTGGATGCTGAGTGAGGGTGAGTAGGGCAGAGGGCAGGAAAATAGCGTCCAAGAACTGCAGATATGCAAGAGACATGATAATACCAAGGTCCAGGGCAGCCTTAGCATTGGGTCATCTGCCTTCACATCCCAGCTTTGCACTTTCTACTTGGGCCTTATCTTCCTCTGTTGGGAATCTAGGGCAGGATCACCTGGAGTTTAATTATTTATATTGGTTGGCCTGTACAGGCCCCAAATCTCTATGATTTTCCAGATCTCTGCTAGTTCTAAGATGCATTGAGATTAAGAGTACAGTTTCTGGGCCTGCACTCAAATTCTGGCTCTGACACTGATAAGCTGGGAGACTTTGGGGCAAGTCAGCAACCTCTCTGTGACTCATTTTCCTCAACTGTGAAATTGTGATAATGGAAGTACCTTTCTCATTAGGGTTTTGTAAGTATAAAATTACTCATGAGGACACACTAAGTCTTCATTAGCTATTATTATTTTAGTAAAGAGAGAGAACATAACACAGGGGTCCAAGGAAGGTGTGAGAGCCAGATTGTTTGCATCTGAATCCTAGCTGTGTGACCTTAGGAAAGTTCCTTACCTTCTCTGTTACCTCAGTTTTCTCACTTATAAATTTTTTCATTTTATTCATTTTTTAAATAATTTTTTTAATGTTTATTTTTGAGAGAGAGAGAGAGAGAGAGAGAGAGTGAGCAAGGGAGGGACAGAGAGAGGGAGACACAAAATCCGAAGCAGGCTCCAGGCTCTGAGCTGTCAGCACAGAGCCCAACGCGGGGCTCGAACCCATGAACCGCGAGATCATGACCTGAGCCGAAGTTGGACGCCCAACCAACTGAGCCACCCAGGCACCCCTCATTTTATTAATTTTTTGAGAGACAGAGAGCATGAGCATGGGAGGGGCAGAGAAAGAGACACAGAGTCCAATGCGGGCTCCAGGCTCTGAGTTTTCAGCACAGAGCCCAATGTGGAACTTGAGCTCATGAACCACAAGATCATGACCTGAGCAGAAGTCAGACACTTAGCTGACTGAGCCACCCAGGCGCCCCTCAGTTTTCTCACTTTTAAAACAGAGATAATAAAAGCACCTACTTTATAGGAACTGAGCAAGAATCAAATGAGTTAATATGTTCAAAGTTCCTAGAACGGTGCCTGGCATTTAATATATAAACGTTTGCCTTTATTAAAGTTGTGAATATTTTGCATGTTGTTTTTTTTAATTTAATTTTTTAAATGTAATATTATTTTTAATATGGGCCTTGCCTGGCCCATACTAGGTACTCATTAAGAGGCTGTCAAACATGAATGAATGAAAACATGTAGTCTAAATCCATGGCTTGTAATATTGGTATCAGCTGCCCACGGCATTCCAAATTTGCCAAATACATTGGACTTGTTTGCATCACACATGACATTAGCTGAAGTGTAGATACTGTTCCCAGCTGCCTCTCCCATTCTGCCCTGTGGTGTCCAGTGCTAAAAGCAAGAGCCTGTGTAGGACAGGGGACCTGACAGCCTGGGGAAGCTTCTCTCTCTTTCTCTATCGGTACACTAGGGAGTCATCATAACACTCTCAATGTTGGGAAACCCCAGGAGGACGCAAATTAATTCGAGGCACAAGTCAAATTACCCTCCATCCCTCCCTCTGTGAATACTTCCGGTGGAGAGCCATCGCCACTATCATTTGAACGCCCAGGTAGCACCACTGGGCAAGTGTCCGGGCCCCCAAAGTGGGCAGGCTCCCTGTTAACGCAGAGCCCGTGTATCTGCTGCCTGGGTGGCAGCAGACTTCTGCCCCTTCATAAACATCAAGACAAAATAATGGGATGTTTAGTCTGAGTAATACATTAAGGAAATCAATTAAGCTCACATGCAACTTTCTAAGATTTTAATTACAGTACTTAGGGTACCACACTAGAGCAGTTTGTCAGGAACATAATTTGTTAATGAATAACAACTGACAGTGAATTAGTCAGGATTGTAATTAGCTCTTGCTAGCCATCCATTGGAACCCTGATCAAAAGCCAGTCAGCGAAAGAGGGCTAACTCAGCTGTAAACGATAACCTCGACGGCTCTATCTGGGCCATCTCCTTGATGCCCATGTGCTCTGAGAAGCCTAAAACCATGTGCACTTTTTAACTCAAGTGTGGTCTGGGGAGCAGCACCTGCCTTCCCCTAGAAACCTGTCAGGAATGCAGACTCTCAAGTTCCACCCCAGACCTGTGAAGTCTACATTTTAAGATGCCTAGTGTCTTAGAAGCATATTGAAGTTTGAGAAACACTGTGGGAGTAGACAGACCACAGGTTCCAAATGTAACAGATCTTACTGCAACTCCTGATACCCTCACCTGCTCACTAGAGGTGTGTCCTGGGGCAATTGCTAAGTCATTTTGAGCCTCACTGTCCTTATCTGTAAGTTGGATCGACTACTTCCTATACTGTAGGATTGTTTACTGACTGGCAATAGCATGTGAATGTGCCTAGCACAGATATGAACAATGATAATATAGGGGAAACTCAGCAAGACTTTGTCTGAACCCCTTCACTTCTCCAGTCTTCCCATTCCACAACAGGGTAAGACTAGGAGAAATAAGATAAAATGTTACAACTGAGTTAAAAGAGTAGAGAGAATATTTAAAGAAAAATTTTTTTTAATGTTTATTTTTGAGAGACAGAGACAGAGCACGAGCAGGGGAGGGACAGAGAGAGAGGGGGAGACACAGAATCCAAAGCAGGCTCCAGGCTCTGAGCTGTCAGCACAGAGCCCAATGCGGGGCTCAAACCCACAAACTAAGAGATCATGACCTGAGCTAAAGTCAGACGCTTAACCGACTGAGCCACCCAGGGGCCCCAAGAGAATATTTTTTAAATAAAATAATGAAAATAGTGAAATTAGCCAAAGAGTATACTAAAATTAGATTATATTGTTTTTGCTTTAAGTGGCCAAATAACCAAATAAGAAAACGTGGCTTGCTGATATCAAACAACTTGGAGACTGCAGAGCCCAGATTGTTCTAGGTCTTGCCAGAGGAGGGAGGATCCTGAGGAATGAGGTAGCCATGAGCAATCCTCCCAAGATGGGATTCATGCAACAATCTTGAGAACTGAGATCCATAATTGAAGATCAAATTTTTTAGGAAACATTCTTCACACACTACATAATGAGTATGCTTTTGATACAGCATGCAAACTGAAAAATATGTACATTGAAGCAATTTTCTCATTAGAAAATTTCTCTCGAAGCTTCCACACTTAACTCATAGTGTTGGAAAGAAGCCTTCCCTAAGCTATTAGATCATGTGCTCAAGTGTAAGGGACTACTGTTGCATCATGGCACTGATAGAAAATGGTTGTATTTTTATAGCACGTTGTGGGTAGACTGAAGGGATTCTGGGAGCATCTATATAGGACAAGGTGAACAAAATCTTTTTTTTGGCATCATGTAATTACAAGGAAAATTAAATGTTGAGAAAGATGACAGTCAGTTTACATAAAATATTCAAATTGAGTATTATTAATTTTTTTAATGTGTATTTATTTATTTTTAGCGAGAGAGCACAAGCAAGGGAAGGACAGAGAGAGAGGGTGAGAAAGAATCCCCAGCAGGCTCCGTGGTCAGCATGGAGACTGACACGGGGCTCAATCCCACGACCGTGAGATCATGACCTGAGCCAAAATCAAGAGTCAGACACTTAACCAACTGAGCCACCAAGGATTGTTAATTTTTTTAGTGAGAAAATGATTTTGCTTGTGGAAAGTTTTTACAACCAGGTTTGATACTTAAAATAGCTATACTCAATTCCAGATCAAAAGTCTTTAATAATGATCTCGATATTTGGAGTCACATCCAACAAATCGTTGCCAAGACCAATGTGAAGGACCTTTTCCCTGTTTTTCTCCAGGAGTTTTAAAGTTTCAGCTCTTTGGGGGAAGTCTTGAATCCATATCAAGTTAGTTTTGTGGGTGGTATAAGATAGGGGTCCAGTTTCATCCTTCTTCCTGTGATTATCCAGTTTTCCCAGCACTATTCATTGAAGAGATTATCCTCTCCCCATTTAGTGTTCTTGGCTCCCTTGTCAAATGTTAGTTGATCATATATGTGAAGGTTTATTTCTGGGCTCTTGAATCTGTTTTGGTTGGTCTGTATGTCTAATTTTATGCAAGTACCGTACTGTTTTGATTGCTGTACCTTTGTAAGGTAGTTTGAAGCCAGGAAGTATAGTGTGGAAGTTTAGGAGACATTGACTTCTCAACCCTGACGTACTCTTCCTTGGATGGTGCCTGTTTACTTGGGTCTCTGGGAAATTTCACCGGCTCCCCAAACCTCTATGCTCTATATTGTTGTTCCCATCACACCATATGGGAATTTTTCTATATGCCTGTAGGCATCGTGAGGTCAGGGATTGTCTTATTAATTGGTAAATCCATAACGTGAAGTATTTGAAGAGTAACAGGTGCCAGTGAATTAGTTCCATCACCGCATAATCCATAGACTTCGCTGGGCATACTTCCAGCTGTTCCTGATCAGTCTTGTGAGAAGAACTCTGGTTCTTTGAACAGACTGATTATCCTTTCTTTGCTATAAGCTGCAGTCCTAGGTTTGTCTCTCCAATTCTAAAAACATTTCAGTTTTCAAAACTGTACTGAAAAGAGGAAGAAAATGACTTTCCAAGGTCAGTTCTTCGGGCTGGTGTCTCAACCGGAAAAGAAATAGGCAAGTTGTGATATATCATATGAAACTCTGTCCATAAAATCAAGTCATCCTATTTTTTATACTTCTACCTCATTCAATGACATTGTTTTCTTTGGAGGAGTAGAATATTTGTTATTCAGACTCTGGGCAGAGGAGTGAAATGGCCTGGATTTGGAGATAAGAGGTGGTTCGCTGCTGCTCAGCTGCCACACTCAGCATCTAACAAATGTGTGTTTAAGTGAAAACAGCGTAGGCCCATTGCTGCCTCTGTTCTCAAAGAGAACTATTTATTTTGAGCCATAGCTTTTCCTGTCTTTAGTGCTATTTTTGAAAAACTGTGTATGTGTTCATCTTACTATGTGCTTCTCCCCTTCCTCCAGCCCCAGCCTCTGCCCCAGGAGAGCCTTATAATCACTCATGAGGTTCTCTTGACCCTGGGCTCTCCTGCCATCCTTTTCGGGTCAACCCCACACCACATTTTACCAAAGGTCTACTCTGGCCTCCTTGTCAGAAGCTCCCATGGCACACTGAACCAGGACCAGGTACTTGAGCATGACCAGAGGTGGGTTCTCCACATTCTGTTCTTTCCTGTTGTGTTCTTTCTGCTCAGCCCATTCATCAACAGCTGCTTTGTGATCATGTCTTTTCATTTTCTTTCTTTCTTTTTTTTAAAGTTTACTTATTTATTTTGAGAGAGAGAGAGAAAGGTAGCACGTATGGCAAGGGAGAGGAAGAGAGACAGAATCCCAGGCAGGCTTCATTCTGTCAGTGCAGAGCCTGATGCAGGGCTTGAACCCACACATTGCAAGATCATGACCTGAGCTGAAGTCAGATGCTCAACTGACTGAGCCACCCAACCACCCCCTCCCTTTTTCTAGAGCACCCTGTTTCCTGCCTTGGAATGTGTCTTCTCTCTGGTTCCCCATGCTCTACTGTCATCCTTCAAAGTACAGAACTGGCATTACCTTTTCCTTGAAGATTTTTGTACTCTTTCTTGCTGAAAGTGAGATGTCTCTCATTACAGCATTGTTGAAAGAATTGAGTAAGATTATGCGTAGAAGCAGAGAGAAGAATGGTGGTTGCCAGAGGCTGAGGGGAGGGGGAAATAGGGAGCTGCTGTTCAGTGGGCAAAAAGGTTCATTTATAAAAGATGAACGAGTTCTAGAGATCTGATGTACAATGTTGTGCCTATCAACAATACTCTATTGTGCTCTTAAAGATTTATTTAGAGGCTAGATTTTGTGTTAAATGTTGTTACCGCAATAAAATGAAAAGGCCATGCATGTGAATATACAAAGTGAAGTGCTTTGCGTGTATTAGACACAGTATTTCTTTTCCTTTGTATTTTTAATTCTTTGATTTCCAAGGTCTTTACCCATTTTCTTTTGGGACAGCAAAAGTTATTTCTATTTACTTTGTATTCTAGTGGTTTGTGTGCATATCTTAATTGTTATACATCACAGTGAGAAAAGGGGTCATAGATTTCCATGTCTAACATCTGGTTTTGAGACCTACCTCCAACATTCAATAGCTGTGGTCTTTCCCATTGTTCTTTCTTATTGTGTTCTTTCCACTCAGCCAGTTTCATCAACAGCTGCTTTGTTATCATGTCTTTCCTTTTCCTTGAGTAAGTTGCTCAATTTCTTTAAGAATCAGTTCTATCATCTGTTAAGGGTGAAAAAAAAAGAAAGAAAAATAACAACTATCTCTCTGGTCCTGTGGATTGATTAAATGTTAGCGGGTGTGTGAAAATGTCTAGCATGCTGCCAGATACATGGTAGGGTCTCAGATTCCTACCATGGTTTCCTTCCTCCTTTGAGGGCAGTGGTTATAACGTCTGCATATTTATAACCCTATGGCACAGAGCATGGAACCTTGTGCATAGTTGTGGTTCAGTAAATATTTCCTGAATAAATGAATGAAAGAAAGAGTGGAAGGAAGGAAGGAAGGTTAAAGACAAAACAGAAGGACTAGCTCTCTTAGTCTTCTTCATAATGCAAAAGTTATAAGGGGTTTCAACGCAAAGACAAGTATCTCCAAAGAGAACAGGACTATTTCCTCTTTTTTCTAACCCTGTGTGACATCTTTAGCAGCAGCCGCAACCTTGAAATTTGGAAGGGAGAGCTGTTCAAAGCTCCTAACTTCTGGAAATCAGTAGTTGATATACCAGCAATGCACCCCTGTTAAAGAAAAAATTATTGTAGCACTTGTGAAAATGGTAAGGAAGACTTTTTTCAAGACTATTACAGGAAGGGTCAGCTCTATTGCAATAAAGGAAAAAGATCAAGCTGAACTCCGACTATAGCAAGGACAAATGGGATTTATAGCTGATGAGCAGAATGAAGGGGTCAATGGATAAAAAATTACTAAGGAGAGACATCAAGGGTAGGGGGATTCTTGCCAAACAAACCCAATAGAATTTTTGCTAAAGGAAGGTCAAGGACTTAGGCATCAAAGGTGGGGATTCAGGAATTTGATCAAATATTAAGGTTGGGGAGGAGGGGTGTTCTCACTAGACTAACAGCAGGATTCTTGATAAAACTAGGCTAGGCAGGCTGAGGACAGGATGCAGGCCAAGGTCAAGGCCTGGTCGTTAAAAAGGCTCTGAGAAGCCTGTTAAGGTTTGGTCAGAGAGAGAGTATTTGTCACCTCTGTCTCATCACACAGGGCAGAGGCCCCGAAAGAGTCCTGCTGAAAGCCATGGGGCTAATCTAACGGGGAAGGCAGAGGTGGGGCAGTTGTCTGCCCTACAAATCAGAAGGATTTGGCCCAGTGTCATAAACATTCCTGTCTCTGGATTTTCATTTGTAAAAGGGACATGACACCACCTCTCCTCCCAACTACCTTGGTGTGTGTATTTGTTTCCTGTTGCCACTGTGATAAATTACCACAGCCGTGGTGGTTTAAAATAACAGAAATGTACTTTTGCACAGTTCTGTAGGCCAGAAGTCTGAGATCTCTGCCGCTCGGTCAAAATCAAAGCCTCCATAGAGCTGTACTCCTTTTGAAGATCCTTGGGGAGAATATGTTCCCTGCCTCTTCTAACATCTGGTGGCTGCTGACATTCCTTGTCTTGGGCCACATCACTCCAATCTCTGCCTCCATCTTTTTTTTTTTTTTAATGTTTTTTATGTCTATTTATTTTTGAGAGAGAGAGAGAGAGAGAAGAGAGAGCAAGTGGGGGGAGGGGCAGAGAGAGAGGGAGACACAGAATCTGAAGCAGGCTCCAGGCTCTGAGCTGTCAGCACAGAGCCCGACGTGGGGCTTGAACTCACGAACCGTGAGATCGTGACCTGAGCCGAAGTTGGACGCTTAACCAACTGAGCAACCCAGGCGCCCCTCTGCCTCCATCGTTGGCCTTCTTTTCTTCTGTCTGTTTTTAATTTTCCTCTCCATCTTTCTTATATGAATACATATTACGTTAGTCTGCTTGGGCTTCCATAACAAAATACCACAGCTTGTGTGGCTTAAACAACAGAAAATGTATTTCTCACAATTGTGGAGGCTGGGAAGGTGAATATCAAAGTGCTAGCCAATTTGATTTCTGGTTAGATTTCCCTTCCTGGCTGGAAGACAGCTGCCTTCTTTCTGTGTCCTCAGATGGTGTGTGTATGTTGGGTTCGGAGCAAGGAGGGAGGGACACAGAGAGAGAGAGAGAGAGAGAGAGAGAGGGGGAAAGAAAGAGAGAAAGAAAAACCTCTTCCTCTTCTTATAAAGCCACCAGCCCTCTCAGATTAGGGCTCCACCCTCATGACCTTAATTACTTCAGGGCGCCTGGGTGGCTCAGTCCGTTAAGCGTCCGACTTCGGCTCAGATCATGATGTCATGGTTCATGAGTTCAAGCCCCGTGTAGGGCTCTGTGCTAACAGCTCAGAGCCTGGAGCCTGCTTCAGATTCTGTGTCTCCCTCTCTCTCTTTGCCCCTCCCCCACTCACGCTCTCTCTCTGTCTCTCTCTCAAAAATAAATAAAAACATTAAAAAAAGTTTAACCTTAATTACTTCTCAAAGCCCTATCTTTAAGTAGTTACATTGGGGATTAGGGCTTCAGTGTTTGAATTTGAGGGGTACACAATTCAGGCCATAACACATGTGATTGCATTTGACGCACCTAGATAATTCAAGATAATCTACCCATCTCAAGAATCTTAATCTAATCACATCTGTAGAGACTCTTTTTCAGAATAAGGTAGTATTTACAGGTACCTAAGTACCTGTAGTACTTAGTACTTAGGTAGTATTTACAGGTTCCTAAGCCCATAGGAACCCATATCTTTGGAACCCATATCTTTGGGGGACCATTATTCAGCCTACTATCTTTAGGAACCCATATCTTGGGGGGACCATTATTCAGCCTACTACCAGCCAGCCAAATGGGACATAAGAGTCTGATTTATAAAACACTTGGAGGTTCTTGATGGTATTAATCAAATCCAGAATTTTATAGAATTATTCACAGTAAAATGGTCCTCAAGTTTGATCTTCTAGAGTTTTGTTGCTTTGAACTTTGTTGGTGTGGGTAGTGATGGGAACCTTTACTTGGCCTGTTAGTCCTTTCCAGCTGGATGTTTAACAAGTATCAAATTTAGGGGCTCAGTTGGTTAAGTGTCCAATTTCAGCTCAGGTCATGATCTCACGGTTCGTGAGTTCAAGCCCCACGTCGGGCTCTGTGCGGACAGCTCAGAGCCTGGAGCCTGCTCCAGATTCTGTGTCCCTCTCTCTGCCCCTCCCCCCCCCCGCCATGATCTCTCTCTCTCTCTCTCTCTCTCTCAAAAATAAACATGAAACATTTTATATTTTAAAAATATAAGTATCAAATTTAACAGAATTGTTGTTTTCTTGCCATCAGACTTATTCCTTCCCTGTTCCTCCATGTCAGTAAATGGCAGTGCATCCATCCAACAGCTCAAGCCAAAACCTAGGAGCACTCAATTCCTCTTGTTTCCCTGCCCTTTAAATCCCATTGTGATCTTTAGCAAACAGTACAGCATGGAACCCACCAATCAGAAAAAAGTTGAGCTGTCGAGTTGTCTAGTGGGGTCCCTACCATGTCAAACATTGGTATTTTACTTTTTCGTTTTAGAGGAAGTTTGGGTATATTGGGGTGTTGGAATGGGGCCACCACTTCGGAGCTCTTGGCTATGACTATTTACCAACTTGTATAGAAATATTTCAGTATTTTGGCCATTGTGAGGGCTCTCCAGGGATGTACCAGCTAAAGAGCAGCCCTGCCCACATCCAACTTATCAAGTTGCCTTAATGTCCAAAAGATAGCTCAAGTTCAGCTACTTCTGTCCACCTCAGTGGCTACTGCTCTAGAACTGGTCACCATCATCTCCTGCCTATACTTCTGCACTAGGCTTCTAGGGTTTCCCTGCTCCCAAGCACACACCTCTATACTCCATTTTCCAAACAATAGCCAGAGTGATCTTTGAAATATACAAATTATATTATGTAATTCTGCTGAAAACGAATTCCATTATACATAGTATAGAATGCAAACTTCTTATACTGACCTACAAGAGGCCACACTATTTGGCCTTTACTTCTCTGCTCTGACCTCATTTTCTCTACTTTCTTTCACTTTCCCAGTAGCCTTCTTTCTATATAATTTTTTCCTTCCTCTCCTCTCAACCTTGGTATTAGAGGTTCTGTCTTGAATGCTGTTCCTGACTAGATCTTTGCATGGCTGTTTCCTCATCTAGTGCCCAAGTCAAGAATCAAGTGTCACCCTCTTGCATTTGTTATAATAAATTTAGATTTGTGCAATATCTTTTGCTTATTCACTCAAACTTGTATTGGGTTTTATTATTATGAACTTGGCACTCAGCTAGGAACCAAGGATACACAGATGAAGAAGACCAGGTTGTTCTTCTCTGGGGCCTCAGTTGAGTAAGAGAGCCAGAAAAGTAATTTCAAAGACTTAAGATATTTATGGAACAGTGCAAAAATGAGCTGTAATGGAAGTCTTATGGGAGCACAGGGAAGGACATAACTATTAATAACTGTGCCTGGGGGAATCCAGGAAGGATTTTGAGAGTAACCGACTTTACCTGGATAATTACAGTGGAGGATCCCTATTTTAGAATGAATGAAACTAAACTAAATTATACCATTCTATTTAAGACCTAAGACTTATCTGTGTTTGGTAAATATTTAAACATGAAGTATCCCTGACTTTTATCCACAATTTTAATGGGCATTAAATATATTCAGTATGGGTATCTTTATATTTTTAATCCGTAAGGCGAATAAGCACTTCTCATTTAGCTGACTTGACAACAAAGATTGACGGAGCGAGTAATATCAGGAGTGGAGACCTTTGAGTTGGGGGGCAGGGTCTCTAGTTTTTCCAGTTGAAATGAGGTGAATAGAAGGTCATGGTCACACAGCTGACCTGTTTTATTCCTGAAATAAACTTGATCAAGTCAATCCCTTATCTCTTGGACAGGTAGGCACATTGCTAATTGTCCTTCACATTTCCCAGGGTGGATGTCTCTTCCTTTTTTCTAGAGATTTGAGATATAATTGACATACAGTATTGTGTTATGTGTAAGATGTACAATGTGATGATTTGATACATTGCAAAAACAATTAGTGTAGTTTATTTAACACCTCCATCACTTCACATAATTACATTGTGTGTGTATGTGTGTGTGTGTGTGTGTGTGTGTGTGTGTGTGTGTGTGGTGAGAGCATTTAAAATCTCTTTTAGCCACTTTCAAGTATGTAATACAGGGCTGTTAACAATAGCCACCCTGCTGTACATCACATTCCCAGAGCTTACTCATCTTGTAATTGGAAGCTTGTGCCCTTTGACTAACATCTCCCAATTTTGACCATCTCCAGCCCCTGACAACCACCATCACTCTATTCTGTTTCTGTGAGTTCAGCATTTTTAGATTCCACATATAAGTGAGGTCATACAGTATTTGTCTTTCTCTGACTTATTTCACATAGCATGATGCCCTCCAGTTTCATCTGAACAGTATTCCAATGTGTGTGTCTGTGTGTGTGTTTATGTGTATCACATTTTCTTTATTCATTTATCCATTGATGGACACTTAGGTTATTTCCATGTCTTGGCAATTGAGAATAATGCTGCAATGAACATTCTTTGAGACAGTGACTTCGTTTTCTTGAGTATCTTTTAGTCTTTGTAGAGATAAGAGAAAAGAAAAATGTTCAAACTCAATGTTCCTGGTGTATTTACTGTAACTATCACAAGCACATGGTTTTATTTTTCTCTTACATTTTTCCTTGCTAGTATTGGTCAGAATTGGTAACTGTGTTAGTGTTTGTCTTTTGTTGTTGTTGAATATCTCTGCTACATTGGAAATACCACGAAGGGGGAAATTTCTATGGTCTACTGCTGTATCTCCATACTGAGCACCTAACATATAGTTGGTGCTCAGGATAGATCTGTTCAACAAATGAATACACGAATAATCCTGATAGTTTGAGTAAAAGAAGGTAATTGAAGGATTGAAGAAGGTAAAAGAAAGATTCACATAAATTAAAAGATAATTGGGATTTAAGGACACCTCTCTAGGGAGCAAAATCAACCTGTTGTGGTTCATAGAGATATTTCAACTGGATGTGAATTCCAGGTGCCCAGTCATTCTGATATTTTCTTCCAAAGGGATAATTTAAATTGGACTCCTGGGGCAGGAGGTGCTCAAAACTATAGATAATGGACATAACCATTTATTTGCTCACTTAGCAAGTATCCTTTGCTTCTAATAGAAGGGAAGAATTGCTCATCATTCCTATATCTAAGAGAATATACAGGGTCCCCCTGTATCCATGGTTTCACTTTCCATGGTGTCAGTTACCGGTGGTCAGCTGATTTGGAAGCAGATGGTAAGAGCCTAATGCTAGTCACAATGCCTATGCAATTCACCTCACGTTATCTCATCAGGTAGGCATTTTACACCTCACATCATTATAAGAAGAAGGATGAGAGGGGAGTAAATAAGGTATTTTGAGAGACCACATTCATATAACTCTTATTATAGTATATTGCTGTAATTGTTCTATTTTATTATGTTATTGTTGTTAGTCTCTTACTGTAACTAATTTTATCATAGATATGTACTTACAGGAACAAAACAGCATATATAGGGAAAAAAACACTTTCAGGCATCCACCGAGGGTCTTGGAACATATCCCCCGCAGATAAGGGGGGACTACTGTATTACTATTTATTGAATATACTCAAGAATGTTCTTCAGGATACATTTTAATAAATGAGTAAAGTTATTATAATTTGGGAATAGGTCATTTGACAAGTATTTCAAATTTGGTGGATAGATCATTGAGCCAACAGATTTCTTTTTACTCCTCTGGGTATCAAGCTCCCCCTGCCTTTTGGTGGGAGAGGCTTACAGTGTCTCTGCCAATGAAAAAAGGCCGTGATTCACCCAGATGTTTTGGATGGGGCTCAGTAACGTCTCCTGGCAAGTCTGCCCCTTGGTTTCCCATCCTGGCATTAGGAATTGATTTAATGTAGTCTGGTCATGCATGTCTTAGGCTCGTTTTAGTAGAAAATGATAGCTGAGAAGTGTTGGTGCCTTTCGGCCAAAGATCACCAGGAACATATTTGTAGTCAAAAGTTAGGTTTCTTGGTGTACCAGAGGGATGCTCCCCAAGAATCCTGCCCCCTGGTGGACGAGTCCTGTATAGTGCCCACCCCACCCACCCATTTAAGTGGGACCTGTGAATATGTTGGAATGTCACTCCCACAACTGAGTTACTACTCAGTCAAAAGGCAGATTATCCTAGGTGGGTCTGACCTAATCAGGTGAACCCTTAAAAGAAAGTGAAACATTAGGGAGCTCATCCAGTTGGGCTGGAAAACAGCAAACAACCATGTTGTGAACTGCCTGTGGAGGGACCCTGTGTGGCTAAGATGTGGAAGTGGCTTCTTAGAGCTGAAAATGAACCCTGGTCAAAGTTAACAGCCAACAGCCAACAAGAAAACAGGACTTCAGTCCTACTACAGCAAGGAACCAGATTCTGTTGATAACCTGAGTGTGCTTGGAAGGACCTCAAGCTGCAGATGAGAACATAGCCCCAGCTGACCCCTTGATTTTGGTCTTGTGACAGACTGAAAAGACCCAGCTAACCTATACCCAGACCCCTGTCCCAGGGAAACTATGAAGTGCTACATTTCTACTGTTTTTGAACCTCTACAATTAAGGCAATATGTTACCCAGTAACATAGAATAGAAAACTAATGCAATTGGTTCATTGTAACAAGAGAGACAAAACAAGATGGAGAACTTTAGGATGTCTCAGCGAGGGAGTTGTCTCAGGCTTGTTCTGGAATCTGGGCTTGTGTTAGGTGACTTGGGCAGGAGTTCAAGGAAGCATGGTTTTGTTCTGGGTTGGGTACTGTTGGAAAGAAGGGACTGGTCCTCTTTTATCTAAGAGGCGGGACCAACGCTGGAATGCGTGAAGAAGCCTCAGTCACAGTAGCACGAGAAGAGGGTGTTTGGCCATTTTTGTGGTTTGGACAATGCTCTCGTCTTTGTCTGTGTTCAGACACCATTCCAGAGTGGCCTATGAGATTCCTGTTAGAGCCAGGCCAGATCTGAGCTGACAGCCATCAGGAGCTGCTTTGGTGTGCGTGAGTGACAGTTAAATACTTCCACAACCTCACTAACAGGTCTGTTTTTTTTCAGATATGGCAATTAAAAAATTTTTTTTTAATCTTTATTTTTGAGAGAGAGGGAGAGACAGAGCGTGAGTAGGGGAGGTGCAGAGATTGAAGGAGACAGAATCTGAAGCAGTCTCCAGGCTCTGAGCTGTCAGCACAGAGCCGGATGTGGGGATCAGACTGATGAACGGTGAGATCATGACCTGAGCTGAAGTCGGACGCTTAACCGACTGAGCCACCCAGACGCCCCTCAGATATGACAATTTTAATAAATTAATAAATGTTTTAAAAAGTGGATGGGAGGGTCTTTATATTTTCTTACAGTTTTATTGAGGCATAATTGATATACAAAAAAGTGTATATTTAATGTATACAATTTGATGAGTTTGGACATACGCAAATTCTGCTAGATGTACAAATATGTATTAACTATGATAACTTATTAGCAAGTTATCATACAAAAAATCATACGATCTCTTCCCTGAGCTTAAGGAATTCTGCTCTTAAGTGCTCAATCTATGCTTCATATCCAATATTCATTTGAAATAAAAGCAAGGCTCCTGTCACCCACAGATCTGACATTAGGCAGAATCTTTGAGAATTCATGACTAAACATGGAACCACATAGATATGTAGTTTAAGGCAATATATTCCTAATATATGCCTAGTGTAATATCCCTAATAAGATACCCTAAGATTAGGGGCGCCTGGGTGGCGCAGTCGGTTAAGCGTCCGACTTCAGCCAGGTCACGATCTCGCGGTCCGTGAGTTCGAGCCCCGCGTCGGGCTCTGGGCTGATGGCTCAGAGCCTGGAGCCTGTTTCCGGTTCTGTGTCTCCCTCTCTCTCTGCCCCTCCCCCGTTCATGCTCTGTCTCTCTCTGTCCCAAAAATAAATAAATGTTGAAAAAAAAAAAAAAAAAGATACCCTAAGATTAAAGGGTATCGGCCTCACCGGATTCTCATACCCTACTCCCACAAAGGCAAGAAGTGCCTTTAAAATATTATTAGCTTGGGATATCTGGGTTGCTCAGTCGGTTAAGTGTCCAACTCTTGATTTTGGCTCAGGTCATGGTCTCATGGTTTGTGACATCAAGCTCCACACGGGGCTCTGTGCTGACAGCATAGAGCCTGCTTGGGCTTCTCTTTTTCTCTTTCTCTGCCCCTCCCTGGTGTACCCTCTCTCTCAAAATAAATAAACATTAAAAAATATTATCAGCCTATATATATGTTATATAACTGTAATTTCACCAGTGAGAGCCCATTTGTAACATTCATCATGCTATTTAATAAAAACTCATTTAGGTGTCCAGTATGCTAATTTTCAAAGCACTTGTTCTTGATTGAGATAGGATATAGAAGAACATAGAGTACTTTCCCTTTGCAGAATGAGTATCTTGAAACATGAGTATCTAGGTTAGAATGGATTTTTTATATTTAAATATATTATCAATTTCTGAGCTAGAACTTGATCCGGTAGTTCTCATTCTTGACCATCTATTGGAGTCACCTATAGGAACTTTTAAAACTTTATACCAATACTGCACCTGCGGATCAAATCTATCAGACTCCCTGGAGGTGGCATCCAGGCATTGGTAGTTTTAGAAGTTCCCCAGGTGACTGCAGCCTGCAGCCCAGGTCAAGAACCATTGTCTTAATCCAAAGATGTAATAACATCACATTGTGCTGGAGTAAAGTAAATCATGGCTATCTTAAAACAGCTGCCCATTAGAACTACCCAGGAATCATTTTTAAAAAAGTGTGCTTAGACCTAATCCCAGACCAATTAAATCAGAATCAAGGGGGGAGGGGCCTGAATACTCACATCTTAAACCTTTCCAAGTGGCTCTAACATGCAGATATGTGCCCGTCTGCTGTGAAGGACTGTGTATGCATATGACTGCAGGCGGTGGGGCTGGAGGGGCTTCAGGAGGACAGTAGCTCCATGGCCCTTCCACTTGTGTGATGTGAGGGGCATCCCCTGTGGTTGGCAGGGGCTGGTTTAGCTCCCAGACCCTGGATACCAGGGGAACTTGCTAGTGTCCCAATGCTGACTCTCCTCTCCCTAAGCCAAGCTCCATTATGCTCTCATTTCCAGATCTCCTTCAAAGTAGATGTCTCCACTTGACCTGGAACATGGGGTGGGAGGCATAAAGATCCCTATCCCCAGTCATTCCCCCTCCACAGATGGACCCTGTCTGTCTGTGAAATCTACACAAGGATGCTTAAAGGTGACATGTGGGCACCAGCCCCACCTCCAAAACTGCCCCAGCCTCCTCTGTTTGCGTTTGTGTTTTCTTTATATCCTTCACGTAGCTGTTGTTTCCACCTACCCTTTTGAATAGGTGATAGGAGGGAGCTTCACAGGGTCATTAAGAAACACAGAGTTTAGAGTCATATCCTCTTGGGTTTGAATTCACCAGTTGTCTCCTGAGTGACCTTAGCCAGCCACTTGACCTCTCAGAGCCTGAGTTCCATCTGTTTAAAATAAAAAGGTCAAAAATACTTATTTCATAGATTTTTGTGCAGATTAATCAGATGATGCCTATAGGAGGCCTAGAATAGAAACTGGCATATAGTCAGACTTAATAAATTGCGTCTTTGTTATTGTTACTGCTATTATTATCTGGCTTGAGAATTCCAAGCCGGATATAGCTTGACTCTGGCCTCCTTCTGGAAGTATGGTTCTCAACCTTGGCTTTACTTTGGAATTCTCTATGGAGTGTTAAAAAAAAATACTGGGGCCTGGGCCCCACCCCAGGGATTCTGATACAATCATTCTGGGATGTGGCCTGAGTCTTGATTTAAAAAAAAAATTTTTAATGTTTATTTAATTTAGAGAGAGAGTGACAGAGCAGGAGTGCGGGAGGGGCAGAGAGAGAGGGAGACACAGAATCCGAAGCAGGCTCCAGGCTGTCAGCACAGAGCCCAAAGCGGGGCTTGAACCCACAAACAGTGAGCTCATGACCTGAGCCAAAGTCAGACGCTTAACCTACTGAGCCACCCAGGCGTCCCGTAGGTCTTGATTGCTTTAAAAGCTCCCCAGGTGGTTCTAATGTGCAGCCAAGGTTGGGAACGAGAGCCATGGTTCTTAAAGTATAGTCGCAGGACCAAAAGCATCAGCAGCACCTCAGAGCTTGTTTGAAATGCAGGTTCTCTGGCCTCATGTCAGCCCTCCTGAATTTGGAGAGGCAGGGCCCAGGGACCTGAGGGCCTCCTAGAGATTTTGATACCTAGTCGAGTTTGAGATCTGCTACTATAGAGAACCTGCCCTCCACCACCAAGCCTCTGGTGGCTCTCTTCGGTGGTATTCCTGTTGGCTGTGGGGAGACCCGTCTTTGGGGAGGAACTCTTTCCTACCAGTAGTGGTAGCGCTTCTGAGTTTCAGCCTACCTGTTGGAGGATCAAATTTAAAGCTGGTCCATCACTTAAATAAAATGGACACATGCATAACTGATTAACCAAGGAGAATGCATGTATACACGGGTTCACATTTATCGGGCATAGTTTTCAGCAAACAGTAGCATCAGACCTTATGCTTTGTTTTAAACCAAACAGAGGAACTTACCAGCTTCGTTTTCTTTGCATTTCATTTTTCTTGGTATTTATTTATCTATTTATTATTATTTTTAATAATAATATTAAAATGTATTTATTTTTGAGAGACAGAGTGTGAGTGGGGGAGGGGCAGAGAGAGAGAGGAAGACAGAATTCAAGGCAGGCTCCAGGCTCCAAGCTGTCAGCACAGAGCCCGATGCGGGCTCGAACCCATGAACCGTGAGACCATGACCTGAGCTGAAGTCAGAGGTTTAACTGACTGACCCACCCAGGCGCCCCTTTTTCTTGGCATTTAACAGCAGGCACTGAAAGCAGGATCTTGACAGGATAAAGCAAACTTTAAAGATAACCGTTGTTGTGACCTGACCTAGGCTGATTTGCCTATTCACAATGACTAGCTTCTTTTTGTTGCATGCTCCTGGTTTCCAAAGATTAGAGGTGAGGGCAGTAAGCCTCCTTGCCCAAAACCTTGCATCTGGGTGGTGTGTTACGAAGCAAGCAAGTCTTGGACCAAATTCAGCCACATGTAACAGTAACAAAATAACAAAACAGTAACAGAAAATAGACACAAAGATCAGTCAACCTGTTTGGTAAGCCCACTGAGGTGTGGCCCCTCTGGCCTTGAGGTTGAACAACCCAAAAGGTTCACTTTGAGGCAAAAATACCACAAGGTTCTGATCATTAGCTAAACCTTTCCAGCATCCCTGGCATTTTGGGTGCTGGACTTTCCTGGGTATGGTAGGATATTTTGCAACCCATGACCCTGAACGCTGCTAGCCATCCTTACTACCCCCTAGTCATTGTGATAACCCCCAAAGCCCCGCCTCCCCCAATTTCCAGGTCTCCGTAGTCTGATACATGTAGGATCAAATGGAGTTCTTTACCTAAAGCATCACTCCAAAGGTGTTAGGGTGCTGGGTTTTGATACCAGATTTTTCAAAATATTCTGGTGCAAGGCAGAATATTTCTTGAATAACTCGCATTTTGCCAATGAAACATTATTTCTAATATCCCTATGCTAATTAACAATCTCAATATGCGGCTTCAGGTAGTGGTATTTAAAGCAAGCACTTGTCACGGTGCTTGTCGCTGGAGTTGGAGTGGGGGCTCCTGATTAGGGTCTTTCAAATGCTAACCAGCCATCTCTGGAATATGGATTCTTGATTAGGGTACTTCACATATTAATTAACTGTTTCTAGGGTATAGATTACTGTTAATTTACACCTCATATTTCTCGCTATCTGTGCTGAAGCATGTAAATGTAAATGACAGATAAGGGACTATACCTCAGAAGGGAAACCTCTTGTGTTGTAGGTGTGGAAATAAGCACATGTCTGGTGGGTGATCCAGCAGTAGGTGTAAGACGGCCATGGAACACGCACTGCCTTCCACCCAAGGGATACTGTGACTAACTGTCTTGGTTTACCAGGACCGAAGGGCTTCCTGGGATCTGAGGCTTTCAGTGCAAACACCAGGATGGTCCTGGGCAAACTGAGACAGTCGGTCACACCTGCCAGAGACTCCGCTTCTAGCAAGCGATCGTAAGGTAACAAGCCAGGAAAGGTTCCATACAGTAGGTGTTAGTTGTGAAAGTGCAGATTTGGAAGCAGGTTACAGAATTAGCAATGGGGAATTTTTTGAGTAAATTTGGTATATCCATCAGATGGAGTATTACGGTTGTAAAAAAAACTCATGTTCTGTATTAGTCACCTCAGGCTGCCATAACGAAATACCACAGACTGGGTGCCTTCAACAACAGAAATTTATTGTTTTATTCTCCAGTCCTGGAGTCTGGAAGTCCCAGATGAAGGCCTGGCAGGGTTGATTTCTGGGGAGGGCTCTCTTCTTAGGTCGTAGCTGGTTGCCTTCTTGCTGTGTTGTTCTCTTGAGGCAGAGAGGGTGAGCCAACTCTCCCGTGTCTCTTCTGTTAAGGACACTAATCCCACCAGATTAGGGCCCTCCCTTATGACCTTATTTAACCTTAATTACTTCCTTACTCCAGACACAGTCACACTGGGGGCTTAGGGCTTCAACATAGGAATTTTGGGAGGACAGATTTCAGCCCACAGCATTCTCAGAGACCACTTGTGGAAAAGAAGTATATACACAACATATTGGAAGTTGAAGCCACAACACAGTGTGCATGGTATGATCCAGAAAAACAAGTCAGAAGAAAATGTCTATGTCTATAGGAAAACTGGGAGGCTACATAGCATGTTAAAAAATGGACATAAAGCTGATGTTAAATTCCTTTACACTTTCTGCAGTTTTCTGTACTCTTTTATTTCAAAATTTTAAAAGGTTAACATGCAGTATTGTTTAAATAAAAAAAATTGTAGCTTAAAAAATTCAAGTTCTAGGTGCACCTGGTGGCACTTAAGTGTCCAACTCTTGATCTCAGCTCAGGTCTTGATCGCAGGGTCATGAGTTCAGGCCTCACGTTGGGCCCCGTGCTGGGCTTGAAGCCTATTTAAAAAACAAACAAACAAAAAAAGATTAAAAAAAAGATACAAGCTCCAGAAAAAAAGATAAATTAAAAAAATAAAAAATAAAAACACAAGCTCTGGTTAGACTGCTATCAGACCAGGGGAGAATGGGTATGGCATCTATTAGGGAGAAACACAGGACCTAGATTAGTGGTGACTGGAAATGAACACGTAAAGAGGGAATCTGGGATATTTCTGTAGCCCTGAATTGAATATTCCCTGTATAATTTGGCAAATTCAGCCTTGCTATCTTGAGAATGGATAGTGGTTAAACATCTGGTATTGAGAACTGACCATCATGGCTAGAATCCTAGCCCCTTGCCTTGCTGTCTGTCTGTCCTTGGGCACGTTTCTGTCTGTCCCAGGTGTCTGTCTGTCAGTCGGGAATAACACTAGTGCCTGTTTGTGAGGTTTTGGCATGTTGTGGGGTTAGGATGAGTTATTACATGAAAGGCCTCAGAAAAGTGCCTGCCATATAGAAAGGTGTTCAATAAAGCAGCTATTGTTGCTATTATTATCTTTCTCCTATGAATGCCTAGATTTGCATCTTAGGCAACACTTAGAAATTCTTATAACATCATGGCTTTGGACACCATTTCCCCTGTCTCTTTGGGAGGGGTTTGTTCATTGTCGTTAGACCCGTTAGGCCTGATGAATAAAAATGGGACACCCAGGTAACTCTGAATTTCAGATAAACAACAAATAATTTTTTAGTCTACGCATGGTCAAATATTGCCCAGGGCATACTTATACTAAAAAAGTATTCATTGTTTATCTGAAATTCAAATTTCACTGGGTGTTCTCTATTTTATCTGGCAATCCGAATTGTTATAGATGTGACGGCAACATGGAAAAGAAAGCCAACGATGGAACTTTCTTAATGAGATCCTGCTAAGCCAAGCCTGCCCTGCTGAATTCCTGGTGTTGGCATTGTCTTTATAGTGGGGGGTGTGCGAAGTAACCTATGCGTAGGTCCTGGCTTGGCACATGGCACAAGGTGCGTGCACCACAAATCTGGCAGGAGAGCCTACCCTTTATTAGCCATGTGACTTTGGGGAAATGACATAATCTCTTTAAGCTTCAGTATCCTCAAAGGTGAAATGGGGCTGAGAATAAGACCTGGTTCGGTGTGAGAATTGGTTGGAATGAGATAATTCCCAGCCCGTGGGAAGCGTGGCCTCTGAGGGTGATGTGAGGGTGGATTTTAGAGCGCAGTAGCAGGGAGGTGGGTCGTCCCCAGAGCTTGCAGCGGGGAAGTGAGAGGTGCATTCTCCTGGTTGCCAGAGCCCTCTATGTTCATGAGCTTTCTTGTCTGGAGAAACAGTAAATACGGCAGGAAAATGATCTCCACTTCACTTTCCCCACTCACATCTGGCTTGAGTGCATCTAGTTGGCAGAATCTAATTTGTATGGCAAACCCTTAGCTGCAAGCGAGCCATGGCGTTGAAATGTCTGTTTCCAGCCTCCTCTGAAGGGGAAGATGTCTTAGGAGTGGAGTGGATGCTGCTCGACCCAACAAAATGTCATGACAGTGAAGGTTTCTGTGAGAGTAGCTATCTGTGTTGGGATCGAGATCTCCAACTCCCCACCCAATAGCACTCAGCATCAGCCCTCTTCTCTTGCTGCTAGGGTACTCTTTGTGTTTGAGACTCAGCCTTGATTCTCCTCTTCCGCTGTCTTCTACTCTCTTCCTCCCTGGGTGCCAGTCTCCATCCTGACCCCAATCTAGGGTCTGACACTTGGTTATCGTTGCCAGACTTCTCAGGGTTGCCAACCTGAGTTTCAGAGCATTGCCTCCCCTGGATCCCTTCTCTTTGTGCCCCACTGTGAGATAACTTTATTCTGCTCTTTGAAGTGTGCCCTTTACTTACAGATGGCACTTTTTATCACCTGGAGTTTGTCTGCTCAGGCCTACCCTGCCTGTGACATTGCCCTTGAGCCTGGGCTCCATTTGCCTACCCCATGGTTTTCCCCTCTTGCTATGGTTAAGGGTTATGAGAGAGAAAAGGTCCCCGTGGACCAAACCCAGGCAATGAGAATTCAAAGCCACAGAGCACGAGCCTACCTGCAGCCTGTGTGCTCCTGGATATGGGGAGCAGTAACAGCTCTCAGCCTCCAGGTCCGCGCTGTCAGCCAGTCACTTTGCATATTAAACTGCTGCTGAACTCTTAAGGAGCAGCAGCCCCACCATTTGTTAAAATCGCAATGCATCCCTTCTGCTGCCAAAGATGGAACTGTAATTTCCCTCTCCTCTCAAAATAAATACTTTGCGTGGTTCTGAAAAATTTTAGCAATTAGCTTGTACCATCACCTTTAATTAGCCACTGGCAAACACAATTAAGATAATAAAGCTTACCGAGGGGGAAGCATGAATAAGCACCAGATTCTAAATCTACTGGGGAAGTGACCCTGATGAATCATTTAATAGGTTACCGTAATGTAATTTTGCAAGTTTGTTGTATACACCACCGAGAACATATTAAGTGGGGCTGAGCCATAAGAGAGTCTTAATGATTAATTTGCCATATGCTCCTGAAAATCTCATTTTTTTGACAAACAATACACATCTACTCTCTTTCTTATTAATAAAACCATCAAGAAAACCCACTTTTCTTTCCATCTCACTAATGACTCCCTCTAACTTGCATGGATATCCAGGGATTGGTCTTTTTTTTTTTTTTTTAATTATATCTAAATTCCCATGGCAGTTAGAACACAGCTATTTACTCTCTTATGTATTTGACTTCAATTGTTGGCAATTGCTTTTTAATCATTTTTTATTGGCTATTCCACAGTGACATCATGGGGAAGATAATTGTTATTCCTTTTTATTTACAGAGTAAATGATGCTTCAGGGTTAAGTGGCATGCCCTGAGACCTCTGTGAGAGGAAGTCTAGATTAGAACCTAGCCTTAAGATTCTCAGCACATCTGACCCAGAAGAACTGAGAATGGAAAGTCACTACTCGGAATGGCAAAATAGGACCAAGAGTAGGGAGTCCTGCCTCGGAGCAAGACTGTCACCTCTCTGAAACTCATTTTCCAGATCTGTAAAATGGGCTTACCGGGGGACATTGGCATGAGGATCCAATAAAATTGTGCCTATGGGAAGGCTTTGGGGGGTTGTACACACTAAGGGATGGCAGATTCACTGGAAGGAGAGGCTCCTTTTCCCCTGCCCCCTTCTCCTACAGGATGGATGTCTCACTGGTCTCTGGGCAGATCAAGTTGACAATTTGGTCTTGCTCTTCTTCCAAGTGGGTCATTGCTTGTGGGAATCTGCTGCTGGACACACAGTTTGGCCACAGTGAGGATGTCCCTGCTCTCCTCTATCTGGCTTAGATACCACAGCACTGAGCTTTCTTCAAGCAAAGGCGTACAGGCCTGGAATGTTCAAGCAGGTCTTTACTGTAGGCAGTTCAGGTGATTACGTGAAATCTTGCAGAACATGGGACAAGCTGACGTGGGTTTGGGGAACAGATCTCAGCCTAGCTACGTTGTCCCCTCCTATCACAGAAGGGATGAGGTGTCACCACTCAGGGGGCATTGGGGGTGAGAATGAGGGTGTCCTTACATGGAGATTCTTCTGGCCTGTGAACCTCCTCAAATCGTCCACTCCCTCCCTGTGCTTCTAGAGACAGTCTCCCTTTAACTCACAACCTGTTGCAGTTTCCCCCTTGTTTCAAACCCTTTGTGCCACTGCTTCCTAAAAAACTAATCAGCCTCTTCTCAGTCTCTCTTAATGTCTGGTAAATTTTGCATAGTCCTTAAAAGTTTTAGTAATTAGATTGTAGCATCACCTCTGGCCGTTGGCAAACATACTTGAAGTAATGCGTGTCAAAGGCCAGGTTCTTCCCTGGCCTATACAGCACCTTTGTTCAAATCAGAAAAAGGAGCCCCCTTGAGCAGGCACAGTGCTTAGGACCTGGGTAGTACCTTTGTGGGAGGGAAAAAGTTTCTCCTTTCTCTCAGTGGGTGCAGTGCTGACAAGGCACATGGTTTGAACTCCAGAGAATAGGCTGTATTTCAGTACCCTCCCCAATTATCCCTTAGCCAGGGGCTTTTGTGCAGTGCACAAACTGGACAACCATACGTGGAGGCCCTATCAATGGCTTTCATGCTCATATACAGCTGGGGCTGAGGAAAGGTGGGCTCTGTATCAGGGTTGGGCGGCTCTCCTTGCCTCTCCCAACACACAGGCAGGGAAAATGAGCTTGGTTTATATTAATGAGGGTGTCATAGGTTGAATCGTGACCCTCAAAAAGATGTGTCCAAGTCCTAATCCTGGGAACCGGTGAATGTGACCTTATGTGTAAAAAGGGTTTTTGAGATGGAGTTACAACTTAAGGATCTTGAGGTGAGATCATCTGGATTGCCTGGGTGGGCCTTAAACCCAATGGCAGCTGTCCTTACAAGAGTAAGGCAGAGGGAGATTAGGTGGCATAAGAGGAGGATTTACAAAGGAACACAGGGAGAAGGCCAGGTGCGGGTGGAGGCAGAGATCCATGCACGTGCCAGCCAAGGACCCCAAGTGACACCAAGAGCGACCAGAAGCCGAAGAGGCAAGGAAGAGAATCCTGCTCCGGCTCCCCGGCCCCGCCCTGCTTCCCTGCCCCAGACCAGCAGGACTGCTGCTGTGCTGACACTGGTTTGGAACCTGTGGTCTCCAGAACTGGGAGAGAATGAATTTTGCTGTTTTCAGCCACCTGGATTGTGGTCATTTGCTATGGCAACACTAGGAAACTAATAGGGGGGACTGAAGGCAAGACTCGACAATTTTCCTTTCTGAATTATAACTGGTCCTGTCCTGGAGTGACTAAAACCAAGCACATTTTATCCTGTGTGGACTTCTTTCCTTCCTTCCTTCTGGCCCTGACTGTCCTCAGCTTTGTAAGAGAAGTTATTCCTCATTTTATTGTAACTGTCTTGAAAGCCCACACTGCTTTTGTTGGATTGAAAACACAGCATAAGCCTGATTCCTGTCCTTCTCAAGTTTATTCAAGAAATTAATATATCTCTATTAATATACTCTCTTTTGAACTCACACCACAACCTTATTTTGCTAGGAATGTTTTTCTATACTGGCCTAAGTTATAATCAAACCACCTTCCTTTGATTTACCCTTGGCAGTGAGAGAGAGGAATCTGAACCTACCCTTGGGCAGATTTTAAGCACTTCTAACCCATTCTTTTCCCCGCCAGGCTGTGCGGTGATCAAAAGCCTGCTCTGGGTGTTACTAAGCTCCACACCATCCAACACAGTACAAGGCATAGGGCAGATGTGCAGGAAGTGTTTGTTAACTAGGGCCACCAGCCATCCTGGTTTTCCTGGGACGGAAGGGGGATGTTAGGTGTTCAGTGTTAAAACTGGAACAGTCTTTGGCAAACCAGAATGGACAGTTGGTCATCCTAGTTAACTAACCAAATGAATGAATTGCCCTGATGCCATTGCCCTTGGGGACACCAAGACTTGGTCAAGTCTCCCAATATGAAGCTATTTGGTCCTAGTGCCCACCCCACCCTCCTTCCTGGGCCTCCAAGCCTCCCGGGGTCCTTTCTTCTCCAGTGACTTCCCTCAGCCAGTGCTGCCCCTCAGGCACCAGCTCTGGCCGGGTCCCAGGGGTCCCCTGCTTAATACTCTCCAAGTGTATCACTTGCCTATTTTATCCTCTGTATCCTTTTCTAGCTGGGTTTCTCCGACTGCTTCTTAAATATCAAACTTCTCCAGGATTCTGTCCTTGGTCCATTCCCAGATAGTTCGTGGATGACCTCAAGAACTGAAATTTACACAAAACAACCCAAACAGAACTCCTTGCATGCCATTACCAATTCCATCGTTTTTATACCCAACATTCCATCGATCAGCAAGTTCTGCTGATTTCCTCTTTTGAATAAATGTTAAACCCGTTCCCTTTACCCCATCCCCATGGTTGCTGCCATATGTAGAACCCTATCATTCCCTGTATACGATTCCCCTTTCCAATCTTAACCTTTCCAGTTTATCCTTTTCCTTGCCTCAGAGTGATTGTTCTAATATGACTACATTTCTCCCTCACTTAAAATGTGCCACTGGCTTCCTGAGCTTCAGCAGGATTCAATTCTAACTTTCTTACACTGGCACATGAACCTTCCTGACCTGCCCCTGCCCAAGTCTGGCTTCATCTGTCACCTCTTGGCCATCACAGAACCCACATTTCTGTCTCCACAAACCAGTCCTGCTGCCGCTACGACCAGACCCTTGAGCCTACCTGTCCCTCTGTCTGTGCTGCCCTCCCATCCTCCTCCACCCAGCTGCCTTGTGCGAGGCCATGCTTGCCTCCATGACCCTGGTAAGCTGGGAAAGGAGCCTCCTTTGTGCTGCCCAGCAATGTGTGTTTACTGCTCTCCCAGCACTCACTCACCTGCTGTTACCCCTCACTGGGGGGTGAGTGACCCAAGTGCAAGGCGATCTTATTCACCTTTGTCTTCTCTCAGCACTTGGCATGATGTAGGTACCTGTGCTGAATTTGTCCACCTGGAACCTCAGAATGTGACCTTATTTGAAAATGGGGCCTTTGCAGAGGTAATTCGTTAAGTTGAGGTCACACCGCATTAGGTTGGGTCTCTAATTCACTATGGCTGGTGTCCTAAGAAGAGGAAGAAGAAAGGACACACAGAGAGACCCAGACACACAGAGAGATGACAGTCCCATGACAGCAGTTAGAGATTGTAGTGACGCAGCTACAAGGCAAGGAACTCGAGAATCGTTGGCACCCACCAGACACTATGGGACAGGCAAAGAAGGACCCTTCCCCAGAGCCTTCAACAGGAGCATGGCCCTACTGAAACCTTGGTCTTGGGCTACTGGACTCCAGAACTGTTGTTTTAAGCCACCGAATTTGTGGTACTTTGTTACAGCAACCCTAGGAAGCTCATCCAGTACTCACATATTTGGTTGGCTCGATGAATGATGTAACCCCCTCTTCTCCTTCCTCACAGCCATTGGGAAAGGCCTCTGTCAACTCTGGGTTGAAATGTTCTGCTGGCCTTCTGATTGGTCTCCCTGTGTTAGCTAAATGGAGCAGTATGGTGAGCTTATGACTCCAAATGGATCCTGTGTTTTGGGGGCTGATTATCAGAGAATTTTTCTCTCGTGACCCAACTACAAGGTTAGCTGAATCCTGGTGCTAAAAATGTCACCTCTGCCCTGAGCAAGGCTTTCATGCAAGGCTGTGTTGGGGCACCTGAAAGGACAACGATCCCGGGTATCATTGAGTTCACACAGCAAGCCACATGCCTGTTTTTGCACCTGCCTGCTAATAAATGAGAGTCTGTGTGGCAGAATTCTGTCTGACACCTGCTTTCATTATAACATACAGAGACCTGTGGCCTGAAGACCTCATGCATGTACGTGGTGAATGACAAAATTGACTCGGGTCAGTTCTAACTAACCATGAAGGTTGTAGAAAGAACTCCAGTTTCAGAACAAGACAAATTTGGACTAAAATCCCAGCTCCACCACTGACTGCCGGAATCACCTATGATGTTGCTTCAGAGGGTGGTGACAATGGGCCGCACCCGCCTCACCAGGTTATTGCTATAATTAAGCTAGATCAAGCATGCAGAAGGCTGTGGGTGCTGCAGATGTTCCCTGTTATCCAGTAGCTTGCGTGCTGTCACACAGTTAAGGTGTGAAGTGCTGTCTGGGGTCTCAGCCCTGGGGACAAGGCTTTTTTTCCCCCTGAAACGGAGACAGTGGCCTCTAATGAGGGCCTTAAGCATTAATTAGGAATCTGGGATATACCACCTTATGCACTCTTATATGTTTTCTACTTTGATCCTCACAAAAGCCTTTTAGTATAAAAATTCTCATCCTCATTAAAAATATACGTTAGCTTTGGAACTGAGGCTCAGAGAGGGGGTACAGCTCCCCACAGCACTGGAGAGTAATGGTTCTCAACCTTGGCCTCAGGTGAGAGCTTTGCAAAATCCCCAGTGACACCGGAATGGCTGAGCCTGGGGTCCAGGCATCAGACCTTGAAAAAGCTCCATAGGTGGCTCCAGAACGCAGCCACGGTTGAAGCTCTGTGCTCTAGAGTTTACGTGCCACTTTCCCCCAAATGAAGTACCTTGAACTTTTCTTCCCCTGTGAAGACAGCAGAGTAGATGTCCTTGCCCCCACTCTGCAGGTGGGAACACCAAGGCTCAGAGAAGATTCTAGAAGGGCCATGGCATTTTCTGATTCTGTTCCGATGCTCTCTGTTCCTGTGGTATGAGGAGGGGCTGTGCCATGTTGCCGGCCTTGCCAGTGCCCTTTCGGTGCCTATCTGCACCTGCAAGAAGGCTGACTTGGGTCCATGGAACGGTTTGCCACTAAGTAGCCAGAGCAAGGTTCCAGTGGCTCTGTCCCCAGCACCCACTGCCTGTCCCGTCTGCCCAACCCTGTCGTTCCCGGGTTCCCTGTAGCACGGAGCAGAGGCTGAGGGGTTTTCCATACGGGCTTGTCAGATCCATTGCACTCCCGCCTGTTTTTCCATCTGCCTTGTCACAGGGTGCGTGGTGCGGGCTCGCCTTTGCCAAATGCTTTAGAGGCTCTGGAAGAGAGAGAGCAGCATGAGCCCAGAGTGTTTACACCATGGGAAAAGCTGGGCTTTTCCACAGATCAGCCCTCCCCCTGCCTGCAGGTTCTCATGCCCCACATGATTCCCAGGGGTCCACCAGCAATTAAGACACAGTTCTGGAAAGCAGAAGGCTCTGACAGCCCCACAAATCAGCCTCCGTACCCCCCTCCCCACTCCTCCCAGCCCCTCCTAGGACAATGCTATCTAGTCATCTTGAGCAATGCAACCAGAAAACCCCAACGTAGTGAAAGAAAACAGAGGCCTCTCTTTCTGGCTGCTGGTGCGATTTCAATTGAAAGCCCTTCTCGAGCAGGAAGAAGCAGTGCTGCCTTGTCCCTAACAAAAGCTGACCTCTTCCTCGGCGGCGTTCGGTAGGCCCAGAATCAAGCTGGGGTTATTTCCCCACCATCGCCATAGTCATAGCAACAGCTGTGATTAATGCCGTGGCCCATTAGAGGGATAATGTCAGCCCTAATCAGAAACGCCTCAAGTATCTCTCTTTGCATTTTGGTAAATGGCGTAATCACATTACGGTTCGATGTGTCTGGGAGCTGATTGCTGTCGCGAAAAGTCTGCCTGATTTTCCAGGTTAAGGGGTGTCAGGGGACCCGGCATGCAGCTAATCACCGTGCATTGTCGGGAGTGTTTGGAGAGAAGACGGAGGGCACAGAGGCCGCCTGGTATGTGCTGCCCTACTGTTCCTTCTGGGGCGACAGGAGTGCTCTGGGCTGGTGGTCTGTTTGCAAGGGGTGCCTTCCTGAAGGAGATGGGCTGCGAGTTGGAGAGAGGTGGTATTTAACTGTTGTGGTGACGCATAAAGAAAGCAGAGACATGGCTGGGAAGAAAGGGCAGGCGGCTGAGTTGGGCTTGGCCGTTCCTGCCCTTGTCCATCAAGCTTGTGATGGACAGTCAGCCTCGGGTCATGCCACTGGGCTGGAAAACTGGCAGGAGAGCCCCTCTCTGGCCTGAAGATAGGAAACGGCAGGGGTGACATGCACTGCAAAGGCACATAATGAGTGTGGACTTGACTTGTCATAATAGCACTTGGCTGCTGGCAGGCCCTGCTTCGCTGAAGACGCTGTTGAAGCTTCCCACTCAAGGGTAGATTCTTGCTGCACCCTGGGGAGAGGGGGACTTCCCCACCTCTCTCCTTTTACTAGTAGGGAAACCAAGGCAAGGAGAGGTGACGTCTCTCATCCCTGCGTGCGTATACTGAATCAGTGCTAGGTTTCCCCTCCCAAGGGACCTTTCTGACTCGCTACCTCCTTCTGCCTTCCAGCCTAGCCGCTTTTGTCTGTGCATGTCCGTGGGTGACAGAAACAGTAAATCGTCACCACCAATATTGAAAGATTAAGAGGAGGACCTGAGGAAATATGCATTGAGCCCCTAGAGGCTATTTTTAGATGCTCCTGGGAGGTTTTAAAAAAGGACTCACACAGTTAACTATTTATGACTTTCCGAATGCAGAACAGAAATAGAAGGCTGCACTTAAGCTTCTCCAATGCTCGAGAAGTAAAATTCTCTCAGAGGCCTGAAACCACTTTGGGGCCATTAAATTTACTGTCTCTTGGACGACACTTAATATCTAGCATAACGTTTTTATTTTTGGCCCTGACACTAGTTTTTTTCCTTGGTGTTGAAAATTATCCCAGGAGTAGCTGAGGAAATTGAGTCAGTGAATGAGAACTATCTCAGAGTCACAGGGCTGGTCTGTGACCAAGCCCTGGTGGAAACAAATCTCTTGCAGTCGGGCCAAAGTTCACGTCAGCTTAATGTCCCAGGGCAGACTTGGGGTATGGAATGTTCCTCAGGGAGGACCCAGCCCAACAAATGGACAAGACATGACACCATGAATCAACCAAACTCTGTCTTCCATCTTTCTTTGCTCCAATCCAACTTTCTGCATGGAAGGGTCAATATTCTTCCCAAGGAGATGTTGGATTAGACATATTAAAGGATGCGGGCTCACTGCCTACCCTAAAGCCGTACAGACTGGTGCTGCATTATGAGTAGGACAGAATGAGTTTCCCAGACTGGGATGTAGCTCAGTTCCCAGGGGACCTAGCAGTGTTTTCCCAACTGCTCTCTGAAGCACCATGGTGTCTTCCCAGTAGCCAGGACTCTTGATCATCCCTTCCTCTAAGTTCAACTATCAGGGAATTGGAAATTAAAGCAAATCAAAGATGTAGGACCTTGGCCCCACACAGCTAGTGGCTTTAAGCTAAACCCACAAGGGGCCAACATTTGTCTGAACAGAAAACCACAGAGGCACGAATTAGCGTTATGGTCAGTTGCCATCTGGACCCTGCTAGCACCCTCGCCCCAGAAGGCATCTGTGCTGACTGCCCCACTGCCTATTGGTTCAGTTTAATGCCAGTCCCTGAGACAATCCTGATGTAGTCTTGTCCTGACAGGGCTGCTGAGACCCGGGGCCCAATGGTCCAGCCTTTGTTACTGCCTCCCTGGGCCATGCCTCCTGTTTCTGGTGACAGCCACACCAAGTATTTGGCATTCCAGAGGTGAGCTCTCCCTAGCCAAGGAGGCACAATGGACCATATGGATCTTCTACCTGACGCCCACTCTCACTTGACTTGTTAGTCTTAACAGTGCTACCATTTTACACTTCCTATTGGCTGGTCTGGCTCTGACCACATTTGGAATCTGCTTCCCTCATCAGACACTGCTACCTCTCCAGGACCAGAGGCTATAGTTAGTTCTATTTCTGTTGACAGCTGCCTCCTATAGTCCGAGCTCACTCCTTCTCCCTGACCACACGTGCAGCATCCTTGTTACTACCTTGCACAGTCCCGGAGTGTCAACTTGTCTGACTTCTTCCACCAGGCTGTGAGCTCCGTGACAGCAGACATCTTGTTCATTTTTCTCCTCATTGTATCCCCAACCCCTAGCACAACACAGAAATGTTTTATACAAATTTGATAAACAAAAGCATAAATGAAAAAAGAATACACCATTCCTAGAGAGAGAAGTGAACGCTCACTTGATTTTGTTGATATCCATCCGTCTCTGTTCATTTAAGCTGAAAAAGCAAGCTCAGAATTCAACCCTGGCAAAATTTTGTCACTTCTGAAAAGATAATCTCTTTACAAAGACCTGTGCTGGTTACAAAAGAGATCTCACAATAGAAAATTTGTCCCTTTTGTTTGCTTTATAATTATCTTTAATTGCTCACCACTCTGCCAATTAGTGAAGTCTTCAGTTGCCTCAAATAAAGAAAGAGAGTTGGCTTTAGAGTTGGTTTGGAGGGGAAATGACACTTGATTAGAGATGATGAGGTGGCTCTGGTCACTTATTGCCTATGTAGCTTTGAGTGAGTCATGAAGTATCTCTCTGCTTTGTCCTCATATGGAAATTGTGGTAGTTGGACTCAGTAATCACTAAGTTTCCCCCAAGGTTTATTGTTCTATTGACCTATAAATTAGATTCACTAATACAAGTCCCAAAGCGTGTCCTTTCTGTCTTGCGTTTTGCCCAAATCGGAAGTTCAGGGTTAAAGCTATTTTGCAGTTTTCAACATGTTGCCACCAGGTGGCAGGAGCGTGCCACAGTCCTTTTGTCCCAAGCACAAAGAGTGTGAGCATCTTACCAGAGGCTGAATTAATAGTAAGTAGTTTTCTAAGCTGGGAGGCCAGAGTCTGAGTTTGTGAAATAGCAAAACATCTGTTTATGAAAACATTTCGTCTTATGCAAAACAACAATTTCAGGGTTAGCAATGGAATGCCCAAGGACCCAGATTTGTGTGGTTCAGAATTTTGGGGCCCTGGTTGCTCCACTTCTAGTGGTCTTCCTACTCCCTCTTTGTATCTGAGGGAGTCAGTGGAAGCTGTCACCCCAGCAGCAACTGTAGCATTCAATGTGCAGTGGCAAGAATCATGTGCTGAACCAGGATTCATGGATTTTATCCTGTTTTTGTTGTTGTTGTTGTTGTTGTTGTTGTTGTTGTTACTGCTGTTCTTTCCTATTTCCTTCCAGGCAAGAGATAAGGGCTGAGCCCAGGCAAAGTTGGGATAGCTCCTTAAGTCCTTTAAAAAAAAAAACACCTGTTTGCTTAATTACCATAAAATTTTGCCTAAACATAAACTCAGCAAGAGAAATTCCATCCCTTCCCCTACCCCCGCCCCTTGGGTAATTTTATGTGTCAACCTGACTGGGCCACAGATCACCTATTTAGTCAGACATTATTCTGGATATGTGTGAGGGTGTTTCTGGATGAGTGTAACATTTGAACTGGTAGACTGAGTAAAGTGGATTGCCTTCCCTAATGTGAGTGGATTTCATCCAATCAGCTGAAACCTTGAATAGAACGAAAAGGCTGATCCTCCCAAAATAAGAGAGAATTCTTCTCACCTAGGTGCCTTTGAACTGGGACACTGGCTTTCTTCCTGCCTTTGGACTTGAACTGAAACATTGGCTTTTCCTGGATCACCAGCTTGGCAACCCACCCTGCAGATCTTAGGACTTGTCAGTCTCTGTAATCATGTGAGCCAATTCTTTATAATAAATTTCTTTACATATATAAATCTCTTTACATACATATATCTTTTTACACACACACACACAAACCCCGCCACCATCTACTCTCCTCTCCCATGCTGAACTCAGAAGCTACTGTGTGAACTCTGATTCACGACCGTTTGCCGTTCTGCTTTCTAGGTTACTAGTCTTGGGATGTTGTTTAAGGATCCCCTGTTCCTTCTTTCCTGTCCTGTTAGTGCTCTAATTGTAGTAATAAAGCTAGCTTATCAAAAGGGGCATGAATTGCAGAGAAAGGCTCATGAGAATCCAAGACCAGGAACCCAAGTTCCCCCAGGCTTCATGGGAACCTGAATGGAGATATCACACAAAAGGACTGTTCTATCTCTGGCTGACCTCCTGGCTTCACTTAAGACAGCCCTGCTGCCCTCTGCTCATGACCTCTAGTCTCACCTGTCTGTTGGTCAGTTTCTTCCAGGCTTCAGTAGCAGATGGTCCATAATGGCCACCCAGATCCTTCTACAGTGGGGTAACTCTTGATAATCCTTTTGACTTCATTGCCAGCTGGAACTGGCCTATGTGAATTTTAGCTTGACATCCTGAAATAGAAATATAATTGGCCTAACTCATCTTCTTTGAGCAAGGCCACACAAGTCATGGGCTCGTAGTCTATAGAACAGGCCCTGTTGGGGCTGTTGGCCACCCTTTTTCTTTGCCACGTGGTACAGAGTCTGGCTGTGTCTGTTCAGCAGGGACCTGCAGTGGGAGATAGGGGCAGGCCAGGTATCCTGGTACACAGTCCATCTAACTTCTGCTACTCTGGCTTATTTCCTGACTTCTCTTTTTAGTTCTTATCATCCAGAGCTCTGGAATTGATCCAGCTTCCTCTATTTTCTAATCTGTAATCAATTCTTTGCTTTCCTCCACCACCTAGTGTAGTACCTAACACTTAAAAAGTGCTCAACAAATATTTGTAGTATCAAAGTCCACCAGTCAGAGACCTCCAGGAGCATGTCTATAGTTAAACAAATGTAGGTTTATTTAGCTTGCTGCAGTAGAGGAGAATACATGGTGCCTTGGTAAGAGAGCGTGGGAAGGCTTTATTGGAGGATTTGGGTGACTCTAAGGAAAGACTAGAGAAACAGGAACTAGTTTTGAATTGGATGCCATTAGGAACTGAGGGTAATTCAGCAACTTGGTATCTCAGAATCCTTCTTCAGGAATTAGAAAGAGCAAAACAGGGCTGGGGATGTCATTGGTAAGAAAGCAACAATCTCTCAGAAGTAATTTTTTCAACCCCCGTATGGCCTTGCCTCTGTTTGGTTAGAAACACTATTTATCACAGTCTAGCTGACAGCAGGGTTGATTTCTACTTCTCAGTTAAATGAAAAACAAAAATAATAATAACAATGAATATTTAACTTGACCCAAATGTGGAAGCAATTGCAATGGGTCACAGGCACAACTGAGATGCCATTTTGGTCAAAGTGATCCTTCACATTATCTGTCTTTTAGGTGGTTGCTTTTTACTGACTTTGAACAAAATTGGCCTTTTGTATAATGATGTGACACAGATTCATCTGAGGTTCCATCTTCAATTTGGAAATAAATGGTGATGTCTGTTTTCCACTGTTGTTATTTTTACCCCTCATTATTTTGATTGTTCATTCAAGGATACTGTGCAGTTGGTCCATGTTCCCCTTTAGATTCCAGATATCATGTGCATGAAGTTAAGAACAATGGGCCAATGACTTACTGAATTCGCAGTACCAAGCTTATGTGACTCACCTTTTTTTCAGCACATTACCCCATCTGTTCGCATGAGCCATTTTTAAGCAAGAGCACCCTGGCCTGGTGTGTGTACAATTGATTTTTGGAATCTTAATAGAAAACTTCATGTATTCTTACTCACAATACCTTATTCATTTTCATTCAGCATTCTAGAAGGTTAGAAAAAATACCTATCATATTTGCAATCCCTCTGACGTTTTTTGTCACTTACAATTTGGTTAACGTCTTCTCTGTAATTCACTCATAACACTGACCAAAAGTTGAACAGGCACAGGCATGGAAGAACATAATTCCTCCAGCTTCGGGAAGTCATCAGCAACACTCCCCTGATATGGTTGTTGGACTGTTTTTAATATAATTAACCAATTCACATTTCACCCCTGTATGTGCTTGGATAGACTTTGGAACCTTTGGCAATTGTGCCTATTCAGAAGGTTACTGCAGTACAGAGAGCCTTGGAGAAGATGGGTGGGGGGGGGGGGGGCAGAAGAGGCTTGGAGGGGGTGGGGTGGGAGTGAGGATACCAGTGGAGATTGCAAGAAATAATTCATACTTGAGGTCATCAGCTCTTAAACTAGGGTGGGGTGCCTTTGGAAATGGACAGGGAGGTATTGTTGCTAGAAAAATTGTGAAAGGAAAATTCAGCAGGTCCCTGTGAACAAATGAATACAGGAAGAAATGGAGGAAAGAGGAGTTTAGAGCCTAAGTTATTCGGATGGTGTTTTTATTGCTGGAAATGTAGAAGCCTTGGGGAGAGGCTGTTTGGGGCAGCAGTTGGATAGTGGAGGGAATTCTTGCTGCAGCGTGATGGACAAACACAGTGACAAGGTTTGAGTGCCTTCTACAAGCGAGGCTCTGGGCAATTTTTTTATTTGTTTGCTTGTTTATTTGTCTTACAAAGTGTTGCTCACTTGATCCTCACAAGAGCCATGTGAGGTGGGTAGTATTGACTCCTTTTTGCAAAAGGGAACTTGAGGTTCAGAGGAGCTAAAATCTTTGTACACCTTGTAGAAAGCACTCAGCCCTCAGGACATAGAAGTAACCAGACACGGGGCCTCTCCTACAAGAAAATCAACCCTTGCAGAATAGCAAAAGCAATTGCTAATCAGTTTAAGCTTGGAGAAGACAGCACTGCATTTAAATCAGTCCAGTGGGGGTGGGGAGGCTTCTGAGAGAATGAGGTGGGTGAGAATGGAAGGTCAAGTCAGAGGGAGAAAAACAACATGCGGTTATGATATGATTTGAAGACAGCAAAGGATTTTATTTCTGATGGAGAGAAGGTGATATGAGGACCAGGAGGAAAGATGGCTGGAGGGGTAGGCAGGGCCTTGCTGATGGAAGTCCTTTTATGCCAGACTGGAATTTGGACTTGACCCTGTGTGGAATGTGGAACTAGTGAAGATTTTAAATTGGAGGACAGACAGCAAGATTGGGTTTGCATGATAGAAAGATAATTCTGGCATGACAATTTGATTACAGGAGATAGGAAGCCCTATAGAAATCTAGGGATAATTGTAAATCTACTAGGTAGAGGCAAGAGTAATGGAGAAGGGAGAGTGACTCAAGATACAGAGGGGAAATGCAGAAGACTTGGGCCACTTATGTGTGGAGATTTGGAAGAAGGGACAATTGAGGAGACTCTAGGATGGTGGCTTGAATCACTGGGTGGACAGGTCAATGACAGAGTTAGAGGAAGGTAACCAGGTTAAGTGGGGGAGAGAATGAGATAAATATTTGGAGTCTAGTTTTAGACATGCTGATTATCAAGTGTTTTTATGGCAATTGGGAATTACCCAGTACACAATTGAATATTTGTGCTACTTAAAATAGCCATCAACCCTCATCTGAAATTATCTTATCTGCTCATCTTTCATTCCTATCTCCTCACTTGACCGTGAGCTCCATAGAAGTTGGGACTTTTGTGCATTTAGTCCAGCGATGTATTTCTGACACTTGGTATACTTTTGTTGAACAAACGAACAGCAAGCAGAAAGCGTGAAGGGAGTTTACTTGGTGAGAGGGAGGGTCCCTGTCTTAATCCTCTTTGTACTCCTATGTCTGGTATAGAATAGGTGCTCAGTACAAATGAACAACCATTCCATTCTAAGTATATACCCGGGAGAAATGAAAATAGATGTTCAAACAAAACCTTGTACAAACACGTCCATGGCAGCATTATTCATAATAGATAAGAGGTGGAAACAACCCAAATGCCCATCAACTGATAAGTGATAAAGAATATGTGGTATGTCCATACAGTGGACTATTATTCAGCTATAAAGGGAACGAAATGCTGATGCCTACCACAACATGGCTGAACCTAAAACGTTATGCTCAGTGAAAGAAGCCAGACGCAAAACACCACATATTGTATAATGCCCAATTGTATCAAATGCCCAGGATGGATAAATTCATATAAACAGAAAGCAGATTAATGATCACCAGGGGCTGAAGGAAGGAGGGGTAGAGAATGATTGAACAGGTATAGTTTCTTTGGGGGATGATGAAAATGTTCTGGAATTAGTGGTGACGGTTATGCAACAGCATGAACGTGCTGGAAGCCACTGAATTGCACACTTCGAGATGGTTAGAATGACGAATATTATTTTATGTAAATTTTACTTCACTGAAAACAATGGAATGGATCTGCACGAAAAGTATAACTGGACTCTAACATACAAAAGGGCTGATACTTCTAACTTACCTACAGACAAACCTGAGAACCACACAAAGCAGTCCTGAGGCATTCATCTACCAAACAGATTATTCAGAGTTACCAGTTCACCACTCAGGAATCTTGCAGTTTTCCTTCAGGTGTAAGCACTCATTTCTTCTCCGTGAAAACAACTCTGTTCCTAGGTAGATCTTTGGGGGAAATATTTATTGCATGAAGCAGGAAGAAGACCTGCTTTGGGTAATCGCGGTGTTACTACTGAATGTAGAAATGTTTACTTATCAGGAACCACCTCCTCATTTGTCCACCCTCTAACCGTGGGCTCACGACAGTCAGCACTTCTAAGGGTTGTCCTCCCATGGTTTGGGGGGAAAGGCGACCCAACATGAGGTGGTAAAAAGGCCACAGCGGAGGGACTAGAAGCTGTGATGTGAGCTCAGCATACTCTGGGGGCAGAGCCTAGGGCAGGAGGCTCCCTAGGAGCCCTGAAAAGGCTGCAGGAATGATGGCTCTTCTTATTTCTGGCTGTGAATAGACCTCTAGTGGCAGCTGCTGAAATTAACCTGCTCTCCCTCAGAGTCAGGGCAGTGCCCCCTTCTGTGTATGGGCGTGACTCCATTCTCTCAAAGCACTACCTTTGTCTCTGTTCCAGTAGAAGAACAAAACAGCCTCAGCAACGTTAAGCCTCCTGCAGGTCTGGTTTGGCCAAACATGTCCTTTAAATGTTTGAGGAAATTTTCTTTCTTGCCCACCTTCTATGTGGGCTGAACCGTGGACAGTAAGGTTGCCCTGTGCTGACAGCCATCAGCCTTCATTTCTGTTGGGCGCTGTTGAGCCCCAAAGTCAGGATCTCTTTTATGTAAAAGAAGTTGGGATGGGAGTCACACTTGATTCTTTCACGAAAGAGAATAATGCCTGTGAATGGTGATATTTGAACTGAAATTAAGTTTAAGCTTCAAAGGGCATAATTCCTATTTGTTATTGGACAGTAGTTCTCAAACTTAGCTAGACAACTCAATGTCCTATTGTGTTGTCCAAGGAGGCTGTTGTGACTACCTCTTCCTTTCCAAATAGGGGATCATGCCCTGCTCTGTGGTCACACTTCTATTTTGGCACTTCTTGTACTGAGGTCATTCATTCATTCAATAAGAATTTATTGGCCTACTTTGAATCAGGCACAGTTCTAGGTGCCAGGGAGAAAGTAGTGAATACAAAAGGCAAAGCGTTAGTACTCAACAGGGAGACAACAAATAAATATATAACAAAATAAATATAGAACATTTACAGGTACCCCCGACTTTTCAGAATTTCTTGGTATGCCATTTCGCTCTTCTGGAAGACTTCCATTAGAACCTGTTTCTTCACTAACAGAGAGAAATCCGAAGATTGCAAAACTAGTGTTCAATGTTTGTGTCGCAGAGAGCCATTATGGAGGCAGCACGCACCCTGAGCAGCAGGGACGACCCTCCAAGCTCTTTCCCCGGGAAGACACACAGCATCTCAGCATCCAGCCTCCAAAGCTTTAAACCATGTCTGTGAGCATCTGTGCCTTATGTTGATTTACTTTGTGCATCCATTATTAGCAAGATGTGTCCTAAAATCTCAGAAAAGCCTAAGAGAGGTTATTTTTGGGGGGTCTGAGAATGTTAAAAGTTTTTGCGTATAGGGGCTGCTCACTTGGTACAGCATGCAACTCTTGATCTCTGGTTTGTGAGTTCAAGCCTCAGGCTGGGTATAGAGATTACTAAAAATAAAATCTTAAAAAATTTTTTCTGGGGCGCCTGGGTGGCTCAGTCGGTTGAGCATCCGACTTTGACTCAGGTCGTGATCTCATGGTCTATGAGTTCGAGCCCTGCGTCAGACTCTGTGCTGACAGCTCGGAGCCTGGAGCCTGCTTCAGATTCTGTGTCTCCCTCTCTCTCTGCCCCTCCCCTACTCATGCTCTGTCTCTTTCTGTCAAAAATAAATAAACATTAAAAAAAAAATTTTCTATATAAATAGTAATTGCCTCTTTGCTTTACACCATTTTGGCTTACAGAGGTTTTCCTAAGGGTGCTCTACTTTGAGATAGTGGGGGGAATTTGTGTATGAGGAAAAATAAAGTTGGGTAAGGGATATAGGGAGTGTAGTGGGTAAATGGAGATTAACCTCTATTTTTTAATGTTTATTTATTTTTGAGAGAGAGAGCACGCATGAGTGGGGGGAGCATACAAGTGGGGGAGGGGCAGAGAGAAAGGGGGATAGAGGATCTGAAGCCAGTTCTGTGCTGACAGTGGAGAGCCTGATGTGGGGCTCGAGCTCATGAACCTTTGACCTGAGCCAAAGTCGGACACTTAACCAATTGAGCCAGCCAGATGCACCAAGATTTGTCTTCTTAATAGAGTGGTTAGGGTTCTCTAATTAGATGACATTTGAACAGAGATTTGAGGGATTGATAGAGCAAACCATGCAAAAGATAGCAGGCAAAGATGGGCCGTGATATAAGTACATTTTAACAGGGTCACTCTGGCTGCTGGGGGCAGGGAAGAATGTAACTAACAGGAGCATGGGAAAGCAGAGAGACCAGTCAGGACCTAGTGCTAGAATCCAGGGGGAAGAGGATAGTGGCTCTGACCTGGGGGGACGCCAGGGAATGAGGTACAAGGTGGTCAGATACAGGACACATTTTGAAAGTAGAGCTCACAGGGTTGGCTGATGCATTGGATTGAGAGAGGGAAGTGCCAAGGGTGATTCCAAGTTTGGACACGGGGAAGGACTGAGTCTCCATTTCCAAGATGGGCAGAAATATGGGGGAAAAATTTTTAATGGGGAAACCAGAGGTTTGGTTTTGGACTTGTTAGGTCTAAGATGCCATTTAAACATCCAAGAGGTGATGTCAAGCAGACAGTTGTAGATTAAAAAGTCTGGCTTTCAGAGAGAGGTCCAGATTGGAGTTATAAATCAGAGAGTTTTCAGAGTATAGATGGCATTTAAGACAGAGTAGGGTGAGTTATCATCCAGGGAGGGAAAATAGGTACAAAAGAGAAGCATCTTAAGAACCGAGCACTGGGGCAGAAGGGGCAGCAAATGAAGGACACTGAGAATGACTAGTCGATGAGGCAGAAAGAGAACCACAAGAGAGTGATGTCCTGACAAACCAAGTGAAGAAAATGTTGCAAGAAAGAAGGCGCAAAATGATCTGGGAATTTGGAAAAGAGTACTGAGAATGGACTATTGGATTTTGCAACATGGAGACCATTGGTGACCTTGCAAGCTCTCTTCTGGCAGAATGATGGGACCTATAGCCTGATTAGAGAGACTTTAGAGAGAAAGGGAGGAGATGATGAGGTGACCACAAGGCTGGACAGCACCTCTGAAGAGTTTTTCCATAAAGAGGACTTGACAAACAGGCATTGGTTAGGGAGGAGTGAAGTCCTCGGGCATGTGGGAAAGGATAGGACCCTTTGTGGAAGAGCTGGGTTTAGAAAGGAACACAGGCATGACAATGGTTTTTGTCTCCTCCTTTAAGAAATAAAATCTTCATTTCACAGCTACCATGTACCCTGAGCCATGGGCAGGCAGAGATGGACAGGAGAGGCAGTGGGACTGACATTATGTCTTGAATTGGGCTATTTGTGGAACACCATAAAATATTGATATATGAAATTTAAAATAGCTAAGTATGTAAGGCATCGTTCAATACCAGATTTGAGCACGGACGAGCACTAACAGGTGCCGTTGGTAAAAGAAAAAGACTTGAAATATTTCCAACCATTAGCTTAACATGTTTCCATGAACCGGGAAATATCCACCACACAGTTGTCCGGCCTGGCCCGCACAACACCAGGGTTCCATAGGTTCAGAGATTGTCCTCACTGCCCAGAGAACTACACAGCGTTCACAAGAAACATCTTAAATGCTGAGGTGATCCCTCCACTGATGTGCAGAGACATCGAATCACAGATGAGAAGAGATCCCCAAATATCGGCCCTCCCAAGACATTATCTCCAGCATTGAGATCACCCAGCATTGGCTTGGCAAGGTTGGACTGACTTGTCACTAGGATACACAGAAGGCCGGCTACCTTGAAGAGCGTGGTCATCAGACAGACCTAGGCTCAAATTTTGCTTCTGTAACTAATCAGCTGTTGCATGCTGGGAAAAGCCATTCATTTCTTTCACTCTCAATTTCTTCACCAGTGAAATGGAAATAAATAACACCTGCTTAAAGTGATCATTGTGAGGTGTCAATTAGATAGCACATGCAAAGTGCTTGGCACATAAAAATAGCTTAAGAAATACTAGCTCACTTTTTTTTCTGTTCCCCCTCCATTGCATTTGTAGACCTAGAAAAAAGGAGCTATGTTGATGTGGTGGACTGTAAGTCAAAGAAACAGTTTCCCAAGAATGGGAGCCATATTTGATTAAGAGCTAGGATTTCCTATGGTCAGTGGTATTGTAATAGCGATGTATGGTAACAGACGGTAGCTGTACTTGTGGTGAGCACAGCATAACGTATAGCTGTGTGGTACACATGAAACTAATGTAACCGTGTGTATCAACTATACTTCAATCAAAAAAGGAAACAGAAAGGGGCACCTGGGTGGCTCACTCAGGTGAGCATCCAACTTCGGCTCAGGTTAGGATCTCGCCATTTGTGGTTCGAGCCCTGTATCCAGCTCTGCACTGACAGCTGGGAGTCTGGACCCTGCTTCAGATTCTGTGTCCCCGTCTTTCTGCCCCTCCCCAGCTTGTGCTCTTCTCTCTCAAAAAAATAAAACATTTTTTTGATTTTTTAAATTTTTATATATTTTATATATTAATATACTAATATTGTGTATTTACAACCACAATAATAGTGGTTATTTCTAAGAGTTGAGAGTTGGGGGAAATCTTTTCCTTTTTTTTTTTTGAGGTTGAAAATTATTATTTTTTTTAATTTACATCTAAGTTAGCATATAGTGCAACAATGATTTCAGGAGTAGATTCCTTAAGGCCCCTTACCCATTTAGCCTATCCCCCCCACACCTCCTCCAGTAATCCTCTGTTTATTCCCCATATTTAAGAGTCTCTTATGTTTTGTCCCCCTGCCTGTTTTTATATTATTTTTGCTTCCCTTCCTTTATGTTCATCTGTTTTGTATCTTAAAGTCCTCATAATAGAGAAGTCATATCATATTTGTCTTTCTCTGACTAATTTCACTTAGCCTAATACCCTCCAGTTCCATCCACGTAGTTGCAAATGGCAAGATATCGTTCTTTTTGATTGCCAAGTAATACTCCATTGTATATATATATACCACATCTTCTTTATCCATTCATCCATCGATGGACATTTGGGCTCTTTCCATACTTTGACTTTTGTTGATAGTGCTGCTGTAAACATTGGGGTGCATATGCCCCTTCGAAACAGCATACCTGTATCCCTTGGATAAATATCTAGTAGTGCAATTGCTGGGTCATAGGGTAGTTCTGGTTTTAATTTTTTGAGGAACCTCCATACTGTTTTCCAGAGTGGCTGCACCAGCTTGCATTCCCACCAGCAGTGCAAAAGAGATCGTCTTTCTCTGCATCCTCGCCAGCATTTGTTGTGACCTGAGTTGCTAATGTTAGCCATTCTGACAGGTGTGAGGTGGTATCTCATTGTGGTTTTGATTTGTATTTCCCTGATGATGAGTGATGTTGAGCATGTTTTCATGTGTCAGTTGGCCATCTGGATGTCTTCTTTGGAGAAGTGTCTATTCACGTCTTTTGCGCATTTCTTCACCGGATTATTTGTTTTCTAGGTGTGAGTTTGATAAGTTCTTTATAGATTTTGGATACTAACTCTTTATCTGATATGTCGTTTGCAAATGTCTTCTCCCATTCTGTCGGTTGCCTTTTAGTTTTGCTGATTGTTTCCTTCGCTGTGCAGAAGCTTTTTATTTTGATGAAGTCCCAGTAGTTCATTTTTGCTTTTGTTTCCCTTGCCTCCAGAGATGTGTTGAGTAAGAAGTTGCTGCAGGCGAGGTCGAAGAGGTTTTTGCCCGCTTTCTTCTCAAGGATTTTGATGGCTCCCTGTCTTACATGTGGGTCTTTCATCCATTTTGAGTTTATTTTTGTGTATGGTGTAAGAAAGTGGTCCAGGTTCATTCTTCCGTATGTTGCTGTCCAGTTTTCCCAGCACCACTTGCTGAAGAGACTGCCTTTATTCCATTGGATATTCTTTCCTGTTTGGTCAAAGATTCGTTGGCCATACGTTTGTGGGTCCATTTCTGGGCTCTCTATTCTGTTCCATTGATCTAACTGTCTGTTTTTGTGCCAATAAACATTTTAAAAAAGGAAACAACCCCCCCCCAAAAAAAACCCCACAAACAAACAAAAAAGAAACAAAGAAGGAAAAGAAAGAGCTGGGCTTTCAGATGAGCTTAATGTGTTTTCATTAGCATTTCTGAATCACTAAGTGTTTTAGTTTCTTCGTCTGTAAAATGGACTTAATAGGGGCGCCTGGGTGGCTCAGTCGGTTGAGCGTCCGACTTTGGCTCAGGTCATGATCTCACAGTTCGTGGGTTCGAGCCCCGCATCAGGCTCTGTGCTGACCACTTGCTCAGAGCCTGGAGCCTGCTTCAGATTCTGTGTCTCCTACTCTCTCTGCCCCTCCCCCGTTCACGCTTTGTCTCACTCTGTTTCTCAAAAATAAATGTAAAAAAAAAAAAATTAAAAAAAAATAAATAAAATGGACTTAATACCTACCTCACTGGGTGTGTGACAAGACTAAACGTGTTTGTATATGGATACAGCATCTATATTATATGTTCAACCATGCTCATATATAAGAACAGTTCCTATCAGGGATGAATGCTCAACAACTCTCTATTTAGGGAGCATGGGCAGGGTGCCCCATCAGATGCAGGGGATTCAGAAGTGATTGAGTGTAGGCCTTGCCTGCTAGGATCTTACAGATGGAAGAGGAGGTGGATAAATCGCCAGTTACAAGCTGGGGAACTGGGAAACCCCAGAGTCAGAGAGGGGCCTCACAGACACCCCTATCCTTGCATGCTGCCCCTTGGGTATCTTTTCTTGATCTCTCCTCTCTCCTCAACCTCTGTCTCTTGGATTCTCCCAGGCTCCCAGTTCCTCTCCCTCCAGTATGTGTCACAGCTTACCCTTTCCTCCTCAGCCTGAGTGGCAGCCAAGGCTGAAATTCTGGAGGTTCTGCTTTCTCCCCAGGTGGGCTGAGCAGAGGAAGTTCCAACAGAGGTGCTAAGAAAATATATATAAGCCTTTGGAACATGCCTTAGCCATATGTTGGGGATTGCTGGTGTATTTCCACAGACCTGCACACTTAGCCTAGCAAAACCTTTTCACAGCTTTTCTAATTACAGACATTATAATATAAAGAATAAATGCATAGCATCTTGTATATTCTTCTAAGATAGGGTTCGTAATAACGACATAGTCTATACTGTAATAATTTTAAAATTAAATGTTATATCAAAGGATAATACACATACCAAGATCAAAAATTTAAATAATACTATAAGGCTTATTACCAAAACCCAGCTGACCTCTGTCCTACTACCCTGTCCCCCAGAGACAGCCAATCCAGCTCTCCTAGTTATGTCTTCTGGAGTTTATCTCCATATTCCTAAATAACGTGCTTATACAACCATGTTTATTGAAATTATATATATACATACAGTTTATTGAAATTATCTATTTGCCTCCTTTTGTGGTGGGTGAGGATTCAGTTCTTAGACAAACACCACCCCACTTCTCATTTTCCTTCATCCTCCCTGAAAAATAGTTGCATCATCATTTCTTGTTAAATTGATAGAGTTTTACATGATTTGATTTCATATCTCTTCCTGCTGAGCCAAATAGTGTACCATGATTTTATTTCTTTTCTTTTTATTTTTTTTTTAAGTTTTTTTATTTATTTATTTTTTTTTTCAACGTTTATTTATTTTTGGGACAGAGAGACAGAGCATGAACGGGGGAGGGGCAGAGAGAGAGGGAGACACAGAATCGGAAACAGGCTCCAGGCTCTGAGCCATCAGCCCAGAGCCCGACGCGGGGCTCGAACTCACGGACCGCGAGATCGTGACCTGGCTGAAGTCGGACGCTTAACCGACTGCGCCACCCAGGCACCCCTCTTTTTATTTTTTTTAATTTCCTTTCTTATACAGCTATTTTTTTTTTTTTCAATCTAGAATTAATGTTTTTCTTTATTTTCCCGTTTGGTATGATTTTCATATGACTCTTTTCCCCTTTAGCCCATGAGAGCCTCCAGAACAAAGACTGTCTATCTTTATCATATATTTTCATAATATATAAATAAATATATCTGTCACATATTTATCTTTTATTCCCAGAGTAGTGTGGTAGCTGGCAGTAAATATGCTGAACACATACATGGATGACTGATTGGATGGATTTGTCAGTTTACTTGTATTCCTTGCTGACACTTGGGATAGGACACGTCTTTGTTGAGAGGGACTGTCCTGCATGCTGCAGGAGGTTCACAATCTCTGACCTCTGCCCACCAAAAGGCAGCAGCTATCACCATCAACCCAAAGCCACTCTTACGCATTTCCAGATGCCTCTTGTGGTGGTGGTACCACCCATGGTTAAGACCAACTGCATCCAATGCAGTGAGTGTCAGCACCCAGGTGTGACAATATGTTTGGCTGATTCTAGAAGCATCAGAAATCCACCTTAAGAGCAGAACAAGGGCTGGTAACTACTGCAGAGATGGGGTCCTCTTCCTCCTTGGGGAGAGAGGTTCACGTCCAGGATGGTAGGAAGGTTTGAACTGGGCTCCAATCCAGAGAGACAAGGCAGTACCAAGCAACTAACAGTCACTTTAGCAAGAGTATTAGAATGTTTTGAGATCTCCATCTCTCTTGTACCCCTCACCTTAGGAAACCCCACTCACCACACTTACGAGGAGCATCTCTACGAACCACGTGATAGCCTCTCAACCCAGGCCTGATTGAACCAAAGATAAACACCTGAAACAACAAGACAATTCATTGGCTGGCTAGTTACCTTTCAGATTTTTTTCTATTAAGTAATTGAACCGACAGGCTAGGGACTTTAGTCAATCAGTGGTGGGCATTTGAGATGAAAGGTCATACAGCCTTGAGATGAAGTTTGCAACGTGACAAAGCAAAGCCACAGCACATGCAAGTCAAAGTTTGGGGAGAGCACATAAACCATAATCAAGGAAAGCAAGCCAGTTGTTAAGAAAGGGGAGCATGACTCAGCCCTGCAGAAAGAAGGATGGACACAAGAGCATGTGGCCCCAAGGAGAGGGGGCGAGGCAGAGACAGGGACAATCATCCCATGAGACTCTTTGTTGACTTTCAATTACTCCTCTTCTTATTTTGTGCAGTTTGAGTGGTACACACACACACACACACACACACACACACATACATACATATATACCTACATACATACGTACATTGTCTGTAACTTCATGGTTAGAGCTGCTATCAGAGTTTGGTCTAATGTCAGTCATTAAAGCCGAGAATCAAGAACCAGATTCAGGGAAGAGAAGGAGGTCAGTCAGTCATGGGGAAGTGCCAGAGCAGATCCACCCTCTTCTTGAAGCTGGGGAGTATGTATGATAGTAGGAGACAGTTGGGGGATGAGGCCTCCCCACATGAGGAACAGTGTGTGGGCTGTAACTGCTGGGAGCTTCCTGCAGCCTCACACAGGGCATCTGATCCATTTTGCCTTGCTTGACTTGGCTGCTAATTTCATTTTTCAGCCAGAAGCGGAAGAGATTTGGGGAACTTCTGTTCTGGACCTAATTCTGACCAACTAGGAAAAATTGCTTGGCAAAGTGGATGTGACAGGAACCTTGGGAGAAAGCAACAACGTCATCCTAGGGATTGTGAAAGCTGAAAAGGTTGTAGGCTGGGTAGTTAGAATTCCAAGCCAGTGACCATTCATACACACATGTTCAGCTCACAGAGCACAGGCTCTGTGCTAGGCAGTATTCTTGGTACCAGGACTGTCCCGTGTAACAAGGCAACCAACATCTCTATCCTCAGGAGACTTCCATTTTATGGTAACCAAACAAGTGAACAAAATCATTACAGATAGTTTTTAATGCTACACAAACAATAAAACAGGGCAATGGGAAAGTGTTGGGGATGGGGTGAGTCCAGAAAAGGTGGTGAGGGAAGGTCTCCTTTAGGAAGGGGTATTTAAGCTGAAATCTGAGTGATGGAAAAGAACCAGCCACACAAAGAGTATGTCGTGAAAAGGATCAGCAAACACAAATGCCTGCCAGGTAAATCTGGTTTGGTGTGGTCAAGGTCACAAAAGTAGCATATACTTTTCCTTCAAGTGTTGGGGGCACTGTGAGATTCCAGAGAAGTTCTTCCATTATAATTGAACTTAGGCAGTCAGCTTGGGGATCTTGAAGGAAATTCTAGGATAGCTTATTAAATAAATAATTCTTGGGTGCCTATTCAAAAATTGATGGTAAATTAGTGTCTCGTTTGTGAGCACTAACATAACTAGACCCTTTCCATGTTTGGTGGCACGTTTAATAGAATAGTAGCGCAGAGAGAGGCAAACAGCATATTTTGATTTCAGCAAAATATTTGATGAAATACCTCATGTTATTTTAATGGACCAATTAGAAAAATGAAGGTGGAATTCTTATTTAGCCAGCTGAATCTGAAAGAGGGTCTTAGAGAAGAAGGCCCAAATTTTGATCTGTGTTTCCAGAAGCCAAACTGAAACCAAAGGCTGAAAATCATGGGAAAGCAGTTCTAAGTTCGGTGTTGAGTCCAGCCTTTCTAAGAGTAAGAGAAGTCCTGAAGCTGCTTTGGAATTAGGACACAGATGAGTGAAATTGATGCAGCAGATGGTGAATGTTTGAGGGGCTGGTCTCATCCACCATGATAATCTAGGATTATATGATTCAGAAGAAATAACTGACCATTATGCACCATTTTCTCTCTGTGATTTAACAATAATCTGTCTACATAATACAAGCTGTGTCAATCAGCCAGGTGAGGAACCTCAAAATCTTCATTTGCTGCCCCCTCTCTTTTACCCTCACACCTGATCCATTCTCATAAGCCTTCTCTGCCTCATCCCCATTCCCACAGCCATTGCGCTAGGTCAGACTCCCATACCTGTTCCTTGAGCTATTGTATTAACTTCTTCATTGTTTTCCCAGCTTCTGCTCTCTTACCCCATGACTTCATTCTTTGTGGGTGGCCAAAATGGCACTTTAAAAAACAGATATTATATGAAACTCCTCTACTAAAATCTCCACTGGCTCTTCTTTCCCCAAAGAGAAGCTCCACAGTACTTAGATTGTCCCCATGGCTCCCACCTCATTCCACATGTATCTACCCTGCTCCACATATGCCATGCAGGCTTGGGGCTTCTTATTAGTCCAGACTGTAGGGCTGTCTCAAATGCCGCATCTTCTAAGAAACTTTCTTGTTTCCCCAAGCAAGAATAATTACTTTTCTACCTTTATTCCCACACAATGATTTGTCTCATGAATTAAATGATCTATTTACTCTATTTTATTCTTGCATCTTTCTTCAGACATTTACTAGTCATGTCTACTATGAACTAGCTGTATGCTAGGTGTTAGGGGAAGTGAGCAGAGTACAATTAATACTAATTTATTTTGTGGCAGGTATTGTCATGTGTGTTTTATGCCCATTATCTCAACCTTCATCCAATGAGATAGTTACTATTATTATGGGATAATAAAGATATTAGAGATATCCCTATGTTATAGTTATTATAATTATACTTATTTTAAAAATGAAGAAACAGGGGCAATTGGTGGTTCAGTCAGTTAAGTGTCTGATTCTTGATCTTTGCTCAGGTCACGATCTCATGGTTCGTGAGATCGAGCCCCGGATCAGTCTCTGTGTTGACAGCGTGGAGCCTCCTTGGGATTCTCCCTCTCTCCCTCTCTCTCTGCCCTTCCCTGTTCTCTCTTGCTGTCTCAAAACAAATAAATAAATTTTAAAAGGTGAAGAAACAGATTTAGAAAAGCTAACAAGCTCACCCAACCAAGATCATACAACTGACAAGAGCCTGTACTGAGATTTATACATGGGCAAGCTGACTTCAGAGTTGAGAATTCCCATCATTGTGCTAGGGCATCTTTTCTCTGCAGATGAAGGGGTACAGACAAAGCCTCGCCTTCAAAGAGTCCAGAGACTGGTGATTCCAACTGCTGAATGTTTACTTAGTGTTCATTTACTTTGGGCTGAGACCACATTTAGCCATTTCCATATCTAGCCCATCCACTGGATTATAAGCCCTTTAAGGGCAGACATGGCATTGTACCATCACATTCATCCCCCACCTCCCAGGCAAAGAGTTACTCCAATTATGTTTGCAGATTGAGTTAACAAATCATTAAATGTGTCAGACCAACTATGCTGCAAGTTTTCTTGGGTAATAGGATTTAATTATATCCAGTTCTGGGCCCTGCACAATGGGGACATTGACAAGCTGGTGCACATTCACCAAGAAAGTGGAGGGGGCTGTTTTGAGTGCTATTTATAAACACTGCCTTCCTTGGCATTTATTTGGAAAGTATTAAAATAACCTGTGAATGTGTTAGAAGATCTTTCTGTTCCCTACTTTATAAATTATTTCAGTCTTGAACAAAACTGTTTTTTATTCTTTTGCATGTAGCATAGTGTTTATATCCTGATAATCATGTAATATTAATGAGAAAGCGCATTTACAGCTGTAAAATTGGCATTAAGACATTAAAGTTTCCAAAGTCAAGAGGCTGTACTGTATGCACAGTGAAGTGGAGATACATGTTACTGTGTCCAGTAATTGCTCGTGGCTAATATTTATTGAGAGCTTGCTAGGTTCCTGGCACTATTTTGAGTGCTTTACATGTATCAGCTCATTTATTTCATTACCCCATTTTACAGTTGAGGGTCATAGAGGCACAGAGTCATTTAACTACAGGTCTCTATTTAGCACTGATCATATTCTATTATTGGTATGCCTGGTTTCCCCATCAATTGGTTCTTCAAAGTCAAGGACAGTGTCTGGTGTAGCTCTGTACCTTTGGAGCCCAGCAGGTTCCTGGCAGAACAGAACCTCACTGCTGTGTGGGAGAACACTGGGCAGGCTGCAAGGTTCCTCCTCTATCTGCTGACCTGGGAAAAGTTCAGTGAACGCAGTGGTCTTGCTTTCCAAGTAAAGCCAACACATTCTTCTCGGTCTGACCCAGGGGAAACTAAATTAGTTGAGTGGTTCCCCGGTAGAATAAGCTAAGTTGAAGACTGGGTCTTGAGCATGGAACCAAGACATAGAGTTCGGTGGCTGGAATACTTAATAGCCTCATCTTAATGTGGCCACAGTAGGTGTGTTCTTGTTCATGAGGCCATAGTTCTCTAGGTGTGTGGTAAGACATCATATGAACTCCCTGGAAGGAGCACTGCTCCTGATTCTCTTTCTTGGGATGCGTCCATTTCATCAAGTCCCCTTTGGTTGCACAATTTCCTTCTTTGGAGATCTTGATACTTTTAAGCGAAATCTTGCGCAGCCTGGGTATTTCTTCTGTCACTTTAATGGAACTTTGCCTATTTTTGCTTTTATCTGTAAATGCTGACTTTACAGTTTTAATCTTTAGAGGGCTACTTCCTTCCTCTTATTTTAAATTGTCTTCTTCCCCTGCAAACCTTCCACTCCCAAGCACAAACTTATTATTATCCCCATTTCACAGATGAGGAGGAACAGAGGCTGGTCTTGTGACTCCAAGCCTATCATTTTTTTCTCTCAGATCAGCACCACTGCATCAGTGCAAAGTGTTTCACTTGGGCCATTTGATTGTAGGTTGCAGATGTTGTCAGTATCTTTAAGCGATGGCATGGCCACCACTAGAGTCAGGTGCCCAGTGGGTACTGCTACCTGGCTACATGGGTTCTTTCCTAATGTGCTGGGGCAGGACAAATTCTGACCCATCCCCTTCTTTCCTAGCCAGTGGCTTACAAACAGATGCTAGGCTAGCCCCCCATCTTGCAATCTTTCTCTGCTTAGCTCTGGGGTCCTTCTTATTTGGCCACATTTAGCTCTCTATACACAGAAGCCTTCTTGTACACTGCCTGTAACAGTACTTATAATCACCTCTCCTGAGACCCACACCATAATTTCATCTCTGATTCACTGTCTTTTTCATTCTTCTGCCTCCTTCACTTTACTCTTGCCCTGAGCCTATCCTCCTTTCTCAACACAGGCCATTTCTCCAAATATGTCAGGTTAGCCAGAATCCCCTTCCCACCTATATAATCTGAACCTCCTCTTTCTCTGCCTATTATTTACCTCTTTACCTGGGAGCACATCCCATTTATTATTAAATTTCATTTACACAGACCTCAGGCCCCTCTGTGTGATTTCCCAGCTTTCAGCTGGTTAGATATTTCTTTTTTTTTAGCCCTCAATTGCAAGCAGACATTGGTAATCAACACAGAGCTTCTCAGATAATCAAATTAGACAAGTGGGACTCTGCCTTTATTTTCTTCTTTATCACTGGGCACAATAGTAATAATGTCAGCTTGAATAATCTGGCCACATGAACCACTCTCCCTCCATGATATATATATCTATATATATCTATATTGATCTATCTATATATATATCTATATCTATATTGATATATATATATATGTTTTTTTGGGTTTTTTTTTTGGATCTACTTCATCATCATCCCATGGCCAGAAAATGCAAACTATGTCCTTATCTAGAGTGGGTTTAGAATCTTGATTGTGAACAATGTCAACTGCTTCAAGCCTGGGTGGTGCTCATAATTGGACAGTAGTATATCATGCAGGGGATTTTTTTTTTAATCCTTAACCCTAGCTGGTAATGAGTTTGTGCCCTGCGGCTAGAGTCTTGATAGCCCTTGACATTTTCTCTTCCTTTAGGAGAGAGGCTGCAGCTGCTACTCTGTTCTTTGCTCATGGGTAGGGCAGCCTAGGCAGGAGAGAAAAGGATCGTTGGCTGCCACTGCCTCCAGTTTCTCAGGCAACCTTGGCCAAGTCACTTTGCTTAGTTGTGAAATAAGGTCTCTAGTCTCCAACCCTCTCCATTAGGAGGTAAAGGGACAATGAGATAATGTTTCTGGAGCCCTTGAAGCCACTTAGCAGAAGGATACTATGTAGATGGTGAAGTGCCTGTAGACATGCAGTGATAAATACACAGTAAAATTAACAAATGGGAAACCCTGAAGGTGAGGTAGGCTTTATCTGTCACAGGCACAGAACTTTGGCTTTCTGATGAGAAAATAAAACCAAGTTGTCCAGGATGAAGTCCAGGCCCTGACACGTCACATCTCCTCTGAAATGGCTGGAAAAAAGATAAATTCTGTGTGTACTCAAAATTACACTTACACTGCTATGGTAGAGTGGCGATTGCACTAGATTTGTAGACCAAAAAAAGTGGGTATTTGTGACTTTGGGCAAGTCATTTAACCTAAATCTCATTTTGTTATCTGTAAGATGGGGGTAATGATACTACCTCACCGGAATTTCTCTAGGATATAAGGAAGAGGAAGGGAAATAATAATGAAAACAGTGGAGTACTGGTGAACTGGATCTCCAGAAAAAAGAAGGAGCTCTGATATGTGGCAGTCTCTCATTTCTATGGTATAAATATTAACACCGTGAATGATTTCAGGCTAGTAAAGGTTTAACCACGGATTGGCCAGATTTCTGAAGTTGGCTTTTGTGAGCCTGATGGCTGTGGCACACATAGGTGCCATTCAGTAAGGGCCTTCTATGTATCAGGCTTCACATATATTTCATTGCATCTTCACAGCTGCCCATTCAGGGAGTTATATAATGAATCCCAGTTCATGGATGAGGAAAGTGAGGTTCTAACATATGAAGTGGTTTATATGGGGGCCCATGTTAAGTGACAGAGGTGGGTTTTGGACCCATGCTCTTAGAATCTGTGTTCATTCTTCCATGCCAAGTTGGGTGAGTGTGGTAATACGTGGGCAACTGCAGTGTAATCTGAAACATATTATAAACCTGAAGTAAAGCACTCCTTATCTGAGACATGGCAGAATAGATGCTCACCTCTTGAGTCTTCTAGGGTTCACCCTGGGTCTTTCAGACTCATCAGGAATATGGATCCACCCAGTCTCTTTCTCCTAGACAAGAAAACATCAGATAGAAGGAGGGCATTTGCTTCTGTTTCTCACTGGGAACCCTCACACATTTCTGTCAAAGAAGTGTGATATGAAAATCTTTCTGGGAGGCCATTAAAATTAATCCTGGGAGGTGACACAAGCCAGAGTTTGGCCAAATTCCAGTATAAAGTGCTATCCCCCAATGAGGAAAAAGGAACTTACCTTCTGAGACAGTTCCCATCTTTGAACATTTGGGCCTGGCCCAGTTGAGGTAGAGCAGAACTCCGTGGGCAACTTGGTGTGCATGCTCCCTGACAACGTTTTCATTTTGTTATCCCTCCCCTTCACTTTTTACGTTTGGATCCAGCCAGCTGCCTACATGCCTCTATATTATGGTACTCACTAACTAGATTATAACTGCATATTTGTCTGCTAGAGTGAGTTATTCTTGAGCTTGAGAAACTGATGTCACTGCTAGCACCACATTTCTCCCAGGCAAAGGCTGTCCTCCAACAGAGGAGCCATGCTTTTTCACTTTGTCCACAAGAAGAGCAGCAGTACATGTTGACCACCAAGGTCAGTTTTGCTCTCTGTCCTAGTGACACCCAGATCTTGATGCACCCTTCTCTTCTAAAGAGCCTTGCCTTCTTAACTTGAGCAGCTGACAAGAGGGAGAGTGACTTGCCAAGCCACCAACCGTTGGACTGAGATTCTACAGCTCAGTGCTCAGCAGTTTCCAACAGCAGGTTTTCCAGTGTGTTAAGGCAAGCAGCATGGATCTGGGCAGTGGCAAGGTGTGGTCACCAGCCAGGGCAGCAGGTGCTGGGAGCAGGGGGGGACACAGGGCAGAGGGGGATGCCGAGCTTGGTTTCTGCAACTCACCAGGCTAGCCTGTGAGCTCATGGGAGGCTGTACAAAACAGACAGTGGGCTGGATTTGGCCCCTGGACTGTAGTTTGTTGGCCTCTACTCTAGACAGTCAACAAAACAATATATCAAGTCCAGATCTATAGTACTTGCCAATTTATGTGGTGCAAATACCCCCACCATGGAAGATTTCAAGCTAACAAAATGACATCACTGAATGTTCAGTTGGGAAGAGATGTGTGGTAGCACAACATTAGTTAGTATTTCCACTGTAGGGGTGCCTGGGTGGCTCAGTCAGTTAAGTGTCTGTCTCTTGATTTCGGCTCAGGTCATGATCTCAGAGTCATGAGATTGAACCCTGCATCAGGCTCTACAATGACAGTGCAGAACCTGCTTGGAATTCTCTCTCTCCCTCTCTCTGTGCTCTCTCTCTCTCTCAAAATAAATAAATAAAACATTAAAAAATATTCCCACTGTAAATATACAATAGGCATAAATAACTCAAGAGCATAGCTAATAGTAAAATACTGTAATTAGGAAGTAATGATTTTTGAGTATTACCTTTGTTTTTAATATGATTTATTTGTAAATTAATATTTAATAATGGCTGTTTGGCAACCATCTTGCAGAATCCCTGAAAATTTAACAGTTGGCTAGGCTTTAGCATACCTTTGCCCTTGGTTCACCTGACTAGATCAGCCATAGAAAGGAAGAGGGAAAAGCTACCAACAAAAAGAGATCTGAGAGTCAGCTCTTGACCCAGAAGCGTCAGCTTCTTCCATTTCTCCCCCTGAAGACTTCATCTCCTGGCATGGTGTCCTCCTGAGTTCTTAGTCTAACAAAGATTAGAGTCTCTCCACCTGGGGGATGAAATGAAGGGGGTTCTTTAGTGACCCCTAGTGGTTAGAGTGTGTGGCCAAAATGAAATGGACATCCTGTGTTCCTTTGTGCTCCATTCATACTAAATGCTGTTGGTTGTGTGCCTTCTGTGTGCCAGGTCCGTACTGGGAACATTCTATACGTGATCTGGCCTACTCTTTACAACAACCTTGGAAGTAAGCATTATCATCCAAATTTTACAGATGAAGAAACTGAGGCTCAGAAGATTTAAGCAACTAGCCCAAAGTCACACAGCTAGGATATATCAGAGTTAGCATTCAAATCTCAAATCCAGCTTTCTTCCAACCTTTGGTTTGCTTATGTTCTTCTTCCTCTGATACCATTAAGTCCTAGTCTCACAGCCATTTCAGAAACAGAGAGGAGACCAATGTGGCAGGCACCCTGGAGGCTGTGGCCTTTGCTTTCCTCTTAATGTTTCTCAGTTAAATGGACAGTGGCTCCAGAGAACTCAAGCATGGGAAATAAAAGCCAGAGAAGATTGTTTAGAAAACAAACAAAACTTTCACTTTTCAGAGATTCAGGAATACATCAGGTAAGTAGACAGGTTCAGTATGACAAAGCCTCTTTGCCATGTAAGGATTTGGGGATTAGGACATGGGTGTCTTCAGGGTCCATGTTCCTTCATATCACAGGATAAAAGCAAATAACAGCTAGAGGGCACTGAAAGTCAAACCCAGGTAGGCTAAAATTGCCCCTTAAGTTAAAGGGACTAGAAACCGGAAGCAGAGCCTAGAAGTCTATGCAGACGCAGGAGTGTAGCAGAAAGCAAGGACAGAGATAACGAAGGATAGGGTGAGGGTTAGGGACAGAGGGATCTGACACTCACCTTTATTGGGTACTGACTGGGTCAGCCTTGTTTAAGACTCTGAGTCTGGGCAGACTTATGGTTTGGCCATTTTGATCACACTTCTTTCAGGCTAGGTCATGCTGCATTTACAAATAACCCCCAAATCTCAGAGGATGTCCTATAGATACATCATAAGTTGGCAAGGAGGTTGGGAAGGTGTCGGTCAGGGGAGAGTTCTGCTCATCAGAATCACTAGGAGACTCAGACTGATGGAGGGGGGCCCATCTCCAGTATTGCCCATTGCAGTAGGAGTGAAAACTCTAAAGTCTTTCACTAGCGATTAAGTTATCTGACCTAGAAGTGCCACCACTCACTTCTTCACAGAACCCAGTTGTCCAGCCTGAAGCTGGTTACACAACCCCATCTAAGTACATGGGAACCAGGAAGTGCAATCCTACCACGGATGCAGAAGAGATTTGGGGGAGAACAGAGAACAGCACTAATGGCTATCAAATCTCAAAAGGCACACGGATCAAAATGTATACAGGTAGAGCAAAGGCCAAATTCCATTTGGGAGGAAGTAGTAACTGAGCTGGGTGTTGGAGAAATGTGTACAAAGGCAAAAGGTGGGGAGGAAGCTGGTATGTTTGAGGGGTGGCAGGAAGTGCTGGTGACTGAACAGAGGGTTTGGTGCTAGAACAAGAAGAAATGAGTGTGAAGGACAGCAGAGGCCAGGTGGTGCCTGTCTGTGCTACCCTAAGGAATTTGGACTTGACCCTGCGGACAATCAGAGAGAATCCTTAAGGGTTTTAAGCATGAGGAGGATGTGACCAAATGTGTATGGTAGAAAGAGAGCTCCGACTGAGGGTTGGGTGTAGATTGGAGGGGCTGACCCTGAAAGCAGAGAAACCAGTTAAAGAAGGTACGTGATGAGAGCCTGACAGAGGATATGACAGAGAATGAAGAAAAGAGACACTTCCCAGGAAGGGTCAGGTTGTGGCCCAGAGGCCTGCAAACATGACAGGGCAAGCTGGGTGCCTACTGTTCCCAAGCATCCTTTCTATCTTCCTTTCTTGTCATCTCATACCCCTTGATCCTATTTTTTCTAGACTCTTCTTACTTTGATCCCAATCCCAAAGAGATAGACAAAAGCGGACTTGGAAGGTGTTCTTTCCACACAGGCTCACCTTCACCAGCATCCACCCCAAACTCTTCATTCCTGGCCTCTTCTGACTCTGCTCTATCTAGCTGGCATGGCCTTGTGCTCCCTGACACTGTCTAGCTGAGGAGGGAGGTGTACTTTCTGTGGGGCTGAAATGCACTCTCTGGCCCAGGATCTAGTGACTGTCTCCTGTCTGCTGGGCCCCTCTGCAGCTTCTCAGATATCTTGTGCTGCTCATGTGGAATGACCTTTGTGCACCTGTTCAAGCACTCTTACTCTGTTTTTTCCCAGCCATGAGACTGGCCTTAGTCTCAGTTTCAGCTTCCCAGCATTTCCTGCCTTCAGAGGGTTGGAGTTCAGCCACCAGTACCTGGACTTCTCAGTGGTCATCACTGTTCCTTATGCCTGAGCAGTAGTTCTCAAAAGTGGTCTGTGAACATCTGGGGGTCACTGAGACCCTTGTAGGGGATTCCCAAAGTCAGAACTATTTTCATAATAAGATATTATTTGTCCTTTTTCCATTTGCACTCTCTCCTGAGAATAAGTGAGGTTTTCCAGAGGCTATTATAATTTTTTTAATGTTTATTTTTTTGAGAGAGAGAGTGTGTGTGAGTGTGGGAGGGGGCAGAGAGAGAGAGACAGAGAGACAGAGAGACAGACAGAATCAGAAGCAGGCTCTAGGCTCTGAGCTGTCAGCATAGAGCCCGACGCAGGGCTTGAATCTATGAACCGTGAGATCATGACCTGAGCTGAAGTCGGACGCTTAACCAACTAAACTACCCAGGCGCCCCTCCAGAGGCTATTTTAATGAAATGTGTTAATATCTGGAAGATCTACGTAGCTCAGCACACTATTACTTTCCAAATGACCAATGCATGACATTATAAAACATGCATGTGTAACAGAACCATTCAAAACCCAAGATAGACCAATGGATTTTAATGTAACTGAGTATGAAAAGTTCTCTGATATGCTCTCAGAGTCCACATTGCAACTCATCTTTAAGAAGCTACTCTATATTGGGACACCTAGGTGGCTCAGTCGGTTAACTGTGTAAATGGCTCAGGTCATGATCTCATGGATCATGAGTTTGAGTCCCACATTGGGCTCTCCACTGTCAGCACAGAGTCTGCTTCAGATCCTTTGTCCACCCCCCCATCCCCCACCCTCTCCCTCTCTCTCTTTCTCAAAAATAAACATTAGGGACACTGGGTGGCTTAGTCAGTTGGGTATCTGAGTTTGGCTCAGGTCATGCTCTCACGGTCCATGAGTTCAAACCCCGCATCAGGCTCTGTACTAACAGCTCAGAGCCTGGAGCTTGCTTCAGATTCTGTGTCTCCCTCTCTCTCTGCCCCTCGCCCCCACTCATGCTCTGTCTTTCTCTCTCTCAAAAACAAACATTATTAAAAAACAAACTTATTAAAATTAAATAACAAACATTATTAAAAAGCAAACTTATTAAAATTAAATAAGTAAACATTAAAAAAAAGAAGCAGCTACTCTATGTTGAGTTTTGATGAAGTACTGATGAAGAATAACAGCAGTTATCTGAAAAAACTCTTAAAGTACTTTTCCCTTTCCCAAGCACGTATCTGTGTGAGGCTGTATTTTTTCATATATATTTCAACCGAAACAATATATTGCAACAGATTGACTACAGAAGCGGAAATGGGAATCCAGCTCTTGTCCGTTAAGCCAGATATTAAAGTGATTTGCAAAAACGTAAAACGAGACCATTCTTCCCACTAAATTCTTTTGTGTTAGAAGCATAAGAGATTCTTAAAAACTGAGAACAAGCTGAGGGTTGATGGGGGTGGGAGGGAGGGGAGGGTGGGTGATGGGTATTGAGGAGGGCACCTTTTGGGATGAGCACTGGATGTTGTATGGAAACCAATTTGACAATAAATTTCATATATTGAAAAAAAATAAATTCTTTTGTGTTAGAAAATATAGTTGTAAAAACATATGCTATTTGTTAACTAGTAATGGGCTTATTATTGTTATTTTAAAATAAATTAACAAATAAACATTTTAAAAACTTGTTAGTTTTAGTTTCTGGTGCAGTAAATATTGATAGATACAATCCACATAAACAAAAACTCTTTGGAGTCATTAATATTTTTTTAAATTTTATTGAGGAATAATTGATGAATAGAATTGTATATATTTAGAGTGCACAATATAATGATTTGACATACATACACATATACATTGTGAAATCATTACTAAAATCATAATAATTAACACATCCATTGACTCACAGAGTTAACATAGTTACCTCTGTGTGTGTGTGTGTGTGTGTGTGTGTGTGCGCGCGTGTGTGGTAAGACTCAATAATATTTAAGAGTGTCAAAGGGGTCCTGGGAACAAAAACGTTGAGAACCACACTCCACAAACGGTCAGCTGCTGACTGGATTCTAACTGACCAGATCCCTGCAGGATGGAGATCCCTCCATCCTGGGATGGTAAATAGGTCACCTGTGCCTCTGAGATACAGAAAATCCCTAGCCCTGTTGTCTTTCAAATCTGGCCTGGCTATACAGACCTGACTTTGATTCCCAGCTCAAGGTGACTTTGGAAAAATGACTTTCTATTCTATAAGCCTCAGTTTCCCTGTTTAGTGAACAGGAGGTTAATACTTAGAAGGCCATTCTCCTGCCCCAGCTGGGAGGGCAGGCCTGGCTCCATGTGCTAAACAGTGAGCTCTCTGCCCAAGGGACTAGTTATGTCTTGTAGTCCAATTGCTATCTTGCCCTTCAGAGCATCAGAGTGACTTTATATCTTTGTGGAAACTGAGCCCAGCAGAGGGGAAAATCCGGCACATTCATTAGTTGCTGCCATGTCAGCCATTAGCATAGAGGTACTGAGCACACAGATGTTGGGTGGGAGGCACATGAGCATTCAAATAACCCTTACAGGTTCCTTACACTGTGATTATATTCGTTACACAATGATAACCCTCTGGCACTCTACATGAAGGCAGTGCTCATGGAGGAAGCCTACGCACCTCCATATGATCAGAGTCACTGAAATACAGAGGAAGGTGCCCCCAGAAGGTCAACCCCCTGAGGACCTGGGCCCTCTGGTCATATTCACTTTTGGATCCCCAGTACCCAGAACAGTGCTTGGCACACAGGAGACGCTTGGTAAATGCATATTGAATGAGTACATGCAAAACATAAGTGCATAAAGTTGAGATGTGAACATAGTGCTCATGTTTGAATTTTTTTTCCTATAGGTTTTCTCAGTTTCTATGGTTAACAGGTGTTACTCTTATACTGGGGACACGTGAAATAGGCTTCTAAACAGCTTGAGTTGAGATTGTAGCCTTGCCACTTGCTGGTTGTATGAACTTGGATAAGTTACTTCTCCTCTCTGTGCCTCAGTTTCCCCATCAATAATAATACTAATAACTCATTTGGTTGTTATGAGATTTAAATGAGATAATGCCTGCAAATAGGTGAAGTACAGTGCTGAGGGACATAGGAAGCACTTGATTAATGTTAGATATTATTTTGTCATGTTTGAATGCTGCTCATGATCTGACATTTCAGTGGACACCTTGACACTTGACTTGAAGGCTTCCGGGGAAGAGTGGGTTGTGCGGTGGGAAAAGATCTTGGTTGCAGTCAGTTGGCCTGTCATTTACTGGCCAAGTGACCTCATTCAGGGCCACTAACTTCTCTGAGCCACTGTCCTTTCCGCCTCACAGAGGCTTTTGTGTGAATCAAGATGGTGTGATGATGGAAGATACCATCCAGGTGTGAGTCATTATGTTTATGACCTAGGAAGTTTTTTTTTTTTTGGTTTTTGTTTTTAACAGGGCTCTTCAGGACTTTCTCTTCTTCTTAATAGGGTTACTGCTCCCCTTGGGCTCACATAGCGAGTTCCTGGTCCCTGAAAGCCACCAGGGCCTGGTCACGAGGCAGAGCCTGCGGCCAAGGGTGGCTTTTCTGCCAGGACCGGCCAGGCTCCTGCCTCCGGATAACCCTGGGTCTCCCCTTCTCCTGCCCCAGCGCTTCCCACACAGCTGCGGCCTCATTATCCAGGGTGACTGTGAGCAGCTGAAAGGAGCTTAACCAGGGGTAGGCTTTCAAGTGTTCATAATAAAGCTTCAAAGTTCACACCTTCATTAAGATGTGAAGAGTCAGGTCCTCCCCCCACTTCTCCCGGGGCTATTGTTCCCTTCCCATCCGGCTGCAGATTCAAAAGACAAGCGGGATTGGTTTTCTTTGTCCAGACAGCTCTCCTAACCAGAAAGGCTAGACCTGTTTGTTAAGAAGAGAAAGCTTCTATCCTGCAGCCCCCTTCAGACCTGCTGTGAAGGTTTCACAGCCTCTGGGGAATTTGGGCATTTCTCAGGGCTGGAAGGGCCGTCTCTGGGAAGCAGGACTGGACTTGTTCTCTGGGGTCTCGGGGGAGTGGACCTAGGACCAGTGGGTGGAAGGAAAGGGGTGGCGGGTTTCCAAATACTGGAAGGAAGCACTCTCTGACAGACAGAGACGTTCACAGGTGGACCTTGTGTTTGGGGCAGTGATGTGCTCCCTGGAAGTGAGCAGAGCAAGAGCAGGGAGGCCGGACTCTTGGCAGGAAGGCAGCAGGAGATGCCCACGCTTTGGCTGAACAGCCAGACTGGCAGACCTTCCAAGCTCCCTCCAGCCTCGTCATGCTGGGACCCTCTGACTCATGACCTCCGATTCTGAATATTCAGCCACTTCTCAGCTTTCCCCTTTACACTACTCTTGTCCTCGGACTCCGACTCCCGACGGTGGATGTCTTGATGGGTGCATGTTTGGCCCCCTTGACTTTTCTGGCTTTCTTTTGAGAGCAAACCTATCAAGACATCTTGGAGCCTCCTTTGTTACCAAGAAAGTGCTTCCTTTCGCTACACAGATGGTGAGCGATCTGTTTCCTCCTCGCCACACCCTCTCCAGGTCTGGGCGGAGCCACGAGAAGCCTCAGGCGCAGACCAGTCTACGCGGGGACAGTGGTGAATAGGTCCCCTACGTGGAGACAGCCTCACAAAAGAGCCTTTCTCCTTTCTCCTGGGGAAGGACCTGGAGGGGATTTTCTGTGAAGGCACACCCCCTTTGGATGGTCCTTTGGTTTCCTGATGAGCAATAAAGCAGGAGGCCGGTTTCTAGGTGAGACAACCAGTGACGTGGGAATGTGTGCTTGCAGATCAGCAAGTTTCATAAGCAAAATTTCTTCCTTTCTCTTGAGCAGGGAAAGGAAGGTGAAGAGAAAGCCCCACAGTGTGTTGGAGAAACGATGGGCTTCATAACAGCACTGAGCGTGGGTCTCAGCTCTGCCTGCCAGTAGTTGGAGGACTCTGGGCATGCCATGTCCCCTCTCTGAGCCTTGGTTTCCTGTTTCATCAGACAGCGATAATACCCACCCTTTAGAGTGGTCAGAAATTCCATGGGCCCTTATTAAATGTTAATTCCTTCTCCCCTATCCTATTTTATGTTCAGTCTTTGGGAAATGATGTTATTGTTCTCTTAATAAAAGATTATCCTATGGTATACTTATTTCTATTTTTAAACGTTCATGCATATCATTGAGAATGTCTTTTAGGTATCTCTTCTACAGAAATATATATGTGTACTATGTTGTATATCCATGGACGTTTGTTGTAGTAGTTTTGTTATAGGCAAAAATAGGAGCTGGCCTATATGCTTCACAGAACATTAAATAAAGTACAATTATATCTATACCAAGGAATACCAGGCAGCCACTAAAAAGGATGCAGGTGACCTAGATGAACTGACATGGAAAGATCCATAGGATGTATTGCTAAGTAAAAGAGTAAATTACAGCATAATGCACAATGCGATACCGTTTTTAGAAAGGGAGATTTATGTGTGTGTCAATACATAGAAAAGGTCCTGAAAGAAACACATCAAACCATCCATAGTAGTTTGGGGGGGGGGGTGGGAAGCAGGAAGGGAAGAGTGTGGGAGAAGGGAAGGAGCTTTTTACTTAGTATCTATATAACTGTGTTGTTGGAATGTTGTGCAACAAGAATGGTTCCACTTCTTACTAGAATAGAGAAGGCAAAACTATGGAGATGATCAAAAGACCGGTGGTTGCCAGGGGTCCAGTGGAAGGGGGGGAAGAATACGTGGATCGCAGGCTTTTTAGGGCAGCAGAAATGCTGTGTGTGATACCATCATGGTAGATACATGTCACGACGCATCTGTCCAAACTCACAGGATGTACACCACCAAGAATGAATCCTAATGTGAACTGCGGACTTTGGGTGATTATGACGTGCCAGCCTAAGTTCATTGATGGTGACGAATGTACCACTTTGGCAGGGGCTGTTTATGATGGGGGAGGTGATGCATGTGGAGGGGCCAGGGAAAGATGGGAGAGCTCTGCACCTTCCTCTTGCTTTTGCTCTAAAACTGCTCTAAAAAGTAAAGTCCTAAAAAAGAAAAAGAGAATAAGTCAGAGATCACACCATTCACTGCCACTCAGAAGGTTAAACTGATATTCCTAAAAACTGTTCCATGGATCAAATAAAGCAACGTGCTCTTTCCCTTTCCTTTCGAGGAGTCAAGATTGCCAGTGCGAGGGGCTTAGCAGAAGCCATCTGTTTGGATATGAAGCTGGTCTGTGTGAAGTGGGCTGGATAGAATTCAGGACGCTGCTGACCGAGATGGACGTGGGAAGAGCATTCATTCATTCTTTCCTTCTTTCAACAGATATGCGTTAAGGGCCTATGACCAATAGACACTGTTCTAGGTGTTGAGGATCACAAGACAGAGACAAGCCCTTATCCTAACAACACCTGCAACTGACTGGGGGTGGGTGGGAGATGGGTGGCAAACCCACAGGAACATGAGTTCAGTGTTCTGCAAAGGCACATACACCAGGTAAGGGAATAAAGAGTGAGATTGGAAGTGGGGTTAGGCCTGGGTGCTGGGAGGGGCCCTGTGAGAGAGAATAGTCAGGAGACCTCCCCAGCGAGGTGCCATTTGAGCAAAGACCTGAATTAAATGAGGGAATGAGTCATAGCTCAGAGCAGAAGCCCTGAAGTGGGCACAGGCAAGCGTCGTGTGCTCAGGGCACAGCCAGAAGCTGCTGGATGTTGGGAGGCAGGGCATGGGGAGCCACGCAGGGCATGGCAGGGACTTTGGACTGTTTTGTACACACAGCGAGAAGCCATCAGAGGGTTTTGAGGGGAGGATGACGTGACATGGGTGCACTTGCAAAAGGGCTACTCCAGCTGCTCTGAAGAGAAGAGGGAGGGTAGGAGGGCAGGAGTGTAAGGCCTGAGACCAAGTGCACAGCTCTTACAGCTTTCCAAGAGAGCACCGATCCCAGTTTGGCTATAGTGATAGCAGAGAGCTGGTGAGATTGCTGGTATGTTTGCAAGGTCGAGCCAGCAGGATTTTTGATGCCTTCAACGTGAGTTCTGAGGGAAAGAGAGGAATGCAGGACGACATGCTTGACAAGTTCTAGGCAAATGTGCATTTCCACCATCAGGACACGGGTAACAATGAACTCTCTTGGAAAGCTTTACAGTTTCCCTTGAGGTTTAACATCTGGTTTCTGATTTGATCCTCACATCTGCCCCATAGAGTAAGAACTGTTGTCATTCGACACAGGAAGCAACTGAGGCTGGGAGGTGCCTTGCGGAAGGTCACCCGCCGCTTACTTAGAGGAATCGTGTTTTAATTCCCTTGACTCTTGTGCTCAGCGTGCATCCTGTCCGTGGTCAACCCTGGGCACGGCTCCTTTGTTAGCAGGCTGTGGGGTGTGGCCTCGAGGAGCACAGGATGGGAGGTATTTACGAGCCAGGTGAGTGAGTGGGGAGCTCAGAAGTAGGTGGGATTTCAGCACCTGTTGTTCGGTTGCTTTCAAGCGGTGGTGGGAACAGGTGTGACCACAGAAATCTGTGTAGGTGACTCCGAGAGCGACTCCCCACCACCAGTGGCCAGGCGGACTGGGTTACCTTTTAGGGAGCTGGCTCAGGTTACTTCAAGCCTTTCTTCTCCAAAAGCTTGGCTCCTCTCACCGCCTCCTTTTCCTCACCTCCTCCTCATCCCCGAATCTACCACAGACTGGTTCCCACCCCAGCTGTTCCACCAAAAGACTCTGTGGCTCTCTCCCGTCCAAACCCAGAGACTTCCTCCTTGTCTCTCCTGTCCCTCTGACCTCCCTGCGGCATTTGACGCCAAGGACCCATCCCCTCCCTCCCTCTTGTCACTTTCTTTTTCCTTCTGGTCTGTGTTGTTTCCCTTGTCTGCTTCTTCCCCCACACCAACATCTTCTTACTTTTTTTCTGCCTTGCAGCTCCTTCCCACCCTCAACAGTCCCACCCTCAACACTGGTCTTCCTGAAACTCCCCTGCTTTTTTTCCTTTCCCTCCACTCTTCTTCCTTCTCTTCGCCACTGCACTGCCTGCTGACCTCCCAGCCCCAGCTTTCCAGTTCCTACTTCTCTAGAAGCACTCCCAGTCAACCTCTGCATTTGCCTCCTGCCCCTCCATACTCCCAGCCAGAGAAAGGCTTGAAGATAGCTGGAATAACCAGGGTGTGGAGAGAAGGTCTGTCCAACCCGAACTGGAGATAAGACTAGAAAGGGTAGGCTGAGAGCTGATAGTGAGCCAAGCCGAAAGGGGCTTCATGCGTCTTGGATTCAGAATTCAAAATGGGTTTCTGGGCCCGGAGAAATGGCACAACTGAATTTTGGAAGGATCCCTGAGCAGCCCCGAGGAAGTTGGGCTGGTCTGGATTTTACTGGTCCAAGAGAGAGGGGAAGAGACCTGAGGACTGGCCAGCTTTGGAAAACATAAACAAGCACTCTTCTGATCAGTGGATTGGATCTGAGTGACAGTGGAGAGGAAAGAAGGAAGGGAGGAAGGAGGGAAGCTTCACGCTTGCCCTATAGACCTGGCCACTGCAGTGCTGGTCTCTCTCCCTAGGACAGGAGGTAAATCTGACTCAGGTTTTTTTCTTACTCAAGCTTTTTCTTCCTGGTGCTATTCTTTATGGTTCTGGATGGGAAAAAAATATCTTCCTGTGAGGCCCAATGGATTCATTAGTGCTTCACTCTAAACAACGGGGTTAGCATATTTTTCAGTTGGTTCACAGGCTAGCCCAGTACTTTATAGTCTACTTTAACTGCCACTTTAACTCACTTAGTTGTACTTGAATCCCACAGCTAGGCAGTCAAGCAGATACTGCACCAGCACTTTACATCTGCCATTTTACAGATGAAGAATCCAAGGGTTAGAGAGAAGTGACAGGTCCACGGTCAGACAGCTATAAGTAGCAGAGTCAGGCCTTGAACCCATGTCTTCTGACTCCTTCGCTGTGGTTACTGACTGATTAAAACCATCAGGCTGTCTGAAATTTCCAGCACTGAACACAAAGAAGCTTTGTAGTAGACATGAGCTATTTTTGTCTGTTCAGTTTACAGATCCGCCCCTTCTTTTTGATATTTGCATCTTTGTTAGTTAATGTGAGATGTTGTAACACACAAATCCCTAAACATAGTGTTTTATACATGATAGAATATCCACAATGGATGTTCCCATTTGGTGTGCAGCTTTCCTCTAAGCAGTAGAGGTTTAGGGACCAGGCTCCTTCCATTTTGTACATCCACCATCTTCATTTCAAGGCTTCCAAAGTTGGCTGGGTGGTTTTGATAACCTATTACTTCTCACTTTCGATTAGCTAGAACTCAGTCGCATGGACACACCCTGTGTCCTCTGTGAAGGAGGCTGGAAACATTAATTAGAATGTGTATCTAGGAAGAAAACAGATTAGGGAAAGGAGACAGACATTGCCAAAGCACTGGTGAACCACTGTTCCCTATCTCTCAGTTTACTGGGCCCAAATGGGGTTCCCTGCTTCTGACCCTCTATCTCTGTCATCTAAGATCCAGGATGATCAGCCTGGATAATAACAATAAGTTACCTCACTCGGCCTACTTCACTCCCTGTACATGATGATTGGGTCAGGTATTGACTCATGACCCCCATTGGTTCAGTGAGGGGAGGAACTCAATCCTAGAACCTCTCTTTCCACCAGGGTTACTGAGCTGTTAAAGACATGAACCAGGGCAACAATTTTGCATTGAGCCACCACTTTGTCAGCATGATGAGAAGACCTGCTTGAGAATGAAGCCAGCAAATAAGAAAGCAAAGCTGAAGTAGAAAGACATAACTTTCAGTAATATCCTTCAGGCATGTCTAATCAGTCCTACCCCTGACTTTTTTTTACCAAGAAATTCAATACATCCTTTAAAATTGCTTTTCTTGAGCCCAGTTTGAATTGAGTTTCTGTCACTTACAAGCAAAAGACTTAATGGAGGCCCATTTGCAAAACTCTGGGACACCCTTTCCCTCCACCCTCAAATTGATGACCTGGTCACATCTACTCTACTCTCTGTGAGAGTGCTCCCCCTGTTGGTGAGTAGTAGGCCCCTCTGAGATGGAGCTGCCTTTGAGTCATCACACCTCCATATGGCTAGACTGCATTTTCTTCTCACTGGCCTTTTTTTTTTTTTTTTTTTTTTTAAACACAGGGATTGTTTGGAATCAAACGCAACATTTGTTGCCTTCTAAAGAGGTCAGAATTATTTAGAATCACATTGATTTTTTTCTACCCTACGGAAATGATAGCAGAAAATCTCTTAAAAGGATGTAAACTCAGTATAAGATGAGGCTCAGTCTCACATTGGTTCTTGATATGAAAGGCCAGTTTTGAATGCTACAAGGAAACATTCTTCTACAAATTAATCACTTATCAGTGTCTTAAAGGTCAGAATATGGCATGTATCCACAAAGCTTGATACATTGAGCCACCACTTTGTCTTGATACAAAATGGTGGCAAAAATCTGTTAGCGTTTAGTGGCCATGTGGCATCACTTTCTCTCTGTCTCTGTCTCTCTCTGTCTCTGTCTCTCTCTCTCTCTCTCACACACACACACACACACACACTTTAAAAAATTGAGAGTAGCATCCCTGTTAAATAAGTTCAAAGACAATGTGTTGGAACTTTCTGAGAAGTTCTGGGGCTGTTGGGAGTTTTGTTAATAAGCAACAGGAGCTGAAACACTGCTCAGTTGAGATTCCCACAGCTGAAGAAGGTTGTAGAAAACCCAGAGAGAGGAATTTGCAGGCCAGCCCTTCTCCCCGCCTCCACACTATCTGCCTTCACAGCAGCCTCCAGCCACACTATCTTGAGTGGTTCCTCACACATTCCACACTCCAACTTTCTTACACTTGCACCTAGAAGGGACTCCCCACACTTCCTCACTTAGAAAATGTTATTTGAGATGCCTTCTAGGGAAGAATTAATCACCATTCTCTCTGTGTGCCACAGTGCTTTGCACATACCTCCATGTTGGAATTTTTCACGTGGTACATTTTTGTGAACGGCTTCTGTGGTCGTCTCCTTGGCTTAACTGTGGGTTTCTTAAAAGCAAAGACTTTAAGACTTTTAAGATGACTGGTTCAGTCATCTCCCTAGTTCCCGTTATTTTAGGCTGAGACTTGGCATATAATAAATTTTTTAAAAAGGCAAATAAATGGAAAACTATACCAAAATCATATAAAATTGCACAATAAGATTCATAGGTTCCCCATAATAAAGAAGTTTTCTTAGCTCCAAGAAGACTGATGACAGAATTGACGATTCAAAGAGATGGTGCCAGGGGCATCTGGGTGGCTCAGTCAGTTAAGTGTCTGACTCTTCAGCTCAAGTCATGATCTCAGGGTTTATGGGTTCCAGCCCCACGTTAGGCTCTGTGCTGAAGGTGCGGAGCCTGCTTGGGATTCCCTCTCTCTCTCTCTCTCTCTCTGCCCCTCCCCACTCTTTCAAAGTGAATAAAACTTTTAAAAAAAGAGAAAAAAAAAAACACCAGAGATGGGACCAAAGGCCCAATAAAATCTTGTGGCCGAATAAAGGCCAAATAAACCTTGTGCACACTTCAGTCTGTGATTGAATTAATTTTTCCTGATCACGTGGGGAACAACTGAGACCACTTTGAAATGAAATGACCTGATTTTCCCACTTGCTTCATGGAGACCGGTGATGATCTGGTTAATAGTAGGGTTGCCAGTCTGCCTGGGGGAGCTCAAGTTTGCACCTGGTGTCCCTGCTAACTATTTATAGTGCCCCAGTTAAGTCTCAAAAGTGGCCCAGTGTGGATGTAGATTCTTTGGCCACTCTATTAATGAAGAATGCCGTTGGCCTGAGATGTCAAATATAGAATTGGACCAAGAGACAGTTTCTTCTGAGTGGTAGAGGGCCTTCACTCTAGCTGTTTTCTGTGTCTTAGCAGTCAAGGAGGGGTAACACCTGCAGTAGATGTTAATAAGTATCTTATAGAGAAGGAAGCTGGGGCTCAGAGAAGTTAAGTAAATTGCTCAAGAGCACACAGCAAATAAAGATCAATGCCAATGTTAACCTTACTTTGTCTGACTCCATCTCTTGTCCACTTTGCAACATCGCTCATAATTTAAAAACTGCTTTCATAAGCAGATTCCCTTATTCTGGAACTCATTTTCCCATGTCTGGATTATTAAGTAGTAATGTAATTGCTGCCTTGCCAGAGAAGACTTGCTTGACATCTGTTTGTTGTAAAAGATCATTATGGTCTATGAAGTTCAGTCTGTAGATTAATGTGTTGGTTCTGATATGAAATAAGGATCAAGTTTTTGTGAACAAGTGTCTATGTTATAATTAATCTCAGCAATGATCTTTTGACTTAGGAATGATTAATATGTAATTAGGTAGGTTTAACTGGAAAACATTTAATTATTTATAGTTGGGACAAGCAAGGGAGTCAGAAGTGGGGACAGAAATTAGCCAGCAAGCTAATAATGCTTTGCCTTGTGATTATTTCAGCACTGAGGGTCACATTTTTACATGTAATAGCAAAAAACTGGAAACCAGCTATAGTCCAAGCTATATCTATATAAGGAAACACTATACAGCTGTTGTAATAAGTAGTAGTTGGTTATAGATACCGATGTGGAAAGATAGATCCAAAGGGCAAAAAGTAGGTATAAAGTGATATACATTATGATTTATTAAAAACAACAATGCATCTCTTAAAAATGTCTGAAATGTATCTCAGTATCTCTACTGGTGTTTTTCGGGGCGCCTGGGTGCCACAGTCAAAGTGTCTGACTCTTGATTTCGGCTCCGTGCTGAGTGTGGAGCCTGCTTGGGGTTCTCTCTCCCTCTGTCTGCCCCTCTCTCACTCATGTTCCCCCTCTCTCTCTCAAAATAAATAAATAAAGGGCACCTGAGGGGCTCAGTCGGTTATGCATCCAACATCAGCTCAAGTCACGATCTCACAGTTCGTGAGTTTGAGCCCTGCACTGGGCTCTGCGTTGACAACTCAGAGCCTGCTTTGGAATCTCTGTCTCCCTCTCTCTCTGCCCCTCCCCCTCCCAAAATAAATAAATATTTTTAAAAATAAATAAATAAGCTTTAAAAAAAGCAAGGGAATTCTGCTATATTCAAAACATGGATGACACTTGAAGGCATTATGCTAAGGGAAAGAAGCTATTCACAGAAAGATGAATACTGTATGATATCACTTGTATGAGGCATGTAAAACAAACATATAGAAGCAGAAAGTGGGGTGCTGGTTGCCAGGGGCTGGGAGAGGAGGAAATGGGGAGTTGGTATTTGTTTACTCAAGATGGTCAAGTTCTAGAATCTGCTTTATAGCCTTGTGCCTGTAGCTTGCATTACTATAATTATGCACCTAAAAACTTGAGGATAGATCTCATGTTGAGTGTTTTTATCACAATTTAAAAATGCTAGCATAAATAAACATAATTTTTTTTTAAAAAAAGGGGGTGCCTGGGTGGCTCAATCAGTTAAGTGTCAGACTTCAGCTTAGGTCATGATCTCACATGATCTCATGGTATTAGAATTCAAGCCCCGCATCAGGCTGTGTGCTGACAGCTAAGAGCCTGGAGTCTCTTTTGGATTCTGTGTTTCCCTCTCTTTCTGTTCCTCCTCTGCTCATGTTCTTTCTCTCTCTCTCAAAAATAAATAAACATTAAATTTTTTTTAAAATAAAAACCGCTAACAACAACAAAAAAATAAAGGCATGTGTGCCCCTCAGGACATAGCTGAGCCCTCCACCGTTGTCTACAGGGTACCTCCCTTCTGAGGCAAGGAGATTTGTATTGCTCAGTTAATGAAATACCCAGTACTGGGAACAGTGTGACAGGTTTTCCCTGGTGGGATTTTCTTGAGTCGTCCCATAAACCCTATCGAGTGGAATTGGCATTCCTACTTTGCAGGTGAAGAACTGATTTTGAGGTTCCTAAGATTCATGATGGAACCTCTATTCTAAAGGAAGTTCTGCTCTTTTAGAACAGGCTGCTTATACCAGGTCCAGAGAACTCTTTAGGAGAATAGCAACTAGTCATGGGAATAAAATGTAGGCATGAATTTACACATAGGAGAGGGAAGCAAGCTGACAAAATGTCCCTTGCCTTTGAGGTTAGGACTGTGGTCCCATTGTGTCTTGAGGCTATTTATACAGTTGGCTCCTGGAGAAAGCATTTGTTGGAAAAATAATCTATTGTACCTTAAAATGAATGGCTGCTTTGGGCCATCACATTTATTAGCTGCCGTTTACCAAGTATTTCCAATGTGCCAGACCCCACACTGAGCACTTTGCAGACACCATCTCATTTAATCCTTGTAAGCACCCTATAAGATAAGTGCTTTTATCCTCATTTTTGCTAATGAGGAAATTGAAGCTTGTGGGGGTGAAGTATGTTGGTCAAGGTCACACAGCTTGTGAGTGGCAGAGCTCCAAAAATCTATGCTCTTAACCACAGTGCTACTTTGTGTCCAGAATTAAAAGGAAAAAGAAATTGAAGCAGAGGTCAGAAGGGTAAACCTGAAGCCCAAGACACCTGATGAGGACCTTGGACCAGCTAGAACTTTGTGTCCCTCTCAATACTTCAAGAAGTCAATGCTTCTTGTCCACCCATGGCCAGATCCTTTAGATTCTGTAGTTGGAATAGGATGTGCTATTGTATGGTCGGATAGAAAACTCATGGGCTTTGGATCCATACCTGTTGGTTCAAGTTCCATCAGTGCAAACTGCGTGCATAGGTAAGCTCCTTCCCATGCCCTATGTTTGTCACAGGCTCATTGGGGTGGCTCATTGAGGAGAATAAGTGTGAAAGTACCTGACACTGACTTCGGCAGGTGTATTAGCCAGGCTATGCTAGGCCATGCCAAGGTAACAAATCCCCAATTTATTTTTCATAATAAAAACCCATTTTTCTATTCACATGAAGCCCCATCCTGGTCAGACAACCCTCCTCATCTTGTGGCTCTGTTGTCTGTTGCCTTCAAGTCACTACAGTAGGTAATAAAAAACTTGGGGGGGCGCCTGGGTGGCACAGTCGGTTAAGCGTCCGACTTCAGCCAGGTCACGATCTCGCGGTCCGTGAGTTCGAGCCCCGCGTCAGGCTCTGGGCTGATGGCTCAGAGCCTGGAGCCTGTTTCCGATTCTGTGTCTCCCTCTCTCTCTGCCCCTCCCCCGTTCATGCTCTGTCTCTCTCTGTCCCAAAAATAAATAAACGTTGAAAAAAATAAAAATAAAAACTTGGGGCGCCTGGGTGGCTCGGTCGGTTAAGCATCTAACTTCGGCTCAGGTCATGATCTCACGGCCTGTGAGTTCGAGCCCCGCGTCAGGCTCTGTGCTGACCGCTCAGAGCCTGCAGCCTGTTTTAGATTCTGTGTGTCTCTCTCTCTGCCCCTCCCCTGTTCATGCTCTGTCTCTCTCTGTCTCAAAAATAAGTAAACATTGAAAAAAATTAAAAAATAAAAATAAAAAACTGAAGGAGGCACCCCAGCTCCACGCTGCCCCAGCCCAGATGTGGGACACATCACATCTGCTCACAGCCCATCAGCCAGCACTGAACACCCAAGCCCCAGCAATCACAAGGAAGGCTGGGAGAGAGAGGGGAATACCTGGGTGGTTAGTGCAGAGGCTTGTTTCTCGAGGTGAGTGTTTCCTTCTTTCTTACTTCCTAATGCGTTTTTTGGAACTAAAACTGACACACAAATCTAAAGCTTAGTCAGAAAGCTCTTTGGTTCTAATTGAGTGGATTCATTGTCTTTCATAGCATACATCTACACTGTGCGTGAGGAGGAAAATGTGAGTGAATTATTTTGATCATTTGACACACTTACATTGTTTAATGGGAAAAATCCAGAATTAAATTAATAACAACACCACATTTTGGGAAACTAATGGAATGGACTGAACGTCTATGGGGAAAAAAAGAAGTTTCTTAATCTGGTGTGTGTACCTGTATTTTATTTTTTATATTGCATTACAGACAGAACTAAAATTACCCTGGGGCGCCGGGGTGGCTCAGTTGGTTAAACATCTCACTTCGGCCTCGGTCATGATCTCATGGTTCGTGAGTTCTAGCCCTGTGTCAGGCTCTGTACTGACAGCTGGAAGCTGTAGCCTGCTTCAGATTCTGTGTCTCCCTCTCTCTCTGCCCCTCCCCTGCTCTCTCTCTCTCTCTCTCCTCTCTCTGAAAAATAAACATTAAAAAAAGAATTAAACTTACTTTAGCAATTGTTTGCTTGTGCATTCTTATCTCACCTTGTTCCACAGGACTTAAAGCAGTACCTTAGAAATGACAAAATATTGCAACAATTGGTTCTTCCTGCTTCCTGTCTCCCACCACCAATCATTATCCACCCTGGTACCTAATAGGTCTTTTTAAATGCAAAGCTGGTCAAGCCATATCTACTTAAAAAGAAAACAGTTGAGCATCTGACTCCTTATTTTGCCTCAGATCACAATCCCAGGGTTGTGGAATCAAGCCCACATCAGGCTTTGTCCTGAGAATGGAACCTGCTTAAGATTCTCTCTCTCTCTCCCTCTGCCTTCCTTCCCCGCTTGTGAGCACTCTCTCTATATATAAAGGAGGAGGAGGAGGAGGAGGAGGAGGAGGGAAGAAAAAGAAAACAATTTTCTGAGACTTTACTCTGTGCCCCCACCCGAATCCTTAGCCTGGCTGTACAGTCTGCCATGATCTACCTTTCCAGCCCGTGATAGCTGTCTATCTGGCTAAGCTGGAACTATGCTTCCCAGAATTCCCTTCCCTATATAATTGTGGGTGAAAGTTGGCCACGGATAAATTTGCTGCAAGGGAGATGAAGGTGGGATTCATGATATTAGAAGATTACTATGAAAAGTCATAAGATGGGAGAGCAAGAACATGACAGATGTCCACTACTAACATGCACAAAGTATGTTCTATGTACCAGACACTGGTCCAAAACCCTTGCATGTACTCATTTATTTTTGGCAATGATCCTATTGTTATTTGCATTTTACAGATATAGAAACAGTGATTAAGTCCCTTGCCGAAAGATCACCCAGTCAGTATTTGGACTCAGATTTCTGTGACTCTGCAGCCCATGCTCTTCATTATCATTATCATTATATGCTATAGAAGCTTCGACAGAGCTTCTGGTAATTTTTAATTCTATATGAAAGAGACATAGAAAGAGATGACCTGTTTTTGTATGGATACGATAACTGGAATTTTTAGTCATCTCTTTATAAGCTTGGAGATAAAGCTGAACCCCCAGAGGACAAAGCCGATAGAAACTCAAGAAAATTATTTATGTTCCATTGGTGTTTGTATAAGTGAGTGGCTAACATTTGTCTGGCACACTCCAATTAATTAGAGCTTTTCTTGAGATCAAAGGGTCTCATCAGGTATGCCATGGCATCATCAGAATGGGAGAAGTTTTGCTGTAGTAACAAATGACCCCCAAATCTCTTCAAACAAAAGAAGTTCATTCCTTGTTCATACTATATGGCTACTGAGGGTTGGCTGTGGCTCTACTCCACACAGTCTTTACTTTCCGTGTCCAGCGTGATCTGTAACATTGCTGGCCACTGTATTAAAGAGAAAGAGCAAGGCAGAGTTATACTCTGGCTCTTAAAGATCCTGCTTGGAGGTGGCATGTCACTTCTCCCATATCATTGGCCAAAGCAAGACACGTGGCTGTGTATGGGTCCACATACATTTCTTGGAGGACCACTAATTTGGGTGACCTTTAGTCAGTCAGTTTTACCATGAGACACTGATCCCTTAGCCACAGGGTTGATGGGCAGAAGCTGGGGTGACCAGAACCTTCTAAAGATCATCTTTGGTCACAAGTAACATTTCATGTTTCCCCCAGTGTGCTTTATCTATTTCTGCACCATGAACTAAAACCAATTGGGAATCTTGACCTTGATGTCTCACCTAATTCCCCCAAGAATCAGGGTGCTAGGGCACTATTAGGAGGAGCCCCAATCTAGTCAGTAATACAAAGGCAGGACTGGAATTTTGGATTTTAGCCTCCATACCCAAGGTTTTGTTGGCTCTAATAAAGGAAGCTCTGAATAGGTCAGCAAAATCTGTGACCTGGGGAGCCAGAGCACTTCCCTTCAGCTCCACTGGCATCTGTATACGTCTTCTCCTGGCTTGAACCGGCTCATTGACAGAGCCAGCAGTGACCGCACAGGCTCAGAGATAACCAAGGAGAGTGTTGAGCACATACATGCTACAGACTTATTTTTTCTTATTATTAAGGCTCTGGAGACAAGAACATGACAACATTTTGGCAGCTGGGACTGTAGCCATGTGTGGGGAGAAAGTGATTTGCATGAGCTATGCAAAACCACCTGGTTTATTGCAACTGACGCTGAACAAGTTAAATGAATCAAATCCCCAGTTGGATACCAGAAGAAGCTGACTTATACTCATACACATACACACACACACACACACACACACACACACACACACACCAGGGAGCCCTGCAAGAAAAAAAGAACACCACAACTACCTAACACTCAAGTTCTATACAAATAAACTACTAAGGAACCTCTTGTCCTCTTGCTGTCACTCCCTGGCCTTGATTTTCCTGAGCTTGTCTGAATCTTCTTACCCTGGAAGCTCTGTGACTGGGCTTCCCCTCCCTGGGCCCAACCACCCTTCTATGGGCTCTCTGGAAGGATGTGCTCAGTGATGCAAAGAAGCCCCAGGAATGCGAGTGCTTGTCTTTTAACCATCGGCAATGAGAACATTCCACCAACCTTCCTGATTGCAGAATCCTGGGTCCCACTGTGGACTATCACCAAATCCCTGGCAGATTCTTCTGCAAACTGAAGTTTCCAAACCATAGCCTTAGATTGCCAAATACTGCTTATGCATCTGACAGACCCTTGCAACCCCTCAGCCTCCCAGGATTTCTGCTCTCTCCTTGCCAAGTACTCCAGTATCCCAGCGATGCTTTTCTTTACTGGAAAGGCCACCAGTGAAGACATATCCCAGCGATGCTTTTCTTTACTGGAAAGGCCATCACCAGAGTGGGTTACAGGCTGACATAGGCTGGGAGAGACCGGGCTGTGTGTCAGAGGATTAGAAAAGAGAGCATGGTTGGCAAAGTCATAGGGAAAGAGCACTTAGTAGGAAACTTAAGACTTGATTTCAAGACTGGGTTCAGTTACTAATCTTGATAATTCTGAGTTTACTTGGGCTCTTTCATTCTTTTATTCACTGAACAAACATATATTAAGCGCTTACCACATGTCAATTCAATATTGGCAGCTGGGGGTTGAGTAGTTATGGTAGCCAGACTTCAAGATGGCCCCCAGTGATCCCAGTTTTCTTTTTTTTTAAATTTATTTATTTTAAGAAAGAGAGAGTTGGGGAGGGGCAGAGAGAGGGGGAGAGAGAGTCCTAAGCAGGCCCTGCACCACAAGTACAGAGCCTGATGTTGGGCTTGAACCCACAAACCATGAGATCATGACCTGAGCTGATGTTGGATAATTAACTGACTGAGCTACCCAGGTGCCTCCCCAACCCCGTTTTCTGATAGTCACAATCTTGGTGTGGTCCTCTCCTGCAGTGAATAGGAATGACCTGTGTAAACAATAGGATATTGTAAAGATGACAGTCTGTGACTTTTATGGCTAAGTCAGAAAGACATAGAGGCATCTGCTTTGCTTTCTTTTGGATTGTTCACCCTTGGGGAAGCAGGCTGCCATACTGTATAGGATGCTCAAGCAGCTTGGGGAGACCCATGTGGGAAGAAACTGAGGCCTCCTACCAACAACCATCATCTTATGAGTGAACCATTTTGGAATAACTCCTTCAGTGTCAGCCAAGCCTTCAGAGAGCTGCAGCCCATCGGACATCTTGATTGCAATGTCATGAAAGACTTCAGTCCAGAACCACCCATCAAGCTGCTTCATAATTCCTGACCCATAGAAACTGTGGATAGTGAGTGTTTATTATTTTAAGCTACTCTGTTCTGCAGTACTTTGTTAAGCAGGGATAGAGAGCTAATACAGTAGTGAGCTGGAAATTCAAGATGTACCCTGTTATACCCTCCTGAAGATTATAGTCTAGTGGGGTGGAGATGAGGAGGAAGAATAGACAAAAAATAAACCAAGTGAATAAGTATAAATAATAGTAAGTACGATGAAAGAAACAAGTAGGGTATTGCACGGAGATAAATTACATGATGGGCCAGCTCTGCTCGGTAGCGTGGGCATGGAGTGGCTCCCCAAAAAGTTGCCACTATACCAGACCCTGAGGTGCCATTCTGCACTCCCTGTGGTGCCATTCTGCACCCCAGAAGCTCCACTTTGAGGATGACAGAGCATCCCTGCCTGCCCTTGACTCCTCATCTCTGACTTTTTTTTTATCGTGCAAACTTTTTAATTTACAGAAAACTTTAACAGTCTTCATGGCCTTAAATATGGCACATACCACATTAGCATTAGCATTACACTTCATTCCTTAAAGATGTGCTTATCTTCACTTGAGCTGTCGGCCACCTTCCAGTTTCTGTCCCAGTCTACTCTTGTTTCCCTTCACCATGTACACGAAGTAGGCAAGGGTCTCTTTTGCATTCATGGGTATGTTCCTGAAGTATCAGCTGACAGTTTCTGCTAACTGGCCCCTACTGAATTATGGTCTACTCTGCAACTTGTGGTATCGTTTATAGTAAGGTCAAGAAGTAAACTTCTACCTTGTCTAAACCATGGTTGGAGGGGGTCTCTTGGTTGTACCAGTTTAGCTGTTCCTCCACCTTGTACAGAGGGACCAGCACCATCATGTGGGGTCTTGGAGGCCATGGCTTGGGGTTGGCCCTTTATATTGACAGCATCGGGAGTCTTTGGCCGGGTTTTAAGCAGTAAAGCAAAATGATCTCATTTATTCTTTGCAAAGTTCACTCTGCTTATTCCCCAGGTCTGTGCTTTCCAAGTCTCAGGTTTCTAATTTGTAAAACAGGAGTCTGAGATAGAATTTTCCACCCTGCTTATCCCCACAAAAGGCTCTCCTTTCCAGGCTAAACATTTCAGTTCTTTCCACTGTCTTTAACACAGTTTGGCCTCTTCACAAGCTTGGCTATTCTCTGTGCAATTTACATGTAGTAGTGTCCTCTGGAATTGGGGCACTTCAAATACAGCCCAACACTCTGTCCATGGTCCGTCCAACTTAGGGTAGAGTAGGGCTGCCCATCCCCTAAGATCAGTTCTGACATGTGTTAATAGTCATGGTTTCACTGCAGAAGCTCTCTGCTGCTGCTCTGAAGGTGAATTGTATGAAGTTACTCTTTGCCACTCTGCAGCTGTTCCCCCTAACACTCCCTTCCCCTCCATCACACATTCTCTCTGAAGCTGGCAACACCAGGACAGAAAAGACGAGGGGGTCCTTGCAGGGCACCTCCTCTGAGATGACCTTGGGGCAAGAGATGGCCTAATTGGGATTCCAGGCACCATCTCTGCAACAGTGGCTTGTTCTTTTGAAAAGTGGCTACAGAGATGAACATTGCATTAGAAACATTGAGGACTTGAATCTTAGTTCCAAAGAGAATGATCTGAGAATGGCGCTGCAGATGGGTCTGAAACCTGATGGGGAGTTCTCATACAAAGGATCGGTTCTGCCTGGAGTTCAGAGAAAAGATCACACTAGCTAATTTAGATAGGAATGATAACTATCCAACTGGGGTAACAGATAAGTGCTTCCAGAAACAGCCTCTTTAGGCAATGAAGCCTCAGATGGCTGCCTTCAGAGGGAAGGGGGAAATGGTAGAAGACAGAGAAGAATTTAGGTCAGCCAGAATGGGGCCCCAAAAAGTCAAGTTCAGAAATAATTTAACAGATAGGGATCCAAAGAATATGTGGTTTGCCTGACAAATGACATTCACTTTGAAAGTGAAAATGAAATTGGGGAAAGCAAAATTGCTGCATAATGGGTCCCGGAGATTGAAGAGAAATGATACCAGGGGAGAAAGGAGTTGTAAAACCTTCCTAGTTAAGCATGAAATTGGAATGAATGAATTTTGGTCCATAAAGGGTCAGGTGAAGATCGCACAGATAATGGCTTAATCCCGAGCAGCTCCAAACGGTGTTCATTAGCAGAGGATCTCAAGCACTTGACAAGCGAGCCTGACCAGGCTCACGCTGCCTTCTCTCCAGACTGCTCATTCTGGGTGGACCTCTTTAACAGAGCAAGACCACTTAATTCAACAGTTAAGCCAAAGAACGATGGAAAAAGACTTCTACCCTGAATGTCAAGGGGCCTCAAAAGAGCTGGGTGGTGTGTGAGGGGGAAAAGATGATGCATGTTGAAACCAAAGAAGCACTGTGGGGCTGGCAGAATCTCATCCTTGCAAATAATGATCCTTGGCCACCTAGCAAAAGGCACATGGACTACTGCCTAGGGACATCTGGGCTTTGTTCCTGGCCTAATGAACGGACTCTCTGTGAGATCGTTAGACCAGACACTTCATCTCTGTGAGACTCCTTTTATCCACTTCCAGGACAAGCATAATCATATCTATTGACCCCCTTCTCCTTCACAGAAATAGAGGTTTGCACAGTGTGCTCATCAGCATTGACTCCTCATTAACCTTCACAATAGCTCCACAGGGGGCATGATTGCCTCCATCATATGGATGACCAACTGAGGCTCAGAAATGTTAAATGTCTTGTCCAAGGTACAAACCTAAGCAGAAGAACCAAGACTAGAACATAAATAATCCAGTTTCAAATACAGGGCTCTTTCTATGACCCCACAACCATCTACTGAACAAGAAAGAAAATTATGAGTGGTTCTTCTGGGACACGGTAATTATGAGCATTAGGTAAAGAGCATGGGTTTTGGAAGAAGTCAGCTTACATTCGAATTCCAGCTTTGTCATTTTCTAGTGGTGTCACTCCATCACACAAGCCTTAGTATCTTTGTGTATAAGGTAGGGATCAAAACAGTGCCTCCGCCATGAGATTGCTGTGAATTCAGTGTCCACAGAGTGTTCGGTGAATCACATAGCAAGTGCTCAACGAATGGAAGCTTGCTGTCATAGCCAGGCATGGTGCCATGTTGCTGGAAACCTAGATGGGAGAGGGATTAGGAGAGATGGCTCTGAACTCAGATGACATGGGTTTGTATTCTGACTCTGTCATTTATTAGATGAGGGATCTTAAAAGTTGCTTAACTTTTCTAAGCCTCTGTTTTCCCATCTGTAAAATGGGGTATATAACTACAGGTCTCATATCATTGTGAGAATTAAGTGAGATATTTGCAAGAGCACCTGGCACAGTGTGGGCACACCAAAATTATTCTCCCTGATAGCATTGTTGCATCATGGCTATTGATTAATGATCAGAAAGAAGGGCTAGTGCCTTATAAAAGTGAAGTTCCAGAAATGAGTACCTATAAAGTGAATTCAGAGTGAAACGTGGAATTATTGGGTCCTAGGAGTGTTTCTTCACAGACCTTGAATTATATTTGCATTTTGGTGTCCTCTTAATCCCAGTTTGTTTCCTCTCTCATGCTTTGTAGGGAATACTGTCTCACCACTGTCCATAAGGGCTGCTTGGGATTCTTGGTATCATCCATTGTTTTCATTTTCAACTCAATCCATTAGTTCATCCACTCACTCCTTCCTTTCCTCATACATTCATTCATCTCCAGTTCACCCTTCAATTTCAGAGACATTTCTTGTGTATCTCCTTTAGGTCAGGCCTTGTGTATTGGGAAGGCAGCAATGATTCAGACATGGTCATACCACTCCAGAGCCAATAATGTCCTGGAGGACATGAGATATGTGTATAAATGCCAAAATACAAGGGAGATCATTATGGAGGGATGGTTGGTTAAATTACAGATACACAAAGAGACAGAGCTCACAGCCTTCTGTAAGGGAAATCATGAGGGGAGGGGCACTGAGCTGCATTTAGGTGGGGAAAGGATGCTCCAAGTGAAGAACCAGCAGTCAGGAAGAGGTGTTGCCTGGCCTCACATGGTGGAGTGATGACCATTTGGCTTTCTGGGCTCTGAGCCTTGCTATGGGTAGTCAACTATGGGGGGAGAGAAAAGGGGGGTAAATATGCAGGGAGTGCAAGGAGCAGGGAATCCAGGAGTCAGATAGACATAGGTTCATATCCCATCTCTACTTCACACTTGCTAAATGGCTTTACTTCTTGGAGCCTCAGTGATATGAGGATAATACAGCTTTTCTGACATTAGGGCTATGGGAACTCTGGTGAAATAATATATGTGAAAAAAATTCTCTGAGAAGACACAGGTGTCTTATTGGAATGGAAGGCAGGATGTCACTTTTATTGCCGACCTATAGGAGTAGGTTCACCAGTAGTGGTACCAGCCCACCATGATGCTGTCCAAGAGTTGGTCCGCAAAGCATCTCATCCTACTTTTCCTGTGGTAACTGACCTGTCATACAGAGTACACACCAGTGGAAACTCTAAATGGTGAAGTCAGCTTTGGAGATGCAAAATGATACTTTCTGCCTGTGTGTTTTCTTCTTTCCCTTCATTTAGGCAGGGAGGAAGCTCTGTGTTTTCTTGCTTCAGCAGAGGTTTGTGATAGAATAGAAAGCAGGAGTGGCCTACGTGAGACTTCCCTTACTGTCTTTGTTTTCCAAAGTCTAAACCCACTGAGAAGACTATGCTGGGTTTTCTTGAGGGAGGGGGCAGAGAGGTAGTGTTATTAAGGAAATCCTGAAAGACAGACCGAAGAAAGGATCTATGGAAATCAGGGAAAGAAAGAGAGGGCAGTGGGCTGCATGAGAATGGGCAGTGACACTTTGATCTGGGTAGGCCTCAGAGGAGAATGGCTGCATGATTTCCAGACCTGATAAATATTACTTTGCCCCAGAAGCAGCACAAGCAATGGACCCAAAGGGACCATGTGCATGTGGACAACAGGTGTCATAGACTAACAGTATGAACTGATAACTAATGATTCTGGGTGAGAGAGGATCCCAAGTTCCATAGCACTATATAAAATTCCAGCACCCTGCCCTCTGAGAGGAAGATTGAAGTTGAATTCTCCACAGCTTGGAGGAGTGGAGACTTGTTAAGATCGTTGATTAAAAGATATCTTTAAAATGTGATATCACGGGGAGCCTGGGTGGCTCAGTCAGTTGAGCGTCTGGCTTCGGCTCAGGTCATGATCTCACGGTTTGTGAGTTTGAGCCCCATGTCGGGCTCCATGCTGACAGATCAGAGCCTGGAGCCTGCTTCCAATTCTGTGTCTCCCTCTCTCTCTGCTCCTCCCCCACTCATGGCTCTGTCTCTCTCTCTCTCTCAAAAATAAATGAACATTAAAAAAAAATGTGATACCACTTGTAACCTTGCATACGTGAAATGGGAGTAATACTTCCTCAGCTAATACACACAGGTCTACCCATTTTACTTGGAGATGTGTTTGGGGACACTTTGTTTGCATAATCTGTTTAGCTGGCTATTTAATTTTTTTTTTTTTTTCATTTTGAAGGATGTTTACTATACACTTGTCCTGCTTCTAATTGTCTTTTATCCAGTAGTTTACAAACATATCATAGAAATCTTTAGATTTAACCTGTACTAACTACATTGTGATGTTGCCTAATGCTGCTTAATATTCATCAATGATTTCCTTATAGTTTTGACATAAACCTCAGGAGGCCTATGTTTTGTATGGGATGGGGCCTGTTCTGGATTCTCTAACTGCTCCTACACATCTTACTGTCTATTGCCACCCCTTAATAGCCTTAGGAGCTGGCTATTTACTTAAAGCAAGGTAAAGCGTATGTGCTCTCTTTGATACATAACTCTCCTACCATGTCGTCACAGCAGAAAGAGCCATGATAACCTGCATTCTGGTAAATGTGCATCGCTGTCTGATGTTTGGATCACTCAGACCATGAGGGAATTCAGTCAACTGGAACTCACAGAGTTCTATCAACATACAGAGGCTGCTCACAAGAATTCTCAAACTGGCCTGCATCGGGAGTTGATGTGGCATTTCATACGCAATGTTGGCCACTTGAAGAGGTGAATTACCTATGAGTGATAGGGAGTACCAAAATAATAATGCTATCTGCATCACTGAACTAATAATGGTATATCAGTCATGTTCAATCTTTATAGAAATATCTGCAAAAGGACAAAGGCAGAAATTTAAATAAGCTGTTCAAAGATATAAAAGTAGACTCTTAAGGGTTGATCTGCTAGCATATGACTTTTTTGCAGATCTTCTTGGTTCGAGCTACTTTTGATCTTCATGATGCATAAACATAAAGTTCTCTTTGTTTTAGGTCATATCTGGTTAGGTGGACAGGATTGGTGGGAGGGTATGAAGAAGCTAGCCAGAATTTGCTTTTCCCAAACCTCACCTCAGAGTTCAATACTTAAGCACTCAAAGTACATCTTCCCAACTGGATAAAACTTCTTAAAATAATAGTCTTCAATGATGTTGATCAATGACATGGGCCTCCTGCTAGTTAGATGCCAGAGATCGCTTCTCAATTTCTATTTCTTTCTCTCTGAAAAACCCTAGAAGTCCCTACATACATCCCAGTCAAATTATCCTGGCTAAAAATATCTCCCTGTTCAAGGCTTCCTCACACCTGATGGTCAGCTAACTGTTACAGTCCATCCTGTGGCAGACCCAGTCCTTCCTCACCCAGTCTCAGTGAGAGAAGGAAAAATACTAGACCAGATTGTGTCCTAGTCACTTACATGTCTGAGCCTCAGCTAGGTGGACAATAGCACTGCTAAAAGATGATAGAGAATTCAGGAGCAGAGTAGATATGATGGGGAAGAGACTGCACAAAGTCTAGAGTATGTTGAGGTCTAGAGAGATGTCCAGGCAGAGGTTTATGTGTTTATTTGGGTATAAGGATCTGACATTCAAGGGAGAGGTCTTGGCTGGAGACAGATTTAGGAATCATGATATGGGCACAGATTCAGTAGAAGCCATGCAAGTGGGTACCATGACCCAAGAAAAGGGTATAAATTAAGAATAAAAGGGGGTGTAGGACAAACTCTCAGGAATACCAAACTTTCAAGAGAGAATAAAGGTAAAGGGCCCAAGGGTATCTACCAGCAAGGATGAGTATAGAGGAAAAAAAGCAAACCCATGGTGAGTGCTAGATCAGAAGAAAAGGAAGAGGGTTCTGAGAAGGATGTGTTCAACCTTCTCAAATGCTTCAGTTTAACCAATTAAGGCTAAGAACTGAAAGTTCACTGGGTTTAACAAATAGGAGGTAACTTTAAAGGTGGAGTGATAAAAGATAAAATCAGGTTGGTGAAATGAGTACCATTTCAGGAAGATTATGATAGAATGCAAGGGTAGGAGAATTTGCTTTCAAAGAAGTTTTCCTTCCTAAGGGACCACAAGTGAGGAAATAACAATAGGTGAAAATATAGTTAATTTTGGAAGTGAATGGGAAGGGATCTGGAGGGAATTTATATATGGTGACCTTTACCATATGAAGTGAGAGATAATTGGGGTTGTGGGAGAACAGATGTAGCACAGGTCTTGAAAAGGGCAGTGATGATTTGGATCAGGTTTGTAAAGAATGGGAGACAAGAAAGAATAAAATATTGATTTTAAAGACATTAGTTAATTTAAAAGATTGATGGACGGATGATTTTTTTAGGTCAAGATTTTAGATGTACATACATCTGAGTTCCAAGAATGGAAGAGAAGGCTATGGAAATAGGTAAAGCAAGACTCTGGAGGATGAGATGCTATAAGAATCCTTCCACAGATCTTGAGGGCATCTGAGATGGCAACAGGGATTGGGGTGAAGAGTAAGGCTTTGAACCAGTGCCAATGTTCAGCACATGTTGAGTGAGTATCTACTTCATGCCAGGCACTGGATGCTGTGGTACCCAGTAAGCATAAGGGATGAATTTGAACGTAGTCAATGTGTAAAATGGGTGGGAGTTGAAGACAATGGTGTAGCCTAGTAGTGTGACCATGGAGACAGGAGGGTCTTTAAATCACATGGGAATGGAAGTTGCTATGAATGGCAGAGGACTAGGAGAATACTAACCCTCTGGGTTGTAGGCTGTGTGTGTTAAGGGCATAGTGGTGAGGATTGTGGGCAGATGAACAGCCTCCCCTAGAGAAGGCTGCAGAGAAGCAGAATCATTAGGGACACACCACGTGCCTAGCCATGTGTTAACTGCTTGAATAACGACAGCATTTGGCCCTACTCTGAGGGTCCCTGGAACCTTTTTGAGCGCCCATCTGTGCTGCCAGACCTTGATGGGTTTACTGTTTCTCTCTGCTCTGTTGGCTAAGCCCTGCTCACACAGGGATAATGAAGGTCTCATTTGCCTCCAACAATATGGTGCCTTTCTGCATAATTTACATGTTTTCTTCAAGGCTCAGACACTAAGTAATGAGGTAACAAATTCTGGTGTGGGGTCTTGCTACTGATACATGGAAACCCAGACTCTGTACCTTTACGCTTCCGTGGCACCTTCTAGCACAAGTCTGCAGTCTGGAAAAGTGTCTCTCTCTCTTGGTCTTGGCAGACACCTGTTAAAGAGAAAACTTGGACTTCTCAGGATGACTGGCTGCATCTAAGTGTTACCTATATGTCACTGTCACCTCCTGAAATTCAGCTGCAGTCAGTAGATTTATAAATACTTCTCTAAGATTGGATTTTGTTTCCAATTTGTAAGAACATTAACGACCACTTACGGAGCACTTATAGGTGTCAACCACTGTGCTAAAGATTTACATGAACTTTTTTTTAATCTGCACAGCAGCCAATGAAATAGGTGTGTTTTTCCTATTTTCTTTCTTTTTTCTTTTTAAAGGAGGTAATTGAGGCTTAGAGAAAAATCAGTTGTCCCTGGGCACAGCTCCTCACGGTGACAAGATCACATCAGAGCCAGCCCTCTTAGCCACTGCCACACCTCTTCCTCAGGTTTTCTATTTCTGCCATCATTTGGCATCAGCATATTAATAGTGTATGAGTCTGTGCTAGACCCCCTGGGAGGAGACCCTAAAGAGTTGAGGATTACTGGAAAGCAATGTAAGGCAAAGAGTAGAGGTCTCTGAAGCAGGGACTGGGACAGGAGCCAGCCCAGAAAGGACTGTGTTGGCCACACTCAGTAGTTTGGACTATGACCTGCAGGCTTTGGGGAGACATTTGAGAATTTCCAGTAGTGAAGTGAACATTATGCAAATACTCACTACTCACCTCCTGCATATTCATGAGGATGACTACATAAGGAATAAGGGAGGCATGCCAGACACCTAGAATTTAATGACTCTCAGAGTGACTGTGGTCTAGTTGCCTGGCTTGCCTCATCCTAGTCCAGATCCTGGAGGGTGCTTTGGGAGAGTAAAGGATAGATGTAACTTGGATTTCCACCCTTAGGTCGTGATGAACAAAGGGGAGAGGAGAAGAGTAGAGAGAGTTACAGTTAGCCCTTACACAGGGCACTGACTGAAGGAGTGACTTAAGGAGTATTAGACATTGTCAGCATTCCTGTGGCAGAAGGGGAGAACTTAACCATGCCCATGTCCTGCTACCATCACTCTCAATTGAACTCAACACTAGGTATTCCTGACAGATTCTGCAAGTCTTCTCAAATGAGTAATGGGGTTTTACTAAATCTCTTTGCTTTTTCTTGTTGACTGGATACCAGCCTCTGGTACGAGTTCTGGGAATTCCTACAATATGGGGTCATCTTTGATCACCCAGAACTCACTAGGATTCAAAGTCAAGCTGGGTAAGAGCTCGACTGCTTGGGATGAGTGTAGGATGGTAGAGCATCCCCCATAATTTTCTAAGTTTTAGAACCTGAGATTGGGGATCCTTCCAGTCTTCCCATTCTTTTGAGTGAGTCTCTGAGTTCAAAATCCAACTCATTGCTCTTTAGGAATTATAGTCACCTTTGCCCCCAAATAAAGAGCAGCTGTCATTCCAGGCTACTTCTTCCTGCATGCTTTGAACCCTGACAATTACTCATAGTTTAGCCTCGTGTTGTTAAAATGTAGTGGAAATTACATGTCTAAAGAGCAAAAGTATATTTAGCTCCTAGAGGTAAGGGGACACTACTGGCACAACACAGGAAGTGACTGTAGAGTAAAATGTGAAATGCAGTCCACGCAGACCCTGCTCTGTAAAGGTTAAGGTGGAGAGATGGGGAATGCTTCGTCGTTATCAGCTCTAAGAGTGAACAGCCAGTTCATTAGGGACTCTGGAGAATGTTCACCCACACTGGGACATCAAACGCAGTGGGCTTGGGATTCTCTCAGGAAAAGAGAAGACTTCTGCTTTCAGTTTTGATTGTCAACTAGTTGATGGAAGACAGTACGGTGCAGTGGAAAGGGCATGGGTCTGGAAGATGGAGACTTGGTTCAAGCCTAGCTCTGTTATCATCCCAGGACAAGTGACTTGGCTTCTCTGGGTCCTGATTTTTCTCCCCTTCAAAATGACTAGGTGACCACTCATGTTGCTTCCAGCTCACAGATTTCCCATTCTCTGAATGCCCAGGAAAAAAAGAAAACGTCACCCCATCTGGTTCCCACTTCTAGAGGATGAATGGTGGAGCTGTCTGTATCTCTTCAGGGACAGATGGTAGGCGGGTATCTGTTTCCGTATTTGGTGTGATGGGAGAGGAGGAGGGAAAGAAGATAATGATGTTTGAGCCAACCTATTCAGGCCTGCCGGCTCCTCACCCAGCCTCCCTCACCCGCTGTTCGTTTTGTGTGGTTTGTCAGGGGACCCCTCAGCATCTGGAACTTGACCCACCCTCCTCCCTGTGATTGGCTGTTTCCAGGGTTATTCCCCAGAGAAGCCTACCTGTTGGAGGAGTCTGTTTTTGATGATGTTTTCAACTGTTGCTCTCACAGTCCTCAGTCCTAGAGGGTCTTCGTTGAAGCCAACCGAGCATGCAGCACTTCAAAAGAAATGTTGCCACATGTAAGATATTTAATACTGAAAATCCCCTCTCTGAGCACAGCTTCTGTCTTCCACTTCACTCTCAGTCTGCAGTGTAGAGTAATAAAAAGAGCAGGGACTTTGGAACACAGTGGAGATGCGAGTCCCTGGGCAGTGGCTACCTCCCAGAGCCTCTGTTTCTTATTAATCCAGAAAAGGTAAGAGCATACCCCTGGAGGGTGGATGGAAGAATTTAAAGAGGGGATGTGTGAGAAACACCCAGCGGCTTAGAAGGAACATGTGGATTCCTTCCTTTTCCCCTGTAGTGGCTGCTTAGCTGAGTCCCCAACATCTATTTCACTCCAGATGATGTCAACCATGAGAATTCCTACCCTCTGCTGTGTTTGGTTTAGCTATGGGCAAGATGAGAGGAAGTCTTTTGGACAGTTTTGGGGGGAAAGTTTCCTTCTTTTTGATAAGAGACGCAAGAAAGAGACAATCCCCATTTCCTCTGGATAATGTGCTCTCTGAAGCTGACCTCTGCAGTTCCTGTAGTTATTTAGCTACTGGCCACAGGATGAGCTAATATTTAGAGAAGGTAAGAGTCTATAGGTTGTGAGATCGTCTGGTGATGCCCTGCCTATGGACTTCTTGTTATGTGGGTTAACTCATATATTCCCTTGTCATTTAAACTAATTGATTACAGTTTTCTGTTTCTTATAGCTAAAGGCATACAAATTATTAAACACCTCATGAGCTCCTACTCTTGAAATCATTAATCTGTCGTATTCTCATGATCCATCCCAATGTCCTTCTGCCAGTCTCCTTGCTTTATAGCCCAGTCAGGGCTCCAGAGTCAGCTGTTCCAATAGTAGGATGCTTCCTGCCAACCATGATGTGTTGCCATTTGGCCGTTTCTACCTAAACAGTCCTGGTGTTGGTCCTTTGCCTCCAGTCTGCAGGGCTGCACAGTATTGCTGAAGAAGTATAAAATGACCCGGTGGCCATATTATAGGCCCATGCTCTCTTCCTTCCTGAGGCCTTAGCTGCTGCTCCCTCCAGTCAATCTAGAGTCTTTGGTATTTGCGCCTCCACACAATTACTCATGCTGTTCCTGCCAGCTAATATGCCCTTTCACTCTCTCTCCTCTAGAGCAATCTTTCCTGTCCTTGCAGGTGAATCCCAAATCTCCACAATGAGATGCAACTGACACCTCCTCTGAACCCCTACAACACCATATCTCTCTTCAAATCCATGTCAACCTCCTAATACAGATATTCGTCCATTTCTTTCACACTCCCTCATAGACCCTGATCTCCTTAGGCATATTTTGTTAAAATAAAGAGGCACACAGCTATAAATTAAGAATGAAGCAAAGAATAAAGGCCAAGTGTACAGGTTTTAAGTCAGCCAGGCTCCAGTTTGAAGATGGGCCATGCCACTTCATAGCAAAAGGAAATAGGGAAAATTATTCAACTCTGTGCCACAATTTTTATCTGAGGATAGAACTAATAATACCTACCGAAGGGAATTGAGAGGATTGTATGAGATAATTTTGAATTTTTTTTTCAACGTTTATTTATTTTTGGGACAGAGAGAGACAGAGCATGAACGGGGGAGGGGCAGAGAGAGAGGGAGACACAGAATCGGAAACAGGCTCCAGGCTCTGAGCTGTCAGCCCAGAGCCCGACGCGAGGCTCGGACTCACGGACCGCGAGATCGTGACCCGAGCCAAAGTCGGACGCTCAACCGACTGAGCCACCCAGGCGCCCCTGTATGAGGAAAAAATTCCAGGCATGTAGTAGGCCCTCAATATTACTTTAATTTCTTTCTTTTCACCATAAATTGGAAAGAATGTGTCTTTGTTGCTGTTAGCCAAATGTGTATATGTGTATGTGTCTGTGTGTGTGTGTACACAAATCCTTTCTCTGTGGATATCAAGCGATCTGCAATATTATAAAATTGATTCATTTTGGCAACATTCAAACAAAAATCAAGTGCTTCTATGCCCTTTTCCCATCATAGGGAGGTTGACATAAACTCAACATTCAGTGCAAGCCTTCTGCTGACCAGTCCTGTGCTACGTGAAATGATACATAGATCTACTGAATATGGAACCAGTCTTTTGCCCTCAGATTCCTCATCACAATTCCTTAAACATGTGGAGCGCTTCACAGATAGCAGATGCTTCTGCCTGGTGGATTGCCTCACTCAGATGTTTACACCCTCTTCCTCTCAGATAAAAGTGGAGAGGACTGTAACATTTTAAAAGTCCTTCCTGTTCCTGCACCTGAGTGGTTCTCAAATGTTCATGGGCATAATAATGAGTTGGGGGCTTTTTGCATGGGCATATTCCTAGCCTCACCCTTAGAAATTCTCCGTGGGTAAGCACAGGTGCTGCCTAGGACTTTGCATCTTTAACAGGCATACAGTGTGATCTTGATTTAGGTGAGATGCACTGAGTGCTAGGTTAGGAATGGTGTCAGGGAAGCTGTTTTTCGCAGGAGTGAGCACATTGTGACATCCCGGGCAGGCATGGCTAATAGCCCAGGTCCTCACTGGATCTCAGCAGTTGGACCTCAGAGTCCTGCAAGTAACATGGGAACCAGGGATCTTATGCCAGAGGGAGCGTCCCTGGGGCCTGGAGACTCAAAGGGAAATGGGTTGAAATTAACAAGGTAGAGCTTTGGCACTGGTCCAAGAAACAGGATAAGCTAAAGCTCAAAACTTTTTTGGAGACCGGAATGACCTGTGGACTACCTAGAGATGAGATGGGCAGGTGAGCTTCGTGGGGAAGGTGATCTCAGCTACCAAGGTCTGAAACCATCGGGAAGTTGGACTATGAAAATTTCATAGTTTTCTAATTCAAGTAGAATATTTATTTGTTCATTTCCTTTTTAACATCCCTTTTATTTGGTGTAGTTCCTCTTGAAAATTTCAGCCCAGTTTGGGGGAACAGCTCTGGGTGAGGTAGGAATTATATTATGGCCACCATTCATTTCATTGAGTCTCTTTGGGCCAGGCACTTTTGTGTATTTCAATTTTCTCTAATTTTCAGAAGCACACGATAAGGTAAGTGTGAATAGTTTGTTTTTTGGGTGAGGGTCTGAAATTTCAGAGAGGTTAAGCAATTTGCCTAGGACCACACAGCAAAGAAGATGAAACTCACGCGCACAGGCTGTGCCCTTCTTACTGGAGTTTCTCTCGGTGCCTCCTCCCACTCGCACGTTGGAGGCCTTTATCTTTTAGTGACCAGAAAAGACCTCCTAGGACCCATCAATCCATTGCCTTCTGAGACACCTGGCAGAGAAAGTGATTTCTGAAGCAGGAGAAAACCCAGGAAGATTGCTCAGTTCCTGTGAGTACTGCTTCCCAGCTGGGGATGACAGTTAATCTTGAAAATCAATTCAGTGCCTGCTCTCGCGTCAGACACTCCCCAGGGCAGGCCACAGCTCCTCTCACTGCTGTTAAACAGCACAAAAAGTGGTTGCCAGCATGAGGAGGTCAGGGGCAACTGTGTGCTGGGCCTGAGGTTGTGCACAGAGCAGTTGCTGTGGGGCTAGTAGATAGCACCTTCGGCCTCAGGGGCAGATAGGAAAGGTGTGGACAAGAAGGGATTCTGGCCTCTTCTGCCTGAGAATGAGCAGAGTCAGCTCACAGGGGCAACCCATGTCTCTCCAACAGCATAGGCCCTGGCCCTTTGGCTTTGTGGCAGAGCTATCCTTCTCTGAATGCTTTCTGGACTGTGGCCCTGGGTCTTCCCAGACCTCTCCAAGAGTGGACAAGGCTGACCCATGGGTGATAACCCAGCAGGGACTCAGGGCCCCCTGTGTGTGGCTAGGAGGCTTCTGACATCTCACATTCATGTCTTCCCTAGGCTGCAGTTATGCCACACTGCTCCAAGACTAATGGCCAATGCCAGATTATGCTAGAAGCTTCTCCCAGATTCTGGAAGGCAGCCAGGTAGTACTACTTTCCAAAAGAATCAGTGCTCCTTCATGAAGAGGTGAAATGGGAAGCCAGTAGCATCCCCCAATGGGACAAGTTACCACACTAATTTTAGAGCTGTGGCATTCATCTTAAAGCATTTCACCTGCAAGATCACAGCTCTGGGAGAAACCGTTGTCCCCATTTTACAGAAGAAGGTGATATTCAAAGACTTTAACAGGGATTGAAATGGTAGAAGGCAACTTCAAATACATATCTTCTGACTACAGATACCTGCTTTTGATGGTTACCCCCTGCTACGTGATTCTATATACATCAGACTCAGTATCTTCTCTTTGGTGGATGTTGTCTTTGTGAGTTAGAGGTAATTATGATAATAGTAATGTGCATATTGGGGGGCTGTGAGGAGTCGCACAGACATAGACATGAAAATGCATTGTAAAGAAACAGTGCAGTGCAAGGAAATGAATATTGTTATTCAAATTCCTTCCACCTCATCTTCTCTTCCCCTTCAAATATATCCTCAGCAGTAACCCTCCCGCCTGCCTCTTCCTACCAGGTTTATCACCTGAGTGAATAGAATGAGAACCACCATCTGGGGCTGTGCAGTGGGGATTGCCATCAATAGTTTGCAAACCAGTAAGCCGAGGTTTAGCGAAATGTCTTTTTTGGGCTAATAAACCCAGTGTTTGGTGGAACCCGCATTCTCTCTGCCTCCTGCTGTGACCACACAGAATCCCAGGACAGCAGGAATGGAGCCTGGACTCTGGAACTCAAGAGTTCATCCCCGGGAGAGCCCTCACTCACCACTCTACCTCACCTCTCCGTTTTGGTGACCTCTGGGCCTCTTATACCCTGAGGGTTCTAGAGGGAGAGCCACCTCAGGTATGGTCATGTCTTATTTATACACATCACCATCTCCCCAGTGACTCTATGGCAGGGCGAATGGAGATATTCTTACCATGTGAGGCCCAGGAATGGAGTTATATGAGGGCTGTTTCCCTGAATGGCACAGTGAGGCCCACCAAAATGTCTTCACATATGGGTTGGGCAGCAGCGATTGGTTGCTGGAGCCCTGGTGCCATGCTTCTCAAAGTCCATGGGGAGGAGGATGGTTTCTCAAAGCCCTCATCTGAGAATCTCAGCCACCTTAGAGGGAAAAACCTCACAGGCCTTAACCTTCTAGGAATCTGGAATGATGGAGAGAACTGGACACTGGGTTCCAAGCTAGGGAATCTAGATTTTAGGGTTGAGTGAAGTTTCTGGGGAGAAGCTGCACTTCTCCGAGCTACAGTTTTCTCATCTGAAAAATGGGTATTTCTGATTCATTAATTCGGAAAGTTTGTAATAAGCAATGAGCAAGTGCATTTCTAGGTATGGGGGTACAATGGTGAATGAGATAGATGAGGTCTTGGAGGCTGATAATAACTCGGGGCCAATACAACAGTGAAGGGGGCAGATGGCTTATAAAAAATTAGACAAGAAGAATGTTATATAGTGATGAGCACTATAAAGAGAAATAACAGCACAATGTGATGACTTAGGGGCTACTTTAGATTGGGGTGGGTTAGGGATGACTTCTCTGAACAGGTGACATTTGAATGAGGTCACAATGACAAGAATGAACCATCCATGCCAAGATCCGAAGCTGGGCAGTGAGAAAATAGAAGGAATGTTGCAGGCAGAAGGCACGGCCTGGGCACAGGCCCAGAAGTAGACACATTTGGGTGGAGTCAGGCTGTTGGAGCCCAGTATGGTGAGAGAAGCAAGTTTAGAGGAAAGTGGTAGATGAGAAAGAAAGCCAGTAGGGGCCAGATCTTCTTGGGTCTCACAGGCCCTGGTAAGAAACTTCTGTCTCATTTCTGTGTGATGGAAAGCCAGAGAGTTTTAAGCAGGAGATGGGCCTGGCCTTGGAAATGGAAATGGCAGTATCTCTCTGGCTGCTGTTGCAGAATAGCGTTGGAGGGCCAAGAGTAGAAGCCTGGAGATCAGTCTGTGGCTGTTCATTGCAGTAGTTTGGGCAATCAATTACAGTGCCTTCTTCTATGGTGGAGGTAAAGAGAGACGTCAGATTCAAATGTATTTTGTAGGGCTGGCGGAATTTGACAAGGGATTGGATGAGAGGCAGTGGGAGAGAATTCAGGACGGTACCTGGTTTTAGGAACTACCTCATAGTCATCTGATGAGGATTGACCTAGATAATGGATGAACAGCGCTTAGCACAGTGCCAGGAACTTAGCAAAGGGTCAGTGCATTTTGATCTTCTTCATTATTTCTAGTCCTGGCTCTGTCCTGGCTCTGATGTTCAGTTGAACTTTGAGTAAGTGCCTCCCTGGTCCTCAGTTTCTGCATGTATACAATATGGCAGACCATGTATTCATTCATCCACTTCACAAATATTTATTAGACATCTATGATACAGTAGGCTTTATGCTGGACACCAGGGATACAGGATGAAAAAGACCGAACAGGGTCTGCCCTGGGACAGCTCGCAGTAGAGTAGAGAAGAAACAGTTACAAGTCCTTGGGAGGGTCAGGAAGGAACCAAAGGTAGGCAGGCCTTGCCCAGGTATGTGTCCAGGGAAGGCTTCCTGTATGGAATGACATTTAACTGGAGGTCACAAGAATGAGTAGGAGTTGGCAAGGGGCGAGATGGGAATGGGTGAAGTGGCATGGAGTGAGCTGGGAAAGGGGAAGTGTCAGGGTAGCAGCATGAATGAAGTACTTGAAGATGAACGAGCATGACGCTCTCCATTGCCAATATTCTAAGTGCATTACTGCCCAAACATCTCATGTTTGAAAAACCATGGAAAGAGGGGGCACCAGGACCCATCAAATGCAGATGGGGGCATTTTCAAATGATCTGGACAACCCAGGGTTTGTTTACATTTTTTAAAAGGTTAGCTACTAACAGTGAATGCTTGGTGGTCCTTTTGGGAAGATCTGACCTCTAGTTTTATTTTGCTTAATTCCTTTGCTAAGATAGTTTATCAGAGGTTCTTAAAAAAATTTTTTAATGTTTATTTATTTTTGAGAGACAGAGATAGAGCACAAGAGGGGCAGAGATAGAGGGAGACACAGAATCTGAAGCGGGCTCCAGGCTCTGAGCTGTCATCACAGAGCCCGATGCGGGGCTCGAACTCATGAACTGTGAGATCATGACCTGAGATGAAGTCAGACGCTTAACCAACTGAGCCACCCAAGCACCCCAGTTTATCAGAGGTTCTTAAATGTGGCTTCACATTGGCATTACTAGGAGAAACTTCAGAGAAAATGCTATTTCCAGGCCCTACCCTCAGCATTCTGATTCATAACCTGTTCCTGATGTGCATCCAGGGTTGGATATACTAATGAGGGGACTATACTCTATTGGTTCTAGAACATGTTCTGAGTTCTGTCTTTGTATACAACTGGACCACCAAAAGTTACTGGGCCATATCCTTGATAATGATATTAGCTTCCTAATGATCAAAAAGTTTGGAATTATGATTGAATATCTTTCCCTTGGTGTTTATTGAGGACAGATTCGAGAAGCAGCCATCTTCAAAATATCTTTGCATTTGCTGTAAAACTATTTTCAATGGTATCACAGTATTCACTAAATAAATTTGTTTTAGAATTTGTCTTAAAAATTGGTATGCCTTCCCCCGGACAATAAGAATTAAGTAATCTAACATATTTACCTTTTTGCCTTGGCTGTCAGGAAACTCAGAGTCAAATCTGAAGCCTATACAATAACTATACAAACTGCAAGATACCCTACCTCTTTCTTATGGTTTCAATTCCATGTTTCTAGTTTAATACTATTATCAAGTATATAGGAAGTGTCAACTGTTTCTAAGTCTGAGTGAAGGTATTTCAAAAGCACCAACCTGCACATTTTTCTGGAGTCCATGGAAGAATGACAGTCCAAGGCCATAGACATCACTGTTGTTATGATGCAGATGATAGACACCATCTACTAGTAGAAACCAAACCAAATGCTTGGGAATGGAAGCATTCGTCGGAGTCACATGCAGTTGGATGAAAGGCAAAGCATCCTTTTCCACAATCCCATTAAGAAAGGAAATGGGCGGGGGCGCCTGGGTGGCTCCGTCGGTTGAGCATCCAACTTACGATCAGGTCGTGATCTCACCGCTTGTGAGTTCAAACCCCGCACTGGACTCTGCTGACAGCTCAGAGCCTGGAGCCTGCTTCGGATTCTGTGTCTCTCTCTCTCTCTCTCTCTCTCTCTCTCTGCCCCTCCCCCACTCACACTCTGTCTCTCTCCTTCTCAAAAATAAATAAACATTAAAAAAAATTAAAGAAAGGCGATGGGTGTTCCTCACCTGAGTCAGCATTTGTCTCATGAATGCTCCCTCACAATAAATAAATAAAAGGCAAGAAACGGTGTACACAGCATACAAGCCCTTTCTCTCTCTCTCTCGATTGTCACGGCAATGCCCCACCCCCCAAAGCAACTATTACAATAGAGGCTCCTTTACAGAGGAGGGAAACAGAGGCTCAGACTGATCCTGCTGCAGATCCAGGAGGTAGCCAGCCTGGGCTGTGAGTCTGTCCCCCTTCCTTCTGATGCATTTCTCCGTTCCCTGTAAAGGAGCCCAACAGTTCGGTGCCCGCCTCTTCCTTGTAAATAGTGGCCTTCCTCTTCTCCTGGGGGATTCACCAGGTCCCTTTCTGCTGGCCCTCTCCGGTTCTTCTCACTCACAGACAAGCAGGTCTTTCAACTGCATTTTGATGGCACGCTCCGTTTCCCTCTGTCCATCCAATCTTTTGGATCAACAATCCAATTTAGGTCTTGTCATTCTAAAGTTTTACCCTTATCTCCAATGTATTCCTCTCAGTCTCTCTCTCTCCTCCCTCCCCACCTTCCTATCACACCTGCACCCCATTCTAAGTTTCCAGTAAATGTAGAGTAAAGGTGTCATGTGAGGATACAGCAAGAAAACCAGGAAGAGGGTTTTCACCAGGATTGAAGTGGCCAGGCTTCAGAACTGTGAGGAATAAGTTTCTGTTGTTTAAGCACCCCCACAGAACATAAATAAATAAAAAAGAGAGGATCACATAATAAAACATGCTTGCCTAAGGCTGAGCCCTCAGCAGGGTCTGTAGGAGATCCAGGAGCCATTAGGAGGGGCTCAAGGATGTGACTGTTACCATGATATTCTTGTCTGGTACACCAGCAATGGGCTAAGCTCTGCCGATAGAGATAAGCTAAGGGAACCCCGGATGTTAAGGAACATAGTCTAGTGGATGTGAGATGCTAGATCAGAATTAAGATGAGATCTTCTGTGTGACTGCTATAAACCAGCTGTTAATCAAGACACACACATAAAAAGGCTTAGCAGAAAATTGTTCAAAGTAATCAGAGGTGGGCTGTTTATTGGGACCTTGAGTAGAAACTTAAGTATTAGTTGGAGTAAATTGAATCAAATTACAGAAAGCGGAGGCAATTCGAAGGAATTGGGTGTGTATGCATTCAAAGGAAAGAGGGTAATAAAACTGTAACATAGTTTAGGATTAAGAACAAGGACCTGAGAGTTGGAGACATTGACTCCTGGTTCTGGTGTATCTCAAACTAACCGAGTGACTTTGAACAAGTTGCTTAGGTTCCTTGAGCCTTGGTTTCTTCATGGAAAACAAACTGATAATACTTATCTTTGGGGTTATTATAAGGATTAAATGCAAAAATGCATATAGCATACTTAATGCAGAGCTTAGAACATATATACTTAATAAATATTAGCTGTTATTATTATATTAATAATTATAAAGATACATTCATGGCTTCAAAGTGTCCTTGGTTTACAATGCCTGAGAAATCTAGAAAAGGTCAGCCTCTCTCTCTTAGAAAGTCCCTGAGCTGGTGTCCCCTGAGGAACCCTATTTGGGTACAAAGAGCCAAAGTTTTAGAAACTTTAGGCTTTGAAGTCACATCAGGACTTCCGCCCCCCTCCCCAGACACAGCACACCCCAAGCCACAGATGTGCCCAACAGCAGGAGCTCAATTAGTGATTACTGGATCAGAAAGTCACAAAGATCTGAAACTTTTATGAAAAAGAGTTGGGCTATAATTCCTCTCCATCAAATGAAGCAGTCCCTTTGAGTTGCGACATCTTACAATTGTATTTTCAGGAAGAGGTCCTCTGGCAGATTGGAGTGGGTGAAAGGTTAAGAGAGGAGAAGGTACTGGTGCAAGATACACCCTTTTCTCTTTAGAGTCTCCTGCAAGAAATTCTTGCATTTGGAATTCCTTGAGACTCTAAATTTAATTTCAAGGAGAAGTCATTTGCCTACATTTACAGTGCGGGACCCTTCTGGATTTCTTCCTGGTAGATTTCTTTACATTTCCTTTTCTCATCAGTTGTAGTTGGCATGTCAGTGGAAAGCACAGAATATTGTCCTACATCATAGACATTATCAGGAAGTTCCAGAGTTTTCTTGGAGGCTGGCATGTAGTAGGCACTAAGAACATATCTGTGGAATGGATAAATTAACGAAGTGCCTTAGAGATCTAATTCAGCTTGCCTATTTTACAGACTGGGAAACCGAAGAAAAAATGAGTCACATTAATTCATCAGTAACAGAGCTGGTCTAGAGCCCAACATCTCTCCAAGCCTAGAAATTATAATATTATAAAGTCCCAGATTTTAATGACTGTTAGACATAATGAAGAACACAAGAAGTTTTAATGTTGAGTAGGAAATAGACCCTGGCCGCCATTGGCAAACTATATAAGAGGCGTAATTTAGGCACCATATGCAGGAAGATATTTGTTGCTGATGCTCAGCTCTACCATCATAGCCCCAAAACCACCATAGGCGACACATAAATGAATGAGCATGGCTGTGTCCCAATAAAACTTTGGTAACTATGGGAGGTGAAAAGAATTTTTATTTATAGACACTGAAATTTGAATCCCATAATTCACATGTGTCACGAACCGTTATTCTTTGGATATTGTCAAGCATTTAAGGAAATGTAAAAACCAGTCTTTGCTCCCAGGCCCTACAAAAACAGGTGGAGGGCTGGATTTGGCCAAGTCCTGATCTATGGCATTAAAAAGAAGAAAATTCTTGCAGAATTTTTGGCAGCTGCAGAGACTGCCTTAGCCCTTCTCTCCCTCTGTGCTTAGGAAGAGTGCCGGAAGCACGGGGCAGCAGAGTTCCAAAGCTTCCTGCCATGGTAATCTGTTCCTTCCACTTGTTCAGGATCTGTCTTTTCAGGATCAGACTAACTTCTTTCGGAGCACTTCTGTGAGTTTGCACAGTCATGAAAACACCAAAATGGCCTATAATGGGGATTGGTTAAATAAGTATTTCTAGACCCATACAACATAATAATAAGCCACCAAAAAACGGATGGTGATGTTGGTTTCTACTAATAGAAAAACGGTTGTTCCTGATTAAGTGATGAAAGTCATTAAACCTGATGTCTGGTTTAATCCCACCAATGTAAATGTAATGCTACTAAATGCATAGTAAAAATTATAAGCATATATAATATTAGAAGCAAACACCGTGTTTTGTTTTTTTCCTTATTCATCTGTGATTCATTTTTTAAAGTTTTTTTTTTTTCATATTTATTTATTTTGAGAGATAGAGCACGAGTAGGGGAGGGGCAGAGAGAGAGGAAGAGAGAGAATCCCAAGCAGGCTCTGAGTGCCATCAGCACAGAGCCTGATGTGGGGCTTGATCTGACAAACTGTGACATCATGTCCTGAGCTGAAATCAAAAGTCTGACGCTTAACTGAGCCACCCAGGTGTCCCTCTGTGATTCATAAGGGTGAACTGCATAATAATTTTTTAAGTCACATGAAACAGAACCTTAAAACAGAAAAAAGACTGATTCTAGATGAAATCTCTAACTGCTGCCCTTGAAGTGAAGGGCACAAGTGACCAGAGTCACTCAAGTAGTGTCATTGGCTTAGACCTTCCTCCTCTGCATGTTTCCCCACACGTGAACCCTTGTGTGGAAGGGGCCAGATGCAGCCATGCACAGCCATTTCTCCACTTGGTTTCTCCTTCTCCTCCCCCTTCTCCTCCTCCTTCCCCTCCTTCTATTAATCTATGAACCTTTCCATTTTACAGACAAGCCTCACTGGGTAGAAGAAGCACTAATAAACTTGCTAATGGATAAATCGATTTCAGCAGCCAAGAGAAGAGTGTGGTTTGTCACTGTAGCAAGCTTGCATGCCGTATTGTGGGGGGAGGTTCAGTGATCTTTTATCTTATGCAAATCCAACCCAAATGTTAGATGTAGTTACTCCAAAATATTTGAGTGATATTATTCCTTTTGCCTTTGTATATATTTAAATTGACCGCGGAGGAAAAAAGGAAAACAGCAAAGACATGACTGTTCGTGGACTGCCTACTAGGTGCTGGGAACCTCATCTGTCTTTTTTTCATTTACTCCTCACAACAACCCCATTAAGAGGTTAAGAGTCTCTCTTTACAAACAAGGGATGCAAAGCTCAGAGATGCGCAGTAATTTGCCCAATGTTACACAGCTAGTTGTGGAGAGGAGCAGGATTAAAAGTACAAGGCCGCCTGGCTCTACAGACTATGTGCTTTCACTTAGTGCTGCTTTGCTCAGTTTTACAAAGGTGAACAGGGCTACCTTCTGAAATAGCTCACCAACTTTGCATCCTAGCAATCTGAAAACTGTCCTATACTCAGATTTTAAGAGAGACCAGAGAGACCTTGGCCATTCTGTGGTCCAGTGGCTTCATTTTGCAGATGAGAACACTGAGGCTCTAAGAGAGGAAATGGTTTAAGTCCGTACCATCCAGTCAGAGAGCTAGGGCTAGAACGCAGGCCTCCTACCTGCTGTTTCCTTCTGCTTGGTCGTGGGATCCTATGTTTCTCAGGTCAGCAAATCAGTCAGGCTCTGTGTGAGATGTCTGGGAGATTCTGAGAGTTCAAACTTAGGAAAGAAACAAAGATGAGTAAGAAAGGTTTTCTGCTCAAGGCACCTGGGTGGTTTAGTCGGTTGACTCTTAATTTTAGCTCAGGTCATGATCTTACAGTTCGTGGGTTCGAGCCCTGTCAGTGCAGAGCCTGCTTGGGATTCTCTCTCTTCCCCTCTCTCTGCCCCTTGCCCCCCTCAAAATAAATAAATAAACTTTAATATTAAAAAAAAAAGTAAAGTTGTGGTGCCTGGGTGACTCAGTTGTTTAAGTGTTTGACTTAGGCTCAGGTCATGATCTCGTGGTTCATGGGTTCCAGCCCCACATCAGGCTGTCTGCTGCCATCACAGAGCCTGCTTTGGATCCTCTGTCTCCCTCTCTCTCTGCCCCTCTCCCCACCACCCCGCCACACACACACTCTCTCTCAAAATAAATAAATAAACTTTAATATTAAAAACAAAGTTTTCTTCTCTTAAAGAGCCCCAACAGTCAACTACACGGATATCCCTGGGAAATGAACACCATGCTCAGTGTTACAATAGACCTTGATAAGAAATGCAGTTGCAGGGGAAGGAATTTTGTTTTTTCTTCCCGTGTGTGTGTGTGTGTGTGTGTGTGTCCTAAGTGTTCTTTTGGATTTTGAGTTGAATTCTGTTTTGAATAACAAAAACCAATTTTTACGAATGTCCCTAAATTTTACTCCTTGAGATATAAAAGTTGAATTATAGCCAGTCAGCTCCTTAGTCCTTTTGCTAAGGTCCATCAGCCTGAAGAAGCAACTTGGGTTCACGGGCGGCGGGGGGGAATAAGCCAACAGTTTCCTGAGGAGCCTCCCCGAGCGAAATGTTAAGTGTTGAAAATCCTCCTGGCTAGCCAAACTTCTGGCAAGCAAAGAGTTTGTCAACCTGCTTGGGTCCTTGCCAGAAGCTTTTGCCATACAGCCTCACAGCTCTTTCAATAAACCCTCTTAAGGCAGAAGCTTGTGCTGTGTCTCTTGGTACCTTTCTTTTGACAGCACCTGGAGGTCTTTACAAAGAAAAACAGCCTTGAAGCAGGGAACGAGCCTCTGCTGTGCACTTGCCGTGTAATCTTGATCCAGTTGTTTTTCTTCTCTGGGCTTCAGGTTCTCTCTCTGTAAAAGGCATGTATGGAACTATCTCAGGGACAGCAAGTACATGTCATTTCTTCCAGTGGTGCACCAGAATTGGCTTGGACCAGCTCACGAGAGCTGATTATTACATTTTCAGGAATTTTGTGAGCCAGGTCACAACTCACTGATTGCTTGAAATCAGCCACGGGAATGTTTAAACCATGTAAACTGACAAATGCCACAAGTCGGGACATCACCTCCCACCCCCAGCCCCAACTCTGAGAACTAGTTAGTAAACATTTATCTGCATACCATGGCCTTTGTGTCTCTTCAAAAGTGTTCTACACCCCTGGCTGACTTTGTTAATCTATTATAGAATTCTGGCCCAACCCTGCCTAGATATGACATAACAGTCTTCCTTTTTTCATTGGGTCATTCATTCCACCTTCCCTCCCTCCTTCTCTCTCTCCTTCCCTTCTTCCCTCCCTCCCTCCTTCGCTCCCTTCTTTTCCCCTTCTGATCCTCCCTTTTTCCTTCCTTCCTTCCTTCCTTCCTTCCTTCCTTCCTTCCAATTCTTTATGCAACAAAGAATCTGTGATGCCTTCATGTGTCAGGAGGTGGGGATAGAGTAATGAACAGAATCTACAAAATTCTTCTTCACATGTTATGTACCTTCTAGTGGAGAGAAACATATTAAACAAGTGAAAAATGAATTAGGAAATAATTTCATATGGCGTAAGTGCTCGAAAGGAAACAAATCCAAGTGTTACAATAGTGCCTAAGGAGAGACTAATTTAGATGTGATCATCAGGGGAGACTTCTCCAAGGAAGTGGCTTTGAGCTGAGACTTGAGTTATAAGAAAACGATGGTTCCTGCACAAAACCAGGGGAAGGGCCTTATGGGAAGAGGGAACGGCAAGTGCCAAGACCCTGAGATGAAAACAAACTTGACTGTGCTTAGGAGCCCACAAGGCTGTGTGACTAGTGTAAAGCAAGCAACCATGAAGGTAAAGAGAGATGAGAGAAGCAGGACCAGATTTGTAGAGTCTTGGGACACATGGCAATAGTTGGGGATTCATTGCCAAGGAACTAGGAAGTCATTGGAGCAGGAAAGTTCAACCACTACCAGCTGACAGGATTTTCTAAACATGTGTCTGAGGTGAAATTTGTGCAACATAAAATTAACCATTTTAAGGTAAGTAATTCAGTGACACTTAGTGCATTCACAATTGTACAGCCAGCACCTCTATCTAGTTCCAAAACATTTTCATCATCCCCAAAGGGAACCCTGGACCCACGAAGCTCAAGTGATCCACCAGGGGCCTGAAGACCTGGCCAATGTGTTCCTTTCTAATGATGCAGAGACCAGGACTCTGGACCTTATTGCTGCTGGGTTCTTGACCTGATAGCTTTGAATAAACTCATTTATGGTTTCATAATTCCAGAATCATTTTTTAAAATCTCCTCCATGGAACTCTAGGAACACCTTCAAATTTCTGTAATTGGAAGGGTAGGGCCCATTGTGTAATATTTTTCTTGTGACATTTAATACTCAATATCATTAGTGAGGTCAAAAGAATAATATCAAAGAGCACTACAGTATTAGGTATATTTTCCATCAAAGGTCCAGTACCTCCAGGAGTACATTCCACGAAGGTCCTACCAAAAACAAGCACATCATCCAAATAAATCAGCCCTTCCAGGTAATTCTTGTCCTGCTTGTTTTCTTTTATCCAACATTGAAAAGTAATAGGGAGTCAAATTGAAAAAAAAATCCCACAATCTATATAAAGACATTTTTTCTCTGTCTTCTCATTAGCGATAGTCACTAAAACCCATTCATCAAATTAAGGACAAAAAGTCACTGACTCATTAGTGAACAGCTCTGAAAAATCCTGGCTTTGGAGTATAGAATATTGATCTGTTTTATTTTTTCCCAGTGTGTCTATTCTTGGAATGGTAATCTCTACAAGTCTCAGCCTTACCTAATTTCTGACGCACTGCTGCAATGGGGAACACAACATTACGGGAGTTGGAGAGTGTGTCATCATTCCTTGATGTGTTCTTACATCTCCCTGAATTTAAGATGATCTAATTCCAAACCGTTGAGAATCCTGCAGCTCTGAGTTATATTGTTCTCCATCCAGGTCTCCCTGATAGAGGGAAGAAAGATATGGATGCTAGTGCAATTCACCAAGATAAAACAATACACACACACACACACACACACACACACAGTACAGCATGGGATGAAGAGATTTGGCAGTGGGACATAGATAACTTTTAGACATGCTCAAGGAATATGCCAGTAGAACTTCTAAGTGGAAATGCCTATAGGCAATTGGATCTGGGATTCTAAGTTTGAGGAATGTGGTCTGTGTTGGTAATTTAAATTTTGAAGTCATCAGATTACATATGGTAATTAGAATTACAGGATTATGTGAGATGGACCAGGAAGACAGTATAAAGTGACCATAAGAAGGGATCTAGGACAGAATATCAACATTTAAGAGAAAAAGAAAGAGAAGGTTCAGGATGTCTGAGGGTTTTCTGGGAAAAGGTACACTACAGTCTTCTGGGCAATATTACTTTTGTGAAGGAGTACGCATTCCCTCAGACCAGGGAAATCTGCAGAAGCACCAGATAGGACACTCATGGAGAACAATTCCATTAGATGTCCTCTGACCAATGCCAGCTAGCGGCTCTCAAACCTTTCTTCCAGCACAGAACTCTCTTGAACTTCAGATTTGTGTTTTCCAGTGTCTCCTTCATGTCCACAAATATCTTATCCTCCCTTGCAAACTGATCCCTGCTGAAAAATATTTAAGGTTTTTTTTTTTTTTTTTTTTTTTTTTGAGAGAGAGAGAGAGACAGACAGAGGCAGCATGTAAGCAGGGGAGGGGCAGAGAGAGTGAGAGAAAATCCCAAACAGGGTTTGGGCTGACAGTGCAGAGCCCGACGTGGGGCTCAAACTCACAAACTGTGAGATTATGACCTGAGCTGAAATCAAAAGTTGGATGCTTAACATGCTGAGCCACCCAGGCATGCTCCTCTGCTGAAAAATATTTTAAAAGTATAATAGCAGGGGTCTGGGACTGATTAAGCAGAGGAGTAAAGAAGAGGAAGTTGACCAAAGAAAGATTTTAACATCCTTTTTTAAAATTGAAGTATAGTTGACATGTAGCATCCTTTAAAATATATTTAAAGATAGAAAAGCTGTATTAAAAAAAAAAGAAAGAAAAGACAAATACCAGATATTCCTGGTATTAGCTATCTATATCTACTATGGGCTTGAGCTCTTGAAGTTGGGAATGTATTATTTCCGTGTCCCAGTGCTTAGAGTAGTGTCTGACTCAGATAAGAGCTATAAACAAATGTTGTAGCATTGATTTGAATGCACTTTCAAATGAGGCCAGTGAGACCTTCCCATGAGGATTTACCACAAACATCCCCAAGAGGCCTGAGTCACTTTTGCTTAGGCAATAATTTCGTCAGTCAAATGAGGGAATTGGGTCACATTCTGGGACAAGCAGCATAAAACTCTTCTCAATTGTACCAGACTAGTTTATTATACCTACCTATGGTGGAGACTTTATCACCAGTATCATTATTTCACTTCTACTCAATGTGTGTGTGTGTGTGTGTGTGTGTGTACAATCAAAACCTTGGGTTAGAGCAACTCAATTATCAGTCATTAGTGACTGATTCTGTGTTTAGAAAAGCCATCATGGGGGAGTGAAATGGCAAGTTGTGTAATGGGTACACAGTTTATAGTGTTACAAGATGGAAAGAGTTCTGGATATGGATGGCGGTGATGTTTACGCAACACTGTGAATGTGCTTAATGCCCCTGAAACTGTACAGTTACAAATGGTTAAGGTGGTAAAATTTTGTTATATGTATTTTGCCACAATTAAAGATAATAATCTAAAAATGATAGCTCAATGTTTTAAAAAGGAATCATTTTTTCTTTTTCAAAGATTATGGCATTAGTGTTGTCTTTGCGAGGGACCGTGAAGAGTGGGAGGTTCAAGCTCATTGACAGGACCATGAACAGTGACATACGTAACTCTCTATGAATAGTAAGCTGTACAAGGGGGGAGGGGGTGGATGCCACCGTGGGTTGAATTGTGTCCCCCAAAAAGATATGTTCAAGTCCTCACCCTCAGGAATTGTGAACATGAGCTCATTTGGAAGTAGGGTCTCGGCAGATGTAATCAAATTAAGATAATTGGATTTAATCCAGTATGACTGGTGTCCTCATAAAAGAGAAGAGACACAGAGGCAGGAGATATACGGGGAGAGCACCATGTGAGGACCAAGCATAGGGGTGATGTAGTTATGAGCCAAGGAATACTAAGGATCGCTCATAAGCTAGGGAGATGCAAGGAAGGATTCCCCTACAGCCTTCAGAGAGAGCATGTAGACACCTTGATTTTGGACTTTTGGCCTCTGAACTGTGAGAGAATAAATATCTATTGTTTTAAGTCACCCAGTTCCTAGTAATTAGATACAGTAGCCACAGGAAACTAATACAGGTGCCAAGGGGAAGGGGATCGCCTCCGGCCCTTTCTGGATTGCAAATACAATTGCTTAGCTACAAGGACAGGCTGGTGTAGTCTTTACCAGGCATTCTTATCATGTGCTGACCTCACTGTGGGGGGTGGGAGGGCAGGGGTCTTGCTGTTGTGACTCACAGTCTTTCTTTAAATGGGTGACAGGAGATAGAATTAGGGCCACCTATGTGTCAAAGAGAAGTTACGAGTCCCGGTGGAATGTTTCCTATTCAAGGAGATAGACTACTGCCAAGTGGTTTAGCTGCTCCTCCTAAGGAAAGAAGCAGTTTGTAGCAGTGGAAAGAATGCAGTTTTGGAATCGGATGAATGAGACTTGGTCCCAGGCTTTAGGAAGCTTATAGTCTTGAAATGGTAATAAGAATCAAATAATTAAGTCTATTAAAAGGCAGAATGAGTCACTGTCAATCTGAGAGATCGAAAATTCCCAAAGAGCATGTGTAGTTATAGGTCTATAGGAAGATTTCCAGAAAAGGAGGGCATCGCTATGAGTTTCTAGGGTACTGGCAAGAGTGGGGGGCGGTGGACAGAGAGGTACATTCAGTCTGGAGGAAGAGAGGAAACACAGAGGAAAAGAGGAACATCTAGGATCCATTCAGGGCCTCATGAAGTTCATGGAGAGCATTCATTCTGCAAAGACCAGAAGCATCTAAGGCCATGCTAAAACCCTCGGTTGGATTTTCCAGGTGTTGGGGAGACTTCATAGGTTTCTGAGCAGGAGAGCAATATGGTCAGATCTAGGCAGTATCATGATGGTGGTGTTTAGTATGCCTTGCAAAAGGAAAAGTGTGGAAGCGGAGAGAACAGTTGGAAATGTATTGTTCAATCAATCACATTTCCTAGAGCGGCAACTTGCCAATCGTCATTCTATTCTTTGGAGATTTAATTACACGTGAAGTTCAGAATCCATAAAGAAGAGCAAGAGTCTTCAAGTGTGGAGTTAAAACAAAGAACCCAGTTCCTGCCAGCTGCCTCCTTTACCCCTCTTCCTATCACCCTAAATAATAATAGATGTCAAGGGAGCTGGTGATTCATTTGTTTTTCCATTACCTTACCTTACAGTTAACAAAATGTAGGAAGCACAGTCGTTCCAGGGGATTTAGTTATGAGCCCCTGATTTGTAACGATAGTACAGAATTACTATAGACTAATTGAGATTTATTGGCTGCACACCACCTCCACGTCCTCTTTGATAAACCTTAGTCATTTATCTCCAAAAAGAGTTAGAGAGTCTACCAAGTATCAGCAACCTTTTTATCTTGTACCAGGGCCAACGAAGGGGAGAAAAGGTATGCACAATTTTTTCTGTTAGTCAGAATGAAAAAAAATAGCTTTATTGATTCCTGCAGAGAAATGTATATTTTAATAACTTAAGTTAGCTGCTTATTAAATAGAAAAATGCCAGTGAGAAATTTGGCACCACCTTTTAGTCGCTGAAATGTTAATTTCTGTGCATATTGGAGAAGTTGCACAAAGGAAGCAGCTTTCTAGTTTCTAACTTCATGCTTAAATTAGATCAAAGATGATATTACTTATCATAAATTAGCACACAAATTAGATCATATGTGTAACTAGGTGGGCCACATGTACTTTTCATACCAGGGATTGCTCACTGGCTGATTTAGGGAAAGCTCTTTATTGGACGACTTGGAAAATGAATCCCAGAGATGGGAAGTGATTTGCTTGTGGTCACATGCCTACCAAATTATTGAATTCTACCAAAGATCATTCATTTGGGATCATGTATATTTATGGTCTTACTATCATTTGTTTGCTCGATGAATACTTATTAAACACCTACTAAGTACCAAACATCTTCAAAGTGCTGGAAATACAATGGTTATAATGACAAAGTCCCTTCCCTACACTGTAGTGAGAAGAGAGAGAAAAACAAATCAGATAATAAGTCATAAAAACATTAGCCATTCATATAGTGATAAATGGTATGAAACAAAGTCAATTTAGGGTAAAGGCAGAGACTGCTTTTTAAAAAATAGACTTTATTTTTAGAGCAGTGTTGGGTTCACAGCAAAATTGAGCAGAAAGTACAGAGACTTTTTGTATACCTTCTATCCCCACACATGCATGGCCTCCCCACTGTCAATATCCCCCACCACAATGATATATTTAATGGACCTACATTGTCAAGTCATTAAAGAGTCCATAATTTAGACTAGGGTTTGCTCTTGGTGTTGTACACTCTATGGGTTTAAAGAAATGTATAATGATTTGCACTAAAAAAAAAAATCTCTAACACTTTACGGGCACCTGGGTGGCTCAGTCAAACGTCTGACTCTTGATTTCGGCTCAAGTCATGATCTATGGTTCGTGGGATCCAGCCCTGTGTCGGGCTCTGAGCTGACAGTGACAGCATGGAGCCTGCTTGGGATTCTCTCTTTCCCTCTCTGCCCCTCCCCCAATCGTTCTCTCTCTCTCTCTCTCTCTCTCTCTCTCTCCCTCCCTCAATAAATAAACTTAAAAAAAATAGTCTCTAACACTTTCACTATAAAATAGATCCTCCTTTTGAGTTACATAGGAAGGAGCTTGGGGTCAATACTCCACCACTCATTTTCTAGAAAGCAGAACACCATTCACAACTTTTCAGCTCATTTTCAAGCCTGCAGATTTGGGAAGTAGGGACAGCTACTTGTGTTGATTTCAAGAGAATGTAAACCGGACATTTGTTCTCTGTCTTCTTCTCTGAATTCCTCTATAGAGTTAACTCATCCAACTACATTTGTGAGCAATCTGTTCCTTGTGTAATGAACAAAGAGGGTTAGCACATACATTATACAGCATTCGGCCTGGAACCCCAAGTTCAGACATCTCCCCTTACTTTGGTTCTCTTTCTATTGCCCACCCACAAGGAGTCCTTCTTGTCTCTTCTTTTGCACCAATGGAAAGGTAACCACTCTCTCTCTTTCCCACCATTCAGCTCCACCCCAGATGCTCTTTCTAAAATATCCCCTATTGCTCTGTGAAAGAAAGGCTGGCACTCTGTGAAAGAACAGACCTGCCACCTTGGAAGGCAAGTTATGAATCCTCTTGGGCACTTGAGCATGCCTTCTGGACTCTTGCTCCCCCATACGTAGCCTTCACAGCATTTTCCCACAAATTATAGAACTATTCCGTGGAGGAGAACTTCTGTGCCCTGCTTGTTACTGGGTGATATGTTAGTGAGGGTGATGCATTTCATCTGTTATGGATGAAAACATTCGAATGTGCACAAGGGGGAAGAAGAGTCGGCAGAGTCATGGATTGTGCTTTGTGTACTCTGCTAGGTTCAAAGTTGATCGTTTAATGAAGACCATACTCATTCAGCAGTAGCTAACACAAGGAAATACATAAAGGACTGGCTTTCTGATATTAAATATGACTTTTGAAACCCAAATCGTTCTTATTATTAAGCCTAGGAGCAAAGGAGGACTTGCTTTAGGAGTAGAACTATAGATAGAGAAAGTGTTCATGAACAAGCTCATCACCCTTCCTTGTAGATCAGTTTACACATCATCTCTTCTTGATGATGGAAAAATATAATGTAGTTGGGGAAAAAATATTAGCACAACACCATCAAGGGAATTTGCCTGATGTAAGTGTAATCTACACACATACTCATTTATATGTGAAAAAAACTTCTATTTATAACAATTACATTTCTCCATCTCTCTTATTATTAATTATTTCGAAGCCCATGACTCTATTTTTTCTAAGATTTTTTTTCTCACCACCAGACATTCAAGCAAATTTCCTGAAGGTTCCCTTAGTAAATTAATACTGCTATATTAAGACTCTTAAATCCTTTAATAATTCTTTGGATAATTCCTAAATTACTCTAAGAACTGTATCCTTGGAAATAAATCCTAAGAACAAAATGAACATGGTTTTGTTGGAAGGACCAGCTAAAGAAAATAGGCATCTTAAAATGCGGTAGAAAAGTGGCAAAAGCTTTTTAGACAACCATTAGCTATCCTCGTGGAGGAATAGATTAAAATGTCGAAAAGAAACAGAAATGTTAAATGCTCTAATTTCACATCAAGTATGTAATTTCTTTTTTGTTTTGTTTTATATCCAACCAGTTGGAACCTGCAAAATAATACAGCACAGATTTCTTTTTGTTGGTCCTATAATACTTCTCTCAGAACAATTATGCATGTGGTTCGGGGACTGTCACCGCCAAACTGATGTCTTCCCTTGAGACCGTGGGGAACAATTGCCCTTCCCCACGGGGTGGCTCTAAAAGCTGAGTCTAAAAGCCAAGCCCATTTGATGAATGGCGGCAGCGCTCGGGAACGTGCCACCCTTTGTGGGCAAGGCAGGGAAGCCGCAGAGTTGGGCCAAAATACTTTCTCTCAAACGGTCAACTGCAAATTGTGTGCGACTGATGCAGAGCCCTTAGTAACCAAAGAGGAGAAATCATGACAGTGTTTTTTTAAATGAACGGAAAACATGTTTTTGGGTTTTTGTATCCCCTAAGGGTCTTATGTTTTTGTTTGTTTTTAAGTTGTCCCAATGTGTTTCAAACCTTTCCTAGTTCATGAAGTGAATGAGGCCTGGACATTTTATTTGCAAACAAGTAACACAATATATTTTTATGTCCTGAACCTCATGCAATGTAACTTCAGATCTGTAACATGTGTGAAAAATAAATATTTCATTAATTTAATTGTTCCCTAAATATCAATTTTTTTCCCTCCCTTCTCAGTTGCTCTCCCACCCCCCCCTTCCCCACTTCTCTCTTTCATCCTCATAGGTTTCAAAACTTCTGGAAAATGAACCTATTGAGTGTGTTGTATGGGGGAAAGTGTGGGCTTTGGAGGAAGGGATTAAAATCCCTGCTTGGGTGCTGACTAACCCTGTGCTTTTTGGAAAAATTACGTACCCTCTCTGAGACTCAACTTCTTATCTGTAAGATGGGGTTAGTAAAGCTCTAGAATCCCTGGAAAGATTCAATGATAGATGTGAAATAGAGTCCTCGCAGGGGCTGAGTGGCGTAGTGGCAAGGGCACAGGAGCCAGCAGCCTGGGCTTGGCTCCCCAGAGGACCCCTCACTATCTGCATCGAATTCCTTCACTTCTCTGTGCCTCACTTTTCTTATTCATAATTTAAGAACAAAAATAGTTCATACTTTGTCTGATTGTTGGGAGGCTCTAATGACCTCGTCATACATGCGAATTCCTTTGACGATGCCTGTCACATAGTAAACACTTGACGCATGCTTGCCATTGTTGTAAAACAGAGCTGCCCTGCTCTCCGCCCACCTCTCATGTTAGAACTGTGTCAGAGGTGTGTCCACTCCCTCCGTTCCAAACTCAGGGGCACTCGAGTGAACCCGGCCAGCTCCAAAAATTAGCTTCTCCCCTTTACCAAGGGATTATGCAGTGTCCCTCAGAGTTGATGAGGGCGTGATGGTGTAACAAGGAGGTGCTCTCCAGCAGTGACTAGATTTTTTGTCTCACAAGGTCTAGAAACAGATTGGGTGTTGATGGCATTCATTCAGGGGGAAGCAGAGTTGCAAAGCTAAGTGATGTCTGCACTCCCACAATGGTCCATCCTGCCCTGGCCGGCCTATGGGGCCATGGTCAGTGCCTTAGTCTACCAGAGGTAGACTTGGTTATGACCTTCGTTCAAGTTAGGACCCCAAGCTAAGGCACCAGGAGACATCTGAAAGGGGAAGCAGTGCTGCTGTGGAGTTTGGGGTTATACAGAAAGTACAACCGAGCTGGCTACTGAGGACTGCTCCCTCATCAGGTGAGAGAGACTCGGGCCCTTGCGTGTGGTCAAAGTGCAGGAAATGAGCCCCGAAAAAGTCATGGTGATTCTATGAAATATTTAATTGTCTAGAGCTCTGGTTAGGAGAACTACCCCCATATAGCCCAACACAGTTGAGTCTGCCAAGCAGAAGCCAAGAGCCACTCATCAACAGGAACTTGAGCCATCTGACACCTAACTCATTTTAGGGGATCAAAGGGTCCACACACAATCTCCACTTTGGAATTTTATCAGATTTCCGCACTTCCTCTAGTTTACAGCCCTCTCTCAGCAAGTTACGTTCGGAATTTCTCCTTCATCTGGTGAATTCTGGCCTAGAACCCACATACTAAAAGCAATCTCTCTCCTATAATCTGGGTGATTTTGGATGGTGGGCTAAGCCTGGAATAGTGGATGCAGCATTTATCACTACCCATGCCTTTCTCACATGTTGGCTCCTTACTTCTACGGGCCAGTGGATGTGTAAGCAGGAGGATGTGTGATGTGAACCAAGGCAGGTTCCCATTCTGACTGACCACACACCATGACCCACTGCACATATCCCCCAAATTTGTGAATGATTGCTTATCTTAAGGAAGTTTGGATTTGTGGGTTGAGTACCTGGTCTCACGTATATATAGGCCTTTGATAATGAGAGTTGTAGACTAAAAATTAAGATTTTTACCCTAGATTAACATTAGCCCAGGCACTTAAGCCTGACCTCTCTGTATAAAATAAGGACTGAGAAAAATCTTGTAAAGGCAGAAGTTTAATACCTGGTCATAGGCCTCCCTTCATCAGTTATCAAAAGGTTTAAGGGCAGTGGTGGTCGGGGGTGGGGGATGTCTGGGTTATTGTTACCCCTGGAGCTTCCTTTTCCTCTTAGTACCCTAGTCTTAACTGGATAGCCTCAAAACAAGTCACTAAGTGGTTTAGCAATCCAGAAATAATCCTTTACAAATGTCCTATAAATACCTCTAACTCCCAGAGCCCTGTAATTCTGAGAAGGACTCCCCAACTAAATGTAACCTGTTAGGCAAGGTCTTCTCTTTATTTTTTAAAAAAAATTTTTTTTTCAACGTTTATTTATTTTTGGGACAGAGAGAGACAGAGCATGAACGGGCGAGGGGCAGAGAGAGAGGGAGACACAGAATCAGAAACAGGCTCCAGGCTCTGAGCCATCAGCCCAGAGCCCGACGCTGGGCTCGAACTCACGGACCGCGAGATCGTGACCTGGCTGAAGTCGGACGCTTAACCGACTGCGCCACCCAGGCGCCCCAAGGTCTTCTCTTTAAAGATGGACAGAAGAAGTCTTGCTGCAGCAGGAAATAAATAACTGCTTTGCAGGTCACCAGTAGCCAAGGGTTTAGTGGGATAATCTGCTACGGTCACAGTATTCTACACAGATTCTGTTTAATTCAAAATCTCAATCACATTCCCCACCAGGATACCCGTTTAAAAGTTGGATATTAGATGTTAAAATATGAGGGTCTGAACCATAAGATCCTTAAGAGACCTAGCAACTTGTTGTTATAGTGCATCTAAAATATTTGATTAGGGACACCTGGGCGGCTCAGTCGGTTAAGCGTCCGGCTTCTGCTCAGGTCACGATCTCACGGTTTGTGAGTTCGATCCCCACGTCGGGCTCTGTGCTGACAGCTCAGAGCCGAGAGCCTGCTTTGGATTCTGTGTCTCCCTCTCTCTCTGCCCCTCACCTGCTCGTGCTCTCTTGCTCTCTCTCTCTCTCTCTCTCTCAAAAATCAATAAACATTAAAAAAAAAACTTAAATATTTGATCATCAGCATATTAGATAGATTATTAGGGGAGAATTGTAGACATTTCTCATGATGGCTTTCTTAAGATAATTTAAAACTTTTGAAGTTGGACAATCTCAAGTTATTTAATACATATTAGCTATGTTTCTAAAGCGCAATTCTGAATAGAACTCATAAAACCAAAAGTTCTTCAGAGAACATTGGTCAAGTCTGACCTCTATCCTTCCTTAGTGACATAGTGTAGAGAGGATCTTTGCAGAACCCTAAGGAAGCCACTTCACCTGAATAAAGTGAGGGGGTAGGTGGGAAGGACAGAGTTGCTGAAGACTCAGCATTTGAGTGACTAATTTGGTCTCATTGTAACCTGGAGCTAACAGATCGGATCTCACACCAACACAAACACATTTCCTCTATAGGAAGTTGAGTACAGAATGCAGAACCAGAAAGACAATGGTGAAGTATGCTTACCATGACCTCAGCTGATCAGTAGAGTCAGGGTCAAGGTTGCTTTCTTAGAGGGAAGTGTGGAGAAGAAAGTTAATATAGGGAATAAAAGTGGGTGTGGCCACCCTAGAGGCCTTTGTTAAGTTAATCGTTCTGGGGGTGGCCTCGCTAAATCAAAACAGATATTCCAAAGCAGATACCCATTTAACTCCTGTGCAAATTTGTAATATCCAGTAATTGTCATCATCTGACTTAGACCTCCTGCTGGAAAGCCTTCTGACTCAGTTGCTTGTCTTATCCATGGACATTACAATTATGTCTTAATTATGGCCAGACCCTGAAAAGGATGTCAACATCTTGCTTTCATTGTTTGAGAGTGATTTCATTAGATTTTTACCCTGTCTTTGTTTTGATGTCTGTAGAGTGTGCTGGAGCACAGACCTGGCCAAGGCTGTTTCCTCTTTCAGCCTGGCTTGGCTTAGCTCCTGAGTGATTTAATACCTGTTTTGGAACTAAGTGTGGGAGTTGGGACTAATGTGAAGTCAAGGTCAGATACACAACTATTGTCATGAGGAGATCCAGGCAGAACTGGATCTGAAGATCCACAGGAAATGTTCTTTGTGGGCCCTGTTCCATTGGTTATAAATGATCTGATTCATTTTCCATGGAAGGGCAGAGGAAAGTGATCCCTTTGGAATGTTCTCCCAACCCAAGGCCCCTATTCCATACAGGAAGATATAAGAGATTATAGTCACTGGGGACTCTCTGCCAGGAATTCTTAATTCAGGAGAAGAGATGGTGTTGGGATCCATCTGAGATGCTTCTGTGTTGGAGTCAGAAGGTGGCGACTGGGTTGGTGCAGTTTTGTCCTGCCCAGATGAAGAGTTCCTTCTCCATTCTAGCCAAATGAGCCTTTATAAAATACAGATCCTATCTACTCACTTCCCTGCCTAAAACCCTTTGATGGCTTGCCATTGATTATAGAATCAAATCCGAGGTCTTACACCTGCCATTTTAGCTCTCCACAATTAGGCAACCACTTACTTCTCCAGCCTTTTCCATGACTGTGGAACTCATCATCCTTTGTGGCAAGAGCTGGCAAATGACAACCCATGGGCCAAACCTGGCCCTCATGATCAGAGCAAAAGCTAAGACTAGTTTTTATATTTCTGAACAGTTGCATATTAAATGGTTATACAAGTACCAACATAGTGTCTTGAACTTTACCTCTTGGCCCCAAAAGCCTAAAATATGTATGCTCTGGTCCATTACAGGAAAAGTTTACCCTCTCCTGCTTTACATTATCATGATACTTTTTGCCATGTAACCCTAAGCGCCCCGTTGTTACATTCTGTCATGCCTTTGCTCAAGCCATTCCTGCTACCCCAAATTGCCTCGCTTCCACAAGTACTGATCAGCTTCCATGTGCAGGTGTTTGGAATACAAATCAAACAAGCAACCCCCCACCCCACCCCCACACACAACCTCTAACCCTCTAGGACCTCATAGCTTAGCAGGAAAGACATGAAATTATATCAGTGAGTACTGATCTGTGTGGTAAAGGCTCAGTTGGGTTAAACACAGGGTGCAATGGGGACATCAGAGAGGGCTTCCTGGAGGAGGTGGTGTCTGAGCTGAGTGTTGAAGAAAGAACAGGAGTTTGCAAGGTAAAAAGGGGATTCATTTAAGGACTTTCCAGGCAGATGAGCAGTATCTGAAACCATGTGTCAAGGCTTTCATATTAGAAGAAAGCTGTGTGAGGTCACGGTAGGATTTTTTACAGGGAATGGCAGAGACTTTATTTGTCCTGTATGAAGATGGTACAGACAGAAAGGAAAGGGCAGAGCAAAACTGGGGCAAGGAGACCAGATAGGAGGTGGTTTTACTCATCAAGTTAAGAAGTCATGATATATAAACTAAGTCAAAGGCGAAGGTTAGGGGTGGTGAGACAGCTTAGTAATGAATCCTCAGCAGCAGATGGCTTGTTGCAGGTAGAATGAAGGAGGAAGAAAGCCAAGCCCTGGCCCCCTCTTATTGGTACCCAGCTCTAGTCACTGAGTAGATGATGGAGCCACCACCTGAGCTAGGGAATGCCAAGGAAAATCTGGTGGAGATGTGTGGGGAAAATGAGGTGTTGGGTCTCTTATTCAAACATGACCACCTTCGGAGGGAACCTGGGTGGCTCAGTCAGTTGAGCCTCCAACTTGATTTCTGCTCCGATCATGATCTCACGATCATTGATTGAGCCCCGTGTTGGGCTCCATGCTGAGCGTGGAGCCTGGTTAAGATTCTGTCTCCCTTTGCCCCTCTCCCCAACTTTCACATGCTCTCGATCTATAAATAAATAAATAAATAAATAAGAACACCTCAGGTATTGTGTCTTCCAGGAAGCCCTGAGGCTGAGTTGGGGTCCTCCTTTGTACCTTAACAGCATTTTTTAGTTCTATCAGAATGTTTACTGAGTGACATTGAACCTATTTGTAATTTTCTTCTTTTTTCCCCACTTATGTAGAGCAAACTCATTGGAAGTTGATATAGTATCTAATTAATCTTTATATCACCAGGACCTAGCACAATGTCCATTTGCTCAAAAAAAGGACCATTGAGCTGAACTGAATAGAGATGGGGGCCCTTGGGAGAGGCCCTCAGTGTGATGTGATTCACAGAGAACCAGCTTTGTCATCAGATGGACGTTCTCGCTTTGTGAGCCTTGGTGTCACTTTGTCTTTATATATCTGTGTCTGTATCTGTATCGTCTACATCTACAATACCTCTCCTGCCTATTCTTCAAGGGTGCTGTAAGAATAAAATGGAAGCAGCAGCCATGGATAGTGGGAAGAACTTGGGAGTGGAGAAGTCAGAGACCGGGATTCCAGTCCCAGCTCTGCTATAACTATAGGACCTTGAGTGAATTATTGCTATTGTCTTGGCCTCCATTTCTCCATTTACAAAATGAGCGTGTTGAATTAGTTCATGTTCCCTTCCCATCTAGCATTCTCATATGCTTTATGAAACTAGACAGTAGATGCGGAAGGATCATACAAATGAAAATCCCTATGCAAGTGATAGAGAAGAGTCCCTTAGAGTGCAAGAAAGGCTGGGCAGTAAAAAGTGGCCCCATAGTGGATGCTGTGGTGTGCCATTTGGATGCCCCCCATTGCTGGGAGACTGCAGTCTATGGGAATTGTCCTTAGCCAAAGGGAGCTGCCTCTCCCAATGTAGCTCCTCCCTGGGAAAGATGCCATCTGGTCACTGGTCAGTGTGGGACACAGAGACCCAGTGCTGTCATCTCAGCTTTGGACCTCACTGAGGAGTCACCTCAGAGCTCCCCTGGGTTTCCATTGGAGCTGCATCCTACTTCGACTCTCCCTTCTGCTCCCTTCACTTCCTTCCCAAGAAAACATCTGTGCACAAACTGCCTTTCACAGTGTTTCCAGGGGACCTTGACCTTTGACTTCTTATCCTCTGACTTCTTGTCCTCTGGGAACTGTGATCAGGCATGTCAGTACTTCCCCCTCCCCCACCAAAAGGGCTTGCTGGAAGGCCTTGGCCTCCAGGGTTCTTACAGAAATGCACATTGAGACCTTTTACTGTTCAGATGACACCTGCTGTGTGTCCCACTGTACTGTGCAATGGCAAACAACATTTCTTCTCCCAGGGAAACTGCTCTAATGTCCAAAGTCACAGAAGGACTGGGTTAGTGACACCCCAAAATGTACAAAAAAATAAAAAAAGATTCTAGAAAAATAAATCATACTTCATAACATCTAACTCTCTATAAATCTACACCCAGAAGGAGACGGGGGAAAAGCTTATTTTTCACAGGTCTTGCACCAACGGTCTGAATTTCACAATCCGATCATTCCTCTGCCAGAAGTTTTACGTCTGATACCTTCAGATGTGCAATAAAAAGGCAAGAACTTCCTTCTGTTGCTCAAGTTCACTGTACCACAAAGAGGCAGAGAAATATAATGAAAAGGGAAAAGAGATAAATGATTAGTTATAATTCTCTGAATAGCTAGATAAATATTGACTAAGAGTGCCTAAGAAAAAGAAGCGTTCAGATCTGCCTAGAAAAATTAGCTTCCCTCCCTCCCTCCCCCTCCTGCTCAGCAGCCCTGCCTGGAGAATCTGGCTCCGTTATTTCTCTCAGTGGGAGCTGCCATTTTAATGACTCAGCACAGCACTTTTCCAGCAGGAGACCCTGCCTCAGGTGGCTGATCAGGCCTGGGAGAATTGAGGTCTCATTTAAACTAAGTCAGAAATTTCCCAACTTGTTTTAAAGTGAAATAGATTTGTAAAAATAACAATAATCATTATTTGACAGTGCTGTTACAGCTCCCAGATCGAAATTTAACCTTTAAAGTAGAATCCATCCTTTTCCTTCCCCGACGAAACTCGAATTCTGCTTCTCTGTCGCAACATTTGCCAGTGCAGATAAGCCTAATGTGAGTGAGGAAAAGAGCAGCAGAATGACTTCTTTCTTTGAGTTTCAGGTCTTGCTTAAATATTCATTATTACTCACCTATTAGCCGTTGACATACATTTTTAAAGTAATTTTATCCTGTTCGTATTTTATGCCTCTATAAAAATGTGTAAATAACACAAACCTCTTCATTTGGGGGAAGTAGTTGATAACTTTTCTATGTAATTTACATAATTTACAAAGTTGTAGGGGCACCTGGGTGGCTCAGTCAGTTAAGCGTGGGACTCTTGATCTCACAGCTCAGATCATGATCTCATAGTTCAAGAGCTGAAGCCCCGTGTCAGGCTCTGTGCTATTAGCACAGAGCCTGCTTGGAATTCTCTCTCTCCCTTTCCCTCTGCCCCTCCCCCATTCACTCTCACACTTTCTCTCTCTCTCTTAAAATAAAAGATAAATTAATTAATTAATTAAAAATTGCCTTCAGGAGCTTTTATTCCAGTTTTAAGTAAATCAAGGTATAGTTTACATACAGTGGAATGCACTGGTCATCACTTGGGGCTCACGGCCTCCTTCAGCCCAAAGTCCACCTGGGGACTTGTATTCTCCCATTTTCTGAAAGCGCCCCCCCACCCCAACTCAGTCCCAGCCCAAGTGCCTGGTGATTCTCCCCTTGGACCTCCATGCTTGGCCTCTGTAAGACCCTGCCTGTCCTCACTGGGTTCCTGGTGCGGGCCTCCATGGCTTCACCTGGACTGAAGGCTGCTCACCCCCTCACACCTTCCACCTCAGCACCTTTGGTGGCGTTGGGATGCCTTTACCTTCCCACTCACCATCTAGAACATTGTCTGCATCTCCTCCTTCTTTAAGGCAATCTCACAGCTTTTTTCCTGCCCCCAGTGATGTCATTTACCAACCTCCATGCCATTTCCCTTCATATGCAGAGGGTCTCCATGCCCACTCACAGGCCTCCTCTGCTCCCACATGTCTGCCATTTTCCTCAGAGCCTTAGACTATGCAAGGATGAGCTCTTCAACCACTTCCTTCATTGAGCCCTACATTTGTTTCACTGTCCATGTGGCTGCTCTTCTCATTTCTGCCTGCAATTATCAGCGTGTGGCATTTCCCCACTGCTCTGGGCCTCTAGGACCTCAGCCCTGCGTCCACCTCCCTAGATCATAAGGTCCCTGCAAGCAGCTTTCGAGAGCTAGGGCTAACATCTCATCTTCCATACATCTTCGGTGGTCTCCCTGGCTTGAGTTAGATACGCAAGTCTGCTGCTCTCCTTCCAGCGCCTCAACTCTGTCCCCTTAGAGCCAGGTTCTCATGTCATGTCCCACATGGATCCTTTGCAATCCATATCATGGCAACTGGCAGTTCTTCATCAAACCTTTTGATCTTGCTCCTGTGGCGGTGGCAAGACTACAACAACACATTGCCTTTGTTGCAATTCTCTGGGGCTGTGTGACTGCATTCTAGTCCGCGGGATATGAACGGCCGTGAGTCACACCCCTTCAAGGCCTGGACTGCAACAGTCTCTCACGCTTAATCTTTCACGTTCTTCTCCCTTTTGCAAAGTGAAGGTCGACACCCAGGATGACTTTGAAAGCCACCCGATGAAGATGGCAGAGCCATTCAGGGCGACAACCTTGATTTCTGAATGAAACACAGCCGCTTCTGTCTTAGTCACTTCAGGCTGCTATAACAAAAGTATCATAGCCTTGGTGACTTAAATGACAGAAATTTATTTCTCATGTTTCTGGAGGCCAGAATTTCCAAGATCAAGGTGCTGGCCAATTCAGTTCCTAGTGAGAGCTCACCTCCTAGGGTGCAGGTAGATGCCGTCTTGCTGTGTCCTCACATAGTGGAGAGAGATCATCTCTCTTGGGTCTCTTTTCTTGGGACACTAATTCCATTTTGGGGAGCTCTACTCTCATGACCTAATCACCACCCAAAAGCCCATCTCCTAATGCCATGACACTGGGGACATTTTTGGTCCATACCACCCTCTCTCCTTGCCCCTTGACATGCTTCCCATAACAGCAGAAAAAAACACACCTTGACCATGAATAAAAAAACAAGCTTTTCAAAAATGAGCTATTGGGATCTCATTAAAATAAAAAGCTTCTGCACAGTGAAGGAAACAATCAACAAAACTAAAAGGAAACCTACACAATGGGAGAAGATATTTGCAAATGACATATCAGATAAAGGGTTAATATCCATAATTTATAAAGAACTTATCAAAGTCAACACCCAAAAAACAAATAATCCAGTGAAGAAATGGGCAAAAGACACGAATAGACACTTTTCAAAAGAAGACATCCAGGTGGCTAACAGACACATGAGAAAATGCTCAACATCAGTCACCATCAGGGAAATACAAATCAAAACCACAATGAGATACCACCTCCCACCTGTCAGAATGGCTAACATTAACAACTCAGGAAACAGCAGATGTTGGCAAAGATGTGCAGAAAGAGGATCTTTTTTGCACTGTTGGTGGGAATGCAAACTAGTGCAGCCACTCTGGAAAACAGTATGGATGTTCCTCAAAAAGTTAAAAATAGAACTGCCCTACGACCCAGCAATTGCACTACTAGGTGTTTATAGCAGCACTATCGACAATAGCCAGAGTGTGGAAAGAGCCCAAATGTCCATTAACAGATGAATGGATAAAGAAGATATGGATAAAGAAGAATGGATAAAGAAGATATGGATAAAGAAGATGTGGTATATACACACACACACACACACACACACACACACACACACAATGGAGTATTACTCAGCAATCAAAAAGAATGAAATCTTGCCATTTGCAGCTACATAGATGGAACTGGAGGGTATTATGCTAAGCAAAATTAGTCAGAGAGAGACAAATATGATATGACTTCACTATTATGAGGAATTTAAGATACAAAACAGATGAACATAAGGGAAGGGAAGCAAAACTAATATAAAAACAGGGAGGGGTACAAAACGTAAGAAACTCTTAAATATAGAGAACAAACAGAGGGTTGCTGGAGGGGTTGTGGGAGGGGGAATGTGCTAAATGGGTAAGGGGCCTTAAGGAATCTACTCCTGAAATCATTGTTGCACTATATGCTAAGTAACTTGTATATAAATTAAACAATAAATTAACTAATTGATTTTTTTTTAAACAAGTTTTTTAAAAAAGTCAGGCCTCTGCAATTTTGGACATCAGTTGTTACAGCAGTTAATTTCATTCTAACTGATGTAAATGTGTGAGGAGACGGAATTCTATAGTGGATCCTATTCAAGTTGAATCATCAGGGACATAAAATTGGGTCATGGTGAAAGGGGGCAAACTTTGGGTGAGGGGACAAAGAGAATTAAACTTCTCTTTTCTTTGTGAATGTTTTACTATTACACCCTTTTGAATTTCTCTTCAGGATGTGTGAATAGGTTGGATGAAGAGCCAGCCAGTTGCCATGATAAGGATCTGTAAGGATCCATGTGAAACATTACATGAGAATTTGGCTTTAAGGGTAGAGTGGATTGTCTGGAGTTTCTTTTTTTTTTTTATTTTTTTTTATTTTTTTGGGACAGAGAGAGACAGAGCATGAACGGGGGAGGGGCAGAGAGAGAGGGAGACACAGAATCAGAAACAGGCTCCAGGCTCCGAGCCATCAGCCCAGAGCCTGACGCGGGGCTCGAACTCCCGGACCGCGAGATCGTGACCTGGCTGAAGTCGGACGCTTAACCGACTGCGCCACCCAGGCGCCCCTGTCTGGAGTTTCATGGGACTGGGTCTTCTGTGGCTCGTAATGCCAGGCAGGGAGGAGGGAATGATCCAGAGAAAAGGAGGCACTGAGCAGGGTGAGAGAAAAGAAGGAGAACATTACTTTACACAGCCCAGCCCAGCCCTCCTTTGCCCATCTTGGGGGCAAAGTATGTATTCTTTCTATGGCATGAAACCACAAGAGGCCTCTGGCATCAGTAAGCAGCTAGTCAGAAATTTGGAAGCTGGTCTTCTTTCCCTCTTTCAAAACTGGCAATCTGAATTAGGTGGGGACATGGGACATGAGCTGGGCTAGAGTGAAAGTGTAAGGGCCAGAGCAGAGAGGAAGACTCAGGAGCCCTGTCAGTCTGTTTGATGCAAGCCTGGCATTTAGCTTAGTGTGGGAAGGGCTGGGCTTCTTCCTGGAGAAAGATGATGCCGTGTAGACCTGCATATCTGGACCCAAGTCCCCATATTGGCAAACTGGCATTTCTTTGTGCTTATTGTGATGGCTGGTTCTAGCCTTGGTGCTGATGAGGGAAATTACTTAAGGAGCAAGTCTTTTCTCCCCTTTGTTCTGTCTAGCATTCCTTTATTCTGGCATCTCTACTTAGAAGCATTATCTCACCAGATCTCATAGTCTCCAAACAGGAGATGTAGCATGGTGCCTCGGGGAGATCAAAGTGCTTTATGGATATTATCTCATTGAACATCCCAACCTTTCCCCCAGGAGTCAAGCCATCTCCTACTCCCCCTGACTTCCGCCAACTCACCATCCCTGCTTCACTCAGATTCTGAATAATAAATATTGTGAATTACTGCGAGTCATTTGGAAGGAACTGTAAATGGACCCTCAACTTCTCCATCCATCTGAAAGGCACCATCTTAATGCATGTATAGGAGATAATGGCTGTTCTGACACCCACTTACCTGGGACACAATGATTTGTGGTAATTGGGCAGGGATTCCCAGGTGCCCTGTACTCCCATTGGACAAAGAAATCCCAGAATCCTCATTCTTTTCTGAATGTTGGTATCTCATATGTTTCCATTACTGTCACTATCCCAGCAATATATAAGGCATCATGAAATATTTGCTGCTCTGTAAATGACCCATTTTCTTTGGGTTTTCAAAGCTTTGAATAAACCGATCCCTCTGTCAGAATGCACTCCCCTAGACCCTCTGCTTTTTGATCTCCTGCTCATCCTTAAGAACCAGCTCAAATCTGATCTCTGTCATGAGACCTTTGACTTCTCCAGGATGAGTTACTTGCTCTTCCTATGAACTTCTACAGACTCAACTAGAAGCACTATCATTTGTTCCAGGCTCTAGCTACATGTTGCACATGTGTATTATGATTTGATTCACCTGACACCTCTATGAAGTTGGTGATATTATTGTAACTAATTTTACTGATAAGGAAAAAAGAGGCTTGAAGAGGTCAATAATTCTCCTGATGTTATATGGTAATTAAGTGATGGAACCAGAATTTAAATCCAAGACACCAAAGACCATAATCTTTTACTCCATAAGCTGCCTCCATTTTTTCAATCACTTGGTCTGTCCACTAGGCTTGAGCTTCTTAAAATAAGAGGTTATGACTTTTTGTACCTATATTCTATACCTCGCCTAGTGTCTGGCATGTGATAGGTGCTCAGTAAATGCAGAATAAATAACTTTTAAAAAGAATCAATATATAACTCTGCTGCTTCAGAAAAACTTATGTTGTATTTTTAAATTTGGGGGGACATTGCCAGATTTTCCTTCTGGGACAATGTTGGAAAAAGGGATCCCTATTGGGAGAAGAGAATTATTTCTCCAACTGGGCATATCCAGGGGTCATTAAAATTAGGCTGTACATTGGAACACATGGAAGCTCTTGAAGAACTCATATTCCATTGAGCTCCCCCAGGAGTAAATGGAATATAAAGATAATGTCTGAATTCCCTTATTCACTCATTCATTCATTCACCCATCCATCCATTCAACAAATACTGATAGAGCATGTCCTATGTGGCAGGCACTGTATTGTGCCCTGGGGACACAATAGCCAGCACAAACAGCCGTGGTCCTTAAAGTGAACTTCTCTTGTTTGCCCACCCACCATCTTTTCTTCTGCTAACAAAAATCACTCTTTTCTCTTGGGAAAACATCTTTCCCACACTCAGACTGTGTGTTTTAGGTTAGGCCTTTTTTCCTTCTTGGCTCCATGTTTGGGCACACGGTCAGTCATTGTATGGCATCCTCTGTAGCCACAGTGATGGGTTGAGGGATGGGCATGTGACCACGCTGAGTTTATGAGAGTTAGCAATGGCACTTCTGGAACTATTAGGAAAGTAGTGCTTTCTTATTGTTGGTTAAATATCAACCTGGGACTACCAGTAGAGAGTGAAACCAATACAAAGGAAGACAGCTAAAATTTTAAGGGAGCAAGAGAGAGTAGACTGATGGCATAATTCCATGCCTTAAGTATAACCTCATCTAAAGGCAGCAAAAATCTTGGCTTTCCCATTCAGGTGAGCTGATATATTCCCCTTTTTTGTTTAAGCCATTGAAAGTAGGGTTTCTTTCCATTGTAATGAAATAAGTCCTAAATAATAATGCCATTGGCTTCTGGAAGTAGGTTTTATATGTGATGCCCTAAAATGTAGAACTGGCTGAATCACAGTGCAATGCACCGCCCCAAGAATTCCTTTGTTCTTGGCTGGGGAGTCAGAAATCCCAGTCATGTCTCCCATGGCAGATGGAATTGAATTGTCACATATACTATCTTGAGACTCAAACTATGTTCCAGAGATAGAAAATACAATTATATTGTAGAAGATTGGCTACTTCTTATGGCCATCAGTAATAGCCTGTAAGGATGAAGCAAGTTGAGTGGGACAGAAACAGCCTTTCTCAGGGAAGCCCACACCATCTCCATCAGCTGTTGAGGATGGCTGAGAGGAGTGCTGCGAGCTGGAAAAGCCAGTTCTCTATCACAGTAACCTTAGCATAAGTGAAGTGTTGGGAGGTAAAAACAGAGAGGGAGAAAAGATGGGAACCTGGAGGTACCATGATATTCCACCCTTTTCTGACATCTTTACAGCATAAAAAGCCATCACGTAGCCTCTTCTGCATTGCTGGTGGGAATGTAAGCTGGTGCAGCCACTCTGGAAGACAGTATGGAGGTTTTCCTCCATAAAACTAAAAATAGAACCACCCTACGATCCAGCAATTGCACTACTAGGCATTTATCCACAGGATACAGGTGTGCTTTTTCGAAGGGACACACGCACCCTCATATTTATAGCAGCACTATCAACAACAGCCAAAGTATGGAAAGAGCCCATATGTCCATCGATTGATGAATGGATAAAGAAGATGTTGTATACACACACACACACACACACACACACACACACACACAATGGAGTATTACTCGACAATCAAAAAGAATGAAACCTTGCCATTTGCAACTACATGGATGGAACTGGAGGGTATTATGCTAAGCGAAATTAGAGAAAGACAAATATATGACTTCACTCATATGCGGACTTTAAGAGAAAAAACAGATGAACATAAGGGAAGGAAAGCAAAAATAATACAAAAACAGGGAAGGGGACAAAACATAAGAGACTCATAAATATGGAGAACAGAGGGTTACTGGAGGGGGTGTGGGGGGGGGGGGCTAAATGGGTTAGGGGCCTTAAGGAATCTACTCCCGAAATCACTGTTACACTATATGCTAACTAATTTGGATGTAAATTTAAAAAAATAAAATTAAAAAAAAAGCCACCCTCTAGGATGCAGCAAGGAAGCAGAAGGAATTTTAGCACTTTCCCCACTCCACCCCGACCCCAGTACATCGTTAGCACAACACACAGGATAAGAACACCTGCTGCTAAGGGACAGAAAACTTCAGACAGTGGTCTAGATTCAAGGACCCGTAATTCTGACTTTGGATTTCACTGGATGCAAATCAACTAAGAGCTTATTAAGATTCTAGAAAGTTGAAATGCTTGAAAAATACAAAGCCTGACAAATGATCATCTGGAACTGAGAGATCAACTCCGAGGGTTGTCCCAGACACATGAACTCATCAAAAGAGTGAGCAGCACTGAGAAGGGAAAGCTGTCCTGTGTGCCTCTTAGCTGTGGCCACAGGGTCAATAGACAAGGGAGTTTCTGCCAGAAGATAGAACCAGGAGAGGCTGGACTGGCTGGCTAAGAAACACCTTCCATCACAGGGCAAAGGCATCTTGGTTAACCCTGTCCTCCCTGTATTATCTGCACCTATACATGCTATTGTGTCCACACTGCACAGTAGTGATTATACTATGTTGTTTCCCCTTCTCCCATTTTTTTCTAAGAAAAGTATGTGTTGGGGTGATTAAATATGTCATTTCGCCATGAGTTTCTAGACAAAGAAAACTTAGCTTACATCTGAATCGTGTGGAAGGATTGTAGAAGCACAAATGGCTGAGCTCCACCCCAGACTTTCTGATTCAATTGGTCTGAAATGGACCCTAGACTTTGCATTTCTAACAAGTTCTGATGTGATATGCACACTGTCATTGTTTTGTTTTAAATTCCTCAGGCAATTCTAATTTGCAGCCAAAACAGAGAACCCGAGTTTTAGACTGTTTAATCTAATAAGCATTTATTGAGCACATACTATGTGCCAAACATTGAGCTAGGTCCAGGGCATGGTTATGAATATATATGTTATTGATATGTATATGTACATGTATATATGAATAAGACAAAAGTCTCTGCTCCTGAAACACTCGTCACCTAATAGGGAAGAGGTCATGTAAACCGGTAGATTTCATATAGGGTAATGTCTGCTATTAATAGAGGTAGCCTGGAGCCCACAGGAAGGAATGGCAAACTCACCAAGGAGCTCAGATAGGACTCCTGAAGGAGAAAATATTTGCTCTAAGCCTCAAAGGATGAGTAGGTCTTTCCAGGGGCATTTCAGACCAAAAAAAAAAAAAAAAAAAAAAAACAAAGGCAGCATATGCAAAGGCACTGAGGCATACAGCAGATCACATGACATGACACACCATCAGGAAGCTTGCTATGACTGAAGTCTCGGAAGTGAGGTGGTAGGTATGGAATCTGAATTTGGAAAGGCAGCCTGAATGCTCGCTATCTCATGAAAAAAAGCCTAAATCATTTAAATAATTTAAGTGATATTTAGTCTGCCAAGCCTTTGTGCCAAGGTTGGTCAAAATCTACCCTCATCTCAATGCCTTGTGGAGAGTGGCCACACATGAGAAGGATCAGGTGCAAACAAAAGTTTCTGGCAGGAGAAGGAGAACCAGTGGCTAGAGTTCCCAGGGGCTCCACAAATGCTTCCAGGTATCCATTGTCTTTGAAAGGAAAGTTCTACATCGATATCTATACTCTATGTATACCCACAGACACACCTGTGCTGAGGGGGGCTAGCTCGACTTTCCCTGGGAATAAACACCCGCGGTCTCTACCCACTCCTGCTAAGAGGCTTCCTCCTCAGCTTGCAGTTCAACAGACAGATGAGGCTGGCGGAGGCCGCCCTAGTCTTGCAGCCGGGGAGCTGACGTGCCAACACACAGCTGCTGACTTTCTTCCCCCCTCACGTTAAGCTGGAACATTGTGCACTTTTCTTCTCCAACTCCTTCAAGGCAAGTCATTTTCCTCCTCTGGAAGGTTGCCCATTGTTCATTTGACATTAAAGATAGGTCTTCACTGTTTTCTCTTAAGGCAGCAATTGGTGAAGTTAAGCTGTATTATGCGGACTTGTCAGAAGGATACAACATTATACAAAGGAATGATGTGAAACAAAAATTGCTCTCTTCAACCTTCCCAACCTCTCCCGCACACAGACTTCAAGGCTTTTCTGCCCTCATGTGTTTCCGACATAGCTTGGAATTGGGGGTAATTGAAGGGGGCGATGGGGTCTGTGGTGCTCAGCCCACAGCCTATCCTGCTGCCAGGAAAGCAGGGAAAGCTGGGAATTGTTCAGTGGGCAGCCAGGATGGATGACAGGGCTGAGGGGGATGGTGGGGAGGGGGCAGATGAGGAAAACCCTTCTCCTCTTGTTTCCCTTAGGAATATGCTGACTTCAGGCCCTCAGATTTGTGGGATGTCTGATTAGTTTTAAAGAGCTAATGGCCTTCTCTCTGCCATGGTGAATTCAGAATTCATTTCCCAGTGACTTTTACTCAGGATCACATGGCTAACTTACTACTGGAATGTGGTCTTATCTAAGTTCTGAGCAGAGGCTCTATCACTCTGCCTCATGGAATCATGGTTTCCTCAACCATTGATTCATTCACTCAGTTGGACTCTGGGCTCTGGGCTCCACTCTGTCATGGGCTAAAGATGTGATCCTGGGCAAATTATGTAACATTCCCAACGCCTCAGTTTCCTCATCTGTAAAATGGGAATACCGTTGAGGATTGTTGTACAGGTTAAGTGATATAAAGCATGTACATAGCATTGTGATCCAAGTCCTCAATAAATAGTGCAGTTATTATTTTTATCATTACTAGTCTGCGGGCATTCATGAAGAGCCCCTGGTCCCTCCTGGGCCCTGGAAACTGGAAGGTGAAGGAGATGGACGTTGCTTGTCTGGTGGGTGGGGCAGACCAGATTGTGACAGCTAAAGATTGGTGTTAAGTGCCTGGAAAGAGCTAAGCCTAGGTGCTATGGCAGGTGAGGGAGGGGTACCTAACCAAAGCCAGTGGTCAGAGAGGGCTTTTGGAGCAGGTGCCTCTGTAGGGAGACTTGAAGGATGAACATGGAGATGGAGATAGGCTTCCTTCCAGAGGGAACAACATGTGCAAAGATATCAAAACACCCCGAAGCTTTCCCAGAACTGTGCACAGGCCTAAGTGCCCGAGCATACATAGGGCTGCTTGGTGGGGAGCTACAGATGTGGCTGGAAAGGAAAGCCTGGTCCCTCGGGAAGTGCTTTGTGTGGGAGATAAAAGGCTTGGATTTTATGCTGGTAATAGGGAATAGGGAAAGAGGTAATAGGGAAATACTTAATGGTTTTCAGTAGGGAAATGGGACTGCCTGATTGATTGGCTTCTGGGTGGAAAGTGGGTTGGGTGGATGAGAACCTGGTTAATAAGAGACCAGAGGGGCGCCTGGGTGGCGCAGTCGGTTAAGCGTCCGACTTCAGCCAGGTCACGATCTCGCGGTCTGGGAGTTCGAGCCCCGCGTCAGGCTCTGGGCTGATGGCTCGGAGCCTGGAGCCTGTTTCCAATTCTGTGTCTCCCTCTCTCTCTGCCCCTCCCCCGTTCATGCTCTGTCTCTCTCTGTCCCAAAAATAAATAAAAACGTTAAAAAAAAAAAAAAAAAAAAGAACCAGAGTAATGCACCAGGGCACTGAAGAGAAGAAGAACGGGATGGTGGCCATGTAAATGGGGAGCAGGGGTGCTTTCGAGATGTTTAGAAGCTAGAATCTCTCAGGGCGCCTAGGTGGCTTGGTCAGTTGAGTGTCCCAACTTCGGCTCAGGTCATGATCTCATAGTTTGTGAGTTCAAGCCCCGCATCGGGCTCTGTGCTGACAGCTCAGAGCCTGGAACCTGCTTTGGATTCTGTGTCTCCCTCTCTCTCTCTCTCTCTGCCCCTCCCCCACTTGTGCTCTGTCTCTGTGTCTCTCTTTCTCTCTCTCTCAAAAGCAAATAAACATTAAAAAAAAAAAAGAGAATTGTTTACCAAAAAAAAAGCTAGAATCTCTAGACCTTGGTCATAACAGGACACGGGAGGAGTTAGGGATGTACCCTCGCCCCATACACCACCAGTTTTCTGCCACCAGTGACCTGTGAATGATCCTTTACAGAGATGAGGTGCCCAAGAAGAGCAGGTGCAGATGGTGTGTTCCATTACAGACATGCCAGGTGCCCATGGGACAGCCAGGTGTATGCAATCAAGATGTACGGAAGCCTCCATGGGCTTGGGGCTCTAGGGAAGCTACAAGCAGGTGAGATGCATCATCAACACAGAGGTAGTCACTGAAGCCATGGGATGGACCAGGTCACCAGGGGCAAGGAAAATGGCAAAAGAAGGTGGCTGAACACAGAGTTCTGGGAACAGCAAGACTAGAGGGATAGAAGGAGGCAGGGAAGTCAGTAAGAGGCCAAGAAGGGGAGGCCAGAGTGGTGAGAGTAAAACCTTAGGAGAAGGGATATTCTAGAGAAAGTTTCACAGAGGAGGAGTGATCACTGGTGCAGGTTGCCTCTGAGAGGTTGGTGGAGGTGAGGCCCCTGCATTTACAAGAGGAGGCTGTTAGTGACACAGGCAAGGACAGCATCAGTTGTGGTGAGGACAGAAGTTGAGGATGGAAGAAGGAGACCGACAAGATCTCACTTGATCAGCACCTTGGCAATTAGGAAGGCAGCGACGGGAATGTCGTACCTGGGTGCGTGTTATAGACACGGCCTCACAGGTGCTTCCCACATCTGCAGAACAAGAGTCTTGGGGGCAGAGCCTGAGAACTTAGTGTGTAAAAGCTCCCTTGGTGATTCTGCAGTGAGAATTCTGAGTGGCAGATGGTAAGCATGAATACTAGGCTTAGCGTCAGGAGCCAGGGGTCTAAATCCAGAAGCAGCCCCTGCGAACAGGAGGCCGCCAGTGGGGTCTGGGTCTGACTGTGGATCTACCACTCCCTTGCTGCCTGTGTGGCTGGGCAAGGCCTTAATGGCTTCCATGCCAGCCCTCTCATCTGGAAGACAGGGAGAGCAGTAACCACTGCAGGATTATTGTGAGGTCCCGGTGAGGAAATGTACATAAAATGTTTGGCTTATTAAATGCACTCGTTGTTGCTATTATTAATGTTGCTGTTGGCTGCATGACCTTGGGCAGATTTCACCACCTTACTGGACTCTCACTTCCTCATTTGTGAAACAGGAGTAATAGTTTCTTACCTGGCAGATATTGGAGGATCAGTGTGGTTGTGCAGAGGGAAGACCCTCACAAATAGTCGGTGCTCAGTGAGTATTAATTTTGTGTTGTAGTTGGTGCAGGACCTCATGCTTGGAGGTGGTCACTGGTTGGAAGATTGTCTGCAGGGGCAGCCCAGGCCTCCCCTGCTTCCTCAGGTACTAGCAGGGTTTGTGATCACATAAAGCCCTGGGATCACCCTCTTTCCCTGAGTAGAGCTGGTGGTTCTGGTCACACGCTCTTCAGAAGCAGTGGTCAGGGCTATGGAAATCTGTGAGCTGGTCATCAACTAGCAGCCATCGCAGCGTGGGACTCTCCAAGGTGGCTGAGGTGGCTGTTACCCCTTCTAGGAGACAGGAAAGAATACAGAGTAGCCTCTGGCTCCCAAGGAGTCAGGTAGCCCAGGGACAGGGTCCTAAACCCTTGGAAAATAAGGAGGAAAAGGCTGACAGTTGAGATATTCACACCAGCAGGAAAGAACTGGTCAGATGCCCAAGATCTGCCTCCTGGCCTTTGTCCAGGCAGGGCCTCAGCGCTGCTGCAGGAAGTAGGCAGCTTTGTGACTCTCTCACCCAAGCGCAATCTGGGAGAGATGAAGAGGGGCAGAGAGAGGGATGGACAGCAGGATGGTACAGGGGCCTGCTTTCTTCCTTCTGCTGCTCTGGTGACATAATCACCTGGCCCCCATTCCTGTGCTGTATTGTGCTGTTCTGTTTATGGCTGAAGTCAGCAGGTTGGGTCCCTTTGGGATTTGAACGATGGATGAGAAAATATGATGGTGAGCAGTATTTGCTCAGCACTTTACAGAGCTGGATTATTTGATCCTCACCTAGTAGGGATGACATCCCCACTCTATAGATGAAGAAGCAGCAGCTTTGGAAGACCTACCCAGGGTCTGGATTCACACCTAAGAAGAGCTGGCTCCAATGCCAGCACTCTTACTGCTAGCCCAGGAGTTGCTGTTAAAAGGGAGCACTGCGCCTGACCGGCTCAGTCAGAAGAGCGTGTCACTCTTGACCTCAGGGTGGTGAGTTCGAGCCCCACTTGGGTGTAGAGATTACTCAAATAAATAAAACTTAAAACTAATTGTGGTGGGGGGGGGTGCCTGGGTGGCTCAGTAGGTTGAACGTCTGACTTCAGCTCAGGTCATGATCTCGCAGTTGGTGAGTTAGAGCCCCACATCAGGCTCTGTGCTGATAGCTTGGATCCTGGAGCCTGCTTCATATTATGTATCTCCCTCTCTCTCTGCACCTCCCCCAGTTGCTCTCTCTCTCTCTCTCTCTCTCTCTCAAAAATAAATAAACATTTTAAAAAAATGGTAGCCTTGGACTGAGACACACAGCTGGCTTCTTTTCACGATGTAGCCACTACCTTGCTCTGTGGCCTGAGACAAGTCTCTTAACTGCTCTGGGCTTGAGTCAGCCACTCTGCCAAACATAGAACTTGGAAGAGAACACCCAGAACATTCCTTCCAACTGCACTAGCTGGCTGTCTTAATGCTGGGGGCATTCTTGGCCACCAGGTGTGTCTGGGATAACTTCAGAAGGACCAGTTACAACCCTGGACCCCAGCCTCCACCCAGAACCCTAGAGAGCCCTTTACTCCCACCCAAAAGCAAGCCATAATGAGACTTCTGTGAAGAAAGGAGTCTTATTTAGAGAAAGGGAAAGCCATAGATATCACTGTGCACCAGCTGGGGTGGTGCTGTCCTTACCAGTTCCTTGTCCCTGCACCCAAGTGCTCTTCTAGCATTTCTCCCTGGGCCCTCTCTGCCCCTCCTGAGCCCTTCTTCTGCAGTGTCTACACAAGGTTTCAGACTGAATGGATCTCCCTTATCCCTCTGATTTGCTAGTGTGTCCCCAGTGGGGGCACTCTGTACCAAAGCAGGAGCTCAGCAGGAGCTCAGCACTGTTTGTGGGATGAATCAGAAACAGAATTATTCATCTCCTCGTGGCTTTTATGTCCACTTCTGCTGAGTGGGGCCATCACTTCCCAGAGAGACCTGCTCTTTTCCTCCTGGGTGTCATTTTTCTTCCCCTGGGAGACTAACTTTTGTTTCTGCGGTTAACAATCATAGAAAACCCAATATAATTTTTTTTTTAAGAAAGAAAAAATGCCCTCCTCTCCTAGAGGTCATCTATGTCAGGCCCTTGGCTGAAAGACAGGGTCAATCATCCTAATTTTCTCTGCACTCAGGTGAGCACATCTGACTTTGTGGGGACTGAGTGGTCTTCCCAGCTCTGAGGCTGGCCATCCCTGGGCTCCTCTGTTCCTTGGCCTAGAGACCCCTTCTTTTAGTTTCTTTTGGTTCCTTTGATCTTTTCACTCAATATGCAGATGAAGGAGAGGGGCCTAAGGAACAAAGCCTCTCCAGCTGCCCGATGGGTTATTCTGGAATTAGTCTGCTGCTGTCAATTTTATTTGGTGATCCCAGCTGGATCTCCAAATTATACCTGTAATTTGGTGCACTCCATGTATTATAGTCTGTCAGAGAAATCCTATAATTATTTTTTAAGTGACAAAGTTTTAAGGAATAGCTAAATAAATGTAGCTAAATTTAGAGCACTGTCTCTTTACAATGGAATGTGGCAGGAGGTAGAGATATGATCAGTGGCTGCTAGAAGGAGAATTTTGTTACTATCCAAAAGGTGGCAGCAAAAATTACCTCAATTAACTTAACAAGAAGCCCGTCCTCCTTTGCCAGCCGGCCCAGGAGCCCTGGCACACACCTTTTCCCTTTTCTGCCAGAATTCTGTGCCTCCCGCACCAAGCTGTCCCGAGCTCCATCTGCTGCTCCTGTCTGAAGCTGATGCCCGGGCTCCAGTCACGTCCTGCCTTCTCCCTGAGAGCCTCCAGCTCAGCGTTCCAGATCAGGGTCAGGAGTTCACACCTCAAAGAAATCTCAGCACAGATCATTGCTTAAGGGGGAAGGAGGCCAGAGAAATAAGGGCAGGGCCTGTTTCTGTCCCGTACAGACTCCATGGAAAGTGAGAGAGTTTCTACAAACCCAAAATGTAAGATCTCGGGAGAAACTTGTGACATACCTCATCAATCTATTCGTCAGAGCTTTTTGAGAATCTACTCTATGTTAGATGTTCTTGGATGACATAGATGCATGAATGGGTTAATGAAATATTTGTCTGGCTCTTACTATGTGCTGTGTACCCTTCTAGCTTCTGGGTTTACAGCAGTGAACAAAGCAGAGGGCCCTGCCTACACGTAGCTCACATTCTAAGGAGGGTAAGACAATAAACAGGACAAACAGGGAAAATAGATGTTTGGGTGGATTGTGGTAAGTGCTAAGGGGACAGAAAAAGTGGGATAAAGGAGATAAGGAATGACAGAGGGGCTGCTACAGTTTTAGACAGAGCAGCCAGCTGGCCTTGCTGAGAAGACCACTAAATGGGAAGAGGCAAGTGGGGAAGCAGCCCTGATGTGTATGTGGGGCACACATTCCAGGCAGAGGGGTTGATAAGTGATAAGACCCTGAGGTGGGGAAATGTTAAGAGGGCCATTGGATACATGGCAGGAGTATTATGTATCCCTGTTTGAGGGGGTCAGGAGATATTGGAGAAGAGAGACATGTGTAAAAATAATTACTATGGGGAGTGGCCAAGACGGCAGAGCAGCATAGAAGTTCACTGCTTCTCTTGTCCCTGAAATGCAGCAAGATCAGCACCAAACCATCTTGCACACCTGGAAAATTGATCTGAGGACTAACACAACAATCTGCTTAACTTGAGCCACAGACCTTGGCAGGTACGTGGCACAGAGAGGTGAACTGGGAGAGAGAAGCTGCGGAGGGTAGGGAGCTGTTTTTGTTTCCAGAGAGAGGATGGAGACAGTGGGGAGAGTACAGGAAAAGCACCCCCTCCCTGAAAGCAGCTGGAGAGAAAGAAAGAGTGGAAACACCCGCAAGGAACTGCAAGAAAGGGAGAGAGGAGAAAGGAGAGGGTTTCAATACCATTAAGGCTCTATAAACAGGGGAGTGCAGAGTCAGAAACTCCACAGCTTGATACCTGGTGGTGTTCTGCTGGGAAGGGTGAATCCCTAGGAACAGACAGTATTGTCTGAGGGGGTCCTCTTGCTACATGAGGAGAGGCAGTTCCCCTGCTGGGGGGACATCTGGTAGAGGCTGTGTTGCCTCCCCACAGGCAAAGGTCCCAAAAAAACCCAGATTACAGCCATGTTTGCTGGTGTTAGAATGACACGAGGGTGCAGTGAAGCCTGGTGTCAGATGTGTATTGTGATTTACCATAGCCCCTGGACCACTGCTGCTACACAATCATGCAAAATTTTTCTGGGGCAGGCTGGCACTTGGCCACAATCTCTGGGCCTCTGTAGTGGCATGGTCGAATGAGCACTCCTGGAAACAGGACAGCACCCAGCCATTGCTCAGCGAGACCCTCCCCCATAGGGTTGGAGGAGCAGTTCAAGCTGCAGGGCCCTCAAAAGTGAGGGGTTTGGAAACACAGAACCCATCTGAGATAAAGTTCAGGAGGGAGGTGCTGCTTGGCAGGCTGACGGCTTGGTCACGGACAGTGTAGAAGCAGGGAGTGGACAGAAGGCAGAGACAAAGGAGAGCTGCTTGATTGCTGATTGGCGAGAATACAGAGTTCTGATGCTAGAGACTGGGAAGCTGGGTGATGCCATTTTCACCTCTCCCACGCATGCGCATACATGCCTACATGCGTCACACAGATCTACCCCAGTAAGCTAAGCAATGCCACTTAGTGGAGAACGGAGCTGTTATACCAAGCCCCATCCAACTGTGCCAAGCAAGCCCTAGAGGACCACCACAAGTCTCTCCATCCTCTTAGTTTATGGACTATAAAGTGCTTCATAGTTTGACTTCTGAGGAAAACTGGATGTAATTTCATTTGGATTTAATTCTGTTCACTGGTCCATCTATTCATTTTTTTTTCTTTTCTTATTCTTGGATACAGAAAGAGAAAAAAATCTATTTTTATTTTCCATTTTTATAAAAATAATTTTTCTTTAATTTTTCTTCTATATTTTTATTTTTTGTAAATTTTAAAGTCTATTTTACTTTCTTCATTTCATTTTATTCTATTTTATTGTATACATTTTTAAAATTTTAAATGTTTTCCTACTGTTTTCCCCATTTTTTCCTTTCCTTTTCTTCCCTTTTTTCTCTATTCTATCAAGCTTCTTTCAACAACTAGACCAAAACACACCTAGAATTTAGCTTCCTTTATTTGATTTTTTTGTGTTGTTTTAATTTTTTTATTTTATTTTTAATTTTATTAATTCTTTTTCTTCCTCCAAAATGATGACGTAAAGGAATTCACGCCAAAAGAAAGAACAGGAAAAAATGACAGCCAGAGACTTAATCAACACGGATATAAGCAAGATATCTCAACAAGAATCTAGAATCATGATAATAAGAACACTAGCTGGGTTGAAAAAAGCATAGAATCCCTTTCTGTGCAGATAAAAGAACTAAAATCTAGTCAGGACTAAATTAAAAATGCTATAACTGAGATGCAATCTGGAATAGATGCCACAGAGGCAAGGATGGATGAAGCAGAGCAGCATATCAGTTATACAGAAGACAAACTTATACAGAATAATAAAGCAGAAAAAGGGAGGGAAACTAAGGCAAAAGAGCATAATATAAGAATTAGAGAACTCAGTGGCTCATTAAAAAGGAATAACATCCAAATCATAGGGGTCACAGAACAAGAAGAGAGATAAAAAGGGGTAGAAGGTTTATGTGATCAAATCATAGCAGAAAACTTTCTTAACCTGAAGAAAGACACAGACATCAAAATCCATGAAGCACAGAGAACTCCCATGAGATTCAACAAAAACCAGCCATCAACAGGGCATATCATAATAAAATTCAAAAATACACAATAAAGGAAAGAGTTATGAAAGCAGCAAGGGAAAAAAAAGTCCTTAAACTATGAGGGAAGGTCAGGTTCACAGCAGACCTATCCACAGAAACCTGGCAGGCTAGAAAGGAGTGGCAAGATATATTCAACATGCTGAATTAGAAAAAATATGCAGCCAAGAATTCTTTATCCAACAAAGCTGTTATTCAAAATAGAAGGAGTGATAAAGAGTTTCCCAGAAAAACAAAAACTAAAGGAGTTCATAACTACTAAACCAGCCCTGCAAGAAATTTTAAGGAGTACTCTCTGAGGAGAGAAAAGAGGAAACAAAACAAAAAAGACCAAAAGAAACAAAGACTAGAAAGGACCAGAGAACACACCAGAAATTCCAACTCTATGGGCAACATAATGGCAATAAGTTCATATCTTTCACTCACTCTAAATGTCAATGGACTAAATGCTCCAATCAAAAGACATAGGGTAACAGAATGGATAAGAAAACAAGATCCATCTATATGCTGTTTACAAGAGACCCATTTTAGAACTAAAGTCACCTTCAGATTGAAAGTAAGGGGATGGAGAACCATCTATCATGGCAAAGAAAAGCTGGAATAGCCATACTTATATCATACCATCTAGATTTTAAAATAAAGACTGTAACAAGAGATGAAGAAGGGCATTATATCATAATTAAGGGGTCTATCCACCAAGAAGATCTAACAGTTATAAACATTTATGTTGCCAACATGAAATACCCAAATATATAAGTCAATTAATCACAAACATAAAGAAATTCATTGACAATAATACCATAATAGTAGGGGACCCAACACCTCACTTACAACAATGAACAGATCATCTAAGCAGAAAACAAGGAAACAATGACCTTGAATGACATACTGGACAGGATGGACTTAACAGATATATTCAGAACATTTCATCTTAAAGCAGCAGAATACACATTCTTCTCAAGTGCACATGGAACATTCTCCAGAATAGATCACATACTGGGACACAAATCAGCCCTCAAGAAGTATAAAAAGATTGAGATCATACTGTGCATGTTTTCAGACCACAATGCTCTGAAACTCGAAATCAACCACAAGAAAAAAATTGGAAAGACAACAAATACCTAGAGACTAAAGAATGTCCTACTAAAGAATGAATAGGTTAACCAAGAAGTTAAAGAGGAAATTAAAAAGTACATGGAATCCAGTGAATAAGATAACACCACAGCCCAAAACCTCTGGGATGCAGCAAAGGCGGTCATAAGAGGGGAGTATATGGCAATCCAGGCCTTCCTAAAGAAGGAAGAAAGGTCTCAGATATGCAACCTCACCTTACATCTTAAAGGGCTGAAAGAAGAACTAGCAAATAAAATCCCAAACCAGCAGAAGATGGGAAATAATAAAGATTAGAGTGGAAACCAATGCTGATGAAAAACAAACAAGAAAACAGTAGAACAAATCAATGAAACCAGGACCTGGTTCTTTGAAAGAATTAACAAAATTGATAAACCCCTAGCCAGTTTGATCAAAAAGAGAAAAGGAAGGACCCAAATAAATAAAATCAAGAATTAAAGAGCAGAGATCACAACCAACACTGCAGAAATACAAACAATAAAAGAGAATATTATGAGCAATTATATGCCAATAAATTGGGCAATCTGGAAGAAATGGAAAAATTCCTAGAAACGTAAACTACCAAAACTGAAACAGGAAGAAATAGAAAATTTGAACAGACCCATAACCAGTAAATAAATCAAATTAGTAATCAAAAATCTCCCAAAAAGCAAGAGTTCAGAGCTAAATGGCTTTTCAGGAGTATCTTACCAAATATTAAAGAGTTAACACCTATTCTTTGGAAGTTGTTCCAAAAAAATAGAAATGGAAGGAAAACTTCCAAACTCATTCTCTGAGGCCAGCATTACCTTGATTCCAAAATCAAAGACCCCATTAAAAAGGAACTACAGACCAATTTCCCTGATGAACATGGATGCAAAAATTCTCAACAAGATACTAGCCAACCGGATCCAACAATACATTAAAAGAATTGTTCACCATGATCAAGTGGGATTTATACCTGGGATGCAGGGCTGGTTCAATATCCACAAGTCAATCAATGTGATATATCACATTAATAAAAGAAAGGACAAGAACCACATGACCCTCTCAATAGATGCAGAAAAAGAATTTGACAAAATACAGCATCCTTTTTTGATAAAAACCCTGAAGAAAGTAGGGATAGAAGTATCATACCTTAAGATCACAAAGGCCATATACGACAGACCAACTGCTAATATCATCCTCAAGGGGGAAAAACTGAGAGCTTTCCCCCTAAGGTCAGGAACATGACAGTGATGTCCACTGTCGCCACTGTTATTCAGCATAGTATTGGAAGTCCTACTCTCAGCAATCAGACAACACTAAGGAATATAAAGCATCCAAAATGGCAAGGAGGAAGTCAAACTTTCACTCTTTGCAGACAACATGATACTTTATATGGAAAACCCAAATGATTCCACCAAAAAACTATGAGAACTGATCCATGAATTCAGCAAAGTCGTAGCATATAAAATCAATGCACAGAAATTGGTTGCATTTCTATACACCAATAAGGAAGCAACAGAGAGAAATCAAGGAATCGATCCCATTTACAATTGCACCAAAACCATGTATACCTAGAAATAAACCTAACCAAAGAGGTGAAAAATCTATACACTGAAAACTATAGAAAGCTAATGAGGGGCGCCTGGGTGGCTCAGTCGGTTGAGTGTCCGACTTTGGCTCAGGTCACAATCTCACGGTCCGTGAGTTCAAGCCCCGCGTCAGGCTCTGGGCTGATGGCTCAGAGCCTGGAGCCTGCTTCCGATTCTGTGTCTCCCTCTCTCTCTGCCCCTCCCCCGTTCATGCTCTCTCTCTCTCTGTCCCAAAAATAAATAAACGTTAAAAAAAAAAAAAGAAAGCTAATGAAAGAAATTGAAGAAGACAAAAAAAAAATGGAAAAATATTCCATGCTCATGGATTGGAAGAACAAACATTGTTAAAATGTCGATACTACCCAAAGCAGTCAACATATTTAATGCAATCCCTATCAAAATATCACCAGCATTCTTCACAGAGCTAGAAAAAACAATCCTAAAATTTGTATGGAACCAGAAAAGACCCCAAATAGTCAAAGCAATCCTGAAAAAGAAAAACAAAGTTGGAGGCATCACAATCCTTGACTTCAACATGTATTACAAAGCTCTAATCATCAAGACAATATGTACTGGTACAAAAACAGACACTCAGATCAATGGAACAGAATAGAGACCCCAGAAATGGACCCACAGATGTATGGCCAACTAATCTTTGACAAAGCAGGAAAGAATATCCAATGGAATAAAGACAGTCTCTTTAGCAAATGGTGTTGGGAAAACTGGACAGCAACATGCAGAAAAATGAACCTGGACCACTTTCTTACACCATACACAAAAGTAAACTCAAAATGAATGAAAGACCTACATGTAAAACAGGAAGCCATCAAAATCCTCTAGGAGAAAGCAAGCAAAAACCCCTTTGACCTCGGCCTCAGTAACTTCTTACTCAACACATCTCTGAAGGCAAAGGGAAACAAAAGCAAAAATGAACTATTGAGACCTTATCAGGATAAAAACCTTCTGCATTAGCAAAGGAAACAATCAGCAAAACTAAAAGGCAGCCAACAGAATGGGAGAAGATATTTGCAAATGCCATATCAGATAAAGGGTTAGTATCCAAAATCTATAAAGAACTTATCAAACTCAACACGTAAAAAACAAATAATCCAGTGAAGAAATGGGCAAAGACATGAATAGACACTTTTCCAAAGAAGACATCCAGATGGCTAACAGACACATGAAAAGATGCTCAACATCACTCATCATCAGGAAAACACAAATCAAAACCACAATGAGATATCACCTTACACCTGTCAGAATGGCTAAAATTAACAACTCGGGCAACAACACATGTTGGTGAGGATGCAGAGAAAGGGGAACAGTTTTGCACTGTTGGTGGGAATGCAAACTGGTGCAGCCACTCTGGAAAACAGTATTTAAAAAAATTAAAAGTAGAACTACCCTATAACCCAGTAATTGCACTCCTAAGTATTTACCTAAGTATTGTTTCAAAGGGACCCATGCACCCCAATGTTTATAGCAGCGCTATTGACAATAGCCGAAGTATGCAAAGAGCCCAATGTTCATCAACAGATGAATGGATAAAGATGTGGCGTATGTGTGTGTATATACACACACATATACATATACATATATATACACATATATACACACACATATGTGTGTGTGTATATATGTATGTGTGTGTATATATATATATATACACACACACACAATACACACACACACACACATATATACAATGACGTATTACTCAGCAATCAAAAAGGATGGAGTCTTGCCATTTGCAACAATGTGGATGGAACTAGAGGGTATTATGCTAAGCAAAATTAGAGAAAGACAAATATCATATGACTTCACTCATATGAGGACTTTAACATACAAAACAGATGAACATAAGGGAAAGGAAGCAAAAATAATATAAAAACAGGGAGGTGGGCAAAACACAAGAGACTCTTAAATATAGAGGACAAACTAAGGGTTGCTGGAGGGGTTGTGGGTGGGGGGATGGCTAAATGGGCAAGGGGCATTAAGGAAGACACTTGTTGGGATGAGGACTGGGTATTATATGTAGGGGATGAGTCACTGGATTCTACTCCTGAAATCATTATTGCACTAAATGCTAACTAACTTGGGTGTAAGTTAAAAAATTAATAAAAAATTAAAAAATACTATTAACGTTCACTGTAGTTGTTTAGAACAGGAATCTGCAAGCTGTGTGTTTTTGTACAGCCTGTGAGCTAGGACTGGTTTTTATGTTTTTAAATGGTTGCAGGGGGCATGGAATCAAAAGAAGACTATTTCATAACACATGAAACAAAATTCAAAATCTAGAGTCTATAAAGTTTATTGGAACATAGCAATGTCCATTCATTTATTTATTATTGTCTAAGGCTGCTTTTGCATACAATGGCAGAGCTGGGTAGTTATGACAGAGAATGTGTGGACCATAAAACCTAAAATATTGTCTACCTGGCCCTCTCCAGAAAACATTCACCAACTCCAGGTCTAGGTGGTAGGGGAGAGTGGATAACCCTGGCTGTGGGGTCAGGAGCTCCTGATTCCACTTGGCCTCCACTTGGTGGTTGCATGACTTTGGGAAAATGGTCCATCCACTTGGAAACTTTTTTCTCATTTCTAAGGTGGAGACCAAAGTATGACCTTTTTAGGATAGCAGTGAGAATCAAAAGAAATAAAGAACATGAAAGCCATAGCAAGTACTCAACATTCACAGCCATCAGAATGATTGTACACAGTAGAGCATGAAGGTAGCACAGAGGGATGTTATGTGTCCCCCAGTGTCATATGTTAAAGCCCTAACCCCGCAGTGTGATGGTATTTGTAGGTGGGGCCCTTGGGAGGCAGTTAGGGTTAAATGAGGCCACGAGGGCGGGGCCCTTGGGATGGGATTTGCATCCTAATAACAAGAGACACAAGAGGGCTTGCTAGCTCTCTCTCTCCACCAGGTGAGGAGGCAGTGATAAGGCAAGCTGGGAAGAGAGTAGTCCTCACCAGAACCCCACCAGGCTAGCAGTTTGAGTTTGGACTCAAGCCTCCAGAACTGTGAGGAAAAAAATATCTGCTAAGTCACCCAGTCTGTGGTAAGATTTTATGGCAGCCCAAGCTGACTGAGACATAGGAGGAGAACTGAACTGACATCTTGAACATACATAGAATTTCCACAGGTGGGGAAAGAGAGAAAAGGCCCCCTTGGCAGAGGAACAATATACGTTAAAGCAATGGTGCTAGGAGTGCGTGGGGTGCTTATGGAACAGAGAAAGCTCCTTCCACGTGGGCACAGACTGCACAGTGATACAGGTGGGAGAAGATGGTTGGATTTGGTGGAGCTGAGGCCACAGAGGCACATTTGTGAGGGGCCTTGTATCCCACTCTCAGAGTAGGCTGATTTGTTATGTTTTGCCCATTTGATTTGTGAAATGTCCCTCTCTGCCTCCCTGAAGTCACCTTGGTGTAGGGGGTGAAAAGCCAGCTCACAGGAATACCATCTACTTCTCTTCATGGTAACAGGTCAGTGGGTAGTTCCTGGCTCCTTCTCTGGGACTGACAGCCTGCTAATCAGGAGGTTAATCCATGGTGAATGAGAAAGACACAGCCCCACATCAGGGAGGAGTGAGGGTTATGAGAAATAGGGACTTTTTTAAAAGAAAAGAATACATAGTGCTGAGGAAAAGAATACATAGTGCTGAGAAAAAGTATAATCTGGTGTAACATGGTCACTTAAGACTTTTTGCTAAGGATGTTGGAAAGTTTGGGAAGGGCTTTAAATGATGGAGCTCAAGGAGAAGAGGCTGTCGCTGTATTCCATGGAAGAGATAGCGGCAGCTTAGTCCAAGAATGTGACCATGGAAATGACAGAGGACCAGCTGAGAAAAATGGAGTAGAAGGAGTTCTTAGGGCATGGTGATTGGGTGCAGAGGACAAGGGGAAGGCAGACACGTAGGCCATGAGCAGACACCTGCTTGTGCGTGGATACTGGCTTGGCTCACTGGGATGGAGCAAGAGAGAGAATACAGGCTTCAGGGGGGTCAGTATGCATTGGGGATCAAACATTCAGTAGAGCAGATGTTGAGTAGATCGTACCTGTGGCGTAATCCAAATGATGGGGGACCGGTGTCTGGAGCTATTTGCTTATCTCAGTGTGAAGTTCAGGAGAGAGACCAGGGCTGGAGCTAGGAATCAGGGAGTCATCACTAAATGGATGGTGGCTACCGCCCTGCCGTGGCTGAGATCACAGAGGGAGGGATTCTGTTTGCCCATGGGCTGTCCCCCATCTGGTGGGATCACACCTGGCCTCAGAATTAAACCTCTTGTAATATGCTGCCTTTTGAAAATAAACACACATGCAAACAAACAAACAAACGCTTCCATTCCTGATGACTCAAGTGGCATGTGTCTGGCCCTGATTGTGCAGACAGTTTTGTAGGAAGTTGCCAACACAATGAACCATCTGAAGCCTCTAATGAAGCAATTATAGTATGTGGAATGAACAATCAATCAACTGTAAACTCAGTGGTGAGAATTTTATAGAGATTGAGGGTAGATAACAGGCTCGCTGCGGTTATGTCCAAGAGTAACTTGATCCCTTAGTGGAGATAATGTGTATGTAATGGTGGAACCTCTCCATTCCCGCCCACAACACACACAAAGCAAACAGTTCCTGTAAAAAGACCACCACTGCCCACCAATCAGCTCTCAAAAGTGTCTTGCTATCACCAAGAAAATTGTTCCATGTTTTGGGAGTTTGTGGTTAATAAAGACCTCTTACCTTGTGGGATATCCACAGGTAATACATTTCACTACTCCACTCTTCCTGTTTGATTCTTAAATGTATACCGACTATGTTAACAGAGAGGTCCGCTCCATAGCAATGATTGTAGTATCATCATTTCCATTGCTCGGTGGCAGTTCTGAACATGTATTACCTCTAATCCTCACAGTAAGCCTGTAGAATAGGTATTATTGGGCTTAATTTTTAATGAAGAAAGAGAGACTCACAGTTTAAATGATCTGTCCTGTGTCACAGAGCTGAGATGGGGCAGAGCTAGATCAATCCAGGTGTGCCTGCCCACAGAACGCTCCCACTTCTCCATGGTCTGCCGCCTTTCCATCCATCTGAACCTCTTGAGTTACCTCCCCTCTGTTCAAGTCCATTCTCTTCATTGCAGGTGTTAGAAGATGCTTGTTGACATCACCATTGTCCTAGGTTTACCTTCAAAAGGCCTCCTATGAGAGACTTAAGATGTTTGGAGAGGACAGCCACACCCTCTTCATTATTCTCCCCTCTGGAGTAAACACTTCCAAGTATCTTCAGCCTTGTCCCATGTGACATGGAGGGGCAGCTGCTGCTGGCTACCTTCCTAACAGCCATCCCCTGTCTGCCCTAACTTCCTTGCCAGAAGCTCACCCTCCACTGTAAAAGCCACAAAGGCCAGAAACTCTCTCCCACAGCTGTGCACACTGAGTGGATTTTGGAGTAGGGGATTGGGGAATTGGAGAGGCAGAGAGGTAAGTGTGGTGGAAAAGAAACACCTGGGTTCCTATCCTGACTTCACTAGCTGCAGTTAAATTATTCAAACTCTCTGGGGCTTCAATTTCTTCTTCTCTAAAATGGGGATGACCATAGTTATCACAGGGGTGTTCTGAACCAGAATCATATCAAGCATATAAACGCTCCGCATAGAGCTAGACACAGAGAAGTTACATAATAAAGGGATGTTACTATTTTTATTGCTATTACTAAAGATGAAGCTGCTGTTCTTCATTGACTTTTATTTACTTCATCAGGTGTAGGGCATGAGGTTCACGTGTGGATTAGATGAAGGGGCATTAACATCCTGATGTTTATGAATGTATATGATGCTCCCCCCACCAAAAAACAAACCAAAACAACTTAGCAGTAATACTTGTGTGCATATTCATGATTCGTTGACTCTTCATTTGCGGGTGTCAAGGAAAAGCATTAGCTCAACCACAGGTGCCAGCCTTTGTCTCAGGCGAGGAATTCCCTTAACTTAGGAAAATAATTAGATAAATTAATTGTTTAGCCCTTCTTTCAAGAAGCTTACAGCCATTGAAAGCCAAGGGTATGCAGTTAATTTGTTTTAATTTTTTTAATGTCTTACTTATTTTTGAGACAGAGCATGACAGGGGAGGGGCAGAGAGAGAGGGAGACACAGAATCCAAAGAAGGCTCCAGGCTCTGAGCTGTCAGCACAAAGCCCGACGCGGGGCTTGAACTCACAAACCGTGAGATCACGACCTGAGCCAAAGTCGGATGCTTAACCAACTGAGCCACCCAGGTGCCCCTGCAGTTGAATTTTTTAAAAGGTGCGTTTTCACAGGGTCAGTGTGATGGATAATGGATATTAAGTTTCTAGAATATTGTTCTAATGAAGTAACAAAGTTGGGAGACTTTTGAGATGTGAATCATTGGGTATTCTTTAAAGCATAGGTTCTCAAACTTGTGCATATTCAGAATCATCTGGACTGTGCAGTGAAAATGCAATTGTATCAGGCATCTCAACATTCCCAAGATGGTGCCTTATTCTTTCCTCGTGTTGCTTGTATCATTCTCATTTCTGGAGCACCCAGCCCTCCCTTAGGTGAGAAACCAAAGCTCAGATGTGGATTTATTCTTGCACCTTATGTGATTCCTATGTTTTTCAGGACAATTGAGTGTATATGCCAGAAATCAAAAGCAAACTAGCTTAGACAAGAGAGACTTTATTGGCCAAAGTAACTGAAAGGGATTTTCTAGCCTATAATGCCAACAGAGATCTTTCTCTCTTTCCTACATCCATCCATACGTATACTCCTATTTCTCTCTCTATTCTTCCCCCATAGACATACACACACATATTTATTTTTGTAAAGAGATATATATGTCGATATGCATATGCATATACACAAATATACACACACATCTATATATACATGTACATTTATATATATGCACACAACAGATTCCTGTATATCAGTTCTGCTATCTTCCAAGTATTTCTAATTATCCCCCCCTTCTGGGAACATGGATGATTTACATTTCCTGGACCACTTGTGATGGGGTAGGGTCACAGAAATAGTTCTGGCTAACGAGTTGTATGCAGAGGTGATACGTGTCACTTCTGGGCTAGAACATTTAATTGGCAGCACATGACCATTCCATGATTTTTTTTCCCTCTTCTATGGCGACCAACAAAATTTGAATTAGAAGCTACTTAGTCCCACATAAGGGGAGGGAACTTGAACTGATCTCTCAGCTGACCCAGTGGACTAGAAGTATGAACAAAACATAAGCCTTTGCTATTGGCTACTAAGGTTTAGAAGTTGTCAGCACAGCATAGCCTGGCCAATCCTAATGAAGACAGAAGACCTCCAGCAGCTCCATGTTTGTATGGCCATGTCCAGTTCATGATCTCAGGAGACAGAGCAACCCTCTCTTTCTCTGTGCCCTTATAGCCAGTCTCATAGAGAGACCTTCTTTTGGTCGTGTCCTATCCTTGTATCAATCATGGAAGATAGAAAGATGGCCAGGCTATGATACTGTTGGCCAGGTCTGGACTATGTGACTTCTGGACAGTAGAGAAGCACTATAATTAATGGTTCTGCTGGTACTTCAATGATGGGGAAGAGGCAGTTTTCAAACAGAATGAGGGAGGAGGCAGGGGATACAACCACAGGGACTATGATCCCTGGACATGGCTGAGGGTATTTTCTTCCTCTTCCTCTTTCCTTTCTTTCTTTGTCTCTCTCTCTGTTTCTCTTTCTTTCTCTCCCTCTTTCTATTCTTCGTATACACCTCTATTGTTCATTATATTATGTTGTATTTTGTTTCCATGGCTGAGCCCCTACCTCACCTCCCATCCAAGACAGTGAATTTACTGACTTCAGAAACAATGTCATATCTTCCTTAGTGACCACAGGACCCAATACAGGACTTGGCCGTTTCACGGGAACTCAATAATTATAGAGTGCATAAAATGAATGCAAAAGGCTATTTAAGGAAAGACAGGCCAAGAATGAAGAAGTACATTTCATTTCTTCTGCTACTGGGAGATCAAACATCAAATAGCATGGAGTATATTGACACAAAATCTTCCAGGATAGTCCAAAAAAATATTTAATTCTCATTCTCCCTAGAAAACCCTTTAACAAATGCAACCAAACACCTGGGAACAAGAGATCTGCCACTGCATCATCCATTTGCTTTCAAAATGGAAACCCTAGACAGATTCCCTTGCCTGCAATTATCCAGGTGGAACACAGACAAGTTAATATCAACAGCTCATCTTGGTGCCTATGCTGTCCCCAGAATCCAGAGAAAGGTATTCTTCCCTTTAATCCTCTGTGGCAGGACAGATGGCACTTACAACCCAGGCTAGCACCTGGGAAATGTTTTTCACGCTACCAATTAAGACACTTTTCCTCTGCTGTGTCCGTCACTTGCACCTGTAGGACAACTGGTCGCCTCGCCAAGAGCATACTACATCTGATCACTCCCTTGTCCACTGGGGCTCTTCGCGACAGATTCCAAAAGTGTTGCAAAGGAAAAAAGTGAGAGTTGCACCTGAGCTGGAGATTTCCTGGCACATTCATGGAGGGCCTAGCAACTTTTTTAAAAAAATGTCATCCTGTTGACAATCACTGTAAACCTGCTATATACCAATAGACAACAGAGGGAAAATAAAAGATCAGTAAGACTCCACCCTTGGGGAGCTCATAGTCTAGTGGGATGACGGATAATAAACAACTCACTAAATTCAGTGTGAAAATGCTCTAAGTAGAGCTGCTTCAAGGTACAGATGATACAGAGAAGCAAAGGATCACTAATTTTGAGGAAGGGCCAAAACAAAGTCTCAGAGAGGTCGTATGTGTTAGTCTGCATTTATAGAAAAATATTAACTCACATTTTCATGGTACAATTTGGTTTTCAAAGCATTTTCACATATTTATCTCATTTTATTCCTCCACTACCTATAGGAAGAGATTCCTCTTCTTCCCTACCACCATGTAAGGAGTTATGGCTTGGATAGGCTATGAGACTTACTCAAAATGGCCAAAAAAGGGAAGAGCAGAACTCAAAACTTGTTTCTTTTTTCTTTCAGAGTTTATTTTTTTCTTTTAGAGTTGAACTTATTCTAAATTGAACCGGGCTCTTAGCTGCAAGCAAAAGTTAGAAATACAACAGCAAAAAAACCCAAAAAAAAACAAAAAAAAAAACCCAAAAAACCTCTAGCATGAGACTTGGGTGCTATGTAAGGCAGAATACCACTGCCCAACCGGTCCCAGCACTGGCCTGGTGAAGGCACCAGTGCAGCCTTCGTGCCATCAGGTGCCATAGCTTGCACATCCGAAGCCACCAACATGCTTTGTGATGTCTCTAGGACTTCTTCCCAGATGCTTCTAGAAACTCAGTAGAGTAGACCTGCCCACTGGCAGGTAGTTTTTCCATGATCCCTGCTTCTTGGGTTCTTAATTTCTAGTGGAGTCTGAAGTCAGTGCACTGATGGACAGAGTCCCCATCAGTCCCCTAAATGCAGGGAAGGTCAGGGAGGCAAGCACCTGATACTTTCAGTGTTGTGGGAATTGGACACAACTTCACAAGTTTGGTAATTCTCAAGTATGAGAAAGATTGCAAAACCAACACTTAGCAGCACTGTATTTCCTTCACCATTACTTGTCAGTAATGGCTGATTTCTCTGCTTTAAAAACTATGTTTATTCTGTGAGGCTAGGTTTGTAACTCCCAAAGCCCTTTTGAACCCAGTATGAACAAGCAAAACCACTCCTAACTGCCTCCTATGTTGTGCAGCATGACTATGGCTTCATCAGCACAATCATTCCAGAAACAGCTCGCTTAATTATTGATCAAACACATTCATTTAGGTGTGTGGTTAAACCCTCTTCCCAGGATGACTGGCCAGGCCAGCTCTACAGTTTAATCACTATGAGCCAGTGACTTTCACTTCTGACCACTGATTGGGAAAGTAGGAGAAAAGGTTCCTACTAATTTGTGAAATGAGAGATGTCTTCTCTACTGACAGGGAATAGAGCTGGCTCTGCCGTGAAAATGGGCTGCATGGGAAGCAACACACTATGTCAGGTCTGTAGTTCTTTGAGGTTAGTGATTCTCCAAGTGTGGTCTCCTGGACAGCAGAAACACCTGCAAACTTGTTAGATGTGGAAATACTTGGGACCCACCCCAGAACTACTGAACCAGAAATTCTGGGGGTGGAATGCAGTCATCGATGTTTTAATAAGCTTCCAGGAGACTCTGGGACATGTTAAAGCTTGGGAAACACTGCTTTAGACCCAGGAGCTGCTTCTGACATGGGTACCAAGCTTTGGTTTCCTCATGGACTCTATGAGCTTTCAGCTGTCCTCAGTGGTCGGGATAGGAAATGAAGCAAGTTCATTTAAAGCAGCAAACCCATCCCTGATCATCCTTTTAGGTAGGTCTTCTCTGAAAAAGGTCAGCCTCACAGAAACCTATGATGATTGGCCACTTCAACAAAGTAATTATGTAACTGTACTCCTTCCTATCCATTATTTCTTTCTTCCCACATTATAGCCCTGGAAGGGAAGTTGTTTTCAGGATGAGGAAACAGGCTTAGGAAAGTTAATTGACTTGCCCAAGGTCACCTATCCAGAGTGGGAGAGCTAGTGGCCTCTAAACTATGCCAAGGCTAAGGGCATGATGGGGTACAAGCTGGGGAGAGTTCTCCCACCACCGACCCATAATTATTAGATCACAAGTACCTCAACTAATCACCTCCCTTCGCTGAAGAAATGTGTCTCTTTGACTTGGTGACATTCTCAAGAATTGTTCTTTTTGAGAAGCCTCTCTTTATAAATACAATTTCATACAAATCTCCCACTAGCTCTATGGCTTTGCAACAAAAGTGATCCAGTGTGTGAATGTGCAAGTGAAGCAGTCTATCGCAGGAGAGGAAAGCACAGAGTATGAAAATGGGATCAAGCAGCTACCAACCCCAGCTTAATCAGGTTGAGACACAAATGGAACCATTAACATTCCTGAGTTCTTGTGAAATGAGAGGCTATTTTTCAGGTATGGTTATATTTAGAGATAGGACATAGGAGGAGGCCATTAAGGTTAAATGAGGTCACAAGGGTGGGGCACTGATCCCATAAGATTGTGTCCTTATAAGAAGAGACCAGAGCGCTTGTTCTTTCTCTGTCCACACACACTGAGGAAAGGCCACATGAGGACACGGACGTCAACCATCCGCAAGCCAGAAAGAAAGCTCTCATTGGCCTTTTACTAGTGACTTCTTTTCCCTATGTCCAAACTGCTTGGCAGGGCAGGGACTAGAGGGTTGGGGGGTGGGTTGGAAGGTTGTTGGGTGAATTAGCACAGAGTGCGATAAATTGAATACTTAATGGCATTAATGAGGACGCCTGATAAATTCATTTCATAACTCGGAAGACTTTAGGTCTGTATGCTATAGCTTCCTTGCAATTGACTAAATCTGCATAACAAACCACCACAAAATTTAGCAGCTTAAGGCAGAAAATGATATTGATTCATATAATTCTTCAAAATGAGCTGGGCTCTGTGGAAAGTTCTTCTCCTGGTCTTACTGAGGGTCACTCATGTGGATGTTTTAAATTGCTGGTTAGTGGGGGTTTGGCTCAGCTGGGATGCTGGGATGGGTGGACCTCCTCTCTTTCCATATGATCTCAGAACCCCTCTTTCCATGTGGCTTTTCCACAGGTCTCCCCATCAGTATTGCCAGACTCCTAGCGTGGGGACTCAGGGCTCAGCTGATAGATTTTCTAAAAGGTGATGCCCACAACTGGCACAGAATCACTTCTGCTGTCTGTCTGTTGAAGCATGTCCAGCAGCAGATTCAAGGGAAGGGACTGAACAGAGTGTTTCACTGAGGACCACCACTGTACCAGAACACGACAAACATTTTGCAGCCATCAGCCTACACAGAAGGTAAGGGCTTTCTAATAGGACTGTCCACATGTGCTTCTGAGACTCCTTCTCTGATATTGCTTTATCAGTTCTAACTCCATCTTCTGAACCATCTATCCTTTGAGATGTATTACAGCCCTACTCTTCTGAATGCTACTCTGTCACTTTCAGGTGACTTTGCATATCTCTTCGGGGAGAAAATTTATTTCCAAGTTCCTGGTAGAACATCTTTTAGCTTTAAATGCCGACAGTTATGATTTTAGAGAGCTCTCACTCTTGCTGTGGCTCCACCTTCCATGTTTAGGTTTCAGAACCAGCACAGATGTGAGCTCCAACTGTTTTCAGTGGTATTTAGAAGACTACAGGTATTTGGCAAATAAGTTAAAATGAGATTTTAAGTTAACCCAAGTATTTTCCATGTTCCACACACACAAACCTCCATGTGTCTAATATACCATGGGAACCTTCTATCATTTCAGGCAGCAGCTAGGGCAGTCTAAACTCATTGCCTCAAGGAAGGGAGGCCACAGCCAAACAAAAGAGAACAAAGGCATCAATTCTCAATCTTGAGTTTCAAAAGAGCCTTTTCAAAGTCCTGGCAAAGAAAACAGGTTAATAGAAAAGGTTTTTGAGTTTCAAAAGCTTGGCTTTTCTCATGCCAAAAGCCATATGCTATGCTATTTACAATAGATTTGGGGAGAATGTGTGATGATATGTAAAAATATATAAACTATAAAGAAATATATAAAATTCCAAAATATAAAAATATATTAAAAATATTTTTAAAGTGAATAGTCTAGTTCTATAAAGTCTGTAGAGATTCCAGGAGCTGAGCTGAGAAGGGGGTGGGGGGTGGTTCTTAGGGGGAACAAGAGTTGCAATGAGTATTTCTGACAAGGGACGCTGAACATGGCTCAGCTAGCAAATGTTACCAGTTGGGTTCTCTGCAAGTAGACCTTGAGATGAAGTTTGAGGTGCAAAATGCTTATTAGGAATTAACATCTATGAAAGGCAGGGAAAGAAAGCAGGATTGGACAGAGGGAGAAGTTAAACTGAGAGGGAAGCCTTGGCCGGTAGGGAACTCTGGAGCAAATATTACTAAAGTTGTTCTGTTGGGCGGAATGGTTGGACTTTATACTCTCCACCTTAGTCTTTGGTACAAGCTGCTTTGACAACAGCATGACCTTGCATCAGGTGCGAAGAGCATCTGGGAGGAGCTGATAGCTGGACATGTTTGCTGATTCTACTCCCTGCAGCTGGTCCTTCCATAAAGAAGGATCTGGGCAGCAGCCGTGGATCTCCAGGTCTACCACACTAAACCCTCTCCTCCTTGAGCCGGGAGACGATAGAACAGCTGGACAGGTTTGGAAAACGTGAAGAACATTCCATGCAGAACTCTCTTTAACCCAAGAGAGGTAGTATGGTGGGCTGGAAATAAAGAGAAAATGGCAGCAGGACACAGAGAGAGCCCAGGATAGCTCATTCTGTCTTGCATGGCCCCAGACTGCCATAGAGGAGGGTCTGACAATTCCTCGTGACCCAAAGAGGGTCAGATGCGGACTGCTTGGACAATTGACACACCTAGAATTGACAGCGGTGAAGGGGAACTCTCTCAGCTGATAAAAGTGGGACTAACCCCCAAAATCACAAGAGATAAAGTTCTTTTTAGTATATTACAGCAAAGGCAGGTGACAGGTGAACCCAAATCACCCTCCCTTTTTTTCTGTCACTAGGATTCTATAAAGCCACTCCCCATCCCACTATCCCAATTGATTTAGAGAAACCCCAGGTCCTGAACAGAAGAAGGAGTGGAGAAACTCCAAACCGACTGAGTTTAAGCTTGAGGAGACAGAGAAACCCCCTACGTGATTGAGTTTATCTAGAATTAAATAGATTTGAGTTTCCTGCTACTAGACAACGTGGGGGTTCCAGATAGATACGAAGTTTAATTATGAGAGGAAATATTTTAAAAGCTACATTTTTGATTCACTTGTGCCATAGATTGAAAATCCATACTGCTATACAGATAGGAAATGATCAAAGAAGTAATCATTGCTTCTGTCGGTAGCAGAGGGAGAAATGTAAACCAGCGAAAAGAGCCAAGCTTGCTCTTGGCCAAGTGTGTGGTACAAGTGGGGACACTATCTTAAAAACAAGACACTCAGACCCTGCTGGTATGGTGGATAATGGGAGGTGATTTCTGTAAATCTGATATATATATATATATATATATATATATATATATATGTATATATACATATATATATATATATATATATAATGAAGGCTTTAAATTATTTATGTTTTTGCCATCCTGCTTTTAGGTATCAGGCTTAAGAAAGTAACCAGATATCATTGTGACTGCTATTTGAGGACTAGAGAAAGAGAGAAATCAGTTAGGGCACTGGTTGTACATTGTCCCTAGCAACAAATGCTGATCTCTGGCACTTGAGTGATGGCAGTGGGGATGGGAGACACGTAGGAAATTGGGTGTTTTTTTTAGAGTTAAGACTTGTTGATGGACTAAATGCGTGTGACAGGTAGGGTGCGATGTTTAGTTTTTGGCTTAAGCACCTGGGTGGATAACAGTGGCCTTTACTAATGTGGAGAAGGTTAGAGACAGAAACAGTTTTTTGAGGAGAGGGTAGAAATCAAGAGGTTTCCTATAGCTCATCTGAGTTTCTGATGCTATGAAATATCCACAAGGTTCTGTCTCTTTGACATCTAGGCCTGGAACTTGTTGGAGTGGACAGGGTGAGAAATATTAATTTGAGAATCATGAACATAAAGACAGCATTTAAAGCCATGGGACTGATGAGATCATTTGCTGAATGAGTTACTGAATATAAATAGAGTGAATCAAATGGATGATAGGACCATATGTGTAAGATTATTAGAGATTTTTATTTTCTTCTTTATTGTTTTCTGTATTTTTAAAGATATTCACAATGAAAATATATTACTTAAAAATTTTGTTTTGATATTTATTTTTGAGAGAGAGAAAGACACACACACAATGTGAGTTGGGGAGGGGCAGAGAGTGAGGCACAGAATCCGAAGCAGGCTCCAGGCTCTGAGCTGTCAGCACAGAGCCCGACACGGGGCTCGAACTCATGGTCCATGAGATCATGACCTGAGCTAAGTCGAACACTTAAGCAACTGAACCATCCAGGTGACCCGAAAATGTATTACGTTTATAATCAGAAAACAAGTAAAGTCACAATAAATCTGCTCCTGGCACTCTGAAACACAGCTATGCAGCTTCTTTGCTTCTTTTCTCAGAAAAAGCATTTCACCTCAGTTGGGCCTTAAAAATATTAATGTGCTTATTTAATTGGGAATCTTAGAGACAGTGTTTGCATGAAAATCAACATCCTCACCTCTTCTGCAGTGCAAATGAGCCACTCATTTTCTGCTCTCACCTAACCTTCATCTTGCTGCTGATTGAACCTGTGCCTAATTATGTGTTGCTCCTTGAGTTCTGGAGTATGTAATAGCAATGTTTATTTGCCAAGGTTGACAGTGATGACTAAGTCATTTCCCTCTTCGTGGTTTTTTTTTTTTCCTTTTTTTTTTTTTTTTTTTTAATTTTTTTCAATGTTTTTATTTATTTTTGGGACAGAGAGAGACAGAGCATGAACGGGGGAGGGGCAGAGAGAGAGGGAGACACAGAATCGGAAACAGGCTCCAGGCTCCGAGCCATCAGCCCAGAGCCTGACGCGGGGCTCGAACTCACGGACCGCGAGATCGTGACCTGGCTGAAGTCGGACGCTTAACCGACTGCGCCACCCAGGCGCCCCTTTTTTTTCCTTTTTTAAGTGAAAGAGAGAGTAACCCTGTCTGTCGTGCCCCCAACACAGCGCGTTGATGGGGTTGTCTCTGGTTAGTGAGAGCTGGGGCAGGAACTCAAGCATCACAGGGTATTTTGTCAGAAGCCCTAGTGAGAAGGAGTTTCTGTAAGTCATCTGGGATGAGGCAAAAGGGCCTCTTGGCCTGAATATTTATTCATTCAACTAACCTTCAGCGCATCCCCACAATGCTCCTGGCCCTACCCTGAGCAATGACAGAGATAAATATGATCCTAGAATGTTAAGTCTAGTGATTCAGTTTGAGTTCCATTTGTTAAGGGTCATGATGAGGGAAGTGTGGGGCAATATGGAAACACATAACCTGGGGAGTGTGGTTCAGGGTCAAGGCTACCTGGAAAGGATAATAATAGCTAGCATTTGTCAAACTGCCAGGCACAGTTTTTCATGCTTTATGTGGTTTGACTCATTCATTCTTCCAACAACCTGTGAAGAAGGTACCATTATTATGCTCATTTTATGGGATAAAAACCTGAAGCACGGAGTGGTTAAACCTCAGCTGAGTAGCCAAGGGCAAGAGGAGTTAGGTTGAAGGTGGAGGGAAGAGTTCCAGGCAATTGGAGCAGTGTGTGGAAAGGCATGGTGCATTCATGGATAGTGCATGAGGAATGGCTGGGAGACTGACTACAGGATGTTTGCTGTCACCGGCATCTGTGGGGCAGGGGCCCGGAGGACGGAGCTAGAGGGGCTTGAGAGGCAGTAAGAAAGGAAGCAACAAGGGCGCCTGGGTGGTTCAGTTGGCTAAGCGTCTGGCTTCTGCTCAGGTCATGATCTCACGGCTTGTGGGTTCAAGCCCCATATCAGGGCTCTGTGCTGACAGCTCAGAGCCTGGAGCCTGCTTTAGATTCTGTCTCCCTCTCTCTCTGCCCCTCTCCCGCTCATGCTCTGTCTCTCAAAAATAAATAAAAATGTTAAAAAAAATTTTTTTTAAAAAGAAAGGAAGCGACAGAATCAGATTTGCCTCGGCTCTGGCTGCCTTGTGTGGCCTGGTTAGATGGGAGGAAACCAGACAGGAAGTGGTGGTAGCGGCCGCACTTGGATTCAAGCGGCAGGTGGATCCAAGGGGCGTGGTGCCGCGAAGACTGGGTCTGGGGAGGTGCCGAAGGGGAGGAGCTGGAGTGAGTGTCCAGACTTCTCCTTGGGTGGCTAGGTAAGAGGCAGTGTTTCCCGAGACCGGGAGCCCCAGGGGAGGACCGCACCTTGTGTGCACAGATGGTGCCTGAGGTTTGTTCTTTGAGGCACCTTGAGCCCGGGTCTCTGGGGAACAGAGAGAACAATGCCCAGGGAAGCAGTGAACAGTGAGTATATGGACGGAGACCCGAACCCGAGAACAAACAAGCCAATCAGCGGACTCCTCGATCTGTCTCTGAGCTGACATCTGAATTTTTAAAACTTAAGGAGAGGGAGACCTTGAAAATCTTCATAAAAGCAAGGGATGGTAAATCGAAATTAATTGGATAGCACTTGTTATTTGTGATTTAATATGTGTTAAATGTCACGGATTTTTTTTTTTTTTTTTTACTCTATTTTAGGAGAAGTTAAAAATACATCTTCACAAGACATTTCATAGGTTTGCTGCTGTTGTGGCCCCTACCTTCTCCCCAGTTCTCTGGAAGGTCTTTGTTTCTCCAAACCGCAATTCTCCTAATCTGGCAGTTTCCATAAGCCCGTTCTTTGAGGTAGGGGAGGCAGTGCTCTATATGTCTCTCTATACAATCTTTGTAATATGTATGTGACTAGGTACTTTTATCTCCACTTACACAGATGGGAAAACTGAGGTTTAGGGAGGTTCACTCCCCACTTAAGTTAGCGGACGAGGCAGTATTTAAACTGAGGCAGCCTAGCACACACATCACTCTTAACCAGCGCTGCTATATTTATCCACCATCTACAGGCACGTTAATCAAATCCCAAGCTCCATGCCCTTCCTCATGCCCCATGATGCCTCCAACATTTTGACATCCGGGTTAGCATCAGAAAGCCCATGGGGGTGGAGTATCCTCTCTGATGCAAATCTGAAAAGGCAGTGGGTGACTGTTGACCGTTGACCAGGACCCACAGGATTTAGATAAGGTTTTCCCCTTTTCCTCTCTTTGCCCTCTGACGACCTCTCTTCTCTTCTGGCCCCAGTGCTATTCTTTACTCAGCATCTCCTCTTCCAAAGTGCCCAGCTGCCTTCAGGCTGGCGCCTTCAGGGACAGACGGACACAGAGAGGCAGGGATTCCCAACTGGACGGGCCACTGGGGGCCAAGAGTCCTGGGGAGACGTGGATGGGCCCAGGCCTGTAGCTGCAGTCTTCTAAACAGCCCCCTGGAGTAGACTCTCTCAGCTTCGGGGAAAGGTCAGAATTTCAATCTTGTGTTTTCACACATCTTAAATGGATTTCAGAGGCACTGGCACTGCCCTGCTCCTCTCTCTAAACAATGTGGTTAAGCTGCTGTAGCGTTGCTAGAGGCTGCATTCCTCCTGCATTGTGATGTGGTTTTTGGAAGTCATGCATGCAGTTAGCTAACCAAACTAAGCTGTTTCATTAATGGGAGCAAACTCAAGAGAGAAATCGTGAATAGGAACAAGGCGAGTTTGCTTTCCACCCCTAATTCAAAAAAACCAGATAATTAAGTAGGCGGAGAAAGGAAGTATCCCTTCTGATTCCAAGAGCTGGCTCTCTCTGTCTCTCCATTTCCTTTCTTTATTAGGTGGTGATGGTGGTTGTGGGGGGTGTGTGTGTGTGTGTGTGTGTCGGGTGGCGGGGCGGTGGGGGGGGCATGGCAGTGGTGCAGGGATGGTGAGGGAATTCCTAGCAAAAGATCTATTACCCCAGACCCTTGGAGTCAGCTGTTTCTTTTTTTCAACGTTTTTTTTTTTATTTTTTATTTTTGGGACAGAGAGAGACAGAGCATGAATGGGGGAGGGGCAGAGAGAGAGGGAGACACAGAATCGGAAACAGGCTCCAGGCTCTGAGCCATCAGCCCAGAGCCTGACGCGGGGCTCGAACTCCCGGACCGCGAGATCGTGACCTGGCTGAAGTCAGATGCTTAACCGACTGCGCCACCCAGGCGCCCCTGGAGTCAGCTGTTTCTATCATGTTTTCTGTTCTGTTCCACTTCCCTGTCCCCTCCACTCAGTTCTACCCCACCCTCAGTAGCAGCTCCAAATCTCCACCGGCCAACTCATCCCCCACCTGTCACTTTGGATCCCACCTCAAAGACAAGGCTCATCAGCATGAACTCAGTCCCCACCTACATTTTCCACCTATGGATGCACATGGAGATCACGTTCCTCTCTTCTCTGCCTAGGAGGAGAGTCCCTGTCTGCAAAGCTCACTGCTCTCCTGTGGCCTGACACCCAGTATGAATCTGCTTGCCAGTTACCCTGTTGCTATCATGGCTCCTTCCCTCAGTATAATAAACACGTCCAACTCGCTAGTATTCCAAGAAAACCTCTTCCCTCAAGCCTGCCTCTGGACCCATCTTCCCCACCCTTGGGGCTTGCTTTCACCACCACACATCTTAACAGTCTACCCACTTGTCAAAGCCACACATCTCCACCGCCATCACCTCCAGTTCTGGCTTCTGCGTCTCCTACCCCGTGGCTGGTGGCCACTGATGCCAAATGTTCAGACCCAGTGGATCTCCCCATCCGTTTCCTATTCACATCTGAGCAAGACGGCAGGAGGATGGCCGAAGTGACCTCTCGAGGGGGGACTGCCGGTTCAGTCTTCTGATGTTTTTTTCAGAGAGCCGAGACTTTCAGACAAAGACATTTTTCATCTACCAGGCTGCATATTTTTACTTAGATATTTAAAAAAGCAATCTCAAGCTTTCCGAAAGAAAATGTAACATAGATGCCAAATCAGATGAGAACTAACACTTGGTATCAACAGGAATATATTTGAATTTAAAAAGGCTAGCTGCATCTGACAGCAGTGTGTCTCAGCTAAAGTCTAAGCTGGAGTAGGGGGGTGGGGAAGAGAAGAGTCTTCAATAAATACATGTTTATTGAGACGGGGGCAGGTGATAAGTAGAGTGACTCTATCATGTGACGCATAGAGAGTCAAGGAAGGCTTCACATCAGAAGTTACAGTTGGGCTGGGTCTTATAGGGCAGGTAATTTCTGGTAAATCCGAGTTCACTGAAGGCAGAGGGAACGGCATGTGCAGAGAGCAGGATGTTTGGAAAAGAACTGACATTTTCGGGGAATAATGAGCATGATACTTTGAAGCGTCTTACGGTTTCTAGGATCGAGTGCTGTCCTCTGTATCACAGCCCTTGGGAGAGCTGCAATTGTAATTTTTGTTAAACTCAGGGCTGAAGACCCTCCAAATGTGTGTGAGGAACCAATTTCTTGCGTCCTTTCCTAAATCCAATGTGAGCTTTCAGATGGACAGAGGAAAGGTGTTCACAGTCAAGGCCATCTTTCCCCAGGGTGGCCAGGATCAACAGAGGTGGCTAATGGCCCAGCAAGCCCCAGCACCTCCTGCAGTACATCTTCCCCACGTTGCACCTTCGGCCTCACCATTCATGAACTGTCAGAAGAAAGGGGCTGCGTGTATCGTTCGTTGTCACACAGTGACTTCCACCAAATATTTGCTCAAAAATATTGGTTAAGTGCAGGGGTTAACAGGACCTGCATCTTGTGCTTTGCAAAGGATGGAAGGTTTCTGACCACTCCCCACCCCCACCTGTTTCCGAAGGAACACTTCTATGAAGTTCCTGATTATGGTAGAGATTGTCAGCTCAGGTGGACTTCCTGGGCACACAGGTAGACAAGATCACACACTTAACCCCTTTCTTGCGATTAGATGGGGCCACGTGACCAGGGAAGTGAGAAGTGATCGGTGCTACTTCCTGGAGGAGGCATTTGAGGAAGTGTATCAGCCAAAGCTCTCAACAATGATCCTAGGATTCGTGTATTGAAAGGATAGCATCATTAGATGAGTGTGGATTCCTGAGTCACCAGAAGGAAGCAGACCTCACACTGACCCTCATGAGAACATGTGGAAGAATTAAATCTCTATGGTTCCAAGGAGTTGCCCTGTTGCAGTCCCTACCATGATTAATGTATCAGTATATTCCACTTATTTTCCATAAAACAAAGTGGGAGTATGGATTAGACATCAACTCAATACAGACACTGTTATTTGATGGAGGCCACAAGAGAACAGCTGTCCATGGACAAGTTCTACGTCACTTTCTCTCCTTTAGAAAAACACAAAGAAACTTCTCAGCTTGCAGTTTTGGAAAAGGTTGAGTATCTCTTGAGCATTTGAAAGTAAATGTGAATGTGAATGTGATTCTTGATTGATCTTTCATTTCCTTGCCTACCAGGAAGCTCTGAGCCAAATACATGGTTTATGTATGGCCTCTCAGAATGCATTTTTGTCAGTTCTCCACCATAATTACTTTGCTACTCAGTCCTCATTTTCCCTTTGGGTTCTGATTTATCCAAATTTCTGTTTTCTGTGTTTTATGCTCTTTTAAGTGTCTTAAAAACTCTCCTCTGTGGAAGGGATAAGGAGGACAAGGAAAGTTGAGAACCAAATTTTTAGAACGAGTTCTGGACAAATGATCTGTGAGCCTTTCTTCTCCTAACCCTGGTGAAGGCAGATCGTATAAATCAGCTGAGTTTAACAATCAGTGATGTTGGTTTTAATTTACTCTTCTAGTTTTCATGACTATTAATTTTTCCTTTGATTTATAACAGTGTAGCTCAAAGAATATGTTAATGATAATAATAATTACTGGTGTAAGATAGTTGGTGGCAGTAGTTTAAAATAACTATGCTCATAGATTCAGGGTCCCCAGATGACATTTATTCATTAGTACTTCCTCCTTCTCGAGCTTCATATAGCACTTTGATTCACATTTTTGGTGGAAAACCTTCCCTCCATAAAATTCCCCCAATTGGTGATAAATATCTGATGTAGAAATATTAACTTTAAAACTCCCAGCTCATACCTCACCTTACTATTACCTTTGCTTTCCATACCTGTGTAGACTCAGTGGCTTGAATTAGCTCTCCTGTACATGCACTGAAAGACAACACTGTTATTATTCCCACATTTCTTATCTGTAAATGATCTACAACAGATGCACATAAACACATGTGAAAAAAATTCTTTATTAATTTCTCACATTTCATTACAAAATGTATGTTGCAAACAACTTGAATAACCTACTGGTGTGTTTTGTTGTTTTTTAAACCCTTGGCTTCAAGAACTCAGAATCTCCCTCTCTCCTATCAAGTATTGGGAAACACTGATTATTGGAGCCAACAGGTTCTCATTTTGCTATTTATCTTCTCTCAAGCTCTGAAAAAAAAATGTCCTCTGTATAAATTAAACAAAAAAATGTTGTAAATTCTATGTCATTACAGTCAACAGAATTATAATAATGCATCCAAAATGTGCGGCCACAAAGTATCAGGTATATGTTTGAAAAAAGAAAAAAAATGACATTCTAGCCTTGTTAAAAGGATAATGGTCCCATATTTTTATTAACAGGTTAGCAAAACAAAATCCAATGGATTACAATATTTACATGTTATTTGAAAAATAAAGTAGTGATAAAAGCATGTCACAATTATTTTCTGTTTTTTTTCCTTTTTCTTTCTTTCTTTCCTTTTTTTTGCTTGATTTTTTTTTGTTTTTTTTTTTTGTTTTTGTTTTTGTTTTTTTTTTTGTTTTTTTTTTTTTGTTTTTTTTTTTTTTTTTGGTAACCATACAAACACCCAATCCAGGTATGGAACTGTTTAATACATTTGAAATGAGGCCAATTAAAAACAAATATGGACACAAAATGTTATCTTTGTCTAGATCACACTTTCCCCATTGTCTGGTTTCCACATGATGGCCCCCATCCCTAAAAAACAAAAAATTAAATTAAAAGAAACTCCCTACAAATAAAACTTTTTAACAGCAAGAAAATAAAAGAAGAACATGCTTTTCAAGTAAGCACCTATTCCACAAATGCAATATCTTTCCATGGATTTTATTTGAAGCTGTGTGGGACACTGTCATCTCAGGATTCCCTGCCCCTTTCTTCCCTCCCCCTCCCACAACCCTTCCAAGTAAAAAAAACAAAAAACAAAAAACAAAAAAACAAAACATGAAAACCAAAGGACTCACACACACGCATACACACGAGCACACACACATCCAAGCACACACGCACACAGGCTTCTATAACCTAGGCTTCAAGGAAAGTTCTTTTCTACTTTTTGGAATGAAACCCTTTGTTCACAATCAGAACATATTATAAATGTAGACTTAGATTTAGTCTAAGCTGCTCCCTCCTGAAAAAGCTAATATTGGGAAACAGAGCAGCTGGCAGCTACATTTAAAAAAAAAAAAAAAAAAAAAAAAAAGCAGTTCTCCAGGCTCCTTATAGGATATAAGTATTTCTTGTCCACTCACCAAAGGGATGGGATTCTAGCATATCCCCTTGTTCCACAAAATAAATGAAAAAAACCCTCCCCCAAAACACAATGCAAACAAAAACAGAACACAGATTTTTAAATCACACACAAAAGCCAGCCCATCCTAACAGAAAGTATTTGTGTGAGACGGATAATGTGTTAATTGACAAGCAACAAAAGGGTGAAGAGGACTTCCTCGTCTGGCCCACAAGCTGCATAGCTGTGCCGAAAAGTTTGGTTCTTTAGTTAAATTAAGGGGAAAAAAAAGTTAACTTCTTTGTTATTTCCATGTTTAAAATAAAGACATTCCTATTCACAAAAAACTAAATCTCCCTTACCCCCAAATTAAAACAACAATAACACGCACATAAAAAACAATTTATGTGAAAACTGAATTGTGCTGTGTTTGTAACACTCAAATTGATAGAAAATAAACATGTGGCAAACAAAACTCCACAGTCACCGTAAAATTAGCTCACATGAATCTACCAAATTCTAAATTATAGTTGAACACTAATAAACAGCTTACCTGGAATAAAGGATGACAATTCACAAACAGTTATCTAATAATTAAAGTCTGTTTCTTTTTTTTGTTTTGTTTTTTACTAAAATAATTAAAAAAATCACAGTATTTTAAGAAATAAAACCCACGTGGGGATTTTAAGCACAATTTGTGTTCCTTTCTTTAAAACTCTCTTTTTTTTTTCTCCATTCACCGTCTTGCCCAGCAGTTCTCTCTACATTTAACCACAACGACGACAGGTAGTACTGACAAATGCAGAGAATTCCCTTGGTTAAGTTTGAGGTACTAGGAAACAGGTGACTGTTTTATGCAAAGCAGTTTTTTTGTTTTCTGTTTTTGTTTTTTGTTTTTTTGTGTTTTTTTTTTTTTGTTTGTTTGTTTTTTCCCAAAGCGGCTGCAGTTAGGTCTTGAAAAAGCTTAAGGTATTAAAACTAGAAAAACGCACTGAAAGATGTGCGTCAAAAAGTTGTTCCCCTAAGAGAAGTCTTGTACTGTCACGGAGCTTCTGTTTCCACATCCTGTCCAAGACCACCACAGAGCACACCGTGTGCATGGGAGGTGCTTCCATATTCCGCAACAAATGACACTTCCATGATGAAGATCCGGAAGAAAAGGTGTAGTGATGGAAAAGGAGCCACATATTCCAACCATTTAAATAACTTTAATTTACATACTCACTCACACAGGTACCAGTGCTTTGAAAATAGATTGTTCAGTCCTAAAAAGCAGCTTTGTTCTGTCTTCTTTTCTGTCCCCGCCCTTCTCAGCCCAAGCTGGCCCTCCCCACTTTCTCATCACGGTTCAAGTACGGTTTGATTAAGAAGTTCACCAAACGCTTATTCTTTTTTGGCCTCTGCATTCTCCAGGAGAGATTTGTCAGCAGCTACTACACAGATGGCTACTGTTTCACTCTTTAGGGAAAAGTCTATCCCGATTGCCTCATCATCTTCCTTTTCCTCTATAGAGGGCATCTTAATACTGTCCTCCACACTCTCCTTCAGGTGGATTTCTTCTCTGCTCACCTGCTTGGTGTCATTCAACGCCCTGGAGAAACAGTGATGGTAGAGATGGATGAGTATGCCTTTTTTTCTAATTAAACAAAAAAGTCCTTATTTCCCTGATCCTAAAAAGACCTTGGGGTTTCCTTTGCATAAATGCCATGAACATACGAGTAAATTCTGAGTGATTTATCCTTTGCTACATGTTATGCTTAGGTCATGTATTTCAGCATCTTATTAAAGATGTGAACCTACAAAAATAGCCATTATTATACTCTGTTTTGATTATACCATGCCTTGTGTCCACATTAACATAATTATTTTATGTTCCCTCTTCTAGTGGGTGATAGGTCATAACTGGTAGTAGTAGCAAGAACTGTCTTATGCTCAAACTCCTCTGTGTAACCCATAAGCTTGGAGATTGGCTATATTTATGAAGACTAAAAGAGCAAATCAGGTAAAGATTTAATGGACGGATCCAGAAACAAATCATAAAAAACAAACAAAAAGTAAAAACCCAAAGATGGAACCCATGTCTAGGGAAACTTAGTTAGGTTCTCTGAAGTTTAGATGCTTGGGGTTTCAGGGGCATTTTCTACTCAGGAACTGACTCCTGGGTTCTCTCTGTCTGGCAGACTAAGAGTGCCTCGTCTAGGGGACGGTTTTATGTTCAAAGATCTTACAAGTGTTTTACGGATATGCTCCCACCTACCTGGGAGGCAGGCAGAAGCTGGCTCTGTCCCCGAGGCAGAGCATTGAAGGCACCAAGAGGTGCGAGGGAATGTTCAAGGCCACTCAGGGAATGAGTCATCACAGAGGCAGGAACAGAAGCCAGATCTTTTGACCCCGGTCCACGCTCTATCAGAGAATGTCAGGCTAATGAAAGCTGAAGGGACACTGGCTGGAGAACGCTAAACTTCCACGCGAGGGCTTGAGTGGGATTTGTCTTTCGTAAAGATGATTTTTCCTCATTTGAGTTGTGTCTGGGTGACCATTGAAAAAACCAACAGAAAAGAAGAAACCTAGTTCCTGATGGCTGCCTCTCCTCCCAAGCCCAGAAATAAAGTGTGACACAGAGGGAAGGGCCTACGGATTGTCAGGGGGACCAAAAACAAAACAAAACAAAACAAAACAAACAAAAAACAAAAAAACAGAACCTGCTCTCCCTGCCACTTCTCACTTTGGGCAAAGGCATCTTGGGACGGCTCAACTTACATGCCGTGTCTGAGCACGTGCCTTTCCCACTCAGAGCCCTGTGAGAACGCCCGTCCGCAAAATTCACATGGAAAACGCTTCTCAGTGTTAATAGCAGCCCCACGGTCAGCAAATCTCATCAGATCTGTGAGGAGAAAGCAGAAGTGTTACCTGTGTGCTGTGGGAGGAAGCAGAAGAGGGAAGTCAACATTCATTAGGAAACCTCCTTTCTTTCCTACTTTCACCCGTAAAACCCTCCATGAAGGCAATTTCCAGATTCCTTACTCTTAGTTCTCCTACTGGCTTCTCACGTCAGGGCATTTCTTGGATAGCCGTCAAGAGCAGCTCCTGGGTCCCAGGCCCCCAGCGGCCCCGTTCCTCCTCACTGCCTCATCACAAATAGTCTGGGTCTTTCTGGCCCGAAGAACCCCTTCTGTCCATTCCAACAGCGTCTCGGCAGCTTTTTCTATCGAATCTCTTCCTTCTAGGATGCTCTACCAGTGCCTCGCTATTTAGCACCTATTCATTTTCTATTTGACACAGGTTTATCTTTGCTCACTAAAAAGAATATAGAGGCACTGGACCAGGTTACGCGTAGCAGACCTCAGGGTTTCGATGCGTTCCAAGTAGAGCTGAGGGCTCACGACTTGTGCTCATCTGTCACGGATGTCATAATCAACACCTCACAGGGTGGCAACGAGCACTGAATGAGATCTGCGAGCAAAGAAGCTAGCGTGAACGAGAATCCTGGGAAGCGGGGAGGCCAGTTTGTAAAAGTATGTCCTGAGCTAGTGAGGGCCCCTGGCTGGCTGCCTGACATCTACTCCTCAATTGGTGGTACTCATGAATGTGGGGGTATAGACATTTCTGGAAGGTCTGTTGCAAACATCAAATACTGACGGTCGTTTTGTTTTCTCCATGGCGCTGGGCACATGTTAGGGGTCTGATCAATGTGGATTGGCTGGCTAATTGTTTACAGACCACTCCTCCTGGCAAACTCAAAGATGAGAGCTCACGTGGCCTTTGTGTTCTCCCGAGTCCTAAGCCCATATGTCTTTCATTATACCACAGAGAGCCAATCTCCTTGTGGATAATAAACAGCAGGGCCGAGACGGTCCTGCAGCCACGCAGCAGAGTGAGGGCAGCATACGGGGAAATGTCCATCATCTCTACATATCTGATCACCCTATGCTTGTACATACAAGATGCTACAGGAAGATGTCCTCTGGTTGAAACACTTCATCTAATAAAATCCTCAGGATGATGTTAACAGGATAGGTGTCTCTGTGCTGCCTTAATCTTTAGCACAAAACGCTATGTGAATGGGCCAGTTTTAACAAAAGATGAAACATTTTCTCACAAATTAAGAAGATCACCACACAAGCCATTAAAAATAATTGCACAGACTATCTTCCTTGATTCTTTTCATTGGAAATGAGACAGCACCATCTGCTCTGCGCATTAATTCCTTAGCAGGGATTATCTTGGGCAAGAAATCAACAGAATGCCTTCCTGACTCCTCCCAACTGCATAATGAGAGGGGGGTGGGGAGGATTCTGCTTGGGTTAATTTTGATTTCTTCATGCCTGGTTTCTTCTCTTTCAAATTCCCTCCGAGCTTCCTAGGCAGGACCTGCGATATGGCCACGGTCAGTCTTCTCTCTAGTTCCCGTGTTGGAAAGGGCGCTGGGAATGGGGTGGCTACAAGGACATGAGCCCCCTGCACTGAGCGTGCCTGATGAAAGTCTACACTTGCCAACGAGGGGCATGCTCCTGGCACATTTGCTCCTTTACCCTTAGGAAACATGAAACCAGTCATCTATTCTTTCCAATGGCTCATGCTGTTTCATCCTCAAAGGAGGAGGCCAGTCATTACCTGTCACACATCAAATAGCTCTCCATCAGCCCTGAGAGCTGCACTAAAGCCACCTCCTGCTCTACTCCTAGAAGACAGACCGTCTGGCAAAAACTCCCCGAGGCTATTGTGTGCCATTTCTTCTCATTGGCAAGAATATACCTAGATGGTGGAGAATGGATTCAAAGGAGATGAGACAAAGGAGGCTGTTCTTTCAAGGATCAGAGAGGGGGATGGGGAGGGTTAGGCTTGTAATTCTCATTAACATTACTAGAAGTTACTCATGTAAATCCCCTACCCTCAGAGAGAGGAATACATGCCCCTCTACCCAAAGATGTTCCCCCCCACCATGTGGTTACGGCTCATGAATGTGGATACTACACTTTCCAGTGAGAAGTGATCAGACACCATGAAATTCTTTACAGTCAAACCGAACTGGTCTGTCGCCCCAGTGCCCACGCAAAGGGGGCGGCCAAGCCAGGCAAGGAAGGAAATTTGCCTGGTGCCCCACGCACCTAACTGCCATCTATTTTTCTAATTTGCTATGCTTTCATTCTGGAGGAGTCACAGGGAGGGGAAGACTAAAAGGGCTTCTTGCCTCTGCAACACTTGTAACCTCTAAAATCGTATGTGCTCAGCCTTAGAGATGAAAACAAGTCATAGTAACCAACAAGGAATAACTTATTTCCTAAACAACAGCAGGGCACAGAGCACCATGAAGCAAAAGGAGCCTCTGTCCCCCCTGTCAAAAGCATCCTCTTCTGGAGAACTCTGCTAACAGTGCACAGACGTTAAAGAATTCATCACTAAGAACATATTTGTGAAATGTTAAAAAAAAAAAAAAAAGGAAAAGAAAATTAGAAACCATGCTTCCTCAGATCACAGCCATTTCCCTTGCAAGAAATGGATCACTAAGGCATCTACTAATAAAAGTTGTAACTTTACAAGGGCAATCAACGTACGTGGTAGGGTGTTTTATTTGTCCACTCATTTTTCAGGTTGACCATGGGTACGGGGGTTTTGAAGAGCGGGCAGTCCCTGCTGTTGTCTTCACTGGGACTTCAGGGGCCCGAATGGACCCCCACACTGCAAACCTGTGGTCCCCTGCTACAGTTGTCATGGTGGGGACGGAGTGGAAGAGGGGCTGGGCAGGAAAGAGAACAGAGAGGAGAACCTCCAAGCGAAATGGCCACCAGAGAGGCATTTGGAGGCCTGCAGACCCACCGGGTAAGGAGGAGAGACAGTGACATTCTGCAGATGTGCACCTCGGAGGGAGGCCCTAAGGGGATTCAGGTCTACGTTCCCTTCAGTGAAGAACATCCCACTGCTCAAAGTGTTCGAGAAATGAGATGTAGTATAAAGAGATCTTGGCTTTGGAGCCAGAAGACCTAAATTCGGCTTCCAATATATATGTTTTTCCTTTGAACAAACTCTTAAATTTTCTGGGACTGTATGTCCCCCTTTGCAAAATGATAATACATGACATGGCAGGGCTATCATCGATGAGGTGGTTACTATGCTTCAGGAACTGCGCTGGTGTCTTGTACATCATCTCATTTAAGCTCTCCACATCTCTAGGAGGTAGGTGATATTATTATTGTCAGTACACGCAGATGGGATAAAACGATTTACCCAAAGCCATAGAGCTAGTTAATAGCACAACTGGGAGCCAAATTCAGGCAGGCCAACTGCAGAACCCTCTACGTGATATCAGATTAAAGACAATACTGGACGTGGCACATAAGGATGCTCCATGCCGATAACCTCATCCCATTCTTATCGTCACTGGGATGGTATCTATCCTGTGTATTTCTCATGTTTTTTATCCAGGTGCTTTTGATGAACCCCTAATAACTACACTAACACATCTGAAACCCATAGTCTTATATGCACCCTCTGGAGATTTCCACAATATTCTATGTTGAACAATACAGAAAACCAACTCTAGATCATATAAATGTAGGCCTACATTTTTTTTTGAATGGTTATATAGATATACTTTTGAAAAGCTTTATCTTGAGAATAATCCTGGACTCAGAGGAAATTGGAAAAAGAGTACACAAATCCCATGAAAGCTTGCTTTGTGAACACACGGCTGAATGAAAACTGTCGCTCCCTTTTTCTCTCTTTACAAGGTGTTAAGGGCCAGGCAGAGGGACTTCCGGAGAGGGCTCAGGGTTCGAGTTCTTTGCAGCCTCCCTCACCACACAGCAGTGGCTGCCCTACCAGCAGGAATTTTACGTAAGCGCTCAATGGGAAGTTCACTTACATTCCTCGTAATGAAACGTTAAGCTCATTTACATTTACGGTGTCCTCTGTGTTACTGTCTGCCCATCCTTATTGTGAAGCTTCCCCAGACACCAGTGGTCCTTATTAAAAACAAATCACCACCATATATTTTTTAACAAACATATAGCTATAGTTAGAAAATGTCTGTTTTCCTTGAAGTTTCTATGGCTGGTAATAGTTTACAAAGACATGGCCCCTGACATGTTTCTTAAGTCAGTCTGTTCTGCTACTTAACTAAGAAGGATCATTCCTTCTGTTCCTCCTACAACAACCTTCTGCCTCCCTTCTGTCTCACCATGGACGTGCTAGATGCCATCTGGGCCTCCGAGGGCAGGGCTGAGACTAACCTCTGTCATCAGCCTTGCTGTTCATTTCTTCTTCCTTGTCCTCGTCATCACTGCTGGAGCTCTCCATCTTTTCCTTCATCTGTTCCAACTGATCCAAGTTAACCCGTCCAACCAGCTCAAAGTTACGGCTCACCTGAAAAAGGCCCAAACAAATGATAGAATAATGAACCGCAGACTGAACAGGGTTCTCCCTGGGGGAGAGATCTTTCCAACGTCATCTTCCAATGACCGTGTTTTTGGAATCAGGACAGTACAACACCAGTGCCTAGGAGACCCTTTTCTTCACTTTGACTATTCCAGAGGCAGGTCTGTCCTCATTCGGGCTGGAATGTCCACATTCCAACATTTTTAAAGGAACACTGGACCTTCCTTACTAGATTTAGTATAAAATGTGAGCTACAGTCAACAGGAAATCAGAGTATCACAAAGCCTGGGGTACAGAGTAGGTGTCCAATGATACCTTTTGAGTTGATTTCAAAGGTGTAACTTTTTTAAACTACCTAAGTTTCAAACACCTCTGGAGGTGAAGAGGCTCTGGAAGGTTCCTGAAAACTTAGCATGAGAATCACAACCTTCTTCCCCACAGTCTTATAAACCTGGAGGTCTGGGGGCTACCCCAGCTTAGGCCAGATAACAACTATCCAACTCCTGACTCCAGTAAATGGAAAACAATACTGTCACTGTTAGTGTTACTGTTTTCAAAGCTGACCATAACCTGTAGATTGAAGCTGGGACTACCTGAGAAGAATCTAGACGAGTAACTCCTAAAAGCCCTTTAAGTGTTAACTATGGCTGATTTTTGTTTATGTAAAACATGGTTAGAATAATGTGGGAATCCAAACTTTCTTCCAAACAACACCCAAGGGAAATAAAAATCCACACTAAAAAAACTTTATAATGATGTTACGTTTAGGGTTCTTATGTCAACAGTAGCACAAAATTTACCTTCTTGACTAATCTATTTTCAGAGTTTCTCCAGTTTGTATGCATAGAATTATCAGGAATGACAGGTTAGCACAGGACTCAAGCCAACAGTATGTCTCAAGTCATTCAACTGCGATGGGCTATTCCTCTGTGGAAGGTGCCGTGCTCCCCCTGTTGGGGGCCGGGGGAGGGACCCACAGAGATGAGTGAGACCCTGTCCTGGCCTCCAGAGGCTCACAGTTTAGTTGGGGAGGGAAGGCAGACATCATTCATTAGATTTCAAGGTATATTTCAAGAGCTGCTACAGAAGAGACAGAGCATATTGAGGGCACAGGAGAGGAAAGGGAGAATTTACAAGATAATCCCAAAATACTCTCTGGGACCAGACTGGAACAAAGATTTGCTGAGCACCACCAATTCCATATGCCTGGCAGATGGGAACATCATCATCAACTGTGACAAATGCGAGAGAAAAAGACTCAGAGTAGCAGGGCCAATAGACAGTCCTGTGAAAAGACTTAATATTGCCCCAACAACATCCTGTAGAAGGTAGGCAGCGTGCAAAAGGAAGAAGAAAACTCAGGATAAACACACTTTTAAAGTGAGAGGAATAATAGATTGATCCGACTTTAATAATGCAATCCATGAAATCGGTTGACAGTGGACTTTGCCAACAGCCCAACATGAGGGAGAAAAGAAGTTTCTGTTGCTCTCATTGCTAAACGCTCAGGGAAGGCAAGAGCTTGCTTTGCTCATCTGCAGAATTAATTAAAATGAAAAGTTAATGGACTAAGGTGAGAGGGAGGAAGAGTCACGTTCAGAATCTTTAGTGCTCTTTCTTGCTAACAGTTCACAGTAACTGTCTTCAAGGGACTTCTGCTTGCAGCACCTTCCTACCTGGGATGTATCTACCACGCCTCACTCCTACAGACCCACAAGGACTTTTATTTCTTTGTTTGTATGACATAAAACCAAAAAAGAAGAGCAGAAGGAGAATGAGGTTTGAAGTCTGACAGACCTGACTTCGAGTTCACAGTTTGCCATTAACCACGAGATTGTGGGGAAGTTACTCAAGGTACACCCTCAGTGTCCTCGTTTGTTAAAGGGGGTCAGCCCAGTACCTAAAACATAATAGTTCCCCAAAATGTAGTTTCCTTCTCCTTTCTGGGAACGTGGCCTTTTCCAATTTTGGCTTTTGGAAACACTTATAACAAGCATCGTAAATGAATATTTATGAAGTTATGTTTAGCCACAAAGTCTACGTTTTAACCAAATAGCATTTATGACAAATATTTGAATAAAAGTTTTCTGGGTTGCCAGTTTTTCAGGAAAAGGAGGCAAGGTTCCAATTTACCTAACTTTGAAATATGTGTAAAGTAACATATCCTTATGTGACCAAAATTTTCTTTTCTTTTTTGTTTTCATAAACGTTTATTTACTTTTGAGAGAGAGATAGAGAGAGGGAGGAAGAGTGCGAGCAGGGCAGAGGCAGAGAGAGAGGGGGACAGAGGATCTGATGCGGGTTGACAGCAGCGGTCTGACGCGGGGCTTGAACTCATGAACCATGAGATCATGACCTGAGCTGAAGTCGGATGCTCAACCGACTGAGCCACCCAGGTGCCCCAAGCGTAGCCCTTTCTGACCACCTTCCTCCGCTTTGCACCTCTAGCCGGGGCAACTGCAAGTGTGTGTGAAGGGCATGAGGGCGGCCGTTGCCAGGAAATGAAAATAAGGAAGCCAAGATAAGATAGGTCAAAAAGAATCCTCAAATGTCTCCTTTAATCAGGTCATTTATCCGTTCAGTCATTTGTTCGTTCCTTCAACAAGGACCCCACGTATGCCAGGCCCCATGCTAGATGGAGAAGCCCCTGCTTCTCAGGGAACTCATGACAGAAGGAGATCTGTCACAAAACCAAATGTTATGTTTTTCTTTTCCTCCTTCTGGGTTTTTCTGAGGACTGTATTTGCCCATTTTCCCGTCACCATCATCCCTCCACCGGAAAACTGTTAACATGTTGGAGTCTGCACAATTTTAAAAGAGTACATGACATTTTCACGGTATGACGTTCATCCGGGGCTAACCCGGGATTTATTTGTCCTGAAGCTTTCTAAAATCTTTGTTAGGCAATTAAAAGATTTCAAAGTGAAAACTCAAAATTTTGCTATTTAACCAGAAGATTTTAAAATAAAAACCCTTTATGATGTTGGGTTCTCCCTAAACTTTAAATTCCCAAATCAGCCATCCGATATTAATATAACAGGAAGACTCCTTGATGCATTAACAATGTCTTTTAACTATTATTTGGAATTTTAATTACTGCTCAAAGATGTTAGTGCTTTATCATATTCATTTTTTTAAAATACCGTGGTTTTTAAAATGGAGGTATAGCTAACACCCAATATTACAGTAGCTTTGGGGGTACAATGAGGTAATTGGTTTATACATTAGGCTACGGTCACCACCATGGTAGATACGTCCAATCAGTCCACGTCGCCATTACAACACCACTGGCTCTAGTCCCCACGCTGCGCCTCTCATCCCCGTGACTCATTCATAACTGGAGGCCTGTATTTCCTATTCCCCGTTTTGCCCCTCCCGCCACCCCCTTCCTTCTGGCAACCCTCAGTTTGTTCTCTGTATTTATGGGTCTGTTTCTTTGTTTATTAGTTCGTTTTCTAGATTCCACATTTGGTACCTGTCTTTCTCTGACTTATTTCACTTAGCATCATACCCACCAGGTCATCCTTGCTGCAGTTTTGAGCCACCGTCTCTCACCTGGAACACTGCAAGCCCCCTCCCTCCCTCCTCGCTGCTTTCCCAGCATCCCGTCTTGCATCTATTTTCCCGTGTGGTCTGAGAGATTAAAAATAAATATGTAAGTCTACTCATGTCAGTTTCCGCTTGCCCGGAGGACAAAATCTCAACTTCTCACTGTAGTTGGAAATGGCCAGCTATCTCCTCACCGGGCCCACCTTCTCCAGACCACCTGAACCGCCACCATCCTGAACTTACTGACGTTCCCGGACTACGCCATGCTCTGGACTTTCTGCCTCTTCCTGCACAGGCCACTTTCTCTGTCTGAAATTCTCTCTACCTGCTTCTGTTACTCAGGGACTCCTCTGTCTTCTAGCCCTGCTTCCGTGTCACTACATCCTCCATAAACTCCTCCTCGGTTGAATGTCCTGGCTCTATGCTTCCGCAGCACCCCCCCTCCCCTTTTATAACTCCTCCCGCTCAGTGGTTAACTATTTATGGCCTGAGCCTCCCCCACTGAACTGTAAGCTCATGCGGACAGACAGACAGACACTCTGTGCATCTCTTTCACAGCTGGATCTCCACGGCTGGTGCAGTGTCTGCGTTAGAGGGGGTGCTGCTCTCTCCTGCCTACAGTACTTCTTCGTTTTAATTTACTATGTCTTTCTTTCCTAAAAGCACGCATGAAGAATAACTGGAAAATAGAAAAAGCTTCAGGTCCAACTATCTATACATATAACTGTTAATGAGTTATTGTATTTCTGTATTCCTGTTCTCTATGCATAGATTATTTAATTGCTGTAATCATGTTAAAACCTACAAGTGTGTATCCTGCTTTCTTTTATGCCTGGCATGGTATAAATACCATTAATGATCATTTTCAATCACTATAACCAACTGAATGGACTACACCTTACTTGACTCCCCCCATATGAGTTCGCCTTTGGCTCTTGGCTTTTCACTATTAAAAATGCAGCAAGCCATCTTACTGTATATAAATCTTTCTTTCATGTTTAGCTTTCACTTTATGGGCTAAATTTCCAGATGTGAAATCAACTCAAAAGCCATGGAGTTTACTGAAGTTCCAACAGATTTCTAGGTCGGCTTCTGAAGTGATCATACCAGTAAGTTACTTTCCGGACCTAGAGATTGCGCATATGCAGAGGACATACTGAGGGAAATTCACTTCTTTCTCTGGAGGTGCCAAGAAATTGACTGTCTTGTCTCCCAAAAGGCCCACAAGAGAGGGAGAAAGACCAAGGGTAAGAGTTTGAGATTTAGAACCTGGTTCCTTGAAGCCTTTGGAAGGCAAAAGAAACCATACATGTGTTTGAAGATGGGCTTGTTCAAATACATAATCCCTCAGACTGTAAAACTATATATAGATCCTTATATCCGTGAAAGTTATTTGCGATTGCCCATGAATCCAAAGTCCCCTGTGCAGGCCAGTAGCCCTTAAGAATGTGAGACGAACCGCCAACAACCAGCAGAACCTTTACCCGTTAACACTGGAGTGTGCTGACGCTGTAAGCCCTTCCGTGCTCGCGCCTCGTATTCAAGCTTTGCCAACTATGTTTGTCTTTCTGTCTGTTGTTTTTTTAACCATTCAGCAAAATGAATGAATTTCCCTAGGTATGAAGGAATTTCCATATTCGAGGCTTATTCTAAGGGGAGAAGTATTGTATGATTTACAAATATTACAAGTTGAACATGCATTTTCATGCTGTCCTATGGTGACAAACCCAGTCTTACAGGCAAGACTGATATAAACTTGCTGGTTAATGAAAGAATGAAATCAGACACCCTTGTCTTCAGATTACTTCGCAGACATTAAATGGGGGGATCGCGATGAAGAAAAAAATCCCTTAATGTTTCCAGAGTTCCCCCTCCTTCTCACTTAACATTTGTACCTTCAAAAGGGTCAAGCTGTCAGGATGTTCACGTCACCTAACATTGCATGTTCATGTTACGAAGAAAGGCCAAAGTGAACATTTTTATTTCTAGAAGAAGTGACACCAGAGAGCATGGGAAAGCTGCCTCTTACACGAGAAATGCCCATCTCAGTCCCATACCAAGGATGCGTAGAGCTGCAAAGATTTTAAAGGCCTTACAGCATGGCGGGCAAACTTTGTGCAGAGCACCCGATAAGCAAGTATTCCAAGCTTTCTGGACCATGTAGTTTCTGTCACAACTACTCAACTGCCGCTGGGGCTTGAAAGCAACCACAGACAATACAGAAATGGATGAGCATGGCTGTGTTCCAATGAAACTGTATTTACAGGCACTGGAATTTGAAACTCATATAATTTCATGTGTCATGAAATACTACTCTCTTGATTTTTTTTCAGTCATTTAAAAATATCAGAACCATTCTTAGCTGGTGGGCCATATAAACACAGGCAGTGGGCCAGATTTGATCTATGGTCTAGAGTTTGCCAACCTCTGACTTATAATAGCAGGTGGTCTAGGGGCGCCTGGGTGGCTCAGTCGATTAAGCCTCTGACTTTGGCTCAGGTCATGATCTCACAGTTCGTGAGTTCGAGCCCCATGTTGGGCTCTGTGCTGACAGCTCGGAGCCTGGAGCCTACTTCACATTCTGTGTGTCTCTCTCTGCTCCTCCTCCACTTGTGCTCTCTCTTTCAAAAATAAATAAATAAACATTAAAAAATAATAATAATATCAGGTGGTCTACCCAGCGATCTCTGCCTATCTTTGAAAGTCAGAACGAGAATGAAATCAGTAGGAGAAAGGGTCAGCACAGCATTGTCTCTGCGATTTCTTATAGGAAGACGGTCAAAGGTGCGGGTAAAAATCTTGAATTCAGAGCATTTCGATCAGAGCTCCCGTAAAAGCTTCTAGAAGGGACATTCAGCTAAGTATATTAAAGTTCTACAGAAGAGAAGCCGTGACACCATATTTGCTTTGCTCCGTGCTGCCCTCCTATTTTGTAGACACCTTTATCAAGCACAAATCATGCTGGCTTGTGGTTCTTTACTTAAGCTTGTGTTACCTCCTTGCTTATAAATTCTTCCAGGGTAGCAACCATTTCTTATTTAGCTTTAAATAAGCGCAGAGTTTAAGGTCGGTCATCGAGTTGACACACAATAAATGTTATTTGAATGTACTGGTAACATAAAAACCATGGGAGACCATAAAGTATAAAGAACCTCATAATACTATACCCAATGATAAAAATTTGCTGGCTAATAAGACTAGATATTTTCTAAAAGATTTTGTTCAATTCTTAACAAATATCTATTACATACTAAAAATTAATCCAGGTGTTTTCACATGTATCCCTTAAACCCTTATGACCACTCTGAGAGAGATGTGTTACCTTCCATATTTGTAGATGAGGAAGGCAACACTAAACAAGTTCAGTGATAAAGCCAGGATTGGAACTCATATCTTCAGATGCCATGGCTCCAGCTTTCCCCATTATAATGCAAATCACCTAGAGAAATGCAAAATTAGCCCCCCCCCCCCCGCCCCAGATACCGACTGAACATAAGAGGAAGGCAGAAAGGTACTGTGACTTTATAATGTTGCAAAACTTGATGGGATAGAGGAGTAGAGTCTTTTGAGAATTTTTTTCAAAATAAAAACCTTTCTAAGAACAATAAGAAGAAAGGACAGAAAAGTACCCAGGAGGGTATGGAGCACAGAGGTCAAGGAGAATATCTACTTTCTTTTGTAATCACTGAGTCAGAAGCAGAAAAGATGCTTCTGCCAGACTTAGCTCAGCAAAAGCCCAGACAAAACGAAGTTATTTGGAAAATCTCAGAATAACTGCAGTCACAGGTACTGAAAAAGCCAAGTAAGAAGCATCATTAAGAAAGTCAAAGAACTTTGTTGCTGGCCAAATGAGCTGTTGCCAATCTACTAAACTTAAAATCTAGGGAGGAAAGATGCGGTCAGTGTTGCCACATTTTGCTTACGTGAACAAGCAGGATACTTAAAATTTCCTACTTGAAAAGCGATTTCATATATTGGTTTATTTAGCAAACAGCTACCAGATACTTTATTGTACGCAGGGAATTATGACTAGATTTGGGAAGAAAAGACAAATAAGTAATGCGGTTTCCATTTCAAGAATGTTGCATCCAATGGCAAGACAAAGACTTGTTAAGAGTTAAGTGTAAGTTGAGGCAGATTGAAATAGGTGCCTTAACCAAGGAACAGTCTCATGCGGCCTCGGAAGCAGGAACAATGAACCCTGGAGAGTTTAGTGGACAGTTTCAAAAGTTACAGGCAGAGAACCTCTTCAACTGCCTACTTGAAAAATAACATGTGTGGTTATGCGAGGCACATCCCTCTGAAAAACGGTCACACCTCTTGCTCATCTACTTCTGATTTCTCAGTCTTCCAAAGTCCCTGAAAGAAGCAGGGTCTGTAGCTGACAAACCAAGAAGCAAGACGAAGCAGAGTTGAAATGACCTGATCTTGTAGAGAAACATTCGCCTTGCACAAATCCTCAGTCGATCAAGACAAAGCTGCTGGTACTAAGTTTTGAAATTAAATACAATCCAGAAAAAAGTGTGGCCAAAGGTGTGTTGTATAATTTGGGAAGGTTTTCCTTTGGTTTTGTTTCTTCTCCTTTCCTTTGCGGAACACAAATGCTCTATGTGACTTTTTGCCACTATGGATTTCACTAGTCCAGAAAGCTGAACGATTTTATTGGCGAAACTAAAATGTTGGGGATTCCTCCTGAGCTTAATGTTCTGCTGCTTCCCCTAGACTGGCAAAAAGTAAGAGGAAGAGATACGAGTTCCTTAGAGTTCGGCCGCCTGAGGCTCCATTTGTATAAAAAATTAAAAACATTTCAGAGTAAATTCAATTAGTGAATGTGTATTGCCTGAATAGACTATCCTTCTAAATTTAATATAGCGAACATGACAATTTTATGAGCTAACCAAGTTAGAGATAATATATTTTTATGTTCCTTAAACTAGCAAAGAGACTTCAGAATCATAAAGAACACTAACAAGGTACTGCATATACTTAAACTTTCTTTAAAAAATGTTTTTTAAATGGGAGAAGAGCAAGGTATTTTTTTTTCATGACTTCATGGTTCTTAAAAATGTCGTCTTCATTTTTCACCAGCATTACTGATGAATGGCACTACTGATACGAGACTTCATTTTGTGTGTGTGTGTGTGTGTGTGTGTGTGTGTGTGTGTGAGTGACAGAGAGGGGGAGGGAGGGAAGGACCGAAGGAGGGAGGGACTGAAATCATAGAAATCACAGAACAGACCTACTGAGATTGGAAAAATAGAGCCGAAGGATGAAAAAACAGAATTTCAAATAGCCTCCTGGACTGTTTACTTCAGATTCCAAGAGATTGCAAGTGAGTCTTTGTTCACAGGCGCAAAGATTAAGGTCTAGAAAGGCAAGATGCTGTGTGTCACGTGAAAAATGAGGGTGCTGTCATATGTCTTCTACTTCACCTTGGCTTCTGAGGATAAACATGGCAGTGTACAGCCAGTGCACTTGGGAGTCTGGTTCTTAAATGGAATGGTTTACTTGACTTCAAGGATCCTTCCTGCTGTACCAGTATTCTGTCTAGTCCATGAATGATAGATACAGTGTGACAACTTTAGAGACACTCCTTGAGGTCTATGGGTTTTTGCAGGCAGAATTCCGAAGTCCAGGTTTGGACGTCCAGTCCTAATGAACAAAGTCCTTTGGCTGCAAATACATCCTACAGTCTCTTAGTTTCTTCCATAGATTCTCCCCACCACACAAAAATCACCTAAAGCTACCAGTGGAAGAATATGATGAGCAATGCACTCAACACACAGTCTTACTGGGGAAAAAAAAGTAAACCTTAATTTAGAACCAATTGCTAAAGTCTACTGCACGCTTTATTTTTGGCGGTTAGCACAATAATCTGGATCTCCAGCATCTTGTAGATCTATCTGTTCCCAGGATCAAGTTTATAAAGATGTGAAAGCCTGTAGGACATTAACATTTACTGAGGATCTATTATATGTGTCAGGTCTTGGGAAACTTGAATCTTTCAGGTAGGAAGAATTTTGATTTAATTTTTGTGTTGGGAGTGACATAAGGGTCAACGATCATAATTTACTCACCATAAAACTCATCTGTTTTAAATAGTTTAGGGAGTTTTAGTAAATTCATGCGTTTATGCAACCCCCACTACAATCTGGCTTAAGAATTCTATCTCCCTGAGAAGTTCCCTCATCACTTCTGCAACCATCTCCCAACCTCCAGCCCCAAGCAACCTCTGATCTGCTTTGTCTCCATAGTTTGCCTTTTCTAGAAATTTCATATAAATGGAATCATATAACATGTGATCTTTCATGTCTGGATCCTGTCCACTTAACATGACGTTGCTGAGATTCATCCATGTTGTTCTGTGTCTCAGTAGATTCATTTCTTTTTATAGACAAGTAGTATCACGTTGTATGGATATGGCACATTTGTTTATCCATCCACTTTATGTGGAAGTAGATTTGCTGGATCAGATGGTTAAGTTGTCTGTTAAACTTTTAATATATTTTTTATTTTTATGATTTTTTAATGTTTATTTATTTTTGAGAGAGAGAGAGAGAGAGACAGAGCGTGGGCAGGGAAGGGGCAGAGAAAGAGGAGACACAGAATCCGAAGCAGGCTCTAGGCTCTGAGCTGTCAGCACGGAGCCCATTGCGGGGCTCAAACTCACAAGCTGTGAGATCCTGACCAGAGCTGAAGTCGGATGCCCAACCGACTGTGCCACCCAGACGCCCAGTGTCTGTTTAACTTTTAAACAAATTGCCAAAGTGCTCCAAAGTGAATATGCCATTTTACATTCCAACCAGTGCTATATGAGATTTCTGGTTTCTCCACGACTTTGCCAACACTTTGGTACTATCGGTCTTTTTTTTTTTTTTTTTTAATTTTTTTTTATTTAATTTTGGGACAGAGAGAGACAGAGCATGAACGGGGGAGGGGCAGAGAGAGAGGGAGACACAGAATCGGAAACAGGCTCCAGGCTCCGAGCCATCAGCCCAGAGCCTGACGCGGGGCTCGAACTCACGGACCGCGAGATCGTGACCTGGCTGAAGTCGGGCGCTTAACCGACTGCACCACCCAGGCGCCCCTTTTTTTTTTTTTTAAGTCTGTTTATTTTGAGAGAGAGAGAGTGAGAGTTGGGGGGGGGGCAGAGAGAGAGAGACAGAGAGAGAGAGAGAGGGAGAGAATCCCAAGCAGGCTCTGAGCTATCAGCACAGAGCCTGATGTGGGGCTCGATCTCACAAACCCTGAGATCATGACCTGACTGGAAACCAAGAGCTGGATGCTTAACCAACTGAGCCACCCAGGCATCCCTGGCACTATCAGTCTCAATTTTGGCCATTCTCGTGGGTAGGTAGTGGTATCTTACTGTTGTTCTCATCTGCATTTCCCTAATGAGGAATCTTACTCAGTGTCTTTTCATGGGATCATTTGCCATTTGTATATCCTCACAGGTTAAGTGTCTATTCAAATTTTTTTCTAATTCTTAATTGAATTATTACCTTCTTACTATTGAGTTATAAAAGTTCTTTGTGTATTTTGGTTAAAATCCTTTGCCAGAAAGTGACTTTGCAATTTGCTTCCAATCTGTTTCTTGCCTTTTTGTTTTCTTAATAGTGTCTCTGAAGAGCAAAAATTTACGTTTGATGACGTCTAATTTACCGATTTTTTTTTCTTTTAATGTCCATAGCTTTTGTATAATATCTAAGAAAATTTCCCCTAACCCAAGGGAGATTTTCTACTTTTTTTCTCCCAGAAGTTTTATAGTTTCAGTTCATACATGGAAGTCTATGATCCATTTTGATTTAATTTTTGTGTTGGGAGTGACATAAGGGTCAACGATCATTGTTTTGTATGTGGAAATCCAACTATTCAAGCACTGTTTGTTGAAGAACCATCTTTTCCTTATTACTTTGGTACCTTTGATAAAAACCAACTGACCACATAGATGAGGATTTATATCTGGACTTCTGGCATCACTGATGCTCCTGAGTATTGTAGCTTTAAGGTTAAGTTTTGAAATCAGGAAGGGCGAAGTCTTCCAATTTTGTTCTTTTTCCGCACTGTTCAGGCTATTCTAGGTCCTTTGCATTTACATTTTAGTATCAGTTTGTCAGTTTCTATCAAAGAAAAGAGATTTTGACAGAGATTACACTGAATCAGTAGATCGATTTGGGAAGAGTTGCCGATACGGAGTCCTCTAATCCAGGAATACGGTACATATTGCATTAACTTACTTCTTTTATTTCTCTCAACAGCATTTTGTAATTTTCAGTGTGCAGCTTTCATAGTTCTTGTGTTGAATTTGTTCTTAAACATATTCTTTCTGAGGTTATTGTAAACAAAATTGATCTTTTTAAAATTTCATTTTCAGATTTCCATTACTAGTATGTAGACGTGGAATTGATTTTTAAATATTTACCTTATATCCTACAACTCTGCTAAACTAAGTTAATATTCTTAGCAGCTTTTTAAATAGATTACTTTGGATTTTCTACGTACAAAGATCACATTGTCTGTGAACAAGAGTGGTTTCATTTCTTCCTTTCCAATTCTTGAATTTCTTGTTCTTGCCTTATGGTCCTTGTCTTTTGTATTTGAATTATTAGCAAACTCCCCTTCGGTACGCTGTACATCGACACTCTTATACTCCTTCCATAAATGCTGATGTCACCACAATGAATGACCACTTTTACCCAGTGTATGTCACTGCCTACCAGTCGAAACTTCAGTTTCAGCAGCACTGCTATCCTGCTTTATAAAAGCATAGTGAAAATACAATATCACAGACCATTTCTAGGATACAAGGTATAATTAGTGAGTTTAAAATACATTTTAGTTCTTCGGGAATAGAAGTGCCTTTCTGGTGGGTACCACAGCTCAGCTCCTGAGAGGAGCATGCTGGCTCTCCAGTGCGGGGAGAGCAGGACTGAACCTACACAACTTCTGGGAAAGGGAAAACGATTCCTATGTGGAAATCGGAGAAGAGACACAGAACCGAAGTGACTGGCTGCAGTTGTACAGTAAATAGTGGAGACGAGATTCAGACTCACGTCTGTGTGGTTCCAAAGGCTCTAAATTGGGCCCCTCTTTTCCAGAGCAGCCCATTTCCCCGATGGGTACCCGGAAGGCCCAACCTTCCGCGTCTGCTCGGGAAGCCTCTGGTTCCACATCTGCATGGTTCTAACCTTCTCACCGGTGACTCACAGCAAGTGTGTAACCACCAGAGAAGAATTTATCTTCCGGGTCTGCTCTCTCCCAAAATACCAGCCCAAAGGCCTGAACGCTATAATAAAAAGATCTGAGGTGGTGACATAAATAAGATCCATGTGCATAAATGTAGAGAGCTGGGTTTGAAATGGGTGAGTTTTCCTTTTGAGTTTGGGGGGCAGAAATGCCCAGGAAGTTTGAATAAGGAAGGATATGAAAAAGTTTTTCAGTGAGGGCCATTCAAGCTTTTCTTCTCTGCTTTCGTTTTTGGGCAGACACTTTACAGAATGAACGCATTCCAAAGCAGAAAAGTGACCATGAAACCGTTACATTGTGGGTCGGGGACAGAGCTCAGACTTCTTTCTCAACACCCCACAGAAAAATTCTGACCCTCAGGTGCGGATGATTCAGACTAACATCTTGATAACGTGGGCTTGTAAGGTCAGAGAAGAGGAGGACACAGATCACAGAAAAAGGAAACTCTCAAAAGCGATCCTCATTGCGCCTTAAGTAAACACTCCCTTGATCTGTTGGATGTGTTGGTTAATTAGAAAACATTCCAATAGGCTTTTTTTCGTGAAACAAATACAAATCTTAACTCCTCTGCACTCTGTGCAATACACGAAACCAGAAGCAATGCTCTCCGTTCCCAAATGTGCCAAATAAGCCCTCTGAAGCTGTCCTATAGGATTCTGCCTTTTGATCAGAAGACCTCTGAAGAGAAGTTTTTCACAAACCCCTTATTTTAGGTCTTGTACGGATTTGTTCTTTATCAATCCTCCTCCCCAAATAAAACATGTATTTTACAGCCCTTAGAGCATTCAGACACGAATACGAATGCCTTGGAAAATCTCTGTAGTTAGCAAAATACTGGAAACAGCCTACATGGTTGAGGGACAAGGTGGCACAGCCACCAGGACAGGGGCCAGCAACCATAGCGCAGGCCGCCGCTTACTTCCAGAAATACAGTTTTACTGGAACCCGGCCATCACGCCCATTCACTTCTGTCTTGTCTGTTGCTGCTTTTTTGCTACAAGGGCAGAGTTGAGGAGTTGCCACTAAGACCATCTGGCTCGCGAAGCCTAAAATATTTACTATTGGTCCTTTACAGAAAAAGTTGGTCAGCTCCTGTGACGATACGTTTAAAATAATACGGAAAAATGATTCCTGTTAGGTCGTCAAGAAAAAAAAATGTGACGAGGACACGACACTTCATGTATGGTGTGGCCGGGAGGATGCGCAACAAAGGAAGGTGGGCGGCAAAGAGACAGAAAATGTTACGCGGTTGGATCTGGGTGGTAGCGTGAGGGGTGATTTTCCTTGTCCCCATCTATGTGTTCCAATTCTCTAAAATGCCCCTGTATTTCTTTCATCATAGCAAAAACACCGAACCTCACCTTAAACATTATTTTGGCTCAAGTCACACGGTGGGTGTGACTAAACTCGGCTCTGTCTCCCCGCCAGGCGCCCTCCCCACCTCCCACGTATGCTGAGGGGCGGGGGCAGGAAGGGCAGGTACCTTATGCTCGTCCCGAAGGTGGCTGTCCAGCTCCTCCGTGTGCTTGGTCTCGTAGTAGCAGAGCTGGCATTTGTAAGGTTTCAGTTCATTGTGCTTTTCTATGTGTTGCTGGAGGCTCTCGTCACTGGAGCAGGTGAAGGTACACTTATCACAGCGGAAAACTACTCCCTGCAAGTATTTTGACAGTTTGGAACGGCACACCTCAATGGGGACGACGCGCTCTTCTGTGGAAACAAATTGAACGGAAAGGGGGACATTTTTACTGATGGGAAAGTAAGCACGTGCTCTTTCTTTGGAATATAGGAAAAAACGCACCCAGTTTTGCTGCTTCACGTGGGTCCGTGTCTGAACTCGCATGCGCGCTGCCCCTCCCTCAATTCCCCAAACAGCACCTTCCTCTGGCACAAGTAGGTGGTGTTGTTTTTTTAATGTTTACTTACTTTTGAGATAGAGAGAGAGAGAGAGAGAGAGAGAGAGCATACACGAGCAAGCGGGGGAGGGGCTGAGAGAGAGGGAGACACCGAGTCCAAAGTGGGCTCCAGGCTCTGAGCTGTTGGCACAGCCCGATGTGGGGCTTGAACCCGTGAACCGTGAGACCATGACCTGAGCTGAAGTCACACGTTCAACCGACTGACCCACCCAGGCGCCCTGTGTGGCCAAAAGCTCTGCGTACTTAACACCCAGAATGAATCTTTACAGAGAGGTGGGCAGGCTGGAAGGTGCTCACTAACTCCTGCATGGAGGTGGTCAAAGGAGGGGAGAAGAACAGAAGTGGCTGCCATTTTTATCAACATAAATGATTACTGACAGCAACCACGAGCACAACCCAGTTCCTTAGCAAGGGCTATTTAGGCTGGACCTACAGATGTCTCTAAGCAGGAAGAAGACAGATGGCCCCCGAGTACCTCTGTGCCGCCTCTGTGCACCTTCCAGGCAACTCTACTAGGCTGGAGTTACTCCTGTTTTTGCAAATTAGTAAAGTGAGGAACAGGGCTCTTGAGTAACTTTCCAGAGGTCGCAAATGTTGCCATTGGCCCAGCTGAGATCTGCATCCCTGCCTGTCCAACTGCAAATCCTTTATGTCCTACCATTTCCAAATTCCACTCCTGTTTCCCCTTCCAAGACGTTCTCAAGGAGACTGTTTTCCTTGTCCTGAAACCAAGGGGATCTCAAATCTAAAAACAAATCTAAAAACAAAGGACCTGTACATTTTCATTCACTAAAACTCCAGCTCTAACTACGGAAGAGCTCACAAATGAAATGGCTGCAGGCAACATGCAGGGGGAGGTGGGGGCGGCGTGGGAGATAGGGAGGATTTGTGCCTTTTCAGACAATCTGTAATCTGATTGTCACAAGGGAAAAAATAAAAGAGAGAGAGGATTTGGGTGCTTTTCCCATTAACATACCAAATGCTGTAGGGCTGGAAATGCGTGCGCTTGTTTATTTTGCACTCTCTCACCCTTGTGTTTAACTGCTCAAATTAAATTTCACACCAGTCTGCCCAGAGTATCGGTGCACGCGCCAGATATCCATAACTGGGATAAAATTAAAATCTGTGCTATTTATGCAGGGATCAAATATAGCGTGTGTTTTCATGCTGTGTCTGGATTTCAGAAGACTCTGAAAGTTTACAAATGGACGCACACAACATATACTTATATTATTTAGAAACAGCAATGTATTATTAAGTCAAGAAAGCGTGATTTCTTCTCAGCGTCACTGAGTAGCTGTGTGCTTCCAGAGCATCAGTGTTTTGTGCACTGATGCGATTCTCCCTGTGAGCCCTCCCTCCCTTTGTTGCTGGCCTGCATTGACCCCCGGGGAATTTTCCCCACCCAAGGCCATGCCTTAGTCCCCACCACCACATTCTCACTGCAGGGCGGTCATTGCCTTGGGAGTCCTTGAATACAGCGATTAATTGGGCAGCAAAAAGCTGGCCAGAGGAAGCGTGGAAGGTGATGTCTGCTGCTCACTCCCCAGAGCTCTAATGCATATGTTATTTTCCCTATACAAAGAGTCAGTCGCTTATTTAGAAATATAAATATTTTTAAACCAAACTAGAGCAGACAGCTAAGAAACACATGATTATAATGTAATCCACACATTTTCTTAGAATAGCAAACGTTGAACAGTCTTCTAACCATTCAGTTCCATGATTTGGTGTAATCGGGGGGAAAAAATGCTCGGGCATGAGCCAGCCAGAGCCTTAAGAAAGCCCATGCTATGATGTTCTAGTCCTTGAGTCCAGGGTTTCTCGGTAGTAGCGCTACTGACATTTTGAGGCCAAATAAGTCTTTACTGTGGGGGCTGGACTATGCATTGTAGAATAGTTATCAGCATCCCTGGCCTCTACCTACCATATGCCAGCACGCCCCCACTTCCCCGGAAGTGACGATCAAAAATGCCTCCAGACAAACGCACCCTGAGGAGGCAAGATGGACTCCGGTCGAGCACCGCTGCTCTTGCTCTTATACAAAGTGTTGAGCATCACCTCCAGCTGCTCTGGGTTAAGACACACGTGGACAAAAACCATGAGGAAGCCGGTGCTCACGGCAAGAGATAGGGGTACAGGCTGAACCCCTGGGACCAGCTCCCACACCTCAGGAGCTCATGGGAAGTGCGGATACAAACTTTTCTGGCACCTTCCTTGAGAATGCATCCCCCTGCTCTGCTCTTCATGTATTTTGTCATTTCTACTACGTCTACCCTCCGCCTCTGGCTCTGGTTCCGTTGAGCTCAGTGGAGCTGGACAACGGCTGGTATAATGTTCAACGTAACGAAGCCTCAAACACCTTGGAGACAGCCACGCAGTCAGCCCCCAGGCTTCACCTCTGCCTGTAAATAATCTCTTCTTTCAGACCTGTTTTTTAATGGGTCTCCCTTTCCATTCCTCTACCACCTTGGTCAGTTTTCTTGGCCATTTCCAATTTCACTATGTGTGTCTAAGTGAATTTTACACAAAGTCGTGAGCACCCAAAATACTCTGGAGTTTAAATAATAACTCACGTAAATGACTGTGGCAATTTACCAAGAGCCCACTAGGTTTCAAGTACCGTCAGGCACTCTACCCTCACTGTTGCTTTTTCTCTTCGTAACACTCTGCCAAGACAGTTTTATTATCTTTAGTTTATTGATGTGGAAACTGAGGACTGGTCTGGTGAACTACTTCCTCAGAGTCACTCTTCTAGCTCAGAACCAAGTTGTGACCTGGAAACACAGGTCTCCTGCCTGACCTTGGCCAGTGCCCTCCTCCTGGAACATCCGATCTGCACTTGGTGTATTTATGAGGCTTTTCCCCCTAATCATTTAAGAATACAAAAGCTACACTCATCTCTAAGGCAACCCTCTCTATCTGAATTTCTTTCGAATATCTACTGAATTAGATAATAGGAAACTTCCTGCTCACTTACCCTGAAACGTAAGACTTCCCAGTTCCAAACTAACACATTCCCAACATCCCAAGTCTCTTATTTACATGGACTTTTACTAAGACATTAATTTTTTTTTTCACTTTCTAAAAACATGGCTAACATGACCAAGATAAAACACAAGACAGACGGACTTTGAAAGGCGGGCGAATCACCGGCCTTTTTCTGAATGAGGTTATTCATTATTGAGGCAAGTAAAGGACATAAAGTTAGAGACTGGAATGTTTCCAGGTATGGATGGAGCCCTGTCTTGGCTACAGAAGCTGAGTGCTAAGGGCTTTTTTTTTTCCCCCTATGGGGGCAGCGACAACTGTGGGCCTTTCTTGACTTTACACCTCTCAAAATTACCTTGAGTAAAAAAACCAAGGCTTGAATCACACTCATTGTGACTCAGCTTCCAGAGCTGGCTGCAAAAATATTATGACTTCACCAGTTTGACTACAAGATAGATTCTGTCTCTCATCTCTTCCTACTCAAAAGTCGCTTGGGGCTGCAGCTGGACATAAAACCCAAGAGGCTGGACCCCAGAGTATGCCACACGGAAGCCTGCGGGAACTAAGGTGCAAAAGAGCCTAGAAGTGTGTGCCATCAACTCCCATGGTGCTCAGTGGAAAAATCGGCAGATTTGCAACTACAAGGAGGGCGGAGGGTCATTTCTGTTCAAAACAGAGAGAAACCACATCACTGTGGAGTCCAGAATCACCAAGTAAAAATTCTTCCTGAAAGGCAGACCACAACACACATGGGTTTCCTCCCCACAACCTGCCAAGTGTAAAGGAAGCATGGAGAGATTTGGAAGTCATTCACTCCAACAAACCCGTATGCAAATGATCGTGCTAAAGGGCGGAGACCCACTTTGGGCCAAAACCAAAGCCCCACCCATTACTCTCAGCCAAACAAGAGATAAAAGCCCAGTACTAGAAAGCCATTAAAAACATAACAAGAGTTTCTAAAAAAAAATCATTCCAAAACAGAACCCTAAACGGATACACATAAACATAAGGACAACGGTTCCTGGTGAGTTATTAAATGTGACGTTAGCTGGGCTACCACTGTGAAGCTAGAGAAAGCTGGGAACTGCACCTCCAATTCCAACAGGCAAAGGTATTTGATGGGGATGGAACGTGTACTTTCACAAATAAAATGAAAGATTGGCAAACTCACTGTATTCTGTTTTTCAAGAAAAATGACAGACATCAGATAAATTAGGGGAGATTAGTTCTGTTCCAAAAAGACACCCACCTGTAGGATTCAGTGTTAAATTCAGTGTTTGCCTCAGTACTGGGGTTATAGGCTGGGACACAGAAACTTTAAGCTAATACGCCAACTGGAGACCAGCCCCAGTGATTACACAGTTCCATAATTATAAATAAACTTCTCGGGGAAAACTGTGTTTCATCCCTATAATTCAGTCTGTACCCAATTTTCTGGGTGCACTTAGGAATGCAAGGTGCAGGCAGGCAAAGCTATGCATAAAGGGTCGTGCTTCCCGTGGTGGGAAACTGAGAAACTCTGTGGAAATGTACCCATGAAACTATCTCTTCCCTTGTTCATTGTCTCTCTTCCCATTAAAGTTCAAGTTCCTTCGGTGCACAGACCTTGACTGACTCTTCATGGCAGTATCCCTAGAGCGTAAAAGAATGCTAGCATATAGTCAATGTTCAATAAATATTTGTTGCCTTGAATGAAGACCCACCGAAAAGTCCTACCACCAACATTTTCCTTCAAACAAAAATCTCAGGGCTTACTTTTTCCCTTTCTAAACTGCTCCAATCATGGCCAATCTCACCAAATTAACCTCACCCAAGTTCCCCAAAGAAATGGGTCTACCAATGCTTTGTTTCAATCTTTGCTAAATTGGTACTCCCATCTGTCTACTGAGTGAAGTTTAAACTCCTACACTGGCATCCGAGCCCTACCTAATTTGGCCAGAATGCACGTCAGCTTTGCCCCCTGTTCCCTTCAGCCCCTCTCAGAACATTCTTAATGCCACTCTGTCAACACATCTTGTTTCCACCTACCTGAGCAGTTGAAATTTTTCCTCCTCCTCCCCCATGTAGTAAGTCAAAGAGTGCCCCTCAGAAATGTGTGTGCACCTAGAACCTCAGAAAGTGACCTTAGCGGGATAGGTCTCTGCAGATGTAACTAGTCAGGAGGAGGTCATAGTGGATTGGGGTGGGCCCTGAGCTCAAGGAGTAGTGTTCTTGTAAGAAGAGGAAACACACTCAGGGAAGGTCAGGGGCAGACAGATGCAGAGAAAGGAATGATGCAGCTACAAGACAAGGATGTTGGGAGCCACTGGAAGCCAGGCGGAGCCAAGGAAGGATTCTTGTTTGGAGCCTTCACAGGGAGCACAGCCCTGCTGTCTGTCAACTTGAGATCAGACTTCTGGGCCCCAGAGCAGCAAGAGAGTACACTGGTGTTTTAAGCCACCCAGGAAACCAACATACCCCACCTTCAGTCTTCTCTGCCTGCTGAAATGTCATCAGGGCTCAGTTTGAAAACCACCCTCCACCACGTTTCACTGCCCCGAACACAAATACGCCTGCCGCAGTGAATCTCCTAGATACCCATCCCTCGCTAGCACATGCTTCATTTCCTTGAGGAGGGCGGGTACCCGCCCTCCTACACCTCATCTTGCCCACGAACCCAGCACAGTGTGGCACGTAATGAATGCTTGCTGAATGCATGGATAAACAGTACGCTCTTTCTGGCCACAGCCAACATAAACCCATGATCGCTGCCCATTCAGATTTCCCATGAGTGAAATGGATTCTCCTCCCTTTCCTCCCTATTTAAATATATCATTATGTCTGCATAAAAGGCTAAGGAAACTCTATTCTTGCAAGCAGGATCTCAGTCCAGGGCCAGTTCAGAAGCTGTTTTTCTTGCCTTTCGTCCCAAGTATTTTAATTAACCAAGGCCTCAGAAAGCTCTCTTACTGCAGGCCCCAGAGGCCAAAGATGTTTACTCCTCTGCAGAGCCAGGAGGGCACAGGTGCAGAAGGAACCACATCTTGTTACTTTGAGATCGGCCGCACCCTGAAGTTGCAAGGCAGACGCCCAGCCCCGTCTCTTGACTTGTCAAGACCAGCGTCCCACTGAGATGCCACTCTGAGTTGAGACGGGACCCTGAAGTCAGGCCAGGACACAGATGGCAGCCATGGCTGTCCTGAGGCACCTGCCGCCTGTGGTTCAGTGGTCCTCATCTCCGACCTCCAGCCCCACAGGGAACTCCATCCTCAGACCCAGCTGCCACCGCCACTAGAATGCTCAACGGGTGACACCGACCAACCTCCCAAGGATGAGACAGTGACCTGCTGGTTACAGGCATGGGCTGTGGGGCAGACAAGCCTGGGTTCAGAACCCAGGTGGGTCACTTATTAGTCATTTGGATCTTGAGTCACTCTCCGCCTCTCTGAACCTTTTCCCCTTGTTATCAGGGATAGCAGTAATGCCCACCACAGAGGGTTTTGTGAGAATTCCATCAAATAACATACTGAAATCACTCGGCGCGGCACTAGGTACTAGTGAGCACTCAGTAATAGTGACTGTTGTGGTTATTGATGTTGTCATTATCACTACCAATCCCCAGATACTCCTTTATTCCAGACTGGGCGCTTTCTGATCCTGAGAAGAACGGTATTTATATATGTAGATGGCTCTTTTGTTGTAAGTCACCTCTACAAATAAACAGAAGAGACCGTATGTAACCAGTGACGGGCAGTATGATGGATGGGTCACGGGATCGGAGGATGGAGCTGACTCACAGCTGCACGGTTACCACTTGAGTGACTCCAGCTCAACAGCCTGGCCCTCATGGTCCCTGAGGGACTTACCACTGTATTTGTGGTGGGGATGATACACCCTCTATCGTACGTGGTCCCCTTCAGGGGACCCCACTGGAGAAATTCCTTCCGGATTCAGTGTCGAGGATTCCTGGAAATCTCCCCAACAAAATTTCAAAGGTCTAACAGGCACTCTAAGTCCATTTGCTTCTCTGCCGCGGGAGGCTGGAACCTCAGAGCCAAGTAAATCCACAGCCCACCGTTGACAGGTGCACAGCACCTCAGGGCATACGCTGGACACCAAGCTCTTGGGGAGCCTCTTCCTACTTCCGGGGGACTTTCCAGTTGCTTCTTATTTTGCACTTCTGCCCCGATCTCCCCATTTGTTTTAATCCTACAGTGCTGCACAAACACCTTTATGATACCTTAAACTCTTTGTGAGGTGACCGCAAATAACTAGAGCAAATCAAAGAAAAAGCGGCTTGTGTCAGTTTCCTGTTTCACACATGTGGAGCGGGAACACAAGTGATAGCACTAGCCCTCACGATGCCGTTGGATAGGAGTGACTTAGCATCAAGTGGAGCATTCGCAGTGTTAGCATTTACGCCCTCTGCCCCCTACCCGCTTTCTAGAATTCTCGGCTCAGGGAAGGAAAACCCTTGAGCTCGCTAGACAGTGAAGCTCTGACTCCGCCAGGCAGCAAGATGGGAACCCAGAGGGAATCAGCCACAGAAGTGAGGCCTCCCCATTTCTGTTTGCTCAGCAGCAACACTACTCACGGCCTCTCCCCACACTGGGAGGGGTCACAGAGCCACCATGACACATGGGCCGGGGGACCAGAAGTCAGGTGACCCAGGTGCAACACCGGGTGGGACCACTCTGGCCAAGAATTCCCGCCTAATGTTCCTATGCTGTTTCTCCCCGCTTGCAGGCGGATGTCCCGGCCAGCAGCGACCTCACGTCTCGTTAGGGTGGCCTTCCGCGGGGCGCGCAGCAGAGATGGGCGAAGTGTCACAAAATGCAGTGGCCCAAGCCCGCGGCTCTGGGGAAATGTGGGCAACTTTGAAAATGCTCAGAAAACATGCAGCATTTCAGGGTGAGTGACATCTCAGCAGGATGGCAGAAGACACTCACTGCTTTTGAGGCACCTGTGGCCAAGAGTAAAAAGCTTCTTGAAAGGTTAAAGGCGAAGGAAGGCAGACAAGAAAGAAGAGGAAGACGAGGAGGGAGGGAAGGAACGAAGGACAGATGGAAAGATCAGTGGATGATGGAAACAGCAAGACATCAGCGGTATTCCGGTAATCTTTCTCCATCCACCTCTGGGTTGAATCTTTTTAGGACAAAGTAGTTTTTACATAAACATATTTTTCCTTCCAATGCGGAGGAAGCCTGTTGTTTAACAGTGTTTTAATTGGCCAAGAGTAAACTCAACTGCAAGAAAAACCAAAGAGGACTTGAAAGAAATATCCCTGTTTATCAACAGGAACCAACATTTACGGAACACCCGGTATGCCTCCGCTAGGGAACACACTAGACCTTTTGCACGTTATTTCGTAGGCTTGACTGTCCTCTCTTTTTATAGACGAGACAGCGGGTGAATACAAGAGGCTTTAAAACCAGAATTTAAATCTGAAGCCTATGGTATTTCTAAGACATATCAGGCCACTTTTATTTTTAAGAGTTTTCTCTCTCCATCCATTTCAAGGGAAACTCTGCATTCTGCTTTTCAGAAATCATCATTTTGGTCTCCCTCCAGGGAATTGCTTACAACCATATAGCAGCTCTTCACATTTTATAAATGAGTCCTCACCCGCCCATTCTGTTTCTCATTCACTCCTTCCTCAGCAAGGTTGTGAGGGCAGAGGAATGACAAGGTGAAAATCCCTGATGCTGAGAAGCCCCAGAGAAGCATGCATGGCAGAGCCCTGCACCCTTGCCTCCCTCCATGGGGAGGAAATCCTCGCAGCAGGAACGAGTTTTTACCGTTGGCCGTCACTGTGGCAGTCCCCGTGATTTCCTGCCTGGAGAGAAGGTGAGGAACAGGGGACCAAGGAAAAGGTGCCAAGGACACCCTGAGAGGGCGTCCCTGTAATCCACCCTCACCCCTGTACCCCAAGAAAACCGCCACTTAGGAAGGTTACCTCGGTGCAGCACGATGTGGTCGATCATGTTGCGTTTGTATTTGGTGTGATAGAGGCAGAGAGGACAGCGGAGATCTTTGGGGCCCTCCTCAGGAACCGCCGAATGCCCGGCTTCCACGTGCATAGTAAAAGCAGATCTGGGAGAGAGGTGTGGGGGACAGGCAATGAGTGTGATAGGGGATCATGTCACCCACACATCCCCTGCTGGCTATCTTCCTATGGGGCCTCTGGGTGTGACATCCCAGCTTGAGGGGCCAAAGTCGTAGTCGTTAATCATGTTGCTGACCACAGGCTCCTTGGTCACTCCTCAGACAACTGAACATTGTCGTGCAGCGGTAACTTCTTTTTGAAAGTTTTGCCACTTGGCTGGGTTCACAGCTTAGTTTGAAAAGCAATGGATTTCCCCATACACTTTAGTCTTCAAGATTAAAAGTTGCCTATTAAAAATATAAAACCAAAATCCCTATGAGAACATATTTCTCATCACACTCGGAAGGAGAGGGACTAGAATCAGGCTAATTGACTGGCTGTCCATGTGACTCTTCACAGGTAAGGGTGGGGAGGGCAAGTTGGCCGGGACATCATGGCGGCAGACGATCAGGTAAACCAAATACGGCTGTTGTAACAGCCTGAAGGGTGAAGGAAGGATTATCGTTGCCTTCCCCTCCATCCTCTTAAAAACTGCCGCATTTACAAAGCCTTAAATGTCTCGTAAAAATGGACGAAACCAAGAGTTTAATGGGCAAGGTCCCCTTCTTATTAATGCAAGTACTTCTCTCCAGGGAGACACGTACACCTGTCAGGGGGCCCTTGTCATCTGGGTCTTTAGCCTTTTCCCATTTCTAAGGTCACATGCATATTTATCTGAAAAACAACTGAACCAAATTAATAGCCAGAGATAGAACACATTTTCCAAAAAATCCCCCAACTAAGATGTTGGTGGAAAAGAGACTTGTTCTTCCAATTCATGTTTTTCTTTGGCCACGAAGCCCACTTTCGCCCGCCTTGTTGTCTGGGATCTATATTGAGTACTAGAGTGGCCGAAGGCTCTGGTCTTAATTGCAACAGGAAGAGACAGTAACAGCCTCTATCTGTAACATAGCACCTACTATTATATTGTTAGAATAGCTCTCCATGATACTGTAACACTTATTAGTGTTTCCTTTGTGCCAGCACTATTCTGAGTGCTTTGGATAGAATGTTCATTTATTCCTCACATGAGTCTTATAAGTTAGGTAGTATTATTATCTTTTTTTCACAGGTAAGGAACGGGAGGAACAGAGAAGCTTAGGCACTTGTCCGAAGTCACACAGCCAGTCAGTGGCAAAGCTGGGATTCAAACCCAGGCAGTCCAAGGTAACCACTTGTAACCACTAACCTCAACAGTGTTGCACAGGATGAGATTAAATCACAAGAGTCTAGATTACACCCTTGGACACACTCCATTCTTTGAGTTCGCCAATTCTGTTATACACAGGAGCAAAGGGGACTTTGGATTATCTTTTTCCAGATTGGAACCATCTCCCTAAAATTGGCTCAGTTCTAGTCTTCACAGTGCTGGAGTCTTGATTCTCTGGCTGTCTTTCAACAATATGATCTTAAGAAATACGAATCTTCTATAAGGGGAGCAGGGAAATCACAATTGCTGGGTTCTCTTGACTTTCACTTTGCTTTCAAAAACATATACATATTTTTTTCAAAGACAAATTTAAAAAAGGGAGGATAGTCCTCCGAGGGAAAAACACTCATTGCTTCATGCACTGGGCCAGAGAAATCCCTTACCGCAAACTCACACTTCCTGGGTGACCACTGGCTCTAATTTTTAAATCCGTTTGTTCTGATAGAGCTCTTCATCCCAAACCCCTTTCACAAACCCCAAAGCAGTCCTCTGGAAGTAGCCTCCTTTTGTGAAGATTGGACCTAATGCCTGTATCATCCCACGGGCAGGGCCTCCCCTGAGCTCCAAGTAGGAGAGTGTAGGGAAGAGTGTGGTGAGGGGCGGAACAGCCGCAGCCACCTTGTGTTTCGGGGCTGTTCTTCATGTCACTTACTTAAATTTTTTTTTTTTTTTTTCAGCGTTTATTTATTTTTGGGACAGAGAGAGACAGAGCATGAATGGGGGAGGGGCAGAGAGAGAGGGAGACACAGAATCGGAAACAGGCTCCAGGCTCTGAGCCATCAGCCCAGAGCCCGACGCGGGGCTCGAACTCACGGACCGCGAGATCGTGACCTGGTTGAAGTCGGACGCTTAACCGACTGCGCCACCCAGGCGCCCCTTCATGTCACTTACTTAAAGCCTGTGTAAAAGGAGCAGTCTTTGCACTTGAAGAGCTTCTTCCCGCCGTGCTTGTCCCTGTAATGGCGTCTGATGCTCTGGATGTAGCCAGAGGAGAATTCACAGAATTCGCAGTGAAGAACAGCTTCGGTTTTCTGCTCAGCACCCCCGGCGGCCCCAGAAAGAGGCACGGGGCTAACACGGCTGTTGTTCCTTGCCAGGGCAGCGGACTGGTAGTGGTTCAACTGCTGCTGAACATCTGGAGGTTCTGAGTAGGAGGAGTCTGTGGACAGACGGGGAAAACGAGACCGGACACAGAGAACACAGTAGAGGTTTGACACTTGAAAGCCCCGACATTAGTCTGGAGTATTTTTTTTTTTTTTTAAAGATGAGGACTATGATCCGTCTTTCATCTTCATTTACATCCTACAACACAGATCTGGGGAAAGGCAGGTAGGAAGAAAGCATCACTTCTTTTAATTGCACTTTGAGGGCTCACAGCATTTAAAAATAAAACTCTGAGGTTAAAGGTTTCAAAGTGAAGGAAGAAAATAAACTGTTTTTAAAAAGGAAATCGCAGCGTGGCAACAGGCTGCCAAAGTATACCTGTCCTTGCAGGGGAGAGGAATAAATGCAAGAAGGTACACAGGCATCCACATGAGAAAGGAAAGTAGTTGATGCAATATCTCCTCCTCTGGAGCCCAGAATTATTCAAGGGGGGGAAAAAAGGTCTTTAACAGAAATGCTCGAGCACATGGTACTCACAAATATAAAAATGTTTTATGCCTTCACAGTCAAATGATTTAAAATTTAAAATATAAAGATCTAATAGTGTTCTCCTGGAATGGATGTTTAAAGCTTAGTCAGCATTAAGATGGAGATTTATTCATAAATCCCATTAAAATGAAACTCCAAATAAGTTTCCCTAAAAGGTATTTTAAAGTTTGCAATTCGGAGGAAAATGTCGGGAAATGACAGGCATAAATCTTAGCCCTGAGAAGCTTCAATGGCATGTGGTGGAGAAATCTGATCTAGATGGGAGGTGGGAAAATCTCCATTTCTTAAAAAAGATAGAGAGAGAGAAAGAGAGAGAGTAAAAGAAAGGTCTTGAACCTTTTCCCAACACGCTGCTTTGAGTGTTGGGGCTACGCATTCAACACCATTGTCCCGCAGAACCTACGGCTGCCTATGACTGGCACAAATGAAGTCCATGAATACCGCACAGATGAATTTCAGTGTAACTTTCCTTGAAAAGACAACAAAGGGCTCTTTTTTTTAAGGCTTTCAAAAAGCGGGGGGCGAGGGGGGGAAGGGGATAGAAACTGTACCAGCCTCCTCCTGATTTGATGGACACTTAATTTTCCAAAGCCCGATTCCCCGAGGCAGGACGTGGAGGAATTCTGTAAAACCCGTATTGGATGAAACCAGAGTCCATCCATCCCGTCGGCCTCTTGGAGAAGAAAAACAAAAACAGAGCAGCCTCCCTTATTGTGAGGCCACCTCCTGTCTTCAAAATCCTCAAATACCTTCCCTTCTTGCTCTCCTCTCCCCCCACCTCCTCAATTTGTATTCCTCAAGATTGAGAAAAACCCCTTTGGAAATTGTAAACAAACCTGCCACACACACAAAAATAAAACAAAAGGAAACTTGAACAATACCTCCGAGCCTCCTTGGGTTCATTACCAGGTGTAAACCGAAGACAAAGGAAGAAAGGAATGACACAAGTGAATTCATTTTACCCAAGTCTTTTATCTCTGGTTTCTTTATTCCTCAGCCTTAGCTGATGAACCCACTCAGGATCACAATACCCCAATTGTCAACTTCTCATTCTTTCTTTCAATAGCAGGTTTGTTTACCATTTCATGGATTGTTCGAGATGTTTTCTATTTAAGCTCTCAAGACTAGTTTCTGCTTAAAATACACGCACAGTGAAGCACGAGGCACATTCCGCCTCTCCTGTGAACACAGGCTTGAGCTTCAGGTTGGGCATTGCCCAGCCACCATCCCGACAAGCCCATCCTTCCTCGTTTGCTCTTTGCTCTGCGGGATTGGAATTCGGTGCCCAGCAAGGCCAAAGCCAGGTCCACGGCCCGTGAGCCGTCTGCCACCTGCAAATCTACCCAGAGACCAGAAACAAACACCCCAAGGAACAGTCCGTTTCTCAAAAAGCGGCCACCAGCAACAAGACACAGCACCCAGCTCAGCAAGTCCTGCCGGTCAGCTGCTAGTCACATCAGACAGACAGACAGACCCCTGACAACGTCAATCCCTTTACAGCAGAAGTCGTAAACAGGTAAGTTTTTCCCAAGCAGATAACAGGCCACGTAAATTCATCTCCCCCTGCTTTCCACCCAGCCCAACTTAACACCTACGCTAATCTCTTAGGGAGACTCCGTCCAACGGAAGGGAGTTTCCTTTGATTTAACACATTTTTCTTGTCTCTAGGGTCTACTGCATTTTATTCCATCCATCCCAAAAAGCGAATTCTAAATTTTGACTTCAGCATATATATGTTATATGAAACTTGAAGAAATAGAAATGCAAGAAGTCGTAGGAAAAGCATTCCAAGAAAGGGAGGCTCATCGCCCTTCCGTCTTAAATGGCAAAAGGAACAGCCTCATGTATCATGCTATGAATTCCTTTTTGCCTGGCTAAAATCAGATGGACAAGTGGTTCATTTACAAAGACAGGCAAAACCTCACCGCCTATGGTGCATCTGTAGTAAAGCCTAGGTTACAACGTTTTGGGTCTCCTTAGAGCTTTACTTTCCTCTCTGGTGCCAAGATATACTATGTCTCTCATTCTCTCTCACTTGGGAGTTTGTGAATAATGTACAATTTTAGCACTTTGGGCACTAAAGTGACAAAGACGCGAGCGTGTATGATTTCACCCATCTTAAAAAAGCCCACTTGCTAACTACCTAAAATTCCAGCTTGTTCACAAGGCAGAGCCTGAAGAGCAGGAACAGGGTCGTTTTGTGCCCAGGTTAGAAAGGCAAACAGATTGTTAGTACTGAAGGGCACATCACCAAGGTTAAAAATCATCATTAAGACCGTTTTCTTCATTCCAAGCTTATGGAAAGTGAAACCACTCTGTGCTTCAGACAGCTGGGCTTGCGGTCACTGGGAAATACGGCAGCAGAACCACAGGAGTGTAAATCCAGTGGGAAACTAAACCAGGCTACGTCTTTGTCACCTGGATGGCCAGGAATACTTATGATGGAACCAATGGCAGAGATGATGCTGGTCCCTATGTTCCTGACCCAACCCGGAGATATGTAGTCTCTCAATTTAATTCTCTGACCTGTGACTCTATTTATGTGCAAAGTTTTAGAAATTACGTCATAGTGTACAGCTGTAGGTGTAAAATAAATCTAAGTCACATTAGCTATCCATTTTGTAAACTATCCATGGAAAGAATTCTATTTTGTAAAATCAGGATCAAACTAGACTTTTAGCGTGGATGGTCATGGTGCTTACAGACACGGGTTTGGAATTTATTGAACAGCCAGCAATTAATTCTCACAACGATGGTGTGCAGTGTGAGTTCTCATCCCAATTTCACCGATGAGGTAGTCGACACAGCTGGTTATACAGCTAGTAAGAGGCAGAGGTTGGATTTGGACAAAGATTCGTCTGACTCTAAAATCTGAGTCTTGCCCATCGGGCGTCTATATCTAATGGTGACCTCAGGTCCCACGATGCACGTCAGAAGAACGAGAAAGAACATCAGAGTGTTCCATCAACGCTAAATATGTAGCAGAGAGGAGAGAGAAAAGGTGACAGAAAAATTGAAATACTTGGGAAAATAATTTCAGAACAGATAGAAATGAAAACAGGATAGAAAATAACAGTAAACTGGATGTGAAAGGAAACACTAAAATAAGCACTTCAGAGGACATGGGGGAAAAAAATAAAGCAACATTCGTTGAAAAGAAAAAGAATCTCCAAACCTTCAAGACGTTTTATAGAAACAAAACACTGCGATCACACAGGAGGCAATTCTACAAGCAGGTGGCACAGGAGAGCACTGCAAATACCCAGATGGGAAACCAGCCAGCCCAAATGTCATGCTTTCATTAGATGCTTGATAAACTGCCCCCAAATAATAATGCTCTGAAATTCCTCAGGTGGGATGTGCCTGGAAAAAGAAATGTACATGGGTGGGAGACGGGTACTTTCCGGGGCTTCTGGGACAGGATTTCAAACCAGGGAGGGGGTGGGGTTCCAGATGAAACCTCTCGCCCCTCTCACATAGCCATGTTCTTGGAGAAACGGAAGATTTCTTCTTGCCATACTCCAGCTCCCACAATGCCAGCCAAACCCAGGTGACTATCAGTTCGAGAGGTTTTTTTTTTTTTTTTTCCTTGTTTTTTCTCCGGAAATTAGCCAGCACAGAAACGATCACAAAAAACGTAATTTTATAAGGGCAGATGACAAACGAGTCAACTCTGGGAGTGGAATGAAGCTTTCTTGAATATTCTGATGCTCCCCACATTTGGTCAGCACCCTGTCAGTGCCAGGCTGTGTGCTGGCTCTAGGGACTCAAAGCCAAGGAAGACACAAGGGGCCCCTTTCCAGAGCTCAGGTGTAGCAGGGGAGGGAGCAGAGCTGTTGTGACAACACAGGTCTTCACGTCTTGCAAGCTCACCCCATTGACTGAAGGAACAAAAGAGGCAAGGAGAACAAATGCACAGTAATGGGAGAATTTAACTATTCCAAGATTAAGGGAGACACAAGGAAGAGTAAGAATCAATTGGGCAGTAAATTGTAGGAGCCGCGGAGGACAGCCCCCTTATGCACTGAGCGATCCAAAAAGGAAGCTGTACAGGACGATCAATTCTCAATTTTCTGCAGCTCCACAGAGAGGAAGTGAGTGAAGGTGAAAAAGTCACAGAAGAATCTTGGTGCCAGCAACGACATTTAATTACATTTGAGCTAGATTCTCATGCAGACTTTGGGAGGCAGGCTCTTTGGTCAGTGCAAACCGAGTACCAGGAGAAAATAAAAGACAAAGGATTTTAGAGAAGCAAACTGTAGAGGGGGTCGGGGGGCAAGTGATTAAATTATATCCATTTGTCCGCAAATATATACTGTACATCAAAATCAACAGGAGACTCCGTTCTGGGGCAGTAGGACTGGGTTCCTGCCCTCAAGCGGCTCCCGGATAGACATGTAAATAACTGTGATTCCGTGCAAAAAATAAACGTCTTCATAGAGGCATCCACAAAGAACTAGTGGAGAAAAAGCAAAATCAGTATGCAGTGACTGATGAAATGTGGGTCTCGGAGAGACGAGGGGAATGTGAAGAGAAACTTGAATGTCCTTTAATAACTAGTATTAGTGTGTTCATTAATGAAATCACCACTAGACATGAAGACGCTGGAATGTTCAATTCACCAACACTTCCACCTCAAGTCATAAATAGAAATGAAGTAACTACATTCTTATCACCATGAGAAAAAGCGACATGGGGCACCCGAGTGGCTCAGTGGGTTAAACGTCTGACTCTTGGTTTCAGCTCAAGACATGATCTCACGGTTCATGCGATCAAGCCCCGTGTCGGGCTCTGGGCTGACAGTGTGGAGCCCGCTAGGGATTTTCTCTCTCCTTCTCTCTCTCTGCCCCTCCCCAACCTATGCTCTTTCTCTCTCTCTCTCTCTCTCAAAATAAATAAACTCAAAAAAAACTGTAAAAAAAAAAAAAAGAGAAAAAAAAACTGACTTAATTCCAACAGGGAAAAGGAACGAAGATCAGAGGATGGGTTTGAACAGAAAAATACGTACACCCAAGAGTGGGGTACACTGCGTGAGGGAGAATTTAAAATCTTCTAACATAGCACAGAAAGTTCAAACTAATGCACGAATAGTAGTTTTCTTTAGAAAAGCAGGCGATTGAGCAGCTCAGGTTTGGTACAAAAGGAAACAGAAATAGAATATTACCTGTGGATAATTTAACCACAAATATTGTAAATATCCAAAGTATGGAGGGGGTGTGGGTGAGACCCAAATATGCTGGAAATACAGCCCGCTATTTCCAGCCAAGAAATCACAGAAAATTGGAGAAGGGCACACTAACAATGATGAGGGCAGTTAAAGACCTACTTGAGTGAACAGCCAGGAAACTTTTGGAATGCCATGCAATTTCTACCACCCCACTGCTAATAAACTTGAGCCTGGGGACAAAAATAGTCCAAGTGTGTTCACCTGGGTGCTAGTGACCCAGGTATCTGGGTGGGGAGAGAGAACCCTGCTGCGATGGGAAACCCAGCTGAGCTTTGAGTTGATTTGAGTCTTCACCTAAAGCTGAAAAAAAATTCGGACTCCTTAAACCCAACATGCTGAAGACTGACTTCCTCTCTGCCCACACTTCCCTTATGAGCCCTTGCCCACATGTCTGAATGTCAGTGAACAGCTCACCGGTTCGTCCAACTTCATACCGTGAGATTCTTCCTCCAAACTGCCCTGTGGCGACAGCGCTTCAGCCAAGTGCCACGTCCTGGAGACGTGTGTCATACTCGGTTCCAATCGTTTCCCCCTGTAGGTCTTCCCTTCCCATTGTCCACTCAGGTCCTCACAACGTGTGGGCGCAGCTCTCAGAGCCTATGTGGTCTTCCTTCCTCTGACGTCTGTTCTAGTTCAGCCTGCGTGCACGTCACAGATCTGTAGCATGCATCACATACGTGGCTACCATAGGAGGATGGCCCTGCGCCCAAAGGTGAAGTCTCGATTCCTTAGTGCAGTACACAGAGCTCTTCAGTTCGGCCCCAGAGCCCATTTTCAGCCTCACTTCTGGCTAGTTCCCAACTCCTTGCTCATTCTACCTATTTCATCGTTGGGAATCCTTGATCAGGGCTACTAAGTGCTCTTCCTCTTCTTTTTGGCTGGCAAACACCTACCCATCCTTCAAAGCTCAGCTGAAATGTCACCTGTTCTATGACGATTTTCCCCAACCGTCCAGATAGGAATCTGCTCTCCTCTGTGCTTCGTCAACACAGACGCATCTAGATTCCCATCCTGGTCTCATTACACTTTCACGTTCCCCCAGACTTCTTTGTACCTGTTGTATTTGTTCCTGAGCTTGTTCAATTTAATTAGTATTACTTAACATGATGAAATATGGGTATAAAGTGTCATTTCTATGAAGCTACATTGAATGCTTTGAAAAGACTTGATAAAGTCAAGTTGCTAAAAAAAAAATTTCTGTCAAATTATGTTTTGGCAGGACCAACTATAAAAGATTGAGAACATAAAAATCTAGAAGGACTCTGCTCTAAGACTGTTCCACAAATGTCTAAATTATCACTCCACTTAAAAGAAACTGAATCTGGAACTGGCACATAACACAATGTAGGTGCCTGTGGTTTATGTAAGAGAGGAACTAGGGAACTCCAATCAAAGGACCCAGACTCAGATACATAAGCTTGACCGTATGTCCCAATACTGATGAAGAAATCAATTTCTTAAGTGAAAGTAAAATGCTTAAGGCATTTTAAAAAAGATTCCCTACCTTTAGAAACTTTCAAATGTAACTGAGAAGGTGGCTATTGATTACATCAAATGAGAGTTTCTACTGCTTCAATCTATGTATTTGCCCCCAATTTTACATTAATTTAGAAAATACTTATTGAGAAGCATCTACATGCCAGGCACCTCGAAGCACTTGGGATACATCAGTGAAAAAAAACAAGGGTCCTTGTGGAACTTACATTTTAGATCGGCAAGAACGGTACCTCACGTGCTTTTACGGCCACAGAGACTCCTGGTCCTTTCATGAAGAAAGGTGTTTAGGAGAATGTTGCTGGATTGAATTTGTGGACAACTTTCCTAAATCTAGGCCTGTCTGCCTGTCTATCTATCCATCCATCCATCGCCTATCATTTTATGTTAAACAGTATGTTGTCAAGATGATACACAGATTCAAAAGTTTACTTATTTAATAATTTTTCTTGAGTTCTATCTGAATCCTTTGGAAACTCCATTTAATCCTTTTGTTTCTCAAGGTACCTGTTGTTTACTTCATGCTACTAACACAGAGCAGAACTTGGCATCCAGAAGGATACCACCAACCACAAATCATCGACGCAACTTTCCAAGCATTTCCTTTGAAGAGTCTCAAAAATGTTCTCTATGGGCCATTCCCAAAGAAAATTGTATTAGAAACTAAGCTATGGAACACAAGCCATTTCAACTCCTTCTGGATAGTGTCTAAAGGGGAACATAAATCTCCAGAGGCAGCCACGTTATTTTATTTCCTTCTTTTGATTACGCCTTGAAAATCTCCAGGCCAAGGACTCCAGCACCTCCTCGTCTTCCATCATCAGTGGAGCTCTCTGGCCTGGATGCACAAGATTATGATACAATGGCCAGGGGGACAATGGGCACTGGATGACTATATATAGGAATTCTGGGCTTGGTTGTCATGGAGGCAAATGGAAAAACAAACGTCTAATCCTGAAAATAAGGTTGAGGCCAAACTTGAAGGAAACACACTTTGAAAACTTCCTGTCATTCTGATGAGTAAAAACAAAACCTTGAAATATGATCAGGGAATAGATGAGAAAACAAACCAAACCAAAACAAAAAATTAGTCTTCAAAATGACAAAAACACAGCAAAAAACAGAGGAGGGGCAACCTTCTCTTCTTAAGACTTAGTGTCCCATCATATTTTAGTTCAGTGAAAGGGTCTCTCAAAGGCCTTATTTTACATGAAGCTTCCTGTTCTCTCTCTCTTTGGGGGGAATCCAGGCAAGTCTGATCTCAGACAAAGAAGATTCTCAGACTTGCAGCTCACCGGGCCCTATATTTGGCGACAAAATCATTTGTCTCTCTGTGGTTTTTTTCAAATGGCATCACCAGCCACCCATTCAATGAAATCAGAAGAAATCCTTGATTCGTTTCTTTTGTTCTACACGTTCAATGAGTGAGAAGCTCTGTTGGTTTGACCTCCTGAAAAGCACTTACTCTGTGATCCACTCACTGCCCCAACACCATGGCTTGTTCAGGCCCTTATGGTTGCTGACATGAACTTCCAAAATATGTTCCCATTTTCAAGTTTCTTCTCCTCCTAAGATTCCTTTCTTTTCTAAAAGCAAACATGACCATGGGATTCACCATGTCTCACAGGAAAAGGTCCAAACTCTGCTGTGGTGCTCCCGGTCTCCTGTACCTCCCCAGACCTACCTCACCCCCCACCCACCCTGCTCCCACCCTGCTTGTTGCCAGCCACCCAGAAGGTTCCTGACATTCACTGCGGGCTTTGCTCTCACAGCATCATTCAGTCTTGCAATGCCTTTCTGCTGCATTTCAGCCTTTTCAACTCACATGATCTTTCAAAACAGAACTCAATTCAAATCTGCCATCACTATAAAGGTCTTCCTTGATCTTTCTAGACATACCTATTAAAATCCCCACTAGTGCTCGTCATGTGGCATTGAAGTTAACTTATTTTACCTCCACCAAACCAGGATCTCTTTCAAAGTAGGATATCCATCCATCCATCCATCCATCCATCTATAATCCATGCATCTAGCAAGTTCATATCTTAGTTCATCTAGCAAATTCAGAACTTAGCTCATGGCCTGGCCCAAAACAGGTCCTCAATAAATGTGTTACTAAGATCCAAAGAGAGTTCAAACTGAAAAAAGTGTTCTGGAAAACCAGATTTAAAAGGAAAATCCAATTAACCAAATGTCACTCTCTCCTTGCATATTGAGGTGGATAGAGGCTTCCTATTGAAACACTGACCCACTTTTACTGAAGCAAGCCTGGGCCTTTTTAAAATTACCTGAAGAATGGCTTCTGGAACATGTGAGAATTTGAATGGCAAGAAATTCATAATCTCTGCCCATCCCAAGGAGCCAAAGGCATCATTTCTGGTCTTGACCCCAAATCTGCTATTAAGTCTAAACTTTGAAACAGATAATATCAGGATATCTGGGAAACACTTTAGTTGATTCTATATGCAACTCTCTCCTCCCTTTCTGCACCCACTGATAGGCACAGATGTTTGTAAAATGTGCAGGTGTAACTGGCACCACATATTTAAATACACCGTGACTTTTCTGTAGTCAACTGCTACAGCCATGAAAATGGAGTCCTCTACAATCCACGAGAAGGTATTCGTGGATTACTTTCACACATTTATCACTACATTCTCACTGTATAAACTGTTTTACCAATTTTTCTCCATCAGGAACGCACCCTCATCCCAGGTTATGTAGCGCACAGACGACGCATTTTGCATAAAGACTTGTGGCGGTTCAGCACAGCAGAGATGACTTCATGTTACCCAGCTAGTCAATGGAGAAACAGGAATATAACCTGGGGCTCCTGCATGCCCCAGTTTCGAAAACACGTTCTTTCTCTGCCACAGTCATTAGCAAACATTGTAGGTATTCCTTCTGCACTAAATGTTATTTGTAACTCAAAGTGTGTGTTCTTAAAAACCCTCCTGGAAGCAGGCTGGAAATTTGTAGGGAAACGAATGAATGTGTGGTGAAGGAGGCTTTTTCTAATGTTGTTTTTGGAGGAAACTCTGGGTGGCATCTGCCATTGTTAGTTGAGAAGCTCTTACAATACCAAATGCATAATTCACCTGTGACTCGTTTGAATTGTGTGATGAGGAAGTAATGTTTCCTGCTGTTCGTTTAGATGGTATGGATGTCTTTACCACACTGAAAATCCAACGAAAAGCGTGGAGTACAAAAGCCTCTATCTACATCAGTGAGTTGGCCTCAACCACAGAGAGCTTGCTAGCAACTTCGGATGGCATTGAGAGCTCACGGGCCGTGGGCAAGGCCACAGAGTTTCCTCCTCAAGACCTGCCTGGAGGGAGGATGCCTACTGACTTCAAGGAGTTGGTCACAATGGATGGCTTGCTAGGAACAGTGCCATGAGCCCGGGCAGGGAGCAAATGTAGAGATTTCTTCAAAGATTAGCTAATCAGGAGGAAAGAACACATCTGAGTATAAGCATATATATTTAGATACGTGTAGAGCTCTAAGAGATGATATGGAAATCAGGTGAGAAAGACAATGGTTTGTCAAGAATAGAATAAGCAGCCACACTTCAAAGCACAGAGTTTTGCTAAAACTGTCCCCCAGCAGCGGGAGTCTCCTAACCAACAAACCCAGTGGGCTTCTTACCCGTTTTTCCTTTTCTTTTCACCTATTCCCAAGCAGTGTAAGAAAATCCTGGCTCTGGGTGAAGCTACATTTTTAATCACCGCTAAAGCACTAGGTTCTTCCCTGAGGATAGACAGCTCTCCCACCCACTCTAAACTCACCCACAGGAATACTTCTCAGTGCTGCTGGGCTCAGCTGTAGGGCGCAAGCCTCCAAGAAGGCAGCGGGACAGGTGGGGACATCCAGGTTCACCTTCCACTGTCTCAGCCAGCTCTGTGTCTAACACCCGTCAAGGGCTTCTTACAAGGTCTCTCGCTGATCTTCACCATTACCTTATGGGACGCGAAAAGCAAGGGAGCAGCTGGAGAAGAGAGGCAACCTCTCCTCTACCCAGAGGTGCACAGAGGCCTCCTTGTAACCCTGTGGAGGTTGGTTACAGGTTAAGCAGACCTCTGCTTCCTCACCTATACAATGAAGACCATAATGCTGGCAATTCTGGGTGCTGTGCAGAGCAGGCCAGTGTGTGAAGTATAGTGTCCTGGCACACAAAAGAGTGCTTTAAGGGTCTCGGTTCCACAGCAATTACAGTCTACATCACATAATTTTGCACTGAATTGTAAATTGCCTGTTAGCAGTTAGGCAGTGGATTCTATCAATGAAAGAATTTGGTCTCCTTCACTAGACTGCAGGAAGGATCGGCATGGGTGTCTCTTACGCTGCTCTAAACAGATGTAACTGACCCTCGCCCCAGCTCCAGGCACACGGTAGGAGCTCGGCAGCTAGTTTTTGACTGATTGATTCTGGGCAAAGCCAAGCGCATGGCTACTTCTGGCAACGAGCCCCCAGCTTATCTGGTGGTGGAGATGGCTGCAGTGGGGAGGGAATTGATCGTGGGGCTTGGATTCAGCTCAAAGGCAGGGCTTGACCTGAATACCACCACAGACTCAATGATTCGCCCCATTTTGTTGGCTAACAATGCACACAGCATGGTCACAAATCAACTTGCTGCAAAAAGACTTGTCAGAGCGAATTTCATCTCCCAACTTTAGAGGCTCTCCTGGGGAGAACATGCTGGGGTCGCTTTCCTTTCAATTTTTTTTTAAGCTCACCTCCAGCTTTGAGTAGGTCCTTGGGTACCCAATTCATAGGTGTGGCAATCATCCTCATCATCAATGACCCTCTCCCAAACCATCCCACCTGATGCCACAGGCCCCGTCCTTTACTCCCCTCTCCCTCATTCTCCTTCTCTGCACAGCACTTCGATCTATCATACACATATATGCTGCCTGATGATTTGGTTTTCCCTACCAACTGTGAGGGACCTTGTCTCAAATTTCTCAGCCTGCGTGGATTTTTGGATTTACTTTCATGACTAACGAGAGCATCGAGGCTGGCTTGGGTGCCTGTGGCTCGGCTGAGCCTCGAGTGTTTGATCTGTGCCAAGAGGTAGTCCTGCCATCACACGCCCCGCATCTCAGCCTTCCGAGCGCCATGGCCGGCGCGTGGTACCATGAACATCAACACTTCTAGATCCATTCACGCAAATAACTTTTTGGGTGCCTGTGGCGTGTGAGGTAATCTGACATACTCTGGGCACCCAAAAATAAAAGGATGGCCTCTGCCTTCAGGAAAGCTGATGGTCTTGGGGGAGATGGAAAGAAAGACAGTTACAGCAGCGTATGATCAGTGCTAGGTCACTGAAGAGAGCTCAAAGATCTGTAAGGAGCACAAAGGAGGCCCCTCAGCCAGACCAGAAGGCTTCTGGAGGAAACAAGACTCAAGTTTCCAAGGATGAGTCGGAATTAGCCAAGTCAATGGAATAATGAGGAGGAGAGGCAAAAACAGGTGGAGGAGGGCATTCCAGGAAGAAGGGACAGCAAGGCCTGGAGTGTGAGGAGTCTGCGAAGGCAGGGCACTCAGCGTGACTGTGGGGCTGGGCGCAGCAGCAACGAGAGGTAAGGAATGATCTCAGAGAGAAATGTGGGGCCCAGATAACAACCTGCATGCTGAGCTTGGAATGTACTCTGAAGGCAAAGTAGACAGCCACCAGAGGATGTTAAGCAGGAACCAGGTGAGACAGAGGCTTCACATTTTTAACTTTTCTGTGTCTCTAAATTGCACCCACAGCCCCAACCAAGTCCCTCTCAGATGGGGAAGGTGGCTTGGTACAAACGCATTCCCACGGTGAGAAAAACCAACTAGCAGCACATTCCTTCTTGCTGAGAGAATCTCAGCAGCAGCCTGGGATTCCATACTTCGTTTTGTTAAGTAGAAAACACCGACGTAGTGTCTTTTCTGCTCTGGATTTTACCAGCGGGATGGAAGTGTTCATCTGAAATTCAGTTCCTACTGTTTCTACTGAATGCACCACACTTACATCTGGAATAGATTATGGCCCTACCTATGGGAGAGATAGAGAGAAACTCAATAGGCTACCTTTTCTGCTCCCTACCAACCCTTCACGTGCAAAAATATAACAAGGAAGCACAGGAAACCAAGTGATATGTCCACATGCTGGCAAACACGATAAATGTGTGGGTGTCAGCCAAGATCCTGTGGTCGGTTTTCCAAATACAGGGTCTCAGCAACATCCAAAAGGTTTCTAGATCTATATTTTACCCCTAAATTTTAATAGCCAGGTGCCAACACAATACTTTCTTGCATTCATTTAGATTCAACTCAATGGTCAAAAATATGATTTTGTAAAGTGATCAAATATTCTTCTGGATTTCTTGGCTTTATATAAATGGTTTGTTTGTTCATAACATAATAGCTGTTAACATAAAATTTAACAAATTAAATAAAATTTAATTAAATGCATTAATTTATTAAAATAAAATTTAACAAAAATTTAAGAAAACATTTATATAAAGCTAACAAAGGTTGCTTGTTATGACTAACCAACAACATGGTTATTGTCGTTTACGATAGGTATTTGCAGATACACAGATCATTGGATCTCGTATTTCCAGAGCTCTGGGGTCGTTAGGGGAGATTACTACAGCACGTACTACAAATGAGTTAGCCCCCAAAGAAAAGAGCAAATGCCCAAGGGCATTTCCGTCTGTTGTCAACAGAGTGGCTGGAAGACAACAGGGTTCTGCAGTAAGGAAAAAAAAAAATCAAATCTACATTTACTGCTTTAAACTGTTTAATGACTATCTACAGGACACGACTAAATTTCATTTTACATTTATAGGACATCTACTCTAGGAAGAAAATGGCCTTATGCCAGATGTTTAGAAAATAAAGATGAGCAGGACAAAAAGCCTGTCCCTAATGAGCTCCTTTTCTGGTAATATCATGGAGTTGGTGGCATGGACCACACATGTCCCCAAGAGAGGTAGGCCACAGCACCAGAGGACTCTGGAGGAGGAAGAGCTGCCCCATCAGGGACACCATGAAAAGCATCATAAAAGTGAAGGAATTTGCCCACAATGCTGAAGGACAAGTTGGGTGGGGACATGTGGGAACAGAGGCTGGAAGGGGTGGCTGGGGACAGGCATGGACAATGTTGAGGGTGGGAATTTTTTTTAAACAGGCTATGTAGAGCTGTTAAAGATTTTGGAGTAGGAGAATAAAGCACATGATTGAGTGCATGGTGTAGGTGAATGGAGGAGTTTACAAGGGGAGGGGGACGGGATGGCTTGGGTAAGGAGAGGGAGCGGGAAGGAGGGGTGAGAGGAAGTAAGGAGGCAGGAGACAACAGGACTTTGTGGACAGCTTAGTGGCTGATGGATCATGGGCCAAGAAGACCTGAAGACGCAGACAGGTCCGGCTGGCTACCATGAGCCCTGGCACAGGGGCAAGTCTGGGTAGAAGGTAAAGGGTTCCCTTTCAGAACTTTTGAGATGAAGGCTGTGTGAGGAGAGAGTAAGAAGCAGATGGAAAAGAGGGTCTGGAACTGAACCTGAAAGGTTAGGGCGGGAGGTGGGGGATTTTGGCCGCATCATTTAAAAAGTGAGTTAATTCCCTGTGTGTGCAAAGGGGGAGCAGCGAGGACCAGACCAAGAGGACTGAGGACCAGACCAAGGTCTGTGTTGGCAGCTGGAGGAAAAGAGGTGAAAACACAGTAAAAACAAGGTACTACCAGCGCGGCCAGAGGAGAGCCTGAAACAGACAGCAGGTCCCAAACCACGGGAGGAGAATTTCCCCGGGAGGAAGGTCAGCAGTTTTAAATGCCACGGACAAAAAAAGAAGGATGAGGCAGGAGCAAGAGGCCATGGACTTGTTTGTCTGGAGTCGTCGTCAACCTATGTCATTACCATGGTAGGGGCCAGAGTCACAAAGGCCAGGCATTCCGGATGGGGAGAGGGAAGAGAAGGTAGCAGGTGTGAACAAGGAAGGACAGACTCTTTCCCAGAGAAAACGTCACTGGAGTTAGCCAACATGAGGTCCCTGACGAGAAAGTGGTTTTAGTGAAATGCTGAAGGTAGAACGTGGATTCCATAAATTTAAGAATAAAGTGGCGAGTAAGTATAAATTGAGAATATTGGTTCTTCCAAGAGATTTGGAGGCTAAGACTGCAATTGCAGGATCAAATTGCAGAAGGTCATACACAAGAATGATTTTCATATTTCAAACAAGGAGCACTTTCCTGGGGCTCACAAAAGCTCCCCCTTTCAGACTCTCCAAGGGGAAAGTAATACATCTAAGAATTGAGGTTTAGGGAAATGGCGTGACATAGCCAACAGAGCTCTGGAATCAGACGGACATGCATCCCCGACCCCGGTCTGCCAGGTGGCGACCATGATCTTCCTTAGGCCTTTTTTCCTCCTTCTGAAAACAGGAGGGAGCTGGTGATAAAAGTTCCTGTCTCATGGGATTGTCATATGGACGAAATGAAATGAGATGTTTGTAAAGTACTCAATCAATAGACATGCAGTAAATTATAGTTATCATTAATTAAAGCTATGTACTGATTAGGGCCGGTAATTGTGATGTCTGACACTGGGACTTATCAGTGCATTTCACCAGCCCATTAGAGCATCAAGTGCTAAGGACTTTCTTGTGTGGATGGATTCGATTAAGCCCCAAAGTTCAAATAAATTTAGATCAACAGGACTCCAGATTAAACACCATATTCCAAACACTGAGTTATTTTAGACTCCTAAAGAAGCAGCTCCTGATGTAAAGAAATTTCGTTCAGTTTCTAAGGCTAAACATGATTTTTTTTTTTTTCCTGTTTTACTTTTAAAAAATCCTCATCTATCTCTGGGTGAGGACAAATGATTATAAATTGACAAGAAATCTACTTCTATTTTACTACCTTAATAATACCTAATACTCTTACAGCAACTTAAAATATGAAAGCATTTCCATATGTTGTCTCATTTGATCCTTGAAATAACCCCACAAAGGAGGCATCATCATTATTTTACACACGAGAAACAGGCTCGGAGAAGGTAAATGGTTTACCTTAGCACACTCAGCAGAGATGGAAATGGATAGGACCTTCGCCAAAGGCTGCACAGGTGGGTGTCTCATGGCCCACAGTGTGGGTGGGTTTCTGGATTGGGATCTATAGCGGCTCTCAAGCCAGACCTCAAACTTAGGGGCCCAACATCCCAGGGCAAACTGTTATTAAAGAGGGTCTATACACAGAAATGGTTTCCAAAAGATCAATTGCCCCTAATTTTCAGAAGCTCAAGTTGCTTTGCTCAGTTAAAATGAACCCAGTGATGGGGCGCCTGGGTGGCTCAGTTGGGTGAGCATCAAACTTTGGCTCAGGTCATGATCTCACGGTTTGTGGGTTCAAGCCCCCTGTCGGGCTCTGTGCTGACAGCGTGGGGCCTGGAGTCTGCTTCTGATTCTGTCTCTCCTTCTCTCTCTGCCCCTCCCCCACTTGCAGTCTGCCTCCTCCTCTCTCAAAAATAAAGAAACTAAAAAAAAAATTATTTTTGTTTTAAACTTTTTTATTACATTTATTTATTTTTGAGAGACAGAGAGAGACAAAGTGAGAGTGGGGGAGGGGCAGAGAGAGGGAGGGAGACACAGAACCCGAAGCAGGCTCCAGGCTCTGAGCTGTCAGCACAGAGCCCGACCTGGGGCTCGAACCCACAAACTGTGAGATCATGACCTGAGCCGAAGTCAGATGCCTAAGTGACTGAACCACCCAGGCGCCGCCCCCCCCCCCCAATTTTTTTTTAAATCAACCCAGCGAGGGGCACCTGGGTGCCAGTCGGTTAAGCGTCCGACTTCAGTTCAGGTCATGATCTCGCGGTCCGTGAGTTTGAGCCCCGCGTCGGGCTCTGTGCTGACAGTTTGGAGCCTGGAGCCTACTTCGGGTTCTGTGTCTCTCTCTCTCTCTCTGCCCCTTTCCCCACTCGCGCCCTGTCTCTCTGTCTCTCAAAAATAAACATTAAAAAGTTTTTTAAATGAAGCCAGTGATACAGAGAAGAGTCCCGCCCAATGTCAGTACTGCAGCACACCTCCTAAATTCCACTGAAAATAAACGGTTACGAGCTGGGAAAGAGGTTCTGTGGAACATCTGGGCGTTTCCTGAGTGTGAGTGCCTGAGGGGAGCCATGGCCACCAGAATCCCCAGGCAGAACTTGGGACAGGCTTGACGTGTCATCAAATGTCGCTGACCTGTTGGTATCATTAACCCTCATGGCCCTTCCAGACACCGGAAGCCCAGAGGCTCAAGAGCTTCTCCCCCTGGTCTGCCAAGAAGGGTCTGGTCCCGTGTCCCTTAGCACTTCTCAACTTTATATGGCTTTATGTGGCCAGCTCAAGTAGAGTCACCTCCTTTTATTGGGATTCTGATGATTAGCATGAAAACCACCAATTTGCCTGGTATGGTAGTTTTCAAAACTTCTTTCTCGTACATGGTTTTTTCTTTTGCCTTCTCTCAATTTAGAAAATGGCCAATAATTGGATGTTGTTATGTAAGTGATGAAATCACTGTATTCTACTCGTGAAACCAAAATTGCTTTGTATGTTAACTAACTAGGATTTAAACTTAAAAAAAGAAAATGGTCAATAAATACATAAATAAATAAAATCTTAATTAAGCCTGCCCTTGACCCTCACAGAGCTATCAGACCTCCATCCCATAGTTCTGAAACTCATTGCTGCTATGACAACACAAAACAGGTGAACATCTATGTTCTTAACATTCTTCCCTAGGCATAACTGTGATCTGGATAATATCCCAGAAAATTAGAAGAGGGAGAAATATAGTGAAAAGTACTATAAAGCTTTTTGTTACGCTACAGGGATAGAGGTGCATAAAAATAATGTCATAGAAAAAGTATAAGGAGAAAAAAATAAATCCATCTTTTACACTGAATTTAATGTTTTAAAGAGTTAGGTTATCCAGTATTCCACCATGTAGGTAACATAACAAAAATGCAAAAATATACTGTAATGTACTAGCAAAAAGGATCCTCTTTTATTATTAACATAACAGTATGTAGGACTTACCACTCTCACCGTGTCAGTCGGGAATTTTACTGATACTTCACTGCCTTTGATTTAGTTATCACAATGGTCTCTTCTAATGGACATGTTGGTGGCGTTACTCTTGGTGCACGCAAGGTAGAAGTGCATTTCTTCATCTTCCCCTCTCTGTATTCCTAATTAAGAACTTCCCCGTGGGCAAAATTTTAGACAACCGAAAAACAGAGTAACAGTAAAATCACAATGCACAAGTATAATCATTTGTGACTGGCATGGCTATTACCCACATAGCTGCTCCCGCCATTTGTCCACTATTAGCTTTGGGGCAGGCAAGACAGACTGAAGCTATTTGCAACTTCCAGCACAGTGGTTGTAACTCCATTCCGGTCTCTTTTACTCAAGAGAAACACTTGGAATACTTACAGGTAAATTGGTGTTGTAAAGGGATAAGTCTGAATAAGCTCAAATTTATTCTTGAAAATAAATCAGATTTGTGGTTAACAAAGATAACCTTGAAAACACATCGGAAAAGCCTAGGATTGGAACCAGGAAGACTGGCTAACATCAGAGGAAGTGGAGTGAGGGCTCTTCAGGGTTGGGGTCTGACAAACTGGACACCAGAGAAGGACAAGGGAGTTCGAGACACAGGATGCTGAAGAAAGCCCCCCTGAAATGGCTAACTTCCAGGGCCTGGGTTGGGTAGAGAGGTCAGAGAGAACTAAGCGTTTGAGATGCTGGAGGTGAAGTGCTGTGTAATGGTAAATTCAGCCACAGGGGAATGGTGGTTGAAGCTTAATCACCAAGGAGGTAAGTCTCCCTACCTGAAGAGATCAACTATTTGTCGGGTCATTATCATCAAGTCTTAGTATATTGGAATTCCAGAGCGTGATGGTCATGGCTGGAGTAAAAAGGGAAGCTGTGAACCTGGCCCAGAGTTCACTGAGGAAAGAAAAAGAACATTCCAGAAGGTAAGGAGAGAGAAATAAGCAGAGAGCAGGTGTTCGAAAAGGGACCATTAAATGAAAGAAACACATACTCTCACGAGGTGGTAGAGAGTAAGGTATATGTTCACTCTTCTTGGCCACTTAGAGGAAAGAGATTAGTCACTTTGGTTGAATAAAGTTGAAAGGGATATGGCGCTGTCAGTAGGGAGAAGGCCAAAGTTAGTTAACTGGCAGAGACAGGTTGACCAAGGAAATGTGCAGCAGTGTAGGACAGCATAGCATGGTACACATGCAGCCCGATTCCACTGGCTTTTTCCAAACATTATGTGGCACAGCTGAGCTCAGTCACTAAAATTCCCAGGCTTTTCCACATATAGACTATTGTTCTGTCGGTTGCCCTCGTGTGTGGTTCCTTCTGTGGCCCTAATTCAAACCAACAAATATTTATTGAATGGCCTGCCAAACTGCCAGGGCTCTGAAACAGTCCTTGACCTCAGAGAGCACACAGTTTAGCTGGGGAGACAGATGTGATAAGCGACAATTATAAGAATATTTGGCAAGTCTAGTACTGGAAGTGAATACGAGGGTCAGAAGCTATCCGGCATATTTTATATTTATCACCTAGCAAAATCTCATTATAGCTCATACTCAGAACAGTCTAGACAGTCTGCAATCTTGATTTTGTCATTTAACTTATGGACAACTTGCCAATATTTCAAATGTTTTAAGCCTTAGGCAGTAGGAAAAAAAAAACTTTACTTAAGAAATTTCTTAGGCAATGGACCAGCCTTAAAATTAACACAATTAGTGGATTTTTGACTGACAAAACCACAAAGGTCTTATCTAATTCTGAGAATCCCAACCTAAACACATCCCCCCCCCCATACATAATGGAAACATTTATAAGTACACAATATTTATTTTATGAAGGGGAATCACTTTTGTTTGTTTTGAGATACAGACCCTTGTATTTTAAAATATCAAGAGTCAAGCAATGATAGAACTTATCAAGTGAGAAGAAAAACATGAAAAAAACTGGTTTGTATATTATGGTCCCTATGTTTATATGCATAGAACCTATGTTTATATGCATAGAACAAACACTAGAGGACTCTACGGCAAACTGTTAATAGAGATTAATTCAGGTACTGAAACAAAAAGGCTGGCATTAAGGCTAGTATTTTACGTTCTGTATTGCCATGAAGCTATTCCTTAATTGTGAGTAGGTGTTACTTTTGTAATCAAAACGAATAATCTATGCAGGCATTTTTTTAAACTATACTTTTTCAATGTTTATTTTTGAAAGCGAGGGAGGGAGGGGGTGAGAGGGAGGGAGAGAGACAGAGACAGAGAATGAATGAGTGGGGGAGGGGCAGAGAGCAAGGGGCACAGAGGATCCAAAGCAGGCTCTGTGCTGACAGCAGAGAACTTGATACGGGGCTCCAACTAATGAACCATGAGATCATGACCTAGGCCGAAGTCAGACGCTTAACCGACTGAGCCACCCAGCTGCCTCAATCTACAGTAGGCATCTGAAAAGAGAACTAATATTCATGAGTATTTCTTTTTTTTGTTTTAAAGTGTAATTTTTTTTTAAATGTTTATTTATTTTTGAGACAGAGAGAGACAGAGCATGAACGGGGGAGGGTCAGAGAGAGAGGGAGACATAGAATCCGAAGCAGGCTCCAGGCTCTGAGCTGTCAGCACAGAGCCCGACGCGGGGCTCAAACTCATGGACTGTGAGATCATGGCCTGAGCCGAAGTCGGATGCTTAACCAACTGAGCCACCCAGGCACCCCTATTCATAAGTATTTCTAATCCACATTCATTCTCAAAGACTACAGATGCTAGCTGATTGTCCCTCTAGTTCAAAAGTACCCTCCTGCTTCCAAAGGAGCCAGAGCCCTTGCTGCTGTTGCTACTGGTCTTCCCTGTTCAGCCTGCATCTTTATTTATTTATTTATTTTTAATTTAATGTTTATTTATTTTGTGAGAGAGAGAGAGAGAGAGAGAGAGAGAGAGAGAGAGAGAGAGAGAGCATGAGCGGGGGAGGGGCAGAGAGAGAGGGAGACACAGAATCGGAAGCAGGCTCCAGGCTCTGAGCTGTCAGCACAGAGCCCGACGCAGGGCTTGAACTCACAGACCGTGAGATCATGACCTGAGCCGAAGTCGGTCACTCAACCGACTGAGCCACCCAGGCGCCCCCAGCCTGCATCTTTAATTTAAAGACCTCTTCCTGGTACTAAGTACCACTGTAGTCTGGCTCTACCTCTCCTCACCTCACCAACTGCCTTCTCAGGAACATACACCCTCCATTCTAGCCAGCCTGGTCTCTTTGTGTCCTAGGATCCCTCCTTCTGTAGGTTTCCTCACTTCTGATACTCTTCCCACCTTGAATGGACTGCCTCCTACCTGGGTAAAACTCATGTATCCTTCAAGGCCCAGCCTGAGCCCTACCTCTTCCAAGAAGCCCTCTATGACCTTTCCATTTCTTCTCTCCATGGCTAGAACTATTGAAATCCAAATGCACCATTTCCAACTTCATTCTATTCTGCGCTTCTAACTGAATGCTATCTGTATATCCAACAATTTAAGCTCTAAATATCAGTCAATAATAAAAACTTGCCTCTAGTTTCTTTTGGAAGATTTCAGGGTCTCCAAACATAGAAGAGGCGGTTGGATCTTAGCCACTCTGGATCATGTGTGGATGTGCATTTCTGCTACAAGACTCCCATGAGATGATGCAAAGATTAAGGGCACAAGCATTTTAGGACTCCTGGACTCACCATTTCGCTCCTCTGTGTATTAGTTTCCTTTTCTATACAATGAGACTAATAATTTGTACCTCTGATTCATCAGGCACATTAAATCAGATGACAAATTTGAGGCAATCAGCAGCATTTAAAGAACAAAAATCATGATTAATTTTATCACTTAGAAACTAAACAAGGGGGGCGCCTGGGTGGCGCAGTCGGTTAAGCGTCCGACTTCAGCCAGGTCACGATCTCGCGGTCCGTGAGTTCGAGCCCCGCATCAGGCTCTGGGCTGATGGCTCGGAGCCTGGAGCCTGTTTCCGATTCTGTGTCTCCCTCTCTCTCTGCCCCTCCCCCGTTCATGCTCTGTCTCTCTCTGTCCCAAAAATAAATAAAAACGTTGAAAAAAAAAAATTTAAAGAAACTAAACAAGAGACATGTAGAACCCTTTATCGCAAAACCAGAATGAATGACTTTCAAACTGGTCAAGGAGGAAAAAATAGGCAGCGATGCTTAAAAGCAAAGGACTAGATTAAGGGGTTCTTTAGAAGGCCCTGATGCTGGACTAGCTATCACTGTCGCCTTGGTGGAGGGCTCACAGCGCATGAAAATAAAAGATGACGTAAGGAGAGTGGCTTGCATGAGTCATCTAAGAATATTCTGTGTCCCTGAGGAAGCTGAAGAACCTAACCCTTGAATGACATCTAGAAGAGCAGTATACTGGTAAATAAAACCTTAGCTGGGCCCTGTACTCAAGTTCATGACTCTGAAACTGCTTGCATAGTAAAAAGCCCCTATAACAGGAAGTTATCCCTTCCTGGGCACAGACTACAAGGGACTGAATTCAGCAAAAAGCAAGCAGACCCTCCTACCTGAACCTCTCACGTCACTTTGGCCATTACTTACCTTGCCATTTTTATTTAACCACCACCACTGGGATTTTTTCCACAGGATAGTCTTTAGGATGATGAATGAGTCAAGAAAATGTGTGTATCATCTGCACACGCTTTCCTGGGCTGTACCATCAAAACTCATACAATTTATTTTTAAAAATAACTAACAGTTGTTTCTAAAAGATTATTTCTAGCATCTTCTTCCCATCTCTACACTGGGAAAAAAACATTCTTTTTCACATACTCATCTTGCTCAGGACATACCTTCTGCTGGATCCAGCAAGACTGTCCTAGGATCTCTACCTCTAAATCATGGCTCATTCTTGCTGGTTCCCCCAAATCCAATACCCTTCCCTTCTGCTTGAGTAAAATCCTCTAGTGCAGAACAATATTTGAAAGAGAGGAGAGGGCCTATAGAATCACAAGTCTCAAGAAGAGTTTGAAGGATTTTATATCAAATATAATTGGGCTAAAATATCTAGCTCCAGTTCCAGGGAAAGAAAAATTGACGCAGGCAATGAGAAGACCAGGAAAATTCTTTCTTTCCAAAAAAGACCAAGGTGAGTGGTGTTAGATGATTTGATCAACGGCAGAACATATTTTCTGCCAAAGAATAAAGCAGATTTCTTCTTTCTTTTAGTTACTTCCCACAATGTAGGTTCTAGGAGACTTAAGGTAATATCTAAGCCAACCACCAAAAGATGCAAAAATCAGATGTGGAATTATGCAGCAAACTCCAGCGTTGCTAGGAACTACCTCTGAATGAGTTCAGTAGTATATGCTTACATTTCTGATGAACAAATGTTTTTCTTGGCATGAGAAGAGGGAGATGGGTTAGTTGACTAAGTTCCCAGGACACAGAAAGCTTACACTTGAAATGTTCTTTAATCCTTGGCACATGAAACTGTGGCTAATTCAAAAAGTCACAGAAATCTCAGGCAGGTGGGTTCTCTGGGAAGGGTCTTTCACATGATACTCGACTTCGGGGTGGTGGTGATTCTGGAGGTTTCGAATTTGCCACTGACACCAAGTTCTAACAGCTTCACGTCCAAAGACTGCTGGGCGTGTAACAGAAGATACAGAATCATCTGTACCACTGCACCACTGGAGCTGCAAACCTCTAAATCTTTCTAGTAGAAATGCCATTCTTCATAAGAAGCATTAAAATAAACTCTAGATCATGTTTTAATGTAGAAAGTCTGATGTCAAAAAGGGAAGGTTAGTATTCTCTGGTCAGATAATTTTGTGACCAGCAGAACCTATTAAAAATTACGGTCAAGCCATTAAAATTATGCCTTGTATCCCATGTGCTAGAAATGGTGTAAATCTTTATGCTTCAGAATTATTCACTCTAGAGTCTCCATTTCATTATTGTCATTTTTAAAGAAACCACCTCTTCTTTCTTTCACCCCAAGAGAAATCTGATTGCAATTGGAACCTGTGTGGAAGGTCTGATGCCCTAGCAACTAATTGGATCCTCTTAAAGGTTGAATTTTATGTCTGACCTATTTAGAAATCTGAAAAGCTTCTCTTTGAAAAGCAGGCATCTCAGATCTTAATTTTTAAGTGTCAGGTATTGCCGCAGTCAAGGTTAAATGAGTTGATAGCTTGGCGCTAGACTCAACATAATTCTTAGAGAAGATTTTCTTTTAAGCTTAAATGTAATTCACGGGCTAATATTTAAAAAAATTCTATCTAATGCCCTACATTTCACATATGAAATAAAGAATATATTTAGGTCAAGTTATGTTTTAGGTGGCATCTAGGACTAGTCCACGTTAAATATAAAGGTTATAATGACATTTATTAAAGACTGGATTAATTTCATGGGTATTGCTGTAATCCCCACTCTCCTCCCCCAGTTACCTAGGGCAGAGGTCAGCGACACACTGCCCAGAAGCCAAATCTGGGCCTTCCCTGTTTTTGTACATAAAGTTTTATTGGGACACATCCAAGTCCATTTACTTACACAGTGTTTATGGTTATATGGCTCACAAAGCTGGAAATATTTTCTATCTGGCCTTTTCCAGAAAAAGTTTGCCCATCCCTGGCTTATCTATAAATTACGTAGTCTAAGTCTCATAAAAAGCATCTCTTCTAACCAATACATTGTGTTAAAATTCTGGCGGGTAAAATTTGGGGGTAGAAGAGGTTATTGACCCAGGAGTTCTGTTGGTCAGTTTCATTCTACAGCTTCTCTGGATTTGGATTTCACTGCAACTAAACACGATTTTGTTTTGCTTTGGTTTTTTGGTTTTTTTCAAAGATATGGAGAACAAGCCAGCCGCCTCCAGGGTCAACGACTGTGTACATTTGGCTCTGCTACCAGGTGACCACACTAATAACGTCACACCTCTCCAGCTCTACTACACTTGCTGTGTCCTTCTGAGAGTTAGAAAGGCTTATACTGTGTTTCAACCTTCAGTTTCCCACCTCTAGAGAAGGTGTGGTTATACAGGGAACAATGACCTGTTTAAAACACTTCATCAAGGTAGATCTTTTCCTCTCACAGAATATATCAGAAAAATCTCTGTTAAAGCAGTCCCTGAGGGTTCATCTTTACGAGATTTGCCTCTTGAACTTTACTCTTAAATGGGAATGAAATAAATGTACCCCCCTAAATTTGGTTCTGTGGGGTTACTTAGACATAAGGGACTCAATATAAATTAACTGAATTGAAAATTGTGATGTCTCCAAGAAACCGCTGGTCATTCAAAAGAAGTATTCAATATGTACTTATACCTAACTGTCCCCATTAGAAACCAGGGGACAGAACCAACAGCATACCCATGAGTGCAACAGAGCACTGAGGAAATCATCAATAGAAGAGTTACCAGAGTAGGGGCGCCTGGGTGGCTCAGTCGGTTGAGCGTCCAACTTGGGCTCAGGTCATGATTTCGTGGTTCACGAGTTCGAGCCCCACGTCGGGCTCTGTGCTGACAGCTCAGAGCCTGGAGCCTGCTTCGGATTCTGTGTCTCCGTCTCTCTCTGCCCCTCCCCTGCCTGTGGTCGCGCTCTCTCTCTCTCTCTCTCTCTCTCTCTCAAAAATAAACATTAAAAAAACATTAAAAAATGTTTATAATTAAAAAAAAAGAATAGAAAAGCCAACTGAAAAGTTCTAACAGAAAAATCTTCTACTAACAGAAAAAAAAAATCACAAAGCTCCTTACAACATTTTTCTGCTAATTCCTAACAGCATATAGACTTCCCCATTGGGCAGACTGTATCGAGACCCACACTGTAAAGAGAAAAAGGTAGCATGACCAAAAGTTCATGGTGTTTTCCCTAGGTTGACTGAAGAACTATATTATCCTCATTCACCTTATTTATTTTGTACCTGGTCTTATTGTCTTAATTTTTGTTTTAAACACATCACAGTGGCTATTCCTAAAGTCGGCAGTTCCACACAGCGTATCTGGGTAGACAGAAGAAACAAAATAATCTGTTCTTTTGGGAAAATTCAAGGGAGGAGAACAAGGAAATGTCACCACTGGCCTGACTTACAAAGCATATAGCTCAACTTTAAATGACATGGCCACTGCCCATGTATTGCACAGCTTCTGAGACCCAAACAAATCTCCTAACTAAACTCTGCTATGCTAGTTTCTTTGTGATTTTATAGAGGTGCGTATCTATGTATTTTTCTGTACTGAATGCAGAGACTTGGAAAAAGCGTGATAAAACCAGTCCTATATTTTATAAGGCAGAAGGAACCCAGTAAACACAAACACAGAATGCACTTCCTTTTGTTGACAACCTTATGATTTCCCCATAATGCATTGTTTAGAATAGCAATTATGTGTCATTTCCCATTATCCTACACACAGAACCACCGTTGCTTTTCCTTCCAACAACTGATCGCAGAGAATATAGAAAGGATTCTTGTGCTGGTGAAACATGTCAAGACTGACAGCCCAGAGCCCAAGAGCCCTGTTTATGTACAGAACCGGTGTGTGGCCAGGCAGCTGGGTGAAGCCTCCCCTCCACCTTCTCTCGGATCCCCTCCCTCCCTCCCTCCCTCCGGGCTGGGAGGGAAAGCAGCTTTGGAAGAACCTTCTTTTCTCAGCCTGTTTCCTCTTGCCAGAGAAGACTGGCTCGCTCTCAAGACTGCAAGCATTTGACCACTGCAAATAACAGTGAGCATGTCAACTAGTTTTATTCACATCCCTCGCTAGGGAATCGGAAAGCCAAGGACACACTGGTGATTTCCCTGGTTTTATGGATCTCTACTCCCCCCAGGCCTGCAACACATTTTCGGTGCCTGTGTTCACAATGTCCTGGCATCTGCAGTGTGGGAAACCCGAACTGAGAGCCAACAGCCCCACAGCTTCTCCCTATTAAAATGTGCAATTGGATTTCACATGCGTGTTTCAAACACCATTCAAGGCATGATTTACAGGCTACTGTCTAGCCCCACAGCTGTTTTTTCATGCCCTAGACTTAGTCGTTTCTAGGAATCCACCACTCAGCCCCCTAGCAAATAGTCACCCCAGTCTCAAACCTCTTTGGTCATTCCTGGCCATCCAAAACTAGGCAAGACCCACGGCAACGGTTCAAGACAGTATTTATTAAACGAATAACTATTACTCTTTCCATGGAGTTACTCGCTCATGAGAATAGCCCATTTGATGTCTTCTTTCTGTTTACCCGCCTTCTAATCAAGCTTTTTTTTTTTAAATCAAATTAAACTAATCATCGCTGACCCATTGATAAAGGTTATTTATATACATTAAAAATGGTGTAGGTCCAATGACTTCTGTGTGGGCCTCACTACAGAGCTGCCACCAAGGGCTTTTACGGTCGCTGTGTTCTTTCTACAGAAGGGAAAAGAAAACACTTTTATATATTGCAAATTATCTTCCTGTGCTCGAATAAAGACAGACTCTCTGTGTTCAGCAGAAAGTTAATATCCTACCATCATGTTTCTGCAACCACCCACCCCAAGGTCCTGACCTCATCTTCCAAGAATCTGAAATCACTCCCCAAAAAGGTTAGACCTCAGGCTTAGGGTTATGTTGGTTCAAAACCATGCTGACAGTCTCCTCTATATGTTTGGTCTTAAGCTGTCGGAGGACCAGAATCGTTCTGTGTTCATTTATGCTTCTTCCGTGCCCAGTGCAGCTTCTTGGCAGAGTAAGGTCTCGGGTACACTGAGGGATCTGTGGGATTCCCTTGCCCTGTGACTGAGGCCCACCTTTCAAGGGAGGAGGACAAAGGGGGAAAAAAGGTGTGCTATTGAGACAAAGGTCCCAGGAAAAGCCCTTGCTGGAAATGGGGTATGGACGGATCAATTTCACCCAAATGGCTCCGCAGGTATAGCATCCATTTCAGATGAACACACTTAATTAAAAACCATGTTAATAAATATCCTACAATTTACGTCCAATGATATTTTGCCCTTTGTTGTAGCGTACCAATCTCTTCCGATGAAGAGAATCTCAAGGTCCTATTTCACATGTGCTCCCTGCCTCATCCCCCGCCCCCCACCCCCAGTTCTGAGACTCCAAGTTTCCCAAGAAAACAACACAATATGCACCAGACTTCCTCCTATACTTTAAACTAATGCACAGCAATTGAGAAGATTCACTTTATTACAAGCCACAGTCATAATAACAAAGCCTATCCTTGTTAAACCAAAGTCCTTTAAGACAGGAATACCGGTAAGGAGCACTTGTGTTTAACACAGCATTTGATGACTGAAAAGGCGGGCCACCAAGTTCCCTAACTCGATAAAGGCAGCTCTAGTCTCGGAATTCCCCTGCCCTTCTCCTTCCACAACTGTCTTTCTGCAGACCTCAAGAAGGAAGATTATTCGTTGACTCTTTTGATAATCTGATAATCAGACCACGTTGACATGTTGGGCTGTCAGATCTGCAGGTTACCTGAAGAGACTATCTTTTTAAACCTTTAGATAACTCCAAATTCATACTTCTTAGAAATGGCCCCAAAGGCCAAAAGTGCAATGAAAGGATGAAAATCACAGCAATGAAATGACCATTTATTAAATACCCACCATGTGTCAGATGTGCTGGGCGTTTAATGCGTGTGCCTTTTCTCCTTAATCTCTCAAGATAATCAGTGGAGGGAGTATCGTTATCCGATTCTATGTGCATGCAGAAGACTGCCCGGGAAAATACAACTGGCATTGAGAGAAGTCAGACTCGAAGCCAAGCCTTTGTTGCAAAGAGCCCATGAACTTTCCTTCCAGTCCCACTAAGCTCCTCCCAAGAATGAAACAGTAGACCTTGGGAACAGTTCGTTCCCAGACTGGGAGGAACTCGAGCTGGTAGTAGATGTCTGGTTACTGGAGGTGCTGCAAAGGGGATTCGAGCACGAGAGGCAGGGAAGGAGCAGCTCTCGGGTCTTCCACATCCCTGAGAATCTGCACGCTTCCTGCTGTCCTAAGCACCTGATTCCGCGGTCACCTGAGGTAAGCCGAACGACCAAAACGCCTCTGTTTTTCTTGGTCTGGTCAAAACAATAAACCAGCCTTTTGCTCCACCTACACCCTACAGCTTTGGGTACGCGGCCAGTGAGGAGACTCCTCCATGGCTTCCTGTATTTCTTCTGAAGCTCCAAGCCTGGGCAGTTAGACCCTCCTCCCAACTGCTACTTCCTCAACATCCTCTGGCTCTAAGAAATCACATTACCCCCAAATTATCTTGTGACGGAATCAGACATACCTGCCCCATCCACTCCCCCTTCCCTCTCCTCCTCTGTTTCCTGTAGAGCGGAGAGGGGCACCCAGACATACTTCATGGGTTTTGTTTTTGTTTTTGCTCTTTGAAACAAGACGGGACATAAGTAAGTAACTAAGTAAACAACGAAATAAGTCTGCCTGGCGTCCTATCCACTTTCTTGCTTGCAACCACACAGAAGACTCCAACGCTAGTCCATCCACACAGCCAACGCTCGCATGAGTCTAGACTGACATTTCTGCCATGGCACCAGACACTCACCGAGGGCACTTCACCTTCCCACTCCAATTTCTCTACGGTTTCAACCTTTCCACATTTCTTCCTTCACTTGAACCGTCAGGTTTTTGTATACGATTTTCCTCTAGAAAGAATGACTGGCAATTGATCCCAGCCCTCCTCAACCTTAGGTGGTTAGCTGGGGCTTGGGAGCCCAATATTACCATTAGAGTCTTCTACTTCTTCGGCAGGGGTGGCTTTCTGGGAGGAGTGGTGAGCGTGTGAGGAGAGCAGACTGACAATCCGTGGCCTGGGGAGGGTCAGGGCTTTTCCGTGGACCTTGAGGGAGTGTTCCTTCAACTGGCTGATTGTCATGGTGGAAAACGAGCACCAAGAACACTTGTAGGCATGTTCACCTGGAAGACGATGGCAGGAAGGGGCAGAACACGAAAAAGAGGGAAGGGTATAAGGTGGGGTGGAAAACAAAATGACATAGTTAAGTCACGCGAGAGAAGAGAGAAGTATCTCTGCAACTTCATGGTCTAAGAAGCCCTCACGGACCAACTACCTGCCCCTTCCCACAAACACAACACTCCTCTGGGATTGAAACTCTTCAATGAGCTCTGTGATCAAGTGGCCTGGTCCCTCTTCATTTCGTGCTCTACTTACAGGGATGAGCCTATGAACTGATTCCCCAACAGGGAGTGAAACCAAATGCCCATGATCCCTCCTTCAGAAAGGTGTCCCAGTCTCTCGTTCTCCCTCTCTCCACTTGAAAGGACCATGTTGGCTTTCATTCCAGGGCGCTTTTTATCATCTGCAGAATATGATACGCTTAATTCTTACTCCAAGAGCCTATCAGGGGCTTTCCAAGCACAAGGTAACTAAGCACAAGCTCTTTTGTGCTATTTTCATTCTTTACGTCTTTGCTGACTATACACCTCCTCAATTCCACACACCCTAGTTTTTTAGGGGTTTTTTTGTTTGTTTTGGTACCAGTTCATAAACCTCAGCATAAAACTCCATGTTCCTACCTGATCAATAGTGCAGAAATGAGTAAAAATAAGTCATTTCATTTTTTTCTTTAAGTTTTATTTATTTATTTTGAGGAGAGGAGAGGGGAGAGAGAGAGAGAGAGAGAGAGAGAGAGAGAGAGCATGCATGGGGGAAGGGCAGAGAGAAAGGAGAGGGAGAGAATCCCAAGCAGGCTCCACACTGTCAGTGCGGCACCCAACACAGGGCTTGATCTCATGAACCATGAGATCATTACCTGAGCCAAAATTAAGGGTTAGATGCATAACTGACTGAGCCACCCAGGCGCCTGAAGTCATTTCTTTAAAAGAGAGAAAGATAGTTGTATATGTATAAACGTGTGTGTGTGTATCTCCAATATTCTTCTATAAACAGGACATTTCAGTAAAAGTAGGCATTTTTAATTATTTTTATAGCACTGAAATACGGCACAGATTACTACGATCCAACAAGACAATGATTTACCTTTGCCCTAAGTCAGCTTTTAAATTAACCACATTTTAAAAAGCCAGGCTGTGAAACGGGCATGCTTATGTTGTTGGACAAACACTGGTTACATCGACTCAGAAAGCAATTTTGTTTTCTTATGACAATAGGCTCACAATGCTCACGTTTGCAGCTAGATAGCTGCACTTCTCAAGAGTTCCTATTAAGAAAATATTCTTTAATTTTCTTTAATGTTTATTTTTGAGAGACAGAGAGAGACAGAGTGCAAGAAGGGAAGAGGCAGAGAGAGGGAGGGAGACACAGAATCTGAAGCAGGCTCCAGGCTCTGAGCTGTCGGCACAGAGCCTGACACGGGGCCCGAACTCACAAACCGTGAGATCATGACCTGAGCTGAAATCGGATACTTCACCGACTGAGCCACCCAGGTGGCCCTAGAAAACACCCTTTAATACATAGGGATTTCTAGGAGTATGGAAGCAATTAAGTAAACACCAACACAGCTTCTTGATGAATAATCATTCATTAAAATAAATTCTTGAAGAATTTATAAATATTTTAAAGGGTGGAATATATAAGAATTTATAATATAAAAAGCAGCAAAAAAATAAAATCCTGACACTCAGAAAAACAAATAAAAAGGCACAATATATTGTAGATTAAATTATAATCACAACTGTTAAAAAATCATTATAGAGGAAATGGTTGAAAGGAAATGTTATCAAATGTTAACAACAGTGGTCTTCAGATAATAAGATTATGGGTGACTGGCTATTTCTTTCATTTCCAAAATTTCTCTAATGAGCATGAGTTTTTCCACATTTATTTTTAAGGTGAAGTTTTAAAACCGGAGGAGAGGAAAGAGAAGGAAGAGGAGGGAAAAAAAGGAGCAGAAAAGACCTTTAGCAATGAAAGTCTTGCAGGCCAGCGGAAACGACCTGTGGACAGATGAGAAGGGAAACCCCTGCCCCTGCTTGTACTGAGCTCAGGCGGTTGCTTCCCGGCCACCTTGAAAATCACTAAGTGGTTTCCCACGTGAAGTGAGCACAGCATCTCCAATTCTGCCTTAAGCCTCTGCTTTACCGCTGATGACTCCCAGAGCATGTACGGCCAAGAAAGCCTTGAAGAGAACCTTGAGTGACGCAACGAGCTATAGCCCAAGGCAGAGGAGAAGTTCACAGTCAGATGACCCAAACAAGAACATCAGTCACTTGTCGCCCCAGCTGTTATCCAGGAGTCAGGATAATGGCGGCTTGTGAACAATGGTGTTTATTACTATGATAAATATGAATATATATAATATTAATTACAAAATAACATATACATGTAGATGTTCATATATATTAATGACTGTATTATAATACTATTACCTTCCTTAGTCCATTTAAAAAATTTTTAATGCAAGCCTGCCACATGAACCTGGTTGGGTAGTTGCAAGTAGCACATCATAAAAGAGAATTCAAACCCAGATTATCCGATCAGACTATAGGATTTCCACCCTTTAAAATAAAACAATCCATCCAGAATAGACAAGAGGAGTCAAGAGTTCTGGAAAATGTGTTTGGCTTTCTCTAAGTCAAGCCACTCTCAGTGGCTAAAAGCCATGCCATGGACACCAAGGTTCCAAGGTGTGCAGAGAAACAAATTACACTGTGTCCCCACCCCACTTCCCGCTTTCTGAAGGCTTCCTTCTCGTCAACCAGTGAGTACAGAAGGCCAGTCTGCTTGGTCAGCTCAGTGCCCTGGAGTCAGCAGGCAGCCTCTGGCACTCTTTTCAAGTCCTTCCCACAGGCCAAATCATTTACCCAACTCCCACCGCTTAAAGTGCTTTTGACAAGGAGACCTATGAGAAAAACTCCCCAGGATGGTGTCCCAACTGAATAATTTACAATATACACACATTAGGAAGTAGTGGTTTGAACCCTGAAGCTTCTTACTCCATAGCCTTTAGAAGAATTTTCCTGAAAATATAAAAATACTAACAGATGAACAGAAGTCCATATAGCCAGTCTCCCCGTCCCATCCGCAGCCCAGTGGGGCGTAGGGCAGCTGGATGGCCTCAGTGGCTTTACTCCATTAAGCCAGACCAACAGGACCCAACACCAGGAAAGGTGGTCCAAACCTGAGAGGGCCACGGGGTGCTGTGGAGCTGGGCTTCTGCGAGTGACTGACGACACCACAGAGAGGCCCCCAGACCCCACTCCACTGCCTTTCCTGCAGGACACCTCTTTCCTCTCTTGGCTGAGCTCTGATTTTGCTACCTGTGGGCATCCTCCATCACATGCAAAAAAGAGAGAACAGCAGCATCTTGTCAGTGATAAGGATGTAGGTTTTTGTTCTGGAGTCAAATTATTAGTGAATGATCTACATGGCCTTGAATAGGTCACTTAATTTTGAGTCTCTGTATCCTCATATGACACGAAGGGTGACAACACCACCTACCCTTTAGGACTGTCATGAGGATTAAATAGTATGATGAATATAGCATGCTTAGTGCAGAGCCTGGCAGGTAAGGGATGCCCATGAGGCAAGCGCAATGAGATGGAACAACAGAGTTACAGAGACCAACAAAGCTCCTGGACACTCATGACCCACAGTCATTTCTTATCTGATGTACAGCAACATATCAAAGGGCATCTCATGAGAAATCTCACATGTCTTGAGTACTTTGTCCCTCTGAACTTCCTCAAGATTATACTTTTATTTTAGTTGGGAATTATCTTTAGTGGATGTAACAATTCATGCATTCCCATTAGAAGGGCTGGGTGATTTAGAAATTCCTCTAAAAACCAAAACCTGTTAGTAGCATTAATCAACTATGACATGGGTGACATGGGCTTGGTAGCATTTTGGTTTTGGGTGATTCTGTAAGTTTTCTTTGTGTTTCTTCATTAGATTAAAATAGAAATGAGCACGCAACCATGTCAAGAAAACCTTCTCATGTGTGGGACAAGAGACTGAATTTCACTCAGGGAAGACCACTGGATTTCCAATTCAGAGAACCTGTGCATCAGGGAGCCTAACTCACCAGCATGAGCTTTGAGTATATGTGTTTTCAGCCGGCTGTTATAGGAGGACTTGAAGGAGCAGAGTTTGCATCGGAATGGTTTATGGTGTCCGTGGTGAGTTTGCATGTGGCGATCCAAACTTGATGGGGCAGAGAAATAGAAGAGAAAGAAAAATGACAGGATTATCAATTACATGTATTTTCTCACTGCCCTTTTCTAGCAATCCCATTTCTAAGGTGTTCAAAGTCATTTTGTTACTTTCCAAGGGCAATGCTTACCCAAAACAACAACAAAAATGGCAAGAGTGGCCGCACCTGTTCCAAAGGGAGGGGAGGCTAAGGGAAGGAAGAGATCAAGAGCCTTTTTGGATTGAGAGACCTGGCAGTGCGAACAGGCCATAGTAAACCCTCATTTTCCCTTCTCTAGAAGCATGTAGAATTGGAAGAGGGCATCCGAAGACAAAAGGTAAAATATGGAGAATTCAAGTTTTCTGCCAAGTCAGTGAGGACTACCTATCAAATAGTCCTTTAACTTATTTCCAAAAAAAAAGGAGTTAGAGAAATTTTGCATTTAAAAAGGACTTTCTTTTTAAACCTCAGTCCTACATCCGTGGGGAACACTCAAGAGGGGAAGGGAAGTGTCAAAGTACTTGAGCTACTTGCAACGGACTGTCATGTTTCCAACGCCTTTGTAAATATGGAGGCAAAGTGCAGGTGTGTTTGAAGAAAGTCATGTGATCCAAAGGCCCAGTCATCCCTTCTGATAAACAAAACCATGTTCACTGTACTTCAGTCTTCCAGAGCAACTTATAAAGAAGTTATTTAATTATAGTGAACTCCCAGTATTTCATAATGATTGCTAAAAAAAATAATAAATCTACCAAACAAGGTGTGGGAAGAAGTTCTAATTTGTACCAGTGCCCCAGAGAACTAGGTTCCCTTCTAAATGACTCACATGGGATCGGTGCTGCTTACCATTTAAATACATAATGTTCTCCTGAGCTCCAGCACTTTCAATTGCCTCCAGACCTCTCCCTCTGGGTGTCCTTTAGCTTCCTTAAACTCAACTAGCCCTAAACAAAGCCATCGGTTTTTCTCCTCTGAAACTAACGCTCTTCCTCATTTCCTTGCTTCTATAGAGGACACGACCGTTCTCAGTCAACCAGACTGAACCCCTAGGTGCCCTCTGTACTTTACTTTGTCTCTCATCCCTCACTCCCTGCATGAAGGCAATTTGTCCAAGTCATGAAGATCCGACTTCCTTCAACCATTCCCAAAGTCCCATCCGAACTTCTTGGATCAGCTACTATGACTGCCTTCTAATTGCTCTCTCCCGTCTTTTTTTTCAACTCAAGAGCATGAGCTATGGAGTCAGGCTGGTTGGGATCAAACCCCAGCTAATGCTTATAAACCATGTGGCCTTGGCAAGTTACATAAACCTCCTCACTTTTCTTACCCACAAAATGGAGACGGTCATGGGACGACACCTCGCTGGGCTGATTTAAGAATAAAGTGAGATAATACCTGAAGGCACTTAGCGTGCTGCCTGACACACAGGAAGGCTCAGTAAATGTTAGCAATTATGACTTACTCCTTTCAGAGACTTCCTTTTGCCAGTACTATAAATGACAAAGTATTATTTCCACATTCGAAGACTCCAAATATGGTCTCTACTCAAGTATTCAAACTTTGTCTTCCATTATTCTTTTACCTAGAATTTACAGATTAGTGACATTGGACCGCCAGCTGGGCCCCCACGAGCTTCACACTCTGCTCCACAGCCTTATGCTCTCATCCCTTCCTCCAGGTTGCACATCCCTTCCGAACTCTTCAAGTCCTGTCTTCCTACTTTAAGACTCGACTCAAATGCTCCCTACTCCGTAAAACCTTCCCGATTCTTCCACAGTGGGTGGATCACTTCCCTTCTTTGAAGCTTCATAGCATTTTATTGCTGTATTTTTGAAAGATATGTGCCTTATTTTGCTGAGTCATTTGTGAGCTTGCTGGCTTGATTTATAACTCAACTAGACCCTAAATTCCCTTAGCGCACTGACCATGGTCTCTTCATCTTTTGTATTCCCCTTTATATCCACACTCCCAACGCCCCCAGCACATTGCTTAGCACAGGGCGGATCCGTGTATGCGCTACGATTTGTTGAGATTCTACGGGGTGTCAGAAAGCAGGCTAGATGCTGCTGAATAAATACTTCTTGAACTCGTGAGAAGTACACAGTGGCTCTGATGACACAGATGAACCATGAGGCTCCGTAGAATAAAGAGTCTGTAACCCCTCCTCCCTCTGTAAAAGCATCGCCTCCTCCTCCCTTTCAACAACTAACTGCACTTTATCTTTTTGAGAAGCAAACAGCCCAACATTTATTTTAATTATCGTAAAAATAAACAGCAGGTCAGTCTCGCAATCGGTCACCGCCATCCAAGACAGTGGGACACATTGTTGCACGTGTACCTCTCTTACACAGTTCAAAGACAAAGGCAACAAACGGTGGCTTCTTCTCAGAACCATCGCTTTTCCCATCACCCCCGAAAGCCTTACACAACACCCCAAATCTACAATTCCAAGGCTGTGATGGGCCTCGGGCAGCTCCTTCTCCTCACTGGCCCTGTCCTTCAAGCATCCCTTTGGCATCAGTAACTTCTTTACTTTTCAAGATCTTTTTCAAGATCAAGCAATGATCCTTTGGTCACGTGGGTCGACAGTCCTAATTTTACCTCCTTAGGCCACTCAGTTTCCCAAATGGAACTTTATTTCCTCAACTGATGATTCGTTTCTGGGTGAATGTCTGACAGATACACCAGGACATTTGTCTGCTTCCTGGTCTTCCCTCTTGTAAATCATAGCAGTGCCTCCAAAATACTCATTTAAAAAAACGCCTGTATTTACCAGGCATAGTTAATGTTAGGTAACCTCCTATTCTCAGTCCCATTTGACAGACAAGGTGACTGAAGCTCAAGGGAACGTAACCAACGACACAGCAGGCACAAACCTTGAGCGGGGCTTTCTGACTCCTCCAAGCCTCTCCTGCTCTAGCTTAGCCGAGCACTAGCTGACCGCTACGGCATCTCCTCCCCGTCACCCGCTTGCGATCACTCGATAGCACTTACTTGTGCCTGAAAGCGGAAACAAAGGAGCAATACTGGCAGCTGTACTTGTCCTCGCGGGTAAACATGGCCAGGGCCAGATGGCTCCTCTCATGAGAACGCAGCCCCTGCATGGACATCAGGACTCTGTCACATTGACTACAATGGTATCCCCCCGGCCGGGTTTCATCCTCCAACATTCCATCAAGCAAGCAGTGTTCACCATCCACCCGGTCCACCAGGGCGCCAGTGGCATCTTTGGCTGCTTCCAATCCATCCAGGAACAAGTGGGAGGGGTCTTCGGCCTCCTGCTAAGAGAACCACACACACACACATGCCCCACCAACAAAATAAATATCCAGCATCATCGTCTCCAGCTCTCCTCCTCTCCCTTCATTCTCCCAAACTCCTCAGGACTTCCTGGTAAAGCTTCCTCCCCTACCTCTCCAGCTCCCCCTAGAGGGAGGGCAAACCCGACTGCCACTCTTCATGCAGTGCTGGTGATCTGAGGACACGGCTGCTACTGCCTGGGAAGCATGAGAGAGGGGTTCTCCCAACTGTGGAGACAGTTCACTCACTTATCTCCCATCTTAAATAGAACACACTGCAATCCCACTCGAACCGACAGAAGGCAGGGTTAGGGTGATGGCTCAGAGAAAAGAAAGGAAGGAAGAAAGGAGGGGGAAAAAAGCAGAGCAGTCTGGGCATCTAGGAGCCGTGGGCCCCCCTTAGAAGTGAAGGAAAGGGGCAGGATCCTGCCCCTCGCCATCCGTGCTCACCCCCACCCTGCGAGGGGTGACTTCACCCACTGACTGAAGGCTGCTGTCCGATCCACCGAAAAAATTAAGGAGCAGCCTGGTTCGAAGTCACTCATGTTTGGAGGTGACTCCGTGGGTTACTGATTACACACGAAGAGCTGCTCTGTCTCCCTCAAGTGAGTCCAGGAAACAAGCCTGGAACACACCGAGGTGGCGTGGAAGAAGCGGGCCGCCGTCGCCCCTGGGCGCCACCGTTCTGCGGACAGCCAGCGGGCTTCAGTCTTCAGTGAAGAAAAGCAGAGACTTTCTACGTCCATGCTACGTGGGCAAAATAGGACACAAGATCAAGAAGGGCAGATTTCACGTATCTAGAGAGAAAGAGCAGAGTCCTGAGCCCACTAACTTCTCTGCTCAAAAATACGCGCTTCGCCACGTCCCGGAAGGCAGGGGTGGCGGCATGGCTCCCGAAACGGGGGCTGCTATTTAGGAGTACGACGTTCAAAACGGGCGGCCTAGTGAAGGTCAGGGGGAGCAGGGGAGGCACTGGTCAGCGACAAACCGGGAAAGGGAACGAAGGAGACAAATCGGGTCAAGGGGTTCTCGGGGCCTGCTGTGACTGGGGGGCTTTTGGTTTTAGACTTCACATTTCTTACACTCCTCAGAGGACCCAGGGTAAGAAGTAAAGGATTCTCCTGGGCTCTCTGCACCGTCAGCCAGATGAGAACAGTTAAGAAGTCACGCAGTGGGAGGAGCAGAAGATGATGGGAACAGGACCCACTTGATTCCTTTCAAGAGCTCGGGCAACTTGGAAGAGCAAACACCTAATGGCACTAAATGCAGAACAGAAGGGCGACCCAAAGCCTCCTGTACCGAGAGGCCCAGATCTTCTGTTTCCACCAAACTATCCGCGTGGAAGGGAACCAGATCGAAACGCGACCAGGTCGAGACACGTAAGATGAAGAAGGTCCAACCTGCAAAAGAATCAAAACAAGCCAGACCGATCCAAGCACAGCTCAGGAATGCCCACATTCTGGGCCGCCCTTTCCTGAGCTGCTTTGAGCAACGGGGTTAATAAGTAACTCGAATGGCTCACACACAAGAGCGCTCATCCAGACCCCCCCGCCCCAGTTCTCACCTTCACGGCGGCGGACACGGCCGGGACGCTGCCGTACTGGACGTGTTTCCGGAGATGATTGCAGATGGCTCGGAGCGTCGGGTGCACTTCCACACAGAATTTACACTTGTAGCCCACCACCTTCCTCTCCTTGATCTTTGGCACCTCTTCTAAGTGACCAAAAGGCTGGTAAAATACAGTGGTAGCCATCAGTACTCCGAGCCCTCCCTCAAATGCCGGCATTTATTCTCGTAGCGTACTAGCAGATTTTATTTCAAAGCGGATTAGCAGGTTAAAAACCAAGGGAGAAATATGTGAGTATTTTTACATAACGAATTCGTCAGAGTCGTGGCACACTGCCTACTATGCAAAGTCTCCGGAACCCAAATATGTTACAGCTTGTGAGTAGAGAAGATTTCTGTGGAGAAGCCTCATCGTCACTGCCACCAGGTTATCTGCCTTTGAGACCAATTTCAACTACGCAGGTGAAACGTTGCACAGCTACGCCATTAGTGAACTTCTTGACCAAGACAAACAAACAAACAAAAATCTACTCCTGGAGATGTTAGGTTCATGTAGCCGACACTGCAGACCAAAACATGGCTGAGAGGTGCTAGTGACACCAAGAGACGGCCCACAGCTGCCTTAGAGAGCGAGCGTTGTCGTGTAACTAGGCCTCAGATAAGGCTACTTGGCAGAAGGAAATACAGAGAAACCACCCCGACCCTCCCCTGGGGAGCCTCGGGAGGGGGGAGCAGGGAGGGGAACAGGCCGTGGGGAAGGGTGAGCACAGAATGGGGGATAATCAGGCTCGAAACGTTTAATTGACTTATTGAGCTCTCTGGCAAGCTAAGTCACTAGGAAGCCTGTAGCAGTCTGGCTGGCAACGAAGAAGTGCATGTGGGCACCAGTGATGAGAGGCCTCCTGGGGGAAGGGAAATCAAAACATATCCTTACCCTCTCTTGTTTGAAATCTGCAAAAGCACCATCTGCATATTTCTGCTTGCTCAAAAGCTGTTTCCTCCTCTCCTGACGTTTGGCACGCTTCTGGAATTCCTCATTGTGAATGTTCAAGTGTGAGGTCAGCTCCGCTGTGCTTTGCAGTTTGCTATCACAGTGCTTACACTGGTAGGCGGGGCTCTGCAAGCGGGGGCCGCTGCCCAGAATGACGAAGTCCCTCTTCAGGTCCCGACTGTGGTGGTCAGTGTAATGCATACACAGCAGCTCCGCCGTGCTGAAAGACAGCTTGAAGCACTTGACGCAGCGGAACGGGAGCCACTCGATCTCCTGGGCCTCGCCTCCCTCCACCTCGGCTTTCTCGAAGCTGCCTCTCTCCTCCTCTTCCATCAGCAGCGGCTTCTCGTGCTCGTCGGCGTAGACGGCGGTGAAGTAGCCGCCCAGCTTGCTGGCGTGCTGCTTCTTGGGGAACACCCCCGGGTGGCGCTTCATGTAATGGGACACGATGCCCTTCTTGCTGAAGGACTGGAAGGAGCACAGGGAGCACTTCTTCTTCTCCACGGCCCGCCGGAGCTCCTCGCTGAGCTGCGGGGAGTCATCCTTGGGCGGGGACGGGATGATCACCTTGTTGGGCTTGTCGCTGATGGTCCTGGAGGCCGCCAGGCAGTGCGTGTAATAGGCGTCGATGTCGTGGCGCTTCTGGTAGTGGGCCGCCAGCCCTTTGCGGATGGGGTTGGTGTAGGCGCACAGGGCGCACTTGAAGAGGTTGTTCTTGCCCTCGGGCTGGGCTCGCACGTTGTTGTGCTTGATGCGGTAGTGCCTGGCGATGCCCTTCCTCGTGGAGCAGAAGTACTTGCACAGCTGACAGCGGAACACCGTGTGGGAGACCAGGTGCGAGGTAGAGAAGTGAGACGTGGACACGGGCTCCTCTCCCACCTCCTCCTCGGTGACGGACACCTGGGAGGGGCTCACCTCAGTGGTCATCTCGGGCTCGAGGGAGACTGGCAGCTTCGGGGGCGACTGGGAAAACACATCAAATTCAGGCTGATTGTGATACTTCTCGTAGTGGATTTTGAGCTTCTCCAAGGTGCCGTGCGTGTACGGACACAGTTTGCAGCGGTAGGCGCCGTAGCCTTGCTTGAAGATCCTGCTCGTCTCCTCCACGTCGTTCTGGGCGATGTCGGCGGACTGCTCCACGTCGTGCACGAAGTCCTCGGCGGTCACCTTGATGGCCGGGTGTCGCTTCTGGTAATGGGTCAGGACGCCGTGGATGCGGGTGTTGATGTACGGGCAATGCCTGCATTTGTAGACGGCGCCCGGGTTGATGTCGATGTCCTGGGCGAAGTCGGCAGCCTTCACCTTCATGCCGGGGTGCTTCTTCCCATAGTGGGTGAGGAGGCCGTGCAGGTTGTTATACTCGGACTGGCACACGGTGCACTGGTATGGGGTGGACGATATGGCGGGGTTGGCGGAGGCCAGCTGGATGCTTTTCTCGGGGGAAAGCCGGGCGTCCTCCGGGCATTCGGCATCCTGCTCGGGGAGCGGAGCGGGCATACTGTTGTCACAATTCACGGGGCCCACCAGCTCTTCGGACGGAGGGATGACATTCTCGACGGCGTCTTTCTCCTTGATGATATCCAGCAGCACCGACTCGTCACCGTTCATGGCCCAGGGATGGAATGCTTGGTAGTGATTGGTGATGTCCCAGATGGACATGGCCTCGAAAACACAGTCTCGGCATCTGTACGTTTTGGCTTCGGCGGGCATGGTGAGAGAGGGAGGGGATGGGTCGGGCCCAGCCCAGAGTTTGGTAGCCATGTAAGTATAGTCAACATAGTGCTCCGGATGCCTCCTCTGGTAATGTAGGAGCAAACCGCTGGGCTCTGTGTGGGAGTAGATGCACCACTCGCAGTGGTAGCCAGCTTCTATCGAGCCGTCTAGAAATGCCCACCGCATGATGGACGTGACTGTGGCCTTCAGGGCAGGGTGGTCTTTCTTGATATGCTTCCTCAGTGCATAGAAGTAGGGGGAGGTATACGAGCACTGCCTACACTTGAGCGCTCGCAGTTTGGTTTTGTCCCGCTCCACGGCAGAGGGGGCGACAAGCACACAGCTGGCAGGCTTCTTCTGGTTGCGGTCACAGAGGCTTCGGATGGTGGCCGTGTGTTGCCGGATCACGTCCGCGTTGGCCTTGAAGTCTCGGTGCTTCTTCTGATAGTGAATGAGTACACCTTTGACCGTCCGGTTCCCGTAATCACAGTGCTGGCAAAAGAACATCTCATTCTCCACAGGAGGGCCGTCTCTCTCAGAGCTGCTTCGGTTCAGCTGTTGCATGGGGGCGGGTGGCCGGGGGGAGCCTTGGGGCCCCTCGGACCCTCTCATCATTGCAGCTGTGGGAGGAGCCTGTCTGATATATTTGGCAGTAACCTTTATTTCTGGGTGTCTTTTCTGGTAGTGGACAAGCACTCCCACAACTGACCGATTGCTGTAGGAACAGTGTTTGCAGTAGTAAAGCTCAGTACTGAGGTCTGGTGGCGGGGGTTGTGGGGGGGGTGGGGAACCCATGTTGGACATTTTGGGAGACATTGGAGCACCCACCTCAAATGATAATTGAGAAAGGGCAGAGCCCCTGTCCACAGACACCATTCGCATGGTTTTCTGGATCCTAAAGTAGGAAGCCTTTTCTTCAGGGTGTTTCTTCTGATAATGAACCAAGACAGAATGCATGTTGGGGCTTGCGAACGAGCAAACGTCACAATCGTAAACGACAACAGTGTTAACTGAGGGGTCCTTCTGATTTTCACATTCTGGACTAAAGGTCTTTGAAGGAGTGCTTTTATTAAATGTAGCTGGCAGACCGCCACCGCGAGCCACGGGAGTGGAAGTCGCCATGCTCTTGGGGGCCGAATTCAGAATCTCCCTCAGCGTCTGGGATTCCGTACTCAGCCCTTCCTGCTGCTCCACGACGTAGCTGGAAAATATCATCGCGTTGTTAATCTTCACCGTGGGATGCATTCTTTGGTAATGTGGCATCAGGCTTCGGACATTCGGGCTCGTGTAGGAACAAAACCGACACCGGTAGATCAGGTCCGAATGGTCGAAGTTGAGTACATTCATGGCTTCTGGGTGGTGTTCGCCGTAGTGCTGCTGCAGGTCTTCAAAGTTGGTGTAATCGATGTAGCATTCCAGGCACCTGTACACTGCACTGTGATCGTTGGGGTCCAAGATGTACCTAAAGCTGAATTTAATGTACGGGTGCATTCGTTGGTAGTGGGTGCTGACGCTCCGGGCAGATTTGTTGTTAAAGTCACAGTGTTTGCAATAGTAAAGCCTTCCGGAGTCACCAAAGTCTGTGTTCTCGCTATTGTGCTCGGTTCCGTAGATAGGAGTCTGGGTGTTCAGCAGAGCGGTGTTGGCGACCTGGTGATCTTTCATGTTTGTTGAGGAGCCGTAATAATCCTCTTCGTCTTCAGACAGGGTGAGCTCAATCTCCGCGCCGTTGGTGGCGTTGTAATCGTGGGTGACGCTTCTGAAGTTGGGCTCCTTCTGGGGCTCCCCGGCATCTCTCGCCCAGATCTGCTGGGCCGAAAAGGAAGTGGCCACCTCCATGACTGGCTCCGTCGGCTCTTCCTCCCTGTCCAACTCCACCTCTATCTCCACTTCGTTGTCGTCCTCTTCCTCCTCGTCGTCCTCCACATTGATCACCGCGTCCTCCTGCTGCTTCGTTTGGTTAATTTTGCTCTGCAGGTTGCTGGCTATCTCGTCGATCCTAGTTCTCTTCTTCACGGGCGATAAATCGAGGGGAAAGTCATTGGCGAGCTTCCGGGAGGCCTTAGCTACAAAATTGTTCTTGGAGGACAACCCAAGAATTGAGGTCTGGCTTTTCTTCACAGTGTTGCTGGAAGAGGGGTGGCTGTCTGTCTCGCTTTCCAGTGGCAGGCTTGAGGGCTGCCCCTCGAATTTTGGCAAGTTGTCGCAGAACGAGTGTTTGTGCTGCTGGTGGACTCGCAGCCCTTTCAGAGTCGTGGTGGAGTAACTACACATGGTGCACTTGTAAGGGTGCAGGGGCGGGGCTGGCACGGGAGGCTGCGGCTGCTGCGTCGGTGCGGGCTGGGGCTGCGGCTGCGCCGGTACCTGGTGCGGCGTCTGTAGCTGCGGTGGCTGCGGCTGGGACGGAGGCGGTGGTGGCGGCGGCGGCGGCGGCGGTGGCTGTTGCTGCTGCAAGGGATCCAGCAGGACTCCTGACTTCCTCCCGTTGATGCTCGAGCTCTCGTAAGACACCACACCTTCATTCAGCGAGGAAGAAATGCTCTCACTCTGGGAATTCACGGCATCCCAATCTGACGCTGTACCCGTGTGACACTGTTTGTGAGCGCCGAGTTTTAACGAGCTCTTGCAAGTAAACGGACACTCGTCACATTTATAGACGGCAGTCTTTCCGGACAAGTGGATGTTTTCTATGTGACGGGAGATGCTGCGTCGATGCATAGTGAGGAAAGGACAAAAGGGGCACTGGAACCTATTCATGAACCTTCGGAACGGAATCCCCTTGGTCTCCAACAATTTGTTGCCATCTGAGCCCATCAGCTGCTCCGCAGACATGCCGGAAGTCTGGTGATCCATGGCATTTAAGCCATTCTCGCTGTCTATTTCGTTCAACTCCTCATCAGAACTGGAGTCATTCAGCATGCTGTTAGTTTCCAGGTCGGCAGAGGAGTTGGTCATGTCAGCCATCCCGTAACGCGATCTCTCCGCCAAGTTAACCAGGCCAGAGTTGTGAGGGGACTTCGGCTTCATCTGCGGGTAAGACACGGGTGAAAACTTGGAAGCGGACGAGGAATTGGGTCTCATGATGGAGTTACTGATGGAGCCGCGGAAGTTGGAGACGTTAGCGCTGGGCATCTCCCGGCTGGCAGCATTCATGGACAGATAGGTGGAATTGGAAGTGGGGCTGGGGGCGCTTTTGTTCTGCACTTCGGGGAGGTTCGTCCCTTCTTGCTGCTGTCTGAGGCTGGAAAGGATCTTGACCATACTGCGATGCTTCTTCATCATGTGGTCGCACCAGCGTTCCCGGCGGGGGGTCTGGTAGCTGCACCACTCACAGCAAAAGTTGCCTCGAGACTTGGTCAAAGGCTTGACCATAGACTCCAAGATGCTGCGCTCCACGACCTCTGCCGGCAGTTCTTTGCAGGGGTCCTGCAGAGACACGGGTGGGACCACGGGGTCTGGCATTGGAGCAGGGGCAGGGAGGGGAGCCGTGGTCTCCTTCAAGTTGTTTTTGTGATACATTTTCTGATGCTTAATGATTCTTGCCCTCCTCGGTGACTTGTATGTGCAAAACTGGCAAGAGAAGACCTTTCCAAATCCCTCGTGCATCATGATATTATAATTTAAGGATCCGGGAACAGGGGGTCCCGCCGAACTCCCTTCAGCTTGAGCTCCGTGGACCTTCCTTGTGTGTTCGATGAGGAGGTTTTTTGACCTGAAGTAGCGGACGCAGAACTTGCATTGAAAAAACTTGTTTGTTGGTTTGGGATTAGGGGCAATATGCTGACCGTAATATCCTGGACTGTGGCCATAGTAGCTTCCGGTCCCCAATGCGGTTGCATTTTGACCTAGAGAGAAAGCAGAAGGTAAATGAGAACAGAAAAGCAAACGAAAGAGAATTAAGAAATTCCATCATGCAAATCAGTTTTTCTTTTCAGTTATTCTTCATTAATAAACATCACATTCAGAAGGCCTAACGTCTCGAGATGAGGCCCTGAAGAGTATTAACGAAGCAGTGATGAACTAGACATATTGCTTCTCGCAGGTGAAGATACAGCGTTTGGCTTCAGGAGCAATACTCACCTCATGGCCATTAATGTTCCCTATAGCTATAAAAACACAAGTTCCACACGCTGCGATATTCATTCTAGAATTTTACCAGACACTCTCTTGTCCTCCAAATCGAAAGGGAACTGAGAAACATAAAGAAGCTGAAAGGGCAATAACCTAGGATGCTCCAGAAGAAAAACATGATGCCCAGACCACAAAAATGGCTCCCAAGGAGGAATAAACTTTGACAAAGCCACACATATCAAGAACCATGGCTACAGGCTAAAAGTAGACAAGCACCATGAAATAGATCGGATACGCCGAGATTCTTCAAGATTTACCTGATAAATCCTCTGCGATCGCAAATTCGTCCTTTATAGAGGAATACTCCACCTCTGTCTGATTACTGGCATTCATGGACCCGGATCGTGGCTCGTTAGCATTGTCTTCAGCAACATCAGTTGGCTGCAGAAATGCCGTGTGGACATCCTGAATGTGCGCCTTGAGATCTTCATAAGACGGGGCTCTGAAGTCACAGCCATCGCACTGAAGCACCTCCATGATCTGGGCCTACCTTCTCACATTAGGAACCTGTGACAGAAGTCAGAACAAAGCCTCTTAAGCAATGCACTAACTGCATATCCCAAGTTGATGGGGCTACAAGTCCATTAACGGAAAAAATTCTAACATCGGCAGATTTCCGTTACTGAACTCTGCCAGTTGGAACACTGGCCAAAGACACGCAACCAGAGATAATAGGGACAATGTCCTTGACTTTGTAACTTCAAAGAAGGGGGGAAAGCCCAAATAAACATTTTCCAGTTTGATATAATAAACGTATCTTGAAATGCCATTTGTCAAGGAAACCCTTAAAAGTCTAACCGTTTTAGTAGTTTCTGAATTTCTTGACTGAATTCAAATTTCTTGGTAAGTCAATACTGACTTTGATTCTGGCTCGGACCCATTTTTCTTTTGAACTAGACCCTTCTCAGAAGTAAAGAGGATTGTCTGTACAGAAGAAAGGACAAATTTCAATCTTCATTAGCTGTTTTAATGTTCTAACACCTTTCACCACCAAATGGTGAAACAGTATTGAAGTCTTGGAGTGGTGGTAGAGAGAGCTTTTATTATACCTTTTATCATTTGAATACCTTAACTGATATTGGGGTACACCTCTTTCCTCCTTTCCCCAAACAGTTTAGTTATGTGTGTGTGTGTGTGTGTGTGTGTGTGTGTGTGTTTCATAAGCTAAATGGTTATTTTGCTTTTTACTACCTACCAATTATAACCTAACAGCTTCTCCAATCTAATTAGGTCATAAAGTATTTCTCATGAGATTCTCAAACAACCAACTTTATATGACAATCCAGTTTCTAGTTTAAAGTCGCACCTTGGTACCTCGATTTACATTAAGGTAACAGACACAGTTCTGAAGAGGGGCTTCTAAGTCATGACTTTCTCTTTTCCCACTTCTCTCCTTCACAAACGTGAAGCGTATGCTCGCACGCAAAAAACTGTGAACCTGATGTAGAATCAAGCAAAACTTGCCCGGCTCCCTTCATTCTGGTATTCACTGTGTGACTGAAAGACATAGATGGCTTCACATTAATTCAATGGAAAGGCTCACCATTAAGAAGTTAAAAATGTATTAGAAGGTGCAGTTTGTCCTATCTTAATATATACCTTGAGTTGAGATACCCGGTTATTATCTTAATCGGTGAGTTAACTTCATTGAGCTCACCGCAAACTCTACTGAATCACCGTAATCTAGAACCAGATGTCCAAGAACTAAAGCTGTAGCCAAATCTTTCTATACTTTTATTGTACAGCAAGCTTCTATACTTTTCTGGCAAAAGGTAAATTGTTTCTGCAGGGGGAACAAAGTCTAGTGATATGTCAACGTGGAGAAAGGAGCCATTGCGGGCGGATTTTCTATGAAAGAATGCTCCTGCTGATAGCCTGCTAAAATAACTTCTGGCAAGTCGAGCTCTGGACAGACTGAGCTTGCAGAGTGAGACACAGATATTTACCTCCTCTTCTTTCACCCAGCAATTTATCCTTTTTCAATAAACACTGAACTGTGCACCAGAGTCTTTTCAGCTAACTAAGTCTCAATATTCCAGATACACAAGCTTTTATGCCTAAGCACCAACCCAAATTGTGTGGAAGAGGTTGCTATCAGCTCTGGATCAAATTACAGCAGTCACTGAGGCCCCACCCCACTTCTCCTTTCGCACAGTCCATTAGACCTGAAAACAAATTTTTCCATGGTGCAGACGACTCCTGCATTTAGAACACTTCACAGAAAAAAGCAGATCATCCAGTGTGCACTCCCCATCCCCCAAGCCTAGCCCTTTCATCTCAGCCAAACAAGCCACAGCTCTGCTGAATGTGTTTATCACACTTTCAAGAGATATGAGCTCCTGCGTCACTGAAGCTCTAAGACTCACTAAGCTGCCCTAGTCCTCTGAGCTTTAAGGAGCAGCCATTTTAGCTCAGAGCTTCTCCTCCGTGCACAACATGGCTTCTCTGGGATTCTGCTAGGCTGACAATCAGAAATGAGCAGTAGAAGAACAGGCTGGGCTCCTCCTATGCTCTTCTCCTCCCAACAAAGAATGAACTGTTTTCATTGCTTTCCGAAAGGCAGCACCTTTCTCCTCCTCAAATGTCATTCACCAAGATCTCGGAAGGTTCTTTTATCCCATGATTGATAAGCTTGTTCGTTAGTCCCAGCAGAGCACTGGTAATTGCAGGACGATATCCTGGACCAGACCCTGTTCCACAGGAGGATTTGGGGGTGGGTTGGGGGGACCTCCAGAATGCCTTGGCTTCTTGGGAGTCGTCCTTCCACACACAGAAGACATACCATCCGACTCTGCTTGCCAGATTCCAAAGTCTAATGACCTTTGTTAATCACCAGCCAGTCTGTCTGCATCAGCAGACCCTGCCAACAGACACACCCTTCAACACAAAGGCTGTAGCTATTCCTTTTAAAAGAGGTTCTCTGAAAGCTCCATTGTGTAGCCCGAGAGGAAAACAAAATCTCTTCCCTTCAAAACTTCAAGCCTTTAGAAATAATGCAACAAAAGGCTTTCTGCTGTGTGTCTTTCGGAAATTTTGAGACTGGTTTGCACAACATCAACAAAAATTCTGGTCCTGCACAAGGAAAGGAGGGCACCTTCAGCATTGAGTCATCCACCCGGAGATGAAATTCATCTCTCTGTGCAGTTCTCTTAATATCTTGGTGTCTTCTGAAGCTGTTATCAAGGATTCTAACTTCGCTGGATGCAAACACAAACCAACAGCCTCCTTGTTCTGCTACAAAGGAGATTAAAGGGTTAGGAGATCAGAAAAAAAAAAAAAAAAAAACCCACTGATTTGGAAAAAGAAGAGATGATGAAAGTGATTTCCTAATGGGTTCTAGCTTTAATGTTGTTGCAGTCTCTACCTCAAAAATAGCTCAGAGCCTTAGAAGAGGTTAATCTCCAGGCTGCCGAGAGAACCAGCGTCAGGTACAGCTGAATGGCCCTCAATCTGATGTCTGCACCACGCACGGAAATGAGGACGGAGCCTCCTTTGAAAGCCATTTTGCCTTTGTGTACACATTTCTCCTGAAGACGCTGACAGAAGAAAACAGAAATTTCCAGCAGGGCCTAAACAATCAAAAGAAACGGAAACTTGATGTGCTTATGAGACGGAGGGCACACACACGTGCAAGAAGTGAGAGCAGGAGGAGAAGAAGGGAATGGGGGAGGCACAGAGACAAAGAGAGCCGGACGTGAGGATGACCCATCCATCAACCAGACTATGTTTTCGCAGCAGATGGTAATCCTCTGAGAAACCAACAACAAGGAAAGAGATGAGAAGTTAGCTCTGCGTATCTGCCTGTTTCATCCACCCAGCAAGAGGAGCAATACTGAAACACTAAACTAGACACTGATCTGCTACAAAATGATGATTTAAAGCTAAAAGCCCTGATCTCCTACCTACTTACTTCATTTAAAAACACAGTCATAATGAGATTAGCAATACTTTTTTTTTTTTTTTCCTCACTGACCCAATCAGCAAAAGCAAAAGCAAAAGAGGAAGCTTCAGAACTAACTAAAAAGAAATGCCATTTCAGAAGGTCCTGGGGTGAATCTACAAATCAAACAAGCCCCTCCATCTCCTGCCCCCAATGCAGGATTTCCAGGCCCCTCAAGGTCAAACGGGTGTCAATGACTAGACCCTAACACCATCCGCGATGAAAGCTGCTCTGGTAACATGGATTCATTCTCGAATAACCTAGTGCCTAAGTGATTAATCCTCTCAACACGCACGAAGCCCCTAGACCATTCTAATTATTCATTACTCTTCAGTACTACTTGTTATTGGTGATTGGTTTTGTTCCATTTACATTTCTAGTTTGGGGATTTCAAAAGGTGGGGTTTGGATGAGAAACCCTAAATCCAAATTTCCATATCTGATAAACTCCTAAAGACATATTTAAAGAAAACCCAGAGATGTTGTTCAGGATTTGGAATACACACAGGAGAATGGGGAGAGGGAGTTGCTCCGTCAATGACACTGCCTGCCCACCCACTTTCTGTGCTCAGAACCCCAGGGATCCATCATGCCTCCGTGAAGGTGAAAGGGGGCAGCTTTCCCACAGCTTGACTGCGTGTCCTTCCGGCTCACGGCCCAGACATACCTGGAGAGGGGGAGGCATCTTTGATGGCTCACAGTGTTCTTCCAACCCGGGCGACCATCAACCCTCGCCCAGGGCAGCTTGACGAACACGCTTCCCTAGGCCTGCATGGCCCAGGAGCAGAAACATGGTCTTCAAGTCAAAATCCCAACTGTCTCCAGGAAGTGCCCAAACTAACACGTGCAGGCCTTACCCGGATCAAACCTGTTCTCTGATGAAGGACTGTTGACCAGAAATAAAGCTGTGAGGCACCACAGCCACGGGGATTCAGTAGCAACTAATTATAACCTTCAAAGCCTTTGAGAAATAGAACCAGAGACACCATAAGGTGCTTTTCCTCTGTCCACTCCAGAAACCTAGTTTCAGTTATAAGGCACTGAGCTCCCCAGTTCTCCGGAATCTCAAGTCTGATGAAAGGTTTTAGTTAGCACCTGTTGTTTGTGCTTCTCTTACTTTCCAATGAATGGAAAAACCAATTATCCAAGGCCTGGTAGTGGAATGCATAAACTCTGGAATAGTTCAGCTAGAAAAACAGAAACATCAAGAACCTAAAGATCATTCCACAAATACATTTGCAGATCGGAAAAGGCTGATACAATGAGGTCAAGGAGCTATGGCATGTGTCAGGACATTAACATTTCTAATTATGAGCCCCGGCACTACCATGGTTTGGTAGGAAGGAAGGATCTTCATGCTTAGGCTGAAAAATGGGGGGAAACCACTAACTCATCCACTTGAGAATGTGGGCTGCTGTTCTTAAAACAAGACGTATTCTACATCACTACTTATCATTTACCCTTGTCGTGGTCAAAGTGGGAGTTCTAGTAATTTAAAAATCTTTTAAAGCATCTTTACAAACAGGACTGGACTGAGAAATTGATGTAAAACTTCCTTTCAGGACCGAAAACAGCAGTGATAGGATCAAACTGACAAATACAAATATGGAATCTCTGTGTGTGTGTGTGTGTGTGTGTGTGTGTGTGTGTAATAATTAATTTTACTGATTTAATTTGACCTCAGATATGGGTGTGTGTCCTCCAAATTTAACAGGGACTCTGTCTATTAGAGCAGAATCAGCACCTTCCAAATAAGCCCAAATGATTTATGTACTCCTCCCATGTTCTAGTTAAAAATAAATAAATAAACCCACAAAATAAACCAACAAAGAACTTCTGACAACAAACTACCTCCATCGATCCCACAGCATTTGGTACTACCATAGATCCTGGCTCACCATGTGGTGTCTTCAAATGTCCTATCAAATGTTTATACTGTTTGCTACATGATCTAAGCAGTTCTGTGTACTCTTGGCAATTCACCACACTAATGAAAGGTTTAACATATCAGGGAGGATAAATAATTAAGGAATTCAGAAGGGAGACACAGCTGTTCTTCAAAACCAAATTTTCAGAAGAGAAAGGATTAATTTGCAATCACATATGTAACCCCCAATATGATACTGAATTTAAATAGTAGCAGAGAAATACCATGAGACCCTGAGTCCTGCCAATGCACGTAGCCTCTGTTCTGTGTGGTCAGCCCGGTCCATCTGTGGACCTCGCACATGAGCGCAAGTCTGAAGCAGGCAATCTGCAGATGAATAGCCCACTCACTCTCTGGCCCACAATGGTACGTTTCAGGGTATCTCTTGCTTCAGCTTTGTTCTGCGTAAAGTTTGCAAGTATCACCGGACATGTTGAGTAATATTTCATAACAGACACCTTTGGGATCATCATTAAAATGAGATGAGCATCTAGGGATACAATCTAAGTGACTAAAAAACTGTCAGATATGTAAATAAGAAGCAATTCTGGCTGAGTGACCTGTTATGAAAGCAGGTAGTGAGTGTCTAACACAGAAAGAGATAGTACATACCTTCTGGAGAATTCATGCATTCCTTTGCAATGATATAAGGCTAATTGAGGCCAACAGGCCAATCGGCAGCCTGCCAGCTCTCCTGTCCTTAGAAAAGGAAGCGTGTGATTTGAACAAGGAGATAAAAGAGGAGAGAAGGGACTAGAAAAGAAAGGGAGGAAGCAGGGTGGTATCTCAGTAGCTTTAGACTTCATTGTCTGTGAAGGGGAACCTGCAGTTCGCTAGATAACTCTAATTCTGAGAAGTGTCCTGACAATATTCTCCTTGAGAAACAAAACAAACCAAGACGCCTCCTCACACTAAAATTCTCAAAACGCAACCGTGACAAACGCGATCTCAGCTCATCTTGTTCTTCCAAATGACGGAAAGCCATTCTCGGTGTTGAATGAATTCTCTGAAATGTCATGGGCCCATCAGGAAGTTCCTTGGAAACTTTGAAGCCACTCTTGCCCCCGCACTGAGAACAAGAGATAACGGATTTCTCTCCTGGAGAGCCAGTCCTCACCCAAACGGCAGAGACAGAAAATCACGGTGTTCCTTTATAGACTCTTCAGAATGCTGGCTGGGTTTCTACAGACACTTTTCACACTACAAGAACTCTCATTATAAAAATTGTAAAATTAAAGGGAAGTTGCAGATATGCTGCTGGGTCTTCATTACAGAACTGATTAAGACGCAGAGTAAGCAGAAGCTGCAGTAAAACTCATCTTGCACCTCAGGAAAGACCAACCCATGCATCGAGTACCTCCTCTGTGGGTTTGAAAGCTTGACTGACCTCAGGCGTTGGGTATGCCTTCATGGCCGTAACTGTTTCTGGCACAGAAGGTCTGGCCAACCACACAAAGTCTAAATTCCACAGTTTCAGTGAACGGCTCTAGAAACCATTTTAACAATTCACCTTGTTCTCTATTACCACTCAGAGAAAAACAAATCAAAACCAAAAACTGGGGTATGGCTGTCGACTTGTGGAGGGTAGAAGAAAGCTTTGCTGCAAGAACTCTTTTATCTGGGGAAAAGCGCACAAGAATCCCAATCTAATGCCTCAGAGACTCATTCATTGCCTTATGTATATGGTTTGCTCACAAAATTCAGACAAGTCGCTTCTTTTACATGAGAATTTGTCCAAGTTTGCTCATACCAGTAAGGCACACAAGGACCGGATCCAAACACTGCAATGACCTTCCCAGCCTAACTTCTTATATCTGACAAAACTGACTATACAAGCCTGACACTTGGGTCTGTCTGTCTTTCTCCAAACCCTGCTTCCTGATCTAACTACCTCATCAGGATGAAAGCCCTAAGCAGATTGCTTTCTAGAAAGGTAAACAATGGCTGGGCTTGTGTGGATCATGAACACTTCCAGATCCTCCTACCCAAGGACACTGTGAGCTGCCTTTTTTTTCCCCTTCTTAGCCTCCACCTATATAGCAGAAGCTATCAGAGGCTGCTGTCCTTCCTCCTTAGTAAACTAACCAAATGACCCATTCATATTCATTGGTTGTTCCAACAAATTGATAGAATCTTATAATAGGAAACACACAGTATGTGTTTATGTATGGAACTGGCAAATACCCAAGAATTAGTAATGTTTTTTTTAAAAAAACGATAGGCAAGTAATTTCTTTTCCCTTGTAATCTCCAATCAACTTTCAGCAAGTAAGTTTACTCCTAAAAATCACTACCCCTCAAGAACTTCTAAACAGAAAGTTAAGACATTTGTTTGCCAAACCCAAGAGTAGGATTTATCACCATGTGAAAACACAAGAGTGCACCAGTACTCAGCCAAGCCCCACATTCCATAAAACCTTAATAATAAATCTCATTTTTGCCCAACAAATTTGGTTTTTTCAGCTTACTCACTATTGGGCTGCTCTAAAAAAAAAAAAAGATAGAAAGAAAAAAAAAAGAAAAAAAAAGATAATACAGAAATGCCTATCCAGCAAGTAAAAGAATTTGTTCCCAGCAGGTGTGAGAACTCTGCCTGCCACCTTCACCTTAAGCAAGTCTTTCAAAGCCTTTACTTGGGCATTTTGCTAAATGAAGAAATCAGATTATACAAAAAGGGAGGGTTGTATAAATTTTCCTTTGCATCTCTGAAAGACTTTTTTTGACTTAATTCACTCTTTTACTTTTATTACTATCCAGAAAATAAATGTCCAGTTTTGTATGGCTGACTCCTCATCACTGAAGTTCTATCCTCCAAGAGGCATTCCCTGACAACTCTAGCATTTGTCTACCTAACATTTGACCCCCATGAAACTGAGCCCCCTCTCCACAATGCTCACCACACTCACTTTCTATCACATTCCGCTGCTTTACTTCCTTCACTGTTGACATGATTACCTATTTGTGGTCTGTCTCCCTCCTCTAGAACATAAGCACCCTGAGAGCAAGTCCATTCCTGTCTATTCATATTGGTATCTTCAGCACTGGGGACAGCTCACACAACGGGTTCAGCAAATGTGTTGAATGAATGGAAGAATCAGAGATTCTGAAGGATAAGATTCCAACCAAACATGAAAAGATTGGTCATGGGAGTTATATTCTTTTACTAACCCCATGTTATCACAGAGCAGCGGTGGTCCCAACCAGGGGCAATTTTGCCTCCCTCCCCCACTCCTCCACCACCACCATCAAAAACCCCAGTCCAAGAGTATTTGGCAGTATTGACAGACATTTTTGATTCTCACAACTGGAGGGTGGGGTGCAACTGGCATCTAATGGGTAGATGCCAAGGATTTTCCCCACCACAAAAGAACAATCTGGTCCAAAATGTCAATAGTGGAGAGGTTGGAAACCGTGTGACAAGAGGTCTGTGTTATTTTCAGTCTTTGTATATAACCCACCTGCTTTTGTAATCTTTCCAATGGGGTCCTGGCTGGGGTATCTCTGACCAAGATGATCAGCAAATTCTCTCCCAGCGCAAAGATTTTATGATGCTATGGTTCTAAATGACCTAGGTAGCCTTCAGATCACAAGTTTTTATAGTTTTATTTTTTTCTGATTTGGGTATTTTACTAAAAATTTCTCAAGAAAAATGTATGATTAAGATGAGTGTGGGGTGCCTGGTGGCTCAGTTGATTGAGCGTCCAACTTCAGCTCAGGTCACGATCTCATGGTTTGGGAGTCTGAGCCCCACATCAGGCTCACTGCTGTCAGCCCAGAGCCTGCTTCTGAACCTCTGTCCCCTTCTCTCTCTCCTCCTCCCCAACTCATTCTCTCTCTCTCTCTCTCTCTCTCTGTCTCTCTCTTGTCAAAAATAAACATTAAAAAAAAAACTTTAAAAAAAGGTAAGTGACTGGGCCACCTTTCTTTAGTGATAAGGCCCTTGCACTGTTGATGATCCCATGAGCTTTGAGCATAAGGGGTCAATGTCATTAACAGGGTCAAATTCAACACTTAACATGTGGCCTCCAACTAAAATTTCTGTGGAAAACATGATGCACATTTTCTCCTCTTTAATATGTAAAATTATCTTCTTTCAAAGTGATTGGGCCCCAGACTAGTCAAAATCACTCTTCTGAGGTCAAGTAATGTGTTCCTTTGGTTCTTATACCCCCAGGGCCCAGCACAGGTCTGGTCCTGATGAGATTTACGGTATGCATGCATGTATACATGCTTGCTTCCCAGGAGAAGATTCGCCGGTGGTACTAACCGATAGCCAAACTTTTAACAACCTAAGCAATTCCAGAGAACCTTCCATGACCAAAAGAACAAAACTTCATGCGATACAATACTTCTCCTCCACTCCAACTCATGCATGAAACTCAAGAAGCCACATCATGATAATTAGCTGCCTACTGGGGTACAAGGATTTCTAAGTCTTCCCTTGTCCCTGATTTGAGTAAGTGACCATCATTCTTTTCCTCGTCATCCATAGGGAAAGTGCTCTGGCTGCATCATTCCACCCATATAATTATAACACTGTTAAGCTCCGCTGAACTGTGACACTTGGCATCATCACCTGGGGCTATTCTGGAGACTACTTGGTTGCCTTTCCTCCACAAAAAAAACCTTTTAATTCTTGTTTGCAAAGATTCTAGAAAGCCTGAGGAAAAATTCTCCCCTATAGCTCAAAACTATATAAACATTTTCAGTGGAGGGAAGTATAACAAAATTAGGTAGGAGCAGAATTTTCTCTCCTTTGTTTCCCTGAAAATATTGAAACAATATATTACTCGCGCCTTCCTTAAGTCAAATCGAAGAATTCACTCTAAGAAGTTAATAACCTCTAGGCTCATAATGTCCACTAGAGAGGGGATCTTAAAGAACAGATAGTTCAACTTGGTCCAATGTCTTCACTTTTTAGATAGGGAAACTAAGATCTCACGAAAAATAATCTGCACAAGGCTTATAGAACACAAATTCTCAGAAGCCAGAAAAAAAATATGTATCTTTTGAATTCCATCATTTGAAAGTTTGAGTAAAGGCACTCTATAAATGTTACTCAGTTTGTTAATAGCTATTCACACTTAAAGTCCATGCCATGCCCCATATATTCTCACTAACAAGAGCCTTCATTCACTGGGAAGGCAGGCTCCAGAATAACCTCCAGTGTTTCCTCTGTTCTGAATTCTACACTCAGGAGAGTAACTGAAAAGGTGCAAAATCCATAGTCTGCAGTTTGACTGTTCAAAGACCTTCTTAGGCATGCAAACAGTGTGTTCCTACTTTGGAAACACATTTGGAAGACCGAAAGTTGCTGACAAAGGTATACACAGAAGAACAAGAGCTATAACACTGAATTATCTTTCTTCAGAATCCAACCTCATGGAATAGGAACAAGGTTACGTAGTAGCTTTATGCCTGCCAAATCTACCCCATGAGGAACATCGTCTTGTTTCTTATGGAAAATGTGCACTGCCAACAAAGTCACTGAAGAGGCTGGCTGAATGAGTCTTAAGGGTATCTGGAAATATCAGGGTCAGTTCTTTTAAAATGGGAAGGAGAAGAACAGTCAGTCCGACAAATGGCTGGCAAGGAAGCCAGTCTTCTCATAGCACATCTAGTAGTGGCTCGGACCAATAATTCCAGAACATTGTTGATACCAGATTTTACTTCAAGTTATATATTATATTCGGAAACCAGCCACAACGTGGAATATTTTACCACATTTACATATATACGTACGCACGTATTTGTCATCTATTTATCTATATTCCTAGTAGACATCTATACTCCTGTATTGGATATTAAAAAAGCTAATGTATCAGAAAGGCTGGGAATCATCTTTAACTTTTTTTTTAATTTTTTTTTTTAATGTTTATTTATTTTTGAGACAGAGAGAGACAGCATGAACGGGGGAGGGTCAGGGAGAGAGGGAGACACAGAATCTGAAACAGGCTCCAGGCTCTGAGCCATCAGCACAGAGCCTGACACGGGGCTTGACCTCACGAACCGTGAGATCATGACCTGAGCTGAAGTCGGACGCTTAACCGACTGAGCCACCCAGGCGCCCCTCATCTTTAACTTTTTAAATATTCTCCATAAAGTGTCTCGTACAAAAGGTCGCTTATTGTAATGAAGAGAATGGCTTAGAGATCAAGAAGAAACTGAGATCTCTAAGTTTTTTCATGATTTCCTTTCAATACTGTTACACACATTTTGAAGGCCCAAGTAATTCCCATTACTTAGGACAATGATTCTCAAAGTGGGGTTCCTAGACCCAGCCCAGCCTCAGCATCACCAAAGAACTTGTTAGAAATGCAAGTTTTCACACTCCTCTCCAGACTTAATGTGTCAGAAACTCTGGGGGTGGCCCAGCAATCTGTATTTTAATAAGCCCTCGGGGTGATTCTGAGGCTCACTAAAGTCTTAAGATTAAGCTCAAATCCTTCTTCCTGTATGAAACCATCCCTGAGACCAACTCTACAATGGTCCTTCTCCAATGGACGGGGAACCTTACTAATAAATGCCGTTGATTGAATGAATACAATAATAGCTATAGAGTCTTCCAAGAGCCTAAGAGAGGACCAATGTTTGCAAATATTTCACTTCTTTTTTGGCAATTAGTGGGAAAAGACTAAGTTGAGGAATCTAGCATCAGAAGCTATTAAGGGCACATTAAGAGGCAGAGTTCCTGTCTTTGAAACAGTGAATATTGTGGCCAATACAATGCTCAGATTGATGTTCATCTCCCTTAAAAACTTCCGAACAGTTCATGACATGATGTCCTTGATATTTGTAGAGAGGGATGTGGCGATCCACAAAGGAAAAAATTGTGGAGTACTTTATCCAGAAAATACTAAGAGCTCAGTAAATCCTCAAAACCCTAGACTCTTCCATGATAGGAGGCTTTCATGATAAACAAAATCTTATTAGGAAACACCTCCAAACTTGGAGTGGTTATTTGATTTCGCACTAAAGCTAGAGTACAGGGCTAAATCTGCAGTAAGAATCAACATCTGAAAACACAGATGTGTTTGGAAATCCCTCAAAGGAAGGATGTGTGCTTTAAGCTAACCAAGGGACTCCCAGAAAAAAATGGTGGCTAATTGTCTCAAATTGCAAACAAAGGCTTGGCTGAAGGGAAAAAAAGAGGACAACATAAACAAAGGAAAAAAAAAAGTTTGGCAACACCAAAATGACAGATCAATGGGGCCCTCAAATCAAAAGCAGGACTTAAAGCTTAGATTCATAGAATTCAGAGATAAAATTTCCCAACTGTGTCTTGCCCAGGAACCTAACCAGAGGACCACAGTAGACTACTCAAGGGGTATAGAAGTTAAAACGACCCATCAAGACCTAAACTGAGGCTCTGAACACAGAATTCAGCAGGACTTAAGGAGAAAATTTAAAGAGATATTACCTTTCCTACTTGGGGGCCAAGAGCAGGTTCAGACAGTTATGTTCCAACCAGAGATAAATTAGAAAAAAATGAGCTGAGGTTTAAAGAGAGAGAGAGAGAGAGAGAGAGAGAGAAACAGTATGGAAAATACCAATGAATAATCTATTTTGAAAGAACAGGGCACAGATGAAAATTACACACAACAATTAACAGAGATACTATAAAAGAAGAGATCAAAGATAAGATGATAAGACATCAGAATGAGATGAAAGAGGAGCTGGCAATTGAAGAAAGAAACTGACAACAAAAATAGTATCATTGAAGAACCAATAAATATATTAAAGTAGTAACAGACAAATCCACAAACCAAAAACAAAGTTGATGATGTGGAAAACAGTCTTCAAAAACCTACACAAAGCACAGAGAAAAAGGACAAGTAGATGAAAGCAGGTAGAGAAGATGACAGATAAGAAGGTTTGAAAACAGAGATCCAACATACAGATAAAAGGTATTCTAGAAGTAGACAGCAAAACAAAACAGAGCAAAACAAAATACACTCAAATCTGTGATAGAAAATAATTTTGTTGAAATAAAGAAATATCTGTGGTTTTGGGAAAATGTAACAGAGAATCATCAAAATTGAGACATCCTGGTAGTTACAGAATTTCAAAGATAAACAATGAAAGCTATAAAATCAAGATATTTTAATATTGGTCAATTATATGGGGGAAAGTCTGGACTTTGTGGCAGGAACATTCAATGACAGAGAAGTGAAGGGATGTCTACAGAGGCTTGATTGAGCAAGAGAGAGGAGCATGTTGAGTAAGTTCCCAACTAACTTTGCAACCATGTTTAAAAGTAGTAAGAAAGCATTTTCAATCAGCAGTCAAGGAATGCAGCACTTACTATTAACTCTCCTTCAATATCTACTCAGTGATGGAAGATATCCAACCAAGAGAAAATTCAAAATTGAAATCTCAAGAATATGGAATGTAGAGGTAAACAGAGGATGTGAGCACTGAGTCCTCTTACATCCAGAACTAAGACTGAGTAATTAATAATAATTGCAAAACAAGATTATAATCCCTTCAATGCAATAACTATAGTAACAATAAATTATTCCATAGAATAACAATAAAATTAAATAGAATTGGGAAAAATCCTTTTTAAAAAATGTTTTTAATGTTTATTTATTTTTGAGAAAGGGAGAGAGAGAGAGAGAGAGAGCGAGCGAGCGAGCATCAGGGAGGGGCAGGTAGAGGGGGACACAGAATCCAAAGCAGGCTCCAGGCTCTGAGCTGTCAGCATAGAGCCTGACACAGGGCTTGAACCCACAGTCTGTGAGATCATGACCTGAGCTGAAATCGGAGGCTTAACCAACTGAGCCAGGGAAATAAAATCCTCAAGGATAATAGCGGAAACAAAGAGGAAGACATTAGAGGATACATATAAGTGGAAGAATATCCTCAACTTTCATAGTAGAACATATAAAAATACTCGATATTGCTTCCTTCTGAAGTTAATAAATCTCCCAGTAAAGATATAAAGCACATTAAAATTAAAAATTTAATTAGTAATAAAAATAGACTATATAGATTTTAATTTTTTTAATCAAAGAGAACACAGACCATGTAGCAAAAGACAGAAGTCAAAAGAAATGGCACAGAAATATACTAGTAAGTAAATTCACTAGAATCAAGTATATATGTTATAGCAATAAAAGCAAGCTGGATAAATCCTCCTATGGAAAATATCCCGAGTAGATTAAAAAACAAACTCTAATTCCACTTGGTCTATAAGAGACACATATACTAAAAAAGACAAAAAAGTTTGAAAGTAGTAATGATGTAAAAGACACATCAAGGAAAAGTAGAGATCATGACAAATATTATTCAAAGTTAAACTCACAAAAAAGCTTTTAGCTTATCTTTAATTTTTACAGAAATTAAGGGTAAGAAGGAGAAAATATTCTCAGTAACGGAAAATAAATAATCGTTGCAAAAAGAAAAACACTTAATAATGTAAAAAAGTACAATCCACCATGAAGATTTATCATGAACATTTACACTCCCTAACATCACCAAATAAATAAAGAAAATGGCAACAAATAAGAAGGAATAGGCATACGCACTTAATAGATTAAATGAAGAAAGACAACTAAGAAGAGAATTAATAGAATTAAGTTCAGAGACACATTCCAAATTCTATATCCTAGACACAGGAAACACATTTTCATTTCAAGCAACTGTGGGGCATTACAAAGATTTTCAAACACCCATGGAGGTTTACAAGAGACTATCATGTCAGAATTAGGAGATAATAAATGACAAACAGAAAAAAAGTCCATCACTTCTACTTACAATGCAATAAAACTGGGAGAGGGTGGAAGGACAAAAACTTCCAAACACACTTGGAAAATTCTTTTTAGCATTCTCCTAAACAATTTCCGGATTAACCAGAAATAAAAACTCAACTACAGAATGTGACTTTAAAAATGTTATGTATATAAAATATGGAATTTGGTAAAAGCTGTACTTAGAGGACATTTCATAGTTCTATAAAAATTGTGAATCAAGAAATAATAATTCTTATAAGAACCAAGAAATAGTACTAAATGAATTAAACATCCAATGCAAGTAAAAAAAAGAAGGAAGAAAAGTAGAAAAAAAAGGATTTAATTAAGATAAAGATAGAAAACCAAGAATTAAATTTAAAAAAACAATAAAACTGACCATATAACCACAATTTTTAAAAATCTAATACTGTTGGGGCACCTGGGTGGCTCAGTCGGTTAAGTGTCTGACTCTTGATTTCAGCTCAGATCATGACCTCATGATTCATGGGATGGAGCCCTGACAGCAGGGAGCCTCTCTCTGCCCCTGCCCCATGCACAGTCCCCCCCACCCCCCCTCAAAATAAATAAGCTTAAAAATTTAATCTTGTATAAAATTAAAACTTCTAGCTAGCCTAATAAGAAAAAAGGTGTGTGGGGGGTGGGTGAGGCACAAATACAGAGAATTAAGGATAAGAAGCAGAAAATATTCACAAATGTAAATGAAAATAAAGAAATTACTCTATACAACTCATAGTAATACTTGCAAACCTAAGTGCAACGGATGATTGTCTAGAAACATGTATTACCAAAATTAATCCAAGAAGAAACCATACGAATGGAAGACTAGGAAAGAGACAAAGAGCCAGCCCAATCACAAGACAGCCTTCAAAGAATCATTAAATCAGGTATTTTTGAAACTGGTTCAAAGCCTAGAGTCTTAAGAGTTTCGTCAATGTATTTCCACAGCTAGTGTTAACACAAATAGCAAAGCTTGCTTAAAAACAATAATTATAATCATAATACAAGCAACCAATACACAGATAAATATTGAGGCAAGAATTCAGATAAAATCCAAGTGCACATTAAAGAATACTACTCCATGATCAAGTGGGATTCACTGCAGGAAGGCAGTATTTCAATACCAGAAAATCTATACTCTCCTACATTAAGAAGTCAAAGGAGAAAAAATAATGTGATCAATACAGAGCATACTAGACAGCATTTGATGAAATTCAGGATCCACTTCTAATAAAAATGGGTTAATAAGATAACATACACACACACACACACACACACACACACACACCCCTCAGCTTCATGCTTAATGATAAAACATTAGAAGAATTCGAGTTAAAAACCAGACAAGGATTATCACAATTACAGAGCATGTTGTGAAAATGCTAGCCAATGCATTTGTACACGAAAATAATGTAAAATAACACTTGGAAAAGAGGAGATAGTTTCCAAAAGGTAAAGGACCTGGATGTGGGCCCAGGTGAATAACACTATAACTTTCTACTTAATAATTTAAAACTTTTTCAACAAGACTTTATTACTTGAACATTTAAAACACTCATCAAATGGAAAGCACTGTAGTGATTTGGCAGGATATTGGTTATCAATGGCTTTATTAGAGCTCACCTTACTAAAGATGTTAACTCTCCTGCCAACCCTGACATTCCTTTTTCTCCCTTGTTTGGGACTCTTTAGTAACCCCTTAAATCAGTAATCTTAGGGGCACCTGGGTGGCTCAGTCGACTCAGTGTCCAAATTCAGCTCAGGTCATGATCTCACAATTTGTGAGTTCAAACCCCACATCAGTCTCACTGCTGTCAGTGTGGATGGAGCCTGCTTAGGATTCTCTCTCTCTCTCTCTCTCTCTCTCTCTCTCTCTCTCTCTCTGCTCCTCCCCCACTTGCTCTCTCACTCTCTCTCTCACACACAAAAATAAACATTTTTTAAAAAATCAGTCATCTCAGATGAGCCATATCTGGTGATTTCAGGAATTCCCATCTTAAAGTCATGAAGATAATTTTTAATTGATTATATCCACATAAATTAATTTTCAAGCAACAAATTGCTCTACCTACACACTGAAAAATCTTTCAGTTCTGTGAAAAGAAAAATTACACTTCATCTCTTTTAAGGAATTTAAGGTGAAAGGAAGACTGTGACAATGAACTCCTGAAATCAAAGTATGAAGCCCAACTCATTGTCTTTCCCTCATAACCACATGGAAAAAAAATCTCAACATTGGTCTGAATCAGTGTTTTCTCTCAACTTCTCCTTGACCTCAGATTGACATCCCTATAAATTCTTGTTTTCAATTCTACCCAGCAGCCTGATGCCTTCTGTTCTTCACTATGTCTGACAAGAAAAAGAAGTTTCCATCTTCTGTCTGCCTTTCCCTTCCTCATCCCAAGAGGGGGACCCATCCTATCCCTCTTCCCTTGCCACAGTGGAAGACGTGCTCCCACTCTTCATACACCAGGCTGATTCCTCAACTTGGGCCCCTGATCCAGTCCTCTCCTGCCTCATCAGAGAGCCCACCTGATCTGGATTTTCAATTTCTCTCTGAATATTAGCCAAGTCACTCCCATCTTAAAACTCTCTCTCATCCAAGAGGAAAACCTACTCACACACACACAGATACATACAAGCACACCCACTCAACCCATGTCCCTCTGGCCTCTCTTCTTCCCTGGGGAAACAATACAGTTACAGTCCAAAATGCCTGGGGCTGAATCCCAATTCCATGATTTAGTAGCTATGTGAATCCTTGATGAATTACTTAAACTCTCCAAACCTCTGGGGCACCTTGGTGGCTCAGTTGGTTAAGCGTCTGACTCTTGATTTTGGTTCAGGTCATGATCTCAGGGTTTGTGAGATGGAGCCCTACATCGGGCTCTGCACTGAGCATGGAGTCTGCTTGGGATTCTTTTTCTGCCCCTCCCAGGCTCACATGTGCTCACTGTCTCTCTTTCTCAAAATAAATAAACACTTAAAAAAATGAATAAATAAACTCTGCAAACCTCCATTTCCTCATCCATACAAGGAAATCCACAGCTCACAGGGTTGTTGTGTGCAATAATCTGGACAATGAACATAAAGCATTTGATATAGTTTCTGACATATATGATGGTGTAATTATAACTGCCATTACTACCATGAATCCCCCTTTTCACAGACAAACTGTTTTCCTGCTCCTTTTCCTTCAGTCCTCTACATCTGGCATTTATTTTTTTTAATTTTTATTTTTTAATCTTCATTTTTGAGAAAGAGAGAGAGTACAAGTGGAGGAGGAAGAGAGAGAGAGAGAGAGAGTGGGAGACACAGAATCTGAAGCAGGCTCCAGGCTCTGAGCTGTCAGCACAGAGCCCAACGTGGGGCTCAAACTCACAAACTGCGAGATCATGACCTGAGCTGAAGTCAGAGGCTTAACCAGCTGAGCCACCCAGGCGCCCCTACGTCTGGCATTTATAAGTAGCATTCTACTAAAACAAATTCCCTATGGTCAGGAACAACCTTCTTAGGGCCAATGAGAGGATACTTTTTATCTAACTGAATCATTACTTCCACACCATTCTCCACCAGAGCCACGCTCCCCTTTAAGTAACTCTCTTCCCTGGGCACCTAAAACTCTCTCCACCCTGAGCTCCTTTCCCAGCACCACCAGTTTACATTCATCCCTCAGTCTCAGGTCAGCCCAGGGTTTCTCAACCTTGGTACCATAGGCATTCAGGGCCCAGATTATTGATTGGTTTGGGTGGGGACTGTCCTGGGCAATACAAAATGTTTGGCAGCACCCTGGCCTCTACTTGCTAGATACCAGTAATGTCTCCATCCTCTACCCCCAACAACTCCAGGAGCAAAAACCAACAGTGTTTTCCACTGGCTGAAAAATCATCTCCAGTTGAGAACCCCTTTCTCTAGAAAGCCCTGCCTGGCACTTCAGGCCTGGGGTCAGACCCTTTCTAGATGTCCCTAAATCTCTCAAGCATTTTTCACAGAGTACCACCTGCTTAATTTCCTGTCTTCCCACACCGTACTATGAGTTCCTTGAAAGCTAGGACTGTGTATGTTTCAACCCAAGGCTTGGCCAATGACTGGAACCTACATGCTCTCCTTCCTTTACTTGGAAGCAAATTTATTATGAGACATACTTTAACACAGATTTTCAAGGGGAAAAAAAATCCATGCATACTAAATATAAACTTTAATTGTAACAAATGCATCCTTTTTGAGAATTATAAAGGTGGAGAAAAGTGTGTCTTAGTACCCAGGAATAAGGAATCAAGCTGGGCTGGTGGGCTGTGTGCATGTACATTTGTGTGTACATGTGTGGAGGGGTGTGCTGACAGAGAAGTGGAGATTAGAAATAGAGATTTCAGCCTCAGCCCCATGTGGCCTTGAGCTAGGGGCCTTGTGGCTGGAGGCCATCCTAAGGGAGATCAGCAGGACCCTCTGCTGGCCTCTTTCCCTCTGTATTCTCAAGCACAAGGCATCTCCTTCCTTATCTCAATGCTGTCCTTGTCTTAAGCCTTCCCAGCTGATCTGGAGGGTTTTTTTTAACTTAATGATATGTTTCTACCTTCATCCTCCTTTTCTCATATCCTTGTGTACATGACCATGCTCCTTATACTGTTCTTGCCTCTGGCAATGAAATTTCAGACAACGTAGAGTGTCCTTACAAAATACCATAAAACATTACTGCATTCCAGAAGACTGGTGTATTTGGGGGATTGAGAAATGCCAGGATTGAAAAGAACTAACTGGTCTCCCCAGACAGTTTATTTCTCCAGAATAACTTAAAAAAAAAGTCTTTAAAGACCCACATATGAAAGTAGAATGAGGTCACTGATGGCCAAGGTTCAACACAACATGGGCAAAGCTCTTGTCACCAAAGCTAAGAACCCCAGGCATCCAACTCCTTTGCCCACATTATAAAACCTGTACTTCTCCTTAAGGAATTTTTAGGGGAAGTGTTCCTTAACATTTCAGATAAATGAAAAAATAAGTTGCAAAACAATGCATCGTCTATTGCTATTTAAATGACAATGGTAGTAACATGCTAGGATATAAACATAGGAAAAGAGAGGATATATGTCCCAAACCCCTAACAGGAGTTTTCTCTGTGGGTGGGGTTAAAAAGAACTTTCACTTTCTCTGAATTCCAAACTTCTATAATGTTTGTGTATGTTTTGGTTATTACAAGCTGGAAATTCTTTTTAAGGTTTAAGTGTTTTCAGAGAAATAAGTAAACAAACTAAACAGTCTCTCAGTTCCAACAAGTCAGCCCACATTTTAGGGAAAGGGTGGGTGTGTGCTCACTTTGGTGTTTAAATACTTAATATGTGTCCACACAATAACGTGGGCACGTGAACAAAAGGGGTACAGCCAAGATGAACCACGGAACACTAGCTGCCAATCAGCAAATAGACGAAACATCAGTGCTTTGCTAGCTCTCTTCACAGACTTCAGACAGGAGCAGAGGTGTCCCACGCGATTTGAAAAAGCAAAGTTTAGCAGAAACACATAACTGGACACAAACCTTAATCAATCGGTTGACCCCACCGACTGGCCATTCCATCTAATGTCTCATTTTATTCCGACAGTCCCTACGGAGGACAATGATTCCTCCCTGAATCTACCCTCAAATAGGTAGAAACATCTTAAATATCCCTCCAGGAAATATTAGAAGCAATATAATCCATTACCCCCTGGAGATATATGGGCCACCACTCATGACCATCTCATCCCACAGCTGAGATAAGGTGGGAAATCTGAGACTCAGTGAGGTCAAGTTTGGCTTAGAAGTGTCTTGTCACTGCCAAGGGCCATTTCATCACACATCTAGACTAGTGATGAGGGAGTCATTGACCTGGTGTTCCCTGACCTCATTGAAAAGAAAAATCATTTTCAGTTAAGCCAAAAACACATATTTATTGATCAGCTACCATGTGCCAATACCATCCATTTATTGAACATGAGAGTGCCTGCTAGGTAGCTGTTATGGTTCTAGACATGACACAAAAACAAGAAACAGGGAGACCTGGGGTGGGGGGGTACCATGGACAGGTAAAAGGCATGCTTTTTCTCACAGAGGTTAAAATAAAATTGGGATAAGACTAAAAATTTTAAAAACCTAGAGAATGAAGAATTCTCAATATTCTACAACAAAGTATGGATTGTTATGGTACAGTTTCCAAGTACAGAGATGTTTAGAACTGGGAGAGCAGAGGACACAGTGAGTCCAGGGGTTTGATAATGAGTGTTCTCAAAACTAGCCAATGTGGTCAGTAGAACTAGCATAGGTTTTATCAAAGAGATATAATAGGACCTCACCCTAGCAGCCAGGATCTAGCTTTATCACCTACCACTTGACCTTAGTAAAGATACAGAACTGCTTCCTCACCTGTATAAGGGGACTAAAAATATCCATCCATCTTCTAGGGATTAAAAATATGGGGCTAAAAATATCCATCTCCCAGGGATTAAACAGATAACATCTACAGAGTCTCAAATGTCAGATTCTTCCCTCCCTCCCTTCATTGGGAGAACAACAGGGAACTCTTACCATCCTTAATCAGGGGAATGTGATATAATGAAAGCTGTGTCCTCTCAAGATTATTTTGGCAGCACTATGAAGGACTTCTTAGGCCGGGAGGGGAAGACGGGAGGGTGGTAAGACACAAGCTGCTAAGGCAGCTGCTGAGATGGTCCAGGGATGAGATAAAGCAGGTCTGGGCTGGGAAGAGGCACCGGAGGTAAAGAAGAGGGGGTCAAACCTAAACAAATATTTAGAAGGGAAAAAAGGACAGCAGCTAACCCTCTCTCTGTGAACTCTAATAACCAGTTCACCACTTTCTGACCCATCTGGAGTAAACAATGCGATGTGGTCCAAGCTCAATTTTTTTTTTTAACGTATGTCAAGAACAGTCAGTTCTTCAGTGATAGACAGAAAATTATATTCCGAACTGTATTTTATTTTTTTTAATTGTTTTTAATGTTTACTTTTCAAGGAGGGCAAGTATGCGCATGAGTGGGGGAGGGGCAGAGAGAGAGGGAGACAGAAGATCCGAAGCGGGCTCTGTGTTGACCGATGCGGGGCTCCAACTCACAAGGCATGAGATCGTGACCTGGGCCCAAGTCAGGTGCTTAACCGACTGAGCCACCCAGGGACCCCTTAACTGTATTTTAAAATGAACAGTGCCAGTGAAAGTGTAGAACATCACCCAAGAATTTTAAGAAGTAAGGGTCCTTAGGTTGGAATATTTTAGCCAGATGGTACTCAGAGATGGCGCACCAAGCTGTGATAATGGCGTTCTTACACATTTTCTATCTAACTAGATGGCAAGGAAATTACCTAGACCAGAAATATACTGCAGGCCACATATGTAAATTGAATACTTTTAATGGCCAGATACAGATGTAATTAGTTTCAATAATATATTCTATTTAGCCTAATATATCCAAAACTATTATTTCCACAAGTAACCAACATAAACAGATGTTAATGAGATATTTTACATTCTTTCTTCATCTATGAAGTCTCAAAATTCAATATATTTTAGACTTACAGCAAAATCTCCATTAGGACGAGGCATTTTTCAAATGCTCAGCAGTCACATGTGGCTCAGTAGTCACATGTGTCTACTACATAGACAACCTTCAAGTACTTGAACAAAGTACTTATTTTCAATAGAGTTTTCACTGGAACTCACCTTGATGTAGTCCCCTACTGCAGCTGAACATCTGGAGAGATTCAAAATGCTAACCTAATCACATCTGTTCCCTGGCTTACAGCCCTGCAATATCTTTACATTTTCCTTAAGATAAAGATGAACCAGTGATGGATCCCTTCCATTCAAAAAGGAAGGTGTCACATTATGTTTTATGGCTTACTGAAATAATATCTTGGTAGCTTATTTCTGTAATAATAGAGATACAAAGGTCTTCCTCAGATCACAATTTCTTTACCTACGCTGTTAAACTGGTTGTTTTCATCATGCGCCAACCCCAGAGATGATCCAGCTGAAAAACACCTTAGGCCAACAAGGGCTATTTTGAACCTGGCACATGGCCTGCCTAGCAGTACCCAGCACGGCAGTTAAGAGCATGGGCCTGGAGCCCACTTGCCCGAGTGAGTTTGAGTCCAGGCTCAAAACGGTAGTACAATTTCATAGAATTACAGTAAGGATTGGATGAGGTGATACAGAAAAATTATTTGGGCACATAGTCTGTTGCCAATAATTCTTATCCCTTACTTGCATGGACTTCTCTACACCAGAAATGCCGGTATCATGTTTCTCAACAATCTGAGGGGCCTGTAGGCAGCGTCGCACAATGGAAAGAGCACAGCTGAACTGTGTTCACATCCCTGCACGGACACCTAACTGATGTGACCATGTGCAAGGTACTTAACCTGTCTGAGCCTGTTTCCTCATATTCAAAACAGAAATCACAATAAAACTGGATCCACTGCACAATAATACAGCTAAGATTAAATCAGACAACAAACATAGTAGGTGATTTGGCCCTTAGAAAATATAATGTCTGCCCTCCCTTGAGTACCATGAGCATTTCCCCTTTCCCTTCTCCATCAGAGTCCGTTGCTTTGAGCATATTACTTTGGGGGTGATTTGGAGTACATCTCTTCTGAGTGAAGTAAAGGCAAAGGGAAAGTGTCATGACAGGACTGTTTAGTGCTTCAGTAGGCATCTGCTGACTTATCAAATCTTTACCATGTCCTCAATAATCACTAAAATCCAACCTACATAAGCCAATGCAAGCCCTGGCTCTGAGAAGGACTACTCTATGAAGAGCATGGTGATTTCCTTCCATGATGATACATCCTCACAAGGTTTCAGGATGTCTCCTGAATATCCCCAACTTCCTTTAAAAGCCTGCAAAGCATTTGTCATTCGTGGGTGAGTCATCCACGGTGTACTGGAAAGGGCTGGTCAGAAGACAAGTTTTGGGACTCTGTCCTGGCTTTCGACCAGCTGTCGCTTTGGCAAAGCCATTTGACCTCTGTAGGTCACAGAGAGCACATCTGCTTCATGGAGTTGTGGAGAACACATTTAAATAATCTATGCTGAAAGCCCATGGTCTAATTTCTAAAGAGGTTCGCAAATCAATGTAAGGCTGGGATTCACCTAAACCTGATTTCCACACTTTTGTGTCTTGGTGGTGTATTTTGGGAATTTGCTCTGAGATGCAGAAGAGGACTCTTGCTTTTAGGTTAGCCGTGTCATCTCCCACCTTCTGCCCCACTTCCAGAGTTGGCAACTGGAGAGCCAGACCTCTGACTCTGAGAGCAGGAATAGGATGAGGCAAAGGAGAAGCCTGGGGCCAGGGTGACTCATGGCTGTGGAACTCATTAACGGGTGGAATGTTCTCCGCATCTCCCTTCCAGGTCAAGTCTCTGGGTTAGCAAGGTACAGATGACAGATGGAGGAAATAGGCATATTTCTGCACAGACCAAATGTTATTTATATATGCATACATACATGCATATGTGTGTGTATGTGTGTGTCTCCAAATATGAAAGCAAAGATCTAGAGAAATTATTCCTCTATTGGGCTGTATAAAACCGTAAACATTTATATTTTAAGAAAAGGTGTGTTTTACAAAGTATGGCATCGAATTGTCTTTTTCTCCACTGCCTCAGAGTTTGGCCAATTAAACGCCAGAAATCCTTTGATATGATTAAAATTTTTAACAAAAAGTGTTAAGTGGGAGAAAGAGAACTCTTTAGATAAGCCATTAAAATTCTCAAACACTGTAACACTGAAGGTGGGGATGGTACTAGTTGCAAGAGAAGTTTACGATGCCAAAATTAAAAAAAAAAAATGTTAAATATGGTCAAAGGCCTAAAGCAAATAAAGCTGTATTACATGCTTGTGTACACAGCTACCTCATCTTTCGTCCAAGTTGCACTTTTGTTAAATGGATACCAGGATTATTCTAGAACAATAGGAAAGGACCTCAAAGGGAACATTCCAAATACTTTGTGCTTGGATTTTCTCACACAGCTGTACTTATTACAACTCTATTAAACCAGCTGCTAATAATTTTCAAATGGTCCATTAGTTCTACCAATGACCTTGGGCCACCACCAATTTCAGACCTCATCTTCATGTCTTAATCAACGGCCTCAAATGGAATCCCCTCTTTCGACAGAGAAATGCATTTTGAAGAAAGACTGTTGATTGCAAAGCTTCTTTGCCATTAGGGAATTTGTATAATGTGGAATTTAACCTACAAACCCCAATCTTCCTAAAAGGAAAATGATTCCTCTGAGATTTCTTCTCTAAAGCAAGGTGAAAACTAAACTTTTTCTTTTTTCTAATTTTTTCTTTGTTTAACAGAACAGAATGCATGGATGGGTCTCTCAGGGCTCTGGAAACCTCTCTTGAATATACTTGATCAACAATGGGAACTCACCCAGAGCAAAAAATGCCAGGAAAATATATACTAAGCTCCTTCAGATAAATTTAAGAAAACGTCACCTTCTCTATAACCAAGGGTGTGGAGAGGAAAAGAACTTACAAAAGTGATTTCATTTTCAGATGTGACATTAATGGGATTGAAGATGATTCTGAGGGAAATCAATACCATGAAAACAAGAGTGCCAAGATGAAAAGGAATGTCCTTTTCTTAGGCTTGGAACTGAAAATATTTTTCTCTCTCGTGACCATCTTAACTTCAAAAGCAGAAGCAAGGAATGTCAATCCGTATGGAGCTCCGCTGGCTGCTTACCATATTTCCATTCTTTCCACAGAGAAGGGGAAAGGCAGCCCATTGTGTGTCCCCGCCAACAGAGATGAGAAAAAAAATATCACTTGTTTTTAAACTTTCAGAGGACACAGATAACTCACAGAGAATGAAAACACAGAGATGAATAAAGATTTTGGAATTAAATGTTAGATTTTAAAAATCCAGAAAGTTGGAGAATTCAAGAAATGTAAGAACTTCCAGTCACAAAAACCATGGGCTTCATAGTTTGTGTGCTAGGGAAATGTTGTGTTTTTTTTTTTTTTTTTTCCTCTTTTTGTTATTTCTTCAATACTTTTGTTCCAAGAAGAACTTTTCTTCATTACTGTAAATATATCAAACAATATCCCATTTCCTCGAAATTGGTCATCTCCTTTTCCAGCCTGTGTATTCTCTTTCCACCTTTGACTTTTTACCAATTCTCATCAAATTAGCCAAAAATCTTGGTTTCCTGTACTAGCCACATTCTTCGTCAAAAAGGAAAAAAAAAAAAAAACACAACAAACTGCCTTATTCTCTACTCAATAAGAAGGGTACAGAGGAAACCATCAGACATTAAGAATGCCATTTAGTCTTCAAGAATAAAGGTGAGAAAGTGGCTTGGGGCATCTCTTTGTTCACTATTGCTGGCAAGTTTCCAGGCAAAAGTATTCAGTAATCTCATGATAATTGGACAACACAGTCTATTATGCACTCCCTGCGATGCAATATTGTTTCATGCCACAGCATGATGCAAGTGACATGAGCTTTGGTGTAGAGGACAAAGGCAGGGAATGACCTCTGGAATTCCATATCAAAGCATATGCCCTCTGACCCTAGACACATTTGGCTAACCTGAGACATTTACCCGTACTGGGAAGGTAAGCCTAAATGTCAGTGTGAGTGGGGAGAAGCCTCCAATATTTCCCATCACAACGGTTTTGAGCTTAGCTGCATAATACAACACATGTATAGCCATGCTTACGGATATGAATAAAAGAACCGCCAAAGGCAGATACGATAGTACATGATTGAGTGGTTTCATGTGCTTTTTATATGCCCAAAAAGGGACTCCAGGAGCGGATGAAAGAATTTTCCTAAAGACCTTTGGGATGCTCTTCCAAACCAAAAGACTAGAAGATCACCAATGTTACTGGAAGTTCTTCAGGTGATGCTGGGTCGGGGACGGGAATTTCTGAGGTACATACACGGAAATGATGGTGGAACATGGGCTGATAACAGGTTTGAAGAGTGAGGTCATCCACAGCCTACTCAAAGCCAGGAAAGCCGTATGTTGTTATGGCTTAAGAGCTAAACGCCATCACCAAATTTTATAAACTTTCAGGCAGAATGTCATCCAATGACGCACAGGTTGACGGGTGCAGAAAAAGCCTACTCTTAGAATCCTGTAGGCATATTGGAATGGTGGCAGATGTGATACGAGCAAGATCGGTGTGAAATCTATTCTGGAGCATGCAGCTCTCAAAGAAATGGTCGTGCCCATTAGTTGGTCTGGATATACACAGACATCAATGCCACTTGCAGCTTCTTAAGGGAGTGATCCTGCCTCCTGATCACCTGGGTGCCGCCAACATGTCCAAAAGAATGGGTGATGAGAAAGACATCCAAATAGCTTTACTTGGGGAAGCTGATCTTTGGCAATTAGCACAGAATCCAAAGAAAATGCACTATTATGCATCTTTGAGGTTTGTCAATGTGTTACACCTGCCAACTACGAGAGACATAAACACTAGATTGTGAACTTCTAGAAGGCAGTGAGGGTCTGGGTCTTTCATTTCCCTAACCCCCAATATTTGGCACAAAGCCTGGCAGGCAGTCAAATGCTCAACAGAGGTTCGAATGAACGATCAAATGAATGCTTAGGAGTGAAAGACAGGTAAGCCAGGCGTCCAGTATCCAAAAACAGGGAAACAGGCTGTCATTTTTCAACTAGCCAAGTAGAGTCTGAGCAGGGAAAGGCTGAGCAAACACCCATGGCAGCCACAAATCAAAGAGCGGGGCAGGGGGATGCACAGTCTGACAAAGAGAGTTCACCAGCCCTGTTCCCTTTTAACCAGACTCCCCCACACATATACCACATCCCATCACTGCCATTACTTTCAAATCCAAGACAGCAGCAGTGACAGCAACAACCGGAGCTCGTTAACGATCACAACAGGGGAGCAAAGAGACAGGAAAGTTTTACAAGATAAATGGAGAGGCAGCAATTTCTGAGGCCTCTCTTTTAAAAGGGGTGGGGACGGAGGGTGTGTACACAGGGAGTGGAAGTGGGAACTTCCACCTAGGTGCCCCATTAGGCCAATATTTTGCAAAACCAGGTGTGTGCAATTTGCTTATTAAAGTTCTCACCCTGGGGCAACTGACAAGACTCATCAGTCCTGGAAGACATGTGCTATGACCCCAAGGCAAGTTAAAGCACATCCGGAATATTTTAAGCCAGAAAGAGAATCTTTTTGTTAAAGTGAAAGAGGATCATTTTGCTAAAACAACTGACTGACTGGGAGGAAAAGGAATTAAGAGTGGTTTGTTCCCAGTTTTGTGTAGAAATGATACCATTATCTTCCAAAATGATACCATTATCTTCCGAAACAAAGGCTCAAGGTTAGACTGAGGTTCCAGAAGGAGCAAGGGAAATGTTTTTATTGATGATTCTATAAGTGGTGGCGCTTCAAAAGGAAACGTTCCAGCAGAGGGTAAAGGCTCCAATGTGGGCCACCTCGCCTACTTGCCAAGAGGCTCATGGTCAACACCCTTTTGAGCACCAAGATCCCTTAGAAATCTAGAGAACTGTCCTTCCTCACTGGCTAATATGGTAGGGAGAGGGATAGATATGAAGTGGCCAATGGGAACAGATGGAGGTAGCATTGCTCAAGGAGCTGTCTGCTGCTGAAGATGTTCAAAAATAGGAGACCTTCAATTCTGTTTTCCAGTCCAGCCAGGAGAGGCAAAGGGCTGTGCCTGCAGGGGAAATAACAGTCTATATTGCTACCAATGGCATTCATCTCAAATCAGACATTAGCAGATCGTTCTGCCTGTGAAATATAGCTCCCTCCCCACCAAACACTGATCCTAATCAGGGCAAAGTATTATTAGTTCATACTTGCCGTAAGCATGACAGAGCTCTGGTGGAAGGTGCTCCAAATCCTTGAGATAAACAAAATCACAATGACAGAACAGCGCTCATGTGCCTAGCACTGTGCCAGACAAGCTCAAGTTCACAGCACTCTTCAGATTGCCAGGCACGTTTATACCCCTCATGCGCCCTCATGTCAGCCTGTCTTTGGAAGCATGAATTTTGCGCAACCTCTTCATTTTGCATCTCTGAAAGGGCCAGAGTGATTTGCCCAAAGTCCACAACATAAGAAGTTAGTTAGGGAATTATAGTGAGGGTCCTATTACAAGAAATTTATGACCAAAGTTTTTCCTTCTAAATGTACTGCATACATGACATAAGGATAATCCACAAAGTCCTGTTTTAACCACAGTTTCATCTATATGAAATCTATAGACTCTAATATGTTGCAAGGCAATCATGCCCCCTGTGACCTTTGTGATATGATAAACAGTCCATTTTTCTCATTAAAATAAAGAAAAAAATGTATACCATGGGTTTGGCTTTGTTCCTTAAGACTTAGAAGGGTTTTGTGCTACTTGACAACTTGCCCTGGTTGGCCAAGCCCCTCAAATGTTGTTGGACTCCATTTCTCTGGCTATAAAATAAGATTAAATAAATAACCTTCAAGGTTCCTTCTAGTTTCAAAACCAACTATATTGTAGCAGGTGGGAAACCTTCAAGGAAATACCTTGAAGCAGTGATGGTCAGGCTCAGGGTGCTAGCGTGGATCTCTTCCCCAACTTAGGCTGTGACAGGTCCCTGTGCAAGTCAATGACCCCTCTGAACCCTCTACGGAGGGAAATGATTCAGCAGATGGTCTACGAGGTCCCACAAAGCATGTAGGCACATGTGGACAACATACAGAATAGGTAAGAAGGTGGTAGTGAAACAGGGAGCTGAGTGATGACTCCCCCACATCAAGGTCAGCAGACTATATAGGAACAGTGTAGAAAGAGAGCTCTCCAGGCTAGTTGACAAAAGACAGCGAACACCCAATCATGGGTTCAAATTGCTAGCTAACAACTTAGTGACCTTGGAGAAGTCACCTGAATAAGCTGTTCCCGACCAAGTATCTTCTTTGGTTTAAAACATTCAGAAATAGGAAGACTTCACGAACACCTAGTGAGAAAGTGTTCTGGTAGAGATTGAGTCTATGATTTCAAAACACGTAACTGTAAGGGACAGCAGCTATGGGGAAGTGCCACCGTCTAGCATTTACCCTCTCCCACCTACTGCAGCCCTCCCTGCTTGATCTCCCCACTGCTTTCCAACAAGCCTCGACAAGGCACAGGATCCTCAAAGCGGAGCTCGGGGCAGTCTCTCCCAATCAATCAAAACGGGCACGAGAAATAGAAGCTACATGGCACACCTGTTCCAGTGGAATTAGCAGAGATGGCTGAGGCAGGAAACTGAAATTCCATTTCAGGATTCCCTAACTAACTTCTTGTGTTGTGGACTTTGGGCAAATGGCTCTGGCCTTTCCAGAGATGCAAAATGAAGAGGTTGCGCAGGATGACTTCAGAGATCCATTCTGGCTTGGGATTTCATCTCTTTGAATATAACTAGTCACCTTATGTTCACGGCAGATGACAGTAACTCCTTCCCTTTTGGACCCTAGATCCTGGTTTCGTGTGTATGTTTGTGTCTGCGTTTTGTAGTTGACACTGCTGTGTAGCCACGGATCAAGATTTAGAACGTGCTAGCAGACTACGTCTGGATCTTCAAGGCGGCACCCTGGCATTTTATTTATAAAACTGGGATTCGGTATCATTGCCAACATGCAGTGGCTTGAATCTTGAGAGCTGGATACCCTTGAGTCATTATCAACTTTTGAAACAGGCAGCGCATTCACTCAGCTGAACAGAAAGACATTTTAAGCTTTAAAATAATTTTGGGTTTACACAAACATGCTGGAGTCATGAAAAGACAGAGAAAGTTTTAAGAATGGTCTGGTGAGGTAACAATCGATCTCAACCACCTGCCTGCCACCCCACCCCCATGTTTCTTTTGTACTAAATCAGTAATGTTCAGTGAGTCATTATGCAGTTACCTCCTCTCATAGAAGGGCAACAAACCAGCTTCTTGAGTATGAGTTACCTCCTAATTATTATTCAGTAAAATATAATCTATTCATCTATTATTTTATTCAAAATAGGCATCACACATTTTTTAGGCTACCTTGGGCATACTTTACCTTTTCTTGGGGAAAACAAATGCTTCCGTCTATCTAGATGAGGAAACATCCAAAGAGCAAACCATTATGAGAACTCATGACTCTCTCTGGCATCCTCCCCTTCTCTTCAAGTGGTTTATGAGAGGGTAGGGGATAGGGGTGGAGGTAGAAACTGGCAACGCTTAGGAATCAGATGGGTCCAAAACACCAAGCAGTCCTCAACGTAAGTCCCAAGTGCAGGATAGCCAATTCAAATTGTCCTTGTTCTAAAGTCTTGATATGAGCTCTGCACCATCTGCCTACGGGTGACCTAACACTGATTTCTGCTGGGGCAGCTGGAACAGGGCAGGATCATTTGCCACTGTGATCTGAGTCACTATTCAACAACATCTCAGGGTTAACAAGATCACATGTTCAGCTGCTACTTAAAGCCTTGGAGGCACTTCAACCTCTTAACTTGGGTAAGCATTAGAAGCCTAGTAGGTAGTGTCCAACTCCTCAAAATAACTTTGAAAAGACTATCTTCCATTCTTGGAGCTTCTAAGCATGCCAAGGACATGACTATGAGTTCTCAGGCCATGACCACTGTTTTCTGCTACAAACAGATTACCATCACTAAGAGAAATTTCCTCAACTTTACTTTCTTCGTTCTGAATTGTTTCTTCTCTTCCACTCTTCTAAAACAACATTCTTCTCACTCTTTACGAGACCTTTAAAGCTCAAAGGAAGAATGGAGAAAGAACATCAAATATCCTTAACGATATCTGGTCTGTGCCACTCTCTCGAACATGTGCGGGGATTTTTTGTGGTAGTAGTGGTGACAGTTGTTTTGGGGGATAGAGAACACATAAAGAAAAGAAATAATTGCCCTGCATTTACTCAGGAAGCCAAAGTGTCTAATCCATCAAACTTTAAAACAGGGTCATTTTCCTTTTTGTTGAGATTAATGCAGAAAACATCCTAAAAAGGGTAACGTTGACCACACACATTGCTTTGAAGCAGAATCTTTTTCTTTCCAAGTTACTTCTTATCTCTTGGGGGCAATGTTTACTTAGCTGGTTGAGTCATTCATTCAACCACTAACTATGCAATGAAGACCAACTATTTATCAGGCACACTATTAGACTCCAATCAGGGTGAAGTCGAGATCGTTCTGATTCACAAATGGATTATTTAGCTGTGGCCCAGTATCAGAGGCAATGGCTTCAAACCAGGCCAGGTGGGCAGCAATACTGAGCAAGTCCACAGTCAACTTGTGCATCTCTTTATTGTTAACAGAAGAAGAGGGAGAAGGAGGAGGAGGAGGAGGAGGAGGAGGAGGAGGAGGAGGAGGAAGAAAAAGAAGATGACGATGCAGCAGAAGCAATTTGGGTGGATCGGTAGTAATATCTTTGTATACAGAAATCAACATAATGTAACGTCCCTTTGTTTCAGCCAAAGGTAATAATATGAAAAAACTCCGTCCAATTTAATTGATGAATGACAGATACACTGCTAACAGTGTCTCCATGGTGGGAGGAAGAGGACGAGGCAGCAGAGGACGGTGATGGGGGTGGAGCACAGGAAGTAGCATGCCACTGCGATGACATTTCCCAAACCTAAATCACTTAGTATACAGTACCCTTAAGGTGCCCTGGAGGTACTGAATTCCTGGGGAAGAAAAGACGAAAGCCTATTCCATAGCTCAAATTATTAGCAGCTACAAATATCAAGTTCTGACAGCATCTCTTTTCCTTTTCCTCCTTCCTGCATATGAGACATTAAAGCACAGTAGCTCCTTCCTCCTCCCTTGCCTGCCTAATGATACTGAATTCCCAAGACCAGTGGTTCCTAAATCAGGCTTCTAAGAATACACATTCTAGGGTCCCACCCTAGACCTACTGAATCCCTCTCCTGTGGTAGAACCTAAAAATCTATTTTTAATAACCTCCTTTTTGTTTCCAAGTTCTCAGAATGATTCTGAACATCAGCCTGATTTAGGAATCGTTGTCCCATTCTACAATTATGGTGATTCAAAAAAGCAAATTTAAAAGGAACTGTCCACCCTATCCCACCCCACCCCACCCCACACACTTGTGGTTCCTCAAGCATTTTCTTTATGTGCAGTGAAGAGAACAGCTTCCTCTACCACCACCCAAATACCCAGCAATTAGCAGACAAGACCCACAGATTCTTCACATTCTGAAGCTGTTAAAACAAACACGTGTGTCTGGTGCAAAGTTTGCTCAGCAGCCCTCATGATCGCGTGGACTCTCCTGTTCATCTAAATGAACAGCCAAGGCTGCTGATTCCAGGTAAAATGATAAATAAATCAAAGGAGTCTCAGTCTTAGCCTCTGGACTCCATCCAAACTTCAGACAAAAAGATTTACTAATCCCTTGTTGGCAATACAAAAATAATAATACAAAAACAAAATCACCTGCCATTAGCCAGATCTAATCTAATCTTTCCTTGCAATAGTAATTTCACTCAGGGTACTTCAACATCTACCTGGGCCTAGCATGCACAAGAAATGAACGAGCAATGCTGGTTATAGGCACAAGGTACTTTGGGAAAAGGCAACTCCTTGGAATGCAGTGGGGTGATATGTGAGGACTACAGTAAGAATTAGTAAACAGGACCATGAAGAGAAAAGTCTGTTCATTTTCCACCCATACACCATCCTGCCCTCACTGGCCCAGCATTAATATGGTCTCTGCTTCAGAAGCTTTTGACTTTCCTGCTATTATCCTAGTCTTGCTTTAACACATACTTTATATTAGAATGCGTTCCAGGAAGCATATGGCAATAGAACTAGGTCAACCATTAACCAAATAACAGGAAACTGCTCTGCAGCGCACACCCTTCAAAAGCTTGCTTAATGAGCTGGCTCTTCAGAATATGTCCTTCGGTGAGGTTGGAACTAACAGGGTCTGTGGGTTTCTTTAATTCTGCAAGGTCACCTCATACCTAGAAGGCTTCTGCACATACTAGACTTTGAATGGTCTAAATCATTCCACTGGAATGTTCAAGAACTGAAGTCAAAGGTGGAGAAGCATGTTTTCTGAACCTGCTTGGCCATCTTCAAAAAACATGACTATCATCCTGGTTCCATGGCTTCATTCTTCCAGTTATGTTAAATTGACACGAAACACTCCATGTTCTTCTTTCTCTAGCATTTTTTTTCAGTATTCCTTAAGGTTTCCATACCATCAATCTACCCCATGAAAAACATGCCACAATCCATATAGACTTAATAGGTCAAATTAAGTCTTGGGAAAAGGTTGGTCTTCCTTTTTCATATAAATCTACAAATGAGATTCTTCCAGAACCCCCGACCTTGAGTCTTTAAGTATTCTTGAATTTGACTTTTTCCTCTCAATGTCTCAGACTCAATCCTCCAAAATCTAACTTTACAATGCCCCTGAAGAGTCATTCGGGATCATACTAGTCAACTGTCACCCTCAAATTAGTATCCTTCGCAAAACACCAACACCCAAAGTCTCCTCGGTTTCTTTACCCTAGATTGCAATCTAGTCATTCTTAAATCCAAAATCCATTTAATGTGGATTACAGAGCTGGGCAGTTTCCCTTGATTAAGAACTTACATTAACTCTAATTTTTAAATTAAACTGTCAGAGCCAAATCTCCATTTACTAACGTTGAATGCTATTTTATACTAGTGATATCTGTAGTAGCAATCATTGTTTAGAAGAAACTAAGAGGTACTAAGAGGTACCATTCTGTCTTTAAAAAATTGAGGTGTAATTAGGGAACAAGAATTTAGGAACAATAACTTTTGAAAAAATGCTGGATTTGGTTCCCCGACCCTATCACTTATTGACCGTGCACCTGCCCCAGGTGCTGTGCAAGGCACTGATGATACAGATGAAGAGGAGAGACGCTGGGCCTGCCTTTCTGTAGCTTCTAGTCTAGTCCTGTTCAGTAACTGATCAAGAGAAACCAGTGGTTGGCCTTCAAGGTCGATTTGGCTAAATTTTAACTTTTCCCCTGAAAACAGTCAATAAGGCTTCATGGAACACCAACATAAGGAATGGCACACTGGGCTAGAGGTCAACAAGAAGAGGCTATGAGGGTCATTAATTTGTCTATTGGATTCCGGACACCCAACCATCTCCCATCTGTGCCATTCTTGGGAAATGTCAGGTTTTTCTTTTAAAGGAGTTAGTTGTGTAACCATCGTCAAAACAACAACAAAAAACAAAAATAGAACCTCATCTAAGGAACTTAATATTAATCTACTACAGAATGTTCAAGATAGTGTAAACAGAAGTTAAGGTACTTTTCCCCCTCATCTGCCAGATTTTGAAGTTATGTTTCATACAGGAAGACGCTGCCTTTTACAAGTCGTCATGTAGTAAAAGCTACTGCTCCAGCCCCTAAAGCCAAGATGTCAAATGTTTATCAGTCCACCAATACAAGCCCCCTAACAGGGATTTCATGCGGACTCAAGTGTATTCTGACTCCTGAACAGTCACTGCCAACAGTGCTCTGCCTATAAGTGTTTTATGAAAACTTAAGGATGGGAGAAAAAGGAATTAGTATTTTTTTATGTGCTCAGTATACATCGGGCTCCACACCAGAGGTTTACATTCGCGATCTCATTTATCCCCCATGTGAAGCTTACACAGTAGACTTTTTTTTTTCCTTTGCCCCAGATAAGAAAACTGAAGATCGAAGATGAAATCATTCGCTCAGGGTCACCCAGCTACTCACTGGCTCTGAGGTCTATGTTCTTTCTACTACGTATCCTGGCCCTCACTGCCAAGGTCTTCACAGGCTTCCCAACACGGATACCAAAGGGTTCCCTTACATGCGGTCTCTGCACAAGTCAAGTGTTCCCTCCTCGCATGAGAGCAAGCTGCTCCCAGCACAATCTCCAGGACTCTCGAAAGATGGTCCAGTGTTTCTCAGAGTGCCCAAACACCGAAGATGGAACAAGGTCAGGCCAGTTTCTAAGATACGAAGCAAGATGAACTCAGCGGGTCCTCCTGCCAATTGCCCTCACCCTTACTCATCTGCTGGAGCATGCCAAGGCCTGTCTGGAATGACGCAGGAAAGGGTCACCATGGGTGATCCTATGCCCCCCTCCAGATTGCTACAAAATAAAAGCTCACTGCTGAGACAGCCTGGCTCCTTGAAAACCCACCAGCACGGTTTCATAGGAATCAAAATTCTAAAAGAGACTATGTGCATCCACCAACCTCAGAGTTACACCCAGGAGGTGAAGAGTAAAGCAGGTCTAAAGGTAAAAGGTCTAGGAATCTGTGGACCCAATCCACCTTGGAGGTCCAACTCCTTACAGTGCCTGCTGGCCATTCCTTTTTTAACTCACACAGGAGCCAAAATGTTTTATTTGCCCTATATGAAGTTCTGACTACAAACACATTTCAATCGAGAGATGAATATCGTAGCGATCAAAGGCCCAACTTAAAGCCATTAATAAAATGTAGTCCGACAACCACTCTCTACCCCAGCAGCAGCTCAAATCCGACACCAGAAAGGCAGGGCTGCTGACATCCAGAGCTACTTAACATAAACAAACATGAAGTCCACACTTGGGTTAGGAGATGCGGCTAATTTTAGACCACTGTTTCGTATCTGATGAAACGGAGCCTGGGCTTCTCTCTGGTGTAGGGCGGCCCTCATGCCTACATTTAACCAGCCCCACCTCCAAATTTTCTCAACTATGGAAAACAAGTGGTCAGGTAGCTGAAAGAAGGAATTCATTCCTGTGCTGTGAGGTCTCCACAGACAAAGTGTCCAGTCTGTTTCGGCCACCAGGGCTGCTGAGGCGCTACCAGGGGTTGATGTGGAGAGGATCCCAGCATTTAGGACCATCTGATGAGAGTCTGGCCCTGCTGCTCTTCCGCTGATCAGAGTCTGAGGCAAGTGCCTCACTCAAAGAGAGGCTGCGAAAATCCTCCAGGGCAGGCACAGAACTTGGGAGGGCTCTTGGTGATGAAGTGCAGCTCCACTGGTCCCATTCCTAGGACTGCTCTGGAATACTCCATGCCTTGAATGCATACAAAATGTAGTCTTACAGATTAGAAACAAGTGAGATACTGTGTTTGGCTGGTACAAGAATCCACTTTTCCAAGACCCGGTGAATCCTGTGCTCGCTCTCTCCCTCCCTCCCTCTCTCTCTCTGCCTTTAACACAGCTGTGAAGTCCACTGAGTGTCCAGCCAAGTGTACTTGGACTGTCCTCCTCTCTCAAGCCAGTGACGGGACCCAGTTCCAGCCTGGTGGCTTGATGTCCTTGCTCATCTGCTTTCAGGTTTAACAAGGGAAAATAATCTATCGCTTAAATTGTAGAAGCTTTCTTTCCAGGGGAACTAGACAGTCCTGATGGCTCCCTCCAGTTACACAGCAATTATGTAATTGCTAAGCTTCTGCAGAATCACTGGAACCTTCCTGCAGCCTTCTACAGACTACAGCTGCAGCCCAATGTTCTGAGATGATTGTAGCCTTTGAACGGATGGCCGGTCTCAAATCTGAGCGCAAAGGGCCAGACAATGGGATTCCATCTCAAGCACAAAGATGCTCCTGCCTCACGAAGCCCTTTCTCCTCCTCCCAGTCTGTGCAGCTAACTCTTGCCTTTGCCCGCCCTACATGTGTGTGGAATGTGGTTCACTCTGTTTATGCTGACAGGTTCCAAAGGAGGCAGAGAATCAGCTGAAGTTTTGCCATGGACCATGCACAAGGTAATCATTTAACACGTAATGTGAAAGCTCCAGAAGAGGACAAGATGCAAGGGGGTGGGAAGCATCTCCCTAGGCTTCCTGCACTGGCATGAAATGAGTGCTTCCCTTCCTTCTGCCAGCTCCAATCCTTCATGTTGACATTACACATCCTGTACTGTAGATCCACCCCCATGCTGCCGCTTGCCCAGCTGAATTATCTCCTGCGTCACAGCGGTGGTAACAGAACTGCTGGCTCGGCAGACGCGAAAGCACCATTTCAATGCTTAATGCATTCAGCAACTGGACATATTACCAGTGCGTCGGGGCTGGTCCGTGGCCCTCCCAGCAGCCATGCAGTACTCGACCTAACCTTCTGCTAACCAGATGGTCTGTTTGCCTCTTGGGACCAAACCATTAAACTTTACTTTATTAAATTCTATCAAAATGTGGGGACAGTTTACAGCAGTGTGTCTGGTTCATCTCCAACAGGGTTGCTAAGATGAAAATGACCTAAAAATATCTGGAAACTCTACTTCACACCAACAGAGAACAAGATATTTTGGAGTAAATATTTAAATGGCCTGCCAGATTACGTACCCCGGCAGCAAGGACTACACGGTTAGCAAATTATATTGTAAATATATACACACAAAGACTCCTAAATGCAAGCATCTAAACAGGAATCCATTTCCCACTGGCTAAAGCCACAGTTCACCAGCCCCTGGCTCCAAGCTATTTAAAGGTGGCTAAGGACACCATCTCCATCATAATCACCTCAATTACCAAAAGAAAGAACCCAACACAACTGACAGCGAGATCCCACGCCACCCCCTGCGTTTGACCACCCAGGCATACCGAAGGCGTGCCGAGGCACTCCAAAGGTGCTCAATAAATGTTTGACGAACGAAGAGACGGATGGACACACGTTTCTTAAATACAAGAGCACCTATAAAACACGTGGTATGCCAGTGAGGACATTACATTCTTCCCAACTCTCTATCATCCCACAACTGCTAACTAGGCGTGCAGAGCCAGGCGGCAGATGAATGGCAAGGAGCAAGCCATCTGCACCAGTGGCACTGGATGGCCGCTAATTGATCACTGCAAATGAACTGCAGAGGTGGCCATTTATTGGGTACCTGGCAGGGTGCTGGGTGCTTTACATACATTATGCCTCTTAGCCTTCGCCCCAGAGGGAATGCCATTTTTAAAGATAAGCTGGAGGCTAGGAGCAAATTAGGAGCTCGACCCAAGTTAAATCAATCACTTTTCTACTACTCTGTAGTCCCAGATAAGTAAGGGCCTTACCAGTTGTAAAGAACCGAGCACATGTGAAGGCGGCATTCCCAAATATAGCCCTTACCAAATCCCAAGGAAATTGGAGAAATCTTTCCACTCCCCGATTTCCAGGCATCCTAAGAAGTCCTGGTTTCAGCTCCTACTGTTTCTCCCATGTCTTATATTCTTGAGGGCATTCCATATTATTATAACCGGCACCACACCCCACAGCTACACCACCACCCTGGTAATTTGGGGGTCCACGCTCCGAGACCCCAAATCTCTCACTTGAGGTCATTCTAGAGATCTGAACACCAGTAAATAAATGCACGGTCTCTTCTTCTCTCCTTAAACATCTCTGGAGACTATTTTAAAGTGGCAAGTATAAATTTTTTTTTTTTAATTTTTTTTTTTCAACGTTTATTTATTTTTGGGACAGAGAGAGACAGAGCATGAACGGGGGAGGGGCAGAGAGAGAGGGAGACACAGAATCGGAAACAGGCTCCAGGCTCTGAGCCATCAGCCCAGAGCCCGACGCGGGGCTCGAACTCCCGGACCGCGAGATCGTGACCTGGCTGAAGTCGGACACTCAACCGACTGCGCCACCCAGGCGCCCCTAAATTTTTTATAATTAAAAAAATAGTCCATTGACACCCTTGTCTCCCTGGAAGTTCTTGAAATGTAAAAAGCTTTTAATAAGATAAATAAATAAATCTTCACAGGTTAATTTGCTTTTAAAGGTGAAAAGTCCCTACACTGTTTTCACCAAAGAACCACTTAAATGTTCTTCACTTCTGGGGCACCTGGGTGGCTCAGTCGGTTAAGTGTCTGACTTCAGCTCAGGTCACGATCTCACTATTTGTAGGTTCAAGCCCCATGTTGGGTTCTGTGCTGACAGCTCAGAGCCTGGAGTCTGCTTTGGATTCTGAGTCTCCTTCTCTCTCTGCCCCACCCCCCACTCGCTCTCTTGTCTGTCTCTCTCAAAAATGAATAAACATTAAAAATCATTGTTTTAAATATTCTCTACTTCTTCCACCACTATCACCAACCACCATGCTGTCACCACGGAGGCCACCAATAGTGTTCTTCTGACTTGGAGCAAATGAGTTTAGGTAAGTCCCGTTAGGCCCTACCATTCTACATTTTGAAATATCATCTACCCTTCAGGCACTCTAAAATTAGCCTCCTTGCCCAAGATCTCAAAGCATCTGATATTACAGTACATTAGTAAGACCAAGTAGACATGGACTATTACTAAAATAAACATTTGAGGAGCGCCTGGGTGGCTCAGTCGGTTGAGCGACCGACTTTGGCTCAGGTCATCTCATGGTTTGTGGGTTCGGGCCCCGTGTCAGGGTCTGTGCTGACGGCTCGGAGCCTGGAGCCTGCTTCGGATTCTGTGTCTCCCTCTCTCTCTCTGCCCCTCCCCACTCATGCTCTGTCTCTCTCTGTCTCAGAAATAGGTAAACATTTTTAAAAAATAAAAAAATACACATTTGCACAGAGAAGACCAAAGCAATTTTCAGCAAGGCCACGGGACAGTCCTCAAACTGGCTCAGGGTGAACGAGTAAAGCTACAGAGAGGCATCCATAGCCACTATTTTCCTTGCAATAAACTCAGCTTTCTCAGACAAATCATTTTTGCCAGATATGATGCCAAACTATAGGAGCAGTAATAACATCTTTCTTCCAAAATGCTCAAGAAAGTTCATGTTGATTAAAAACTGTTCTCCCACAACATTTCAGGGAATAGACCTCTGCAAGGTTGGGACAGTCTCTGTTACCAAGAAAATGCACTATTCCCAGAGGATATGGCATCATCCTCAGGTAGTTTACAAATCCCTACTGAAGACCCCAATACAGATAGGGAGCACTGCAAGGTCCACAGTCAGGCAGACCAGAGGCTCCCAATCTGGCAAGTCTCCCTGCGAATGCACAACAGCAGTGAGAACCGTTCATCAGTTAAGGCAAGACATGGCACAAAGTTAATCAGGAGGGACTCAAAAAACGGAGTTTAAGACCAAGGAAAAAACAATTCACATCTGGCAAAGCCCTGGGAGATCTCTACCCCATCTTCTCTATCAGTAAGGAAGGAAGAAGCTATCATTTTTCAAGTGCCCATTATGAACCGGGATCCTTATTATACACATAATATTTTAGTCCTTATGTCAGTTCTACAGATTCATACTATTATCTCTCTTTGATTGGGTAGGAAATCACGGGAACAGAGAGGTTAAGTGACTTATTCAAGGTCACACAGCTAGGAAGGGACAGAGACAAACTTCATCCCGTGCTTGTGCAGTCCCAAAAAGTATGCTCTATGTGCTACACACTACTTTCTTCTTCTTTTTTTCAATGTTTCACTTATTTTTGAGAGAGAGAGCATGCACGCAGGGGAGGGACAGACAGAGGGGGACAGAGGATCCGAAGCCAGCTCCACACTGACAGCGGAGAGCCCTATGCAGGGCTCGAACTCACTAACTGTGAGATCGTGACCTGAGCCAAAGCCAGACACATAACCAACTGAGCCACCCAGGCGTCCCCACACCACGTTCTTAATGAAGACCCCAGCACAAAGAACTTCATGTTCACCCAGAAATTCTGAAAAACTTGTACTCCTAATGTTTCAGCAAAAAATAAGCTCCTTCTCCCAGAGAGAATATATACATATACATTTACATAATATATATATATATAAACACACATGCACACACACACCCAAATATACAGTAACCAAATCCTAAGTTGTTCAGACAGTTCAACTGCACTCAAGTTTAGCCATGGTGTGCAAATGTTCAGTGCATTATTTTTTCATATAACTGCATGTCAGAAAGGGAAAGCTGCCAAGTGACAATCTGTCCCAGTGATTCATGGTGCACACTGACATACCCACTTCTGATACAGGTTGTTGTTTGTATTTCCTAGAAATCATTGCCTTCATTAGAGAGATAAACAGGAAATAAAGTCCCCAACAACGACATGTTCTTTCTCTACTAGAATAACTCTAGCAGCAAATGTCATGAATTTGGGGGATAGGAGGGTGTGGATAACAGAAAGTTAGAAGCTCTCACTCTGTTCCTCAGACCTTAATGATCACGTTGAGAAGACAGTATCTTAAACATGGATGACTGTTTTTCATTTTAGGACTACACCTTATAAAGTAAAGGCTCTGTTCAAATGAATCACATTAAATCTACTGAACAGGTGTCATGTGCTAAGAAAAAATAACCTAGCCAGTTTTGGATTTTTATGCTTCAAGATTCCTATTTGCTGAGGTATTAATGTTTTACTGTCCTATTTGACTCTTAAAAATGTTAAGTATCTTTCTGTAGGCATCAACACTAGCTACAAGATGTGCATGGTCACGGGCAAAATAAAGTTCATCCCTAAAATGGAGAAAAGATGATGGGAAGGTGGCAAGAAGGGGGAGAAGGAACACAGAGGAACACCTGGGAAACATTGGAAATTCACCGTTCAGTAGCTGCTTCAAATAAGATCGCTAACACTTACCTGTGCTAGGGTCAATTTTGATAATTGTAGTTGACGTCTAGAAACGGGGTTATGAATATAATTATCATGAAGCAGCAATTGGGCAATCACAACCTAATTAAGCCCACTGACTAGATTATCTTGTTTTTCCCCTAATAATCACATAACATTTAACACTTGCTAATTTCAGGACCTATGGGTGATGTTTCTTCATTATTAACAAGCTCCAGCCACCGGTCAGAAAAAGAATGGGTGAGCTACTCAAACACTTGAGTCAACCAAGGAGTAGGGATGAACGTCAGGGACAGGTGACATTTGTCCTTCAATACCAAGTCACTTCTCAGCCTCCCAAAACTACTAATTAGGGGCAAAGCCCCAGGAGAAGACGACACCAAGGATGAGAACTTCCACGCATGGGAAGCATCCAACTCTGCTTTCCTAAATGCGTGCCATTTCACGTGGTGACAGCAATGTGCTTTTTCACATTACAGTGGAATCTGCCTTTGAAGAGGTTTCCTTTTGTTTTCAATAGAATGGAAGATTCCTCCACCAAGCCGAAATCCATAGACTTTAAACACTTACCTCCTTGAACATGCCCTCTCCCACCCTGACTCTCACGTTGAGTGTATTCTCCCAATACAGAGTCCTACTCCCAACTGGATACCACTGCACCCACAAAGATTGGTTGATTCAGTTCACCTTCACTTTCTGCAAAGCTCCTGAGGGTAACCTGGGTAGATTTCTCTTCAAAGAATCAAGAGGAAAATCGGAGACGCATGTTAAGAACTGGTCTTTGAGACAAGCTGGTCTGAGGGAGCATCTTAGAGGGCTGGCCACTACTGATTAAGGTCACAGCAGATGCTACCTAAGGCTCTTAAATCAGAAATTCCCCAGCTGGAGAACCACATGCTTTGGTATATAGCTCAGTGTTACTCTCTTCAACTATGTCATTTTTTTTTTTTTTCCTGAGGTTTCCCCCCCCCCCCTTAAGGGCCTTTATCTAAGAAAACAATGGTTTTGTTAAGTTTGGTAAATGATATGGGTGACAGGTGAAAAAATGGGTGACTCTCTGGCCTCCTCAGTACACTTTACAAACAGGACACATGTTTACCCTTCTACAAAGGTTTTGGGTGAAGTCAGTTGGGAAGAGGAGATCATCTAAACAGACCCATAGCAAAGTTAAAACTTTGTAAAACCACCACTAGTTGCTCTGAGGTTAAAGAGTCTACTCAGCAATTAATGCCCAACCGCCTGTCTTACAGGGAAGCTACTGTCCTGGATATCTTCGGGATATTTGGACCCGCTCCAGCTCCCTTAGTACAACTTGTTACTCTGTTAAGGGCATTTGTGGTCATCCATGAACAGCAGCTTCCTTACTGTACTGTGATGTTTCAGGGAGAGGCAAATAAAAACCAAAACATTCATCATGTCTCCATGATCTAAATAGAGCACATGGTGATCATGAAAGGGCGTAGGGGATATTAGCACCCGTGCTTTGAAGAGTATCTGTGCTATTTTCCAAAAATGACCATCAGACAGGGGAACTAACTTTCAAATGTCTGCGTGGCTTTTGGAAACATGTCTCATGCTTACAGTAAACCAGAGGCACTGAGACTTCCAAAAGGGGCCCTAAGAAGGAAAAAAAATACGATACCTTCTTTACTTAAGAAAGAAAAAAAGAAAAGAAAAAAAGAAAAGAAAAGAAAAGGAAAGAAAAAAAAAGGAAGAGGAACAGAAGGAAAGAGAAGAGAAGAAAAGGAAGAAAGAAAATGAAAGAAAGAAAGGAAAGAAAGGAAAAGAAGAAAGAAAAGAAAAGAAGAAAGAAAAAGAAAAAAAAAAAAAAAAAAAGAAAAGAAAAGAAAAGAAAAGAAAAAAAAAAAAGAAAAAAAAAAAGAAAGGGGCATATGGGTAGGTCAGTCGGCTAAGCATCTGACTCCTGATTTCAGCTCAGGTCCTGATCTCAAAGTTCATGAGATCAAGCCCTGCATCGGGCTCTGTGCTGACACTGCAGAGCCTGCTTGGGTTCTCTCTTTCCCTCTGTCTCTGCCCCTCCTCTGTTTGTTCTCTCTCTCTCTCTCTCTCTCTCTCTCTCAAAATAAATAAATAAATGTTAAAAAGAAGAAGAAGAAAAAACAAAAGTCACACAGTATATCTTTTTTCCATAACAGGTAGGTGTTCCTTTTTAAATATCCACATGTATAACTACTTTATAATTCTGAACTTCACACAGTACAGCTTAAAAATATTCATTCTCTAAATTTCCTCATACATGGTCTCTTGCTGTTTTTCACCATCTCCTCTGTAACTCAGAACAAAAACAGGGTACTCTTTAGTTAAACACACTTTGTCAAGCTATTACAGTAAGTTATATCTCTCATATCAACCAATAGATTACAATTAATTTTCCATTATACTCAAATTTCCCTTCCAGAACACCAGGATATACTACTGGCATAAGCAACTGGAAGAGATAAACCATCAGGATTATAAGCTATTAGCATCCTAAGTAATAACCACGGCCAGTTCCCACAAGCTGAGGGCCAGAAGGTAGTGCCCCCGTGTGTGATCCTGGCTCCCCATTTTCTAGCTCCACGACCGTGGGTAAATTTCTTTACCTCCCAAACCTCAGTTTTCTCTACCAGAAGAACAGTCCCTGGTTCATATGAAATGTTAAACAAATGCTAACTAGTTTAGTTAGCTCCAGAGAAGTAGTATTTTTGTGGAAGGTCCGTGTGATACTCTTACTCCAGAGGGGCTGGCAGAATTTTTTGGTGAACTTATTGTATTTATTCTTTTTATAGATGGTATTCTTACCCAGTACCAGAAGTGATAATATTCAATTGGCAGCAGAACGGGGAGAAGTTCTGGCAGCTGAACTCTGACATTCAGATCAAAATGGTCTCTTCCATGCAGATGCCCTTCCCAGCTATCATTATCCAATACCAACTAACAGTCTCCACAGAAGACAAAATACGACAGAAACCACTGAAGAGAAAAAGGTTCTGGGTGATAGGTACCTGTTATTGAAATCCTTACATAATCTCTGGCTGGTATCTATTTCTGGCCATCTTCGGTCTCTGGCCCAGTGTTCAAATTTTACCCCACATGAGGGACCCTAGACCAGGTCCAATCTGGGTCGGGTGATTCAGACTCAATTTCTGACTAATTGGTCACAACACAGAGGGATGGTGTCATTAGGGATCAGGAAGACTAACCATTCTGGGATTGACTGGTTCTAGCAAACAGCTTAATCCCAAACTGGACTGCAGGTAACCGTCACACTCCGTTCCTTTCTCCTCGGAAAGAAGCGTGTCTTTGTTCTTCATTCCTTCTAGCACTCACAGCGTAGGTAGAGAAGCTCTATGGATAAGTTTAGAGAGGACTATCACATGGTCTGACCATTAATAATGCAGCTGTTTTCTGCTGTGCTCTATTCTCTACTTCGTTCCTTTTCCAGGAAAATCTCCACCTAGGCCCACTTAACCAGTTCCTTCAAGTTTCCATCTGTCCTCTATCAGAAAGGCCGATTTCTGAAGTCACATAAATGGTCTTCCAAGTTCAATTCTTTTTTTTTTTTTTTCCTCCTTTTTAGCAGTAAGAACTGACCAAAGTCTGGGTCTGAGCACTGGTCTTCATTTTTCACGTGCAATAGGTACCAAATTACAAGGTCTTTTTCCACTTGCTTTACTGTTTTCTTAAAAGCAATACCTTTCTTCTTCCTGCAGGCTCTTCCCAGTGGACAGACCTCTTCTACTTCGACTTGTCAATCATTCCCCTGCCTCTCTTCTTCTTTTCCTTCTCCCGTCCAAGCAGGCTCTCCTTCCCAGCAAATTTCCACCACATAATTATGGCAATGCTTTAGCCTACTTTTCTGTTAGCTTAACAACCCTGTCTATTTTCTACTTGTGCTGATGCTACTGTTTGCTTTTCTGACGGGCTAATCCGTGTATCCTTTCAAGGCCTAACTTCCCCTACCATGATAGCAGCTGGAGCTCTAATTCACAGGTGCCTTCCAAAGCTTTTCATTAGCAATAGAAATGAGATGGTTTAGAAACCCATTTCTTAATCTGCAGGTGAGTATTGGAACCTTTGTGCAGCAAACATCTTTCAAGTATCCCACATTGTACCACTGCACAATTATTTTCTGAGTAATAAGTACAATGTTATAGGCACATTTGTAGTGTTAAAAGGGAGAATGTTCCCTCAGAGGGAATCGGCTCCCACCCCCCTGCCTCTGGCATTTCCCAGCTCAAGAGAGAAGCAAGCCCTCAGCTGACATGAGCAAAAATGAATAAATGGCAACTTTACCTTCTGAAATCTGAACAGGGAAGAGAAAAATTCCAAAATGTGAAGGCCTTAGCTCCTGTTCTGGTTCAACTGGCCAGATGAGGGCTTAGGGAGTGAGGTTGGCCTTCCCCAGCTGGGCTCTGTGGCAGATAAGCCTCTCCACAAATCCCGGGCTTAATTACTTCTGACACAGTTGTCTGGCCTGGGCCTCCAGCTCCTTTTGTGCTCAAACCAATATGAATCCAAAGGTAAGTCTTTGCTTACTCCTCTTGGACAAATGCTTAATTTCCTACTAAGTGATCCTAACGCATTTTAATCAGGATCTACCAGTTCCTAGTAGAATTTTCCCCATTTTCTTTGCATAGTCTTTGCAAAAAGTCTCCGCAAAAGCTTGGCAAATAACTTTCTGAATTAAGCCGTCTTCATCTTCAAGTATTTATTTTTTGAACAAATAAGTCAGTGCCCACCAACCTTCCCTACACCCCCATGAGTAGGCTCTGTTCTTTGAATGAAGTTGGGGCTAAGATGTGGACAGGCACAGCAGTATTTTATTAATATCCAGAAGCAGCATGCAGGGAACTGAACAAGCAAACACATGAAAGCAAGGAAAAATCAGTATCAAAATACCCATGACCTGGCACAAAAAGAAACCTCCTCTCCAAGAATAACTCAAGAAAAAATGTCTCCAGCTAGGAATTAGGCAAGAACGCTTTGAAGACACCAAGGAAGCTGCTCGCCAGAATCCAAAGGCAATGCATTTGCAGGTGACCATACCTATATCCTCTTCCCCCGCATCACTCTACCAACCTCTTGTCTTTCCGAGTCCTGAAAAAAACCAACTTTGAGTTGAAGTCACACATCCAAAGGCTAAAAAGCTTATGTATGTATGCTTCAACCAAAAAGGACAGGAGACCTTAGAAAGTAGACAAATTTTACGATAGTATTTCTAAGCAGAAAATGTAAATCCAAAGCACTTCCAACTGACTTTGCATTTATCAGTGTGTGCAGTTCTCCAGAGACAAAGTTCAAGGGGACAAGAGATTCAAAAGCGCTTCCTAGTAAACTGCAAATACCGTCTACATTCATAACAATCCATTTTCCTTCACTTGGAAACTTCTGTTCCCGGGTCTTATAAATTCAGGAGACAGTTCAATCTGGGATTATCTTCTTCTCTCCAATGCCCCCACCCCCTCAACCCCAACCCCAACTTTTTTTTTCTTCCTTCAGTACTGGCATGCAAACCATGCTGTTTTAACTTCTTTCCTGTTCTCCCAGTTCTTCTGGAACATTTTATTTTCGACAGTCAACTCATTTGGAGGAGTGCCACACTGAGGTTCAACTGTTTATAGCGTTTCTGTGTTTCTGCCAGAAGTCCACATCCAGCACTACCTTCTCCAGACTGCCTCCTGGATTAAAAATTTATGCTTTAGTTTGGAAGAAGCTTAGAAAATGTGGAAACTTCCAAACATCACTCTTCTTTTTACACAAAATGACTTTCACTTGTCCAAGAGGAATCAGAAGTGGAAACCCATTTCACCCTTCCTAAAGTACTGTCCTATCTCCCTCTCTCTCTCTCCCTCCCTCCCTCTCTCCCCGGTTAAATGTTCCCCCATGTTGTTAAAAACTCACTTTAAGGATGACCCCATGACTTCATTGGGGAATGGCAAATAGCTAGCCACTGGTCTGCAAGAGAGAACTAGGCTCCAAGAAGATACATGGAGGGCAAATTTTTGGAGGAGTCCGGAACACTGGAAAATCACCAGTATTGTTTTAGACTGGATTTCACTCTCTTGGCCATTCATCAGTATTACAAAATGGCATCTCTGAAAGAAGCCAATTTATCTGTACCATGTTGCAAAAGAGATCCTCTGAGTCCAATTGTGGGCACTTTTGTAAGATGCAATAGACCCAGACAAACCTCCAAAGAAGGGCATTTGAAAAGGACTCCCAAGCCCTGGATGACTGAACTATAGTGGGGAGCAGGACAATTAAAAGAAAAAGCACAGTCTGAACCCAGTATCTACGACTCGACTGCAAGTCCCATGAACAAAATTGGTCTCTGGAGTGTATTACTTCTATGAATGAAACCATGCTCAGCCCCAACATGTTAAATTCAACTGACAAAAAAACCAATACTCCTGCCCCACTAGGGTTTGATTACAGAGTTTCTCACAGAGGCTTTCACTTTGGAGAGGAGAGCTGGTGTTTCACAAACCGCTACAATCATATGCAGGGGGGTGGTGGAAAGGGCACTGGGTTGGGAGTCAGCCGACCTGAGTTCTGGGCCTGGCTTTGTTACAACTGAACCTTCTGACCTTGGGCAAGTCACTGCACGTCTCTGTGCCAGTTTCCTCTTCAATAAAATGCAGGCGGAAGGGGAGATCTGAAATAGATGATCTCTCTGAGGCACAAAACAACTAGCTTCTCAATTAGACGTTCTTAATATTCACCATTTACGGTGTACCTGTTAGCCAACTTTTAAATGATTTTTATATTAATCTCTACTTAGGGAAAAGTACTTTTGTCCATCGCTCCCAAACTTCGGCTTAATCTGGGTGCTCCCTGGAATTCTTCAATATTACAATAATGCCTCTTTTCTTTTCCTTTCCTATTTTTTTAAGCAACCTTCCCCAAACTAAGGCTTGTGCTATTAAAAGAGCTCAGAACTTCCCATTTCCTTGCTAGGGCTAAAATTAAACTGTCCATTCCTTAGGGCCCAACATAACATCTGCCAGATGTCTTGGCATATCACACAAGAGGAATTTTCTCCTAGCATTATCTATTCTCCTCTCTATTTTCTCATAATCAATTATAGGTCACCAACGCCAGCTAATGTTTCTCTCAAAGCCACCAACTTCTTAAGTATGTGAACCTCAAAAGATACTTGCCTTCACACTTATACACACACACACACACACACACACACACACACACACACAGGCTGACTCTTTTTTTCCAGTTCACTATCACTAATGATAGACCCTGGAAATATTTTCCTCCACCTCTTTTGAATCTCCTTAATTTCCACATACCAATCATCCAATCGTGTACCCATGTCAGATCCTTTGCAATCTGAATGCATTCTTTATATTATTTCCTAATTTGTGAGTGTGGCAGTGTGAAATAGCACCTCTGTTCTCCAGTTTTCAACGTGAAACGTTCAATACAGCTTTGTCCATGTTCTGTCCCAGGAGGCAGTGAGCGCTAAGTCTGATAAAGGCATACAGCACAAAGAAGATGAGTAAGGTTACCTTAACCAAGAACTCTCAACACCAGGAAAGAATTTAAGACAGACTAGACTCTATTAAACTCCAACATACAGAAAGCAGAACTCTTCCCAAGGCAATTTTGCCATTATTTTCTTTCAGGAAAACTGACCACAAAGACTCTAAAGTCCATTAGTAGGGTTGGCTTTCTTTTCCCCTACTGTCTTCCAGAAGACTCATTAGAAAGATACACACACACACACAGATACATATGTGTATGTGCATATATATTTTTTCTTTCTATCTCAAAGTTCTTTCCAACTCCAAGGGGTGTGGAAAAAAACATGTCCTCAGGGAATGTGGTCAATAAATTAGATGGACATAAATCTAACATGAGAAAAATTGTGGAATACAAGATCCAACGAGCATCTTTTCTACGGCAACGTGCCTCACAGCTCACATATTTCTCCAGAATGACTTCTCTTTATGATATATTAGAGCCGTGGAAAAAATTTGCATAACGAGCCTCATCAACTTGATGCTTCAAAAACAAAACAAAACAAAACAAATCTCTGAGCCTTGACATCAAATAAAAATGTTCAATTTGACACTCTGTATTTCTCTCATAGCGCCTTATCCAAAATACTTGTCCCATTTCGAACGTGTAGCCCTAGAAAAATGCAAGAATCTTTAACATTAGGTGCCTCCCATGTTGATGAAGCGCATCAGGGATGAACATGTCTCTTAGGTGACCAGTTAGAACATTATTCTCAAACTCCAAAATGCCTCTTAGATACCTCATTTTTTCCCTCCAGGAAATCTCAACTCTAAGACTATCTGTAAAGACACCAAAATATTTGGTCACAAAGTAAAACATGTGGTGAGTCTACGTGCTAGACTAGCAACCAGTTTGTCAAATTTTTTTCACACCAAAATAAGTAATTAACCGGCTGTCCCGGTAGCAACAACAACAACAAAGATATCACGGAAGTTTGCTTCAAGATCAACCTACAATGTATTTATGTTTACATACACAGACGTGGTTAATTAGATGCAAAATTACCTGTAATTACTTTCCCAAATAACTCTTTTTATTCCACTGCCTTGGAGCTTCCGAGTTGGAACGAGTAGCATCCACACACACACCTTAGCAAATTTAAGTGTAACGTTGATGACGTCCCACTCAGGAGCAGAAGCAATGGTATCAAAAGACAACATTCAAACTGATTCATAAAAGGCATGATTCCAAAAAGTAAGATTTGTCAAGTGCTCTGGAGAAGCCCAGGTTTTAATAAAGAAGCAGAGATCTGAAGAGAAGTATTTTAAATGAGCACACACATCAACTGAAAATCTTGAAACCATACGTCTTCCGTCTGCAAAAAACGGGTTTTACTTCATTGACCATGGACAATTATCGCTAAAGAACCATGTATTTCTCCTTTTCCTTTCATACTCCTCAGAAGAACAATAACCCTCAATAATGACACAACAGTTTGGTTTTGAAAAATGTGATGTTGTCATATACAGCACTGTGCCTTTACTGAAGACACTGCTACCAGCTACTCAACAGAATATAATTACATCTGGAATCTAAAACCACTTCAATATGCACAGAAATACTGGAGACATAGGAACTCGACACACACATACACACACACACAAATCTGACACACAATGAGAAAGCAAAGCAAGAAAAGAGCTGGTGTAAGTCGCTCGCAAATGTGTTCCTTATTTCTGTTGAAGCTGGTACCTTTCTATGTTTCCCCTTAGTTGAAAACAAGGTCCAATCAAGCCTCCTTACAATATATTAATTGGTTCTGAATCTCCTCCAAGGTTTCATTCCAACGTGGAGGCTTCCTCACCTATCTCATCAACAGTCCACCTAAAATTCTCCCAACATCTTCCCTCATCCTCAAGATGGCTACCTTACCTAATGGTAAAGCAACATCTCCATGGTTGGCTTTTATAAATTCCTCAAGCATTTCAGGATTTTGTTCTTTACTTGGATCAATTACATACATTGTCTAGAACTAATCTGTGAAGAGCTCCAGTCAATGTGTGTGGATTGGGGTAGGACTGGGTCCTTCCTTCAAATCATCCTCACAAAATGTCTTCCTAGAAGACTACTAAATTCTTCCCAGTTAAAAAGGTGAAGATACCTGGACCAAGGTTTTCTCAACAGACAAAATATCTTAAAAATTTGTTTCCATGTGACATGTTAAGAAGACATCTGATATTTCTGAAGACTTACAGTACTTGAGAACACAGAAAAAAAGAGCAGAATGAAAGGGAAGGGGGAAAACAAAGGAACTAAAAGAAGGCCTTAGACACAAATGGAACAACCTGAAGAGAAATGTGGACTCTGGAGAAACTGGTGTCAGTCAGTCCTAGAGTTAGTTCCTCTGAGATCTTGCAGGATTTGTTGTTGTTGTTGTTGTTGCTGTTGTTTTCCCTTTTTGCAGATCAGCCCAAACCAGACAATAAAGTCTTGCAATGCATCAAAACATGATGATAACCAAGCCCCAGAACTCCAAAATCTCAGCTGAGGGCCACCACCATCTTCCCAATGAGGAAATAACATTTCCTGGTGACTTTCAGGAGACCTGGAGCAGCTGAAAGTTGTGGGAAGACCTCGGTGGAAAATGTCTAAGGTTTTGCCTTGCCTTTCCTGAAGGAGGTCAAAACCCTTCAGGTCCACTCCAAAGAAGAAAAAAAATTTCCAAAGTTTACTTTAAAATGGAAACAAACGCCTCAATAACTTGTGAAAGCACTCCTTTGGTGGGAGAAAAATCTGAGCAGCCCTTACAAGTCCCTCATTTCCTCGCATAATGAATAGATGGTGAGGAACCACCACAAGATTCCACCCTGGAAAAGAAGGAGTAGGCAGGCAAGCCTCCTCCTCCAGCCATCACCAACAGAGCTTCAAAATGGAGACATCCATAATTTTATAAACACTTCTCATCTCAGCTTTGTCTCCTGGAAACCCGCTCTCCTCCATTTTCTGGTGGAGTTACAACATGACACGGCTTACCTGACTCAGTTCCCAGCTCTCAACCAAACTAGTCGCTTCCTCCAAAAACCTGCAAGCCACCTCCAGAAACAAAACCAAAGCAAACCAAACAACCAACACAGACACTCAGACACAACCCCCGGGAGCCCTGGGAGAAAGCCCCAACTGGTTGGTCTTTTCCCATCCCAGACGCGTGCTTAAAAATAAAACTTTTTTTTTTCCCCCTTTGGGTAGAGGAGGAATATAAAAGGAACTCCAGGCAGCCTCCCTCCCTCTCTGTAGGTTAGAAGCTACAATGAAAAGAAAATGAGGGTTCCTTCAGGAATGGTGAAAAGCCTGGAGAATGAACGTGAGAAGGAGCTTTGTGTTTTGGAGTCTGGACTGGAACCAAAGCAGACAGCTTGCAAATGGAGGACAGGGAGATAAAGAAAGGGAAAGAGAGGGGCTGCTCCAATGGGGGGCGGCTGCGGCTTCCCCTCGCGCCTGGAAGGAGGGCAGACCCCTGGGAACTGCACCAGGAGTGAGGCGACCCCCAGGCCCCTGCCTTCTTTTCTCCCTTCCTCAGAGAGCCAAGCGTGTGTAATGGCTTCTCCTCTCCAGAAACCGTTGTCCTCCTGCACCAGACGCTTCTGAACCCCCAGCCTGGAGACAGCTCCTCAGCTGCTCCTGAACCTGCGCCCCCCACCCGGCCCGTGCCCCCCGCGCCTCGCCTCTCTCCTCACCAGCAGCACCAGCAGCGGCAGCAGCCACCCCCCGACACATCCCGACCCCGCATCCCAACTTCGGGGAGAGAGAGAGAGAGAGAGAGAGAGAGGAGAGAGCCAAATACCTGAGGAAGAGGGGGGTGCCAATCCGCACGGCTTTGCCATCGGGCTTGGGGACAGGCAGACAGAGAGGGGGAAAGGAAGGAGAGGGACAGAGAAAGAAAGAGGTCAACCCGTTCAGGTCGGGGCGGCTCAGAGCGCTCCCTCCTCTGCCCCTCGCTCACTCCCTCCGGCTCTGGGCTCTCGGCTCTGGTCCCCTGGACTCCCGCCCTCCGCCCCCCTCTCTGTCCCTACTCCTGTCCCCACTACTGGAGCACCGTCCTAAGCCTCCAGCCTCTTCTCACTCATCGTCATTTTCCTCTTCTTCTCCATAGAAATACACGAAATTAATTAAGCCACCAGCGCTCGCTCCCCCCAGCAGAAGGAGCAGCAAGACAGCAGAGGAAAAGAACTGCCCCTCCACTGCCACCACCACCACAAACTTCTCCTCCTTCTCCCTCGCTTCTATCCTCCCTTCTTCCTCATCCCCCTGCCTGCTCTCACTCCTCCCTCCTCCTCCTCCTCCTTCCTCTCCTCTTTCTCGCTCGCTTCTCTTCCAACAGCCAGTCCATGCAGGGGATCCTCTCGCCCCGCTCCACCAACCTCCTTGGCGAATGATGAGCGCGTTGCCTCCACCGCCCGCGCTCTCCTCCCCGGAGCACTCGGACCACCGAGGTGGTTGTTAATTGCAGTAACTTACAGAAGAAGCGGCGGCGCCGGGAGGTGTTTCGGGTTCTCCAGCCCCACCGCCTCCTTATCCTCTTTCTCTCCTTCTTCCTGCTCGGGTTATTGTTGTGGAAGTTGTTTGGGAGTCTCATGTGCTTCTGCCGGGTCTCAGCAATGGAGGATCGCCATCTCCCTGCCTTCCTCGGCTCCTCAGACGCTGCAGCTGCAGATGACCTGAGATATCCGTCTTCTCTCCCTTCCTTCTCTCCCTCCCTCTCCCTCTCACTCTCTTCTCTCTCTCCCTCTCTCCTCTTCTCTCTCTCTCCTCCCTCTCCCTCGCGCGCTCTCTCTCTCCCTCCCTCTGTGTCTCTCTCTGAATAATGAGCAACCAGAGGGAGAGAGAAAGCAAGACAGAAAGAGAGAAGGAAGACAATCTTCTCCTGCCACACAAAACGCCGGAGCACCAGGGGGTGCGCGAAGCCTTTCTAATAACAACAACAACGTGCAGGAGACGGGAAGAAAAAAGAAAGCAAGAAAGAAATGAGGAAAAGAGCTGGTGGGGGGGGGGGGGTAAGGAAAGAATTATCCAAGAGCTGGAGAAGAGCAGAAGGAGAAGCTGGAGGAGATGCTGAGGCTGCGGCTGCTGTCCCCCCTCCCCCCCCCCCCCCCGCCGAACCCCAGAAGGAGGCAAGGTGGTTGCAAAGTTAAGGCTGGGACATTGTCTTTGTCACTCAGAGCAACACAGAGCCAGGCCAGTGAGATGCAAGAGGAGGTGGCGGCGGCGGCGGCGGCGGCGGAGGAGGAGGAGGTGGTGGTGGTGGTGGTGGAGGAGGAGGAGGAAGAGGAGGAGAAGGAGGCAAAGGAGGAGGAGAAGGGGAAGAGGGAGATGAGATGAATAAAGACCTGCGGAGAAGGCGGTGCGAGGAGCGCGGCGGCCGGGCTGAGGCGTGCGCGCTCGCGTCCCGGAGGCGCCCGGCCGCCCTGGCCGGCAGAGGAAGCCCCCAGTGAGGACCCTGCCCGGCCGCTCATAGCTCTCCCACCATCAGCCCAGCCCGAGGCGCCGAGCCCCGGCCCCAGAGAGTCCCTCACACGCATCCATCTAGAGGCCAATCTTTGCAAAGAACATACATGGGGAACTAGAGGTTGCAAGTCTAAACCCAGATCAACCACGTGGGGCTTTTTAATCCCTTTCCAGCTTGCGGTGTGAGTATCTCCAGTGAAAAGCTCAAATTGTCCATTACTGGCACGTATTTTGAAGTCTTCTCCCCCGAAATAAAGGCTCATTGTGCATTTTATTTCTTTTCTGATATGGAGAGGGGGGGATGGGGGAGGGAAAGAACCCATCATTCCGAGCTTCGGAACCACCACTTTATTTTCCTAACTTGTGAAATGTTTTGACGGCGCACCAAAAGGAAAAAAAAAAAAAAGCCTACTTAAATAACTTTACACCCTCCAGCCCCACGTTGTTTGCACTTTCTGGCTGATCATCTAAAGGCTCGGAAAGTAACAATCAGCGCTTCTAATGATAAGGTGTCATGGTGTTGAAGACAAGAGAACCAAGATGAAGCTTTCACACCTTGAATTTTTATTTAGTGTAATTTTCCCCAAATCGTTCTGAACTATCTCTTTTGCAAAGGAATGGGTTCCCCCTCACCCTTCACCAGGTTGAATGTCTCCTAAGGCTTTAATTTGATTGGGGGGGGGGGTGCCTACAGTATAAAAAAAAAATCAATACAGCAAGTCAGGAGCAATTGAAGTTCAAGGGCACGGGCTGGTTGTACCATTTCTATTTCTCGCATCCCCGAGTTGGACATCACCAGCATCGGGAGAGAGAAACACACAGCGCGCAGGGCAGAGACCTTAATTAAAGTTTCTTTTGTCCGCGTCTGAATTGGGGGATGTTGCTGGATTCCTTTGCATTGGGGAGCGCGCATCCGGTGGAGAAGGCGCGGTGTTGAAGATCCAGGGCCAGATTGTCCTCTTTAATACTACCTCCCTCCCCCTCCCCCCCAACAACAGTCCGGGAAGATATACCCATAAACCCATACAATAAAGGGGAGGAGGAGGACGCGCGCGGAGTTGGTTCCCATCGGATAGCGGGCTTTCATAAAGAGATCCGAATCCGCATTTTCCAAGATTTTCCCCAATCGTTTATTCCGGGGCAGAATCTCTCACCCAGAGGCACGATTTCACCCCCTTGCCGTCAACACTTCCTGCCCTTTTCTCCTCCCACTCACATTGAAAAGCTTGGGAGCCCTAAAAGGGTGTTGATGGCGGGGGTGATAAATAAATAAATAAATGACACTCTACGCGTGCGGTGGAGAAGAAAGGAGGGGGAGGGCGAGGAGAGGGACGAGAAAAAGTAGGGAGAGGAGAACAAGGAGGAGAAAGCACAGAGGCGAAAGGGAGACTGGAGTCAAAGAAAGAGAAGAGAAAGAAGAAAGGAGAGAGGAGGAAGGTAAGGCTGCTCAGAACTGAAATGCCCGTGGCTTTGTGCAGAACTGGGAGGACTCCCCCCTTCCAGGTGCCCGGAGGGACCTGGGGAAGTCCTTCTGCCCCGAGCTCCTCCCCCGGGACCCCAGGGGTGTCTGAGCGCCAGCAGCCGCTCCCCCACAAATTCCTCGTGGCGACGAGAGGAAGCGCGCCAGGTCTCCGCCGTCCCTTCAGTGCCCCAGCTGATAATTTACCTCTTTGTCTTTAATAAAAAGCTGACTTTCTCTGTCAAGCCCTGCACCGGAAAAATAACAATCGTATTTCAGGTTGAAAGCCCCTATTACTGCACGGTTGTGGAGGCTGTGATAAAACCTTCCTCGACGTGAAGGTACCTCCTGGTCTGGCTTGGGTCGGAAGTCCTAAGATGGGGGCCGCCCTTCCCCGGGGGCAGGGGCGCACAGAACCAGGCGGTGGGGAGGGAGGAGGAAGCGGCCGAGGTCAGAGGAAATCCAAGGCTCCTGGGGCACCGAAGGGCTGCCCGCAGTCGGGGAATGAGCCCTGGGGAGGAGCCTTTTGCGAGAATGTGAGCGCGCCCCAACACGCCTCAGACCTCATAAACCCACTTGGCAAAGACCCGGGAAGCGGCTGGCTGACCGACTGCGGTGAACTCGAGAAATTAACCTGCGCTACAATTAAACGGGCTGCCGCCCTTTCAGACTCACCTCCAGCGACCGAGACAGAGAGCTCCCGAACCGGCCGTGGGGGGACCTGGCTCCTCCCTCCCGTCCCAGGAGAAGAGGACAAAAAGGGGAGATGGACTTGGAGATGGCCCCGCCCTTCAAACGCTCCAATCCTTGGAAACTAAACCTCCTCTCCAAGCCTCCACGTCTAGAAGGGACAAAGGCAGCGAGGAGATCCAGAGACCGATGGGTGGCTTTCGGGCTTCTCCTGTGGGTACATTGGGGGAAAGGTACAAAGGCTAAGTTCCCATTCCAAATACAGGACAGCCTTTGGAAGACCATCTTCTGGTTTAGAAGCAAATTGACTTCCCAAAGCCGTGAGGCGACTGTTGCAAAACTCCTGCAAAGCCCTGCTGTTTGAATGTGGAAAGGCTAAATTTTCAATTAATGATGCCACACACAATTTCTTTCGACTTTTTTGGAGTCACAAGTGCCTTAACTATCTAACTGAAATATAACAGAAAGAAATTTAACATGGTTGGGGATTAGGCTTTTTGTTGTCATTGGGGGCAGCTTTCTTTCGAATGATAGTAAAACAGCTGGATTAAATAAAAGCTAGGTCACTCAAGGAAAGCGCTGGGGCTGAAGGTTTTAGTGAAAACCTTGATAAAGTTGGCACTTAAGTAACTGTAATTATGCTTTGCCATTAGCAGACCATTAAGATAACAGGAGAAAGTTCGCACCTCTTGTTATGTCATTCCTTACGAATTTTCACAAAGATAATACAAGCCTAGTTGGTGGGGTATCTTCTCCACCAGGAAGGTTAATTTCTAAATTTTTTTTCATTAAAATGCAAAAGCTTAGGTTTTGCACACAGCCCACAATATGAGGGACATGTTGACTGCGTGAAATTTGCCTTTTGTCGCTGTATCCCAAGCCATTGTGCCCCGGAGTCCTATGGGATTTCAAGACTTTATTAATGTTCACAAGGAAATATGAATATGTTGGAAGTCTGAATTTTCTTCTCCCTTATCATGGGTGACTGGCATACAGGCTCCTCATAAAGGGAAATTATGGCTCATCGAAAGAGTGACTTTATGAGCATTAACAGAATAATAAATCTTGCAATTTTAGTTCAAGAAACAGTGGAGTCCTGCAATCAAAGTGACCCATGCAAATATAATCCACTTCCATGCCTACCTCTAGCAGGATAGGGGTAGCCTATAAATCATTTTGGGTTTTAAAGGTTTAGGGTAGGAAGGCACCCAAATCTCTCAGAGAAAAGTGTTTATGGGGTCGGGGGGTGGGGAGGGCGTTCTGTCACCTGTAGGAAGGAATCCTGGAAAGAAGGAAGAGTTGGTCCAGAGGCTACATTAAAATAGAATTTCAACTGAAACAAGAGTTATTCACTCTTGTCTGTCATTGTTTCAGTATTTACATTCTATCAGAAAGGAAAAGTTCTCCCTCCTGAAAACTACACACACACAAAAATTCCGGTTTATAACCCCACTTTCTAAATTCCAGCTGGAAAACTGTTCATGCCGATGATTTTCGCAAAACAAAGGGCAAATGAATATGGCTTTTTCAGAAGTCCTAATTATTCCATCTTTAAACATTTCACCATATTGTGACACACCTCTTGAACTTATTTTCTATGTAAACTATGTAAAACTCCCTTTCCACATAGCACAGTATATATAGTCTTTCACTTACTATTTGAGTTTGTGATTTCAAAGGGTTATTCTGAATCCTTGAGGTCATTTACGTTTGTTGGAAATTGCTCAGTCTTTAAAGTTTTTTTGAAAAGTTCAAATTCAGTAATTATGGACCCTCCAAACATCTAGAAAGTTAAGTCCCTAGCACTTTCTTTCTGATCTCTTACAGAAAAATCAATATATTCTCATAAAACCATATTCAGATATATGTAACTAGTTAACTAGTGCCCATGCCTAAGGAGAAGTGACTATAAGAACACAGAGTAGGTGAGTCATGATTCTGAACAGCTCTCAAAGGGAGAGAAATGGCAAGAACATATTAAACTTAATCCATATGAATCTGTCTATGTATACCTTTGGATACCAAAGAGGATGTTTCAATAGCAATGTTCTAAAATTCCCTCCAAAAAAGTCTCTCTCCCATAGGTACAAGTTACATTTACAGTTCTATCAAACTAGTTACTGTAATATGAAACATTCATGTGTAATATCATTCAGTTTACCAGCTACAATATGCTATACACAGAGCTGAATGTTAGGGATGTAAAGATGATCAAGAGAAGATAGGTTAGAATTGCAATGCATGATCTACTTGTTGAACCACTGGCTTTAAAATTACACTACTTGGTTATCGAACTCTAGTTAGTTTTGGTTTTTTATTTTACTTTCTCAAAAACAATACAGGAATTTAGCCAATTTGGAGAGACTATGATTAACTTGAGCATTTCTGTTCCTACTATGGAGTTATTGAGAAGTAATATTTTGTTAAAATAAAATTTGGGCATTCATTTGAAAGTCAATGCCCTGGGGCACCTGGGTGGCTCAGTTGATTAAGCATCTGACTCTTGATTTTGGCTCAGCTTTGTGAGATCTCACAGTTTGTGAGATCTAACCCCGTGTCAGGCTCTGCTCTATCAGAGCAGAGCCTGCTTGGGACTCTCTCTCTCTCCCTCTCTCTCTCTCTCTCTCTCTCTGCCCCTTACCAGCTTGCGCTCTCTCCCTCTCTCTCTCTCTCTCAAAATAAATAAATAAACTTTTAAAAAGAGAGAGGAAAAAAATTTTTAGAAATACAGCCAATGTTGGGGCATCTGGGTGACTCAGTTGGTTAAGTGTCCAACTCTTGATTTCAGCTCAGGTCATGATGTCCACAGTCACAGGATTGAGCCCCAGATCAGGCTCTGTGCTGAGCATAGAGCCTGCTTAAAATTCTCTCTCTCTCTCTCTCTCTCTCTCTCAAAATAAATAAACATTAAAAAAAAAGAAAGCCAATGTCCTGCCTAACTCATAATTTTACATAAATTTCTTAATAGAGAAGATTTTTTTTATTGTTTATTGAGAGAGAGAGAGAGAGAGAGAGAGCACTTGAGTAGGGGAGAGGGAAAGAAAGAATCCCAAGCAGGCTTGGCACGGTCATTGCAGAGACCGACAGGGCTGGAGCTCAGGAACCATGAGATCATGACCTGAGCAGAGATCATGACCAGATGCTGAAATGACTGAGCCACCCAGGGGCCCAAATAGAGAAGATCGTTTTAGGAAAGAGCAACCTTAGCTCAACTATGATTATATTAACCAAAATTAAGAAGAAAGATTCAACTGAAAGATTGCCCACTTGTTGAGGCATCCCTTTCTAGCAGAAAGACCAGTATTTCCAGATTCCTGCTACTTGCACTGAAACTAAAGCTCAGAGAGGGGACATGACTTGGTCGGACCACAGAGTTGGTCAGAGGCAATCAGCTCTAGAAGCTAAGCCTCTATGGCATTTCCCTAAAGTTGTTATTCTCATATCACTTTCAAGACTTTTTTTGACTTGTTGCCATGTTATTTACTTAGTATATATTATTTTTAAATCAACTTTAAAAATAATTTTGCGTTCTCAAAAGCAATAATACCCACGATACCACAGGTCTAATAGGCTATTTTTTACATACATTTTTAGTACATTTCAAAGTAAATATATTATTAAAATGAAAGTAACAAAAAAATTTTTGGATTAAAACGTCTGATAGTATACATGCCAAACTGTTAATGGCAAAGGGTGAGAGAAATGGAAAAGAAAATGTTGTTTGAGCTATTTTTGTGTGTACAAACATGAATCACTTTTATAACTTAAAAAGTGAAAAATAAAAGATCGTGTGGTCTAGTGGTGGCCAGTATACCCCCAAGTTAAGCCCTCCTATTGTATATTACTGGTAGGAATTAAAAATTAGTAAAAGTCGTTTTAGCACAATTAACAATATATATTTAAAGTCCTAAAATGATCACATTTTTTGTCCTCTTTATTCCTCCTTTTAGAATCCACCCTAGGGAATCATTCAGAAATGTAGAAAAAACGTATACCAAAAAAAAAAAAAGTACAGGTAAAGTAAGTAACTGAAATAATTTGTCATTAAGAAAAGAGGAATGGTAAAGTAAATAAGAATATATCCCCACTATGATGTGTTAGGCAGCTTAAAATTGTTAGGAAGATTTTGTAATTAAATAGAAAAATGACCTCCTGCTAGGTGAAAGGCCTAGATACAAAATTATGATCACTGATTATTTTTTGGTAAAACACACACATTCATGCAAATCACCTTGAAAGGAAATATACCAATGTGCCAATATTAAAATGACTTCTCATAAAAAATTTAGAAAATGTAGACCTTATATATAAGCTATATGTTGTACAATTATATATAAACCACATATACATATGTGTATATACATATATACACACATATATACTGCTATGGAGGTGACTGGTTTGCTTGAATTGAATTGTCAATTAGCTGTTTAAGTATTTAAAAAAATTTTTTTAAGGATATTCTTTTTTTAATGTTTTTATTTAATCTTGCAAGCAGGGGGAGGGCAGAGAGAGAGGACAAAGGATCCAAAGCTGGCTCTGTGATTACAGCAGAGAGCCTGATGCAGGGCTCGAACACACGAACCCTGAGATTTTGACCTGAGCTGAAGCTGGCCACTTAAACAATTGAGCCACCCAGGCACTTCAGTATTTAAAAACATTTTTTTTAATGTATTTATTTTTGAGAGAAAGAGAGTGCAAGCAGGGAAGGGGGAGAGAGAGACAAACAGACAGACAGAATCCCAAGCGGGCTCCACACTGTCAGCACCGAGCCCAATGTAGGGGCTCCCGTGGGATCATGACCTGTGTGAGATCACGACCTGAGCCCAGATCAAGAGTCAGACGCTTAACTGATGGAGCCGCCCAGGTGCCCCTAAAAACATTTCAAAGTTGAACAATAGAACCTCCTTTTATGCGTCTGGTAATTATAAATGTGTTGCAAAGAGGTAATTAATATTGTTAATAAAATAGTGATACAGTAACTGTGTTTTCATAAAAGTAATACAATTTGCTTTCACAGGGACAATTGGAAGATCTGAGTGGGTATTTTGAGTAAATTTTACATACAAAAGGAAATTTAGGACCAGAGAGATTGAATAATTTAACCTAAGGTCTTCCAAAGCTAATGGTGTAAAGAAAACTGAAATTTAGGTCTCCTAACTTCTACTCTTGTATTTTGAAATCTGGAATTCCACTAAATCTCAAAATATTACCAAACATTATCAAATAAAGTCACTAGTGGCTAATATGAATAAAGTTCAACTTCATCAGTTATGAAAATGAAAGCAGTGATATTCTTTTATACCTACAAGTTGGCAGAAATACATATACTGTGTGTGTGTGTGTGTGTGTGTGTGTATTTACATTTACTAATTGTGAACAGTATATAGAATTCCCAGTTGTTGAGGATATGGAAAAATAGATCCTCTAGTTCTCGGTGGGACTATGACAAGTTTCAATCTTTCTGGATATATTAAAAGTCTTTAACCCAGAAATTTAACTTTTAGAAATTGACCTAATCATTCATGACTATCATCAAAAATTTATATACAAGGAGGCTTATTGTGGCATTAATACTCAAAAAGTGATTGTTTAAAGAAAATATGTTCACTTATGTAACAGAAAACATATATATAGCTATCAAATTCTATAAGAAATATTAATATAATTAATATTAATAACATTGAAATATTTACATGATCTTTGATAAGGGAAAACCAGATTTAAAAATAATAGATGTAGCATTATTCCACATTTGTATGTGTGTGTGTGTGTAGTGAGGCATTGAAAAATAATTAGGAAAGTACAATGAAAGTGTTAATAGTTTTTTCCAAGTGATGTAATTTTTCAAGGTGATATAATGATGGGTATATATATTTTTTTCACTGTGGCTTCTCAGATTTTTAAACATTTCTACAATCAATGTATCTTTTTTGTCATTAGAAAAAAATTGAGGGGCACCTGGGTGACTCAGTCAGTTAGTTAAGTCTCCAACTTTGGCTCAGGTCATGATCTCATGGTTTGTGAGTTCTAGCCCCTCATGGGACTTTCTGCTGTCAGCATAGAGCCTGCTTCTGATCCTCTGTCTCCCTCTCTCTGCCCCTTTCCCATTCACACTCTCTCTCTATGTCTCAAAAATAAAGAAAAACATTTAAAAAATGCTATTTAAAAAAAAGAAAAAAAAAATTGAGAACTTGCAAGTGAATTTTGCCAGCACAGAATTTCTTACATCGTAATGACTGACCAAACCAAATGTTTGTCTAATGTCTAAAAGACATTTTAATCGTAAGTTTTTATTAATCATTATTTTAAAACATACACACTTAAATCCTTGCATATATTAATTTGATTTCCTAAACAGCTTTTAATTAAGAGTTCAATACATCTAGTACAGATTTTAGGTATAACTGCCAGCACCAAATTGACTTCACTTTTCATCCACTAACCACTAACCCTTGACTGACCCCTTGTAGATTTCATATTAGTTGCCCTTTTGCCATAAGGTGAAATCTACACACACTCTCTCTTAACTAAAGTGGAGGTTTGATTTCTCAGCAAGTTGCTAAGAACAATGTTTCACAAAAGCTATGTTTTTTTTAAGTGTCTAAAATGCAGAACAACTTTACTTTTTAGTATCCTTCTGATGTTTATCCTGAAAATCTGCTCATTCCAAGGAGCATGCTTTACCTGAGTATTTATTGATTTAACGTTCAGAATAAAAAAACCAAATCCAGCAATGCACATAGACTCATTGGTTTCCAGCTCCTGCTCTTAATAGTGATGATCTTGGACTCCAGTCATTAGTTTCTACATCTGTAAAAGAAGAACAATTAAATATGTATAAGATTGCTATGAAGATTTTTTTAAATGTATATAAAGAACATGGGAGTTGTTAAGTATAAGCTAATATGCTCCAATTCCTCAGAGCTTCACTGTTACATGGCAAAAATGAAGGAAAACCTCTAAATTTGGAGTCTAGATTTCTCTCTAGTCTAGAAATTCAATATCAAAATATGCAGCCCTGACGAAAACCAATCCATTACTATTTAAACAAATTTAAAAATCAACAATAATTGGGGCACCTGGGTGGCTCAATCGGTTAAGTGTCTGACATCAGCTCAGGTCATGATCTCACAGTCCGTGAGTTCAAGCCCTGGTCCGGCTCTGTGCTGACTGCTCAGAGCCTGGAGCCTGCTTGGGATTCTGTGTCTCCCTCTCTCTCAGACTCTCCGCCGTTCGTGCTCTGTCTCTCTCTGTCTCAAAAATAAATAAACATTAAAAATTTTTTTTTAATAAAAAAACCAATAATTAAAAACAAAAAACCCAAGTAGATTAATTGTACCTAAGTTCTCCTATTACTATTGCTGCTTGTTAGTTCACTTTATTTGCTAGAACTCAGCTACCAGACATGTGGCAGTAATGCCAAAGGATTTTTAAAAATGGAAGAGAAAATCTTAAAATCAAGAAAATTTTCTTTATTGATATTTCAATCCAAGAAACAATTGTATATGCTCAGAAAAATTCATACAGTATGGAAACTGTTATAGTAAATATAAATAAATAAACTGCAGCAAAGGGGGAACTTTATTTCCCTTCATTTTTTTTTTTTTTTTTTTTTTGTACATTGTATAGAGACTACAACTGTTCACCGGTCTACCTTCTGGATCAGCAATGTTCTGCTGGAGCACTGTATGAAAACCACTGATCTAGTCCAGATGAGAAAATAGCCTCACGAAAAAATGCCCAGGATTATATACCAAAGTTATTGAAGATCCACACCTACTCAATTCCTCTTCATGGTACTTTCTACTACATCCGATTTGCCTATGCTAGCAAAAGAGATTTCCTGGAATTGGTATTGAACTTAAAAGTCAGTTTTCTTCTTTTCTCTGTCCCTTCTTCTCTGCCTCTCTCTCTCCTTCCTTTCCTTCATAAGCTTTCCCAGAAATGAGATTTTATACAACCAACAGTAATTAACAGCTTAGTCAACCAATAAATAATTTTTATACTTTCTCTAAATTATTTTGATGACTTTCAGTCCATTTCATCTTCTTTGTAATCTCAGAGGATTAGCAGAGAAGTTAATTAAGTTATCCATATATCAACATCTTCTGTTCCTTGAGAATGTTTAGGGTTTTTCTTCATTTTTCCTTCTCATCTTTCAATCTAAAAGGGCTTTTATAGGCTTAGAATCAGAAAGAAAAAAAAATAGATAAGGAGGCATAAGACTTTTCACCTGGAAAATTGTAATTTTGCTTTTTTTTTTTTTTTGCATAGAAATATAAATGGAGAATCAGCACTGTTCTGCATATCAGGGATCATATGAAAGAAAAGTTGATTCTTCTGATCCTTTTTCATTCCCTCTGTATCATGCAGCATTCATAAAGGACTTATTCCTATTGCTGAAAAAGGAGATTGGCCAGTGTGCTCATCTGACTTAATGGCAGAGGACTGAATTTGAAACTAGTAGAGACTTTTTAAAGGTCATAAACATGAAATTATAGTATCGATTTGGTAACTGAATTAGCTCTGTGGGTACTAGAACTGAATGGTAAAGCATATGACATGGAAAAAGAAAAGCAACAGTGATTGTTATTAGTGTTTCATCTGCCTAGAACCTGTAGCCAGGCCCTAGAAGATGCTCCTGTCCCATTCACTGAGGAGACTGCAAAATCCAAGACATGTCCAGCTGTCACCTCAGCAACTCAGGAACCTAAGCCCTCATCAGGCAAAGGGATATGGTGTTTAAACATATATGTATATTGTGTGTGTGTGTGTGTGTGTGTGTGTAATTTATTTATTTATTTATTTAAGTAATCTCTACCCTCAGCATGGGACTCGAACTCACGACCCTGAGATCTAGAGTCATGCCAGGTAGGTGCTCCAGGGATATGGTACTTGTAAGAGAAGATGCACAGAGAAGGTACTTGTCTGGAGGCTGGGAAAAGCCTTAACACACTGGATTAGTAATGGGGATGTCTGACATCTGTAAATGATCCTCACAAAGCATTTATCACATACATTTTAAAAATCTATTCCTCACAACAATTTATGACAGGAAGTTTATTTCTTTTGTTTTTATATTTGGAGAAGCCAAGGCTCAAAGTAATTCAGTGACTCACTGAAAATCATTCAATGAGTCCTGGGACTTGAACTCAGGAATTCTGATTCCAGATAGCACCATCATTCCTCATAGTAAAGTATTAAACTCCCAATATAACATAGTTATACGGTTTTTGTTTTTTTGCATAATGTATATCTATATATTTCTTGATATATCTGTATTTATATTTCCTGATTATAAAAGTGGTATGTGCTGTAGCAAGCTTAGCAAATACAGTAAAGTTAAAGGAAAGAAAAAATAAGAGAATATCTAGTCTGAAAATACAGAAAGAACTGCTATTAACTCTTCCCTCTGTATTTTTCCCTTTGTGATTCAATAATTTATATCCTTTGCTTATTTTTTATTGTTATGATTGTGTGTTTATGTCTTTACAATGACTTGTGATGTCACTTTATACATTGAGGATATTAACCCCTTATAATATGGAATAAAATATTTTTCTTAGTTTTTTTATTTTAACTTTGATAATACTGCTTTTTAATATATTGAAGTTAAAATATTTTGTGTTCAAATTTATCACTCATTTTTTTTAGGCTTTCTATCATTGGTATAATATTAGAAAAGCCTTCAAAACTCCTAATAGGACAACTATTTACCTATATGGGTGTTTTTTTCCCACAAATTTCAAGATTTTCATTTTCACATTTATTTGCACAATCTGTGTAGTATTTATTTTAGTATATGATGAGGTAGGAATCAAACAACTGTTTCCCAAATTATTAACTAATTGCCACAGCATTGCTAAACACTTTTTCTTTGCCCACGTAATTGAAAGGTTACATTCATCACACACTATAGTTTTGTATGTAACTTTCTGTACTCCCCATTTATTTCCATTTATCTGTCTACTTTAGCAAACATGGGTCAGTTTTATTCTTGGTTCTTATTTATTCTTTTATTATCAGGTTTATCCCTTTAAACTGGAAAAGATCTCAATACTGTTTAAGTTTTACTAACTATTTGAGAAGAATTTCTCTCTATCGCCCTATATAGAAGTAGTAATTTATATATATATATGTATAAATTTATATAACATGTAATAATTTATATATGTATAAATTTATATAATATGTAATTTATATATGTATACATTTATACATATACAGAGGCATTAATGTAATATGTATATTGTATTTATACACAAATGTGTATACATTTATATGTAATTTATACATATATAAGTAGTAATTTACACACATATATGTAATATTAACTTAGTCCAAATTCCTTACATAGGTTATTGTTTTCAACCTTTGGCCCCAAATGATGGTTTTATCATTTTACAAAATTAAAGACACATTATTGGGTTACCAATCCTCACAACTTTACATCAGCTTTTTCTTAATATAGTTAGATTAAGGATTCTAACATCTTATATGACGGTTCACTGTTCAACTTTCTTTCATCTCACTAAGAAAGTAGTTAAGGTGTTAGATCAGTGACTTCAAAATTCATGAAGGAACGAGAAACGAGAAAATCAGTGAGTGAAAGAAACTAAAAGAAGAAAAGATAAACAAACAAGAGGATTTCATAATAGGAAACACAAACAACAACAGAAATAAAAATAAGTCAAATAAAATCATTTAATGTATTTATGTTAATTTTCAGAATAAATGTTAATGGATGAAGTGTCTCTATTGAGGTATACTCTCATACCTTTAAACCAAATAAATAACCATAAATTTTATTCAAGGTGATTAAATGGGTTGTACAATTCCTCTATATCCTGTTTTTTATCTGAAGATCACAGAATCTGTCAGTTTCTAAAAGGAGGTGTGTTGAACAACATGATGGTCTAAGAAACAGAAAATGCAAACAGCTATTTAAATAAGTTGCCAATAAAAGTAAATGACTAGGAATTTTTGGAAATAAAAGGGAGTATCCAACCAGAAATCAGGTAAGTACTATCAAAAAGGAAAAGAGGAATGAGGAGAAAATACAGTAATATCAGACGAAATAAAATTCAAGATTAAAAACACTAAAAATGAAAAAGGAAACATTTTAATTGGTAAAAGGAATAATTCACCATTTTGTACCTGTTGATATAGCTTCTAAATATGTGAAGTACAATGTGTTATATTTACATGGAGAAGTTTCCAAACTATAATGATAATTGTAGATTTTTGACATGCCTCACAAAATAATGACATATTAAGTGGCCCTCAAATACAAAAGGATGTGGAGGAATTGAATAACACATTCATTATATTTGATTACAGATATATGTATAGAACTGTGTGCCTGATATTCTTTTTCAATACCCACAGAACATTCACTAAGATTGACCAGTCATTCAGCCACAAAAATAAAAGCTCTATAATCTCTTTTTTGTGTGTGTGTATGTTGGATACTTGAAAAGTTTAAATTTTCTTTTTTTTTCAGTATTTATTTATTTTTTTTCAATATATGAAGTTTATTGTCAAATTGGTTTCCATACAACACCCAGTGCTCATCCCAAAAGGTGCCCTCCTCAATACCCATCACCCACCCTCCCCTCCCTCCCACCCCCCATCAACCCTCAGTTTGTTCTCAGTTTTTAAGAGTCTCTTATGAAAAGCTCTATAATCTCAGTAAGTACTGAAAGCAGAATACAAATTGGAGTGCAAGAAAACTATAAATTAACTCCCAAAGAACAGAAACACACACACACACACACACACACACACACACACACACACACTATACTGAAAAACTTTAAAATACCGTTCATAATAATCATTGGTTAAAAATAAAATCAAGCTGAAATCACAGACTATTAAATATAAACAACACTGAGAACACTACATATGAAAACTTAGGTGATGTGACCCAATTTTAATCAAATAAAAATTAATATCCTCAAATATATTAATTAGAAGCAGAACATATTTAAAATACACAAACACTTTGAATCGAAGGATATAAAAATCTTCCCCCAATTGTTTTTAAGTAGAATCTGTTGAGTGTTAAAATCAGAAGTCTATGAAAATTAAGAAGTAAACTTTATCAATTATGCTATCAACAGAAAAATCAGATAAATCTAATAAAAAACACAAATATATAATATTAAGATAAGGAAAGAAACATAACTACAGAGGAGATTAAAAAGTTATGAGAGTATTATATCAATAAAATTGAATTTCTTAGGTGAAAAGGATATTTTTCCAAAAATCTATATAATAATGAAAATTGACTCAAGAGAAAGAAAGAGGAAAAGAAAAATAAACCAATTACCACAGAAAAAACAGAAAACATAGTTAAATCCCCAACTCCCACAGCAGAGGCACTAGGTAAACCATTACACCTTATAGAAATGATAATTTCTGTTTGTAAAATATGTGTATGTATGTATGTATGCATGTATGTATGTATCTTTAAATTTTTTATTATAAAGTAATTTATCTTTAAATTTTTTATTATAAAGTAATAGGTATATCATGGAAAAATTTAAAGAATACAGAAAGTTTTAGACATCACAGTTTAAGTCCTGTGCTATTTAAAGATTTTATACTCACTCTTTGTGTCTAGTGTTACTGTATAATCCCACAATCCAACAAAAGCAAACCAAATACAGAAACAAAACTTTATATCAATATTACTTATAAATGTAAATGCAAAACTTCTGTACAACATATTTCACGTGAAAATTCAACGGTGTATCAAAGAAATAACTCACCATGACTAAATAAGGTTATCCCAGAAAAGCAAGGATGCTCAAAACCAGGAAATCTATTGAGGTAGCTCATTACATTAACTGAACACAGTAGAATTACCATGTGATCATCTTGATAGATGCCAAAGCAAGTTGTTAATAAAATTTAATATCCATTTCTGATTACAAACAAAACAAAATAAAACAATTGAATTTTCAGTAATTCATACTAGAAGAATACTTTTTTCATTATCAGGCTATCTACCAGGAAATCACAGCAAAACTTACTACTGAAATATTGGAAGCATTCCCATCAAGGTCCAGAATTAACAGGGAAAATACCTGTTATTCACTGACACAATGCAACATTTCACTGAGGTCTTGGCCTTCGAGATACTTCAAGAAATTGTAAGAATAAACATTAGAAAGATTGAGACCAAATGGTTATTATTTGTAAATGCAAATTAGAAACTCTCAAACAATGCTCTTCAAAATGAATAAAACTCAGAGTTCAAGAAGAGAACTGAGGACAAGGGAAACATACAAAAATCTATTAATTTTCCCATATGCCAGTAACATCTAAATAGGTTTGGATGCATTCAGCTTTAGTTAGAGAATGCTGAATTAAGGTTTAACTCGTATTTACTGACAAAGGAATCAGGAGGAAACAGTTCATTGGTAGGTCCAGTGGTTTGGTAACGTTTTCATGGATCTAGACACTTCATCTTTCTGCTACATCATCTCAACATGCTGCCTTTTTGTCTCATGGCCACATATGGCTTATCCCAACCAGGTGCTATGCCTGCTCATCAGCATTGAAAATTGGAAGAAAGAATGGGGGCAGAAGCAAAAGGGATTTTACTTGTATCAAAGGGTAAATATGATCAGAATTCCTCTTATCACACATTGTGTAATACTAGATAGATATTATGGCCAGCTTCCGTGGCAGGAGTGCTAGAGAAAGTGAGCATGTAGTAAAGGCACAATCATTTAGACTGTCCTGACTGGCTTAGACCTTATCACGATTCATCCTCTGAGAATGGGCATGTTGCAGACCCCAAATAAAATTAGCAAGAAAGAAGTGGCTGGAGGGTTACTTTGTAGATGACTCACACTGTATGTCATTGTACCATTCGGAAAATACAATGGGGATAGAAGATCCCAATCGCACAGATGACAATTTTTAGAACATCTATAATGTAGCTAAAATAAATAATGAAATGTGCAAAACCTACAGGATTGTATTTAAAAATTTTACTGAAAGTACTTATGACATGAAAATGGAGACACATATCACATTCTTACATGAAAAGCCTCACTACTGTTGGTTCTCTATATAATAATCTACAAATCCATAGTAGTCTCAACCAAAATGGCCTTTACTTTTTCACCCTGATAAATGATTCTTTAGTTCCTCTGTAAGAGGAAATTATCATCACCAAAGATGAGACTAGTATGAAGCCTAACTCTTCATCATATATCATAAAATTTATTATACAGATATAGTGACAAGAGTAGAATACAAATAACAGAATACAGAATGGAACACAATTAAGAATACAAAATCCAAAGCCAGCCTATGCATCTGGGAGGATTAGTATATAATAAATACAGAATTTCAGATCAGTTGGAAATAATCAATTATTTTAGATTTAACTTTGGAAAAATGTCTCCACTTGGGAAGAAGTAGTTATATTCCTTTCTCACACCATGTACAAAAATAAATTCCAGATGGATCAAAATTACAAACATGAAAAAACAAAACTGTAACATACTGGGACTCATGGGGAAATATTTTTATAATCTTGGCTGTGAAAAGTTTTTCTAAAATGTCATAGATTGACCGGTGAATCTACATAATAAATTTTATAGGTGAGGAAAGTTAAAAGACAAATGAAAGACTTGGAGAAGATAGTTGCAACATATATAACAAAAATAAATATTATTTGCAAAGAGTTTCACTGATTCAATAAGAAAAAGACAATCTACATTTTAAAAATGGATGGACTATCAAGCAATTCGCAGAAGGCATACAAAATGGGCAAAACATATTAAAAAGACATCACATCTCTAATAATCATGGAAGTGAAACATTAATAATCATAAGAATTTCAAGGGCGCCTGGGTGGCTCATTGGGTTAAGCATCTGACTTCAGCTCAGGTCATGATCTCACGGTTGGTGAGTTCGAGCCCTGCGTCGGGCTCTGTGCTGACAACCAGCACCTGGAGCCTGCTTTGGATTCTGTGTCTCCCTCTCTCTCTGTCCCTTCCCCTGCTCACGCTCTGTCTCTCTCTCTGTCTTTCTCTCTCTCTCTGAAAAATAAACAAACATTAAAAAGTTAAAAAAAAAAGAATTTCATTCATCAGATTGTCAAATATCTTTTAAAAATTGATACTATCCAGTGTTGACATGGATATACAAGTACTGAATTTGTAGAAATGTAAATCTGTACAGTAGGGTTTGGTGGACAATGGGGTGATAGCTATCAAAATTTAAACTATTCATAGCTTTCTGACCCAAAAACTATATTTCCTATTTTTTTTTAACATTTATTCATTTATTTTGAGAGAGAGAGAGAGAGAGAGAGAGAGATCATGAGCAGGTATGGGGCAGAGATAGAAAGGGGGAGAGAGAATCCCAAGTAGGAGCACAGAGCCCAGTGCGGGGCTTGATCCCACAACTGTGAGATCACTACCTGAGCCAAAATCAAGAGTCGGATGCTCAACTGGCTGAGCACCCCCAGGTGGCCCCCAAAACTATATTTCTAAGAATCCATCTTATAGAAATATTTGCATATGTGTACATATGTGCTTGTCATAGTATTATTTCTAACCAGAGAAAATCTTCAGCTACTTAAATACCCAACAATAGTGGAATTATTTTATAAATTATAGCATATAAATTTAAACTATTACAAATTTTTATGCTTTCATTACAATTAAGATAGACCTATTTGTATTGACTTGGCAAGATCTTCAAAATATATTATTACATTAAAAATTGTATTTATTTTGTTAATGCTACATTTTTATATTACATATTATATTATAAATGTTATGTTTATATATTATATCATGTAAGTATGCAAGTGCATAGAACAGTATCTAAAAGGATGCTTTTACAAGTGATTTATTATAGGTTGGGGCATCTATTTATTTTTTTTTAATTAAAAAAATTTTAATGTTTATTCATTTTTGGAGAGAGAGGGAGACAGAGCATGAGCAGGGGAGAGGCAGAGAGTGAGGGAGACACAGAATCTAAAGCAGGATCCAGGCTCTGAGCTGTCAGCACAGAGCCCAATGTAGGGCTCGAACTCAAGAACCATGAGATCATGACCCGAGTTGAAGTTGGACACTTAACCCACTCAACCACCTAGTTGCCTCTAGAGGTTGGAGCATCTTTTTTTAAAATTTTATTTTTATTTATTTTTATGTTTATTTATTTCTGAGACAGAGAATGACAGAGCATGAGTGGGGGAGGGGCAGAGAGAGAAGGAGACACAGAATCAGAAGCAGGCTCCAGGCTCTGAGCTGTCAGCACAGAGACTGACGCGGGGCTCAAACTCACAAACCATGAGATCGTGACCTGAGCCAAAGTGGGTCGCTCAGGCGCCCCTATAGGTTGGAGCATCTTAATGCAGAGATTGGCAGGGGTGGGGAATAGATATAAAGGAACTATAGTATTTTGGTCTGTGTATTGCTAACTTTAGATTTTTCAAAATATGCACGTATCATGTGCTTTTGCAGTTAAAAATATTTTAAAAGGGACAGCTTAGTATTTGGATGAAACAGACTGAGGTTCAAGTCTAAGTATACACCACCTAATAGTTGTATGACTTGAGTATTTTTAAGTTCTCAGAGACTCCGTTTCTTTACCTACAAATTAGGTAAAATAATACTTACTCCATAATGAGTTAACAGATCAAAAGAGATGATGTAGGAAAACATAATGGCCTATAGTGGATGCCCAACAAATGTTGTGTTCTTAAAAGGCTAAGGTTAGAGATAAGTAAATTGTAATCCTCATCATTGGCTTTTCTTATTTGGGCTCCAAGGAAGCATGGTTTGCTCAAGCAGATATTGTCAAGCACTTGTCCTTGAAATTTTCATTGAAAGATTGCAGATCTGCATTTTGAGATGAACTAAATATTCAGTTGTTTGATCATTCATTCATTTATGCAGTGAGTGTGGTATTCTTTACTATCTGTTAGACAGTGTGCTAGGCACATGCGGGTATAAAGATGAACAAGAGCCAGTCCTTCCCACTGAGGAGCCTAAAGTTTGCCTTCCTTTAATTCTTCCAGTTTAGTGACATAAATGCAATTCTAGAGACAGTTATAAATACTAAGGCTATAGAAAAGGATAGTGCTGAGAAATCACAGAATCAGAGAATGTTTGAAGTGAGCAAGAGATCATTTATTCAACTTCCCATCCAACGCAAGAACTCCTTCCACAATATTCTTGGAAGACTGTAATATAGTTTCTGCCAGAATAATAATGATTTATTGAATATTTACTACTGTCCCAGACACCATTCTAACTCTTCACAAACATTGTCTCCACTTGAACGTCACAGCAAAGCTGAAAGCTAGTTGATGTCATACATAATTTACAGATAGAAACTGAGACCCAGAGAGGTTAAATAATTTGTCTGAGGTTACACAGCTAATTCACAGGGCTGAAATCTGAACCCAAGTCAGCCTTATCCCAGAACCCATGCTCTTAATCTGAACTACTACACCCTACTGTTTTTATAGCTGGGACATTTCCAGTGATACAAACCTTAATATATGAAAAGCCTATTGTTACACTTCTTGTACAGTTCTTCTCTATATAGTGCTGGAATCTGTCTTCTAATAACATCAATTCCATACCTCAGTGAGTATCAGATAACACCTGCAGTATAATTGGACTTGCCAGGAATGTTAAAATCCTTTAGACCTGGTTTCTACCCTCAGGTAGCTTATAATCTTGCCTTTTTTTTTTTTTTATATAATCTTGCCTTTTCTGTTTGGAAAAGCACGAAATGCCTGTTCTCTTTTACCAGAGCGTCTTCCAAAAGTCTGAAAACAAATCCATCCCAAGCCCTTCTGTATAAAAAACTGTACCTCTCACTGAATTTGTTGTTGTTCCCCATTAAATATCCTCAGTTCTTTCAATTGTTGCTGGATTTTTAGAGCCTCTCCCTCTCAATTTTCTTTCTCCAAAAGTAGATATGATTCTGTCGTTAAAAGACAGGGTTTTGAACCCAAACAGTGTAATGCTAATGATAGTACACAGAGAGTTTAACTGACTTTCATTTGAATATCAACATCAATTAATACTGCAATAATGATTCTAGCTTTCAATAGCAATAATGTTATGGACTTATATTAAGTCAACTTGACACCACTCAGTTCCCCCACTTTTTTTTTTTTTAATAAATATTCACCCAACCAGGTCTTGATTTTCTCCTTGGAACTTGTGAACTTTGAATTTGTGAAATACAATTTGTATCTTTTATGTTTAATTCTTAAGACATTGTTACTATCCTTGTTAAATACAATCTTTAAAGCAAAAATTGGTATCCTGCTTCAGACTGCCAACTGTTTTTCAGTCTTGATATTGTTTTCTGTTTTATTAGATATCTCACCAAGCTTTATGAAATCCTCAATCCTCAAAGCCCAATGTTTTTGTGATCTCTTTGAAGGATCAAGGCAAAGGAGGGAGTTTTGAATTGTGTTACTAATGACCTCTTCCAAGTTGGAATAGGTTCATTAATCAATCCTTCTTTGTTATTAGTGTTCAATCAATCTTCCTTTGTTATCACTGTTCAATCGGACATGAATTCACCTAGCTAAGAGTATCTGATGTACTATATTATGAGAAACAGAAAATATGTTCTTGAAATTAGGATATATTACATGCATGGTATTTCCATGTACTTGTTAATTTGGCCTGATTTATTCTTACCAAACCCACAATGGATCCAGTAATCACTGTATTCTTTCCTAAATGCTCACAAATCATTTATCCCATCTACCTACCCACATACCATCTTTTTAAAAAATTTTCTCTTCAAGTTCTACAAAGGATTCAGGTCAAATTATAAAAATAAATTCAATAAAAAGGGAAAGAATAGATAAAGAAATGGGAGCAAGGGTAAAAATGAGTAGAAAGATAACCACAATGGCGGTGGATTAACATACAATAATGCATGGCATAGATTCCTACATGTGTGTTTGGGGCAAGCCAAAACAGGTGAGACACAATATTAGTGACAAGACACTCAGAAGGTAGAGGCAAGGTTTTGTTTGTTTGCATTTGTTTTTCAACATTTAAGAGAACCATGACATCTGTGGCTTTGTTTGCTGCCCTTCAATAGGCCAGTGGGATAACATCAAAACCTGATTGGATAAGAGTAGTTCTAGAAGGGTCAAAGCAATGCTGTCTGTGTGGGCATGTTTCCCATGGTCTGACCTCATCCAGGACAACCCAGAGAACCACAGGAGAGAATATATGCGTGTACTTCAGGCAATCTTCTTTTAATGTCATTGCTCACAACCATATTTTTATTTGTTTGGAATAGCTGGGCTCTCTAGTGAGAACCTAGATCAGATGGTCTGTGTTGCCAATTAAAGGCGTATCTGTGTGGATAAGTTCCCTATAGAAAATTTAACAACTATGCTAAGAAAAAGTCTATCATCTATTTATTTAATATAACCCATTGCTTATCAAGGGTAGAAGTATAGCTTCTTGAGATAATGACAGTAGTTCACCAGAGGAACTTAGGAATAATTTCATTTCAATGAGATATTTACATAGATTTGCACATTATTATAACACATAAAAATATTAATATTTATTTTAGCCAGGTGAAATCATTTTTGGCACTAGATGGATCTAAATAATAAATTTTAAAATAAGAAGAATAGAGTGCTATTTATAATATTTCTATTTCAATAATTTTCTTTCTTCTGTTTTTTCTAGACAACAGAAACTGAAAGGTTTTCCAGAGATTTCTGGAAAAAAAAGTGGGTAGGGGCGCCTGGATGGCTCAGTCAGTTAAGCATCCGACTTTGGTTCAGGTCATAATCTCACAATTCGTGGGTTCGAGCCCTGCGTCCCGGCTCTGTGCTGATGGCTCAGAGCCTGGAGCCTGTTTCAGGTTCTGTGTCTCCCTCTCTCTCTGCGCCTCCCCCACTCGCGCTCTGTCTCCCTCTGTCTCCAAAATAAAAATAAAACATTAAAAATTTTTTTCTTTTAAAAAGTGGGTAGAGTGCTATCCTTTCTAATATTAATCAAGCCATATTTTATTACCCTCAAGACACGATAAATATTGTTTAAAAAATAATCTCTCACCTAGTATATATTTTCTCCCAATTTAGCAAGTACTTAAGAATAATACCACTTGATCATCTGCCCAAATAGCTTACTTAGTTCATAGTTTAAAAAGGAACAAGGTCCAGACAACCTACCAGGTGGTGTGGACCAGGGCTACCACAGTCAGATTTGCATTATTTTCAATAGCAGATGCCCATATTTACAGTAGTGATGAAAATTCTTGGGCATGCCGACAGCTTCCCACCTCAAATACCCAAGCTTCTCTGTTTCTCTGGCTAGGGACTTTTGCTGGCAGTGAAGAATGTGCACAGGGCAACCTGGGAAATGCTAAAAACTTACTCTCCCAAGTGGGAAACTCTCAACCAATGAGTCTGTGACCCACCTGACAATGCTGGAGAATATCCTTCATGCTTCCTCAGATGGTCCCTATGAAACCGAGCCAGTTGCCCATAGCAATAACATGCTCATTAGTACACCCTCTATCTGCCTCTCTCAATCCCTGTCTCAAAAAACACAAACTAAGACATCCTCTTTTACCATTTCTATTGAAATTTCAGTGAACTTGATTGTAAGTAAGCAGCTCCCCAGAGTGAGAGTGGGAATCCTCTCTCTAACTCATAAATAAGGTAACAATGGGGTGGAGGGAAGATGGTGTTATGGAAAAAGTATGGAAATTGGAAGCAGAAAATCTAACCTCTGGTCACATCTCAGTCCCCGTCAAACTCAATTTCTTCTGCTTTCTCCTTGAACATGCTATTCAGTTGACCTCTGATTCTCTTGATTCTCCTCCAATCTCATGAGCCACACACTGTCTCCTTTGCTGGACCCTCCTCATTTTCCCGCCTCAATCTCTTAGAGAGATGTAAGCTCAGTCCCCTGACTTCCTTCTTTTGGCTGTCTAAACTCAACACACATATGGTGAATGATGTAAGAAGCCAGTTGTAAATCAGGGGAGGTTGGCCTACAAGACCTTTTACCTCCCTTTCATTCAAATACCACATGAGCTTAGCTGACTATGAAAGTAGAAACGACATGCTCTGACTTGTTCATCAGAGGAAAGACTTTTCACTATCTTTTTTAATCACCAAAAGTTGTCTTTCTCACATTTCTCCATTCACTGGGGAATGTCTATTAAAATGTTTACGTTAAATTGATTTTTATAAGCTTATATACATCTCTAGATGAAATTCAGGACAACATAGTGTTTTGGTTTTCTTTCTCATTTCTTTCTTTTTTCACTTTGTTTTCTTTCTATCTTGAGTATGTTTTCTTTAAGCATTCCAATTTTCCCCAGGTGTACTGTACTCCCAGTAGGATGTGGATTTAGGAGCAAAAAGGAGTAAGAATTCCCCTTCCAATCATGAGTAGGCCTTTTCACCTCAACATTTCTATCTGCCCATATGCTACTTTTAGGAAATCAAGAGAAAAAGTGAAAAGGGCAGTAAAACCAATTTTGCATCTATCCAATTAGTCCAAGACATGGACTCTCATCCTTTCTTCTTCTCTACATAAGCTGAGATGTGCTCATTGCCTTATATTTTCTCCATCTATCTTAATTAATCACTGTTTCGTTTCTAATCTGAGAAATTATTTACAAAATTATAACTCGTGTATCTAAAGCTTTAGACATGTCATTGTTCTCTTCTTTTCATTCTTTGCTTAAAGCTGAAATCCAGGTTTTTTTCATATTTACCAAAACATGAAAATCTGCCAGGAAATCTGCCAGGATGAAGACTGGATTATATTCTTTCACAAATCCCTGAGCCCTAAGTACAACTGGTGACTAACTGCTAAACTTCATTTCTTAGGATCCTCCTTTTCTTTCAATTTTTTTTTTCAACGTTTATTTATTTTTGGGACAGAGAGAGACAGAGCATGAACGGGGGAGGGGCAGAGAGAGAGAGGGAGACACAGAATCGGAAACAGGCTCCAGGCTCTGAGCCATCAGCCCAGAGCCTGACGCGGGGCTGGAACTCACGCACCGCGAGATCGTGACCTGGCTGAAGTCGGACGCTTAACCGACTGAGCCACCCAGGCGCCCCTAGGATCCTCCTTTTCTTAGTTTGATTCTGACCTAGTCATTTCTTTTGTAAATTTTCCTCATCTCTTTTTTTGTAGTTCAGAAGTGTTTTATAATTATTTGCCATGCTGAATTGAGATCTTACTGGTCTTTATCATTTTCTAAATATCCCACTATCAGTCACACTTAAAATGCAGAAAATGACAAAAACCAAATACATGGGAGAAAAGAAACTCTGAATAATGATAATGCATGTGTTGGAGCTCTTGTGAAAATTGTGGTTCCCTTTGTTTTTTAAGGACCCCAATGTATCTCCACTCCTGGTGTAATTTTGGTGTCAACAGTCATGTGTGAAGACTTCTAGAGAGTTTTTTTTTAATTAAAAACATTTTTTTTAGTGTTGGGTGACAAACATACTGTTTATTAGAAATGTTGTAGAAGGAAAGACTGTATATAGTGTGAATAGAATTTAGAACCTTTAAGACCCAGGGCATTGTCTCCTACCTTAGTAAACAGAGCAACACATTATAGTTGTTTTGTTTGTGATAACGAAGGCTCTTAGAATTATATTAGTTTAAAAAATTTTAATGTTTATTTATTTTTGAGAGAGAGGGAGAGAGACAGAGTGTGAGGAAGGGAGAGGCAGAGAATGAGGGAGACACAGAATCCAAAGCAGGATCCAGGCTCTGAGCTGTCAGCACAGAGCCTGATATGGGACTCGAACTCACAAACTGAGATCATGCCCTGAGCCGAAGTCGGGCGCTTAACTGACTGAGCCACCAAGGCACCCTGAATTATACTAATTTTTATGTAAAGAATCTGGAGTCATAAATTGGTTCTATGCTCATCTCAAAGGTGCCCTGAACTTGGTTCCTTAAAATTGTTGACATCAGACTTACCCCCTATCCTTTACCTTGTTTGCATTAATGTGAAATTCTGTATGGGATACTCGATGCAATATAGCTGTTTTAATGGAAAATTAATAATCCAATTTACTTTAGCAATCTAATATTGTTGAATATTTAATTGTTTTCAAACTCTGGTTATTTTCTTGGGATAAATTCCTGGAGAGATAATTTCTGGGTTATAGAGTATATATATTTCTAAGGCTTTTGATGCACATTGCTAAATTTTCTAGAAAGTTTTGGTATTTCACATTCTCACTAGCAGTATAGGAATGCTTATTTCTCCATACTTGTACCAACACTGGATATTTTTATTAAGAAATCAAGCTTTGCCAATCTTGCAGATAAAATAGAATCTTATTATTATTTTGACTTTTATCTCTCTATTACAATAGTAGAGGTTTGTTTTCAATATTAGTAGCCAGTGGTAGTTCTTTGCCAAAAGTTTTATTGGGGTGCATACCTTTTACTTATTGATTGTCAAGGATTCTTTACGTAGTAATACTCCTTTTAACCTTGTAAATAGGATTTAAAACATTCTGTCATTTCAGCATGTATTACTGTTTGCTCACTTTTAAGTTACTGAGGAAATTTTTTTGTTATAAAAACTTAGAAAATGATTACTAAAGATAAATAAAATTGGGTTGCATTTTTGGAACTTTAAGCACGAGAGAAAATTGTAGATAGACTTTGGTTATTCACTTTTTTCACTATTTATTCTACTATGCTGTGGGATATCTGAGGGCATAGATTTTAGAAGTAGTATTTTATAAGTAATTGATAATTATTTTTGTAATAATGACCTAGAAGCCAGTGGTGTGCTGGTGAATGTTTAGCAACTGAGTCTCCTTGTAGAATTTACTGCTTTCTCTGTTATAAATACTCCCATCATGGCTGATTTCAACCTGCCAACGTGAAGCTGCATAATAGACTTTTGAGAACTGGTATTGAAGCAGTATAGGATTCTAAGACGCCATCTGAATCATCAGTGGTTAAATTCTGTAGCACATAGTTTTATTGTTAGATATATTCCAAAATTTTTGTATATTAATATATATGATGGTATAGATTTTATATTATGTATTTTGTACATTTAATATATAGAGAATATATGATTAATCAGAAAGCCACATTCACGAAATAAGTCAGCCAAATGAAATTTACCTGTAATTTTTTTCTTTTAAATTAACACATCCTGGGAAATTCTTTTTTTTTTTTAAATTTTTTTTTTTTTCAATGTTTATTTTTTTATTTTTGGGACAGAGAGAGAGACAGAGCATGAACGGGGGAGGGCCAGAGAGAGAGGGAGACACAGAATGGGAAACAGGCTCCAGGCTCTGAGCCATCAGCCCAGAGCCTGACGCGGGGCTCGAACTCACGGACCGCGAGATCGTGACCTGGCTGAAGTCGGACGCTTAACCGACTGCGCCACCCAGGCGCCCCCATCCTGGGAAATTCTAGGAGTCTTTAAATTAACTGGGAAATAATGAAGTATTTTAATTCAAAGTTATTTTCTAACATACAAATAAGACCCATGGTGGGGGCGGGGGAAAGATCATAAAACTTGGATTAATTCATCTAGAAAAGAAGAGGTCAAGGACTGTATTAATAATTATCTTCAATGCCTGAGTGGTGAGGGTTAAATTAGAATAAAGCCACCACCATCACCACCACACACACACACACACACACACACACACACACATACACACTTCCCTATTTCTATAAAGTGAGGAAAAAGAGAAAATAGTAACAGGGGAGGGATTTAGCTTAAAGAAAGAAGACTCACCTGGTTGCAAAGATTATTAAGAATGACTTAATTTTGTATTGTCCTTTTCTATATATCTGTTGAAATAATATAATTCTGAGATCATATTGGTGTGATTTCATAATAGATCTAATGAATTTCAGACATTGAACATTTTCAGTACACAGAAGGAGAATGTATTAAGCAAAAGCAACTTAAAACATTGAGCAACATGGAGTTCTTGAAATCCAAAAGTTTAGAATGACGCTGAGCATAGGAATGGTTGCCCTTGTGAGGGGGAGAGCTCAGTGATTCAGGGAGGAAAGCCTCAGGATGGGGGGATAGTGACTGGAAAATTCATTTGGTTGCTTAAAAGATCAGCTTAACTCTGGCTCAAGATTCACATTTCCCACTTGTGTCTTGTCTTCAAAAATAAAAAAGAGGAAACCACCAATGAGAACATGTGGTGTTATAAATCATCCTGACTGTTGTTAGAAAAATGAGTAAGGGTTCTAAACAGTTTCAAAAGGTCCTGACTAGCCTTTTCACTCACCTTGGGAAGAACCATAAAAGTAAGAAAACAAAAGGAATTCTTTTTCTTTCCATACACCAGTCATCAGCAGTGTTCTCTTTGGGCTCCTGGCATCTGGGCCCAGTTGCTGGGTTACAGGCAAATATAATCAAAACAAACACTAAAAGGTACTCTTTTGGCTCTTAACATGTTGGAAAGGTCTTCTGCCTTCCATCCTCTGTGTTCGCCAATTCTGAACACAAAAGTGACTTTCCCGTTTGTTGTTGTCCTTTCCTTTTCTTCCTGCAGGACAACTCCTGATTATAAACTTGTTGTGGAGTAGAAGAAGCCCTTAATTATGAGGCCATTAGACCTTTAGACCTTTTCTCCAGCTTCCTGTTGAACATCACCAGGAATTCCACCTGCTTCCAGGCTCTATCACCCTTCCCTGTCCTCTGAGAACAGGCAGGGGGTACAGGCTCTTCCATAGGAGCACTAACATTCTGCTCCTCACTTTGTCCAGTTACCGAGGATAGCTTGTCAAGGAAACAAACGGTATTTTCCACTCTGGACTACAGTGCCAGATGCAGTGATGGACTTCCTGCTTCTCACCACTTGTGATGTGTTATACTATATTTGAACTTGGACAGGAAAGCTACAAGCACGTTTAGAACTTTGGGAAATAAGATCTATGGCAAAAGTCAACCCGTTAACCAGTTTGTCCAAAGTATTTTATTAAGGTCTATGGGGTGCCAAGCACTTTAATAGAATCAGGGCATTCTAGCATGCTCTGCAGAGGTTAAAGACACTAGGATGATTTGTCCTGAAGAAGAGAACAGTGAGAGGAAGCTGTTGTAAATCCTCCAGTATTTAAAGAGGTGCTGTTCAGAGGGTGAAACCAACTGTACTTCAACTCTGCTAAGGCTAGAACATGAAGAAATATACTCGAAACAAGGACGTTTTGTTTATTTTTAAGGAAGAATTCCCCAAGAGTGTAAATTTCTAAATACCTTGAAGGGTTCCCTAGAAAGATGGCCATATTTCCTTTCTGAACACCTAGACCAAAAAGGCTTACCTCTTATCTGCCTGAAACAGTTTGGTTTTGTATACGTGATCATGAGTAGGTATGTGTTGAACTGAGGAAAAGAGCTGGACTAACCTCGGATATAGGAAACCCATGACTGATCATCGAAAAGCAAATACTCACCATATTTCTGGAAAGGTCAGAAGTAAGTGTTTTTATCCTGGTGTTTTGCAAAGTCTGAGCCAAAGAAGACGAAGTGTCTTTCCCAGGGTCACCCAAAATATGAGTGTTAGAACCAAACATATGTTTTGCAAGTATATATTGTGTTTTATTAAAAGTTTGAAACCTCCAGAAAGAATTTTGCCCTAGCGACCTGAAAAATAACATCTTTTCAAAGCAGGCATGTAGTGTGTGAGTTTTTTTTTTTTTTTTCATTCCTTTTCATCATCATAGCTACTATTCATTGAGCTTCTATTACATCAGGTGTTGGAATCAGGGTTTCATATACATTTTTATCTCTTTTCATGCTTACACCCATTATGTAAGATGGGTATTGTGATTTTAATTTACCAGGTGATGAAACTGAGGCCCAGATAAATTCTGTTACAACTTGTCCAGTTGTAGTCACCAAACTGGTAGGCCATGGGACCAGAATGAAAATCCTGACCTCTCTAAATATTGAAGTTCTTTCTCCGCTACATTGGTCTACCAGGGAAAATATGACTCAGTCATTTTAAATCAAAAGGATTAAACTAATTGTTAATAAAAATATAATTCATACGTATCAACTTGCTGCGATTGCTAAAGCATATATGATTTATGTCAACACACTTCAAAGATGGTTGGAAGCCTTTTTCTGCCTAAGAAAATACAACAGAGTGCTCCAAGTAGGAAACATTTCAATTCCCTTACTCTCCTTCTCTATCTGAAATGATTTTTCTGAGTCATTGTAAAGCTCCAAGATTGATTTCATTGGGGCTATATTTCATAACGTAACTAGCATCAAATTATGGAAATGTTTTCTAATGGCCTGGATTTTATGTTCAACAATTTTATTCTATTTTACAACCTGAGTAAGGCATGTCTTTTCCTCCTGGCTTCTGGAATATTCTAAATTTCTTTGAGAGACGATTCTTCTACTTGGGCCTCTTCAGCTGGCACCTTCTCCCTCTCTTCTCATGATCAAGTTTACAGGCTCACTGTGTAGTGAGAGGGGGCTGCAGGGTAGAATGGGCAGTGGTAAAAAAAAGTGCCAGAACTAAATGGGACTTCAGTAAGCCTCCTCAACTTTCATCTACACACTGGAAGTAATGACCCTGTATCTCCTGGTTGTGAGGTTTGTTGTGAGAAGATAAGGGAAAAGATAAACAAGAAAATTTGGTTACATGTATGTGTTGCTGTTTGCATTTGACATGCAGAGCGGGATCTACCTTAGCTCACTCCAAATCCAGATGTTTGTAATAATGAATTGACTTATTATTTGGTTCAACTGCCCTTCACAGTCTGTCTTCTTCCACAGGAAACAGAAACCCTTCAAGGGAGGAGAATACAATACCTTTGTCCCTTTACTTCGAATTTTCTCTCATGGGGACTCCCGCCAAAACACAACTCATTATTTTCTTTATAAAATCTTCTCCTCTTCCCATATTTCTAGCCTTGTTAATGATGTCAGAATACACTCAGCTTCAATCCCATTCTCTTGAATTGGAAATCTCAGAGTTATGCCCTGCCCAACCACCACCCCTCCCAAAGTCCACTCCTTCTCTTTCTGTCATTCTTCCCTTCCCCAACCCAACTGGTCTTCAAATCCAGTGGATCCTATCACAGATATGTTTACTGGATTTGTCTTCCACTTGCACCCCCACAACCGCTGTTCTGGGTAAGGCTTGGGTTATTTCTTACTAGGACTGTCGAATTCTTTTCTGTCAGGATAGGGGCAAGCACAACTTCCATCCACAGTCACTACGAATTTGTGTCCAAAGGAAAGTTGTACCAACAGCAGCCCACCAATTTACCATATTTTCCTGTTGGCTTGGGCTTTCGTTCCAAATTCCTATCTTAGGAATTAGGTTTCATGACATGCCAGCTGAAAGGGTTGCTTATGTCTGGGCCAGCTCCTCATCTGCTTCGGGCTCCTTTTTTTTCTGGGCTAACCTTTGTTTTCTTTTGGCTGTGGGTGGAGTAGGTTGGCAGAAGGTGATGACAAGGCCTAAGACTTCTTATCTCACTGGCTACATGGAAATGATTTACAGGAAGGAGGAGCATTCCTAGAAGGAAAGGGAGGCCAAGGGAGCAAGACATCCAAATTATTTCTCAACACGAGATCAAAAGCTGCTTCCCCCCAGCTCTTTCCCCAGAAGGCTCCATCTCCTAGTACTATGGTCCAGCTCTGGGTTCTTCATCTTAACGCATCATTGGAGCTTGGTCCACTCCTCAGGAATGGAGTTGGGGAGAGGTGAGGGAGGCTTGGATTTATCTCAGAGTAGTGTCGCCACATGTGACGCATAAAATTATTTTGGTGGGTTGTGACCAGCATTAAAAAAAATGTAATGGTAAAAGAATGGAAAGGAATAGAACACAACAGAACAGAAAGTATTCGAGTAGATTTCATAAGGTAAGGGTGTCCACTTTTTCATGAAACCTTTGTTTCAGTCTTATGTGGGATAATTGTGTGTGTGTGTGTGTGTGTGCATACAACTATATTGGGACACAGTATAAATCGTATTTCTAACTGTGTAGATCATGGTCTTAAAAATTTGGAAGCCACTGTTAGGTTAGAGTGTATAGACAACAGTCTCTCTCTGCTTCTGATTTTCCCCCTTGGATTCATCCTCCATAACCCAAACTGCCATTTAAATAGCCTTCCTACAAACCAATGTGATCACACAATTACCCTGTTTAAGGATCTCTGTTACTCCCAGGACTAATTCATTAGCATGACAGTCAAGGTCTTCAGTAATCTGCTTCCAACTACTTTTCCAGTCTCATTTACCACTACATCCCTTCTTATTGGCCTACTCTATCTTTTTCCAATGTGCCTTTCATATTTGTCTTTTTGTCTTCACTTGTATTGTTCTTTAAACCCAGAATGTCATTGCACTCTTCTACATGTCTAAATTCAACTCATCAAAAAATTGTTTTTAAACAAGATTATTTTTCTTCTTAAAACTTTGCAATACTGGAGAGGTTACTGAATATAAAAGAAAATCCCATAATCTAGAAATCGTATTATATCTTTATAATAGTTTTATAATATATATCTTTGTAATAGTATTTATCTCAAAGCACCTATACTTATGTATACATACACATATATTTACACTTTTTTTCACTTAATATATAAGGAAAGATTTCCAATGTCATTAAGTATTCTTCTAAAATACATGTAATGGAGACATTATATTTTACTACTTAGATGTTTTGAACATTTAAAAATTTCAAATATCTTATTTTTATAAATAATGCCTTGATATATATCTTTATTTGTCTCTGATTTTTTTCTCCCTTTGAACAGAATATTAGATTTGTATTTACTGGGTAAAATTATATTAACGTTTTTAAAGGCCTTGATATATATTGTTCAATTGCTCATAAAAACCATAACACAAGATCCCTACTTGTGCCAATATGGATATTATCATTTACAAAATGTTTGCCAGTCTGATAGATGAAAATAATTTTGCATTACTTTCATGTGCATTTTTTGGTATTAGTTAAGATTAATCTCTTTTTTTTCATATTTATTGGTCATTATATTGCATTTTGGAGGAAATTGCTTGCCGATGGCCGTTGTCCATTTTTTAATTAGGGAGGTTGTTTTTTCTGTCTTTTTTTTTTTCTTATTACAAATCCTGCTTATTCTTCAAAGCTCAGTCTAAAGCACAATTTCTCCGTGAAACTTTCTTCTAGTTTCTTAGTTTGAATCTTTGTTTTCCTGTGGCACATGATTGGTATGTCCGTTTAGTGATCAGTTTACTCTGCCATGTCGGTTGCTATCTTTTCCCACTTAATGACAAGATTTAGGGGGTAAAAACATTTATTATTATTTTTAAATCTCTCCCCAGTAAAAGGCACAGATCAGATATTCAGTGTATTGTTGGTGTTGTTTGCCAAGCTAGAGAGCAGAACCTTCCCTTCTCAATGTGCAATTTGATAGGTTATTCTTCCTGTATGCTTTTAGAATATTCTGAGGCTGCACTCACATATATTTAGGAAGATTCAGTGAGTACAGAATGCATTTTTCTTGGGGTGCTGAGAAGAGGGAGAAAGCACTGCCCTTTCTGAAGTCTGCTTGGCTGTGCTTCCTAGTTCCATTAAAATAATTTCACTAGCATGTGTTTTTGCACTTGGGGTGATGTGAAGTTTCTCTTTTTTCCCTTCTTTTCCTCAACACTGTGGTTGGTGTTCTGCTTTGATGCACTTACAGGCCAATTGAGATCATTTAAATTACTTTTGCAGGGGCACCTGGGTGGCTCAGTCGGTTAAGCGTCTGACTTCAGCTCAGGTCATGATCTCATGGTTCATGAGCTCGAGCCCCATGTTGGACTCTGTGCTGACAGTTCAGTGCCTAGAGCCTGCTTCAGATTCTGTGACTCCCTGTCTCCCTGCCCCTCCCCTGCTCATGCTCTGTCTCTCTCCTTCTCTCAAAATATAAAAAATATATATATTTAATTACTTTTGCAAATTGGTCAGAAGTTAGAATTAAAATATGCAACTGCTGGATCGAACCTCAGAGATCATCTACTCTCACACCTTAGACCCTCTACCAGCTTCTACCCCAGAGACGTTTCCTACGTGAGATGACACTGACCTCTCAAAAAGAATAAAACTCAGCCCCAGCGTCAGGGGACAATTCTCCCTTTCCACGCTACATTTTGAAGGACCGTCCTCTGGGCACCTCTCCTGGAGAAGAGCACCCACTTGACCCATCAGTTAGCCGGTGTCAGCAGCAGGGGCCTCTCGAGAGTTCCCCAGTTTAGCTCCCCCGCCTGCCTCCTCGGTGGTGTTCTCCAGGAGTGGCATAACCTCTACACACCAGTGTTTTCTATCTGCTTCTGGCTGTTCCGCGTTGCTTCCTTTCAACATGTCCCCTGAAGGAATCCAATATGTAATTTGCCTCTTATATGCCACACGGTACTCAGAGCTTTGCACGTAGCACATATTGTACCATTATTTCTTCTAGTTGTTCCCATTTTACATTTGAGGAATTGAGGCTCAACGGCAGTTAAAGTATTAAGGTCGTGTAGCTGGTGAAGTGACTTGAACAAGCCCTTGAGCCCAGGTTTGCCTCACTCAGGCTCATGTTACTTTCACTGCCCCGGGTTTCCATTCAAAGAAAAGCGATTCTGATTCAGAATCCAGATCCAGAAGATCTGGATTACTGAAACCAGATGGGCATCCCTGAGAGGCTGTCTTCCTTTTGATAAAGCAAACATTAAATTGTGGGGATGGGAGGGGGAAGACTTGTTTTTAGATGCATTTATTTTGACCGTTAATTGTAGGTATTCTGCATAAAGTCTGAATTAGTGTTTACAGAGGGGTGATATGAAAAAATTTTTAAAAAATAGGTAATTTAAACTGTTTCTCAAATGAAGGAGAACTATATGCTTATTTTAACGAAGAATATGTGCAGTTTAATGAAGAATTGAGACAGAGGACCCACAACACCAGAAGGCATTCTGCAGAGTAGTTCTAATCACAGACCTTGCAGTTAATCGGAACTGGATTTAAACCCTGGTTTTGCCAAGCACACTTCATCTCTCTCATGAGTACCTAAGTTTACTCATCTGTAAAGATAGTAATAATACCTATCTCTTAGGCACTTAATGAGATAATAGATTCATTCATTCAGCTATTCATTCCTTTGACAAAATTACTTTTTGAATATTTACAATTTGCATGACACTGGAGATGTAGTCGCGAACAAGACACATACATGGTTCCTGCCCTAAGAGCTTTGACAGTCTGGTGGTTAAATGTAAAATGTTTGTCACAGTGTCAAGCACATGCTAAGTACTAATAAGTGGTAGATGTTACCATTATTATAATATTATTATGACTGTTATTATCATGAGTGTGCATTCCTACAACTTCATGTAATTTTGACATATCTTACATTTGATAATAGGCGTGAGACCCAGGTAACGTTTTCCTGTATTGGCATTTCTAATTAAAGGATAGTGTCGTAAGGTAACAAGCAATTATTGTTAACAAAGGAAGTACTGTATAATCAGAACCTTGCTTCAAGAATGTAGATTTCTCCTCTGCTTCTTACTTGACTGTTACTCTGTCTCTAGCCACATGAAACATTCAGAACAGTGGCTGGCACAACGGATAACTATTAGTTGAAAAAAGAATGTACAAATGAATGAGGGTTGCACGAACTCTAAACACAGCATCTGCCTGGTGCCTACAGAAGAGGATGCTAACTGGTTATAAATTGTACAGTGATAATCTCCTGATAATAAGTGCCCCAAGACTTTTTTTTTTTTTTTTTTTTTTTTTTTTAAACTCAAGCACCTTGGGGGAAAATCCAAGGTGGGAGACTCAATGCAAGAAAGTTATTTTTAATGTCACTGGACTACACTGGAAGAAAAAAAAGTAAAAAAAAAGGCTGAGTATGCAATAATCATCTCCTGCAAATTAAAGATTCTAATCCAAGGGAGTTAAATGCTGAAATAGTTATTCGGATATTTTTCCAGGCACCCATTTATTTTACACTGAGTGTCTTTAAATGTAACAGTTTGAGTTAGCATTTTGTAATAATTTACTACATTTTGAGATTCATATAGAATTAAATGCCTTATTCAATGGAAATAACTTTTACATGCACTTAGAACATATCCTTGTAAGTGTTTAGTAATGGAAAGAACATGTGGCATAGAATTTTGAAAGGTTTTCTGCCATATCAGATTCACATCCATAAAGATAAATTTGTTTATGTGGGTCAGATTCCATTTCAACAAATACCTGTTTGCAAAAGATAAAAAAAAAAGCCCCGGGTAATAACCTGTTCACTTTCCATCAGGAAATCTGTTCATTTAATATTGTATTTATCTACCTCATGCAATATCATAAAAAGTAGTATAACAAAAAAAATATTTTTATTGAATTTGAGATCATGGAATTTGACCCATACGTTATTTAACAGTGATTTAACTGGCATAATTTCTAGACCATCTGGAGAAATCTTCTGTTCTTAATAACCTTTGCAAGAGCACTAGTGGTTATTTGGTTCTGATATTTTTACATTGTAATTCAAACTCATTACCACCATAAGGAAATTAATGTGATCAGTATGAGCATATTTTTACCTTTAAAGACATAATCATAATAATTTTAATAGGTAGGCCAAATAATGTAGATAACGAAGTCTGAAGGAAGTTATAGCTTTCTCTCCCCGCCAGCCTCTTTCCCCCAACACACACTATTATTTTTGATAAACATTGCAAGTTACAAGTATAATACTCATTTACTGAAATATTCAGGGAATTAATATTTGACCCATAAATTCCAAACTACATCAGCTACTGTTTTTTTTTTCTTTCCCTTCTAAAAGAAATATGCTTTCATTCTCTATGTATTGAATGTAAATCAGAGAACCAATGCATCAGGGATGAACATTACCTTTCAAAATCTATCTATACACAAACGCTCATGTATCTTGAGCCATAATTGTATGCATGTGTGCACGATGATTGCACATAGTGTGTAGAAATGTTGTTATGGTGGGTGAGCACTTATGAAAACAGAAATCAGTCAGCACTAGTTTAAGCCAGACATGGTGTGGGTAGGTAATATAAAAGCTGCTTTCTGCAGACCTCCTAAGTTGGCTGTAGCATCCCAATTCTGAGCTAAAACCTTCATTGCTATTCTAGTCAGAGAATTCAAAGATGGAAAACACCTATTAGGTTACTTAGTTTATCCCCCTAGGGCCAGCATGGAAGATTACTCTGATAGCATATTTTATTCCTTCTTCTACTTCTTCGGTATTCGTTCCACCCTCATTCCAAAATGTCTGTGCTGACAGGCTTTTCCCTTGTTTCCTTGGGTAAGTACATTCCCCTGGATTTCCTTACATTTTTTCAACATTTAGATACATTTTCTAGTTTGCAAATAAGGATGTGTGCTTGTGATCAGATCTAGGCAAATGATTTCCATGGTATTAGTCATCTGCTCATGGATTACAGCCTCCAAAGCAAAGTGGGGGCAATAACAACAGGGGCTTTGATGGAGTGTTTGCTTCTATGCATATGTACATGTATGTATGCATGTATGTTCCTCGTATGTACCAATTTCTTTCTCAGATCGCTCATCAACTGAAGCTGAAGAAAAGACAAGCAGGTCATCTGAGTTATCTAAAACTCTGCATGCTGAAAGAGCCACAAAATAGGATTGCTCCAAATCTGATTATTGGAGCAAATGGGTATGCAAAGAGACCTTGACTCAGTTCTACTGAAGATATCTGAACCTTGAGAGCATATCTAAGTAGCTGGTCCTCCTCAAGCCCAGGAATCCCAACTGGATGCACCAAAGGGAATGGAGAGAAGCTTAAGTTGCGTCGGGAATTTTTCTAAACACTTCATATATTTAAACTCACTCAATCCTCACAGCTTTTGGAATAGGTTCTAAATAGCTCATTTAACTGAGGAAACTGAAGTGCAGGTTCTCTTGCCCTCTGTCATCGGACTGGCTGGGAGTGGAGCTAGATAGGACTCCAGGAGTTTGGTTTCGGAGTCCACGTCCATAACATCTACGCTGACTACAGTGAGTGAAGATAATGGATGAACATGTACTTTGGGCTCAGATGCACTTTGTGTTGAATATTGACTCTATCACAACTTTTGTGACTTTGTACAAGTTAGCAGTCCTCACTGAGTCTCAGTTCCTTTATCTGGAGATTGGGATTAACAATAATCTTCTTTTAAAATTTTACGAGGATTAAGTAAGAAAATGCATGTCCAGCCCTTGGTACGGTTTCTGGCATATGACTGCCATGAAACAAAGGTTTGTGTCCTTCATTTGAAGCTCTCCTTAATGTCCCGAAGGAAGGCTGGCCATCTTAATCTTCTTCTCAGTCACTCATTGACCATTCTAAAATTAAATTCTTCTCTAAGTGAGTGGTCTTTGTTCTCCACATAAAGGCATAGATCTGCGCTCATGGGTGTTAGAGATTTTGTGGTAGGAAGGAATGTCCTTGTGGAATCAAACTGAGACACAATCTAACCCATGCCTTCATTTCATGGCATGTTTAGTTGGTAGTTCATGGCATGTTTAGTTTGGAGAGAGCCCCCAAATTAAAAATATATTTTGTCCCAAAAGTTTGTTGCAATTTGGAACTTGAAGCATGTTTTCTCATAAAAGTTGTGTTATATATTATAAGTGATAGTTAGGTCATTAGGTTAGTTCAAACAATTTTTTTTTAACCCAGAAGACATCTAAGCCATAACAGTAGCTGCTACCAAAAACAGTAGTTGATCCGCTCGTCCTAAGTAAATTCTCCTCCTAGCTTACCCTATCCCACTCAAAGCCCTGGAGGAGCGAGAAATGGGTACTACAAGTTCTATTGGCCTCTGATAATTAGAGGAAGTTTAGAGAATTTATAAATCTACCCACTGACCAGTAGAGAAATTTTAGAGAAATTATAAACTGAACAGCTGGCCATTGGTCAGTGCCATGCTCTCCTTAGAATTTGAAATGAGTCACAAAAGCTGTAGGCTACATTGGACATGGAGACGCTACGGTCATGGAGTTATGCTGTGGTCATGTTTTAGATGGGGCAAGAATGATCAGGCTGGTATGCAAAAAGAGGAGAATAGAGTGGATGCAAAGCAGAGAAAGAAACCATGTGGCTCAGGGTGAAATGGAGTGAGTAGGAGCATGATGACCTTCTAGATCATGTGAGGCCTGGTTGTTCTATTACACAGTTTGATCTTATAGGATCCTCCTGTATTATTTCAACACATCCTTCTTTATTAAACTAGTTTGAATGGGTTTCTCTTATAAAAAACAAAATGATTCCTGACAAAGCTAAATTTCTCAGATCAGAGCCCTTCTGAACTCTTCTTTTTGCCTGTGTAGATGGCTGTCTAGATAAGGTTTCTGATATCTGGATCTGGTAATATTAAGGGAGGGCCCGGGTTGGGAGAAGAGAGCAAATGGGAACCCTGGTGTTGACAATAGTCTATTTTTTTAACTCTCAATCCAGAAAGCATTGCTGTCATCGCCTTAAGGTCTTCCCTTCCAGACACAATCCATTGCTCTATGGATTCACATTGTTCCTATCTTAAATGCCCTTTTGTTCCCTTCTACTTATACAAAGCTTATTCCACCTTCATTGTAACTCAAGATGAGTCATGGAAAGTTATAGCATTTTATGGCAGGAAGAAGACAAAGCCATCTAGTTCAAAGGCTCAAAGAGGTTGCCCAAGGTCACTCAACTGGAAAATAGTGCTGCCAGGACTTGAACTTAGGTTCTGACTTCAGTATGTTTTTCGCTAGACAACTCTGTCTGTAGCCCACAGGGTCCTATCCTCTTCTAGTGTATCAGAGTGGACTCCTCACCGGGCAGTATTTAATTATGTATTCACCTGACTTACATACTTGGCTCTTTTGCTATTCATGTTTATCTTAACACTCTACAAGCTTGTTGACAGCAGAAAAAGCAAACTCTCTTTTAATTTGTAGTTTTTCCTAGCATGTCACACAAAGCTTAATATATATAAGTGATCAATATATTTCTACGTATTTCTTAAATGATTGAAAACGTATGTAGAGATGAATGAAGAACCTCAGAGGTTTCCAAAGCTGACATTTACAAAAGATGAACATTCCCAACACAGACAAGTCCCTGAAAACAGTTTGATTTTATAATCACTGTTGAGAGGGGAATTTTAGCTGCGAAGTATATAGATTGGACCCTGTACTCATTATGAATGGGAGCCAGATTCTGAGGTTGGATGCTTTATTAACTGCAGGTGATGCTTAGTGGTGGCACAAGCACAGAGATGGGACATATGTAGCAGTTATTTCCATTCAAGTGTGATAGGAGGTATGGTATTTACAGATGGGATAGACAAGATGATTCATGGATTAACTTGTTGATTTCAAGTTGTGCTCATGTGCTTTTCAGAACATCATCTTGGATGGTCTTCTTCTAAGATTTTATCCTTTATAGAGAAGGTGAATGAGAGAGCAAGTTAGCCTTCTCTCTTTTCTGATCCTAAGAATGTCCTCCTGGTTGCTGACTTCCCCCCTAACTACTATCTTAGTCCTGATAACCAACTTCATGGTCCTCAATTTCATTGGTCACAGTCGTATCTTAACACATTCTGACTGTGTACGTTTTGGCAAAATAGACAAAACATTAAGATGAGGTCATAGGGAATAGCAAGTACTAGTTATGCCCTTTGGGTCTTAAAATTCATGAAATGAGTCCATCCTTCCTAGGATAAAGCTGTGACATCTTACCAGGACATGTCTCAAAGTGACATCCATATACTTTGGTATATCTAACTGAGATTCCTGGGTTTGAGAAAGACCAGCAACTTAAATGTGCTCTCAATATTCAGATATCTTCAGTTGAACTAGGTCAAGGTCTCCTTGCTATACTCTATTTGCTCCAATAGTGAGGCTTAGAGAAATCCTAGCAATCCTATTTTGTGGCTTGTTCAGCATGAAGTGTTTTGCATAATTCACATTGTCTGCTTGTCTACTCTTCCACCTCTGTGGATGAGCAATCTGAGAAAAAAATTGGTGGCTCACGAGGCATATACGTGCATGCATGCATACATACATAGAAACAAAAAAAATGAATCAAAATACTAATAGATGATTGAATTAAAGTGGGCTTTTATCTCTCAAATTTTATAAAATGAATATGTTACTTTATAATCAAGAAATTGATAATATAATATTGGTATATAAAATAAGGAACAATTTTGAAATTTAGAAAAATATCACTGATTGTATCTTAAATGTACTCACAATGTTCCTAGTTTTTGTTTTTAAATTAGAAAGCACAATTTTGGAGAATATAAACCGGAAAGAATTTAAAAATGTATTATGTTTCCGAATTCTTTGATTTACTGAGTAATTGTCCTATGTTCATTGACATCAATGTAAATATGCATATTAATTTCACACGACCTTTAGTTTATGAGATGCTCAAGGGGGGGATGCTATTGCTCTGAATGAAAGAACATTTTACTTAAAGTCTAAGGTGAATATTTGCTGCATGATTATCAACAAGACATATCCAACCTTTCTGAAATTTGGTTTCTTCATCAATATAGTGAAAATAATAAAGAGTCATTATAAATGGCAACTTAGCTAATACATATAAAATGTTTTTTAAAGTGTGGGGTGTTTCATATGTTTAGAAATAATAGTTATTATTTCTGTCATAAAGTCCATAGATATCCTTACAAAACTCTCTTCTCCTCATTGTTGGACATGGACTGACTGAGACCCCCTTTAGTACAAGCCATACACAGCTTCTCTGGTCTACTCTTTCTTCTGTGACTACAGCCAGAAATGGCATGCTATCATGGATAGTCAACAGAATTTGACTACAGAATCAAGCTGTTGGTTTTGTTTGTGTGTTTGTTTGTTTTTAAAAGGAAAGTGTTTGCCAAATTCTTAGTTTATTGTTTGGAACATGGTAATAGAGTAGCTCTTCTTATCAACCAGCTACTAATTCAGACCTAAAATGTCCACCTCCTATTTCAAATTTGTAACAATATTTGTTGCACCTTTCTCTTTCTTTTCTTGAAAATCACTTTTTGCCTAAATCCGTCTTCTCACTTCTGGTCAAGATTTGTAGGTCTGTGACTCACACACAGTGGCCCTAACAGTATCTTAATATCTTAATGCATTGATGTCTCTTTGCTTGCCTGCCAGTGATTTTCAGGTATTGTAGTCTGGAAACAATTCTTCAACCTGAGAAGTATGGATTGTGTGTGTGTGTGTGTGTGTGTGTGTGTGTGTGTGTGTTCTTGAGAAAAAAAAGGAAGCAATTCCCAGGACCAAGAGTCAGATCCTGAGGTAGGTGCTTTTATTTAAGATTTGGCTGAAGGAAAGGGCTACTACCCTTTCTCTTCCACTCACCAGCTCAGTAACCTTGTGTGAACTACCCTCTCTTGTGGTCTCTGTTGTGTCTTTTGCAAAATAAAGATGATATGATCAAGGAGATAATGGTTTAGAAAGGCTTCCTAAACAGTTTAGCTCTATGAAGATACTAGTTATTTTTCCTCCACTGGATAGCTTTTTTATGTAACATGTAAACATAATAGTCAGATGGGCATAGCCTACTCGAGGGGAAGGTATAACACAAACAATGCAAATGACTTGATCTGGGAGCAGCTTCCTATGTTTAAAGAAAAAAGAAAGCATGTTTCTTCTTGTTCTTCTGCAGGAACTTCTCCACCCTTGATGTTTTTAATGACCTTAGTAGAGTCTCCCAGTGTTCGGAAAATGATTGAACACTAACAAGGAGGATTGGTTTGTTTGGTCTATGTTTGGTCACATGGTCTATGGAGGGAGTTCTCCATTTCACCAATGAGAAGCAAAGTCATCTGCTTTTCTGTGGATTGATGGACAAAGTGCTACAAACATCTACACATTTGGTAAATCAATGAAATGTATGTAAAGATGAGTGTTATTTTCTATACTGTTCTTTTCTGGGGTTCACCACTGAACCAGTCAGAGCTGTCTTTCATATAATGAGAACTATTATAGCTTGGAAAGTAGCATCAGACAAAGTGTCTTTTAGGAATATTCTTTGGCCTAATCTAAAACCAAAACAGACACTGCACATGGCTTTATTTATGATCCTGGAAGTTGAACATGGAAGGAGTTCTTAGTTCAACATTCATCCAGATTGTAGAAACTGGTTGATATTTCCTGACAAGGCCTCTTGCCAATCTAACCTCTCCTAGCTAAGCTATTTTAACTTTGGTCTTAGGCTGATATATCTCCTAGCAACACATCTTCTCCTAAATAAAAACAGATCTCCCAGATGGTCTGGTTTGCTCTTTCCTTCTATTGACCAACTTTGTTACCCATCCTCATCACTTTCTCAATTTTAGTCATTATTTTTTTTTAATTCTCTTTCTTCAACCACCTTATTTTATTGTTTTCTCTTCACCCACCTAAGGTGAAGATCTAGGTTAGCATTGCAGTGTGGGAGCCATTAGCCACATGTGCTTAATCTTAATTTACATTAATTAGAATTAATGAAAATAAAAAATTCAGTTCCTCTTCAGTCGCACTAGCCACACTTCAAGTGCTTAATATCCAGTGGTCACCATATTGATTGGACAGTCCAGAGACAGAAGAATTCTATCATCACTAAAAGTCCTACAGACAGTGCTGATCTAGGTATTCAATTTTCTGCTTCCTTAAGGGCTTCCCCAACTACTTTCAGCTAATTTGTACCTACCTTTATCTTTATTCCTATAAAAAGTCAAAGATAGTTGTTTGAAACAACAGAACTGTCTTAATAAATTATTTATCTGGAGCACACGTTCTTTCCTTTGGGCAAAGCCATTTCATAGTTTCTATAATCTTTTCGGCAGATCAAATTGAAGAATAGAGAATTGTTCTAGTCTTTAAGACCTTCAGTCTCAAAAATGGAATTTCATACAAGCTGTGAAAACATGTAACTTCGCATACTTTGAGGCAGCCATCAACACAATTTGACAGTAATCGTTAAGTGGAGACTTAGTCACTGAAAGGGGATGGCCACTTTCTTCATACCTGTTAGGATGGCTTTTACCAAAAAAACCAAAATGTAACAAATGTTGGTGAGAATGCGAAGAACAGGGGACCCTTGTATACTGTTAGTGAGAAAGTAAATTGGTGCAGCCACTACAGAAAACAGTATGTGGGTTCCTTAAAAAACTACAAGTAGAACAGTCATAAGCTCTAGCAATCTCATGTCTGATTATATATCAAAGGACTTGAAATCAGGATCTCAGACATATCTGCACTTCCATGTTCACTTCCATGTGTGGCACTATTCACAGTAGCCAAGACATGAAAGCACCCTAAAGGCCCAATGATGGATGAATGAATTTTTAAAAATGTTGCATATATATATATATATATATATATATATATATATACACACACACACACACACACATATATATATATATATATATATATATATATATATATATTAAACACAGTGGAATATTTTCAGCCTTAAAGAAGACAGAAATCCTGCCATTTCCAATAACACAATGAACTTGTAGGATATTATGCTAAGTGAAATAAGCCAGACACAGGAGGACAAATACTACAGGATACCAATTACATGATAATGTCAAATCATCAAATCATAGAAGCAGAGAGTGGCATATGGTTGTCCAGGGCTGAAGGGAGGGAAAAATGAGGAGTTATGAGTTAAAGGGTATAAAGTGTTGGTTATACAAGATGACTAAGCTTTGAGATCTATTACCATACACTGTAACATAAGGAATACTGTATTGTACGCTAAAATTTTGCCAGAAGGGTAAATCTTATGTTAACTGTTCTTATAAAAAGTAATAATGAGAAGGAGGAGAGGAAGAGGTAGAGGAGGAGGAGGAGAAGAAAAAGGAGGAGAAAACATGGAGATGACGAGTAGGTTTATGGATTAGATTGTGGTGATGAATCGATTGGCAGGTGTATACGTATGTCCAAAATCATCAGGCTATATACATTAATTATGTACAGCTTTTTGTATGTAAAAAATTTTTAAATAAAAAAGGAGGTTGATCTCAGTGGAGTTATCTGTATAGTATAGCCCAGACCTAACTTTCAAATTGTCTTTCTCTAACTTCTTGCCTTTTAGCCCCTGCCAGGTCTGATCCTGACTTATTACTGAAATTGATTCTTGCCCTTGGCTTTTTGTCAACCCTTTGATTAGGGTTGTCATCTTTTTCACTAGAGTCAAATCCTAATCTCATCCCATTCTCTGTTTCATTTCCAGGCTAATCTTGCTACGTTTGGTGACTCATCTGCATTGTTGCCAATATACAATCTCCCCCTGCACCCACATTTTGCTTTGTCCACCAGAATTTGAAGACACACTTGGAGTTGGGGATACTGTCTCTTCCTCCATTAGCAAGCATGAGATTTGCCTTCTAAGACATTTGCCGTGTACTCAGCTTGGGGAGACAAAAAAGAATAAGAACTTTTTTACCTTCCAGGAGTTTACAAACTTGTTGGGGATATAAGAGACAGTTATGAAATAAGACCAGATGATTTTCAAAGAGCTCAATGAGTGGTGTAGACACAAGAACTGTTAGAATTAAGAGAAAGGTCTGTATTATTTCATTAAAGAGGTAGAAACTGGCTATCTGGAAAAGTTTGGGAAGGTTTTGGACTAGCCAGAGGAGGGCATCGCAGCTAGTGGGCTGGAACAGATGACATGGGACAAAAACCACATTATTTGCTTTCCTTCATTTTCTACTGACAGTCACATCCAGATCTGGGCCCTGGATATCACCATTCTGTTGCTTTTTCATATATGGTTTTGTTTGACTGCCTATGGTAGTAACTACCACAGGGAGCTTAAAATTCATTTACTTTTTATTTTTTGACCATATATTAAGACATTTTAGATATTTCACTAGGGATAATAGTCACTTGAATTTAATAGTCACTTGAATTTAAGTTTGTGGCTAACTGTATCCACATCTTCCACAATGATGAAAAAAGGAAAAATTCCATGTTCTTTCCCTTCCCCCCCCCTTCCCGGGGGGCTCTGAGATCCTAATTATTGACAGCACTTCCACTGACCTCATATATTTCATGAACTATTCTTGGGTATAGATAGGTATCAAGAGTCTGTAAACCCTATTTTTCAGACAGAAGGTATGAATTTCCACGTGGGAAATGATGACCTCAGGATGTAAGCTCCTCTAGGAGTTAGGACTGTTCTTTTTCTTGGTCTCCCCAGTGCCCATTGTTGTTCCTAGAACATATCAGGTTCTCACTAAATGTTTTCTGGGTGAATATTTAATGAATGTCTCAGAAAAACAACAACAATGCACGGTATGAGCAGAGCTCAGCAAGGCTGAGTGTGCAGGACTTCATCCTTTTCACAAAGATTCAAGTTCTTCTACTTGTTCAAAAGTAAGACAATGTTCTCTCTGAAGCTTTGCATGACTTCCACCCCTGGCTGGTAGGCTCTTATTCATTGTGATTTTGTACCGCTTTTATTTCTGAAAATACCAAGCACATTATATTTCGTGGTCTCTTTATATGTCTGGGCTTTCCTCTAGCTGCTGAAGTCTTCCAGGAAATCATTTCTTGTTCATTTTTATATGTCTAGCAGTTGGTGCAGTACCTGGCACATAGTAGGCACTAAATGGCTGCGTAGTGGATAAATGACCATACGATGGCACTGGTATGCTGTTGGTCCTCCAGACAGATCCCCTCCAATGCCATCCCCTAGCTTCTGCATGTTTTGTTCCTAACAGGTCATACCTTCTTGAGAGGACTATCCTTGGGCCATTGGATACTCTGCCCAGATCTTCAAAGAGCCAAAATTGCTTGGTAGTTTATATTCCTCTGGGGCATCCTGGAGCTAGTGATATACTGGTTCAGATGTCTGAGATTCTAGCTCCCTTACCTCAACGTAGAAGAAACTCTACAGCATTATTTATCCTCCAGAGCTCCCCACAGATTCATACTGAGGCCAGAACTTTGCCTGAACTTAGACTGTGCTTGGCTACTTTCTCTTTGCTGTTCTGATTTCTCCACTCTGAGAACACTTCTTCAGTAAATCTCCCCTGCAAGAATCCTCATCTCAGGTTTTGATGCGTTTAGAAAACCCAAACTAAAACCTATGTTGACCCTGAATGTTGGAATTATACATTCAGCTTTCTTTGCGACTTATGCTAAAATAATAAAAATGTTTCAAACAGCCTGGTAACTTCAAGAATTTTTTGGGATGGAGCTCCTGTAGTGAGTTTCCAGCCCATTTTTAAGATGTAAAATACCTCTTATGGGGAAGCATTTTCATTGATAAAGATATTGGGAGAGAGGACTGGCTTTTTCCTAACAACAAAAAAAAGTGCAGGAAGCCAGCACTGATGTTAAATCGGACCATTCACATATTAGAACTGAAGAGATGGGACCCTAATGTGTGAGTCACAGAGAAAACACAGCTGGAATGAAGCAAGACATTCCAGCACATTCAGGAATGTCACTAATTTATTTCTGAATACTTGGAAAATGTAGTCAACTGTATAACACATACCTCTCTGTTTGCAATTTCCCATCTCACCTCTTACTTTCTCCATTTCTACAGCTCTCCAGATCTGTTTCTTTCACTGTCCCAAAATAGCCAGTCAAATTTTCTTCCATTTTCTGGTGACTGTAGCTGCAGAAGGACCTAAGTTGCCAATGGAAAGAGCAATGGCTAAAATAAAGTGGCTTTCTTAATGGTTGTGTGTATTTTCTGAGACGAGTAGATCACTGGCATTTTAAAAAGATCACAAATACACCATTAATGAAACTGTTAGCCATCACTTTAGCATCCAGATTAGTGACAGGAGTTGACACTATTCCTAGAGGAGGGGAAAGCACTAAAATAAAATTACTCAAGTCCAAATATCTCCACACTGTACAGGCACTGGATGAATGACACTTGGGTAAACACATGCATCAATATCTTTTAAGTGCAAACTGTCCCTTCTTAAACCCTTGGGCTGGTGACAACTTGACATACAGAAGACATAGCTCTGCACAGGCTATTTAACCAAGGAAAGATGATTGTCAGTTTTCTCCAGTGTTCTTTTGCTAATAGTCTATAAACACGGATGTCCTTATTAGGCGCAGCTCCTTTTCTTTATTTGAAATGGCCATTAAATTACTCTCCAAAAATACTGTTAGAATGGCTGCAGACCTCACTGAACATAAACTTGTCCTCTCTCCCTTGAGCTTTCCTCTGCTTAGCTGCTCGTCCTTTGGCTCTGAGTATATAATCAGCCCCGATCTCCTGCTGAGCACCGTCAGGAAAATGGCAGCTCTCACTGAGAGACAGCAGAGCCATTCACAGTCGTGGAGCTATTGAAACATTGACAGAAATGACAGACATTTCCAAAGCTGTGCGAAGCATTAATTTTAATGTATGCTGTGTGTCCTTACTTAGTAAATATTTATTTGACTGTGAAAGATAGGAGAGGTAATCACTGCTTTCCTTCAAATACAGTTCCTGTAGGAGCTCCAGCCCCCTTCTCTTGAAGGAGCTCAGGACTTAGTTGCGGAATTTTGAAACAGAACATGTGGGGGAGAAAAAGATTCAAGATGCAAGATCTCTATTCTGGAATCAAACTTTAACAGTCTTCTGTGTTTTCTTCAAAGTGTTTCCTTTGGTCACATGGACACAGCATAACCGTGTTGGGTCAGCAACCAGCAAGAATCTTGCTTTAAGCCAGAAAATAATTTCTAAAGTCTGGATTGCCAATGAGATCTTATCTGAAGACATGTAAACCTATCTGACACTATCTTCCACTCCACTTGCCCTGCTGAATCTCCTGTTATATATAGTCTTCTCAGTTAACCTCTATAGTCAGTGGTTGTCCAATCTATTCAGAGGGTCTGTCTGGGGCCACCATCTCTTCAGGGGTACAGCAGAGCATTTTGCTCTTTAAACTAGATGGATGGAGGAGTTGGAAGGCAGTAGATTGGGTCACAGCAATAATCACTGAATACCAGCAAAGGTGTAGTTATTTTCGCATGTACTATCTCAGTTAATCGAAACAACTCACATGCAGGCATTTCACAGAGCAGAAAACTGAGACATAAAGAGGACAGAATACTTTTTCCAATGTCCCATAATAGCAGAATTGAGATTTAGTCTTGGGATTTCAAATCCAAGGTCTGGTGCTCTGTCTACTACACTGCAACGAAGAGTATTACATACATAACAGCATTTGTAAACCTGAAATCTTTATGAAAATGTTAGTTACTGCTATTGTGGATGGTTAGAAAAATGTGCTTGTTAATTTTGTCTGGCTGGTCAGCCATCCAGGGCTTTTCTAATGAGGCAATGAACCCAACAGGGGTGAGGGGATGAGCTGCCAAGCCTTTCACATCAACTTTGTGTGCACTAATTAAACATCATGCCTGGATAAATGGCCCAGGATGACAAAGTCCACAGCTTCTCACAGATGGTTCCAGGAAGTCGCATGGTTGGCTGGAGAGGATTTGGTCATGAATAAGATGCAACCTTAAGCCTCCTCCACTGACTCTGTGTGAGCAGGTACATTAATCTTTCTTTGTATCAGTAGCAAGCTGTGGGTTGAATGTCAGGTGGGCTCCAGAAATCAATTTCTCCTTGGTGAGTATCTGCTAAATATGTGCTTATTTCATTATTATATATAAGGAGAATGACGTATAGTGGGCCATGAGACGGAGCTCTAAAATATTAATTCACTATAGGTGTTTTTTTTTTCTTTAAACCTATGCTATTTATCTTGGCAAGCATCCTTTAATATCTTTGACCTTTGAAAAACTGGTTTCTTTCCTAAGTTTGCTCTCTTCAGTTCTTTGTATTCACTTTAACTCCTTTGGAATCCCTTCTCTCCCCCCAATTTTGTACTAGGGCAGGAAATACATACATAGCCATATTTCCTAGGGAATAGAAATAGGTTTGCAAGTTATGCACGATATTGGTCATGCATCCTATGTTATGATATTAAGGCAACTCTAGTTTAGGGTTTAGAGGCACCTAGTTCTCTGCACAAAACTTTTTCATATCAGGTATATAGACTGAGACTTGAGACTTTTTTGTCTCAAGTTCTGTAAGTATAGAAAAACTTTTTTTTTTTTTTTTTTTTTACTTCAGCAGTGAAGCTGATTACAGCTTTTTTTATGGTGTGGTAAAAGTATGTTCAGTTGTGGAGTACCTGAAAAATCATAGTTAGAAGAGCAACTACTTCCTACAAGTCTTGACATTTTTAGTCACCCATGTAGAAATGTATCTGTTGATGGTTAATATGAACATGGATCATCTACACTCTCCTACTAATGTGACCCAAGATCTGTGACCTCAGTAGTTCCATCCCACTAACTCGTACAGCAAAGACTCAACACCTGTTATAAGCAGACCATGAACTTATTTAGATCCCAAGCTCTTATTCAAATTCAGTATTGGATCTTTATTTACTTGACAAGGTGCTGAGTATTTTCACTCATATTATCTTATTACTACTTTTTAAAAAAACTACAAGTTTTTTTGTTTTGCTTTTCTTTGCAAATAGAGACACTGACAAACAGAGACACTGCCCCCCTAGAAAATTTAATTGATTTGCTTGAGATGGGAGCTGGGATGTGAGCCCAGGGTTTCCAAATTTCAATTCTTTGTTCTTTCCCTGGTGACTTGGTATAACTGACTCCTGCTGTTAACAAGACATGTTATATTGAGCAATGAGGAAACTGCCAAGCCATTCTGGTTAATCTTGTCCATCAGTCAGCTTGTGGGCATCCTTGGTAGTCTGCACCTTTTTTTTTTCTCTTTTTCCCAACATTAGCTTGAGGGTGATGAGGCATGATGGTTCCTAATAATGTTCCTGCCCATAAATTCTCTATGCTCAACCAAAGTAAATGGTGAACTATTTTTAAAAATGATTGTGTTGTAGGCATTCATTTGCTTCACATAACTGGCCTGGGGCTGATATTTAAGGTGGAACCAAGATCATCACAAGCCCTTTAGAAAAATCTATAATAAAAAATTCTTGTCCTGGAAGTGTTGCATAAAGTCATTATGGATCTGAGACACAATTAAGACTTTAGATCTATCTACAGAGAAGAATGACTCTCCCAAAGATTTGAGAAGACAAATGGTAAAGGGGTAGAATGTTGAACTTGGATTTCTGTCATAAAAAGAGGGGCTTCTTGGTGTATGCAGTTACTTTCTGAAGATGAGTTTATTCTTGCCTTGTAAAAAAAATGAGCAGTTTAGTTCTCCAACATTTTGTGGCTGGGACAAGTTGAGGCTGATTATTCATAGTAAGAGGGCATGGTTTCTGTCCACCATCAAGAAGTAACAAAGTCCAAGAAGCATGTATTTTTTGATTAATTCAATGCCATAGGACACTTCCTCTGCATTAGAAAGTGGGGTGACTTAACTATGGGTGCAATTTGTGGAATAAAATGTGGTGAAAGTTGAATAGCTCTAGGATGACTGGAAGACCTTATTTTTGGAGACCATGTGACATGGATTATGCTTCACTTCATTTCAGAAGAGTGAATACCAGGGAAAGTAATGCAATAGACTAAGAAGATAGCATGTTGAACTCCTCTTCCTGGAACCATTCCCAGAGCTTTCACTGCTCACTATTCTCTGATGACTCCCAAATTTATTCCTTTAGCTCAGAGCTTTGCAATGAACTCTAGACCCAATTTTCAACTGTCTGCTCAACAGTTCCACTAGCATGTCTGGCACACACATACTACTTATCTGACCAACAAACTCTACGGTGCCTCTGTTTTCTTGTCTTTCTTAATTCTAGCTAGAGTTATCCTAGATTTCCTTCTCCCTTATTCCTTACGTTTGATCAATTATTGTGCTATGTTAATCTTACCTTAGAAATATCCCTCAGATCTGATTCTTCTACTTCATTTCCCACTCATTACCACCTCCCCGAATTCTTCTTGCCAGGATTATTGCAAGCTGTTCCCACTACTATCCCTGCCTCCTATGCTCCTATCTCCAATCTCTCATATACTCTGCTGCCAGATTTTTTCCTGAAAAAAAAAAAAAAAGCCATAATATTGCTTCCCTGATTAAAGATGTCCATTGTCTCCTCCTTGCCACGAGGATAAAGTTCAGACTCGTTCATACAGTTTACAAAGTCTTTCACAACCTGGACCTAACTTATCTTTCCAATCTCATCACTTGCCACTCCCCTCAGCCACACACTCTACACAATCACCAAACTGAACTGTCTTGTTCCCTTAACACATGGTGTGTTTTCTTAATTCTGTTTGTTTGCATAAGCTTTTCCCTTGGCTTAGAATCCTGTCTCTAGTTTTTCCCAGGCAGCTCCTAGTCCTCTTCAAAAAGAGCACAGTGACTGATGTTTATTGACCATTTAGTCTGTTTCAGGCACTATGCTAAGCACTTTGCATGTATCACCTCAATTAATTAAAAAAATCACATATACTATTCATACATTAAAAAAGAGGTAATTGAGATTTAGAGAACTTTGGTAATTGTCTAATTTACATAGGATATCCAGGCTAAGGGACTCCAAAGTTCATACTCAAATCTCTACAGAATAGTGCTTAGAAACTTAAGTGAATGAGTGTATGAAAGAATGAACAAATAGTACTAGGAAGATTATGAACTTTTCTTTTGGAGAAACTCTGGCATGAATGATATATTCTTTACCTTTAGAGTGGAAGTTACCAGCTTCTTTTTTTTTTTTTTTTTTTGCACTGATAATTATAAATTCATTATCAATGAACCTCTTCTCTGAAACTTCTGTGATTACCACCACAACCCATCTGAGGCAAGTTGATAAGACTTCTTACCATGTTCCCAAAAATTCATGCTTGCACTTCTGTTCATGCATTGAATTATCAATATTGGCTCAAGTGTTTGTGTCTCCATCATGAGACAATGAGCTCCTAGAGAATCAAGAATGTGTGCTGCTCTACTATTAACTGTTGCAATACCCAACATGATATTTGGTACAGAGTAGGGCAAATGGTGTTTCTGGAACAAATGAATAAATGGATGAATGAATACTCCAAGAAGGCTTGACATCCTTACTTTAAAGAGTAGATATGCCATAACTACTATGATGCATAGATGTTTTTGCTCATATGTCCATTCAATGAGTGAATGTGAATTGGAAGCTATAATTCTGGCGTTCCTAAATCTCTCCAAGTTGCCTGGTGTCTCTTCTAGTGGGAACATCTTCCTATGCTGATTCTCTGTCAAGAATTGAAAACACAGTTTATATTTTTTTATACAACATGGCCTCTAAACACATCCTAATGATTTTCCTTGGTGCTCAACTGAAGCATTAGTGATCCATTCTAATCCTAGAGGAAAAACTATTTTTGTTTTGTTTTGTTTTTTTGTGGTTTGTTTTGTCTTGTTTTTGGCTTCTAGAATTGTTGAGGATTATATTATATACAACTTTATGGATGATTTAAGGGATTTTGAGAGCAATTTTTTTCTTACTGTATTGAATTTTCACCTAAAACTAACACTGTGAACTAATCTTCAAACAAGATGTGACTTTACTCCTGTTGAGTGGTAGATAGTGTATTGATATAATAGCTTCAGAAGATGATACTGAAGTTCCAACTTGACTTTTGATTTTCCCTTCTGATTTATAATTTGTCAAAATGACATATGGCAATCAAAGTTGTTTAATGAGTTTATCTTCCCTTGCCTGTGTAATTGGTGTGCTATCTCTGTTGCATAGACTGATGTTAGCTGCCTAGGCCAAGCTAAAACTACCAAGCTGAAGACTAGTAACCAGGCAGGGCTGGCAATGCTACAGGAGTGTGGGTAGTGCAGACAGGATAGCAAAGCCCATACTAAGAGGAAAATTTTAAATATGGGGGTTGTAAGTAGGAGCAGTGACTAGGGCTTAGGTCTATAGTGAAAGTCATAATCTGAGTGTTAGTGATAGGATGAGAGAGGTCGAAGTTGATGGGAGGCATATCAGCATACAGAATATGTGAGCTTTGGTGAAGACCCTGTTGGTTCAGAGTGGTTTCCTTGGAACATCGTTATGTAACTTCAATATAGAGTCACCTTGAGACCTGCCAGGTGACACATAAAACAGCCTGATAAGAACAACTCACTGCCACCACCCCCATTCCCAAACACTATAAATTTAACTCCAGAAGACTGGAAAATAATGTGAGTCTTCTTTACTATCTTTTCTTTAAGGGCTATTCTAGGTGTTTACACACTATGGCATTCAGCAAAATATATGAAATACGTTAATATTTTTCTTTACTCATACATCTGTTCAAAGACATGAAAAAAACCCCTTTTTGTTCCCAGTTTATGGAAACAAAAAGATTACCTGGTTCTCTCTCAATCTCTGATCCTCTATGTATCTTGCCTCTCCTTCTTCCTCTTTCAGTCAAGATATTGTTCCTCTTTTCCTTTTCTGGGAATATTCCTTTTACTCCTCAGTCCAGAGAAGAATTCTAGTGAATAAAGTTCTCCATTTCCCTACAGATAATCTGTATCTGCATCTGCATTTCTTTTTGAAGACTCAGTGGAGCCCTAGCTTCATCTCTTATAAGGAATATTTCTCCCAAGTTATCCCAACACTGGACAATTATATGGAGAAAAGACTATCCAAAGGGACAGCACGTAACCTGAAATGGCCTTTCACAAGTGATGGTTGCTTCATCAAAGATCAGCTGTTGACCAACTTGGACAAGGCTAGACTTTGCAAAGTCCCTTCACTGCAAAAACATCCAGAAACAGATTGTACAACAATACTGCATATGGGTGCTAAAAGTTTTTGGTTACAGCTGCATTCTCTAGAGTGCTCAATTATTAGGTGATGGTGAAGTGAAGGGCATGGCTTAACAGCAGTGCTCACTTGAGGTCATTGGTTATCTGTTGAAAAGTCTTCAATTATTTTCTTTGGGGCCAAGGATGATTTATAGAATGAGAATGAACTGCTGCAATGGCTAAATTCGGAATGGATGACACAAGCTCAAAGAATACTTGGGAATATTTTGGGAGATTTCTGTCAATTTGTTGAAATTAGGATATTCAAATGATACTAATTATAGTACAAGTGGAAAATACATAGAAAAATAATTTGACTGCTAATAATTTGACTACTAATAGCTACTAAGAATCTTAAAATGATCATTAATTTTACTTATCTGTCCAATGAAACAAGCTTAATATTAAAAAAAAAAACCTTTATGCATAATGATGCCAATTGCCAAGTTTTTCATAATAGAGATCACTTGGTGAAAGCTGAAAGACTATTCTTTTGAGCAAAATATTATATAAATCATGATAACCATGCTCAGTAGATAATTTAGCAGCCATTAACCTGCTACTGGTTATGCCCAAGTTATAACATTTATTATAAAATGTACATTGAAAAGCAAGATCTAAAGTTATATATCCTTTGGCAATATGTACAAATATTGAATCACTATGTTGTACACCTGAACTAATATAATGTATGTCAATTATACCTTAATAAAAACCCAACAAAAGTTATATATCCAGTATAACTTTGTAAAAGATACATAAGGATATATAAAACTATATAAAAACAAAACAAACTGTTAGTTGTAGTTGACTTGGGATGCTAGAATTATAGATTTTTCCCTATCTTTTTTCTACTTTTTTTATATTTAATATTTTTTCTATGAAAATCATGCATTTCTTTAACAATGTTAACAATAATAATTAATAATAATAGTAAAAGTTGGTAAAATATTTATATACAATTCCAAATGGAATGGTGATCTTGGGCACTGAAGCCTATTGCTATAAACTAAATTTTCTTCTTTATTATTTTTTGGTTTCACTCCCTTGTAATGACACCTCGCAACGCAATTTCCAGCATCGTCAGCTGTGAGATTGTTGTAATCTCAAGGAATGCATGCTGGTCTTAACAACCATGGCAACAGACTTTGAAAAAAGTTAAATGGAATGTGTCTGATTAAGGATCTACCACAACTCAGTTCAATTTGAATCTTACTCTCCTGGTTGATGATGGAGTTCTGTTGCTAATTCTCAGGCAGGTGCAATTAGGCACAATTGGAAGACAATTGCCACTTATTTCCTCTATGGTCTTTAGATGTCACTTATTTTCTTGAACCTCAGTTGTCCTCTCTTTAAAACAAGGATAGTAATGCCTACATCAGAGAGATGATGACGAGAGCCAATGTAGCAATTAATACGTAGAAAAGCACCATGCAAACACTGAGGAAATAGCTCAGTATGTAGGGAAATGCATCTGGCTTGGTGTTGAGTGAATGACTTTTCCTGGCTCAGCCAGTTACTATGTCCTAAGCCTTCAGAAGATGATCCAGCACTCCTGATCCTTACTTACTTCATTTGTAAAATGGGGATAATGGCACTTACCTTGCAAAGTTATTATGACAAATAAAATTTGTTATGAAATGCCTGATATGAAATTTTCAGAATTAGTAATCACTATTTTTAAGTATTTATCAAAAGCAACTTGACCTATATATTCCGTGAATATGCTCCAACCCTTGGCATTCACTATATTTGAATAATCAAGAACTCTTGATGACAGGTTATGGGCACTGCTAACTATGTTCCTGGATTCCAGTCTAATGGATTCTGAAGAGCATGCTTGGCTAACATTATACTTCCTTTTGGAGAACTTGCACTTCTTATTGCTAAACTTGTGAGTAGAGTTTTAACGTGAGTCTCAGAAGCTTGGTTGGTTTGCCATATCTGAAATTAACTATAGAGATTCAGGTATAGGTACATTTCTTGATCAGGTAAGTTAGATATTTAAAGATTTTTGTCTGTGCATTGTAGAAAGTGCTTCTTGTGCAATCTATGTCCCAGCCCTTGATGGTTTAGAGATTTTTCCTGGGCCACTAGAAATGACCATACTGTTTCCAATTTAGTGAGACCTTACTGATGTTGGTTCACTGTGATCTTTTCAAACAGGATAATCTTGAAATATATACATTAATAAATTCCAAAATATGCAATTTCAAGGCAGAAGGGATACCTCTGTGATGCAAAGAGCTATGTCCTCAGCAGGATGTTAATTTTATTTGTAAAATGTCAATCTCGAAACAATGACTAACAATTAGAAGAAAAGTGCTACTTTAATAATTTGGACACTTAGTTTCATATCCTTGCCTTAGGTGAAAACAGAATCTATGAGAATTCTTACCATCTGGAAGTTCTCTATCTGGTTGGTTGAGATTGAATGAAAACATCCTAACACATACATTCTGTGAAGAAGGATGATTGACAAGGACTCCTCAGTGTAGTCCAGAGTAATCATTTAATCACAGAATGTACTCAGTTTCAGGATGATGTCAGGATTAATTTGCTACTGGGAGAATCTTAAAGTGGATTTGCAGTGCATCTTACTCAGTTTTCTCCATTTTAATTAAAAATCATCTTGTTATTAGAAGTGGCAGGATTGAAGCCATAGGAAGAAGCTCTGACCGTAATTCCAACATGGTGACACATCACATTTGAGAGCTATAGAACTATATATAATTTCACTCCTCTCTATGACATATGCATAAAGGAACCTCCAACTGGCAACAAAAGTAGAAAACCTTAAGCATTTCTTCTAGGGCTTCTCCCCCACTATCTAACATACACCAGAACAGTCAATGAATTCTGCATGTCTCGTTGACTTCAGAACAGGTCTTTTTGCCCAGCCAGAAGCAAATGTTCTATTTTGAAATTTGGATGGAAAGTTATTGGTATGAAAGTGCACGTGAGGGAAGAATGACATCAACCTCCATGATGAGCAATGCAGGGCTCCTCCCATGTCTTTCAGGTGGCACAGAGACCACGACAGTTGTGAAGCTTATTTCTGAACACTATGAAATAATGTTTTACTTCTTTCCATTATACACATTAGGAACGACTCTACCATCAGGGACACTGATGACAAAATAATAATAACAATAACAACAACAACTTACATTTATTGAAAAATTAATTAGTGCCCGATAGTGCACTAATATACTATATATACTTTATTCTCAATATATATATATTCTGACATATACTATATTCTCAATAAATGTTAGCTATTATTGTTATTGTTGCTACTATTTTATCGTCATCTATGTTCCCGATGTAGACTTGTTCCTGTGAGATGGTGTTATAAGTATGCCGATTTTATAGGTGAGGAAGCTGAGATACTAAAAAGTTAAATGACTTGCCCAAGGAAGACATACAGCTCATAGGCAGCAAGGCAGAAATGTAAACTCAGGAAGAATGGCTCCAAAGCCTGAGTTCCTACCTTCAGGAGTACTTGCTCATGAAAGAACAAATAAAGAAACAACTAAGAGTGCAGACTGTTTCTCGTTTTCCCCATTACTATTTATTTACCAGTTCTTGTTCTGCTGTCAGTGAGTGGAGATTTGAGTAAAGGGATTTAAAAAGATTTAGAGAATAAAAACTCAAAATTGAACAAAACATTATGCATTAATATTTTCCCTCAACAATTAGAAAAAAGATCAGATTTTACATGCAGAACCCATCAGTCCAATTGATGGTAAACTATTATTTTGTGGGATAACAATTTGAACTACTGGGGCATGAAAAAGAGTCTTGGGCTTGAGGTAAAAACACTTGGGTTTGACACATCTTTTACTTTATCGCTATATGACTCTAGGCATAGAAGGAGGTTGGGACTGGGAGGAAATGTCACTACCATATACCAAGATGTCTCCCACCAGCTTACCTTGACTTACACTCTGTCACCTACACTCTAGTCCCTACCTGGATCTAAGATACCTGGATCTTTCCATCCCGTGTATCTTGACATCTCTTTAGCCCTTTCTTGCTCCCACCTTCTCCATCAGAGTACATCAGCTCCTCACTGAATCATGGTAACTTCACAAGTGCTACTACACAGATAAAAATTGAGAGGTTTTCAAGATGTTTCATGTATAATTATCATGGATCTACAACTTGAAGGTAAACATCTTGAGGTCAGGGCTGGATTCTTTTTTATCTCTTACTTTGCATGACACAGGTCTCAAGACTTGTCTAATGGAGTTGGATGGTATCGAGTGAGAGAATTGAATAGGCATTGCCTTAAAACAGATTCTACATTTGTATCTGAAAGGGGCATACTTGACATCAAGGAAGATGAAAAAGAAACGTTTTTAAGGTTTGTATAACAGAAAAAGTCCTTTTAAAAATAACTACAATCAACTGTTAAAGAGGGTACTTCTGTTAAATGGAGGGCTGAGAGACTTGCTGGGTTTGACTATGCAAATTGGGAAGTAAGAACTAGGGAGAACTGACTTGTTCTGAATGGTAGAGAGAGTGGAATTTGGAGTTCCAGGGGAAATCCAGGAGGAGAGTAGGAGGAGCCAGAGGAAAACACCCAGCCAGGAGCAGTGGGAATTCATGTGTCCTGGGGGGCAGAGATCACTAAAGGAACTCTTTTAGAGGTGGGGTGGCTTGAAAGGACTTTCAAAGACTAGAAATGTCTAATATGAGATTTTTAGTTGTTTGATCTAAGATACGCTGTCAGACCCCCTTTACTCAATACCGTATGTTTGTATGTGTGTATGTGTGTATGTAATGAGTTTTTCTTTTAATTGTTTTTTTTTTTTTAATCCAGAAAGTAAACAAAGGCTTGGGCTCAAAAGTACTCTGAAAATTTTCAAAACTCTTAGAGAAACATTTGACTTTTCACCAAGCATTGAAATGGGATTCAAGTCAAGTGTCTAGCTTTTGAGGTTCAAGTCTTAGGTAGATCTGGGTTACTTTGCCAAGACCACATCTTGTCCTAAGAATAATGGAAGAGGTCAAACCTAGAATAAGAGGACTTGGTTGGTTTCTTGACTCTGCAACTTACTATTTGGAGCCTCACTTTCATCATTTATAAAATATACCTACCTACCAAGTAGGTATGCAAATGAGGATAAAATATATAGCATATACTAACATATGATATGCACTTGATCTATGAATAGTTGGTCATACTTTATTTATTTAAAAAAATTTTTTTTTGATGTTTACTTATTTTTGAGACAGAGACAGAGCATCAATAGGGGAGGCGCAGAGAGAGAGGGAGACTCAGAATCTGAAACAGGCTCCAGGCTCTGAGCTGTCAGCACAAAGCCCAACGCATGGTTCGAACCCACGAACTGTGAGATCATGACCTCAGCCGAAGTTGGACGCTTAACTGACTGAGCCACCCAGGTGCCCCGGTCATACTTGAAAATAGAGTTGATTCAGCTCTTGAGTCTGTTAGTCATCAGTCAGCAAGGGTAGTTTCCTAATAACAAACAATCCCTAAGTTTTAGTGGTCTATAACAACAAGGTTTGTTTCTTCCTCAGTATGTGCATCACAAAGTGGCTGGATATCTGCTTTGTCATGTCTCCATTCTAGAATCAGGCTGATGAAGCAGATATTATCACTGGTCACCATGAGAGAAAGAAAAAAAAAGCTTTGGAAAGTATAGAATGAATACTTGAAGGAAATGCTTTAACATTCCCATGTGTTTGGAAGGCAGAGAGCAAGAATTCTGTGGCAAATAACACCAAGGCTAACAAAACAATGTTATTTTTTATTGCTTCTACAATCTCTTCATACAGGCTGGTACATAAGGCTGTTGAACAGAGTGAGGGCTACCAAGTTTCTTTAGAGTACTGCACCCTCTCATGATCAATTACCTACCCTCTGGTTCAAGGCAGAGGATTGTTTTCAATCTATCACAATGATTTTGAAGCAACAGATTTTTAATATCATTTAATAGAGTCAAAGATTTTGAAAGTGTAAGTGTGGGATTTCCTGATGCAAGCTCTGATGTGTTCAATTTAATGGCATTTGAGGCTAATTCTTCTATCTTCATGGGAGGTAAAGATACTTTATATTTCAAGTCAAATTTGAATAAATATTGTAAAATCAAATCATCAAAATATTGAATGTAAAGTATCCCAGTACTATTATATCTCATTATGCTATTTTTACAGGATAAAAAATATGTATCTGCATACATATATGCATGTATGTACACCCCAAGAAGAGAAGCACTTACAGTTGAGAAGAGAAGCACTTATAGAGGTAAATTTTATTTATGGTTCTCTGATTGTGTCCTTGAAATATGACATGTGGCAATTGATAGAGTTGGGTTTCTGAAATGATCATAGAAATACAGAGACAGATCTCTAGCCAATCTGTATTCTTTACACTTTTTCCTATCTGCCTGAAATTCTCATTAGCCATGATGATTTTTCCCCCTTCCCCCCAAATGCTATAAACCTCTATGCATATAGAATCACAGACCAACCTCATTTTCTCTACCTAAAAGAGATTTCCTCCTTAATTACTTAGCTCAAATTTCATGTTTTCTGTTAAGCTGCCTATATTTTCTCAAAGAGACCAAACTGCTCCCTCTGTAAATCCAAAGCATTTTGAAGATGATTCTTTTACAGCACTTAGCACATTGCATTGTAATGGTCTGTCTTTTTCCCCTAGTCATTTCTATATCAGTAGCACCAAGCATAATTCTTGGTGCATAGTGGATGTTACATGAATAAATGAAAGACATGAAGCCAGGGTTCAAAACTGGATCTTCCAATAATGACTGCAGATCAAGCTCCATTTTTCACACTGCTTATGACTGGTTTAGCAGTAGAGATGTTCTGCTTAAGATACAGATTAATATTCTCATGTAATATAAGTTCCTGACTAGAACATGTGTGCTTTGAGAACAAGAATCTTCACTGACTTACTCATGACTATATTGCTGATGCCTAGAATAGTATCTGATCTGTAACAGGGAGGCAAAAAAAAATTTGTTGAATAAATAAGCGAAATACCATTAGAAGGCATTTTAGCCATTATTACCACTGGGCATTTTTAAAATTATTATTTTCCTCCTGCATGCCAGGCAGAGGGAATAGGACACTAGGCAAATACATTAAAATGTTAGGGAAAAAGAGGAAAGGTTTGGAGCATGTGGTCATCCATGATGGGCAGGTCTGTTCGTGGCAGTAATGGAGATTTCTATGATCCCCATGGCTTAAATGATACTCAGTGTCAAAAAAGAACAGGGTGACTTTGAACCACAGACTACCTGCTTTGCCCCCATTCATGTAGCTATAATCCAAACTCTTGGGGGATTCTAGTGTCTGAATTATAATGTTTATTTGTTATCAGGATCATGTAAGTGAAACTGTCATCTCTCTTAATAAACTCAAACCCAGAAGTTTGACATTTGGCAATGGAGGGTGAAGTCCAGGGTGGAGAGGGTTGGTAGAATGTGCTTGCCATGATTCTAGTCTTTCTAGGATCTCCATTCCCTTGCAGATTTCTCTGCCACCACCACCTAACATGCTCCCCTAATGATATGTTGGCCAAAGTGTATATACACATTAATTTACTACAGTGGTATAAATGAAGTAGATAAAGATGCGTTTCATCCTTCAGACATCTTGGGCTCATGTCCTGGCCTTTTGACTGTAACAAAATTATGATAAAATTACTTCTCTAAGCCTCAGTATTTTTTCAGATATAAAATGGAGAAAATAATAGTGTTATGGACTGAGTTGTGTCCTACCAAAATTCATAGGTTGAAGATGTAACTCTGACAATATTTGGAGACAGGGCCTCTAGGGATGAAATCAAGGTTAAATGAGGTTATTAAGTATGGGACCTTAATCTGGTAGGATTGGTGTCCTTATAAAAAGAGGAAGAGACCTGAAACCATAAAACTCCCAGAAGAGGGGCCTCTGGGTAGCTTAGTTGGTTGAGTGTCCAACTTCGGCTCAGGTCATGATCTCATGGTTCCTGGGTTTGTGCCCCGCATCGGGCTGCGTACTGACAGCACAGAGCCTGAAGCCTGCCTTGGATTCTGTGGCTCCCTCTCTCTCTGCTCCTCCCCCGCTCGCACTCTGTCTCTCTCTTCCTCTCTCTCTCTCTCAAAAATAAATAAACATTAAAACACCCCACCTAGAAAGGAACATAGACAGTAATTTCTTTGACATTGGCTGTGGCAACATTTTTCTAGATGTGTCTCCTAAGGCAAGAGAAACAGAAGCAAAATAAACTGTTGTGACAAGACCAATACACAGTGAAAGAAACCGTCAACAAAATGAAAAGACGACCTGCTGAACAGGAGAAGATATTTGCAAATGATATACCCAGTAAGAAGGTAACACCCAAGATCTAGAAAGAATTCACACAATTCAACACCAAAGACTCCACATAATCCCATTAAAAAAATGGGCAGAGCACCTGAATAGGTATTTTTCCAAAGAAGACATACAGATGGCCAATAGATAAACAAAAAGACGCTCACTATCACTAATCACCAGAGAACTGCAAGTCAAAACCATAATGAGATACCACCTTACACTTGTCAGAATGGCTAGAATCAAAAAGACAAGAAACGAGTGTTGGTGAGGATATGGAGAAAAAGGAACCCTTGTGGGTGGGAACGTAAATTAGTATAACCACTGTGGAAAACAGTAGGGAGTTTTCTCAAAAAATTAAAAATAGAAATACCATATGATCCAATGATTCTGTTACTATTTATTATCCAAAAGTGAAAGCATAAATTTGAAAAGATATATGCATCCCTGTTTATTACAGCACAATTTATAATAAACAAGATTTGGAAGCAACCCAAATGCCCATCAATAGATGAATGGATAAAGAAGTGGTGTATATAATATATACACCATATATAGTGTTCCATATATATATATATATATATATATATATATATATATATATGGAATATTATTCAGCCAAACAAGAGAATGAGATCTTGCCATTTGCAACAACATGGATGGACCTAGAGGGTATTATATTAAATGAAATAAGTCAGAGAAAGACAAATACTGTATGATTTCACTGATATGTAGAATCTAAAAAATAAGACAAAAGAATAAACAAACATGAAGCAAAATCAGATATATAAATACTAAGAACAAACTGATTGTTGCCAGAGGGAAGGTGATGGGGGAATGGTCAAAATGGGCCAAGGAGAATGGGAGATACAGGTTTCCAGTTACGGAATGAATAAATCATGTGAATAAAAGGTACAGCATAGGGAATATAGTCAATGGTATTATAATAGCATTGTATGGTGACAAATGGTAGCTACATTTGTGGTGAGCATAGCCTAACATACAGAGATGTCAAATCACTGTGTTGCACCTGAAACTGATGTAAGATTTGGGTCAACTGTACTCAGAAAATACATATATACATACATACATACATACATACCTTTGAGGAACAACAACAGAAAGAGGAAGACACACCAGAGATCTTTCTTTCTCCACACAAGCAGAGGAGGAAAGGCGATAGGAGTGAGGACATAAGGAGAAAGCAGCCATCTATAAGCCAGAAAGGACAACCTTCACCAGAAACCAAATTTGCCTGCACCTTGATCATGGACTTTTAGCCTCCAGAACTGTGAGAAGGTAAATGTCTATTGTTTAATCCACCCGTGGTATTTTTTTATGGCAGCTGGAGTAGACTAATACAAATAATGTCTAATAAAGCTTTTGGGGGGAATAGGTGAGGACTCAATACATGTCACGCATTTGTTGTAGCAGTATTCAATCAGTTGGGAAGACGATGGTTCACAGATGTGACTGCTAGAGGTTCAGGGGTAACCAAAGGAACCAGTCATATACAAATAGGTACCTAGTCTACAAGACATTGTTGACTCATCTCTAGCTTTGGGCTTCTGAGGGGATTTTCCCATGTTCTGAAGTCCCATTGTCCATACTGTTCAGGCATGCCCATAAGCAGGTCTCAACTCCAGGGTATTCAGAACTGAGAGAAGTGTGCTCTTCTCAAGGTCAGCTCCATAAGTTCCAATTTTGTTTCTGCTTGCTTTTTCCAGGGATGACTGACTGGTGGTGATGTGGGGGTGGGGTATCACCTGCTAGATGGCAGGCTCTTCCACTAACTTTTAAGACCTTATCCTATGGCTCTTACCAGACAAAGACATCAAAATAAGCCCAAGAGTCATAGAAGAAATACATATATAGCAGGTGGGGCAGGGATGTCTTTTGTTATCTTCTTCCTTTTTAAGCTACACAAAGAAAAGACACCTCTTTCATTTTTTAAAAACAGCTTTATTGAGGGGCACCTGGGTGGCTCAGTCGGTTGAGCGTCCGACTTCAGCTCAGGTCATGATCCCACGCTTCAAGGATTTTGAGCCCCAGCATCAGGCTTGCTGCTGTCATTGCAGAGTCTGCTTCAGATTCTCTGTCCCCCTCTCTCTCTGCCCCTCCCCTGCCCATGCTCTTTCTCTCTCAAAAATGAATAAACATAAAAAAAAAAAAAACCCAGCTTTACTGAGAGGTAGTCAACATACTATATAATCCTCCTGTCCAAAGGTTTTTGTATATTCACAGATATGTGCAGCCATCACCAAGCTCTCTCATTTTTAATGTTTATCAGAGTCTGAGTTCTCTTCTTACACAGCACCATGTGTATGATATCAATACATAAGCCACGGGTATTTCACCAACCCAAGGCCAATGCATCTGGATAGTTCTTTCTCTAGTCTAACGGGGAGACCTCATGGTGGCTTCTCTTATATTCTCTGATACTGGCTCCGGTTCCTGCTGTGATCCCCAACAAGAACACATCGCCATGAGGACAAGTAACTGTTGGTCAAATGCTGCTTGGGCTATATAAAATACTTTACTCAGAGGAATTACCCTTCTTTACTTACCATGGTAGACACTGCCAGAAATTCAGGGCTCCTGAGAAAGCTAGTTGGTCTCAGTTCATTCCATGAATTCTACTGTGTGTTGAATCTTCTGTCTTAAGCCCCACTTAATAGCCCCTCCTTGTTTCTGCATCTGGGACCATCCCAGCTCTTGTTTTAGTAACCAGTTCCAGAGACGAAACACTTGTAAAGAAATAGCAGAAAGCAGAAACACAGCCCAGCCTAAAGATACCCCAAATTTACATTACTGCACAAAAACAGGATAGGATATTTTTTAGGTCATACACAACAGTTTTACTTTTCAAACAGATAACTTTCTTTTTTTTTTTTTTTTAATTTTTTTTTTCAACGTTTATTTATTTTTTGGGACAGAGAGAGACAGAGCATGAACGGGGGAGGGGCAGAGAGAGAGAGAGACACAGAATCGGAAACAGGCTCCAGGCTCTGAGCCATCAGCCCAGAGCCTGGCGCGAGGCTCGAACTCACGGACCGTGAGAACGTGACCTGGCTGAAGTCGGACGCTTAACCGACTGCGCCACCCAGGCGCCCCTCAAACAGATAACTTTCAAGCATCTCCATTTTAGGTGCTGGCTAATGAAAACCACCATTCCAAAGTGGGTTTCCAAGAACAGTGCTCACGCCTGCATTATATTTGCATAACCAAGTCAGTTTTTGTGGGCTGTTCTTCTAGAAGAAAGGGAAAATACTGAAGGGGTAGTCAAACATTCACCTCTCAGAAGATAGGCAACTGCTTAACAAGTGGAAATGTCCGTTTCTTCTAACATCTACTATTCTCGCCAAGGCTTCACAGCCTTAGTGCCTGGTCTCAATTGGGACCACGTTCAAGGTTCCTGGTACTTCCCTTCATCCTGGTAGGACCATCAAGAGGAGGCTTTTGGGGCACCTGGGTGGCTCAGTTGCTTAAGTATCAAACTTCAGCTCAGGTCATGATCCTGTGGTCCTTGAGTTCGAGCCCTGTGTCGGGCTCTGTGCTGACAGCTTGGAGCCTGGAGTCTGCTTTGGATTCTGTGTCTCCCTCTCTCTCTGTCCCTCCCCTGCTCACACTCTTTCTCTCTGTCTCAAAAATAAATAAAACATTTAAAATATTAAAAAAAAAGATGAGGCTTCCCACAAGCATGTACACAAGGAAGCTACCTGAGATTCTGCAGGCGTTATTTCCTTTTATCTCACATTCTGAATTTTGTTCAAAAAATCGGCACTAGACTTAATGCCAATAAAATAACCCACAAATTCAGATTCAGCTAACATTTCCTGAATTCTGACTGTGTGCCACGTGCTCTCTCATACACCTTTTCTTAGGAAATCTTTGCAACAAACCCATGAGTTTAATAATATTATTAACATTATTGGACTAATATTATTATTTGTCATCTTCTTTTAACAATTGAGGAAATAGAGAGATTAGGTCATTTGTGCACCGCCCAAGTAACAACAACTTTCTGAGTCAAACCTAAACCTTCTGACTATAGCAGGTCCCATGCAATCCTGTCTTTCCTGGAAAAGTGAGAGTTTATCAGGGCCATGCTACAAACAGGGGATAACTGCTGTAGGAGGTGAATGCATGGCATAGTTGGAAGTCCATAAATGTTAAGTGAGTAAATTAAGTTAATGCACGAATGGCATAAATGAATGAAAAACCTGCAGAGCTCAATACTTGGTCCACAGGTTTCTATGTTCAGTTCTTTGATACTCGGTCATTGTGGCAGATTTGATTTCGTTCTAATTTTCAAAGGTACTTCATCAAGGTTCCTTTTCCCAGCCAATGCTTTTGGCCATCCAAAGAAGTAAGGAATCATATTTCCCTACTGTTTACCCTCTTGAGGACTAAGTGCATCTTGGACGTCTTCTGGATCTCTGGGTCACAGGGTGAACCTATTCCTGTTTCCCCCAGCACTCATTCAGGGGACCGACTGCTGTTCTCCTTCTCTTCGCAGAGAGATGGACAAAATGGCACAAAGGACTAATGGCATAGAGCGGGTGGGAACATTTGGGTGGAAATTATGATAGCGCTATTTGTCAGCTGGTAATTTGGGGGAAAAAATCATCTTTCGGAGGCTTATTTTATTGCTGACACAGTGGGAGTTGATAACGTCGACCTGATAGGGTCATTATGAGGCTTAAATTACTACAAATAGAGTTGAAAGCCTGACTCAGAGGCAGGGCCCAACAATCCTGGGCCCCCTTGTAAAGTTGCGTTGCAGCTTTATGTGGACTGCACAGCAGAAGGTACGAACTTGTGTTTAAGAGAGCCATTGACAGCAGTCATCCCATTATTACCAGGAGTCAAAAATAAACTGTACTGAGATGGTCACTTGTCCCCTTGTCTCGTGCTTGGTAGGGGGTACAACTAAAGGCCTTGGTTTTGGTGAAAGGTTTTGTTTTTGTTGTTGATGTTTAATTTTATAACACAGCCACAGGACTCTCTATGATCCATTTCCATGTAGGACACGATGAACTAGGACTCCTTGTAGTAAAAAAGCTACATGATGCACCCTCTGACTTGCCTCCATGACCCCTGCCTTTGACAGCTCCCACCCTCGGGCCACCTTGTATAAAGTTGCAGCTTCTTCTCTCCTGACACCCCCCTCTCTTACGTGCTAGAGTAGACATTTACTTCCTTACTTTGTCACCTTGCATCCATAAGGGCTGCGACTCTACTTATATGACCGCTGTGTGCCTGACACTTAGAATAGGGTCAGGAATATTGTAGGAACTTAAGGCTCAAGTATTAAAAAAGTAAGAGAATATTCTTGTCATTGTTTTCAGCATCATTATTATGATGATAATGAAAGTGCTTCCTGGGAAGATTGGATTATTTCTGCCTCTTTCAAACCACCCCAGACTTGGTCATCTCTGTTTACCTAACCAACATCTAACCAAGAAAGCCTTGACCTGGTCCTATTTCTCCATGGCCTCCCACCCAGCTTTCTCTAGTTCTTGCTAGGAGTCAGCTTTACAACCCGGTGGATTGCCAGAGGACTTAGTATTCCCTGTTGCAAACAGGGTACAGGGGGATGCCGAGAAAGATGAGACTCGGAGTTTTAGGTAGCAATTCATTCCTTTTTATTTAACACACATTTGTGAAGTGTTCAGTGTGTGCCAGGATCAAATGGGGTAGATGCAAACAAGAGTGGCCCCGGTGAAGCAGCCAGTCGAGTTAGTGGACAGTCTCAACACAGGGTGTGAAACAACAGGGGTGAGCTCAGGGGTCTCAAAGAGTATGGAGGAGACATCCCCACGTGCATGTGTCCTAGCCTGTTTGTTAGAACCGGGCTAAGCATGCAATGCCTGGTTACAAAGGTGACTCAACCATGCTGCGGAAATAGACAGGCGATACCAAAAGACTGAAGACAGTCAAATGTAATGGATTTCTCATAAGACATGTTGGAGGAATACTACTGGGGTGGCTTCCAGTGGTTTCCAGAGGTTATTCAAGGTTTCTTCATATAGAAGAGACCAAAGCAGCAGTATTGCTTTTCTTTGCTTTGCTTTGCTTTGCTTTCCTTTCCTTTCCCTCCCTTTCCCTCCCCTCCCCTCCCCTCCCCTCCCCTCCCCTTCCCTTCCTTTTTTCTTTTTTCTTTTCTTTTCTTTTCTCTTCCTTTTCTTTCCTCTTTCCTTTCCTTTCCTTTCCTTTCCTTTCCTTTTCCTTTCCTTTCCTTTCCTTTCCTTTCCTTATCTTTCCTTTCCTTTCCTTTCCTTTCCTTTTTTCTTCTCTCTTTTCTTTTTTCTTTTCATTGTCATGGCCATGTGGCCCTTTAAGATCCACATTATCCACAGGGATCAGACCTGCCTTTTGTACATTGTATTCAGGGCTGGGGCTGCCTTGCTGAATCTGGTAGTGGTCTTCATGCAAACTGTACCAGAACACATGCAATGTCCAGAAAGACAAAGTCATAGGAGTGTCTTCAGAGGCCAGGGAGTGAAATACTTCTCCTGACTTTAGTGCCAAAGCCTAAAAGTAATCCAAGCCCATATCCAATCCAAGCACAGCCTATCATTGAGGTCTTTTCAGCTGTGAAACCATCTTTCTTTCCATCTCCAGTGCTTTTCACATGCCTCCTTTGCTTAATCTCACTGGTTTATACTTCACGGAGGCAAGATGAACTGCTAAAATTCGGTTTCTAAACTGGAGAAATTCCTCAACAAAACTGCTCACCCTCCTTCATTTAAGGATAACACACGTTCTTGGAAAACTTTAACTTGGGAGTCACTGAACAGGTTTTGACATCATGCCTCTGAGGAGACTTTGGTTTAGATTGTACCTAATCACATTTCAGAGGCTATCTGGGACTGAGAGATCGAAGGGAATAGCCAGAAGTTTCCTTAAACATGTTAGGCCCTACATATGGTTCCAACTATAATCATGTTTTCAAGGGCCCAGGAGATAGAGTTCTCCAAGAATGCTTCTTATGTCCGTGTTAGAAATTGGCTGTGGCTATAGCTTGGCTGGAGGACATACTCGATACTTTGAAAGTGTGCCTCCGAAATCTCTCTGCTTCTCCTCCCTGTTCTTTCTGGCTTTCTCTTCCAACCTAGGATTTTGAGCTGGATGTGAATGCATTTGAGGGAGGTGTCCTGATTCCTTATCTCTGCTAATGACAGGGGAGGGAGGGACCTGTTAATGACAGGGGAGGGAGGGGCGCATTGGTGTTATGAAGTGCTTCCCTGGTACCAGGTTTATAAGCAATCCCAAACTTGGCAACTCTATGTCCCCGGAGGCCTCTGCCTTGCCCAGTGCGGGTCCTGAAGCTCATGGGCTCAGTCCTACCCATTCACAGAGCAAGCCCTAAACAGGTTTGGCCCTTTGCCAGGGGTTCCTCCCCAGCCAGGAGGTTAAGTCTAATAGGAGTCTTCCTGCTATCATCATCATCTTTATTTCCAGGGGGCCCGGCCCAAGTACCTGCAGGGCCGTGTGTTAGCTCCGAACCCTACCTGCCTTGGCTTCACGAGTGTGCTCCACTCATCCTAATACATGGGATTCGGGCCCCTTGAATCCAACCCATTGGCCGGAACACTTGCCTGCCTCAATTAGCACGGTCCAATAGAAAGATAATATGAGCCATTCATGCAGGCCACACATGTAATTTCAAATTTTCTTAGAGCCACATTGAAAAAAGGTAAAAAAACAAAAAAAGGTGAGATTAATTTTAATGATATATTTTATTTAAGCCAATATAACCAAAGTGTTGTCATGCCAACACATAGACAATATTAGATAGAGTATTAACGAACCATTGTATAATTGTTTTTTCACATTAACCCTTTCAAATCCGGGATGAATTTTATACTTGCGGTATGCCACAGTTTACATGTTCAATAGCCATACACGGCTGGTATCTACCACAGTGGGTGATGTGGACTCTGACCCAACACTGGTTAATTTGGACATTGTTACAGCCAGGAAGACGAACCCAGGCTTGAGGAGCTGTCATTCTCTGTGAGGACACTTCTGATGGGAGGTCACTGTCCACCAGCCCCTGTCTTCCCTTAGAGACTGAATCAGCCTGCAAAGAGTATTAATTATAGTTTCTCCTGGGCCAGCCCGTGTGCTAAGAATTTTATAAGCATTATCTCATTCTATCCTCAGAATAATCTGGAAGCTCTTTTATTACCTCTGGGGCATAAGAAGTTATGTCAGTTGCCTAAGGTCAGAGAGTTGTTAAGTATTTGAATGCTAAGTGCCAGCATTCAAAACCAGCTCTGTCTCTCTTTGGAGTTTGATCTTTTACCTGCTGTGCTAAACCCCCTTCTCTCTTGTCCCTTGGACATGGGGACTTGGATGGCTGCCTTCTCTCTCAGAAGCTGTCCTGCAGGCTGGTCAGCTCCTCTTCTAGTCTCGCCTGTTCCTCATGTTCCTGTTTACTCATCTTTCTCTGCTGACTCAGCACAGACACCCCAGCATGCTCTGCAGCTAAGTCTGGCAGGTTATGGTGGTAACAAGTCTCTACAGCATAAAGTCCTCAGAAAAACTGATCTATGAGGCAGACCATGTGAAATATTTCCCTCTTCTCTGTTTGGGAAAGTTGGTGAGCCCCAAGTTTCTGGCAGGCTTGCAGCTAATGAACACAAGAATATGGAATTAGAAAACACACCCAAAGCCAGTTGCTTGGCTAATGGAGACATATTGCACGTCTCAGGAGCTTGTCTCATGTCTCTGGGGACTGGGAGCCTCTTGTGTTAAACAGCTGGTTTAGCACAGTGTCTGCCCTGTGAGCGGGTGCAGTGGAAAGCTCTTATGAAGAATCCTTGGGGACTGGAAGAATGTTTGCTATGAGATGGATTTTTCTTGGTGCAAACACTCCCAGCCGATCGGGTTTTCTCCCGGGAGGAAAGAAGGATTGGATAGAGGTGCACTGAGGATGCAGAGAGTGATGAGTGGGCTCATGGACCTTTCTTAACCTCTGTGGGCATTCAGTGTGACGGGACATTCAGCTGTGTCCTAGCAGCATTTCCTCCTTGCCACAGGAGTAAAATACAATCTCCATTCTGAGCTAGCTCCATGAGACCTGGGAAAGCAGAGGAAGCCTAGGACTGTGCCAAGGTCCTATTTGCAGGATAGTGTGTGCCTTGAAACTGCATGACCTTTAGGGCCAGACTGGCAAGGAGTTGTGTGTTCTTGGAGAAGTCACTTAACTTTGAGTGTCAGTTTTTCCACTTCTAAAATCAGGATTCAACTTTAGAGAAATTGCTAGGTATGTGAAAGTGATTAGCACATTCCTGGTTCATAGAAGACACTCAGTGTATGCTAGCTTCCATTTTTCTGAGAGGGAGGGCAGCCATTCAAGTCCCTATGTCTAAGGGGCAAGAGGGAAAGCGCTGAGAAGTGGCTAAGTTGTCCCCCCATACAAGTGAAGTTTTGGTTTGGGCATTCACTAACTCACTGGCTTCCTGGATTCAGATCTTTTCTTGACTCTTGAGTCTGAATTAGGTTCTAGTCATTTCTCCCACAGACCCCTGTACTTTCTTATCTGGCATTTGCTGAGTTTTATCAAGTGTGAATGTACTGGATTGAATAATGTCCTCTCAAAATTCATGTCTACTTGGATCCTTCAAATATGACTTTATTTGGAAATAGGGTTGCAAATGTCATTAGTTAAGGTCATACTGGATTAGGATGGGTCCTAAATCCCATAACTGGTGTCCTTATAAGAAAGCCATATGAAAACATAGAAAAGAAGATGATGTGAAAATACGCAGGAAAGAAGGCCAGGTGACGACAGAGGAAGATGTTGAAGTGGTACAGCTACAAGGAATGGCAAAGCTTAGTGACAGCTACCAGAAGTTAGGAACTACCAAATACCATACCAAAGCCCTGAAATTTATAGGGGAGAATGGTGCCTGCTATTCAGAATTCTCCCCTGGACCAGCCCTCTGTAGATTCGTATTTCAACTCAGAGAAAGAGCTGCAAATAAGCACAAATACAACTTCACTACAGTTGTCATAATGCTTCTAATTATAATGGAATTGCAGGACTTTCCCTCCACTTCTGCACAAAGATAGGTTGACTTAGGCACATTAAAGTCTTAATGGAAACAAAGTGCTGCTTTGTCTACTCCAGAACTATAGCACGTTAGTTGCATTTTTGGTGGGTCCATGGGAGGTGTTTCAATGGTATGCCCTAAAACAGTGTCGGGGTGCCTTTACACAGCTCTGAAGGTGATGGACATAGGAAAACATTTTGGACCAGGAAGGGAAGATGAGGTCTAAGGTGAGAGCAGACAAAGTAAGGGAGTAAGCACATGTGAGATAGCCCTCAGGAGACTCCTGGGAATCAACAGGCAAAATGATGAGGGTCATGCCAGAGTTCATATAGTATTAGGAGAACTAACTAGTAGAGTCAGACCTACTGAAAAAAAAAATACATGCAAAAAGATGATTTTTATTAAAGCATAGGGACAGAACCTGTGGGCAGAAAGAGCTGCCCTACTGTAATATTTTAATGAGAATCCAAATTTCTATGCTCTAGGCTGGTTTGTCCTCGGGACACACAGGCTACATTGACAATAGGAGCTAGACAAATCTCCTTGAGCCTGAATTTATTTGCAGGAGGGAATGGCATGAAAGGAAAGGGTATGTATCAGAAGAAGTCTTGAGTGGAAGATTTGAAAGAAGGGAGACAACATCGGGTCTTGACACCAGAGGTCCATTTGGACCATCTCTGGACTGTATGGGAGAGGCCTGTTTTTCTCATTTGTGCATAGAACTCAGCAGGTCTTAAAGCATTAAAGACTGAAGGAGAACTTTTGGCACCTCTGAAGACAATAGCTTTGGGTGTCATCCTAGGCTGTCAGCACCATGGAATCCCCATTATTCACTCAGAGAACAGCAGAAGAGTACTGGAATGACCCGATGTTCAATGAACGTGACATATGACCAGCTCCAGAATTTTCAAATTTCTCACACGTTCTTTAGCTTGGCTTTGGTCACATCAGCACTCCCGGGAAACATGGCCCAATGAAATGTCATGGAATTTGGCCAACACTCCTCCTTGAGAAAGAGTTGAGGTAGATAGACGGGGAGATAATTTCAACCTCCCTCCTCTAGAGTCAACATTTAACAGATGAGATGGTCTTATTATCATGGATTAGGAGTGGATTTAACAGATACTTGCCTAACAAAAAAGAAGAGCTGCTGATCAATCCTAAAACTAATGTCACCATTTTGGATAGATAAATCAATTTTAAACTCATTCTTAGTGAATAATCCTATATAAAAAGTGGCATAAACAGTATATATTTTGTAGTTAGTTTCTCTTGGTGAGTGCACCAGGAAGTTGAGTTGTTTGAAAGTCTTTATTGATATCACATATATTTGTATATATGTGTATATGTATGTATGTATATTTGTGTATGTACATATGGGTAATGGGAATGTTACACTTGCTTTGAATTTTTCCTTATCCCTTGGTCTCATTATTTTGATGCTCCTCCTCTTGCCCTTGCCAATTTATTTTTAATCAAATTGTTTTTGATGTGACGAAGTTGGCATACATTGGAGGTCACAGATTTTACTTGCCACTTCCACATTTTAGTAATATTGCTGAGGATATGGCTCATTATATCATATAGTTTTTTCTTTATGAAGATTAGTGGGTAAAAGTTTTCCCTGGTTTCAGCGAGAAGGATAGATGATGTTCTTTTTGGGGGAAATATTTGATTTGGTCTACTCTGTGGATACTGTGGATCTTCTAAGTTGTCAATCTTATTTCCTTTTTATCACTGGTTGCTAAGAAGCTCAGAGCCAAATTTTAGTTTCATTTCTATTGTGACATATAGGATTTATTGGCTTATACTCAATAAACTAATATTAGCCCTTGAATCTACTATTCTTATTTCTTCTTGTGTGTGCTTCTCAAGTGATTTTTTAAAATTCAGTTTATCTGGCAATGCTGTATTCATCATTATGAGTTACCTTAAGTATCTTTTGAGAATCAGGTAGAATTGAGAATAAACACATATTACAATTTTGTACTTTAATCTCTGGATGGAGGAAAAGGTAAGGATTCAGAATTAGTAGACACTAGTCACCTCATTTCTCTAATTCTCAATTTCTTCATCTATAAATCAGAGCTCACAGTAACTTCTATCCCTGCAGTCTCTTGTGAGCCCAAATGAGACAATGAAAGCAAAAGTGCTTTGTAATATTATTTGTAATAGTAAAAACCAGAGACTGATCCTCTTTTCTATGAAAAATTATGTGCATGATACACATAGTTTGAACATAAAGTGGTACTGAAGGCTTACATAAGATACGACAATTCCTTGCCCCAACCCTTTCGGACTTCCAAGAATGATCTCTCATAGTAGATGCAGCAAAGACAAGGGTATTTCTTAAATGCCTAGTGATCCTCTACTCTCTGTTCTTATTTAAAATTGAGCCATTGTCTGGAAGCTGTGTGTGCGTGCGTGTGCGTGCGTGTGTAGAAGTGTGTGTTGAGAGAGTTTTTACGAACTGGTGGGTTTCAGTCTAGGGAGATCAAGAACCAAGACAGCCCTACCATTGGTGAAACCCTGGAATATGTGTGCATGGCCTTTTCTCCAGAAAACTGCCTGGTTCTTCCAGAAAGACATCTTCAAAATGTCTGCTTTGAACCTTTTAGATTACTGACCTGTGGGGACTATAGTTCAGTAGGTCAACTTATTTGTAAATGGCCTGTTTCAGTCTTGCACTGTCCCCTACTTTCCACTGGGGAAAAGTCTCCGGTCTCTTTGAAACAAACCTCTGTTCTATCATTGTGGAGGGTGAAGAAGGGGTAATTATCTGGCTGCCCAGAGTGAAGAGATAGGGTCCCATTCCTCTTCATACAGACTTCCAACTAATCCCTCTTTTATTTTTGTATTTCAACTCCCTCCCTTAAGTTCTAAGCTTCCCCCTCCTTCCCTCCAGGGTTCTCATGATTTTTTCATCTAACTGTAGGCACTGAGTTTGTAACTTACTTTGCTCTGCTAAATTCTGAAAGCTGTTGAATTCTTACCTTCTGAAGACTTTTTTTTTCCTGTTCTCCTTGCCCTTGGATGTCTTTAATCCATTCCTTTACTACCATTTTAGTGAGAGTAAGAATAAAATAAATCCAGCATATATAACTACGAGTCCTTCTTGAATTTCCTCATGAATATATCATTATTTAAAAATTTATAATAAACTTTATTGAGGTATAATTTACATACAATACAATGTACTCATTTTCAGTGTACAGCGTGATGACTTCAGACAAATGAATAGAGCTATGTAACTACCATGATCAAGATACACTGTTGCTGAAGGAAATCCTGCCATTTGCAACAACATGGACAAAACTTCAGGGCATTATGCTAAGTGAAATCAGTCAGAAAGAGAAAGACAAATACTGTATGATATCACTTACATGTGGAATCTAAATCTTAAAAAACCCAAATTCATAGAAACAGAGAGTACATGGTGGTTCCTAGGGCATGGGGGAAATGAATGAAGGTGGTCAAAGGGTACAAACTTCCAGTTATAAGATAATAAGTTCTGGGATCCGAAGTACAGCATGACTTACCATTAACTATTTTATATCTGAAAGTCAGTAAGCAAGTAGATGTTAAAAGTTCTCACCACACAAAAAAATGGCGATTATGTGAGTGATGGATGTGTTAACTAACCCAATTGTGGTCATCAATTTGCTGTATATATGTATAACAAATCATCACATTGTACACGTTAAACTTATACAATATTATATGTCAATTATACCTCAGTAAAGGTGGGGAAGGGGCACTGGGTGGCTTACTTGGTTAGGCATCTGGGTCTTGATTTCGGCTCAGGTCATGATCTCGTAGTTTGTGGGATCAAGACCCATGTGGACTCTGTGCTGACAGTGTGAAGCCTGCTTGGGTTTTCTCTCTCCCTCTCTCTGCCTCTTCCCCTCTCAAAATAAATAAATAAACTTAAAAAAATAAATCTGGGGGGGGGGGAGTTATATTCTTGCTACCTAGAAAGTTCTTTCTTGCCCCTTACAGTCAATCCCCCCACCCCCTCACCCCTGGCCCCAGATAGTCTCTGGTCTACTTTCTGTCACTATAGATGATAAATGTATTATTTTTGTTTAAGAAATCATACGAGGACTTATGTGAGTTGTGGGATCATGAAGAATTTTTTTTAATTTTGTTTTTGTACTAAAATAAGAATACATTTACAAAAACATAAAATGCAAATCAAATATTATGGGTTTACTCTGTAAACTGTACAGTGCTTTCCAAATATTACTTAAAATTTTTCTTTTTTGACCAGCTCACAGATTACTGGAAATTGATTGGAGGCGAGGGATTTTGCTAGGAGGGGTGGTCAGAGGCCAGACCAGAAAGAAGGGGCTGAGAGCGATAATAGCATCAGCGAGATTCTCAAGTCAAAATTTACCCTGTTTTTCCCTTTGGAGAAAGGAGTAATTGGAGAAAAAGTATTACAGAACTGCGTGAGGAGGGCAGCCCATTTAGTGTCCATGAACCCTTTCATATTTGGAGCAGAAAAGAAGGAGTGTCATCTCAAGGAATATATGAGAATGAGCAAGGTAACTTGTTCAGATGGTATTCCTCCCATCTGTTAACAACACAAATCCAGGTAATCTAATCGTCCAACAGCAATAGACATACGCATCAACGTATAGATCTGAATAAGGAAAGCTTAAATTAAGAGTCAGTCTTATGGATATGAACAAGACTAGGAGGTTGACATGTCCCTAGGTCAGGAGGGATTTTCAAGTCCTTGAACCTCAATGTTTTAAAAGGGCAGAAAAGTATACACCTTTAGGATGAAGGTAATTAATGGGTAGTTGCAATTATATGACATATAAAAGTTTCTTTTTCTTTTAAGTTCCGATAATATCACCTTGAACTTCAAAAAAAAAAAATGAAATCAAGGTTTCTTTTTTTCAAGTTTCAGCTTTGACAGCAAACGTGTTCTTCACAGTTAACATGCATTCTTAATGGACAAAAAGTACGTACGAAGAGACTAAATGGCAAGAAACAACACTACCACTCTGAACGCTAAATCTAGTTTAGGAAGAATCGATAACCATATTCAGGTTGTTGAGGGAAAATGGAACAATTAAAATTCACTTTACTCATGAGGCTTCACCCTGAGGCTTTTTTGTTGTTGTTGTTAGGTTGAAAGAAAAACGCAACTGGATATTTAATATTTCAGTTTATTGAAAGTATGTTGTAACTGGGAATTCTTATAACTCTGGACATTAAAAAGGAGGCAAATCAGTTGTAGGAGCAAGGGTGTTGATGTAAGCCCTACTTTAGGGCATGGGGCAGAGGAATATGTATGTTCATTTAGATTATCTCATTGGAGTTACTGATCCAGTATTTACTGTAATCCTATTCTACAAATCTTAGTGTTTTTCTTATTTTTTTTCTTAACCCTTGACCAAGAGAAATAAACACTGGTTGAGTGGTCAGAGACCTATGACAAATGACATACATAATAGTCTTACTTGCCTTTGAAAGACAGGTTTAGCATGACATAAGCTGTTTCTTCAGTTGCCTAATAGGCTGAATCTGACCAGGGAAAGAGAAAAGGAGAGAAGAAGCAAAAGGAGGCCAAGCCAGCTTCAGCCCCGAAATTTTAAGTTTTCAGGTAGTTTTCTGATTTCCATTTTTAGAAAGACATTGCTATAAAGGGACCCGAAGGGCAAAGCCACAATCAATTGGAAGACAGTGGGTTTCTGATTAACTGAGTTTTTATTTAGTCCCATCTTACCAAGGTAAAAACAGAAACAGAGCCAACAATTGTTGAGTAAGGGGTTTGGGATGTGGGAGGGGGAAGAGGGGAGCTGAGTTAAATGCACATTGGCCCAGGCCTCGGGGTATGGAAGGTTTGTTATCATAACCATTACCATCACTATCACCATCACCACCAATGATATGTTTTGGTTGTGAGTTTCTTCTTTTGTTCGGGGAGCCAGGGGGGAATAATAAGGGAGGAGTTTGGTTCATTCAGGTCAAGCTACTTGATGTTTAACTGTGTTTGCAAATGCTCTGTAGCTCCAAGTCTTATTTTCGTTTGAAGTGAAGATAAGAATAACACTAGACTAGGCTTCAGGGGCTGGAAATTGGAGTGTAGGCTGGGTCAACAGCAAGCTCACCATGTGATCTTGGGGAAGTCTTCTCATCTTGGTTTCAGGCTTCTTTTTTGTGGCAAAATATGCATAACATGAAACAGCATTTTATTCCTTTTTAAGTGTACAGTTTAGTGGCAACATTCATGTTGTTGTGCAATCATCACCATGATCTGTCTCCACAACTTTTTCATCTTCTCAAACTAAAACTCCATTCTACTAAACAATAGCTCTTCATTCCCCACCACCCCCAGCCCATGGCAATCACTGTTCTATTTTCTGTCTCTATGAATTTAACTACTCTACATACCTCGATTAAGTAGAATCATACAGTATTGTTCATTTTGTGTCTGGCTCATTTCACTTAGCATAATGTCTTCAAGTTTCATCCATGTTGTAGTATGTATCAGAATTTCATTCCATTTTTTAAGACTGAATAATCTTGCATTGTACGTATACCACATTTCGTTTATCTATTCATCTGTTGATGGACATTTGGGTTATTTCTACCTTTTGACTATTGTAAATAGTACTGCTATGAACATGAGTGTGCAAATATTTGTTTGAGTCTCTGCCTTCAATTCTTTTAGGCATATATCCAGAAGTGGAATTGCTGGATCATATGGTAATTCTCTGTTGAATTTTTGAGCAACTGCCATATTGTTTTCCACAGTGGCTGCACCATTCTGCATTCTCACCAGCAAAGAATGAGAGTTCCAATTTCTTCATACCCTCATCAACACTTCTCATTTTCTTCTGTTGTTGTTGTTTTGATAATTGCCATCCTAAGGAGAGTGAAGTGGTAACTCATTGTGGTTTTCATTTGCATTTCCCGAATGATGGTGATGTTGAACATCTTTTCATGTGCGTATTGGCCACCTATATATACCTTTTTTGAAGAAATGTCTATTCAAATCTTTTGCTTATTTTTTAATCAGGTTGTTTTGTTGTTGTTGAGTTGTAGGAGTTTTTGTTTCATATATACTGGATAGCAATCCTTCGTTAGGAATATGATTTGCAAACATGTTCTTCCATTCTGTGAGTTGTCTTTTCACTCTTTTGACTGTGTCCTTTGATGCACAAAAGTTTTAAATTTTGAGGAAGTCCATTTTATTTCTGTTTCTTTTGTTGCCTATGCTTTCTGTGTCATAGCCAAAAAATCATCGGTAAGTTCAATGTTTTGAAGACTTTTTCCCTATGTTTCCTTCTAAGAGTTTTATGGATTTAGTTTTTACATTTTGGTCTTTGATCCATTTTGGGTTAATTTTTGTTTATGGTATAATATAAGGCACCAAATTCATTATTTTGTGGATGTCCAGTTTTTCCAGTACTATTTGTAAAAAAGCTGTCTTTTCCCCATTGAATGGTCTTTACATTCTTGTCAGAAATCATTTAACCATATATTTGAGATTTCACTAATGGGCTTTTTATTTCATTCCATTAGTTGATATGCCTGTTTTATGCCAATGCCACACTGTTTTTATTACTGTAACTTTGTAGTAAGTTTTGAAACCAGAAAGCATTAGTCCTCTAACTTCGTCCTTTTCCAATTTTGTTTTGACTATTCTAGGTCCCTTGATATTCTGTATCAATTTTAGAAAGGGTTTCTCCATTTCTGCAAAGACATCACTGGGATTTTGATAGGGATAGCATTGAATCTGTAGATTGCTTTGAATAGTATTGACATTTTAACAGTATTAAGTTTCAGTCCATAAACACAGATGTGCTTCCATTTCTTTGTGTGTGTGTGTGTGTGTGTGTGTGTGTGTGTGTGTGTTTTAATGTTTATTTATTTATTTATTTTTTCCTTTGGCTTTTTATTTTTTATTTTATTTTATTTTTTTTTTATGAAATTTATTGACAAATTGGTTTCCATACAACACCCAGTGCTCATCCCAAAAGGTGCCCTCCTCAATACCCATCACCCACCCTCCCCTCCCTCCCACCCCCCATCAACCCTCAGTTTGTTCTCAGTTTTTAACAGTCTCTTATGCTTTGGCTCTCTCCCACTCTAACCTCTTTTTTTTTTTTTTTTCCTTCCCCTCCCCCATGGGTTCCTGTTAAGTTTCTCAGGATCCACATAAGAGTGAAACCATATGGTATCTGTCTTTCTCTGTATGGCTTATTTCACTTAGCATTACACTCTCCAGTTCCATCCACGTTGCTACAAAGGGCCATATTTCATTTTTTCTCATTGCCACATAGTACTCCATTGTGTATATCCCACAATTTCTTTATCCATTCATCAGTTGATGGACATTTAGGCTCTTTCCATAATTTGGCTATTGTTGAGAGTGCTGCTATGAACATTGGGGTACAAGTGCCCCTATGCATCAGTACTCCTGTATCCCTTGGATAAATTCCTAGCAGTGCTATTGCTGGGTCATAGGGTAGGTCTATTTTTAATTTTCTGAGGAACCTCCACACTGCTTTCCAGAGCGGCTGCACCAATTTGCATTCCCACCAACAGTGCAAGAGGGTTCCCGTTTCTCCACATCCTCTCCAGCATCTATAGTCTCCTGATTTGTTCATTTTGGCCACTCTGACTGGCGTGAGGTGATACCTGAGTGTGGTTTTGATTTGTATTTCCCTGATAAGGAGCGACGCTGAACATCTTTTCATGTGCCTGTTGGCCATCTGGATGTCTTCTTTAGAGAAGTGTCTATTCATGTTTTCTGCCCATTTCTTCACTGAGTTATTTGTTTTTCGGGTGTGGAGTTTGGTGAGCTCTTTATAGATTTTAGATACTAGCCCTTTGTCCGATATGTCATTTGCAAATATCTTTTCCCATTCCGTTGGTTGCCTTTTAGTTTTGTTGGTTGTTTCCTTTGCTGTGCAGAAGCTTTTTATCTTCATAAGGTCCCAGTAATTCACTTTTGCTTTTAATTCCCTTGCCTTTGGGGATGTGTCGAGTAAGAGATTGCTACGGCTGAGGTCAGAGAGGTCTTTTCCTGTTTTCTCCTCTAAGGTTTTGATGGTTTCCTGTCTCACATTTAGGTCCTTTATCCATTTTGAGTTTATTTTTGTAAATGGTGTGAGAAAGTGGTCTAGTTTCAACCTCTGCATGTTGCTGTCCAGTTCTCCCAGCACCATTTGTTAAAGAGGCTGTCTTTTTTCCATTGGATGTTCTTTCCTGCTTTGTCAAAGATGAGTTGGCCATACGTTTGTGGGTCTAGTTCTGGGGTTTCTATTCTATTCCATTGGTCTGTGTGTCTGTTTTTGTGCCAATACCATGCTGTCTTGATGATGACAGCTTTGTAGTAGAGGCTAAAGTCTGGGATTGTGATGCCTCCTGCTTTGGTCTTCTTCTTCAAAATTCCTTTGGCTATTCGGGGCCTTTTGTGGTTCCATATGAATTTTAGGATTGCTTGTTCTAGTTTCGAGAAGAATGCTGGTGCAATTTTGATTGGGATTGCATTGAATGTGTAGATAGCTTTGGGTAGTATTGACATTTTGACAATATTTATTTTTCCAATCCATGAGCAGGGAATGTCTTTCCATTTCTTTAAATCTTCTTCAATTACCTTCATAAGCTTTCTATAGTTTTCAGCATACAGATCCTTTACATCTTTGGTTAGATTTATTCCTAGGTATTTTATGCTTCTTGGTGCAATTGTGAATGGGATCATTTTCTTTATTTGTCTTTCTGTTGCTTCATTGTTAGTGTATAAGAATGCAACTGATTTCTGGACATTGATTTTGTATCCTGCAACTTTGCTGAATTCATGTATCAGTTCTAGCAGACTTTTGGTGGAGTCTATTGGATTTTCCATGTATAATATCATGTCAGCTGCAAAAAGCGAAAGCTTGACTTCATCTTTGCCAATTTTGATGCCTTTGATTTCCTTTTGTTGTCTGATTGCTGATGCTAGAACTTCCAGCACTATGTTAAACAACAGCGGTGAGAGTGGGCATCCCTGTCGTGTTCCTGATCTCAGGGAAAAAGCTCTCAGTTTTTCCCCGTTGAGGATGATGTTAGCTGTGGGCTTTTCATAAATGGCTTTTATGATCTTTAAGTATGTTCCTTCTATCCCGACTTTCTCAAGGGTTTTTATTAAGAAAGGGTGCTGGATTTTGTCAAAGGCCTTTTCTGCATCGATTGACAGGATCATATGGTTCTTCTCTTTTTTTTTGTTAATGTGATGTATCACGTTGATTGATTTGCGAATGTTGAACCAGCCCTGCATCCCAGGAATGAATCCCACTTGATCATGGTGAATAATTCTTTTTATATGCTGTTGAATTCGATTTGCTAGTATCTTATTGAGAATTTTTGCATCCATATTCATCAGGGATATTGGCCTGTAGTTCTCTTTTTTTACTGGGTCTCTGTCTGGTTTAGGAATCAAAGTAATACTGGCTTCATAGAAGGAGTCTGGAAGTTTTCCTTCCCTTTCTATTTCTTGGAATAGCTTGAGAAGGATAGGTATTATCTCTGCTTTAAATGTCTGGTAGAACTCCCCTGGGAAGCCATCTGGTCCTGGACTCTTATTTGTTGGGAGATTTTTGATAACCGATTCAATTTCTTCGCTGGTTATGGGTCTGTTCAAGCTTTCTATTTCCTCCTGATTGAGTTTTGGAAGAGTGTGGGTGTTCAGGAATGTGTCCATTTCTTCCAGGTTGTCCAATTTGTTGGCATATAATTTTTCATAGTATTCCCTGATAATTGTTTGTATCTCTGAGGGATTGGTTGTAATAATTCCATTTTCATTCATGATTTTATCTCTTTGGGTCATCTCCCTTTTCTTTTTGAGAAGCCTGGCTAGAGGTTTGTCAATTTTGTTTATTTTTTCAAAAAACCAACTCTTGGTTTCGTTGATCTGCTCTACAGTTTTTTTAGATTCTATATTGTTTATTTCTGCTCTGATCTTTATTATTTCTCTTCTTCTGCTGGGTTTAGGCTGCCTTTGCTGTTCTGCTTCTATTTCCTTTAGGTGTGCTGTTAGATTTTGTATTTGGGATTTTTCTTGTTTCTTGAGATAGGCCTGGATTGCAATGTATTTTCCTCTCAGGACTGCCTTCGCTGCGTCCCAAAGCGTTTGGATTGTTGTATTTTCATTTTCGTTTGTTTCCATATATTTTTTGATTTCTTCTCTAATTGCCTGGTTGACCCACTCATTCGTTAGTAGGGTGTTCTTTAACCTCCACGCTTTTGGAGGTTTTCCAGACTTTTTCCTGTGGTTGATTTCAAGCTTCATAGCATTGTGGTCTGAAAGTATGCATGGTATAATTTCAATTCTTGTAAACTTATGAAGGGCTGTTTTGTGACCCAGTATATGATCTATCTTGGAGAATGTTCCATGTGCACTCGAGAAGAAAGTATATTCTGTTGCTTTGGGATGCAGAGTTCTAAATATATCTGTCAAGTCCATCTGATCCAATGTCTCATTCAGGGCCCTTGTTTCTTTATTGACTGTGTGTCTAGATGATCTATCCATTTCTGTAAGTGGGGTGTTAAAGTCCCCTGCAATTACCACATTCTTATCAATAAGGTTGCTTCTGTTTATGAGTAATTGTTTTATATACTTGGGGGCTCCGGTATTCGGCGCATAGACATTTATAATTGTTAGCTCTTCCTGATGGGTAGACCCTGTAACTATTATATAATGTCCTTCTTCATCTCTTGTTACAGCCTTTAATTTAAAGTCTAGTTTGTCTGATAGAAGTATGGCTACTCCAGCTTTCTTTTGGCTTCCAGTAGCATGATAAATAGTTCTCCATCCCCTCACTCTGAATCTAAAGGTGTCCTCAGGTCTAAAATGAGTCTCTTGTAGACAGCAAATAGATGGGTCTTGTTTTTTTATCCATTCTGATACCCTATGTCTTTTGGTTGGCGCATTTAATCCGTTTACATTCAGTGTTATTATAGAAAGATACGGGTTTAGAGTCATTGTGATGTCTGTATGTTTTATGCTTGTAGTGATGTCTCTGGTACTTTGTCTCACAGGGTCCCCCTTAGGATCTCTTGTAGGGCTGGTTTAGTGGTGACAAATTCCTTCAGTTTTTGTTTGTTTGGGAAGACCTTTATCTCTCCTTCTATTCTAAATGACAGACTTGCTGGATAAAGGATTCTCGGCTGCATATTTTTGCTGTCTAGCACCCTGAAAATCTCGTGCCAATTCTTTCTGGCCTGCCAAGTTTCAAAAGAGAGATCAGTCACGAGTCTTATAGGTCTCCCTTTATATGTGAGGGCACGTTTACCCCTTGCTGCTTTCAGAATTTTCTCTTTATCCTTGTATTTTGCCAGTTTCACTATGATATGTCGTGCAGAAGATCGATTCAAGTTACGTCTGAAGGGAGTTCTCTGTGCCTCTTGGATTTCAATGCCTTTTTCCTTCCCCAGTTCAGGGAAGTTCTCAGCTATTATTTCTTCAAGTACCCCTTCAGCACCTTTCCCTCTCTCTTCCTCCTCTGGAATACCAATTATGCGTATATTATTTCTTTTTAGTGTATCACTTAGTTCTCTAATTTTCCCCTCATACTCCTGGATTTTTTTATCTCTCTTTTTCTCAGCTTCCTCTTTTTCCATAACTTTATCTTCTAGTTCACCTATTCTCTCCTCTGCCTCTTCCATCCGAGCTGTGGTGGTTTGCATTTTGTTTTGCATTTCATTTAAAGCGTTTTTAAGCTCCTCGTGACTGTTCCTTAGTCCCTTGATCTCTGTAGCAAGAGATTCTCTGCTGTCCTGTATACTGTTTTCCAGCCCAGCGATTAATTTTATGACTATTATTCTAAATTCACTTTCTGTTATATTATTTAAATCCTTTTTGATCAGCTCATTAGCTGTTGTTATTTCCTGGAGATTCTTCTGAGGGGAATTCTTCCGCTTGGTCATTTTGGATAGTCCCTGGTGTGGTGAGGACCTGCAGGGCACTTCCCCTGTGCTGTGGTGTATAACTGGAGTTGGTGGGCGGGGCCGCAGTCAGTCCTGATGTCTGCCCCCAGCCCACCGCTGGGGCCACAGTCAGACTGGTGTGTGCCTTCTCTTCCCCTCTCCTAGGGGTGGGATTCACTGTGGGGTGGCGTGGCCCGTCTGGGCTACTTGCACACTGCCAGGCTTGTGATGCTGGGGATCTGGCGTATTAGCTGGGGTGGGAAGGCAAGGTGCACGGCGGGAGGGGGAGCAGGCTTAGCTCGCTTCTCCTTAGGTGATCCACTTCAGGAGGGGCCCTGTGGCAGCCGGAGGGAGTCAGATCTGCTGCCGGAGGTTTGGCTCCGCAGAAGCACAGAGTTGGGTGTTTGCGCGGAGCGAGCAATTTCCCTGGCCGGAACCGGTTCCCTTTGGGATTTTGGCTGGGGGATGGGCGGGGGAGATGGCGCTGGCGAGCGCCTTTGTTCCCCGCCAAACTGAGCTCTGTCGTCCGGGGGCTCCGCAGCTCACCCTCCCTTTGTCCTCCAGCCTTCCCGCTTTCCGAGCAGAGCTGTTAACTTATGACCTCCCAGACGCTAAGTCGCGCTTGCTGTCGGAACACAGTCCGTCAGGCCCCTCCGCTTTTGCAAGCCGGACTCGAGGGCTCTGCTTGGCTGGCGAGCCGCCCCTCCGCCCCGGCTCCCTCCCGCCGGTCCCTGGAGCGCGCACTGCCTCGCCGCCCTTCCTACCCTCTTCCGTGGGCCTCTCGTCTGCACTTGGGTCCGGTGACTCCGTTCTGCTAATCCTCTGGCAGTTTTCTGGGTTATTTAGGCAGGTGTGGGTGGAATCTAAGTGATCAGCAGGACGCGCGGTGAGCCCAGCGTCCTCCTACGCCGCCATCTTCCTGCGCCTAATGTTTATTTTTAAGTGAGAGAGACAGAGTGTGAGCAAGGGAGAGGCAGAGAGAGAGGGAGACACAGAATCCAAAGCTGGGTCCAGGCTCTGGGCTGTCAGCCCAGAGCCTGACATGGGGCTTGAACTGGTGAACCACAAGATCGTGACCTGAGCCGAAGTTGGATGCTTAACCTACAGCGCCACCCAGGAGCCCCTGTGTCTTTTAATTTCTTTAGCAATGTTTTGCAATTTTCAGCTTACAATTTTTCACCTCCTTGGTCACATTTTTCTTAAGTATTTTATTCTTTCTGTGCTATTGTAAATGGAATTGTTTTCATAATTTCATTTTTGCATTGTTCATTTTAGTGTGTAGAAATGAAACTGATTTTTGTATGTTAATTCTGTATCCCACAACTGTGCTAAACTTATTAGTTCCAACAGTTTGTGTGTGTGTGTAATCTTTAGGGTTTCCTACAATAGAATCATGTTGTCTAGAAACATAATTTTACTTCTTCCTTTCTTACTTGGATGACTTTTATTTCTTTTTCTTGCCTGATTACTCTGGTTGCAACTTCCAATACTATTTTGAATAGAAATGGTAAAAGCAGCCATTGGTGCCTAGTTCCCGATCTTAGAGGAAACACTTTCAGTCTTTCACTATTGAGCATAATGTTAGCTGTGGGTTTTTCATATATGGCCTTTACGATGTTGAGGTAGTTGCCTTTATCTGCCTAGTTTCTTAGTATCTTTATCAGTCTCCATTTTTTATAAATGTTTGTTTTATTTATTTATTTATTTATTTATTTATTTATTTATTTATTATATATTTTTTTTAATTTTCTTTTTAGTGTTTTTATTTATTTTTGAGACAGAGAGAGACAGAGCATGAGCGGGGAAGGGGCAGAGAGAGAGGGAGACACAGAATCTGAAGCAGGCTCCAGGCTCTGAGCTGTCAGCACAGAGCCCGACGCTGGGCTCGAACTCACAGACTGTGAGATCGTGACCTGAGCTGAAGTCGGACGCTTAACCAACTGAGCCACCCAGGCGCCCCCAGTGTTTGTTTTATTTTTGAGAGAGAGAGTTTATTCACTTGAGTGCGAGCAAGTCAGGGAGGGGCAGAGAGAGAGGGGGACAGAGGATCTGAAGTGGTCTTTGCTCTGACAGTTTTGTTGCTGACAGCAGTGAGCCCAACGTAGGGCTTAAACTCACAAACTGTGAAATCATGACCTGAGCCAAAGTTGAATGCTCAACTGACTGAGCCATCCAAACACCCCTCAATTTTTTTAATCTGTAAAAATAGGAGGTTGAATGAGGTGACTCATTCAACATGGTGAACATGCAAGTGTATTGTTAGATGACTTTTGATACATGACTTAAACTCTTTAAGTCTATTTTTTTTTAAATAGAGATAAAAGTATCTCCTCCACATGGTTATTGAATAGAATAAAAGAAATGATGTATGTTGATTGCCTAGAACACACAGTAGTGGCTTATTAAATGTTAGCTACTTGTCCATTCCATTCTGAAACTCAGAAGGATTCATCTAACATCTACCTCTGTTGGTCTCTGGGAACGTTGCTGGGAATACAGAGCTAACCAAGACATAGTACTTGTTCTCAAGATGCTTACTGTTTATGGGTCTCTGTGATCTTTTCCAGATCTAATAATCTTTTTTCATTCATTAATTTACTCAGCAAATACTTTGGAATGTCTACTATAGACCAGACAATAGAGCTAGGCACAAAGCCAGGTGCTGAATAGCCAACGATGACACTCTCTACCCTCTAATAAACACACACAAAACAGACATGGTCTCATTTTCATGAGCTTATAACCTACTGGGGGAGATAGAAAATAAATAAACAAGTAAATATATATTTTTGAATTGTGCAAGGAGTGCCCAACCAGAAAAGGTAGTATTTTCAAGGTCCATGATGGGAGAGGACACAGTTTGTTAGAGGCACTGAGAGAACACCAATGTGGACAGAACATTCTAAGTTATGGGGAGGTGGTTCAAAATGGTGGTGGTGTAAGGTAGAGGCCAGGCAAGGAAGTATGTATTTCACTGTAAGTTCAAGGGGAAGTTGGGGAAGTTTTCCAACTAGGTGTGTGACATGGTCCGATTCATATTTCAGGAGGCACTCTTTGGATCTTGGATGGAGGATACTTTAGAGAGGTGAAGAGTAGAAGAAGGGAGTCAAGATGAGAGGACCTTGGGAGAGACATCAGTGGTTTGGTCCAAGTATTTCTTCCCCAAGTAGCTTGAGAATAGGATTTCTGATTTCTGGTTTGAGCAACTGGAGAGATGGTGGCTCATTGAGTTATCTTCTTATAAATAATTATTTAAGTCAGATGGACACACTTGTGGTCATCATTACTGGAAAATGTATCTCTTATCACTTTAGATTAGTTGTAGCCCAGTTGGATTTGTTCTTAGAAGTGTCATAAAACTCCCCTTATGCAAATCACTCGAGCTTCCTAAGATGTTTCTATTACAACCCAAAGTAAATTCAGTCATTCATTCAACAATTATCTACCAGTATTATTATAGGTGCTGGGGATATAGGAGAGGAAGAAAAAGCCCAAATCCCTGTTCACATGGACTTTATGTTCTACAGACATATGGCAAAGATTTTTGTTACATGTGAGTTTCCCTAAGGCACTGAATAGACTTCAAATATTAACTCTTCAGTTTCTTTTATTTTTCTTTCTTTTTCCCCTTCTTTATTTCTTTTTCTTTTCTTTTGTTTTAAGAAAATGATAATTAGTAAGCACTTGTACTTAGGAAGGAGACCAACTTGGGCTCATATTTTAGTGCAATCATTTACCAGCTCTGTGATCTTGGTCAAGTCACTTCATATCTCTGAGCTTCAGTTTCCCTTTTTGATTTCTGGGGATAATAACGAAAAATCTGACTTTCAGGAATTTGTGAGGATTAAACTTATGTCTAGAGAAGGGTTTATCAAATTGCAGGTGCTCAATAAGCGTTAATTATTATCAATATTATTATTATTACTAATTGATTTGTTATTGACATTCTGGGTTCGATCTCTACAGGGAAAGCATAGCCCAAATCCAAACTTTCAGATCATTGAGAAGGCCCAGGCTGTTGTAAAAACAGCTTGTCATGGGGTTATGTGACATTTCTTATCCTTATGGCCTTATGAACAAATCACTTCATAAGTCTCAGCTGTAGTTTGCTTATCTGAAAACTGGGGGCAGTAATATCTGACTCACAATATTTCTGGAAGGGTCAAAGAAAAAAGTGTCATGGCGGTGTCTCCCATAGTGCTCTAATCATTACCCCAGGTATCAAGTAAGAGTAGGGACTCTGCAGCTATACTTGCTGTATAGCTTGATTCCTGCACTTACTAGATGATGAACTTGGGCAAGTTACCTAACCCATGTGCCTCAGTTTCCTTATCTGTAAAAAGGAGATTATAGCAGGTACTACTATAGTACTTATAGGTTGTTTGAAGTTTAAATGGCTTAAGATTTGTAAAGTGCTCAGTGCCTGGCATATACAAGCACTATACGATGGCTACTTCATCAGCGTTATAACTACCATAATCACCTTGGCTGCCCTCTGTCAGAAAGTCTATAGACTACCTTATAAAGCCATTTATAATCTCTTCTTCAATCCCACCCTCTCTGTTAAGTGAATGAGGCCTTAAGAAAAGAGAGAAAGAGCCCTCACGAATGGCCTGAAATTCCCCTACTGGGGATGCTTCCCTCATCTTCTACTTGCAGTGACACCACCTGGAGGGACCCCCCCCTCCAACACCATGGCTCCAGCAACAGACCCGCCGGAGATCTGAGCAGATGTTTCTGCTTTTCAGACCCAGGCATTTCCTCTCTTCTAGGAGCACATGCCAGCACAGTCAATATCTGGAAACCCGCTGCTTCACAGTAGGGCTGAGGACTAAACTGGTACTTTACTAGAAAATGGTAATAAAGCAATTTGAATTGCTTTTCATCCTCCTTGCTCTTAACGGCTCTTAGGTTCATATGAGACCAATCAATTAATCCTGCTTCAGAGCTACAGGAATGGGGTGTTTTCCAGCCTCTGAACCGGAAATGGGCCCATAACAGAGATTATCCAGCGCTATCCTGAGGACCACCCTGAGCTGGTGTCTGGGGCAGTGGTGAGCAGATGCGCCCACTTGGGTGGTGCCATATTCTTGCAACCTGGTTGGCTGCCCAGGTGCTAAAGGATCGCCTATGTCCCAAAGGCAGATCAGAACCATGATTACACTTTGCTTTGTACATTCCCTACTTCACACCCTCACCTCCTTCATTCCCAGGTTTCTTTCTGGGAGAGTTAATAAGGAAGAGATGATGATTCCCCTGAACAGAAACTGATGTGCCCATAAAAAGAAGAGCTGCCTTTTCTTTCCTGGCCAAATGTGAGGTAGTTCACCTGAAAGCTTCTTCCCTCACCTCCAGGAAACTTTGACCCATGTCAGCACTGCCAGGGCCATGCTCAGCACACATTGTTTTCAGAGAGTAGTGGGTGAAATGAATTAAAATAGAACTGGAATGAAAACTTGGAAGGGGTGGAGGTTAGGGCAGGATTTTTCCCCCCTTCTCTTCATGACCAAGTAATGAATGTTATCCTTTCAGAAATTAATTCCTTTAAAAAAAAAAAATCTTAGGACCAAAAGACAAATGAGTAATCTATAAATGGAAAGTAACAGATTGAAAGTGATCAATGCAGGTAGACTGACTCATTGGCTCCCATGCAGACAAATTGGTGACGGGATGGATTGATGTTTTTCCCTAGTTGTGAAGTCAGTGTGGGGGATTTCTCCATCTCAGCACAGATTTTTGCCAGAAGTTGTCTCAAGACCTCAAGTACAACTTGTTTAGACATTTTCCAGTTGTAATTTTTTTCTAGGCTGTTAAAAATATTGACTTTGACAGCTTTAAAATGATGGCCTCAAAATTGGAATAATTTACATTCTGGAATTAAGATAATTCGGGCATTTCTGCTGGCAACGACAGAGTGTAGGAGCCAGTTATATAAATCCCAGATTTGAGAGAGACCGAGCCATTAGCATAGATTGGTCTGCTGTGGGTATTCAGAGCAGTCACCTTCCCATGTAAATGGATCTTTATGTCTCTCCCAGGCAGGCCCAAATTCTGAGCTATTTTCAGAGCTCCTCTCAGGTCAGGTGATGTGCAAGAGGGTGGGTGAAGGCCGCAGACTCAGGCCCCACTTCTTGGTGTTCTGCGAGAGAGACACGGAAGGCCTGGGGGAAAATTCTAGCCACTGTCTGCTTGATGTGTGTTTACTCTAGATGTTCTCCCCTTTAAATCCTGGGTCTCAGTCTCAAGGAGTCAACATAGAAGGCATTCAGACCAGCTCAGTGGCCCTGGCCCTGGCCCAGTGCTCTCTGCCAGATTCCAAGCACACCTGCTAAACAGATTCCTTTCTCCCAGCACTCTGCTGACATTTTCAGCTGGAACCAAAGTCACTCTCTTGGTCCATTGCATTCCTCTGACTGCTAACTGGATCATCTGTCTACCCCATTCCTTAGGAGCTGCTCCTTGATTGTGGCTGGAAACACCTAAATCAAGAGAAAACTAGATCCAAACCCAAAGGCTATGGCTGAGAAATATTTGAATGGTAATCATTCCTATAGGGAAAAATGAAAACAAGAGCTTCCCATTTAGAGTTTTCTTCCTCCTTCATACCAGGCACATTCAACTAGTTGTATTTAGTAGTCCTTGAATTAATCTGAGGTGTCATCCACATTTGACATGTGAAAAAACTCAGAGAAGCTAAGGAATTTGCCAAGAAGACACTTGACTTGTGGCTGAGATGAACCTCAAATCTGTGGTTGGGATAGTTCACCTGTCATCTCTAGCAAAGACGTAGATGACGGAGTCAATCACGTCCATGTAACTCAACAGGCAGAAGAGATATTAGAGGTGAGAAGAGCCTCTTTCAAATCTGTGGGGTGTGGGTGGATTTGAGTTCAGATCAGTGACAGCATCACTGGCCTGTGGAATTTTATGCTTGGAAGGGATATTAAAAACCATCTAATTTGGCTCTTTAAGTAACACCCAAGGCCTGAAAACCTTTCTTTCTTTCTTTTTAATGTTCATTTATTTATTAAGAGAGAGAGAGAGAAAACACAAGTGGGGAAGGGGAAGAGAGAGAGGGAGAGAGAATCCCAAGCAGGATCTGTGCTGTCAGCATGGAGCCCGATGTGGGGTTCAATTCCATGAACCATGAGATTATGACCTGAGCCGAAACCAAGAGTCGTTTGTTTAACTGACTGAACCATCCAGGTGCCTCAAGGCCTGAAACCCTTAAGAATATGGCAAGCAATTCTTAACTGGGGATGATTTTGACCTTCAGCAGATGTTTGGTAATATCTTGAGACATTTTAAAAGAACTGTTTATTTTATTTTGCCGGGTGGGGAGGGGCAGAGAGAGAGAGAGAGAGAGAGAGAGAAGATCCCAAGCAGGTTCTACAATGTCAGTGCAGAACCTGACTCGGGGCTCCATCTCATGAACCATGAGATCATGACCTGAGCCAAAATCAAGAGTCTGACGCTTAACTGACTGAGCCACCCAAGCACCCCTCTTAATTGTCACAGCTTGGATGGGAGTGCCAGTAAGGTATAGAGGCTAAGAAGGTTGCTGAACATCCTACAATGCTCATGACGACCACCCCTCCTGAGCACAACAAAAAACTTTCTGGCTTAAAATGTCAGTAGTGGCAAGGCTGAGAAACCTCAATGTATACGGCGGCAAAATAATAGAAACACAGCTAATGGAGATAATTTGGAGCAAGGGCTTTGCTGTTATAGCCAGAAAAAGGAGGCCCAGAATGATAAAGTTACTTACCCTTGATTGCACAGCAAGATTTTGGTAGAGCTGGATCTATACTCTATTTGATACTGAAACATGAAATGTCTATATAATAAACAGTGAAAAATCGTTTATAAAGGCAATTCATTTATAGAAAAATGTACAAAGTATATTGAGTCACATAAATGTGACTAGGCCTGGTGATAATATGTATTCTTCATTTGTAGCTATAAAAAAAAATGGGAGGAAGATACTGCCCAGATCTAATTCCTATTTAAACTAGCTCAAACTCTCATAGCTGCTAAATGGCAGAGCTTAGAATTGAACTCAAAGGCCTTTGGATTGATTAGCCTGGGCCTTAGGTTATTCTATGACCGAAGAGCCATGAAAAAGAAAAGAAAGTTTATGTCTTTGTATGTGAGAGGTGTAAGATATTAGAACATCTTAGATTGTACTACACTCATCTACATTTCATATACTTTTTGAGTCCACTGCTATGAAGGATGCTGCGTAGGTACTTCTATTGGGTGTATAAATCGTCCTAAAATTTGTGGAAGATAATTAAGCACTATGTATGAAGAGCCAGCCTTTAATACAGTGATTTTACTCATTGGAATCTGTCCTAAGAAAACAATCAGAGTTGCAGATAGATTTACGTGCAAAGATATTATGCTAATAATAATGGCTGGGATTTATCGAGCTCATACCATATGCCAGACTTTGTGTTAAGTGCTTTACATGTATCATCTTATTTACTCCTCATAACAACGCTGTGAGGTGAGTATTATTCTCATCTCTATTTACACATGGGAAGTGGAGCTTAGAAGAGCCTCAGTAATTTGGCCAAGGTTACTTGGCTGCTATGTGATAAAGGGGATTCAAAGCAGGGCAGACTGATTCACAGAGTTTCTTCATTTTGATGACTATATGATACTGACTGATAGCAGGAAGTCACAACTTTAATGGGAAAAATTGTAAAGAACCTGGATGTCTAACATTTGTGCCCTCGGTTAGGTCAATTATGACCTGTTTCCCTCTTTTGGTGTCTTGACCTTAAGTAACCTTGAATGTACCTTCCTTGGGTAACAAAGACATCAGATGTAGATGTGCTTAGAGGTTTTGCAGATAGTTTATGCTTGGGCATAATAGCATTTAGAGCTTAACTCTGGTCATAGGAAGGAGAACCACAGCAGCCTGGAAATCAGACAGACTCGGTTTGAATCCTAGTTTGGCATATCCTAGAAGTTCAGCCTTTGATGAGCCACCTTTCCTTCACCAAACCTCACATTAAAATTGGGAAGTCACACCCACCTCATGCGGTTGCTGTGTGGAATCCTTGACCTGCAGAAGCTATTGGCTGCATATAGTAAGTGCTCACAGAGTTAGGGGACTGGAAATAGGCAGCGGTGGAGCCCCCTACTGGTTAGGGGACAGAGGAGCAAGGCCTGAAGTCCTCTGAGGGAAGTGGATTCCTGGCTGTGCTCTGGGATGAGGAAGTAAGAGAAAGCCACCTGAGAACCTTGCATTCTTGTGGCAAAGTCCTGTGAGAAGCTTTAGAACAATGTAAATAGGATAATGGGCTGTGGGGATTTGCCCAAGCAGGAAAAACAGACTCCAGGAAATCCAGAGACTTTAAAGAGAGGACTCTTTCTTCTGTGGAAGCCCTGACTAGTCTATTGGACCCAAGGTGGCTATGCATTTGCGGGAGGGAAGTTTGGACAGGGTTGTGTAATCAGGGAATAGCTTCTGACAGCTGTCTTGGCCTCAGACCAGACTCATTGGTCCCTAACTCCTGAGAATGGATCTTGGGATGCTACTGCAGTGACTGGACTCCCATTTCCTGGTCAGCCCCGGATAATCTCAAGGTTAGAGGTGACTCAGCTTGGGAAAGGCCGGGGCTGGTAGCCCTTATCATAAGGGTTTGACTCACAGAGTGTGAGAGCCGGAGGAAGACTTGGAGATAAATTATCCCAGCCACCTCCTCCATTCGGGACACAAGAGAGGCTTAAAATGGAGAAGGGATTATCTACTATCCAGCCAGCTACTGAGAGAGAGTGCCAGAATACCATCCCAATGGATGCTGACCTAGAGTCCAGAAGAGTTTGCACCTTAATGTTGTTTATGTGTAATCTTGGAGGATCTATTTATTAAATTCTGTGTCTTTACTTAAGCACTTAAGGAGCTTACAGACTTCTGTGCACTCAAAATGTATATGGTGAACACAAAGAAGTATACATCCGTCCTGTCAGCAAGTGCTGGTAATTCTAATCCAGAAATGTCTCTTGAATCCATTTCCATATCCCTAGTTCAGATCCCCATTTTGGATCTTTGTAAATACCTAATGAGTTGTCCTATCTTCTGTAATCACTTCTTTCCCTGGACCTTTTATCAAGCCTGCCACCAGAATAAGTTTTCAGAAACCTTTCCATGATTCCATTGCTTACTGGACAAACTCAAACTTCTTTGGAACACACATTCAAGGCCTTTTATAATCTGAGCCCAACTTCCCTTGCCAGACTCCTGTCTACTAACACTTCTGCCCACCCACACATGATACACTCTGGTCACACAGGACAATTCACAGTAGCTGCTTTGTGCTTCATGCCTTTTCCCCACAACGTCCCCTCTGTCCAGAAGTCCCATCTTTTGTGCTCCAGCCCAGAAAACTTTTGCTCATCCTTTAAGCACAACTAAAATGCCACCTTCTTTATGAACTCCTCCTTCACATCTCTTCAGGTAAAACCTATCACCCTCGCTGCTCTGTTTTCCAGTGCCCTACCCATACTTGATCACAGCTCTCAGTTCGTATTGAGGCGAGTCAGTTATTTGCCTGACTCTCAGGGGAGGCTGTGAATGAGCATTTTCACAGCACAGACTGTGTCTGTCTCATGCACTCCCAAGTTCTAGCAGAAGGCCTAACACAAAATAAGTGTTCAATAGTGTTTTCTGATTTAATGAATAAATTATTGAATTAACATAAATAAAATTATTTATTGCTTGTCAGTTGTCCTGTTAAGCAAAATATCTAGATAGATGTTCACCAAACCTGGAGGGTACATTTGGGATGGTCTGATATAATTATAGCCTATGTAGGACAGAGAAATTTGCATGGATAGAGAAAACATCAGTTATTTTAAATATAGGTTCCAAATAAAAATCATAAGGGAAGATGCTTTGAAATTCAGGTGTGGGATAGAAATGGAGCTTCTTTTCATGTGGGCTTTCTGCATTGCATACTTAGGGTAACGAGTGGCACATGTTTATTTAGATACTGAAGATGTGATGATTTCCGAATGTGGTACCAGGGAAGCCAACTAGAATGTAATGAAATGTTTAAGTGAGGCCGACGAATGCCAAAGTGTTGGTTGTAACATGATGTGCTCTAGGCAGTCAGTATGGGAGAGCCTGTCTTTTATCAAAGACAGCTTCTTGAAGGAGACGCACCTTGAGACAGACTCCCTTTCACCATCACCACCAAACCTGGACCAATTATTTAATCCCTCATGCTATAGATGTAGTCTTCTAACTTACATGTGTTGGAACACACCTCCTGTGTTTTGAACATTTACATTTTAGGACAGTAACTTTTAGGGAGACTTGCTGTTCTTGAGTCAGACAAATAAAAAAAATTATGTTTATTTATTTTGGGATAGAGAAAGAGAGACACAGCATGAGTGGGGGAGAGGCAGAGAGAGAGGGAGACACAGCATCCTAAGCAAGCTCCAGGCTCTGGGTTGTCAACACAGAGCTGGATGCGGGGCTCAAACCCACAAACCAGGAGATCATGACCTGAGCTGAAGACAGACCCTTAACCAACTGAGCCACCCAGGCACCCCAAGTCAGACTTATCAGAGAAGAAATGAAAGCTAGAAAGTTTCAACCTGCATTTTCTTACAGCTTAAATGTGACCCTCAAGTGATTTAATTGATAACAGCCTTTCAAGTCCTTATCCTTGTCATCTGCTAATATTCATATTTACCATAAGAGATACAGGAATGGGTTTAGGAGATACAGATGAAGAAAGACTCCGTTAAATTCTTAAAAATTATGGTGTGTTTTTAGGGGCTGACATCCCTTACTAGAAAGATGTTGATTAATCATTATCTTTATCTGTCCATTTAGTGCTGTTTTTCATTTGCATGCATGGGTGGAAGCAGGTTGTATCGAAATTCCTGAGAGTATCAGAGTACAGGATGCTTTCACATTTGCCGTCTTCCTGTATCTAACTAACAACTGGGACCGAGGGCTTAATAGACCCATTTTACAGAGAGGCAGTCTGAAGTGCAGAGAGGTTAAGCAGCACAGTAAAGAGAAGTAAAGAGAAGTGAGTGGCACAGTAAAGAGAAATAAAGTGGCACAGACGAGATATAATCCTAGATTTTGTGACTTCCATTGTAATGCTGTTGGATGGCTCATAGCCTGGGGATTTCCATCCTGTTTCTACCACCTCTACTAAGACACATGATCTGGTGGTGGTGGGTAGCAATGGAGAATGGGGAATAATAAGGAAGAAGGGAACCTAGCAGAATCTCTAAGAAAGATGCTTATATTCCATTTGGCTGACTTCCATCTCAGAAAGAACTCTGGATGAGAAAAGAAAGGAAGAGAATGTATTATATTATGAAACTAATGGTTCGACCTTTAATAAATTGAATGATTGCATCATAAATAATATATAACATATCAAGCCAAAAATGCTTGTTCTATAGACCTGTTTATTCAGCTGCTAAGATATATATCCTGGTCCACTTTCTCTTTTTTTCTGTTAAAAAATATATTTCATTGAAAAAAATGCAACATCCTTTTGACATAAATTCTAATGTGATTTTTCGGAAATGTGAAACTTCATGAAAATAGACAGCCTCACCACAAAGGCTTGCAACCAGCTGGTTAATATTTATCTGAAAGAACAAAAGAGGATGTAAGGTGAAACTGTGTGTATTTGGAGTAGGGTGGAATCAGGAGGTGTGGATTCTAGTTCTCTTTCACTAATTGGTTGTGTTACCTTGGGTAAGTTACTACTAACCCTTTTTGACCTAGACTCACCCCACAGAAAACTGTGCTATTTTGACTGGAGGATCATAGATTTCCTTTCTTGATCCCTGGTGAAAATATATAGCAGCCCCTGAGGGCTGGAGAGGTCTTCAGAATTCATATTTTATAACCTATTGCCCCAAATGAGTACTGAATGCCCATTGTGCTACTTAGAGCTTTTTCTGACACTTTTCTTAAAAGATGGTGAAGGAAAGAGATTCTACAACTTGCTTTCGTAACTCAGTCCACTGTTTAGCAACCCCTCCCATTTACCAGGGTTCTTCCTTTTACACTGAATGTTGTAGAATGCTTTAAAGAACACACACACACACACACACACACACACACACACACACTCCTGACTGCAGAGGACTATTCAGATGCAACAGGTGCAATGAGTTATAGATCTTACAAAGAGCACAAAGAAGCACCCAGTCAGCAGGAACAGCGGTTGCCAAGAATTTAATTCATCAGTACAAATCCAAATTTACAAAGAACTAATCCCACATAATGGATAAAGGACAAAAAAGAAGGATTAATGGGGGAAAAGGGAGTTTCTGAAAATTCACATCTCAAGTCCACTAAACTCCTCATTTGGCCTGCTTCATTTTCCTTCTTTTCCCAAGACCTTAATTTATTTTTCTTAAGAAAAATAAAGTTGACCGTGATGAATAGTTGCAACCTAAGAACATGTGTGTGCTTGACGGCTCTGAAGTTGGTCTGAATGTGTCTGCGTGTGGAATAACGTCTGTGTTGGGAATGTGTGAAAATAATGAATCCTTTCCTCATGACTTGCATTGCCCTTGCAGAGACGGGGCAAAAATCTGTTTCTTCTCCAATGAAAAGAAACCTTCTTTCTCTCAGCCATGGGAAGAATATTCTCCTGGTGACAATCCAAAATGAAAAGCTCAGCCAGCCACCCAACAGCAGTCTCTTCAAGACTCACTATCAGTTCTTTACTGGGTAACAGTTCCTGCCCAGGTTGGAAATCATCCTGGCCTATTAGTTTTAGAGAAAAAGTTTACAGTTTTCCCCCTTCTCCCCCCTGTTCCCCTCCCCCACCCCCTGCCCCCCACAGCAGCTGTACCTTGGGGTTGACCTAGTTTAAGAGAAGAATGACTTATGACTTCTCAGCAAATGCCCCTGCCTTGGTGTTAGGAAATTGGGTCTTTGCTTTCCCAATATTCTTTTCAATTCACTTTGCTGGGTTTTCTTACTCTCTGCTTGTCTTAAAATGCTTCTCTCCTAAGATATGAGCCCCATTCTCAACTTTTCTCACTTCAACCTCTTCCATTCATTGATGTCATTCATATCTGTGACTTGACCCCTAAACCTTCATCTCTCATCTTAATTCTTCTCTCAGCCTTCCAACTCTATATGAAATTGAGTACTTAAACATGGCTTTCTAGATGTTTTGTGGCCACATCAAGTACAACTTATATGAAACTGAATGTATTATTTTCCTCTTTAAATAAACACTACTCTTCTCTCCAGCTGCCCAAAGGGAAGGACTCAGGTCTGTATTCACCCTTACTGGAAAGTCACTTTACTTTTTTTTTTTTTTTTGCTTTTTTACTTTCCCAAGTCTTTGCTAGGTTTTCCATCTCTTCTTTTGTATTCCATGCACAATGAGTGTGCTTTTATACTAATTCCTTCATTTTCATTTATTTTTGAAGAAAAACCTGAAATATGCCAAGTGTGCATTCTATTGTAATTATCTGTTTAAATGCTTATCTTTCCCACAAGAGTGTGGGGTTTTTCTTTGTCACACCAAGCATCTAGTATAGTATTTATTGTTGAGTCTCAAAATGATGCCCAAGGGCAGACTCAACCCTTTGGATGCATTTGATTGGGACTGCACAATGTTGTTTTTTTTTAAATTTTTTAATGTTTATTTATTTTTGACAGAGAGAGAGAGACAGAGCATGAGCGGGGGAGGGCAGAGAGAAAGGGAGACACAGAATCCCAAGCAGGCTCCAGACTCTGAGCTGTCAGCACAGAGCCTGATGCAGGGCTTGAACTCACAGACCGCGAGACCATGACCTGAGCTGAAGTTGGACGCTCAACTGACTGAGCCACCCAGGCGCTCCCACAGTGTTTTTTGTTTGTTTGTTTTGCTTCGTTGTTTGAAAAAGGAATTATTTGTCAACTTAAGAAAATTGAGACACTTTATACAAAATGTGTTTTTCAAATTTTCCTTGAACAATCAAAATGACTGATAATGTTGAAGCCTCATTCTTACTCAGGAGTAAGTAATGCACGCGGGCTGAGGAATGAGTACCAGCATTAAACATGGCATGTCTGTTCCAGCATGCCCCTTTCCCCGCCCAGTGATCTGCAATACTCAGCCCACGTCTTCACATGTCACCTACCTCACATGTCACCAGTAGGCATTGGGGTTTGTGCTTTCTATTGAACTCCAGAGTAGGTACTCAAAGATGTTTACTGAATGAACGCTATGCTGCCATATGTAATCCACAATCTTTGAGTGATACAGCATCTCAAGGATTTCCCAGTCCCACACTCCCATTAGATGTCAAAGTCTTTACAACACATTTGGGGATTCATTTCAGCTCCCTCAAATTTACTGCAACTGCATGCAAACTGGTAAGAACCAGCTCCCTGACTTCATAAGCAGCTCATCTCTTCAGAGACAGAGAGCTCAAATTGTTGGAGCAGTTTTTCTCAGTTGAATGGAAATCAATTAGAGATCACCATAAGGCACATATCAAAGCGCTGACTATTTTTAAATGTTTGGAGGAGCTAGAGATCCCATCAGTTTGGGAAGGGGAAAGGATCACAATGGCTCTTTGAAATTGGAGATACTTAGAATGGGCATTGGAGGAAGGTTAGGATTTTGCCAGAGGGGGTATCAGGAAGACTATTCCCAAGGAAGAAAACACATTGGTGTGGGAAGTCTGGAGTGCACTGCTAACAGCTCAGGTGGTCCAGGTTGGCTGATGCATGGCATGTGAATAGGGGGCAGAAGATGGAAGGAATAAAGCCTATAGGTAAAGGGTTGGTGAGTTCTAAGGAGGGATTCAACCTCACCAGGCCTTTCTTCCTACCCCTACTTATTGCTTACTTTCATTTCTAGCATTTCTCTTCTCGCTGCCCCAGTTTCTAGTTTCAATTGCCTCCCAACTGAGGTGCAGGTGTAGCTTCCTCGGCTCATCCCTGTTGTGCACTTCCTTGCCCATCATGGCCAGGACAATCTTCCTAAAATAACATTCTGATTAGGTATTAGGTAATTCTCCTGTCAAAGACACCTGCCTTGTTGTTTTGCTTAATTTTAAACCACTTTCCCTGTGATGTAATCCATGCTCTCCTCACAAGCTTATTTTTCACTAGTTCCCCCACATTCCTCACTATGGCTAAAATGGACTCCCTGTTACTGTGACACATACACACACAGTGAAGCTCAGGCGTCCAATCAGAAGACCTGAGTGTGAAATTTGCCTTCAGCTCTTACTAGCTGAATGGGCTTGTATAAAAGAGCTTCTGGGGGCACCTGGATGACTCAGTCGGAAAAGTATGCGGCTCTTGATCTTGGGGTTTTAAGTTCGAGCCCCACATTAGGTATAGAGATTACTTACAAGTAATCTTAAAAAAGAAAGCTTCTGAACTGAATCTTATTTTTCAAATAATTTTAAAAACGGGTTTAATACAGCCAATTGGATGAGATTTTTGAGACGACTGAGGTTAGGTGGCTTCTATTCTTTGAAGTTCTGTTGACCTCCCCAACAACTGAGCATTCCTCCTCTCAGCCTATGCCTTGTCTAGAACTTCCATACATATCTTAACAGACTGTGTTCAGTTATTTGGTAACAATTGTTACCTTTCCTGAACACTAATTTTCACATGTCAGGCACTATGATAAATACTTTACATGTATATTTTTTGCATATAATCTTATCTATCTAGCCCTATCAGGTATGGATAATTAGCAACCAATTTATAACTCTTTGAAGGTAAACATCATGTCAAATTCTTTTTTTGTATGCTTCTTGCTTGATAGAGGACACATCCTTGTGGTAGGCAGACTTCTGAGATGGTCCCCCAGAATCTCGCCCCGTGGCGTCCATGCCCTATATAATCTACCCGCTTTGAGTGAGGGCAGAAACTGTTAATATGTTGGATATCACATATCTGTAAATATGATAGATGTCACTTCCATGATTAGGTTATACTATATGGTCAAGGTGAAGGGATTTTAAAGGTCTCATGACTCCCTAGCCTGCAGGTAGAGTTGTGAGGAATCTGTCTACAGTTAAGAGTTGAAATAATGGCAATGCCAAGCTTGACAAGAGACAGGGTATAGAGAGAAGAGAAACATAGACAGAGCATTGCCCATCACATCTACACTAGTGAAAGAGAGGAAGAATTCCTGAAGAAAAAGAAATGGAGGAGTGGCCTGGCATATTGCATTAGCCCAGAAATGAACAAAGTAGCACTTTAAAAGTTATAAATTACCCATCACCCAATGGTTTCTAAATTCCTATTAATTTGTCATCCTTTTTCTTTTCCTCTACTATCATTCCTGGCAACTAAATTATTTTTTGAACAATGCCACATTTTGCAAAGCATTTTTTTATTTATGTGATCTTATCATGTGTCAATGAGTTAGGTGCTATTATTATTCCTGTTTTATAAATGTGTGAACCAAGGTATGGGGATATGAAATAGCTTGCCTGAAACTCAGTCACTTTATTTATGATTACATCAGGATTGACACCCAAGTCTCTGACTCCTAATGCCTTATCTTTCTAATATCCACAAAGACAAGCATGAGGTATCAGTGTCTGGGCAAATATAATCTAACCATATTCTGAACTGCTGACTATCTCAGAGGCTGAGAGAGGTGTGAAGAGGAGCACACAGAGGAAAAGTTCTAATGAAGGAGTAAGTGAGAAAGGCAACACAGTCCTTCAGGACACAACAGTTGGGAATCTATTCAGAAGAAGCAGTTGAAGTCAGAACTAATAGCCTAGCAGTAAAAGGAAAGATGTATATGAGAGAACACACTTTTCTGAGCTACAAAGGGACTTAAGAATTCCCTTTCTTAAAATGATCAAGTAGGGTTGCAGTTGCTGAGGAAAAATATTGCACATAGCAGCAGAGGTAGGCGGAGGAGATTAAACGACTCAAGGCTGGTAAAATAGAGATGTGGAGGAGACTATTCAGGTGTCCCCAGATTCTTCAACTAGCAACTCAATGAACTTTCTCCCAGGAGTCTGGAGATGCCATTCTTGCCTCTGGTGGCTTCAGTGGTTTCTGAAAGACATGATAGAGCTAACGTTTGCCCGTCTGTTGTTGTAGAAAATTGAGTAAAAGCTTTTCCATCTCCAAATCAAGTATCGGTTATCAGCAAATTGCCTTTTCTGATGTTGATAATTTTGTATTCAACCCAAGAGGCTTTTTCTTTTCTTGCTAGGGACACATAATAATGGTAATAGTAATGATGATGATGATGATGATAATGATGGATATTGAATGCTTGCTTGCTAAGTACCTGGCATTGTGCTGCATGGTTTATAGGTTTGATTCCATTTAATCATCATTATAATCCTGAGAGATTTTTGTCTTTATCTCCATTTTGCAAGTGAGGAAACTGAGGCTTGGGACGGTTCAGTGGTATACTGGAGGACACGCAGCTAGGGACAGTACAGCAAAGTTTTGGGTGAAGACCTGATACCGCAGCCCTCTGACTCTAAACCACTGAGCTAGATAAGCACTTAGCTATGTGATCACTGAGCTATATGACCATAGAACTATGACCACTGAGCATATGACCATAGAACTATATGACCACTGAGCTACGTGACCATAGAACTATATGACCACTGAGCTATGTGACCATAGAACTATATGACCACTGAGCATATGACCATAGAATTATATGACCACTGAACTGTATGACCATACAACTATATGACCACTGAGCTATATGATCATAGAACTATATGACCACTGAACTATATGACCATAGAATTATATGACCACTGAGCATATGACCATAGAACTATAATGACCACTGAGCATATGACCATAGAACTATGACCACTGAGCATATGACCATAGAACTATATGACCACTGAGCTACGTGACCATAGAACTATATGACCACTGAGCTATGTGACCATAGAACTATATGACCACTGAACTATATGACCATAGAATTATATGACCACTGAGCTATATGATCATAGAACTATATGACCACTGAACTATATGACCATAGAATTATATGACCACTGAGCATATGACCATAGAACTATAATGACCACTGAGCATATGACCATAGAACTATGACCACTGAGCATATGACCATAGAACTATATGACCACTGAGCTATGTGACCATAGAACTATATGACCACTGAGCTATGTGACCATAGAACTATATGACCACTGAGCATATGACCATAGAATTATATGACCACTGAACTGTATGACCATACAACTATATGACCACTGAGCTATATGACCACTGAACTATATGACCATAGAACTATATGACCACTGAGTATATGACCATAGAACTATATGATCACTGAGCTATATGACCACTGAACTATATGACCATAGAACTATATGACCACTGAGTATATGACCATAGAACTATATGATCACTGAGCTATATGACCACTGAACTATATGACCATAGAACTATATGACCACTGAGTATATGACCATAGAACTATATGACCACTGAGTATATGACCATAGAACTATATGACCATAGAACTATATGACCACTGAGTATATGACCATAGAACTATATGATCACTGAGCTATATGACCACTGAACTATATGACCATAGAACTATATGACCACTGAGTATATGACCATAGAACTATATGACCACTGAGCTATATGACCACTGAACTATATGACCATAGAACTATATGACCACTGAGTATATGACCATAGAACTATATGATCACTGAGCTATATGACCACTGAACTATATGACCATAGAACTATATGACCACTGAGTATATGACCATAGAACTATATGATCACTGAGCTATATGACCACTGAACTATATGACCATAGAACTATATGACCACTGAGTATATGACCATAGAACTATATGATCACTGAGCTATATGACCACTGAACTATATGACCATAGAACTATATGACCACTGAGTATATGACCATAGAACTATATGATCACTGAGCTATATGACCACTGAACTATATGACCATAGAACTATATGACCACTGAGTATATGACCATAGAACTATATGATCACTGAGCTATATGCCAAAATGCTGCTCCACACAGGTGGCTTTAGGTATAAAAATAGACACATTCCTGGTCTAGCTATCTCACTTAGCATCCTTTTTTTTTTTTAATGAGCCAACAGCAACAATAGATAAATAAACATTATTAGCACTTTAAAAGGACATGTGATGTGGAGTCTGACATCTCCTCTCTGTGCCTTACTAGTTGTAGAAACTTGATAAGTTCAATTCAACTAATGGTTATTGAGCACATACAGTGTTCCAGCTGTTGTGCTGGGTTCCTGCTTCCATAAAGCTTAGAGGGAGAGACAGGTGTCAAGTAAGTAGACATGAGTGGGTGTTAAGGATAGGGTACTCTGGAAATATCCAGCAAGGAGATCTACCCTAGTCACTTAATCGTTTGACCAAGCTTAGTTTAACTAGCTAAAGAATGGAGATGATAGTAATATCTGCTTTCCACATTTCATAAAAATCAAATAGTGTTATACATGACTGTATCATATAAACTATAAAAATATAAATGTTGGGGCGCCTGGGTGGCGCAGTCGGTTAAGCGTCCGACTTCAGCCAGGTCACGATCTCGCGGTCCGTGAGTTCGAGCCCCGCGTCGGGCTCTGGGCTGATGGCTCAGAGCCTGGAGCCTGTTTCCGATTCTGTGTCTCCCTCTCTCTCTGCCCCTCCCCCGTTCATGCTCTGTCTCTCTCTGTCCCAAAAATAAATAAACGTTGAAAAAAATATAAATGTTAATTATCCTATTAGCTGGAATTGTTATTGTGAGATTGATAAGATCCCCTGTGAGTTATTTTTAAAAGAATTTTATCTATTTATATTGAGAGATAGAGAGTATGAGTACAAGTGGGAGAAGGGCAGAGAGAGAGGGAGACAGAGAGAATCCCAAGCAAGCTCTGTGCTGGTACGGGGCTCAAACTCACAAACTGTGAGATTATGACCTGAGCTGAAACCGAGAGTCAGATGCTGAACTGACTGAGCCACCCAGGTGCCCTGCCCTGTGAGTTATTAATATCCCTATTACATATTACTTGACTGTAGGTATCATGCCCCCAATTCATCGTTCCCCTCCCAACTCATAGTTTTAAGAAATAAATTCTTAGAAGTTCTAAATTCAGTGCTACACATTAGCCAGAATGTGGACATTAGCTAGCTTACTGACTTTAGAACTAATGTGTTCATTAAAAACATAAGCAACAGAAATATATTAGCATTTAGTACCTTGAATTCACATAAATGCTGAATAATTGGATGGGTGGGAAAGATGTGGATTCATAACTTAGACAAATAGTCATCTGGATGAAAGATCGCTGTGACTCTGTATTGATAAATCTGGTGGAAGATTTTACTGCCCCCCCCGTCCCCGCTTCTGTTTTCTTCTAGCTGTTCTGAGTGTTTGCCTCAAGAAAAGGAAATAGTTCCATTTACCCAAATACACATGCATTTCCCATAAACTCTGCAGTCATGATCTTGAAGTGAAATCTCAAAACTGAATTTCTAAGAGGATCAGTTGGATACTGATGCTTGATGTAGAGAAGGAAAAGCTTTTACTCAATTATCTACAATAACAGCAGGAGAAATGCTGAAAATTACTGACACAGTAAATGGATTCTTTGCATAAATGCTCTCTGTTTTCAAGTTTACCTTCGTGGAAAGACCTTTATTATGAAGCAGTCCCTCTATCTCATCTGCTTTTCAAAGAATAGAAGATCGATTTATGTATGTATGTATGTATGTATGTATGTATGTATGTCAGGGGCAACAGACAAATCACTGTGTAAGATTGTTTCGTCCTAAACATCTGACAGCTTCCAAGAGCATTCTACAGTTAGGTGACCAGTGTTTGGTGGATTGGACAAAGGATGATGGGACCTTAAATGTAGTGGTTATCTCTTCCTACTTTTTTTCCTTTTTGAAAAACAACTTTATTGAGATATAATTTACATACCACAGAGTTCAACTGTTGAAAGGGTACAATTCAATGGCTTTTAGTGTATTTGCTGAGTTGCACAGCCTTTACCATAATCTGCTGCCCAGTAGCAGTCACTCTCATTTCCCCCAGCTCTGCCTGCCCTTTCAACCACTGAACTAATTCCTATCTCTCTTGGCTTGTCTATATCGAACAATACATATAAATTGTATCATATGATATATACAGTCTTTTGTGATTCATTTCATTTCAGTGCAATATTGGTTTCAGGAGTAGAATTCAGTGGTTCATCCCTTACCTATAACACCCAGTGCTCATCATAACAAGTGCCCTCCTTAGTACCCATTACCCATCCAGGCCATCTCCCACCAACCTCCCTCCATCAACACTCAGTTTGTTCTCTATTGTTAAGAGTCTCCTATGGTTTGTTTCCCCTTGTCTCTTTTTTTCCCTCCCATACGTTCATCTGTTTTGTTTCTTAAACTCCACATGAGTGAAATCATATGGTATTTGTCTTTCTCTGACTTATTTCATTTAGCATAATACACTCTAGCTCCATCTACATAGTTGAAAATGGCAAGATTTCATTCTTTTTGATGGCTGAGAAATATTCCATTGTGTATGTATATGCATGTGTGTATATGTGTGTGTATGTATATATATATTCTACATCTTCTTTATCCATTCATCAGTCGATGGATGGACATTTGGGCTCTTTCCATAGTTTGGCTATTGTTGATAGTGCTTCTATAAACAATGGGGTCCATGTACCCCTTGATCTGTATTTTTGTATACTTTGGGTAAATACCTACTAGTGCCATTGCTGGATCATAGGGTAGTTCTATTTTTAACCTCTTAAGGAACCTGCATACTATTTTCCAGAGTGGCTGCGCCAGTTTGCATTCCCATCAGCAGTACAAGAGGGTTCCCTTTCTCCTCATCCTCTCCAACACCTGTTGTTTCTTGTGTTACTAATGTTAGTCACTCTGACAGGTGTGAGGTGGTATCTCATTGTGGTTTTGATTTGTATTTCCCTGATGATGAGTGATGTTGAGCATCTTTTCATGTTTCCACTGGCCATCTAGATGTCTTCTTTGTAAAAATGTCTATTCATGCCTTCTGCCCATTTCTTAACTGGATTGTTTGTTTTTTGGGTGTTGAGTTTGTTAAGTTCTTTATAGATTTTGGATACTAATCCTTTATCAGATATGTCATTTGCAAATATCTTTTCCCATTCCATAGGCTGCATTTTAGTTTTGTTGATTGTTTCCTTTGCTGTGCAGAAGCTTTTTATTTAGATGGAGTTCCAATAGTTCATTTTTACTTTTGTTTCCCTTGCCTCTGGAGATGGGTCTAGTAAGAAGTTGCTATGGCGGAGGTCAAAAAGGTTGCTGCCTGTGTTCTCCTCTAGGATTTTGATGGTTTCCTGTCTTACATTTAGGTCTTTCATCCATTTTGAATCTATTTTTGTGTATGGTGTAAGAAAATGGTCCAGATTCTTTCTTCTGCATGTTGTCATTCACTTTTCCCAGCACCATTTGTTGAAGAGATGGTCTTTTTTCCATTGCATATTCTTTCCTGCTTTATTGAAGATGAGTTGACCATATAGTTGTGGGTCCATTTCTGGGTTTTCTATTCTATTCCCTTGATCTGCGTGTCTGTTTTTGCACCAGTACCATACTATCTTGACGGCTACAGCTTTGTAATATAGCTTGAAGTCCGGAATCATGATGTCTCCAGCTTTGCTTTTCTTTTTCAGGGTTGCTTTGGCTATTTGTTGTTGAATAATATTTAATTATACAAATATGCTACATTTTGTTTACCCAGTGTCCTGCCACTTGACGCTGTTGGTGATTCCTTGGAAAGCCTTCTTCCCTTGATTTCTGCTATACCACTTTTGATTTTCCCCTGGTTTCATGAGATTCTTTCCTTCCAATCACTCTGCAGCTGTAGATGATCCTCAGCTAATACCACCCTTTAGATTCAGCAATAGGGAGCCCTGCCCTGATCAACATCCTTTAGAACGGCCCACATATCAACCCTCCCGATCAATTTATTGAAGAATGTAAGGGCACTTCCATCATTTGGGATCCAGTGCTCAGCGTGGGCACACTGCGTCTCGTAACCTTTAACAGTTACTCTCATGACTAACCTTGTTCAGGCCCCTCTGCCTCTTTTGCACATGGATTCTAAACAGAAGTCTAAGTTCCACAAAGATATGTGTGTTCTGCTGCCGTGGAAGGCAAAGATGGGTATTACTTTGGAGTATAGGAAGGATTTAAGTAGCAAAAGTGCTTCAATAAGAGAAAAGACAATTTAATTAGTGTGTCAAATCTTCTCTCTGAGATAACATGAGTGCAATACACTCTTATATAATGAAGTACCATTTGTCTAAAGTACGAAATGTCCATTTTCTTGCTTCTCTTCCCTTTCTGATTCAGAATTCTAGAAATATTCATGAATTAATGTGGAATTTACAGTAGTGTCACAAAGAGGCAGGGAAACATTTTGTAATATTAAACAACTTGTATTGCTCTTAAATTTGTATACATGCTGATTTAGATGTAATGAGTGTGAAATATGATATTGAATTTTTTATATTGCTCTATAGATCTAGATACCACTTTAAGAGATAATGAAGTTAAAATATTTTGTAATATTTTCTATATATTCTGTATATTACAATGTTTGGACATGATATATAAAATGAATTGTTCATTTCCGAATTGAAGTGTCTTACACTGTTTTTTGACATTTTCAAATGGTACTGCCTCAGCTTTATATTTTGGTACTACCGTGAGAAGAACATGAATTATATGAGAACCTTGATTATAACAACATAATTAGTGCTTTTGTTGAAATGAAGAAAATAAATTTCATGGGATAAATTTATTATATTAAAACATTTTTAAGTTATTTATTTATTATCTTGAGAGAGATAGAATGAGCAAGGGAGGGGCAGAGAGAGAGGGAGAAAGAGAATCCTAAGCAGGCTCCATGTTGTCAGCACAGAGCCCAATGCAGGGCTTGAACTCACAAACTGTGAGATCATGACCTGAGCCAAACCAAGAGTCAGATGCTTAACCAACGGAGCCACCCAGGCACCCCCTTGAGATAAATTCATAATAACCCACAAAGTGTGCATGACTTTTTTTTAATCCCTCATTTGCATGTTGCTGGTCCACCAGCAGAACACGCAGACATTTCAAAATAATAATTGAATTCAGTCATCTTATTTTTTGCCAAACTTCAGTCATTTAAAACCATTATTTTACATATTTTAAATTGCATTGTTATGAAGATACATATTAAAAGTAGGAGGATTAAACATTTTAATGGCCTATTAATTTGATGTTTTGCTTTCAAATATTTAATCATATGCATGGGGACTTCCATTGGTACTCTTGCCCAAAGCCCCACAAATATAGACTGTCCTCAGGGATCTCCACCAGAACTCTCTATTCACTTTATGTCCTTTCTTTGGGTGACATCATCCCATGTCTTTGTACTGCCTATTTGCTCTGGAACCCAAATTAATTTCTCCCACCCAGATTTTTCTCTTAAGCCGCAGATTTGTACCTCTTAATGTCTAATTTGGATACTCCATCCAAACACAGTATGTCCTGCTAACAAAATGCAGTCTAATTCCACTCTTACTCAAACTGATGCCACCTGAAACCTGGAAATCACCTCTACCTTCTCACCCTTCTTCCTCGCCTCCCCATCTAATAGCACGTTGGCCCTTATCTTCTGCTGAGCCACCCACTTGATGGTGGGTGCCATTCCCATTGGCATGACCGTTGTTAAGTCATTCTGCATTTCACGTTTATTTTTCTAGTCAGCTTTCTGGCCCCAGGCTTGACCCCCCCTCAGCAAAAGTATGGTCAGTTTATTATCCTGCTTAAAATTTTCCAGTGTCACATCAGGACCTTCAAGAAAAGGTCCAAACTCTTTAATATGGTATAAAGGGCATTTAGTGACCCAGCCCTTGCATCCTGCCTCTCCAGCCACATCTTGAAATAGTTTCCCCTTGCTCATTGTGCTCCAGTCACACTGGCCTTTGATTTTCTGAATTCCACCATTCTCTCTTCTGCCTTGGTGCCTTTGTACCTGCAGTTCCCTTTGTCTAGAATGTTGTCTTGCCCTATTCTTCCCCTTTACCTAATGTTTGGGTGAATATATGCTAAATGTCTCTCTCTGCCATAGACAGTCCTGTGGGCAAGTTCCAGGATTTTCTCCATCATGATGTTTTCCCTAGTGCTTGGCCACACTAAGTAGATGTTCATTTTGTTTGTTGAATGAATAAAAGGCTTATTCATTTTTCTATTCTCATGCTTAGCAGAACGAGTGCAACGGATTGCAAAATAAGTGAAACTGCTCACTAAATGCTGAACAAATTAAATAAATAAATTGATGCATTCTATAGGAATACCTAGGTAGTTGTTTGAAGGATGATCCTTTAGAGCTTGAGGTCACTTGGAGGTCAAGGAACTTGTCCCTTTAATTCAAGAAGAGACTAATCAAGTGCTGGCTGTGTTCAGGAACTTAATACATGGAATAGATGCAAAAGATCACATAGTCTGCCTCTGCCTGCACATGGTCTAGATTGCTTCTCCTGCAAGAGATGTCAAGGGGCTGGCTTAGCAAGTGAGTGTTCTTTATAAGTCTACGAGAGGAGGGAAGAAGTGGTTTATGATTTGGGCATGAAATTAAGAAGCTGTATAGATTCAATAGCTCAGTGTAGACCTAACCCACTAAATCAATAGGTCACCCCACTGAGGATGAAGGCCAGCGACACTGTCCACAGCAGGGATATAAGCCCGGGAGGGATATGAGGGAGAGGTGGACAAAACAAGTGGGTACTGGGTCCCACTTGTTTGTTACCATGCAGCATGTGTAAGAGTTACACTTAAAAAAGAAAGCTTCAAAGGTTTCAGCCAACTCAATAAACCAAATGTATTAAGATTACTTTGGCCTCAAGTAACAGCAGAAAATGAATTCTAAGTGGCTTACACAATAAAGAAATGTATTACTTCATATTACAAGCAATCCGGAGATAAGGGGGTTCCAGTGTTGGTTATTCAGCGGCACAATGCTAGTATCAAGAATTCAGGGTCTTTTTATCTTTCACCTCTGCCATCCTTGTCCTCGTCCTCAGGCTGAATTCTCTCTTGGTTGCAAGATGGCTGCTGTGGTTGTAGATATCGCAACTAGGCATGACAATGTCCAGAGGAAAAAAAGAGAACGGCTTTTCCTATGTGTCTTTTTTTTTTTTTTTAAAGGAGAAGTTTCCTAAAATCCTCCAGCAGATTTTCTCCCACACCTCATTGGCTCGAATTACATCTATGCCACCATCTAAACCAGTTACTGTCAAGGGGAATAGGTTCATGACCCATCCCCGGGACTGGGACTAAGGGCACGCATAGGCAACCAACAGTTTCTGCGTCCTTCAGGCTGCCTCCACCTTGAACTTCTGACTCAAAAGCTTTGCCAAAGAAAATATATCCTCATTCCTTCAAGCCCCCACTCCAGAGGAGGAGAAGGACTGAATTTCAAAAGAATTAGTGAATTTTTGTGTGTAGACTCCATTATATACATTGGAAGCATAGTCAATGGGCCGGTCTCTCTCTGTGGGCTGGGTGTAAGTTATGGAGCCTGGAGAGCAGTCCAGGGGTGCTGGAGATTAATTGCACAATGTACGAGAGTGGTTAAGTTTAATCACTGTGTTTTCTCCCCCTCTTACAAAGAGCAGCCTGGGTGGGGTTTGCCAATCGTATCAATCTGTTCCAGCCCCTAGGCCAGTAGTATTCACAGTTATGTGGCCCTGGAGTCACATTTTCTGTCACCATTAACCAAAGGAGCCACAGGAGCCTAGTATAACAGAATATTCTAATACAGAAATGAAAGGTCTTGCAGCCTTGCAGGTTGCGGAAGAAGGACCAACACTCAGCCTATTAGCTTTTGCCTGAGAGTGTGATTTTCTCAGACAAAGCTTCAAGCTGGCTTTGTATCCAGAGGGAAAGAAACTGGTCGAGCCAGTTTATTTTTAATCCTTTGTTTTTCCTCCACCATTTTTTAACTCTCAAAACATTTTTGGACTACCATGCAGACAAAGTTATGTCCAAAAAAAAAAAAAAAAAAAAAGGAAATTCAGTCAAGCTGAATGTTTCATAGATGCTTAATTCAATCCCAGATATACTTTTTGAGCACCTACGATGAGTAAAGCATACCCCCAGATACGGTGGGGAATGTGCAAGCTAGCAAACATGTCATTAGATATATTTGGAGATTTGGAGATATAAGATAAATAAGAGATTTCTCGGTTTTCAAGGTGTACATGTGTTTGGAATAGAGGAGATAATAATAGAAAATTAAAAGAACCCATTGCTATAGACTGAATATTTGAGTCCTCTGCAAATTTGTATGTTGAAACCTAATCCCCAGTGCGTTGCTAATTTGGATGTGGGGACTTTGAGGGTGATTAGGTCACAAACGTGGAGCCCTCACAAATGGGATCAGCGCCCTTGTAACAAACCCTAGGAGAGCTTGCTTGCCCCTTCTGCTGCTGTGTGAGGACACAATGAGGAGACAGCTGCCTATGACCGAGGAAGAGAGCTCTCACCAGACAGGGAAGCTTCCAGAATCTTGATCTCTGAATTCCCACCCTCCAGAATGGTAAACAGCAATTTTGTTGTTTTTGAGCTGTCTAGTTCATGGTATTTTGTTATAGCAGCCTGAATGGACGCAGATATCCACTGAATTTCATTGCGACGTATCAAGTTAGTACTGGTTGCTGTAGCCTCAAAGAGATGGCCAAACCAAGGTCGAAAAGAAAGTGAGGAAAGTCATTTCCCTGGAAGTGATATTTAGGGGAGTATCAAAGGGTAAACACCAGATGATCCTGGAGTCCCAATTTTCAAAAGAAGAAATACGTATTTACACTAAAAGCTAAAAGCCAGGACAGAATGTGCAAAGTTCTAGAAGGGGGCATCATGGAATACTTCAAGGAGGAAGGACCTTTGGTTCCGCGCTTTGGCGATGGAATGGGGTTTATTGACGGAAATGTGCAGAGGGCATTCTGTGCACTGTCAGTGTGAGAGGAATACGACAACCTATATTCAAAACCCTTTTTCTCGGGGCGCCTGGGGGCTCAGTTGGTTAAGCATCTGACTCTGATTTCAGCTCAGGTCATGATCTCACACAGGTCATGATCTCACACTTCATGAGTTTGAGCCCTGCATTGGGCTCTGTGCTGATAGCATGGAGCCTGCTTGGGATTCTGTCTCCCCCATCTCTCTCTCTGCCCCTCCTCCACTTGCTCTCCATCTCTCAAAATAAGTAAAAATAAACTTAAAACAAAACAAAACAAAACAAACACCAATCTCCCCCTCCCCAGTCTTTCCCCCTTACCCTGTCTTCTAATGAGGAAGAAATTTTTGCTTGTTGGGTCAGCTCTGGGGCTCTGATGGGAAAATTCAAAGAAGCCTGGAGGCTGAAATGATACAGGTATGAAAAGCTTAGTGAGATAGGGAGACAAAAGAACCTGAACATGGGCTTGAAGGAAACCTTGGAGTAGGAGCTTAGAGCTGGGAGGAGAGAGACTTCAGGTCAGCCTTGACACGTGGGGAAAAAATGAAGGAAAGGAATGGGAAAAGGCAAGTTTTAGGGCCTTTTTCTCTGTGTTACAAGCATGTTCTCCCTTTTGGTGTTTTCATGAAAGACCGCTGTAAATATTTAATTGATTTTACATTTTTGGGTCTGGGTTGATGTTTCTTTGACACAGCACCACATCAAGATGCTGCCATGTGGCACTGGGCTTCACAGGAGTGAACTAAACGAAGGTGCGAAGGTGGAAGAGAAGAACTGGGAAAGCGAGAAGTCACACTGGATGATGAAAGAGGTTGTTAAGGAGAGTGCTGGGACAGAGGTTAGGACTATTGCAGGCAGTGGAGGGACTCAGAGGACAAGTTTAGGAAGGTTACGGTAGGTGCTCATGGGCAGGCAGAGCCTGTGAGGTTTCAGAATACAGGCTCTGATATCTCAGGATCAGAGATGTGTTTTAGGACAATTACACTCATTACTGACTCAGTGGAAAAGGAAAATGAAGTAAGAGATATCAGTGAAAGAGCGATCACAAAATCTGATGCCAAAATAATAGGTTGGGTAGATTTCTTTATGGAATTAATTTATTTGAATCAACCAAGGGTTTGAGTTTATCTAGACGCAGCCTTAACCAGGGTTACAAGATGAAAATGTGCTCGCCAACCTCATTACTATTTTTTTATTTCTATTATTTAGGAGTGACGGAGGACTTACAAAGTGCTGAGGGTGGATCTGGAGTGCAATGCAATAGAGCAAGTTTTTATTGAGCCCTCACCAGGTGGCTGGCACAAGGGCCTTGAGCACCAGGCTTACCATATAATTAGAGTTACCAGATCAACACACAAGCCTGCCCCCCAGTGCAGAGGGAGACGGAGGGCTGTAACTTAATGAGAGGCAGATGTCAACGGGGAGCAGATGTTTGCAGCTCTTCAGTTATATCAAATTAATCATCTCCTGACTTCAAGGTGCTTCTTGGAGTCCAGGAAATTTCCCTGTAATAAATTGCTCCTGGGATTGATTTTTAAAGTGAGAATATATATGCCACTGTCTTGAATGCTTTAGAACAGTTCTACCTAGAAGCAGAAGAAGTTTTAGGTGGAGGTAAAAACAAAACAAAAAAACCCCCAAACAAACCCAAATCTAAATTCTCAGACCTATTTCTAAAAACCAGAGAGGTTGACTGGCTGACTTTTTTTTTTCTTTTTTCTTTTTTTATTAATAAAACTAGCTGCTGGCACTGCTCAACCAGTCTCCCCTCCTTTTCACTGACTTCGCAAATAATTTTCATAGACACACTGTGCTCTGAAGCTACAATAGTGTGTGAGAACGCAGATGCTGACTTCATGGAACTTACAAACTAGTAGTAAAGAATCATGCAAATAAATCTAAAATTACAAATGTGGTAAGCGCTATGAAAGACAGTTATGTAGCTCTTAAAAAGAGTTCATGCAGGGGTTCAACTTGGATCTGAGAGATCAGAGAAGTCTTTTCTGAGCAAGGGACAAGGGCACAGCTCTTCTCTCCCTTTCTTCTCCTTCCCCTTTCCCCCCTCCTCTCTCTCCCCTCCCCCTCCCCCTTCCTTCTTTCCCCTTCCTTCCTCCAGTCTGTGTTCTTTCCTCTGTCCTCTTTCTTGTCCTCCCTCCTCCCTCTCTCCCTGCCACCGTCCCTCCATCCTCTTCTTTTCTTTTCCTTCCTTACCCCTTCCACTTGCCTCCTTCCCTGTCACCTTTCTTCCATCCTTTTCTTTTCTCCTCACTTTCTGTCACCATTCTTATCTCTTTAGTTTTCTTCTATTCCTTTCCCAAATGGTTGTGAAAAGCCTATTGGGGGCCCAAGCCCTGCACTAAGTCTGGGAGGTGCCAGAGGGTTGATGTACACAGAGATATGAGCAGGAAACTGTCTCTGTTCAAAGTGTCCAGAGACAATGTGCAATTAGTTGAAATGCAGAATGACAGGTATTATACTGGAGGTAGGAACAGGTGCTTCTGGGTGTTCACAAGAGGGGCATCAGACTCAGGCTGGAGTGTTGGGCTGGGGCAGGTATCAGATGAGAAAATGGTTCTTAAGTGGTTGTTGTCTGAGATGAGTCTTTGAGAGTGCTAGGAAGTATGGGAAAGGCAGAGTGGAGGATCTTGGATGCAGAGGAAAGCTCCCACGTTTAAAAACAAGAAAAGAAGCGTGATAGGACTGTTACATCCTGGAGAAGCCATGAAATTCAGTATAACGGGTAAAAGATGTGATGAATTGGGAAGATCCAGGAGATGATATAGTCGGAGAGGTGGGAAGGAGCCAGATTGCGGAGGACCACACAGTATTTTGCCCTGTGTACAGTGGGGAGCCATTGAAGGCTCCAAGAGGACAATCACATAATCCAGTCTACCATTTAGGAAGATCTTTTCAGGCAGTGGTGTGGTCCTGCCCGCCACCATCAAATAGGAAATCATGCACCCTCACATTTGGCTTTCCTAAGACACTGTTTCAGGCTGTGAGGTCCCAGAAGTGTCTGGTGAGTTCTTTGGTGGCCTCAGATGCAGGAACAAAATAAAATCTCAGACTATTTGGCTCTGAAAGAGTTGTAGTATCCTTTCCTCCCCCTCCTCAGGCTCTCTGTTCTCTAAGACTCCCTAATGGAAATGAATGAACACCTTTGGAGTGTCTTAATTGCTGGGACTTTTTCATGACTGTAATTATGATAAGGTAAGCCATTTCTTTTTGTTTTAAATGGGTGTTGCCTTTCAAGGTATATATAAAAAATTAAATAAGATTAAATGAAATTAAAAAGTCTGTAAAGCAGGAAAGGTTAGAAAATATCCACTATTCTATTGAATGATAAATAAAAGAAAAGAAAAGAAAAAATTAAATAATATACATACATTTCAAAGACAAAAAAAAATATCCATTATTCTAAACCAGGGTTTCTCACTCTCAGTACTATTGACATTTGGGCTGAATAATTCTTTGTTGTGTCTTGCATTATAGGACATTAGCAGCATCCCTGGCCTTTACCAATTGGATGCCAGAGAAAAATCCATCAGTTGTGACAATCAAAAATGTCTCTAGACATTGCCAAATGTCCCCTAGAGGGCCAAATTGCCCCTGCTGAGAAACATTTTTTCTAAATTGTATGGATGGAAGTGTTGTAGATAAGAAGGAATTCAGATGAGATTCAGCCAATGCACGGCAAATTCTTCCTATGTTTAGAGTCACATCAGGAGGGACCGGTGGCATCTGACGCTAAATGAATTCCGGCGTTGCCTCCAGAAGCACCACATCTCCCCACTCTCAAGCCTCTGCTAATTATTAGACCACCTCTTACTTTCTTTCATCTCCAAATGCCTCTAATGTGTTATCATGGCACGGATCCTACTTTCTCTCCAATTACATGATCAGATGGACCTTTTTCAATTTGGCTTTCAAAGCTGGTTACTCCTAGGAGACAGCTTTGCTAAAAGCATTTAATGATCCTCGAGGTAGCCAAGCCTTAGAGGTGCCTATCTGCAGGGTTGAGTGGGACGGGGACGCTGTCTGGGGTTCTGTCCACATCTTCCATTTCTCTGTCCTCCCAGAGTGGGGCTTGCTGGCTTTATTTAGGTTTTGCATTTCAGATTCCTGTTTGATAGGATGCCAGCAGCGACATTTCAGACATTCCCAGGCAAGACGCGGGGCTGCTTTGCCCGGATGAGGTTTTGTGTGCTGCAGTACAGCTTCACACAGTACAATTATGATGTTTTAGAGTTGCCACTAGGCTGGCGACTAGACTGGAAGAACAAGGACTCTGTCCTATTTCCCTCCGTTTTCTCAGTGCTTGAATCTTCTCTCACACCTTAAGGGTGCTAAGAGGCGCCCTGCTGGGTATGTAAAGTGGCTGTCTTCCAGAACACACATGAGCCTTGGACTTGACACTTCTGGCAGCAATGTGGGGTGCTCGGCATTTGGAGTCTACATCACGGATGTGAACCCGTATTTTGCCTGGAAACTTCAGCTGGGAGATCGCATGCTATTTTTAACAGTGTCCCTTTTTTTTCCCCCAACGTGGTTCTTTAACAAGGTCGTGTCATTATCCGTTATTTAATATTTCTAAAATTAGAAACAGTTTCACCGCTGTGGCAGCTCCGAGCTTTAGGCCAGCCTCTGTGAGCCTTCTCACACTAGGGCTATTGATATAGTCTTGTGGTGAGTCTTCTTGTTCCTTCTTTTCCTAGCTTACAGTTGGCTCGAAATTCAGCCAGGCTAAACCTTTTTGCTCTCTTTTGGTCAGGATCGTTCGCTTTTTTAAGGAATCGCAATAGCCACCTTTAAGCCAGAGGACTGGAATTTAGCAGCCTGGTTGGTAGTCAACGTACCGTCCTCAGTGGCCTTAACCAACTAGCTCAAGATGGCACTCTGGTCAGCCTAGAGAAAATGCAAAGCAGAGGAGGGGGTATAATAAAGCAGCCCTCCCTGCTGCTTCCCAATAAAGCGACCGTCAGTGCCGAGGATAATTAAGAGGAGGTGAAGTGGCAAGCAAGTAGAGGAAAGAGAAAGGGAAGGTGCACACTACTATTCAGCAGAAGCCTGTTCTTCACTTGCGGTGTGCCAGTCGCTGTGCTGAGGGGCAGGGAACGCGTCACATAGGACATGGTCCTGCCCTTGCCAAACTCCTAGTCCACAGGCAAGGGGGACAGTGGGAGTGAAAACTGGGGTCTAATTTCAGCCTATCTGAAAGGCTTCTCCTTAGCACTTCCTAGAATACAAAGAATTTTGACTATTTCATGTAATCTCTACATCGCATGGGCACTACCACTATCCCCATTTTATAGAGGAGAAAACTAAGGCTCAGACAGGTTAAGTAACTCGTCCATAGTTACTTGACCGCTAAGGGACAGAGCCAGGGCTGGAACCCAGATCTTCTGGCTTCAAGGAAGTTGATGTTCCCACCTGTGTCCAACCTGCCTCCTTCACTCAACACATCCTCAGTGCTATTTCATTATTGATCTGGTGGCAGTGTCTTTTGGTTCTTGTGCCATGTCAAAAGACAAATATTTATTCCTCTTTCCACAGGGTTCCATGCCAGCAGAAGCACTGCTCATTAGGTGTGCAGGAAATCCATAGCCCACCTTTGAGGGCAGCCTTAAAGCAAGGGCTCCAGGACGGTTATTGATTAGCCTGTTTCCATTTCCATTTCCCACTGTGGAGCACCATTCGCAAACACCAACAGAGGGCTTTGTACCCACAAATCAGTTCCTTGTAGGAGCAATTAATAGGGGAACCTGCAGAGGGTGAATTCTTTTTTTCCCCCCCAAAGAACATGAATAAATGGGGCATGGAGGTTGAAAATATCTGAAAAGTGGGGAGTTGGTGCTCAGACAGAAATACCTTGTCATTTTTTTTTCTTCTGAGCAGAAATGAGGAGAGTTTCACTAGTCCAAAAATGGATGCAGCACAGTAGGAAATAAATGCAAAAAGAAGCGCATTACACCTACGACTTGGATGAATTATTTACTCTAAGTTACAGAGAGGAAAACAATATGTGAAAGTTTCACCATTATGTCTAGAACATAGTACACACTCAGTAAATATTGGTTTTATATGAAATGAATAAATAGGTGACTCACTGCCAAGAAATCCACTCAAGATGGAAAAACTTAGCAGGTCAACTGGGTATTTTGACTACACCATGTCAGAGAAACAGCCTCACTGATTTTTTTCCCCCAGTGGAACTGGCCCAGTGCTGAGTATGTATTTGGGACAATTAGAGATTATGTGGGATTTTAGATTTGGTGCATGTACCAATTTATGCACATGACCTCTAATTACTGTGTGGGACAGTGAGAAAAATCCAAGGGATTCAGAATCAGAAGATTCAGGTTAAAGTCCTAGTTCTGCCTCTTATGAGCTTTGAGACCTTGAGCCAATCATCTAACCTCTGTGAGCCTCCTCTGTAAATGCAGACATCAATAGAGAACTCAGACATTGGTTGGTTAGTACATGCTGGCAATGACTGTGGAAGTACACTATGGAAGTTGCATCAACGGGATGCAAGTATGAGTTGTGATTCATATAATTAGTTACCAGGGGTACCTGGGTGGCTCAGTTGGTGGAGCATCTGACTTCAGCTCAGGTCATGATCTCACTCCCCACATTGGGCTCTGTGCTGATAGCTCAGAGCCTGGAGCCTGCTTCAGATTCTGTGTCTCCCTCTCTCTCTGCCCCACGCCACTCATGCTCTGTCTCTCTCTCAAAAATAAATAAGCATTAAATTATATATATATATATATATATGTAGCTACCAGTGTTCTTATCAGCATTGAATGAGTGGAATGAGTGGCCAGTTCTCCAATTATGATGTTAATGGTAATAATCATGAATATTAATTAATTTGTGGCGGCTCAAGTCTTTGCTTAAATGCATCACCCACTGAAGCTGCAGGAACACCTCCCTGTATGTTGTTGGAAAGCCATGAAAAGTGTGGGTTCCTCTTATCCTCTGGGTTACCCTCCTGGTTATTTTGGAATCGTCACTGGCTGACAGCATTTGAGTGAAGAGCTCTGATGTTTTCCCCACAATGGGTTGCGATCAGAGGATATGGGACAAGTGACTTCATTGAAGCCAAACCAGAGCTGTGTGCTTGAGCTGCAGTTTGCCCGTGTGAAGATTCTTTTCTATAGCTGGCTCCAAAGAGGAGATGAAATGTTTGCTTCTGACCCTGGCAGCCCTATATGCTAAAGGGTAGTCAGAAAGTGAGGAGGAGCTCTCATCTTCCCTGGGTTTGTTCTAACACCCTTCCATCCCAGCAGACATTTGGGTTACAAACTCTGCCCCAAAGACTACCACAGGGCAAAGTGAGAGAGCGGAGACAGGGTTTTACCTACCCACCCCCCCCTCCATTTCTCATCTTTAGGAAACTGGGCATTGGCATGGAATAAGAATGTAAGCAAACGTATTTCAAGAAGCAAGCCCCCCTCCTTATTTCTGTTGAAAAAGTTAACCTTTAATCTCTTTTGCATCTCACATTTTCTTTTCCCAAGAAGCTGTGTTTTGCCACTGTCTCAATAATTTGTGTCTCTGGTAGCTCTGCTCTACTTGATCAAACTAACCTGGATAATGTGTGAGCTATTAAGGGAACACACCATTTCCTTGGGGAGTCCTGTATGCCCATGGTCATTGATAACAGAAAGTCCTTCTTCTGGGCTTGATGCTAATAACTTCTCAATCCAGACTGGGTGCATTTCCTCCAATTGTTGGTTATTCTCAAGCTATTACTTGCAGTCTTGTGAAGCACAAAATATGCTTCATCGACCCATTCTGTGCTCTGTTTTGATTACTGTCAGCAATGTGGAGAAGGCAACAGAAGTAAATTTGATGTTGAATAATCAGTTTTATTGGTGATTAGACAAAGAAAACATGACATGTTTTCTTTCTTGTTTGTAATTTAAAATGAATTTATAAATAATGAGAAGGTATCACAACTCAAGTCTAAGTTTGAAAAGGCAGATTTCTCACAGGCAGAGTGTGAAATATTTTCTAACTCTTTAAGTATTTAAAATTGAGTTGATATCATTCCTCACATACTGGTTGTCCCTCAGTGGAGCCATTGTTTCTGTCATTCCATTTTAAAATTCCAGAGTCTTCTATAACTCCTTTTTTTCTTATTCCACATATATGGAGTTTAGTTCTTCCACATTTGTTTTTGTAGCTATTAATTTTTTTTACCTTCTAATCTCTACCTGAGATGAAGTCATTATTTAATCTTGCATTGAGTTGACTGAAAGAGCCTTGTAACTGAGCATCATGGTCCCAAGCTCTCTTGACTCCAATCAGTCCTGCACCCAACTTTGAGAACAGCGTTCTGAAAGCAACACTCTGCTCATATCATTCTCTGCTCCCAATCATCACTGACTTCCCATTTCTAGTAAATGAAAGCCAGACTTGTCAGTGTGAGATTTAAAGTCATTCATAACCTGCCCCAGCCTACTCACATCTTTCCAAGACTCCCCCCTCCCTTCCTCTAACGTCCAACCACACTGACTCAGTCATGCCCTAAAATAGCTTTGTACTTTTTGCCTCCATATCTATGCTCAAACTGCTCTCTCTTCCTGGGATTCCATTCCTTTATGTCCTAATGTGTACTTTTAAATGCTTCTGTAATTAATTCTTTAATAATCAACACAGAGTGATGAATTATAGTCATATGCATATCTATTTTGTCTCCCCATAAGACAATTAAATCATAAAGGACAGCTATGCTTCATATAACCTTTTCATAATGCTTTAATCTAATGCCTTGTACAGAATTCACTGTCAATAAGCATATTTATTGAATGAATGAATTTGTAAATAGAGATAGAATCAACATATTGTTTAGACTTTGGATTATATCATACCCTGAAATATACTGAATGGAAACTTTTAGAAAATGAACTGGTGGATTCAGAGCACAATAGAATTGAGAATTTGAAACATTTTTAGTCTCATCAAGGCCAGAGCTACTTACTATTCTCTTGTTTAATCCTCTCCTTATTTCCATTTCCTTGGACCTCTACCCCTTTACTGTCTCATAAATATATCATGTTATACAGAGAAAACTTGTTTAAAGTGGTTAGCATTTAAAGGTATGTGGCAGTCAGATTCCTTCTCCAAAACTCTGCCAAACTGTCTCCACTATTCAGACACAGCATGTAAATAAAGACAACTCTTTATGATCAGATAATGGGCAAAACCATGCAGTGGGTCACTCTAGCCAAAGCCATCACTGGAAATAGCAGCCTCCTGGAGACCTCATCCTTTTAGCTGCTTTTAAATTGACATTCTCATATTCTAGAAAAATGGCCTCCTCCTGATGTTTTAGAAGAGTGCAGGATCCCACAACGCAGTTCCTAGAGTCACTGAGACATATATGGACATCTGTACAAGTGTGTATTGTGTATGAGAGTATGTCTATTTGCATTTATGGGTTAGCTTTACCCCAAAGTTTCCAAGATCTTTTGAGACAGAATGAAAGTGCAAGCTTCTATTTAATTCTGCTTAAAAGAAAGGCCCAAGTCCAAGGACTCAGAGGTTTGGTTTGGACAAGCACCCAGAAGTTGGGATGACTATCTAAAGCTCTTGCATCTGCAAATTTGAGCTGGATCAATTGAGGACAGGCGTTGTCATGACATTTTCAGTACTCCTCACTGCCATTCAGGCTAGAAAGGAGCACCTCCTTCACCATAATACATAATGATTTGGGGAGCTGGAATAACAAACAGGAAAGGTAGAGAGTAGGAAAAAGGAAAGTTGGTTTGATATCTTTAAGAACTGTCATTGTTTCATTGCCTCCAAAGTTGTGATTATACTGCTAATAGCTGGGTCAGGCTATAACACACAAATGTTATGAGTTAATAATGGGCAACTTCACAATAGATCCATAGATCCACAGAACTTGAGAGCTAAAGGGGACCTTGGGGACCTTCTGTTCAAACCATCTTTTTATACAGATTATAAAACTGAGGCTTGGAGAGGAGAAATGGCTTGCCAAGGACTCAGAGAGCAGAACTGGGATTCATTCCAGAGTCCTGACATTTAGTCAACATGGTTATTCTAAATCATCACCCAGTCAGTTCTGTTGTAGCACATCCTGATAGATTCAATAGGCTGGGATCAGACTGAGGCTGAGTTTTACCATAATTCTCCTTTTTATTTAAACTCACTTGACTTCTGTCCATTTGTTTGTAGAATGAGGGCTTAAAAGTTGGGGTGGATTAATAAGTATGGGAGCTATCAGCAGGGGGCAGTAGGATAGTCATTGTTGACATTCATTTGCTGGGAGGGAACATTATTGGGAGTTCTGAACCAGGAGAGGAAATGCTTTCCCTCAAGGTGGAAGATGGCTACCAAAGGTTAGAGGAGAAAAGCCAGTTTAAATTACATTTAAATTTAGGGAAGTGTATGTCACTGGCTAGAGAATCAACCAAGTAGGAAATGAAGGAAATGGGCTAGTGTGCGAAGAACCTTTAACCAAGCAAAGACAGGAAAGTTAGGGAGTCTTGGGATCAGTCCCAAAACAAGAAGAGAATTACAAACAAGTGAGCTGGCCAGCATGTCCCCAAAGACGAGTTGCTTTTGCACATAAATCTGTGGTTACAGCCATATTTTGGAGCTCCTTCTTGCTCTGCATTTTTTATTTGTAACAGTTTCAGAAACCTCCTGATGGAAGAAATTTTATGTGTTTGTGAAACTTGGTTTCCTAATTTATCAATGCAATATATCTTTCAAAACTTACTATCTTGAAAAATCAGATTAAAACATAAGAATATTAGTGAGGCTTAAGTCTATTATGATGGGATCACAGAGCAGGAGGGGCAAACTTAAAACACCCCCAGACAAGTGTTTTGAACTCTATCTTAGATGAAGCTTCCTGAACTATACAGACCTTGCCCAAGAAGAAAATCTAGATTATTTATTTCTTTGCCTTCAGGCATATGAAACATTTTTTTCTTCCTCCTCACTTCTTTTTTTTTTTTTTTTTTTTTTGGGAGTGATATCAAATATATTAGATGATCGATTCAGTACCTAAGAAGTTTCAAGTCTGAAACTGTGGATAGAGAAGTCCAAAGACATGAAGCTATGTTATCCTTTGATCAATGATCAAGGTTCTACTATATTGTGTGATTTAGTTGTAGGGGGACAAATTATGAATTAACTAATCCACATACAATTAAGAAGTGGGCACATATTTATGGAAAAGAGGGCAAATGCTATTAATTATAATCTTAAAAGTTTGCTCCTAGGGAAAAGTCTCATATAGTTCATGAAAGAGACTATGAACCTTAGGGCCCAGAATGGGTTCACTGAGACCTGGATGTGCTGAACTTTTTTTCCAAAACTGGTTAACAAGGGAGGTGTCTATACTTCCCTGAAGCCTATAGAGTCCTACAGGTAGAAGGAGGGATAGGCATAATTTCATCTTCAACTTCATAATTTATGAAGATGACAGCAACAGCTGTTACAATTAAACTAGATAGTAACTCATCAACGACAACACTCAGTGATTAGTGGATGGATAGAAACTTAGAACTCCATATGATGCTTTTCTTGGTAGTTTCCAGTTTAGTATTTTATATTAGAAGAAGACTTGCTGTGTACTATTATACATAGCAATTTGGAAGTGGTATCCAATAAAATGATAAGGGAATCAGCATCTGAGATTCCCCAAATCTGAGATTATGGAGAAAATATCGAAAGAAATATAATAGGGACAGATGTAAAGTGCTGGGGGAAAAATACTGAAGGCAGAAGGTGGGAAAGATATGGCTGAGGTAGCACCTAGCACTCTCTGTGATGATTAATTTTATGTCAACTTGACTAGGCCACAGGACAGCCAGATATTTGGTTAAACATTATTTCTAGGTGTGTCTGTGAGGGTGCTTCTGGTTGAGATTAACATTTGAATCAGAGACTAAGTATAGCTGGTTGCCCTCCTCAGTGTGGGCCTCATTTAATCTGTTGAAGGCCTGAAGAGAATAAAAGGTGGAATAAGAAAGAACTTTCTTTCTCCACTTGACTGTCTTTGAGCTGGGATATCAGTCTCCTGCCTTTGGACTCAGAGTCAGACAGTAACCTACACCAATGCCTCTTCTGGTTCCTAGGCTTTTGGACTTGCACTGGACTTTACCATTAGCTCTCTTGAATCTGGTTTTCTCAGTCTCTATAACAGCATGAGCTAATTCTTTATAATAAATCTATCTATCTATCTATCTATCTATCTATCTATCTATCTATCTTATATTTTCCCCTGGAGAACCCTGACTAATGCAGCTCCCTTCCCAACTCCCTCCCCTTCTTCCTAAAAAGGGAGGAGGGAATGCTAATCTTGGTATAAGTCAAGAGAGTCAGTGTGCACTAAAACATCAAGATTAATCTTGGGTCCAGAACAAGCAAGGCAGTATCTTACTTATTACTCTGCTCTGATCATATTATACCTAGAGGGTCATGCTCAGTTTTGGTAATCCCAACATGAAAGGAAAAAGGTCAAAAAAAGAGGAAGTCCAGAAGGAATCAACCAAGGTGGATAATGCATCTGACATCATGTCAATGAAAAACAGTACAAAGAACTGAGGATATTCTTTCAGGCAGAAGAATTCAGAGAAAGATACAGCAGCTGTCTTCAAATTCTCAAAATGCTATCATCAAAAGAGAAATGAGATTCATTCAGTATACCTCCAAGAAGAAGTGACATAGAGTGAACATTCTAAGGAGGAAGAGTTCAGCCCAATCCAAGGAAGCACTTTCCAAAGATGGACTGGACTGAAATTAGAATGTAAGTTTTCTCATGGAATCCATGTGGCCTCAAGTGCTGGGTGTTTTGAGTTTCCTGGTAAGAGTAAGATTGGCATCAATTACCTGAGAGATGCTTCAATGCTTTTTTAATCTATAAAATTGCTTTTCATAGGGAAAGTGATTGTTAGCCAAGCAAATACTGTGATGTAATAGAATACTTATGCTATTGAATAGAAGACTTCAAAGGACATATTCACTTATAAGCAAACTATTATCTATTTTTTGAAGCAGGTCCCTATGAAGCTTTCTGCATTAACACATTTTAGTTACTATAGTTACTTTAATTTAAATACCTATATCTTTTTGGGGTGCCTGGATGGCTCAGTAGGTTAGGTGTCTGATTTCAGTTCAGGTTATGATCTCAGGGTTTGTGGGTTGGAGCCCCACATCGGGCTCTATACTGACAGCTCAGAGCCTGGAGACTGCTTCAGATTGTGTCTCCTTCTCTTTCTGCCCCTCTCCCACTCCCACTCTGTCTCTCTCTCTCAAAAATACGTACATACATACATACATACATACCTATATCTTTTTGGGGTGCCTGGGTGGCTCAGTCGGTTAAGTGTCTGACTCTTGATTTCTGCTCAGGTCATGATCTCATAGTTTGTTAGTTCGAGCCCAGCTCTGTGCTGACAGTACAGAGCCTGCTTAGGATTCTCTCTCTCCCTCTCTCTCTGTCCCTCCCCCACCTCACAGCAGTCTCTCTCTCTCTCTCTCTCTCAAAAAAGAAAAGTAAACTTAAGAAATTAAATACCTATATTGGGGTGCCTGGGTGGCTCAGTTGGTTAAGCGTCTGACTTCGGCTCAGGTCATGATCTCACAGTTCATGAGTTCGAGCCCCACATCGGGCTCTGTGCTGACAGCTTAGAGCCTGGAGCCTGCTTCAAATTCTATGTCTCCCTCTCTCTCTGCTCCTCCCCTGCTCATGCTCTCTCTCTCTTTCAAATCATTAAAAAAAAAAAGAAAGAAATTAAATACCTATATCTTTTTGAAAGTAACATACAGGATCATAAGTATTTTTAATCTACGTTTTTAACCAATTCAAGCAGATTCTTCCTTAATTATCCTGAATGAATCACTCTGTTCTGAACATGTGAATGACACATGTACTACAGAAATACAGTGATAACAACCGCAGCTGACCTGTGCTTGACAGTGCTTACTATGTGTTAGGCAGGGTTTTAAGCATGGTTTCACTCACTCACATGAATTTACTCCCTTAAACTTCACTAGGCAACTGTATGAAGTAGCTGAAGTTATTATTCCCATCTTTATTAATGAAGAAACTAAGCCACGGAGAGGTTACACAATTTGTCCTGGGACATCTTGTTAGTGAGAAGCAAATCTAGAATTCTGGCTCCAGAGTCAATATTCTTTTTTATTTTGCTTTTTTAGAGTCAGCATTCTTATTGCCACATTCTGTTTAATGATTTTCTGATTTTACAGCATTCCACTTAGAAGTAGAAGTAAACCTTGGAATCCCTGTACGTGGCCCACAGACATTCCACCCAAGGGATGCCTCAGAAAAAGTGTCTAGCCTGCTCTGAGGGACAAATGGCTTCCTTGCCTCAGCTCACACTTCCACTGAGACAGATTGGCAGGTTGAACATCTTTGTGAGCTAGATTAGTTGATGTTTCATTCCAGGTCATCCCCAAAGGATGTTTCTTCCGCAGTTTGCAACCGAAGCTTTTTTAGGAACTTTGGTTCCAGCACCATACAGATTGGAACTTGTCTCAGCTGCATCTATCTTGTGAAATTTGCCTTTATAGACCTGAATTCAGATCCTAATTCTGCCTCTTACTGGGTATGTGGACTGGGGCAAATGACTATACCATGTGATGGCTTTGTCCTCTACTCCGCAGTTTTTGTTAAGAATAAATGAGATATTAGGTGAAGGGGATTAAGAGTATACTTATCATATGAGCACTGAATACAGTATAGAATTGTTGAATCATTATAATGTACACCTGAAATTAATATAACGCTGTATGTTAACTATATGGGAATTAAATAAAATAAATAAGATGTTATGCATAAACTCCCCTCTAAAGACCTCACATATAAAGTAAACATTCTAGAAGTGGGAGTTCTTTTTATTTGATAAATGCTACATATTCTACTTAAAGTTTTTTGATTCTGCTGATTGAGGGAAAAGTTACTCCTTGTAATCTGAGTTTCTGATTGAAGATAAAGGAGAATCACAATGAAAATGGCTTTCAAGTAGCTGCTCAAGTTTAAATAGCTCCTGTGTGCCTGTGGTGGGAGTTGTATTCCAATGCAATGTGTAATTGAGGATTTTTTTCATGCTTTGCAAAATATCTCAGGTATCTTAAATTTCCCCATCATTGGTATAATGGCATGACTGTGTTTTAGACATGGCCACCATGTCAAATACACGTTCCATGTGGTGCTAGTCTTTCCACAAACACATTGAACACCTATTATATTCTTGCCTCAGAGTAATAGGACACAGGGCCTAGTGCCTATGGTCTAGGCAAAAAGCTCTGGAACGCAATGCTGATGTAACAAGGTTATGTTACAAAGTGCTCTGCAAACACGGAAAATAAATAAGGGCAGGAGAAGGGAAGTCCTTCTGCTTAACCACAAACTCAAGGATTCAAGAAAAAACGTGCACAATAGTTTTGTGATTTATGGGTGGACCTTACCGTATAACTTCTTGCTTTTTCAGACTGCCACAAATAGATTATTTTCTCCTCTAGGCAACTGGGTTCATGATTAATTCTCTGTATCTCTTGACCTTTATGAATAGGGGAGAATATTTTGATTAGGTGGTTTATGGATATTTCTTTTTTCCTTTTTTTAAAAAAACAAATTAATATTGTCTTAACGTAATACATACATGTGCTGCAAATTAGAAAAAAAAGCAGAAAAATAAAAGAAGTGAAAATCCCTTGAAAACCATCATGCAAATGTTGTCTCTATTAACATTTGTAAGATTGATCTCCATTTTTTCTTATAAACATATATGATACATGAGAGAGTTATAGTACCATTTTTAATAACTTAATAATATGTTGTGAACATTTTCCTGTGTTGTTAAAAAGGGGAGAGGGATATAACCACTATGGAAAAAGATCTGGCAGTTACTTTTTAAAATACACATACACCTAACCCTATGATTCAGCAATTCCATCCTAGGTATGGTACCCAAGAGGAAATAAAGCATTTGTTCACAAAATTACTTGTACAGGAATATGCATCACACCTTCATTCATAATAATAAAAAACTGGAAGAAGCTCACATATCCATCAACAGTTGAGTGGATAGTCAGCAATAAAAATGAACAAACTATTTTTTTAATGTTTATTTATTTATTTTGAGAGAGAGAAAGAGAGAGAGCGTGCACATACACATACAAGCAGGGGAGGGGCAGAGAGAGAGAGAGAGAGAGAGAGAGAGAGAGAGAGAGAGAGACAGAATCCCAAGCAAGCTCCATACCTCCAGAGCAGAGCCTGACACGGGGCTCGATCCCACCAAACATGAGATCACAACCCAAGCCAAAATCAAGAGTCGGACACCTAACCAATTGAGCTACCCAGGTGTCCCAGGAACGAACTATTTTTTAAATATTTTTTTAATGTTTATTTTATTTTTGAGAGGGAGAGAGAGCATGAGCATGAGCTGGGGAGACAGAGACAGAATCTGAGGCAGGCTCTAGGCTCTGAGCCGTCAGCACAGAGCCCGACGTGGGGCTTATACCCACGAACCACAAGATCATGACCTGAGCTGAAGTTGGATGGTTAACTGACTGAGCCACCCAGGCACTCCTGAAATGAAATGAAATGAAAAACTTTAATTCCAGTATAGTCCACATACAGTGTTATATCAATTTCAGGTGTACAATATAGTGATTCAACAATTCTATACTTTACTCAGTCCTCATCATGGTAAGTGTGGTCTTAATCCCCATCTCCTATTTCACCCATCCCCTCACCCACATCCTCTCTGATAACCAACAATTTGTTCTTTATACTTATAAGAGTCTGTTTTTTGGTTTGTCTCTCTGTTTTGTTTCTTAAATTCCACATGAGTGAAATCACATGATATTTGTCTTTCTCTGCCTGATTTCACTTAGCATTACATTCTCTCGATCCATCCATGTTGCTGCAAATGGCAAGATTTCATTTTTTTTAATGGCTGAGTAATATTCCAGGATATATATACGCCACTAAACACAGAGGTGCATATATATTTTTGAATTCATGTTTTCATATTCTTTGGGTAAATACTCAGTAGCAGAATTACTGGATCATATGGTAATTCTATTTTTAATTTTTTGAGGAACCTCCATATGGTTTCCACAGTGGCTGCACCAGTTTGCATTCCCATTAACAGTGCACAGGGCTCCTTTTTCTCCACATTCTCACCAACACTTGTCCTTTCTTGTGTTTTCAATTTTAGCTATTCTGACAGGTGTGAGGTGGCATCTCACTGTGGTCTTGATTTGCATTTCCCTGATGCTTAGTGATGTTGAGCATCTTTTCAAGTGTCTGTTGGCTATCGATATGTCTTCTTTGAAGAAATACCTATTCATGTCTTTTGCCCATTTTTAATTGGTTTGTTTGTTTGTTTGTTTATGTTGAGTTGTGTAAGTTCTTTATGTATTTTGGATACTAACCCTTTATTGGATATATAATTTGTAAATATCTTCTCTCATTTAGTAGATTGTCTTTTAGTTTTTTTGGTTATTTCCTTCACTGTGTAGAAGATTTTCATTTTGATGTAATTCCAATAGTTTATTTTTTCTTTTGTTTCCCTTGCCTCAGGAGACGTATCTAGAAAAATATTCCTACAGCTGAAATTACTGCCTCACTTCTTTTCTAGGATTTTTATGGTTTCAGGTCTCACATTTAGGTCCTTAGTTCATTTTTGAGTTTATTTTTGTGTATAGTGTTAGAAAGTGGTCCAGTTTTATTCTTTTGCATGTAGCTGCCCAGTTTTCCCAACATCCTTTGTTGAAGAAGAACAAACTATTGATACAAGTAACAACATGGATGAATCTCAAAAGCATTATACTAAGTGAAAGAAACCAGACCTTTAAAAAGCATATATTGTATGATTCTGTTTATGTCAAGGCCTGGAACCAATAAAATTAATCTAAGATGGAAAAAACCAGAAGAGAGGTCTTCTCTGAGGCAGAGGGTGAGTTGGGGTAAAGGCAGACTGGGAAAGGGCATAAGATAACTTTCTAGAGTGATGACAATATTTTGTATTTTAATAAGGGTTTATGTTACATAGATATATGCATTAGTCAAAATTCATCAAATGATACAGTTAAGATTTGTGCATTTCACTGTATATAAATTTTATCTAAAAAAAGAAAAAAGACATACTGAATTTTAAGTTTCGATTTCCTCATTAGTGAAAGTAAAACATGGAGTTATAGCTCTAAAGCATAATGACTTTATATACCATTACTCCATGGTCACAACAATCCTTTAAAACATGAATATTTCTTTTTTAAGAAGGGTTCATATATAAATAAACTTATACAACTCACTAAAAAGAAACCACTGAAACTTCAATGGAGAAATGGGAAAAATCAATGAGTTTAAAATTATAAGAAGAAATATACATAGCCAGAAACCATAAAATTTTGTTCAAACTCATTACTAAAAACCCCAAATCTCTCTTTATTGAGGACCTACTAGGTTTACATGCGCGATCTCAATTAATACAGATGATTAATACTTATCAAACATATTCAACCTCACTGGTATTCCAAAAATGAAAATGAAAATACCTTACCTTTTTTTTTCTAACAAAATAATGAAGTTTAAAAAAGTATAATAACATTAAGGAAAGTGTGACTGAATAAGCATTCGCAAATATTATCAATGAGATATAATTCGTTACCACTTTTTGGAAGTCACCACTTTTTGGTTTTTTTTGCCATGTGGATTAAGCGTTCAAAAAGGGGATACACTCTTTGAATGAATCCTTGTTCTGGGAAATAGAGTGTACAACAATGCAACTATAAAAATGTTCATTCCAACATTATTTATAATTGCATAAGACTGAAAACAACCTGTATGCCTACTATAAAAGGCTGAGAGCACACTCACATATTGTAGTAATGGGGCTCTGTCCTTTTGCTTTACTAGGATCCCAAATTGTCATATGATCACTGATCAGGGTACTGAAGGTACAAAGAGAGGGAAACTTTTCCTTGTTCTGTCTTAGAGAATAGGGGAATAACCAGGACGAGATTTACATGAGGTCTTGTAAGCTTTGGTGCATCTCTGAGAGATAGGAAGGCCACGGTCTGTGGGCACTGAATGAGTCCTAGAACCTAGCAGGAGAAGCCTGGGCTATGTCCATATGAGGACAGCAGGTGGGCTATTACACACATTATTGGGAACCCCTTCCCTGTGCTCCTACAGCTCCCTGCACATAGTCCTATCATCCCACCTATCACTCTGTATTGTGCTACCTTCTTACTTGTTTGCTTTTTTCCACTAATTCTGGAGGACAGGAGTCACTGTTCATCTTAGTGACCTGAGAGTAAGTGTTCAATACATTAAATTGAGAGATTGTATAAATACTAGTTCAACTCTATATTCACTCTGTCTGGGATTCAATCTTGTCTTTGCCATTTCTTAGTTGTCTGAATTTGAATAACATACTGATCTGAACCTCAGTTTCCTTATTTGTAAAGTGGGATTAATAAAAGTCACCAAATTTATGGAGTTATTAAATGTGTTAATACATGTAAAGCGCTCAGAACAATGCCTAGACAATAGTAAATTCTCAAAAAAAAAAAAGTGCTGGTTGTTAATTTCAGATATCCATAGCAATTATTCTTTTTATGGAAAAATTGCTCTGTTGAGATAAACATAACCATAATTGTCAATGAATTCTAATAAATAATCAATGAGCTAACCTTGGTGACACAGAAACACACATTTATCTCTTGGAGCACTTTCCAAGCGTTTGCCACAATGTTGAGTAAACAGTAGGTGCTTACTAAGTGTTTAATGAATAGATAAACACATGGATTAGCTGCGGCTGCTATAATAAAAATAAATCCTCCACTTTTGGTGTCTTAATGACGATGAAAGTTCTCTGGTTTGGAATTCGATGTGTACACATCTTTTAGGAAGAGGCCATAGGGCTTAATGGGAAAAGCCAAGGGGATGGGGTCTAGTGTTTGGCTCTCATCTGTGCTCTGCCACTTAGTAACCGTGTGACTTCAGACAGACTAACTTTTGAGGTCCTCAGCATTGTCCTTAGTAAGATAAAGTTAATTATTCCTAAGTCTTGGAGCTGTTATTTTGTCATTGTCATTGTCGTTTTGTTTTTGGTTTTGCATGACAAATTTTTATTTCAAATATATGTTAAAACACCATTAGCTTATTCCTCAGGACAAGGGCAAAAGTCACCTCCTGTAGAACTTAGGGAACTCTGTATAGAATTCTATAGAACAGAGGAGGACACTTTAGCTGAAGCAGGATTGCCAACCAGATAATTTAATACAAGGTATGTCAGAACACTCTCTATAGTGTATTGTAGTTGTTATTTTTATTTCAGACTATTTTATGTTGGGTTGCAGGCTCCGTGGTGAGATTCCTAGAATCCATTTTTCTGTCTGTTAAACACTTGTGGAAGATGGTGGTCATGAAGCTCTCAGAGGTGACATGTAACTGAAAACAGGGAAGGCATTTGAATCGGGTCAGTTATTGAATATTGACATGGAAAGAAAATTTGTTACATATGGCCTTAATGGAAGCTGTGCCCTAATTTATGTTAAGCTGATCCAAGAAGACTCTCCTGAAAGTCTGCCTGGAATCATCTGTGTGATGTGTGATGTAAGAGATTGTGTTTTGATTATATTTCTTTAATTCAATCAAAGGGGTTGCCTTGGGCTGACCTATAGTAGATTGTGACATCAAATCATTATCTGGAGGCAATATACAGGATACAAATGGGGATTTTGTCTTTTGGCTCAGGAGGCAATGATGTTTTATTGAGAACACCAGCAACTGGATTGTTACTCAGAATTGTTCAGATATTTGGAGTACACAGTGGTGTATTCAGAATTTAGATTTGCAGGTTTTGCGTTCATCCAGCATTTCTGTAAGTGCTTACTGTGTTCCAGGCATGCTCAAGGTGCTAGGGACCCCAAAAATGAAGAAAATACAGAAATGTCCTGGCTTGAAAGAGGTCACTCTACTTGCGTAGACCAACATAATACTTAAAAATAGAATTTTGTACATGTTCTAGCAGAGATGTGTGTAAGCGCTATGAGGGCACAGAAGTGCAAGTGAGATGAGATGAGAGCCCAGAGCACAAAGGGGAGTGGTGAGAGGTGGGTGAGGTCACATTGCTGAAGACTGGAACTGGTGGCTTTTTGAAAAATTAAAAAATGCTGACTCTAAAAAAATGACCTAAATAATCAAAGTAATGCTTATTGCAAAATCTAAAAAAAATTACCCAATTGCCTGAAGTGAAATGTTAAAGTTCTAGTTTTACCCCTCTTCCAGTTTCCAAATCCCACTTCCAGAGGGAATCACGATTGACAGGTTTTTTTCACGAATATTTCCATATATTTTCTATGTGTATATATATATATATATACACACACATGTATATAACATATATGCATGCATGTACATGTGCATTCATATGCACATTTTACACAAATGAAACCAATGTTTATGTATAACTTGTTTTATTTTCCACATACAGTTATATTTTAGGCATCATTCCATATCAGTCCATATATTTGCATCTTATTATTTTGAATGGCCGTATGGTATTCCATCATATAGGTGGACCACGATTTGACTCAAATAGTGTTTAAGGTTTTTCTTCATTTATTACTCTGGGAATTTCCACTGACTTTCTTAGATCTGCAGTAAAGAGGGTAGTAGGATAGTATTGAGAACCATTCAAAATGTACCTTTGGGTTCAAACACTCCTCCTAGCGGCAGGGGGAACTATCCTTCTAGGTCTTTGCAAGTTGCTTATCGGCATAGAACTATGATGCTCATTGGTTTGAAAAGGAGTTCTCAAAACTTTTCATCACTGGGGCTGCTGCAGGAGAGCTGGCATTTGGAGCTGGATCATGAAGCATCAGCAGAGGTTCCTGGGGCAGGAAATCTTGCTCTGTTCTGAGCAGAATGCCGCTGGACAGGATTCAGGTGGGAGGGTGGCTGTTTTCTCATTTTAATCGGTCAATCAACAAACAATGTTTGAATACCTGTAGTGTGCTCAGTATGAACCAGCAGGGGAAACATGATTCTTGCCTTTGAATAACTTATAATCTGGTTAGAGAAACAAGATTCATGAAGCAGTTAGTAAGATCTATAAAGCAGTATGTAAGCAAGTGTTGCTGAATTATGTCCTAATAAAAGTGCTGTAAGGACTGCTAAGAAGGATAATATGAGTGTGGGCTGGGTGAATCAGGCGGATCTCTCTGGAGGGTGAGATGTGAAATGGACCTAGGAGGATGGGTAGCACTTCAATAAACAGAGTACTTCAGAGGGACTTTCCAGCCAAAACCAGTGTGCAGACCTAACCATGCAGTCGATTGATAGGAATATTCAATCCAGTTGTTTGGTTAAGTAGTGGGAAAGGTTTAAATTTTCTGTCTGTATTCTCAGACACTGAAGCATCCTACAATTCTCCTTTGCTCATGAGTCACAGATTCCTCCCGGTGAATAAAGAAAATAATGATTACTTACTATTATGAAAGTTAAGTTGCAGGGCTTTGGTGGTGTTGGTGTTTATGGGCTGGCCCTCCTATTTTCAGGCACGTCATCACTCTTACTATCAGGGTTGCTGGAGAACTTTGGTTTCTGCTGCTCCAAAACCAGAGCAAGACATTATGTTTGACTTTCAGATGGTTTGACCATAATCAGAAGATAGCCCAAGGTTTATTAAATAAGAAATGTTGAAAATGGATATGATGTGGGGCACCTGGGTGGCTCAGTCGGTTGAGCGTCCGAATTCAGCTCAGGTCATGATCTCACAGTTTATGAGTTCGAGCCTTGCATCGGGCTCTGTGCTGACAGCTCAGAGCCTGGAGCCTGCTTCACATTCTGTGTCTCCTTTTCTCTCTGCCCTCCCCTGCTTATGCGCTCTCTCTCTCTCTCTCTCTCTCTCAAAAATAAATAAATAAACATTAAAAAAAAAAAGAAAATGGGTATGATGCTGTTGAATGCTGGTCCATCAAAAAGCCATGGTGTTGGTGACTTGGCATTTCCCCTTGAGCCTAACTTCACACCAAGTGTTTGCTTAGTGTATTCCCAGGTAATACCTCAATTTTCCACAGGGTTTCTACAGATATGTGTGCTGGAGATTTCTCTTTTAACCAGGGCTGTGGGAAACTACGGAGGTGTTAAAGTCTAAGTGAACAAGGGATGTGGGAGAAAAAAGACCTGCTTTCCTGGGGGTTTGGCAAGCTACCTCACTCTCATGGAGGGACTGATTCTGCAAAAATAAGAAATAGTATTAAATTAGGCAGAATGCTGCATCTTGCTCTAAAGTCTTCTCAGAAAAACAAGGCTGAGCTACTCAGTTGTTCTTATCCTAGGGAATTATGGGTGAATGTGAGGGCAGTCCAGAACCTCTTCCATTTTATGCAAAGCATGGTACATGTGTATATAGTGCTGGAAAGAGACTCTATAACTTTCATTAGATTTCCAAAGAAGTTCATGCCTCCCCCCTCCCCCTGCCTCCCCCAGTTAATCATCTCTGGATGACAGAAAGTCTAAAGGCTTTTTAATGTTTGAAAATGTTATCATTCTTGGTGTTCTATCTTTATAGTAAGACTTATAGAGTAAATATTTTTACAGGGAGAAGGATTTTCACAAATCCCTTTAAATCACAACTTCTTCACTTGAATCTGAGGCTAATTCTATATTATGGAGGAATGTTTTTTTTTTTTCCCTCGGAGAATTCTACGAGACCCAAAGTCATATAATTTTTGTTCCATTAAACTTAAAGTTGTTTATATGCCAATGTTGTTTATTGCATTATTAACACTGTCTACTCTAATTGACTTTGGGGAGGAAACATTGTTCTTCAATGGAAGTGTTCTTCAGAGTTCTCAAAGAGCTATCTCTGCATTAAGAGGTTAGGTATTCCAGGATAAAAATATGTTCACTATCTTACTTTACTTCCTTAAAAAATGTCTTTTCTGAGTTATTTACTCTTATTTCCTCAGTGTTATTTTTTTAGATGGCCACTATAAGGCTGTTTACTTGGACAAAGTTCCTATGTCTTTCACAGAAGCAAAGGGGAGGCATTGCCCAAAAATACCCAATGTCCCTTTTATAAATATAGCCAATAAGACCCTCTTTGAATTTAAAATCAAGGGAAAAAAGTTTTTGAAATATCAATTTGTATTCTTTGTATTAAAAAAATGACATATGACATCTATTTCTCTTTTTGCTTTATCTGCCAGGACTCTCAGAGCTAAAGTCGATGCCCAAGTGTAGTTTGCAAGAAGTTATTCATTATAAATACTTGCACATATCTATATTTTCCCATACTTACTCCAAAGCTACAATTTATAAAATTTTTTTGATTATAAAATAATATATTCTCATTGAAGAAGAATGTAGAACTAGGAAGAATCATGAGTAGTTTCATCCTTAGAAATAACACTTGTTAACGTTCTGGCCTTCCACTCTTCCTTTCATGCATAGATACACTTTCATAATGTTGCATCCAATTGTACATGCTGTTATATAAACTCCCCTTTTAATTAATAATATATTATAAGATTTTCAATTTCTATTACTTTTCTTTAAGAGCATGATTTTTGACAATGGTTTGGTATTCTATATACAGATGTGCTATTGTCTTATGCTTTATACATGTATCCATCTTTAGACATGAAGGCTTGTGCTCCTTTTTATTTACATAGAATAAACACCCAGGAGCAGAATCACTAAACTTAAAGATTTTCATTAATACTGAAGATTTACTTTCCATAAATGTTGCAGCAATTATACTTCATCCCAGCTGTGTTTGAGGGTGGCTGTTTCCTCATACCATCATCAATATTGAGTAGCATTTTTTCTTATAGTCTTAATTTCTCTAATAGAAAAAAAGGGTATATCATTGCTCAAACTTAGGTTTCTTTGACTCTTAATATGATTTAATATTTTAAAAATTTATCAACCACTTGGAGGTTTTTATATGTGTGAGTTGTCCATTGTTGTTCTTTGCCCATTTTTCTATCGAGGTATCTGGCTCTTTTCCTTACTGTGTTGCAGAAGTTCTTTATATATTAAAAATAATACCTCTTTGCCATCTATCTTGCATGTGTTTCTCCCATTTGCATGCCCATTGCTGTGAGAGGCATATAGTACAGTGAGTATAAAGAGACACCTGACCTGGATTCTCTGGGTTCATAGCACAACTCAGAAAATTATTCAGCATCTTTGTTCACCTCCTTCGTTGTCTATAAATTGGGATAATGGTGCTCTTTCTGATATATACAATATTCGGAATAGTGCCTATAGTATGATGTGCACTCAATACTAACTGGTTTTGTTTCATTTTTTTTAAGTTTATTTATTTATTGAGAGAGAGAGAGAGAGAGAAAGAGACAGAGAGTTCATGACCTGGGAAAAGGCAGAGAGAGAGAGAGAGAGAGAGAGAGAGAGAGAGAGAGAGAGAGACAATCCCAAGCGCTGATGGTGCAGAGCCTGACATGGGGCTTGATCTTATGAATCGTGAGATTATGATCTGAGCCAAAATCAAGAGTCGGACACTTAACCAACTGAGCCACCCAGGTGCCCCACTAACTAGTTTTATTAATTGGAAGTTTATTTTCAAACACCTTGCTTTATATTGTGCCGATTTAATATGTTTTTAAGAGGAAGAGGGTGGGAGAATAAAAGGATGTTAAATGCCCAGGTCAATGCCATTAACACTTTGTAACAGCTTTACAAAGAACAAATGATACTTCTCCAGTTCCAAGTTTGATTTACACCCAAAATAAATATAGGTGCATAGAAAAACACAGCTCAGTACATTTGGAATGTGCTGGTTATCAAACACGTAGTTATTGCATCTATTTAATTGTTTTGTTTTAAATGACAGATGATATTCCAGTGACCTTTCCCTATGAGGATCTCGGGATGTCTCACAGGTGTTTAACTTAAGCCTCTTCTTTTCCATCCAGAAAATAACCCAGGTAGGAGAGGAGAGGAGAATGACAGGCACCGTGTGGGGCTTCTCCATGAAGGAGCTGCCAGTTAGTCATCAGCCCTGGGAGGGCATAGAATTTCACTTGAGGCCAGAGACCCTACCGGCTGAAAATAAGACAGAATTATGTTCCAAATCTGGTTTTGAAATGAGGAGTGAAGAGCCTCCAATTTGAAAATAATCACATCCACTGTATCTTCATCCTCCAAATGAGGACTCTCTTACATTTTAGTTAGTCAGTGTGCAATGTTCCTTTTATATCTGTTCTCAAAGTCTTGACATCACTAAAAATAAATGACTCAATTACGCTTGTGCATAAGCAGCTGGAAAACTACCAAAATCTTCCCCATCTCTAAACTGTGTAAACAGAGACACCAGAGAAGGGAAAGAAGAGCAAAAGGAAACAAAAATGAAGAGAGCAAGAGAATTCAAAAAATAAAAAGTTATACAAAAGCAGCTCAGGGAAGAGAGTAGGGTGCCTATTCCCTTTCTTTGGTTCCCCAGTAGCACATTGTAGTCGATAAACCTTTGGGTCCAGGAAGCAAACCAGGTGGAAAAAAAGGATCAAGAAACTTTAGAAACACCTTGCAAATAAATGTGCCCAGCCAATACACATTCCAGTGTTCATGGGAAAATGTTGGCAGCCACCTCTGGTCAGATGCCCCAGGATCTAGGGGGCCTCGGTTAGAACTTGAGGACTAATGGGAAAAATGGAAACAGAATCCTGGCTGGCCAGCAAGCCCTAAGATACAACCACAAAACCCCCTCAATTTCCAAAGACTGGTCTTTTGTGGTGGCTCTTAGCTCAGAATGCACAATTACAAAAATGAAATGTTCCAAACGTCCTATACACCCACAGCATTCTTTCTTTTATTTACTGTCTTGGGTGGAAGAATATACTTTGTCTCCGAGCGTCCTTGTGCCAGGAAAGAAAAGCAGGTTTGGCCAGCAGAAAACCTGATCATCTTTATTCCTTCCTTCATGTTACTCAGGAGATGAAGGAAAAGGTCAGAGAGGCTGAGTAGCCCCGGCTGCCTCACCCCGAGTCGGGCTGTGTGTTATCTACACGCTTCAAGGGGAGAACTGCACTTGAGATGAAAGTAGGTCACAAGGCGGTGAAAGGGGACTGAGACTTAACCGAGGAAAATGAGAAGCGAGAGCTGGGTTAAACCCGGGGCCTAGAGCCCTCGGTGCTTCTTCTGAAAGGTTGACCAGAGAGCGGAAGGCCAGCGTCTCTCGGTGACCTCTCTCTCCTTCTCCTGCTGCCCAGCCCCTGCTCTGCTCTCATTTCAATCGGTAAACGCAGCGCCTGTGGGAGCCAAGGAATCCGTGAAGGGACCCTGCGAGGGCAGTGGCAAAGAGCTTTCCTCTTTTTCCACACAAAGACAGGCCAAAGGGGAATGGTTTAAATTGCTTCCAGCAGGATTTAGGTTCGGCATGAGGAAAATCTCTCTGAGTGCGATGAGCCTCTGGAATGCATTACTAAGAGAGGCGAAGGAATCCACTTCAGAGATCCCTGAGGACGCCACGGAATGCTAATCTTTCCTTAATGGCTAATATTTTGGTGTAATCAGAGGTGGAGGCATGGAAGAGCTTTCAAGTCCCTTTCACTCCTGAGATTTGAATATGAAATCTGGCAGGAGAATGGCAGGAGAAAGATCAGTTGTCCTGTGACATCTGCAGTCTCCAAGCCCTGTTGCGTTGAGGTCACCTGAGGTCCTTTGGGTACCTGCCTCCACTGGTGATTAGGTTTGGGCCCTGTGTGAATAGATCTGATGGTGTGCAATGGGGGGCGGGAGGGGTATTGGGGAGAAAAGAGTCACATTGAAGACAACAGGGGGAAAAGGACTGGAAAGCGAGTCTGAGCCAAAATTTTTAGGAAGTGCTGAAATTTGAGTGAGGGAAATGACAATAATCTATCAAATATTCCAACGAGTAGGAACCATGCCAGAACTGGAAAGCAGAGCCAAGGCTCCCAAACTGGGCCGAAGGAAGATGGAAAGGGAGAATGTTAAGAGCAGACTTTTACTTACGGGATGCTTGAGACTCACCATCTCACCACAGGTGTGTCAAAGGAGTTGAGAAAAGAGTGAATGCGTGAAATGCATCAAATATTTGTTATTCACAAAACTGAACATCTAGAAATTTATAAATGAACCTAAGAATGGCTGCGAGGGTATCTTAATAATAATAAGATAATTATATCAATCTTTGGCCTTTCTGTTTTCTTGGGTGAAAGCTAGTGGGTAGGAAATTGGGATAAACTTGTATTTTCTCTCGAAGATGCTTCATGTAGGTAAATGAGGACCATGTGTTTGAGAGGCACGGAGTGACATTCAGTGAAGATCCTACAGATGGATCGTTTGGCAGCAAGGTCATCACTGAGGGGTAGACAGTTAGGTGAGTTGGTCAGGCCACTTGGAGGTCCATAGCTTGGTATGAAGAAATGCTCATCAGCGCATCTTCACTGCGACAGTGTTTGCCTGTGAAGAGTCAGCATCTTTCTTCCTTGACTTTTCTTTCTCTAGAGCAACAATGTCGCACAAGAATGCTCATTACTATTGATCATTTTGGTGGAAACAACCTGTGTGTTTATATGCTGGGGTGTGGGTTAGCCAACATGTAGCTTTCCAGTTTGTGAGTTTTTGAGCTAACAAGAGAAGTGGTTAGATTTCCTTCCCTTTCTGTTTCAAAGTGGCATTCATACACCGTTGTGTACCATGAACTAGGCTGTGGAACAGGAAGTCAAAGATGAACAAGACAGGTTTCCTGTCATTAAGCCAATCTCTTCAGGAATAGCCATTAGCTTACATCACGGAACCCATACAGAGAGGGGAGCAGGAGTGAAGCCATTATTGACGAGCATCATGACGCGTGGCATTACCTTTTGTTTGGCTAAGACTCTGATTCAATGAGAGAATGTAATCCATGGAGGTTAGTAGAAGTCATAACCCTTGAAGAGGGTTGGTTAACACACCATATCATTTGTTTTCCTTCGCCACAGGTAGAGCTTTAACTGGAGCACTTGAAACCCCATCATTCTCTAAGATGAAGAACAAGGAGAATGAAACTAGTCAGAAAGCCAGCAGCCAAGGTGCTCTAAACCTCAAGGCAAATATTTAACGCGTGGGTTTCCTTCCATGATGCCTCCCTCAGAATGGCTCTTAAGGCAAGAGGTTCTGAGACTTCCTGTTCCTCAGGGATGGGTGGAGTGACATTATTGTTGAATGGCAGAGATGATGTTAATGATCCAGGGCCGGGAGTTGTTGAACTGGTGGTAATTGTCTGAATCTTGCCACTGACATTTCTAGGAAGGAATTTTGGCCCTTATGATTTTGGCTGCAAAAAGTTGGTAAGATAACCTTCCCTCCCCCCTTCCCATTTTCAGCTCCTCTTGGGAAGAGGAAAACCCCAGACACCAGCTTTCTGGTAACATAAGAAGCTTCCCATAACCATGTACTATAAATTATAATAAGCACGACCCTCCTTCTTCCCTTCCTCTTTGTTTCGCTCCCTGAGCAATATTGTAAGAGTCTCCACAATCTCATAAGGGACTTGGCTGGCAATCAGTCGAAGATCCTGTTCCTTTGGCAGCATTTCCAAGCAACGAGACTAATGTATTCCTTTTTGCTTAGTTCTACAAAATCGCATTACGGTTCTATGCAGCTGAGGGACTGGAAGAAGAAAGCAAGGCATAGACAAAGTTAAGGCACAGACTGGCAAAGCCACTCAACCAAGCTGCACCATTTCACCTGCTTTAAGTCACGGGGTTGCACACATATAGCGGAGTTGCTGTCTCTTTGGGCTGTGGACTCTTGGCAGTCAGCGAGGCCCAGGGTTTCTCGTTGAGGAGGAGGCAGCTGGGGCTGTGACGGAGCTCTCTGGAGGTAAAATCTTCTGGGCTGATTTTGTTTTCTGTGGGGTGTACCCTCCTTTAGCACCACTTTGATCTTCTGGATTCTGTGTTTGGGCCTGGAGGATAGACTTTTTTGCACACGGCCCTGAAAACAAAGACCACCAGCCGCTTTCCCCGGGTGAATCAGAGAAATAAGACTACTTGTTAGGCCATTTGCTGCCCTAGTTGGAGCCACAAGAAATAAACACTGTTGACACTGACACTTGCTACCTGTGTGATCTGGGGCAAGCTGTGAGCTTTTCTGCACCCCCTCCCCCAGTCCCTCATCTGTAAAAGGATGGTAGGAGGCAAATGATCTCTGAGTTCTCTATTGCTCACTTAGAGCGAGCCTATAAAATTAAGTCCATTTCTCTACCGTGCATTATTAGTGGATGAAAATATTTTCCCCACCTCCCGAAAAGCAAGAAAGTATACGTAGAGTCTTATCAAACTTAAGGTTTCTAACCATTATTTTAAATTTCATTTCATAGAAAGTGAAACAAATTCAGAACAAATGAATTATCCACATGAAACAAATCAAGCTTTATAGTCTGGCTCAGTGTAATACACTGCAGTGAGCTCGGGCAGCCTGGATGGGTCCCTCTCTGAGCCTGGGCCACATCCACAGATGCTATAAGGAAGCTAGGTCCAGCATAAAAGTGAGACCCAAAGCATATGCATGTCTAGCTCCCGTGGCCTCTTGCAAGCTTCTCTGCTTACCCCATGTATCTGATAGTTCATTAACAGGATCTCTTTTACCCATGTCCACGGTTTTAGCCCTCAACTACTGACTCTGAATTGCTTATTGATGCTTCCTCTCTTTTGCCTTGATCTACCCTCCTGCTAACCTCCGTGCTCATCTTCTGTTTTTTGCACTTGACTTTATGGTGGGCGTTATGGTCCCAGCTGAACTTCCTTCCATGAGACTTCACTTCACCAAGCCAGGCTGCTTTAGACCTCCTTGGCTGAACCTGATGTTGCTCACTACCCATGTGAGCTCTGCTGACATGGGCACAACACTCACCAGTTTTAGCTAACTTCCACTGGCAGCCCCTGAGCGTGGTAACAGTTAGTAGGGTGAAACAGGAGCAAACAGAATCAAGGATCTAAGAAATTCTGACACGGTTTTTGATGGATGAGCACAGAGCTAGTGAGACTCCAAAATCCAGGTGTATGATGGGAAACAAGGGTGGAGAGTAGGGTCTCAGCCACTGGACTAGAGTTCAGGATTTGGGCTCTAATTCTTGATGGTGGTGATGGTGAGCCTACAGGCTTATAATAGCAATACTAATTACTTCACATGTCAGCATCTTTGCCTATAGGACCATAACAGTTACACTCCAGGTAATGAATCCTAGCCATTGTGAGCAGGCAGGCAGTCTACAATTTCAGAAGAAAGGCAATCATGACCCTTCGTCTGTGCTAGGGACCTACTGGGGCTCTGCTGCTTCTACCTTGCCTTCTTGCTTTTCTCTGCAGGTGGCAGGTATACCTCACCTGGTCCAAATGAATAATATTTATCTGGGTCTTGGAAATTTTGATGTTTTCAGACATTCTGGGCCAAGTCAATTACATGCGATCAAAGTTTCCTTTTGTGAAAAAGCCAGCACGAGGGTTCTCACTGAAGGAAGTGAGTTGAGCAATAGGTTGGTGAGTGAGGACAGTGTGGTGGCATGGGGTGAGGGGGGGGAGAAGTCCAGTACATGAGTCAAAACTGAGTTAGGGGAGATGGCACTCCCTGGGGACTCAGTAAGCACTGGGGAATAAATGCATGAATAAGTCATTCCAATTTTTCCCAGACTCAGGATGAAGGATCGAGGCTAAAGATCAACTATCCAAACGGACATACCAGGTCATGGTTGAACTATTAGTAGAAGTGACTCAATGTTGTGTCCTCTAATGAGAGACACTTCCAGCTTTGTACCTCTAACCCTTGTTTGTTGGTCTTTGGGGGAAGGTTGAGTTGTGGGAAGGAAGAGGTATGAGGAAATGGAGCTGGATAGGGCTTTTCAGGGCAGTGTTTTTCAGAGCCAACCCATTTCTGGCAAAAAGTATTACTCTCTAGGCAAGTGTCTATTTGCTATGTTGATCTAATACAACATTAACTTCTGAAACAGTTGCACTCACTTTGCCAATTTTCCAAGCTCAAAACAGGAATGGAGTCAATAAAGTAACAGAGGCATTTTGGATGGTGAAGCTTTACTTTAAAAATGCCCACATGTGTATAATTTTCCACTTTCTTCCTAAATTCCTATGCCTGGAAGGAGCCGTAGAAATCTAAATCTCTTGTTTACAGTTGAGAAAACTCAGGTCATGAGAAGTAGAGGATTTGCTCAAAGCCACATGGCTATCCAGGGAAAAGCCAGGATCAGAATCCAAGATCTCAGACTTCCTGAAAGTACTGTTTTAATTCTATTCCTGTCTTTTAATTCATGAATGGATAGCACTGAGGGGTTCTGAGATACACTTCAGCATCAGGGAGCAATCAGCCTTGCTCCTCCTGCACAGACCATGGCTTTGCGTCAGGGACAGCTGCAGCCATGTAGAATCACGATCTGCTCGTATGCGGAGTTTCAGAAGGTTTGACAAAGTAGCTGGGAAGTGTTACCTAAGCTGATATTCTATTTGACAGCAACTATGTTATGCTGTGATATTATTTGTCATGATAAGCTGGTTTATTCCCATGTTCATTCCACAAATACTTGTGGATGTCTATCATGGGCCAGCACCATTTTAGGGACTGGTAGGAGCATGGCAGTGGTGAGTAAGTCTTCCTCAATCCTTCTCACTCTGGAGCTTTCAGCCTAGTAAGGGGGCAAGGGGTTTGGAAAACTGTTTTTTTTTTTTTTCCAACGTTTATTTATTTTTGGGACTGAGAGACACAGAGCATGAACGGCGGAGGGGCAGAGAGAGAGGGAGACACAGAATCGGAAACAGGCTCCAGGCTCTGAGCCATCAGCCCAGAGCCCGACGCGGGGCTCGAACTCACGGACCGCGAGATCGTGACCTGGCTGAAGTCGGACGCTTAACCGATTGCGCCACCCAGGCGCCCCGGAAAACTGGTTTTTAAATTTTTTTTTTTAATTTAAGTCCACTTTACCGTACCTATCCAAAGTCCCCCGTTGGATTATATCGTTGTCCAGCTCCCTGCCAGGATACTCTAGTTGATGAGAACACACTTCCGAAGAGAACACACGCTTCACTGAAATTTAACCCCTAGTGAAATATTTCTTGGTGAAGCAGTACTACTAACTCCGAAAACAAAGTGAGAGGAGCTTGAAAGCCTTTAAATGTCAGGAAAGTATATAAACTACCCAGAGAAGAAAAGTGACTTGTTCAAGGCCTTGAATGTTGGCAAAGTCAGGAAGAGAACCAGATTCCTAGGTTCTCATTTTATGGCTCTTTTACCAGAATGGAATCTTCTAAAATTCAAAAACATTCACAAAATTCCAAAACACTTCTAAAAACTTAAGTCATCTCTTTACACAATAAGAAAATCTACTGACAAGAGTATATCACTTGTCCCCATTGAGTCTATTTGTTTCCTGCTATCATGCTAGTACTTGGCAAACTGCCCTATACAAAGTAGGTATTTAATATAGCTGTTTAATGAACAAAATGAATGAATGAATGAATGTTATGGACAGTGATATGAAGTATTACTTTGGTCACTCAGACATGTGTGAAACATGGCTTGGAAATGTATTTCACTCACTATGTTCTTCGAAGAGCTTTGTGTAGGACTTTGAAAATTTTGTTAAATTTTACAGGAAAGGGAAATGAAAGCCATTTCTGTGTACTCTCTCCACAGGTGAAATTCAAAATGGGCTTTTGATATAGAGTGTCAGGCTGGTCTCCAAGATACAGGACCACCTTCAAACTGACTTTGACCTTCCGAAGAGAAGGTAGAAGGCAAGAGTAGTCATGTCTCCTTTTACAACACTGGTCAATGTGGGAGAAACAGAACAACATTCGAAGGAATGGAAAAACACAGAAAAAAGAACCTACTATGTTAACATGTTCCTATTTATACAACATTTTCATACCCTCTCTCTCATTTAATACTTCAAACAATTCTGAAGATGCTATTATGATTCCCATTTTATAGATGAAGACACTGAGGCATGAAAGCATACTCCAGGAAATGGCAGGCCCACACCCAAAGCTAATTCTCCTGACTTCGGAGCTGCTGCTGTTTCAAGCACGTCACCCTTCTTTGTAAACATAGCAGTATCACAGCCACCTGTGCGCATTCAGGCTTTTATCTGTGGATTTTGCGACGTGGGAGATTTCGTGGTGACTCTGTCTTAAAAATGATGGATGCTCAACATTGGTGCACATCCCCTCTTTTCGTTGACGGCATCACCTTGTGGATGAAAATACATCTGGTGTGTGTTTTTATTTGTAAATATATGTATACTCTGTCGATTAGGGATAACGAGCCAAGTGATTATGCTGTCAATCAGAATTGTTTAGGGGTTAAAACTTCTTTTCCCGAGTTTATTTTTCAGTAATCAACACTTTAAAGACCGATCAAATAATAACATCTAACTGATGAGCGAACAGAGTGAAAACTGGTTTGTTTCTGGCCACCTTGGTTAAAACTCGCTGCAATTTTGCCTGTTTAATGAATTGATTTTGAAAAGTGGGAATTATAATTTATAGCATTTGTGGCTTCGTGGTGGGAACTACGAGGGCAAAGTGAAATAATCACAGGTTAGCAGAATCTCATGGTCTAAGACGCAAGAATGTTAGGGCCTCAGGTCTGAAGGTCTTCAAGGTACCATTTCAATTTAGGATGATGTAAAACCCTCTTGGCCTGAGTTTCTTTATCTCTAATGTAGGGAGAATAACGCAAAGCTTGTAGAATAGTCGTAACATGCCTGGTAACCTGGGTCCATATTTTTAAGATTTTAAGAGAAAGAGCCCCTGTATTTAATGACAAAGAATGAAAAGTCTAAGACAGTCATCCATCCAAGTGCACAAAGAATTCACACTGCTCAAGCAAACATTGAGACACATTTTAGTAAGAATCTTAGCTGGCTTGAGTTTCCGGTAGACAAATTGGTGTTTAAAAAAATACTGTTGTGATCAACAGTGAAAAATGACAAATGCCCTGATGTTTTTCCCCAGAGGTTTCTCAAACGAGACCATAAGACTAACATCACAACTTCTCGACAGCAAAGTGAGGACAGTTTATCCTAACCTGATAGATTCTTACTAATTGTAATAGATTACAATTTCTTATTAAGTTCAATCATGTGCTAATTATTAATTCCAATGATTATCTGATAAAGAATTTAGCAACCTGCATTACATTATACATGATGTCCTGATTAAATATTTCCTTCAGAAATTTTATTAGAAAAAAGTTTGGATTTTTTTTTTTTTTGGGAAACAAAAAATTTCCTTTTTCTTGTAAGAGAGAGCCTTATTGGGCAATCCACGAACAGTGGGAATGGAGTCTACACAGCGTCTCCTGTTCACGGGGTCTGGGAAGAGCCGCTCTGGTTAGGTCGGGAGCATCAGCCTCTCAGACTGCCAGCCTCCCTGACCACACACCCTCCCCCCTCCAGCCCAGCCCTCACAGCTGAAGGTCCTCAGGGCAAACTTTCAGTTTAAATTTCCCGGCTTTCTGTCAGTTTGTGTCAAAACCATAGCCACCTACCCCCGCTGACTGTGGTGGCTTTGTTTGTTCTTCCCCTCCATTTGCTACTTGTTAGCCTCCGTGTACTGTGTCGGCACACTTACAGTAGGCAGAGTGCTGATGACAGATGGTGGGGGGCTGGGAACTGGGCTGCCATGGCCCCGTGCCAAGGGACAGGCCTCGCTGCCGGAACGCGCAGCCCAGAAGCTTCTCCTTGAAGCCTTGTCCGTTTGGTTGGTTCTGTGGGCGTGTTTGTGTGTGCTTGTGCACACGTGGCGTGTTTTGTTGTGGTGGTGGTGGTGGTGGTTGTGGCTGTTTTTGTTGTTGTTTGGGCCAATGACAACAGAGGCCTCGCTGGCTGGCTGCGGCTTTTCACTCTTGGCAGTTTCCAGACTCCCAGGCAGGAAATTCTCCCAACGATTGCAGCTGTGAATTGGCCCATTTTTTTGGAAAGAGGATAAAGAAAAGAGTTTAGTGGGTCTTGTGCTTTTCTCACACAAGCAAGGATGTGTTGAATACAAACAGGGAGGGATGTGTGGGGGAGGGGAAGGGGTAGGTGGGAAAGGGAGAGAAAGAACGCTCCCTTGGAGCATACACAGCGTGGCCCCGTGGCTCCGTGGAGCCAGATGTGGGGCTGCCCCAGAGGTGAGACGGCCCTAGGTCTTGATGGGGTTTCAGCAGTTTGACCCCTTTGACAGCAAGAGACACGCACTTCCATTCATTCCTTCAACAAATATTTGAGAGCTTGTTCTGTGACTGGTGGCTTACTGGGAGGTGAGGACACCAGGAAGCAAAGCAGACGAGGTCTATACCTCATGGAAACAACGATCCGATGAGACGGGAGTAAGCAAACACCTCCCAATCATACACCCTCGTCGGTGTTTTCTATGCATCTTAATAGGTTACTGTGGTAGAGAATGATGACGATGACGATGATGATTTATAACTTTTAATGAGTATGTCTGTGCCAAGCACTGTTCCAAAGTCATTGCTCATCTAATCTTCAGAATAATTCTGTGAGGTAAATGCCATGAAAATGAACATTTGGGGGTGGTCAGGAAAGGCCTCTCTAAGGAGGTGAGATTTGGGTTGAAATATGAAGGATGTAAAGGAGTCAGTTATTTAAAGTCAGCGGGAAGGAACAATAAGTACAAAGATCCTGAGGTAGGGAAGCGCTTAAGTGTATTCAAGTTGCTAGGAAAGACCTGTGGGATAGGGTGTAGAAACAAAAGGGGGTAGGACTGGGGAGAATGATGTGGGATAAAATTGGAGAAGTAGGCAGGGAACCTTGTGAGGACTATGTCCTGGTAAGGGATACGAGCATGGAAAGCCATCGTTGGATTTAGATCTGGGAAGACACACCTTGGAATTCCACTTTTGAAAGATTTCCCCATCTGCTGGGGAGATGACTCAGACCAGGGTGGAAACAGCATTACAGGAGGCTATTACTGGCCAGAAATGATGGTGACATGAATTAGGATGGTAACTGTGAACATGGAGCAGTGGAAGGGTTAGGTGTCCGTGTCAGAGGTGGACACAAGAAATGCCAATCAACCTGAGCCAATAAAGTGGCGAGGCAAAGTAGTCATGGCCGGCACCCTGGTTTCTGGTTCAATCACTGGATGGCGGCGAATAGCGTCATTCGCTGAGATGGAAAGGACTGATGACCTAGAGCAAGGGGGTGCCCCTCTGTACACTAGACAGGTCAGTGTCCACAGAGGAAATCTGAGGGCTGGGATGAAGAGGAAAAACCTTCCATGGAGGGGAAAAAGAACCACCATGTCACAAGAAAATATATATATTTTTTACATTTGCAAGGTGTTGTTTTATACTTTAGCTTCTGTCTCTTGTCTTATTTGATCTGCACCGTAATATTGAGGTATAATTATGATTGTCTCAATCTTAGAGATGGAGAGAATGAGATCTATAGGAGGGAACTGAGTTTTCATGGTCACACAGCTATCATACTAGTTACTGTTCATATTAAGTGAAAGTTTACTTTGTACTGTTCCATACACTTTAAAGTATTTTTTTCAATATTTATTTATTTTGAGAAAGAGAGAGAGAGACAGAGTGCAAGCAGGGGAGGGGCAGAGAGAGAGAGAGCACAGAATCCGAAGCGGGGTCTGGGCTCTGAGCTGTCAGCACAGAGCCCGATGTGGGGCTCGAACCCACAAACTGTGAGATCATGACCTGAGCTGAAGTCGGAAGCTTAACCGACGGAGACACCCAGGTGCCCCAATACTCCATACACTCTATATATGCTGAGTCTTCATGATCATATAAAGTAGATATTACTCTTAGCCCATGTTTCAGAGGGAAAACTGAGGCACAGAAAGTTTGAATAATCTGTTTGAGGTTGTACAGCTGCATACTTATTACTGTAAGTTACAAAGCTGGGCTTCAAATCCAGCTCCCTATTTGTGTTCTTAACCACTGTGCTATACTAAGCATGATTGAATTGGGACTCTGAATCTAATGACCTCTTGACTATTCTAAAATGCCTCCTCAATGCTACTTCTGATGAGTACTCTTTCCCTCCAAAGGATGTATGTATCGGGGTCAGTTTCAGCATTGCTTTAGTTTAAGGGCATAGCTAGATGTCGATCCCTCAAATATTTTCCTCCAAAGTCTATATAGCATCATGATGTGGCATCTGAAAAGAGGCTATACCTTGTAGTGACATAACTTTCAACCAAAATTAAAAAAAGAACCTATAAAATAATTTGGTCAATATTTAGCTATTTATTGGAAAATATTTTTCTGTTCTGAGAGTTAATACATACACCGTGAATGTGACTTATTTCCTTTAAAAATTTTTTTTAATGTTTATTATTTATTTTTGAGAGAGAGAGAGAGGGAGAGAGAGAATGAGCAGGGAAGAGGCAGAGAGAGAGGAAGACACAGAATCTGAAGCAAGCTCCAGGGTCTGAGCTGTCAGCACAGAGCCTGACTTGGGACTGGAACCCATGACCCTTGAGATCATGACTTGATCTGAGGTCAGACGCTTAATCAACTGAGCCACCCAGGAGCCCCGTGACTTCTTATTTTCTCAGAAGTCCTAAAGCTGAGTAGGAAGGCAGGCATATAAGCATTCTATCTGCTTCATTTTCATATCTCTTAAAAGATGATCTATGCACATAACAAAGAGGGAAGAATTAGGCCACAAACAATCTGCCCGTATACCCCAATGAGGTCCCATAGGTTATCATCTTGGCAGAATCTTAAATATACTTCACATCACCTTTCTTCATTGCGGGAAAGATAGGAGAGAGACTATTTCAACTTTATTTGTTCATATGTATTCAATCAAGCTTTCCAATTGCCAGTGAGAGAGAGATAGAGGATGGGCATGCATTCTGGCAGAGCACTGCCTTCCAGAAAGTGGCTCTGTTCCTGAGTAGGGTTGAAACAACCACAGGCAATTCTGTCTTGCTGTTGTTTCATTGAGTAACCATGGGGCTGCCAGGTTCTAATCCTGAAATGCTCTAAATTGGTATCTTGTACCCAGATGATGGGGAATAGCTGTCTCACCAGGTTGATTCTGAAGACGAAGTGAGATAATTTCTCCATTCTGGCTACCAGCCAATCAGGTAGCAAGGATAAGAGGCAAAATTTCTCAAAAGGAGCACTACACAACATTGATTTATGTTTTACCCAAAACGTACTCCTCAGTTAGGTCTGGAAAATGTTGCATCTATTCCTGCTAAGCACTGGCATATCAAGAGCTCTGATAAGTCCTACTGTAAAGTACATTCAAGATGCTACCAAGATGATCACCTACAGGACCTCATCAGGTATATGAGTAATTCTTTCATCTTTGTTATGTACATAGATCATCTTTTAAGAGATAGGAAAATGAAGCCGATAGAATGTTTATATGCCTGCCTTCCTTCTCAGCCCTAGGACTTTGAAGAAAACAAGAAGTCACATTCCATGGTATAAATGTTAACTCTAATTTAGAACAAAAAAACATTTTGCTGAACATAGAATTTTCAAAGCTATCTATTGCCATCAGTGCTTATGATCAGTTATGTGATTAATGATGCATTCGGATAATCCCTTAGCCCATTCAAGGTATGTTGAGACTAAATCCTCCTTAAATAAAGCCCTAAGAGAAAAAATAGTGTCTGGAGTAAGGTGTTTCTAGTGAGATGACCTGGGACTCAAGTACTGGCTTGAGAAATTCTATTAGAATTTCTATAGTCTACTAGAAATTCTATAATTTTGGGCTAGCATACTTAAATGTCTCCCTTGATCCGCAAAATGGGAAAATGAATATTTCCTTAAAATATAGTTGTGATTTGTCTACTCAGTGAATTCATTCATTTAACAAATACTTATGAATATCTCCCCTGTGCCAAGTACTGTGCTATGGACCAAGGATTCAGGAATTAGCCACCTGTATTTGTCAGGGTTCTCTAGAGAAACAGAACCAGTAGGAAATATATCTACATATATATACATAGATATGATTTATAAACATAAAAACAAACATACGAACAAATACGATTTATTATAAGGAATTGTCTCATTCAGTTATGGAAGCTGAGAAGTCCCATAACCTGTCATCTGCAAGCTAAAGACTCAGGAAAGCCAGGGGTGTAATCCAGTCTAAGTTCAACGACTTGGGAAGCAGGAGCACTCAGGGCAGGAAAAGATCAGTGTCTCAGTAGTGTCTCAGTGTCTCAGATCAGGCAGTCAGGCTGGAAGGGCCAAATTCTTCCTTCCTCTATCTTGTTGTATTTAGGCCCTCCATGGATTGGATGATGCCCATGCACATTAGGGAGGGCAAATTGCTTTAATTGAGTCCACTGATTCAAATGCTAGTTTCATCTAGAAACACCTTCACAGACACATCAAAAAATAATATTTAGCCAGATATCTGGGCACTTCATTATCCAGTCAAGTTTAACATATAAAATTAACCATGACACCAGCTTACTTGGAATTTAGTTATTTACTCATGAGAAGTCCCCCAACCAATATTTTGTACTTATACTATTTGGAGCATCAGTGACTTGTCCTATTTTTTGGTATCATATAGCAAGAAAGATTCACCAGCAAGGGTGGTCTGTCCCAGACCAAGCCAGATGTTTTTCAGAACCTTCAAGCAGAAAGGAATGTCCCTCAAAGGAATGTTACCCAAAGACGAGTAACAGAATGTGCCAAAGTGAAGGCAAGCTATTTGTCAAGGTTTCTTCTACAAGAGGTTTAAAAACATTCTCTGACTTCTACCCTCTGTATTGTTTGTTCTTTATTTATTTTTCCTTTTTTTAATTTAAATTCAAGTAAATTAACATACAGTGTAGTCTGGCTTCAGGAGTAGAACCCAGTGATTCATCTTTTACATAGGACACCCAGTGCTCATCCCAAAAAGTGCCTTCCTTGATCCATCACCCATTTAACCCTCCCCCCACAACCCTCAATTTGTTCTCCATATTTAAGAGTCTCTTAGGGTTTGCCTCCCTCTCTGTTTTTATCTTATTTTTCCTTCCTTTCCCCTATGTTCATTTGTTGAGTTTCTCAAATTCCACATATGAGTGAAATCATGTATCTGTCTTTCTCTGATTTATTTCACTTAGTATAATGCCCTATAGTTCCATCCACGTTGTTGCAAATGGTGAAGTTTCATTGTTTGGTTTTTAAAAAAAACTTTTAACATTTATTTATTTTTGAGAGAGACAGAGCATGAGTGGGGGAGGGGCAGAGAGAGAGGGAGACACAGAATCTGAAGCAGGCTCCAGGCTCTGAGCTGTCAGAGCCCATCGTGGGGCTTGAACCCATGAGCAGTGAGATCATGACCTGAGCCGAAGTTGGCCGCTTATCTGACTGAGCCACCCAGGCGCCCCTCATTGTTTGTTTTTTAAATTTAAATCATGGAGTTTTCGATCTTTGTCCTTTCATTTGAGAAATTTATTTTTACTCAACACAAGAAGATTTTCCTTTGGAGATGAATACATTGCTAAAGGGAAAAGGGGAAGAAGAAGGGAGAAGATGGTTGGTTCACTTGTGACCTAATACTGTTACTACTGGTTCCTGGATGGAGAAGATGTTTGATTCTCTCACCTCCTCTTTCTTTCCTACCTCCCTCCTGGCCTTGAAAAGGAACCCTGCATGTTAAGCGAGGCCACCCTTGTGGAAAGCACTGAATTAACCATACGATCAATATAAGACCTGGGGAGTTAGACAGAGGGCATACGGGTCATCTTGCTTTTGCCTATGGGACACTGATTCCTCACTCACATATCTAAGAAGCTGGTCCAGTAAGTTCATCAACACTCATAACAGTGCCTTGCCCAGAGATTCTGGCTCATAGATCTATGGCAACTCGTAATACTAGCAACTGGGATGGATGCAAGACTTAAAACCAAAACCAAAACCAAAACCGAAACCTATTTCATCCATGTGATTACTCAGAGAACAGGAAGATTAAAAGGGTGGACATATCTAGGAATTAGGTGTGAACAGAAGAACTAGCAACCTTTTAGCCTTTTATTGTATGTTCCTTCAAAATAGGGTTTCTCAAATTCAGCATGACTGACATCTGGTCATAGTTCTTTGTGTGGGTGCTGTCCTGTGGACCACAGAATGTTTAGCAGTATCCCTGTCTTCTACCCGCTAGATGCCAGTAGCAAACTGTTTCTGAACATTGTCAAATATCCCCATGGGATAGGGTAAAAATTATCCCCCATTAAGAACCTCTGCTCTAAAAGCAAGAACTCTTAAAATTTTTGTGGCAATGGACCTGGTTGGCAATCTGGAGAAGATGATACACTTTTTGTTAGATGAATGTTCTTAAAAGTATGAAATAAAATGCATAGAATAAGAATGGAAAACATTTATATTAAAGTTATATCAAATACTAAAAAAGCAAATTTGTGATATGGTAATTTATGTATTTCTTTATTAACATACTAAATAAAAATATCTAAAAGTGGACCCAAATAACTACCTTACTTTTGAAGTAATGGTGAACTCATACGATATTTTGGGAAGCCTCTAACAACTGTTATGTGACATGAAGATGTCTGTGATTTTACAAATTTTATTTTTTTAATTTTTTGGAAGTTTATTTGAGAGACACAGTGTGTGTGTGTGTGGGGGCGGGTGCAGAGAGAGAGGGAGAGAGAGAATCCCAAGCAGGCTCTGCAGCATCAGTGCAGAGCCCAACACGGGGCCTGAACCCACGAAACCATGAGATCATGACCTGAGCCAAAACCAAGAGTCAGATGCTTAACCGACTGAGCCACCCAGGCACCCCAAGTCATCTTTGATTTTAATTGTGACAAAATTCTAAGACTACTATGGTTTGTTCCCTACATTTATATTTAAAGGTAATGTTAAATTTCAGCTCAAGATTGAGAGAAACTAAGATGTAACTTTTTCTCATCCATGTTCACAGGGCCCCTAAATTCATGGGTATTGAATACAGAACTCCCTTTTCCGAGGCATGAAGGAAAGAAGCTGCATAAGCTCAAGTATTTTTATGATATCTAATTAATAGCCCAAATCCCAAACAGAGGGCCTGAAGTGAAGGGAAGCTCTGGCAGCTGGGCAATTATGAGCAAACCATAAGTGCAGAGACCGTCTTTAAATCCAAGAAAGCATCAATTTTATAGGCATAACCTGAGCCTGTATTCCACAAATGCAGAACTCAAAGGTAGCAGGAGGAGGATTATAAAATGATTGGGCTGAAACCAAAGAAGGCATTCTGGTGTGGCCGAGGGGCCCAGAAGACCTGCCGGGCTCTGGGGGAATGGTGGAAACAGCGGTACTGCTGGGAACTGGCTCAGCCGACAGCTTGCATACCTGAGCAAGTCGCCTGACTGCTCTGGGCCTCAGGGCCTCATCTAGGAAGTGATGGGCTCACCTTGGACCAGTGTTGATTAAATCTATGCTGCTCAACGACATAGTTTAGACTTTCACCTACGTAAAACTTACAGAGGCTAACAACATCCACAGAACCAAGTGTTTTAATGGTGAAGACATTGGGATGGGAAGAGAGTTTAAGTCCAGTTGTTCAGTTCTACAGGTAGTTAACAGAAGAGTCATGTGCGCTTGTTGGGGCCAGGAACTGGGTTTATTTTGTTTTTCCAGGAGTCTTAGCAAATGTCAGGAATATAATAGGTACCCAACAAATATTTGTTGGATGAACGAACAAATAAATGCATCCATAAACCACCAACTTCCATTGTTAGTGCTGTGTCATTTACCTCTTAACATTATATTCTTCAGACAGGCATGTGGAGAGATATTTTTATCCAATTTTCTTGCTTATTGTGTAATTCTAGTACACTTAGTCATACATATCACTCACACACACACACACACACACACACACACACACACACACACACGGGTCTGCTGGCTCCTGTGGGATAGAGGAGTCGAGTCCAAGGGCATCTTCTAGAAGGTCCCTCAGAGCCTTAACCAGGTTTCTACTGACAGCAGGAAGCTCCTGCAGGATTTATTGTCATGTGATATTACAACCCTACTGTAGTAAAGCTTCTGGTAAACTGATTGGGCCTGTGAGTATGCAGTAATGAGAAGGATAGCAGAGAAACTGCATAATGACAATGGTGGAGGGCAAAAGTGGCTGAGCTAAAAGAGGAAATTTTAGGCTGGTTTTCATTTGAAGATTTTCTTTTGAAACGTAGTTTCTTCTCAGTACAAGGAAGCCCTAATCAGCTCTGGAGCAAAGTGAGCCTCTTCTCTCTTGTTTTGAAGAAAATAAATAGGCTTGATCATGGGCACAGAGCTCCACAGTTGCTGCTGTGGGTGAGGCATACATAAATTGCAGACTAAAGGACTCTAAAGCAGAAATTGGTGGGTTTGAGTTCTTGCTGTGTGAGGGTGGTCAAGACACTGTACTATCATGAACTGAAATTATTTCCTCTGCAAAATATGGTTGTTAAATTAGTATTAGGATTGCAACTCAAAAGGCCCACAGACAGGGATGTAAATGGGTGAAGCATAAGACAAAAGGGAATAGTGGAGACTGTGGCAAAGTACAGGGTATATGTCCATTTGAAAGTGGTACTGCTACTCACTTTTAATCCGCTATCACCACACTAGAATGTGCATCTATAGTTGCCAGATATTCGAGACTTTTTACAAATCTGAAATCTGAGCGTTTTTTTAAAGAAGTTCATTTCGGGGGGAGGGGCAGAGAGATCTGTGGGGGTGACCACGAGATCTCTAAAGGCTTGCAGTAGTAACAATTCAAGGAATACAAATAAATGTGCTTATTGTCTGTGAAATAATTCTTTAAATTCACTTAGAAATTGTGTGTGTGTGTGTTTGTGTGTGTGTGTGTGCGCGTGTGTCTACACAGGGGGGCAAGGACACAGGAGTTTGTGCTCTGGAGGGCAGGCTCCAGGTACTCCACCAGCTTCTCCAGTGTGCCTGCCTTCATGGTCGCCACCCTGCAAGTCTCATGCAAGTTCAGGACCAACTTATTTTCATGGCTGGTCCCAGGTGCCCAGACACCTGGTAGACACAAGGCCCCAGACCCTGTCCTCTCCAATATTCCCTGGAGATGGCCTTGCCAGCCAATCCTGGGAAACTCGGGACGCCAGCTTATCAGCCAGCATCTCCCTGCCCAGATGCTATCCACCTGGGCATGTTGCTAGGAGACCTAACTTCACTTTTTATAGTTCTTCATAGTTTGCAGGTAATTTTAATGATTTTATCAGTCTCACGAAAATCCTGTGTGCTGCTGTTACCCTGTTTTACAGAAGAGGAATCTTAAATTCAGGAATGTTAAGTGACTTGTCCATTGTCAGAGCAAGAAAGTGGTAGAACGTAGATTCACTTTGGTATTGGACTCCCGGCACTTCTGCAAACATACAGCCTTGTCTTATAATACAAGACGTTAGTAACCCCACTTAGCATCTCTGGAGGTCAAACAAAGGAAATATTATTCTAAACGTTGATATGTGGAAACGTTGATATTCTAAGCGTTGATATTCCAACGCTATCCTTGGAATGAGGAAGTGTTATGAGATGATTACTCTTTAGAAAGAACATCTGAATCTCCATTCTGGTACCAGGTTGAATATTGGGTCAATGTTTCTTCTAAAGCTTCTTCTAAAGTGATTCCTCCATCACTCCAAAGTAGAAATAGGAGTGGAAAAAGAAGCCTTATATTCTGGTTATGATTCAACTGCTAACTGGCTGTGTGACTTTAGACAAAAATTCCTATGTCCTCTCCATGAACTCTCAGTTCCTTATCTGTAAAATAGGAACCATGATATGGAAGCCAGCTTTAGTACCCCATTCCATTCCATGAAACATCACCAACATATCCTTTAGAGATCACAGGAAACTAGGAGAAGCAGACCTCTAACATGCAATAACTATAGCAATTAGTATGTGCTACTAATCAGAGATGCATGGAGAGTGATACATAAAGGCGATACAGAGCAAGACATTCTGGATACTTAGTACTTATAAATAGTTCCTATTAGTGGTGATGAGTAAATTTTACATAGAAGCTGACTTCATTTCTGTTATTATCCACGCTTAGCACAGAGCCTGAGGTTTGATCCCAATGACCCTCGGATCATGATCCAAGCCAAAACCACGAGTTGGATTCTCAACCAAATGAGCCACCCAGGTGCCTCAATTTTTGTTATTATCTTTTTTTTTTTAACAGACTGAGCCACCCAGGTGCCACATAGCTCATTTCATTTTAGTGCTCAATAATATTCCACCGTCTGGGTGGACCACAGTTTATTATCCATTTGCCTACTAAAGGACATCTTGGTTGTTTTCAGGTTTTGGTAATCATGAATAAAGCTGTTGTTACAAATATTTGTGAAAACATTGTGTGGATGTAAGTTTTCTTCTTTTTCTTTTTTCTTTTTAATAGAATTTATTGTCAGGTTAGCTGACATACAGTGTATACAGTGTGCTCTTGGTTTCAAGGGTAGATTCCCATGATTCATTGCTTATATACAACACCCAGTGCTCATCCCAAGTGCCCTCCTCAGTGCCCATCACCCACTTTCCCCTCTCCCCCACCCTCCATCAACCCTTAGTTTGTTCTCTGTATTTAAAGGTCTCTTATGGTTTGGCTTCCTCTCTGTTTGAAACTATTTTTCCCCTTCCCTTCCCCCCATGGTCTTCTGTTAAGTTTCTTAAGTTCCACATATGAGTGAAAACATATGATAACTGTCTTTCTCTGACTGACTTATTTCACTTCACATAATACCCTCCAATTCTAACCACGTTGTTGGAAATGGCAGGATTTCATTCTTTCTCATTGACAAGTAGTATTCCATAGTGTATATAAACCACATCTTCTTTATCCATTCATCAGTTGATGGACATTTGGGCTCTTTCCATAATTTGGCTACTGTTGAAAGAGTTGCTATAAACATTGAGGGTACATGTGCCCTGTGAATCAGCACTCCTGTATCCTTTGGGTAAATTCCTTGTAGTGCTATTGCTGGGTCATAGGGTAGTTCTACTTTTAATTTTTTGAGGAACCTCCACACTGTTTTCCAGAGCAGCTGCACCAGTTTGCATTCCCACCAACAGAGCAAGAGCGTTCCCGTTTCTCCACATCCTACCTTTCAGAAAGGATTAAAAATTGTAACTATAAAAGGACCTAACAATAGAAAGGAGTCTCCCTCTCAGCCTGACCCCAAATTCTACCTTCCAAAAGGTAACTTATAACAGATTGTGTGTTATACGCCTTCTCAGCATTTTGTAGATATACAGAAGTATATATGAATGTGGTCTATATATTTCTATTTTTGTCTGTATCTGTTTATATATTCCCCACTTTCACAAATAGGAGCACACTATATACATCCTTCTTTAATTTCTTTTCTCAGTTAAAAATTTAGCTTAAAAATGTCCATATCGGTACATACAGATCTATCTCATTCTTTATAGTAGCTGTGTAGTATTCCACCATTGCATCTTTTATGTACCTTTTCCGGTCAGTTCCACCTATTACAAAAAATTACCATAGATTTGGTGGCTTAAACAACATTTATTTCTTACAGAAGCCGGAAAGTTCCACATCAGGATGCCAGCAAAGTTGGGTTCTTAGTGAAGGTATTCTTTCTCATTTATCGAGGGCTGTCTCCTCGTTGTATACTCACACGGCAGAAAGCAGAGAGGGAGAGGAAGCAAGGTCTCCCATGTTTATTCTTATAAGGGCACTGATCTCACTCATCAGTTAGTATTTCAACCTAACCTCCAGTGTAGGAGGAATTTGGGAGGACACAAACATTCAGTCCATAACATTTATTTACTAAATATACATTTAGTATATGTCCATTATTTTGCTATTTCAAAATGTTTTAATATACATCCTTGTATATATCTCTGAATAAAAGTTCAATATAAATTTCCACCGTTGTTTCATTACATGTTTTGAATACTGATATTGCCCTTTGAAGAGGCTGCGTCCTTAATACTTTAAGGAACATTTCAAGAAAGTACCTACACATTTTTATCCTGTATTTTAAACTTTGATTTTTGTCCACTGAGAGGTTTTTATCTGCACTTACTTGTTTTTAATAAAGTTTAACATAAAATCCTGACAAGACATATGTATATCCTGTGAAGAAGCCTGCTCATGATCTTTATCCATTTTTCTATTGGGTTGTTAATTTTCTTTCTTATTGAATTATAAGAGATCTTTATATATTAATGAAACCAGACTACTTATGTCATACGTGCAACAATTTTGTTTGCAGTTTGTTATTTGTCATAATATCTTCCAGATACATCTTCTTAAAGGTCTGTTTTTCAATGCTTTAAAAATCAAGATGGTTCTTCAAGAGTATTCTGATTATGTGGCTGATGCTTCTGAAAGTTGGGTTTGTACAACTTCACCAAGAAGCTTCTGCTTGTCATCATAAGGGGATGGTGTAATACTTCTTGAACAGGACCTGGTTTATGCCACTGTGAGTCATTCAAGTTACTGGAAAAGCTGACTGACCAGTGGACATTACTGGCACATTTCCCATAATTATCCAAGGAATTAAAGGCATTCAATTTTTCCCTCTGTAACCAGTCATTGTCCTGATTGACTTCAAGCTTTGTCTCTGTGAGAAAAAAATAAAGAAAATTCCAAAGCAAAAAAGTTTTCCCAAGTTATTTTGAGTTCATAAAATATAATGGTCATCAATTGAAATAGGAATTTAGAAAAATGATCCAGACTTGTTGGAAAACTCAATACCTTCAGCCATCATTATTTGGTTTATAAGCCACATGGTGAAGTGCTTAAAGCATCCCAGCCAAAGAGAGGACTTCCATTAATCAGGAAGAGACATTGACAGAAGAACTTGACTTTAGCCTGAACAAGTAGAGACGAAGGTCATATGTAGTCACCAAGGTAAGAGGGGTACCATGTTTTCATTCTGATCCAAATTTGATAAGATAGGACACAAAAACAAGCCCTTCCGCACAGACATTGAGAATGGACTGTTCATTCAAAAACCACCTGTCGCTGAGCTGTCAGATTCACCACCCGAAACAGCATTAGGGATAGAAGGTTAAAAGATCTCCTTTCTTCCAAATTCACAACCACTACCAAAATAATGTGCACTCATCCCCCAGGCTCTTAGCCAATTGACCAAAGACGATGCTTAATTCAAGGGTAAGGTGGTAGTGCATACACCGGTCTATACGAAGCCTTCGCCTCTGGTTGCTTATTACTCCTAGTTGTCTGTATTTGTATACAATGGAAATAAAATGTAGTGAGTTGTAGAGTTCTTGGCTTTCTGGATTAACCAGAGATCAAAATTCTTTACTAAGGGAGGTAGAGTGACCACTGCACCTAATTGCCTAGGACTGTCCACGTTTTAGTAATGAAAGTCCAGTGTTCTGGGAAACCCCCCAGTCACAGTTCAAACTAGGACAATTAATCACTCTCAGTCTTGGTCTTGTCCAGCTGATTCTTTCTCTAATCATGTTATTCTATAGAGAAATTAAGTTAGATAAAATGGACTTAAGTTCAAGAGGAAATTAGGTAACACAAAAATAGGATCACAGCTTTTGGATTTGGAGTGAGAAATGCTGGAACCTCATGCATAAGACCACACGCTTGGGCAGAGAAAAAATTTTTTGAGGTCACTTGTATGATTCCCTGATTCTATAACACCCCTCCTATCATCTTAGAAAAGTTAGATGAGCCCTAAGTAAAATAATCCTTATTGCCGTTTATTGAATGATTACTGTGTACTAGGCACTGTGGTAAACTCTTTAATATTATTCTGCTGATAGCCTTAGGAAATAGATATTATTAGATATAATTTATAGGTGAGAAGACAGGCCTAAATAGGTTATGTCCTGCCCAAAGTTATGCAGGCAGCAGATGGTGAAGACAGGATTTGAATTCAGGTCTGTGTGGCTACAAGGCCTATGCTCACATACTCCCATCTCCCATTATCCACAAATAGTTGTGAGCAATCATTTCTGCTTTTTCCCTGTTACAAGGTTATCGGCACTGCCTATAATATGATCCCTAAAGACCAGAGAAATAGTAACCCTAACAACATGCATTTGCATAACGTATTTTACATTTCAAAACATTTTTATTTTCTACTATCATCATCCCAAAGATGCTGGGAAGTAGCTAATGTTGATCCTTTCTCTATTTATAAGGGATAGGAAAGAGAAGTGTGGATGAGCAGGGTCAACTGTTGATGGACACACAGGTGATGTGAGTGGCAAAACTGGACTCGTATCTATAACTCCTGACCCTAATTCCTTCTTAATACCAAGTCTATTCAGTAGAGATTAAAGGATTCTGTGGCTTTCTTGGCTGGTATCAAAAACCTTCCTGACTGCTGTGGGAATTGGCCCAATGCTGTTTCCCCTACTTGTCTGTCTCCCCCACTAGACTATAAGCTCGGAGAAGGCAGGTCCACGTGTCTGTCTTAATTCATTTCTTCCCAAAACGTGACACAGAGAATCCTATTCATTTCTGTATTCCCAAAACGTGACACAGAGATTCTTAATAAATATTTGATAAATATTTATTTATAAATATTTATTGATAAATCCTTTGCAAACCTTTCTCCTAATTCAGATGGTGGTCACCATTCCCCATTACCATGCCATGTTTTCTTGCCACCACACCTAATTTCACACTGTTTCCTCTGCCTAGAATCTGTGTTTCCTCCCCTTATTCCCCTATGGTCAAAGACTAAAGGTTCTTCAAGGTGTGACTGAAATACCACCTCCACCAGGCAGTTCTCCCTGGCCTCTCAGTAGTGAATGTTCTTTCCTTAATACCCAGGGTCCACCCCTAACACACCTCTCTTTTGTTGCACCTACCTGTGTGTCCCTTTTATTATAGTGATTTGCAACCTGCATAAGTCAAAAGGGAGTAGCAGGGACTGCACCATTCTTTATGTTGCACAGCCCTTGAATTGTGAGTCCACAGCTTGGATTCTAGGACCTTTACCAAGCCCAGGAGCTTCTGAAAACAACCCAGAATCTCTGCATCCTGGCACATCTGCCCACACTTCAGAAAGAGTGCCACAAGAGTCTCTGTAGGCTGCTCTGGTTATAAGGAGTGAGATGGGGATTGGTTGGTCCAAGTGTGATGCCTCCATTTGGAGTCAGAAGAGGAGGATTTGAGATCCATCAGGAGAGGGTTTGTTGTTCTTTGTTAATGAGACAGCATTACTACAAAACTTGTGTTTACCCCGCCCATATCTATTTGTGGGGTCAACTTGATGGGATCATCCCTTAGTGAGAGTAAAAAAAAAAATTTTAGTGTTTATTTTTGAGAGAAAGAGAGACAGAGTGTGAGCAGGGGTGGGGCAGAGAGAGAGGGAGACACAGAATCTGAAGCAGGCTCCAGGCTCCAAGCTGTCAGCATAGAGCCCGACGCGTGGCTCAGGCCCACAGACTATGAGATCGTGACCAGAGCCAAAGTTGGGTGCTTAACTGACTGAGCCACCCAGGTGCCCCTCTTAGTGAGGTTTTAAAGGAGTGTTTGTTATTATTTTGTCCAAGTGATGGATTGAAGGAAATATGTTAAAAGCTATGGATCCAAGATTGGGCCCTTGAGATTTTCCTCTTTGTTATTGTTACTTCAAAATTCAAATAAAAATCCACAAAATTATTTTCTCCAACTCAAAAATGTAGACATCAAGAAAATCCCTGGATAACTGAACAACCCTGAGGTTGTGGCCATTTGGGCCCGGTGTTTGCTTTCAGCACAACACTATTTGACCTCACGTTTTTATTTTAGATTTTCTGCCATAAATTCTACCTGATATTTAACATACGGCTCCTTGGCATGCCACTCACTAGATAAACCAGAAAATTTTTCTAATTTATATACTTAGGCAAAATAAAAATAATTTGCTACTTTAATACATTTTATTATAGTGACGATTTAGTGTGGTGGGTTTTCTTATCACAAGGTATAGGTAGCTAGCTATGTTGTTTGAATAAAATATGTTGGTTTTCACTTAAAAAACAACAAAACAAAACAGAGCAAAACCAGAACAACCTCCACTTCCCCACAAAACCCGAAAACCAGTAACTCTCAGTAAGCCTGTTACATTTTCTTCTCTCATAACCTTCCGAGTAGTTCACCCTAATGAGCTGTGGGCCAGAAACAGGTTAGCCAAGTAGCACCCCCTGCATGGTGGATGGATTCCTAGCAGATGGCGAAGGAAAGTGTCTAAGTCAGTTTGGGCTGCTATAAAAAAGTATCATAGACTGGGTAGCTTATAGAAAACAGGAAACTATTTCTCACAGTTCTGCAGGCTGGAAGTCCAAGGTGGGTACGGCATGGTCAGGTTCTGATAAAGGCCCCCTTCCAAGTTGCATAGGTCCTCATATGGGAGAAAGAGGGCTAGAAAAGTCCCTGGGGTCCCTTTATTAAGGGCACTAATCCCATTCATGAGAACTCCACCCTCATGACCTAATACCATCACATTAGGGGTTAAGATTTCAACATATGAATTTTGGAGGCGACACAGACATTCAGTCCATTGCAGAGGGGAATTCATATTGGGAGCTGGCAAGGTGTACCAGCTGTGGCAGAGGGTAAAAATGATTTTGCATAATCAAGTGTGAGGAGGCTTCCTACCCGGCCCGTTGATTTAACATGCACACATCTGTAGGAAGTCTGGCTCTGGGTAAAAAAGAATGAGGAGGGACAATATCTCAAGTACCCTCCGAAGATCTTCCTGGGAGATTTGAGTTTATGCCTCTTGTATATTGGCATAATTGGTATAATATGTTGTATATTAATAGCATCCCCTTTGCTCTCAAAGGTGTCATGGTGAGGATGGTAAGTTATATGTTCACCCTCGACTGGAGGCAGCCCCTTTCAGAGGTTTCCTTTGCCCCATTGCAAATCATCTCATTTAATTAGTGCATAGTTTTAGTTTCACTTAAGGTAAGATCATATTCCTTATGAACACAGGTATAAAACATTGGAAATTTATATGCTGCGTTGATTTTTTTCAAAAGTCATTATTTTAATAATGAAGATATAAAGCATTAAAAAATATTAGAACTACACCAAAATTATAAGCTTTTGCACAGCAAAGGAAACGATCGACAAAATGTAAAGGCAACCTAATGGATAGAAGATAGTTACAAATGATATATCCAATAAGAAGTTATCCAAAATATATAAATAAATATATAAATATATATATATATATTTTGAATATAATATAGATAAATATATATATAAATAAATATCTATAAAATTTTGAATATCCAAAATATATAAAGAACTTATACAACTCAACACTGACAATACAAATAATATAATTAAAAAATGGGCAAAGGACCTGACTAGACTTTTTTCCAAAGAACACATATAGACAGCCAATAGGCACATGAAAAGATGCTCAATGTCATCAATCATGAGGCAAATTCAAGTAAAAACCACAATGGGATATCACCTCACATCTGTCAGAATGGCTAGAATCAAAAAGACAAGAAATAACAAGTGTTGGCAAGGATGTGGAGTTAAAAGGAACCCTCATGCATGGTTGGTGAGAATGTATATTAATGCAGCCACTGTGGAAAACAGTATAGAGGTTCCTCAAAAAATTAAAAGTAGATACTTTTATGGCCCAGTAATTCCACTGCTGGGTATTTACCCAAAGAAAACAAAAACATAAATTAAAAAAGATATATGCATCACTATGTTTACTGTACCATTATTAACCCAAATGTCCATTGATAGATGAATGAACAAAGAAGATGCAGAAGATGCAACACACACACACACACACACACACACACACACACACACACACACACAGATTCAATGGCAGTGGGCAGGAGGGTGGAAGGAACAGAGAGTCAGTGGTTGTAGCCAAGGTGAATGTCATCTGAAGGCCAAGATAACCCACAAATTCTCAGTGATGCTGCATAGCACAGGTTCCCTGTTTGATTTATATTCTATTGTATCTTCAGCTAATTAAAGTTCTTATGATAATTTGGATAGGAGAGAGCTTATTCTGCATTTCAGATATTTCTTGGCTTTCTAGAAAAGGATAATTCATCATTCATAATGTCCCATGAACCTCTCCTTAGGTGAATCACATAAAAATCACACTGACAGGTGTGATTTTGAGAATTTGTATAGCATTTTACTTTCCACATGCCCTATGCCTCTTATTTCTCAGCAATTCTACCAGGATATATTTTATACATGAGTGAACTACAATCTCAGAGGGGAATTAGTAGCTTAGAAAGAGCACATAGCTAGTAAATGGGGGCAGGACTGGACCCTGGAGCCCACTCTGCTGGCTCTCAGCCATCACCCCATCAGCTACAATATACAGAAGGCAGGAATGAATGGACGCAAGGACATATAACTCTTTGGTATTGGGTGTTGATCTCCCGTATTCACTGAATGCATCACTGATGTATAGATTCATCACTGGTCTCCCTGAACTCACTTATCTCTTTCCAACAAGTTAACACATCAGTCACTATTATGTCACCTCCTTCGATCCCTCCCCCTCCCAGCTAGAAATAGTTGAATATATTCACATTGCGATCGGTACAAGGGCCAAAAGCTTTAGTGCAGCCTCATAAGACCTGTGTGGTGGCACCCAGACCACCCCTCCACTACCCCCCGTACCACTGGCTCCATGGTCTCAGCACTCTAGCCTTCTGCTCCCTTTCAGTTTCCTTGACAGCTCATGCTGTCACCTGCCTCAGAACTTCTACCCTAAAATTCCCTCTTCTTGGATGGTCTCAAATCTCATTAAGATTTGCCCATCTCTCAGATCTCAACCTGAACACTCCTCCTTCAGGAAACTTCCATGAGCCACTCAGAGCAGTCCAGGTCTCAATAAATCCTATAACTTTGCTTCACAACACTCACCACTTTGTAATTTTACCTTTATTGGTATAATTATTTGATTGATATCTATCTTTGTTAGACTAGAAGCTCCATGAGAATGAGGTATTGCTTTATTTTCCACTTTGCTTTTTCCCCAGCAGTTAGTAGGTGACAGGTAGTAGGTGCTCAGCAAATAATTCTTGAATGAAAGAAAACTCCTTTGCTATCTAATGGCCACAGGTGACTTTTTAAACTTAAATAAATTAATTAAATTAGAAATTCATTTCCTCAGTCACACTAGGGACATTTCATGTACTGGGTAGCCACATGTGGCTGTTCCTGTATTGGGACAGTGCAGTTACAGAACGTTTTCATAATCACAGAAAGCTTGTAATGAATAATGTGTCCTCAGATGTTTACAGAACCAATAAATACAATGTACTTGCTTCTTGTTCATGTCCAATATGGGCAATGCTTAGATTTTTCTTTAAAAACATCTCAAGAGATGCTGTCCAGTTTGGCCTGAGGACCCCTGGGAAGTTTGTTCTGTGAACAAAAGAAATCTGCAGATGAACCAGCAGAGAATTACAGATGGGTTTTTCACTTGCTCATTTTCACTCAGTAGATAGTTAACCAGTGCCTACTGTGTACTTCAGTGACTATATTTAAAGGAACAATCATCCCAAATTTTCCATTTTTTCTCTTTAGAGAGGCAACAGAGCTTGATAAAGGAGAATATAGACTTTGAAATCAGGAAGACCTGTGTTCAGATGTCAACACTGGCGCTCACTGGAGTGTATGAGTTGCTCTGGGACAAGGAACTGAACTTTCCTGAGCTTCAAATTCTTCCTGTGACAAATGTGGGTAGAAGCAGCACCTACCTGATTGGGTTGTTGTGAAGAATAAATGAGATAAACTGACATATTGTTATTAATGGTAATTTTAATGATTCTTTCTGTTTTATTCTTGTTTAGGATTGGCATTAGCACTCTGCATTTTGTGTGTCTTTCCTCTCTAAGTTCTGATAAAATATACTGATATTTTCTCTTCCAAAATAAATCAAGTTGCCTGCTTCCTATATTCCTATTAAGTTCCAGTTCATAACATATGAAGATGGACTTGCTCAAGACTCTGATGGTATTTTTTTTACCACTAATGCTCTTGCCTTTGATTATCCCCCCTGCACAGTGAAAATAGAGCTATTGAGAGTTTCCAGAGGATGAGGAAGGTATGCTTGGCTCATGGCCTACAATCAATGGAGATCTAATTGCACACCCACTTCAGGACCCTGGGAGAACCCAGGAGGACACAGGGGGTTGTTTTTTCAGGAAGCCTCTGAGGCCTTCTGGGCAAGATGGTGAGCTGCCCTTCTGACTGTAGTACCTTGAAACTGGGATTCAACAGTTGAAGTTTTATGGAGCACCATGTGGGAGGTTCTGTGCTAGAACTGTGGATTCTACAATTCACAATGTTAAGAAGGGGCACAAAGTTTCAGTGTGAAATATGATCCATTTCTCAGTCTTTTATCTATCGTGAGGAAGAACACGAGCCCTGCCTTTAAGGAGGCTGCAGTCTAGTCAGGAAGGAGAGTGAACATAGGAGTCTCCCTTGAGAATATTCCACCAGCTTAGTCCTGGATAAAGGGCAAAAAATTGGTGCAGAAAAGGAGGGCAATTTCCAAGCCAGAGTGCTGTGTACATATGCATGGAGGAGAAGGAAGGAGAGGGTGGGGGAGAGAGTTAGTCAGAGGCTCCAAGTGTGCAGGTGGTAGTGAAACATGGTGTTACATAGGCAGGACAGGGCTTGGCGTGGAAGGCCTTTTTGCCAGATGAAGGAGCTTGGACTGAGGGCCATGGAGAACCACTGGAGGATTTCAGCAGTGAGTGACACAATCAGATAGCATTTCAGAAAGGTTGCTCTTACTTGCACAGGGTCAACTGGACTTGGACAAGAATCGAAGCAGGAGAACTGATGGGAAGCTGATACAGTGATCCAGGTTAAGACACGATACTGGCTTGAGCTAAGGTGACAGCAGAAAAAGAGCATAGAATTGAGAGAGATGAACAGGCAGAATGGGTAAGTTCTATGAACCAATTGTATAAGGTTGGAGAGAGAGCTGGAAGAATAATAAGCCTCAGTTTTCTGGTGTGGGCAGAATGTGCTGATAGCATTCCATCAGTTCGAAATTAGGGAAAAGGGAAGAGGGAAGAGGATGAGTTAAGCTTTAGACATGAAGTGTCTGTATGACAAGTAAGTAGAGATGCACATTCAGCAGATAGTAATGCGCATTGAAATAAAGTTTGAAACAACTGAATGAATAAATAAAGGAAGGAAGTCACCCAGGGAGCAAGCAGGAGGGAGAGAGAACCAGGCATGGGATGGGCCTTGCTTCCTTTCTCAGTAACCATGTATATCACTTAGTGAGGACTAATTGGTCTCAGTGTATCAGGCTGAAGATGGAAACGTGCTTTGGGAAGCCCCAGACATTATGCAATTGAGATCTATAGATTTTTTAAGACGCTGTAGTTTGCTATCTTTGCAGCTAAGTTGTAGCATGTTGAGTCTCTGATCGTATAATCTGATGGTCAAACAACCAAAACTAGTTAAAAGGAAAAAAGGCTGGTCTTTCTGCCTTGGCAACGATAACTGCAAAAAAATGAAACCCACTTTCTCAGAAGTACTGACCTACTCCATGGCTGGGCCTGCTCTTTTCAGTCTTGGAGACCCTTCCTCCTAATATATTCACTGTTTTTTGAACAGTTCTTGGAAAGATGTTAAGAAGGGACACAAAGTTTCAGTGTGAAATATGATCCATTTCTCAGTCTTTTATCTAAGAAGCCAGACTTGCATAAATACAGCTACACATCTCTATTTACCTATGTAGTCCTAATCTCTATTTTCCTCCCACCTTCCAAATGACAGGCTGGTGTCAGAATGGATACAGGATTAGCAGGAAAATTCTCTTTCCTCAACCCTATTCCAACACTACCACACAGCCTATTACATATTCTACCTTTGCTGCGAGCTGAGCCACTCTTCACATGAATAGGACTTAAGTGCTTGCCGGTAGTCTAAATTATGCAATAGAGACCATCAGCGTGTCTCAGAGAGGAAAATTCAGCCTTAAATGATGGGGCCAGAAGTCACACTTGGAGTTTCCAATTGTTCTGTCTTTCAGCCCTTAAAAATCTTGCAGTGTTTATAGGAAGTTCTCTCCAAAAGCAAAATATGCTATTATTATTATTTTTTGACTTCATAAGAATGTTCTTTTGGCAACTCAAAGGCACATGAAAAGCAAGAGGAAAAAAACCTAAGGGGCCTTCAGTGGGTTTTCCTTGTTTTCTGACACTATGAATTGAATGCATATCCACATGTGTATACAAATCAGAGTGGCTAGTATAGTCCGAGCTCTAATTTTTCTGCAGTAGTAAGGAGCTCACAGAAACTAGGCTGAGTATCTTCTGAAAATTCAAAGACTGCTGGGCAGGTGCTCAGAGCTCTACTCAATGAGTCTGGGGATCCTCATTGGAGGAATCAGTAACTCAGAACTTGAGCTGATGACCGATTCCCAGGCTGAGTCTTGTCTAAACCAGGGGGGAATAAAAATCATATTTTAGCAATAAAGGAAGTGGGGAAGGAACCGTCATTAAAAGAAGAAAGTCAAGCTGCACATCTTGGTCCAGAATTAACAGCAATGACAAAAATTATTAAAAACGTCTCTATATAAAAATACTGACCATGTGCTAGTAATTTATAACTTATGGTACAGTTAGTATGATTCTGCCTATTTTACAGGTGATGAAGATAATGCACGGGGAAAGTATGTCCCCTGTTCATGTTCAAACACCTAAAGAGTGGAAAAGGAGAGACCTAAACCCAGGTGCATCTGGCTCTAAGGCCTGTGTTCTTACTTTGATATTAAGTTTGAAAAGAGAGGGGTGATGCGGATCAGAGCACAATTCTACCCTTTTAAAATGGCCTGGACTCCATACTTGGCAAGAGAGTTCTAGGTGCCACTCCTAAAGTAGCCTGAGTGAACTAGAGATATCATAGCAGAAATAGGCTCTGCTCCATGAGAGCTGGTGGGACAACTCAGCACAGAGACTACACTGTAGGCTGAGCTGTGAACAAGACAAAGTAAGGGGGACATTTCAGCCACCCCGACATGCACCCTTGTTCTTCCTTTTTAGCGTGGTGATTATGAAGAACTGGACAGCAGCTAGCACTCTGTCAACACAGGTGATAATGCATGATGCAGCAGGAGTTGCAAGAATAAGGCTGGGCCCCACTTTCAGTGTGACTCTGAAAAAGTCACCATAAGTGAGACAGAAGTCGAGTCATGCCAGTTCCTGAGTCATTGCAGGAACCCCAGAATTAGACTTAATGACTTCCGTGGGGGCTGGGGCACTTTGCACCAGGAAACTCCTTCTTGCTTAGCACAGACTTTCCAGATTGGCTCTGGTGCTCTTCAAGCATATCAGCCTCTTCCCACCTCACGGCCTATTGCAACTCTGCCCGTAACTTCACCTGGAGAGATTGTTCTTAGCTTTCAGATCTTACTTTTGATGCCATCTCTTTGGGGAAGCATGGTCTAATCAAATTAGCAGCCTTTCCCCAGTGTCCATGCACTAATCACTCTCAGCCACACAATCCTGCTTTCCATTCCCACAGTACTTCAATTATCTTGTTCCATTTGTTTATTTACATATGTTTAGTATCTCTCCCTCTTTGTTGGAATGTAGGCTCTCCTCTTTCAGAGACCTCATTTGTTTTGCTCAGTGTTGTACTCCAGCATGCAGAATACTGCCTCATTTGGTACATGCTCCATCAACACTTCACTTATTTATTTGTTTATTTATAATTCAGTGTTTTTTAATTTATTTTTTTTTAATTTACATTCAAGTTAGTTATATAGTGCAACAATGATTTCAGGAAGAGATTCCTCCATGCCTCTAACCCATTTAGCCCATCTCCCCTCCAACAACCCCTCCAGTAACCCTCTGTTTGTTTTCCATATTTAGGAGTCTCTTATGTTTTGTCTGTCCCCTTCCCTGTTTTTATATTATTTTTGCTTCCCTTCCCTTATGTTCATCTGTTTTGTATCTTAAAGTCCTCATATGAGTGAAGCCATAGGATATTAGTCTTTCTCTGACTAATTTCACTTAGCATAATACCCTCTAATTCCATCCACACTTTTAAATGAATGAATGGATGAATGAATCAATGAATGGAATATGGCTGTGTTGTGAATATTATGACTTTTTTGTGCTACCAAGACCTCAATGGCTGAAGGAAATATGTATTCCCAGCAGCAGGTGAAAAAGTGTATGCATTGGCTAGGTAGCTAGTAAGTGAAAAGAGCAGAGGCTTACGCTCAGGTCTCTGACTCCAGTGCTTTTTCCATGCAAATGGAAGACTAGGGAGAGAGGGCCAAGTACAGTTCTAAGTATTTCTGTTATTGTCCTTCCAATTTCACACATTGGGCACAGAAAGATTTGGTAATGTGCATAAAGCCACTTAGCTAAAAGTAGCAGGCTAGCTCCAAAGTCCATGCCTCTAATCACTGGAATATGATGGCATGTTCCAGACAAAATGGAGAGTCTTCCAAAGAGACAACAGTGAATCTAGGACCATCAAGATGTGTGGGGATTGTGGGGATGGTCTTCTAAGCCAAGGATATCTGCCTGAGCTAAAGCCTGCTGTGTTCTCTTCCTGTCTCCTGACATTTTTACAGAGCTGCCTGAAATCCATTTATTCTCGGAAATTCTGCTGCTTCTGATTTCTGGGTAAAGGACACAGTAGAGACAAGAGTAAACAGTTTTCATGCACACCGTTGCTTCTTCTTGAGACATTCTATCTTTGCTGTCTCTGAGACAGGCCCATAGGGCTCTTAGTGCTTGTCTGAAATGTGCATGACCAGGTGGTACAGCCTGGAGCTTCTGCCCTATGAAAGATGGAGATAATGCCCACTGAGTGGGCACTGGTTGTGGGCACCCAGTTGCATTTCACTCGCAACAATTAAATAGCCTTATAGCAGCCCCTGGTTGCTGACGGGCTCACACCCCATTGCCATGTAATCACATCTAATCCCATTGAGCTCTGCTCAAAATAGCCATAATTGGTGGTTTTATCCAAATCAATAAAGACAGCTTCTACATATTGATTATCATCCAGGGTATAAAATCATCATCGGTTACCTGGAAAAGAGAAGCAGGCTGCCAAGGGAAAAGGTCAGATATTCCATTTGAACAAGGGAGGGAAGGGGGAGGCGGAACCAGTGAATTTTAAGGTAATAGTATCAAATTACCTGAAAATGCACACAGTATATTCTTGTAATTTGCAACAACAGAGAGCCCAGAAATAGGTCAATCATTTAAGTGAGTCTTCAAGTCTTCTCTCTGTGATGCACTGAGCTAGCTTGCATTAACAGTCTTAAAGGGGCTGGAGCCAACCAAGGCAGAGAGAGCCACGGGGCTCTTTCCTTCTTGCATTTTACAACCTAACAGTTTCGGTCAACACGATGCCTCAACCTGATTTCTTCTGTTCAATTAATGATCAACAGATTCTCGGCCACTGTCATCAGTGAATTTGGGAAAAGTCACAAGGATGAGGTGAATAGATTATTCCATGTGAGAACCCAGGAGACAGAGTAGAGATACTCCCTGCCAAAATGAACTGGAACACATTTTCCACACGGCAATGGAAGAAAGAGCCTGCCCAATTCTAAAGTTTACGTGTCTAACCACTGAATTTAAAATAAGCCGGATCTTTTATTTATTGCAAGATGAAGCTCATTATTCTACCCTTCTCTCTAGCAAATGTTAAAACAAAAATTGCTTAAGATCATTCATGAAGAACACAAGAAAAAAAGAAAATCCATTCATAATCTTGGTACTCCCACATATTAAAACTGGTCTTGGACAATTCCTGAGTCAAGTTTCCTCTTCTGTTAAATGGAGATTGCAATGATGACAATGTCTACCACACAGGGTTTCACGAAAAAATAAAATAAAAATAAAAAATATATAAAAATAAGGGTGCCTGGGTGGCTCAGTCGGTTATGCCTCTGTTGATTTCGGCTCAGGTCATGATCTCATGGTTTGTGGGTTTGAGCCCCATGTCAGGCTCTGTGCTGACAGTGTAGAACCTGCTTGGGATTCTCCTTCTCTCCCTCTCTGCCCTTCCCTGCTCATTCTCTCTCTCAAAATAAATAAAAAAAATTTAAAAAAATGTAAAAAAAAATAAAAATATATAGCAGCCATATATGGAACACAATAAATAACTACAGAATTTGACTTTAAAAAATTTACTTATGGGAGTTCTCTTAAAGTTCTTATCCATATGACCATATCATTTTTACATAACTATAATTATTACAGAAAAATCATTTGATATCTCCCTACCCCCAGTTCTTTATTCACAATACACCATTATAAGGACTATGTACACTTCTATTGAATGGATATTTACTTAATTCATCTCCTATTGTGAGATATCATCTATGATAGATAATATTTCCATGCATGTCTCTGGCACACAAATTATTTTTCCTTTTGGATTATTTGGATTATTTTCTCAGTACAGTGTGAAGGGGGGTTTTGGGGTCAAAAGTGTTGTAATAACACAGGCACTGGAAGTAGAAAGGCTTACCCTAGCAGGGAAACCATACCAGTGATCTTATTAGAGGAAGAATAGTCAAAGCCAAAATTAGCTTTTAATCCAAGAGATATAAAGTAGAAAAATCAGTACAGTTTCCATTTTATAGATGAAAAAACTGAAAATTTAGACAGGATATTTAAGAATAGACATATATGTAACAGGTAAGAAATAGACTGATGACTTTCACATACCATAGATGCTACTGATGGAGCCATTTGCAACTATGTGAAACCCAGGAATCCAGCCTACTGCTGGATATTATCTAACATAATTATTACAATTATAATTTTCAATGAGCTCTTAGGGGATATTTGGTTTATGAAAAATGACTGTATTTTTAATATATCAGTATGGCAAGTAATAAACAGAATGAAACAATCAGAATAAATGAAGAGGATTTAAAAAAAAACCCTTTTTTTGTGGGTGTTCTTAAGGTCACTAAAGGTTAGGTTGTTTTGTTTTGTTTTTATTTTTGCCATCACCCTTCAAAGCCATAGATTTCATTTCATTTGTTTTCATAGACTAAAGTGCTCCTGGATGGCAGTATTAAACATGAATCTGGAAACCTGAAATCTGTAGACTTCTAAACATACAGTTACCACGAAATAGGAAAGAGCCAAAGCTCCCGGATTGCCTGTAGCAGGTCCAGGGTTCCATCCTTAGAACCTACCTCCCTTTGCTCTGTATACTTTTCCTGGATTATGGAATATATTCCCATGATTTCAATTATACTCTATCAGCTAAGACCTCTCTCATTTTCCAAACTGGTAGAGATGGCCATCTGACTGATATCTCCAACTGGATATCCCTCAAGCACCTGTAACTCAAGTAAACTTTTGTTCTCTTCCATATCTTACCCCAACCCCACTGTACCTGTACCCCTAACTGTGTGCCGACATGCTTCTTCTCTGTCTTTGAAGCTTCTATGAATTGCTCTATCATCCATGCAGTCATCCAGCCAGTTGAGGGATTTCTCTTCCTCTCTTTCTGCCCTCTTATAGCCCTGCTTAAAGAATCATCAAATTGACCTACTTTTACCTTCTAATTATCAGTGTTATTCACCCCCTCCTCTCAATCTCTGTAATGTCTGTCCTGGTTCATTTCCTTATCTTCCCTGGCCTGACGCAGGACAATAGCTTCTTCAGTGGCCTCTCTGCTTCCAGTCTTGACCCTCTTCAATTTATCTTTACTTTGCTGCCAAAATTAATATTCTAATAAATAAATGTGATCATGTCACTTCCTTGATTGAAACTTTTCAATGATTTAGTATCATGTGCTAGAAAGTCAGTAAATAATATATGTGTGTGTGTGTAAAATGAATGAATAAGATACTGACAGAACCCCTTAACTCATGAGACCCTTCATGAACTGCCTCTGCCTACATTTCTAGCCATACTTCCTATAATTTCTAACTCACTACTTTATATACTACTAGTTCCACAAATATATCATATTGCTTCACTTCTCTGGACAGGTCTGGAAAGCTCTTCCTCATTTTCTTCATTTGGATAATTTTTAGACTTCCTTCAGGACTCAGCTTATGGGTCATTTCCTCCAGCTCATCATTTCTCATCCATTCTTCCTCAAACAGTTAATTATCCTACCATGTGCCAAGAACTGTGCTAGGCACAGGGAACAAAATGGCAAGTTAGACCATCTCTGCTCTCAAGGATAGATAGGAAGATAGATATGGAAACAAACAAATATCACTCATTCATTGAAAGAAAGGCTATGTAAGGAATGCAAGAAAATGGTGACCAGGAAGGAGAAGAAAAACAAGGTGTTAGTTTATCAACTCTATCTGTAGAACTTAGAGGGTTGGTGATAAAGAATTCCTAGCAAATGTACCAATATGTACAGAAACATGGGAGAATGAAAGCAACTGGGGGCAGTGTGATGTTATGGGCTGAACTGTATCCCCCTGCCTAAGTTCATATGGTGAGGTCCAAATCTTCTGTATATCAGAATGTGATCTTGTTTGGAAATGGGGTCTTTGTAGAGATAATCAAGTTAGATTGAAGTCCTTAGGGTGGGCCCTAATCCAGTAAGCCTGTTGTATTTCTAAGAAGAGGAAGTTTGGAACCTGACACAGAGAGGGAAAACTGTATAAATAAACATGGAGAAGACAACAATCTATGAGCCAAGAAGAGAAGCCTGGAGCAGATTTGTCCCTCATGGCCTTCAGAAGGAATTGGCTCTGCCGGCATCTTGATCTCAAACTTCTAGTCTCTGTACTTTGTGACACAATACATTTCTGTCGTTTAAGCACCAAGTGTAGGGTACTTTGTTACAGAGGCTCTTGTAAACTAATACAGATGGTAATTTGTTTGGGCTGGAAGATGGTGAGAGTGGACAGAGTTGAGAACAAGTTATGGGAAGTGTTACATGACACACTGAGGTTTTCCTCTTCCAACTAAAGTTTGAAACTTACTTTATAGGTGATGGGGAGGAATGAAGACAAATAGTTTAGAACTGAGTCTAGAAAGCCCATTCTGGTGTGGGCAGAGGATGGGTCAGAGGTGGAAAAGCATGAGAATGATGGACTACAAACAAGCTGTGGTGATAGTTCAGATGGGAGGGGTCAAGAGCATGGTCCATTGCACTGGCTGTGTGAGTGAGGGGCACTGCCATATTGATTTGATTGCATTTATCTTTAAATTATGTGAGACTTACTGAGCCTATGCCTGAAAGCACAATGAGGGAAGAGACAAGCCAAAGAAGTTCATACAGATAATAATACATTTACTCCCAAAGTGTCACCAGCCCTGATTCAAAAATCGTGGCACAGTCCAGACAATTAGAAGTCATACTCAGTATTAAGTGCTTCAGTATTAAAGAACAGTTGGAACTTATTAAAATTGATTATGTTTAAAGCCTACAAACAAATGAAATGTTACCAGAAGCTACCAAGAGAATAATAATTAAAAAAAAAAAGAAAAAGGAAAACTCCAGTGGACTTCCTTCTTGAGACAGCAAAGAACATTCTTTCTTCTTCCCACCTTCCTTTAATTTATCCTTTTTCTCTTTCTCTCTTTACACCCTTCAACAAATAATTATTGGGCTCCAACTTCATTCCAGGTGCTACACTAAATGCTGGCACACAGAGAAAGCAAGCAAGCAAACAAAACTTTGTATGAGGATGTCAAGACTTACTGGAGGAAAGATGTATAAACCAAGAATCACCATCCAGTGTTATAAGAGCTGTAGGCACTCTGAGCTGTTTGGCAATGTCTGCTCTGATGGAAGAAATTAGAAAATACTTCCCAGAAGCTGTGACTGGAGTTAGATCTTGGAGGGGAGAGAGAAGGGATCAAAGTCCTGGAGTGTGGGAGAGTGTGCTATCTTTGGGGAAATGCAAACTGTCGTGTGACTGCCGAGTTAGGCCATCTCAGGACAGACAGAAGCCGAGTGAAGAGGTTGGGGAGATGACCTAGGGGTCTGACTCATAAGTCTGACATCTTGCCACTGAAATCATCAGTTTGGTCCAATGATACCAGAAAATGTTTGATTCCAGAGAGGAGAGAAGATTCTTCAGACTCTCTTTTCTCAATCGTTCAGCTTTCAGAAAAAAAAAAAAAAAAATCCCAGTAAGATTGTGGATAAAGAAGTGAATCTAAACTCAGAGATCTTCACTAGGGCAACATGTTCTATAAATTTTTGGGTCTCACTGTGGAAAACTGAGCAAACTTCTTCAAGGCTCTGGGTGTTAGCTTTTCTATAAGATGGCATTATGATGGTGGAATTGGATATGAGTTATAGCTCAGTGACTCACTGGTCATGCCAGCCGGGATAAGTTGCTTTGTTTCCCTAAGCCTTCTTTGGCTTCCTGAGAAGTACTCACATTCCTGCTCTCAGTCTAACATCCCTCAGGAAAGCTGCAGCCACTGCTGCTCCAGCTGGTGCTGGGGCTCCACGATAACATGCACAGGTACCATGAGAGGGGCAGAGACATTGACTCTCTCCAGTCCCCTTTAGGGCAGGTGCCAGAGCCACCAGCCAGAGTCGTACCCACAGGATGGCTACAGTCAGCTTCCCTGGTGAAGTGAAAACTTTAGCTAAATCAAAGTGCTGGTCACAGGGCTGTTCTAGTTAAAAGCACAGCTCAGGCCTGGAAAATTCCAGACTGGCACAGTCAGAGGGCATTGGTGCAAGGAAGAGCCTTGCAGGTCATTGAGTCAAACTCCTTTCATTGTACAGAGGGAAAAACTGAGACCCAGAGACTCTAGAAGAGCACAGTTAATCAAGCATTATTAAGCACCTCATTAATTCCCTTTATTAGGGCCTTTATTAGGGGAAATAATCTGGTGTTGGAAGAAACCCTATTTCACTTGAGCAACTGATTTGGTCCTTATCTTTTGGTCATGAAGAACCTAATTATAGATAGTGTTGCCAGATATGATACAGGAAACCCAAATGAAGCTGAATTTTTGATGAACAATATATAATTTTTTACCAAAGTAAAAGTATGTCCCAAATATTGCATGGCACAACTTATACTAAAGTTATTCATTTTTTTAAAACAGAAATTCAAATTTAACTCTGTTTCTTGTTATTATTTTTGCTCTACCTAGCAACCCTAATTATAGAGTGTCTTTCCATCTTCCATCCTCACTCCGACTGCTAGGAAGCTTAAAGGCAAATGTATCAGCTTTGCTTTCTAATAGGACTTTATGGTATGCACTTAGCTTTATCTGTCCTTACCATTCGTTTATATTCCCTTCTTTTCTTTTTTACTAGATCATTGGTTTATTATAAAAGGACATCAGTTAGGAACAGCTGGACGCATAGGTCAAAGTATGAGCAAAGGACACACACATTGCTTCCATGCCCTCTTCAGGTATAAGCCTCCCTCAGGACCTCCATGTGTTTGCCAACTCCAAAGCTCCTTTCTCTCTCTCTCTCTCTCTCTCTCTCTCTCTCTCTCTCTCTCTCTAAAGAAAATCCAATTTTTATAAATATTTCAGTAAACCACATCAAAAACTTTGCTTGGGTATGACTTAAAAAAAAAAAAAACCCACAGCACAACACTAGGTAAGAATTAAGGGCCAGATTTTGTACTAGGTCCTGCAGGTGTTAATATGAATAATACCTGCTGTCCAATCTCAAAAAAAACCTACTCAAGTAGAAGAGATAGTCATTTATACAAGTAATCACAGTGTAGAAAGATGGATGACGAATGTGGCCCAAGGTCACATGGCTAGTTGGTGGCAGAACCAAGATGTGTTTCTTTACATTGTATTCCATATAGTTGGCTAGCTGATAACCTTTTTGTTACACATATCTACCTAAATGCCTATGGGACAGCACAGGGGTAACTGAGTGGCCTTCTAAGCACTCATCCTTTTTCTAGGAGTAGCATCCTTTTTCTGGAGGAAACTCCTCTCTCTCTCTCTTCCTTATACTTTGTAATATAAATAGGAGCTGCCAATTGGAGTATTTGTTCTCCTGGTCATGGATGATTGGTCCAGGGTATGGACACATGACCTAAGCCGGGCAGAATCCTTCCCCAAGAATTTCCACACTGGAACAAGGAAAGAGGCAGTCCCTCTCTTATGGCAAAGATGAAAACAGAAGTATCAGCCATATTGCCTGCTGTGTGGAGGAAGCTGAGCTAAGCACATAAAGGTAATATGTGAAGAGCAGCAGAGACCAGAGATGAGAACACTCTTGCAATGTCTGAGTTTCTAATTTCAGCTATTCTCAAAGCTCAGCTGCAAGTCTGCTTAATCCTTTTAGCCTAAAATGGTTTGAGTTGTGTTTCTATCACCTACAAACAAACAAACAAACAAACAAACAAACAAACAAACAAACAAACGGGTTGTAGCTAATAGAGATGGTTTGAGCTCAATTACCATTAGCATTTTCCCCGACCCCTACACCATAAAGGGATACCAATGGGTTCCGTGAAATTCTGTGGCTCAGAGCACAGTTTACACAAAGCTGTTGATTCTGCTTCCAAACAGTACAGAAAAACTCCTGCCTCTCTACTGCCAAAACTAGTGTTTCGCAACCTGCTTCCAAGATACCCTCAAGATGTTTGCGCTTAGGACATCGTTGTATCTAGCAGAATCAAGCTGAAGAGCCAAGCTGACCTTGAGGTCTCCAAGCTAACTTCATACTGCTGTTGTAACTGCTTCCATTTTAAAAAATGGGGAAATTAAAACCCAGAAAGGCCAAGTAGGTTATTCAGTTCATACATATTTGGCTGAGTTCATTCTAGAACTTATCTATGTCTCTTGTCATCTAAAACACTGCTCTTTCCAATATGCTCCCTCTTAATGGCTGGTATCATTCATTCATTGAAGATCCTCAATGTGGAGAGAAATTATTGATTGCGATGAACATAAAAAGAGCAAAAAAACTTTCAGGCTATGTGGTTGTGTATTTCAATAGTCATTTGGGGGAGAAACCTTCAAAAAGTTAAGACATAATATACATTAGAGCATCCCCATTTTGGCTACATATCACAATCACTTGTAGAGCCTTTAAAAAGGAAAAAAAAAATGGGGGGGGATGTTCTCCACTCCCACCAAAATCCATTGAGTCAGAATATTTGGGAGGTAGGCACCAGGCTTTTATATATTTAAAGAACTCCAAAGATAATTTGAAATGAACTGATCTACAGACCAGCATTTGGCATCACTAATGCAGATTGTTGGGGGCCAAATCATCAGTTGTTTTAGTAGTAATGCTTAGGAAAAAATTTCTTTTGGTTGTATTTATGTAAAATCAACAGAATCACTTATACAAAAATCTAGACTTGCTATTTACGCAATGTTCTATATCTCATTCATTCAACCGGTATTTACTAATTCCATACTAGTTGCTGGGCGCTGTGCTTGGCACTTGGATTTGAAGATGAGTCAGAGAAAAATGCTGCTCTCAAGCAGCTTAATGAAGAAAATACATGTGTATGCATGAAGTTCAAATGAAGTTGTGATGTCAGAATACCGTGGGTAGGTGTTCCAGGGAAGAAACTAGAGAGAATTAGGGACGGCATGGTGGAAGAGTATTTGAACTGGGTCTGAAAGCACTGTAGGATTCAGATTCGCAGCCAGGAGGAAGCTCTTCAGGCAGAGGAACTAGCACAGGCCAAGCCTGGCGACACAGAAATGATGGCAATAATAATGAAAGTAGTAATAATAATAGTTATTATAGCAATTTTTGAGTGCTTGCCAAATATGTCAATTAATTTTATAAGCGCTTTACATGAACATCTCATTTAATACTTACAACAAAGCAATGAAGTAGTTACTTCTATTATTCCTATTATACGGATGAGAAAACGGAGTTAGAGACGGGTTTGGTAACCTTCCTAAGGTCATGCACCAAATAAACCAGCTGCTTCTATTTTGCTCAACACTTGTTTGTGGAATGAGCAGATATGTTAACCCAACACCTTTATTCATAGATGAGAAAACAGGGTCACAGAGAGGTCAAGAGACTTCCTAAGGCCACCAGGCTGGTTGGTGGCAGTGCCCGGAGTAGAACATTTTAGTGCATTCTCCTCTATGCTATGTGCATACACAATGCGAGACTGAGAGAAAAGTGTTGGTATGTCATCTCCTTGTAGTTATAAAAATATGGAGGAAATGCAACTTAGAACTGATACTTAACCAAGCTATCGCTTTTAAAGGCAGGAGAAAAAAATATAAGGGAGAGGAAGTAAAGCATAGTAGAGTAGTTCTCATTTTGGACAAATCTCTTCACCTTTGTGTCCTCATTTATAAAATGAAGTAATTAGACACGCAGAACTTTAAAAATCCTTCCATTTTGGCTATTCTGTATGATCCTAGGAAGGGCTAGAAACAGAGATTATACAAATGTATACATCTAGGCTTGATGGACTGAAATATAGCCAGCAACGAATAATCATGGTCTAAGAAACCTATATCTGGGGGCCAAAGGCAGCTGTTAGATGAATCGAGAGAGTAGTGTTCTTTGGTGGAGGCCTGATGCTTCACTTATTGCCTCATGTGATGCTGAGAAAGTCATTTGATCCATTTACAGAAACCTCCAGGACCTAATCAACTTCTTCCTTCCAAAAAGAAGGAATGTAGCAAGAGACAGCATCATTTCTCTGTGATGTCAAAAGCTGAAGAAAAGACTGAGCAGATGGTTGGGTTGAGGCCACTGGGACACTTCTGGTTTGTTGCCTATTGTCCCACTACATACAGTATACCCACCTGGTTGCAGAGTTGAGAGATTTACCCCCTTTAAGTAACAAGATAGGTTCATGTGTATTCCCTGTGTTGTGCTGTAATTTTTCCCAGGGAAAATAAATAAAAGAAAAAACATCTGGGAGTTGAGGTTGTTTGTAATCTATTCCAACTGGTACCACTGCACCAAATGCAAGCTCTAGCTGCATCACCTGTTTAGAAGCTTGAGAAAAGCAGTGATGCTAGAAAATGTTCTCAGTCTATCGCAGAACTAGATGGATGGAGAAACATTTCCCACATAGCAACAATGATTATATTTTGTATTTATATAGCACCCACTTCTGGAGAGCCTCAGAGAGCATTTGAGAATATTCTTTTCATTTCTCATTTTAAGAAGACTGTGAAGCCAATTACATAAGGTCTACTGCCAGGTGAAGAGCTAGACAGTGAGAGGCACACAAGTAGCCTCCGGGTCTCCTGAGTTCCCCAGTCAGAGGTTTTACTGCTAAACCTGAGGTTTTACATGGCCCAACCACCAAGGGACAGTGCTGATTTAGTGAGTCCCTGTATCTTGAACACGTTGGCAGCTCTCAGGTGAAATGCAAAGGCAAGAAAAAGCCTTTGCTCTCAAGGCCCTCAAGTTTTAAAAAATATCAGAGTCAATAGTGAGCATAATCAGAGAAAAGTTTCACAAATATGGAAAAGGGAAGCCTAGAAAGAAACCTGAGGTGTTAGATTGGAATTGGAGATGTGAGTACACTCACAGCTTAGTTTTAAAATATTTATCTATCTATGTAGCTATAGAAACAGACATAGATGTGTATATTAATGTATATGCATATGTGTTAATGTACGTACATACATGCACATATTTCTTACCTCTGTCTGCTGACAGGGCCTAGAAGCAATGCCATTCCAGTAGCAATGAGCATACCAAGCTTCCATATCTTGCTTCCCAAATAGAAATTTCCACTAAAAGGAACTGAGGTCCCTTGGGGAAAGGATTGACTCCAGGTCTGAGGCAGGAAAAGCATAAGTTGAGACCCCCAAGTTTTGTCAACAGAAAGTAGGAAAGTGCTCTAAGACTATGGGGACAAGTCAAAAGGAAACTGGAGTCAGGGGCTCCTGCTGACCAAATCTAGGACACTTTAAGCATTACAATAAATATTTGCAACAGATTACCACCTGTTGCACAAAATAGGCGTTTTGGGGTCTATAATGAAGAGAGAGAAAGGAGGGGGCTCTTCCTTCCAGTAAAATGCCAACTAAATAAATGCAGTGGGGATGATGAAGATAGAAGCTCAGCATTTGACAACCATCATGGTGATGGCTATTTTAGACAGGAATCATGAAGGCATGCTAAAGCATGTGAGTAGAGGTCTGTTGAAGTACAGGGTATTGGTTAGTTTAGAGTATCTTGCTATAAAATTATTATCTATCACAAAGTTAAAAACTGTGACTCTAGAGAAACCTGGCAGAAAGCAATTTGACCAGGTGGTCAAGGTTTGGTGTCACTAGAGGTTAGTAAAGTGACATTAGATGTCTCCACATGGAATGCACTAAAAGGAGCAGAGCACAAAATTTATGATATTCTTCCAAGAATACATGCCCTGGGGCTGGTCATGAGGAGACAGTGGATCCAGGTTGAGGGACATCCTATGGAATGGAAGGCTAATCATCCACAACTGTCAAGTTAAAGAAAGATTAGAAAGGATGGAGGAACTCAAGAGACATAACAACTAAGTGCAATGCATGATATTAATTGGATCCTGGATCACAAGTAAACAAGAGACGTTGAGAGAGCAAGAATTGAATGGGGCCCGTATTGATATTGATTACCTAAGTTGGAAGGGTACACTGGATATGTGTTGGAAAGGGTTTGTGTCTGTTTGGTGATATACATATTGTTTTCAAAAGACTAAAAAAGAATAAGAATAACATGTCTGTAGGTAAGGGGTGGGGGTGGGGTGGGGAGGAGACACAAATACAGCCAAAGTTGACAACTGAGAAATATGGGTGAAGAAGATACAGGAGCTCTTTCTACTGCCCTTGCAACATTTATGAGAGCTTAATATTATTTAAAAGATTAGAGCTAATTTTATGAGGTCAGATAAAGTATGCTCCAATCTGAAGCATTTCCCATCCCCTAACATCCTAACCTTAAATACAATGATTAAAAGGATCATTCGCTCCACACCATGAATTTGTTCTTTTATTTATCCAATAGACATTTTCATCAACTCAGTACAAGGTCGAAAGCATGGTAACCAGATGATAAGAAGAGCAGAATTAAACTGTGGATCTCAAAACTGAGAGACTGTATTTCGAACTCAGGAGAGATTTCATAGAGAACCTGAGGTTTGGGTTGAATCTTGAAAACAGGATAAAACGTGGCCAGGGAGAAGTGGGAAGAAGTATTCAAGATGGAGGGGACAGAGCAATGACTATTTAAATTTTTTTTTTCAACGTTTATTTATTTTTGGGACAGAGAGAGACAGAGCATGAACGGGGGAGGGGCAGAGAGAGAGAAGGAGACACAGAATCGGAAACAGGCTCCAGGCTCTGAGCCATCAGCCCAGAGCCTGACGCGGGGCTCGAACTCACGGACCGCGAGATCGTGACCTGGCTGAAGTCGGACGCTTAACCGACTGCGCCACCCAGGCGCCCCAGCAATGACTATTTAGATTATAAGCAGCAGAAACCCATCCAAACTCTCAACAAGAAAAGGAGACCTTATTTGTCCCTGTACATGGATGGTACACAAGTAGTCTAGCTTCAGGTGTAGTTAGAACCAGGTGCCTAAAATATGCCCTTAGGACTGAAGTCTCTGTCTCTTGGCTCTGCTTCAGCCTGTATTGACTTCATTCTCAATTTACTTCTTCCCATTGCTAGTTATAGTTGACAGGCTCAAGAATCCTGGTGGAAAAAATAGCTTCTCTTTTCCAACAGTTCCAACACAAGTCCAGAATTACAGCTCATTGGTGTGGCTTTAGTCATATGCCTATTTCGGAATCAATTATGATAGAGAGAATGGAATGCTCCAATTGTCAGGTTTGCCACTGATTCTTTACTAGGACTGGGAGTGAGATTAGCCCCCCAAGAACCACAAAAACTGAGAGTGGAAGAGGGGAAGTTTTCCAAAGGAAAACTTGAGTGCTGTAACCAAGAAAAGAAGAAATGAACACAGGGCAATCTAATTCTGCCAATGAGTGTTTGGGGAACCCCAAGTGGTCCAAAACAACCTTAATATGGGCAGCGTTAAGGACGAGACTAGGAATTAGAATGGGAAGCCAACTTGGGGAAACTTTCGAAGGTCTTAAATGCTGGCCTGAGGTCATGGTTCTTATTTGATGGGTTAGAACAGGCATCAGCAAACTCTTTATTCAAGACTATCTGGTAAATGTTTTAGGCTGTGTGGGTCATATGATCTCTATCACAACTACTCTACTGTTGTAGTGTGAAAACAGCCTTAAATAATACATCAACAAAAGAGCATGGCTGTATTGTGATAAAATTTTGTTTATAAAAATAGGCAATGGTTTGGATCTGGCCTGTGGGCTGTAGTTTGCAGATCCTTGGTTAGAAGAAGCTCTTGAAGGCTTTGAGCCTATAAATGGTATCATCAGAATTATGCCTCGGAAAGATACATCTAGCTCTCAGATGGAGAACAGATTAGAGAGAATGTCTGAAAGTGGGAATAAAAATTAGGAGGCTGTTGCAACGGTCCAGATGTTTGTACTGTGAAGAAACCAATATTGCTTTTATGAGCCAAATGTACCTGGGAGTTTGGCTTCACAGACTAGCTGGCGCACATCTGGGCCTGTGTGTCCTTAGCTGACCTAGATTCTCAACATCTTGCCAGTTTAGCCACCTCTGAAATCCTAGCCACCTCTGAAATCCTGTGTCAGAGTTTGTAAATTATCTTGGGAGCCTGATTATTCCTTTTCTTTGCTCTACAGTGTTTTGATTTTGAGGACTAAGTCTGTACTATTTGTATGAGAGGGAAAAATCAATAGAAAGAGAAAGTTTAATAAAAAAAAATACATTCTCCATTGACTTTAATTAACTTGGCCTTAGGTTTACAACTTGGGCAAGTATGGAAAATGAAAAAAAAAAACCCTTACATTTTACCTTGTACACCAAACTTTTTAAGAATAAAATCTCAAATTAAAATCCATATGTTATGAGCAATTTTTTTCCCTGCAGAAAGTTGAAGAAAAAGAATAAGAAAGGAATGAAAAGAGATTCCCTTGTAGGATCTGACAGAATAGGCTGGCACTTCTAATTCCTGTGGTAAACGACCAAGTACCAGAATCAGGTCAATAATTTATCAGTGTCAGAGAACCCTTCTATTTTTCTCAGATGGTCATGGCTTTGGTGTCTTCTTCAGTCTCATGACTTAAGACGCACAATCTTTGAAACCTGTCTGCACCAGCTTGTCTCTTCAGCACCAATGCTTTCTGCCTTGGGGGCAGGCTTCTCTTATAGGGAGGAATAAGAGGAATGATGTGGGTACCTGGCTTCTGCCAGATGCCTGCAGAAAAAGCCCATGAATTTGTGGACAGTTCACATGACATACTTGTGAGATTTTCCTGTCATGTGAAGTGACACATGGCTATCGGTAGACACAGGCATTAATGTAATATATAATAAGTACACATGCACACATGCGTATGGTTTACCACACGTTCCATAAAATAACACGTGCATTCAATTGCACAATAGATACATGCATGAACATCTGTTCTCGTACATACAGCACAAATAGATATAATCAAGTAACTGTGTCACACAAATGTATATACACTAGTTTTATTTCTCTATGTGTATATAATAGGTATTTAGACAGTAAAAATCCATGTAAGACTAAAAATTCATTTAGAACTAAAAAGATACACACGTCTATATTCATTATATGATCCAGTTCCCCTCAACTCTTGAACATACTCCTTCTAATATTCTGTCCTTCCATCATTATATTCAAGTTATTCCTTGTTTTTCCATAAATGTCAGGTACATTCCTCATCTCAGGGTCATTGACCGGTTGTTCCCTGTAACTGGAAAGCCCTTCCCAGCAGATATTATATAGACTCTTCCCTCACTTCCTGTAGGTCTTTGCTCAAATCAGCTATTCAATGAAATCTACATAACTACCCTGTTTAAAACTGCAACCCATCCACTGTAGCCATATTTCTGTTATTAGTCCATTACAGCACTTACCATCTTTAAGATATCATATAATTTACTTATTTATTATACTTACTTTTTTATCATTGCATCCTCACCTTTCCACTGGAATATACTCTCTAGAGGGGGCAGGACTATAGGATATATTTAGGACATATCCCTAAATCTCTCTCTTTCTCTACACACACACACACACACACACACACACACACACACACACACACCTTTGTTGGGCCATATTCATATACCAACAGTAGCAACATCCATTCCTATAAACATGCTATATGTGTATGTGTATATATATATTCAAAGAAACAGACACACTAGTAAAGGTGCGTGTGTGTGCTGAAAGTATGTGCTCCTGTTGAGTGTGCTCAGTAACTCATGGCAATTACTGATTCTTCACTGCCTAACAAAGTTTCTGGCTCATTACAGGATTCAATAAATATAACTGAATAAATTCATGAATGTAAAGAGTCCACACCAGTTTATCTGGGACCACATCCATTAATCATGACCACAGACCTCCTCTGTCCCACGTTAGGATATGGAAGGAGCTAGATTGGTGATTCTATGCACCCCAGCTACAGGAACCTATTATGAGAGCCCATAGCAAGACAGGTTCAGAGTGACAAGAAGTTTTGGAAGAGAAAAGAAACTGATTGGACGCTGGGAGATAGATTTTGAACTCCAAGAACTATGTTGATTTCCAGAACCTAAAGGTTAGGAGTTAACTCTGTCTTCTATTAAACTTGATAACAAACCAACACAGAATTTCAACTTTGAAAACATTGCTTTAAGGTGAGGTAGAGGGAAGAGGCAGAACTGCTTTTAGTACTTTAGATCTGGGCTCAAACATGTCTGTCTCTTTTAAGATTTCTATCAGGTTCAACCTGGGGAATATGAACTAGATGGAAAGTTTCAAGTCAGAAGCCTTGACTTTTGGAAATTTAAGAAAATATAAAATGTCTCATACCTCTCTTCTCTGTTTTCTACATCACTGTGTGTGTGTGTGTGAGAGAGAGAGAGAGAGAGAGAGAGAAAGAGAGAGAGAGAGAGTCTGTGCACATGCACACATGCCTGTGTGTGGTATGGTAGGAAAATGTTTGAGAGGTATTTTTATTTTTCTACTACTGCAACAAAGAAACCAAGTCAATATCTGAGCCTTTCCTGAGCAGCTGGATAGATACAGCCCTTTGAAGATTCAGGGCACCCTTGATACTCCTTGAGACTTCTCTGGAACCATCAGAAATTGAGTTGTCCCATCTGGCTTTCTGACTGCCTTGTGACTTCTCTAGAGATGGGGCAAATTTCCAAGTCCTAATTTCTCTCATATCCCTTGCTCTTTGACCTAAAAAATATCTTTGAATCAATAATGAGGCATAACTATGGTGATCGTGTAATTTATTGTCTAAACTAGGACACTTTTGAGAATAAAGGGGCAATATTGTTAGTTATGTCTCTTCTTCTTGTTCTTCCTCCTCTGCATCTTTCTTTTATTCCTTATTTATTTACAATATTGTTGACTACCTACTGTGTGGCAGCTGTGTAAGTCCTTAGACACACAATGCTCTGCAAAAATAACACTGTATCTTCATGGAGCTTTTGAGTTTAGGAATGGAGAAAGATGATGACTCATTCTTTCAACACACAGTTCTTATAATTCTTTCAACACATAGTTCTTCTATATAATACTGTGTGTTTGGCATTATTTTAGATACTGGGACAGAGTAGTGATCAAAATAAAGTCTCTGCCCTTATGAAACTTATAAATGCACATAAATGTGTAATTACACACTATGATTTGTTCTCTGAGGGAAAGGTATGTGATGCTAAGAAAATTAAGTAACACTCAGTTCTAGTCTGGGGGTCAGGATCGACTCCTCCAAGGAAATGAAGAGTGAAGAGTTAACTACATGAAGGAGAGTGGAAGGGTAGAGTGGTAATGTTTAAGGCAGGGAGGACAGCATGTGCAAAGGCCTTGAGGCAGGAAGAAACATGGCATATTCAAGAAACCAGGGGATTGCAGTACAGGGACATGGTGGAGGTGGATAGTGGGTGACATGATATGGGTCTGGAGTAACCAGGGAACAGACCTCCCAGAATTTCCGGACCGGAGTGAGGCTCCACTTCCCACTTAGTTGTCCAGGGAGATGGTATGCATCAGAGAGTTCCTGGGGTACTACAGTGTGGCAGATTCAAGGGAAGGTGCTGCACAGAATGCTCGGGAAGATGAGCCTGAGTGTAGCCTTACATACAGACTCTACCGCTCTGATAAGACACAAAGAACAGTCAGATGCCTTCCTGTGTGGTGACACACAGGAAAGGAAGTGGCAGTGAGAAGTGGTGGGACAGAGGAGGTCTGTGGTCATGATTAATGGATGTGGTCCCAGATAAACTGGTACAGACCATGACTGGAGGTACTGTTTATATTCATGAATTTATTCAGTCATATTTATTGAGTCCTATAATGAGCCAGAAACCTTGTTAGGCAGTGAAGAATCAGTGATTACCATGATAGATACTGTTTTTGCCACCAAGGGAATGACATTCTGCTGGACAGAATAGGTCTATGCATCATATTTTAAGAGGAACCACGAAAACTAGAGTCTAGGCCTGACAAAAATCATAAAGAATCTAGACATGAGAGCCTATGAAGAGATTTGAAGATTAAAGGTCAACAAGGTGATTGTCTTTTTATTCTCCATAGAAGACAGTGCAGGGATATTCTGTATTATTTCAGGAGGTGGGAGTTGAAGCAGGGGATACGAGTTTTGAAGTGGTCTTGCCATTGGCAACTACGTGGATGGAAATGGAGGGTATTATGCTAAGTGAAATTAGTCAGAGAAAGACAAAAATCATATGACTTCACTCATATGAGGCTTTTAAAAGACAAAACAGATGAACATAAGGGAAGGGAAACAAAAATAATATAGAAACAGGGAGGGGGACAAACAGAAGAGACTCATAAATATGGAGAACAAACTGAGGGTTACTGGAGGGGTTGTGGGAGGGGGGATGGACTAAGTGGGTAAGGGGCACTAAGGAATCTACTCCTGAAATTATTGCATCACTATATACTAACTAATTTGGATGTAAATTTTAAAAAATAAAAAATAAAGTTAAATTAAAAAATAAAAAAATAAAAAAAAAATAAATGAAGTGGTCTGCTCTGATAAAAAATAATAATAATAAAGAAGACTGATTTATTTATTTATTTGTTTGTTTGTTTATTTATTTATTTATCTAGAGAGAAAGAGAGAGAGCGTGTGCAAGTGGAGGAGGCACAAGGAGAGAGAGGGAGAGAGAGAATCCCAAGCAGGCTTTGTGGTGTTAGTGCGGAGCCCAGTGTGATCTAAGCCGAAATCAAGAGTTGGACACTCAACCACTGAGCCATCCAGGTGCCCCAAAGAAGACTGTTTTCATGGTAGAAGAGTTTTGGGATATAGCAAGGTCCCCGTTGATAGGGAATGCTTAAAGTTTGGACTGGTGGCCATCCACTGTAGGTACTCCAGTAGCAACTGCCCACAGGGACAGAAGATGAGCTGAGAATTTGCACTCTACTAAGGGATACAGATATGTGCACAATGCAAAGTAAACTCAAGGGGTGGGGGGGTGAAGAGAGATCATTAGTTGCAACATGGAAGGTTCATGTTTCCTGGTCATACCCTGAATCACTGGGAGCATGTATTATTCAACACGCCATCTCAGAGCTCTGGTAGGTGAAAGGATATCCTCTCAGGTTTGGGAATAGAAACAATAGTCTGAAGGGACATTATGCTGCTCTGTCAGTTCCTGGCCAGGTGGTCCATGGGATGTAAATCTCTTGGATCTGGAACGTTTCAACTATAAATGTTTTTTTTTAGTGTTAAGCTTCTGATTCTATTGGGTAATGTTTAAGCAGTGGATTTCGCTCCCTAATGAAAGTCTGGTGATAAAGTTCACTGGAGATTTTCATTATCATTGAGACTGCTCTTCTTAACCCAAGGCCAAACCTTGAAAGAAATGTGTTCTGAAGTCATTTTGGGAAGGCAAATTCCTCCATCCTCAGGAATGGATATCTGGCAACACTTGGCACTGTTAAAAGGATTTACTGTTTATATGCTAATTTTAGATCTTTGGAAGGGTTGATTGAAGTAGCATTATTACAGTTATCTCCATTCTAGAGATGAGAACCCTGATTCTCAAAGAAGCAACAACTTTGTTCAATAATCTACAGAAAGGACTTGCATCAGTCAGGATAGGCTGGATCATATGGTAGTAACAAACAACTTCTAAATCTTTAGGACATCAAATGATAAAAATTTAATTCCCTTTCATGCTAAGTGTGGAATTGAGGGCCCACCAGGAGACCTGCTCTGCATCATCTTGGTCTTTCTTTGGGACCCCCGCCACCAAGGCAGCTACTGGCCATTGCCATGGCAAGGGGAAAAGAGAATTCAACTCTTAAATCGCCGCTTGGAAGTGACTCACCTGACCTGCTCATATTTCAACGGCCAAACTTAGATCACAGCTAACTTTAAGTGGGTGGAAAATTCAATCCTACCATGTGCCCGGGACAGAGAAGTGGACTATTTGTAAACAGTCCTAGTAACTGCCAAAGTGCTAGCAGTGAGCTTCTGCTCCTAACACATTCTCTCTGTCCTAGCAAATCATGTCCTTTCCACTGGGCTCACTGCCTCTTCATGCTAAGTGTAGAATCAAGGCTGAGGTTGATATAAGCGATTCAACTAGCTGGAAAAATCCTATATTACTTTCTTGCTTCTCAACTTTGTTTCTTGGTATCTTTTCTTTTCCCAGGCCACAGCCTTTTGCATGTTAACATAAGTCCGTTTCCCCTTTCCATGTGACAGTATGGTCTGGTTGGGAGACACTGCTCAAAGCTCCCCTGAGAAAGTTTATGATGAGCCTTGTTATGTTTTCCAAAGTGAATCGTCCAAAGATTTACCTGGAACACAAGTCTAAAGGAATGATAGCTATTCTCTCCATAGAGGAAACACATCTCATCTACCACTGAAACATGCCTCCAGCTCTACCACCAGCATTCTCAATGCATACACACACTTGTAAAACCACATAGATATATAAATTTCCAAGTACATAAAATTACAGGGGATGGGGAGAGACTGACTAGATGAGATGGGCACCTAGACAAAATTGTCAAGTCAGTGGATAATATGTGTCCTTGTTACACTTTGATCTATGGCCCCATTGTGCCACAAAGCCTGTTAGGTTGATGGAAAGAAAGAGCACACAGAAACTGGTCAGGATCTGGACCTGTGCTTGGTGGTCTACATATATTAGCTTATTTACTACTATGCTATCCCTGGACGTCAAGTGTTACTATACAATGAAGAAAGGAAATGAGGATCAAAGAGACTTAGGAGACTGCTTAGAGCTACACATTTAGCAGAGCACGAGTTCAAATGTAGCAGTCACTGTGGAAAACAGGATGGAGGTTCCCCACCAAAAATAAAAAAACAGAATTACCATATGTACAATAATTCCACTACTGGGTATTTACCCAAAGAAAATGAAAACACTAATTTGCAAAGATATATATATTCTCCCTATATTTATTGCAGCATTATTTACAATTGCCAAATTATGGAAGCAGCCCAAATGTTCACTGATAGATGAATGGATAAAGAAGATGTGGTATAGATATACAATGGGATATTATTCAGTGATAAAAAAAATGAAATCCTGCATTGTGACAAAATGGATAGACCTAGAGTGTATTATGTTAAATGAAAAAAGTCAGACAGAGAAAGACAAATACCGTATTATTTACTTATATGTGGAATCTAAAAGAAAAAAAAAGGAGAACAAAAAGCAGAAACAGAGCCACAGATAATGAGAACTAATGGTTGGCAGAGCATAGAGGGATGGGGCAATGGACAAAATGAGTATGGGGGAATCAGATATCCAGGCTTACAGGTATAAAGTTAATATGCCACTGGGATAAAAGGTACAGCATAGAAAATATAGTCAAGGGTGTTATAATAGAGTTGTATGGTAACAGACGGTAGCTACACTTGTGGTGAGCATAGTATAATGTGTTGTCAAATCGCTATGTTGTATACCTGAAACTAACGTAACATGGTGCATCAACTATACTTTAATAAAAAATAAATTAAAAATAATTCAAACCTAGATTTGGCTGACTCCCAAATGCAAGCTTTTTCCTTCCTTCCATCCTCCCTCCCTGTCTCCCTTTTCCTTCTTTCCTTCCTCCTTTCCTTTCTTCCTTCTTTTCTCTCTCTCTTTCTTTACATGCATTTCTGCCTCTTATTGATTGTAGGGCTCGTCCCTGAGAAGCTTAGCTAACTAACCAAAATGCAATCCCCTAAAGAAATGCCAACAACAAGGGCTAAAACTGGGCAATTTCATCATGCAAATTGGCCCAATCCACTGTATATGGGTGGAACATAAGTAGTATATGGTGGCATTCATGATTCAGGCGACCATTTGTCACAGAGCCGGGTTGTGGAAGAGGAGTTCCACATAGGTTCTATTGTGCACCTATGCATGCAGTACACAACCTGCACAACTGTAAGTGGTAGGTTTGCCTGGACAAATGGTTGAGAAATGTAGATAGAACTTAGCTTTCCATGGATGACTGTGGGCAAGGGTTGGCATGGTTTCAGGGCCCAGCCAAGCCGGTTGGTTTGAGAGCTGAACTCCATTACCAACAAGAAGTACACTGCTATTTAGGAAAGAGAGCCAACGTTTCTTCATACACACCAAGCAAACACACACAATATAAGGACTCAACATTTAAAGTAGATCAATCATTGCTCAAGATAGGCAGAATGTTTAATTACTTGGAATTGCAAAGCTGTCAATGGGACAATGACCAAAACAAATGACCTGCTTAGCTACTTGGAAATGGTGATGCCTGAGCTTAATCTTGAAAATCTTGTGAGTTAGTCATGAAAAGTTGGAAAAGACACTCCAGTAAAAGTGAGGGGTATGTGCTAAAGCACAGAAACAAAGAGAAGGCACTTCCGAGTCCAATGTATTTCAGTGTGATGAAAGGAGGTTGTGCTGAGATACGATGCTAGAAAAAGGAGGCACGAGCCGGATTATGAAGGACCTTTTATGTTAAAGAATTCAAACATTATCCAAGGTTAAGAAGAGGTCAGTGCAGTGTTTTGAATAGAGGAATAACATAGTCAGATTTTTAGTTTAGGTAGACACCCTGGTCACAGAAGACAGATTTCTAGGACTGAGGAAGGGGACACAGATTGGGACAGAGAGATCAGTTAAGAAACGTACATAAATCCAGCACCAAAATGGAACAAGCTAAGGGGTTATGGAGACTAAGAGAAAGACAAAAGATTGTTTAAATAATAGTTCCACGGGACTTAATAATTTGCAGGGTGTGGGGTGGGAAGGGATGAGAGAAATCAAGGATGAATCCTACATTTATGGCTTGGGGAAGTATGAGAGAGGTGGCACATTTAAGCAAATGAGGAACAAAGGGGAGGAGCAGGATGGGGATGGAGGAAGTGCTAAGCTTCCCTGGGGATATCCAGTACCTACAGGAAGTACCCATGGAAATACACAGATACACCATGGGAAGTCATGCACATGAGTGTTGCCCATGACAGAGGTGTGGGATTTGTATCTCCAAGGTAGAGTTGGGACTCATCCAAGCACAAGCCACGGTTGAAGCCACAGAAGTGGTGAGATCGTTCAGAAAGAGCATGCAAATTGAGAAGGTGGACACAGACATGACTCCAGGGAATACCAGTGTGTGTGGTATGGGCAGAGAAAGAGAATTCTGGCAAAAGAGATACAAGGGAGTGATCAGAGAAATGAGAGAAAGGCCAGGGGAGTGGAGGGTCACAGAATGCCAAGGGAAGAGAGAGAGCCAAGGAAGGAGTGTGCAATGAGATTAAGTGTTGCAGAGAAGGCAAATAATGTAAGGACTAAACAATTTTATGTGAAGTTAGTGGAGATACAAGCCAGACTAGGTGTAGACAGGGAGTGTAGACTGTTCTGGAATTTTCCAACCTATGTGCATAAGGACCTTTGTTAAATTTAAAATAAGCATGTAAATCCCCACATGATAGTAATTATTCCTTTTTCAGCCAACAGTTGCCCCTTGCCACTTCTGGGTCCTTTATCCTGTATGTTTTGCCGAAACTCCAGACATTCCCGGCTCAGTGGCTATAGCTCCCGGGACTGCTCTTTTAAGGAAGAGTCCATGTGAGGCAAAGTGTAAGAAAGGTTGTCTCTAAAAGACTGAGTGTACTCTTTTCTTTCCAAGATGGAAGAGAATGCAGCAGCTTATATAATAGTATCAACGAATACTTCTGTTATTAAAACATGAGGTACATATTTACCTGTCATTCCTACAATTCTCACAGGGCTGAGGGAAAGCCATCATCATCTATGTTCCTGCTTCTCTGTCCACCAAATTCAAGTGGGAAAATACGTTTCCAAAATTATATTAATTTTAATAAGTATGTTAAATAAAAAGTTAAAGCTCTGCTTATATCAACAATCACATTTGCGTTTGTTTAGAAGTTGAAAACTAGAATCTGAAATCAGTTAAAAATTTAAAGTACTTTCAAAGATTTATTTAGTCATGAAGCTTCAAACTACTGGTTTTGGAAAACAGATTATTATTTGTTTCTTTTTGACCATGATTATTCTTGACTAAGCCAAAGAAACAGATTACAAACCAGAAACAATTGCCTTCCCCTGACCCCACCCCTATACATCCATTAATGTGGTATGGAATGTAGCTTAGAAAGCAGATTCTCTCCTTAGACAAAGGGTCAACCTATCAGAGCCTTGGTTTCTTCATCCTTAAATGGAGAGAATTATCTTTACCTCATAGGATTGTTAGGAGAATTAATTAGAAAATTAGCACAGTGCCCGGCACATAGACATCCCATAGATGGTAGCTCTATTAAATGCTCATGTTGAGATTTATTAGTCATTCATTGTAGAGGGAAAAATTTTAGCTTTATAATGGAGTGATCAGATTTAGCCTCATTAATCACACAGCAGCCTGACATTATGACATTATACTCCTAACATTTCTGAAGGCATATGGAATGCTAAGCAACACCATTGAAGTATTCTTGCAAAAAAAGCCGTATTTAAGTTGAATCTAATCAAGCTTTTAGTCTTAACTTCTAGACTAAAGGAAACGGGTAACTGAGGAAACAGTTCATGACATCACAAAGAAACCATGAGAAAAATCCAGAATGTGGGTATTTAGAAGGCAACTGACCTGGTCTCTTCAAAAAAGTGTGTCCTAAAAAAAAATGTTTGTGTGAAGGGGACTGTTGTAGAGTAAAGGAGACAAAAGACATGTAACAAACAAAATGTATGAACCTTTATGGATTCCAGCTTGAGAAAAAAAACTATAAAATATATCTTGGGATCAGATGGGAAAATTTTGAATAACCAGTCATTAGATGATGGTTATTAATTTTTTGGATGAATTAATGGCATTGAAGTTATGTAGACTAATGCTTTTACTTTTGAGAGATACAGGTTGAAATATTTAGGAGTGAGATTTCATAATGTCTATAATTTACTTTCAGCAACAATGTAAACATATTCTTTGTATATAAATAGAGATATAAAGTAAATATGGGAAGATGTTAATAATTATTGAGTCTAGATGGTGGTTATATTAGTACTCATTGTACAATTCTTTCAACTTTCTGTATGCTTGAAAACAATAATAAATGTTTAAAAGAAAAATGGAAAATAAATCAGTTAGTAAGATAGTAACAGCCAAACTGATTTAATGAAAAGGTAACAAATTTAGCAACAGAATCTCAGCAAAGTATCCATAGCACAGAAAGAAAGTTTTTGTATATTTTTATACAAATATGGAATGCTAAAAAATAAAACATATATAAAATAAAAAGAATGTTACATAGCATAGGCAATTTCATAACTGATTTAGTGAAAATACATTCAGCAAGCCAAGGATCTATCTGGCAATAACTTGAATTTCCTCAATTGGCTAATACTGAGAACTCTCCAGGTGATGATAACTCTATTGCTCCCTCTTTTGGAGAGGAATGTAGAATCTGTCTCCCTTTTATTTTCTCCCCTCCTTTTTTTTGACCATTGCAGCAAGAGTGGGCAGAAACTTTTTTCATCCACCCACCCATCCATTTACCCATCATTCATTCACTCCAGCCCCAGTGCTGGGGACATGGAGGTGGAGGAGCCCACAAGAGATTGTGGAAAACCAACATGGGGATGAGTAGCCACAATGCAGTATACTAGGGGCTATTAGGAAAGGCTATAAAAAATGCTTTGGGGTATTGAAGAAGAAGTGAGCTCTGGCTAGGGAGTTTAAGAAAGTTAAATTTAAAGTCAATTAATGTGAGAAATCAAGGGGAAATCAAATGTTTTTGTTTTAGAACTCCGTTTAAATTTATCTACCAATGTTTTATATCTATTTCATTTTATTTTATTTTTAATTGTTTTAAGCTTATTTATTTTGAGAGACAGAGAGAGCAGAGGAGGGGCAGAAAGAGAGGGGAGAGAGAGTCCCAGGCAGGCTCCATGCTACTAGCATGGAGCCTGATGCAGGCAGGGCTCGAACTCACGAACTGTGAGATCATGACCTGAGCTGAAACCAAGAGTTGGATGCTTAACCGACTGAGCCACTCAGGCACCCCATATATGTATTTATTTTAAATATTTTTCTGTTGCAGTATTTTACAGGAAACATAAGACTCAATGAAAATTTCTGGAAGTCCTTCTCTGCATAGTTCCCTTATTTCTAGTATATTGCCTTGCAAATTCTAGCTACCATAGCAGCTCTGATTTCTTATCTATGTTTCCTTTGCCCACAGAGACCAATGCTTTCTGTTTGGGCTCCACTTCTGTGGGCAGAACTTTAAAGAGTATTTATTCCCTTACAGAAACATAGGATGAATGTGGAGTTTACCTTATGTACTTCTCTGCTCTCAAGATAAAGTTCTGAACTCTTAGTTGTCCAATGCCCGAAAACAGTTGCTTCACATAGTTCATCCTATTCTAGAGTTGCTTACAGTGGGACAGTAAAAATAATACCCATTAATTTATCATGGTTGAACTTCATGACTATTTAAAAGGTTACAGGAGAGTATTTTCAAGCCCATTTATAAGGTAAAGAGAAGATAGGTAGATGATAGATAGATGGACAGACAAGAGATATAAAATACATATATACATATTATATGCATATCACTATATCACTGCATATAGTGATGTATACAAAACATGTGATATATACAAAAATATGTATATATGTGCATATACTATGTGTTATTTTACATTTCCCTCAATGTATTCTTTCAGAGAGATGTTTTAAAAGGGCCCTATTTATTCTTCACCTGGTTTAAACCAGTTTGTAGAAATAAAAGAACAAACCTCTCAGGATGGGAGAATTTGTCAGCGATGCCTCGCTGACTATGGGATAACATCTAAACCCCAGTGGCATTGAATCTGAGCCCTCCTCACACTCTGGCCTCATTTCCTGTCATTTCATATCCCCCTCCAGCCCCGGTACCCTTTAGGGCCCCTAGAAATCTACTTGTGACTTCCCAAATATGTCATACTCTTCCACACCTCCATGCCTTGTGTATGTCATTCTCTCTGCTTGGAATGCCCTTTATTTCTTTTCCTTCTTCATTTTCATTTTTTTTTTTAAGGAAAATTGTTTCATCTTTTCTCCAAAGGCCATCTTCCTCACCAGAAAAGCTAAATACTCTATTTCTATTAAAGTATTGTCTTCTTTCTTCTAATATTTCACTTATCTCAGTGCATTGAAATTACATTTTTATGATCAATCTCCCTACATCCCATCCTCATTAGATTATAAAATCATAGCAGGATCATGTCTTATTAATTGGTGTATTCCCATCACATTCACTGTAAGTGGCACATAGTAGGCCCCCAATGAGTGTTTGCTAATAGATGAATTAATAAATATATACATGGTGAAATGAAAATAGGTATCTCTGTTTTCTAATGATAATTACTCCTAACCCCAGGACAGTAGGATCTAAAGACCAAGTCACATGTTTCCTATGCTGTCCAACCTCCACTCTTTTGTCTCCTGGTTGCAGATCTGAATTGTATTATTTCTCAAAGGCCATTAAGAAGCCTTCAGAGAAAGCACAAGAGATTACCTCCAGTGCTGGTTTGCAATAATGTCCTTTTGTTCTCAGATAGTCTCCAGTTGACAGCTATCAAGGTTGTTCTAATTTGTGTCACACGGGCCATCTACAGGGAACATTTTGGAATGGGGAAGGTTCAAGAGATAGAAAAAAAGTAATGAATATAAAGTGTAAATGCCATAGTAAAGTAATAGAGACATATAATAACAGCAAGGGAAATTTGACCTTCTGGCCGGAAACTCGATCGTGAACCAATTGGAGAACTTTAGAAAATTGGATCAGCCTCAATAGTCACAGAGTAAACATGGGAAGTGCAATCCAGTCTTATTAAACATAATGCACACTTAATGCATAATTTTATTGCAACCAATTTCATGCTACTGCTTTAAATGAAGCTGGGTTTACTTCCACTGCACCAGTCCACTACCATTAGTGCCTCTTAAGAGAACAGCAAGGCCAGTAAACTGTTACTGGTCTGATCTCTTCCTCAGCCCATACTTTCTGCTTCATAAATTCACCCTGCTCCCACAGCTTGTACTGAGATCTTGTCTCCATTCAGTACATGGCTTTTGAAACACTACACTGTTTTGGCAAGTTGTTTGCATACGGGAATGCTATAGCATTTCCATTTTATGCCAGCGTGTACAGCAGTCAACCTTTGTCTTGGTAGAGTGTTTGCCTGAATCCCAGACCTAAACGCTGGGGTTTCTATTATCTGTAAATTCAGTTTGGGGCAAAGGTAGCATCTGCATTGTGATTAGAAGGGGGATGCAATTATGAACCCACAGTATACATTCTCTCCATATCTTGGGGCTAATTTTTTCTTATCAATATTAATTTTGGAAAATATGCCCTTAAATCATTCAGTTTGTCTCCCTCTGGGGTCTGGTCTTCATGTGTTTAAATATAATGGGATAGAATTTTGAGCCTGCCTAGTGACTTTGAGGTCCCAGTTCTTCTGTAAAATGTTTGCTCTCAGGAGGTCACTAAAACCTCCCTCAGCCTCAATTTTTTCATCTGTCAAAAGAAGCTCAGTCAACCTTGAGCAAAAGAAGAGGGCAGGCTGCAAAAGCACTTTATAAACCCAAAAGTTGATGCGTATATTATTATAATTTAAAAATATCAAATGGGATGCGTTATGAGCCAACACAACCCTGGAAAAGCCACACTCCTTTCTGTAACCTAATAGACACTGGATTTCTAAAGACATCGAAAAACATATTGGACATGTTTTAATTCTTGTACAGAATTCTCAATTCCTGTCTCCAAAACCAACTCTGAAATAAAATATTTGTATTGAGACAAAATTTCTGCAAATATTTTCCACCTGCTGTAGGATGAGAAAGCAAATGACACCCAAGTCTATGGACATAGGCAACAGTAGCAGAATGTCTTCACAGATCTCTGGGGCTTTTAAAATCCTGTACAAAGCTTTGCTTTCCCCTCGAGCAACTCACCACCCACAGGACTCCTTTGAATGTGCCTTTTTTGCAGGAGCCTTGAAGAGCTGTTGCACTGTGGATTGTGGTGGCCTCATGAGAAGTCCTCTTGGGGATGCCACAGGAGATCCCGAAAGAAAATTACTGATCTGCATTCTAAATTCTGGATTCATCAATATTTCTTTTCTTTTTTTAATTTAGTACCTTTTTTTTAAAAAAACATACTTTATTGCCAAATTGGTTTCTATACAACACCCAGTGCTCATCAATATTTTAAAAAACATCTATAGAGGTGGAAACTGCTTCCAGATAAACATTAAGCTCAGTTAGGGTTTTCTGCATTTACCAAAACCGACCTAGTATTGTAAGGGGAACAGTGTTCTGGTTGTACATCATGCTATGGGTCTTCAAAAACATAAATAGAAGCTGTTGCAGCACAGTATTGAGTGGGAGCTGCGTCCCTGGGGAAAGTGAGGCTAATTTGGGGAAGGCCAAAGTGGGCATAGGCTACAAATTCCCTTTTCCTCTGAGATCAGTAACATTCTTACATTGCTTTCTTTCTTTCTTTTTTTTTTTTTAATTCCTTGAATATATACTCTGTCCAGTACCAAATGGAATTGGAGGCTTATTGGTTTGTTCACCAACAAACATCTGCTGAGCCGAGGATATTGTTGGCAGGCCCCGTGCTAGGCCTTGGGAAGCAGTGCTGATTTTTTACTGAAGAATGTATAATCTATAGTGAGATGATCCAGACCCGAAAATGACATAATGGAAGATAGGGCAAAATAACAGCCACAAAGAGAGGTTACGTTCAAGGTTCGAGAAGTTCAGAAGGGAGCGAGGTCATCCCAGCCAAATAGAGATTTATTTTGTATGATGTCAAAATTAGTTATCATTATACTATTATTATTATTATAGTCTCTAAAAACTCTTTCCAGATTAAAATTATAACTTAAAAAAAATTTTACATCACTCGGGGGCATCTGGGTGGCTCAGTCAGTTGAACGTTCGACTCTTGGTTTGGGCTCATGATATGATCTCACGGATTTGTGGGTTCAAGCCTCGCACTGGGCTCTGCACTGGCAGTGCAGAGTCTGCTTGGGATTCTCTCTCTCTCTCCCTCTCTCTCTGCTCCTCTCCTACTGGCGCTGCTTCTATCTTTCTCAAAATAAATAAATAAACTTTAAAATAAAATAAAAATAAAAATTATACATCACTTGGTCTAGGGCACATCAAATATCTATGAAAATTCACAGCATCCATACATAACATGATGTACAAAAGCCCCATGTAATCATGTTGTAGCTGGTGAGTACAGTTTAAGATGGCCATTAGGTGATGGGTTGCATGAAATCTGGAGTTTTAATGAACCTGATCTTTGTTGCAAAGGTGGCCAGCTTGCTTTCTGGTCACTTTTCTTCATTCTTGGAAATCATTGTCTATATTTAACACCTACCTCTTTACTTTTCCTTCTCTCTCTTCTTCTTCCTTTATATTTTTAAATTGAGATATTCAAATATCATGAAATTCATCATTTAAAGTATACCATTCAGTGGCTTTTAGTATATTCATAAAGTTGTACAACCATCACCACCATTAAAATCTATAACCTCCAAAAGAAACCCTATACCTCTCAGTCATGACACCCTGGTTCCCCACAAACTCCTCTGTCTCCCTCCTCCCCCAGTCCTAGGCAACCATTAGAAACTTTATCTCTATGGATTTGCCTAGTCCACATATTTTATATAAATGGAATCATACAATATGGCCTTTTGTATCTGCCTTCTTCCACTTAGCATAATGTTTTTTAAAAATTTATTTTATTTATGGGGCGCCTGGGTGGCTCGGTTGGTTGAGTGACCGACTTCGGCTCAGGTCATGATCTCACAGCTCGTGAGTTCGAGCCCCATGTCAGGCTCTGTGCTGACAGCTCAGAGCCTGGAGCCTGCTTCGGATTCTGTGTCTCCCTCTTTCTCTGCCCCTAACCCACTCTCATTCTGTCTCTGTCTCTCTCAAAAATAAATAAACATTAAAAAAAATTTTTTTTAATTTATTTTATTTTTCTTTTAAAGAGAGAGAGAGAGAAAGAGAGAATGCATGAGTGGGGGAGAGGGACAGGGAGAGGGAGAGGGAGAGAGGGAGAGAGACAGAGAGGGAGAGAGAGAGAGAATCTTAAGTAGGCTCCACACCCAGCATGAAACCAGACACAGGGCTCAGTCTCACAACCCTGAGATCATGACCTGATCCTAAATCAAGAGTTGAACACTTAACCAACTGAGCCACCCAGGCTCCCCTCGCATAATGATTTAAAGGTACATTCATGTTGTAGCATGTATCCTTTGTATGGCTGAATAATATTCCATTGTATAAATATAGCACATTTTGGTTATTCATTCATTATTTGATGGATATTTAGGTTGCTTCCACTTTGGGAGTATTAAGGATAATGCCTCTATAATTATTTGTGTACAAGTTTTTGTGTGGACACATATTTTTATCTCTATTATATACATAAAAGTGGGATTATTGGGTCATATAGTAATTCTATGTCTAACATTTTGAGAAACTGTCAGATTATTTTCTTTTTTTAATCTTTATCGATTTATTTTGAGAGAGAGAGAGAGTGTGTGCACATGAGGCGGGGAGGGGCAGAGAGAGAGGTAGAGAAAGAATCCCAAGCAGGCTCTGTGCTATCAGCACACAGCCTGACGCTGGGCTTGATCCCACGAACCGGGAGATCATGACTTGAGCCAAAATCAAGAGTCAGACACCTAACCAACTGAGCCACCCAGGCACCCCTGTCAGATTGTTTTCCAAAGGAGCCACACCAGTTTTCATTGCCAGCAACAATATATGTGGGCTCTAATTTCTCTTTATGCTGGTTAACACTTGTTCTTGTCTGTCATTTAGATTACAGCCACCCTAGTGGGTATGAAATGGTATCTCATTGTGGTTTTGAATTGCAAATCCCTCATGGCTAATGATATTGGGAAATCTTTGACGAGTTTATTGGTCATTTGCACATCTTCTTTGGAGAGATTTTGTATTTCTTTAGAGAAATATCCTTTGCCCATTTTTAATTGGGTTGTCACTTTATCATTGAGTTGTTAAGAGTTCTTAATATATTCCAGATATAAGTCCCTTATCAGATATATCATTTGTAAACATTTTCTTGCACTCTGTGTGTTTTTTTACTTTCTTGATGTCTTTTCAAGCACATACGTTTTTACTTGCAATGAAGTCCACTTTTTCTAATTTTTCTTTAGGTACTGTGCTTTTGGTGGCATATCTAAATAGGCTTTGCCTAACTCGAGGTCACCACAGTTTATCCCTGTTTTCTTCTAAGAGTTTTATAGTTTTTGGCTTCTATATTTAGGTCTTTGGTGTGTTTTAAGTTAATTTTTATAAATGGCATGAGGTAGAGGCCCAATTTCATATTTTTGCGTGTGGATAGCCAATTGTCCCAACATCATTTGTTGAAAAGACCACTCCCCGTTAAGTGGTTTTTGCTCCCCTGTCAAAAATTCACTTTGCTTTTTGATCAACATAAGAAACCTACCAGCAGAGACTTGAGAGAAAGCTACCAAATCATCCTCGACCAGGGGATTAGAGGAGCCTAGGCACCCAGATAGCTGTGCATTGCAGTGAGACTGGGGGAAGACTAACTAAGCCACAAGTAATAAGCAAAAGAAAATATGAGGCAATCTTATGTGAGTGGGTCCGATTGTTTTTTCCATCCTTCTCTAATATTAAGTGTGGGCTACAAGCTAATGGCTGGCAACTGCAAAAATCTTAGAAAGATCTGGTAGCAGAGTATAAACTGATGTTTCTGATGAGAAAGAATTCTTGGGAGTTTTTTGGCATGTGTATGTGCAAACCTTGAAGCAGTACACATTTCATAGACACTAAGGATGAAGCAAGGGAGGAGACTTCTCTCCCCCTCAGCATCCACAGTTGAACAAGATGGCCATTCCCAGACTCAGATGGTCTAGCATCCATACAGTCTATCATACTACATCCATGTAGTTCACAAATATAATGCTATTTTACTTGTTTATTTCAACATATTATACTGTGTCAATTAATTATCTTTCTTTACTCTTGTCTGAAGATTAACTATCAAGGGGGCACTGGCAAGACCTCACCTATTTCATATAATAGACATTCCCATGAGTGCTGGAAAGACTTCTGGAAGGGGGAAGGTTGCGTGTGTGGCTGACTTTAAGGAAGACTAGCCATGATTCCACAACATGCCTCTTTGAGTCAGGAAAGTGGCAACAGAAGGGGACATGACACTCAAACAGGTAGTTCTGACGGCAAATCTATTGAATAGCCCAAGTGGGAGAGAGTCCAGGAATAAAGAGGGCTGTAACAAAGAAAGACAGAAAATAGGACATGTAAGAAAGGATGATAGGAGAAAGCACTGTAGAGAAAACCCAGGATGTATTGAAACTGTTGGAAAGTGTGAAGCATACCAGAGAAGTTTAACCAAATGTGGTCAGAGAAAACCCAGCCATGGTTTACATCATATTTCATATCATGTATCTGCTTTTATATCTTTGTCTCTTATTTATGTGTCATCTACCCTCCACACGGTTCTGGCCCATCTACCTTCTCTAAAATTGCTCCACCCAAGATCACCAGGGACCATTTAACCTTTGTCTTATGGTGTGCATCATCTTCTCTATCATACTGAAGAAGTCAATCAAGTCTTGCCTTTTGACATTCTTTCCTCTCTTGGCCCTTTGCTCTCCTGTTCCCTCCCGATTTTTCTTTCTCTGTCTCCATCTAGCAATCCTTTGAATTCAGAGTTTCAGCATGCTCTACAGTTGATTCACATCTGAGTTTCATATAGTTTGTCCCATAATGAGCTCATCATTTCTTCCCTAAAATTATCATCCTCCTCCAGCATAGTTTGCTGCTGTAAATGCCAAATTGTCTCTTGGACTCAGATTCTCCTTTCCCTATTTATTCTAGGTACATTCTCAGTAACATCTTTCTCCATCACAGCTATGACCATCATTCTCTAATATCTTCAATGACTCCCCGTTATTCACAAGATCAAGCCTGCCTCTAAGGCCTCATTTCTGTTTCTGGGTCTTTAAACCTTGGTTCACAGGGCTCAGGCCCCATTGTGGACTGTAGCTTTGGGATTTTCCTCATGATCTCCATGCTCTAGTCCTGGTTGCCTGCTCATAATCCCAGTTCCTGGATTATGAATGAAAGCATTGCTCCTTCACTCCACCTTGCATATGGACTATTATGCAATGCCTCGCACCGCTATAAGTATTCCATGATTTGATCCACACGACCCTGTCAATACCCTATTTATCCTTACACACACACACACGCACACACACACACACACACACACACACACACACACCATATTCCTTTCAATTGACCTGAAAACCCATTACTTACCCAAATATGTGCCTTTGCTCATGTTAAACATGTAAACACGAGAACATGCATGTACATATATAGCTACATAGATCATGATGACTTAACCACAACAGAAGTCTAAGACCCTTAGGAGTTCTGGTGAGCAAGAAGCTGAATATGAACCAACAGCGAGATGACTGGCCAAAAAAGAGTAGCGCCATTTTGGTTTGAAGGGAGGGAGGTAAATCATGCGTTTACTCTACAGTATTATCAACTGTCTATGCTGGATGCTCCAGATATGATACAGTTCCTGCCTTTTTGAAGTGTAATGTCCATAGGGAAAATAGACATTAAACAATTGTAGCCATAGAAATAGGTATAAAATTAGAAACTGGTAAATTCTATAAGAGAACAGAACAGAGTTCTGGGAAAAACTATAAGAGCTAATTCAGATTGGGAGGTGGGTGTGGTCTCTTGGGGGAGTTACTGAGAGCTGAAGGGAAGAGCAAGGAGAAGCATAAGACGAACAGAATTCTGGGCAGAAGGAATCACATGACAAAGGCCATGTTAAGGAGCTTGACTATTATCTTAGGTTTAATGGGCAATCACTGATGATGGGTCGTAGTGGATAGACATCATCTATTTCATGGTGGTCATACCACCATAGTGTGGACAAGGCATTTCATCCTATTTTGCAAATGAGCTTTAAAAAATGAGTATTGTAGCATAAAAGCATCTGAAAAGGAAGGAAGGAAGCAGGAGGAAGCTGGCAGTCATTAATTTTGAGATGACAAAATGCCAAAAAAAAAAAAAGGCAGAAAAGAAAATAATATTTATTGAGTATTCTGCTGTATGGTAGTCACTGTGCTGGAAACTGTCACATACATTATCTCACCCAACCTTACCACAACCCTGAAAGGTAAGCATTATTTCCATCTTCCAGATAGAGAAATTAAGGCTGAGTGAGGTTTAGTGATTTGCACAATTAATAAATAGTACAACCAGCTTTCAAACCTCATTCTATTTGATGTTAGTGCCCCTTTACTCTCCCCTTTTCACAAGATCATCATTTTCAGATCTCCAAAGGGCTGCCAAATGTCAGAAAGACAAGGCTCTTAGGTTCCCATAGCAAGAGAACTAAAGGCCACATATGCACCTGAGGGTAGAAAGGGTTAAGTTGAAGTGGCATTTGTGGAAACAATGAAGTTAGGAGCCCAGGGAAAGGTCAGATCAGGCAAACAGACCAGGAGGACCAGGGGTCAGCAGAGGAATGCAATTGAGTGTCTGGAAGATGCAAAGGAGAGCCAGTGAGCAGGGGGACCTATTCAATGAGCCAGAAGCTGTGGTAGCCATATGTGCACTCCTCGGACGCTCTTAAAGATAAATATTATCTGGAAATCTAATGCACAGAATAGCGATTATAATTAACAGTAATGTATTCTATACTTGAAATTTGTTAAGACAGTAGATCTTAAATGTTATCAGTACACACACACATACACACCACACACACACACACACACACACACACACACACACAAAGGGTAATTATGTGAGTGGCTTTAGTGTTAATAAATCTTACTGTGGTCATCATTTTGCAATAGTACATGTATCTAACCATCACACAGTAAACCTTAAACTTATGTATGTTATAGGCCAATAGTATCTCAATAAAGCCAGGGGAAAAAAAGAAAAAAGAAAAAAGAAAAGAACCTGCCAGTCAGCTGGGAGTGTAGAGGGTTGGAGCTGACTCTGCTCTCCTCCTGAGCACTCTTCCCCGGCTGGTTGCCAAGCATGATTAGCTGGACTATGGCCTGACCACTGGTACAGGTAGGGTTCCTTGAACAGGCAATCTTTGCCCTGGAGCTTCTCAGTGGATTCTCTAAGACTTTGCCAGATGGCCACTGTAGTCTGAAACTCTCCCTACCCAATCTGCTTTCCAGAAGACCTGACACAGAAGAAGTACACAGAAGGAAAGTAGGAGTCAGGCCACTGGCTTGGACCATCATAATAACGACAAGTTTTCATATAGCACTTATATGTTCCAGATACTGTTCTAGCTGCTTTATGTATATTAATTCATTTATTCCTCACTCTGAGTGAACATTACTATTATTTCCAATTATAGATGAGTATTCATAGAAAAATACATAACTACTCTAAGATCACACAGCTAGTAATGTGTAGAGCCAGAGTTTGTACCCATGCAGTCTGGTATAGAATTCAAGTCTATAACCCTTGAGCTCCAGTTGGGCAGCCCACTTCAAGGTGGTTATAGATAAACAGGAAAGACAAAGGAACAGGCTTTGTAAGGTATTGCATCATGCACAGGGTAGCTTCCTGACCTCTCTCTCATCTTACTCTTCCCCACTTTGCTCCCCCACAATGGCCTTCCTTTCTTTCCCAGAACTCCCTTGGCCCTTTTCTTCAGAACCTTCACAAAAGCAATTTCCTTGGTGCAGGATCCTTCTCCTCACATCCATCTAACTTCTCAGTCTGTCACCATGGCCTTGGGGAACTCTGTCCTGACCGTCATCCTGGGTTCAGTCTCATGTTACATTCACTCATGGCATCTGATACTCTTCTTCTAAAAGAAAATGTAGAATGTATATACAATGGAATACTACTTGGTGATGAAAAAGGATGAATTCTTGTCATTTACAACGATGTGGATGGATCTAGAGGGTATATGCTAAGTGAGATAAGTCAGTCAGAGAAAGACAGATATCATATGATTCCACTCATATGTGGAATCTGAGAAACACAACAGATGAACAAAGGGGAAGGAAAGGGAAAATAAGATAAAAACAGAGAGGTAGGGAAACCATAGAGACTCTTAAATATAGAGAACAAACTGAGGGCTGCTGGAGGGGAGATGGGTTGGGGGAGGGTTAAATGAGTGAGGGGTATTAGGAAGGGCACTTTTTGGGATGAGCACTATGTGTCAGATGTAAGAGATACATCATTGGGTTGTACTCCTAAATTTAGCCAAGATTACACTGTATGTTAATTACCTTGAATTTAAATGAGAAAAAATTCAGGGTGCCTGGGTGGTTCAGTCAGTTAAGCATCCGACTCTTGATCTTGGCTCAGGTCATGATATCATGGTTTGTGAGTTCAAACCCCACATTGGGTTCTCTGCTGTCAGCACAGAGACCACTTTGGATCCTCTGTCCCACTCTCTCTTGCCCCACTCCCCACTTATGTGTGTGCGCATGCTCTCTCTCTCTCTCCCTCCCTCCCTCTTTCAAAAGTAAATAAACATTAAAAAATGTTGTAAATGGGGTGCCTGGGGGGGTCAGTCAGTTAAGTGTCTGACTCTTGGTTTCGGCTCACGTCATGATCTCATGGTTATGTGAGTTTGAGCTCCACATCCGGCTCTGCGCTGACAGTGCAGAACCTGCTTGGGATTCTGTCTCTCTCTCTCTCTGCCCTCCCCTACTCATGCTGTCTCTATCTTTCTCAAAATAAATAAATAAACTTAAAACAATAAAAAATAAATACAATTTTAAAAAGTTTTAAATAAAAAATTCAAATAATAGTTAATGTTTAAAATGTTTTGTAAGGTTCAGTTTTCCAAGATCTGTGTTCGTGATCTATAAAATTAGGAAATAAGTCGAAACGGTTGTGTATAAAAGTGTGTAAGATAAGCTTTCAATGAAGGTTGATCAAATTTTTACAAGTTTAGATCCTTTTATTATTGCATGTATACTTAATAGGATTAACAATTTATAATAACTACTAAAAAAAAAAAAAAACCTCTTAATACAACTCCGGTGAAGTAACTTGTTTGGTAATGACTTACTTGTATTTGTAAAAACACTGACTGGATAGCCCTACCCTGGCAGTGTGGGTCGCAGCCACAAAGTAGAGTAGACAGAGGCTTACCCAGGAAAACAACATATGCCTGAAAATTAGCTCTGCATGGCACAGATGGGCACTGCGTATACCCTAATATCATCACCTCGGGTACGTGAAGAGGACAGTTAACAGTTGGGAGGGAATTTGGGAGAGGAGAGTCAACATGGCAGGTCTGATTACAGAGTCCACTCTAAACCTTCCATCTCTGAGAGTCCCCGAGTCACCTCCCTGAGGCTGGAGCATCCACAGGTCGCCTTTCATCACCCAGAGAATGTGATATTTGATCCTCTTAAGTGAGGCAGCACAGTGGACTGAAACATCTAGAGAGAGAACATGCAGCATATTCTCTGGCTTTGGTTTGGTCTTCGTCCTTGCCCTCCTTGCCCACATCACCTGCCCTGATTCCTTAGCTGAGAAGTGACGAGATAGACTAGATGATCCCCAGGGCCTTTAATTGTGCGATTTATAGGCCATTATTTCTTAGTGTGACTATTCCGTCCTTTCAGATTCCCACCCTCTTTAATGTCACAGGTCTTTTCCTTCCTTATCAGTGATCAACACAATGGAAAACTGACCTTTGGGGTACAGCAGTGCAAGATTGAATATCCTTGCCTAATAGAACTATAGCTTGAAAGAACTGTAATGGAAAAAATTTATTTTCCATAAGACTGTAAATTTTTTAAAGCTCTTACATAAAAGTTGTTTATTTTATTTATTTCAAGAGTGTCACCGATGGAATTATTTCCACTCTACGGATGATGAAACTAAGGTTCAAGGGGGAATGTAATATGCCCAAGGTGTCGGGGCTGAAGTATTTCTGGGGTTGGAACCAGCTCAGTAGCTTAGCAGTGTTGTTATTATTGCATGTCACCAAGTAGAGTCAAAGAACACATATTTAAACAGTATTAGTACACAGTGAGTGTGTACATAAACTTGATCACTGGCCTTATACATTCAAGTAGTAACTGAGAACTGAAAATGAATGATTTCATTCCATGAATTATTTCACTGAAAAACCAATTCATTAAGAAAGTATTTATTTGTATGAGAATTTAGCAAGTGAAAAATCTGGGGGTTGAGGGGATGGGTGAAATAAGGGATGAGTGAAACAGGTGATGGGGATTAAGAGCCCACTTATGATGAGCACTGAGTAATGTATACAATTGTTGGATCACAATATTATACACCTGAAACTATTATAACACTGTATGTTGACTATACTGAAATTAAAAAAAATTTTTTTTAAATCTGTATATTCTTGCTATGAGTGTACTTAATATAGAAAAAAAAAAAAAAAAACCTCTGCCCCTTCCCTGCTCATGCCCTGTCTCTCTCTGTCTCAAAAATAAACAAAAACATTAAAAAAACAAACAAACAAACAAACAAACAAAAATGCCTGGGTGGCTCAGTTGGTTAAGCATCTGACTTCAGCTCAGGTCATGAATCTCACACTCCGTGAGTTCAAGCCCCACGTCAGGCTCTGTGCTGACAGCTCAGAGCCTGGAGCCTGCTTCAGATTCTGTGTCTCCTGCTCTCTCTGCCCCTCCCCTGCTCATGCTCTGTTTCTGTCTCAAAAATAAATAAAAACATTAAAAAAAATTTTTAAAGGAAAAAAACCCCAAGGACACATGTTTCAGTCACTCAAGCTAAAAATTTCCAGTATCTCAGCCTTTACAAGTAGTTACAAAGTAATATACATAAGTAATGGGGAAGAAAAATAAATTCGGGGAAAAATCATTTTGATGTCCACCTTTCAAAGAGTTATTGTTTGAAGTCAGATTTTTAAAAAATCCTGAAAAACACCTTTTTTTTTTCCCCTCTCTTGGCTGAATGGGCATTCTGTTGGAGTGGAGGTTGGGTGAGAAATGTTTTTTCCTGAAAAAAAACGTGGTTTAGACACAGGCCGGGGCTAGGTTTTCTCATATCATTGGTCTCTGGGAGATGTAGAGGAGTTACGTTACCTGTCTGGGCCTCATTCTCCCTATCTGTAAACTGGGAGTACCTTGTCAAATATTTAGATATATGACCAACATAGATATAATTACATTAATCCTTGTGTGTAAGATTTTAGACGTTGTCAGTGCTTCCCCATTCATTACCTTATTTATTTTCTCCCAAATCCCTGTAAGGTAGGTAAGAAGGATGTGCATGTCCCTTTGGTAGACAGGGAAAGTGTCTAAGTGAGGTAGATGGATTTGCCAAAGGTACATCGCCAAGATGGCGTGCAGCCAGGACTTGACCTCGGGTCCGACGGCTCTAAACAGGTATGTGTTCCATAGTGCCACGAGGTGCTAATTCGCACAGGCAAGCTACTGAACAAAAGCTCCATGTTTCCTTTCTAACATACAACTTTTGGGCAGGATGTGTAAGGTGCCTGAGCTTGGTGAGAAAGGCATTTATGTGAAAGAGGTGTCTGTGCATTAATGCGGTGAGTGAGAAGCCGAACTAACATCTAATTTTAGTATGCAGCTAGTGCGATGTTCCTGTTAATCGTATTCAGTCAGGCTGACTGAGGAGAAAGGAATAAAATAAACATTTCACTTAACCTTTACAATTCGTATATTTTGATTGTCCCACCAGCTTAGAATACCATCCCCCCTGTAATTGCCAGCCATTTTCTATGCTCTCCACACACTCAGCAGCTTTTTCGCTCTGAGTTCTTTGTCTCCTCCTCCTCTTCTACCCTGTTCTTCCCCCTTTTCTACCTCCTGTCAATCCTCACGCCCACTGACTTCAGGCCAAGTCCCCTGTCTGTCCTCTTCTCCTTTGTCCTTGTAGGCATGAAGTAGCTCGACTGGGGTTGGAATGGGGCTCTGAGGTGACCTACTGAACATTCCGCACATGAAGATCTCCAGGAAGAGTAGGCAGCATGAAAATCCGTAAAGCACAGAAGCAGGACGTTGACAACATTTTCAATGGACAGGAAATGAGGAGGAAAAGAAAACAAGCAAGTGGAAGAGTAAAGTAAAAGAATCTTTTTATCTTCACATCTTCATCCTACCTAGGTAAAAACAACGGCAACAGCAACAACAAGAACACATTATGAAGGGGAAGCTACGGAACGGAAATGCTTTTTGCGTTACTGTGTTCAGCATGGTAATTACAAATGCAATAATTGAACGACGACGGCACAAGGGGGTTGGCATGGACAAGGCTGTGGAGTTGAGCACACTGGAATTGTCATGGTGCAAATCCTTGGTGGGGAGTAGGGAGTTATTTTCAAGTTGTTCTGAATCAGGAAGTTCTATTTGCTACCAAAGCGGGAACAGGATGAAAATCTCTGTTACGATACATACTCAATCAGAACACATAGTCCCTGGAGTAGATGATTTGTGCTGTGCTGTCCAATATGGTAGCCACTAGCCACATGTGGCTTTTGGGCACATGTATTATGACTAGCCTAGATTCAGGTAAAATACACACCAGATTTTGGAAACAGTATGACATAAGAAAAAATAATGTGAAAGATCTCTAATGATTTTTAAAAATTGACTAGATGCTATGCTAGATATTTTTATATGTATGTATATATATTAATTAAAATTAATTTCACTTGTTTCTTTTTATTTTGCTCCTTTTAATGTGGCTACTGGAAAATTTGACATCACATATGTGGTTCACATTGTAGTTCTCACCAAATGGCTATTGGACAGCCCTGGATTAGAATTCCAGAGCTGCAATTAAAAGCAAATAGAAAGAGAATTCCTCTCCAGAATAATAATCAGTATGCCCAGTCTAGGCAACACTGGGGAGTATTTGAGGTAGAAAACTATCATCAGATTGTTGTTGATAAAAATCTAGGTACTCCAGGTGAACTTTGAACAACTGTGAATAGAACTACAGCAAATAAGCCAACATTAACCTACGGTAACAGAGACAACTACTTGGAGAGGGTTGTGCATGGAGCCCAATGGAATTGGGACAACTCACAGGGAGGAATCCAGACCAGATCAGCCAAAGAGTTTTTATTTTTGCCATATTTCCCTAAAGTTGTTTTTTTATTTTAGTGAGGAAAAATGGAAGTTCTTAGGAGGAACCTATTGTTACCTGTATATTATTATATAAGCATTGTATATGTTTGCATACCACAGGTTACACTCAATAACAAACTACAGTTAGTCCCGCATAGAATGTGTATTTTGTAACACCCGTGAATCTTTCGGCAGGCTTTGGTAAGGTCCATTTTAAGGAACCCCTTCAGGTACTTCAGTAGCTCTCCATCTCATCTCAGAATGACCCTGGACAAGGTTCCAGTGACCAAGAGTGTCTGGAAAAAAGCAAGCTGCCTCTCTTCTGGAATGTGACTTCAACCAGGTCTGTCTTACCAGGAGATGCTTCGAGTCCTATTAGCATTCCTGTTCACTTAAATCCCAGTTTTTCAAAATCCCATGGGAAAAAAAAAGAGTCCCAACTTAAATAAGATCTTTGCAAACCCAGTGTTCCAAAAGGAAATGCACATATCAAACCATCAGTATAACCAAGTAAGTGTGGGTTATTCCCACAGAGGGGATTTAATGAAGATTTCAACTGTTCCTTCCGTGTCCTGGAGCTACTACTATTCAGTGACTGGCTGCATGTGGAGCAAGCTGGGACCCTTTGGGTTTCCTGTTAAAAATACAACATTGGTTTTTAAACCAACCAAGAAATCTAACACCAGAAACTTTTTTTTTCTTTGTCTTGGGTCTTCTTTGGTTCTAAATTGCATAAGAACGGGAGATGTGGCTCTTTCCAAACCCGAGAGATAATAGATGACCAAGAGTCTTTTGTATGACTCGTGTAAACACAAACTGAAAGGAGGCTGCCACAGAATGAAAATCAAAAGCCAGATTTTAATCCCAAAGTAGAAGATACAACCTAAGAGACTGAAGTCTTTTGGATTCTCTTTAGAGCTACCCCAGTCAAGAAAGAGGTCTCTTTTACTTCTAGGTTTCAGAGAAGGAATACTCAAGGTAGAGTCTAGTCCCATCTCCAAAAGCTTGCTGCAACCACTTGTATCATAGCTGCATGTTTCAGGGTTACGAGCAGCCCCATGTTCCGTGTTGACCATTAAGCACATCTGCAACTTATCGTTTCTCTTCTCTGTTCTGTTTTCCAAGGGTACAGATACCAATATACAGTTTCTTAATTACTCTCATCAACCAAGATTGCCAAGCTTTCCAAACTTTTCCATTGGACAGTTTGCCACAGAATTCATATCACGTTCTGACCTTAACATTCAGGGTGTCTAATTGTATCATGGTCGATCACGTTTCCGTTATATTCCTTAAAAGAGGTAAGCTCTTTGGTAGGTTATATAATCAGTCTGAGACTTAGTTTTCCTCATATATAAGGGGAGGGATAATGATACCATCCTTACATGGAGACTGAGTGAGACCTGAACTGTGGCATAATTTTCTCCATGTCTGTAACTTCCCAGCACATAGTAGGGGTGCAAATCATAGCTGCTGAATAGCTGCTTCTTAAACTTTGTTCTCAAAGGCTATTTTAGAGATAACTGGGAGCAACTTCAATTTTCTCCCATGGTGCTGAGAGGAAATCAACAGGACTGTCCTGTAAGACCGCCAGGAAGAGACGTAACCCTTTCAGCATGGGAAACAATGCTCAAGAGGACTTTGGGCTGTTCCATCCAAGTTAGCAATCCAAGGAATAATTGCCTAAAATTTCCCAGTTCTCAGTGGGCTCTGTCTTGTCCCGGAGCCTCATTGCATAGGATGTTGGCTGCCATCATGACCCAGGTTAGACACAGATCAAGTTATATCATGGTACTGCTCAATTCATTCCTCATGCATTTATTTAAAAAAGGTGCTCCTAACAGGTGACAAGTACTGTTCTAGTTACTGAGAATATGGGCGTGAACAAGTCAGGCAGTGTCCTGGCCCTCAGGGATTGTCCACTCTGGAAGGAAACCGGCATTAAAAAAAAATGGCCAGAAATAAACTCACATTCAGGATCTATAATAAGAACAACATAGGCAAAGCATATTCCTTTGGAATCTCATAACAACCCACCAAGGCAGTAGAGGTCATAACATGTTATGTGAAAATGGGCCCTGAGAGGCCAACAAGCCCACATGGCCCCTTGGAGACAGGAGCAGAGGTGAGGCTGGGCTTTTCCAGCTCCACCACCCGCTGCAGGGATCATGCTGAGGCCAAGGATGCAAGGTAAATAAATCTTCAGTTTTGTAAAAAGGGGAGAATTCCTTCCTCTCAGGGTCATGAGGATTAAATAAGCTATAGAAGAAAAGCACTCAGAACAGTACCCTACACTCAGAGTTCATTAAAAACACATGGTGGCTGCTGTGAAAAATGTGGAGAAGACAACCACACCATGGTGTGATAAAGTTACTAGGAGAAGGTGCTTCCAGAAGGAAGAGTGACTAATACTCTTCAGCAGAGTAAGAGAAGGAGCTTAGGTGGGTTTTGAACACAGGGTAGGAGTGTGTGGTGGGGCCAGGGCATCATGACAGCAGGAAATAGCATCTACGCTGCACGGAAGAATGTGGCTCATTGGCGGGGGTGGACTGTAATTGCTTCTTGTGGTCGGGATATGAATGCCCTAGAGGAGCGAGCGATGGGCTGGCTGAGCTGAGAAAGTAATCCCTTTTCCATGGCTGTCAGGAGCTCTCAAAGGTGATGGGAGAAGAGGAGCACCAGAGAAAACCTCCACCCAAGCCCAGGCGCAGTGGGCCATTTGGACCTCCATCATCTGAGAGGTGAAACCCCAATCGTGTGCCAAATTGCCTCTTCAGGCTCCAGTCTCTCCCCACTGTGGACTGTTTGCCTGTCTGGAATGAGATAATTTGTCAGACACCAGCTGCTGATCATTCTTTCCTCATGGGCACATTTATTATTATGTTACAATGCACAGGAAGAATCTTTACCATCACTGGAGTGAAAATGATTAAAATGTTGTTGTTTTTTTTTTCTCCCCCAAATCCTCAAACCTTCCCTCTGCCGGAGACAGCATCGGTCATAGACGATATCGGGGGAGTGAAATGCAGGTGGGGGGAGGATCATTGTCATAATTAACAAAACAGCAAGCACAGAACCCCAGGGTGTGGGGCTCGGGAAGGAGGACCATTCAGAACTACAAGCAGAACAGGAGTTTGGCAGCACAGAAGCCGGGGCGTGTGTCTCTGAAAGAGTGCAGAGGATGGGCTGGCTGGCTGGCTTCTAGAGCCGCACCATGTCTAATTATGTACCAGGAGGCAAGAAAAGGTGTAGGTCTGTCTTTCCAGTTCAGGGGGAGAAAAAAAATATGTGGTGTCTCGCGTCTAAGAAACGAACAGGCTGACCTTTTCAGAGCGCCTGAAAGAAAAAACCAGATGTATTCCTCAAGAGTCACTGTGACTGAAGGCTTGCATTGTGCAGTCACATAAAGGGAGAGCTAACCAGAAAACAGCAGCTGATGATCTGAAGCCAGGCTGTGCTATTGTCCGGCACACAAATGTTCTACAAGGACCCAGACCACCATGCAGTTCTCTGTGCACAGACTATGAAGGTTGGTGGGGGGAGCGGAGGGGCCCAGGGCTTTTTTCCCTCCTTTTCTTTCTTTCCTTCCTGAAACCTTTTCCTTCCAATCCCTCTACAGCCGCTCACATTCAACGGCTAGCAATTATTCCCATTGACCCTCCTCACTCTCCAAATGGGGTGTGGGTCTCTGAAGGTTTTCTCTTTGTACCTGACAACCCCATGTTGCAGGCAGGCTCCAGGGAGGAGGTAAGGGCTCAGCTCCCTGGGGACAGTGACTGGGAATGGAGTGGCTGTGATTTATTTTCCATCGAGCAAAGTCAAAGCGAGGCAAATGCGGGCTGGGAGGCAGACAGGAGAATCCCCCCAGCTCCATCAAGGGCTGCTTCTCTATTGTCCTCTGGGAAGCTCAGATGAATGCTGGTGGTGTTGGTGGGGGAAGGGAGTAGGGGGAGCAAGATGAAAAAGAGGAGGCAGCCGAGTGAGATGAAGTGAGATGTTTTCTTCATTCCAACTCAGTTCTTTTAGATTTCCTCCAACGGCCTTTACCATTCTTAGCTTTCAAGGCTACATTTCAACTCCCCTACAAACTGTAAAGTCCTTGAAGGGAGACACTTGTTTTGCCCTCCTTCTTGTCTTTCCATTGCCCCGGGATTATATCTGCTCCAAGCAGTTTTCAATCAATGTCTACTAACTAGAATTCACTCTGTGTCCCTAGATCTTTGGATCTGGTTCCTCCTTGTCATTCATAGACAGTCCCCTCCTACAGCAGCCTTCACTGACTGCCTAATGGGAAGTAGCCCCAACTCGAGAAACTCTTTATCATTTCCTCCGTTGGAGTGTTTTTTGGCCACGTCTATAAACATTTACTAAACAACACTAATTGGCCAGCAGGAAAAAAAAAAAAAAAGTTCAATCAAGAAGATGAAATCATAGCTCTCTGTCTTTTTAAGTGATCTGACCACACTTTTCATAAACCACGTGAGGCCGACTCAACGGTATTCCAGAAACAGGCTCATATTACCGCCATAATTGAGATCAGGAATCCTACTACCTAATGGCTAGACAACTGGGCCACTCTGGGGTGAAGCCTCAGGTACTGTCCTTGAGGTTAACAGGCTCTATACCCTGTTTTATGTTTGACATAGCGCTTTGCATTGGACACAGTTCTGGCCATATACATGTTCTGTCGTTTCTTGTCTCCTTCCCCCACTGGACTCCAAATTCCATCCAACAGCAACTATTCCTACTGCTGCTACCAACAACCACCACCACTACTGATTGTTTAGTGTGTGTCAGGTACTATTTCAGAGCTTCATATGTATTATCTTATTCAATTTTTCATTTTGTGAAAGTATATTCCCAGTGTCAAGAAGAGTGGTTGGCACATTTGGAATTTAACAAATACTCGTTGAACCAAGAGAAGGAATGAGTGCCAGACCCTTCCAAGATTGCCACGAAATTAAAGCAAAGTTCTAGAAAAAGAAGTTACTTTTCTATGAGAAAGTGACTAAAGGCACATCCTAAAGCATTCTTGAACATACAGGTGAACCTGGCTTCATACAATAAATTGCACGGCCTCTGGGTTTTTCAAGTATGTGGTCTTACTTACAAAGCATCAAGGAGTTAGAAAATTCTGTTGTAGATTCTTTTGTTAGGCAAAGACTCATTTTGTAATGAAAATAAATCATCCCCCTCCTCCAAAATAGTAATCACTGGCAAGAGCATCACAAATTAGCATTCTTCAAAGTGCTTTTCTACATACAGCCATATGCTTACACATAGGCTTTTCATATCACTGGAGAACACAGTGTATTGAGCACCTATTCAGTGGAAGATCTCTTAAATACCAAGAAGCAAATACTCACAACTTAACAGATAAGGAAACTGAGGTTTGGGTGGGGGGTGACATATTTTGGCCAGAGAAAGTCTCTTTGATAACTTCTGCATCTGAAGGGTCTTCTCAGGCATGTTATCACTTTGAACCATGACCTGGGATAATTCAAATTTAGAACTGGCCTGGCTTTTTAGGTTGTTCCCTGACCAGAGATGCCTGTTTCATGCCCAGATTTTTAATTTATTTTGAAAAAAATTTATTGAGGGCCTCCTATGTATCTCCTATTGCTCTGGGAACTGGCAAATATGACAAGAAACAAGACAGAAAATAATCCATGTTCACAAGGACTTTTCTGGAATCCCACTGGTAGCCACTAACCACAAGTGGCTACTTGAATTTAAATTAAATACGAGTTTAAAAAATTATAAATTTAGTTCATCAATTTCACTAGCAAATTTCAAGTACTCATATACCTGAATTTCTTTTTTTTTTAAATATGAAATTTATTGTCAAATTGGTTTCCATACAACACCCAGTGCTCATCCCAAAAGGTGCCCCCTCAATGCCCATCACCCACTTTCCCCTCCCCCCCCACCCCCCTTGAATTTCAAGCCCTTCAGTTGCTACCTGTGACGAGTGGCTAACACATTGGAAGGTACAGATGTAGAATGTTGCCATTATTACACAGAGTTCTTTCAGACAGTACTGCTCTAGATAGACGATAAACAAATATATCATGTGTCTGGAGGTGGTAAGGGCCGTGAAGACCATTAAAGCAGGGTCAGAGGATGAGCAGAGATGGACAGAGAGGTGTTCATTTACACTGGGTGGTAAGGTAAGGCCCCCAAACAAGGGCCTGAATGGAGATGAAGCAGGCCCCATGGAGATCTGGAGAAAGAACATTCCAAACAGGGAAGTACTTAGTACAAGGTCCAAAAGGTAGCATGCATGTGTTTGAGGAGGAGCAGGGAGGCTTCTTTGGCTGGAATTGGGTAAATGAGGAAGCAGTGATTGGGGATGAAATTAGAAAGGGAGGCTGGATCAGATCACACAGGGATATGCAGGTCAGGATAGTTCTTGAATCTCCATGAAAGCGGAGCACCAGGGATTTGGAGCTTTATCTCTCTCTCCCTCCTCTTTCCTCTCAAACTTTTTCTCTCTCCATATCTCTCCACACTTCTTTCTCTCTCCACACCTCATGACAACTTGTGCCTCTATAAGAGATGGCCTCTATTTGTTAATGCCCTCGAGGAAACAATGCACAGGATAACATTTTGCACCACACGGCATCAGGTTCTCTTCACAGCCCAGAACTCTGACTCTGTGACTGTAGGATTTGGAAGTCCTGCTGATTGTTAGGTGAGCATAAGCATGACAACTGGGAGTGTTAGGCTGTGTTGACATTTTCACCTTCTGGCAGAGAGATACTATGGGTAATGAATACTAACCATTATTGTAGGTGATCAGTACTAACCCTAGAGTTTACTATTTGCAAAACAAAGGTGATATAATATTGTTCTTATTAATGCTTTTAACACACTTAGTGAGCACATACTGTGCACCTAGAAGTCTTCCCAGGAATGAGGGGATTCCCAGGACACCAGACTTTCTGCTAAAACCAGGAAAACCTCAGGCCCACTGCAGTGAATCTACTTGCGGAGGACATTGTGCCTACAAAGACAAGACACGGTGCCTACCCTCAAGACGTCACAGCCTGGGGGAGAGAAGACAGACAATATAGAGTTCTGAGTGCTTTGACAGAGGAGAACTCAGTTGCTCTGGCAACTTGCACACTTGTAAGGCCTCAATTCAGCAAGGGCAACGAGGGAAGGCTTCCTGGCAGAGAAGGCTATCTGCTTTAATTCAGAAAGATCACTAAAGATGCCTGCCTTGTGGCCCCAACCCAAATGGGGTCTCCGCAGAGATTTCCTTAATCGCAGGACACCGGGCACCCACATGTCTGACTCTTTCCCACTGTGCCCTCCCCAGCAGAGAACCACATCACTATCTGGCCTCAGATTCTACTGGCTCCCAAATTCTTCTAATTGTATTGCTTTGTTTGATTCAGAAGCACTGGAAGAAGGGGGTAATAACATTCCGGCAAAAGGAGGCTGTTGATCACATCTGTAATTCTTTCCGGCATAAAGAGAACTAGGGGACATCTACAAGAATGTATATTCATCTAAATTCGTGGGACAGAGGAGTCAGGCAGAAAGGCTTTTCAAAGGCGTGCTGCATCTTGCTCGGTGAGTGAGCATTTCTCTACTCTTTCTTAGAAGCAGACATTAAAACCTGCAGCACAGTCATTTAGAATTTCAAAGGTTTCTTCTTCAGGGGGTGGGACACAAAGACATCACCGTTATTCACATAATGCCGGGATGGTGGGGAACAGCGGCACACCATTAACGAAGTCTGTGCAGCAAACCTTTATGGAGAAAGGCAAGAGCTATTCTGCCAGGATAAAGAAGATGCTCATTACAGTTGTGGAAAAAAAAAAAGATTATTATCATTATTGCTTTTTAAAATTCACTCCTGCATTCTACCTAGGTTGGGAGAACTTCAGAGGGGAAGCAATTTTTAAAGATAGTTCATGGATCACTAAAGAATCACAAAACACTCAACATTCAGTACACATCCATCCATCTCTCTCTCTTTGTCTCTCTCCCTGAGTTGAGGGTGTCAATCTGAATTTAGAATAAATGCAACACCCACATCAAGAGATCCTTCCTTTCTCAAGGCAGATGTCTTTAAGTACTGCTTTGTGTGGTTTTAAATGGCACCCAAATCCTAGTCCATGGTTTGAAGGACCAAATAAGATGGAGCTTCTCACACATAAAGCTGCTGGTCCTTCAACATTATCTCGTATGACTTTGCTAGTCTTCTCCCTCTCCTTTGTTTTGGAATTACATGAGGCGAATACCACAGATCTTAAGTTGGAAAACCAGGAGCCCAGGCTGCAGAACAGCCAGCAGACAACATTGTCTCTGAACTGCTATTGTTTCTATTTTAGGAGCACATTGAGTGATTAGCTTGGGTAACAGTAACATCGCATTACCTTGCACAGGCTGGAAATGTCTTTCAATAAGGAGGCAACACGGAGGCCATGTGATACAATCCCGTAGACAGAGCCAAGTGGAATACATCAAAGAGAGCCTTGATGCAGATGTTTCATGCAGAAGAAAATTAGGTCAGAGACCACTTCAATTTCAGCTTCTGCCAGCCTCGTTTGAGAGCTTCCAGTGAATTTGTAATGAATAGCTTCTAGGGCACTTTTCTCTCATTCAGTCACAGGCTGCCACAGCCAGATGAGCGTTCCATGTGGAATCTTCTCTCATTATTTAAAACTGCTACTTTGTGTTCTGAAATTCCAGAACCCTTCCAATGTACCACCACTATGGCCTAAAACAAAAAGACTCTCAAAATACGGAGAGACATTAATCTGTATCATATTCTTGCTCCGTCCTCTCTCTCTCTCTCTCTCTCTCTCTCTCTCTCCTATCCATCATATACATACATGTTTTTAAATACATCCCCCAGTCTCTTGTTCATCTGCCTATGCAGGTACATAAACCATTGCTGAGGGATATTGGAGATGTCGGGATTTTTTAATCTTACTCAACTTTGAAGAAGCCGAGTGGCCTAGAGATGACCAAAAGGTTTTGCTGGCTTCTTGCAGGGAGCATGCACGTGTGAGTGTGGCGTGCATGCATTAAAAAAAAAAAAAAAAAAAAAAAGCTTTTCTCTGAAAAGAGCAGAGAAGGGCAGTGTGACCTCAATGAAAGTGAATGATGCATCTTTCCCCTGCCCACCCCCAGCCCCATCTCACACGTTATTTATTATATTGGAGGGTTAGAATCTGGAGCATCCTGGATGCTTTCTTTTCCATATGCTCTTACTGCCTACCTTTTGCAGGGTTCACACTGACAAATCCTTGCTGATTGGAGTGGGGGTGTGTAGAGGGATCTCTTCAATTCATGCCAGGAGAAGAATCATTAGATTCTGAATGCATTTAGAGGAGAGGGGCAGAGAGACAGACACACAGGATCACAGAAACTCCTCAAAGCTGGTGACGCTCCCATTTCCCATGGGAAAGGACATGAAGTGGCGGCCCCAGCTCCAGCTCATAGCGACACAATTGCTTTGTCTTTGCTACCTCCAAAGCACTAGGGCATTCATTAACTGTTTTTCTCAATTCTAGGGTTTGCAAAGCAGTGGCAGAAAAGTATCAGAAAAGTGCTCAAAGGTCCGCGTCTGCTCCAATCCGGGATGGGAAGCCATCATGAGGATGTTGCCTTTCTTCCCTGCATTTAAAAGGCTTTATCTGGTTTAAAAAATGATACTAGTCTTTCTGCTTTTCTTCTTCAACTTGATCTCCTCTCCACCAGCACTCTCCTACCACTGTCTCTCTCTCTCTCTCTCTCTCTCTCTCTCTCTCTCTCTCTCTCACACACACACACACACACACACACACACCACACACACATCAATTAAAATTTCCAAGGAGGGCAGAAGTGCAGGGAAGCAGTGACAGTGGAGTAGAAAGGTGACCTGATAAAAAGACCTAGTTTCAACCCCACCTTTGTGTGGATGGGAGAAGCAACTCTCTTCTGTGGGCTCAGTGTTCTCACCTGGAGAAGTGTGGGTGCTGATCCCTGATTCCCTCACAGCTTTTCCACTGATTCCATAAATAGCCTTTCTCAGGAAATTGATGTCGTCTGGAAATGTCGTCTGGCTGTGGGTTGTAACCGCATATCTACCTACTAAGATGTTACTTAAGACCTGGATCGTAGGATTAACATCAAGGCAATGGGCATGTTCATGTAGCAGTGGGTCAGTCTGATTCCTTTCAGATACACCTCAGTGGGGCAGCTCAGCACAGGAGAAACAGTATTAGCTTAGAAGGCAGACAGAGTTGAGTTTGAATTCAGGCTCTGTCACTTCCTGGCTGTGTGACCTCAGGCAAGTCACTTAGACTCTCTGATCCTCAGTTTCTTCCACAGTAAAATTGGGATAGTAACCTTTAATAAAGGTTGTTATAGGATTAAATAAAATATATCACATATATGTGCTCGATACATGGTAGGTACTCAGCAAATACTCATGTGATTTTTACCATTGTTATTAAAAATTGATAATGGAGATATATATTGATGTTGATATATATTGAAATATATAGATATCTATATTATATTGATATATATTTCTGTATGTTTCTGCCTGTATATATGTAGAAATGGCACATATGACTTAGGGTAGTCAAAAAAATTAACACTATGAATCAACTTTTCTTGTGCCATGTGGAAAATCTTCTAAGACACACACACACACACACACACACACACACACACACACGATTCAATTTCTAAAGGCAGTAGCAACTAATAGTCATTTGAAATGCTTAACAGAGATTTTAGCACATGAATGCTTAGTTAGTTACATTTATTTTTATTTCCAACAATATCAGCATGGTGAATTCCCAAGTTATCATGCACTCCTTTTTCATTCTCTCTGAAGAGAATTCTATTTAAGAGGCAGAAAGGGGCATACAGAACCTATGTTAGTGGGAGTCATTGATTTGATGCTGAGTTCTAAATCACAAAATCATAGCACTTCAGAACTTGGTAGGTGAGAAACTGAAACACAAAGAGGTAACACGACTTGCCCGAGGTTATGGAAGAACCCTAGTCCTCCCTGAGTCCTCCTCTAAGTCCTTAGTCATCGTAAGATTCAACCGAGGCTGTGAGCATGAAGATGCTTAGCAAAGACCAGGTGCTGTCCACATGCCAGCGCCCCCTTTCCTGGCACCTGCCAGCTCTCCTACAGCAGCCGTGGCAGAGGGCCATCAACACTGCAGTGACTGCGGGGCTGTCTGCCACCAATTCTATTTAATGACACCACTATCAAGCAGAGCACTGCTTGCCCACAACCGAACTTGGTCCCTGTCAAGTTATGGGACACAGAGGACAACACGGCCCCCAGGAAGGAGCTCCATGGCCCACCATACTGAGCAGGCTGGGCCAGCACCAAGACTGAGAATCAAACCTCAGTCTGCCAGATTCTGGCTCTGTGTGCCGGTCTGTGACATTTACCGAAGCTAGAGAGACCAAAGTAGGGCAAGAGAAACATGCATTTGTTCTTTTCTACATTTATTCATTCACTCACCTGCTTATTCATTTACTTATCTATTCATGTAATTATTCTTTATTGAACGCTGTGTTTGGAGAAACAAGGCTTCTGAGAGTTCATTATTTAGTAAAAGAGACTACATGGATGGAGATACAAACCAATCACAATACAATATGGCAAGTGCTAGAACAGCAAGCTCCTGTAGCAACACAAGAGAGGGAGGTATTCAACTTTCCTGCTTCTCAAGTATCAGGTGCAGTAGAGATTGTGTAATAATCAGTGTAATAATAATTGTGTTTGATCAGAGAAATAAGACAACTGATAAATAAATGTCTGCATATTCCTATATATGCGTAGACACGCACACATATGTATCATATAAATGTATATATATTTAGGGATTTGACCTTACACAACTGTGGGGATTGGTTTCACAGTTTTTATGTATGACTACTCTCTTTGCCAGGGTTTGGCAAACTTTTTCCATAAAGGGCCAGACAGCAAATATTTCAGGTCTTGGAAGATCAATGGTCTCTGTAGCAACTACTCAACTCTGCTGATTTAGCACTAGAAGCAGCCCTTACCGGTTCATAAACAAATGAGCTTAGCTATATTCCAATAAACTTTATTTACAAAAAAAACAGGAGACAGGCCAGATTTGTCCTGTAGGCCTTAGTTAGCGGGTCCCTGGTATTTTGGAACCGGTTGCAGAGTTGGAATGGACATCGGGTAAGGAAGATGGATGTAAAGCGGAGGACAGCAGAAACGCACTGGAGTCCAAGAGACGACCTGGAACCTGTGTCCATCTTTTACCACCTTCAAGGCTCCACCTTCAATGATGTGTGAGTCCAGAAGGAGAATGGATGCCTTTCCTCATGGAGCTAACCCTGTATGTGACCCAGGAATCGGACAAATTGAAACAGGACCCAGCGGGGCCTGGAGTTGCTGCTGGTTTGGCTGCTGCCCCATGGCTAGGTCAACAGATAAAGTGACAACAGGCATGATGTGCAATCGTTTCCTGGTGCTCCTGTGATGACCTTTGGGGTATAAAGTGGATATGGATTCTGTGTCAGTTCAACCATCCAAAACTCATGCGAAAGGCCTTTTATGACCCACACGAACTTGGAACAATGTAGGGAAGGAAATTCTGAAACCTGTCATTCCCATTTTGCTAAGTGATTCAAGTCCACACAGATGAGAGTGTTTCAGAGGGGAGGTTACACTGGAACTAGGCTTAAAGCATGGGTGACCATTTTCCAGGTGGAGGGCCTCCTTAGGATCCTCAGACAGCATGCTTTGTGAGTGATCTGTTTTCAAGTGCTTCCAAAACAGCTCAAAAGGAAAAAGAAACAGCTCGTTCTTTTGCCTGCCAAACATTTGAAGAATTTTATTTTCCTAATTTGTCACTAATTAACTATTTCCATTTGCATCCTAATGTGAGCAGGGTGGTGAGTGCTGTGACAGACGCGGCTCAAATCTCCCCATGCAGGCTGAGAGTCACTCTGCCTGTCCAGCCCCAGCAGGCATACTTGCCTATGGGACAACATGGCTGATCTGTCCATGCAGCCAGCCCTGGACGTCCAATGAGCATAGTCCCATTTAGGAATATTTTAGCAGATAACTCCCATAAAATTGTATTCTGAGTCACAGCACTGGACGTTTCCCCTTTTTTTAGTAACTTGTTCTTTCTTCCCGTGTTTTGTCTTGATTAATGCTGTCAGAATTTACTAAATGTTCTGGCACCAAAAGTTATATGTAATGCCTTATTCTTTCCAGTTCCTTCATTGTATTGATAATACCTCCACACTACCTCTTGCAAACACCCATTAGTCCATCCTCCACCCATATGTCCATCCTTCCATTTATCTTTTGCATTTAGTTGTCCATCTGTCCATCCCTCTCTTACTTTTTTTCTTTCTTTTCTTTTCTTTTTTTTTTTTTTTTTTGGCTACTACCCCAGTTCAGTCTGTTATCATCTCATGCTTAAATGATTACAAGATCCAGTAAGTTGATTTTCCTGAAAGGCCTACTGAATGAATAGGAATTAGAGTAATATAGGCTTTGATTTGAATTGTGTCTCTGTCCTTAACTATCTGTACAACCTTATGTTACGTTATGTAATTATGTTAAGCACATAATTGAAACTCTCTAAGTCTGCTGAGAAACTAATAATCCATATCTCAGCATTGTTGTGAGCATTAATTGAAATAAGGTGTATAAGGCAGGTAGTTCGACGTCTGGCACATAAGAGATACTCAATAAATGTTATTTTATCTTCATCTTCCTTGTTTCTCTTACCCTATCTACTTTAATATCTTCTTCATAAATACACGCAATTGTTACATCATCCTGGTCTTTGCTGAAGCCATTCTTCTTTCTAAAATTGTATCCATCACAATTTCTAATTTACCATTAGGAATTCACTCTCTAACTCTGGGTCTTTGATCATGGAAACTCTTCTCCCTGAATTAGCCATATTCTTAGTTTTCTTTGTAAGGAATTTGTCTGATTTCTTGGATCTACCCATTCCCCAGGTAAAATGCTATTTCTTCCCGTAACCCCTGTGGAATCCCCTCAACTTAAACTTTTACTCTCTGTGCATTATTATGATTTTATTGCAGGAAAGCCTAAGGGGAACTGCATTTTTGAACAAAGTCTGTTGAGTGTTGATAACTGTGTCATATACTCTTCACCAGAACCTCATGAAGTAATTATCACTCTCCACTGTTCAGCAGAACATTGCCAACATTGCTTGGCTAGTAAGGACCAGGGCAAAAAGTTGAACCCAGGTCCACCTGATTTCCTTTCTATTTCACACTACCTTGGCTTCCATCCTCTACACTAAAATAGTAATAATTACATTCTGAAATTTATGAAAGATTACAAAAATGAAAAACCATGAATGGCTCCATTAATGAATTCTATTAAAGGATAAGGATAGTATAATTATTCTTATATCACTTTAATTTTTTTTAACGTCTATTCATTTTGAGATAGAGAGAGAGTGCAAGCGGGGGAGGGGCAGAGAGAGAGGGGGAGATACAGAATCCAAAGCAGGCTCCAGGCTCTGAGCTGTCAGCACAGAGCCCGACGTGGGGCTTGAACCCATGAACTGTGAGGTCACGACCTGAGCCAAAGTTGGATGCTTAACCGAATGAGCCACCCAGGTGCCCCTTTCTTATACCACTTTAAATGTCCTGGTGCAAAAATTTAAACCTATCAGAAGGCATGTGGCAAATGTCCAATTAAATGACATTCAATGCACAAATAGAACTTTCACTACAGTCCTTATTCTTGGGAGATTTTATCCCAATTTCAAATGCAATAAGTGACCATAAATCCTTTAACCATCATATTTTCAGGGTATGGTCAATTTCAGCTTTATTCCTTTTTAGTAAGGAAGTCTGCAACAAAGAGGAAATCATTATTATTATTATTATTATTATTATTATTATTATTGGTAGTAGTAGCAGTAGTAGTATTTGGTTAAGATCTTATCACAATAAAAGACTCTTCATACACAGCCCTGGGCTATTGTGTGAAAATTCTTGGACCAGCCAGCCCACTATCCATGGTATTTAGTAACCCCGTAAAAGTTAAATTTGTTTTATTTATAGGTTAGAAGAGCCTTTACCCACGAGGAGTACTGAATAAATAGACTTTTGCTATTTCTCTCCAAAGAGGTTGGGAAGGAACCACTCATGAGGAAAGCCTGGAGGGTACAAATTGTCAGAATGAAGTATGGTCCTTTGTTCAGAATCAGAAGAGTTAACCACTCAAATCATAAAATACCAGCTGAAGCTCACTTCACCAAGCAGAGGGGAGCAACATGCAAAGAAGAGAAACAGGACAACACTGAAAATACTCGAGATATAATCTCTCCAGATTAAATCAAGACGAGTCCACTTGGGATCCTAGAGGTCATGCTTTTGACGAAAAGATCTAGGAAGCATGCTTCAAGGTAGCACAGAAGAGAGTCAGAGCTTTTTGTCTTCTTTTTTTAATTTAATAAAACAGAATGAGATTGAGCGATGCAGAATAAGCTGCCTATCTGGTAAGTGTTTATGTCTGGTTATTTGCACTTGAGTGAAAGAAGAGCAACTCTAAGTTATTAAATTGGGGGGAGGGTGCCAAGATCCACAAAACATCATTAAATAATCATATTATGAATTAAAAAATATTGTATTTTAAGTCTGTTATTTCTTTGGAGAGAAATGAAATGGTTATACGTCTGTGCTGTCCTCACAAAAAGGAGCATGCTGCTGAGTCACCATGAGCTTTGAGATCTTTTCCAAGAGAAAGAATGGGTTTTTGTTGCTCAGTCCAGATGAACTTGCCTGGTGCCCCTTCTGATTAATGGCATTTATTCCCCCAGAGAGCCGCCTGAGGCTGAAGGAAGAGATACGACATTGAGACAGAGCTAACCTAACTGGCTCTCATGGGGATTGATCGCATGCCTGACCTTCCACTACAGTGTTCTAAGCATTTGAGATAACTGGGTGTGCCTCCCCTACAAGTAAGTCCCAGTCATTCCATAAAAGGGAATATGGGATGCTCAAATATCAGGTTTCAAGCACTGTACCTTTAAGACAAGTCAAGGTTTACCTTCAATGCTGGGTGTGGGACCTTCTAAAGAAAAGACCTGTATGGTCATAAACTATTCATGCAGGTTATCAAGTTTCTAGAACTACCTACTTTCTGGTTTCCTTCCTTGTCTCATTACCACCTGTCTCATCTCCTTGACAACTCTGATCTCAGGTCTACCTTTGATTTATTTTTATTATATTTATGCCCTCATCCTGGTCATATCTAGTCTTGTTGACTTGATACCTGACCTTGACTTAACCTGACTTAACCTTGACTTTCCCTGCTTGTTCTAGAGGTGGGTGTTGGTGTCTGACCCATTTGTCAGGGCCTGTTCTTGATTCCATCCCCTGCCCCCTTTTTGGCTTTGTTCTTACTGTGAAAATATCAATAACTCCAAGAGGTCTCACTCCATGACACAAAGCCAGAGGCAGGACCCACGAATAAAGTCTGAAGGGTTGCAAGCCTGAGGGAATGTGCCCCACCATCCTTGGCACCTAAGCCACAGAGGGTTAGTGAATACATCCCAGAGAACTCTTAACTAAAGAAGGAGCTGCACCCATTTCAGACTGTACCCCAACTGTATCTTTGTCTTGAGAAAAGCCAACTATGTCACTGTGCATCACCCAATGTGATGCAATCGAATATCAAGTACTTTGGAGTTAGGCAGACTTAGGTTTGAATCCTGATTCTACTCCTTGTTAGCTGTGTCCTCTTAATCAAGCTTCTTAACTTCTCTGAGCCTCAGTTTCTTCATCTATAAAATGGGGCTAAATATTCTTACTGTATATTGTCATTGTGAGAATGAAAAGACATAGTAGAATAAGTAGGATTTATTATTGGTTAATATTATAATTATGAATATATTATTATTATTACCATAATAATTAGGCCCTAATACCTAAATTCTGGCAAGAATAGAGAAAATTTCAAATATTCAGGCAGCTCATTTCTTGAGAGATGGGCCACAGGTTTCTTCATGCACTAGGGCTGGTTGATCAGTGTTGTAAGTCACCAGTTGGCTTCCTGCCTGAACTTTTAATCTTGTCCCCATCTAGATTTAAAGAGGGTGAGAAAGCAGAGACATCAATCGTTTCCTTGTCAAGGACAACAGCCCCTTCCTTCTTCCTTAGTTCTCTTCTGGGGCCCCATCCACCCAGTGCCAAGGGATGGGGACTGCTGCTGAATACAAATCACCACGTGGTGGGGGAGCCTTTGTGCCTCCATGGGAGGCCGGAGTAATTTCACTGTCTCTATGTTAGGCTGTGATGAGTCCAATCCAGCCCTCCCACCCCTCCTGGGGTTAAGAGCCCCACCGTGTTCCACAGTTGCCCTGGAAAGTGATGTAACCATGAAGATGGCAGTTACCCAAGGTACTGGGACACAGACTTTATTGATTTGTTCTTCTAATGCATTAGGAGGAAACAGGAAACCTCAGGAAGGTCACAAACAACAATTGTGCATTGACTGGCATAGACATTTACTTCATTCAGGAAAGCACAACTCAAGTGGCCTTGCTATCAGAGAGGAAAGGAGACCATAGATGCATGACTCAAAAATAAAGACAATAAGCATGGGCTGGATCAGAAGGAATCAGAAAGGACTGAAGCACCTAATGCTCAAGCTCAAACTGGAGGGAGAGTCTTTGTTCAGTTACTGCCAAGGCCAGATGTTCAATCAATGTTGCTAAACAAGCGGATGAAGGAATAAACCAGGCAAGGGTGATCCCCTCAGGTCTTTGCTCTTTTGATTCTCTAGGCAGCACTGTAGCATTCTGCCATTTGATTCTACGGTTATATGTCCTTCTTTCCATCTCACATTGGTGATCTTTAAAGCTGAGTGTGTGAGAGAGCTCTCTATGCATTTTCACTGTTCTCAGCTTTCTGGCCTTTGTGATCCTCTTTGGAATCATTGACCATTGAAAAAACACAGCACAACTAGCCTTCCTGTACCCTCTTTCCTTCCAGACCTGTGCTCTGAATGTTTGGGGTCTGCCTCCCATAAGTCTAGGCTGCCTTTGTCTTCCCTGAGGATTTTAAGAGATGAAATCTTCCTATGAGGGTTCTGGTTATTTCAACATTAGCAATCAATTCTTGTTTTCTTGTGAGCAATTGTTCCGGAATGTCAGCTCCCCATGTTAGTCTGATACCTTCTAAGAAATGAAACCTACAAAATCAAGCCTTTACAAATGTTGGGTCTTTAATCATTTCAGGAGATTCTGGATAGGATGCTAAGGTCTCTTCTAATTCCACACATCTATAATGAGAGCCAAGTCAACAGTTCAGGACTCTGTGGAATATTTCCATTTTTCTAGAAATGTTTCTGTATTGCTTAGTAGAAGCTGAAAAATTATACAGCACCAAGGAGAGATGGGCCTTTAAACTGTACTTTTTATTCAAGATTTTTGAGTCACTGTATGGACACTTAGTCTCTAATCCTGGTGTAAGCAGCCATATGAAGCACCATCTTTGTAGCAGGAGAAGAAACATAGGAGTGATGTCTCCAACAAAAGATATAACACTAGAGCTTACTCATAAGCAATGTGGAGATTGAATAAGGACAGCCCAACGCTTCTGTGGAGATCAGATTCAAGCACAGGACTTTGTTTGGCCCAGGTCTGCCAGTCACTCTCCCTGGAATTTAGGCACAAGACATAAATTTTGTGGCCACAGTTGCCTCATATTTAAAAGGGATTACTAATAAACTAATTTAGGGTTACTCTGAAGATTAAAGGAGACAGTGGATTATAAATAGCCTAGCACATAGTAAGTATTCAATAAAACTGTGTTGTTGTTGTTTTTTTCCCTGAGGGTCCACACAACGTCTAGTCATTGGAATGTAGTTTGAGTCTAGGATAAAACAGCTAACATTTGCTAACCATTAACTATATGCCAGGCAATGTGCTAAGCAATTGGAAAGTAATGTTTTATTTATCTGGGTATAATACTATATTCATATTTATCTAGATATTTAGCCAGATATAATATAGATATTATATTCACTTTTGAGATAAGGGAAGTGAGGGTCAGAGGGATTAAATAACTTTCCTTACATTATACAGCTAATCACTGATAAAGCCAAGATTCTCATTTTTCTTACTCCAGAGCCCATTCTCTCAACCACTATGTTGTAAGGACATTTTAGAATGAGAAATCAGTGGTATGACTTTAATAAGTAAAAAAAAAAAAAAAAAAAAAAAAAAAAAAAAAAAAAAAAAAAAAAAAACCACAAAAAAACAAGAGTGAACTGGAGAGTCCCTGGGGAAATAGGGGCTGGAGAATGGAGGTGGAAATGCACTAAAATAATAGATTCCAGTATTGATCTAGTGAGCAGGGCTGAGGAGAACGAGATTAGTAGGATTTGTAAGGTTGTTATTAGTATTTGCCAAAGATGTTTGCCATCTCCCATGTTCTTCTTGGGAATGTTGCCTTTTGAATATCTCTCTGAAAAACAAGGTCATAAAAAGCATCCTTCTTTCTTCCTTCCCCTCAAAATATTTATGTAATCTTTTATTTATTTATTTATTTATTTATTTATTTATTTATTTATTTATTTTTGAAAGAGAGAGAGAGAGAGACAGACTGTGAATGGGGGAGGGGTAGAGTGACAGGGAGACACAGAATCCAAAGCAGGCTCCAGGCTCCAGGCTATCAGCAGAGAGCCTGATGCAGGGCTCAAACGCACGAACTGTGAGATCATGACCTGAGCTGAAGTTGGAAGCTCAACTGACTGAGCCACCTAGGCGCCCCTATTTATTCAATCTTTTTAGCACTGAGCAGCATGCTAGGCACCAAGAGTAGACAGATGTGGAACATGGGGCAAGATAATACACTTGATATGTTTGATTTACAGACGCAACAGGTTGAGTCTGGAGGGAAAAAATGGGACAAGATCTGAAGGAGTGCTGAGTCTACACTGAGGAGCCTTGACTTCGGTGACATCCTTACATATGAAGTTGTTTAGGAAGAGAATGCTGTTAAATGCTGTGATTTCTAAAACCCACCTTGGACCAGAGATGATGCTAACGTTTGTCACTCTGTGACATCAAGAGGTTCATAGATATGATGAGATGAATACTTTAACCTTGCAGGTGAAAGTTGTGTCTTATGTGAATATGAGTTTTTCTTTTTTTTTAATGTTTGTTTTTGAGAGAGAAAGAGAGAGAGAGAGAGAAAGAATGTGAGCGGGGGAGGGGCAGAGAGAGTGGGAGACACAGAATCCCAAGTAGGCTCCAGGCTCTGAGCTGTCAGCACAGAGCCGATGCGGGTTTCAAACTCACAAACCGTGAGATCATGACCTGAGCCGAAGTCGGACGCTCAACCGACTAAGCCACCCAGGTGCCCCTGAGTTTGTTTTCTGAAGGTAGCATCCAGCCATCCAGCTTTATTCTCAAAGGGTTAGTGACACAAACTGATTAAGATCAAATGTCATTACAGGTGTCTCAGAAGGAAGAAAAAGTAGAGGAAAATACGTGAAGGCTGGCGAAGAATACAGTCAAGAGTTGAGGATGAGCTGAAGTAGTGACCATGGTGATGATGCTGGCAGGTGCAAAAGCTACTTAGGAGCCAGGATTGATAACTGGAAGTGACAATCAACCAGATATGGAAGGTGAGAGAGACGAAAGATGAAGCTTCAGTGCCTCTTGGCTTTCTAGCCTAGGGAATGGGTTAATTCTCCAAGAGAGGAAATACAGGAGAGCCTCTAAGTTTGGTAGGGGGGGTAGGCTGTTAAATTTAGTATTGTTATTGGTACTCATTACTCCTTGGATTGTAATTATGGTATTGGTATTTTCTCTATGAGGCTTAAAACATATCCCAGGAAGGATAATTTCACTCACTGACATACTGAGCAAATAAGGGAAAACACGGTGATTTGAAATGTGTACTTCAAACACAAGAAAGATTGTTTTCAGTAAAGCTTGTATATATACCTAAAATTGAGAGGCATGACTCCACCTCCCATTTCCAGTCCTCCTACCCCTCCATAGTCTCAGAGACAAAGGTGGTAATTCAAGATGACTTAGGGTATGTTGATACAATGCCAGATGTTTAGACAAATTATTAAGAAGTGGCATAATCCAGACCTCTTCCAAAGTGGGTATGGGAGCAACCGAGCTGTTGCCTGAATTTTTCCTTTTTATAAAGCTGTTTGGCACTATGCAGATATAGTTAAAGTCCTATAAATGCCTTGGCTATAGAAAGGGCAAAACCTCATAAAGAAGATTTTGAGCAAAGAGTGTGTGCCAGTATTCTAACTCTTGGGGAATATTAACTATTTAACAGCATTTTTTTTTTATGATATCAAGCCTATGAGGTAGATATTATTATCTTTGGTTCACAGATGAGGAAAATGGGAGTGAGAAACAAACAAAAACCTGCCTGTGTTTGTTCAAGTAGGAAGTGGCAGAACTCTTCTAACCCCGTTCCCTACATTATCTGACCACCTCTGGACCTCTCATCAGTTGATGCCCTTCTTTTTCAGTGCTCCATCCTCTTTATGCCTTCCTTTCACTCTGCCCTCAGCTTAGACTCCAAATGCACAGTTATCATTATCCTCTTGCAAACCCTCACTTTCCTAGCCTCTCAGTTCTTCCATCTTTCTCAACCAGCAAAGCTCAATCCTTGAAGCCAGCCCTGTCCACTTCATACCTATCCCACAGTCACTGATGGGGGGCTAGACAAAAAACACTCAACCATGCTCACTTGTCTTGCCTCAAGTTTGTGACCACAGACCTCAAGTGGGCCCTCTCCCCTGCCTGGGAATCTGGCCACTTTGTCTAGTTGATTGCCTCTTTTGTAATTCAAGACATCCATGGTCAAATGGCTTCTCATTTTTCAAATGTCCTACCCTGTTCCCTTCTCCTTACTTTCCAATGAAGACTTTGCCTCTTGTTTGACTGAAGAAATAGTCACGATCTGATGGTAAACTGATAAACACACCCATTCTCATGACCAAATTTACCAACCTGTCTGCATCTTACTTACAGACTCAGCCTTCTTCCTATTTACATATTTATTCATAAGAATCGTTCACGCATTTACTAGGACCAACATCTCCACTTACGTGTTGGAGTTTATCCCCTTTTCTAGGACTTTGTTCCTGCAGTTGTCTTCTCTCTGTCCTCATGATCATTATCCCCCTCTCTGGTGATCATTGCCATCAGCAGACAAGCATACTTTACTATCTCCCATCTTAAGAAAACAAAACTTGCCCTCGATCCACATTCCCTTCTAGCTCTTACCTTATGTTTTTCCTTTCTTTTAAAGCAAACTCCTAAAAAGAATTGTCCATCTCTAATTACTCTTTCCACTTTCTTACCCTGAATTCTCTTTTTAACCTGTGCTAATCAGGCTTAGGCTCCCAATCCTTCAAAAACAATTTTTAAAACCATACTCGTCAATGTCACCAAAAACGACAGGTTGTCAAATCCAATGATGAATTCTCAGTACTGCTTTTAAACTCTTAGGAGCTCTGACAAAGTTGTTTACTTCTTCCTTCTTCAAACACTTTGTTCTCTTGGCTTCTGGAATAGTGTGTTCTGGATTTTATTCTTCACTGGTCACCCATTATTAGTATTTTTTTTTTTTTTGGCTTCTCCATCCCTGCCATAATTCAAAGATTCAGGTGGTTCTCTGTTGTTTCCTCTTCTCCAGATGCGTGTACTTTCAGGTGACCTCACACAATCTGATAACTCCCAAATGTTGATCTCTTCTCCTAACCTCTTCCACGAGTTATGAAATACCAAGCTACCTATTGAATATTTAGAGTGTCTGTTACGTATATTATACTTACTATGGCCAAAATAGAACTCTTGGTTCTCTCTCTCCCCCTTAAAATACTCTGATTCTTTTCAGTCTTTTTCAAAACCTAGAAATTCTTCTTGATTTCTCTTTTCCCTTCATTTCCTACACCCAACTCATCAGCAAATTTTGCCTGCTTTCCCTTAATTTCATCACTTCCCTCCATGGCTACCAACACTTCTAGTCTAGGTTACTATTTTCTCTTGCCTGGACTATAAAAGCCTACAAATTGATCTCATTGCTTCTACTCTTCCTTCTACCCAGTCCTGTTCTCTATGCGGCAGCCAGTGTTCTTTTTACAAAGAATTATGTTCTGTCCTCCTAAAACTACTTCAATTACTTCCCATTTTACTGAGAATAAAAATTCAGACTGCTTAATGGCCTACCAGGTGTTACCTGATCTAGCCACAGTTTACCGTTCTCACCTTATTTTCTACCACTTTTCCACTGATCAACATGGCTTTCCTTTAATACAGCAAACTCATCCCTGCCCCAGAGCCTTTGCACTACTTAATCCATCTATCCAGAATGCTCTCAGCCCAGATATTTATAGAACTCCTGTCATCAAAAAGTACAGAGCATCTTAAAAAGCATAGAACATCAGAATTTGAAGTCTTAGGGATCTTCAAAACCCATCCTTGCATCTTACAGCTTTTTTTATAAAAGGCCAGACAGGTTGAGACTTGCTCGAATCTACAGTTAGTGACCAAGCTGAGACCTCCATCTCTCTTGACCAATTCTCTCTCTTTTATTAAAAAAAAATTTTTTAACATTTATTTATTATTGAGAGACAGAGAGACACAGAGTGTGAGCAGAGGAGGGGCAGAGAGAGAGGGAGACACAGAATCCAAAGCAGGTTCCAGGTTCTGAGTTGTCAGCACAGAGCCTGGCGTGGGGCTCGAACCCACAAACCATGAGATCATGACCTGAGTTGAAGTCAGACACTTAACCGGCTGAGCCACCCAGGAGCCCCCAATTCTCTCTTTTAAATTCTGTTAGATGAGCTAATTACTCTGTGTACGGTATTCTTACTTAACTATGGTTGGTTTTAAACTACAATACAATCTGTCCGTCAGAATTACTTGCTTCTGTATCCTTTGGACATGTTTTTTCCTGAGGCAGTGGGTTCCAGGGGGGTAGGTAGGGGAGAGAAAAAAGGATGGGGGTGCAAGGGTAGAGATATTTTAATTCCATAGAAGTATTTGGCTTTTTTTTTTTCCTGTGAGATCAAAGTGCCCCGCCTTGGTGTTAATTCAGTTCTCTTGCTATCCTTCTGAAGCAATTTATGGAGACCAATGCACAGAGCAGAAAACTGAGTGTGCGATTTTCTAAACTATACAATTGGCTGCTTCATTCCTCTGCTTAAAATTTTTCTGTGGCCTCTTTTGCCCTCAAGATAAATTTCCAGTCTCTGTCAACAGGCTCCCAGCCCCTTACAGCCTTTGGTTCGTCGTTATCTTCATCCCCTCCCACTTCCTTTCCTATGGCCACTAACCTACTGTCCCCACTCGCAGTGCTTCAGCCACACAGGTGTCAGGCTCATTGTTTTTCTCCTCTCGGGCCACAGCCCATGCCATTCCTGCTCTGTGCCCTTATATATCTGTCCTGTATAACAAGAAGCAGGTGTTACCTCTTCTGTGCATCCTGGGAGGCCTTTCTTAGGCAATGTCATTTGCTTCCCTAGGATCTTGAACATCTTGAGTGTGTCCCCATTAGAGCGTTTGTCAGACTATGAAGGGGTTTTGTTTGTTTGTGCAGTTCTCAGTACCTTGTGAGCTCTTGAGCTCTTATTCTTTTTGGTCTCCATGGAGCCTAGTTCAGGACCAGGCATGATAATAACTGAGAATGTGCTGGATGAATGAGTGAGTGGGTGAATGTGACCAGCAGTCTGGCAGGGAGTGAGAACAGCCTCCCCAAAGAATATTTTAATGGATTCTCATCTACCGTCACCTTGACCACGCCTCTTTCAATCCCACTTACAAGTCACAGACTTTACAAGAATCTTTCCCCAGGGCTAAAGAGACCAATTACTCTTGCAAGGCTCCTTCTGGCAGGCACTGCCCCTGGCTCTAAAGGGCCTCTTGAGCCATCTCTGTGGTCCCAAACGTGAAGAGAGCGTGAACGTGCTATGGGATTTTACGTTCGTTTATTTATTGCAGCACACTCATTCCTAGTGGAACGCAAGAGGATTTCTAGGTGGACTGTGCATTTTTAAAATAGATATGAATTTATTTACATATGATCTCGGAAGAGTCCCTTTTCCATTTATGATAACATATTATGTTGTTCAAAAAATAACTTATTTAGTGGAGCACCTGGGTGGCTCAGTGGGTTAAGAATCTGAGTCTTGATATCAGCTCAGGTCATGATCTCACAATTTATGAGCTTGAGCTCCGACTCGGGTTCTGCGCTGACAGTGCGGAGCCTGCTTGGGATTCTCTCTCTCCCTCTCTGCCCCTTCCCCTGTGCATGCGCATGCCTCTCTCTTTCTCTCAAAATAAATAAACATTAAAAAGAGCTTATTTAGGTTTAAAAAGTGAACCAATTTAAAGAGAAATATTAAATTTACATAACACATATGTATGGCAAAAACAGTGAGGTAGTACCCGAATGCTTAATAATTGGGAAATACTGATGCCATTCATGTAAGCATTCACTCATGTATTCATTCATCAAATGGTTATGGCACATCATGGGCCAGGCCCTATGCTGTGTAAGGAGTAGACAGATGATGAGTAGTTTCTGCCTTGGTCCCTGTCCTTTATATTCTAGATACCTGCCCCCTGAGCACTCTGCACATTCCTCTACTGGATGCTGCCAACAATTTGTTAATGTCCCCGCTGATGTGGGGTGACCAGACCGGGTGGGAATGGAAAAAATAAAATATATACACATATACCTGTAAATTTGCATATATGTGTATCTACATGTGGGAGAACACGTGAGTGTGGGCTGGGCTTACTGTTTCAAAGAATAGTAAAGACTATATGGCTTTTCTCTTGGGTTCATTCTCTCTCTCTCTATTGGATGCCATGTTGTGAGCCACCTGAAGGAGAGGTCCATGTGACAAGGAATTGATGCCCCTAGCCAACAGCCAAGGAGGACCTGAGCCTGACAAGAGCTGTATGAATGAGCTTGGAAATGGATCCCCCTAACATGATCCTTACGATGATTGCAGCTTCAGCAGCACCTTGACTGTAGCATTTTGGGAGATCTTGAGGCAAAGATATCTAGCTAAGCTGAACCTAGATTCCTGACCTACAGAAACCATCAGATAATGAATGTCTTAAACTGCTAATTTTGGGGGCATTATGTTATGCGGCAATAGATGACTAATAGAGAACTCTAAATTTGGCAATCACTAAGGTGGGTCTTGAAAAGTAACATGTTCCCTACTCTATATAGTAAGAATTACCATGGGCTCAGATCTTGATATGTCCACAATAATATCCTCTGCATATGCAAATTCTTGGGGACCAGGGTCATACCTTATCCTGAGCCCCAAATTTCTTTCCAGTTTCCTAGTGGATATCGCCAAAAGGATGTTCCACTGTCACCTCCCACATAACAACTCTGAAATCTTCCCTAGTCCTGTTCTTCTACTGTTCCCTATTTTATGTTCAAGCCCTGAAATTTCGAATCATCAGTGATTCCGCCCCCATCACTCACTATATCTTATCTCTAGAATCCTTCCAAGTGCTGTCCAAGTTCACTACTGTAGTGATGTCCAAGTTAACTACTGCCCAAGTGCACTACTAAGATCTCACATCTGATTAGGGCAATACCTTCTATCTCCTTGCTTGTCCTCAGACTTCCTCTGTGCTGCAATTGATAAAATGCCTTGCCTTTCTATCACTGAACATTTATTTTTTATCTTTTTAAAGTTTACTCATTTATTTTGAGAGAGAAAGCAAGCAGGGGAGGTGGAGAGAGAGAGAGGGAGAGAGAATCCCAAGCAGACTCTGTGCTGCTAACACAGAGCTCCACACAGGGCTCAAACCCACAAACCGTGAGACCATGACCTGAGCTGAAATCAAGAGTTGGACTCTTACCTGACTGAGCCACCCAGGCGCCCCATATCACTGAACATTTAATATATAATGTGGAGGAGAGCATGTGAAACTAAAACTATCCCTTATCCCATCACCATAAAATCTGATTTAATTTTTATACACCCTTCTAGTGTCTGTCCCTGTACAAAAATGCATTTCACTTGATGGTAATAATAATCTCTACACAATCTTTGTTTTACTTTGAGTACTTCATTAAATAATGAGTATTTCTCCAATTTGCTATATTATTTTAGAAATTATCACTTTTACTGGTGCATACTACTCCATGGAGGGGATATAATCTATGATACTTAACTATTTCTCTATTGGATATTAGAGTTGTTTCTAATATTTGTGGTTATAAGTAACACTGGATTAATCTTCCCAGGTAAAATTGTTTGCTCTCCTTAATTAATTCACTATACTAAATTTGTAGGAAGAGAATTCCTTGGTCAACTATTATGAAGACTTTCTGGTACAGGTTAGAGGTTCCAAATTTTCTAGAAGGTTGATCCTCAGTGACAAGAGTATAAAACAACATCATTTTATTTAAAAAAATTTTTTTAAATATGTAACACAGTTTTTGAAAGCCCTTAATTTTTTCCCTAAAGCTTTCTCCTTCTCCTTTTCTTACTCTTTCATGTGTTCCTCCTCCTCTTCTACGCCCTTCTTTTTTTTTCTTCCTCTTCCTTCCAATATCAAGCTTTGCACACTGAAGTAGCATTAGTAAAAAAAGTCAAGAGTAAAGCCTTTGGCGTCAGGTTGCCTGGGCTCACGGCTCAGCCCTTATGTACTCAGAGAGCAAGAACATAAACACAGTTCTCTCTCCTGGTTCTCCCAATTCTCTTCCTTGGCAGAAGAGGTCTTTGGTCACCTCTTCTGCGAAATGGGGTAATATTATTACTTCTTTGTGGAGTTGTTACGGTGCTTAAATAAGTCCATATACATACAACAATTAGAACAGTGTTGGCTCATGGTGAGTGCTCAATAACGACCAGCCTCTGTGACCAAATTATTTCAGATTATTCCCTCGGAATAGATTCCCAGAGGTGGGAATACTGAGAACACAGGATAAGAGTACCTCTTATTCTCTTCTTTCTATGTATAACTTCCCCAAATCATTGCACTGATTTTCACTGGATGGAGGTGACATTTTCAAGGACTCTGCCTCATAGAGGGCTGAAGACGAAGGCAGAGAGGATAAATGATTCACTGTGACCATGATGCTGCCTCAGCACTGGGCAACGAGGCTTGCATCTGAGGAAAATGCAGCCAGACTCACCGATATTATGAAATCGGCTATGCAAGAGTGTCAGGCAACAAGCTGATACTGGAGAGAAGTCGAGGGGAAATATGATTGCCTCAGGATAGGGATTGCCCTTGTCAGGAAAATTCCTAGGAACATGAAGAGAGATGTGCTTAAACAGTTCTGTGAGTCATATCCAGGAATTTGTAGAACAAAAGGGCGATCACACCATGGCCAAGCAGGGCTTCTGACAGAGAGCTTTTATGGAAGGACCAAGGAGGGCCGGAGAACACAGAGCGGACTGAGTCATTACCACCCTGGTGATTCCTGACCCACATTCACAGGCACTGGTTCCCTTTCTTCTTCTTCTAGGAGGGACATTAATAGTTCAGTTCTTTTCAGTAGACAGGTTCTGGGTATCTGAGGGGCTTAAGAATGACTGACAGAGAGGTCTGCAAGGAACTCGATGCATGCTGATAAGACCTGACTTCCCAAAATAACTTACTCACCAGTTCCTTGTTGCCAGTAACTTAGCAGCAGTTGGGGTGTTTTCACGATTGCCTTGAAAGTCAGGGCGCTGGTTGATGCTACTGTTGCTGACAATGATGAAAAGAAGTTGAGGATGTTGGTCATGATCATAATGAAAGGCAAGAGAAACTCATATTTTCTGAGTACACCAGTGCTGGGGGCTTTTATGTACTTTATTTTACTTTACTCTCACGCCCCACCTCCTGCCCCCCCGCCACCCCCGGAGAGGTGGACAGAATACTCCCATTGTACAGATGTTCCTCGCAGGGGTTAAGTGACTTGCCTCTGGTCATACAGCTGCTAAGTGTCCATCAGGGGCTTACATTCTATTCCTCACTTCAAACCCTGGCCTTTCCCTCTACACGACATGCAGTAGATGAAAATGCCACATGCATGCACCCACACACCGACACCCCCACGCACCCCTTACTTGGGTAAGACCCCCACATAGCCATTCCAAAGGACACTGGACTTTTTTTCATAATTATACCACTGACCTTGCTGACTATCCTGGACTCTGTCTCCTGTTGTAACAAAGCCAGTTGAACATTTTATTTCCGCCAGTGCTTTAGAATAGAAACCAGTTCTGGATTTATGATAACAGTCTTGAGATTTGGGGATGAAAACAGCCTGATCACCATGGGTTAGACTACTAGGACAGTCTTCCCCCAATGATCCTAGTGACTTGAATCCCACACGGGGTGGCCTCTAGATTTCTCAGCAGAGCAATTGTTCCCAGTTGATTTCCTTTTCTGAGCAGCCAGAGAGCCCTTTTGGTCTCGCCCGCTGGGAGCAAACCTGAGGCTGCCCGGCTTGTCAGAGTGCCCAGCAAGTTTGTTGACCTGATTAACCTATGATAATTATCTTCTGAAGCTACACGGTGGGCAGAAGGGACCAGACAGACAGCCCTGTTGGCTCAGCTTTCACAGCTCATTTCCACAGGGCATTCCCCTTTGGGTCTCTGGACATGAGCTAAGTTCATCCCCACATATTTCTTTCCTTTTTCAGCTTGTCCTCTCCCCTGCCCTCTATCATGCACATGCCAGGGTCACCAATTTCCTTGTATAAAGAGATGCAGAGTGAAGAAGGGAAAGAAAGGTGAATCGCTCGTCTCCAGGATAAGCCAAACAGTATAATGCATATTTAATGTGAATGCTTTGCAGAGCCGTAGTCATGTCTCCCAAGAATTGTGGTGTTTTTCAGGCAAATGAGAGAAGCGAATTTCCCAAAACACTCTTCTTCACTAGAAAAAAGAGAATGTCAACTCTTCTCTAAATTGGCAGTCTCAAGGAGTGGTGGGCTCCTGGTTTTTATGGTCACAAACCTGGCTTGAGGCTTGGTCTTGCATTTTCCTTGTCTTCTGACTTTGAGATGATTTTTTAAAACTCCGAGCCTCAGTCTCCTCATATTTCAAGTGGGAATAGTAATACTTGGCCCCAGGGTTGTTATAGGGCCAAAATGAGAAAATGTAGAAAAGGTGCCTGATGCAGAGAAATATCCAGTAACTGGAAGATGTGATGACATTGCATATTGTTACCTGGGGTGTCACAGCTAAGGGAATGCCTAAGAAACACACAGTCATACAAGCTGGGCACCATGAAACACATTGGAGTCGGGTGCCAAGAGGCTCAGCATGGAAGGATTCCTGGAGGGACCCTCTCACAAAGGCTTGCTTCTGCCTCTTTGACTATAAAGGGGAGTGACTGAGTGTTGCGCTCAGGAGATGGTGTAGGACGAGGGTGATTTGCTTTAGCCCTAAGAGACTGAGAACAAGCACTTCTTTTCATAAACCACGATGCCCCCCTTGAGCATTATAACTTCATTTTTTGCTTGAAGTAAAGCTCAAAAAGTGGCTATCAAATGATATCCATCCACTTGAAGACCCTGATCCGCCTCCGCAGTAGTGAGGGGAAGGTCACGTCATGATCTAGGCCAATGTTAGCGAGGTCTGCTTTTCAGTTCCTTCATATTAATTCCCTCTTTTGCTCATGCAAGGGGACCTGAAGTCAAATTGTACAAATCACCTGTTACCTACATTCGTTAAAGGGAAAAAATATGATGCTAAGTAAAATTGGGAAAAACCACTCAACCGAAACCACTTTGAGTTTTCTTTCTTCTTTTTTTCTTTTATAAGAATCTGCTCAGATTTCAGGTAATCATGATCATTATATACTTTTAAAATATTTGCTTCTTTTATCTAAAATTATGTCATAAGTCTTTTGTACCTTCTCGCAGCCCTCATGGCCATCATCTTCCCTAATGTCAGACACTTCGGTTGTTTTACATTTTTTTTTCCTCATTCAGACTAACGCTGTGAAGAGCATTATCCTCTACAGATACGTTTTATTTTTTTTAAGTGATTTCGGGGGGATAAATTCCTAGTTCAGAATGATCTGTAATTCTTAATACATATTACCAAACGGCTTTCCACAAGACCTGGGCCAATATTATTGCCCCCGTAATATTACACTTATAGAATTGCTGGACTTGAATGTTACTCCCTTCCTTACTCATTTATAATTTGCTAATTCTTTGCCTGACGACTTGTGAACACAGCCATGCTCCTGAGGCTTATTAACTGTTTGCATTTCCTCTCAGATGGTCTGTTTTTACAAGAGTGGAACCTGGATTGGGTATCCTAAGTGTGACTGTGGGGGGGTCAGCCTTAGCTGCCCCGAGGAGCCACATTTCTCATTCTACCTCAGCCCTGGAAATGAGCTCTGCTCTCAGCCCACTTTGCAAGCACTGTGTTGGGCACTTAAGGGAGAAAGAGTATGCAGCGTAGGGGTATGGAGTTTAGCAGGGGAGACCAACAAAGAGCACACAGTATGGGGCAGAGGCATCCCCGCGACCGAGATGGGGAGCCCAGGGAATGCTTCGAGGTATCACTTAGGCTGAAACTGGAAGGAGGAATTAGAGCTTATCAGGCCAGGACAAAGGAAAATGGCACCCCCTCTGCCATTATGGCCACTTCCCCTAGTCTCACTCTCTGTCTCCAGATCCTAACAGTACTTGAGTCGCACTGAGACACTCACACTTTCACGCCCAACGTTTGCTCACACTGTTCCCTGTGTCCAAGCCTCCTCTTCATTCTTATACACTTACTCAAGTCTTATGTATTCTTCAAAGCCCATGTGAGATTCACTTCTTCTAACTTCCCCGTCCCAGTCTGAAGGTGGAGGTGACAACAAAGGAGGATTCCTCTCCCTCCGTGTGAGCTCCCACGGCACTTCGCATATGTGACAGCCGCAGCTTTCATCGCATTTTTTTGCCTCCTCCACTGAACCGTGAACTTGGACTCTGTGTGACTCCTCTCCGCATTGCCTTTGCCGAGCTCAGGGCCTGACTCAGGGGGTGCTGGCTGACTGCTGAGCCACGATAAATTCATTGAAAGATCATCTCTTGAAATTCAATCCCAAAGCACCATTGCTGGAACTCAGTAGCTTCTCAATAAATAAATACATACTGAATACATTTAAATATTCAAGTTCAATTTCAACTAGGTTTCCCTTTAGGAAGTGACTATTTTTTTTTCCTGTGGCTTTTGCAAGGAAGTCCACCTCCTGTCACATGTAGTTTTTCTCTATGGCCTGAGAAACCCGAGCCTTCCTGAAGATCATCCGTGGACTTCACCAGCCCCACCCACCAACAGGCAGGCCAAGGCTTGTCTCCTTAACACAGAGCCCTTTTATCTCCTTGCGAGAAAACCAAACCTACCCTGCTATCTGAGATGAATAACTCCTGCTAAAATAGAACCCACTGAATCTTCCAGCCAAGGAGGAGGCTGGCAGAGATGGGGGAGGTGAGCACATTTTGAAGCATAAAATTTCCCAGGATCAGGGCATTTCATTAGGAGACTTCTAGATGTGTTTTTCTCTCTAAAGACTCCAACGAAAGTCCAGAGAATTTACCAACTACAGTGAAACATTCTTTACCATCAAGAGCTCTGTTGCCCATTAATTGTAAACAAGCATGTGAGTTGGTCTAGCAAATGCCTATTTATTTTTTAGGTTTGCCCCGTTTCACTTTTAATTAAAATCGTTGCATTGATTTGTTTTTAAAATAATAGTGAAGACTCTGATTTTTGTAGGTTGAGAAATAAATTATCACTTGAAGGATTAGAGTGGCTCTTCTTTTGATTTTAATAAAGATTAGAAGAAGAAAAAGAAGCACAAGGGAATGAATGCAGCTCCCCCAACATAATGAGGTAGACAGCTTCTCCTCCCGATCAAACAAAAGAACAAATGTATTAAACAAAGAGTATAGATTTGACAAACCATCTCTGCTCTCGCCAAGGATTTTCGAGGGGATTTGGAAAGTTGTAGCCTGACCGTGTTCTGTTATTTCTGAGTATATTAAAGCCAGTACTCTGTTAGCTTAGGTATTGTTTTTGTGTGTGCTTTGCTTCCTGGCAATAGAGTCTTTCTTTAAGAAAAGCAATTGGGAGATATGCTGGTCCTGGTTAATCTGTTCCCCCTTTCACACACAGACCATTGTCTGAATGTGCTTCCCAAGAGGCACAGGCATTATGTACTGGGCCTCCTCTCCCAAGTCAGCAGCCCGTACAAAGGGAACACACATCTTGGGAAGAGCCCACTGGATTTCCATTTGACACTGGAGCAGTTTTGCTTATGAAAACCTCAATGCAAAATGTGCCACTTCCCGAGGAAAAACAAAAAACAAAGCGAGGAACAAATGTGGTGGTGGTTTGTAAGTGTTCCACCCAGACCCTCCACCCCAAAGAGCCAGAATTTGGGAAGCGCCTGCTATCTTCATGGATGACTTACAGGGCTCTGAGAGCTCAGTAAAAGATTCATCTCTGTGGGGTGCTGAGGGTCGGGCTGCATTTCTGGAATAGGAAGTTCTGGAACTGTCCTCTTGTCTCTGTACCCCTTGTGACATTCCACCCAGATGCAGAGTCAGGTCCAGCTATCTCTACTCCTATCCATCAACTCTGGCAACACTCCCCAAGAGGTTCAACCAGCTTTATGTAAAGTTGTCCTTTTCATATGGATATTTAAAAACTGGTTTCTTGAAGTTATAAATATGGCATCAAACACACACACACACACACACACACATACACACACACACACAACACACACCTGGATAACTCTGGATCTCCCTCTCTTCCTTTCCCTCTCCTCTCCAACTAAATTTCTTAAATGTGCTCTATTCTTGCCATGTCTCCAACTTCAACTCCTGCTACTTCTCAATTTGCTGCATTATGAGTGTTGGCTCCACCTCTACCCAGAATCCCAGCCCGGCTGAGGTCACCAGCAACTGCCATGTTATTAAGGCCTTATTTGTTTATTTACTCATCTTTGTGTTCATAGCATCATGATACATGGGACTTGTTTGTCTAAATGAGCTTCTTGCAGAACTATCGCATTGTCACAGCTTCTCTTCTTGAGTTATGAAAACAAAATAACATGTCCTGAGCAAGTAACAGGTGGGAACAGCCATGTACATTTTCTCAGTCATCTTTACTCCCAAAGGTGGTTTGCAGATGAGGCGGTTGAGGCTGGAAGACACTAAATAACTTGCTCTAGACCACACGGCCAGTAAGTAGAGGATAGCACAGTTAGGGGTTGTTTTCAAGGCTATTCTGTTCTTTAGGGTGATTTGGATTATGGTCCAAATATTCCAGGCATTGAGAGAACTTCATCCAAATGAAGACTCACCTGAGATACCCACAAAGGCTCAGGAACATCCAAGGGGGATAACATCCAAGCTGCCATCAGGGATGGAAAGATGGATTTCATTCTTGGGAAGCTCATGACTTTCATAATTGGTAAAGGGACAGTAGTGACAACAAACATGCTCTGCTATAGCAATAACTTGCACTAAATCTATTAACTTTACTAACTCAATTAATCTTCAAAACAGTTCTATGTAGAAATTTCTATTTCTAGTCCTATTTTATTGATGAGAACACAGAGGCATAGAGAGGCTAGACAACTACTCAAGGTCATATGGCTGGTAAGTCTTGGAACTGGGATTCAAATCCAGACAGGTATCATTCCAGGGTCTAGTATGACAACCACTGTAGTATCCCAGGAGGTCATTCTCTTCTTCCCGAAAGTTCTGGGGTTTCCACTTTTGCCTTGGAGTGGGAATATTTTGAATTCTCATCATGGATTCTCTAAGTTAACCATACTGAGTTTTTTTTTTTTATCATTTGACACTCTCCATCAAAACTCCATTTTGGTAGTTTACGATCTTGTTTACTCTTTGGGAATTATTCTCCACTTCATCCATCTTCCTCTTATAGCATGAACCCCGAAACAAAGCAAGGTATGCCAGGAGTCATCTGATGTAGCATAATTCATAAGTGGTTCAGTTTTTGTGGCCGTGTCAAATATATTAACGTATGCTACTTATGCTATTCTTCTTGCTGACTGTACCTCCTGAGACTTTTATCAATGGGCTGCTGGGACATTCTCCCACACTTGCTTCATGGGTATTCTGGGCATAAGTTCATACAAGCCCTTAAATTTATCTTTGCTAAATTTCACTTATACCATTTCTGTAAGTGCTTTCTTCAGGTCAGCTACCAATTTGGCATGAAGAGATATTAGTGCGTAGAACATGGAATCAAAGAATCTTGAATTTGGAGTTTACCTTGTCACTTAGGAGTTATTTGACCTTGGGTAATTTCCATTAGCTACACTTGCCATCAGTTTTCCCATCTGTGAATTAGGGCTAATGGTATCTACTCCAGAAAATTGGGATATTCACTGACAGAAGAACTTTAAAAATTATATTTCTATCAAGTCTTGTTAACAATCCAAGTCTTGCTAGCAATCCAAGAGCCTATTCAAAAGTTATGAAAACAAATGACGATGTACATTTTCTTAGCTTTTGTTCCTATGCATTACATTTATGTTACTCATGTAACCATTTTTGCAAGGTTTACAGCAATTAGCATTTAGTTCTTAGAAATGCTTAGCAATTATTTACTGAGAAACTAGCAATAGAATATGAAATGCCTATTCCTAGAAATGCTTCTAGTGAGCTTTAGTATTTGTATAACAACATCAGTAATACAGTTACCTGCACAAAGTGTTAATAGGGGATTATCACCTGCTGGAGATCTAGTCTGGGCTGGGGCACATCAAGCAAAGAGCCCAATGCTTTTATGGCCTCCATCTCTGGCTTAGTCAGAGGCAAGGGTCATTTCTAATTTTCAGCGTCCTCTGGGGGCTCAGCTGCCAGCCCTCCATTGGGAATATGAGAGAATAAGAGAACAGGAAAAAGGTAACTTTTATTCCTGATACAGATCAGAATCGCGCCTTTATAATACTGATCTCTCTAACCATCTGAACTACTAAATTCTGGAACCTTTTGCCAGCCTGGACTTTCAAAGTCATCCCAATCCTATGGCATTGTGCTGACTTCTCAGATTCTTCCATGACAGGCTCTGATCACTTATACCTGCCTGAGCTTCATAGACTTAGAGGGCTTCTGGCCTTGCCCAACCGCCTTGCTGACATCAGATGCCTTCCTAACCCTCAAGTCTTCCACAATCCCCTGGCCTACAGTTTGAGCTGCAGATCAAACTCTGCTGTTACCAGTGCGGAGAGAGCTATAAACTGGATTCTTGAAAGGCTCTATTAGGTCTTCAAAATGAGGAAAGTTCATAATAAAATATACTTTTCCCACGTTCAGTCGATGGACACCTGCACAGCTGATTAAAATTGGATTTGGGCTAATGGGGCAGGCAATAAAACTTAAAACCTAGTGGTTAGGTTGGTTAGGACTTCAGAGTGAGACAGACTTGCATTTGAATCCCAGCTCTTTTCATTTTGGTGTCATGTGGGGCAAGATATTTCCTTCCTAAGTCTCAGTTTTATCACCTGTAAAATGGAGAGAATAATTCCTATCCCATAGGATTATTGTAAGGACTCCACGAAATAATTTATGATGTGTTTACTACAGTGAGTGCCTTATGCATAACAAGTACTTCATAAGTACTAGCTTCTACTATTTAATTTGATGTGGCACCCGTTCTGCAAAATTTAGCCTAGCCTGTCTGACCCCAAGGTCCACACTCTTTCCACTATGTCAGGTGGTTTTAATTTTCCAATTTATGACTTCAAATCTATCAGGTGGCTCAAGAGGTCTCTCTACATCTATAGACTATCTATTGGATCTTTTATTTCAATGACTATATTTTTCATTTCCAGAAGTTGTAGTTTGTTCTTTTTAAAGGAGTTATTCTTTTTTTTCAGAGAATCTCATTGTTTGGGGAAGCTCTTTTTTATGCTCCTAAGCTATTTAGTACACCTGTTTTATAGTATCTTTGAAATGGATTATCTGAATTCTTTAGGATGTAATTCCATTTTTGTTTCTGCTGACAATCACTCATGATAGATCCGTTTTGAGATATGTTTCTGTTTTGGATCCAGAATTCATCTTGAGTGGGGTCATTCTCTGTGGAAATAATGCTCATTTTTTTTAATTGAGGGTATTTTCCCATAAAAGTGGTAATGTTTGCTTCTTTGAGATGCTCCAGGAGTATTTGAAATCTAGAACCTATTTTGTGTAATTGTTCAGTTTGAGGGTTTCAGGATCATATGAGTTAGTATAAATGAGGGCCACAAAAACACTGTGGTGCAAGATAGTGGTTACAAATTTCAGGGAGATATTTTCCCTAATTGTAAGCTACTTGAGGGAGACAAGCTTTCTTGTCAACTCCTTTTGGGGAGAGGCAGATTGTTTATCCTTTTACTGAATGTGCTATTCTTCATTGATCCTGTTCTGCAAATCACTGAGTTCTGACCCTCCCCACCTTGCTTCACCACCCACAAGACATCATCTCTTATCCGAACATGCACGTTAAAGTCCAAGCTTCTAGATTATTGAGTGAGCAGGCCTGCCCTCAGTCAACTTAGGGCAGCTATCGCATCAGCACACATGCTCACAACCTTGCTTTTGAGTTTCTTCTTCATTTCTGGCCTCTAACCTCCAAGGACTTCTCTTTCTTGTGATTTTAGCCATACATCTAAAAGGATATTTGTTGTATTTTATCTAGCATTTATAGACATTTGTGGAAGCAATTTTTTCAAAATATTTACTGTGCATAATGTCAGAACCACAAGTCTTGCAATGGAAGACTGTCTTCCATTGCTACAGATGTCCCATCTATTTAAAAATTTTTTTTTAATGTTTATTTATTTATTTTTGAGAGAGAGACGGACACGAGTAGGGGAGGGGCAGAGAGAGAGGGAGACACAGAATCTGAAGCAGGCTCCAGGCTCTGAGCTGTCAGCACAGAGCCCCACACGGGGCTCGAACTCACAAACTGTGGGATCATGACCTGAGCCGAAGGCAGAGGCCTAACCAACTGAGCCACCCAGGCACCCCAGGCATCCCATCCTTAATGCTTCCCTTGCCATGAACATCTCTGTTACAAGGATGGTGTTCATGGGAGCTGACTGGCCGTAGGATTGTTCTCTAGCGGCTTAAGGGGTCTTTTTCAAGCCTTTGTTGTTTAACTATTTCCTGCTCATTGCCCTTAAAGTGGGCTTTGTTATTCTGACCGAAACTATAAGGTGTTAAGCAGTATCCTATATGATTGCCATTTCTCTCAATTTGTATGTTCCTGCTCTTGTGTCATTTCCCCCAAGAGAATAAGAGAAGCATCTGATGATATATGCATGCATTTCCTATGTATATGAATGACCTTACAGAACTGAAGTCTGAAGAGAAGAAAGATAGCCTACATTTGCTGGGCCACGTGAATTGTGGAATAAAAGGGAGACTCACTTTTATTGTTTTGGGTAATGACAGCTAATTTCCCCTCAAGAAATTGTTGGTCATTTCCATTGCGCAAGCCCACTAGGTGTTACCTCACCCAAAACAAAAAACTAGAAGCGTTTGCCAGAGTGGGAACTAAACATGTATCAATTCAAGTACACACTGCTACCTTCCTCTACCACTTTTTGTGCAAAAATGAGCTTCAGATCGTCTCAATAAAAGTCATCAAGTCTGTACAATCCAGACAGCCTCTCTTTGTCCTGGAAGATGTGTCTGTTTTGTTTCATATCACCTCATTCTGCAGTAAATTGTGACTTCTGGGGCACAGGGGCAGCACAATTACTGAGCTACTCTTTAAAGGGCTGAGGCTTCGAGAATGGAAGGAGCACAATGTTTGCTGATTGGCAAGAAGCCACAGGATTATTTTATTTTAACTAGGGATATATGAGGCATGGAGGAAAGAACATCAACTCTGGAATCAGCCAGAAATGAGTTCCAGTCCCAGTTCTGTAACTCACTAACAGTGTGATATTTGGCAAGCTACTAACTTCTCCAAGCCTCAGATGTATGAATTAGAATCAATATGTAAGGTGTAGGAAGCTGCTATTTGTGAAAGGCCTAATTTAGGGGCAGCATGGTACAATGGAGGTGGTTTTCGAGTCATCCAGATGTAGGTTCAAATTTTGGCTCTGCTATTTCCTTTTATCTAAAGTGGGAGCAACAATATCTATGGCACTAAGTTGAGGATTGAAGTCCATGAGAAAATCTCTGTTAAGCACTTGGTCTTTTTTTTTTTTTTTCTTTTGGTTGTTGGCACAGACCTTGGTGTGCTCTAGTCCCTTGCTCCTTGAGGGACTCAGTGATTGGACTCAGCTCTACCCTTCAGGTGCCCTCTGTGCCAGAGGAGGCAAATTGCTCAGTTTTTCACCTAAGTAAGATGACCTCTTACTTACTCTCCTTCTCCTTCCCTCAAGTTTTCAGACAGAGGGGTTACTGGAAGCCGGGAATGGCTCCAAGCCAGCAGACCACTTCCTGTCTACCACCTGGCCCTCCCACAGAACCTTCCCTCTTAAAACCTCTGGGACTGTGACAACAGGACCCAGGCAAGAAGCCACTGGCCAAGGCCTGGCCTTAAATTCCTGAGAGGCCTCTGGAATTTTCTGGAGACAGACAGGGCTCTGTCAGCAGCTCACAGCCTGGAAAAGAGTGAACAGGGTGTATGGCAGGCTGTTACTCTGAGCCTGCTCCCTCCCTGGGGCTTGTGGTTTTAAAGCTTTAATCGCTGAGGTCAGAGTCATCCTGTTTTATTACAGTGCCAAAAAGGGCCACCCCAGCCTAGCATGGATGATGGCAACTCCTTCCGGAGACCCTCAGCCTGGCTTAGAGAAGTGATGGCTGCCGGGCCCCAGTGCCTCCTGTGGGGTTTGTGTTTCCCTTCCTATTAAATCCTCTCTGTGCTCAGAAGGCCGTTCCACTTTCCCATCTCTCCAGCTCTGCCTCTGGCTTCTTTAAAGGCTTCAGTGTTTCCTCAAATTAAGGGACCCAGCTGCTTGAGGCCCTTTGTTCAGTGTCTCCAGGATGACCTTTCAGATAATTCGTCCCCACTTGCAGGGGCTGAGCTTTGCTGGTATTTAGACTCAGAGCTTCCTTGGCTAATCGGAATTTATTATCCTCTTTGTTAGGGGACTATGAGGTTCTTTTTCTCCGTGGAGGGCTGTCTTCTGGGTGAGTGATACATGAGCTGGCCCTGGCTCTCTAATCCTGGCAAGTCCTGTTTCCAGGTTGTGTCTCCATGGCCCCCAGAGTCTATCTGTGTGTGTGTGTGTGTGTGTGTGTGTGTGTGTGCGTGCGCGCGCGCGTGTGTATGCGCACTCACTTGACCATGGAAAATAAAGACTTTCAGGTCTTAGGATCGTTTGGGGATAAAGGAAGCAGATGAGAGATGAAGGAACATGGAATCTTCCATGGCTTCATTTTTATAGCTTTTAATAGCTGTTTAATTATTCTTGCAAATCTGATTAGATCTTGTTGAGTGGTTTTTTTGTGGCAAAATATACATAACATAAACCATTTTAGTCATTTTTAAATGGACATTTCAGTACTATTCAGTACCTTCACAGTGTTGCCCAACCATCACCAACATCCATCTCCAGAACTTTCTCATCTTCCTACACCGAAACCCTATACCCATTAAACACTAACTCCTCGTTCTTTCCTTCTGCTAGCCCTAGGAAATCACCATTCTACTCCCTGTCTTATGAATTTGACTGTTCTAGATACTTCAAATAAGGGGAATCATACAGTATTTGTGGAATAATATTCCAATGTATGGATATGCTACATATTGTTTATCCATTCACTTGTCAGTGGACATTTATGTTGTTTTGACCTTTCAGCTATTGTAAACAATATTGCCACATGCAGTTATGCACAAATATCTATTTGGGTCAACTGCTTCCAATTCATTTGGGTATATCTACAAGTGGAATTGTTGGATCATATGGTAATTTCATTTTTAATGTTTTAAGAAGCCACCATGCTGTTCTCCACAGCAGCTGTAGCATTACTTTCTGTTTTGTTCTGTTTTGTTTCTAATAGCCATCCAATTAGTGTGAGGTGCGTTTATTGAATTTTGAGGGTGATAAAAATGAGCACTGCAAGAGTGATCATTTGTTAAGTTCATACCATGTATTAAATATTTAGTACAAATGATCTCACTGAATCTTCAAGACAACCCTATGTGGTTTGTTGTTATCTCTGTTTTATAGGAGATAAAACTAAAACTCAGAAGAGTATGTAACTTGCTCAAAATCAAACAACTGGAAAGGAGCAGAACTGGAAGTCATGGGCAGGGTCATCAGAGTCCCACATCCATGTTCTTTCTACTATACAACTTGTCTTCTAACCACATAGCTGTTCTTAGATGGGAGGGGGATTTCCACCCTCCTGCCAGTGAATGTTTAATTCCAAAAGGCTTTAAAATGCAAAGTCAAAGGCTTTCCATAAAGGAGGGGCATTGGGATGTTGGCAGGTTTCCCAGGAACACCCCCGCCCCCTGCACATGCACACCATACACACACACACACACACACACACACACACACATACACATATACATACACACATACATACAAGCACTAAAAATAGAGTTACCCACGAAAAAGTCTAAGCCTTCTTTGAACCCTTCCTAGATGTGCTGTTCTACTTCCTGAGGCTATAGAGGTGAGTGAGTCACAGACCCTTCCTTCAGGGACCACACCATCTAGTCAGGCAAACATCTTCCTAGGTAATGAGAATACAGGGTGCTGTGGACTGTGACAGAGGAGGTGACTACAGTACAGTGTGCAGAGTGTTGTGACTGAGGAATAGAGAAAGGGCCTTGGAAGCACAGATGACAAGAATGATCCTCTCCATCCTTAGACACAGGGTCCAGAAAAGGCTTCATATCAGAGTCATTTAAATTGACTGTTGAAGAATGAGATACCACATGATATTTGGAGGAATGGTGATAACAGAAGGGGGAAGGTATTTTGTACATGGGAACAGCAAATACAAAGACTCAGAGGAGGGAGAGAACGTGGTCGACGTGAAGTGGTGCAAACGTTTTAGTACATCTGTAGCATAAAGAGCATGTTAAGGAGTGACAGAAATAGAATTGGGAATGCAAACACAGGCTACCTCATTAAGAGCCTTTTCGTCTCACAGAATGTCTCAATTGATCTTGTGGTTGATGGAGGGGCATGGAAAATCTCTGGTTTGAACATGACAATGAGTTGGTCAGATTTGTGTTTTGGAAAATCACCTTTACATAACCTATGGTAGATAGATTAACACTGTGGTGAGGTGGAGGTGAGGTCTAACAGTAGGGAGACTAAAGTATAATAATAGCTGACATAAATTAGTTGCTTGCTATGTGACAGCACAGTACAAAAATATTATATGCATTACTCATTCAATTCCCATGACAACCCTGAAAAACGAATTATTATCCATTTCACAGATAGGGAAACTAAGGTCAAATAACTTGTATGAAGCCACATTATACCAAGGGTGCGGCCAGCATTTTAACGAAGGCTGTCATAGTTCACAGCACAAGGAAGAAATGGCAGCTGATATTAGGGCAATTGTAGTAGGAAGAAAAACAGCTGACTGATAAGCAAGTTATTTAGAAGATGGAAATGATGATTGACTAGATAGAGGGGATGAGGTATCAATGAAGACTCTTAGATGTCAAGTTTGGAGGACTGTGATTGGTCATGCCTTCTCCTGAGAGGAGGAGGAACCTAGGAAGAAAAGATGGGAGACTCTGTTTTGGACAAGCTGTAAAGCCTAGAAAACATTGATCAAAGAAACCTTTTGAAATATGAATTCACATCCATTACCATTAATGATGAAACTTTCCTTGAGATGCCAGCCACTAATGGCTGTACATATATGTAATATATAAATAAATCAGTAAGTACACAGTTATGGAGGTACATCCTCAAGTATTTTTACTGATATAAATGAATGATAAAACAAGGCTTGGAAACTACTAATTTTATAACAGCTTCAGAGAAATCAAGATTAAAAATATGCAGACAATATTTGTGATATATGGTCTTCTTGGCTACTTGCTCCACTTATACACAGTTTGTGTTCTAGTATTTGTCAGTAGATCCATTAGTTATATATATTCAACACCGGTGAACTTTTCTCATCTTTTTCATATATGTATGTATGTATTCAACACTGGTGAATCTTTTAGTTCTCACTCCTAGTATGTTATTTCAAATCCCTGGTCACATTTTACCAATTTCAACAACTTAACGTTTTCTAGAATTAACCCTGAAAGTTCATTGTTTATATAGAGTTTCTGGAGAGATCTTTTAAAAATGGAATCTATCCATGTCAATTCATTGTTTAAAATCTTTCAATGTCTCCATATTGCCCAAATGGCACTCAAAGCCTTGGCCATCTGTGTCTTTTCCTCTTCGCCACTGCTGGCTACAATGAGATATTTATGGTGACATAAACAAGTCTTGCCATTTCACAGTAACCTGCTTTTCAGGCTCACTACACCAAAAATTCTCTTTCTTTCTTATTGATCTGGAGAATACCTTTATCCTTCCAAATCTTTCTCTTGTCTCCCCTAAGAACTTGCTTCCAATACCCAGCAGAGTTAATAGTTATTTCCCTATGTCCACAATATACTGAATATATATCTGTTTAATGCTGTAATAAAAAATACGTTTGATGTGTCTGTTTCATGCCATAGACTGTGAACTCCTTGAGGGTAAGACTTGATTTGTGTATCTCTGTAGTTCCTCACAGTCCTTAATCACATGCCAGATATAAGAAACAGTTCAAAGGTTGTTGGTGAGCTAATGGAATGAATGATTACTCATTATCAGAATTACATAAGTTAATATATATAAAGCCCTTGAAGAGTGCCCAATGAGTAATAGGTGTTACATAACTACTTTCTATTATTATTTTTCTGCATAATTTCTTTCAATACTTCCTTCCAGTTGGTTTTGTCATCCAAGAAAATTAAAGGAAAGAAACACGTCTCTTAAGTTTTCTAGATTTTTCATAAAACCTAATATAAAGCACTCAGTCAACTTACTTAAACATTTATCAAGCATTTAAGATCCCCACAGTCCAAACCTCTGCAAATTTTCTTAGTAATTATGTGTGGTGGAGTTCTAGGAGTACATTCTGATGCCCCACCCCTCTGTAACATGGGTATACTTTCTTTTCCCACCATCATCCCCCAATCCCTTCCACTCTTCTAGCTTTTTAGAGATTATTATTATTTTATTTTAGGAAAAGAGAGAGAGACAGAGACAGAGACAGAAAGGAATAATCCCAAGTAGGCTCTGCACTGAGTGTGTCCCAACATAAGGCTCCATCTCATGACTATGAGATCATGACCTGAGCTGAAATCAAAAGTTGGTCACTTAACTGACTGAGCCAACCAGATGTCCCCTCTTCTAGCTTTTTTTTTAGTGGCGTTTTCAATCTCTCTTGAACCTCAAAGATTCTTTGCAATAACATTAATTTTTATTGCAAAATACTGCCAAATTCTTTTAGTATGGATTTATCTTTCTGAATTTTGCCCCAAATAAATAAAATGGAATGCCACACTTCTATAGCTGAACACTACAGTTTGTTTTTCTTCTGTGAAGCTGAACATTTATTGATGAATCCATATTGTATTGACAGCAATTTCTTCAATAATTTCATGGGTTGTGTAGCAGTTGGTAATAGTGCATGCATGTGGGCAGGGAGAAGTATGCAAATATCAGTAATAATTATGCTTGGTGTATGCAAATTCCACCAGGTATTTTCAGAAATTAATCTTCCAAATTACTTTTGCACAATTCAGGAAAATTGAAATGTGCATTTAAATAATTGTAGAAAAATTTAAAAGCAATCTCCACTCATTTAAATCATCCAGTTAAGGTGCTATTATAAACAAAGGGATTATAGATATTTCAGACATAGCAGCCATACTGTCAAAACAGAATTACAGCGATCATGAGAACTATGCTTTGTTTGTAGATAACTTGAACAGGGGTGACATTGTTCACAGTATTTTGTTTGGCTTAAAAATTTATTATTAATATTCCTCAAAAATCATTACTGAAAGGAAGCATTATTGTCTTATTTGTTCATATACTCATTTATATATCCTTCATGTGTTTATATCTCCATTTATCAACCCATCCACCCAACAAATGCAGGTTTTTTAAGCATCACTGTATGCCAAGGACTGAGCTAAGTTAAATTATAGGGATAGGAAATCTTTCGGCTTGTGCCTCCTGCCCAATGTGGGCCACAGATTGATGTTTAGTTATCATAGTTTAGTTTAGTGATGTTTAGTGATGTTTAGTGATGTTGGGGTCTTTAAATTTCCTCCATGAGTTTAATATCAATTGTAACTTTGCATGAAAGCTAGATTTTCTTTTTTGGCAATAATTTGTGCATTATCCAGGTAAAGCACGTTTAGTGTCTTCTGCCTTCATGTAGTTTTAAGTAATCAAATTATGACCAGGGCTTTAAATGCTGAAGATGACCCTAGGTTTCCTGGACTTGCTTGAATACTTGATATGAAGTTCACAGGGAAAATACCATTGAATTAGTAGATAAAGGACAGAAAGGCACACAGCCCTGCCTGTAAGAAGCTGCCACCTCATGGACATGTGGGACAAGAAGCAATAAGCCAGTTAATAATGCTTGTGATTAGAGTGTTGTAATTTTGAGGAATGAGGGATCTCCTTCTTCCAGGGGTGATCAAGAGACTTTCATGAGGTCCTTGAGTTGTGTCTTGGGAATGGGTTTCACAAAGAAGGTGGTGGAGACAGTTTTGGGAGAGGGAGTGCTCCAAGGCTTTTGATCTTGGCTCAACAGCTACGTGACTGTGAGGTCTTAATGATGAGCCTCATTGGTAAGATGGGGATGGTGACACCAACCTCAAAGATTTGTGGGAGGACTTAGCTTACATTTGCCAAAGTGCCCATTAAGTTACATTGAGCAGGGAATCCTAGCAGAAGACATGGCTCAGGGGAAAGGCATAGAAGCCTGAGGAAGAAAAACATATTTGAACACTGGTGATAAGGCCAGTTTTAACTGAAACTTAGGATTCTTCTATAGAAAACCAGAGGCAATAACCACAAACTTGACTTTGTTACTTGAACTGTTGGGTATTTGAATTTGTTACTGAACTATTTGGATATAGAAATGCCTATCTCTAAAATGGGTCAAGAAAACAAACTGTCCGAAGGGGTGGGAGGTAAGATGCAGAAATGTCTGCAAGTAAGGCCTTTGTGTTTCTTTCTCATTGATTCATTTGATTATTTCTTATCCATTTTTTTCCCCAGGGATGACTTCCTGGTAAAAATACACACTTCTTTGGCCACATGACTGAGGTCAGCTAAGATGTGCCTCTTAATGAGCATACTTCTGATCTAGAACATAGGTTTGGAATATCCTCATTGCTCTTACTGTCACCTTATAAGCCAGTATAGCATTCTATTTTTTTTTTTTTGAGAGCAACATTAGAATCATCCCTTCATAGACTTCCAGCTGTATTACAAAGCTGTAATCATCAAGACAGTATGGTACTGGCACAAAAACAGACGCTCAGATCAATGGAACAGAATAGAGAACCCAGAAATGGACCCACAAACGTATGGCCAACTAATCTTTGACAAAGCAGGGAAGAATATCCAATGGAATAAAGACAGTCTCTTCAGCAAGTGGTGTTGGGAAAACTGGACAGCGATGTGGAAAAATGAACCTGGACCACTTTCTTACACCATACACAAAAATAAACTCAAAATGGATGAAAGACCTAAATGTAAGACAGGAAGCCATCAAAATCTTTGAGGAGATAGCAGGCAAAAACCTCTTTGACCTTGGCCACAGCAACTTCTTACTCAACACGTCTCCGGAGGCAAGGAAAATGAAAGCAAAAATGAACTACTGGGACCTCATCAAAATAAAAAGCTTCTGCACAGCAAAGGAAACAATCAAGAAAACTAAAATGCAACCGACGGAATGGGAGAAGATATTTTCAAATGACATATCAGATAAAGGGTTAGTATCCAAAATCTATAAAGAACTTATCAAACTCAATAACCAGAAAACAAATAATCCAGTGAAAAAATGGGCAAAAGACATGCATAGACACTTCTCCAAAGAAGACATCCAGATGGCCAACCGACACATGAAAAAATGCTCAACATCACTAATCATTAGGGAAATACAAATCAAAACCACAATGAGATATCGCCTCACACCTGACAGAATGGCTAACATTAACAACTCAGGCAACAACAGATGTTGGCGAGGATGGGGAGAAAGAGGATCTCTTTTGCACTGCTGGTGGCAATGCAAACTGGTGCAGCCACTCTGGAAAACAGTATGTAAGTTCCTTAAAAAATTAAAAATAGAACTACCTAAGACCCAGCAACTGCACCACTAGGTATTTTTCCAAGGGATACAGGTATGCTGTTTCGAAGGGGCACATGCACCCCAATGTTTATAGCAGCATTATCAACAATAGCCAAAGTTCATAAAGAGCCAAAATGTCCATCGATGGATGAATGGGCAGAGAAGATGTGGTATATATCCATACACACACACACACACACACACACACACACACACACACAATGGAGTATTACTTGGCAATCAAAAAGAATGAAAGAAATCTTGACATTTGCAACTACGTGGATGGAACTAGAGGGTATTATGCTAAGCAAAATTAGTCAGAGAAAGACAAATATCATATGAATTCACTCATATGAGGGCCTTAAGAGACAAAACAGATGAACATAAGGGAAGGGAAGCAAAATAATATAAAAACAGGGAGGGGGACAAAGCGTAAGAGACTCTTAAAAATGGAGAACAGAGGGTTACTGGAGGGGTCATGGGAGGAGGGATGGGCTAAATGGGTAAGAGGCATTAAGGAACCTACTCCTGAAATCAGTGCCGCACTATATGCTAACTAACTTGGATGTAAATTAAAAAAATAAATTAAAAAAAATCCCTTCAAGGAGGTGGGGGAGATGGGTTAAATAGGTGATGAGGATTAAGGAGTGCACTTGTTGTGAAGAACACCGGGTGATGTACACAAGAGGTGAATCACTCTATTGTACACCTGAAACTAATATCACACTGTATGTTAACTAACTGGAATTGAAATAAAAACTTAAAGTATCCCTTCAAATAAATCAGCAATCTTATTCTCATTGACTCAGTTGGTGGAAACAATTTATTCTCGTCCTAACTGATGAGATCTGGGGTCTTAGATCAGATAGTCTACTGTCATGTTTTCCTACAGTTTTGAGTGCAGGTTAGCTTTTCTTTCCTGGTTTCCCACGACTACGTCTGTGACCCTAGAAATGGGACACTGATAACAGGAATCAAAACAAGTGGAATGGCAGAGAAAGAAGGTAGGAAACACAGAAAGAGAGGACAGCATCTTTCTCATCTTGCATTTATTCATTCAACAATCGTCTTGCACTTACTCATTCAACAAGTACAAAGTTCCTGCTCGGTAGCTGACACTGTGTAAGAGCCAAAAAGAAAGCTCAAAGAGATGTCATCTGTACCTTCAACAGACTTGACAGTTGAAGGGAGGGCAGTTAGTAACAACAACTGCTAGTGTTTTAATGGAGGATATTCATATGCTCTAGAAGTGCTGGGGAGGGAATGAGTAACTGCCTGGGAGAGCTGGGAAGGTCTCACACAGATGATATTAAACTGGATCATGAGCATGAGAAAGGAAAGAGATAAAGGGCATTCCAGGAGGGGGGAGTTATTACTTCAGTGATTAAAATACAAAGCATATAAAGGTTAGGCCACAGAATGGTATAAAGCTCTAAGAGGTCCAGAGGAAGGAAACATCACATTTCATAAAAGGGGTAAAAGAGACACTTCAAGGAGGAAGTGGTATTTAAAATGGGCCATGGCATTTCAGAGGGCACAGAAGGGCTGGCGAGGACATTTCAGATAGAGGGAAGAGCACGAACAGTGGCATGGAGGTAGGAAAGTCAAGGGGGTTTAGGACGATGGAGGGGTCAGGGATGCAGAGAGGCTGGGCATAGTTAAGAGTAGAAAGGGCAGGTGGAGTCAGATGGTGAAGAGGTTGACGTGAGGCCTTAGCACTTCTGTTACTTGGTAGGAGTCATTGAAATTTTGATTGGGGCAAATGAAAGTCCATTCATTTTAATTCTACCAGTATTTTCTGGGCCCTTGCTCTCAACCAGATACTTTGATAGGATCTAGAGACATAAAATGAATCAGGCATGTTTCCTGACTTCTTGAATCTTCCATTAAATTATATCTACGTCTGTGCCTAAGCCTGTACACGTACCTACGTTTAAGCCTACACCTAAGTCTATACCTACATCCACATCTCCACCCACCTTTATCTATGTCTACATTGGGATCTATAGCTATGGAGAGATTAGCCTGGCGGTGGTGTGGAGGATGCTTGGATTAAAAGACATGAGATGGGGATACGATCAGACATTTACGTTGGGAGACCCTGTACTGGTCCAGATGGGAGGGTCCGAACAGGAGGACTGTGCAGTATAGCAAGAAGAGCCCTGTGTTTGGAGCCCAAGGAAATTGGATCCAGCCTCTATTGCAAAGTCTGATTCGGAACTTCTCCAAGTAATTTCCTCGCCCTTCTCCTCATCTGTAAAACAAGGATACTAACAATTTACCTGTGAGGGTGAATGAGAAGATTAAAGGTGATGTATTAAACAGTTGCTACTGGCTGCCATCAAGTGGTTGGCGGTGATCGCACCTGTGATAAAGAGACCACCGGGCTTTGGCTTGTCACTCCCTACCCAGAAAGAGGTGGATGTTTTATCCCAGGAGCAGAGGCAGGTTTGAGGGCTCCCGGCAGGGAATAGTGACTGTGGCAATAATTAAACCTGCCCTTCGGCCTCTACCTTCTGTTTCCCAGGTAAGGAGCACGGATAGTCCTTGCTTGGCTGGCAGAGCCAGGGTCGCCTTGGGAGGCCTTTTTGTGGCCTGCTCTTCCCATGCCACCACTGAACCCACTGACTCGGAGCCTCCGAGAGGCTCTGGCAGTGAGTGCGACTGCAGCTGCAACCAGGCCAGGTTGCTCCATCTCCAACAAACATTTACAGTGGCTCGGCGCCCGCCGCTCCTGCCCCGACACACAGGAAGCAGAGAGCCTGGCCAGGGAGTGGCAGCCAAGAGGACGCTGACAGCGTGGCAGGCAGGAGCTTCGGGGGCCCTGAGCAGGTGGCAGGCTGGCTTCTAGCTGCGGGGGGTCTCCTCCTCAGCCTCGCAGCTGTGGATGCAGCTTCTCCCAGGAGCTCACCTGAAGGGGCAGGACTGTCTCACAGGTCCTGGTTCTTCCCGGCTGATGTCAGGTGCCTTCCAGGGGTGACAGTGCCATGGTGAACAAGGAGGAAGCCAAGATACACTGAGAAACAGGGCTGAACATTTCTAAAGGCGGATTCTGCTGGGGGTTCTTGCCTGTCCAGGATTGAGGCTTGTTTCTCTGATCACGAGCATTTGTGAGAGGCATGTATTAGTAGGGCTTTGACAACCAGTTCTGGGAAGGAAGGAGGGAGGAGGGAGGGAGGTGGGGAGGGAGGGAGGAAGGGAGGAAGGGAGGAAGGGAGGAAGGGAGGAAGGAAGGAAGGAAGGAAGGGAGGAAAGAAGGGAGGAAAGAAGGGAGGAAGGAAGGGAGGAAGGAAGGGAGGGAGGAAAGAAGAGAGGAAGGAAGGGAGGGAGGGAGGAAAGAAGGGAGGAAGGGAGGGAGGAAGGAAGGGAGGGAGGAAGGAAGGAAGGAGAGGGAGGGAAGAGAAAGGGAGAATGAAAAGGAAAGCCCTTATTTGTTGTTTTTGCCAACTTCTATGGTATAAAAACTCCACTGCAGAAAATTTCAAGGTACCCAGGTCTCACTGAACCTGAAGTTGAAAGAGATGGGCAGTAACACATCATTATATAGTATTTCCACCCTTGATATATGAGATACAAATAACCTCAAGAGCATAGATAATAGTAAAAAATCGAAAAATAATAAGCAAGAATTTTGAGCACTTCTCTTTGTTCTTAATTTATTTTATTTAATCTTTAATAGTGGCTCAGTTTAACAACTGACTCACAAAAATTTCTCTTTCTTTCTTTCTTTCTTTCTTTCTTTCTTTCTTTCTTTCTTTCTTTCTTTTCTTTCTTTCTTTCTTTTCTTTCTTTCTCAGAGCTTCTGTTTTACCTTCTCTGGATACTAAACTTCTTGTCTTTTGAGAAGGAAAATTGCCTGGCTGATTGGTATATGGTAGGGGAACTGGGGATCTGATTGTTTTAGATTATGAAGGTGAAATTCACATAAACATAAAATTAGCCATTTTAAAGTGAACAATTCAATGGCATTTACTACATTCATAATGTTGTACAACCACCTCCTCTATCTCATTCTAAAATATTTCTGTCACTCCCAACTAAAACCCCTGTCTGTTTCTTAGAGCTGCCATCACAAAGTATCAGAGTCAGGGTGGCTTAAACTACAGAAATGCACTTTCTCACAGTTCTGGAGGCTACAAGTCTGAGATCGAGGTGACAGCAGGATTGGTTTCTTCTAAGGACCATGAGGGAAGGCTCTGTTCTGGGTTTCTCTCCTTAGCTTACAGATGGCTGTCTTTTTCCCGTGTCTTTACATGGTTCTCCCTCTTTATGCATCTGTGTTCAAATCTCTGAGAAGGACATCAGTCATATTGGATTAGGACCCATCCTAACAACCTTATCTTTTTTTTTTTATATGATCATTTTATTTTATTTTATTTATTTATTTTCAATATATGAAATTTATTGTCAGATTGTAACAACCTTATCTTAACTACATCTTTCAAGACCCCATCTCCAAATATGGTTATGTTCTAAAGTACTGGAGGTTAGAACTTCAGTATTTGAATTGGGGCGGGGGAGTCACAATTCTGCCTGCAACCACTCTTACCCATTGAGCAGTCTCCCCCACAGGCCCTGGCAACCAACAATCTGCATTCTGTCTCTAAGAATTTACCTACTCTGGATATTTCATATAAATGCAATCACACAATATGTGACCTTTTGTGTCTGGCTTCTTTTACTTAGCATAACATTTTCATTTTTATGGGAGTGGGTGGCTCACAGGAATATCATTACTCATGTGTATTGTGGTTTAAAAAAAGGAGAGAGAACCAGTGGTCAAAAAAGCTACCAAGAACAACTGCTTCTAAGTGAAGGGATTCTCCTGTGGTCCACAAAACTGACCAATATCAGACAATGATATTGGCAGATAATCTTGCCTCCTATTTACAAAACTGGAGGCAAGAAGACTGGTCAAGAGACCAATGAAATGGTTGAGGGAAGACAGTTTTAAGGCATGTACTAGGGAAAGGGCAATGGGGATGAAGAGGAGAAGGTTTCATTAAAGCGATTAGAAAATGCAAATCACCCCCAAAAACGTAAATATTACCTATTTGAAAAGTATATGAAGGAATAATGTAAAGAACATTAAGTATCACTTATGATACAACTCTGTTATACATACTGTAGACATTTTGCCACATCTGTGTGTTCATCAAAGAACTATACATATAAGAAAAATGCGCAGTGATGTAATTTTAGAAAGTTACACACCTGTGTACCCAGCACATGGAACGTTACCAATACCCTACAAGGCTCTCTCATGCCTCTTCCACCAGATGTAATAATTACTAGTTACAGCCTATTTTTGAGCTTTATGTAAAGAGAATCACATTACACGTTTTCCTCACATTCTGGGAAACGGATCCATGCAGTTATGTAAAATATTTACTCTTTCATTTGCCTACTGTTCCATTGTAAGAATACACGAAAAATAATGAATTGATCTTATTATCGATGGGCATTTGTGATATTACAGCAATGCTGCTATGAGCAGTCTTGTTCTTGTATTTTGTGCTTGTGTGGACACCATATACTGACACATGTGTATCTGGTAGGGTAAGTCCACCAAAGTTTTACGTCTTTTGTCGACTATATACCTGGGAGTGGAATTTCTGGTCGTGGAGTACATACATCCAGGGTTAGAAGATCAGTGCCAGAGAGTTTTCTTCAGTGCTTGCACCAATTAGCACGCTCACTGATAGTTAAGTGGGGGTTCGCATCCTCACATACACATTCTTGCCAATACTTGGTAGTGTCAGTTAACTTCATCATACTCGTGGGTGTTGTTTGATGGCATATAATTGGGCTTTTAGCTTCCATTGCCCTTATGATTTCCTATGGTGAGCTTTTCATGTTTATTCACCGTTTGAATGTTTTCCTTTGGGAAGTTCCTCATCATCTTTTGCTTAGGTTTTATCCTTCTTTTTCTTATGGTTTGGTAAAAGTTCTTTGTGTATTCTGGATATGAGTCCTTTATCATAGGTATACAATATAATATGATTTATATATCATATGTATTGCATATATATTTTGTATCTCATAAAGATGTATTGCAATTATCTTTTCCCATTCTGAAACTTGTCTTTTCATGAGCAGAAGGGTTATAAATCTTACTACAGTCCAATTTATCAATCTTTTCTTTTATGGTTAATGTTATTTGTGTCCAGTTTAAAAAATCTTTACCCATCTCATGAGAATATTCTACATTATTGTCTAAAAGTTTGATGCTTTTATTTTCTTTCTCTTTTTAAAATTTTATTTAATTCCAAGTTAGTTAATATATACTATAATAATGGTTTCAGGAGTAGAATTTAGTGATTCATCACTTACATGTAATACCTAGTGCTCATCCCAACAAGTGCCCTCCTTAATGCCCATCACCCATTTAGCCCATCCCCCTAGGCACCTCCCCTCCAGCAGGCCTCAGTATGTTCTCTGTATTTAAGAACCTCTTATGGTTTGCCTCCCTCTCTGTTTTTATCTTATTTTTCCTTCCCTTCCCCTATGTTCATCTGTTTTGTTTCTTAAATTCCACATATAAGTGAAATTATATGATATTTGTCTTTTTCTAATGGACTTATTTCCCTTAGCATAATACATTCTAGTTCCATCCACGTTGTTTCAAACGGCAAGATTTAAAAAACAGAATGCTTTCACTTTCCTACTAGGCCTATGATCTATCTAGAATTTTTATGTATGGTACAAGGTGGAGGTCAAGTTTTTTGTTTTTTGTTTTTATCCTTATGAATATCCAACTGACCAACACCATTTATTGAGAAGACCATCTTTTTCTTTGACTATGGCACCTTGTCATAAATCAGGGGATTGTATGTGTGGCATTGCTTCTAGACTTTTTATTCTATTCTTTTCATCTAATTTTCTACCCTTAATACCAATAGCATATCGTCTTATTCTAGCTTTTTAAAGACACCTTGATATTTAGCAGAATAAATCCTTTAAAGTTTGTCTGCTTCATGATTATTTTTGCTATTCTAAGCTACTTGCATTTCCGAAGAAATTTTAGATAGGTTTTGTCAATTTCTTCAAGGTTTGTGGGGATTTTGGTAAAAACTAGTTTGTTTTTGTTTTGAGCAGGTTTTGAATTTTAGCAAATGCTTTTTCTGTATTATACCGAGATAATGATATGGTTATTCTCCTGGTGGTGAATTGCATAGACTGGGGTTTGAAAGTTATTGGTGTTTGAACGGAAATTCCTGCAACAAACCCAGTTTGATCATGATGAACTATTCTTTTTATACACATTTGCAAATATTTTGTTTAGTATTTTTGCATATATACTCATAAAAGAAACTGGCCTGTGATTTTACTGTCTTATGATGTTCTTATCAGATTTTATGTCAGAATTATGCTGCACTCATAATGACTTGGAAGTATTTTTCTTCTCCAAGTTTTTATTTAAATTCCAGTTAGTTAACATACAGTGTAATACTAGTTTCAGGTGTACAGTTTAATGATTCAACACCTCCATACCACACCCAGTGCTCATCACAAGCGTCCTCCTTAATCCCCATCACCTATTTAAACCATCCCCCCACTACCTCTCCTCTAGTAACTATCAGTTTGTTCTCCAGTTTGTTAACAGTCTGTTTCTTGCTTTTCCTCTCCCCCCCGCAACGATGTTCATTTGTTTTGTTTCTGAAATTCCACATATGAGTGAAATCATAATGGCATTTGTCTTTCTCTGACTTACTCCACTTAGCATTATACTCTCTAGGCCCATCCATGTTGTTCTAAGTGGCAAGGTTTCATTCTTTTTTACAGCTGAGTAATGTTTCATTGTGTGTACACACACACACACACACACTGAAATATTACATATATACACACGTATAATACACATACATGTACTACATACATACATACATGTATATATGTACACATATGTACCACTTCTTTATCCATTCATCAGTTGATGGGCATTTGGGCTCTTTTCATAATTTGGCTATTGTTGATAGCACTGCTATAAACATTGGGATGTACTAGGTATTTACCAAAAGGATACAATAATACTAATTCAAAGAGATACATTACTTGGAAGTATTTCCTCTTTTTCTAGTCTCTGAATTTTTTAAAAAGAAGGTTGTTATTCCTTAAATATTTACAAAAACCTGCAGGTGTGAATTCTGCACTGTGAAGGCACTTGGGTCTGGAGAACACTCTATAGGAAGGTCTCATTTACATATTCAATTCTCTAATAGGCGTATAGGTTATTCAGTAGTTAAAAATTCTCCTTGAGTCAGCTTTGGTAAGTTGTGTTGTTCTAAATATTTGTCAATTTCATCTGACTTTCAAATTTATTGACCAACTCTTTCAAAGTAATCTCTTATTTTCTTTTTAATGTTTGTTTTTGTTTTTTTTTTTAATTTAATGTTTATTTATTTATTTATTTATTTATTTATTTATTTTTGTGGTGAATGATTCTCTTTTTTTTTTTTTATATATGAAATTTATTGACAAATTGGTTTCCATTCAACACCCAGTGCTCATCCCAAAAGGTGCCCTACTCAATACCCATCACCCACCCTCCCCTCCCTCCCACCCCCCATCAACCCTCAGTTTGTTCTCAGTTTTTAACAGTCTCTTATGCTTTGGCTCTCTCCCACTCTAACGTCCTTTTTTTTTTTTTTTTCCTTCCCCTCCCCCATGGGTTCCTGTTAAGTTTCTCAGGATCCACATAAGAGTGAAACCATATGGTATCTGTCTTTCTCTGTATGGCTTATTTCACTTAGCATCACACTCTCCAGTTCCATCCACGTTGCTACAAAAGGCCATATTTCATTTTTTCTCATTGCCACGTAATATTCCATTGTGTATATAAACCACAATTTCTTTATCCATTCATCAGTTGATGGACATTTAGGCTCTTTCCATAATTTGGCTATTGTTGAGAGTGCTGCTATGAACATTGGGGTACAAGTGCTCCTATGCATCAGTACTCCTGTATCCCTTGGGTAAATTCCTAGCAGTGCTATTGCTGGGTCATAGGGTAGGTCTATTTTTAATTTTCTGAGGAACCTCCACACTGCTTTCCAGAGCGGCTGCACCAATTTGCATTCCCACCAACAGTGCAAGAGGGTTCCCGTTTCTCCACATCCTCTCCAGCATCTATAGTCTCCTGATTTGTTCATTTTGGCCACTCTGACTGGCGTGAGGTGATACCTGAGTGTGGTTTTGATTTGTATTTCCCTGATAAGGAGCGACGCTGAACATCTTTTCATGTGCCTGTTGGCCATCTGGATGTCTTCTTTAGAGAAGTGTCTATTCATGTTTTCTGCCCATTTCTTCACTGGGTTATTTGTTTTTCGGGTGTGGAGTTTGGTGAGCTCTTTATAGATTTTAGATACTAGCCCTTTGTCCGATATGTCATTTGCAAATATCTTTTCCCATTCCGTTGGTTGCCTTTTAGTTTTGTTGGTTGTTTCCTTTGCTGTGCAGAAGCTTTTTATCTTCATAAGGTCCCAGTAATTCACTTTTGCTTTTAATTCCCTTGCCTTTGGGGATGTGTCGAGTAAGAGATTGCTACGGCTGAGGTCAGAGAGGTCTTTTCCTGCTTTCTCCTCTAAGGTTTTGATGGTTTCCTGTCTCACATTTAGGTCCTTTATCCATTTTGAGTTTATTTTTGTAAATGGTGTGAGAAAGTGGTCTAGTTTCAACCTTCTGCATGTTGCTGTCCAGTTCTCCCAGCACCATTTGTTAAAGAGGCTGTCTTTTTTCCATTGGATGTTCTTTCCTGCTTTGTCAAAGATGAGTTGGCCATACGTTTGTGGGTCTAGTTCTGGGGTTTCTATTCTATTCCATTGGTCTGTGTGTCTGTTTTTGTGCCAATACCATGCTGTCTTGATGATGACAGCTTTGTAGTAGAGGCTAAGTCTGGGATTGTGATGCCTCCTGCTTTGGTCTTCTTCTTCAAAATTCCTTTGGCTATTCGGGGCCTTTTGTGGTTCCATATGAATTTTAGGATTGCTTGTTCTAATTTCGAGAAGAATGCTGGTGCAATTTTGATTGGGATTGCATTGAATGTGTAGATAGCTTTGGGTAGTATTGACATTTTGACAATATTTATTTTTCCAATCCATGAGCAGGGAATGTCTTTCCATTTCTTTAAATCTTCTTCAATTACCTTCATAAGCTTTCTATAGTTTTCAGCATACAGATCCTTTACATCTTTGGTTAGATTTATTCCTAGGTATTTTATGCTTCTTGGTGCAATTGTGAATGGGATCAGTTTCTTTATTTGTCTTTCTGTTGCTTCGTTGTTAGTGTATAAGAATGCAACTGATTTCTGTACATTGATTTTGTATCCTGCAACTTTGCTGAATTCATGTATCAGTTCTAGCAGACTTTTGGTGGAGTCTATCGGATTTTCCATGTATAATATCATGTCATCTGCAAAAAGCGAAAGCTTGACTTCATCTTTGCCAATTTGGATGCCTTTGATTTCCTTTTGTTGTCTGATTGCTGATGCTAGAACTTCCAGCACTATGTTAAACAACAACGGTGAGAGTGGGCATCCCTGTCGTGTTCCTGATCTCAGGGAAAAAGCTCTCAGTTTTTCCCCGTTGAGGATGATGTTAGCTGTGGGCTTTTCATAAATGGCTTTTATGATCTTTAAGTATGTTCCTTCTATCCCGACTTTCTCAAGGGTTTTTATTAAGAAAGGGTGCTGGATTTTGTCAAAGGCCTTTTCTGCATCGATTGACAGGATCATATGGTTCTTCTCTTTTTTTTGTTAATGTGATGTATCACGTTGATTGATTTGCGAATGTTGAACCAGCCCTGCATCCCAGGAATGAATCCCACTTGATCATGGTGAATAATTCTTTTTATATGCTGTTGAATTCGATTTGCTAGTATCTTATTGAGAATTTTTGCATCCATATTCATCAGGGATATTGGCCTGTAGTTCTCTTTTTTTACTGGGTCTCTGTCTGGTTTAGGAATCAAAGTAATACTGGCTTCATAGAATGAGTCTGGAAGTTTTCCTTCCCTTTCTATTTCTTGGAATAGCTTGAGAAGGATAGGTATTATCTCTGCTTTAAACGTCTGGTAGAACTCCCCTGGGAAGCCATCTGGTCCTGGACTCTTATTTGTTGGGAGATTTTTGATAACCGATTCAATTTCTTCGCTGGTTATGGGTCTGTTCAAGCTTTCTATTTCCTCCTGATTGAGTTTTGGAAGAGTGTGGGTGTTCAGGAATTTGTCCATTTCTTCCAGGTTGTCCAATTTGTTGGCATATAATTTTTCATAGTATTCCCTGATAATTGTTTGTATCTCTAAGGGATTGGTTGTAATAATTCCATTTTCATTCATGATTTTATCTATTTGGGTCATCTCCCTTTTCTTTTTGAGAAGCCTGGCTAGAGGTTTGTCAATTTTGTTTATTTTTTCAAAAAACCAACTCTTGGTTTCGTTGATCCGCTCTACAGTTTTTTTAGATTCTATGTTGTTTATTTCTGCTCTGATCTTTATTATTTCTCTTCTTCTGCTGGGTTTGGGGTGTCTTTGCTGTTCTGCTTCTATTTCCTTTAGGTGTGCTGTTAGATTTTGTGTTTGGGATTTTTCTTGTTTCTTGAGATAGGCCTGGATTGCAATGTATTTTCCTCTCAGGACTGCCTTCGCTGCGTCCCAAAGCGTTTGGATTGTTGTATTTTCATTTTCATTTGTTTCCATATATTTTTTGATTTCTTCTCTAATTGCCTGGTTGACCCACTCATTCGTTAGTAGGGTGTTCTTTAACCTCCATGCTTTTGGAGGTTTTCCAGACTTTTTCCTGTGGTTGATTTCAAGCTTCATAGCATTGTGGTCTGAAAGTATGCATGGTATGATTTCAATTCTTGTAAACTTATGAAGGGCTGTTTTGTGACCCAGTATATGATCTATCTTGGAGAATGTTCCATGTGCACTCGAGAAGAAAGTATATTCTGTTGCTTTGGGATGCAGAGTTCTAAATATATCTGTCAAGTCCATCTGATCCAGTGTCTCATTCAGGGCCCTTGTTTCTTTATTGACCGTGTGTCTAGATGATCTATCCATTTCTGTAAGTGGGGTGTTAAAGTCCCCAGCAATTACCACATTCTTATCAATAAGGTTGCTTCTGTTTATGAGTAATTGTTTTATATATTTGGGGGCTCCGGTATTCGGCGCATAGATATTTATAATTGTTAGCTCTTCCTGATGGATAGACCCTGTAACTATTATATAATGTCCTTCTTCATCTCTTGTTACAGCCTTTAATTTAAAGTCTAGTTTGTCTGATATAAGTATGGCTACTCCAGCTTTCTTTTGGCTTCCAGTAGCATGATAAATAGTTCTCCATCCCCTCACTCTGAATCTAAAGGTGTCCTCAGGTCTAAAATGAGTCTCTTGTAGACAGCAAATAGATGGGTCTTGTTTTTTTATCCATTCTGATACCCTATGTCTTTTGGTTGGCGCATTTAATCCATTTACATTCAGTGTTATTATAGAAAGATACGGGTTTAGAGTCTTTGTGATGTCTGTATGTTTTATGCTTGTAGTGATGTCTCTGGTACTTTGTCTCACAGGGTCCCCCTTAGGATCTCTTGTAGGGCTGGTTTAGTGGTGACAAATTCCTTCAGTTTTTGTTTGTTTGGGAAGACCTTTATCTCTCCTTCTATTCTAAATGACAGACTTGCTGGATAAAGGATTCTCGGCTGCATATTTTTGCTGTCTAGCACCCTGAAAATCTCGTGCCAATTCTTTCTGGCCTGCCAAGTTTCAAAAGAGAGATCAGTCACGAGTCTTATAGGTCTCCCTTTATATGTGAGGGCACGTTTACCCCTTGCTGCTTTCAGGATTTTCTCTTTATCCTTGTATTTTGCCAGTTTCACTATGATATGTCGTGCAGAAGATCGATTCAAGTTACGTCTGAAGGGAGTTCTCTGTGCCTCTTGGATTTCAATGCCTTTTTCCTTCCCCAGTTCAGGGAAGTTCTCAACTATTATTTCTTCAAGTACCCCTTCAGCACCTTTCCCTCTCTCTTCCTCCTCTGGGATACCAATTATGCGTATATTATTTCTTTTTAGTGTATCACTTAGTTCTCTAATTTTCCCCTCATACTCCTGGATTTTTTCATCTCTCTTTTTCTCAGCTTCCTCTTTTTCCATAACTTTATCTTCTAGTTCACCTATTCTCTCCTCTGCCTCTTCCATCCGAGCCGTGGTGGTTTGCATTTTGTTTTGCATTTCATTTAAAGCGTTTTTCAGCTCCTCGTGACTGTTCCTTAGTCCCTTGATCTCTGTAGCAAGAGATTCTCTGCTGTCCTGTATGCTGTTTTCCAGCCCAGCGATTAATTTTATGACTATTATTCTAAATTCACTTTCTGTTATATTATTTAAATCCTTTTTGATCAGCTCATTAGCTGTTGTTATTTCCTGGAGATTCTTCTGAGGGGAATTCTTCCGCTTGGTCATTTTGGATAGTCCCTGGTGTGGTGAGGGCCTGCAGGGCACTTCCCCTGTGCTGTGGTGTATAACTGGAGTTGGTGGGCGGGGCCGCAGTCCGACCTGATGTCTGCCCCCAGCCCACCGCTGGGGCCACAGTCAGACTGGTGTGTGCCTTCTCTTCCCCTCTCCTAGGGGTGGGATTCACTGTGGGGTGGCGTGGCCCGTCTGGGCTACTTGCACACTGCCAGGCTTGTGATGCTGGGGATCTGGCGTATTAGCTGGGGTGGGTAGGCAAGGTGCACGGCGGGCGGCAGGGGGGGCAGTCTTAGCTCGCTTCTCCTTAGGTGATCCACTTCAGGAGGGGCCCTGTGGCAGCCGGAGGGAGTCAGATCCGCTGCCGGAGGTTTGGCTCCGCAGAAGCACAGAGTTGGGTGTTTGCGCGGAGCGAGCAATTTCCCCGGCCGGAACCGGTTCCCTTTGGGATTTTGGCTGGGGGATGGGCGGGGGAGATGGCGCTGGCGAGCGCCTTTGTTCCCCGCCAAACTGAGCTCTGTCGTCCGGGGGCTCCGCAGCTCACCCTCCCTTTGTCCTCCGGCCTTCCCGCTTTCCGAGCAGAGCTGTTAACTTATGACCTCCCAGACGCTAAGTCGCGCTTGCTGTCGGAACACAGTCCGTCAGGCCCCTCCGCTTTTGCCAGCCGGACTCGGGGGCTCTGCTTGGCTGACGAGCCGCCCCTCCGCCCCGGCTCCCTCCCGCCAGTCCGTGGAGCGCGCACCGCCTCGCCGCCCTTCCTACCCTCTTCCGTGGGCCTCTCGTCTGCACTTGGGTCTGGTGACTCCGTTCTGCTAATCCTCTGGCGGTTTTCTGGGTTATTTAGGCAGGTGTAAGTGGAATCTAAGTGATCAGCAGGACACGCGGTGAGCCCAGCGTCCTCCTACGCCGCCATCTTCCCAGAATCCCTCTTTTTAATGTTTGTAGAGTCTATAATTACTCCCTTTTTATTTATTTATTTATTTATTTATTTTTTATTTTTTATTTAAAAAAATTTTTTTTAAGTTTATTTTTCACAGAGAAAGAGAGAGAGAGAGAGAGAGAATGAACGGGGGAGGGTCAGAGAGAGGGAGACACAGAATCCAAAGCAGGCTCCAGGCTCTGAGCCCTCCGCACAGAGCCTGACATGGGGCTCGAACTCACAGACTTCGAGATCATGACCTGAGCCGAAGTCGGGCGCTCAACCAACTGAGCCACCCAGGTGCCCCTAATTATTCCCTTTTTAAATTTCCACTTTTGGCAATATTTTCTTTTGCTCTTTTTTTAAATTTTTTTTTTTTTTTTCAACGTTTATTTATTTTTGGGACAGAGAGAGACAGAGCATGAACGGGGGAGGGGCAGAGAGAGAGGGAGACACAGAATCGGAAACAGGCTCCAGGCTCTGAGCCATCAGCCCAGAGCCTGACGCGGGGCTCGAACTCACGGACCGCGAGATCGTGACCTGGCTGAAGTCGGACGCTTAACCGACTGCGCCACCCAGGCGCCCCTCTTTTGCTCTTTTTTACTTCTTAATCTTGTCAAAGCTTTGTAAATATTATTAATTGTTTTCAAATAATCAGCATTTTTGTTGATTATCAACTGCTTGCTTGTTTTCTATTTTATTAATTTGGGTTCTTCAAAACAATTTACTTCATATTATTGTCTTTTGAGTTTTCTTTCCCTAACTTCTTGAGGTGGTCACTTAAATCATTGTTTTTAGCCTTTCTTCTTTTCTATTTTATGCATTTAAGGCAATAAATATCCTTCCAAGAACAGCTTAGGATGCATTCTGTAATTTTTTCTATGTAGTATTTTTGTTATCATGTACTTCAAAAATATTTTCTAATTTTCATTGAGATTTATCTATTGACCTATGGGTTCTTTTTCTAGTCTTGAGTTAATTAATTAATCAATTTATTTCCATTCTTTCTCGTGCAATGATAAAAACATAAAAAGTCATAACTTATCTTCTGTACAACTATGGCAGGATCCTATGAACTTCACTTTTATATTTAATGCTTTTATTTGGATATTTTAAAAAATACTTCAAATAATGTTTAAGTTTTTTGCTCTTTGTATTAAAAATTATTTACAAGACTATCTTCTGCTTTTCCAGGTGATTGGGTTTTAATGATATTCTCTTGCTACTGACTTCCAGTTTTATTGTACTCTTGAGATAGAATTGACCCGTAAAGCCTCTACAGTTTATTAACCTATTCTTGGAGGATTATAATTAACATCTTAAAATGTTTCATAAACCTATGAAAAGAGTTGCATTTTCTATTTGGAGACTTGGATTTCAATATGTGCCTATACAGGAAACTTTAATCCCATAGATTAGATATCCTGTATCTGATTAACAATTCTATTAATTAATTCTTAAGTTTGTAACTATTATTGCTTTATAGATCTTAATACTTTATTATTCAAAGACTCATGGCTTCGTTACTTTATCTTCACTTATGTACTTTATCAACCTAAATTTTTTTTCTATCTTTTAAATGATTTTCCCTTTGATTTCTACTTTAATATCCTATCCCTAGGATTTTTTTTTTTTCATTTGGATTGGTCTGCTTTTGGACTATCCTTTAAATATTAATCTATCAAAACCACTTTTCTTTATGCACATCCAGTGGTTGTAGTTGGAATTTTTTTTTTATCCATGTTCAAGAGTATTATTTCTTGATAAGAGAATCATCCTATTTACAGTTATAATCTTAGTTGCTCTGTTTTGTCTTATGTCTGTTATCTGGATTTATGTCTTACATTTTTAATAATATTATGCATATATGTATACATATTTGATTTTTCTCTAATAACTTAGAAGTTTTAGAGCATAGTCTTTATGCCATTAGTTCATGCACCCCTGGGGATATACAGCAATGCACTTGGGATGTGTCATGACACAGGATAAATACATGCTCTTGAAGTATCACTTGCATTAAATGGTAAAGAAATAAAAAAGTTTTATTATTAAAATCAATACTGATATGTAATGTGATAAAATGAAAAATTCACATGACACTTCTGAAATCTCTATCTGGGATTGGGCCATTCTGGGTTATGTTGACAGACCCCTGGGGCATGTGTTCACTTTCTCTGATGTTAGGGGGACTTATGTGGAAACACTTGAGAACATCTGTGTCCATTTTTTAAAATTACTTTTGAAGCCTAAACCTATATGTTCTAATTTTCAAAGTAAAAAAATGAAATAGTATTTCTTGAATTTCCACTCTATCAACCAAGGAAATGAGTACTCTTTAATTTCTTCTCCCTTCTTCCCCATCACTTTTTTTCAATTTAGTTGATATTGCATAGAATTTTGGGCCCAGATTATTATTATTCCAATTTGACTGTGAGTTTTAATAATCAAAGTTATTATTTCTTATTTATTACACAAACACTTTATATTTATGGTAAAAGTTAGAAAATACAGATAAATATACTCAACCTTCTATTACTTAAAAATATAAAGAAAGGGTAAGGGGCGCCTGGGTGGTTCAGTCGGTTAAGCGTCTGACTTCAGCTCAGGTCATGATCTCGTGGTTCGTGAGTTTGAGCCCCACGTTGAGGAGCAGAGCCTGGAGCCTGCTTCAGAGTCTGTCTCTCCCTCTCTCCCTCTCTCTCTCTCAAAAATACATAGACATTAACAAAATAATAATAAATAAAAACATAAAGAAGGGGTAATAATTTTGTCAGTGTGAGATAGGAATAGAACTTAGGTATTTTTCCAATTCTTTTTTTTTAAATGTTTAATTACTTATTTTGAGAGAAAGAACGGCAGAGAGCGGGGAGAGAGACAATCCCAATCAGGTTCCATGGTGTCAGTGTGGAGCCTGACTTGGGGCTCAAACACATGAACCAAGAAATCATGACCTGAGTTGAAATTAAGAGTTGGATGCTTAACTGAAGGAGCCACCCAGGCACCCCTCCAATTCTTTAATTAGTTTACATAACATCAATTAGATTCACCATCTTTACCATATATATTATTTTCATCTGTGCTTTCCTGTGTCTAAATATTATATCGTATTATGTCACATTAAGGTAAACTAAATAGATGGGAATACAAGCTGGTGCAGCCACTCTGGAAAACAGTATGGAGGTTCCTCAAAAAACTAAAACTAGAACTACCCTACAACCCAGCAATTGCACTACTAGGCATTTATCCAGGGGATACAGGTGTGCTGTTTCGAAGGGACACATGCACCCCCATGTTTATAGCAGCACTATCAACAATAGCCAAAGTATGGAAAGAGCCCAAATGTCCATCGATGGATGAATGGATAAAGAAGATGTGGTATATATACACAATGAAGTATTACACGGCAATCCAAAAGAATGAAATCTTGCCATTTGCAACTACGTGGATGGAACTAGAGGATATTTTTTTTTTTTTTAATTTTTTTTTCAACGTTTATTTATTTTTGGGACAGAGAGAGACAGAGCATGAACAGGGGAGGGCCACAGAGAGAGGGAGACACAGAATCGGAAACAGGCTCCAGGCTCCGAGCCATCAGCCCAGAGCCCGACGCGGGGCTCGAACTCACGGACCGCGAGATCGTGACCTGGCTGAAGTCGGACGCTTAACCGACTGCGCCACCCAGGCGCCCCTGAACTAGAGGATATTACGCTAAGCGAAATTAGAGAAAGACAAATATCATATGACTTTACTCATATGTGGACCTTAAGACACAGAACAGAAGAACATAAGGGAAGGGAAACAAAAATAATATAAAAACAGGGAGGGGGACAAAACAGAAGAGACTCATAAATATGGAGAACAAACTGAGGGTTACTGGAGGGGTTGTGTGGGGGGGATGGGCTAAATGGGTAAGGGGCACTAAGGAATCTACTCCTGAAATCATTGCTGCACTATACGCTAATTTGGATGTAAATTTTAAAAAGTAAAAAATAAAAGTTAAAATAAATTTTAAAAAATGAAAAAAACTTAAATAGAAATAAAATGAGATCACAGTAAACCTAATAACAGTAAACAAAATAACAGCACACTAAATAAAACTACACTATACTAAGCTATGTAAGGTCTATTTCAGGATCTCCTGTTTCATTTCGTTGATTTGTACTCAATTACTGTTTCAGTATCATTGTGATATATATATATATATATATATATATATATATATATATTCCTGTGTACATGTTCTTATATATGTATAGGCACATAATTAGATTCTTGTTATTCACAGCAGTTATGTTCTATAAAGGCACCACAAACACTGAATTAGCAAGTATTGAATTACTGTTCCTAAAAGAAATATAGGATAAGGTTCCTGTAAGACTCTGGTCACAATGCTTTTATCAACTGATCAGTGGATAACCTTGTTTTATGTGTATTTCTGTTTAAACACTAATATGTATGTGCACATATATACATGCATATGATTCAATAATATCGGACTCATCTTGTGCTTAGGAACACCAGCCCATGCACTTAGGTCCATTTTAAACAGTGAAACCAACAACAAAAAGTACAAAAAATGTGAAAAGCAACACTAAATACACTTAGTTTACAGCATGAGAAAAGCATACTTAGTTTACAGCATGAGAAATGCAACAAAAGGCAGAGTGGTGCCTCATTTGAACTTACTTGGGAACATGCAAATTGGGCAACTCAAAGATTTTGTGACGCTGTGAACGGCTGTGAACACTGATTTGGGTTACAAATAAACGTTAGTGAATGTGAAAATTTGCAAATACAAGATCTGCAAATAATGAGGGTTGACTCTGTGTGTGTGTGTGTGTGTGTGTGTGTGTGTGTGTGTGTGTGTATATAATAGTAAATATATATATAAAGTCTTGATAGGCTGGTCACCACTCGTTGCATTAAAGTAGTTCTTGGCTATTTTTAAGAGTTTATTTTCAGAAATATTCTCCTTCTCTGACTCCTCTCAGCTTTTTTTTTTTTAATGTTTATTTATTTTTGACACAGAGAGACAGAGAGAGAGAGAGAGAGAGAGAGAGCGAGCATGAGTGGGGGAGGGGGCAGAGAGAGAAGAAGACCCAGAATTCGAAGCAGGCTCCAGGCTCTGAGCTGTCAGCACAGAGCCCGAGTGGGGCCTGAACTCACGGACTGAGAGATCATGACCTGAGCTGAAATCGGACGCTCAACCAACTGAGCCACCCAGGCGCCCCTCTCTCAGTTTTTTACTCTGCAGTGCTTTTCGTTTGTTTTACTTTACGTATGTATTCAGACTAATCAGCTCACTTTAGTTTATGCCCCTTTCTTCCCTAGGGTGCACATTTACTTTTCTTGGCTAGTAGGACTCTTTGGCATAGGTAAGCCTTATGGACATCAGGATAACGACTTGCCTTTGGATCCCTTTCTGCCTTTGTGTGGTGGGTATCTCGTATCTATAACTGGTGGGCAAGCTGATGGACACAATTCCTAGTCTACTTCTCAGTTATTAGCATTTTTTTCACTTATTGGGATATTTTCCAAACTACAGCCTTTAGACCAATGCACGTTTCAGATGAAGTGTTCACTTATCTCCTGTAAATGGAGAAAAAAAAGCAGGCAATGTATGGAGAATAATTAAGAGACACTTCTTTATTCGAGATTAATTTTTCGATGTTTATGCTAACCTCCTTTGCTTTTTTTCAAACTTTTTAAAGTTTATTTATTTATTTTGAGAGAGACAAAGACAGCACAGGTGGCGAGGGGCAGAGAGAGAGGGACAGAGAGAACATCCCAAGCTGGCTCTGTGCTGCCAGCACAGAACCTGACATGGGGCTTGAACTGATGAAACCGTGAGCTCATGACCTGAGCTGAAACCAAGAGTCAGACGCTTAACCAACCGAGCCATCCAGGCACCCCTGCTCTTATTTTTTAAATGTTGTAAGATAAAATAAATGGCAACCCAATGTTGATTTCCAAAATTTTCTTTGAAATGTTATTTATATATGAAATCCAGAAGTCCAGACATAATACACTCTGTTCTAGCAGTGTTATTTTTCACTTTCCCAACCACCTTTCTCCTTGCAAAGATAGATAAATAGATAGGTAGATAGGTAGATAGATAGACAGATAGACATCATTATTATTATTAAAATTATATTTCAGGTCCTCCTAAGCACATGACACATATAATCTCCTTTAATCCTCCCAATAACTACTAAGTAGGTAGGAACTATTATTATCCCCATTTTATAGGTGGAAAAACTGAGGCCCAGAGAGACCTTCAAGAATCCTCAAGTAGTTAGTGGCAGATTCAGGACAGTCTGGTTGCTTGTGCATTCTTCTAAGCACCACACGAGCCCCCTCTCTGCCTGCCTCACACCTGTATTCCCACCTGTGTTGTTCTTCCTGCTCCTACACCTGACTTCAGTGCTTTACTTATAGATATTGCATTTCCAGCACACAGTGTTGCTATTCCTGCCTTGTTCTTGACCATGTCTGTCTTCCCTGAATGGACAGACATGGCCAAGATGGGTGGATGAACCAACACAGAAGAAGGAATATAACGTTGTGTGATTCTTAGTACACGATAGAACAGAGAGACACCCCTGCTATTTCCTGTTTGCTTTTGATCTTGAGTGGCTTATTCTAAATAAGACTATGGAAAAGACACAAAGTATCTCCCTGCTTATTTTTAGACTTTTTTTTTTTTTTTTTTTTTTACAAGAAGCAATTCTGGTCTGTGCAATGCAGCGTCTGTGCACTTAAACCTAGATACATTTTCCTCAATCCATCTCTTTGTGTCTTACAGTTTCAATATCTTTCCTATTTTGATATACTATTTCTCAGTTTCAGCTTTTAAGGCTGTTTGGAGAATTTTTTTTTTTAATTGTCTTTACGAGTATGTTGGAAAAAGCTGTTAGTCAACATTTTAAATTCCAGGCAGGTTCTTCCTAATTTTTCTCTGCATGTTTTCAGAAAGTTTTTCCAAAAATAAGTTCTTTTCCTGAAACTTGAGTGATAGGTTTTCCTCCCTTTTTTTATTTTGCAGCATCTTTTCACTGCTTCCATCTTGGTATGATCTGTGTTCAGTCAAGTAGAAAGAGGACACATTGTACACAAGACTTTTTTCCTTATAAACAGGATGGGTGGATCCTTGTTGATTTCCTCTCCTCTGTTTTCTCCTTTAGAAGCCCCATCTCAAATCCTAGACTAGAGAGCTAGCTACTTTCTAGCTCTGTGTGGTGGCTCCCTGAGTGGGGAAGGTGGGGACATTAGCATGGGCCATTCCTTAGGGAACTTACTCTATGTTGGATGCTGACATACCCAGAACTCTGTTTGCTCCTGCTTTCCCTCTCTTGGCTACTATAGGAGCACATGTGCCCATCTTGCCTCCGGCCTTGTGTTACTGTCTATGCACGACAGAGGAGCCTCACCGTGGGGACTCTTCTCCTTGGAAGCACCTCTGCAGACCCACTTTGGAAGGCCATCAGTCTGCCACTGTGGACGGGGTAGCCAGTGAAGCATTTCCTCTCTGCACCAGTGCCTACCTGTATCCTCAGTCCTCCTGTGTCTCCTCAAGAAAGCTTCCACCAGGGTTTCCCACCGGGCTCGACAACTCCCCTTGCTCTTGCCCAACTCTACTCTTCTCATGAGAAAGCCCATAAAGTCTGAGGAATGTGGACAACAACTTTCCTGAGTTCTCCGTGCCAGTGCAGAATTATTGGTCCTTTTATATTCGTTTGGCCACACCAGTAGGGACAGGAGAGACCTGTATTCAAGTCACCATCTTCCACTTAACCCTTTAATTTATATTTATTGTTTTTTAGGCATTGGTGTCAGTCGCTTTCTCTTAGTGGTCTCATTTAATCCACCAAATATCCCTTTAAGATATTTTATCATCATCCCCATTTTACAGGCAAGTAAACTGAGGTTCAGAAGACTGTACTGCTTTAAGTTTGTATAGCCAGTTAGAAATGAATCCAGTTTTTATAAGAGCATACAGTTTTCCTACCACTTTTTCTTGTCTCATGCTAATTATACTGCTTGCAAAAGGCACACGAGCACAGGTCCAGCCTTTGATGGCCTGTGCTTTTGTCACTTTCTTGCTGTGTGACCTTGGGCCAGTGATTCAGTTTCTGCTTCAGTAAAATGGGAATAATAATATACCTAATTTTGGAACTGGATGAGAGAGTACATGTCAGGGCTTTCAAACTCAGATGCCTTTTGGAACATGGCAGGAGGCATAAATGTGTGCACTGGCCTCACGTAAGACTGCAGGGATTGACAAGGACTGTGAAACCTGGAGAGGGCTTCTGAAGACATCAAGCTCTATTTGTTAAAAGTTGCCAGGCTCACTGTATGCCCACCAGAAGGGCTATAATGGAGAGGAAAAAAGAAAGAAAAATGCCAAATGTTGTCAAAGAAGTGTAGCTGAAATCCTCATAGGTGTCTGGTGGGAATGTGAGCTGTATAACCGGCCTGGAAAACCAACATACGCATACTTTGACCCCGCATTTCAACTCGTGAGCACACACTCAAACAAGAAGAGTGCAGATGTCCACCGAAAGGTATGCACTTTCAAGAATGTGCACGACAGCCCTATGCAGGATAGGCATCGACTGCCAACCCTGCATTGCATCAATACCTGGTGGGATATTAACATAATGGAATAAAGAGGAATCTGTAATTACATGAAACAACATGGACACATCTTATGGGACATAAGGTCAAGCAGCAGCAGCTGGATATAGAATAATGCATGGATGATTCCAGACGTGAAAAGGTAGGAAAAATGGATCCATGCTGCAGGAGCTGGGGCAGTAGTTAGTGACTGGAGAGAGTTTGAGAGGGACTTCTGGAGGCTTCTACCACCTGCTTCCTGCTCTTTTGACTGGTGTTCACTCTGAAATCACCGAGCTCTACGCTAATGAGGGCACACTTCTTTGGATGTGGTTATACCTGGATATACACATTTTAAAAACAAGTAATAATTGCAGATTCTTCCCCCAGACAAAAGCACTGAAGGCACACACACATCAGCTGGTAGTATTTGCTACATTTTCTCGCTTATGTTCCCACCACACTATCTGAACCTTGAAATTCTGCTCCATCAACACTGGCTACGGAACAGGACAGGTCCCCCTTTTTCTGTTTTGTGGGTTTTCCAAGTGAACAATGAGGAGGCACAGATGGCAGGGGTTCAGGAGGAAGGCCTAAAGGTTAGATGCAAGAATGGCTTTTTGAGGACCTTTGTAGAAGTCTCAGCTAATTGCTCTGACTCTGTCACTTCTGCGGTCCCCTGGGACCTAGATGTATCCCGGCTTGCTTCTGTTACAACAAGTGTGTGTAAGGTGTGGAAACTGAGCAGGGAGAAGGCTAACAAACTTTTTTCTCCCTCAGAATCCAACCTTTAAAAAGTCCTGGATTCTTGGCCAGGAGCGGCTTGGGGCTGTGGGGTTTGGGGAATGCATGTGAGCATGTGGCTGTTCCAGTGCCCTCTCCACCTTCAAGGAAGAGGTGTCTCAAGAGTCTCCATTAATCCCAACAACAGAAGCTGAGGCTTGGATCATATGCCCGCTTTGTAGAAAAGCAAGCTGCAGCCCAGATAAATGAGACAACTTCCCCAACCTCACTCTGCTGAGTGGCAGGGTCTGGATTTGAACTCAGATCTTCCGAATCCTACAATTTACATGAAACTACCGGCCCCAACCCCGGGCTTTTCCTCATCTCTATTCCTCCATGCTTGTAGTCCTTCCTTTCTGCTCTAACCTGAAGCTGCCTAGGCCCTGCTTTTCTACCGTGCCATCAATTTGAGTGAGTCAGAAAAAAGCCCAGATCCACGTACAGTACTCACAGGTCTTCAAAGGATTTCCTGTGGCTGTAGAAAGGGAAGTTGCTAGAGGGAAATCGGCACCATTCTTTATACTTTCCTTTCCTCAGAACAAGCACTCTGGAAACCTCAGTGGACTGGGTCCCACTGCTTTCCTAGTACAGCCTGCCCTCATTAGAGAAGGGCCACTGGGGCTCCATCAATGCCTCCTTGTGGAGGAGCCATGTGCTTCTCTCCTGAGCAGCCATTTTGAGAACCAGACCTGGCCCAGCTTTGCTAACGAGAAAGGAGGAAGCCTTGGGGGTGCCAGGGTGCTGAACTATAACGAGGGGGCTGGGCATGACTCAAGAGCAGGTGCTCTGGAATAAGCTTGGCTTCATTATTCTTCACTGTGTGCTTTTGTGCTCTTTGAGCCTCCAGTTCCCCAATTATGAAATCAGGATTTTAATAATAACCACAAAGAACTCTTTGAGGAGATTCGTAAGAGTTGCTGTGTAAAGGGTCTAATACATAGGGTTGATGTTTTAAAACTATGGTCCATGTTTCCTCCTATAGAATCATGTAAATTAAAATGCACATCTCTAGGCCCATTCCTGACTTATGGAGTCAGAATCTTGGGGGGGGGGGGGCAGGGCCCAAAAATCTATCTCTTGATAAGTCTCCCAGGGCAAGGCAATTTCAATAGAGAGATGTCAGTTCTGTGGTATGGCAAGCCGAGGGGCCAGGAAGCATCAGCAAGAACTGCTAAAGGGTCAACAGACACTTCTCATGATGCTGGAGCCCAAATCCTGAAGGTTGCATAGGACATGACCTCTTCAGGAAAGAGACGGACTTGCTCAATTGTATCACTGTAAGTACCAATGTAAGATCCACACAGTCAATGGTCAGGAATGGTAGGAGGGTGAAGAAGTGGTTGAGACATTGAGGGGTGTCAGAGATGGACTGATTCAACACAATGGCCGATGCACCTGAGCAGGGTCATGAGACTCTCACTCCCTCTCGTCTATGCTGGATAAGCCCAGAGCTGCCGTGGGATAGGCTGACGGCATCTAGTTACCCTGAAGACTTGTTGAATTGGTTTCTTGGGCTTCCCTACTCCCCAGTACAGCTCTTCAATAAATACTAACCACGTTTGGATGCAATGTGGTATCTTGCAACATGAAAGAATTACTAACGCCCCGATAAAAGGTTTTGACCTTATCATATAAAAAATGCCTCGCTGCTGCGGATACTAATATTCAGCTAAAAATACCCATTCTTCTTTGCTGCAGCTTTGCAGCCACAGTCTACCTCCCAGACACTCGCTGTCCCAGTCTCACAGTGACCCAGAGTACACCAGAGATAAGTCAGCAAGGGAAAGGTCCCATGACTCAGGTGTGAACATTGAAAAGGGAAAAAAAGGGAAAGTTTTTAGAGGACTCCTGGGAAAGATTTTGCTCCGTTGATAAAAGGAGAGCTATGCCACCTCTCCTTTTTGTCAGTCCATGCAAATGTGATTTCAGGAGCCATGGCAGCCTCCTTGAGTCCATGAATAGAAAACCAAAATAATTTCAGAGAAACCAACCCAGCTCTCTGACATTACTAAACTAACTTACCGCCTTTCAAACTGGTTAACTTTACATCTGTTGTTTGTGAGCAAGTTAAGTATATTCATATTCAAGCCACTTTTACTCTGAAAGAAGTTTTACCGATACAAGATCCATTGAAGGGTTTCAACCAAAAGGTGAATATGACGAGTTTTGTGTTTCAAATATTTTAGATTAGGGTATGACATATATTTTGAATGAGGAGTGATAGACAAAAGACAGAAAGACCAGGAAGGTAACTTGCAGTATTCAAAGCAAGAGTAGTAGAGACTTGACCATAAATGTTGAAAACCTACTATGTACTAAAGCAGTGAACTGAAAACAGCATAGCATATCATGTGTAACATTTTTACTCAGCACTTTTTTCTTTAAATTGCTTCCTTTTTAAATAAAAAATTATCATAATTTTTATGCACTATTTTTTTCATATACACATTAAATAAGTAGGAATTTTCTCTATTAAATTATAACAAACTAGGTTTATGGACTAATTCTGTTATTGAGAGTAACTAGCAGCCCAGATAAAAATATTTCAAAATCAGGACATATGGGTCCAGGATCCTAAAGAAAAAAGGAACACAGAGACAGTCTGTGACAATTTTCCCCTTGAGGGACTTACCAATTCACAGGTGGCAGGCGTCGATCAGAACCTCCAGCAGTCTCCCAGGCAGATGAGACAGAAAGTCAGAGTTTGAGGCCTCGTAAACACGGTGGATTTTCCACTGGGACTGCAGAAGGGCTGGAGGTATGAGTAAACCAGAATAAATCAGCCCTCTCAATGACTGAAACCAGCACAAAATCAGCTTAATGTCTGATTGTAATAAAGTGCATTCCCAGTAGTCTAACTAATATTAGTTTAGACTCTTACTATTCCTTTCCTTGGATCCGACAGCTGAGCCTGCTCCAGAGGCAGAGGTAAGGTGAGAAAAATAACAGTGATACCTGCTATTTAGTAAGCATTTACTATGTATCGGATGCTTACTATCACACCACGAAAGACACAGCATGATAATCCCAAGATCTATCAAGAAAACGGAGTCTCTGAGAGCGAAATATCATGCCCAAGGCCATCAAAGTGGTACATGATAGAAATCAGATTGGACTCATTTGTGGCTGCAGAGCACCAGCATCTTCTTTCTTGCCAGTTTCCCACTGCCCTTGCGTATACTGCAGGCAGGGCAGCAGTGACAACTTGACCAACAGTGCCCCCAGGGACCCGGGGCTCACAGACACTGCATTTAGCCAACCAGCAGGTCCAAGCACTGCCTCTTCTAGGCAGCGATGGCCAAACATAAGTCCCTGCAACTGGGTCATAATTCCAAGATACTTCCCCACTCACTCCCACTTTGTCCACTCTCTGAGATTTCATGCTGTCTGTGACCCACTTCGTCTACTGTTTTCTCCTACCACGGGGGCCAGGGTGCCAGTCATCCTTTACATCTGACCTGACCTTTTCCTTGCTTTTCAGCAGCCAGCTGTCTTTGCTGAGTCCACCCTGTTAATTTTTCTGACATTTATTTCAATAAAATTCAGTGCGTCTGGTTCCATCATTCTGACTAAGCTCTAGGCCAGGGAGAGCAAACTGTTTTCACCTCCCATGTTCCCTCTAATCAATTGATAGTGCCTGCCCAGAGCACAATGGCTAGAAGGATGGTAAGGCACATTCATAGTCAGAGGCAGAGCCTGCCACGCTTGGTGAGTGACGTCAGATAGGCTGTGCGGGAGAGGGAGTGGTAATGCAAACACCACACATGGGTCTCTATTGCTCTATGCTCCGGATAGTGTTCACCTTCACCAGCCACGCTGATTTTGCCTCCAGAGGAATGAGCTGCATTTTGGTTCTGAAATTCCCTTCTAGTTCCACCAGGAGGGATGCCCCACTGGTCAGGTTGGGGTCCTTTTAAACTCATTTCAGATGATGCTTACAGAAGTGGACCTGCTTGGGAGGAAATATCAGAACAGAGACAAAAACCTAGTCTCCAGGGAGCAAATTCTCCATTCTTTCTGCTGCCCTCAGATGTCTCTCCACAGCCTTTCTACAGCTGATTGTGGTTTATGAACCAAGAATTTATATACTCGAACTGACAAAAGATTTTTCTTCCCTGAGCTGTGACTATTTTTATACAAGCCTAGCAAGGTTATAAAAATGGAATCACATTTAGTTACACATTTAATGAATCACCTTCTTTATTGAAAAGAATCAGGTTACACGAAATCAGGATGGTCCCTGAACACCAAGCACACATCTTTTACATTAAAAAAAAAAAAAAAGTATGAAAGAGGAGAACTGACTTACATCACTCACTTGACAGTGGTTGTGGGCACAGTGGAGCAGATTTTCCTTCGTTTTTGCCTTCGAGGTTCTTCTATACATGTCTCCCTCCCGCCTTCAAGCCCCCTTTCAATGAATTCCCCTTATGTGTTCTGTTTGACTTTCTCTGCAACTTCAATTATTTTCTTCTCTCTCAGTGAGGAGTTTCAGTCAAATTAACAACTCCTAGTCCCAGAACCTCCAGAAAACTAGTTTCATGTCTGTGAACTGACTTCTGCCTTTGAATCAGGAAAATGTAGCTATTCACTTAACAATACTACACAGAATAAGCCATGCTAATCCATGGAGAAATGAAGAGATTTGTGAAGACAGGGTGCTTACCAGCAAGCTGAAAATGATGAAAGCTTGGAAAACTGGGAACTGGAAGGAAACACAGAGGTCATATAATCTACCCACTCACTTTAAATAAGAGCACAGAGAGACACAGAAAGCTAAGCAGAATGCGAATGATACCCAGTTGTTTGGGGCTGAATTGTGTCCTCTGACAATTCATGTGTTGATGTCCTAACCCACATCTCAGAATGTGACTGTATTTAGGTAAGGTCTTTAAAGAAGTAATTAAGTTAATATGAGGTCTTTAGCATGGGCCCCCATCCAATCTGACTGGTGTCCCTATAGGAAGACATTTGGACACGGACACACAGAAGAAAGACCATGTGAGGACACAGTAAGAAGGTGGCCACCTGCAAGTCAAGGAGGAAGGCCTCAGGAGAAACAAAACCTGCTGACACCTGGATTTGGGGTGTAGCCTCCAGAACAATGAGAATATAAATTTTTGTTTAAGCCACTTTGTAGTATTTCATTATGGCAGCCAGAGCAAACTAATATAGCCAGCCAGTAAGCAGCAAGAATGGTATTCGGGGCGCCTGGGTGGCTCAGTCGGTTGAGCTTCCAACTGCAGCTCAGGTCATGATCTCAAGGTCTGTGAGTTCGAGCCCCGCATCGGGCTCTTTGCTGACAGATCAGAGCCTGGAGCCTGCTAGGGAGTCTGTGTCTCCCTCTTTTTCTCTGCTTCTCCCCTGCTAGCTCTGTCTGTCTCTCTCTCAAAAACAAATAAAAACATTAAAAAAAAAAGAATGGTATTCAAACCTAGGACCCTGAATCAAAGTCTAGGTGCTCTCTGTCTTATTCTATCTATAATGGTCCCTAATGCTGTTCAGAACAGGATATACAATACAAATCTGCCTTTCCTATGGATGTATGGATTGAATGTTACTATCTCAGGATTGGGTGGACCTACGAGTAACATTCAACTAGGAGAGAGAGAGAAAGAGGAAGAGGTTACCTGAAAATGGCATTCTCATCTTTTGAAAATATAAGGAATCCACAAAATTTTAGAATTAAAAATTTAGCAAATGTATCTGGATAAAAGAATATGAAAAAAATCTCATTCTGATCTACCAGAAACAATAAAATATGAAATATAATATAAAAACATAAAATGGCAATAAGGGTATCTGGGAATAAATTATATGGCTGACTTCTATTTACCAATATTTTGCTAAGGATTTTTTTTAACGTTTATTTATTTTTGAGACAGAGAGACAGCATGAACAGGGGAGGGTCAGAGAATGAGGGAGACACAGAATCTGAAACAGGCTCCAGGTTCTGAGCTGTCAGCACAGAACGTGACGTGGGGCTCGAACCCACGGACCGCGAGATCATGACCTGAGCCGAAGTCAGACGCTTAACCACTGAGCCACCCAGGCGCCCCAAGGATTTTTATATGTATACTCATGAGGTATACTGGTCTGTAGTTTTGGATTTTTTTTTTTTTTTGGTATCATCATTAGCTGGTTTTGGTGTCAGGGTAATACTATTTCCATCAAATGGATTGGATAGTATTCCTTCTTTTACTATCTGGAAGAGAGTGTGCAGAATTCATATTAATTCTTCTTTAAACATTCAGTAAAATTCCCCAGTGAAACCAACTAGATTTAGAGATTTTGAGGGGATGGTTTTTAAATTCCAAATTCAATTTTTTGAGTCACAAAGCCATTCAAATTATGTATTTTATACTGAGTTGTGGTAGTTTGTGTATTTTATGATGTAGTCCATTTCATCCAAGTTGTCAAATGTATGCATGTAGAATTGTTCTTGGTATTCCCTTATCTTTCTTTGGATGTGGGTAGGGTTTATAGATATACAGTTTCATTTATTCTATTGTTAAGTCTTGTCTTCTCTCTTTGTCGATTCTCCTAGGGAGTTGTTGATTTTATTTCTCCTTTCAAAGAACCAGCTGTTTGTTTCACTATTTTCTCTATTGTTTTTCTGTTATCATTTTCATTCATTTCTGCCCTTACCTTTACCATTTCCTTCCTTGTGCTGGCTCCAGGTTTACATTGCTCTTCTTTCCCTAGGTTCTGAGGTGAGAGCCTAAATAATTGATTCAAGACATTTCTTCTTTTCTAATGTAAATGTTTATGCTATAAATTTTCCTCTCAGAACTGCTTTAGCTGTGTTTCATGAATTTTAATATATCACAATTTAATTTTCATGCAGTTTAATATATTTCTTTTATTCTCCATTGGACTCCCTCCTTGATTCATGAATTATTTAGAAGTGTGTTGTTTAGTTTTCAAGTGCTTGGAGGTTTTCCTGTTAACTTTCTGTTGATTTCTTATTTGATTCCAATGTGTTCAGAAAATACCATCTGTATGATTTCAATTCTTTTAAATTTCTTGAGGTTTGTTTTATGCTCCAAGATGTGTTCTATCTTGGTGACTATTCCATGTGTGCTTGATAAAAATATGTATTCTGTTATTGTCAGTTGAATGTTCTACATATGTCAGATCCTATTAGTTGATTGTGTTGTTAAGTTGTATATTCTTGCTGATTTACTATTAGTTCTATCAGTTGTTGACAGTGGGAGTTGAAATCTCCAACTTTAATTGTGGAGTTGTCCTTTTGGCTCAATTTTTGTTTCGTGTATTTCAGGTTCAGTTCCTTGGTACATCAACATTTAGAATTGTGGATTGTTTTCTTTCTAATGGATTGATTTGATTCTTTTATCATTAAATAATGTCCCTATTTGTTTCTAGCAAAGGTTTTGTCTGAAGTATATTCTATTTGATATTAATATGGCAACATACGTGTCTTTTAATATTGGTTGCGTGATAAGCTATCGACAATAGACAAAGCATGGAGAGACCAAATGTCCATCCACCGACTGATGAATGAATAAAGAAGATGTGGTGTGTGTGTGTGTGCGTGTGTACATGTGCATGTATAATGGAATATTACTTTGCCATCAAAAAGAATGAAATCTTGCCATTTGAAACGTGGATGGAATCAGAGTGTATTATGCCAAGTGAAATTAGAGAAAGACAAATATCATATGACTTCATTCATATGTGGAATTTAAGATACAAAGCACATGAACATAAGGGAAGGGAAGCAAAAATAATATAAAAACAGGGAGAGGGATGAACCATAAGGGACTCTTAAATATAGAGAAAAAACTTAGGGTTGCTGGAGGGGTTTTGGGTGAGGGGATGGGCTGATTGGGCAAGGAACATTAAGGAGGACACTTTTTGGGATGAGCACTGGGTGTTATCTGTAGGTGATGAATCACTGGATTCTACTCCTGAAAACATTATTGCACTACATGTTAACTATCTTGGATGTAAATTAAAAAAAAATTTATTAATTAAAATTCAGCAGGAAAAAAATTAAATAATTTGGAGATGGGTCTCAGGGTTCATTGGATCAGACTTAAGAGTGTATTCACTACTTATGGGAACTAAAAGTTAAATAGAATTTTTAAAAATTTACATAAGAGATAAAAACAAACAAAAACAACAGGCTAGTCAGATAATTTTAACAGAGCATTTTTGTATAATAAATTTTAAATAAAATGGTAAAATAGTGAAAAAAATAAAATAAAATAATAAAATAAAATTGTTTACATATTACTTTTTCTATCCTTTTATTTTCAGCCTCTTTAAGTCACTGTATTTGAAGTGAGTTTCTTTTAAAAACCACATAGTTGGATCATATGGGTTTTTTTTTTTTGTAATTATTATTCATTCTGCCAACCTCTGCATTTTAGTTTGTGTATTTAGATTATTTATATTTAAGATTATTATTGTTACATTAGGACTTAAGTATGCCATTTTACTGTCTGTTATATGTTTGTTTTCTCTCTTTCTGGTTCCCTTGTTTCTCTTTTCTTTTGTTCCTATGGATTCAATGAACAGCTTTTTAGGATTCCATTTTGATTTACCCATGATTTTGAATATTATCATTTTGTAAAGTTTTCTGATCTAGGTACTACAATTTACATACATAACTTATCAAAGCTTGCTGGTATCATTTTTACACTTTCAGCAAATTGTAAACACTCTTTATACATTAAGGCTATTAGTTGCTAAATAGATGGGATTTATTTTTCCACACTGTGAGTTTTTATATGGAAAATCCTTTAAGTTCTGTGGTATGATCTCTTTTTCTTTATGGTTTTGCTGGTTGTTTAATGATCAGAAAGCCCCTTTGTAACTTTCTATCTGTTAAATATTGACCTAATTTTAGATTTTTTTTGTTAAGTTTTTATATATAACATACATACATATCATCATTGTCATCATCATCTTTAAGAATTTGAGAAGTAGAGTATTATTTTATAACTTAACATGGAAAAAATAAAATCTTAACAGTAACTGGGAACAGTAATTGGGAACTAGATAGATATGTAGTTAGATAGATGGGTGGATAGATAGATAAATAGATAGATAGACAGACAAATATTGATATAGATATTACTTCCTGGTAATATTTTGTCATTTACTTACAGAGACCTTACAAATTTGTCATTAAGGTAACTTCTAAGCATTTTATATTTTATGCTATCCTTATGCATATCATCTTTTTATTCACTATATCCTTTCACTGGCTGTCAGGAAAAGAGCTGTTGATTTTTGAGTATTTATCTAGGTTCTAAATTCTATTTTTTACTTTGAGTATTTCAGGAGACATTCTTGAGGTTTCTAGCTTTATAATTAGATACATTCTTAATAGCATGAAAATAGTTTAAATATAACTAGTTTATGAATTTGATCCTTTCAAAGAGAAGCAGCATAATAAGTATAAAAGAAAAAACATGGATTTTTTAATTCAAGCAGACCTCAATCCAAATTACTTTTCTGTCATGGACTATCTTTACCATACTTCTGAGCTTCTCAGTACCATTAGCTGTTGAAAAGTAGTTTATATCATAAAGCAGTCATGATGGTTAAAGTAATAAATGTAAAGTACCTAACACAGTATTGATAAAGAGTGAATGTGCAATAAACTTGTATTATTTCTCTATTATTCAACATTTAGTTTCATGCATTTGCCTGTACTCTATTATAGAAAAATCTTGGAATTGGAAGGTAGGAAAATTGTTTCTTTCACTGGACTGTAGGTTCCTGGAGGGCAGGATTAGGTCAGGCAGGAATGGCAAATAATACCACCTGACACAGCAGCTCTGTCAGACTGTAATTTCCTGCTTAGGTGTGTAGGTTGAGAAGGATGAGTGCTACATTGACTTGTGTTGTCTGCCACTAGTATTGGGAAGGTGACAGACACATGTCGTATACATCCTGGCTCTATGTATGCTTTGTCTGATTCACCTCTAGAAATGATAGGTATAGAGATAGTCCTTAATCCATACTAAATGAAGAAAAGAATGAATGAATCTCCTACATTTTGGAATGAAACAAATAATGAAAATAAAACTCACACATGGTCAGTGTTGAAAGGATAACCTTCAAAATCAATAATGACTATTTTCACACATGTAAGTTATGAGAAAGTATCTTGAAAAGAAGGTGAATTCGGGAGTCAAACAAATTTGGGTTCAACTTTCACTTTCACTGCTTTCTGGCTGTGTGTTTTTGGTACAAAGTAATTCTCTGATCTTTAGTTTCTTCTTGTTTTAAAGTTTACTTATTTTATTGAGAGAGACGGAGAATGTGAGCACGGGAGGGGCAGAGGGAGACAGAGAGAACCTCAAGCAGGCTCTGTGCTGTCAGCACAGAGTCTGATGCAGGGCTCAAACTCAAAAACCATGAGATCATTACCTGACCTGCAATCAAGAGTCAGACGCTTAACCGACTAAGTCACCCAGGAGCCCCTTTCTTCTTAAAAGAGAAACAACTAATTCTCTTAGTTTTTCTTTATCTGATAATGTCTTGATTTATCCTCCATTCCTGGAGGACATTTTCTTGGGATATTGGATTCTGTATTGAAAGTTCCTTTCTCTCTGCAAAGAAAATGTGCTATTTCCTTCTTGTCACTATGGTTTCTGATCATAAATATGCTTTCATGTAAATTTTTCTTTTTCCTTAAAGGTAAGGTGCTATTTTCTCTCGTTGCTTGAAAACTTTTTTGTCTTTAGTTTTTAGAAGTTTGATGATGAGTGTGAGTTTGGGATGAATTTCTTTCATTTTAGCCTGTTGGAGTTCACTCAGTCAACCTATAGGTTCACTCAAAACCTATAGGGTTTTGAAAATCTTAAAGCCTTCCTTCTCTTTAATCCTGTCCCACTTCTTGCTAATCTCTACTTTTTCAAATTCTTGAATGTCCTATCTGCTACTGCAAAGCCAGAGCCCAAAGAGTTTATTCCAGTCCCTTCCTGTTCCTTCTATTTCCCTTTTGGTTAGTTCTTGAGATTGATGGGCTACGTCAGAGAAGCTGCAACAACTACTTCTAGATTTTTGAAATTGTGTTCATGTTTGCCACCCAGAAACACAGAAATACACATAACTCTGTTCTAGTAGTATAGAGACTCTAGAAATCCCTTAGCTTAACCAGAAAGTCTTGGTGAGCTGACACAGATGGTGTGTAGAATCCATCACAGCCTGTGGTCGCAATGCTTCTTCAGAACCTGGACAGACCCTCTTCCCTACAAAAATCTGGTATTTCTGGCTGCTACATTCCAGTGCAGGTGAACTGTTGAATGCCAAGTTCCAAGGCTGCATCAAGGACTTAGAATCAAAGAAGAGAAGGATCTCTTACTAAGAATGTCATATATCCATTCTACTTTACTTGCCAGTCACTGTAGAAATCGTCTCCACATTCTACACATAGGGACTATGTAATCTCATTTCACAAAGGAGAATAATGAGTCTCAAATGAGGGGAAATCACATAGTTCAGGTCAACAGAAGGAGGACAGCACCCTGGGCTCTCAACGCCACCTCTGTAAATCTTCCCTTGCACCATGCCATGTGCCTAAAACAGCCTCACGGTGGATGAGCTCTGATCACTGAAATGTGATATACAGATGAGAAGCTGTCCCAGGATGTAGACTGGCAGATGTGGTCAGTGCTAACTAAAACCAGGCAACACAGAAGTGGTGACCTTTTGCCCTCTATAGGCCATATCACAGCCACCCTGGCCAACAAATAGGAACCAGCACATCCCTTAGACATCATACACTGGAGAGGACCTAGGCAAGTGCCATCTACTCAGTCATCCTCTACTGAGTGGGGTGACAAGTAATTCACACATGGCCTAATTGCACCAGGAATTGGAATCTGCCCAGGACTGAGGCTCACGAGATCTGGGTCCTCATCCCAACTCTACTGCTTACATGTTTTCAGGCCTCAGACAACACCACCTCCCCACCCCCGCCTTTCTGGTTCTGAGTGTCCATCTGAGGTAGGCAGAATAATGCATCCCCCTACCAAGATGTCCACAATCTGTGAATAGTTATTTTACACAACAAAAGAGATTTTTGCATATGTGATTAAGAGATGGGAAGATTGCACAGCTGGAGCCAACATAATCACATGGGCCCTTAAACAGAACCTTTCTTGGTTGTTGTCAGAGAGAGATGTAACTGTGGAAGAATGGTCAGACAGATGTAGCCTTGCTGGCTTTGAAGACAGAGGAAAGGGGCCACAAGCCAAGGAATGTAAGTAACCCCTAGAAGTGGGAAAAGGCACATAAATAATTCTCCTCTAGAGCCTTTAAAAAGGAATGCAGCCCTGCTGACATGTTTATCTTAGCCCATTGACACTCATGTTGGACTTCTGAATAAATTTGTGTTGTCTTAAACCACTAAGCTTGTGGTAATTTGTTACAGTGGCAATAGAAAACTCATGCACCATCTTCGAGTCTGAAAATAATACTAAATAAGCTATTTTAATTCTAAATATAGGATTTTATTTTGTTCATTACGTTGTAGGGTCTAGAGGGTAGCTGAAAGAAAAGAAGCTATTTTAAAAGTCAACTATTTAAGGGACCTGCTCTCCAACCCACTGGCACCATCATAGTTTAGGCTTCACTGTCTCCTACCTGGACCATTACAGCATTTTCCCTAACATCTCCCTGCCTCCAGCCTCACTCAGCTGTATACTCTCCACACTGGTACCAGAAATCTCAGTCTTAAACATGTTTCTGATCTCACAACAACCTTCTGAAAATCCTTCGCTAATTCGTCATCTCCTAGACCACTATATATTTTAAAAGTTTACTTATTTTTGAGAGAGACAGAGAGGTGGGTAGAGAGAGAAGGAGAGAGGGAGATGCCCAAGAAGGCTCCACACTGTCAGCGCAGAGCCAAGGGGCTCGAACCCACGAACTGTGAGATCATGACCTGAGCTGAAACCAAGAGTCAGACGCTCAACTGAGCCACCCAGGCACCCTTAGATGGCTGGTTTTTAATGATGTCTGTGTTTAGAGAGGATGTGGTGGTAGGGATGCACCGAATAATAAATATGAAGCTACTCCTCCCAGTAACATTTATATACATATAGACACACAAGAACTTAAGTGTAATTTCCAGAGGTTTGTGGATCCCTTGAAGCTCAGCCATGGATTCAAGCATGACACTTTGATCACAAAGATAAAATACAAATCCTTTATCTGAAATGAGAAGGATTTTGCCTACCTCTTCCTCATCCTTCTTAACTCCCCTCATGCCCTTTGCCACACCAAACTCCTTTCAGTTGCCCAAATATGCCAAGCCAATTTAAGCCTCCATGTTCTTCATCTGCTGGTATAATTCTCCCCTTCCACTCCCATTGCCTGACAGGCAAACAGCTATTCATTTTTGCAGACACATTTTATTTTTCTAGTTTCATTTTTTTAAGTAGGGGAGGGGGAGAAAGAGGGAATCTCAAGCAGTCTCCATGCTTCAGCACAGAGCCCATTGCGGGGCTCAAACTCATGAACTGAGCAGTGAGATCATGACCTGAGCCAAAGTAGGAGTCAGATGCTTAACCAGCTGAGCCACCCAGGCACCCCTGCAGACTCATTTTAAAAGTCCACTCCTTCCCTGACCAACTTCTTGCGTTTTCCTGCCCACCCCACAGGTATGATAGGCCACTCCTCCCTTCATGCCCTTCAGGGCATTATGCACACAGTCTGCCAGCTAATCCAACCTTTCCTTGTGCTCATCTGTTCAACTATCTCATCTCTTTTCAACTAAATGGTCCACACAGGGCTGAGGAGGGTGGGGAACAGAGACCACACCTCAACCCCTTGACAGTCCATCACCAAGCATCAGGGTTTACAGTAAGAGCTTGAAGAATGAACATTGAGTGGATGACTGATTCTGGAATTGACACCTACTTCGGGGCATTGCTTTAACTTACCCAGCCTCTTCTCTTTGCAATGCAGTGCTTTACAGGACACCCAGCCTTGTTAAGTTTCTTAAGTATTTGCTGAATAAAGTCATTTAATTTCATTGTGGGGCTGTGGTGCACGGGAATCCATCTGCCACTCTTCAAGTTTGATTCATTCAGAGTAACTAACACCCACCTTGACCAATACTATGCAGTTTTGTTCTCAGTTCAAGGCTCCTTCTCACCAAGGAGTATCTCCTCATTGACCACAGTATCTATTTTCTGCCAGGAACAGATCTATTATCTGGAACACAACATGATGCTCTGGATGATAAAATCATCCTGTGGTAACTGTGTCACTGTTGTTTGAGGATCTCAAAAAGTGCTATAAAGAGCACTGACCTGGTGGTCAAGAGATCTGGATTCTGGTTCCAATGGTCACCACGTGTCCTTCGACACATCACACACATTTTCTTAGATTTGATGTCCTCGTCTGTACAATGGAAGAATTTTTAGCTGAACACTACAGGATATCTCTGGGTTAAATTCATATGATGTGAAAGTCATATATCTTCCTAACCCTCATTAACATATTCTTCCTACTAGCAATTAGGAAAACTCAAGTTCTGAAGGTGATGTGATTTGTCCAAAATTATTCAGAACACCAGAGTATAATTAACATTTTTGCATTCAATACATTAATTCAGGCAGGCAGGCAACATGTACTTTGTGAATGTGTCATGACTGACACCACACCAGGGGCAGGTAATCCAAAAATGAATAGGAGGACACCCTTGCCTTCTAGTGGCTGACAGTATACTGTGGGGATCAGTCGTATAAACAGATACCCTGCAGTGTGATAAACGTTGTGTTAGAGAACAGATCTAAGTGCTTTGGGAGGGGAAGAGAAGGCACTAACTGCCCAGGTGAGCAGCATATGGAGTCTGCTGTTTACCAAACTCTTTCACATGCATCACCTCTTGATTGTCACAGCCCTTCCATGAGGCAGAGAACAGGTTTTGTTTGTTTCTTCTCTTAAATCAGTAAACTGAACGTGAAAAGTGAAGTGATTTTCTGAAGGCCATGTGGCTGGTAACAAACATCCAAGGAGTGCAGAAGGGCTCTTTGGATATCTGGTGTAACGGTGTCTCCATTTTACTGAACTGCTGCCTCTTTTTGGTCTGCAGCCCTGACCCTCAGACGAGTAGTGACACAACAGAAATTCATCTAGGGTGCACCAGTGCTTTGAGAGATGGGACCAAGTCTTATTTATCTTTGTATTGAGGAATTCTAGTGGGACCAAAGAGGTCTCTTACAGAAGAATTTAGAGAAGTCAAGGCATTTGTAATGGGTTAGTGACAATTTGCACAAGCAGTTTAAAGGAAAGACAGAGAAGAACATGTGTGAGTGAAAAGGGTAATTAGGAGAGCATAAAGCTTGTCCCAGAGATTGGTTCTCCAACACTCCTCCATGGACAATTTCTAGAACCCACCACAAGCAGGAGGTGAAGAAGCTGTTTCAATTACGACTTTATAAGACTTCTTTGGGTCCTAGGTTATAAGATGTGGCAAAAGATGACTTTGGAGTGGGACCCTGTCTTCACTTTTATGTGGAAAGCAATGGCTTTGGTATGCTGAAGGCTGCAAAGAACATTGGCCCCTTATATAGTTCAAGGGACATCACATACCACAAAGGAGATGAGTGGTCATGCCCAAGTCTTGTGGGGTCACTCAGTGGTGGGCACTGGAAGAAAAGATACTTCTTACAAGGTATCAGGTAGAGGAGACATTGTCAATACATTTCATTGATCTGGCCTGGAATAAGACGCATTGATGAGCCTCTGTGAGATGTTACCTGGGTTGTCCAGAACGAATGGTGGCAGAATCGTTGGCGACTAGAGGTCATGAAATAAAGGATACATTTTGTATCCTCCACACCTCCATTGACCTGCCACATAGCAGGAACCTTAACGAATGTCTGTTTATTTGAATGGAGCTACCTTTTACCATACTTCATGCCCTGACTCCATCAAAGGGCACCCTACACAAGTCTCCCAGGGGCCTTGCCTTTCAAAGGTGACTCTGTACTTCATTCTCAGCTCCTCTCTCAGATATTAGGACCCTCTTTATATTCCAGTTTAGAAGTTTGGAATTCAAGGCATTTGAGGTTCAATAATTAATTTTGAAGATGGTAAATGCATGATGAGAATCATAATCTGACTTGTTACAGAGTTGAAATACACTGAATTATTTCTTGTTCCTAAGTCAGCAAATATAGAAATAGGTTTGATGATCTGAAGCAGACCCTGTGTAAGTTTTTCAACTATCACCTAGAGAAGGTCCTTGAACAAAAGAGTCATCTGTTAGGATGACTTACTACCATTCTTTCAATAAGCATTTATTTTTTTTTTAATGAGCATTTATTAAGTGTCAGTTGTGTACCAGGTACTCTGTCGTAATATTTTATTGCATTCGTTGGTTTACCTGTGGTTTTCCCACCTCCCCCAACCCCAAGTCCTGCTGCCATGAGTTCTTCAAGGGCTTTGTATCTTCAGTGCCTTTCCATGGTGCTAGAAGGTGTTTAGGTTCCTGACTTCTGTTATTTACAAGTGGCCTAGCTTCTGGAAAGTTCTTCATATGTTTAGTGGGCCTTTTATTCCCTTTGGAATAAGACTTATGAATACCGTGAATCACCTTTTGTATTAGACTTTGACCTGCAGAAAGTATTTCAGTTCCTCTTTGCATTTGGTTCAATAGTTTTTTTGTTTTTTTTTACTTTCCCCCTCCCCCATTTGAGGTTCTAGGGATTAATGAGGAAAGGACAGCTGTTTAAAGAAAGCTGGCCTTCAAAGCATAAGAGACTCTTAAAAACTGAGAACAAACTGAGGGTTGATGGGGGGTGGGAGATGGGTATTGAAGAGGGCATCTTTTGGGATGAGCACTGGGTGTTGTATGGAAACCAATTTGACAATAAATTTCATATATTAAAAAAAAAAAGAAAGCTGGCTTTTTTCATCCTGCTGTTCTTAGTTGTCTCTGATCTACTAAGTCTAACAACTCACATAAACAGTTATTGATTGAATTTTTCCTGAAAGATGACTGTGAGAGAGACTATGAGAGAAGACAGAGTAATCAAAATCTGGAGCCAGAAAACCTGGATTTGAATTCTGGTTCTGCCACTTAACAGCGGGTGACTTGGAGCAGTTTACGTTAACTTTTCCTGCCTCATTTTCCTCAACTGAAAACTGAGGGAAGTAATAAAAGCATATACCCATAAGGAGGTTTTGAGGATAACATGAGCTCATATATACAATGCTGATATATACAGTATATCAGTACAGTGCCCAAATAGTATTACCTCTTGTATCTGCTAGCTATAGTATGAGTACCAGGAAAAGAAGATACAGAAGTAGTGGTTAAAAAAGACATATTTGTACACTGATAAAACAGAAAAAAAAACGAAAGGTTCATAGTAGATACAAACTAAGTTTTATTCTGTCAAGAGCATTCATTGCTGTGTGGTAATTTCTCCACAGATGAAAATGTCACAATTAGTCATCTCTCTTCACGATGTTTCTATGCCCTCCAAGCAATCTTCTGAGGACTCATTCAAGTTTCCAGGTACCTTAGTACTGGGAAAACAGTGTGGCAGCTAGAGAACAGGATGACTCTGGCCACAGGAAAGGGGTAAATTGGCATTTAAAAATCAATCTTATGTGAAATTACTATCAGCATGTCACTGAGAATCTCTTGTTTCTAGGTGTATTGATAAGATCATTTTCTGGACTTCCAAGACTGTGGATCCAAGCCTCTAGACCATGGTGAATTTGTGAAAATGACGCTCCTCTGAGGGTTCATTGTCTGTCTTGCCTCAGGACCACTGCTTCTGCTTCATCATGTATTATGCCCTTTCACTGTATTCAGACTTCAAGAGGCCACATATTGAGTCTTAGTGGAATCTCTCAGCTCTCCAGTCCACAAGGAAATAATGCTTTTTTTAATGGTAGGCATGCTCCAGGAAACAGGACTAGCAGCTCCAGAAGATCAGAAGCTGTATATGTGTTATATACCTAGCATAGTGCCAGGCATGTAGTGGCACTCAGTTAATATTTGTCATACAATTTCACATACTCTCAGCAATCATAACAAGCCCCAGTAGGAAGAACTAGCTTATTTTCTTATAATAATAAACATGAGCAAAGTGTGATTAAACAATCTACATATTCTAATATATTGCATAGAACTCTTTACTCTGAAAACCATTTTGCAGAAAGGAGGGCACTCCTCCACACATATTCCACTTCTAATACTTTCAAATCATTTTAATCTACCACTAGTGGTGGAAAAGGTCATGAAATATCTTATTCCACAAAGGCAATTTAAAAGAAAGAAAAGCCAGATAGTACATTCAGAATGAGAGATATTCTGATGTCCATTTTAAGGAGAAGGTCAACTCAAGGTCAGTAGACAATCTACAGAATTGCCCAAAATGAGACACTATACTTCCTATACTTCAGGAATTATGGTAAAAGTCTGACCTGCTTGAGATATCCTTAGAAATCCAGGGTCTCTAGTTTAGCTGATCAAGGACAGTGTTCATTTAAATTGTGCCATTTTCCCAATACCAAATCACAAAAACATCAAAAAGTCCCAGACTCCATCTGGGGAAAACCAGCCAGAGCAACCACCAGTGGTACGGAACAGGTTTTGTGTTTCCTTAATTTCTGCTTTTATTTAAAAAAAAATTCTTTCAGTACACATTTTAAAAAGTCAGACATTAAAAAGAAATAAAAAGCACTCAGATTGGTAAGGAATAAGAAAAACTGTCACTATTTGCAGATGACATACTATATATAGAAAATCCTAAAGATTCCACCAAAATAACCATTAGGACTAATAAATGAATTCAGTAAAGTTGCAGGATACAAAATTAATAAACAGAGATCTGCTGCATTTCTATATACTAATGATGAAGTAGCACTAAGAGAAATTATGAAAACAATCCCATTTATAATTGTACCAAAAATAATAAAATACCTAGGGACAAATTCAACCAAATAAGTGAAAGACCTATACCCTGAAAGCTATAACATATTGATGAAAGAAACTGAAATGACACAAACAAATGGAAAGCTATACCATGCTCATGGATTGGAAGAATTAACATTTTTTAAATTCCATACTACCCAAAGCAATCTACAAATGAAACACAATCCCTATCAAAATATCAGTAACATTTTCTACAGAACTAAAACAAATAACCCTAAAATTATATGGAACCACAAAAGACCTTAAATAGTCAAAGCACTCTTGAAAACGAAGAACAAAGATGGAGGTATCACAAGCCCAGATTTCAAGATACACTACAAAGCTAAAGTAATCAAAACAACATGGCACTGACACAAAAACAATAGATCAAGGAACAGAATACATAGCACAGAAATAAACTCATGCCTATATGGTCATATAAACTACGACAAAAGAGGCAAGAATATACAATGGGGATAAGGCAGTCTTTCAGTAAATTAGTGTTGAGAAAACTGGAGAGCTACAAGCAAAAACAATGAAACTGGATCACTTCCTATACCATACATAAAAATAAAACTCAAAATAGATTAAAGACTTAAATGTGAGACCTGAAACCAAAAAAGTCCTAAAATAAAACATAAGCATTAATCTCTTGGACACTGGCCTTAATAACATATTTATGAATATGTCTCTTCAGGCAAGGGAAACAAAAGCAAAAATAAAATATTGGGACTACACCAAAATAAAAGCTTTTGCACAAAAAAGGAAACCATAAACAAAACAACTTACTGAATGTGAGAAGATACTTGCAAATGGTAATTCCAGTAAAAGGTTAATATCCAAAATATATAAAGAACTTATATAACCCTCTACCAAGAAAACAATCTGATTTAAAAATGAGCAGAGGACATTTTTCCAAAGAAGACATGCAGGTGACAAACAGACACATGAAAAGATACCACTAATCAACAGGGAAATGCAAATCAAAACCACAATGAGATGTGGCCTCACACTAGTCAGAATGGCTACTATCAAAAAGACAAGAAATAACAAGTGTTGATGAGGATGTGGGAAAGAAGGAACCCTTGTGCACTTTTGCAGGGAAACCACTGTGGAAAACCACTGTGGAAAACAGTATGGAGTTTCCCACCAAAAATTAAAAATAGGGACACCATATGATTCAGTAATTCTATTACTGGGTATTTACCTAAAGAAAATGAAAACACTAATTTGAAAAGATACGTGCACCTCTATGTTTATATTGCAGCACTATTTACAATAGCCAAGATGTGAAGGCAACCCAAAAGTCCAATGATAAATGAATGGATAAGGAAAATGTGGTATGTATATGTGTGTGTGTGTGTGTGTGTGTGTATGGAATAATATTCATCCATAAAAAGAATGAATGAAATCTTGCCATTTGCCACAACAGGGATGGACCTAGAGGGTATTATGCTAAGTGAAATAAGTCAGACAAAGAGAAATACCATTTTGTTTCACTTATATGTAGAATATAAAAAACAAAACAAATAGGGGCACCTGGGTGGCTCAGTCGGTTAGCATCCGACTTTGGCTCAGGTCATGATCTCACGGTTTGTGGGTTCAAGCCCTGCATCAGGCTCTGTGCTGACAGCTCAGAGCCTGGAACCTGCTTCGAATTCTGTATCTCCCTCTCTCTCTGCCCCTTCCCTGCTCATGCTCTGCCTCTTTCTCTCTCAAAAATAAAAATAAACATTAAAATAAAGATAAAAATAAAAACCAAAACAAATGAACAAACTCTTAAATACAGAGAACTGGTGGTTGCCAGAGGGGAGGTAGAAAGGGATGGTTGAAATAGTTGATGGGGATTAAGAGGTACTAAGCTTCAGTTACAAGATAAGTAAATCACAGACATGTAAGGTACAGAATAGAGAATATAGTCGGTAATATTGTAATAACTTTGTATTGTGACAGATGGTGACTATACTTATTATGGTGGGCACTGAGTAATGTACAGAATTGTCAAATCTATATGTTAACATATCAAAACTAGTTACCATTGTATGTCAACTATTTTAATAATACGTTAAAAATATTTTTTTCTTTGAGTTTGTCTTATTGTTCCTTTTGCACTTCACTAAACAAAAAGTTTCCATTTTGATTTTTCTTTAGTCAAAAAAATGACACAAAAATAAATGTGTGCGTGTTTGTATTTGGATGTTTTTATTTGTTTCTTTATTTTTGAACATCTACCTCCTAGTTAACTTCTAATTTTATTGCATAATGGTTAGTGAACTTTGCTTATAAAGTTAACTCTTTGGAATTTGTTGCTTTTCATTGGTGGCATTGTCCAAGACAAATTTTACTATTGCACATGTGTTACAAAATGATGTAGAATCTCTGTTTATTGGGTATAAAATTCTCTAAATATTGTATCAAGCCTACTGATATATTACGACTAAGATTCTTTATATCCTTATTTGGTTTCTGTCTGCTTGATTTTGTTTTTTGGAGAGGTTTGTTCAAGTTTTCAACAGTGATTTTTTTTTTTTTAATGTTTGTTTATTTTTGAGAGACAGAGAGAGACAGGGTGTGCGCAGGGGAGGGGCAGAGAGACAGGGAAACACAGAATCTGAAGCAGGATCCAGGCTCTGAGCTGTCAGCACAGAGCCTGATGCGGGGCTCGAACTCATGAGTTGTGAGATCATGACCTGGGCCGAAGTCAGCCGCCCAACCGACTGAGCCACCCAGGCACCCCTCAACAGTGATTTTTTTTTATCTTTAAGTTCTCTCTTGTAATTCTGTCGATTTTTGCTTCAACTATTTTGTAGCTATATTTTGGGTACACAATAGTTACTTTTTCTTGGCTGCATTTATCACTATGAAGTGTATATACATCTTTCCTTCAGTGCTTTTCTCCTGGAATTTTATTTTACACAATTATATCTGCTTTTAGTTTGTTAGCCATTTCCAAATAAGTATTTTCCATTGCTTTTTTTTTTTTTAAGTTTATTTATTTTGAGAGAGAGAGAGCGAGAGAGCGGGTGAGGGGCAGAGAGGGGGAGAGACAGAATCCTAGGCAGGCTCTGCACTGTCAGGGCCTGATGGGGGCTCAAACTCAGGAACTGTGAGATCATGACCTGAGATCAAGAGTCAGACACTCAACTGACTGAGCCACCCAAGTGCCCTCCACTGCTTTGTTTTCAGAGGAAATTGTGTTTTGTCTGTTTCTTGAAACTAACAAATGGGTAGAGTTTTTAAATATAATCTAAGTCTGTCTCTTATAGGTGAATTTAATGCATTAATATTAATGGTGACTACTAAATTTGGATTTGTTCCTATTTCATGGTTTGCATTTTCAATTTATTGTGATTTCTAATTGCTTTTTCCTTTCTCCAATTCTTGCACTCTCTTGTCTTCATCAAGTTTTCTTGACTCCTATTTTTTAAAAAAAATATGTTCTATTTGTTCGAATTAGTTCATCTGTCTTGTAATTGTTATCATTACATTTAATAGCCTTATTGACATATACTTTACACACCATAAACGCTACCCATTTACTGTGTACAATTCAATGGTTTTTACTCTATTTACGGAGTTGTACAACCACTATCATAATCTAACTGCAGAATATTTATACTGCCACAAAAAGAAACTTTGCACCCAATGGCAATCTCTCTCTCCCTTCCCAGCCCTGGGCAACCACTAATCAACCTTCTTTCTCTATAGATTTGTCTTTTCTAAATATTTAATATAATAAATATCCAGTATAATACTAAATAGAAATGGCAAGAGAAGCCATCCTTGTGTTATTTCTGATCTTAGGGATAAAGGATTTAGTCTCTCACCATAAAGTCTGATGTCAGCTGTTGGTTTTTTCACAGATACTCTACCAGATTGAGGAAGTTTCTCTTCTAAGTTTTCTGAGTACTTTTTTGGTCATCAAAGGGTGTTAGATTTTTTCAAATGTGTTTTCTGCATTTGTTGATATTATTACAAAACTTGTGTCATTAATTTTATTAATATAGTGCATTATATTGATTAATTTGGGGATGTTAAACCAATTTTACATTGTTGGGATAAATCTCACTTGGTCAATGTGCATAATGTTTTTTAAAAAATTTTAATGTTTATTTATTTTTGAGAAAGAGAGAGACAGAACATAGTGGGAGAGGGCAGAGAGAGAGACACACACAGAATCCGAAGCAGGCTCCAGGCTCAGAGCTGTCAGCACAGAGCCCAATGTGGGACTCGAACTCAAGAACCATGAGATCATGACCTGAGCTGAAGTTGGATGCTTAGCCGACTGAGCCACCCAGCCGCCCCATTGTGCATAATCGTTTTTAAATGTTGCTGTATTCATAGGGTGTGTGGGTGACTCAGTTGGCTAAGTATTCAACTATTGATTTTGGTTCAGGTCGTGATCTCACTGTTGTGAGATCAAGTCTTGGGTCGGGCTCTGTGTGGAGCCTGCTTAAGATTCTCTCTGTCTCTCACTCTCTCTTCCCCCCACTGCCCCCTCCCCCTCTCTCAAAAATAAAAAAAAAAATTTAAATGTTGCTGTATTCAGTGTGCTAGTATCTTTTTTGGAGGATTTTGCATGTATATTCATGAGGATAAAGGTTGGTAGTTATTTTGTGATGTTTCTCCCTAGTTTTAGTGTTAGGCATTACAAAGATACTTTAAAACATATATCAACATTTTTTATGAACTACTATACATATGAATATCTATATTCTGCCTCTTTGAAAACAAGAGTATTAGTATGATTTTACTTTCCTGCTCCCTCCATGCTCCAATCTACAGTTTACATTAAAACAATTAACACAGTAGATTTAACATAAGTTTTACTAATTTATTTCCTTTATGTGTCACTGCTTCATGTATCTCACCTCTCCCTCCTGGATTAATTTTCTCCTTCTTATAAGACATCTTCTACTGATACATATCTATATCTTTATCTATATCTAATCTATTTTTTTAGAGAATGTGAATTATATGTTTTTCCAAGGCATATTATCTCTGAAAATAACATTTGTCTTCACTCTTTAAAAAAAAATTTTTTTAATGTTTATTTTTGAGAGAGAGAGAGAGAGAGAGAGAGAGAGCATGAATGGGTGAGGGGCAGAGAGAGAGGGAGACACAGAATCCGAAGCAGGCTCCAGGCTCTGAGCTGTCAGCACAGAGCCCGATGCGGCACTTGAAATCATGAACTGTGAGATCATGACCTGAGCAAAGTTGGGCACTTAACAGACTGAGCCACCCAGATGTGCCTCATTTGTCTTCACTCTTGAGTGAAATTTCGCCTGGCTATAGAATTTTAGACTTGAGGTAATTTTCAACTAGAACTTCTAATTTTTCTTATAGTTAAAGTGATGTCTGATGGCATTCTGACTCTTTTCACTTTGTAGATGGATTTCCTTTTCTGTTTCCTTTTTTTCCTTTGCTTTTCTGACTTTCTTTCCCCCTTGATGTTCTGTAATTTGGATGTGTGGTACACTTTAAAATATGCAGAGTCTTATCTTCCTTTAGTTCTGGGGTCTTCTATTATTTCTTTAAATATTCCTTTCTTTGAGAATACCTTTTAAATGGATGTTAAAGATTTCTTATCTGTTTCCCACGATTCTTTAAAAACATAATGATTTGATATCTGTATATATTGGAAATGATTATCACAATAACTCTAGTTAACACTCACCACCTCACACAGTTACAAAATGTTTCCTTGTGATGAGAACATTTAAGATCTACTCTTCTGGCAAATTTCAAATGAATAGTTCAGGATTTTTCTGATTCTGAGTCCCCATAACTTATTTATCTTACAACTGGAGTTTGTTTGACCACCTTCACTCATTCCCCTTCCCCCACTGCCCTCTGCCCCTACAACCACCAGTCTTCTCTCTGATTCTATGAGTTCATTTTTTTAGATCCCACATAAGTGAGATCCTACAGTATTTGTCTTCCTCTGTCTGACTTATCTCACTTCTTTATTTCTTTTTGCTGCATTCTCAGAGAATTCTTGGGCTCAATCTTCCAGCTCAGTAATTCCATTTTCAATTGTGTGCATTCTACCATTTGACTGATGTATTGGGATTTTTCTTTTGTTCACTAAATTTCTAATTTCATGATCTCTAGTTGACATTTACCAATATGAGTCCTTTTACCTCTATGTGATTTTAATTTTCCTTATTCCAAAGTTCTGTTCTGTCTACTCTCATACCTCTGAGTCACCAGGTATAGGTTCTGGATTTAAGTTTGCTGTTTCTCTTTCATGGTGCCGGCTTTCCTTGAGTCAATGGTGGAAGTGGATGTGCAGCTGAGTTTCTGTGTTTGGCTCTGCTCTATATGTTCATGCAGCCTGTCCTAGAAGAGGAATGGTACCCACTTCCTGGACTGATCTGCCCTTTTTAGGGAGGTTGGGGAAGTGATGGGACTTGCCTCTGGATAGCTTTGTGAGGTAATTGTGTTCTGGGAATGGATGCTCTCCTTCCTCCTGGTTGTTCTCAGCCCCCTATGTCTGGCCTATTTCTCCATTCCAGATTCTTGCAACATCACTTTTTCCTGGAAGTAATAACCCCAGTAATGGCTGGCCGCCCTTAGGGGAGGGAATTGTAGTCAGACCAATGAACCTGATGGCACCTGCTCAGTCACCCTGGGTCTCCTCCTCTTTGCTGTTTCTACCCCCTCCAGGCAAGTAGGTATTTTTCAGTAGAACTTCCTCTGTGCCTTTTGCATTATAGTTTCCCTTTTTATACCAATCCCACTTACGTTCTGCTTTTAAAGAATTCTCCATTGCTTCTGGACCCACTGAGGGCTTCATTTCTTGATTTGGAGCCTCATTTTGAATTTATTTTTTATTTTATTTCCTATAATTTTTAGGGATTTGTTATGGGAGAGGAGCTGCAGCAACGTTGAGACTGTCATCTTGTAACAAAAATTCGTGATACTTTATTAGAACACAGAGCTCTGTGGCCACCACCATCCTCCTTGTTCAGTTGAATCCTCCGATTGAAAGAGAGTGAGAGGGCATGCAAGAGATGAACTTGGAGAGCTGTTTGAGACATTTGAGGAAGGGGCATCTCTTAAGGAGCTCAGGGCTGTTTATCCTATTTCCACGTCCTGTAATGACAGGTGCCACCTGCAGCAAAGTAACAAAGAGGGTATTCTTCAGAAGTATGGGATAGAATCAGAAGCTCGGCTATAGACAAACCCCAGCTGGCTTCTTTTTACCCTGTCAATAAAAGGCCCTGTGCTTGCACTGTGGCTCCATTATCCCAACAGCATCAAAGCCAGGACAGGCTCCTCCTATCTCGGATGCTGACTGCAGCTCTTCAGCTGAGCTCTGCTTCCTGGTGCAAACGCAGCTGCACACACTCCACATGTTCTTTGAGTGTCTTCTTATTCTTTCTTCAGACTCACAAGGGCAGCAAGACATTTCATCCAAATGAGTTGTTTCAAAGCTGATACAGTGTCTGAATTCCCAGCTTGCCAGGTTATACTCTTTTTCTTTCATCTCTATATTTTTTAATGTTTCCTTTTTAGATGTGCCAAAGTAATTATCAATAAGTCCTCCTTGAGGAGATGTTGTGTACAAGTCCCCCTGGATAAAGAGTAGGTCAGGAAATCCCTGGTACTCCCAGAGAGTCACCAAGGTATCCCTGGAGGAGGGGAATTCACAAATGAAGCAGACAACCATAGTTTTATCTGTCTAAAACCTTCTCCTGTCTTCTGGTTACAGCAACCAACCTTTTTGGGGGAACTTCTCCCTTATTCTAAGCATGTGATTTTGGAAAAGGCAGAAATCCGAGAGCCCTGCCACAGTCATATTATCCAGGCCTGATCAAATACATCTTCGATAGTGGTGACCAGGGGTTAGCCTTGGAGGTGGGCACATGTCTCAGACTGGTCAATCTGGGTCCTTTCTTGGGATTAGCATACATTGAAGCTGAAAAAAGCTTTTCCCTTTGAGCTCCTTCAGCTGGGATAATCTAAGTCTAAAGCTGCGGTATGTAACGCTAACTTCTTCCCTACCACTTTACATGGAAGATGATCCTTCAAATAAGAGAAAATGAGACCAATGTCAGGGAAGAAGAGACAAGGGGTGGGGGAGAGAGACAGGGACAGAGAGAGGGGCAGGTCTGATGACACAATGTGAGGTCTAACATCCACTCAAATTTCTTACCTTGTCCCACCCACTCTTTAATTATGCCTCATTTTCCAACCATTCCACAACTGTCTTCCATAAGTCTTTGCACAACATGGTTTATAACATAGGAAAAGCTTTTTCATTTCTTCCCCTCCTTTTGTTCCTGGGAAACGCCTAATCATCCTCCAAGGACTAGCGCAAATATCCCCCCAGTTCCTCCCCAATCCCACCACATATAGTTGGGCTCCAGCCCCATTCCCTCTCAGATCACGGTGAACAGACTTTCAGGATAGCATTGTCCTCTTTGCCGCAATTATTTGTTTCTACTTCCTTTTCTTCCATCAGACTGTGTACTCGTTGAGTAAAGGGTCTGTGTCTGATCATCTCCAAGTTCACAGTGGTGCCTCAGATAGGGTTGGGCATACAGTGAAGTGTCTCAGTTACTGTAGACTCAGTTACTGAGTCTTCCTAGAATTGATTTTCCCATGAAAGGAAAGGAGATAGATGCATGGGTATAGGAAGGAAGGTGGTTCTTCTAGAAAGAGGGTTCATTTCTGCCACCAAACTACCATCTCTGTCTCCTAAAACTTTTCTTTACCTCTGTTTTCACTCACATTGGGGAGTCTGAGAACTTCTGGCAAAGAAAAGATTCAAGTAATTTAGAAAGACCATCAGACAGCAGTGCAGGGACTGAGCTAGGGACAGACTGTCTGGGCTAGGGACAGATTGAGGCTGAAGACAGCAGACAGTGGGGAACCAATGGAAAGACCTGGGTCCAGGAGAGAGCTCATCAGGACTTGGATGGTACAGTGGGGATAGAGAGGAGGGGACAGTGGCATTCCTTATCATTCCCTTTCTCTTGATCCCCTTAGCCAGGCAACTGAGACTTTCTCCCCAGTGGCCTTCCTCCCTGGCATCTCCCATCCTTCTCTGTCTTGTCTGTAAACCCCAGAATGCCTCTAAATCAGGAGAGAATGATGCTTTCTCCTTGCCCCCATAGAATCCTTGGGAGTTACATCCTTGTCAGCACTTCTGCTTCCAGCTCCCATCGGATCGGTTAATGTTTCTTTTATGAAGCGAGGACACCTGATTTCTGTCAGTTCAGGGCTTAAGAGTGCCTCGTCAGCACTGTCTTCCTGGCTGGCCATATCAAATAGACAGAGGAAGAAAGCAACCAAACTGGTGATCAGATTCCAAGGCGATGATTCAAGGGCTGCATGCTATTGGTGAAGGGAGTTAGAGAGAACTAAGGGTTCCCAGAGTGCTAGGATGACAGGGTTACAGCCAGTTGCGGCTGTCTGTTCAGCTGGTGTGGGAAAAGGTGAGGACCAGCTGCTGGCCATGTGGTCATTTACACAAGTCCCTTTCCTGTCTCATCTCAGTTTCCCTTATATAAGATGTCAGTGATCCCTGATGGTACCTTCTAGGCTCTTCTAATCCAGCCTAAGGGACCCAAGGGGTCTCTTCATTGTTATAGCCTGTTGTGCTCCTAAGAGCTAAAGCAATCCTCACTTCACTTGGAACATTCATACACACCCTCTTCATTTATCAAATAAATCATTCATTCATTCATTCATTCATTCAGTAAACTTCCACTAAACTGCTATTCTATGATAGGCCCTATGCTCTGTGCTATGGATACAGAGATAATTAAGAGACATTTTGACTTTTAAGGAGTTTATAATCTAGAGAGAGATCCAGAAACATAAATGGATAATCACCATATGGAGGCAAAGTTAGAAGCAAACTAAAGAGGAGTACAGACACCAGAATCATTACTAAAAGATTCAGTTTTGTTCACCTTCCAGGTATCTGGCATTCTTCCTAAAATACACAGGTTAGGTTCTCAATAAATGAGTGAAATGATGTGTTAGCTGGGCCTATAGGATGAGTAAAAGGTAAGGGGAAAGGATTCCAAACAGAGGGAACTATATGGGTCAAGAACTATAAGCGTGAAAGAGCTTAGCCATCTTTGGGAAGAGTATGCAGTTCTGTGTGCCTGGCCTGCAGGGCACTGTTAAGACCTATAGGAGATGAGCTTGGAGAATCCGATGGAGGGTGGATTGTAAGTGGATTTCAGTGCCATGTCAGAGAACCTGTGTTTGATCTGTAGCAGTGAGGAGTCACTGACAATTAATTATAGCGACTTTTGAAAGATTCTTCCAGGCTTGATGTGGGTAGGTTGGGGCAGGAAATGCCCTAGGTAGGGAAGGTTTTTAGAGGGCCTTCTCCAGGCTGGTGCTACTCTTGGCTTGAGGCCAGCAGGAATGAACAGGGCACCTCCGAATCCATGTTCTCCACCTCAACATAGCAGGTTGGGTTGCTGACTTATGAAGATCTTGATGAGGGACAAGCAGATTATAATGGGAACACCTTGACCTAAGCAGTATCCCTACAGATGGAATATATCAGGAAAACAACTGACATCCTGCCAGAGACCAAAGGAAACAAGAAAGTACTGACTGTTTGAAATTCCCTGGCTCACCCTTCCCACCCCTCCTAACCTAGACTCATTCTGTTTGATTAACAGAAACCTTGCTGTATCCTTTATTGCTGTTAAATGTAAAAATGCATGTAGCATTTTGACTAAAAACAAATCAAAGCAATCAGATGTTGCCAACCTCATAGAAAGGGGCTGATTTGTTTCATTTCCCACATGCTTGATGTGGGAAGCTAAGGACAAGAGGAAGGAAGGATCCTCTGGCTGAAGTCCCTCAGCAAGTCAGTACCTATAGCAGGGTGAGAACCTGGGTCTCCAGACTGCCAGGCAACTTCCCCAGAGTGACACAAGGCCTCTGGCTATGTGTGCAGAAGGAAAAGTGAAATCAATTGTGTCTTAGTAAGCACAGGTGGTCAAGCTCTCTGAGAAGATGAAGCCAGAATTTCCCCTGAGGCTCAGCCTCCTAAGGCTTGACTATTATGCTGACTCATTTCCTGTAAGCAAGGTCACTTCCCTGTTGAAAAACCTTGCATGCCTGCAGGGGAAGTTCAAACTGCTGAGGGTGGCATCCAAGGCCTTCACATTTGTGTAGTTCCTTAGTCTCCATACTCATCTCTCAAGCCCAGACATACTCTGGGCAGCCCACAGTGGGTCTCAATCCCAGGACATATTAGAATCACCTGGGGAGCTGACCCTATCCCTCCAGAGACTTGAGGTAGGGGGTGGGTCCCAGGCATTTGTACAATTTAAATCTCCCCGTGCAACTCTAATGAGCCACAGGAGTGGAGAACCACTATTCACCCCCAGCTAATTACTTTCTGTTACCCAAATCTGCCTTGTCCTCTCCAAGGCTTTGGGCAGGGATTCCTTACTCTGTCTTGTCCCTAATTTTCCACCTGGCTCTCCCCTCAAACTGCCAAGATGAATCTCTTCATTTGCTTTGGACCTTTGCACACACCGCCATCATAACGTTTATACTTTTACTTACATGTCTTTTGGGCGCCGTAAAAAGACTTGCTCTTCACAAGGAAGACAGTTCTATTTATGTTTCTTCATTGCCAAAAATACAGGACCTGACACAGTAGGTGTTTAGTAAATAACTGTGGCCTGAGTAAGAATTTATGAACCCCAGAATGACCTCTGTTCAGAAAGCCACCCATACTCCTAGGGTGCTGAGTCATAGGGCAGAGCTTCTGAGAGATCCCTTGGGTGCTGTGTCCTAGTAACTAGTCCTTCACAATGTCTCCAGGAAGGGAAATGATCAAAGAATACTCACCTGCATCTGGAAATGGGAGGCTAATCTGGCCTTTACATGACTGGGAAACTCTATAACTAAAAAAAAGGAGATGAGATTATTGAGACCCAGAGAGGCCTTGAGTTGGAAACTTACTCCTCTTACTAAATGTATGACCTGTGTGACAAGTTACTGAAAGTGTCTCAGCCTCTCTGAAATAATATATAAAGAGTTCAGCACATGGCCTGCTGTACTAGTCAAGGTTCTGCAGAAAAACGGAACAAATTATATAGAGAGGGGAGAGGGCAGCAAGAGGGAGAGAGGGAAAGACTTATTATATTGTAAGGAACTGGCTCATGTGATTGTGGAGACTGAGAAGTCCCAAAATCTGCAGTTGGCAAGCTGGGCACCTAGACTTGTTAAGATCAAGTCTGAGAGTAAGCAGTTTCCAGACCCACAAAGTGCCAATATTTCAATTTGAGTCCAAAGGCAAGAAAAGAATGAGTCAAGCACTCAATGAATCAGTCAAGCACTCAGGCAGGAAGAGATCTCTCTTCCTCAGCCTTTTGTTCTGTTTAGGTCTTTAACTGATTGGATGAGGCCCACCCACATGAGGGAGAGCAATCTGCTTTACTCAGTCCATTGATTCAAATGTTAATCTCATTCAGAAACATTCTCACAGACACACTCAGAATAACATCTGACCAAATGTCTAAGAACCCTATGACCCAGTCCAGTTGACACAGAATTAACAATCATACCAGTCATATAGCAAATGTACCATACATGTGAATTCTCTTCCTTCCAGAAGATATGGTTTCAGAATCACCCAATGTTCCATCCAACTGTTCCCAAGTGAACTTAATTCTCAAAATCCTCTCACCATCCCTTTTAACCTCTCTTCCTTCTTTGCTTCCCTTCTTCCTTCTCCCTTTTTTCTCTTCCTTTTTTCTGTCTCTTCACTTTTTTTACTTTGTCTCACAGCTGGTTCACTCAGGATTCATCCCAGGGAAAGAACTGAATTCCTCTGGCACTCTTTCTTCCCATCTGTGTCTTTTGGAGACATGATGAGCACTCCCAGCAGGATTAAAACAAGTTGGGAGAGAAGTCAGATACCAACTTTTGCTATAACGTCACACCAAAGCAGCAAGGGCCTGGTCTGTCTGTGCTGGGGTGGGAGGCAGGGAAGGAGAGAAGTGAGGCCTCTGACATAAATACTGTGCAGTGTGTTTTTATTGCTGCATAATCCATGCTCGTGCCACTTGTCCGCATACCACCAGCTAATGGAAACCTCATGTTCTCCTGATCTGGGCTGCCTTGTGGTTAACTCTTGCAGGGCCAGGTATGCACCCAGGCCAAAGGAAATCCTTTCCAGAAGGAGGCTGGGTTATCAGACAGGCAGGCGCTGCCTCACATGTTGAAGGAAGTCACCATGGGGTGTGGTTAATGATAAAGGCAGGAATGTGGCAGGCAGGCAGGCACTCGTCTAGACCTGTCTGTGGAGCTGCTCATGAAATGTCACATGGCATTTGTACTCATCTCCTGGAGGCTGAGCGACCTCTGGATTCAGGGAACTGGCTGCTCCCGGCTTACTGCTTACTCTCTTGGAGCTTTGATTCATCTGGGAGAATGGTCGAAGGAGTCTGCACAGACCAGCCATGAAATGAATGCATGGCGGGAGGACAATGTACTGCAGTGTGTATTGTGAGTTTGTGGAAGGGGTATGGGAGTTTCAAGGAGAAAACCACTAACTCTACCTGGGGGTGTCAGGAATGATATCCAGAGAAAGGGCTATTTGACCTTGAAGGTCGTGATGAAGAAAGGGATGCTTTTTAAATCAGGCTGGTAAGAAGAGAGGCTAATCCTATGCAGAGGAAGCAGTGTGTGCAAGGTCTAGAGGTATTTTCTCATGCAGAAAAGGAGGCAGAGATGGCAAAGTGGGGGAATCATACTGCCTTCTAACTTCACCCTTCTCAATAATTTGTGACCTGGTTTTATAACCTTTGTTTTTATTTCCTTGTCTGTAAACTGAGGACTCTAATGGTGTCTACCTTCGAGATGGCTCTGAAGAATAAATGATGAAATGCATATTAGCACTTAGCTCAGTTCCTGGCATTTTAAAGTCCAGCCTAAATGTTGACTATCATAACTTTCAGGGAACAAAGGGCAGTTTGGAATGGTTGAAACACATGCTGTGTGTTAGCCCCAAGGTTAGTCAGGGACCAGACAGGGAAGGAACCAGAAGCTGCACGAAGGATTTGGACTTGATCCTGTGGGTCATGGGAAATCACTGAAGGTTAATTCATTCAAATATTGTCCTCCAGTTGCTTTCCTTTCCTGGAAGATACTTCCCAGAAAGTCTTTACTTTCTCATCAGGGATCCAAACTGTCCTGGGTAATGCCTGTCCCCCCTCTAAAAAGAAACATCAGCTCACATGGCATAGCCCACACTCACTGTACTCTGCATCATCAGACCACCTCATTCTGACACCTTTGCTTTGGGGCATTGGATTCAAGGGCCTGCATCTAGGTTTTCCTTCTCATCATTGCTAGTGAATGTCCATGATTATAAAACAAGGAGAAGGAACCAGGTCTGGCTCTCACGAAAGTTCTGGGCTCCAAAGCAAAGTTTGTCAAACAGTGTCTCCTTGTCCTAGTTAGGACAAGTTGCCTGGCATGTGAAAAGCTCTGGAAATTTGCCACAAAATGGTGATGCGTCCTGCAGGTAACGCTGATGGGATCTGAGCAGCAGTTCACCAATGGAGGCTGCCGGTCTGTTTGCGGGGTTATCAGGGTAATGGATCCTGGCATTCTGCTCGCACCATCTTTACAAATGTCACTTTCACTTTATTGTACATTAACCCCAATCTCTTCACAAGCTCCAAAATAAAACTTCTTTGCAAACAACCAAGGTCCATCTGCTGCTCTGTTAAAAATACCCCAGCATGAAAATCCATGATCAGAGACACCATAGTGGACTCACCTGAAAATGCCTGCCTTTGACCTGAAGAAATCCATCTTTCTTTCTCTCTCAGGTGGGAGACTGATTACTCTCCACCCCCATAGTAACAAAAGAACCCCAAATTCCCAAGACTGATCATATTTCAAATATCGCATCCTTTTGTCCTTAAGCGCCCATGTGTATCTATTACTGTGTACTCTCAATGGAACTCAGCCTATCAGCTGCTGACAGGTTGGTTCTATAGTTGGGAATAAATGAATGAACCTGTGAATGATTAGCAGATAAAGGTTCTATTTCCCCACTTAGTGCACATGAATTTTATTCACTTCTTTTTCTATTCCTTGATCAATTACTCTCTGCTGCAGAGAAAGAACACTTTCCAGTGTTATTACTAACAATCTGCAGGTTGGGTCTCACTTCCTCCCCTGAAAGAGCAACCCCCAACAGTGAGTATTTAAATTAATCCACCTCTGCTGCCATACTGCACAGCCCATCTATCACAGCAATTTGTGCAAATGCCACTCTAGTATCCCGCTCTATGTATCATGTATTTTGAGATTGCACAGTTCCTGAGGCCTTTGTAAAGCAAACCTTTCATGAATAAATCAGGAAATACCCTGATGCATGCTTTATGTAGAGGAAGATATTCTATTTAGGTCACGCAGGGAAGTTCTGCCAAGTTTGCTAAAATGAACAAATCCCCTGAGTGCAGTCTACCTCTACACATTCCGAAACACAAGCAAGTATCTCCCAGGCCCCCGCGGCTGTGCTCTGTAGACACTGAGGACTCCAGGTCTATAAAGTATTAGTTTGATCACCTGAGGCTCCAAAGACTTTCAAGTCAGGAGCCAGCAAGGAGTTTTGCTAGTCCATGGAAGGAACTTTGCAAATGGATAATTTGTCCACTATGATGCCTGGGGCAATGGGACTCCTGCAAGAGAAGGAGGAAGGAACAAGAAAAATTACAGTGAGCCTGTTGTCCCAGCTTGTTTTTTGAATCCACTTGAGAAAGTCCCTGACTTTGTTTGAGTCCAAAGCATTGCAACTGACTCTTTTGAGCCTCTCCCAGAACACAGGATGTGGCCTAGTGCGCCCTCCCCTTTAGCAATGGAAATTCTTCTGATAAGAATAAGGGTTTCCAGATTTCTAGCCAACCTCGAATTAGAGAGGGTTATCTGGGGTAGAAGAATGCAGAACAAAATGTTGAATGATTCCCTTCCTTTTAACAAGGGCAGGCAGACCCACTCCCTTTTGCCCAGCAAAAGCTGTATGAGATTAGAAGATCTGATTTGAAGACACAGATGGAGCACTGACTTGGATTCTGGGGGGCTAGAGCATGGAGTCATGTTGTCCTCAAGAAGGTAGGCAGGGTCTGAGCTAATAGGACCTTGCGTGAACAGGGTCTGACGGTTGTTTTCTGGGTTCCCGAATTTGTCTTGGGCAGTGCAGTTTCATGCCAACCAGCCATTCGGGGACCAACTCCTAACAAAAGTCAAAAGAAACAAATTCCAAACAAGAATTCTCAAGCAGTTGACGGTGTTGGTAGCAGCATCCCAGCCCACACTCTGATTCTTTGGGAAGTCAAAAGATAATCCCAAAGGTTGCCTATAAGTAGCATCTTAACAAAGGGACTCTTCTTTTACTGATCTCCTTAATCTGAAAGGGTGCCTCTTCCTCAGCTTTGCCCCTTTGATGGTGTAAAACATATGAAGATCATATCCACTTTTCTTCCTTCTCTTTCCACTACTCTCTTCCAAACAGCTGTCTTTGGTTGAAGATTTTTCCTTATATCTGGTAATGCCCAGCTTCAGAAAGCTAAACTATTCTGAAGGCACTGTAAGGATATCATTTGATGCCCCCAAATCTTTTTAGCTTCCATTATCATTTGTTGCCAACATGAATATTTTACATATAGTTGGTCAATCACTTACAACTTGATTTACTAATATTTACCTTCTTAAAGGGTCACTGATTTCCAAATTTTTAGGAATGCTGCTTCCGCCCTGTTGTACCACCCACATGATTCCAAAGTTTGAGTTCAACCTCATCCCTAATGGATTCAGTGACCTCAGGCAAGTTTCCTCATTAATAAAATATTGACCAAAATATATACTTTCCCCAGTCTAGAGAGAAGGACCAATTGAATTTATATTGAAGCATGGTATAAACTGTAAGTTGCTATACAGATAGGAAGTGATTTTGCTAAAGATTTTTCAAATAATGTCTCTGGGATTTCCTTTTGTTTCTTAGCACTTTCTGCAGTGTGTGGCATATAGTTGGAAATCAATAAAAGTTTGTTGCTTGATGGCTGTCTTATAAATGGGAGCCTGAGTGTGGGGACCAGTTCTCTAAAGAAGAGGAAATAGGAGAATGCTTAAAAGAGATTTTTTTTTCTCATTATAAAAGTAACGTAAGCTCAAAACATAAAATTCAGAAAATTCCTGAAAGTAGTAGAAGAAAATTAAAATACTTATATTTGCAACCTGTTAGCATTTTGCTGGGCCTTAATTCTTTTTTTCTCTGACTTGCACAGATACTCACATGTCCTCAGAGTACAATACTGTCCCTTTAAGTGCTGACTACAGCTCAGACTTGGAAATATATTTTCTCAGCAGGCAAAGGGACAGGAGATTACTTCCCCAGCAAATCTATTAGTTCATTAATTATGAGAAATCTGAGAAATGTCAGTGAAGGCCCATGAAGCTTCATTCTCTCTTGATTTTACTCTTTAAGATAATAAAAGTAATAATAGCTAATATTTATTCAGTGCTTACTATATGCCAAGCATTGGTCTAAGCCCTTTATACATATTAACTTATTTTATCCTCATGACTACCCTAAATGGCAGGTGCTACAGGTCCATAATCCCTTACCTACAGTTCCACAGTCCAAAAAGCTCTGAAAAAAGGACATTTTGGTAAATTTGGTACAATCTCCTTTGGTAGCAAAAACCTCATGTGATCTGACATGAGGCTATTCATAGTCTTTATTTACCTTACTTATGAATAGTCAACCTTCACTGAAAAAAAAAATTTAATGTGTTTAATGATAAGGTGTTGTCCCAGAACTTTCTAAGGGTTTTACGTATTAGACAGTAGACATACTTTATTACTTGTATAGAATTTGAAAGATTCTACATTCCAAATTATATTCCAACCTAAAGATTTCTTTTTTTTTTAAATTTTTTTTTTTTTTTTTTTTCAACGTTTATTTATTTTTGGGACAGAGAGAGACAGAGCATGAATGGGGGAGGGGCAGAGAGAGAGAGACACAGAATCGGAAACAGGCTCCAGGCTCCGAGCCATCAGCCCAGAGCCTGATGCGGGGCTCGAACTCACAGACCGCGAGATCGTGACCTGGCTGAAGTCGGACGCTTAACCGACTGCGCCACCCAGGCGCCCCTCAACCTAAAGATTTCAAGTCCATGATTGTGAACATGCATTATTATCTTCACTTTACAGATGAAAAAGATGGAAAAACTGAATTAAAGAGGCATTAAGGAGCTTGCCTAAGCTAGGTCAGGATTCTAATCCAGACTGGCTTTAGGGTCTGCATTAAAAGTCTTCACATTTGTATAGTTATCAAAAGCTTATACAGCCCTTTCCAGAACACTAGCTTTGAAAATTATACCTAAGAGATTTTCCTCTACTTTATAGTCAAGACAAGTGAGATTTAGGGAAGTTATAGGACTTGCCCAAGGTCCCATAATGAATACAGCATAATTAGGACTCAAGTGCAAATCTGCTGGTTCTAATTCTAGTACCCTCAATGCTGCCCTGGGATTACTTGGATAGTCACCAAACTCATGTCACAATGTCATCCGCTAGACCCCAAGACCTGACCTTTACTGCCTACCTGCTTGTACTCACTGACCTTTGTCTCACATTCTTCCTTAAATTCTTCTTTCCAACTTATCTTGTAACTCAGGCAGACGGAAACTGAAGCCACCACTCAAGCAATAGGAACTGCCCTGACAAGACCTCCAGCAAGCCCAGACCACCCAGACCAGTTCCAGTGTAACGCCAGACTCATGCCTATGCAGGAGGACCATCAAGTGACCTCTAGAATGATGGACAATTACCTTTACCTCATTATAATACTAAAATCTCCACCAAAGAGGAGCACAAGTCTCATTTATATAATATATAATGTATGTATAGGCATGTTTCCTTAAGGTGCATGTACCACGTTATGCCTGCTTTCACATACGATGACAAGGCTTTCCTATCTAAATATTCATTCTAACCCTAAATAAAAGGAACCCATTCATCCTTGCTCGAGGAGTCACAGGTTTGGGAGCCATCTTATTTACTTATTTACTGTAAATAAAGTTTTCTTTGTGCAACTATGCAACCTAATGCAGTTTCTGACTCACCAAGGAATGAACTCGGGTTGTAACACAGCATTACTTTTTCACTTATACCAACTAGCTATTCAGGCAGACTGCACAAAAAAACATTCTACCTTGTTTAAGCTACTGATGACCAGAAAACATGTGAGAAAGCTTGGAGCTGTCTACACATCATCCCAGGGTTTGGTCAGAAACCAGTGTCACTGTTCCACACCCTTTGGGCTCCTTGGAGGCTTGAGTTCACTCCACCTCTGGTTCCTTGCAGTCCCTCCCATACATTTAGGTCCCACATCTGGCCAGTTCCCTGGGACAAAGCACCTGTGCTGTGACTCTGATTGAGGCAGGGTTGTGGAGTCCATGAGCACTGGAGATTGTGTGATAGGTGATGTGCGCCAAACCCCTTACAGAGAAGTTTGGGAGGAGGGCCTTCAGTAAGAGGGTACCCAGATTTTTCTCATCCAAGAAATCCCCTGTGTCCCCAAAGATCTCCCAAGAGCCTTCTAGACTGGACTTCCTCTAGAAAGTGTGGTCACAGCTTCAGCTCCTCAGTCTTAATTCCACCATTCCCTGAGCCTTGAGACTCAGCACATCCCAGCTCACCCTCTCCCTGCTCCTCCATTGGGACCCACACTTACTCCCCAACTCACCTGAAGTCATGCAGACTTTGCCCTGTGAGCCTCTACTGCATCCTGTTTGTCTTCCTATGAAACCTCACATACCACCCAAATAGACCAGCCACTCCAGAAATCAAATCAAAGAATGAATTCTAAAGCCAAAAGCCCACCTCTCTTGAGAAACAAAACAAAACAAAACAAAACAAAACAAAAATCACAGTGATGAAAAGGGCACTAGAACGTAAGGCCAGAGATCTGAGACCAAGGTCCAGCTTTGGGACTTTGGACCAGTCATGACCTCTCTGAGCCTCTCTGGGAACATGTACCTGTCCTACCAATGCCACAAGAATATTGTGTGGATTCAGAAGTAGTGGCATGTAAAGGAGTCCAGAGGTAATAGTATTGAGACGACACGAAACAACATGAAGCAACAATATGAAAATTCGCTGAGGCTCAGGACTTAGAATAATCTAATCTCGTGAATGCAGCTGAAGACTGCAGGGCACGCCAGGGTGCTAAGTCTAGAATGTGGAAAGAAGGGACCAGCCTGCCCATCTGTGCTTGACTCAAACACACCCAGGGTACTGTTAGCAGTTTTGAGTTCCATGTTCTAAGACTAATAGAGATAACCCTAAAAAAGCTGAGATCCCTGATGGTGAAATAGCTTGACATTCTACTGTCTACCTTGAAAATGAATCCTAGCCCTAGTTTATACTGCTATCTCTGCTTGGACTGTTCCACTCAGATATGGCAGAGACAGTGACCGCCAAAATGAGCTTTGGACATTGCAGTCTGACTTTTGGAAGAACTTCTTCACTCCTGCTTTGTTCCTAGCACCTGGCTCCATTTCTCCTTGATCCTGGCTTCTAACCCTAGTTTCATCAATACCCGAGGCCATATTTGCCCCCTTGCAGCCAATAGAGGATGCGGCACCTCTGATTTTGACTTCTGTGCTCTCTTTTTTTGTGAAATGGCTTTCTCTCACCCTCTGTCCATTCATGTTTGCCTTTTCAGGATCATGAATAGCATATTCCAGCCCTAGGCTGCAGAACTCAACTCAGCACCTGCACACTTGGCTGAAGCCCCCAAGTCCAGGGTAGAGGGAAAGTCCCAGAGTTTTCCCATATGCCTCAAGCACCCCACAAGTTCATTGATTTCCGTTCCTTTCCCTCATATCCCCCCAGGTAGGTGAGGGCCTACATTCTTGGGGGCTCCTCTATTCCTTCACAGTGGGACCCTAGAAACGGACTCAGGCCCATAATCAGCTCTCTGCTTCTGTGGAATAGCTGGCACATCTACCATTCTGAGGGTCTGATGGCTGGCTACAAACTTATTGTAGACAGGATTTAGGGGCTTGGGTAAGAGAGGAAGTTCAAGAGAAGAGGATGGAGAGGAAGCTTTTCTAAGTTCCTTACAAATTTCCACAACTACCATGTCTCTCTCCCAATACCAAATGCATTGATCCCCAGTCGTTTGCTTTCATTTCTCCCTCTTTCATCAGACTTTGAGCACCTTGAAGGTCAGCACCGCTCTGACGTACCTGCATCTGATTTCCCAGTGCTAAGCTTGGGCCTTTGCTTTTGATAGGAGCTCAAAGTGCTTCCTGATTGAAAGAATGGCCAATTGAATGATTAAATGAGTGAATGAATGAAGCATTCAAAAGTTATGATTGGAAGTGAATGTTATATCAGACATACTCACTTCAGAAATCTAGACCTGCTGGAGAGGGCTGACAGAATTCTCTCATCAGAGCAATTTTATGTAGTTGGGATATTCTGTCCTCAAACTGGATCATGGATGACTACTTACTCTGGGCAAGATAAAGCTGGAGTACATGAGCTATGTTAAGATACAAACCTTTACTTGCACTGCAGCATTGTCTGAAGTCAGAAGTTCTCGTCCCTGTTTGCACATGGACTTTTAAAAACAATCCCTGGGGTCCATTTCAGACCAACTGAGTCTAAATCTGAGGGTATGGTCTAGGCATTGGCTTGCTTATTTATTTATTTGTTTGTTTGTTTGTTTGTTTATTTATTTATTTTGAGAGAGACAGACAGACAGACAGAGAAAGAGAGGGAGGATGAGTGGGGGAGGGACAGAGAGAGAGGGAGAGAGATCCCAAGCAGGCTTGGTGATGTCAGCACCCTGTGAGATCATGATCTGAGCCAAAATCACTAGTCAGATGTTTAAGTGACTGAGCCACCCAGGCATCCCTGGCATTGGCACTTTTCAAAGTTCCACAGATGATACTCTTGTGCAATAATGGTTGAGAACCACTGAGTGAGAGCTAAACACCAAGTTTATGCTTGAAATCTTACTCTGTCACTATCAGCTGTGTGGTCTCAGTTTTTTTCTCTGCAAAAGGGAGTGAATATTATATCTACCTCCAGTTTTTAATAGATAAAATAACACGTGCAAAGATAAAGCCTTTGTGTACTAGTGCTGGCTCTCATTTTTCTTAATAGTATTATTTTTATTATTTGACATCAATGCGTTAGAATACTGAAGTAGAAAAAATATTCTACTTACTTTAATCAAGATTTATCTCATGCTTAAAATGTGTCAAGTTGTAGAAAATACAATACAAAGAGATATCAGACCCAGTGTCTGGGCAAAGGAAGCCCATGTACTGAATTACCTACTATGTGCTAGGTTCTTTATACACATTATCTCATTAAATACTCCCATTCATCCCATGAAGGAGTTATTTTCATCCATGCTTACAGATGAGAAAACTGAGGTCTGGAGACGCTATACCCATAGTCTCAGCTCCAGTGTGGGAGAGTCTGGTTTGAATTCAGGCCCCAAGGCTTCCAGGTCTGTGCTCTTCAACTGCACCACCACTGAGCACCTGGTACGCATGTGTTGGGTAGAGCCTCCCTTCTCTCCCTTCTTATGACCTGAGCTGAAATCAAGAGTCAGATGCTTAACTGACTGAGCCCCCCCAGGCACCCCTCTTGCATCACTCTCTTAAGAGAGACCCACTCTGAAGGAGGACCCCTGGAAGGATTGGAAAGTAGTCTCAGTAACATTCTCCTTTTCAACTGTCTTCTTATCATCAGCAAAAAACCTCTTGTGCATTCTGAGCTACTGTCCTAGTGATGTCCGTGAGAGTTTTACTTGTCAGTCAAATGCCGAATGTGCAAAAGGGAGCTCCAGCACAGGCAAGGGTACTTGTGTCTCTCCTGTTCATGTCAAATACAGCATGTGTGCGTATGTATGCACATACAAACACACACACATAGACACACACAGCAGTGAGGAAGAGACCCAAGAATTCTGCTGGGCCCAAACTCTTCAAACACCACCAAAGAGGCTTCGTTCATTTTTCTTTGCTAACCAGACTCCAGGTCCCATCTGCTCCTTGCAAAGCAATAAGGTCAATGCCAATTTCCCTTTCATCATCCATGTCTGTGGCTGAGCTGTCTGCGGTGGCAGAAATGAATGTTCTCCATAGCTCTCAGCTCCAGGGTGGCCACTTCCAGCCTGCCTACAAAATGCAATTGCACTACATTACAGCCAAGCAAAATACACACTGCTGTGTCAGTGTCCTTTGCATGGCAAGGCCACAGAAGGGGAGAGCCTCCTTTGGAGGAAGCTATTCCACCACCCAAGGTCTGCTTGAGCCCGTTGAGAATCACAGCTCAAAAAAAAGAAAGAAAGAAAGAAAGAAAGAAAGAAAGAAAGAAAGAAAGAAAGAAAGAAAAGCCTAATATATGTAATATGAACTCTGTGGTTTCCTCTGGCGCTTGGCATAGACGAGGCTGTCACATTTCAGGTCTCCAGTTCTACAGAAACAAAAAGACCATGTGTGTTAACCATGCTGTCCCAGAGATTAGATCAAAATTCTGATTGGAGAATAAGGTTAATCATGGGTTCATCACACAGTGACCTTTGCAGGCAGGGCTGCAACCCAATGAGGTTGCTATTGTGCAAAGACAAGATTCAGAAGGAGCTCTATATAGGTTTCTGCAGTTCAGGCTTCCTGGATTCCAAGGGGAGGGGGCTCCAAGCTCCAGGCTGATTCCTCCAAGGGAATGGGGGTGGGGTGGGGAATGTTACAGGAAGTGAGGCTTATAAATTCAGTCTCCATATAACACCCCCCGGTCAGTCAAATTAAGTAACAGGAAGGAGAAAGGAACTTTTTGCAAGTTGGTTTGTAGGCATAGTGTTGCAGGGAAGAAACTTGGTATCTCCTCTTTGGCTGAAAGGCTCCAACTCCACTTGGAACTGAACAAAGAAACATGCCCTTGTAATACAGGGTTAAGAGGTCCATGATCAGGGATCAGGGTAGGAAAATACTTCTGGAAGTTGGCACGGTGGAAGTAAAAATGAACTCTGTTGCTTTGTTTACAATTTGTAGGAGGGGTGGGGGTGTCACATGACTTTCATCACATACCAAAGCAAGTTCTAAAGGCTGGCCCTAGTTTCACCCGGGCCCCTCTGGAGAATCAGCTCCTGGGCTCTACAGTCCCAGAGCCAGGTGTGAATCCAGGCTCCTCAATTTACTAGGGATGTGGTCCTAGGCTAGTCATTTAACCTCACTCAACCTGTTTCCTCACCCGTAGAATGAGTTCATGGCAGTGCATGGAAAAGCCTGTTTCAGAGTAAATACTCATTATGTATAACCTAGTAATATTTTTCCAGACCTCTCGAACTAAACTCCCCCTATCGCTCCTGCTCCATCTACTGCCCCTCTTTCCCTTATTTTATTCTTGAACCACAGAGAATTACTTAGGGTTTCCTGCCAACTTCTCCATCATTCTTTTATCATCATATATAAAGACACACACACACACACACACACACACACGATGAGAAGAGATGCTACAGGTTCTTTGCCTTCACACATACTATTTCCTCTGCAAAGCCCTTTCCTATTCCCAAATGTCTTTGAAACACCACTCAGACTTCATCCCTATGAACTTCCCCTGAGGCTTGATTTCTCTCACAAACAATACCCTCCCCCAACACAACAGAGTTCACCAGTCCTATTTCTGTGCTTTTTCTTCTGGATTATAACAATCTACATTTATTATTACATGAAATACATTCTGTATATTTACCTGTGCAAGTGCCTGTCTCTCCCATTAGATGGTTCCTAGCACAAAAGCTATATGTACAGTCATACCACTAGTAAATTATAGAGGCAAGACTGGAATTAAGGTCTATTTCTAAGGCATTTTTCTCATTGAGATTTATTGACCCAAAAAGCAATCCGGGAACACTTCTGTCTTTTCCATAGTACTTGGTCAATTCTGGTATCAGATCATGCACCATGTTGTATATCTTCATATGTTTCTCCTCCCATACATCACCAGTTCTTAACCCACAGTGTCCCATGATGTGCAGGAAAGATGAAGTTCTCATTGATAAGTAAGGATGAGAATGGACATACCAAGATAAACTGTGATTATGCACAATTCTCTTGGAAACAGGAGAAATTCCACTTATTTTCTTCCATTTAAAAAATTATAGGGGTGCCTGGGTGGCTCTTTTGGTTAAGTGTAGACTCTTGATTTTGGTTCAGGTCATGATCTCACAGGTCATGATCTCACAGCCAACAGCCTGTGTTGGCTCCATGTGACAGTGTGGAGCCTACTTGGGATTCTCTCTCTCCCTCTCTCTCTGCCCCTCTCCCCGCTCACTCCCCCCTCGCTCTCTCTCAAAATAAAAATAAATAAAAATAAAACTTATAAGCAAATGAACTCAAAGTAATATTATTACAGGGATACATTTGGTTCCTCTTAATTTAAATTAAAAGCCATCTGCAAATTAAATTTATTTTCATTATATTAACAAATTATTTGCCATTTGCTTTATAGTATTTCACATCACATCAATGTATGATCAAATTGCAGCTGAGAACTGCCTAACTTTCATGCTTTCATATGTATTTACAAAGCCCAGAACTGTATAGATGGCTGAAGATAAATGTTGAAAAAAGACAGACAGTTGTTTCTGTTCTTGTGAAGTTTGCAAATCAAGGTAACATAGTAACACATAATTGTACATGTGAAAATAATTGTAAATATATAAATACAAATACACATATTTGTACATATATCTTATATGTATAAATTGTATGTAATAATTATCACTTATATGTATAAATACATATAATTTATAATTTATATGTATAAATTGTATGTAATAATTATAAAGGAAGCACATAGGGCAGGGGTAGTGAGACCTGCTTTAGGTAGGTGGCTGTGGAAAGAATATAGAAAGAGGTGACATTTAAGCTGATAAAGTAGTTGTCTCCAGCGTGGGGACCCACAGACAAAATGCTGTGCCACAGATCTACTGAGATATAGAAAAAATATAAATATATATAGAAATATATTTAAACATTTTTAAATCTAAAAATAGTTACTTCTATTCCCTTCATATCTATTGATGATCTCTCTCTCCCTCCGCCCCTCCTGCCCATCCTTTGTCAGATAACCACATGTCATACAGTAGGTCGGATCTCTTGATAGAAAATGGAATCCACAATGTCTAGGGACAGACAATGGCATCTCACTTGTTCTTTCTCTTTCTATGGATAGTAATGCATTACACTTTATTAGTGCCTGATTCAGTAAATTTCCAGGTTACATTATTTAGTGTTAAAGAAATGAACACTCACCAAATTAACAAGTGCCTTGGGATGAGCACTGGGTGTTGTATGGAAACCAATTTGACAATAAATTTCATATATTGAAAAAAAAAAAGGATTCCTCTAAAGAAACCATGGATGGAAAACAATAGCAATAAGGTAAAGGTGAGAACATTAAGAAAACAGCAAATCTATTCCTTGCATAAAATCTTTGTTAGCTTCATTATGGAGTTAAACATAACTATAGTGAAAAATAGATATAACAAATATGCTCTCCAAAATAGAAATTATTAAAATGACTTTCAATATGGATTTTTAGCAATTACTATTAAAAATGCACCATTCAGGGGGTGCCTGGGTGGCTCAGTCAGTTAAGCATTTGACTTCAGCTCAGGTCATGATATCATGGTGCATGAGTTCGAGCCCCTCATGGGGCTCTGCACTGACAGTGTAGAGCCTGCTTGGGATTCTCTCTCTCTCCCTCTCTCTCTGTTCCTCCCCCACTCACACTTTCTCTATCAAAATAAATACATAAACTTTAAAAAAATGCACTATTCAGAAAAAAAAAGCACTATTCAGAGGTTGGAAGGTAGGGGAAATGTGGAAATATTGGTCAAAGGGTATAGACCTCCAGTTATAAGATTAACAAGTTTTGGGGATCTATTGTACAGCACAGTGGGTATAGCTAATAATACTGTATTATATACTTGAATGTTGCTAAGAGAGTAAATGTTCTCACCACACACACAAAATGGTAGCTATGTGATGGGATAGAGGTGTTAGCTAATGCTATGGTAGTAATTATTTTACAATACATAAATGTATCAGCTCAACTCATTGTTTACTTTATTTTTTTTTTTTAATTTTTTTTTTTTCAACATTTATTTATTTTTGGGACAGAGAGAGACAGAGCATGAACGGGGGAGGGGCAGAGAGAGAGGGAGACACAGAATCGGAAGCAAGCTCCAGGCTCTGAGCCATCAGCCCAGAGCCCGACGCGGGGCTCGAACTCACGGACCGCGAGATCGTGACCTGGCTGAAGTCGGACGCTTAGCCGACTGCGCCACCCAGGCGCCCCTCATTGTTTACTTTAAACTTGCGAATGTCATATATCAATTATATCTCAATAAAGCTGAGGTAAAAAATAAAATGCACTGTTAATAAAATGACATGATGGTTTACCTAAAATATTATTCTATCTTTAATGTTTTTCTTATAGATCTATATTTACATATATTGTACAAAATATATTTTTGTACAACATATATTAGCAAAGAAGTAGTTATATATAATTTTCAAGTAAATGAATATACCTATACTGGAAATTTAGGTTAAATGTTTTTCCCCACAATAGAGAACCAAAAACATTTGAAGACCAAATGGATATAAGAGATGAGAGCAATTAACCATGCGATAAGTAGGGAAATAAACAATCCAGGCAGATGGAATAGTATCTGCAAAGGCCTGTGGGAGAACTAAGGAAAGGTTCATGTAGTTGGAGTGTAAACAGTGGAGACAAAAAAGTGATGTGAGATGAGGTTAGGGAGAGAGGCAAGGGCAGAATCACTGAGGATCTTGGAGACTATGGTATAGTTTATATTTTATTCTAGTAAAATTACCACAGCCTGTAAGTGTTTAAAGCAGTGGAATGATGAAATAGAGTAGAAGTTTTAAGAAAATTCCTTTAGCTGTGTTTGGATGAGGGAATCATGCTGGACAGTCATGGAAGTAAGCAACCAGTTAGGAAGCTGTCATAGTAATCTGTTAGAAAGTTTAATGAAGTGGCTGGATATAAGATAGCTATTTTATAGCTTCCCTATATACCAAAAAGTATCCATTAGAAGCAAATTCAAAAAGTACTCAATTTGTCATAAAAAAATCCTAACAATAATCTGGATGGGAAACGTTTAGAATAAAAATAAGGAAAACCTATAAACCTATACTGAGAAATACAAATTAGGAGTCGAATAAGTGGGGAGGCAGATTGTGTTCCTCTACGAGAAAGTCAAGTGTTTTTTTTTTTTAATTTTTTTTTTCAACGTTTATTTATTTTTTTGGGGGACAGAGAGAGACAGAGCATGAACGGGGGAGGGGCAGAGAGAGAGGGAGACACAGAATCGGAAACAGGCTCCAGGCTCTGAGCCATCAGCCCAGAGCCCGACTCGGGGCTCGAACTCACGGACCGCGAGATTGTGACCTGGCTGAAGTCGGACGCTTAACCGACTGCGCCACCCAGGCGCCCCAAAAGTCAAGTGTTTTAAGACTATAAATTCTTGGTGTGCCTGGGTGGCTCAGTTAGTTAAATGTCTGACTTCGGCTCAGGTCATGATCTCACGGTTCGTGGGTTCGAGCCCCGCATTGGGCTCTGTGCTGAACTCTTGCTCAGAGCCTGGAGCCTGTTTTGGATTCTGTCTCCTTCTCTCTCTGCCCCTCCTCCACTCTCACTCTGTCTCTCAAAAATAAATAAATGTAAAAAATTAAAAAAAAAAAAGACTATAAATTCTTAAAATTAGTGCATAGGACTAAGAAAATGTCAACCAAAGTTACAAAGGAATTTACTTTTGGAACTTGATGGAATCATTCAAAAGCTAATCTTGAATAATATATGTGTGAGAATAACTAGCAAGTAGGTAAGGAAGGGTGAGAGGGTAGGAGCAGAGTCTGTTGCCCAAGGTAAACTCCGACGTATCAGGATAAGATAAACTATTTTTTCACAAGGATACCTACCCTCTCTGTAGATGCCTAACATTTCCCATCCGTCCTGATAAGTACCCATGACCGATTCCAGAATTTCCATTTAATTGCGTACCACCACTCTATTATAGTAGAATCTTTTATTCCAGCACCTAAACAATTGTTTTTACAATTAATTTTTTGTTTTTTTTTAAATGTTTACTTATTTTGAGAGAGAGAGAGAGCACAAGCAGGGGAGGGGCAGAGAGAGAGAGGGAGAGAGAGAGACAGAGAGAGAGAATCCCGTGAACCGTGAGACCAGGACCTGAGCCGAAATGAAGAGTCAGACGCTTAAATGACTGAGTCAACCAGGCACCCCTACAATTAATTTTTTAAATGGCTGATTCCCTCACTAGATTAATTGTTCTCATGTTTATATTCCTACTGTCTAACATAGTGTTATATTGAAATTGTTTGTGAACAAATAGGTAAATATTCTGGAGATCCTAGTGCCTTTCTGCTCTATTACTGATTGGGATTTTATTCAGCCAATAATGATTATGCACTGACTAATGCTGTGGGAGATACTAGAGAAGCCAAGAACCTTCCATTGATGAGAATTAGAAAGTCTATTAGGAGGATTATTCCTAGTACTTCTGAGTATAGATTAATTCCTCCAAACACTTGAATACCTGTTTCTTAGCCCTCTGACATTTTACAAAAGCCACTTAAGAACAGCTATATATGGTATCCAACCTGATGCCTCTGGAGATGAAAGATACTCAATATTTAGTGTCCCCAAACACGGCATGACTCAGAGACTCTCAAGTTTGATATTGCCTATGTTTTTCAGATTTAAAAGAAAAAAACCTCCTTGTTTTAGCTCACAGAAAGTGTTTTATAAATATGAGTTTGAAAATTTAAAAACATAAGTGTTCTAATATTTCTTCACAGCTAGATATCTGGGTCAGGGCTTACTACCAAGCCTAATCTTCTGGCTTTGACACAAGGATGAGAAACTATTGCTGTGTGTTGCAGTTGGTTCACCAGGCAGTCAATGTTAAAGCCATAATGGATGGATATTGATTGATGTCCATTTTTAAAATCATTTATAAACCCTGACACTGTACTGTCTACTTGTGAACTCAAAATACTGTTGAATGAACTTCAATTATCTAGAAAAGTAGTCTGTCCCTGCTTTGTGCTATACTCACTGGTGAGCTCCTAATTCAAAAGCCGACATTCTGAGACTGCCATACATTCCCTAGCCAAAATACTCTTTATTGAAAAATATGTATAACCACCACAATTAATTGTGGTTGAGTATTAGACAGTGTGTTGAGTATATGGGGTTTAAGATAAAGAAGATGGCAATACCCCTCATTTCCATGTTGGTCCTTAAAGACTGTTCATACAGCAACTAAAGTGAGTGTTTGAATGAAATAATAAAGTCACAGGTCTTCCCTGATCAAACTCTCCAATAGTTTCCCATCAATCATGGCCTATATGGACCTACTAGAATTATCCCCTGCCTACCTCTGTGCCCTCACTCCTGGTATTCTCATTCATTCCATTTCCATCCCATGGACTTTCTACCTGCTTCATGAACCTGTTGAGCTTCTCTACTCCAGACATTCGCACTTACTATTCCCTCTATGTGGAAATCTCTTCCTCACATTTCTAAATGGCTTACTTTCTCACTTCATATATCTCAGCTAAAAGTTATCTTCTCAGAGAGAATTTTCCTGCAACCATTTCAAATTAGCAGCATTACCACCATCACTTTCTAGCCTTTATCCTTCTTTATTTTTCTTCACAGCACTAATAACTACCTAAAATTGTGTTATTATTCATTTATTGTCAATTTCAACCCTTCCATAATATAAAATGAGCATGAATTTATTTGATGTGTCCACAGCTATATCCCCAATGACTTGTGCCATAAATATGCATTAAATTTTTTCTGAATGAGTGAATAAATGAATGTTTGAACCTTGTTCTTGGGTGAGTTTCTAGTATATATAGACACATAAATAGATAATTATTTCTTTTAAAAATTACAGCAACTAGTCAGACGGATATTGTCATCTGTCTTCAAGAAGTAAGGAAACAGACTCAACAAGGTTAAGTAATTTTCCCCGGGGTTATTCAGCTAGTAAATTGATAGAATTCAGATTTAAATTCCTAACTATTTCACCCATAGTGAATTCACTAATTTCTTCTGAATAACAGATTAATATTTCAGATAAGATCATGTAGAATTTATCTCACATAACCTTCCTATTTATTTGCTTGCACACAATTTTTAGCAGTTGCTCATCTATACATATGTTATATCAGGCACAAAGTGCAGTCTTGCACACAGAAAACATAAACATCACATCTAGGGAAACATCAAAGGTCTCCTTGTAATAACCTGAAATAGTGAAAAATTGGGAATAGCCTAAAGGCTCTCAGTCTCAGGGAACTGGTGTAGTCCATTGTGATATATTCATTACAGTGGCACATTATATAACCCCTGAATGTTACATTTAAAATTTTTTTCCATAACATAGAAAAATGTTCCAAATATATCATTTGGTACAAAGTGTGTATTATAAAATTAAATGCAAAACTTTTACTTCTGGCTATGAAGGGGTAGCTTATATCAGACTAGCCCTCCCATGATGAACAACTATAAAAGATATATAACATATAAAAAACAACTGTTTGAGGGAGAGCAACCAAGGAATCCAGGACTTGAGAGACCAAGATCCCAGAGAGAAAGAAAAAGCATTTAGGCAAACTGTATATATACTTGTTACTACTTTTCCCCTTGGACCATTTGCCAACTTGCAATGAGGACATAGCATTAAAAAAGAAAATGGAACAATAAATATTATGGCAATATTAATGGACTGGAGAAACAAAACGAGTTCAAGTATACCAATGCAGCCAGTAGTTGACATAAGATTCTGGTAAAGAGAGAAAACTGAACCCAACATTCTGAGTGCAATTTTTTCTAGAGGTATTTGCCAATGTCAAAGTAGTATATATAAATTTAAAACAGCTTGAAGGAGCTAGAAAGCTAAGCAGAGATTTCATTAGTTTCAAGGAGTTGGCAAAATGAAAATTAGCTTTAAGGAGATGTGGTCCTGATAGACCATCCACAACCTCAAACCATCTCATTCCCTGATGGGACTGAAATAATCTGTCAATAGTAAAGAAGCAAGATTATTTCTGGAAGAAAATAAGATCATCCAATGCCTCCACAATATTTCAAACAAAATGTCCAACATTTATTCCAAAATTCTGAGGTGTGCCAAATTGGGACCAAATGACCCAAAGGAAAAAAAAAAAAACAATAGTAAAAAACCTGCAGGTATTCTAGCTATCAGAATTATCAAACATGGATTTAAAATAACTATGCTTACTATGCTTTACAAAATAGATTAAAAGGTGAAGAATTCTTTTTTTTTTTAATTTACTTATTTATTTTGAGAGACAGCGTGAGCTGGGAGGGGGAGGGGGAGAGAGAGGGGGAGGGAAGAGAGAGAGAGAGAGAGAGACAGAGACAGAGAGAGACAGAGAGAATTCCAAGCAGGCTCTGTAGAGTCACCACAGAGCCCGATGTGGAACTCAAACTCATGAAACCATGAGATCATGACTTGAGCTAAAATCAAAAGTGAGGCTCTTAATCGACTGAGCTACCCAGGTGTCCCAAAGGTGGAGAATTCTAATAAGAGCTGGTAATTTACATAAATAAGCAAATGAAAATTCAAAGACTGAAAATAAAGTAAGATTTCTTTAACTTAACATAAGACACAGCCAAAGAGAGATTACTAAGCCTCTGGATAGGTCAGTACAAAATACACAGAATGAAGCACAAAATATACAAATATACAGATTGAAGCACAGACAAACAGAAAATATAGGAACAGTATAAGAGATTTTTGGGGTATGCTGAGAAGATTTAATATTTATGCAAGCGGAAGCCTAAAAGGAGAGAAAAGAGAAATGAGCAGAAATAATATTTGAAGAGATATTAGCTGAGAATTTTTAGCTGAATTTTCCAAAAGTGATAAATGGCAGCAAGTCACAGATTCAAAAGTTCTATGAATCTGAAGCATGATAAACACAAAGAAAACATACCTAGACACATTGAAAAACTGCTGGAAACCAAAGAGACAAATAGAAAACAGACAGCAATTGGGGCATGGGCATATTGTTTTCAAAGGAACAATAATAAGACTTACAGTTAACTTTTTAGCAGAAATGATGGAAAGCTGAAGGCAATGGGACAGAATTTTTAAAGGGCTAAAAGATAATAAGTACCAATCTAAAGTTCTATGTCCAATAAAAATATTCATTAAGAATTAAGGTGAAATAAAGATATTTTCAGAGAAAATAATATCAGAAGAATTTATCACCAGCCAAACTATATTAAAAGAAATACTAAAGAGAGCTCCTCAGGCAGAAGAAATGTTATTCCAGATGGAAGCAGGTAATTCAGGAACAATAAAAAGAGACACGAGTAAAGTATATGACAACAGCACAAAGATCAGGAGGAGAAAATGGAGCTAAAGTTTGGTACAGTTTTTTGGTTTAATTTTTTAATGTTTATTTTTGAGAGAGAGAGTGAGCGAGCATGAGCAAGGGAGGGGCAGAGAGAAAGGGAGACAGAAAATCCGAAGCAGGCTCCAGGCTCTGAGCTGTCAGCACAGAGCCCAACACAGGGCTTGAACTCATGAACTGTGAGATCATGACCTGAGCTGAAGTCGGACACTTAACCTACTGAGCCACCCAGGTGCGCCGGTACAGTCTTTGTATTGTTTAAGAAATGATAAACGTTAATGTAAGGGAAACATTAATAGTCAAAGTATATTGCAACCCGCAGGAAAACTGGTAAAAATTAATAAAAGTGTAAATGTATGCAAAGAGAAGACAAATACAATGATTTTAAAAATAATTAGTAAAATAGAAAAATTTTAAAAATCATGGTCACAAGCTAAAAGGGAAAAATAGTAGATAGTATATTTTGACTCCGATATATCAGTGGTTATATTAAATATAAGTGTACTAAATATTATAATTAAACACTTAAGTTATAAAATCAAGTATATATGCATTATGTGACAAGTCTCAAATATAAAGACACAGATAGTTAATATATTATACTATATACTAATTGCAAATAAAGAAATTTTGAAAACACTAAGTATCACTAGAGAAAAAGATATTTCACTAAAAAATTGATTCAAAGGGAAAATGTAAGAATTCTAAATTTATATGCACCTAATAACACAAAATCAAAACATAAAGTGATAACATATCTTTTAGTAACTCATAGAAAAAAAAATAGAAAAAGAAAGAAGGAAAGAAACTCTAGACTACATAGCTTTACACATAAATGTGTAAATGGATTTTTATAATCCATTAAGGAAAAAATAACACAAAATTACAACATCTTCCAGAGAATAGAAAGAGAAAAACTTATTAAGTTATTATATTCTTGATACCAACACATGACAAGGAGATTACAATAAAATTAAATTATTGGGGCACTTGGGTGGCTCAGTCGGTTGAACATCTGACTCTTGATTTTGGCTCATATCATGATTTCATGGTTGGTGAGATCGAGCCCCTCATGGGGGTCTGTGCTGACAGAGTGGAATCTACTTAGGATTCTCTCTCTCTCTCTCTCTCTCTCTCTCTCTCTCTCTCTCTCTGTGCCCCACCCTTGCTCACTCATTGTCTCTCAAAATAAATAAACATTAAAAAATAAAAAATTATCTAATTTCTCTCATGAGCATAATTGCAAAAATCTTAAATAAGTGTAAACCAAATTTGGTGATATATGAAAAAGATAATACATTACAACTAAATAGAGCTCATTTCAAGAATTCAATATTGGTTTAGCATTAGAAACTCACATAATTCACCACAGTAGTTGCTTAATAAGGAAAAATTAAATCAAGAGATTCAGAAAAAGCATTTGATAAAATTCAATACAATTTCATGATAAGCAAAGGATTCATATCCAGAAATATAAAGAAATCCCACAAATTAATAAGAAAGAGAGAGAATCCAATTTTTAAAGTGACTCAATGTTTGGAATAGGTACTCCACAAAAGGAGATACCCAAATGGTCAATAATTATAGCAAAAGTTATCCCACATAATTAGTGTTATGAATTGTGTCTCTCAAAAAGATATGTTGAAGTCCTAAAACCCAGAAGCTGTGAATGTGACCTTATTTGAAAATAGATCTTAGTGGAGTAAACGGTTTATTGCTCAAAGTCTACTCTGTTGAGATCAGTTGGATATTGAACTAGGACTCTGTCAAGAAGCTGGAGCAACTCAGAAATTTCCAAATCTCTGCTTCTTCTACCTGAGGGTCATTGCCCATATTTCTCTGACTTTTTAAAGAATCAGTGTCACTCACAGGGCACATTGCTAGGACCTTACCAATACCTATGGGAGAACATGTCAGTCCCCTTACCACTGTACTGTGATATAAAAATAAAAAGGCACAGGCTTTGGAGTGAATCATATCAGAGTTTAACTATGAGATCAACCGGTCAGCAGCTGTGCAACCCTGGGCATCCTCCAAGCCTCTCTTGACCTTCAGTCTGTCAGTTCAATTTAATTTAATCCATCAAACATTAATTGAGGTTCTGAGTGCATCTAAAATGTGCTTAATCCTGGAGATAAAAAAGAAAGTATGAAAAAATACAGTCTCAAACCCCAAGGAACTATATAGTATGGAGAGAAATACCATACTTTCCTCACATTTGTTTTAAGAATTAATGTGCTACTATTTAAAAGAGTATAACTAGAACGAACACACAAATTGAGTAAAGTCGCAGGACATAAAATCAATGTACAGAAATCTTTTGCATTTCTACATGTCAATAATGAAGCAGCAGAAGGAAATCAAGGAATCAGTCCCATTTACAACTGCACCAAAAACCATAAGGTAACTAGAAATAAACCTAACCAAAGAGGTATAAAAATAAATAAATAAATCTTTTGATTTATACTCTGAAAATTATAGAACAATGATAAAAGATATTGAAGACGACATGAAGAAATGGGAAAACATCCCATGCTCATGGATTGGAAGAACAAACATTGTTAAAATATCTATACTACCGAGAGCAATCTACATATTTAATGCAATCCCTATTAAAATACCACCAGCATTTTTTATAGAGCTAGAACAATCAATACTAAAATTTGTATGGAACCACAAAAGACCCCAAATAGCCAAAGCAATTCTGAAAAAGAAAAGCAAAGCTGGAGGCATCACAATTCTAGGCTTTAAGCTATATTACACAACTATAGTCAACAAGACAGTATGATACTGGCACAAAAACAGACACATAGATCAATGAAACAGAATAGAAAACCCAGAAATGGACCCACAATGAAATGGCCAACTAATCTCTGACAAAACAAGAAAGAATATCCAATGGAAAAAAGGCCGTTTCTCCAACAAATGGTGTTGGTAATAATGGACAGCAACACGCAGAAGAATGAAACTGGACCACTTTCTTACACCATACACACAAATAAATTTAAAATGGATGAAATACCTAAATGTGAGACAGAAAACCATCAAAATAGGAGAAAATAGGCAACAACCTCTTTGACCTCAGCCATAGCAACTTCTTCCTAGACACATTGCTGGAGGCAAGGAAAACAAAAGCAAAAATGAAATACTATTGGGACTTCATCAAGATAAAAAACTTCTGTACAGTGAAGGAAACAATAAAACTAAAAGGCAGCCTACGGAATGGGAGAAGATACCTGTAAAGGACAGATCAGATAAAGGGTTGGTATCCAAAGTCTATAAAGACCTTTTCAAATTCAACACCCAAAAAACAAATAATCCAATTAAGAAATGGGCAAAAGACATGAATAGATATTTTCCAAAGAGGACATCCAGATGGCTAACAGACACATGAAAAGATGCTCAGCATCACTCATCATCAGGGAAATGCAAATCAAAACCATGATGGGATACCACCTCTCATCTGCCAGAATGGCTAAAACTAACAATACAAGAAACAAAGGTGTCAGCAAGGATCCAGAGAAAGGGGAACCCTCTTACACTGTTGGTGGGAATGCAAACTGTTGTAGCCACTCTAAAAAACAGTATGGAGGCTCCCCAAAAGTTAAAAATAGAACTACCCTGTGATCCAGCAATTACACCATTACATATTTCCCCAAAGGATACAAAAACACATATTCAAAGGGCCGGGTACATGCACCTTGATGTTTATAGCAGAATTATCAACAATAGCCAAATTACGGAGAGAGCCCAAATGTCCATCGACTGATGAACTGATTCATTGGCTGATGAATGGATAAAGAAGATGTGGTGTGTGTGTATGTATATATACATATACATATACAAATACATATACATACGTATATACATATATATGTACATGTACATACATGTATGTGTATATACATATATATGTATGTATATGTACATACACACAATGGAATATTACTCAGCCCTCAAAAAGAATGAAATCTTGCCATTTGCAACAATGTGGATGAAGCTAGAGTGTATTATGCTAAGCAAAATAAGTCAGGAAGAGAAAGAGAGATACCATATGATTTCACTCATATGTGGAATTTAAGAAACAAAACAGATGAACATATGGGAAAAGAAAAAAAAAGAGAGAGAGGGAAACAAACCATAAGAGTCTCTTTTTTTTCCCTAAAATTCATTTATTTTTGAGAAAGAGAGAGCGCATGAGTGAGGGGAGGGGCAGAGAGATAATGGAGAGACAGAATCCCAAGCAGGCCTTGCACTGTCATCATGGAGCCAGACATGTGCAATGACCCCATGAGCCATGAGATCATGACCTGAGCAGAAATCAAGAGTCAGACACTTAACCGACTGAGCCACCCAGGCACCCCAAAACTGTAAGAGACTCTTAATGATAGAAAACAAAGTGAGGGCATTAAAGAGGGCACTTGTCATGAACACTGGGAGTTATATGTTAGTGATGAATCACCGAATTCTACTCCTGAACCAATATTGTACTGTATGTAAACTAATGAGAATCTAAGTAAAAATTTGAAAAGACAAAAAAATAAAAAATAAATGAGTATAGTGCAATTTATTCATATAAGTGTCAGTGTTACTTCCCTTTTCCTATTTCTTTAATATGGTCAGTCTGTCCTTGGCTGTGTGCTTTGAACCAACTATTTCATCTCATTGCACTTCTGTTTCCCCACATGTAAAATGGAGAAAAACATTAAGACTCCTACTGCATCCATCAGGAGGTATAATTTTGCATAACTATGCTGCAGTAACAATCCCAAAATTCTAGTGGTTATTCCAGTTAGCTATTGCTTTGTGATGAACCACACCAAAACTTAAAACAATTACATTTATTTGCTCACAAATCTGTACTTTGGGCAGAGCTTGGTGGGGATAACTTATCTCTGCTCCGGTCAGCATTAGCTGGGATAGTATGAAGGCTCACACACTCATGTGTCTAGTGGTTCATGTTAGCTGCTGATTAGGACCTCAGCTGGGAATGTGGCTGGAATAACTACACATGGCCTTTCCATGTGTCTGCTTGGTTTTCTCACAGCATGGAGCCTGGATTCCATGGATAAGTATCTCAAGGGGAACAGACAAAAGCTACAATGCAATTTATAACTTAGACGCAGATCAGTGTCACTTCTGCCATGGACACAGGCTGGCCCAGATTCAAGCAGAACATAGACCCTCCCCTTCAGTGGAAGAGTGTCAGTGTCACAATATAATAGCATGCATAATAGGATACATTGCCATCTTTAGGACAATCTGCCACAGGTTTTAAACAACAGAAGTTTAATTTTTGTCTTTACTACACAGTCACTAAAAGTCAGCATGGGAGCCCTAGTCATAGTCACTTGGGAATGCAGTCTGATGGAGGTTCCATCTTGACATATGTTACCATAATTGGTGAGACAGGAAAAAAGAATGTAATTTGTCTCATAAAGCTTCTACCCAAAAGTGACATTTGTCAATTCATCTCACATTATATTGGCAAAAAGTCACAAGGCTGAGCCGAAACTTCAAAGAGGATAAGGAAGGGCAATCACACCACATGCCTGGAAAGAAAGAACTGGATTATTTATGAACAGTCCTAATGACTAACATACCCACCATGTAGGGTCGCTGTGAGGATTCAGTGAGATAAAGAACATGAGGCACTTAGCGCAATCTTAAATCATTGAACATGTTTGATAAATCATAGGTATAATACTTATAACTATGTAGAGTGTATAATGGCCCAGCATTTTTCTAGCCATACTTTCCAACTATGTGGATGAGTCCTTGAGGCTCCTATAATTCTTCCCTGTGGAGTCTGGAGTCAAAGGCTTAGGATATAGGATTGTTAGCTTTCTCAAGCTTGGGTACCAGTTCAAAAGCTTTGTCATCTCACTGAGACTCAGAAAAATGCACTGTGGGAATTGATCCTTGATATGGGGATGTGGGGAAAGTAGGCCTTGCACAGCTTTTATAGGGACTCAGAATTTAAACCTTTATCTCCCATTACTGGCACTGACTTAGTGCTATCCCAGGGACACAGTTGGGTACCAGGCATTAGCCTTTTAAACAAAACAACTTGACAGCCTTAACAAGAAGCAGACTTAGCCTTGGAAGAGAGAGTGTGAAATTTCAAAAGATGCTCACATGCAAAAAATGATGTTCCCCTGAACATGTCTCTCCAGCGATGTCATTTTGTCTTTCCCCTCGAAAAAGCAGTGTTTCTACACTAGTGACCTCTCTTCTCAATCTGTCTTTTGCCCAACCTTGATGCCTTGGTGACCTTTTGAAAAGGTTTGGGGGTTAGGCAGGCCTATCTTCAAAAATCTGGTTCACTATCCACTACCTTTGTGACTTTTGAGCAAGTTACCTAACGTCTGAGTCTAATTTCTCATCTGCCAAATGGAGAGGAAAGAATCTACTCCGGAGTGGTTTTGGAGAACTTTGAAGACAATCTGTATAAATCTTGCAGCTTCATTCCTGTGACAGGAGACACTGAAAAGTTACTTCTTTCTTTATATCCAGCTTCCTACGTCCTCCTAGAACTTTAATGATGGTGTTCTCTACTTTGGGTTCCTCTCCTCTTCTCTTTTTGTTCATTACACGCACTGCTAATGGTTTATGACTTCTAAGGTGAACATGGACTGGGGTCTTCGTTTTGTTCATGTCACTTTTTCATGTAGAAGGCTCAACTCTTAAGTTAGCTATTATATTAACAAGTATCCCAAAATTTAAACCACTTGGAGAAAAGGGAAATTATTTTCCCTACTTGTAGAAAGCAAGTTATTTTCTTTACTTCTAAATTTATTATTTGTTCTAGAATAATTTCTATCAGTGAGAATTATCATCTTTGAAAGAAACAGAATTCATCAAACTTCTGTTAGTTGTGGGAACTACTTTGTACTTTAGTAAAATTTCCAAACCCTACCATGGTTATTGCATAATTCACCTTTTTCTTCTCTAACTAGTTTGGTATGTTCCTCAAATTCCATTTCACTGATAATCTCAAATTTTATTCGAGTAGAATGTATTCATATATTCTCTTTTTTAAACCAAAAACTGTGCCATAGGAATTCTTATAATACTTTCTTATTTCTAATGTTAATTATTTCTGTTTTCTCTATTCACTGGTTAGGTTTTTCAAAGATTTTCCATTTTAATGTTTTTCAAAAAAATAGGACTTTGATTTATATGTAATTTTAAACATTTTACAATGTTAATGTTTTCTGTTTTTATTATTATTTTTCAGTTCTCTTTAGTATTAATTCTTTCTTAGTTATGAAAAGCAGCATTTGTATGTTACATTTCTTTTTGAGAATAACTTTGAACTTAAGTTTTTGTTTGGATGTTCTCTCTTTAAACACTTATAAAATAGTTTATATTTATGAGTTTGTAAAATTTATCTTTGTCCTAATTGTAATGAGAACAATATTCAATTTTTGATCTTAAGGAATATTTAAAATTCATACTTGTAAAAACATTTCTAGTTACCTGGCATTATGGATAGAAACAGGGGCCTCTGCAAATACTTGACTATTTTTATGTATGTCTTCATTAGCCTAGTTATCATATTTTCTAATTATTGCATTAGGTGTTCATAGCAAGTGTATTTTTTCTTGGTAGGTATAACCTTAGTTTATTTATGAAGTGTATAACTAACTGTATATATGTACATATATATATAAATAATCTTAATCCTTATATAAGTTATCACTATACTTTTTCCCTCCATGATAGATCTATGACTGAGACAGATGGGTTAAAGTATCCTAAAACAAACACATTGTTCCATTTACCTTCTTTCTTGCATAAGATTCTCTACAAAAACTTGAACTCCGTATTGTCTGAAATTATCACTAGTTCTGCTTTTGTTTCTTTATATTTTATTGTATTGTTATATCTTCACCACCAAGTTATTTTCTTCTTCTTCTTTTTTTTTTTAAGTTTATTTATTTTGAGATGGTGGGGAGGGTCAGAGAGAGAAGCGAGAGAGAATCCCAGGCAGGCTTCATACTGTCAGCACAGAGCTGGATGTGGGCCTCAAACTCACGAACCATGAGATCATGACCCGAGCTGAAGTAGGACTGAGCCATTCAGGCACCCCATATTTTATTCTTATTTTCATACATTTTAGGTTGTCTCTTGAATGCAGCAGCATATTGTTCAATGTTGTAGGTTCAGTGTGTGGGTTTACTTAGAGGAGTCTTTAACTTTAAATGAGAGAACTTAAACTACATATGCAGAATGTCATGACTGAAATATATACTAGTAAATCAGTCATATACATTGTGCTTTCTGTTTTTTAATGCTTCTTTGGGATTTATTTTTATATCTTCTATTGTTTGGACTGTGTTTTGCTTTATATTTTCTATTAATTTACTGAACAAACTGCCTCTTATGTGGCAGACACTTTGCTAGACTTTAGGCACGAAAGAAAGAAAGAAAGAAGAAAGAAAGAAAGAAAGAAAGAAAGAAAGAAAGAGAGAGAGAGAGAGAGAGAAAGAAAGAAAGAAAGAAAGAAAGAAAGAAAGAAAGAAAGAAAGAAAGAAAGAAAGAGAAAAAAAAGAGAGAGACAGAAAATCTTCAGTCCCTGCTGGAGTGAGGCAGCAAAGTAGTGGGGGAAATAGATATAAATAAAATAACTGCATTATTAATAGTTGCAAATAAGTGCATTACAAATCATGATTATACACTAATAAATTTTCCACAAAAAAAGGAATGAAGTTCTATGAGAGCATATGACAAAGACAGCTGACTTAGGAAGGTCTTGGAAGATTTCTCAAGAATTACACATGATGTGAAACATGAAGAATAAGTAGGAGTTAACTCGTTAAAGGGAGGATGGCGATCAAGGTGGAAGCATTCCATCCAGAGGGAACAGTAGGTGGAAAAGACCCGTAGAAGAAGGAAGCCTTTGAGAATCCTAAAAACACACCAAGTGTAACATTTCTTTAAAAAGCACACTGGCTGGAACCTAGAGAAGCTGGCAGGATATTGGTCTGAGATGAGGTTGATAGAAGTTTGATCTGCATTCGTCAACTTCTGTCTCTTTAAATCTCAAAGTTAGAAATGAAACTCGACATTCTGATTCTTCCACAACCAAGCAGTTTAGATGAGGAATCAAGTGAGAGTTTTCTTCCCACTTAACACTTCTCAGTCTTAAAATATAATTTTGGATTTGGCACACCAGACTGTGTTTAATAAATTATTCTTTTGTGTAGCATGTACCTTCCATGTCAAGAATTTTAATTGACATTTGTATTCAGTTTTGAAACCATATTTTCACCAATCATTGTAGGTTATGCTCCATGACTATGTTTTTTTTTTTTTTTTTTAATTTTTTTTTTTTCAACGTTTATTTATTTTTTTTGGAACAGAGAGAGACAGAGCATGAACGGGGGAGGGGCAGAGAGAGAGGGAGACACAGAATCGGAAACAGGCTCCAGGCTCTGAGCCATCAGCCCAGAGCCCGACGCGGGGCTCGAACTCACGGACCGCGAGATCGTGACCTGGCTGAAGTCGGACGCTTAACCGACTGCGCCACCCAGGCGCCCCGCTCCATGACTATGTTTACCTGCTTTCCTATTGCTCCTTAGCCCCCTTTTGCCACAAATTCCCCATGTTCATGCTTTCAACTTAAATTAACTTGGTCATATAGAACAGGCATGTGTCTTCAACTAATTATTTCAAGAAGGGTATGTGATGCATATTTTCTGAACCTGCTCCTGTCATGGAATGTCTTAGTGCTGTTGACTTCACACACGAGCAACAACCTGGGTGGTTACAAAATTCTTGGCCCATATCCAGCTTTCCTCAAAACTCTGTAAGATTATTTCATTGTTTTTTGGCAGTTAGCATTACAGAGAAGTCTCAGGTTACTCTGATTATTGTTCCTCTGTAAGCAATTTCTTTTGTTCTGTTTGTTTTGTTTTCAGCTTAGATGCTTGTAAGTTGTTTTTTGTCTGTTCAAATATTTGTCTATTTACATATTTCCAGGAAAAAAATAAATATTTCCAGGAAACTTGATGGGTGTGGCTATCTTTACATTGATGTTGTCTTGAAGTAATCAAGCGAAGTTTAAAAATTTGCATATGCAAATTTCAAGGGGGGTTGCTTTTCCTGGATACCATATAGCTTTGGAATTAAGAGCATTCACTACAGAGTCAGGCTGGCACAGTTTAAGTCCCAGCTTTGTCCTTCACTAGGCTTATGATCTTGAACAAAATTTTAAAAAGAAAGCCGAAGATGCAAAACTTCCCTGTTCCAGTTTCCCCATCTATGAAATGAGGCTAATAATAGTACCTACCTCATAGGGTAGTTGTAAGGGTAGAGGGTCCTAAGTCCAAAATGGCATCCCTGTAAGAAAGGAGAAGCAGCAGAAACGTACAGGCAGACAGGGGAGAAGGTCACGTGAAGACAGAAGCAGAGACTGGAGTGATGCATCTATAGGCCAAGGAAAACCAAAGATTGCCAGCAAACACCAGAAGCTAAGAAGAAACAGGAAAAGATCCTACCCTAGAGCCTTCAGAGAGAGCAGAGCACCTTGATTTTACACTTCTGCTCAAACAGCTGTGAGATAATAGATTTCTGTTATTTTAGAAAGGAAAAAAAAGTTAATGCAGGTAAAGTATCTAGAAGGACATTTAATGTCCAGCAAGTACCTCTTAGGCCACTATCCTTTTGTCTTCTCGTTCTCTCTGTTTTTTTGGCTTTAAAAAGTTTCCAGGGGCACCTGGGTGGGTCAGTCAGTTGAGCACCGGACTTCAACTCAGGTCATATCTGACGGTTCATGAGTTCAAGCCCCACATTGGGCTTGGGGCTGTCAGCACAAAGCCCACTTAAGACCCCCTGTTCCCCTTTCTCTTCCCTCCCCCACTTGCGCTTTCTCTAAAATTAATAAAACATTTTTAAAAAGTTTCCTTATTATTTTTTAAACAATCTATTGATTTGTTAGGTATTTTAAATTTCTAAGATGAAAAGTATAACAATATAAATATTTGACTAATTATGCTGCCATAATTAATAAGGTTTAGCTTAACAATAAATATATAAATTCATAAGGTATCTCTAAGAATTAAATAGTAATTAAATTAACATATACTATATAAAACATTTTGAATTTCCAATATTCCAGCATAGGTAGGTATTTTTTCCCTATCATTTTTGATATATATTATGTACCTCTGTATTAGAGTTTTTTAAAAATCATTATTGAGATATAATTGACAAAAAAAATGTAATATATTTAAAGTATACAATGTGATGGTTTGATACACGCATATATTGTGAAAGGGCGCCCACTATACAGTTAATACATTCATCGCCTCACATATTTGCCTTCTTTTTGAGCAAGGGTATTTAAGTTTTAGTCTCTTAGCAAATTTCAATTGTACCATACAGTGTTATCAACTATAGTCACCATGTTATACATTAGATCCTCAGGTCTTATTTATCTAATAACTGAAAGTTTGTGCTCTTCTACCAACCTCCCTCAGTTTTGTCCACCCCTAGACCCCTGTAAGCCACTAATTCTGCTATTTCTAAGAGTTTGACTTTTTTTTTTTTAAGATTCCACATATAAGTGATACTATGCAGTATTTGTCTTTCTTTGTCTGGCTTGCTTTTCACTTCTCATAATGTCCTCCAGGTTCATCACTATTGTCACAAAGGTAGGATTTTCTTTCTTTAAAGGTTGAATAATATTCCATTATACATATATATATATATATTTATATATACATATACATACATATATACATATATAAATATACATAAATATAATATATTAAAAATATAAATATAAATACACACACACACACACACACACACACACACACACATATTTTCTTCATCTGTTCATCCATTGCCATTGGCAGACATTTAGGTTGTTTCCATACCTTGGCTATTGTGAATACTGCTGCTATGAACATGGAAGGGCAGATATATCTTTGAAACAAGGATTTTGTTTCCTTTGGATATATACCCAGAAGTGGGGATTGCCGAATCATATGTCACTTCTATTTTTAATTTCTTGAGGAATCTCCACACTGTTTTCCATAGTAGCTGAACCAGTTTATACACCTATCATCAGTGCACAGGGTTCCCTTGTCTCCACATCCTCACCACCATTTATTCTTTCTTGACTTTTTGATAATAGAATCCTAACAGGTGTGAAGTGATATCTCACTATGGTTTTGATTTGCATTTCCCTGATAATTAGTGATGTTGAATATCTTATCATGTATCCATTGGTCATTTGTATATCTTCTTTGGAAAAAACATATTCAGGTCCTTTGCCCATTTTTTAATTGAGTTATTTGATTTTTGCTACTGAGTTGGTTTAGTTCCTAATATATTTTGAATATTTTTTAAGGTTTATTTTATTTTCAGAGAGAGAGAGAGAGGCAGAGAGAAAGTGAGAGAGAAAATCCCAAGCAGGCTCTGTGCTGTCAGTGTAGAGTCTGATGTGGGGCTCAAACTCATGAACTGTGAGATCAAGACCTGATCCAAAACCAAGAGTCAGACGCTCAACTAATTGAGCCACCCACACGTTCCCTAATTTATTATGAATATTAAAGCTTCATCAGCTATGTGGTTTGCAAATATTTTTTCCTGTTTCATAGATTACCTTTTCATTTAGTTGATGGTTTCCTTTGCCTTGCAGAAGCTTTTTAGTTTGATATAGTCCCACTCGTTTATTTTTGCTTTTGTTGTTATTGCTTTTGGTGTCAAATCCAAAAAATCACTGCCAAGACTAATGTTAAGATTTTTCCTATGTTTTCTTTCAGAAGTTTTATGGTTTCAGGTGCTACATTCAAGTTTTTAATCCATTCTGAGTTGATTTTTGTGTATGGTGTAAGATATGGTGTCCAGTTTCATTCTTTTGCATGTGGATATCCAGTTTTCCTGACACTATTTATTGATGAGGTTGTCCTTTCCCCATGGTATACTCTTGGCTCCCTTGCCAAAAAATAATTGACCATACATGCATGGATTTATTTCTAGGGTCTCTATTCTGTTCCATTGATGTATGTGCCTGTTTTTGTGACAACAATAAATTGCTTTGATTCTATAGCTTTGTAATATGATTTGAAATCAGGAAATGTGATGCTTTCAGCTTTTTTATTCTTTCTAAAGGTTGCTTTGGCTGTGTAGGATATTTTGCTGTTGCAACAAATTTAGGAATTGTTTTTTTTTTTCCTATTTCTGTGAAAAATGCCATTGGAGTTTTGATAAAGATTACATTGACTCTATAAACTGCTTTGGGTAGTATATATATTTTAAAAATATTAATTCTTCCAATCCATGAACATGGAATATCTTTCCATTTATTTGTGTTTTCTCTAATTTCTTTCATCAATTTGTTATAGTTTTCTGTGTAGTGATCTTTCACTTCCTTGGTTGAATTTATTCATAAGTGTTGTATTCATTTTTTAATTATTTTTTTTTGTTTTTAATTTTTTTGAAGTTTATTTATTTACTTTGAGAGACAGAAAGAACAAGCAGGCAGGGTCAGAGAGAGATAGAGAGAGAGAGAGAATTCCAAGCAAGCTTTGCACTGTTGGCATGGAGACCGATGTGGGGCTTGAACCCACAAAATGTGAGATCATGACCTGAGCTGAAACCAAGAGTAGGATGCTTAACCAACTGAGCCACCCAGGTGTCACTGTATTCTTTTTCATGCAGTTAATAACTGCATGATGGATTTTCTGGCAGTTCATTGTTAGTGTATAGAACTACAACCAATCTAAAAAAACGCAACCAATTTAAAAAAAAAATTTTTTTTTCAACGTTTATTTATTTTTGGGACAGAGAGAGACAGAGCATGAACGGGGGAGGGGCAGAGAGAGAGGGAGACACAGAATCGGAAACAGGCTCCAGGCTCTGAGCCATCAGCCCAGAGACTGACGCGGGGCTCGAACTCCGGGACCGCGAGATCGTGACCTGGCTGAAGTCGGACGCTTAACCGACTGCGCCACCCAGGCGCCCCAAAACGCAACCAATTTTTATGTTGATTTTATACATGCAACTTCACTGACTTTGTTTATTAATTCTAACAGTCTTTTGGTGAAGTCTAGGGTTTTCAACATATGTCAACTGCAAACAGAGACTATTTTATTTCTCCTCTTCCAATTTGTATGGCTCTTATATATTTTTTTCACTTAATTGTGCTGGTTAGGGTTTCTTGTATGTTGAATAAAAGTGGTGAGAATGGTTACTGTTGTCTTATTCCTGATCTTAGAGGTAAAGTTTTCAACCTTTCCATAAATCATTTCAACCAATCCATCTATGCTCAATTTTTCAAGGGTTTTTATCATGAAAGGATGTTTATCTTGTCGAATGCTTTTTCTGCATCTATTGGGATGATAACATGATTTTATCCATCATTTTATTATTGTGGTATATCATAATTACTGATATGCATATATTGAACCACTCTTGCATCCCAGGAATAAATCCCATTTGATCATTGTGTATAATTCTTTTTATGTACTGTTGAAAGTTTTGCTAATATTTGGTTGAGGAAATTTGCATCTACTTTCTTAGGGAGGATAGCCTATAATTAATTGTCTTTACTTGTTGTGTCCTTGTTTGGCATTGATATCAGGGTAATGCTGCCCTCATAAAATGAATTTAGATGTGTTTCCTCCTCTTCTATTTTTTGGAAGAGTTTGGGAAGATTGGTATTAATTCTTTTTTTTTAAATATGAAATTTATTGTCAAATTGGTTTCCATACAACACCCAGTGCTCATCCTAACAGGTGCCCTCCTCAATACCCATCCCCCACCCTCCCTTCCTTCCTACCCCCCATCAACCCTCAGTTTGTTCTCAGTTTTTAAGAGTCTCTTATGTTTTGGCTCCCTCCCTCTCTAACCATTTTTTTGTCCTTCCCCTCCCCCATGGTTTTCTGTTAAGTTTCTCAGGATCCACATAAGAGTGAAAACATACAGTATCAGTCTTTCTCTGTATGACTTATTTCACTTAGCACAGCACGCTCCAGTTCCATCCATGTTGCTACAAAAGGCCATATTTCATTCTTTCTCATTGCCACATAGTATTCCATTGTGTATATAAACCACAATTTCTTTATCCATTCATCAGTTGATGGACATGTAGGCTCTTTCCATAATTTGGCTATTGTTGAAAGTGTTGCTATAAACATTGGGGTACAAGTGCCCCTAAGCATCAGCACTCCTGTATCCCTTGGGTAAATTCCTAGCAGTGCTATTGCTGGGTCATAGGGTAGATCTATTTTTAATTTTTTGAGGAACCTCCACACTGTTTTCCAGAGCGGCTGCACCAGTTTGCATTCCCACCAACAGTGCAAGAGGGTTCCCGTTTCTCCATATCCTCGCCAGCATCTATAGTCTCCTGATTTGTTTATTTTAGCCACTCTGACTGGCGTGAGGTGATATCTGAGTGTGGTTTTGATTTGTATTTCCCTGATGAGGAGCGACATTGTATTTCCCTGATGAGATGTTCAAAGATGTTGAACATCTTTTCAGGTGCCTGTTGGCCATCTGGATGTCTTCTTTAGATAAGTGTCTATTCATGTTTTCTGCCCATTTCTTCACTGGATTATTTGTTTTTCGGGTGTGGAGTTTGGTGAGCTCTTTATAGATTTTGGATACTAGCCCTTTGTCCGATATGTCATTTGCAAACATCTTTTCCCATTAATTCTTCTTTAAATATTTGGTAGAAGATATCTAGTCCTGGACTTTTCTTTGTTGAGAAATTTTTGCTTACTGATTTAATCTCCTTACTAGTAATTGGTTTGTTCAGATTTCTTATTTCTTCATGAGTCAATCTTGGTGGGCTATGTTTCTAGGAATTTATTCATTTCTTCTAGGTTATCTAATTTGTTGGCATGTAATTGTTCATAGTAGTTTCTTTTGATCCTTCAAATTTCTGTTTTCAGTTATAATGTCCCCTCTTTCATTTTTTAATTTTCATTTTCTTTTAGAAAGAGAGAGAGAGATAGAGCATGCATGAACAGGGGAGAGGGGCAGAGGGAGGGAGAGAGAATCTCAATCAGGCTCCATGATCAATGCAGAGCTCTACACAGGGCTTGATCCCACAACCCTGGAATCCTGATCTGAGCTGAAATCAAGAGTCAGACACTCAACCAACTGAGCCACCCAGGCGCCCCTCCTCTTTCATATCTGATTATATTTATTTGAGTCTTTTTTTTTCCTTAGAGTGCCTAGCTAAAGGTTTTTCAACTTTGTATACCTTTGGAAAAAATTAGTCATTTTCATTGATCTTATGTATCCTTTCCAGTATTTCTTTTATTTCCTCTCTGATCTTTGTTATTCCCTTATTTCTACTGACTTTAAGCTAAGTTTGTTATTGTCTTTCTAGGTCCTTGAGGTGTAAAGTTAGGTTATTTATTTGGGATCTTTCTTTTTTATTAATGTAGGCATTTTTCACTATAAACTTTCCTCCTAGAAGTGCTTTTGTTGCATCTCATGTCTTGGTATGTTGTGTTTCCATTTTCATCTGTCCCAAGGCATTTTATTTACCTTGTGGTTTATTCTTCTACTCATTGGTTGTGTAGGAGCATGTTGTTTGGTCTCAATATGTTTGTGAATTTTCCAGTTTCCTCCTGTAATTGATATCTAGTTCCATACTACTGTGTTCAGAAAAGATGCTTGATAGGATTTCAATGTTCTTAAATTATTAAGATTTGTCTTGTGACCTACCATATTATCTATCCTAAAGAATGTTCCATGTGTGCTTGAGAAGAATGTAGCTTCTGCTGCTGTTGCATGGAATTTTCTGAATACATCTGTTAGGTCCATCTGGTCTAATATGTAGTTTATCTCCAATGTTTTCTATTGATTTTCTGCTTGGATGATCTGTCCATTGATGAAAGTGGAGGACTGAAGTTCCCTACTATTGCATTCTTGTCTATTTCTTCCTTCAGATCTGTTAATAATTGCTTTATATATTTAGGTGTTCTATGTTGGGTGCATAAATATTTACAACTGTTATATCCTCTTGACCAATTGAGTCCATTGTTATATATAATGACCTTCTTTGTCTCTTATTATAGTTTCAGGCTTAACGTCTATTTTTCTTCTGATATAAATACAGCTACCTCTGCTTTCCTTTTCCATTTGCATGTAATCTTTCTCCATCCTTTTACTTTCAATGTGTGTGTGTCCTAAAAGCTGAAGTCTCTTATGGGACATTTTTATTTGGGTCTTATTGTTGGTTGTTTTTTAAATGCATTCAGCCACTCTATGTATTTTGATTGGAGAATTTAAGCCATTTACATTTACAGTAATTGTTGATATGTATGGACTTACTATTGCCATTTTGTAAACTGTTTTCTGGCAGGTTTTTGAAGTTCTTTGGTTCCTTACTTCCTCTTTTGCTCTTTTCCTTTAAGGTTTCATGATTCCCTGTAATGGTATGCTATGATTTCTTTCTCTTTCTCTTTTGTGTATCTAATATAGATTTATGCTTTGTGATTACCATGAAGTTTACATAAAATACCTAATTAATAGTAAGCTGATAAGTTTGAAAACATACAAAAGCTCTACATTTTTTACACCCCTTTTCCCCCTACAATTATGGTTTTTATATCACAATTTATGTCATTGTATATTGTGTATCTATAAATGTGTCTTGAAGTGGGTCTCTTCAATTTGTCTTATTTACTACTTTTTGAGCTTCCTGGATATGTATGCCTATTTCTTTCCCCGAGTTAGGAAAGTTTTTAGCCACTATTTCTTTGAATAAGCCTTATGCCTCCTTTTTCCCTCACTTTTCCTTCTGGGATCCTTATAATGTGCATATTGGTCCATGTGATAGTGTCCCTCAAGTCCTTAAGCTATCTTTATTCTTTACATTCTTTTTTCTTTTTCTGATTGAATGAATTCCACTGCCCTGCGTTCAAGTTCGCTGAACCTTTCTTCTGCTTGATCTAGTCTGTTGTCTTCTATTGATGTTTTTTCAGTTCAGTTATTGTATTCTTATATTTTCTATCTCTCTGTTGAAATGTTCTTTGCTCATGTATTGCTGTCTTTTTTAAAAGTTTTTTTTAATGTTTATTTTTGAGAGAGAGAGAGAGACAGAGTGTGAGCAAGGGAGGGGCAGAGAGAGACACAGAATCCAAAGCAGATTGTAGGCTCCAAGCTCCAAGCTGTTAGCACAGAGCCAGACGTGGGGCTTGAACTCACAAACCATGAACCTGAGCTGAAGTTGGACACTTAACTGACTGAGCCACCTAGGCACCCTTCACGTATTGCTGTCTTGATCTCAGTGAGCATTTTTGTAACTGTTATTTTTAAATCTCTATTGGTAAATCACTTCTCTCCATTTCATTAAGATCAGTTTCTGATGTATTTTGTTTGGTTAAAATATATTTCCATTTCCTCATTCCCTTGACTGCCTCTTGGAGAACCACTCCTCCCAGTCTTGACAGAGTGGTCTCATGTAGGAGCTCAAACTTGTTAATTAGCCTGGACCAAGTTCCTGATTGTCTCTCAAATCTTTGATTGTCCACCTGCTGTCTTGTTCTTAGAGACTTCCAGTAGTTGAGGGTGTGTTAAACCCACCAGTGTCCCAAACTGGAAGACTGCAGTCAGCACATAGCTATAGGCTGATTAGAAGCTAAATCCTCAAGCAGCATCTAGGAAAGTATGCAAAAATTCTTCCAGGAAGAAACTAGGAGATGGGTGTTTTTGCTTGCTGACTCTATGCTGAGCCCACGTATATATATCCATGAGGTGGGAAGTTCCTGCATCCATTTAAAAACTTTGTTTGCTATAGTCTTGTGGTACTCCTGAATGCAAGCCTCACTGGCTATCAGAGCTATGTGATTTGGGACCCATCCCTCAGGTGGTGACCATAAAATTTTCAGAAGTGTGGACAGCTTATTCCAAGCAGTAAAACCATGGTAACTTGGTTTTATTGTTAGAATGGGCCAGCGGGAGAAAGCAGGGCAAGTGTCCACTGGCTCTTTTGGGTTCCAAGGAAGATCATAGTCAGCACTTAGGTGTGTGCTAATTAGAAGCCAGACCCCCAAGAAGCAGCTTGTGCAATATGAAATCAAAACCCTTCCAGGGAAAGACTGGAAAATGAGCAATTTTGTTTGCTCCCTCTGTACAGAGAGCCTCAACAAGTGCTTGTGTGTCCATTTACAACTGATTCATCATTTACTATATGGTCTTGTGGAACTTACGAATGCAAACCCTGTTGACTTTCAGAGCTAGTTGATTTGGGGGCCTGTGTCTCACGTGGGAGCCTTAAAAGCTGGGGCATTAAATGTGTGGTTCAAGCTCTTTGCTCCTCAGCGAGAAACTAGACATTGGGCATCCCCTCCAAGTTGGATGACACTGTGCCAGGGATGGGGTGTATGGTGAGAATGTGTTGCAGACTTTCCTGTTTTGACTAGGGCGTTTTCTCAGCTACCTCATGTTCAGGAGTCATTCATCTAGATTTCTCCTTGGCTCATCCAAGGGAGGAGGGAAATTCAGGAGACTCCTATGTCACTATCTTCATCTGAAGTTGAGAAAGTTTTCTTTAATGAGTGTTTGCTTTTGTTTGTACTGTAATTATTTCGATTTCATATAGTTTGAGATCTGGTCTCCATTCCTTGTGCCTCATACCTATCTTTTTCTAGTTTCACCTCTTGCTCCTTTTCTCTGAGGATAAAGATGCTTCTCCAGTTTCAACCCCATTTCCTGATTTGCTTTCCTGCAGCACCATTTCTGCTCCAGACTGCCTCCAAAATTGATTATTTAAATTTTATTCTCCACATTTTACTTTCTTTGGAATTCTGCCTCAACTACCTTTTGTACTAAGATTATCTATTGCATATTGCTTAATTAACTTTATTTTTAAACTTCTCTCCTTTAAAAATGTCAGTTTCTCTCCCAGAATGCAAGCCTTCTTGTACAGACTAAATAAATTCTAAACTTTTTTGCTTTCTGTAGTTAATATTTTCAAAGTCTTGTTGCACAAATCTTCAGAATTATTTTCTTCCTTTCTCCTGCTAAATTCTTGATGGGCTGTCTATTGTTGCTATTGTTGTATTTTCTATTTATTCATTCTAAGAGGAGGAGAGATCCTGACTCAATAGGAATTTACCAAGTGTTAGGGTATATGCATTTCCTATGGCTTCATTCACTCTCCATTTCTTTGCAAATCAAACTTTGTCCTAACAACTGCAGCCAGCGAGTAAATTAGGATTGTTAGGTTTAGCAAATATAGATAGGATGTCTAGTGAAATTTGAATTTTAGATAAATAATGCATTTTTTACTATCAATATGTTCCAAATATTGTATGGGATATACTATGATAATTTTATTTAAAAAGCATTTAATATTCAAATATAATTTAGCTCCCTATGTTTTATCTGACAACTCTTGATTAGGCTGATACACATGAAATCCAGCCCAATTCCCTCTGTGTAGCAGGTTTTTATCTGGTGCAGATCTACTGAGGGGAGTTCTTTCCCTTTTCTATCCACTGGTCCTCTGCAAATTCTGTACTATACCAGAAGCCCTGCTTTTCCTCTTTTCTCCCCCTCTCTACAATGTTGGAGAGAACTCCATATCATGGGATGTTATGTATGCTTACCTTTCCTCCTTCAACTTCCTTTTCACCACCGTGGGAAATACCCTGTTTTCTGGGATATCAAGTTTTCAAAAAGATGAAGTAAAAATAATAAGTATTTATTGAATGTTTACTATGTTCTAGGCACTGTGCTTAGAATTTTGCATTAAATTAGCTCTTTTAATTTAATCATTATGACTACTCTTTAAGGGAAGTACTATAGGAACCCCATTTTGCAGATGATAAAAAGAAGACTTAGAAAAGTTAATGCCTTGACCAAATAACAACTTGATAGCATGGGGTTATATCCATTTGCCCCTGAGTATAAGCTTGTAATTTCTACATGATCTCCATATCTCTGGGCCAGAAGGCAGTGGTGCAATAGACACAGTGTGCCTTCCCACCTTTGCTCTGCCTTTCTGTGACATGGACAGCCCACCATTTTCCATCTTCTAATCTGGGTTCACAAGCTGTTATATAAGTGAAATTTCCACTAGAGCCTAGAAATATACTTTATGTATGTATTTATGTATGTATGTATGTTAGTTTACATCTATATTTTTATGGGGATTCTAGTAGAAATTTGGGACAGACTGGGATAAGACTTGAAGCCAGTTTCCATTTTAATATTTAGGACAGCATTTCATTTTTGACCCTTCCATTTCTCAGATGACAAGTTCTACTTTCTAAAACTTTTCAAAAAGCCATTTTTGAGCCTCAGGGATATAGGACTAAAATCACTTTCCCCAATTCTATATCAAATCTACTTTGATATTAATGTTTTCCCTCTTGCTCCCAACTGAATTTGATGTGGTTATTGTTTGTGTTACTCTCTTGATCTTTTGAGAGGTGAAATCAAAAAAGGTTGCAAATAAGTATCATTGATTGGCTTTTTAAAAATGGAGATTCTCAGGAGACATGAGAAACGATAGAGTTCCCCAGGCTCCCAAAGGCCTGGGCCAGCTTTGTACCCTTTGCAGGAGAGCACCATCAGTTTCTTCCCTCTCACCAGGTGGTTGGTGCTATAGTTCCATGTCAATATCATGTTAGTTCCTCTCTCCTTTTCTCTTTCATTTCACCCTAGTTCAGGTCCTAAATTACCTTAGTACTCATTACTGTCCAGACACATGCTACTTCTTCATCTCCTCTTCTATCTTTTCCTATATTTCTATTTCTTTAAAATATACGTGACTTTCAATTGTCATTTTTCATCCTTGATCCCCACTCTGTCAAATTGCCCTGATACCTGTGAAATTTTGACAGTTTTGTGCTTTCTTCCTTCTTTTGATTGATCTTTGTCCTGAATGTGTTGGCATGTATGGAGGGTGGCTAAAGGACTTATTTCTGAACATATTTTTATCTGAGAGTTCCTGTGATACTTCACACTACGTTACTTCTTTTTCTCATACCTATTGTCCTCTGTGACATCTGCTCTTGCCGTTTTATCTGGGATTTCCTTCCCTCTCCCTAAAAATTAGCTACTCAGGCCAGGGACTCTCTTGCCAAACACATTCTTCACAATCTTTGTGAAGTTCTTCCAGGCCTGGAGGAATCCTCCTTCAACTGACTGGAATGGTGGGGTTTTTGCTGCAACTTGAAAAACAAACTGCTATATGATTTCCTTGGCTCTCTCAGGTTGAGGTCATATAGAAAGATCTCATATTACTTGTGACCTTGATCTCACCCTGAAGACATCAACTATATGCCTTTTAGTTAGGAGACCATTTTACTTTGGGATGGAAAGGGAAATCACTACTTTCTAGAGCTAAAAATAAAGAGGGAACAAAAAAAGAGATAAATTTGGAAAAATTACATTAACAACACTGTATTGCCACAATAAAAAAAATTATCAGCTTAAAAAAAAGAATTCAAGCAACACAGTGTGATGGTTAAAAAGCAGCACTTATGTTACAGAGAATTGAATCTGAGCACGTGTTTTGCCTTTTACTAGCTAGGTGACCTTAGAGAAGTTACTTTATCTTTCTGAGCCTCAATTCCATCCTCTTTTAAATAGATACAGTGAGAGTCAGAATCTAATAGAGATGTCAGGAGAAATAGTCTAAATAGTACATGTAAAGTGCTTTGCATATGGCAGAGATAATTTATGAAATATGTAACTGTTCAATGTTACCTGCAATTAAAAGTATATACATTAATTTTTTAATGTTGATTTATTTTTGAGAGAGAGAGATCGACAGAGCATGAGCCAGGGAGTAGCAGAGAGAGAGGGAGACACAGAATCTGAAGCAGCCTCCAGGCTCCAAGCCAGGTTCCAGCACAGAGCCTGTTGCAGGGTTCAGACTCACGAACCATGAGATCATGACCTAAGCCAAAGTTGGACACTTAACTGACTGAGCCACCCAGGCGCTCCAAAAATATATATATTATAAATGCAGAATTTACTTTTGTATTCATCAACTTGTATATTTTTTTTCTATTTTTTAGCCCTTTCCATTCTACCCATCTAATGACATCATATTTATTTAATCGTAATTAAAGTTAGGTAAAATTTTATTGTTTTCTCATATTTCCATCAAGATCCAATATTTCAAAATGCATGCATCATCTATAAGAGACTTATTCTAGATCTAAAGACACATGTGGATTGAAAGTGAAGGGATGGAAAGGTGCCTGGTGGCTCAGTCAGTTAAGCATCTGACTCTTGATTTCGGCTCAGGTCATGATCTCGTGGTTTGTGACTTCAAGCCTAGCACTGGGCTCCACATGATGGTATGAAGCCTGCTTGGGGTTCTCTCTCCTTCTCTCTCTGCCCCTCCCCTGCTCATGCTCTCTTTCTCTCTCCCTCTCTCAAAATAAACTTAAGAAAAATTTTAATAGAAAGTGATGGGATAGAAAAGCGTTTATCATGGAAATGGAATTGAAAAGAAAGCTGGGTAGCAATACTCATAATGGACAAAATAGACTTTAAAACATAGGCTGTAACAAGAGACAAAGAAGGACAGTATATAAACATAAAAGGAACAATCCAACAAGAAGATATAATAATTGTAAATATTTATGCACTCAACATAACTCCCAAATACATAAAGCAGCTAATAACAAACATAAAGGAAGTAATCAATAGCAATACAATAATAGTACTATTATCCACTTACATCAATGAATAGATATCCAAACACAAAATCAGCAAAGAAACAATGGCTTTGAATGATACATTGGGCCAGATGGACCTAACAGATCTATTTAGAACATTCCATCCTAAAAACACAGAATATACATTCTGTTCAAGTGCACATGGAACATTCTCCAGAACAGATCACAGGCTCCAAAACAAGTCTCAAAAAACTCAAAAAGACTGAAGTGATACCATGCATCTTTTCAAACCACAACACTATGAAATTATAAATCAGCTATAAGAAAAAAATCTGGAAAGAACACAAATGCATGGAGGTTAAATAATATGCTACTAAACAATGAATACGCCAACCAAGAAATCAAATGGGAAGTAAAAAAAAAATATATGGAGACAAATGAAAATGAAATTAAAATGATCCAAAATTTTTGGTATGCAGCAAAAGTGGTCCTAAGAGAGAAGTATACGGTCCTACCTCAAGAAGCAAGAACAATCTCAAATAAACAACTTACCCTTAGACTTAAAGAAATTAGAAAAGAACAAAGGGGCACCTGGATGGCTCTGTCAGTTAAGCATCCAATTTTGGTTCAGGTCATGTTCTTGTGCTGTCAGTGCTTTGGATCCTTTCTGTCCCCATCTCTCTTTGCTACTCCCCTGCTTGCATGTTCCCTCACTCTCTCTCTCTCTCAAAAATAAATAAACATTTTAAAAAAAAGAAAAAAAGAACAAGCAAAACCCAAAAACAGTAAAAGGAAGGAAATACTAAAGATTAGAAAATTAATGAAATAGAAACTAAAAAAACAATAGACTAGATCAATGGAACCAGTAGCTGATTCTTTGAAAAGTTCAACAAACTTGACAAATCTGTAGCCAGATGAATCAAGGAAAAAAAGAAAGAAGACTCAAATAAACAAAATCAGAAATGAAAGAGGAGAAATAACAACTGACACCACAGAAATACAAAGGATTATAAGAGAATATTTTGAAAAATTATATGCCAACAAATTGGACAACCTAGAAGAAATGGATAAATTTCTAGAAACATAACCTCCTAAATCCGAATCGGAAAGAAATAAAAAATTTGAACATACTGATTACCAGCAATGAAACTGATTTAGTAATCAAAAAAATTCCCAACAAACAAAAGTCAGGGATCAGATGGCTTCACAGGTAAATTCTACCAAACATTTAAAAATGGTTATTACCCATGCCTCTTAAACTATTCCAGGCTTAAGAAGAAGAGGGAGGAAAACTTTAAAATTTAGTCTATAAGGCCAGTATTACCCTGATACCAAAATCAGTAAGACACTACAAAAAAAAAAGAACTATAGACTGATATTTCTGATGAACATAAATGCAAAAATCCTCAACAAAACGCTAGCAAACAGAATCCAACGATACATTTAAAAAAATCATTCATTGGGTCGCCTGGGTGGCTCAGTTGGTTAAGCATCTGACTTCAGCTCAGTTCATGATCTCACAGTTTGTGAGTTCAAGCCCCGCATCAGGCTCTCTGCTGACAACTCAGAGCTTGGAGGCTGCTTTGGATTCTGTGTCTCCCTCTCTCTTTCTGCCCCTCCCCCATTTGTGCTCTCACTCTCAAAAATAAATAAATTAATTAATTAAAAAAATCATTCACAATAAAGTAGGATTTATATCTGGGATGCAAGCATAGTTTAGTATTTGAAAATCAATTAATTTGGGGCGCCTGGTGGCTTGGTCGGTTAAGCATCTGACTTCGGCTCAGGTCATGATCTCACGGTCCGTGAGTTCGAGCCCCGCGTCGGGCTCTGTGCTGATGGCTCAGAGCCTGGAGCCTATTTCAGATTCTGTGTCTCCCTCTCTCTCTGCCCCTCCCCTGCTCATGCTCTGTCTCTCTCTGTCTCAAAAAAATAAATAAACGTTAAAAAAAAAAAGAAAATCAATTAATTTAACATATCACAATAATAACAGAAAGGATAAAAACCATATGATCATTTCAAGAGAAAAAACATTTGACAAGATACAACATGCATTCATAATAAAAACCCTTAGCAAAGTAGGTTTAGAGGGGAAATACTTTAATATAATAAAGGCCTTCTAAGAAAAACCCACAGCTAACATCATACTCAATGGGAAAAAACTGATAGCTTATTTCCTAAGATCAGGAATAAGCCAACGATGTTCACTCTTACCATTTTAAAACCAGTCCTGTTGGAAGTCCTAGCCATAGCAATCAGACAAGAAAACTAAATAAAAGGTATGCAAATTGGTAAGGAAGAAGTAAAACTTTCACTATTTGCAGATGACATGATACTATATAGAAAACCCTAAAGACTCCACCAAAAAAACTACTAGTACTAATAAATGGATTCAGTAAAGTCACAGGATACAAAGCAATATACAGAAATCCATTGCATTTCTATACATTAATAATGAAAGAGCAGAAAGAGAAATTAAGAAAAAAATCCCCTTTATAATTACACCAAAAATAATAAAATACCCAGAAATACACTTAACCAAAGAAATGAAAGACCTATAATCTGAAAAGTATAAGTCATTGATGGCAGAAATACAATATGATACAAACAAGTGGTAAACATTCCATGTTCATGGACAGGAAGAATCAATATTGTTAAAATGCCCATACTGCCCAAAAGAAATCTACAGATTTAATGCAATCCCTATAAAAATTCCAACAGCATTTTTCACAGAACTAAAATACATAATCCCCAAATTTGTACAGAACCACAAAAGATCCCAGAGAGCCAAAGCAATCTTGAAAAAGAAGACCAAAACTGGAGGTATCAAAATCCCAGATTTCAAGATATTACAAATCTGTAATAATCAAAACAGCATAATACTGGCACAAAAATGGCTACATAAGTCAATGGAACAAGCCCCAAAATAAGACCATCATTATATGTTCAATTAATCTTCAACAAAGGAAAAAAGAACATGCAACGGGAAAAAGATCATCTCTTCAACAAACGGTGCTGGGAAAACTGGACGGCTACATGCAAAAGAATGAAACTGGACCACTTTCTTATATACAAAAATAAACTCAAAATGGATTAAGGATCTAAATGTGAGACCAGAAACCATAAAAATTCTAGAAGATGTCTCTGACATCAGCCATAGTAACATTTTTCTATATATGTCTCCTGAGGTAAGGGAAACAAAAGCAAAAGTAAACTATTGGAACTACATAAAAAGCTTGTGCACAGCAAAGGAGAAAAATCAATAACACTAAAAACCTACTGAATGGAGAGGATATTTGCAAATGACATTCTGATAAAGGGCTAGTATCCAAAATATAATAAAGAACTTATAAAACTCAACACCCCAAAACCCAAAATAATTCAAATAAAATGCACAGAAGACATGAACAGACATTTCTCCAAAAAAGACATATGCATGGCTGACACATGAAAAGGTGCTCACCATCAATAATCATCAGGGAAATGCAAATCGAAACCACAATGAGATACCACCTCACATTTGTCAGAACAGATAAAATAAAAAACACAAGAAACAACAAGTGGTGGTGAGGACATGGGAGAAAATAGGAACAATCATGCACTGTTGGTATGAATGCAAACTGGTGCAGCCACTGGGAAAAGCAGTGTGCAGGTACCTCAAAAAATGAAAAATTGAATTACCAAATGATATAGTAATTCCACTACTGGGTATTTACCCAAAGAATACAAAAATACTGACTTGAAAAAATACATGCACTTCTGTGATTTTTGCAAATTTACAATAGCCAAATTATGAAAACAGCCCAAGTGTCCATGTGTCCATCAAAAGATGAATGGATAAAGAAGATGTAGTATTTATATACAATGGAATATTATTCAGCTATAAAAAAGAATGAAAGCTTGCCATTTGCAATAACATGGATGGATCTAGTACAATGCTAAGTGTAACAAGTCAGAGAAAGACAAATAACATATGATTTCACTCATATGTGGAATCACATTTGAGAACCAAAAGAAATGAACAAAGGGGGAAAAAAGAGACAAACCAAAAAACAGCCTCTTAAGTATAGAGAACAAACTGATGGTTACCAGAAAGGAGGTGGGTAGAGGGGATGGGTGAAATAGGTAAAGGAGATTAAAAGCACACTTATCATGATAAGCACTGAGTAATGCATAGAATTGTTGAATCGCTATATTGTACACCTGAGGCTAATATAACACTATATGTAAATAGACTGTAATTAAAATTAAAAAATAAAAAATAAAAAATAAAATGCACGCATCACAAGTTAATTGAGAAGATATGTCATGATTTACTTACACATTCCCTTATAGATTGGATATTTACAAAAGTAGTAACATTTTTTGCATTGAATCCCCTTGATGAAAATAACTGTCTTTTCTTTGGATTGTTTTCTTGGGAGGGGTTTTCAAACATTAAATTACACGGGCATTGATGTTTGTTAAAAAGTATTCCCAAATTATCTTTTTGAAAGTGCCACATAATTTTATCTTGCCATCAACAAAGTAAGAGTCACCATCTCAATACTTGCCAGGTCCAGCTAGTCATTATACTAATATTTTGGTAATTTGAGAAAGTCATAAGGTATACATTTCAATGTAGCTGTTTACTCTGGTTTCTCTTCTAGCAGAGAACTAGGAAAAACTCTGACAACAACCCAATGCCAGGACAGAATTTAAAAATACCCCTACTCTAATATAACACTGTATGTTAATTATACTGGAATTAAAAAAAAAAAATACTCCTAAATGTAGTAAGGTGGATGAGAGCCAGGGAGAACATAAATTGGTTCAATCATCCTGGACGGCTGCTATAGACTGAATGTTTATGTCCCCCCAGTATCCATATGTTGAAACCTAATCCCCAGTGTAATAGTATTTGGAGGTGGGGACTTTGGAGGTGAGTATGTCACGAGGGTGGAGCCCCCACGAATAGGATTAGCACCCACCGTTGTAAAAGAAGCCCCAGAGAGTTCCCTACAACCCATCTGCCGTGTGAGGAAAGACAGATGTCTGTGAACCAGATACCAAATCTGCCAGCACCTTGGTCTTGGACTTCCAGCATCCAGAACTGTGAGAAATAAATCCCTGTTGTTCATAAGCCACTCTGTGGTAATTTGTTATAGCAGCCCAAATGTACTAAGACAAGGGCACTTAGGCAAGGCACATCACGAACTGTAAAAGTAATTTCTGCCCTTTGACTGGGAATTGCTTTCCTAGGAATCCAGTCTAATGTTTATAACATTAAAAATTTGAAGAACCAGGTGTCCAACAGAAAGAAGATTCTTAAATGACTTGTGGTACAGACATACAATAGACTACAAGAAAGTCATACATCATGCTTAGAAAGAATATTTTAATGACATGGTAAGTGGGGGAGGGGAAAGAATAACATAACATTCTACTTGCAATATGATCTCAATTATGAAGAAAAAATGCAAAGAAAAAGTCTGGAAAGCAATATGTCAAAAGAGTAATAATAAGTTGCTGCTGAGCGGTGAGCTAATGATTTGTATTTGTCCTGCCTTTTAACATTTTCTAAATTATTCAAAATGCTGGCCTATTACGTCAATAATCAGAAAAAAAAAAAAAAAAGGAAAAGACCCTCTGGTGACCAAAATACCAAAGTACTCATATAGAATTTTAGGCAAGTGACTTCTAGACTCAGTGTAAACTCAGCATTTCCTTCTCCTTCATCAACCTTTATTTCACTGTATGAAGCATATGTATATCCAGCTTCCCCACTTGACATACATCTTTTCAGGAACATGGATACTGTCTTCCTCATTTGGAGACTCCATCTCCTACTCTATCCAGTGTCTAATATAGAATCTAGTCCCTCTACAAAATTAGTGATTACTCTTTGTTGATTTATTCATTCATTCATTCATTCATTCATTCAATCATTTAAGAAATATTGATTTAGTGCATGGTGTCCCAGGCCCTATGTTACACTCTAGGGAAACAAAAACAATGCAGGATTTTTCTCAAGTTGCTTAAGTAAAACCTGAAGGGGTTGCTAATAAGTTATGGCTCCAGGAAGGAAACAGTAACAAAGAGGTATTTCCTGGCTTAGCCACACCAGTCAAGCTACTAGAATGTAGGTTGCTCTCTGTATTAGAAAGTCTCCCAAACTCACCGACTGCCTGCTGCTGAGGCCTTAGCACTGCTGCTGGGTCCTCCAGCATCTGCTCATGCAGCTGCCTTCCCTTCCCACTGCCACAGCCTTGACCCTTACTTGAAGGCTTAGCCTCCCTGGCAAGCCAAGACCGCCAAGTCCCCATCAGATGCTGTTTCTCATTCTTGGGTCTCTCTGGGTTCTTTTCTTTTTCTCCCATAAGCCCAGGGTGAAGGTGTTCATCCCTTAATGAGATGCCGTCATCCTTAATTCTGTACTTGTATGGAAGTGGAGAATTTATTCTCATTCTGCCCCACCAGCCAGCATGAGATTCCCCTGCATTTCTTCCATTTCTCCTCTTCTGGAGAAGTTTCCCTCTGTCCCTTTCGCTTTCAAACCAGGCCCATTGGAGGGGGTACCCATTTCTAGTTCTTTGTGTTCACAATTTACAAAACTCCATCACTCACAGGAAAGTCAGGTGGCGGTAGAAATGATGAGGTTCAAGGGTATAAGAAGACCAGGGCAAAACTGATACCTTGGAGCACGTCTTTCAATTAGCTGATTTCCATCTGCCTGCTCTCTTTGATTTGGTAGATAAATTCTAGCAACTGTTGCTCTTCCACAAATTTAGACTTTCAGTTACACCAACAGGAAAATTAAAACAGTCACCCAAACTGTTCAGATTTTAGTTCATTCCCTCTCCTCCTCACCTTTCTATTTTATAGACTCATAGGATTTCTGTATGGAAAAGAGTTTCAAGGTCATCCAATAAAATGCCTCATTAGATTATTGAAATTCCTCCAACACATTTTGCCAAATAGTCCTTCAGGCTCTGCTTGTATACCTTCCAGGAACGGGGACCTCATCACCCTGCTGGGCAGCCCACTGCATCTTTACATAGCTCTGGAATTTAGAATATTTTAAGTCCCAGTAAGAACTATTTCCCTGGTGCTTTCCTCCCTTGGCCCTAATTCAAGCTCTTGAAATGAAACCAACCAAATCTAATCTCTTATCCACTTGGAAATGCTTCTATCCTTTTGATTTATGCTAGACTCTTTTTTATTTTAAACTCTCTCATTAGAACACTATAGGAAAAATAAAAATGCACATAATCTAATTTTTTAATAATGTCTAGGAGATAAGAGAAATCAATCATAATAATTTATTCATTCTATTCATATAATGAATATTCATATTACCAACTTCTCATTGTTCCAAAACTAGTGCAAAGATCTGGGAATTTAAAGATGAGTGAGGTTCACTCCTTGCCCTCAAGAAGCACACAGTCTAGTGTAGTGGGTTAAGATAAGTGAGGCTGGATCCTTGAACAACACAGGTTTGAAGTGCATGGGTCCACTTTTACATGGATTCTTTTCCCATAAATGCAGTACAGCACCGTAAATATATTCTCTCTTCCTCATGATTTTCTTAACATTTTTTTCTCTAGCTTACTTTATTGTAAGAATACAGCATATAATACATATGACACACAAAATACATGTTAATCAACTGTTTATAAGTAAGCCTTCTGGTCAAGAGATGGCTATTAGTAGTTAAGTTTTTGGAGTTAAAAGTTGTATGCGGACTTTTGACTGCCTGGAAGGTTGGCACTCCTAACCCCCACAATGTTCAAGAGTCAACTATATTCCAGTGTCAGAGAGTCTGGTTTGAATATCTGCTCTAACCTCTCGATATTTGTGTGACCTTGGGCAAGTCACTAGGTCTTAATTTTGTCATACATGAAATACAATATTATACTATGCATTTCATAGGGTTCTTGTGAGAATTATGTGGGACAACTTGTGTAGAGCTCATGAAAAAGTCCAAAAAATGTCATTAGGAAGAGTTGTGCCAGAAAGAGATGAGGTCAGTTTCAATACAGCGTGTAGATTAGGCAAAACTAGGGTGTGCTGCAGTTGCACAGAGACGGCATGTAACCAAGTCCGTGTGAAGGCTTAGAAGAGCAAGTAATTTTTAGTTGTGTCTATAGAGATGGAAGAGTTAGTTGGATAAAATAGGAGAGAGATATTACAGGCAGAGAGATCAGGCCGTGGAAATGTGTGAAATTGTGGGATCCCAAGAGGTATTCAGAAAACTACAAATAATCTGGAATGGCTGGGCCACAATGTGACAATGGATGTGACCAGGGACTTTTTAGGAGTCATAAAACCAAAAATCTTATAAGCCAGGCTAAGAGAATAAATTTTGTCATATAGGTCATGAGGACTCAATGAAGGATTTCACATGAAAAGATCACATCTGTGTTTTAAGATCCCTTGGAAGAGGGAGAACTAGAGAGAAGCTACCCTGGAGGAATAATGAATTCCTCAGTAGGTGGGTTAAACTCATGCTTAAAGCTCCAACAATGCAGGGGTGAATTAGCCTTGTCACCTGCATGATTTCTCCAGAATTTTGCAAGCAGTGAAATATAGAGAACATTTCTTTTATTATCAGTATTTGCATAAACTTTGGGTTTTATAGTGGGGTGTTATTTTGATTTTGATTTACAAATTGCTTCCAAGGGATTGCAATGCCTAGAACACTTAAACACTGTATTGGAATAGATGAAGAGCAGTAAGGGCTGGAATTAAGGCAACAGTATTGAAGACAATGAAAAGGCAAGGTTTAACAAAACAAGTCACAGTGGAATTCTTTTCCAAAAAATAGCAGAGTAGGAATTATGGTTTTTTAAGACCACAGTCTCTCCCTGACAGTGACAGAGCATGACAATATAGTTGCTCCCAACAAATTAACTTCCAATGTCATAAATATGTTCTAAATGCAACCTTATCATTTTCCTTAAAACAATTGTCCAAGATACTCTATAAATCCTTGTTTACTCATTTTTATTCATTTATTTGCCAAATATTACTAACCTTTACTGTGAACTGAGAAATGTGTTAGGTCTTGAATATATAGAAGTAAATAAGAAAGATGTACTGCCTGATGTTAAGAAGTTTCAAGCCCAGCAACATGGATAGACCCTCAATGAAAAACCAAAATTCATCATTTAAGCACGTTTGTGATAGAAAGTACTTTCTTTCAGAGCCAACTCCTCAAAAAGAAAATTTTAATACATGGTGTCTGGACATACCTCCCATTCAGTCTTCAACCCATTCTATCTGGCTTGCTTCTTTAGAATTGCTTTTGATAAGCACCTTGCTCAATAAGCATCTTGTTACAAACAAAATAAATCATCTTAAACCAGCACCTTATTTGAAATCTCAGCAGTATTTAATACTCCTTAGCCTCTATAATATCACAATTTCCTCTTTTACTCCTTTGCTTCTACTTCTCAGTCTCCTTTGCTGACTCTTCTTCATGTTCGGGTTCCTTAGTTTCTTCGCATCTTGGCCTCTCCTTGGGGGGCTGATCCACTCCTGTGGCTTCAGATATTCTCTACATATTTCAAGATTCCTTAGGCCTAAATTTCCAGCCCCAATGTCTTGTGAACTAGAGATTCATATAATCCAGTGATTACCTACTACCTCCACTCTGATGCTTCATGAGCATCTTGACCATGACATGTCAAAATGTAATTCTTGGACTCCTAACTTCCTATTCCAAATATGTTCATCTTGCAATGTTATTGTTCTCATTAAGTGTCATAGTGAGCTACCTAAATGCTCAAGACAGAAGCTTATATGTCAACCCTGACATCTCCTTCTGCACTAACTTCATCTCTTCTTGCCCCTACTGCCCCAAGTTTAGGCCACCATTATCACTCCCCTGAGTAACACGAAGATCTTCCTAACTTACCTCTCCAGAGTTACTGCTGTTCCCTTACTAATAATTTTCTATAGGGTGGTCAGATATTTAAAACATACACATACACACACACACACAATCTCTCTCTCTCTCTCTTCTCTACTCATGCTATTTCCTGTTTAAAAGTCATTAGTGATTTTTCTTGCACCAAGGATCTAATCCAAATTCAACATGACCTTCAAGGCCCAGCATGATCTGAGACTCTTTTTGTGGTCTCATGGTCTCTTTTTGCAACACTCTTATCTTCATGTTTGAATCACTGGAAACTTTCAGTTCCTCATACATTCTATGACCTCACACTCCTCAGGGATCTTGTCTATGTTCTTTCTACTTTGGAGTACTCTTTTCTATTTGCCAGTTAATGTCTGTTACATCACTCTCCAAGATAGCATCTCTTTCCTGGTGTTTATTGTCTCTTCTCTCCCACTGAAATGTATGCTCCATGCAGCAGGAATTTAGATGGTCTACTTACTGTTATGTACTCATCACTTGAGAGTCTCTAGTACATAGTATTTATTCAATGAATATTTATTGAATGATTAATTAGCTAATCATCAGACTTCTGATTTGGTTAGTTTTCTTTATTGTATCATAGGCTTTTGTTATACCGCCTACTTCTCCATAGCATCGATCACTGTCATTCTCCATTTACACATGACGACAATACTGATTATGACTGAGCAGGATTTTGAAGGATGAATGAGGTGTCGAGTCACTTGACCACTCCTAGCTCTTAATTATTTACTAAAAAGAGAAAATAGGGGATGTGGTAGGATGAATTTTCTTTTAGGTTCTTTTGAGTTGTAGAATTAGAAGTCTAGGCAATTCAGGATTCAAGGATTCAAGAATCAGTGGGTATTTAGTCGCTGAGAGGTGCTAAAGGGCAGAGGAATGAGCACTATATTAGGAACAAGGGCTCTGATTGTAGTTTTAAAGGTTAGTGTTAGTTGTGTGATGTTTGCCTTTCTGTGGCACAGGAACTTCTTCTGTAAAATTAAAGAAAATAACATCTTGCCAAGTATATTCATCAGGGTTCTCCAGAAACAGAACCTATATATACTTATCATACATATATAATATTATATATATAATATATAATATATGTCATATATATCTTATAATAAATTATATATATGCCTTATAATAAATTATATATATATCCTACTTATTTATACAGAATACATTATAAGGTATTGGCTTCTTGTGAATCTCATCATCCGCTATCTGCAAACTGGAGACTCAGGAAAGACTGTGATGTAGTTTGAAGGCCTAAGAGCAGGAGAGCCAATGATGTCAATGCCAGCCTGAGTCTGAAGGCCCAAGAAGCAGCAGCACTGAGGGCAAGAAGAGGCCTTTGACTCAGCTCAAGCAGTCAGGCAGGGAGAGAATCCAACTTTCCTCCACCTGTTGGTTCTATTCACTCCCTCAGCAGATTGGATGTCGCCCACCCACATGACCTGCCTTACTCAGGTCACTAATTGAAATGGTAATCTCTTTTAGACACACTCACAGACACACCCAGAAATAATGTTTAACCAGCTATGTGGACATCCCTTGGCCCAGTCAAGTTAATACATAAAATCAACTATCACACCAAGATTGGAAACAGAATCCTGGAATTTACCTACTTTTTAAGTACATCCATCTACTATTCATCCATCCCCTTCATCCGTATTTATGCAGTGAACAGTCACTATGTGCAGCAGTGTTCCAGACCCTGACCTAAGTATGAGGGATTCAAAGGTACATAAAATCAAGTACCTGACCATGCAGGGTTATAGTTTAGAGAAGGAATCATAGAAGTGGGTAGTTTAGAATTCAATATATTAAGAATGAGAAAAAAATATGGGTACCAGTCTGAGACTAGGGCCATTAGGGAGGGTTTCTGAAGGAAATAAGAACTGACCTGAGTCTTTATTAAAAAAAAAATGAGGGAATGTTATCTGGGAAGGAAAATTGAGAAGGACATTCTAGACGTGTGTGAGTGTGTGTGTGTGTGTGTGTGTGTGAGAGAGAGATTGAGAGTGAGAGAGAGAAGGGGGGCAGGTGGAGGGAAGTAATATAAGCAGAAAGATGTGTGCACACTCTCCATTGTTGCTAGATCATAAAGGGTAACATGGGGAATACTGACAGCTGAAGCTGGAGAAGTAAGCTGAAGCCAGGTCATGGTAAATCTTCAGTGGCTTGGGCTTTATCCTCTAGATAAGTGGGAGACATTGAAGGTTTTTAAGCAGGAAAAGGAGGGTGATGTAGTCAGATTTACATTTTAGAAATGCCATTCTGATAGTTGCCTGGTATTTAGAATGGATATAGTCAAGATGAGAGGTAAAATGGGGACCTACCTATCAACTTCATGTATCCTTAGGCATCACTGCATTGTGTCCACATATACAGAATCCTATAATCTGAGATTCGAGTAGGAACCTTAGAGTTCATCTGTCCAACCCTGATTCAAATCTAGAATCCCCTGCCAAGTCCTAGTGGTTCCTGTACACACACACACAAACTTGACCATTGTTGTACTGCACGCAGACAGCTCTCTGAGCATGCAGGCACTGGCAATTGCCCGTGGTTTTATTTCCCCAGGTACCTAGTGTAACACAGCCACTGCCTGACAGATCTAATCACAGGCAGGGTCTCTTTCGCAGTCACCCCAGAGTAAAAGCTCAGCGTGTTCCCAAGGAAATGACTGAAACATACAAATCAATTGCCCTTTTCTTTTCTTCTTTTTTGACCCCATTTTGAATGCAAGTATGAGGTTTGATAACAGTACCAGGAGAGGAGGTGGATTTTATATGTCCAGGGACTCATCAAAAGGAAAAAGACTACACAAAGATAGAAGCACTCAGCCTTGCACCAACCTCGAAGATTGCAACAGCCGCTCCTGAGAACAGCCAGGAACCCAATCAAACTCTCAAATGTCAGTGTCAGAATGGGGAAAAACATCCAGCACCCACTTCTCACTGCCTTTGGATGGGGTTTTTCATCACCGCACTGCTCCTTGCTGTTCACTGCCCATACTCCTAATTACCAGCTTCAGGGCCCCCGTTTATTACCATCACCACCCCCCGCCCCAGACTCTTTAAACCAATGTCACACATTTCATTTCTGTGTGTACTTCCAAGCCCAGCCCAAATGCCTCCTCATCTATCAGGTTTTACTAGGATGATCTCTTCTAAAATGTGTCTTTAACATGATCATCACCTATGTTTGTCTTACATTATGATTATTTTATGCATGTCTCATCTCTTCTATGCTGACAGCTTCTTGAGGGCAGGGTCAGCTTTTACATATTCTATAGCATGGCCTAGAGCTCGGTATATTGAAGGCACTGAATTTAAGTTTGCTTATTAAATAGGTGAAGTGGAACTGGAACTCACAGATATAAGTGACCTAATTTTGGGCCTTCAGGGATAAAATTTAATCATGAAAAGGCTTGAGGAAGACCTACTTGTTCCAGAAAGAGGCTAGTTAGACTATACTTGGGGCTTCCTGTTTTCTTGCCAGGAAGTAAAATGTTATTCTAAGAGTGGTGGTCCCAGAAGCCAGTCACATCTGCATGCTAGGTCAAACGGCATCATGCAGAGGCCAGGAAAAACATGTGTCCTGGAGGCAGACATATCTGTTTGGAATCTTGATCCTATGTCAACAGCCATATGACCATGGGAAATTTACCTCACTCCATCTATAAAGCAGGAGGGGTTGTTCCTACCTCACGGACAATATCAGAAGCAGCAGATGTTTGAAATGACTTGCACAGTGGCTACCACGTTGCCACCTTTTAACAAATGTTAATTTCCTTCTATTTTACTTTTCTTCTTCCTCTCCTGTCATGCTTCTAATATAATTTCTATTTCATATGCAGATTTTATTAAAGGAAACATGCTATACTTCTATTTTCTGACTACCCAATTATGGGGAAATGGGTCGCTATGTTTGTACCTGGTTAACTCAAAGTCTGGCCTCAGCTGAATGGAGTGGAAATTCTTTGCCATTTCAATTCCTCTCAAATAGAAATTTGGAAATAAAGCCTTGAGACACTGAACCAATTGATTATGAGTAACTTAAGACATCAGGTTATATAAAGCCAAGTTAGAAGGAGCCTCCACAGTTGCCCAAAGCCACTTATGACCTGAGTGGTAGTGCTTCATCATTTTTAAAGTATATTCTCTATTCACATTCAGGACTGAGGCCCCAGCTTTCATTATTTCTCACCTGGGCAACTGACTACATTGGTTGAATCTGTTTCAGTTTTTAGCCCACCTTGTGCCATTAGCTTCTTTGCAGCAACAGTGAGTGGTCCTTCTAGAATTAAATCTTGTGAGGCCTCTGGTCTTTCAGTAAATTCCTCCTTATCTATAACATTCTTTTCAAACTCTTCCAGAGAAAGACTAACAAGGATAGAAGCAACTAAAGACAACATGTAGCATGGGATCAGAGACAGAAGGGATGGAAGGGGCTCACCTCAACCTCAAGTCTCTTGTAGCATACACTGTCCTCATTGTCAATGGTCTACTTGCCAATTTCTTTCACTATCTGAAGGTGTATTATGATTCTCCAGAGATTTCACCAAAAACCATAAAATGCCTAGGAATAAATCTAACCAAAGAGGTGAAAAATCTATACACTGAAAATTATAGAAAGCTTATGAAAGAAATTGAAGACACACAAAAAATGGAAAAAAATTCCATGCTCCTGGATAGGAAGAACAAATATTGTTAAAATGTCGATACTACCCAAAGTAGTCTACATGTTCAATGCAATCCCTATCAAAGTAACACCAGCATACTTCACAGAGCTAGAACTAATAATCCTAAAATTTGTATGGAGCCAGAAAACACCCCGAATAGCCAAAGCAATCTTGAAAAAGAAAACCAAAGCAGGAAGCATCACAATCCCAGACTTCAAGCTATACTACAAAACTGTAATCATCAAGACAGTATGGTACGGCACAAGAACAGACACTCAGATGAATGGAACAGAATAGAGAACCCAGAAATGGACCCACAAACGTATGGCCAACTAATCTTTGACAAAACAGGAAAGAATATCCAATGGAATAAAGACAGTCTCTTCAGCAAGTGGTGCTGGGAAAACTGGACAGCGACATGCAGAAGAATGAACCTGGACCACTTTCTTATACCATACACAAAAATAAACTCAAAATGGATGAAAGACCTCAATGTAAGACAGGAAGCCATCAAAATCCTCAAGTAGAAAGCAGGCAAAAATCTCTTTGATCATGGCTGCAGCAACTTCTTACTCAACACATCTCCGGAGGCAAGGGAAACAAAAGCAAAAATGAACTATTGGGACCTCATCAAAATAAGAAGCTTCTGCACAGCAAAGGAAACAATCAGCAAAACTAAAAGTCAACTGACAGAATGGGAGAAGAGATTTGCAAATGACATACCAGATAAAGGGTTAGTATCCAAAATCTATGAAGAACTTATCAAACTCAACACCCAAAAAACAAATAATCCAGTGAAGAAATGGGCAAAAGACATGAATAGCCACTTCTCCAAAGAAGACATCCAGATGGCCAACCGACACATGAGAAAATGCTCAACACCACTCAGCATCAGGGAAATACAAATCAAAACCACAATGAGATACCACCTCACACCTGTCAGAATGGCTAACATTAACAACTCAAGACAACAACAGATGTTGGCAAGGATGCGGAGAAAGAGGATCTCTTTTGCATTGTTGGTGGGAATGCAAGCTGGTGCAGCCACTCTGGAAAACAGTATGGAGCTTCCTCAAAAAACTAAAAATAGAACTACCCTATGATCCAGCAATTGCACTACTAGGCATTTATCCAGGGGATACAGGTGCGCTGTTTCGAAGGGACACATGCACCCTCATGTTTATAGCAGCACTATCAACAACAGCCAAACTATGGAAAGAGCCCAAATGTCCATTGAAGGATGAATGGGTAAAGAAGATGTGATATATATACACACACACACACACACACACACACACACACAATGGAGTATTACTTAGCAATCAAAAAGGATGAAATCTTGCCATTTGCAACTATGTGGATGGAACTGGAGGGTATTACACTAAGTAAAATTAGTCAGTCATAGAAAGACTAAAATCATATGACTTCACTCATATGAGAACTTTAACAGACAAAACAGATGAACATAAGGGAAGGGAAACAAAAATAATATAAAAACAGGGAAGGGGGACAAAACAGAAGAGACTCATAAATATGGAGAACTGAAGGTTACTAGAAAGTCTGGGGAGGAGGGATGGGCTAAATGGGTAAGGGACACTAAGGAATCTACTCCTGAAATCATTGTTGCACTGTATACTAACTAATTTGGATGTAAATTTGAAAAAATGGAAAATAAAATTAAAAAAATAAAAAATAAAGTGAACATAAAAAAAAAAAAAGATTCTCCAGAGAAAGAGAACCAATAGGATATATATTGGTGGGGCGGGGGTGGGGGGGGCAGAAGTCATGATAAGGAATTGGTTAATATGATTGTGGAGACTAAGAAGTTCCACAGTCTGCCATTTGCAAGCTGGAGGTCCAGGAAAGCCAGTGATAATAGTTCCAGTCCAAGCCCATAGGCCTAAGAAGTAAGGGAGTTGATGGGTTTAATTTCTGGTCCAGATGCAGAAGACTGATGTTCCAGTTCAGTCAGGAAGAGTCAGCTGTTCCTTCCTCTACCTTTTTACTCTATTCAGACCCTCTACAACTTGGATGAGGCTTGCTCACATTGCGGAGGGCAATGTGCTTTACTCAGTCTATTGATGCAAATGTTAATCTCATCCAGAAACACCCTCACAGACACACTCATAAATAATGTTTAGTCCAATATCTGGGTACTCTGTGTCCCAGTAAAGTTGACACATAAAATTAACCATCACACAGGGAAATAGTGCTGTATGTATTGTCTTTTGCTTTTCCTTCTCATTTGTGTGTGTGTGTGTGTGTGTGTGTGTGCACGTGCAGCAGTGTGTCTGGGGATATAAGGCAAAATATACAGTGACAGCATTTATTACATTACTTTGACAGTCCTGGTTTGTAACATTGTCCTGGCATATTAATAAATAGGGCCAACTTTCACTCTCAATTAATAGGACCCACTTTCATTATGGATTTGGATGATAAAGTATATGGTCACTCTAGAGAAAATGACTGATAGTATTTTCTTCATTTTCCTATTACTGTTGTAACTTTCATGACATGTAAATGGTCTAAAGGTCTCAAACACAAATTCCCACAATTCATCCTCATCATTCAATTGCCAGGCATCAATTTGTTACAACAAAATATTTAATTTTGTTTTTCATTTGTTCATAGAATGCTTGAAATACCTCCAGAGAACCAGAAATTGTGGACATCTTTTAATCATTGAGGAGGACAATGAAATCCTTCACTTTATACAGGTTTCTACTGTTTGTTATATTTCTTTCTCTTCTGTGACAAAAAGAGCTGTTTGGTCCTTCGTTAGAAAATCATGACTCAGTGATTTCTCTGGTTAAACAAATATACATTTTGCAAAGTAGAATAAGTTTTCTACGCCACATCTCATTTCATTTCAGCTTTATCTTAAAAGATGAATATTCTCTCCACTGTATTTATGAAATAAGTTTTATCCATTTTATGTCCCCATTGAACATGCTGAGAAATTCAAAAGGGTTATGTTTTTTAAGGTGATACATTCTCAGAACATACTACAAAGGTAATTCAAGGGCGCCCGGTGGTCTTTATCTTTTCCCATCTGAGCACAGAAATCATTTGTGTATATATGCACATGTGTATTATTTTACACCTATTCAAACATTTTTTTAATGTTTGTTTATTTTGAGAAAGAGAGAGAGAGAGTGAGTGCCAGAGTGCATGTGTGAGCAAGGGAGGGAGAGAGAGAAGCAGAGAGAGAATGCCAAGCAGGCTCCAAACTGTCAGCACAGAGCCCGACATGGGGCTCAATTTCATGAACCGTGGGAGCACGACCTGAGCCAAAATCAAGTCGGATGCTTAACTGACTGAGCCACCCAGATGCCCCCAACATTTTAAAATTTATGTATCATTTTGAAAATGTTTATGGGGCGCCTGGGTGGCGCAGTCGGTTAAGCCACCGACTTCAGCCAGGTCATGATCTCGCGGTCCGTGAGTTCGAGCCCCGCGTCGGGCTCTGGGCTGATGGCTCGGAGCCTGGAGCCTGTTTCCGATTCTGTGTCTCCCTCTCTCTCTGCCCCTCGCCCGTTCATGCTCTGTCTCTCTCTGTCCCAAAAATAAAAAAAATAAAAAAAAAAAAAACGTTGAAAATGTTTATATTATGTCACCCCTTTGCAAATAAACATTTTAATACCAATACTTTCAACCTAAAAATAACATAGAAAAGACAAAACAACTACAGAACTGGCATCAGTGTTTTAAGAGACAGACATTAAAGAATGAAATTAACTTCAGTTTCTCAACTAGTTGTTCAAGAATAGGTTTCTGAGTACATTAAAAAGCAGTGTGCAATAATATCATTCAATAATGGCACCTTCTTTCAGCAGGACTGCCTCTTCTTGACCTCAACGAGATTTGGCCATTAACTCCCCTTCCCACCCTGTTACTTACATTTTACCTTTCAAGATGAGTTTTGATATTGAACTCAAAAGAAGTGTTAGGTATATTTTGTTTGCTTGAATTTTCATCATATTGATCCCATTTAAATTGTTCTTTTGAGTTCAAAAAGTTCAGATAATTGTCCTACAAAATTTTCGGGAATAAAAAAATTAATGTCAAATGCATATGTATTTGTGCATTTATGTTTAAAAGTCTTCTTACATAAGAGACACCAAAGTTTAAAACCCTTGAAGCAAAAAATTACACAAGGACAAGGTACGTATTTTAAGGAGCATTTAAGCACAAACTTTTAAAGCCAGCTTCTGAAATAAACGATTTGCTCACTAATTGTGGTTGGTTAGGTGCTACTATTTTTCTCCTGTGAAGGATATAGTGAGACAAGGCCATGACTTTCTTGATGGCCAGTGATTTCAGGTTATGCTAGATTTTGTTCATTTTTCAGAATTTTTACCATTTTCAAGTTAATGCTTAAAACTTTTTGTTTTTAACCACAGATAAATATTCTCAAGCCCAAGATCATTAAGCTTTAAAATAAATGAAAATAATAAGCTCCAAATCTCTCTCTCACACACACAAACACACAAACAAATAAGAATTTTCTATACTTTTATAGGGAATTCACTGGTAGGAAACAGAATTAAACACATTCTGTTTTGTAAACCCTGTTTTGTAATAAGTAAAACATTTGATCAAATGCAATTGGTAGGATCAAGTAGCTGCTTGTTGTTTTTGTGTGGTGTATCATCAAAATATTTTTGGAGTACAAACTTAAGACATTTTCTTCCTGTAAATTTATACTTCCAAAATGAAGGATGATGGCTTATCATGTCCCCTAACCTGTCATCATGTATCCCTGGCAATATCTGTAGCCTAGTTTGGGAAATAAGGACTCTATATGGTATACAGAATTCCTGCTCTCACTTTCATACCCCATTGTTAATTCCGGGCTTGCCACCTTACTTTCCAGCTCCAACTGTCTGAGATTTTTGTCACTGTAGTAGAGGCCATGGAGGCGATGGCTAAGAGCATGGTCTGCAAAGCCAGACTGTCTGGATAAGAATCTGAGGCATGCCACTCTCATGACCCTGGGCAAACAAACTACTTTACATCTCTGAGCCTGGTTTCTTTGGCTCTAAGATGAGGCTAATAATTATATACCTCATGGGGTTACTACTGTGAGCATGACATAAGCACATATGAGGAGCTTAGAACAGCGTCTATTTAAAAAGACTACCTAAGGGTTAGTTATTAATTCCCCTAATGATCTCAATGGCATTTTGCTTCCAAACCACTGTGCCTGGCTGTCACCTCTTCTGGGGCTCTTGCGTGACACTGGACCCTAGAGAGAGCCTTCTCATACCTCTGACTACCAGGCCAACTGGACCAGCGACCCCTGTGTTTTCCTTATCACCTTGAGTCATAACTGTCATTTGACTCATTTGTTTCCCCTAACAGACTAAGGGCAATGAAATAGCAAACTGAGTCTCGTTCACTCTTGGCGTTCCAGTGCAGAGCCCAAAGATGTGCATGTTTCACAAACTCATTAAATGATAGTTAACATTTCTTAGAAAACAGCAAAGGAGGCCACAGAGGGAAATGGGATTCCTTTTGGATTACACTGAAGGATGGATTTAAAAAAATTTTTTTTAAATTTTTTTTTTTTTACTTTACTTTTGAGAGAGAGAGACACACACACAGAATGCGAGTGGGGGAGGGGCAGAGAGAGAGGGAGACACAGAATCAGAAGCAGGCTCTAGGCTAAGCTGTCAGCACAGAGCCTGACGCAGGGCTTGAACTCACAAACCGCGAGATCACGACCTGAGCCGAAGTTGGATATTTAACCGACTTAGCCAACCAGGCTCCCCATGGCTGGATGTTCAAGGTTACCCTTTGGGGGGTGCACAAGTGGGCAAACTGATAGGTCCTCTGGGAGATTTATAATCTCTTCCTTAAGTTATAGGCCTTGGCCACACTGAATTTACCCACACATATCCAGTGTCCCTTGGAGGATGGCTCATATCCACCTCTTTCTGTGATCTTGCTGTCTTTCCTGGGTTTGGGCTACACGCTGTACTTACCCTGCTCTCCTCACTGCAATGCCAGATTCTCTGAGGTCTGAGGTATCCTACTAAGGGAAGGGCTGTTGGCCCTGATTCCTTTGGGCTGAGGAAGTACTGTTGGTGTTTTGGATCTCCACATAGAAAGGAACAGGCCTCTGAGAGCCAATCAAATTAGATTATAGCCCACCTGGGATCCCAAACTGCATGCAGCTGTGTGAGGCACCTCCCAAGAAGCTCAAGTCCAGAAGGGATAGGATTTGCAGCACTGCTGGACAAGCCTGACCTCTGCTCTCACTAAAAATGTAGCACAGTAGCAGGCAATCTCCCACCCAAAGTGCTGCCCCTCTAGAGCCTGAGGACTCCCAAGAGCAGGTATTTCTGAGCAGCTCAGCTACAGCCAGGGGGCCTAGGGAGAGGAGCTTGGAGCTTCTCAGAGAAAACAGGACCACACATCCGGCCTATCCACAATCTGGAGGTTTCCTTGGAGATTGTGATACACAAAGGAAGCTTGAAGGTAGATTCCTTGCCTGATAGTTCCTCTTCCCATTTCTGACAGATTGGGAGGTCTCACCTATTGTACCCAAGACCACCTTATTTCTTGAAAAGACAGCTGGTGACTGGGAATTGGATCAAAACCTAAGTTTTGGTGGTCCTGTTTTGTGCTTCTTTAGTCAGGGACTTGGTGTCTAAATGTTTCCCTTTTTATTTTGGGGACCTTAGGAGAAGGCAGAAAAATGCTAGTAGGGAATGCCAGTAGTTCAGTGTCTTTTTGTTCATCAGGATCACCTTCTAGTCTAACCACCACAAGGCACTCCATCTCTTCATTTGCAAGGGAGGAGGGGCAGGGGGAACAGACAGAAGAGGCAGAGCACGTGGAGAGTGGGGACAGGCTGGCGGGCATTCATCAGCCAAGCCTGTTCCTAGACTTTGTTGCAAAGAGGTCACCTGTTCTTCCTCCCAGGAAGTTCTCTGCTCTTTTGAGCCTGGGGAATATTTGGAAGCATTTCCTCAGGCCATTCTTTGAAAAGGGTGCCCCAAACTGGATTTCCTCCTTCTCCTCTCCAAATAAATGGGAGAGAGGACGGCTGTCCCAGGAATGATCTAACAGGTTTTGCAAGTTTTATGAGAGCATGCGAAAGCTCTTGCTCTTAGTAGCAGAAGCCTTGAGCTACCATGCTACTTTGCTTTCAGCATCCTCTATATCAGGTGTCCTGGGAACCAGATGTCAGCGCTGAATAGATGGGAAGTTTCCACAAAACGGCTGACTACCGTCCCTGGGTAACACAAGCTCTATCACTGTAAAGAAGACCTCTTGAAAGTTACACTTGATGTTTTAACAGGTCAGGCTTGCTCTAATTGTCTACTTGCTCTAATACAGATGTTTCAGACTCAGCAAGTCTATTCACAAAGAATCAGGGCCTAGCTCAGAGCCAGCACATAATCAGAAATCACAAAATGTTGGTGAACTGAGCTGAATTTGGACTTTCTTCCCTGTTGTTAACTCCGGGAATTTGAATATAAAAGCCAAACAAGAATGACATAAGAGTTTTTGCAATGTTCCAAGAGGTATCTGCACATACCCTATCTCCGGCCTAAGTTGCAGAATGCACCGATCGAACTTTTATGCTTTTAATTTGCTTTGGCACTAAATTATGAGTCAGGAGACCTCAATTTACATCCCAATCCTGCTTGCATAACCTTAAATAATTCACTTACTCTCTCTGAGCCTCAAAGAGTCATTGTGAAGCTCAAATGAGATAATGTGTGTGAAATCCGTTTGTAAATGGTAAACTACTCTGAAAGCAAAACTTGGGTACTACTATTATTATTAAAGTAATTAATGTGTGAGGAATGTATGAAGGAAAGGAATTTCCATTAGAAACCAGAGGTGGAAAAACATCAAATCCCCATATATCCCCATTTGGTCAACTTGAATCAAATTGCAATTTACATCGACATTGGTAAAGTCTCTAAGAGCATACTGTTGAAATATCTTCCTATAATTTTGAAAACAAACCTAAGTTTGATATGGTGCCATATGACAGCAGAATGAGCACAGGACTTAGAGTTGTAGGTCAACATGATTGTAGGAAACCTAGCGAGGTCACAAGAGAACTAGAAAGCCATTCTACAGTTTCTATTCTCTGTTGCTCTCTCTGGGACCACACGGTCTTTCATTTCCTCTTCTCCCTGCTTATCTGTTCCATTCTCCCTTTAGTGGACAGGCTTTCACTACCAGATTTTTGGGTTTTATTACCCATAACTTTACTTTACATGTCCCACAGCATTAAATCTGGAGTCATCTCTACATTACCATTTCTCAACCCTGCCTAAATGACATCTCCTTGGGAGAGACATTTTGATCCATTGAATCTAGGTTGGATGAATACCAATCCAAATGACTGTGGCTTTGGGTTGGAAGTCATTTGATAACTAGAGATGTATCTTCCAGGCTGTGGGCAGGGTGATATCTTTAAGAAAAGGATGATCTGGGCTGGAAGGAAACAGAGAACTCTTCCAGAACTCCAATGGTGATGCCACTGGCCTTTCCATTCCTGCAAACTCTGTTGCCTAGATCACATGAAGTGCTTTATTACTTTACTTTCACCTTACCCAATCTGTAAGTTCCTCAGGACAGGAGCCATGGCTTGTTCTATTCTGTAATCACCAGCATCCAGAATCATGCAGAACACACTGCAGGTACTCAGTGAAGCCTTGTTGGTTGATATAAAGTAATTGTTATCATTACATGTAAGGAGCACTTCACAGTATATATATCACATTTTTATATATCAATCCATTTGGTCGCACTATAATCCTGAATTATTATTACCCTCACTTACAAACGAGACACAAGCAATGTACGAGAATAGAAAGGGATGGAGCCTGAATTTAATTTTAGAAAAGGAGTGTCCAGATGCCTCTAGAATATCTAAATGGAGAAGTCCAAAAGGTAGTTAGATCTATGCTGTAGACAGAGGAGAGGATATTTGCTATTTGGATATCATATGCATAGAGATTACCTCTGCATAAAAACAACTGCAGTAGATGACCTGTCCAAAGATCTGTGTGTAGAGTGAGAATAGAAGACAGCCCAGAACAGATACCTGAGAAACATTAACATTAATCATGGGCAGGGAAGAGAAGAGACCCAAGAAATGGGAGAAAAACCAGGATAAATGGTGTTTTATAGAAGCCCCGAGAAGAAGCTTCTCAAAAAGGGAATGATCAACAGGGTCAGATCCTTTTAAGAGGCCAAGTGAGATAAGAACTGCAAGCTGCCCTTGGCAATTGCACCAGGAAGGTCATCAGTGACTTTGTCTAGCAATGTCAGGGTCGTGGCAGGAATGGAAGCAAAACATCAGTGGATGGAAAGGGAGTGGAGTTCTAGACAGAGGAACAGTGCATTTAGCCAACTCCTTTAAGAAGTTGACTGGGAAGGGGAGGGGAGAGATACAACTCTAGGTAGGGATTGAGTGAATATTTATTTTTTAAAGACGGGGGGGGGGGGTGGAATTTGAATCCATTTAAAGTCTCAAGGAGCCAGAAGAGAAGAAAGAATATGCAAATGCATTAGAGAGGGCACAGTGGTGGAACAAGGCCCTGAGGAGCAGAAGGAAAGAACAGCAGGTTCTGGTGGAAAACCTCACTCAGTTTAATAGAAGGGAAGAAAGAAAGGATGGACATGCAGGCTGTAAGTGTGCTGGGCTGGTGTAGGCACTAAGGAATTTCTGCTTTTTGTTTTCTCTGTATAAATGAGAAGCAAGAACATCTCTTAACAGTAAAGGATATGGTGGCTCAGGAGAGTGGAAATGATTTAGTTTTGTTTATTGAAACTGCCCACTGATACTACTGCCATCCTGTTGCCCATTCCCACTTGTCCTTTACTCTCCAATTCATTTATTCATTCCCTCATCCATTTATTAAGCAATTATTGAATGAACAGCTAGCTCTATGGCAGACCATGAGAAATGACCTGCAAGTACAGAGGGAAAAAACATGTTGGGCATGGCATAGGATGACTGACTATGGCTGCAGAGGAAAGTAACCTTTGCTTGACCCATAATAGGACAGGCCCAGTTACCTTGGCCTCTGGAATTTGCACATTAACAAAGTAGGCCACATAGCTACATCCTGATTAATCTGATTATGAGACATAAACACATTTCATGATCCATGGCATAAACAATCTTCCTTTCTCTACCCCCACAGAACCCAAATTTCTCTCTTCAAGCATATGGTTCTATTCGAGTTTCTGACACAGCTCCCTGTGACTCCCCTATGGAAGGGACTGCTAATTATCCCCCAATAGCCATCTCACTTTCCTCCATGGTAAGGGACTTTAACTACATCAATGGCTATGCCAGCTACAGAATATGCCCGGTCCCCTTCATGATTAGGTACCAGACAGTTCTGACCAGTGTCATATGAAGGAAAGTGATGTACATCCTTTACAGGTCAGTCCCTAAAGGTAAAGGACAGGCCATGCTTTGCCCATTTTCCCCTCTTCCTGGCTGGGATGAAGACGAAGTGGCTATTTGCCAATCTGGATGCTGCCGAGGAGGGATAGTGGAAAGACCTGGGCCAACTCATTGAGTTCTTCATTTACTACTCAGGACACACAACTCCATGTGGGATCAGCAGTGGCCTTAGCTGAGGGGAACCAGAGAATGGCTGGGAGACCATGATGCAATCCCATTTGGGACAATGGTGGTCATGAGTCTATTAACCTACCAGTGGGGAGCTTGAGTGGAAAAAGGAAGGAATTGTACTAGATGCCTTCACACTCAGAGTATCATTTAGTTCCTACACCAACCTTCTGGAATGTATATTATTATCTTCATTTTACAGATTGTGAACTTGAAAAGGTAAACTAAGGTGACCAAACGTGCAGCTGTTGAGCAGCACGCTGGGGTAACGCCTTTCTGTGAAGCATGTGGCTCTGTTCTTTCCCTTTCACTGTAAGGCTTCTTCATGCTCCTGTGAGGGCCCCAAGCTGCAAGGAGCTCCCTTTCATCAGCCCTGTGGCTTAGCAGGAGTGAGAGCTCAGTCTTCTTCCAGACCACAACATCCTGTGGCCATGTGTCCATCACGCACTGACGCCTTTGAGCCCCTGCATGTATAGTGTTGATAGGGCCGAGGGGAGGGGGAAAGAACAGAAACGCCCCCGGGCCAAGAACCCTTTACAATGGAGCCAGGTGCTATAAATTTCTCCAAATGCATGGCCCTTCTCCACACATGCACATCTGGAATGCCGTATAACCCCTTCCCTCTCCAGCCCCCTCTGCAATGATGACTTCCTGGAGCATTTTAATGACTCGCCATTATAAATAATATACTCTACCCTTTCTTGTTAAAAAAAAAAAAAAAGCCAGGGGTTTCTGCAAAACCAGCAAATTACTCCAAATCATAATTTCATCGAAAACACTGAAAAAAAAAAAAAACAAAAAAAAAAAAAACAAAACCTCTCATACCCTGAGGTAGGAATGGTTCAGGAGATTTATATCTTTCCTTGAACACACAGATTTATAACAGTGGATAATGTACATTCATTTCATCCATATTTATACCTGAATTGATGCGGAGTCTGGTATCCATTACTTTAATCTATGTAACTTGATCATCAGAAATCTGAACCATAATTTTAACACGTATTACAAAGAGTTTCTTTTGGGCTTAAAGGAAAATGACGACAGAGAAGAAAAGCCATTAAGAGCCAGCTGCAGTCACTTACTTGTGCAGCACTTCCTTCTGCAATGCGTGTAGGTACCCCTCCCCATTTCCCATCCCTTAGCTTCCTGGACATGCAACCACTCCCAGGTTGAGCCCCTAGCACTCACTGTACCAGGACTGGAGGGAAGAGAAAGAAGCGATGGGCAGGGCAATTAGGAGGAAATTCATGTAAAGAAATCTCTGATATCATGGCCAACCTAGAGCTCACACAGAGGCAGTGGTAATGGGCCGGTAGTAAGTAGCCTCTAGTCACTTAGGAGAAGTGAAAAAAATGCAGGGTCTGATCAAAGCTTCCTTCTGACAGACAGTGGAAATTAAACCCAGATACTAGTTCTCAAACAGCATTGCTGGCACTCAGCACATGGTTCCTGTCCAACTTCTGAGCACCAAACATTGGGCTGGCTTAAAATTCCAAATGCCTGCCCTGGACTGAAGCCAAGTAGTGGATTTTTGAGAGACCTGGGCCCCAGGATTATGTTGGGCGTAAGATGAGGAAACAAGGCCCTGGAACCTCACTATGGCAGCTGTGGGTCAGAGAACTTCCTTGGGTACCATCCCTGGGATTTCCTAAAGTCATGTAAGCACCAGGAGGGCAAATCTTTTTGTCTGCTTTGTTTACTGGTGTCATCGGGGCTGGTACTAAGTAGGTGCTTTATAAATATTTGTTGAATGAAAGGGCTTCGTTACAAACCATTCCAGAGCTACAAACTGCAGTGTGAGTAGATATTGTCCAATGGCAAAGGATGAAAGCTATGAGATTTTATGAAATCAGGGCATGGTTAAAAGGGAGTAATAAGCAATTAAACCTATTACTTTCCATTCTTAATATCTCTCAAACTCTCTTTCATTCTTTATTATATATATGTCATAATAATGGCTCCTATTTTAGAAACACTTCAACATTCTTTTTTTTTTAATATTTTTTTAACATTTATTTATTTTTGAGACAGACAGAGAGAGAGAGCATGAACAGGGGAGGGTCAGAGAGAGAGGGAGACACAGAATCCGAAGCAGGCTCCGGACTCTGAGCTGTCAGCACAGGGCCTGACGCGGGGCTCGAACCCACGGACCGCGGGATCACGACCTGAGCCGAAGTCCGACGCTTAACCGACTGAGCCATCCAGGCGCCCCAGAAACACTTCAACATTCTAAAGCATGATGTCATTCGAAGTTCATGGTGATCCTGTGACAGAATTATAACAACTGTTCCCATTTCACAGATGAGGAAGATAAGAAGCAGAGTTTCCATAACCTGCCTTGTGCTACTGGCTATGAGCAGGAAGCGTTAGGCTTTGAGCATTGCCATCTTTTGATTCCTGGTCCCAAGTTCTTTCTTATACACCACACCACAGTGGTGTGTTCCTGGCAAGGGTGAAGGGCAGAGTGAGTAAGGAGGGCGTTTGCAGAGTGGCTCGAAACAGCTGATCTGGCCCCAGTCAGAACCCAGGAAGAGACTGCCAACCCACAAATCACTAGGGCTGCTAAGTGCATTTCTCTAGAGCCTCCTGAGGGTGGTTTTAGATTTGACTATGCCTCAAGGGAACAAATTCCAGCTGTCTGGTCTTTGAAGTCAGATAGGACAATAATCTGACCTCATATTTTGCTGGTGTAAACTGATTTTTTTAAAAAAGGAAACCTACCTCTGGAAAGGGGATTAATACAACTTTTGCTTTATTGGCATTAAGTTTTTCACTGTAAGAATGCCTCTCTCTCTATATGCACATATGTACATTATACAAACACACATATATACATATAACATATCTATATATAATAAACTACATATTATAAATAAATTTTTTAAAATTATAACCAAGATAAAGTAGTATTGTCTTTCAGAAGGAGAAGGCTTCCAATTATAACCTGTCCTTCAGACAACTGGGCTTCTTGAGAGAGCCCCAGGAAAGGGGGGGAGGGACACCCAGTTTTCACACACCAAGTTGCAGGCACTGTTAGAGGAATGCAGTGGAAGTTCCTAACAGTCAGCCCTGCCATATCTGGATCATTACTCCTGTTTGTAAAACAGGACACTAAGGGTCAGAGAATTTGTGTCTTGGCTGAGGTCCCACATACTGTGAGGCAATACAGATGTGCAGAAGCCCAGACAAGAGTGTGTGCCCATCCAATCTATCCTCACCAGGAACACATTTCTACCAGTTGCCTCTGGAAAACAGGAGAGTCTGAATCCTAAACAACTTTTAAAAATTTATTTTAGCTACTACCCTTGGATAGCTTCTTCAAACATTTTCTCTTTTCTCCCCAGCCAGATGTGAGCTTTTCTTCCTTTGAACCTCAAGTTACTACATTATTTCAATTTTATGGAATTTATAGAAATTTATAGAAAACTTTTGTACACATTTGACTGGGCACTAATCCCGTGAAACACTGTGAATCCTGCCATCACTCCATCACCACTAAATAGATGAACTTGCCCCAGGAAAGACCAGTGATTTAGCCAAGATCAAACCATGAGCCTGAGCTGACCCTTGCACTAGGCAGTTCTGTGGCCCCAAATCCAGAGCAATCCCTGCGGCTTCAAGAACCATTATACTTTGTAGTTACCGAAATTGAAAGGACAGAATGTGTTACATTTCTCTTAATCATTTTTATATGACTCCAATGGGCTAATGAAACAGCAAGCTTTTATTGTGCGTTTGCTGTGTGCCCAGAACTGATCCGCAGAATTAGATGACAGAACCGTTGGCCACAGCCCCTGCCTTCAAGGGCTTAACAATGGAGCTGGGAGGTGTAATGGCAATCACCTGTGTCACCTGGGCCCCGGCTGGTCTGGTGCACTCTTAAATGTCCACGAGACCGACCAGGTTCCCCGTGTCTCTGCATCTCCAGAGGCTTGGCTCAGTTCTACTGTTCAGCAGGCCAGAGCTCCTGCACACAGCTGTGCCCATCTTGGCCACACCTGCTGGGCACCTGTAAAACGGCGGACATCTGGCCCAGCCAAAGCCCTGAAGCTCCCCACTGATTCCACACCCAGCCACCCACTCTCTTCTATTCCCCTACCCACTGAATTTCCACTTTATTCTTCTACTCCATTCATTGGATTTGGACTTGACCAACAGTGCTATAAAATTTTCATTTATTAAGTCGTGATTACAGGCCAGGCATAGTGCTAGATACTTAATACTTGCTCTCTTCAATCCCCACAACAGCTATGGGAATGAGGAGAATTGTGGTCTCTATATTACTAACAAGGAAATGAAGGCTCAAGCAAGGCAAGGTTAAGAAAATTGCCTGAGGTCACGGCAGGCAATTTGAGCCTGAAAGCTAATCAGGAAGTGCAGACAAACCCCGAATAACAGGGAGGACTGGTTGTGTGTATTAATATTAAAAAAAAAATACTTTCATAAAATAATCTTGCTTTTCCCAAGATGTCAGGGATCTGACATAAATTTAAGAATAGCTCCCACATTAGAATATACTTTAAGACTCATGGGCCCGGAAAAACATAAAATAGGAATATAAACACATTTTGATGTTACCAGAGAATATTTTTTTTAATCTCTTCAGTAGCTCTCAACTACTTATACCAAAAAAAAAAAAAAAAAACAACAAAACCCTTCCATTACACACATTTACTATGTGCTAGATTCTTCACATATAAAACCTCACAATTAATTTCCCATTTTATAGAAGGGCTGTTTGTATACAATACACACATATATATTTATATGTTATAGATACAAATATATGTTCCTGTGCATTTAATGTGTAGGTGAAATAAATGGCCTGAGCTCAACCTTAAAATGATAAAAATGGGATTTGAACAGAGCTTTCTTGACTCCAAACACTGTTGGGGCTCTATCCACTAAATCACTGCCTCTCCATTTTGCTTACATACTGAAATCACCTAGGAGTTCATAAAATTCTCACTTTTGGGGTCCCGTGCCCTGAGATTCTGAGATGATTGGTCTGGGGGGGGGAGCCTGAGCACAAGGGCTTTTAAAAGCTCCCCAGATGATTCTAATGTACTCCTAAATTGAGAACCACAATTCAAGCCATCATTCCATATATCAGTTTCTTATGGTTACTGTGACAAGTTACCACAAATGTAATGGTTCAAAACAAGATACATTTGGAAGTCCCACATAGGTCATACTGGGCTAAAGTCAAGGTGTCTGCAGGGCTGTGTTCCTATCTGGAGGCTGTGGGAGAGAATCCATTTCTTGCCGTTTCTAGCTCTGGAGGCTGCCCACATTCCTTAGCTAGGAGCCCTCTTCCTCTATCTTCAAAGCCAGCAACAGCAGGTCAAGTCTTTCTCATCTAGCATCACTCTGACCTCTTTTGTCTCCCTTTCCCCCCTTTAAGGACCTTTGTGATTACACTGGGCCCATTCAGGTTATCCATGATAATCCTCCCTCTTTCAAAATCAGATGACTGACAACCTTAGGTATATCTGATACCTAATTCCTCTTTGCCATGCAAAGTAACATAACCACAGGTTCTGGGAGTATGAAATGGACATCTTCAGGGGCCCCAATTCTGTCTACTGCAATTGGCTAGCAATTTTAAATGTAAAGAATCAGGGTTTCCCTTCTGTTGCAGCTGCTCACGGTGGGGAAAGCCAGTGAGTAGTGTGTTCTTGTACAGAAGTCAAGTCGTAGCTGCTGGGTATATGAAAACATCTCCCTTCTGTTCCCCTCGCTCTTCTTTCCCACTAGTAAGAAGAGCAGTGAGAGCCTGTCATTCTCTGGGCTTCCCACAGCTGCTGTCACACCACTTGAAAACAGAGCCCAGGTGACCAGCATTCCCAATCCGTCCCGGGACGAGGCAATATGTAAGCTGCCATATGCTCCAGTGGGTTCTGCCTGACGCTGAGCAGGTGTGTGGCATCCGGGCCAAGCATGTGGAGGGTGGCAGATTCACAGAGGGGAGGTACCATTTTCAATTTACCAGAGAAGACCTGGGAAATGACAGGGCTGGGTGTGTTTGCCTCTCTCGTGCTTCCCCATCGTTTCTTAAGAAATCCAGGATGGTTCTGGTTTTCATTCTGAAAAATCCAAGGAAGCACTTTGAACATGATGCTCGTGCTGATTTAAAAATGATTCTCCGAGTTCTCCAACATTCAGAATCCATCAATTATCAAGATGCAGAAGCCTCCAAATATTTATAATGACAGCACTATCATTATGTTAAGTTATTATGACAAGAAGGGGGAGGAAAGGAGTTTAACCTCAGTCAAGGTGTGTGCGTCTGGGTGTGTGTGTTTTCTGTGCATCAATTTAGGATTCCGGTAACAAGTCTGCAATCAATCGCACTTTCTCAGAGACCACTGCACTTCTGTACCTGAGCATCTTTATTTCTAAATACGTTTTATCTGCAAATTACTTTTTTTAAAAATCTTTATTTACTTTTTAAGAGAGAGAGAAAGACAGAGTGCGAGTGGGGGAGGACCAGAGAGAGGGAGACACAGAACCTGGAGCAAGCTTCAGGCTCTGACCTGTCAGCACAGAGCCGGATGTGGGGCTCGTACTCACAAACTACGAGATCATGACCTGAGCTGAAGTCAGATGCTCAACCGACTGAGCCACCCAGGCGCCCCTCTGCAAATTACTTTTTAAATGAAATGTATCATCTCTGATGGTGGGTGAGGGGAGGAGAAGAAAAGCAAAAACTAAATGAATGGTACTTCATGAGCAACCAAAGTTGAGTTAACTGACATTGGCTCCCACGAATTCATCTTAATCAACGTTATTGCCTCTGCTCCCGTAAAAATGAGGGATTGGGACATATAAAATATGCTATTAACTTTTACCAAAAAATAAGCGGTTTAGATCATTTATTTCCATAAAATGGCCCTATGCATCATATGTCAAGCTGGTGTATTTTCTGTGTGACTGACTTTGGAGACTGAGTTGACAATCTAAGTTCTAATTATTTGCACCCTTCTCAGTCTGTTATTGCAGGACACAGGACTTTCCCAGAGGAGTGTCAGAAAGGACGTTATGTGGGCTGACGGGACGCAGCTGAAAAAAGATCCACTGGGCTTTTTAATGCAGATGATGCACAGCGCTGAGAGGAGCCAAAGGGGATCGAAGACCCCTGATTGGAAGGTTCGAGTGTGTTCCATCTGTTACTCCTCTAGCTTTCCATTAATGCTGTGTAAAGGCAAGCAGAGTTACAGCTGGTGAAAAGGTATCTGCTTGACAGGCCCAAGGCCTGACTCTCTTCTCCCCTGGCAGGGTCAGATGTTCACAAGGGCCGTGCAAATGTCCACCTTCAATTTCAGGTCAAAATGCAGTTAAGCGCTCTTGCGTGGTCAGGGAATAAAAGCACCACCTTGCTCCATCAGATGACCTTGGGTTTACGACCCAGCATTCCTACTTCCTCACAGGGGCGGGTGGGGGGGGTCCATCAGAACATTAGTTAAACTAAAGGTTAGTGTCCTTATCTGAAATAAAATGGAAATTTAATAATATACATTCCAGTGCTATAGTGAGATGTATCTGTGGGACTTTGGTAAGTATTAAATTTCTTCCTCTATATTATGTACACTATGTGTGGATGAAGAAAAGAAAATTAAAAAGAGGCAGCTGGTTTTATACTTTTGGTGATTTAAAAAATGGAATATTCATGCAAAAGACAGAGAGAGAGAGAGAGAGAGAGAGAGAGAGAGACCTCACCTAGAACTTTCAAATGCATTGGGTCCTATTTCCAGCATATTTTTTTCTTCATAGTTTAAAGAGCACAGATCTAGAGCCAGAATGCCTCAATTGGAATTGTAGTGCTACCACTCACTGCCTATGCAATCTTGGACAAGTAATTTAAGTTCTCTGTGCTTCAGTTTTATGATCCATAACATGGTGATGATAGTAATTACTTCATAGGATTGTTAGGAGAATCAGATCAATTAATACATGTAAAGCACTTAGAGTAGTTCTTGCTACTTAGTGTTGCTTATTGTTATTTTTAAAAATATTTTATTTTATTTATTTTTTTTCAACGTTTATTTATTTTTGGGACAGAGAGAGACAGAGCATGAATGGGGGAGGGACAGAGAGAGAGGGAGACACAGAATCGGAAACAGGCTCCAGGCTCTGAGCCATCAGCCCAGAGCCCGACGTGGGGCTCGAACTCACGGACCGCGAGATCGTGACCTGGCTGAAGTCGGATGCTTAACCGACTGCGCCACCCAGGCGCCCCAAAAATATTTTAACGCTATTATCTCTACCATTCCATCCTCCTTGCCTAGCTCCATACTTAGGCCATTCACTCAGTCCCACTAGGAAGGGGCTGTTTTGGAAAGGCAATAAGAGTCTCTCGTTGGTCTTTGATTTTCAAATGCCTAGCTGTCAGGGAAACAGAAATGACTCAGAGCAAAGTCAAAATTATGAATAAGGCTTCCTGCTGCAAGGCTAGAACAGTGTTCTTGAGGGGGAACAGAGAAGGTAATGGAGGGAAAGTTAAGTGTAGTAGACATAAGTGGATATCTAGAACACATCCCACCACCTGACTTCACTGACCCATTATGGGCTGAGGACCAGCGATAGAAGGAATGAAGGGAGCCCTAGAACATTCATGGAATGCAAGAGCAGAGGAGACCTGTGCTTCCTTTCAGGTTGGAATCCTCAGAAGAGGCAAGACCCTGAAGAAGGAGCAGCTGTGCTGTGTATCCAAGCAGACAGGCCTGGGAGAACTTCACAAACATTTTCCATACCATAGCCTGCTAGAGACAATGATTCCTTTGCATCTGAGAGGTAGACCAAATTATCAACTAGAAAAAGGCAGACCTGAAGGAGACTTGAGAAAAAGATAGAATAACTCCTGGTGATCTGTGTGGACTGAAGTTCAAAGATCAGATGGCACGGACGAATGTTTCAACAGATGTCAGCATGGACAGATGACACCGAGGGCCACACACCCTCTAATCCCAGACCATAGCAGCACAGTGACTCCCTTGAACTTGGATGCACCTCAGGGAAAAAGAGCAGGTAATCGTCAATTGGCTGAAATTAAATTTCCACTCTTTGGATCTTTAAATAGAACCTAAATTGGGTTTCAGAAAATTTTTGAAGAAGTTCTTCCTCTTACACACTGGAGTTTACAGAGCAAGACTCACACATGTAAAAGGATTTAAATACAGTACGGTTTTAAATTGATGACTGGATGAGCTATTTTTGTATAATATTTTATGTTTTTATTTATTTTTGAGAGAGAGGGGGAGAGAGAGAGAGAGAGAGGGCAAGCACGTGAGTAGGGTAGGGGGAGAGGGGGAGAGGGGGAGAGAGAGAGAGAGAGAGAGAGAGAGAGAGAGAGAGAGAGAGAGAGAGAGAGAGAGAGGATCCAAAGCAGGCTCAGTGCTGACAGCAGAGAGCCCAATGCAGGGCTCAAACTCATGAACCGTGAGATCATGACCTGATCTAAAGTTCAACGCTTAACTGACTGAGCCACCACCCAGGCGCCCTGAGCTATTTATTTTTAATTTAAAGTGATTTTCTTAAATTATAGAGATCTCTGAACTATCCACATGTGGATTTAGTAATCTTACCTATTGAAACACATTTTTTAAAACTTACTGTGTAATAGTCCAAATATACATGTAAAGAGAAATATAATGAATCCCCACATGCCCATTTCCATCTTCAACAAATATCAAATCAGAGTCATTCTTGTTCTTTCAACCCTCCCACATAACTCCACCCACCAAGCCCCTATATTATTTTGAGTCAAACTGCTAACATCATATTATTTCCTTAGCTCAGTAAGTACCCCTAAAAATAAGAATTCTTTTAAAGAACATAAGCTATTATACCATGAATCTACATAAATGTTTGTAATAATTCCTTACTATCATTAAAAATCCAGTCTGGTATTTCTAATTTTCTCATAAATATATTCTTACAATTTGTTTTGTTGAATCAAGATCCAAACAATTTCCATACACTGAATTTTCTGGATTTCTTAGGTGTTTTTTAAAGTTTAGCTTCTCCCTTCTCTTTTCCTTACAATTAATTGTTTCCCTTACAATTAATTTTAACGAAATCAAGTCATTTGTGCTGTTCTGCAGTATTTCTCACATTCCAGATTTTGTTGATTGCTGACTCTATCTATGGTAATATTTAACATGTCCCTCTACCACTGTATTTCCTTTAAAATGATAGTTACAGCCAGAAGTTTGATCAGACTTAGGTTGATGGTTTGACAAAAAAGACTTCGTTGAACGTATTTCGTAATTCCAACAGGAGGCACATAGTGTCTGCTTTTTGTGATGTTAGTAGTCATTGATTATAATTACCTAGATCCACTATTTTATTAGAGGCTTACAAAATGGTAATTTTCTAATTCTTTCCTCCTTCATTTGCTACTTTCATAAAAATAAGCCTCAAGATATTTGGTTGACCTGAGGTTGTGTAGGAAAAGCAGGTAGAATATTTCTTTCTCTATTTACCAGTTTTCAGAAAAATAAGAATTGGTTCTTTAGCACACTGCAAAGGTTGCCAGTAACTTTTTTCCTTTTAAAATATTATTATGTTAGTTGGGTGCCTGGGTGGCTCAGTCAGTTATGCATCTGACTCTTCATTTTAGCTCAGGCCATGATCTCATGGTTCATGAGTTTAAGCCCTGTCCCCGGCTCTGCGCTGACAGTGCAGTCAGCTTAGGATTCTCTTTATCCCTCTCTTTCCTCCCCTCCCTACTCATGCTTTCTCTCTCTCAAAATTAACAAACATTAAAAAAATATATACCTTTGGAGCACCTGGGTGGCTCAGTCAGTTAAGCATCCGACTTCAGTTCAGGTCATGATCTTATGGGTTTGTGAGTTCAAGCCCCATGTCACACTCTGTGCTGACAACTCAGAGCTTGGAGCCTGCTTCAGATTCTGTGTCTCCCTCTCTGCCCCTTCTCCGTCAGCCCCATAGTGCTCTCTCTTTCTCTCTCTCTCAAAAATAAACATTAAAAAAATTTTTTTTAATATGTCATTAAGTGGTACCTGGGTGGCTCAGTGACTTAAGCATCCAGCTCTTGACTTTGGCTCGGTTCATGATCTCATGATTCCTGAGTTTGAGCCCCACACCTGGCTCGCTGCTGTCAGAGCAGAGCCCGCTTCAGATCTTGTCCCCCCCCCTGCCCTCCCCCCTTGTACTCTTTCTCTCTCTCAAAAATAAATATTAAAAAAGAAAAAATGTATCATTATGTTACATTGTGTTTTCACATCTTAATGTATTTTCCACATCTTAATGTATTTAACATTTATTTATTTTTGAGAGAGTCAGAGACAGAGTGCGAGGGGGGAGGAGCAGAGGGAGAGAGGGAGACACAGAATCTGAAGCAGGCTCCAGGCTCTGAGCTGCCAGCACAGGGCCTGATGTGGGACTTGAACTCACAAACTGCGAGATCATGACCTGAGCTGAAGTCGGCACCTAACCGACTGAGCCACCAAGGCGCCCCAATCACATCTTAATGTATTTTAATCCATGAATTTATTATTCTTATGGATGCTCAAATTGCTTCATCTTGGTCCAGGGGGAATCTGTTCACACTGGCTCCACTGGCTCCTGAGTCCTTTTGGCATGACCCTAGTAGTTTTTATTTTTTTATTTTTTATTTTTTTTAAATTTTTTTTTCAACGTTTTTTATTTATTTTTGGGACAGAGAGAGACAGAGCATGAACGGGGGAGGGGCAGAGAGGGAGGGGCAGAGAGAGAGGGAGACACAGAATCGGAAACAGGCTCCAGGCTCCGAGCCATCAGCCCAGAGCCCGACGCGGGGCTCGAACTCACGGAGCGCGAGATCGTGACCTGGCTGAAGTCGGACGCTTAACCGACTGCGCCACCCAGGCGCCCCGACCCTAGTAGTTTTTAGTAGCTTCCTTATTTTCTGATATAAGGTGTTCCAAGCTCATCTTGTATATATCCTGTCACAGACCTGGAATCAGCCATTTCTCCAAACAGCCATGCTTCCTCTAGTAGAGAAAGATATTTACATAACATAGTTTGGATGTTGGTGGTGCTTTTGCTACTGGATTTGTTATTACTTTTAAGTCTTTTCAGGTACAATGCGATATGTCACAAGTACATCCTGATATTTCCTATTACAAATTTATAGGGGTTTAAATTCTTTGATTTTATATCTCTTTTTCTTCTATAATAAAAATCTTAGGTTCTAATGACAGTGATTATGTTAAAGTGATATTGCTTTATTATATCATGTTAACTATATATAATACATTATGTACAGAATAGTTTTAGAATAACAATATCAATATTATGACTCAAAATATTACTATACCAAACAGTTTTGGATTTTCTAGTTTTGGTGTTTTTATTTTTTGTCCTTAGGGTACATGCCACTAAGGATATATAGACAAATTACCCTGTTTTAAATCACTTGAAGATGTTCCTCTCTATAGGATCATGCCAACAAATGTATACCAAGTTTTTCAAATTTTTTTTCTGCTTCTGGGAAATTTTTTTCTTTTTTCATTTTAAAAAATTTATTTTGCTTTATAACTGTGGAAATAAGGTTTATTCAGAGAAGTCTAGTTTCTCACCCCACCCTTTTTACTGTTCAGTCTCTATGCTTTACTTTTCAATTTCATCTTTATATAATCAATATGATGCACATAAAGTGAATAGTCTATTGTTTTAAATATTCAGTAAGTGGCAGTTATCATTATGGGAAAGGCATGTGACTAGTTACTGTCTCTGAAGTTTTCAAATTTGAATACTCTCTACCATAATCTCAAGAGTGGTAACTTCTGGTCTGGATCGAATACTGGTTTGTATATCTAAGTAATCTAAAACTGCTTCTTCAGAAACATTAAGGTTTTACTTCAGTGCAGATGTATTGCGGCTTTCCTCTGGTGACTTAAATAAAGTGGGCAGGAAAATTGTAAAAATGAAAAAAAAAAAATTCCAAGCTTCGATGTTAGAAAATCCTGGTTTCAAATCTCAGATTTGCCATTTGCTGTTTTGTGGGATACATTTCTTATCCTCTCTGAGCCTAATTTCCCATATACATAATGGTGGTGATAACATCCGATGTCGGTATTGCAAGAATGAAACAAACTGCTGTATGGAAAGTAAACTACGCAATACCTGGGGTATACTGGTTTTCAAGAAAAGTTTGTTCCATTTCCTCTTTTTTAACTTAATCTATACTATAACCATCCTAGCTGTAATTGAGAGCACATAGATTTTTCTTTGATCAGCATTTACCAAATTTCTGTTCTGTTTGCTTTTTCCAGAGGAGTCATTCCTGTACCACATTTCATCCATTTTCATGCTCCAGATTTGCCCTTCACCCTTCTCCACTCTGCTCTTTGCCTGTGGACGCTGACCTGTATAGAATGTATCAAGGGGCTCCTGTACCCTCTACCTATCTGTTTGAATTTGGTCAATGGGAGCTCCAGCAGGACATTTGAGAGTTTATCAAGAAATTTATTCCTCTATATCCCTTCCTGTAGGGGTGCTACTCCTTGACTGGTTCCTCTCTGGAAGTCTTGCACAGTCTCTTGTTGATTTCTCTAAATTCTGCCCACTCCTTTGTAAATAGTCCCTTTATTAAAATCATGTCAATTACCCAGTTCACAAGGTGCCATCTGTTTGATGCCAGGACCTTGATTTTTTTAAATATATAATTTATTATCAAATCGGTTTCCATACAATGCCCAGTGCTCATCCCAACAGCTGCCTTCCTCAATCCCCATCACCCACCTTCCCCACCCTCCCATCCCCCATCAACCCTCAGTTTATTCTCAGTTTTTAAGAGTCTCTTATGGTTTGCCTCCCCCCCTAACTTTTTTTCCCCTTCCCCTCCCCTATGGTCTTCTGCAGGACCCTGATCGATACAAAGAAATACTACTGAGATTGTTAGTCTAAGGTGCACATTTTGCCTCAATTCCTTCAGTTCTAAAGTCTTAAACTCACATAAATTTAAATTATTGAAAAGAAAAACACCTAAACTTCAGTAAATTATTCCAAATAGCAAGTCACTCACTGAGTTTTGCTTTAACCTCTATGTCCTCAGCTTTTAACCAAAGGTCAATACAGGAAATGGTCACATGCCATCTCCGTTCCTGTATCTTCAGTAAGTGTGCTGTTGCAAACATCATCTATTATTGTGGCTAATATCCCCGACATGGTGACATGGGAAGAGCACAAGACTTGGAGGTAAAAGATATAGGCTGGCACTCTTGCTCAATAAGAGTCACAAAACTATATTTTTCTGAGCCTCAATCTACTTTCTGTAAAATGAGACACAAATACTTACAGACTTGTATCAAAAAAAAAAAAAAAAAAAAAAAAGAAGCAAGAGACCTTTATAAAAAGCTCCATAAGGGGCGCCTGGGTGGCTCAGTTGGTTAAACATCTGACACTTGATTTCAGCTCAGGTCACGATCTCATGGGTTCGTGAGATTGAGCCCCATGTAAGGCTCTGTGCTGACAGTGCTGAGTCTGCTTGGGATTCATTCTCTCTCTCTCTCTCTCTCCCTCTCTGCCCCTCTCCCACTCGTGCGTGTGCACACACACACACACAAACTCTCTCTCTCTCTCTCTCTCTCTCTCTCTCTCAAAATAAATAAACATTAAAAAAATAAAGAGCTCTGTAAATATTCATGCATAGTATGAGTATATTAAATTTCTTTAAAAATTCAGCACAAAGGTTTTCCTTACTAAAGAAGGGCTGTGCTTCCTTTATTCTGTTGAAAAGAAGTATATGACTCACTGTGACTCAATTTTTTTTTGGTTTTAGTTGATAAGAAATGCACAATTAACTGTAATGTTTCATTATAATGAGCATATTTTACTAGTGTTTATATGCATATTTTTACTTCCCTCTACTTGATATTTATTTATTTGTACTTTGATGATAGTTTGGTATATGTATGTTATATTTTAAGGTACATCAAACTATTTTTTTGGAAGAAGATAAGAGCTAAACAAACAAGCCAATACAATGTTTAGAAAAGAACAATTTGTCCACAAACATACTGCCTCTTAGGTGAAAGACTCTTGTTCATCTTTTTGCAACATTCCTCTTTAATTCTGCACCCAAACAATATTATAGTGATGGTTCTAACCTCCTATGTTGATGATTTATAATCTATAAATCAGCAATATTCACATGTGCTTACCTATAAAAAGATATGAATAGATATGCTATATTATACATAGCAATCCATATACTACAGTTTCTTGGCAAAAGAAGAATAGGAGAAAGGAAAGGAAGAAAATGAGGAAGAAGAGAGGGAGGGAGAAGAGGAGAAGGTGTATATGGAGGAGGACATTACTTTCTTCCTAGAATTTTTGTGTCCATTTCAGCATTTTCTCAATGTTCCTTCCCTCGTAAGATTTGAGAATTGTTCCCATCAGTACAGTACCTCAATAAAAGAACATTCGTGTTCTTTTATTGATTCCTATCCACCATATGACTTTGTTTATGAATATTCTGTCCTTATTCGAAGAAAGGGAAAATCAATTCAGATCTCTCCCAGTCACGACTACTTCCCGGAGACCACAGGCTTTCTCCAAGCCAAATCCAGGGCTTATGAGACACCATCCCCTAACTTGTGAATCAACAGGACAGAAGCTAGATAATAAGCTTTATATGTTAGAATAAAGTGAGATTCTTGAGCTACAGAACTACTACCTTGTTTCAGGCAAAAGAAAGATTTCAAGTAAAGAGCAAGTATAAATGTGTCTATTGTGAAAAAGAAAAATACAACTGAAACAGTTGTAAGTCCAAGAGGAGACGGTAGATTTTTAAACACACTCTTCAGGCCAAACAAAGATCTTATTTGTGTATGATCAAGTATGATTTACCAAGCAAGGGGGCTCACTGTCCTACCTGAAACATCCTTTTCAAAGACACCTGCAGTACTATTATGCTACGTAAAGCACCAGGTCATTAAGGGCTCTGTCAATCAAGTGATTGATTCCTCCAGATACAGCTAGTGAATAAAGAAGGCACTTCTCAGTTTCAGACTGAAAGTCACACTCCACCTGCTCCAAGCCCTGGGGTTTTGAGAAAAGGAGAAGTTAACCTAATCTACTTCCATGCTAAAAGAAGCATTTGGTTCTTAAAGCCAGACTTTGGGACTTCTTTTGTCTAAGCAGAAGCTGATTCTTCAGGAATATCTGAAAAACACTTCTGGATTCCTTTATCTCTTCATCATAGGATGATCTGGGGTAGATAAATATGGTAACATGTACCATATTTAAAAATAAATAAATAAATAAATAAATAAATAAATAAATAAAACTCTAATGCTTCTGAAACTGCAGCTAAATAACTAAACCCTAGAAAAGTTCTGATTACTTGCTCATCCAGTTTCTCACTTCCCAAAGTGTATTGTAAAAATTTTCAATCAGACAGCAGAATTGAAGGAATCCTACCATGAACACCTGTATACCAATCACCTAGATTATATCATTAACCTTTAGCAGACTTGCATTTATTAATACCGATTTATTCATACTTCTTTTTTTTATTTTTTTTTTAATGTTTATTTATTTTTGAGACACAGAGAGAGACAGAGCATGAGCAGGGGAGGGGCAGAGAGAGAGGGAGACACAGAATCTGAAACAGGCTCCAGGCTCTGAGCCGTCAGCACAGAGCCCGACACAGGGCTCGAACTCACGAACTGTGAGATCATGACCTGAGCTGAAGTCGGACGCTTAACCGACTGAGCCACCCAGGCGCCCCGATTTATTCATACTTCTATATATACAATCATCCTATCCATTCCTTAGGCTTTTCAAAGCAAACTGCAGACATCTGACTATTTCCCTCTAAATACTTCATGCATATCACTAAGTAGAATTCAATATTTGTTTGATAGTTCTTTTCTTTGGATTTAAAATTTCCATACAATTAAATGCACAAATACTATTTTGCATTTATCTGTTGTAACCTAGGAGCTTTTATTAAGATGTAGAACATTACCATAACCCCAGAAAGCTCTCTCTTTCCCTCTTCCAGTCAATCCCCTTACTACTCTGGAGATAACCCTTGTTCTGATTTTTCTCCAGCACAAATTAGATTTCTTATTCTACAATATAGTATAAATAGAATCATGCAGTATGTATCCTTTGTATAAGACTCCTTTTATTCAGCATAGTGTTTTGGAAATTTATCTGAGTTGATGCATGCACGTATCAGTAAATCTTCCCATTTTATTGTTGAGTCATCTGCCACTGGATGTAGATACCAATTTACTTATCCCTTCCCTTACAGACTAACATCTGGGATCTCCACATTGTGCTATTATGAATAAAACTACTATAAACATTCTTGTACAAGTTTCTTTTAAAGTATTTTGGGTAAACAAATAGGATTGGGATCATTGGGTCTTAGCTATAAATCACTCCTTTTTTTTTTTTTTTTTTTTTTTGGTGATTGCCCTATGAATGACAATATTCATTCTTAATTTTTCAGTCTACTGTAGAAAATTTTCAACTGTAAGAGTCCATTTAGTCCCCTTGATCCTTTAGGTTATAGTGATCATAAACCTTACATCTACATATGTTACATAACCTGTAAAACACTGTTATAAGTTTTGCTTTATTTGTTCATATGTATTTTTATCACATAAATTTTTTTCATGAATACTGAAATTGGTCATGTTTCTATCCATTAATAATGAGCTATCAGAAAGAGAAATTAAGAAAATAATTTACAATTGCATGAAAAGGAGTAAAATGCCTACTGGGGGAATAAGTTTAACAAAACTTGTGAAAAACCTGTACTCTGAAAACTATAATACATTAATGAAAGCAACTGAAGATGACACAAATAAATGCAAAGATATTTTGTGCTCATGGATTGGAAGAATTAATATTGTTAAAATGTCCATACTACCCAAGCAAGCTAGAGATTCAATGCAATCCATATCAAAATACCAATGGCACTTTTTTCACAGAACTAGTACAAAGTATCCTAAAATTTATATGGCATCACAAAAGACCCCAAATAACCAAAGCAGTCATGAGCAAGAAAAAGCCAGAGGTATCATGCTTCCTAATTTCAGACTATACTACAAAGCTATAGTAAACAAAACAGTATGGTACTGGCACAAAAACAGTTACACAGATCAATGGAATAGAACAGAGAGTCCAGATATAAATTCATGTATGTGTGGTCAATTTATCTATGACAAAAGATCCAAGAATATACAATGGGAAAAACAGTCCTTTCACCAAATGGTGCTAGGAAAACTAGAGAGCTACATGCAAAAGAACAAAACCGGACCAGTGTCTTACATCATATATACAAAAATAAATTCAAATTAAAGATCTGAATGTAAGACCTGAAACCATAAAACTCCAAGAAAAAAACAAAATCTTTGACACTGGTCTTAGCAATATTTTTTTGGACCAGTCTCCCCAGGTAAGGGCAACAAAAGCTATAATAAACAAATGAGATTACATCAAACTAAAAAGCTTTTGCACAGCAAAGGAAGCCGTTAACAAAATTAAAAGGCAACCTACTGAAGGGGAGAAAATATTTGCAAATGATATATAATGGGCTAATATCCAAAATATATAAAGAAATCACACAACTTAAAATGAAAACAAACAACCTGAATAAAAAATGCGCAGAGGACTTGACTAGATGTTTTTCCAAAGAAGACACACAGATGGCTAACAGGGATGTGAAAAGATGCTTAACATCACTAATCATCAGGGAAATGAAAATCGAAACTGTGGTAAGATATTACCTCACACCTGTCAGGCTGGCATTATCAAAAGACAAGAAATAATAAGTGCTGGCAAGGATGTAAAGAAAAGGGGACCCTCGTGCACTGTTGGTGGGAATGCAAACTGGTGCAGCCACTATGGAAAACAGTATGAAGGTTCCTCAAAAAATTAAAAATACAAGTACCATGCCATCCAGCAATTCCATTTCTTGGTATTTATCGAAAGAAAACAAAAACATGACTATGAAGAGATATGTGCACCCCAATGTTCACTGCAGCATTATTTACAATAGCCAAAATATGGAAGCAACCTAAGTGTTCATCAATAGATGAATGAATAACAAAGGTGTGGTGTATATACACAATGGAATATTACTCAGCCACAAAAATGAATGAAATCTTGCCATTTGTGACAACATGGATGGACCTAGAGGGTATTACGCTAAGTGAAAGACAAGACAAATAAACAAACAAAACAGAAACAGATTCATAGATATATGAAACAAACTACTGGTTACCAGAGTAGGTAGGGCTCAGGTGGGTGGGCAATATAGATGAAAGGGATTAAGAGGACCAAACTCCAAGTTATAAAATAATCATGATGTAATGTACAGCATAAGCAACATAGTTAATAATATTGTGATAACTTTGTATAGTGACAGATGGCAACTAGACATATTGTTGGGGATCATTTTGTAATGTATAAAAATATCAAATCACTATAACGTACACCCAAAAATAATAGGATACTGGATGTTAACTATATTAAAATTAAAAATAAATATTTATATATATATATATTAAAGAAAGAAAAAAACTTCTATATTTATCTCATATTTATCATTCCCAATAATTTTCACTCCTTTTTGATAATACTTTAATAGAAAAAGCAATGTACACATCCACAAAATAATTTCTAGGTATTTAATAGCTACTTTATATGACCAATAAAGATAAACAATTTATATGACAGGCTCCATATACTACAGTAAGATCCTTGTGCTACTGCTCCTTTTAAATATTTGCAAATTTGATTCTGGTGGGATAATAATAACTTTATCTACCTGTGATGGTTCATTTTATGTGTCAACGTGGTTAGGCTATAATAGTTATTCAATTAGACACTAATCTAGGTGTTGCTGTAAAAATATTTTGTGCATGTGGTTAACATCTACAATTAGTTGACCTTAAAGGAGATTATCTTTGATAATCTGGATGGACTTCATTCAATCAGCTGAAAGCATTAAGAGCAAAACTGAATTGTCACTGAAGAATAAGAAATCCTACCTGTGGTCTGCAGATTCAGCTCCTGCCCAAGATCCAAGATTTTCTAGCCTGCCAACCTACCCAAAATATTTCTTAACACTTACAAATATGTATGTATATGTGTATGTGTATATGTATATGTATATGTATAATGTATATGTATATAAACATATAGGAGGGAACCATTATCTTTGGCTATAGATATTGAGGAAAGTTTCCAGGAAAGGTTATATTGGGACTTGATGGGATGTGAAGTTTGTAGAGGTGTTTTTCAAGCAAAAGATGGTAGAATGGCAATTTACAACTAGGTACTGACATATGCAAGAAGACAAAAGTGTGTTTAGAACCCCTCTGTGTTAGGGAAAGGTCACTACAATGTGGCTGGAACTAAGGGCAGGCTGAAAAGTGGCAAGAAATGAGACTGGAATGATAAGTTAAAACTTGGTCATAAACTGCTTCAAAGGTCCTGCCAAGAATTTTGAATTTTATTCCCAGGGTTATAAGGAAACCCTAGAAGACCTTAGAATAGGGTGGTGGTATGACCAGATCTGTATAAATGAGTATTTGTTTCACAGGGACAGAACAAAGGGTGGGGATACCAGCCATGCTCCTTATCATGGTGTATGAGTTTGTAGTTTTATCTGGATTTGTTCTTACTTTCCCTCTAAATTCAGTTTCAAGCCCTTTTGACCAGTTGGGTCTCTCACTAAAGCCCATCATCTCCATCTTTTAGAAATACAGGGCAATAGGTTGAGCCCAGAGCAACCAACAAAACTGGATGAATGCTGTTCAGGTTAGGCTTAAGTAGCAAGCAGAGGCAGTTTGCGCCAGGTAGGTCCCAATGGTAGGTCTGGGAATGGAATTTCCAGCATTTGGACAGGTCAGGGCATCAGAGATAATGATGTTTGTGAGCAAGTCACACAAAAGTAACCTCTGATCCTAGAGCAGACACTATTCACTTTCTGCCCTCTGTTACACTCCCAGATCTACATGGTGAGAACAATGTTCTGGGGAATGTGTCTGCAGTCATATTTCTAAATTGCACTTTGCCTTTTATTAAGAAAGGTGTAGAGTTACCAGGTCTTCCAGGTGGTTCTTATATTATTCATGATTACACAGAGCATTCTAGATGACTCCAAGGCTGTGGAAATTATGCCTGAGAAGAAAGGTACAGAGAAGAACACATACCTTTTTGTAAGTTATCAACAATTATTACATAGCCCAAATGAGAGTTAGTGTGAAATGGTAAACAAAGAACAGTATGGAAGTGAGATAGCATGGGAAGCAATTAAATGGACTTACAAAGGAAGCATCCAGGTTTTAACATTATTGCCAATGAGAGAAATGAAGAAGGTATAAATTTGATCTTGAGTGCCAATGAGGAATTACTCTTTCTACTGAAAAAAATCACAACTCCTCAAAGACAGAAAAAATACACTTGGCTTAATAACTGAAGAGCAGACACTAGAATACATACACTGTAGGTAACATGCAAGCATAGAAATCAACTGATAAGGTCTGTACTCAAAGTAAGCATTGAATGAGGGCTTAAGAAATATTTAATAAAGAGATTGACATTTCACAGGTGAATGGCAAAGGAGAAGAACAGCAAGAGGCAAATGGAGGAAAAAGAGAAGAAAGTTGACCATGTTAGAGGAAGACTCCACAGGTGAAGCCTCCTGTCTCTATGCTAGTGGGAGGCTTCATCTGGCCCACAGCCCAGTTTCTGACCTTGAAGGGTTGGTTAATCCTGCACCAGCCATTAGAACAGGCTGCCAAAATGCCAGCATCACTGGAGCTCAAAGACTATTATTTTATGCCAACGTTCTCTGTGACTCTTTGTAGCCGGCACATTCTACCAGCTTCCCTTCAGTGGTTACTGTTCAAAACATAAAGCCCCATGGTCATCTTGGTTTATTCATATTTGCACCTCCTAAATGCTCTGATTTTCTTAGTCCTGGTCCCAAGCTCACTGCTCCTTTGTCTTGCAAACATTCCCAGTAAGACCTCTGGAACTCTTCATTATAAACAAATCCTCTCATATTAACCTTGTCATACATTAATCTTTCTACTTCTGCACTTTGATTGAAAATATGGTTTTCCTGTCAGCCCTCTCAAATGAAAGCTGTTCATTCTTGCACATTTTACCTTATTTAATGTCAGGAGGTAGGTTTTGGGTTTTCTTTGTTTCTTAATGTTAATTCCAGATTTTTGTTTATCCACTCTTTTATAAAAACTCCTGTCCCTACAAGTTCTATCCTCACCCAACACTGTCTCCCATTGGCTTCATGGTTCATTCCCTGCATGCACTGTAGATTCTAGAACTACACTAACCTCTGTCTCACAAGAGTGGCTTTACTTTCCATGTTGATGAGTCATCCAGCATTTAACACCATCAGCCCTTGCGGCCTTCATCTCCACTCCATTCTACTTGTACCTAGTCGTTCACTTTTATGGCTACTCTTTAGACCTTGTTACCACCTGGAATGTTTCCTCCTTTGAAATATTAGGCTTTCAGTATCTCATATAAACCACCTTTCATGTCCCTCAATATCATATTCCAATCTTAAATGTCCTTCAACCTACCTGATACTTCGAATTTTTCATTTCTTCCCCTTCTATCAGTTGTGTTCTAAACTCTCATCTTTGTCTTCTAACTGCAGTCCCATAACGGACCACTGAACTACTCGTTAATACTTATAGTTCTCCCCAATATTTCCACTTTATCTAACATAAACCTAACTGTAGTATAATTTTTCATTTTTTTCCACGTCTACACCTGCATTGTTTAGTGCTTCTAGAAAAAGCAAGCAACCATGCAGACTGATAACTCCACAAACCTCATGCTCTCTAAACTGAACCAAGTATGGCTCATTGGTCTCTTTATCAACTCTTGGTCATCTCCCCTTTCTGTCTCTCACTGATGCTCTTTTGAATCTTCACTGGTCTCAAATGCTCTACCCAATCAATGCCCACCATCTTCATTCTCAGCAATGATCTTGTGCCTTTCAAGAGTTCTAGAGAACTAATCTTCCTAATTCCTTTACCTACCTTATCTACATTCACACCAACTGTTCTTCTGCAGTGTAAGAGACTGAGTTGTCCTTCCTTTTGACAACAGCCAGTCGCTTATCTGAGTCCTGAATACATCCCCTGCTACCTCCATTTGCACTTGAATTTTTAAACCATCTCATTTCCCTCCTGAATTCCTGAATTCTTCCTCCCGGGCCAATAAATACTTTCAAGTTTTTCCCATCTTAAAAAAATGAGAGTATCTCTTCAATCTTACAAATCTTTCTAGTGACCTTCCTCTTCTAAATCCAAACCTCTAAAACCCATTCAAAGAGTAGTCTACACTCACTACTCACCACTCCACTCACTAACATCTTTGAATTGTCAAATGTCTTGAATATTTTTCAATAATCCCAGAATATGTGTGTGTGTGTGTGTGTGTGCGTGCGCGCGCGCGCCCACACCTCTTCAAAAAGTTGCAAATTAATATTCAGTCTTCTATTGGAAAACTCTTTCAGCATGTCCCACAAGCACCTTTAATATCAACAGGTAACAAAACTGAGCTTACTAATTCTCGGAGGCAGATCTTTCTTCAGTTTTGCCCATCACAGATGCTGGCATTGTCATTCATCTAGTCACTGAAAACTAAAACTTAGGAGGCATTTTGATTAATTTCTAACCAAGACATGCCAATTTTATATCCTTAATATTTCTTTTTTTAACGTTTATTTATTTTGAGAGAGAGAAAGCAGGAGTGTGAATGGGGGAGGGGCAGAGAGAAAGAGACAGAAAATCCCAAGCAGACTCCACACTGTCAGCACAGAGCCTGACGTCAGGCTCCATCTCACAAACCATGAGATCATGACCTGAGCCGGGATCAAGAGTTGAAAGCTTAACTGACTAAGCCACCCAGACGCCCCTATCCTCATTCTTTCTTTTTTTTTTTTTAATTTTTTTTTAACGTTTATTTATTTTTGAAACAGAGAGAGACAGAGCATGAACGGGGGAGGGGCAGAGAGAGAGGGAGACACAGAATTGGAAGCAGGCTCCAGGCTCTGAGCCATCAGCCCAGAGCTTGACGCAGGGCTCGAACCCACGGACAGCAAGATCGTGACCTGAGCTTAAGTCGGACGCTTAACCGACTGAGCCACCCAGGTGCCTCATATCCTCATTATTTCTAAGATAAATTCTTTCTTTTCCATCTCAAATAGCTATTCAAGTTTGTATCCTCATTACCTTTCACCTATAACACTTAGACAATTCGTCTATGGTTTCCTTGTGTCCAATCATGCCTTCCATAACCCATACTGCAGGATGACTTTCCTAAAAATGCAGATGAGATAATGCCACTTCCCTGATTTAACTATTCAGGAGTTCCTCATTTCCTACAGATAACATCCACCATACCCTTCACGATCTAGGCCTCTAACAGAATCCACCACCCCCAATTCTAACTTAGCGCTTTGTCATTCAACAACACTAAGTGCTTATAACTCTCTTACACAATGATGTTTCTCTAATTTGATTCTGTACTTATACTGAATTCTCTGCTAAAATGCTTCTCCTCAACTCTTGTCTTTGCCTAATCATGTTGAAGCTTCTAATTCCAAATTCTGTATTACTTTCCTTAGGATGGATTACCAGTATTTCCAATATTCTTTGTATTTTCATATACCTTATACACATTTCCACTAAGATGGATATGGTCAAGATTACCAATGAACTCTATCTTGTTAAATTCAGCGACCAATTATTTATTATCATTTTCCTTAAACTCTGCAGCCTTTGAAAAAGATAAGCTCTTCTCCTGAAACAGCTTGTCTTGGCTTCTGAAATATCAGTCTTTTGTTTTTTTTCTTACAAACTGGTTGATGCGTCTTGGTTTCTTTTGTAGGTTACTCTGCCACTGCTTCTAGTATAACTGGAATGCCTCAGAGTTCAATTATCAGCTCTTTTTTCTTCTATATCTATTTCTTTTTTTTTAATGTTTATATATTTTTGAGAGAGAAAGACAGAGCATGAGCAGGGGAGGGGTAGAGAGAGAGGGAGACACAGAATCTAAAGCAGGCTCCAGGCTTTGAGCTATCAACACAGAGCCCAATGCGGGGCTCAAACTCATGAACTGTGAGATCATAACCTATGCCAAAGTCAGATGCTCAACTGACTGAGCCACCCAGGTGACCGCTTTTCTTCTATAACTATTTCTGAGTAGTATCCTTCACAATATTTAAATACCAAGTATGAGTGATAAATCTCACATCTGTATCTGTATTGACGTTTCCCCTGAGCTTTAGACCTGGATATATTACCACCATCTCAAATTTGACAGGTTCCTAAAGTACTCTTTATTCATAATCTCCTTTCCGCCTTAGTCTTGCCTATTTAAGTTAATGGCAACACCATCCACCATTAGTTCAGCTCCAAACGTAGGGGCCATCTTTGGATGTTCCATTTCTCTTATTCTTCTCTCCAAGTAGATCTTAAATCTGACCACTGCACATTATCTCCACTGCCACACACCAGCTCTAGATGCCATCTTCTTTCACTTGCAATGGTCTCCTAACTGTCTCCCTATTTCCACCTTGGCCCCTCTCATCCATCCTCTGCCCTGAATAAAATTAAATTAAATCATGCATTAGGTTGTATTAAATCCTTCCATAAACCCTCCAACAGCTTCCAATTGCACTCAGAAAAAAAATAAAATTCATTAGGGGTGCCTGGATGGCTCAGTCAGTTAAGCTTCTGATGTCAGCTCTGGTCATGCTTTCATAGTTCATGAGAACAAGCCCCACATCAGGCTCTGTGCTGACAATTCAGAGCCTGAGCCTGCTTTGGATTCTGTGTCTCCCTCTCTCTCTGTTCCTCCCCTGCTCACACTCTCTTTGTCTCTCTCTCAAAAATAAATAAAAATTTTAAAAATTAAAAAAAAAAAAAAGCAAACTCATTAACCATGACCTATAAAACTCCAGTGATCTGGCCCCTGCCTGTCTCCTCAGCCTCATTTCATTCCATCAGTTCCTTCACTTGTTAAGACTGAACTTCATTAGATTTCTCTCTATTCCTTTTCCCTCTCTTTCCATATCTGCCTGCCTCAAGTGATTTTTGTGTTCCTTCTTTCTGGCATGTGTTTCCTGCTTATCACTGTACTTCTGTCATAACCACTCTTTCTAAAATACATCAACCTTTCACTCCTTCACTCCAATTATCACCATCCCTCCTTTTTTTGTCTATTTAACACCACTCTGAAATAATCATATCTAATCACATTCCTATATTTCCTTATTTCCTTCTTGTCAGACCTACATGAGCAAGACTCCTATGTGTGTCTGGTAACTGCTGTATCCCCAATGCCTAATACAGCCTGCAATATTTGAGGCATATATGTTTTCCCCTCTGCCCTATCCCACAAGAGACTGTGAACTTCTTGAAGCTACCCTAATGATTTCTAGCACAATGACTGGCTCACTGGCTCAAGTGTTGCTAAAATAATATTTGTTGAACACCTACCATTTGCCATATATGCTACATACATTATTAAATGAATAAATAAATGAATGAATAAATTAATGAACTAGTGAATGAATGAACATACCAACATAATTAAACTTATGCTAGCAACACTGGCTTAGTATTTTCATTTGTTCCTTGGAGGAAAAAAATGAAGGTTTATACTAGCACTATGTTATATATGGCATATTTTATGTAAGTATGCCCCAAGTCATCTGTGAATTAGTTTTATATAGTTTTCACTCCATGGTGGGGATTCAATCATGTTCAATTAATCCCTTTGTTAATCTGCTCTAACACTGAGTTAGAAAACCTTTGCTGGCACAGGAGCAGAGAGACATCTGGTCTGGGCGATTTGAGTCTTGCCTTGGTTACTCTAGTATCCGGAGGTGAGCAACCAGATAAATATCCTCCTTATAGACAGCTGGGCTAAGTCCACGACTGCCAGGGGTGTCATGTCTTACAATTCCACTGAAGTTATCCTTTTATGAGTCCAATGAGACAATCATATTTCTGTTATTTATTTTCCTCTGGTTGGTGCTCTTTAGTCTAAAGGCCAACTATACATAACCACTGTGGTGGTTCCACACCCATCAGAGAGGTTATCCAAGGAGATATAATTTGGAGAAAAAGAAAGAATTTGGCATCTAGGCCCATCTCTTGGATAGGGAAAAGCAGTGGAAACATATTGGAAACATTGCCAGGAAAACCCCATTTTCCATAATCAACAAGTTGACCAAGAGTTTGGCTTGGGTTTACTAGAGCACTCTAATTTCACAAGAATTTGCTTCCTAATTAGTCTGAAGAGGAAGAAAGAGAGTTGTTTTCAGAGTCCCTGGCAAGTCTTTAGTCTACACCATGCCTCCTTATGAACTGGAGTGAAGTGATTTCATCATTTTGTGGAATTTGCCCAAGTGGAAAAAGGCAGGGCTGAAAGGGGGAAGCCTAGATGTGTGGATGTGAGCAAGCTGCTAATTAGCGGATCCTTCAGTAGTCTTCTATTCCCACTGGAGGCAATCCCATTCTTCCAGTTCCAGTTCTAAAAACCTTGGAGTTACTCTTGGCTCCTCTCTTTCTCTTATACTCCTCATTCCATCCATCTGCAAATGCTGTCAGGTCCACCTTTCAAAGATACCACAAATCCAACCACTTCTCACTTAGAAAGCCACCACTGAAGTCTATGTCACTGCCCTGTCTTACTTGGATTATTACTGTGAAAGCTTTATTTGGAATATCTTTTTATTTTTTAAATTATTATTATTATTTTTTTTTAATTTTAGAGAGAGATGGAGAGAGTGTGAGCAGTGGGGAGGGGCAGAGGGAGAGAGGGAGAGACAGAATCCCAAGCAGGCTCCAGGCTCAACACAGAGCCTGATGTGCTGGGATAATCATGAGCCGAAATCAAGAGTCAGATGCTCAACTGACTAAGCCACCCAGGCACCCCATTATTGCAAAAGCGTTATACACATTGTCTATGCTCTTAGCAGCCAGAGTTACCTTTTCCAAACATAAGTCAGATCATGTCACTCTTCTTACAACCCTCCAGTGGCTTGCATCCCACTCAGAATAAAGGCCAACATCTTTACAACTGTCTATGAGGCTCTACATAATCAGGCCCCTATAATCTCTTTGACCTTATCTCTTACTGGTCTCTTGTTCATTCACTCCACTACTGCCACTCTGCCCCCTTGTTGTTTTTCAAATACACCAGCCATACTCCTACCTCAGGGCTTTTGCACTTGCTATTCGTTTCTGCCTGAAACACTCTTCCCCAGACGTCAGCCAGGATCACTCCCTTATCTCCTTTATGTCTTTACTCAATGTCTCTGCCTCAGTGAGACCCTTCCTATTAGATCTAGACAAACCCCAACTACCCTACCAACTCTCCACATCTTCTATGTTTCATTTCTCTCCATAGCACTTCCTTCCATCTGAATATGTATTTTATTTATTGCTTATATCTCCCAAGAGAATGTTAATTTCCACCAAGCCATGGGTTTTGTCTGTTTTGTTTGATCCTGTACCCTTACCACCTAGAAAACCTGAAACAGAAGAGGTACCCGATATCGGCTTATTGAATAAATAAACCCTCTGAGGATTGATGGAATAATGTACATAGCATATATGGCAAATGGTAGGTGTTCAACAAATAGTAATTTGCATCCTCACTCCCTCTTATATTGATTACAATATAGGGTCTGTGATAGTTAACTGTTTGGAATGACATATCAGTATGGAAATATAAGCAATTCCCAAAGGAATTTGTCTAATTCATAGATGGGTGATTCATATGGCATTATTTATAGAATCAAAGGGCATCCAAAACATAGCTGGATATATCCTTTAGTCAAAATAATTAAACATGTGATGACTATATATAATCCAATCTTCATGAGTGTAGAAGTAGCAAATAGTAATCTAAAAGTTCGAATATCTAGGCTTGACTACATGGTAGGGGAAAACTTATGGGTAAATCCCCCCTTACATGTAACATGGAAAATACTCGGGTTCAAATTACAACCTATCCCTAATTAGCCATGTTTTCTGGTCAGGAAATTTTAGACTTTCAGAGCCTCAGCTTTTTTTCATCTAGAAAATGGGGGTATAATATTCCCCTCCAGCTGTTTTGGGGATTACAGAAATAGCACATGTGAAAAAATGTATTTCAGAGTTTAGCTGTTGGAATAGAACAAAAGTTAATTTCCACTAATAAAAAGCCTGGTCCTGATCCTGTTTTTCCTTCAGCTGTAGACAATAACTAAAGAGAAGTTATGGTCACTTGGAAGAGAACCTGCCCTGTGTGTATGCATGTTGTACCCTCCCTCTATAGTAAAAATAGCTGCTACAAGTTGAAAGCTTACTCTTGGCCAGATGCTGATTCTCTTAATATGTTTAACAACCATGGGAAGTACATACAGTTACCATTGTCTAGATGCAGAAACCAAGTGCCAGAATGATTAAGTCCCTTGACTAATATCACACAGCTAGTAATTGGCTGAGTCTGTCTCCTGACACTGTGCCCCGAGCTGTGTCCACTATATTATACAATGCTCAGTGGGAGACCTAGAACCATTCAGAAGCCTCACACGGCTGCTCTGTCCATCATTCAGTTTATTTCCCTCACTAGAGTGTAAGTACCAGCAAGTAGCATCTCTGAATGATTCTTCTCTGTACTCAGAGCACCTGGCATGGGGCATAGCACATAGTAAGTGTTTGGGAATTGTGTGTTGATTGAATGGGCATGGCCTGAATTATTCATCAGCAGACAGGGGTTACTGAGTCCCCAGAATAGGCTCAGGACAAGCCTCTTCAGGTTGCACCTGAGCAATTGGACCATCTGGAGCTCTAGCTAACCTGAAAAACCTTCTTGACATTGTCTGGGGTCCATCTAATATGAACTCTGTTCTGTCCCCTCAACCAGCTGAGCACTTACAGCTCAGGGCCAGGCCCTTAACCTAAGATCACTGCATAGATGATCACATCCCTGGTAAACCCAATAAACTCTCTAAATGTAAAAGAACCTATTTTACTTCAGGGTCTGGACATGTGGTTTATATATGACAGCAGTGATTATGAACAACAATAACCATAAAATCTAGCATCCATGTCAAAGTGCCTTCACATCCATCTCTTCCAATTCTTACAATAACTTCTCAAGGTAGTTCTGATTCATCTCCTTTCAAGTTTGAGTGTACTAGGGCTAAGAAAGAGTAAGTGTCTTGCCAAAGAACACAGATGAAAACAGTGGCTTTGCTTATTTGGAGCCTGCTCTGGACCATATGCTCTGCTGAACATATCACTTGCACTATCTCTTTTAATCTTCACAAAGGCCTATATTACATCTCATATATTTCATACGAGAAAAGTGAAGCTTAAATTTCCCAAAGTTGCACAACTGCTAAGATACGAAGCCTAGATTAACACTCAGGCCAGGACTTGCCCTTTTGTCCACTCTGCTATGCTGCACAGTGTAATGCAGTAAGTGACCGAAGAAAGGAAAGATGCCACCTGTCATATTCTGACTTTACAAGCAACAAATGCTTGGAAATCCATGGATTAATCTATGGATAATAGATAACAAATCTATTATCTATTATTAATCTAGTCTATTAATCCACAGATTAATTAAGTACTACACGCTTTGATTTTTTTTCTTCTTAGTTGAGTCTTCTATTTGAAAATTTCTTGAATACCACATGGCCTTTAGTAACTGGGTGGAATTTTTATAAGTAACTTTTCTTAACATAAATGGCTAATTTCACCCTCCTCTAACTCATCTTATCTCATGAGAAACTCACCTTCCTAAATGTAGTTTTCATTATGTCACTTTCTAGTGCAAGACAATGAATGGGCCCTCATTCCCTGCTATATGAAATCTAACTTCCTAACCTGGCCTTTACCTAACCACCTTAACACACTACCAACTTGTTTCTGACACATTTTTTCTTTATCAGTAAGCTCCTCTTTTCCCCAGGAAGTCTTCTCTCACTGTCCCTGATATATGCATCTCTCTCTACTTCAAACCTGGGGTTCTCAGGGACCACTGGCATTAAAAAGCAAAAGTTTTGGCAATCCAGAAATTGTTTTTTGCCAAGTATGGAATTTGAAGAAACAGTGGCTTTATAGTCTCATGACCATTTCAGAAAATAAAGAAAAAGATTAAAGAAAAAAAACTAAAGGAAAAATAACAGAATCAAAATTAAAAAGTCAAACTCAACACCCAAAAAGCAAATAACCCAGTGAAGAAATGGGCAAAAGACATGAATAGACACTTTTCCAAAGAAGACATCCAGATGGCTAACAGACACATGAAAAAATGTTCAACATCACTTATCATCAGGGAAATACAAATCAAAACCATGATGAGATACCACCTCATACCTGTCAGAATGGTTAAAATTAACAATACAAGAAACAGCAGGTGTTGGTGAGAATGCAGAGAAAGGGGAAACCTCTTGCACTGTTGGTGGGAATGCAAACTGGTGCAGCCACTCTGGAGAATTCTTCAAAAAACTGAAAATAGAACAGAAAATAGAACTACCCTATGATCCAGTGATTGCAAAATTAGGTATTTACACAAAGGATACAAAAATATGGATTTGAAGGGGTACATGTTTATAGCAGCATTATCAACAATAGCTAAACTATGGGGAGAGTCCAAATGTCCCTTGACTGATGAACAGATAAAGAAGATGTGGTATATACATGCAATGGAATATTACTCAGCCATCAAAAAGAATGAAATCTTGCCATTTGCAATGACATGGATGGAGCTAGAATGTATTATGTTAAGCAAAGTAAGTCAATCAGAGAAAGACTAAAACCATACGATTTCACTAATATGTGGAATTTAAGAAACAAAACAGATAAAACATATGGGAAGTGGGGGAAAGAGGAGAGAGGGAAACATACTACAAGAGACCCTTCACAATAAAGAACAAACTGAAGGCTGATGGAGGGAGGTGGGTGGGGGATGGACTAGATGGGTGATGGGTATTAAGGAGGGCACCTGTAATGAGCACTGGGTGTTGAATGTAAGTGATGAATCACTGAATTCTATTCCTGAAACTGATATTGCACTGTATGTTAACTAAATAAAATTTAAATTAAAGAAAGTCACAAGGAAAGATAGCTGGATACATATTATATATATACATACATGCACATATATGTATATATAATGACATACAATGGAAATTAAATATAGTATAATAATCAGATTATATATGTTCTATAACATACACATACACCTGTGTACTGGTGTTAAAGTATTGTCCTTCGTTTTATTCCATTTTCAATGGTTTGATGAATATTTCATCAGTGATCAACATCTGCCAGAACATAAGGATTTGGTCTTCTACTTCACTTATATTCAGAATCAAGAGCATACTGAATACATCTTGTATTATTTCTTAAGTTTTCTGTCCTCTCTCTTTAGCTAAATAAGCTCCTTGAGAGCAGAGACCACATCTTGTGATTCCTCTGCATTCCCCACAGGACTTAACTAGGCCAGGACCACTCAGAGGAGAGAGTACAATATATGTGAGTTTATATATAATCAAGACAATCTGAAATATTGCAGGCAATGCATTTTGGGGGCCAATTACCTCTTGGGTGAAATAAGAACAACCCAATTCACCCAATATTAGCTCTCTGGAATGCAGCCCTCCAGCCTGACCTTTTAGTGACCCCCAGCTTCACAGATCACCTGAAACCTCCTTCACTTATCTCCCTGGTAAATCATTCCACTCACTGTTTCCACCACCCTCTCAGGGAAAGCAGGAGAGATTGTCCTAAAAGAGACACATCAAAGCAAGAAAATAGTTTAACCTCAGTAATCAGTTTGTGTTGTCTGTCAGAGCCAGCAGGTAGATTTTCTAGCAAGCCTACAGTCTGTGTCTCTGCATAGTGGGAAAGACATCTAGAGAAAGAATAAAACACCACATAAGGTTCACTGCAATGTGTGGAAACCCACAAAATATTCTCACCCAATTAAAGATTTAATGAGGCCATCTTAGAAAAGCGGTTGTCTTTAGCTGTAGTTAGTATTTTCCCCTCATCAAAGCCTTTATTTAGGGATCGGAATGCCTGGAAACATCTTGACCACTCACCCTTTCCTTGTCTTCTTTGTGCTCTGATATTAAATATTTGGTTAATGGGCCATGTCTCACAGGGCTCTCCTCCTCAATTATTGCCCCTCCCTCCTCCTTGCTGACCATCCAGTATCTCCAGAGCCCTTAGCAAACATTATCTGATTTAACCTTCACAACAGCTCAGTGAGATAGGTTTTCTCACCCTCAAGTTACAGATAAGTAAAGTGAGCCCCAGAGAAGTAACTTGCTCAATGCAACACAGCAATGATGTAGAGTTGGGATTCAAACCCTAGCCTGTCTGACTCCAAATGGTCTGCTCTTTTTATCCAGTCCGCCATATTGTACTGGGTGACTAGTTATTTTCCAGATACATAGAAGATTCTCATCTGAAAATGAAACATGCAAAATAAGCCTATATCATTTAGCTGACAGCCAGTGTAAAGCCAAGAGAGATTAGTGGACCTGCCAGTTAAAAATGCTCCATGAGAATCAGTTGTCTTTAAAATCGGCTCACACAGGGATTGGTTAAGACTGATTAGGAAGCTAAATTACACATAGCAATAAAGCAATTCAGTTATGGTTTGAGTTAAGACAGATCTAGGTTGGTCTTTATTCTATCAACCTCAGAGGACAGTGGTTATTCCAATTAAAAGGAAGACTATGGGGGGGAGGCAGGGAGCACACAGCTCAGCACCTGACCCATGGCTAGAACTTAATACATATTCATTTAATCTTATTGACATTCATTTACAGTCCCTCACACAGAAGTGCATATATTTGGCCCATTCTATATTTTATTTTATTTATTTATTTTACTGTTTATTTTTGAGAGAGAGACAGAATGTGACTGGGTTGGGGCAGAGAGAGAGGGGCAGGGGAGAGAGAGAGAGGCTCCGAGCTGTGAGCACAGAGCCCAATGTGGGGCTCAAACTCACGAGCTGTGAGATCATGACCCGAGCCGAAGTCGGACGCTCAACCGACTGAGCCACCCAGGCACCCCTGGCCCATTCTATATTTTAGATGCCATGTTGACACCACATTGATTCCTGTAAAATAACAGCTATTTGATTGTCTGGAAAGGTAGAAACTCTTAAGAAACCAGGACAAGCTTGCATCCATGGTAGAGTCATGAGAGGGTCCAGAAAGTTACAGAAGTGCAGTAGAAATGGTCTGTTACAATTGCCCTCCATCAAGTATTTTTTCCCAGTATAGAGTGAGTCAGGATGCAGCCTCTGAACGGAGAAGAAACAGGTCTACCTAGGATTTATGGTTCGGCATTCTCGCATCTTTTAGAGCGCAAACTGACTCACACATGAATTCTTGGTTTCTCTTTCTATTAAGAGGCCTGAATCTGCCAGATAATGAGATTTGAAATGTCTCATTGTACCCCATGAAACTCATGAAGGACAGCATCATTCCCAAAGATGAGTGCCTTGTGTGAGGAAATAAGCTGGGAATGTAGAAACTTAGTCAGTAGAAACAGTCTCAATGGTAGAGCTTAAGTATATAGCTCCTAGGTCTTTTTTTTTTTTTTTTTAACACCATTTCTTCCTGTTACTTCTGTGAGAGAACACCATCCATGACCAGGTGGCATGACATTTACTGATTCTGCCAAATCACCAATAGAATTGCCTCCTTCAAAATGAGAAGCAACATGGTCCAGGAAGAAGAATTAAAGGAGTATTGCTGAGAGAAAAGTTTCTACTGCTAAGAGATGAGGGAGAATGACTGGGAATGGCAAAAAGCAAAGGGGGAAGCTTGGGGCTTAAAAAAGCAAGTCACAACTCAATTCTCCAATGCTTATATGACTGCGCAAATGACTTGAACTCTCTGGGCTCAGCCTTGGAATCCCATTCTATAAAAATGAATAAGATAATACATATGATAAAACATTTATGTGAGCTATTATCCATGTATTTTTCAAATTTTTTTAACATTTATTTATTTTTGAGTCAGAGACAGAGCATGAATGGGGGAGGGTCAGAGAGACAGGGAGACACAGAATCTGAAACAGGCTTCAGGCTCTGAGCTGTCAGCACAGAGCCTGATGCGGGGCTCGAACTCACGGACTGTGAGATCATGACCTGAGTCGAAGTCAGACGCTCAACCAACTGAGCCACCCAGGACCCCATCCATATATTTTAAAATATAATAAAAATTCAGCAACTCAAACATATCAACTTCTTTGACCTAAGTACACTGCTATTTCAAAACACAGAGTTTATGGCAAGGATCTGCAATATTAGCAGAAAACAATTGTTTTGCCTCAGAAGCTTCTGGTTAAAAAATAGTTGGAAGGGAGCAGGTGGCATAATCTAACAGTATATTGGCAGACCAGTTTAGAAGATAATACTCAGCTACAGTTAACAATACTGTATTGTATATTCAGAAGTTGCTACGGGGCACCTGGGTGGCTCAGTCAGTTAAGCATCTGACTTCGGCTCAGGTCATGATCTCACAGTTTGTGGCTTCGAGCCCCGCGTCGGGCTCTGTGCTGACAGCTCAGAACCTGGAGCCTCCTTTGGATTCTGTGTCTCCCTCTCTCTCTGCCCCTCCCTTGTTCACGCTCTGTCTCTGTCTCAAAAATAAATAAACATTAAGAAAAAGTTGCTAGGCAAGTAGAGTTTAAAAGATCTCACCACAAAAATAAAATCTGTAACTATGTGAGGTGATGGATGTTAACTAAATTTTTGTGGTGATTTGACAATATACACATATATCAAATAATTATATAACAATATAATGTTATATGTCAATTATATATTTCAATAAAAATGAAAAAAATATAATACTCAGAGTTCCCTCCATGATTGGTTTGCTTCTATTATGATGAGGGGAGGAAATGTTATGTGTGATGTATATTTATACTAGAAGACAGCAAACGAGAGGGTGGCGTTTCACAATATATGCAATTGATTTCCTGTGGTATCTTATTTTGTGTTCTCTCACACTCTGACAGTAACAAATACTTTTTTGTTTGTTTGCTTGTTTTCTCATCCCTCTGGAACAACAGAATATTATACTGGCATGTTAAAGTGGGACCTCATGTTGTGGGGGTGCTGACATGCTTGTACTCTTAAAAGTGCTAATTATCATGGGTGTAAAATTCTAACCAAATAGCTTTACTATATTTCTAGGGCATATTTATAGAAATGCTTCTGGTAGCAGGAAAGAGTAGATGACAGCAATTAATACATCAATGTAGAAGTTCTTCTTACATGTTCACATTACTGTAATGCTAAAGCAAAGTATAAAATGATCGATCCCCCAATTCTATTCATCCCCAGCAAAAAAAAAAAAAAAAAAAAAAAAAAAGATTTTACACGAGTGGGACAGCTTTGCTGTGAACCCTGAGGATGCCTACCCAGGAGGTTACCTGCCACCTCCTAGGGTACTTTATAGCTTTCAAAAGATTTTCTCTAATCACCTTATTTGATCTTCACCACAATTTGGAAAGAAAAGTAGTTCCATTTAAAGGGATGGAAACAGAGTCACAAGGAAGTTGCCATTTTGTCACCTTCATCCAGGCCAGTGGCCTTCCCAGGACTAGCTTTCTGATTCCATCCCACCCCATCCCCAACACTGGAAGTCCAGAGGAAACAAAATATCCCTTGGTTGCTTCTATAAGACTCAGGGACTGCTCTGTTGGGTAATTATGTAGCAAACACAGATGAAGCGCTTCCTGGATATCATGTTTAGGAAAGAAGAGATAGGTTATGGAACAACTTCCTTAAAAAATGTGTAGAAGTTCTCAAGAACTGTAGGGAATCATAAATCTACACCCCAATCCAAATTTTCCGATACTGCTGGCAAGAATTTTATGACAAAGTTGCTATTCTCTTAGTTTTAATTTTTTCCCCAAATTCTTCAAATCATAGAGTTCTAGACAAAAAAAAAATTCAAATTTTAGAAGAGAGGATGGCATTAAATACAGACTCATGCATCATATGGGTTTGCAATGAATTTGAACAAAATTAATTTAAATAATGTTTATGGTGGTGTTTGAGTGGATAGAAATTTAATGTTTTGCTTGGAGCTATCTTTTTAAGTTAGAAGGGGAAAAAAGAAAGCAAACAGAGTACAGAGAGAAATGGTTTAATAAGCCCTAAAACTAATAATGAAACTCAAGCCCAGCACCTTTCACCATTAAAGAGGCTAAGTAACAAATTTGATATAATGGCTGAAAATTATTATAAATTGAGTCTACTAGAGATAAAATTGTGAGATTCTCAACACGTGCCAGGAAATTCAGTTCTCATATTTTAGAGAAGAAAAATACAAGACCTACAGTGGATAAGTGCCATGCTCAATGCCCGTCAGCTCCTAAGGAGCAGAGATGGAACCAGAACCTGGACATTCAGATTCCCAGTGAATACCTTGAACACTAGACCATGCATCATATTTTTCTTTTCACAAGTATCTCCATTCTTAAAGTCTTATAGGATGAGTATGAGTATGTATTGCTTTCATAATCAGAAAAAAATTTAATGGAGGAAAGCTACTCTATAGGACACACAGAGAAGGTGGGTACCTTAGGTTGTAGAGCGTTGAGAAAGGAGATGCGTTTGGGCTGGGGGGAGTATAGATGGGGAAAGGTGTTGATAGAGATGGCATTTAAGGTGAAAGAAAAGTAGAGTGGACTGAGTGGTGGGAACATAGTGGAGCAAAGACAATAAGACCAGAGTATATAGAATGTATTATGGACCTTTTTGGAAGAGTGTGGACTGGTGGTCTCTGAGGAATGACGCATTCCCCTTTGTCTGGTATTCACTACTTTGTCTGGTGGATGTTTAATATTCTGAAAGGAAGGGAGGGAGGGAGGGTGGGACACTGGGAAGGAGGAAGAGAGGGAGAAAGCAAATGGAAAAAACATGAGGATAAGGGAAGATGAAACCACACTGTGGACATTTTGCACCGTCAACTCTTGGAATTTGGACTTAATTTATGAAATTATATGAAGTCACTGAAGGCTTTTGATCAGAGAAGCCACTTGATTTCAATTATATTTTAGAAAGAGCATTATGGCAGCAATAAAAAAAGATGAATTAGAAGATGGAAAGACTGGAAATACAGAAGTTTGAGATTTCCTGAACTCCACATACTGTTGTTTCTTATCTCTTTAATCTTGATATTTTGGTTAAAGTTTCCAGTGCTGAATCAGTAAACTATTTTGACCAGAGGTGCCCAAAATATATCTTCAATTGCTTTTTAGAAAATGTTTTATAAGTCTTGAGTTTGCAAAATGTATTAGAATTAGCTTAATTGATCATATTCAAATCTGAATCAAAATTGTGGGCTTAAAAGCTACAGTTTATTTTAACACAAAAGCTAAAATAAAAATATCAAATTGTAAATACAATTAAAATCTCAGTCTTTATGATAAAACAACCCTGAAATATTTTAAAAGCTTTCAGTATACTATTATTAAAATATAGAGTTCATGTAATTAAAAAAACCCACGCTTGAAAGACTTCCTGAAAAGAATTCTAAAAAACAATATTTTCCAACCAAACTAGTGAATGTGAAGAACTAACAGCAGATAAGTTCTCACTCCAGCCAGTGACCTGTATTCTTGCTCTCCCATCTTTCAGGATACCATAGTTCTCATGGAATGAGGTCTTCAGAGACAAAATCCTCAAAAAGCCAACCATACAAATGACCAATGGAGTGTGGAATTACATAATTCTAGTCTCTGCTTCAGTTAACAAGAGGGGAAATGGTGTGCAATATGTAGAGATGAAACCCCAGGCTCTTGGAGGCTAGGCTGTAAAGCTCTAAAGTAGAGGAGAAGAATAAGGGATGGCCTGAATTGGGGATGGTAAATAAGGTAGAGCAAAATCTCATGAAATAATTAAGTAACAGAAAAGGAATGAGCAGACAAAAGCAAACCAGTGAGAGACAGATCTATAGAAATTACCAAATCAACCATGTGGCCTTTAGAATGGAGGGATCATTCATGTGTTGCAAAAGATTAAGAGAATCTGCAAGAGCCTTGAAACCTTACTTCACTGGAAAGAGAATTCAAAGCTGCACAGTAATTCAACCAGCACACCAATAAATATCCGGAGACACTCCCAGTTCAAAGATGCTCTCTGCCTAGAGTCGAGTGCATTTGGAAAAAATGGTTTAGGGTTCTTTAGGAATATGATACATAATAGCAGCCCTATAAAAATAAAAAAGCAAGTGGAGGGTGAAAGACGGGGAAAGACACACCTGAACTAACACAAGTCATGGGAGCAGAAATTGTCCAGTGTAATTAATGATGGTTTCATACCATCCTTCTAAACTCTTCAGTTAGTCAATTCTTCAAAACTATCAGAGAAGTTTTGCATATGGCGTTCTTCACCCTAGAGGAATAATCTGTTACAGGATATTTCTCATCTCCTTGCCTTTTTTTAAATTCAGTTTTCTCCTACTTGGCATTAGAATTTTATTGAGAAAGTCTGCTCCATGCATCATTACGCCACAGAAGCAAGGGCAGTGTTCACCTCAGAATCACACATGTTCTTTCCTTGTGCCGGAGCTGGACTCCCAGAACTTCCCAAGAGAGGTTAGTCATGCACCAAGTTTTACCTCAACCACTACGAGATACAACCAAAATGGGATAAAGAGAAAAATACACACATACATACATGGACAGAGAAGTAGCATAAAAATCCACTTGTGAAACTAAAAGACTTTGAGTCTTCTTGTTTTAAGGATTCTGGAAGTATCTCTTGAGGAAAAATCCCATTCAAACTCATCTGCAAAGGCAAGGGGCTCATTATTCTGTGACAATGAATAGAATCAGTGAGGCTGGAGATCAGACTGAGGAAAAAGAAGGTACATTCCTACTGCCAGAAGTAGGCAAGCGATAACTCAGCAAAACAAAACCAAAAAAGAAAGAAAAAGAAAAAATAACAAGAAACCATCATGGCTACAACTAGAAAAGTCCACCCATGATGACACAGCTGCAGAGAAGAAATCAAATGATGTGAATAAAAAGTTTAGTCAAGATGATGTTGAATGAGCAATGAGATTGGATTGAAAAGGATTTAAAGTTTGAAGGTTAAGAAAAGCCAGGAATCTCCTAAACAATTTTTGTTTGTGGTCAAGGGCATTGCTATGTGTGGTAAAAATAAGGCTTCCTCTCAAGTTTCTCTCAGAGCTGTCGACTCCGTAGAATACATGGGGTGCAAACTCATCATTACAATGACCTTTCTCTGGGAGCAGATGGGGCATGGTGAAAGGTGCAGAGGGCAAGGATTCCATCTTGAGTTTTCTCCCCAACCCACTCAGTTCAGTCCAACAAGCAGAGACATGCCACATTTGGGAAATGCACCGAGGTTAAAAAGCCTGCTGCCATCTGTCCCCGATTAGGAACAATTGTTAGGGTGGAGCAACACTGAAAGCATTTCCCCAGGCTGGGCAGTGAATCCACCCCTCTCATGTGTCTGATAGCTACTCTCCTGTCTGGGTCAATGTCCTCACTCAAGGTCCTTTTCTACTGACATTCTTAAAGGAAGGACTCCACCACCCCAGAGGTGGCAATAAAACAGGAGAGAAACCAGGAGTCCTGCTAATGGGGGATAAAGGTAGTTTTTCCAAAGACATTTAGACTATGAACAAAAAGGCCACCCACTCATACACCCTGCCAAGCATTCAGTACTAGGTTGATGACTCATGTGACAATTCAGACAGGAGGCAGTTTGTAGCCTCAGAACAGAGCCCATGAGCAACCAGCTGATTGTTCCTCTCTCCTTCTGAAATGGCCTTCTTGCACACTTCCTCCTGTAGCCCAATATTACCAATCCTTCAGAGCCAAGCTCAAGTGCTACTTCCTGCAGGAAGCCACCCTAGCTTTATGCAGCTGGGTGATATTTCTCTCTCCTCTTCCCTCCTGTGATCTATCCTTCTGCAACCTGTACAGCATCTTCATTAAACCCAGGAGTGTTTAAAGCTTGGATCTGGAGCCACACTGTGTGGGCTTATAACCTTGCCCACACGTTGCAGTTTTATTATTTGTAAAACGGGATAATATAGAATCTACATTGCTGGGCTATTGTGAGGACAAAGTGAAGTTCCCTTTGTGAAGTGCCTAGAACAGGTAAGAGCTACATAGGTGCTTATACTTTCAATTACTATTACTAGTGGTATAAACCTCTACTAGATTATACTAGTAGAGCATACCAGTAGTATAAACCTCTAGTAGACAGTTGCTCCTTGAGGTTAGTATTTGTCTTTCTGTTCCATGCAGAGTATTGCACAGCACTTAGAACATGGGGACACGAGTAAATAATGAATATAACAGGCATCCTTTTTTTTTTTTTTTTTTTAGATGTTGGTATTTTAAGGGTTAAAGTCTTTAGCAGCAGGTGGGGGGCAGTGCAGGTAAGACCTGGCAATGGGGAATGATAGAACTATTTTCTAGACTGGCCTCGGCCAAAGCAGCCAGGCGTTCAAGGAATAGATGTAAATGAATTGGCCAGATGCAGACAAATGTCAATATCAAGGGAGTTTACCCATTAGAAAGAGTAGCACTGAGGGCGCCTGGGTGGCTCAGTCGGTTAAGCGTCCGACTTCAGCTCAGGTCACGATCTTGTGGTCTGTGAGTTCGAGCCCCGCGTCGGGCTCTGGGCTGATGGCTCAGAGCCTGGAGCCTGCTTCTGATTCTGTGTCTCCCTCTCCCTCTGCCCCTCCCCGTTCATGCTCTGTCTCTCTCTGTCTCAAAAATAAATAAACTTTAAAAAAAAAAAGAAAGAGTAGCACTGAGAAGCCCCTATAAAAAGACAGACTCGATGTAAGACAGAGCTAAGCTCTCTTGGACCTATATATTTAAGGTCAACACAACAGTATAAGCATGGTTTCTAGGACCCAGGTAGCCAATACTATCCAGAGCAATGTGACAAAGTAGGTCACATTGAGGTTTTGTGGCCAGAAAGATACGGATTAAAACCTTATCTCCACATGTGGCTAGTTATGTGACCTTGGGCCAGTATGTAAGCTCATCTGTAAAATGGGAATAATCACATCTAACATTCAGGATTGGTGGAAGGATTAACACTAAATAGCCAGTTGAACGCTGGACCCATAGCAGAAGCTCAACAATTGCAATTTACTTTTGTTATTATTATGCTTGGTGAGCTAGAGAACAGCCCGTGAGCTTAAGATGCAATTCCAAGTCTGGTGGGCCTGGAACAACCTGGGATGATGCCGGACGGGCCAAGAATGGGCTCAGTGACTGGAGCTGGCATGGGTAGAGAAGGCAGAGGCTTCATTCAGCCCTTCCATCTTAACATTTTTGCATACAAATTGACCATACAAATATTCTTTGATCCATTCCCCATGGATAGCTCCACCTTCATTACTGGAATCACCCAACCAGAAAGCATAATCCTGTGGGGCTTCCTTTGAAGGTAAATTAAGCTGGAGGCTAGGGCAAGGATAGGAGAGAACAAGGAAAGCCCGTAAAAGAGTACAGAGATATTTGGGGGGATGAGAGAACACTTGAGTTGAAGTGATAGAATTCCACAACAGCTTGCTGAAAAATGAGAAAATCTTGCAATATGCTTTGCCAAACAGCTGCTTTGATTGATTTTTTAAAAGTCTGAACCGACCAAGTTGTCCAGTTGTCGGAATTGTGTATCTGAAGCCACAGACTTGTGTTTCTCTAAGAAATAAGGGATGGCTTGAAGCAAGCACTTCTAACAGACCAAAGAATGGCATGAGGAATTCTAAGAGGAAAGATGGAGGAAATGAAAATAAACAGGTTTTCCAAAGCTGCTTCTATATGTATTACTGGAGGAACCCCAAGTCATTTACAAGGAGGGACCCCAAAGAAGACATAAGAATTACAAGTATTTTTCTGGCAATCAGACTGCACTGAGTTGGGGCTCTTTAGAGATTTTCAGAGTAAGTAATTTAAGATATTATTCATTTGTTCTAGGTTGTAGTAGTTGAAGGGTTTCTGGGCTTTCTTCTCTAGCTTTTCTTCTAAGACATGTCTTCTAAGAAATTAGCTGAAGACAAAAAGAACAGTCCATTGCTGCCTCCTGTTTTTTTTTTAAGTTACTGTAAGTCTTCACCTGTACATTAAAATACACCCTCATTTTGAACCAGTTGCCAAGAACTGAAACAGAAAAGGGAGGCCTAGGAGGGAGGGCAAACCTTTAGGGGACAGAAGGTCAACAGACGGCCGTCGACCAAATTAGAGCTGTCTCTTCATTCATCTGCCAGACCCTGAGGCCTTCACATGCTCTAACTTCATATGACTGCATATGACTGCAAGGACAATTTAAAAATATATAAATTTTACTTTTATTAAAGCAATTCATGTTCACGTTTTAAAAATCAAATACTCCTACGAGGTCTGTAATAAAAAACTATATTCCCCTGGCCCACCCCACAGTCTGGCCCCAGGCAACAATCTGAAACTCTTTAGTTGTTTCTACTGGTATCTATCTCCACATCTTTAATAATATACTTATAGTGTTCTTTTTCTTGATTTATCTTTTGAAGATATTATTTATTAATTTCCTGGCATTTTAGTTGATGATTTAGCTCCTATCACCCCACTTCTTCCATGCTCACAATGGAGATACTGCTTCAGCTTTCTATTTGGGGATAACTAATCACCCCAAAATTAGTGGCTTAAGGAAAGAACGATTTATTTCTTGTTGTGCTTCTCTGCATTTGCTGAATCGTTCTTCTGCTGGTCTTACTGGCTTCATTCGTGTGTCTGCATTCAGCTGGTGGCCCGGCTGGGAGCTGGAGTCAGTCGGGGCTTCCAATCAAAGCTTTTAGTTCTCCTCCCCATGGCTCACTCGGACTTGCTGAGAGCATGTCAGCCTTAAGGCAGCATTCCAAGAGGAAGCACTCCAAAATCTTGCGAATGGAAGCTACAAGGTCTCTTAAAGTCCAGCCTCAAAAGGCTCTAGCATCACTTCTACCACACGGTATTGGTGAACACAAGTGACAGGGAAAGCCTACACTCTAGGGGAGAAGAGATCATTTCTACCTCTTGACACAAAGGCTCACTGCCAAAGGCATCCGTGCCTGACTGGCTTAGTTGGTGGAGCATGTGACTCTTGATCTTGGTGTTGTGAGTTTGAGCCCCATGTTGGTATAGAGATTACTTAAAAATAAAATCTTTTAGGGGTGCCTGGGTGGCTCAGTCAGTTGAGTATCCGACTTGGGCCCAGGTCAGTCTCATGGTTCATGGGTTGGAGCCCCACATTGGGTTTTGAGCTGACAGCGAGGAGCCTGCTTTGGATTCTGTGTCTCCCTCTCTCTCTGCCCCTCCCCTGCTTGTGCTCCCTCTCTTAAAAATAAACAAACATCTTAAAAAATCTTAATAAATAAATAAATAAATAAATAAATAAATAAATAAATAAAATCTTTAAAAAAATTTTTTAATGTTTGTTTATTTTTGAAAGAGACAGACAGAGAGACAGAGAGACAGAGTGCAAGTGGGGGAGGGGCAGAGAGAGACAAAAACATAGAATCTGAAGTAGGCTCCAGGCTCTGAACTGTCAGCACAGAGCCCAAAGCGGGGCTCAAACTCACGAGCTGTGAGATCATGACCTAAGCCGAATTCAGAAGCCTAACCAACTGAGCCACTCAGACGCCCCAAAATCTTTTCTACTTATTTTATTATTATTATTTTATTTTTCATTTATTTATTTTTTCAATATAATTTATTGTCAAACTGGCTTACGTACAACACCCCCCAAAATCTTTTTTTTAAAAAAAGCATGCAGAATGGATGATATTTGGAAATAATTTACCACTGCTATATCTTGAATTCATTTAATCAATATCAGCATTTAAGTTATTATTTAAATATTATACGTGGCACTGCCAGGTTCAACACTTATAGTTCCATTTTTGCAGAACGTATTTATTCTTCCTAGAGTTAATGACTACCCTGTTGTTTGTTTGCTTTCGGTGTAAGTAGCCTTTAATGTACCTACCCTTAGGTTTTCCATCAGATCAGTCGGATGTGTACTTTTCAAATGAGTCACACTGCGAGGAGAACTTCTTTCCCAGAGGTCTCTCTCCTCCATTCTCCTGCTGCAGGGTGAACTGGCTCCTCCCTAGATGTACCATACAGCTGTCATCTTGTGACTCTGCTTCACCACTTTTCCTCAATGCTGCTTCCTTTTTTTTTTCCCCCTCCAAACTCCTTTATTTTGCACATCTCCAAGAGCTTGCTAATAAAGGTAGGGGAGGAATAAACATTTTGAGACCTTCTTTTCAAAACATTTTTAATCTCAAAATAAGAAATCTCCAGGGACATCAGGCACACAAAATTGAAGTTATGACTTTACAGCACCAAGTTTTCATAATGTTAAAAAAAGGGTGGGGACAATTTTGTGAGGTCAGTGTAACTGCATAGGAAGCTCTCTAATGAGTGTAGTTTTAAAGTATATGTATAACAGACATAAACAATGAAGGTGACCAACTGGCCATAAAATAATAATTAAATTTATATGATTCCTGGAATAAGCATGAAGGACAACCAAAAGGGCTTAGTTTTGTAAGATTCAAGAAGGAAGTATTAGAACTAATGGCAAAAAAATTATATGAAAACATATAATGATACAATTTTAAAAAATTAATATTTATTTATTTTGAGAGAGAGAGAGAGAGAGAGAGAGAGAAAGCACAAGCAGGGGAGGGGCAGGGAGAGAGGGAGATACAGAATCCGAAGTAGGCTCGAGGCTCTGAGCTGTCAGCACAGAGCCCAACAGCAGGCCTCGAACCCATGAACCATGAGATCATGACCTGAGCCAAAGTTGGTCACTCAACTGACTGACCCACACAGGTGCCCTAATAATGACAAAATTTTTAATGAAAACTGAACTTCGGAATCCATATTTTGTTACTATGTTAAAAAGGAGAATATTTCCAGTTCTGAAAAGGGCAGAAAAACGGATTTCTGAAGACACTACCACTGTTCACTGATAGCTTGTTTTCTCCTTCTAGATACACTGGAAGGGTATGATTCCCCACTCTTTACAGTTTGACTGAGCCATGTGATTTGCTTTGGACATGACATGTTGCCAGATTTAATATGTATCATTTTGAGTTTGAAAGAGTTAATTGTCTGTGCATGACTTTCCAACATGATCTCTCAGTCATTGCAATCATGCAAACCCATTTTATATGTAAGTGCAAAACTGAAATCACTAATGTTATTTGTTACTGCAGCATAACCTAGCTTAATTCAACTAAAACAAGAAAATCGAAGTCAAAAACAGGTGAAGTGGTCACAGAACATAATAGGTGTTTCCTTGTCTAGAAAAGTTATATTTTAGGCACTGTATATGCTCATTAAAAACATAATCTTTGCACTCAGAGGCCTGGCTTTGAATCCTGAATATACTATTTAGTCAAATGGGTGACCTTGGGCAAATAATTAGCTCTTTTAGTCTTGGCTTCCTGATTTAAAAATTTCAGATATTCATGGATACTTCATAGATTTGGGGGAAATTAAAGGAGATAAGGTAGGTTAGATGTCTATGCAGTGTTTATACACTGCAACTTTTCAATAAATGCTTGTTGTGGTTTAGAGAATTTCCCAAATGTATCATTAAAATTCTGCCAGAAATTTTGTAAGAAGTGAGATAGAAAATACTACGTTGCTTCACTAAAAGGAGTGTGTTGTAAAAATATGTAATGTGCTTAATGTCTACCCCAGGTAGTTTTCTAGGACAAATGATAAGATTTAATATTTGTGAACTCTCTCTCTCTCTTTTTTTTTTAATGTTTATTTTTGAGAGAGAGAGAGACAGACAGACAGGGTGTGAGCTGGGGAGGGGCAGAGAGGGAGACAGAATTCAAAGCAGGCTCCAGGTTCTAAGTTGTCAGCACAGAGCCTGATGTGGGGCTCGAACCCACGAACCATGAGATCGTGACCTGAGCCAAAGCTGGACTAAAGCTGGACTAAACCAAATGAGCCACCCAGGCGCCCCTAATATTTGTGAACTCTTAAGAGAGGAAAGAAATAATATGCTCATAAGACACAAGATATACCTTAAACTTTACTTTTTGTGAAATGATATTATCAGAATTTGGGAGAAAATGATCAGAATGGGGGAAAACCATAGATATAGTGTAACTAATCATACCAAAACATTTCACAATGTCTCCCTTTAGTAATTGTAGATAAAAGTGTAGAAGCAAGGATATCTTAATTATACAGGCTAGTGGATTTGTAACTGAAAAGACCAATACTATTGTATGTTAATGGAGGCATGACACAGAGCTCTGTCTTGGCCCTATATTGTTCATTCATTCATTCATTCATTCAAAAGTCATTTATTGAACACCTACTATGTAACAGGTATTGTAGTAGGTACTGGGGGTTTAGTAAGGAAAAAAACCCAAACACTTGTTCATTTTTAAAATTGATGACTTAGATGAAGGAATAGAATGTTGAGCCAAATCCTCTTTGAGTAAAGGGGCCAGAGAGTAAATGCATTGAAAAGAATGATCCAAATTCAAAGTAATAGATTATAGCAGTAGATTGACTGGAAAATTTAGTTGTGTTTGTCTAGAGAATTTATTTAATCTCTGTGAGACTCAACTTCCTGGAAGATAAAATGGAGACAATGATATTTGCTGTTTGACTTGTTTTCAGTTTTAAAGATAATGTATGTAAAGAATTGGGGCGCCTGGGTGGCGCAGTCGGTTAAACGTCCGACTTCAGCCAGGTCACGATCTCGCGGTCCGTGAGTTCGAGCCCCGCATCAGGCTCTGGGCTGATGGCTCAGAGCCTGGAGCCTGTTTCCAATTCTGTGTCTCCCTCTCTCTCTCTGCCCCTCCCCCGTTCATGCTCTGTCTCTCGCTGTCCCAAAAATAAATAAACGTTGAAAAAAAAAAATTAAAAAAAAAAAAATATAGCACAGTGCTCGGAATATACTAGATGCTCCAAATGCAATAGTTTTTATTACTGTGGGATTCATTTTACCACAAAGGGTCATTTTTCATGCATGCAAGGATTCTCAGAATGTATGAGAAGGCCAAGACAGGTAAGGTGAATGGTTCAAGGTTAAATAATGAGAAACTGACTGGATCAGAACTTATATTCATTGTTCCCTATTTCTGATTAAAATGTTAACATTCTATCTGGTAGTGACTAATATTTTATATTGAACCTCTTGTCATACAGAATGCAGTTTTTAAACAACTTCAAGGTATAATAACGTGATGCTACAGGGAGAACTTTTGGAGCTCAGAGAAGAAGTCCTTTACATCCACATAGGAATTTTGGTTTCTGTCATTTTAGACTAATTAAAATCACTGTGAACCGATATTATTTTTTAAACATGGCGACACTTCTTTCATCAAGTAATTCAGAAAGTCCTTCTCTGTAAGCGAATATAGGTTAGATGAAGAAGAGAAGTTGGTACAGCACGAACAGCCTTTCTCTTGGCAATCAAAAGGGTGAATAGGCTGGATGAAGTGAAATAAAATAAGACTGAGCATTTGCTCTGTGGTAAGTAATAGAAACAGAATCTCAGATGATCCTCATAGCAGCCCAATGATGAAAGTATTTAGTGTCCTCATTTCTACAGTGAGGAAATAGGCTCAGAGGGGTTAAGTGACTTTTCAAGTCACACAATTGGTAAATACCAAAAGGGAGACTCAAAGCCAGGTCTTTGTGATTCAGTTTCCCATGCTCCTTCTCCTCTACCACATTGCATCTGGCAATGCTTTTCTGTCTATGATGAGCCACAGAGTCCTTAGCATTACCTCAAAACTAACTGCTTACTTAGGTATGTCATACTTGGCAAATTCCCACTCCCCAGAGAACAGAATTCTTCTTCTTCTTTTTTAATTATGTCAGTGTAACAACAGTGCAAAGTTTAAGAAATAGATTTTTAACCACGAAAATCTTACCACCTTAACGATACTATTTTAATTGTGTTTAGGTTCATTCATACCTTTATTTAATTTTATTTTCTTATGGTGATGACCATAAGCCACCAAGTGTAGCTGCCAGAGTGCAAAGAAGCTCTCAGTTTTTGGGTCACATACACCCACAAGCTGACTCCATGCAACCAGTGACAGGAAAGGATACTTCTAAAACAACCGACTCTGGAGAAAGCATGACACCACACACCTTTAAGTAACTGTAATCATACTTCACATATAACTTTGTGTCATTTATTTATTCACTCGTTAAATACATATTTACTGAGTGACTGCTACAGTCGAAGCACCATTCTAGGAGCAAGAACTATAGCAAACAACCACAAAGTCCCTGATCTCATTGAGATTACGTGCGCTGAAGGAGACAGATAACAAACATAAAAAAATAAAATATATTGCATGTGAGAAGGTAAGCCCTAAAGAGAAGTTGGGGAAACAGGCAAAGCGGGTAGACATTTGGGTGAGGATTACAAGTAGAGTTGAAATTTTAGCTAAATTCTGGGAAACATTTTGTGGAAAAGTTAACCACTAAGTAAAGACCTGAAGGAAGGGAGAGTGGGAGCTGTGGTTATCTGTGGTGTGGCAGGCAGAATTCTAGGATGACCCCATAACCCTATTTGCCCCTTCGTTTGATTTCAATGATTACATTAAGTTACCTGGAAAAAGGGATTTGCAGACATTAACCTTAAGATAGGGAGATTATACATGTGGACCTAACCTAATCACACGAGCCCCATAAAAGCAGAGTTTTCCTTCAATTGGTAGCAAAAGAGAAAGTCGGATTTAAATTGTGAGAAGAACATAGCACAAGGGAGGTTCTCCAACACTGAGATGGAAGGAGCCACAGGGAAGAATCTGGGGAAAGCTTCTGAAAGATGAGAGTGAAGCCCAGCCCACAGCCAGCAAGAATATGGCAACCTCTGTCCTACAACTGCCAAGAACTGAATTCTGCCAACAACTTGAATAAGCCTGGAAGCACATTCTTCCCAGAGTCCCCAGATAAGAGTCCAGCTGGACTTCATTCTGATTTCGGCATGTATGGAGCCAACTGAGCCACGTATAGACAAGTGAAGACACAAAAGTAAGGGCATTGTTACATGCTTGTATACCTAATGATAATGATATTTTGATCAGCCACACAATATTCTCACATGCACCACAATTGACTTAGACCTTCCTTTCTGATTAGTTCTGTTGTTCAAGTCTTTTTCTTACTAGATGCTGCTGCAATAAACACCTTCATACATACATTTTCCCTTAGTTTGCAAATTTGTCATTCCAAGGATTATTGTTTTATAATAATATATGGGCCCCAATTTTCCTGGACCCTTGCAAGCATTGAGTATTACGATTATTTTTAGTTTTCCTATCTTAATAAGTAAAAGAGTAGCAACAATCAGAAATCTTTTCTATGAATACTTACAAGAATGAAGATTTCTCCCAATTTGTTTCTTCATAGCACTTCTGTTCACTGATTTTTGAAAGAAGTAGTATTGCCTATTGAGTTACTAGCAGGGAAAGCAATCAGTTGAAAGAAATTTCAGACTTGATTTGGATCATAACTTCTTCTTCTTTAGTCTCCTAGTGTTTGGGGTTCTTCACCTAGGAAATGAACATGGAGTCTGGCGTCATATCCAAACAATATTTATAAAGCATTTATAGAAGTGCCTCCTTGCAGTTCTTCCTATTAACCTACATCTGTATATTTTATTTTAAAACAAAATAAGTGTTGCATAGTGTAAAGAAATCTACTGGATCACTTCAACTCCTTGTGGCTTAGTTTCTGCATCAATATAATGAGAAACTTGAAATAATGTTTTGGTCAATTCCTGCATACTGTAAGTGTCTATCATCTTATATGATAGCTATCTACCAAGTCAGCAAGGGATCTGGTAAATGCTATCCTTAGACACAGATACAATGGGTCTACATATGACCCCCAAATTATTTGTTTCTGACCAACTCCATCAGAAACCCCCTTTTATAGTTCTCTATTCCATCTTGTTCTTTTCTGTCATCTCTTCAAATAGTTGTACGTTAGCTTCTACTTTTAAGACAGAAAGTCAAACCCGGGTGTCTTCTTCTCCACCCAAAATACCATTGACCAAACAATTATAGACATTCAAAATGTATATATTACCACTGAAAAGCATAACCCCACTAAATAGCCCTCTGAGAAATTTAACCAAGGTACAGAGGGTTAAAATACAAATAAATGGATGTGAAGAATGGTAAAATCACAGATGCAAAAGACACTTAAAAACTCACAAATGGATAATAAATGTTACTTTATTCCAATACATTTGATCAAATATATGGATCACTTTTAAGGAAAAAGTTCCCACACTGGTTCTTAACAAACTAAAAATGAGTAGACCAATAAACATATGTAAAAAAAATTAAGAGGCGTCAACAGAACATCACTAAAGAAATCTAACTAACTTTGCCCATGAATTCTTTCCAACTTTTCAAAGGCAAGAAAAATTACTGTGCTTTTAAAAATGTTTCATAATGGAAACAGCTATGGAGAACTTCCCATTTACTTTGAAGTTAATGTAATCCTAATATCAAACATCAAAAAAGATCATAAATGAAAACTATAGATCATTTTCTTATTCCTATAAGAATCCTAAATGAAACATATTAGTTTGGGTCAAGCAGGATAAAAATAGAATACTCTGTAATTACCAAGTGGAGTTTATTCCAGGAATTCAAGGGTGGTTTAACATGTTAACACATCAACAATTAAAGGGATTTTGATGAAATTCAACATTGTTTGTGATTATAAACCTTTTACAAACACAATACAGAAGGCAATTTCTTAACATGATTAAGATCTTTAGAAACCAGAATTTAGTAGCAAACATTACACCTACTGGTGAAATATTAGAATATTTGGCCAATAAGTAGAATAACAAAAATAAATAATAAGAATATATATTGGAAAGGAAAAAGTGTTACACTATTTGCAAATGATACAATGATCTACCTAAGGGCAGGCGCCATGTCTCTTCTTAAGTAACATTATGTCCTTGGTGCCTAACACTTTCTGGAACATAGTGGGAGTTGAAATATTTATTGAATGAGATACTAAATATGGAAGAAATAACTAAAATTGTTTTAAAATAATAGAATGAGGGGCGCCTGGGTGGCTCAGTCAGTTGAGTGTCTGACTTTGGTCCAGGTCATGATCTCACAGTTCGTGGGTTCAAGCCCTGCATCGGGCTCTGTGCTGATGGCTCAGAGCATGGAGGCTGCTTCAGATTCTGTGTCTCCCTCTCTCTCTGCCCCTCCCCCGCTCACACTCTGTCTCTCTCTCCTTCAATAATAAATGTTAAAAAAAAAAAAAAGAAAGAAAAAGTAAAAATAATAGAATGATTGGGGCACCTGGGTGGCTCAGTCAGTTGGGCACCTGACTTAGGCTCAGGTCATGATCTCACAGCTCGTGAGTTCGAGCATCGCATCGGGCTCTGTGCTGACAGCTTGGTGTCTGGCGCCTGCTTTGGATTCTGTGTCTCCCTCTCTCTCTGCCCCTAACCCCCTCGCATTCTGTCTCTGTCTCTCTCAAAAATAAATAAACATAAAAAAAAATAATAATAGAATGATGGAAAAACAGCAAATTTGAGATAAACACATGAAAATTTATGATATTCATGTATAGCAACAATAGCTGGACTGAAACTTAAGAAATGTACAGGACCTCATGAGAGTAACAATCTGAATATCCTCTGAGGTATTCATGTTTCTAGATTAAGAAGGCTCAAAGAAATAAGAATGTGAATTCTCTCCCAATTTAATCTAAACATTTATACAGACTATAAAAATTTCAATGGAATATTTTCAAAGTTGAAAACTGACCCAAATTTCATTTCAGAAATTACAGTTAGGAGCCACAAAAAGAATATAACAGAGAAGACCAAGGGCTGGGGACATTTGCCATTAAAAATATCAAAATTTACTACAAAGCTAATACAATATTTAAAGTATAGCACAGGGCATGGCTATTCATAAGATAAAACAGAGAATCTAGAAATGGATAGACAGATAAATGAGTATGTAAAATATGATACAGATGTAATTGGTTAGGAAAAAAGCTCTGCCAGATATCACATTAGTAGTTTTAACTTACAAAAAAATAAATTGATACCCATATCTCAATATAAACAAAATTATCCTCAAAGCTAAAATTCAAACATTAGGAAAAATGATAAAAAGAACTGAAAAACATGTTATAGAATATTTTAGAATAAGTTTTTTCTAAACATGATATATACTTGAGAACTTTCTGACTACATAAGGATTAAATTTTTTTGGCAAAGAAAATTAAATAAGAGCAAATAAGACAATAAAATAAAATATAAACAAATGTTGTTACTATATATAGAATTATTAAAATGATATTAAAATGACAAACATCTCAATGGGGGAAAAATGAGATTTCCAGTTGGGCATCACAGCTTGAAAGTATACATTTATCTTAAATTCCCTTCAGGAATTCCAGTATAATGACAGTAAAGGAGCGAGAAAGTATAGACGTGAAGACAGAGAGAGTAATAGAGGAGACAATACAAATGGGAGACGTCCATAACATTTTAAAAAATCTTAGTGTAGAGAACAGAAAGTTGAGTGGCTCTGATGCCTGAGTAATGGCCCACTGTTCCATAAGTATACCAACTCCCTACCCCTAACACATGGCTTTCAATTGGCTTTCTAGTGCCTCATTCCAAAGTATAATTAGATAAGGATCACAAGATATATATGGAAAACCTCCAATATGAAAGACAGAAACCAGGGGCGCCTGGGTGGCGCAGTCGGTTAAGTGTCCGACTTCAGCCAGGTCACGATCTCGCCGTCCGTGAGTTCGAGCCCCGCGTCGGGCTCTGGGCTGATGGCTCAGAGCCTGGAGCCTGTTTCCGATTCTGTGTCTCCCTCTCTCTCTGCCCCTCCCCCGTTCATGCTGTGTCTCTCTCTGTCCCAAAAAAAATAAATAAACGTTGAAAAAAAAATTAAAAAAAAAAGAAAGACAGAAACCAAAATTAACATAGGAGAAAAGATATGACACAAGGAGAAAAAGAAAGCTTAAAAATATAGTATCTTCATAACAATTAGAGAAGCCAGCATCCATGAAGAAAAAAGAATGGGACATTATAAAAAGAGACCATGCAGTGAAGAGGAAAGAACCACTAGAACATAATAATATGAATAGTTAAAACATCTGGTAAAATTGGAAGATTTCAGTCTAGAAATTCTAAAAAACCTTCTAGAAAAAAATATAGGGGTGCCTGGGTGGTTCAGTCAGTTAAGCGTCTGACTTCTGCTCAGGTCATGATCTCCCTGTTTGTGGGTTTGATCCGCCTCTGGCTCTGTGCTGACAGCTGAGAGCCTGAAGCCTGCTTCAGATTCTGTGTCTCTCTCTGTCCCTCCTCCACTCACGCTCTCTTTCTCTCTCTCTCAAAATAAGTAAATAAATATAATTTTTTTAAAACGTCCAGTTAAAAAAAAGAGAGAGAACAATTAGCTAATGAGAGAAAAATGGGAGCTAACATTATGAGAAATTAGAGGACTAACTCAAGAGATATAACCAATAGGAGTTCTAGAAAGAGAGAGTGAGCAAGTGTGTGTGTATGTCTGAGAGACAGAGAACAGAGAGAAACTACCAAAGAAATAATACAAAAAATTTCCTAAAACCAATGGACACAAATTTACTTAAAGATTATTCCTACCAAGCAGCCCAAGTAATGGAAAAGAGCTATAAAATACATCATGAAATTTTAGTGTCTTAAGAATAAACTCTGTGGGAATGCAAGCTGGTGCAGCCACTCTGGAAAACAGTATGGAGCTTCCTCAAAAAACTAAAAATAGAACTACCCTACGACCCAGCAATTGCACTACTAGGCATTTATCCATGGGATACAGGTGTGCTGTTTCTAAGGGACACATGCACCCCCATGTTTATAGCAGCATTATCAACAATAGCCAAAGTATGGAAAAAGCCCAAATGGCCATCGATGGATGAATGGATAAAGAAGATGTGGTATAGATATACAATGGAGTATTACTCAGCAATCAAAAAGAATGAAATCTCTCCATTTGCAACTACGTGGATGGAACTGGAGGGTATTATGCTAAGTGAAATTAGAGAAAGACAAAAATCCTATGAATTCACTCATATGAGGACTTTAAGAGACAAAACAGATGAACATAAGGGAAGGGAAACAAAAATAATATAAAAACAGGGAGGGGGACAAGACAGAAGAGACTCATAAATATGGAGAACAAACTGAGGGTTGCTAGAGGGGTTGTGGGAGGGAGGATGGGCTAAATGGGCAAGGGGCAGTAAGGAATCTACTCCTGAAATCATTGTTGCACTATATGCTAACTAATTTGGATGTAAATTTTAAAAAATAAAAACATTAAACTAAAACAAACAAACAAACAAACAAACACAAAAAAAGAATAGACTCTGAAAACTTCCAGATAGAAAGACAAAAACACAACAGATCAAGAATCAGGACAATTTTGGACTTTCCAACACCACCATGAATGCTACAAACAATGAAGAAAAATGACTTTAAAATTTTAAGGGAAAAAATGGTTTCTAACCAAGAATTATATATTCAAGTAAATTATCAATGAAATGTGAGAAATACAAGCACTCAAAAATAAAATGGTTTCAAATACTCTTTGTCAGTATTATCGTGGAGTTATGTCTTAGAGCAAAATTAGGGAAAATCTGGAAAATGGGCTGAAACACAAGGGAGCTGCAAAAGGAATTTCAGATTGGCAAGAAGAAGTCCTAAGATATTTCTGCAGTAGGCTAAATATCTAGTAGTTAAGACTGGAGCAAGATAATGGAGACTATATTTTTAAAAAGGAAATTATAGGGGCACCTGGATGGCTCAGTCGGTTAAGTGTCCGACTTCAGCTCAGGTCATGATCTTTGGCTTTGTGGGTTCGAGCCCAGCATTGGGCTCTCAGCTGTGAAAGCCTGGAGCCTGCTTCGGATTCTGCGTCTCCTTCTGTCTGCTTCTCTCCCACTTGCGTTCTGTCCCTCTCTCTCAAAAAAAAAAAAAATAAATATTTAAAATAAATAAGTAAGTAAATAAGAAATTATAGATCACCCAAAGTGTTTAAACCATTAAGAGTTTATCACTCTGGCAGAGAATTTGGTGATAGAGTCTTGCATACACAGAAAATTAAGGGAACCCTGGGGCGCCTGGGTGGCTCGTTCAGTTAAGTGTTCAAATCTTGACTCAAGTAATGATCTCATGGTTGATGAGTTTGAGCCCCATCTCAGGCTCTGTGCCTCCTTGGGATTTTCTCTCTCCCTCTGCCCCTCCCCCCCAACAAAGAAACAAACAAACAAATTAAAAAAAAAAAAAAAAAAAAATTAAGCAAAACCCAAAATGAGGTAATTATTAACACCAGGGAAAACAAAAAGTTGAACCAGAAAGAAAATCTAAATTATGTGTAATACTTACTGAGCTGTGGACAGTATTTAAGTAATAATGATGAAAAACATGAATATAAATTTACCCCAGATTTAAGACAGACCTATACTGGAAAGCTGATCAAAGAGAACTGGATGGGTCTGGAGAGATAAGGTGGAATGCAGGAAATGTGGAAGAAAAGCTACATCTCCCTCTTATCCAGTAGGAAATTGAGAATAATTGTTGAAATTAAAAAATGAAGTAGTAAAGAAGCATTTAATTTAGAAACATAAAATTAAATATATAAATAGCAGGAAAAAAACATTGAAAAAACTTGAGCATGGTTACCTTGGCATAACAGGATTGGGAGGGGAAGAAAAATGGAAGAGAGAAATGCTATTTTTTGCTAATGATCCTTGTTGTCCTAGTGGAACATTTAAACTATGCATATGTATTGTTTTGCTAAAAAGTAAAGAGTCAAAAGATATGAACTAGAAAATCAAAAGAAATTTGAAAGATTAATAAGCATATGAAAGATGCAAAACATCAATAAATAAGCAAGTATTCAAATTTAAACAAGAAAATATTTTTCACCTATTATATTGGTAACAATTTACAAAATTTATAATATCGAGAGTTCGTAAAATGCAGAAAAATAAGCACTCTTACAAAATGATGGTAGAAGTACATAAATTAGCCTACTTCTTCTGAAGGAAAAATGGCAATTCATATCAAAATTTAAAACATGACTCTGATCCAGCAAATCTGCTTCTAAGGAAATCATGAGAAAACTTTTTAAACATATGAATAGCAAGACATTTATTAAAGCATTGCTTATAATAGTGAATACAGGAAACAAGCTAAATATTCATTCCTTAGAGCATTTTTAAAACTAAGTAGAACATTTATAAAATAGAAACTATGCACAATTAAAATGATATGTAGATTCACATTTATTGTCATGGAAAAATGTTGGCAAAATTCTGAATTTTATGAAAAATGCAGGTAATAAACAGGCCATATCTCAATATTTAAATTTATTATAATTTATTTTAATTCTAGGAAGCACCTTCCTCTTCCATTATATTTTCTTTTAAAAGTTTTTTTTTTCTAACTATTCTGCTATTCTATTAGAATAACTTTAGAGATATTTTTGTCATAGTCCTAAGCTATAATGTGTGATTCCATTCATTCCCAAATTAGCTGTCCGTCAGCCATTCATCCATCCATCCATGCTAACATATATATATATATATATATATATATATATATATATATACACACACACACACACACACATTCATCTTTCTACCTATCAACCTATTTACTCACTAATATAGAGTGTGGGATTATGTCTGAACAGTGAGACAAAGAAGAGATACTGGCAGACAAAGAAGAGATATTTGCTTTCCATTTTCTAACTTCTTCATTGTCTTAGTTTTTCTTTTCACAATGATAAAAAATTATTTTGAAATCCTCCCCCACCAAAAAATAATTTTCACTTAAAATAAAACATAATGGGTATTTGAAGATGGAGGCATCGTGCTCCCTGATTTCACACTATATAATAAAGCCATAGTAATCAAAACAGTCTGGTATTAGCATAAAGACAGACACTTACTTTCATGGAATGACAAGCCTAGATATAAACCTATACAAATGTGGTGAATTACCTTACAACAAAGGATGTAAGAATATACAACAGGGAAAGACAGTCTCTTTAATAAATAGTGTTGGGGAAACTGGACAGCCACATACAAAAGAATGAATTTCTTTTAAGTTGTATTTATTTATTTTGAGAGACAGACAGCAAGCATGTGTGTCTGAGCAATTGGGAGGGGGAGGGCAAAGAAACAGAGGGACAGAGGCAGAGAGACAGAGAATCCCAAGCAGGCTCCACACTACAGCGTAGAGCCCAATGCAGGGCTCAATCTCATGAACTGTGAGATCATGACCCAAGCTGAAATCAAGAGTCAGATGCTTAATGGACTGAGCAACCTAGGTGCCCCCCAAAGAATAAAAATTGATCACCATCTTACACCATACACAAAAATAAACTCAAAATGGATTAAAGAGTTGAAACTAAGATCTGAAACTAAAAACCTCCTGGAAGAAAACATAGGCTCCTCAATATCAGTCTTGGCAATGAATTTTTGGATCTGACTTCAAAAGCAAAGAAAACAAAAGCAAAAATAAACAAATGGGGCCATATCAAATGAAAAGGCTTTTACACAGCAAAGGAAATCATCAACAAAATGAAAAGGCAACCTAGTGAATGGGAGAAGTTATTTGCAAATGATATATCTGTTAAGGAGTTAATATCCAAAATATATAAAGAATTCATACAACTCAATAGAAAAAAAAACAAAAAAATCAGATAAAAAATGGGCAGAAGATCTGAACAGTTTTTCAAGGAAAACATACAGATGGCCAACAGCTACATGAAAAGATGCTCAACATCACTCATCATCAGGGAAATGCAAATCAAACCCAATGAAATATCACCTCACACCAGTTAGAATGGCTATTATCAAAAAGACAGAAAATAACAAGTATTGGAGACGATATAGAGAAAAGGGAACCCTTCCACACTGTTGGAAGGAATGTAAATCATTGCATCCACTATGGAAAAGAGTATGGAGGTACTTAAAAAATTAAAAATAGAACTATCATATGATCCAGCAATTCCACTTCTGAAAATTTATCTGAAGAAAACAAAAACATGAATTCAAAAAGGTATATGCACCCCCAGTTTCACTGGAGCATTATTTACAAAAGTGAAGATATTGAAATAAGTGTCCATTGATGGATGAGTGGATAAAGGTATACGTATGTACAATGAAATGTTACTTAGCCATAAAAATGAATGAAATCTTGCCATTTGTAACAACATGATAGACCTTGAGGGCATTATGTTGAGTGAAATAAGAAAGAGGAAGACAAACACTATCTGATTTCATTTATATCTGGAGTCTAAAAACAAAATAAACAAAAACCAAAACAAAACTCATAGATACAGAGAAGAGATTAGAGGCAGCCAGAGGAGAAAAAAGCTAGGGTGTAGGTGAAGGGGTGGAAAGGGTCAAGAGGTACAAAATTCCAGTTATAAAATAAATGAGCCACAGGGGTGTAATGTATAGCATAGTGACTATAGTGAATATTTGAAAGTTACTAAGAAGGTAAATCTGGGGCGCCTGAGTGGCTCAGTCGGTTGAGCGTCTGACTTCGGCTCAGGTCACTATCTCACGGTTCATGAGTTCGAGCCCCGTGTTGGGTTTTGTGCTGACAGCTCAGAGCCTGGAACCTGCTTCGGATTCTGTGTCTCCCTCTCTCTCTGCCCCTCCCCTAGTCACAATATGTCTCTCTCTGTCTCTCAAAAATGAATAAACGTTAAAAAATTTTTTTAAAAAGTAAATCTTTAAAGTTCTCATCACAAGGAAAACAAAATTTGTTACTTTATGTGGTGATCAATGGTAGGTAATTAGACTTATTTCAAATAAGTGATCATTTTGTGGTGCATATAAATACTAAACCATTATATTACACACCTGAAACTCACATGTTAGGGGCACCTGGGTGGCTCAGGGGGTTAAGCGTCTGACTTCGGCTTCAGCTCAGGTCATGATCTCATGGTTCATGAGTTCAAGTCCCACTATGGGCCCTCTGCCTTCAGTGTGGAGCCTGCTTTGGAACCTTTGTTCCGCTCTTTCTCTACCCCTCCCCTGCTCACACTCATTCTCAAAAATGAATATAAATTAAAAAAAAAAAAAGAATATGGGAAACCTGAAACACATTTAAGTCAGTTATATCTCAACTTACAAAAAGACATTTTGGGGACAATAGAGAACATTTTTAAAAAGTTTCTTGTGGATGCTCAACATCACTCATCATCAGGAAAATACAAATCAAAACCACAAGGAGATACCACCTCACACCTGTCAGAATGGCTAAAATTAACAACTCAGGAAACAACAAGTGTTGGTGAGGATGTGAAGAAAGAGGAGCACTTTTGCACTGTTGGTCTGAATGCAAACTGGTGCAGCCACTCTGGAAGACAGTATGGAGATTCCTCAAAAAATTAAAAATACAACTACCCTAAGACTGAGCAATTGCACTTACTAGGTATTTACCCAAAGGATACAAAGATACTGATTTGAATGGGCACATTCATCCCAGTGTTTATAGCAGCACTATCAACAATAAACATATTATGGAGAGAGCCCAAATGTCCATCGACCGATGAATGGATAAAGAAGATGTGGTACACACACACACACACACACACACACACACACACACACACACTGGAATATTACTCAGCCAACAAAAAGAATGAAATCTTGTCATTTGCAACACGTGGATGGAACTAGAATGTATTATACTAAACGAAATAAGTCAGGCAGAGATAGACAAATACTCATAGGTGGAATTTAAGAAACCAAACAGATGAACATAGGGGAAGGGAAGAAAAAAACAAGATAAAAATGGAGAGGGAGACAAACCATAAGAGACTCTTAAATACAGAGAACAATCAGCATTGCTGGAGGTATGGTGGGGGGAGAGATGGGCTAAATGGGTGATGGGCATTAAGGAGGCCACTTGTTGCACTGGGTGTTATATGTAAGTGATAAATCACTGGGTTCTTCTCCTGAAACCAATACTACACTGTACGTTAACTAAGTTGAATTTAAATAAATAAATTTATAAAAATGTTTCTTGTAAGACCAGCGATTCATCATCTTGACTGTCGTGATTCCATTGACTATTTTGCAATGAGCAGAAAGAGAGGTTGAAGAAAGCAGAAGAGATCCAGGTAACTAAGGAATTGAAGCTCCCAAGAATGTGAGTGAGGAGGGAACCAACCTTGAGTAGTTAGTCTTAAACAGGATGAGGGAGCACTTGTGAGAGAAAAGGGTAAGGTAGGTGAACATCAGTTAAGAGTCAGGGGTCAGGAGGGGTGCAAGAGGAAGTTAAAACAAGCGCTGACAATGAGTCAAATAAACAACTTTGAAAATCTCCTTTGTGGGGCGCCTGGGTGGCTCAGTCAGTTAGGCGTCCGAATTCAGCTCAGGTCATTATCTCACGGTCCGTGGGTTTGAGCCCTGCGTCGGGCTCTGTGCTGACAGCTCGGAGCCTGGGGCCTGTTTCAGATTCTGTGTCTCCCTCTCTCTGACCCTGCCCCGTTCATGCTCTGTCTCTCTCTGTCTCAAAAATAAATAAATATTAAAAAATTTTTTTTTTAAATCTCCTTTGTTATATGGAGAGTAGATACATTTTTTTAAAAAATGTTATCTCTTTAATATGAGAAAGATTCATGTTCTGTGTAATATGAGAAACACAGGAAAGTATAGAGAAGAAAATTAAAATTACCTGTATGTCTCCTTTATATCCTACCATTTTCTCTCAAAATTATATCCTGAGCTCTTCCCTTTGTCTTCAGCATTTGTTTGAAAGATAATTTAATGTCTGCAAATTACTCCATTATATTTAATTGTTTTAACCATCTCCTCAATCTCAGATGGTTAGATTATTTTTAATTATATTATAAATATTTTAGGAATATCATATAAAATCTGCACAGCTGATAATTCTTTGGAATACATTTTTACAAGTGGAATTATTGGGAGAAGGGGTATAAACTATTTTAGGCATTGTAGTATCTCTAGCCAAATTGGTTTTAAAGAAATTTATAACTATTTACACTCCAAACAGCATCAGATGAGGGTCCATCTGATACCTTTGCTAGCATAGGTCATTTTTTTAAATGTTTGCTAATTTGAAAAGTTAAAATTAATTAATTGTTCTTTTTGGCTTTCTTTGATTGCCAGTAGGAATGAATTTATTTTCATATTTTTATGTCATTTGTATTTCTTCTACTCTTTCTTCTATACTGAATAATTTTGGATTATATCATGGATACTGTTAATATCATACTATAGCGTACTATCATACTGTTAATATCACACTCTGGATTCTCTTGTATTGTTCCAAAGAGTGTTGACTCCTTTAAGCGAGCAATTAATTTGGCCTCAAATTATAACTCTGTCCTTGGGTTGTAACTCATTCCCGTATTTCAGTTACGTAGCCTTAATGAGTCGACTTGTAACCTGTTTTGTGTATGCATGTTTCAAAGGTCAGCCAGGTATCTGGGTAAAGTTATGCACAGAACTTAGGGCTTCCCTCCCTGGTTCTCTCCTTTCTCATATTCCCTCCATCCTTCACTTTCTAGCACCCCTGGTTGCTCTGAACTCTGTTTACTGTTTACTCAAGGATGATCAATTCCAGCTGTTATATCTCCATTTTAGCCAAACTGAATGACACAGACTAGGACCTGTCTTTTGGCTAAAAACCATACACATAAACACACAAAAGGAAGAAATCACCAAGTGCTATTCTCTTTTTCCAGATACGGACTTTCCTTCAAAATGTGCCTGTGTTTGTTCACTCTTAAGCCTTTAGGTTGCTATTTTTTATATTTTTATTTTGGAATTTAGTTATTATCTGCAGAAAAGTTAGTCTGATATTAGCTTACTTCGACATTACTAGAAGGAAAACCCCAGGTCTACAGATCATTAATTTTCACTTCCACAAATGTTCCCCCCGCCCCGCCCCCCTGCCCCTCTTTAAAAGCACCTGGGTGGCTCAGCTGGTTGATCATGCTGAACCTTGACTTTAGCTCAACTCATGATCTCACAGTTCTGACAGCATGAAGCCTGCTTGGGATTCTCTCTGTCCTTCCGTCCCTCTGTCCCTCCCCTGCTCATGCTTTCTCTCTCAAAAATAAATAAACTTTAAATTATATAAATATAAATATGTGTGTGTGTGTGTGTGTGTATATATTTTTTTTTTTTTAAGATGTGATAATCCCCAAGCACATCTCAAGAAAGCTAAGTGTCTCAGAATTCCAGTTCTTTGAACATATTTGGGGAAGGTTTCCCACAAAAGTTGCTTCTGGAAACTAGAGCTGTCTAGTTAGCTTTAAGCATACACAGAAAACTGCACCTGAGCTCATGCTGAACAAGATAACAATGGCACTGAGGGACTACAGTGCACAGAAACCATTAAAGTCTGAGGTAGAAAAGGGGTTTTCTTCAACTGGTTAATGCAGACCATAAACAGAGGCTCTGACCACAGAGAATTTGATGTCAGCTTCACACTCTCTTCTTGAATTTGAAAAAGGATCAATGACTGGGAAGACTCATCTAATAAGAGCCCTAGGTGGCATTTCCATTTGCACTACTTCATGCTTACCAACAATCACTCATCTAGGATTCCCTGGCACAAGAAAACACGATACTTTGCAGCTAACAGGTACTTGTTAAGATCTCCATATCCCTATTCACCTTGAAAGGAAGTTAAAACTTACCTTATTTAACTCACCACTTAAGTTATCAGAAACCCACAGTTCAAATTGGGCAAGACCCACCCAGGATAATATAGGAAGAGGCAAAGCTGTAATTGGAATGCAGTTAAGTTGACTCTCACTCTTACAATCTGACTCAGCCACATTTTCAGTGTTTCAGAGGCACTGTGCTATATGGCATGTCCTCAACCTTCCTCAAGGTTAGACTCTAAAGTGTTCTGAGTGGAAGAAAACAGTTTGTGCACTGATGTGATCACAATCTCCCAAATTCAGCATTATGACAGTGTGATCATTGCATTTAATGGTTGGCTGTTCTCCAAAATCAGATTGGCAAGTAAGGGCATGTGGTCTTTCTTGTAACTCTGCTCTCCTGGCCTTCCCATCTCCTTTTTTCCCATTACCATCTCCGTGGCCCTGTGCTCTTGATCTATGTGTATTTCATTGGGTTCAGATGCAAAGGACTAGTCAAGATGTAAGTCAAACTGCAAAAGGATCTGGCCAGACCAAAGTCAGGTCAGCTCTGAATCATAAACATCCTTCCCTGTGAAGCGTTTGGTTTTCATATGCAATAATTTCAATCATTCACTTGTCTAAAAATACAAGAACATGTTTTTACTCATCAGCCTTCCTCAATCATGCTATAGGAAATGGAACTGAGCCATTCAGTGAGGAAAAAGCTTCTCCATGTTCAGAAATCCTTCCTTGAGACCTAGCTACCAGCTAGGTAGGACATCAAAGTCCTCAGCATGGAAAAGTCAGAGTAGATGCAGTTTCACATTTTAAGAGTTGAAAAAAAAATTTAAAAACCCTGCCTGTCTTCAGTAGCTTATAAGATCTCTCGTCTCCAGGCGGGAGAGATTCCTCAGGTGTTACCCACTCTATCATAGCATTCCTCATCTCTTCTTTTATCTTGTGCCCTTCTCCTCTTTCCAAGATCATAAATCAACAGAGACAGGCTCTCATTCTTCTTTAAAAGAGAAGGGGGAAGTCTAGACTTCTCCTATTCCATGGCAAAGTGAACAGCCTGATAAATTTAACTACCTGCTTCTCAGGTGAAAACTGGAAAGATTTCAAAGCCCAAGTGGCAACCTATAGCCAGGAACCTCTGCAGCATGAGTCCAAAGTCTATTTTATGTTCCTCTCTAGGAAGAAAGCCCATTTGGTAAAATGGCAGTCTGGTTCAAGAGACTTCAGATTCCAGAGAGGGGTCAGAGTCAAATCCAAGACTGTGTGACAGCTGAAATTGTCCATGATTTACTAATTGCTGAAGGCAGTGACCAGGCCATAAGGAGCAAAGGCCAAAGGGAAGGCTTGGTGCCCATTGCTGGCATTAGGTTTCTGTCTAGAGGAAGAGAAGACAGAAAACTGAAGAACATTTGGAACTAATTAGCAGGAATAAGAAAACGTAAGGCTAAGAGGTGGGGGATGGCGTCAGGATTGTCCTTAAAATAAGAAATAGTTGGTCAACTTTGCCAAAGGCTTTGCTTCCCTTATCTTTCTTGTCCTCAGCATAACTTATACATAGTTGATTAAAGTACAGCCTCATCTTTCAGCTTTCTGCAATATTAAGGATCTTATCTGCAGAATAAAACAGCTTCAAAAATGAATGGAATTGGCAGATATTACTGTTTTCCTCAAGGATGGTCTGAACCTAGGAATGTGGGAGATGTCAAGGAAAGAAGTGAACTTTAGAGTCAGATAGACATGAACTCAAATCTTCATTCCACTGCTTACATGCTATGTGACCCTGAGAAAGTTAGGTATCTCCTCTGAACTTCTGTTTTCCCATCTGCAGAAGTCTGTCAATGCCACTTCCTTCACGTGGCTGACATGAGGATAAAATGAGATAAAATATGAACAGGACTTCTGTGCTTGGCGCACAGTTGTGCTCATTAACTTTTCTTTCTGCCTTATAAAAACCTTTACAAATACAATAAAAGTCATTTTTGTCATTTATGTCATTCCAGAAATCAAGGCATAAAACAAACCCACAGTACTTAAAACAGTGTGGTATTATTTGAAGAAGAGAAACATAGATCAATGGTATATAACAGGAATCCAAAAGGTTGTCCTATTCGCAGGCAGAAATAAGTTTGAGTTGAATTGAAGCTCCATATTTCAAAGAGTAAATCTAATTTTATGCCAAGATAATGAAGGACAATAACAAGATGCTGGAGTTGCAAAGAATTCGTTAAAATCAGTTATGTAGCAAAAATAGAAAGAAAAAAATAAAAAGAAAAAAAAAGAAATTTGAACATGAAAAAAGGTGAAAGACAGGAGAGCATCTGGGACAAAATAGTCACAGCTATAAAATAAAACATTCAGATACAAAACAGACCAAGATAAACATCTGAAGCTTTCAAATAGTTCTTACATATCTATTTTAAAAAGTCTAAAAGCCAATGATACAGTTTCAAGGACACAAACAGGTAATTACAGAAGATGAAATCAGAATTGCCTTATGAAAGATGGCTTTGCCTCGTTGGTAATCAGAAAATATAAATTAAAATAGCAGTGAATTTACCATTATGCTATCAGTTTGACAAAGAGAAAAAAGTTTGATAATATCAAGTGTAGACAAGCAAGGGCAGGGTTGAGGGGTGGGAGAGTAAAAGTAAAACATAGCTGCTCATGACCTTGAAATTAGTACAATTGATCTGAAGGGCAAGATGGTGGTATCTATTAAATTACCCAGCAATTTATTTCTACATAGCTGTTCTGGATAAAGACTTGCATGTACACACAAAAGACATAATTCAATATTGTTTGTAATACGAAAAACCTTAAAAAAATATTTATCCACAGAAAAATGAATGAAAACAAGTCCATAAACACAAAGAATTACTATAAAATGTTCAAAGAAATAAAAGTAGATTTCCACATACTAACATGGATCAGTCAAAAAACCCAGAAACCAATATTTTATATTTCTCCCAATATATAGATATGTATGAAAAATATAAAGAATTTTGGAAACTTATCAAATTCATCAGAGTATACTCTTAGTACTCTTTGGTTGGGAGGAGATCCATATGGGGACAGGAGTTTTCAGGAGACTATAATTTCTTCTGTAATGGTCTAAATGTTTTAAGTTATAACTGATCTACTGTTTGCATAAATTTAAAAATAAATATGTACAGATACTTTAAAAAGATACAAATATCCCCAAAATGTTGACAGTGATTTACTTTGGCAAGGCAAAGAGAGAGTATGGGTGATTGTTGTTTCTTCTTTGTACATCCCTATAATTTAAAAAAATGTTCCCAAAGAGAAAAACGATCACTATTATCCAATGATACTCATAAAATCCCTGATTATGGCACTAGATACCAAGCTAAACTGGTTTAAAAAAAATGTTCTGGCCCAGTTTTGTAAGCATGATCTCATTTAACTCTTATGTTAACCCTGTGAAGTAGGTACTATTATCTCCATTGGTAGATAAAGAAATTGAGGTACCAAGGAGGTAGCCAATTTGCCCAAGCTCATGCAACTACAAAGTCACAGAGCTGATAGTCCATCATATATATTTTTGAATATCAAAGTTAATACTTCTCTCACCATACTAAAGCTACCTTAATGCCAATGTTATATGCTATTTTTTTCCCCACAGATTATAAAGCTACCTCACTGCTAAATGAATTTGAAATCTAGGGAACAGATGAATAAAAACAAGTTTTAAAACTATATAAACATTTTATGGACATATGTGCATTTAAGTATAGGAGTTAGACTAACCTATTTAGGAGAAGAATATTACTGATCCCAAGTAAAGCTAGTGTGTAGAAAAGCCATTTGCACAAAAAGGAAACATCCTTTGTTCAAACATAATATTCTTACACAGTGTGATAAAGCAGCATGGGACTCCACAGAACTGATTGTTAGCTAGAACTGTATTAGTAGGATTTCAACTTAAACTAGCCCAAGACAATGAGAATTTATTGCCTTACATAACTAGTTTCAGGCACATCTGCATCCAGGGGTTTCGAAGATGTTATTAAATCTCTATCTCTCTCTCTCCTTTTCTCTGTGTTGTCTTTATTTTTAAGTATGCTCTAGGCAAGTGGTAAATGCATATAACTTTCAAGTTCTCCAAGTTTCCATGAATATACTTCTTACAATTTCAATAAAAAAGAGACTCTCTTTCCTTCAACGTGAGGCCCTGAGAAATAAGTTGGCCATACCACAGCAATCTCTGTATCTAGTCCTGAGTCTTTGTTACCATCCCTTTCATCCCAGGAAAGATGGATTCAGTCTCACTCAAACCAAAGGGATTGAATTGAATTACTACAGGATGGGTAAAAAGAGATTAACCAAAGTGAAGAATTCTGGGCAAACAAAAAATGACCACAATATAGTCACAGCTTTCACATTATTAGAGATGTGTGGCCATTGAAAAGCCAGCAAACTAACCAATGGAGAGGGGAGACATTCACAGCAGCTACCTCATAGGGATCCCCTGAGGATAAATGATAGTTGGAGAGAAAATGTACCTAACACGGTGTCTGGCAGATAGGAAGTGTCTTCTAAATTTGTTTCCTAATTGACCAATCAAAGGCAGGTAATTCTGAGTTACTTCTATCACCTCATTCCAGAGATTTTGTCAATTAGCAAGAACCAACTGAAAAATACAGCAATTCTATTGAATTTGAAATAGAATTGGGGGGTGGGGTGCCTGGGTGGCTCAGTCAGTTGAGCATCTGACTTTTGATTTCAGCCCAGGTCATGATTCCAGGGTCATGGGATTGATCCTTTCATTGGGCTTCGCACTGAGTGCAGAGACTACTTAAGATTCTCTCTCCTTCTCTTTTTCTCTCTCTCTCCCTGTGCCACTCCCCCCTGCTTGTGCGCTCTCTTCTTTCTCTCTAAAGAAAAAAAAAATAGAATTGGGAGCCTGGAGGCTGTGTGACCTGAGACTCTTAGTAAGCACAATAACAAAAACTATAGTATCTAATATTTATTGCATGCCAACCATGTGCCAAGGAGTATGCTAAGTGTATAACATGCATTTTCTCACGTAATATTTACTATAACTAATGAAGTAGATATTATCATTTCCATTTTACAGATGAAGAAACAGATGTAGCAAGGCCAAATAATTTGCCCAAGGTCAAGAGAGTGACAAGGCTTGGACTCCCACTTGGTTGTGTCTGACTTGAGAGTCTGAGCTCTTAACCACGCATTGTTCTGTCTCACACTGCCCTGCGCGGCCTCATAATACCCTGAGGAGAAGACTCAACATGAAATAGCATTTGGCTGCATTCCAATCAGTCAACACATTCATCACTAGATGCACAAAGAGAGCAGGTAGGTTGGATTCCCTGTGCTGAACAAAACAATTCAGGCAAATACATGCACTGACCTCTAACTCAATTTGGAGATTTAGAATCTCTATCTTGAAGACTTCCCTAACATCTCAGCTGCTGAATTTAACGGGACCTTTTATAGAGGTGGTCAAGAGGGAGAAAAAAATTATCTTTTTAGTTTCTTTTTATTTCATTAAAAAAATTATTTAACCATAACGGTTCTGGAGCTATTTCTTGTTGGCAAAATTATGGAGCTGCGTACAGATTCAGAGATGTGTTGGGAGGCTGGGCACAGATGGCTTTAATTATTTGGGCAGCCATTGACAGATGTGATGGTCTAGGTTTCTGCTGCCTTGGACAGGTGTAAGCTATAGGATTTACCCAGAGGGAGTTGTGCAGAGCCAGAATTGGATAGAGCCCTGTGATGGCCCTTTATTTTGTCTTAATCCACCCCTAGGTACATAGTTATCATATTTCTTTGCCTCAAGGCATGGTCAAGTCAGTCAAAACCATCAAACCAAGTTTGTGTGCAGAAAAGAAAATCTCAAAGACAGAAATACACTGTTAGCAATTGGTCTCAAACTCTGCTCAATATTTTTACTCAGAAGCCCTTCTTTTCATTTAATCAGGGCTTCATAATCAAAAGGATATACATACAGGTCTCACCTTTTGAATCCAAACAAACATGTTTACTTCTCTGATTACAGTCCACACAAATAATTTCAGACATGAATGTCAGCTTGTGAAAACCTGCATGATTTTGTTCAACAAATTTATTGAGGAAGTTATGGAGAACAGGAGGAGAAAGGAGACATACTCCCTGCTCTTAAGGAGCTCTTGACTATTTAGGAAGGAGTTTCTGATCTGTGAGCTAATAATAATAAGAGAGTCAGCACATACTATGTCAAGGCACTGTTCTAGGGTCTGCTGATGTGGTAATGATCAAAATAGCCCCTTTCCCCATGGAGCTTCCATTCTAACTGAGGATATGGACTATTAAAAGTCCATTTTCTTTGGGGTGCCTGGTTGGTAAGTGTCCGACTTCAGCTCAGGTCATGATCTCATGGTTCGTGGGTTTGGGCCCCACAGTAGGCTCTGTGCTGACAGCTCAGAGCCTGGGGCTTGCTTCAGATTTCGTGTCTCTCTCTCTCTTTCTGCCCCTCCCCTGCTCATGCTCTGTCTCTCCAAAATGAATGAATGTTAAAAACAAAATTTTTTTAAATCCATTTTCTTTTAAAAACACATGTATACACAATATGTGTGTGTACATATATACATGTATTAGATGGGGTGGATGAAATATGTGTGTGTACATATATACATGTATTAGATGGGGTGGATTAGATAGTAGATTATATCTAAGGAATTGCATCTAGCTGCGTATGTGAGTACAACAGGATCTCTGTAGAGGAAAAACTGTTTAAGCTAGGCTGAATATAACAGAGAGTGTTACCTTCTCTGAAAACAGCTTTTACCAAGTGGAAATGTAGAGGAAAGTATTCCAGGTCCTCCTAACTCTTTGTTTGAAATAGCAGAGTTCTGACTTAGTATCTATTATGGGCTGAATTGTGTCTCTCTAAATTCACAGGTGAAAAGCCCAACCCTCAATACCTCAAAATGTAAGTATATTTGGAAATAAGATCTTTAATGAAGTAATTTAATTAAAATGAGATCATTTGGGGAGGGAAGTAATTCAATATGATTGGTGTCCTTAGAAGAGGAAGAGAACCATGGATACTTGGCACAGAGAAAAGGCCATGTGAGGACACAGTGACCAGGTGGCCATCTGTAAGTCAGAGGCAGAGACCTCAGGAGAAACCAACCAACCCTACCAGCACCTTTGATCTTGGATTTCCAGCCTCCAAAACAGTGAGAAAATAAATAAATAAATAAATCTGTTGCTTAAGCCACCCAGTCTGTGTCATTTTGTTACAGCAGCCCACCAAACTAATACAGCACCTGACTTTCAGATTGGGAGCATAGTATATACCTACTACATAGAAAGCTTTCAAAGAATATCTACTGAATTAAAATGTTTCTGAGTTGCACAACCGACCCATACTGAACATTTAACATGCGTGACCATCTATTTTAACCCAGCAACACTATGATATAGATATCATTATTCCTATCTTATCCATGAGGAAACTGGGGCTTTGCAAGGTTAACTATGGTACCCGGCATCACAATGCTGGTAAGCAAGCATGTGTCTGAACCCGGACAGTGTAATTTGATGACACTTAGCTCCAGCACTCTGAGGAGCTGAAGGACATGGTGAATGAGAACAAAGGCCAACTTGTGGAGGACCTCGGTTATAGCTACAGAAGCTGAGTGTTCAGGCAACCAAAAATACAAGTCACTACCTGTTATGCAATTACCTGTATGTACACAGACCAACCCTAAAGATAATCACCATCTATGCATACAACCCATCACCCTGTACCTCATGTAGGCATAGCCCTCCCAACCACTAATCTCCCCTCTTGTATAACATACATACACACACTCACACACTCACACTCGCCTCAAACTCCTCAGACAATACAACTTTTTAAGAAGTCCTTTGAAGAATGCCTTAAAGGATTTGAATCAATAATATCCTCAGATCCTAAACTGGAGCTCCCCAGTTTGCTTTTTAATGATATCTCCCAGCTCGGCAATCACAACCACTTCTTACTGTTCGCTCCTAGCTAGTCTACTCCATTCTTCCCTTGGCCCACAGAGCATGTGGTGTTTTTTTTTTTGTTTTTTTTTTTTTTTTTCTTAAATAAAGAAACAGACATGGAATTAAGTCTCGGTGTCCCATGTGCTTCATTATCCAGGCTTGTTGGGAATGTGTTAAACATACAGTGTGAGTTTTCATAAGTAGCAGAAAAGGATCAAAGGAACCTACTTTACCAAAGGTTCTTCTTTTCTCTCTCTCTCTCCTTTTCTTTCTTTCTTTTTTTTTTTAAAGTAAGGTTTGGGCGATTCAAATCACACTAGGTAGTTGAGCTGATAAGATATGGGAGGAGAGGTCTCCAGCAGTAGTTTTTATTTCAAGAAAAGAAAACTTTTTAAGTCATAAACGTTCTTAGGTGCCTTTGATTTTTTTTCAGTTGAATTGCAAACCTGGAATTAGAAGATGTTTTGAAAAAATATGCTTGATGTTAACCCTAGGTAGTTATATAAATAGAGTGAATTCAACGAAGTTACATAGCACAAAGATTACACTGTGCTATGCTGCTGAGATTTTTACATACCAAAAACTTTAAAACTTTAAATGGACTCTTTAAAATTGCATATATATGTATACACATATATATACATACACACCCATATATGGAGAGACACATATCTTCCCTAATAATAACATTTCCATTTTACTCCTCTGTAAAACTGTGCAGTATTTGTTCCTATGTGCACTAAGCAAGAGTCCTTGGATTGGGAAGATTTGAATAAGTCACCCTGAGATGAGATGTAATGTGAAATGTGACTTTCATGGAGAAACAAACTTGCTTATTTGATCTTATCTTTGCAATACAGAGGGATCTCGTTTCTCAACTTTTAGATGTCTAAGCTATTTGGGTTTCCAAAGGCAAGACTGAAATCCGTAAGATCTCAAAATGACTCAAGATTTGTATTTGTAATCATGATTCATTAGAATTTGGTTTCCGTAGAGGACTCACATTTTTCTCAGTAATATTTTTTTAAAATTTCTTTTTGAAATCCAGTTTTGCTAAATAAAAATCTGTTTCTTCTGTCCTTTAATTTTGTAGCCACTATGGTGGTGTCACTGCTATATGTCTATTCTTATGTTAGTGTCATACTGTCCTGATTGCTGTAGCTTTATAAGAAGTCTTGAAATCAGCTAGGATAAGCCCTTCCACTTCTTCCAAATTACTTTGGCTATTCTGTTTTCTGCATTTCCGTGTCAATTTTAAATCAATGGTACTGATTTATGTTTTTAAAAAGTCTGCTAGGATTTTGATTGGGATTTCATTGACTCTATTGACCAACTTAGAGAAGTTATAGAATAATCATAATCATAATCATAATAATTGAATTTTCCGATACCAAGATGGTATATCTCTCCTGTATTTAGGTCTCATTTAATTGATCTCAGCAATATTTTGTAGGTCTCAGTATATAGATCTTGAACATATTTGTTAGTTTTATCCCTGAGTATTTCACACATAAAATCAGTTTTACTTGCTATATAATATTCCCCTGAGTTAAAGTTCTATACAGGTGGTGTGCATTTTTTATTCTAGTAACAATTAACATGGTGATAAACATTTGTGCATAATCATTTTCTGTATTTAAAATTAGTTTATTTACATAAATTTCCAGAAGAGAAGTTCCTGGGTCAAAGGCCATGAAAATTTTTCAGGTTCTTAGTACATATTGAATAGCTTTTTTTTCTCAAAGCTAAATTATAGAATTTTCCCCCAGATATTCCACTTTTTTCTCTTCTGTAGCCAAGGTGAACAGTCATTATTATATAATCTCCAAGAAAGACAGAGAAAGGGACAAAGCCTTTTAAATCCTCTGTGAAGAGAAACAGAACACATCAATGTTGCTATCACCTTGCTATACTGTTGAGTAGAAGATCAAGCCATGCTGTTGCAGACAATGCCTTGATATATTAAAATGGTTGGATTCTTTCTAGTAAGTAACTCTTCCTGGGCCTCAGTTTCCTCATCTACAGAATGAGATTGTTAGATGTATCAGTGCTTTTCAAAACTGCTCTGAAAAACCTCGGTGTTTTGGAGGGGGAAGTTTTAGGATGAGCATCTGAGCTGACCAGCTCTGGGCCTCCCTGCATCTCTCCACATAGAGAAATCCTCCTTCCAGTAGTTTTGCATAATGTGATTCTTTTTCAGATTAGTTTTTAAAAATAGGCATCCACTAATAAAAACAATTGAGAAAACCACTGAACTAGAAGGACACTAAGGTATTTTTCAGTGAAGCATTTTATTTCAAGCTACATCATCTTCTAGCAGGTTTGTCTACATATGAAGCTCTGAGGAAACTAGATTCCATGATGCCAAATATGTCAGAGAACGTCTCACAAAATGCCCCTGAGTGTACTTTCAGTTCATAGGACATACTAGTTCTGGACCAGTCCCAGAAGAGATTGGAATCAAAATTCAGACTCAAATGGAGATTTCTGGAAAGCTGCTAGCAAATGGCAGGTGCCCTGACTGCTTTCTAACATACATAATCTTATCAAATCCTCAAAAGAGATCCATGTTACTGCCACCATTTTGAAAATGAGAAAAGTAGGGCTCAGCTTAGTAAGTGATAGAGTTGAGACTTGAACTCAGGTCATCTGACCCTCTAGTCACACCGCACGGTATACCAGAGCCTGGTCAGAGACTGCACACAAGACATACGTTACTAAATAGGTCAAGAAATAACATGAGGTGAGAAACTCAGAGATTCACAGAAAGAATCCAGGACTGAAACATGCTTTCATGTCTGCTTACCCCGAGAAAATCAAAGCCACAGCATACCACTTGAAGCTCTTTATTACCTTATGATCTTGATCTTGGAACAATTCCTTAAATTCTCTACGACCCAGTTTCCTTGTACATGAGAGCAGTGTACCTCATAGGGTTTCTGAGAGCATTAAATGAGATGATGGATATGAAAATGCATAGCTCGAAGTCTGCACATAGAGGGTGCTCACACCCAAAGTGCCACAAAGACATACCACAGACAAGTCTTCAGCTACAACAGTTTTGAATCGGGCCCCCAACAGGCAGAGGAGAAGAGAAAAGAAAAGAATGAGGGCCAGGAAAATCAGATTATTATTGTTTCTAGGCAACCACAGAAAAGGAATAACATAAAGGGCGTTTCTCCTAAGAGTACTACACTGGCTACCTCACAAAAAGGCTGTCAGGTTTTAAAAGTAGGATACAACTATCAATGACCATAGAGAACATTTTCATAATTCAAAATTATTCAAAATATTCACACACACACCCTCTTTCTCTCCTTTCCTCCCTCCCTCACCCAATTCTCAAAGTAGCCAGGGAGGAAGATAAGAAATGTGTTCATTCCAATTCTATAAAAGATCAAACTGAGGTTCTGGGAAAGCTGAGAAAATTAAGCACAGTCATCCACTTTAAAATCAAGGTCCCCTGGGCTGTAACCTCCTTGAGGCCAGGATCTATACCTTGTTTTCTGATATATCTTTCCAAAAGGCCCAAAAATGTAAGTGTTGATTGAAATGTATTGGTCTGAGGTCTGCTTATTCAGGAGGCTCATTTTGTTCAGAAGCAGAATCTCAGATTAAATTTCAAGGTCACAGATGCTATGGAAAGCTTCTTCAGTTGATATGTATCCGTTTAGGAAAAACTTATTTTAAATGTCTTGGTACATTGTCATGTTCCACCGCTAATCCATTCTTTTCCTTCTAATTTTTGAATAATTCATGCACTTTTTTTTTTAAGAAAGAGCATAGAAAAAAAACTATTAAGTGAGGACAAATTTTCATTTTGAAACAAAAAACAAAAAACAAAAAACCTTGATGTTAGCTCATCCTCCTGATTGCCTTTAGGTTGCAAGTACAATTAATTGACCTTGGACATGACATGTTTTAAACCCAGGAAGAGTGAGTGAAATTTTACTGGAGGCATATTTATCTTAAGTTGAAATGCAACTTGCTGTCTCAGAATATTATCTCAGTCTGGTATTATCTCTGATTGAAGGCAGGAAGTGTTGTCCAGCCTATTAAAAATATACTTCATTTGGACCCAAAATAAAAATATGTCAAATGCGAAGAGACCCACACTTGAACCTTGACTCCCCAGATTTACAATGTTCCATTATGAATATCATGAAAATTGCTCTGTCTCTAAATAAAATAACTACTTTTCCTCCTTCCCCAGCTTGTAAAAATTAAGATAATGCTGCAGTGTTGATTTCCTTAAAAGAAAGGATCTGCTGGGTACACGTTGAGGCTCCCCTGGATTCTTAGTACCACTGGTTGTCACTGCTAAAGTCATAAAAATAGGACAGAGGAGACATGTTTTGCTTCCGACAATTTGAGTATTGGATTTTCCAACCACCTTTGAACCTTTTGATGTTCAAATTCCTCACTGGCAAGCATTCCAAAGCCTTGCAGGGCTCCTGAAATCTGAGAAGTCTCCTCACCAGAGAGGAGTTGAGCTGAGCTGAAGGCTCGCAGATGTGGCTGCAGCCTGGCTCCCAGAACCAAACGGGGAGAACTACAGTCAATTATGTGGATGGCGCTTCCTGCTCTGCCCATTCTGAGATCCCCTTCTATTCAAGGTCCCCTTCTTTTTTTGGTGGGGGGCGGGGGGAAGGGGTTTGGCAGCCAAGAGGGCTCTCTCACCTCTAGCACTTTCTGATGGAGGAAATGTCTTCCCACCCCCTGCCCCACCTTGGGGGCAGCACTGACAGCCTTTCTTTGACTGTGTCACTCACAGCTGGAGGAGGGTCCAGCCTGAAGATAAATCTCTCACAGCTTGCTCATTCTTCTCCAGGAGGCTGTGAGGAGAATGATCAATGCTGTGCTTCAAGGCTAGCTTGCTCAGTGAACCACAGAGAGAGAGAGAGAGAGAGAGAGAGAGAGAGAGAGATTACAAAGGGCCCATTTAAATACCTAAGGCCTCTCAGCTCCCTTCCTCCTAAGGCATAGACTTGCTCTTAAAATTTAAACGAATATATCTACAAATGGTGGCCTCAAGGAGATGGCTGGTAAAGCCAAAAATACAACCCGAGGAGATGACCCGGGCAGCTTCCTGAAAATAAAGCCCTTGTATGTATTTCCAAGAGGGTGCCTCTTCACCCCCTAATTGCCTGAACTGCCAGTTGTTGCATCCGATGGAAAGCAAGCCCTGGGACAAATGAGACTGAAAGATTAGCAGGACATTACTGGGACACTGACAGGTGCAAGAAGACAAAAATTCATTTGCCAAGATGCTGAACTGTTGCTGCAGGCCCCACTTCTCTCTCTCCAAGAACCTCCAAGTATTTCTGGGGTGGTGGGTCATTTTACACAAGCCAGAAGTCTTGTTGCGTTTTGTGTTGTTCCCTGCATTCACTGTGCATTCCAGGAGTTAGCCTGTCTCTACGGCAACTGGTCACTAATCTGGACAGCCTTTTCTCTCTTTAATAGACCGTCTGGGAGTAAGGGTGCAAGTTATCTCCTCTCCGTGCCCGCAGCCTGGTGCCTCCGTCATGCCAGAAACAACTTTCAGTAGATGCTATCACTACACATCCTGTCCATAACACTTGGCACAGGCCTTATAATTGGTTCCCCTGCTACCAGATCCTAACTCTTCTATTCATGTTCTTTCCACCCAGCATCAGAGTGATCATTTCAAGCTCAGACTTAACAATGTTATTCTCCGGCTTAAAAACACTCAATGGCTCCCAATCAACCACAGCATGAATCTAATTCTTTGGGAGGTGCCAGACAGGGGCTGTCCCATCATCCTGAGTCCTGGTATGATGCAGACATGGAGTCCCGGCCAATCCATGACAAACGTGTAAAACCGTCATTTATCGCCACCTCAGCCAATCTTAGCCTACGTGGGATGAAACTGTGACTTTTCTCTGAAGTCATCTTGTTTGACACATATCATGATTTTAGGGGAACAATTAAGGACCAATTGTGTCTTCAAGAAGAAACGTTTTAAAACAATCCTCTCCGACGTTCAAGCCTATTCTAAGCCTTCATGGAACTAGTAATTAGAGGAATTAAGCATGAAAATCTGACTCTATCATGATTCAAAACACTTTAGTTTGAGTATTCCCCTATATCTGAGAGAAAGAAAGAACGTGAAAATCTGAAAAAATATCTACAATCCCAATGTATGATGTAGTTTCCAGGACAAGGAAAGAGGTCTATACTTTAAAAGTTTCTACTGTACAGCAAACACTATAGGAGCTTTATAAATATATAGCATGGGTCTCAGTGTGAGCCTAAATATGCATTCAGACATATCTAGATATCTCTGACAAATATGAGGCAAGCCAGCCATATCCTCTCTGCACAAGGGCATGAGAAGTTTTGTGGCAAAGGACTCAGGGACGAAGCAGCAGCCCCAGGGAGAGCACTATCATTTTGGGACTGGTGTGGTGGCTGTTGGATTTATATCCGAGCAGAGCCCCCACAGGATTCATTATATCCGAGTCCTGTGGAATACGGAGGCTAAAGGAAACACCTAGTGATCTGCCTTCAGAAAGGTTTCTGGAACATCATGTACTCACACAGCCCTGCAACGAGTCTCATATAAACCCTGTAACAAAATGTGACACAAAGCAGGGAAAGGGGCCTTCTTCTGTATCTGTCCTAAAACGTCTCAGAGGCTCTAGGAGTTGTTTTCCTGTGCTAATGACCCTGAGCAAATGCCCTGCTCGAGACAGGGCAACAAATATGGCACTAGGAAGGAGATCCTCTTGGAAATTGCTATAAACTCTTAAAAAGTAACTACGTGGAGATGAGGTCATGTGCATACAAGAGGCCCAACGCTATGGAACCAGCATCCCCATCAATATTTATCCAATCAATCAACAATGGGTTTCCAGCACCTACTCTATGCAAATAGCTCTATCACCTGCTGAGCAATGTTGTAAGCAATAATCCTTGATCTTAAGGGGCTAGTCTCTAGCCCTCCACAGGCTGACAGTGCTGGAAGAACTCCCATCTAATCAAACAGTATCTCACTTTAGCATCACAGTTAAGTCCATGAGGGAGATTTTATCTTCCTTGTAAAAGAAGGGAAGCTGAAGTCCAGAGAGGTTAAGTAACTTGCTTCAGGTCACATAGCTTGCAAGCAGTATAGAGACAAGCAAAGCAAGTGAGATAAGATGACACGAACAACTGATGATCAAGGTGAGGCAGCATGCTGACTTATTACAAATAAAACAAAAAGATGAAGAACAAACAAAAGAAGTTCTATAGACCTTTTTTCTGTGATTCTTCGGTGGAGCTATGTCACCAGCCCTTACGCCCCAGGGAGAAAATAGCAGCTGTCGGGAGCTGCCCACTTCGCTTTCCTCTAGCTTGCTCTCTAGCAGCTTCTGCCACTTTTCCCCATGCTGACCTGAGCCTCAGGAGTAATCAAATCAGTAACTGATATTCAGAAAGTAGGTATAGGCTTAGCTGAAGTGGCTTTTGTATGTTAATTAAGTGTTTTATGGAACCTCTGAGATCTCGGATGACACTCGGTAAATATTCCTTACTGAGTCCATGGAATCTGTGAGTGGGTTCTGTATAATAAAGCAATTTCAATGTCCTGACAGATGGGCCATAGAAATTGACTGTGTGCCTATGATTCCAACAGATTATATACAATGAAAAATCTGGACAATAAGTGCTTTCTCTGCTTGTTGCCTATGCACTGGTCACTTTCTAGAAGGGAAGAACTCCACTGTTTTCAGTTAGTATTATAGATGGAAGTGAGATGTTTGCGGTACTTTTATCTTGGCATTACGTAAAAAATAAAAATAAAAACAAAAAAGTGTCTTCTAGTTCTGCTTCCTGGTTCTTAAATGAACTATTCAACCCACGAAAGGCCATTCGTAAAACATTTATCAAAAGGAGAGAAGTGATAAATCCCTCCTTCTCTTCCTGAGTTCACAGCCCTCTTTTTCTCTATGATTTCTCTGTTCAGAGCCTGATCTAGCTTCTGGGGCACCTTCAGCTCTTTCAGACCAGGGACACAAATTCTTGAAATGAGTTCACGTTACATAAACCCTCAATACATGCAAGTTCACTCATGCACGTGTTCTCTCTCTCTCTCTCTCTCTCTCTCTCTCTCTCAGAATTCTGTAAGCTTGTAATGTGAGAAAAGATGTTAGGCAGCTAAATAGCCATTAAGCAAAATATTTTTAAAACATCTACATAGTGATCTTTTTAATCTGAACAAATTCCAGGCTTTTAATCTGTGAATTTTGCCTACCCTGGATAACTGCATTAGAGAATAAAATTTCAAAATTTCCTAAGCCATTCACAAAAAGACAAATACTATATGATTCCATTTATATGAGATACTTAGAGTCGTCAAAGTCATGGGGACAGAAAGCAGAATGGTGGCTGCCAGAGCCTGGGGGGGGGGTGGGGTAAGGAGGGGAAGGGGAAACTTCTCTTTAATGGGAGACAGTTTCAGTTTTACAATATTAAAAGAGTCATGGACATGGATGATGGTGATGGTTGTACAACATTATGAATGTTTTAATACCAGTGAACCATACACTTAAAAATAGCTAAGATGATACATTTTGTCATGATGTATTTTACCACCACTTTTAAAGATTGGGGGGAAACCCATGTGGAGAAATTAAAACAAAACAAAAAACTGTGAGTTTTCTTTTTTGCTACCTTACCACCATCAGGATTAATCTTCTGCCTACACTGACTGGTAGATGCTCCAATGATGAAAGGAATCTTATGCAGCCCCACAATTAGATAAAGGCAAAATTGCCTATGGAAATGACCAAACCCTTCATTAGCTAATTGCAGGTGCAGTTGGCCACTTGCACCATCAGATGAAGGGCAAGTGGTTAATTGAGCCCACAAGTGACCTACTCAATCAGAACTAACAAATGGCTCATCAGATGAAGTCCCAGCCAAAACGTGTCTGCAAACAATAGCATGTGCAAAAACTGCCCAAATCAGAAGCGGCAGTCAGGCTGCTATCTAAAAACGAAATCCACAAAACACAAGATAATCAGGAAAATGATCAAAATAAGAAAAATTCAATAATGAACCATGATCACGGGGGAAGTGAGGAAGATGGGCGATGTGACAATCTTGGGAATCAAAGGCCAAAGGGCATCTATTTCTAGTCACCCTTACTTGTTCTTATTTAAAAGTTTCAGGAAAACTTGTCATTCTCTCCCCTTGCACATTCTTACTCACAGAGGGTATGCAGAGAGGTTAGCATAAAATACTGTCCAGAATAGGGGCCTGGAAAATATAAAAGAATGAGTGAATGGAGGACGCTGTATTTGCATATAGAGGGCTAAGAACACAAGTACAGCCGCTTCAGTAAATTGATAGCACTGAGGAGTTTCTGTTACATTTCCCCAATACAGAACATTTTTGTTTTGACTATTATTTCTACCACATGCAAGTTAACTAATAGGAAGCAGTACTGATGATTATGAGGATGTTGACAGAAGTAAAAATAATAGCTTATATTTAGCAGGTTAGGCCAGGTCTATGCTGAGGGAGAAACCCCAAAACCTCAGTGGCCCCAAACAACAAGTTTCTCACTCACACAAAATCCATTTTAAGTTATTTCTCCTTCTCACCTATAAATATCCTTTCATCCTATAATTCAGCCATCTCAACAAAGGTCTCCACCCTTACCACCCAAGACAAGAAGACCAGAAAAGAGCCCAACGAGATAGGGCTTTCCATGGCCTCAGCCTGAATATGTCATGTCACTTGTGCCCACATTCCGTTGGCCAGAATTAGTCACGTGGTTCACCTAACTACAAGGATTGTGGAGAGTAGGCCCCCACCTGCTCAGCAAAGAGGAGATAGTTGAAACAGGGTTGGGTGAATTGGTGGCATTTTTTTTTTCTGCCACACAATCCGAAAATAAAGAATATGAAATAATCTACTCACTTGGAAATCTAGAGTATCTCTTTATATAATGCTATTAAAGAAGTAATCAAAATTAAACATACAATGGTGACAGATGGTAGCTACACTTGTGACCACAGCATAACACACAAGTTGAATCACAACACTGTACACTTGAAACAAATGCAATAATGTGTGTCAGTTACACTCATTTTTTTTTTAAAAATGTCTTTAACATTTTATTTATTTTTGATACAGGGAGAGACAGAGCATGAACAGGGGCAGGTCAGAGAGAGAGGGAGACACAGAATCTGAAATGGGCTCCAGGCTCTGAGCTGTCAGCACAGAGCCCGACGCGGGGCTCGAACTCACGGACCACGAGATCATGACCTGAGCCGAAGTCGGACGCTCAACCGACTGAGCCACCCAGGCGCCCCTCAAAAAACATTTTTAATTAAACATACAAAAAATTCAGAAATGTAAAAAGAGAGCCTTTCATGATAAAACATATAAGCCAAAAAATAAATATTTTTATGTTTTAATTAAAAAAGACATATAAGCCAAAGCTGTATTCATAAGGAAATGCAAAGATATAAAACTCTTTATAAGAGAAGAGGTAGACTGAAAATAAGTAACCCAGACATTCACTCTATAATCTTAATGACAAGAAATAACATGTGTTGACAAGGATGTAGAGAAAACAGGACCCTTGTGCATGGTTGGTGGGAACGTCAATTGGTGTAGCCACAATGGAAAACAGTATGGACATTTCTCAAAAAATTAAAAATAGAACCACCATATGATCCAGCAATTCCACTCCTGAATATTTACCTGAAGAAAATAAAAACACCAATTCAAAAACGTACATGCACCCCGAGTTCACTGCTGCGTTATTTACAATAGCCAAGATACGGAAACAACTTAAGTGTCTATTGATGGATGAATGAATAAATAAGATGCGGTATATATATATACATATATACATTATACACCACACACACACACACACACACACACACACACAGGAATACTATTCAGTCATAAAAAGGAAGGAAATCTGGTCATCTGTGACATGTATAGACCTTGAGGGTATTATGTCAATTGAAATAAGGCAGAGAAAGACAAATACTAGGTGATTTCACTTACATGTGGAATCTAAAACAAACAAACAAAAGCTTACAGATACAAAGAACAGATTGATGATCAGCAGAGGCAGAGTGTGGGGGTAGGAGAAATGGATGAAATGGATTAAAAGGTACAAACTTCCAGTTATAAAATCAATAAGCCATGGGGATACGATGTACAGCATGGTGACTATAATTAATAATACTGTGTTGCATACCCTAAAGTTGCTAAGAGAGAAGATCTTTAAAGTCCTCATCACAAGAAAAAAAATTTGTAGCTATGTATGGTGAACATAATGTTGTACACTTGAAACTAATATACTATTTGTCAATTATACTTTAAGCAGAAAAATAACACAACAGAAATGTGTTCCAGGAACTACTGAAGATTTAAAGAAAAAAAATATATTTTAGGGGCACCTGGGTGGCTCAGTCAGTTGAGCGTCTGACTTTGGCTCAGGTCATGATCTCACGGTCTGTGAGTTCCAGCCCCGTGCCGGGCTCTGTGCTGACAGCTCAGAGCCTGGAGCCTGCTTTGGATTCTGTGTCTCCCTCTCTCTCTGCCCCTCCCCTGCTCACGCTCTGTCTCTCTCTCTGTCAAAAATAAATAAACATTAAAGAAAAGAAAAAAGAAAAAAATATATTTTAAAAGTAGATAATATTAATAATAATTTTCAATGTGTTCTTTGTAAAAATTAATGAAGTAGACAGATTTTGGACCAGTAGGATTAGAGGGAATAAAGAATGGATTCCTATGAACAATATTATGAACAACATAGGAGGCATAAATATAAATGTTGAGGCATTAGGAAATGCCGTAAGAGCCATGTCACTTTGGCAAAATTATTTAACCTCTTAGCATTGTATGGTGACAGATGGTAGTTATATTTGCAGTGAGCATAGCATAGAATTACTATTTTGCACACCTGAAACTGATGTTATATTGTGTATAAACTACACCTCCATAAAAAAATTGTTTAATCTCTCTGTGATTCCAGTTCTCAATATACAGCTACTCATAAGAATATTGTGAGGATATGTGAGGATATCAATAAACACAGTTACTTTTTGTAAAGTTTTTTTAAATTTTAATTCTAGTATAATTAACATATAGTGTTATATTAGTTTCAGGTGTACAATACTGTGATTCAACAATTCCATACACCATTCAGTGCTCATCAAGATAAGTGTACTTCTAATCCCTTCACCTATTTCACCTTTCCCTCACCCACCTCCCCTCTGGTACCATCAGTTTGTTCGCTATATTAAGAGTTTGTCTGCTTGTCTCTTTTTTCTTTGTTTTCTTTCTTAAATTTCACCTGAGTCAAATCATATGCTATTTGTCTTTCTCTAACTGATTTACTTTAGTATTATACCCTCTAGATTCACCCATTTTCTTGCAAATGGCAAGCTTTCTTTCTTTTTTTTTATAAATTTTTTTTTTTAACGTTTATTTATTTTTGAGACAGAGAGAGGCAGAGCATGAATGGGGCAGGGGCAGAGAGAGAGGGAGACACAGAATATGAAACAGGCTCCAGGCTCTGAGAAGTCAGCACAGAGCCTGATGCGGGGCTTGAACTCACAGACCGCGAGGTCATGACCTGAACCGAAGTCGAACGCTTAACCACTGAGCCACCCAGGCGCCCCAAGCTTTCTTTCTTTTTAATGGCCAAGTAATATCCCAAAATGCTGTTATTATTCTTTAAATGAGACTACAAGTATACGATTTTTAAGTGGGTTGAGAAAAAAATGTTAAAAATAGATAATCTATATTTACACCCATTACTGCAAATCATAGAAAATATTCTATAACATTGTGGTAATTTAAGGACGTGATATGGGCTCAGGAATAGACATACAGATTAATGGCTCAAAAATTCAGATGGTGCAAAGAGCCATGTAGCAATATACATGAGCAAAACAGGCTTGGTATAATAAAGACCATGCCTGCATTCTTTTTTTGGGTTCATCTTTGATATTCTCAGTATTAATACAGACATGAGACTTAGAAGTGGTTCTCTCCTATTAAAAAATGCTAATTAAATCATCCTCTGGCATGCTGGAAGTGATGGGGATCATAAGAACCCACAAAAACCATAGGACACGGGCCCCAATTAAGTGGGGCATTGACTTCTCAAATGCTAACGCACAGAATTAAACCCCCAGTGTAACCTCATCGTCTCATTTTTCTTAAAAAAAATAAAAATTCTCTTTTATTAAAAAATGTAGACCTACATATTCATACACACACAAAATAGTACCGGATCCCTACTTCACATCACACACAAAGCTAAACCTCACATGCTTTAAAGAGAGAAAGTAAACTTAATACATTTATAATCATGGATTAAGATAGCTTCTCTAAGCAAAGCACAAATAAGAAAAAACTGCATAAAATTTTTAAAAATTGTATTACAAAGACATTAATAGTCTTAAAAGGCAAGTAATAGTCTTGCAGAAATATAAGTATAAAAACAAATATTAATATATGGAACAGGACTGCCTAGTAGAACTTTCTGTGATGAGGGAAATGGTAACAGTTTGGTGTGGATACTTCTGTATATTTCTCTCTACATTTCTAAGAGTATTCTGATAGGTTCACACAAATATGTAGTAATAATAACAATACAGCTTACTTATATGCATGCACTGTTCTAAAGGCTTTTCATATATTAGTTTATTAAATCATCACAACAATTCTAGGAGACAGGCACTTGTTGTTATCCCCATTTTACAGATGAGGAAGTTGATGCATAGGTGGGCTTAGTAATGTTTCCAAGTACATACAGCTAGCAAGTGTTGGAGACACTATTCAGTCTTAGGCAGTCTGGCTCTAGAGCCTATATTCTTAAACTTTATACTAAATTTCTTCACACATAATTTGGGGTTTTTAAAAAGTGTTTTTTTAATTTTTTTTTTAACGTTTTTATTTTTGAGACAGAGAGAGACAGAGCATGAATGGGGGAGGGTCAGAGAGAGAGAGGGAGACACAGAATCTGAAACAGGCTCTAGGCTCTGAGCTGTCAGCACAGAGCCCGACGCGGGGCTTGAACTCACGAACCGCGAGATCATGACCTGAGCCGAAGTCGGACGCTTAACCGACCGAGCCACCCAGGCGCCCCTAAAAATTGTTTTTAATGTTGTTGTTTTGTTAAGTATAAGTGAGATTTAATCGCACGTTCAGTTCTACAAATGATATTTTTCCCTAACAGTCTAGCTGGCATATGTCCCCCCAGGAGATATAGCTATACTTTATTCTTTTTCCTGGTTATAGATGAGAACAGACTGTAAGCAATTTAACCACTTTGGCATTACTAAACACATCAGGGTTTCCAAAGAGGATCATCGGGAGGGCACCATTCATAAAATCCACAGGTCAAGAGCACCCGCTGGAGTTGTGTAGACCATCACCCATGTGGTCCTTCATTTAACTAGTTTCCACTTTTTTTCAATAATACAAATAGTGTTGCAATGAACTTTCTTGCCCATCTCTGTGCCAGCGTTTCTATAAGCCATATCCCCAGAATTGGAATTGCAGAGAAAAGGGTATGGATGGCACCCCCCAAGAATGTGTGAGAGAACTCATTTTCTTCCACCCTCACTAAAGCACATTGCTAATCTTTACGTTTGTGTGTGTGTGTGTGTGTGTGTGTGTGTGTGTGTGTGTGAGAGAGAGAGAGACAGACAGACAGAGACAGACAGAGACAGAGAGAGAGAACTTATGGTAAATGTGTCATTGCACAGGAAAGTTATAGCACTGCACTGAACTTTTAAAAAAAATTCAAGACTGAATATGTCAACTCTCATAAATTTGAACAAAAGCAAGCCTGCTACCTCAGCTCATGTACAGAATGCCCATGTTACATCTGCTTGGCACATGCTCCATCTTCAATTAATAGGCAATAGTGTATTAAGAAGGGAAGACAACGTGTATAGAGTCAAAATATTATGTTATAGTTTTAGTGCTAATTTTAAATCTTGGAGGCTTCTGGTTTATTGACAAAGTAACATTAAAAAATTGAGTTGTCTCATTTTTATGTTTATAATTTTTTTCAGGAGATGTAAGAAATACCCTTAAAACTAGAAAGAGATATCTGATGAGAGAGAGGGGAGTGAGAAGGAGAGAAGGGGGAAGGGGGGAAGGAGGGCAGGTAGAAGGGAAGGGGGGAAGGAAGTCAGGAGGAAGGGAAGGGGGATGGGGAGTAAGGGGGGAGGGAAGAAGGTGGGAAAGGGGAAAGGGAGGGAGGGAGGAAGGGAAATAAAAGGGTAATTAGATATGGCGAATTAGCATTTATTGATATATCAGCTAATGTTAACCCATTGAGAATGTCATACGGAATGAAGGAAACAGCTGACAACGCACACAAACTCACTCAAAATCAAGAAACTACAATGATGGATGATGGAAAAGCTGGAGGAATCCATGTTTATGATCACAAGATCATCCATGTCTGCAGTATGTTTTGTGCAAACAACTAGTTCAAAATAGTGTTACAGTCTCTGACAGGTTAGTCACATCTAAATAAAAGATGGTACAATAAACGACTCTTCTTACTTGCTTTGTTCAGTATTAATTGAACAGTTTTAATGTTTTCAAATCTCATGCAAATTGCCTGTTAGTGACATGAACACGCACTGCCTCCCATGACAGAAGCAGATTCTATGGAGGGAAAGTATTAAAAAACTACTGCTTTTAAAAATTCTAATTCAAATGTAAGAGGAGACCATTATAGAAATAAAAATATATACACCTTTTCCAATTTCTGGTAAGTCTAGAGAGAAGTGAAATTTTTAACATCCAAAATACACAGTTGGTTAGTGAAAGTGGTCAGTTTGTGAACTCTTTACTGAACTTTATCACTAATACTGTGTCTCTCCATATATTTCTTATCTTTATATGCTAGGTTCATGCAGATGAAATTTAAAAAGAGGTATCATCTTAAACCGGCTGAAGTATAGTGACATCTGTACAAATGATAGGAAAGTAACGTCTGGGAGAAGCATAGAAGTAACAGCTCTATGTGTTCAGCCATCTGATGAGGCTTTGATAATATTGTATGGTCAAACATAAGGTGTTAACTTCTTAGAAACATACAATATCTTTCTAAACAGGGTTGTTTCAGGCCATATAAAGAATCAATTATATTAAGGTGTAGCCTTAAACCTGCAAACTTTCAGAGTTGTGGGTAATTATATTGGCAGTATGTTTCAGAATTGCCTTTTTTACAGGAGACTCATATGATGAACTGAAGGTAAAGTGCTAGTACAAATATTTCAAAGGTTTTAAGAGAAGAGGAAAAGATTGTGTTTGTCAGTGAAAGGATTCCATTTATTAAGTAGCTAACAAAAATACAACAGTTTTTCAGAATTCTGGTATTTTCATGCTTATAATTGCAAATAAGGTGTCAGCAGGGAAACAGAAACTTCAAATTTCTACTGAATAAAAAACAAAGTAGATTTTTACACCCTTGAAAAATGACACACAGGAGGTGTGCTAAGACATCTGAGATTTTTTTTTTAATGAAATCGCCAAGACATCTTATATTGTTATCAGATATATGTGAAAGGTATTTCCTGCCACAGACATTTCAACCAGCTAGATTGGAGCCAGTTTATTAACAGACTCCAAATGAGACACTTAACAAGTAACGAAAGTGAGCAGCTATTAGATCATGTTAGTGATTCAATCGTGAAATAAAAATACCTTACTGCTTCTCTCTCAATCTTCTAATTGTTAATGGAAAAATAAGTTTATCCATTGAAAAACTATCGTCTTTCAAAAAAACTTCTCTATATGAGAAATATTTTAGTGCTTTTATAATAATAAGCATGTATTAAATAAATATATGTGTGTATATAGATAATACATGGAAACCAAAGAAATACACCAAAACCTTTTTATCTTTATGTATTTGGATTCCTCATATCATTTTGTTTGAAAAGAAAATACCATTGGAACTGAAACAGAGCACATTGATCCAATTCCATTCTACCGAAAAGGGATCACAAGAAAGGAGACAATGAGCATCATACTTCAGAGCGTGGTCTCTTACTTCTAACAGATTTAGGGCTAAGTCTTGACCCCATCACTTACTTTCTGTGTGCCACTGATTTTCTTTCTTACTTGCTCACCAGGTTTCAGTTTCATCATGTATTTGATGAAGATAATAATAGTATCTATCTCAAGAGTGGTTATTATGGTTAAATTAGATACAGCAAATACTCTGCATGGGAGAGTGATCCAGCATCCCCCAGAAGTCAATACCACACATCTTAACCCACAGGCCAGTACTAGTGCTAGTGTTCTCTCCATGACACCAACAAGCAATGAACTCAGTGGTCAAGTTCACCCTGGGATGGAGATGCATATGGCTTTTTCCTCTGCAAGGAGGGGAAAGAGACAGCAGTCCAGGGTGGGTGAAGAAAAAGAAATTATGAGATGGAATATGGACAGTGGCCAGATATTGTATGGGTTCTGTAAGTGGGGGTTACTTTATTGAAAATGTGGGGGTTTGAGTTGCATGGGAAATGGCTGGAAAGGCCTTTGTAGGCAAAGAGAGTCAATTAAGTATGATGACAAAATTCAGTGAGATGAAGTTTGGGCTAAGTTTAAAGACTTTGGAAGAGTATGAAGTTTTGAATTCCAACAGAATTGCTACAAATTCAAGCTCTGCTAGCTAGCAACTACATGCTTTTAGCAAATCTTTATGCTCTCCATACCTTTCTGGTGAGGTCACTGTGGCCATCACACTAGATATATTAGATGAAGTTCCAGGCTGGTTGCTGAGGCTCCCATCCCAGAAGGCAGATGCATGGTCCAGATCCTCCTAGACCATGAGCTTCTTGAGACCAGGAACAGTGTCAAATTCATGTTTGTTGAATACTGAACAAACCCTGAACTCTTGTTTCTTACACTCTTTGATACGAATATTTTTTGTTCTGCTGGTGGTGGCCCAACGTATTAAGACCTCCTGCTTCACCTCTTGGGCTATGTTACTATTTTCAGCCTCTGCTTCCTGAGACTAAAACTTTGTACACATACCATGAGACTTAGCAGTAACACACCTCAAGTCTTCAGCTCAGTCCCAGCACATAGATGCCATTTCAACTTTTACTGTCTATTATCTTCTAAGTGTCCTCCCCTATGAACTAGGATAATGCAGTTTTTCTGAAGTTTAAGTGAAATTTTTAAAATATGGAGACTTTTCAAATGATAAAGTGCTAAATACATGTTGACTAACACCTTCATTAGAAAATAATGAGTTTATGCATATTTAGTAAAAGACAAAACAGAAACATTAAGTGCTAGAGCTTGGTTTTCTCAGTTCTCAAACTGCAGGATATTCTTCCTATTAACTTTGTTGGTTAAATGTGGTTTTTCCACCTGCACTCTGAAAATCATGCCCTCCACCCTTTGCAGGAAATTTGTTCCATAAATCAATGAATTGCCATCTCTAGAAGATCAAACTACAGCAAGCAGCATGCACACGTAACAAGTACTCAAAAAACAAATTAGCTAGAGGGCTCCATTTTCTAAGCATGCTATAGAGAAAATGCCTCTGCTGGGTGGAAGATAAGACTAAGGTGATAGGAATGTTGAAATGGAAAGGATTTATATGCCAGTTCCTCACCACCGCAAATGGATATTTATCTACTTTCTGCTCAAGTACTTCTACTAATTCCAGTTTCCAGGCACCTTCATTTTTAGAAGGAGTGCTAGCATCTAACTCTTCTTGACCCACATTCTCTCCTCTGGAGCCATCAAAACCAGCCACTTCTGTCCTAAATGTAAGGCTGTCAAATATTTAGAGACAGAAATCAAGCATTTCATCATTGGAGCATACTATTTCTCATCACACATGGTCAGGGGTTTGAGGAGCATCTCAGACAGAGTTTGTCAAACCCTCTGGAGCCATAGACTATATCGTGATTGGCCACATCAAGTCCAAAGAAGCCACAGGATGATACGAAATCACCCAAGTCTGCCCCTTCTCTTGAAATTCTCTTAATCTTACTCATTATTATGAATCCCACTCATTTTCTATGGAGTATTAAGTAACACTTTAGTAAAAGGCTTGCTTTTTGTGGGAAAAAACCTACATATTGAATAGCTGGCTACAGGGATTATGACTCCATCTCATTTTTTCCCGTCTCAGGCTTAAGTGTCTGTTTGTCAACCTTTTGGTATTCATCTTCAATCCCTTCTCATTCCTCATTTTTTCACTGTATAATTTCTTCCTTCCTTTCTAATAAACCATTCGAGAGGTTCCCAAACCATTTTATCTCTTCCTCAAGTAGGGTGAGAAAATGGCATGGAATACACATATAGTCAAGATGGCCTTGGGCAGGAAGAAAATCATAACTGGACAGTAGAACCCCTCATCTTCTGTGCTTCTTGATAATGGGAAAGCTAGGGTTAGATTCTGCAGTGAGCCATGATCCTGTTGTCTAACCCCAGGTGCTTCTTTTTTTTAATCTTTTTTTTTTTTAATGTTTATTCATTTTTGAGAGCAGGGGAGCGGAAAGGGCAGAGAGAGAGGGAGACAGAATCTGAAGCAGGCTCCAGGCTCTGAGCTGTCAGCACAGAGCCCAACATGAGGCTCGAACTCATGAGCTGTGAGATCATGACCTGAGCCGAAGTCGGACCCTTAACCGGCTGAGCCACCCAGGTGCCCCCAACCTCAGGTACTTCTAACTACTATTAATAAATGGATTATGGCTTCCTGTTACTTTTAAGTGAGTACATCTATTCTCTTATTTTGTTATCTCATTCTTAATGACTCAGGGATGAAATGAGTCCTCTCCATTGGTCTTTGTAGACTTATTTCCAGATGCTCATATTTGCCTACTCTCCATGGATTTCTCATTAGTCCTTGTAAACTGGTAGCAATAGCATACTTCACGTGAATGCACTTGTATTAAATGTTTTATATATATCATAAAGATCCTTTAAAATTTCCAAAATGTGTGGGAAGTGGATATTAATAATTATTATTCTACAGATGTAGGAAACAAAGCTCTGAAAGATTATGTTTTCCTGCTGATTGTATGTGGTAGGACTAAGACTCCAATGTAGGTCTCCAGACCCAAACTCTCGCTTTGTTTTCTTCACATTATATTACTTGCACTACTCTTTCCCAAAAAGAAACAGACAAAATAATCCACTACGGAAATTATTGCTAAGTACAAAGTTGTCTCCTAAATTCTTTACCCTGGTTTAAAGAATGTAACATCATAAACTATCCCTGAATACATCTGTCCAAAGTGCTCTCTCTTCTAAATCCAAGTAAAATGTGTTGTATATTTCCACTTGAACTCATGCTCATTCCTTCAACACATTTTGTGTATCTTTCTGGTACCAAAGTACCAAGCACTGGGAATTCAAAGTTGAGTAAGACATGGTTCTTGCTTTTGAACAATCTACTGTGTAATACAGGGCTTAGGGAAATTTTTCAGCTGGTATATAAAGTGATGTTTTATAATACTAATGTCTAACATTTATTGACTTTACACTATGTGCCAGGCATCATTATAAGCACTTTACAGGTATAGTAAAAGAATGCACAGCGTGCATTATGAATATTTTCTTACGAATGCGTATTACCTGCCAAACTGGTTTGCAAACTCTTTGAGAACAGAAACGTTCCTTCTTAGTGTTTTGCTGTCCTCATGTGTATCCCCAATTAAACCAAAATGAACCAGATAATGGTAGCAAGCTGGGAATTGTAAATAAACTAAACTGGGATACAATTAAAAAATTTCCTACTTGTTTTAATGACAACTGTTACCAAGGGACACATATATTATTAGAAATCCTCTTGACTGGGTTGAGTGGGTACCATGAAAAGACAAATTTTAATAGCATTTGAACTAAATTGCTTTAAATACATTTTAAAAAGGGTAAAAAAATGTGAGGATATAAAAGACAATGTTTTACAGATCAAAGTATATATGGAGAATTACAAAGAAAGGAGTAAAAGATGAAAACAAGAATTTGGGGTATTTACCAGTCTTAGCTATATTATACTGCACTAATGAACAAAAATCTCAGTGGGTTAAAACAGTGGTTCTCAACCAGGAGGAATTTTTTCTTTGTAGGGAACATTTGATGATGTCTGGACACAATTTTGGTTATCATGACTAGGGAAGGGTGCTACTGACTAGTGAGTAGAGTCAGGATTACTGGTCAATATTAGAATCAAGAATTACTCAAAGTGCCACTAGCACCAAAGTTGAGAAACTCTAGATTAAAGTAACAAAGGCTTATTACTCACTCTTACAACATGTCTACCGTATATAAGCTTAGAACTTTGCTCGGGGGGTCATCATCATCCTCAGTCCAGGATTCAGTCTAGTAGAGTAACATGACTAAGAGAAGAAAGAGCTTGGAGTGTCTCACAGAGTCACTCAAATGATCTAGCTTTGAAGTAATGGGTTTCAATTCCACTCAAGCTCAGTGACCAGAACTATTCACATGGCACCATACAAGCAAACAGGAGCTGGGAAGTACAATTCTAACATATGCCCCAAATGGGAAGAACTGGTACATATGATGAACAGCACAAATGAATAGTTTGAGGTTTGGAGGGCAGGATATAAGAATAACATTGGGCAGAACTATTGCTAGTCTGATGACATTCCAAAGTTCTGAAGTCAACACAGTTTCCGCTTTCAGAAAATCTTTACGCTGATAGAAATATATTCACAAAAAATATGATTCGGGATTTTGCTGCTAGAAATGGTTACAAATAATGCCTACTTCACATTGTTATTAATATGTGAAGGCAAGTGGCACAGTGCTTAATTTCTTGGAAATGCTTTTTAAATAATAATTTCCCCTCTTTCCTCTGCAAGAGTAGATGGCATAGCTAAGACAGATAAGAGCATGGATAAGAGCAATGGCATAGCTGAAGAATAAGCCTATCAAAAATGAGATACTTTCTTTGTGTTAGGTAAGAGAAGAAAACACTACATTATATAGGACACCTGAGACCTCTGCTTATCCTTGCCAGGATTGCATCAATTACGTTATGAATTCCACAACTCCACTATCTCTCCTTTCCTTTTCTTACTTAAAACTATTGTTAGACTGGGCTTCCAAAACTGCAAATCAGTGCATTGCTTCCTAAGTGAAAATCCATCAATGGATTCTTATGACCCTTCACTGTAAAAGTGCAACTCCTTAGCATGGCATCTTCACCTCTATGATTTTGTCTGCTCATCTTTCCTTATCTTTCTCCCTGTTGCCCAACCACCGATATTTTTCTAACCACAACAATGCTCTCCCATGCTTCATGCCTTCTTCGTCTACCCAATGGCCTAGCAAATCATACTTTGTCCTTAAAATGCTCTCAGCCGTCACTTTGCTCAGGAATGTGTCTATTTACTTGACTGTCTCCTCCATTTTATGTAAATTGCTCTCAGGGGCTACATTTCATGTCTGTATCCATAGAGCCTAGAATAGAATGAGATATCAACAAATGTTTTTTGAATGAATCGTTAAGATAGAAATTTCATTTTCCTACATCTTCGTAATAATCATTTTAATTGCATATTATTCAATCAAGAGGAGACCCAAGTTTTAAAAATTAAAATATAATTTTGCTTTAATAAACTAGAAAAATATTCATATAAAGATGAAGAATGTCAAATAAACAGATGTCTCCTACAGCATTATATAAAAGCAAAATTATGGTCTTCTTTCTCACAAGTAGCTCTTAGAAGCAGACTGAAGTAGGGTATAAATAACTGAATAAAGCTAGATAAATAGGCAAGAAAGAGGTTTCATCATTTTTGTTTCTAAGAGTTTCTAACACTTTGACCACAAAATTCTACTTTTATTCTTATTTGTGCTTGTATGGTCTGTCCTGTATTTGAATCCCATATTGGCCCCCATCAGTACCTCTTGAGGACTCTGGTAAAAAACAAGGGATTCCAAGCAGAGCACCATTGGCTTAGTCCAAACTGGTCATTTTACAAAATCCTACAAGATGTGTTCTACTATATTCCCCTATTTTCCAGATGATGGCATGGAGCCATACAAAAGCTAAATAAAACCAGCTTGTACATCAGATTTGAATCCCTGGAAGTCTGATTGAGAGACCTACAATTCTTATACTGAAGTATCTCCTACAACAAAACATATGTATTTTAATGGCTTGAAAAGCTCTATCCTTGAAAGAATGGCTCTCATAAAATGGGTCTGAAAATAACTGGGAAAGCAGAAGAACTTCAGTGAACATGGATCTATTATTTTATGCACTTCCCATCTGAGCCCTCATCTTTGTTTAGAGAATTCCTCTTGTAAGAAACTTGGTGGACGGCAAAGATTGCCTTCACTGTAGTGAAAATAGTTCCCTTTTCTTTCTAGGGCGATAGAGGGCACAGAATGAAACAAAGTTCACCTTAGAATAATGATCTGTATAATTTTCCAGGGATTTAAGCTTTCTGACTTTTATATACAGAGAGAAAAAGCCATAAGTCAGCTGAGGTCATTCCTTTACAAACATGACTCATATGCCATCCAAACCATAAGTTAGAAAATTGAAATCTAGGAGGAAGTGGCCCGTTTGTCAGCTCTACCTGAAGAAAAATTTTTCAGTAGGCACCATCCTTGTGTGTTTATTGGCTGAAATGAATCTACTCCTAAGATCTAGCCTCTTTTTAGTGAAACGGATTGAGGAAGGTCTGCTATTTAAATATGGTAACGATTCAACAGGGGCATAAGTGGAATCTTCCTGAAACACCCTTTCTTTCTCAGTCATATTGGTTGTAGGTGTTTGTCGGTAACTAGCTGGTCCTGGGGGAAAAGCTTCACAGTCCTTAAAAAGCTTAGAACAAAGGCAAGTGAAGTATTATCTGAAGGATAAGAAGAGCTAAGTTAAGTGAAAGGCAGGGAGTAAAAGTGGTAGGGAAGAGGGTGCAGATGGAACAGCATGAACCAAGGCTTTGAAGTAGATGGGAGTTAGGACACATTCAAGAAATGGAAAGAAGGTCAATGATCCTGAAGCACACAGGGTAAAGGAAAGGTGGTAGACCAGGCTGGAGAGATGGCTGGGGCCAGACAATGCACATTCTTGTTTGTCAGAAAACAACAAAAGTGAGTGCTTGCTTCAGGCTGCTTTACAGTTAACTCTCGTCCTTCCAGAGGAACCAACACCTTCTCCTCTGATACTAGGAATGCACAGATAGAAAATGGGAAGCATTGGCTTGTTACTGATTTTGTGCCGCACCTAATTTGCAGATGAGGGAACTGAGGCTCAGAGAGATGAAGTGAACAAGGTAGTGTAAGTTGTAACGAACAGATAGGATTCCAACTTTGGTCTAATGGACTTCCTCTCTATGGGAAGACTTCGGAAGTCAACTGTGTCTCCTCCACAATTTTGTCTGTGACCAGTCAGGGCTATGTATATTGATTCTGTGTGCAATAGTTTCCATTTGTACTGCTTTTTAATTGACAGCATGGTTTCCTTTAGGCCCAGCCCCTCTGTGGATCTCCAATCCAGGATCAAAGCGAATTTGCATGGTGGTTTAAAATGGTCTTCTGGTCGCCCCATCAGTCACAGGTATATTCAGCACTCACATGCAGACAGCTTTCTTTCTTCTGGCTCATCTGAGATGTGAATTACTGGTCCACACCAGTCACATTTTGCATAATAAGCTCACTGCTCTATCCGCAGCAGGTTATTCTCATCCTACCTCACTTGTCTGGAATTTACAGAGAACTCAGAATTTGTCAAAGTTGAAATGGACTCGCTGCAACTTCTCACTAAAAAAGACTTCCTTAAATCCTTGATACATCTGAGGTCTTAATGAACCAGCACATTCACAAATATTGCCCTAATACAATTTCTCCCAGAAAAAAAAAATAATGGAAAACTGAAACATTTAAGTTGCTCTTTGATAATTTACTTAATGAGCAGTATTTGCACAGAGTAGAGTGCTGCCTGAAGTGGAATCACAAATATCTTTCGCTTAATGCTGTGCAGAGCGTATGGTGGACTCGTTTATGTCATGGAGCCAGAGCACTGCCAAGTGTGACATTCCATTCCTTAATGAATCCAAGGGTTCAGCTTTCTGGCAAGGGACTATCACTTTCTGAGGCTTCTTATTTTCTATTCCCTTTCAGCACCAGCTCTTGCAGTGGATGTTCTTCTCTTGTCTAGTTTTTTTTTTTTTCCCACAAAGAAATACAATTTATCACATTATGAGAATTGCTAAGTTCTCATCAAGGAGCATGAAGCCACAAAACTGATTAAAACACAAAAGCTGGGTGCTTGGCTAGGTTCATAGACTGAGTGGCTTGGTCAAAACACAAGCTTTACAAACCCATGTGATTTAAAGTGCTATTGCAGCAAAATGATAAATCACCCCATATCCTGGCCTTGCAAAGTCCCTTGTGAATAGCTGAATTCATGGATACCAAATTCACAAATGTTAATGATCTACTCTGTTCCCTTAAGTTTTCACCTAACTTGCATTCTGCTTTTTATGTAATAATATCCAAAGCTCTAAGTCCTTTGTGTATACTATGTTCCCAACTCAGCCTGTCCTGGGTCTCTTTTTGAGCTTCTGCCTTTGACTGTGAACTTGCCACATGACTTAAATCAATTTATCATTGACACTGACCTTAAATAACACCCCCTCCAAAAAAAAAATCCCTGTAGCCATTTCTGATTATTCTGTTCATCTGTTTCTACCGAACAAATTTTATCCTACCTAGGACATAAACAAAATCTAGGATCTACTTTATATTACTCCAGGTGAAACAAATGCCCACTAAAATATATAGTTTTAATTTTTTTCAAGTGACTCATAAATTCAATGAACTATTATATATTCATGAAAATTATGAGTAAAATGTGATATAGGGAAATGGTTATGATGTACTATGAAGTAACCACACAAGATATAAAATAGCAAGTATAGTGAGATTTCAACGGTGTGCAGGTGTACTAAAAATACTAAAATTCAATATATCAACAAATTAATAGCAATCATTTCTGGGTATATGAATAATTGCAATTTTTCTTTTCTAGTATCCTGGATCCCCAATTTTCTCATTAAAAAAAAAAAAGATTATTCAAAGGTCAGTAGTACCTACGAAGCACTTTAGTCTTAAAAGAATTGTAGACCAGCTCCTTAAAACACTGCTCAAATTCCTCCACAGTTTCAGAGGCTAAAAATCAGGGCCAGCAACTTGAGGAATTTAATAAAGAACAAGAAACAAATCCCAACTTCAATTCCCCTGCAAATATGACAGGATTTTAAAATGTGCCTGGAAAACTGCATCTGGGGTTTTGCCAATCCCATAACGTTTGGGACGTTTGCTGAACCCAAAACACAGCCGGGCCCACCCATCCATAATTAAAGCCCTCCCCCCAAATGAATTCATTGCTTTGTGGCACCATCTGTCTCATTCCCTTATTTACATAATAGGGAACCCTGCTCAGACTGCAGCAAATGAGAAGCGACAAAGGAATGGCGAGTGGAGATGAAATGTATACATGTATACATCAGATTATGTATAATATGGTCAAATCCCTCCAATCTAAAATTTAAAAAAATATTCAAAACCCATCACAGTCTTCACTGGGGCCTCTTTCCAGCTCTCGGAACCTCCTTCCTCCTTCTGCTGCATCGGCAACTCTAATATGGCTTGTTTCACTCAAAGAGTTCATTTGTCACATTTTATTTTATTAAATATTTTATTTTCCTCTCGTGGACCCATTAGAACGCCAGTTAGAGAAAGTGGCATAAATCAATTGCGTTTGCTAGTCACTAAGGAGGCAGAGGAGAAATAAGCAGGTTCATATTAACTTGAAATTTAAAAAGAAAAAAAAAAATTGTCCCCAATGCAGAGCTTCCTTGAATCCTTCTCATTTTCCTCCTGTCCGTCTCCTGGGAAGTTTCTGTCCTAATAATGGGAACATGAGCCGTGGATCTGTTCAAAGACAGACAAAGGGCTGATTTTTTAATATGCAACAGTCACTCTAATCCCACGTTTTGTGTCCCTTCCTACAGGAGCTGGGGCAGGGATAGCTCTCCAATGGCAGCCTCGGACTATGGTGGGGCAGGCACTGGTCTAAGAGGTAAGGGACCCAGATCCTATTCAGGCTCTGCCACTAACTCTCGGTGACCTTGGGCAAGTCCACTTCTGAGAAATTCAGGTTCTCAGTCAGTGCTCTGCTGACCCATAAATGCCTGCTTAGAAACGAAAGGATGCTTCTCTCTGCGTACCTAGAGCCCTCATTTCCATGTCTGCAGAAACAGAGGCAAGTGGTGGAGAGATCCTTTGAACCCAGGGCTCACCTTTCACCAGGTCTGAGTCACGCCCTCAGGACAGAGAGGAAAAGATATCAGGGTTCGGAGGCATATGTTGCCTTCTGTACCAAGGAGAACTCTTTACAGCCAGAGATCAGTAGGGAGCCTCCTCAGCAGTGACAGCTGTGGGAGCAGCCACACCTCACGTTGACATTGTTAGAGGCCAATGCTGGGAACAGTGGCTTAATCAGTACACTGCAGAGAGCTCGGGAATCTGCACCGACCAGATTCCTCAGGCCTCTCCAGGTCTCTCATTCAGAATTTCTGGGGATGGGACTGAGGAATTAGTATATTTGTTATGCTCCCAGATAATTCTGATTCAATAGGCTTGGCCTCTACTGGTTTCTGTAACTATTGCTGTGATAAAAAGTTTAGTACATCTTTAGGAGAAACAATTCCTTAGTTCTAAAACCCAGAAGGAATTTGCCACAGATGTGTCTTTATTCAGGACATTTGATTAGCACAGTGGATAAAACTGGCAGCAGTTTTGTTCCTTAGATGCAGAAATGTTTATGTGGACACATCTTCTATCTACCTGCAGTCAGCTCAAGGCCAGAACCCTAAGTATATGCCTGGTGATGGCATTTCTTCTGGGGCTACATTTAGGGCATTCAGGCTGAACTTCTAATCTATGCCCGGCAATGCACTAAGGGTGATAGCAGCCCCACTAAACACAGGCCAAAGCCCCTCCCCACAATCTCATGCAAGTTAAACCCCCTTCTAAAAAACAAACAAAAAACCAACGAACAAAAAAGTACAGGAATGATAGTATTTTTCAATACAGACAACTTAGATTTTCTCAATCTTATGCAATATGTGAAACAAAAATGGCTTCAGAAAACATTACAATTTTCAATGATGAATATACCACAGTCCAAACACAACCTCTGTTCTTGCCTTACAAATGCAGCTTGAAGGCAAGTCAGCTAGACCTCTTTTCCAACCAGATGCCCCCACTAAGCCCCTCCTGTCTACATGAGAGAAGCTGCTGCTGTTGTCTCAAATGGGACAGCAGTGTATTTAGTAGATAGTACGTGGCAGTGGGGACACTAGACTGGGCCTTGAATTTACTAACTGCACAACCTTGAAATGTTAGGTAAACCTGATTGCCATCTGTAAAATAGAATAACAGTGACCCATCTGACAGGGTTGGAGGATCAAGAAGACAAAGGGTATGGAAGGTCTAAGTAAGCAGTACAAACAGGGTGTGTATTATAAGATGTGGTTCTGTGTTCCCCGGAGCTGGCAGGTAGAAGGGATTTGTCCTGCCTGAAGATATCAGACAGCACTTTCCTTCAGAAAGAAGGTTTTAACTGAGTCTTTAGGGTAGGTACAAGTTTTCTAGGAGAACAAAGGAAACATATGTGGGAATTAAAAAAAAAAATCCTGATTTCAGGAATCAGGCATGTCAATTGACATGAATGGTTTTAAATGTGCATTTTGAGGGATAGGAAGTTTAATTACAGAAGTGGGAGGTGGGGAGACTACTAATGAAGGAGTTTGTAACTCTGTACTGAGAAGGCCTTTCCATTGAACATTCTGAAGGACCAATGGAGGCTTCATGATGGAGAACGGCATGGTCAGATTTGGATGTAGAAAGGTCACTCTGGAAATACCGATTAAGATGGCCTGGAGCAGAATGGGACTGAAGGCAAGAAGACCAACAACTGGAGGGGGTGTTGTAGGAATATCGGTAAGGAAAGGCAGGGGCAATAGTGATAGAGTGGATGCTACTATTTGAAAGATGCCAAGAAGGCAAAAAAAGGCAGGACTCAGTGACTAACTGGATGGGGCAGGTAAAGGACAAGGAGGAATCAAGGCTGTCTCCCAGGTTATAAGTACAGGTGAATGACTAAATGATTTGCACACTGACCAGGAGAGAAAGGAAAGAAGATGAGCAAATTTAAGAGTAAGTGGATGTGGGAGATAGTGAATTTGGTTTGAGACTTGTTGAGTTTAAGAGTACCTATGAGGGGCGCCTGGGTGGCACAGTCGGTTAAGCGTCCGACTTCAGCCAGGTCACGATCTCGCGGTCCGTGAGTTCGAGCCCCGCGTCAGGCTCTGGGCTGATGGCTCAGAGCCTGGAGCCTGTTTCCGATTCTGTGTCTCCCTCTCTCTCTGCCCCTCCCCCATTCATGCTCTGTCTCTCTCTCTCCCAGAAATAAATAAACGTTGAAAAAAAAAATTTTTTAAAAAAAAAGAGTACCTATGAAAATCCAGAATGTCCAGTAGGCTGTATGGACATGTATGTCTCTGATTTATTGGGGAAAAGCTCAGGGGAAAAGAATCTCATTATGTGGAAGCTAAGAGTAGTTACTCGATGTCAGGATGTTCTTAGAAGTAAGTTTGTTAATAGAAAATACAGTGGTTATTTTCAGAAATTGAACTGCTTTGAGGACCATGTTTCTTTCCTCATTAACTAAGATCTGTGCTCAGATCCACACACCCAGTGATGCTCAACCATATTCTTGAGGCTCCAAACAAAACTCAAAGGCATTTCAGCTATGCCATGTCCAAGGTGAGATGACTCTAGACCATGGTAAAGGATCCAGACATGGTCAAGTGAGACACTGTACATGAAATTGCTGTGAAGTCCCTCAAGAAATAGGTGTTTCTTCTCTCTTTCTTGGTTTCCTAATAGAAGAGCAGCCCACAGCAATATGATTAGAAGTTGAGTAGCCCAGAGAGTCATGCCCAGCACAGCACCTCACCTACAGTAGTTACACAACGAATGTCTGGTAAATAAATTGCTGAATGAAGACACACATAAATCAAACAGAATAAACATCCCAACAGGGCTGGAGGAGGCTAAAAGAACTTTCATTCCCTAGTTAGAAGTGATTTCCAAAGGTGGGGCATTCAGATTTTAGTCAATGGTGGCATTGCAACCTGGCCACATCCCCAGGTAACCACTAGGGGCACTGAGAGTGGGAAATTGAAATTTTCTTTCTTTCACCATGGAAGCTAAATAATCAAAGAAGGGGTGAGTGGGTGCGGCTTCTTTTAAACGGTGGTGAAATGCTATATCAGGTCATAAACCTGTGGGATAGTTTAGTGACTGTGTTTAAATGGATGCTTCTCATTGCCTTATGAGATCTGGAAAAGCCATAAAAATTCATGGCCTACTTGTGGCTGAGCTCTAATAAAGGAATAATCGGTGCTTTAAGCGAGGGGTAATGGGAGGTACAGTGGGAGATTTACTAGAGCAATAATGGCTGCAGAGAGAGTAAGTTTTTCATGCCAATTACGCCGACAGACAACAGAGCAAGACTTTCCTGACACACACTTGCAATCTTATTCTATTAAGTGACAAGATAGGGTCCTTAGTTCTTCCTTCTTCTGCACTTCCAGGAATCAAAGCTTTGGAGTTTTACTCAGGGCTCCTATCACCAAAGTTAGTAAATCTCCAGCAAGGTTCCTATAGTAGACCACTTGGCAAAATGGAAAAGAACATGGGTTTCAAATTAGGAAGAACTTCAGTTTTAATCCCAACTCCTGTCACTTACTGGGTGATTTATTATTGCCCCTAATTATTCCTTCCCAATTATTCATCCCTACTCATTGCCATGGACTTGAGGTATCTCTCTGTGGAAAAAGCACTCACTCCTATCCCCTTAACTTCAAGCGTGGCCATATGACTTGCTCTCACCAATGGAATGTGAGATGAAGTAACATATGCCACAATCCAGAAGAGTTTTAAGAGCCTCTGGGAGGGTTGGCCGTTGCTCTTTTCTCTCTTTCATGAGAATAATGTACCCCCAATCCAGACGGTTTTTCAGCCTAGGTTCTGAAATAAAGGAGACACATGGAGCACAGCCAGAGTTGCCGTCAGCCACTGTACTGGGAATGGGATACGATTAAGAATTGAAGTCTTGTTGTTCCAAGACGCTGAGACATTGGAGGTGTTTGTTACCTCAGCATAATATAATGAAAGCTGACCAATACATGGAGAGATTTTGGAAAAACACTTAACTTGACTGAGCTTTGTGTTCCCCAAAATGGTGGCAATACCCCCACTTTGCATGACTATACGTTGGTCAAATGAGATGCTAGCGCTACACATGACACAGAGAAGTTGTTCAATTAATGGCGGGTATTATTCAAATTTGCTACTCAATTAGGGTGATAAAAGAAGTTAAGTTACTTTCTCAACATGAGCCCTCCTGGTTAGCTACGTTTCAATGGGGAGTCCCGGGCCAATGTGGCAATCAGTGGCAAATTAGACATTTATGACACTCTTCTTCCAGGATCAGGGAGAAAGGGCCTCTCAGATCTTTTCATTACAGCCTTCACAAGCTGTGAAAGATATAGCAGCAGGTTCGCTTTCACCCCATTACACGTCCAGTCGATGGAACGCTGCCTCTTCCTTACCTGGGGTGACAGTCAGGCAGCTGAAAGCTGGCTCCTGAGGCCCTTTGCACATGGCCACACTGCTATGAAAGTCAGGGGGGCTGTGCTCACTGCAATCACAGTAATAGTACCTCCAGTCCAGCCATTCATAGTTCATAAAGCCTCCATAGGTTTCATTTTGATTTTCACAATAGCTGTATGAGATTTTTGCTCTCTCACTCATGTATTCAACCAACAGAATGACAGCTATGTAGCCTCTGCCTCCACGGAGGTAGGTATCATTGTATTATTGCCAATTTATGAACTAGTGATTATGTTTATTCAGCAAGTATTACTTTGCATCTACAGTATGCTGGGCACTGAACAAGTCAATGAAGATACCCAAATGAACAAAGCCTAATAACCCCTACCCAAAAGGAGCTCACAGTTGCCAAGAAGAAGCAGACATGTGAACCGCCATTCTGAAATGTTATATCATAGCAGAAGTGTGACCAGAGAGACATAACCAATTGTGTGGGGGACACAAAGGAGACAGACTGAGTCTGCCTGAAGAATCCAGGGCCTGGTTCCGAGAGAGCACTGGGAATTTCCCAGGTAGTTGAAAGTGGAACAGAATGAGGAGCAGTGGAAACAGTGTAGGGGATGGGAAGAGTGTTTTTGTGCCCAGGTGGAGCATGGGGTTGGTTAGAGTAATGAAGAGGGATGAAAGTCAGTAGGTAGGAAGAAAGTGAGTTGTAAAGAAAGTGCAAAGGAATTTATCTTTATTCCATAGGTAATGGTGAGGTTTTACATAAAGTGTTATAAATAGAGAGCTATCATGATCGCATTTTTTAAAGAGACCGCTCTGGCAATAAGATAGTCTGTTGGAAGTAAGACTAGAATAAAGGAAACCAGTTAAGAGGTTAATTCCAAAATCCAGAGTTCTGAATTAAACTGTGTGTTCACTCCAACACCGTGTGTGTGCTATTACTGCTGGGGACTTGTACTCCTAGGGAAACGTCACTCCTATGTCCTATATCAACTCTGCCTTTCCTTTGGGAAAAGCAAGCACTTAATAAATGATCCATCCATTTAGCTAATCATATTCTTCTATTAGTGGGACAAGCACTTCCCAGATTTCTCAGCTACTCTCTATGGTGGTCCCTAGGTCAGGATTATCAGGGTAATCAGCCCAGACTTGATTATCCATGGCAAACTAACATGTGCCCTGAGCACCAAAAAAGCAGAAATTAGAAAAAAAAAATGTATGTGTAGATATGTTTTTAAATCATCATAGAAAAACCAGAACTTTGTTGGATTTGGCTATACTTATTTTGTAACTTACCTTTGTTTTCAATTGCATGTAATGTGGAGAACAGTGGTGGGGGTGGAGGTGGAACACTGTAATCTTTTTAGCACTTAAGTCTTCCAAAGGTCTAGGTCTGGTACTGAGGATGCCCTCTTTTCTCCGGTTGCACTGCTGGCTGCCATAGGCATTTCTTTCCTTAGAACTCCTTTCTAGAGAGTTTTTAGACACTGCAATGAATTGGATTCATCATTCATAGCAACCTCTCCCAGGACATCACCTCTCCCCTTAGTAAGGCTGCACAAGGTAATATGGCTAGCAACTCTCACTGCCTAATTCATCTTTAAGTTTACTTGAGCAACAGAATTGGAACCACAGTATATCAGACTCTGGTTACCCAACAGCAGTATTAAATTGGGTTCTCTACACTTTCAGCACTGGAAAGTCTTGGTGATTATCGTGGGGCAGGTTTCTTAAGATGCAGGCAAATTACTCCTAACTAGAACAATCCCAATTATGCTTCCATGAGGTTGTGACTGGAGGCCCTTTTCTTCCAGGGGAAGGTCAACACCATAGAGGGAGGCTCACAGGAGTGAGCAGTTCCAGAAACAGTGAAAGTTGTTGCTGTTCCCAAAATGGTTCCCAAACACTGGGACAACCCAGCAGTTTAATCCCACTATGAAACAGAACTCAGAAAGGTCTATTCAGAATCTCTAGGTCAGGGTGGCTCAAAATCACATTTTAAGGTTTCTCCACTAATTCAGTCTTTCATCTCTGGTCACAAGCAATGAGGTTTCCAACAAAGTTGTCTGAGAAAATAAAGATATGTATTGATCATTCACTATGTGCCAGGCATATGCTAAGTATTTTATACACATTATTTCATTTACTCTTCATATCTATGGGGCATAAACTATTATTATTATATTATTATTATTGTTATTATTATTTCTATTCAACAGATAAAATTGAGATATAGTGATCTGGGTGACTAGATCTAAGTCATATAGCAAGTAAGTTTTAGAGCCCAGGCTGCAACTTAGGAAGCGGAACTCTAATGCACCTTCCTGACCATTTTGTTAACTTCTTCTTCCTACGTAAGAGCTTAACTTGATCTTTTCTTCCAATTTACAAATATTTGTAAACTGCAATCCCATCCTCAATTTGTAGGTGAGGAAACAGAGGTGAGAGAGGTTAAGTGATTTGCCTCAGTCACACAATGAGTTACAGCAGAGCTAGAACTGAGGTACAAATCATCACCTCCTTGATTTCTTAACTCGAAATCCTCACTTAACCTAAACTAGTCCTAAGATTATTTTATCCTCTCAAGGGAAAGAAAAAAATAGAGGCAAAGAGGAGGAGGGGGGAACATTTTTTTAGTTCTTTTTAAGCATCAACTAATCCGTTAGGCACTTTATATCCAACATCCATTTATTCAAGCAACAATCTGTTGAGGTTGGTGCTACTGTTCATATTTTCCAAATGAGAAAACAGAGGCTCACAGAAGTTAGGGAAACCTGCCCGAACTTACCCAGATAGTGAGTAATGGAGCTGAGACTCTAGACCATATCCCAGATACCCATGGCCCTCTGCCAAGAATCTAATAGTGGGCTTGCTCCTTGCAGGTGTGCATTTTATTTTGTACCTGCTTTTACTAGGTCCTCAATAGGATTAAGGAATGAACTGGTCTTGAATCAGCACAGACAATCTTCTTCCATCATTCCCTCACTAGATCTGGCCACTGTGATTTAAATTGAATTTTTAAGCAGTTTCCCCAAGGCGCTGGGTCAAATGGCTTCTGATGTTCTGGGAAGATTCCTCCTCCTACTTCTATTCCCTGACTTCTCACCTGGGCACAGCAGTGAGAAGCCTCACAATTTATTTAAAGGTCACCCACCAGAGAAAACATCTTCTAGACCTTGGTTTGAAATTGCTGGGTGAGCCAGGTCACACTTTCGGTACAGTGAATGTGTTAAATTATTTCCTAAGTATTTGGGGGTATAATACAGCAACAGAAGCCTCTCACCAGAAACCTTCCCCCCCAACTTTGAAATTTGTGTGTACAACAGAGAAATTTTTCTGGTTTTGATGCCCTTACACAAATTGTCAACATACTGTATCTTTTTTCACAGCTCTTTGATGTACTTGAAGGGGTTTTTTCCCTTGAACAAGAAGCCACAACTCCAAATGTGTTTAAAACAGAAGCCCCTAAACATCTGAAGTTCAGTTCAGAATTCCTAAGCAGAAACTTGGCAAGAAGTCCTAACTTAAATTAGGAAAAAAAACCAAAACAAAACTTCTTCCATCCATGAAGTATCAAATGTATACTTCCCAATACAAATCAGACTTCACATCCATGTCATGCTGGCCTTCCATTTTACTCAATGCTTTTTCCCCACAGAATTTAGACTTTTGACTCATTTTAGAAATACAATAAAGACCATTTGGATGTATCACTCTCATCTCAAACTTGACAAGCCCAAGTCTTGACCTCTAATCTTTTCTCCACCCAATGCCTTCTGCTTTCTTCTTCATTTCCTCAAACAGCCCTAGACATAGATTCTCTTATGGGTAGAAAGTGGGCCTTAATTATCTTTACATGCTTAATACTTAGGCAGTGCTCATATACAGGAGATGCTCAATAAGTATTTGTTCAATGAACAAATTTACGAGCTGTCTCCTCTTCCCTCTCCTTCACCTATATACCATATCTCTTCAAAGTTCTTGCCTTTGTGTTTTACAATATGAGTGTCCAAGGGCCAAATATGACCCATCTGGTCAGGGTACAGCCAATTTAAGATTTTTATGAAAAACAAACAAACAAACAAACAAACAAACATGTAGTATCAGCCAGAAATAGAAACTAAGAGGCCAGGGGCTCCCAATAATTATGTATCTGAGTGCAGTTTAGGGTCATTCTACAAGATGTGAACCAGGAGTCATTATCATTGACTCCAGCTACAATTTTAATCGGTACATAGTAAGTTCCTGTACAAGACCAAGATGAAGTTTGATGAATCATTCCAAAGGATTTCTTACCCAAGAATAAGTATGTACCATATCATTAACATAAACCTCTTAAGAGTAGAATCCATAAAGCCCTTTTTAAGTTCCTAACATGTTTTGTACATGGAAGCTACTTACCAAAATACCTCACTTGAGTTACGTGGCCAAGCTAATCATAAAGCCATTAGCCCTCTTTTATGCTAAAATTTATTATCAAGAACAAATTAATCAGCTTCATTCAATTCTACAATAAATACATACCTTTACTTTTTTACCTTCAGTTATTTATCCTTTCCCTTTAACATATGTCATTAATCTTACGGTTACCACTGTGGTTCAGACTTATCTGTTCCACTAGATCAGAGGTTCTTAACCTAAGGTCTACGGTATAAAGAGAGACTACAGGCTTTCCACAAGTACAGCTAAGGGCCCAGAAGCAAGAAAGCAGCATTAATTAATTTCAAGCTGACATGAGTCTAGAGAACCTTAAGCACACTGATGAGAATAAGAAGATACTAGAAGAAAGACACACGAAGTTTACTATGAACTAGGATTAGTTCTAGGCACTGAGGAAAAAGCAGTGAACAAAGTTCCTGCCCTCCTGGGGCTTCCATTCTGACGAGGGCAACAAATAGCTACTAAAAAATAAGTACATACCATGTCAGCTGGTCATGAGTGCTATGGAGAAGAATGAAAGAGATAAGGGAAGAGAATTCTATAAAACTGTCATTTTCTACAGGGTAGCTAGAGAAGGCTTTGCTGAGCACAGATTTGGTGGAAGTGAGAGAATTGGACATGCGATAACATCTGGGGAAGAAGAGCTTTGGGGCAGGGGAAACAACTGGTGCTAAAAATTCAGTTTAAAAACTTCAAATTATATAGGTTCTTAGAGATAATCCATTACAAACCTGTTCCCTCAACATCCCCCGCCCCCCACCAACATTACACTGATGAGGAGAGTGAGTCCTAAGAGTTTAATAGTCAACGAAAGGCCATGTTTTAACAAGTGATGAATCAAGACTTAGACTAATGTTCCTTTATTTTCCTACCACATTTCTCTACCCACCTCATCCAGTCCTTTCCAACAGTATGTCAACATAAGGTGGGAGTGACATATATTTAGTGCTGCAACCCAGAGCTTTGGCTTCCTATTGTAATCTACAGATGATATTAATGACTCACGTGATATCCCCCCCCCCATCTGAGCCCCATCTACCTCCCCAGAATTCCTCTCACACTGTCAATAGTGACTTAGCTATAGGGCTATACATGAGGCCTTCTAAATACCCAGTTATGGAATCTTCTGCTCCCACTTCCTTCTCTGCAAGACAAAAAAAGAAAGAAATGGAGTTTCCTCCACTGAGAGAGATTTACTACCACCACACCATTAAAAAGTTTTGTTTCCCTTTCATTTATTTGCTTAGTATTTCATGAGAAGATCTTGACTTATCCTTTTTCAATAATTGAGCTTAGCAACCAGCTTAAGACACTTCGGGATTTATTTTCAAATTTTAAAATTTATTTCTAAGAAAAGCAGAGTTGACAGAGAGCAAGAGGGGATGATCCAACTTAGCCACAAAAGTAATTTTCAGCTCTTTGCTTCTACCTTAAAAAAAGACTAGAAAGTTTGGAAAAATCCTTCCATAGCTTGATGTTTCATTTAAATTCTGAAAATGACAAACTAGCTTCAAGATTCAACCTAGTTACTACTTCCTTCAAGAAACCCTCTATGAACAAACCCACTCCCCAAATCTGTGCTCCTCCGAAATTCCATTCATACCTTTAAGATAGCACTAACCATACTGTATTCTGTTAATTGCTTTGCATGTCTCTCCTTTCCCACCAGGTTCTCGGCACCCATCACAGTGGGGAGGTAGAAAGGAAATATCTGACGCACATATATTCCAAACTAACTCAAGACACAGCCTAGCAAAAAATTTCTTTGCTGCTAATTGGTTGAGTAACCTGAAGAGAAATAGCTTGGGTGTCAATACTAGGATTCCATGCACACTGCTGGTTTATGAGGACAGCAGAATAGAATGTTCTAAATTGAGACCGAAAAAGTATGATGCTCATTTAACTATACACACATTATACCCCAAACCTGGACAAGTGAAAATAAACATTTCTTGGATCTACACCAATTTTCATAAAAGCTCATATAGTCACTCCTTGCTCTGGATACATTTGTTTTAACTATTTGGTACACCATGTAATTTTATTTAGGCCTTTTAGTGAAATAATACAGTAATGTAATGTGTGGCAAGTACCATAACAGACGGGCACCATAGTATCAGGACCCTAACTGCCTGTGAAAGACAGTGTTCCAGTGTCTATCCTCCACTCCCACAGTTTCTCCACTGCCTGTCAAATGAAATGCATTTGTGCTGTTTGTGTTTTCTGCATTGCAGTTTCCTTTCTCTATATTAACTGCTTGTGATTCCACAGCTATACAGAGCACGTGGTATATACTCCAGGGTTAACGATGTTTAATTTATTTAGGCATAGAAAGAAAATCCTGGGATGAGATATGACCCATAGCCATCACCCCTGAGGCAGTATCAAGGAAGCTGATTCAAGAGGGAGGGAGGCAAACCATAAGAGACTCTTAAGGACTGAGAACAAACTGAGGGTTGATGGGGGGTGGGGAGGAGGGGAAAGTGGGTGCTGGGCATGGGGGAGGGCACTTGTTGGGATCAGCCCTGGGTGTTGTATGGAAACCAATTTGACAATAAATTATATTTTTAAAAAAAGGAAGCTGATTCATCATCTCCAACTCTTTCTCTACTCGCTCCACCTCTCACCCTATATACTTATTAAAGGAGTCCAGCTTTAAGTAACTATTGATTAGACACAGTGATATCCCCCTAGAGTAGCTGAAATATCCTAAATCTCTTCCATGTCATGACTCTATTGGAACATTGCTTTTGGTGTATTTGGTTTTCTCTGGCATGCTTTTTAAAGAATTCAGCCACTGGTCATGTCAAGGAACATCTGTACACCTGAGTTTTTGATCTCCAACACATAAGACACTGGAATTATATTTTTATGTCTGAGGAACATTAATCGATGATGAGCTTCATGTCGGCAAATGACTTTAAGAATACTTGGTATGGGGGCGCCTGGGTGGCGCAGTCGGTTAAGCGTCCGACTTCAGCCAGGTCACGATCTCACGGTCCGGGAGTTCGAACCCCGCGTCAGGCTCTGGGCTGATGGCTCAGAGCCTGGAGCCTGTTTCCGATTCTGTGTCTCCCTCTCTCTCTGCCCCTCCCCCGTTCATGCTCTGTCTCTCTCTGTCTTAAAAATAAATAAACGTTGGAAAAAAAAAATTAAAAAAAAAAAGAATACTTGGTATGAAAAATTAATATCAGAAGTTTGACTTAGGGTATTAATTGTCACTGATATTTTATCAGGGCATTTCAGACTTCTGCAAATGGAGATACAAAGAAGGAATGTCCCCGGTCAGAAGAACAAATGATGAAGGCAGCATGGAGTACATAAGGGAGTAACAGAATTTAAACTATTCAGAACCTCAATCCATGAGTATTTTTTTGAGCACCCATTATAAGCTAGAACTTGTGCATATATAAAATCATATAGTAGCACATATAAACATAGGATATAATTATGAGTTATTCTAGAGTAACTTAAAATGTGGGAGATCCAAAGGAATGTTTGACCACCTCTCTGAAGAACTGGACTTACCCTGAGCAACATTTTCCAGGAAACTTTTGGGTGAGAGCAGAAGAATCGGGAGCTTTGACACTGACTGTGTTTACCCAAATCATCTGTCTATTTCACAAAGTTTTAAGTTTCACATTAAGCCATACTTATGTTCAAGCATTGGACTTTCCATTATCCAAGTTAAATGACATCCTTCTAGTTGTTTGAGATTTTTTTATACCTAATGTTGATATAAAACATAGTCTTTATTGTTCCTTCAAGGTTTGTGTCATCTGCAATTTTAACAAATACATCATAACCTATCTATCTCTTAGCAAAAAAGATACTGGCTCAGGCCAGATCAAGGACCCAAAGCTTCACCATTTCATCAGGGATCTCCCTCCTGTTAGCCAGTGCAACACTCTTTGGGTACTATCCATTATACCCCCACCAAATTGAAAGCCATCAGGCTCCATTTTCATCCTCACTTTAGGATTTTACAAAATGCCTAGGTCAAATATTCTACAGTTATGTCTATAAGATTTCATAAATGGCCAAGTTTTTGTCTGCAAAATGAAATGAAGGTGATACAGCATAACGTAACGTTAGGGATTATTGCTAATGCCCATGGACCACCACACTTTTTTTAATTGCTTAAAATTTTTCTTTTAATCTATTTAAAAAATCAGAACTATCTTCAAATGTTCTAAAGCTTTTGGAAATCAAGCTATTAACTCGGTCACTTAGTACCTCTTTGCTCTCCACATTCCTCAAATGTGGCTGACAGCACATTCATCTGCAGTCTTGCTCAGCTCAGCCATCAGGCAGGCCTGTGGCTCCATCTGGGCAGAAAGCTCAATGTCCTTTATAGAAAGCTAATACTCCTTTGGAGTCACTTTATCTTGATTGGGCTTCCAGATCCTCCTCTTAATGTTTGTTCCTCCCTTTCCTGACTTTTTTTATTTTAAACTACTGATTTGGTAAGAAGTTGAGGGAACATTTTATAATTTATTCAGTAGAAAATTGACATCTTGCTCTTAAAAATAAATAAACAAAAGAAGAAATGACACCGAAGCTAACATACTTAAAAAACAAAGGTGATTCAACCAATCCAGACAAAGGAACTTATTTGAGTAGGAAGATGGAAAGGGGAACGTATTTTTAGACAGAGTACTTTCATTTGCAGGAAATTCCCTCTACAGTTGGTGAGTTTGTCAATGTAACAAGAAGGGTGGAGGCTGTCCCTCCCAAGATGATCTGAGGAATAATGGTGAGCAACCAGGTAGCTGATGCAGTGCGAGAAGGCCTGTCGTTCACGCTTCTTCCTACTCAGAAGGATCTGCCCTGTTCATCTGTCAGTTCAGCAAAAGCTCTGTCTGTGACGGCCAGAAGCCTGGCGGTAAGTCAATATGTTCCCCTTGAGACAAGGAAAATTCCGCAGGTCAGACTTGCTAGGCCAGTAGACTACAAAAAGCGCCTAGTGCATACAAATGCTGTAGTAAATTAAGATAATGATATTGGCTGTTTATTGTAGATAAAACATAAATCTGTAAAAGAAGCATCTAGGAGATTCCAGCGCCCAGTGTATCAACATCAGAAAGAGCAGTTATGATTGTTGTCAAGAAAAAAAAAAAAATCCAGGGCCTGACTAACATTTAGAGATATAAAGCTTTCATATCCTTCAGTCTTCTTTCCTTTGTGATTTCCACAGGATTTTCATTTCCAGAGATATTATACTACTTGCTTTCAAAGGAATTCAATATTTTCATTCAGAAAAGTAATTTCACAGAAAGTAACACAGAGTGATGTCCTGGGTATTCATTTTCAGAGCCAATCTTACAAAGTCAATTTGTGCTGCAAGGAGCTGGGGCAACATGAAAAGGTGCAGATCCTGTGTATCTGGGTTTCTATGGTCTTCTACTTCCTTCCTGCCCCCCCATGCAGAATGCCTTGGACACCCCATAAGCATTTGAAAAGAACTGTCTGGCATTAAAAACAAAATGCGCTGCCGACTCCCTTAATAACATCACCCAGCATAACCCAAAGACATTGATCCCGAGGCCAGGACTAGATTATGGCTCCGTCCCTTCTGCCCTGTAGTAAAAGTCATATCGCCATAACCATCTCAATCATTCTGTTTATTTTCTCCACGTTGTTTGAGAAATTAGAGGAGAAAGCAGCAAGTCTAAGGTGAAAGACGAGGAGATGAGTTACTTGCTCAGGCACTTCTGTGCAGATAAAAAGCTAATCCTGATAAAACCAAGACTGAAATCCTTCCAGCCCACATAAAGTCAAGGTCAGACAACATTACCCAATCAAGTTGAAAGCGGATCGGTTTTCTGAAGTGAGTCAGAGCCTGACAGAGGGACAGAGGTAGACGGAGGAAGGATGAGGGGGAAGAGCGGAGAAAGGAGGAGAAAAGCACCCGGATAGAGGTGAACAGATGGACTGACAGTGAATGGGAGACAGAGATGGAGGGGGAAAAAAGGAGTTCCTTTTCCTAGTCCTGCTTCTTGACATATTTCAGGATCAAAAGGAATAAAAAAAAAAGCCTTCAAGTTTCTCATCAGACATTTGGGGTGACGGAAGCGCAAGGTCCAGCTGCCAATGGGTGTTTTTCCTAGGGTTTTTCAAGTCAGCCGCATGCCCTAACCTTGAGGACGTTGTTTATTCCTGGTGGAAAGATAAGCCAGCCAGACCCGGCCCCACCCCCCCATCAGAGCAGAGTGGGCATTACCAGTGAACAAAGAAAGAGTGCTGTACAGCAACAAGCATTTGGTTTTGATTAGAGGATATTCAGGGACTGTGCAAGTTCTATTAAAATAAGCACAAAACCATTTTAAAGGGCTTTTTCTTTTCTTTCTCTTTCCCCCCTCGGTTTATATTGTTAATCTTTCTTCCTGGACGGCTCCTCACAAATGCCTTTTGTTTTCTTGTGTGATTCTACGTGCCAGGACTCTAAGAAGGGAGGACGGAGGTCCTGTTCTGGCATGCTTTCAAGTCTCTTCCATAGGAGATGAAGGCTTGTTGCTGTGCCTTCAAGGGTATAAATTTAGAGGCCGCCAAACCATCCGGAGGTAATTCAAATGCTGGTAAATGCTGGAATCCACCCTGGCCCCCTGCTCATATGAATACCCTGGCACTTACCCCACTCAGAGGAAACGAAACCAATTTGGGAACGCGAAGAGAGAATAAACATGCAATTAAAATGGTCATTTCTCCTGGTTTCTTCCTTTAGTTCTTTTTTTAACACTGCATCCCATTCTATAATCTGATGATGAATCGGGCCTGGTTAATTATAACAACATACAAAAGATCGCTGTCTTTTCCCCCACAGTGGTTATACCAGCCTTGAATATTTTGGGGTGGGGGTGGGATGGGGTGCACGGGGTGACAAGGAGTGGAGACAGAGGTGGATAAACTTCAAGAGAAGCCCTCATTTTGGAAGAGCCGCTATTTTTATATTGTTTGCAAACCCTTTGCCACAGTGCACATTACAGAAATGGCACTTTTCCTTTCAATTTATCTATCTTCCTCCTTTATACATAGATAGACAAATAAAAATGAATCTTTCCAAAGGCAGCATGCATGCCACTTCTATATATTCTCCAGATAGCTTATTTTTATTCAGCTTAAAGCATAACCTATCATTTGTATTCAAGATTCCATCCAGCCTCTCTCTCTCTCCAAGCAAGTCTTCAAGAAGCCCTGCTGCCCTGCTTTGTTCCAGAGACTCTGCTAAAGGCCAAAAGATGGAGATAGCACACCCATCTGGTTTGTTTTCACATCCTAAGAGAAGGGGTTGAGAGAGCCCCCTCCAGTGGAAGGAACAAGGTGGTTGGGAATAAGCGTTGCCGTCTTCTCTTTGTTTGTTTGTGATCAGCTTCTTGTGCACCTCTCAGGAAGACTCTTAACATCCATGGGGAAATAACACCACTAAATGAAGCTCACCCAGCAAAAGAGAGAATCCGTGTCAGTGCTTTGAAATACTTAAAGGTTCCATTTCAGTGTCAAAAAAAAAAAAAAAAAAAAGGAAAGGAAAAAACAGGAGCATCTCCCTTCTCTCTTCATCCATTTTGTTGCTGTTGTTCCCCTTTCCCCTTCGACATAATTTTAACAGTGTGTGAATTTTATATGTTATCAACCTTAAAGCATCTGCTAGAAAATAACAGCCAACCTGAGTATGAAATAGGAAAAGATTCCATGTCAGAGAAAAATTAAGATCTTGATGCCTCATCGTTTCCATAATATTACCATCATGCCTGGTGAATAAATACTACAGGAATACCAAACAGCGGTGAAGCAAAAATGAATATTGAAATTTATAAAATGGCCAGTGTCCAAAATAGTAATGTTCACAGGGATGTGTTTTCACATCTGAGATAACCTCTATTTGCCTTCAGAGCTGAGCATGCTTGATTTGGTGGGACTGATTCGAACAAACGCATTATTACAATGAATTTCAAACTGTTCTCTTCTTTGTTACCCCTTCAGTTTTTACAATTACCAGCACCTCAAATGTAGAACAATAAGGAGCTGAAAGAACAAAATTTGACGTCACACAATTTGGGGCTAGAATCCCTGTCTATCTCTCTCCAACAATGTAGCTTTAGGAACTTCAATTAATCTTTCTGAGCTTCAGCTGGTATCTATAGAGAAACAAACAGACCCATTCGTACAGGGCAGTGATGAGGATTAAATAATAATATACATTACAGATGACATAAAAAGTAATGATAATTATCATAGCTAACATTTATTGCATACTTTAAAATGTATCAGTCACTGTTTTAAGAGTCTTACACATATTAGCTTATTAACTATGAGATAGGGTTATTGGGATGATTAAATGAGTTAATTCATGTAAATGAAGAATTATGTTTATGCCTAGCACATGGCAAATGCACTATAAATGGTCATTATAATGATAATAATGTAATCCGCACAACCTTCTAAAAATGGAATTGTGATTAGGCCTTTTACATAGGTGAGGAAACTGAGGCATGGAGCTGTGAAGTGACTTACCCAATATTACAGATTAAGAAACAGTGGAAAGATTCAAGGAGTCTACTCCCAAAGCCTATAATATTAACCACTGTGTTACATGTAAAAGCTCTTTATGTAATATAAACTATGATATGTAGATATGTATATATGTGCTTACATGTATGTGTGTGTATATAATATATACAGAAATACACAGCTGATTTCCCACACTAAAAAGTGAAATATTCTGAATAAGTTTCTACTACCTAGTCCAACCCCACAAGTAAGGAATTAAAGTTGTGACTGGTGCCTGGCCTGATTTATATTCTAAAATCATCATATTCTCTTCTCAGTACCCTTCCTGCCCATATTTTCCTTTCTGTCTGATGGGGGTTGTTCAGCTGGGCTTTGTGCAAGTTACAAAGCAGCAACAATTACTTGAGGGAGTCCAGGAGCATGTTAACCACAAAAAAACAGTTGTCATAAACACTGTGCATCTTAATGCAGTGCTTCAGTCTTTACGTAAGATTAATTAAAGAGCAGATGTTCAGTCATACCCTGCGTTAGGTATGGTTATCTTTGAGATTCCAGCTCCTCCATTTGCTGGGTTTTAATTTGCATCATTATGCATTTTGAGCCTGGGGCATGAGTAGTCAAGTGGTAAACATTAGCTATACTGCACTGTATTTCCAAATGCACCTTCACTATTAGGTTGACTAATAGAATTCGATTCTATTTTCAGCCGAATCCTCTCAATTTTCATTTGCTTTTGACAAGTTACATGGCAGGAGGAAAGAGCAAGGGAAAATGAAGGAGAGAGGCGGCTACCGCACTGTTTGTGCACAGGCCTCAAGTCAGCAAGACAGCCCCCTTCTGTTGGGTTTTGACCATGCACACAGAATAGCCCCCAACATCACCTTCTTTTCACACAGCTGTGGCAGCTCTTAAATTTTCCCTCCCATTCTTCTCTTAGTGGTTGACACTCTAGATAGAGCAAGAGGTCTCTGCTGCGTTGTTAGGAATTGGAGGCACTTTAGTGAATTCTGATTTTCAAAAATGCAACTCCTGAAAATTGATGTCAAAAAATTTTTCAGGCCAAGATCAAAGTATGATATGAATTAATTTGTCATTATAACACAACCCCACTTGCCAGGCATTTCAGGCCAGGGTTTGGGAAAGGCAGCAGATATCTGGGTTGACAATTTCATTTAAAGGACAGAGAGCTTTCTGCTTTCTTTTCATTGGTATCTTGATTTAATGAACACACAAACAGACCATCGCCATATGCTCCAAATACCAGCTTGCTGTTCTTCAAGAAGCAGCTTGGGAAAATGCCAAGGCAAGAAGCTTGGAAGAAACTTGAAAAGGCTTCAAGACATATCTTTGTAGCCTGGGATAGCAAATGCACCAGTGATTAATTACGCTGGGGTTGGACGTGAATAGGAATGCCAATAAGGCGTTCGTAGCACTGCAATAGTGGGCATGTTGGCCTGATAATAGAATCCTTCCTGTTTTGATTTCCCAAGTTTCCTTTCTGTTGGTAACACATTCACATGCGGGTCAGAGATATAAGATGGCAATGTCATGCTGCTTCTCATTACAGAATCATTAGATCAGGTGTGACCACAATCAAGGAAGAAGTGTTCCTAGGAAATGGGAACTCCAGAATTTGTGCCAGAGAATTCCTGTCTGAAGAGAAATCCACGACTGTGTCTTCCTGTAGAAATCCTCCACTGTTTCCCCGCCCCCCCCCCCCCAGCTATTCAAAAACAGTGTAGGGGGTGACTTTACTGTGTTGGCAACACTACTTACAGAATCTTCCCTAGATGATTTTGAGAAATGATTCTCCTTCTTCAGAATCCAGAGTTGGAGTTTGCTGAGGTTTTTAGAGTAAAAAAGGTCATTTTCTTTTGCTTTCTTAGAAGAAGATGGAGGAGGAGGGAGGGAGGAATATGAAGGCAAGGGGCTTTTTATCCAGAGCACAAAGCTTAATTGAACACTACAATGGGAAGAACTTGTCTGGATGGTAAAATTTCAAGTACCAGAACCCAGAAAAGCTCGTTTGAAAATGACAATTTCAACTCAAGTCTTGAAGCCTGGGTAATCTACTTCTAAATTCAACCTGTAGGTTTCATCCATTCATTGTAGGTATTTTCCCCTCTGATGATTGGCCCATGTGCATACTGAATGGCTTCCATTACCTATAAAACATATTCTAGAATCCTCCACCTTTCATCATGGTCCTTTATGACCTGACCCTGACATAGAAATCCAGACTCAGCTCCCATCTTTCCACCTTACACCCTACATTCCTCTTATCACACTGCTTGTAATAGGCTCAAGGGTGCCGGCTCCTTTAACTGTGAGCTTTTGCATGTTTGTTGCCTCTACCTGCAATTCCCTTCACCACACTGTCTTCCCAGGAAAAATTCTGGTTATATCCTTTACCTACATCCTGGGATTTTTGTCCCAAATTTCTAACAGTTCTATATCTTTCCTTCAGTAACCCAAGAACACCAAACATATTTCTGGCTTAACTCATCTTTCCTTCCAAATGTCCTGCAGTTTGTAATCCCCAATCCCTATCAGTGGCACTTAAGGTGCTACTAACCATAAGACCACTAAACACTCAAAGACTGATTTTGCACTTGCCCATGTGTTCCCTTCTAACACACTGGTAGCCCGTCACTGGATCATTTTTGAAGCATCTACTTCCAGAATCACTCTCATATCCAAAATCTTTACACCCTACCTAAATTGTCTCCCAGGCTTTCCCTCTCTGTTGTCTCTTCCCTACTTCAAATATTGGTTTTATTTCACATAACCTATTGTGATAATTACCTAATTGGTCTTGTTTCTTTCCAGTTTTTCTTTTTCTATCCACTTTGCCTTGAGTTACAGGATTAAATTGTTATACTTAAGTATTCATTCATTCATTTGATATGTATGAGCATATTAAGAACAGAATTCCCATATCCATTGAAAGTGTCAATCAGTGATTGGTACTTAGCCACTTTTAAATAAGTGAGTATTAAGTAAATAACTAAATGAATAAATCAATCAATAGGGCATACAATGTACTCAGAGAGAGAAGAGTTATAATATCATCAGAAGCTAAATAATAATAAAAAGATACTATAGAATACTTCAGGAAAATCTGTAATTGATTGTCAGATGAAAGATATTAAAATTCTGGGCTAATGTAATCAGGGAAACCCTTAGAAAAGGTAAGGGAGAAAAAAGAAAAATCAAGATTTACTGGGCAAATATTACACACCCAGCCCTATACTAGGTGAATTGCATACATTCTTTTATTTAATCCTCACAAAAACCCTATGAGTAAGCCTATCCTATAGATAAATCAACAGAGGTTTCTGGAGGTTAAATACCCTGCCAAAGGTCATCCAGCTAGAAAAAGTTAGAACTGAAGTTTGAAGAAAGGGATGGGTGGTTCCAATGCCTATATCCTTCCACAGGGCTAAGCTAGAAAAGAAAAGGTAGATGAGAAAACATTTCAAAGAAGACTAGATAAGCCTTGGTTATCGGTTTGACATGGCAGACCTCAGTAAAGGAAAGGTCAAAATTTATTTTCAAATTTGGATCAGAATGTCTATAGGAGGATTCCAGGAAATGTGAAAGAGGTGCCACTTTTAATCAGAAAGGAATTTACTCATAGTAAGTTTGATGAGAAACTCTTGCCACTAACTCTAGGTTCCATACATTCGGTCAAGGTCTTCATGAGTTTCACAGTACCTGCAGGAAATTGGATAAAAGTGAAAGGAAGGAAGGAAGGAAGGAAGGAAGGAAGGAAGGAAGGAAGGAAGGAAGGAAGGGGGGGAGGGAGAGGGAGAGGGAGAGGGAGAGGGAGAGAGAGAGAGAGAGAGAGAGAGAGAAAGGGAGGAAGGAAGGAAGGAAGGAAGGAAGGAAGGAAGGAAGGAGAAAAGGAGGGAGGAAAGGAAGAAGAAAGACAGACCCTCAGAACCATGAACTCACTGAGGTGTTTTGTTCTTTGTTTTTTGTTTTTGGTTTTTTTGGGTTTTTTTTTTTTTTGGTGTTCCTGGTCAGATTATGGCCTGATGCAATCAGTTTCATTGGTAAAAACAAGTCTGAGGTGCAACAATGTGGATGGAGCTAGAGAGTATTACGCTAAGTGAAATAAGTCAGAGAAAGACAAATACCATACAATTTCACTCATATGTGGAATTTAAGAAACAAAACAGGTGAACATAGGGGAAGGAAAAATAAAAAGAGAGAGGGAAGCAAATCATAAGAAACTCTTAACCACAAGAGAACAAACTGAGGGTTGATGGAGGGAGGTAGATGGAGAATGGGCTAAATGAGTGATGGGGATTAAGGAGGGCACTTGTTGTGATGAGCACTGGGTGTTATATGTAAAGTGATGGATCACTAAATTCTACATCTGAAACTAATTTCATCATATATGGTAAATAACTAGAATTTAAATAAGAAACTTGGGGGGAGAAAAAAAGAACAAGTCTGAGGAGGTTATGGGTGGTTTAGTAAGATCACTTACAGCCAGGCAGGACTTCATACTACCCTTGGGACAGTGTTCCATCCAGTATCCAAATTTTGCCTCAGGTGCTTCAGATCAGCACTTCTAGAGCCCACCCCCCTCTTGCACCAACAAGAACCTCATTCCATTGTTAGAACAGCTTAATAGAAAACTGCCTTTATTTTATTTATATACTTTGTTTTTTAGAATCAAAATCTATCTTCTTAGGACATTCATCTACTAGTCCTATCTCTGCTAGTCACTTGAAACATAATAGCCCTTCCTATATTTCATTACAGTCTTTGTATCTCCCTACAATCTTTTCTTTTCCAGGCTAAAATGGTAGGGCTTGTTCAAAGGGACAAAGAACAAGCTCGAACATACACAAACTTACTGTGCATTTTTATCTGAGCTATTAACTTTACCTTACAATTGAGGACGTTGAGTATTAATCAAGGTCAACAATATGCCCAAGCTTACAAGGTTCATAAGCAAAGGAGCAAGAATTCAAACTCAGGTCTGTGTGATACCCAAACCCCTATTCTTTCTATTACAAATTGCTGTTTTCAACTTTCTCATTGGATATTTATTTACAGATAATCTCTTTCCCCTTCTAAATTTTAAGTAACTCAAAGAACACTTAAATATATTTAGTGACGAAAACATATTTGTAAGGAAGGAAATAATTATGTCTGATATCACCTGTAAGAAAAGTTATTACAGGGGTGCCTGGGTGGTTCAGTTGGTTAAGCATCTGACTCTTGATTTGGGCTCAGGTCATGATCTCACGGTTTGTGAGATGAGTCCCACGTCAGACTCTGTGCTGACAGCACTGAGCCTGCTTGAGATTCTCTCTCTCCACCCACCCCTCTCTCTCTGCCCTTCCCCTGCTCATGCATGTGACCTCTCTCTCTCTCTCCCTCTCTCAAAATAAATAAATAAATATTAAAAAATAAGAAAAGCTATTACGTTACATTTAGCTGTGAGCCTCCCAGCACTAAAGGCAAAAAGAGAAGTAAAACTATAGATACAAAGTTTTCACCAAAGGATATTAAAAACAAAAAATAAAAACAAAAAACCCCAACCAGTTCATGAGAAGAGAGAAATGTTTTCCTGGCACCGCATTCTGAAAAGAATTCTAAAAAGCATTTATCACATAGCTGTAAGAAGAATTCATCACTTAGATGTTGAGTAAAACAACAGATGATGTCTTCAAAGTGGCTTTACAGAAGATAAAACAACAGTCTTCACACAGCTATTTCTTGTAAAGATTCTTATTAAAGCAAAGGGGAGAATACTAAATTGCCACTCAGTGATGGCAATTCTAAATGGACAAAGCCAACATAATCTACAAGCATTCATATAAGAACAGCCCCCTCCCCCCCGCCCCAAATTGAGGAATGGGCTCCTGTTATTGGTCCAGATTGAGTTAGAACCCTTGAGAGGTTTACCCTGCTCTGGCTGGATGCTATATAAAAGAAATGTCCTCACATACATGCTTTGATAATCTCATTTTCTGCTGGGTTCAATGTTTCCGTTACCTGGCCTTTTAGTTTGGATGTCCAAATGGTTACTTCCCGCTTTTTCTCTTTATCATATTGTCCAAGTTGCCAATTTCAACTCTTGGCACTGCATTTCTAAGAATGGATCTTCTCCCAAAAGACCCTTCTACTTGATGAGCACTAGGACCTTCTTTCTTCAGGTTCTGCTCCAGCCAGAGAGACACAGGCAGTCTAGTAGGCACATGGTCAGCAAATCCCTTAGAGAATTTCTCAAAAAGCAATCAATTCAACTGTGCTCTGGGAGACAACTCTAGAAATCAATTCCAGACTGAGTTTTCTGGCAGCACTGAGGGTGCAGTTCCTCTGTGTGGCTGAACGAAGCAAATTCCATCGGCTTTTGATATGAGACATTCCAGTGGCACAATTGACATTCTGTTAGGGTAATTATAGAATCTGACTTATACTTTCCCAGATGAAGGGGCAAGGTAGGCTATGAAAGTGCTTGCAGATACAATCAAAATTTTCTTAAAAAGAAGGTTTAGTACCACTTAAGAGCTTAAATAAATCCCTTGGCTTCAGAACATGGGAGAGATATCTGTCCCCCCAACTGCCTTTGTTTTTGTTTCAGTTGAAAAACATTAACAAAATTCTAAATAAAATCAGAAATTTACCTACAGTCCACCATCCATCCATCCCCATCAGATTCATCCTTTGTCCATGTCGAAATACAAACATAATTTTTACATTACAATTACTGCATACACATACTTTTACATTCTGTTTTGGTTTTTTTCCCACTCAGCTTTATAAACACTTCTCCTATGACATGGTCACCACATGGTTTTCATAATTTTCACTTTTGATGCAGCTACACTTCCATTAAGCAACCGCATTATGATTGGATTAACCATTCTACGATAGACAGTTAAATTATTTATATTATTTGGTCATCCCCACATGACAAATTCAAAGAAGTCATATTTTTATTTTTTATTTTTTAAGAAGTCATATTTTTCAATCCAACTATATAATATCGCCTTTATATCTTGTCAAACTTATTTTCACGATGATAGTTCCCATTTATACACTCAGCAGCAGCATATGAAAACATCACTTTTCCCAGAGCCATGCCAAGACTGGAGAGCATAGGGCAGCACACGCGCATGTATTTAGTTAAGTGGCCGAGAAATTTGTAACAACTGTCATCATAATAGGTATAACAGCAATATTGCCAATCAAACAGCTCTCCCCTTCCTCTTGCTACAGTGCCCAGATTTTGTCCTGGTTTCTACCCCTCTTCCATGTGGTTCAGAAATAAGTACTGATTAATCAAGGACAATCTTTAAAATCCCATTTAGGTGCTAATAAGAGCTAAGAAGCCCACCCCAGAGCTTCTAGGAAGCTCTTTACTCCTATAAAGGGTTTCTTTACTCCTAGAGAAAACAAATGAAACAACTGAACATACTCGATAGTCTGTATCAAACTGGTAACATAACCATTGTATCCTGTAACTTTTGAATATACTTTTGACTATATTCTTAGTGTCATATATTATAAAAACAAAATGAACTAAGAAGAAATCTTGAAATTTACTTAGGGTTTTTTTTGTTTTTTTTTTTTTTTTAATCACAGGGATGTTGGTATTAGAGTTTTCAGTTTAGACACACTCATACACACACACACACACACACACACACACACACACACACACACACACACCGTTGACCCTTGAGCAACACAGGGGTTGGGGCACCAAACTCCCCCACGGTAAAAAACCTGCACATAATTTTTGACTCCCCCAAAACTTAACTACTAATAGCCTACTGTTGACCAGAAGCCTTACCAATTATATACACAGTTGATTAACACATATTTTGCATGTTACACGTATAATATGCTCTATTCTTATAATAAAGTAAGCTAGAGAAAAGAAAATGTTATTCAGAACATCATGAGAAAGAGAAAATACACATATAGTACTTTACTGTAAAAACAAAAAAATCAAGGTATAAGTGGATCTGTGCAATTCAAACCCATGTTGTTTAAGGGTCAACTATATATATCTGTATTTCATATCTGTAATTAGAAACCAAGATGTTCACTTGGTTTCTAATGTGAACATTAGAAACTTACTTTTGTAAGTTTGTAAACTAAGGTAGTATAATGTTGGATTTGAATTGGAAATATCAGTACAAATTTAGATTATATAGATTATAGATGTTTTTGTGTGAATATATATCCTAGCTCTTTCCTATCCAAGTACTAACCAGGCCCGAGCCTGCTTAGCTTCCGAGATCAGATGAGATCGGGCACGTTCAGGGTTGTATGGCCGTAGACTAGCTCTTTCCACTAAAAGATAAAAGGAATGATAAGCTGTCATCAATAAACACACCCAACAACATATCTTATGGGTTTTTTTATAAATTAAAAAAAATATTTTTAATGTTTATTTTTGAGAGAGAGAGAGAGAGAGAGAGAGAGAGACAGAGGGTGAGCGGGGGAGGGCAGAGAGAGAGGGAGACACAGAATCCGAAGAAAGCTCCAGGCTCTGAGCTGTCAGCACGGAGCCCCACACAGGGCCCCACACAGGGCCCGAACTCACAAACTGGGAGATCACGATCTGAGCTGAAGTCAGATGCTCAACCAACTGAGCCACCCAGGCACCCTGACATATCTTGGTTTTTAAATGCCAGTCCCTACCTAAGGGAACAATGGCTTCTTACAGAAATGGCTAATCTATGTCTGGCACCAAAAGAGGACAAGATTAATCTTAGATACCTTACTGTGCAGAAAGCAAAGGAACTCTCAGAGACTAAAGGGATAATATCAAGAGCACAGAGGAACCAACTTGAAGGAGTTCCAAGTAGCAAAATCTGGGACAATTTAAGTATCAAAAAGAGTAGTCACAGTAATTGATTATAACCTACTAAATTAAAACTAAATGTATGAATCCATTGTAACATTGAAGTAAAAGCAGAAGTGCTCCTCTTTACAGAAAAACACTAATATATATGAAAGGAATGATAGAATTAGAGCCTTGCTATTTTATAACCCTCAATGCAATTAATAATCCATTCAAGTAAGTATTTTCAATGGATGCTAAAATCATTAGCTGAGGAAGAACATGATAAGTATTATCCTCCTCCCTGAAATTAATTTCTGAAATCTGAAGGGAATAGATTACACCTTTGTAATGGGGAGTTAGGGCTGTCATCACCTTAACCAGCTTATCAAACTTAACATCATCAATGGTAGGACCTCTTGACATTATGCCTTCTATGCTGCAACACGCAGTAGATGCCATTACCCATTAAGTTATCTAGCTGAAAACCATCTAAATCTATCCAAGGCGTTAGGCCTGATATCTGGATATACAGTAAATAGAGGAAAGAGTTAGATGACCATAAGGAAACACTCCGATAAATACAGAACATGGTACTTATTACAAGGCCTGAATTCTTCAAAACATTAGTGTCTTAAAAAATAAAAAAAGTGGGGGTACTGCTTTGGATTAAAAGAGAGTAAAGCCTCATAAACAAATGCAATGGCACATAATCATCGGATCCTGGATTAAAAACAAAAAAGACAGATACAAAGGATATTTGAGGGCCAATGGAGAACTTGAATCTGCATTAGGTTTGAAATGATATTATGGAATTATTGTTAGTTCCCCTTAAGTCTGATGAATGCCTTTATGTAGGATATTATCCTTATTTTTAGGAGATACATGCTGAAATATTTAGAATGAAGTGTCATGATACCTCCAACTTAATTTCAAATGGCTTGGCCAAAAAGACTGTTCTTTCAATTTTTCTGTATTCTTGAAAATTTTCACAATAAAAAGTTCATGAAGTAAAGGAGAGATGGATAAGAAAAAAATAATCTTTCTCCCTCCACGAGATGTTATCATTTCATTGCCATAATCAGGAGAACTATAGTGATATACTGAGAAGAGCACAGAAAAAAAAAAAAAGTAGAACCTGGTCCTTGATTTTTCGAGCCCCTGAATTAATCAATGTTATAGCCATCCTACCTAATGGTTCCTTATTGTATCAATTATAAATTATTTTTATTATTTAAACTAGTTGAGGTTTTGTAATTTGTAGACAAAAGTATTTTAATAGGATAAGTAGCAGACAATAAAAGCTTACCATGTGGCAGTCCCCATAATAAATGCAGGTATGTACAGTATCTACTTTCAACATTTTACATCCATTAGAAATAAGTACTATTGTTGTTCCCATTTTCTTCAGATTTGGAGGTCAAAGTAAAGAAAGGTAAGTCTTGTTGAAGGTCACAGAGCCATTAAGTAACCCAGCTAGAACTGAAACATAAGCATCTAGCAATACTTTTCCACTAAGAACCAGACACTTATATTGTTGCCCACTTGACATGCTCATTTGAGTCATGAATGAATTTTTTAAAAGTTTATTTATTTATTTTGAGAGACAGAGAGAGAGAGAGAGAGAGCGAGTGCGAGTACAAGCAGGGGAGGGATAGGGAGAGGGGGAGAGAGAGAATCCCAAGCAGGCTCTGTGCTGTCAGCATGGAGCCCGACGAGGGGCTCGATCTCACAAACCAGGAGATCACGACCTGAGCCAAAATCAAGAGTCAGATGCTTAATCGACTGCACCACCAGGTGCCCCTGAACTTCTTGAATTTAAATTAACATGGTCTAAATAATATTCATGATTCCTCTACAAAACATGCTTCTCTACCCAACTGTGCAAGACTAAGCCATAGACATATCCCTTGCTCCCTTTGTCTTCCTACACAAAATCCTATCTATAAGAACATCAATTCTCTTCTACGACAAACATATACCCAAAATCTGTTTTCTTTTTTGTATCCCAATTGCTACGATCTTGATTAGAAGGTTCCACTACCTCTTTATTGCTTATACAACTACAGTAAGCCCTTAACGGATCTCCATTCATTCAGTTTTGCTCCCTGCATCATTTCTCTACAACAGCCAGAGTGACCTTTCCCTGCTATGAATGATGTGATCATATCACCACCATGGTTAATGCCTCCAATAACTTACCATTAAAGTTTGAATCCAAACTTATTACAATGGTCAATAAGGCCCCACAGTATCTCTCCCCTGCCTTTCTCTCCAACATCATCTGGAACTACTTTCCCCCAAGTTCCCTACACCACAGCACGCATACCTTCTTTCTGTTCCTCAAATACAAACGCAGTCTTACACTTAGGGGCTTGACACTTGATCTTCTCTACACCTGAAACACTGTGCCCCAAATATCTTCATTATTGGATCCTTTGGGGGCATTCAAGTCTCAGCTCAAGTGTCTTTTCAGAGAGGTCTTCTCTCATCACTCAGCACACTTTATACAAAGTGCTCATAATCACTTTCAACTGACTTTGTAAAAGTTAGTAACATTTCAAATGATCTTGTTCACCCATTTTTCTTTTTTTTATGTCTCCTTTCTCTCTTTCCAACAAGTATGTAAGGTAAATGAGAACAGGAATATTGTTTGTCTTATTCACCACTTTATCCTTTTTTCCTAGAATAGTGCATGGCACATAGTAAGATGTTCAGTAAGTATCTGTTAACTGAATGAATAAATAAAATATTCAAAGGCTCTTAACAACCACACTTTGGCATCTCTCCATAAAATAATATGTATCTACCATATCGATCCAGGTTACTTTTCCTTGAATGCATATACTCTAGTTTCTCAAAGTCTCCCTTGTAGTGTTGTAGTCAGAGAGCAACAAAGAGCAGTAATCTCTCCCACAATTTTTTTTTTTACCATACAGAGTATGTTTTCTTTTATTTTTTCCCTTATTACTTAGATGAATATTCAAATTTTAAGTTATATAAGTTTCATAAAAAATGTTTTCCTGATATTGCTTTAATTTTCAGCATTAAGAATAAGATACACACATACACTGACATCTATACTCAATGTATGATGAGGAAATCAGCATAGTATGATATCCTCTTACTTATTAAATCCTACTTTTTGGTAGTATATAGAATTTTTGTCCTAGGCTACTATCATTATACTATTATTTTCACTCTGTGTATTTGCCCTTTCAAGAACCATTTAAGATATTTATATTACAGTTTTTCTTTTCTTTATTTTGATTCATCTCAGAGATATCTGGAATATATCTCCAAGTAGTTTTTCAAGAAAGATAAATGAGAAAAGTATTTCCCTTGTCTTTGCCTGCTTGAGAATGTCTTTCCATAGCTTTCATACAAATGTCATAACTTAGCTAGGCCACAAACTTTTCTTCCATAGTCATATAGATATATCTCTACTGTTATAAAAGATAATGTGTCGGAACAGCCTGGAATTTATTCCTTTTTGGATGGCCTCTTATTTTACATAAATATTTGTGGCATTTTTGTTTTTACTTGAAATTTTAAAACATTTCAAGAATGTGTCTACATATTTATTAATTGCTTTTCATTAACTGTTTGATAACCATTAACTTATTTTGACCTAGGGTAAACATCAGCAAATATTTTCTATAAAATATTTTAGTCTTTGAGGGTCATATGGTCTGTCACAACTAGTCAACTCTGCCATTCCAGAGCTTTTCTTCACACCACCACAGTTTTCTTTCTGGGATTGCCACAAGAATGAACGAACTGAGGAGTCCATGGTGAAGAGGCTTGAGGAGGAAATGTATGTTATTTCAACCCGCAGATGACACTAAAATCTAGCTACTGATAGCTAAGCAGGAAACTGAAGTCACTGAATAAGGAAAGGACATTCAAATGTGTTTAAAGAATCAAAGGGCAGCAACAAGTTCTAGATAGAATTTGGAAAAATGTGAATTTGAGGACAGAAAGCAGAGGGTAAGACAAATGTATAGTTAAGTGGTTCTAGGAGGCACCAGGAACAAGTGTGCTTGGATGAGGCTTTTATTCAATCTAGCTATGTTTCCATCTTAAAGGATGGGATTGTTATCCATCAATAGTCCCTGTTTAAATATCTTCAAGACCCCCATAACTTATGAGATAAAATTCAAATGACTCAGCATGAAATCAAGACTCTGACCAATCTGATCCCAACTACCTTTTTTGTAACTTAACATCTGCCTTTCTCTCCCCTCCTTGCACCGTATACTCCACTGAATAGCCCATTTCCTTAATGTATCAGACTTTTACAACTCCATGTGTTTTTCTTCCTCAAATATTTTTTCTTCCCCTCCTTGTCTAGAAAAATAAATCTACTTACCTTTCAACATTCAACTTTAACGTCCCCTTCTAAATGAAATCCTTCCCCAATATAATATACTAAACTGTGTTAAAAAAAAAAATCCACTCCCAGTATTACCCTGGAATTACTTGTATTTCTTCTAAATCCACTCATTTAAGACAATGATTCTAACTAATGGTTTATCCTTAAGCCATTTCATTTCTTCACTTGAAATTTTAAAACATTAGTATTTCCTGGTATTTCCAAAAAGCCAACTGTTTTGGGTGTTGCATAACTGACCACCTAAATATAAAAAAAAGACATGTGCTTAAGTAATACAGCGCTATTATTTATAAGAACAAATGAAAAATGCCAGCAATTTTATTCAAGAAAGTACAGAGAGTGTTTAAATAAACTGTGGTAACTTGCCACATGAAATATTATACAACCACTGAAAAACATGATTTTTAATATATATGTTTTTATATACCAAAATCTTAAAAACAGTTGCTTCCAGCTGATGAATTATAGTTGAATTTTTTTCCTTTTCACTCTTTTGCATATTTGAAATTGTTGATAACAGTATGTATGCTATTGTCTAATAGAACGAAGTATTTTTATTCACCTAATAGAACAAGGATCATAATCTGTAATATCTAAATTTCTCTTTTGTCAATTCTCCATTGACCTGCTAGAAGTACTTGATTTACCTTTATTTATTTTATTTTTTTTTTCCAACGTTTATTTATTTTTGGGACAGAGAGAGACAGAGCATGAATGGGGGAGGGGCAGAGAGAGAGGGAGACACAGAATCGGAAACAGGCTCCAGGCTCTGAGCCATCAGCCCAAAGCCCGACACGGGGCTCGAACTCCCGGACCGCGAGATCGTGACCTGGCTGAAGTCGGACGCCTAACGGACTGCGCCACCCAGGCGCCCCTTGATTTACCTTTAAAGGCTCCAACACTTGTGTATATGTGGACATGTCTGGTCATTTATATGTTGACTCTGTTGCTCTCATCTCAAGGAGGGTGTCCTGGATTGATGAGTTTATTATTCTTGATCCATGACTCTATGACTTCAGCAAAAAATGAGGGGGAGGAAGCTATTTTGGATTTAGGTATTCCCATTACCTGAGGTTCTTATGGCCTGTTTTATATGTTTGCTTTTTTTTTTTATGTAAGGGAACCTTAATCTTAGCAGTTGTTTCCCTCTGCCCTCAGAAACATACTTGGAAATACATTGAGCAAATGTACTATACTGGATACCACTTATGTAGCATTTCAGATTCTCAGGCTCTCACCTCTATTTCTAACAATTGTTTTATCAATAAAGACGTAAGCCAGCTTCCCCCTCCCCCCAGATGGAATCTTACAGCACCTTGGACCTCTCACTTCCTGCCTTTCAGAGTTCTGAGACTCATGGGAAACTACTTGGTACTCATTCATGTACAAACCAGAGTATGGGAGGGTTAACACCTTTATGGACAATACTCCAACCGATGAGAAAGGGAATAATGTATAAATGCTCCTCCCTTTCTTCCCCCAAGTAGGTATTTCTCAATGGATTCAATAAACGTCTCAGAAGATACTGCAGCATGAAGCAATTAGCAACTAACCAACAGAGGCCAAAATAATCATACGCCCTACCATGGGCTTTCTCTTCCTCCATGTTTCATGCCTCTAAACCTTACTACTACTCTCTGTGATCATATTCATTTATTAGATTTTGGATATTTTTAAAGATTTTCTATGTACAAAATTATATCATTTGCAGATAAAGACAATTTTATGTCTTTCTTCCAAGTCTGCAGGTCTTTTATTTCCCTTTCTTGTCTTATTGAATTGTCTAGAACCTTCAGTGTAGTGTTGAATAGAAATAAAAGCAGACATCTTTGCCTAGCTCCTGATCTAATGTTTCACTGTTAAACATGTTTGCTGTGAGCTTTTCATTGTGACATTTTTTTTTACCACGTAAAATAAATGCATCTTATTGTAAGTAAATTGTGCTTCTGTAGAGTTGTTTTTTTTTTTTTTTAAGGTAACCTGCTTAAAGAAATAAAGACAGTTTCAAACAAGCAAAAACTAAGAGATTATGTTACTAAGATACCTGCACTAAAAGAAATACTAAAAAGAAATTTTTCAGACTAAAGGCAAATGGTATCAAATGAAAATTTAGATTTAAGAAAGGAATGGAGAACATCAATATTGCTAAATATAAAAGATTGGACTTTTCTTCTCTTAATTTCCTTAAAAGACAACTAATTATTATAAACAATTGTATCATGGGGTTTACAACATACATAACTATAAATAAATGACAAAAGTAGCACACATATGTAGTCATAAATGGAATTATTTTAAATGATTCTTATATTGTATATGAGTGGCATAGCATTAACTTTAAGAACACTGTGATAAGCTAAGGATACACAACGAAAACCCTAGAGTTACCACTAAAAACATATTACAAAGAGGCATGGCTAAAAGCTATTAAAGGAATTAAGATAGTATATTAGAAAAAAAACAATTAGGGGCGCCTGGGTGGCTCAGTCAGTTAAGTGTCCGACTTCGGCTCAGGTCATGATCTCACAGTTCGTGAGTTCAAGCCCTGCGTTGGGCTCTGTGCTGACAGCTCAGAGCCTGGAGCCTGCTTCACATTCTGTGTCTCCCTCTCTCTCTGCCCCTTCCCTGCTCATGCTCTGTTTCTCTCTGTCTCAAAAATAAATATACATTAAAAAAATTTTTTTTTAAAAAGAAAAAAACAATTAACCAAAATAAGGTAGAAAAAAACTATAAAACACATGAAGCAAATAGAAAATAAATCACAAATGACAGACCTAAACATAAACATTTCAGCAATTTCATTAACTATAAATGGATAAAACATTTTAATTAGAAGGCAAAGGTTGTCAGACTGGATTTTAAAAAGTTATATATAAGTATATATAGTTTACAAGTAACAAGCTGTCAGTAAAAAAGATAGGTTAAAGTAAACACATGAAAAAATATGTACATGCAAACACTGAGCATAACAAATCTTGGGTACTCAAATTCCTGTCTCAAGTTTTGCTTCTTAGAGAACCTGACCTAAGATAAGCCCCAAATTATGATATAGGATCCATAAGTCATTCAAATGTTTTGATCTGATAATTGTACCTAGCATTCATTTGATAAGTAACTTATTATAGTTATTCAAAGGCCACATATGTATGATTTCCTAATATTCAAGCACTTTCTGTAAGTTTGAGGCACTTTCCAAAACACTAAGCACCTTTGGACTGGCTCTTAAAGTAATGATATGATCATGTACTATTATTAAATTACGTACCACGTCCCAGCACATCTGTATGACTGGAGAGAACTTATACAGGTCCTGAACCTTCTTCCAACTGTAATGAATTCCCAGATTGCATTTTTATCCTTTCACCACTTGATTTGGCTAACAAGGAAGTTTTGAGCAGGTGGGAATGGCACATTGCCTGCCCGTGGAGACATTCTAGTCATAAATGAACTGGAGCTTTGGGATGCTATCGGAGAAAATCCCTGAGTATCTTTGCAGACAACTGGATGAAATCTTTCCCAGTTTTTCACAGGACAAGTCTCCACTGGCAAATTTTCTGTGAAACATGGACATATGACATATTCAGGTTGTCTTTCCCTAAACAAATTTGGGCTTATGACATACATTTTCATTGGGGAAAATAGAGATAATCCTTTATCTTTGCCAAAAATTTCACCATTTCTGATGTTCTTCACTCCTTGTAGATCCAGATTTTCATCTGTTGTCACTTATCTTTAGACTAAAGTTCTCTTAGCATTTCTTATTGAACAAGTCTTTTGCCTCTCACCCAAATCATCTCAGCCTTTGTTTACCTGAAAATGACTTTATTTCACTTTCACTGGGGGGGGGGGGCTGATTATTTTTAAATCAACTTTATTGTGGTATAATTGGGTTCATATATTAGTGTTTCTAGTTGATCCTGTATGAGGACAGAACCCATGACTTATTCTGAAACGGCAGTATAGCACAGTGGTCCAGAGCTCAAACTCAAAAGCCAAATGCCTAAATCTGAATCTCAGCTCCACAACAACCTCTAGGGCAGATAACAACCTCTCAATGCCTCAGCTTCCTCATATTCCAAATGAGAAAAATAAAAACAGTAGCTACTTCAAATAATTGCTTCAAAGATGATGTGAACTACTACATGTAACAATCTTAGGACAATGTGTGGCACACAGGAATCACTATATAAATGTTTGCTATTATTGTTATTATTACTAATCTCTATGTCCCCAGCAACTAATAGAATGTTTGTATCTTAGTAAATCCTATTTCAGGCTTTGGCCTCACTTTCCTCTCCTCCATTAACTTTTTATATCCAGATAAATATCCAAATGAATCTTTCCCACATCCCCAAGTAAGATGTGCTCTGTCCCTTCCATAACTCTTGGGATTTTTGCCTGACCCTCTTTTTAAGCACTCAGCATACTTTATGCCAGATTGTGCTTTTCAGATCTGGGTCACCCATTCATATGTTTCACCACAGTCATGAAGGATGAAAAGAGCCCAGGACAAATCATCATTGAACCTAAGACACAGATACCCTGGCTGCTAACCTGCCTTTGTCTCATGCCTGAGGGCAGATATTTGGGTTTCTGCTTTGGACTCTGTATTTGAATCGTTGGGTTAATAATCAGCCTAGTACTCCAGTTCTCTGTCTACAACACCAAAACGAGACATGGCCCTTATCTCTAGTCTGGACTGCAACATTGGCAACCTGATGCTGACTCCCTGCCCCACCTCTAGGCACCACCCACCAGTGAAAACCCTTTGTCCAGATATTACTCCTTGATATAAACATCTGATGATGAAAATAACTTGCCGAAAAAGCTTCAATGTCTTCTCTCTGAAAGAGAAGTGCACCCCTAACTTGGTACCAATGTCCTTTTTGCCCTTCCTACTTCATCTGCCACCAATCTCTTCATGTGCCTCAAATTCCAGCCACTCTGAGCTCCTTAGAGATCCTGCTACATTTTTTGAGAGATAAAGGGGAGAATAGAGAGTAGCCTGTAGCTTTATATTTGCAATACAATGTACCTATGATACCTTTATCAATATACCTATGATACCTATGATACCCTTAAAATTTACCCAATTCCTATGTATCCTTTACAACACTCACCAGTTATCACACTTAAATCACCAAAGACATGTTCAAAAATTTAGCTAGTGCCTATGCCTCTATCATAAATGTTCACTAGTTAGCAACTTTTCAGGTGAAAAACCTGTGCAAAGGGGAGATTTAGCAATGCAGGATTTAGCAAATTAGGTGAGCTCAGGCACACCCAAAAGAGCAAAGCATGGATCAGCTTATTTCTTCTTGTAGATCAATGAGCTTTCTGTGGCTATGAACCATTTCAGTGTTCTAGATCTGCAAGCCCATGACTGAGGTCAGTATATACACTTATGCTACCATGTCCAGAATCTAAACAAGTGATACTCACAGTCAGAATATTTCCTAGTTAAAAGCTATTGCTCCAAAGGTGTAAAAGAACCGAGAGAGTGATTACCCACAAGTCATCACATACCCAGCCCTGAGCAATACTTTCCCCTATTAAGGGAAGATACGAGTTGCCACAATTCATCATAAACCTTTATAAAATCTCTTTTCTTCAAATGTGCTCTGTTGCCAGGCACTATGTCTGACAGTTCCTCACTTTTTCAAGTGAGGGGCTCGATAATTTCTCCATTCCTGGCCTCGGCTTCAGTTAGTATAAATGAGGCAAGTCTTTAAAAAGGCATCAAGAAATGATGGCTGTCTTCTCCTCCCTAACTGCATCCCCACATCTGGCTTCCATCATGATAACAAATAAGGCTCTTGGTAGCTGAACACTCCTGGTGTGAGACCAGTGAAAATAAAATCCCATGTTTCTATGATGCCTGACACTTCAAAGTAGAGAGTGGTTATCAATTGGTTAATACATTTATTGTTAACTTGGGTTTGATTCTTCTTAACTTACGGTTGAGAGAGAAATGACAATAACAGCCATCAAAAGGAGAGCTGGGATTTATCTGCGATAAGATGCAGGAGCTGGGCACAGGCAAAGAAAAATTCTGCTGTATCAACTGGGCTGATCTGTTTACCTCACTCAGCTGGTAAAGTTTCATGTCTTCCCCTTGGCCACCATTATTAGCCAGGTGCAACAGCACTTTTGAATCACAGCTGCTTCTGCTCTCTCAGGTGTTGCATTTGATCCAGCAGCTGATGCCTCAGAGGTTGGAAGGTGTTGGTACCTTTGTACCCCAGAGGTTGAGATTACTGCATGGAATCAATGCCATCTAGGAATATGGATAATTCTGAGATTCAATTTCACTCAATTGTCAGATATGAGCAAGTATCCCATCAATGGTAACATTTCCTTATTTGTAGGCAGAGACTCAAAAAAGAAACGTCTTCCAAACACCTACTGTGTGAGTACTGTGATGGATGGATGGATGGATGGATGGATGGATGGATGGGTAGGTAGGTAGATATAGGTATAGATACAGATATATAGATATATAATTTCCTTTGACCCTCATAACAACTCGGTGAAGTCAATGGTATTAGCTCCTTATTAGAGAAGCAATATCTGAGATTCAAAAATGGTAAATAACTTGGACAAAGTCACACAGTTTCTAAGTGAAGACTTGGATTTAATTTAGGGATGTTTAATACAGTTGGATCTTAGGAACTTTAGGAACCTGTTGGGTAAAGCCTTTTGCTTGGATCTTCTGGGTATGGAGGACTCAGGGTTTCCCCTTGATGGATTTCTGAGAGGTGGTACAATTTAAGAAATAGTAAATGCAGAATGAGCAGGGGTTTGTGAACAACTGAGTCCCTCAGTTATTCCAAGCCTTCGCCCAAATCACCTCCACAGCATCTGAGCTGAACACAAAGAGGCACATGAGTGATTAAATCAAAGCAGATTTGACTGCCCATGAAATAACTGTAGACACAGTGTAGCCTGAAGATCTAGCCATCATCTCCTTTTCCTGTCTTCAGAGAAAGTATATTATCTACAAAAATTCTCTATTCTTCCTTTCCTCTTTTTTCTCTTCTTTCTTTCTTGAATTCTTCTATTATTTTTTTCTTCCTTACTTTTGCTCTAATTCATTCTTCATCGACAGATTCTTATTAAACATTCCACGTACACGGAAGTCTTCTATTTATAGTGATGAACTATGCCATTATTGCCATCCAAGAACTATCACTCTGATTTGAGTAATAAGCCATATATGTAATACAAGATGAAAAGTATTACTTGCCTTAAGAGAAGATGAGAAATATATGTTGTGGGGTAAAAGGAGGATGGACTCAGCTGGAGGATGGACTTTAAAGGATGGATGAAATAAATCAATAGGACATACACATATAAAAATAAAGGGGAAAGGAACATGGCAAAGGTTCTCTGCTAGGCAAAATAATGCCCCACACCCAAAGATGTCCACATCCTGTTGATGCCCCAGATCCTGTGAATATATTAGGCTACTCAGCAAAGGGGAATTAAGGTTGCTAATCAGGTGACTTTAAAATAAGAAGATGATCTTGGGTTATCTGGGTGGATCCAAAACAGGCCTTAAAGGTGGAAGATGGAGCCAGAAGGAGAGAATCAGAGCAGGAGATGTGATTACAGAAGCAAGGTCAGAGAGAGGCTACATTTCTGGTTTTGAAAATCAAAGGAGACAGTTATGAGTCAGTACATGAGGGTAGCTTATAGAAGCTATAAAAGGCAAGGAAATAGATTCTCTCCTAGAACCTCCAGAAGGTCCAGAAAGAAAGTGTTGCCCTGTCAGCACAACACTTTGATCATAGCCCAGGGAGACCTATGGCAGACTTCTGACCTCCAGTACCGACAGATAATAAATGTTTATTGTTTTAAGCTACTAAGTTGGTAGTGATTTGTCACAACAGAAAATGGAAAACTAATACAGGAGTAATTACACAGTAGAAGGATGGAGATTTAATCTTATTTTTTATAACACAAAGCCCACAAAGGAGGAGATGAGCCTTGGGAGGCATGCAAGAATGTAGCTAAGATGGGCAATAGTGAGCCACTGGGTTTTTAAAAAAAGAGAGATGTGATCAGATTTGCATTTAAAAATGATCATTGTGGCATTTGTGTGAAGAAGTGGTGAGGGGAGCATGTCAGCAATGTCAGTTAGGAAGTTGTTGGAATAATTTAGGCAAGAGTGATGAGGCCTCAGGAAGAACAATAGAGTAGGATGAGGTTAAGAGTAGTCATTCATTCATTTACTTATTTCATTCATTCACTTATTATTTCATTCATTCAACAAATTATTTTTGAGTGTTTGCTATGAGCCAGGCATTGTTGCAGGAGTTGAGGATATAGGTAAGTACACGGCTGATACTCTAATCCTCCCATCAGACTTTATAGTCTAATGGGTACAGAAAAGACAATAAACAAATAAGTATATGTTAGGGGGTGATAAGATTTCTGAAGAAAACTGGAGTGGGTAAAAAGAACTAGAGAAGACAGGTGTGGACAAGGGACAAGGGACTATGCAGTGGGACTTTGGGGAAGCCCTCTCTGAGAAGTTTGAGCACAGACTTGAAAGAAGAGAAGAGAACCAAGAAATATTCTGGGGCAGAGCCTTCCTGGCAGAGAACAGAAATAGAAGTACATTTGATTTGAAAGTAAATCAAATAATAGAAGTATATATCCTTTGTAAAGTGAGGAGGCGGGTGTGGGTAGAGGAAAGTGAACAAAGATGTGTATGGTCTGAGCTGAGGTCAGAGACATGGAGCGGGGGCATCTCTTGGACAGCCTCATAGATCCTTGTGAAAGCTCTGGCTGCCAAATAAAATAAATTCATTCTGCTTTTAGGATTGATAGGACTAGGAAACTGTTCAAGCAGAGAGCCAAGAGCCACTGAATAATGACAGTCTTCTCCTATGGCTTCAGTTGCTGGATTCATCCTGAGCAAATCAGAAGTTCCCACTGCACCCACTGGAAGGAATTTCCCCCACTCAGCAGAACTTGAGAAACATGAGTTGAGCTATATGCCACCTCAGGATCACCCAAGTCCAGCTGGACTACAATGTGGGTGCTTTGCATGAGAGAATTCCCAAGGGTTTTCCAAGTTTTTTTCACAAATAAAAACCAGATTAGCCAGTACACCAACAGAGAAAATTTGGATCCCCAAACAATGTACATTTGCGGGAAAAGAGACAAACCAAGAATCCAGTTCACCTTGCAACTAGAAGATATCCTACAGCAATGATGGCACCAGAGATGGTCTTGGATGTGTCTCTTAACTTTTCTAAGTCTCACTTTCCAGACTGAAGAAAGGAGTAATATTTAGTTTCCAAGAGATCATCTGGTCTCTTCAAGGACCTGTGCTTCTACCCTGAAATAAAGGCCTCAAATATATTCACTAAACAGTCAGGCATGCGGAAAAGGAGGAAAAAGCAGGAATCTTCAATCTCTAGGATTTTATGTGGCCTGGTATTCTGATATTATAGAGCAAGAAAAGAAAATCATTTTAGTGATAACAGCACAGACCTGTGTTTTAGTTTCAATTCCATTTCCTACTGCCATGTCAGCCCCTATAAATCCTGTTATAAAATAAGACAGGGTGGAAATATACAAATGCATAATAACGACTATGTGCTTTGGAATGCATTATTTCACCTCTCCGAGGCTCATATCATCATCTGTAAATTGGGGATATTAGTATCTACTCGATGATATTATTGTGAGGATTAGAGAAAATGCATACCGTAAATGCTAACCAGATCCTTTACCATTTAAAGATGCAAAAATGGAAGAAAAAAGGGTATTAATGTTACTTTAAATTGAAAATTAAATGTAAGAATTCCATTAGACGTTGAAAACTACAATAATCCTGTTAAGAAATAGCACATTAAAGATACTAGCTCGGGGGAGAGGGGAAAGACAAATTCAGGTTCTCCACAGTTGCTCCTAAAGAGGTAAAGGTCTTAGATGCAAAATCTCTCAAACAGTTGACCTAAGATTTGAGGGAGAGTGCTTTCTTGTTCTCTAATCCTTAACTCCTACCCAGACTTCTTATTACCTCACCAGGATTCCCTTAACACCAATTGAGAACCACAGGCCTAAGGGGAACTCAGGGATTGTTCAATGTAACACTGATTTAATCTAGCATGCATACGTCCACCAACAATCTCTGGTGAGAGAGGGGCAAAGTGGCCAGTGGGATCTGTCCCTTTGCTCTTACCTGCCCAGTTCTCTATTGCAGGCTGTGGTAGGGGGGCTGATCCCGAAGCCTACATTTCCCCAGCACCTGTGTGATCTGCACTTGGCCAACAGGAGGCATTGGCAGGAAATGAAAGAGCAGGAGGAACAGACAAGCCAAGGTATTTCTCCCTATTTCTCTCTTTCTGCTAAAGGAAAAATAAAAAAACCAAAACACCAAACCTAGAATCAGTGATGTCCCTTCCATGGGTCCAGCTCCTACCCGGCGACCCCAGCCCCTGCGCTCTGGCAGCAGTGCCTCCATCCTCTGTCACTCCAGTTTATAGATGGAAGAAGCTTCTTTTGTTGGAAGGTGGGTTGCTTTGCTCTCCTCTGTTTGGTTTTGCAGCTTTTCTGTTACCTGTGTAAGCAGCTCTCTACATTAATTTCCCTGTGATTTTAATGCTTGGAGTGATTTCCTTCCTGGTTGGACCCTAGCTGATACACCACACTGAGAGTTGGCTGTGACCAGGACAGGTTTGGATGCGCTCAAAGTGGTCTCATAAACAGCAGCATCCCAGGGGCTGTGCCACACTCCAGGGTCTGTCTGTGGTAAAGTTGGTCCAAAAATTCACTCTTGTCAGGGATCCTTAGATAACTTAAACTCTAGGAAGTACACTCACACCTAAACTAGTAAGATTTTGAAAAATAAATTACAATATCCGTTTTAAAATTCTGATGAGAAATAGAATTGTCATGTGGACCAGAACAATCTCGTCAGTAGGACCCACACAGTTTCTCCCTACAAGAGACCTACATGGAAGCCTAATCACAATCAGAGGGCAATATGAAAAGACCAGAAGTAGAGGAGCTTATGTGTTTAAATGCTGAATAGCATCGGGCTCCGAGAGTCCATAGTATCCATTGCTGCATTAGAGATAGCCTTGACAATCCGTCAATGATAACTTACTGGGAAATTCATACCAACAGGATGGATAGCTTCTACCCTCATGGAGCGTACAGTAAGTCTCCACATCCAGTGGCAATTCCCTGGAGAGTACTAGAACAGGGACCGCCCACATCCACCTCTATGACTGCTTCACCTATACCTCCATGGCTGACCATCCCCAATTCCAATGAACACACTGATGCTTTGGGTCTCTGTCATCAGAAAAAAATGTCAATCATTCCTCAGTAGGAAATGGGCACGGTCTTAGGTGAGGAAGATCCCAGGATGGGTCCTCCCCAGCCTCTCCCAAGGGAGAAAGGGCTCCTGGAGAAATTACCTAAACAAGTTGATCTAAACAGCTGCCTGTTGGAAAGGCAGGCCACACGTGGCATGAAACACCATTCCCCAAGTGTAATACTGAGAAAATGAGGCCATTCCCCCTCTAGGAACCTAAAGGAACCATCAGAAGCTCAGGATTTGTATGGTTTTTGATGACCACAGTTCAGAGCAACTGCAGAGAGACAACTTCTATTCCTGCACATATATACACACGTACACACACTTACATGCACAGTCATACACACATCCTGAAATAACAGCAGGGTCACCTCAACAGTGAAAAAAAACACTCGGTACCATTTACCGAACAGCATCATACATGACACTCACTCATCAGAAAACTGGGACTTCTAGAAGACTAGTTATATTCCTCACATCTCTCTCCACGAGGCACCTGAAAGCAGCAGAATTTTACCACCCTCTATTCTGATCCATAATATATTAATCTGTAGTGTAAGCCTCAAAAGACAATTTTACTACTTCAAGGCCAAATTTGGGGGAGGAGAGAAGAGAACACCCAGGGGCACTGGTAAACAAATTCTTTAAAAAAAAAAGAAGTCTTTAATTTTTAGCCTTTTATAATTTCTATCACATAAATACTCCATCCATGGCTGACTTAAAGCTACCAAAGTGTCATCAACCAACTTGAAAATTTCCTTAAAATTTAACAAACTTCTCTCTCATGAAAACAAACAAGGTCTGACACACGACTGGAACACCTATCCTCCAAAATGAACCATCATCCCCCAAAATAAACCACAGCAGGAGCTCAGGAAAATCCACCTACGCTTAAAATTCACCTGTAGTTTTCTCTGCTATCTAGAGTTATGGAGAAAAATTCTCACCATTGTATAGAACCCAAGCCTATCTCATACAGAGATTATGCTTATTTGCCTGCTTATTTATATCTTCTTTTTTCAATAAAAAACTTTAAGGTGGATTACCTAAATATATTCAATATAAAAGTAGATAAAACTGAATTTAAAGTAAGTAGATGAACAAAGTGAGACAAAGAGAAAATGAAAGTTTTAATAGTAATAGAAAATGAAATCAGGAGTGAGCTTAGCACACAAAATCTATGGTATAAGGCTTTCTGGGCCATTCAGAGTGCATGCAGAAAGTTCAGTGGGAACAGACAGACATTCTATGATGAGCCACTCACAGGAGCTCTTATGCCCAGATAACAGTGGATCCAGCCATCTGTACAAAATGATATGGCAACTGGGTCTCAGTAGGTCAGTTTGGACATTAATGTTACACCCAGGACTTCTATGGAAAGGTGCTGAATGCATCTAGTGTCCCACTCTCTGCCTGCAGAGGTACTTGGCAGTCTAATGATCTCCCATTGCCCTGTCAATTTGTCAGAATTGCTGTTCTGGAGCAAAACCCAATCTCCAGGAACAGGCTCGCTAGGGGCACTCTCTGGATGGTGAATTCATCAAGCCCCCTCCAAGTCAGACTGGCAGCCTATGAGAGCTGTGATCCAGCTCTGCACAGACAGTGCCTGTCAAGCAGAACAGTGGCCCATGTTTTCTCCAGCTGCCAATAACCCAGAAGAGCCAGAAAATCAATTCTTGGGGCATGGATGAGCAGAGAGGCCAGAGAATAAAAGAATCATTCAAAATAGACATAAATCTGGGTTTCAGTGACCTATGGTCATTGAATGCCTAGGACAGAAATTCTGGCAGGCTTTTTATGTATTTGTGATGAAGTTCTGATATTAGCTCCAACCTGGCTCCCCAGAGCCCTTGGGGAGACCCTCAAGGGTCTCCTCCATGTAGAACTCTTTCTCTGTGTTGGCTCAATTATCAGGGTCAGTTGTAAGTTCCTGCTTAATCAAATAAAAAAAAAAAAAAAGCATATACCTGGCATAGGGTTTGTTATTGAGCAGAGTTGAATGGAAGCCTCACATCTGACTCTGCCAGGCATCCCAGGCCCCCCAAGCCTCAGTGGGATCTTTATGGCAAGGTCCTAATCTTTCTGGGGTCCAGTCTGGGTTACATCCCACTTTCCCAAGATTATGACCATGGGGCTCCTAGGTGACTCTCACCCCCATACCCCACACCCTTGTGCTCAGCCAGGCCTGGTACATAATGAGCTTGCCAAACTCTCTGGGCTCTGTGCCTTCCTGCTTGGCTGTACTTCCAGAGCCAATCTCTGTAGCCAGGACAGTTTCCTCAATGGTCTTCATCTCATGCCAGGCCCAACCCACTTTCATGCCTTCTCTGAATCTAAATATGCAGATAAGACCCCTAGAGTGATGCTTTGGGGAAACTGCATTAATCAGGCAGTGGTCCATCAACCTTTAGGGGACCAGTTCATGGCAAAGGAACAAATATGCAATCCTGAGAATTCCATATGCTGAATATCCGTGGGAATTGGCAGAACCTGCTCAGTGGTGTATGCCCAGCCCTCAGAGAACACTTTCCCTCTCTAGTTACCATTCGGCCACATCCAGCCACAAATGTCTTATGAGCAGCGCATCAAAGCTATCCAGGCCTCAGTTACAAGGCAAAGATTTCCTTTGGAGACAGCTTTGGTGTTGTAAAAGAAGCACAGGGCTTAGGACAATCAAAACTGAGTTCAGAAGACAATTCCATTTATTAGATGTGTGAACTTACGTAAGAAAATGTCTCTAAATTTCAGTTTCTTCATCTGTAAAATGGGAATAGTAAAATATCTTTCTAACTATATTGAGTCAATGTTTAAAAGAGAAAATACGTATAAAAATCCTTCATCAACTGAAAGCATAATACAATGTTATGATATTTATACATGACTTCTCACAGAGATCGTTAAGACTATAAAATGCAAAGTGTATTTAATAAAGTTTCAGTGGTGCCTGGGTGGCTCAGTTGGTTAAGCATCCAACTTCGGCTCAGGTCATGATCTCGTGGTTTGTGAGTTCCAGCCCACGTAAGGCTCTTTGCTTACAGCTCAGAGTCTGTAGCCTGCTTTGGATTCTGTGTCTCCCTCTCTCTGTCCCTGCCCTGCTCACACTCGGTCTCTGTCTCTCTCTCTCTTTCAAAAATAAACATTAATAATTTTTTTTTGAGTAAAAATAAAGTTTCAGCTTCAGCTAACTCTTCTACAGATAAAAATAATAAAATGTATTAAAAATTGTTTTTAAGAGCATTGGAGAAGAACACAAGCTGAAAGAAATTGGATGGGAGATCAATCCTTGTAAGATAGAAGGGTACTGCTGAGATGTGTGAGCTAGCAGCTTTTTACCCATGGGCATGTCCCAATCCCTGTAGCGCAGGGTGGTAGAAAACTACAGTCTTGTTGCTACCTTGAGGTTTTAGAGAACAAAGTACTTAGTTGGCAAAACTGATGAAGACATCAGTGTTGGTGGGGCATGGGGGAAGGGGGCACTGCAGAAGAGATCCTGGAAAGGAGAGAGCTACAGAGGAAGCGCAAAAATCTGCAAATAAATCCTGTTAAAAGTATTGGTTGACTGCTGAATAAGGAAAAATATAGAAGCTGAAAGCTGAAATAATTGGGTATAGATTTCAACTATTTCCTTTCCAAAGAAGACAGCTTGGAGTGAAGTTCAGCCAAGTTAATTAAACAATAAAAACACTCTTAAAAAAAAAAAAAAAAGAACAAAATCCAGAGTCTCTACAATATATCTTTCACACTGTACACATATAATAAAAAAATTACTAGACACCCAAAGAAACAAGAATGTATGACCTATACTTCAAAGAAAAGTGGTGTGTTCAAGAACTTCTAAGAAATATGTCATAGTAAGTCAAGAATAGGGAAAATTAGCAAACAGCAACTACAAAAAAGAAACAGCAAACATTGGAACTGAAACCATGAAACAGAATCCTAAAAATATCAGAGAAAATAAATAGTAAACTCAAGGACAGATGAATTAAAATTATCCAAACTAAAGAACAGAAAGGAAAATTTTTGAATAAAAATTAACAAAAAATTTAATGACCTGTGAGACAGTATCAAGCCATCTAATACAGTTATAATTGGGGTTTCAAAAAAAAGTCAAAAAGAATGGAACAGAGAAAAATGTAGTGGTCAAAAATTTCCCAAATTACTTGAGAAAGTTCAATTTACAGGTGCAAGAAGTCCAGTGAACCCCAAGCAGAATCATATGACACCATACCAAATGCTTGGATCCCAAGATAAAAAGACAATCTTAAAAGCAGCCAGAGAAAACGCATACATTATGTACACAAGCATAATGGTAAAAATACTGCTAACTTCTTATCAGAAATCATGAAGCTCAAAAGGCAATGGAATGACATCTTTAAAAAGATGAAAGGATAAGAATGACAACCAAGAATTCTATACCCAGTAAAATTATTTTAAAAATATAAAGAGAAAATGAAGATATTTTCAGATGAACAAAAACTGAGAGAATTAGCAGCCATGATATTTATTTGTGCAAAATATTCTAAAAGAAGCTCTTTTGGCTAAGGGGCAATGACACCACATAGAAATTTAGACAGATCAACAAAGAATAAGTAGCACTAAATATTGCACAAATATGAAAGAGAATTTTACCTTTCTTTTCTTCAAAAATGTGACTGTTTAAACAAAAATAAAAATTATAATATTTTATTGTGGCATTTATAGTATATATAAATTGTAAAATGTTTATATGTTATACGTGTTTAGAACACAGAGGATGATGACATCAATGTTGCAAGTTTCCTATGCTTCACGTGAAGCACTAAAAAGTTAACATTGTGCAGTTAAAGATGCATTAGTAATCAACACTTAAAAGCTGAACAATCAAAGATATGAAAAGAGGTATGGTTAAAAAGCTACTAAAGTAAAATAGAATATTAAATATTGTCTGGGGCACCTGGGTGGCTCAGTCAGTTAAGCATCAGACTTCAGCTCAGGTCATGATCTTACAGTTTGTGAGTTCAAGCCCCACATCGGGCTCTGTGCTGACAGCTAAGAGCCTGGCACCTGCTTCAGATTCTGTGTGTGTGTCTCTCTCTCTGACCCTCCCCTACTCATGCGCTGTCTCTCAAAAATAAACATTAAAAAAAATTTTTTTGAAATTGTCTGATTAACTCTAAAGCAAGGCAATAAAGGTGGAATAGAAAAACGAAAACACAGTTGTAACAAATAGCATGATCTAATTCAGTAATATCAATTATTATAGGAATACACATTGGCTAAACCCTCAAATAAAAGGCAGAAATTGGTAGATTGTATAAAAAGTTAAGACTCAACTATATGCTGTTTACAAAATACCAAGATATAGGAGTGCCTGGGTGGCTCAGTTGGTTAAGCATCCGACTTCAGCATAAGTCACAATCTCGCTATTACTGAGTTCAAGCCCGGCTTCAGGCTCTGTGCTGACAGCTGAGAGCCTGAAGCCTGTTTCAGAGTCTGTGTCTTCCTCTCTCTCTCTGCCCCTCCTCCACTCACACTCTGTCTCTGTCTCTCAAAAATAAACACGAAAAAAAATTTTTTTAATGCCAAGATAAAATAGAGCAAAGCAAATCCCATGACTATACCTAACTTTAAGGTGAGTGCAAAAGTACAACCTAACCATGTGCTAAGATAGTGGAAAAGCAGATATCTGTGAACATAAACTCTCTCCATCCTGCAGCTAGATACCATCAGTGCTGGTAAAGAGAAGGAAAGAGCTTCAAGTCTCTTGCACACCAGACACCCACTGTGCACCCAGCTGGCTACAATCCCTAGGGTGCATTATGTCCTTGGTTCCTGTGCCAAGTCCAGTCCCCAATGAAATCCATTACTGAACTAAGGGTGGCATTGTCACAAACCAGTGGGGTTCAAAATAGATTGGAAATGCTGTTCTTTCTTCAGTTGCCAGAGAGATAGGTAACTGGCCCAGCCCAACCCTTAAGAATCCAACATCAGTTTTTATAACTTCCCTAAGCATTTGAAAGTGGGACTTACCCCAGCATAATCATGGGTACAGTGTTTTAAGAGAATTATTTTTTTAATGTGTATTTCTTTATTTGGAGAAAAAGAAAAAAAGAGAGAGAACAGGGGAAGGTCAGAGAGAGAGGGAGAGAAAGAATCCCAAGCTGGCTCTGAACTGTCAGTGTGGAGCTCGACACTTCACATGAACTGTGAGATCATGACCTGAGCCAAAATCAAGAGCTGGACGCTTAACTGACTGAACCACCCAGGCACCCCTTAAGAGAATTACTTTATTAATCATCTCCTCCATGACTGGTATCTCACAGAAAGAATTATACTAGTTATTTTCACAGGAAGAATTTAATATACAAAATTGTAATCCAAGTAAAAAAATTATGAACTAGGTATCTCAAAAAACAAAAAGATACACTAAGGTATCACAGAGATAGCAAACGCAAAAAGAGCTACTACCCTTAGGACAGGAGGAACAAAGGGAAACAATAAAATGAAAATTTAGAAGTGTGGATAAGGGTCCCAAGAATGGATGAAGGTCCCACAGACCTTCAGATCTCTGAGGTTAGGGGTGCCCTCTGCTTGGCTGTGTCTGAAAAAGATGCCATGAAGCTGGTTCTTCAAGTGGTGGAAAAACTGGATTCAGCTGCTGCTGCAGAAACACCCTGTTGCTGTGGAGGTAAAAGAAGGAAGCCTGAGGTGACCCACCAAAACCCCACAGGGAAAAGATTCCTGCCTTGCAGCCTGACTTTGGCTCCCCCTATTGACAAAACCTATTATGGTGCCTGGTGGCAAAGCAGAAAAGAGGTGTACAGGCTCTCAGTCGCAGCTTCACAAACCTGAGTGGAGACTGAGTTTGGAGCTGAGACAATAGTTTAATTATCTGACCCAGCTAGGCTACGGCAAGTCCAGCAGTGACTACTGGGGTGGATTTCCCAGGCAGGGAACTTGATATGGCAACTGGAGAAAAGGCTTTCTTAGAACATTTGGGAGCAGACTGAATCAAAGGGAGATCGAGTCCAAGTGAGTGTGCCAGGGCCACAAAGTGGGAAGCCAGACTGCATATTAGGACAAGAGGGACTGTGAAGCTGGTGTTGGGAGAGGAAATTGCAGAAGCCCGGTAAATTTGGGAGCATAGCAAGCCATGGGGGGTATAGATGGTAATGAAATAAGAAGACACAGAAATTTGCAGAACCTAGATGTCAAAAGTCTCTCTGGGATGGCTGTACGCTGGTGGGAAGGTCAAAGGCATGGTTTGAATAGGGTGCCATAAATTGAGACAGAGAGAAATAGCCTTTATTCATCTATTTAACAGTCAGCCTTATTTTGTGTTTTAGAGGGTAAGAGGTATATAAATAAGTCCATGTGTGCACACAGGCATGCATGCAAATGCATGCATACATGGATGGGTATCCCAGGGGATTGTTTCAGAAGAACACTGTAACACTGATGCATGGGCAATATGTATGTATTTATTATGGCTGGTGACAAGAATTGGGTCTTAATGGAGAAGGTGATTGTTATTCATGATTTCCAAATGGTTAACTAGATCCAGAGGATTTGCATTAAACTAAGTCATTCTCCTTCCATGCTTGCTGGACATGATCGATGGAAACGTCAAGTCCCATGAGATCTCTGAGCTCACATTCTCTCTCTTTCTACTAGAATTGGGGCATTTTTCCCCTACCATTTTTGCTCTGAGTCTCATTTCCACAAACAGTGCCGGTGATAGGTCTACAGATTTGTTCTTCAATTTCTGACTTCTTTTAAAGGGCATTGTATCTTCATCCTAAAGCAGATATTGTTCTGGCATCCAGAAAAAAAATAAGGATAGGAGACAGCAGGTGACTCTGAATGTGAAATACAAGATTTCACACAATCATGGATTTTCAAGCAGAAAGTACTTCAGGGATTACTGAGTCCAGTGTTTTCAAACTCTGTTTTAAACAGAAGACCTCTTTACGTTAGACTTTGGAACTGGTCATTTCTTGAGTGAATAAATGAATAAACAAGGCAAAATATGTGATGGAGGACTTTTCAAGTATGAGAAATTACAGGATCAAAGATATCAGAGTCACGATATCGTCCAGGATTCTCTGAAATTCAATATTCTTGAAGCCAAGGTGCAAGGGAGAAAGAGGGAAAGGTGAAGAATGAACTTACTTCCCTCATTTCAACTTAATCCTATGGCTAATGGTCGAAGAACCAGTGACAGATTTTAAGCAAAGGAGATAAACAATCACATTTGAATTTCAAATATATTACTTCAAGACTGTACCAAAAAGGGGGTGGGGGTGGAAGGGACTTTGCAATAATCAAAATGAGAAATGAAAAAGCCTATACTAGAGTAGTGGAAGTGGGTAGCTAGGAATAGGAAGAACAAACTCTGGAGATATTTAGAAGGTAGTTCTAAGTGGCTGAGTGGAGAGAAGGCAGACAGGGACATAGCAGAGTCTGAGATGACCTCCAGGTCTCCAGCCTATACTGCTGAGGTAATGATGGTCTTCCCTAAACTCGGGAGCCAAGGAGAAGCGGGGGTACAATCACAATGTTTGGTTTTAGATATGTTAATTTACGCTTACTACGGGAACACTGAAGGCAAAATTAAAACATGAAAAAGCCAACATAACATACTGGTAAGCTTCTGGATGGGATGGCAATATAAACAGATTGACTGGGAGACAAGACATAAAGTAGAGGTAGCACCAAGTGTGGTCACCTAAGTTCCAGACAAATCCATTATCAAAGCCAGCAGAGATGACTAAGAGGCAAGGCCTAGCAACAAGGGAACATCTCATTGGGTTAGGACCAATGTCTACAGAATTGCCCTAGTGACCTGGACCTTCCTCCAATTCATCCTCTTTATGGGATCTTAAAGACCCAGGAGTGCATCCTCTGCTTCTGAGGAAGGATATGAGGAAAGCTCAGCTTTATCTATTCCAGTGCCTCTGCATTCCATTTCCAAGAGAGCACATAACTATTAAGCTGGAAAAGGATGTCTCCATCTCAAGGGAGATGGAGCTGTGTGGGTAGTGACTTTGGCGAGCAGTCCAACCTCAGAGGAGTGTGAATTACCGCCCGCACACACAGAGTGGCTCTCCTCGACTGCCTGCCAAGGAAGGGATGGTTCTCAACCAAATCAGTCTGTGGCTGCCAAAAGCTCTTGTGAGGGCCCAGTTTTCCAGCAGGAAACGTAACCTGAATTGGAAAACATGAGTGTAAGCTGGAAAACAAACAGCTCAAAATATCTGTGTCCTGAAATGAACTGTAAGCCATTCTGTCTCCAGAACTGAATCCACTTAGTCAAAGGAGCACAGGGTTAAGGGAGCCAGCAGAAGGGAGGGAGAGAGGAAGGAAAGACCAACTGATGAAAGGAAGGAAAGAAAGAAGAAAATTTAGAACAAAAAGAACATTGAGCCTCTGCTATATGCCAGGATCTGTGCTGGGAGGTCCACATTCATTTTCCTATGAAGTCTCTCCACAATGTCATGATGCATGGAGACACTGGAGGCCCTGAGGTTAATTAACATACCTAAGATCACATCATTAGAATGCAGCAGAGCTGGAATTTGAACTCAGATTCAATGACTCCAAAATTAACATGCTTTCACTAAACTCTTTTGCACCCCAAAAGAGGGAAAGGAGAAAAGCGTTATTGGAAACTGCCTTGGAAAAGGCTTCCTGAGTCCCTGCTGGATGGAAAAAAGATTGAGGTTTTAGAAGGAGCCAACATCAGAGAATTCCTAGTCCCTGAATTGGGGTTATAAAGAGTAGCTTGAATAATTAATAGAAAGCCTACAGGACAACTGTTCTTTCCTAGAAAACCTTCCCTTCTCATCTCCCCTTTTTCTCTGATTTTCCCTGCCCTCTGAGGCTCTATGTGAGCCATCTGAATATGCACTTTCACATATGGTGCTTATACATGAAACTCTACAGGGTCAAAGAATTTAAGCAATTTGTCAAGCCACCTGACTGATAAATGACAGCACTGAGATTTAAATTCAGGTCTTCCAATTCTTTATTCCAAGCAATTTCTACTGCATAATAGCTGTCTCTACATGTAACTTCAACAAGGAGATGCAAGATAAACACTGACCATTAATTTGTCAATTCCAGCTGCTGGGATATTTGAGTGACCACTAATCCATTGGTAACTTCACAGAAACACTGAGAAGGACAGGCCAGTGTTTATGAGGAAATGATTATTAAAGTATGTTAAAAACCATCAGGTGATATGCAAAAAAAAGCAATAAATATCATTTAATAATGGGTTCTTTTGGGGCGCCTGGGTGGCGCAGTCGGTTAAGCGTCCGACTTCAGCCAGGTCACGATCTCGCGGTCCGGGAGTTCGAGCCCCGCGTCAGGCTCTGGGCTGATGGCTCGGAGCCTGGAGCCTGTTTCCAATTCTGTGTCTCCCTCTCTCTCTGCCCCTCCCCCGTTCATGCTCTGTCTCTCTCTGTCCCAAAAATAAATAAACGTTGAAAAAAAAAAAAAATTTTTAAAATAATGGGTTCTTTTTGCTTGGTACCCAAAACTATATTTATTAGTTCAAATGTGGTCACTGGAAAATACTGCAAAGATAAAATATTCAGTTATCCATTTAAGAAATCACTGCCTTTTCTAAAGCCTGTTGTAAACATTAAATGTATTGTCCCAAGTCACAAATCTAGAAGATGGTGAAGCAGAAATACAAACTCCAGCAACTGTAGTTAAAGCCACTTCATAGCAATCCAATGAAATAGATGACGTCATTATATATGTTTCCATTGTAGAAACAAGGTAATAAGAAGTTGTTCACAGGACTCAGAACCAGTAAGCAGTGGAGCAGAGATTTTCATTCAGGTTGTTTGATCACAGGTTTGATGGAATTAACCATGATCCTACAGCTGATGCCTTACCTGATAAAGAGAAGACAGAAAAATACAGGACCAGTTTCTCTTTGGAATTTGTAAAACAGCAGAGAATTTCAAGGTGTTACTATCATTGCCTATGACGTCATCAACTATCTGTTCCTTAAACCTACCCCTCTTGTCTATTTCCACTCAGAACACCTTAATTCAGGGCCATCATGCCTCCCCTAGACAGCATGTTATGTCCTTCCCTTCTACAACACATTCCCCACATTGCCATAGGAGGAATCTTTTAGAAACGTGGATCTAATCATGTCACTCCTCCACTTCAAAACTCTCACTAGCTCCCTATTTTCTTTAAGAGAATGCCTAGAGCCATATTCCCAACCTCTACTCTGCCCTGTGATGACCTCTCGGATCTTGGCCCATGCTGCTTCTTCATACCCCTCACAATTTCTGTTCCTGCCACACTGGACCACTTCCAGTTCTAGGATTTTGCAAGGCTGTTTCTTGCCTCTGTATCTATGCTTACAATGCTCTCTTTGGCTGGGATATTTTCTCTCCCCTTATATATGTCTGGCAAACTTCTAGCCAAGATACCCCCTCTTTAAGATCCTCTCTTTTTCAAACCCTCAGAATTCCAGTCATTCCTTGGGTTGCTTTTGAGCTAATCACATACCTCTGTTATTGTGCATGGTACTTATGTCTCCACAACCAAACTGGGGCAACCTCAAGGTAGAGACCCTATCTTAATCATCTTTGGGTTCTCAGAGCCTAGCGTAGGGGTTCAATAAGTGCTTGTCAAAATGAATTTAGCTAACGTCTGTTTCTTCCTTACGAGTCCTCAATCAAGACAATAAACTGCCCCTTCAGGTAGAGAAAATGTGTTTTCCTTTACTGCTTTCCTCCCTGCCTCCCTTTCTTTCTCTCCATTTCCTCTCCTCTGCTCCTGTGCACTCTGAAGAGATGAGAAACAAGAGGCTGGATGAAAAAGTACACTCAAAAGCCTTTTCCAAATACCAGTTTGTATGATTTCTTCCATGTCTGTAAGAGAGAGACAGAGAAACAGAGAGTGGGGAGAGGGTGGAGGGCATGCCGCTGGCAGTGGGTAGAAGTCTCTCCACCGGGCCAAGATCTCACACTGTGTTTAATGGCAAGCCTACTTTGGGGGACGATGGAGACGGGGAGCAATAGATTGACTGCTGTGTGTACCAATTTCAAATTGCTAGCTAGACCTTTAGCTAACACTAGTGTTTCATGTTGCAAATCCAGTGTTACCACGTGAAATAGTCAGGAAGTACACCTCTGCCAGAGACAGAGTAATTTGTTATCGGCTGGAGTGAGAAGCTGACACAGTTACCTCACAGAGATGTTTTTATTCAGATGTGCAGCCTTCCCTAGATTAACTGTGACTGTCCCGTCTCCTTGGTGACATACACTCCGAGCAATAGCTCCGTGGCCATTGCTATTGCACTTTTGAGGGTAGACCCGTACCTGCTATCCAGTTTCTGACTTTGCCATCTTAGCTGTTACATGACGACGGTAAAGGAAGGTAATTTGGAGAAGTGTGGGATTCAAAAGAGGTCTCTGTCTCTGGTCTTATCTACCTTCAATCCATCTTCCAGTGTGTTTTGCTGAAACTCCAACCTGAACGTATCATCCCTGCTCAAATTCCCTCAATGATTCCTATTGTGCTCAGGATGAAGTTCAAGCTTCTTAGAAGAGCATGTGTGCCTATGTGTAGTCTGGCCTCTGCTTACTTGTCCACTCTTGTTTCTGACTTTTGGATCCTGTAAACATCAAACTATTTGTCAGTTTCTGCACGTATTGTTTTTGTCTCCATGCCTTTGCTTACTTAGGCAGTTCCTTCTGCCTAGAGTACCCTTTCCTATACCCCTCACCTCTCACCCGCTGTGCTTACCAAACTTCTACTTATTATTTAAGGCTTAACTAAAGCATCAAATCTTCCAGTTTCTTCTAACCCTCTGGATTAATTCATTTCTTTCAGGCTCCCCTAGTCTTTTTACATTTTTCCACATGTGTTACACTGAGCTGGGAAAGCAGTAGAGTATAGTGATTAAAAGTAGAGGGAGTACCAAAGGGAATATTAGGGTACACTGGCAATAAAGGGTACACTGTATGTAGAGTATGTAAAATCAGTTTTAAAAAATACACTAAAAAATTTATGTACCTGAAATTATAACATTCTCAGTGGTAAAATACTCACTTTCACCAGGGCGGCCCGTTCCCACTTCTACTCCTGGTTAATAACGCAAGGTCTAAAGTGGCAACACTTAGATCCATCATACAATAGCACATACGGCCTTGGGCACATCTTATCTTACTGTGTCTAGCTCCCTCCTCTGTAAAATGGGGACAAGAAAACCACCTGCCTCGTTTTACTGCATGAGACAATACAGGTAAAAAACTTAGAACGGTAACTGGGATTAAGTAATCATTCCATAAATATTAACTGTTATTTGCTGATGAGCCTGTAGTCTTCTCTTGGGTTAAAGCTCCCTCACTAGCTTAAAAGCTCTTTGAGAATTTCTCTTGCTCACTGTTATATACACTCTGCCTAGCATAATAAGCATTTGTTGAATGAGTAAATGAATCCTATTCATCTTTGTGAGGCTAGTGCATTGCAGATTATGTGAACTGGAAATAGGTGCTCAGTAAATGTTTGTTGGATGAATGGGTGGTTGAATGAAAAAATAGCTTGTAAAAGAAGAAACTTGCAAAGAAGCTTAAAGTGACCCTAAAGAGACAGAAAATGGGATTAAAAAAAAAAAAAGTAGACAAAAGTTGATAGTGAGAGTGAAGGAGAGATCCAAAGTTAGTTCTCCTTGGACTGTTCCAGAAGGTTGGGCCTAATGAAATGTAGGTCTATGAAAACTAGAGAGTCACATAAGCCAGTTGCACGACTGTAGAACCCTAGAGTTAGGGAAGGAAAATCCATCACATCATCAGCTCCAGGAAAATAGGAGCAGTGAAAAAATGCTCAAGAGAAAGATTTTCTCACACTCTAAGCCCCACATTAGGACCCGAAACATGGCTAGGAAGAGGAAAATGGGGATCTGCCTGTTTCTTATTCTAGCCACTGTCTTTAAAAAAAAATTTTTTTTTAATGTTTATTTATTTTTTGAGAGAGAGAGAGAGAGAAAGAGAGAGAGAGACAGAGCATGAGCAGGGGAGGGGCAAGGAGAGAGGGAGACAGAATCCAAAGCGGGCTCCAGGCTCCGAGCTGTCAGCAGAGCCTGACACAGGGCTCAAACTCACCAAATGCAAGATCATGACCTGAGCCGAAGTTGGATGCTTAACCAACTTGAGCCCTCCAGGCTCTCCCAGACACTGTCTTTTTTTTTTTTTTCCAGGTTTAAAATGATTTTTAATTTTAATTTTAATTTTTTAAACATAATTTATTATCAAATTGGTTTCCATACAACACCCAGCCACTGTCTAAATGTTAGGTTTTATTTATTTATTTTTTTTAATTTGGTCAGCAAAGCTCACTCCCATAATTCTTTGCATCTAGTTCTTGAATGATGTATGACTAAAGTATGATTAGTATATGGATTACTTTCAGATTCTCCAGGGTGAGACACCTCTAAACCCAGTGAGATATTCATAAAACTCTAGATTGGAGCCGTTAGCAGGACAGATAAAGATAATGCTTTCAAGTAACTCGAGCAACATTTAGAATTTCCTTCCAAAATATCATCTCATTATTTCTTAGCCTTAATAAGTAGGAAGAATGGGCCATATCTGGGCTCTGGGTAAACTTTGCTAGATCATATGTCATCACCATGATTCCAAAGGACCTTAACAGACCGAATTCAAACCAACAAAATAAGATCCAACGTAAAAAAGTCCAAAGCGTGGTTGACATTTATATTAGACAGAAAAAAGCCTGCCCAAGCAGCTACAGTTCCAACTGTGATCCTGATGTTTCCACCCAGTGACCCAAATTCTGTCCCTTGGAGGCCAAGAGGAGTAATTTACTCTGTATATACACCACAGCCCACCAGCAAATGTGATAGCTCTCACATGCTGCCAACCCAACCCACTAAGGCTTATCTTTTCCAGAGGTAAATAACCCCAGTTCCTTCAGCTAGTCCTCACATAAGAGTTTTCTATCTCTTCTTGCAGTTTAAATCAGAAAAGAAAAGGAGCTTCTGAAATGAATTGGACTGACTGAAATAATTTCAGTATTTTTCAAATGCTCCACATCTAAAATGTGAGGAATCATTAATATATTTTGTCTGGTCATCCATTCAATGAAATACCTTCCTCCACAGTAATTTTGTTTGAACCTCATCTGCTAATAACAGGTCACTATCTTCCAAAGCACTTGTTGGAAAGAATGGACAGATGAGGTATTGTTTCTTTGGCTATTTTAGAGAAACTCAAGATAACATTGGCTTTAACAATCCAGTAGTTTATTTTTCTAAGTAGACGGTCCAAGTCTGATATGGCACCTCTCATGAGGGATCCTTGTTCTATTTATCTTTCATTCTGCTGTCTTCAACATGCAGTTTCTATATCATGGTATAAGAGTATAAGGTAGATTTTTTGGCTCCTATTGTCATATGAGTTTACATTCCCACTAGCAAGAATGAGAAAGGAGGAAAGGGGGATGCATGCCCCTTCCTTTTCAGGGTATAACCAGAACTTGCCATCATAATTCCTGCTCCATTCCAGTTGATCAGAAATCAGTTATATTCCATATATTGCTCAAAGGAAGTCTTTATTCCAGACCATCATAGACCTTTAAAAAAAATCAAAGGTTCTACTACAATGAAAATAAGAGACAATTGATATTGGAGGACAACTAGCAGCTTCTGCCATACATCGTTTAAAACTTTTCCCCATATTTCGGTAAAGCTGCCTTTCTGTTGTTTTGCAACTAAAATTTTTTTATTCTCTGGAGATAAAACAGTCAAGGTTATGGTCTTCAAAAAACTAAATGAAAGTATCATGTAGCTTCCCCTTAATAAATCTTTACCTTGCCAAGAAAAGCAAACCTCCATTTTGTTGTTTCTTCTGTGTTTTCTGCGTACATCCACATCCTCGCCACATCCTTCTTGTCTCTTTTAAATCAACATTTCTCCCATAGAGTTCTTGCCATATACCTCTAAGATCACACTTAACAATCAAATTCCACAAATATGTATTTATTACTGATATTTTCCCAAAACTATGCTAAGTATTGGCAATAACTCAAGGAAGACATGACTTTTAACCTCAAGGATTTTTTAGGTCAAGTGCCTATAACTGATCATCAGGCAACTGATTCATAATGATCTTACAGTCAACCCAATCCTCCTGGGTATTTCTCACAAGAACAACAATTAAGTCATGCCTGCATCATTCTAAACTTAGATAACTGACTTTTTTACTTAATTGAGGGGTGTGATGTCCAGCTATGTTGTACTTTACCTTAGTTTTCAGCTCATTATTCCATCATTGGGAACTTGGATTGTGTCCTTGGATATTATACCACCACTCCCACTTTTATGGGTTTTGAAATTTTCCTTTGATAGACGTGTTTGGAAAAATCACTGATATAGGTATTTTGTAGGAATCCTATTTAGGTAGTATTCCAAGTATAACATCTATTGCTTAGAAGAAGGTAGAAAAAGAAATCATAATTTTAAAATATCAGGAATTTTTTTTCTGTGCATTCTTTCTTCTTTTGTTAAATATGGTATAAAATAATCCAGACAGAAGGAATGGTTGTGCAGGTAATTAGCCAATGCCAACTGAATTCAGCCCATAAGATTCCAAAGCCCACTGGCAAGCTAGTGCCAGTGACACTCCATATTAATAACTGGTAATGTTAGTATAACTCTAGGAATTATGTGAGTTTTATCCTCATCAACAGAGGCTTCTCCCATGCTCCATCTCCTCTTCTGAAAAGAAATGCAAATAAATGCATTGGGAATGCATCCTAGCCTGGCAAGTTCTCAAATTCTAAAACAAAAACAAAAACAAAAACAAAAACAAAAACAAAGTATACTTCCCCTGTTTTTGGGTCATGAATGAGGAACCAACCAGAAGTTGAAAAATTCTTATCATCAGCCATGGGTCTGCCTCTTTTCATCTGGACTCAGATTTGCAAGGTGGAGCCAAATACAAGTCTTGTTCCATTGCCTCCACTTCCTGGTGTTATCACAATCATTCCCTGCCCATGTCATCCATGTGACAGGAAAGGCAGTAGCTAAACACAGTCCCTCACACACACCCCAGAATAATTTAATAGTATCATGTAGAAGAAGGAAAGCAGCCATGATTTCACCAATGGGAGAAATCCTTTATACGTTTACATCCTCATATGTAAATTGGTGAACCCCTTACCTGAGGGAGGGAAAAAAAGAAAAAAGATCCTTCCATCATTCTTCTTGGAGAAAAGGCAGAACACAGGAAGAGAATTAAGTTGAGGTGAGAGGTGGGGGGGGGGGAGTCAGAAAGAAAGTGGGGAGGGAGAAAGGGGGAAAGGGAGGAAAAGGGAGGGGGAGAGAGGAAGAAAGGGAGGGAGGGAGGGAGGGAGGGAGAGAGAGAGAGAGATTGACTCACAGACTAGGCAAGTGAAGAAATAATCCATTCCCTTGCTAATAAGAGAATGGGAAAGGCACTTGGCAGAGAGCATTCAGGGGAAAGTACATCCTTTCACTGCAGCGAATAAAAGCTGTACATTTTAGGTGACCTTTGCACAGTAAAAGACATAGAGAGTGAAAAGTTCCTGCAAATAGAAATAAATGCCCCATAGAAGGAAATGACATCCCAGAGCAGACCTACTTGGAGCAACCACAGCTGAGGACACACAGTGTTCTTGACAGTGGCCTGCAATCAACCTCAAGTCCCTTGGGGCTATACCCAGTGGAACCAGGATAACTCATTCATGTTGAATACCTACTATGTACTAAGTACTATGCAATAAAATCATCAATCCATGCTGGACCACAGCAGTGACAATTCTCTTTGCGGGCCACATTGATAGATGCCAACCAACAAAAGCAACTGAGATGGATTCCCAAGGAAAACAGGCACTTAAAGAACACTGCTTTGTCAGGGCATGTTTGGGCAGGCTTCCTGCCAGTTACATTCACAAAACATTGTTGCTACCTTTTCTTTTTTTTTCTTTTTTTTCTTTTTAACTGCCTGAAGTATATTCACAGTGTTTCTGAGAAGAAGAAACAGAAATTAGAGAATAACATTTATGGATAGTATAGAAGTACATCTCCATGACTTGAGGTTTCTGGTAGCGACAAAGATGTACGACAAAAATAAAACTGGATTAGAGGTCATGAGACCATTTGAGACTTTATTAATTATTAAATGAGATACTGTCTGCAAAACTCTAGCATGTGTTTTGGAGAAGAATAATTACTCAAGATATTGTAGCCACTGGTATAGTATTTTTACTGTTGATTATTATTCCATGATTTCTGAGGCCATTACATATGATCCCAATTTTATAGGGGTTCATTTCCCAGGGATGAATTGGGGAAAATGAGGGAAGAGAATTCTCCTTCCTAAGCAAAAGGTATATAGAAAAAAATGCCTAGAAAAGTATAGACGACACCCTTATAACAAATACTCAGGAAAGTCAGCAATCTTTTATATCCAAGTTCAGATAAGTAAACTAAGATATCAGCATGCCTGGGCTGGGATCATGTCACACATCAAAGGAGGTGAACAGTGGACTCCAGAGTGACTTATGGGTTAGACCTTGCACCAAGAAAGGGGAGAGAAGACTAGTAGGCAGGTGGAAGAAATGTTTCAGCTTTAAACTCACTATAAGCTTCAAGCCTAGCTACCTTAACAGCAGCTTAGTCGCAGACAACAGAAGTCATTATATCTGGCTTGAGCAGAAAGATCTACATAGGGGGCAGTAAAAGGCTCACAGAACTTATTGAATGCATGGGGCAATAAAATTGAATGCTACCAAACTTGGAACCACATTGCCAGCAGAAATGTCCAACCAGGCTACTGAACATCCACAGCAGACACCACCATTGTTGCTGTCAAAAGGGACCAGAAAGCAGAATTTCCACTACAGATGCCCTATGAGAAACAAATGCTTCTACCATAAGATTTGCTCTCATACATGTTTTCCAAATCTCCTGAAATTGCATGGGCTTAGTAGAATCTAGAGAACCTATAAGATCTTAACTGCAGGGTAAGGTCAGAATGTAGCTTTTAGCTTTCCAGCCTCTATCATACAGAAAAGAAGAAAGGTATGGGAAGTGGATGTTGAATAAACTAATCTGTAGCATCTACCCCACTGACATCAGATTTCGAAACTGAGCTGCTTTTTAAGGCAACTCGTTATTAAATCTGGAAATCCATCTTCATGACAAATGCCCTGGAATTTTTCCAGGACTTGGAATGGCCTCATAAAATGAGTGTTACCATGAACTTGATGGACAGAGATCTAGAAGTGTAGAGAAAAGCATAAAATTTGTCATTTTACTGGACTCAGTAAGGCTTAAGCACAGGATCCACTGCGTATTTTCAATACTGAAAGCTGCTCAGGTCGTCTGGATGGCTCAGTTGGTTAAGCATCTGACTCTAGATTTTTGGCTCAGGTCATGATCTCATGGTTCATGAGATTGAGCCCGTGTTGGGTTCTGCGCTGACACCACAGAGTCTGCTTGAGATTCTCCCCCTTCGCTGCCCCTGCCCTGCTCGTGCTCGCTCACTCTCTCTCTCAAAATAAATAAATTTTTAAAATAATTAAAAGAAAATAAAACTGCTCACGTGCCTTGCCTTTTTACTAATGGTACTCTAAAGTTGGAGGCATGGATGTAGATCAGTATACCTCAAAATAAGTCTTGCACAACACCCTCATCAATATGACTTGGGACATTTGTTAAAATAAAGATTATTGGGCCCCATCCCAGACTCTGAAGCAGAATCTCTGCATTAGTGGGAACCACTTATCTGTATTTTGATACAGGTCCCCATGCTCATAGAGTCTAGACTCAGAGTACAGTGGAAACTCCCAGTTATTCCCATAGAAATTTACCTCCAAGAACTTAGAAGGTAGGTCTAGAAATTTTGAAGTAGGAATATAGTTGGAAACTCTCTTCTGGCCTGGTGAACTTGAGGACCACAATAGAACTAAGATTGAAAATATACTGAGACTCAGTTAAAAAAATGCGTAATTTTTTTAAGTTACATTAGCATCTTGCCATATCTTAGGTACCAAAAATATATAAATCAAAATTGAAATCGTACTAATCCAAATGTTGTATGCAAAATGCCTCACTCAGTTTCAGGAATAAGGTCATGGGCTTGGAACATTGTTTACAGGTGTCTCCAAGGAGATGGCATTAAAACATTTATACCTGGTGTACCCTGTATTTATATGCAAACTAGCCTCTATGCTGTTTTCCCGTGAATTTTTTTTGTAGGGTTAAAAACAAGTAAGACCAACTTCTAGCACATGGAAGTATTTTCACATGGTAAATTTTATGAGAACTAGAGAAAACAAAAAAAAAATTGTTAATACTGCGAGTTTAAATTAGCCTTTTCCAAATCTGTTAGGAGATCTAAATCCCTCAGTATGCAACTAAAATCACTCAACATTTATTGAAAACCTACTGTGTGCCAAACTCTGTCTAGATGCTTTCTCATATGGTATCTTATTTAATCTTTAGAACAGTCCTATTAAGTAATTTGAATTCTGTTTCACAGTTGAGAAAACCAAAGCACCAAGTGAGTAATGTGCCACAGAGCAAGAAAGAAATGAAGTCGGACTTTCTGACAACAAATCCAGTGTTCCTTCCACTCTATCACTCTTCTTAATTAATACTAAATACATATTATTTAATAATTAATACTAACAACCCACTATGTCTTACAGCAAAGTACATTTTTATTAAGGACATTATCTCATTTGATCCTAGTAACAGCACTCAAGGCCTGGCAGAGAATGATGTTACCATTTCACACTGCAAAAACAGAAACCCCAGGAGATTTAGTAACTCCACATGGGGCACAAAGCTTATGGCTGCAAAGCCAGTACTTGAGCCTTATTCTTCTAATTCCAAATATATGTTCTATTTACTACCTCAGAGTTCAGGAAAGGGGAATTAAAATTCTGTGTACCTAGTTTATCATCTGCTAGACATTTTACATACATGAATTCTAATCCTCACCACAACCCTGAAAACTAGGAAGTAGACCCATGTCACAGGAAGTATAAACAATGGCTTAAAAGGGGTTTAAGTTAATCAGTGTTGGAACGGATTCCAACCCCAAACTGTGAGATACAGATATAATTGCACAACACACGCCCGCGCGTACTCACACACACACACACACACACACACGGTCATTCAAAGTGGAGAAGACTGTGATAAAGTACAAATAGTTCTTAACAGACCTTTCTATTTGGAAACTCCTAGTTTAGATCACAAAAATGTTCTAAATCGCTATCCTTAAGAATCAACATAGAACAAGCAAATGTACTCAAAAATCTCTCCATAGAATCAAAATTGTACCTGAAGGAAGAAGAAACCTGAAAGAGGAAGAAGAAGAAGTTGGGTCATTCTAAAAGAACTTGGCCATGCCTATGAATGTCTACTGCCAGGATAACTTCAAATAACTATGTCCTTCATGTCATTTACCCACAGTTATTCTTAGAGGCAATATCCTTGAGTATCAAGTTATGAACAGACACATAAAGTCAATGAGGCCCTGTGCTCAGAACTACTTGCAAATGAATAGAAAATTGGGTAAGTAGAAGAACTTGTGTACTGAATGAAAACAGCATGCCGGCCAATACTTTCACAGACACTCTGAGAAGTACAATTGCTATAAAATGCATGAAATTTTACCCAAGAAGGAGCAATAAAGAATTTTCCTTGTTAACCAATAGCTCAGCAGGTAAGAATAATAGTCATTGAGACTTATACATACTTTTTACAGCATACAAAACATTTTCATACATAAAGTTCATTTGATTTTTAGATTATAAAACATTTAATCCCTTTTCTGCCTATAGTAGGCTTTCAATAAATGCTAGTTACAATGAACTAAATTGAACACAGTGAAGAATTGTTACCCTTCTTAAAAACATGAGAAAATAGATGCTCAGTAAGGTTAAGTAACTTGCCAGGTGTCAAATATAAGCTTTAAATGTTAGTAAGTTCTACTCCTTAGTGGATCTTTTAGAATCTAACTCCATATTGTTATCACAGAGTAACATTAAGTCATATGATATACATCAAAATTGGATATTTTTCCATTAAGGTACCTATCTATCTTACTCAGAAAACCTGGATTTGATTAATTTTGGTTTCTAGAATAGAACCCCCGAAGAATTTAAATCCGGATTTTTTTGAGTGATCCACAGGTCTGAATACGTTGTTTTCATCAAACATCCATTATCTCATGGCCCAGATTTCCGTAATTAAATGAGGTCAAATGAGAATATATGCAAACTGAAAAGTATTGTGTTAATATCAGCCGCTATCAGTGAGATGTATTTCTCTCATAAACACAGACGACAGTGAAACAAAGGGCTTCTTTTATAACAGAAATAAAAAACTGGTCAGAAAAAAAGATGTATTATTATACATTTTGGACACAAAAATTCAAAGATAAATATAATTGGTAATATCACTATTGTATTAGACTACACTGAAAAATGGGTTGAAAGTTTGGAGTTTGATGTTTAAAGGGACAGTCAAACGTTGCAAGCATGGAGAACTTTTAGCGATTTCGGTCCATTATGAAAATCAAAGATTTGGGGCGCCTGGGTGGCGCAGTCGGTTAAGCGTCCGACTTCAGCCAGGTCACGATCTCGCGGTCCGTGAGTTCGAGCCCCGCGTCAGGCTCTGGGCTGATGGCTCGGAGCCTGGAGCCTGTTTCCGATTCTGTGTCTCCCTCTCTCTCTGCCCCTCCCCCGTTCATGCTCTGTCTCTCTCTGTCCCAAAAATAAATAAACGTTGAAAAAAAAAAAAATTAAAAAAAAAAAAAAAGAAAATCAAAGATTTACCCAGACACAATCCTCTTAAAATATGATCATGTGATGCTCACATTTTAAGACTCACCTTTCTTGATGTCTTCAATCTTTAAAAGGCTGTAACTTTAGAAAGGGAGTGGGAAGGGTTAAAGGTACTTGGAATGAATATATGATATATTCGAATACAGTGGCTATTTATTGAATGTGTTCTAGGTTACAGACGACAGCAGAAAATCCATTATATCCCTACTTTATATGTGAGGAAACTGAGATTTAGACTGGCTAATACACTTGTCCAAGATGATGAAGATAATAATTAACAAAAACACAAATTAAGTTCAAGTATTCCAATGTTGTGTCCTATATTCATTTTTTCTAAACTTTTCTTTAAATTTCAAAAGGATCCTGAGAAACTTAACAGAAGACCATGGGGGAGGGGAAGGAAAAAAAAAAAAAAGGTTAGAGAGGGAGGGAGCCAAAACATAAGAGACTCTTAAAAACTGAGAACAAACTGAGGGTTGATGGGGGGTGGGAAGGAGGGGAGTGTTGGTGATGGGTATTGAGGAGGGCACCTGTTGGGATGAGCACTGGGTGTTGTATGGAAACCAATTTGACAATAAATAAATAAACAAATAAACAAACAAATAAATATCAAAAGAGACCAATCTGGATAGGTCCAGAACACCAACACTAAGAGTCCTTTGCTCTTTTTATTGTTTTGTTATTAATACAATTATTTTTAACATTTGCTTCTACTTAATTTCTCAATTACCCTATTTTGCACATCTATTTAAAGATTAACACATTAAAACCAACATAACAAAGAGACTTCTGGTATTAAGATGCCTTCTTCTTTCATATATTACTCCCAAAGTAATAAGAAACATGAACAACAGGATTCAAAGTCTTTTTTTTTTTTAGCAAAATTTAGAAACATCTATAATCCCAAACCACTGTATATGATTAAGAGATGTCAAGATGTGGGATTAGCTCAAGAAAAGAAGCTTGCAGGAGCAGATCTTAAACATGTCAGGGGAGTACAATCACCAAAACAGATGGTGCACTAAAAAAAGCAAAAAACAATAATCACATCTTTGAAAAAATATGAGATGCCCAGGCCATGTAAAGTAGCAGGAAATAAGCAAGGACATAGACATTCCATTTTTACAAGAAACAGTCTATTGATGAATTGTAATGGAAGGAAAAGTCAAACACTGAGAAAGTAAAAATGTATACAGACTTAAACAACTATCACACACACACACACACACACACACACACACACACACACAAACACACACACACACGGAGGAGAGAGAAAAAAGGGAGAAACAGATTTTCACTTCCCTGTGAAACAGGGAGACTCCTATTCATCTGCAATAGAGATTGGTTCCTTTCTCATAAACTTCCTACACATACAATCCAAGAACTCAATAATTCATTTTATTCAAAAGTAAGCTATAGTCAAGAAGAACCAAAGATTCTTTACGAAAAAGAAAGAAATGGACAAAAATTGCTTTTTCTTTCTCACAAAAAAATGCATATATAGAAAGACTCACAAGAAAATGTTTACAGGCAGAGCAAAATCATGACAAAATTTATTGCAATGAATCAGAGTATTAAAAAAATCAAAGAACTCATAGTAGAGATACAAGAGCTTAGGGAATATGGGGTGAAATGACAGAAGAAAGTAAAATATAAGAGGTCAGAGCTAAGAAAAGAAGATAAAGGAAAAATAAAGGCATGAAATTAATAAATACCATTATATAAATAGTGCACAAATGCAATTATTTTACATAAAAATGAATAGAATCTTATGAAAACATAGTAAAGAGGGATGAAACTGCAAAAAGTAAACAAAACTAAATGGAAATAATTCAGTAAAATACCTTGGAGAAAAAGTATATTGATGAAAAATAGACTAATGAGATCTTTCATACCTATGATCAGTGTTCCTAAAAAAGAAAACAAAATACATTTTAAAAAATGAAGATATATTAAAAGAAAATCTCCCAAAAGAAAATAATACTTGAATCCAAATATTAAAATAGTCCATTCTGGGGGTGCCTGGGTGGCTCAGTTGGTTGAGTATCCCACTTTGGCTCACGTCATGATCTCATGGTTTGTGAGTTTGGGCCTGCATAAGGCTCTCTGCTGTCAGTGCAGAATCCAATTCAGATCCTCTGTCTTCCCTCTATCTCTGCCCCTCACCCACATTCTCTATCTCTCTCTCTCTCTGTCTTTCTCTGTCTCTCTCTCAAAAATAAATAAACATTAAAAAAAATTTTAAATAGGGGCGCCTGGGTGGCGCAGTCGGTTAAGCGTCCGACTTCAGCCAGGTCACGATCTCGCGGTCCGTGAGTTCGAGCCCCGCGTCGGGCTCTGGGCTGATGGCTCAGAGCCTGGAGCCTGTTTCCGACTCTGTGTCTCCCTCTCTCTCTGCCCCTCCCCCGTTCATGCTCTGTCTCTCGCTGTCCCAAAAATAAATAAACGTTGAAAAAAAAAAAAAATTAAAAAAAAAAAAATTTTAAATAGTCCATTCTGTCTGAGAAAAAAACATATTACGGGACTAGTAACTACAAACATATCTCAATAACGTTATCACATTTCAAAACAAAAGAAACTTCAGTCAGTAGAACATCTGGGGGCTGTGAGTTCAAGCCCCATGTTGGGAGTACTTAAAAAAAAAACAAAAAGAATAAAACATACTAAGCAAATTGCAGGTTTCTCAATGGCAATTTTCAAGAACAGAATACAGTAACACTATGTTTAAAAAATCCTAGAGGAGACGCCTGGGTGGCTCAGTCAGTTAAGTGTCCAACTTCAGCTCAGGTCATGATCTCATGGTTCATGAGTTCAAGCCCCACGTCAGGCTCTGTACTGACAGCTCAGAGCCTGGAGCCTGCTTCTGGTTCTGTGTCTCCCTCTCTGTCCCTCCACTGTGTGCTCTCTTTCTCTCTCTCTCTCTAAAAAATAAATAATAAAAACACTAAAAAATTAAAATTAAAAAAATAACTTAAGAAATCCTAGAGGAAAATTTGAATAATTTATGTATAAAGACAAGGGAAAAACATTTTGAACTTATAACCCAAAATATGTATAAATTATATAGAGAGGAAAAACCCAAGCTAATTAAGAAAAGCATTGTAAAACTATTACAAGAAGTCTGGCAGTGGTCATTGGATTCAGGTAACCACAAACCTAAGTCTAAAACAATTCTAGACTTGTATAATCCGGTATATTTTACAAGGATTTTTGTAAAATCCTTTTACACTATCATAGTGTAAAATACATAATATTCTACATATTTTGTAAATAGTAGTAAAATAGTGTAAAATAAACGTTGTAAACTATTGCAATGTAGAGATAATATAAATAGCATATACATAGCATATAAATATATAGCACATCTAAATATATTACATTTATATATAAATATATGTGTATATATTTAAACACCAGAAGAACCAAAAAAGAAAACTGAATAAAGGTAGGAGAATAAAGGTACTTTCATCATTGTTTAATAGATACTGTCTTTAAGAAATGGAGAATTAAGTATATTATCAAAGTTATAATAATGAAGATAATAGAACTTAAAACAGATTATAAACCTGAATAATTTATTTAAAAACACAGATTATTTGATAAAGAGAAAAAATAATAAAAAAACCAAAAAACAAAAAAAAAATAAAAACACAGATTATTTGAAAAAAATATTTTTAAAAAGAATCATTTAAAAAGAATGCATGCTACATGGTTTTATTCAAAATTAAGACTGATGTATAAAGCTATTAATGTAAATAGGACAAGTCATATATTAGGTATAAAAAAACAAACTAAAACTAAGACACAAAATATAACTATATATACTATATACAGAGAAGATGTTATGTGTAAATTATATATTCAAGTAGATAACCTTATAACTTAATGATATATATATTCATATATAATAATTTTAACAGTTAATAGACAAGCCAAATAAAAATGGGCAAAGGATCTGAATAGACATTTCTCCCAACAATATATACAAATGGCTGGTAAAAGCTAAGAAGTGCTTAACATCACTGGCCATTATAGGGACACCAAATTAGAACCACAGTGAGATGTCACTTCATACTCACTAGGATGGCTATTATAAAAAAGAGAGACACAAGCAAGTGTAAACAAATAGGTGGAGAAATTGAGACCCTCATACATTGCTTATGAGAATTTAAAATGATGCATCCACTTTGGAAAGAAGCTTAGCAGTTTCTCAGATGTAAACATAGGGTTACATATGATTTGAACAATTCCACTCCTAGGTATCTACCCAAGAAAAAATGAAAACATATGTCCACAAAAAGACTTGTACACAAATGTTCATAGTAGCATTATTCCTAATAGCCAACAGTGGAAACAGCTAAAGAATAGATAAATAATATGTGGTATATACATAAAATGAATATTATTTGGCAATAAGAAAGACTGATGTACTGATGCATGTACAAGATGGATAAAAGTTGAAAATATGATGTTAACTGAACGAAGCCAGTAAAAAAGACCATATACTGCATTCCATTTATATGAAATATCAAGAATGGACAAATTTATAGAGACAGAAAGTAGTTTGGTGGTTACCTAGGCACTGGAAGTAGGGGAAGGTTGGAGAGAAATGGGGAAGTGATGCTAATGAATATATGATTTCATTTTGATGTGATGAAATGTTCTAAAATTGTGGGGATGGTTGCACAACTTTCTGAATACACTCAAAACTATTTGAAAACTTTAAATGGGTAGATTGTATGGTGTGTTAATTACATATAATAAAGTGATTAAAAAAGATAAACCATTAGTTCATTTAGTTCTTAAAAACAGGATGGGGGAAACAGAAGTATATAAATGGAAAATTAGGATGAGGAATTGACTACAAATAGAAGAGTTTAAAAGACTATAAAAGACTATTTTGCTTGACTATACAAATTAACTTTATTTTTCTCTACTTTTTAAAATATTTTTTAACATTTATTTATTTTTGAGAGAGAGAGAGAGAGAGAGAGAAAGAAAGAACGCAACCAGGGGAAGGGCAGAGAGAGGGAGACACAGAATCCGAAGCAGGCTCCAGGTTCTGAGCTGTCAGCCCAGAGACCGACGAGGGGCTTAAACTCACAAACTGTGAGATTATGACCTGAGCCAAAATCAGACACTTAACTGACTGAGCCACCTAGGTGCCGCTCAAACATATTTTAAACCAGCATAATGAAATAATGAAATTGGTGTGTACTTGTGCATGAATAGAGAGTTTAGAAAAAAAAAAATACATACAGGAATTTAGTATATAATGATGTGGTCATATAGGGATATGACGGATTAATTCAATAAATGAGTAACTTCTAGAGAAAATAAGAACTCTCCACATAAATGTTTTACATGGTACCTTACCACAAATAAATTACAGATGAATAAAGGCTTAACTATAAAAACTGAAACCACAAAATTCCACACAGAAAACATAGAACTTTTAAAATAATCTTAGAGTAGAAATATCCTCAGTATGATATGAAACTAAGAAATCATGAAAGATTGCTATGTTCTTTAAAAATTTTTGTATACTAAATAAACAATAAAGTTAAGAGACAAAAATGGGGGAGGGATAAATAACACCCGCAAAGGTTATTTTTTTGTGCATATAAAGAGAGCTTCTGAAAATCAAGAAAATGACCTACAGTCTAATATAAAAGTTGACCAAGAACACGAACATGCTCACAATAAAGGAAGTATAAAATTTTCAGACATATGAAAATATGTTCAAACTCACAATAAAATAAATTCAAATTATAACTAATATGAGATAGCATTCAGCTGGAAAAAAAATAAAACCTCTTCTAAAAATCTGTCTTTTTCAGGGGATGGGAAAATAGGGAAACTCTCCTATTTTGTTGGTAGGTATTTGGCACACAATTTGAAAATATATATTTAAAAGATACAATTTAAAAACACAATCCTGGGGAACAAATTCTAAACTGCAAACTGCTAAACACTGCTGAGGGAAATTATGCATTGCATGAATAGATTTACCATGTTCAATGGATTAGAAAACTCTATTTTGTTAAGAGGATAGATTCCCTAAGTTGATCTATAAATTTAATGCAATGTTTTCTTTTTTTTTTTAATTCCAAAATTTTTGTGGAACAGCAAAGACAAAGCTAGACTAAACAAAACAATCTTGAAGCTAAAGAACTAAGTTGGGGGATTATAATCAAGACTGTATAGTATTGGCATAAAGAGAGTTAAAGAAAAATGGAACAGAGGACCCAAAGACGGACCCATTAATAAATGGACAGTTGATTTCAATAATGATGCCAATGTAATTCAATGAGAAAAGAATGGCTTTTCAACAAGTTGCTGGAACAACTTTAAAAAGATATGGGAATATTTCACTTAGCATAATACTCTTTAGCTCCATCCACATCATTACAAATGGCAAGACTTCATTCTTTATTTTATGGCTGAATAATATTCCATTGACAAATACCACACGATTTCACTCATGTGTGGCATTTGGGAAACAAAACAAATAAGCATGGGGAAAAAAAAAGAGAGAGAGAGAGAGAGAGAGAGGCAAACTGAGAAAAAGGCTCTTAACTATAGAGAACAAACTGATGGTTACCAGAGGGGAAATGAGTGGGGGGTGAGGGAGGGATGGATGGATGGATGAAATAGGTAATGGATATTAAGGAATGCCCTTGTGATGAGCACAGGGTGATGGATAAAAGTGTTGAATCACTATATTGTACACCTGAAACTAATGTAACACTGTATGTTAACTAATTGGAATGAAAAACCTTTAAAAAATATATGGGAATAAAAAGCACTTCAAAACCTCCTTCACACCATACACAAACATTAATTTGAGATGGATCACTGACCTAAATGTAAAGTCAAACTATAAGCTGTCTAGAGGAAAACGTGGAGTAATAGGATTACAAACTTGGGGCATGAAAATATTTCTTAATAAGAACACAATATACTATAATCATAAAAGAAAAAATATTGATAAGACTAAATTTCACAAAAATAAAATCATCTATTCTTCAAAAAACATTGATGAGAAAATAAAAAAGAGAAGCCACAGACTGGGAGGAAATATTCACAAAAAATATACCTGACAAGAGACTGGTACCTAGAAAATATTTTTAAAAGCACTCAAATCAATAGCAAAAAGATAAACTTTCCCAATTTTTTAAATGGCAAAAAAACCCTTAAACAGACATTTCACAAAAGTAGAAATATATATGCCAATAAGCACATCAACAGGTACTCAAAACCATTAGCTGTCAAGGAAATGCAATTTAAAACCACAGTGAGATACCATTTCATATTCACTCAAGTAAATAATATTTAAAATAACACCACCAAACATTGTTGAAAATGTGGAAAAACTTGAACTCTCACACACTGCTGGTGGGAATGTAGAAACTGTTCGGCAGTTTATAACAAAGTTAAACATACAGTTAGCCTATGACCTAGAAGTTCTATTCTACATGTTTACCCAAGAGGAATGAAAACATATACCTGCTATAAAATTTTACAAGAATGTTCTTAGCAGCTTTATTAATAATATTCTCAAATTGTAAATGACTGAAATGTCCATCAAGAAGAGAATGGGTAAAGTTGTGATATACTTATGAAATGTAATACTACCTAGTGAGTAGAAGTTTTCATACTGTATGATTCCATTTATATGAAGTTCAAGAATAGGCAAAACTCATCTACAGTTAGAAGTAAGTGTCTACTAGGGACATAAGGATTGACTAAAAAAGGCACAAAGGAAGTTTGAGGTGATGAAAATGCTTGACATCTTGATTAGAGTGGTGAGTAACATGGGTATATACATTTCTCAAAACTTATCAAATTGCACACTTAATATATAAGCATTTCACTATATATAAATTTTACCTCAATAAAACAAACCAACGAAGTGAAAATATATATATATATGCTTTCATAGGGTTTATCCTAAAGTATAGTGTTCACTGAAATACACTGAAAACACCCTAAATATCTACAAATATCCACAACGGAACACTATGAGGTCATTAAAAAGGAGGCACTACAACTGATAAAGAATGAGCTTCAATATATGAAATATTAAGTTTAAAAGGCAAAGTAGAGAACAATGCATTTGTAATATGCCTATCACGTGTATTTTAAAAATGCACAGAAAATACCTAGAGGGATACAAAAGAGATCGAAAACTGTTGTCCAGGGTACCTAGAGTAGGAAAGACTTATTTTCAATATTTTGAACTGTGTATCACTGAGCATATGTAGTTATATGGTTTTTTTAAGTAATGATTTAACTATGTTTTTTAAAACTTTTGCAAAATAAAATGCACTTACATCGTTTATAGACATGACACTGAATATGCGTCAAATGAGAGGTCACAACTAAGTATAAAGAATGTTCAAAGAGCAAGGGATGAGTTTCTACACTGATGTAAAATCAAGGAAGACTTCACACTGGAGGGAGGATTTGTAATGGAATTTTGAAGCAAGAGTCCTATTTTGACAAGAATGAAATAGAATGAATCAGAAGCAGTATCCAAATGGAGGAACTGACACAGCAAATACAAGGCTATGGGGAACCTGGGCTGTGTTTGGAAACCGGGCACTGAAAATTATGTTTGATAAAATAAATGGCAAGCCTTAGCCTGAGTACTGAAGGCTCATTCAATATACTTTATTGATTTGGTTATAACCCTCAACCCTGTTTCTTCTACACTTACACAGCACTGACTTCTTTTCCATCAGAGAAAGAAAATCAAAAGGGATGGTCAAAGAATAGGGAAAAAAAGAGGAAGAGGAGAGAAAGAACTTTAGAAAAGTTAGAACGAAATGTATTGGAAGGGAAAGTGAAGCAAATTTAAAAATTGAGGAAAATAAAGGTTTTGTAGATGTTAGTTTTGCTGATTCAAACCCAGAAAAGAAATAAGAGGAGAAAGGCAGCTGCTTTCTTAGGACCTGTGGTAGGTAACCAGACACTAGGGGATATAAGGACCAAAGACCTATTAAATAACTGGTTTCCATCTGCAGTTACAAATGAAGAAAGTGGATCAGACAAACCAAGGATTAGGTTTCCAGGAATGACAGATGAGGGCAGATAAAATCAGAGTGGAAATTAAAAGTCTTTGGTAATTAAGAAGACACCAAGATCTCAAAAAGCAAGAAACCTGTAAAAGGAGGAGAATCCAACATGTGAACAAGACTTGGCAGACCAGTCTTGAATTCATTCATCCGAGCTCACTGGCCCGGCAAAAGCTGTGTCTCTTAAATGAATTAAATGAATTCAAATGAATTGTACGTACAGAGATGAGCTCGGAGACCCTGGGCTACTCGTCAGCTCATGGTTGTCAGGTTGCAGGATCCCACCTCTGTCCCAAGAGAAGGCCTATCTCAGGAACTGTGCCTTCTCTTACGTGAACATTTGTTCAAACTTAGAAAGGCCATGGGACACTCTGTCTACTCTTTCATGTCCTTTGAAGCTCGTCTCTCGGATGTGCTAGGAAGATGTCTAAAGGAATAAAATAATACATTCACTCACTCACTCATAACAAACATCTGTTGGTTACCAATAGGTGCCTGGTACTCTGCTAAGTACTGATGAAATAAAGATAAATCAGATTAATCATCATCAAGGCAAGCCAATCTAGTGGGAGAAGAGAAATAATAGATAAAGCAGACATAAAAAAATGTTAATTATAAAATCTAGATGCTGGGGATATTTCCTTTGTTGTACATTGCTTTCAATTTTGTTGTAAATTGGAAAGCCTTTATAATAAAATGTTGAAAAAACAAATTATAAGTGACAAGTGCTATTGGCATTTAACCCAAAGTGAGGACATCCTCATTTTTCTAAGGACTATTAATAGATGCAACACAGAAAAAGGTTTATGGTCTATGGTCAAGTAAGCTTGGTAAACATCGGGTTAAACATGTTTCTTTACTGCTTCATTTATTGATACCTCTAAGATGTTGTATATGCCTTAGATCAAATACGTAGAGTTTTCCAGGGTTATTGGACTCTAAGCCTTTTTTTCACTGGGCATTTCTCAGCACACGTGTTTTAAGCAATGGACAATGGGAGATGCTAGATTAAGGATTAATTCCCCCGAGCTACCGCTGTCCTGCAGAAATGTAATGAGGTCACTCAGATGGTGCCAGGTGTACTGCACATGGGGAAGCCTTTCTCAGCTCATAGTCAGAACAGGAATTTACTCTCTCATGTATAGTGATTTAAAGCACACACTCTAGTATTACAGCACCATGACCATTCATAGAAACACGGGTGATGGCCTTCTAAGATATGAAGAACAGAAACACAAAAATGAATTGATTTAAAAACAACAACAACTTCCTTCAAACAAATACATAAGCAAAGTCTAAGAACTTTGAAAATATTTAGTGAAGAGCCCTGAAAGGAGAAAGAAGCATCTCAGTCCAGAAGGACACATAGGAGAGGAAAAGCAGAACTGGAACAATGCAAACAGCAAAGTTACTTTTTTTTTTTTTTTTTGGTTCCACTGGCTTAGAGTCTTTTCATGAAGGAGAACTAGAGATGAATATCAGAACCCTGCAAAATAGTATTCAGAATTATACTTGAGTAGGACTGTGTAGTAAAAAATACATAATTCTCCACAAGAAGACATTTTCAACAAGTCCTTTTGTTCTTTTTCAAAGTCCCAAATGAAAGAACCCATCTAGGTATTGTGTAAGGTAAGCCTATGCCTGCATTGACAGGAACCTGCCAGACAATATGTGTTAAATTTTGCTGCACAGAGTGGGTATACTAAGTAAAAAGATGACTTCAGAGAATGCTCTCTTAACAAGCTGAACTTCTCTCTTGTAATGCTACGTCCTACATGATAATAGAAGTATTACAAATATCACACTTTATTATAGTTCTTTGTTTATATTTGCACATAACTATGTGCATAACATAGTGCATGAAAATTATATGTGTATGCATTAGTCTCCCTAATCAAACAGTGGGCTCAGAAGATGGGACTGCATTTTTTTCATTTTTGTATCCCATGTGCAAATTCCGAAGGTCCTGGTATGCCGTTCTAAAGAGCTTGGATCTTATCCCAAGAGCAATTGGAAGCACTAGAGGCTTTTAAATAAGGTCAGTTTTTAATAGGACTAGATTTGCATTTAGAAAGCCCTTTGGCTGGATTGTGGAAAGTAGATTAGAGGCAACAAGCCAGGTGGCAGGCAGGCCAGTGAGAAGGCTACTGCAGTCTCACAAGGTAAGAGATGGGGAGGGCTGAAGCCAGGGCACTGGCACAGAGAAGGGGACAGCTGGAAGCATGTCGGAGGTAGAATGGGCTGCATTGGTAACTCATGAGATGCTAGAGATAAAGAAGGTACAGCCTTAAATGACAGATGTTTCTAATTTTGGGGATGCCAGTGACTGAAAAGAGGATTCCTGAAGGGAGAACTGGGCTGGGAGAGAAAAGAAATTAACGTGTTCCTCAGAAACAGTGCTTGTTTGGAAAGCGAGGTACTGTGCTAACACAGAGAAATAGAGACAGTCTCTAACTTATCACCAGGCTAGATTCCAACTGTTTATAAATTTCAATTGCTTATAAATTGAAATCTATTTTCCCAAAGAAACAACACTATAGATCCTGATTGGACCTAAAGGCTATGGACTCTCCAGCGACCACAGAGTACAGTATCATTTCTACAAGAGGGAGGACAGTATTGTAAAAGCCCTGGGCACATGGGGGGAAAGGCTTAGGACCTAGATCCAGGTCCGCCACTGACTAGCCTCATCATCTGCCTCCTTAGTTTCTCTATCGATAAAATGAAGGTTGAAAGAAATGCTCTGCTTACCTGGGAGGGTTGTTGTAAAGCTCGGGGAGACGGTTTATAGGAAAATATTTTGTATACTGTAATATGTCTTTTAAAGGTAAAATTTGAAAGCAGCCATTCAGTTATCTGATACTCCTAAGGGGTAAATGATTCTGGGTAGCTGGGTTTGAAACATGGTGGAGAGTTTACTCCTTTAAGCATGAAGGTAATTTTTTCTGAGATTCTAACCAGTTTTTAGGCATGGAAAGCTTTCCAAAATATTACTTCTGTTACAGAGCACACTGAACTCAAGACTTGTTGAGTAAATTGCACAGTTAATGTGGTGACGTTATCCTCACGTGACCACTCCTTTTCATTCTCCTCTACTCCCTTCATCTTTCAGATCTCTTAAATGTGGAAGAGCCCAAGGAGTTAAGCATTAGACCTATTTACTTCTCTATCTGTGTTCACTTCCAACATGATCTCATGCAGTCCCATGGCACTAAATTCCATCCATATATTGATGACTTTCAATTTTACATCTTCAGTTTTACTACTTTCTTACGCTTCAGTATCATAAATCCTACTGCTTATTCAACATTTTCCTTATATGTCAACTAAGTATCCCAAATTTAACATGTCCAGAATGATTCTTAGCCATACTCCAACTATAAAACCCACTGCCCTCTCAGACTACCTAATGTCAATCAATGGCAGCACCAGTTGGCCGTTTGCTCTGACATCCTTGGAGTCAGCCTTGACCCCCTTTTCCTCACACTCTGTATCCGATCATCAATACTGCCTTCAAGATCAATTCACACTGTAACCGCTTCTCACCATCTTCACTGCTACCTCCCTAGCCAAACAACCATCATTTGTCCTATAGATTATTGTAAGAGCCTCCTAATGTTCCCTCTTGTAATCTATTCCCCAACAAGCATCCAGTATGGCCATATTTGTAAAGCATGTCACCCCTTTGCTCAAAACCCTCCAAAGACTTAGAATAAAATCTGAAGTTTTTTTCATGATCTAATAGGCTGTGGTAATCTGACCAACCTCTACTCCTAGGACACAGCATGAATCTTGGCTCAGAGCCTATGTTCATATGTTTCGTTTCCCTGAAACTCTCCTCTGATACCTACAAGGCTCACACTCTCACTTCATCCCATTTCTCTGCTCAAATCTCATGTTATCAGAAAAACCCCTCTGCCTTCCTTCAAAAGCAGTGCCACCACCCTCCAACTCCATCATTCTCTCTTCCACTGCTGGGCTTTATTTCACTCAACAGCATTTTAACAACACCTGCACATTATTTGTGTATTTGTATATATTTCCATGGTACATGTGGTTCATGGATTGCTGCCAGTCCGCAAACTGTTACCAGTCTGCAATGAGAAAAAGAAAAAAATCCTTTAAAACTTATTTAGCAATTTGACAGATGAAGTTTATGTCTGTAGATTTAATAATAAAAAGTTAGGTCTTGTGCTTTGCATTTATTTTTTTCAAAATATCAGTCGGTAAGAGATTGGAAAATTTCAAAACAGCCCTGAAGAGATAGGAAAAGTAAAAAACAGGAAAAAAAAACAAAAAAAAAAACAAAAAACCAGCCCTCCACCGAAGGTTGTGCAAAAAGGGCTGGTTTACTTCACCCCCTGGATTGTGAGTTCCAAGACAGCACGATTACATTTATCAAATATTTACGAAGCATCTGCTACGTCCCTGGTCCTGTACTGATCTCTGGGGTCCAAACTTAAATAGAACATAGACAATGCCCTCTTGGAACTCACAGTTCATTGAAGGACAGAAATGCAAAAATCCAATGGCAGTAATATCAAACTCCAGCAGTGCAGACAAGATACATACCATTCAAAACTGACAAGTTTCTATATTTTCACACCTGAAAAAAAATAACCAACAGTGCAAGTGTGTAATTAACAGGGAATAAGTGCTCACAGAGAGATTTATGGGGGAGTTCCTGGGCTACACTCGTATATGTCTCTCTCCCAACTCAAGTACTTTCATGCTTCTTCTCTTAGCATCATTGTGCATATTATATACCTATGTGTTCATGTGTTCATTGTTCACCTCAGTGGTACTCCATGGATCAGAGCCTATTTGTTACCAGGCTCAGACAAGGTAACTCATGTCCATTCTTTCTGCCATTCACACACATCGCATCCATGGTCCATGTCCAGAGAGGAATTTTCTGTTTCCTGTGTCGGTCTGGCAAAGGGGGAGAGCTCCTGCTAAGTGGCAGAGGTTGTAAGCAGGATGCAGAAGGACAAATCACTGCTGAAATCCAAAAGCCTACAAATATATGACAATGCCAGACTGTAGCTGGGAAACTTTTGTTTACTTCATGTTCTCTGGACCACAGTAAAGAAAAAAAATCACAATTCCTCCTAGTACTATCTCATGGAACAGGGTATCTCATTCCACTGAAAACGAAGTCACCTCACTCTCTCCACTGCAAGCGTTGAGGTACTTGAAGGTAGGTCACCCAGCTTCCATAAGTTTCTCCATCTCCCAAACACGCAACACACATTTAGTACAGTGCCACGCAACCTGAGGACCCTCAACAATCAGGTATTTTAACACTTGTTTAAATTCTGTTGCTTTCCAAAAAAATGATTTGAGATCATTAACAATCAAAAAGATAGAAATAAGGATTTATTGATCAATTCATGTTGCATAGCCTTTTGATGATTTAATCTTCACAGTGGCCCAGGAAGGGAAGAAGGGTATGCTCATTTTACAAATGAGGAACTAGGGTAAGAAAAGCTAGGTGGAGAGACCAAGCTTCAGATCATGTTGGTCTTATTCCAGGGCTATGGACTTAAGTAGGGCCCTGGAAAGCAAAATAGGAGGAAAATATGAAAATAATAAGGACCATTAGAATAGCTACAACTACATTATAATTGGCTACAAATGATTTTTGTTTCAAAATACCTAATAGCTAAGGCATCACAAAAAAGGAGGAGGAGGAAAAAAAGAAAAAGGAGGAGGAGGAAGAGAGGAAGAAGAGAACAGAGGGAGGGAAGGGAGGAAGAGGACAAAGAGGAAGCTAATTTTCCTAACATCTATATCAGAAAAAGAGAAAGCACTCAGTTTCTCAAGGTAAAATTTCTCCCATAAAACTTTAAATAAAAGATAATAAGCTGAAGAAAAATTGTGGCTGTCAACAAATGTATCCATTTGTTCAACATTTGAGTGTCTTATACATGTGGCATCAGGCCAGATGCTGAAGTTCTCGGGATATAAAGGCAAACAAGAGTTCCTGGTCTCACAGAGCTTAGACTTCTAAAACAAACACCAGGGCTATGTCTCTTCTCAATAACATTAATGTTATTTTCAAATAACAGTTCTTGAAATCAAAATATTTGAATCTCCATAATATTACGGGAATAATGATGAATGGGCTTCAGTGAGATCTCTTGGTGAGTTCTTAAGCTAATAAAGCCAAAGGACATAGAATTTTGTAGGAGCTAATTTGACCCAAAGCTAAAATATAGAGCAGTGGATAGAAACCATGTCCCTTTACCCTATTTTCCACAGATAGTACATTTCACAGCCTTGCTTAATTGAGGTCATAGCCCTGACTCTTACCCATGAACAGGGTTTTCTGTGTTGCTGATGGAAGGAGAATCCATTTTGTTTTAGAAGCCAAATTAGTGGCTAGAACTGTTATCAAGCTCTGAAACTTGAGAATCCAAATCAATTTCATTTAAATGGTTTATAAGCAAATTCACACTAAAATTCCTCATTTCTCGGGGCGCCTGGGTGGCGCAGTCGGTTAAGCGTCCGACTTCAGCCAGGTCACGATCTCGCGGTCCATGAGTTCGAGCCCCGCGTCGGGCTCTGGGCTGATGGCTCGGAGCCTGGAGCCTGTTTCCGATTCTGTGTCTCCCTCTCTCTCTGCCCCTCCCCCGTTCATGCTCTGTCTCTCTCTGTCCCAAAATGAATAAACGTTGGAAAAAAAAAAAAAAAATTCCTCATTTCTCTTTTGCTACTTTAGTTCTCTCCCATCGTTACCCCAACCAAAACACACAACAGGATAAAAAATATTTTATAGTACTGCCTAAGAAATGGAGCTTTGATTGGATTAGGACATTGTGATCATTGCCTCCTTCATTTTAGGGGGATCCCTTCCCTCTATTACTCCATACTTCAGTTTACTACTGAACTAGAACTAAAATCACTCATTCACTAAATAGTAAATGAGTACTTAATGTGTACCAGGCACTATACTAGTGCTAGAGATGCCTTCAGGAAGCTTACTATCTAATGGAAGAACTGGGCAAGCATGCAATTAAAATATGATAACCAAGTTTCTGTAACAGAAATGGAACTAAGCTGTGGAGCCCAAAGAGAGAACGTAGTGATGATTGTTATATATTGTACAATGATCATACCATCACAATAAAAAGTGGGATATAGAACAGATGTTATAAAATCTTACATTTTCAACAAAAGAAAGCATGTTTATTTCCTTGCTCCCTTCCTGCCTTTATCTATGTTCAGATATAGTTGAATTCCCTAGGATGCTTATAATTTTTATTTTTATTTGCTATATATTTGGAATGTCTATGTATTGCTGTTTTATAATTATCACATAATAGCCTTCTAAATCAATTTATTATAATCTTCATATCAATTTCTCCATTGTTGGATACTTAGATTATATCTAAAATCTCTCTAGTATAAATGAACGATAGTAATCATCTTCTTTTTTCCTTTTATTATATTTCCCCCCCAGGATAAGTTCACAGAAACAAAATTCCAAATTCCAAATGTCTAAACATTTTATAATTATTCATTCACATTTGCCATATTGCTTTCTAAAGGTTTGTATTCATCTATCGTGCCACTGTTAATGGGTGTAGATAACTGCAATCTTGAGCAGTAAGTTTTCCAAATTATTGGTACTTTAATAGGTATAAGAATACAAGTTCTTTGCTAAACTAGTATGGTTTAATAATTCCCAAAACTTTTATATATTCATCTTTTGAGGATCTTCAGATTTTTTAACTTGTATGTAATCTTTTCATAATTAAGATATTATTATTATGTTAGCTATAAATATTTTCTCATGATACACTGATACCCTTTTTTTTTCTTGAACAGATATTTATCTCAGATGGCCAAATGGGACTATCTATAACTCTGATTTAACATAATATCTCAAAACCTACATCACTCCAGAATGTAATATTCATTTCCATTTTATGTTATACTCTCTGACTAGGTTTTTAATGGTGTTTACTATTCTCTAATTAATATGTAATAATTTTTACTGTATATGTTTGGTCCAAGAAAATTTACTTAACCTCCTTGTACCCAAATATTTTTGATTTTCCCTTATTTCTTATGTAAAAAGTTGCATAGAGTTTGTGTTGTAAAATGTTTTCTTTATATGTATTTCTCTTTTTTCTTTTTGGTATTTCTTTTACTATTTTTTTTTAAATTTTTTTTTTCAACGTTTTTTATTTATTTTTGGGACAGAGAGAGACAGAGCATGAACGGGGGAGGGGCTGAGAGAGAGAGAGACACAGAATCGGAAACAGGCTCCAGGCTCTGAGCCATCAGCCCAGAGCCCGACGCGGGGCTCGAACTCACGGACCGCGAGATCGTGACCTGGCTGAAGTCGGACGCTTAACCGACTGCGCCACCCAGGCGCCCCATCTTTTACTATTTAAGAGGTTTTCAGGGTACCTGGGTGGCTCATCGGTTAAGCATCAGACTTTGGCTCAGGTCATGATCTCACAGTTTGTGGGTTCAGGCCCCACATCGGGCTCTGTGCTGACGGCTCAGAGCCTGGAGCCTGCTTCAGATTCTGTGTCTCCCTCTCTCTCTCTCTGCCCCTCTCCCACTCTGTCTCTTGCTCTCAAAAATAAATAAAACATAAATAAATAAATACATACGTACATACATACATATATACATACATAAATAAGAGGTTTTCCATTTTTGTTCTAAGAGCTACCATTGTATAATGCTTTTTTAATCTTTTTCCTTCACTCCCTTCTATTTTGTTTTTCACCTTTAAATCTATCCCTGGGGGAACCTGGTTGGGTGAGTCCATAAGCATCTGATCCTTGATTTCATCTCAGATCATGATCTCAGGTTATGAGATCAAGCCAAACATCAGGCTCTCTGCTGAGCATGGAACCTGCTTGAGATTCTCTCTCTCCCCTTTTGCCCCACCTTCCAGGCTCTAAATAGATAGATAGATAGATAGATAGATAGATCGATCGATCCTCTCTCAGATTACCTATGGTTCAATTATCAAGCTTTTTTTCTTTAATTTTGTCTTTTTTTCTTTCTCTTCTCCTGTGTTTTAGTTATGCTACTTCATAGTATTATCCTACATCAATTTTTGGCTTTAGATCTTCATCTGAAATCTACAATTAGATATATTTAATGCTCACCAATGTGCCAAACTTACCCTAGTCATAGCTCCCTTGAATGAAGTTCATCCTCTATTACGATTCCTCAGAAAGTGCTCATAAACACACTATTTCCTAAGTTCTTACATGTTTAAAACTGTTTTCCCTTAGCCTTCATTTTTAATAAGTGCAAGTTGACCGGATATAAAATCTTACACTAACACTTTATTTCCTTAAGTCCCTTGAAAAGAGTGTCCACTATTGTCTTTGTATTTTGCTGTTGAGAATAGGGATGCCCTGAATTTTTCCATTAAATGACTTTGCCTTTTAATCTGGAGGCCTATATTTTAAAATGTGCCGTTAAAGGGGCACCTGGGTGGCTTAGTCGGTTAAGTATCTGACTTTGGCACAGGTCATAATATAGAGGTTTGTGAGTTTGAGTCCTATGTTGGGCTCTGGACTGACAGCTCAGAGCCTGGAGCCTGCTTCAGATTCTGTATCTCCCTCTCTCTCTGCTCCTCCCCTGCTCATGCTCTGTCTCTCTCTCACTCTCTTTCAAAAATTAATAAACATTTAAAAAATAAAATTACAAAATATAAAAAATGTGCTATTAAAGACTTTGAGCCAGAGTTGACTATTCTGGGTCAGTTTTCCCAAGTATGTAATCTTTTCAATATACAGGTTTAGGTCTTTTTTCTTAGAAGTTTTCTTTGATTATAATTTCAAATATTTGTTCTGTTCCATTGTCTTAATTTTCTAGAAATTCCAATTATAGATAGTTTGAATCTTCTTTACCTATCTTCTAGATCTATTACAATTTGTTTCTACAATTTAAACTTCTACTTGTTATTATTTTCTTGGCTCCTTTCTTTCCTTTCCATACTCCTCTTCCTATATTTTCAGTTTAATCTATTCTCCTTAAGCACCTTGAATTTTATCTTCATTTCTGAGAAGATTTTGTCTCTTCTTTCAAATTCTTTTTGAGTTTATTCAATAAAAATCTCCTCTCTTTTTGGATGTTCTGTCCATATTAATTCTGGGCTTTTGAATTTTTGATTTGAGGAAGATTTTCATATCTACTTGCTTAAGGATATTCAATTCAGGTTGGGGTAATGTGTTATAGCTTTCCTGTGCTCCATGATTGGTTTGGGGGAGGAATTTTCTTTTCTGGTTTTCTTCTCATCTATTAGATTCCGTTTCCTATTAATTTTTCAATGTCATTTATTTTCCTGACCTGCAATAATTGGTTTATGTAGGCAGAAGTGATGGCTTTAGATGCCTTACCAAATCTCCTAATTCAAGAGTACCCTCTTCTGCTACAGTGAAGTTGGTTTAACAATGGTCCCTAAATCAAAGGTTACTTTTATTTGGATGTGCATAAGAGTGTGTCTTCTGATTTTATGATCATCTTTTGCTTCTGTAGTATGTTTTATTTACATAGCTTGTTCTCTTCTTTCCGTTTACGACCAAGCCTCCAAGAAACATCTCCTCCCTCCAAACCATTCCCTCCTTCCCAAAAGCAGTGACTTCTCAAACTGCTGCTCTTAGTCCCATGTACTTAAAATTCTCTAATTTTTTAAATTCTCCAGTAACCAGTATTCCAATGCATATGTCTCAGACCCATTCTCAGTATTTTCCCACTAAGGGTAGCTCTGGTTCTTTATAAGGGCAATTTCATTTGATTCCACCATTGTTAGGATCCCCCACCCCAACTCTTCCTTCTTTTTGATGCAGTCTCTACCTACCTCTTCTCTAGCACAGACTTCAGAGTGTTCCTGGGCATTGGAATATTGATTTCCTTATGTATTAGTTTCCTACTTCTGCTGTGTCCTATAACACAGAATCTTGGTGGCTTAAAACAATACATAGTTCTCATCTTATTGTTCTAGAGGTCAGAAGTCCAGAGTGGGAAGCCTTGAACATTTTCCCAAGAAAAAAGACCAGATGAATTCTGGGAGCTGTGGAGATTCTGGAGATATATGAGAGGTTCATGGAGGCTTTCATGAGCCTCTTCCTGTACTCTCCTAGTACAGGAAGCTAAAATGTCCTGAATAATCACCCAAATCCTCAGAAGAGGCATAAAGAAGGAATAGAATGCATTATTTTCTTTAAAAAAAATTTTTTTTAACGTTTATTTATTTTTGAGACAGAGAGAGACAGAGCATGAATGGGGGAGGGACAGAGAAAGAGGGAGACACAGAATCGGAAGCAGGATCCAGGCTCTGAGCCATCAGCCCACAGCCCGACGCGGGGCTCGAACTCACGGACCGCGAGATCATGACCTGAGCTGAAGTCGGATGCTTAACCGACTGAGCCACCCAGGTGCCCCAAATGCCTTATTTTCCAAAGAGCTGACAAAGATCCAAGCCTTGGCTCAAAATGACCAGAGCATTTATCACCATCTAAGATGTTATATAATTTATGTATTGACATGTATTATTATAGTCTCTTACTCTCCACTAAAATGTGAAGTTCTATAATGTTTTTGTCTATCTTAATCACAGACATGCCCTGACAGCCTAGAAGAGTGCCTGGAATATGGTAATTATGCACTCAACAGACACTCACTGAATGATGATGATGGCTCTATCTTGCCCTGGTGACCTGGCCTCATCTATCACTCTTCTCTTGTTCTCTATACTCCAGCCATGCTTGCCTTCTGGCTGTTTCTCAAATGCATCACTCTCATTCCTCCCTCAGTCCTTTTGTGCTTGCTTTCCCTTCACCTAGAACAGGCTTTGCCCATATTTCCACATGGCTTATTTCCCTACTGCATTCAGAGAATACTTTCCAGACCCCCCTGCTGAGTGTGTGCTCTGTTATACCATAATCCTATTCACCAAATACCCATTTCCCTCTCTAAGGTTCTCTACCCAATGGGGCAATAATAAAAGTCAGGAGCTTAATTTGCTTTCCTCAAAGAAATGTAAACAGAAGTGATGCGTGCTACCTCCAAGAAGAAGCCTTAAGAACCAGCCAATGGTTTATTGTATTTCTTTTCTCTCTGCCACCATGACAAGAAATATCCCTGATTGAGACTGCTATTAGTCTGAATCCTGCAATAAAAATGTGGACCAGGGGCGCCTGGGTGGCGCAGTCGGTTGAGCGTCCGACTTCAGCCAGGTCACGATCTCGCGGTCCGTGAGTTCGAGCCCCGCGTCAGGCTCTGGGCTGATGGCTAAGAGCCTGGAGCCTGTTTCTGATTCTGTGTCTCCCTCTCTCTCTGCCCCTCCCCTGTTCATGCTCTGTCTCTCTCTGTCCCAAAAATAAATAAACGTTGAAAAAAATTAAAAAAAAAAAATGTGGACCAGGGGTGCAGCAAACCCATGGTAGACATGTTGCAGGAGTGAGGAATAAGCTTCTTATTACAAGTTACTGATATTTGGAGCATGTTTGTTACTACATCAGAACTTATCCCTTTACCCTACATGGCATTTATCATCACCTGAAATTATAATATGCTTTTATCTGATTACTTGTTCAGGATCTCCCACTGGAATGTAAGCTCGTAAGGGTAAGGACTTCGTCTTTTTTATTATACTGCCATCACTTAAAATAGTACTGTAGAAGCTCCATAAATATTTATATAATTTACTAATGAAGCTTTATGCTTAAGGGTAGCTAGTGCTAGTGGCTCCAACATGTATCTATACTGTGCGTATAGATAGATTGGAGCTGCTAGGTCTCTCTCTCAAGAGAAAGAGTATATAGAGAGAATGCTAACCCAACAGTATCTTCCCATCCCAAACTTCATGCCCCACGCTGGTGTAAATGGAGTAGTGTATCTGGATAAATTCATCCCTGACAAGGGGCAGGCAAGAGAAGGTGCCCATCCCACTCTAATCCACACCAATAAGAGAAGGTATAGTTATTGTACCTGGGAGTGTCCTCCTACCTAAGATCCTCATTTTTACTTGAGCCAAGCTCTCCTCCCTGATTTTTCCTTTTATATAGGGACATAAAAATACCACATGGGGCATAGAGTATGCTATCTTTGCTTCAGGCCTGTTTTTTATTAATGGTGTTGGGGAATATCAAAGTCTCTCTTCCTTACTTGCAACAAGGTTAGTAGTTCTCAAGGAAGTTGTTGGGATTCAAGGAAGGATGAAAGGAAGGGAGGGGAGGAAAGGAAAGGAAAGGAAAGGAAAGGAAAGGAAAGGAAAGGAAAGGAAAGGAAAGGAAAGGAGAGAGAGAAGAAAGAGAAAGAAAGATAGAAGGCAACATCAATTTTGTTTAATCTAAACCCTAACAAGAGAAAATTGCTTGTTTACTTAATGTAATTATAGAGGCTAAACTTATAAGGCCTCAGGAGAGACAGTGAAAAATAATCTATCCTTCCCCCCCTTTCCCACAAAATCCCATACTCATGTTCAAAATGTTCTATACCCTCCCTTCCAAGGGACTGACATCCTCCACTGCTCACTCCCAGTGACAGGGAACCAACTCTCCCAACCAATCTTTGGAGAGTTGTGACTGCTAGAATTGTCTTCCTTGAATTTAGCTAAAATCTATGCTCCAGACTGTTTCATACATCATCCCTACCTCTAATCCCTGACACCATAATCAGTCTGATCCCTCCCTGTGGGCCAACTGTTAGGCGAACTGGAGGAATCAACTTCACTTTCCCAGAGAAAGGCACCTCTAAAAAGATACTTTATAAAATAAGTAGTAGTAAGTCATGTGAAGAAGAAAGAAACCTTGTAAAAGGCAAAGGGAATGGTACATGCTTCTGCCCAGAAACAAGTAATAGTGTGGCAAGTTCCAAGGACTGAGAGACATTTAATGTTGCAGGAATACTGTTTCTGTAGGGAAGAAAGGGGAAGGCAAGGAATAAGCCTAAAGAGGTAGGATTATAAAGGTGTTTTTTTTTTTAATATTTATTTATTTTTGAGAGAGAGAGAGAGAGAGAGCGCACGCAAGTGGGGGGAAAGGCAGAGAGAGAGGATCCAAGGTAGGATCCGTGCTGACAGACAAGAGCCCAAGGCAGGGCTTGAACCCATGAACCACGAGATCATGACCTGAGCCGAAGTCGGACGCTTAACCAACTGAGCCACCCAGGCACACCTGGATTATAAAGGTATTCATAGCTACTTTTAAGAAGTTTGGATTTTATCCTATGAACACCAAGTCCTGTTTAAAGTACAGGAGTAACTTGATATACATTTTAGGAAGATCACCTTCACCATAATGTGGAGAATAGACTAGATGAGAGTAGGATATAAGACAATTAGAAGAGACCTTTTAGGGGGGAGGAGCCAAAATGGCGGAACAGCATGGAAGCTTTTTGTGTGTCTCACGTCTGTGAAATACAGCCAGACCAACACTAAACCATCCTACACACCTAGAAAATCGATTGGAGGATTAACACAACAATCTGCACAACCTGAACCACAGAATTCAGCAGGTACGCTACACGAAGAGCTGAACTTGGGGAGCAAGAAGAAGAGACCTTTTAGGAAGCTCTTGTAGCAATTAGGGTTCAAGATGATGGTGGCCTGGACAAGGAAAATAGCAATGAGAGAGACAGAAGTTGATAGAAATAAGGATACTTGGGAGCTAGAATTGACACAACTTTTATTCTCTGTGAGAATGACACTCTTATACAGAAATTCTCTCAGAGTCTTAGTGTATATTTCGTTGGGTCAAAAGCCTGACATTCACTCTTCAAGGCTGGTGTTTCTGTACTATTTCCTCACCTCTCTTGGGCTTCAGTTCCCTGACTACTGTTTGTTCATTCTATCCAAATCAGTCCAGATGCATTCTCCTTGGCAAAGGAAAACAAACACAGGAAGTGAGGACTCTGCTGCTCTGTCAGGGTAACATGTCCCTATCAGTATTCACATAATTGACAATGAGCCAGAATAAGACTCTATGTGGGAGGGTGATGGTTGTCAAAAAACAATTTACAGAACACAAAAACATAAAAGTATTTTTCTTTTATATTTCGAACAATGCTTCAGCATACAGATAAAAGATTACCAGATGTTATGTAAATTTAACAGTGTTTGGGCTTCTTTCATCTCAGTTCCAGGAGACAGTAGAGGGACATGGGTATCATAGACCTGGATCTGAATCTCAACTATATTCTCTTAAAAGCAGTGTGACCCTGGACAAGTCATGTAACTTCTTTTCTCCTGTGAAAAGCAGGGTAATAAGCCAGCTCATTATAATTGAGACAACTAATGAAGAGAAAATGCTGAGCGTAGTGCCTGCTGTCCAACAGACCTCAGTAAACAGTGGGAATGGTGGTCACTGTTGATGATAACTGCAAGGTTAAGTCATTTTCAAAGATCCACTATACTTAATACCAAGAGCATAAGATTGTGCCAAGCCAAGATCTTCTTAATTTTCCTGGAGTCAACTCTAGGTAGACTGAGGTGTGTTTTCTTCGCTCTCTGAAAGTGGCCTAGCGCTTTCACAGGTGTGGCTGGTCTTGAGGACAAGTGAGCCTCAGCCCTGGCCTGCGCACCTGAGATATGTCCCAGGTGTGTCTCATGGTACCACCATGGCGTAGGCTTCTCTCTGCCTTCATAAGTGGACTGATTCTCTACTAGGACTTTAGCTATTATCCTCATCACCTTTTCCTGAACTCCTAGGTCCCCTGACAAGTTACACCATCCTTCAGCTCCCTCTCAAAAAATCCCCCGCCTCTCATTTCCTTAGGGGCCCATCATCTATTTCATCTTCTAAAGCTCCAGTTTCATAGCCTTTTCCCTGGGAGAAAAAACTGGCTATGGGGTTAGCATCCATAGGTATTGAAGATTTAAGAGACCAGAGAGCATAAAGCTTCAGTAAAGTAACACTGTGTTCGGAATTACCCTAACTTCATTCTAACTCTGTTCTCTTGGAGGTGACGTAATGGAGTGAAGAGCCCTGACTTGGGAATTATGCAGACGTGTTCAATTCTACTTATGAACTCTGAGACCTCCCTGAACCTATTTACTCATTTGAAAAATGAATAACAAGAGTACTTAGTACTTCATGGGTTCATTGTGAGAATTAAGTAAGACATTTAATGGGCTTAGTAGATCTCTTACATATTATGCACTTAACTAAAGGAAGCTTCTCCTATTTTATGATCATGACTCCTAGAATCATTGAACAGGTGGTTAGAGTCAGTCCTCTTTTTGGGGGGTGGGGGAGAAAGAGAGAAAGAGAGAGAGAGAGCAAGTGGGGTAGGGCTAAAGAGAGAGGGAGAGAAAGAATCTTAAACAGGCTCCACACCCAACTCAGAGCCTGACACAGGGCTTGATCTCACAACTGTGAGGTCATGACCTGAGTTGAAATCAAGAGTCAGACACTTAACTGACTGAGCCACCCAGGCACCCTGAATCCAGTCCTCTTAATGGCCTATAATTCACAACTCTTTTTTTATCCCCATAAGTTAAACATGATTTGACCTCTCTAAGGAAACGTCTATTAGCTTTGTCTGAAAGTTCTCTGCACCTCCATCTCTGTAAAAGCTCAAAGCAAAGATATCATTGCATACTAAACTAAAACCATGGCAGGGACAACTGGGTGGCTCAGTCGGTTAAGCGTGTGACTTTCGCTCAGGTCATGATCTCGCGGGATCCTGAGTTCGAGCCCCACGTCAGGCTTTGTACTGATAGCTCAGAGCCTGGAGCCTGCCTCAGATTCTATGTCTTCATCTTCTCTCTGCCCTGCCCCCTCCTCTCTCAATAATAAACATTAAAAGAAAAAACTTAAAAACCACGGCAACATGACTACAACTGTGTGCACATTACTGTTGACAAAGTACTCAATCTTCTTGGAACCTTACCACCACTCTGAGTAATAAACAGAGCAAGGGTCATCATGCCTGCTTAGAAAGAAGACCAAGAGAGGTTAGGTGACTTGCACAAGTTCACACAGCTAGAATAAGGCAGAACCAGGACCAGAATCAAGGTCTTATAACTTCCAGTAATGTCCCTTAACTCCTAAGTTTGAACTCCTCTACCTGGAATTGGCCAACTGTTTGGCCCAGGGCTTCTGGGTTTGGATGGCCTCATAGAAAGTATACAGGCCTACAGCCTGTATGCTGACCATGCTTGGCCTCTGGTTACACTGACAAAGCAGAAGAAAGAGGAGAGAAAGGAAAGGGAACAAGGAATTTCAAAACTCCAAAGACCTGAGCATGCCAACTCCTCATTCTAAATAAGAAAACCATCCCTCTCCTGAGGACACTCTGAATTCACAACAGACCCAAAAACAAAATGCAAAGGGGAAAATTAATTTAGGAGATGATTTGAAACAAGAGTATGGATTCATCATTGCTGGGTTTTCCTACCATCATTAATTCATTAACATTCATTGAACACCTACCATGAGGTACAGTCCATACTAAATTCTGGGAATCAGAAAAGGAAAATATGTAATTCTTATTTTGAGAACAATTAAATATACTCTGTCTGTCTGTCTGTCTCTCTCCCTCTCTCTCTCTCACACACACACACACAAATACACACTCATTTATATTTATGAGAAACATTAATTGACATGAGCAAAGCACTATAATTTACATATAAGCACTTTATATCTTAATTAACCCTGTGAGCATAGGCCCTGTTATTATCCCTATTTTATATATGAAGAAACTGAATCTCAAAGAACCTAAGGAATTTTCCCAGGGTCTAAGTAATATAGCTAGGTCTTGAAGCCAGGCAACCAAATTCTCATATCCATGCTCTAGCCTACTCTAATGGAAGGAGACAAACTCCTAAACAAAGAAGTTCCCCCCAAATATTTCAAAGGATGACAGGTGAGTTCCACCTGGCCAGTGAGGGACCCTAGAGCTGAGGATGGAGCCCACCGCACCTGAGAATGATGTTCTCTCAGGTTACAGACTTAATAGAAGGTATGAAAGAAATTCATGAGTGGAGCTGTTGGAATTCTGTGTCCACTGTCCAGGCAGTATCATATCTCTTCTCTGAATTTTTCAAAGCACCACTTCTTAATGAATCTGCAGCAGCCCCAGCCGGGGTGATTGCAGACAGGGCACTAAAGAAAGAAAAGCAGGAGTGAGAGGGAGGGGGTTGAGACAGCATGGAGAGACACTTTAGTTTCATTCCTATTGAATCTGTTCTTTATCTTTCAAAGCTGGAACAAGCAATCCAATCCATACAGCCTTTTCCCCCCTCCAATAAATTGCATTTAAAAAAAAAATCAACTGGTGCAGGATTTATTGATCTGAATTGACAGTGAACCGCACAAATTCATACAAAAGAGTTTTCTCATTACAGAGTCATTTAAAGGACTTGTTAGTTCAGAGCATTCATTGTAAAGTTCACCTACAGTATTTTTTTTTAAAAAGCCAAAAAATGTATAAAATTGAGCCTGCGCTATGTTTTTATTTCTGTCAATTGGATTTTTTCAGCATATTCTTTCAGCCATGTTCTCTTCAATTTGGTAGACAAAACCAGAAGGCACAACCTTGGCAAATTTTTTTTCCAAGAGGCAGCAACCAAAAACCAGGGGTTTTAGCCAGTCAAAACTTGAAACTGAGTGCTAGAACTGATCAAAAGCAGTCTCTATGGAAAAGTGTGGTTTTGTCTGCAGGTCCCCCTCCATGTGGAAATGAAGTAGTTTGTCATCAAGGGTGGTTTGTTGGGTTTCTCAGCCTTCATATGGAATGTCACTCTACCATCTGCTCTTCTAGCTTTTGCCAAATGGAAAGCTCTGCCCCCAGCCACATACACTAAGGCTTATCAGACAGTTTCAGTCTGATCAGTCATAGTTTGGCCCCTAACAGAAGCCTCCAAGTATGTAGAGTAGATATTCATACTACAAAAACATTCCTTTAGGCATTTTGCCACAGGGTCAAGAAACAACCAGAGGCTCCACAAACAATCACTGATTTGTCCTGAGTTGTCCTTCAATGACATTACCACTGTTTTCATGGAGGGATCCTAGCAGGAATATCCATTCTACTTATTGCTACATTTGTCAGAAGAAGAGTTAAGGACACAGACTCCAAAGTCAAGCTGTCTGGGTGTCATTTTTGGCTCTCCCACCTACTAGTTGTATGTCCTTGATGAGTTATTTAATCTCTTAGGTTAAATATATATACATACCTACACACACACACACACACACACACACACACACACACTTACAGGAGCTCCTAGTTCAATAAATGCAAGTTATTAGACTTAATCGTGCTTATAAAAGCTCTTGTGTAGGACACTGTATATTCAACTATTATATGTCTCTAATATTAGGTCCTCCATGAGTTTTTTTTTAAGAATTCAATGTAAAGAAAATAGAGTATCTACCAAGCATCATAGCTTTGTCACATTGAAGAGCTCTGTAATCTAACCTAGTTCCCATTTTGCCTTTATAGAAAGGAATCTCAAATCTAAATGTGATGATAGCTTGTATTTGATTCCTCATGGCTAATATATTTATTTCACCTCCCTAATACTAGGATTTGATGCCCTGCTGTAGAATGCTTCAAGGTCATTTTGGGAAGAATCTACTTGACTGTTAGTTTCTTAGTTGCAAAGTGCCTACCATTCCTATTTGTATACACCATATCTAAGCATAGAGAACAAAATAGGTGTTCATAAATATCTATCAATTTTCATGTTTGAGAAAATTTAAGAAAACAAAAGACACTCAAAAGACAGAGCTTGAATTAGCATTAATATTGTTCAAGGGGAAATGAAAGCAATTTGTGCCTTCCTCAAAACCTTCCTGTTTATTGCAATAAAAACATGTTTTTACTATAAAGAGTTCAAGTAATGAGTTACTTGAGGGTCTTCATCTTATTAATCTTTCTTTCCTCACATCTAGCCTGGTGGTTAACACATTTGTGGTAAAGGTAATGAAAATATATATATAAAATTTTAAAAAATGACTATGAGTAATGGTTGGTTAGTAAACTCCCCAGAATGAAATAAAACTTACACTTCACATCAGGCACATCACATTATAATGACTCAGTGGATGCGGTTAGAATGAGTTCAAGCCATTCTTAGTTAATCTAAGAGAAAGATAAAGAGGAAGATAATAGGAAAAAGGGAGCAGGAAGCTGTCTCTGACCACATTTGTTCAGTCAATAAATATTTCTTAAGCACCTTCAATATGCCAAGCATCGTTCTAAACACAGCATTACAAGAGTGAATGAGTCAAAGGATCTGTTCTTACAGAGCTTTGGCCCCAGTGGAGACAAAATAAACAAGGAAACAGAGGAATAAATAAGATAAGCTTGGATAATAAATGCTATGAGGAAAATGAAACTGGATAACATGATGAAGAATAACTGATATGTAAACGTGGGTAATTTTAGATAGGGAGTCTACAAAGGTCTCCTGGTCTCTATTTGAGCACTTCTTTAAAAAAAATTTTTTTAATGTTTTATTTTATTTTTTGAGACAGAGAGAGACAGAGAGTGAGCAGGGGAGGGGCAGAGAGAGGGGGAGACACAGAATCTGAAGTTTAGTTATTTATTTTGAAAGAGAGAGAGAGAGAAAACAGGGGAAGGGCAGAGAGGGAGAGAGAGAATCCCAAGCAGGCTCTGCAATCATCAGTGTGGAGTTCAACGTGGGGCTTGATCCCATGAACCGGGAGATCATGACCTGAGCTGAACCTCCAGTAGTAGGAAGACACCCTCTGGACTGGCTGGAGAATAAGTGGAGCCGTTACCTTGTCCCAATTCCTCTCACTGCAGTTCAGAAAAAAACCTAGAGAATGCTGACCTGGGCCAATTCCTGATCACTGGTGAATTATAGGCAGATGTGACCCAGGAACAGCCCTATGGAAGAAACGTGCAGGACCAGCCATGTGGGAAGGACATAGAGCTACTAAGCTCTTGGAGCATGTCTTTCTCACTGCACCTCTAGGTACTTGCCACTTTAGAGTGAGTTCAGTGTGCTGTGCTGTGCTGTCTGCACAGGGCCCCCACATGGGGCTCGAACCCACAAATGGTGAGATCATGACCTGAGCCAAAGTCAGAGGCTTAACCGACTGAGCCACCCAGATTTTTATTCGAACAATTTTGATTATAATATCATTGGGCTATGACAATCTCTCCTACATTTATCTCTCAAATCTGCAACTTAAGTATGATAGATCATAGTCTCAAGTACCTACCTGTAGGACTCAAAAAATTTTGCTGGATTAAAATTTTTTTAATGTTTGTTTATTTTTGAAGGGGGTAGAGGGGCAGACAGAGGAGACAGAGGATCTGAAGCAAACTCCACCAGAGCGCCTGATGTGGGGTTCGATCTCACAAACTGTGAGATCATGAGAGCTAAAGATGGACACTTAACTGACTGGGCCACCCAGGCGCCCTGGATTAAAAAAATTTTAAGGGAGTATTTACTCTACTTGGAGGACACTAAAGAAGGAAAAAAAAATTTTTTTTCATGGGAGGGAAAGAGGGGTTGAATCAGGACAAGCTTCAGAAGCAGGGTAAGGAAAGGCACAGAAACAGGAAATTACATACCATATTTAGGAAACAACTGTAGTTTAGGGGTAGCATGGCTGGGGTAGGTACTAGAAGGTTCATTGGTAGAGGCTGGTTGTAGCAAGGTTGTGAAAAGACATGATTGCCATGTTTGGACTTTCTCCTTCAGGCAATGTGGGAGCCGTCAGAGATTTTACAGCAAACAAGGTCTCTGGAAGGCAGAAAAATCACCCTGGCAGCTGAGAAAGAGATCAAAGAAAGGGAAAGAGAGGTGCCTGGGTGGCTCAGTCCCTTAAGTGTTCAACTTCAGCTCAGGTCATGATCTCGGAGTTCGTTGGTTCGAGCCCCGCGTCAGGCTCTGTGCTGACAGCTCAGAGCCTGAAGCCCACTTTGGATTCTGTGTCTTCCTCTCTCTGTCCCTCCTCCACTTGCACTGTGTGTCTCTCTCTCAAAAGTAAATAAACATTAAAGCATTGAAAGAAAGAAAGAAAGAAAGAGAAAGAAAGAAAGAAAAGAAAGGAAAGAAAGGAAGGAAAGGAAGGAAGGAAAGGAAGGAAGGAAGGAAGGAAGGAAGGAAGGAAGGAAGGAAGGAAGGAAGGAAGAAAGAAAGAAAGAAAGAAAGAAAGAAAGAAAGAAAGAAAGAAAGAAAGAAAGAAAGAAAGAAAGGGAAAGAGACAACAGAAGGGGAATCAAGACAAAAGTAGCTACAACGACCTAGTTGAGAAAAGAAGAGGTGCTGGGCTAGGCTGTGGCAGCATGGATAGAGGGATACTATGTAGATTCAAGAATATTAATGAAGGGCACCTGGGTGGTTCAGTCAGTTAAGTGTCTGACTCTTGATATTGGCTCAGGTCATTATCTCACGGTTCACAAGACTGAGTCCTCCGTCAGGCTCTGTGCTGAGGGTGGAGCCTGCTTGGGATTCTCTCTCGTCCCTCACCTTCTCATTCTCTCTCTCAAAATAAACAAACATATTTTTAAAAGAGATATGAAATAGAATCAATAGGATCAATAGAATCAGCTGTACCTGAACCAATTGCCTCTAGCTCAGAGGAACTGGAAAGGGTTGCTCAGCAGTTGCCAGCTCAGAGAACTTCATTTACTCATGGTTTGCCCATATGAGAGGTTGAGATACATAAAATGTGTTAAGAAAACCAATACCTTGAGCAAGTGGCAATTCTGTCAACAAATATGGAATCATTTTCCTTTCAGTTTATATGAGAGTCTGAACCAGGAAGAATCCAAAACACTTTTTGGGTCAGCAACCAGCATGGACTTTTACTCTCAGTTGGCCAGTTTGACATGGAGTCTTTTTATCTAAGAATGTCAGCCATGGAACTGTGCAGGCTAACTCCCATCTTCACAAGAAGAGTTTGTCTGCACAGCAGTGGTTTGCAACTTAATATTTTGCATAAAAATTCATGAGGTGCAGTATCCATTTCAGCTATGTTATAAAGTAGTAAAAGGAAGAGAGAGGGAGGAAAAGAAAAAGTTCAGCCCTGCACGCAGATAGGGTTCATTTTGAGTGATGATTGCGAGCCATCCTTGGAAATTACAGATGCTACTTGGTTCACTATTATTTTGCAGCATCTCCAGTAATCTTCCATGATCATTTATAACAGCATGTCTGATGACTTTCAAAACGTAACGGGAAAGGGTACTTCTGTGAAGCATGTCTACTCAAAGGAAAAATCAATCTTGGCTGCTGAGGGAGTGAACTTTGTACCACCACGATTAGACAGTTAGAGATTTCAACATATAAAAATAGGAATGGCAGGGGTCCAGTCCTCCGACGTATATGTGTGTATAATGTGTGTTCCAGTTGCTTGAACGGTTTGTGATTTCTCCTTTCATCCAAACAAAACACAACATGTGTCAAGAATCCAAATTGGCATACTCCAATAGAAAATATTCATGAACTCCTTAATAATAACTACTAATGTTTACATAATGCCTTTACAGTTTGCTAAGTACTTGTCACACACCTGAGCTGCTGATCATCAAAAAACACCTCACACTTTCCAACCTTCTTTTCTTCTCTGACAACCAGTCCTATTACCTGGAATCTTCTCCCCAAACATCTCTGCCCCTGTACTTTAAGGGTAAGCTTAAAATTTCCCTTCCTGTAGCACAGGCTATTTTAACCCTTACAATGAAGATATATTCTATATTGTGTAATGATCTCAAAAGGCAGTGTAGTGTGGAAATTTAGCAATATTCAGCACCAGAAGACTGAGGTTCAAAGGCTAGTTTTACAATTTATTAGCTGTATGACCTGGGCCCATCTTTAAACCACAAAACAGGTGTCAAATTGTTATGTACTTTATATGATTTTTATTTTGTGTAGGTCAAAAGAGATGTTATATATAAATCTGTTTTGTAATCCTAATTGATTATGTAAATATTAAGCATTAGTATCCCACTATATTTACCTCAGAGGGCTACTATGAGGACTAAGTAATTGATGTAAGCACTCAATCCAGGGCCTGGCACATAAATGCTCAATTAATGAGACTATTGGATATTATTTACTTGTTGATTTATTTAGCAGATCTGAATTAGGCACACATTATGCGCAAAACATTGTAATGGATGTAGTGCCTTGCCTCATCTTCTATATAATGCACCGTGGAGGGAAAAAACATTGTTGTAAATAAACAGGACAACATAGTGACTAGGAACAATGGCTCTAGAATCAGATCACCTAGGCTCTAAGCCTAATTCCAACTCTTTAGAACTGTGTGACCATGGGCACGTTACTTACACTGTTTGTGACTCAGTTTTCTTATCTGTAAAATGAAGAAAATGATAGATCCTTAAATACAGATTTGTCATAAAGATTATGCAAATTAATCCACAACAACAGCCCCAAATGGTGTTTAGCACATGGAAATTGTTCAGTAAGTGTTAGGTATTATTATACTCTTCCAGGATAACGACCTCAGAAATCGGTTTTTTTGTGTATTAGGGAAAAAAATGTAGTAAGGAATGTACTCAATTATTCATTCTTTGAATCCATCCCACTGCTCCTAATTCACCTCTCTGCCTCCATTCTTGTCCTCTCCCAATGCATCCTCGTGTTCTAACTAGTCAACCTTCTAAGACATCAAGCTGATCATGTTAAAACCTGCAATGTATCCTTAACCTGCTTACAGCTTTCCATTCCCTGGCTTCACAGTTCTCTGCAGCTCCTCTTCTACAATTTATCTCAACCACCTCTCCAGACTGTTGTGGTTGCAGAGCCACGGAGATGACTTGGGAGAAATTAACCCATCCCCTCCAGTAATTTTCAGTGACCAAATAACTTCATTTTTAATATGGGTAACAGATAGCTTATCAATTTTGTGTCAAGATGCTATGCAAATTCAGCTTCAAGGTAAGTTCTCTGGTTTTCTTCCAACAGATTATCTCCCTCAAACCTCTCCTATGTAAAAACTCTGAAGCCATCATGCTTAATTGCCTGCCCACTCATGCCATTTCCTCTCACACCTCCCTATCATTTGTCCAAGCGATTTCTTTTCTCTGGGATCCCACCCCCACCATCAACAACAATGCCCATTTATCATTTCTAGACTCAACTCAATTATCTTCTCCTCTAAGAAGACTCTTAGGACTCTCCAGGCAGATTCAGTCATTCTCAACAGTTAATACTTGGTGGAATATCCCTATAATATGTCCTTCCCAAAGGAAGACTTGGCTCAGTATTTTTGGCACCTTGTACAACCACATATCTACTAAATACTCAATAAGTACTAGTCTAAGTCAATATTTGGAAGATCAGATTATCCACATAGAAAGCTTTGAATAACAGAATTCTAAAAATCACAAAACTTCAATGATGTCAACAATGCTCGTCAATGTTAGATTTTTTTGTTTAGTATCTTTATAATAATAATGAAACTCTCGGGGTGCCTGGGTGGCTCACTCGGTTAAGCGTCCGACTTTGGCTCAGGTCACATTCTCATGGTCCATGAGTTCGAGCCCCACAACGGGCTCTGTGCTGACAGCTCAGAGCCTGGAGCCTGCTTCAGATTCTGTGTCTCCCTCTCTCTCTCTGCTCCTCCCCCGTTCATGCTCTGTCTCTCTCTGTCTCAAAAATAAATAAACATTTTAAAATAATAATAATAATAATGAAACTCTCATGGGGCACCTGGGTGGTCAGTTAAGCATCCAAAGCTTGGTTTAGGTTCAGGTCATGATCTTGAGGTGCGTGGGATCAAGCCCCACACCTGGCTCTGCGCTGACAGCATGGAAGCTGCTTGGGATTCTCTTTCTCCTTCTCTCTCTGCCCTTTCCCCCACTCACATACACGTGCTCTTGTTCTCTCAAAATAAATAAACCTATAAAAAAAAAAAAATAAAGCTCTCCAAAAGCCAAAATAGCCCCATTAATACATGTCAGTAACATTGTTATCACCATTCAAAAACACATTTGTGTTCTAAAATAGTCATCTCTGTAATGGGTGCTAAGTATATGGAGATGTTAAAGTAGCCAGCTTTTCTGAACAACAACAACAAAAATCGAAAGGATCTAAGAAAAAGAAGAACAATTGGTAAAAATACCTACTGAGTAGTTATGATGTTTCAAGACTGTATCTGGTACAACACATGGATTATCTCACTTTCACCTTACAAAAAGTCTGTATGCTAGATATTTTTACCTCCATTTGATAGAGAAAAAACTGTGTCTTGGAGAAGTCAAATAACTTGCCCAAAGTCACAACTAGGGAAAGGGAAATCAGAATTTGAATCTGACTGTTTTAGGAAACTATTATACTACCAATTTCAAGAATAATTTCTACCATGATGATATATAGTTTCAAGTCTCCAGGTAGGAACTCTTAGTCTGGACATATGTGAGAAGTACCAAAACATGAGCAAGAAGCATTTAAGGACTTACCGAATTGTCTCTTAAACTCCAGCCCCTTTCTTTTTGTGAAATATTGGCTTTCTTTCAAAGGTTAGATTCACTGATAGTTGTTCCAGATCCAAGTCATACATGCCTTCTATGCACCACGTCATACTATACATTATTTTTTAAACACATCACCTTAGCACACCATTTCAATTGCTGATAAGACTGGGGAGATGGATCGGGGCAGAGTGGTGAAGGGCCTTGAGAATTTAACTAAAAAGTTATCTTCCTATTCTGGAGGGTCTTATTACATTGAAAGTTTCTAAGCACAGAAATGACATATACACAGCAAGATTGTAGAATATAAATCTACCAGCAGTACAGAGATAGATAAGAAAGGTAAGGAGACTAGCTCAAAGGAAATAGTGTATTGTGACCCCCCAGAAAACAAAAACAAAACACTAGAGAATTGGTAGCAGAAATGGAATAAGTGGAGAAATATTAAAAGACACTGTAAATGTCTAGATGATGCGGGAGAAAAGCAGAAGTAGGGACAAAGATTGACTTTGATGCTGGGGTAAGGATTTTGAACTGCATTTGGACTATTTTTCCTAAGGTGATGGGAAAATAGCCAATTGCTGTGTCTGCAAATCATTGGAGTTTTGACATAGGAAGCAGGAAGATAGATGGGTCAATGGGTATCAGTTGAGTGGCTGAGATTTCTCGGAAAGTCAGGGTAGAGAAGGAATTCAAGGATAAATCCTTGAAGATGACTCCATTCAGAAGACTCAGTGATCCAGTCAACAAACGTCTGTTGAACACCAGCTATATGGCAGGCACTGTTCAGAGTCCAGAGATACAACAGTGAGCAAAGCCTCAGGCCTCCTGCTGTTCACAATAGAGTCTGAGAAGGAATAGCCAGAGAGGTAGAGAAAAAACCAAGATGCTATAATAATCAGCTCAATAAAAAGTTTCAAAAAGGAATTTGTGGTCAACCACATCAAGTTACAGTCTATCCTTCTCACCAGAAATTCAGAAAAAAATGAAACTACGCATGTTCAAGGTGTAACAACATTGCCCAAAAGTTCTTCTCCAGACCCCATATTTGGACTATTAGAACCATCCACCAGAAAGGCTGAAAGTAGTTGAAAATAAAAAGCAGGTCTTTGAAACCTCTTTAGGATAGACTATTATAGGTTCATCAAGGTATTGTCTCTGACTACTCAAGTAAAGTCCCCAAAATGGAACAGGACACTAACCAGGAGGGGAGAAAATACACAGGCTGAAGAAATCTAAAATGTGACTTGTCTCAAGCAATTTTTATGCTTTAACAGGAATTTAATCCATATGTTCCAGATTCTTTTACATTCTAAAAAATGTCAGCACGTAAAAGCTCTTTGATGTCCAAAGATCTTTCCAATTCTTTTTACGAGACTTGTTAAGTCATATCACTTCCAAATTGGAAGTTGTGTTTTACTCAGAGTAAACAAGCTCACACACCAGCAACCCAGAGTTTGGGTCAAGGAAGAAAAGACAAAACCCTCAGTAAACATGTAGAACATAAAAATAATAATTTCCTTCCTTGACGTATGTGGTCCACATGTAAGCGGGGCATCAATCAGTTAAGCACAAAACCAGACAATAAAGCAAGTGCATAGTGTTTAAGACCAGCTGCTACAGGCAGAGACAAGGGTGTGGAGAGTGGCCAGAGAAAACACACTTGATAGTGGGACTCATGAAGTAATCACAGAGTAAATGACTTTTAAGAAATGTAAGGAAAAAATTATTTAAGCCAACACTCACCCCAGAAATTGTTTCATCCACTGAAAGCCAGAGAGAGAGAGAGAGAGAGAGAGAGAGCGCTATAAAGACCCTCCCTTCACAACAGTGCAGAGAAGGAGGCATTTTGTAATAATTTTTCACAAAACAAGTTTTCCTGAAAGAATATTCTGCCTCTAGGATTTTCACAGATTTGTGCAATAGCAAATGAAAACAGAAATCATTGGAGAAATAGAAATCCATGAAGAAATCTTTACTGTATAGATTGAACTTAAGCAATTTCATTCATAAGGATTAAAAACTGTGACATCAGTATTGAGAATCTGCCAAGCAGCTTCTGTTTCTCCATTGAAACTGAAAACAGAAACAAACTGATGCAATTGTAAGGTTGGCTCAGCCATCTACAGAATGAGTGTGGCAAGAGGCACTGGTGATGTACTATTGTGCATTATAGTGTGTATCATTTCCTTTAGAACAATTCTTTTTTTTATGTTTAAAAATATTTTTTAATGATTATTTATTTTTGAGAGAGAGAGAGAGACAGGGGAAGGGACAGAGAGAGAAGCCCAAGCAGGCTCCACACCATCAGTACAGAGCCTGATGTGGGGCTTGAACTCACAAACCATAAGATCATGACCTGAGCTAAAATCAAGAGTTGGACACTTAACCGACTGAGCCACCCAGGTGCCCCACAATTCTGGCTTTCTGTAGGACACCAAGATACTATGCTTTTTCACTGGTCAATTCTGAAATTTTCTGTTTTATAGGGAAGAAATGTTTATTATTTTTAACATCCCACTACCGTCTATGGAGGGCCTGACAAATCAAGAGCCCATGTTGCCAAAACTGGTACCCAAATATTAGCTAGGACAGAGCCAAATGGCTCAGCATAAGTGGTAAAAATCTGAGGATGAGAGATCTGGGAAGGGGAAGAAAGGAGCCAGTGAGATGGGGCAAAGTCTGGGCTGGGAGAAACTTTTTTGATAATAAACATGGAAAGACTTGAGAGGATAGACATGTCTTCAAGACTTGACCTGAGTCACCTGCTGTGCACAATTCAGTATGACCCTATGATTCTATTTCAAGTAGCATCTGACAAAGGAGTGGAATGTTGTGTCAAAATGGGCAAGGAGCTAAAGAAAAGGCAAAGCAGATATAGGGACTAGAGCCACCCAGCTTGTATCTGGAAAGAATAACTTCTTTCCCTACCACCTGTTCCTAACCTGGGTCACAGCTCTGATAGGAAGAAAGATGCAGGGGGATATCGAATGTAGACTTCATGACCAAGGGGCTCTGTTTCTATGGACAACACTGGAACTCTTATCAATTACATTCAAACCCATGGCTATCAGCTGTGATATTTAGCGATCACCAGAGTTCCTAACACACAGTAATGACTATGTGAATATTGAGAATGTTGAGGGAACGAATGAGCCAAGAAAATAATCAGTCTGTGTGAACTAACAAGGAGCAATAGAATCCACAAAGAGTTAAATCCACAGATGCAACAGAACAAGGTAAGGAAAATAGAGTATCCGTTGCCTTGCTACTCAAAGTGTGGTTCATGGGCAGCAGTGGCATCACCTGGGAGCTTGTTAGAAATGAAGAACCTCAGGCTTTACTCCAGACCTTTGAATCTCATTGTACATTTTAACATAGTTTCCAAGGGAATCATAGGCCCACTGATCTAGACCATAAACAGGACAGGCAATACGAAAGCCCCGCCTGACTAAGAGGGTAATCACCACCATAATGAGGAGGCATTGGTGGTTACTCCTAGACCACCCTGTGGCAATGCCTGTATATTATTTATCTGTCACTCTGAAGGGTGAATTCTATCTGCCACAAAAACTCTCCTTTTCTCTTCACAAATGCCCAAGGAAAGAAGAACTTATTTGGATAATGAGAGAGGTAGGTACGTATGTAGGTAGGTAGATAGATAGGGTTGTTTCCCATTCTGGTATCTCAGTATACATTTGCAGTGGTCAAATCAGCAGTCTTGGAAAAAAGTATGTACTGCCACATATATTGCTTACATTATCACTGTTAGTACTGATAACTGTAACAACAATAAGAAGAGCTAACTGCTATCCCGCGAACACAGGCATCCAGTGGGTACAGCCACACTTCCCATGGTTTCCACATTTGATCCTCTTAAGAACCCTGTGATGTAGGTTCTTTTCTTACCCTCACGTAATCCTCCAGCACTGTGGCATGGGTATTTTTGTGCAGTTACAGATATATTACAGTGACAGATACGTAAGAAAACAGCAATTAAATCCTAAGAAGTTCCTGTATTCAAACCCAGACGTCCCTGTCTCCAGTACCTGCACTTTTCCCAATAGAATGTGTGGCCCAACAATAGCCAAAGCAGATGCAAAGGCAAGCATCTCTCCTTGAATAACACTTCCTAGGGGCCTCTTGCTGATGGGCGGCTGCACCCACAGCACCAACCCCCAAATACTCCGAAACCAGATTCATAGGAGCTTGAAGTTGTTTTCTATGTCAGTGTACAAAGTGATGGGAATGGAAACCGCACTGAAACGATTTTGTCTTAAGATGACAGAAGCAGAGAGTGAGCTATGCACATCCTCCAGGTGTGGGCTATGATTCTCCAGCGACACATGGGACATAGCACCTACAAGCTCTGGGTGCTCTTAACACCTTAGGGGACCAGTCCCTTACTCTCCTTCCCTGGAGAGTGTGCGCAGTTCTCCTTCTGTCTAAGTCTGAGGACTATAATTTCTAAGGATAAGTCTTCTTTTAGTGTCTTACTTTGTCCTAGGCAAGGGGCTCAGATTCCGGCAGTGAAGCAGAGTAGCAAAGCTGCTGATGGGGATCCTGAGGGATCAGAGGGAAAAAGGCCTGTAAGAGGCGACATCAGATGGCTTCATTCCAAATTCCTTAACTGCCCTATTTTCCTGTTTCCCTGTCTATGAAATAGGATCTATTTTACCTTAGCTGGAAGCAGTGCTAAGTACATCAATCAGAGTGGAGCCTAGTAAGTACTAAAGGAAGAAATTCTTTTTATCCAAACTTGGTTGTTTTATATTCTTTGTGTCAGAGGCACTGATTGCCCAAGACACTCACATCACTCTGAAAGGGAGTCATGCAAACTGCAGCTGGAACTCCCAACTCAGACAGTTCTGCAAGCTGGCACCAAATGCCCCTCTTGCACAACCACTAGTGTCAGTAAAAGCTTTATTAAAGAAAAAAATAGGTGTGTATTAGTTTCCTAGGGCTGCCATAACAAAATACCACAAACTGAGTGACTTAAAACAACAGAAATTTATTGTCTCAGCAGTCTGGAGGCTAGAAGTTTTAAAATCAAGGTGTCAGCAGGGGAATCCTTTATTGCATCTGGTGGTTTGCTGGCCGTCTTTGGTATTTGCTGGCTTGCAGCTACATCACTCCAAATTCTGCCTTTGGCATCTCATGATATTCTCCCTGTGTGTCTGTATCTTCACACGGCCCTCTTCTTATAAGGATGCCAGTCATACTGGATTAGGGATCCAACCTACCCTCGCGTGACCCTGTCTTCACTAATTACAACTGCAATGATCCTATTTCCAAATAAGGTCACATTCTGCCATACCAGGAGTTAGGACTTCAACATTATCTGTTTTGGAGGACACAGTTCAATTCATGACAGGATAGATTCCAAATACTATGCAACACAACAGTTAATGACTCCAAACTCCCTAACATCCCCAAAGTACATTCCCTTTCATAGGGAGTCACAGTCCTCAGACTAGCTCGAGTTCACACAGACTAGTTACTCCCCAGCCTGGTGAAGAAAGGCAGGATGATGCAAGGAGTAGGAAGAGTCTGGATGTGGGAGTCACAACAACCTGCATTCTAATGCCAGCCGGATTCAACATTTTATATGCTAGGGAGCAGAGGCAAGTCAGTTGACTTCTTTGAGCCTCCGTTTCCTCATCCTTAAACTGTAGATAGTAATTAACTGTAGCATTCATTATAGGTCCTCACCCATATTCCCTTGAACCTCCCACCTGCCGGCACCTTCACTCACTTGTCTAAGGATTTCACTGTCCACAAGAGCTCCCTCTGCTCACCCATGGCGGACCACAAGGACTGAATAATTAACATGCTCAGAGTGCAGCCCTCAACCGATGAGCAAAAGGAACCAGTGCATTAAACACCCTAGCTTCCTCACACAGTGGCTGCGACAACGCTGAGGCACCTGTCCCACACTGGTTCCCGAGTTGCCCAGCAGGATTAGCCCTAGTTGCCCACATTGTTAACTTACTTCTCAACACACCCTTAACTGGCTACCTCCCCTTCCCTGCTCACTTCCTCACTCCTTCCCAGTATTTCCTGGGATCACTTCTCAAACTACTTGTACTTGAACCTTGTCTTACAGCCTATTTCTAGGAACACCACCTTGAGGCAATGTATTTTGCTTTGCAGAATTATTAGGAGAGTAAGAAATCATATAGGTGAAAAACATGATATGTGGTAGGGGCTCAGTAAACGGGGGCTATTAAAATAAGGTATTTCCATTCAAGAGGGATTATAATATTTGTGAGGGGCAATGATACAACCAACTATTGGCTGCTACTAGAAACATACTCTCTTTTTCACATATGAATGTAACTAAACCCCTTTCCAACAAGGGTTAAAGTGAATTTTCTTGCAGAAAAGAATAAGAAAAGGGGAGAAAGGGAGAAAGGGAAGGAAAGGGAAGGAAAGGGGGGGAAGAAAAAAGAAAAGAAAAAGAAGTTATTTTCTTTCATCTTGTTCAAATTCTGACTCCATCACCTACTAAGAGTGTGCCTTTGGAAAACTTTCTGAAGCTAATATTAACTATCATGAGAAGTTTTAAGTGGTAGAGCTGTGAATCCTCAAGAAAGATACATAATATCTCTAAGCCTCAATTTCTTCACCTGACTTGTTCAAGGTCACACAGGCATTATGGGATGGAGCCAGCAGTTGAACCCAGGCAGCCTGAATCTAAAGCCTACACATTTAGCCACAACATTATACTCCTTCCCTCATATGAAGCGCATTTAATCACCCAGCTGGGACCTGCATTTAAATCATTCAAACATGAAATTTTTAAGGAATAAGATGCCTTTGCATTGAAGTTAATGTACTTTCTGAGGTTTCTATAGCAACAAAAATCTAAAATCACCTCTGGTGGTATTACTTACAAAAGAAGAGAGAGGTTCCTGCTGACCCTTTATCAAAGAATTTGTTTCTTCAGGACAGGTCTAGCCACATGGAAGAGAATTGTGCGATGGATTCTCAAAGACGTGATTGCTCCACTTGACTGTGAGGGTTGTACATTAATATAATCAATAAATAGTTTTGAACACTTATGTGCTGGACCAAAGACATTACAATATTGTTTCTTTTCTCAAGGAACTCACAGTCCAGTAGAAAAGACAAATGTATTACAAGTGCCAAGACATCACATGACCTTATTAGTGATACAGGAGAGCCAAGTGCAAAATGCAATGGGAGTCGACAAAGGTAAAAACATAATTGGTTGGAGAATCAAAGAAATCTTCCCAAAGAGGGAAAAATTGAGTGTCTATTCTCCAGATGAAAGGCAAACCAATCGTTAACAAACACCATCTTGTTTTTCCCCTCTTTCTCTATCCTGCATTCCCCATTCCCGCATTTGAGCTTCCTGGGATCACCTCCCAAATAAACTACCTGCACACAAGGGCTTGTCTCTGAGTCTGCTTCTCCAGGGGAACCCAAACTAAGATGACATCAATCAGGTTGATTCATTCAATTTCCTGGATACATAATTTACAGTTAACTCAAGGTGATGGGCCCTTCAGGATTCATTAAAGCAAGTTCATCTGCATTACAGGATTCAGAGTAAAAATCCCCAGCAAAATGAGTGGCCCAATACTGGTCCCTGATCACTTCCCTCTTTCTTGTAGGAGCTAAACTTGAGTTCGTTTTCAGTTCTTAGTGACCAAGCCAAAGCAAGAGCTCAAGAGCACATCCCCTACATCCCTGAGCATCCTCCTGTCAGGAGCCATGGGAGGCAGTCCTTCACCTTCGCTGACTGAGTTACAGGTCACTGTGGTCCCTCCGCCACCATCCCAGGACGCTCCAGGGACAGCCATTAGGAATTGTCACAGGGAATGTTTGGAGGCATTGCTCACCACACCCTCTGTGCCCTTCACATGGGGTTCTACCAAAACAGTGCTCAAAACAGTGTTTGGAAAAGTTTTGTTTGTTTCGAATGACTGAAATACTATTCTATGTGGGTCATAACATCCACAATGCTGATCGTATTTTCCTTCTCACTTTTGCCAACACAAGTTTGGCGTCAAATCTGAAGTTCACCCACAGTCAAAATCCTTTGTCACAGTAAGTGAGCTTATGTTCTTTCTGTTACCAAACTTCATATTTCACTTCTTCCCATTCTTCTGTTCTCCTCATTCTGATTTCTAGTTTATAACGTTTTATTGAAAGTGACCTCATAATCATAATCAACTGTCTCAGATCTTTTGTGGAATTCAAAGACTGTTTTGAGTGTCTATATATGTAAAAACTACATTCAGTAAGAGGAGCAGGACAGTGACCAAGATAGCCAGGCTCCCCAGCACCACAGATCTTACTTTCAGGGGGAAGAAGGTGGAATATAAATAGATTATGGGGTAAATTTTTGGCACAACAAAATTTGTCCACCAAATGGGCACTTTTTCTTTTCCGCCAAGAAAAAAGAAAAAGACTTACTATGTTTTCAATTTTGTCTTTATTATAAGGACCCTTGAACAGTGTTTAGTGCTTAATTCCTATAATTCATCTCGGGATCCTAATACAATTACCTCTTCATTTTTTCCAAGTTATTGCTGATGTTTTTTCGGACTATCCTGTTTTGTATGATTTAATTTTGTAGCCTGTCATAAATTATTTTCTGCAAGAGTAAGAATACATACCTTAATAAATTGGTGCTTTCCCTTCAGCCCTGAATTGTCAGCACCTATGTTATATGGCATTTTCCTTATAAAACAAACCAACTCAGTTCTGTAACAAGCTCCAATAACCTGCAAACCAGAGCCCAGGCTATCAGTGCTGACTTAAGGGGAGAGAGAATGGCACCCAGATAAGATAGCAGCATCTCTTTCCTTCCCTACAACTACAAGCATCTCGTCAGGGAGAGCAATTATTTCAAGTCTGGAACCCATACTCAGGTGATCAGAGAAAGAGTACCTGGAATGGTAAAAACCCTGAAAACAATGCCTTGGGAGGAACTGATGAAATGACTGGGGAAATTTAACTTGGAGAAGAAAACATTCAGTAGAGAAATCCAGTCTTTAAATATCTGAAGAGGCAGTAGATTTGTTATACATGCCTCAGTGGAGCAAAGGTGGAATCACATGTGGAAGCTTCAACTATGAACAAGGAAGAACTTTTTAATAGAGGAGTGTCATGCAACCACACAAGCCTGTGACTTCCTGCACCCTATATGACTCAGACTGGCTCCTCTGCTGGCTTTTTGTTTCTTGCAACAAGATCTAGGAAACCACTCTGTGTTACTTTCCTCTTTAATGCTGCTTCAAGAAGTAATGAGTTCCTCATCATCAAAAGTAATCAAGCAAAAGTTGGACAAGCACTTGGTGAGGATGTTGCTGACAAAAGTTAAGTATTTCTCAGGTATCTCTCAAAGCTCTGGGATCTGAAGGTATGAGCTTCAAGAGGAGGGAAGCAAACTTCTCCCAAGAGTCTCAGTCTTTGATTAGATCAAGATGTGTTGCCTCGCTTCTCACACTCTGCATAAGCCTTCTCAATTTTGTAAGTACATTCCTCTCACCGCTTATTCCAATACATTTCTCACATGAGGTGGAACAGATGCTGGGGTAATGCTGACTAAAAATAAAAGCAAGGGGAGGAAAAAAAACCCCTATTTTACAATAAATATCTCAGCAAAAATTTTATATCCTGAATGGATTTGGCAGCAAAGGAGCAGCTGCTGCCTGGTTTGTGGGTCTTCCTTCTCTCACTTTTATAACCTGATTAATATGCCAATCAGATTTTTGTAATCAGGAGCAGGGGACATTAACCTCATAAAGCACGTAAAATGAATCTTCTCTCAATAAAGAAGGATGTATTTCCTGAATTGGTCTCTTTGCTCTTTTTTTTTTTTTACTTCCAACTGCATTGGGAATTCAGCCTGTTAGAGACAACCAAAAATCCTTGCCATCTGCCAGTGCTCTGGCCCTTGAAGTAGCATACTGGTATTCTCACCCTTGCTCTGATGGACCAGACAGCAGCACCACAAGGACCCTGACTGCACTAGGAGACAGTGGTACCCACTGAAGCTGTCCCAAGAGACTACAGGCCTGAAAAGGGTCTTAATACTCTCTAGATTTCTCTAGCCATCCAAACCAAATAATGATACATTGGAAAGGTGGGCTCCAAGCGGCTACACTAATTTCTGAACCTTACTGAGTTAGGCCATCATTATGGGGCCTTCAGACCTTCACATAGAAGCAATAATTAAGCACTGTTAGGTACAAGGCACCGAGAGAACTCTAAGGATCAACAGATGTGCAGCTACTCTCAAGAAGCTTATAATCTATAGGAAAAGATATATTATACACACCACTAAGTTTAAAAAGGCAAAATCAAAAGTGGCAGGGGATACAGAAGCATTATGGGTAAAATGAATAGGAGCTCAGAGCAGGGAAGTAATAGTTCTGTATCGTGGGAGAGGAGAGAGAGACATTGAAAAAAGAGGTGCATTCTGGAATAAAGTGCCATTCAGTCAGGTCTTGGAAAATGAGTAAGATTTGGGCAGTTGAAGAGAGGAGGAAGGTGGTGGTAAAGGATGAGAGAGAGAAGAACCAAATGAAGGAAAAATCATGAATAAAGACAAGGGTAGGGAAGCTCAGAACATGTGTTCTGATGGTGAAGTGAACCAATTTAAGTAAAGCATAGGGCAGAAGAGCGAAAAGAGAGGAAGGGGAACCTGGAGCCAGAGAATGGAATAGAACTTCCAGCATTTACTTTCTATAATTTTACGACAGGGCATTAATCTCTGTAGTTATCATTCTACCCTGTTGGCCACTCAATACCGCTCATTCCTGAATATCTTCCAACTCTGCCAAAAAAAAAAAAAAAAAAAAAAAAAGGGCAGAATGTACCTCAGGTCAGCTCCAGGACTGCAGACCTTGCAACATGCTGCCCCCCATTTGACCACTGGATACACGGGATCTATGGTTTCCTTTGAAATCACTCAGCAGTGAGTGAGTGAGTGAGTGAGTGTGTGTGTGTGTGTGTGTGTGTGGAGTATGTATGTATAAAGTACATTTGGCAAAATGTGGACAGTTGCTGGATCCACGTGATGGGTATATGTGTGCTCATTATTCTTATCTCCCTGCACACATCTGTTAATTATGAAACGGCTTTAAAGACAGACCTTATAAAAGGTTAAAAAAATAAATAATTAAATCCCGATTTCCAGCCTAAGAATCCTCCAAGGACCTCATTCCCAGCAGTGTCCCGCCAGGTTGTCCCAATCCCTGAGTTTTGCGTATAACCAACCCCAAGTCCATGCTGTGCTCCAGCTGGGGGTGGCTGGGATCCTTGGTCACGTCTCTGTGATGCCTGCGGTACAACTGCAGAGTTAACAGGCAACAAAATATAATCATATGTGGGAGGCGAAAAGAGCAGAGCAGTTTGCCATTTGTTCATTTTCACAAGTTGTAGGCGCTTTCAATGGCAAAAATATTCATGGGGTTAAGAATCAGCTTGTTTGGTAAACTGCAATTAGCATGAACTGGGTCTCCTCAGCTTCTGGAAAAGGGATAAATATAGATGTCGATACTTTCTGTGGGAAGACAGAGCCCCAAGCTTCTATTTTAGAATCTCAGAAAAAATGTCTTTGTAAAGGGGCATCCCAGCCAGGAAGGAAGGCCTTGGCTCCACACCCACTCTGAAGATGGTGGGGAAATGCCATGTTTTGGTCTGCTGGCTCAAGAGCCCAGGGCCCAGAATGTGCCCTCGACAATCTCTGAAGGAAGCATGCTCGACAGACAGAAGGCACGGAGGTTACACATGGACTCTGGGAGCCAGAGAGCCTGGGTACGATCCCTGCTCTGCCGCTCATGAGCTGTGTAACTGTAGCTGAACACAAGTTAATCTGTCTGTGCCTCCATTTCCTCATCTGTAAAATGGATATGGGATCTGGCGGCATAAAGTAAGTAGTATGTATGTATTAGCTGCCGTTATTCTTTCATCTTTCAAAAAGCAAAAAAGACATTCACATTGATCTACCAGCTAATGCACAGACTTTACTTGACTTTTGCCAGTTTTTTCGCTATTGTTCTTTTTCCTGGTCCAGGTTCCAATCCAGGATCCCACACTGCATTAAGTCCTCATGTCTCCTTGGGGCCTCCTCCAGTCTGGGGAAGAGTTCCTCAGTCTTTGTCTTTCATCACCTGGGCACTTTTAAAAAGAACTGCACAGTTATTCTGTGGAATGTTCCTCAGTTTTGGCTTGTTCTATGTTTTTGATGATTAAATTGAGGTTATGTTATTTGGGCAAGAATATTGCAGAAGTGATGCTGTGCCCTTCTCAGTGCATCATATCAGGAGGTAGAGGACGTCAATACATCTTATCCTTGCGGAGGGGGGGTGGGGGGGTGATTCTAGGTTATTGATAGGTTAACACGGTGTCTGCTAAGTTTCTCCATTTGGAAAGTGACTAGTCTCCCCTGTGTAATTAGTAAGTATTTTACGGGGGAATACTTTGAGACTATGCAAATGTCCTATTTCTCAGCATACTTTTTCCTACTACCTTTAACATCTATCAATGATTCTTTCCTTCCACAATTATCAATGTGGTGTTTCCCTAATGATGATCTATTTCTATCATTTCTGTTACATTAATTGGAATTCTACTTTAAAAGAGCTGTCCTTTCTCTCGCATTTATTTTTATTTTTTTTTCATGTTTTTATTCATTTTTGAGACAGACAGAGACAGAGCATGAGCAGGGGAGGGGCAGAGAGAGAGGGAGACACAGAAGCAGGCTCCAGTCTCTGAGCTGTCAGCACAGAGCCTGACGTGGGGCTTGAACTCATGAACCGCGAGATCATGACCTGAGCTGAAGTCAGATGCTTAACCAACTGAGCGACCCAGGCGCCCCTCCTCTTGCATTTGTTGATGCAATTATTTACATACATATCGCTCATGGATATTTACTTTATCCTTTAGGTTAAAATCCATTGCTTTGTTATTGTTATTGATGTTGCTTAAATCACCCATGTTTTTTGGGCATTAGGAGTTAGTTCAAGCTGGGTCCTGTGTCTCTTTAATTTTATTATAATTAAGTCAAATGTTAACATTAGGGAAAACAGTGAGGTGTATACAGGAACCCTATACTATTTTGCAACTGTTCTATAGGCCTAAAACTATTTGAAAATAAAAAGTTCTTCAAAAGTTAAGAGGGACTTGAAGGAAGTATGAAGAAATCTTCTGGAGCACCGGTGATGTTCTATTTTTATCTGTGTGTTGGCCCCATGGGTGTATTCAGTTAGTAAAAATTCATCAAGCTGTACTTTTGTGATTTACATATTTTTCTGTGTTTGTTTTGCTTTAGCAAAAAGTTTTTAAAAGGAGATAATAGAGCTTTGTAAATATTGTTTGCAGATAATTTACCTATAAAGATATGGTAACAGAAGATAATAGGCAGGGATTCCTATAGATGTAATCTTGTCAAGTTTCAAACCATCCTTGATAACCACTGGGGAAATCGTCAGTCAGAAGGAGCTAAGATCTGGGTTTCCATCTGGGTCTTCCTCAAACATTTTTTGCTGTTACTTTGTTCTCTGCTGTCTTCCGAGTCATTTGCATTTTTTAAGGTGATCCATGTTGGTTTCCATCCAGCTGGTCACCTCCTTGGACCAGAGCCAAATATTATCAGGTCTCAATTTCTCTATCTATAACTCCCTGCTGCTCCATCTGTAGGCTATAAAGACCGTCTGCTTTGCATTTTCAAAAAACTCACATTGATTTCTCCAGTTATAGATATTACTTGTTGATAATTTCAATTAATTGCTTATCTCTGTTGCCACAGCCCTCTGTATACAGATCTATTAAAACACGCATTATATTGTTTCTGTAGATTACAAACTCCTCAAAAGAAAGGATTTAGTCTTCCCCATACCCGTGTCTCCAGCAATGTATCAGGGCCTCCCCCACAGCACCTGACTTCATCAGAGTGGGCAAAGAAGAAGACCAGGAGAGAGTGTTAACAAAATGAAAGTCACAATCTTTTATAACCTAATATTGAAAGTAACACGCTTACATTTTGGTCATACTCTATTGATTAGAAGCAAGCCCCTAGGACCAGCTGATATTCAAGAAGAGAGGATTACATAGGGAGGGGCAAGAGTACTAGGAAGCAAGGCTCATTGGGACCATGTCAGAAGATGCCTACCACAAATGAGATTAAAAGAAGGTGATAAAGTATTGGTAGCTTTAGAAATCTTTTCTTGAAACTGTTGGTTGCTCTGCTTCCTCATTCATACTGACACCTATGTGCACCCAAATACAGCTTATTGCTTATTTCTGTTACAAGCACATGAAAAGTGTTTTGATGGTTCAGGGTGATTGCAAACCATATAATACATTTCTCAAAAATTGTTTCCATGAATTCCCTTCTTGTTATATTACATTGTCTCTCAGCAACCCATGTTTCATCTATTCATTATTAATAATCATGTCATCAAAGATAATGATATAACAGGTTATAACTCAAAATCATAATCTATGTGTTTCAGCATATTTCTCAGTTCTTTTGCTCCCTCACTCTTAGCTGAGGGCATTTTCCCCCTACTCTGCCTTCACCAAAGCACAAATAAAGGTACAAAGAAACCTCTGATCTAAATACAAGACAAATTTTTGCATGCATGTATTTTTACTTCTAAAGACTATATTTGCCTGAGAAATAGAAATAGAAGGATGAGAAGGTTGAGGAGAGACTGAAAATGGAGAGGAAGGAGTGGAAGCAGTTACATATGAATGAAGAAGGACCTGTCAACTTGAAAGCCAGGTTGAGACTCTGCACTGGTTTCTTTTCAAGTATGAACACTCCAGTGCCCAATGTATTTGTAAGCTCCCTGAGTAGAGAGTACTCTGTATTTTACCTTTGACACCTTGTGAAGGAGCAGGGTTTGAAAGGAAAGCCTTGCTCCCTCAACAAAGTAGAACCCTACTAAACCAGTTGAGGATTAACCTCTATGAGCTGAGGCAGCAGTGAAAACATTACTTGTTATCATAATAACACCAGTAGTAGTAACTACCACTTTCAAGGCATTTTCTCATCTATATTATCTGGATAGGATTATTTCTTGCTAATGCAAAGGCGGATAAGTAACTCTCCTTGAATCTGTAGCTATGCCCTCTGAAACACCTAGCATCCAAGGTCAGTACAAGTAGGAGAAAAGACAGAGGAGGTATACTGGTTCTTATTGTCTTTGACCCAAATGGATTGACATTAGTTCTGCTCACGTTTCATTGGCTGGCATTAGTCTCATGGTCAGAACCTACCTACAAAAAAGGAGATTGTAGATGAGAACACGATATTTGGTGAGCACTAACCCATCATCTTATATGATCACTTAAGCATCAGTGAAGCTCTGGGAATTTAAACATGTCCAAGATCATGTATTAATGAGTGACTATATCCCTAATTATTTTTCTATGTTCTGCACTTACTTACATCTCAAAATCTCTTTAGCTCAGATCACATTCTTTCTGTCTTACTAATCTCTATGCTTCACAAAACCAAAATGCTGGTCAACACCACAGGTAATGTCATGCTTACCTAAGGTCACATATGCAGTTGTTAGAAACTATTCTTGTGAGCCACCAGAAAAGTCATATAATTGTCTAAATATGGTGCCATTCATTTGTGAATAGTAAAGGGCATCTGTAGCTAAAGACCCCAGTCTGTGAAAGAAATAAAAATATCCAAAGTTTCAAAGGGAAAGAAACATTTTTTTCATGAAAAAAATGTTAAAACATTTTCCTGGCCCATCAATCACAATGACATAGGCTTTAATTATTCAAAAAGAAATTTTATTTCTGGAATCAAAGATTTGGATCTTTCTTCACAAGGTAAAAGTTTTGAGATATTCACTCTGCTGAGTGCTCTGTAAGATTTACTCTGACCTTATTAGAATTTAACACTCTGTAAGATAAATTGATGCCCATGCTTCAGAATAGGAAGGCTCTCTCAATCTATTTTCCAGAAAAACCATCATAAACCACAAATCAGATCATGTCACTCCTTCTGCTTAAAAAACTCCCTGGCTTCCTTGCTGGACACTTTTGGTTGACTACTCAATCTCCATTCTTTCCCCTTTTTCCTAGCTAACCAAACCTAGATTTTATTCAAGCATTAGGCAGATAATGTATTCAGGAAGAGCACATCCCTCCCAAATTCCAGGGAATGATTAAAAATACCTTATGTCAATCACTCCCCATTCAAATGCTTACTTTTCCAACCTCACTATGTAGCCAGCTAGGGACAAGCATGTGATATAGCTTTTGTCAGGGAGACATAAGGGGAAGTCATCCGGAAAATGTCCAGGAAAATTGGTACAAACTCAAAAAGAGAGGTTTCCAGCATTATTTCTTCCCCTTTCTTCCTACCTTGAAAATAATTTTGTAAGAGGTGATGCAAGAGAAACAACAGGAAGATCCTGAGCTATTGCAGATATTGTTCAGATGCTGCACCAATTGGAGTGATCTCTAGACTTCTTGCTCTATGAGAAAATTAAATGTCTGTATTACTTAAGCCATTGTCAGCTGGATAGTCTGTTACTTGTGACCTAAAACATTCCTAATTGATAAACTACAAGTACCTAAAGAAGAAAAAAATGGTCTTCAAGTTCTCTATCAATCTGGTCCCAATCTACTCCTTCAGCCTCACCTTCAGCCACTGTCTTCATCTCATGAACCCATACTCCATAATGAACTAAAATCAGTTCCCTGGTTTACCATGGATCATTATGCTTCCTTGAGATTACATACATACATCCCTCTCCCAGGATTTTTCTTCTTCCCTTCTCCATCGAAGTCTTCCTTAAAGATCTCAAGTCAAATGGCACCTCTTCCTGTATTCTCTCCTGACTCCACCATGCAGAATTAACTTCTTCCTTCAACAATATTCCATAAAACCTCTTAAAAACCTCTAGCATGTTCTTAGTTGCTCATTTGCCTGATAGTTTACCTGCCTGACTCTCTCACTAGACCAAAAGCTTCTTAAGGGCAGAGACTATAATTCTTTTACTTCTGCTTAGTCCACACCTAGCATAGTCCCCATGGAGGATTCTTGATAAATACTTACCAAATTAAAAAGAATCATCAGATGCCAAATTGTTGACTTTCTCCCCAGAATCGATAGGATCTTTTAAGATTAACCTGTCTATCCCCCTCATTTCACAGATGAAAAAAAATGAAACCCTGCAATGACCCAGAATTTAGTGTCAGAACAGGTGTGGAACATAAACCTTCTGATGTTCAGGGCACTAAGATTTTTTTCCATTTCTCAGTTTCTAGGCTGAAGCTATTTTTTAGTTTGACCGCTTTATTCAACTCTGGTGACATGACCTTCCCCCAGCTTTAGCTTTACCAGTCATAGAAATAATTTTCCATAAATCCTAGTTTAAGCACAAGGAAGAAGAGAGAAATGTCAGAAAGTAAAAAAGAATACATCCTAGCTTGGAAATCAATCATCTTTAGGATCACACTAACCTAGCAAGCCCTCTGCCTTACCAGAGACTTTCTGGCTTGCAATCCTCATTCCCTACACTGGGCCTGGAAGCCATCCCGGACCTTCAACCAGAATGGGTGGGGTTTGTTACCTTGCATATTTCTGAATAGTCAAACTCCTCTCCTGCAAGCAGCTGAACTAAGCCCTTTGGCCTACCAACCACTATCTGATTTCCTATTTCAGACTGAAAAGAAAACACAGAAACACAATAATGACACATAATCTGACATATTGTGCCTGGAGACTCCTGCTACCCCACCCACCCCACATGAGAGCACTTGGACGCTAAGTTCAACCTAGATATTCTTTTACCTCTGATACTAACTCCTAGCATGCTAAGTTCACCCAAGATGAGGCAGGAAGGAGTGGTGATGGCATTCTGGAAGGGCTTTATCTAGGATCAGTATGTATTCGTGTATTCAACAAAAATTTATATCTCTCAACATCACTAGTCATTAGAGAAATGGAAGTCAAAACCACAATGATATCACCTCACACCCATCATGATGGCTACAATCAAAAGAACAGAAATAAGTGCTGGCAGGGATAAGAACATAAAATGGTATAACCATTATGGAAAATGGTTCAGTGGTTCCTTAAAAGATTAAAAACAGAATTACTACATGATCCCACAATTCCACTTATAGATATATATCCAAAAAAGTTAAAGCAGGATCCCAAAGAGATATTTGTACATCCATATTCAAGGGAGCACTATTCACAATAGCAAGAGTAGGAAGCAGTCCAAAAGTCCACCAACGGGTGAATGTACTTAAAAAAAAAAAATTGGTATATACATATAATGTAATATTACATAGCCTTTAAAAAGAAGGAAATCACACCACATGCTGTAATATGGATGAACATCAAGGGAATTATGCTAAGCAAAATAAACCAGTTACAAAAGGACACATATTGTATGATTCCACTCACATGAAGGATCTAAGGTAGTCCAATTCTCAAAAACAGAAAACAGAAAGGCAGTACCAAGGATTGTTTTTTACCTACTGCTTCCTCTCCATCTATACTTTCCTTCTGCAATATCATATATTTGTATGTTGGGTCTCTTGAATTTCTGCCCCTGTCACTTTTTCTTTCAAGCTTTCCTTATTTTTATCTTTTTGATTAAGTATTTGTAACACGAATGACTGGTGCCCTGCTTCACATCCACTTGGCCAATCTCTGATGCCAACTGCAGCTGCAATGGACAGTGCCATGTGTGCTCAAACTCGCCTTGTGCTGACAAGCTGTCCACTTCAACCACTGCTCACATCTTGAAATACAGAGGAATTAACGTTCCCAGGGGCACCCCTCAATTAATGGGGAATGGAAGACAGTAGTTAAATGCTCTAGACTCCTTTCCTTCAGGGGCTCAATTCCAGGAAGAATTCTGTATAGTTCTCAAGAGGTCTCAGTGGAATTGAGTCTCGTTGCCCACAGCAGAGACTTCAACAGTGCATCCTCATATTGGATTTTACTCATCCCCTGTTTTATTCTCTGTCCTGTCTCACTCCGACTGTCAGGAATCATCTCTAAAACACACTGCCTGCACCCAAGTCCTTGTCTCTGTTTCTTATTTGGAATGACTAGGTTGGAGGGGAGGGAGAAGGAGAGCCGAACCAAAGAAATGTTTTAAGATAATTCTTTTATTTATCTCTCCAGATCATTAATCTGGACCTTAACATTAATCATCCTCTCCTTTAACTCAAATAGTCTAATTTTTACTTCAAAAATTAAGTTATAGGGGCATCTGGGTGGCTCAGTCAGTTAGGCGTCCGACTTGGGCTCAGGTCATGATCTCAGTTTGTGGGTTTGAGCCCTGCGTCAGGCTCTGTGCTGACAGCTCAGAGCCTGGAGCCTGTTTCAGATTCTTTGTCTCCCTCTCTCTCTGCCCCTACCCTGTTCATTCTCTCTGTCTCAAGAATAAACAAACATTAAAAAAAAATTAAGTTATAAAGAAGGGTATGTTATATCTTTCCCCCTCTGTCATTCCCTCTGTCTCATTCAATGACCATCCATCTACTCTCGTAGATTTATTTCACCATGTTTGTGTCCTAATCGTTCATCTGATTTCTTCTCCCCTGTACTGATTGCTGGGGCTCATCAATCCTAAATGTTAGGATATCCTCAATTAGGGGAATCTGAAAGAAGGTAAAAGCTCAAGGTATATCTTACCCTATGGACTTATGGTTTAAGAGCAGGCTATCAGCCTCCACAGAGGCTGCTAGGAGAAGCCTCTCTACTCTCAATTCTACCAAAACTCCTTCAACATGGAGAAAAGGAAAGACAGCCCACTCCTTTCACCTTCCTCCTGCCCTTTTGTAGGTTAAGGAAATGAGCACACTGCCATGAATTGCTACTGGCTCTTTTCAAATGTCCAAAGATCTCTGAAAAGCAGCCTCTTCCCAGAACCAACAATCTCCTTTCCTCATCTTCGATCTCTGATTATTTCTCCGGGTGACTCCCCAAAAAACAGGAGAAATCCCATCAATTTCTTTCAAAGTACCTCAGCAAAGCCTAAGGCCTTATCCATACCCAGTCACTGAAAGATCCTAACACCTGGTTAACTCAGAAGAAATAAATGTACTTGTGGTTGGAGTGGAAGAACCAGAGATATTTTCAGGTCTCAATGTTACTAATCCCCTACTTTCAGTTATGGATGATAAGTAAGCCTTTGGACTCGATGAAGTCATCTACAGAGTGAATACAAATAAAAAGAAGCCTGGGGGCAGGGGGTTCTGGAGCATGAAAACATTTAGAGGACAAAGAGAGGGGAAAACTTGTCAAAAATATAATTTAAATAAGATATTTCTAACAAAACTGTATTTTATTAATAAAAATATAGAGGTAGCCATCACATCAACAGGCTAAAAAATAAAAATCATATGACCATATAAATAAATATAGAGAAAGTACTTGACAAAATCTAACACCCATCCATGATTTAAGGTTGTTTTTTTTAAATAAACTAGAAATTAAAGGGAACTTCTTCAACTTGATAAAGAATATCTACAAAAACCCTATACCTAATATCACACTCACTGATCAGACTCTAAGCTTTCCCACTAAGATCAGGTACAAGGCAAGGGATTCTCCTACCACTCCTTTTCAATACTGTACTAAAAGTCCTTGTTAGGGTAATAAGGCCAGAAAAGGAAAAGGGGTGTCTGGGTGGCTCAGTCGGTTGAGCGCCCAACTTCGGCTCAGGTCATGATCTCGCAGTTTGTGAATTCGAGTCCCGTGTCGGGCTCTGCGCTGACAGCTCAGAGCCTGGAGCCTGCTTTGAATTCTGTGTCTCTTTCTCTCTCTGCCCCTCCCCTGCTCATACTCTCTCTCTCTGTCTCTCAAGAATAAAAAAAATGTTAAAAATTTAAAAAAATAATTAAAAAAAAGTTTAAGAAAAGGAAAAGATACACAGATTGGAAAGAAAAATATAGAACTTTGTTTGCAGATGATATCATCTGTGTAGAAAATATAAAAGAATCTACCAAAAAAAAAAAAAAACCCTCTTGGAACAAATTAGTGCAGCATAGAAGGTTAATACACAAAAGTCAACTGCTTTCTTATATACCAGCAATGAACAAATAGCATTTAAAATAAAAAACACAACACCATTTACATTGGTAACCCCCAAAAATGAAATACTAAGGTATAAATCTAACAAAATATGTATGAGATCTATATGAAGAAAACTACAAAACTCTGATGAATGAAATAAAAGAAGAATTAAATAAGTGGGGAGGTATTCCATGTTCATGGATAGAAAGGCTCAATATTGTCAAGATGCCAATTCTTCTCAATTTTATGGATTCAATTCAATCTCAATCAAAATCCTAGCCAGTTATTCTTTTTCAGATATTGACAAAGTAATTCTAAAGTTTATAGGGAAAGGCAAAAGACCCAGAATAGCTAACACAATATCAAAGGAGAACAAAGTTGGAAGACTGACACTACTTGATGTCAAGACTTACTATAAAGCTACAGGAATCATGACAGCATGGTATCGGCAAAAGAATAGGCAAATAGATCAAGGAAATAGCATAGGGAGTCCAGAAATAAACCTACATAAATGTAGCCAACTGATCTTTGACAAAGTAGCAAAGGCAATAAAATGGAGCAAAGATAATCTTTTTAATAAATGGTGCTGAAACAACTAGGTATCCACATGCAAAAAGTGAATTTAGACACAGACCTTATACCCTACACAAAAATTAACTCAAGATGGATCACAGACTTAAATGTAAAATGCAAATGTATAAAACTCCTAGAAGATAGCATAGATTAAAACATAGATTACTATTGGGTATAGTGACAACTTTTGAGATACAACATGAAAGGCATGATTCAAGCAAAAAATAATTAATAAGCTAGACGTCATTAAAATAAAAAATGCCTGCTCTGCAAAGGATAATACCTAGATAATGAGAAGACAAGCCACAGTCTAGGAGAAAATATTTGCAAAGGATCCATCTGATAAAGGACTGTTATCCAAAATATACGAAAAACTTTTAAATTTCAACAAGAAATAATCCAATTTTAAAAAGGGACAAAGAGTTTCACAGACACCTCACCAAAGAATATATACAGATGAAAGAAAGAAAGAAAGAAAGAAAGAAAGAAAGAAAGAAAGAAAGAAAGAAAGAAAGAAAGAAAGAAAGAAAAGATGCTCAATATCATGTCTCATTAGGGAAATGCAAATTATAACAAGATACCACTACACATCTATCGGAATATGCAAAATTCAAAACACTGACACCACCAAATACTGGTGAAGATGTGGAGCAACAAGAACTCTCATTCACCGCTGGTGGGAATGTGAAATGGTCCAAACACTTTGGAAGACAGTTTGACAGTTTCTTATAAAACTAAACATATTCTTACCATACAATCCTACAATTGTGCTCCTTGATATTTACCCAAAAGAGGTGAAATCTTATGTCCACACAAAAACCTGAGCATGGATATTTATAGCAACTTTATTCCTAACTGCCAAAACTTAGAAGCAGCCAAGATGTCCTTCAGTAGGTGAATGAATAAATAAACTGTACTATATCCAGACAATGGAATATTGTTCAATGCCAAAAAAGAAATGAGCTATCCAGTCATGAAAAGACATAAAAAAGCTTTAAATGTATATTACTATGTAGAAGAAATCAATCTGAAAATGCTACATACATGACTCCAATTAGATGACATTCTGAAAAAGGTAAAACTATGGCAACAAGAAAAAAGATAAGTAGTTGCCAGGGGTAGAGGGTAGAGGGACAGATGAATAGGTGGAACACAGATGATTTTTAAGGCAATGAGAATACTCTGTATGATACCATAATGGTGGATACATGTCATTACACATTTGTCCAAACCCATAGAATGTGTAACACCAATAGTTAGCCTTAAGGTAAACTACAGACTTTGGGTAATTATGATGTGTCAAAGTAGTTCATCAATTAGAACAAATGTCCCAACCCTAGTGGGAGATGTTGATAATGGGGGAAGTTACACACATGGAGAGGGAGGGGGAATGTGGGAAATCTCTGTACTTTCCTCTCAAGTTTGCTATGAACCTAAAACTACTCTAAGAAATAAAATCTTAAAAACAAAAAAATAGAGAGGGATAGGTAGCATTGAGAATTGTGTCAGCAAAGAGGTCCTCAGAGGACTCAATTAATACAATAAGTGACTCTTCAACCTTAGACAGTACAAGACAGAAAAGAGGAGAAACAAAACTGCAACCATCAGTGAAATTAATTCAGCTACCTTCCCTTGGCAGAAAAAGCAAGCTGCAAAGGAAATAGCTCATGCATTTAATGAGTGAAGAGCACATCAGCCAAGCAACCTAGGGGACAGCGCCTGTGTCCACACAGACAAGAGAACAGTCCAGGTCCTGGACGGGGAATCCAGTCATTTGCAAGACTCAGTGAATACAGGGAAACCCCGATAAAATTGGGAGTCCAAAGATAGGAATAAAGATATCACCAAGGCCCCCTTTACCAAGGTAAAAAACACAGTCCTTGTTTGAAGAGTGGGAAAATAATGAGTTTATATGGAATTCCAACTTCTATACTTCTTAGCACTACATATATAAGGTATAGCATATTTAATGTTTATTAAACTCTGAAGAGTCTGGTAAAGGTACTTTCTTTAGATTTCAGATAATCACAGGAGAACTAGGAAAGGCAAAGATGCTACCCAAAAATATTCCATGAAAATATTTACTTGAATGAATTCATAAAAACTGTAAATGATCAGGCATGCTACAAAATAATTTTTAAAAATAGAACTTCCCAGTTTAAAATCACCTTTGCTTACCTAATTTAAAGCAATCCTTAAAACAGTCCTGTGTGAAAAGTAGTCAGATATCATAAATATCCCCCATTTTATAAGTGAGGAAATTAAGGTTTAGAGAAGTTCAATGACTGACTCTAGGTTACTTGCTAAGTGACAGAACTGGGACCAAAACCCAGGGCTGGCACTGCCTCTGCCGAGGAAAGCATGGAAGGAAGGGTAATGACTTCTAATTGAAATGTCTACCAAGAGTGTGATGAGCTAGTGTGGGTAACGGCTGCCCCGACTCGGGCTGGGCCGGCATCAGGCCAAGAGCAGCCTGCTTCCCAAGCATTCCTTCACTTGTTCAAGAGATCATGAAAATTAAATTGGGCTATAACCAGGCCTTAATTCCCCACCCTTGATGTGAGGAGCCATATTTGTCTCATTAGCCTAGGTCATAAACTCCAGCAGGAGGGAGAAAAGGAGGCAGCAGATGAAAGTGAGGGAGGGAAAGGGAGACAACTGTATGAAGAGAAGGCAAGGTGGAGGAAAGCGAGAGGGTTCGTGAAGGACAAGTACACCTCCTTCCATTAGGGGTGTTCTCCTCCCTGGCATAATCATAATTGTATTTTAAGTACACGTAGCTGTTTGTAGTTTTCTAAACAATTGTGTGTGCTCTCTCATTTGATCCTCATTATCTTCCTGGGAGTCAGGGCAGAGAGGACCAATTCCACTTTAGCAGGAAAGGGATGAGGCTCTGAGAAACTGACAGGCTTGTCCAACTAGCAGACCCAAGGCCAGTAAAGCCTGTTTTTTTCCTCCTACTCTGTAAACAGCAGGCCACAGTCTAAATCCCCTTGAGCTACACAGGGGCAAAAGGTAGAGCTCCAGTATTCTTTTGAACATACCATGCTGCCTCTCTTGTACCTTTCAAATCACAGAAACATACTGAATGAGGATTTTTATTTCTACAGAGCAATAGGAGTTTGGGTATAATCGTTCTATTACTGAATAGTTAAAAGCCCAATGGATTGTCCCTCTTCTTTGATCTATATTGGAACATGAACAAATTGCCTTATTGATTAAGCTAATGTGGGTCAAGAGTAGGAACTCAGAATTATTTTTGTTTAGTTTACAGATATCTCTGCCATAATGGTATGAATTAGAGAAACTTGATCTAAATCAAGCATGAAAGTCTTGGCTTCAAATTACATCTTTTGGATGTTTGCCTTCCACATAAAAGAAATATAATGATTGACTATCTCCAAAGAATAAAGCTCTTCAGAGAAACAGAACAAATACACTTCTAGAAAGATAATGAAGTGCTATACAATGATATGGGCTGTCAAATACAAGAATTCAAATTTGGTCTCTACCACTTAGTGGACAGTATATCATGGATAAGACAGTAATAAAGAGCATAGATTGGGATTCAAATAGATCTAGGTCCAAATACTGGCCCTATCATCTCAGGAAAGTGATACTGGACCTCTCAAAACTTTTAATGCCACCATCTATACAGTGGGGATAATCATGCCTGTTTTACTGGATTATGCTGAATAAATGGTAACTATCACTATTAAGGCACATATATTCTTCAATGGAAATAGGTTTTATTATATCCTTTGCCTAAACGGCAAACCTTGGGACTTAAATAGCTCAGCTATACCACATAAGGTTTTTTCCAATAAAAATAATGATTGGACATCACCCCTTTTTTTATTTTTTGCATTGGTACCAATTTGGTGAGTGCTTCTAAATTTACCTACCCTAGATAATAAACATAGATTATATTTCTGCTTCAAGTAGATAGAGTTCACACTATACATATGATACTGGTAAACTTCTATTGGATTGTGTTGGAAAACGATAGGACTTAGTCTATTGAAACAGGTTTCAAAGGTTTGGAAGAAAAATAAAATATTCGATAAATGTCTTTTAAAAGGAATTGTTAAGAATTTAGTTGGAAGTTTTAGTTTATGGCAAAGCTTAAGCTTCCCATACCTAAGTAGTTCCACTGTAGTCTCTGAGGTTAATGCAGCATTTTATGGGATGTTTGTTTTTTGTTTGTTGGTTGGTAATGAAGAGATTGGCCCATATTCATTAGGCTAAATCTTCAAAGAAAAATCAGTTTGTCAACATGCATTCAAATACAATTTTGGAATCTCCTGAAAAAAATCTTCCAATAACCAGAGGTAGTATACAACAACCTTCATGGCTGGCAGAATTTCCATGTACCTTCTAAGGAAATAATTTAAATGACCTCTACACAAAGGAAATCCAAAGATGCTCAGGCCCCAAAGCTCTGATTCTTGGGAGAATTACAAAGGTATAAAAAAGCCCACTCTACCTACTGATCACTCAGTTATTGCATGTTGTTCTCCATTCACTGAGCTAGAACAAGATCGCTAGAACTTGTTCTAGCTGACTGTGTGTCCTTTGGAAATTCAGTTCAAATGTTACTGTTTCTTCTCTTAAAAAGAATTATTTTTTGAAGCAAAATAGTATAAAATTCCAGAGTCAGAATGCCTGGATTTGGATCTCAGATACCCATAGCTAACATATGCAAGTCAGAATTCTAAGATAGGGAGGGAGGGAGGGAGGGAGGGAGAGAAATACAAACATATGCACACACACACATATTTATGTATACATAAAATTGTATTTGACACATATAACAACTCTATAAAGTAGATACTTGTATTATTCCCATTTTACAAATGAAAAAAAATAAGGCATTGAAAACTTAAGAGACTTGTCCAGGATCACATAGCAACTATTAGAACTAGAATCCAACACTGGCAACCTGGGTCCATCCTGCTCTTCTCCCTCTCAAAGTCAGTTACTTACCAGATGAGTGGCTTCACATGGGCAAGGTACTCAACCTCTCTATGCCTCATCTGGTATGTGGAGATGACTACAGATCACTAACATATAGCAGACGTGTAGGATTGTTAAATGGATTAACAAAGATATTTCCTATCTTTTTCTTAGCATAGCCCCTGGCACCTAGTAAATGCTCAACAAAGACTATGCATTATTTGTAATACTATCTTCTGGGTGAGGTCAGGAACATTTTATTCATTCACTCATGTATGCTGCCGAGCAAGTCATTAAACCTCTCTGAGACTTCATTTCTTCATCTGTAAAATGGGATCATATAATATCAACATCACAGAATTATCCTGGCACACAAAAGACATTCATCAAAATACTTGATGAATTTGTGGAATCTCTTCATGCAGTATCTAACACAGTTCCACATGGAAATAGGCACTGCAATAAAAACTTCTTGATCATAGCAATCCATAATGTAAAAATGATAATATTGCCTCCTCCTCTTCCCTGGAGATCTGTGAGGATAAATGAGACAAGCTCTAGGATAGAGATTGTTAGGAGAAAGGTGCTTTATAAATCTAAGAGGTTGCTATTAATGATCATCATCATAATAATAAATTTGGTATTGGAGAAATCATAACTCATCATGCATTACTCCTCAAGGGAAGCCTATCAAGGCCTCCTTCAATGACACAGTGGCAGCTGGTGCCTGAGGCTTTGAATCTACAGAAATATGAGAGGGAAGACAGTGATGTTACAGAGAGAAATCAGAGAGGAATTTGAGCTGGCTATGTAAAGAGGACCTTCTCTTCCATGCCCTCCTGCCTCCCTATCCTCCACACTTCTCATACCAGGTCTCCAACCAGGTCTCTGGGAACACCAGAGCTTAGGTTCTGATCTTCAATTTCACAGGCCCCAGAACTCAAACACGTCCATACATCTGAGCCTATCAGAGTCTTAAAGGCACTACCCTACAGGGAAGTCTCAGAGAACCAGGCAAGCTGGGCAGGGAGTTTCCTTATGGTAGCCTGATACAAAACTCTCTATTCAGCAAGCCACAGTTTCAGCTCCAAAGCCAAAAGACTGGCCCATATTGGAGAGATGAAGACAAAACTAGTATCACATCATAAAGGCAAGAGCATACAGATCTGAACAAGAATCCAGCTACCCTGCTTATTAGACTCGTGTGGTAGGCTCTGTTACCAGTAAAACAGAAGGCTCTCAGAAGGGACACGTAAGGGTTAAAGAAGATAGAGTCCATGATGTGTCTAGCAGAGCAACTGACCCAAAAGCTCTTGGGTAATGATAGCAATCATCACTGGGGTTTCTGTGCTGCTAGTATTTTTATTTTGATTATTCAAAAAAAGAATGTGTAGCAAAGCCAGGCTAAAATGAGAAAAAAGGAATAGTCCAGTCAGCTGATCAGATGAAGTTACCCCCATATGTTCCATAATTTGGTCAACAGTGTCCTTAAAGGAATTGCATCAGGCTGGACAAACTTCCCCAACTCAAGAGACACTGATACAGAGACCGGACACAAATATATTCATTTACAGATTCAGATGTCCATTTCCAGTAACCAAGCTGTATCAAATACACGAGAAACCAAATTAGCTATTGAAAGATGACTTGGTGAGCATGAGATCATAGAAAATTGGAGGGTCCAGCGGGATATTTATCCAGGTATGTCAAAGCTAAATAGATTCTTTCCTACAATAGACTCCACCTCCTAAATGATCTGAATACTGGTCACTCATGTCAAGTATGTGACATTCAGATACTTCTGTTTTACAGAAAACAGAGGCTGGGAGAGGTTGCCACACAAGCCTAAGCAGGGCAGCTACATTTCTGTTCATATCTGTATACTCTTGGCCATTATGATGTGATGCTACCTAATATGTCTTCTTCCAGTGTTCAGAGCTGAAGCCTTAACTCCCCTCTCCCCCAAATCCACATAGAAACTTCTCTCTATAAAGTTTTGAAGTCAACTAAACCTGGATTTGATTCCCTGATTCACCAGTGACAAGCTGTGTGACCTTGGAAACACCACTCAACTTATCTGAACTTCAGTTTGCTGATCCATAAAATAGTGGCAATAGCCTACCTCATAGGCTATTGTGATGCTTAGCAAGAATGTATATAAATACTTAGCACAGTGTCTGTGTGATTATTGTTATAGTAGATACTACTTAATTCTATTAAACCCACTCTTTCTTCACTTTCTGTGATTCTAGTCCTAAAGACAAATTCTAAACACAGTGATTTACAACTGTTCTGCATCCACTCCCATGTTCACTCAATCACACAAGTATAAACACATCTCTGGGGCTGGCCATGTCCAAAGATAGTTCAATTCATTGATTCTTTAATGATTTTTAGATACTTTACCTTCAGAGGGTGACCTCATTACCTAATTCTGAGGACATCTCACTATAACTGATGTGCGCAGGGAAAAGAAGAGGCATTCTGAAGACCCAGAGGAATGCAAAGGACTGAATATTCTGCCAACACCATGCAGCTTTCGCTCCATAAACTGTAGCCATTTCTATTTTTCTGCCCAGAGCATTTTCTTCTTCCCTAAGACCAGCCCCAGTTTGAAAGGACGATTGTTTTCCCTTGCTACTCTTAGTCAAGCAGCCAGTACTAACAGGAACGTTAGAAGGATCATCTACAGTGATGTCACATTTTACTTTGGATAAAATGTCCCAGATAGCACTTTTCCCAGTGTCTTTGAACAGTCACTCTCTATTTCCAAATGCATGTGAGCTCTCTTCAATGAAGAAACACATTAACAGCAACCTCTCTATTCCCTCTAGGTTGCTTGTAAGCCTTCCTGTGTTTTTAATCTTCATAGAGCTCCAAAATCAACTGTGTTGAGTGATGCGAATACCAGGCTTCTCATTTCAGTAAGGAGATGGCTGGATTGGAGACTGTGAAGATTAATAAAAAGAAAAAAATCTACACCTAGAAAAACCACTGGTTTGAGAAAAAAGTAGAGCATGATAAAGATGATGATTCAAAAAAAAAAAGAGGAAGATATAAAATATTCCCTTCTTATCTAGAGTGGTGAAAAACTAGTGTAGGAGCAGGGCGATGCTGACCTGCTCTTTCATAACACTGGTGATAAGCAACAGGGATTCGGAATGGGGAGCGTGTTACAGCAAAGCACAAGGTTGGAGGTTTGGGATTCAGATCACAGAGAAAGGGGTTGTTGATTTAAGTGATGTGGAGAAAATGGAGAAGGTATTGCTTAAAGCAGTAACCAATGTTGTTTATTTGGGATACGAGCTAGAGAATATTATTATGGCAGAGAAAAGAAGTTATCTCTTGTGAATTGTCTTGAATTATGGGGGGAACGAGAGAGGCTCACTGAGTATGACATTTAGAATTGCAATTTCTAAGCAGAGCGCCATGTCTGATATATCATTTATTGTCTCTGCCTCTATCTTTCCAAAGCTGCATTAAGGACAGATGTGAACCTCACTTCCCTAGGTCTCCATTTTCACATTGATTTGGAGGACATTTATTTTCCCTTCTCAACAGAATCATATATTTTCCCCTCTCTGAAGGTTTAGTTCATCACTAAATATTCAGGTCTAGGAAGAGATTTTCTTTCCTCTTTGTGCATGATTTGTCTCTCTCTGGAGCTGAGCCCCTTTGGTTGAAAACAAGAATCTATACAAATAAAGGGTACAGGTGAAGAGATAGTGTGGGTGGATGAGCAGAGGGAAGGTTTCTCCAGTTGTGATGGAAATTTGCACTTGAGTCTTCCCATTTTAGCTGATTTTACAGGAAGGAAGAAACAATGCTCATCAGATCAGGTATCAGATACTGCTGGCTTAGAAGATTCAAAAGGCAGTTTCAATTACCATGCAGTGTACTCCTACTTCCCGCTGAAAAGCAGTATGCATATTGCAGATTCTGTTGGTTGCTCTTTGAAGATGAAGTTTCCACACCATCCTCCCTGTATTTCAGGTAGAAATGAACTGATTCCAGAGACAGATAATCAAATTTCAGAGAATCAATTAATTTTTTAACTGGAAAGAATCAATATACCCATTTTTTGGTAGCTGGACAAACTGAGATATCAGAAGGTAGTTGACCCAGTCAAGGCAATATATTTTTACAAGTGGTTGTATGTGTATATTTATGTGTTTTCTGTAGCACTTTGGAATTCTGTTTTCAGGATGTGTGTTGGGAACCTCACACTTAGCACAGGGTCTTTGCACTAGAAGTAGCACACAACCCTTTCTTGCATGGTCTTCCCACCTTCCCACCTGGGGAACCCACCTAGGGCTCTGTGAAGGGGCACAGGTACAGCTGCCTTCATATACCTAAATGGAAAAGGACTTTCCCTCTGTTCTCACTATTCTGCATCCCACACAAACACACTAGCCACTCCCTCCCCACTTCTTTTAATTCCTTCCGTACACTGAGCCTTCTGAAACAAAAGCCAGCAAAGTCTGTTGTCTTCTAGCAACTTTTGCTTTTAGCCTTACAGCTAAAGCTCTGGAGAAAAGAGATCATAAGACACAAATTAATATCTCAACAAATTATTCTACTATACTTGTCTTATAGACTCCTGCCCCTGGGGCTTTGTTCATGCTGTGACTTCTACCAGGAAAGTTCTTTCCTCTTCTCCCCTAGCTCTCCAAGTTTTGCTATCCCTCTATTGTCCAGGAAGCCCTCCTTGACCTCTTCACACAATTCCTAAGGCATTCTGTCTTTATTATTTCACGTCTCAAACCCATGTGACTTTTTTCCAATCAGATTGTTAGTTCCCTAGGGGCTCTTTTGTGTACCCCAGATTACCTAACATACCAGTCTAGCCAGTCACATGACTTCGAGTGAGGTTGGGTTTGCATCCTAAACAAATTATTTTTCCTCCCAAGACATCATAATAACCTCAGACTGCGGCTGGTAATATTTTTCCTCAAAAGCTTTATTAAAGCTTAATTGTTTTTTTTTTTCTGATTATATAGATGACATTCCCATTGTAAAAAAGAATTCAAAGGGGCGCCTGGGTGGCGCAGTCGGTTAAGCGTCCGACTTCAGCCAGGTCACGATCTCGCGGTCCGTGAGTTCGAGCCCCGCGTCGGGCTCTGGGCTGATGGCTCAGAGCCTGGAGCCTGCTTCCGATTCTGTATCTCCCTCTCTCTCTGCGCCTCCCCCGTTCATGCTCTGTCTCTCTCTGTCCCAAAAATAAATAAACGTTGAAAAAAAAAAAAAAATTAAAAAAAAAAAAAAAAAAAGAATTCAAAACTACATAGTACGGTAACAATGGGATGGAAAAGGTTACATGAATTCTACCTTCTTTACGTAAGGACCATTAACATGTTCTTCACCATCTTTCATATACCTGTTGATGACTCTATATGGGTATTTTTATATATACAGGATTTTACATTTTATATAAATGGGGTTATTTCATACACACTGTTTTTAAGTGGAGAATATTAAAGATCATGTGCAAAAGCATCAAGCAACATTAGTAAAAATACTAGTTTAATTGGAACTTCAATAAATAGTTTAAAATGAATAAAAAGTGTTTCCCATAAAATGTAAGGAAGAAAGGAAAGCAGAAGATGTCCCCAAGACCATTTTCCTGCCTTTAGGCACAACTTCACTGAAATATTCCACTTAAATTGGCCCAGGGCCCAAAGTAAGTGGCACAAATAACAAATGAACATTCTAATTGGAAATTCTATACCCGACAGATTTCTTCGGCCTAAAGTGGCTTTCAGACATTGCACATATTCTCAGTTCACCAGCTGGAAGCACTGAATGGGATGGACAGAGCTATACAACTTGGGTAAAATATTTACCAAAGTCAAGACAAAGTGACCAGACTGATGTGTATCTTCTCTGGATATCTTATAGAGGAGACCCCAGCTGCTAAAACCCAGTAAAGAACTGGGGTGCTTTCGGGGTGCCTGGGTGGCTCAGTGGGTTAAGAGTCCAACTCTTCACTTTGGCTCAGGTCATGATCTCATGGAGGGTTGATGAGATCAAGCCCCATGTCAGGGCTGTCAGCACAGAGGCTGCTTGGGATTCTCTCTCTCCCTCTGTACCTCCCCCACTTGCCTGCACGCTCTCTCTCAAAATAAATAAACGTTTATTTAAAAGAAAGAACCTTAGCTTTCTTATCATGAGAAATAAACATATATCATCTATCAGCAATGACATTAAAACCCACATTAGAAAACTGGGAGCTATCTCCTTTTAATAGTCCTCAGTTAAAGATCAAATCCAGACCTAAAAGAAATTCTGTTTCCATGAAGAATAAATGTGATAATGGAATTCTCCCCGCGACAACACCCCACTGTCTTGGTGGTAGCGAGCTTCACATAGTCTCTCCTCCTGTCCCTTGCAGAGAGGCTAGAGTCTGTGTGCCACTCAGACAATCCATCACCACCCATTCCTGCCACCGGAAGTATGACTAATACATTATAAATGGTTCTTCTTCTGTCGACTAATCGGCTGGAACGTGATGCCTGCCATGACACGTAACAGTCCCGCTGTCCTGCTAACAGACACACAGGATGTGACCACCTCCACACAGGTGTGTATTCCTGACAGAGACTGAACAGCCGGGTGGCGGAGCCTGGCAGCAGCCTGAGCCTCTCTGATGAAAGGGTACAGACATCCAGGGCTAGGACCATGAATTTCTCATGCTATCCTATTTCCTTCAAGGCATTTGTCACTATTTAAAATTAAATTACTTACTTATTTACTTATGTCTGTCGCTCCCATTAGATGGTAAAAGAAGGGCTATGCTTTTTTCACCACTAAAATTAACTCCCTCATCTCCTTCTAGTTTCTTCTCACATCTCACTTTCTCAATAACAAATACACCAAACTTAACAGTCCTCTACACACACTGACCTCACTTTCTCAGGAAAGTGTTTCTGGAATTCCTGACCTCACTTTATCTTGTTTTTTACTTTTCATGGTTTTTTTTTTTTTTTAAATAGCTTCTATCATCTTCTAACATTATGTATGATGAATAACACTTATTGCTTGTCTTCCTCTTTGAGAATGAAAGGTATATGGAGGCTGAAATCCTTGTCTGTTTCGTTCACAGATGAATCCCAAGAACCTGGAAGAATGACTGGAACACAATAGGTATTTAATAAATATTTGTTGAATAAATGAAAAGAAATTATTCGCTTTATCCTTAACTCCCTAAGAATGCCTGGCATGGAGAATCTATTGCTTTCCTATGGAAGCCTCTGAGTTTACAAATATTTCCTCCAGGTCCAAGTACTTGCCCACCGAAATGTCTTTCACTCATCGTCCTATGTCCCTAGTTAATAGCATATAATAGGAAACAAATGTTTGATAAACTAACCAATTAATAAGTAACTGAATTCACTGTACTCAATGCTCAAATGATTGATAATGACTGATACTCCATGTCTGACACTCTTTTCTGACAGCCTGTTCCCCTAACATAATTAACACCAACCTATCCCATTATAGCTCAATTAAACTAACATTTCCTGAATACCTATTATATTATAGTCACTATACTAGATATTGAGGGGGACAGTCAATACTAACAAGTGTTTATTGAGCACTTATTTCATGTCAGAAACCATGCTAAGCACTTCACATATATAACTCATTTAATCTTAATAACCGTATGAGGCAAGGATTACTATTATGCCCATCTTACAGAGAAACTTAAACCTTAAGAGGTAACTTGTCCAAAGTCAGGCACACAGCGAGCCAAGACAGTAAACAGGCAAAGCCCAGATCCTCACTCAGACAGCCCTTACTCCAGAGTTCATACTCTTAAGCTCAGTGATGATCTAAAGATGAAGAGCAATCTGAAGTAATTTCTCAAGAAGTCGTATACATTGAAGAAGGAAAAAACCATCTTCAAAAGTTATAAATCTCCATTTTTTTTTTGGTCCCCAATGCCTAGTATGGAATATAGCTCGCAGTGAGTAACGAATACATTTTGGCTAAAAGAATAAATGATATTAAACAATAAAAAGAGGCAAAACTACAAGAGAGAAACATGAATTCTAATTGGAGGAAACTTGCAAACAATCTAGGACAACTGATTTAAACCAGACCTGAAAAAATATGTAGGATTCTAAAGTATCTAGAAGGAAGTCATACTTAAAAGAGAATATATTAGTTATCTATTGCTGTGTAACAAATTACTTCAAACTTTAGTAGATCAAAACAAAAACAAACATTTATTATCCTTATAGTTTCTCTGGGTCTGGTATTCAGGAACAACCTTGCTAGGTGATTTCAACTTGGGATCTCTTGTGAGGTTGCCATTATGATGTTGGCTGGGGCTACAGTCATTTGAAGACTTGGCTGGCAAGAAGATTCTCTTTCAAGGTGACTCACTCACATGGCTAGAAAGTTGAGGCCAGTTGTTGGTGGAAGCCTCAGTCTCTCCCTACAAAGGCCTCTCCGTAGGATGTATGTCTTCAACAGTGGCAACTGGCTTCACCCAGAGTGAGTGATCCAACAGGGAAAGACAAAGAGCCAGGCAGAAACTATCTTCTTAAGGAACTAGCATCGGAAATCATATAGCATCTCTTGTGCCACATTCTATTAGAGGCAAATCACTAAGTCTGACTCACATTCAAGGAAGGGGAATTAGGCTCCACCTTTTGAAGAGATGAGTGTCAAGACTTTGAAGACATATTTTAAAACAACCACAGAGGCAGCCCATAGGAGAGTATTGGGCAGGTTCCGGAATGACAAGTTATCCAATGTCCCAGTAAATGGACTTCTATAACCTGGTGACCTCTCTTATTTTTGCAATTTTCACATCACTCCATCTATTTCTTATATTTTGATCCTCTGGTCTTTTTCATTTTGCAGGGAGAATCTTTCAACATTTCTTATTCAGTTAATCCATTCCTCCATTTAATTTAAATATAGCTCTACTCGGTGTGTTTAGCACTAGAAATATAAAAATAAAAAAGACATGACCCTACCATTCAAGGAGTTTGTCATCCATTTGATAATCCCAAATGCAGCCCATAGAATAATCACAAACAATATGTCAAAGGCCATAACAGAATTATATATGAAGTGCAAGGTAATACAGAGGAGACTAATTTTTCTCATTAGAGGGACCTCATTACCCTATTAAGAGTTTGGACTTCATCTTCTATGCAACAAATGTTTTAAAGCAAGTGTGTGCCAAGATTCAGATCTGTATTTTAAAAAGACAATTTTGATGGCAACAGAGAGGATGCAATTGGTAGAGGGTATGTGAGCAATGGCATGTGAAATGGAGAGTCTGAAATATACTTGAGAGTTGTTTATTAGGAAGAATCGACAGGGCCTGGTGATTAATTACATAGACAGAAAAAGGTTGAGAATAACTTCTAGATTTCTAGAGAACATAGGATGGCCTCATTAACTAAGACAGGAAGAGGGTCCAGATGTGGGGAAGAAAATGAAATAAGTTCAGTTTTAAATATACTGAGTTTGCTTTGTGTTTAGTTACCTTGTGGAAGGATGTGTCACATCGGTGGTAAGAAATATGCAACTGAAGTTCCAAGAGAGAAGTCCCAGCTGGAAATATAAATTTTGGAAATACTAGCATTCCTGTGCTAGTTAAACTCATAGTATTGAAGGAGATCATCAAAAGAGCTTGTAAAGTAGAAAAGGCAGCCAAGAATGGGACCTTGGGGGATACCAACACATAAAGGGTGTTGAAGAAAGAGAAGGCATAAAAAACAGTGAGAAGGAGAATCCAAAAGAAAAGATGTTCAAGAGAGACTTCAGGGTCATGAAACCTATAGAAAAGATTTCCAAGGAGAGAGAATCAACAGAGGCAAAGAGAGAGGCAGAGAGAGATAGAGAAGGAAGGAGAGAGGGAGGGAGATGCAGAGATATCAAATTAGAGGCAGACTAAAAATTATACTTCACGTTTGTCAACTAGGAGATTATTAATCACCTAAGCATTTGAGTAAGGTGACATGGAATGGGATCCAGCTGCAGTATGTCGAGGGGTGAAAGAGGTGAGGGAGTGAACACAGGGTAGACTACAAAAGTTTGAAAGTGAAGAACAGCAAAAAAGATTGACTGCTATTAGTATGAGGTGGGAAAGCGATCCATATAATTCCATCTCATTAGATGGCATTTTCAGGATTCTGTTTTATTCTCAACCTAGTCTCAAAAAAAAAAAAAAAATTCATTCCCTCTTTGGTTCTTGCAGCTGTTTCTACAAAAGCATGTCATAAAAGGGAAGCTGCTTTAAGGGCCAAGGAGAAGACTTAGAACACACAAGATGTCAACTTCAAGACACAATGCCAGTGATTCAAGAGATCTGAACTTACCAGCCTGCTCATTACATTCAATGGACCAAATCCCCTCTCAATTTTCAACGGGATTAGCTGGTCAATAATTTATGACATTTTCAAGGTAAGAGAAGGTCACCTAATTATTAATGAAGGTAACCAAAAAAGAGGGAAGTATGTGTTTATTTGATTTATGGAAACCTTCCCTTTACTCTAGGGAGCATGAGCCTATGAATATAAAAATCTTAGATTCATGATATTTTTCATCAGGGTAATATTTTCATCATTTATCAAGACATTCACAAGAATAATTAGAATTGAACATAAATTTCCACATTAGTAGATGAATGGACAAAACCTGGAGGTCCAAACAATAAAGGAGTACCATTGAATGACATAAATTAGCTCTCTGATGGGTAAAGCTGGGCATTTTAGGAGACTTTCACCAATCTGTTATGAGAAACAATGCAGAAACAGAGGCAAACTCTAAAGAATACAAGACCCAGGTAAAGAGGTCTTACCAAGAGTCCATTCTTTTTTTCTACCTTAGTAAAAATAATATAAAAAGTATACAGGAAATACGAAAAATAGAAGGGAATACTGCTCACAATATCATAACAACTGTTATCTTTGGGTGCTTCTTTTTAGTAACAATAGATATAACAACAGTTGATTACATTCATTTATTTCACAAATGTTTGCCAGGCATTTATCTTGTGCCAAAGACTGTTAGGGGCTGGCAAACAAAGCAAACCTGTCCCTGGCTTTATGTACCTCATATTCTAAAAGGAAAGCAGACACTGGATCACTAAACATATACTTATTTGACCACAACTGATATGGATGACAGGAAAAAGAAGCATGGGGTATTGAGAAAGCAGTGTTGGCCAAATATCCCCAAGTTTTTTCACCTTTTGAGGACCTCTGTCCTTTACCACCTGAATAAAACAACTCAAGCTCCTTCCTGCATTTGACTGTAAAGCCTGTCCCTGCATTGAACCCTCCTGAGAAGTCCCAGGACAGGTGATTACTAGTCACGGTTGTCTCCTATCAGCCCAAATTTCCTCTAAACCACCCCCTGGGCCTCCTCTTCAGTGCATCTCATGCGTTCCAGCTCCCTCTGATTGATCTCACCATAACCATAAGAGATTCACTCTTCAAGGCAGCATTTATAATACAAGAATAACTCTAAATGAGCCACTAATATAGCTCTACTAAAATTTTAATGAGTGGAGAGGGGGGAGGAAAAAGAAGAAAATTAAAACAAAAAGTGCTGTATGCCAGACATCTTTGCATCCATTATGCACCCACACGAATTGTCACAGGGTGTCTCCTGTTGGAACCTCCCCTTCTCATTAGTCTCTTACCTCTTGCCATTTCTCTAAGACCTGTGTTTGTTCAGAACCAAGTCCTTCCTTCCATTTCCTCTTCTCCTCCCAATGTCAAGGCTCCTTACAAAGTACTGATCAGAGATGCACTCTAATAAAGCCAAAACTTATTATACAGCAAAAACAAAAACACTTCTAACATTCATTTTATTATTCGGCAGAAAAGTTTACTTTTCTTAATCTACAATTCTTCATAACACTTCACATCATATTGACTTTCCTAGCAAAAGTTCCATTGCTGTGTCTTCCTAACAAAATATTAGGTTTCTTCTTGAGAATAATTCCTCAACATAGAATGTGGAAGTGGTTTTAGTTGTTTAATAGTTTTTCTTTCAGCTACAATAATTTATCAGTGGGGAAAAATGAGCTCTTTGTACACTGGAGAGTGGTGTGGTCTTGTAAATTTTAAAAGTTCATTCTGATCAGAACTTTGAGCAAAGATTTAGCCATAAAAATTTTCAACCCAGACATATTTCATTATGAAAAAAAGTGGAAGTAATCTAAATGCCCAACAAGAGAGAATGCTTAATTATGATAAAATCATTGGATGGAATATTATGTAGCCATTCAAATTATGTTCATTTAGACTTTGGGCAATAAAGGAAAATGTGCATTGTAATAAGTTAAAAATGCAGGATTCTGAGTTTAATACAGGACTTAATATCAAATATTCAAAATGTATTTCTCTAGGTTGTGAAAAAATGGAAATTTGACTACTATGACTAGTTCTCTCTCTCCCAGTCCCGAAAGATCAACTACATGGACACTAAATAAGAGAGAGGAAAGCAAACATTTGGGGGGAACTATCTAAATACCCTGAGAGCCCCATAAAAGCCTAAAGGATGTAACAGTCTTAAGAAGGAAGGGGCTGAGGGGATGGAGAAATACTAGATCAGATACTCCAAGTATAGCAGAGAATAAACTGGAAGATAACTGTACATTCTGCTCCTGACTTTCCTTAAATTGTCTTGAAAGGATTATAGTTGCCTGTTACCCTGTGAGATAAAAATCATAAGTGTCAACAGGAGAGTAACAGGTAAGAACCAAAGCCGTGGTAGGGTAAAGGGCCAGGGGGAAAAGGCAGAGGTAGATCAGCAGCCTTCCCCACTCCAACCTAGGGACTGGTGGATTATAATCCAATTCAGTGGCTTTCAAAAATCTGATCTCGATCCACAGTTAAGGAATATATCCCCTGGCATATATCTTTTTATGTGTAAAGATACAGATACAGAGCTAAAACAAAAATTTCACTAAACAGTACTTAACATTTATCAACAGTGATGTACTCTGATATTTTCCTCTATATTCAATTCTACTTCATTTTTAAAACAGTGGTTGTATTCCACTAAACGTTCAGTTTGAAAACCACTGATCTATTGAGATTATTATCTCTACTCAGTACTATTTCTAGCAAATAGTTTAAGGAAGAATCCCTAATCATAAAGGTTACCTGCCCATAAAGGACAGTCAACCGTTTATCTCTCCTCCTTCCTATATTCACATGAAGGAATATAACAGAGCCTAAGAACTAACCTCTTCTCCAATATACATTAGCAGGCTGGGTAGTTAATATTCCTAGGAAAATATGAGCTCATAAACCAAAATAATTAGTCATTTAAGATGGACAATGATTATTTTTAAAAAATAAGCAAACTGAGCATGACATGCCACATGAAGTACAATTACAGAAACATGTTCATAAATATTTTAAATTAAGCATAATAAACAATCTCAAAAATAAGACAAGATATTGATTAAATGAAACAAATAAGAATTCATTAAAATAACCAAATGAAACATTAACTATGAAAAATATAGTAGTAAAGGAGTATAAAAAAATAAAATAAATTATGGAGTGGATAGTGCTGATGAACAAATTAGAAGGTGTAAGATATAATCGAGGTGATCTTCCAGAAGGCAGCGAAAGTGATAATGACATAAAAATGATAGGAAAGCAAGCAATATAGAGATGAGAACTGGAAATACTAACGCTCAGATAATAGTAATCCCAGGAAGATATGGAAAAAAACAAGGGAATATGGAAAGAAATAAAGAAAATAAAAACCTCCAGATTAAAAAAAAAAAAAAGATGAAAAAGGAACTATGTTCAACTTCAAGGCTCAACACAGTGCCAAACAGAATACATGTAGAAAAACACACACTGAACTTCAGATCATCAAAGAGAAAGAAAACATTATGATAGAAAGTTGTTTTTTGTTTTTTTTTTAAGATTCCAAAAAGAAGCTGGTTACAAACAAAAGAGAAAGAATCATAATGACATCACACTCTTCAAGAGCAAACACTGGCTATAAGAAGACAGTGATTCATAATTTTCTTATCATGGCAGGAGAAAAAACTTTGACCAGGTTTCGTCCAGCGAAATTATCATGTAAAGGTGAGGGTGCAACAATTAATTTCTGGTCATGACAGAGTAGCAGGAATCAGATATACCCTCCCAACTCAAACAACTGGAAAACTGGAAAACATATATGAAACATGAGTTTTCAGACACTGGACAATAAAATAGACATACTTCCAGTCAGACAAGAGAGAAATTATCACTAATAGGAATGATGTGGGCACATCACTTACTACAAATCCTACAGAGAATAAAAGGATAATAAGCAATTACTGGGAACAAATTTATGCCAACAAATATGATGTCTTAGAAAAAAGTCAAATACCTTAAAAGACACAAACTACCAAAATTCACTCTACCTAAAAAAAGGTTTTATTTTTGAATCATATTTTCATTGGGTTTAAGTAATCAAAGTTGACAACTTTTCTTTCATCAACAGTATATGTTGAATCCCCCCCCAAAATATATGTTGAAGTCCTATCTTTCAGCACCTGTGAATGTGACCTTATTTGGAAACAGGGTCTTTGTAAATGTACTCAGCCATTACAGTGGGTGGTAATCCATCATGACAGGTGTCCTCATAAGAAGTAGAATATGCCATGTGAAAACAAAGGCAAAGACGGGGGAAATGCTGTCATAATGGAGGCAGAAACTCAAGTGCTGCAGCTTAAATCCGAAGACTGCCAGCAAACTAGAAGCTACGGAAGAGGCAAGTGAGGATTCTTCCCTAAAAGTTTTAGAGGGAATATTGCCCTGCCAATACCTTGATTTTGGAATTTTAGCCTACAGAAATGTAAGACGGCAAATTTCTGTTATTTTAAACCACCTCGTTTGTAGTACCTTATAACACCAGCCCTAGGAAATGAATACAAATATATTAAGAGGTTGCTCCAAAGTCGTCTTATTTGCATTCAATCCAAAGAGAAATCTGCTATCATTCTTGGGGGTTTTTTGTTCTCTCTACATAGTGTGTCCTTTTTTTCTTGCTGCTAAGATTTTCTTTTTATCACTGATTTTAGACTGATTATGATGTTCATTGGTGTCATTATCTTCATTTCTTGTGCTTCAGGTATATTGAACTTCTTGGATATGAAATTCTTATCTTAGATCAAGACAAAATCTGGTCTTGCTTTTGCAATTTTTTGGGCAGGCCAGAACCAATGCTTAGTCTAGAGATACTTATGTCCGACTAATCAGCCAAGAGCCTTCTGTGTAGTCTACTCAATGCCCTGTGAATCTTGAGGCTTTCCCACCTGGCTGGTTGGAATGGGCAGTATTCCCGGCCCGGTGTGAACATCACGCACTTTTGTTACCTCTAATTCTCTAAGTAATTCTTAATCTGGACTCACACAGTTTCCTCACAGGACATGCTTATCAGTTTTTCTGCTGAATATTCAAAAAAGACCCTCTGTAGACCTCCAGAGTTCGCTCTGTGTGCCGCTTTCTCCTCTCTAGTACTCTATCCTACAAATTCTAGCTGCCTTGGTCTCTAAAATCGGGGAATTGGTCAGACTGCCTAGTTTCTTCCTCCCTTTGACACAGCCTGGAAACTCTCTTCTGTAGTAAGCTCAGGAAAACATAGCTCATCTTGTTTGTTCTCCATTTCATAATCACTATCCTTTGTTGTCTCATGTTCAGTGTCTTGAAAACTGTTGGTTCATACATTTTCTTCATTTTTTGTTTTAGATGGACAGCATGTTCTGTCCCTGTTCACTCTATCTTGGACAAACATGGAAGTGCTGATCTGAATCTTTTAAAATCTTTGAGGTCATCACATACTATGCTGAATTTTACCTCTACTTTCTTGAACATATGACATAGTTATAACAACTCTTTTCATGCTCTTATGTACTAATTCTATCATCTGTGTCATTTCTGAGTTGCTTTCCTATGGACTTTTTTCGCTCTTCTTTATGAATAGTACTTTTCTGCTTCTTTGCATACTTGGTAACTTTTTAATTGAATACCATACATTTTGAATTTTATCTTACTGAGTCCTGGGTATTTTTGTATTCTTACAAATATTCTTGAAATTTTCTCTGGGATGCAACTAAGTTCTTTCAAAACTGTGGGATATTTTTGAGGTTTTATTCTAAGCTTTGATAAGCAAGAGCAGAGCAACATTTAGTTGAGGGCTAATCATACCCCATTTTTGAGGCAATACCCCTCTTAGTTCTTTACTTCCTATCCCATGAATTTTGGAATTTTCTTCCACTGGGCTAGTGGAAACACAAAAATATTGTTGTTCTAAGCCTGAGCTCTAAAAGATTGTTCTAACTAGCCATTCTCAACTGAAGGCAATCCCATCACAGGGAACATCTAGCAATATCAACAGTTTTGTTTTTCATAGCCGGGGGAAGGTGCTACTGGAATCTAGTGATTAGAGACAAGGGATACTGCTAAACATCTACAATACACAGGGAAACTCCCCCCGCCCCGCCCCACCACAACACACACACACATACACACACACACCCCAAATGATCTGTACCAAAACGTTAACAGTACAAATTGAGAAATCCTTTCAGATGATTTTACCCAAATTTGGGGACAGGAAAATCTCTAAACAGACAAAATCAAAAGAAGCCAAAAAAATCTAGAATGAAGAAAAATCTCTCAAAATATAATTAAAGACAAAACCATAAATAACAAAAAGATATTATATTCTTGTAAAACAAAAAGAAGAGCAGTAAGATATAACAATTGTTAACCTATATGGACCTGATGATATAATACAACAACTAACAGACCTACTAAGAAAAGTAAAATTCACAACTGTAGGGGAAGAGTTGGGAGATTTTAAAATACTGCCCTCAAAAGCTGATAGATCAAAAAAAAATCAGATATACAGAATATATAAATAATGTATTTTGAAGACTTATATTATTAGATGTATAGAGAGCTTTCCACATTATAAAGAATACACTTTCTTTTCAGGCACAAATTCAAACTTTACATAGATTAACCATGCACTGGACTAAAAAAAAAAAAAAAAAAAAGTCAATGAATCCCAAATAATTAGTATCATACATACCAAGAGGAAAAAAAATTGAAATCAATAATAAAGATATAATATACAAAATTCCTTGTCACCACAATCACCACAGCCTCTAGTTCTTTCAGGATCCATAGACTAAAGGGAGAAAGGATTTTCAAAAATTGAGAAACAAAGAATTGCAATTTCTCTTTGAGAACAGTCAGGGAATGCACATGCTCCCCTCTTGAGTTGCCACTGTAGTTTATCTGAGGGGGAGCTGTTCATGCTCACCTGTTTTCTGTCTGCACATAAGTGTTTTGTGCCCAGAGAACTTCTTTCACCATTCAACATATTTCCATTGGAATCACATGCACTTTTGTCCTCTAACTTCACATGCTGCATGGCAGACTCTTTCTCTCTCTGACCTCACTCCTTTTGTAGATGCCTGCATCTAGAATCTCACATGTTCCAATATATCTAGTCTGTCCATTCTCCCACATGCTGATTTTCCTCAGTGCACTCTTAGAGCCTGGCATTTGAGGTCCTAGCTCAGGGACCACCTGTGGGTCTACAGAAGAGTAACCAACTAATACTCAAACTGCCAAGGACCTGAAACCTATAGTTGTATATATGATGATTATACAGTCTATCAGCCAAACCAAGACACTTTCAGATGACAATCCAGAATGTTTCTAAGAAACTGGAAGCCTTCTTAATCACTCTAGTTAGAGACTAGTGGTAGCTGGAAAGCCTCTGTGGGTAGCATTTGATTATTCCTCAAAGATATTTTGCAAATGAAGGGAATTTCCTGGTTGATTTTTTTTCATAATTTGATAATTTAAGCAAGAATGGACTAAAACTACAAATCTCCAAGCCAGACTAGATTATTGAGATTTTGTCAGAAGATTTCAATTAAATGGAGGTGTGATCTCTCTGAATCTGATTTTCACAGCCTTTAGACATCTGCTAAGAAACAGGATGATGTTACTTATGAGGAAAATTTAAGCAAAGAATTTTTTTGTTTGGATCAATAACTAGTGCCAAGATGATGCAGGAGGATGACAGAATCAAAAAATGTGTCTCCTCTTCCAAAGAGCCCCTCAAACCATGATTGAAATGAACTGATACACTGTGGGCTCAAATATTTCTTTGGCCCAAAGGAAAGAAGAAAGAAAGGACTGCCTCTTAATATACCCAAAGGTGGCAGGAATGAGACAGCTGCCTTGAAAGCAGTTCCACAGGCTCAGGGAAGACCTCCATAATCAACTAGCTCATGTGAGACCTAAACTCTGATGGTAAAACCGAGGAGACTTCAAGACTTCTAGAAAATGTTAATGCAATATATTAGTTTCAGTGATGCCACCCAACCCTGTGCTCCTTGGATCCAGCTGGCAATGTTACAATCTCTGGACATCTCTATATCCCCTCAAAGTGTCAAGGCTCTCACCATGTGCTTCACTTTGCAGCGCATTCCCCCATAGTCTCTCTTACATCTGAAGTTCTTCCCTCATACAAAGATGCGTTGAAAGTGGGGAGCCCATATCCCACCATTCAGCATCTTTGGCCCCCTCCATCTGAAGTTCATGTTCAGGGACACAAGTCCCTGACAGCCTCAGTGCTAAGGACATTGTCTCCATAAGAGCTGTAGGAAATGAAAAAATATTTATCCCACTTATCCAAATGTTACCCTCAAACATGGCTTAGAAATTCACAAGAATGTAGCTGGTTATTGACAACTCTGACCCTCCAACCAGACTGGAGTCTCTCCCTCCAAAATGGGTGAGGTTGGGGCAAGAGATACAACTTCATATCTCTAAGAAGGAAGCTCTCAAGAAGGTGGTGATTTTATTTTATTATATTTTTTTGCAGTTTTATACCTAGCAATTAGTTCTCATCCACATTAACAGTCTGTAGATTTTTGAAAGTGGTGGCAAGTATATAGGTAACCAACATAAAGAGCTTGTTTGGTGAATCTTCATCCTCATTGTTTTCCAGACAACCACATATGGATATGGCATGGATTATTCCTTATTCCTTTGGCCCAGACTCCTTTGTTGAGCCTGGTGTCAATGTGCACATCTGGTGTGCCCATATTCTTCACAGCAAATTTCTGGATTTGAGTGTCCAAGGGGCACACTTCTTGAATCCCACTCCATGGATGTGCTTATGAATGCTGATGAATGATGCTTATGAACCAACTACCTCGTTGATGGCAGAACGGCCCTTCTTCTCGCCACCCTTCTTTGTGGGAGCCATTCTACTAGGCCAGGTTGGAAAGGAAAAGTGGGAGATATTGTGGGAGAGGGAAAGCAGCATGACACCAAGAAGATGGTGATTTTTGCCACTACCTGTTAGACCAGAAAAAAAATAGATTCATGGATTCATTCTTGGATTATCAGTTCATGGCTTGAAAATTTCCTGTCTTACAGTTATAAATACCAAAACCACAAGTTTATTTTATAAATATTTCTTTAATAATATCAAGAGGTTACTTATTTTAAAAACCTGGAATTTAACAATTATCAGATTATGTATCCAATCTACATACTACATGGTCTAAGTATGAAAACTTTCTCAATTATAAAATAAAGCCTTCATTAAAAAAAAAAATCCTGGGAGGAGTTAAGATGGTGAGTAGTATGGGGACCCTGAGGTTGTCTCATCCCTGAAACATAGCTAAATCAACATCAAACCATTTTGAACACCTAGGAAATTGTTCTGAGGATTAATGCAATAATCTGCATAACTTGAGTGACAGATCTTCACAGGTATGTGATGAAGAGAGGTGAAGTGGGGGGATAGAACAGCCACAGGACCATGGAGGGTAGGGAGCCATTTTCAGAGAGAGGACAGAGAGAGAAAAAGGAGGAGAGAGTGCAGCACATGTGGATTCTGCAAGAAAAGCACCCTACCCCCTCCCCCCAGTACCTGAAGAGAAAGAAAGCGAAAAAGAGTAAGGAGAGGGTTTCAATTCCACCAGTTTCTTATAAGCAGTGGAGCATAGCGTCTGAAGTTCTGGAGTTCATTGCCTGGCAGTGCTCCAATGAGGAAGCATGGTGAATCCAGTTTGTTTGTTTGTTTGTTTGTTTGTTTATTGGTGAATCCAGTTTACAAATATCTTAGTAAATTACAAGAAAAAGGCAATCTTATTAACAGCTTAATCTCCAGAAACCTGTGGACTCACTTTCCTGGAGCCCCAACATCACCCCTCCATAGTGATATGGGGAACAAAGCCAAGAAGGAAATGGCAGGCAAAATTAAATTTCTGTATAACCTGCAGCCCACTGACAAATACTTGAGGCTGTCAGAGTAGATATTTCTCCAGGAACTCCCTACTTTCTTCATGTTAATGCTTTGCTAGAAGGAAAAGCAAGCTTAGCTTGATAATAGCTAGGCCTCCAGTATCCTGTGAATCTTCTTTAGCTTATGAAAATCTCTTTGAAAACTTCCCCTTGACTTTACCTCCTTCAACTGCATAATATGTAACCAGTCACTCTTCACAACACCAGTGCAGCTCTTTCTGCCCATGGATCCTGTGCCCGTGCTTTAATAAAATCACCTTTTTGCACCAAAGATGTCTTCAAGAATTGTTTCTTAGCCGTCAGGTCTGAACCACCCCCACCACCCCAAAACCTCATCACTACCACACTAGTATGGATCAACCCCAGTGAGCAAAGTAGTGCCACCGAGTAGAGAATGGAGCCATTATACCAAGCCCCACCCACCTACATCCTCCAGGCGCATCTCCAGGAGGCCAAGTCAGCCTGACAACAAGAGCAACAGGCCTCTCTCCCTCAGAAGACGAGCACAAATCCCTCCCACCCACTTAGTCTATGGATCAGTGTGTGCTACAAAGATTCAGTTCTAGGGGAAACTGGATCTAGCTTCATTTGGGTTTCATTTTGTTTGTTCACTTTTTTTTTACTTCTGTTTTTATTTATGTGGGTTTTTTTTTCCCCTTGCTTTTTTCTTTTTCTTTTGTAGGTACAGAAAGAGCCAATTTTTTATTCTATTTTATTCTCTTTATTTTATTGTTTAAATAAAAAAATTTTTTTCATTTTCATTTTTGTCTCTTTTTTATCAAGCTTCTCATAATAAGCAGATCAAAACACACTTAGGATCTAGCTTCCTTTATTAGATTATGTATTGTTTACTTTTTAATTTTAATTTTTTACTTTACTTTATTAATTTTTTTTTTATCTTCCTCCAAAATGACAAGAGGAAGGAATTCACCCCAAAAGAAAGAAGAGGAAGAAATGACGGCCAGAGATTTAACCAACACAGATATAAGTAAGAGATCTGAAATACAATTTAAAACTACAATTATAAGAATACTAGCTTGGGTTGAAAAAAGCATAGAAGACACCAGAGAATCTCTTTCTGCAGAGATAAAAGAACTAAAATCTAGTCAGGCCAAAATTAAAAATGCTATAACTGAGATGTGATCTTGAATGGATGCCATGATGGCAAGGATGGATGAACGAGAGGAGCAAATCAGTGATATAGAAGATAAAATTATGGAAAATAATGAGGCTAAAAAGAAGAGGGATACAAAGGCCAAAGATCACAATATAACACTCAGAGAACTCAGCAACTTATTAAAGAGGATTAACATTCACACTTGTTGTGAGTGTTATATATAAGTGATGAATCACTAAATTCTATTCCTGAAATCATTATTATACTATATGTTAACTAATTTGAATTTAAATTTTAAAAAACTAAAATAAAAATTAAAAATTAAATTAAATTAAATTAAAAAGAGGAATAACATTCGAATCATAAGAGTCCCAGAAAATGGAGTGAAAAAGGGGCAGAAGATTTATGTCAGCAAATTATAGTTGAAAACTTCCCTAATCAGGAGAAGGGCACAGATGTTGAAATCCAAGCAGCACAGAGAACTCCCATTAAATTCAATGAAAGCTGACCATCACCAAGGCATACCATAGTCAAATTCACAAAATACTCAAAGAAAGAAAGAATCCTGAAAGTAGCAAGGGAGAAAAAAAAAAAGTCCTTAACCTACAAGGGAAGACAGATCAGGTTCGCACCAGATCTGTCAGCAGAAACTTGGAAGGCCAGAAAGGAGTGGCAGGATATTTTCAACATGCTAAGTAAGAAAACTATGCAGCCAAGAATTCTTTATCCAGCAAGGCTGCCATTCAGAATAAGAGGAGAGATAAAGAGTTTCCTAGACAAACAAAAACTAAAGGAGTTCCTGACCACTAAACCAGCCCTGCAAGAAATCTTAAGGAGGACTCTCTGAGTGGAGAAAACACAAAACAAATAAAGAACAAAAGCAGCAAAGACTAGAAATGACCAGAGAACATCACCAGAAACACCAATTCTACAGGTAACACAGTGGCACTAAATTCTTACCTTTCAATAATCATTCTGAATGTAAAAGGACTAAAAGACACAGGGTATCAGAATGGATTAAAAACAATAACAACAACAACAACAACAACAACAACAACAAGATGCATCTATATGCTGCCTAAAAGAAACTCGTTTTAGACTTAAAGAAACCTGCAGATTCAAAGTGAGGGAATAACCATCTATCATGCTAATGGATGTCAAAAGAAAGCCAGTAGCCATACTTATATCAGACACACTACACCTTAAAACAAAGACCGTAACAAGAGATGAAGGGCATTCTATCATAATTAAGGGGTCTATCCACCAAGATCTAACAACTGTAAATATGTATGCCCCAAACTTGAGACACCCATATACATAAATCAATTAATCACAAACATAAAGAAATTCATTGATAATAATACCATAATAGTAGGGGACTTTAACAACCCCACTTACAACAATAGACAGATCATCTAAGCAGAAAATCAGTAAGGAAACAATGGCTTTGAATGAGATACTGAACCAGATGGACTTAACAGATATATTCAGAACATTTATCCTAAAGCAACAGAATACACATTCTTTTCAAGTGCACATGGAACATTCTCCAGAATAGATCACATACTTGGTCACAAATTAGCGCTCAACAAGTACAAAAAGATTGAGACCATACCATGCATATTGTCAGACCACAATGCTATGAAACTTGAAATCAACCACAAGAAAAAATTTAGAAAGACCACAAATATGTGGAGATTAAATAATATCCTACTAAAGAATGAGTGAGTCAACCAAGATATTAAAGAGGACATTAAAAAGTTCATAAAAGTCAATGAAAAAGACCCAAAACCTTCAGAATGCAGCAAAGCCAGTCATAAGAGGGAAATATATAGCAATTCAGTCCTTCATAAAGAAGGAAAAAAGGTCTCAAATATACAGCTTAACCTTACACCTAAAGGAGCTGGAAAAAGAACAGCAAATAAAACCCCAAACCAGCAGAAGAAGGGAAATAATAAAGATCAGAGCAGAAATCAAGGATATTGAAATTAAAACAAAACAAAACAAAACAAAAACAGTAGAACAGATCAACACTAAGAGCTTCTTTGAAAGAATTCTTTGAAAGAATTAATAAAATTGATAAGCCCCTGGCCAGACTTATGAAAAAGAAGAAGGAAAGGCCCCAAGTAAAATTATGAATGAAAGAGGAGAGCTCACAACCAACACTGCAGGAAAACAAACAATTATAAGAGAATATTAGGAGCAATTATATGCCAACAAATTGGACAATCTAGAAGAAATAGATATGTTCCTAGAAACATATAAAGTACCAAAACTGAAACAGGAAGAAATAGAAAATCTGAACATACCCATAACCAGTAAAGAAACTGAATCAGTAATTAATGATCTCCCCACAAACAAGAGTCCAGGGCCGGATGGCTTCCCAGAGGAATTCTACCAAGCATTTAAACAAGAGCTAATACCTACTCTTTTGAAATTGTTCCAAAAAATAGAAATGGAAAGAAAACTCCCAAACTCAAACTCAAATGCTGGTAAAGCCAGCATTACCTTCATTACAAAACCAAAGGACCCACTGAAAAGAAGAATTAGAAACCAATTTCCCTGATGAACATGGATGCAAAAATTCTCAACAAGATACTAGCGTATCTATTCCAACAATACATTAAACAAATCATTCACCACAATCAAGTGGAATTTATTCCTGCACTGCAGGGGTGGTTCAATATCCACAAATCAATCAAAGTGATACACCACATTAATAAAAGAAAGGATAGGAACCACATAATCTTCTCAATAGACGCAGAAAAAGCATTTGACAAAATATAGCAAACTTCTTGTAAAAACCCTCAAGAAAGTAGGGATAGAAGGAACATACCTCAACATCATAGAGGCCACATAAAGATTCACAACTAATTATCATCCTCAATGGGGAAAAACTGACAGCTTTCCCTCTAAGGTCAAGAACACGTCAGGGATGTCCACTCTCACCAAAACAAAAAGAAATAAAGGGCATCCAGATCAATAAGGAAGAAGTCAAACTTCTACTCTTTGCAGACAACATGATATTCTATGTAGAAAACCCAAAAGACTCCACAAAAAAGTTGCTAGCACTGATACCTAAATTGAACAAAGTCTCAGGATATAAAATCAACCTACAAACAGAAGACCATGGGGGGGGGGAAGGGGAGGAAAGGGTAAAAAAAAGTTAGAGAGGGAGGGAGCCAAACCATAAGAGACTCTTAAAAACTGAGAATAAACTGAGGGTTGATGGGGGTTGGGAGGGAGGAGAAAGTGGGTGATGGGCATTGAGGAGGGCACCTGTTGGGATGAGCACTGGGTGTTGTATGGAAACCAATTTGACAATAAATTTCATATTTAAAAAAATCAACCTACAGAAATCTGTCGCATTTCTATACATGAATAACGAAGTAGCAGAAAGAGAAATCAAGGAATCTATCCCATTTACACGATCACCAAAAATCCTAAGATACTGAGGAATAAACCTAACCAAAGAGGTAAAAGATCTGTAGGCTGAAACTACAGAAAGCTTATGAAAGAAATCGAAGAAAACACAAAAAAATGGAAAACATCCCATGCTCATGGATTGGAAGAACAAATATTGTTAAAATGTCTATACTACCTACAGCAATCTACATACTCAATGCAATCCCTATCAAAGTAACATCAGCATTCTTCATAAAGCTAGAACAAACAATTCTAAAGTTTGTATGGAACCAGAAAAGACCCCAAATAGCCAAAGTAATGTTGAAACAGAAAACCAAAGCTGGAGGCATCACAATTCCAGACTTTAAGCTGTATTACAAAACTGTAATCATTAAGACATATGGCACAGGCACAAAAACAGACACATAGATGAATGGAATAAAAGAGAGAACCCAGAAATGGACCCATAAATGTATGTTCAACTAACCTTCCACAAAGCAGGAAAGATTATCCAATGGAAAAAAGACAGTCTCTTCAGCAAATGGTGCTGGGAAAACTGGACAGTGACATGCAGATGAATGAACCTGGATCACTGTCTTACACCATACACAAAAACAGACTCAAAATGGATGAAAGACCTAAATGTAAGACAGAAAACCATCAAAATCCTAGAAGAGAAAACAGGCAGCAACCTCTTGAACCTTGGTCACAGCAACTTCTTACTAGACATGTCTCAACAGGCAAGGGAAACAAAAGCAAAAATGAACTACTGGGACCTCATCAAGATAAAAGCTTCTGCACAGCAAAGGAAACAATCGACAAAACTAAAAGGCAACGAACAGAATGGGAGAAGATATTTGCAAATGATACCAGATAAAGAGTTAGTATCCAAAATCTATAAAGAACTTACCAAACTCAACAACAACCCCCAAAACAAACGGCCCAGTGAAGAAATGGGCAAAAGTCATGAATAGATACATTACCAAAGAATACATACAAATGGCTAACAGACACATGAAAAGATGCTCAACATCACTCATCATCAGGGAAATACAAATCAAAACCACGATGAGATACCACTTCACACCTGTCGGAATGACTAAAATGAACAACTCAGGAAACAACAGAGGATGTGAGGTGAGGATGTTGGTGGGGAGGTGGAGAAAGGGGGATCCTTTTGCACTGTTGGTGGGAATGCAAACTAGTGCAGACACTCTGGAAAACAGTATGGAGGTTCCTCAAAAAACTAAAAATAGAACTACCCTATGACCCACCAATTACACTACTAGGTATTTATTCAAAGGATACAAAAATGCTGATTTGAAGGGGCATATGTTCCCCAATGTTTGTAGCAGCATTAACGATAGCCAAATTACAGAAAGAGCCCAAGGTCCATCGACTAGTGAATGAAAAAAGAATATATGGTATATATAAACAATGAATTATTACTCAGCAATCAAAAAGAATGAAATCTTGCCATCTGCAACAATGTAGATAGAACTAGAGTATGTTATGCTAAGTGAAGTAAGTCAATCAGAGAAAGACAGGTATCATATGGTTTTACTCATATGTAATTTAAGAAACAAAACAGATGAATTAGGGGAAGGGAAAAAATAAAATAAGATAAAAACAGACAGGGAGATAAACCATAAGAGACTCTTAAATACAGAGAACAAACTGAGGACTGCTGGAGAGGAGGTAGGTGGGGGCGATAGGTTAAATAGGTGATAGGCATTAAGGAGGGCACTTGTTGAGATGAGCACTGGGTGTTATATAGAAGTGATGAATCACTAAATTCTACTGAAACCAATACTACACTGCATGTTAACTTAAATTTAAATAAATAATAAAATAATAAACAATAAAAATCCCATATATTGGAAAACTAAACAATATGGCATTAAATAGCCCTTGAGTTTAAAGAATATTAGAAATTAAGAAATACTTAGAATTTAATGGAAATGAAATATAATATGCCCAATATGTCACTATTTATGAACACAACTAGAGAAGTATCTAGAAATATACAGGCTGAGTGAGATACATTTTGTCAGTAAAAACATAATGATTTAAGGGGGAAAAAAAAAGCTAAGCTTTTAACTTAAGAAGTCAGGAAAAAAGCCCCAACAGAACACGTATTCAAAGAAACACAAATGTACTAAATAATAAAAGGTAAGTGCAGGGGCGCCTGGGTGCCTCAGTCGGTTAGGCATCCGGCTTCGGCTCAGGTCATGATCTCGCGGTCCCTGAGTTCAAGCCCCGCGTCGGGCTCTGTGCTGACAGCTCAGAGCCTGGAGCCTGTTTCAGATTCTGTGTCTCTATCTCTGACCCTCCCCCGTTCATGCTCAGTCTCTCCCTGTCTCAAAAATAAATAAACATCAAAAAAAAATTTAAAAAAAAAAGGTAAGTGCATAAATCAATAAAATAGATAAGAAATAGGGGAAAGATGAGCTTAACAAAACTAAATCTGCTTCTTAGAAAAATCTTAGGAACATAGTCCTTTAGCAAGATTGAGCAAGGCAAGAAGGGGAGGATACAAATAACCAAATATAAAAGTAAAAAGAAATAAATAACTATAGATACAATTTTTAAAAACTAGTAAAAATGTAAATATTATGAACAACTATCCATTAAGTAACTCGAAATCTAAACAAATGAATACATTCCTGCAAAAAATAAAGTCATAAAATGCCAAAACTGGTTCAAGAAAAAAAAAAAAACAGAATACTTGGCCAGACTAATAAACATAAAGAAGTTAAAATAACAAGGAAGTTAAACAGACCTCTCTACTGAAAAAACTCTAGTCTCACAAAGCCTTATTGGTGATCTACCAAATTTTCAAGAAATTGATAATTCAAGTCTTATACAAATTGTTCCCGTGATAAAAATGTCGAGATTATTTTATAAGACTAGCATCATGTTGATTCCCAAACAAAACAAATTTGTTGCCATAATCATAGTTAGCATTTAGGTATAACTTACTATGTGCTAGGTATTTTTCTAAGTGTTTTCCATATTTTAACTCATTATTTACAAATACCATTTATAAGTTAGGTATCGTAAACATTAACCCCATTTTCTAGATGAAAAAAAATAATAATAATGCCAGAAAGGTTTACTGCTTCCTCAGATCACACAGCTAGTAAGTGGCCAAACTAGAAGTGGAAGCTAGGTAGTTTGTTTCCAGAGTCTATACTCTTAAGCACTATGTCATATTTTTCCTAAAGAAAGAAATCAGTGGCCAAATTAATTTCATAGAAGCAAAAACATTAGCTAGCAATACCTAATAGCATACGTAAAACAAAATATATCAGGGGCAGCTAACGCTTATCCCAAGAATGCAAAAATGGTTCAGTATCAAAAAACATCTCAAGGTAATTTAACATATTAATAGACTAGATGAGAAAAAATTTTGATACAGCAAAAAACAAGGTTTCTCACCTATTTATGACAAAAACTCTTAGCAAACTAGAAATTACAGGGAACTTCATTACTATGGAAACATATCTGTAAACTCATCATCTATGTTTTTCTTATTAGATAAAATATAAGAACATAAACAAAACAAAAATTGGTTTTCACCATTTGCCATCATCTTAGGTCATACCCAACACAATAGGAAAATAAGGGGGGAAAAATAACAGATGTCAGGGCTGCAAAGAAATAAAGTCAACAATACTTGAAAATAGTGTAATCATCTACATAGAAGAAAAATACAAGGAAATAATCAAGCTATTAATATAATTATAAGAGTTCAATGAGGTCAGTAAATATAAGGTAAATAAATATAAATAGGATTTTTCTTCCCCAGTAATTGCTAAACAGAAAATGTTATCAAATATAAAATGCCATTTAAAATAGCAAGAAAAGTTATAATTATCTAAGAATTTACTTAAGTATATTAAAATATCAATTTCTTCCAAAATAGCCTAAAAATTAAATTCCAAACTGTATGTCAGTTAGGTCTTTAACGAACTCAATTTATTCTAAAATTTATATGAGAGAAAAAATGCCAATGATTAGTTAAGCTAAGTTTGAAAAAGCTAAATAAAGAGTAGAAATTTGCTTTTCAGATATTAAGATCTACACAAAGCCTCTGTAACAAAATTAATACCTAACAAGAACAAATAAACTAGTGGAAGATAGTAGACAGTTCTGAAACAGATCTATGAATTTATGGTAACCTGATATATAATAAAGGTTGCGCTACAAAGCAGTATTAAAAGGCCTAATTATAGATGGTATTTAGAAATAACGAGCCTAGTTTATGAAAAAAACACTAAAAACTAGACACCTAATTTTACACCATATACAACACTATTTGCAGATGGATTAAAGATGTAGATGAAAAAGATATAACAATGTGATTGATACAAATAATGTAGAATACTTGTCTACCCACAGTAGGAAAGAACATCGAAAACAAAACTCTGAAAGTTTAATCTATAAGGCAGAAAAAAATTATAGATTTTATTACAAAAAAAAAATGTGGACATCCATTTAATGAAGAATACCCGTAATAATGTTAACAGACATAGGACAGATGGAAGAAAATATTTTTATTGGCTAAAAACAGGATACTAGTACCTGGAATTCATAGGATACAGAAGGAATTTCAAAAATCAATAATGAAAGAATAGGAAATCTAGCCACAATATGGGACAAAGATATTAACTGGAAATATGCAGAAGAGGAATTCTAACAGGCTAACAAACATGAAAATATACTCAAGCTCATTTGTATTTATGGAAATGCATATTAAAACAATGAGGGATATTAAAGAGGGGACATCACTACAGATCACATGGGCATTAAAAGGATAACAAAGAAATACCATGAACTCAAGACCCACTAATTTGATAACCTAGATGAAATGGACCAATTTCTTGAAAGATAAAATTTACCGAAACTCACACAAGAAGATTATGTCATTATACATTTGTCCAAACCCATAGAATGCATAACACCAATAGTTAACCTTAAGGTAAACTATAAACTTTGGGTGATTATGATGTGCCATCGTAGGTTCATGAATTGTAACAAATATACTACTCTCATGGGGGATACTGTTATTGAGGAGGCTATGCATGTGAGGGGTCAGGGAGAATATGGGAACGTTCTGTAGCTTCACTTCATTTAAGGTTCACTTCACTGTGAACCTTAAATCGTTCTAAAAGTCTTAATATGTTTTTAAAAAGCTAATCAATAAAAGGACCCAAAAATTAAAAATTAGAAAGGTTGCTAATATTAGAATGAATGTAGTAATACAGGTCACCTCCTACAATGGTGTAAGGAAGGTTGGCCAGGTACAACCATTCTCGTGTGCAAGCTATCAGTCCTTCAATTAAATGCACGTATATCCTTTGGCTCAGAAATCCCACTCCTGAGTTCATATCTCAGAAAAAGAATCACACAGATTGACATGAGAACATGTTCAAGTTATTTCACTGAGTTATTCTTAACAGTGGTGAATTGGAAACAATCTAGCTAGCTGTCCCTCACACCTCAAGAAGAAATGAGTAAAATGTATTCGTTGCATATTATGGAATACTAAGCATTATTTAGAAGCTACAAACCATATACACACAAAACAACATGGAGAGATCTAAAAACAATTCTGAGTGAAAAGTAAGAGAAAACCTTGCAAGGACCATCGTTGATGATTGATCGTCCATGAGTTTAGGAGTACAATTAATTCAACACTGCACAACACAGAGCCTAAATAGTCAAGTGCAGATTTTTAAACACGTTTTTGTATTTATATATAGTTGATATATATATTTTTATATATGAAACATCTATATTTTATATGTATTTTAATATATATATAATTGAATATTACACAGCCAATTAAAAAAGCTGTTGTTTTTTATGTGTTGATGAATGATCTCCAAAATATACTAAGTATAATATGTAAGATATTAAATGAAGTATATAGCATGATACTTGTATGTTATATATGTTTATACTTATGTATACATATGTACACATGTATATTCTTATAAATATGTGTGTACTTATATACATATGAATATATATAGTATACACATATACTTTATACACACAGAAGAAAAATAAGAAACTGGTACCTGTGTTTGCCTCTGGGATGGAAAACTGGGGCGGCTAAAGGGCAGGGATAGGAAAAAGACTACTTTTACTCTATGCCCTTTTGTAACTTTTGAATTTTGTACTGTTTGCATCTATTTCTTAAATGAATACTCAAAATCATTACAAAAATGAAACTAAAATATGTGCATACACTGAGAGAAAACACTACAATCATTTGTCTATATGTCTTTCCTTCCAGGCTGAGCCAAGGGGTCAGTCATACTCATCTTTACATCTCCTAAACGGCTCCCGCCACATAACAGGTTCTCAACAAATGTTGAAAGAAAGGAAGGGAACGACAAAAGGAAGAAGGAAATTAAAATGTGATGGGTGAGATATAGATGGTTATTAGTTCCTTTTTAACACTTTTCTATAATTCTCGCTTTCAAAATTAATATTGTTTTAATCAAAACCATGACTGGTGTCAGTGTGGAGTACAGAAGTGAATATGGAGGCTAATAGTTGAGAGACTATTCTAATAGTTAAGATAGGAGATTCTGCATGGCCTAACTTGGGTGCTGCCAATGAACCAAAGGCTCTTGACAGACTCTTTCCTCTGACACTTACTTGATGGTGCCTTCTCCACCGCTATGATTCAGGTACCCTTAGGCAGAGTGAATAGAGAGAGCTGACCCGATGCCATCAGAATCAATAGTACACTAAATGATAAGCTGAACCCACCAGAGTGGTTTCTTGCTCTTTTTTAGCCAAAGCTTGAGGTTGTTTCTGGGCATAAGGAAGTAGGAAAGGAAAGGTAAATTGAATATAGCTCAGGATCACCAGGTGCCCAACATCCACGTACTCTAACACTGGGCTCTCCCATCTGTCCCTATGGTGGTCCTGGGTCTGTTCTTAATGGATCCCAGTCTTTAAACATTCATTTGACCTCCCTCTCCTCCAAGTCTTTTTCTTTCCAATTTCTTAACCCTCAGTCCCATCTTCACTTTCTAGCTGTTCTCCAAGGCTTCACCTTTTTAAGTACCTTTTATGTGTTAAATATTGGACTCTGTTGCTGGGCTCCAGTGAATGTTGCTTAAAACACAAAAGGTTAAGCAGAGAGCAACTGTATTGATTAAACATCCATTTTCTCTCCTTTTGTTTTTGTAAGAGCCCTTGATGTTGTCTCTGATTGACAGCCCCACCTGCACACCTCTGGCCCCAGATTCCCCTTGGTAATGTCACTGAGAGCTACAGAGCACCTAACCCACTCCACACAAGCCACAGATCCTTCATGTACAGCTTTCAAAGTAAAAAATGAAAAAGAAAGAAAGAAGAAAAAGGTAGCTTTTCTCTTTTTTCCTTTCTTTCTCCATTCCTTAGACATTATTTTATTTCCAGAAGTCCCTGTTGAATGAAGAAAAGTAAAACGGGGAGAAGAGAAAGCTTTCAGCACTGACCCCTCCCTTTTATTCGAATTTCTTCAGCTAGCAAGCCTTTGAATATGCTTTCAAGAAGGTGACAACCTTGTTAAATTAGCTTTTCCTTCTTGCCTCTCACAGTGTGAATGACCTAAAGAATGCTTCCTGCAAGACTAACAAAATTACACCCATTAGCAAACTCGGCATGAGAGGCTTGGTATGATGGTGGCTTTGCCCTGTTGTCGGTTCATGATAATGACTACATCAGCTGGCTTTGACTCTCCTCTGCTCTTCCCTAAAAGTGTAATATTGCAAATAATAGGGCATCACATTGCCATTAGAGAAGAGGATAAGCCTCCCAAGTATAGGAGCCAAATGTCCAGTTACTAATATGTACCCAACAATAAATGAGGTCAAACAACTATAAAAATTCATCTCCTTCCCCAAAAAGCTCTATTTACACAACCAAGTGAAGCCTATTCATAAGAACAGGGTCATAAGGATGATCACTACAGTTGGCAGGACTAACTAGAGTGACCAATGGTATAGGGCACTGTTTTAGTAACTTGAACCCCTATATGGTTCCTTCACCAGGTTTTACTCCCATCCTCACCTCTGAGAGTTCAGTTTATACCTTTGCAGAGAGAAAGTCTAACTTGGATCAGATTCTGAATTACTCTCAGTAGAATTTATCTAGACAAAAGCTGTGGGACAAAGAAATGAGGTGCAAAGCTCGATGGCTGCCTCTCTCCTCCTATACTTACCAAGACCCAAACCTCAAACAGGAACCAACCCAATGGCCCAGGAATGTGATGGAACCAGTTTTATCAATTTGCAAAAGCTGACAACTTAATTTTCAGGAATTTTGCAAGCCAGTTGTTAATCACGCTATTATTAGAAATTAAATTATATAAAATTATCATTAAGTTATATTAGAAACAAGGGTAATAAATATTCAAAACTCATCCCTTCTTAATTACTTTACTACATTTTGTGTTTCTGCACTTGCTGTGCTGATAATTTTACTATTATCTATACTCTTGCCATTATTTACATCTATTCACTCTGTATGGTTGAAATACTATTGTGCATCTACTCCATGTTCAGTGATACCACACTGATAGCTTGAAATCGGCCATGGTGGGAGTATTTATAGCACAGAAATTGGCAATGCTACAAATCAGAGCTTGATTTATTGTTCTACTGATTGTCCAGACCAGGCCTCAGTGATCGGTGGCTGAACAGATAAATCTAGTCCTTACTTTTGTATTGCCCACAAGCTAAAAGTGATCTTTACATTTTTAAAGGTTATAAAGATCTCATCATAAAAGAACAAGAAAGAGGAAGAGGAGGGAAAAAAAGAAGGGGAGGAAGAGGAGAAGGGGAGAAGATGCAGAGATTCAAAAGGGTCTGATAGTAAATATACTAGGATTTGTGAGCTTTACACTCTGTTACAGTTACTCAATTCTGCCACGGTAGTGCAATGGTAGTCATTGGGTGTGGCTATGCCTCAGTAAAATGTTATTTTCAAAAGTAGGTGGTGGGTCAGATTTGATTCATAGGCCAAACTCTGATCCCCACTCAGGAAAGCATTCTTAAAGAATCAATTGCCTATATAAATTGACAACAAAGGGTGCCGTATACTTTCTGATTTGTAAATTTGTGCTATACACAAATCTTTATGTTAGTAAAATTTATAATAAACATAACACACACATACATTTTTATTGGCAAGCTGGTTGTTAAACACTTAACCACCGTACCACTGCTCACTGCCCACTTCCTTCACAGAAAGATGAAGTCCATGTTCTTCAGGAGCTCACAATCCAGTGTGAAAGGCCAATAAACAAAAGATGAATGGCACAAGGCAGAGAAATAGGTGCAGAAAACACAAAGGACCCAAGTGTTCTGGAGCAAAGAGAATGAAGAAACCAATGTTCACTATTCCAGGTAAATCCACAGAGAGAAGCTGACTAAATACATACAGCAACCCCATGAAGTACATGTTAATTGTGTCTATATCATATATGGGCAACTGAGATGCAGAAATTTAGTTAATATGCCCCCGTCATAAAGCTGATAGAGGCAGAACTAAAATTCAAAGCCAGGGCTGGTTTGATGCCAAAGTCCTTGTTCTTTCACTCCACTCCCAATTAATCCCTTGTTTATAAAAATAGTGTAATCATATTCATACCTTGATTCACTGCAAAATGTCTCTCCCATACTCTTTCCTAATAGGTTCCCCTCTCTCCAGTATCTCTGCCATATGAGTTTATTATTGCCCCCAAAGTCAAAAAGTAAATGTTAATTAAAAGTTTTTAAAAAACATGCGTCAACGCAGCTCTGGTAACAGTAGTAAGTTGAACTGTGACCAAACTAAATTTCCACAGTGTCTACCGGAGGGCTGGTCATGCAGGAGAATCTATATCAAAGCACTTGAGTGACTAGGGAACCTGAGATAGGAACTACAGAGTCATAGCCTTAGCACACTCAACATGCATATTACCCACTGGTCTTTGGGCAGGACAGTTCTTATCTCTAGAGGGACAGGGAAACTCAAAAAGCTAAACTACCTGAATCCCCATCATAGCTTTAGCAGGAGCCTGTTGGATGCAAAGTCAATACATTTATCAGTTCACAGAGATCTAAAGAAAATCAACACTTTCTTAAATGTATAGGGAAGAAGATTTCACAATCTCCCTTCAAAATTTCTTCTTGAGCAGAGATTCTTAAATTTTGATGTGAATCAGAGTCATCTAGGGAGCTTGTTAAAAGTATCTTTTCCTGGTCCACTCCCACATGGTCTGATTTAGTAGATCTCCAACCAGAAATGCACACTCCTGGTTAAGAATCTTCTAGAGTTTTTTAATCACTATGGTAATTTTTTCCATCATGCCTAACAAATTGATATGCTACAGATCCACACTCTTTAATTCGCAATTCTGAAATTCAAAAGCTCTGAAATCTAAACACCTTCACATAATTCATCTAGCCTCAAAACCTGTTGTGAACTTAATTCATTGGGGGCAAAATCTGACCTGAACTCACTAGAAACTTTTTAAAATCTTGGTTTTCTAGCTCTGTGTAGACATGCATATATTATGCTACAGAAACATTAATGTGATGATTACAAGGTGCCACTCTAGAACCTCTAGGCATATCACAAAATCTGAAGTGCATGCTCCATGTTACTTTCCACAAATCGTAAACATCTGATGTATGAAATATATTTGGCTCCAAGCATTTCAGACAGATAGAAGGCTATGGACCAAAATGAAATACCTTGTAATTTGGTTACTCCTAAAAGATGGGAGATATAGAGGGATGAAGGAAGCAAATTTACCAACATTTATCTTTGAGCTGCCTCAGTTCTCCCCAGGTGCTTGATCTTCAGAAAGCAAGAGGCTGAAATGCAACAAATCGAGGTGAACACAAGCTTCCTGGCCACCTGCCTTTGGAAGTCCCATCATCTCTAGGACTACACTCCGATATCCTATTACTCTAGTTCAGACAAGACCAATTCTTCATTCTTTTTGATGTTCATGAAAACATTCAAGACCACATTATAAGTCCATGGATATTTTAAAAGTTTCCATTAGTCTAAACCCCTATTATCCAGTCTCTTTTCCCAGGGCAGACCCTGGGAACAATACTGGGAAACAGGACAGATAATAAAGTTAGGTTCCAGGGACTGAAGTATAATCAAGCCAGCAGAATTCTAAAAAAAAAAAGAAGATGTCCAGACATTGGAGGCTGAGTAAATGCAAACTAATTAGCATGACCGTCAAAATCTTGCATTACTTTGTCGGTGCCGCCCTCTCCAATGTTCTGTCTCTTTACATCTTCACTCCATTGCTCTTAACTGATACACTTCACTGGAAAACCATCCTTCCAGTCCACCCCCACCAAAAATAAAACCAGTTGTACATGTTTATGGTTGATGTAAACTGAAGATTAATCTGGACAAAAGGAGCCATCCCAATACGAGGAAATCTAGAGGCTGATTAATCAAGAACTTATTACCTGAAGATGTTTCCAGCACCCAGACAGTAAAAATCTCAATGAAGAAAAATACAGGAAAAAGTCACGGGAAGAGAAACATGCAGGAAGAATTAGGTAGAGAGGAAAAGGAAAAGGTAAGCAAAATGAAATCAATCTAGAAATATTTCATGAGTGCCCATTTTTTGGTAAACATACAAAAAGTAAGAGCTGGACCTTTGGAAAACTTAGAATTATAATAACAATCCCCTACTTTTTTCTATAGATTTTTTCAGGGACTACAGAGACCAAAGAATTTGCACACAAATTACAATGCCAATTATTCAGAGTGATAAATTTTATAGATATGTATGTATGTTTATTAATAAATATCACATGGCCAACTAACATGCTGGAGAAAATTATAAACAATGATCTGTTTTAAATACTGAAAATATTCTAAATATATGAGCAGACTTAATTCCAGGTGAATATCCCCATCATCTTCAGTTGCTTAGTCAGCCAAGCAAAGACACATTAGGCAGCAAAGGGCTTATATTTAAGACCTAGCTACTCTCCTATTATCTCTGTGACTTTTGGCATGATGCCCAACTTCTCTGGTCCTGAATTTCTACAATTGTAAAATGGGGACGATAATAACACTTACCTCACAGTGTTGCTGTGAATGCCAAATGAAGCAATATAATAGCTCCAAGATGCCAGAGTGTGAAAAATATTTCAGTCTGTAGCAAAATGGGAGAATGATGCACGGGTTTTTGATGAAGCTATTTATTCAATTAACATGACTACCCTTTATTTGGATATTATACTTTTCCTACTTTCCTGGTGTTAAAATCATCGTTGTGTTATTAAACCAAAGAGCTAGCAAAGGTCCGGCTCTTTCTGTAAGGTTTCAATAAATGGCTATTGTTTTTGTTTTGCTGTTTGGTTGTTTTCCTCAGTTGGCAAAATAAACAGTAGGCAATTCAATGTTACTTCTGCAAATGGTTTCTCAACTATTGCAGATCTTTGAAACTCAAAAGCCAGAGTACCACTAACATAATACATGGATGACAGAGGTCCCTATATTGGCCTAAGCTACGGTCACAGAAAGAATCAGCTGTGTTTGAAGTAGGGACAACCAGAAGGTAACTTATTTGCTTTAAGAACTAAGAAATTCAGAGGGGGAAAAAAATTAATAAGAGATGAGAAATAGTCCCTCAGGCACATTGGTTAATGATCAGTGGTTGAAGTCAGAGAGTGATTCCAAGGTCAGCATGCTATCTGTCCCTTGAATGTATCTTTTCTTCAATAATGTCTGTGATGGTTAATTGTATGTATACATTTCACTGGGCTAAGGGATGCCCAGATAGCTGCTAAAACATTATTTCTAGATGCATCTGTGAGGGTGTCTCCAGAAAAGATTTGAATCCATAGACTGAGCAAAGAAGATCACCCTCACCAGTGCAGGTGGGCAACATTCGGTATGTTGAGAACCCAAATAGAACAAAAAGACAGAGGAAGGGAAAATTCACTCACTTTGCTAGAGTTGGAACATTTCATCTTCCCTCAGACATCAGAGCTCTGGGCTCTTGGACATTATGACTGGGGCTGGGATTTCTAACATTGGATCCCTTGGTTCCTAGTCCTTTGGGTTTGAGACTGGAACTAGACTACTTATTTTCCTGGGTCTCCAGCTTGTAGATGGCATATGGTGAGACTTCTTACCCTCCATAATCACATAAGCCAGTCTCTCATAATCAATCTATCTATCTTTCCTCCTTCCTTCCTTCCTTTCCATCTATCCATCCATCCTATTAGTTCTGACTCTCTGGAGAACCTCAACTAATATAAGGTCTCACTGCAACTTTCAAGAGGGCTATTAAAACTGTTTTCACTAAACTTTGTAAGCCATTGGGGAAGGGGGAAGGTAGTACTGCCTTAGGGCTTGATGAATGGAGTTCGCACAAAATAAGGAGTTTCCCCCTACTTGGGTGGCCTTACCACAAAGATACCAGACAGCAGGGTCACTATGCTTAGGCAGTGTCAGTAGTGACCAGAAACACTGGTAACTCTGGGAGCATAATGAGACTGGGCCCTCAATATAAGCTCCTTTAGTGGCAGGCACCAGTAGCCATGGCAACAGAGAGGCACCTTAACAATGCATCTTTTCAGGTGGCAAACCCCAAACTTCACCAAAATAAATGAAACCTGGAGAGGAGGAAAATGGACAACACCAAACAGTAGCTAAGAGATTTGTGAGGACCTATGTAGGACCCCACAAAGGATCCCGGAAATACAAAGGGACCAGGGAACAGTGGCAGCAAGCAGGTAGGGGACACAGAAAAGAGAGGTAGGGTCAGTACCTGGAAAGTACTATTTGTTACTGTTAGGTGCACTGGGGGAAACCATGCTTACTCTGTCTCCAGCTGTGTGACCATGGCTGAATCCCTAAACATTTCAGAGCTCTAATTTCCTCACCTGGAAAATGGAGTGACAACAGATACTAATAACTAGCTCACAAAATAATTTTAAGAATTAAACAGGAGAGGGGCGCCTGGGTGGCGCAGTCGGTTAAGCGTCCGACTTCAGCCAGGTCACGATCTCGCGGTCCGTGAGTTCGAGCCCCGCGTCAGGCTCTGGGCTGATGGCTCAGAGCCTGGAGCCTGTTTCCCATTCTGTGTCTCCCTCTCTCTCTGCCCCTCCCCCGTTCATGCTCTGTCTCTCTCTGTCCCAAAAATAAATAAACGTTGGAAAAAAAAAATTTTTAAAGAATTAAACAGGAGAGCATATTTGAAAGTGTTTCTTAAATGCTAAAGTGCTATGTAAATATTAGTTTCAACATATAACAGTGGACTATTATGTAACATTTGGTGCTGGGATCCCCTCAGGATTTAACCTGTAGTATTTCCACTCCAGAAATCATAGCTGAAAGCATGTCTTCCAGGAGAAAGAATGAGGAAAGAATGATCTAACTTAATTATAAAATGGGATGGAGGTGAAAACCCAACCAGTTACACTTGGAGGGCCAATAAGCCATCAAAGTAGGGCAGAATTTTTCAGGAAGAGGAGAAATATATTATGCATATCATGGTTACATAGATATCATTTATTCGCTGTAAAACTCTAAGGAAGAGACTGTCACTCCTATATCTGCAGATAAGGCAAATGAGACTCAGAGAGGTTAAATAGCATACTGAAGACCACATAGCAAATAGAAGGCAAGGCATGACATTTTCAATCCAGACATTTCTGGATCTAAATCAGATAGCATTTCCTTCTTTTGCTTTTGCTATTCTTTCTTTTTCTTTTTCTTCTTTGAGTAAACAGAGAATCCATAATCATAGCAATCATGACCAAAATAAGATGACAAATAAGTCACTAAATATGTTGCATCAAGCCCCATGCCTTCCCCATTTTTCAAGACCAATTCAAATATTTTTGCATATCCAGTAGCCAGCTTTGGCTCCCCATAAAAGTTTCTTCCAGATATGCTTATACTTGAACACTTTCTAAAAATGTTATTTTGGGTGGTAAATCATTTTATTTGTTTTGCAGTAACCTGAAAGTACTATAGCAAGATTACTCAGATAAAAAATAAAATCCCTTCATTATGTGTAAATGCAACACATGTAGCCTATATAAGGCAAAAACTTAAATTCAAAGCACATGAGCTGAGAATGAAGTAGGAAGTAAGGATGGCAACCCAGCACAAGGAAAACCAGGAGCTTGTGGCTTTCTGCTCTAGAACATCATCATGCCAATGGGATGATGCGGGACACCATCATGCCAATGGGATGATGTGACAGTATACCATTGTTCAGCTCTCTGTGAAATGGGGTATCCAGGGAAGCACATGTGGTAGTAATAGAAAAGATGCAATTCTCTTTGGCTGCTTTTCAAGCTTCACTATTCAGATAATTTGGGGACTTTCTTTTTTTTTACTTTGAGAAATTCTCCCAGGACTGGACTGATTATAAGATGAGGATATGTCTTGAATTCTGCCAACAGAGAAAACTTGGCTGAACTAGATGTTTTATTTTTTAAGTTGTGTGCACTTTTGCTAAGGACAGATCTGTTTCCTCCCAATCAACCTTCTCTTTTCAGAAAACAAACTCAGATGCTGCCTTGAAAGAGTTTAAATCTTCCTTTCACAGGATGAAGGACCTTCAATGTTCTTCCCAAATAAACCCCCCAGTGCTCATTGTCAAGATGCCAAGCCAAATGTTGAAGACAATCTCATTTCTGTAGTCTATAGTGCCCTAAATTAATGGGATAAATTTCTTTCAATGAGTTAAAAACCCTAAGCAGTTCATTTATTGTTTGCAGTTCATTAAATTGTGTCTGTCTGCTGTGGTCCCTGGGTTCATGCTCAAGGACAAATAGTAACCAAAATGAAGAACCTACAACTTGTTCTTACCAAAGCCTAAAAGGCTTTAGAGAAGAAGCAAAATTACGATAAGACTTAAATGAAACTAAGCCCACACAAAGATGCTTTGGGAGCAAGGAAGATGAGCAAAACAATTAGGTATGAGTGAAGCAGGTTACCACATCCTGATCCACATCTGTAAAATAGGGATAAAGATAGCTCCATCCTAGGATTGATGCAAAATAACTATTGTGAAATGTCCTGGCTCTATTGGAGGCACCAAGTGATGCTCAATTATTGCTGATTTCTTTCTTTTTCTTTCTCTCTTTTTTTTTAAATCTGTCTCACAGGGTTAATGTGAAGAGTGAATGAGATCACTGGGTGGGAGTTTTATTTACATGTGAGATATAAGAAAAAAGGAATTTAAAGAACAAGAGTCCACCCCAGAGAACTCTCCAGGGTCCAGATCTGAGTATTTCCCAGATCTTTGTAGACAGATTCAAATTGCTGGCAGTCTCCTCAAGGACAGAAAAAAGCCAGAGCCATACCCTTACATATAGCCTTATCAGAGAACTTGAGGGAAATCAATGGAAAGAATCCCAAAATCATAGGCTTTGCCACCCACTCATGTAACAAATATTTATTGAATACCTACCCTTTGTCAGATGCTGTTCTAGAAGCTATGAATAAAAGCAATGAACAAATGATAAGGTTCTGTTCAAGCTTATTTTTCAGTAAAGAAAGACAAAATATTTAAATGAGCACAAAAAATACTATGATGGAGCAAAAACAAGGTAGAAAAGGATCGGCAAAGTTGAGTTTTGTGGCTTTCCAATAGGGAGATTAGGGAACCTCTCACAGATGTAAAGATCTGAAAGGAATTGAGCCAAAGGATATTGGAGAGAGATCCAGGAGGGGCCTATAAACTCCCTAAGGCAAGAGACTTCCTGTTAAGTCCAAGGACTTGCAAGGCACCAAGTGTGCCTGGAGTAGAGGGATCAAAGAAAAAAGTTCAGAGGAAGTAAGGTCAGACACGGGGCCAGATCATGGATGAGGATGACCTCATAAGGAGTTTGGCTTTTATTGATAAGGAGTGGGAAGTCACTGGAGGGTTCTGTGCAGAGGAGTGAGTTTCTAACCTCCACTTTAACAGAGTAACTCTGGTTGTTGTTTTTAAGAGGAAGTTAAAGGCAAAAGCAAGAAGATAAATTGGAGAAGCTTCATACTGTTTTCCACAGTGGCTGCACAAGTTTGCATTCCCACCAACAGTTCACAAGGTTTCATTTCCTTTTTCTCCACATCCTCACCAATACTTGCTATTTCTTGTGTTTTTCTTTTAACTATTCTGACAGATGTAAAGCAATACCTCATTATGGTTTTGATTTGCACTTCCCTAATGATTAGTGTTGAGCATCTTTTCATGTGTCTGTTGGCCATTTGTATTTCTTCTTTGGAAAAAAATTTATTCAGGTCCTCTGCCCATTTTTTAATTGGATTATTTGGTGGTTTTTTGGTGTGTTGAGTTGTATAATTTTTTATATATATACTTTGGGATATCAACCCCCTAATCGAATATGTCATTTGCAAATATCTTCTTCCATTCAATAGGTTGTCTTTTTGTTTTGTTGATGGTTTCCTTCAGCGTGTAAAATTGAAGTGTCCATCGATAGATGAATGGATAAAAAGGATATGGTATGTGTATACACACATGCGCACGCGCACACACACACACACACACACTGGAATATTACTTGTCCATAAAAAAAAGAATAAAATCTTGCCATTTGCAACAACATGGATGGACCTACAAGATATAATGTTAAGTGAAATAAGTCAGGGAAAGACAAATACCAAATTATTTCACTCATATGTGAAATTTAAGAAACAAAATGAACAAACAAAAGAGAGAAAAAAAATCAGGGATTGAAATATTGACAACTGGTGGTTGCCAGAGGGTAGGTGAGTGGGGGATGGATTAAATAAAGGGGGTTAGGAGTACACTTGATAAGCACTGAGAAATGTAAAGGATTGTTAAATCATTATATTGTACACCTGAAAATAATATAATGCTGTATGTTATTTAAACTTGAATAAAAAGTCAATTAAAGTAATTAATTAATTTTAAAAAGAAGATAAATTGGGAGTCCATTGCCATTTGCCACTGATAGAAAAGCTAGAGCATAAAGGAATGACTTATTTGCTTAACATTACAACAGAATCTCTGGAAGAATTCGTGAAAAAGACATGCCTATGGTAGAATTCTAAACTGATTTCATCAACTAAAAATCCACCATCATTCCAAAAATGGTGAGGAGAGGGAGGGAACTCTGCACAAAAGTCCATCGTTTAATTCTAGATTACTGTTTGATCCTGAGATAGCACATATTTGTTTTCTATGTGTAGGTAATCTATTTAACCTACCAGATCTTTTGAAACAGATACACCTTTGTAAGAGTGGAAATTTACCCTCAAGTTTTTGGTATTAAACGCTGTATAACGTTTTTCACACATCAAAGTATCCTGACTAAAAAGAAAACACAAATCTCCTCCAATCGTGGGTGATCTGATCTGTTTCCAATTGACTAAGTTCTCAAAGATGTAAAAACTGAGAATGGAGGAGCCAAATTCATCATTGGTAGAAACAAAGCTTGGACAGCCTGAATAGTTGAACTATTCTGCCATGCAGATGGAATACAGTGTGCACGGAATCCTAGTTTAGAGAAAGGAAGTCTCAGAGACCGAATAACTTTTTTCCAGTTTGAAAGACTTCAGAAACAATCAAAATGCAGATGTATTAGGTAACTCACTTAAAAGTTAAAACTTGGGAGCACAAGACAGTCACGGTTGGGAAATTGTTTAGGCAAGAAGTGCAGGAAAGAGAAAGGTTCAATAATGAGGATTTCACTATATGAGAAACCAAGAGAGTTTCACCACTCAGGAGAATGGGGACTGCTTTGAAGAGAGTCCAATCTGAACCTGATGGTAGTACTAGAGAAACTAGTAGGAAAAGGCCTCTTGTTTCCTCCATGACTAGGAATGCCTTCAGGGAGACCTCGCTTTTGTGGCTGAGGTTATACCATGCTAAAGAGGAGTGTGAAGCTTAAGAGAGCTGACAGTTAAAGTCTGATATTTTTATCAAGCTGAAGTGATACCTGAACTCCCTGCTCATACCCAGAATTCCTTTATCTGGTCACAAAACTATTTTTAGACCACCAATGACTGACAAAACAGATACAATGGTTTTCTTTCTGTGGAAGAAAGATACCAGTAACAAGTAATGCATAAGTCTCAATGACCTGAGGGCACTGATGGCTAAATTATAAAATATTTGATGGGTTTGGAGGTAAAGATGATGGTGCAGGTTACCAACAATGGAAAGAGATAAGTATAATATAGAAAAGTAAAAAGAGTAGATGCAGTTGACCCTTGAACAACACGGGTTTGTTTGGAATCAGCAGGTCCACTTACACACCGATTTTTTTCAAAAAATACAGTATTTACTTTTAACATTTATTTTCAATAAATACAGTATAAATACACGTACAGCACAGTACTATAAATGTACTTTCTCATCCTTATGATTTTCTTAACATTTCTGTAGCTTATTGTATTGTAAGAATATAGTATATAATATACATATAACATAAAAAGTATGTTTTAATTGACTCCTTATGTTATTGATAAGGCTTCTGGTCAACAGTAGACTATTAGTAGTTAAGTTTTAGGAGAGTCAAAAGTTATATGCAGATTTCCCCCTGCAGCATGGGGAGTCTGTGCCCCTAACCTCAGTGTTGTTCAAGATTCAACTGTACTTCAGTCTACAGTTTGGCTCTGGATTAGAAACATAGATCTGCTACTCATTAGTTTTATGACCTTAAATAAATTACTAAACTACTCTGAATCAATTTGTTCAACCGTATAATGGTAATAATAACAGCAGACAGTAATTGTGATGCATAGAGCACATAGATCATACTAAGTCTAATTCCTTATATCTTTCACCTTAGTACATATAGAGATTTGATCATAATATAGTCAAAGATTAAAATTACAGAATTTCAAATGACTATGCAACTGGGTTAACTGCCATAGCTGATTTTATTATAAATAACTTCACCTTGGGTCCCCTATTAATCCAATATTAAGTTAACCATAAAATTTCCCACAATTCATTAATTCAATAAACATTTATTGAAATTACACTACAGACCACATATCACATGAAACACTGTAAGAGATTAAAAGAACAATGTTGTTGTTTCTGGCTTCTTTTTATAAACCCACAGCCTACAGGCCTATGAACAAATAATCAGTACACTGTGATAGTCATGACCATAGAAGAATGAAGTATGAGAGTTCAGAAGAAGGAGCAAGTAGTTCTACCCAGGGAAATACTTACTGCCTACGTTTATTGACTATTTACTATCCACCAAACAATATTTTAAATACTCTACATGTGCCAACTCAATAAGCATCACAATAAGACAATGAAATAGTTACTATAATTATTTCCATTTTGCATGTCAGGAAACTGAGGCATAGGGAGGTCAAATCTCTTGTCAAAGGTCACATCTAACAAGATCAGACCCATAATTTGAATCAAGCATGGTAGCCCCAAGACCACACTTCAAACCCTACAGTATACCTAGGACATTGATGGATGCCTCATAGAAAAGGTGGCACTGGAAACATATTTTGTAGAATAAGCAGTTTGCAAGCCAGAGAAGGGAGGATTGGGAAGGTTAATGTACAACCAGGATACAGAAGCTCAGTGTTTGAAGATAACTGGGCAGTATATATAGCCAAACGAGGAAAACATACCAAAAACTAGCAGGAGCCAAGGCTAATAAAGCTGCGTATTAAATTAGCCTCCCTAGCATTCCCTCCCTGCTATTCGATTAAACTTGGGTTCCTGTCAATGGCCCTTCCCGGGTCTCCAAAGCCAATCTTCTATCTTCCTCTTTGGTCCCCTTTAATTCTACAGCTAGCCTTGTTGCTCATCAGAACAAATATACCATGAGGAATAATCATGGAACTATCCACCTTGGATAAACAATGTGCTTACACCACCTCACATCTGTCAGAATGGCTAAAATTAATGACTCACAAAACAACAAATGTTGGCAAGGATGAGGAGAAAAGGGAACCCTTTTGCACTGTTGGTGGGAATGCAAACTGGTGCAGCCACTCTGGAAAATAATATGAAGGTTCCTCAAAAAATTAAAAATAGAACAACCCTACAACCCAGCAAATGCATTACTAGGTATTTATCCAAAGGATACAAAAATGTTGATTTGAAGGGGCACATGCACCCCAATGTTTATAGCAGCCTTATCAACAAAGCCAAATTATGGAAAGAGCCCAAATGTCCATCGACTGATGAATCAATGAAGAAGATGTAGTGTACGTACATACAACGAAATACTACTCAGCAACGCAAAGAATGAAATCTTGCCATTTGAAACAATGTGGATGAACTAGAGGTTATTATGCTAAGCAAAATAAATCAGTCAGAGAAAGACAAGTATCATATGACTTAACTCATGAAGAATTTGAGAAATACAATGGATGAACATAGGGGAAGAGAAGGAAAAATAAGATAAAAACAGGGAGGCAAACCATAAGAGACTCTTAAATACAGAGAACTGAGTGTTGATGGAGAACCAGTGGGTAGGGGAACAGGTGATGAGCATTAAGGAAGGCACTTTTTGGGATGAGCACTTGAGTATCTGTCATATGTAAGACATCAATCACTGGGTTCTACTCCTGAAGCCATCACTACACTGTATGTTAATTAACTTGAATTTAAATCAATCAATCACCAACTGTTAGGTGTTATTTGGATAACTACCTAACACTGAGTATTTAAAAACAATCCCAAGTATTTGGCCATATGTTTATAAAGGCCATATTTTTGCCATATCAGAAGAGGCTACACCATAATTTATTTATTATCTAAATGGAAAACCATTACCCAATTTTCCATGGACTTTGTGAGGGGTGAAAAGGAGAAGCAAATAAGGGAAATACTCTGCTTAATGAACTTTGGAAGCCCAAGGTTGTAGGAGATTCCTAGAGAGGAAACTCCAAGGAAATAAGCATTAGTTCCTTCCCAACGTATCTGCATCAGGTAATTTTTGCCCTTTACTAAATCTCTGCCAACAAAGATAATGGAATGCAAAGAAACAAGAACTATGTGAGGCAAAATGTTCAGGACTGTTGGCTAAATCACAAGCCTGTAAAACACCCAACATGGCCCAATATCACTCTTTGCTCATATGACATCGTGGTGAGAACATCTATTCTGGGAAGCCCTGAAAAATATAGACTACTTACTAAAACAACTTGCTCTCAAAGAAAGATAGGGAACTGAGGGAGCAACTCAAAAGATCACTGAGATGGGCTAGATGGGTGATGAGTATTAAGGAGGGTATTTGTTGTGATGAGCACTGGGTGTTGTTGTATGTAAGTGATGAATCACTGAATTCTACTTCTGAAACCAATATTGCACAGTATATTAACTAAAATTTAAATTTTAAAAAGATAATTGACATTGAAAGAAGTGTTTTTAATTCAGAGTAGATAATGCTCAAATTGGTTTTATATGCTGAGGAGGATTCGGGGGGGGGGGAGGGGGGCGGTGCAGGGAATGGGAGTTAAAGACACATGACAAAATGAGGCTAAGAGGTGCAGCCACTCTGGAAAACAGTATGGAGCTTCCTCAAAAAACTAAAACTAGAACTATCCTACGACCCAGCAATTGTGCCACTAGGCATTTATGCAAGGGATACAGGTGTGCTGTTTCCAAGGGACACCTGCACCCCCATGTTTATAGCAGCACTACCAACAATAGCCAAAGTATGGAAAGAGCCCAAATGGCCATCGATGGATGAATGGATAAAGATGTGGTATATATACACAATGGAGTATTACTCAGCAATCAAAAACAATGAAATTTTGCCATTTGCAATTACGTGGATGGAACTGGAGGGTATTATGCTAAGTAAAATTAGTCAGAGAAAGACAAAAATCCTATGACTTCACTCATATGAGGACTTTAAGAGACAAAACAGATGAACATAAGGGAAGGGAAACAAAAATAATATGAAAACAGGGAGGGGGACAAAACAGAAGAGATTCATAAATATGGAGAATAAACAGAGAGTTACTGGAGGGGTTGTGGGAGGGGGAATGGGCTAAATGGGTAAGGGGCACTAAGGAATCTACTCCTGAAATCATTGTTGCACTATATGCTAATTAATTTGGATGTAAATTTTAAAAAATAAAAAATAAAACAAGTTAAAAAAAAAAAAGAGATCTAGCAACGCCATAGGAAGAATGGCTTAAAACTGGTGATTGAAGACGTTATACGGAAATGGAGTGAGAAAACTTCCCCTGATATGGTAAAAAAGAGAAAAAGATGCACCTTCAGAAGGTGAAGGAAAGACTACTGAGAGCTGTTTCCTTACGGTCTTGTCTGCTCAGTACACATCCTTGCTTTTGCCCCTTGTCTCACTCCCAATGTCCACCCACCACCTAGTCCTGTTGATCCTGCCTCCAAAGTGTATCTATAATAAAGCCACATCTCCATTTCCAGTGCCACCGCTGAATTCCAAGCCACAATGATCCTTAGCCTAGATCCCTGCAAGAGCTTTCCAGCTGTTTACCTACTTCCTCTATTCTCCATGCAGCTGCCAGAGAGGGATTGCATAAGTGAGAATTGATTCCAGCTCCCCCATGGCTCCATGAATACAATAAAAATCCCTTTTCTGCCAAGCACTCTTAGATCCTCTGTCCTAGCTCTCCTGTCTAGCTCAATTTTATGTCATTCTCTCCCCCTTTTTGTGATCCAATAATTTTGATCTTCTCTCCATTTTTCAAATAAACCATGCTCCTTATTACTCAGGTCATTCTGAATGCTACTTGCTCTCACCTAAACGCTCTTTCCTGGCCCTTTCATTTATTTCTGTCTGTGTGGAGGGTTCCTTCTCTTTCCTGAAGCCTCATGCTAAATGTCTTCTTTTCAAAAAAAGTCCTCAATGATCAGCTTGTCCAAGGAAATACCCATCACTACTCTAAAGCAGAGATCTGACAGTTAAGATGGTAGACCAAGGAAACTGCCTAATTTCAAATCTCTGCTTCCTCACTTGTATGACCCCAAGCAAGTAACTTAATTGTTCTCCACTATGTGGGAATAATATGTAATAGTTATTCAGAGACTGATTGTGACAATCAAATGAACCAACAAGCATAAGAAAATTACACTGCCTGGTCCTTTAAGTGTTCAATAATGACTTACTTCCCTCGAACATTTTAATTTGTACCTCAGTGTTTCATGTTTACTTACTATGCTCACACATCAAACATTTTGTTTCATGTTTACTGTGTGTCATACTTACTGTTCACCTACTATTTCATAAGGCAGAGAACTGATTCATCCACTATTTCCAGGAGGGCAGAGAAGTGGCCCATATCCCTAGTACCTATAACAATGCCAGCTGCTCAGTCAATATTTGAGGAATAGAAGAATGAATGAAGTGATATTGTACCTAATTAAGTGTGTAGGGTCTAAGAAAGCCCACACTGCTGTTGAGAAAAAAGCTGAACTAATTAACCATAGTGATCTAGCTAGGTAAGAATGCCTGAGAGGCCCAGAAAGGTCCAAAAGAGAACAGAGTGGTTCCCAAGACTGAAGCCATTGTAAGGATCCACAGGAGGCTGATTGACGGTGAGAGGATGGGAAGCTGTGGTAGTAAATGAAGCATCTCAGTCTTGGGCAAAGGTGAAATCAAAATGCAGTTATTACTACCCTAGTGACCATGGTTAGAGGGCAGATAAGAGTGACAAGGGGTGAGAAAACCAAGAAAGGGAGAGGACTAATGTAGGAGAAGAGTTACTATTACAAAGTTAAATTCCTTGTGTATCAGGTGGAAGGAAATCAGGAAGTAAAACGCCAAGCAAAGTGCTAAAGTCACTGAGGAGAGTAGAAGAAGTAACAGGTCAGTTAGCGATAGCAATGAGGATAGGAAAAAAATGGCCCAAGTGGCAACTCTGAGTTTCCACAAAAGTGGAAACCTTGAGTTCTCAAAAAGATTGAGGAGCGTTGGTAGAAAAATCATCCAAAGCTGCAAGGAGAGTGAAAAAATTGCCAGCACTCCTTCTCGGTCTCACGAAATGGGAACATCCTGAAGTAGAAATGACACATGAGACAATCCAGAGAAATGTATTAGTGAAAGGGGCAGACAGGGGAATGTGGAGAGTGTTTGGTTCTTAGATGGATCTGATCAATGTCACCGTTGAAGAGAATCTAAGATGGTGTGAGAGTCAGACTGCCTGAATTTTGCCCTCTGCCCTAAAAGGGATGGGGAGCCACAGGCTCATCTTTAAAATAAGCCAGACACCATTTCTGGTAGAATGTGACGCATCTGCCCCAAGGCAGAGAACCACCTTAAGCTTGCTCAATGTCTCTCTCAATCTCAAATCTCTTTCCCCATTTTCCTCTGGCCCAGAGGTGACACAAATGTCCTGCTACAAATTGACTGAAGCATCCTTCCTGTAGGCCTCCCCAGCAGATATCAGAAGTGAAAGGGCAGAAATCAAGTCCATATTTAGGAAGGAGAAAGCACCAGAGGCTACTGACACAGCATCATGACTCCCTAGAGGAAATCTCAGGCTACAATTTGTCTAAGCAGATGCAGAAATTTGCCATTTTTCTCATCCTTCCTCACGTGCACTACTTGACAGCCTCTTCAGATCCGAGCCAAGACTGCAGCCCGCACTGGCCAGATCATGGGGAATACTTGGGAGAAATACTAGTGCTCAGCTCTCCCTCATTTTGAGCACTAGGTCAGGTGAATTACTTCAAATACATGCAAGGCCCTTCTGTTTCCATGGTAACTGCTCTAAGAACCGTAACAATGTCAATCACAGAAATGGTGAAATCATAACTTGAACCCATCTTGCTGACAAAGATATCTTGAGAAGTAGCCACTGCTCAGTATCAGACTTCTGCCTCTCATTTGGGGAAGAATGTTTTGTTTACATCCAATCAGTTATGGGAATAAGGGGAAATGGTGGTTAGTCATTTTCCTTCTGCTTCGCTGGGTCTACCTCTGTCTGTATTTTGCTGATATGCTTGTAACTCATTTTCCCTGCTTGAAATTCTAGATGGAACAATTCGTTTTTCCACCTCTTTCCTGCATAGGTGTACGCACTTGAAGACAAAATATTGATTTTTTTTCCATGCACTGAGAAAAAATGAAGAACACCTTGTTCATTTTCATTACATTGTGCCAGTTGTTTTAATTTCTTAATGTCTATTTTGATGAAGCAACCTCACAGCATCTAGGGATGAAGTTCTAATCCTGAGGTGCTAAAGTAAGATCCAGTGCCTTTTGCCTGCCCTGAGAAGTGGGGCAAATATCTCAGATGACCTATTCTCGCATAAAGAGAGAAGTTAAGGAGTAATTCTCATTTCCTCCCTTTCTATTTGTGCGAAATCTACCCTCTGGATTCTCAAGTGATCTCCCCTAGAAATCAAGGAGTAAAATCATAACATCTAGAACCTACATGATAATTCCCACCAAAAAGGTATTTTGGCACATTAATATTCAAGATTTGTTGGCTATTTTATTTGCTTGGTTTTATTTTTTAATGTAAATTTTAGGACACTCTTGCCCTGAATCATATTTTTATCTTCCCTTTATACTATAAAAAATTTCAAAGCAAGAATATTTCTGTGAGTTTATTAGACCCTTCAGTTTGGATACTGAATTGTTACAAAACCAATATTTTTTACATTTTTCTTCTTAATAACATTCTTTGACCCAGAGAGAACTAAAAAATAAGCTATTTGATGTCTAAAATTGCAGAGATAAACTGACATTGTGTTCTGAAGGTGTCTTTTCATGAGAAAAATGGAATTTTTAAAAAATGTAATCAAGTTATACACAGCCCCTCACCCTCAGGTCATCAGTTCAGATTTGTGTGAGGTTGAAAGTTGCAGAAAGTTGTGGTGGTTGTAGACTCTCAGTGCCCTCTGAGAAATGAGTGGGAGGTCCCAGAGGAGGTCACTGCTTTGTAGTCACCACCCCATGATTGATACCCACAGGCTCATTGAGGAATAACAATTTCAACAGAAGCCCATAGATTTGGCCTAAGACTCCTAAGCTGGTCCTATGCACCTTCATGTTCACAAACGTATGTTCTCAAATGTTAAGCTCCATGAGAAATAGAAGTCACTTTTTTTTTTTTTTTAAGTAACTCTGGAAAGCCTTTGCTCAATATCCTGCTTGATTAATGCAGCTGAGGTGATAACAATCTGAGGAGGATGAAGCCCAGAGAGGAAGAAAAGGAAGAGGAGGACAAAGAAAAGCAGGAGAATGAAAATAAACTAACAATGGGAGGGGATAAGGATGAAAAGAGGTAGAGAAATTAAAGAAAAAAGGGGAAAAAGAAAAGAGAAAAAGTAAGTGGTGAGAGAAAGGAGAAAGAAATGAAGGAACAGAAGAGTGAAATTCTGTCATGGTAGTGAGTAGAAACCTTTCTATTCCAATAGGGCTGTTGTTTGTTTTATCATTATTTTTATGACAGGGATCTTTTTGTATAGAAATTTCACTTTTACAAATGCTAATTTTGGCCCAAAATCCAGACTTCAGAATCACCATCCAAAGAGGGAAGTCACTGGTGAAGATTGCATTCCAATCCCACAGAGAAAGTATCCCTCATCTGAAAGAGAAGTTACAAGAACCCAGAGTAGGATAGTCCAACTGTGTGCTCTAGCCCCAGGAAAGAAGCTTCACATTAATGGGGTATAGGGAGAAGACTGGATGCAAGATTCCTATTACCAAAACTGGACATGTGTGGACCACGTTCCCATCAAGGAAGCAGTAATTTAAAGATTGGTTCTTGATCAATCTGAAGTCCTCTTTGCTTGACAAATTGATATTAATAAATTACTTTGAGGAGAAATAGTGCCTGCATTATCTACCTCAAGAACTTAAGACAAAGAATATATTTTAGGTTATAAACAATATAAACTCATTACAGAGAAGTGAGAGTCAAAGAAAAATGTATATAAAGCAATAGTAAACAGTGTTCTAAAGGTGACAGGAACATGGAGTGAAATATGACAGAGCATGGGATTTGGACTTCATAGTGTCAATAATTCTTTCGAAAGAATGAATTGAACTGAATTCAATTCCTCTGTCCTTATCATTGTAGGGGATTTTCACTCCGCTCCTTATGAGACAAACCTGGGAGATGGATCTGGAGTAAACTCTTCTAGTTTCTCTTAAAACCATTTGACTAATTTTTGATCATTTGTGAAACTAAGTTGGTTGGTGACAGTCTATCATCCTATGCCTATAATTTTATCAGAACATGGGGTCAGTGAATTAAAAAGGCTACTATTGTCTAGGATGTTTCTTCTCTTCTACTCTTCTTGGACTTGCCCGTGTTTAGATGGACTGTGCTCTAAATGTACTTTCAAACTCCAGAGAGGGTAAAAGGTTCGTGGGCACCAACTCTGTGTAGCATGGAGGAAGCTAATCACTTCCCAACTTCTCCACCTACTTGTAATAAGTTAGTAAGTTGCCTCTACTGCTCTCCATTCTAGATGGAAAACAGGAGACCTTACCCCATTCTCCAATCTAGTTGTTAGAGAATCCTGCATTTGAGAAGTAGAGAAGGAGGTTTACTTGACATTTCCCTGACACCACTCATAAAACTGACACTCGGATTGCTTTTTATTTCACTTTTTTTTCCCCTAGAGGAGAGAAAAAGTAAATGGCATCTCTATCCTTTGACAATAAAATAATAAAGGTTGCCACTCGCTGAGTACTTATAACATCAGTTTTACATATTACATGCTTTACACACATGCTTCTAATTCTAACAACTCTGTAAGGTAGATGTTATTATCCTCTTTCCTCAAGAGGCCAAAAAAGGTTAAGTAACATGCCCAAAGTCATATGGCTATGCAAAATATGAACCAGGACTTAAAATTCAATTTTGTGGCTCTCTGAAATCCTTAGTTTCAATAAATAATAAATGTCTCCCAAATATCCCTATTTCTCTCAAAAACTAACCATAGGACTTATGATCAAATTGAAGTTTTGACAGAAGTGTTTTGTCATTTCTCCCTTTCAAATATCACAATGATATAAAAGTACAAAAGACATAACACTGAATGACAAGAGAATGGCTAAGAAAGTGACAGCAACAAAATTTTGGAAAGTAGAAAGCATATGCTAAAGTAGTAGCTGACTTACCAGACCCACAAAGGTTGACTCCTAAACTGATTAGGAGGGTGGCCCAGAAATAAGCCTGTGCATGTGGAGGAAGTTGAGGAAACTTAGGAATTTGTGGCTCAATGCACTTTTGAAAGTTGGAAAGCACATGAGACTGAAATAAGAGATTTAGCTGGAAGTCTGGATTAGAATCTGTATTTGGGTGGTGATCTCTCTTCCTCCCATCCCAGCAAACAACCAGATGTATACTCTATGAAGAAACTGAACCAGGGACTCTGGTCTTGGGGTCATTACGCAGAGCTGAAGGATGGGAATTCTAGTGTCTTGCTCTTTGAGCAAACAGCCCCACATCACCAGACACTTGAGGGAAAGCTTCTGGTGTGAAAGAGACCAAAACATCAAAAAGTAAAAGGATCTCAGAGGAAAGAAAAATCATGCAGAAGACAGAAGAGCACGTCTCCGAAACACTAACCTCTACACAGAAACAAGGATAAGGATAGAGTATGTATCTGTTTTTAAAAGATTCAATCCACCTAAAATGAAAGCTTTTGAAATTAAAAATAAGTGAAGAGGAATAAAACCAATAGAAGGGTTGGAAGGTAACACTGAAAATCTCTCTCAGAAAGTATAAATAAAAAGAGATGGAAACTAGGGGGAAGAGAGAAGCAAATTAGAGGCACAGATTGGAAGTTCTAGGAAAGAGAAAAGAGAAACCAGAGGAGAGAAAATTCAGAATCATTTTTCCCTTTTCTTGAAAAATAGCACAAAATTACAGCCGAACGGCTCCACTGTCCTGTCCTGCAGATTCTCAGAGGCCAGACAGCCTTCCTCCCTTTTGTTCCATCTCCATCTCCTTTAGGTAAAACTGGTAGTGTTGCAGCTGGTAAAATCCCGTGTCTAGGTATGCCTTCTGCTGAAGTGGCCTGTAAAATTCACGGTTCACACGCATACTGATTTCCTTATCAAGTGGTTTTTCAACCACACCCTTCAGAAGTTTTCTATTTTTTTTTTTGTTTGTGTGTGTGTGTGTTTGCAATATAAATATGCTGAGAATTTTTCTAATCTTCAAGTTCCTGTTCCTTTCACTTAACAATTTCTTCTTTAATTCATCTTTCTCCTCTCACATTTTATAATAACAATCAGGAGGACCCAGGATGCATCTTCAACATTAGAAATCTTCTCAGCTAAATATCTTATTTCATCGCTCACCAAGTTCTACTCTCCAAAAACCAACGGAACATAAGTTTTTTACCACTTTATGACAAGGATCACATTTCCTCCAGTTACCAATAACATGTTCTTAATTTCCACCCAATATCTCACCAAAATGACCTTTAACATCCATATTTCTTTTTTTTTTTTTAACATTTATTTATTTTTGAGACAGAGACAGAGCATAAACAGGGGAGGGGCAGAGAGAGAGGGAGACACAGAATCTGAAACAGGTTCCAGTCTCTGAGCGGTCAGCACAGAGCCCGACGTGGGGTTAGAACTCACGGACCGCGAGATCATGACCTGAGCCGAAGTCGGATGCTTAACCGACCGAGCCACCCAGGCGCCCCTAACACCCATATTTCTACCAACGTTCTGATCATAATCATTCATTACACATTCTCTAAGAAAATGAAGGCTTTCTCTCCAGCTGTCCTCTTTTCTTTCTGAGTCCTCACCAGAAACACCTTTAACATCCATATTTCTACCAACAGTCTGTTCATGGCAATCTAGACTTTTTCTAGCTGAACCTCAAACCTCTTCCAGCTTCTACGTATCACTCAGTTCTAAAGCTGCTTCCATATTTTTAGGTATTTGTTACAGTGGCACCTCACTTCTTGTTTCCAATACCCATCTTATTCATCTCAGGCTACCATAACAAAATACCACAGACTGGATGACTTACACAACATAAATTTATTTTCTCACAGTTCTGGAGGCTACAAGTCCCAGATCTGGCAGGGTTGGTTTCTGTGAAATCTCTCTTCCTGGCTTGCAGATGGCCAACTTCTCATTATGTCCTCACTTGGCAGAGAGAGAGAAAGAAACTTCTTCTTATAAGGCCACCAGTTCTGTTGGATTACGGCTGCACTCTGAGGAGTTCACTTAACCTTAATTACTAACAAAAACTATCTCCAAGTTATAGTCATATTGGGGATTAGGGCTTTAACATAAAGTCTGGGGAGGGGCGTACAGTTCAGTCCATAGTAGAGGACAGAAGTGTGCAAGAGGAATGATAGACAGACAGCTCTGATAGATTATCTGAGGAATTTGAATATAAAAGGAAGAGATACATTCACTTGGCAAAGAGTTTAGGGATGAATTAGTGATATGTGCACAGAAAACTAATTAAACAGAAGTTTGGATCATTACTAAATCCAGGGAAGTACAAAAAACCTATACTTCCCCCTGTCCCCCAAAAGAGAAATTTAATCATAATACACTACATGACGCAGGCATACATAACGCTTATTTAGTCATAATTGTGTAAACACTGAATTTGTCTTTAGATCTCAAATGCAGTTGGTCGAGTTAACCATACTCCTCAATCCCTGGCTCACAAGATTGGACTTGGTGCAGCCCCCTCTCTTATTTGTGTATTCCCCTTATTTCCATTTCTCCCATATGCAAACACCCTGATATGTTTGAAGTGTATCATTTATGCATTCTTTTAAAATGTGGTTTGTATTATCTGCATATACTTTTCATTTACACAAGTTGTATTTTACTAAATATCTTACTCTTTTTCTTAACTTTTTCATTCAACACTATTTTTTAGATCTATGCATATTGCAGGGTGTACATTTAATTCACTGCTCCTAATTCACAAGTATTTCTTAATGTGTAGCCACCATATGTACTTATCTGCTCTGTTACTGATCAACAACTATACTGTTTACAACTTCCTGCTACCACAAACAAGGAGGGAATTTCTGTAGGACACACATCTTAGAGTGTGACAGAGTTGACTAAGTAGTAACAGAGAGCCCTCCAGAATTGCTAACCTGGTCCACATGTCCACTAGTGGTACTTTGCAGGTCATCAATTGCCACATGCCTGCCAATCTTTTGTACTTCCAGCTTTCCAATTATGGCCAATCTTAAAGGTGTAAAGCAGTATTTTAATATTTTCATTTTTCTAATCACCAATTAGTTAAAGTATCTCTTCATCTGCTTATTAACCTTGTGGGTTTTTCTCTTTTTTGAATTACCTGTTGGTACTTTTGCCCATGTTTTTACTACTTTCTACCTCTTCTTTTCTGATTTTTCCTTTTATAGTCTAGAACTTGGGTCTCTTTCAACTTGGAAAACTAGGCAAATAAGAACACAAGACCATTAATAATTCCATGAAAACCAAAAGTTTCACAGGAAATTTAATCAAACTTATTACATGACTCAGATGTAAATACTATTTGCATAGTCATAATGATATGAACCAGTGCATTTTAATCTAACAATAATTACTACCAGAAAGATTGAAAGAGAATAAGTGAGTGGAGGGAAAGATGTAAGGATAAAAGCTAAATCTCATCTTTTATGTTAGGAAGACAATAGATAATCCCTATGGATTGAATTGCACCCCCAAACCACCCACCCCAGGCCAAAAAGCTATGTTGAAGTCCTAACTCCTAGCACCTCAGAATGTGACCTTATTTGAAAATATAGTCTTTATAGATGTAATCAAGTAAAAGCGAGGTCATTAAGTGGGGCTTTAATCCAATATGACTCGTATTCAGGAGGAATTTGGACACAGAAATAAACATTCACAGAGAGAAGACTGTGTGAAGATACAGGGAGAAATGTCATGTGAAGATGAAGGCAGAGATCAAGGTGGTGCAACTACAAGCTAAGCAAGGAACTCCAAGGATTATCAGCAAACCATTATAAACTAAGACATATGGAACAGCTTCTCCCTCAAAGCCCTCAGAAGAAACCAACCTTGCTGACACCATGATCTCAGACCTCTAGCCTCCAGACTACAGAACAAATTTCTGATGTTTAAGTCATCAAATTGTGGCATTTTGTTATAGCAGCCCTAGGAAATCAATGCAAATAGCTAGCTAGCTACATAGACAGACAGACAGACAAAGAAATGGCAGTGCATACATGATGTTCTAAACATGGAGGCAGCCATAAATGTAACTGATTGCCTCTGGGAAGTGGGAATGGGAATAAGGGATGGGGGTGGAAGGAAGCAGGAGATTACTGTTTTCCATTTTAAGTCATGTAAAACTACTTGACTTTATGTGTATTTATAACTTTTATAAAAATATACCTTTAAAAGGCCATCTTGCCATGCTTTAAGGAAGATCAGTTTCTATAATTTTACTTTCACAGCATCAAAGAAGACTTGTTCTACCAAGAAAATGCTTGCCTTTAAGTTTCAAAGTGCATTGTCTTAGGGCTTCATGGTCTTGTATGATATTGAACTAGTTTCAGATTGGGGCTTAAATCCCAGTTATTACTAGTTGGCAAAAGCATTTACATTTCAAGAGTTTGGATGGTAAGCAGCAGAGCATTATGGAAATACAAACTTCAGAGAGAGACCGAAAGGGTCTAAGTCCAAATGCCCCTGCTTATTAAGTTGCATGGCCTAAGGCAAGTCAGTTTAAACCTCAGTACCTCAATTTCTTCATCTGTACAATTGGATAGGAAGACAGTACTTTGTGAGGATTTTAATTAGAACACTTAGCACAATGCCAGGCTCCTGATAAGCACTCGATAAAAGATAGCTATATGGTTACGATATCCATATTAAGAAGGCTTTCCATTCTTTGCAACTATTATCTTCAGTCACTAGTCCCTTCTACTCCCCAATCCTTCAATCTTGATTTAAATCATTAGTCAATTTTGTTCTCTGGTTACATGATAATGTAGGACAAAATCTGGTTTTAAGTCCCGCATCTGCAACTTACTCGACCTCTGATAAGTTACTTAAATTTTCTCAATCTCGAGTTCCTCATCTATAAAGCAGGTTAAATAATATCTATCATCATGACTGGGTGAAATATTGAACATGCAAGTGCCTGGTGCAAGAGCTAGCAGAGCATAGATGCTCAGTATGTGATGGCACAGGGCAAGCTGATAGGCAAGTCCATTTCCCAGCACATAAAATTAAGTAGTATTATATAAACACAACACCCCATATTCTTTAGCTATTCCATAAAAACATTTTGTGGATATTTAAAAGTCAGATCCACTCTTCAAGAGGATACTTGAGAGACAGGAGTTGTAGATAGAGATATCCATGAATATCCAATGCCTCTGCTTCATAAAATGCCAGAGAATTTGATTTACACAGCACTCTAAGCAGAGCAAATTGTCCAGGTTATTTTAATTGAATTAATTTCCAATGAAATATAAAACTTTGCCAATGCATGACAGTCTATCCAAATGCAAGGTCATATGAACAAGATGTACTATTTAAGAAATCCGTGGTAAACTTTAGACAAACACATTTTTGTTAAAGTATTGCCCACGTTTCAAAAATAATTTAACTTATAAAACCTGAAATTTACAAAACACCTAAACCTCCCACCACAGAAGGATTCTCAGCCTCCTCAATGAATTCCATCAGTGACCTGATTTACAAAAATCTACCTTGCACATAAATCTTCAGGAACACAACCGTTGCCCAAACTATTGTTCACAGTTAAAACAAGATTTCTCCTGCTTTGATGCCCATTATCAGAGTGAGTAGGGCCTGAGTTTAAATCACCATGTCCCTGCCAGAACAGTCTTGTTCCCTCTTGTCCTCATCACTGCTGTGGTGTCCTGTCAGGGAGAAGATGTAGGGCTCTCTGAATAGTTGAGTTCAGCAATCTTCTAAAATGCTGATGCAGCTCCCTTGGCTAAGTGAACACAATATTTCTGTGACAACCCTCCATAATCCAAGGAGCGGCTCTCTTAGGTCAGCAGAGGTGATAGTGGTTCCCTGTCAACCAGGAGAGATCACTCCAAGTTTTCATTCGTAACTGAGAAGAATTATTCCCTTTTTTGTTTGGAGAAAATCCACACCTGGCACAAAGCACTGAAAGGCACCACTGCAATCTATTTTCCCTTATGTCTCATCCATGTCTAGGACTGTATCTCCACACATGGGCTTGATGGCTCATAATACAATATGGTTAAGTCATATTCGAATTTGTTCTGATGTTCTTGTCCATCAGACTAATCGAGCTTACACTGGCCCATCAAAATAATAACAAAGATACAGACGGTCCTTTTTGGTTTATAAAGCACCTTAATATACTTTATATCACTGGTTCTTTTCAGAAATAATATTAATATTGTCATCTTCATAGTACAGATAGGGAAATAAGCTTTTGAACAAAGTCCTTTTCGTTGATGAGCCTCTCCAAATGCTCCATCCAGATGAAGATGTTTGAGGAGATATGAGCAAAGCAGAGCAAGGCCATGTGTCTCCCGTCAAGGTACATCCAGGTTCCAGTCACTCCTACATCAACCACTGAAACCCAGTGAAAGTCCTGATCTTGCCCACATAATACAAGCATACAGGTCTACTTAGGAAGGAGGCAGGCAACAACCAGCAGCAGAGGGCTGTCAAAACTTTGAAAGTTCAGGAGGCACACAGGCCTTCTGTGTGAAATGGGTTGCACTTTAATTACAAGAAGAAAGGAACACTTACCACATGGCAGGCACTATATTTATTGTTGGGCATGCATTATCTCATTTAATTCTCAAAACAAACCAATGTGTTACTAGCTAGTATCATCCCCATTTTCAAATGAGGAGTGTATTCGTCAGGGTTCTCCAGAGAAACAGAACCAATATGATATATATAAAAACATACTTATCACGAGGGATTGGCTCATACTATTGTGAAGACTGAGAAGTTCACGATCCACCATCTGTCAGCTGGAGGCCCAGGAAAGCCAGTGGTGTAGCTCCAGTCAAAACCAGAAGGCCTGAGAACCAGGGAGCCAATGGTGTAAGTCCTGGGCCATATGTGAAGGCCCAAGAACCAGGAGCACTGATGTGTGAGTGCAGAAGATGGACATCTCAGCTCAAGCAAAATAGGAAATCTGCCTTTCCTCCACATTTCTGTTTTATTCAGGCCCTCAACAGACTGGATGATGCACACCTGCTTTGGGAGGGCGATCTTCTTCATTCAGTCTGTAGATTCAAATGCTCGTCTCTTCCAGAGACACCCTCACAGACACACCTAGAAATAATGGCTTACCAGTTGTCTAGGCATCTTGTAATTGACACAGATAATTAACCATCACATGGAAACAGAGATTAAACCGCTTACTCAGGTAGCTGATGCCATACCAGGGCTCCAAATCTCTCTGCTTTACTGTTCCCACCACTACCCAATCCGTCTCATTTCCCTTCCAAAAACACGATGTCCACAAATGGCTCTTGACAGCCCTTTGATACCCCAGGCCAAAGCTGATGTGCCCTTATACTTGGAAATCAGGAGTTCTCAGAGGAAATTGGGAGCATCTGTCCATCACCATTTAATAATCACAAAATCAACAGTCCATTGCAATGCTATTGTCTGGTGTTTCATTTTAATCAAACCTGCTTTTTATAGCACAAAATATTTCTAAGGATAGATGGATTTTGAGAACATTTTATTTTCCACTCACAGGTCTCAAAATCCACCTTATATTTAGTTTGTTATTTAACATCTTGAAGCTAGATGCGCCTGCCAATGTGCTAAAGACTTAAAACTGAACAAAACAGCCCCTGTTATAAGGGAGCTGCACTGAGAGGTGACAGGCAGGAGGCAACCAACTACAATACCATACATGCAACATTAATAGTATAAACCAAGTGCTCTGGTGACAAAGAATAAGGAAAAAGCAAAGTAGTCATTGCAGATCTCAGGGCTATGACTTGAAGGTGGCAGCATTTGAGCTGGGCTTTAAAGGTTGAATAGGAGTCTACCATGGACTTAAGAGAAGGGCATTCCAGGCAGAGGCACAGTCAAGGAATGACTGTATCATAAGAGATGCCAGACATGGTGGAGGGCATAAATTCATGAGGACAGTGAGATTTGTGTAGTATCTCACAGTCTATCTGGAATTTTTACCTGCATTTTCACTCTATATTTAAATTAATCTTGTAGAGTTGTTACTATTTTCTACTCTTTTCAGAAGGTAAGGGAGGTTAGGCCCAAGTCCTCACAGGCAGAGCTAGAAACTGTATGGTCTCAGGACTCTAAATTCCATACTCTAACACTCTAAAAAAAAAAAAAAAATCAGATTTGGAGGTTGGAAAGCACAGGGAAGAAGCCAGGGAAGATCTCTCTGACATGTTGAAACTGAATTAAATTCTATGCCCTTAGTTGTTGGTGCTCTGGAGAGAGGAGCAAAGGGTCAGCACCAACCCACCATAAGCCAGTCCTCCTAACCTTTCCTTCAAAATTCTCTCCAAATCCATGGTGCCTCTCTCAAGAGTGGTAGTAGCTGGGAATGAAATGATGGAATCTGACGTAGATGGAGGAAAAAAGGCTGAACTCAATTTCAGTATTTCCTACCTTTGTTCCTTCATCCCTTTAATTTGCTCATCCAAAGTTTGTTCCAGCAAAGTTTAATTATGTGTCTATTCATTAACTTGTATATTGCCTGATCCCAAGGAATTTGAAATCATTCTATGTGTGGTAAAACATCCATTTAAAATCGAAAGGAGGGAAGAAGGGAGAGGGGAGGAGAAAAGGAAGGGAAGGAAGAAAGGGAGAGGGAGTGGGAGAGGGAGTGGGAGAGGGAGAGGGAGAGGGAGAGGGAGAGGGAGAGAGAGAGAGAGAGAGAGAAACTGCATTAGAATATGAGAAGGGTGCCCAGGTGGCTCAGTGGTTGAATATCCCACTCTTGATTTCAGCTTAGGTCATGATCTCATTGTTGTGGGTTCAAGCCTGACATCAGACACGCTGAGCGTGCAGCCTGCTCTCTGTCCCTCTCTGCGCCTCCCCCACTCACACTTGCTCTCTTAAAATAAACATTAAAAGAAAAAGTATTTGAGAGACAAACCAAGGGAAAAATAGGATATTGGTTAAGTGGGCAATGGAATCTCTACCACAGCTCTATTTAAGCTGTAAATTTTGCTCCAAGCTTCCTGGTAGACAAAGCAAAATCAGAAACCTAATGTGTGCTATATCCTTTTACTCATTAGAAGAAAACACATAATCTCCCCAGTAGAAGCTAGTTTTTCCTAGTAATTAACTCAAAATATTTTTTTTTCTTATGGAGTGTCTACAGGTGTCTCTGAGAAATGTGCTGAAAGGTATCAACAGTGAGATTTCCTTCGTACCGTAAACGCAGTGAAGGGTTTCACCAGGCAGGTCAGAACGTCTTAGCCTCCATCAGTACACATTTCTTCCTGTTTCTCAGAATGTGCCCCCCTGGCATGCTCTCTCACCCTTGCTCTCGCGCGCTCTCTCTCTCTCTCTCTCTCTCTCTCTGGGAGCTCCAACTTGCCTCACAGGGCATTTCACATTGGATGCCTGCTTTTCTCCCACTTGTCGGCAACATATTTTTCAAATTAGCACTTGGGAGCTTTGAGGGAAACCCTGACATTGTTGAGAAGAGAGTGAGAGGCCAACAAAAAAAGAGAGAGAGGTCTGCTTTTTTCTCAGCTTGTTATAAATTTGCAATACAAGCAAAGAAAAATAAACACCCAGATTCTGCAACTGATATAGAAGTTCCCTGGCTTGACATGGTACCAAAGTTCGGTCTTCCCCCAGACCCTCTGCTCGATACAAGCAGGAAGCCGTTGCTCATTCTGAAGGGGTATGGCCCAGCCTCCTTTCCCACCCTCTTCCTTGTCTTCATTACCATGTTTCCCTGTGGATGGAGAAGTGGAAGGACAATACATGAATAGAATACCCTGTTCAGGAAGCCACATGAGTTCCTGGTTTGTGAGAAATGTTTGCGTCTGAAGCCACACTTTTAACTCAGTGAGAAGCCTCCAGTCTCCTGTCAGAGGGAGGGGAGGGGAGGGGAGGGGAGCTCAAGAGGCCCAGCTGATCTTCATTAGCAAATAGGCCAAGCTGCTCTCCTGCCAAGACCTTCCGCCTGGCCCCGTTCCTGTCCCTTGTGAGGACTGTTCCCATCTTGACTAAGGACTAGAAAGGGGAAAAGGGCAAAAAGAAAGGTTTTCTCTGACAAGAAGCTGGAAATAGATTAAGAGAAGGGATTTCTTCATCTTGATTAGGGAGGTTGCACTTAGGGTCCAGAAGAGTAGAGCGGTGGAGGGATTTTGTGGCTAAAGGATCCCTGTATGAATCCTGCCTCAGGCAATCGCCTATAATGTCTTGGGCAAGTACTTTTACCTCTTTGAACCCCATCTCCCTTCTCCATAAAAAGGGGATAATGCCTTGATGGCTGTAGAAATTGAGAGGATATTCGTGAACGTGCTTTAACTGCTCGGCACTATGCAATTCTAGTCACTATGCAAATTATAGTCGTTACTAGTGTAGGAAAACGTTCTGTCTCATAACCCCCAGCAGTTGACAACAGAAGATCTCGTTTCCAGACACCCCCAGCCCAGATCCTCTGGTGCTAATTACTGGCTGGGCCTCAGTAATGTTTACTATCTGAGCCTCAGTTTCCTGCAGCGAAAATATTGACAAAGGAAGTCACCTCAGAGCACAAGGCTGTCATGAGAATCAAGCAACACTAAACATCAGGAAGTACTTTGACAACTGTAAAATGCTAGACAAATATTAGTTGTTAATATCATTAAGGAGCAGCCTAAAGGCCTGAGCTCTGGTGCCAGCTTTGCATGTGTCTTTACCCTTGGCGCCTTCTCAGTTGAATTTATCACACTCTCCTACAAGCTGTCTTTTCCCGCTGACAATTATTTAATTCCTTTCTCAACAACCAAGTTCCCTGAGTGGAGCCCCAGAATCCATGGGGAAAATATGTATATTCCTTTTTTGGAAAACTTATACTAGGCAAGGCAGAGAATAAACAACCAAGATGGCTAAAGGAAGATAAAGCAAAATTAAAGAATATGGATCTTGAGGTCGCAAGATTTGTTTCTAATGCCCAGTGCTGGCTGAGTGATCCTGGGTGAGTCTCTTGGCTCCCCCGAGCTTTAGTTTCTTTTTCTAAGAACAGGTCTGATAATAATGATACCTGCCCCATGCGCTTGCAGTGAGGATTAAATGAAATAACGTCTACTCACGGTGTTGTATCAGTAGAGTCATTATCTAAAAGGAAATTATATTTTGACAAGACAGCTACTTAGCGAATAGCTGCTATGTGCCAGGAACTCTGTATGTGTTATTGCATCTAGTCCTCACACTATTAGACTGACATTATCCCCATTTTACAGATGAAAAGACTCAGGAAGTTTAGGAAAATAAGTGGTAGAGAAAGGGCTGGATCCCAGGTTTGATTCCAAAGCTCATGTTCTTTCTACTACCTATTGGGTTTCTTTCTATAAACTAATATCAGCAATAATACAACTTCCCAGGATTCACTTACTAGCATAAGAGTGAACTTCTAGGATGCTATGTGCTCACAGTAGACTTTCACTACATGTTTTCTTACTTGGCTTCCCAAGGAAGCAGACCTCCAGGCAAGGATGTGAGTACAAGTAGTTTGAGAGTAATCCCATGAAACACCAGTAGGGGAGTGGAGACTTGAGATAGTCACTAAAAGGTTTATTGCCAAACAAGGAGTTCGATTCCACTGGGGAACTCTGGGGATGCTATAGAAGATACACTTCAGACATCCACCTCTTTTGAGTAAGAGAACTGGAATATTTACACAAACTTCTGTCTGGCATTAATGTTTTGGTGCTCTTGCTCTGCTGTGCAGAACAGTCCAACACACACACACACACAAAGGAAAAAAAAAAAAAAAACACTCCCATGCAAAAGATGCCATGATGTCACTGAGTCAATATATGAACTGAGTGAATGAGCAAGCATATGCTGATGGCAAGGGGTAGTGATAGGGTGTTGGGGGTAATGGAATAAAGGATAGACAGTAAAGGAAAGGTCAAGAAATTTACCAAAGAACTGGCATGATGAATTAATAGGCTCCAATCCTTCTTATCACATGATTTCATACATATTAAGAGACATGAGGCAGACTAGATTATTGTTCCAACTTTAATTCCCTACCCAATAACAGGATTATAAAACTATACCCTTTACCATGTAACTTTGCAGTGCCTCTCACTTTGGGTCAGGTGTATCTCCTCACTTGACTTGACCATGTGACTTGCTTTGGTTAATGGAATCGTAGCAGATAGGACACAAGCGAAGATTTGTAATACTGTTGCTTATTGGGGTTTGCACTCTTACACTTTATGCCAAAGTTATCCTGAGGGTCACAAAAAAAGGGAAGAGAAGGGAAGAAAAAAGAAAAAGAGAAAGAAAAAGAGAAAAAGGAAAAAAAGAAAAAGAATTTGCTAAGACCAACCTAAATCCACCAACCCTAACCAGTCACGGACACATGAGTAAACCCAGCTCAACTACCCAGCTGAGCCCAGCCGAATATAGCTGAGTTGACCCAGCAACATAGGAGCTAAAAACATGCTTATTGTATAATGCTGAGACTTCTGTGGTTATTAAATGTTCTGAAGCAAAAGATAACTGCTACACAATTTGTACTTCATTGTTCTATGCTAGCAGCTAACATTCATTCAAAAAAATTAGTTCATCAGACATTTCTTAAGTGGCTGCTTTGGGTCACCATCTGAAATTATTTATTTAGTAGTCACTTATTATCCTTCACTGAACTGTGAACTTCATGAAGTCAGGAACTTTGTCTTGTTCATCCCTATATCCTAAGTGCCCAGCACAGTGTTTGTCATAAAATGGTGTTCAATAAGTATTTGTTAACTGAATGAATTTCAGCTATTGTGCTACATATCGAATATATTCAAATGGCATTCTATTTATCCTCAATTTATCGGAGTAGACAAATGTACACAACTGTAATTGAGTCCCCTTATATTAGGAAAGCATAGAAGAATAAATAATTCTAAGTGGAGAAATGATAGAAAACTTTACTGAAATAATGACATTGGAGTCACTGTTGACTCAGGATGAATAGAAATTTTCCTGATGGAGGTGAGAAGAGAGCCTTTCCAATCAAAAGGGACAGTATGAACAAAGGTATAGAAATGTAAAAGAATACCCAGAGTGGCAGAAGCATAGGATGCGTGTATAGGGGAACAATGAGTGGGGCTCAGCCGTAAATGACATGCACTTTGTCCTCTAGGGAACAGTGAACTGTGGAAAAATTTTAATCATAACATTAACTGAGTCCTTTCTTTCACAAAGCTCTTTAGATAGCCATGTGGAAGAACAATTAGATTTATTACAACTTCTAAGAAATCTGCCTCCTGTTACCATCCTTCCTGTTACCTTACCATCCTAAGTCTTCCTTAATGCAATACATACATGCACACCAGGAGCTCTGAGATACAAGTTACACATTTCCATTAAGTCTCTTCCTTCCTTTCTGTCCCTTGACCCCTAAGTCCTGAGTTTTCTCCACCCCCACACTAACACCTAAGATATGGGCCCCACCCCCAAGGCACATCTTATACCTATACAAAAAAAGCAGGCCTATTTAAATCAATCCAAAACATGACTTTAGGCATCAACAGTACTGCACACACTTGGGGATCTTCCAGAACAGCTAAGACTGAGAAGATTTAAAGGTGGATGAGGCAACCCCCACCTGCAAGACACTGGCGGGGAGGTGGGGGGGTGCGGTGCAGGGAATATCCATATGTAAAAGGCATAGGAGTAAGAATCTCTCCCACTGGGCATCTATTTCCTAACTTTTGAATCTCCTATGATGTTAGACTAAGGGCACTTAGCACACCCTAAAGAATGTTAAATCCATAAATCATAAGTGCAAGGGGCTTGTTAAAATCATATGTAGTGGAAGAGATCTGTTATACAGTCAACATTAATATCATCAGTATTTACTAAGCCTTCTTTCATCATGATGATAAGCTGGGCAACACAGTGCTACATGTGGTCACTGATCTTCAACTTAATAACCAAACTCCCACTTACTTATGGAGCATATCTGTGACCCATTACATCTTGGGAGGTAAAGTACTATGCAATGACACAGCACATGCTGGGAATAGTCATTTTTAATATATACCATTATATATTATATATTGAACCATAGTTCAAAGTATCAAAAATCAGGCAGTTGTGTAGAAAACGATCTCACTTCAGCCTGTATCACTGGAAGTTGATAAAAGACCAATACCCAATGGTATTTGGACCAGGATATCTTAAAAACAATGTGTCCCCCTGGTCTAGAAGTGAGAAAGGGTTTATCTATACCCAAGAAGACAATAAGGCCAAAGCCAACCCATGTACTGTGCACACACAAATACATAAGAAGCATTCCCTTATTTGCACATGAACAAAAGATGAGTCCAATAAAGAGCATGTGAAATAAAACTGCAACCAGAGGGAAGGATAGAGTCATCCTGATACTCAAAGGAGATGTAATATCCTTAAAAAGCATTATGTGAATTAAAAGGGAATTTCATATGATAATGAATTTCCAATGGAATTCAAGATATTATTTTTTATAGAAGTTATACTAAAAAAATAAAATACTAAAAGAAAAGGAAAGAAAGGAGAAGTAAAAGGATAATAGGATGAGACACAAGACAATTAGCTGAGAATAAGCAGGAGTCAGGATAAAATTAATAACACAAAAAATAACAGGTAACGGGGAAGATCCAGAGAAAGGGGAACCCTCTTGCACTGTTGGTAGGAATGTGGAGAAAGAGAGGATGCGGAGAAAGAGGATCTCTTTCGTACTGCTGGTGGGAATGCAAACTGGTGCAGCTACTCTGGAGAACAGTATGGAAGTTTCTCAATAAACTAAAAATAGAACTACCCTACAATCCAGCATTGCACTATTAGGTATTTGCCCAAAGGATATACAAAAATACAGATTCAGGGCACCTGGGGGGATCAGTCCATTGAGCATCCGACTTTTGATTTAGGCTCAGGTCATGATCTCTCGGTTCATGGGTTCAAACCCCGCATTGGGGCTCTGCGCTGACAGTGTGGAGCCTGCTTGGGATTCTCCGTCTCCTCTCTCTCTCTCTCTCTGCCCCTCCCTGGCTCACACTTGCTCTCTCTCAAAAATAAATAAGCCCTAAAAAAAATTACAGATTCAAAGGAGTACATGCACCCCAACGTTTATAGTAGCATTATCAACAATAGCCAAACTACAGAGAGAGCCCAAATGTTCATTAACTGATTAATGCATCAAGAAGGTGTGGTATATGAAACAATGGGATATTAGCCACCAAAAATAATGAAATCTTGCCATGTGCAACAATGTGAATGGAGTTAGGATATATTATTTTAAGCAAAATAAGTCAATCAGAGAAAGACAAATACCATATAATTTCACTCATATGTGGAATTTAAGAAACAAAACAGATGAACATACAGGAAGAGGGAGAATGAGAAGAGATGGGGAAAAAAAACACAAGAAACTCTTAATGTTACAGAACAAATTGTGGGTTGATGGAGGGAGGTGGATGGGAGATGGGCTAGATGGGTGATGGGTACTAAGGGGGACACTTGTTGTGATGAGCCCTGGGTGTTGTATGTAAGTGATGAATCACAGAATTCTACTCCTGAAACCAACATTTCACTGTATGTTAACTAAAATTTAAATTTAAAAAAAAAGTCTTAATTAAAAAAAATTTTAAAAGCAGGAGCCACGCAAAATTAGAAAATTAGTAACAGAAATGATATCTCCATTAGAAATAGAATTGGCATTGTAAAACTTCATCACATACTTACAGAGGGAAAATGGAGGTCCCTAAAAACTCAAAGAGGAAAAAAAAATTATTTGGTCCATAACAAAAAAGCAATCTAATAATAGATGATTCTAGGAATCTCAAGAAAAAATAATCAAAGATATAACTGAAGAAAACTTCAGAGCTTAAAAAAAATGGACTGTTGTTTGAATAATTGATCCACTAAAAATAATAAAAACAAGCCTAAATCCAGATATCTGGAACTTTTGTGAATTAAAGGAGAAAATCCTAAAAACATCCAAGAGAAAGAAAGTAGTTATCTTGAAAGGAACAAATTTCAAGCTGGCCTCAGATTCTTACTCTGGAACATCAAAATGGCAAAAGATATTAAAGCAATATCTACAAAGATTTGAAGGAAAAATACTGTAATATGAGTATTATGAACACAATTCTTCATTTGAGATTCTTATCCTGTGTTGTAGGTAATATGGGAAGAGCCTAAACGATCGCCTCCCATACATCTCTCTACTTCTAGTCTATCTTCCACATTTTTGTATTGATCCTGCTTCCTTGCTAAAAACATTTCAGAACTATGGGATTTTTAAAAGTGTAGTAAAATGTTAATAATGGAATCTAGGTGGTGAGGATAGAGGTGCTCACTCTTAAACTTTTTCAACTTTACCGTATGATTGATTTACTTTGTATAGTTGAAAAAAGAAAAGGAAATATTTCAAATCAAAGTAATTGTCTACTGGATAGAATCCAAATTGCCTGGCATGCAAACCTCTTCAGTCTAACCCCAATTTACCTCTCCAGTAGCATCCTCTACCCATTATTCTCATCCATTTTCCTATTCCAGTCACCATGAACCCTCAGCTGTTCCTGAAATGCACACTATTCTTTCAAGACCTTTTTACCTATACTCTTCCCTTGCCTCCCCAGCTAGGATTGCCCTCCCCCAGCTTTTCTCCCCATTTACTGCTATTCATCTTCAAAGACCAGAGCAAACATTACATCTCCATGAGAAGCAGTCAACTACTCCTCTAGTCCTCCCAGGATTCTTGGTTTATACTTCTCTTAGGGCACACATCACCTTGTACCATATTTGTTTGTATTCCTATCACTTCACTCCAACATGAGTGGGTATCCTGAGGATGGGAGCAGTGCCTTTCATCTCTGTCTGCATCTCTGTAGCACAGGCCAGAATCATAGAACAGGTGTCCACAAAGGACCCCAGGGTATGTGAGGAGGGCAGGGGTCCAAAGATGAGTTTTGTTTGAGACTTAGGTTAGGTAAAACCTAAAACAAGTTAGGTTTTACAGTGATAGGCAGTACAAAATGAAAATGCACCTTCTCTTGCTCACAAATTAAGAATTTCAAGATCATGACAGCAGAGCATTAAACCAAGTGCAGACCCCTATAAAGTATAGGGCTCTGTGCAATTATACAAGTGGCATACCCATAAACTACTCCCCAGGGCCTTGGTAACCCACAGATATCAAGCTGTCTGGGGCTTCCTGAGTTGTAGAGACTCAGTTTCCTTGAGTATCAGCAGTAGCTGTCTGCCTGTCCATGGTTGATATACAGACAGAGATGGAAACACCTAAGTGGGAGCTTGCTAAGTTTCATATCTCCCCTACATTAACATCCTGAGACTCTATATGGCTTAAAAAATGTCTTTAGCAACACATATGTGAATCTGATGTCTAAGTCCGAGTAGTTTCTTATTCTGCCAGCAGAACCACAGTGCTATAGTCCATAAGCTATATTGTGGCACTTGTATTGCAACACAGTAATGATGATTAGTCTATGATCAGGCCCCACTACATATCTCCTGTTTGATAAGACTTAAGAAGAAATGAGCACAGTGTCCATGAGAAGATAAGACATTTTCATGCCAGTCAGGCTTCTCATTCAAGAATATAGAACATGCTGGGGGCACCTGGATGGCTCAGTTTGTTAAACAAACTTGACTCTTGATTTCGGCTCAGGTCATGATCTCATGGTTGTGAGATCAAGCCCGCATCAGGCTCCACACTAGGCATGGAGATTCTCTCTCTCTCTCCCTCTGCCCCTCCCCTGCTCACACTCAAAACAAAACAAAACAAACAAAATAATGTATACAGAATATGCTATATCTGTTTATCCAAATATTCTTTATATTGTTCCATACAGTTTGTTAAATACTTCTTTCATGCCGTAAAATTGTTACTATTTTTATAGTTGTTGTTGTAGGTATAAGTTCAATATTTTTTCTATTATTTTGCCAAATATTTTGTTACATACAGAAAACTATACTTTTTATATATTTGTTATACATATTACTAAACTCATTACTTCTAAGAGTTTTACAGTTGATGTGCTCAGGCTTTTCTAGAAATTAAACACATGCAAATAGTGAGGTCTTCGCATCTTCCTTCACAATAAATAGTCTTATTTCTGTTTGATGTCCCATTGTGTGGCCCTTAACTTCCAGAACAAAGCATAAAAATATCTTGTTCCTGACTTTGGTGGCAATGAGTCTAGTGTTTCATCATTAAGTATCAGTGTTTATTTTTAAATAATTCATTTTTGGCACAGTGAAAAAGAAACTACTCTTAAGATTTAAGTTTCTTAAGATTTATATTTTTAAATCTGGAATAGCATGTTATAAAATGCCTTTTCACTATCTACCAAGATTATCATATAGCTCTTTGTTCTTTTACCTAGAGTTATGATGTATTATACTAATCAATTTCCTCCCATCCTGGAATTAATGAAAGAACTACCTTCATTTTCCCAGGATAAACCATGCTTAGTTGTGATGGATGATTCTTTTGATGTATTATTGTATTCAGTTTGCTACCATTTTATTTAGGAGTTTTGTATCAATTCATTAGAGAATGGTTTACCAGTTTTCTTTTGTATATTATCAGTATTATGCTGCTCCAAAAATTTCACAAGATTTATATTGTGCATTGACCATATTGGAGAATTAAATGTGACACAGAAATCTCCATGTCCATATTGTCACTTCTTTGGTAGGGAAACTAATCACTGTAAATTCCCCCAAAGATGGAATATTACTTCAAATTTAACTAACTAACAGAATGGGAGAATTTGTAGGCCCCTGTAAGTAAGACAGTGGATAGTTCATAGGATTAATAACAAAGCTAGAAGACCAAGCCCATAAACCAATGGAAACTGTGCATACTGGACTACAGCCAGTATCTTGTCATTAGCACTGACAATGCTGTCATTGGACCCCAGATGCCACTCCCACCATTCCAGAATATTCTAAACTGTCCCTGCTTCTTTGCTCCATACATTTAGATTCAAAATCCTGGAATGGCGGCTTGCACTACTTGACAAGGCCCAGTTTGTGAGTCCAAGGAAAGCAATTATACGGCCATTTCAGTTTATGTTACGAGACATGGGTCATACCTCTTATGAGAAGTTGCACAAACATATGGAGAGAGTCTGGAAGAAAGGTCACCTCCCTTACAACAAAAACTGTTTCTTACATAAAGAATTCCCTTATTTTCTACGCAATAGATAAAACGTATCTGTCATTTTAAACTCTGAAATAACCTACCACTAAAACAATCTGATTCCAGAGCATTTTATCAATAATTCTATAATAACATTACCTATTTTTTTTTCATAATTACTGGTATGTTTCAAGTGCTCATATCTGCTATATTCAAAGATGAGTAAAACATGGCCATTGCCTTCAAGGAACTTACAAGCAATACTGCTGCAATTCTAGCTCTCTTTGTACTCTAGCATCAAGCAGAATGCCTGCCACACAGTTGGCTCTTAGAAAAAGTTTTCTCAGAGAATGATTTCCAAAATGCAAATTTTTTAAGAGGTTCATTTAAAATGCTGTTGTGTTTGTTTGGGGAGATTACTGATTTAGTGATTGCATTAAGATTCTTCTACAGAAATCAAACCCAGCAATTAGATAACTAGACTGAGCATTAAGGGTGATCCATGCAAGATAAGTGAGACCAGTAAGTCTATGGATTATAGAGAAACTGGAGAAGCCAAGAGTAGGTAACACTGTCCTCCTCAAAAATGGGCTATTTGAATATAACGACAAGGCAAAAATAGTGAAAGTTATACACAAAATACAACAAAAAAATTGTTTTAAAAATTGCTGAGCATTGTTCATGAGAACCCCAGAAGAAATACAACTGTAATAGTCCAATCTGAGTTACACCATCTAATTTCACAAGCATAAGGAGTGACTGCTAAAGGCAAGTCCCTCTGCCATTTGTCAGAGCAAACATGTTGAGTTTTGGAACCATCAAAAACTAAACCATCCAATTCAGCCAATCCTTCAGATGAAAATTATATTCTGGTAATCATAAGAATCCCTTTAGAAGTGAGCATATGTTTACACAAGATACCATTATGGCCCTGTTTTCTTAACCAGGGATTCCTAACCCAGGCACCTGAATAAGGATGCAAGGCCAGAATTAGGCAGGAAGTGACCATTTCAGAAACCTCTGGCTAACTATGGGGCATGGGAGTGTTTTCTTAAGGCTTTCTTTTACTGCTGCTTTTAAACTTTTTTTTTTTTTAACTGGTCCAGAAGGAAAATTACAAGGTAGAATGAAAAAGAGATGAAAACTCCCAGCAAAATGATGACATGTCAGTCCTTTTAAAAGACGCTTGGAGGACTCTTTACAATGGCCCGTGTTGATTTTTAAGCATCCAAAATGTGCAAATCGCTGCATTATTTTTCATCATACCAGAAAGTGTTTGCATTTTTATTTCTGTAGGGCAGGGGCAGATGGATTCCTAGAAAAGAAGCTGGCACCATGCCATCTCTCAGAAGCTGATGTGTGTAGGGATCCAGACTCTGGGCAGGAAGGTGACTAGTAAGTGTATCATGTTATTCTTTGCAAACAGCTTTTTTGACATCCATCATCCCACCAAAACCCTATAAGGTAAGTAATTAAGATTACAACCCAACAACTAAGAAAATTCAAAAAGAGTGACTTCCCAAACATCAGTTCATTGTAACAAGATTTGGCATCAATATTGATGCCCCCAATTGATTTGGCTAATGTGATCACCCAGGCAAGTGTCACCTCCCCCTATCACTCCTCTTTTGAGGCTCCACAAATGATCACACCTTCCCAACTAAAAAAACCACCCTTTACTAAAAGTATATTACAGCTCCCACAGAAAACTCCAAAATAGATTTGGGAGTCCCCTGAATGTGGGTGTGAACTGTGACTTGCTTCTGAGCCATAGAATCCTTCAAAGGAGATAAGATGTCAACCTCATGATTACATTATTTTATGTAAAACTCCATTCTGCTAGCCAACTCACTCTGCCTTTCCTCCTGGACTTAAAGAAGGAAGCTGCTATGTTGTGAACTACATATGGAAAAGAACAATTGGCAGGGAACTGCAGGTAACCTCTAGGACCTTTGGGTGGCCTCCAGCCACTAGCCAATAAGAAACCAAGGCCCCCAGCTCCTATAACCCACAAAGAAATGAATTCCGCCAACAATGTGACAAAGCTTGGAAGTATATTCTTTTGCAGTCAAGAGTCCAGATAAGAACAGAGCTTGGCAGTTACCCTGACTGAACCCTCTAAGACTCTCGGCAGAGGACCCAACTCAGCTATGCCTGGACTTCTGACCTACAGAAACTAAGATAATAAAGGTGTGTTGTTTAAAGCAACCAAGACTAGACAACTAATGCAAGAAAAACTGGCCTTGAAGCCAGGTTATCCTATCATAAACTTTATTTCTTCAGTTACACAGGTTAGAAACATTTAGCTAGAATAAGCTTATAAAATATGAACCTACCTGAGGCAGCAAGTTCAGCAGCCCAGTAACATGACAGTCCCTGCACTAAGGCAGCTACACTCATTGGCCATCTCTCTATGAGCATGAAAAACATATGTTAACAGAATCTCATTCAACTTGCTCCTCCCTCTACCTAGAGATATCCTGGCATTACGGACAAGGCTTAAGCAAATAAGGGGTACAAAAAAAAAATAGGACTTATGTCAGGGTCTGTACTGACAGGGCAGAGTCTGCTTGAGATTTTCTCTCTGCCCCTCCCCTGTGCATGCTTGCGCGCTCACTCTCTCTTTCTCTCTCTCTAAATAAATAAACTTAAAAATAGGACTTATGTGAACATGTCATATCACCTCCCCGGCCTCCATTTTACTCCTCTTTAAACCAGGGGACATCATAACATACTATACAGGAACTCAGAAAGGTTTAAAGCTACAATACATACATGACATGTGTTAATAATAAATGAAAGCTATTATTATTACATCATCTACATGATCTTCCCCATTTTTTAGACAAAAAATCAGAATGACATATCCAAGGCCATACACCTATTAATCAGTGAAACTGGGGGAAAAAAGCTGAGGTCAATCTGGTTCTAGTTTCAGAGCTTTTCCTACTGCATTTCCCCTCTGATTTTTGAAAAATGTCCAAAACACAATTTAGTTTACGTTAATTTGAAAAATAAATATATATTTCATTGCGCTCTTCGAGAAAGGCTGCTGTGTAATGAAACACAATATTTGAGCTACTTCAAATCCTTTGTGGACTAGGTTAGGATAGAAGTACATTTCCAGGGAAGATGGGAATCCTTGGTTTAAATAATTACACCTAAAAATAACTGCTACAATTAAGCAGCTCCTTAGCATCAACTTTCTGGGTTTTGGCAGAGACCATTGAGTTTCCCTTGAATTTTTCCATCCTAGTTACAAAACAGGATTAATTGAATCACTATGACCAAGTTCCTCTTGCAACTCTGGCAAAGACTGCTACCATAGACATACAACACAGCTTAAGTCTGTCAAGTCATACAAGTCTGTCATACAAGACAGCTTACTGTCTACAACAGTATTAAGTCTTTACCCATAAATCCCCAAGAGACCACCAATTTTCACAGATTGGTAATAGTCAACACATCCTAATTTAACAATAATGACAACAACAAAAAGTCTGCTGTTCTGAAATTAACACAACCACAGACTTATTCACCAAAATGAAATTTGTCTCTTGAATTCAGCATCATACTCCTCTCTTTTCTAGCCTGTCCAAGCACAAAGGTAGGTGAGAGGTTCTGATCTATGTTGCCTAAGAAAGTCTAGCAAAGCATCAGATAGGGATTTGGACCGCACCTTCTTTCAGGACCCATGCAGCCCTAGGAGCCCATGATTCAAATGTGCATTTTGCTATTCCAAGATACAAACCATATGAGTTGATGGAGGAAATTGGACTGATAACAAAATGCAGTTCTAGTTGAGCACTGCCGCTTTGAGACGCACAGCTAGAGAACTTTGCTAAAGGCACTTATGTACCAGTTTAACTAGAGGCACACAAGTACTACTATTTATCACCTTAAGAAGGAAGGATAATGGGGCACCTGGGTGGCTCAGTCGGTTGAGCGCCCGACTTCGGCTCAGGTCATGATCTCACGGTTCATGGGTTCGAGCCCTGCGTCGGGCTCTGTGCTGACGGCTCAGAGCCTGGAGCCTGTTTCAGATTCTGTGTCTCCCTCTCTCTCGGCCCCTCCCCCACTTGTACTCTGTCTCTGTCTCAAAAATAAATAAACATTAAAAAAAAAAAAGAAAGAAGGAAGGATAAGAAGGGTAGAGCCACCAAACCAGGCAGAAACAGAGGAGATGTCCAAAGACAAACTAAAAGCATTTCTAAGGCTTAAAGTAATCTAGAAATGAGACACTAGCCCATTAAATAATAAACATTAGATGAAAGGGCAACAATATTAGACTAAGAAAAAGTTCTCATAAATACTAATACCTTAATTAACAGTAAATGGCATTATTAGAATATATTCCCAGGAGAGAAAAGGTAAAGGGAGCCACCAGGCCTCCTAGGAAAGCTTGCAGGGAAGTGGAGATGGAAGGAAAGAAAAGGAGAAAAGATTTGGAACAATTATGCTGCATCTGTTTCTTACACATCAGCGGGGGGTACTTTTCCCTAAATCAGTCGAACAGTCAGTGATGTGAAAGATGAAGATTCGTTAGGCAGCCTGCAGACAGCACCTGAAATGGTTTGTCAAATAGTCGTGTCTCTGAAAATCAACAAGGAACCAGGAAGTAATGCTTCTTTTCGAGTGAGAAAAGGCAAAAGCAATCTAGAGCCAAAACAGGCTACCAGGCTTTTATACAGGCTCATTAGGACTCCACTCTGCCTAAAAATGACAAAGACAGAAAATGCCAGAGAAACGAACACTAAGGCAGTAACAAGGAAAGAAATATTTATTGAATATATATGACCAATATTGCATATATTTACTGAATGCCTACTAGGTGCCCACTACTGCATATCATCACTTTTTCCTTCACATCCTTCCAGCAAGATAGTATTATTCTACTTTTAGGCATAATAAAACTAAGGCTCATGCTCACAAAAGATAATTTGCTCAAAGTTGTTTTTTGGTTTTTGGGGTTTTTTTTGGCAACTAGATTCAAAGGCAGATATGTCCAACTCCATACCCAAACCTCTTAAACATAGCAAGCCTATTTTCCAGAAAGTACAAAACACTAAGGCTAGTGTCCGTTAATGAAAGAGCCTGAGCAAAAGTTTTTCAGAGATCAGTAAAGAAAATAATTGTAGACCTGTGAATTCAAAGCTGATTGTGGATTCAAAAATTCATGCTTCTCACAAGTCAGGAAGCCTGGAGGGGCTACGGTTCAACCAGGAATGAAGGGAGAAAAGTAAGCCTTTCTGGGCCACATCTATTTATATGTCTTCCATTCTCTGCAATAGGAACTTTGGTGATGCACTAGTACAAATATTCCTGGGTAGGTCTTCCCAATGCCTACCAAGTATCCCTGCTTAAAAGGAAAACACTGCAGGCATCCTTCCAGGCCAGGAGCCCAGTTTCTCAGACCAGATGAATTGCCTGCTGGATGGATTTAGGACTCTCCTCACTGCCTAGAAAAGGCTGAAAGTAAGTAACACTGCTTGAACAAGAGAATTCTCAGAGCTCCTCTTAACCCTGATTTTATAATTCGGTATCCAGTGAGGAAAAGGGCTTTTATTTAACAGGTATTTAATGACCCCTACTAAGTGCTAAGCGTTAGGTTTCATTTCACTCATCCACATGAACTCAGTCACAGAGAAATCCATGGAATCCCTCAAGTCCTCTTACCCACCTCCCACGCAAAGAAGGAGGCTGCTCTTCAACCTAAGTCAACAATTACTTCCTGCAGTCAAGACACCGTGGAGGATACCACGAAGCACAAGCATGGCCCCAGTTCTCCAGGAGGTGCAGCATGTAAATGGAGGGCTCCTTGCACATTTGTAAAAGAAGCCCTATCAGCTCACTCTCTGTCTTCCTTAGCATTTCCACTACCAGCACCTCCACTTGATGCTAGGCCTCCCTGGGGTTCCAGACGACACAGAGAAGAAAGAGCAAAGACTAGTCCGGTTCATGGTCTTTTCAGAATTCTTATTGGCTTCATTATCCTCTTTGCCATGATACTGGCAGGTCGCGTCTGGCCAGGTTTCTAGGGGCACTTGGGGAGCTCAGTCAGTTAAGCATCCAACTTTAGCTCAGGTCACGATCTCACGGCTCCTGAGTTCGAGCCCTGCATCCAGCTCTATGCTGACAACTCAGAGGCTAGAGCATGCTTTGGATTCTGTGTCTCTGTCTCTCTGCCCCTCCCTGACTCCTGCTCCTGCTCTCTCTCTCTCTTTCTCTCTCTCAAAAATAAACATTAAAAAAAAATTTTTTTTAAAGGCTTCCAGGAGTTAAAACTCACTCCCCACCACACTATACCATAACCACAACATTTTTTTCCATCTCCTTAACTCAGCATCATAAAAGTCAAGCATGATAAACATAGGGTATGTTTTTCAAGAGAAATTGTAGAATTGAGAGCCCTTAGCAGAGGTGTCTGTCTTCAGTGATAACATCTAGTGATCTTAGCTTCTTTTGAATGGCATCTTTATAAGACCCCTCCCCCACCACCCTGAAAAGTCCCAGACTAAACTAGTACAGTAAATATATACTGTCAAAGCCATTTCAGGGTTTGTCATTATTATTATTATTGTTATTTTCCTTCCCATCATCATCACTAGTCACAGGCTGTATGAGAGGCTTCTGGCCTAAGCCCAGATACTTGCCCAAAACCTTGGCCTATCACACTAGGTCCCAGATATGGCAAAGTGCTTGCCACCCGCTTTCTCCAGTAGGTTCAAACTGTTCTCTTTATCCCCGGCCGTGGAATGTATTCCCAGTTCCGCTATAAACTACACACAACACACTCTGCTATCAAGAGCCGCCCTGAAATGGACCTGCTCGGCTTCTCAGCTCTTTAAGTCTGACTTGTGTCGCTAAAACAAACCCAGTGTGGTGTGCCACCCACTGGCAGCCAGACACGTGTGTGCGAAGGGAACAGGTCTCAGGGCTCTGACCAAGGAAGAAGAATATTTTTTTCAAAGCTCATATATACAGCCAAGGAAAGAGCCTGCATTACATCAGGGAAGAAACTCCAGAGAAGCAGTTTAGGTCTCTGCTCTAAGGTTACACTGAAGCAATAAACAGGCAAAGAACCAAGAGGTCAAAAACCAAGAATATTAGGTACAGGTCAGGAAGTAAGGTACAAAATGGCCTAAAGTAAGCAGTTCTGGCCAAAGACTATGGAATGCCATCTCCATGAGGACAGAGATTTTGTTTCTTTTGTTCCCTTATGTAAGCCTGCACCTGCAAGGTCCTCCAATATTCACCGAGTGAGTAAATGGATGAATCATCGGGGCGCAGAATACCTCTTTTATACAGAGCTGGCTTATGGCATCGGAAGACTGGGAAGAACACAGACCTCAAAATGCAAAGGATTTGAAGAAGTAGACACTAATCCCCCCACGGATCAACCCAAAATACCTCTCCAGTCAATACAGTGAACTACTAGCTTGAAGCTCTCGTCTCCATGGTTTGGGGTCCCTCCTCTGGTGTACTTCCCTCTATCAACACACTTGTTACACTGCAGTGTAATCTTCCACTTCTCTACCCTCCTTACTGAACGTGACACCAGCACATAATAAGAATTCAGGAATGCTGTTAAGTAACCCTACCCTGAGGACTCTCCCACGGAGATGAGTGGGCAAAGAAAGAACAGAATAATATCGAAAGAGAAAATAATATAGTTTGGTTGTTTGGGCCTTATTTTTCCTAGAAATGTGGGCTTCTGTTTTCACCCAAAGATAATACGATAAATTGAGAACAAGAAAATAACCAAAAGGATTTGACTCTCGATTTCTAGACATACCAGGATGGCAAGGGAACTTAAAACAAACTTAAAATTTTTAAATGATAAGAATAGTAATAATGGCTGACATGAAGAGAAGAGGTAAGGGTATTAATCAATGAGGAGCCAGACCTGAATCAGCAGAACAATGTGTCTGCCATGACAGCTGACATGACCGTCAGCATCGGCTGCATAGATAACATATACACTCAGAACAAGGGGGAAACACCCCTGCCTACCTCTACACTAGTCAGGCCACACCTTGCATGGTGGCTGCTCTCAGCTTTGGACCCTGTATTCTAGAAAGAGAATGGAACACTCAGATGTGTTCAGTTGAAAGTACCCCTGAGATAAGCAGACTCAAACTTATGGCACAAAAGGACCTGTCAAAGAAACCATTTGGCCTGGAGATGGCTTGAAGTGGCGTGTCAAAAGCCCTAGTAAACTAGAAACTAGGCTCAAGGAGGTTAAGTTAATCAAAATCATACAGTGACTTGGTGGTAGAGACGGACTCAAACTCAAGTCCTATCATTCTAACCCCCAAAACCATTATGCTTCAAATGGACAGGTCCTAATGTCTTAGAAAAATCTCTCTATAGGTCTCAAGTCTCCATCAACACAAGGATGAAGGTACATCACTTCAGCCAATGATGCTTTGAAGATTTCAGTATTACACATACATTAAATGAAGCAAAGGAGATCTGAATGCCCTTAGCAACTAGGGAAAATCTTCTCACAAAGTCAGGGAGTTGACACCTACATGGAGTGACATACCTTTAGCCAGACTATCCTGAGATGTGCAATACTGGAGACTGCATCATAATCACGTTTATCAAAGTCTGACAAAGGTGATATCTGGAACCTCTGTATTCATTCAGCAGATATTTTGGGGCACCTACTCAAGCCAATCTCCATGCCGAGTGCTGGGTACACAGTGGTTAGTAAAATATCAATCCAGCAGAAGAGACAAGCATTGATCAATAAACCACTAGCAAGTTACATATAATTACCAACTGTGATAAATATAATGAAGGCAAATAACTGGATATTATAAGAGAAAATAACAGGAAGGTGGGGCTTATTAAACAGTGCAAGCACTACATAACCCTCAATGCTGCTCTCTCCAGGAGAAGCTATGTTTTAGAACAGGGTTTGCCATACAGCCAAAATAGAGGATTTGCATGCTCAGGCATGCCTTCAGAAAACACTGTAGAGCTTCCATGTAAAAGTCTACCACAAGTGAAACAGAGACAATGATGAGCATCAGGAAAGGCACTCCCCGAGCATATGTTGCCACCTGGGAATAAAAAAATCTAAAAGAAACTCTCTTAGTTGAGCTTAAGAAAGCGAAGAGGAAATGGGAAGCAGGCAGGAAGTAACTTTTAACACATACTATAACTTTTAACACCTAACACTGTGCACTAGTCATAGTAACAGAACTTACAACATGTGTCCACACAAACACTTGTAAATGGATGTTCTTCAAAGCTTTAGTCATAATATCGCAGCACTGGAAACAAACTGTTCATCAACAGGCGAACAGATAAATAAACTGTGGTATATTTGTGAAAGGGAATAGTCAGCAATAAAAAAGAATGTACTAATGACATATACAATGATACTGATGAATCTCAGACATTATGCAAAGTGAAAGAAACAAGATACAAAAAGGACATATATGGTCTCATTTATATGAAATACCAAATAGACAAAACTAATAAGTAGTGCTATAAACCAAGTCGATATTTGCCCCTGGGTAGGGGAGGCAGGAGGAAGAGACTGACTGGAAAGAAAGAAACATTAAGAGAACTATCTGAGAAGGTAGGGATGTTTTGTATCTGTACTGAGGCAATAATTAGTAAGCTGTATACTAGCATGCATAAATTTCACTGTATACAAAATACACCTCAATGTTAATTTTTTTTGTTTCCTCACTCTTTCAATTTTGCACAATGTTCTTCTAGAAACTGAAACAAGTTCCTTAGAGGAAAGGAGGTCAACACAATTACAGTTGCTATATCTGAAATTACTCCACCATGCTGGCATTTAACTAATGGTCAATCCTTACCAATGTCCAGCCCATTCCCTGAAAACTTGAAAGCATCCTCTTCTTTCCTGACAGGAAGCAGCCAGCTCCAGCACCCATGGTGGCATTTCTTTCAGGAGACCTGCCAAGCTTTTATTCATACAGACCCACCCTGCCAGGTCAGAAGACCCCAGCTTGTCCCTGAGACTAGGACCCCTTTGGGAAACTGCATTATAAGGTCAAGGCCTATACCCTATGAAACCCATTGTTCTACTTACATAGCAAAAGTTGTTGACGACATCGTTCACCATTTCATTCTGTTCCTGGTACAAACAAACAAGGGAAATTATTCTCTGGTCTTAGTCCCAGGATTAACTATGCTAAATCGTTTTTCACTTAATGGATACTAGGAGTCCTCCTTTTGAATTAGCTGTTTTTAATTAGCTACTTAGAAATTAAACATGCGCCGGGCACCTGAGTGGCTCACTCAGTTGAGCATCTGACTCTTGATTTCAGCTCAGGTCATGATCTCACCGTTTGTGTGTTCAAGCCCCTGGATGGGCTCTGTGCTGCCAGCAAAGAGCCTACTTAGGATTCTCTCTCTCTCTCTGCCCCTCCCCTGCTCGCTCTCTCTCTCTCTCTCTCTCTCTCTCTCAGAATAAATAAACTTAAAAAATATATATATTTAAAAAAAGAGACAGAAATTAAGCATGTGCCCCACCCTCAGCAAGTGTGCAAAAGTTTAAGGCACACATTTTATTCATTAACCTTACCTAGGTTTCAAACTTATTTCCTTGTCATGATTTTCCTTTTGCCCTAATTTTCTCAATTACTTTTTAAATACATAGACTGAGCAGTTTTAGGTTCACAGCAAAATTGAGTAGAAAGTAGAGAATTCCCAAATATTCCCTTCCCCCATACATACACAGTATCCCCCGTTATCAACATCAGTATCACCCAAAATCCATAGTTTACCTTAGGGTTCATTCGTGATGCTGTATGCTCTATGGCTTTGAATGAATGTGTAATGACACACAGTCACCAATACAGTGTCATACAGAATAGTTTCACTGACCTACGTATCACCTGGGCTCCACCCCGCTAATAGTAAAATTACCGATCTCCAGTTTTACTTCTTCCAAAAATGTCACATGGTTGGAGTCATACAGTATGTAGCCTTTTAGATTGGCTTCTTTCACTTAGTAATGTGCATTTGAAACCTTTTCATGGCTTCATAGCTCCTGTCTTTTTAGCACTGAATAATATTCCATTGTCTGCACGTACCATGTTCATTTATCCGTTCATCCACTGAAGGATAGCTTGGTTTGGCAATGATGAATAAAGCTGCTATAAACATCTGTGTATAGGTGTGTGTGTGAACATAAGGTTTGACTAATACCAAACTCCTTTGGATAAACACCAAGGAGTTCAATTGCTGGACTGTATGGTAAGCGTACATTTAGTTTTGTAAGAAATCTCCAAACTGTCTTCTGACTGCATCATTCTGCATTCCCATTAGTAATCAATGAGAGTTCCTGTTGCTCTACATCTTATCCAGCATTTGGTGTTGCCAGTGGTTTGGATGTTAGCCATTCTAAATGTGTAGTAGTATCTCATTGTTTTAGTTTGTGACTCCCTATGTTATAAGATGTTGAGCATCTTTGCATACACTTATTTGTCATCTGTATATCTTCTTTGATTAGATGTCTGTTCAGACCTTTTGCCCATTTTTTAATTACTTGGTTTCTTAATGTTGAGTTTTAAGAGTTACTTGTTTATTTTTGGATAACAGTCCTTTATCAGATAATGTTCTGTTGCATATATTTTCTTCCAATCTGTGGCTTGGAATCTTCTCCTCTTTATGGAAATACTTTTGTAGTGCATATTTTTTAAAGTCACCCTGATCTTTTGGGGGGGACAAATGAGTATATTGGTAGTTTTTACACAGACTGTAAATATGAACAGAATAATAAAGGTTGTATCATCGGCCATTTTCAATTTCTTCTATTGTGTGTTTTATCTTATTTTGGCTCGTTGACTGCCTGGCAGGGCCTCAGTTTCTTCTTCTGTAAAGTGAGAGAGCTGAATTAGAGGATGCCCAGAGTTCTTTAGAGCTCTCATTAGATATCAACTGCACAGCCAGTAGAGGCCAGAACCTCAGCTCATATAGGAACAGACAGAAAGAGACCCATACCATAAGCAATCTGAAAAATCGATTTAACATGCTGTCATAAAGTGAGATGCCTAATGACTCTGTCTAATCTTCACCAGTATCTCTGTGAGGAGATATGCAAAACAATGGATATCATTTGATCCGCTTCTTGCAGAAGTATCTGGGATGGAAATCCTCCCTAGTGCTGAGCAGTTGTTGATGATAAAGCGGAAGAAACACCAATACGCAGGGTTACAAATGAATGTAGGGATGACTGGAAAAAAGGGAAGTGAAAATACCTCATAAACCTACACCTGGAAATGATTTTTAAAAAAAAGCAAATTAAGAAGAAGTATTTAAAGCCCATGGAATCAGCACCACTGATTTCTTCCTGGGTGTTATTAGCTACACCTTTTTAACAAAACAGATGAAGAAACTGAGGTTTAGAGAGAGTAAGTGACCCACCTAAGACTACACAAGAAGGGCCACAAGAAGACTACACAAAAGAGGCAGGTTTCAACTCTTCCAATTTCAGATCCAGGGTTCTTTCCACCCCACATTCTGCCCTGCTGTGATTGGCTCATTTTTACCTCTTTCTTGGGTAAATCTCTCACTTCCTATGCCCATTTTCATTCTTCCTCTTCAATTCCAGATGCTGGCCAATTTTATAGGGCTTTATGGACACATTTCAGATGACTAAGCTCAGGAGAGACTATAAATACCACAGATGTCAGGAGGAGGAATTGAAACCAGCCTGAACAGGTTGGAATGCAGAGCAGAAGCCAATATGGTGAAGTTTTATAGGTTTAACATAACAACCTGAATGAAGTGTGCCCTAATATCCGCCGTGTACTGCCTTGTATCTCCATGTTTCATGCTGCTCCCCTGTCTAGAATGCCCCTCCAACCTAGCCTACCTAGCCAGGATCTGCTATCCATCCTGCCAATCCTAGCTGAATCATCTTCTCCTCTTTGAAGCCTCACCTGGGACATCCAGGCAGAACAGTCAGATCTTTATTTTGTGTCACAACTGTCCCTAGAACACACTTTTACTGATGCACTGACCTCAGAGTACTGTATACTTGAGTGTGTAGAGGCCTCTGTGGAAGCTGAAAGTATTCTCATAAGAATCCTGTGTACATTATAATTATTTGTTTACCTCTCTCTACAAGACCCTGGAGAGCAGGATCGGGGTCCCATTCACATCTATATCCCCAGCCAGCACTAGACCAAGTATATAAGTGTCTATGCCAGGCAGTAGTCTAGTGAACAAGACAAAGTGCCTATGCTTGCGGTCCTTAAGTTCCAGTAGAGGCAAGTAGGTAATACACATCAAGGCAAAGAAAAAGAATAAGAACATTTCAGATAGCCATGAGTTCTAGGAGAAAAATAAACAGGGTTATTAGGATTAACTTTGCTCAAGAAAGGTCTCTGAAAGAGGTAACCTTTGAGCTAAGGCTTGAATGAGGCATAAGAGCAAGCCATGGGAAAATCTGGGGAAAGACCATTCCAGTAAGAAGAGCAGCAGTGCCAACCATATTACTGAGACTTGAAAAAGCATAGCACATTCAAGGCACATTCAAGAATCAAATCTTGGGAAGTTCAGAATCATACCTCAATCTTTCATAGAGGCAGCAGTGGAGGAATAGAGGAGAAAATGACAAATATTTCTTGAATGCCTTCCAGATCCTAGAACTTTGCATAAGTGATCTCACATAGTCCTTACAACCACAAATTATCCCCATTCTCCTGGTAAGGAAACTGAGGCTCAGGGCAGAAGTGTGGCACAAGCCAGATCTGACTGAACCTTGCCTTGGCTCTTCCTGTCACACCGCCCTGTCACCGGACACCAGGGGTCTCCTGATGTGGCGGAAGAAATGAGAGAAAAGCTCAACTCATTCTAATGCCAGGTGGAAAGCCACAAGCACCACAGAGATGTGCAGACCGAAAGCTGTTGGTATTTCAGGACGTGAACAAGCAGAGCCCATCTTTCCTGCTTCTGCCCATCTGTCATTGCTGCAGCATGCCATGGGCACCCACAGAAGTCCTTCAAATACATATTCTGAGCGTCATGGGAAGGATCCAGTTTGAAAAGAAAGCTGACTGTGAAAGCAGAGCTGCAGATAATTCTCTAAGCTCTTTCCCCTAATTGTGGCGTGCACAGCCAGCCAGAGAAACAAAGACTTGGGCTCTCTGTTGATTCTCTGTCGCCTCATCTGAAGTCTAGGTATTTATTTTAATTCAGAACTTCGTTCCCTTTAAAGGAAAAATCAAAGAGTCCCTGAAGAGATTCTCCTGCTATGATTTCAATTTCCATTTCCTCCGAAATGGATGTCAAAGGCAAAAGCCCCGGGATCCTTATGACAGTCCATTTTGGGTTTCTAATTTTAACAAGGAAACCATAATCTGGTGATCTAACCCCTGACGAAGAAGGCAAAAAGGAATGAAAATCAAATTGAGGAATCGACCAAAAAAAAAAAAAAAAAAAAAAAAAAAAAAAAAACGGTCTGAGCAAAACTACATTCATGGAAATAAAAATCTCCTGAGGCTCTAAGCTAATAGGAGCAGCTGGTGAAGACCACCAAAGACAAGAGAGTGAGAATGGCTTCCAGTGAGAGAAAGCAGAGTGGCTTCTCTAGGACAATGGAGCAGACATTAGCATTCCAATGAACCAGCACAAAGAGACCAAGGCCAAGCCAGGGACAGAGGCCCCTTCCCTCCACTTCCTTTTTAAGGTCCATTTGTATCTCTGCGCAGCCTTCCCACAAAACAGGTTGGTTTCTTACACGTTATCTTCTTGCGTATTTTTCAATAGAAGTGTGTTTTCTGGCTTCATCTAGCTAGAAATGAATTGCTCCTCTGCTTGGTGTTTGGGCAGAATATGGCCCCGACATCTAAACACACACTTGTTGTCAGAACTTTGCTGCCTCCTTTTCCCTTTCTTTTAATAAAAGTTTGGATTCCACTGAGTGTTCTTCTACTCTTAAGCTCCAAACATTTCAAACAGCACAAAAGATATGACAAGATGAAAGGAAGTGTCCACAAATAGACAGCTAGACAACTAGTTAGCAGCTGTCTGCTTTTCTTCAGGTTTTTTTTTTTTTTTTTTTTTTTCCTGCTGGGGGGAAAAAGTTTATTTTCCATTCTTGAAGGAGGCTGACTACAGGCTGTCTCTCCTGCTCTCCCTTGTTCTCTCTCTCTCTCCCCCTCTCTCCTCCTCCTCCCTCTCTCACTGGCCATTTTCCAAGCCCGTTTAGTGTTAGAAGGGGAAAAACACTTACCATGCCATGTGTAACCCTGACCTTTAGAACTCATTGTCCTTCTGGGGCAACGTGTGGAGAGCTGCGGTGTTTAAGTGGAATTGCTCATTCTCCATCTTTTATAGTCCGATGTTTGCAATTTAATGAGGTTTTGGTGTTCCATCCAGTAAGGGCATTTCTTTAACAAAAGGAACCCAAAGCACGGGTTTTGATTTTAAAACCTGCCCTGGCTTCATGGAGCTGGTCTAAATCTATTTCGGATCCGGATCAACTGAGGTTTAATTTGACCGTATTCCTCTTCTCCCCTGACAGGCCTGGAAGGGCATTATTCTTTACTTCTTGGTTTTAATAGCAGCGGCGCTGCAAGTGGCTCCCCTCTTTTCTCTCTCTTCATTGCCTCAGCAGACCTGAAGCTCATGAGCTGAAGGTCCTGCAGCACAAAGGCGAGGTCTGCAGCAGCTGAACCAGCTCCCCACTGCTATTCCAGGTCCTCTCTCAGATGGGCAGCTGACGTTGCAGCAGCAGATTTCCTTCAGGGCTGGAAGTGTGCACCTCGGCTCACACCTCGCTCTGAAGCGCTGCGCTGTTACTCCACCCTGCCCGTTAAACACAGCCACAGGGCCCGCCCGTTGGCCTGGCAAACCAGATTCGCCCCCCACCCCTTTCTCATGAGCAGCAGAGTCTACCAGTCCAAGAACAGGTGATTGGCCAGTTCCTCTTCTTCTCTCACCTACCACAGCAAATCCATCTCCCCTGATGTCACTTCTCTCTGCTGACCACCTCTCAAATGTATACCTGTTCCTGCCCAGCATCCACTGGTGCCCATCTCCAACAGACATGACAGCCTGAGGTCTCATTTTCTGCACTGCAGCAGGAAAGGTTGTTTTTAAATTACTATTATGAGCGCCATCATCACCATCCCCCAATGATTCTCTCCTGCTTCCACATCAACTCCAGACCCAGACTAGGTTCTTGGGCTCCTCTATACATCTCCAAAGCTGTTTCCACCATCACTCACCCCCTGGGTGACCTAGTAACCTAGCAATTCTCAGGCTTCCATGATTTCTTCAGGCTGACCCCTCTGCTGGGATGCCCTCGCCTCAATGCAGCCTGAGCAACATCTCTGTTTGCTCCTCGAAAACTTTCCCTGACCCTGGTTGCGGTTAATGGTCCTGCCCCTATGGTCCCACAGCACCGCAGACACACCCCTACCGGGGCACAGGGCTGTCAGCCACTTACTGGCATAAGCCTCGTTCCTCATGCTTCCGCATTCTGGCCAGAGAGGGAAAAGCATATGCACCTCTCTCCCCCAGTCTAGTCCGGGAATAGGCATTAATAAATGAAAACTGATGGGTGGATTAACTAATTAAGGGAACATTTACTTAAGCCAAGGCAGAGGTTTCTGCCGTCCTATCAGCCATGGTAAGAAAAGGGACCAAGAGGTCCTCTTCATGAAAGCTCACATAAGACAGTTTGTCTGTCTAGGGCTGACTGTCCATAGGGCATGGGATGGTACATAAAGTGCTATGGGTAGGGGGATCCATCTGTCTCTGCCCTCTAGGTATGCTAGGAGACAGGCTCCTCGTGACAGGCTTAACACTTCCGTATTACAGAGAGGCAGCCTGGGCTTAGCAGAAGGCAACTTGGAATGGAGTCCAAAGGCCTGGATCATCTGCCATTCACTTGCTTTGTACCTTGGGGAAGTCACATAACCTCTCTGAGTCTTCGTCTGTTAAACAGGGTGATACTATCCATTCTGCCGGTTTCACATTCTGGGCAGGAGTAAAAGCACCTTGCAAACTGAGGGTGATACAAACTGCCATCCGTACTTACTTTTTCAAAGGTTTATCCTCTGGTCAGCTTAGAAAATATACCTGAATTTTTAAAAAGTGTGCCCCCTAGACATGTTCTCCCATTAAAATCTTGAACATGAACTTACAAGCAAGTACCATATAAGATACACCGGTAGGTAGAAAATAATTATTTTGGAGTAGTAATCTGTGTGTACTTCCTTCACAATGGAATTTGAATTCACAGTGGAATTCATGGAATTTCTTCACTGTTCCTCCAAAGACAACTGCCTCACCGTATGTCCAGATGCCTAGATGTGCATCACCTAATGCTCAGACGTAAATAAAGGGGACCCTTGAGAAACCAGAAAACCAAGAAGGGAGATTTTATACATTGAATTCAAAGCCACTGGCCCAGGTGTAAGACACATTTAGAGCATACTTTCAGAGGACTTGTTCTCCCACTAAAGACTTGAGGGGTTGAGAAAAAGAAGAGGAGGAATCACATAGACAGAAACAGAGTGAGATGGAGAGACGGCAGGCATATGCCTGGGCAGGCACCATCCATCATCATCATCAACCTGGGAGCTGAGTGGAAACCTGGCTCACTCATTGTTGTCTCCTGACAACTACCAATCTATAGCAACCAGCACATGACCCAGGAGTTGCTCAGGAGAAAAGAGGTTCATCTCATCTTTGCCCCGAGAGTTTGCCCAGCCCCTCATCTAATCCACTCCATGTCAAAAATGAAAATGGTCACTTGTAGGGCCCTACACACACACACACACACACACACACACACACACACACACACACCCCTCTACCCAGTGCATACAAAACATCAGAAACTAAACTGATAAATCAAGGCAAATTTTTAGGGGAAAAAATGGCCTTAAATACAATAGGATATTTGCTCTGAAGATTTGACTTCAAATAATATCCAGGTCTTACCTGAAGTAGTCATTGTAATAAAAATTCTCCAGGTGCATCATCTTTATTTATTAAAAGTGTTTGACACATTTTGCTGCTATCGAGGAGCACTCATGGAGCCAGATGATCCTGGGTTTGGAATGGTTAAACACTGACCCCCACTGAGTTGGTGAAGGAGAGAGGGATGTCAGGTGGTGTTACACAGACAGTGTCTGAGCATCCGTGTTTCTGCCCAACAGGGATCTGCTTTTTATTCATACACTGATCTTTCTGGCAAGAAGTGAGCAGGATTAAGCCTCCCTCACATTTTTGCATTGAGAACTGAGCACAATGACGGCTGACCAAAGCCTGGATGAAGCAGGAAGATGGGGAAAAGGCAGAGGGAGCAGAGCCCGCAAATAAATATACAGCCTAAATCCTAAGGGAGTAGAGGGAATGCAGCAGGCACACAGGCATGCATGTTGTAGAGTACAAAGCCACTCATCCATTAGACCATTCATTTCTGCACACCCTTATGCTCCAGGCATAGTGCCCTGTGAGAACGGAAGTTAACACCATCAACAGACCTCCTGCCCCCTTAGAGGTTACTATCAACTACAAAAGAAATAATTACCTAGGCAATTACAAGACAGTGGTGTTAGTGCTATGATAGGGAAAGAAAGCTTCCATGTAGTGTCCCTATTATGGAAACACCCCGGAGATGAACTTTAGATATAGTCAAGGGTTGAGAGTGGCAGTTAAAGAAGGTGACTGTCAGAAGTCACTTTTAAGCAAAGGACTTAGCTTAAAGGATGAGTAAGTTTTCTAGGTAAACAGGGTATAATGTGTGAATCAGGGAGTTGGAATAGAGTTCTCAACCTAGAGAACCAAGAGAAAAGGCACATGCACAGATATATTTTGTCTGGCCCACCAAGTTTTGTGGGTTTATTGTTGTTCTTAATTATTGGCCAACAAACAATACTTCCCATTAACGTTCAGATTTCTGATTTCTCCTGAAATTCTCTCAAGGTAACAACTGGCTGGAATTGAGTAGTGATGTTCCCTTTAAACAGGGCCTGGTCTGCCCCAGTCCTCACCACTTCCTCTTGTGCCCCTAACACTGAGGCCTAAGGTCAGCTGCCATTTATCGAGCTTGTGATGTTGTCTTTCTAAGGAGAGTTCAAGAAAAATGCTTCCTACATCCATGTTGCTACCAAAAGTAGAAAAGGTAGGATAGAACAAGGGAGATGTGTTTCATCCAGCTCTTTGCCCTCAGTAGTATGGCCAGAACAGCCCTCGTCCCATTTGAGTCTTGAGGCCCTGGTCAAGACCTGCACAAGGGTAGGAACAATGTCTTCCTCACGAGGAACAATGCCTGGCACTTAGTAGAGGAGAAATAAATGTTTTTTGAGTGCATCAAAAGGATACCATGGTTTTCTTGCAAGAAACAACACATCTGATTCAGGGAATTGGGGGGAAAAATAGGGTGAACATAAAGGAGCAAGGAGGAGCCTATAAAGGTTAGAGAGATGAGTTAAGGCTGTATCAGGAAGGTCTGATCAGACTTTCAAGAGATTAGGCTTTATTTATCCTAAAGGCAACAGGAACTTTTTGAAGCATTTTAAGTCTGGGAGTGGATGTGACTAGATTTAGGTTTAGAAAGTCTCTCAGCACTAAAAAATGGAGAACATTAGAGTCTGGTCTAGAGAGCCACCACAATGGTCAAGGTGACCCACAATGACCTCCTGAATGGATGGTGGTGGTGGGGCAGTGGGTAGTTTTTAGGTGATAGAATCACCAGGATCAGGTGATACTTTGACGGTCCATAGAGGAGGAAGAGCGTCAGACAGAGGTCCTGTGGGTGGAATGATCCAGTGCTGGAAACCAACAGGACTTCCACAAACTTGTTGAATCTTGATGAGTCCACTTTCCCTGGTCTCTTTTGTCTTTTAATCCCTTGCCTTTCTGGAGGCTGGGCTACTGTTTCAGCTAGAGTTTGCCAGATAAAACACAGGGTGCCCGGTTAAACTTGAATTTCAGATAAACAACAAAAGTTTTTAAAATCTAAGCATGTTCCATGAAACATCTGTATTTTTATCTGCTAAATCTGGCAATCCTAGTTTCAGCCCAGTCCTCCATCCAGGGCTCCCTGCTGTTAATCCAACGCATGTGCGAGAAGTGGGGATTTGAGGCGGCATTTTCTTACCACAGGGCAGCAATCTGCGAGTGCTGTTCTCGAGTACAAATAAATTGAGCCATTTTTCTGTAATATACTCCTATGGTTCATCAAATTTTGGTGTAAAGAAACTATTACCACACTCCACCAGTGAAATTCCTGAAAGAATTCAGGGATTAGCCATAAAGCAAAGGTAATGAACCAAATTCATAGCACAGAGTAGGACAAGAAAAGAGCAGGGGTAGAACAAAGAAAACCACCCTATTGTGGGTCAGACTAAAGATTCAGAGGTCCTCATGGAGTCTTAGCATGAACACACAAGAGGGATGTAATTATAGATACTGTTTCATTCCTTAATCTTCATACTTCTACCTATTTCCAAAAGCGCTATGTTGACTATGTAATACTTTTATAACCAAATTTTTAAAAATCAGTGAACATTATTTTAAAAGGAAAAGTAAGCAAGCTATTTGACATTTTTGCTACGAAACTTTTAAGATTTCTCTTCAGAACTTTGAGAGCAGTTGGCACCATTTGAGTTTATGGGACAGATGCATTTGTAGCAAAACTGGTGGAGGGGACATGGCAACTGCGTAAGCGGTCATAAGCCCCAAGCACTTGCTCTTAAGGAGTGGCACTTAGTAATGAAGAAGCGACTTGTGCTAAAATGTCTAAAACCTTAGGGGAACCCTATCAACATGCCTCATCTTTTTAACAGAACCTTCACCATCTGATGCCCCCATGCACTCAAAGTGACGACCCAGAAAAAGGAAAAGATAAAATGGTATGTTTTCTTTGTTACAATGCCAATTTGCATTTCTCTCTTTTTTTTTTTTTAACCCACACATGAATTCCAATGGGTGCAAGCTATTCTTTTCAGGGAGGAGGGGGGAAAGAGGTAATCATGACAAATTATCCTTTTTCCAAGTTATCATCATCTTGCTCTGTCTCTGTCAAATTGTTCCTCAAACACAGCAGCCTGCAAGCCCTGCTCACCCTCCCCTCTCGTGTGCTATTTATACCTTTTGGATCAAACCAGCACTTCTGCATATCTCAGCCATTTCAGGGACTGTGATGATGAACTGCACTGCTTCCAGTCTTTTCCATCAGAGTTGCTCGTGGTCACGTCCCTGAATATCGTTAAGGACAATGCGTTCCACAATCACTTCCATCTAAATCTGTCGATAATTATGATAGAGGGGGATAGGCTAAGCTTCACCCAGGAAGGGATGGTTCATTTTTCAAGCCTATGTGTTGCTGCCACATTATCTGTAAGCAGTAACACAACCTTGGTCCACAACTTTGCAAAGTGGACATGAGCTTCTTTTTTTCTTTTTTTAAATTCCCTCAGGAGACATCACTATTTCCCCTAAGAAAAGATTGCTCTTTCTCCTTAAGCAGTTTTCTTTCCTTCACAGCTGTTTGTTAGCTCTTGGTTTCTTTTGTTCCAGTGGGTACTCATGGAAAAGAAACACAATATCCAAGGTGGTGGAGGACTAAAGAGAGGGAGGGAAAGAATGGACAAACAAGAAAGGGTACTACCAAGAAGAGAGAAAATGCAGGGAACGTGTGAAATGAAAGAGCCGCTGATATTCTTTCCTGGAACAATCAGCTTAGCAGGACATTGTAGCTGTTCCTTTCCAACTATTTTTCTGGATGGAAAAGATGTTAGAGTGTCTGCAGTTTTTAAACTTCCCTTTAATGGTTTACAAGCTTCCTTACCATGGGCTCATTTCTCCTTCTGTTTCACCCCCTTTCTTCAGTCAGCATCCTAGGAGTTTATATCTGAAGTATTTAATATTACTAGATGTGGGTGGTTATGTTCAACACAGATTACTGATGCTACCAAATCAAGAGGTTTTAAAGTGAAAATGACACTTTTGTAAAACTGGAAGTATGGGATAAGAGGTGGAAGGAAAGGCACACATTTTTTTTTTTTTTTTTAAGAAATCAAAGTCCACTTTCTCCAACCCACCAGGAGTGCACATATTTGGAAAATTTGAGGGAATTTACAGTGTTTACTGGAAACTTGTTGGATTCTAGACAACAAATGAAGCTATGTTCCACTCATCTTCCCACTTGGGTTTAGGAAAATGTATAGGACAGAGCTTCACGCTGGCCAGCATTTCCCTGAACTCTGAAACAAGGAATGCAGTAAGTGGCCAGTTTGGACCTCCATGACCTCAAAGGAAAAATGAGCTTTTCCACTTAATTCCTACCCGATGTGGAAGAGCAGAAAGCATACAGGACGCAGAATCAGGGGACCTGGAGTGAGTTTTGCCTCTTCATGGATACGGTTAAGTCTGTTTTCTCACCCTTAGTATCTGCACAATAACTAGGAATCTATATGCATTTAATGACAGGGATCGAAAAGCACCAGGCAAACTGACAAGCGCCCCGTGTGTGAGTTATTGACACTGACTGCCCCGGCTGAAGTGAAGGATCAGCTCCAATATCTTCCTCATCATCCTTGCCATTTGCTTCCACAACTCAGAGGTTTCTTTTGCCCTCTGAGTGTGTTCAAGCCATTTAAAAGGGCAAAGTTAGGAGCACCTGGTTGGCTCAGTCAGTTAAGCATCTGACTTTGGCTCAGGTCATGATCTCGCAGCTAGTGAGTTCGAGTCCCACATCGGGCTCTGTGCTGGCAGCTCGGAGCCCAGAGCCTGCTTCGGATTCTGTGTCACCCTCTCTCTGCCCCTCCCCTGCTCACGCTCTGTCTCTCTCAGTCTCTCAAAAATAAATAAACATTTAAAAATTTTTCATTTGCTTTAATAAGAGTAAGAACAAACCCTCCCTTTACCCAGCAAGTGTCAGTATGGCTGGACTCTGGTTAATTCCAGCACGCAATCTAGAATCAACGGTGATACAGAATTGGCAATGCAGGGAGCTGACATGTCTTCCAGTGTGGTTCCACCTACCTTCAGGATAAAATTCAAGCCCTTTAGCAATACCCACAAGGCCCCTGGTGGTCTGGCCACAGATGACCTGTCAAATCCTCCCACACGCCAGCTAGGCCCATCTCTCTGCACTTCCTTTGGGTGTCCATGCCTTTCTCCTTACTCTTCCCTACCCCACATACATGCTTCCCACCTCCATTGTGCATTGGTGGTATAGTGGTGAGCATAACTGCCTTCCGACTCCATTCCATTTGCCCACCTGGCTACATCTTACTCACCTGGGCATCTCCACTCAAGTGTCCCCTCCAACCCTGACACCCAGTTAGATCCACATACTCCTCCTCTCTACCCTTCACAGTCTGTCTAATGCATTCCCACTGATAACAAATCAAACACAGGACCAAGTTCCTGCTACATATACTACTAGACTCTGACCTGAAAGCCAGCATCGACTTCTCCTCATGTATGATATGGAATATAGGGTCCACAAAGTAGTAGCTGCCAATAAACGCTGACTAGATAAATGAGCAGAAACAGAAAAGGCAGAAAAATAATAATTGCAATAATGATACTAATACCCCATAATCGTGCAGATCTTTAGCATTTTAAAAACACTTTTAGGTGTGCCTAGGTGGCTCAGTCAATTGAGTATCTGACTCTTGATTTCAGCTCAGGTCCTGATCTTAGGGTCCTGGGATGGAGCCCCACATCAAGCTAAGCTGAGCATGGAGCCTGCTTAAGACTCTCTCTCACTCTCTCCCTCTTCCTCCCTCCCTCCCTCCCTCCCCCACACGTTCCAGTCTCATACTAAGGCAGGAATAATCTTCCTAACACATAACTATCCCCAAAGTCCTTTGAATCCTTCATCTCCAGCTTCTCAGTCCCCTGAATGTTCTGTTTTCACCTCACATCCACTTAAATGCAGGACTGAAACCTTTTCAGGGTCCTTCCAAAGATGACCAGTGAGAAAGGTCAACTTCACTGAAGATCTGTGGAGACTCTGGGGGAGGAGACCGGCTACACCTTCCCCAGAACAAACCACTTAAGAATCCAGATTCAACACTTGTCTCCTCCAGTGTCTTTTCTGGGCCAGGCCACCCCTATGTTTTCTTTCTCCCCAAACTTTCCCCTGAGCAGTGCCAAATGTGTCTGGCTTCTCTCTTCCCTCTTATCACAGACACACCCAAAACTTCCCATTCCTCCCAAGGTCTTAAGGATGTAGATCTTAAGCATGAAGTCCAAATATGAGAAGACATAGGAAGGGATATTAGTTTGGGGTCAGGCAGATCTAATTAGACTCCCAATATCTGTCACTTGCTCTGTAAACTTTAGGTAAGTTACCTTGTCTCTCAGAGCCTCATTTTTTACACCTTTGAGATGAGGTAATAGTCATCTCAACAAAGTTTATATAAGGATTAGGGAAAAACATACATAAGTCATAAAACACATAATAGGCATGTAATAAATGAAACTAAAGGAAATTTTGATGCTCTTGCTGCCACTGCTACCACAGATCTATCATGTTTGCTATAAGGAAACAAGTTTCTTAGATATGAATTATGTTCTCTGACCACTGAGGTCACTGTGATGTGTTACCATTTATCTGACCAAGACCTATGAAGAAGGCTACTCCACTGTAGCTAATATAGGGATATCACTACAGCTGAGGCCACCTATAGAAGAAAGTGGTCTCAGAAAACAAAAACGACGAGGTGAATTCTAGGTAGGTAGGAAATAGAGCTCCATTTCTCTTTCTGGATCCAACATCAAGAAGGAAAAATGTCAGTAGCTATTCTCTTAAAATGTGGATGACAGAAGTGTGTTCCCTCTGTGAAGGAGGAAAGACAACTAGGAAGGCAGAGAGCCCTGTCAGGACCTCAAGTTAGAAACGTATAATTTAAATGAAGATCTAGATTTAATCTTATCTTTATTTTCCCATTGCCACCTCTAAACAAGTCTTATTGAACAACTCAGATGGACAAGTGGCTAAGTCTTTTACCTATGTAGTTACCCCAAATGTTACAGGCAAAAGGTGCTCTTTTGAAAAGGGCAGCATCACAGTGGCAGCAATAATACTTGAGAAGCTCCATCAGGAAAGTAAATCATGGGGGAAAAGACAGATTTCTTGATTCATTTGCCCTCTCCTTTCATGGAATTCTAATTACAGTGTCAACTTGGAGATTTTATTTTTATTAGAAATGTGGCATTTCCATATATAAGTGGTAATCAAGTCCTGTGACTTCTTAGGGAATTCAGGGAATTTCTTGCTGTTATGTTCCTCCTGGGCAACCCTGATTTACAGAACCATAAAAGCATATGGAATAGTTGAACCAAGAGATAAAGTAAGAATTCAGTGCTCAGAACCTAACACTGACAAAACCCTGAGCCAAACACAAATTTACAGAGACCCCCCACAGAACAAAACGCCATTTCATCCTGGTTATCCTCAGACATCATCCAAGATGGAGTCCAAGAAGAGGACACGACATTCCGATTGATGTCAGGATAGGTTAGAGCTTTTAAATGTCAGCTGAGCCTTCAAAGTGCTTTAACTAGCATTGCTCTTACTTGTCTGTGGCCAGTTCCCTCTCTATTCTCTTCAGTGACTACTCCAAACCCCCCCTCAAGCCCTCTATCTTCCCTACATCCCTTCCCATCAGATAATCTCACAAAAAAATTATCTCATGGACAAGACATGTTATCTAGTCTGGAATCCCTTATCCTCTGTCCTCTACACTAACAACCATCTTACACCCAAATTCTTCTGACTTTCTCCCTCCAATATCCAAGGAAGAGAGGTTCTTCCTTCTAACTTCTTCCTTTCCATCAATTGTTCTTCAACTTCTGGTAGTTTAAATCCTTTCTCTCTACTGGATCCTTCCACCAGTACTAAGAAACATAAACAATTACCTCCTAAATTTAATACTCTCTCCCACTCTGCTACACCCATATCCCTATATAGTGATACTATAATAGTGATACTATTGCCCTCTCCTTCCTTTTTTTTCCCCAAAGGCAAGAATCTAGGAGTTGCCCACTTTCAATGTACTCAGACTATCATTGACTTCTCAATTCAACCCCCTAAATGCTCTCACCAAGAATACCTGTGAGCTCCACATCGCACAACCCAATAAACACTTTTTGATCTTCAACCCTGTGCCCCCCACCTCCCCCCCTTGCCCCTAGCACCACCACCAGTTCAATTATCTAGTTCTTTGTTATTTAAGGAAATCTTGTGGATTAATTTACTCTAGAACCAAGTCACTGTTTTTTTTCTATAGATACTAAGCAAGAAGAAAACTCAAGCACGAACATATTCTCCAAATTCAAACAGAACCTTGCATGTTTGGATTCACATTCACATTAGTAACACTTCCAGGTATGTCACATGCACTGTGGTTACACACTGGATAGTAAGACAAGAGGAGTGTGACTAGGAAGGGAAGATGGTGCAGCTGAAAGAATCCTAGACCAGGAAGAGAGCCATTTGGGTTCTATTCTCTGCTTTGCTATTAACTCACTTGACCAAGTCCTTGCTTCCATCACCTCATCTGAACAATAACGAGGTTGAATTAGATGATCTCTAAGGGCACTTCCTGCACTGAATGGCTAAAATTCTATTTTTCTGAAGCTTAAAAAGATTTGACGTATGGGGTATAGATGAAGGTCACAGATTTCAAGAGGCTGAGGAACTGTGAAACTAATCTGTAGTAAGGATACTAAAGTTCCCAAAAAAGTCAACTTTGGATAGGATACAAGCAAAGGCTGTGATTCAGGATGAGATGATCAATAAAGATGAGAGCAATTTGGAAGTCGCCAAATTTCCAGGCCGAATCTAGCAGAGAGCAACGTGAATGGAGCCACAGATTACAAAAGCCAAGAGCCTGATGAGAAACTGTGAAGGGTGACAAAAAAGCAACAGAAAAGGCCAAAGACTATATAGAAATCTCTCCATTCCCTGGAGCCACTAGAAAATAGGCAGAGTAATCTTCACTGGAGAAAACTGCAAAGACTTACGACTTACTGTCCAAGATCATCCAGTTTTCAGGTAAGGTGAAGAAGTTTCTGATTTACTATATATATATAATATGACATATATATATATGTATATATAATATGACATATATATATAATATGACATACATATATATATATATATATATATATATATATATGACAAATATTCATAGAGTTCCTACTGTTAGTAAGACAAATGCGGTTCCAGTCATGTGAGATACCTTCTGGAAGAGAACAAACTATATAGTTACAATGATGCCAAGTGCATCCTGAGTAAGGCTGGGGCATAGCTTCATTAGAGTAAAGCAGTCAAGGCTTACTCCTCTGGTGACAGTTTTCTATATTCTGGAAGGATAAGAAGTTTGACTGTGCCTGAGGTTGATAAAACTGAAAGGGGCATGAGCTGGCTGCAAAGTTCCAAGGAAATTTGCTCCTTTTAGTGATGTTACAAACTTGCCTCCACATTGTGACAGCTTAGCTGAACATCCTTTTACAACTGAGCTTTTACCCCAAGGCTCTTCTCATGTTTCAGTCGATTTGGTTCCATGTCCTAGTCCCTACCCCCACTTGCCTCATTTCACCCAGAGACTTCCTTGCCTACCAAAAAGTCCTTCAATATACAGTATTTTGTTCTCTGTTCTGGATCATTATAGGGCCGGCGAACTAGAGCTTCAGGTTTTCATCATTCTTAGCAACACACACATTTACTTAAGACCTGCATATTCTAGGCTTTGTGCTTAGTGCAGATGGTTGGCTTAGTCCTTGGGTCACACAGCATTTTGAGTATCAAAAGGCTGAAGAAGACTGAAATTGGACCCATCAAAGACTTAGAACCAAATTAGCTCCTAAGAAAAACAGGGTGGTTTATTAGTTGGCTTTTGCTACAACAACAAAAGACCCCCAAAATCTCAGCTGTTTATGACAACAAACATTTAATTCTTGCCCTCATTACCTGAGGGCCAAAGATTGGTTCTACTGGCCTGTGCTGGCTTCTGCTAGGCTTGCCCGAGCTCTAGTGTGTTCCACTGGACTCCACTGAGCTCCACACATTCTCTCCTTCTGAGACCCAAGCACAAAGAGCAATCATCTTTGGGGCATGCTGTTCTTATGCCAAAGCACAGACACTCAAGTTGTAGGACCGAGCAATGCAAGTTCATGTACAAGTTCTATGTAGACATGGTTTATATCACATCTGCTCACAATCCATTGTCCAAAGCAAGTTACACGGCCAAGTTCAAAGTTAATGAGGCACAAAAGTATATTACGGCAACATAAAAGTACGGGAAGGGAACAGGGGCAGGGAATGGGAAACAAATTATGTTAATAAATATTACAACCTGACACAGGTGGTATAATAGGAAGAAAAGGGAATTTGGAGTACAAACACTGCAAATCAGGTTGTTGCTTTAATTATTTACTATGTGAACTTAGACACAATTTTACCTCTTTGAATCTTAGTCTCTACATCTGTAAAATGGGGATAATGATGGTCATCTAAATTAATTCACATGGTTATTGTGAGGATCAATTTACTTGATAGCATCAGGTACTTTAAAAGTTTACTTTTTTATGGGGTGCCTGGGTGGCTCAGTCAGTTAAGTATCTGACTCCTGATTTCAGCTCAGGTCATGATCTCACAGTTTGTGAGATCGAACCCCTCATCGACTCTGTGCTGACAGTGTAGAGCCTAGCTGGGATTCTCTCTCTCCCTCTATCTCTGCCCCTCCTCACTCGCACTTTCTCCCTCTTTCTCTCTTGGTCTCTCTCTCCAAAATAATTTATTATAAAAATAGAGTTAAAAATGTTTATTAATAATAGCCAGCTACAGGGAAGAAAGTATAGTAAAAATGTCTCCAGAACGTAAACATATAAATAAACACATAAGCAATTCTATTCAGTTAAGAGAAGATTCTCTTGTGTTCGGCTATAAGAGATACCAGATCTGAAATTTGTAAGAGTCATATACACTCACCATAACCACTATCAGAATAGCTTTATAAAGGTTACACTGACGTTTGAAATATACACAAATTGTGTTCCTAATAATAACAATAATAGTACTCATGATGCATTTTGAAGTTTGTAAAATCCTTTTGTTTTATTCATAATGACACTGAGTCTCAGAAAAGTTAAGTAATTTGCTTAATATTCCACAGCTTAATAAGACAGGGATGCTTACGTTAGATTTAGGTAAAGCAGCTTTCATAGTTTTTCATAGAACTAGTAAAAAGATTTCTCAGACACATATATAAATACATAGACAAACTGATGCATGTGATAAATAAAAGTGAAACTCCCCATGCTACACAGCTCATGAAAATGATTAGTGTATGTGTATAAAATTTTCATTGTTTTAGAATGAAAAACCTGACAGAAAGACCAGAGAAATGTAGCCCCAATCACACAGCAGTATCTGAAAATTCACAACATCCAACTTTGCAATCAGGAGGTTTGCTCCCAGGCAGATGGCAAACAAGACTTCATTTTGCAAGGTGATAGCGGGCAAGTAGGCACAGGGAAAGTAGGGGATACACACACATGCGCACGCACACACAGATGAGATCCCCCAAACCCTTAGGCCCTAAATGTACAAACACACAGGCAAAATACTCACAAATCAAAGGAAGTGGCACTTGCCTGGAGTTACTTCCTGGGATACACAGTCTGCCTTTTATTTCACCAATACACCACTTTGTAAAATTATAGCATTCATGAGATTCCTAACTCAATGTGAGTCCAAAAAACTCATAAGAGGGTGGGAAGTCTTAGTTGCCACCTTTCATAGACTGATGGGGCTTAGGGTTACAAGGGGGCAGATTGTAGGCTGGAGCTAAGAGGAAAATTCAAAGGAAGTTTCTCCCTCACTGGCCCCTTGTTCAGCAGGTGGATTTAAGGGGATTTGCGCTGGGAATATTGCATCTACTCTGTCATTTTAACCAAGAACCTCACCTTTTTTTATTTCCTAAACCATCACCATAACATCCTTACTGGCATCTGAGCCCCTAATCTCACACCCTTCCAATCCATCTCTTAAACGATAACCAGAGTGATCTTTAAATGCCCATTTGACCATGTCACGCCTCTTAATAAAAAGAAAAAAAAAAAAACCTCCAATAAATCAAAGCTGCCTGGAGGATAAAGGCTAAATCCCTCAGTGCTAAATCTAAAGTTCTTCATCCTTTGGCTCCATTCTGCATCTCCCCCTCAACCGTGCAATTCAGCCACACCAGGTTAATTTCAGGATATACTCCTATGCGTACCATATGCTCTCATGCCCCCATGGCTTTATTCAAGTTGGACTTTGTACTTGAAATGCCCTTTCCCCTCGTCCATTAGGCAAACTCTTATAATGCTTCAAAACTTCAGCTCAAATGTCACCTGGTCTGGACATCACCTCACCACCCCCATCCCTAAGAATTTTAGTTGTTATGTTTGCAATGTGCTCCTACAGGCTCATGCTGACCTTTCTCTTGGCACTGTCTTCCATATACTACAATTGCCTCTTGTCTGTCACCCCCACTAGCCTGTGATGGCAGGGATTATGGTCTTATACACCTATACATCCCCCGTTTGTGTATCGGAGGGGGGCAGGGAGACAACAAATAGATGTTCGGTACAGGTTTGTTGAAAAGAGCCCATGGAGCATTTAAGAAACTTCAAAAGTACATTGTATTATCCTGTATTGGGAAATGCATATATGATGTATTGTGCTCTCTTTCTAACTATATTAAATACCAGGGGAACAAATTGCTAGAGTGGTAAAGTGATCTCACCTATTTGCTTCCAAACATTGGCCCATGGGCCCCATCCAATCTCTGATACAGTTTTCACTAGGTCATAACAAAATAAGAACAAAGTAATACAGTAAGATTTGCTACAATTATTCCTTTTTTTTTTTTTTTTGGTGTTAGTCTTTGTTTTGTTTCAATGATATAAATGAAACAGTAGTAAGTAGCAGTTTTATTTGGGTTTTGCTTATTTGTTTATGTCCTCAGTTAGCAATCTAAAAATAAGCAAGTCAATATTGGTCTTTATAACAATCAGGGTCTCAGCAGGAAACAGAATTCACCCCAGATGGTTCAAATAAAAAGACTTTAATAAAAGGACTACTCACAGAGCTTGGAGAGTAGGGAGATAAACAAGGACAGCGAGAGGTCCAGAAGGGTCAAGGGGAGGAAATAGTGTCAGTGTAGTTTGTGGGGAGCTAGATCCAGGGAGAAAAGGCCACCCAGAAGAAGCCATAGCTATGGATGGACATTATTACTTTTGAGCACCCAAAAGGAAAACAGAATCCTGAATTCTAGATTAATTCCTTCTAGTCATTACCTGGGTGACCCTAAGCAAACTCCTTAACTTCTCTGAACTACACTTTCTTTATCTGTAAAGTGGAAATAATAAACTCAATTCTACCAAACCTCCAGGTTATTGTAAGAGTGAAAGAGGCAACATATATGAAAGGGCTTGTAGGCTTCAAAGTCCTGTGCATTATTTAAGTAATACTTATATAGGCCTCACTGTGTGCCAGGCTCTGTTCTCAGGTCTTAACAAGTAATAATCCCAGCCATCCTTTGTGCAGGTTTCCTCCATATATGGTGAGCATATCTTTTCCTCACAAGGGCAAAAAAACGCTTGAAGGATGAATGTCACCCTCATTTTTACCATCAGTGTTGTAACAGGGTGCAATTTCATTTACTCTGAAACAAGAATGGTACACTAACCTTTACATACCATGCCAAGAGGTTTTAGTATAGCTTGATACTTTTATTCGAAATAAAACTGGTGGATAAATGGATAAAGAAAATACGGTGTATAAGTATACACATAATAGATATTATCCAGCCTTTTAAAAAGGATAGCTTTCCATTTGCCACAACACGGATGAGTCTGAAGGACATTATACTAAGTGAAATAAGCCATGGGGCGCCTGGGTGGCGCAGTCGGTTAAGCGTCCGACTTCAGCCAGGTCACGATCTCGCGGTCCGTGAGTTCGAGCCCCGCGTCGGGCTCTGGGCTGATGGCTCAGAGCCTGGAGCCTGTTTCCGATTCTATGTCTCCCTCTCTCTCTGCCCCTCCCCCGTTCATGCTCTGTCTCTCTCTGTCCCAAAAATAAATAAATGTTGAAAAAAAAATTTTAAATAAGCCATATACAGAAAAGCAAATATTGCAGGATCCCACTTATACGTGGATCGTGGATCTTTTTTTAAGGGGGGGGGGGAGCTAAACTCATAGTAACAAAGAGTAGACTGATGGTTGACAGACATTGAAAGAAGGTGGTCATGAAGAGTTATTGTATAATGGGTAGAAAGTTTCAGTTTGCACGATGAAAACAGGGGCACCTGGGTGGCTCAGTTGGTTAAGCGTCCGACTTTGGCTCAGGTCATGATCTCATGGCTTGTGAGTTCGAGCCCCTGTGTCAGGCTCTGTGCTGACAGCTCAGAGCCTGGAGCCTGTTCTGGGTTCTGTCTCCCTTTCTCTCTGCCCCTCCCCTGATCACACTCTGTCTCTGTCTCTCTCAAAAATAAATAAACATTAAAAAAAATTAAGATGAAAAGAGTTCTAGGGATGGATGGTAGTGATGTTTGCACAACAATATGATAGCATTTAACATCACTGAGCTGTATAATAAAAAATGGTCAAGATAGCAAGTTTTGTGTTTTGTGTATTTTACCCCAAAATAACAATAAAAATAAACTTTTAAAATGAAAATCCACAAAATAAGTCTGAAAGTTTCCATATTTTCACGTATTTGGCTAGTTAGGGAAAATAAGAAGTGGCATCTGTACCCCATGACTAGGAATGCCCAAATGTGAGCCCACTCCCAGCCTAAAGCCAGTGTACATGCACAGACAAGGCTCGCTTTCTTTACATTGAAATCCACAGGTGTGCTTAGACAAAATAGTTTCCCAATGCTTTTCTGAAGTCAGCAAGCATGCCCTGCCCACTACACTCTCCAGCTGCCTTGCCAAAGCCAGCAAGCCTATGCAAACTACACTGGGGACACCCCTCAATCACCTAGCCCTAGTGGCCAAGAGGACTGGCATTCCAGAGCTCCATGGGACTGTAACAACTGGAAAGACAACTCTTGGCAGGCCACCATTCTCAGGGAAGCAGAATGAAACATAACCCAATTTTCCTATGAACAAGACTTATTTACTTAGCCTGGAGCTTCAGCCTGAGGAACAGACATCAGGTTTCCCACTTGTCTAGAGGGTGAAGAGGCACACCCAGGAAACAGAAGCAGGGACCCCCTTGGTCTCCCTACAGTTTATCAAGATGTCCTAGAAAGGAGCTTACACACTCATTTGGAGCCCCAATTTTTGCAACTGTCGCCTAGGGGACACCTCCAGATCTCCGGGTGTGAAGTCCAATAGGGATTACAATTGTGGACCCACAGAAGTGTATATAGTTGCATACTTTGAAAGCTGCTACCTGGGGGTCTGGTTTCCAATCAGCCTGAAACTAGGTGCTAATTGAGATTCCTCCCTTTGGATCTTTGACAAGTCCTGGCACACTCTCAACAACAGAAACTTATCAAGAATAAATCAGGTGGTTTAGACAATCACAAAGGTTTGAGAGACAACCAAGGGCAAGTGTAAACAAGAAGGATCATCATTTACACAAGTCCATGCCTTTAAGACAGAGAGGTAGCTGCTTCACCTAATACATGGAAACAAACACAGACTCAAGTAAAATAAGGAGATAGAGAAATATGTTCCAAATGAAAGAACCAGATAAAACCTCAGGAAAAGACCTTAATTATATGGAGTTAAGCAATGTACCTGACAAAGAATTCCAAGTAATAGTTGTAAAAATGTTCACTGAACTTGGGAGAAGAATGGATAAATACAGTGAAAACTTCAGGAAAGAGACAGAAAATATAAAAAAGTGCCAAATAGTAGTCACAGAGATGAAGAATACAACAAATGCATTGAAAAATACACTAAAATGGTTCAACAGCAGACTGGATGAAGTAGAAGTACAGATCAGCAAGCTGGAAGATAAAGCAATGGAATCCACCCATAGCAGCAAAAAGAAAAAAGGAATTTTTAAAAATGAAGATAACTTAAGAGATCTCTAGACGCATTGAGCAGAATAACATTTGAATTATAGGGTTCTCAGAAGGAAAAGAGAGAGAAAGGAACATAAAACTTATCTGAATAAATACTAGTTAAAATTTTTCCTAACTTAGGGAAGGAAACAGATATCCAAGTCCAGGAAACCCAGAAAGTTCCAAATAAAATGAACCCAAAGACAGCCACACCAAGACAAAATATAAATAAAATTATGTCAGTAGTTACAAAGAGAGAATCTTAAAAAACAACAAGAGAAAAACAAATTTTTATATACAAGGGAAATCCCACAAGGCAATCAGCAGATTTCTCAGCAGAAACTGTGTGGACAAGAAGGGAGAGACAAGACATATTCAAAGTGCTAAAAGGAAAACACTTCCAACCAAGAAAACTCTATCCAGCAAGATTATCATTCACATCTGAAGAGTGATAAAGAGTTTTCCAAAGAAGCAAAAAGCTAAAGTGTTTAGCATTACTAAACTAGCCTTACAAGAACCATTAAAAGGACCTCTCTAAGCTGAAAAGAAATGGCACTAATAACAAGATAACAAAAGTTAAAATCTCACTGGGAAAGGTAAATATATAGTAAAGGTAGTGAATTAATCACTTATAAAGCTACGAAGAAGATTAAAAGACAAAGTGGTAAAATTAACTAAAGCTATAATAATTAGTTAAGGGATACCTAAAATAAAAAGATGTAAAAAGTGACATCCAAAACATAAAACACGGGGAATATGGTTTAAAATGTAGAGTTTTGGGGGCACCTGGGTGGCTCAGTCTATTAAGCATCCAACTTTGACTCAGGTCATAATCTCACGGCTTGTGGGTTCAACCCCCACTTCAGGCTCTGGGCTGACAGCTCAGAGCCTGGAGCCTGCTTCAGATTATGTGTCTCACTCTCGCTCTGCCCCTTCCCTGCTTGTTCTCTGTCTCTCTCTCTCTCTCAAAAATAAATATTACAAAAAATATTTTTAATGTAGAGTTTTGGAATGTGTTCAAATTTAAGTTTCTATCAATTTAAAAGAGACTGCCATATACATAGAATATATGTGAACATCACAGTAACTACAAAGCAAAGAATTACAGTAAATCCACAAAAGAAAAAGAGGAAGGAATCTAAGTAACACCAAAGAAAGTCATCAAACCACAACAGAGAAAGAGAAGAAGGAACAAAGAGGAACTACAAAAATAGGCAGAAAACAATTGGCAAGATGGCAATAAGTACTTATCTATTAATAGTTATTTACAATGTAAATTAACTAAAGTCTTCAATCAAAAGACTTAGAGTGCTTGAATGGATTAAAAGAAGAAAAAAGATCCATATACTGCCATATACTCACTCAGAAGTAAAGACACATACAGACTGAAAGTGAAAAGACGGAAAAAGATAATCCATGCAAAAGGAAACAAAGAGAAAGCTGGTGTAGCCATACTCATTTTGGAGAAAACAGACTTTAAAATAAAGAGTGTAGGGGCTCCTGGGTGGCTCAGTCAGTTAAGCATCCAACTTTGGCTCAGGTCATGATATTACAGCCTGTGAGTTCAAGCCCCACAGCCTGGAGCCTGGAGCCTGGAGCCTGCTTCGGATTCTGTGTCTCCCTCTCTCTGTCCTTCCCCTGCTTGTACTCTGTCTCTCCCTCTCTCAAAAATAAACATTTTAAAAAATTAGAATAAAACAAAGACTGTAATAAGAGACAAAAAGGGGCACTAAATAATGATAAAGGGTCAATCCATCAAGAAGATATAACTTTTATAAATATATATGCAGGCAACATAGGAGAATCAAAATATATAAAGCAAATATTAACAGAGAAATTGACAGCAAAACAATAGTAAGGGACTTCAACACTGTACTTACATCAATAGACAGAAAATCAATAAGGGAATGACAACCTCAAATGGCACAGTAAACCAGATAGACTTAATAGATGTATATAGAACATTCCATCCAAAAGCAGAATATACATTCTTCTCAACTGCACATGGAAAATTCTCCAGGAAAGATCACATGTTAGGCAACAAAACAAATCTCAATAAATCCAAGAAGACTGAAATTATATCAAGCATCTTTTCTAACCACAATGGTATGAAACTTGAAATCAATTACGAGAAGAAAACTGGAAGAAAAAAAAAAAAAGCCTACAAATATATGGAGCTTAAACAACATGTTATGAACAACTACTGGGTCATAGAAAAAATTAAAGGAGAAGTCAAAAAGTACCTACAGACAAATGGAAACAGAAATAGAACACACCAAAATCTATGGGATGAAGCAAAAGAAGTTCTAAGAAAGAAGTTCAGGGGCACCTGGGTGGCTCATTCGGTTAAGCGACTGACTTCAGCTCAGGTCATGATCTCACAATTTGTGAGTTTGAGCCTCGCGTCAGGCTCTGTGCTGACAGCTCCAAGCTGGAGCCTGCTTCGGATTCTGTATCACCCTCTCTTCCTCGTGCTCTGTCTCTCAAAAATAAATAAACGATAAAAAAATTTTTTTGAAAACAGAAAGAAGGTCATAGCAATACAGGCCTACCTCAAGACACAGGAGAAATTTCAAATAAATAATTTAACTCTACAACTAAAGAAACTAAGAAAAAAAGAACAAACAGAGCTGAAGTTAGTAAAAAGAAGGAAATAATAAAGAACAAAGCAGAAATAAATGAAATAGAAACTAAAAAGACAATGAAAAGATCTATAAAGAGCCGATTCTTTGAAAAAAAAAATAAGTTTGACCAACATTTGACTAGACTGAACAGAAAAAGAGAAGTTTCAGATAAACAGAATCAGAAAAAGAATTTACAACTGAAACTACAAAAATACAAAGGATCACAAGAGACTATATGAACAATTATATGCCAACAAATTGGACAACTTAGAAGAAATACAAAATTCCTAGAAATTTACAATCTTCCAAACCTGAATCATAAAGAAATAGAAAATATGAATAGACCAATTACTAGTAAGGAGATTGAATCAGTAATCAAAACTCTCCCAACAAACAAAAGTCCAGGACCTGATGGTTTCACTAGTGAATTCTACCAAACATTCAAAGATTTAAAGCTTATTCTTCTCAAAGTCTTCCAAAAAAATTGAAGAGGTAAAGCCTCCAAACTCATTTTACAAGTCCAGCATTACCCCAATACCAAACACAGAGAAGGACACTACATTAAAAAAGAGGAGTATAGGGGCGTCTGGGTGGCGCAGTCGGTTAAGCGTCCGACTTCAGCCAGGTCACGATCTCGCGGTCCGGGAGTTCGAGCCCCGCGTCAGGCTCTGGGCTGATGGCTCAGAGCCTGGAGCCTGTTTCCGATTCTGTGTCTCCCTCTCTCTCTGCCCCTCCCCCATTCATGCTCTGTCTCTCTCTGTCCCAAAAATAAATAAAAACATTGAAAAAAAAAATTTAAAAAAAAAAAAAAAAGAGGAGTATAGGCTACTAACCCTGATGAACATAGATGTAAAAATTCTCAACAAAATATTAGCAAACCAAACTCAAAAATGCATTAAGAGTATCATACATCATGATCAAGTGGTATTTATTCCAGGGAAGCAAGGATGGTTCAACACTGGTGAATCAATCAAAATTAAAGATCAATCAATCAAAATTAAAATCATATGATCATCTCAATAGATGCAGAAAAAGCATTTGACAAAATTCAACATACATTTATAATAAAAACTCTCAACAAAGTGGGGCTAGAGGGAACATATCGCAACATAATAAAGGCAATATATGACATACCCACAGTTAATATATTCAATGGTTAAAAAGCTAAAAGCTTTCCTCTAAGATCAGTAATAAGACAAGAATGCCCACAAATCCCACTTTTATTCAACATAGTCCTAGCCATAGCAATTAGGAAAGGAAAAGAAATTAAAAATCATACAAATTGGAAAGGAAAAAGTAAAACTGTCACTATATGTAAAAGACATGATGCTAGATGTAAAACACCCCAAAGACTCCACCAAAAAACTGTTGGAACTAATAAATTCAGGGAAGTTGCAGAATATAAAATTAATATGCAAAAATATGTTGCATTTCTATACACTAATAATGAACTACCCAAAAGAGAAATCAAGAATATAATCCCATTTATAATCACATCAAAAAGAATAAATTTAACCAAGGGGATGAAAGACCTAAACACTGAAAACTATGACGTTGATGAAAGCAACTGAAGACACAAATAAATGGAAAAATACTCCATGCTCATAGATTAGAAGAATTCATATTGTTAAAATGTCCATACTCTCAAAATTAATCTTTAGATTTAATACAATCCCTATGAAAATCCCAATGACATTTTTCACAGAACTAGAACAAATAATTCTAAAGTCTGTATGGAACCACAAGAGAACTTGAATAGACAAAACAATCTTGAGAAAGAAGGAAAATGCTAGAAGTATCACAATCCCTGCTTTCAAACTATACTATAAAGCTACAGTAATCAAAGCAGTATGGTATTGAATAAAAACAGATATATTTATCAATAGAACAGAATAGACAGCCCTAGAAATAACCCCACACCTCTTTCATCAATTATTTACAACAAATAAGGTAAGGATATAAAGTGGAAAAAGGATGGTCTCTTCAATAAATGGTGCTGGGAAAACTAAATTGCCCCATGCAAAGGAAAGAAAATGGACCACTATGTTACACCATACACAAAAATCAACCCAAAACTGATTAAAAACTTGAATGTAAGCCCTGAAGCCATAAAACTAGGAAGAAAACATGAACAGTAATCTCCTTGACATCAATTTTAGCAACGTTTCTTTGGATCTGATTCCAAAGGCAGGGAAACAAAAGCAAAAATAAACAAATGGGACTACACCAAACTAAAAGGCTTCTATACAACAAAGGAAACCATCAACCATCAACAAAATACAAAGGCAAACTACTAAATGGAAAAAGATATTTGCAAATCACACACCTGATAAGGGGTCAGTGTCAAAATATAAAGAACTCCTATAACTCAATAACAAAAAAACAAACAATTCTATTTAACACTGGGAAGAGGATTTGAATAGACATCTTTTTCAAAGAAGACATACAGATGGCCAATAGACACATAAAGGATGCTCAACGTCACTAATCATTAGGGAAATGCAAATCAAAACCACAATGACATATTACCTTATATCTGTCCAAACAGCTATTATCAACAAAACAGGAAATAACAAGTGCTGGTGAGAATGTGCACCACTGGTAGGAATATAAACTGGTGCAGACACTGTGGAATAAAGTATGGAGTTTCCTCAAAAATTTTAAAAAAGAACTACCATGTGATGCAATAATTCCACTACTGGGTATCTACTGAAAGAAAAGAAAAACACAAATTTGAAAAGATATGTGCACCCCTATATTCATTACAGCATTATTTACAATAGCTAAGTAAACAATTTAAGTATCCATCCATAGATGAATAAATAAGACATGATATATACACACCCACACACCCACAATGGAATACTACTCAGAAAAAAAAAATGAAATCTTACCATTTTTGACAACATGGATGGACCTTGAAGGTATTACGCTAAGTGAAGTATGTCAGACAGACAAATACCACATGATTTCACTCATATGTGGAATCTAAAAAATAAAACAAACAAAAACAAAACAAAACACAGACTCATAGATACAGGGAAGAGACTGGGTCTTTGCCAGACGGAAGAGGGGGTTGCAGGAGGTGCACAAAACGGGCAAACAGAATTAAGAAGTACATACTTCCAGTTATAAAATAAAAATAAGTAATAGGGATGTAACATACAGCATGGGGAATATAGTCAATAACACTGTATCAACTTTGTAGAGTCACACATGGTAACTGGAACTATTATAGAGACAATTTTACAATGTATAAAAATGACAAATTATGTTGCACACCTAAAACTAAAACTGTAGCTAGTTATACTTCAATAAATTTTTTGAACATTAGCATATTATATACACATTAAAAAAAAGAACCAATGCCAGACTATGGACATTTATTATTATTATTATTATTATTATTATCATCATCATCACTATTGTATTAGTCAACCAATACTCTCCTCGGAACATAACACATTTTCATGGCATTCCTCCAGCTTGTTTTTCCAAACACTCTGAAAAATAATAATCATGAACACCATAATTGTTTCCATCAACAACCGATCATTAATGTGTTCCACTACCTATTCTTTCTTTGCCAGTTGGCTGACCATGACCACCTACAGCTTTGCACTAGGGGACATGCTAGAAGAGTTGTTTGCTCCAAGACTGTTCTGAACACCCTTCCTTGTGCCTGGAGCCCTCATAAAACATGACAATAAATCATCACAAACAGAGAATTCCCATTGGAGATTTTGTAGGCCATGGCTGGAGGTCAAAAGTCTTTGAGTTCAGTTACGTATTATCATTACATACTACCTTTCATCCTAGAGATGCACAAATCCCAAACAGCAATATGGTAGCAGAAAGACAGGCATCAAAGCCAGAGAGACTGGAATTCAAACCCCATCTCCCCACTTTGGGTAAGTCAATGTGTCTGAGCCTCAATAAAGTAGCAAAATAATATCTGCCTTATAAGATTGTTGTAAAAATAATTTACATAGAGCACCTGGCCCAGTGCCTAGCATATAGCAGGTGCTCACTAAATAAGTATGATGATGACAGTGATGAAGATAGCTTATGATGTCCCTAACCAGAAGGGGTGGCTGTGGATGAAGACATCTGAAGTGGATGAATGTAAGAATTGGCTTTCTCTCCAGACAGGAATCGATGCTGATCAATGCTCCTCAGCTGTAGTGGACAGCTACTGTTTCTCGGCCCAAGCACTCCTCCTTCTCTCTAAGCCTTTTTAATGAGGATGGTGCCTACTCTTTCTCCAAACACCTACGTTAGTGGGGTTGGATAGTCATACTTGCCCACCACACTTCATACCTCATTGCAGGCTACCAAAGGGACTGCGTGATCCAGCCAGAATAATCCCAGTCCAGCCCCAGAATTTTCCAAATTGGAATTAAGAGTCTTTTCTGCCCCAGAGTCCAAACTAAGAAGATATGGCCTAGGATCTGCCTGTACCCAGATTTATACAACCATAATTTAGACCTGTACAGTGCCCTTGAGGAACTACGACCTCTACAGTGAGTATCTCAAAGTGGTGCCTTAATTGCTCTAAAAACTTCAGTGTTAACTTGTCTCTCTTCCAGGAGTCCATGAGCTCCCCAAAATCCCTTTTTATCTACATTTACCACACACTAAGGGCTCAAGGAATGTTTGCTGAAATAAATTTAAATAAGCATCTGGAACAAAAGAAAGCTATGAAACATTTAATATAAAACTCACATACTCTTCACAGACACAGAATGATTTCATTTACCCTTACCCACCCACCCTCATTTAACTGAATATAAAACATGTAGAAATCACACTATTTAGCCACAAAGTAGTTACACTATGGCCCCCCCAAAAGGGTCTAATGAGTTTATAAGTCAGTAACAAGGGCATTTTTATTTTTCCCCCTCTCCTTTGTAAGAGCATCTCCTCGCTTGTAAGGGAGAAGGAAGATAAACAGCAGACTCTGACGCTTTTGAAGCTGAGCTATCAACAAAGGATCTCCTAAATCAATTCACCACCAGAAACAGAATGCAGGCAGTTCTCAGAAATGTCTCACAAAGAAGCACAGAGAAAGGCTCTCTGAAGGCGGAAGCAGGAGATGTTTCCACCCCAGGGACGGAAATCAAGCACGGCAGTATTGCCTTGCCTGAAAACTTCTCCTCGGGGTCAGCAGAGCCTCGCAGTTCCACGGCCACTTCAGCACAGGCCATCCAAAGAGGGCGAAATGCTTTCCCCAGGTCACATGGGTGAGTCTTCTTTCCAGACACGAAATTCAGATTTCCCAGCTCCTCTCCCCTGGACTCCCACCCCCCTCTGCCAGCACCAGGCCTACCACGCAGTGACCGCCAGCAGAAAACAAGGAGCATTGAAGAGGACCAAGCTGGGCATCTGCCAGCACCATCTGCAAATTCCACAGACCCAGAGGACAGAGGCAGCCTCAAACACCACTGAATCTAAAGCACAGGGATGTCAGAGAGAAATGGACATAGGCTGGACCTCCCTGGGGACAGAGTCTGAGGGTGCTCAGTGTGTCTACTCAGATTTGGATCCAAAAATATGATTTTGCCCACGTATCCAAAACTGATTGGGCTCTTAAGAACTCACATTCCAATTAATCTCACAAAAGGCTGCTATATAAAACAAAACGGCTTTTTTTCTTCTTAGTAGACTTTATTGTTTTAGAGCAGTTTTAGATTCACAGCAAAATCGAGTGGAATAAAATGGCCATTTTTAAATTTATAATTGGGATCAATAAACATACTTTGAGCTTCTACTATGGGCCATGTGCTGGATGGAAATGCGGCAAATAACATTGCACTGTCCTAACACCAAGTTGTATACAGTGGAGGAAAAGGAAAAATAGATGATTATAGGATAGGCTAGTAAACATGAGGCAAAGGTAAGAAAAAAATGTTATAATAACACAGAACAGAGGCTCCTAATGCACGATGAGGGATCAGGGAAATCATCTGGGAGATTAATGCCTGTGTTGGGTTTTGAAGAATGCACAGGGGTTTTCCAAGTGAGTGGTGAGCCTTTAGGATGCTCCAGTGCAAGAAAAAAAAAAAACTGATGTCGTTACGAATTCTCTTTGCCCAAGCCCAGAGCAAGAGGATTCTTAACAAAGAGTCCCTGTGGTTACCTTCTCTGAATCCAGAAGCCCTCCATTGTCCACCTCTAAAGTTCTCCCCCAATTTTTCACTTTCTTCCTATTTCTCCTGTCTTTATTGTAAATTCAACCTCTTTTTAGCCCTTTTAGGTGAACAGTTTCCAAACTTTAATTTTGGTTTCTACTCCAGGTGCTGTCTATCTTGTCACTCTTCTCTGTCCTACCTTTTGGAACATTCAGATGTGTCATTTCCTATGGCATTACACACAAGCCCAGGGCTCCAGGACCCTCACCGGCTTGGTAGAAAATGGGAAGATCAGACCATTACAGGCAGAGGGAGCTGACCTACAATGACAAAATGGCAACTATCAAGAGTCTGTCCTACCCACATCCCCAAACCAGGTATAATCAGATGTCTAAGGACACCAACTCCAAACCCAGAGAATTTAAAATCCTAAGAATAAGTCCTCTGGGTTGTAGCCAAAACCCCATGAAGTACATTACCTCAAACTAGAAGGTAACAGGAGAGTTGATTCTCAACACACCCTAAAGACACACAGATCTTAATTTGATTTGAACATTTTAATGTTCATTAAGTGAACAGAACTAAGCACCACCCCTGACACTCTTTTCTTATGAAGACAGCCAAGTTCAGCCATTTCTGCACTTATGTGTGTAACTGCCCCTCTCAGAAGAGGACCTTCTTACAAATGTTAAGGACCTCCCACCATCATGCCCTACCCTTCCAACACAATTAAAATGAGGCATTTCAGTAACAATCCCTGTAGACTCCTCCTCGTTCCTTCTCATTTTCCCCTAGAATGAAGTTGATTCTCAAAGCCAGCCTGAGCCTCAGGTAATGTATCAGTAAACAAAACTGAGTTGTTCCATGAATCAGTTTCCTCTCTCCATCTGGACTGTAAGGTCCAAGAGGGAAAAAGTCACGTCTTCAGATTTTGTTGTGTACTAATAATAGACATGATGCTATGCAACATGGGGCAAGTCAGTTAACCTCTCTGTAAAACTGGAGGAAATGGAACCAACCTCAGATGATCATTGGAAACATTATATAAAATAATGTATGGACAATCCCCGGCATTGCACATAATAAGTACTCAAAACACGTTTGTTATTATTAGTATTATAATTAATTACCTCATAGTTCCTTCATCAATTAAGTAGTAATAAGGTAGGTGCCTCATTGGGTTATAGTAAGTAAATGAGACAATGCATGTAAGAAACCAGTATGGTGCCTGGCACACACAAGACTTTTATAAATGGAGGCAATACTAATGCACTGAGTGATTGCATCTTGGCTTGAACTCTCAAGAGTCTTAGTCTATACTTTGAAGATCTGAAACAAATCAGTCTTTTATTTCATAAAAATTCACTCCACAGAGTAGGTAGTGAGGGACAGAAGGCAAAATGGAAAGCTATGCTCCATGAATTGCATCTTTATTCAGTCTTTCATCCTTTGATTCACTAGACATTATTGAGCACCTACTAAGTGTCAAGGTATAACTTAGTGATGTGATGTATTTCTTTGTGGCAACAACTTGAAATATCAAGCTCCTTTTTTCTGAGTTATCTGTAACCCAAATTATTGAAGGCTAGATCTAGTGAAGACTTTGCAGAGTGGGACAGACATGGGTTAGAGTGCCAGAAGAAGTAACATCCTAAGATAAAAAACAAGTGGAGAGGGAGAAAACAGAAGGGAAGTATGTTAGTTTCCTAGGGCTGCCATAACAAATTACCACAAACTGGGTGACTTAAAACAACAGATGCATTCTCTCATAATCCTGGAACATAGAAGTCCAAAATCAGAAGGGCCATAATCCCTCTAAAGGCAGCAGGGAGAATCCTTCTTTCCTTCCCTTCTGGTCTCTTCCTAGCTTCTGATGCCTCCCAGAAATCCCTGCCATTCCTTGGCTTATAGCTGCATCACTCCAATGTTCCTTTGTCTTCATGTGGACATCTTCCCTGTGTGTGTCCTCTCCTCTTCCCATAAAGACACCAATCACTGGTTTTAGGGCCCACCTCAATCCAATGTAACCTCCTCTTAACTAACTACATGTGCAAAAAAAAAAAAAAAAAAAAAAAAAAAAAAAAAAAAGACCCTATTTCCAAATAAGATCACGTTCACCAGGGGTTAAGACTTGAACATATCTTTTGGGGGACAGAATTCAATCCATTACAGAGGTTATCTTCAGAGCAAAAGCACAGTTTGGTGGTTTAGGGGATCATACTTTGGCACTCGGTCTCACCCCCTCTCCTTCCCCTCCCATCTCCATCCATGGAAAAGGTGCTTAACCTGGTCCCTCTGAATCTGAGTGTGGCCAAGAGGCTTCACGGTATCTCTAGCATGTAAGGTGAAGACACTCTTCTCCCTGGCATTTCTGGGGACTCTCAGAGGTGCCCTACCCAGTGCTGCCATACAGCGCTGTGGTAGTGTTCACTTAGGTATACAGAGTTATCGGCAACCTGCCACAAGAGGGTTGTGTATCTGAGCAGGTGACACATCCCCCAAAAGGGGAATGGTACCACCACTGACGAGGACTGCAGAGAGATGCCACAACTCAGGGCAAAGACACCACTGCAGAGAGCGCGCTGCAAAGTCATTTATCCAGTTGTTCATTTATCTGTCCATTCATCCATCCCTCTATGCATTTATAGCATAGAGGCTCTGGAGCCAGGCTTCCTGAGTTGAACCCTGACTCCACAGCTTACTGGATGTGTGATTTGAACAGAAGCACTTCATTTCTTTAAGTCTCAATTTTCTCATTATGTCAAATGGGAATAATAATAATTACCACATCAGTTTGGTAGGGGGGAAAACAACCCCTGACTATAGTGCCTGGCACAGAGTAAACATCAACACACGTTAGCGGCTATTATGATGAAGAAGATGATGATGATGGTGACAACACATGGTAGGAAACCTGCACAAAGGTGGGGAGTAGAGACACATACATGTAGCTGCAGATAGAGTATATGGGCAGGGGCTACTGTTTCTGCTCTGCTGGGCTTTTGAAGGGAAGAAGATATGCTGCCCCATCACTTCCAGTGCCCAGTTTTTTTTTAATGTTAATTTGGGGGGGGGAGGGGCAGAGAAAGAGAGGGAGGCAGAAGATCAGAAGCGGGCTCTGCGCTGACAGAACAGAGTCCGATGCAGGGCTTGAACTCACAAACCAAGAGACCATGATGTGAGTCAAAGTCGGTCGCTTAACTGACTGAGCCACCCAGCCCCCCTTCTAGTGCCCAGTTTACATGGGTCAGCTGCACACCTACAATTAAATCTGGAAGGGATTTGGGGAGCCCCTCATTTTCGGCAGCCATCGTATTTACCATCCTTCCCCAGGTTTGTTCCTTCAGTCACTTGCCAATGTGTCACTTCTCTTCAACCTTCCCTCTAATGCATTTGCTAAAAAACAATTTCCAAACTCTCCTTGTTACCAGGAGAGACACTGAGAAAGAAAGAGCTAGAAAAGCTACAGCCTCTCTTTGATGAGTCAAAGCTTCTAGCATTTCCCTTTCTTGACGCTCTGCCTTTGACTGACATTGGGGCCTGTTTATAAATCTTTAACATGAGCCAGTGATCCTTTTCCAAAACCTCAAAGTGCAGACCAGAATCAACCTTTGAATTGATTACAGTGGATTGTTTTGGTTGCACATTCTCAGGAGTTTTAATGAGCAATCTTTCAAGGATTGGCGGTAGGAGGAAGGATGTGAGGGAATAAGGGCTTCCCAGGCGCTCACACCCACTCCTACTGTCCTGCTTAGATTATTTTCTTCTCTCTGCTACCTCTGGAGCCACCAGTTTACTCTCTTCTCCATTTTTTCCCCAGGTCAAGTAGTGTTTCTGCTCATGCCAAATGACATTCGAATTGGCAAAATTAAGGAAGGGCACTGGAAGAAAGACCTAAAATCCTAAGTGATTTCAACAACCCCATTGTTCAAAACTGCCAGAATATCAAGATACTATGTACATGAGAAAAAAAAATAGAGAAAAGCAAATTATTTCTAGATGATCTACACATTTGGTACATACACAGCTGATGTCCCCTGGTGTCACACTGGAAACCACCGAAAACATCAGATGCTAAGTTATGAAAGTAACAGAAATTCAAGGTGGTCACAGCCCCTCACAATGCCCGATAACAAGTAACCATCTCTAATAAGATGCATCCTCTGGCATCAGGCCTTGAGCCTGCTGAGCTCTTAGCAGCTCATCCTGCCCAGCAGGGCCTTTCCAGACTGAAGGTGATACAGTCTACACCTGCAAGGGCAGGGTCACCTCTGGCAGTCACCCTGGCCTCTCCAAATGGCTAAGCTCAGACTTGGCCTCTTTCCGTGGAGACAAGAAACTACACAAATCTTTCCGCTTGGTCACACCCAAGGGACAGAGGCTGGAACACAAACTTGCTCAGAGACAGGCCAGCCAGACAAATTAACTAACAGGCATGGAGAGCAGAGGCCAGGGCCACCCGTGTAAGCAACCTGCGATTAGGCAGGCTCCTGACACATCAGAGCAGAGGGACCACGGCCCAAGGGGCAGGCCCATGTGCCCTGGCAGGCCCGAATTTGCCCTGTCAGCCTGCAGCCTGAGCAAGGCCTCTGCTTCCACTAACTTAAGCAGAGCTGGAGGAATCGTAGGCACCTTCCCCACTGCTGGGAGTAATTGAGCAATAGCCTCCCAGCAGGCTGAATCGCGATGTGTTCCCTGGGAAATTATATACTTTTAACCTCTAAAACAATATAATTTGAAGGTGAATGTATTTTTCCTCAATAGTTACAGGGCCTCTTATTTTCTTACAGGTGGGAGGTTATTTTGCTATCTCTACATATATATTTAAAGAGATACCTACAATGAATTAACCTCCAAATGTAAGTTTTGGTAGAGAAGTGTTTAGAATGCCTCTGAAAGTAACATTTCTATACAGGATTTCATTTTCAGTTAATCCAGTTTCCCAACCAAAGTATATATGCCTGCCGTTATTCCCCTATACTATCACTTTCCATGACAACAGACTCCTTCCAGAGGAAAAGTAGACTGGAAAAAGTTATACTCACCACCCCCTTCATTCCTCATAGCATCCATTCAATCATTCCATCACTGAGCTAGTCAAACATCCCATATCAGTCAGGCTTCTCAGGAAAAACAGAAGCAATAGGATAGGACAGATATATAAAGAAATGTATTATGAGGAACAGGCTTGTGATTGTGGATGCCGAGGAATCCCACAATCTGCCATATGCAAGCTGCAGACCAACTCAGGAAGGCCAATACTATAAGTTCCAGGCCAAGTCTAAAGGTCTTAGAACCAGAAGCACCAATGGTATATATAAGTCCCAGTCTGAGGGCAAAAGACTAGCTCCCCAGCTCAATCAGTCAGGCAGAGAGAGAATTCTCCCTTCCTCTGCCTTTTTGTTCTATTCAGACCCTCAATGGATTGGATGATGCTCACCCACACTGGGGTAGGTGATCTGAACTGAGTCCACAGATTCAAAAGCTAATCTTTCCTGGAAACACCCTCGTAGACACACCCAGGTATAATGTGTGACTAGACACTTGGGCATCCCATGGCCCAAATAAACTAACACTTAAGATTAAGTTGACACTGGGGTGCCTGCGTGGCTCAGTCAGTAAGTGACTCTTGACTTTGGCTCAGGTCATGATCTCGCGGTTCGTGGGCTCAAACCCCATGTCGGACTCTGCACTGACAGCATGGAGCCTGCTCATGCTTGCTCTCTATCTCAAAATAAATAAATAAATTGTTAAAAAAAGTTGACACTTAAAATTAATCATTATAGTTAATACAGCAAGTTTCCCATTGAAATGGCTCTGTGTCCATTCTTATTGAGTTCCAATGTCCCTACAGTAAGGCAAGACTCCTCCATTCTCATTATGGGATCACTGTGTCATTTCCAGTTAGGCCTCCTGGATTCCAGTAGCTCTTCCATATTATGCTTTCCTACACATAGCAGCCAAGGTCATCCTCTTTCAGTGCTACTCTTGCCAGGTCACTGCTCAAAAATCTTCAACACCTTTTGTCCTACTACAACATCCACAGCCAACACTCTCTGTGTCACCTTCACGATTATCCCACAAGCAAGCCCCACCTTGCCTGCCCCACTGCATTCTTGAAACTCTCCAGCATGCACTTACCATTCCTACCAAACCCATGCCTCTTGGGCAGACAAACACACCAAACTCATTCATATCTTAGACCTCCATACCTTCAACCCATTCCCATCATTTGGAATTCTCTCTCATATTCTCACTCTGTGACGCAACTCTAACCATCCTCAAAAGACTTTCATAATTACACCATGCTCTTCTGCTCTCCCACAAGTACATATGGTCTATGTCAAGTAAGGTGCTTCATTATTGACTGCCACCAGGTCATTGTTTATGTTCTTTTACAGTGTCCTAATTTTTCAAAATTGCAAGAATTTGGATGTCATAAGTCATCTGTATCATTTTGGGATGAATTCTAGAACAGATTAGCAAATAGGCAGCTTATGCAGACTTGGAAAGAAATGAAAAGATGCCATGTTGTCAACCTAAGCCCAGCAAAAACAAGTCACACACCAGACTGGCTTTGTGGTGTTCAGGGACTTTACAAAGGTGAAAATGTGAAAATGGAATAAATGCAATGCTCTTGCATTTCATCACTATTTAACAAAAGCTCTCCTTACCACAAATTTAAGAGCAACAATAATAAGCTTGATGAACTTTCTAGATGATGAAATGACCACAACTAAAGGATGTCAATTATTGCAAAGTTATCAACTAGCAAGGAGAGCAGCAGTGGTATGCTCACAGGTCCACCGTAAGAACATGTTTGTCAATGGCAGGATGGTAGTAATTACTGCACTCTGAGGAAAAAAAAAAAAAAAAAACGACTTGAAGGAAAAAAAGAATGACCAAATAAAGTTAAGTTTTTTTCTGAACTAATTAGAAAAAGGGCCAACACTGGCAATAAAGCATTCAATAGGGACAAATTTAAGGTGTTTCACCCGGGTGCAACATGACAGGTAGGGGATCCATGTCACTGAAGGTTTCAGATAGAAGTTGTTTTTTCATGAAGCTGTTTTTTCATTAAGATGTCATATAGACTATCTGATCTCTAGGAGATGCCAATAAACCCTCCCAACTCTGAGATCGTAATATTTTATGATTCTGTGTATCTCTATCTTGCGCCCCAACTAGATTAGAAATCCATTGGCACAGGTATCATGGTGTAATGAAAAGAACAAGGAATTTAGAGTAAGATAAGCATAAATTCAAAGTAAGTTCTTACACTTACTGGATGGATAACTTCTGTTTCTTCATCTACAAACTAGAAATTGTGTAAGATAGGAGAGTTGGGCCAGATAATGCTCCAGCAAATGGCCCCATCCAGTGCCTGGCACATAGTAGGTGTTGAATAAACGTTAATTATAAATCTTTCTCTACATCCTATACAGTTGACAGAGTATTAGGAACATAACAGGATCTCTGTAAGAAATAATTCAGTTCTTTGATTTTGAGGGACAGCCTGGAGACGTTATTTATTTGATGGAAAAGAATAAAGGCATACCAGGAGTGGAAGTGGCAGGGGAAAAGGCATGGAGGTGGTAATGAGGAACATGGCATATGCTGAGAATGGTGAGGACTCTGACCCACCAGGACTGGAGGCTGGAGACAAGGTTAGATTGGTAAGATAGGCCAGAGGGTATGAAACTTGAGATACCACTCAGTCAAATCATAGGAAATGGATACCTCGTGATTCTACTATGATAACCTAGCCCTTATACTCTCTCTTGGGCATAGTTCAACAACATTATACATTGATTAGAATCAAGAATCTTTCTCAATGTCTGAGAGCACTGGTGTACCAAATAGAGTTCACAAGAGATGCCTCTTCCAGCAGCAACCAGATAATTTAATTCTCATTCTCATTTTTCTGCTTTTCTTTCAAGAGCCATGGATTACTGTCTTGAACTAGGGTGCCCCCTTGTACCCATGACACCTTTCTAGCTGGCAGAGAGTGTGAAGGCCTATTTCACCAGTTCTATTCATTCTTTTCTAACACTAACATATTTGACATGAATATGAGTAGGTGGAAAACATAATTTTTCCAACTGAAGTTCACTAGCAAGCCTCTAGGAGAGTCACTTTAGGCAGCATCATTTGGACACATGAATTTGAATATAATTTACAGATTACTTCCAGAGACTTTACAGTTGCTTATCTCTCAGGCAGCTGTGAGAATAGACAGAAGTCACAGAGGGGTATGCAGCTCATAGAAGGGGAAAATATTAAATCTTAAAGTGACTGATACAGCAATCAATAGTTCAACTTTCCTTGTGCAAGAAAGAAGAGATTACAAGAAAAAGGCAGACTGCAGAGATGTTGAATTCCAACGAACATGTACGGAAATGGGGGGGAAGAGGAAACTCCTAATTATATATTACAAACTCAAACCTCTTTGGCACTAAATGTGTTATTTTTAAATGTTAAAAAAAAATCATAGGCATTAAAAACTTTTTTTTTTAATCAAAGTTTCAGTAGCACAATTCTAGCATGTTCCTAGAGTTACAGAAGAGAAACAATGCATAGTTAAGCTTCTTATGAGGATAGGTTTTCACTTTTTTTTTTTTAATTCATCAGTAAGTATTCAGTAACTATACTCTGTGAGGCTAGCAGACCACACTCACCCACTAAACCCCACCACCGCACACACTCTTATATAAATATACAGGAGCACTTGGTCCAGTTCTGAAGCGGTTTTACCATCAGTTTAGGGGTAGAAACAGATAAAAAGCTATACAAATACCATGCATTTACCTCTCCAACCCAGACTTTGAGGTGTTTCTGGAGTTTCAGAAACAGATTCTAGGTGAGCTGGAGAAACCAAAGGAAATTTCAGAGAGAAAAATGTTAAGGCATCTGGGCTTTTGAAGCAGATGGCAAAGGAGGACAGGTTTACAGAGAAATGAAGAAGCTGTTTGGCCAAAAGAAAAGGGCACATTTAAATGAAATACATTTTTAAGCTCATCAGGTAACCCACCATCCCCATATAGGCTTTCCCAGAAATTCTATTCTGCCTACTATTCCTCTCTAATAGACTAAGCATGTGCATCATCTCCCCATCTACTGAGTCCTATTGATATATCGATATGACAGAAAAAAATGTTTTCTTGACCAAGTCAAATATAAGAAAAGGAGCCAACTGTCATCAGAAATATTAAGGAAATCCCAAAAAATATAGAGCTGCTAAGATAAGATCAATAAAGAATAAGAGTTGAGAAAACTCTTGCCCAAAAGACAGAGTGGTCCTTCCCAAGAAAACAACAGAGCCTGAGTGGGCAAACAGTTCATCATCAAGGTAATAAACTACAAAACAAGAATAGGAATCATAATGTTAATCAGACCTTTGCTCTGTCCCCAGGCTTATAGAGCTTATGAGACTAGCAGCAGCATTTTATGCCCCTAAGGTAAAGCATAACAACTTCTCCCTGGGAATAAAAGGAATGTGACTGGGAAAGCAAGTTAGTGTAGGAAGTAGGTAGGGCCTGAAAGAGTTTGAATAAATGACTGTAGACTTGCACATTAGACCAGATGGAGGGGAGATATAGAAGGTATTAGTTCCACCTAGGCATGAAATAAAAGAGTGCTAACCCAGAGTAAATTTCTATTACTTTGGAAATTGTCAGGGTGAGGGTCCCCAACCTACTCAATTCATCCTTGTTCAAGGATTCTATGGAAAAAATCTGCCTAGCCACCCACCTTTATTGGAGCCCAAAGACCTTCACGGTAGACACCTATTGAGGAAACAGACATTTTAAAACTGCAGAGTTTTTAAATAAGCTCTCCATATGAATCAAACCACTCCTTCATTTACAATGAGGATCACAAGACATTTGACAAAATTGATTTTCATTAAAAAGATGAACTAACATGACATCAAAAGAAATAGAAATGATTAAGGAAAATGAAAGCAATTTTTAAAATGTTCTAATATGTGCTTTCAGAGACATCAGAGTTGAATACACACCAAAATAAATGAATAAATAAATTGTAATTGCTATGAAATCATATTGCAAGAAAAATTCCTGGAACTGAAAAAAGATTACCAAAAAAAAATTTTTTAATCAACGTATGGAATAGGAATTAACAGTTGAAGATTGGATAGATAGGGTAAGTCCCCCTTAAAAAAAGCAAAAAACAGGGGTATTCACTTTCGAATGTCCCCTCTCTGTAAAGAGAGCTTTCTTACTATTCTTCCTTTCTAATTTTATATTCTAATAAGCTTTTGCCTACTGCTCAAAAAAATAAAATAAAAAATAAAAAGAGCAAAAAATGAAAAGAGATAGAAAACATGAGGCTGTGGAAGACAGAGCCTGGAAGTCTACATATATCTAATGAAATTCTAAAAGTAAAAATTAAAGAAGAGAAAGTAGTCAAATAAATAACGGGGTTGGGGGGTAAAAATCCCAGAGGTAAATAAATCTTTATAATGAAAAGACCTACCAAATTAAAAGCAAAATGAATAGGAACAGCATACATCTAAACAAAGTTCTGAGAAATTTCAGAACTATAAGAGTAAAGACAAAGTCCTAAAAATTATCTTAAAGAAGAAAGGTAACCTACAAAGTAACAAGATCACAATGACAGCATACTTCAATAGCCATTCCCTTAAAGTTGTGAGGGAAGTGTTTGAAATTGAAATTCTATACCCAGCCAAACTATCAGTCAACTGGGAACTCAAACTCAAGACATTTTTAAGACATACAAAGGCTTTTAAATGTTATGCCCTTATATTCCATTTGAAAAAAATTCCTAATGAGAGGTTCCAGTAAAATAAAAATGTAATGTAAGAAGAAAATGAGATAAGATAAACATATGAAGAGAAAACAGCTGAGCATGGCCCAGAAGGAAAGACAGCTCCAAAGAAATCAAGAGAGAAACCTCTGGTCCCTGTGGCTTAGGATCTCTTGTGAGTGATTTAGGATTACATTTCCTTCCCTTTGGATCCAGTTACCTAACAGTTGAGTTATGTAAATATTATTATTCTTTGGTTAATATCTAGAATTAACTTGTAGGTAAAGCACTATTAAAGACAATTACAGTGACAGAACAGAAAGTAGATATTGTAAAACTTGACATCATAAAAATAAATACAACAAAGATCAGGAGACGGTAGATGTAGAAGTAAATGTAAGTGTACCAAATAGTGGGAATTCCATATATAATAACTAAACGTAAGCTGACAAACAGAAAAGAGAGAATCTGTAAATGCATAAAGCTAACCATTAGAATTATGTATCTCAGGAGGTAAAGAAGAGAGGAAAGGTAGACAACACTAAAAATAAGCAAATACCTCAAATTTACATAATAGAATGTCAAGAGAGACTTTCAAAACATAAAATCCTGCTATTTAGAATTTCCACGGTGGCCACAGAAAAACTAAAATCAAAAATTTTAATTTCAGAGAAATACATACAAAAGGTATGGGGAGTGGGTCACGTAGAACAAAGATTTTTGCTTTTCATTTTAAACTTGGGTAGTTTGAATGATTTCTCTGTTTGCTATATGCAGGTTTTATTTTAGTTTTTAAATTAATGTTTAAAATTTTAGAGGAAAAAAGTTGTATTCCCCCAGTCTGTCAAATGAGTAGTGCCTCCAAGGTAAGCTGGGTTATTTGGGGTATTAGGAATTTAACATAGCAGCTAAGGCTGAGAAGTAAGGCTAGGGATCCCAGATTTGAAGTTCAAAAATGTTAGACGTAAGATACACAACGGGGCCAGATCAAGACTGAAACGGAATGTAAAGAAATAAACACAAAAAATCACTAATTCACTCATTCATTTCTTCACACCCTCATTCCCCATTTATTTTTTTGGACTCTTTTCCCAACTTATAGATCATTCCCTCTCTCATTCACTCATTCAGTGGTTACTCAGAAAATATAAAGAAAGCTCTCTGCCTTCAAGGTGTTTAAAAATCTACCTGGAAATAGAGCAGTAACCTAATTACGCTTTGAAAGCTCAGAGTCATTCTGAGGAGATACATCAGCATGGGCTAATGGCTCATGAATGGCGACAAACATACTGGGTCTTGACGAATGAATAAGCTCCAACCCAGAGGAAGCAATTTGTGCTTACTTCATTTTATGTTTCATACTCCTAAAGTTTCATGCCACCCCTTAAGACACTGAGAAGAGGGACCATGAGTAAACCTTCTTCAAACCACAGTTAAGAATCCATAGATCCAAAACAGAGCAGGCAATTAGTCCACAGAAGAAAACAAGACTTCTTTGAACCATGAAGAAACTTCCATTACCCACTGAAGTACTTGCTTAACCTGGGTCCGGGCCCTCCTAAGGGGGATGAATTGCTGAGTATGATAAACATCCATCCCAGTTTTCCCAGAACTGTCCTGATTTTAGCACTGAGAGTCCTGTGCCCCAACCCAGTCCTAGGCAAACTGGGACAGTAGTCACCCTTGAGTCAGCACTAAGTTCTCAGCACTTTCACAGACTTAGGTCATTTGATTTATACAATAAATTTTGCTGAGATTCAAGATATTTGTATCTCCATTTTCTAGATGACAAAACTGAGGCAGTAAGAGGTCCAATGATTGCTAAAGGTTATATAAAGAAAGTAGCAAAACCAGGATTCAATCCCAGATCTGTTTGCTTTCATCGAGGGTGACCTCCAACAAGCCCACTCCACGCCCAGTGTTTCTCTGCACAGATGGACATGAGAACAGAGGCAGTGGGGCAGGCACACTGAAGAATTCAGATTCTCTGCACACAGAGTGACGGAAAAGGGAACAGTAGACCTTGAATTCATTGGTGACCTCCTCTAACCCACTGAGCTAGGCAGCCCAGTTATAAGGAGGAAGAGGAAGCAACATCTACATGGAGTATTCAAGATCTCAGAGAACTGTTGGCAGGTTCTCATGACATTTCCATTTAATAAGATAGTTTTTCCCTAAATTGAGATAATTAGCTTGGCTCCCTATTTTCTATAGTGTATACAGTATGTCATTCCTTGATACTAATAATAGTAATAATAATAATGAAAATAATGTACCACTTCAGTAGGTCACTATAGATTTGGGTTTTGTTTTAGGTACAGAGTCTGTAAAATAAAGAAAAAGAAGAAAGCTGGGAAAAATGAGGCAAGAGGGAAGAAGAGAGTGACAGAAATACTGGGAAAGGTAGACAAAGGAAGGAAAGGACGAACAAGAGCTAGACCTGCATGGTGAGAAACGAGAACAGATAAATGAAAAACGACAGCACGGAAAGTCATGGAGAGCTCAATTAATTAGTTATTGTCCATTTCCTTGAGAGATCTCTAACAAATCTGTCCTTGTCAGTGACAGGAAATCTTTTTGAATTCTTTGTAAAGGATATTAATGGTGGTGGTAAGCTTTAGCACCCCAACACGGTGACGGTGATGCAGAAAGGTGGTGGGAGTCCTGTAGGTCAGACCAGGCACTGGCCTTGGTGCAGGAGCAACCCCTCTCCACTGCACACAAAGAGCACTTCTCCAGCCTACAGACTGTCAACCTTCTCTCCTTGACTGGTACATCAGGAGGCTGACATTTAATACCCTAAGGATATAGATGTTTGAAAGCTGGTTATTGTAACAAAGGAAGCCATCCAAACTCTGCAAGACCAAATGGATCAGATAAAGCTGACACAGAGATAAATCTGTTTTACATCCATTCTTACACAAGTTTTGCTAATCTATGTAGTTATAGCTTTCCCACTGAAGGGGAGAAAATAACCCACCACATGTCGGCAAGTCCACATCACGTTCCTATTTTTAATCTCCAAGGTATAACAATCTAGGCAAAGACCATTTTTATGCTGACTTTTGCATGAACTCCATTAACGTAGGATGACACAGGAAGAAAATGAGAAAGGAGGATAAGAGAGAGTAGGGAGGGGGATAAAGAGAAGGGGAGAGGATTTCATCTTGAATGGCGGTATAAATGCAGATCTTTTTTTCTAAATGAATGAATTCTGCTCCATCATTGACACAGGATCGCTTCTCTCCCAGTCAGTCAGACACCTACTCTTCATTAGCCAGTATTTATGCTGCCAGATTGGACTTTCATATGGGAGCCTGAAGCACGGATGGTACAGATGGCAGGAAAGCTCTCATGAGATTGATAACGATGAAGAAAGATGCCACATTAAGTCAGAAGGTGCCACTGTTAACATCCCAGCTCAGAGGAGAATATTTCTAGCTAGCACTCCCCTCCAAGGGCTGTTTTTCTTCTGGCTTCAAGGAAAATGCATTCCCCTCCCCAAAAGCTCTCGGCCCCACCCTCTTGCTGGCAAGTGAGTGCTACATTTGCTTTAGTCTCTTTTGTGTGTCTACTCATTTTGCCGCAAATACTTAACCTTTACTTTCCAAAGGTGGTTGGGATCCTAGCATTGCAGGGGAACTGGGGGGAGAGGTGAGGGAGGGAGAAGGCATTTTAGTCCACACTTCCTTTAACAAAGGCACCACTATAAGAGGTTCTGTGCAGGAAACCTGAATGGTATTTATTGTTTCCATTCGGGCCTTCATTGCATCTGCTGCCTTTCAGAGACAGACGCTGCGTTCATAAAACCAGGGCCCTGTCTCAAAAGCCTTGGAGAAAAGGCAATCTCTAGGGTGCAGGATTGAGGGTTTAATGGGAAAGTCAACACCACTGGAAGATGTGCATGGCCAGGCATCTGCTGCTGGGATGGAGGAAGAGAGCCTTCTAACTACCCATTCTCAGGGGAGGGACTAGGATTCATTTGTACCTTCAGCTGCCGGCCAGACAAGGTGCTTCTTCAAGAAAAACACAGGTCCTCATCTATGAGGTTTGAGCTTTTCCACTGTAAAGATTTATAAAATACACCCCATTTCAGCAACAAAGACCAACATCTTGTCCCAATTTTTAACCTCCATGGTCCTGATCATTGATTTTTATCTCACCAGAAATGTATCTTTGGCCTCAAAGCAAGGAATGAGTTCTCTGGTTCCTCCTGACATCCCAGCCTCCCTAGATGGCAACCTGACACCAGGCCAAGAAATAAGTCTGAGGGAAAGTTCTCCAGCCAGCAGTGCAATCAGGGAACATTTCCCCTGTTTCAAAGAGTTACCCAGAAACCAAACCAACAGGCAAAATGTGACATAATGGGTCTTGCAAACTTAGCAAGTTTGGAAAAATTTGGCAGCCCTTGCCCAACCAGAGTGACACAGTATCAGAGTCCAATCTAGAAAACACAGGCTGGGAAACAAAGGGAGGCCACATCAAGGGCCCCCTGTGCAGCAATCACAAATTCATGTCGCTGTGTAAGCATTTAATTAGCTTCCCCGGTTTATAGAAACCCTGGTCAATTTAAGACACTCTAGGCGGCTCCTCCCAGACCACGCCAACCCCCCTGGAAGCTTGGACCTAGCATGCCTACTGCCTGGGAAGGAGATTTGGAGAGTCTTAATTGAAGGGAATTCCTATTTTTATGTCTATATGATGTACCATCAGCATTTCCTCCCCTACAAAAATACACAGAGGGGCAACTAGTCCAAATAACTGGTTTAAATCTGTAAATTACAGCACTGCTTCAAGGAACTTTTAAGGTCGTTTTGTGTCTATGGAAAAGTTAGATGGCATCATAAAATTTTTAGAGCTAATGTAATCTTTATACAGTGAATTCATCTCAACTGATGAGATGTATTTGAGGCCCTACCTTCCCTCCCTTTCTCTTGACTGTCCTTGAGTCCTGAGAGAGAATTACTGCTCCAGTAGCATCATGACCTGACTACACAAAATCTTCCTCCCTCTAGGAATCCAGGTTTCAGGACCTAAGTCTTCATTTCACTCCCCTCCACCAAGAGAAGAAGGCATTGCTAAATATGGTTAATTTTCTGAGTTGGTCGCATTTCTGCTGTGGTGTCTGATCCTCTCTTACTTCTCCTGTGTGTATTTCTTCTTGGAGCTTCGGTCTTCAGTGACCTTCTCGTACTGTTTCATTAAATGCCCTCCGCCTCGGTAAATTACAGTACTTTGAAGCCTTGGAGTTTAGCATATAAAAAAGCAAGAGCCTCTGTATACTGCCCTGGGATAAGGTGTGATGAAAATCCCATACAAGCTGAACTGTACTTCCTAATCAAATGGGTGTAACAGATGGCTGCTGGAGCAAACCATCACAATGGAAATATCTGCAGTTCTCATGGTAACGGAATCTGCCAGGTCTGAGGGATTTGCTGTTTTTCAGGACATCTGAGCTGCAATCTCTTTCGAGCTGTCTAGCAGTCTCCGTCTCGCTCTCTCTCACTCTCTCAGCATGATGGAGATAGAGTTGAAAGGTGGAGCCCGATTTTGCATTCCAGCTGTGATTAAAGACACAGGCACACATCCTGGGAGATAATGCGCTGCATATTCATTATGCTATCTAGAACCTTTTTAGCTACTGGGACACGACTGTCATACAATTACAATATGCCTTCTTCAGGAGTAAAGGGGGGTTGGGATGGAGAAGATCAGAGAACAACAGAGAGGGAGAATACGAGGAATTAAGATGCATGAGACGTATCTTGTAATAAAGATATGGAGCAATATTAAAACTAGCAGTTGTTTCCATTTCATGGCAACATGTCAAGATGACTTAACATAGAAGGATAAAACATCTGGCCTGGGGGAAAATAATACATGATGTCGAATTTCCAAATCATAACAGACTATGTGGAAGAAAAATAACAGATAAGCAACTGTGTACCTTCCCAATAAGTGAAAGCATGTGGAAGATTTCCTTATACTCTGCAATCGGAAAAGGAGAGCCATCTCATAAGGTGGAGGTTAGTATATAGACACTGAGCTTTCATTATAAATTGAAGGTTTGGGTTTAAACCCGCAGGACTACATTACAAAGGGTTTTTTATTATTTTTTTCCTCATACTATTCAGAACTTTCGTATTTTACAGCAGTGTTCGGAAAGGGGGGAAATAATCAGTCACAATTCTATTTTATTAAAGTCTTTTCCTCCAAATCCCTATCGATTTAAAGAAATAAGGAAAAGTATACTGTCTTCTTTGCTATAGTACCTGCTAGCAAACACACACGTGCATACGCACACACACACATGCACACACACACACACACACAGGGTTGATTCACAGCTGCCTGGTCCCTTGGGTATTTGAGCTTGAAGATCAGACAACATATAAGAATTCAGCCATGACTCAAAATGGAAACAAAGAAGGCCATTCTTAGCAGACCCGGCAATGTGAAATGAAAAACTACAGGCTGTAGGCTGGAGCCCCCTAGCACGCTTACCCACCCCATTGTCCTTGAGGGCACTACTGTTAAATACATATGACAGCCAAAGAGATGAGGAGAATAGTTTCCAGAAAGCAATGATTGGATCTCCCTTTTCATGAGGTAGAATAGGCAGAACTATGTAAGCCTCTAAGTAGCACTTGAGAACAGGTCCTGTAAGGCAGCATTGTCTCCCTCTCGTATGGTGCCTGAAGAACATATTATATTATATAACCTTTCTCCAAGCCCGCCCTGCTCTGACAGAGACCCTCTTCCTTTAGAACCCTGTTAATAACAACTTGTGGATGACAATCTCCGTCTTAACAAGCCGGATTAGTTAGTTTAAAGCAATGAACTGAGGCCATTTGTGCAGATGCTAATCAAAAAAGAAAAAAGGGGAAAAATTATAAAAGACCCATGTGCCTCCATCTCTTGTAAGCACAATATAGATAAAGAGAAGGGTGTCCCAGGGCCACATCTGTGAGCTGACCTCTAAGACACGCAAAGGTCTTTGGGGCTTGGGGGTTATAAAAGGAGGGAAGAGGGTTTATATCAGGCCAGTAGCAGACAACAGTGACTCTGGAAGGTCAGTTATCAGGGAACTGTCTGAAGCCTTTTTTTCTTAGAAATTGTTCTCTAGTTGCATCCCACAAGGTCTTTGCTTTTTCATAGACACTTCTCTAGCACAGAGCCCAGCACATGGCAAAGATATACATTAAATGTTGGATGGATGGAGGGCCAATGGACAGAGGAATACCAGTATACAAGGAAAGATTCAAAATGTCAAAATGCCAGAACAAACAAATCCCACCAATCTCTTTCCACTCCACACCAAGAACATAAAATTGTATTAAACATAATAGCACATTTGGAAAAATACTCAGTCTTCAGAGATCGATGGCTACATTGATTATTAACATTCAACCATGACTGGCACTTTAAGATACACACACAAAAAGGAAAAGCTACTCAGCTGATGATTCAGACTCAGAATATCACAGAAAATTTAAGCCCATTAAAAAAAAATAATCTGTCACTTCATCAGCTTCTCTGACAGATCGTTTTTTTTTTTCTATACCACAACTAGGAAACTGACTCACGAAGGAAGGAATGCTGAGTTTCCTTTAAAAAGTCTGAAAATAACATAATATACACCCTATTACATATTGGATCTGAGTGTGCCATCAGCGTGAGAGAGAAAAACAAATTGTGAGGGAGAACAGCATCTCTCACATTACACACACACACTAAGTTTCCACTGGCTTCTAAAATTTTTACTGCCCTTCGGAGTACATGTTGTTGTTTTAGGAATTCTCTAAACCAAATGTTTGCTGGAATGCTAACCTCCTAAGAAGCTCAGGATGTCCTGCCGAGATCATTCAGTTAGAAGACATTCAACTGTCCTACACGTTAGAGGAGATTAAGTTTGAGATTTGAAATTATTCTTAAAGAGTAAAACACAAAAGTTGCTTCTCTGAGCAACATTCATCTCTAACACTCATCACAAAAGGTATTTTTACACAAGAAGTTTGTAATCTACCTCAAAAAGATACAGATGTAACTCCAAAATGCTTCTTCTATAATTTATAGATATTTCAAATAAAAAAATTAAGCCTTTTATATATATTCAGCCCCTATGGCCTCTCAGCCACAGAGGGTGTTGGGGGCTGGGGGGCGGGGGGTTGTTTTGGTATACTGCCAATGATTGTCGCATTTTCTTGCATCCCTGTCACCTGGAGCTGAAGAATGGAATTTTCTGGTTGCTATTCCAAGTTTTAGAATCAAATTTGTTTCAGACCTTACCTAATTCCCTTATGTTTCAAAGCCCATGTAGGACAGTTAGACCTGTTCTTTCAGAGAAGCCCACTTTCTCCAGAGCAGATCCTCACTCATTGAACTGGAATATTTTATTGCAATGGAGTTTGAGGCTACACCTACTGCACATGACACACTTTGCAAAGGCCCCAGGGGACTACAAATAGGAGCCAGTACCTTCTTGTCCTCAAGGAGTTTACAATCAAGCTGGGACAGTTAAGATTACCAATGGTTACAATGTAAGGCAGGACAACATGACATCATAAAAGCAGCATAACCCAAGCACTCTGCAGAGTCAAAGAGGGTTTATAAAAGGCTCTAAGAAAAAGGAAAATTTGATGAGCCTTGAAGGGTTATATTTAAGATTTTAACAGGAGCATGGATGAGGATGTTCCAAATGCAGGACATACCATGAGCACTGGTACAGAAAAGTATGCATACTAATTTGGTCACACTGGAGAGACTTGTTTGTCTGCAAAGAGGAAGACAGAGGGAAATTTAGGGGCAGGGGCAAGGGGAGGGCATGTTAGAGGAGATAATATCTGATCCCAGGAGCATGGGGGAATTACTGACCATTTTTGAGCAAAGCAGGATCCTAACTGGAAATCGCAGCCTCACTAGGCTCATGAAGCACCTTGCTTTGTAAGAATTCCAAGGACACTCTAAGCAATTAATGGTCCCAAGGGGCCATTACCATCAGGAAATCCAGGGGGCACCCACTTTGCATGAAGCATACTTTCTGAAAGTATGAACCTTTAAGAGTCAAAATAAAAAGTTCGAAAGCCTGTCCTCTTCTGTATGTCTTTGGAAATAAATAAACCTTTCTATTTCAATATTTGGCATCGTGACAAGACCTAAGAGGAACTAGAGAGATAATTAATAAGGGCATGAGGGGAAAGTGCAATTAAAAATGGCAAAGACTACTCCATAAATAAGTGCTTCATACTGAGAAAGATTATTACTGCGATCTCCAGCTTCAAACCTGAAATCAAATCACTCTGAATGGATAATTTGAGCATTATTGGGGGGGGGGGGGGGGGAGCCATGATGGTTCCTTGCCTCTAAATTACAGGAGAAACAAGATTTTATTCTGACCTCACCTTTCTGTCAGTTTAGATCAACAAAATAATCACAGCTTAGTCCCAGTTGGCATAACTCTCCATAACCTCAAGTTTTAATGTCATCCTTCAGTTTCTTAGCCAAGAGAGGAGGTTAGATTGAGAATACCTCAAGAAGAGTCTTTCCCAGAGAACTTAAAAAAAAGTTTCCTAGGAAACGAGGAAGGCAAACTCCCTTTATCTGAATAAGGCCCTTTGTCAGAAATAAAATCTAGCCGGAGCAAATCTGAAAGCTCAAGCCCCATCAGGCCTGGAGATGTTTGAAACCTCTGGCCCAGTTTAGAGTCTGCTTAAAGATGTTTCCCATCTAAAAAGCAGTCCACACGTTTGTCACTCATTGGAGAACTTGTGGCTTCTGCCTTTTTGAACAGAATGATTCAAAACTGAATCATTTCCTGCAATTTAATTTCATAGCTGAATGCAAAGTATAAGAAGATAAGGTCACAGGAACACGGATCTATCTCCAGAAAACGATCACACTCCCTGGGCTGCTGTAAGTGGAGATTTAATTGGACACAGTAGGTTTTGCTATTGTTGCAACATGGAAATAAATTATTTTATTTAAACAGCCAATGGCCACAGCCAGCTCAACAGCCACAATGGTCAGAAAAATATTGGACTTCCAATTATTGCTTGATGGAGACAAGTGCTTGCACTGATTTCAGATGGTTATGAATTGCTCTGTGATTTTATCAACATCATCAACACCATCCTGCCTTGTTTTTGTCTAGTAATCTTAGGAAAGGACAATGACCAGAGAGGAAAACCACTGTTCATGTTCTCATTACCTCCAGTCAAGAAAGTCCATTGAAATAAAAATGAGTTGGGGCACCTGGGTGGCTCAGTCAATTAAGTATCCAACTTTGGCTCAGATCATCTCACAGTTTTTGAGTTTGAGCCCTGCATTGGGCTCTGTGCTGACAGCTCAGAGCCTGGATCCTGCTCCAGATTCTGTGCCTCCTCTCTCTGCCCCTCCCCCACTTGCTCGTGTGTGTGTGTGTGTGTGTGTGTGTGTGTGTGTGTGCGCGCGCGCGCGCGCGCGCGCGCGCGCGCGCACGCATTCTCTCTCCCCCCCCCACAAAATAAACAAACATTAAAAAAAAAGAGAGAAGAAATAAAAATGAGCAGCTCTTGACTATCACGGCTGCTCAAAAACACTTGGCTCCCCTTCCTTCACGTCAGGCATTGACAAATTACACCCATGATCCAAATCTAGCTTACTACTTATTTTTGTTAATAAAGCTTTATTGAAAGATAACCACACTCATTCATTTACGTATTGTCTGTGGCTGCTTTTGCACTGTAAAGACAGTTCAGTAGTTAATGATAGAGACCCACGTGGCCTGCAGAGCTTAGAATATTTGCTAGTTAACCCCTCAGTTTACAAATCCCTGCTTTAAAAGACCACCATCATTATCATCATCATCCCTTCCATTTGCAGAGGGCATGGGATGCCAGAGGGTTTTTAATACACTTTGCTTGATCACACCTTTCCGACGCACAGATGGAGACAAATGCGGTGCCCAAAGACACCTCAGACCAGTGTCATTTCTCTATGAGAGATTCTGACTTGGCACTGCCTCCTCATGGGACGCTTGGAGTAAGGATGTTGCTTCGTGCGTGAGGAGTGAGGACCAGTGCTCCTGGCTTTCAACAAGATTAAAAGACAATGGGCTTGACCCATAAATTGGGGTGATCCATCAGAAAGTGGTGGTGAGGTTGTTAGACTTGGAAATTGCTTATTAAACCACCGTATGTTAATATATTTATATTACATATACATATGTAGCATGATATTCTCATCCATCTGGAGTGGAAATATGTAAATGAAGAAACATAAAAGTTGAGAACATTAACCTAATTGGACTCTTAGAAACTACAGTAGCAGAATGGTATATTAAAAATAATTTAGAGTTCAAATTGAAACCTGAGTTCAAATCCAGACACCCATTAACTATCCATCTCTGGGAAAATTTCTTACCCTAAGCTTTAATATCTTCATCTGCAAAATAAAAGTGTTAACAGATACACTTTTCAGGGTTGCAGTAAGAACTGAATGAGATAATTCCTGAAAGATGCCTGGCACATTGCAGTAAATGCTCACGAAATGGCAAAGGTAATGATCATTACTGTGTTTGGCTTCAACTAAGAAGGCAGGAGAGTTCTTTCCCAAGGCTGATTTAAATTTCCTTAGTAAATAGGGCTAATACTCCCAAAATGATTTAAATCTGTATTCAACTTGCTTCTAATATTATGCTTAAAAATATTATACCTTTTATTTTCACATTGCTTCTATTCCCAAAGCTTTTTCAAATGAACTCAGTCTCTCTCCGTGTCTATGGTATAAGGCCCATTTTACAGATGAAGAAAGTAGTTATACCTAGCGTCCTGCAGTTAATGAATTAAGCTGAGACGCTGTCTCATCTGCCTTATGGCCCAGAGCACTTAGTATTACCTTGGACTTTATGTAATGGTTTTTTTAAAAGTCAAGCTCAACATCCACAGGAAGGCAAAGGCTCCAGTTAGAAAGCTACACTTGAAAGAATGAGAGCAAGGGCAGAAGGCCCTGGAGAAACGAAGATCCTCAAGAGAGCAAGAATCTAACCAAAGGATGATTCTGCTTCAGAATTCAGACAAATGCAGTGTGCCTTTAAAAAGGACCATGTCTATACTTCTATATTGCTTACTATCTGAAGCTAAGCCAGAGGGATGTACATAGTGAGATCTTTGTCTCATTTCAGGAAGGATACAGGATAAAGATTCTGTGCCAGTAATCTTCCTTGGATTAATGGTTTCTCTTTTATCTTCTGTATTTCTGCTCAGATGTCTTTTCTCTGAATGAGTCAGAGGAATGCAAATGCTGGGCGCAGTCCGCCTGAAATATTTAAATCTAGTTTTGCAATGTTTTGCAGGTTTGGAGAGGAAAATTACACACACACACACACACACACACACACACACACACACACACACGATGAAGGAATGGCAGATGAGAATTACAGATATATCAGCCAGCGATACAAAAATGTGGTATTTCAATTTGACAACAAACTCATTTTTCTTTTTCCATTTCTTTGTTTCTCCAGATCAACATTTAGATGCTTGATGTGAGTGGAAGGAATCTGCAACATTCTTTTGTGAGACTCGGAATCTCATCAAGAATGTATCTGACTACACGGAAAACTGATTTTCTTTTGGCTTCTAAATGACAAGCCTTCATTATGCAATGAGCATGTCCCTGGAGAAAGCACTCTCTACACACTGATAGAAAGAAGTTGGGACAGGTTGGGTGGTTGGGCATGATTTGTGTGCATTTTCCTGATCCTTTTTTTTTTTTTTAATACACTCTGAACTCTTTATTTTCATGTTCAGTCATAGACTTGCAGGCAGTGTCTCACTATTGTGACTAAGAGAGCTTCCTCTAAAAGGAAACCTGAATGGCATTAATATTCAAATCCTCTGGCTTGGTCTGCAGTGGCCTGATGGAGCTTGCACAGAGCTCCTGTGCCGCAAGGGAACAAATCTTGGGAAATGCAGCTGAGTAAATTGGGATTTAGCTTCCGTCCCCATGTGCAGTACTTAACACGAAACCCTTATAATGAAAGGTCTCCTCCAAAGGCTTTTATTGCTGCAAGAAAGAGTTCCTACCATGTGAACCCAAGGACAGAGGGAGGCTTTCTTATTTTCCTTTCCACCTCATGTGAAAGAATAATCTCATGCCTTCAGGACAAAGGCTTCTTTAAACAACAAAGTAAAATGCTTTCAACGTCCATGAGCATCTCCCAACATCAATGAGATGGCTATTCACAGATGAAAGGGGGGGGTTGGGAGGGAATGTTAGGCATGAACAATTGGTCAATACGGCATTACCCTCGAAAACCAGAAAGCCAGAATTTGAAATGTGAAACATCTCCTACTCCTATTAAATTAGGATTGATGAGTTCCCAGGGATATTCAACTTCCTTTGACTTTACTTAAATGATTTATAACCCTTCTGCATCATGGTTTCTAAATCTCCTCCAAGCATGCACCTGAACTAAGGTTGCGAAGGCTTGGCACAAGTGCACAAAATCATACTTTTTCTCAAAATATTTTCCTAAATTGGTCTGTGGAGTCCAATTCTGCATCCACAAAGCATCTAGAATGTGTCAGGTGCTATCTAGGTACCAGGGATCAGAGATGAGGAAGGCATGGCCCTTGCCCCCAAAGAGCTCATGTCCAGTAGAGAGAGAAACCAATACCTGGACTGTAATACAACAAGAGCTAGAGCAGAGATAACTAAAGAGAAGGGACCACCCAGAAGGAAAGGTATCCTTTTTTTTTTTTTTTTTTTTTTTTTTTTTTTAAGATTTCTTTCTTTAAAGGTCATTTGAGTTAAGGCTTAAAGATATTAACCATCGGAGAGGTGGACAAAAGAAACAGGCCTAGAGTGAAGTCACAATCTCTAGACAAGCAAATAAATATAGCTTGAAATACAACTACCTCCAGGAACACAAAAGTATGTTGACTTTGCCAAGTCAGATTTGTTGGGTTTCTATTATCCATGCTTTCTATTGATCAAGAATTGATTTATGTCACCCAAGGGCCGACTTCAGAAGGTTACATGTTATGAGAAAGGTCAGACTTCAGTCTCTCCAAGTGAGATTTTAGTGGGCACAGCTTCTGCCCGGCCGCCATCTCTCCAATTCATTCCCTCTCCAGAAAACCGCTCAAAGAATAAAATTCTCAGAGGTCTCTGGCAGCTGCAAACATGAATACAGGTCCTCTTTGGACCCCATTCAGTCCATCGGTGAACTACCAATTCTCGGTATCCAAACGAGAAGTCAGAGGCAGGGCAAAGTACCCAGGTCGCAAGAAAAAGCCCCTTTTTCAAAGAGGTTCAACCAGTCTCTGACTAGCATGAGGATACATCCTGCCTGGCACAAGCATGCAAACCACACTGTGAAACAACTAGCCACTTATGTTCCCTTAGATAGACTTCAAACGCTTCACTCATCCTATGTGTGTTCTCCAGAACTGGATAATCAAGGTATATATTAGAGATCATATATGTGTGTGTGTGCATATATATAAGAATCTATATACATACAGAAGAAATATAGAAGAATCTCAGTTTCAGTGGCTATAACTTACCCACAGAGTCCTCTTAGTGAATCAAAATGTGGTTCACCAAAATGCCTTTGCTCTCCTAACACCAGAATTCAAACCAAGATCTACAAAGAGAGAGATTTTATATCTAAAGACACATCCCAGCCCACCAAATTAACTCTCTCTGGCAGGGGGAAGCAGGTTGCTGAGAAGGGTTTTTTAAATGCTCATTTAAATGAGACGCAGACTAATTTACTCTCTTAAATGATTTCGAGGTACTGAATGGCAAAATGTGAAAAATGACTAAGTCCACTCATGCATCAGACAGGATAATTCTGGCAAAGTTGGTGCTGACAGCATTAAAAAACAATGATGGAAGAGTCTGGCCTTGTTGTTGTCATTTTAATTGTCACTGTGAGTGACGAAAAATGCATTTCCTTCTCCAACATACTTATCTCCCAGCTTTGTAATACCTTAACTGGGCCTGTGTCACTTGAGAGTGTGATAAAAAATAAAAAGGAAAAGAAGTGGGTGTGTGAACATGTGAGAGAAAGAGGGAAAGGGATAGATAGAGAGGAAGAGCAAAGGGGCGAGGACAGAGACAGAAAGAGACCAAGTGAGAGAATCAGAAAAACAAGGAGACAAAGACAGAGAGAAAAATGATAGACAAACAAGGATTCTTTCAGATGGCTCTTCCTGAATATCAAACAAAGAACACTGTTAGTAATCTCATGGAAAAGGCTAGTTTTTGCAAATCAAGAAACCTGCAATGTTTCCAAGATCCACTCTGAGTTTTCAGGCAAGATAGCCCAGAATTTCTTGTTAAAAGCTTAAGGGCTCAATTTATGCTAAGCATTCAAGGAAATGTCTCATCCAAACAGGATATCGTTTTTCATATTAAAGAAGCAAACCGATCTCAGAGCATAAATGTTATTATTCACAGTCGCAAAGGAAAATGGCATTTACTTTCTCTTTCTTCATAGGGATGGAAGGAGGAGGCTCTCCCTTCTTTGGGGCCAGAAGAAGGTTCAGAAATCCTATTTCTTCTCCTAAAAGAAATATATTTATGTCTCCCAACCCCAATAGGTAAGTCCACAAGCCTCCTCCATGGCATCAATTGCTTTCATGGGCCAGTATACAGTATGTGCATGTTGCTTTTCAAAATATGTTTGGGAGAAAGAATCAAAGCTAATTTCAGTGTGTGAAAAGCTAGCAGATTCCATTAGTGATTGTGACTTCACTTCAAAGTGATAAGGCTGCTGGATGCAGGTTCTCAGAACTGAATGTCCAAATGGGAATTTATGATGTAGAACTTCAGTTTTATCAACCATAGGCTTCAACACACACACAAAAGAAGAAATACATATTTTTTTCCCTCGCAGAAATTTTAAAGTTATCCCAGTGAACCAGTTGTGCATTCTTTTCTCATCTCCACCCCCATCATTTTTTCTTCTTCAAAACATGTTAGAATGAGGGAGGGAGTCATTGGGATCATTATTTCTGTTTTTCACATTGATGGATCTGAAAGAGTGCACTTTATGTGAACTCGCACTGCCCCTTCTACAGATGACCACAGCAAAATCCCAGAAGCAATTCAAATGGGAATAGACTATAGCCCACTTCTCTGAATTGCCTTTAAAATGTCTATATCTGGTAATATTCTTAATTATTTTGGTCCGAAGCCCCATGAAGTCATCTCACCTTTTGGAGAGCAAGCCCAACTAGAGCTTTGAAAAAGGTATGGTCAATGATACTTAATGGTTTTCATTACATTCAAGATGCACCCAGCCCATAAAGGAGCATAAGACTACCCATTATGTCCAAAGAAAAAAAATCGTATGTACTGTTAAATTCTATCAAAATGGAGCACACTTTATGAGAAAGTTTGTTATGAAACATTTAGTGTTTTCACCTATAAAACTGGGTGGTCTCCATTTAATGGTATGTAATTTTTGTTTTTTACAGGATAAGATTTACATTACTCAGAATATGAAGAGTTAACAGCTGGGCCCACTGGTTTCATTAAAAAAAAAAAAAAAAAAAAGTTGGGTTTCATGCCAATTAAACATGATCTCAGGCAGGGTAATAATACCTTTCCCTGTTTGAGGTCCAGGAAAAGGAAAGCAGAGTCACTGAGAGTGATACTGGAATCCCTCCTTGTTTGATTTGGCCACAAGTTCTTCAGCAGCTATTGTCCGCTATGTGTTCAGACACAAGTTGCTATGGTCAGTGGAAGAAAATACAAAGATACAGAGTGAAGCAAAAGATAACTAATGTTTACTGAGTGCCTACTAGATGTGCCAGGCACAGCTGATTATCTCTTTTAATCCTCACAGCTACCCTATGAGATAGATATTCCAATACCCATTTTACAGATGATAACACCGAAGCTCTAAGACTCGCCCACAATCTGATAAATGGTAGGTGGTGGAACTGAGAATAAACTCAGACTCATCCCATCTGATTCCAAAGCCCATGTTCCAAAAGGTTTTCTAGCAATGGTTTTCAAACTCTTTCAGTGTTTTAGTAGTTCCTCAAATGTTTGACTTTTAAATATATTTTAAAATATTTTAAAACTATAATAAAAAAACAAGAAGTATATTTAAGTGTTATATACTCAATGATAACCCTTTGGAGACTACCAGGATATTAACCAGTTTTCTCATTAGCTGACTTTAAGATAAAATGTTTACATAATTTAATATTTAAAATACATTCCTACCACTAAAATACTGCTTTTGTCAATTTCATATAGTGAATTTTGCATAGAATTTGCATAGAATAAAAAACAGGTTTGAAATTACTGCTTTAGGGCATACATTCTCAAGGGGGTTGGCAATATAACTCCCAAGGAATGAAATTTGGTTCTTGAGGACCAAAAAATCTCATGTACTACAGTGGGTTTTCCATTAATACATAAACAAGATCCAGTATTTCTGTGGTATTAAGATTTCATGGCAGGGGGGGGGGTGGGGGGATTAAGGGGAAAAAAAAGTCTCAAAAGATTCTTTATGGTAGAGATAATGAAAAAAAAGGTTGAGAAACACTGCTCTAGGGAATTAAAAATGTCAGAATTTGAAACAGAGAAGAGGGATGGCTTGGTCCTTACTCAGCCTGAGCAGCCCACCTAACTTGAATTCTAACTGTGGGGAGTTTTCCTTGGAGAATCAGCCTGGCTTGTTTGCAACTTTAGTATTTTTTTATCCATAAAAGACTTTTATGAGCTCCAATCCTTTGCTTCTGAGAGAAGACTCAGTGACCTGAGCCAGATCTCTCATTTCACAGAAGGTAAAACTGAGGTCTGGAAAAGAGAAGGATTTTCCCAAGGACACAGAACGATTTGAAGCAGTCAGAACTCAAAGCTGGAATGGCACCCTACATAGGATAGGCACTCAGAAAGTGGGGATAAATGAAGGGATGAATGACGTTAACAGATTTCATTGGGATGATCAGATATAAGAATTTTTTAAACCAACTGTATGCAGACTGCCCATTCCATTTCACCAGTTGATAGAGAAAAAGAAAAAAAAAGTGAAACGCACCACCTAAATGCCCCTGGTGATTGGAGACGTCTGGGAGTCACCTCCCACCTCACAGAGCCAGCTGAAATGGAACAGTGTTGGCAGACAACGCAAGTGAGTTCTTCCTCAAGCTGACCCAACCGCACATCTTTCCTTTGTTTGTTTGTTTGCTTTCTTTAAAGCTCTTACAATACTCCTAGCATAGTACCATCTGCTGAAGCGGGATGAACAGGTAGCTTTAAAATGATGATAGCTCTGGGAAATGATAATCACTAGGTCATAGAAAGCTGCACTGCAGTGTATAAATAAGATAAGTAAAAGTGCTGAGGACTGCATGTTTGCTTTAATAAAATGTGTTTTCCCTTTTTGTGAAGAATGCCTTTCTCGAATGCCTGGGGAGAGAAGCTGAACTATAGACCAGAAATACACAGACAGTTCCAGAATCTGGCAATGAGGGTGGGATCAGAGGGGAGAGGGATGAAATATTACTTACTTACTGAGACACAAAAGGAAAAGAGTTGGACCAGAGCCTTTGTGTTGAATTGCTGAAGCAATGGAATGAGATCAGAACTTCCAGGTCTAATTCCAAAGCTCCCTTTGGTAAAGGCAATATGCTGCAGTGAAAAGAGTAGAGGCTTGGGTTACAGCACAGCTCTCCATTCACTCTGTGACCTTGGGAAACTCAATCTCTCTGAATCTTGATTTTTCTCTTATGTGAAAAGAGGATAATATCTCACAGGGATGTCCTAAGTTTACATAGAAAAGGTACGCCAAGAACCAACCGTAATAACAGATATACCTTTGGCGTTAACTAAAGAATAGTAGTGATAAGGATGCATATGCTCAAGATGGTGATGGTGGTGGTGGAGGAGGAGGATGATGATGATGATGATGATGATGATTCACGGGCCTTTTCTAGAAAGTAGCTACATGGACACACTGAATCCTGAAGATCACAAGTAGCTTAGAAGTTACCATGCCCTGCGAGATACGCCATTGGAAAGCATAATTCACAGAGTAAAAATTCCCTCTACAAAGTATTTCGGTGAGCAAAGTATTTAAGTCTTAAAAATATGGGCAGCTTCTGAATTTTGCAAATATATTCTCTTATTGGGCTTTCTGCAAATACAAATCATTTTTACTGACATCCTTTCATATTATCTCCATACCAGCAATGTCAGGTTGCCAGGGAAGGTACAAGATGCCCATTTAATAGACGAGAAAACCTGAGGGCTCAGGAGGCTTTAGTCATTTGGTCACCAACCCAGTGTTGCACAGACAGCTGCTAACAAGTCCAAAAGCCTGGTTGTCTGCTTCCTGTCCCAATGGTACAGTGAGCCAACTATTTAAAAATGTCCACCTGGAAACAAATGAGGAACTTATCCAAGCCAAGTGCATTTGTGCTCTCTCTGCATCCTAATGTGTGGAACCTGTCCATCATCTGATTCCTTCCACCTGAATCAGCATGGCATTCTCTTTAGTCATCTACTTACTTCTGTGTCCCTCACTCCTGACCCAAAGTAGAAAATCCATGAGAGACTTAGGAAAGAAACTTTCCCCTTAAGAATCAATACTGTGAGAGGTCTATCAAACCAGATAGACACGCAAATGGCACCATCTTACCATTGTATGATTGCCAAGGGAACAAGACTAAGAAAGTTCTGTAAGTCTTTGCTGTACCCCAGGGTACTAGAGAGAACTGACTCAGTCAGCAAGATGTCAACCCTGCCAGGGGTACTCTCTTTCTCTACCTTCAAACATAACTCTGAGAATACACATGATGTATCCAGCTTTCTTCACTCCAGTTCCATCCTCTTTGAACTGTATCAGACCACCACCTATATCAATTAGAAATCTTTTGATGACCACAGCAGAAAATTCAATTCAAATCTTAAACAACAGAGTGATTTTTCTTTCTCTTCTCTCTTTTTGCCTTTGTCTGTTTACATAACTATACAGTTCAGAGAGAAGTCTGGTTTCATATCTCAGGGTAAAGTTCTCCCCACAAGGTGCCCCTTAACAACTACAGGTTCTTCTCTGGTGGTAGAGGACTCAGATCCTGACATTACCCAGCTTCCGTGAGAACTGCCTCTGCAGTTCCACTGCAGGTGGTGAGCTTCACTATGATTGGACTAGCTTAAATTATGTGCCCATCCCTGAACCCATCCTAACAAGCACAAGGAAGAGATACTTTAGTTAGTTGAGACTAATCAGAGCCCACTACTAGAGTCAGGGGTGAGGTCAATCCCACCCAGTCTACATAAATGACTATGGTAGAGAGGTGCTTTCTCAAAGAAAATTCAGGGTGCTGTTATCAGAAAAGAGAGATCATGGACACTGGACAGGAAACCCACAATGACATGCAATCTTTTATTCTACAAATATCCTTTGAATTCCTATCATGTGCAATTGCACTGCGATGCAGGAGGTACATTTTAATAAAGGAAAGACCAATGTCTGCCTATGCAGAACTCTGTCTAATGTATCTGAGCCCAATGGTGGAGAGTAAGTGCCTTCACTGCTGACAGTATCTTCAACCACTTCCCAATCTGAGCCTATAACATACTCAAATTGTTCTTTTTTCCTGACGGAGTCTGAGCCAGGCTGGTGAAAGACACACAACAGACTGGTGAATTCAAATTGCTTTCCATTTGCAACTAGAATCATAGAATCGTGTCTTATACAGTAGTAAAGGTAGTGCGGTATATCAGTTAAGAGCACAGGCTCTAGAGTCACCTCTGGAGTATGCATCTTAAGTCGGCTGCCCCCTAGTTGTGTCACCTCAGGCAAATTATGACTTTTCTGTGCTTCAGGTTCTTTATCTACAAAAACAGTGATAATTATAGTCACCTAAAGGTGTATTTTGAGATTCAACTGAACTAATATACGGGTGGGCTAACTTTTGCTACGAAAGATCGGATAGTAAATATTCTAGGCACTGTGGCCATGCATTCCCTGCGGCAACTACTCTACTCTACTGTCATAGTGTGAAAGCAGCAATGGATGATACGTGGACAAATGGACACAACTATGTTCCAGTAAAATTCTATTTACATAAACAGGTGGCACCTAGATTTGCCTAGCACCAAAAGCCAATATGGTAGCTATTGTTACAAATTCATAGCAAATAACTTTTAGCTTTGTTTATTATTCTCTTTCACATACTGTCCCTCCCTCTCAATGGACTCTACCCACCTTTCCTGGACAATCTGATTATAGATTATTTCAAATATATATACACATTAGCTGTTGGTCTTTATTTATTGACTTAGAGACATAAAAGATCAAGAAAACGCTCTACTCCTCTAATTGGATTACCCTTCACATGTTTAAACTGTCTTGTCCATATGACTTAAAATGAAAACACTCAGCAAAAACCTTGGCACGTTGTACAGGACCTAGTGCTGGAATGATTCATAGCAAGTAAAGAATAATAACTGTTATTATTTGCTATAAATAAGCTCTCAGCCTCATTAGTGAATGTTCACTTGCAGACACTTACTCCCATCAAAATGATTTCCTTATGTTACAAGCCACCCCTCAAGTTTCCTCCTCTACACCACACTCCAGGTCCAGAAATCACTGCTCAGATTCCATGGTGCTCAGTCATGCTGAGATGTCTCAAGAGACACAAAAACAACACTGGAGTTAAAAGTTAATCCTTCCTGCTGGGCTAATAATTAGGTAAAACCAGTTTGAAGCAAGGGGAAATCAGTGGGTCTGGAGTTCAGAATGAATTAGTGAGGAAGGAGGCAAAATAAGGAATTACACAGTTGGAATACAACTGCCAGGAACTCTACCTTCTGCTGGGTGGAAAGGGGAGGTGACAAGGAAACGCATTCAGGAGCCTTAACTTACAATCAGCAAGGAATCCTCAAACTCAGAATCAGATCCCCATCTCTCAGAAGGCTTTTTAATAAATCCAATGAATAACACTGCTGTTTATTGGTGAAACAGAGACCACTTAAAACTTGATACATTATAAAAAGTCTCCCCCTGAGCACTTCTGCCAGCAGCCTCACTATTTTATACCAAGGCATCGTCTAAATTCAGCATCTCCCCCCAAATTTGTATGATAAAAGAGAAACTCTACATTTCATTTGTTCATAGTGTGAGGATGGCTGCAACCCCCAATCAATATGCACCAATCAATAGGCATATTACCCAGAACACCAAGTGATAAACCTGGCAAAAACAAGAAGGAAAAGAAAAGCAGACAACTTCTCTTATTGGCACAAAATCATACTGTCATACTATGTGTTTCAGTAGAGAAGTATGTGGGTGAGCCCATTCATGGCCCTGGATTTTGTTGCTAGGAAAAGCGTCAGTGGAGATGGGAATATACCATGTATTGGGGCAAAAATGTATACATATCTCTAGGAATAAAGATGCTCCTATCCATCATACCACCTTGTACAGACCTAAACACATACCCAAAGGCACTCAGTGTAGCTAGTCTGAAATATACCAAGGCCAAGATTAGGTTTGTGAAGGGTCAATTACTGCAGATTTGTTGGCCATGCTGCTGGTGCCACCTGCAGCCTGATAACCTGGGAGATGTACACTCAATTGGCCACAAAACCTTAGGCCCCTTTCCATACTTTCACTGCAAAAAGAGCTCCTAGCATCATCCAAATACATACCAGTCTCTCCCATCCCTTCATCTCCCCAGGACTAGAATTGAGAATTTTAGTGGAAGGAGCTAAAAAAATTCACAAGTCCAAATAGCCTACGGAAAACTGCATGGGATTTAAATAAGATGGGGTCAGGTGTGCCTTTCAATGCAGTCTTTACTAACTGTAGTACTCTGGGCAAGTTACCATGGTTTTCTTCAACTGTAAAACAGTAATAATGATATCTACCTCCCAGTATTACTGTATGAACTAGAAAAATATATATTAAGTATTTAATATACTTTAAGGACTCAAAAGATAAGTTATTTTTTTCTGGAAATACAAGTTATATGGTCTTGAAGTGTAATTTTTTCCCTATCTCCCTCCCTCTGCCTTGCTGTCTGCTCCTCCCTGTGTTGGTACATCTTTTGGGCATCTCAGGAATCACAGGAAAAGCAAGGGCCTGGAAGACACAAGAAGAAAGAGGAGGACAAACAAAAGGAGAAGAAGAGAGTAAGGACCAACAGCAACAGGTAATATCTACAGCACTTATGAAGTGTCAGACATTGTTCTAAGCTATTCATATTAATTACCTCATTTAGTAGTCATAGGTGGTACCTATGAATATCGAAGAAGATGTATAAAAGGGACAGGTCATTTAGTATTCATAGGGTGGTACAGGGTGTTACTGTAATTATCCCCATTATACAGATAAGAAAACTGAGGCACAGGGTGGAGAGTATGGGATTTGCCCAAAGCTACACAGTAAGTTCCAGAGCCAGGATACAAACCAGGCAGAAATGGCCCCAGAATGTGCATTAGTGACAACTGCTTGTAGGACCCAAAGAAGCAAATGGAACCTACTCAATTGAAGACATTAGAGAGATTTAAAGGGTAGATACTCCTCTTCTTCATAGAGGCACTAGACATAACTTTGAATATAAAACAGGTAATCCATGGGCTTAAGGATTCTGTCCTGACACGAAGAATACAGAAATGGCTGTGCTAATACATTCACTAGTTCAGAAAGGTGCCCAGATAAACTTGTACCCTCTGCCATCTGTACCTCTTCAGATCAACTAATTCCAAATCATTGTGGAAACTGAGGAAGCTTGGCAGCAAGTTGGTTCCTGTCTTCCCTCCCATGTCCTCTTTAGTCTTTAGCAACAGAGAGGCATATGGTTCAGTGTTACTGTTTGAGTGGTACCTATAAATATTGAAGAAGATGTATAAAAGGGACAGGTCAAGGCATCTTCACTGTCTAATCCTCAAGGGTGGAAATATAGCCAGACATCCTGGCCAAAAACAGAGGGAGGCTTGGTTCAGATGTCAGGTTTTCTAGGTTCCCTCACAGAGAAGGTTTCTTGTTATTGTTGTTGTTGTTGTCGTCGTCGTCACAAGTGCACAAGTGTACAGGGGTAAAAGCAAGCATATTTCCAGGTGTTCAGCAATCCTCCAATCTGAAAAACCCCACAGAATTTAAATACAATCTTAGGTTAACAAGCTATGACTAAATGCTAGGTTCTGTACCAATTCTATAGCACAAATAATATGAATCCAAAATGTATGAAGACTGAGGATAGGAAACTCCATGGGTGGCACAAAAGAAGCTTCCCACTTCTGGGGACAACCAGGGAAATCTTACCGGAGTTGACCACTAAAGACCAACTCTTCCTCCTCAGGAAGAAGAATAGAATGAATAGAAGTTTGGGGCTACAGTGTGGACAAAGGGCAGGATACAGGCATTCCTACCACAGTGCTGCTGGGAATTATTCAGGAGGAAATAGAAAGAGCAGTGGGGAATTCTGTTAAACAGAGAAGGACCAGAATCAACCCAGTTATTCTTTCCTCTTAACCTTCCATGCTCCTGTGCCCTCTGGGGTCTTCAAATGTTCAAAATGGACTCTCAGGATATCAGTGAGTCAAAGCCTGATACTTGAGATCCTTGCATATCTCCAAGTTTATCAGAGTTCTGTAAGACCTCCACGGGTTAATGTTTTGGTTATGTTGCTGAGGCATCTCAGTAGCTTCAATGTGACCAAGAGCTATGAAAGCCACAGTAAGCAAGCAAACTGGCCACCTAGCTGCTTAGATTCCAGGCCATTCAAAGCCAATTGCTAAGGGCAGTATAAGAAAGGAAGCTTATTTATGTGAATTAAATGCTAACCACTTTCTTGTCTTCTCCCCCTCCCTTCCTCTCTCTTACCCCACCCACTGGCTCTGGGGACAGCCATGTTGTCAGCAGCCCTATAGAGAGAGGCCCATGTGGCAAGGAATGGAAGCCTCCTGCCAAAAGCCTCCTGCCAACAGTAAGTGAACTTAGAAATAGATTTTCCAGCCCCAGTCAAATCTTTAGCACTGCAGCTTTGTCTGACAGCTTGATTGCAACCTCGTGAGAGGCTCTGAGTCAGAAACATCCATCTAAGTAGCTCCCAAATTCCTAACCCTCAGAATCCACATGAAATAATAAATGTTTCTGGTTTTCAGTTTCTAAGTATTCAGGTAATTTTTTATACAACAATGGATAACACAAATACTTGGGTAAGTCATATAGCTGAACTACAACAGTATGTCTGTTTCCCAAACCTATGCCCTTGCCATTGTGCCGTTCTGCCAAGTCTATAGTAGTTCTGCACTCCATAACTAATGGCTTCTGTTCTGGCTTCAAAAGAAACAAATCCAATCAAGCTAGCTCAAGTAAACTGAGGATTAATAAAGGAAACACTAAGCAAATCACAGACCTCTAAAGATAGGAAACAGAGTTTTGCTTTTAAAGGAGTGCCCAACAACTCATCCACCTATAAATAACATCTATAAATGCTGGAAGGAAAAAAAAAAAAAAACCATTGTGGGCTCCAGGAACTCAAAAAAAGCAGGCATATTTTGGAAGACAGTCAAAATTGTAGCAAGAAACCAGCACTGAGTGAATTCCAGTTTTTTTCAGGTATGCCCTGAAGGCAGCCAGAATCATGGCCAAGATGGCATGGCTGAAATTCCAAGAAAAGGTCTGCTACTATTCTGGCTAGAGGAACCAGCTGAAAAAGTCCAGGAAAACTGCACAATCAGAGAGTAAAGAAAGAAGAGAGTCAGGAAAAAGGAATACCAAATTCTGTGCTTAAGTAAAGCCTAAGTTTCTGCCTGATCCCTAAACCATGTATCAGTGGGCCTAATGGAAAGCAGCTAGTAGTTAAGGCTTAAAGAACTGAGCTCAGGTCTTAAATTCCACTCATCATCAGCATTACAATTTTCAGTTTAAGTCAAACCAAGTTCATTCCCTGCAAAAACAAAACATCAATACTCTCTAGAGCAATATAGCAAAATCCAGAGTCTGTACAATATAATATTCACAATGTCCAGTATAATGTAAAAATACTCAACATACAAAAAATGTGGCTCACTCTCAAGAGAAATTGTAAACAATAGATGCCAACTTCAAGATAGTCCATATAGTCACTTATGAGGGAAGAATTTTAAAATAGCTATTATAGGGGCGTCTGAGTGGCTCAATCAGCTAAGCGTCCAACTTCGGCTCAGATCATGATCTCACAGTTCGCGAGTTCGAGCTCCATGTCGGGCTCTGGGCTGACAGCTCAGAGCCTGGAGCCTGCTTCAGATTCTGTGTCTCCCTCTGTCTGCCCCTCCGCTGCTCGCACTCTGTCTCTTGCATTGTCTCAAAAATAAATAAACATTAAAAACAAAAAAATTTTAATAGCTATTATAGGGGCACCTGGGTGGCTCAGTCGGTTAGGCATCTGACTTCCGCTCAGATCATGATCTCAGGGTTCACGAGTTCGAGCCCCACATCGGGCTCTGTGCTGACAGCTCCGAGCCTGGAGCCTGCTTCATTCAGATCTTGTGGCTCCCTCTCTCTCTCTGCCCCTCCCTCGCTTGCATTCTCTCTCTCTCTCAAAAATAAATAAACTTAAAAAAAATTTAAATTAAATAAAATAGCTATTATAAGTATACTCAGTGAGGTCAAGGAAAATACACTCATAATGAACAACAGAAACTTCAGCAGAGAAGCAGAAAATATTTTTTTTTAATTTTTTTTTCAACGTTTTTATTTATTTTTGGGACAGAGAGAGACAGAGCATGAACGGGGGAGGGGCAGAGAGAGAGGGAGACACAGAATCAGAAACAGGCTCCAGGCTCCGAGCCATCAGCCCAGAGCCCGACGCGGGGCTCGAACTCACGGACTGCGAGATCGTGACCTGGCTGAAGTCGGACGCTTAACCGACTGCGCCACCCAGGCGCCCCCAGAAAATATTTTTTAAATGGAAATGTTAGAACTGAAACACAAAACATCTGAAATTAAAAATTCAATAGATGAGCCTAATGGCAAATTTAGGATGAAAGGAAACAGTGAATTTGAAGATGAATCAATAGAAATCACTCAATTTGAATAAGAGAGATGGAAAAAAGATGAAAAATTTTAACAAACCCTCAGGGACCTGTGAAATAACTTCAAAATGTATCACTGAGAGAAAGAACAGGGCAGGAAAATATTTTTAAAGAAAAAGAAATACCAGAAACCATCCCAAATTTGTGAAAGACATAAATTCATAGATTCAAGTTCAAAAAAATCTTAAACAGAATTAATTTAGAGAAATCCATGCCTTAATACATTATAGTCAAACTGTTGACCAGCAAAGATAAAGAGAAAAAAATTTCAAACAGAGAAAAACATTACATTATGTGTAAGAAAACAAGAGAGAAGTTACTATAGACTTCACCAAAACCATGGAGGTTAGGAAACAGTGGAACATCTTTTATGTTAAAAGAAAATAACTGCCAATGTGGAATTTCAAATTAAGCAAAATACCCATCAAGAATTAAGTGAAATAAAGACACTTTCAGATTTCAAACAAACAAACAAACAAACAGGAATTTGTCACCACCAGACTTGTACTAAATGTACATTAGAAAAATTAAGATAAATAAATAAAGATTGAGGGAAATGATACCAAAGGGAATCTTGGATTTTCAGGAATGAATGAAGAGCATTATATACAAATAATATATAGATATATGTAAATATAAAAGACTTTTGGGGCGCCTGGGTGGCGCAGTCGGTTGGGCGTCCGGCTTCAGCCAGGTCACGATCTCGCGGTCCGCGAGTTCGAGCCCCGCGTCGGGCTCTGGGCTGATGGCTCAGAGCCTGGAGCCTGTTTCCGATTCTGTGTCTCCCTCTCTCTCTGCCCCTCCCCTGTTCATGCTCTGTCTCTCTCTGTCCCGAAAATAAATAAACGTTGAAAAAAAAAAAAAAAAAAAAGACTTTTAAATTTTTTGTTGAATACATATGACTATTCACAGCAAAAAGTACAGCATCATCTTGTGGGATTTATAACGCATGTAGGTATGATATAAAAACAACTATAACTTAAGAGTATGGTAGGATAGAGAGTAAATGAACCTATACATTACAATACTCTCTTTTTATTACCTTTTTTTTTTTTAGACATTTAGGGTTTTATTGTTGTTTACTGTTTGCACTACTGAATAATGCTGTGATGACAATCATTGTTATTAAAGTTTACTTCTATTGTTTCAGACTATTTACATAGGTTTGAGTCCTAAGAATAGAGTTATTCAGGCCCATGTAGGATAATTTTAAAGATCTTTTTATTACTTAACACTACATACACTATGAATAGTTAAGAGTGGATAGACCAAATTTTTTTTAAGTGATCAGGAGTATAATTATAAACCAATAAATAACTGAAATGGAAGTTAAAATATTAAAATAATCCAAAAGAGAGCAGGATGGGAGAAAGGGGGGAAATGGGTTAAAACACACACACACACACACGCGCGCGCACGTGCACACACACACACACAAATAAAATGGTAGACCTCAATGTAGCCATATCAATAATTACATTAAATGTTAATGAGTTAAACATTTCAATTAAATCATCAGAATTAAATCATCAGAAATTAATCATCAGAACTAAAAAACCAAGACCCAATTAAATGCTATCCATAAGTGACATGTTTTTAAATATAAAATGTTTAAAAGTAAACACAAAAAAAGACACACCATGTAAAAAAGAATAACCAAAGTAAAGCTGAAATGGCTATAATAATATCAGATAAAATAGATTTCAAGAGTATTACCAAAAAAAAAAAATGAAGAACATTTCATAATAAAAGAGCCAATTGATCAGAAAAAGCATAGACATCATAAATGGGCATGTGCCAAATAAATACAGCCTTAAAATACAAGAGTTGAACACTGACAACATGAAAGGAAGATATAGATGATGCTTCAATCACAGTGAGAAAATTTAACACCTCTCTTTCAGCAAATGACAGAAAAGTAAGACAAAACCAGTAAATACATAGAATAGAATAACTGGACCTATCATTGATTTATACCTAATTTGTATTTATAAAACATTACACCCAACAACTGCACAATACACATTTTCAAGTATATATTGTAAATGCACCAAGATAAACCATTACGTTAAACCATCATGCAAGCTTCAATAATTTCAAAGGACTGAAGTCATACAAAGAATGTTCTTTGGATACTAAAAGATTAAGTTATAAATCAATAACAACAATATAGCTAAGGTGATCACAAATGTTTGGAAATCAGACAACAGCTTTCTTAATAACCCAAGGGTCAAAAAAGAAATTAGAAAAGAATTAGAAAATATTTGAAATGGAATGATATTTGTGGGGTGAGGCTAATGCAGTAGCTGGAGGAAAAATTATGGTTTTAAACACTTCTTAGAGAAACAACAGGAATCATCTACAATTAGTGACCTCTGGAAAAAGGAGAACAAAGTAAGTAAGCCAAAGCAAGTAAAAGAAAATATAAAATTAAGAGCAAAAAACAATAAAACAGAAAAAATAAATAGAATTAATAAAGCCAAAAGCTTCCTCTATGATAAGGATAAACAAAATTCCTAAAGCTCTAGCTGGACTGAATTGGAAGTGGAGTGGGGAAGAGGACACGAATGACCAATATTGGGAATAAAAAAGAGGTTACAACTATATAGATACTACACATATTAAAATGCTAAGAATTACAGTTTTCTGTTGAAAAATTGACAACTTAATAAAATAAATATATTCCCTGAAAGCTAGTGAAGTACAATCAAGAAGAAATGGATAACTTGACAGCTATTAAGAAAATGAGTCTTTGCTAAAAATCCTTCCCATGAAGAAAATCTCTAGTCACCCTAGTGACTTCTACCAGACATAAAAGAAAGAAAATCATACTAATTATACAAAAATTCCTACAGAAAATAGAAGAAAAGAATGACATCATCTTGATGCTAATCCATACTGAGATATTACAATCAAAGAAAAACTATAGATCCATATGCTTCAGGAACACAGATGCAGAAACTCTTAGCAAACTTTCAGCAAATCAAACCCAGCAATATATCAAAAGAATAATACATCGTGACTAAGTGAAGTTTATGCCAGTAATGCAAGGTAAAAAGAAACCAATGCGATTCACCTTATTAACAAAATAAAGGAGAAAAATTATATGCAGAAAAACTCCCTTGTCAAAACCACACCCATTCATGATAAAAATTCTGAGGCAAACTCTGAATAGAAGGAAACTTCCTCTATGTGGTAAAGACATCTAGAAAAAAATCTTTAAAGACAGTATCATACTTACTGGTGAAATAATGTTTTCCTCTTAAGATCAGGAAGAAAGTAAGGATGCCTGCTGTCACTAGTTCTACTCAACATGGCTGGTGTTAGCCATTGCAATACATTGACAAAAATAAAAATCAGAAAAATCAGAAAAGAAATAAAACTGTCTCTATTTTCAGAGGATATGATTATTTATGTAGAAAATCTTCAAGAAGATACAAAACAACTACTAGAACTAATGAGTGAATATAGTAAGATCTCAGGATATGGAATTAAAACTTTAAAATCAAAACCGAAAATCAAACAATTGAAAACCTGATAATCAAAATTAATTGAATTTTATACCAACAGCAAACAACTGGGATACAAATTTTTCAAATTTCATTTATAATAGCACCAAAAAATGGTAATATCCAACAAAAGCCATATAGGACACCTACACCAAAATATACAGAATATTACATTTGGTACATCCAAATTTACCTATGGTTTCAACCTAATGCCAATTTAAATACCAGAACTTTAATATAAAATTAGAAGGTGATTATAAAATATACGTATATAAATCAAAATCACTTAGAATATAAAAACCATTTTTGAAAAAGAACAAAGTTGGCATTCTTACACTGATTTCAAATAGAGTTACTCTGAAGACACAGTCACCAAGACAATAATACAAAAGGATAAACATGTAGTTCAATTTGTACAGCATATCATATGGAATCAAGAAGAAGATTCATACCATGGTCAATTTTCAACAAAAATACTGTGACAATTTAATGCAGAAAGAAAATTTTTTACCAAACTGCTGAAACAACTACATATGCATAAGTGGGAAAAGAAACATGGACACTTCCCTAATACCATAAACAAAAATTAATTAAAATTTGCATATATCTAGATGTAATGCAAACAATAGAAACAAAGGAGAAAAATGCTTGCAGCCCTGTGGTAAGGAATAATTACTTACAACAAAACCCCACAAACTATTAAAAGAAATCGGTAAATTGGATCTTATCAAAATTTAAAACTTTTGCTCACCAAAAGACAGTCTTAAGATATGAAGAGATAAGCTACATAGTAGAAAATATTTGCATTATGAGAAAGAACTAGTATTTGAAATTCATAAAGAACTATAACAACTCAATAATAAGAAAAATGACGATTAAATTGTAGACAAGAAGCTTGAGTAGACACTTCACAAAAGAATGCAAACAAATGGATGGTCCACACATGGGGAAGAAACTGCTCAAATGACAAGTAATCACGGAAATCCAAATTAAAATCAGTAATAGCCACTTTCTGGAGGCAGCAATGACAGAGGAAGAGCTACCTTGTGCTTATCAAAGACCTCAGTGAATGCTCCCTGCCCAGTTCTATGGTGTGATCTTGACAAGACTCTCACAATGTTGCCTCTGGGTCCACTTCTCCAGCACACATTCTCCATCTTAGCAATTCCATAACAACCCAATTTTCTACTGAAATCTTCCAAAGTTAGTTTCTTTTACATTAAATTAGGAACCACATCTCAATCAAAAAGCTGCTTTCCAAAAATTATTTACTTAGAAAACTAAAGAAATTCGGACAGCATCCATTTTAATTTTTAGAGAAAATAAGGACAACATTAAGCAAGTAAAAGTTGAGAATATCCAGTGCCAGATGCAATAAAAAACAAGTGAAATATAGGCAGAGACATAAAGATAAGCTTGCGGAGATGAGAAGGCAACAAAAAATGACAAAACAGAGCCAAAATCTGCATTAGAAGCAAAATACATAACCATAGACACTGTAGAAAATCAGTGGTATAAAAATTCGTGGCAGAAGAACAAATTTCAAAAGTCCTTTAAGAATGCAAAGGACAGAAAAGAAAACAAAAAGAGAGAAGATACAGAGGGTAGGGACTAGAAATGAAATCAACACACAATATTTCTAAAAATAAGACAAGACAAATAGAAAAGAAGAAAAAAATCAAAGATTTAAAGGGAGGGAGGAAAACTGGGCAACACTGAAGAAAAATTTGTATCTACTGAACAAAAGGATTTGTTAAGTATTAGTCAAAACTGATAAAAAGAGACCAACAGGAAAAAAAAAATTGTCCAACAGACAATACAGTGTGAAATGTTAATAAAATCCTAGTCAACAGCTTAAGTGGAATTTTATTGAAATTTGTTAAAATAACTCTAAAGTTCACCCAAAATATAAAACTGATAGAAATAACTAAAAAGTTTAGAGAAGGAAAAAAATAAAGTAGTACCTGCCAATAGTAAATCTACCAAAGTAAAGCATACCACAGAGCTACAACAATCAAGCGTGTGAGAGGTGTTTTTAAAATCAGAGAAACATAATATGATACCCAGAAGTAAAACTCTAGTAGGTTAAAAAAAAACAATAAGGAATGATAACAACATCACAAAAAGTAGGAAAACAAAGAATTAGTCAAGAAATTAACCAGGTTTAGGAAAAAATCCAGTTAGCTCTTTACATCATGCCTTATTAAAAAAATAAAATTCAGATGGATGAAAGAGCTAAGGGTAAAAAATGAACTCAGAAAATATTAAGAAGAGGGGTGCCTGGGTAGCTCGGTCAGTTAAGTATCCAACTTAGGCTCAGGTCATGATCTCAGAGCCCCTCCCTCATTCACTCTCTCTCTCTCTCTCTCTCTGGTTCTCTCAAAAATAAATAAACATTTAAAAAGAAAAGATGTTAAGAAGAAAAATATATATGAATATGTGTTTGCTTTCGGGTTAAAGGAAACTTTTACATTTTTCTCATAAAAGCAATGGAGGCATTCTCCAGGGTAAGTGGCTAAAATGCCTATATAATAATTCAAATCTTGCAGTGTATATTTTTAAAGTAGAAATAGGATTAAAAGGTAAATATAAAACTAGAAGATTTAATACCCTTAATAAATAAGAGCTCTTATAAATCAATATAAGAACTGCTCCAATAGAAACATAGACAAAAGGCACACATAAATTAAAAGCAATAAACTAAGTGATTAACAAATAGAATAAAACATATCCTATCACAAGGAATCAAAGAAATATAAATTTAAAACAATGAAACATTTTTTAAGCATCAATTTAGCCTTATTATTTCCTTCCTAACACTTACTGCAATTTGATTACCTATTTATCATCTGCCTGCTAAACATTAATCTTCTTGAGGGCAAGGTCTTTCTACAACTATGTTTTTAGCACTGAACCCAATGCCTGGCATGGATGGTTGATCAGTACATGTTTATTCCGTAATTAACAGATTTATTTTTTCATCATTACTAATTTATTAACAAACACTTTCATGGCACTAAATGCCTGGCATAGTTCTGTGCTATACAAATACCAACACATCATTCTGAGATCAACTTACTAAAGTCTATTTTTATCACCAGTTTACAGACTGAAAGACTAAGGAGCAGATTCATGAGACAACTAATCCAAAGTCATTCAGCTGGTAAATAATAGAATGAGGGCTCAAGCCAAGGCATTTTGATTCCAGTCTCCATGCTCTTAAGCACTATACTCTCAATCCAATAGAACATAGTATATCATATGGATTAACATATGATCCTTTTCAGCAACCTCTTCTGTGATCTCGGGTAATTTCAAGAAAATCTTGGTGACCATAAATGACTCATGTTGTTAGGTATAGACCAACCATTTTAGCAAATTTTTAAGAGATATTTATAGCTCTCCAGTCACTTCATTACTTCATTGGTTGCACCTGTGTTTGTGTGTGTGCACCTTATTTTTTAGTTTTCAATAAACTTATGTTAGAACAGCTTTAGATTTACAGAAAAATTGTGAAGATATACCACACACCATTGGTATGGCAAATTTGTACAAATGATTACTATTGATACATTGTTATTATCTAAAGTTCATAATTTGTTCAGATTTCCTTAGTCTTACCTAACGGCCTTTTCCCCATCCAGGATACATTACATTTAGTTGTCATGTCTCCTTAAGTTTTTCTTGACTATGATGGCTTCACACGCTTTACTTGTTTTCAATGACTTTGACAGTTTTGAGAAGTACTGGTCAGGAATTTTGTAAAATTTCCTTCTAATGGGATTTGCCTGATGAATGATTATACAGTACTGGGTTCAAGGATTTAGAATAACAGATTTAGTTTTAATGATTGTGACCAAGACTGACAAAGGTGCATTAAGAAGAGCATTCTCATGTAGTGTGAAAGTAAAACCTGCTACACCTTCCTTAGAAATAATTTTAGCGAGGGGCACCTGGGTGGCTCAGTCAGTTAAGTGTCCAACTTTGACTCAGGTCATAATCTCGCAGTTCATGTTGGGCTCTGTGCTGACAGCTCAGAGTCTAGAGCCTTCTTCACATTCTGTGTCTCCCTCTTTCTCTTCCCCTTTCCCATTCATGCTCTGTCTCCCTCAAAAATAAACATTCAAAAAAAATTTTTTAGTAATTTTAGCAGTATGATGATCATTAATACAACAAAGTGATTTCATTTCTAGGATCACTAAAAACATAATCAGAGATGAGGGCCAGGACTCAGCTCTCTGATCTATACATAAGAGGAATTGGAATAAATACATCTATTTTAAGACCCATAAATAGGAAGAAAAAAAAAAAAAACCTAGAAGAAGTTCTTCAAAAGTCACAGTGTTTCTCCCCAGGTAATGTATTATCTGTTTTAAATTCTGGATGTTTTTAAATTTTCCTACCGTGAACACATATTTACCATCAGAGAAACAACATGACTTTTTTTTTTTTTTTTTTTAAAGAAAATCACGTTAAGTACATACTTTAGCCCTGAATACTCTCTGCATGACAGTGCTGAGGTAACGGGCTGCCATCTCCTGCATTCACGATGCTTGAACTCTGCCACAGATCGGCCCAGTTATCTGGACCCAAGCCCTCTCTGGGACACACAGGCCAGGGGTCTTTCTACCAGAGTTTCTATTTAATAGTTGACATTAGGACTATTTCCTCTTTACATCTGTGACCTGGCTCATGGAATCCTGGTATTGTTAGATCCATGATTTTTCCTTTAGTCCCTATAGATCAAGCCCTTATCTTGATAGTTCTTCCAATATTTGATCAACCAGTATTTCCCCAAACTTAAATTCCACTACTTTCCTTATGGGTGTTTGTCTACTAAGTTTTTTGAGGACCCAGCCATATCTAATTTATCTTTTCACTTACTGCACTTAACAAGTGAATCAGATTAATTTTTCCCACTATTGCCCTGAATAAGCCTCACTCATTCCTGCCTCTGCACCTACTTGTACCATTCCCCCTGCTTCACCTAGCTCTTTGGCCTTCCCTTACCATGCACATCACTGTCAGCCCTTCAGACTCCAGCTAATTCTGTGTCCCTCCATTAATTCTCCCCTACTAATTTGGCCTCCTCTGGTGTCTGCTTCTTCTGATTTCCTAAGGTTCTATTTGTATATTATTACACACCCTCTTACAGCATCCCCTGCTAATATCAAGTCTACTTGACTCATTTAGTGGAAAGTCCTAGAATTTGATATAGAGCTAAAGTCACGAACCAACATTGGAGACCATGTGGGAGGCCGCAGTCAAGTGATTTATGCTCTTTAAGCCTGTGTTTACCATCTGTAAAATGGGGTCTGTGCAAAGATCAACACAAATAATACATATAAAAAAGAAGGCAAAAGAAAATACTCCTTATTATTACTGTTACCATTATTAAATCCTTTCTCCCCCAGAGTTAATAGTTCCCTGATACCATATCCCTCCTCTGTATCTTCCAAAGCATCTCATCCAGTATTTCCCACATATCACACTGATTCTGAAGTCAGAAGACATGCCTTATTACTATAGGACCTTAATCAAGTCACTGGACCTCTCTGAGTTTCCCTGTGAGATAGTACAAGTCATATTACCATATTTCCCCTATTTATCTCACACCATTGTTGAAGGCAACAAATGATGATGCACAAGTACTTGATAATCTATACAACACACATTACCTGTAAAATGTGACTGTTAGATTTAATTATCAAACACAGTATATACCTATTGACTTGAATTACTCTTGGTCTCTTTTCAAATTCTGTTTAGTATATTCTACCCCACTAGTCTTCCCATGAGACAAAAAGAAAAGCTCCCTCCCTGAGCTATACTCCTACCAACTCTGAACTATCATACCCAACATCAGACACTAGCTTCCTTCTGTCTTATGGGCACTACGGTTCACACAACTGATCATGTTCCCCTCTGTTTGGCTACAAGGAGCCCAAGTCCAAACATGCCCACTTCTAGCAACTATACAAGACCTCTGAGCATGCTGTCTTATAGTATGCTCCTGGCTTCATCTTTTTCTACTTTACTTTTCCCTATACTTTCCATTTTCTCTTTTACCTTGTTACATGTAACTCTAAAAGCCATCCAAATTCCTTCTGAAATGAAAAAGAACAAAAATATTCAATCAAAGCTCCATTTATTTGCTAAAGACAATGTCCTGTTTTCTTATTGCAAAGGGCTAGGATTCCACAGCAACCATGACAGTCTATGTAGTCATTCATGAGCTCAATGGCAATAGGAATGACTATGGTAGACTTTTCACAAAAATTCACAGTGGCTTCCTTCCCTGTGTGACTTCACCTTTGCAATGTGAGTTTGTAGCAACTACCATCAAAAACATGGAAGCTCTTTCCCTACCCCTTGACTGTAGGTGGGTTTTGTGACTTGAGTAGATAAGAAAGCAGCAGAAGTAATGTGATGGTTCTGAGACTCCAGAGAACTTGAGAAGTTCTCTTCTCTTAGAATCCCATCCAGCCATCAAGTGCACAAGCCCAGGTTACCCTGATGGATAATGAATGACATGTGACCCAGTGACCCCCATTTCCCCAACCAAGTCCCAAAAGCAGAGCCACCTAGCTAACTGGAAGTTCATGCAAGACTACGGCCATCCCAGACCAGAAGAACCACTTGGCTGGGCCTAGTCCTACTTGCTAATCCACAGCATCATAATCTAAATAAATATATGTTTGTTGTTTCAAACCACTATATTTGGGGAAAATTTGTAAGCAGTAAAAGTCAACTTATGCAGTAGCTGAGAACATTCACAGGGCTGGAAAATAATAATTCAGCTGAAGGAAAATAATCATTTGAGAGTTGTGAATACTACAAAGATATAAAATATAATCAAAATCTTTTTAGGACCATCATCTTGGACTCCATGACTCCATTACATACAGGAGCAAATCATAGCAACTTACCCTCATGAAAAATGCAATTCACTTGAAGGACACAAAAAACAATCATCATTACCAACCAATATGTATCCAGAGCTGGCTGAGTGCAAGAGGCTAACCACAACCCTCAGCGTCCTCTAGGGTCCCCATTCCCCAGGCCTTTCTATATTTCCGTGTGCTTTTACAACTCACAAAGCTTGGATTTCAGACACGACAGGTATCGGGCAGAAATCTACTGCTAAAAGATGATTCCTAGGACCAGAAATTCCAAAGCTGCCTGTATTTAACAAGATCCGAGAAGAGATACAGAACAGAGGTATAACAGAATGCTAAGAGAACAGTCCTTGCACTGAGACCTGAATCCAGCTCCATACCTTGCAAGGTTATTTACTGGGCTTGAACTTAGGAAATCTTGTTCACTTCTGGTGTTTCCAGTTACCCTCTTCAAAATGAGTTCTTTTTAGTCTTAAAAGTAATTTTTAGACTAAAGGACAAGAGTTAAGGCATAATTGATTTTTTTGAGCAAGTTACTTAGCCTATCGGACCTTCAGTATCCTAACCTTTAAAATGGGTTTAGTAAAACCTCCCCTACAGCATTCTCTGTATATAAAGCACAAAGCACAGTGTTGACATTCAAGAGTAGACACATAGTCGACACTCAATAAACAGAAGCAAGTTGGAAAAATGTTTGCTTTGCTGTTCAGACCATGTATTTTCTGCTGGAATTCTACGGATAGCTCAGTATTGAGAATTTTTGAGTTTTCTACTATTCTAATAAGTCCTTTTTACTGAGAGTACTATGTCAAGAATACTATAGTAGTAGTATTGGTAAGCCACAGAACTAAAAAAGCATAGAATGTTAGAAGAAAAAAAAAATAATGTACCTTAACAAACCTGTAGTCTCAAAATTACTAATTTTTAGGACCACAAAGAACAAAGCTCCTCATTTTGCAAATGATTCAAATGAGGCTCAGTGAATGAGTGAAAACTCTAGAAGTGAGCCCAGGGTTTCCAAACCCCAAATCCACTTCTTTTTCCACAATTCAGAACATCATCATCTTCACCCCAGGAACTTAGTAAATATTTGACCATGATGATAACAAAAAAATCTCCACATACATGTATCTCCTAGAAGAAATGTTCCCAAGTTCTTTCTCATCCATCCTTTTGGCCAGAAATCCAGATTAGCTTCTGTCACTGCCATATCATCAGGCCGGCTTCACTCAAGACCCACTTATTGTCTGCAAATGTTGCTATAATTAAATCCAAGTGGCCACTGTGAGTTATCATCACGTACCCTCTCCAGCCATTAGTCAGATTTTCAGGGCTGCAGTTCTTTCTAAAGAGGTCACTCACTTCTCTTTCCCCTTGGCTATCCCAGCAGGTTTTTTCTTTCCATTTCTTGGGCAAGGAACTTTTAAGCCAAACTCATTTTCAGGCAATGGGCCAACCTTTCCATTTATCCCAGGGACCTTACAGCAGCCAGAAAGTCTCACCAGCAAGGCTGCTGAGCTGACAAGGGGAAGTAGGGGGAGCTCCGAAGCAGCATTTCTTCAGATGCTGAGCAGAGGACTGGGGGCTGTTTTTAATAGAGTGCAGGACTGTTGTCACCATCAGTACCACCGACATCAGAATCAGAAACCCCTTGTGTTTATGTAGCACAGTACCATACTTCGTCGGCCTGGATGTTTACAATAATCCCTCCAGCCAGGGTAAAGAAAACTGTAGAATCTTTGAGGTGAACGGGATCATTAGAATCACCTGGTCTAAATTCCTCACCTTACAAATGAGGTATGTGAGACCCCATGAGGGAAACTGACTAGCCCAAAGTCATTTAGTGAGTGAATAGCAGAATACATCTAGACTCAGTTCTTCCATCTGAAGGTCAATGCAGGAAGCATCTCACTCTCTGCTCCTAGGATCTTGGAAGACTAATAAGCAACTATAATGGAATATGTCTTGAGGCGGTCCTCTGAGAAACCACCTCCCCACCATTTCTAGTCATGACTCACTTGGGTCTGACCGTGCTTCCAGTTCCAAGGATGATAAGCACATGACCCAGACCTGGATAATTAGCACACACCCTCCTGCTGGCCAGTTATTGGTTTGGGGATAATTATATGATCTAAATAAGGCCAAGGAGAATCACCCCAGAATTTTTGCTAGAGCTTTCAGAAAAGAATCTACTCTGTGTCCCATACTGTATGAAAGTCCTGAGTTACTAGAGGATATCTTTGCCACTAGTTCAAAAAAGCCTTCCTTAGAATCAGTCCAACACAGTGACATTATTTGAGCACCTGGATTCAACCATGTCTGAAGACCTAGACTTTTCAATTACATGTGTCAATAAATTTTACTTTTTTTTTTTAAGACAGGGAGTTGTGTTGTCATTTGTGACCAAATGAATCCTGACTAATATACCAACTTTTCTCAGTCACTTTCAATCATGAATGAAATGTTAAGACTCCCTTGATGCATCCCAGCTTTTAACATAATCACTGGCAACATGAGTACCCTTTCCCCTATCCACTTACACACCTATACCCAATGGACCCCCTAAATGGAATTGTTCCCTGACTCTTCCATAGTACTAATCACATTAATAAATTATTACCAGGCACCACTTTTTGCATTATCTCTGACTATACTGCCATGAAATTCTTTAAAATCCCCATCAGGAAAAAATATATATAAATGAAACGAGGGCTTTTAGGACCCTGGTTTACCCAATGTAAAACAGCCCATTTGTGAGAAAGTAAGCATCCAGTCCATCATCCCATTGCCTTGGTGCACACCCCCCTCCCAGCCAAAGGGTAGTATTAATGATATCCACTCAGACAGGACAATCCATTTAAAACAAAGCATGCTAAAAAGTCATGACAGTATTTTTTTATTTACTACAAAGAGCTGCCCTGAGAAAACAAAATACTACTATTAAAACTACCTCAGCTATCACATCAGCTTGGTGCTTTCCAAAAGATCCATCTTCTAGGTGATGGAAAAGATTCTTAGAGAAATTAATAAAGATGCCCCAAGTGTCACCAAACGTTCACATTCGCTGTGGTATGGAAGGTGAGACTGCAACCAAACAAAAGAAAGAGGAGGAAGAGGAACAGAATTGTGTGTTGAAAAGATAAAGCATCCAGCACCAGCATTCCACTTGAACAAAAGCTTTACTAATAGTTGTGACTTGTGGACTCTAAGAAAACAGAAGTTTGGCTATCAAAGCAAGTCAGGAAAAGAAGCCCTCCATCCTACTATGAACATGCCAGTTTCTCGGTGTACAGTGTGGCATCAGATGCTAATAAGCCCAAGAGTTATTTTTGAAGTTTTGCATCAGAGCCAAAATTAGGCTTCATGGACAGGAAGGAAGGAAGGATGGAAGGAAGGATGGAAGGAAGGATGGAAGGAAGGATGGAAGGAAGAACATATGGATCTAGATATTGCTTCTTAATTCATTTTAGACCCAGATGATGCTCACCCTTTTGCAATCACCAATCTGAGAAAATTAGGCACGTAATGGGTTCTAGAAAAAATATATACCCCTAACTTAAGACACATAGCATGCTTAGCCTCAAAATACATTGCATGCAAACAACCAGAGGAGTTTTAGTATCAGGACCCAGACACACATTGGAAGAAAACCAAAGAATGAAAAAGAGCATACAGAAATAATTCAGGAGTCATAGTAAAGAATCCACACATGGGGCGCCTGGGTGGCGCAGTCGGTTGAGCGTCCGACTTCAGCCAGGTCACGATCTCGCGGTCCGTGAGTTCGAGCCCCGCGTCGGGCTCTGGGCTGATGGCTCAGAGCCTGGAGCCTGTTTCCGATTCTGTGTCTCCCTCTCTCTCTGCCCCTCCCCCGTTCATGCTCTGTCTCTCTCTGTCCCCAAAAAAATAAATAAACGTTGAAAAAAAAAAAATTTTTAAAAAAAAAAAGAATCCACACCTATGTTTAGGCTAACTCCACTCTGTTCAATTGCATTCATGGAACTTTCATCCATTCTTTAAATATTAAGTTCCTTTGGTCCTGTAATCATGGGTTGAGTACACCATGTGAACAAACAAGGCAGGGTCTCTATTATCCTCGTCATGCTTACTGTCTAAAGAAAAAAATACATATTAGTAATAAACATTAACAAGTATCGTTCCAATTTTTTGTTACTGCCAAAACAAGCTGCCCCAAAGCATGATGGCTTAGAGGATCCACCATTGTATTATATCTCCCAACACTGAGGGTCAGGAGTTCGGGTAGGGTTTAGCTAGGCAGTTCTGTGCCACGTGGTGTTGATGGAGATCACATGACAATATTCTACTGGCAGATACAAAGAAGTCTGAAGGGTACGAAGTAGCTCACTAACATGCCATAGGCCTTGACAAGGATGGCTAGAAAACCGGGCTCAGCAGGGAGAGGTGAACAAGCGCCTCTACAAGCACACTCTGGCATGGCAGTGTCAGGGTAATCAGGATTCTTGCTCAGTAGCTGGGGGCTCCCAGAAAGTGCTCCAAGACATGGGAAGTAGAAGCCACCAATTTATTAAGGTCTGGGCCTGGAAACTCTCACATCATAACTTTTGCCATGTTCTATTGGCCTAACAGTCATAGAGCCCACCCAGATCCAATGAAAGGTCATAGGGATCCCACTCTTACTGATAGAAGAGATAGGAAGGAATGTGAAGCTGTATTTAGTCTACCACAAATATAGAAATCACAGTTGTGAAAAACACTATGAAGGATGAGAACAGGGTGCCATGAGGGGGACTTAGAGTGGATGAGCAGGCAGCCATGAGCTCTCTCTAGCTCCAAAGCATAAGTGGTCATACTTTAAAAAGTACAGCCCATCTTCATCACACAACTATATCCCATCTTCAACATTATATCCGTGCCCCCACCCCAAAAACACCTGTCTTTGTGGAAAAAAATTTCAACAAGGTATTCTGTGCTTTTCTAACTCCCTGAAAGACAGGCACAGGCTTCAAAGCTACTGAATTCCTTCTATTCTCTGAGGAGTGAAATAAATTATATCCCTGAGAATTTATTTAATGATATGGAACAGCAAATTCCACTCTGAAATCAAATACAACATCTGTAATAGTACAATAAAATAATAAGCAATTGAGAAGAAAAATTTGTTACTAAATATGAATATTTGGAAAAGAATAATTTGTCATCTTAACGTACAGAACATTAGATGTTACAGAATTGCCATAAATGGCATTCACTTTCTATAATGAAAGTAAATATTTTAACTTAAAATTCCCAGGTATTTATGCTTAACATAAAAATTACATAGCTGGTGGGGCGCCTGCGTGGCTCAGTCGTTTGAGCATCTGACTTTGGCTCAGATCATGATCTCTCAGTCCATGAGTTTGAGCCCCACGTCAGGCTCTGTGCTAACAGCTCGGAGCTTGGAGCCTGCTTCCGATTCTGTGTCTCCCTCTCTCTCAGCCCCTCCCCCCCGCTCATGCTCTGTCTCTGTGTGTCAAAAATAAACATTTGAAAAAAATTACACAGCTGGTATATGTGCATGTGTAATACAATCCATCTGTATACTCAGCTTCCATTCACACAGTAGCATCTACGTTGTGCCAGGTCCTTTCATTATACACCATCCTAATACACGAATTCTGCAAATGGTAGAATTCCTTACATGATTGAGTCTGTCCTCTCCTCTCTCCTACACTGCCGCTGCCCTGGTTCAAGACTGCTTCAGTCTTGCCAGGACTGTTAGAACAACCTTCCTCCCATCCTTTCTGTCCTTTCTCTCCAGTACGTTCTCAAATGGCCCCCCAGGGGGATCTTTCTAAAACCCTCACCACAGGATAACATCCAAGCTCCAAAGTCTAAGGGCAAGGCCCTCCACAGGCAGGTCATGATCACTCTCTCCAGCCTCGTCCTGACCACCCCAGACACTCGCATGTCCTGTGGTTCTGTACTTTTGCCCACACTTGTCTCCTTTATTTCTGCCAGCTTATCCTTCAAGCCTCATCTCAAAATTTGCCTCCTCTAGAGAATTTTCCCCAGGCTCCTGTTCTCAGCTCCGTCACAGCCTAATGACAGCATATTAAACCGTCCACTTTGTCTGTCCCTAACCTCCATCCTCAGCCTGGGGCTGTATCTTCTTCACCTTTTTATCTCCAGTGACCAGCGGGGCCTGGCCCAACAGCACCAACATCATAAACAGTGTGGAATATCTTCTCCTTTAGACCCCAGATAACCTTCTAGAAGGTTGGTTTTCCGGCTTGAGAAAACTTCAGCTTTCTTGAAACATCCAAAAGCCATGATGCCAATAGGGATATAAAGAAAAACATGTATTTTTAAGTTCACTTCAACTCTTAAATTTTTTTTCCTATTAAGCAGAGGATTCTTCTTCACCATCACTTATTTGACTCTATGTTAACATCTGATATAGCCTGCCTATTTTTTAAGTTCCAAAGTTCAGGTGCTGGGAATTTGTTTGCCAAATCTAATCCCAGTACATTTGATTACATTGACTTTTCAAACAGTCCCTGAAAATGGCTTCTTTTGAGGAGTCTGGTGTTCCCTGTGACACCAAAAACTGACCAATGACATGAGAGAGAAGTAGAGATCACACAGTGAGCACTCCAGAACTCTGCCATTTCCTAACACTGGGACCTTAAGCAAGTTAATCTCTCTATACACCTCACCTTCCCCATCTGGAAAATGGGGACTATAGGAAGATAATAACTGTCCCACAGAATTTAGTGAAGCAATGAATGTAGAGTGTTTATTTATCACAGCAAATAACACCCACCTTGCTCTCCTTCTCCATTCCCAGGTAAACATGACAGAAGAAAGCAGGTTCCCACAAGCAGAAGACACAGATGAGCAGCCAATTGGGCTCTGCCACCCAGTCCAGATCCAGCCCACATACAGGAACTCACTTTCTCTGGTCTATAGTCACCTTTGCTGACTGGGATTCCCGGGGAGGAACTCCTGAGGGAGGAGAACCCAAAGACACTATATACTAGTAGGTACTGGTTTCTCTGTGGTTGTTCAGCCGGGCTGTGGTGTCACAAAAGGCAAACAGGTTCTCCCCATTGTCACAATGGCTTCCAGCAATGAAACCCATCTGCCTCTCCTGTGCAGTGCATCTGGAGGGACCCCCTTCCCCAGACATCATCACCTGACACACTCCTTTAATACCACCCAAGAGTCTCCAAACACAAGGGAAACCTGGGTCCACCTCAATAAATTTCAGGCTGCATTCCAGCATAATTGGTTAAAAGCAAGTTGCTTCTATGAAGATTGCTTCAGGGGGACAGCAGTAAGGAAACTGCAAACAATCAGAGGTCAGGAATCAGAGGGAATTTAAAGATCATCTGGAGGGGCGCCTGGGTGGCGCAGTCGGTTAAGCGTCCAACTTCAGCCAGGTCACGATCTCGCGGTCCGTGAGTTCGAGCCCCGCGTCAGGCTCTGGGCTGATGGCTCGGAGCCTGGAGCCTGTTTCCGATTCTGTGTCTCCCTCTCTCTCTGCCCCTCCCCCGTTCATGCTCTGTCTCTCTCTGTCCCAAAAATAAATAAACGTTGAAAAAAAAAATTAAAAAAAAAAAAAAAAAGATCATCTGGAGAGAAATTATGACTTATTCAAGGTCATACAGCAAATTAATGCCCAAGATGGGAATGGAGACCAGTGTTCTTGAAGCCAACTCCAATATTTTTGCCCAATGGGACACTGAGAAGATGATGATGATTGAATACACTTTGTGATTTAGCAAAGGGAGGCACTTTAAGAGAAGGACCACCGAGTATGCATTGATTTTTGCATCAAAGATCTGTTGAGTGGCAACCTCGTGTCAGGCACCAAGGTAACAGCAAAGAACGTGATACAGTGCTCACATGTGGCTTACAGTCTGAGTAGGGAGAGGGGCAAGATAACAAGCAAATACACCAAGTAATTACAGTTTGTGACAAGAGCCATGAAGGAAGCAAAGAGGGCACCTGATGGCAAATAACACAGTGGAGGGTAGTTCTTTAAATAAGGTGGTCAAAGGTCTCACAGAGTAACTGGCCTTTAAACCAAGACCTGAAGGGCAAGACTCCAGCCATATGAAGAGCCAGTATAAGAATATTCAAGGGAGAGAAAAAAAGCAAGAAGTAGGAAAGAGCTTGCCCTTTTCTAGAAATAGTCTGTGGGGGAGTGGAGCATGGAGAGCAAAGCAAACAGTGTAGGAGACAGGAAGAGAGGGGAAGGCTGGGGCCACAGCATGCCAGATCTCATAAGCCAAGGTAAGAAATTCAAATTTTATTCTAGGCACAATAGGAAATCCACAGAGAAATCTAAGTGGAGGAAAGACACATTTTATCTTCATTTCCTGGAAGATGGTTCTGGCAGCTCTGCATGATGCCGGTGAGCAAGCACCAAAGCAGGGAGCACATTTGGAAACCAGGGAAGGCAATGGGCTAGAAGGGATGGTGCCCCAGGCTCTAATGGCAACACTGGTGACAACAGAAAAAAAACACATGGATTTGTGATCAGTTTAGGAGGAGAACTGAGAAAATTTTCAACGGATTAGCTTTAACTGGAAGGAAAAAGGAGGTATTTTACCTAGTTTTGTCACTTAAGAAACTGGCTGGCCACCCCAGAACTTCGAGAAATTTCTAAAGACCCAGAATGAATGTGGGGTGACGAGTAACAAACTCTGGCTTAGTCCAGGTAATCTGAAGTCTGAGCAAGTTGGGAGACCTCTCTAGGACTTTGTTTTCTTATGTATAAAAATGGGATTCTGATTGTCCAGTGATCAAAGCAATTTAGAGAATACAGTGCCTGGCATATACTGGCCCCATAAATGTTAGTTTCACTTTTCCTACAATAACAAATCTCATTTGGGAACAGATACAGTCCTCTTAAGATTTTTTTTAAACTTAGTCCACTGTAAGGCTGGAAGCTTTTAAATATTCTAAATAAGTAGTTTCTAACAAATTAGTAGGATGCATAACTATACAGCCTTTTAGAAAAATCTATTTTTCTTTCATTTCTTTGTAATTGTTTCTGACTCCCAAAGTTAATCTCAGTTTGGTCTTATTGTGATTTAATCTAGAGAAAATCTTAAAATTCTTAATGTGATTGCCTCATAAGTACGTCAACTTGACTGAAGGAAATGAGGGGGAACTATGGGTTTTTCAACCACCCATTATGAGAAGTTTCAATTCCAGGTCCAAGCAATAATTTCAAAGGGACTCAGTCAACAGAAAGAAAAACAATGTGCCATTTTTCAATTTCTGGGGAGGAACCACTCAGGAGGCATGGTAGAACTCAAGAGGGTAGGGATTACAACTTGCATCCACTCAGCCCACTGGGAAATTCAGCACCTTTTCCCCACCAAACTGTGGAAGAGCAGAAAGCAGCTCTGGGGCTCCAGCTGAGTCTCTAAGACAGTAAGAAAGAATCTTGTCTCTCCTCCCGTTTACAAATGCTTTCCATGTTGAGACATGGAGATTAAGAATTTAAAGCCGAATAAATAATTTTTAGGCCATAAGCTAAGGTCCTCCCCCAGCACATATAAACATGTATGTGCAACATGCATAAAGTCTCTATATGAAGGCTTTGCCCTGTGACTTTGTTGGCTTGTTTGCTGAAGAGCCGAATTTATATAAAAAGAGAGGACAATCGCTTTCAAGCCTAACACATTCATTGGAGAATCACACTTACACCTTAGGGAGAAAAATTATTTTTCCCTTAAGACAAGTAATTTGGAGACTATCATAAGAGTGTGCTTCAACTCTAATTCAATTTCTTATTCAATTTTCCAAAATAAAAGCAGAATGTATATACAACTTCTTGGAAACCACATAGTGCAATACAGGGGTATACCCAGGAAACCACATCCACATATTTGCTACACTACTGAGCACACAGTCCTATGAAAAAGATGAACAATACCCAACTGCTGATAACCAAAGAACTTGCTATTCTAAGACAGGGTAGCAGTATAATACGTTTCTAAGGCTAAATATCTCCTCTCACAGAGACTGTCATTTAAATTCCTGCCTAGCAAAGGGATTTTTATGGAAGGTTAATGCCTCCTATAACATTTATCCTGGATGGTGGAGCTTTTCGCATAATTTTCTGGGCTTTATTCCTGCGGTGTTATAGAACCTTATCTTCTCTCTAATAGCTTGCCAGTAAAGAGCCAGTGCATATAAAGGCAGTCGTTATTTCTCAGTTCAAGCCCTGATTTAATGAAATTCCAAATCTCTAGTAAAAGGAGGCATGGGGTTAAGCCATGAAGAAAAAGGGGCAGGCCGAAGGCCAGCTGTTGTGGCCTGGCCTGGGTCTGAGCTATGGAAGTTTATTAGGGACAGGACTCAGGCCAGTGGAGGCTGCCCGAGGCTGCAAGGAAGAGCATTAGGCCAGTGGACTAAGTCAAAGATGCCTTTTTTGAAGGAATCTCCAGCTGGAGGAAGACTTCAAATACTCCCCCATTTTCCTTTGAACTTCTTTGCATTTTCATTATTTTCCTAATCCCCTTCATTATTTTGACATTTACTAGAGATCTCAGTAAAACATTTCCTTCCCAGTTACCTCTCCACCTTTCCTTCCTCATCCATAAGTGAGCCAACAACATTGATAATGACCATACCTGATTGTATTTTCCAAAAACGGCAACAGAAACATTTCTGGTGCTACTTGCCCACCTGGGACCTTGCCACTTCCCATCGAGAGGAAGTGTCTGTTTCACCTCTCCCTGATACTAGACAGGACTTTGTGACCACCTTGTTGAATAAAGTGAATGAAGTGCATGACTTCTGGGGCAAAGGAATGATAAGCAATATACCTCTTGTCTGGTTCTTTAGAACCCAGCCACCATGCTGGGAAAAAGCTAAAACCAGTCTACTAGAGAGAGGACATGGAGAGGTCTGAGGCACCTACCTCACTGACAGCCAACCTCAGCCAGCAGATCTGGGAATAAACAAATCTTCAGATCTTTCTAGCCCTTAGCCTTTGAGTCTTCCAACTGGGGCTTCCCATGTTATGGAGCAGAGATAAACCAATTCCACTCTGCCCTGACTGAATTTGTGACCCACAGAATTGTGAGGATAAGAATTATTTTATGCCATTTTGGGGTAATTTGTTCCACGGCAATAGTTAACGTAGTATCAATGCACTATAACCATCTCCTCTGTAAGTAATTACAAATATTTGCTGCAGAGACCTCTTGCTCTCCAGCAAAAGTTCCTTGGGTACACTCCAGTGGTCCCTTGAGCCAATCCTTAGCCATCAAGGGCAGCAGTGAGACACTGGAAGGAGCAAGGTCTATGGAGACCCCAGACGTGGGTCGTTTCTTGTGGCCTTAGCTAAACTACTTAACCTCTTGGAGTTTTACTATTTCATCCATAAACAGGGATAATAATCTCTACCCTGGGAAACAAGATACATGAATCCCTTGTGCACAGGACCTCCATAACACCATTGTCACTAATGGAGAATTCTTCTAGTGCATGCCTCCTCCAGGAAGTTCATACTAGTACAGTACCACTTGTGTCTGCCCCTCCACATCATTCCTTTATACTCCATCTAACATAACTTCCAGGAGTCAACAGAACATTTTAGATAGCCCAATGCCTAGGGCTCAGACACTGCCAGCCATTGTTAAGAGATATCCATTCTCCATCATATCTCTATGCACTTGAGTTACAGATTCCCACATATACTTTGTATCTACAAATCCACATAGGAGCAGAGGAACTTCATGAGAAAGGGGAATAAAATTCTGACTTTCTTGCCCCCTACCTACTGATGTTCAAGGATTTAAAACATTTTTCTCTAATAGAGTAGTAGCAAAGTAGGAAAATACAAGAGACTCCTAAAAGGGAATTCACTGTAAAGGAAGTGGAGTCTGAATTGGCAAATGAGACACAATACTAGGCTAAAAGGAAATAATCCTAGGCACAACATGTAGTAAGTTGAATCCCTCACAGACCCAGCAAACTGGAGCCAGAAGTAAGTTTTCAGGAAAAATAGTTGTATGTGGCAGCACTTGGAATACAGGTAGTTTTGTTCTAGAACTCTGCTGTCCCATATAGTAGCCACTAGCCATATATGGCTACCAAGCACTTAAAATGTGGCTAGCCCGGCTTGAGATAGAAGTGTAAAATATAAGAGATTTCAAGGGCTTCCTATGAAAAAAATCAAGTAAATTATTTCATTAATAATTTCATATATATGTTCAAAAAATATTTACATTGAGTTAAATGACATGTTAAAATTCATTTCATTTCTTTTTTTTAATACATGTTTATTTTGAGAGAGCAAGAGAGTGAGAGCAGGGGAGGGGCAGAGAGAGTGGGAGATTGAGAATCCGTGCTAACAGCACAGAGCCGGATGCAGGGCTCAGTCCCATGAACCATGAGATCATAACCTGAGGTTAAGTCAAGAGTCAGACACTTACAGGCACCCGAGGGGTGGCTCAGTCAGTTAAGTATCCGACTTTGGTTCAGGTCATGATCTCATGATTTACAGGTTTGAGCCCCGCATCAGGCTCTGTGCTGACAGCTGAGAGCCCCTGGAGCCTGCTTTGGATTCTTTGTCTCCCTCTCTCTCTGCCCCTCCCCTGCTCACACTCTGTCTCTCTCTCTCTCTCTCTCTCTCTCTCTCTCTCAAAAATAAATTTTAAGAAAAAGCAAAAAAAAAGAGTCAGACGCTTAATGAACTGAGCTACCCAGTCACCCTCATCTACTTCTTTATATGTTTTTTAATGTGTCTGCTACAAAATTTAAAATTATATATGTAATCCATACTATATCCTAGCCTATGAAAGAGTGCACTGGAAAACCAAGTTGGCTTGAGCAAATCAGGAGATACACATTCACAATGGGATAACAAACAAGTCCCGGAATTCCTGGGGTCCAGGAAAAGCTTCATCAGACACCAGACACCCCAACAGCACAGACAGGGCATCCTGGAGATCATTGGTTGAAGAATTTTACCTCCAGGAAAGCATCTTGGTCTCTGCTCTCCTTTTCCAGGCAGGACATAGAGGTGGGCATCAAGAAGAACCAAGGACTCAGGAACCTGGGGATTCTCAAGAATAATGGGGAAAAAGAAACCTTCCGGGGCACCTGGGTGGCTCAGTCAGTTAAGTGTCAAACTTCAACTCAGGTCATGATCTCGCGGTTCATGGGCTGGAGCCCAAGTCAGGCTCTGTGCTGACAGCTCAGAGCCTGGGGCCTGCTTCAGATTCTGTGTCTCCCTCTATCTGTTCCTCCCCCACTCACACTGTCTCAAAAATGAATAAATGTTAAAAAATAAAAAGAAGAAAAGGCAAGAATTCCAGCTAGGAGACTGAACTGAATTCCAAACCATGGAAACTTGGTGTTAAAAGTCACAGAGCTTTATTTATAGTCCTGGAGTATCAAAGCCTCCTCATTTCAGTTACATTTATGGTTCCCTTCTACTTATTCATCTCACATAACAATAATAATAGTTACCACTGAATGGTTCCGTTATACATTTGATGCATATGTTAAATCATCACTAAATCCCTAAAACATAGGCATTATTATCCACATCTTACAATTAACGAAACAGAGGTATAGAGCTGTTAAATCTTGCTCAAATTCTAGTAAATGACAGAATGTGAATTCAAACTAAGATGTCTCATTCCAAATCTCAGTCTGTAGTTTTCAGGAACCAAAGAATTCCAACCAACAAAACAAATGTGTTATAATTTATTTGCATTGATTAAATATGTACTTATACGTATACTCCTTTGCAAAGATTCTATGATGCTAAAATAGATAATGTCATAGATAGAAAGCTACGACTAGGTTTCTACTTTTCATACAGAACACTCTGACCCTCAGCTTCCTCTCCTATAATAGTACCTGCATTCAAGGACGACAGGAGAATGATGGATTCTCTTCTTGGTTCTGTGCCTAACCAGACTTGTTTCCTCACTAGATTCTATGGCCCTTGGATATACGGTCTTATCAAGCTAAAACAGTCTTTTAGTTATTCAAAAGTCATGTAGCAGACATAGTTTGTCTTACATAGTTTAGTCTTTACTGTGAAGGTAGCAGAGATCACTTTTAAACTGGGCATGAGATAATCAGATTTGCATTTTAGAAGGATCCCTGTGGGGTACTCTCACACACACTGGTGGGAGTGTAAATTGATACAATCCTTTTGGAAAGCAATTTGGCAAAGTGTACTAAGAGCTCTAAAATGTTTGACACAGTAATATCACTTTTGTGACTACTCTGAGGAAATAATCCTAAAACCAGAAAAAGCTTTATGCACAAAGCATCCATTGTAGCATTATTCATGATGGCAGAAAAATGGCAATGACCTCACTACCAATCAGGCAACGGTCACACGAGGTTCAGTGGAACCACTGGGTGCCATGTTACTCAGCCATCTAAATTATATTCATGTCAAGTTACCAATAACATCAAAAAATGATAATTTACTAATGTTACTATTAACAACACATCTTGTAGATTATAAAAATGGCCACAAATCCTTCTGCCTCTATCCGTGCCCTTACATTATAATGCTACAGAATCTCTTGTCAAGAGGTGGAATCAATTTCTCCATCCCTTGAGTGTGAACTGATCCTGTGACTCGCTTTGACCAATGAAATGTTAGTAAATGAGATGCAACCAGAAGCTTGGTAAGTACTTATGCATTGCACTTGCTTCTTGCCTGCTTGGAGGTCTTCCATCACCATACAAAGAAGCCTAGGAATAAACTGCTGGATGAAGAGAGAGACACAGACCCAATCCCTCCTGTGGCCCCACAGGGCGGCCAGACAATCCCAGAAGAAGCGTCATCTAAGTGGCAGTAAAACACAGATACACAACTAAGGCCAGCCAAGATTAGCAAAAGAACAACACAGTTGAGACCAGTCCAAATTACTCCCCCAGAGAATTATGAACTACAGTAACTGTTAAATCTTGTTACTTTAAGCTGCTAAAGTTTGAGACCATATGTTACACATCAAAAGTTCACGGATACAATATTGATAATTTTTGAAGCTAGGGACTGAGTACACAGGGGCTAGGGTTCATTACAATATTGTCTCTGCTTTTGTGTATGTTCATACTTCCCATAATAAAAAAAAATTAATACATATACACATTTAAGCTACAGGAAAAGTACACGTTAAGAATAAACGTAAACATATACATGCATACAGTTTGACCACAACTATACAAAAGAAACTTTCCATAGTAAAATACAAGGGAAAAACCACTGGTTGTCTGAGTGCTGAGACCATTGATTTTTTTTTTAAGCTTATATGTATTTTACAAAGTATCTATAAGCCTGATTTACTTTATTCTGAAAATAGTTACAACTTTATCTCACTTACATCCCCCCAAAAAAATTTTTCCATAGAATACATGGATGAGAAACTACAGGCAGAAAGACAAATTCAGAGGAAATTAAAACAGTCTAAGGGAAAAGTTACAAGGGTCCAAACTCGAGGCAACAACAAGAGAAAAGGAAACAAGGGGAGCCTGGGTGGCTCAGTCGGTTAAGCATCTGACTCTTGATTTTGGCTCAGGTCATGATCTCACTGTTCAGGAGTTCAAGCCCCACCTTGGGCTCTGGGCTGACAATGTAGAGCCTGCTTAGGATTCTCTGTCTCCTCTGTCTCTGCCCCTCCCCTACTCATTTTCTCTCTCTCTCTTTCTTTCTCTCTCTCTCTCTCTCTCTCTCTTCCCCCCCCCCTTTCAAAAATAAACTTAAAAAAAAAAAGGAAAGGACAGGATACAGTGGGGCAGGGAAACTGAGGAAGAATCCATAATGTGAGACATCACCTTGCACTGGAAGGACATTTAACCTGGGACCATGGATGGGTTTCAGGGAGACCCAAGAACCCAACTTCAAGATGTACTCAAATTTGGATTTAAGTATGTAAATGCATCTCTCAAGACAGAAAATTCACAGGTTAACAGATTCTCAAATGGTGAATGTGATCCCAAAAGCTGAAGACCCATTAGGCCTTGTCTTCCTGTAGACAAGGAAGAATTCTGTTTTCATCTTTGAAGACTACTTACATCTGACCAGTCATAAGATAACCTGAACAGGACACTGAAATGATCAGAAACTTTGGCCCTAAAGCATGACCTATCCAAGTACATACGGCCTAGGTAATTTCAACCTTCTGAGCCACTACTTATCACCTGCACTTTCCTAGAGTCCCTTAGAAGCTGGGTTCCACTCTGGAGAAAGCCAAATCCTTGTGGGACATCACTTCAGGGTGTCCGAGCCATGGGTCTACCTGGGAACTTTGACCTCCTAGAGACACATGCAAAACCAGTTTTTCTAAATCTTGGGCTCAGACAGAGCCCAGAACAGCCTGGTCCCTGCCTCATCTCCAACCTCCACACTCTCCCTCCTTCTTGTTCCCCTTCACCCTGGCCTACTTTAAGGTCCCAGAAATCTGTGCCTCCCCTTACCATGGGACCTTTGCATATCCTGTTCCCCCCGAGTATTCCACTCCCTTCCAACTACTGAATTTATCCTTCAGATCTTAACCTTAATCACTATTTCCCAAGCCAAGGAAATCCTCCTGATAAATGCTCTCAGAGCACTTAGCATAGATGAAAGGTTGTATTTCTGTTTGTGATTATTGAATTAATGCCTGCCTCCTCCACCAATAATTATAATAAAAGCCAACATTATTTGAATGTCCACTATGTGCCACGCCCTATAGGAATCCCTTGACATGCATTCATTTATTTTACCACTGTAACAATCTCATGAGGAAAATGAGGGATAGAAGAGAAATAACCAGACTGCGATTCCCTAGCAAGTGATAAGCAGTGTTGGGATATAATCCCAGGCAGCTGGAACTGCACTGGCGTGAACCTCGGGTCTGTTTTCGCTGACTGTATCCCCATGCCCAGCACAAGGTCTAGTGCTTAAAAGAAACTCCAGTAGTGGTGACTAAACGGACTGGTCTTGCCTGGCCTTGAACTGCACTGGCATGAAATCCAGACCTGGGGACCACCTTACAAATCCCCTTCACCAACTCCAACAGGAGAGGAGACCCGAGAGGGAATGTGCTTTTCTTAAGGCCACACAGAACCAGGACTAGAAGCCAAATCTCCCAACTCAGTCCAATGCTTTTTCTACCTCATTAAACAAAAACTTAAATTTAAAAATATGAAGCAAAAGATACTGGATAAATATTTCTAAACCAATAAAGAGAAGTATTACACTCCCATTCCCTGTCCTAACTTTGCTACAGAATCAGAAGGGGAAGAAAGATCGGTGGGTGAGGAAAGAAAACAATTTCTTTAGTAATTTGTATTTGGAGGAAAAAGTACAAGGATTATAGAAAATTGCTATTCATGTAAATTGCTCCCTAAAAATGATTTTCTTTTTTTCCCTCAATTTACTAGTGTTGAGCATTTTTTAACTCAAAATAACCTTGATTTAACAAGTCTGTGTCTTAAACTTACAATTATTTCAATGTGATCATCTGTTGTCAATTTCTTTTGTTAGCTCAATGGCACCCTAACTTGTGCTGATCTTGATTTATAAAGAGGTTCACCATAATGGGGGTCTCTGTAAACCCACAGCAACAGACCATCATAAAGACCCTCAGCGTGGCTGGAGAGACACCATGGATGTCACTTTAGTTGGACTAGAGGAAGTTTTGAGATTGGTTTTAAAAAAAAAAAAAAAAAGATAGGTGGGTTTTGCCTTGTCTGTAGAGCCTTGTTACTGTTCTTGTAAAGCCTCAATTTGCAAAACAAGTACAGTTGTTTTTAATTCCTCAAAGAATTGGGTTGCAACCAGAAAGATATCAAGACACTGACCCAGCCATCCAACTACATTATCCTCATCTTGCTTCTTTGTATCGGGAGAAGATCTTCAGCTAAGTTGGAAGTCAAAAGATTCCTATTTTCTAGGAGCGCCCAGCTGGCTCACTCAGTACAGCATGCTCTTGATCTGGCAGTGGTGAGTTCAAGCCCCACGCTGGGCATCGAGTTTACATATTAAAAAAAAAAAAAAAAAATTCTTATGTTCTAGATTTAGACTTGTGTTTCTTTGGAATGTTTCAATAAATCCTCCCACAATGGCTTCAGAATATTTTCTTTCCTGGTGAGTTAAAAAGTTCCCATCGGGCTCGGAATGTCAACTTCCAATCTGGCTAACTTCTGACCACAGAGGCACCTTTTAAAAAATCGTTTCAAATATCTTGTCGGGTTTCAGCTGGACAAACAATAACTATTCCCGGCAGTACTAACCGATCCCGTGGACACGAGAGGGATCCTCAAAAAGGAGGCAAAAGATCCTAGACGCAGAGCTACTTCCCAAGATACCAAAAGAAAGAAAGGAAGGCAGTTACCCTGAGAGCGGGCAACAGTTACTAGAAGCCTAGCTGCACAGGGAGTGCGCCCCACCTTTCTGCCTGCCACGTTTTCGAGGCCCCCACCCGACGGCTGGCAAAGCAACTTCCTGAGGGGACAAAACGAGACACACGAGACGCAGTAGCGGCCCCTGACGGAAAGGATCGCGAACCAATGGTTCTTCTGGCCAACCTGAACTTGGAACGGAAGGCACTCAGCGAAATCCTACCTTCCTCCCTCGAGCAGGTACCGCAGACTGAGGGCTGACTGGGGCGAGAATCCTCGGCCTGCGCGGCTTCCGCGGGTTTCCCAGAAGGCCGCAGCTGCAGGTTCCAGAAAGACTGGGGTCTCTCAGCAGGCCTCATCCTAGTCGCCACAAACTGCAGAGGAGGAAAAATAATTTTCCCCCTACCCTTTACAGGGAGTGCTTGGCTGAAGGCCCGTCTTTCCCCCGGGGCACCTTTGTAAATCGCGAAGCTCGAAGCTCGTCTAGGTTAAAGGTTCTCCACCGTGGCCACGTGTTCAGCCTTAAAACAAAATTTAGTTCACCTGAGGCCTCGCGCTGCTCCCCCCTCCCCCCCGCCCCCCCCCGCCCGGGGCAGATTAAGCAGGAGGCGGTCCCACCCCCAAACCCGGTCCGACCTGAATCGGATCCAGTTTCTAAATTGGACCAAATCGGAAGTGAGTCTGGTCCAGGTTTCCAAGTGCACCCCTCTGGTTTCTAAGTGGGACCCGATCCAACCCCAGGCTGGTTCCGTTTCTAAATGGAATCCAGTCCGCTTTTTAAGTCCGACCCAGTCCCACAGAGCCTCTGCAGACCCAGGCCTGAAAAAGAAGTGCTCCAACACCGGAATGTAGCAAAAGCTGCAGAGCAGGGCCTGCCAGATATGGGTTCACCCACCGCCAGCAGAGGCCTCCAGAAACAGCAGGCTCAAAAGGTACCCAGGCCCGATTGCTCCTTTCTCCTGGAGGCAGAGGTCTCCTTCGGTGTCTTCTTCTGACACCAGGAGTGTTAAAAGATAAACTGAGGCATAGTTTCAAAAGTTAAGAGTTTATTTGAGCAAAAACACGATTCCAAGCCTGCCGCACCAAACTGGAAGTGGTTAGCAGCCCTCCACTAATAGGAGCTTGGGAAGAGATTTTTTTCTTTAACTTGTTTTATTCCTTATTTTTTTTTAATTTACATCCAAATTAGTATATAGTGCAACAATGATTTCAGGAGTAGATTCCTTAGTGCCCCTTACCCATTTACCATTTAGCCCATCCACCCTCCTGCACCCCCTCCAGTAACCCTGTTTGTTCTCCATATTTATGAGTCTCTTCTGTTTTGTCCTCCTCCCTGTTTTCATATTATTTTTGCTTCCCTTCCCTTATGTTCATCTGTTTTGTCTCAAAGTCCTCATATGAGTGAATTCATGTGATTTTTGTCTTTATCTGACTAATTTTACTTAGCATAATACCCTCCAGTTCCATCCATGTAGTTGCAAATGGCGAGATTTCATTCTTTTTCATTGCCAAGTAATACTCCGTTGTATATATATACCACATCTTCTTTATCCATTCATCCATCGATGGCCATTTGGGCTCTTTCCATACTTTGGCTATTGTTGGTAGTGCTGCTCTAAACATGGGGATGCAGGTGTCCCTTCAAAACAGCACACCTGTATCCCCTGGATAAATGCCTTGTAGTGCAATTGCTGGGTCGTGGGGTAGTTCTATTTTTAGTTTTTTGCGGAAGCTCCATACTGTTTTCCAGAGCCGCTGCACCAGCTTGCATTCCCAGGGAAGAGATTTTTATAGAGAAAAGTAGATGCAAAGTAAGGAAATGATTGACTTAGCTATAGCTTAAGTCTGGTTTGCTGTGTTCGACTGGTTGTCCTTAGCTTCTTGATTTCCTAACTTTGAGGCATTTACAGCCTTAGATTTTGGTTTGCTTAGGGCTGCCCACAGCATTAGAGACATCAGTCTAGTGGTTTCCTTGTTTAATTAGTTTAATACTGCTAGAATGATACACTTAATAAAGCCCAAAGAGGTAGAATGATTTGCCCGAGGTAACACAGCAAGCCCTGGGTTGCTTGAATCAGAGTTCGAACTCCATGAGAAACATGCCAAAGTGTCACCAACATGATCGCTTCTCACAAGCCGGGAAGCTAGTACAGGACACAGTGACATGCTAGTGAGCTACATAGAATCCAAGTCAGAGGCTGAATTAGATCCAAGAGCAGCTGCCTCCCATAGGGCTTCATTGGACCACCACTCAACACTTTGCAGGAAGACTTCTGTCCTTTATTCTGACATTGCCTCTACCACCAGCAATGACATTGAAGCTCAACCCTGGCTTATTTTAATGCTCTGGATTTTTTAAATGCCTTCTCCCTGAAAAGAGCTATGGAAAAAGTTCATCATGTACTCTTTGGAAAGTCTCCCTCTGCACCCAGAATAGATGCCTTCATGGTTAGATGTCACTAACAAAGCCTACTATCTCCTAATAAAAGAAAACAATTAGAAGGTCTCTTCAAAATGTTCAAGAAGTAAATGACACATGTTTTGAGAAGAGCATTGGTAAGCAGGAATGGGTCTAGAGGAACTCACCAAACTGAAACAAAGGAATGTTTGGCATGGAATAGGGAAAAAAAAAAAAAAAAAAAGGAAACTGGACTGAGAGGCTGCCTCAAATATTCAAAGGGCTATCATGTACAAGAAGGGCAAAGTATATTCCAAGTGTCTCCAAGGGACAGAAAAGTAACAACCAAGGCTGCCAGTGATGGGATGGACTGGGAAGAAGGCTACAGGGATTAAGAACACAGGCTTGTAAATCCTTTCTCTGCAACATATACAGCCTGTTTCCCCATCTGTAAAATGGTGGTGGCAAGAATCGTACTCATAAGGTTGTGAGCATTAAATAAGATAATTAATCTTAGGGACTTCTCACAAAGCCTGACACACAGTAAGTCTTACGTATAGCATCATTTGTTGTCCTTGCTGTGTAGAGGAAGTGAGTTCTTTGTCCCTGGAGGTATTCAAGAAGCAACTTGTGATCAATGAGCCGTGAAGCTGTGTTGGAAAAGAGATTCATGCATTAGACAGAGGATCAGATTAGGTGACCTTAAATTTCCTTCCATTCTTGGCTTTCAAATTCTTTGCTTCAATGAAACTGAGGTTAATGTGAAGTCCCCTATTGGACTACCCTGGCAGGCTCCAGCTTTGGGGTTTTGTTTTTCCATCTTTGTTCTTGCAAATCCTTGGTGTGGAGCAGAATCTGGAGAGTGAGTCTTGAAGTGCACAACCCAGGAAGGAAAGCTTCTTTTGCTTGGTGGCTGCATTCTTGGAATTCCCAAGATTCCAGTCCCTTTTCCTCCTCACACTGTAAACATTAGGTTCTTGTGGGGAGGACAAAAAGGTCACTTTCCAAACAGCATTTGCTCCCAGGCTCTGATCTGAATAATTCAACTCATCCTCAGTGAGAGCACCAGGCTTTAAGATGATCTCAAGCCCCTTTGACAGGTAATGCTGATTTAGGCTAACAAGAGGTCGTTGTTGGAGCAGAAGGCATCCTCACTTCTTGGTGAGCAGAACCAGGTATGGGAAGATTGAACAAGTCCACTGACTCATCGCAGCTGAACCAGGTGCCTTCCCAAATTCCCTTTTTAGCAGGACCAAGCCCTTGAGGAGGAGGAGGCATTTATTGGGGATTGCTACAAATTCGGCTTTACTGCCGCTGCCTTTATAACCACAATATAAAGTAACTCCCACAACACAGTGAAGATAAGCTCTTTAAAGAAAATATAAAAGCATTAGCTTGGCAATTCACCCAAACCTCATCATGCACCATAGACATTTTTGAAGTTTAACAAAGAAAAGCACATCATTAAAGAATACTGCTCTATCACCATTCTTATGCAAATCCTTCCAGATAGTTGGGTGGAAAATTCCATCTAACACGCAGTAAGAAATAAGTGTTGCCGGGTAGAAATTTCAGCTATACTGAGTGCATCTATCACTTGTATAATCCAAACTACTGTATGTGCACTGACTACAGAATTAGTATTGATCCATTCACCATGTAAACATCAAGTACTTTCTATTATTACTTGAAATAGCATGCTATCACAATTTCTATTTCCTCCTTCTATCTTAAATAGAAGTATTGCACATTAGCCCTTTCCTTCATGTACTTTTTTGCACAGCTATCTAACTACAGTCTTCAGTGTGGTGCTGAGTTTCCTGCAGACATCTGCAGTATTAGCATTAAAGCACTTTATTTTCTAGTCATCTCTGATGGAAGACAATACAACTTTCATTTACCCAGAAACCTGTTACCAGAGCTTCTCTTAGAAACAAGCATATTCTCCTCTCTCTCTCTCTCCCTCTTTCTGTCTCACACACACACACACACACACACACACATCATCATCATCATCATCCTTTGTTTGCTACTCATCCCCACGCTGAGACCACCATCATCAATATATGCCTCCAGCCCCACCCCCCAATAGGACAGGACCACCAGGTCTCTGGAGCTCTGAGGTAGTGGGAAAATATTTGCCAAGGCTGAGAACGGCGTTCAATTTCAGAATGACTTGCAACGGAAGCTCAAGATTTGACTCCGGGTTACATTGTTCATATGTCTGGATGCATGAAGAAAAATTACTTTGGAAAATCAGTTCTGATGTCTGAAAACATAGCAAGGGGTAAGCCTTCTCTTTTCCCTTTCCTGCATTCCACAGCATAACAGCATGAGGAAATTTGGACTGGGTTCCAGACCCTGAAGGGTCAGTTTTAGCTCAGATAGTTTGGAGCTGCATGTGGCATAATTCATGTTCTCTGGTGCCTGTGGCATTCCCTAGGTACCACAAGCATCCTGACCTAGTGCGCAATGCTTCTTGTTACCTTTGCCACGATGCAGATAGTACGCGCTGCATGTGACTTAATAGTTTTCCAGTGTCTTCAGAGCCCAGCAGCAGCCCGAGTCAGAACACATACAATTTCACTTCTGTCAATGGGAATCTGTACCTTGCAACCTTCACCTGCCACAGAGCCAACTTTCATGAAGGCGTGGAATACCCCTTTAGCCCAATCCACCTCGTACGGCACTGTTCTCCTTTACCAACGTGGGAAACCTGCAAGTTTTCATCTGAAGCCAACAAAAGCTGTGGCTTCGTTTAATTCAGAGAAAATATCCCGAACCAGCTGAGCACTATTTAGCCACCATCCTCATGTCCAAACTCCTTTCAACCAATCTAAAAAATAATAATAATTAACTAATTAATTGAAATTCTTCTTAATAAATGGCAGCTTCGTTGCCAAACTCGGCTGATGTAAACTCAAGCAGATGAAATTGTGAAATTGGATAGTGTGCGTTAAATATTCAAAGAGAGCGTGAGGACGTTACGAAGGAACCGTGCACCACTTCTCCCTCTCATAAATCTCCATCTTTATTTCTTGACACCAACAATTCAGTCTCTTGAACGCTCCACCGTGTTCAGAGCAACAAAGTTTTATTCGCTCCCCTGTGAAGTGCTCCTTCCAGAAGTAGAGCCCGATTTAAGATATGCACATACACACTCTCTTTCTTATGTATAATCATTTGAAGTGAACTGCAGAACCTCAAAATAGTCCATCAGGTTGGTCCAATGATAATCATGTTAACGTTTGGGGAAAATAAAACTGATTAATTAATTAACTGATTTATTAAAATAAAAGCAGTTTCATAGCAGCCACAGATGGTTGCCTCTCCATCTTCCCTTCCTTGTTAGCAATGCCCTCTCTAATTTTGAGCAGGTAACCGCCACTCAAGAGAAAGTGAGCCTCTCCCTATTTCAGGGTAAAATTGTGAACTGGCAGCAGCCGATTGAACTAATCCCATTCTCTTGGCAGTGACTCGTCCAGGAGTAGACATGTGCCTCAACTCTGACAAACAAGACATGAGGGAATCAGGCTGGGCCTTCACGAGAAGGTTCCCTCACTCTTAAAAAGAGGTTTGACGGAGAGTCTACGGGCAGGAAAAACACTTTGCAATGTTGGATCTGCACATGACCCCTGAACCCCAACAGTCATATTATGCAAGAGGCAAAAAGTCTCGATCCTTGTTGACCTGCTGAATTAAGCAACCCCAAAGCAGCCCTACCTTGGATTTCTTGTTTTAAAAAAAGATACAATAGTTTTCACCCAACCTGATCAGAGGGGGATTTCAAGACCCCCAGGGGATGCATGAAACCATGGATAGTTCCAAACCTTGTACATACTATGCTTTTTCCTTTACATACATACATGTGATAAAGTTTAATTCATAAATTAGGCACAGAGATTAACAACAATAACTAATAATAAAATAGAATAATTATAACAAGATAGTATAATAAGAGCTATGTAAATGTGGTCTCTCTCTCTCTCTCTCACTGCACTCACCCTTCTTCTTGTGATGATGTGAGATGATAAAATGCCTACGTAATGAGATGGAGTGAGTTGAAGGACCTGGTGGATGTTTGGCTATTGGCCTTCTAAGGAGTGTACATCAGAAGGAGGATTGTCTGTTCCCAGACTGCGGTTGACAGTGAGTAGCTGAAAATGAGGAAAGCAAAACTGGGGCGGGGGTGGGTGCACTACTGTAATTACTTTCCTCGTGGTGAGGGTTCCCATTACCATAGTCAAAAGCATTATTTCTGCTACAGGTCATTATCGGTCATTATAGATTGGTGTGTTGAGAAACGACCCTCTGCTCACTTCCTCTCTTGCTGTACCCTTGCCCCAGATAACTTCTCAGTTGAGATGGGAACATTTATATGCTTGAGCAGATGTTGGTTAATGTTGCTCTAAAAAAAAAATAAGAGATACTAATGAATCTTACCACTGAGTACCTTCACCAAAGAAAAAAAAATTCATGATGACCTATTAACCAAAATCTGCCCTGTACACAGCCACGAGCATCTGGCTAGGGTGCTTCAAGATGGCCTCATTATGAAGGGGTGAAGGAATGATTACAGTATAAAAAAGATACCTTCTTGGAAAGCCCTGAAGCTTCATGGCTTTTAGAAAATAAAGGCCTCACTCTACAGTCGCATTTTCCAAGATTGCTGTGGCACAGAGACCGCTGCTTTCTTCACAGAGAAGCTCACACAGAAGGACGACAGGTTGGAGAGGGGCTGAGGCCGCACTTCACCCTCTCGGTGTGCACACCGTGACAGCCCCTGAGTCAATTCCACTGAATTGCCAGGACACTCTGGAGTAGTTTCAGAAATGATGATCTAAACCAATGATGAAAGGTGATCCGTGTTTTGAGTAATGGAATTTTTTAAGCAAGAAAAAGACGTGAAGTCCTAAAAGTTTAAACAAACAAACAAAAATGCTTTAGTTTGCAGGAAAACTTGTGAATCGATGATGAAGAGCTCTATCAACACAGGAGAAACGGCCACAGCAAGGCCAGTGAAAGATCCCTCCTCACCTCTAGGTCAGGATTCAACAGTAAGCCTCCAGACTAGGATCACCTTGAGATATCTGCAGGATGACATTAGGGAACTGTGGTCTACACAGGAATTACAGTGTGCCTCAGTGTCAAAAAGGTGGGGTTATACCATAAACAACATTAAAAGACTGAAGTAAAGACAGCTTGGGAGAAAATATTTGCAGCACATGTAACAGACAAAGCTTAAATATTCATAATCTATGGAATTTACAAGTCAATTTAAATTTTTAAAAAGACAACTCAATGTAAAAAATGAGGAAAGAGCATGGGCAATTTATAGAAAAAATACAGGTGACCAATAAGTGTATGAAAAGATTCTCAGTTACACTGCTAATGAGGGAAATGCAAAATGAAACAATACAACACCACTCTGAGCCTTATGTTTGCAAAAATTTAAAAGACATAATATCCAGGGTTGCAAATAAAGTAGAGAAATGGGCACTCTCACACATCTGATGGAAGTGTGAATTGAAACACAGTTTTGGAGGACAATTTGGCAATGTCTATCAAACTTAAAATGCAATTCCATTTTAGGATTCTGCCCTACAGATATATTTGCACATGGCTATAAAGATATAGCTACAAGGATACTCACTGCAACATTGTTTGTAATTGCAAACACACAGGAAACAATGTAAATGTCCATCAATAAGGACCAGATTAAATATGTTCTGGCATATGCATAGAATAGAATAGTGAGCAAGTATTAGAAACAAGGAGGTAGATATGTATGTGTTATTATAGAAGCATCTAAAATGTAAAGAAAATGAATAAAGAAAAGCACATGTTCTAAAAAAAATGTTTAAATAAAAGATACTGTATATTTATCCTCTTTTTAATATACCTAGTATGATGCCAAGAATATAGTAAATACCCGATACATATTGGAAGTATAAATGGCTTATAATTATTTGCTAGAGGAATGAATGGCTGATAAATAAATAATTGATGAATGTATGTGTAAACACGAACAATTTGAAAAGATACCCAAGGTTAGCTGAGTATAATGGGAGGGAGAATCACTTTTCACTTGATACCTTTTTATAGATTGTTCTAAATTTTTTTACAGTTGCTATTTTCACACTAACAGAAATAGAAAAGTTAAAGATCCATCTCTGTTTTTTTAAGATATTAATATCTTAAACAATACTGAAAGATAAAGGAAAGACATTAGGAAAATATTTACAACATATATAACAAAATTAGCTCCACAGAACATAAAGAGCACTTAGCAATTAATAAGATAGAGATAAACAACAGGAAAAATAAATAAATAGCCAAGTGCTATGTGGCCAACATGGGTAATTATCTACCTGTAATCTATTCTTTCTTACAAATAGAACCACATTAGAGGATGGAGCCATCGATGTGTTTATAACCCAAAAGGGAAAGTACAAACAACCAAAAATCACATGAAAAAATATTCAATCTCATATAATCAGAGAAATACAAATTGAAACTAAGTAAAATACTTGGGTTTTGCTCATAATGTAGGCCAAAAACAAGAAAAAGATTTCTATTATCCAGTGTCATCAAGGACTTGGAGAAGCATTCTCCGTCAACGTCAATGGGAGTGTAAATTGGTACAATAATTTGGCCAGTAATTTGATATATCCATCAAATTTAAAATATGCTATCTTCAACCTAGAAATTCCACTTCTAGGCATCTGTCCTGCAGAAACCCTTACACAATTACTGGAAGATATATGTGCAAGAATGTTCACTAGAGGCTTGTTCATTAGCAACAACCTGGAAATGCTTTTATGTATCCATCAGTAGAGCTCCGAACAAGAACATGAGTCAAGATCTCTGCCTGACAGTCTATATTCAGTGGGCGGCAGAGGAGACAGACCGATAAACAAGGAAATAGTCAAAATACATTCCAATTACATATGTACTACAAGGAAATGAAACAAGGTGATGTGATAGAGCATCGTTGGGGGTGCAGGAGTGGGCAGAGCAGAAGTAAGACTATGGTACATGGAGCCATTAGGGGATGTCTCCCCTGGAGGGTGACACTGAGTTAAGATCAGAATAATGACAAAGAACTAGCCCAGCAGATGTGAGGCCCCAAGACACCGTATGAGGGAGACAAAGGATGACGAATAAGAAGGAGAAAGGGATAAAATAGGACTAGAGAGGAGAGTTTGGGAAGCCACTGGGGTACTAAGCAAGGAGAGACATGACCAGGTTTACCATTTTAAAAGAACACTCTGGTGGCTGGGTGAAGAATGAATTACAGCAAATAACAATGAGAGGATGGCCAACAGTTAGGAGTCCCTGGCAAGATGTACTTGCAAGAACAGGTTGCTGGCAGGGGACAGTGTGAGAAGTGTCCAGATATGGGCATACTTTGGAGGTAGAGCCAACAGGATTTGCTAGTGGATTGGCCTTGGGGTCTGACAGTAAAGAAGGAATTGAGGATGTCACCAAGTCTTGGGGACTGAACAACTGGGTGGGCTGGTGATATTATTTACTTAGATGAGAAAGCCCAGGGGGAGAAAGTTTAGTGGAGAAAGTCCAGAGTCCATTTTGGAACTGTTAAGCTTGAATGTCCTATGAGACAGGCAAGTAGAGATAAAGTGGAAAATTAACATATATATTTGCAAATGCACAGAGAAAAATCTGGGAGGTTATCCACCTAACTGATAAAGGGATTCTCTCCAGGAAGTGCAATTGGGGGAGGGGAGATGAAGAGGAAAGAAGCTACTTCTACATTTGACTTTATATACATTAATAAGGTTTGAAATCGTTACAATGAATATGTATTACCTTTGAAATTTACATAAATGAATATAAATAAAAGAAGACTAACTGAGTGATTTTCAAATTTTTCCGCAGAGCTTTTTCTTCAAACAAAATCTTATCCAGAATGCTTTTCCCACTGTCATCATTCAGGCCTCAGCTCAAATATCACCTCTGAGAGGCCACCCTTAACACAGGATCTAAAGGAGTTCCACTGCTCCCTTCCCCCAAGTCACTGTCACATACCCTGTTTTATTGTGTTCACGTCACTTACAGCCCAAAACTGACTTGTCTATTTGTTTACTTGTCTTCCCTACTGGAATATAATGGCAAGAACAGGGATGTTGTATGTCTTGTTCTCCACGTAGCTCTGGAATCTGGAACAGTGAGTTGCATGTAGTAGGCACTCATCCCTGCACTGGGCACAATGGACCCAGAGACAAGCAGACCAGGAGCCTGTTCTACAGGAGCTGCATGTGGGAGATAAGCCAGGCCAGAGTCAATTCCAAAAGAGTCCCTGGCATTCTAGTGGCTCTCACAGGAATGTGGTCAAGACCAACTGGACGCCTGGTTCTTTTTCAAGCCTTCCTGATTGTCCTGAGGCTACACAGTCAAGATTAAATAAAGACTGGCTGTCTTTGTGCATGCACTCAGTTGCTGTCTTTATGAGATATGGATGATGGCACCGCCCCGCCTCCAAGAAAGGGAAATGCCATCTGTCTATCTTGCTTGGGTTCAATGCCACTTCAGGCAGAGGTTAGCAAGCATCCCTAGGCATTGTCTTCTGTCCCTTCTGTGGCCCAGAGGGAGTAGCTCTTGACTCAGATTGCACTGCTCCCCAGCCTCTGCCTGGGCCAGAGGCTCGCCTATGCACCTGCTGTCTGCCTTGGTGTAGGGCCAGTATCTCTCAGCAAGAGTCTAGCACAGAACCAAGAGCAGTCACCCAGTAACCCTACCTAAAGATAAGGCCTTGCCACTCTCAGAACCTTGCCACAGGTCAGAATCATCTGCCTTAAGCCCACTGTCTCCCTTAACTACTAGATGTGGCTCTGGATGGGCTGAGGGTGGAACCCAGGGTAGGCACAGGCTCAGAGATAAAGCCTGAGAGACCAGAGCATTTGAGAAGGATTCTTGCAGTCTTCACCGTGGTGATTCTCAGGAAGGAGAGGGCTGGAGGAACACTGCTGGCCCCCTTCCCCAGAGCCCAGCACACGGTGCTCAGGGGCCACCTGCTGGCAGCTGGGGGCATGTGTGACTCTGGGGATAGGGCTGCTTAGACCCAGAGCTCCTGCAGGCACACACACACACAGAGGCACCCCGGTACATGGTGTGCACACATACACCCACACAAAAGCAAACATCCCACAGGCCCAAGTACATATGCCCAAGTACACAGAGGGCCATGCATATATATACATGCACATGCAGACGTGAACCCAAGCATGCAAGCACACGGACATAACAGAATTACATGTTGCTCATAAGTGTGCACCTGCACACCCCCATGGGCACACAAATTCATGCACACAAGTGCATATACATTAAAGCCCGGCCCCTGACTGAGCCCCACCCTCCCCCATGGCCCTTTTTGCACCTCCCTTCCTCCCAGCCACCACCTAGGGAAAGACAGAAGCCTACATGGTTTCTGCCCTCTGGTCTCCTGCTCTTAGAGGATAGGCAGTGCTCATTCCATGGCTCAGTTATCAGGGGCCCCTCAGAGGGCCTCAGCCCCACCTCAGCATAGGATTTACCTGCCAGCACACAGCTGTCCTCATGTGTGATCTGTGTGTGGACAGCAAGTACATGGTGACAGAGGTGTGCCTCAACAGCATGAGAACAAAAACTCAAGGGCCCTAGTGGACAGTAATGTCGATATGGAGTGCTGCCCACTAAGTCCCACGACGAGGTAGGGCCACCGCTGCACAGGGATCTAGAAAGGTGAGAGGTCTTTCTCTTGAATTCTCTGAGAAGGTGAAGCTGTAGGCAGGCACCTCCGAGGGTTTGTTCAAGGGCTGGGAGAGCCTCAGAAACCCAAGTTCAAGGATGAGAAGGGCAACAAATATTCACTGAATGCCTGCTATCTGCTGTGCGCAGGCACCATTTCCCATGCAGGCTATCTCACTCCACTCCTACGTCTCCATGAGGCAAAGAGTGTCATTAGTCATCACAACCCCCTGGAACAAGGCATCACCAAGTCCCATTCTTTCCCTTCTTAAATATCCCTCAGATTGTTCCAGTGATGCACCTCCAAGTCCTAGCTTTTGTCTGGGCCAGTGGTGCAGCCTCCTACCTGGACCCCTTACCTACTCTTGTCCCATCCAGTCTGCCCTCCATAATTCAAACAGACCAATTTTTGTAACACAAGGCTTAAAGTCTCTTACTGGCTTCAATGACTTCTTGCTCTCAGGACCAACACCAATATCCGAATCTCTGCTTTGCACCTTCACCTACCTCTTGCCTCTCATTCCTGCCATTCCACACTGGTCATTTTCATCCTCTCAAATGCCCCCTGCTTCCTCCCATCTCAGGGACTTTGTACATGTTCTTTCTTCTACTCCCCTATTCCCATCCCCTCACCTGAGAAAAATCCTCCTTCCTCTGTCTCCTCACACACTGATTCCTCCTGATGCCTCCCTTTCCCCCTGTTACATTTCCTCCCTGTTAAACACTCCAAAACACTTGCAATGACCTCTTTGTGCTGTTAGGTAGTTTCCTCTGTCTGCTCTGTCCCCTAGGCTCTGAGCTCTGCAAGGGTAGAGAGATTGTCTCTTGCTCATTCTTGTATGCCCAAGTTCCCAGAAACTGCATAAGCTAGAGATGATATTCAGACCAGGTCCCTCTGCCTCCAAATGGCATCCCCTAACTCAACAAGAGTCTCTGTGTCCCAGAGGGAACAAAGTTGGCAGGGCAATGCTGAGAAGAAAGACTAGTCCTTTCAGGATCCCAGGACCCTTGACATTATAGGTTAGTCCCTGGTTCAAGTGATCCAAGCCAGTCTATCCTTCCATCAGCCCTGGTGGTCAGCAGGCCAGACTGTGCATTTGTTTCTACCTTGGCAGGTCTGTACTATTACCTTTCTTGAGAAAAATAACTCTCTGGTTGGCAAGAATCGGTGCTTACCAGCAGTCTCTGGTTGGTGGATAAATGAAAATAAACCCACTAACTAAAGAGAAAGACCAACAGATACGCACATCATCTCGGGAAGGCAGGGGAAGCATTTTAATTGTGGTACCAAGGGCATACATATTAAAGAAAGCATCGGCCAAGTAAAAATGTTAAACTTCTGCACATCTTTTAAGATATTCACCACCCAGAGACAAATCAGGCCCTCGGAGCTCCTGAGGGCTTGTGGTCAGAGAACTCTTGAGGTAGACAAGCCTTCCTTCATTAGAGCAGATACACAACCTGTGGAGCCCCTTCTAAAACTATTAAGAATTTCAAGACAGTGATAGCAGAACATTAGCCAAGCTCAGGGCCTCTCCGTATGACTACATCCAGGAAGCTGGTCCTGCTCCTTCACTCTGGAAAGCTGGGTAAGCCAGAACTACCCCCACGCAATTCAGTGCTAGAAACATCCATTCACTAAACACCTCACCTGTGCCCTGTTCTTGCCTTCATGAAGCTCAGAGCCTAACAGTGGAAAAGCAGCCAGTGCATATCCGAAAAAAACAACTCAGTGTATCTTTACTCCCCTGCAGGCTTGCGAGGAGGATGGGCTCCCTTCCAGATCCCAGAATCTCAGGGGTGAACAATGACCTGTTAAAGTGCAAATGTGCCCTGGAGACCATCTCATGCACAGTGCCCTGTAAATTACCTCACTCACTCTGCAAAAGGCTGGGGGGTGGGGGGAGGCAGGCAGAGTTCAAGAAAATCGGGCTAAAGACAGCTAGCCCAGTGCTGCAAGGAAATGACGGTCTTTAGAGAGCCAGATGTCCCCTTGAGGTCCTTTGCAGTTCCATGACAGTAAAGTACACTCCTTTAACAGGAATTTTGACTGATGCAATACCACCTTCCTTAAAATCACCCAAAAAGATTGTGCCTCTCTGGGCCAGCTGGGGTGGGAAGTTGGAGGGCTTCATCTCCTGGAACCCTGGCTGCAGTGGTTTTGCCAAAGAAGAGACAGGGGAAAGATCAGGGCAAACTTCAACTCTCTGCATGCAATAAAAACCATAGCCACCATTTGTTGTCCGCTACACCAAAGCAGCCTGTGTCATGAGATTTCATAGTTAACCTTCACACAAGTTTCCTGTGGTATGTGTTATCCCTGTCTTGAGACTCTTGGGAGGTTGATGTTTTTGTTTGTGCTTTAGTTTGACAGTCACATTATATTAGCCACGCACCAGGCACCGTTTCAAAAGCCTGACAAACATTAACTCATTAATCCATGTAGCCACCCCATAAAGTAGGTACTATGAATCGTTCCCATTTTACTGATGGGGAAACTGAGATGACCACAGAGGGAAGTTACTTCATTGTTGAAGTAGAACAAGGATGCAAACCTAGACTGGCTCTAGAATCCGTGCCCTTAACTGTTATGTTGTGTTGGGTTGCCTCTCTGGGCTTAAAAAGCAAACAGACTAGAATGCAGGTTTAACTCCATAATCTGGACTGTTAATTTGTACGTCATTTGGGTTTTCATTCCATAGGTACTTGGAAATGCCAAGGTACTACGTCACTCTCTCAAGGAAGTACTAACATGGATTAAGATTTTAAGTTTTGGATTAAGACAGATCTGGATTGGGGCGCCTGGGTGGCGCAGTCGGTTAAGCGTCCGACTTCAGCCAGGTCACGATCTCGCGGTCCGGGAGTTCGAGCCCCGCGTCAGGCTCTGGGCTGATGGCTCGGAGCCTGGAGCCTGTTTCCGATTCTGTGTCTCCCTCTCTCTCTGCCCCTCCCCTGTTCATGCTCTGTCTCTCTCTGTCCCAAAAATAAATAAAAATGTTGAAAAAAAATTAAAAAAAAAAAAAAAAAAAAAAGACAGATCTGGATTCACATCCTAGCTCTGCCATTTGCCAAGCAGGGAAACGTGGACAACTAGCTTCAGCTCTCTGTGCCTCAGTTTCTTCAACCTTAGAATGGACATAATAATGGCACCTGCCTTTTAGCATTGCAGTGGGGACGAAATGGGTTAGTGCGAATAAAACTCTTTGCACAGGGCCAGGCCCAGGGTAAGCATCCCATACAGGGTCATAGTTATTCTTTTTAACACTATCATCTTCGTTTCATTAACAATGATTCAGAGACAATGGGGCACTGTGAGAAGAAGATGAAATTTGGAGACAGGAAACCCTGGGTGAAAATGTAGCCACATAATTTGTTCACTGTGTGGCCTTGAGCAATTCATTTCTAGCTCTCTTTCCTTCTCGGTACATGGAGATTGTAATAAGAGCTACCTCTCCCAGCATTTACTGAGAACACATAAGCTCACATGTATCAAAGGGGCATAGTTATCTATCAAGAAACATACACACACACACAGTGGTCATCACTTGTGTGGCATAGAATAGCCTATCTATAGTAGCCTGAATGGGAACCAAAAAAAACATATGTCCACATCCTAATCCCCAAAACCTGGGAAGGTGTCCTTTTTTGGAAAAAGATCTTTGCAGATGTAATTAAATTACGGATCCCAAGATGAGATCATCCTGGATTATCCGGGTGGGCCCTAAATCCAACAATACATGTTCCTATTAGTAGCAGGAGAACACTCAGAGAAAAGCAGAAGCCACAGAGGGGAGATTTGAGGGAACACAGCCAGAGGCCAAGGAACACCTGGGGCCACCAGAAGGGGGAAGAGGCAAGGAAAGGCCCTTCTTTACAAACTTCAGAGGGATAATAACCCTGCTGAAACCTTGATTTCTGACTTCTAACTTCTGAAACTTTGACAGAATAAATTTCTGTTGCTTTAATAAAGCCACCAAGTTGATAGCCCTTTGTTACAGTAGCTCTAGGAAATGAATGCATTGTCCCTGGGGGAAGAAAAGGAAAAAAAAAAAACAAAAACGACCAAAAACCAAAAAACATGAGCTGCCATAACAAAATACCATAGAACGAGGGGGCTTCAACAGCAGACATGTATTTCTCACAGTTCTGGAGGCTGGGAGTCCATGGTCAAAGTGTGAGGAAATGGCACTTCTAGTGAGGATGTTCTTTCTGGCTTGTAGACATCCACCTTCTCTCTGTGTCCTCACAGGACCTTTCCTCTGTGCATGCTCAGAGAGAGAGAACTCTGGTGTCTTTTCTTAGTTACTACTTCTTTTGGATTAGAGCTCTACCTTTATATCGAACCTTAATTACCTCCATGAAGGCCTTATCTCTGAATACAGCCATGTTGAGGGTCAGGGCTTCGTTCAACATATGAATTTGGGGGGAGAATACACTTCTGTCCGTAACAGAGCCCGTTTGAAGAATGTGTTAAAATCCAGAGCAAATAAATACAGCTCCACTACAGCAAATGGAAGTATTCTGACGCACAAGCCAATTTCCCAGAATGGGGCCCCAAGAACAGGGAACAGCAAAGGTAGGGCCAGGAGGAAAACTCCCTATACCTTCAGTCACCTTCTCAAGTCTGCCTCGCAGGCAGTTTATGCTGGGCCACTATTATTCCCCTTTATTTAAAAAAAATTTTTTAATGTTTATTTATTTTTCAGACTGGCGGGGAGAGTGCACAAGTGGGGGAGGGGCAGAGAGAGGGGGAGACAGAGAATCTGAAGCAGCTCTATGTTGACAGCAGAGAGCCTGATACAGACCTCAAACTCGGGAACCGTGAGATCATGACCTGAGCCAAACAAAGTCCAACGCTCAACCAACTGAGCCACCCGGACACCCCATTATTCTCCTTTACTTCATTAGTAAAGTCGTTGGTCTCCCCATAGGGAAACAACCAAAAAATCTCATTTTTGAACAGTGAATTTTTAGATTTGAAATACATCCAAAGAGTATGTGAATCCCTTTGAAATGGATGAGGGGTTGTGTTTATAAATAAATATCTGGATAAATTTGGGTTTGAACAGCAAAGATGGCTGGAATCATTTTATTACAGAATTATTAAAAAGCAGTTTAAGCCCAAGTAGGTGGGAATACACATCAAATCTAAATGGCAGAATTGTGAACAGGATTTGGGATTATACAGCAACGGCATACAGGGTAACTGCTCTGAAATGTGAAGAGTTTCAGCATGTTAAATTAAGTCCTTTGACATCTTTTAAAACCTAAGGAAATCAGTCTTTTGTTTCTCTAACAGGTGAGATTTTGGTGAGAATAAATAATTCAAACTTTTCAGATCATCCTGGCTTTGAAAACAAACAGCTGATCACCATCCATTCCTGCATATCCATTTCCCTTGAAGGTTTACAATGTATCCAGTAAGTATTCACTCAGTTCCTGCTATGCACCAGGCATAAGGCAGGATTTAACCATAAACAAAAATAGATAATGCCCAGCCAGAAGGTGGGTCCACAGTTGGCACTGGGGGGCAGGTGCAGGGGAAGAGGAAGACAGCCCTATGAACAGAGAATACCCAGCACAGGACACAGGCCAATGATAGGGGACCTGTCAAGGTTCATGCAAACTCAGGAATAGTAAAACCACTGCCTGAAGTAGTTCTCCTGATTTAGGGACAGGGAGACATGTGGCGGGGCACATCTCAGGCCACAGTCAGGGGTCCCAGGAGCCCAAACGCGGTGCCCCTTCCCTGTTCTAACAAGGGGGTTGATGCGACACTGAGCACACCCACCTGGGAGGAGGGGTGGTGCCTACAACAGCTGCCTCCCCGCTGCTTCCGTTGGGATGGGGATGGGAGAGCGGCAAGAAAGCACCCACACGGGGACACCAGTGCATCCAGCTGGCAGCTGACAAAGAGGAAAATAGCCCAGAAGGTGAGGCTGGGACTGATTCAAACCCACCTGGTGGAAAGTGGGTAATGAAGAATTCCCAAGCATTGGGATTTTAACGCCCAAAAACCAAATGTGTACAAAGGGCCCAAGCTCCCGGTGAGTTTGGAATGCGACCTCCAGACCTTCCTGCACTGTTGTTCTCTCATTAAAGAGCAGTCTCTGGTCTTCGAGATCATTGTCTAGCACGTCTCCCTGACCTGCAGCACATGTGAGACAGTCAATGGAGAAGGTGAGAAAGCAGGATGTACGGGGAGAGGGAGCCCCCTGGGTCCCTGGTGCAGGGAGAGGGGACCTCCCTGGTCCCTGATCAGCACATAAACTTAAAGTCAGTTCTTTTTGGGGTTTTTTTTTCCTACTTGATCTTATCTCTTCTGGAAACTTGCAAATGTAAATGGTGGCCAAGAAACAAAAAGGTAGGGGGTAAATAGTCAGACTTAATTTATCTGCTCTTGTAATAAAGAGATCCTACGGTGGCGGTCTTGGAAAAGCCACGGCCTCCCTTAGCCTCACTTTTTACCTTTGAAGAACAGGAATAAATGAGGATAAAAGCCCGGCTCACAGAGCTAATGTGGGGATGAGAGAATTTTCACAATTTTCACACGTGTGTGCATTATAGTTATTGTTCTAGACATGCCGAGCCACAAGAGAACAGACCTGAAGCTCCCACCCTTGATGCCTGAGTGTCTGTCCCCTGCACTAGGCCCACGAGGCTGTCACCGTGAGTATCTGTACTAGATAAGGAATCCATCAAGAACAATAATATCTGCCATTTACCATTACGCCCTATGCATCCGGCACCGAGCTAATGGTTTCCCCTGCACGGTCTCACTCTATCTCCCAGATCAGTCAGCGAGGGGGTGATGGCTGTACAGTTCTGCAAATATACTAAAACCCATTGAATTGTGGGCCTTGAATGGGTGAATTGTGCGGTATATGAATTGTATCTCAATAAAGCTATTCTAAAAAATAAAAACAAAAACAGCTCAGTGAAACAGGAACTACTATTCTCCCCTTTTTAGAGATGAAGTAACCAAGGCTCAGGCAGGTACGATAACGCCCTAAAGTCACACGGCTAGCAGGGAGCAGAGCCAAGACACCTGTCTCTCACGCGGCTCCCCTGCCTCTCTGAGGGTAGCTGCCACTTCGAGAGGGCTTGCTTTCTGGGAGTGCCTGGGCCACACACTATTGCACCGATTCTCCCCCACGGCCCGTGAGGCAGCCTTCCCTGTGTTGGATGATGGGGGTCTTCAGAGAGTTTCTGTGTCTCCTGAGCCAAATCTGCCTCTGTGGAGTTTCCACACGTTCGTGCCTGTTCTCCCTCTGGAGCCACATGGAGTAAGGAGGCTTTGGGCTCTACGAGATACCTTCAGGTATAAGAACAAAGAGTAGATTCCTCTTTCTTCTTTTTTCCTTGGCCTGACAGATACATGGGCCCAACAGAAGGCTGCATACTACAGACCTGGGAGACCAGAGATTCCCAAATTCAGCCTGTGGATCCTGGCTGTGTCACAGTCACCAGAGGCTCTAAAAATCCCCAATTCCATTGGGAGAGTCCAAATGAGTGGGCATAAACCCACGACCCCATATTTTTTTTAAAAGTTACCAAGTGATTTTTGTCAAGAGCAAGGTAAAACAAAAGAAAGGAAAGGAAAGGAAAGGAAAGGAAAGGAAAGGAAAGGAAAGGAAAGGAAAGGAAAGAAAAGAAAAGAAAAGAAAAGAAAAGAAAAGAAAAGAAAAGAAAAGAAAAGAAAAAAGAAAAAACAAAACTGAATGGGGCACCTGGGTGGCCAAGTCGGTTGAGCCTCTGACTTCTGCTCAAGTCATGATCTCACAGTTCGTGGGTTTGAGCCCTGCGTTGGGCTCTGTGCTGACAACTCAGAGCCTGAAGCCTGCTTCAGATTCTGTGTCTCCCTCTCTCTCTGCCCCTCCCCCGCTCTCAATCTGTCTCTCTCTGTTTCTCAAAAATAAATAAAACGTTAAAAAAATTTTTTTAATTTACAGAAAGAAACTGAAGCTCATAGAGGGACACAACTATCTCAAAATCACACAGCCTTATTCAAACCAGCTCACATTTGGACAAGCCCACTCCAGTGTCAAGAAACCGATGGGAAACTGTAAATTATAATGCAAAGATCCATACAAGAAGAGATGCTATTAATCAGCAATTTAGTTCTAATATCTATTTTTAAAACGCAATCAAAACAATGTAGGGCATTTCATAGCCGTTAGGTTTAAGGCGAGCAACACCCAATTTGGGTGAGGTTATACTGAAACTGGTTCATCTGCACATTGCATGTAACAATTTAAATTGATATAATAGTTTGCAAACCACTGTGGCATGATAAATCAAGAGCTTCAGGCTGGGTCGTTTACTGAGTGCCTACTTTGTGCCAGGCACTATGATAGGTGTTGGAAATACGGGTACAGACAGGAATTGCTCGCTGCCTTTGAAGAGCTCACTGTGCACTGGACAATGAATGCCTGTTCCAACATTAAAGGTAAGGGGTGAGCACTGGGGGTCATGACACCTTCTAAGGAGGGCCTCTTGGCCCTCCCTGGAAGTTCAGGGAAAGGATTTCTGAAAGTGCTTGAGCAAAGACTTGGAAGCTTGCAGGAGGGAGGCCAGGGCTTACAGGTGCTTAGAGGCAGGTCGGTCCATGCCACAGAGCCTTCAGGATTCTGCTAAGAGTCTAGGCTTTGCCCTATAGGTTATAAGGAGGCACTGAAGGCTTTAGGCAAGGGAATGATATGCACATATGTGAACTTTGAAATGGTTCCTCAGGCTGCAGTGGATAGCAGATGGATAAGAGGATACAGGGAGACCAGCGAGGAGGATGTGGCCACGGTCCAGGCGAGGAACAGACAATGGAGGCTTCCACAGAGTAGAGACGGTAGGAGGAGAGGAAGAGATGGATGGGGGAGAAGGGATGGCAGGAGATTTCTGCATACTACAATCGCCCAGTCACCAGAATTTAGTAATTCTTTATGGAGAGTTAAGGGTGAAAGGAGAATTGAAAACAATCTCAGAGGAAGATCTGGAAACTGACCTCAACAGGGGCCAGTGATGCCCCGAGTGTAGCTGAGGGCAGTATTGTGGCTCAGGGGAGTGCCACCTGCATCAGCATCCCAGGCAGTGGCCAGCTGCTGTGGGGAGAGTGGAGCCTGGCAGCGGGGACCAGGGAGGTGTCACAGGTTTTCCCAGGAAGTCGACTCTGAGATAGAGATTAGTGTGCAGGAGGTTTATTAGGATGTGACCTAGGGATTGCTGCCTGTGGAAGGAAGGGGGGAAAGGAAGCAGAATGAGCAGAGAGAGCAGTTGGGCTGTGATGGAGACCTGATGGAAAAGCTCCTCTCAGCCCTGAGGCTAGGATGGCCCTTCAGAGTTGTCCCAGGTTGCAGAGAGAGGACCAGGCCTTTATGTCCCTCATCTATCGTGGAGGTGGCCCAGGGAAGGGGCCATGGCTTTGGCAAGGCAACTGTCTTCAATGGCGGCAACCTCGTACAACTGTCTGCAGGTAACACTACCGGCAGCTAGGGAACCACGTCCTACACTTCCGAAGAAGGATTTGGGTGGCCAGCATAGTGTCCATTGCAGCACCATTAGTGATGGTGTCAGAGTTAAGCACAAAGGCTGGAGCCAGTCTCCTGGTGAGGGGATTGGAAACCAGAACAAAAGCCCAGGTGTAAGATGGAGCCACTCAGTGGGGGTTTTTGGGGCATGAAGGAGCCAAGCCTTCCTCAAGCTCTGTGGATACAAGCCCAAGGGCAGCAGGATTCTTTTGAGACTCACTGGAGTGTTCAAAGCCCCGCAGACTATTGCCCTCAAAGATGACAGACTCAGTGCAGGCCGGGGTCCCTGGCAGCTGCTGCTGGCCACGTGGGAATGGGAAGGGTTGGCACTCAGTTGTACACTACCCACAATTGCCAAAATCTGGAAATAACCTGACTATCCAACATTAGAGCACAGACGAGAAAATCATCGTGTTTCCACATCCTTTAAAATAATTCAGGCAATTTTTAAATCACACGAAAAACAGTTAGGATTCATTCAGCAAAGAAAAGCACATGAAATATCTATCTCATTGGTGTAACTCTAAAAATGAGCTCTGCATACGGACGGACACTAGCAGCAAACACAGAAAATAGAACCATTGATTTTTATGATTGAGGGAGTATGGATGGATTTTAGTTCCTATTATCATAGTTTGTAATAAATACTTTTTTCCAGCCTTGACCACCTCCCACCAGAGGAGGCTGCAGATGCGTTCGTATTGGTGTGCGGCTGGCAGACATTACGTCCCATCTCGTACTTACAGTGACATCTGTGTGCAGCCCACACTGCAGGCAGACCTCCAAGCCTGCTAAGAGATTGCTCAGAGGCAGCCATTAGCTATGTCTCTGAGCAAAAGGGGTCCAAAAGTGGGCAATGAGAAAAATATTTCTAGGAGGGAAGAAACGAGGGTTTTATGCCTCCCACACCCAACAACTAGTAAGCGGGATGTGAAAGGAGGCAGAGTTTAGATAAATATTTAAAGCAAAGTGTTTGTAATAACAACTGATGGACTGTTTCCAGAGTAGTGAGCCCACTGGATTCAAGCAGATGCTAAAAGATTATGAAAATAAATAACGGAAACCTCATGCAAAATGGAGTCATGAAGCCCTGCAGGGGGAGCTCACGCACACTACCATTTACAGCAAGAAACCTATCTCCCATTCTCCAACCGGAAGGATCTTACTTTACACAGCCCAGCAGGGGGAAGGAAGAATTTCTCTTTGCCCAGCAACAGCCCAGCCATGAGAACTGAGCAAAACAGCTTCTCCCAGCTTCCTCCTTTCCCCAACAAAAGCAAACCCATCTCCCCTGTTCTCTGGACTTGCCTATGGTTCACCATAGTTTCTTTGTCCCAAATTGTAATTCCTCTGCTATTCCCAAATAAAATCATTTTGCTGGTAAAATAAATGGCTCTTGTTTTTTAACATCAAAAAGATCATTGGTCAAGAATGCTGTAGAAGAATTTCAGGAGGTGAATGACCCTGCCTTGATTTGTTGAATCAGAGGACTTTATAGATGGTAATTAAACCATTAAAAACTTAAGGAAGGTTGGGTAGAGACCAGCTGGGTCAGATCTTCATGGGTTCTTGGAGGGCCAAGTAAGATGGTCCTGGGTAGCCCATGGAGAAGGGCAATGAGAGAGCTTTCCTCCAGCACCATTTTGTAGTGAGCCACTAATCTGCATTTGGCCTGCAAAACAACCCAGACCTTTCAAGGCTGAGTCATTCAAGAAGCCACAAACTCCTATCTCTTCCTCATGCTCAAAAGAGTTTCTACATGTATAGTGAAGAAAAACCCCAAGTTAACCAAGTGGCCCCTATTTCAATCATTTTTCCCTAAAAGTACTCTCTTTTATAAACCATGGTAGTCGCATTTGAATGCAGGTTTCCAAGGAGTTTTAATTAGCCCTAAAGCCCATTTCGCACATTCTCAAAGATATTCCTCTGTACCTTTACTAACGAAATTCAGCAAACATTTAGTGAACTCACTGTGTGCCAAGGAGCTGTGTTAGGCATTGGAGGCCCAAAGATGAACTAAGCCAGGAGCAACAGTTGAGAGAAAGTAAGATTACACACCAAATGTGAGAAGAGCAGGGATGGAAGCACAGGGCATAATCCATGGGATTCTGTGACCTTCAGAGACAGGCGATATCTCACCTGGAAAGAAAAGGTTGGTAGAATTACTCCAGATGGAGCAAGGTATGACAGAAGCTGATATTTGTAGGGAAAAATGAAAAAGCTGAGTTTCCCAATGTGGCAGTAGGTTCAGGTACAGAAAAAGGTAAGCCTGTAAATGTAAGGAGGCTTCTGCTCATGCAAGATTTTTGCATGCCAAGCCAAAGAGTTTGGATGTTGTCCTGAGAGTCATGGAGAGCAATAGGGGTTTTCAGGCAAGGATCCAATGGAATTTGTCGTTTTAATTTTTATCTTTCGGGAGCAGTGAGAGGATGGACCTGAGAAGGAGGGGCACGGCAGGAAATTTTAACTATCGGCTATAATTGAATCTGTCTTATTTAATTCTGACATCACCACCATGATTACCTGTCCCTCACATGATAGATGATCCACTGTGATGTAGATCTACTTCTGTAATGGAAAATTTCCATGGTGTAGTTGAAAGAGAACAAGGTCTAGAAGTAGAAACCCCAAGGTTAGAATTATGACTTCTTTACTGACCAGCTGTGTAACCTTGAAAAATCCACTTCACCTCTCTGATTCCTAGCTCCCTCAACTATAGAGAAGGAACACCTGCCTCCCAGAGATGTTGTGAAGATCCTGAGACAGGGATGTGAAAGCTCTTGGCAAATCACAGAGCTCTGTGAAAATGCTAATTCCATTGTCCTCTTACTACACTGGGGTACACAGGGGTTAACATTTTCTCCCTGCATTAACTTTGTAGTGGGTGTCTACCCAGATTTGGATTCCAGTTTTGCACTGTATTGAATCTCAATAATGTATCTTTAGACAAAATTGTACTACATGAAACAAAGAGCCATCTTTATGTTCCCATGTCCCCAGAAAATTGAGGTTAGGCCAAACCATACTCTTCCACTAGAGGGAGCTCATCCTTCAGCATCAGAGTCATTTGAACTCAAGTTCTCAAGAGGTCATCCGCTAGAGGACACAGAAAGCGGGAGAGGATTTGGCTGGTTTATTGGTGGTGGTGTGGAAGGTGGCAGTCGGGGTGGGGGGCAGTATTTTAATCATCATTCGTCATTAGTCCAGATCTCTGCAGTTAGGCCATAGTTCAATCCCAGGGTCACCATTTCCTAGTATACAAACTTGGACAAGCGACTTCATTTCTCTGGCTCAAAGTTTCTTCATCATTCCTATCCAATGGCAATGATTATGTGAGATATAATAGACACAGTATGTCCAGCAAGCACCTAGCACAGAACAGGAATGCCACAAATTCTAGAATCCTTTCCTTTTTACATTTTGCAATAACGATAATTGAGAAATATATTTAAGTGAAATTGAAAGGCAAACAGGAGAAAAAAGAGTGGAAAGAGGCATAAAGGGATGGTGAATGTTCTTGGTGTCAGATGTGGACATCCCTCACTCTCACATCTGTTGAGTGAAGGCATCCATAGATGTAGATGCCGTTTTATAAGCCCCATGGCTAGACTAGGCAGTCACAAACAGATGGGCAGCTAGAAGTGGCTGCAAAATGAAGCAGGCATATGGACCGCAAACTATGGCTCCCTCTCCTTCTGTTGGAGCCATTCCCCTCAATTCTGGAATCATTACCCTGAGGTGGGAGGGGAAAATGTTATTTAATCAGTTTCATGTCACCCTACCTTATATTTCTGAAATCACCGTATTAATCCTGCCTTGTATTTCCACAGAGCCTTTTCTTGGTATTCCAGCAAGTGGCTCTGACAAAGGCTGTGTCGAAACCATGCCAACACAACTGGTGGAAAAAGAAGATTCTTCTCAAACAACCAGGTTCCCTTGACTGAATTCCAAATATCAAATGGGGTGATTTTTCCTCTCTGAATTAACTCCTTTTTTACTAAACCAACAGAGTCAACTAGATCTTTTGATCTCTGTTAGGCAAAAGGAAGAGGGAATTCACATTTTTAAAGTTCCTGTTGTGTGCCAGGCTCTGTGCTGGGCACTTTACTGACACTCACATAATGCCCACGACCCTATAATGGAGAGGCGCTTGTCTCTGCTTCTTTACCAACAAGGTGCCTGAGACTCAGAGAGGTTGAGTAACTTGAGAGGTCACACAGCCAAGTATGTGGGAGAGCCAGATCTGGATTTCTTATGTGCTCAATATCAAAGTCTGGGTTTTTCCAACAGTGCACACAAAATATGATTTTAAAAAATCTCTCTGAAATTGCGCTCTTTAAAGTGTTCCTATGTAATGTGTCCCCCTTTTTAATCTCAGCCACCTCAATTTCTTTCTTGACTTTTCCTTGGTATGAAACTGCTTCCAATTAATTCACCCTCAAAAGACCTCAACCTCTTTAATCACTCTAATGAAGCCCCACAAATAATAATAATAACCCGTTTCACAGGTGGAGAAACTGAGGCTGGATGTGACTTAAATATCTAAGGTCCCTCAGTTGGCAAGTGAGGCTTCCGGGCACAGAAAAACAACTTTCTCTCATGCATACATTGGTTCTAGACTGAGCTGAAAGAGTGCCACAGTACTCTGGACTTCTGATTACAGAACTCAGGAGCATTATCCTCAATGCTTTCCTTAACTCTTAACTCAATACTGATTACACATATCTTGAATTAGTCACTTTATCTCTGTCTCCATGACCTGTGCCCCAGGATGGGCCCCCACTGGCTCTCAGCAGGGGAGCCACCTAATGGCTCCCCTTGCCATTAGGAAAAAGTCAGCCACCTAATGACCAAATCTCCAAATCTCCTGCCTCATCAACCCAACTCCTTGCTGTCAACAGAGGGCTCTTTTTCAAAAACTTAATGCCATGGAATCACATACCTGATGAAATGTTACAATGACATCCCACCATCCCCCAAAGAAAGCCAGAATCCTTCAACCTGCAGAACAACCTCTTTTACATTCTGATCCAGGCCACCTCTCTAATATCAATTCCACCCCAAGACCGCTCCCTGCCCCTACTCAATTGCTTAACAAGACAATGAAGTACTGGGCCTATAATTAATGCTAATTTATTCTCCAAGTACTCCTTTTGACAATGGAACCCTGGAACTCCAGCTGAGCACAAGGACTCCCTTGCAGCTAGGTGTGACCATATGACTAGGTTCCGGCCAATAAGATGTAAGGGAAAGTGATGTTTGCTACCTATAGGATACAGCATTGAAGAGAAGCTTGTTGCTCTCCACTTTCTATTCTTTCTCAGGGGTAAGAAAATACATGTGCTGGTAATAAACCAGCTCTGACCATGCAGATGAAGACAACACCCTGGGAAATGATACAGCAACAAGATAGAAGGAACTTGGGTCCCTGAGGGTTTACAGACTACACCACTGTTGTGCTTGGTTTTGGCTTCCTTGAAGATAAGGATTTGAGTGCATTTATTTCAGAGATGACTCCAGGAAACACCAGGAGGGAGTGGGGGAGTAAAACAGATAAGGGAAAGAAACAATAAAGTGTATATTACCAAGACATTTCCACCATGGGCAGTTAGAACTCAATCACAATGGGAATACAGGGAGCATGTAAAACATGACCCAGAGTTATCCTGCCTCAAGGGCAAGGGAGCTGAGGGATTTTATAGCAACACCCGCAGAAATTGATAGGAATGTTGGAAGAAGGGGGCATTCATTTGCCAGCACCTTGAGCTGCCTCACTCCAGGCAAAGAGTGCTCTGGAGGGTAGAGAGTGCCCTCAGGGAGGCACAGGCGCTAGAAGATGGATGGTCCGCGTGCACAGAAATGGTGACTGTGCAGGGGATCTGGCCCACCCCACAGGACAGATGTGTCTGCTGCACTTACCCACCTCTCCATCCCTGCATTCTAGCTTAGCCATTTATGAAAGAGAAAAATAAACCTTCTCTTTTCTTAAGTCACCATTATTGAGTCTCTCTGAATGCATATATTTCTGTTAACCAACAAACGTAACATTGCCTGCATGCAAAGCCTTCTCTGCCACTTACTAGATGCAAGGGACCGAACCTCCCTGCCCTCAGTTTCTTCTTCTGGAAAATGGGTCTACTCATACTTCCTCAGAGGGTTGTTTTTTAAGGTTATCTGGGGTGATACTTGCAAAGCACCCAGAACACTGCCTGCCACAGAGTGAAACAGTTGCTATGCTTGTTTCACTTCTAGGAGTGCTTTTCAAAAGCTGCTCTTTGATTTGCCTTAATAGTCCACACGGTCTCCAGGACTGGTCTCTACAAAGGCAGAACATGATGTGCTGTCCCACAGCAGTGCCAAAGAACGTTGTTAGCAAAGGCTCAATCTGCAGAGACGCTGCTGCCCCAGAGTTAAAACAAAATCGGGACCCGGAGCCAGAGCCAAAGATCATAGCCAAGAAAAGACAGCCGATCGAGGAAGAAAATGACCAGAAATGAGACCAGACCACAGGGAAGCCAGGAGAGGAGGGAGGAGATACCAGCACTCCTGAAGCTTTCAGCTAGTCACTGAGCTTCTCTGGCCCCAGCATCTAGCCAAGCAGCAGGGAGCCAGTGCCCCATAAGTGTCTGTGAATGAGCCGGGAGAGGTCACCCAGGCGGTGGCCTGGCTCTGTTCCCAGCTCTGCTCAGTTAACAACACCGAGGAAAGCAGCTCCCCCAGCAGGCACCCTGGATGTCTGCAGACTGCTCACCCTCATCCCCTCACCCAGTTCCCCAGCACCAGCGGGAGCAGAGAACACACCCCAGAGCCAGGAAGCCCCAACTCCTCCCTTTCAAAGACCAGTCGATGGGAACCTGGAATCATTAACAATCGCAGGGCTGCCTAAGGTAAATATCTGTTGACTCCTGATGGATAGCAAGTGCTCAGTCATTAAGATTAGTTGAAATTGAACCTAGGGGGTTATTGTTTTAACTGTTACTCTCCCCGGGTGCTATCACACACGCAGAACTGGTCGTTAATATTAATTATTCAGTTGGCTTCTATGGAGTACTTCCCTGAGCCAGGCTCTGTTATTAGCTGGGGTCTCAGAAACTAGGAGACAGGCTCCACGACTTTGATTAAATCATGTCTAGCTGGGGAAGCAACAGAGCAACCAAGTATGTGTGATCAGCCAGTGATCTTTAAATGTCGACTGATAGTAATTAATCTGACTCTAAATTTGTAGCTTGCTGAGCCCCACTCTCAGTGCTTGAGACCCAGGTCCTGCATTTTTTTAGGCTTTACTTGTTAGAACAGTTTTAAATTTACAGAAGAATTGAGAAGATAGTACAGTGAGTTCCCATATGCCCTCTCTCCCAAGTTTCCTCTATTACTGATAGATTTGTACAGTTCATTTGTTAAAATTTATAAACCAATACTGATACACTTTTACTTACTAAAGTCCGTAGTTTATTCAAATTTCCTTACTTTTTACCTAATGCCTCTTTCTGTTCCAGAGTCCCATTCAGGACACCACATTGCATTTAGTTGTCGTGTCTCCTTAGGCTCCCCCTGGTTGTGATAGTTCCTCAGATTTTCCTCTTTTTTTGTGACCTTCAGGATTTTGAGGAGTACTGGTCAGGTGCTTTGCAGGATGCCCCCTATTGGAATTTGGGTGATGTTTTCCCCATGATTAGACTGGGGTTGTGGGTTTGGGGAGGGCGACCACAGGGTGAAGTGCCGTTTTATCATATCAATCAACATGACTTATCACTGTTGACATTGACTTTGGTCACTAACTGAAGTTGTGTTTGTCAGTTTTCTCCACTGTAAGGCTATTCTCTTTCTTTCTTTCTTTCTTTCTTTGTTTCTTTTTTTTTTTTTTTTTGAGAGAAAGAAAGTAATGATTTAATTTATTTTCTGTTTTCAGTACAATGTCCATTGCTGTGTGGGTTTCTTTTTTTTTTTTTTTTTTTAGGGTTTTTTTTTTTTTTTTTTTTTTTTTTTTTTTTTTTTTTTTTTTTATGAAATTTATTGACAAATTGGTTTCCATACAACACCCAGTGCTCATCCCAAAAGGTGCCCTCCTCAATACCCATCACCCACCCTCCCCTCCCTCCCACCCCCCATCAACCCTCAGTTTGTTCTCAGTTTTTAACAGTCTCTTATGCTTTGGCTCTCTCCCACTCTAACCTCTTTTTTTTTTTTTTTTCCTTCCCCTCCCCCATGGGTTCCTGTTAAGTTTCTCAGGATCCACATAAGAGTGAAACCATATGGTATCTGTCTTTCTCTGTATGGCTTATTTCACTTAGCATTACACTCTCCAGTTCCATCCACGTTGCTACAAAGGGCCATATTTCATTTTTTCTCATTGCCACATAGTATTCCATTGTGTATATAAACCACAATTTCTTTATCCATTCATCAGTTGATGGACATTTAGGCTCTTTCCATAATTTGGCTATTGTTGAGAGTGCTGCTATGAACATTGGGGTACAAGTGCCCCTATGCATCAGTACTCCTGTATCCCTTGGATAAATTCCTAGCAGTGCTATTGCTGGGTCATAGGGTAGGTCTATTTTTAATTTTCTGAGGAACCTCCACACTGCTTTCCAGAGCGGCTGCACCAATTTGCATTCCCACCATCAGTGCAAGAGGGTTCCCGTTTCTCCACATCCTCTCCAGCATCTATAGTCTCCTGATTTGTTCATTTTGGCCACTCTGACTGGCGTGAGGTCTTTCTTTGTTTCTTAAATGACTTCCATACTTTACTCTTTGGAAGGAAGTCACAATGTGCAGCCCACACTTAAGAAATGGGAAGGTTCCCTCCCCATCCTTGAGGGCAGAGTACCTACACAAATTATTTGGAATACTTCTGCATAGGAGATTTGCCTCTTCTCCCTATTTATTTATTCAATCATTTTTATGTCAGTATGAATAAATGGCTCTTTACTTTAAACTTTAGGTTATAATTCAATTCTGTTGTATTTGGTTGCACAAATTATTCCGGCTTTGGCCATTGGAAGCTCTCCCGGTTGGCCTCTGTGTCCCTTTGACACATGCCCAACAATTTAGGATTTTGTTTGTTTGTTTGTTTTTAAGCATGCTTCAGGCCTATCTTACATTTTTCGTGTTCCAGTCCTAGTCCATTTCTTCAAGGAGCCTTGGTACCTTTTATTGAAGAATGATTTTAGAAACAAAGACTTGAGTGCTAGGTGTAGAGCCTGCATTTTATGAAACTTCTTATTTGAAAATAATTTCAAACTTAGAAGGAAGTTACAATATAGCATTGTGTTTTGTGCCATTTGCTATGTCATTTGATCTCTTTCTCTCTGTATATAATTTTTCTAAACCATTTGGGACACTATAGCTCTTTACCTCTAAACACTTCCGTGTGTTTTTGCTAAAGAGAATAAGGATGTTCTCTTACATAACCACAAAGAGTTTTGATTACTGCAAGTTTAACATAGATGTATAATTCTTTTTTCTAAACTACCATCCTTTTTCCAATTTTATCAATGGACCCAACAATATCCTTTATGGATTTTTTTTTTCTTCTAGTAGAGTCCCAGTCTAAGATTAGGGATTGCATTTAGTTGTCATGCCCCTTTAAACCTCCCTTAATCTGGAACAGTTCCCCAGCCTTGCTTTGTCTTTTATGACGCTGACATTTTGTGAATGAACATCATCTCCTTTTTTATTTTTTATTTTTTTTATTTTTATTTTTTTTTTAAACATTTCAACGTTTATTTATTTTTGGGACAGAGAGAGACAGAGCATGAACGGGGGAGGGGCAGAGAGAGAGGGAGACACAGAATCGGAAACAGGCTCCAGGCTCTGAGCCATCAGCCCAGAGCCTGACGCGGGGCTCGAACTCACGGACCGCGAGATCGTGACCTGGCTGAAGTCGGACGCTTAACCGACTGCGCCACCCAGGCGCCCCCATCATCTCCTTTTTTAAATGGAAATTTCCTTATTGGGGATTTGCCCAATTGTCCAGAGTTGACCAAGCTGTGAAGTGTGAAGGCATAGTCCCCAAGTCTATCCTCGCATCTGATACCAACTGCAAAGTCAGGGGATTACCAAAACTACCTTTGAGTTCAATAATTGGCTAGAAAGGCCCAAAGAACTCACTGAAGTCTGTTTTACTCATAGTTATGGTTTATTATAGGGAAAGGATTAAAGATTAAAATGAGAAAAAAGAATAGATGCATAGGACAGAGTCTTGGAGGGCTCCAAACAGGAATTTTCTGTCTTTCTCTCCCCCAGGAATTAGCATAGAGTGGCCTCCCAGAATTGATATGTGACAATAGACAAGTGTTGGGTGAGGGAAGCCCACTCAAGCCTCAGTGCGTAGAGTTTGCACTGGAGTTCCATCACAGCACAGAGGCATGATCGATTGATTGACTGATCGCTCACATGGTTGAACTGAGTCCCCAGGTCAACCTGTGTCACGTGACCCAGGTCCCCCATTCTAGTCACAAGGTTGGTCTTTCTGAGGTCACTAGTTTCCATCCTAAACGAAGACACTCCTGTCAGTTATGATACAGATTATTTCCCAGAACTGAGGGCAACAGCCACACCTCTTTGGGTAAGGCCAAATTCTTTATTGTGTGCTGATGTTTTCTCCTAAATAGATCTAGGCTACGCATTCCCAGCTATGCTTGCATCTAAGCAAAGTCGTGGCCTTCTCAAAGCATCATATCTAAAGACACACTTGTACACTGTCCATCTGCCTCACATGGGTGATGTTAATTATAAACATCCAGTCAAGGTACTGTCCTCCTCCACTGTATAGAAACTATTTTCCCTTGCTTCTAATAACCCATCTGTTAAAGATCAAGTAAATATCCTGCACCTAATTAAAATTTCCCTAGATTTACCACCTGTTGATGTGTCTTGCCTGAACCAATCTTCACTGTGACAGTGGCAGAATGTTGCCGTGCCGTCTCCGGCACCCCCTCCAACTTCACCAGTTGGTACTCGTCACCTACCATAAGCAAGGAGGACCTACGGTTTTAATAAGCATCCCCAAGTGATTTAGATGCAGGAAGTTTCCTTAACATTCTCCAAGAAACATTCTGATAAGTTAGTCCAACTCAGAAACATAAAAACTAGAAGGCATCTCCACTTCATGCATAAGGAGGCATCCATCTGTAGGACAAACACATCTCAGCAAGAAGGAGCAGCATTTGCAATGGCCTGGGGTGTGGAAGAGTCTAGCTCATTTGGGAAAAGGCAAGGCTTGGGGCTTAGAACAAAGAGGTCTTCTTTTGATTTCCTTTGCTCATTTTCCTTATTTTCTTTCCAACAGCTTCATGCTCCTGCCTAAAATCCTTCATTTTTACAGAATATAATCAACTCATACCCCCTTACCACTTAAAGTGATTCAGCAGCACCTGCTGCACATGGGGGCTTGTGAGAAAGGCAGAATCTCAGACCTCATCACTGACTCACTGAGCCAGAATCTGCATTCTATCAAAATCTCCAGATGGTTTGTTAACACATTAAATTTTGGAAAACATTGACCTTTAGGATCCTTTTGATCCAGCCCCTGACTCTCCAGCCCTATCTTGGACCATTCCCCACCCCGGAAGTCAAACTCCAACGATATTGAACCACGTGCATTCCTCTGAAAGTGCCTCCTACTTTCTCCAGCCTCCAAAAAGTCTTTTTACCAGATAGTCCTTTGCCTGGAATGCCCGGACCCATCCCTACACCACAACACTTTGAATTCTTGCTTTCTGTTTAACTTTCTGGACTCAACTTAGAATCATTTCCTCTAGCCTTCCCTGATTCCACCAACCAGGTTAGAAGCCCCTGTCATATGCTTCCAAGATAGCCTCAACTTCTGTTCTCCCAGCACATATCAACTATGCAATAGGTGCCCTTTTTCCTGTCTTTCCACTTAAGACTGCAAACAATTTAAAGGCGTCGACTGTGTCTTATTCATTTATTCACTCATTTATTCCCAGAACAAAGTACCTGAGCCCTAATGGGCACTAGTAAAATTTAATTAAATAGTAGATATGTGCTTGATTATAGTAATAATTGACATTTATTTTATGTTTACTGTGTGCCTGGCACTGTTCCATGTGAGATACACACACACACACACACACACACACACCTATACTTATTATGTAGATATAATTATTATATCCATTTTGCAGATGAGAACACTGAGGCACAGAGAAGTTTGGTTTCCAAACCAGGATTACACAGCTAATAATTGCTGAAACTAGGATTTAAATCCAGGCAGTCTGCAAGTTTCATACACTGTGTTTCTTTTTTTCTTTTTTTAAATGTTTATTTATTATTGACAGAGAGAGACAGAGCATGAGCATGGGAGGGGCCGAGAGACCGACACAGAATCTGAAGCAGGCTCCAGGCTCTGAGCTGTCAGCACAGAGCCCGACGCGGGGCTCGAACTCACAAACTGAGAGATCATGACCTGAGCTGAAGTCAGACGCTTAACTGACTGAGCCACCCAGGCACCCCACCATACACTGTGTTTCTTGATACAAAAATGTACTGAGAGGAAAGCAAGCTAGTTTTTCTCCCAAAGACCTCTCTAGATGGGTAAGATCTAGTAGACTGACCCTCATATGCCAGAACTTAAAGCCCCATCATCATCAGGGCAATGTGCCATTGTAGCTGCAAGATGGACAGCCACCTGTGAGTGCTGAACTTACAAACCCCAAAAAGAGAAGAAAGAAGTTCAAATGAGCTTTTAAGCAAAAAGGCCAGGACTGTCATACTCTGACACATTCTTTAGGACATGTGCAGACCTTCTAACATCTCACAAAGTAAAATGCTCAAGGAAGTTTATCATAAAGAAAGGGACACATTTATAAAAGTTGCTAAATTGAACTCATTCATTAATTCCATACATGTACTGAACTACTATTGCTATTAGCCAGGTACTGTGCAGGCACAGATGATGAAACACCAATGAAAAGAATAGACATGACCCTGCCCTCATGGGGCTTACAGCCCCTATGGATGTCCATAATGACCTATATGCTTTATCTGAGTCACAACTGAAGAGAATAATGTCTCCTTGTAAGAATATATATTTCAGGATGATACAGGGGCAAGAGTCAAGCTTGTTCTTTATTCTTACTGGCTATGTGAGCCCAAGAAAGTCATTTCAGCCCATGTCCTCTTTTGCAGATGCTAACAGTGCCTTCCTCATGGGCACTGAGTCATTCCTTTACTCAACAAATGTTACTGGATATCTGCTAAGTACAGGACCTGGGGACACAAATAGGAAAAATACAGCCTCTGTGTATTTTTGTGCTCATTGTAAGGGAGACAGTCATATAATACACTCTATCCCCCAGGGCCCATTGGGCACATAACAGGCATGAATGAGGAATGTGTGTTAAATGGATAAATATAAATTAAAACACCATCAGGCTGTGTGGTAAGTGTATGACAGGCCTGGGTAGCCATTTATTCAATTATTCATTCAAAATTATTTATTGAGCATCTATTATGTACCAGCCACTATACTGGACCATAAGAACACAGCAGTAGAGAAAACAAAGTCTCCATGGAACTTTGCCCTGATGCAATTTTCATTCTACTAGAGAAATGTAGATGATAAACAAGTAAATAAACAAACAAATAAACACATAACTTTATACCAGGTAGTATTAAGTGCTATGAAGAAAAATAGAACAGAATAAGGAATCAGAGAAAGTGGGGATGGGAGCTGTCGGACCTGTCAGGATACACTGAGCTTGCACAGTGAAAACAAACAATGCCAATGTCTCAGGGGCTTAGCCCAACACAGGTTTATAGTTTGCTCTCATTGAGGTCTGTTGTGCAGTGGACTAGGAGGTTTGAATGCGTGGTTCCTGCTCAGCCTTCCAGACTCAGCTGAGAAATCATTTCCTCCAATCTTCTCTGCTACTCCCTCTGCTTTAGGAGCCCCTGATGGGCACTTCCACACAGTGCCGCTAAGGGTCCACCAATTTAAAATATTGCCACCTCAACATGAGGCTTCAAGGTCCACCACAGCAGGTGAGGAAAGAAATAAGAAGCAAGCACCCATAATCCCATGTGACACACAGCACTTCTGCTCCCTGCCCATGGGCCAGAACTAGTCAGCAGCTCCACCTAATTCCAGAACTCAGGGAACGTGAGTCTTCAAACCCACAAAACTTGAGAAGACACCAATATTATCTTTCCTTTTTTTTTCAGCTTCACTGAAATGTAATCGAAAGCAATATTCATGAACATTAGTAATGTTTTAAACACGTGGTCATGAAGGCCCCTTGGAGGAGGTGATTTTCCAGCAAAGTCTGAAATGAAACGATGTCATGCAGAAATCTGGAAAAAGGGTGCTCTAACCTGAGACAACAGCTAACACAAACGTCCTAAAGCTGGATGTGCTTAGCATGTTCAGGAACAGCAAAGCTGTCAGATTGTCAGAATGTTGGGAAGTCCAGAAGCCTCAAACAGAGGATATTTGATCTAGGCTACAGAGGATGAATAGGAGTTTGCCAGACCTAAAAGGGGTGCTCCAGATAGAAGGCACAGCAGGGGCAATGATATTATGTGGACAAAATGAGATTATATGGATGAAAGTACTTTATAAAGTATAAAGGGCTCCATTCACATTACTTGTTGTTATTACCCACCATGCATAAAGAAGACATAGTGAAGATATTAGAGCAAATGGTGAGGAAAGTTGAAGAATCTGGGAGGTAGCTTTGTTGGGAAAAAGAACCTTTATGAAAGGTGAAAAGAAATCAGTGATAAAACATTGGCATTAATAACACAGATGTGGGCTTTTTCTGATAAGCCCTTTTGCTGTTCTGGAAACACTGGGTGAAGTTGTAGAATCTGTAAATGCTTAAAACCATTTTGTTGTTGGTTCTGCTGCCATTGCTACTATTGTCACCTAGAAAAGTCACAAGAAAACTCCAGGAAAAATCATGATAGGAGATTAAGCATCATACTAGAAATTAGCCTGATTAGATATGTATTAGTGGGGGTCCTCCAGAGACATAGAACTTTTCAGAGGAGAGACAGATAATGAAGAGTTGGCTCATGTGATTATGGAAGCCAAGAAGTCTCACAATCTGCCATCTGCAAGCTGGAGCCTGGCCCGGGAAAGCTCATGGTATAAATTCCTGTTGGTATAAGTTCCAAAAGGTCTGAGAACAAGGATCATTGATAGTATAAGTTCCAGCCTGAGAGTAAAATACTGATGTCAGTCAGAGAAAGGATTCACTCCCACTACCTCTGCTTTTCTGTTCCATTCAGGCCGTCAATGGATTGGACAATGCCCACCCCAATTAAGGAAGGCAATCGGCTTTATCAAGTGTACTGATTCAAATGCTAATTGCATCCAAAGACACTCTCATAGAAATTATTGTTTAAACTAGGCACCCCATGGTCCAGTCAAGTTGACCCACAGAATTAACCATCACAAGATGTCAATTCCCAAAGAAAGACATAACCAAGACGACTCATCCTTCAGAACCAACGTTGACAGTCCTGGTCTCAGGAAAAGCAGAGAACCCATGCTGCCCCTCCAGGAAGCCATCTCTCCAGGCATGGAAAAAATGGCAAGTAGTTATTTTTACAGAAGCAATATGGTAACATGGCAACATGACAGTTAATAATAAAGGCAGATCCGGTTTTCATCTCATCTCTATCATTTACTCAAATGTCCTTGGACAACCACTTCCCTCTCTCTGCCTTCTTCCTCATCTATAACTTAAAAAAATAATAATATCTTCCTCAAAAAGTTGTGGTAAGAATTCAAGGAGATAATGCATGTGAAACACACAATAAATGTTACTTCTTATCCATACATTTAAGTACTATTATTAAGAATCCTACTACAGTTAGAAAGGGGTTGGTGGAAAGTCTGAGAAGAAAATATATAATGGGTGGGTTAAATTGAAGATATTCAAATCGCAAGCAGAAGGAGAAAAGAAGAAACAATTCAACTTTACTAAGCATTAACCATGTGACAGACACTCATAGACCCTAAATCCTTTGTCTCATTCACTTCTCACAACCATCTCCAAAGAGTGAATTGGGCACTGTTGTCTTCATTTTTCAGAGACTGAGTTTCAGACAAGTTTAGTATCTTGCTCAAGGTCACTTAGTTACTAAGTGGTATTTTTTTTATGACTGCAAAAACCTGCTCTCTTTCTATTACAGAAAAAATATTTCTGCATGTTACCAATATCCTTGCTATTATTCTTAATACTAATGTGAATCATTAATCTCCCAAAGAAGCACATTGGAAGTCAACTCTCCAGACTCAATATTAATTCATTTTAGGGATAAAGGTGATTCTTATTAATGAGGTTTTCAAGAGAGTCACAGCACTTACTAGTGTCAGAACCTGGGGTGAATTCCCTAAATGTTCAGCCCTTATTTGCTCACCTGCAAAATGGAGATAATAATATCTTGCAAAATCACCATGTAGATTAAATGAGATTATATATGGGAAATCACCCAGCAAAGTGCCTGTTTTTTAATCTGAATCTTCAAATCAGCCTGATGGAAATAGTTTGGAAATCCCGTACTGTCAGAAACCATTGAAGTGATAATCTAACTTCTAATGCCCATGGTTACTTTTGTAGATGTAAGGAAATATTTCCTTGGATAAATTCTTTTGTGGAATTAAAAAAGCAAGGAAGTTCATCTTTTTCTAGGTTGAGAATAAACAGGAAGAAAGTAAACACTGAATGAACTTCATAACTGAATATTATAAATTTTTTATTTTTACCAACCAGAGAATACGTTTCACTTTTGCTATATATGAGGGGATATGCAAAAAAAAAAAATGCACACACTGGATTTGTTAAAATAATATATAGGTTGAGCTTCTTAGCTTCTAAAATTGACTTATTATTTGGGATTAAGGTAGGAATCCTAATAAGGGTATCAAAAATATCTCCCAGATGTACAAAATCAGTGCTTTCCAAAGTTGCCTGCTGATTCATTGGCTCTGGGGTGGGGACAAGAAAACTGTGCTTTCACAGAGCACTCCAGGTTATTCTTGAAACAAGGCAAATTGGGAAGATACTATTCAAACCCATCTTGCAAATTTCAAGATGTTTCACCTCCCTGTGAGGCTACTAATTTTGGCCTCAAGTATTTTTGGCCAGCACAACCACCACATCATTAAACAACTCCCTAAGGTGACTGACAATTAACTTTTAATAAAGTACTGCTATAATTAATTTCAGAAAAGAAAGCATTACTAGAAATGAAAGCCGTCTGCCCATCTAAGCAGTAAAGAAAGTATTTGGACTGCATTAAAACAGAGAAGCCCACTTTGATTTATTTTTTAATGTTTATTTATTTTTGAGGGGGTGGGAGAGGGGCAGAGAGAGAGGGAGACACAGAATCCAAAGCAGGCTCCAGGCTCTGAGCTGTGAGCACAGAGTCTGCCTGACTCATGAACTGTGAGATCATGACCTCAGCCAAAGTTGGACACTTAACCGACTGAGCCACCCAGGCGCCCCAACCTTGAATCAGGAAGATAAAGTGTTCCAGTGGATCTCCTTGACCAAGTGATTTAAATTAGGTCCTACCTGACATACAGGTAGGTGTTTGTGCACTTTAGAAGCTCCTGTCCACAGAGCCAGGAAGAAGATTACTAAAGGCGAAGAAATTATGAACTACCGAACTTAAGCTAATGAGCCTTTACATAATGCCACAGGATTTCCAGAGCCCTTTTACAAATATCTTCTCATTTAACCTTCGGAACAACCCTGTGAGGTAAGTTATCCTCATTTTACGGTCAAGGAATTCAAGCTAATTATCAAATTGTCCCTGAACACTGGGTTTTCCCAGATTCTAGGTTCCTGGCTCTTTCAACACTTGGAGCTGACAATATTGGCAGACAGTATTGAACTAGAGTGAAGGGGTTTCTGGGATGGAATGGAACAGGAGGGCAACTGTTATAAATCAAGCAGGAGAAAATATAAGTAGAAGAAAAGGACGAGGACTCTAATGGAAGTCGAGAGAGAGCATTCGAGAGTTCAGAAAGGAATTGTGACCAATGACAGCAAAACAACATCATAAATTTCCAAAGCTGTGCTTGAGTGAAAGTTTGTCAGGGCAGACCCAACACTGAAAGGTCCTTTGCAAGAGGGAGAATATTTCCATTACTCGTCACCAGGTGCCAGCCCAAGAGCACGGGGAGTACAGCAAACCCACGGGATCACCACAGGGCCACCATGCTGAATGGGATGCCCTAGGCCTGAAGATCATGCATCAGAGACACACATCCAAGAGTGTGGAGCCAGAAGCTGCTGGGTCTGAGATTGGATGTTGCCTCCCTGGTCTCCGCTCTGAACCCTGGCCACAGGCCTGATGCATACTACATCTCTCCCCTGGTCTCTTGACTGGTCTCCCTCCTCCCAGTATCTTTTGCTGTCTACAAAGTGCCATTTCAAAAATTATTTTAATGCTTATTTATTTTTGAGAGAGAGGCAGAGCGTGAATGGGGGAGGGGCAGAGAGGGAGAAGACACAGAATCTGAAGCAGGCTCCAGGCTCTGAGCTGTGAGCACAGAGCCTGATGCAGGGCTCGAACCCACCAACCGCGAGATCATGACCTGAGCCGAAGTTGGACGCTTAACCGACTGAGCCACCCAGGTGGGTGCCATTTCAAATTGCAACCTCAGGATCCAAACTAATTCCTCCGGTAAAAGACATTCAGCAACTCACAGGCTACCTGAGATATGGGTAAGTGTTGCAGTTAATAATTCCAACACTACAGTCAGACTGCCTGGGGTCAAGACCCAGCTCCCCTCCCACCAGCTGTGGATCCTCAAGAAGCTACTTATCTTCTTTGAGCTTCCTGTCTAAAAAGTGGATAATGATGACACCAATAGCACCTGCCTCACAGACTGTAGTGAAGCACGTAGTGCAATGCCTGCCAAGTGGCACTTGATCAGTAAGTGGTGGCCATCATTATTGCCCTGTAAAACACCAACCCTGGGAGATATAATCGGAGTGTTCACCCAGCCCATCCTTTGCTAGGAATTGTCCTAGTACAGGACAGACCCCCAGCCATCACAAAATAACTTTGTGTCTCCATATACTAGTTGTTCATTTGTTCAACAGTTGCTAAAGGCCTACTATGAGCCAGATACTATTGTCAGTACTGGGGAATCTCAATTTTTTTTTCTATGAAAATTGTATATATTTAAGGTGTTAAAAGGTTCTGTACCAAATCCACCATGTTCATGGGGTCTAGGTACCAGCAAGCATTGTTCTGACACCAGCTGAGGATCCCACAATTCAACTCACTTCTGACACTCTCTACCTGGAGATCGCATCAGATCCCACGGGTTCAGGGCTCAGCCCTCAAACACTGTCCCCCTCCACACACATACTTCAGATGCCAGTCACAAGTCAGATGTGGGCTTCTGACAGCCCAGCTATAGACTGGGAGTTCCAACAACCCCCTCTTTGGATTTGATTAATTTGCCAGGGTGGCTCACAGACCTCAGAGAAACATTTTCCTTCCTAGATTACCAGTTAATCATAAAAGGATATAACTCAGGAACAGACAGATGGGAGAGATGCACAGGGCAGAGTCTGGGGGAAGGGCAAAGGGCTTCCATGCTCTCTTGGAGCACCCCACTCTCCACAAATCTCCATGTATTCACCAACCTAGAAGCTCTCCAAATTCTTTTCATTTAGGATTTAATGCAGGCTTCATTATGTAGGCATGACAGATTATTAACTCCATTTTCAGCCATTCTCCCTTCTCAAGAGAATGGTGAGTGGGGCTAAAAATTCCAAGCTTTTAATCATGGCTGGGTCTTGCCAGGGACCAGCCCTCATCCAGGAGCCCACCCAGACTTGCCTCATTAGAACAAATTGATACTCCTATCACCTAGGAAATTACAAGGTTTTCAGGAACTCTGTGCCAGGAACCAAAGACAGACACCAGTATATATTTTCTATTATCTCACTGGTGTATACTATGATATTTTGCTATACATTACACATTGTGAAATGGTTATTACTACAGCCAGATTAATTAACATCACCTCATACTTTTACCTCTTTGTTTTTTCTTCCTGTAATGAGAACACTTAAGGTCTACTCTCTTTTTTTTTTTTACTTTTTTTTGTTAATGTTTATTTATTTTTGAGAGAGAGAGAGAGAGTGTGTGTGTGTGTGAGTGGGGGAGGATCAGAGAGAGAGGCAGATACAGAATCCGAAGCAGGCTCCAGGCTCTGAGCTGTCAGTACAGAGCCTGACGTGGGGCTCAAACTCACAAACTGTGAGATCATGACCTGAGCTGAAGTCAGCCGCCTACTGACTGAGCCACCCGGGCACCCCTTAAGGTCTACTCTCTTAACAAATTTCAAGTATATAATACAGTATTATTAACTATAGTCATCATACTGTTCCTTAGATCTCTAGAATTTATTCATCTTGCATACACTGAAACTTTGTACCCTTTGACCAAGATCTCCCATTCCTGCCATACTTCCCCACTCTGGTAACCACCATTCTACTCTATGCTTCTATGGCTGTGACTTTTTCAGATTCCATACATAAGTGAGATCATGCAGCATTTTGCTTTCTGTGCTTATTTCACTTAGCATAATATCCTCTAGGTTCATCTATGTTCTCAAAAATGGCAGGATTTCCTTCTTTTTTAAGGCTAAATAATATATATATACTATACACATAATAATATAGATAATATTTATATTATGTATATTTATAGAATAATATAAAGTTATATATACATATATATGTATATGTATATATAATTTCACAATTTCTTTATCCATTCTTCCATTGACAGACACTTAGGTTGTTTCCATATCTTGGCTATTATGAATAATGCTGCAGTGAACAGGAAGTGCAGTTCTCTCTTCAGGATATTGATTGTATTTCCTTTGGACATATACTCACAAGTATATGGGATTGTTGGGTCATATGGTAGTTTAGTTTTTAATTTTTAGGAACCTCCATACTGTATTCCACAATGGCTGTGCCAATTTGCACTCCCACCAACAGTGCACAAGGGTCCCCCTTTCTCCATATCCTTACCAACAAGTGTGTGTGTGTGTGTGTGTGTGTAGGCAATACCATACCAACAAGTGTGAGGGAATATCTCAGGGTAGTTTTGATTTGCCTTTCCCTGATGATTACTGATACTGAACACCTTCTCATATACCTGTTGGCCATTCGTATGTCTTCCATATACAAAATGTCTATTCAACTTCTTTGCCCATTTTTCAATTTGGTTATTTGCTTTTATGTTTTTGAGTTGTATGAGTTCCTTATATATTTTGGATATTAACCCCTTATCACATGTACAGTTTGCAAATATTCCTAATCCATAGGTTGCCTTTTCATTTTGTTGATTGTTTCCTTTGCTGGGCAGAAGCTTTTTAGTTTGATGTAGTCCCATTTGTTTATTTTTGCTTTTGTTGCCTATACTTTTGGTGTCACATCCAAAAAATCACCAATAAAGACCAATGTCAAAGAGATTTTTCCCCTATGTTTCCTTCTAGGAGTTTTATGCTTTCAGCTCTTACGTTTGTCTTTAATTCATTTTGAGTTGTTTTTTTTTTTATGTTTGGCGTAAGGTAAGGGTCAAATTTCATTCTTTTCCATGTAGATATCCAGTTTTCCCAACAACCATTTATTGAAGAAACTATACTTTCCCCTTTGAATATTCTTGGTGCCCTTGTTGAATATTGACTGTATATGGCTGGGTTTCTATCTGGGCTCTTGATTTTGTTCCACTGACCTGTGTGTCTGTATTTATGCTAGTACCATATGTTTTTATTACTATAGTTTTATAATATAATTTGAAATCAGGAAGTGTGGTGCCTCCAATTTTATTCTTCTTTTTCAAAAATTCCTATGGCAACCCTGGGTCTTTTGTAATTCTATATAAATTTTAGAATTAATTTTTTTATTTCTGTGAAAAACATCATTGGGATTTTGATAGGTATCCCCTGAATATGTAGATTATTTTGGGTAGTATGGACATTTTAACAACATTAATTCTTCTAAGTCATAGCATGAATTTTGTATATCTGGGAGACAAGTACCAAATAGTTGAAATGGCATCTCTGTCCTCTCAGAGCTTATGTTCTAATAAAGTGAATTGAGCTCCCTTCCCCAAAACTTTAGACTGGTCTGTTCTGGCTGATCTCTAGGATAGAGAACTCTAGCAGCAGAAGCTGTGGTCCAGGAACCAGAGTAAGCTGGTCTGGAGAATGAGAGAAGAATAAAGCAGTGGCCGCAACAGGGGCCACTCTCTCCTAAAGGGCAGAGAGAGGCCCCTGAAGTCTAACTGCACTCTAGCCTCCATGAGTAACTTTTGCACTGTTATAACAGATTCCTCTCTGGGCATAAGACAGGTCCAATACATTTATGTCTATATAAATCTAACCAGAAAAAAAAAAATCTATGCATGGATGCAGGGATTGTCACAGGTAGGAACCGGTCTGCATATATTACATTAATGAACATTCTGATAGCCTGTAGCTGTGTCAAAAATGTCAGTTCATTTAATCCTCAAAACAATCAGGTTAGGTAGTTTTCAGGCCCATTTTACAGATGATGAAACAGGCTTCCAGAGTTGATAAAATTTCTGATTTATCAGCGGCAGAGTGGCAATCTGAACTCAGGTAAATCTGACTCCAAATCTGTGCTTTTAATATTATATCATTTTATCCAAAGAATAGAGTTTCATCAGTTTTGCTTTAGTGGCCAAAGTATTCATGACTCCTCCCCTTCCTCAACCTACAGTATTTTCATTTGCATGTACTCAATTCCAGGCACTGTCTCTAGCTATGGAGGCTATACAGATGCGTTGGACATCAATCACCATCACAAAATTTCCAGTCTATAGGGATGTATTAATCATGATGACAACCCTAAAACCACAGTGGTGTATTTCTCACTGCTCTCATAGTCCCATGTAGGTCTATGAGGTTTTGTTCATGCCAGGATCAGGGATCTGGATCCTTCCATTGTGTCATTCCACCAAATCAGCATCTTTAACCTCTAGTGTCTCAGACAAGAAAAAGAGAGCCAAGAATATTGCAGAGAAGTTGTAATGCCCAGGTCTGGATGTGGCAAACATCATTTCCAACCACAGGATACCTAGGAAGAGCAGACACAGCCAGGCTGTGCTAGAGAAGTAACTGGAAAACAAAGCAGCAGGTGTCTTATTCCCCAAGAGGTGAGTAGAGTGTGATATTCCTCCTCATGAGGAGGGCCAGTTTCCTCCAGCCCAACAACCCAAGAGAAAAAGAGGTGGCTTTTCTGTCCTCAGTGGTCAGGCTATGTATTCCAGAACAGTGAAGTGAGTTCTTTACCCACAAGGGAGAGAAAGGGCTGGACCAGCTCTCCTTCTGCGTCAAGCTGAAGCCCACCCTGACTAAAGGATTCTGCTCTTTGTCAGACTCCTTCTCCTACGGGCAGGAGCCCCTGTCTTTAGCAACTACTAAAGTGAACAGTTCTGTGTCCTTCCCTGTCTTCGTGCTTTCAGTGCCCCAGACTTCAGGTGCAGCTGCTGCAGAATGGGGTTGTTAATCTTCAGGATGAGAGCGACAGAAGAAGGTCAGCCTCCTTGGTGCAAAGGTTCCAGACTCTGATTCACAACCAGGACTAAAAATGATAACTATACTACCCAATACTTAAAAAATAAGGCTTTGGCACTCACCTCTAATAATTATTGAATGCCTTTCTTTTCCCACCCTCAACCTCCATTTCTCATTCTTACTGCCTCTACTGGATTCCCATCACCTGAGTATTACATAATATCATAGGGCCAGTTTCCCAAACTTGACTGCTGATATGAATTATCTGGAACACTTGCTAAATATACAGATCACCAGGCCTCTCCCTTGAAAATCCTAATTCTGGAAAGAAGCCCAGCAATCTGTATTTTCTTTTTTTTTAATGTTTTATTCTATTTTTGAGAGAGAGAGAGAGAGAGAGAGAGAATGTGAGCAGGGGAGGTGCAGAGAGAGAGGGGTCCACACTAACAGCAGAGAACCTGATGTGGGGTTCAAACTCACAAATCAGAAGATCACAATCTGAGCCAAAAAGTCAGATGCTCAACTGACTGAGCCACCCAGGTGCCCCAGCAACTTGTATTTTCTAAGAGCTTCAGGTAATTCTTACCTTCAGAAAAGGTTGGAAAACACTGATGTCATGCATATGCCATGGTAAATAATTTCTGAAAGTTTCTTAGCTCAAAAACACAATTTTATATAGTTTTTTTATTTTTTTTAATTTTTTTTTTAATTTTTTTTTTAACGTTTATTATTTATTTTTGGGACAGACAGAGACAGAGCATGAATGGGGGAGGGGCAGAGAGAGAGGGAGACACAGAATCGGAAACAGGCTCCAGGCTCTGAGCCATCAGCCCAGAGCCCGACGCGGGGCTCGAACTCACGGACCGCGAGATCGTGACCTGGCTGAAGTCGGACGCTTAACCGACTGCGCCACCCAGGCGCCCCTATATAGTTTTTTTAAACACCTTGTCCTAGAGTCTTGTTAACAACTGATATTTGTGCATTACTTAACAGTGATTTCATACAAGTCTCACAGTCACCAAGGGGGTTAAGTGGAAACTGGAAACAGGGAAGGTAAGTGACTTGCCCAAACTCATCCAGGAGGAAATGATAAAGTTGAGATCAAACCCAGGCTTCCTGACTCCAAAGTTACACTCTTGCCCCTCCATTATCCTTCATTCCATCATTCAAGGAATGTTCCTTCTGGGCCTCCTATCTGCCTGTGGCTATGGCAGAGGTGGGAAGGCAGCCACGCTGACTAAAAAAGCCACGAAGCTTCTGGGACATCCCATCCACCTGTGGCAGGTGGGCTGGAGAGGCAAAGATGTGGCTAGGGAAGTTGGCTGAGGAGCCAAGCAGAAGTGGGAAGCAGGCAGTGGTGACAACGAGATTCCTTTCACTGTAGGAGACAATAGGACCGGCTACTCACCTGAACTCCCACTAAACCAGGTGGCTTGGAAATCATTAAAGGTCAGAGAAGGCAAGGAACCAAGTCCACGGTGAGCCCTGGCCCCTTGACCACTCTTGCCCTTGGTCCAGTCTACTCTCCTGCTGGTTGTGAGGGGTTCTGTTTCCACTGACATGCCATCTGCAGCTGCTATTGCTCCCTCCTCCTGAAACACTCTCCTGGCACCACATTTCCTAATTCCTTCCCTTGGAGCCTCAGGCCAAATACCGGCTCTTCCCCTGTCGGTACCTCCCAGGTCCTCCCCCAGCCCCTGCCGATCCACACTTCCTTTGAAGCAATTGGCACCGAACCCCTCATATTAATGTTCTTTGGGACATAGACTATGAGTCTCATGAGGGTGGGCAGGAGGCCAGACACAACCCTGCAGCTCAGAACTGAATGACCCACTGAAGTGGCACAAATGTGGTCTTGACACCCACTGCGAAGCGGCTCAGCTCTGTGAGGCTGCCTTCCACCCAGCTCCTGGAGGCTGGCCAGACCTCACGCCTCCTCACCTACTCTCTGGCTCTCTTGCTATGACTTGCATTCTCTTTCTCTCTCCTTCTCTCTCTAGCTTTCTCTTTGTCTCTCTTTCTCCTCCTTTTCCTCTCTCCCTACACCTAACTTCCCTTCACAGACTCAAATTCTTTTCCAGGAGAGCATCTCTTGTTGTTTCTCTCAAACTCTCTCTCTGAAATACACACCTTCCCCATCATCACAGGTTGAGGCCCCGGTGAGAGATGAGTCCCACCTGATGTTTCCTGGTGGCACACACACTGCCAGTCACCATGACTACCTTTGGCCAATGAGCCTGTTTGTGGCCCACAGTGGGCAACGAGTGTTGTTTAGGGTTGATCCACCTAAAAATCTTTCTATTCAATTCCTGCTTGCCACTGGTTTCCTTCCAGAGCCTATGGGTTCAAAATGTTCTGGGGGAGACTCATACCAGCTTGGGTGAACAGGGTCCACTATGACATCAGCTATAGCTACAGGAGTTTCACTGAGGAATGAGGGAATCTCAGTTCACAAATCCATGTAGTTCAACTTGAAGTTCAAGTCCCCCCAAGTCTGTCATTATTCCTGCTGGTACATTTTCTCAGTTAAAAACACCCCATAGTGTGGCTCTGTTAAATGGGCATTTCCCTGATATCTCAGATTTGTTGTTGAAGCCCAAAACTGGCAGAGTCTGGATCTCTTAATTCATCACCCCCCTTCAGCCTCGCCAAGATTATGAGAGTCACAGTCAGGGTTTCTTTGAAGAGAGTTGCTCATCTGGCAGGAAGTGTCTGACATCCCTGTCCTCTCTCTACAAAGGAAAGAAGTGTGGGGGGGGGGGGGGGTGGGGGGGGACTCACCCCGCCTCAACCCACAGGGAGTGGCCCGTGACTCCCTGCGGAGAAGGAATGCCCCAGCAGGGGTGAGCTCCACCTCCTCAGAAGGTGAAGCAAGGGCAGACATAGGTTTTCCCATGGGTCAAATGGACTTCACCCAGAGTATCTAAGCTGGAGCCATCTTAAAAAGAGCCCACACAGGAGGATGGCTGAAGAGATGCCAGCAGGAAGAGTCTGGAGGTATTCCTTCTGAGAAAGAGCTGAGGAGGGGTTGTTGGCTGCCAGCCGGAGGATGCATCGCCCACGCCAGAGATCCCCGGGAGGGCCAGGGCTGGGGCTTCAAGGACTCACAGAGTCTCTCTTTGAGCATTTGGGCATCTGCCACACAGACAGCATCAAGGCCAATTATGCCAGCAGCTGTCAAATAAGAATTAAGATTTCCCTCTTATTCCTCTTTCCCACTCATCCAGAAGCGGTAGAGAAGGAGCTGAGAGGCAAGGTAAAAGAACAGACCACGTCTCTCTTCTCCAAGGCAGGAAGATGAGTCCAACCTAATTTAAATCAAATTGAACTTTTTAATACTCCCCAAATTAGTCTGTTCTGATGCCTGAAATTGCCAGAAAAGCCAGTATCTCTGAGATATTATCTAGGAATAGGAAAAGGGTTCCCAACAGAGCTGCTTTAAAGAGCAGTGGTTGATAAAAAAAAAATTATTTTTGGATTTCACTCTACCAAGTTCAGCCCATTCTACTTGTAATTCAGATATGCTCAGATGCAAGGCATTCTAGACTCTTAGAGGAGACAGGTATTAAGTGTGGACTCTGAGATGGGAGAAGAAGCCAGAAGGTGAGGCCAGACAGAAGAGGCCTGGGGAAGCTAACCTGGCTCAGGATCAGGTTGGTGTGGACCGGGATGTAGGTCCCAGCCCAGCTCCCAAAGTCCGGTCCTCTACACACCTGGGTTGGGGTCCAAGACTCAGAGGTCAAACACTTGGAAATCTAGAGGTGGTGGACCGGGCTATGGAAGATTTCAGAGAATGGACAGGGGACCAGGCATAGTCCATCTCCCAGAGGGGAAGGGAATGCCCAAAGCAGTCAAGCAGGGTACCTGGATTCCAACCAAATTCACTGAGTTTCAGGGAGGGACTTCTACCCAAAGGTGGAACTAAAGAATTAGGTAGTACAACCAATAAAGTACAAGGCAGAGAACTAAGGCAGAAACTACATCCCTCTTCCCCAGATGTAAAATTTTGTCTGTTTTCACGGCATTCTGTGCTTCCCTCTAATTTAGTCTGTATCATACTATAGTATAATTGCCCCCTTATTTTTCTATTCCCATCACAGGGCCTGAGAAGAGCCTATCTAGGAGCAGGGATTCAGTAAATGTTTCCTGAATGAATGAGAAAGTAAATGAATAGATGAATGAGTGAATAAATGGATAAATGGATAAATGAAAAGCTCCATAAGTGCCTTGGACTAGCTCCTGGTGGTACATAGGTCCAAAAGTTGGTTAGCACCAGACAGACTTGAGCGGGTATGTTAAGGTGTGGGTAAAGCAGATACTAACGAGTGGTGGCTAGCTGGTGGGCCTGGATCTAGGATAGATGTTGAATTTCTTTTAAGGGTCGTAGTGTTAAGGGAAAGGAGTACAAGAGCTTCCTCAATCATTATGTGCTCAGGACCTGAGGAAGGAGAGATCCTATAGGGGGAAGATATCAGGAAATCCAATGGGAAGTTGCTGAGGAAGGCAGAGCTCAGGGAGAGAAGATGACAGCTAATATCAACATGGCAGCTGATACTGTGGTCTTTCTAGAATGTTTCGCAACATACCCTGGAGTGTTTGCAGCATAGGGACCATAACAATGTGAGTACATCTTCGGTATTATATAACTCAAGGGCAACCATTCATCAATGGTGCTTGGTACTGTGGTACTATGACTTGGAGGCAGAGAAATCACATCCAAGGGGCAATGATGCAGCTCCTACTGAATCCAGTTCCCACTGAATTACAGTTACAGAAGAATAATGTCATTTGGGAACATATGCTAAGAACACCTTTGCAATAAAATTCTTTAAATTAAGAGGCAGTGTTTAAATCAGAGTGAGCATATCAATATCAATGAGATGTGATTGATTCCAACTACCAGAGGAATACATGAAAACCCATATTACCATGTGCATCCATATTACCACAAAAAGTTAAGCTGGACAGACAAGGGGAGAATGGTCAGACATCACACCCAACATAATTTCAAATCTCTGAGCCCCATGCCAAGATTCTGCCAAACCTTATGGCATCCAAGAGATGGGAGTTAGATAGAAAAAGCATATGGCTAGGGTGGGAGGGGGTTGAGGAGGAATTGCACAAGAAACAGACTTGCTTTTCCAGAGGTCTGCTTCAGCATCAGACTGTTGAGACAAAAATATGCTGTTTGAAACACACAAAAAAATGTCCTTAGTATTACCTTTTAATACCAGGGATTGTATCCTCAGGGGCGGGCCACATCCAGCCTGCACCTTGCATGCACACAAAGTGCAGACATGTGGATGGGTACACACAGGGAATGTAATTCCCAGGAATCTAGACCTTTTTGGGTGCTGTCAAAGGCATCTGGCAGAAGTAACTTGATTACTTGATTCAAGACCCACACTACATGTTTTGCAAGTATAATTTTTTTATTATTTCTTAGGGGGTAAAAAAAAAAGTACACACATAAAATTAAGTTTTGGCATATTTTTAGTGTTTTTGCCAACTGTTACATGGGGGAGGGGTGTCAGCTTTGGTTCTTTAAATTATGTATAAAAAACAAGTGGTCATAAGTAATTTGGAAAGAAAAAAAAGGAAAAGAAAGCTATCACAGAAAGCCAAAAGGCTATTTCTACTGGGTGAGGAAACGCCACTCCAGGAATTTCAAAAGTAGATGGATATGGAGCTCTGAGAAAAATGGGTCAAGCAGAGTATATCCAAGCAACAGCCTGTCCTTCCGTATTTAACATGAGACTAGGCCATAAATCTAACAATAGTTAGACGCTGTGCCCAAGGGCATTCCTTGGTTCAATAACATATGTGACACTAATCAAGTCACCCTCTCTCAAAATTAATTAAGAGTTTGGAGGACCCACAGTATGTCTGCTGCTATGCTAAGTTTCATAATCATGCACTTTAAAAAATTCTCATCACAACCATGAGGATGTAGGAATTGTTATTCCCAACTTCCAAGTGAGGAAACTGGAAGAAAGAAAAGTCTCATAACCTTTCCAGTGTTGCACAGTGTCATGTAACATCAAAATTGGCCAGGGGATGGAGTGTCTGAATTAGGGAGAATAATGCCAAACCGGGAAACCGGCAGAGAGAAGAAGAGAAGAACCAGAACAGACCAACAGCAGGGACATGTGATGTTCTGCCCTACCTGACCTCATTTTCATTTCATCCACCTGTTGCACTGACTTCCTCCAAGGTAACTTGAAGACTCCAAAAAGCTTCTGGAAAGCTTTAGGTAAAGCTTATTCAGGATTCAAACACAGGTAGTGATGAGGATGAGGTGGATGAGAATGGTAATGATCAATGATGAAGGTGATGAGTAAGATGATGGCACCACCTACTGAGATCTTTCCATATGCTGTTACGTACTCCAAATCCTGTACCTCATTTTATTCTTCCTATAACCTTGTGAAATAGAGATTGCCATTATCCTCCATGTTACAAATGAAGAAGATGAAGCTCAGATAGAAATGAGTTCCCCAAGGTAACACAGCAAGTAGCTGAAACCCAACTCAGGCCTACAGATTCCAAAGGCCACACTCTTAACCAGTACACCTATTAGCCACAAGGCCGGTGTGGACCTAATATCCCACACTGTACCTCATTAAAATTTGACCAAAGTAGTTCCTAAGGTTCCATGCAGATATGAAATTCCATGACCATGACTGTGTCATTATCGTTACAAATACATCCAAAATATGTTTGCCTTTAAAATTTTTGGTTACTTTTGTTGTTGAACAGAAGTTTTTCATTTCATGGGTCTGAACCTGGAACCCTTTCTCTTATTATTTTCCTGTGACTTCAGTGCTTCAGTAAGGTATTTTTTGAGGAAAAAGTGATAATAACTCTATGTTACATTGGTCTGTTTTCTGACTGTACATCCTTTAACTCTTGAATCCATCTGGAATTCATTTTGATGTATGATAGTAATCAGAATTTATACCACTGGTCTAACTAACACTATTTCTGACAAAATCCTCCCTATTGCCTCTTCCTGTAATTACTATCACAAGATAAGTTGGTTTTTTCTCAAAGTTTAAGTTTCCAAATGATTTTCCAATTATTTGAATCCCTATCAATACATCTTTGAGTCTCAATCTCTCTAAACTATGTATAGGTAATTCAACATTAAATTTTTAGCAAATAAATTTGACCAGAAAGAAGAGAGCACACACTGCTTGAGTGACCGGGGTCCCAAGCTGGCCAACAGCAAAATGAAGACTTTTGAAGGATTCATTGATATAAAAAATTTACTCTTATTTGAAATTTCCAAATAAAACAAGTCTACGCTTAAAATAAAAATTTCCTTTTGACCAGAAAGGGGCCTGGCTAAGATGGTGACTTAGAGCAAACATTTGATGTCTCCATTCGCAAACAAGCAAATTTAGTCAACGCTCCATTAGCAATTTGTAGACTGACCCCAATGAAGACCACTAACATTGGCATTACCCCAGGGCATGTACTACATTTAGCAAATGGCTGATTTGTGTTACTTTCTGGAAGACAGGCAGAGTGCTGAGTCTTGGAGGTGGGATGCCCCAAGTGAAGAAACAGAATAAAATCACCACATCTATAAAATAAGAATACTTCAGGTCAGAAGAAGAGGAAATCTTTTTTTTAAATTGCTTTTATGAAATAGATTTACTCCAAAAATTTTGAAATTTTGAGTAGAAATTGAGGAGAAATTTTGAAGCATTTATGAGTCATCTGCTCAGCAATATTCAAGAATATATTGAATCTATGAAACTAAAACAGAGTCATGAAGAAGTAACAGTTTGACATCAAGAAAGATTTGATGAACATGAAAACAAAACTGGAATTAAAGCTTTAATGGGAGCAGATAGATACTGCAAAAAATTGGATTACCACAGTGGAAGGGACATGAGAATTTAAAACTCTAGGCAGGAAAAATACACATATTTTAAATGTAAGAAGATATGGAAAATACATTGAAGATATTCAATCTATGTAAGACCCCAGTGTCCATAGTATTCTAGACTTTATAACAGTTTTATTGAGATATAATTTATATACCACATCATTCATCCATTGAAGTGCACAATTCAGTGGTTTTCAGCATATGCACAGAACCATTATCCCCAACAATTTTGGAATGTTTTCATCACCCTCAAGAGAATTCCATACCCGTTAGCTCTGAAACTCCTCATTCCCCACCAGGCCCTAATATAGGCAACCACTGGTATACTTCCTGTCTTTATGGATTTGCCTATTTGGGACATTTCATATAACTGGAATACTACAATATGTGGTCTTCTGTGACTGGCTTCTTCCACATAGCATAATATTTTTGAGATTTATTCATTTAGCATGTATCAAGATTCCTTTTCATGACCACATAATAGACATTTGGTTTGTTTTCATCTTTTTTGGCTATCGTGAATAATGGTGCTGTGAACATTTACATACAAGTTTGTTTGTTTGTTTGTGTTTGGCAGATGTATGTTTTTATTTCTCTTGGGTTTATACCTAGGAGTGGAGTTGTCGCTGGGTCATATGACAGTTGCAGATTTAAATTTTTGAGGAATTGACAGATTGTTTTCTAAAGCAACTGCACCATTTTCCATTCCCACCCGCAGTATATGAGCATTCTAATTTCTCCATATCCTCTCCAATACTTGTTATCTGTCCTTTTAATTAGAGCCATCCTAGTGGGTATTAAACGGTGCCTCATTGTGGTCTCAACTTGCATTTCTCTGATGACTAATGATGTTGAGCATCTTTTCATGTACTTATTGGCCATTTGTAGATCTTCTATGGAGAGATATCTATTCAGATCCTTTGCCCATTTTTAATTTTTTTGCCTTTTTATTATTGAATTTTATGAGTTCTTTAAATATTCTAGCTATAAATCCTTTATTAAATATATGATTGGCAAATGTTTTCTTCCATTTTGTGAATTATCTTTTCATTTTATTGATAGTGTCCTCTGAAATGTTTTGAAGCACCATGGTTAACTTTGATGAAGTCCCACTTATCTATATTTTCTTTGCATGCTTGTACTCTTAGTGTCATATTTAAGGAACCATTGCCAAATCTGAGATCATGGAGATTTATATCTATGTTTACTTCAAGAATCTTTTAGGAATACTTCTTACATTTCAGTCATTAATCTGTTTTGATTTTCCTAATTTTGTGCAACAGGAGTTCACTTCATACTTTTGCATTTGGGTATCTAGTTGTCCCAGACCCTCTTCTGGCCTTTTGAGTCACTGTGTTATTTCATATGCAAGATAAATAGTTCAAAACTTCAACCCACATAGCTGCAGAAGGTTCAGTGCCATCACCAGTATTTTTAAGGATTCCTCTATGGAAAAATGTGTCATGTTCCATCATTCTTCCTTCCGAACTCTTTTCTATCATAGATGCTGTATGGCTCAGAAAGTCATATCCATGAACTGTCTACATTGCAAAAGAAGTCCTAGGAATGTGTTCCAGGTCACCTTCCTCCTGAGAAGAGGGAACCCAAGCAGGTTTTCTCACATGCATGCCCTGGTTGGAGCCATATGTGTCACATACACAATCTTGCCATTTGAGCCATAGCTAATGGCACCAGGGAGCAGTTGCAAAGGATTGAAAGAAAGCCAGGAACCTCTTTTTTTGGCCAGGACATTTTAAGATCGTTTGATACAGACACTATTTAAGAGGCATAGTCCACCACGGAGCTGGAACAAACAATTATAAAATTTGTATGGAACCAGAAAAGACCCTCAATAGCCAAAGTATGTTAAAAAAGAAATCCAAAGCTGGAGGCATCACAATTCCAGACTTCAAGCTGTATTACAAGCTGTAATCATCAAGATAGTGTGGTACTGGCACAAAAACAGACACATAAGACCAATGGAATAGAAGAGAGAACTCAAAAATAGATCCACAAATGGATGGCCAACTAATCTTTGACATGGCAGGAAAGAATAGCCAATGGAAAAAATAAGTGTCTTCAGCAAATGGGATTGGGAAAACTGGACAGTGACATGCAGAAGAATGAACCTAGACCACTTTTTTACACCATACACAAAAATAAACTCAAAATGGATGAAAGACCTAAATGTAAGACAAGAAATCATCAAAATCCTAGAGGAGAAAACAGGCAACAACTTTGACCTCAGCTGCAGCAACTTCTTACTAGACATGTCTCCACAGGCAAGGGAAACAAAAACTAACATGAACTATTGGGACCTCATCAAGACAAAAAGCTTCTGCACAACAAAAGAAATAACCAACAAAGCTAAAAGGCAACCATCAGAATGAGAGAAGATATTTGCAAATGACATATCAGATAAAGGGATAGTATCCAAAATCTATAAAAAACTTACCAAACTCAACACTGAAAAAACAAATAATTCAATGAAGAAATGGGCAAAAGACATGAACAGACATTTTTCCAATGGAGATATCAAGATGGCTAACACACACATGAAAAGTTGCTCAACATCACTCATCATCATGAAAATACAAATCAAAACCACAATGAGATACCACCTCACACCTGTCAGAATGACTCAAATGAACAACTCAGGAAACAACAACTGTTGGTGAGGATATGGAGAAAGGGGAACCCTTTTGCACTGCTGGTAGGAATGCAAACTGATGCAGCCACTCCAGAAAACAGTATGGTGGTTCCTCCAAAAATTAAAAATGGAACTACCCTACGACCCAGCAATTTCATTACTAGGTATTTATCCAAAGGATACAAAAAAACTGATTTGAAGGAGCACATGCACCCCAATGTTTATAGCAGCACTATCAACAATAGCCAAAGTATGGAAAGAACCCAAATGGCCATCGACAGATTAATGGATAAAGAAAATGTGGTATACAAATACAATGGAATATTACTTGGAGATAAAAATCTTGCCATTTGCAATAACATGGATGGAACTAGAGTATATTACGCTAAGCAAAATAAATCAGTCAGAAAAAGATAAATATCATATGATTTCATTCATATGTGGAATTTAAGAAACAAAACAGATGAACATAGGGGCAGGGAAGGAAAAATAAGATAAAAAGAGAGGAAGGCAAACCATAAGAGATTCAAATACAGAGAAAAAACAGGGTTGCTGGAAGGGTGTTGGGTGGGGCTAAATGGGTGATGGGCATCAAGGAGGGCACTTGTTGGGATGAGCACTGGGTGTTATGTGTAAGTGATGAACCCTCCCCCTGCCAAAAAAATAAATAAGAAGAAAGAAAGAAAGGGGAAAGAGATATATTCCACATAAATGGGGGCAAACTGACCTAATCCAGTCCTCTATTTTGAGAACTGTAAATGCTCCCACTCATGTTGTGAGATTAATGGGAACTCTAGATCACCATTATTGATCACTAACAAGGATGAGTTGGGTTTACACAGCAACCCTTAATAAGGCTAAGTTTTCTAGTAAATGGGTAGCAAAAATATTTTATCTTTTTTTAGGGATCTCACTGTGACTATATGAATATAATGTTTTATTATAATAAATTCCTAAAAATGATCCTTCCCTTAATGGGATAAACCTCGTTTGGTTCTAAGGTGTCATTCTCCACTCACTTTTTCTTTTTAACACTTAAGATTCTTAAGAATGGTCTATAGGTTTCCTTTTCATCCATCTCTGTTGAGAATATTTAGATTATGCTACTTTTTAATGGGCTTTAAACTCATGAGTTTCCCTATTCTAGAACAATACAAAGGATAGGAAAATTTTCCAATTCTTGTCAACTGGGGGAGATTATCCATAATTACTCTAGCCTGGAGTGTGTTTTCTTTTTTTTTCTTTTTTTTTTTTTTTGGAGATTTAGTAATTTTATTTTTTAAAAATATGTTGAGATTTGTTATTCTCTTATCTTTTTGTATTTGCCATAGTTTTTTGCTATGCATATTTTGATACTGTTCCTTACTACATAACATTTGTGTTACTATTAAATCTCCACTCTCAATCAGTGTTTCTTGGTGACTGACAGCATCAGCCTCACTTGGGAACATGTTAAATTTGCAAATTTTCATGTCCCATCCCAGACTTAATGAATCAGAAACCCTGTGGGTGGGGCCCAGGGATCTGTTTGTTGACAGACCCTCCAGGTGATTCCGATGCACCTTAGAGTTAGAGAACCACTGGTCTGTATTAGCAGTTCTAGCAGTATAGAATGATTCTAGATGCACCTGGGTGGCTCAGTCAGTTAAGTGACCGACTTCGCTCAGGTCATGATCTTACAGTTCGTAACTTTGATCCCTGAGCCGGTCTCTGTGCTGCCAGCTCAGAGCCTGGAGCCTGCTTCAGATTCTGTGTCTCCCTCTCTCTCTCTGTCCCTTCCCACTCATGCTCTCTCTCTCTCTGTAAAATAAACATTAAAAAATTAAAAATAAATATAAAATAAAACGATTCTGAGTAGTGACTACTATAACCACTCTCCTTTCTTTTTTGTTTTCCTAATATATCTTTGCCTTTTAGTTTATTGTTGAACATAGCAAACCACTGAATTTTATGATCAAATTGGAGAAAGTTTAACTTTTTTAAATAGGAAATTTTAAACTATTTATATTTATTCTCATACTTGTTATGCTCATCTTTCTAATGACATTTTATGCTTTCTGTTGTTTGTTTCTTTCTTTGATATTTCCTTTATGTTCCACTTTTCTTTATAGGCTAATCTTTGTTTTACTCTTCTATAAAAATTTGGAATTCTAGTAATAAATTGCACGGAGAATTTTCAAAGCACTCTCAAATCTATATCAAATACTGAGACTGTAATTTTTACTGTAATCTATTGAAAATATGAAAATTAGCACCGACATTTTCTCTTGCCTCTATTCTTTCCATTCTGCTTTCTTTTATTTTGAATCCAGATAATATTATTTTCTCATTTAAATATATATAATATGTATAATTTCTTTATATATAGTCTTTTGCCTTCTGTCACTATTACTTAAATGATACCTGTGTCAATGCTCACTGCAGTATATCACATCTCAAGGATCTGGGACACCATGTGAACAATTTTTTAAGCAATATTATGTGGGTGGGGTATTTCTCCAGATACCAAACATATCCGACAGTATCTTCTTATTCCCTTCACATAGGAACCACAGCCTTCTCCACCAAATTCTATAGACATTGCTACATTGTTTCCTGGCATTCAGTGTTGCCAAGAATTCTAGCATCAATCTGCTTTTTTGCTCATTTGTCAGAAATAGGTTTTTTACTTTATTCTCAGGATGTTTGCTGGGTTTTTTCTTTTTCTTTATAATTCAAAATTTTTTTAATTTTTAAAGATTTTTTTAAGATCAGAAATCCCGTTTTTATTTTTTCCTATATTTACTGTCTCTACTCCGCTTATTGTGGATTCTTTCCTCAAATGGGTATTAATCATGAAGCTAATTTCTGCTTTCTATTGCTTATAGTTGCCATCTTCTTTGATATTGCTTTAATATCTTTGCCCATTTCCTCTGTGTTCTGAGAACACCTAGAGTTTGTCTTCTACCTCACTTAACTGCTTTTTAAAATAGCATCCTGTCTCCACTTTCTTGATTCCTATGTAGATTTTATTTTAGCTACTATATTTGCTCATTTCTGTGCATCCTTTTATTTTCTTATTCCCTTCCTACCCCATAACAGCTGGGTCAGTTTAATAGAAACAAGTATCTTTGCATGCCTTGTTAGGAATTTATATATATATATATATATATATATATATATATATATATACACACACACACACACACACACACTTAATGTGTTTTCAGTTTCTTATAAGAAATCTATCTCAGGGGAAAGTGAATTTGCTTAGTCACAGTACATTACCATGCTTCTCTTGTGCAACAGAATTTTCCCATAAACTTTATATTGAATTTGTTCCATTCTCATCTTTATGAAGGAGATATTGCCTCATCCAGGACTGAAGGATTGCTGAGAAAGAATTGCTTCTGGACTAATCAGAGTTTGGGCAAGGGATAGTGGAAGAGGGTGCCCTCCCAACTCCTTCACATTTCCAGCTTCAGATCCAAAGGAGAGAAAAGTTGTACCAGGTTCTAAATGCAGAGATTAAATGACCTTGAAAGGGGCAGAACCACCTGTAGGAGTCTCTTAACGTCTGTAGGAACCAAAGACAGGAAAAGGTCTCTTGCTGTGGTTTCCTTGAATATATTTCTAGCCCCACACTATTTCAGGGTCAGAAGGAAGCTAAGGCCCAGAGAAGTCAAGCTATCTCCCTAGCTGTGACATAGTCTACACTTGCATCCAGGTGCCTGACCTCCAAACTCAGGCCATTGTATATGGCCGCACAGGCGGTACACTGCCATTGAGAGAGCTCCACTCATACAGCTACACCCCTAGAATCGTACAGTGTGGCAGCTTTGATTTAAGAACTACGGTTTTTAAATCCTTGGAATTTTTTTGGCCACTGATTACCTCTTTATCATAATACACTCTTCTCCTTTTATAAGAATATCATCTTGGTGTGCCTGGGTGGCTCAGTCAGTTAAATGTCTGACTCCTGATTTCAGCTCAGCTCATGATCTCATAGTTTGTGAGTTTGAGCCCCACATCAGGCTCTGCACTGAGCCTGCTTGGGATTCTCTTTCTCCCCTCTCTCTGCCCCTCCCCACTCGTGCTCTTTCTCTCAAAACAAATAAATAAACAGACATTTTTACAAAATGAGAATATCACCAAGGGGTGCCTCAGTCAGTTAAGCGCCTGACTTTGGTTCAGGTCATGATCTCATGGCTTGTGAGTTCGAGCCCCATATCAAAGCTGTCAGCGCAGAGCCTGCTTCTGATCCTCTGTCTCTGTCTCTGTTTCTCTCTCTCTCTCTGTCTCCCTCCCTCGCTTGTGCTTGTGCTCTCTCTCTCTCAAAAATAAACTTGAAAAAAATTTTTTAAAAATATGATCTTGACTAATTCACACCTTTAGTAATCCTTTTAAAGTTTTCTTCTTTTCCCTGAATTATCCTTATTTCCTCTGAAGTCAGTTCTGTTGGTTCATTTTCATTTCCTCTTTCTTACTCCCTTCATTAGTTTTGTGATCATTAATTATCCAACCCCTCATCAATATATCAATTGCAAATACCTTCTCCCACTCAACAGGTTGCCCTTTCATTTTGTTGATGGTTTCCTTCACTGTGCAAAAGCTTTTTATTTTGGTGTAATCTCAATAGTTTATTTTTGCTTTTGTTTCCTTTGCCTGAAGAGATATACCTTTAAAAATGTTGCTAAAGCTATATGGTGCTGGAAAAACTGGACCACTTTCTTACACCATACACAAAAATAAACTCAAAATGGATGAAAGACCTAAAAGTAAAACAGGAAGCTATCAAAATCCTAGAGGAGAAAGCAGGCAAAACCCTCTTTGACCTCAGCCACAGCAACTTCTTACTCAATACATCTCCAGAGGCAAGGGAAACAAAAACAAAACTGAACAATTGAGACCTCATCAAAATAAAAAGCTTGTGCACAGCGAAGGACACAATCAGCAAAACTAAAAGGCAACTGACAGAACGGGAGAAGATTTTTGCAAATGACATATCAGATAAAGGGTTAGTATCCAAAGTCTATAAAGACCTTATCAAACTCAACACTCAAAAAAACAAAGAATCCAGTGAAGAAATGGGCAAAAGACATGAATAGACACTTCTCTAAAGAAGACATTCAGATGGGCAAACAACACATGAAAAAATACTCAACATCACTCATCATCAGGGAAATACAAATCAAAACCACGACAAGATACCACCTCACACCTGGCAGAATGGCTAACATTAACAACTCAGGCAACAACAGATGTTGGTGAGGATGGGGAGAAAGAGGATCTCTTTTGTGGGAATGCAAACTGGTGCAGCCACTCTGGAAAGCAGTACAGAGGTTCCTCAAAAAATGAAAAACAGAACTACCCTAAGTCCGAGCAATTGCACCACTAGGTATTTATCCAAGGGATACAGGTGTGCTGTTTCGAAGGGACACATGCACCCCAATGTGTATAGCAGCACTATCAACAATAGCCAAAGTATGGAAAGAGCCCAAATGTCCATAGATGGATGAATGTATAAAGAAGATATGGTGTATATATATGTATATGTATATATATATATATATATATATATATATATATATATATGATGGAATATTACTCAGCAATCAAAAATAATGAAATCTTGGGGTACCTGGGTGGCTCAGTCGGTTAAGCATCCGACTGTGGCTCAGGTCATGATCTCACGGTTTGTGAGTTCAAGCCCTGCATCGGGCTCTGTGTTGACAGCTCGGAGCCTGGAGCCTGCTTCAGATTCTGTGTCTCCTTCTCTCTCTGCCCTTCCCCCACTTGTGCTCTGTCTTTCTCTATCAAAAATAATGTAAAAAAAAATTAAAAAAAAAGAATGAAATCTTGCCATTTGCATCTACATGGATGGAACTAGAGGGTATTATGCTAAGTGAAATCAATCAGAGAAAAACAAATATCATATGACTTCACTCATATGAGACTTTAAGATATAAAACAGATGAACATAAGGGAAGGGAAGCAAAAATAATATAAAAACAGGGAGGGGGCAAAACATAAGAGACTCTTAAATATGGAGAACAAACTGAGGGTTGTTGGAGGGATTGTGGGAGGGGGGGTGGGCTAAATGGGTAAGGGGCATTAAGGAATCTACTCCTGAAATCATTGTTGCACTATATGCTAACTTGGATGTAAATTAAAAAAACAAATAAATCGTTTTTAAAAAATGTTGCTAAAGGTCATGTCAGAGAAACTACTGCCTGTGTGTGTGTGTGTGTGTGTGTGTGTGTGTGTGCGTGTGTGTGTGTTTTCTAGGAATTTCTAGGGTTTCACATCTCACATTTAGGTCTCTAATCCATTTTGAGGTTATTTTGGGAATGGTGTAAGAAAGTGGTCCAGTTTCATTCTTTTGCATGTAGCCGTCCAGTTTTCCCAACACCATTTGTTGAAGAGACAGTCTTTTCCCATTGCGTATTCTTGCTTCCTCTGTCATAGATTAATTGGCTATATAAATGTAGGTTTATTTCTGGGCTCTCTATTATGTTCCATTGACCTTTGTGTCTATTTCTATGCCAGTGCCTTACTGTTTTGATTATTCTAGCTTTGTAGTATAACTTAAAATCTGGGATTGTGATACCTCCAGCTCTGTTCTTCTTTCTCAAGATTGTTTTGGCTATTTGGGGTCTTCTGGGTTTCCATACAGTTTTTAGGATTATTTGTTCTAGTTCTGTGAAATAATATTGATACTTTTAAGGGTGAAAGGGATTGAACGTTTGTCCTCAGTCTGCTCTTGGACTGAAAGCTAAGTAGAAATTTTCCAACAATTAATGGTTGAGAGCAGCTGAGAATATTAAGAATATTGTTTTAAGAAACTTTCCTTAAGTGTCTTAAAATGTTTTTATTCCAAAATGTAAAAATTTATATTTATATGTTCTAATTCTAGATAGAGTTTATAAACATTCTATATGTTTGTATATTCTATAAATTCTATATATTTTTAAAAGATTTATTCTTAAGCAATCTTTACACCCAACATGGGGCTCGAACCCACAACCCTGAGATCAAGAGTGGCATGCAGACACCTGGGTGGCTCAGTCAATTAAGCATCTGACTTCTTTCACGTCATGATCTCACAATTTGTGAGTTTGAGCCCCACATCAGGCTCTCTGCTGTCAGCCCAGAGCCTGCTTCGGATCCTCTGTCCCCCTCTCTCTCTGCCCCTTCCCTGCTCACGTGCTCTCTCTCAAAAATAAATAAACATTTAAGAGGAAAAAAAAAAAAAAAAGAGTCGCATGCTCCACTGACTGAGCCAGCCAGGTGGCCCAAACTCTATAAATTTTATAATTTATATACACTTTATATATTTATGATTTAAATTTTATATAAACTTTAAAACTATATTTTTAAAGAGTACTATGTATTTTTTCATAATGATAAAAGAATGTTTTAACAAGGCATTGGGAAAATATAAAAACAGTGGTTTAAAACTCCATCCCCCAAATTCTGTAACTATGTATGGTGACAGATGTTATTGTGGTGATCATTTTGCAATATGTACAAATATTGAATCGTTATGTGTACACCTGAAACTAATATGTATGTCAATTATACCTTAATAAAATAAATAAAATTCAAAAATAAAATAAATAAATTCAAAAATACCATAATAAAATGAAACTATGTCCCATGAAGATCTCAGGTTTGGCAGAGGTGGCTCAAGAATAAAAGAGGAGCATGAGGGAGAAGATTCCCAGTATCCTTGCCACTTTTATTTATTTTATATATTTGGAATTTTGTATAAGATTTTATCTGGAAAATGAACACCATTGCCTAAAAAACTATTTGAAACACATTGTATTACAGGATTTATATTTGGTTTATTCAAGTATGCTGTGATTTATAAATAGGCTTTGTTTTTTATTTAATAATCACTGAAGAGTTCTCTGCCATTAACAATCAGAACTTATTTTCTCTTGGAGCGTTTCCTTCTGTGATTGCATCACGGGTTTCTCCTGCCACCTGGTGGCAACACCTGTCTATTGCAGGGGCAATTTCTAAATTTAGCTGGTATCTGCTGAAGTTGCAAATACAAGTCATAAGACAATGATTTGTAGTGGGCTTTTTTTTTTTTTTTTTTTTTTTTTTTTTAGTTGACACACAATGTTAATTAGTTTCAGTGATTCAACTTCTCTTATTCCCCTGACTTATTCATTCCATAACTGGAAGTCTTTACCTCCCGCCTCCTTAACACATTTGCTCATCCCCAACCCCAACTTCCTGCTAGCAACCATCAGTTGTTCTCTATATTATAAGTCTGGTTCTGCTTTTATTTTCTGTATTCATGTGTTTTGTTTCTTAGATTCCATATATGGGTAAATTCATATGGTATTTTTCTTTCTCAGTCAGACTTATTTCATTTAGTATAATACCCTCTAGGTGCATCCACCTTGCAAATGGCAAGATCTCATCCTTTTTTTATGACTGTGCAATATTCCACTGTGTGTGTGTGTGCATGTGTGTGTATGTGTGTGACATCTTCTTTATCCATTCATCTATCAATAGACACAGGTTGCTTCTATATCTTGGCTATTGTAAATAATGCTGCAATAAACACAAGTGTGCATATATCTGTCAAATTAGTGTTTTTGTTTTCTTTTGGTAAATCCCAATAGTGGAATTATTGGATAATATGGTACTTTTATTTTTAATTTTGGGGGGAACCTCCATACTATTTTCCATACTGGCTGCACCAATTTATATTCCCACCAATAACGGTTCCTTTTTCTCCACATCTTCATCAACAGTTGTTATTTCTTGTCTTTTTCATTTTAACCATTCTGATGGCTGTGAAGTGGTATCTTATTGTGGTTTTGATTTGCATTTCCCTGACAATTAGTGATGTTGAAAAACTTTTTTATGTGTCTGTTGGCCATCTATTTGGGGGCTTTTTTAACATCCACTGCAAGTTATAAGACAATTCTACATCCACTATCTCATTTTATTCTCCCACCAGATTTGACAGATGGATATTCATATTCTCTCCATTTTTCCACAGAGGAAAAAAGCAGCACAAAATCTAAGGAACTTACCTTAGGTGATAGCCAAAAAATTATGGGACTGGGACTCAACCCCAAACTTGTAACAGTTATAAGAGAATGAAGTGACCATCTAAAGAGTCTTAGATCTAGAAAGATATATGGGTTAGAAGTACAAAATTGGTAGCCATCAGAGTAGAGGTAGTATTTGAAGTTATAGATTGATAAGACTTAGAAACATGAAAATGACACAAAGGGATTCCAATCAACAAACCAAGAGGGTATGATTTAGCAATGGTACATAAAAGAAAGATAAGGAAGCTCACACTGTTGGCTGTCTGAAGTCACAATCTGAAGGAAGGGAGGGAGGAGGAGGAGGAAGGAGAGGAGGCATAACAGTTCCACTCTACACGGTCCAGATCAAACCTAAAATTCAGGCCCCTGTTTGAGAGACACAGATTTGACACAAAAATAATAAGCTGTGACTATTTATAGCCTCTTTCCCTCCTTACCCCTCATTCCCAAAAAGATTCTTTCTTGCCCAGTTATCCAATCAATCCCTAGGTGTTTTTATGAATAGTGGGATAATCAACAAGAAAGATAAACAAGAAGAGGGAGAAGATATCAGGATTTAAAACAGAAAAGGCCCTAACAGAACTAAGGACAAGAGAAAAAGAAATAATACAGAGATGAAAGACACCTTACATGCTGGGTTTAGAAGAGAATATTTTAGACTTTGGGATCGGGAAAAATGAGACTTGGGTAGATTCAGAGAACAGAACTGGGCACAGCCTCAAATGGGTCATCAGGTAGAGATGTGCTGTCATAGAAGAAAGAGATTATAGAGCAAGTCATGAGTCCCAACAGATGACAAGAGGTGACAAAGGGCCGCAGGTCAAAACTCCTGAGAAAGAGCCAAGACCAGCATGATTCCGAGGCAACGTTTGTGCTATCCATGATTTGCCTACCAAGACAGAAACTAGATCCTTGGCATAGATGGGTCCTGACCAGTAAATGCCAGAGAGAAAGGGCCACATGCCAATGAATAAAGGAGAGAAAAAAGAGACTGAAAAACACTGCCTGGCTCACTCAAGGGCAATAAGAGAGAACTCTTCCCAGGCTTAAGAGCCCACTCTGCCATTTTCTGATTGGTGACCTTGGAAAATTCCTCCCCTCTCTGGGCTTCCATACCATCTTCTAGATAATGAGTGGATGTGGCTGGGTGATGTCTGGGTGCTCTTCTGGCTGACTATCTGCCTCAGTGCCTCAGTATCATATTTGGTTGCAGGCACACTACCTGTATCCTTCCCCAGAGCAGGTGGGAAGGAGGGAAGCAAATCCTCGTATACTGCTATGTCTGTTGCCAAGGGGAGTTCCTACCCCCATACCCCAACCTAGCCTGTAGCTTTCTCACCACCATGCTCCACAGTCACTTCCCACCTACCTTTGGGGCGTAACCTCCAGCCTCTCCCATACACCAGGCCCCAACCACATTGTGTTCTTCAGCGTTCCGCTTTCTTGGCTCTGAGCCTCTGCCCCTGCTCAGTCCTCTGCCCATACAGAATGTGAATGGCATCTGCCAAACACTTCTGGTTTATGTTTGTCAGTAGATTCTATGATGGAAAAGTGTGAGTTAGGAACCCTTCTTTGGTTCCTTAGACTTTTAGAATTCTGGAGATAGATGGGCTTCCTATGATTAACTATTTGTCTTCTCTGGGAGGACTCAGTAAATATTCATTAAACCATTTATAAAATGATTAAATTAAATAATTAATGAATAAATGGATGCCTAGTGCTAACAAATTCATACATTTCTTACTATAGACATTGCTACCATCTTTGACTATCTTCTGAAGGTTTGTAATAATTCTTACCTGTTCTCCTTATGTCTGCCTCCCCTTCCACCTTTTAAGTTCCTCCTTCTAAAACTTAAGTCACCTTTAAGTCATATTTATTGCTCCTCTTCTCCAAGCTCTCCAGAGGACAAGCCATGGGCTTATAATGACTTGCAAACTCTTGGTGAGCAGGCCTCTGCACTCATCTACTGCCTTACTCCCTACACTACAGCCACATGGCCTCCTTGCTGTAAAACAAACTTGCCCTGGCACCAACTCTGAGATTTTTCCTTAGATATCTGGCCTGGCTCACCCTTTGCAGACCTCAAAGCTTTGCTCCCATGTCACTCTCTCATGGAGGCTCTCCCTGACTACCATATTTAAAATTTTCAACATGTTCCTCCCTTGGGACTTCCTATCTCTCTCTCTCTCTCTCTCTCTCTCTCTCTCTCCCCCCGCCACTTTATTATTTTTTTCATAGAATTTACCACTTTACAATTTATGACATAATTTACTTATTTTATTTACTTTCTATCTCTTCCAATAAGTTCCATGAGAAAGGTGTTTGGGTCTGTTTTATTCACTGCTCTGTGCCCAGTAGTTGGCAGTGAATATTTGTTGAATGAAATCCCTGGTTCTCAAGTAGTTGGATTCCAGCATGGTGTCTCACTCAAGTAAACTAATTCAACAGTCAAAAATAATTGAAACCTTTTATTGTGCTCTTAAAAACCACTAAAGAAGATTATAATCATAACCCAAGTGAATCTTCTCAAAATTTCCTTTGTACTCTTTTGTAATTCTTAGATTCCAGCAGCTGTTTCCCCTAAAAACTTCCGTGTCTCTTCCTGAACCTTTCCCACATGTCTTGTCCATGCAGGCTCTTTACTTGTCCATCTTTGTGGGTCATTCTCTACCCATCTTCATCAAAAGTCACTGCCAGGACTTCTGCTTCCCCCATCACTGAACCACAGTAGAATGAGACTCCTCCTCACTCCTTATGGAGGGAAGGGGACCAAATCCTCCAAGAAGTGGGGCTCTTTCACCCTGAGTGCTTTTCCCAAGGCAATTATAATAAAGAAATTTTTTGGTAGTGATTTTGCCCATTTGTTACAAATGCAACCTCAGAGAACAAACGGGCCAAGGGCCTCGATATTTTCCCAAAGAGTCACTAGATGTGTGTTAGTTGAGGCACATGTGTTATTGTTAACTTACGTATGGCCAGTTGGGTAGAGGTTAGGGAATTCCCTTCTCTCTAGTTTGAGAACGTTGACCTTTCTGCAGAGTAGAGGTTGGGGGACTAGAGCATATGGGTGAAGAGAGTCCCCATACTCCTGTGCTCAGCTCTAAGAGGGAGATTTCACCAGCTAGAGAAGCATATTCCAGGGAACAGCCAGGCTACAAAGCTGTCAGTTCCAGGGACCTGATCATCTCAGCTGGTGGCCAAGACTCTGGAGTTAGAGTAGGCATTTATCTGGAGAAAAACTCAGTGGTAACAGGACCCCGGAGCTCCTGTCCTTGAATCAGGGGGACTAGAGAATCAGTGGCCAAGACTCTGGAGTTAGAGTAGGCATTTATCTGGAGAAAAACTCAGTGGTAACAGGACCCCGGAGCTCCTGTCCTTGAATCAGGGGGATTAGAGAGCAGGGACCAGAATTACCACCTGAGTCATCACTAGCCGGGAGAGGGGAGAGCTAGGACTGAAGGTGAGCCATGAGACCAGGGATTCCCCTGGGGGACAAGTGTTGCACGGCAAAGGAGACTTGGGCAGCACTGATGGGATCAGCCAGTCCCAGTCAGGCCTGAGGATCGTGACTCTAAGCATGTGAGGCACATATACAGCAAAGCTGCTGACAAAACTCCTCCCTTGGTCAAAATGGGCACAAGGCCTGGAGCATAATGAAGCCTGCAAGTAGGGCTATCAGAGGACACAGAGCACCCAGAAAACTCATTCACTCAACTAACAGTTACTGAGTGTCTAGGACCGCCAGGTATTCTTCCTCTTGGATCTGACATCCCAGCCAAATAGGCAAACCTCTATTTGGGACAAGTTACTACCACAGAACGTCCCCAGTAGCCACTCTTCCCTGGCTCCTCCATACACACTTGATCCATCCCTGAGATAAACGCTGAAGCTTCAGGGAGCACAGTCTGTTTGCACGAGATATATATTTTAACCTCAGAAAAAGTTTAACAACCACACCAAAATCACAGTGCCTTGAAAAATAAAAACAAAACAAAACAAAACAAAAAAACACCCATGCTGATTTTATTACTGGTATTTCCTAGAATCCTTGGCAGCCTCCTCAGGATTCCAGGATTCCACAGAGCACAATTTAAAGTCTTTGTCCTCAGTCAGGCTGACCTTCCAAAAAAGAGATGGGCACACTCTCTATCCCCCAAGCAGCAGTAGCAATGAGATATATCAAAGTAGAGTGAGCCAGGCTTCATTACTGGAGCTCGAACTGGGCTCCCAGAGGGTCCATGTGGACTTGTAAATAGATGCAGTAAAAGAGTAAATAATGAATTTGTGGGATTGGAGGGAAAAGCTCCAAAGCAGTTCTGGTGATGCGGAGACAACCACTTAAAAGAGAGTGCCTGGGCATGCCTCTCACCCAGCAGTGTAATGGCTTCATATACATTCATGAGCTTTGGTCTCCCAACTCTGCCTCTTTTTCAATCACAATCATAAAAGACAAAGGAAAAGTGAGAGGGGAGAGAAAGATGGATAAACTTTAAGAGTCCAAATTGCAAACACAACCTATAGTTTGTAAATTGCTTGGAGACCTTTGGAGGGAGAATCAAGGAAATGAAAAGTAGAACATACAGGAATATTGCTGTTTAGGGGGAAGTCTCTGCTCTGGGCATAAAATCTTGTCTGGAGAATGGTTGAGAGGCACAATACAGACTAAATGTGAGATTGCTTTGTATAAAGGACGTGCCTCATTCTTTGCTCTGCATTCTTCTGCCTGTCTCCTGTGGCCACCTCCAAGGTCATTTCCTTGTAGAATCTCCTAGGCTGTATGATTTTAGTTCTATTAAAACCCAGGGGCCAGGCGTCCTGGCTATGCTTGTTGGCCTCTACTACCTGCCACCCCTCCCAGGGAGATCCTCTGAGAGCCCAACTCGCCGCAAAGTCAGCGGTCTCACAGCTCAGACACTGGCTGGAGTTGAGTTTGTGTTTAAATACCAGCTCAGCCACCTTTTGTGTAACCTGAGCCTCCTTCCAGAAAAGATTTGAAGTAATCTGCAAAATAAGGCTTTTCAATTGTGTGCATTTGTGCACGTGCTGCCTGATCATTTGGATAAGGGGATTTATTGTTTCTAGAAATAAGCACAAACACACAAACACACACACAAGGTGAGGGAATTGGCTGCCGGTAACTTGAGGTCAAGCTATGGTTACACGCTGGGGTCTTGTGTCCTCAAAGGCAAGTGCATGTGGCTAACTTCAGCTGGAAGGAATGCAGCAGAGCAGCCCAGAAGAATGAAAGAGAGATCACAGGCCAGCTTCCGTTCCCACAACAGGCTGTGTTTAGACCAAAGGCAGCCAAGAGCCAAGCAGCCGGCTCAGCTGGGTCACAGGGCTCTGCTGCCCTTTCCCTGTGAGTGAGACTGACCCCAAGCCCCGGCAAGCTGTTAGGGGGCTCCACACTGCCGGAGGGGCAGCACTTCAGAAGGGATTCGAGATGAAGGTCGTACCCATTTGTGTTTAGCCCTGGCCTCTTGGTGGCTCCTAGAATCCTTGGCCTGGGGCCAGCTTGGATAATTACATTTCACCTGCCCAAACTCTTCCTTGGTTTCCCCTGAGAGATGTATCCCTCTTCCATGGCCGCTGTGATCCAGAACATAAACACTCTCTCAGAAGCAGTATTCTATACCTTGGCAGCTGAGGTTTTGTTCCTTAGAAGGAAAATTCTCTTATAACAATATGCTTATTTTCATTCCTTCATTCCATCAGCAAACATTTATTAAGCAACTATTTAATAAGTCCTAAGTACTGTGTTGAGTGCTGGATATGCAAAGGTAAATAAGGGGATACTTTTTTTTTCTGGCTCTTAAGAAACTCACAGTCTAGTAAGAAAACCATCAATATGAGTAGTAAAAGCTTTTTAAAAGATGCAATATTCCTGGTGAAGAGAGATTCTAAATCTCCTTAGAAGAGTCAAGGAAGGTTCTGGGACTAGTAATGTTAACACTGAGCTTTTGTTTTTTTTATTTTTATTTTTATTAAAATTTTTTTAAATGTTTATTTATTTGTGAGAGAGAGAGAGAGAGAGAGCCAGAGCATGAGCAGGGGAGGGGCTGAGAGAGATGGAGACACAGAATCGGAAGCAGGCTTCAGGCTCTGAGCTGTCAGCACAGAGCCCGAAGCGGGGATTGAACCCACAAACTGTGAGATCATGACCTGAGCCAAAGTCAGATGCTTAACGGACCAAGCCACCCAGGCGCCCCAACACTGAGCTTTTAAATAGAACCTCAATAAGCAGATATTGAAGACGAATATGCGAGGCAGGGGACAAATGCATATGCAGAGCAAGGGGGCATGGAAGAGCTTGGAACTGACTAAAAGGTAACGTGGCTAGAGTATATGGTATGAGAGACTCAGGCAGGAAGAGGAGGCTGGAAATGTAATCTCTGGTTAGGTTGTGAGGAGTCTGGAATATCATGGTAAGGAGCTTATCTATAGCATTTGAAGATTTTCAAGAGGTGGAATAAGACCATGTTTTAGTAAAGCCACGCTATGGCAGTGCAGAGAGAAGATTGGGGAAACCAAAGAAAAAGAGGTCAGAAACAACAAAAATGTGGCACTGTCATCCTAAACCCAGTGAGAGGCAGTGTGAGAGAGGAGCAGACAGCCACAAACACTCAGGCAGGGAGATCAACATGTTCTTAGAGCCAGGCTGGATGAAAAGTGAGAGAAGGATCCAGAAGAGTGGGCAGAGAGATGGCGTGGCGCAGGACCATTAACCAAGATGCCACAGGAGGCAGAGTTGGGGCAGGAAGGGCTCAGGTGGAGATTAGTGAAGGCAGCTGGAAGTGCAGGCATGGGCTCACGACCCTCCATGAGTTCTCTGCAATGACTGCAGGCTGCGTTTTACCAACAAATTTACCGCTGGTGGCTCTATGCCAGTGGTCCCCAAATCTGCGCTTAAGAATCATCTAGAGGGCTTATCAACACCCAGATTGCTGGGCCCCACTTCCAGATTTTCAGATTTAGTAGGTCTAAGGTACCTGACCAAAGAATTTGTATTCCTAGAAAGTTCCCTGTGATGCTAATGTGACTGACCTAAGGCTCACACTATGAGAACCTCTGCTCTAGACTTTTATTTGGGCTATTCTCCCTATTTGGTCTGATATTTTCTCTGAGAGGGTAACTAGAAGGACTGATGCAGGTGGAGATGATCAAAGATGTTCCCTTTTACCAGCAGAATTTCAAGGATTCACTGCTAACCATTAAGAACAAATGTTTGGATTGGCTGATTAATCTCCCATTTTTTTTTCTTACTCAGATGATAGATTTTTTAAAAACCTTATCCTATAATGATAGGTAACATATCTTTCAAAGGCATACTATGTGCCAGGCATCATGATAGGCAGTGTCCATGCATTGTCTCATTTAGTTCTATCAATAATCTTACAGAGGGGAATACTACTATAATCCCCATTTCTCAGATGAGAAAACTGAGATACTGAAGTGGTTAAAATTAGCCCAAGATCAAGCTGCCATTAAAGGGTAGATTTACAGCACACCTGGGGGACTTGGCTGAGCACGCAACTCTTGATTTCAGCTTGGGTCATGATCCCAGGGTCATGGGATCAAAACCTGTATTGGGCTCTGTGCTGAGTGTGGAGCCTGCTTAAGATTCTTCTCTGCCCCTCTTCTCTGTTCTCTATTTAAAAACTAATAATAAAAAATGGTAGATGTACTACAGTCTGTGCTCAACTACTGATATACTGCCTCCTTTCCTAGCCCATATTTTGTTCTATGAAATAGGCTAGCTTATTCCAAGACTAGAACCTTCATATTCTGTTATGTCATTAACCTACGGTGGTTTCCTGAATGTTTTCAAAAATCTGCCAGTATATGGCTGGCAACCACAACAGAGTGTAATAATCATCTTTCAGCTTCTTAATAACTCTTGTGCATTGAACAATCAAGAGAATGGAAGGGTCAAGTGGAAGGCAACGCCCTGAAGTGCAATGAATATGTTTGCAGACTTTCTGTGATAACACCTGGGGGATACATGGGCATTCTTAGCATATTATAGTGCAAGAGCCTCACAACATCTGTTCCAACAACATCTCTAGACAGTACATGCAGTATCATCCTTAAAAGACAATTTTCAGAAAGCCCTAAACAATTGTTAAGATTTTTTTTTTTTTTGGCTACCTCCAAAGAAGAAAGCAAACAAAGCAAGTAATTCATGTAAGTTTTCTGTAAAGAATCTATTCATTATTTAAAATGTAGTAATTATTTAGCCTGTAGGTTACATGCCTAAACTATGAGACAGAATGTGTCCTATGAGATCACAGGACATCAGAAATTCAGACCTGTGTCCCAGCATTGTTTTAATGGAAATTCATAAAAGCTAGGGAGTATGAATATGGCTGTTTGAAGAGGCCACAGATAGCAGGACAGCTCTCTTTTAAGATTAAGCTCTTTGAAGAATTTAAGTGAGCGCCCTCTGGAAAAGACAATGTTAAAGAAAATTTCAGGAAGATGACCATCCTCATACTGTCCCAGAGCTATGACTGGCCCAAACACTTCCATGCCCACCAGCAGGAGTGACCTGGGATTAAGTGTTGCAGTCAAGGGCAAAGAATCTCCAAGGCAAGGCCTCACATGTAAGCCTACTCCCAAATCTCTGTCCTTATTACTGGCCTTCAATATCACCATTAGAACTTGGACTTACATCTTAGTTCTTGGCTCAGGTCCTAGGACACCACCCTCTTGGAGCCCCTTTTCCCAGGGTCTAGCATCAATAATACTTCCACCACCAAAACCACCTCCATGCATGCAGGTGGATAATGGCTTACTTCAAATTGGCCAGAACAGTTCAAAGAGAATACTGCCTCCTATCTGAATTCCAACAAACTCTTGACTTTAGACCCTATTGCCCTGCTCCAGATACCACATCCCTATCCCTTTGATATAGATGCTATATATCCAACATTGCTAGTCCTCACCAAATTCATTTTCCCTTCTTCTTGGGATCATAGCCTAGTCTCTTTTGCAGTAAGATGTGGCCATATAATTCAGCTCCACCAAGGAAAGTAAGAAATGGCATTCCAAGTCTAGCCCTTCAAAACCTTATAGGTGCCTCTTTCCCCCTTCCAGTGGCTAGGTGTTGATTTCCAGGGAAAACTTGAAAGCCATGTATTAAAGATGGCAGAACCTATCAACCTGGATCACTGAATGCCTGTGCAGAACATAGTTCCCCCACCACTGAAGGTCTTAGACTGTTCATATGAATGAAGATAAACTTGAGTGTATTTGAGCCATTATATATTCCAGGGACTTCAGTTATTGCAGTGGGCTTATACAGCTAATAGAAGTGGATCAAGTATCAATCCACTAATATCCTCTAGAGAATCCTCCACAAGGACCCTCCAGATTGATGAGTTAACCTCCCTGGCCATGTGCTCAATCCCAACTTGCTGGGTTTTCCCTACCATGTATGGCTGAGATACCAGCATCTTATCTGCCAATCTCTTCTAAGTAAGCACAGTACCCTATGGGTTCATGGATGGAGAAAGCTAGATTCATGGCAAGCAGGTGAGAGTATACACATACATGCACAGCTCTGAGCCTATTTCTCCCAGTCTCCTCATCCAGATGGCTTGACTGGTATCCCTCAGCAAGGAAGAGTCTAAGTCAATAACTTCAGTGTCCCTCTGTGAAAGATGAGAGGATTCAAAAGAATGCCAATACATCATTGACTTCCCTTACTTTTCTGGAGCAGATTCCCTTTAATTGGTTGTTGTGATAGGAAATGTGAAAATTGTCTTCTTTAGGGTAATTAGAACTCTTGAAACCAGATAAAATTTCAGTTAACCTAGTTTAAAAGCATTGTCAGGGGTGTTCTGAGTTGCTACCCAAATATGTGCTCTTCTTACAATGCTTAATAGAGGCTTAAATATTGAGCCCCTGAACCAGCACAGGGAAGAGATGAGACACAGGAAACATGGGGAACATAGTAAGACCAATGAATTATTGTGAGCATGGGCCCATGGCTTCACTTTCTGTGAGGGAAATTCCTTGATCAGAAGCAATGCTATGTGGAATACTATAATGGTAAATAGATAGATAGATAGATAGATAGATAGATAGATAGATAGATAGATAATTTAGATAGATTGATAGATAGATAAGCAGATTCTGTAAGCCAAGAATGATAGCTTTGACAGAAGCATAGTGTACAGGGAAGTCAAACCTGTGTCCAAAGTGTCTATTCCAGTAAGAACAAACCACTGCCCCTTCCATGTTGGAAGCAGTCCAATGTGATCATACTGGTGCCATATTGAGGGCTCAGTGTTGGTCTCTACTGTTGGCAGATTGGACACTCAGCAGAGGCTACAGTCAGGTTGCTTTGGTGAGAAGTAGATATCCATTTGTTGCTAATAGATTCATAATGTCCATAAAAGTTTAAGATCAGCTTTTCCATTTTGGCAAAAAAAAAAATCGGGATTTTGATAGGGATTGCATTGAATCTGTAGATTGCTTTGGGACATACTGCCATCTTAACAATATTGTCTTCTAATGCATGAACATGGGATATCTTTCCATTTATTCAGTTTTCCTTTCATTTCTTTCAGCAATGTTTTGTACCTTCTTTAATTTGTGAAAATTGTTTTGTGGCCTAACATGATCTATCCTGGAGAAGATTACGTGTGCACTTGAGAAGAATGTGTATTCTGCTGCTGTTAGATGCAATATTCTGTATATGTCTGTTAGATCCGTTTGGTCTAGTGTTGTTCAAATCCACCATTTCCTTACTGATTTTGCGTGGATGATCTATGCATTGTGAAAAGTGGAGGATTGAAGTCCCCCTACTATTATTGTATTGTTGCCTATTTCTCCCTTCAGATCTATTAGTATTTGCTTAATATATTTAGGTGCTTCAATATTGGGTGCATATATATTTACAACTGTTATATCTTCTTAATATATTGACCCCCATTATATGATGACATTCTTTGTCTCTTGTTACTGTTTTTGGCTTAAAGTTTATTTTGTCTAATATACAGCTAGCCTTGCTCTCTTGGTTTCCACTTCCATGGAATATCTTTTTCCATCTCTTCACTTTCAGTCTATGTGTATCCTTAAGTCTCCCATAGAAAGTATATGGTTGGGTCTTGTTTTTTTATTCATCCAGCCGCTCTGATTTTTCACTGGAGAATTTAATCCATTTATACTTAGAATTAATTGTTGATATAAGAACTTATTAATGACACCTTATTGTTTTTCTAGCCATTTTGTAGTTCCCTTATTCCTTTCTTCTCTTGCTGCCTTCCTTTGTGAACTGATGATTTTTCTTGTTGGTATGCTTTGATTCTCTCCTCTTTGTCTTTCGATTATAGGTTTTTGTTTTGTAGTTACCATGAGGTTCACATAAAACACTGTAGATACAACAACCTATTTTATGCTGATAATAACTTATTTTCAATCACATACAAATATGCTACTCTTTTACTTCCCACCTTTTATCGATGTCACAATTTACCTCTTTTTATATTGGGTATTCATAACAAATTATTGTAACTATAGTTTTTAATACTATTGTTCTTTAACATCTATACTAGAGTTAAGTTGTTAACTACATACTTATCTTTACAAATCCTTCTCACACTTTTCCAAAACAAAAACAAAAACAAAGAGGAGACACTTGCTAACTCATTCTATAAGGCCAGGATTACCCTGATACCAAAGCTAGACTACAACACTGCAAGGAAAAACAACAACAACAAACAAACCATAGACCATTATCTCTTATGAACTTTCATGCAAAAATCCTTAACAAAACATTCCGAAATCAAATTCAACAGCATATTAAAATGATTATACACCATGACCAACTGAGATTTATTCACAGAATGCAAGGATGGCCCAACATATGAAAATTTATCAATTTAATACACCATCTTAACAGAAGCGGGGGGAAACACATGATCATCTCAATGGACACAGAAAAAGCATTTGACAAAATTCAACACCCATTCAGGATAAAAAACATTCAATAAGCTAGGATTAGAAGGAAACTGCCTCAACAAACTGGAAGCCATATATAAAAAACCCACAGAGAAGATCATGCTCCATGGTGAAAGTCTAAAATATTTTCCTCAAAGATAAGGAGCAAGACAAAGATGCCTATTTTTGCCACTTCTCTTCAACATAGTACTAGAAGTCCTAGCAAGAGTAATTAGGCAAAAAATAAATAAGAGACTCAAAGTGGATGAAAGATCTCAATGTAAGACAGGAAGCCATCAAAATCCTAGAGGAGAAAGCAGGCAAAAACCTCTTTGATCTTGCCCACAGCAATTTCTTACTCAACACGTTTCCGGAGGCAAGGGAAACAAAAACAAAAATGAACCACTGGGACCTCATCAAAATAAAAAGCTTCTGCACAGCAAAGGAAACAATCAGCAAAACTAAAAGGCAATCGACAGAATGGGAGAAGATATTTGCAAATGACATGTCAGATAAAGGGTTAGTATCCAAAATCTACAAAGAACTTATCAAACTCAACATCCAAAAAATAATCCAGTGAAGAAATGGACAAAGACATGAATAGACACTTCTCCAAAGAAGACATCCAGATGGCCAACCAACACATGAAAAAATGCTCCACATCACTCATCATCAGGGAAATACAAATCAAAACCACAATGAGATACCCCCTTACACCTGTCAGAATGGCTAACATTAACAACTCAGGCAACAACAGATGTTGGCAAGGATGTGGAGAAAGAGATCTCTTTTGCATTGTTGGTGGGAATGCAAGCTGGTACAGCCACTCTGGAAAACAGTATGGAGGTTTCTCAAAAAACTAAAAATACAACTACCCTACGACCCAGCAATTGCACTACTAGGCATTTATCCAAGGGATACAGGTGTGCTGTTTCGAAGGGACACATGCACCCCCATGTTTATAGCAGCACTATCAATAATAGCCAAAGTATGGAAAGAGCCCAAATGTCCATCAATGGATGAATGGATAAAGAAAATGTGGTATATACATACACACACACACACACACACACACACACACACACACACACACAATGGAGTATTACTCAGCAATCAAAAAGAATGAAATCTTGCCATTTGCAACTACGTGGATGGAACTGGAGGGTATTATGCTAAGTGAAACTAGTCAATCAGAGAAAGACAAAAATCACATGACCACTCATATGGGGACTTTAAGAGACAAAACAGATGAACATAAGGGAAGGGAAACAAAAATAATATAAAAACAGGGAGGGGGACAAAACAAAAGAGACTCATAAATATGGAGAACAAACTGAGGGTTGCTGGAGGGGTTGTGGGAGAGGGATGGGCTAAATGGGTAAGGGGCATTAAAGAATCTACTGAAATCATTGCTTCACTATATACTAACTAATTTGGATGTAAATTTTAAAAAATAAAAAATAAAGTTAAAAAATAAAAATAAAAATGATTTACATAAAATAAATAAATAAATAAATGAGATATTCAAACTGGAAAGAAGGAAGTAAAATTATCTCTGTTCTCAGGGAATCTTATTTTTTTTTAATGTTTATTTATTCTTGAGAGATAGAGACAGAGCATGAGCAGGGGAGGGGCAGAGAGAGACACATACAGAATCTGAAGAAGGCTCCAGGCTCTGAGCTGTCAGCACAAAGCCCAACGTGGAGCTCAAACCCGCGAACCGTGAGATCATGATCTGAGTCAGAGTCAGACACCTAAACGACTAAGCCACCCAGACACCCCTCTCAGGTTATCTTATATGTAGAAAATCACAAGTATTGCACACAAAAAAAGGTTAAAAATAATAAATGAATTCATCTAGGTAGTAAAATACAAAGTAAACACACAAAAATCAAATAGCATTTCTGTACATTAACAATGAACAATCTGAAAAGGAAATTACGAAAACAATTCCATTTACAGTAGCATGAGAAAGAGTAAAATAGGAGCTAACCGTGAAGGTGAAAGACTTCACAACAAAAACTGTAATATGTTGCTGAAAGAAGTTAAAGAAGACATAAATGGAAACACATCTCATGTTCATGGATTGGAAGTCCTAATATTGTTAAGATGTCAACACTACCCAAAGAGATCTACGGATTCAATGCAATCCCTATCAAAATTCCAATGATTTTTTTTGCAGAGAAACACATTCTAAAGTTTATATGGAGGCTCAAGCAACCCCAAACAGCCAAAACAATCTTGAAAAAGAACAAAGCCAGGACATTCACTTCGAGACTTACAACACTACAATGATCAAAACAGTGTGGTAATGGCATAAAAACATACAGATCAACTGGATAGAACAGAGAGCCACAAAATAAAAATAACTCGTATTTTTGGCAAGGGTGCTAAGATCTTCCATTAAGTTGGAAAAGGACAATCTTTTCAACAAATGGTGCTAGGAAAACTAAATGGCCACTTAGCAAAAGAAAAAAGCTAGGCCCTCCCCTAACACTATATACTCAAAATAGATCAAAGACCTAAATGTAACACCTAAAACTATACAATTCTTAGAAGAAAGCAGAGGGCAAAAACTTCATGACACTGAATCTTGCAATGATTTCTTAGATATGACATCAAAGGAAAAGGCAACAAAATAAAAAAAAAAATCAACAAACTGGACCTCATGAGTATTTAAAAATTGTGTGCATCAAAAGATAATATCAACAGAGTAATAGGATAAAATATTTGCATGTGAGGGTAGCCTGGGTGGCTCAGTTGGTTACGCGACCAACTCTTGGTTTAGGCTCAGGTCACGATCTCATGGTTCATGGGTTCAAGCACCACATCGGGCTCTGTGGTGACAGTGTGGAGCCTGCTTGGAATTCTCTCTCTCCCCCTCCCCTGCTCCCTCTCCCTCTCTCTCTCTCTCAAAATAAATATACTTAAAAATTTAAGAAAAAATTTGCAAGTCATATATCAAATAAAAAATATCCAGAATATATAAAGAATTCCTAAAACTCAATGAAAAAAAAAAGTTTAATGGACAAAGGACTTGAATAGATTATTTCTCCAAAGAAGATATTCAAATTATCAATAAGCTCATAAAAAGATTCTCAGTTATCACTAGTCATTTGGGAAATGCAAATCAAAAATACAATAAGATATCACCTCATACTGATTAGGATGGCTACTATAAAAAAAAAAGGAAAAATTAAAAACAGAAAATAATAAGTGTTAGAGAGGATGTGGAGAAATTGGAACCCTTATGCACCACTGTCAGGAACATAAAATGGTTTGGCCACTATACCATGGGAAACAATGGCAGATCCTCAAAAAATTAAAAATAGAATTACCATATGACCCAGCAATTCCACTTCTGGGTATATACCTAAAAGAATTGAGAACAGGGTCTCAAAGAGATATCTGTACACCCATGTTCATAGTAGCATTATTTACAGTAGCTAAAATGTGAAAGAAACCAAAGTGTCCATTTAGAGATGGATGGATAAATAAAAGGTGGTATATGCATACAATGGAATATTATTTAGCCTTAAAAAGGCCATTCTAACATATGCTTCAACATAGATAAATCTAGAGGATCTTATGCTAAGTGAAATAAACCAGTCACAAAAAGATACACTGTATGATTCCACCTATATACAAGGTAGAGTAGTCAAAATCATACAGACATAAAGTAGACTGGTGGCTGCCAAAGGCTGGGGAAGGGGGAAATAGGGAGTTACTGCTTAATGGATATAGAGTTTTGGTTTTACAAGTTAAAATAGTTATGTAGATGGATGGTGGTGACAGTTGCACAACATTTTGGATAGATTTAATAACACTGAACTGTACAACTAAAAATGGTTAAAATGGTAGATATGTTTCATTTATCTTACACAATAAAAAAAATGAGACAATTCCAATTTCCATTCCACATGTAAGGAGCTTGGAAGTCACCACTCTGTCCTAACAAGTAAAAGGATGAACAGACTGAAAAGTTAACACATCTCAGATCCATAAGAAAAGAGAAGACATAGAGTAAACCACTGCCCCCAAGACTGCAGAAACAGGCAAACAGAGGGAGTCGCAGTTTACCAGAGTGGGGGCTCACCAGCAGAAACTGCCAACAAAATCAGTGCTAAGTAGTAAAACCTAAACTGTACTTGCTGAATTGCTGAAGGCTCAGTGGGGACAACTCTGAGAGTTAAAATCTTCAGGGGTACCCAGTAATAAGTGGGCCCCAACAATATTGTGAGATTTACCTGCAGACGCTCAACTAGATTCCCACAGTAAATACTGGGGAAAAATCTCCTTGCACTTCCAGCAGAGACAGGGGAATCATTTTGATATAAGTCAGAGGACTTTGTTCTTAATGAGGCCTGCCCTAAGGAGTATCTAGTTAACCAGAGCCTAAACTGCTGGGGTATTAATCAGATCCTAACTGACCTGGAGAAGGGAAATACCTAATGTAAGCCCATGCTAGCCATTCTGTCCTATTTAAAGGGGGAGAAAAAAAACTGAGAAACACTTGAGTGATGTTCACAGTCCAGAGGCACAGGCTCACTGAAAGACTGAGACCTAATCACAAGACTATAAAAAGCCTCCCCTCTCCCTACACCTCACCACTCTATTACTAAAGGCCTATTTCCAGCAGTTTCTTCTTCCTGATACATCACATCTGGTTATCAAGAAAAAATTAGAGGGGTGCCTGGGTGGCTTAGTTGGTTAAGCCTCCAACTTCAGCTCAGGTCATGATCTCACAGTTCGTGAGTTCTAGCCCGTCAGGCTCTGTGCTGACTGCTCAGAGCCTGGAGCCTGCTTCAGATACTGTGTCTCCCTCTCTCTCTGCCCCTTCCCCACTCACACTCTGTATCTATCTCTCTCTCTCTCTCTCTCTCTCTCTCTCTCTCTCTCTCTCAAATAATTAAACATTTAAAAAAATAGAAAAAAAGAAAAAATTAGAAGGCATACCAAAAGTCAAAACATAGTTTGAAGAGACAGAGCAAGCATCAGAACCAGACATGGCAAGGATGTTGGAATTCTAGACCAGGAATTTAAAATAACTATGATTAATATGCTAAGGGCCATAATGGATAAAGTAGACAGCATGCAAGAACAGATGGGCAAGCAATGCAATCAGAGAGATGGAAATTGTAAAAAGGAACCAAAAGAAATACTACAGATCAAAAACACTGTAACAGAAATGAAGAATGCCTTTGATGAGCTTTTTTAGTAGACTGGACATGACTGAGGAAAGAATCTCTGAGCTAGAGGATATTATCAATAAATCCCTAGAAACCAAGAAGCAAAGAGAATAAAGTCTGAAAAAAAAGGAAGGTTATTCAAGTACTGCTCCCACAAAAAGTATAACATACATGTATGCAAATAACCAGGAGAAGAGAAAGGGAAAAGTAACAGAAGAAATATTTGAAATGATAATGACTGAGACTTCCCCCCAAATTAAAGTCAGACACCAAACCAGAGATCCAGGAAGGTCAGAAAACACCATGCCAGATAAATACCAAAAAAACTACAAGTAAGCATATCATTTTCAAATTACAGAAAATCAAAGAATCCTGAAAGAAATGAGGGGTAGGGGGTGGTGGGAAACACCTTACCTATAGAGGAACAAAGATAAGAATTACATCTAATTTCTCAGAAACTATGCAAGCAACAAGAGAATGGAATGAAATAATTAAATGTTGAGAGAAAAAACCCACCAACCTGGACTTCTGTACCCTGAAAAATTATTCTTCAAACATGAAAGAGAAATAAATAATTTCTCAGATAAGTAAATATGGAGGGAATTTGTTGCCAGTAGATAGATTTGCCTTGCAAGAAATGTTAAAAGGACTTCTTTAGGGAGGAAGAAAATAGGTCAGAAACTCAGCTCTACATAAAGAGAGGAAGAGCATTCAAGAAGGCATAAGTAAAATAAAAATCCCAACAAATTTTTTAATCCCAATTTAAAAAATCTCAATAATGACTCCAAGTTATTTTTGTGGAACCTGACAAGATAACTCTAAATTGATATAGAAGAAAAGGATGGGGGAAGGATAGACAAGAAAACTTTGAAGATGAAAAAAATCAAAGTGGGAGGATTTATTCTACTGGATATGAAGACTTAATCCAGCTACTGTAGTTAACATAATACATATATAGCATATATGTAATACGGGATAAAGACAGACAAATAGAACAATATAACAAACAGGGTCCAGAATATTTTAATGCACATCTGTCCAATTTATGACAAAGTGGCGCCTTTTTTTGTTTGTTTGTTTGTTTTCCTGGTGATTTACGATTTATTGAATATTGAAACAAACATACCCCTCCCAACCAAAAAGGGCCTCTGGTATATTGGGTAAAAGCAAGCTGTTCCCTGTGCCTCAATTAGCCAAAAATTTTTCTCACAGTCTGTCACTTTAAAGAGACAAATACTGTCAGAGGAAAGGCAGAATGTCTATCAATTGTGCCTCGATCCATATTTCTTCTAGGGATGAAGTGGCACTTTTCAACAAATGATCGTGAATGAACTGGATAGTTATATAGAAAAAGAAAAGAAGGAAAAACGACCCCATGCTCGCACGATACAAAACTAATAAATTTCCAGGTAGAATTTTAGAAGCTTTTAGAATAAAAGATACAATAATAAAGCTTCCAGAAGATAATATAGGAGAATATCTTCATGATCATGGGACAGGGAAAGATTTCTTAAGTAAGACCAAAAAGGTATTAATCATTCATAATGGCAATATTATTAAATTGGACATTAAAATTAGTAACATCGGTTCATGGTACTTAATTATTAAGAGTGAAAATGCAAGCTGACAGAGTGAAAGAATATACTATTTGCTATTCATAAAACTGCCCAACAGCTCATAACCACAGTGTATGTAACACATACACACACACACGCACACACACGCACGCACACACACAGTACCCTATACATAGACAAAAGGACAACCCAACAGAAAAAAATGGGCAAGAAACCAGAACAGATACTTCACAAAAGAGGATATCCAAAAGGCCAATACACTTACTTTGAAACATGTTCAACTTCACTAGTTACCAGAGAAATACAAATTTAAAAACATGAGATACTACTGTAACCTCACCAGAATTATTAAATGTAAAAGATGGAGAATACCTAGTATTGGCAAGGCAGCAGGGAAATTGGAACTCTCAAAACACTGCTGGTAGGAGTGCAAATTAAGCCAACTATTTGGCAAACCTTTTTGGATCCATCTGTAAAAGCTATGTTCATCATACTCTATGACCCACTCCTAAAAACATACGGAACAAAAATGTATACACATGTGCATCAAAAGATAAGCAAAAGAATATTTTTGTAGCAGCAATATTTGCAATAGTTAAAAACTAAAAATCTAAATTCCCATCAACACAACAGACTGGGTACACAAACTGAGGTATAGCCATACAGTGCAGCACTGGCAATGAAGATACGTGAACTACAAGCTACACAAAGTAACACAGATGAGTCACAAACATATGCACAAATCAGACACACTAGGACAAATATGGTACAATTCCATTCATATAAAATTCAGAAATAGTCAAAGCAAACATCTGATCTTAGAAGTCAGAATACTGGTTACCTGTGAGGAGAAGGGAAGAGGAGTGACTAGAAAAGAAAACAAGGGGATATTAATAATGCTTCATTTCATTTTGGCTACATGGCTATGGTCTCTGTGATAATTTAACAAGACAAACACAATCTTTACACTTTTCTGAATGTTCTACATCAATTAAAATGTTTAAACGCCAATCTGATAGATGTCCTTTTGAGGAAATGTTCCTGTTTCTAATAGAGATCACTTGCCTTGCGAGTTTCCTCTCATCCTCACCTGAATTGAACTCATCTGCCTCCTTTACGTAGTAAGGTGCTTTCTGAGGGGAGTGCCCTGTCAGAGGTGAAATGTGTGTTTAATTTATCTTCCATGGTGAGGTGTCAACTGCATTTTGATATAGTCAAGGATTAAAAGTCACCTTGAAGCAGATCTTCACTTTTCTGCAAAGAATCTCTTCAGTGGGTTCCTGTACTCAGAGAGAGGCTTAGCAAACTACGTATTAACAAAACTAACAGTTTTTGAATGGCTTTACGTATGATCTCTTGTGGAGGTAGTCACTGAGAAGGAAGTGGAAATAAGGGTTCTAGGTTTGTGTACTGGAAGGTAGTATTAAACGAAAGAGAGTTCATTTCTAAGACATCTATTAGGATATTAAGACCGCAGGATGATTGTCCTTTAAATAGCTGCTGTGAAAGAACTTTACCTTGGCAGCCTTAATAACAGCTAGAGCAGAATTTAGCCTCTCTGCCACCTTATTTCAGACCTAATATTTGGGGGTAACTGTGCCAGCACAGAAATCACTTGCCCTTTCTAATGAGTCTCACATCTTCCTAGAAAATTCTCAACCTTGTTCCTGCTGCCCACACCTTCTACGCATTTCTCAACTGCTTCACCCACCGCGTATTGACTCAAATTAGTGACCATCAACTCAATTTGTGCCATTCCCACTGTCCTTGGGATTGAGTTCAGAGAGGGACTGGAAAGTACTTTAACAATTCTGGACAGTTCAGCTTGAAGTCTCCTTTACTAAGAGTAACATTATAACACTGCTCAAGATAAGGAGTCCGGACCAAACCTGAAGCCCGTTGAACACACTACCACATAGAGGAAAAGATTGGAGCGAGAGAGAGAGAAGGGACTTTTTTCAAATACTGTATTCAAGTGGATTTAATTACCACAAAACTTGTCGTAATACATAATCTGCAGTCATAGGGAAGAATAACAGAAGCCAGGAGGACATGTATCCAACTGAGAATATTGAAAGATCAGACAAAGAATGTGAATATGGTAACTGACATAGTAGAACAGTGATAAACATGATGGATTGAAACGCATGAGTCAGAATGCCATGCAGAGTGATTCAGCTTCTTCATAATAATACCATTACATCACCGCAGCATCATAATAATAATAAAACATAGGAACAGCATAATGAGAATAGACTTCTGAACTTCACTCTGACTTGTGGGATTCAAATATTACACATTGAAATGACTGAGGCACATTATTTGCTCTCGAAAAGGTGCAGAGCTCCAGTTTCACCTATAAATTAACTAGACTCTTCTCTTGTGAAATAATGTTTTAAAAACAGTTTCACATACACTATTTTCAAGACCATCTTTTAAGGTAAGCAATCATGGCAAAGACTGCTGTTTGTCCTCTAAAATGAATTTCTTGCTCTTCCTCAGTAAGGTACCCCTCAAAGTGTCAGACTACTCAAAACAAAGGCTATAACAAGTTAATGTTTTATTAATTGTTGTCATTCAAAGTTTCTTACAAAATACATATATATTTCCTTAGATTTGGTTCTGATATAATTCTCGCCTGTTACATACTTGTATTTTTTTAAGCCAAATCATTTACCAAACAGAACTATCAGTCCTTTGAATTTTTCCTGTCATTATGGGCTTTCATAATACCTAATGTCCCCTGCAAATTTAATTAAGATACACTGTACTTCCTCTCACAGCTAAGATGTCAAATATAAAAACGTTATTTAAAAGCCACTGTAACAGAAGCCTTTCATTTTGTATTATTCTCAAGGAAAGTCTCAGTTTACAGTCTATTTTTATTGATTAGAATGATTTCTAAGTCAAACTTTGTATGATCACACAAAATGTTTATAGAAATACAAATGCCTGTTATCAACTTTATCCTCTTTACCAATACTATAATTCTACAGGGGTAAAAATACATACGAAGTTACTATATTTGTCGGGCAGAAGTCCTTCCAATCCTGTCTCCGCAACCGAACTACTGCTGCTGCTAATAATCCTGCCATATGAATTGACTTTTTCTTGATCCCAATTAAACCTTAAATATCTTTATTACACACAGAAGAAAGTAATACTTTTTATCTTTAAACATGCCACAGAACTACTGTCATGGGTCACCAGACAGTCTGCCATGTAAATTAATGTAAAGTTTGCATACCAGATCACTGCCATGTGAAAGTCATCACAAATATACACTTAGATTATATATTCCAATCCCATACCTACACTGAGCTTAGAAATTTATTTCATTCTTAAAATATTTTCTATTATCACATTCTTATTCACCATCTCTTCTATATATCAGGATTGTGATGAAACAAGGTCAAGCCTGCCTGCAGCAAGTCCCTAAACAGACACAAAGAGAAAAATACTGATCTCCTGTAATATATCAACTAGTAGAAGCACAGAAAAAGTGACCACACACAGAAGGTGTCCAATAATTTTCAACAAGCAGAACCAAAAATTAGGCCCAACTGCCTTGATGAATGACAAAATTATTACTTTACATGACAACATAAAGTGTTTCTCCTCTAAGTGTTTCTCACAATAAAGCTAGGCACTACTACTTTATTTGGAGTTCTTCAGGCAAATACCTTTATAACTTAGGCAAAAATTTAAGACACAGAAAACAGTAACTATAAAATAAATACTTGGAAATTAGATTTCAATATTAAAAACCACTGCTCATTAAAAGACATCATTATAACAATGAGTAGGTAAGCCACAGACCAAAAAGAAAATATGTGCAAAATTCATATCTGACAAAGGATCAATATCCACAATATATAAGAACCCCTATAACTTAATAATATAAAGGTAAACCCAATAAAATATGGACAGAAGATCTGAAGAGATGCTTCACAGAAAATAAACAAATGGCCAATAAGCACACACAAAAAAGTGCTCTATATCATTAATCACCAGGGAAATACAAATTAAAAACATAAAAACCACAAACTACCCATCAAAAGTGGACAAAATTAAAATATTTAACTACTCTAATCCTTGGTAAGGATGTAGAGCACTGGAACTCTCATACACTGTTATGGCGTGTAAAATGGTACAACCACTTTGGAAAAAAGGTCTAGCAGTTTTTTTTTATAAAACTAAACGTAATTCGGGGTACCTGGGTGGCTCAGTCGGCTCAGGTCATGATCTCACTGTGAGTTCAAGCCCTGTGTTGGGCTCTGAGCTGTCAGCACCCAGATCCTGGAGTCTGCTTCGGATTCTGTGTCTCCCTTTCTCTCTGGCCTTCCCCCACTCATACCATCTCTGTCTCTCAAAAATGGAATAAATGTTAAAAAAAAAAAAAAAAAAACTAAACTAAACATAATTCTATTCCCATGTATTTGCCCAAAAGAAATAAAAACATGCTTAATGCAAGAATCATACAAAAATGGTCATAGCAGCTTATTCAAAAGGATAACAAAAGGATAACCAAAATGTGGCATATTCATACAGAAGAATGCCTGCTACTAAGCAATTAAGAAGGAATGAACTACTGATAAATGCAACATAAGATGAATGAATTTCAAAAACATTATGCTGAGCATGAAAGAAGTCTTATGTAAAAGAGAATATATTACCTGATTCTATTTATTCTATTCAGTTTGGGGTGTGTGGGGGGTGCAGTGCAGACTAACTGGAAAGGAACTTCCCAAGGTGCTGGTAATGTTCTGTATCTTGATAGTATAGGATATCTAGTTGTATGCATTTGTCAAAACTATTTAAATGTACACTTACAATTTGTGTATTTCATTGTGTGCAAATTTTACCTCAAGAGGAAAAAAATGTAAAAACAAAAACAAATTAAAGAAATATATATGTTAAAAACAAGAGTGAAATTGTACTTATTAAGAAAAAAAAATTTGATAATCTTCAGGGAAAAAAGTACATAATCTAACGCAAGTATATACAGAAACTGAAAGACCCTGGTACTTACCTGGATGTCTTCCTGGCCTGCTCCCCGATGTGTTCTTCAGGTCTCTGCTACAACGCAATTTTAACAGAGAAGTCTTCTCTAGCAATACTATTTCAACAAACACCCCCAAGTCCCTCACTTTCTATCCTGCTTAGTATTTATTCATAACCTGTAGTACCACAAGAACACATTCGTTTGTTCATGTCTCTCCGCCAGTGGAATGTAAACTCCAAGAAAGCAGTGGAGAGGAAGAGAGCATTAGTGAACACATTATTCCATTTCCAATATATCACTCAACTGCAATCCACTTGTGCTTTGAGGGAGATTTTAATGGAATAGTGTCTGGTCTCAAAGGAATAGATAAACACAGTAAAGAGGGACTCTCTCCCCTCTTCTCTCATCTCCACCTTTTGGTCTCTGCCTAGAGGGAAGCTGGAATTTCTACTGAAATCCATTTACTCCATACACCTGGTCCCTCTCCAGCCCTTACTCCCTCAGCAAAGAGTGACTGATGTGATAAATCAGAATTGGATATTAATTTGGCCACATTTTACTAAAGGATGAAACCACGGAGCTAAGTCAGCCCATATTCTTGCCAGCATCTTGTCTCCTCTTACTTAAGAAGACCTACTAGGTCTTGACTTTCTCACTAACTCCCTATGACTGGCTGTGTGAAACAGGCCCACAGGCCTCTTTCATGCTACACGTTAGGAAAGAAGTTTAAACAATCTGCTTTGCAAACCTAGTCAAGTCTCTAGGCAGCATGAGTAGATTCAGAGTGGGAGGTTTCAAGCCTAAGCCATGTTCTCCAGTACAGCTTTTTCCTAAGAAACTTGAAATGAAGGTTACAGGATGCATGACTAGATTAATAAAGCTTGCAACAATATCCCATTTGGACAGTAATCATTCAATATATACTGAAATCAGTCAAAATGCCAGAGAAGTTCTGAACTACTAACTCAAGAAAAATATAAAACAAAAAACATAAAAATAATATAATACTCCATTGGTGCTAAATAACTTACTTTAATAAATTGTCTTTAATACAAGTATAAAACAATATTCCTATCATTTCAACTACAGTTAAACCCAGACTTCAAAGCTAAGTCAATAATTAGTAACACGTTAATTCTGAAAAGTTTTTAACTACAAGAGTATCAAATATACTACAAAACTCAAATATTTTAATGCTTTCTGACACAGTATTAAAAATAAACTTCTTAGCATCCCAAGGCTATCAAAGGTCCTCTTCCCCCCAAATATTTATTTATTTAATAAGTTAAAGCATAGTACCCTGTTCGTGCTTATATTTATCAAAAAAAATTTTTAATGTCTAACTTCAGTGTGATTTGAATACTTCTATGCCATTCCCAAATGCCTTATATACATACTAACTCTTTGCAGGTAGGAGGTTCATGGTCTTGGTAGAAAAAATCATGTTAGTTACAGCGTTTTAAAATTCTAACTAGACTTTTAAACTATAAAATAAAACAAGAAAGTTTAACATTATTTAGTTAGTACCTTTTCTCCTCTCTCTCTTTTTTGTTGGGGGGGGGGCAAAAAGGACTGTTTTAACATCATTCTTCATTCAAATGGACTATTATACAAGGTTTTAGTTTATGGTTCTTCTTTGTTAGCTGGTTAATATCAAATGCCCAAGGACAATTCTCATTAGAGCTGAACATTTCCACATAAGGGTAATTAGATTTAATTTAAAATAAAGTTAATAATGTATGTATGTACATGTAGATTAAAATACAACATAAACATATGCAAACTAGTAAGAGACATTCACCTAGAAAACTGAAAAGTATCCACTAGAAAGGAGACATAGGGAAAAATTTTAAACTGAAATACTTTTTGCTGAATCCTTAAGCTACTACCACCAACATAGATCAACTAAGATCAGAAAGAAGTTAAGAATATGCAAAATGCTGACAAGAATGATTTATTCTACAATTAAAATGAATGTTTTAAAGAGAAAAAATAACTTTCTAAAATGAAACTTACAAAATAAAACTTGGGTTTAGTAATTTATTAAAAATTTCACCCCTAATTTTCTTTTGAAAAAAAGGAACATTATAAACAAGGGCAGGAAATAGACTTCAGATTGAGACTCATACCAATACTCTGTTCTCAATGAAAAATAGTACTATTTTAAAAAATTAAATAAAATTTCAAATATTTTCCATTTAATGTACATTAAAAAATACAGCATTTATACCTGAAATATAAACTAGTCATTTATTTTCATTCATAATATAAAGTGATTTAGGGAAGGTTTACTTTTCCCAGTGCTCAAAATTAAATAAGAATTGTTTTCCATATCTAGGAATTATACTGATCACGTAAAGTAAAAGTTTAATTTTGCGAAACTAAAGCTCAGATTCAAATAAAAAATGTGTTTGAAAATACCTAAATAAAACAAAGGCTTTAATTTTTATTAGTTTGCAATCATAGCAAGTTTACTTTTTCTAACATTAGGAAAAAAAATCAAGCCCCCTTTATCAATATAAAAATTTTAAAATAATCACAATAGAATCTTTTATATATAACTTAGAAAAACAATTTCACATGATACACTCATAACACTCAGAAATTACAATCCAGAAAGAGACAATCTCCCTGAAATAGAAAGAAGTTCTTTCTTTTTGTCACCTCCATTCCTTATATAAACTTTATTTCACATCATTTACATACAAATATTTATCACCATCTGTCAGGTAGGTAAGAAAAAAAATTCTGCCTTTAGAGCTCATACAGTAAATTTACTAAGTCTTCTTGGTATGTTTCTTTTTAACAGTATCTGGAGCAACAGCTATAGGTTTTGAGGTCGATGAACCAGTACCATTAAAAGATGATTTTGTTTCACTTTTCTTTTCACATGGTGTGAACTGCTGCTGCCAACCAAACAGCATCCGGCTCAATGCGTCCTCAAAGAGAGCAAAAGGCACAGTAGCAGTCTCTGTAATCATCATGGTTATCTGGAAAAAGAAAGTTCAATTTTGAATTTAAACACAAATGTCTTCTGTTTCTCAAAACTGAGAGGAGAAAGTAAATTTTAAAAGAGAGAAAGATTAAAAACACATTCTTATTTACTGTTTAAAAAATTTTTTTATTGAGGTATAATGGACATATTAGTTTCAGGTGTAAAACATGTTTCAATATTTGTATATATTGCAAAACGATCACCACAACAGGTCACCATACATGGTTACAAAGCTTTTGTGTGATGAAAACTTTTACGATTTATTCTCTTAACAGCTTTTGAATATGCAATACACTATGATTAACTATAGTCACCATGCTTCACATTGCATCCCCATGACTTATTTTGTTAACTAGAAGGTTGTAGTTTTTGAGTTCCTTCATCCCTCACTCCCCCCACCCCCAGCCCCTGGCAACCACCAATCTATTCCTTATATTTGAGTTTTGTTTTGTTTGTTCATTTGTTTTTTTAGATTTCACATGTAAGTAAAATCATGTACTATTTGTTTCTAACTTCTTTCACTTAGCATAATGCCCTCAGGATGCGGCTATGTTGTTGCAAATGGCAAGATTTCATTCTTTTTATGGCTGAGCAATATTCCAGTATGTATGTGTGTGTGTGTTACATCTTCTTTATTCATCCACCAACTGACACATTGTTTCTGTTATCCAGGCTATTGTAAATAATGTTGCAGTGAACATGGGGATGCATATATCTTTTTGAATTATTTCAATTTCTTCAGATAAGTATCCAGAGTGGAATTACTAGCTCATAAGGTAGTTCTTTTTTTAATTTTTGAGGAACCTCCAAACTGTTTTGCACAGTGGCTGCACCAACTTCCATTCCCACCCACAGTGCACAAGGGTTCCCCGTCCTCCAGATCCTCATAAACACTTGTTATTTCTTGTCTTTTGGATAACAGCCATTCTGACATTCTGATGTCTCCTTGTGGTTTTGATTTGCATTGCCTGAGGATGAGTGATGCTGAGCATCTTTTCATGTACCTGCTGGCCATCTGTATGTCTTCTCTGGAAAAATGTCTGTCTATTCAGAACTGTCCATTTTTAAATTGGATTGTTTGGCTTTTTGCTATTGAGTTGTATGAGTTCTTTTTGTATTTTGGATATTAACCACTTATCAGATACATGATTTGCAAATATTTTCTCCTATTCAGTAGGTTGCCTTTTCATTTTGCTGACAGTTTTCTTTGCTGTACACTTTTTCAATTTAATGTAGTTCCACTTACTTATTTTTGCCTTTTTTGTCTTTGCTTTTGGTGTCAGATCCAAAAAAAAATCACCAAGACTGATGTCAAGGAGCTTAGCAGTATGTTTTCATCTTCCCGGAGTTTTATGGTTTCAGGTCTTTAATCCATTTTGAGTTAATTTTTATGTATCGTATAAGACAGTATTTCAGTTTCATTCTTTTCCATGTGGCTCTCCAGTTTTCCCAACACCATTTATTGAAGAGACCATCCTTCCCCCATCGTATATTCTTGGTTCCTTTGTAGTAAATAAATTGACCGCATGTGCATGGGTTTATTTCTGAGCTAAAATGTTATTGTTTAATCTTTAGGAGAAGAAAACCTAAGCTAGGTTCTAGAAAATCTCTGTTCTCTGTAAGTTTATACTTAAGCAAAGGAAAAGAACATAACTCGTTAACAATAACACAAGGTACCATATTTTGGGGTGGAAATGAGCAGTACAACCATAAAAATATATCTAGTATTCAAAGGAAATAGGAAGAAAAAATATCATCTACAGTCAACACCAAACAATCAATAACAGCTGTCATTACTATGCCCTTAACATGTGCCAGAACTTTAATAAGTGTTCTATATTATCTCATCTTCTTTATTTTTTTTAATGTTTATTTTTGAGAGAGAGAGAGACAGCATATGCACAAGCAGGGGAGGGGCAGAGAGAAGATGACGGAGGATCTGAAGTGGGCTCTGAGCTGACACCAGCAAACCCGAAGTGGGGCTTGAACTCACAAACCACGAGATCATGACCTGAGCCCAAGTCATGCTTAACCAACTGAGCCACCCAGGTATCCCCATCTTATCCTCTTTAAGTGTAATCCAACAATTACTCCATTATTACTCTCAGCACAGAGATGTGAACCATGGCTGACAGGTTTAGTAACTTGCTTGAAGTCACAGAACTAATAAGCAGTAAAGCAGTTTGGAACACCCAGATTTTGAGTTCAATCACTAAATACACTGTATTCTATCATTATCTAAAGTCACAGATTTTTTAGTAAATGCAGAATACTACCCTTAGGAAAGACTGTAGAAGGTCTCTAATCATCCAATGCTTTCTATATGTATATGTATATGTATATGCATATACATATATTTATACACAAAGCACTAAGACATTAGGAGGTAGAATATAAAGTGCTACCAATTCTTTATTTGGCAAAATGCAGTGTTCAGAGATGTTCAGATTTGTTCAAAAAATTACACTGGTACAAAAGGATCTGGGGACAGAGTTTTAAGGACTAGAATGATCCCAAAAAGCCCAAGAATTTCCAAGAGACAATTCTTCCAGCAAATCTAAGATAATGAATCAAATTAGAAATTTATGGAATCAAATCTCCACAAGAGGCCCCTACTTAATCCACTTATTTGAAGAAAATGGAATCAAGAAAAAAATTCTTATTAACTGCAATACAGTCTAGGTAGTGAGGAGACAGAATAGGTTCCATCAAGGAGAATGGATAAGTGAAACCCATACTGTGCAACTGTTAGAAGTAATAAATAGAAAAGTAATATGGGAAATTCTTAAAAAAACTGTTAGGTGAAAGCTAGAACAAGAGCTATAGTGTGCTATCATTTAGATAAATTAAAAATGCATGCACACACAACACTGTGAATGTACAAAATGTCACAGAATTGTATACTAAGAAATAGCTAATTTTGTTATGTGACTTTGACCTCAATAAAAAGAAACAAAAAAAATAACAAACTTTTTAAATAATGCATGCACACAGGCTTCAAGCTAGCCATGACTAAATAAATGCCTTATATCAGACTCAGTCTCTCACCAAAATCAGTATTAAAAACAGAAATACACAAAACAACCATACAAAGGCACTGGAGAACAACAAATCAGGCAGAACCTAATGGGGCTATCCCTAAGAGAAAGTTAACTGAACAAGGTGAGCTCCACATTCAATCTGGCATTTTTCTTTTAATGAAATGTGTCAATTCACAGCATAGGAGAATAGCAAACAGAAGTCCCAAATGGGCTAAGGAGACAGAGCCTGCAGTCTGAGAAGGCCAAAGCACCTAGGACTTGAGAGAAAGAAAGCTCAAAAAGGAGAGAACCAGAAAAACATTAAGCCCAAAGATCCACGCATAACTTACTCTGGAGAAGTTTACCCTAAACTGTGCAAACACAGGAAGAGATTTCAAAAACCTAGTGCAGAGCAACAGTTGGAAGGCCAAAAGCTGAGCAGACACTTCAGCAGCCAGCTGAAGGTTAGAGTACAAAGCCAGCCAAAGTGGAACTGCCTAGGGATACATCTCAGGCTTAAATTAAGACTCCAAAAGGGTCACATTCTAGAAGGGCAAACCCCAAAGAGAACAGCATTAACAAAACCTAAAACTAACTATCAACAGGATTATAATAATCTGCTTGTGCATTAAACCTGGTTGCCAGAAAAATGTCAGAATATAGTCCCTGCCCTTAAAGTCCTTACAGATTAGTCAAAGACAAGCTAGTCAGAGACAGAGTAAATCAGTAATTACAGAACAGTGAAGAGTAAATGCAGTGATGGAGGTGTGGCCACAAATTTTTAGGTAAGAGATATAGATTTGGAAGTCATTACCATACAAGTAAAAGGTAAAGGCATGAATATGAATGTGATCACCTGGAGAGAAAACATACACAAGGAGAGTCTAAATATAATGTTAATCTACAAGTTTATGCCATTATTGGACAAGATATAAGAAGAACTTCCTTATATTAAATTATTCTTTAGCATAAATAGTTATAATGCAAAATTATCTTGGTCATAACTTGACTTCGTGAACTGCCAATAAAAGATAAAAGAATTCAGATAAAAACAATGGTCCACTGTCAGGAAAACAGCAATGTCTTTTTACAAAATCTGAAAGAAAAGACTGTCAGGATCTAAAGTATTTCCTGAGAACATGAACTATATAGTATTTTTCAAAGTCGAGTGCTTTAATAGAATCTCTACTCCCAGTAGACTCATCACTCAGCTGAGAAGTATTGCTGGCATCAGAAATTACTGCTGAGATAGACTTACGAGGTTCAAGGACAAACTTCTGTGAATTCAGCCTCTTATCAGGTCTTGATTCAGCAAGGTGACACAAATATAATGGTGACAAATGGAACGAATCTTTATTCTTTTACAAATAAAATACAAAACTGTCTCCTTATTTAGTAAACTATTAACAGAAAAAGTGTATTACATAATTTAAATAGCATTTGACTTCCTGGTCTCTTGCTTAAAAAGGGAAATAAAGAAACAAAAAATCTGAGGTCTTTAAGTGCACAAACCGCACTTAATGTTCTTTAGATCCTTCACAGTGTCTAGAATGGAGAGTACAACCAATAAACGTAACTTCTACCTCTCAGGAGCAACTGAAAAACTATTACACAATGTATCTACATAGGCAAAAAAAATCTATCATACAATATATCTACACTGGCAAAATAATATCTACATTATTAATCTCTCTCCACCTAGAATATACTTCTTTCTGTCTCTACCTGCCTAGATCAAACAATCCTTTGTAGTGCAACTCATGTGTCAACTCCAAAACCTTTTGGACACCTTCCAGTGAAAGTCTCCTTGCCCCTGAATGAACTCCCAATGGCAAGTGGCATATTCAACCATGTTTTCTGTTAATCTATACTTTCTTCGTCGGTGATACCACTCATTCATTCGTCAGCATTAACCTGAGGCTACCAAATAAATTAAAATCTTAGGTTTTCCAATTCTTTAAGTAAGCTTCACACCCAGTGCAGAGCCCAATGTGGGACTTGAACCCATGACCCTGAAGATCAAGACCTGAGCTGAGATCAAGAGTCAGACACTTAATTGACTGAGCCGCCCAGGTGCCCCAAGATTTTCATTTTATAAATGTCATTTTCAATAAACTGAGTAAATTAATTATTTCTGGTAGTACAATCTTAGATAATTAAGTATGAGGGAATTAAATACAGAGAGACCTCTGTATTTATCTTGATCATTTATCAGTCAACAACTATAAATTTAAAATCTACCACATACACTAGATACACTGATAGGGATACAGCAATAAATAAAACAAACTTAGTGCCTATCTTCATAAAGTTTAAAAGCATAGTGTACATGTCTCATATGTTTCTTCATAACATCTTAAGGACAAAGTCTGGGTCTTATTTAAAGTTTATATGCTCATGTGTATCCCTCAAAGGGCCTAATAATATTGTCCCACATTCATGTTTTCAATAATATACCATCTGAATATACCTCTCAAGAGCATTCAGCACAACTCCCCAGTCCATCCTTCCTAAATCTGTATCTCAGTTTTCCCCTTGCTTCATTCACAACTTCTTTACAGTTTCCCATTCTGAATCTTCCTTCTCTAAATATTAAAGAATCTCCTGGCTCTGTCTTCACTCCTCTCTGTTTCTCTGTATAATATAACTGCTTCCCTAAGTTGATTTACAAATTTAATACAATCTCAATTAAAAAAAATACTAACAAGTTTTTTTTTTATGGAATTAGACAAATTGCTATTAAAGTTCATATCCATACACAAAAATAGCTGGGAAAATTTTGAGGAGAAAAACAAACATGCAGGAATATTCAGAAAACACTAAAAATGAAAAATTCAAAGAATGCCTGATTCTCCATAGCCTTGTAAACAGAACATACATGAGAAATGGCATCTGAGGATTATTTTAATTAACATTTCTCAAATTATGAATGCTTCGATTTTTTCATATGTTTGAAAGACATCTTCATATCTTTTCCATGTGAATTGCCTGTTGACAGCTTCCTTTTAATTTTTCCATCAGGTTTTTGACCCTGTAACCTTTAATTTTTAAGAGGTTGTTATGTATTACAAATACAAACCATCAATAATATATGTTGCAAGTACTTTTATCACAGTTTGACAACTGTACTTTTATTTTGTCCATGGTGCTTCCATCCACGCAACTTTTTGAAAAATGTTAGAGTCAAACTTGTCAACCTTTTCTTTACAGAAAAAGAAAAAAGTAAGCCCAAAGTAAATACAAGGAAGGACACAATATAGACCTGAAATCAGTGAAATACAAAACAGAAAACAATGACACAAAAAGCTGCATCTTTTTTTAAAAAAAATTTTTTAATGTTTATTATTTTTGAGAGAGAGAGAGAGAGAGCATGAGCAGGGGAGGGGCAGAGAGAGAGAGACAGAATCTGAAGAAGGCTCTGAGCTGTCAGCACAGAGCCAATGTGGGGTTCAAATTCACGAACCGTGAGATCAGGACTTGAGCCCAAGTTGGACGCTCAACCGACTGAGCCAGGCGCCCCAAAGGCTGGGTGTTTCAAACAAATCAATGGAACTTATAAACATCTAGTAGGGCTGACTTAGAAAGAGAGGAGGGGGTGGAGTTAAGATGGCAGAAAAGTAGGGAGACCCTAAGCCTGTCTCATCCCTTGAACTCCGCTAAATATTTAATCATTCTAAACACCAAAGAAATCAACTGGAGGTCTGAATGAAAAAAACTGTAAGACTACATGTAGAAAGGGGAACACTGTTTGGAAGGTAGGAAGTACAGAGAGTTTACAGGGTGAGATACTGCTCTGGGTCCAGCCAGGGAGGGAAATAGCCTAAGGAGGCTATCACAAAGTATTACAAGCAGCAGAGAACATATGGTGGGAGCAGTGCCTGGCTTAAGGGTGCTCAAGTGGTGAAGCAGGTAGAATCCCAGGAGTGACAGCATGGTCTGAGGATCGCTTGTGTCACAAGAAAGAGTGGTCGCACCAAAAAGTTGTGCTGTTTCCAGGCATAAGAGAAGGGGCTTAGTCAGGCTGAGGGCTGCAAGCTGGGGAGCTGCTTTCTGCTGTTTTGACATGAACTCTGAACAGCAGCACAGTCATGCCACTGCTTTTTTCACCAGGCAGACAAAAGCCTGGCGAGACCCTTCCCCAGAGGAGCAGCACAGGTCCGGCCCAGGGAATCCCTAAAATTTGGAGTTTTGAAACTCAGTCATGCACCTGAAATTTAAAAAAATCTTGGACACAAGAGGGGTGATTAATTGCTCTTCTGTGAGGCTTCCCTGAAGCGTGTCAACATTTAGTTCCAGATTCAAGAGTGGGAGGGGAAGCTGGCCACATTCATTCTGTCCTTCATAGCTGAAAGCCTTCAGGGAGCAAAACAGTGCCACCCAGAGGAGGCCGGAGACACTTACACCAAGACCTGCACCCCTGAACCCCTGAGGCTCTTTTCCACTAAAAGGAGTGAGCCTGAGAATCAGTGGGGCAGGCTCCTCCCCCCAGAAGACCAGCACAAATAACTCTTTTGCACCAAGTCTACTACCATAGTATTGAAAAGTGTCAACTCTAGGGGAAATTAGATCCAACTTCTGTTTTACTTTCTTTTTTTTTTTTCATTTGTTTTCTAATTTTTTCAATTCCTTTTTTTTGTTTGTTTTACTTTTTACTATTTTTATATATACCTATTTTTATATTATTTTATTTTTGGATCTACGTCCTTTTAACAAGCAGATCAAAACACACTCAGGATCTAGCTTTTTTGTTTGTTTCTTTGTGTGTATTTCTTTTGTTTTCTGGACAAATTACAAGATGGAGAAACTCATCCAAAAGAAAAAACAGGCAAGAGATCACAGCCAGTGATTTAATCAACACAGATATAAGTAAGATGTCTAAACTAGAATTTAAAACCACGTGGGGCGCCTGGGTGGCGCAGTCGGTTAAGCGTCCGACTTCAGCCAGGTCATGATCTCGTGGTCCGTGAGTTCGAGCCCCGCGTCGGGCTCTGGGCTGATGGCTCGGAGCCTGGAGCCTGTTTCCGATTCTGTGTCTCCCTCTCTCTCTGCCCCTCCCCCGTTCATGCTCTGTCTCTCTCTGTCCCAAAAATAAATAAAAATGTTAAAAAAAAAAAAAAAAGAATTTAAAACCACGAATACAAGAATGCTAGCTGGGTTTGAAAAAAGTATAGGAGACAACAGAGAATCCCTTTCTGCAGGGATAAAGGAACCAAAATCTAGTCAGGCCAAAATTAAAAATGCTATAACCAAGATGCGATCTCAAACGGATCCAATGACAGCGAAAATGGACGAAGCAGAGCAGCAAATCAGTGACAAAGAAGATAAAGTTATGGAAAATAATGAAGCTGAAAAGAAGATACAAAGGCCAAAGATCACAATACAAGACTTAAAGAACTCAGCAACTTATTAAAGAGGAATAACATTCATAACATAGGCATCCCAGAAGATGAAGAGACAGAAAAAGGGGCAGAAGGTTGTGAGCAAATTATAGCTGAAAACTGCCCTAACCTGGGGAAGGACACAGGTATCAAAATCCAAGCAGCACAGAGAACTCCCATTAAATTCAACAAAAGCTGCCCATCACCAAGGCATATCATAGTCAAATTCACAAAATACTCAGACAAAGAAAGAATCCTGAAAGCAGCAAGGGAGAAAAAAAGTCCTTAACCTATGAGGGAAGGCAGATCAGGTTCACAGCAGATCTGTCCACAGAAACTTGGCAGGCCAGAAAGGAGTAGCAGGATATTTTCAACATGCTGAATATGAAAAACATGCAGCCAAGAATTCTTTATCCAGCAAGGCTGTCATTCAGGATAGGAGGAGACATAAAGAGTTTCCAGATAAACAAAAACTAAAGGAGTTCATGACCACTAAACCAGTCCAGCAAGAAATTTTAAGGGGGACTCTGAGTGGAAAAAAACAAAACAAAACAAAAAGACCAAAAGCGACAAAGATTAGAAAGGACCAGAGAATATCACCAGAAACATCAATTCTACAGGCAACACAATGGCACTAAATTCATATCTCTTAATAATTATTCTGAATGTAAATGGACTAAAAGACATAGGGTATCAGAATGGATAAAAAAACAACAACAAGAACAAGTTCCAATTATATGCTGCCTACAAGAGACTCATTTTACACCTAAAGAAACCTGCAGATTGAAAGTCAGGGGATGGAGAACAATCTATTACGCTAATGGATGTCAAAAGAAAGCTGGAGTAGCCATACTTATATCAGACACACTACACTTTAAAACAAAGACTGTAACAAGAGATGAAGAAGGGCATTCGATCATAATTAAGGGGTCTATCCATCAAGAAGATCTATCAATTGTGATTATTTATGGCCCCAACCTGGAGGCACCAAAATATATAAATCAATTCATCACAAACAAAGAAACTCATTGATAATAATACCATAATAGTAAGGGACTTTAACACCCCACTTACAACAATGGACAGATCATCTAAGCAGAAAATCAACAAGGAAACAATGGCTTTGAATGACACACTGGACCAGATGGACTTAACAGATATAATCAGAACATTTCATCCTAAAGCAGCAGAATACACATTCTTCTCAAGTGCACATGGAACATTCTCCAGAGTAGATCACATAATGGGTCACAAATCAGCCTTCAACAAGTACATAAAGATCGTGATCACACCATACCATAAAGATCGCATGGAACTTGAAATCAACCGCAAGAAAAAATTTGGAAAGCCTACAAATACATCGAGGTTAAAGAACATCCTACTAAAGAATGAATGGATTAACCAGGAAATTAAAGTAGAAACAAAAAAATACATGGAAGCCAATGAAAATGAACACATGACAGTCCAAACCCTTTGGGATACAGCAAAGGCAGTCCTAAGAGGAAAGTATATTGCAATTCAGGCCTCTCTCAAGAAGCAAGAAAGGTCCCAAATACACAACCTAATCTTATACCTAAAGGAGTTAGAAAAGGAACAACAAATAAAGCCTAAAACTATCAGAAGAAAAGGAAACAGTAAAGATTACAGCACAAATTTGTAAAAACAAACAAAAAACAGTAGAACAGATCAACAAAACTAAGAGCTGGTTCTTTGAAAGAATAAACACCATTGATAAACCCCTAGCAAGACTTAGAAAAGAGAAAGGACCCAAATAGATAAAATCATGAATGAAAGAGGATAGATCACAACCAACACCACAGAAATATAAATTATAAGAGAATACTATGAAAATTTATGTGCCAGCCAATTGGGCAATCTGGAAGAAGTGGACAAATTCCTAGGAACTCACAAACTACCAAAATTTAAACAGGAAGAAATAAAAAATTTGAACAGACCCATAAGCAGAAAAGAAATTGAATCAATAACTAAAAATTTCCCAACAAACACTAGTCCTGGGCCAGATGACTTCGCAGGGGAATTCTACCAGACATTTAAAGAAGAGTTAATCCTTATTTTTCTCAAACTGTTCCAAAAAATAGAAATGGAAGGAAAACTTCCAAACTCATTCTACAAAGTTGGCATTACCTTGATTCCAAAATCAGACAAAAACCCCACTAAAAAGGAGAATTACAGGGGCGCCTGGGTGGCGCAGTCGGTTAAGCGTCTGACTTCAGCCAGGTCACGATCTCGCGGTCCAGGAGTTCGAGCCCCGCGTCAGGCTCTGGGCTGATGGCTCAGAGCCTGGAGCCTGTTTCCGATTCTGTGTCTCCCTCTCTCTCTGCCCCTCCCCCGTTCATGCTCTGTCTCTCTCTGTCCGAAAAATAAATAAACGTTGAAAAAAAAAATTAAAAAAAAAAAAAAAAAAGGAGAATTACAGGCCAATATATATCCTGGATGAACCTAGATACAAACATCTCCACAAGATACTAGCAAATTGAATTCAACAGTACCTGAAAAGAATTATTCACACTAACCAAGTGGGATTTATTCCTGGGCTGCAGGGCTGGTTCAATATTCACAAATCAATCAACATGATACACCACATTAATATAAAAGAAAGGATAAGAACCAAATGATCTCGTCAATAGATGCCAAAGAGCATTTGATAAAATACAGCATCCATTCTTGATAAAAACTCTCAACAAAGTAGGTACAGAAAGAACAAACCTCAACATCATAAAAGCCATATACAAAAGACCCATAGCTAATATCTTCCTCAAGGGGGAAAAATAGAGAGCCTTTCCCCTATGCTCAGGAACAAGACAAAGATATCCACTCCCACCATTTCTATTAAACATAGTACTGGAAGTCTTAGCCCCAGTAATCAGACAAGAAAAAGAAAGAAAGAGCATACAAATCAGCAAGGAAGAAGCCAAACTTTCATTATTTGCAGGTGACATGATACTCTATGTAGAAAACCCAAAAGACTCCACCAAAAAATTATTAGAACTGGGGAACTGGGTAGTTAGTTGGGCATATGACTGTTGATTTCAGCTCAGGCCATGATCTCACAGATTGTGGGTTTGAGCCCCACACTGGACTCTGCGCTGACACACAGAGTCTGCTTGGGATTATCTCTCTCTCTGCCCCTCTCCTGATCACACTCTCGCTTGCTCTCTCTCTCAAAATAAATTAAAACATTAAAAAAAAATTTAAATGCTAGAACCAATATATGAATTCAGCAAAGCTGCAGAATATAAAATCAACATGCAGAAATCTGTTGCATTTCTATATACGAATAATGAAGCAGCAGAAAAAGAAATCAAGGAATCAATCCCATTTGCAATTGTACCAAAAACAAGAAGATATCTAGGAATAAATTTAGCTAAATTGGTAAAAGATCTATACTCTGAAAACCAAGAAAACTTGAGAAAGATACTGAAGAGGACACAAAGAAATGGAAAAAGCATTCCATGCTCATGGATTAGAAAAACAAACATTATTAAAAATGTCTATATTACCCAGGGGCGCCTGGGTGGCTCAGTCAGTTAAGCGTCTGACTTCGACTCAGGTCATGATCTCGCAGCTCTGAGTTCAAGCTCCACATTGGGCTCTGTGGTGACAGCTCAGAGCCTGGAACCTGCTTTGGATTCTGTGTCTCCCTCTCTCTGCCTCGTCCCCAGCTCACACTCTCTCTCTCTCTCTCTCTCACTCTCTCAAAAATAAATAAACATTAAAAAAAGAAGTCTATATTACCCAAAGCAATCAACACATTTAATCCAATCCCTATGAAAATATCATGAGCATTCTTCAAGAGCCAGAACAAACAATCAATGGAACAGAATATAGTCCAGAAATAGACCCACAAATATAATAGCAACTGATAGTCAATAAAGATGCCAATATAATTCAACAAGGGAAAGGACAGTCTTGTCAGCAAATAATATTAGAACAAATTCATCTTCATGTGGAAAAAATAAAACTGACCCTTACCTCGTATCAATCATAAACTTAATTTGAAATGGATCAGATACCTAAATATAAAGGCAAAAACTATAAGAAGAAAATACAGGTAAAAAAATCTTCACAACCCTGGTGTATGGAAGAACTGCTTACATAGGATGCTAAAAGCAACACCATTAAAGGACAACGTGATAACTGAATTTCATCAAAACTAAAAACTTCAACTCTTCTAGAGACAATATTAAGGAAAAAAAAGAAAGCCACAAACTAGGAGAAAAATATTTGCAATTCAGATATCTCATAAAGAATTGGTATCTGAACATACTGAGAACTGTTACAAGTCAATAATAAGAAAAACAATTTTCACAAATGGGCAAAGATTTGAACACTGATAATAGAAATGACCAGTAAGCATCAACAATAGCCAGAGTATGGAAAAAGCCTAAATGTCCATCAATGGATGAACGGATAAAGATGTGGTATATATATACAATGGAGTATTACTCAGCAATCAAAAAGAATGAGATCTTGCCATTTGCAACTACGTGAATGGAACTGGAGGGTATTATGATAAGTGAAATTAGAGAAAGATAAAAATCATATGACTCTACTCATATGAGGACTTTAAGAGACAAAACAGATGAATATAAGGGAAGGGAAACAAAAATAATATAAAAACAAGGAGGGGGACAAAACAGAAGAGACTCATAAATATGGAGAACAAACTGAGGGTTATGGGAGGGGTCATGGGAGGGGAGATGGGCTAAGTGGGTAAGGGGCACTAAGGAATCTACTCCTGAAATCATTGTTGCACTATATGTTAACTAATTTAGATGTAAATTAAAAAATAAAATAAAATAAAATCACGGGAAAAAAAAAAAATGACCAGTAAGCACATGAAAAGATGCTCAAATCTCTAGCTATCGGAGAAATACAAAAAAAAAAAAAAAAAAAAAAAAAAAAAAACAATGAAAAACCCTACAATGAGATACCACCATATCCATATAAAATGGCTAAAGACTGACAATAACATATATTAGCAAGGATGTAGGACAAGTGGAACTCTCATACACTGCTGGGTAGCAATGATGATGGGTACAAACATTTTGGAAAACAGTGTGCCAGTTTTTTTTTTTTTTAAGTTAAACATATGCTTTCCATATAACCCAGCAATTCCACTCCCAGTTATTTATCCAAGAAAAATGAAAATACATGTTCACATGAAGTACATGTTTCATAGCAACTTTATTCATAAAAACCTTACTCAAATAATCGAAAACTAGAAACAATTCAAAATCCATCAACAGATAACTGGATAAACCAACTGGGGTGTATAATGCTACTTAGCAATAAAAAGGAATATGCAACAGCATAGGTAAATCTCAAAAACATTATGCTGAACAAAAGAAGCTAGGCACAAAATATACATACTATATCATTCCATTTATATGAAACTTGAAAAAAGATTAATCTATAGTGATTGAAAGTAGGTAAGTGGTACCCTGTAGCTATAATCAGTAGTTGGGATTTACTGGAGTAGTGCACAAGGACCTTTTTGAAGTAATGGAAATGTTCCATATCTTGATTGTGATAATTATGCAGGTACATAAGTTTGTCAAAACTCATCAAAACATAATGTTAGAATGAGTATATTTTATTATATGAAAAACTTTTTAAAAATTTTTAAAGAGCTTGTTCTTAAGTGTTTTGCAAACTTCACAGCCCTTTGAAGTTATTCTTTGTATTTCTGGAAAATGTACTGTCAGATTAACTTTCTGTATAAGATCCTTTAGCCCAATTTTTTCAGATCTGAGGCCCTGAATAAAAGACCACATATAATAAAGATGAGAAATCAGAGTATTTACATGAAAGAGTAAGTTGGTGGCCTGGGTATTGGAGGGATCTTAAAAAAAAAAAAAAATGCTACTTCACTAAAACATTTTTTAAAAGAGATACTGATGAAGTTGGTCTCTGTACCACATATTGGGAGACTGATAGAGGTTATACCTAGAAATGGAATTAACAAGTCACAAGATATATGATTCTTCAACTTTGTCAGATACTGCCAAACTGCTCTCCTGGGCTGTTTCTATTTATACTCCCTCTAAATCCCTTTAAAATAGTTTATATGCTTTGTCTTCAATTTCTCTTATTCACCTCAGTCTATTACAATCATTTTTCTATTCTCTTCCAGTCCACTGAAACTGCTTTTACCAAGGTCACCAAATACCTCTCCATTTCAAAATTCAACAAACTCCTTTCAGTTTTAATCCCTCTTAACCACTCAAGTCTCCCTGTGCTTCATTTCACAATAACACTATTTCATGATAACTCCTTAACCTGAGGAGCCAAAAGATAATCCATGCTTCTCAAACTTTTCTCAAATCATCTCTGATGGAAGAAAGTGAACTTAGCAGAACCTCAAATGAAGACATGCCAAATATAAAATGTCATATTTTATTTTATCTTTTAAAAAAAGTGTATTTTGAATTCTATTCCATAATATATTCCTGTTTAACTTTAAAATGTTTATAATCATTAACACTGAAATCAACTACTGGTACATAATGCTTCACATTTATAATGTGACTTTGTATGCTAGTGCCAAACAAAAGCCATATATCCCTTAAGATATGTGTAACTCTAGTTAAAGAAAGATAAATGATGTGCTTAAAACTGTGAAGCCTAGATTTCAAATTCTTACTCCAAAGTCCATGTGCTTTGCCCTATACTAACAGTCTTAGTTGGCGCATATTTCTTTCCTCTGAGACTTGGATTTTAACAATCACAAAGGACTTGTGAGAGCTGGAAAAGGAGAACAGAGTCCTTCTTGAATGAAACTGGGATCATACAAGAACTGAGCATCACTGAATGTTCAGCTTGCTTGCGTTCTGGAAACAGGAAGAAAGAAAACAAAGATAAGAGGGAGGGAAAGATGGGGTGCCTGGGTGGCTCAGTAGATTAAGCAACCGACTGACTTGTGATTTCTGCTTATGTCATGATCTCACACTCTGTGAGATCAAGCCCCGCATCAGGCTCTCTGCTGACAGTCTGGAGCCTGCTTTGGATTCTCTTTCTCTGTCCCTCCACTGTTCACGTGCACTCTCATGCTTTCTCTCTCAAAAATACATAAACAGTTTTTTAAAAGAGCGGGGGAAAGAGACAAGAGAAAGAGGAAGAAAGTTAACATAATGCTCTCAAAAAGGAAAAAAATTAATAGACCAGACATGGAAAAATTAGTAACTATATACTATATTTGAAACATCATAGGGGCACCTGGGCGGCTCAGCCGGTTAAGTGTCCGACTTCGGCTCAGGTCATGATCTCACAGTCCGTGAGTTCGAGCCCCGCGTCGGGCTCTGTGCTGACAGCTCAGAGCCTGGAGCCTGCTTCAGATTCTGTGTCTCCCTCTCTCTCTGACCCTCCCCCATTCATGCTCTGTCTCTCTCTGTCTCAAAAATAAATAAACATTAAAAAAAAAATTTAAGAAACATCATAAGCATATGTGTAGATATATGTAGACTCCTTACACCTCCAAAATAAAGAATATATTTACTTTTCATACATACAAATAATTATAAAATCTCATCAATACTAGTAGAGAAATGAAGTCTCAACAAACACCATAGAATACCACACACACTGTCTAAAATGCTGTTAAAGAAAAAATTTTTAAAGATTTTTTTAACGTTTGAAATTTTAAAACACGCTTGTCAAATAAGAAACTGTAGTGTAAGTTAAGAGGAATGTAAATTGGATGACAATAATATACACAAAAACATGTGATATGAGACACAGCAATGTAAAACAATGTGTTGTGAGGAACAACAAAACCAAAAAGTTGGTCCTCAGAAAAGGATAACATACAAAAACCTCTGACAAGACTGATCAAAAAAGAAGAGAGGAACTTTCTCCTTGACTATGACATAAGAACTGATTCTAGACTAGCCTTCCGGGCATAAAAGCCATAAACCTGACAAAATACATGAGGCAAACACTTTCGGGCACTGGCCGACAGAGTGTAAGACTGATCATGAGAAGAGACAAACTGATAAAGTGACTCACACATTTACCCTCACTTCTGTCTCAGGACAACTTCTCAAGCAGGGAGCTAGAACTGAAACTGAGGTAGCAGAGACTGGTATTGGTGAATCTAAATAGACTTGACCAGGGTAAGGTATCAAAGAGGAGGAAACTGGGCATGTTCTGGGGGTCCAGGAGGAGACTCCAGATATCTATATGGTACCACAAGTCCTTGGCTTAGGGCTAGCCTGCACATGTCAAGAGGGAGACTACTGTGACTTAGTACAGAGTGGCTTTTGGTGGATTGCGATACCATCAGAGATACCACAGGGTGACCAATGCTGGGGGCATTTACTTTCTGTTTCTCTTACAGAACTCACTATTTTTATACTTACATCATAGTTTTCTGTGTGCTTATTTTACTTTTGGGGAGCTATTCTCTTTGAAAAGAGAAATCATATTTATTAGTATCTTTGTATAGGCCAAAGCACTGATTATCCAAAACAGCCAATGCAAATCTCCTGACTATATAAATACTACAGGAAAAGAGTGAAGTAAAGAAAAAATAATTACTGCCAAATTTTCCCTGAATATTCTGTCAATTCATTTTTTTATATCTAAGAAAAGAAAAACTATAGTAGCTACTCAGAAACAAATGACAAGCCATTCAAAATTCAGTGTAAGGGATGTCTAGGTGGCTCAGCAGGTCCTAATCTCACAGTTCATGAGTTTGACCCCCGCATTAGGCTCACTGCTATCAGCGGGGAGCCCACCTCGGATCCTCTGTCCCTCTCTCTCTCTGCCCCTCCCCAGCTCAGTAGTGCGCTCTCTTTCTCTCTCTCAAAAATAAATAAACATTTTTAAAAAATCAGTATAAATCTAAACGGAACTTAGGCAAAAGTATGCATTAAAAATGCACATTCTATTTACAAGTAGGTGGATAACAAGGGCACCCGGGTGGCTCAGTGGATTAAGCATCTGGCTTTGGCTCACGTCGTGATGTCACGGTCCATGAGTTCAAACCCTGCATCAGGCTCCATGCTGATAGCTTAGAGCCTGGAGCCTCCTTCAGATTCTGTGTCTCCCTCTTCCTCTGCCCCTCTCCTGCTCCTGCTCTGCCTTTCTCTCAAAAATAAATAAACATAGGGGCGCCTGGGTGGCTCAGTCAGTTAAGCATCCGACTTCGGCTCAGGTCACGATCTCGCGATATGTGAGTTCGAGCCCCGCGTCGGGCTCTGTGCTGACTGCTCAGAGCCTGGAGCCTGTTTCAGATTCTGTGTCTCCTTCTCTCTCTGACCCTCCCCCGTTCATGCTCTGTCTCTCTCTGTCTCAAAAATAAATAAAAGTTAAAAAAAAATTTTTTTTAAATAAATAAAATAAATAAACATAAACAAATTTTTAAAAATATTAAGTTGGTGGATAATAGGAAAATGCTGGGAAATATTATGAGACAAGTTTAATACTGTACTTTATTGCCATACTGCAATACGGTGTTTAAATATTATAATAAAGAACTATATATCCAGCAATAATTGTAAGAAAAATTCCTTTTTACTCCACAAATTAGGACTTCAACAAAAACTGATGTTTGTAATTTAAAAAATTCAACAGACACCAGCAGTACTTATTCTAATAAATCCACAATACACGTTCATTTTCTCTAAAGATTAAAGTTAGAAAATTTCAGAAATTATACAGCTCCCCATACTCCTTCATGATAAAAACACTCAACAAACTAGGAATAGAAGGGAACTAACTTCCTCAATCTAAAAGCAGGCACCAATAAAAGATCCATAGTTAATATCATACTTAATATGATAAAGACTTAAGATAGTGAAAGACTAACTGGCTTCTTCTTAAAATCAGGAAAAAGAAAAGGATCTTCATTCTATTTCAATTAAACATTGTACTAGAGGTTCTATCCAGGGCAACTGCACAAGAAAATTAGATAGAAGACATGCAGACTGAAAAAAAAAAAAAGAAGTAAAACTATCCTCTATTTGCAGATGACATGATCTTGAATATACAAAACCCTAAGGAATCCACACCAAAAAAAACCCCCATAAAACCTACTGGAGTTAACAAACAAGTTTATTAGCAAGGTTATAGAATGAAAGATCAAAAATCAATTTTATTTCTACATGTTTGCAATGTACAATTCCACTTACTATAGCATCAAACAGAATAAAACACTTATGAATAAATTTAACAAAAGGATATGTATGACTCATACATTGAAAGCATCATGAAAAAAATACTTTAAAAGACCTAATAAATGTAAAGACATCTGTGTTGATTGTTTGAAAGCCTTAAAAGTGTTAAGACAACAATACTCCCAAACTTATTTGCAGATTCAAGGCAATCTCTATGAAAATATGATCTGGCCTTCTTTGCAGAAATTATGAAGTTAAACCTAAAATTTATATGGAAATGCAAATGACCTAGTATGGTCAAAACAATCCTTAGAAAGAACAAACTCAGAGGATTCACACTTCTCAATATCAAAACTAACTACAATGCTAAAATAATTAAGATAATGTGGTACTAGCAGAAGGATAAGTAAATAGATGAAGGGAACAAAAGTGAGAATCCAGAAAAATACCCTCACATTTACAATTGATTTTCAGCAAGGGGACCAAGATAATTCAATGGGGGGAAAGAACAGTCTTTTCAATACATAATACTAGGATGAATAGATACCCACAGAATCTTCAAGAATGTAAAGCTACGTAGCCACAGAATGTAAAAGAATGAAGTTTAATTGAATCCTTTCTCATACCATACCCAAAAATTATTTCAAAATACATCACAGAGCTAAATTAGAGCTAAAACTATATAACTTGTAGAAGAAAACATAGAGATAACCTTTTTGACCTTGGATTTGGCAACAGTGTCTTAGATATGACATCAAGACATATACAACAAAAGAGAAAATACGTAAATTTGACTTCATCAAATTTTAGAAATTTGCACTTCCAAAAACAAGAAAGTGAAAGGACAACCCACAGAATGGGAGAAAATATCTATAAATCAGAAATCTAGTAAGGGTCTAGGGTCCAAAATATATGAGGAATTCTTACAACTCAACATTAAAAAGACAAATGACACATTAAAAAATGGGCAAATGATCTGAATAGACATTTTTCCAAAGATATACAAACAAACACATGAAAAGATGTTCAATACCATTAGTCATCAGTCATCACAACCACTAGAATGGCTCTAATAAAAAAGACAAGCATTGATGATGGTATGTGAAATTAGAATTTTCATACTTTGCTGGTGGGAATGAAAAATGATGAAGCCACCATGGAAAACTGTCTGTTAGCTCCTCAAAGGTTAAACACAGCATTACTATATTATCTAGTCCATTTCTATATTACACCCAAAAGAAATGAAACACATATCCACACAAAAAACTACGTGAATGCTCACAGCTCATTATTCCTATTAGCCAAAAAAATAAAACCCAAATATTCATCAACCAATGGATAAACAGAATGTGGTATATCCATACAATGGACTATTATTTGGCAATAAAAAGGAATAACATACTAATGCATACTACAACATGGATGAACCTCAAAAACATGGTAAGTGAAAGAAATAAGTCACAAGGACACATTGTATGATAGTAATCACATGAAATGTCAAATAGGCAAATTTATAGAGACAGAGAGTAGATCAGTGGTTGCCTACATTTGGAGGGACTGAGGGAAAATGTGAAGTAACTGGTAATGTGCATGATGTTTCTTTTTTGGAGTGATGAAAATGTTTTAATACTGATTGTGGTGACAGCTGCACAGTTCTGTGAATATATAAAAAAACACTAAAATGTACACTTAAATGGATGAATTTTACAGTATGTAACATATATCTCAATAAGCTGTTACAAAAAAATACATACAGCTCAAAATGTTGAGGACTGGAAGAGGACACATATGAAGAGATTTTGCCTCAGATATTTGAAGTACTTGAATTATAGCCACAGATCACCTCCATAGTAGGACTACTGAAACAAAAATAAACTATCCCTATAGTGACTTGGTTCTTTCTAAGATATAAATTTATTTAATATATACTGTCTTCCTTTTAAGAATCCAATAGGTAAGTTTTTACCCAAAAATACCTAGGCTGAGAGTTAGCTATATAAAATTCCTCTACATTTAAATAATACTCATATTTTTAAACCAACTGTCTACTTTTGAATAGGGAACAATATTTAATAATGGTAAGAGTAACAATAATCAGAATTAGACTCATGATACAGCTGCCAATAAAATTCATAAGATACGTCCCAGTAATAGAAAGACATGCACCATCTCCAATCCTCTCAACAATCGTATAATGAAGATGAGGAAATCAGGATTCAGAGACATTAAGTGACTTGCCTATTCAGGAATTAGATAGCAAAGCTAGGATTTGAACTTAAGATTGCCTGTCTCCAAAACCTGTGATCTTACACCACACTACCTCCTATCTTCAAGACAGAATAAAGCTTCCAGAAAGGCAATAATAATACAAGAGACTACACACAAATATGCCCCACTATAAAATTTTGAAATGTTAAAACTTTAAGGAACCTCAGAGAACATCTAAGTATCCCATTTTACAAATGAGACATTGCTGTCTGCACTCTGATCAGCTATAGCTATTTCCACTATTCTGGCCTCCAACATTTATTAGACTATCTGCAAATCTTTCATGATAGCCTCAGCATAAATCAAATGTGGAATCATCCAGGAGCTATGTTTCAAACAGTCATGGATGCGCTGAATAAACAACCCAAAATTTACCTTTTTAGACTGTAACAACAGTAAAAAGTAAATGTTCCTGTTACTTGCCTAGTATGCAGAATTCTGGTTATAAAGCATTTGTAATATGGATTTATAGCTACTTTGAATTCTTACCTTTGTGGCCACAAGAAACATGGTATAAAGGAACATAAGATTATGCCTTGATACTGCCAGATGTTTGGTGTGCTGGAATGTGAAGATAACTGACCCCAGTAGGGTTACCTTGGCAGGGCTGAAAATAAAATGCATTTTAAGTCAGTAAGTAATAAACATACATGATCCATCTCTAGATTTCTCAAAGAGTACTCTGAAAAATATTAATTTAATATACCCATGAGTTAGTAATAGATGAAAAAGAGTTCTATGAATATACTTCTCAAGTTTTACAAGTGCTACATTATATAAAGTATAATTTCACTCTGATAAAGTATCAGAGATCTTAGAATGTTCACACATATTGTGACTGATAAAAAGAGTTCATTTCTATTTACAGTACTTCTGAAACACATTTGACCATATACTACTTTTTTACGAAGATATGAAAGTCCCATGTTCCACAGTATGACTTAGAAAAAAGCAGATTAGTCCTTATAGTGCTAAAAAGCTCCTTCAGTCAGGTGGGAGAAGGAAAAAAGCAAGCCCTGATTTACATAGTATCTTCCCATTTCCATGGTGTAGATACTCCCATCGCAGTCAATTTCAGGCTGCTGTGCAGAATGGAGAAGAGATAGACACACACAACCAGCTCTCATACAACAGTATAAGCCACATCCAGCACAATTACTTGGGTAACTCCAGCACAAAGCATTACTTTCATATTATATATTTGCCACACATTTAAAGTATATCTCAGTAACAGATCATTATTTAGCTTATGTTTACAACTAGAGAAATATAAATGATAAACTCTTAGAATGCCATACTGCAAAATATGGCAAATTTAAAAGTCACTATAAGCCATTTTATGAAAAATTACCTATTTATTTATTACCAGCTAAGGACTGAGTTCAAAATAGGGTTAGGTTTGGGCAACAGGGCTTTAGACCTTGCTTAACAATTGACTGGGCAGCATTAATGTTCTGGAACAATGGTCTCTCAAACTTTTTTTTTAATTTTGTTTTAATATTTATTTATTTTTGAGAGAGAGCGAGCGAGCAAGTGAGGGAGGGGCAGAGAGAGAGGAAGACACAGAATCTGAAGCAGGCTCCAGGCTCCCAGCTGTCAGCACAGAGCCCAACATGGGGCTCGAACTCATGGACCACAAGATCATGACCTGAGCCAAAGTTGGACACTTAACTGACTGAAACCACCAGGCCACCTGGTCTCTAAAACTTATTAACTGCACATCCCTACTGGTTAAAAAAAGGGGGTTTTATGACACTCCCTAATACATGTTTATCAGTTAATTTATAAATTAAATATAATGTATTAAAAATGTACACCAAACTATTTATTTATCAAATGGACATTTTTAAAGGATGAGGTAAAAGGAATTACTTTTATCTTTTTTTTTTTTTAATTTTTTTTTTTCAACGTTTATTTATTTTTGGGACAGAGAGAGACAGAGCATGAACGGGGCAGGGGCAGAGAGAAAGGGAGACACAGAATCGGAAACAGGCTCCAGGCTCTGAGCCATCAGCCCAGAGCCCGACGCGGGGCTCGAACTCACGGACCGCGAGATCGTGACCTGGCTGAAGTCGGACGCTTAACCGACTGCGCCACCCAGGCGCCCCAGGAATTACTTTTATCTTAATGTCATTTTACTAATCTTTGTTTCTAATAGTTTAGATTCTGTACCACAGTGCCCCATCATGGGTATCCTCTGAGCACACTCACATTCCATTTTGGATTGCATTCCCTTACAGCATAAATTCAGAAGCACTGAATTTGAAAAGCAATGATTTTGTAGACAATAAAATGGGGCAGGGGATTGGAGAAGGGCTGAGATTTAGGAAAATGTCAATGAGACTGGTTTGGAAGATCAGGATGCATTTAAAAAGTATTCTTGTATTAGTTTCCTATGAAACTAGAAAATGAGCTTATCTGCATCCAAAATACAATAGTGGGATAGGTATAGGGTAATAATTAGAGACATTCCAACTCCAAAAGGGAGAAAATGAAAGGAAAGGAAGAAAGAAGTCACTGGTCCTATGCAATTTCAAAATTCAGCAGAGCCAATTCAATTAGGTTTCAAGGTTTCAAAGCCTGGGAATAATGCTGTGACATCAGGCTCCACCATCTGAGTCCTCAATTCGAACTTCTGCACTTATGGCTCTGGATTTTGCACCTGGACTCCAGCCTACGGGTCTGACCTCAGGGCTCTAGGCTCACGGCTCTCAGTGTTTGCTTCTGCAGCACATATACTAAAATAGGCCCATGGCTCCCAGCTGAAATCCATTCTTCCTTTTCCTTGAAGGGTAACACATGTTTGCAGCTGAACAGTTTTATCAAGCCTGTTTCCCGCCTATAGAATTTTCGGAGCTGACAGCCTTCTTTTATTTCATCTTATCTCTGTCCTTCTCAGTGCAAGCTGGCGGTGTTTCTACTATACAATGTTTTCAAAAACCTTGTGGGTCTCCAGCATATGACACAGGGATCCATGCCATTAGTTAAGATGGTCCTCCACATACCTTTCCTGGATAATCTCATGTCTATTCCTGGCTTGTGTTGTGTTGGCTGAATGGATCCATGAGTCACACACCTAATTTCTTTAACACTAGCAAAAGTTTTCCAGACAGACTCTTTGCCTTCTCTCCACCACAGACTGTCCTAAAAGTCAATCTCTTAATTTTATCATCTTTTGCAATCTGGATAGGCTGAGAATTTTCCAAATTATTACAGTCTTGGTTTCTTTGTTCAGCAGTTCAACTCTTCTCTCACTTTACTATAAGCATCAAGAAGAAACCAGTCAGACCTTTAACACAACTTCAAAATCTCCTCAGCCAAATAGACAAGTTCACTGCTTACAAATTACACTTTCCACACAACTGTAGCACACAATTCAAGTAATTTTTCTGCCACTATATAACTGTATCACATCTCCTCCACTTTCCAATATCATGCTCATTTCCTTGAGTACTCACCAGCACCTTTAACGTTCATAATTCTACCAATGTTCTGTTTATGACAATATATGTATTCTCTAACATCATATAGGCTTTCTCTACTATGCAAAAGTATTTGGTAATAGATAATAGATATATACACACACATACACAAAATAGCATAATGAACTAATGATCAATCTCACTTGACCAACTGATCATTCATTCATTTATCTAATATTTATTGTCTACTCATAGATTTGTTGAAGAATACGTGCAGGTTACCTGGCCTGTTCAAGGATATAAGCAAAGGAGAAGGAGAGAATAGTAAGAAATGAAGTTAAAGCAAATACGGTATGAGGGAAAGGCAGATCTTGGAGGGTTTTACAGGCCATCTGGGGAGTCATTCCAAAGTTCTGAACAAAGGAGAAACAATTTGATTTTGGTTATAAAACACCAAGAAATGTTTTATGGAAGACATTTTGAGACTATACTCAAAAGGAGAAAAATTTCCCTTGAATATCACTAATGCCTTACTTATAACTTATCAATCAAGGCCTTGTTTGCTCCATTTATAACAATTATAGTTTATTTCCTCTAATCTTTCCTTATGTATAATTAAGCTCAACTCTCATTTTTAAAGCAACAGGGGATTGATTTGGATTGATAATGGATTGATTTGTTCCCATAAGCTTGACATTTTACTACCAGAACGTATAATTTGAAATCTGAGTGATATGGTAGTCATTAATGAAAATGACAAGAGCCTGCAACGGATTCATTTCCATCCACAGAAGTAGGTTCCTATGTAGTTCTCTCTTCATAAATATACACCATTCCCACAACCCTGTAACAATCCAAAAGTTTTTGTTTAGTTTTATTTTCTAAGGGGAAGAATCCCCAGAGAAAAGAATCAGTATTTATTTTAAAAACTACATCTGAGAGAGCAGACTTCTTGAAAGAACAAGTTTCCTGACTGTCTTCCATTATTATGACTGTTAATTTTTTTCAGCTCCATTGCCTCCACATTAAGAAATCTGGTAAGATCTAAAGATAAAAAGCTGGTCTCGGTCTAGTTTATACCAACTCACTAGGACATCTTCAGCCATTCATTAGCTTCTGGTTTCCAACCTCCTTTTACCAACTGCTCAAAATTCGTGATAATGCTACCACCTGCACCTAAAAATAAAATAAAACAAGAATATTTAGTCAAATTTTATGGAGAAAACATTTGAAACAAAGCTGTAATTCTATCTCCTGATGTAAAGTTCCAAGAAGATCCTCAAAATATAATTTTGAGGAGGGAGAAAAAGTTTCCTTGTACATTTATGGTACTGAGACAATTGCAATTCTTCCTGTTCATCAGCGTGGCAACTGTCTACTGCACCATAATTAAGGTTAAAAAATGAGGCCTCAAGCACAAAGATGTTCTTTGCCTGAAAAATAAAATTTTCTGCTTTATTATTTCCTTCCCTGATATCAGTTTTAGGTGCAGTACAATATAACAAGAGATTAGAGAAATTTATTCAATTTCTACATACAAAAGAACTCAACAATGAAGGTAAGTGATGTAAAGTGAAGAGGAACCCATAACCAAGCCTATTTACTATTTTTAGTTATTCAGGATGGAAAAAAACACAAAAAAGAAATTTCTTATATAATTTCTTTACATAATCTCTGAAGTAAATTTATTTATACTGGCACTATACTATACCTTAATTAACTATGAATCCCTCTGGTTCTGGACTACTAATCAAACCAATAGTAAAAATTTTATATAGTAAGATAGGCTCAAAATAATGGCTGATGACTAGTACTAGTGAAAATGCCAGTTATGAATTTACTTTACTAGCCAACAGAAAAAAAGACTTCCTACTTCCAAAACTACAGTTACTAAAGTATGTTGTCCTCATTAATGTAAATACAGAATTGTTCAGTAGCAGTAGTATATCAATAACAGATTATTTAAAAACACATATTGTTAATATTACCTCGGGCCCATCCAACAGCTATCATGACTATCCAGCCATTTTTGTAATAGTTATTTGCATGTGTGACTCCACCTACTATTTTCCAAGTTCTGGTCACTTCCTTCATTCCCGCAGCCAAGAGTTGAACAGGTAGGAAAGAATAGCCCTGGGAAACTAGGTCACATGGGCAAAAAAATGTAATATACCTGAAATGAAAATTTAAATGATTTAATATATAAATAAAATATAAATATTTATAATAAAAATATTTTAAGACACATTTTATAAATTTTAAATAAATGTTAATATATAAATGTTTTGATACATAAATGTAAGTACAAATTATTTAACAAATATTTAAATATATACTCAATTTAGTTGAGTAAGCTTGGATTTTAAACAATTAAATCAGAAGAACAACCCAGAATAGATGCAATAACAATGTGGCAAATGCAACAAACTGAATTATCCACATAAACAAGGAATTTGACCTAAGAAGACCACAGATTGAGTAGAGTCAATTTTTCTAATCATAGGAGGCATATGTAATAATCTGCCCAAAATACATGATCAAAGGGGAATTTCATCCTTTTTAGACTTCTGAATACTGTATGTATGCAAAAAGTATTTACGGAGTGCCTCATTTGTGCCTATACTCTTCTAGAAGGTAAGTGCTAAATCCACTAACAAAATGAAGGAAATGTACAATCGCTTTTAGGATAGGGACTTTTCTAGCTAGAGTGTCATTTTCTGGGAAAAGGAATTACAGAAGAGCCCTGCATTTCAACCCTATTAACATCTTCACCTGTGTCTTTTTGTGTTCTACATAAACTAAGACCTATGCAAAGAAAAGTCATAGCTCTCAAGGAGACAGATTTGTGTTGAGGAAAAATATTTTTTCATACAGGTGAAGGTATATGAAACTGTTCTTCAATTAAATTGTGATACTAGTTTAAGAATAACTCCTCAGGTAAATTACTTTTTGAAGCCTCATTTATTCTAAGCATCCATTCAAACAGTTTACCAATAATGTCAATTGGGAAACACACTAGTTTTTTCCTCCCATTCCTACAATACTCTCTGGCAGACAATTGTGTGCTTAAAGCAGAACATAATCTTCTTTCTAGCAGAGTGATACAGAAGACACCACGTGAATGAAGTATTATCTCTTTCAAAAGAAGTTGTTAGCCTTACCACAATTCATGATTCATAAAGTCAGAATTCCCAAAAGTATTCATGGAATGTGAAATTTTATAAATACTACTTCAGAGATTCAATGCAGGATGCAATGGTTTGTTCAGGCTGAAGCACCCTCTCTTCATCTCCACTTACCAATTCCTTCCTATTCTCCAAGGTCCCAGTCAAATACTACCATGTACATTGACTTTGGGAGTTTCATTTTAATATTCTCAGTTCAGACTAAATTCTGCTGGCTCTATACAACTAAAACAAATCAGTTCTTATGCCTCAATGTATCTCTTTATACATTTTTCTCTATAACATAAGTTACAATAGTCCTTAGATGGCAGTAATCATTCATTTTGTTACCCCCTCACCTAAAACTCAGCATGATGAAAAACAGCTCTAAATTAAACCATTTATTAGCAGTTAATCTGGAGACAAAATACAAAATATATCAAGTCAAAGAATTAGTTGATAATTAAAGAATTTGAGAGAAAGGAATAAATTATCTGAGGGTAATAAAAATCATTTTGAAACAACTCAATTTAAAAATTTTACATGTTCATGTATTTTGAGAGCCTCTATACACTTCTCTCATTAAATATAGAATAAGGGGGGGGGGGCGCCTCGTTAGCTCAGTCACTTAAGTGTCTGACTTTGGCCCGGGTCATGATCTCACAGTTTGTGGGTTCAAGCCCCGCATCGGGCTCTGTGCTAACAGCTCAGAGCCCGGAGCCTGCTTCAGATTCTGTGTCTCCCTCTCTCTCTGCCCCTCCCCCCCTCATGCTTTGTCTCTGTCTCTCAAAAATAAATAAACGTTGAAAAAAACTTTTTTAAATATAAAATAAGTTAGTCAGTTATGTATTGGAGGGAAAAATTACACTTAAGTAATTTTTAAAAACATTTTAAAATATAATAAAAATACTTTGGTATCCACCGCAGATCATATTAAGAAAGGGAAATTAGATTTCACTTTAGCAGGAATGAATGTTCCAAAGTAAACAACTCAAAGAAACAACAAAAGCTAAAAGAGAATACAAATGACCCCATTTTCATTCTCTACACCAAGACTATCTTTACAATAAGTTAAAAACCTCAACTACCAGCAACCTTGGACTTTTATATCCAACTATGTGACATTATGGTACATGGTCTAAAATCTGTAATTACTGCTGTTTTCAAATAAACAAGTCTTTATCCTATTTATTCAGATATTTCTAAAGTATACCTACAATAATCTAACATCTTAAACAAAAAACAGTTCTCATTTACAGTGTTAAATAGCCACAGGGTAAAAAAACAACTGATTGCTGTTCTCAGTAGATTCACAAGTAAACGTATCAGACCAATGGCTCCCTAAACAGCCATTCTTCCTCTATACTTTACTTGTAAAGTATCTAAAGAAAACATATTGGAAAAGAGGAATAAATGGAACATATCAGACAAGAAATAGAATGAGAAGGCAACTGATTTCTCAAACATTTTTAAGTCACATAAGTTGAAAGAGAGAGAAAAATAGTAAACAATAGAAGTTTAAAATAATAGAAGTTAGTCTAAATAGGATATAATAAGATGCCAAGCCATAAACAATTGAAAGATGAAAAGTAGAATTTAGGTTAATACCAAGAGCTTAGCAGAGAGAAGCTTCCCACAGTTAGTAAGAGAATTCTGTTTTCATTCTACTACTAATTCCACTCCTCTGACTACAAAAGACAGTTTTACTTAACTAAGCCAAAACAGAATGACAAACTAAATAAAGTTCATATTAGTCCAATATGACAGCTTTGCTCTTGCTCTTATTATTCCAACAAATTAATAAGTTTATGTATTTTGTGTATGCTTTGAAAAAGACAAAGAATTACCGACCTATAAAGCCATACCTTTTCTTATATTTTTTCTCAAAATAATGCAGTCTCAGTTATGCAAATGTGCAATATTTAATAGTTGATACTTGGAAGTTGAAGGAAATCAAACTGGGGCACAAAACCCAATACACAGAAAAATTACAAAATATTAATATCCCCAGAAACAGTTTTCAAAAAGAAAAATCCTATAAAGGTATATACATCTCTTCCAAACAATACTGTACTACGACATAACAAGTTATTGTTTCCCGTTGCCAGTAGATGGTGCTAATATCCACATGTGAGCACTGTGAGCTATTGTGCTAAATAAAGATGGCCTTTCCAATAAGGGCATTCACAGAATCCCGTAGTTTAGCTTGCTAGAGTTTGAAGTACATTCCAAACATCATTTCATCTCTCAAATTAAAATCAAATAAATCAAAGATTATAACATTTTTTCTCACTATTAAAACCTTAAAAAAGAAAACAGTAAAAAATATTGTCTTTAGACAAGTATCATTTTTTATATTTAAGAGTCTGAAAAGACAGAGATATTGCCTGTATTTCCAGAATCCAAAACAATAAGAGCCAACTAAAGACAGCCTAGATTTGAGTCCTGGCCCCAACTACTAGATATCTGTGACACCTTGGGCAAGTGACTTAACCCATCTTGCCTCAGTTACATCATCTGAAAAATGAGAATAAAATTGTACCTATCTCACAAGGTTCTTGTAAGGTTTAAAGGGGTAATATATACAAAGCAATAAGAAAAGTGTCTAGGACATAGTGAATACTACATCAGCAGCTGTTATTGTTTTACAGCCAATAAGAATGCTCATTAGCAGAATAAAATATAAATATTCATATAATAAATTATACAGCATGAGAAGGAATGAACGACCACATGAGTAAATACATGTAAATCTTAGTAACATAATGTTGAGTGAAAACAAAAAAATAAGTCCCAGAGAACTATATACAGTGCAATACCCCATTTTAAAATAGGGCCAAAAATAAGTAAAACTAAAAACTTACTGTGTAGATAATCATATGTATGATACGCTTTTTAGAAAAGTAAGATAAACAAACATAGAGGTTATATGTAGGAAAAGTGCAGAGAAATGGGATAGGGGAAAAGAAATATATGTAAATTATTGGTAAAGTCCAGTTCTTAGGTTGGGTGCAATACAACAGAAATGTAAAATAATTCACTACCATGAGAAATGATTTGCCATTATCTAGCAGAGTTTAAGAATCACTTTCCCTGTAACTCAATAAATCTACTCTTAAGCAAATACCAAGAGAAAACCTTGCTCATGTGCCAGTAAGTACATACAAGAATGTTCTTGACAACACTGTAATGGGGGGGAAAAGACTGGAAACAAGTCTCTGTCAACAGAGGAATAGATGAATAAACTATGACAGTTAATTCTAGTATGCTATACAGTGAAAATTAATAAATTACAACCATATACAATAAGATCGGATCTCAGGAACAGAGGCTGACCAAAAACAGCAAGTCACTAAAAAATACACACATATGGGGGCACCTGGGTGGCTCAGTCGGTTAAGCACCTGTCTTCAGCTCAGGTCATGATCTCACGGTTCGTGAGTTCAAGTCCCATGCGGAGCTCTCTGCTGTCAGCACAGAGCCTGCTTTGGATCCTCTGTACTCCTCTCTCTCTACACCTCACCTGTTTGTATGCTGTCTCTCTCTCTCTGTCAAAAATAAATATATTAAAAAGAATACAAACGTATAATTCCATATATAATACTTTCAAAAACTATAGTTTAGGGATATACACATATGCTAAAAGTACACAAAAAAGTAAAGGAATCATAAGCACAAAATTAAGGCTAATGGTTACCTCTGAGAAAGGAAGAAAGGAAACGGGATCAGGCAGGTGTTGGGGGGTTGCATACAAGGGACATTAAAACTAACAGCAAGGGTTTGGGGAAGATGGTGGCACCAGTGTCTGCACAGATTTAGAACTCTTCAAAACCCAACATAAAAACAGGGCAACTAGAAGGCAAAACCAAAATCCCATCTTCAACACTTAAAATAAAACTATGTGACAAGATATCCCTTCAAATCCCAAAATGCAAACGGGCAGAGACAATTCACCAACACCCACAAGACCTATATTGTTTGGCAGAAAGAAGAATGCAGTAGGTGGCAACTAATGGACCCAAGAACAAAACAACTCTAAAACAGTTCATGAGTATTCCCTAGAAAGCACAACAGGCCCATTTGGAAACAACAACAGCTGAAACTGGGAGATATTCTGGCATTCTCCAATACCAGGTGACACAAAGGATCCATAGTAAGAAGGTCTGAAGGGGATGAAGCAATTTAGTCCCCGTGAACTTGCAAAACTGATCCACCCAAGCTTTCCCCCAGAATAAGCCCCATGTGAAGAAAACACCGGTATGGAATCAAAACTGAGCAATACAGAGCAAAAGAAGAAAGAGAAGGTTCAGACCAAACTGGGGAAGGGGAAAAGACAGAAAATCTCAGAAAGCAGGTCCTCATCTTTTGAACACTATAAAAACAACAGAAGCAGGAGATCTATGAAGTCAGAAAATGTTTCCTGAATTCCACCTTATCCTAAAAGTTTAAGAAACCTAATTCAACATAAAATGCCCAATGGAAAAGTATCAAGGTCAAATCACACACAAGTTTATTATAAGAAAGAAAAGCAGAATAAATCCCTATAGACGATGAAAGCACTCAGGAAAATGTGTCCACCAAACAGATCAAAACTGTAACCCACTATTTCAAAACAAGCTAAAGACATGAAGAAAACTGATACAACACATAAAAGAAAAACATCAGATTTAGAAAAAGTGAGAACTGAAGATATAATCCTTCGGGGAAAAAAAATTTTTAAAGGAAAAGAAGGGGCGCCTGGGTGGTTCAGTCAGGCGTCCAACTTTGGCTCAGGGTCATGATCTCATAGTTTGCGAGTCTGAACCCCGTGTTGGGCTCTGTGCTAACAGCTCAGAGCCTGGAGCCTGTTTCAGATTCTGTGTGTGTCTCTCTCTCTGCCCCTCCCCTGCTCACACTCTGTCTCTCTCCCTCTCAAAAATAAATAAACATTAAAAAAAAATTTTTTTAAGGAAAAGAAATCACCTCATTAATGAAAACCAAACCAGAATGAAAACAAAGAGAAATAAATATAACACTACCTTCAAAGAAATAGAAAGGGAAAGGGAAAAACATTTTAAATTTAAAAAAAGATTTAAAAAGTCCACTGATTTAGAAAGACAAAGAGTCATATACCAATCATCGGAGTTCCTGAAGAAGAGTACAAATACTAAAACAACTTTGCCAATTAAAAAAAATGTGTACTTACTATAAAGAACATACCACACACCTAAAAATACTGACTCAGAATGACCCACACCAAGACTTACTTTATTTAAATTATTAGGCTTTAATGGAAAAAAATCTTTTGGGCATCTAGAAAAAAAGAATATATGACTTTTAAGGGAAAGAAAATTAAATGATCATCAGACTTTATCACATCAATGCTTTATGACACAAGAAAATAGAGTAACACTTTAAAATCCTCAAAGATACATAGTATGATCCTATTATTTTATATCCAGTAATACCTACTTTCAAGTACAAAAGAGACAAACACCAACATACCAAATTCAGTGATGAATCTCCTAGAGAATCAACTTCAAACAACCAAAATTACTAGAGAGACACAGACATAAGGACTGGTAAAAAGCATTAAACATACAATTAGCTGTAAAACTAAGACTGAATGAAGAGTAAGAAGGGAAGAGTAATAGCATGTAATAATTATAACTATGACAATATAGAATAGTACATCTATTTTTAAAATGGGAATAGAGAAGTATATATGCAAAAATATATATATTTTCAGTAATCACATCACTGGTAGTATTAGTACCGTTACGCCAAAGTTATTGTGTATTATGTGTATAATACAGAGTAAAATCAATGAGTAACATTGGAGTATTCTAATTCTATTATGTCTTGTGCCCTCAAGAAACAAAATTCTTAGTGTGGAAAAAAGGAGATATATATGTAACAGAGAAAAGTTTAATAAAGGCTCTTGAATTTAAATTAGAAATATCAATATGAACTCGAGTAATTTTATCCTTATTTTTCTTAGCTCTGTCCACTGAGAAAGCTTAGAAACAGTAATCAATCCAATAACAATGACTATTTCTACCTCAAATTGTGGTCTTGAAATGCCATTTCTCACTAAGAGACACTAGAGCTCCTTAGAGAAATAAGTGATTCCAAAAGAAAAGTAGAAGATCAATCAACCTAATATTAAGTAGCAAGGAGCTAATCAGTCTGATGAGCCATGTGAAGAAGCTCCCACCAGCCAAAGATGAAATAATCTAAGCCTCAATAATGACAACTACAATTTATTGAAACCTATGAAATACGCTTAAATCCATGAGTTCATAATTACCCAAAAAACAAAAAGCAAAAAAAACTAGTTACCTTTGGAGGATGACAGGGGACCAATTATCATGAAAACTGACAGATAAAGAATCAAGGATTTATCATGAATACTACAACTGAGTAACTAAATAATAGATTAGTGGGAAATATCTATTTATAATACTATTCCATCTAATACACAAGAGGATAGAATTAGACTATTACCATTCTGCATGTCCCAATTATTTAAAACAGTCATTAAGTGTAAGAGGTCTAATGTCAACAAAAGAGAAAGCAAATCAAGTATTTTGGGCCTCTTATGATCTTGCCAAAGAGATCTAACCTAAATCAGATTTGTATTCTGGATCAATCTACCAATTTTCAGGAAACACAGAGAATACAGGAATGTAATGATCTGTACCATCAGTATGCAATCAGCACATTCCAGACTTTAGAAAACTCTGCATGCCAAATGGCATGGTTCTTCAAGAAATAAATTATAAGGAAAAAAAAAGGAATGGAGAGGGAATCTATAAAACAAAAGTGACTTAAGAGACCTCAAATATTTTAATAGGCAAGACTAAATTATAGTGTCTATGGATGAAGATTTGGATGACAAAATTATAAAAATATACAAGGAAGTGATTACCATAAAAGTCAGGACAATGGTGTTCTATTGTAATGGTTATATAAGGTGGGAAAATCATGGTGATTAGAACATGGGACACACATAAGAGACTTCTAGAATGGACGGATAGCAAAGCCTCATTTCTTGACTTGGCTAGTGGTTTCAAGGTTATACTTTATAATAATTCATTAGGCCAAATATTTGTTTTTTGTGGTGTTGAAGTCAGACCCTGCCATTCACCAATTCTCTAAGCCTCAATTTCTTCCAATATAAAATTGGGATAATAAAAGATTCGAGGTTAAACAAATAATTAAATATTATTCTATTAATTCACTATATAAAAATGCATTTCTTACTTTCCATTTCTAACACACCTTTTCATTTAATCCAAGAAAGCATACATTTATAGGCAAGTAATTTTTTTAAAGGTTTATATTTTTTTATTTTTATATTTTTTAAATTTTTCAAATGTTTTATTTATTTTTGAGAGAGATGGAGAGAGAGCAGGGGAGGGGCAGAGACAGGGAGACACAGAATCTGAAGCAGGCTCCAGGCTCCGAGCTGTCAGCACAGAGCTGGGTCAAGGGACTTGAACTCACAAACCGTGAGAGCATGACCTGAGCCAAACTCAGATACTTAACCAAGTGAGCCACCCAGGTGCCCATGGGACATACATATATTTTTAATGATAGAATATTAAAGGAAAAGCATCTAAAAGGGGGGGGGGGCATAAAGACCGAAGCCAGATGGCCCATGAAGAGAGAAGGATTTCAAGACTCGTGACTTCAAAATCTGTTGCCAGGTTAGCGGTTACTCCCTGCAAGAGCTATCAGAAGGTGTAAATCCAGGAGTGGCGAGCCCGGCATCACCAGGATCAATACTCTCCTACAACTGTAATCAGACTCCCCACAAATGTCAAGGTTTATTTATTTTTGAGACTGCACGAGCAGGGGAGGAGCAGAAACAGACATAGACAGACTCAAAAGCAGGCTCCAGGCTCTGAGCTGTCAACACAGAGTCCGATGTGGGGCTTGAACTCACAAACTGTGAGATCACGACCTGAGCTGAAGTTGGACGCTCAACCAACTGAGCCACCCAGGCACCCCAGACAAGTAAGTTTATTTCATTTAAGGGATCAAAAAATCAAGATCTGTACTTCCTTGCTACTCAATTACAGAAATGCCTTATAATATAACAATACACAGCAGTCCATTTCTTTAGCAATATATTTACTGAACCAAGAAAAGTAATTATCATATAGTTTACAAAACAAAGTCTCTGCTCTGAGAAGCTATTATTTTAGTGGAATGAGACAGACCAACATAAAAAGAAATAAACAGATAATATGTCAGATAATAATTAGTCTAAGGAGAAAAATAAAGAAGGATGATGTGGTTTAGTTAGTTAAGCATCTGACTTCTGCTCAGGTCATAACCTCATAGTTCGTGGATTCGAGCCTTACATTGGGCTCTGCACTGTGAGTGCAGAGTGTGCTTGGGATTCTCTCTCCCCCTCAAAATAAATAAATAATTTAGGAAGGAAGGAAGGAAGGAAGGAAGGAAGGAAGGAAGGAAGGAAGGAAGGAAGGAAGGAAGGAGGATATGATAGTCAAGAGAGAGGAGGTGTTATTTCAGTCAGGGAAGCCTCTCTGAAAAAGAAAATATGAGCCTTCCAGGGAAATAGCATTACAAAGAGAAGACTGCAAGCACAAAGGCACTGAGGTAGAAAAACACCTTGTGTTCAAGAAATGGCATAGCCAATGTGGCTAGAACAGACTGAACAGGAGGACTATGGAAAGATTACATCAGAAAGAATGAAAGAGAAGATTATAGAGTTTTATGGGCCATGGTAGTTTTAGATTTTGTTCTTTTTTTTTTTCTTTGGTAGAGAGAAAGGGAGTGTGTGCAAGCAGGGAAAAGGGGCAGAGGGAAAGGGAGAGAAAGGGAGAGAAAGGGAGAGAAAGGGAGAGAAAGAGAGAAAGAGAGAGAATTTTAAGCAGACTCTATGCTTAGTGTAGTGCTTAACACAGGGCTCCATCCCATGACCCTGGGATCATGACCTGAGCCAAAATCAAAAGTGGAACACTCAACAAACTGAGCCACCCAGGTCCCCCAGATTTTGTTCTTAATCGGATAAGAAACTACTGAGCATAAGAGCAATATGTTCTAACTTATTTTTAAATAATCATTTTGTCCATGCAAGAAAGAATGGTGGTTAGTACACAGGAGCAGAAGTGGAAGTGACAGTAAGAGTCAGATTCTGGATATCCTACTTTTTATATAGCTTTAACATCTTCACACATTAAAAAATTGTAATAAATGCTATGCCAATATATTTTTAAAATATTGTTATAGAAATAAAAGTCCTTGAGAAAGCCTTTTAAAACATATAGCAATATCCTCTAGGTCCATCCATGTTGTTGTAAATGACAATATCTCATTCTTTTTTACAGCTAATATTCCACTATATATATATGGCATATCTTCTTTATCCACCCATCTATGGATGGACACTTCAATTGCTTCCACATCTTGGCTATTATAAATAATGCTGCAATAAACATAAAAATGGATGTATCTTTTTGTTTTCTTTGGGTAAATATACCTGATAGTGGAATTGCTAGATCATATGGTAATTCTATTTTTAATTTTTTGAAGAACCCCCATACTGTTTTCCACAGTGGCTGCACCAATTTGCATTCCTACCAAAAGTGCATGAGGGTTCCTTTTTCTTCACATCCTTGCCAGCACTTGTTTCTTGTGTTTTTCATTTTAGACATTCTGACAGCACGAAGTGATATCTCATTATAGTTTTGATTTGCATTTCCCTGATAATTAGTGATGTTAAACATGGACCTAGATGGTATAAAGCTAAATAAATAAGTCAGCCAAAGAAAGACAAATACATCACGGTTTCACTTATATGTAGAATTTAAGAAACAAAACAAAGGGGGGGAAAAAAAAGAGAGATAAACAGGGTACCTGGGTGGCTCAGTCCGTTAAGCATCTGACTTCGGTTCAGGTCATGATCTCACAATTTGTGAGTTTGAGTCCCACATCAGGTGAGCTTGAGCCCCGCTTCAGGTGAGTACAAGCCCTACTTTGGGTGAGCCCCACTTCTTTCTTTCCCCCCTCTCTCCCTCCCCCCCCCACCCCTTGTGGGGCTCTCTCTCTGTCCCTCGCCCACTTGCACTCTCTCTCTCTCTCTCAAAAAAAAAAAAAAAAAGGAGAACAAAAACTCTTTAATACAGAGAACAAACTGCTGATTGCCAAATGGCAGGTGGTAGGGAGATGGGTGAAATAGGCGAATGGGATTAAGAGTACACTTATCTTAATGAGCAATGAGTAATGTAGAGAATTGTTGAAACATTATATTGTGCCCCTAAAATTAATATAACACTGTATGTTCACCGTACTTCAATTTAAAAAAAAAAGAAAAAAAAAACTCATAGAAGTGAAAGACTATACTTTAAGAGATGGTTAAACAAAATCTCTGAGATAAGGGCACCTGGCTGGCTCAGTTGGTAAAGCATGCAACTCCTGATGTCAGGGTCATGAGTTCGAGCCCCATGTTGGTGGTAGAGTTTACTTAAAAAAACAACAACAACAAAAAAAACCCAAATCTATGAGAACCAGTGGCTGTTAAATGTCAAGCCTCTAAAATCAAATTTCCTGGTTTTGATCCTAGCTCAATCACTTACTAAGTATGTAAATTTTAGCAAAGTTTCTCTATGCCCTAGTTTTCTCACTTGTCAAATGCAAAAAATAATGGCTACCTTATAGGACCCTTATGATTAAATATGAATATAAAGAATTTAGCTGATATATAGTGAACATCAGTAAATATTAGCTATCACATTTATCAGTCTACTCCTACTTGTTTCCATTGCCACAGGTTCCCATTATTACTTCTTCCCATTGCTACTACTGTTTTATTTTATTTTTTAATTTTTTTAATGTTTATTTTTGAGAGAGAGAGCGCACATGAAGGGGAGAGGCAGAGAGAGAGGGAGACACAATCTGAAGTAGGCTCCAGGCTCCAAGCGGTCAGCACAGAGCCCGATGCAAGGCTTGAACTCACGAACTGTCACATCATGACCTGAGTCAAAAGCAGATGCTTAAAGACTGAGTCACCCAGGCACCTCACTACTATTTATAATGTTCCCTTTTATCACTGATTACATATTCATTTGAAATTTATCAAAATAAAAGTGAACTTTTAAGTGTTTCTAATATTATATATTTGATATGGCTTTTAGTTAAAAGTATAGTTTTCGCTTCAGATATAGCAAAGCACTCTGATTTGTATTATACTTCTTTTTAGCTTGATGAATCAATCTTCTTAAAGATAACTGAATTTGGATTTCCAAGAATCCAAAGCAAATCCTGCTAACATTTTTTTCTTCAGAACTAAATTAAAAACAAAGTTAGTGTTAAATCTCTTAAGACTCTGAAAAATTCAATAGGAATAAGACAAGAACAATGATTATATATGAATCATAATCACTTGGAACTTCTTGCGTAGTTGGTCACATTCTTGATTTTATCCTATTGTACATCTATGTGTTTGAGTTAGTTAGATAAACTGTTTGGGGCCAAATATTTGATGCCCTTTCATATCTGAAAAGCTTCCCCTAAAGATACATAAGACAATGGTAACAATACTTGCCTCTGGGAGAGGATAAAAGAGAAGGGTGAGAGACAAACTTTGTACTTAAAACCACTGGCTTTATTTGGGTTCCTTCCTTTGTACATGCATTAACTTTTCAAGAACATAAAATATTTTTTAAAGAAAAAAATTTCACTTACTAATAATTTACAGAACAAATTTTACAATGTCTCATTGTTCACCATAATGGCAGCTTACCAGATCGAAGATGCCAGTAATATATTAGTGTTGTTTGCAAGAAACCTCAACGGAGGCTCCGCAAGCAATACACAGGATAAAATTCCTCCACCAAAGCAATGGAGCATAGCAGTGAACCAGCTTGAAAGAGGATTCTTCCATGCCACTGCCACAGCTCCTGAAATGGTAAAGTAAAAATGCGGTCTGAGATAGTTGTATATTAAACAAATCCTGAGGTACCGGTGTCACTAAAGAAATAAACTTCTTAATTTCATAACTTTCAAAAACTTACTATTACTCATGGGTATGACAATCACGATCATCATAAACTCTAAGCATTTTGTTATGACAGAGGTAATCTGAAGCACCTTTAAAATACTCTGTCCAGCTCCTACTACCAGTTTCCTAATCACACATTATTATAAACAATCTCCCTATCTACTCTTTCCTTTCATTCCCAGCCCTACTGTAGGTACTTCCAGTTCTATATCAAAGCAATATATTAAGAAAAATTTATCATCTTAAGCACTTTAGCAAATAAAAGCTGAAATAAATAATCTAAGCTTTTAACATGACTGGCTAGAAACAGAATAAAATAAACCTAGAGGTGAAAGGCTGATGAGGAACAGGTATACACATCATCTTAAAATGTCTCCTAACAAATAACTTATTAATTACAGAAGGAAATAATAACTTTAGAGTGGAGAAACCTTGCAGACATCACTGTAAACAAACAGTATAATGTGACTCCCAAGATGATGCACTAAGAACACATCTTTGCTTCTACAGTATTTCTACAAAAATACATAACCTGAACTAATGCAATCAGACACACCCAAATTGAGGGCTCTTCTGGAAAAAATTTAAAAAAAAAACCAAAAAACTGGCCTATATTTTAACAATGTTGAAGTCAAGAAATACCAAAAATAAGGCTGATGAAATGCTCCAGATTAAATAACATTAAAGAGACAACAACTAAATGCATGTGTATTCTAGATCACATCCTGGAATGGGAAAGAATATTTATAAATGAACTTTGGGATAACTAATGAAATCTAAATATGGGCTGTGGCTTACATAAATAATAGTGTCATATAGCACTGTTAAACTTTCTGAAAGTTTTTTTTTAATGTTCATTTATTTTTGAGAGAGAGAGAGAAAGAGGGAGAGAGAGAGAGGAGGGGCAGAGAGAGAGAGGGAGACATAGTATCTGTAGCAGACTCCAGGCTTTGAGCTGTCAGCACAGAGTCCAACATGGGGCTCAAACCAATAAACAGTGAGATGATGACCTGAGCTGCAGTCGATGCTTAACCGACTGAGCCACCCAGGTGATCCAGCACTGTTAAACTTTCTGACTTTCATAACTAAACTGTGGTTTTTAATATTAACACACTTAAGTAATTTGAAGTAACTGGGCAAGTGCTTCCAATTTACATTCAAGTGGTTTTGAGAAAATAATACATATAAATAAAAACATTCAGAGAGAGAGATGCTAAAGTACAAACTTCTAGTTGTAAGATGAATAAGTTCTAGGGATCTAATGTATACCACAGCAACTATAGTTAATACTGCATTGTACACTTGAAACTTGTTAAGATAGTAGACCTTAAGTCACAACTAAAAAAAAAAAAGTTTAAGTTATTTAAATATTGTGAGATGATGGATGTACTAATTAACTTGACTGTGAAAATCATTTAACAATTCATATGCATATCAAACCATAAAATTGTACACTTTAAATATAAACAATTTTGTCAACTGTACCTCAATAAAGCTGGCAAAAATTAAATAAATGGGGCAAAATGTAAGTGGTTGGTGAATCTGGGTAAAGTGCTTTACATGCACTTATATGACAAAAAGAAAATCATATGTATATGAACAATACGTACAATAAAAAATAATTTACGGGGGGAAACAGAAAACCATATATTTCTATTAGTACATATACATGCAACTAATACATAAAATAAGGTCTGCAAGAACATATAACCAAAATACTCACTGTTGTTATCTCTTAGGAAAAGGCCCATTTATGCAAAAACAAACAACAAAAACAAAACTACACAAATGTATATGTTGAGTTCAGTAGGGTAACATCATCATACTTGAATTAACATGGAAATCACCCATATGTGCTCAGGAAAAATAAAAGGAGGAAATAAAAGTCAATTAGTGCAACCCACCATTCCACATAACAAAATGTGCCCAGGAGTGCAAATGAGTTGGCAGATGGGCATTTTCTGTGCTGTACACATCCTGTGAAGTGAAGTGATGCCAAGGTTTTATGATATGCAACTGGTGATAACTCAAGAAATGGTGACCTGTTCCAATCTGGAAGAAAAATCAGTTATGAGAAATGTACTAAAAGGCAGGACATCAATCTTCAGTGTAGCAATTTCCTCTAAACCTAAGAATTTTCAAGAATTATTTTAATGCATGATCATGCTATCTTTACAGCCAAACCCTATGTCAGATGTAATACTACTATGTCTCTAATATGTATATATAATCTTCCTGGATATGTGTATTGGCACTAGTGCCCCACACAGTGGTAAGTGATTATAACATTGGTCAGTCAGCCTAATAAATGAGTATAATCTTATCGTTTGGTCAATGGTCACTAGGTTCCATACTGCATCATCTTCATATTAAAAAGCAATATAGACTGCTTAAGAGTATGGACTCTAGAGTGTAATTGCTCAGGTATAAATCCTGGCACCAGCACTTAATCTGTGTGTGAACTCAACAAGTTGCTTTCCTACATGTTGAAAACACACACACACACACACACACACACACACACACACACACACACAAGAAAGAGGAAAAGAAATAAAGTAATCTACATCACAAGGTTGCTGTAAGGATCCACTAAGGATCAACTACAAGTGAGTACTTTTATTTTTTTTTTTATTTTTTTTTTTTAATTTTTTTTTCAACGTTTATTTGTTTTTGGGACAGAGAGAGACAGAGCATGAACGGGGGAGGGTCAGAGAGAGAGGGAGACACAGAATCGGAAACAGGCTCCAGGCTCCGAGCCATCAGCCCAGAGCCTGACGCGGGGCTCGAACTCACGGACCGCGAGATCGTGACCTGGCTGAAGTCGGACGATTAACCGACTGCGCCACCCAGGTGCCCCCAAGTGAGTACTTTTAAATCACTTAGAACGGGGGTCTGGCACATAGTAAGCAATAAGTATTAGCTTATCGCTATTACCACATAAGTAAAAATAAAAGCCAAATTGCCCTTTCCTTTCTACTTTTCCCATTCCATCATACTACTATCTTGAGAGGTGACAACTTCCAGACTTCTTTTTTTCCTATGCTAATTTACACAGACACATCACTTTCCCCCTTACTCTTAACTCTCTCCCAACCCCACTGTGTTGTGTGTGTGTGTGTCCCTATTTCTCTCACAGGCATACCCTGTGAGCTCTAGCAACACATTCTGGAAATGGGAGTTCTAACTGCAAGAAAGATGTAACAAAGCTAAACAAGCCCATCATAGCACAGTCACTATGAAGATCACATTCCAAGGTAATTAATTACTTCTGATAAACATACAATAAGGAATACTCACTGCTATCTGTCCTCTGTTTTCCTTATATTATTCTAATGAAGATTTAGCACTACCTACATCCATCTGATACCACTCACTGGCTTAGCCAAATTCAAATATATTCAGGTTTTCCTTTGACCATTGCAACAATCCGAATCAAATGTACTAAATGCTTTCACACGAATGATTCATTCATGTAATATTCATTTCTGATTAAGTCTGTCAAAATAACTTTCCTGTTTCCTCAACTGTCATATTTTATTCTTTCCTCTTAAGACATATCACATTCTAGATTGTTTATGTTAGCTCCATTATAAAGTTCTTACCTGTTAAAATTCTAAGAGACTTTAGTGCAGAGTAGGTACCCTATAAATGTTTATTGTATGACAGAAAAATGTATGTGAAACATTTCCAGAGTTCAAGTATTATGATTTTACTACCATTAATTTCCCTTTGTATTGTCATAAGTCAAAGAAGCAGCTGAAACACCAGTTTTGACCAGTTTCATGACCTCTTGGTAGGAACACTAAACCCTTTTAGCTTAAGTTTCAACTTCCATTAAATGAGAATAATTCATAACTTATAAGGATTTAAAATAAGAAAATATAGATCAAAACACATATTACTACCTAGTACATTGGCAGACACTTGCTGATTTATCTGCTGAATGGACTGATCACTACCAGCAGAGAAAGTAAGCAAAATGCAGCCTTTGGGCTGCTTTTATTCTCTGAGCCCAAGGTATAATTTTTTGAGTTCTTATTGAAAGGCTGAAAAGAAAATGACATACCACAGCCCTTAAAAAAGTACTTATATCCCTAAGAGACTTAAATCAGGAAAACTAAGATTTCATTAGAGCAAAACAGAAAGGAGAAGAACAGAATTGAAGGGTCTCCCTTAGATCAGTCTTTTTTGCCTAATTTTCAAAATTATGTCAATTAGAAAAATTTCTCTCATTCAAATAGCCCTTTCTTTAATTTTTTTAAATGTTTATTTATTTTAGAGAGAGAAGAGAGAGAGAGAGAGAGAGAGAGAGAGAGAGAGAGGGAGGGAGAGAGCAAGCGAGCATGAATGGGGGAGGGACAGAGAGAGAGGGAGATACTGAATCCGAAACAGGCTCCAGGCTCTGAGCTGTCAGCAGAGCCCAACAAGGGACTTGAACTCACAGACAGCGAGATCATGACCTGAGCCAAAGTCAGACATTCAACCAACTGAGCCACCCAGGCACCTCTCAAATAGCCGTTTCTATAAAGTTCTCTTGCATACACACACTATGGACACACATTTTAAGTATGAGACAATCTTACAACAAATTTCTTTTTTTTTTTTTAATTTTTAGATGTTTTTATTTTTGAGAAGGAAAGACAGAGCATTAACAGGGGAGGAACAGAGAGGGAGAGACACAGAATCTGAAGCAGGCTCCAGGCTCTGAGCTGTCAGCACAGAGCCCAATGTGGGGCTCAAATCCACCAGCCATGAGATCTTGACCTGAGCCAAAGTCGGATGCTTGACCGACTGAGCCGCCCAGGCGCCCCTCTTATGACAAATTTCTTTAGGTGTTATGTTCCTTTGTATATGTTATTTCAGTACCAGAATTAGTTTATTGTAAAGTTAAACTGTGAAAATCCAGAAGTTAACCAGAAACAGCTTGTGTATCTTTAGAACATATAAGTAATTTTCAGTAGGAGAAAAATAATAGGATATCTTTAATTTCTTCTCAGTTAAAAAATTTTTTTAATGTTTATTATTGAGAGACAGAGAGAGCGCAAAAGCATGAGAGGGGCAGAGAGAAGAGGAGACACAGAATCTGAAGCAGGTTCCAGGCTCTGAGCTGTCAGCACAGAGCCCGATGCAGGGCTAAAACCCACAAATGGAGATTATGACCTGAGCCGAAGTTGGACACCAAATGACCGAGCCACCCAGGTGCCCCAGTTTCTTCTCAGTTTTAAAACAAAGATGTATTCTTTTAGCTAAGAAACAAGCTGTGTTAACTAGGATATGTTATTTTATTTTTAACATGTTGACACTGAAAGGACAAAAACATTTTCTGTCCTACCTTAAGATGTTTGTGATATGCTATCAATAGAATTATTTTCCCCAAAATTTAGCAAAATTTGTCACACTGAGACCTGACTCTAATTCAAAGTATATCAGTTTTGAAGCACTCATAATCACTTACGGGCTTTAAAATCAAAATACTTTTCATCATGAAATGAAAGCTAGAAAATAAAGGCGCCTGGGTAGCTCAGTCGGTTGAGTGTCCAAATTCAGCCCAGGTCATGATCTCGCAGTCTGTGAGTTTGAGCCCCGCGTAGGGCTCTGTGCTGACAGCTTGGAGCCTGGAGCCTACTTCTGATTCTGTGTCTCCCTCTCTCTCTGCCCCTCCCCTCTTGTGCTCTATCAAAAATAAATAAACATTAAAAATTTTTTTTTAAAAAAGCTAGAAAATAAAGTCATGTTCTACTTTCAGTTTTGGATCAAGTTTGAATCATAGTGGGCCAAGTAAATCCATAGACTCACCTTGTAGTTCTTTAATGTATAACTATGACACAGCTGGCAACTGACACAATCCCCATATTAATCCTCTGATCCAGGAGTAAGGATCATTATGGTAGAAACATTCAAGTAGAAGCCCCTAGAGTTCCTTCCCTTCATCAAGGTATTTAAAAAAAAATTTTTTTAACATTTATTATTGAGAGACTGAGAGAGACAGAGCATGAGCATGGGAGGGGCAGAGAGGAGGAGACACAGAATCTGAAGTAGGCTCCAGGCTCTGAGCTGTCAGCACAGAGCCCAACTCAGGGCTCGAACTCATGGACTGCAAGATCATGACCTGAGTGGAAGTCAGACGCTTAACCAACTGAGCCACTCAGACAGCCCATATTTTTAAAAAGCAGTACTACAGAGGGGCTCCTGGGTGGCTCAGTCAGTTAAGAGTCCCGACTCTCGGTTTCTGCTCAGGTCATGATCTCATGGTTTATGAGTTCAAGTCCCACATCGGGCTCCACAGAGTCAGTGGGATTCTCTCTCACTCTCTCTCTCTCTTTCTCTGCCCCTCCCCTGCTTCTGCTCTCTCTCTCAAAATAAATAAACTTAAAAAAAAAGGCAATACCACAAACATGGTTGCCATAATCAAAAACATCAAAGATGAAAACGTGGTGACAGCCATCACATCCCATTTAACTTGTCTATTTGGTCTATACATAAGCAGATGGATCCTGGAGAATGACTGTGGATTATCATAAATGTAGACAGGTAGTGACTCCAGTTGCAACTGGTATTCAAGATGCAGTATTTTTACTGGAACAAATCAACATAATCCCTATAACCTGGTAAGCAAGTCCTTTTTCTCCATATTAATTTGCAAAGAATCCCAGAAACATTTTGCTTTTATCTGGCTAGGTAAACAGTATATTATCACAGTCTTGCCTTAGGTCTATGTCAACTCTCCTGCTCTCCAACAAAGTCCAGAAATTTTGATCATGTTGAGAATCCACATAACATCACACTGGCCCACTATACTGATGACATTATACAGACTGGATCTATGGGCAGGAAATAGCCAATAGTTTAAATATCTTAATATAACATATGCAAAACAGAAGGTAGGAAGTTAAACTCCATTGCTAGGATTCTGTACCAGTCAGAATCCAGTCAGGAAAGAGAAAATACACAGTTATTTTAACAGAGAGAATTTACTATAAAGACATAATTATAAAATTGTTAACTAGATTGTTGAAAATGTAAAAAGTAAATACTATAGTATCACAGAGGTATCAACTAGAAAAAGTAGTTTACTGCTGCTGGGGAAACAAAGGATTAAAATTATTAAAACATAGGAGCTTGAACAAAGATCTCTTTAGAGCTAAAACTGAGACTCCTAAGAAGGGAACACCGCTCAGCTGGTGCTCTAGTCCAGCCTACTCACTGCACAGATAAAATACTGGGTTTTAAGTTCTTATCCCAAGCTACTGACAGAGTTTTAACACTGGTCTCCTGATTTTATGAGCTCTTTCTACCACACCACACTCTGGCCTATAATTTATGTCAGGTCAATCAAATATTCTTTCACTTAAAAATTATTAAAAATATTTAAGTAAGACTCTTTAAACTAATAGAAGTAAATTATAAACTGTCATTTCTGAAACATGCTTTTTCCATCCCACACTGGGCAGAACATATTTTGGCTTTGTAAACCACAACATAACAAAAAGGGCTTTTGGAGTATCATGAATGTTCTATTTTTATCTGGATGCTGATTAAATAGATGTGTTCATTTTGGAAATTCATTGAGCTGTACATTTATGATTTTTGTACTTTTCTGAATGTTTTTATGTGTGGATTCATAAAGATAGCAAAACAATGTTGCCTCCTTTACAGAATCCTTAGAACTGACAAATTCTTGATACATGAATACTTTCATCTCCAACAAATTAGAAGAAGGAACACTAATAAGCTTTATTCCTGGATTTAATTCCTGAAAGCAAAGGAAAACCTCATTGGTGATAAGGAAATGACAGAAATCATGGGAGAAAATAACCATGTCAAATGAAAGCTTATTAAGAAATTGCTAAATATTGAGAAACCAGAAACATTAAATGGACCTGCAAAAAGAGAGCACAGAATATTTGAGAACTTTGGAATTAGCTGAAGAACTAGCTCCATAATTTATTAACCTATGTGACTTAAATAAAGTTATTTTATTCCTGTAAGTGTATTCCTCATCTGTAAAATGAGTTCAATAATACCTACCTTAAAAGGATGTTTGAGGATTACAATCAAGATACTAAAATGCTTTTGCATGTATCTGAAATGAATATTATGATCGTATAGGAAGGTAGTGCAACCTTATGTGACACTATCAAAAAAAAAAAGACGATGACGACAACAGCACAGCTGAGTTCCTTTAGGGCTACAAGAGCATCTTTCATCTTGGTATCCTCAACATCTAAAATACTGCCTGATATGCAGTGGAGTTTCCGTGAATATTTACTTAACTAAACTCCCTGTGATTTGAGAGAGATGAGCAAAACAGCAGTAGGAGAATTAAGAGTAAAATAACAGATTTTGTGTGTAAAAATCAAGTACAAATAATTGTAGATTAAATTTTCACGAAGTCTTACAGAAAAGAGTAACTGGGTATGAATGTACGATTGAAGAAATGTGTTTATTTTAATGAAGATTTAAATTTTTTTTTTTTCAACGTTTATTTATTTTTGGGACAGAGAGAGACAGAGCATGAACGGGGGAGGGGCAGAGAGAGAGGGAGACACAGAGTCGGAAACAGGCTCCAGGCTCTGAGCCATCAGCCCAGAGCCCGATGCGGGGCTCGAACTCACGGACCACGAGATCGTGACCTGGCTGAAGTCGGACGCTTAACCGACTGCGCCACCCAGGCGCCCCTTAATGAAGATTTAAATAAGAAAAGAGACCGAGAAGGCAGATTAAAAATGTAAGAGAAGAAGGGCACCTGGGTGGCTCAGTCGGTTGAGTGTCCAACTTCGGCTCAGGTCATGATCTCAAGGCTTGTGAGTTGGAGCCCTGCCTCAGGGTCTGTGATGACAGCTCAGAGCCTGAAGCCTGCTTTGGATTCTGGATCTCCCATTCTCTCTGTCTCTCCCCCACTCACACTCTGTCTCTCTCAAAAATATATAAACGTTAAAAAAAATTTTTTTTAATGTAAAATAAGAGAAATAAAATTTCTGCTAAATGGTTTCTGACTAAGAGCCCTCACAGCACCGTTTTCAAACTTCTAATAAAATACCCAGGAAAATGGAAAACAAACAAAATCTATCCTACTAGCGAAAACTTAAAACTATAGATAATCAGATACCAGGGTTTAGGAAGAACTAAAATTTAATTATTTGACAAACGGAGGTATATTAAGAAATTTTAAAAATCCAATTTACTAAATACCCTGATGTCTTTGCTTGAAGCACAAGGTCACATGGAAAAGGAGAGGAAAACCATCAACCTTCCTTGGGTTTGAAGGCCTACAACCTGAACCAAACAAAAAAGGGGTGCTATCCTTATCCACACCACAGAAAGAAAAAGTTAATCCCCTTTACCCTCTTGTCTCCACTAGCATTTTAAAAGATCTAGGTAGAGACATAAAAGATGTAAATGGTAGGAAAGTGAGGAGTGAGGTATTAGCAGTGGTAGAGTACATCCCAAAAAGTCAAGAGTCTGAAGGAGTAACATGCTTGAGAAAATAAAGATAAGAAGAATCCTTCTTATCTACATAGGTGAATTGCAGTTTTACTGTACCATAGGTCTGAGTTCTAGAGAATCAGGCAATAAGGGATAAAAAAGTTTCCAATTAAGCAAAAATTTATATGAAGTATTGGCAAATCAAAATCCCGAATGAATTAAAATAATACCTCAAACAAGTACAGTTTATCCCAAGAATGTAAGGATGATTCATTTTTTTAAGTTTTTATTTTTATTTATTTATTTTTAGTAATCTCTACACCCAAATGGGGCTTGAACTCACAACCCTGAGATCAAGTCGCACGCTCTTCTAAGTCAACCAGCCAGGCACCCCAATTCATCATTTAAAAAAATGTATTACAATTCAAATCAGAAAAACAATATGATCAGCTCAATAAGTGGAAATACAAATTGTCAATAAACTTGAGAAGCACAAACTCAGTAACCATGAGAGATGCAAATGAAAACTATTTTTCTGATCATCAGAATGACAACATATTTTAAAAAATGGTAATAGTGAATAATGCGGAAGATACAGGCAGTCTAACACACTTCTGGTAAATGCTTAAATAGAAGCACTCCTTTGTATGAATTCTATCATTTTTACCTGTTTACAAGTACTGGTACTGGAATATAAAATATTTTGGGGGTGCCTGGGTGGTCCAACTCTTGATTTCAGCTCAGGTCATGGTCTCACCGGTTTGTGAGTTAGAGCCCTGTGTCGGGCTCTGTGCTGACAGTGCGGAGCCTGTTTGGGATCCTCCCTCTCCCTCTCTCTGCCCCTCCCCTATTCGCTCTGTCTCTCTCTCAAAAATAAAAATAAACTTTGGAGCAGGTGAATGGCTGAGGGAGAGCTGACCACAAACAAGCAAGAAGGAATCTGGGGTGGGTGATCAAACTGTATCTTGACAATGGTGGTAGGTACATATCTGTGCTTATCCAAAATCACAGAATTTTATATTTAAAAGCATAAGTATAATATACATAATTTAAACCTTTAAAAAGTCAGACTTGAGGGGCGCCTGGTTGGCTCAGTCAGTGAAGCGGCTGACTTTGGCTCAGGTCATGACCTCATGGTTTGTGGGTTCAAGCCCTGCATTGGGCTCTGTGCTGACACTTCAGAGCCTGGAGCCTATTTCGGATTCTGTGTCTCCCTGTCTCTGCCCCTCCCCCGCTTGCACTGTCTCTCTCAAAAATAAATAAACACTAAAAAAAAATTTTAATGGGGTGTCTGGGTGGCTCAGTCAGTTAAGCATCCAACTTCGGCTCAAGTCATGATCTTACGGTTCGTGAGTTCGAGCCCCATGTCAGGCTCTGTGCTGACAGCTCAGAGCCTGAAGCCTGCTTCAGATTCTGTGTGTCTCTCTCTCTCTGCCCCTCCCCCCACCCCCTCCCCCACGCGGGCGCATGCAGACACACACAACACACTCTCTCTCTTTCAAAAATAAATAAAAAAATTTTTAAGTAAGACTTGAAAAAAATTCTTCAAGACCTCAAAGAGCTTTTATTTATGTGAGTTACAGGATTGTTAACTGAGAAAATTCTACAGTACTTATGTACTCATTTTAAAAATAATAAATGCACATGTTAACATAAATTATGTACTCTTTATGAAAAATAACTGTTTTCCAAAGCAAAAAACATTTAGTGAGAAAAGTCACACTGTTTTATATGTTAGCAAATCCCTTTTAATGTCTGGCCTCAAATAGAAAACAGCTGGACTCTCATATCTGCTTCTGGATTCAATCTGCTAGAGTATCGCTGGTCATGTAGCCTCTGGAAAACCCCACTGTACACTTGTGAGAAAAATAGTACAACAAAGACAAAGAACATCTGCGTGTTGTTATGAAAACGATTTTGATCTGGAAGTGTGAGGAACCCCAGGGTTCCTGGACCACACTTTGAGAAGGTGATTTAGCCTACACGAGAAAATTTCAACTCGTGGATGTGACATAATAATATAATTCTTTTCAAATCAAGGAAACCGTTTCTTATGCAGGCTATCTGTCCTGATTTAATGCAATATTCACCTTATCCAGGTGTCAAAACCTCTAACGAACAATGATTCTGACTGAGCTACAAACATCAAGGCAAATGAGGAATATTTCTGAGACCAAACAGTTTTAAAAACCACACACAGCCAACAGTAGAAGGTACAGCATCACCTCAAGCCCTCACTCATGAACTCTACAGGACCAGGCAGCATGAGCAGGCAGAAAGGAGAAAAAGAAGATAAATGCCTGACCACAAAGAAAGAAGAGATCCATAAAACGAAAAGGCCGGTAGAATGGCTGCAAGAGTAAAGCAATATAGGAGCAAACATCTCCTGAATGTAAAATACAAGAAAGGAAATACTGCTCCTTGATCGTATAGACTTCAAAAAAGACTCAAAATCCTGTATTAAGACAATACCCCCCAGGCTACAAAGAGTGAAACTATGCGAAATGACTCTGGTACGAGGTCACTCACACGACGGAAAATGGGAATCCACTCTCTTCCAGCAGTCACTTTGTCCAGCAAGATGACAGAGCGCTGCGTTAAGGGGAATACTGGTGTGCCTGCCCGAGGCTCTTTAAGTGTCGATACAACTTTCATGACTGCGGAACAGTCCATTAACTACTCATTATCCCAAGCGACCAAGTGCCACACGCTGTTTCAGGGAGCTCCGTCCCCAGGTGACTTTTAAATACCGTACTTTCCAAGGAGATGGCGGCACCGCCGAGAGACCGCGCACATCCTGGGCGGACGCAAGTCGTACCCGGGCTCCCAAATGCGGCAGCGGCTGCCCTGTCACCCGCCCCCGGCGCGGCGTTGCGGACCCTACGTCGCGCCTCCTTTGACGAGTACCGGGGTCACCACCCTTCCCGGCCTCAGTTTCCCCATCTGCGCTCGAGGGGTCAGGCGGATCGGCTCTCGCCTCCCCTCCAGCTCGGCTATAGGACTCTGGGACAGCGGCAGCTCGGCCGTTCAGCCGTCCTCTTCGCGAGAGGTCCCCTGAGGGGGCCGGTCTGCGACTCCCCGCACTCACCCGGCTGACGCTTCAGCGCCATCACAGACACCAGGTAGTGAGCGATGTCAAAAAAGGGGAACATAGACGTGCGAGAAAAGGCAAGGGTCAGCTCATCCCACGGAGAGTCCATGACGACGACGGACCCCGGCAGCCTAAGCAAACCCGGCGACGGGTTCCTGCCGGGCGCGGCGAGGGGTGGGGGGAGGGGGCCGCGGCAGACGCGCGCCCTCCCGCGCGACCAGAAGGAGCCTGCGCGTGCGCCCTGGGACCCGGCGCCGACGCGCTTTGGGGCGGAGCCGCGTGTCCTGGGAGCGAGCGAGCCAGCGGGTGGGCGGGGCGAGCAGCTTCCCGGCTGTTCCTGCGGGGCAGGGCCTGGTTCTCCGAGTAGGGAAGGGTGTGTGGCTCCGTCGTGCTGGGGGGTGTGCCAGATCCAGCAGAATAGGCAGATGAATGTAACATACATAATGAATTAAAAAATACATGACTCATGTTAACATTTAGCACATTTATTCTTTTAAAGCGAAAACATAAAGAACTATTTAAAAATTTTATAATTTTGGTAAATGTGACTCATGTAAAGTTTTGACTCTTGGGTCCTCAAGACATTTTTTTAAGTTCAATTTTTTAAGGGTTTAAGTTACATACATTTATTCACCCTTTTTAATACAAAGTTCTCTTATTTTTTAGAAATATGTGCAGTCGGAAGGGGAGACGTTGAGAATCAGATTAATTTATCTAAATTAGTATTCACCTAACATTTCTCAAGCGACTATAATGTGCAAGTCACAACGTGATTTAGTGGAGATACAAAAAAGAATACAATAATATCCTGCCCTCAGTAAACTTGTGTTTTCTCAAGAGAGATTTAAAAAACATTTTTTAAGGACACAATTTGTACAAAGCTGCTAGGTAGAACTATCGGTGCCACGCTAGGGCAGTTCTGAGAAGAGGACGACTATTTCAGGGAAGTGATAAGGTGTACTGACCTTTAAAGGCTAGAGGAAAGACGGACGGAGGTATTTTGGCGAGACTACAAAGTGAGAAATGAAGTTGGAAAAGAACTCCTTGAACAGCATACCATAAACTATGCGGTTTGGCTTCAGAGTCTAAGCTCTAGATCACCACATTATGCTCAGACAAATCAGAGCCAGAATCCAGTCTCTTAACTGTTACACTAAACTGGATTTTTCCCTTTTTGATGGAGGTGAGGGGTAATGTGCAATCAGCCAACACGTTTAGGAATAGATTGGTGAGAAAAGACTAGGGACAGGGAACACCAAAGGTAGTTTCGTCCAAGTAAAAGGTAGTAGAGGCTGAGGACAAGAGGAGAAGGGACCTAGATGGGAAAGATGCAATAGAAGCAGAATAACCTGGATGTCAACTCACCTGTTCAAAGAAGGATATGGGGAGTGGGTGAGTAGGAGGATTATGGTTACATTCACAGAAATAGGAAACAAGAAGGAGGAGCAGGTTTGGGTAAGAAAAACACAAGTTTAGTTTGGCACATTTTTTATTTGACGTGTCCAACAGATCATGCTGGCACCAGAAAATTAGAAATACATAATGAGCTGCTAGATAGATGAGAGCCTCATGGGAGTGTGCACTACCAAGGGAGCCTTATATTGATTTTTTAAAAATCTGAGTATTTACCTGCTCATTTTCATTCATTTAACAAATGTTTTTTGGGTATCTGCTATGTACCAGGCATTTTGCTGGATGTTAGAAGCCCCTTCCTAAACATTAAATGTTCAAAAGGCGGGAAAACTATAGTAAATCTCTACATTTCATTACTTATCAAGAAAGAACAGACTTGCTAAAATACTTTTCATATGTAGTTTTCTAAGTAAGTACTTTCCATAGAGAAAGGTTTTTTAGATCTCTAGCAAAACCAAAGAAAAACAAGCAATACCTGTGATTATTTATACTTTCATGTTTCAGCTGATTCTTCCCATACTTTTTATATATTCCTTTATATTTGGAATTATAGTGTTAAGAATTTAGGGGAAGAACCTGGATATTATTTCCCAAAAGTTTTTACATTTCAACAGTCTTAAATTTCACAAAATACGTGTTTTGTCCGTGGGCTTAAAAAAATAGTACATATGAAGTAATCTTTATAACATCTCCATAGTGTATGCCACTATCATTCTGAGGTATAATTAAATCAATTATTAATACCAATAGAACAACATAAAAAGCATCAGAGATTTCGGGCACCTGGGTGGCTCAGTTGGTTAAGCGTCCAACTTCGGCTCAGGTCATGATCTCAGTCTGTGGGTTCAAGCCCAGCATTGGGCTCTGTGCTGACAGCTCAGTGCCTGGAGCCTGCTTCACATTCTGTGTCTCCCTCTCTCTCTGCCCCTCCCCTACTCACACCATCTCAACAATAAATAAATGTTAAAAAAAAAAAAAAAGCATCAGAGATTTTTTTAAAGAAGATAAATCAAACATTTTACTTACCCTAAACAGACTAATTCCAGGAGAAAGAAATCATCTCACACTCTACCAATAATCTGAAACTTGTTTCATTTCAAAACTGTAAGAATAAGCTGGGTCTCCATCTGCCTAGACTGTAAAGAAAAAAAATTAATCTAAGGGAAATGAAATTATAATCTTATCAAAAGATAAGTTCTATCCAAATTTTAAATATTCTCACTGTATTTGCTTGTGGTCAGTGCTTCAGTTACTTAGTCTAATGAAATAATACAGAATAGAAGGAAATGGGCAATGAAAGGAGAAAAGGCTTTGAGTTGGTAACAGGGAAAGGCAAGATTGGGGGAAATTATATGTGAAAATTAAAACTTTTACTGATTTTTGGAAGCAGTTTACAAAGTTATATAATCATTGCAGATAAAATGAATCTGTGTTATAAAGTGTTGCTTATCTATTAGAAAGTAAGGCTAGTCTAATTGTGTGAACATCTGGAAGAGTTTTGACTAAACCCATTTGAAACGTTTGAGTTAAAAAACATGTGAAACTAATTTTTAAAAAGCATGTTTCTCAGCAGCAATACTATTGACATTTGGGGCTGAACAATTCTTTGTGGTGGGGACTGTCTTATTTATGCCTTATAGGATGTTGAACAGCAATCCTGGCCTCTACCTACTAGATGTCAGTAATACACACACACACACACACACACACACACACACACACACACAAAATTGTGTGTGATAACCAAAAATGTTTCCAGACATTGCCAAGTGTCTCAGTGCAAGGCTGGGGTCAAAATGCCCCTCATTCAGAATGACTGTTATAAATAAATATTTTTTTTGCAGTCTGTGTCTCTATTTGTACAAACATGATGGTCATGCCACTAATATTAATCATCAAGTTTAATTCTAGAACAACTCACATAAACCTTCTTAGTCTCGGCTTGCTCACTCATCCCCCCTCAGGTCAAATTGGCAAAATCCCAAAATGTAATCCTAGCTATTCCTTCTCTGCAGTACTGCTTTCTATCCACTGAGTGGCATGCCTTTCACTTTGGGAAATCAGTAACAATAACTTTTTAAAGAACCATAGAGTCCATATTTAGGAGGTTTCAGGGGCTAATTACAATTCTAAACTTTGGTACTCCAGTTACATATTGTCATTCTAAAGTTATTTGATAATTGGGGCACCTGGGTGGCCCAGTCGCTTAAGCGTTCAGCTTCTGCTCAAGTCATGAGTTCAAGCCCTTTGTTGGGCTTTGTGAGGACAGCTCAGAGCCTGGAGCCTGCTTCAGATTCTTTGTCTCCCTCTCTCTGCTCCTTGCCTGCTCATGCTCTGTCTCTCTCTCAAAAATAAATAAACATTAAAAAAAATTTAAAGTTATTTGATAGGTATTGGATAACTATGCCATATCAAATTATAGTGTATTAATGTATGACATTTACTACAAAATATGTTTAATTTGAATTCAACTTTTTTAATATCCAGTATTACCTTGGAGAATTAACGACAAAGCATCAATTGCCCCCAAAATACCCTAGATTCAATTCAGTCAGTTCAGCAAGATGCTGGTGCATGAGATTTAAGTGCTAAACCAATTCAAGTATACACTCAATTTTTAGACTCAGTGTGTATCTAATAATAGTACCTTTGATATGGTGACTTGTAAAATATGATTTGCTTCACCTATTTCTTACACTGAATTCTCTTCTGTAAATATCGCTTATCCCTTTAATATAAACTGTCAAACTAAAAATGTTCTTCATGTGTAACAAATGCAAATTTACCTAATTAAAAGTCTGATGTTGTTAAAAGGAATATCTCTAGTATCCATCAGTGTAAGGAATGCCAAAAAGGGAGTTACTCACCAGTGCACAGCTATCAGGTATCTGTGGTTACCAATGCCCAAGGTTACAACTCATCTCTGTTCTGTTCAAGATTAACAGCTACCAGGGCACCTAGGTGGCTCAGTCAGTTAAGTGTTTGACTCTTGACTTTGGCTTAGATCATGATCTCACGGTTCGTGGAATCGAAGCCCTGAGTTGGGCTCTATGCTGACAGCGGGTATCCTGCTTGGGATTTTCTCTCTCTCTCTCTCTCTCTCTCTCTCTCTCTCTCTCTCTCTTTCTCTGCCCCTCCCATGCACACTCTATTTCTCTCAAAATAAATAAATAAAAAGAAAAAGATGAACAGGTACCAGGGCTCCTGGGTGGCTCAGTAGGCTAACCGTCCAACTCTTGATTTTGGCTCAGAGCGTGACCTCAAGGCATGGGATTGAGCCTGGTGAGGCTTCCTGCTGGCAGAGAGGCCTGCTTAAGATTCTCTCTCTCCATCTCCCTCTGCCCCTCCCCTCCCTTCTCTCTCTCTCTCTCTCAAAAAAAAAAAAAAAAAAAAAAAAAAAAGAAGGATTAACAGGTACCATTAAATCAAGGAATAATAACATTGTAGAAATTGAATGGACCCTTAAAAAAATACATTGGGGGCCGCTTGGGCGGCTCAGTAGGTTAAGTGCCGACTTCACCTCAGGTCATGATCCCATGGTACATGATTTCAAGCCCTGCATCAGGCTCTGTGCTGACACCTCAGAGCCTGGAGCTTGCTTTGGGTTCTGTGTCTCTGTCTCTCTCTGCCCCTCCCCTGCTCATGCTCTGTTTCTCTCTCTCTCTCTCAAAAATAAAATAAACATTAAAAAATTAAAAAAAAATACCTTAGAGGGCACCTGGGTGGCTTAGTTGGTTAAGCGTCTGACTCTTGATTTTGGCTCAGGTCATGCTCTCATGGTTCATGAATCTGAACCCCGCATCGGGCTCTGCACTGACGGCCCAGAACCTGCTTGGGATTCTCTCTCCCTCTCTCTCTGCCCCTCCCCTCCCCTCTCTCTTTCAAAATAAATAAATAAACTTAAAAAAAATTACCTTAGACTGTAAGTCATAGAAAACAGTTTTGGGTAGCTTAAACAAAGTGGGGGATTTACTGAAAAACTACCAGGAATCTCATGTAAGCCAAGGAAGAGTTGAGCCATTAAACCCCAAGAAGAGCAAGAAGCTGGCATTTCTGGGGGCAGCAGCAGCAGGTGGGGGTGGGTTTCTCTCAGTTACTAGTGATAGTCAATGTCAACATTGTTCCATCTCTGTGTCCCCCTATCAATACTGCAGGAGAGAGAGCCTGTCCAGGCCGGTACAGAGGTCTCCTCCTGCTTAACCAGCTCTGGAGAAACACTGGGTCACATGGACCCACAGCATCCCTAGGTATCAGAGGCAATGTCCTGAGAACAAAGGGAGCTAGGCAACCATCACAAGAGGTGTCTACTACAATCATTTTCTTTAGCCCATTTATTACAGAGTAGGAAACTCAGGGCTACAGAGAGATCACAAAGACAGTCAGTGACAGACCAGGATTTGTTACAATCTCTCCTAAGTATTCCTCCTAGGCTTTCTCCTGTCCCACAGGAGATACTTCTCTTAAAGTTGCCTTTTGCTAACAGACCCAACATCTCTACAGTGATGAAAAGGCCACCAGATAAGAGTCAGGAAGACTTACTAGGAGTCAGGGCACAGGTCAACAGCCAGGATTAAAGGAGTTTGTCCTTTCTAGCAAAACCAGTTTGTTGAAGGGGCTGAACTCGGTGGAACACAATCAGGAAGTGGATTTACCTTCCTTCATACAAGACCTCCCCCAACTATGATCCTATGTCAGATCTTCCCTTCCCATCCTTTAACTTTATCTCAGCAGATCCCATTGCTTCCTTATCATTAAAGATACTAAAAAATAAAATTAAATGAAAAATTAAAGCCTGCTGCAGTTGAATTGTCAATCTTGCATCTAATTCAGAGCTTTTCCCATTCTATCAGCTCAGGTCTGCCTAGCCCAGAAACTTGCACTGGCGGAAAAGGGTATGGTATGGTCTTTTACCTTTCCTCATCTTCTGCCCCTTCCATTTTCTGTGCCCTTCAAGGTCAAGGCAGAAGGTAGGGAAATTATAGAAAAGAAACAAAGGCCTTCTAGTTAACAAGTGTTCATTATACTTTTGGGTTTTGTTTTGGCTATTGCTATTTTTTTAAGGTAGGCTCCCAGTGCTGACTCATTCATGGGGTATGTTTGGGTACTCCACAATGATGCCATGGACCTCTGTATAGCAAGGTTTCCCAACATCTAGGTTACAGCAGACACCATCAGATGACTAACCCAACAGGTATATCCAACGCTGCACATTGAGTTAAACCATTAAATATTGCTTTTACAGCCTCTAGGCAATGGGTGGCCATGTATTAGAATTTTGGCAAATGAAACTGAAGAGGGAGTCTGTTGGAGTGCTTCTAAAAACAAAGTGAAGAAGAACAGAGTTAGCAGATTGACACTGTTTGTCCTTAAGACCTAACTATACAACCACAGTAATCAAGACAGTGTAGTACTGGTAAAAGAACAAACACATCAATGAAAACAATGTGGCTTCTTATACAAGTGTGACCGATGCCCTTTAGGTGGGCCTTCTTTCTTTCTGCCTTGAGCTAGAGCAGCCATCTTGTGACCATGGGAGAAAGGTCAAGAAAATAGATAACTGAAGATATCAGCTATCTCAGACTTACTGTTTTGTGAGAAAAAGTAATCCTTTATCTGTTTAAATAGAGACTGAATTGGCTTGCAGGAGATCAATGCATCTCCTTTCTCATAGAAGAGTAGTAAAGCAAGCACTCTAATCCTCTGAATTCCCTTCTATGAATTTCCTTTCAAATTGTTGACATCTTGGCGTGTTGGGAGTGAAAGTCTCTGGACCAGTTATTATCTTTAATTAAGTCCTGGCTACATTGTCTACCTCCTCTTTTTAGAATATGAAAGTAACATCTTTTGTCTTAGGGGCGTTAGTTGGAATTCCAAGATGAAAAGTCCCAATTAACATCTTGTTATACCAGAAGACAGGCAAAAGAGAGAGATTAGAAAATGAGGTCAATGAGTGAGGTTTGAAAGAAAATTCATGTAGCTAAAGCTAGGAAATCACAAACTGTAAGTGATCTGTGTAGATGGGTTGATTAAACCAAAACATTAGCAATGAGAACATAATGTGCACCTGACATTTGAGCAAACCAAAGAAATCCTACCTAGAGATTCTGAAATGTGTTCAAACAGGGAATGAATGTGTCCAAACAGGGAATAAATGATGAGGAGGGTCCATAAGTACAAATGGAGAGGGTAAAGGCAGTTGCAGGTGGTCTCTGTCCAGTAACAATCACTGAGGCAAATCAATCCAATGTAATGCTGCCCTTATATGTCAATTGACAATAAATCCATATTCCATTGCTTGAGCCCAAAGATGTCTAGCTTTCATACAGCATGTATCTACATTACATATCTCCCAGGTCTATTTTTAAAGTCCATGTCAATTAGTGAAATTTTATATGTTTCTGTGGACAGAATATGTATTCCAGGTACTGCTTTAATCACTGAATGTTCTTTAAATATCTGTAAATCTGTGTAAGTCATGTTAGATGTAAAATCTGTAAAATGTGAAGATCTATTAGTATATATTATCCATACTCTATGCAGTTTTGCATGGAAAAATTAGTAACAAGTTTCCTTAGTCTGAAAAAAAAAAGAAAAGGTAAGAGAATATTTTTAATAACAGCACAACTTAATATAGGCATTATGATGATCTAAGAAGGGAATAATGTCCCAAAGTGATTTAAACATGGAAATGTATTTTTTTTGCCCTGCAAGCAGTTCATGAAACTAGAAATCCAGCATGGAAAATCCAATATAAATCTCTTCCTGTCTCTACTACACTCAGTTGGATTATCAGATTATTTATAATGTTCATTCACTCAGTATGTATCTCCTCTTTCAAATGGGCCCTATCAAATCATAATAGCAAAGTCTTTCCCTCCACCTCTTTAGCTACTTCTCTATCAAGCTTAGCCAGATAGTAGCAGCATATCAAATTGCATTTTTGGTTTTATACCAAGGAGTTCACCTGGGAAACTTTTTCATCTTGGGAGACAGTATAGCATAGTGGTAACATAAAACACACAGTCTCCCAAATCTGACTACTTATTGTGTAACCTTATAGAAAGCATGCTAAATCTCTCTAATCCTGTGACTTCATCTATAATTTAGGATTAGCAGTACTTACTTCACAGTGTTGTTTTCAAAACTATGAAAACATGCATATAATTTGCTTAGTGTAGTACCCAACACATGGGTACCTACTTGATAAATCTTAGCTATTAGTCTTCTTTTATGATATTCAGATCTCTTGGAAGGAACTTAGACATTTTTTCCTACTGCTTTCTTTACTACTGAAGTTATATAGATTCTACTAAGTTTAGAGGCAGAGGCAAAGGCAGAGGCATAGTAGTTAAGATTGCAGGTGCTGAAACCAGATATCCTGAGTCAAATCCTGGCTCTGACCCTTGTTAGCTCAATGACCTTAGGCAAGTTTCTCTGTGCGCTGGTTTTCTCATTTCTAATATGGTCAAAATAATACTGTGGACCTCATGGGGTTTTGTGAGAATTGAATATATTAATACATGCAAAGAACAGTGCCTAGCGCATAGAAAGCCCTCAATAAATGTCAGTTATTATTCAGAATTTACTTAACCAGCATTATGAGGACTTTAATAACTTTCTCTTATCATGTATATAATTCAGTTGGGACCTAATTTATTTGAAAAATACCTACCACATAAAAACACTCTCAAATTTGTGATCTAGTATATTAACCTAAATAATGAACAAAATCATCTGTGTGCAATAAAAAAGAATGCTTAGGTAACAGACTTAGAAATTTCAGTGAAGTTCTCTCTAGCATTCCAACAATGACAAAAAAAAATAGGCATTCCTCCTTTATTTGCTTCCTTTTGGTTTTGTGCTTTGTTTTTTATCCTTATTTCCTTCTCTTTAGCATTGTACCTAGTAATAATAATGTGTGCCCAAATAGTAATAACAATAACGTTTTTCTGAATATATGAAGGCAATGCTATTGCTTTGACTAAAGTCATGTTTTTGAGGTTTTCTTGCATTCTCTTATCACATTTTCTCAGCTAGAAGCCATCTACATTGGAGTCTACCAGTTCAAGTCAGAAAAGTCTTTAACAGGGCTTCCAATCCTATAAACTCACCCAACTTTGAGGTGCCAAAGTAAAAAAAGAAAAAGAAAAAAGAAAAAAGTCAAGGTTAACCAGGGCATATTCTAAAGAAGGGCTGGGAACATTCCCTACCAGACAGAGGTAGAACAACTAGGCCAACAGTTGCTGCATATCCATAACCGGGAGAGAGGCTGGGGATAAAATTAGATTTAGGGACATTGAGACTAGGTAATAGAGTGGATAATTGGCAAGTGTGGTCAGTCAGATCATAGCTGAGACTAAGAAATCCAACCTGAGGGCCAGGTGAGGATTAGTCAGCTGACATAAGCAGGAACAAAGTCAAACATTACCGGAACAGAAATGTCAGGTGAAAAACATTAAGCCAATGAAGCAAGAAACACCTCAGGAACAAAGTATAGATGACCAGCCATTGTAACCCTACCGATGCTAACACTTGGCAGGAGCCACACAAGGATTTCTCCCACATGGGTGAAGAGTTGGACCAAAAAGAATTTCCTTTCCTAAAGACACCTCCTCAATAAAAGCTCGAACCACGAAAGAAAAATTTGATAAACTGGATTATATTAAAATTAAGAACTTCCAATTATCAAAAGATACCATTAAGAGAATAAAAAGGCAAACACAAAGTGACAGAAGATGCTTACTATATATATTTATCTCCAACAGAAAAATCTTACCCTCAAAATATAAAGAATTCATATAAATTAATAGAAGTCAATTAGTTTTTTTTCTAAGTTCAGGACAAAACCAAGGAAAAACTTGAACAGATAATTTACAAAGGAGGCTAACCAAATAATAAATATATGAAGAGGTGCTCAACTTCAACAGTCATCATGGAAAATCAAATTAAAACTGCTTATTAAAATTGCCAAAATTTAAAAGACAGACAACACGAAGCGCTGGTGAGAATATAAAGCCACTTGGACTCACATACACTGTTGGTAAGAATCTAACATGACACAACCACCTTGGAAAACTGACATCCTCAAACCTACAAATTCCATTCACAAATATTCATAGCAGCATTATTTAAAATAGCATAAAACTGAAAACAACACAAATGTGTATCAAAAGTAATATGGATGGGGCACCTGGGTGGCTCAGTTGGTTAATCACCATCAGGGATCTCATGGTTCTTGAGTTCGAGCCCCATGTTGGGCTCTGTGCTGATAGCTCAGAGCCTGGATCCTGCATGGGATTCTGTGTCTCCTCTCTCTCTGCCCCTCCCTGACTTGTGCTCTGTTTCTCTCTGTCTCTGAAAAATAAATAAACATTAAAAATATTTTTAAAGAAAATATGGATGAATAAATTCAGATACACACTTGCCACATATATATATATATATATGTATATATACATACATACACACACACACACACATATACACACACACACACACAACATTCTGTACAGCAAGGAAAATGAATGGAATACTACTACTTGCATTAACATCAGTGGATCATGAATCTCAAACATAATGTTGACAGAAAGAAGCCAAAGGTTTAAAAAATTGTACATTCTGCATGGTTCCATTTAAATGGAGTTCAGGGGCACCTGAGAGGTTCAGTCTGTTAAGCATCTGACTCTTGGTTTCAGCTCAGGTCATGACCTCATGGTTCGTGAGTTCAAGCCCCACATGGGGCTCTGCACTGACAGTGCAGAGCTTGCTTTGGATTCTCTCTCTGCCCCTCCTCTGCACATGCTCTCTCTAACTCTCTCTCAAAATATAAATAAATTTAAAAAATTTTTTAAATTAAAAAATAATAAAATTAATGGAGATCAAAAACAGGCAAAACTAATCTGTGGAGTTAAAAGTCAGGATGAGTAGTTTCTCCTGGAGGCAGGAGAAGGAGCGTTCTGGAGTTCTAATTTTTTATTATGATATCGGTATGTTCACTTTACTGAAAATAGAGTTACACTTTTAAGATTCGTGCACTTTCAATGTGTATTTTACACCTCAAAAATTTTTTTCAATTAAAGAGGAAGAATGATATTTTCTAACAAACTTACAAGGCACCTTGGGGCCACAGGCTGGCCCTGACTGTTTTCTATTCTCCAGAAGAAGCCCAATCTCTGTGGGAGTAGCATGATGAGCCAAGGTATAAGTCTATCCGAATTCAGTCAAAGGCACTATTATGTTACCAGCTGAGTCAGAGGTTTCTTCTGGAACCCTGACAAAAAAATAGCTAAGTTGCATGCAATTTTCTTAATTCATACTCTCCTGAAGTCTGTTTCCTAAAGAATTCCCTCCAGAGAAGATGAAGTTAATAATCATCTTGGAGTTAATCTTCAGGTGCCAAAAATCTTGGGCCTTAAGAATGGTTCATTCTTTTTTTTTTTTTTTTTTTTTTTTTTAAATTTTTTTTTTTTAACGTTTATTTATTTGTGGGACAGAGAGAGACAGAGCATGAACGGGGGAGGGGCAGAGAGAGAGGGAGACACAGAATCGGAAACAGGCTCCAGGCTCCGAGCCATCAGCCCAGAGCCTGACGCGGGGCTCGAACTCACGGACCGCGAGATCGTGACCTGGCTGAAGTCGGACGCTCAACCGACTGCGCCACCCAGGCGCCCCTAGAATGGTTCATTCTTTATAACATCTACTTTTTAAATATATATTCAGGAGCAGAGATACTTAAAAAGTAGGGGGAAGGGTCAGATACCAAGTCCACTGTGGGGCCCTTCAATTGTATGCCTCTGGATGCTACAAGAGCTCTCTTTTCCTTCCTGAAAGGGAAGTATTTTCAGCTAAGTAGGGGTAAGATTCTTATGGTGTTGCTTGAACAAACATATACTTTGGGCTCCATATATAACAATTTTAGTGGGCACTTAGAACTTAGAGCTGAGTGGAAAGGGTACCTGAAGTCAGGCTCAAATTCATTAAACATCTATTCTCCACCAGGCTGCTAGATCATGAGAACCAGTGAGAGTGGGGATGAGAATACATCAACTCCCCTAAAGACTGCCATTCAGAAGAATAGCGAATGGTTCAATAATCCTATAAAATGACCACCACCATCTCTGCCTACGTTAGACTCTTGTGAGATATTTGTGAGAAAATTCCAATAGGCTGGTTCATGCATCTATTCAACTTTGTGTGTAGATGAAGAATACTTCCAGGCTCTTGGGAACCTTGCTGTAGATGGTGCACAGACAAATGAACAAAGACTGTATAGCATGATGACTACTATAACAGCAGGAAACACAAGGTACTATGAGAGCTCTTGGAAGATCAACTCCTAACCCAAACTCAAGAGGTTAAGAAAGTCTGGGAAATAGCTGTTTAATTAATGCACTTGAGTCATAACTCCATTTTGGACATCACAGTGTTTACCTGCTATCTCTGGCTATGAAGCAGGGGATTTCACTCAGGAGGCTGTTAGCCAATCACATTGCAGCAAATTAGGCCACTGAATAGGAGATATTCTCCCATATCTTAATTCACAGTGTGTTCTGCTTCCAACTAAAAGAACAGACTTGGAACTTGACCAGGAGTCTGGTCGACAAGTCCGGGATTTTTAACAGCTGTCTCATAGAGGCCCAAGTACAAGTCCATGAACTGATGAAACAATTTGTTTAAAGTAGAAAAGCAGTTGTCCTGCAGGCAAATCAGCCACTATTCAATAGACTATTTTATATAGCAATCTATTTCTCTTGCTCCTGTTTATATATCCATCCACAGAAGCATGGGCCAAGCACTCCACACACACACACACACACACACACACACACACGAGCATCATATTCTCAAAGGCCCACTGCTATGTCTATTGGTACCACATGTGACCCCTGCTCCATGACATATTCATCTACCGAAGACTAAGCTCCGAAAGCAGATAATCTTTTGTATCTTTCAGAAGGGCAGAGAGATCAAGGATTCCCACTACTCTCAGGGAAATTGCAGCATTTACTGGATGGGGCTTGGAAACTGGGAAAACAGCCAAAGAGTGAAACTGAAAACTTGCTGCCAAATTCTGCAATACCTCAAACATATGACATCCTTCCACTACCACCTCCCCACAAAGTCCAAAGACTAGCCACTATTTGGACTGGAGAACTGGTGCAGAGTTGCAGGAAAGAACAATGAGAGGAAACTAGTATCACATACCAGTCCAGAGAATTGAATCTTTATGAATAATGAAAGCAGGGATAGGACTCTGTATCTTTAAAAGAAGCCCAGTACACCAAACCACTAGATCTAATAACCATTTGATCTTTCATATTAAAAAAAAAGCACAAAAAACAAAAAACACCTTACTCAGGCATGATTGACATGCAAAAAGCTATACATGTTTAACATATACAACTTGATGAGTTTGGTGATAAGCATACAACCATGAAATGATTACTATAAGCTATGCCATAGACATATCCATCATCTCCAAAAGCTTCCTCCCATTATCTTTATTCATTATTATTTTGTGTTTATGTGTAGTAAGATAAGATCTACTCTCTTAGCAAATTTTTAAGTATGCAATACTATATTGTTAACTATTGGCTCTAAGCTGTTCAGTAGGTCTCTAGGACTTATTCATCTTGTCTAAGTGGAATTTTGTCTTCCTTAACTAACACCTCCCTATATCCCCCTCCCTCCAGCCCCTGGCAACACTTATTCTACTCTCTGCTTCTATGATTTTAACTAATTATAGATTCCTTATGTTAGCAATATCATGTGGTATCTGTCTTCTGTACCTGGTTTATTTCAATTAGCATAATGTCCTCAAGGTTCATCCATGCTGCTGCAAATGGCAAGATTTTTTCTTTTTTAAGGCTGAATAATATTCCATTGAACACATATACCATATTTTTGTTATCCATTTATCCATTGATGAATGGGAAGTTTTCGGCCATATTTCTTTAAATAATCTTTCTGCCCTTTTCCCTCTATTTTCCTTCTGAAACTTCCACAATGCATATATTCATGTTTTAAAGATATGCCACAGGATTTCTTCATTCTTTTGCAATCTTTTTTTGGAAAATTTCAAATGACATGTCTTTAAGTGTGCTGATTCTTTCTTCTGCTTGAGTCTGCTAATGAAGCTCTCTATTGAAATTTGCAGTTCAGTCTTTGTATTCTTCTTCAGCTCTAGAATTTCTGTTTGGTTCTTTTTAATGATTTCTATCTCTTTGTTGAACTTCTCATTTTGTTCCTGTATTGTTTTCTAGATTTTATTTATTGTCTATCTGTGTTCTCTTGTGCTTACTAGGATTCTTTAAGATGATTATTTTGAATTCTTTGTCAAGCAATCCATAGATCTCCATTTCTTTGGAGTCAGTTACTGGCACTTTATTTTGTTTCTCTGTAGTATTTGTTTTGCTATCTTCATGATCTTTGTAGTCTTGCATTGGTGCCTGTACAGTTGAAAAAGCAGTTACCTTTTCCAGTCTTTACACACTGGCTTTGTCAAGGAAAGCCTTCCACCAGTCAGCTCAGCCAGAGATTCTGTATGGGCTCATTGGTGGGGTTCCCAGGTGTGCCAGGTGACAGAGTCCACAAGGTGTGTGTGCCTGCTACCAAGGTGTACTGGCAGGTGGGCCTGATCCCAGGGGGTCAAGGGCAGTCTGCTACTGCAGTTTGCAGGCCAGCTGTTGAGATCTGTGCCCTTGTTGGTCAAAGCCCCCACTTCTTTTCTTTGTTCTTAACTGCTCCCCAGGATCTAGCTTTGCTGATTCTCTCAGTGTTCTGGGTGAAGCATGATAGGAGAGCTCACAAGTAGCACCCTGAAAGGCAGAGGAAGTTGAATGCTCACTTTGCTCTCTTTCCCCCATGGAGGACTCACAAGTCAAAGGGACCTTTTTCGGCATTGCACTGTGCTGGCTTGGGGATGGGTTACACATATAAAGTGAAACTGTTCTTACCTTTTCATTGCACCTTTTCTCATTTCTGTGCTCCACCGGGGTGCTATAACCTCTCACCTGGATTCCAGAGCTCTAATGACAATATTCTCACCCAGGGATGGTTGTTAAATCAGTGTTTCTGTGCAAGAAATGATGGCTGGAACTTCCTATTTTTGCTCTCTTGCTGATCCTATTCCTCTGAGCTTTTCTAGTTGTTAGCTTTCTCTGACTCTGATCCCAGGTGTGACAGTGGATTTTGATTCTTATGTTGCATGTGCATTTACCAATTTCCATTATGCTACCATAGAAACTGATCCTAGGCAAAATACCCAAAGGAGTTTGGACTCCTTTCCTGTTCTTAGTTTTGTCTTTAGTATGCTTGCCTCAATAGCAGCAACTCTTAGACATTGCCCTCTAGTGTATCATGGAGTGAGAGATCATTCACACGGCATCCTACACTCAAGGATTTGCTGGGTTCTGGCTTTGGAATATCCTGGGGGCTATACCACACATGTGGAAAAAATTGCCAGGATGAATTCTATCATACATTTCTAGCATAACAATAATGTATATTATTGTATTTTATGAAATATCTAACTTTATACAATACAAGCAATTCTCGGGGTGTCTGAGTGGCTCAGTCGATTCGGCATCCAACTCTTAATTTCGTCTTAGGTCATGATCCCATGGTTCGTGAGATCGAGCCCCACACTGGGGCTAACCAATGTAGAGCCTGCTTGGGATTCTCTCTCTATCTCTCTCTCAAAATAAATAAACTTTAAAAAATATAAGCAATTCTTATGCATTCAGGCTTTTCTAACACTAGCAATTTTTTTTTCTAATTCTAGTTTAAAAAAATCTATATTACTACAGTTTTTGTAAAGAAGTCATCTTTTTCACATACTTGATTTGAATGAGGTCAAGGCAGTTAGTTTGGGAAAGTCCCAAGACTTCAGCCCACATCCACCCTAGCCCCCAGGCCTTATTTCATTGTTAGAATTTGACACGAGAGTGTGCACTAAATGAGCACAAAAAATCCAGTAGGTTATCATTACAGTGGCAGAAGAAGGCCATTTGCAGCAAAATTATACCAAGATTAAGATGTTTAAATATTCATCATTGTTTGGATTGCTGAATATTCAACTCAGCAAAAGTCTGAGATTGGCTTATGATGTTCAACTGTACAAGGAAATTAAAACTACTGGTGAAAACTCTTCAGACAAAAAACTATCTTAGACAAACTGTTGAGTGGAAATGGTTTATTTAATCACACCTGAAATCTTCCATTTCTAACCCTCTGCCTTTCCACTTCCCACTCTAACCAGGATCTGAAACTATGAAATTATAAGAATCATTTTGGGGGGACAGACAGCAGAGATGAAACACGCATTTCTGCTCTTCTGATGGAATCTGGTTATTGCTGCATATTTAGGCTGCTTTGGAGGCGATGGAGTGGGGGAAGTGGTGAAGTGAGCGTGTGAACTGAGAAGGCCTCCTCCACTCATTTTTAGGATAGTCAACATTTCAGCTTTGTAAGTGAACTGTGAATTATAAGAGTCTCTCAGATCAGATACAGGAATTCAGTGTCAGATCCCAGAGGGGGTGGGGACTTTGGAATAAGAAGAAGATACTCCTCTGTGAGTTGTAACAGAGATGGGTATGGGGCAATCTCCAGGGAAGATACCTGCAGCTGCTGGGGCTTCCTCACCCAAGGGTACACTCAGCTTAGAAACTAATTAGCAAAAGTGCTGAGTACTAACCATCTGGGGCAGCAAGAGCCTGATGTGTGAAAGGATCTCACTTCAAAACGGGTGGAAGAGACCAGACTGATGTCTAGACCAAGAAAGGAAGAAACGGAATGGTATAATTACACAAGAACAGAGACAGCATAGGTAAGGGCTAAAAATGAGCTGAAGTTTATAAAAAATGCTTGTCTAGATTATTCCAGGTGAACAATTTCACTTATGCATTTGAAAATTCAAATTACTAGTGTAACATGTTAACATTTTGTGTGCAGTCCTACTCATCATGCACATCATGCACAATAGAATGGAGTACTTGGCCTCTCAGGTCCCCTCTGGCCTTACTTACATGAGGCAGCATGCTGGGGATGGGGGCAGAAAGCATTTGACAGGGAACCAGAAGCCCAATTATTAACTGGAGGGCTCATCTTGGATCAGCCATTAATATTTCCAATTCTCAGTTCCACACTTGAAAATGGAATTGGAAGTATCAGTTTTACTTGTCTCACAGTCTGTTATGTAGATCAAGTTATATACTTATGTATTTTGAATAAACACAAAGCATTACATGAACGTTTTAGAAAGAGAGTGCGAGTGGGGGAAAGGGGCAGAGAGAGAGAGAGAGAGAGAGGAGAGAGAATCCCAAGCAGGCTCCACACTCCGCATGGAGCCCGACTCAGAGCTCGATCCCACAACCCTGGGATCATGATCTGACCCATAATCAAGAATCAGATGCTCAACCAACTAAGCCACCCAGGCACCCCTGAACATAAGTTATTTCTAAAATCATCTGTGGAAGATTACTAGCAGGGTCATCAAGCATGAGGCAGAGAAAACAAATCGTGGAATTGCAATCCCCTCATCGAGATGTTTTCTGATTTCTGTGCCTGGATGTCTTTCCCTGCCAGAGTATAAATTCTGAGAGGCAAGTACTAAGTCTTAACATGCTTTCATGCAGACCATAACATGAAGCGTCATCCTTAACGAGTAGTACGATCTGATAGATGTTTGTTGAATTGTACCACCCAGCTTCAGCTTCTGAATTTATATATCGATTAGCTAAGAGGGTAAATGTGAGTAAATCTTGTAAAAGGAAGAAGAGGAACCTTACTCTGTAAGAGGGAAAACAGCCTGTCATTGTGGTCCTTTCTGTGCCTTCACTGTGCCCCCCCCCCCTTTTCTATTCTGAACACAGAAGGCTTCTGGGCACTCTAAATTGTCAAGAGCTCTGTGGGCTTTCCAGAGTAGCAGCTTTGTGCGGCTAAACACAGGATGTGCTTTCTCTCTGCACTTTTTTGGGGGTAGGTTTACCAACAAAGTCGTCGTCCCTCTCTTCCTGGCCTGAGCCCTCTGCAGATCTAGTTATGCTGTTTAGGTTCATGAAGTACAAATTAGCATAATCCGATTAGATGAGCTGCTGAGGGACGTTTTTGGTCTGAAAAGCAGAGAAAACAAAAGTATCTCACAAAGAGGGGAGCTTGGAGCTTGCACGGGGAGGGGCGACAATTGCTCCTGTGCTGCCGGCCTGAAAGCTCGCACCTGCGCAAGCCCTCTTGTAAATAAGGACTCTCAGATGGTATTAAACTGGGCACTGAGGAGTGCGGGGGAGCTCAGGGAGGCAAGCATCCGGGGAGAGAAAGGCAAGACGGCTGCTCTGCATCCCATTAATTGATTTATCTGGATTGGCAAAGCGGGAGTTGCTGACAGAAGAGAATGCCTATTTGATTCCTACTCAGAATTGAGAGTGGGTCAGCCCCATAATCTGCTCTATCGAGATAAACGTTTTTGAATCTCTGCAAGAGACTGATAAGGGGTTTACTTGTAGGGAACAAAGTTCATTGGATGCTTGATTTCAGTACCTTCTGAATTGGACTTCTGCATCTTTCCTTTATTTCTGGGAAAGAAGGGGGAAAAAGCTAGGTGGTGGTAGTTGTTTTAGGCTTTGGGGTAGTATGTGCTTAGAAGCCACAAAAGAAAAACTCAACCATCAACTTGTTATAACAAGTGAAGTCAGAAAACTTTTTGAATGAGCACCCCTTTCTCTGCTATAGGTGGTTTATGGGTAGAGTTGAAATTTTAATTATTTTGACAACTAAGAAAGGGACTCCATGTGTGCAGGAACTTGCTGTGTGATCTCAAGTTTGTCTCTTAGACTCTTTTAAGCCACAATTCCTCCAACTGTAAACTGGAGCAAATACTGCCATTAGATGGTTATTAAAAGTATCAAAGATGGCATTTATAAAATGCCTGGCACAAAATAGGCCCGGATGGATTTTAATGACCCTTCCTTGAGGTGTTTATACTTTCCTTCCCCAACCCCACCTTGCCATAATCGGGTGTGTTTAGGCTGTATGCCTAAGTAAGTGTATCAGGATATTCAAACACGGTGCAAAGAGCCGACTAGTCCCAAGTGCTGACTTTTCTCTGCTTTGTCTCCCCCATCTTTTGGCCAGTACATCTTTTCTTTTCAATTTCTGAGATGGAACATCTTTCCTCTTGGAGCCTAGAGCCATTCAGTCTCTCAGAGAGGATGAAGGAGACACTGGAAGGTTGTTTTCAGAAGCTCTGGAGCCTAGGGGGAAGTTTTAGTCTGGGGGGCAGGTAGGAAAATAATTTCTATCTGCTAGATGGCAACGTGAGACTGCACAACACCCTGCGTGTGAGATGAGGGTCTGGAGGCCTGATATGTAGAGAGGAGGGTGAAAAGGTGATCAGGGGAAGGCCTGAGAAGCTCATTAACTCTGACAGCCCATATCTCCCTTAGGCTGTGGGTTGAAACTGCATTTCATACATCTCTTACATAGAGTGGTCAGGTGCATTAAAAGGAAGTGGTGAGTGGCACAAGGTGTCCTTAGTCAGACAAGACACTCTGCCTTCCCAGGTAGATTTTAGTAAAGGTACCTTTTGTAAGTCTGACTTTTTCAGGGATATTTTACATCATAGTCAAGAGATAGATTGGGAACATAATTTGACAGTATATGAAATTACAGTAAAACCTTGGTTTGTGAGCATAATTCGTTCCAGAAACACGCTTGTAATCCAAAGCACTTGTATATCAAAGTGAATTTCCCCATAGGAAATAATGGAAACTCAGATCATTCATTCTACAACCCAAAAATATCCATATAAAAATGATTACAATACTGTAATATAACACAAAATAATAAAGAAAATACAAAATATAAAGAAAACTAAACAAATTAATGTGCATTTACCTTTGAAAACCTTTGTGGCTGGTGTGAGGGAGACAAGAGAGTGGAGGGCTATCGTGTAAGATGACTTTCACTATCATTAATGGAATCACTGCTATCCATTGACTCAGTGGAATCTTTTTCTTTTCATGCAACTTTAACAAGGAACCTATCCAATGACCCTTGCTGTTGCTTCCTTTTGAGGATTTCACAGAAATGTGATATTGCATTGAAGATCACCCACAATCCTACAGCGAGAGACAGAAAGAAAGAGAGAGAGAGAAAGAAACCATTGGCTCAGTTGTGATCATGGGACATTCAGCATCATGCACTAGTCATATTGCAAGACATAGCTCATTTGTCAAGTTACAGTATATTAGAAATGTTGGCTCGTCTTGCAGAACACCCACAGAACAAGTTACGTGCAATCCAAGGTTTTACTGTATATACAATTATATCATGCTAATTACATCATGATCAAGTAAAGATTTATCCAAACAGTGCAAGGAAATATATTAATATTATATACCCCATATCAATTTCAATAGATATCAAAAAATCTTTTATTACAATGGGTTACCTGGTCCTTATTTGCGGGGCAGTGAAAACTGTCTTCCTCTATGCCCTGGGAGATAGATATGACCTCTGCTTCCATCACTCCGGCCTCCCTCCTCTTCTTGGGCTTCTGGTTGGGTTCACAAATGGAAGGCAGGAGCAGAACAGAGGGGAGCAGGAGAAAAAGAGGTCAAGGTACTGATCCCCACCCACCCACCCTGCCCCTTCCTCCACAACCACAGCTCCTATCAGCCCTTCTTCATGATCACAGCTTTGCTGGCGGCCAGTAACACTGAAGATACTGGACGGTAGTGGGAGACTTCAATCCTGCCTTTGCCCAGCTATCCCTTTCCAGAAATCCAATATTTGAGAAAATTGTTCTTCTGAACTTTAATTTCTTGTTTTGTTTTGTTTTTTCCTTCCTTTTCTTTTTGTTTTGCCTTTTGGATGTTTCTTTCTCCTCCTGTCCAGGAGCGTGTGTCCTCTTAGCTCTGCCAGGTTAGGATAGAGTGTGCTGATCTATCTCAGACCTAGTGGGCCCTAGGTCCCCCCACTTTCTTGTGTCAGAGTTCCAGGGAGCAAGGTTTTGAAACTTCTCTTTATTAGAGCCAAATTTAGAATTTGGTGAGGGAGAAATTTTGTCTATTTCAATTTATTTCAAATATGTAATTTTCAATGTCTTAGTAAGTCTTTTTTATTAAAGGAGAGGAAATATTCAGCAACCCCTGTACCCCACCATTTCTTGCCTCCAGAACCTCAAAGATGGGGCCTCACAGCAAGATTTTAAAGTGAATTCAAAAGGACAAAAACCTCAGAGTGGAGGAAGTCTAACTCTGACTCAAAATCTAGAAGCATAAAACAGATAAACTGTATGGCATAAAAATCAAATTCTTATACATGGCAAATGAACATCATAAAGAAGGTCATAAGACAAATGAAAAAATTGGGGGTAATATTTGTTACTCACATCCCAGAAAAAGTGTTGATCTCCTTCATATATAAAGAGCTTTTAGAAATTGGAAAGAAAAAGCCCAACAACCCAACAGAAAAAAGGGCTAAAAATATCTATAGACGGTCCACAGAAACACAAATGATTCATAAGCATATGATGTCAGCCTCCCTCATGAAAATAAAAATGTAAATTACATCTGCATCCAGATAACATTTGCACCTATCAGATTGGCATGTATCCCAACAATTGTCAACATGCTCTGTAGGTGACTCTTTGTGTAAACGACAATGCCCACACAGTGCTACTAAGAGTGCTCTTATCCTACAGGTTTATCTACAAACTTGGGAAATCTTGTGTGGTGAAGGCTATTCATCGCAGCATTGTTAGTATCAGCAAAAGACTGGAAAAAACCCAAGTGTCCCACAGTAACTAAGGTACATCCATATGATACAATACATGCAGATGTTAACAAGAATAAAAAGTTCTCTATGGTATTAGAGGATCTCCAGCATATAGTGTTAAGAAGGAAAGCAAGGTGGTATAAGAAGGAAATGAGGGGAAAAAAAGAAGGAAATGAGAATATATAGTTGCGTTTGCACAAAGATACAGATACATTAGTTAAAAGATAGTGGTTCGCTCTTGGTGTTGTACATTCTAAGGGTTTTGATAAATCTATAATGCCATATGGACGATGGAAGAATAGGAGGATACTTGCTTAGGTGAAAGGGATTGAGAGTATGCTTATGATGAACACTGAATAATGTGCAGAATTGTTGTTTCACTATATTATCCACCTGAAATTTAACACCGTATGTTAACTATGCTGGAATTTTAAAAAATTCTAATTTTAGATTCACTAAAACAGCTTCTTTGTTGTCATTGATTATCACGAGATATTACATAGTTAAACCCATACAAATAAATGTCACTGATTTCAAAAATCTAGTTTTTGTTAATGTTACATGTTGGATTGCTGGAGGGAAAAAAATGTATGACAACATGTATCCATCATTATAATATCATACAGAATAATTTCACTGTCCTAAAAATCCTCTTGTACTCTCCCTATTCATTCTGCCCCCTCCCACTCTGGCAACCACTGATCTTTTCACTGTCTCCATAGTTTTGCCTTTCCCAGAATGTCATGTAGTTGGAATCATACAGTAGGCAGCCTTTTTAGATTGGCTTATTCCACTTCGTGAAATGCATTTAAGATTCCTCTATGTCTTTTCATGGCCTGATAGCTCATCTCCTTTTAGTGCTGAATAATATTACATTGTCTAGATGTACCACAGCTTATTTATCCATTCATCTACCGAAGGATATCTTGGTTGCTTCCAAGTTTTGGCAGTTATGGATAAAGCTGCTATCAACATCCATGTGACGGTATGTGTGTGGACATAAGTTTTCAACTCCTTTGGGTAAATACTGAGGGGAGCAATTGTTGGGATTGTATGGGAGGACATGTTTAGTTTTATAAGAAAATGCCAGAGGCACCTGAGTGGCTCAGTCAGTTGACTCAGTGGCTGAGTCATCTGACTCTTGATTTCGGCTCAGGTCATAATCTCACGGTTCATGGGATCAAGCCCCACATCTTGTTCTGTGCTGTCACATAGGGCCTGCCTGGGATTCTCTCTTTCCCTCTCTCTCTCTCTCTCTCTCTCACACACACTCTCTCTCTCTCTCTCTCTCTCCCTCTCAAAAACAAAAATAAAAACAAAAATAGAAACAAAAATAAAAAAAAATTTAAAAGAAAGAAAGAAAGAAAGAAACTGCCAAACCTTCATCCAAAGCGGCTGTACTGTTTTGCATTTCCACCAGCAGTGTGTTACTCCCTATGCCCTCCACCATTTGGTGTTGTCAGTGCTCAGGATTTCAACTGTTCTAATTGGTGTGTAAAGGTATTGTTTGAATACCATTGTTTGAATTCACGTGTCCCTGATGACATAAGACGTGGGGCATTTTTCCATATGCTTAATTGCCATCTGTATATCTTCTTTGGTGAGGTGGCTGTTCAGGTCTTTGGCCCATTTTTTAATTGGGTTTTTCATTTTCTTCTTATTGAGTTCTTTGAGTATTTGGATAACAATCCTTTTGGAAATATTTTTTCTCCAATCTGTGGCTTGTCTTCTCATTCTCTTGACGTTGTCTTTCACAGAGCTTAATATTTTTAAAAGAAAAAATACTGCTCTTACTAACCCCACTCACATTTTTTTTTCTTTAAAACATAGCCTTGGTGGGGCACCTGGTTTGCTCCATTGATAGAGCATGCGACTCTTAATCTCAGAGTGGTGAGTTCAAGCTCCACATTAGGCATGGAACCTATTTTAAAAAATAGCCTTGGAAAGTGACATTTTGATTACTGTTTCCTAGGTGTATTATTATCTCCCCCCCCATTATCTCAACCCTATCTTTAGAAACATTACTTCTAAAATACAAAAACTATAAATTTTAAGACACTTTTTCAATTTATAAAAATATGGCAAGTGAATTGAGACCATTTTATTTTAGTATACTGTAGCCACAAATGAAAAAGTGTAAAGCTTTTTCACTTTTTTACACTTTAGCCTAACATTTTATCTGACCAGATAACACACATTTATTCTTTAAACAGAAGTACTTAATAAAAAGATGTTTATGCCTTGAGAATTTTGTATTTTTAAAGTTTTGCTTAGAAAGTTTTCTTTTCAACTATGTACGTGACTACCTTCTGAAAACTCATTTTTACTCCAAAATATTTTACGATGTTTGCCCAAATTAGGGCTCCAAGGTGAAAGCTTTTTAGAAGATTCAGATCCCAATTTGGCAAATGCTACATTTTCTTGTTTGTTTACTTGATTGCATAAATCTAGTCATGCAGGGAGAGCGAGCTCAGAGAACATCTAGGGCTCTCCTCTCACATACTGTTTGGAAGCTAAACAGGTATCCAGTTTTTGCCCAGAATGTCTAGCAGGCATGGAGGAGGGGCATCTCTGGGGCCTGCCCCATCCAGAATAGTACAATACCATGTGAGAAGCCTGAGGACCTCCCAGGACACCTGGTTACAGTTCTTAACCCCAGGCTTCTCCTTATGGGATTTGGCTTATTTTGTGATCTCTTTGATCACATAGATCTTGTGATCAATGACCTCTACTTCCTTGGGTAGAGTGTTAAAGAGACACCAAGAAATTGGATCTCAGACCAACAGATCCTCACCTTTTTCTTTAATTTTATTTATTTATTTTGAGAAAGAGAGAGAGAGAGAGCATGAGTGGGAAAGGGACAGAGATAGAGGGAGAGAGAGAATCCCAAGCAGACTTTACTCTATCAGTGAAGAACCCATTGTGGGGCTCAAATTCACAAACCATGAGATCATGACCTGAGTCAAAATCTAGAGTCAGATGCTTAGCCAACTGAGCCACCCAGGCACCTCAGATCCTCACCTTTAGCTTTATCTGGTTACCCATTGGTCCAAACTGAAAGGCGTTGAAGGGAAGACTGAAAGACGTCACTAATATGACAACCTCTCCCTGAAAACTTCTCTTAGAGACCCAATAGTCTCATGTAACTGATTAGCTCATCCCCTTCCACATATTTGCCGGTCACTGTTGTTGCATTTTTTAAATCCTTCAAAATCCATTCTTTGTGCACTGCCTGTATGGGGTGCAATGGGATTGATGCTTCCCAACTGTTGACATAAGTGTACGCTCTCATGTGTTCTGCTGGTTGGTGGGAAGAGGAACGTGTACACATATCCTTACGCGCACATGCACACATACACACACCATAAGGTAAAATTAAATCTTGGTTTATTTAGTGAAAGATACAAAAAATACACTGAAGTGATTTGACTACTGGAGCCAATGCAAAATATTCAGCACAGCACTCCACTTCTCCCAGACTGGGGGAAAAGGGCCACGGTGGCCATAAGATTACGTGCAAGATAGAGTCTTGATGAATCCGAGAGATTTAATTCTCTGCTGTTCCACAGTGTTTCTAAACCTGGGGCTTCTATCACCAGTTAAGAAGAATTGATACAGTCTAAATGGAATATAGGAAAAGAATGCAACCCAAACCAGTGAAGAAAAACACTGTCCATTTCCTTAGACCCTCCTTCTTCCTCAATTCCAGAGGAGCTAAAACCAGACGGAGGACAGGTAGGAGATGTGGAGGAGCAGATTTCCTACCTTGTGCATGAGCAAATACACACACACACACACACACACACACACAAGTACCAATGCCCTGAACCATGGGCATGCTTAAGCCCGGGCGGAGGAAGAGGTGGGAAGCAAATCCAAACAGAGGAACAAATAGTTTCTCCTGCAGGCGAACACCCCAGCCTGCTTCTGCAGGACAGTGTCCTCGTGGAGTCTTATCATAATATTATCCCCAGCTTGGTGCTTCTAAATAGGACCCTTTGCTTTTTGGGGTTGTGTTTGATTACCCAGTAGTGTTATTGGGTAATATTCCTGGTCCACGATGTTCCATTATGGTGGTCAGGATTTTAAAAATTTAGGAATTCCTACACCTGAAACTAATGTAGCATTGTGTGTCAACTATACTTCAATAAAAGAATAATAAATTAAAAAATTGTTAATGTTTATTTCTTTTTGAGAGAGAGAGACAGAGACAGAGTGTGAGTGGGGGAGGGGCAGAGACAGAGGGAGACAGAATCCGAAGTAGGCTCCAGGCTCTGAGCTGTCACCATACAGCCCGATGCTGGGCTGGAACTCACGAACCACAAGATCAAGACCTGAGCTGAAGTCGGACGCTTAACTGACTGAGGCGCCCAGGTGCCCCTATACATTTTTAAAATTTAAAAATAAAAATGAAGAATTCTGACGCAAAAAAAAAAAAAAGTCTGTCCATGAAAAGCAGTAATTCTGAGTAAAAATGACTGAGGGTCAAATTCTAACTCTGCAGAGAAAACTGGAACAAGATAAGTAATTTCCTAAACTTCAGTTTCCTCAGCTGGGAAGTGAGAATGACACATGTAATTAATATAATGTTAACAATACAACATCGCTATGAAGACAGGTGAGCTGATACATTGGAAGCTCTTGGCACAGTGCCTGGAATATAGTAAGCACTCAGCAAGACTTAGTATTATTATCATTTTATGTACTTTGTAAAATTCTGACATAGAGATCCATGTACATACTTCTTTGGCCATGATTCTGATTAATTCTTTGTGACAGGTTCCCAGAAGGATAATTACTTAGGTCCAAGTGTATGAACATATTGAATAATAATCCTGTTTTTCAGATTTTTCCAGATAACACAATTCAACAGCTTGCTTTACTTGACTACCAGCAATTCGTGAGCTCTGGAAATTAAATTCTTAGAGTAAATTTATTTGGTAGATTACAAACCTAAATAAATTTATGTTTATTTTGTTAAAATCTAGTGCTCTTTAAGATCTCTTTGTGATAGGTCTTTGGCAAGAAAGAGAAGATAAAAGGCAAAGTTTCCCTCTTTATGGGAAACGTAATGGCCACAGAAGTGACAGTGTTTTAGGAGACTGTGCTCCTGGCCTCCTGCAATCCCTTGAGTGTATTCATTCCTTGGTGTTCCTTTCTAACACCTGCCATTTTAAATCCCTTGCTTTGCATTGCCATTGGACTTTTAGATTCCCTCCTTATCTCTAACCTTTTTATTTAAGGATGTGACTTTTAACCAACCTTTGACCTGTGGGTCAGCAGTTAAGCTGTCCATTCTCCCGGACCCTTTTCATCTTTTGCCTTCTTAAGGACAAAGCCGGTTGTGCATAACTTATATATATTTCGGCCATCTCAAGCCATTCTTAGGTGGTGAAACTTCCTCAGGCAGGTGCTACAAGGGGTATATTGAATAGAAATGATGAGAAACAAACATTTAAGAAGGGCATTAGACTTTGGGTTTCTCAGGAAAATTCAGTCTGATCAAGTTTCATTTCAATATTGTCTTTTAGGAGAGGCTAGGGGAATATTCTTAACAGAGGCAGTCCTGATTACAGTTTTCTCATTTTGAAAGTGAAGTCTCTTGCAGGGCTGTTATGAGGAGTAAATATTAGAAACTATCCTTCTCCTCAAGATCTTAGCTTACTTGGGAAGGGGCACAGCATATACACAGATGTCTGTAACACTGACTAGAGGAAATAAGGGTCATGAAGCACAAAAGGGGATTCTAAGAAAGGAGAGATCAGATTAAATGGTGGAAATCTAGGAGGACTTCATGTAAGAGATGGTGTTTACAAGGAGGCAGGCTTTGTGAAGGAGTGGTGTTTAAGATCAGTCATGAAGGATTTTAGTGAGTGGAATTTGGTGCGGGTGGAGGGACAAGTAGAACAAGAGAGAATGGGGGGTGCCAGGGTGGCTCAGCCGGTTAAGCGTCCAATTCTTGGTTTCAGCTCAGGTCATGATCTCATGGTTTCGTGAGTTCGAGCCCCACATCGGGGTCTGCACTGCAGAGTCTGTTTGGGGTTCTCTCTCTCCCTGTCTCTCTTCCCCTCCCCCACTCATGCTGTCTCTATCTCTCTCAAAAAAATAAATAAACTTAAGAAAAAAGAACAAGAGAGAATGGGAACATTCATGTGTGCAAGTGGAGTCACAAGAGAAAAGTCAGAGGTATTAAGAAGTGGGACATGTTTGGGGACCATCAAGTGAAGTAGTTTCATTGGCATGTACAATATACTTAGGAGACTGTGGAAAGTACAAGGAAGGACCAGGTTGCAGAGTGCCTGGTTTACTGGGGTAAGGCATATGTCTCAGTCTGGTGGACGAGACACTGAAGGTTTGATAGCTGGGGAGTGATCTGACCACAGCTGTGATTTGAGAAGGACAATGGGGGAGCTGTGTGAAAGGTGAAGTAAAGAGAGCCAGAGGGAGAGAGAGAGAGAAAAAGAGAGAGAGAGAGAGAGAGAGAGAGACTAAGCAGGGTATGCTAGATTTTTTCTAGACTGAAAACAATGGTGCGGGGGGTGTCAAAGCCAGAACAGTGGCTGTGAGGATGGAGAGAACAGGTCAATGTGCTTAGTAAATTTATTAAATTCTTTTTTTTAAAGAACAGTTTTTCTTAAATAATTTATTCGCAATAAATTAATAGTTAAATAGCAAATTCAATGGTTAAAAACTCATAAAACACATCAACAAAAAAATCTTTGGTTAATACATCTAATCACATTCTATAAAGCATAATAATTTAATTTGAATAAAAAGGCATATGAAGAAGATTACTGAACACTGTTGAAAAGAGATGAGCATAACAATAAGGTGCTTATCCATTTTCAATCCTAAAAAACGTGTGGCTGAACAGGGCTGTAGAAAGGTCGTACACAGGGCCAGGAAATCAGGCATGTGTCCCAGCTTTCCACTAATTGTCCATGGGATCTCTGGAAAGTCACTTCACAAGTCTCTGGACCTGTTTTGTCCCCTGTAAAATGAGGAGTAAAACTAGCCAATCTAACAATCTCTATAAATCAATGGCCCCGTTTATGCCTGGTTTCCAAAAGTTTCCAGTGGTATCCATAACAGACCAAATATTTTTTCCAAGTAACAGAGTAGCATAGATGATATAATCTGTCTAAACTTTTTCTGTTGCGTTCAAATGATCCATAAAGAGATGTACCATCAGTGAACTGTAGTGTGTTTTAACCATAAATTCTTACTACTGCAATCACCAAGCCTTGAGCCTAAGACAGCAAGGAAGACCACAGAGTAGTTTTTCAATTAGCATCTGGCCTCATGGATACCTTGCCAAACATTTTGATCCATGTGTACCTACAATTCCTTTTGACAGTCACTTTAATCCAGCATAACCTGATAGACCAAAATCTAAGCTTGCAACATAATTTAAGAGGTGAATTACACCAAGTAATATTTTAAGTGTTTATTCATTTTTCAATGGAATTTCCTGCAGAGTTTCTTTAAATCATTACCCCCCTCATATAGTTTAATGATAACTCAATCTCCTCATGGCTTTTCAGGAGCACTCTCTTACATTTCAGTGAGAAGGCCTTCTGTACACACAGACATGGCCCCAACAGCAGAAAAGTGCACTCATTCTGAGAAGAGCAATAAAATCCTGCATTCAGGCAAAGAAGTCTTCTGTACTTTCTTCGGCAACATGTCACAATGAAGCTAATAAAAAAATATTGTCAAAATTGTTATTTTGATTTAATGCCAGATGAGAGAATAAGTAATGTTGTTCAGTTGACAACTGTCATCGCAGCTTTGAGATATACTATCAGTTGGTAATTTGACACATTTAAGCCCACATAACCTCATGAGAGAGAAATGCACATTCAGGGGAAATAGCCTAGTCTCTGTGCATATGTGTTTCCCTGTACTATTCTGGAACCATGGGGAAGTTTATGGAATGCAGTTGAAAGAAAGAACCTAGAAGGAAAACATATTGCTTCTGATAAATGCACTGGACTATGAGCGTGAGTGCTGGGTAGAGGTTAATGATATTATGACCTTGCTATTTGTGGGGAATGAGATTTGGGGGGAGCCTCATCTAGCTTTCTTCTGATCACCAAACTAAACCTTTTCAACCTCCCATAAATCAAATATCTTCTTTCTAGAGTAAGAGGAAATTTAAATCCCCCTATTGTGTGTACACTGGAAATCTGTAATCGCAAATCCAGCAATTTCCTACCTGTGGTTCAGAATGTTTTAAAACCAACGTACCGTCAAGAACTTTAGGGGAATAAAATGTCCCAGAGACAATCAAATGACATTATTTGTATTCTGGGCTCAGCTATGGGATTCATTTTTGAATCCGTCTTTGAATCCAATCATCAGGGTGGCACATGCTTATGAGTAGTTCTGTCAGATCCATGCCGTTTCATTGACTAGGGGGTCCCACCCCTCCCAGCATAAGATTGAGCTAACGCTCCACAGCAAGGAAGACAAATTACAAATTCATTAATTCACTAAAATCTGGTATTACATTCCTATTGTCTACCCTAGATCTTTTGTTTAAACTAAGCTCTCTGTTAAATGAGTTGTTAAATGGCAATGTTTGGATTTTCATAATTATGTTTGAATTTCACAGGTCTTAAATCAGCAGGGACTCAGGCTACATTAAAAGTTTTAACGCCTGACATGCGAAACTAAGGGGGCAGGTAACCTATTTTAGCTAACTATTTTTCATAAGAAAACTATGAACTCTAAATCACAAATTATCCAGTCCTTTCCACTCACAGATACAATCCACCATTTGGCTTTAGAGATAACACATATATAAATGGCTCAATGCGAGCAACACCTCACATTTCCATAGAGATAAAGGATGCAGAGCTCTTCCACATGTATCTGCTGTGTTCCTGTAAGCCTCACATGTCAGGAGGATCTCTTCTCCAGAGTTTCCCACAATTCTCCAAGTTCGTTTCTGTGAGGGCGGTCTTCACATTCATCAACCTTATTTTGTTCACCCTCCATCAAACAGACTTCATTTCTCAAAACTAACTTTAAAATATGTTCTGAGGGAAGCATTTTTTATTCATCGGCCTGAGATCTGTTATGGAGAAACTTCTTCCTTGTAATTGAAAACATATTGAGTAAAACAGTGATTTTCCAACCTGTTTTTAACCGATGCTTTTCTTTTCCAAACATTATGCAGATCCTGGATAAATGAAATAGAGGCAGGCTGCTTCGCCTGAAGTGTCCCACCCCCCCCCCCCGCCCCCGCCCTGGGGGTGACAGACTCCAAAGCCACATTCCTCATGGCCTCTTTTTGGCTCCCTGCAGCTGGCCCCAAGCTACCTCCTATGAGGCTTAAATTCATGCCTCCCAAATTTATTCATCAAGTTGACTCTGGAACATGCAAAAGGCGGTCACTCAGCCAGTGGCTTCTGAGCAAGTGCCCCGCTGGGTGATGACAGCCAGAGCCCCACTATGCAATGTGGTGGCTTGGGTCAAGTGAAGGAACCTGGTAGTCACCGAGCAGAGTCCTGTCCGGCAGGTGGGATCCTTGGGGAAAGAGTCCCAGAATGTTTCCCTGAGCGGTCACTCCCGTTTGCTGCAGGGTTTGCTCCCCCAAGACCTTGACCAAGAAGTTGATATACCTCATTGCCAGGCGAAGCGTTTCATTTTTGCTCAGCTTTTTGTCCGGAGGGTGAGTGGGAATGAGCTTCCTCAGCTTGGCAAAGGCGCTGTTGACATTCTGCTGTCTCCACCGCTCCCTGCTATTTGTGAAGATCTTCCTGGTCATGTTCGAGTTCCTGAGACAGGAAAGAGAAAGGGCCCTAAGGGCCAATACCTGATAAGAGGGCTATTGGGCATCACATGTCCTGCCAAGAATTTGGGATGTCAGTTCTTCTTGACCCGGGTTTTAGGAAATTCACTTCCTCATTTTTAGGTTTTTCTGAGTCTTCCTTTGGGTAAGGGAAGAAAATGTGGCAGAAGAAAGGACAGGGTAAGAACAATGCCTTTCAGCCTTTTTCTCCCTAGCTGTTTCAAAGCCCCCTGTTACAAGGTCGTTTTACCCCAGAACCCTCACTACTGCTTTTATAACCAACTCTTCCTAATTGTCCAGAACCAGGCACAGTATAGGTTTAAGTACTTGTGCGAATAAAATCTATATTTAGCCAACAGGGAGTCGAATATGGATTCTCAAAAAGTAAAAGCCGTGATTCTAGATTCCACTAATAAGATAATTGTGGGAATGGAGGTGAAAGCACAGCTCTCCTCTTAGCTGGCAGACCTCACCTGGAGGGTTGGACCTCACTGTGCAAAAGCTAAAATATCCAGACTGGACCACATTTAGGGAGTATGAACAGAGTGGTGAAGAGTCTTCAGACCCTCTTTTATGAAAAACACAGTGGGGATATTCAGCATGACAAGAAGAAAGGACAAAGAGAAAGTGAGGGTGACGATTTACCATGGATGCCGTAGAAGATGTTCGGGCCTCCACGAGCCGGCACTCAGGTGACCTTTCCAACTCCAGGACAGTTGATTATCACCATCTACTGCCAAATCTTACTTTGCCATTTTTAACTCTTAGAGGCATGGTCCCCTTTTTGCAGACAGCTTGGATTAACATGTGTGAATGGGAACACGGATGGCGCATCAACGAACAAACCTCTCCGTGATCTTGGCATGTGGCGGACTTTGAACACCACTGCTCTACTCTCCAAGTAGGAACACCCTCATCCCTATCTAAACTCTGTATGATAAAGAAGTAGAACGCTCCCCAGATCCCTGCAATCCTGGGGGAAGGTAGAGCAGGAGTTTAGCACAGGGGAAGAGCCACCCTTCCCTTCAGAGAGCGTGTGTTCTCATCACAGCACCAAACACCAACCAGCTGTGAGGCACTGCCTAAGTCACTTCACCAACCTGAGCCTCAGTTCCTTAGCTATCTACAATGGGTGTAATTATACCATCCTCTCCTCATAGCTTGCTGTAAGGATTGAGGGGAATGTTGCATGTGAAAGCATTCTGTGAACTATAAACTAAGGGAAACAAGAGCAAACAGAGCATTTGTTTTGTGCCAGGCACTCACGCTACATACATACGCAAGCAGTGTTTGTTGTAGTGACAGTACTATAGACACTGCTGGGATTGGTTGAGGGAGGCCAACATGTCCCAGGTGTCATTTCACTACACGTGTGCTGGCACGTCTGCTCTTCTGTAGGAACCAAATGATGGTCTCAGTTCATTAGAACAAGCCACGCTGTTACCATCGAGCCCTGACTCTATAGGGGTCAGTCGCCAATGGAAGCATCTGCATGGTGGTTAGAAACATAGGCTTTGGAGCCAGAACCCCGGTTTGGCTTTAGGTTCTGCTCCTCCTAGCTGTGTGACCCTGAGCAATCTACTTCAACTCTCTGTCCATCAAATGCCTCATAAGTAAAGGGTGACTCCAGGTACTACCTGTGAGGACAAATAAAATGATCCATGTAAACCACTTTAGCAGAATGGCACACAGGAAGTGCTCAATAAATGTTAAGTGATTACAGTTATTATCTCGACAAATAAAACAGGGGAAGGTAAATGTTCATTGTAATTTAGCGATTTTTTTTTCCTAATAAAGAAGCTACAGTGTAATAGAAAAGGTCTGAGCCTGATTTACGTATTTGTTTGTTGTGCTCTGTAAGAGTATATGGACATACAGGTGTGTGTGGGGGTGTAGAACATAATACTTAGAAGGATTCAGGCCAAACTGTTGACATGGTTCCTTGGGGGAGGGCAGGGGGTTGGGGGAAGACAGAAAAAGGAGATGAGTGGGGCACATGAGTAGCTCAGTTGGTTAAGTGTCCAACTCTTAATTTCAGCTCAGGTCATGATCTTACAGTTGTTGAGTTCAATCCCCTCGTAGAGGCCCCTGCGTAGAGCCCCGAGTCTGGCTCTGCACTGAGCGTGGAGCCTGCTTGGGAGTCTCTCTCCCTCTCCCTCTGCACTTCCCTCCCTCCCCCGCTACCCCCTCCCCCATCTCAAAATAAATAAATAAACTTTAGAAAAAAAAGATAGAAAAAGGAGATGGGTGTGTATTATTTGATACAGTTGGGTAACATTTTACATTTTTATAATAAGAAAAGATTCATATATTATTTGCTTCATAATAGGAAAAAACTAAGAAAGCTTATGGGCTTTAATGTAGAAAGACCTGGCTTTAAATCTCAGCTCTCCATTTCTTAGATATATGAGTCTGTGAAAATCAGTTAACTTCTTTAACTGATTTCTTCTCTGGAAAATGGAAATAAAGCCATCATCAGGGTTCTTGTGAGGATTAAATAATATATTATGTGATGCATACGAATACATAAATGAGACAGTATGTGCCTGCTACATAGGTGCCTAATAAATACAAGGATTCTCTTCCCTATGCAGATGGGAAGTGTCATTACTCCAAAGAATAGCATTTTTCAATTACCTGCATGCTCCCAGGACATTTCCCCAACCCTGTTTTTGTTGCCTTTCCTGTTGCTGCCTAGGTTGGAGACAGATTGCTGTGCTGAGAACCAGTGGTAAGGGGAAGCATGGCGGCCCAAGCTGACTGGCTGGCTTCAGGCTCCCTCCAGCAGCCACTCAGGTCTACTTCCTTTCTCTGTGGAGACACTCTTAGTAGGACCCATGATCCAATTACAATCATATGCGCTCCGAGCTTAGGTATCAACACTTACTGACCCCATGTGCCGGACGCTTTGCTGGCTGCTGGATACCGAGGAAACCAATGCCTTGTGAATGGAGAGAGAAGCACAGGGGCTGTAGGGGCAGAGAAACAGCACCTACCCCAGGCATTCCAGGGGGATTCCCGACCGACCAAGGGGGTGCACAAGGTGATACCGAAGGCCTCTTTCTGCTCTGAAATGCCACAATGACCTGCCTATTGCTTTTTATTATCTAACTTACCTCATTTCTAAATAACCTAGTCTTTCACCTACAATGAAAATAGGAGTGTTGTCAGAACTGTAACCAACTAAAACTGAAATATGACAGTCTGAGCTTAAATCACGGGATTTTAAGATAGAAAACTATCCAGTTTTGCTCACACCGAGGCCGGCTGCTCTGCAGCCAGGACTGTGGGAGCAAAGTTACTTTCAAGCTTCTCTTGTCAAAAGAGGGTTTAGCTCACTCACTAAGTCAACTCTAGTCCCTTGGGGGAGCGGGGGCGGGGGTGGGGGGGCAGGGGCCATCTTTTTCAAGCTGGGAAGAAAAAGATTAGGCAGGATAAACTAACTGGTGTTCTCTTCTAAGAGGGCTCAATCCTATTGTGCTAGAAGCAGACAGAGGAAATAAGGAGAGGAAAAGATAGGCTTCAGAAATGTAGCCTGCCCTCCTGGAAGGCGCTTAATAATTCCTTGTTGATTTATCCTCAAGGGTGTTACTCTTCTCCACAGGGGGAAATTGAAATCAGCGATTTAACAAGCTGGAAAAATTCAAAGCAGCGGTCACTGGAAAATTACTAAAGTACTTATTAAATCAAAGGAAAATTGCATTTAGTGTTTTCCCAGTTGTAAGGACTGATTACTGCTAAGCTTGATTTCAGAATAATTTAAGAGCTTGAAAAATACACCAGATGCCACAGAAGCAGAAGACATCTGATAGATGTCAAAACAGAGGTAAAGCATGTTGTCCCAAGGTCACACAGGGAATCAGTGGCACAGCCTGTGTCCCATGCCTCTGTATTTATGCATCTTGTCACCACTGACTCCTGATGGGTCAGGGTCCATAACCTTTTTTGTGCCATGGACTCTTTTGGCAGAGTCTGGGGAAGTCTAGGGAAGGACTCTACCCCAGAACAATAATTTTAAATACATAAGATAAAAAGCTTTTGGTTCCCTTCTCAAAATAATTATTTTAAATGCACGAATTGAAATACATGGACACATAAAAATGACCAATTATAATTAATACTTATTAAAATAATTTAAAAATGCAACGCAGTAATAATGCACTTTCTTTTTTTAAACACATTAAATGATTTACTACCATAATTTCTACATGGTGATACGTAAACGATTTTTTCAAAAGATCTGCAACATCTGTGAGATGAAGGGATGTATGATTTTTGTTGGTGACGTTGTCACCAGTACTAATTTTTATCACCCATAAGTAAAGGAAATACAAAATTTAGATTAAAGGTGACTGGAAATAAAGATGTAATTTTTTTCCCCGTCCAGATATATAGAACCCTGATTTCTATTCATATATCTCTGGGTGAGTGGGTGTCATGAACCTGGGGTTAAAAATGCCCGGGCAGGAGAAGTGTGATGGTAAATATAACAGGAACATAGGTGGGCACAAACTTCTATTATGATGCCACCACTGAAGGTCACAGGTTACCAGAGAAAAGAATGATAATTATGCCCCCACAGAAAGTGACCTATGCCCCCAATAGGGGTTGCTGCTTTTTTTGTGTGCCAATGGTGTCTGGACACAGAGCACCCCTGCCACAGGAAAGGGTGCAGCAAAGGGTCACAGCTAACATTCCTGCGGTGGCCTGTCCCAGACATTCAGACTCATATGGCTCTTTGTTCATAAGACTTTAAATTTCTCTTCCTGTCATTTGGTTTCTTCTTTCATCTTTTTCTTGAAAACAAGTGAAAATAGTCTCCAGAAAGAGAGAGATGAAAGGTAGTTTATAGAGTTGGGTTAGGGTAAGGTACCTAACCTCCAACACTGGATATGGTTTTGCCTTTTGAAATTATTATAGAAGTAACACATGCTCATCCAAGAAAAACAAAAACAAAAACAAAAACAAAAACGAAAACGAAGCGGTACACAAGTGCATACGGTAAACAAATACAAGGCTCTCTATCTATCTATTGAATTTTTTTCTCCCAGCAGTAGCCAGTTTGGTGTGTGTATAAATGATATATATCCTTTATATACCATGCATATGTCGTTTAAAAATCAGAACACACACTATTATGCAAGTTACTTTTCTCATTAGATAACCCCGCATGTTGATGTCCTAAATACATACATTTACCATGAATCACAGTCTTTGGGTGGGCACCCCGCGCTCTGGGAGAGTTCCACCCGCGCCTCACTGCCCCATGCACCTGCGTCCCCTGCCCACCCCGCCCGACCTGCTGCCCTCGCCCACTTCACTTCCCGGCTTTCCCCCTTTTTCTCTTCTTAACTTTCGCTCCCCCTGGCCTGCGGAGCCCGGCCTTGTGAACAAGGCGTCCCGGAAAGCATCTGGTGCTCAAGTTTCACACCTGCCAGGTTCGGGGGAGTAAGCTCACCGGTACGCAGAAGCTACCCAAACGGCCCCAGGAGGTGCTCCGGGGTGTCTCCAGCATCCGTATCAAGGTGAAGCGGCCGGGCCAACACGCACTAGGGGACCGCTTTGCTCCCCCGGAGCCCTGCCACCACCCCTACCGCTCGGAAAGCCCCCAGGTCTCACTGAGTCGACTTGGTAGCCGCGGCCAAGTCGCCTCCACATCCCTGTCCTCCAGGGCGACCACGGCTCAGACCCGACGCTGCGCGGGAGACCCGCTGACCCGTGAGTCCGGCCCCGGCGGCACCCACGTACCGCAAGGATCGACGCACCTGCTCGCCAAGAGCCGGGAGACCGCGCCGTCGTTGTCGCGGTCGCTGGCCGTGTGCGCCCTCGCCTGGACGCCGCGCCTCCGCTGCTGCCTTTATAGGACCCGGGCCTTTGTCTCCAGGCCCCACGGGGCCCCTTCCTGCCGGGTTTCCCGCCCGTCCCTCCCGGGTCCCCGCGCTCCCGCTTCCCAGGCCCACGATCCAGACCCGCTAGATCGGGTTTTCTGGGGGTGGGGGTCCGAAACCCGCGTTTTAACTAAGTATTCCAGGAGATGAGGACGCACTGCGAAGTACAGCAGTCACTGCACTGGGCAGACGCCTGGATTTATGCATCTCAGGTTCCACGGTGCCCAGCACAGAGCTCCGCTATTTCAGTGGCCTTCTAACCGGTCTTCTGTTTCTACGCTTTCTCTTTCCATCTACTATCCAACATCACTCAGAATGATCCTATGAAAACCCTTAGGTGGCTCTCCATTTCACTCAGAACTAACCTGAAGTCTTCATAATGGCCCCTAGGATACCCTTTACCTGACCTGTCTGTCCCTTCTCTCCCTGTGGTTTAGTCAACTGTAATCCCTAGGACCTTTGTTGTTTCAGGAACACACCAAACACCCTCCTGCCTCAGGACCTTTGCATTGTTTTCTCTGCCAGAAACACTCTGCCTCCAAGTTATCCACATAGTTCCCCCTCACACATACCTCCTTTCATTCACTCGACAGTCGTCACTGAGCACCTACTAAGGTCCAGCACCTGTTCAGGCGCAGGGAGACAACCTCAAACAAAACAGACACAAATCCCTGTCCTCAGGGAACTGACATTCTTCAGGTCTTTGGTCACATGTCACCTTCTCCTGAAGATCCTCTGGGCACAATATCTAAAATTGCACCTTCTCACACACAGGGACTCTTCACCCTCCTGCCCCATTTATTCTCCTCTTTAGTGCTCATCTCCATTTAGTAATGCTTTACTTATTTATTCTGTCTCCTCCCAACCCCAGTGAATAGGCTTTCACCAAACATCGGTTGATTAATGAATGGGTAAGTAATGAATTTATACACATCACATTCTCTGAAGGACCCAGCATAGGATTTGGTACAATAAATTCACAGTGCAATTCAGCTTAGTGGATAAGAGTAAATGACTTTGGAGTTGTATTACTCAGATTGAAATCCCTGGTCCACCCCACTTACGTGACCTTGGCAAATTGTATTATTTCTCCCTGCCTCAGTTTCCTTATCTGTGAAATATGGTCAGTGATAGGATTGTGAGGGCAACTACTGGCTCCCTTTCCTAGGAGAGAATTATATAGCCCCACCCACTGCCATGTGACTGGCAGTGCTTCCCTGTAGGTGGTGGGAGAGAACTGCATGTCCAGGCTTGGCCACGTGATTTGCATGGGCCAATGGAATGTGAGCAGACCTGACAGCCACCGTGATGGAATGGGAGCTTTTTTTTTTTTTTTTTTTGAAATTTTTTGTCAAATTGGTTTCCATACGACACCCAGTGCTCATCCCAAAAGGTGCCCTCCTCAATACCCATCACCCACCCACCCCTCCCTCCCACTCCCCATCTACCCTCAGTTTGTGGAATGGGAGCTTTAAGAGCCATTCCTGGTTGGGCTCAGTCATGAGAAGGTTATGTTTGGGGTTGCTCTTTCAGCCTGGAAGCCATGGAGCAAACCCATAACCAACCACAACAGCCCCCATGTAACATGAGTGAAGAGTAAATCTTTGCTGTTGTAAGCCACTGAGAATTTGTGGTTGTCTGTCCCCCTCCTTAAAAAAAAAATCAGTTATTATTATAAATTTAAAAATCTGTTGCATGAATTGCTAGTTTCTCAGGAGGCAACAAGGTAAAGAAAACTCTACATCTGGCTTCAAGGGGTTCGCAGCCCTTGGGAGGGAGAGGCATGACAAAAATGACTAAATACAAGACAGTCCTGAGTGCCAGAGGGTGCGAACTTGGAGCTGGGGAGGCAAAAGATTCTGGCTGGAGGATCAGAGACAGCTTGTGGGAGGGATGGAATCTAAACCAGCCCTGAGGCATAGGCTGCCTCTGACATTTGTGGGATCCAGGACAAGGGTACAGATGGAGACTCCTGACTCATTTTTTTTCCCACTGCCCAGCTCTGGCCTGCTATGTGAAGGACCTTGTGTATATGATGTGGATTCCCAGTGCACACGGACCCAAGAAAGAGCCCTGTGCAGGCTCTGAAATGGGCTCAGGGCCATTTGAGCAGAAATCCAGGTGTCCTGAATACCCAGAGTGTGATCTAGAATGTGGGAAATGGAGGTGCCTCCTTAGCACAGCAGGCAGTGCGTCAGTCTCACAGAATGTGGGAAATGGGCACCAGATGGGGACTGGAGGGCCAGTAGAGGGCCATCTAAAGCACAGACCCAAGGCAGGGGTCCCAGTTGTTTGGCTGGAAAGGTGGGAAAAGCTGTAGGAATTACACAGTAGGAGTGGTGGACAGGACAGTCCCTGTGATGCCAACTGGGAGCGATATGTTTAGATTTACAGGTTACAAAGCTCATTCTGGTGGCAGCACAAAGGGTGCATTGGAGGGTGAGTTGGGGAGAATTAATTGGTCAATTTGTGCACAAAAAGCACCTCTAAAAACACAACCTAATATTTCCAACAAACATTCCCAATTTGTCTTCTTTCTAACCTTCTGTCTTATGTACGTGGAAGGGGAATTGAGGCCTCCCAGGGCCCGTGCTTTTCTGCCACGCCTTGTTAGGTCACAATTCTCATAGACCACATGTTGTATTTTAAAGCATTACCTTTCCTCTTAGCCAAAAACCTGTGAGGTAATGTATTTGCTTAATGGCGTGTTCTGTGGTTGTAAAAAAAAAGAATTGTGGCAACAGGGTAGCATGATCAGAAATGTGTGATGCAAAATGAAACAATCAGCTATAGAGTGGGATCTGTGTACAACTGGACAAGGGCTGACAAAAAGGCGAAGATTACAGAGAAAGGGGCATAGCTGTGCTGGCACATGGGGACCAGGGTTGACATCTGTTCTCTTCTCAAAAATGTCTTACATGTTATTGTTGCTTTTATCATTTTTAAAACTGGGAAACAATTTTGGTGCACCGTTCCACTTAGCGGTGATTCTTCAGATGATGGGCCTTCTCCCATTCCAGTCTCCCAATGTGGAAAGTTAGGGGCTAGGTCCTGGTCCCCCAGGGGAAGGGGTTGGAGGAGAAATTTGCATAATCCGATTATTGAAGGATTAAGTTTGGGCAGCTAAACGCCTCTGTGTGCTCAAGCTAAAACCCTTACTATTCATGGCTCTCACTGCCCCCTGGAGAGACTGCACCTGCAGGCTCCTGGCGAGGGAAGGGCAGGTCGCTAGGAGAGCCTGGGCATTGTCAGGCTCTCTGCTTCTGCTGGCTTAATTGATCTGTCTGGATTAGCCTGTGAATACTGGACCTCTAGTCCTATGTGCAGGGGGTGTCAGCTTCAGGAAAGACCAAACCTGGGGTTTTCAGAAGGGATTTCTGTCAGCCCAGGTTGTTGGGGGGCCACGGTCATTTTGGCTGGAGGTCAAGCATCAGCTTTATCCAGTCTTAAACCTCCTTTCCTCTCTCCTCATTCTTAGCTCCCTTCCCAATCCTCAATTCTGCATATCTAGGCCCCAATCCAACCATCCATCTCTCCATTGATCCATCCACCTATCCACCCACCCATCCACCCATCCATGCATCCATCCATCCATCCCTTCTTCCATCCACCTATTATGTATGCACCCATCAATTTACTCATCACATGAATTAGCTGGTTCTTCATAGTTAATGAAGTTAATAGAATGAAGTTAATAGAATTCACTAGTAAATCCCTTTAGGTGGGTTTTGTTCCTTCAAGTGTTGTATCTCTTAAATCAATTTTGGTACTTTGACATATAAACTTTGACATTTTCAAAATCATTAATAAAGTGTTATATATTATATATATATATATACATATATATGTATATATATATATACATTATATTCAATGATTTAAAAAAATATCTGTATTTGTGTTGCCTTTCTCATTCCTCATGTTATGTGCTCATGACTTCTTTCTCTACTTGATTAGCTTTGCAGAAGCTTATGCATTTTATTGTTTTTTGATAACTACCTCTGTGATACAATTAATGTCTACTCTAACTTTATTAAATCTGCTTTTCTCATTTGCTTACATTTATTTTGTTCTCTCTCCACCTCCCATTCTTAGATTGAGTGCTTATTTTATTAATTTTCAGGCTATGACTTTTCTTCTGATATACCTTTTGTGTCATCCTGTGTTTCCATTTATGCTATCGCTGTCATTAGTTTCTAACATCTGTTGTTTATTTTAATTTTTCTTTTTTAAAGAAAATCTTTAAAATTTTCTTTGTTGTTGTACTTTTGGTTAGCCATTTGCTATTAATTTCAAATGTTATTGTGGTGTAGTCAAAGATATGCTCCATACATTTTTTGCTTTGGGATATTTATTGAGAGCTTCTCTTTGGTAAAATAGATAATCCATAAGCTGTAGAGGTATAGCTCTGTTTGAAAAATAAAATGTCTTTATACACATCCACTAAATCAATCCTTTGCATTCTTCTGGGGAGTGTTGGTCTATTTTAATCTATTTGACAGGGTTATATGAAAATCTCCCTCTACTATTTCATGTTTGTTCCTCCCTTTCAGTTTGTCCAGGAGTATTTGTTTTAGATCTTTATATTTTAAGATACGGTGCATTTGACACATGAAGACTCATGAAAGTTTTATTGATTTAGAGAACTGTACCCCATATCAATGTGAAACAGCCCTCTTTGCCTTGCTTTTCGCCATGAATTTTATATTATTACATCCTACCCTGCATTCTCAAAATAAAACAGTGTCCATTCTTTTACAGTGAATTTGTCATTGTGTGGGTGTGACTCTTGGCCACAGGTTTTACCTTTCTGTGAAACTTTATTTGGCAAATTGAAATTCCTTTGCCACCCTGGTTTGTTAAAGGGGCACCATTGCCATGATGAATTCTCCACGGCAAATCTCATTCTAGTTTACTTGCTTATTGGCTTGCCTGCTGTACACTAAGTGTCAAGAGGGCAAGGACTTAACTTTGTCACTCGCTAAACCCCACAAGCTGTGTTCACTGCCCATGAAAGCTGCTTGATAAGACATTTGTTGAATGAATGCAAGACAGCATTCATTCGGACTCATTTCTCCAAATGGCTGTCTCCAGCCTCCCCTGCTTTCTGTCAGAAGACACATAGCTTGTTGCTGTGAAATGAATGCTTCCCAGGCCACGGGAGAGGTTTTGGTAATTGTTTATTTTTTAAGAAGAGAAGAGTATTCTGGCTGCTGTATGCAGAGGGTGAGAAGAGATGTGGGGAGACTACCTAGCAGGCTGTGACAAGAGAGAGGGTGCTGGGTTGACCTGGGGGTAATACTGAGCACCAGTTAGGGGAGCCAGACGCCAAATCGTCTACCCCATTATTTAGCGCGAAGTACTAGGTGTCATGCAAGGTATTACACCCAATTTTTTTTCATTTATTGTGAGAAATTATATATTTTGATTATAAAGTTACATAATGAGTTATCATCCTTGACGAAACAAAATATTGCTCCCAAAGAAGTTAAATATGAAAAAGTATGCCCAAAGAAGCAAGACTTCCCATGCAGCTGTTTTACTAGTGGTTCTCAGACAAACGTCATTCCAGAGCCAGCGGAGGCTGTAAATTCTCATGGACGTTAATGTCACTGCATTCACAGGACCCATAGAGTCACTTAGAGGTTAGCTTACCTCCTCTGAGGCTTTTCCTGCCTCCTCTCCTCTAACCTCCTCCAAACGAAAAAGGAATAAAGCAAGTGGCTGCAGAGAAAGGCAGGGCATCTGGAAGGAGAAATAAGCTGACACGGCCCACATCTCTACTGGAGCACTGGGAAGGGTGCTGGATGGGTGAGAGCTTTGGTCTTCTCTCACAAGGAAAGAGAGATCTGGCTGCTTTATCGTCATTTCTGGACTCTCCTGAGTCATTCCCTAGTCAGGACAGAAAAGGAAAGATGCTAGAATCTGCAGACCAGAATCTCGGATGTATACTGGCTTTGTGGCCCTGGACATACTCACAGACAGGAACAATAAAGGAAAAAATTGATTTAGGAGGGAAAAAACCCTCTTACATTGGGCTTTTTCCCCTGCAGCATACAGCGACTTTAGCTGACCAAGGAAGAGAAACAATATTACTCTGTAAACAAAGTTATCCTTACTTGGAAGGTGGCCACAGCCTGCCTCGTTGAGTTAGCAGACATCCTGCATTGAAGAAGCATCAAACATTGAATCTCAGGGATGGTCCTCAACTGGATCTAAATGTGAAGCCCTGTTTGAATAGAGAAGGGGGGGGGGTTGTTGAATGATCCATCCACAATCAGATTTGCAAAGTTTCCTGCACTCTTGTAACACTATCTTTTGGATGCCTTTTCTCATTTCCTCTGTTTTCTCTGTTTGCTGTCTAATCCTGTGTCTTGTCTGGGATAAGTACAACGATAAGATTACTGGTCCGGATTGCAAGTAGAGGAATTTATTAATTGCTTTAGAGGCCCATACTGCTGTGTCACTTTCTCAATTAAACTGGCTACTTATTGAAGAAACAAAAACCTGAAATAATTGCAAAATAAATTTTTTTCACCCTTCTGAGGCTGTTTTCTAAACAAATAGGAATCACAAATACTCACCGATTTGCTGGGAATTAAGTGGGATATAGTACTAAGAAATACCAAGTGGGTAATAGCTAAGAGAAGGCCTTTGATCAGCTGCAGAGGCAGACTGACTGGTGTTTGAATCCTTGCTCTGACACTCGTTGCCAACCTGAGCAAGTTACTCAAAGTCTCCCAGCTTCAATTTTCTCAGCTACGAATTGGAAACATTCTCATGAAGCCGAGGCTTCATGGCTTACTGTGAAAATTCAGTGAGTGATTTGGAGTAAATGCTTCTTAAAAACGGTGATAACAGGCAACTAATAAAATCATAGTTGCTCTATAAATAATTGTTTTCATTTTTATTACCAGGAAAAACTCTATTCTAAAACTAGATTGAGAGTCTGAACACATGCCTCTAATATCATCCACGGGGCATTTTCCTGTTTTTCTTTCATTTGCCCAACCCAGCCATCCTGGCTCCCACCTCCCTCCTTCCAATTGCGTTGGGTCCTGTGCTGCTAAGAAGCATTCATTTCCTTCCACTATTTGAATCAAACAGATCCCAGAGCTGGATGAAGGAGATATCAAGGAGGGGAAAGAAGAGTTTCTCTTCAGCGTCAGGATCCCTCTTAGAATTAATTTCCACTCTCCAGTTCCCCAGACCGAGGACCTCTTAGTAACACCCAGTACACACATGCACACACATATCTCCATCAGGACACCTGGTGTTGAGGCCTGTCCAGAGCAAATGTTGACCATTGCAGCAGAAAGCAGGGCACATAACTGCCTCAGGCAAGTGGGCTTTTCTTCCCATAGTGACAATTAGAGGGACGCGCAGCCCTGGGTGTGCCCAGCTGCTGACACTCTCAAGATCAGGCTGGCTTGGCCTTCACTCTGAGGGCTGGAGCGGAGAGTGCTAATTCCAGCCAATAACCCCAAGGGCAGTGGGAAAGCAAGGGTGGGGGTGGGGGTGGGGGTGGGGGGAGCAGAACCAAGTACTGGAGGAAAGAAAGAGGTGGGGTGGGACGCTCCTTCTCCTCTTTATATTCTCTGGTCTTTGTATAAGAGACATGACTCATCAAATGGGTCCCCTAGATGAGGATTTGGACGCTCTGTGGGCAGCAGATAAGAGTGCAGCCTTCTCGCAGAAAGTAAATTCATTGAATACTCCCCATAAAGTCAATAATGCCAGGCTTATCAGCTGTCCTCATTCCTCACTCAGCCCCCTGGGGACCAGACTTGAAATAAAGGCCACAGCTCCAGGGGCTGGAGAGTGGAGGCGCAGGACTGGGCTGGGAAGGGGCCTCTGCCCCCCTGGGTCATATTTTAGGCAGGTGGGGGAAATCTGCCAGGCCTGAGCTGCCCAGAGTCCTCAGCTTCCCAGGCTGACAAATCCCGAACCAAACACATACATCGAGGGGATGAGGGATGCACCCCTCACCCTCAAATTGAGCAGATGTTTTCAGGAGGTTCCACTGGGGCTTCTTAGGACAATTAGAGGATGTTATTTTAAATGTAACCAATAAAAAACCTACAGAGGAAACCTTGATTTCTTGCCACAGACATACTTCTGCACTACCCAAGAGCATGTCTATCTTCCCTAGCTGGTGGAGATCTGGCTTCCTTGCAAGTTGCCTGAACTAAGGAGAGTAAAGTCAGTTGTTAGCACAAGTTGCCCAGTCGTACAACTAGAACAGTTCCTCTTTCCACTTTGGAGACCAGAGTCTCCAGAGGCAGACAGACAACAGGGAAATGAGGACCAAGTTAAGACCTAGAATTTAACATCTCTCCTGGGCACATCTCCTTTCCTGACTTCTACTTTCCCCAGTTCCCATAGCTAAGACTTGTCTCCACATGGAGAATGCAACCGGTCCTGGTTTCCAGCTGAAGCAACAGGTGTAGAAATGGCTCCAGCCTCTTCCCCACTTCTCTCACATTGCTGGATTGTGCTGCCTCAGGTCTAACACTGACCAGTGTGTCCTTACTCCTTTACCCCTTTCCAGAAATTGCTTTCAAATCTTCTCCAGAACCCAGGACCTCACTACCAACTCTCCTGCCCCAATTTATCTACACTTTTGTCTTGGCTCTCTAATTCCCTGAACCCTCTGGATAAGACCCTACATTGGTCCCATAATACTTCTTCTCTGTGGCCTGCAGCCCCATTTCCCAGACCATACCAAGTGCCCCTCAGCCTCAAACACTTCCTGTCCCTGGATGCCCTGTGTCTGTGTCTGGCAATGGCTGGGAATTCTAGTAGTGACCTTACCTGAGACACTTGGCGTCTTATGTCCACCTGGGTAAGCCTCTGTCCTCTGTCCCTGCAACTGTAGGGATCCCAGGGTTTCTGGGATCAGTCTCAGTGAGCCTAAATTCTCCCCAATCCCCACCTGGCCTTGGAGGTGCTTCATGAATATTTGTTGAGACAACAAATGAACCTCAGTTCTCAGCACAGTACCTGTGAGTTGTAATTTAGCCAGGAGTGTTTATTAAAGACATCATGTTCTTATTCAAATATCGTTTCTACACTTTCTCTTATCCAAACTTCACAGCAGGATATTCAGGGCCCCCTCCCACCCCAGTCTGCTCCTTGCCCACTTTTCTAGTTGTATTTCTTTAAACTATTTATCCATACATAGCCAGGTGGTCTTCTGAGACCAGATGAGACTGGGAGCTTTCAGGGTAGTATGGCCATAGACTACAGCCAGGCAGTGTTATGTAGTGTCCTATAAAGCCCATTCTGTGATTTTATTGACTTCCTTTCTTCAGAAATGCTTTCTTCCCTTTCTTCATGCAAATTTTCTGTTCATTAAGTCTTAAGATCCAGCTGCACCTCACTGTCCCTCTCCTGCCCTCCTTCCTAGAGCTTTATCTAGCTTTGGATGCTCAGACTGCCTTCCACAAAGTCTGGGACCTTTGGTCCCTTTTTCTAAGCTTGGTCTTTCAGACTCAATTCTGTTAAGTATTGTTTTAATCCCATGTCCTGTCTCCCTAGAAGACAAAGCATGTACCTGTGCCTTGGAGATCAGGGTCATTTCTTATCACCAGATCTCAGGAGAGGGCCCTCTACCAGGAGAATTCTTAAATATCTAATCTCACAGAAAAATTATTCCTTGGGTTTATTAGGAAAATATGTTCATAGGATTTATTGCAAAAGTAGAAATAAAAGCAAGATAATAATATTACCAATATCTATCATTATTGAACATCTACCAGAAGCTGTAGATTTCCTATATTTCTTTTTTTTTTTTTTTACATTTACTTATTTATTTATTTTGAAAGAGACAGAGAGTGCCAAGTAGGGGAGAGGGCAGAGAGGGGGGGGACAGAGGATCTGAAGTGGGCTTTGTGCTGACAGCAGAACTGTACCGAAGTCTGAACCACCCAGGTGCCCCCCTGTATTTCTTATAATAACCCTTAGAGGTTAGGTATTAACTTCAGCCCCATTAGTTGGAAAAAAATTGGAACTCAGAAGTTAAATAACTAGCCCACGATCACAAAACTAGAAAGTGGTGCTCCTGGATTTGAGTCTCAATTTGTACAACTCCTAAGCCCTTGTTGGTCTCATCAAACGCTCTCAACGTGCATTATCCAATATTGCTAGCTACTGGCTACATGATGCTATTTAATTAAAATTAAACATTCCGTTTCTTGGTTATATTTGCCACATTTCAAGTGCTCAATACTCACATGTGGCTAGTGGCTACCGCACTGGACAGTGCAGACAGAGATCATTCCCAGCATCACCGGATGCTCTATTTGGACAGTACCGCTACACATGTTCTCGTCTTCCAACAGGATATGGAGGAAAGACAGCTCATGGTGAATGATAACCGGCATGACACGAGGCGAGGACAGCTTCCTAAAAGCAAAGGCTTTCCCTTGGTCTGTGAAGTCACCCTTTGGTTTTTCTGTTAAACAGGATGTGGTTGGATTAGAGGTTTGCACAGTTTAAGCTCCAAAACAAACTCATACACCCTCCAACTATCATTCTTCTAAGAGAGCTGACAAACTATGGTGGTAATATAGGTTCAGAAAATTAGTCACCCAATTACCCTTCCTGCAATATTCATTCACTAGAAAATTTTCTCCAAATTATTGAAACTAGAGGGAAAGATTGAATCTAGGAGTTTTAGATGAGGAAAAAAAAACTGGTGATAAATATGAAATTAATTAAACTTACAGAAGCCTAAGAATAATGATAGCAGCTGCTAAAGGGCTCTTGCTGCTAAATCAAATTTGGGAATGGTCAACTATAAAGGATACAAATGAGTAATAAGTGAGAAAATAAGTTTTAAAGAGGATTACTAAATGTACAGAGCAAATCAAAGAAGAATTGGAGGAAAGGAAGGAGAAAAAGCAAAAAACCTAAAAATCTGTCTTCTAAAAACTGTGACAAGATTATTCCTTTAAATCTTTAACAAAGAATGTTATTTATATATTATTATTTTTTGTAAAACGTGGAAGGACATTCTCTAGGAAAATCATAGTACAAACAATGAGGTACAGTACACATCCAAAAAGAAAACCATATTAGAGACAACTATAGGATTCGGTGTTATCATGATTTAAAATTTTAGCCATTCTAACAGGTGTGCAGTGGATACCTCATTGTGGTTGTAATTTGCATTTCCCTGATGGTTAATGATGCTGAACATCTTTTTAAAAAGTTATATTAATAATCAGTATTATAACTCTCTGTCTTTACTCCTCTATTAACAATGATAACTTTTACTCCCTTCAGAAAATGCTGGTACACTTAGCACCTTGGGTCAGCAGTTTATATGAAGGTTGGGTACGTTACATGGAGGGGAGAAGAACAGTCATAGGGAAACTTTCTTAAACAGCAAAGGTGTAAATTTAGGTTAGAAATAGAAGCAGTAGTAACTTTCAGTAAAGATGGGCATTTCCACAAGATTTCTGGAAAATATACATTTCGGAAGAGGAAAATGCTGAAATTCAGCAGACTTTGCATTTTTGTGTAGAAAGAAAAAGATAAGAGCCCCAGACACAAAGCGTGATGAAGCAGAGCTGGGGCACAGGCTGAACCACCTGCAAGATCTGACCGAAGTCACTTCTCATACCAGTGACAGCACAGAAGATGGTTTCTAATTATCAGCAGAGCAAGGACTGGTTTGTTAATATTTGCTTCAGTAATAGCTCATGAGGTGTTCATGGAAGAAATTATGACAAACAGAAATGGCAACATCTGCCCCAGGTTTATTGAGATGTAATTGACCTATAACACTGTTTGAGTTTAAGGTGTACAACATAATATATGATAGATGATATGTATTGTGAAATGATGACAAGTTTAGTTAACATCCATCACCTCACGTGGCTCAAGGTTTTGTTTTCTCGTGATGAGAACTTTTAACATCGGTTCTCTTAGCAACTTTCAAATATACAATATAGTATTGTTAACTGGACTCATTAAGCTGTACATTATATCCCAAGAACTTATCTCATAACTAGGAGTTTGTACCTTTTGTCCACCTTCACCCAATTATCCCTGTCCCTACCTTCTTTCTCGGGCAACCACCAATCTCTTCTCTGTTTACGAGTTTTGTTTTTCTAGATTCCACATACAAACAAGATCATACAGTAGTTGTCTTTCTCTGATACTTCGCTTAACATAATGCCTTCAAGGTTCACTTATGTTGCCACAAATGGCAGGATTTCCTTTTTTCTTGTGGCTAAATAATATTCCATTGTCTCTCTATATATACCACATCCTCTTATCCATTCATACCTTGATGGATACTTAGGTTGTTTCCATATCTTGGCTATTGTAAGTAAAGCTACAATGTACAGAGGATGCAGAAATCTTTTTGCCATAATGATTTCATTTCCTTCAGATAAACATCCAGAAGTGGAACTGCTGGATCGTATGGTAGCTCTATTTCTAATATTCTGAGGAAGCTTCATCCCATTTTCCTAGTGGCTGCACCAATTTACATTCCCACCAGCAGTGCGTATGTGTTCCCTTTTCTGCACATTCTCATCAGCACTTTTTGGCTCTTTTCTTTTTGGTAACAGCCATTCTAACAGATGTGAGGTTTTGATTTGCATTTTCCTGATGATTAGTGATGTTGACCACCTTTTCATGTACCTTTTGGCCACTTGAGTATCTCTTTTGGAAAAATGTCTATTCGGTTTCCTTGCCTACTTTTAACTGGATTATGCTACTTTTTGCTATTGAGTTGTAGGAGTTCCTTACGTATTTTGCCTATTAACCTCTTATCAGATATATTGTTTGCAAATAGTTATTCCCACTCTATAGGTTATTTTTCATTGTTGTTTCCTTTCCTTTGTGGAGGCTTCTAACCTTGATGTAGTCCCACTTGTTTACTTTCACTTTTGTTGCATTTGGTGCTTCTCGTGACATATCCAAAAAATCATTGACAAGAGCAATGTCAAGGAACTTTTTTTCCCCACTTTCTTCTAGGTGTTTTATGGTTTCAAGCCTCACATTTATGCAAATACATTTTGAGTTAATTTTTGTGAGTGGTTTAAGATAGAAGTCTAGTTTCATTCTTTTGCATGTGAATATCCAAATTTTCCCAGCCCCACTTATTTATTTTTATTTTTTAATTTTTTTAATGTTTATTTTTGAGAGAGGGAGACAGAGTATGAGCGGGGAAGGGGCAGAGAGAGGCAGACACAGAGTCTGAAGCAGGCTTCAGGCTCTGAGCTATCAGCACAGAGCTCCACACAGGGCTCAAACTCACGGACTGGGAGATCATGACCTGAGCGGAAGTCGGACGCTTAACTGACTGAGTCACCCAGGCACTCCATCCAGCCCATTAAAGAGACTGTATTTCCTCTGTTCCGTATTCTTGGCTCCTTCATCAAATATTAGTTGACTGTTTATGCAGGGGTTTATTTCTAGGCTTTCCATTCTGTTCCATTGGTCTATGTGTCTGTTTTTATGCTAGTACTGTATTGATTAGTATAGCACTATAATTTAGTGTAAAACCAGCAAGTGTAATGCCTCCAGCTTTGTTCTTCTTTCTCAGGATTGCTTTGGCTACTGCTTTTGACTGCTTGGTTAATGATGTTGAACATCTTTTTAGCGTGCTTGTCACCTGTCGGTCTTTTCCAGGGAAATGTCTATTCATGTCTTTTGCCCATTTTCTAATTGGATTTTTCTGAGCTGTTGAGGGTTCGGGTTCTTTATATATTCTAGATGCCAGTCTTTTGTCAGACATGTTGTTTGCAAATGTTTTCTCCTAGTCTGTAGCTTGACTTTCCATCCTTTTCTGGTAGGCTTTTGCAGAGCTGCAAATTTTAATTTTGATGAAGTCCAACTTATCAATTTTTCCTTTTATGAATTGTGCTTTTGGTATCAAGTCTTTTTTTTTTAAATTTTTTTTTTCAACGTTTATTTATTTTTGGGACAGAGAGAGACAGAACATGAACGGGGGAGGGGCAGAGAGAGAGGGAGACACAGAATCGGAACCAGGCTCCAGGCTCTGAGCCATCGGCCCAGAGCCCGACGCGGGGCTCGAACTCACGGACCGCGAGATCGTGACCTGGCTGAAGTCGGACGCTTAACCGACTGCGCCACCCAGGCGCCCCTGGTATCAAGTCTTAAGAAAGAGCTCTGCCTAGTCCTAGATCATTAAGATTTTATTTTTTTTCCTGAAAGTTTCATAGTTTTACATTTTAGTACATTATACCTGAGTTCATTTTTGTATAAAGTATGAATTTCAAGTTGAGGTTATTTTTGTTATTGTTGTTGAGATGGCTATCCTTGCCTCCACTGAATTGCTTTTGCTCTTTGATCAACAATCCTGGTGAGCACATTTGTGTATCAATTTCTGGCTTCTTATTCTCTTCAGGTGATCTATGTGTCTATCTCTTTACCAATACCACAGTGTCTTGATTACTGCATTAATCAAGGGCTGCCTAATAAAGACTGGGTGGCTTAAAACAGACATTTATTTTCTCACAGTTCTGTAGTCTAGAAGTCCAAGATCAAGGTGTTGGTAGGGTTGGTTTCTTCTGCAGGCCTCTCTCCTTGACTTGTAGATGGCCACCTTCTCTCTAATCTTCACATAGTGTTCTCTCTGTGCCTGTCTGTATTCTAATCTCTTCTTATGGGACTCGGTCATATTCGATTAGGATCCACCCATATGACTTCATTTTACCTTAATTTTAGAAATACTATACCGGTGGCAAGATGGACTATTTTGCCAGGTTGCTTATGAATGTTAGTGGCTGTAACAATATCTACTGCAAACTTCAAGAATAAACACAAATATCTCATGTGATTAAAAAGACTTTATTCATCATCCCAAACCGATTATATATTACAAATTCTGATCAAAATAATAATATTAAAGGTATTTTCAGTAGTACCACAAACTACCTGTACCTGAAAATAAAACCAAATAGTAAACTGGTAAGCATACACTGAAATTTACCCATGTTTAAAATATCACTTTGTTTAAAAAATTCACAATCATGTTTTTCTGGTTATAAAGTGGAACGGACACACAAATAGCTACATAGGATTTTCATTTAACAAACACATGAACTATTTCCCATGCTCTCAATGAGTCATCAAAAGACGACAAAATCTTGTAATTCTTCTTAATGGTGTGGGAGACAGTACATTGTTTTATGTAACAAAATACAGTACTTCTAATTCTCCTCATGTTCCCTTTCAAACCCACTGTGAGAGCTGCTTGTAAGTATACAACAGCTTGGTTGGCTAATGGGTTTCCACATAATCTCTACATTGGGTTGGGTTGGGGGAGGCTGAGGGGGGTATCCTAACCTAGAAGTTCTGTAAATACAGAAGCAGAGATTTGTCATTAGGAAAATGTAGACTTGCCTACTTTAGTACTGGTCCTGTGAAGAGGTATCACTATTGAACTGGCCTGTATGACTTATAAACTATCATTAGATTTTAGCCTGTGCAGAGAAGCTTACAAAAGCATCACATACCCTGTTGATTCTTGCCTGGGACAGAAATACAAATTTGATGGAAAAAGGTAGAAAAGAGTATTTTTCATCTCTCCTTTATTAAAATACCGATAGAGACATTCATCAGCACTGATAGTTATATGAAACTAAGTATTCCAAATTCTTTCCCTCTGTAAATCATGACTTACATCTGATTTTGGCTGGGTAGAGATTTACTAACAAGGAGATGAGAATTCATCTCTAGAATATACTAGAATATTAAAGAAGAAGCCCGGGGCAGAGCAAGTACCAAACGTACAGAGGTAGAGAGAGTAAATTGCTTGGGACGAAGGAACTAGATAACAGAAGGGATCATATAAGGAGTCTTTAGGAGACAAAAGTTTGACCAATAAAATGAAAATACAAGTTCTATTTAGAGGAGACAACTCGGTAATGCCTCTGAATTCATGAACCATATAATTTGTCCTTTAATGCCTTGATACAATGAAACAATTTTTTTCCTAAGCAAATTCAGTCACCCAACCTCCTGAGTAAGGTTCATGTTCTGAACCATAGTTACTTCAATCCCATTTGAAAAATAATTAGAAAAGAGACTTGGAAGTAGGAAATGGAACATCTCCTGAGTAATACTAGGCCCAGTGCTAAGCACTTTATTTCATTTTATCCTAAGTGAAAATCCTAAGAAATATACCTCATCTCCCCAATTCACTTTGTGGAAAATGAGGCTGAGAGGTTCTCTGCCAGAAATCCCACATGATGAAGCTAGGATTCAAACTTGGACCTAATTCAGAAGTTTGTGGTCTTTTTAAACCAACATGCTGACTCCCCTAAGTGAAATGTTAGAGGTGTCCTAGCCCAGGTCTTAATGACAGAGGAAGAAGAGGAGGAAAGAGAAACCCCTGCTGGGACATTTTTTCAAAGATATCCTTTTGTCTGGTCAGGAAGTGGAGTTTTCCCATGATAATTAAGTATCAGGAGTTGGGAATGTGATACTTTCTCTGACTAGATTTTGAGGGAACATTTCCCATGGCGATTTATAATACTGAGGATGAAAGAATCGTTCATTTTCCAGGAGGTGAAATTTGGGGGAGACTTTCTTAGGCTTGTGATACTGGGTGAGGTGTTAGGCTGGAGTGTGGAAATTCGTTCCAAGTGTGCTTCTCAGATGCAGCTCTGGTCCCCAATCTACAAACCCCCGCTTTTCTATGGAACACCCTGCTGTCCCATGTGCCATCAGAAGCTTTGCAGCCATGGTAAGACTGGATACAATGGTTTGGGGTCACAAAGAAGGAGAGGAATGAGCACAGTCGAATTATTCTCAACTACTTGTATCCATAAGAGGGTATCAATAAGGGAAGGAGGAAGGACTCTTGGGAAGTGGGTGCTTAGCAGATTGGTGTTCTTTCCTGGGGAGGTGGATGGGGTGAAGCAGCAATGGGATGCATCTTGAACTTAAGAGAATCAGGTACTCCTGGATGTTAAGAATATCAGGACCAAAGGCTGATGTCTCCAAACATGAACTATTTTACCTTTTGGAGATATGGCATTTTGCAGATAAAGGTATGAAAGCAGTGTAAGTATTTTGGACAAGAAAGAAACACTCCTTCTTGATCTCTTTGTCACTTCGGGTTCTCAATCTGGGCAGAAAGATACTAAGTGAGGAATGGCAGAAACACCCTGAAACCGAGTCCCTAGGCACAGGATGACTTCTCTGCCAAATATCTCAATCAGAGTTAGTTAAGATGCTGTGCCATGATGCACTGAAACAGGGACAGGGCCCAAAGTCATGGCACTCCTGAGTTTTAGCCTCTGTTGTTTATCAAATCACTCCTATAGCTTACTGATTTAGCTATAAAATAAGGAGAACATGAATGTGACCCTCTAGTCTTTAAGACTCAAGAGCAAGATGATTTTCCCTCAAGAGTTAACTTGTTTGGGGAGGATGGTAGACATTCTGCCAGCTAGTGGTCATATTTCAGGGTTTGTAGCCAGGGAATCAAAGAAACTGGCCATCCCACTGCCCAGCTTCTTAGGGATGCCTGATTTTGAGAACTGCAGTTTTATTACAGGGGCCAGGTATCAGTAGCTGCAGCAGAGGGGAGAAGGCCAAGTACTCCCTGCCTTGAGAAGGAAGAGTGGCCACCTGTTGTCAAGTGGGAGGTTATCAATCTTGCCTCTCAGGATCTCTCTGGAGACATCCATGGGTGCCTAACCTCCAAGTTACTATAAGAGGTTTTCTCCTGGTAAGCCAAAGTGAACCTCAGAGTGGTCATATTAGGAGAACTATTGTTGGAATACTAAGGTGAAGGAAAAAAAGTGATTTGATGAGGTGTGATGGTAGATTCACCCAAACCAAGGTCTCTGGACACTCAGCACAGTTAAGAACTGTCAAGAAACACAGGATGAAGTATGGCTGAATCTGTATCAGAAGCAAGCCTGGTGTTCAGAGTATGGGGAAAAGCTCTCATTCCCTCAAACTAGGGTAGGACCCAAGAGCTGAAGCCTGTGAAACCAGAAGGTAGCCAAGAAAGGTATGTTAGCTGCCAGTGATCTATGAAGGGAAGGATATAGAACCTCTGTCAATGAGGCCAAGACACCTTAGATTTTGGATACTTTAAGACCATGGACTCCAGGGACAGATAAAAGAAAAATAACCTAAATAGGAACGGGTAAGAGCCCTTGGCAAACAGTGGAAGCCCCAATTTGAAATGGGCAGAAATGAGTATGCACTTTTGTATACACTTCTAGATGCTAAGCACAAGCAAATGGTCCTCACTAAGCAGGGTGGATTCTGGCCAGGAACGTTATTATTATTATCTGATATTTTTTCAACCATGAAAAATTAAATTAGGTTCAGCTATTTAGAATTTGGGTATGATTTCTATGGACTGGTTTTCCAGCAAAGGGAAAGTTGATTACAATGGCCTGTCATCTGGGGACAAGTTTACTGGTAATCTATACGTGTCCCTGAAAACCTAATGATGTTAGTTATGAAAAGATCCAATGATGATGCATGGAAATCTCATCCCAAGAGAGGAAGGTCAGTGGTTACCATTTATTTAAAAAAGGTTTTGATGTTTTGAAAGTATAGAGTGGGGTGGTTGCTGGTCACTTTTCCCGACTTTGTTTTAGGAAAACTCAGTCAAGCCCGTTCCCTCAGACCTCTGGTTTCCATTTCTGACACTCCTATTATTCTCTGGTTTTAGAGGAAAATCTGTGATCTGGCCCAGAAAGTTGTCCTAAGCAGCCTAGACAAAATGTAAGACTCAGCCGCCTTCCTGGACAAAGAAAAAGCGAGCAGTGCTTATTGTGACTATGTATACCTTTACCTCTCACTTGGAATATGTAATTAAAGTGACCCATGAAGAGATGAGGGAGACTGAGTCATCCTAGCCCACTCAGAAACATATCCTGAGGGGGCAAAAGGAAACTGAAGGGTCTCAGAATGGGTGGTACTTGATAAAGCAGGGAAGTCTGCACTCTTGTCCCATCAATAAGCAACAGATAGAACACTGAGACAGAATTAGAATGGACACAGACTTTACAGACACTATGATGTGGGGGTGGGACAGGGGAGAAAGCATTTCTCAGGTTTGCCATTTATCTTCCTTTTGGAGATGTGAGAGAGTACTGGAAGAGGAAAGGGAATAGGTAGGTTTACATATCATTTAAATTTGTTTATAGGCCATGAACGAAAGATATGGAACTGTAACTGATCAATGAGTACAATGAAGAGTACAATTAGAAAAATTAGAGGTATTTCTATTAATATTTTAGTGTTAACATTAAAATTGGGAGTACAAGGATTATAAGTTCAGAAAATATTAAAGTCCATGAATAGCTCATATTTCCACCTAACAGATGGTTGGGAAAGAAATAAGGAAAGTAAGTTTCATGAAATGACAACCCTTTCAAAATCCTGTCTGGTAGCATGATCTCACTTGAATGATTTGTTAACAAGTGCTATAGAGGTCAGTGAAAATATTCTCACAATGGCTGGAAATTTAAGCTTCACACAAGCATAAGCTTTCTTTTCATTTCAAACATAAAAATAGAAAATGTATGGAAATTTGCATATCTTTGACAAAGTTAAAAAGAAGCTCTTGTTCTCTTATAGAATGATGCCCTGTGCTCTAGATGAACTCCATATCGGGTTGCTTGTAAAATGAATCTGCTAGCATCTTTTCTTGAGGCCATCTAAAGTGTGATCACTTAAATATTAACTCAGACTCTACAACCTTAAAAGCAGCACTAACATACAAGCTTCACTGCTGATAACAGCAACGGGCTATTCTTTTCTACGAGTATATCCCTCCTTAGCTTTGCCTGATAAACCTGTGTTCCAGTCCAGGCATTATCTAAAATCTTTAAAGAACATCATATTCTGTATGAGCTCTTCAAAGAGTGAGGGTGTTTCCCTCCAAGGAAAATTGAGGTGCTTACCAAAGGGAAGGGAAAGAGAGACAGGCACGTGCCTCACTCACTTCTGCTCCTCCACTGTAACCTAGCACTGCACCTGGCACATGGGGGCTCCTTAACAAATGTAAAATGAGAGGATTAAATCAGATGGCTCAGAGGTTAAGACTCTCTGCGTCTTCAAACTTGACATATATCTTTGGCTCCTACTTACGTTTGACACATAGAGATGTATCTTCTTAAACAGTTATCCACCTTTGTTTCGGACGAGGAATTCTACCATTTCAAGTTACTGTCTCAGTATAACTGGATAACCTCATCCCACTCAGAAATAGGCCAGACTCCATTGGGCCGTACATTGGGGGGAGAGCGCTTCCAGTCCCATGTCTTCACGGGAATCTTCCAGGTCTTACCATAGTTGGCTTCAATGTAGTCAATGGTTTCACAGGGCACATGAATCTTCATGTCTACAAACTCAGTCCAGCACAGTGTAAACTTGGGAAATAGGTACCTGCGGCAAAACAGAGGCAATGTAGAGAGGGGTTAGGCTCAAGAGTAAAAGTTTATCTCAGGAACCCAGTTGCTAGTGCACTTTGGGCTGAAGGAAAGGCCTCTCCCACTCAGTAGCTTTGGGGACAGACATGGTGGGTATTTTGTTGTTTCTGACTGTCCAGCATCCCCTTCCTCTTCTATTTTTTTTTAAGTTTACTTATTTAGAGAGAGAGAGAGGGAGAGAGAGCATCTGTGTGTGGGCAGGGGAAGGGCAGAGAGAGAGAACCCAAGCAGGCTTTATACTGTCAGCACAGAGTCAGACGAGGGGCTGGAACTCACGAATTGACTCGTGAAATCATGACCTGAGCTGATATTGAGTCAGATGCTTAACCGACTGAGCCACCCAGGCACCCCTCCCATTCCTCTTCTAATGTGACAGCACCTCCATTTGCCTCTCCTTATTCTCTATGGTTTAGGAGGGGCTAACCCAACCCCCAGGCCCCTGAGATACAAAGACCCAGGCGTAACCAGTACATTATAGTGACTGGATCAGGGATGGGAATATACACAAATTAGGCAAATAAAAGTCAGCTCTGGGATTTCCATTGGGACTACTGGAGGAAAGAGGCATTCTTTTTTGCTGAGGTTTCTAAGCTGGTGAGATGGAAGCTGAGCATCTTTGTTATCTATTAGCAGAAAGAGCCTGTCTGAGAATGAAGTCAAAGCAAAAAGCTGCCAAAAAGTGGAGGAAAAATGATAGAGCTCAGAAAACCCCAGGGAAGGACTTGGATTTAGCTGTGGCCATTCCTTAAACATCTCAGGTAAATAAATCCATGAATATATAGATGTTCTTTGTTTCCTCCAAGTTTTATTTAAATTCTAGTTAACTATTCCTTTTTTTAAAAAAATTTTTTTTTCAACGTTTTTTATTTATTTTTGGGACAGAGAGAGACAGAGCATGAACGGGGGAGGGGCCGAGAGAGAGAGAGAGACACAGAATCGGAAACAGGCTCCAGGCTCCGAGCCATCAGCCCAGAGCCTGACGCGGGGCTCGAACCCACGGACCGCGAGATCGTGACCTGGCTGAAGTCGGACGCTCAACCGACTGCGCCACCCAGGCACCCCTCTATTCCTTTTTTTTTACAACATTTCTAATACTTGCACTTCCTCATTTTTTCTTAAAGTTTATTTATTTATTTGAGAGAAAGAGTGTGTATCAGTGGGGAGGGGCAGAGAGAGGGAGAGAGAGAATCCCAAGTAGGCTCTGTGCTGTCAGAGCAGAGCCCGAGAAGGGGCTTGATCCCACAAACTGCGATCATGACCTGAGCTGAAATCAAGAGTTGGACACTTAACCGACTGAGCCACCAGGCACCCCAATACTTGCAATTCTTCATACATGGAGGGGAGGCATGTACAGAAGTGAGAATGGAAACAAAACCTTTCTAGTCAGCCAGACAACCTGAATCAAGCCACACTTAAGACAGCTTTCTGAGTAAAGCTTCACGCACCAGCCCTCTCCTCAAACGCAGGAATCGAGGTCTAATGCTTGGCTGTCTGCACTTCAACAATATCTCTCTTAACGACAGCTATACAGACCCATTCTTCCTGCCCTGCTTTTATTTTACCACTTGCCCCCCTCCTTTTTTTTTTAAATCTCTGTTCTCAGCCACAAACTTACTTTATTTTTAATAGTTCACACATCATTAAATCCCCATCCAATTCAAACTACTACTGAGAGAAGCTGACTACACAACACTAAAATAAGCAACACATGTGTGAGGTGAATCTTCTTTTCTCTTAGAGCCTGGATTTCCCGAGGATATACAGCAAGCATGACTCCAAGATGCATTCCCAGGCTTCTGTCCCTTAAACCTATCTGTAGTTTCTGCCTTTCTTTCATCTCAAATGCTAAAGAACATCTCGACACCAGCCCAGGCAATGTTAGTTATAATGAATCGTACTCTGTCTATAGCAGAACTATTTTAACTAGCAGGTAAGTTTGAGAAATCAAACCAAAACACGTTTCTTAAATGAACTCTGGATCAGTAAATTAAATTCAATATATTACAAAGGAAAGCTAAAATGAGCAGGTTCATTAGGTTTAAGTTTATATTACAGCCCTATATTCTGTGTTGATGTTTTCTGAGGAATGTTTCTTCTCTTCACAACATGAAAAGAACTTTCAGTAATGAGATCTGAAGTGGCAATCGCAGAGATCACAGAAATTTAAAATATCAGAGGATTAAAGAAAAAAGGAACAGGAAAAAAGCCAGATGTCAAAGCATAATCATTTTGTAGAAATGGGATCTAGCTGGGATGTTCTCCAAGGAAAGGTCAGTTCTCACGTATTCTGCGGTTAAATATCATGTTTTACCACCAGATGAACATAAAGCCATACATGAAAAGGAGAGGCTGAACAAATTCTAAAGAAAGCAACAAGTTCCTTCTACCCAAACCAATGGGTGCTGGCAGTTAATAGACAATCCCAGCTGGCTTCTGTGAAAAAATGGCCACAGAAAATCTCAGAGCTGAGGAAGAAATAAGATACAGCATAGCTCTACCATCTGCTGGTCCCAATTTTATTCTGCACACTCATATTCATGGAAATGCTTATTTTGTCATCAGACACAGCCATCCATCACTGGCCTCCACCCTCCCCTATCAGATTCTGGTCACCAGAATGTCCACCTGTCCCCTCCTATCAAGTTGACACACTGAAGTTGAAATGAGGCAGAAATTACAGTCTATTTTGTAACCTAGTCCAGGAAATTCCTCTCGTAAATATTAGCCTCTACAGTCTATCAAAGAAGTGAACATAAGAAAAATCACAGGTCTGGGATGAGAATACCACAAATTTTACAACAGCAATATTTTAAACAATGAAATGTTCGAATGAACAAAACCAAAACAAAACTACATACGCAATGTTAAAAGTAATTCAAAGACAATTTAACCAAAACGTTCATTTTTGTTCCTGAATGGAAATACCCCTAAATCTTTGTGGTTTTCTTTTCACTTAAATAATTTTCAATTTGATCAGCAAAAAAAAAATTCCAGCTTCCTAGGAGAAGAGGAAAGATAAACAAACCATAAAATGTGAAAACAGATTGTGAAATGGGATTGCGGAGAGGAAGAGGGGGGGTGGGTGACAGAGAACAGCACATGCCATGTGCTCTGTCCAGGTTACCAGTAAACACTACGACTGGACCACACCATGGGTCTGCGACCTTACCTTAGCTTTGAAAGCTAAGATTCTGTTTGGCTAAGCAGTTTGTACTTGAAAGCTCTGAGACAGGATCTAAAATGGGAACAGATTTCAATTCGAACCTAGTAAGTTCAAGGGATCTTTTCACATAAACAAAAATCCTTCCATTCACATTTCTATTTCATACCACATTCATTTTATCTTTGCATAAAATAGTAATTAGAATTAAGAGTTAGTTGGGAGTTAAAAAAAAAAAGACAGAGAGAGAGAGTTAGTTGGAGTAGACCGTTTCCATTTTTTTCTCCTCACAGACATCCTTACAATCTGTAAAACCACTTACTGGTGGTGGGATAAAGTAATCTCACCAGTTTAATTGTACAACCTATAGACATTATTGCTAAGTGAAAAACATTGCTGTTATTATTCCTAGGTAGCTAGGCTAAGTGAGACAGAGACACCATCAATTGTAACTGAATCTGACCTTTTTAAACATAATTTGCATTAGACTCTGAAGTTAAAACAGCAGAGCCATGGTCTTAAACAAGAATTTCCTGTAAAACACCACAAATGGTTTATTCTCATTATCAGTTTGGTCTCTTCTTTAATTCTTAATTTCTTTTTCTTGTGTTATTACAATGCCTAAGCCCTCTAGCATTTGGCTTAATGGAAGCAAGGATAGCACATAGTTTTTGTTTGTTTCTGATTTTAATAGAAGAGCTTCTAAAAAGTTTACCATCAAATATGATTGCTCACTCTAGGTTTTTGGTATATTCCCTTTATCTGGTTAAGGAAATTCCAGATCCATTTTATTTCAAACTTGCTAAAAGATCTTTCCCCTCCCTTCTGGTTAATTATGAAATTTATCAAAAGTTTTTAATGTCATCTATTGAAACAATCATCAAAGGCTTTTCTCCTTTAATCTTTTAATCCTTTAATGTTGAGAATTACACAAATATATAGATACTATAAAATTTGATTTGTTGTATTTCATTTAAGATATTTTCATCTGTTCGACAATATTGTAATTTCCCTTTAAAAATTTTGTTGGCATTGTCCAAGTCTAATTTTGCTATCAATCTCAGACAATGAGTTGCTTAAAGCATATTTTTCATATTTTTCCTTTTTAAATTTTCTGAAATAGGAGATATAATATAGGGAATAACCTACTTTGTGAAGGCATGGTAAAACTTTCCTGTAAACTTTCTTGGCCTTTCATTTGGGACAAGAGGGGGAAAGGAGAATTTTTCTTTTTCTTTTTTTAAATGTTTATTTATTTTTGAGAGAGAAGAGAGACAGAACGTGAGCAGGGGAGGGGTAGAGAGAGAAGAAGACACAGAATCTGAAGCAGGCTCCAGGCTCTGAGCTGTCAGCACAGAGCCTGATGCGGGGCTCGAACCCATGAACCGTGAGATCATGACCTGAGACAAAGCTGGATGCCTAGCCGACTGAGCCACCCGGGCACCCTGGAAAGAAGAATTTCTGATTATTAATTCAATTTCTTTCATGAGTATAAGTTTCCTAGATCTTCTTGAGTTTTGACATTTATTTTTGCCCAGAAAATTTTATCATTTTCGTATTACACCTTATTATCAAATTTAATGATTTAACGTCCCTAACATTTTCCTTTGGAAGTCAGTGTAACATAGTTAAGAGCATAAACTCTAAAGCTCTTGGGTTAGAGTAGTCAATATTTAATTTTACTCTTTTTAAAAAAATTTTTAAATGTTTATTTTTGAGAGAGAGAGACAAAGCGTGAGCAGGGGAGAGACACAGAGAGACAAAGAATCTGAAGCCAGCTCGAGGCTCTGAGCTGTCAGCACAGAGACCGACAATGGGACTTGAACCCATGAACTGTGAGATCACAACCTGAACCAAAGTCAGATGCTTAACAGACTGAGCCATCCAAGCGCCCTTTTTCTTTTTTTCTTGATCAATCTTGTTAGATGTCTAGTTTAATTTGCTAGTTTTTATTTTTTTTTAAGAACGAGCATTTGCATTTGTTGATCTTTGATACTGTTTTCTATTTCATTATTATTTTTTTTTTCTCTTGGCTTTCTTCCTTCACTTTGCTTAGGCTGACAGCATTATTCTTTTACTTTCTTCAATTAAATGCTTAATTTGTTTTTTTAAATAATTTTTGTAATGTTTGTTTACATCTGAGAGAAAGAGAGACAGAATGTGAGCAGGGGAGCAGCAGAGAGAGAGGGAGACACAGAACCAGGCTGTAAGTTGTCAGCACAGAGCTTGACACAGGGCTTGAACCCACGAGCCCTGAAATCATGACCTGAGCTGAAGTTGGACCCTTAACCGACTGAGCCACCCAGGTGCCCCTTAATTTGCTTTTTTAATCTATTTTTTAATATTTAAATGTTTTTAAGGCTACAGGTTTACCGCTATCCTTTTAACTGCATCCTACAAGTTTTGATATGTATAGTACATTATCTTTGAGTCCTAAAAATTTTATAATTACCACTATTATTTCTTTTTTTTTTTTTTGGCTTTTATTTTTTATTTTTTTTCCACACAAGACCCAGTGTTCATCCCAACAGGTGCCCTCCTCAATGCCCATCACCCACTTTCCCCTCTCCCCCAACCCCCATCAACCCTCCATTTTAAACTCATTAGTTATTAATGAGGGCATTTTAAAGTTTCCATATATCTTAAAGAGGTCTTTAATTGTTTATTTATAATTTAATTCCATTGTGGTCAAACAATGCCACCTATTGAAATAAACATGTATATTTTCTCCCTTTAACCTGTTAATAGAATTTCTCTCTCTCTTTCTCTCTCTCTCTCTCTCTCTCTCTCTCTCACACACACACACACACACACACACACACACACACACACAGAGGAAGATTTTTATTAATGATGTAAAATTTATTAAGATTGTCTTTATGATATAGTACATGACCAACTTTTGTAAATGTCCCATTTATAGCCGAGAAGAAAGTATATCCACCATTTGTTGGATAAAGACTTTTACATATATATATATATATATATATATTTACATATATATATATTTACATATATATTTACATATATATATTTACATATATATATGATAAATCAAGCTTGATTTTACTCATATTTTCAATAGTTTTATTAATTCCTTTTTTGCTTGAATCAGCAGTTTTTAAAATAAAAGTATTTCGGAATCTCCCACCATAATTGTGGACATGTCAATATTCATTAGAATTTCATCGGCTTTTGATTTATATACTTAAAGACCACATTATTAAAGTCCTCTAACACTTCTTGGTGCACCATCTCTCTGTAAAATTGTGTTGTGGGCCTTTTAATTTAGCACCAGTTTCCTTTGGTTAATAGTATTGGGGAATATCTTTTTTCTATCTCTATAATTTTTTCAACCTTTCTGTATGATTTTGCTTTAGGTATGCCTTTTACCAAGCATTATATAGGTATGTTTTTTTTTTCTATCGCATTTTAATCTTTATATGAATTAGCTTAATCTGCTATTATTTCCTGTGGTTAATTATATATTTGGACATTTTTTGAATTCTAGAGCCAGGCTGCCTGGGCTCAAATCCTGGCTCTGTCTGTTATCAGTTGTAATACCTTGGTCAATTTCTTTGTACCTTAACTTCCTCATTTATAAAATGTGGGTACTAACAGTACCTAACAGAGATGTCAGCATACAATGAATAAATAAATGTAAAGTACTCACTTAGAACAGTATCTAGCACATACACAGTAAGTGCTATTATAATGCTGTTATTATGATTATCTTCACATGTTTTCAGCTTACCATACCTTTTCTTTGACCCACCTTTCCTAATTTCCTTTAATTGATAAATGTTTATAAATTCCCTTTTGTTCTGTTTATTTGGAAGTTTTTTTAAAATATTTTTTAAAGTAATCTCTACACCCAATGTGGGGCTCAAACTTACAACCCCAAGATCGAGAGTCCCATACTCTACCAACTGAGCCAGCCAGATGCCCCTATCTGGAAGTTTTAAATACTATTTCTAACTAGCAGTAGATACTGTTTGTAATAGTTACTGTTTACTTTTAACATATATATGCCACTATAAGATTTGCTAATAAAAACAGATTGTATGCAGAATCTCTACCCTTTTCTTACACACAGAACTTAAATATACTTTACTCCTTGAACACTGACAAATCAACTCCTCCTCAACTTATCATCAAGAGTTTTCCTTTCTGAGGGTTGATGGGGGGTGGGAGGGAGGGGAGGGTGGGTGATGGGTATTGAAGAGGGCATCTTTTGGGATGAGCACTGGGGTGTTGTATGGAAACCAATTTGACAATAAACTTCACAATTCACAAAAATAAACTCAAAATGGATAAAGGACCTGAATGTGAGACAGGAAACCATCAAAACCTTAGAGGAGAAAGCAGGAAAAGACCTCTCTGACCTCAGCCGTAGCAATCTCTTACTTGACACATCCCCAAAGGCAAGGGAATTAAAAGCAAAAGTGAACTACTGGGACCTTATGAAGAGAAAAAGCTTCTGCACAGCAAAGGAAACAACCAACAAAACTAAAAGGCAACCAACGGAATGGGAAAAGATATTTGCAAATGACATATCGGACAAAGGGCTAGTATCCAAAATCTATAAAGAGCTCACCAAACTCCACACCCGAGAAACAAATAACCCAGTGAAGAAATGGGCAGAAAACACGAATAGACACTTCTCTAAAGAAGACATCCGGATGGCCAACAGGCACATGAAAAGATGTTCAACGTCGCTCCTCATCAGGGAAATACAAATCAAAACCACACTCAGACATCACTTCACGCCAGTCAGAGTGGCCAAAATGAACAAATCAGGAGACTATAGATGCTGGAGAGGATGTGGAGAAACGGGAACCCTCTTGCACTGTTGGTGGGAATGCAAATTGGTGCAGCCGCTCTGGAAAGCAGTGTGGAGGTTCCTCAGAAAATTAAAAATAGACCTACCCTATGACCCAGCAATAGCACTGCTAGGAATTTACCCAAGGGATACAGGAGTACTGATGCATAGGGGCACTTGTACCCCAATGTTTATAGCGGCACTCTCAACAATAGCCAAATTATGGAAAGAGCCTAAATGTCCATCAACTGATGAATAGATAAAGAAATTGTGGTTTATATACACAATGGAGTACTACGTGGCAATGAGAAAGAACGAAATATGGCCCTTTGTAGCAACGTGGATGGAACTAGAGAGTGTGATGCTAAGTGAAATAAGCCATACAGAGAAAGACAGATACCATACGGTTTCACTCTTATATGGATCCTGAGAAACTTAACAGAAACCCATGGGGGAGGGGAAGGAAAAAAAAAAAAAAAAGAGGTTAGAGTGGGAGAGAGCCAAAGCATAAGAGACTGTTAAAAACTGAGAACAAACTGAGGGTTGATGGGGGGTGGGAGGGAGGGGAGGGTGGGTGATGGGTACTGAGGAGGGCACCTTTTGGGATGAGCACTGGGTGTTGTATGGAAACCAATTTGACAATAAATTTCATATATTTAAAAAAAAATAAAAAAATAAAAAACAAAAAAAAGTTTTCCTTTTTTTTTTTAATGTTTACTTATTTATTTTTGAGACAGAGACAGAGCAAGAGAGCACAAGCATGGGAGGGGCAGAGAGAGAGGAAGAGAAAATCCCAAGCAGGCTCCATGCTGCCAGCGCTGAGGCTGAAGCAGGGCTTGATCTCACGAACTCGTAACATTATGACCTGAGCTGAAATCAAGAGTCGGTTGCTCAACTGACTATGCCACTCAGGTGCCCCAACAGTTCTCCTTTTTTGACTTTTCTTTTTAACACATTGTCATTTTATTTTTTACAGGCAATGGCTCATAAATTTACTGACATATTTTACCCATTTCTGTGTTCACCATTATTTCATATATATTATGTCTTCCTTCTGGGTCCTTTAATAGATCTTTAAGCATGGGTCTCTGAGACATAAACTTTCTTAGTCTTTTTATATGTGTAAATGTCTTTATTTTGACTTCCCTCTTGAATGTTAGTTTTAACTACATATAACTTTCTTAGTTATTTCTCCGCAGCTTTTGAAAGATGCTATAACCTCCATTATCTTCTGGCCTCTACTGTTTCAGAGGTATATTTGCTGTTCCTTTGTAAGCAATCTATTTTGTCTGGTAGCCTGCAAATTTTTTTTGTTTTTGACATTACAGTTTCCTTAAGAAGTATCTAGATGTAGATTTATTATTTATCCCACTTGTCTGTCTTTAATTTGGGAATTTTGTTTAAATACTGCTTTTCATCACTTATTCCATTCTGTTTTAGTTCCACTAGGTCTTTTATTTATTCATTTATTTTTATTTTCATTCTTTTTTTTTTTTTTTTTTTTTATTTGAGTATAGGTGACACACTATGTTACGTAAATTTCAGGTGTACAACATAGTGATCTGACAAGTTTATACATCATGCTATATTCATCCTAAGTGTAGTTGCCATCTATCACCATACACTGCTACTACATTGTCAATGACTATATTCTTTATGCTGTGCCTTTTATTCCCATGACTTATTTATTCCATAACTGGAAGCTTATATCTCCTATTGTCCTTCACTCATTTTACCGAACTCCCTACCCCCTCCTCTCTGGCAACCATCAGTTTGTTCCCTATATTTATGGGTCTGATTCTGCTTTCTGCTTTTTCATTCATTTGGTTTTGATTGTTTTAGATTCCATTTATTCATGAAATCATATGGTATTTGTCTTTCTCAGTCTGACTTATTTCACTTAGTAGAATACTCTCTAGGTCCATCTATGTTTTTTTCAAATGGCATGATCTCATCCTTTTTTATGGCTGTGTAATATTCCTGTGTGTGTATACGTGTGTGTGTGTGTGTGTGTGTGTGTACACACATTACATCTTCCTTATGCACTTGTTTACTGATGGACACACTTGGGTTGTTTCCATATCTTGGCTATTGTAATTGTTTTTTTTTTTAATGTTTATTCATTTTTGAGAGAGAGAGAGAGAGAGAGAGAGAGAGAGAGAGAGAGAGACAGAACGTGAGTGGGGGAGGGGCAGAGAAACAGGGAGACAGAGAATTCGAAGCAAGCTCCAAGCTCTGAGCTGTCAGCACCGAGCCCAATGTGGGGCTCGAACTCAAGGACTGTGAGACCGTGACCTGAGCTGAAGTCAGATGCCAACAGACTGAGCCACCCAGACACCCCTTGGCTATTGTAAATAATGTTGTAATAAACAGGGGTGCAAAAATATCTTTTCAAATTAGTGTTTTTGTTTTCTTTGGGTAAGTACCCAATAGTGGAATTACTGGATTATATGATATTTTGATTTTTAACTTTTTAAGGAACCTCCATACTGCTTTCAACGGTGGCTATACCAATTTACATTCCCACCAACAGTGTAGGAGGGTTCTTTCTTCCCCCACATCCTTGCCAACACTTGTTATTTCTTGTGTTTTTTATTTTAGCCATTCTGACAGGTGTAAGGTGATATCTCATTGTGGTTTTGATTTGCATTTCTCTGATGATGAGTGATGTTGATGTCTTTAATTTTTTTTTTTTTTTTAGTGTCTATTTACTTATTTCGGGAGAGAGAGAGCAAGTCAGCAAAGGAGGGTCAGAGAGAGAGGGAGAGAGAGAATCCCAAGCAGGCTCCATACTGTCAACACAGAGCCTGATGTGGGGCTCGATCCCAGGACTGCAAGATCATGACCTGAGTTGAGACTGCTTAACTGACTGAGTCACTCAGATGCCCCCAGCGATGTCTTGTAGACATATTCATCAGTGATTTGTGTTTGGACCAAAGGGAATGTGGCAAAGTGAGGAATTACTGTGCCACATTAAGTTATCACCACCAATTTTGCCCAATTTTCTAAGAAATACACTCTACTCTTGAAAACCAAGGTTACAGGGCATCTGGGTGGCTCAGTCTTTAAGCGTCTGACTTCAGCTCAGGTCATGATCTCACTGTTTTTGAGTTCAAGTCCCATATCGGGTGAGGTCAAGCTCCAATCAGGAGAGCTCCAGCCCTGCTTCGGGTAAAACATGAGCCCTGGTTCGGGTGAGCCCAGCTTCTCTCTCTCTCTCTCTCTCTCTCTCTCTCTCTCTCTGCCCCTTGTGAGATTCTCTCTGTCTCTCTCTCTCTGCCTCGTAGCCACTTGTGCCCTCTCTCTTGAAAGAAAGAAAGAAAGAAAGAAAGAAAGAAAGAGAAAGAACGAGAAAAAGAAAAAAAGAAAGAGAAAAGAAAAGAAAAGAAAAGAAAAGAAAAGAAAAGAAAAGAAAGAAGCCAAGGTTACAGGATGGTTACTAGCATTTTTTAAAACTATCTCTTCATTAGGGGCGCCTGGGTGGCGCAGTCGGTTAAGCGTCCGACTTCAGCCAGGTCACGATCTCGCGGTCCGTGAGTTCGAGCCCCGCGTCAGGCTCTGGGCTGATGGCTCGGAGCCTGGAGCCTGTTTCCAATTCTGTGTCTCCTTCTCTCTCTGCCCCTCCCCCGTTCATGCTCTGTCTCTCTCTGTCCCAAAAATAAATAAACATTGAAAAAAAAAATTTAAAACTATCTCTTCCACTAAACTTCTCACAATCCCACCATAGATAATACAGAAGTAAAAAGGGTAATAGTGGAATGGTAATATACTTTTCAGAGCCTAAACGAGAATATAATCTCTGAGGTCTTTATTGATCCAACACTCCACTGCTATCCCAAACTTCTAACATATAATCAATATATGCAGCATACACATGTTGTATAAAATAAAATTCTACCCACTGAACCTCATTTTCCCACTGACTTCCAGTATAAATTGAGTGATTTCACTTATCCTACCAACTATTAAACTCTGCTATGCAATCTCCAGAGGACATAACTAGTGATTATCTGTACTACAGGAGAAACAAGAACAAATTTATATCATCAGTGAGTAGACAAATTAAAGCTTATATGGGTAGTTGTTATCATTTAACACCTGAATGCACCTGCATAATGACTATATCAAAAACCATCCGTGTAAAGCATGCACAGAACTTTTCTTTAATGCCAGAAACAGAGCCTCAGGACACGTTTATTTCTACTGCATAGCTTCCCAAAATTTGATCTATAGCTCATCAACAACCAATTAGATTCAGCTGTGCTTGCTTTCTCTCAGACAATTTTAATAGTATTTCTCTTTGGATAGAACAGGTAATTTTAAAAAAGAGATTACACTGTAATTTCAACTTTTATACTAAATAAGAAAGTCTTCTTTTATTTTGAACTCAGATTACCTAGTCTGTCCAATCAGGTGCAAAAAGCTCAGAGTTTATCACGGCAATTGGGCCTGCCTTGATCAAATTCATCGCTTCTGGTCCCAGTTCTCTATTTCAACATTTGTAATCTTGAGCTCTTTTCTCTTCACATCAGTTTTCTAAGTTGTCATTTTTCTTTTAACCTTGTAAATAAACTTTTTTTTTCTTAAATAAACTTTCCTGGGAAGTAATTTACACATTATGAAATGCAGCCACTTTAAGTTTTGACGAACACATATACCTGTGTAACCACCACAACAAGCAGGACACAGAACGCTTCGTCCTCCCTGCTTCCTAAAGTTCCCTGGGCTCTTGGGCAGTCGGGCCATCGATCCAGCCTGGCCCCCGGCAATCACTGATCTTACTACTTCCTTGACTGGTTTTGGTGTTCTATAACTTCACATACGTGCAGTTACATAGTATAACTCTTCCTATCTGACTTCTTTCACTGAGCATATTTTGGAGATTCATTTATGTTATTGCATGTATCAGTACCTCATTTCTCTTTATTGCTGAGTATTCCATTGTCTGAACATACTATAACTTGTTTATCTGGTCACCAGAAGATGCAGTTGGGTTGTTTCTGTGTTGGGTTTTTTGTTTTTTGTTTTTGGCTACCACAAACAATGCCATACAGGGGCAGTGGGATGGCTCACTCAGTTAAGCGTCCAACTCTTGGTCTCAGCTCAGGTCATGATCTCACGGCTTCATGGGTTTGAGCCCTGCACTAGGCTCTGCGCTGCCCTGGAGACCCCTTGGGATTCTCTCTCTCTTCCCCTCCTCTACTCTTGCCGTCTCTGTCTCTCTCAAAATAAATAAGCTTAAAAAAAAAAAAAAGAATGCTATGCACATTCATGTCAACTCGTTTAGTGAAAGTGTTTTTATATCTCTTGGACTACTACCTTATACAGTACTTCAAAGAATTACATTCAAACAAGAAGACACATGGCAGTCTTAAGAAATATAATTTACTTCACATAAATGAAAGGTCCGCCATTTATTCATTCTGAGGTAATCATCTTCTTTCTAAAGATTTTATTTTTATTTTAGTAACCTCTACATCCATCATGGGGCATCAAGAGTTGCACGCTGTACCGATGGCACCAGCCAGGCACCCCTGAGGTAATCTTCTCTCAAAACACACAAACAAACAAAGCTAACTACATAAACAACTCCCACTTCTGTATACTGTATATGTATATAATTACCATATAAAATGCATTCAAAATTCTTCCCTCAATGATTCAATTAGTGCCTGCTACTCACTAGAGGTTTGGAAGTACAATTAAGGAACCCTAAGACAATCTACTTGTTGTAAAATATGAAGGTATAAACAGAATAGGAAATATGAGATCATTTTTTAAAAAGCTAATGTCTTAAATACACTAATTTAAAGAAATTATTCAAATTTGCTTTTTTAGCTTCACAGCTCTAAGTACTAAAAAGGCAAATATATTTTTTGAGAGCTAAAACCATGGGAACCTGGTTTTCAGTCATCAGTCTATGAAGCTGAGAGAACCTCTGATCCAACAACTAACTCTGGTCTTTAACTTCTGGTAAAATGGAGTGACTAAAAACTGGGTGACTTGACCTTACGGCTCTGATTCTCCAAAGGTATCTTGATCAAGACATCAATGTGGCATCATCACCCTATCATCTTAACAAAACAAATGCACTTAAGAACTGATTTTAGTTTCAAGTGGGGCTCAGGTTTCAGGCCGACAGATTTACCAGGCCTGATTCTATCTAGAACTCAGAAAGGACAGACAGCAGAAGTTCCCAAATAAGGCATGAGAAAAATAAAGCAAAAACAAAATCTATGTAAAATCAGAGTCAGGGGAGATTATTTCCAGTTAGAGGTAGTGAGGAGCAACATCAAAAAAACAGGCAACTCAATGCCCTTGAATGGGCAGAACTGGGACATGCGATGACGTAGCTGGTACAACTCAGTGTCATGCTTAAATCTTGGTCTAAAATCAGGTTGCAAAAGGCTGGGTATCTAAATACAATGTGGTATCTTAGGTTAGATCCTAAAATAGAAAAAGGACATTAGTAGAAAAACTGGTGAAATCCAGATAACATCTGGAATGTAGTTCATTATAATGCACCAATGTTAGTTTCTTAGCTTTGAGCCAGGTACTATGGTAACAATGTTAACATTAGAGGACACTGGGTAATTGGTATACAGGAACTCTCTGTATTATCTTTGCAACTTTCCCATAAATCTAAAATTATCATAGGGGAGCCTGGGTGGCTCAGTTGGTTAAGTGACCAACTTCGGTTCAGGTTATGATCTTGTGGTTCGTGAGTTCGAGTCCCGTGTCGGGCTCTGTGCTGACAGCGCGGAGCCTGGAGCCTGCTTCGGATTCTGTGTCTCCCTCTCTCTGCTCCTCCCCCATTTGTGATCTCTCTCTCTCTCTCTCTCTCTCTCTCTCTCAAAATTAAACATTAAAAAATTTTTTAAAAATAAATGAAAAATAAACTTATCATAAAATAAAAAGTTTATTTTAAAAATAGGGGAAAAAAAGGAAGATAGGATAAAGCATGCTGACAAGGAAGTCCATATAACTTCTAAGAGTCCTAAAGAGTCAAAGGAAAAACAAGAGACTGAAGAATAAAATCTTGTACTTTACTGTATCAGAACATTGCTCACTTACCCTTTCTATTTCTCAAACGGCACAAACAATAATAATGATTCAATTCTGGGAATCTAGTCAAGGGAACAATCTCTAATAAAGCTTTTACTTTATGTAAAAATATGCACATAGGATTTTTTTAATAAGAAGAAAAAATAAGCTGGGTGTTATATGTAAGTGATGAATCACTAAATTCTACTCCTGAAACCATTATTACACTATATGTCAGCTAACTTGGATTTAAATTAAAAAATTAAAAATAAATAAATAAAAAGAAGAAAAAATAGGAATAGTCTAAATAGAAAAATAGTTAAGCAAACCTATTAGTCCTTTCTCCACAATCCTACCAAGTCTACCTAACAAACTTCTCTATTTTTAAGCCATGCTTCCTTGTTGTTGCTGCTAGACAGACTCTGATTTGGTATCTGAACTATATATGACACAGACTTCAATTACTGCTCTGCTGACCAAGTACTTTAATAATTCATCTCATGGTCCAGATTATGAGATCCCTGATAGAAGAAACTAAGTATGTTTACATTAGAATCCATTGCACATAACAGTTAGTAAATAAAGTCTGAAGAAATGAAACGTTATATAGGAGCCACACCCGGATGGGAGTCTAGTCCCACAGAGGACAAATCCAAGTTTTTTGAAGATCTGTACAGTAAGCAGCAACTGCAAATATCAGAAGGTATAAGGATGCCACCACTTGCCCACTGGGTAGTAGATTTCCTAGTAGAGGTTAGAGAGGTAGCTGTATTACCCTGACAATATAACATTGAGGAGAAGGGCTATTTTCATGGAGGGAGTATTAACAGTATAATAGATCATGCTGACACTAGCATCATGTATATATAAGAAGTGATATGGTCCCACATCTGAGTCTCAGCTCTGCCATATTTCCACGTCTATAAAATGAAGGTGACAATTTAAAAAATCTCCCTTATAAACTTGTGAGGATTAAATGAGATGATGCATATCAAAGTTTGGCATAGTGCCTGGCATGTAGTAAATATTCCATAAACGTTAATTTTTATTATTACCATGATTATTACCTCTCAAACTTCTGGCCTCTACTAACAGCTGATTCAGATGGGAAGGAAAAAAAACAACCCCAAGAAACCCAGGCAGCATCTACAGGACCGTGAAGTTACAGAATAAAAACTTCACATCCTGGCGGCATAGTTATTATATGCATCACCTTTTATTGCTAGTGATTGAGACTCTGACAAAGAAAAATAAGTATAAAACAATCCAGACCCACTGGAGTAATGAATCCAAGTTACCACTGTGCTGAAGATACTATGCTTTGTGCCAGAGCAACACAATAGCAATAGTGGAAATAATAATATAGTAACAATAGTAGCAGCAGTGGCTGATATTTATATAGCACTTACTGTGTGCCAGGTACTATTTCAAATGCATTACGTGTATTAGTTCATTTAACCTATTAAGTCTTAGAAATAAGCATTTAGGTGGGGCGCCTGGGTGGCGCAGTCGGTTGAGCGTCCGACTTCAGCCAGGTCACGATCTCGCGGTCTGTGAGTTCGAGCCCCGCGTCGGGCTCTGGGCTGATGGCTCAGAGCCTGGAGCCTGTTTCCGATTCTGTGTCTCCCTCTCTCTCTGCCCCTCCCCCGTTCATGCTCTGTCTCTCTCTGTCCCAAAAATAAATAAACGTTGAAAAAAAAAAAAAATTTAAAAAAAAAAAAAAAAAAAAAAGAAATAAGCATTTAGGATTAAGAGTCCAACAGCACTGGGGTTAAATCTTGGCCCAGCCATTAATGAGCAAGTTACTTCACTTCTCTAACTGGCCGTTTCCTCATATCTACCTGGGAGTGAGAACACCTAAGCCACAGGGATAATGTGAGGACTGTCTGAGATTATAAACATAAAGTACCTATCATGTGCCAGATAACCAGAAGATGCCCTAGGAGCTATACCTTTATCATTGCTGTTAATATTATTACATCTGAGGACCAAAAACATCATTCTGCAGGCATGCAGAGTAAAGTTTCAAAAGGGGAACTTTTTTCTTCCTTCCTGAGTTCCTCTTTAGCCTTTTTTAAAATTGTAAGCATTCAGGGCACCTGGGTGACTCAGTCAGTTAAGTAACTGACTTCAGCTCAGGTCATGACCTCGGGGGTTCGTGGGTTCGAACCCCGTGTCAGGCTCTGTGCTGACAGCTCAGAGCCTGGAGCCTGCTTCACATTCTGTGTCTTCCTCTGTCTCTGCCCCTCCCCTGCTCATGCTCTCTCTCTCAAAAATAAATAAACACTTAAAAAAATCGTAAGCATTCTATGATATTAAGTTTGCCTCAGAATGAATGATAACATGAATACAAAGTGAAATATACAGATAAAAAGACCTTTAGATTCGCTTTAAGAGTTTTTTTTCTCTAGGAATAGTGCTGGTGAAAATACTATAGTTCCTTCAAGTAAATAGTGCTGAAAAGAATGAAAATGGCATATGGCTGGGGGAATCTTCCAAAGAAACTACTCTACACAGCCATCCCTGTTCTTTTCTCTGCCTTTTAAGGTCACAGTAACAGGATAGAAAATCTGGGACTCACACCATCTGTCCAGACAGTTCCATCACTGCTCATTTCTCTTGTTAAATAATCAGAACATTTCACACTTCCCAAACACTGCTACCATAAAGAGCAGCTAAAGCAGAATGAAAGAAGCTCTTTCTATGCAGAAATGTAGCGGTTAGAAATGAAGAGTTCTTTTGAAGTTTGTGGGTTTCAGACCATGTTAGTGAGAAGAAAGAAGTTTATGCCCCCGAAGGAAATCTAAGAATAACAGAATTATACTACTGGCTCTAGAAATTACCTTTCTTTGAAAAAAGGTGACATTCTCATATGAGTTCTCTATGAATAGATTTGGCAGTTTAATATTGACTTAATTATATAGGTTTCTTCTAATCTGTCAATTTCTCATAAGACTAAGAAGAGAAATAGTTTTCTTTACCACCACTACAACTGCTACTCCTAGTAGTATTAATAATAGTAGTAATTAATAATAATTAATAATAACTATTAATAATAGCAATAATAATTACTTGGCACTCGGAACATCCTTAATTCTCTTCAAACCCCCCTTTTTTGTGTATTAACTCAGCTAATCCTTAACGCCATTCTATGTAGCAATTTCTGTTATTATTCCCATTTTACACTTGAGGAAACTTATGCACAGAGAGGTTAACTAACTTGCCCAAGGTCATAAAGCTGGTAAAGTATAAAGCTGGGATTCAAAAGCAACCAGACTGGCTCCATCTCCTCAATTTCTAGGCGATACTATTTTACAGTTTTTAAAGAAGCCTCCAAATTATACATTAAATTCAGCTTCATCATATTTTGAATAAACAAACTATAGCTGAATGTCATAAACACCCCCATTCACCTAACCACAAGTGAGAATGTCAGTTATATGTTAACTTATTAATTTGTCTTATAATCAGAGCTTTAACCCAGAATGAATGTGTTGTTATCATAAAGCAAAATAATTTTTTATATTAAGTACAAGTTTCAAGAATATGCTCCAGGGTCAATGTCAATTTGGGGAGACTTTACAACTTCGAGAAAAAGGTTTGGATTACTCTCAAACCTCCAGAATTTAAGCTTATGTGAAGACTCCTGGCCTTCAAATAAAGATTCAGCACTCCCGAGAGGGTGTGTCAACACACCCAGGAGAAGGCAGTCTGAATACGGCATTTCTCTTCTGTGCTACAGAACATTCCCCACTCTGCCCAATGGATCAAATTTATTCCAAGTTAGAAGCTCCAATCTGAGTGGTAAGTGAGGCAAATTTATGCTTCTGCTCATATAACTACCATAGTAATGACGGCAATGATAATAATCACATTAGTAATCATAATATTACTAATAAACAGTAGCAATCATAACCACCATTTGCTGATAACTTAGTAAGTGCTAAGCATTATGCCAAGTGCCTCATATGTCAGGTGTATTAGGGAGACAGTGGGGAGTAGTGGTTAAAGAGATGGATGGACCGTGTGGTCTTGAACAAGGAACTCAGGTTTTTAGCGCCTCACAGAATACCTACCTCCTAAGATTATTTTGATGATTAGATGTGTTAACACATGTGCAATGTTCATAACAGTCAAACACACAGGAGTAATACCCAAACTTAAGAGACTAGGAGATTAATGTCCAGAAAAGCTAAAGGCCACACATGGGTTAGGGTGCAGCTAAGGTCTCCCAGGTTGGCCTGACTCCAAAGACCAACTCTTTGGGAGCTCATTCCCCTTCATTTGCGCTTCTCTCTCTCTCTTTCAGAATTGAGAATAGTTCAATTGCATCACAAAGGAGACCATAGTTACTCCACTGTCATTTTTGTCTTTTCTCATCAAAGTTTTACTATGGCAGCATTAAAAAAAAATGTTAAAAATGTCAATCTAACATACTGTACTCCACCAATTCTGAGACATTTCCCCCCACCCAAATTTTTCCATCTGTGAGTCATGTGTTTTAGAATTATAATTGGCAGTATTTTTTCCTTTCTTAGTAGCGCATAAAATAATAGTGCATCTTACAATCTATATCATCTTACATTTGACAAAATATGGCAGCTGTAAAGCTCAAGGAGTATCCTTGAAGGATTAGCCCTCAGTTTATACTGAAGGCACATTCCAGAGCTTGCCCAGCATGGTGGCCTCAGCGCAGCTCAGTCCCAATTTTCTCACTTAAACTTCACCTTGACGATCTCCTTCTTACTGACTGTTAACCAATTTCCATCAAATTAACAAGCTCCTATAACTCTAAAAGCAATCAGTGTTTTGGCTAAGGCTCTGGGCTTAGTTTTTGTGTTCCTTGTTTTGGTTTTCCCTTTCTGATGACTCAAGGACTTCTAATCATAATGACTATTTGGACTGAGGTCCCATCCCATGGGCACTTCCTCCTCTTACACTGTCCTTATAAGTAGTTCATACTTTTCCAAACATAACTGGGCTTTATGGGTAAACTGAGAAAGAATTAGCTAATAGCGAAGCCTTGACATTCTCTTGTTTTTCATTTTCAGTTACTTCCTTATTTCTACCTTCTGAAGTTATCTCTAAGAACCCCTTTTATAAGTACTTATCTGGTTCATACTTAAATTTTTTTCCCGTTTTGGCCTGAGTGCCTCCATTCCACATATGGTCAGTCTCTTCATAGAAGAAAAAAATGTCGAGTTTTACATCATCTTTTCCCTGGAAAGATAGTTCCAAGCTGTCCTCTACCTAAGGGGAAGATGAAAACCTTCATAGACTGTAATGAAGGAAATATATTTTCTTTAAAAAAAAAAAAAGATTGTGTTTTATAGAGGGAGAATATTGATTGTAAGAGAACATGTTTCTTCAAGCCAAACACCTCTGAAATTGGGATTTATTGGTAACGTACCATCATTTGATTTCTTTCTTAAATGCATACAAAATAATGTTGCTTCTTACAATTAAAGACAACTCAAAGTAAATGACTTACAGTAGCCAATTATCACTCTGCACAACATCCTGTTCCTGAGCCCTTTTCTGACTAAAGAAGGAAAAGAACCAAAGAAAAATGATTCCCTTTAATAACCAAGTAAAACTATTAGGAAATAAGTCTCTCATCAGAATCAATAATGAGTACTTAAGTAAACATGACATCATAGAAATTCATATACACCCCATAAATCATTACACTATGTACATGAAAAGAGGAAGAAATAAAAGTTAAAGATACAAAGAATTCTGGGAGCATTTCCCGAAAGAAACTTAATCTACAAATAATTATGTTCCCATTAGACTTGGTGCATCTGTTCTTTATGGCACTAATCACATAATTATTATGTGTTTTTCCCCCAATTAGACAGTGAACTCCTGAAGGTAAGTACCATAACGTATGCATCTTTGGGTCCCAGGTGCAGAGCGCAGGGCCAGGCATAAAGTGAGTGTTGAGTAAACATTCTCTGTACGCCTAGAGTTCTCCTGCTTTGACTGTGACCTCTGGAAAATATTTTTATATTTTTTTAATAAATAAATTTTTTAATAAACTAGAATAATTATGATGGAAAAAGTAATTTTTCAGTGACTAACCATACTTCTACTTGCTTCCCAGGACAACACCTCCCTGGGAACAAGCAAATTAAGAGTAAGATGTTTGAAGAAAAAAAAAAAAAAAAAGAAGTAAGACATTTGCAAGGAATCATGGGCTTAGAGCATAGAAATCAAATTGTCTAAAAGGAGATTTCATGTAAGTCATGATGACCTATTCCTAGTTGAACTCAGAAAATTGCTATGACCCAGAACCTATGAAGTAAATATGAAATTCAAGAACTATTTGAAATGATTCTGTATTTCTAACCCTTAGCCACCAAAGGACCATTTCATGTTGATAATAATAGAATGCCTAAGGGAACATGAAATTAAAGGATTCATGAGAAACAACATAACATCAGGTAAGGTGGGTGGGATTCTTAATTATTGTATTAATTTTATATTATCTGGTACATTAATTATATGTTATATTGTTATCTAATATAATGGCAATAAAATCATCTGCAAGAGTTCAAGATCCTTTTCTCCTTCTCAATGTCAGTAGAAAGCCAGATTTTCTAGTTTTCCTTAAATAGTGCGGAAAGTCACATAACAAGCTTCTGCTGAAGTCATCCTGGCTAATACTGAATGATCAACTGATGTATGCAACATTCTTAACTGGTTGTCTCTGAGCTGTTTAATATAAATTCTACTTTTGAAAAGACATATTACTTATGAAGTAAAGAAGATTTTTATTACTGACCTTCCCAAATTTGTGTTTGAGTGGAAGTCCTACATCCTGAAATGCTGAAATAATATCAGATTTATAATCTTGTATAAAAATTCCTAGGTCAACATCTTTACTATAAGGAATAATGTTGCATTGCCGATACCATCCTAAAAATAAAAAAGAAGAGAAACAAGAACATTTTTTAAAAACTTAAATTAAGAAAAAATTAGTCACAACTGTATGATGTTTTTAAGAATGGATTTTATTTCATAAGATTAGACTTAGAGTGCTTACCAAAATTATTTTAAAAAATTAAATCTGTGGTTATAGAAGCCACTTGTTGAAGAACCTTTTTCCTTCCTTCCTTCCTTCCTTCCTTCCTTCCTTCCTTCCTCCCTCCCTTTCTTTCCTTCCTTCCTTCTTTCCTTCCTTCCCTCTTTCCTTCCTTCTTTCTTCTTCTTTCTTTCTTCTTTCCTTCCTTCCTTCCTTCCTTCCTTCCTTCCTTCCTTCCTTCCTTCCTTCCTTCCTTCCTTCTTCATTCATTTTTACTGGCCTGAGCACTCATCATCCTCAGAAACTTTCATGATGTATTTTAATTTCTAAATAAGCTATTGGCTTTAATAATGTTACCTGGGTCATCCATTAAAAAAATTAAGTTACTTTTGGGAATTTTGATCAGAAACCCCTAATGATGAAGGCTGCCTTTAAGGTATGCTAAAAAACATAAGTTAATTCTTTTGCTTAACCAGTATCCCTTCTCTGAGCTGTAATTTGTAGAACTTAACAGCTCTGAACAGCTTGTGTTTGATGGGTCATATAAAAAACAGCAGTATCAGGGGCGCCTGGGCGGCTCAGTCGGTTGAGCATCCAACTCTTGGTTTTGGCTCAAGTCATGATCTGGCAGTTTCATGGGTTTCATGGGCACTGATGGTACAGAGCCTGCTTGGGATTCTCTCTGTCTCTCCACCCCTCCCTGACTCACACTGTCTCTGTCTCTCAAAATTAATAAATCAACTAAAAAAAAAAAAAACAGAGCAGCATCATCCTCAATTTTCAGCACACTGACAATATCAAAAATATTTCTAGGTAAAAACTGAGAGCTTTTTCCCTGAGATCAGGAACACGACAGGGATGCCCACTCTCACCGCTGTTGTTTAACATAGTGTTGGAAGTTCTAGCATCAGCAATCAGACAACAAAAGGAAATCAAAGGCATCAAAATTGGCAAAGATGAAGTCAAGTTTTCACTTTTTGCAGATGACATGATACTATACATGGAAAATCTGACAGACTCCACCAAAAGTCTGCTAGAACTGATACACGAATTCAGCAAAGTTGCAGGATACAAAATCAATGTACAGAAATCAGTTGAATTCTTATACACTAACAATGAAGCAACAGAAAGACAAATAAAGAAACTGATCCCATTCACAATTGCACCAAGAAGCATAAAATACCTAGGAATAAATCTAACCAAAGATGTAAAAGATCTGTATGCTGAAAACTATAGAAAGCTTATGAAGGTAATTGAAGAAGATATAAAGAAATGGAAAGACATTCCCTGCTCATGGATTGGAAGAATAAATATTGTCAAAATGTCAATACTACCCAAAGCTATCTACACATTCAATGCAATCCCAATCAAAATTGCACCAGCATTCTTCTCGAAACTAGAACAAGCAATCCTAAAATTCATATGGAACCACAAAAGGCCCCGAATAGCCAAAGTAATTTTGAAGAAGAAGACCAAAGCAGGAGGCATCACAATCCCAGACTTTAGCCTCTACTACAAAGCTGTCATCATCAAGACAGCATGGTATTGGCACAAAAACAGACACACAGACCAATGGAATAGAATAGAAACCCCAGAACTAGACCCACAAACGTATGGCCAACTCATCTTTGACAAAGCAGGAAAGAACATCCAATGGAAAAAAGACAGCCTCTTTAACAAATGGTGCTGGGAGAACTGGACAGCAACATGCAGAAGGTTGAAACTAGACCACTTTCTCACACCATTCACAAAAATAAACTCAAAATGGATAAAGGACCTGAATGTGAGACAGGAAACCATCAAAACCCTAGAGGAGAAAGCAGGAAAAGACCTCTCTGACCTCAGCCGTAGCAATCTCTTACTTGACACATCCCCAAAGGCAAGGGAATTAAAAGCAAAAATGAACTACTGGGACCTTATGAAGAGAAAAAGCTTCTGCACAGCAAAGGAAACAACCAACAAAACTAAAAGGCAACCAACGGAATGGGAAAAGATATTTGCAAATGACATATCGGACAAAGGGCTAGTATCTAAAATCTATAAAGAGCTCACCAAACTCCACACCCGAAAAACAAATAACCCAGTGAAGAAATGGGCAGAAAACATGAATAGACACTTCTCTAAAGAAGACATCCGGATGGCCAACAGGCACATGAAAAGGTGTTCAACGTCGCTCCTCATCAGGGAAATACAAATCAAATCCACACTCAGATATCACCTCATGCCAGTCAGAGTGGCCAAAATGAACAAATCAGGAGACTATAGATGCTGGAGAGGATGTGGAGAAACGGGAACCCTCTTGCACTGTTGGTGGGAATGCAAATTGGTGCAGCCGCTCTGGAAAGCAGTGTGGAGGTTCCTCAGAAAATTAAAAATAGACCTACCCTATGACCCAGCAATAGCACTGCTAGGAATTTACCCAAGGGATACAGGAGTACTGATGCATAGGGGTACTTGTACCCCAATGTTTATAGCAGCACTCTCAACAATAGCCAAATTATGGAAACAGCCTAAATGTCCATCAACTGATGAATGGATAAAGAAATTGTGGTTCATATACACAATGGAGTACTACATGGCAATGAGAAAGAATGAAATATGACCCTTTGTAGCAACGTGGATGGAACTGGAGAGTGTGATGCTAAGTGAAATAAGCCATACAGAGAAAGACAGATACCATATGGTTTCACTCTTATGTGGATCCTGAGAAACTTAACAGAAACCCATGGGGGAGTGGAAGGAAAAAAAAAAAAAAAAAGAGGTTAGAGTGGGAGAGAGCCAAAGCATAAGAGACTGTTAAAAACTGAGAACAAACTGAGGGTTGATGGGGGGTGGGAGGGAGGGGAGGGTGGGTGATGGGTATTGAGGAGGGCACCTTTTGGGATGAGCACTGGGTGTTGTATGGAAACCAATTTGACAATAAATTTCATATATTGAAAAATAAATAAAAAATAAATAAAAAATATATTTCTAGGTATATTTACTATGTATCTACTTCTTAATTAGGTGCTATAATACTGTTCTAAAAAACCAAAACCTTACTACTACTAAGCGCTCTTGGATCTCCCCTAGTATCCTTCTAATTCTTTCATCCAAATTATTCAGAAAGTAAATAAATGTCTACAACTGTCTTTACAGGCACTGCTATTGGGGAATACTATTTGGAATTCTAAACTTTAATTTCATTGTACCATAGATCTAAATATCTAGGATGGGGTCTATCTCTAGCTTGAGAAAAATCTATACTCATCTATCAAAGAAACATAAACTCTTAAAAATGGAAGGCTCCTTAAATATCATCTAATCCAACTCCCTCATTTTGCTCCTAAATGAAGAAAATCATGGGGCTAAAAATGCAAAACAAATCATGACAAGTGATTAAGAGGTATTTCTGATGACATCATCTATAACACAATCTTGCTTCAAAAAGTTAAACCTTAAAGCATATATCACATAAATGTGTGAGATGTACTCTCTTTTTCTTGGCTACTCTTAGTGCAAGCTCCTTGACAGAAAGAACCATGTGAATTTCCATAGAGCCTAACAGATAGCCTAATCATATATCCCAGTTTCTATCATACCAACATGATTACTAATGGCACTCCTTTTCACTCTCAAGAGTCTCTTGGACAATAAATTATATAGTAACACTATAAAAATGGGAGCAGAATTGGGGCGCCTGGGCAGCTCAGTTAGCTAAGTGTCCGACTTCGGCTCAGGTCATGATCTGACAGCTCATGAGTTCAAGCCCCGCGTCAGGCTCTGTGCTGACAGCTCGGAGCCTGGAGCCTGTTTCAGATTCTGTATCTCCCTCTCTCTCTGACCCTCCCCCACTCATGCTCTGTCTCTCTCTCAAAAATAAACATTAAAAAAATTTTTTTTAAATAATTAAAAACAGGAGCTGAATTAATTTCTGTACAAATAAAGTTATAATCAAAGAATACAGTTACAACCAACTACAGTTATAAACAAGTAAATAAAAACAATTAAAACTTAAGGTTTTAAATAATTCTAAATTGCAAAGGAGTTTGATCCAATGTATCATGGAAAGAGACCCATAAATGTTTCTTAGGTTCTAACAGCAACTTGCCTGAGGACTCTAGAAAAGTCTACATTTCCCATCTGAGAATGAACAGAATGTGGGAAGGCAGTGATGCCCAACCAGTAATACTATCAGTGACTTGGAAAAGATTTGTGGGAATACCTTATGCTATGTCCTTTAGCCCTCCTCTCATTTGTGTGGTGTAGGTAAAGAAACAGAACAGTTAAGCGTCCAACTTCAGCTCAGTCATAATCTCACAGTTCATGAGTTCGAGCCCTGCGAAGGGCTCTGTGCTGACAGCTCAGAGCCTGAAGCCTGCTTCAGATTCTGTGTCTCCCTCTCTCTCTCTATCCCTCCCCTGCTCGTGTTCTTTCTCTCTCAAAAATAAATAAACACTAAAAAAGTTGTGTTTTTTGTAAAGAAACAGAATAGAGGGGTTTTTTTTTTTAAAGGCAGAACAATCTTCAGGATAGAAACAATAAAATGCTAACCTAAGGATTACCTGGAGATCAAACACAGTCTACCCATTCTGATATAAATTTTATACATGGCTTACAGTTTTTGGTAAACACAACATGGCCTTCCTAACTCTTTTATGTTTCTGAAATTAATGTCTTTAAAGAAATCAATAAATTCCTGTTCCATGCACTACGCTTATTCTGTCTATAAATATGACACTTCAAATATCACTGATGTTGTGTCATCTCAAGCAATCATCCCTAAAGGCAAAGAGGATGAAATGACAAAAAGACAAATGTAAAGCAACAAAGAATTTTACCTAGACAAGTTCCACTGCTCAGCCAGAACCGGACTCCCAATTTCTTTAACGTTCTGGCTGCTAGCTGCAACAATTCCTTTGCACTCTTCCGAAAGGCCATGGCTTCCACAGTGTTATCATCAAGGTACTGCTACAGATAGAACAGTCAACTATTACAGCCATTTCTAACTTGCTAGAAATATTTTGGTGACATCTAAATTAAATTTGAAAATTAACCCCATATTATAAATTTTCTGTTATAAAAAATCCAGTCTCAGAGTTCCTTGTTACTTGCACATTTATTTTATAAGACCACAGGAGCAGATTCTTCGAAAGAGAAGTAAAAGGGGAAGAAGTATAACCAGGATTCCCAAAGGATGAGACTTAAACCTTCATCCACTCCCTCCTCCACATCACAATTTAGCAGACTAGGCAGTTAGGAGAAAAGAAGACTAATTCTGAGAGCTAAAAGCATATCTGAACAAAATGCATTCAGTGACATTTTCATGATTCATGGATTCAATTGGTCTTTTGAGACTGCAGAGTGTAGTAGAAAGAGCCTGGGATTTTGAATCAGATTATCTGTGTTTAGGTCTAGCCCCTCTTCTTCTCAGCTGTGATGCTGGGCATCTCACCTCAGAAGAGAACACAAGCTCTATGAGGAAAGTAACTTCATTTCATCACTTTATCTCCAGTGCCTGATGAGCAAGGGAATGAGAGAACAAACCTCTCTTATATAGAGTTTCCTCACCAGTAACTTGAAGGATAATAATTATACTTTGCAGGACTGCTGTGAAGATTTGATAAGACAATGGATGACAGAAAAATGTCTCATAAACTATGAAGTTCTATACAAATATCATCATGATCATTTACTTGGCCATGCTTTTCTAAGTTTCTTCATTTTTAGACTATTCTAGACTGAGGAAAACACTATAAATTCTTCAGTGATGCTTCACTACCTATGGGTCAAAATGGAAACTTCTTGGCATAGCAGAAAAGGACATTTGTGTTCTGGTTCCTGTCTACTGGTCCAGCCTCATCTCTACCCTCCTCACACTTCATAATACAGCAGTAACTTCTAACTCCCCCAATATACCACAACTTTTTGAGCCTCCGTGTCTTTACACAAACTATTTTCTTTTATCTGAAATGCTCCAGACCAACAAAATCTTTTAGGTCTGTGTTCCACCCTTTGAGAAACATTCCCTAATTTTCCCAGGAAGATGTATGTATTTATTCTACCAGTACTGCCCTTTTGTTCAACATTTGAGGGGGAAAAAATGTATTTGTCCTAGATACAAAGACAAATGAATCTGTTCAATGAGTTATAATAGTTACCATGTGTAAATACTTTGACTATAATTCTTATCATATTTAATTCACATTTTTTATTTTATTTATGTTTCCTCCGCTAGGCTATAAAGATGGTTCCTGGAGGGCACATACTAAATCTCCCCACCACTGTAGATACAAATTTAGAATAGTGCCTGGCACATAATATGTGAACATCATATAGTGGAAAATGGGTAAATGAATAAATGAATATGACCCTCCTACACTAACCCTGCCTATATAATATCCTGTAATATCCTGTCATTCTTTCATAATATAACAGGAGAAAATATGGTTCCTGGAGGGACTCTTGGGATTTTTTTTTAAACTTTATTTATTTATTTTGAGAGACAGCGAGCAAGAGTGGGGAGAGGTGGAGGAGAAGGAGAGAGTGAGAGAGAGGGAGAGAGGAAGGGAGGGAGAGAGAGAGAGACAGAGAGAGGATCTTAAGCAGGCTTCACGCTCTGTAGGGAGCCTGACACAGGGCTTGATCTCACCATCGTGAGATCATGGCCCGAGCCGGTATCAAGAGTTGGCTGCTAAACCAACTGAGCCACCCAGGCGCCCTGGGACTCTAGGGATCTTAAGAAAAAAGTGTCCCTAGGAAGAAAGTGGCTCCCAGAAGATAAATTGCCTTCTCCAGAACATACAAATTATACAGGATCCCTTCAAGATGAAAATATCTTCAGAGTCATAGCTTCCCTTAGAACATATAACTGGAGGAGTACCTGGGTAGCTCAGTTTTGGGCGTCCGACTTTGGCTCAGGTCATGATCTCATGGCTCATGAGTTCGAGCCCTGTGTTGGACTCTGTGCTGACAGCTCAGAGCCTGGAACCTGCTTCTGTGTCTCCTTCTCTCTCTGCCCCTCCCCTGCTCATACATGCTCTCTCTCTCTCAAAAAGAAATAAACATTTAAAATTTTTTTTTAAAATGACTGGAATGAGGGGCACATGTTCTTACCCTTGGTGTGGTGGGAAAGACTGGAGACCCAGGTTTTAGTGAATGCTCAGCCAGTAATGACTGAAAACTGACACAAAGTAATGACACAAAACTGAAACCTCATTTTTTTTTTAATCTGTTAAAGGCAAATACTTGCCTTATTTCACAGAGTGACTGTAAGGGTCAAACTAAATAACAGACATGAAAACTCTGTGATTGATAAAAAACGTTACCCTGATAGTTATGTCCTACTGAGGCTGCCTCCTGCATGGACATACTCCCACCTCTGACATACCTTTCCTAACATGACATTCCCAGAAACTCCATTTCTTAGAATTGACTCTCATATGTATTAAAGTGTATACACTTATCAACCTTTTGCATCTGTTATGGATTTTAAAAATTAGAGTATGCATAATCTTTTCCACTTAAAAAAATATATCAATCTTGGGCTTACCACGCCTCTGGAAAAAGACAAAATCCCAATTTAAATATCATGTCCATTTGATCTTTGCCATTCAGGCAACCTTTCCACAAACCTTCCCCCCAAGTATAGACTGAAAGTAACATGACAGAAGCTATCCACTCGTTTTATAGATGAGGAAATTAAGGCTCAGAAATTTGCCCAAAGTCTCATAAAAAAAATTAGTAGTTGGAGGAGGATAATATAGTTTTCTAGATATTTCTAGGCCAGGTGTCCAGATATTTCCATGTTTCCCTCTGGTTTTTCACTGGAATTCAACAGACTAGACTGGAACTCATTAATTACTTTTTGATGGTTACTGCTGAAACAAATCAAGTTGAAGAAAATGTAAATTATCCTATTTCTAAACTTCTTGGTAGATTTGAGAAAATAATTAAAAGTAAGTAAGTCAAGAGAACACTTCCCATTCTCTTCCCCCTCCCATCCTGAACTATTCACTATTAGAACTATTAGGTAAGGCAGAGCAAGAAAATGCATATGAGTGGCTGGTGTCAGAGCCTGAGCAAGTGATAAGAGAACCACATGGAGGGAGGTGTCCAGTGCTGGGAGTCAGAGCCTGAGCAGTTTGAGAAGTATGTCCGTAGATGGGGGCAGCCCAGTAGGAGATTATTAACACTCAAGCAGGGTGAGGACAGCATCCATGTGGGAGACAGGACAGAAGCAATGACAGGAGACTAAACAAGTAAGTAAATACATTAAGAATAACAGGAGTTATGTTTCTTACTATTTGAGAAGGGAGTCACAAATAAGAAAATAAACCCTATGATGTTTAACTGAAACATAAAGTAGTTGGCTGGTGGTATCAGTGTGAATTCATGGATCTTGATAGATGGATATAGAAATAAATAGAAATAAATACACACACACACACACACACACACACACACACACACACACACAATCACTCAGAGGGTCTGTGTGCAACAAAACCCAAGTAGCAATGAGCACACCTGGCATCCAAACCTTCACTTATTTATTTATTTATTTATTTAGAGAGGAAGAACGTGAGCAGGGGAGGGGCAGAGAGAGGGAGAGATAGAATTCCAAGCAGGCTCTGCACTGTCAGTGCAGAGCCCTACGTGGGGTTTGATCACATGAATGCTGAGATCATGGCCTGGGCTGAGATTAAGAGATGGACACTTAATCAACTGAGCCACCCAGGTGCCCCCAAACCTTCACTTCTAAAAGGAACCAGGACTTAAAGAAATGGCTGATTCCATGTGTGTGGCAGGGAAATTACAAGATGAACCTAGAGCACCTGTGGCAAAGAGCAAACAAGTGCTCAAAAACTGATGAAGACATGTCAAAATGACAGAAGTCATCATGAAGGGGTTCCCACTGGCCAAATATGAATCAATTTGAAGATAATGAAAATAATGAATGTAGTGAATAAAATACAATGCAGTAAATAAAACAGGAAACCATGAGTTCATACTGATATAGACAAATAAATTAAAAGATTGATGATGAGGGGCACCTGGGTGGTTAAGTCAGTTGAGCGTTTGACTCTTGATTTTGGCTCAGGTCATGATCCCAGTGTCATGCGATTAGGGCCCTGCCTTGGTCTCCACGCTGAGCATGGAGCCTGCTTAAGATTCTGTCTCTCTACCTCTTTCCTTCTTCCCCACTTGCACGCTCTCTCTCTAAAATAAAATTGAAAAAAAAGATTGATGATGACACTGACAATATTTTCATAGTTTTAAAGTACCTTCATGCCAAATTTCTATTAATGACAAAGGGAAAAACAGAAACTTCACAGGATTGAAGCTAGCAGACAGCACTTTAATCAAGTGATCAATGTAACATAGCAGTAATGGGACAAATCACAACCACACAGCACCTGATAGGATGTAATGAGAAGAGCACAGAATCACTTGTGGTGTTCCTACTACAGGTGTATAACCTGAATCTAACATGAGGAAAAACAGACAAACCTCTAGATGAGGGACAATTTACAAAACATCTCCCTGTAATCTTCAAAAGCATCAATCATAAAACTTTAAAAAGGACTATCAAACCATTTCAGACTGAAGGAGACTGAAGAGATGAAAAAATTAAATACAACATGTGATTCTGAATCCTTTTATTATAATTTATTCTGAACTGAATTCTTTTATCACAAAAGCTATTTCTGGGGCAATTAGCAAAACTTGAATGGGGATTAAAATGGTGATCTAACATCCTTATTTCTGTATTAAGACAATGTAGGACAATGTTTTTGTTTGGGGAAAATACTAAATTATTCGGGGTTGTGGGGTATATGGTCGACAACTTACTCCCAAATGGTTCAGGAAAAATATTTATTTGTATTTATTTACCACTTTTCTGAAAGTTTAAGTATGTTTCCAGAAAAAAAAAAATATTAAAAATAGAAAGTTAGAAGGTTGTTTTATGAGTTCTGTGAGATTAGTTCACTGCTTACTTTACACCAGGCATTGTATTTAAGATTGTTTGGCGCCATCAAGTGTTCAAAGTTATATATGTTCACTTTAATTTGAAAACGGGACCTTGGTTCTAATAGTAAGAAATAATGAAGAATGAAACATTTAAGAGAATAAGAATAAAAGAGTTATCAACTTAATTAGGCACCCTAAATCAGTAATACCAATACAATAACAAAAGAGAAAAGCAGATTAGAAATCACAAGTATATCTTGCTGCAAGTGAAGGGACACAAATAATGTAATTAAGAATGAATACAAAGTTCCACCTGATTTTACTATAAATATAAACCTCCGGCGGGATGGTAGTCTTGCTATGTGATGGTGCTTTAAACACCAAAACTACGAGGCTATGTATGATAAGCTGATAAGCCTTCTGAGCATCTGCCATCCATATTCTTTACTCAAAAGCTGATTGAGGGCTTGCGCTGAAAATTTCAAAAGCAAGAATGAAAACACGCAATTAAAAAGCCTGATACCAGGGCGCCTGGGTGGCGCAGTCGGTTAAGCGTCCGACTTCAGCCAGGTCACGATCTCGCGGTCCGGGAGTTCGAGCCCCGCGTCAGGCTCTGGGCTGATGGCTCGGAGCCTGGAGCCTGTTTCCAATTCTGTGTCTCCCTCTCTCTCTGCCCCTCCCCCGTTCATGCTCTGTCTCTCTCTGTCCCAAAAATAAATAAACGTTGAAAAAAAAAATTTTTTTAAAAAAAAAAAAAAAAACCTGATACCATCCTAATGATGTACCAATATTCATATTTTGAAGCATTTTACATTTTACATTGCTTTCTCACAAAGATCGACAAAATCAGCCTGGGCAAATGCTTGCTAGGGAATGGAGAAGTCCTAATAAGTGTCCTTAGAAAATTCATTTGACTCAGATGAGCACCTTATTCCCCAAACATTTTTCCAAATTATAGGATCTTTTCTTTGTGCCAGATGCTGCTCTAGATATTGGGGCTACAGAAGTGAACAACAAGCCTGCCATCAATAAGCTCACATAATCTAGTAGGGGGACAAGACATACACTGCAATTCACTGTGGGAAGTGCTCTGACAGAGGTGGCAACCAGAGCAAACTCCCTTAAGGCAAGAAGAGCGAGTGGTCAAGCTCAGGCAGCAGACTGCATCTCCTCTGCTTCCTGTTACTTCCTTCGTGGTAGGGGTATGATGCTCAGCACTTGTCGACTACAGTAGATTCGTCCACATAGTTTTCCAGCTTGTCATCCATGAGGCTGACTGGGTATGTTTCACAGCTCACAATTACAGATCTAAGGAGACTGGGCTGGGAAGACCCACCAGGAAGGCTGTCAGGCCTTGGTCCCAGGGACCAGCACCGCCTACCAGAAAAATCTTGCATTTGCGGGTGCGGGGCACTTAGCCAGCGATTATACAGCTGGTACTTCGTCTCCTCATTCTATTCCTGTCCATGTGTCTACACCTTTCTTAGAAGGGAACCCCAGAAAATAAAGGGCAAGTGGAAGGATCGGGGTACCAAAACCCCACCATAAATTCTGACTGGTTTCACTGTATTTCTGTTTTAAGTCATCTCTCAGAGCTGAAACTTCATGCCTCTCAAAATCATCTTTACATCCCCAGGGTCAGCAGAGTTCCTGGGAAAACGGCTTTCGATAAGTGTTTATTGAATTGAAAGCGAGAGCAGCAGAATAAAGTAAAGTTCAAAAAGCACTGGTCTCTGCATAGCATTTACCTTCAAAACCTTCATAAACACAGAACATTCATATGCATTGCCAGCCCTCTGAGAAAAACTGCATTTTCCGTGAAACCTTTCCCAAATCTACATGGTCCATCTTCTACAGTGGCTTCATCCTACGGGGGGGGGGGGGGGACTTTAAGAATGCGCCACCTTTGATAGTGTTTATGGGGTATCCTAACTGAAAGCAGAGGCCAGTACTAAACCTACCAGAGCCTACCCCAATAAAACAAGGTCTCCATAAACATCACACCATTCAATTAGGAGAGAAATCGTTTCTTAAGGTTAATGTTTACTCTCCTTTAAAAAAAAAATTCAAATAAAGCAATCTAGAAGAAAAACAATGAATCAAAAAAGATGTTTTCTTACCTATTTTCTATAGGTCCCTTCATTTCCTACCCCTCCCTGGAAACATTAAAAATAAACACACCTCTTTTAATTTAAAAAAGTACAATATTTGATTACTTCTAACCTGAAAGAATGCTCGAGCTTCCTTATACCTACACTCAATAAACCGAGAGTGTGGTATTTCTTCTAGAAAGTGCACTGGATCTTTCGGGATGAGAACTTCGAGTCCATCAACAGTAATTTGTTGTAACTCTGGCCTGAAAACAAAAGTGAGGATTTCTTATTGGGACTTAACCCAGAAAGCTGGCAGCCTCTTCAAAACACACGACATAAGCAAAAAAGCTAAACATCAAGCATATTTTCCTCAGTTACCACTTTTTAAGATCTACTCTCTCAGCACCTGTCAAATATACAATGCACCACTGTTAGCTATAGTCACCACAATGTCCATTACATCCCCAGAACTTACTTATCTTATAACTGGAAGTTTGTACCTTTTGACAATTTTTACTATGTAAGCATATATCCACGAACATACTTTCTCCTGTGTTTGCACATTTTATGAATATAATCAAGAGTTGTATTATTTTACACATTGCTTCTGTCACTCAACATTGTGGGATTCATCTACGTTGTTACACAGAGCACTAATCCATTCATGTCCCTGCTCTACAATACTTCACGGTATGAATACACAAAGTCTGGGGGCATTAAAAACAATGTTTCTAGTATTTCGTATGCGTATTTCCTAGCACGCATGTACATGAGTTTCTTGCTGTTGGGTATTTACATTTCAAAACTGATTTGTGTGAATTACATGTTAGATTTAATTACAAAATGTAGGAAAAGAGTAAGAATTCATGACTGGACAAGACAGGTTTCAGAACTCCCCTTTACCTCCTGAATTTACCTGTCAAAAGCTCCAGGATAACGGCCAAACTGTAACTTTCGAAAAGGAACAAATTTCCGGTCCACGCGTCCTTTGAGTCGTAAATGGCCGTGCCAGAGGTAGTTGCCACTCCTCTCATGAAAGACCACCAAGTGGATGGCATGATTAGCCAATCTGCAGATGTAGTGCAGGGGAATTTCGGTTCCAGAAAGTGAGTCTATTCCATCCAGCCGGGGGTCTTTGCTCTCAACCTTTAGGCACTGAAAGCCCATATTTTCAGCCGTCCGAAACCAGCCCTCCTAAAACCAAAGAAACATCAAGCTTAAATATTTAAAACCAAACACTGGTAGCAAAACTAAATGGATTCTTACATTGAGTCAAGCCATACACATATTTTGCTAATCTCCTCTTTGCCCACAGATTTCAAACTAAGGGTGGCAAGCGGGGAAGGTGGTGGTGGGAGAATAAGGAGAATATCAAAAAGGGAAACTACGTAGCTCAGCACACATGTTCAAAGACACCCTTTATGAACATGAATATCAATTTCTTCCTTGGAGAGAATGCTCATTTTAGTGTTCTGTGGTTAGCATCTATAAGGCAAATGTTAATGTAAGGATAGCACTTAAAATAAAACTTGTAATTTTCAATTTAACTTCTATTAATTTCTATCTTCAAATGTGCTTCAAAAGGGTGGTACTTTCCTCTCATACTTTGTATCCCAACGCCTTAAACTGCTACTATAATAGAAGTCCATCACGATGCAAACCATCAGAAAACAGACGAAGGCATTTTCCAATATCATTAGTTATAGTATAAATCTCATGTAGTAAAATTAATCTATATGGTAGATTTTTAGTCCTAAGATCAACAACCAGTGCTATGGATGATTAAGCAGCATAAATTATTGAGAACACCTGAGATTTTAATAGTAGGCTTTGTAATTTCCAAGGAACTTTAATAAACATTATTGAATTTACATGACATCTATCATATAAAATAAGTAGCATAGGTATGATAGATTAAAAAACAGACTCATAGAAGCCTTAAAAAAAAACAGTAACAGGCAGAGCCACTGCCAGTACTTAGGTCTTATGCAACCAAATCCAAGGTTCTTTCCATTCTTAATACTACCTCTCTAGTCTCTATTTATTATAATGTGTATGAAGCTCTTTCGCATTCATTATCTCATCTGATGCCCCCAGAATCTACTTGAGGTCGTCAAGGAAGATATTATTATACCTAGTCTACAGTTAAGGAAAACAAACTTCTAGGTGTAATACCAGATTTTAACATTATTAAATTAAGGAGCTGTGTCTGTAAGTTTGTCTTAAAAGCCACAGCATTCATAAACATTCTTCAAGAGTACTTTATTCACATCACTTACTACTGTTGAATGTTATCTGGATTAGCTGTATCCTCACCCATGCTCTTACAGCAGACATAGACCCCTATCGTAGTATTGATTATACTGCTTTTTAATTGTTTAAACTCCATCAATAAACTGCAAGTTCCTCAACCATAGGAATCAACAGAGTGACTAGTACCCAGCAGGTGCTCAATAGATATTTGTTGTTACTAGTGTTTACACTCTTATATGAGAGGAAGTGTTAATTCGGTAGAGAATGCTAACAGCAATGACAACTGTCCTCTCCTTTATGGATAAAGAACTAAACTGTGCCCTAGTCAAAGGAATTTGACTAGGAAATATCCTATAGGAAATATAGGATATAGGAATCCTATATTTAGCAATATAAATAAATATAAATCCTGTATTTAGGAATATAAATATAGGAAATATCCTATAACAGGTCCAGGCCTGGCTTTACAATCTTCATAAAATCTTTCATGCGTTCCCTCTTACGTCTGCATCTAGGGAAGCAAAGAACTCCAAGGTGGAAAAACCGTTTACACAAATGAAACAGCCTATATCCCTAAATCTCTAGAGAAAAGTCATCCAGAAATATCTCTGACCAAGAAATCCACACTGTACTTAGGTAAAGACAATTACTCCTTTCTTGTGCTAAATCAACAAGATTTTAGGGATGTTTTTTAATAGCATCTAACGCAACTTACCCTCGTTAATGCAATTTCACCTTAATTATCCCTATATTAGATTGATCAACTATGGGACTCCTCTTTTTCCTTTTCTCATTTGGTCTGCTAAGAGGTGGAAAGTACTGACTGAGAGTGAGAGTAGCTAATTCAGAGATGGAATCCACAGTGCAGGATGAAAGAAATGCATGATAAGTTGGTAAATCCAGGAAAAATTTAAAAGGCCAGCCAGACCTTGAAGGGGAATCAGACCCTGGGTTGTGGGAAGAAAGACTGACAGACAAAATAGGAGGAACTCTGAAACGGCTTATCTTATAATCGTGAGAGAAAAGTCAGAACAAAGTAGTTGCTCTGATCAAACAGAGCAAAGGCCTAGGTCAAGGCTGTACTGCACAAATCTACTTCCAGTTGCCTTTGGCAGTCGTTTGTTCACTTTATTGTCATGGTAATAATAAGGAATAATTACATGCAACTTATGTCTACAATAATTTGATCTAGTGTTCTAGATCTAACCTTTGGGAGAAGGTTTAGGGAGGACAGGGAGAAGGTTTAGGGAGGTTTAGGGTTTGGGAAGGCTCTATGTGATGTCATATGTATAAAAGGACAAACGTGAACCTGTGTGCTTATTCTGGGTACTGCTGACCTTCTGCTTCTTCCACTGACTGTGGTCATATTAGTGTTGCCAATTGTAGCTTATTTCCTTTCTTCTAAAGTACTGGTCCTCAAAGCCAGTGTTACTGTATCCAAGAGTCATTTAAAAAAATTGTGGGCATATTTTTGACTACCATAATGATTGAGGAAGACACAACTGGCATTTAGAGGCATAGGCCAAGAATACTAGACACGCTAAAATCCAAAATATGAAAATCTGCCTTGTGTCCTGAGTAATTTCAAATGTTCTATCAGATAGTCCCGTAGTGAAAACCTTATTCGTAATCATCTGAGACCTCTACTTCCCAGGAATACAATAGCCATGTTAAAGGGGAGACAATTTTACTTTTTTGTTGTTGGAAACTTGCTCACTATTTTAAAAAACCATATTACTAACAATATCATTCATAATATGACTGTATATTTGAAGCTACTTGCATTCAATGATCTAACCAAAAAGTGCAACCATCTGAATTACTTCATTATGTTTTCCAGTGTAGTCATGACTGAGCATTTATATGCTGAAATACACATTTTCCTTTTATTTCTAATTTATATTATAGTTAAGACATCATATTGATTTAGGGGATTATGTATATAGACAGGGTATAATTTCTATAAACCTCATTTGGGGAAAATAAAGGAACACTATAAAATACTCTTTGTAGAAAAGGTTTATAAGCTTTGTAGTCTTTTTCTATGTCGATTCCTAGTCCAGTAGGAATGGCTAACAGATACTGACGTTTAGGAGTCAGTCAGTGAAAAGGTTGGCATAGCCTTACCAACCTTACGCTGAAAGTCACCAGTTTATGAAACACAGCCACAACAAAAAGCTTCCAACTGGTTTCCAGTTGGAACTGAACAAAGAGCAATTAACCTTGCAGAAAGCCTGTGTCATGAAAACCAAATAAAACAAATAACCATAACAAAAAATAAACACCCACAAGGGATTTAGAAAAACAAAATGTAGCAGGGGGCAAAAAAACTAAATAGAAAACAAAAAGCATGACAATCTACAGAGCGAAAAAGACAAAACTGCACCCACGAAACAAGAACGCTATTATAAGAAACAAGAATACACAAAACTTTTTTAAAAATATAAAAATTTTGAGCAAGAATATGATAAAAATCAATGGCATTGTTAAAGATTTTGTTTAAAAGTAGAACAGTTAGAAAAAGATGAAAAATCATACAGCAAAGATAAGAAAATGAGAGAGTCAATTCTAGAGGTCCAACAGCCAAGAAATAAAAAATTCTTTCTTTCAGAAAGAAAGAACACTTTTATTCAATACTATCCTGGAGGGGTTCCTATCTAAATCAATAACTACCTAAATCAATAACACAAGAAAAAGAAATTAGGTGTAAGGGTTAGAAAGGAAGAGACTAAATTGCCTTTTTATGCAGAAAATACAACCAATCGCATTCAAAGAGAGAAAAGGAAAGAGAAGGTGGGAAAGGGGGTGAGAAAGGGAGAATGGGAGGAAGAGACTTTGGACTTTATCTGTAGAGTGCAGAGTTCAGAACAGTAGCTGGGAAACAGGATGCAGCATTTCCATCTACCTATAGTAATGAATTGGAAAAGGAAGAGGAAAAATATCCACATTACCCACACGCCGTCCCCACCCCACACAAAACTATGAGATAGCAAGGAGTAAATCTTATCAGAAATGTGCAAAATCCGGGGCGCCTGGATGGCTCAGTCAGTTAAGCATCTGACTTCGACTCAGGTCATGATCTCCCGGTTCGTGAGTTTGAGCCCCGGGCCAGGCTCTGTGCTGACAGCTCAGAGCCTGGAACCTGCTTCAGATTCTGTATCTCCCTCTCTCTCTGCCCCTACCCACTCAGCCTCTGTCTCTGTCTCTCTCTCAAAAATAAAACATTAAAACAAAAATTTTTTAATGTGCAAAATCTGTAAGACAAATTACAATATTCTAACAAAGCTCATCAAAGGACACTTGAATTAAAGGAGGTATATTTATGTTCATGGATAAGAAATCTTAATATTTTAACAATATCTAGAAACCTTTCATGCTTTTGCTTTCTCAGACTAGCCTGGATGATGAAAGAGACACGTGGTCCAGGGACTCCACTGCCCCATCTGCCAGCCAGCCATCCTGAAGAAGCAGAGCTGCCTAGCTGACTGGAAGTTGAGCTTAGCTGAGACCAGAAGAGCTGCCCAGCTAAATGCTACCCAAATCACTGTCACAGAATCATGAAACGACACAAATGATTGTTGTTTAAGCCACTAACTTTAGTGTGATTGGTTACACAGCAGAAGCTAACTGCTGTATAAGTCAAATTAGAAATCAAACGTGCAAGTAAAAAAGAAACATTTTCAGATATGCAAGGTTTCAGCCTCCCATTCATCCGTTCTCAGAAAGGAATTCCTAAAATGTTGTGAAGGGGTTTACGGAACAATATATGCGCAGCACATCAGTCTGTAGTAAGGCAAAATGAGCAAAAGCTCTGGAAGGGATGTCTCTGAGGGAAAAGAAATGGAACTGAGAGATTACCTGATGTGTTGGATTATAAAACATAGTTTTATGTTTCTGTTACAGAGTTTATACACAGGTTATTGATACACAGAAAACCAGCCAACAAAACAGGAGAAGAGAGTTGTATAAGGAACATGATGAGATTAAACTAGGTAGCATCCATGTGATTATACATTCATAAGGTCAACACTGACTACTAATTTAACTACAAAATGTGATTAATGATGATGGGAGAAGAGAGTGTGTATGTGCGTGTAAATGGAGGCAGAAGAGATGATCAGTTAAGTTCTTGTTATTCATAACGTAAGTAGGAAATATTTAAAAAAGCAGAAGCAGAAAATTTCATCTGTAAATGAGAAGATAAAGCAGGTAGAAAGAGGTGAAAGTGGTTGACTCTACAAGGGGAAGGGGTGAAGAGAGAAGAGCAGACTGCTCTTCTTCCTTATGAGTTCTGCATCACCATCTGACTTTTAACACAGTAGTCTAATTATTTTATTTTATTTATTTTATTTTTTTTTAATTTTTTTTTTCAACGTTTATTTATTTTGGGGACAGAGAGAGACAGAGCATGAACGGGGGAGGGGCAGAGAGAGAGGGAGACACAGAATCGGAAACAGGCTCCAGGCTCCGAGCCATCAGCCCAGAGCCTGACGCGGGGCTCGAACTCACGGACCGCGAGATCGTGACCTGGCTGAAGTCGGACGCTTAACCGACTGCGCCACCCAGGCGCCCCAACACAGTAGTCTAATTAAAAATAAATATTAAATTGAAAATACCACATCTTAACTTTTCCATAAGTTTAAGTATTTCAAACTATAAAACTGGGAAGAAAGAAAAAAAAAAAACATGCCAGCAAAAATCAGGTACTTATGTGGACACTTCATCTGTCTCATCACTGGCATCATTGCCTGGAAAGAACCACAGGTCAGAAAAAAGTCGGAGCTCAGTCTCGGCGGCCCTGTGGGAAAGCCCAGGGCAGTCAAGAGACCGTGCAGCTTACACTGCTTTCCCACCATCGTCCTGGGACATAAGCCTACCTATCCGGGTTGAAGGCGACTAAACAGATCCCACGGCAGAGTTAGTGCACACTTACCATGGGTGGCTGACTAGCTAGTTAAGTTCATTTAATCTGGTGCTAATTTTCTTACTCTTACTTGGATAATTCCTCAGAATGAAAAATAGTGAACTTGGGTGGTTAGAGGTATTGCAGATAAAGAAGGAAGCAGATTTTTGGCATGTTTGGTTGACTTTTGCCTTGTAACCACTAAGCAGGATGAAAACAGACGCTTGAATTTTTTGGATACGCTTAAGAAGCACACTCCATTTGAGTATCAAACCATACTGCACACTTACAAAGAGGAAAGAACAGTGCTGTAGACTAGTGATATTGCCTTCATGTATACCTTATTTAGCAGATACTGAAAGTTCATCACCAAATCCCTTTCTACTTGCCTGCCTACACTGATGGAAGTGCTAAATAGCTCTTTTTAGCCTCCTTCACAACAAGAAGACATATGAGTCTAGTTCTGAACAATGAGCTGGAAGCTGTTTACCAGATGCTTCTGAGAAAATTTTTGCTTCAAAGGACGCATTGCATCACCATCCTTTCCTCTCATCTTACTGCCTTGAGCATGGATATGATGCCTCAGAACCAGGACAGCTGTTTTGCAATGATGAGAAAAATGAAGAAGAACTTCAATAATGCCAGCCCTGACATAGTGGGCAGCTGAACTAATGTCAACAGCACCAATCTTTCAAAGTCTTGTTACACAAGAAAAATAAGCCCCCTATTTGCTTAGGACATTATTGTCTCCTGTTACTTATAGCTGAAAATACTCCCAATACAATTTATGAAAAGTTTTAAAGATTTTTTTGAAATGTTTTACATTTTAACTGGTTTAATCCCATACTATTTTGTAAAAGACACATACTATTTTGTAAAAGAAAAGTTTTAAAGATTTTTTTGAAATGTTTTACATTTTAACTGGTTTAATCCCATACTATTTTGTAAAAGACACAGTCTGTTATCTGAAAGCAAATCATCTTACCTCATTCTTCCATAGGTGATACCGCAGGGCAAATGCAGTAAAGTCTCTTGGAACACAGAAAAACTTGCATTCTGAGGTGGAGCCATGAGAAATATTTTTGACTTGTTCAAAGTCTTTATTAATCAATTCCAGAATCAAAGGATCGATAAGGAACACTGGTACATTTTGGCTGGATGTTAGCATAACAAATTTTTTAACTGCACGCTGTTTGAGAAGAAAAGAATCCCCTTTATTCTTCTCAACCAATACAACAATTTACCTTATTAAATTTTTATTCATTAATTTTATAAGAATATATAGAAGGTTTACTCAATAGATACCATGCTTATTACTGTATTCAACAAATAAGCAAATAAGTAATACATGGTCCCTGCTCTTAAGGTATACACCATTGACTGAGGAACATGAACAAATATGTATAATGCAAGGTAAAATACTCTCTAATAAAAATACATGCAACAGCTACTAAGTAACTGTACATCAAAAGAATAACAAAATCTTCATTAGAGGAAGTCTATCTGAGATGGAAACTTTGGGCTTACAAATTATTCCCTTGGTATTAGCTACAACTTTTTGAGCCAAAGTGGAAGAGGAAATACCAGATCTGTCAGATTTTAAAAATCAGTCATGTCAACCTTTTCAAATTCAAAATCAATCGTATGTACCATTTTTCTTCATATTTGTTACACTGTTTAATAATGCTTATAAGCAAAAGATTCAAACTAAAATATCTTGCCTGCTTGACTATTCCCATATATAGTTTGATTTTCTAATAATATTTTAATATTTAAAAAATTTTTTTTAATTTACATTTATTTATTTTTGAGAGACAGAGAGAGAGAGAGAGGGCACAAGTAGGGAGGGGCAGAGAGAGAATGAGACACAGAATCCAAAGCAGGCTCCAGGCTCTGAGCTGTCAGCACAGAGCCCAAAGTGGGGCTTGAACTCACAAATCATGAGATCATGACCCGAGCCAAAGTCGGACGCTTAACCAACTGAGCCACCCAGGTGCCCCAATATTGTAATATTTTAAAATAGAATTCTTTTGGGCAATGAGTAGAGTCCCCTACTGAAAAAACAAATTTCAAAATTACAAGGGAAACACAATAATCACACTCGAGTAAGTAGCACCAAGGGCAGCAAAGATCGATAGAATAACAGCATTGCTTAAAAGCATACTTTAATGGAAGTAACAAGGATTTCAAAGGGATGTATGCCCATCAGAAAGGTGCCTCATAGAATTAAGGGTAAACTCTTATTCCCCAAATCTGAAGAAATATGTAAAAACATAAATAAGATAATAAATAAATAAGGATATTAAGACTTTTAAGGATAGGAAAAAAATGAGATAAAGCTAGGAATAAGTCTCTTACCATTTGTTTTTAAGGCAGAGTATGCAAATACCAAGACTACAATAATCTTTGCTCTAGAGTTTATTATCTCTTAGTGGGAGAAACATCTATAAGTAAAAAGCTAGTTAGAAAAACAACTTTATGCCAGAAGATTCAATAACTTAGATGAAATTAACAAATGTCTTTAAAAACACAATTAACAAATTACCACAAGATGAAACAGGAAATCTGAATTGCCCTATACCTTTGAACAAAATTGAATTTTTATATATATTTGTTACATATTGACATATATTTATTATATATTCATATATATTTTATTTATTTATTTATTTATTTATTTACACTGCCATCAAACAATAGCACCAAGAAGTAAAAACTCCAGACTCAGATGGTTCACAGGTGAATTCTCTCAAAGATTTAAGGAATAATACCAATTCTACAAAAACTCTTTCAGAAAACTAAGCAGGGAGGAATCCTTCCTAACTCATTGTATGAGGCCAGTGTAATCCTGATAACAAACCCTGACAAAAACATTACAAAAAAAATTACAGACCACCATCCCACAAGAACATAGATGCAATTATACTTAACAACATACTACAAAATCAATTCCAGTAGTTTTATTAAAAAAAGGCCAAAAAAAAAAAAAGAGTAAATATCCTGACCAAGTAGAGTTTATCCCAGAAATGAAAGGTCAGTTTAGCATTTGAAAATCAATCAATGAAATTTACTACATCAACACAACAAAGGGGGAAAACCCTATGAAAATTTCAATACAGAAAAAGTATTTAACAAAATTCAATACCTATTTTATTCAGTGATTAAAACCTGTCAGTGAACTAGGACTAGGATACTTTCTCAATTTGATAAAGAGTATGAACAAAAGTATCTGTTTTTGAGTTCAGGAGTTCTTCATTAATTCTTGATACCCATCTTGTGTCAGATACATGTTTTGCAAATATTTCCTACTCTGTGGCATTTCTATTCATTTTCTTAATGTGTCTTTTGAGGAGTAGAAGTCTTAAATTTTGATATGCTAACTTATCAATTTATTTTTCTTTTATGGTTGTTGCTTTCTGTGCTTTATACCAGGAGAATAAAAGAAATGATTCTGGAAGAAAGATGATGAAATGACCGACACTGGCACACATAAGGTGCTTATTAAATGTTTGTTGAATAAATCTCATTCAGCTTAGTGTTAAATGCAAACATGATGAACACGTTAATGGCTTCATTATAATTATTGATGTAAATATAGATTAGGGCAGGGCCTAGGAGAAATTCTGTAATTCACCTTCTAAATATGCCTTCCAGATTGTTATCAATGTAATCCCTGGAAACAGATGTCCAACTGACTCTAAAGCCAATTAATTTTAAATCAACATGACTATTATCATCTGGCCTTCAGTAATTCATTTTGTTTACAAGAAAGAAAAATGTCTTGTTGAAAACAGGGTACACTGACACTCTAATAGCCTGTTCATCTAGAAGGGCTTGGTGGGACCCGTTCTTAGTGAAAGGCTAGCTCCTTATAATCATCATTTCATTTCCTAAGTGCTCTCAAGGCATCTATTTAATAACTCATTCTAAAATTTTGTCAGGGCTCGGTATCACGTTATTGATCAGATTTTGCCTTTCCTTCTGTGGGACCCAAGGAATTTAACAAAAATCCCCTACCCCTGGACAAGCAGAGCAAGACTAACTCCATTTTGTGCTACACCCACCATCTCAAGTATAACCCCCACCCTAGTCAAGCCGGTGAGCACACCCTTACTGGAAACCGGCTCATACAGGAACGCGAACCCCTAACCGCCAAAGAATGTAAACCTCGTCTTTTGCCTGCCCAACTTGCGCACCAATTGCAGGGAGGATTCCTCCCTGCTCCTTGGTGGTCTCTCGGATTCGAAATCAGGGGCATTATACCCTCCTTCTAAAATACTAGAACGAAAGTATTTTATTACTTCTCCCCTTTAACGTGATGCTGCAAATGTCTAAGAGTGATTCTTAGCACCATGCAATGTAATTAACAGACAACCCATTGGATGTAGTGAGCTGCTCTTTAATTTTTGCTCACTGATCTTGAAAGTAAACCCATTTATTTTTTTTTAAGTTCATTTATTTATTTTGAGAGACAGAAAGAGAGTGTGAATGGGGAAGGAGCAGAGAGTGAGGGAGAGAGAGAATCCCCACTGCTGAGCCTGACATGGAGGCTCGATCACACAATCATGAGACCATGACCTGAGACAAAATCAAGAGTCAGACACTTAACCAACTGAGTCACCCAGGCACCCTGAAAGTAAACCCTTTAAAAAAAAAATCCATTCTTTTCTCCCACCTCAAAGATCCTTCCCTGAATGAAAAAGTTGGGTCTTTCCATTGCCTTCAGACTACCCTAAGTTCATAGAGTAAAACATCTGCTATTTTATATAAATTAAAAGTTCAACCTAATACTTCACAGTTGAGGAGCCTGGTATAGGATATCCCAGACTTATCTGTTGCACAGTCGTTCAAAGCCAACTGGTGCCAGCAATGACCTAAAATTATCACCTTTATTGCTGCTTCATAATTTTGAAAACCCACTTCCAATCTGAAGCTTCATGTCTCTGGTTAAAGAGAAGCCAAAGACTAAGGGTGCTGAGCCTGGGTGGCTTAGTTGGTTAAGTGTCTGACTCTTGACTTCGGCTCAGGTCATGATGTCATAGTTTGTGGATTTGAGCCCCACATCAGGCTCTGTGCTGATGACGCAGAGTCTGCTTGGGATTCTCTGTCTCCTCTCTCTGGCCCCATGCCCCACACTCTCTCTTTCTCTCTCAAAAATAAATAAATAAACTTAAAATGTGGCAAGAAGAGAAATGCATACTTCTAAAGAAAAAAAAAAAAGGAGAACCCAAAGACTGAAGTGCATCCACAAGAAATAACTGGTCATATCCAAAATGTATACTAATAGGATAAATGTAATTTTTTATTAGTAACAAGTAACCTAACATTGTTTTTCATTCTAAATTTGGTTAACAAAAAGGTAAGAAAACATATTTTGTAAATGTTTGCCTCTGAAATTTATAAACCCAAACAGGGACATACTGTACATATTGCTAGTTTTCCTAATCTTCAAGAGAAAACATGTTAAACATGAATAGACAGTTCTCCAAAGAAGACATCCGGATGGCCAACAGGCACATGAAAAGATGCTCAACGTCACTCTTCATCAGGGAAATACAAATTAAAACCACATGGAGATATCACCTCACGCCAGTCAGAGTGGCCAAAATGAACAAATCAGGAGACTACAGATGTTGTAAAGGATGTGGAGAAATGGGAACCCTCTTGCACTGTTGGTAGGAATGCAAACTGGTGCAGCCACTCTGGAAAACAGTGTGCAGGTTCCTCAAAAAATTAAAAATACAACTACCCTCTGACCCAGCAATAGCACTGCCAGGAATTTACCCAAGGGATACAGGAGGGCTGATGCATAAGGGCACTTGTACCCCAATGTTTACAGCAGCACTTTCAACAATAGCCAAATTATGGAAAAAGCCTAAATGTCCATCAACTGATGAATGGATAAAGAAATTGTGGTTTATATACACAATGGAATACTACTTGGCAATGAGAAAGAATGAAATATATGGCCTTTTAGAGCAATGTGGATGGAACTGGAGAGTGTTATGCTAAGTGAAGTAAGTCATACAGAGAAAGACAGATATCATATGTTTTCACTCTTATGTGGATCCTGAGAAACTTAAGACCAAGGGGAGGGGAAGGAAAAAAAAAAAAGTTAAAGAGGGAGGAAGCCAAACCATAAGAGACTCTTAAAAAGTGAGAATAAACTGAGGATTGATGGGGGGTGGGAGGGAGGGGAAAGTGCGTGATGGGCATTGAGGAGGGCACCTGTTGGGATGAGCACTGGGTACTGTATGGAAACCAATTTGACAATAAATTTCATATTAAAAAAAAAAAAAAGAAAAGGAAACATGTTGAATAGATTTTAATTCCTAATCATTGTCTTCCCTTATTCATAGTTCAATTCTGATTCATATATTTTTTCATTTGGGGATGCACCATAGTTCAGTGAGTGAGGATTTTGAAGGCAAACAGTTAGAATCTGCACTCAGCCAGCCACTTATTAGCCAACTAACCTTAAACCCTCTAAGTGAACTGAGGATAACAATATGTACTGACTTCATGGAGTTTCCATAAGGACTACCTGAGATACTGCATGTAAAGTACTTGACACAGGGCCTACCTCTTCCCCTCCAACACCTACTCCTACTGTCCACCAAGGTAGTTATTATCATTGTCATCATTCAACAAATCCTTATTGAGCACATACACAAATGAACTAAAAGAACATTGTAAATGAGGAATTTCATACTTATCTTACATACCCACTGTGTGCTATCAAATCCAATTCGGTTTCCCTTAGATTTTGATACACCAGCTCCATTCTAAGAAGATAACAAAAAAACATTTTAATAAATTCAAAGCTATCTTTCTCTGTCTCATTTTACTTGGCATACAGGGAACAAACTGGTGGTTGCCAGAGGGGAGAGAGTGAGGGGGATGGGCAAGATGAGTTAAAGGGAGTGGGAGATATAGGCTCCTAGCTATGGAATGGGTAAGCCATGGGGATAAAATATACATAGAGAATACAGTCAATGGTATTGTAATACTGTTGTATGAGAGGTGGTAGCTACACTTGTGGTAACCACAGCATAACTGTTGAATCACTATGTTGTATATCTGAAACTAATGTAACATTGTGTGTGAACTATACTCCAATTAAAAAAAAAAAGTCCGGTCTAGAGAATCAGAAGGAAGAAAGCATTATCAGTTTTCATCTGATAAGCCCCCAAATACTTTGAAAGTAACAGGAAAAAAGAATGTCTGATGGTCTAGAGACAATGGGAAGAATGTTTCAAGCTCAAAGAAGATCCAAAGAAGTTTCTTATGCCTTGAATGTGTTCTTTACATAGAAGACAGATGGGAGGATACTAAAGAACAAGAAGAATAGCCTTACCCAACAAATGAAATACACCCCAAGTTTCTAAAAAGGAGACTTGCGGCACTGGGGGCTCAGTGGGTTGAGTGTCCAACTTCAGCTCAGGTCATGATCTCATGGTGCATGAGTTTGAGCCCTGCATCGGGCTCGATGCTGTCAACACAGAGACCACTTGGGATTCTCTGTCTCCCTCTCTCTCTACCCCTCCCCACTCCCGCAACACACACACTCTCTCTCAAAAAAAAAAAACAAAAAAAAAAACACACAAAAAACAAAACTCATCACACTCAAAAAAATTAAAAGGAGACTCATCTCCCCACTAAACTGCAAACTCAAGGGCAGGGACCAAGTCCAATCCTTCTTTATATTGCCAGTGCCTAGCACAGTGCTTGGTAATGACTAAATACTTAATTGTGGTTTGCTAAATGGAGGGAAGGAGAACAGAAAAGAGGAAGAGAGATACTGAGTAATCAAGGTAAAGCCAGAAGTGGTCTCTCCTCATAAGCTCTGCAACTTAGACAATAACATTTTAATAGCAAGAGATATTTGAGAACAAACTACAAAGAGACAGCTCTGTAATCTTCATCCTTGAAAAGAGACTGCAAACTCTATAACATAGCCCTTGTTCCTCATAGCCCTCCATGAGTTAATTAGACTGAATTTCTGAGCTGTTTGTTTTCTCTGCTGGATCATTCCCGTCAGTATACAAACACGATATTATTTCTATCTTAAAACATACAAGCAATAACTCTCTTGCATACCCACTGTATGCAACTAACAATTTTCCCCCCTAACTAACAATTAACAATTTTCCCAACTAACAATTTTCCCCCCTTAAGCAAAACCCCTAATGGGCTGTCTGTTCTTATTGCATCCGATTCCTCTCCTCTTATAAGCTCTTGAGCTTAAATTCACTCTGCCAACTATTCATCAAGATCACCAATGACCTCCATGTTGCTAAATCCAATGGTCAATTATTTTTACTCCTTGTCTTATTTGATCAAGAATTGTTGACCACTTGTGTCTCAAACACTTTAGTTGCATGGCTCTCCGAATCCCATACTTCTGGTTTTCCTATTTCTCTCTGGCTGCTCCTTCTTGTTCTTTGCTAGTTCTTCCACCTCCCTGATGTATGAGGGACCCCCAAAACTCAGATCATGAGACTTTTCTCCCTCTTTTTACTCTACGTTCATTTTCTTGGTACCTCATCTATTCTAATGGCTTTAAATACCATCTGTATGCTTACCACTCTCAATTTATATTCTCAACCACACCAGTCCTTTGAACTCCAAACATATATTCAACTATCTACTCACCTTCTTCATTTGGATGTCAAAGAGTCATCTGAAACTTAACATGTCTGGAAAAAGCATCAGATCTCTAACCATCCCTCAAGCTTGCTTCTCATCTCAGTAAACAGCAACTTCCCCTTTCCAATTATCTAGGCCCCAAATACTAAAGTTATCCCTGACTCTTATGTCTCTTATACCCCACGTCTAGCCCATGAACAAAATCTGGTAGCTCTACTTTCTACCACTAGTTCCCTTGTCCAAGCCATCACCATCCTATATAAATTATTAGAATAGACTTCTACCTAGTCTGTTTTAGCCCTTGACCCTACAATCTATTCTCAACAGAGCATCCATTCTACTACCTTTTTAAAAAAATCAGATCATGTCACATATCAGCTCAAACTTTCCGATGGTTCACAATCTCACTCAGAACAAAAGCAAAAGTCCTTACGGTTTACAAGGCCCTAAACAATATAAACTCTCTGACTTTACTTACTATTCTTCCCCACTCTCACTCCTCTATAGCCACATTGATCTTTTTGCTGTTCTTAAAACTTCCAGACATGTTCCTGCCTTGGGACTTGGGACTTTCGTGCTTCCTTTGGTCTCTAGGTAGTATGCTCCTCTTGTAGATATCCACAGAGCTCATTCTTTTCAAATATGCTGTTTCCTCTATTTTTTAAATAATTTTTAAAGTTTATTTATTTTGAGAGAGAACACAAGTAGGGGAGGGGTAGACAGAGAGAGAGCAAGAGAGAGGGAGGGAGGAAGTCCCAAGCAGGCTCTGCAGGATCAGCTCAGAGCCCGATGTAGGGCTCTAATTCATGAAACTGTGAGATCATGACCTGAGCCAAAATCAAGGGTCAGACGCTTAACCAACTGAGCAACCCAGGCACTCCTGTTTTCTCTATTATAATGGCCTTCCCATCTTTCTATACCTGGAGGATTTACACTCATTTTATAAAACCAACTCAAAATATTATTTCATTCATTAAATATTCAATCATAACCTTCCTAAGTGAGTTATTCAGCAGATTTTCACTCCCTACAAACTTTGCACTTACCTAAGCTTGAAGGGTCAAGGATAAGGACATAGGAGGATACAGTTTTATAGGGGCTGACAATTATACAATTTTGGTGGTCCTTTTTAATAAACAGAATGCAAAAATATATTTTGCAAACTTTACCAAAATATATAGCTTTATAACATATTTCTAAGCCTCCTTCAAGGGCCTTTGGAAGTGAGGGGCCCTGTGGTTTAAATCTCATCTATCTGGGGCACCTGGGTGGCTCAGTCAGTTAAGCATCCGACTCTTGATTTCAGCTCAGGTCATGATCTATCTCACCCTTCATGAAATCAAGCCCTGCATCAGGCTCTGTGCTCAGGATTCTCTCTCCCCCTCTCTCTGCCGCTCACCCTCCTCTCACGTGCACACTCACTCTCTCTCTCAAAAATAAAGAAAGAAAACATTAAAAAAAAAAAACAAATAAATTTCATTTATCTTAATGGCTAATCTACCTCTGGTGAGGTACAGTTACTGGCAACCAGTGGCTACAACCATAGCTGTAAAGGAGGAATGTAGTCCCTATCAAGCAATGATCCTACAAATAGAGAACCCAAAGAATAAATAACATGACCTCTCTTTCCTCCAGGTCTTCAATCTCCAAATGATGTTTCCCCTTGGCTGACCTCCAACTAGAAAAGGGAAGGGAGCTCACCTAATGCAGTCCATTGAGGTCAGCTCCCCGAGACGCAGACTATTAAAGACAAGATCTGGAAGGGCAAACAGAGACTATCTACCATACCATGGTAAGAAATCTGGATCTTACTCCATAGGTATGCTATGCAGAGAATAACTTGATCAGATATTTAAAAAAAATAACTGGGACAGCTGTACAGAGAGGATTACAAAAGCTAGAGACTAAAGAAGAGTTCTTAAACTATAACTAGAAAAGTAGGCAGAACAAGGTTTATGAGATGTGCTTTAAAGAAGTAACATATTGTCATTTGCTTATATGTCTCTTTATATGTTTCTTAACTTCTCTCTTCAACCCCAAATTTCCCCAGTTTCTGACTTCCTAGACAGCAAGGATTACACTTGACTGTCATTTCATCTCATAGCCTAGTACTGTACTTGGGCACATAGTAAGTACTCGACAAACATTTGACAAATAGATGACCAAATGTTCTAAAAGAAATGCTATATCAAATCAAGTGGTTTTTCTTTTTAAAGGCTAAAGATATTCCTATAGGATTGAGTAAAAATGTAAATGAAATGAATAAATAAATGGAAAGATGGAATCAGATGCCAAAAAGGAGGGGTAGAAAAGGTCTTGTGGCTATTGAACACCACTGATAAATGAGTTAAAATAAGGGATATGTCATTAAAGAGAAAGTATTTAGCATATAGGAGGTGAAGATTTAAGGAAAAATCCTTTCATTTTTTGAAAGAATATCCAACAATCCATTTCTTACAGAAACCAAAAAACAATTCTTTATTTTTTTTTAAGTTTATTCATTTTGAGAGTGACAGAAAGAGTGAGTGGGAGAGGGGCAGAGAGAGACAGAGAGAGAGAACCCCAAGCAGGCTCTGCACTGTCAGCATGGAGCCCGATGTGGGGCTCAAAATCACGAAACATGAGACCATGACCTGAGCCGAAGTTGGACACCTAACTGACTGAACCACCCAGGTGCCCCCAAAAACAGAATTCTTAATCCAGCATGATCATTAATCATGCCTACAGAGAATCAAACAGTAATACTTACAAAAACTGTTTGAGTTTTCAATAATTGATCTTTTTCAATTGTTTATAAATTTGTAATCCTAAGGATCAGAAACACTAACCATGGTAAATTCACCAACACTCCAGGCAGATTCCCCTTTTGCATCTCAGTGCCTTTCCTTATAGTAGATGCACTGCTCTCTTACTTACTCCCAAGTCACTGAAGTTCTTAGTGCACAGGACTCATAAATATGATCTGACACAGTGGGAAAACTTTGCTTATTAATTAGCCAAACTGCTTGGCCAGAAAACCTATAGAGTGTAAAGTCTGGGGATACATAGAAGTATTTTTTAAATATCCCTCAATTCTAATGGAAGAAATTCTTTCATATTCTCCTGAACAATGGTGGTCATGGGTGCGGGGGATGCGGGGGAAAGGATCGGAAGAGGGGAACAATAGCATTTATCAAAGTTTACACACTAGATCAGATTATCAGATAGAATATTCTTCTTCCAGCAATGATCCGCACATTATCATTCAGAATATAAGGGAACTAGCCAGTAGTCAAAGGAGAGTTTTTAAAAATCATGATTCTTAGATGATTTTAGCAAGCAACTGACCAACTCAAAAATTTCAAAAACCTTTGTTGCCATGATCTAAATGGCTGCAAGATTAATTTCCATTTCTAATAATGGCATATGAAATTGTTCACTGTGAATAACTATTGCCACACTTGAAATCCAAACTCCCCTTCCAACTCCCTCCTGACCTTCTAACCAAACACACTTTGCAGCTCACTGCTCAGCCATAAGACAGACAGTTCCAGGAGCTCAACAAGCTGGCCAAGTTTGCCCGCGGGCAGGACCAGTTGGACCACAGAGGGGATCACCCCCTGAGCCCGGCAGCCACTTCGTATAAGCCCTTCTGGGCCTGGGTACTTCAGATCTTTGGTCTTAGGCCACTCCCCACCATCTTGTCCTGCCCCAGCCTTAAGGGCAGCCAGCTCAGGGGATCAGGCTTTTAGCAGTGGGCAGAGAGTAGAGGGAAGAGGCTTTTTTAAAGAGAAATGACTGTCTTTTGACACTTTCCTTTAAAAGAGTAAGCACTTCCTGTTCTTCCAACTTCAGGTTCACCTCCTATTAGGAGGTTGCTGGTGGGAGCCAGAGTAGGGACAAACGCTCCTTTGTCCCTCCTCCTCCTCTGTGCCAGTGCCACTTGGAGGCTTCTTGTCTTTTCTGTTTTGAGTCCTTCCCCATTCAGTGCCGAGTGTGTGTGTGCATGTGTGTACACATAAATATAGTCATAAAGGGCAAAAAAGTACATACAATGCAAAGTAAAATAACCTAGCACAGAACCCTGTAAGTAGCTTTCTAGGTAGTAAGAGTAGCTGAATACTGCAGGCACTGAGTGCTGCTTATAGTTCTAAGTCAAGGAGATTATTAAGGTTTGGCTCACCCAGTGCTTTATACAAACACAGTTCATGGGCTTTGTCTTCCTTCCACTGAGGCAGCAATATTTTATAATTTTCTATTGTGATTCAAAATGAGCCATCTTATCTATCTCGTATCTTACCAATGTTACAGTATTTTGTTTGAGCATACTTGTATTCACATGTGCGACTAGCTCTATGAGTGAGGACACAAGTTTTGGGACCTGAATTTGGCAATCTTCAGCAAGAAGCTTAACATATCTGGGCTCCAGATAACTCATTTATGAAAAAAATTATCAATGAGAAACCTGTAATAATTAAATCCAATTTTATTTATCAGGCAGCAACGTAAACCTTGAAAGGACTAGAATGTGTGCACTATTCATAGCTACCATCTGCTGAGCACCTACCATATATCAAACACTAAGTGAGATGCATGACATACATTATCTCAACCAGTAAAGCTGCCAGTAGCCCCATTTAAAGAAACTGAGGCTTAAAGAAGTTAAGTGACTTGCTGTTAAGACAAACAACCAAATAAGGAGTCAAACTCAGGATTATCTAGGCCCCAAACTTAAGAATTAATGCTGTTGCCACTTCTACCAAATTATGAGTTCCTTGAGAGTAGGACCTGTGTTCCATTTATCTCTGTATTCCTGCAAAGTGCCCTGTATATAACACGTAATCAATAAATACAGATTGAATGAGCACACATAATTATAATCAGATTGTCTAGGTTGGTGCAGTAAAAAAAACAAAACAAAACAAAAAACAATGAAGAACTGACATTCTATAGGGGGTCCTAGAGATAACCTTTGTGATGTAAACTGCCAGCCAATTGCTTGAAAGGTGGAGCTCACAGAAATTGCTCACAAGGTCATCACACAAGAGTTTGTATTTCAAAGGCCTGTAAGAGTTTGTATTTCAAAGATCTAGAGGGTTGTTCTAGAATCTGAAGAGTCAACTCCACCCATCTATGGAGTTTTAGCTGACCCAATAGATATACAAATTCCTTACCTTCAATGCTATCAAATAACTGGATTATTCAGACCTCATTTGGGAGATCATAGAAAGGCTAAACTTGTCTAACCAGCTAGGGCCAAAAGGAATTCTGTGTCGAGGCCCTAGAAATGGTCAAAAGTAGGCCTCCTTCAATGTGGGTGGGAATGAAAACTGGTATAGCCACTCCGGAAAACAGTGTGGAGGTTTCTCACAAAGTTAAAAATAGAGCTACCCTATAACCCAGCAATTACACTACTAGGCATTTATCCAAAGGATACAAAAATACTGATTCCAAGGGGCACATGCACCCCAATGTTTATAGCAGCACTATCAACAACAGCCAAATTATGGAAAGAGCCCAAATACCCACTGACTGATGAATGAAGATGTGGTATGTGTGTATGTATATATATACATATATATATGTATACATATATATACATATACATATATGTATACATATATATACATACACACACACACACACATATACACAATGGAATATAATATCAAAAAGAATGAAATCTTGCCATTTGCAACAATGTAGATGAAACTATGCTAAATGAAATAAGCCCATCAGAGAAAGACAAATACCATATGATTTCACTCATATGTGGAATTTAAGAAACAAAACAGATGAACATGGGGAAAGGAAGAAAAAATAAAATAAGATAAAAACGGAGAGGGATGCAAATCATAAGAAACTCTTAACTATAGAGAACAAACTGAGAGCTTCTGGAGGGGAGGTGGGAAGAGGGATGGGCTAAATGGGTGATAGGCATTAAGGAGGGCACTTGGGAGGCGCCTAGGTGGCTCAGTCGGTTAAGCATCCGACTTCGGCTCAGGTCACGATCTCGCGGCTCGTGGGTTTGAGCCCCGCATCAGGCTCTGTGCTGACAGCTCAGGGCCCGGAGCCTGTTTCAGATTCTGTGTCTCCCTCTCTCTCTCTGACCCTCCCCTGCTCATGCTTTGTCTCTCTCTGTCTCAAAAATCAATAAATGTTAAAAAAAAAAATTTTTTTTTTAATTTAAAAAAAAAAAAAAGGAGGGCACTTGGGATGAGCTCTAGGCATTCTATGTAACTGATGAATCACTAAATTCTACTCCTAAAACCAATACTATACTATAACTAGGAAAAAAATATGCCTCCTTAACTCCAAGATATCAATAACCTTTCTTCCCTAACCTATGATAAATATTAGAGTACTCTCCTGAAGAGCCTGAAAAGATTTGTAGTCCTCAACATTTACTACTGCAGGCATTTACTACTAGAAGTAGGCTGTGATCACAGATAAAACCAACTTTTCATTCTTGCCCTAGCTTTTAACACACAATCTCAGTGTCTTTCTGAATTGCCTGAAAGTTCAAACCTGACCTAAATCATGTTTGTTTGTTTTTTTAATGTTTTATTTATTTTATTTATCCCACACATGCAGGAAGGGGCAGAGAGAGGGGGAGACAGAGGATCCGAAGCAGGCTCTGTACTAACAGCAGACAGCCTGATGCTGGGCTTGAACCCACAAACTGTCAGATCATGACCTGAGCTGAAGTCGGATGCTTAACCTACTGAGCTCCCCAGGCGTCCTTAAAATCATGGTTTTTATGCTGATGCTGCTGATGTGTAAGTTAGTGCTGATCAAGGTTACCATTCTCCATTCTTCTGCTAATAAATCAAACAACTTTAATTGAACTAGAAATCATTTTGTGTGAATTTTCTGTCTAAGGATATCCCACAATTGAGAACACTGAACAAATGAGAAATGCAATTCAGATATAATCAGTAAGCAAAGTTTACAGAATTCTGAATTCTCTTCCTATGTTATAAGAAACTATACTAGAATACTCGAGATTCATCTGTATTTCCCTGAAGTTTAAGTGAGATCTTGAAGTTTAATAAAAAGCTGAAAGTTTAAACATTTTCCTCAACAAAATCGAAAAAATTTTAAAAGTTGGGAGCTTTTAAATAATAACGTCTATTATTATAACTATACTTACTATTTTTAAATAAAGCATTTTTTTTCTGGTTGGGATAGAGAAACTAATTGTATTCCTTATAGACAGCATTTTATCTTCACACTAATAACATACCGGAAGCATCTATACTTCCACTAGCATCTGTCCCCAGCAAATTATAAAAATATGGAAGAAAAAAAACATTTCTCATTGTTTCTGTCACCTTGTCAAAATGCTTAGCAAACAGTGACTTTTAAATAAATTTTTTGAATGAGTACTGGGTATTATATGTAAGTGATCAATCACTAAATTCTACTCCTGAAACCAGGATCACACTATATGAAGATAATAATAATAGCTCATATTTACTGATCTCTTTATGACATGCACTGTTCCAAATGCTTTATGTGTATTAATTCACTTAAACCTCACAAGTCTACGAGCTGGTATCTTTATTGTCCCTATTTTGTAGATAAGAAAACAGAGCATTTAGAAGTAATTTACCCAAGATCCCACAGTTAATAAGCAGCATAAATGGGGTTTAATCCTAAAGTAGTGTTTCTGCTTTTTACAACTAAAGCTACACGGCATTTGGGGCATCTGAGTGGCTCAGGTGGTTAAGTGTCTAGCTCGTGATCTCAGCTCAGGTCTTGATCCCAGGGTCATGAGTTCAAGCCCAGCATTGGGCTCCACTCTGGGTGTGGAGCCTACTTAAAAACATACAAAGAGCTACAATGCATTCTAGGGGAAAGGGTCAAAATAGTAGTTATTTGTAGAAACGTCACATATAATTAAGATGGGATTTTAAGTTAATGGAGGAATTCAATAAGTGATATTGGGACAAATGGTCAACCATTTGGGAAAAACTTTAAAGTTAGAGATCTAATTCATACCTCATACTAAAATAAATTCTATTTAGTTAAAAAAAATTAAACATAAATAGTACTTGATGAAAATACAGGTGAATACTTCCACAATCTTTGGCTACTTATGACACAAAACTAGATGCCCTAAGGAAGAAAGATCTTGACAGGTTTTCTACTTAGAAATCTTTTCTACTAGAAATTAAATACAAATGTACTGGGGGTGGGGGGTGGGGGGTTATACTATGAATATAAAGTTAAAAGACAAATTAATAAACCAGGAAAAATATTTGAAATATATATGATAAAGGTGTAACATCCTTAAAACTATGCACAGCATCTAAAGAAAGACAACACCATCAGAAAAATATGTAGATAGGAACACAAAAAAAATTACCTTTGCTGATATATAGTGCTTGTAGTAGTATAATTGAAACAGCAGAAATGCAGAACTTGTCAAAGTTAAAAGCGCCAAAATCACGTTCTTGTTGATTCTACTCATTAGTCTGTGGTGCTCACTTGGTTGTCCTTTGAGAGTAACCCAGTTGGTGTCATCTTTTTTGGATAAGAAGATAATCTTGTTTTCTGTAAACAAAAAAGATATTTCTAAAGAGACAAAAACTTATTTTTACTTTTTCACCTTTAATAACTAGCAACAGAACAAAGAAAAAGTTACCTAAAGTTCCATAGCACATTCTTTGAATTGCTAACTTTCTCTCCTGAAGAAATAATCAGATATGAGACCAAACATGACAAAAACAAAAATATTTACCATGGAATTCTACAAATAACAACTGCAAATAACAAACATAAATGGGATATGTAAAAAACCTGACGTATACAGGGTTGGGGGCTTCTCCTACAGAGTTTCTGATTCAGTAGATCTGGGATGTGGCTTATGAATTTGCATTTCTGACAAGTTGGCAGGCTCTGCTGATGCTACTGACCTTACTAAGAACCACTTCCACAGAGGAAACTGAGAAAAGGTTTGGTCACGAAACATCATCTGTATGATAGCTTTTTGTTGTTTTTGTGTGATCTAGGATGTGGCCAGTTTTTATAAATATGCCATACATGTTTTCAGTTCTTTGCAAATATAAAGAAAGTGTAAAGACAAGAAGTTTTGTTCTTTCATCTTTGGTTGCATCTGATTATTTCTTTAGGATAAGAATTTTAATATAGTTCTACTTCTTTGTATCTCCTCTGCATTGATTTTGATTAAACATATTACATTTAATTTTTCAAGTGTTTATCTTTATTCCTGTACATAGACTAACACCTCTATTACTTGATGTCTAAACTTTTTTAAAAAAATTTTAATGTTTATTTATTTTTGGGAGAGAGAGAGAGAGAGAGAGAGAGAGAGAGAGAGAGAGAGAAGAGGGGCAGAGAGAGAGGGAGACACAAAATCCGAAGCAGGCTCCAGGTTCTGAGCTGTCAGCACAGAGCCCGACGTGGGACTTGAACTCATGAACTGTGAGATCATGACTTGAACCACCTGAGTGCCCCTTGATGTCTCAACTTTCTACGATTTTGTTCTCCAGCTGAAAAATAAAGGGAAATCAGCAAATTTATACCTACCCTCCTGCTTTCTCTATTCATCTACTGGATAGCTGATATTCATCTTGTTACAGTTTATCAAAAAGAACTTATAAACACTATTTACCTTGAGTTCTCCCATTGTTCAAAAACACTTGTCAACTCATAGTTGTGCTGAGGTCACAATTTCTTTCCCCCTGACAACTTGTAGATTTTATACAATAATGCTATAATACTAAATATCCCCTGACAATATCTGATCCTTCCCCTAGCACTCCCCTTTAAATTTTTTCAATTAAAAAGTTGACCCTTTTAGAGGCCCCTGGGTGGCTCAGTCGGTTGAGTGTCCGACTTCAGCTCAGATCATGATCTCGCAGTCCATGGGTTCGAGCCCCGCATCGGGATCTGTGCTGACATCTCAGAGCCTGGAGCCTGCTTTGGATTCTGTGTCTCCCTTTCTCTCTGCCCTCTCCAGCTCGTGCTCGGTCTCTGTCTCTCTCTCTCAAAAATAAATAAACATTAAAAAAAAATTTTTTTTTAAGTTGACCCTTTTATTTATTTTATTTTTTATTTTTTTTAACATTTATTTATTTTTGAGACAGCATGAACGGGGGAGGGGCAGAGAGAGAGGGAGACACAGAATCGGAAGCAGGCTCCAGGCTCTGAGCCATCAGCCCAGAGCCTGACGCGGGGCTCGAACCCACGGACCGCAAGATCGTGACCTGAGCTGAAGTTGGACGCTCAACCAACTGAGCCACCCAGGCGCCCCTAAGTTGACCCTTTTAATGTGATGAGCAGAGAATGCATTCCTTACCTATGAAAGCCAGTTTTTTTCAAAACTAGGTTATGTAATGATGTTGATGAATGTACAGCTGACCCGTGAACATAGGTTTGAATTGCCTGGGTCCACTTATACGTGGATTCTTTACAGTATGTACTGTAAATGTATTTTCTCTTCCTTAGGATTTTTTCTTACAATTTTCTTAATATTTTCTTTTCTCTAGGTTACCTTATTGTAAAAATATAGTATATAATACATATAATATACAAAATATGTGTTAATTGACTGTTTATGTTATCAGTAAGGTCAACAGTAGGCTATTTGTAGTTAAGTTTCTGAGGCGTCTATAACATACTGATTTTCAACTGCATGAGGAGGCTGGTGTCCCTAATCCCCACACTGTTCAAGGGTTAATGTATACTAGCTTTTCTTCATCATGTGTCCTTCCAATCTGTAGAACCAAGATTTCTTTTTTTAGTGGGAAGTTTAAGTTATATGTTTGAATATTCTTCTGTTCTAATGTTGAATTCTCTTATTTCCAGAACACACACCTGAGCATGTTTCATCTCCTCTCATTCCCATTTCACTTCGTTCAACTTCCAAAAGCTTGTTGTCATGCCCTTTACTGACTTTTCAACAATGTTAATTCTCCTTTTTGCTTCCCATATGGCCTTTCATTTCTCTGATTTTATTTTTCTTTCTTTCTTGAGCTCTGCCAGTATATGGTTTATCATATACTGTTGTCTTATTATTTCTTCCTAGCTAATTAACTTTGTCTATTATTTTAAATAAGTGATTATTTCAGGGCACATGGGTGGTTCAGTCAGTTAAGCATCTGACTTCAGCTCAGGTCATGATCTCACTGTTCATGAGTTCGAGACCCGCATCAGGCTCTGTGCTAACAGCTCAGACCCTGGAGCCTGCTTCAGATTCTGTCTCTCTCTCTCTCTGCCCCTCCCCGACTCGTACTCTCTCTCAAAAATAAATAAACATTAAAAAAAATTTAAAGAAGTGACTGTTTCATTAAATTTGTTAGGCCAATACAGTTTTCTCATGGATTCTTTGTCACTTGTTTTTCCCTGTTTCTTTTTTCCTTTTCTCTGGTAGCATTTTTGGGGAGATAACTGTGCTCATTTCCTTTTTCTTATTTACCTGTGAATGATGTGAACTCTACTCAGATCAGTTATTTCCAAGAGGCCTGTGGAAGGAAGAAACAGGCTGTGTTCTGGACTAGAAGGTAGTCTCTAATATACAAGAAAGCATTTTATGACACAGTGTTTTGTGCATGTGTGTGTGTGTGAGAGAAAGACAAAGACAATGTGTCTGAGAACAAGTGAGAGAAAGTCGTTTAGCCGTTACTCCTTGCCTCACCAAGAAAGTGATTCCTGCAAAGATGGGGTCTCTCTGTATGTTTTCTTATGTCCTCTTCCTTTCCTGCTAGTTAATGCTGCCAAACAATCCAAGGAAGCTCTTACTGCCTTCCTATGCATCCTGTTGCTACTGGAAACAGAAGATCTCTCCCTGACTGCACTGCCAGCTCTATCTGAGATCTCTTCCCGACAGTATCCTCTTTCAATCTCTTCCTGCTTACGGGAACCTTTCTCAAATATTTTGATTTGGGTTATAGGATTCCTGGTCTCACCAAAGATGTAATCTCTGTCTCTCAATCTCCTTGTTGTTTCAGAGTAATTTCAGACAGAAGGGGGTACAAATGCCTATACTCTGCTATCTTAAAAACTAAAAGTCTTGGTTTCGAGTTTTAAAACAACACAAATGAGCTTACAGAGCTGAAGACTACATGAAGCAAGCACTATATTATATAAAGTCAACAAACTACTTAAGAGAAATGATACTAACAGTAATATGAATAATTCACTTGATTTACAGATGATGTATACAGCAAAAATAACTGAATAAGTCATAATCATGTTGTCTCCTAAAACAATGAAAACTAGCAACATACATAAAATAACATTGATGATGGTATTAGTTTTTGCTGTCAGCTAAAAGCTGCTAAAACAAATACTCTGGTAAGGGCAGCTAACAAGATAATAAGAAGAATGTCCTTCGTTTTCAATATTTCAGCTCAGTTTCTTGTGGTTCTAGTAAATAGTACATCAGCATATTGTCTACTGATTCCTATGTAATTTTCTGAAGTGGCACTGAGAGTGCACCATCACTTAGCCTCTTCTGTGCCTGAATTCATAAAGAGAAAGAAAGCATAAAAGGCCTACGTAAACCACGACAGAAACATAAAGACCAAATTAATATCTTGTTCTCTCTTGGGACATGTCTATAATCTACAATTAATTTTTACATGAAATAAACCTCCACAACATATCATCAATCACTTAACTCTACTGTTATTATCAGGATGACATCTAATTAACTTTATTTCATTATTTTCTATAAATGCTGAGGCAATTCAATTGCAAAGGAGGAGTGTTAGCCTGTCAAAACATTCTTCTTTGCTAGCACGATCTTTAAAATGAAAAATGCAGGAGAGGCCTGCATGGCTCAGTCGGTTGAGCATCCAACTCTTGATTTCAGCTCAGGTCATGACCTCATGGTTCATGGCTCAGCATGGAGCCTGCTTGGGATTCTCTCTCTTCCTCCCTCTCTGCCCCTCCTTGGCTCCTGCACATGTGCATGCACATTCTCTCTTAAAAAAAAAAAAAAAAAAAAAGACTTTAAAATGAAAAATGTGGTACTTAAAAAAAGAGTGGCTTACTGATTTTTACCTCTCAAATATGTCTGGCATCAACTCCCTCTTCTTTCTTCACCATCAATCTAATTTAGACTCTAATTGTCCTCATTTTACCTGGAGCCCCCATCTCTACTTTCTACCTAGCCATAATCTCACCTTTACAGTGACAGATATATCAAGTTGCTGACATATGATTCAAGTTATGCCATGATAAAATTTCTTCAATGGTTCCCCACCACCTACAAACAAAGTTCAAATTCCATGCAATGGCCTTCTAGAGGCAAATTCAATAGGCTTCTTCCACTTCACACACTCTATGATTTTTGCCCAAGAATTCCTGGAATACATACCACACTTTCCTGTGTCTGCTTTTGCTCATTCCCTCGTGTGAAATGTTTTCCCCCATTTCTATAAAACCAGCCCTACACCTCTTTTCATAACTCCTCTCAAGTAACCATCGTACAAAGTCTATCATGCTCTTCCGAGTCACAATTAATTTCTCCTACCTCCAAACTCCTAGTTTTACCTTCCTGCAAGGAACATTTATTGCCTATCTTAACAGCATAGATGCTGCAAAAATGCTAAGCACTGGGATGCAATGATAAATAAGGTACAGTTTCCTATTTTCTAGGACTTTAGAGATGAGTATAAGTTTCCCAAAGAAGAATGGTGGGGTTGATGGGGATGGAAGGTGTGATATGCCTAAAGAACAGCATGGGGAATGTTTTCCAAAATGCACAGGCCCCATTCCTTACCACCCCCACATCAATTAAAAACCACCGCTCAAATGGCCAACAGGCACATGAAAAGATGTTCAACGTCGCTCCTTATCAGGGAAATACAAATCAAAACCACACTCAGATATCACCTCACGCCAGTCAGAGTGGCCAAAATGAACAAATCAGGAGACTATAGATGCTGGAGAGGATGTGGAGAAACGGGAACCCTCTTGCACTGTTGGTGGGAATGCAAATTGGTGCAGCCGCTCTGGAAAGCAGTGTGGAGGTTCCTCAGAAAATTAAAAATAGACCTACCCTATGACCCAGCAATAGCACTGCTAGGAATTTACCCAAGGGATACAGGAGTACTGATGCATAGGGGCACTTGTACCCCAATGTTTACAGCAGCACTCTCAACAATAGCCAAATTATGGAAACAGCCTAAATGTCCATCAACTGATGAATAAAGAAATTGTGGTTTATATACACAATGGAATACTACGTGGCAATGAGAAAAAATGAAATATGGCCTTTTGTAGCAACGTGGATGGAACTGGAGAGTGTGATGCTAAGTGAAATAAGCCATACAGAGAAAGACAGATACCATATGGTTTCACTCTTATGTGGATCCTGAGAAACTTAACAGAAACCCATGGGGGAGGGGAAGGAAAAAAAAAAAAAAAAGAGGTTAGAGTGGGAGAGAGCCAAAGCATAAGAGACTGTTAAAAACTGAGAACAAACTGAGGGTTGATGGGGGGTGGGAGGGAGGGGAGGGTGGGTGATGGGTATTGAGGAGGGCACCTTTTGGGATGAGCACTGGGTGTTGTATGGAAACCAATTTGACAATAAATTTCATATATTAAAAAAAAAAAAAAAAAAACCACCACTCAAGGGGCACCTGGGTGGCTCAGTTGGTTAAGCGTCTGACTTCGGCTCAGGTCATGATCTCATGGTTCGTGAGTTCGAGCCCCGCATCAGGGTCTGTGCCGCCGGCTTGGAGCCTGGAGCCTGCTTCGGATTCTGTGTCTCCATCTCTCTCTGCCCCTCCCCTGCTCACACTCTGTCTCTCTCTCTCTGTCTCTCTCTCTCTCAAAAATAAATAAAAATACATTAAAAAAATAAAAAAATAAAAAAACCCACTGCTCCAGTTTGTGATAGACTTTCTCAGAGACAAACATGGAGGAAATGTATATAGTGTAACTGCCATGAAGGAATAAGCACAAGTGACTATGGGAGCACAAGGAGAGGCAAGTAACACTAACACTTTTACTACTTTGCATTTTGAATTATACCTATTAGTACGTATGAATCACTTCCCTAGCAGCCTAAAACTGACTGAATTAATATCAAGAAGTAGCATGTGTGCTAAGTATACTCAAATACATGGCACAGTGCTCAAGAGCACACAAATCATTTTTTAAAGTTTTTATTTTAAAAAGTTCTCTGTCCTGCAGGAACTTTTATGATAAAGCAAAATCTAAAATATGAAAAAGTGATTTTTTTTCAGAATTGAAAACTCATACTTTTTCCACCTCCTGAACAATAAACATTTAAAAATAACATAGAGAGAAATATGGCATAGAACCAAAATAAAAATATTTTTTGTGTATACATTTCTTTTTACATGGGACATTTTAGCTATCATAATAAAAGTTCTGGGGTGGGTAGGTAATGTATTTTCTTACTTAGGCAAAGCTTTCTAAAGAAGGCAGTATATCATTTCTAATGGAAAAGAGAAGGAGTATTGCACAGATAATAAGTTAAAATGAGGGGAGGGGTGCCTGGCTGGCTTAGTCGGTAGAGCTGAGGGTCTTGATCTCAGAGTTGTGAGTTCAAGCCCCATGTTGGTGGTGGAGTTTACTTACATTAAAATAAATAAATAAATAAACAAACAAACAAAATGGGGCAGGGGGAATAAAGGAAAAAAAGACAGCAAATGTTTTCAGAAAAATACATAATGCAGACACTAAGGGAGTTATGAGGTTTCAGTAAACCAAGTATCTTTAAGTTCTAATGAAAACATGAAGTTAATATAAGTGTGGTATATTGCAGCACAGAATTCATCTCAGATGACATGGAAGCCTGCCGTAACTAGTGCCATAAACTAAGATTTGGCAATGAAGAAGAAAGGATTGGGTAGATCTGCTTCCCAAATGAGCCTTTAATGGCTTATGGGTGTCAGAGCCATCAATCCTCTCGGTCTTTGGGCCTGGGATAGCCAGAGCCCAAGACTGGTCACCTCCAGCCAACAATAAACACATTTGTATCCTTTATTATCAATTCCACTATGTGTCAAGATATGAAAAAGGTTGGAAAAAACTGGTGGTAAATCAAAGCCATACACAAAGGTGACAGAAAAATGGGAAGTTCAAGACAGTTCTAAGGCTCTCTCTACAAGCCAAGAGCAGTATTTCATACTCTTTTGGATTCCCATTTGCCCCTTTCACATCATTCGTTCTTTGAAGGTAATGGCAATGAAAGACTTTGGCACCTGGGCTTACCTGACATCCCATGACAACACCACCACTCTTTTTGAGAATCATCTGGGTTAGGGATGTTTGAAAGGATGTCTAACCGCCTAACTTTTTTATTCCACTTTCCCCTACTCCTGCCTTCTGGATCACCTCTCTTGACATCAGAGGCCCTCCAAGAAGAAATGACCAGCCCTGATAACTAATTTAGGTTCATAAGATGTAGCCCCTCAATGCTGCTAGGTCCCAACTTATTCAGGGACATTGGAGAGAAAGAGAGAGGCATGGGTGGTATGAATTAGACAGAACTGAGATTCAAATGTGGCTTGCACTGCAAAATAAAACAGGAGGCTAACCGACAGAGAAGAAGGTAGTGTAATTAGGCAAAGGCATGATTAGAGAGATGAGGCAGCATTTTAGAAAGCATAAAGAGAAAATGCTTCTGTAAATGTATTCAAGACGAAGCCATGAAAAAATCAACATCCAGCTGCTAGAAGCAAAAAAAAGGCCTGGTAGATGCTATCCATCTTCCCTAAATACTGCCCATCCTTCATGTTGTTCATTTCCTTTCCTTTTACAGCTAACTTCTGGAGAGTTATCAGTAGCCTGGAAGTTAAAATTAGACTGCAAGGTGTTAAGAATTCTCTTTATCTGCTTATCACTCATTCACTTCTTAACCCTTTGCAATATAACCTCTACCTCAACATGTTGACACCTGATATAAAAGTTTTTTTCTCCATTTGATGCTCCAGAAAGTTGCAAATATATAGTGAGTGACTCCTTACAGAATGACTATGGAGTGATGAGGTTTTGGGAAAGAGTGTCTGGTAACCTAGATAAGAAAGGCTAGCGAAGAAAGAAGTAAAGATAGGAGGGGACTGATATTACAAGGGCAAAGGAAGAGGGTGAAGGAAGTGTGTTGTCTCAGATGCCTATGATTCTCTGCTGGATATAAAATCCAGATGTTAGTTCCATTTACATTCTCTTGCTCTTAATCATTTTTTTGAGACAGAGAATGAGAGGGAGGGGCAGAGAAAGAAGGAGACAAAGGATCTGAAGTGGGCTCGGCGCTGACAGCAGCAAGCCTGACGTGGGGCTCAAACTCATGAACCGTGAAATCATGACCTGAGCTGAAGTCAGCTGCTCAACCAACTGAGTCACCCAGGTGCACCAATCATTTTTTTAGAGAGTGAGAGAGTGAGTGAGTGAGCAAGGGAGAAGGGCAGAGGTAAAAAGAGAGAATCTTAAGCAGGCTCCCTGCTCAGCATTGAGTCCGACATGGGACTCAACCCCATGACCCTGGGATCATGACAGCCAAAATCAAGAGTCAGATGCTCAGCTGACTGAGCCACCCAGGCAACCCTGCTCTAAATCATTTTATTAGTTATACTTCCCATAATATGCTGGATTACTTATAAATATTCCAGCTGACTGCTGCCAGGTCTTCTTGAACATTCCACTAGCACCTAAAACAAGTAACTGTCCACCTTCACACCAGATCTCTTCCATGACTTGACCATCTATTCTTGTTAATAGTATCCCTATTTCTCAATGATTTATGTTCAAAACAGTTTCTGTGGTTCTAACTCTCTACCTAATGAGTCAACAAACTGTATATCCTTCTCAGTGCTTCTAAAAGCTATCATTTCTTTTCCATTTTCCATCTGCAGTATAGTTAGCCTAATTTAACGGCCTTATTACCTCTGCCTACATGAATGAATGTCCTACTACCAGGCTTTCCTCAAAATATCCATCTTAGGGGGAAACATCAAATTACTTCTAACATACCTCTTGGTGTCACTTCCTTTGCTTTAAGACCTTCTATGGCTCATTTCGTACTATTCTTTTATATGAATCCACTGGTACAGTACCATCTCATCTACGTGCCTTCACCTATGCTACTCCTTCTATCTATAATGCTTTCTCCCCCTACCTCCCGGTCCCTCTCACTGCCTACGGAGTAGTTAAGAGTATAGGCTCTTCAAATCCAGCTCTGCCACTTGCAGCCCGTATGGCTTTGGGCAAGTTACTTTATGTCTCTATGTCCCCATCTTTAAAAAGGATCTATAAATTGTACTTAACTCACAAGGTTGTTCTGAGGATTCAACAAATTAATACATGTAAAGCACTGAATAGCATCTAAGAACATCACAGAGTACACAGTAATGCTAGCAAGCATTAATAAGTCATCTTAAAGGTCTATTAATAATTCCCTCTGCTCTCGGACAATTAAAGTCCCCCTCCCTTATGTTCCCACAGCACTGTATATTTGTACTATTTCTGCAGTCAGTCTTAAATTATAGTTCCCAGAGACAGGAGGCTATCATTCATGTTTCTATATCCCCCAGTATTCCACATTCCAAATTTTTCCACAGTAGAATTTAAGCACAAATTTAGAGTTAAAAAGCAACTTTATACATATGATGGACCTCTGTTGCCCCAGAAGAGTTGTGTGTGGCTGGAAGAGTACAAGGCATTTGAGATGAGTGACGAATGCAAGCTGCAGCACATGAAGAGTAACAGCCAGAGTTTATGTCACACGGGTCCATTTGGTTTGCTACCTCATTCATTCATTCTTCCACTAACTTCACAAAAATTGCTGAGCCCTAGGTACTAGACACAGGGCAAGCTGCTAGCAGTTCTCTGTTACAAGACTACAGAGTATAGACAAAAGATTATGGTTACTTCAAAGACAGTGGAAACGTGGAAGAACCAAGGATTTCTTTTGACCCAAACACTTACATAAGCTATTCTATGGGTTCATTTAAGACCTCCCTTAGTTAGCGTACACATCAGAGTTAAGAACAGTGGTTGTTTTTGGGTTGGGTGGAGTGTAGGTATTTTGTTTTTCTATTTATCCTATGGGAGTATCAACTGATTTTCAAATACAAAAAAAAAAAAGAGTAAGTTTAAAAAAAAATTAAAAAGTCTTTCATTCTATGAGTCAATTAACAAGTACTCATTTAACTACAGCTCACACATTATGAGCTTCAATTATATTAATATCTACCCATTTTTTGAGTGACAGAATGATGTTAAACCCAGTTATTTTTAACTGAGCAAAGTCTTCCCCTCAGAAATGCACGTACTTAATTGCTTGGTTGAGGACACTTGGGTACTGAGCTTAGTAAAACTATAAAGCTAATAGAATCAAACACAGGGCTCAGAATGTATCAAGTACTTGGGATAACATATAAAGTGTAAACATATGCACACATATTAATCTGAATGGACATTCGCCGAAAATCAATAATGGGGTGGGGGGAATTGGGTGATTTTTACATTGTTCCTTATGCTTTTCTATACTGTCCCAATGTTGTTATAATGATCATACGTTATTTTCATAAAAGCAATGAACTAACAAAAACAGATGAGGAGCAGGAGTAGTAGTGGTTTAATAATTGCCATATTTGCTAGACAGGATCTAGATCTTTGCTACTTAAAAGCTTGGTCCTCTGACCCGCAACATCAGCATCATGTTGGAGTTGGTCAAAAATACAGAAAGAGAGGCCCTACCACAGACTGATTTAGAATCTACATTTTAACAAGATCCTCAGGTGACTCATACGTCCATTAAAATTTGAAAAACAGTGACCTACAAAGCTAAGGCCTTTACATGCGGGAATAAAAGGAACAACATCTGCCTTGTTCATTAGTATATTCTTAGCACCCAACAGTAGCTGAAACGCTAACTATTTGTTGAGTAAATACGTTAGTGATATTACTTCTGAGTGGACCATTAGAAAGACAGTGGAGATTATATTTATTTGAGTTACTTGTCTTCTGCCAGAGTCCCCAGAAATGGGTGCTTAATATTTGCTGCAAATGCTGTTAAATTACTTCAACAATAATGTCGGCCCCAATGATCTACCATTACTACATGTAATCTTTTATAAAAGAACTCCTTGCTCATTGCTCTGAGAGCCACACGTCTCCTTCAATCATTTTTCTAGCCTCCTATTCATGGGTACATCCTCTACTCTATTACATTCCTCAAAGCAAATTTATTTTAAGATTTTAACTACCACCTCTGAGAGAAAACTTACTATTTAAGTTCCAATCTATGAACTCCATCTGCCTACATTTTAAAGTCTATTTCCTGCACCTCAAATTTAGTTACGTTCAAAATTAACAATTTTATTCGCCATCAACTATCTCCCACCCCCATTTCAGAAGAAGGTAGCTCTTCATTCTTAGACTCATGTTTTATAGGTTTTAGAGGAAAGAGACCACCTCATCCAACAATATTTTACAGAGGACAGGTTCAAGAATTAAATGACAGCCCAAGAGGCTAATTACTGGCAACACCAGAGCTACAATCTGAACCACCTTACTTCCAATACATTATTGCATGCTGGAATTCTGACAGAACTCTTCAGTCTTGTCAATCGCATTTAAATACACTTTTTAGAAACCCAGGTTCTAAATTATCGATCGCCTAAATCCAAGAAACCAAGTCCTATATATTGCTGACATTTCTCTCATTCCTTTTTCTTCCTTTTCAGAGCACACTGCACTTTCCTTCCACTTGGGGTTCCTTTGGTACCCAGTGCCATCCTTCCCAAGTCCTCTATGCCCTGGAAACCTAAGAGACTCTAAAATAGGAATGCCTCTTCCTGCCTTTTCTATCTTTATCCATGGTGCTTAACAGAGGTGGTTCCTGGTAGGGTCAAACCCTACCTATGCTCAGAGTATACCAGCCTTTTCTATTGGGCCTTCCTCTTTCCCAATTCCTAATGTGCTGCTCCATCGCTCATTTTGGTATCTGTTCATAGGCTGACGTTTATTCTATGGAAACCTATCTTCAAAAATAGAACCTGACATCATGTAGGTCCTCTCTTTATGCTTGAGAAAACCAAGGCCCTGAGAGAAGTGACTTGCCTCATGTTATTTGAGAAACTGGTGATGATGATGAAATCTAAACTCAGTTTTCCTCATTCCAATTCAAAGCTTGTAACAGCCCCTTCTATATATATCCGGTCTTTCCCGACATCCCCCAACTGACAGTGCAAACAAAAGGCAGACATCAAAGCCAAATGAAACTTTATTGGGCATGGCTAGCTGCACTCACTCATTATGAAGCACAAAACCGAGGCGCTTCAGTAAATATTTCTCCAAATGAACTAAAAGTTGAACCCACGGGGAAGGCATCAAAAGAGAGTTGGTTAATTAAATCATCCCTCTCTGTAAGGCTGTTGTAGTTCTCCACTGCCCATGGGAGAACACCACACTCACAGAGCATCAAAGTACTTCCCCTCTGAGACCCAACGTTAGCTGCTGCCACATTCCTGGCCTTTCCTTTCCTGTACCCATTGCTCCGGCCACTACCCCAGTAAGCATGCGGTACTGCCAAAACCTGGCAGTTTCCTTTATGCTTCTGCACCCTTGCACACATCGGTCCCACAACCTGCAGTGCTCCGCCCTACCCCTCACCCCCAATGCCTATCGTCTCCCAAATCCTGAGATGGCTCTCACCACCCTGCTCAAACGTCACTACCCCGACCGGAGTCTACGAAGGTTTCGATCGGCCTCCAAAACTGAACCTGTCCCCAGATGCGGATTTCTACTTGCTGACAAGCCTAGGAACGTGGGAAGGACCGCCCTGGCTGTGAACTGGGTATCATCCCCCGTCCCCCGCCCTCCGCCCTCCGCCCTCCACCCGGAGCACGCTCAGCCCGTGGCCGGCCCCGACCACTGGGGGGCTGGGGACACAGGTGCCCAGAAGGCTGAGGAATGCCCGGTGGCGGCACCCGAGCCACCGGCGATACCAGCCCGAAGGCGGACACCCACCCCCACCGCGACCAAGCGGCGTCTCCGGTACCTTACCTTGCCCAACAGCAGCGGCAACTCCGCTTTACGGCATTCACAGCAACCGCTGCAAAAGGTGCCGTCAAGTGCAAAGCCGTGGCTCTCTGGTTGCTGTGGGAGACGCTCCTGCTGTACTGTCCTGGACCTCAGCGTATCCGCGGCGCCTGCGACTTCACCGCCCGAAGTTTACTGATCCCTGACGATTCTTAGCTTTTGATATTAGGCCACTTAGCCAAAGCCCTTTCGGCGCTTGCCTTCCTAACAACTACAGTAGCGCAACGAGGCGACATAAAATTTAGGAAGTGGAGCAAGAATTGGAGGCACCAGCTGAGCTGTGCTTCTTGAAGCGTGTGAGTTTGGCAGATAAAATATAGAATGCCAGTTAGATGTGAATTTCAGATAAACAACAAATTGGTTTTTTTTTTGTTTGTTTGTTTGTTTGTTTTTACTGCGTGTGGGCTAAACAGAGGGATTCAGAATAACTCCCTGAATTCTGGTTTGGGTACCATTAGATGAGATGGGGATGTAGTGGGAAATAGCAGCTGTGATTAATATTGCTCGTGAGGTTGAGGTGCACGGCATCCCATCTCCATAGGACTATTACACTCGGGTTTAGGTCTGGAAATATACACTCATACAGTTCCGGCCTAGTTCTTAACTTCACAGTGTAATACAATGAATTGTTAAGGGCCAGAAATGTCAATTTTGACATGAATTTTAAAAACTATACAGCACTAAATAAATTACTGTAATTTTAGGTTCTTTATACAAAATTATCAGTCCATACTAAAAACTGAAAATACTCCTTTTGTATATTTGAGTTTTCTAAACTTTGTTGTTTGAAACAGCATGTAAAGGTTCGTTTTTTTTTTAATGTTTATTTATTTTGAAAGAGAGAGCGTGTGTGAGCAAGCAGGGAAGGGGCAGAAAGAGAGAGGGAGAGAGAGAAGCCTAAGCAGACTCTGCGCCGTCAACGTGCAGGGCTCAATCTCACCAACTGTGAGATCATGGCCAAAGTCAGGAGTCCCAGGCTTAACCCACTGAGCCACCCAAATGCCCTGAAAAGTTTTAATTTCTCATTTCCAGTTATAAGTTTCTGGTTTTTCCTTCTAGAACTTTTCTGTGTATATACAAGCTTATTCTGTAAAAGTCCTCATTACTTAAAACTAGTTCTATAGACTTAGAACTAGTGGTTGGTAGATTAATCGAAAAAGTAGATAACACCCAAAGGAAGGAAGTTATCAAAGATTAAAGGGATTACTGGACACAAGTGCTAACTTGATGGACCTAATATGGGAAATTTTGAGCATCAAAATAACTATCGATTGAGCTAATGAATTGAGCTATCGATTGAAACACGGCAAATATGTAAAAATTCTTCACTTTGTAATTCTTTAAAAATGAAACGCATTAGTCGTAATTGAAGGTTTCCAGGGTGATTGGTTGCCAATCACTATTGCAAAACTTGATAAAGGGAAAAACATCAAGTATTTATCCTTTTGGGGCACCTGGGTGGCTGAGCCGGTTAAGCGTCCGACTTCGGCCCACGTCGTGATCTCATGGTTCGTGAGTTCGAGCCGCATGTCCCCTCTTTGCTGACAGGCTGGAGCCTGGAGCCTGCTTCAGATTCTGTCTCTTTCTTTCTCTCTCTCTGTCCCCGCCCCCACTCGTGCTCAGTCTCTCTCTCAAGAACAAATAAACATTAAAAAAAAGTATTTATCCTTTCTTGCATGAACTGTATGTCAGTGTAACCAAAATCCTAATGAGAATTCTAGCTAATAAATGAATGATAGAACAATCACCATTTTGCTATTCCTAATGAAATAATACAACTAACATTCATCAATAGATGTTAAAACTAAGGTGAAATGTTGCTGGGGACGTTTTAGAATTATTTTTTTGATGGGGAACTTATTAATAGGTGGTTTAGGCTGGTACCACCTGAACCCACCCCAGTGATCAATCTTATGATTGAGTCTGGGACAACCAGAAATCGTGTATTTCATGACAGGATGGAACAGACAACACACAGCACCACCTGTGAGGGATTCTTGCCTAAAAACCGAACCTGCATTTAATAAAACTCTAGATTTAACAAAGTGTGTAGAGAAGCAATCAGCTAAATTCAGAATGTGCCGTATTCTACAAGGTAAATACCCCAGTCTCTTCATTAATGGTATATGGTATTTAAAGAGGGGGGAGGGAAGGAACTACTACAACATCAGAGACTTAAGAGACCTATAAGCAAATGCAGTGTGTAGACCTTGTCTGGATCCTGATATGAAGAAAGCAACCATAAAAAGACATTTTTGAAGCAACTGAAATTTTAATACGGACTGAGCCATTAGATGATATTAAGGAAGTGCTGTTAATTTTGCTAAGAATGTTAGTGGAATGTGGCTGTGTTTAAAAGAGTAAGTCATCATTGATGCGTATTGCAATGCTTGTAATGTGAAATGTTTTAAAACTTTAAAAAAGATGATACAAACGGCAAAATATTAATAACTGGTAAATCTGTGATGAGCATAAAGGTGTTCATTATTTTTTAAATGTTTGTTTATTTTTGAGGGGGGCGGGGGAAGGGGCTGAGAGAGAGGGAGACACACAATATGAAGGAGGCTCCAGGCTCTGAGCTGTCTGCGCAGAGCCTGACGCAGGACTGGAACTCACAAGCCTTGAGATCATGACCTGAGCCCAGTCAGACGCTTAAGCAACTGAGCCACCCTTGAAAGTGTTCATTATTTTTTTTTTTATTTTTATTTTTTATTTTTAATTTTTTTTTTTTTCAACGTTTATTTATTTTTGGGACAGAGAGAGACAGAGCATGAACGGGGGAGGGGCAGAGAGAGAGGGAGACACAGAATCGGAAGCAGGCTCCAGGCTCTGAGCCATCAGCCCAGAGCCCGACGCGGGGCTCGAACTCACGGACCGCGAGATCGTGACCTGGCTGAAGTCGGACGCTTAACCGACTGCGCCACCCAGGCGCCCCGAAAGTGTTCATTATTAATAGACTCTACTTCTCTGTATATTTTAAAAGTCATAATAAAAATTAACAAAAAAAAGGGAAAATTTTTCATCAGGTTCTGAGAAATACTTTTCAAATGCAAAACTAATCTTGTTTCATGTAAACCTGGGGGGGGGGGGGGAGGCAGTTAAAGCAAAGTAATTTCACTGGCCAATCTTTTGATTTCAGCTAAGATCTTTTAAATTTTTTTTAACGTTTATTTATTTTTGAGAGAGAGAGAGGCTAAGTGCACACATGCCCTCATGGTGTCATACTATATACACTGCTGGACTTGCTTTTTCTATTTCATAATATCATGAATACCCTTCCACTGATAGCATATTCTGTAACAGGTATATAAGGTTACTTTAGCACCATAATCTAATCATTCTGGTGACCTTGTGCAAAAGGGGCATAAACATACTACTAGTACCATGCAGCGTAAATGTAAAATAGGATTTAGTAAGGGAAATACTTGGGACAGAAAAGTAGAGTGCAATTTCCCAAGTTCTCATCCCACAGAGATTCGGACAGGCACAGAAGGACTGATATTCCATGGAAAGGACTCTAATTGAGGAAACCAACTCCCACAATGGTCTACATATTCATAGCATTTACATAGAAAGGGCATGCAGAATATATGTAGACAAGTATGTAACAATGGTAGCTTGCCAGTGCAGCAAGTTAAAAAGGGAGACTTCAGAATTGTGGTAGCCCATCCTTTTCTTCAATTAACAGTCGGGTTGCTTGTATTTTGCTCTTGTAATGCTGCAAAGAGTACTGGCTTATTTGTGGGTATGTAAGAGAAATACCTAGAAATGGAATTAACTTTTCAAAGGTATGTGTATTTAAAATCTTGATATTGCTAACTGAGGGTTGATGGGGGGTGGGAGGGAGGGGAGGGTGGGTGATGGGTATTGAGGAGGGCACCTTTTGGGATGAGCACTGGGTGTTGTATGGAAACCAATTTGTCAATAAATTTCATATATATAAAAAAAATAAAAATAAAAATAAATAAAATAAAATCTTGATATTGCTGAACTGTTCTCCACTCCATCTTCTATATGAGGTACTGTTTTCTTACTATCTACATCACACTCCTCTCCCTAGGACTCAAGACTATCCAGTGTCCCTTCATTCTTTTGGTGAAAACGCTTAGTTACAGGAGCTCCAGTCTCATCTAGTCATTGATTGGTTTTCTTTTTTCTCCTAAACTTATTTCAAGTTAGGAAATACTTTTTAAAAGATTTAGATTCTGGTCTCTTTTTGGCTACAATCTGCCAAAATGTAACCCACAATGTGACAAGCTCCAAAGACAGAAAAACTAAGTGCTTGATTTATAGTTATAGCATGTTTCACCTTCCATTTATAGCTGCACTGGGTAAAATAGCTACTAGTAAGATATGGCTCTTTACATTTAAATTAATCACAATAAAAATTTTAGTTTCTTCATTTAACTCACCATATTTACATTGCTCAACAGCTGCCTGGATCTAGTGGCCACTGTGTTGGACAGCACAAATATAGAATTTCCCATCACTGCAGAAAATTCTGTTGAACAGCACTGCTCTAAAATATAAACTTTTTGGGCAGAGGGACTATGACTTTTTTTTTAATCTTCTCATCCCCAACAGTACACTGTAGATATTTAATGAAAATTGATAAAAATGCAAGCACTGAAGCAAAGGAAAGCAGAAAAAGTTTAATTTTTAGAGGAGATATTCCAGGTGCTTTTGTAAGAACTTAGGCTCGGTCATTCTACACAGAGCATACAATCATTTCAACATTCAAGTTACTCCACTTTGAATACTTTATTTTGAAGTTAAAAAGTTTAGAGTTTAAAAGGCTTTGTCTTGTTTCCAAGGATAATGAGGCAATATGCTTATTAAAAGACTAGTTTGCAGAACTGAGTATATTAAAAGTGTCCATTAATGTTCTTCATCCGTAACTTAAAGGTTAAACCTGAGGAATTAGAATTTTTATTATCAGAACTGCATAGCAAAACCATGTCCAAATGATAGACATACCAAATAATCTACAGATTAAGATAACCTGTAAGCCATTTAACAAATCCAATTTAAAGCAAAACAAATGTTAGGAGAGATACTAAATGATATTCAGGTTAGCAAAGTTTTGAAATGTTTCATCATATCTTTTAATGCAAAAAAAGTTGTCAAATGGTAAGTGGGCACATACACCTGATATCATTTATCCCATGTCAACAAACTGCTGAATCATTTGGTTGTTTGGAAAATATTTGGGCTAAGTTCACTCTGCATGTGGTACTAAGCAGTCATAAATTGAAAGTGCAAATGCCTGAATGGAAACATAGCTTAAAATGTTTATTTATGCTACTATTCTACACTGACACATGAATGCTGTGAGAGACGTTTACAGTTGTACCAAGTCTAGATAGAGAGTAACAAGTTTGATGAGAAAATACAAAAAGGCCACAAGCATTGCACAAACAAAAGAATGTTAAAGGGCATTATAATCAGGTGGTGTTTTCTTTCCTTTTTTTTTTTTTTTAAATAATCACTTTGAAGTCCTAGTGATACCACTTTAAGCACATGCTTTATTAAAAGAAAGAACATCTAGAAGTACCCAACACTTAAATCCATTATTCACTGAAAATAACGCCTTACATTTACATAGCATTTTACTGTTGTTGAAGCAACTTCACATACTCCATTTCATTTTATTTCTCACAACAGCCCTGGGAGGTAAGCTGAACAAGTTATAATTATTTTATGTAAGGCAGTGGAGGCCCAAAGATGAGAAATGATTTACTATGCTGAGGTCATAGATCTACTCAGTATATGGTAGAAAGCGATTAATTTTGAATTTAATTACTTTAAAAGAAGTGAAACCAAAATACTTTTTATATCCAGAAATCTTAAAGACTAGTAGTTTTTAATGTAAGTTGTTCCAAAACTTTAATTGTTATATATCTTATAGTATGAATTAGTTATAAATTTTATTTTAAAGAGTCTCCCTTAAATGGTAAATCAGACTCCGTGCTTTGGTACCTTAGAGATATTGAAAATGTTAAAATATATATATATATATGCATTCTTATAGCCCTTAGGCTCTCAAAAAATTTCCAATACTAACAGAAATGCCTTTTACCAATTACTTAAAATGTGACTTATTTTAAAACTGGTCCAAACTTACAAAGCTCCAAGCCAAAGCAAACACATTCACCCACCTTCTGCCCTACATACTGTGAAATCCTCTAAATGCCCATTCCCAAGGACCAACTTAGAGTGAATGGGTATCATTAAGAATATGTATCAGTTTAAACTAACAAAACTCAAATGATTATGAATCAAAAGTGAGTACCTTATATTGACCCAGAAATAACAAATACTGTTTTAATTTAATAATTGGATAGTCTGAGGAGAAAAGTACTATGGCAATCTCTGTTATTTATAAGCCAGTACTAACCTTTATATGGCAAGTCCGACAATATCTGTTCAATAAAAACAACATATAGGAAACACAATCCATTTAAACTCCAAATTACTCCAAAAGCTTAAGTATTTACATTAATCAAATATTCCAGGTAACAAAGCATGTCAGGTCACAAATATTTGTATAATGTGAATACTGTAAGATACACATAAAAGGTTTTGAAAACCATACTGAACATGAGGTAATCGTTCTGTAATGATTAAGGAAATATTCATGATCTATTATAATGTTCTAGTACTGACATTATGAAATGTATGTTTTGTTTAAAAATAGCAAATAACTTTATGGTTACTTGGGTGTTCAGTAAATTTATGCCGACCATACACTTCCCTAAAAGAATATATCCAGTTTAAAATAAAATCAAAGAAGAAACTGTTCTAGATCCATTTTATGTGACTATGTAAAACTGAACCATATTAATGCAGTTAATTTGAATTTTTTATAAACTCTAATAATTTATTTTTTAAAATTTGACTTACTAGCAGAAACATTGTTTTTAAGATGCAAACTTTGTCACATTACTCAAAAGTAGCAAAACTATATGTACAGTAAATCAAACTTCACTAATTGTGGAAATCCAGATACAAAGTACGGCTGCCGTATCACAGACACTTAAATTTATCTGTTGTATGAATTAGCCAATGAATGGACACTGATCTAATAAATATGGGGTTTTTAAAAGAATTACAATGATTTGAAAGTATAGTCCTTAGTATTTTTAGCCTGGAATCATAATATTTTATAGTAAGAAGTCAACAGTGTCCTCTTCCAGAATTAATACTCTTTGAAATCATATTATATATATATATATACATATATATATATATATATATATATATATCCTTTGTCAATTTTTTCATGTTTTCAAAAGAAACAAAATAACTATAATTTTACAAGTATTGAGAAAAAATAATCATTCTGGGTAAGTCATGAAATGGAGTATGTAAGCCTAATTATAATATTTCATTACAAATTATTTACTTTTATTATTTGTACCACCAAGGATCGGTCACCAAAAATTCCAATTATACATGACACTGTTCATACTTTAATTTAATAAGTGAGTAAATAAAACTAAGCCAATATGTTTCTTTAAATGATAACACAGGAAAAAGTTACTGTTTGCAGAACAAAGTAGGCCAAGTCTAGCTGTACAGTGGCAGTTAACAGTTTGTCAACACGGTACAGATGCCATCAATAAAACCCATGTACAGACAGGCACGCCTCTAATACTTTCAGTTTGTTTACCTATACCTGGGACATTCAAAGAATCACTGTATATTAAATTTCTATGTGCACTCAGTTATTAAATGCTTCATATATACATATTTACCAAAAGTTAAACACATAGGTGACAGAGTAAGCCCAAAGAGTCAAAATGAATTGTAAAAAAATTTTTTTTCTAAAGTGCTTAAGGCAATTCCTTCATTTCTTTAACCCAGTTTACTAAAACTGGTTTGGGATTCAACTGCTAAAAGAGAAATGCAATATCAAATGCACGTTTTTATAAAACAATTTTTATACCTGTAATACATCTATTACCGTCAACCTCTCATGCATTTCTTTTACAGAAAGCAATCATGTTTGACCTGTCAAAACAAAGAGTAAACAAACTAATAAAGTCTGAAAGGGTATACCATCTTCCCACAATGCATTAAATTTGAGCAAAAAGGCTCAATAGATTTTAATTCAAATGACAATGAGAATGTTATACATTATGGTCAAGTTAAGAGTTACCTTAATTTGATACTATTTAAATAGGCACTACAGTTGATTATTTTCTAGTTTGAAAAGGAGGGTGGCAGACTTTTCCAGTTTAACTTAACACATATAAACTTAAAACTTTTGTTCTTTATAGAGACATTTAAGAAGCATACATAGTAACAGGAAAACCTCAGATTTTTATTTTGAAGTAATACTTGTTATTACTTCAAATGAATTTTCCAAATGAATATTAGAAAATTTAAATGAAGGGTTTCAAATGATGGCATGAGCACAGAATAGAAGCATATGCACTCCTCCAGCCCGATTAATCCTTTGCTCCATACACCTGCAATAGAAGGCCCTCACCAGTATAACATAATGGTCTCTGGCTTAAATTATCAGTTGACACTGCAGGGGGCATGAAGTAAGAGCACACTTAGAGGAAGAAGGCACTGAATTAAAGAGAAGACACAATTACATAAGACGTAATAGTAAAAAATTTTATACAAGAACTTCTGGCTTTTTCTGTGTCAATTTTGCTAAACTATACATGTGTAATTGTTGACATAAAGCAGCTCCACCACTAAATTACTGCTTTCAGATTTGACTCTATGAAAGAGAATTGTAACTTCCTGTTTCTTAGGTCCTGGAATAACACCACTGTAGGGAACAGAATATCCAAAAAATTTTTTTCAAAATCTTTAGGAAGAACAAAACCCAATATTATAGTTGTTTGGAGAATCAAAAGGATATCTATTGACATACTTCATTCTCTCAACTGCCTTATAGTCTTTAAAAACTACCAATATGTCATGACACAATGGTGCAGATATAAATGCCCTCTGGAAAAATAATACCTAATTCAAACAAAATTCCTCATTTAGGTCTGTTTACCAAAAAACAAAACACCTATATCAGTAAACAGTAAACTTTAGGAGAGAATGAGCTATTCCTATTTCACAGGTTTTTCTGTAAAAGGCAGCTCAGATGTCAGCAGCAATAGTCCCTTCTTGGGAGAAGGTTGTCAGAGCATAATACCCTTAAAATAAGAATGAAAAAAGGTCAACATGAGAAAGTAAATTCCAGAGACCACCAAAAACGTTCAAGGACTTCTTAAATACTGAAATCGCAACTTTCAGTTTGGCTCAAAGAACTTGTATTAAAAATTTTAACCAACTTTTAAAAAATAGGTATGTTCTGCTCAATAACCATGGGTTTTATTCACGGTTTAACATATTTTCCCTAAGGTTCGGAAGGATTATTCTATGATGATTTTTGGAAGAATTATACCCCTTTGGAAGGCAAATGTGAAAAATAACCTCTGAATAGTTACGTTTGAAAAACTTATATGGTAAATAAGTCAGAGATATGTAGACATTTTTCAAAACACTTGTTTAAACCATTCCATACCTTATTAAAAAGCAGACATAAATGACCTCAGTAGTTTTAGGCACCTCCCTTTATAACCTATCTTCTTAGATAAAACTTAAATGATGTAGGTTTTTCTACCTTTTTTTAAACTTTAATAAAATTTCATTCCTACTAGAAATATTAAAAATCAGTATAATTATCAATTACTACCAAATTCAAGTGAGAATTTTACCAAGACAACTATTAAAGGTAGTACTAAATGTGACAACAAAATCAGAAAATAGAAAGCTTTAAAAAATCTTATCCATCATCCAAAATGATGGAATGAAAAGAAGTCTAATTAAACAAGGCAACATATAAAGAATATCCCTTTGCCACTGTTAGTGCAGCAGGTTAAAAACAACGACGACGACAACTAACGTATGGGTGATTTTAAGCTAAACTCTTCCTATCCACTCTATTTTGAGTTTTAACCCAAATAAGAGAAATGTCACAATATTTGGAAAAGAGAAAATGATAAACAATCTAGTCAGTAAAACAAAAGAGGATAATTTAGCAAAACTCAACTTCCTTACGAAAGGACAACAATTAAGAAAACATTTCTAGCATCCCCAACCAATGATTTCAATTTTTAGACAAACTTAGAAGACTGTATTTTTTTTAAAGCTTCAGTGTAAGAACCTAATAATAGGTAGTGACGAGATAAAGAGAAAGTACAGGGGAAAGAAGACAAGATTTAAATGCTTTCCACTCAGGTCCTAGGGCTACATACTAACTAAACATTTTAGGAGAGCCAAAGTAATCCAAGAAACACAAAAATGAGTTTCTATGTAACTATTTAAACACTGCCTTTCTTCCCATTTGCTCTTCGAAACATCAGTTTCTTGCTCAGAATCTGCTTGCTTGATGCTACTGCACAGTAGGTTCCCGTGAGTACTTGGTACTAGATGCTTAATGCTAACACATCCCAGGCCTTAAAGCAGAAGGTAGCAAACCTGATTTCCACCACTTGTAAATTTCTGTGATTAGTAACTGCACAGAAAAGGCCACCCAAAGGGGGTGAAACATATTCTGAGTAAGCATTACTGAGTAATATTGTTTAGGCTGCTAGCTGAACCCGTCATTCCATTTTCACTTTTCTGAAGCGTTCTCACAGCACTTGGAACCTGCATCCCAGTATTCAAAGAAAGTCCACCACACCAAACCTAAAAAAAGACAAAACCAAAGCTTTAGTCAGATTTCAAATCAAACTAGAACTGAGGTGATTCTTAAAGTTCCATTTGAAAGGCAAAATGCCACGTATGTGAATGTCAACAAGTTCCAAACTGATAACCTTTATATTTGAACCGAGAAGTGAAAAGGAAGGCTAACTCAAGAGTTTTTGAGAACCAGAGAGGCCAGAGGAAGTCTTTGTGGTAGCAGAACCCACTGGAACTGCACACAAGAGAAGGAACTAAGGGCTGCAAAAATTTAGATATTAAATTTTTAGGGTTAATAGGCCAAAAATATTGGCTATTTCTACTGATGCTAACCTTCACAACCAAGAGAAGTGCACAGAGAGCCAATTTCCGTACCCCTATTATTGCTTTAGATTGTGATGAGGTGTGGCCTGAGACTATAGGAATCCAACACCCCAGTGTTAACAGAGTAAAATCCATTATTTTTTTCCCTAACTTGTTAACAATAAGAACTCTTTTATTAATTCTTTAAGAACTTCTGAGAAAAATGCAAATGGTAATAATATCCAGATATACCATATTGCCATATTCTATTAATTATAAATGTAAGTTTATGAAAGATGAAATTGCTTTGCTTGTAAACAGAGCAGCTTTAATTGAATAAAGTGAATAACTTATTTAGAACAGACTCAAGTGAATTAAAATATGAAAGTATGGATCTTTTAATTATCATCGATGCCTGGTTTGTAGAAGACATAGCTTGAGACAAGGGACACTTAGAAACTGTTGGAGTATTCCCACCTTCAATTATATCCAAAAGTGTTTAAAATTTACTAAGTGATTACATACTATACGAAAGAATCCACTGACCTGTGAAATTTATAGCTGTATGACGAACATTCCAAATTTTTAAAACTAGTAGGTTCAGTAATGATAACTCCCCAAATACAAAAGCTCTTTGATTATAAAACTACTATATTACTTTTTTTTGAAATTATTTAAGTGATTTACAAACATATTTACTCAAAATATCTAGCACAGAGGTACAAGGGCAAATCAACAGAGAAAGGTTAGTCTTTTTTGAACACTTGGAATTCATATACAAAAAACAGATCTCAAACCATACCTGGTACAATATATAAAAAATAACTCAAAATGGATCACAGACCTAAATGTAAAACCTAAAACCATAAAACTTTAAGAAGAATACAAAAGAGATTATCTTTGTATCCTTGAGGTAGGCAAAGCAAGATCCATAAAAGGAAAAAAAATGGATAAACGGACTTCATTAAAATGAAAAACTTCTCCTCAAAATGTTTACAAAATGAGAAAAGCCACAAACTAGGAAAAAATATTTGCAGAACAGTTATTTGATAAGGACCCATATCCAGCATACATAAAGAAATCTTAAAACTCATTAATGAGAAAACAAGTACCCCAATAAAAAATGAATAATAGATACTGCATCAAAGACATTATAAAAATGAAAAATAAGCACATGAAAAGATCCTCAACATCATTTGTCCTTAGGAAAATGCAAGTTAAAACCATAATGAAATACCATTACACACCTATTAAAACTGCTGAACAAAAAAATCTGACAATATTCATGTCAAGGATGTGGTAAACTCTCATATATTGCTAGTAGGAATGCAAAAGTCACAATACAAGAAACAACAGGTGTTGGTGCAGATGTAGAGAAAAGGGTATCCCCTCTTGCACTGTTGGTGGGAATGCAAACTGGTGCAGCCACTCTGGAGAACGGTATGGAAGTTCCTCAAAAAACTAAAAATATAACTACCCTACCATCCAGCAATTGCACTACTAAGTATTTACACAAAGGATACAAAAATACAGATTCAAAGGGCTACATGCACCCCAATGTTTACAGGAGAATTATCAACAATAGCCAAACAATGGAAAGAGCCCAAATGTCCATCTACTGATGAATGGATAAAGATGTGGTGTGTGTGTGTATGTAACACACACACACGCACACACACACAGGGGATATTAAACAAAAAGAATGAAATCTTGGGCCTGGGTGGCTCAGTCAGTTAAGCGTCTAACTCTTGATTTCACCTCAGGTGAAATCTCACACATCAGGCTCCGCACTAGCACAGAGACTGGGATTCTCTCTCTCCTTCTCTCTCTGCCCCTCCCCCACTCACACTCTCAAAATAAAACTTTTTTAAAAAAAGAAAAAGAATGAAATCTTGCCACTTACAATGACATGGAGGAGATAGAATGTATTACACTAAGCGAAATAAGTTGGAGAAAGACAAATACCATATGATTTCTCTCATATGTGGAATTTATTTATTTATTTATTTATTTATTTATTTATTTATTTATTTTGAGACAGAAAGCAGGAGCAGGGGCTGAGCAGAGGAAGAGGGAGAGACAGAGTCTTAAGCAGGTTCCATGCTCAGTGTGGAGTCCGACGCAGGACTTGATCTCATGACCCCATGACAATGAGATCATGACCTGAGCAGAAATCAAGAGTCAGCGCTTAACTGACTAAGCCATCCAGGTGCCCTCTCATATGTGGAATTAAGAAACAAAACAGATGAACACATAGGAAGGGGGGAAAAAGAGGAGAGAGGGAAACAAACCACAAAACACTCAATGACAGAGAATCAACTGAAGGTTGATGGAGGGAGATGGGTAGGAGATGAGCTAGATGAGTGATGAGTGTTTATTGTGTTGAGCACTGGGCATTGTTTTTAAGTGATGAATCACTGAATTCTACTCCTGAAACCAATATTGCACTGTATGTTAACTAAAATTTAAATAAAAATTTAAAAAAATTAAAAGGAATACAAAAGTCACACAGCCACTTTGGAAAACATTTTGGTAGCTTCTTATAAAGTTAAACATACACTTTCTTTTTTTTTAATTTTTTTTTAATGTTTATTTTTGAGAGAGAAACAGTGTCAGTGGGGATGCCCAGACAGAGAGGGAGACACAGTATTCAAAGCAGGCTCCAGGCTCTGAGCTGTCAGCACAGCCTAATGCAGGGCCCAAACCTATGAACTGTAAGATCATGACCTGAGCCGAAAGCAAATGCATAACCTACTGGGACACACAGATACCCTAAACATACACTTTCAGTGTGATCTAATACCCTCACTTCTAGGTATTAACCCAAGAGAAATGAAAACAAATACGAAAAAATCTATTTGCAAATATTTACAGTGCCTTTACTTGTAATTGCCAAAAACTAGAAAGAACCCCAAAGTCCTTCAACTGGTGAGTGGATGAATAACGTGTGCTACATACACAGTCAGCAATAAAACAGACACTCATCAGCAAAAAAAAAAAGACACTATGACTGATAAACACAACACTGATGAATTTCAAATACATTATGCTGTAGAATCAAAAGTCTACATACCATACAATTCCTTTTCTCTAATATTCTGGAAAAAGCAAAACTACGGAGACTAAAACCTTGTTAGTGACTACCAGGGCTGGGTGTGATCAGAAAGGTCCATTACAAAGGAAGATGAACTTTTGTAGGGTGATAGAAATGTTCAATGTCTTGATTATGGTAATGTTACACAACTGTAAGCATTTGTCAAATCCCACAGAACTGTACACTACTATGAATTATCCTTAATAAACCTGCTTTTAAAAAGAAAACTAGGGGTGCCTGGGTGGCTCAGTCGGTTAAGTGTCCAACTGCAGCACAGGTCATGATTTCATCGTTCATGAGTTCAAGCCCCACGTTGGGCTCTGTGCTGACAGCTCAGAGCCTGGAGCCTGCATCGAATTCTGTGTCCTCCTCCCTCTCTCTCTTTCTCTGCCCCTCCCCCACTCACGTTCTCTCTCTCTCTCTCTCTCTCTCTCTCTCTCTCCCCCCCTCTCAAAAATAAACATAAAAAATTTTTTTAAAAAGAAAACTAATCTTGTACACAAAAAGTTTAATAATCATTGACCTAGTTAATAAACCCTTCAATGAAAGGAAAAAAATAATTTCAACCAGTTTGAAAATACTTTTCCTAAAGCATCTTAACAACACTTACTAATGTACTTAGTGTTTAATTATTTGGAATGAAAAGCAATAAACTCACTACATATCTACTTGAGATAAACTCAAATTAAACATGAAATCCAACCCTTTGAGACACAAGGAAAAAAATAACTTTTGAGTTTCATATGGTAAACAAATTTGTCCCTGAATGACCTATTTGGAAAAACAGCCAAAAAACACATAATACAGCAGAGGTTTGTGGCAAAGTAATAATAATAATAATAATAATAATAATAACAACAACTCTTCTAAATCCTTAAGTGTTTTTCTATGAACAATAATTTCATTCACTGATTACTTTTAATTTTTAATGAAAAACCAAGAGTCTTAGTTATTAGCATTGTTTTAAATTTAAGATTTGGGGGTATCCAAAGTGAATGATCATTATCAATTTTGAGAGTTAAAAGTACTATATTTTAAACCCACATACACCCTGAATACTTTCTCCTCACAGTTTGAGAAGCTACAGTCAGGGTAACGATGGAAGAACACACATACAAAACATTCTGCCAACTCTGCAATGGAAATAACCCCCCTTGATTGTAGAAGTAACCCCCAAATTAAGAAAAGGTCTAGCCAGAATAATGAGGATCTGTCTTAATTGTACTGCAGAACTCCCCAGAGTAGCCCAAACTTACAGAGAAATCCAAAGGATAAAGGAGTTGGAAGAAGCAGTAACATCTGCTTAATAAAAAAATAAATTCAAACCAAGTTGCATTTTGTATGGAGAATAATGACTTTTTCTAATATAAATTGTGACCACTAAACCAGCCTTGCAAGAAATTTTAAGGGGGACTCTTTGAGTGAAGAAAAAAACAAAACAAAACAGACCAAAAGCAATAAAGACTAGAAAGGACCGGAGAACATCATCAGAAACATCAACTCGATAGGAAACACAATGGCACTAAATTCATATCTTTCGGTACTCAATCTGAATGTAAATGGACTAAATGCTCCAATCAAAACACACAGGGGATTAGAATGGATAAGAAAACAAGACCCATCTATATGCTGCCTACCAGAGACTCATTTTAGACCTAAAGACACAGCAGATTGAAATAAGGGGATGGAGAACCATCTATCATGCTAATGGACGTCAAAAGAAAGCCAGAGTAGCTGTATTTATATCAGACAAACTAGATTTTAAAACAAAGACTATAACAAGAGATGAAGAAGGGCGTTCTATCATAATTAAGGGATCTACCAAGAAGATCTAACAACTGTAAATATTTATGCTTCCAATTTGAAAGCACCCAAATATATAAATCAATTAATCACAAGCATAAAGAAACGCATTGATAATAATACCATAATAGTAGGAGATTTTAACACCCCACTTTCAACAATGGAAACAATGGCTCTGAATGAGACCCTGGACCGGATGGACTTAACAGATATATTCAGAACATTTCATCCTAAAGCAGCAGAATACGCATTCTTCTTGAGTGCACATGGAACATTCTCCAGAACAGATCACACACTGGGTCACAAATCAGCCCTCAACAAGTACAAAAAGATTGATATCATACCATGCATATTTTCAGACCACAATGCCATGAAACTTGAAATCAATCACAAGAAAAAATGTGGAAAGACCACAAATAACTGGAGAGTAAAGAACATTCTACTAAAGAATGAATGCACTAATCAAGAAATAAAGAGGAAATTAAAAAGTACATGGAAGCCAATGAAAATGAAAACATGACAGTCCAAAACCTCTGGGATGCAGCGAAGGTGGTCATAAGAAGGAAGTATGTAGCAATGCAGGCCTTCCTAAAGAGGGAAGAAATGTCTAAAATACACAACCTAACCTTACACCTAAATGCGCTGGAAACAGAACAGCAAGTAAAGCCCAAAATCAGCAGAAGAAGGGAAATAATGAAGATTAGGGCAGAAGTCAATGATATTGAAATTAAAAAACAACAACAACAACAACAGTAGAATAGATAAACAAAACCAGGAGCTTGCTAGTTCTTTGAAAGAATTAACAAAATTGATAAACCCCTACCCAGATTGATCAAAAAGGAAAAAGGAAAGGACCCAAATAAATAAAATCAGATGAGAGAGATCACAACCAACATCACAGAAATACAAACAATTATAAGAGACTATTACAACCAATTATATGCAAACAAATTGAGCAATCTGGAAGAAATGGACAAATTCCTAGAAACTAACTGAAAAGGAAAAAGTAGAAAATTTGAACAGACCCACAACCAGCAAAGAAATTGGATCAGTAATCAAAGATCTCCCAATAAACAAGAGTCCAGGGATGGACGCCTTCCTAGAGGAATTCTACCAAACATTTAAAGAAGAGATGGGGCGGGGCGCCTGGGTGGCTCGGTCGGTTGGGCGTCCGACTTCGGCTCAGGTCATGATCTCGTGGTCCGTGAGTTCAAGCCCCGCGTCGGGCTCTGTGCTGACAGCTCGGAGCCTGGAGCCTGTTTCAGATTCTGTGTGTCTCCCTCTCTCTCTGCCCCTCCCCTATTCATGCTCTGCCTCTCTGTCTCAAAAATAAATAAACGTTAAAAAAAAAAAAAAAATTTTTTTTTAAAAATAAATAAAAAATAAAGAAGAGATGGGGTGCTTGGGTGGCTCAGTCAGTTAAGTGTCCAACTTCAGCTCAGGTCATGATGTCGCGGTTTGTGAGTTCAAGTCCCGTGTTGGCTCTGTGCTGACAGTTCGGAGCCTGGAGTCTGTTTTAGATTGTGTGTCTCGCTCTCTCTCTGCACCTCCTCCCTCCCTCCTTCCTTCCCTCATTCCCTCTCCTCCCTCCTCAAAAATAAATAAACATAAAAAAAAATAAAGAAGAGTTAATAGCTATTCCTTTGAAGATGTACCAAAAAATAGAAATGGAAAGAAAACTTCCAAACTCATTCTATGAGACTAGCATTACTTTGATTCCAAATGCAAACAAAAACACCACTAAAAAGGAGAACTATCGACCAATCTCACTGATGAGCACGGATGCAAAAATTCTGAAGAAGATACTAGCAAACCAAATCCAACAATACATTAAAAGAATTATGCACCACGATCAAGTGGGATTTATTCCTCTCCCTGAGATGCAGAACTGGTTCAATATCTGCAAATCAATTAATGTGACACACATCACATTAATAAAAGAAAGGATAAGAACCACATGATCCTCAATAGATATAGAAAAGACATTTGACAAAATACAGCATCCTTTCTTGATAAAAACCCTCGAGAAAGTAGGGATGGAAGGAACATACCTCAAGATCATAAAGGCCATATATATGAAAGACCCACAGCTAACATGATCCTCAATGAGGAAAAACTTAGAGCCTTCCTCCGAAGGTCAGGAACACAACAGGGATGTCCACTGTCACCACTGTTTTTCAACAGTGTTGGAAGTCCTAGCCTCAGCGATCAAACAAAGAGAAATAAAAGGCACCCAAATTGGCAAGGAAAAAGTCAAACTTTCATTCTTCACTGACATGATACTCTATGTGGAAAACCCAAAAGATTCACCAAAAAACTGCTAGAAATGATACATGAATTCAGCAAAGCCGCAGAATATAATATCACCATACATTTCTTTACACCAATAATGAAGCAGCAGCAGGGGAAATCAAGGAATCCATTTACAAATGCACTGAAAACCATAAGATACCTAGGAATAAACCTAACCAAAGATGTAAAAGATCTGTACACTAGAAACTATAGAAAGCTTATAAAAGAAACTGAAGAAAACACAAAGAAATGGAAAAGTATTTCATGCTTGTGGACTGGAAGAACAAATATTGTTAAAACACCAATATTACACATTCAATACAATCCCTATCAAAATAACACCAGCATTCTTCACAGAGCTAGAACAAACAACCCTAATATTTGTGTGGAACCAGAAAGGACCCCGAATAGCCAAAGCAATCCTGAAAAAGAAAACCAAAGTGGGAGGCATCACAATTCTGGATTTCAAGCTATATTCCAAAGCTGTAATCATCAAGATAGTATGGTACTGGCACAAAAACAGACACATAGATCAATGGAACAGAAGAGAGAACCCAGAAATGGATCCATAAATGTATGGCCAACTAATCTTTGACAAAGCAGGAAAGAATATCCAATGGAATAAAGACAGTCTCTTCAACAAAAGGTGTTGGAAAACTGGACAGCAACATACAGAAGAATGAACCTGGACCACTTTCTTACACCATACACAAAAATAAACTCAAAATGGATGAAAGACCTAAACGTAAGACAGGAAACCGTTAAAATCCTAGAGCAGAAAACTGGCAACAACCTTTTTGACCTTGGCCACGGCAACTTCTTACTTGATATGTCTCTGGAGGCAAGGGACACAAAAGCAAAAATGAACTACCAAGAGAAGGAAAAGGAAAGCCAGAGTGGAAAAGACATTTGCAATGCATATATCTGGCAAAAGACTCAGTTCAAAAATGAACTACTGGGACCTCATCAAGATAAAAAGCTTCTGCACAGTGAAAGAAACAATCAGCAAAACTAAACGGCAACTGACAGAATGAGAAAAGATATATACAAATGACATATCAGATAAAGGGTTAGTATCCAAAATCTCTAAAAAACTTATCAAACTCAACACCAAAAAAACAAATAACCCAGTGAAGAAATGGACAAAGACATGAATAGACACTTCTCCAAAGAAGACATCCAGATGGCCAACCGACACATGAAAAAATGCTCAACATTACTCATCATGAGGGAAATACAAATCAAAACCACAATGAGATGCCACCTCACACCTGTCCGAATGGCTAAATTAACAACTCAGGAAACAACAGACGTTGGCAAGGATGCAGAGAAAGAGGAACCCTTTTGCACTGCTGGTGTGAATGCAAACTTGGGCAGCCAACTCTGGAAAACAGTATGGAGGTTCCTCAAAAAATTAAAAATACAATTACTCTATGACCAAGCATTTGCACTACTAGGTATTTATCCAAAGGATACAAAAATGCTGACTAGAAGTGGCACGTGCACCCCAATGTTTATGGCAGTACTATCGACAATAGCCAAATTATGGAAAGAGCCCAAATGTACAGTGACAACTGATGAATGGACAAAGATGCGGTATATGTGTGTATATATATATATATATATATATACACACACACACACATATATGTATATGTATATACACATATATATGTATATATATATGTATATATATATGTGTGTATATATATATATATATGATGCAATATTACTCAGCAATCAAAAAGAATGAAATCTTGCATTTGCAATAACATGGATGAAACTAGGAGTGTATTATGCTAAGCGAAATCAGTCAGAGAAAGACAAGTATCATATGATTTCACTCATATGTAGAATTTAAGATACAGAACAGGTGAACATAAGGGAAGGGGAGCAAAAATAATATAAAAACAGGGAGGGAGACAAACCATAAATGACTCTTAAAAAAATTTTTTTAATGTTTATTTATTTTTTGAGAGATAGAGACAGAGCATGAGTGGGTGAGGGGACAGAGAGAGAGGGAGTCACAGATTCCAAAGCAGGCTCCAGGCTCTGAGCTGTCAGCACACAGCCCAATGTGGGGCTGGAACTCGTGAACCACGAGATCATGACCTGAGCCGAAGTTGGATGCTTAACCGACTGAGCCACCCAGGCACCCCCATAAGTGACTCTTAACTACAGAGAACAAATAGTGTTGCCAATGAGGTGTTGGGTCAGGGGAAGGGCTAAAGGAATGAGGGGCAATAAGGAGGTTGGGATGGGCACTGGGTGTTATATGTAAGTGATGAATCACTAAATCCTATTCCTGAAATTATTGTTATACTAGATGTTAACTAACTTGGATTCAAATTTTAAAAAATAAATAAATAAAAGGCAACTGATGCAATGGGAAAAGATATTTGCAAATGACATATCATATAAAGGGTTAGTATCCAAAATCTCCAAAAAACTTATCAAACTCAACACCCAAAAAACAAAAAATCCACTGAAGAAATGGACAAAGACATGAATAGACACTTCTCCAAAGAAGACACCCAGTAGCCAACCGACAAATGAAAAAATGCTCAACATTACTCATCATGAGGGAAATACAAATCAAAACCACAATGAGATATGACCTCACACCTGTCAGAATGGCTAACATTAGCAATTCAAGAAACAACACAATGTTGGTGAGGATGCAGAGAAAGGTGGAACACTTTTGCACTGCTGGTGGGAATGCAAACTGGGGCAGCCACTCTGGAAAACAGTATGGAGGTTCCTCAAAAAATTAAAAATAGAACCACCCTATGACACAGCAATTGCACTACTAGGTATTTACCCAAAGGATACAAAAATGATGATTCAAAGGGGCACATGCTCCCCAATGTTTATAGCAGCACTATTGACAATAGCCAAATTATGGAAAGAGCCCAAATGTCCATCAACTGACTAATGGATAAAGAAGATGTGGTTTATATACACAATGGAGTACTACGTGGCAATGAGAAAGAATGAAATATGGCCCTTTGTAGCAACGTGGATGGAATTGGAGAGTGTGATGCTAAGTGAAATAAGCCATACAGAGAAAGACAGATACCATATGTTTTCACTCTTATGTGGATCCTGAGAAACTTAACAGAAACCCATGGGGGAGGGGAAGGAAAAAAAAAAAGAGGTTAGAGTGGGAGACAGCCAAAGCATAAGAGACTCTTAAAAACTGAGAACAAACTGAGGTTTGACGGGGGGTGGGAGGGAGGGGAGGGTAAGTGATGGGCATTGAAGAAGGCATCTTTTGGGATGAGCACTGGGTGTTGTATGGAAACCAATCTGACAATAAATTCATATATTAAAAAAAAAAGAAGATGTGGTATTTACATATACAATGATATATTACTTGACGATCAAAAAGAATGAAATTTGCCATTTGCAACAACATGGATTGAACTAGAATGTATTATGCTAAGCAAAATAAGTCAGTCAGAGAAAGACAAATACAATATTTCATCACTCATATGTGGAATTAAGAAATAAACCAGATGAACATAGGGGAAGGGACAGAAAAATAAGATGAAAAAGAGAGTGGGAGGTAAACCATAAGAGACTCTTAACTACAAAGAACAAACTGAGGGTTGCTGGAGGGGTGTTGGGTGAGGGGATGGACTAAATGGGTGATGGGCATCAAGGAGGGCACATGTTAGGATGAGCACTGGGTGTTACATGTAAGTGTTGGATCATTAAATTCTACTCCTGAAACCATTATTGTTTGTTAAGTGGGATTTAAGTAAAAGTAAAAAAATAAAATAAATCAACCTGAAATTGAGTAGTCCTGGCATCATCTATGTGTGTACAGACACATATATTCTGCCTACCACACATAGACTGTTAATCTAATATTTTATAAAGATGACACTCCACTACAACAGAAAAAAAGATGGTCTTCTCAATAAATGGTCACGGAATAAGTAGATAGCCATAAGGAATTTAGGAATTCCTTACATTTAAGTTGACCCCAACCTCATACCAAACAGCAATTCTACATTGTACTTGCATTGTAAATGCAGTCTGTATCTAAAGGTACAAGGAAAAGCTTTTAGAAGAAAACAAGAATATTTTCATGACCTTGGAGGTGCAAAAAGATTTCTTAAAGAAAAAAGTGCTAACCATACATTTTTAAATTGATAAATAGAGCAAAATTAAAATTAACAACCTTTTTCATGAAAAGATACCAAGAGAGGGAAAAGGAAAGCCAGAGTGGAAAAGAAATTTGCAATACATATATCTGGCAAAAGACTCAGGCTAGAAACCTAACAGAAATCCATGGGGGAAGGGAAGGAAAAAAAAGAAAAAAAATAGGTTAGAGTGGGAGAGAGAGCCAAAGCATAAGAGACTCTTAAAAACTGAGAACAAACTGAGGGTTGATGGGGGGTGGGAGGGAGGGGGGGTAGGTGATGGGCATTGAAGAGGGCATCTTTTGGGATGACCACTGGGTGTTGTATGGAAACTAATTTGACAATAAATTTCATATAATAAAAAAAAATAAAAGACCCAGGTTATTTAAAGAACTCCAAATTGATCAATAAGACATAGGAAGAGGACTCAATAGAAATACAGGCAAAAGTCTTGAGCAACCATTTCACAAAAGAGTGTATCTAAATAATAAAGATTAAAAAAAGTGTTCGACAGCACTAGTCATCGAGGTAGTGCAAATGAAAAACCACAATTCAATATATCTTACCCATTAGAAGAACTAAAACTTAAAAAAGATACTACCAAGTGTTGATAAAGATATATTGCTAGCAATAAATTAGTATAACCATCAACTTTGAAAAACCCTGCTAGAGTTGATTACACACACATTATACTATCTAGCAACTCCAATCTTAGTTATATACCCAACAGAAACATACATTTACCAAAAGGCATGAACAAGAATATTCATAACTATTCCATCTGTAAATGTCCCCAAGGAGAAACCACACAAGAATCCAACTAAATTAGAATGGATATTTAAATGATGAAATAGTCATATAATGGGAAACTATACATACAAATATAAAGTAAAACTATATGAGATGAGTAAACTACCACCACATAGAACAACATGGATAAATCTCACAAACATAATGCTAAACCAAAAAGATATTGTATACAAAGGTGAAAAGGAGGCAAAATTAATTTATGGTATTAAAACTCAAGATGGTAACCACTTTGCAGGCAGGCCAGTAGAGGCTAGAAATGGGCACAAGAAGGCACAGGAGGCTCTGTTAATGTTCCACTTCTTTTCCTTTTTTTAAAATGTTTATTTTTTTTTTAACAGAGAGAGACAGCATGAGCAGCGTGAGGGGCCGAGAGAGAAGATGACACAGAATCTGAAGCAGGCTCCAGGCTCTGAGCCATCAGCACAGAGCTCGACACGGGGCTCGAACTCACAAGCTGTGAGATCGTGACCTGAGCCAAAGTTGGACACTTAACTGACTGAGCCACCCAGGCGCACCATTAAGGTTACACTTCTTGATCTAGATACTGATTACAAAAATGTGTGCAGTATATGAAGATTCATCAAACTGCATTCTTATGGTTTGCATACTTTCATGTAATAATATTTACTTCAATAAAACACACCAAAAATATACCCACAATCACAGATTTGGAAGAGGTAGATTAGGGAAAGAGGAAAGAATATGAAGGAAAAATAAGATATTCGGCTTCCCCAAATATATAGAATAGATGGTTCTCAATAAATTTGTCAAACCAAATAAAATATAAATTTGGTACTAACCATGAAACCAGGTAGTACTGGCTGAGTAAATTTTGTCTTAAAGGAATACAACAACTGTTTTGAGCTTGCATCATAGAAAGAAAGTTGACCTAAAAGAAAAAAAAAGGGGGGGGGGGCTAATTTATTATACACATTTAATTAAATCTAACATATAATCATGGGTAAAGTAATAACTGAATACATATTTGGGACTCTTTTTGGTTACAAACTATAAGGACTGGACTTAGAAATTCTCACTTGAAAATCAGTAGTATACATGCTTAAGAAAAGGCCCAAATCTAGTTTTCTTTCCTGATTTTCAAGATCTCTATAGTGCTTCCATAATCTAATTCAACTATAGACTATTTTATCATTATTTAACAAATGGCTTCCTTAACTCAGTAAAAACCAAGGCTATTTCTTCTTCATTTTTACTATACCTAGCCTCTCTACCTAACTCCCATCACCATTTAAGGTTTACTCTATTAAACCTTGTCTTCTAAATACTTGAAGCAATACTCATTTTAGTCTCTGAAATCATAGTTATCACTGCTTCAGTTTTGCTAATTTTTAAAATACCGTCATGGTCTGTCTTTCAATGTTATCATGCAACTAAAATGATTGTTTTTCTGACCACCTAACTGTACAACTTGATGGCCTCCTTACATCTGTTATCACTTCTTGAAATTCTTGTCCCATAACTTCTCTTGGTTTGTATCTAACTCTGACGATATCTTCTATCTCCTTTTCTCCTATTCTGAATGTAGATGTTTGCCCAGGCTCTCTTTTCTCTCTACAATGTTTCCTTAATGACTCAGCTGCCACCAAACAGAGAAGAGAAACTAGCATTTATGTCTACCATCAAAGCACTGGGCTCTTTATATATATTACCTCAAAACATTAAGGAACCTATGAATGGTCACAAAGTTAGTAAACAACACAGCAGTAACATTTAATTGTTCTATGCAATCTTCAGTAGCCACTCTGTGATGGTGCGTCTAGTATTTAGCTCCAGCTCTACATCTTTTCTGAGTTCTAGCCCTGAAATTTTCTCAATATTAGCCAGCTATGCCACATGATTGTCCTGCTGGCATCTCATCTTGACCCAGGACTATGTTCCCCATGCTACTGATGACATGCCATCCTCTTGACCACAGTGGCTGGAATCTCAGTCATCTTCAACTCTTGTTTGTTCACTTTCCAATCCACATTTAGTTATTGAGTCCTATGAATTCTACTTTCATACCATCAAATCCATTCCTCTTGATTCCCCACTGCTCAGGCCCTTGTTACTAATAATCGCTCAACAAACACTTATTAAGGGCTTACAATGTAAAAAGCCCTTGCCAGGAATAAGGAAACAATACTTAACAAGATAAACATGGCCCTGCCACACTGCTTAAAGACTGACTCCTGGAGAGTCTTAACAATATGTTTGTAATCTCTTCCACATTTAGCCACTTACTCTCCAATATTTCTAAAACTAGATTATCATATGACTACAGTTTCCTAAAATGCAGAGAAATCCCCTTCCCTCAAATAACAAAAAAGAGCCTATTATTATTTTTCAAGGCTCTCGGAATCTGATCCCATCTTACATTACAACTCCTTCCTACCCTATGCTCTAGGCTAAACAACACACTTCTCACTACCATCTTTGAGGAACCGCACAAAGCACGAGAAAACGGAAGATAAGCAAAAGCTACCTTGAGAGTTGAAAAAGAAAAAAAAAAATGTGTGCCAATAAATTTAACATGTATCCTGAGGAAATTATTATCTGAGTCAAAGTGAGTAAGTAAAAAGAATGCAGCAAGACTAACGTGTTGTCACTAAAATTCAATCAAGCCAAAATTAACTTTTTCCTTTTGAGTAACTAGGTTGAAGGCTCAGTAAATTATCTGGAAACATGTTACTTAAAATGGTAAAATAGAGTTTTATTTGTTTACAGTGTCAATTTAAAGAGAAGTACCTAGGGAATTACTTTTGTTCCCTAGTTCAATAGGGTCATCTTTAAAATTTTTATAAATATTTTGATGACAGTGAGAAGATACTTATCAAATACCTAATTCAAAAAGTTCAAGCAAATTTTGCAAAAGATAAATATCAAGTTACTTTTTAGATGATTTTAACAGAAGTGTTCAAAAAGCTTGGTCAAATCTATTAAGATGAAACCATTAGAGACTCAACTATAGAGAACACATTTAGGGTTGACGGAGGGAGGTGGGCGGGAGACGGGCTAAATGGGTGATGGACATTCAGGAGGGCACTTGCTGGGATGAGCACTAGGTGTTGTATGTCAGTGAGGAATCACTAAATTCTACTCCCGAAACCAACAGTACACTACATGTTAACTACTATTTAAATAAAAATTTGAAACAACAACAACAAAAGAAACTTAAGGACAAATGTAATATTCTTGAGTTTAAGCAACAAAAACAACCCTAAACTGCTTAATATATGGAAAAAAAAAAGACAGTTTAATAGAACTCCATGAAAAAAGATCTAGTGGACTGGGTGGCTACAAGCTCAATATACACCAACAATGATAATAAGTCCTAGTACTAGAAACTGTGCTGCCAAATCACATGTCCTATGATGGTCCTCAGTTTCATGTTCTACTTTGAGAACCCATCTTTAAGAAATAATGTTGACATAGTGTACAACCACATACTTTAATTTTGGAAAAATTAAACTGTAAGAGGAACAGCCAGTGATACAGAAAATGTATAGTCTGGAAAACCAGCACAAGAAGCAATGTTAGGTTTTAAGCAAATAAGGATTATCATGTAAATGTGAATTAGGGAACATAATTCTGTTTCTTCAGATGACAAAATTTAAGGATAGCAGTCTCATAAGGTATCAGGAAACAAAACAAGTCAATTTAAGAAAAACTCTGCATTACCAAATGCTCTCCAACAATGAAGTAAGCTACCTTCTACAACAATAAACTTCACATTAAAAAGTTCTTCAAGCACAGGAGTGACAGCTACCTGCAGAGATAACTGTAGTAAGGATTTTATACTGTGTAGATTTGGGTAATTTCTAAGTCCACTCCAACTTGAAAAATCTGACTCCACCACTCTTCACAGATAATAAAATCAGGTCAGGAAGGAATAAAAATGGATAGAAAAAATTTTAATGCTTAACACTAAAATTAACAAAATCATTCTTTCAGACCTATTAAGCATATTATACATGAGTGCTTTTGTAAGGCTTCAGGCAAACATCACACACCCTCCCAGTCAATTCCAGAGCTGAAGTTATGTTTGTGATCAAATCCTAGTAGGTCAAAACACCCTTACCACAATATTAAAAAATTCTGTGTAGATGATTACCAATGAAAAATACTGAAATGTAAGCAACTATGACAAAATGACTTATGAGAAAATCAGTAAACTTACCCCCATCAAAATCACAAAATACACCTATTCTCTCAGGAACAGTAACATCCAAGGCTTTGACTTTATTATTATGCTTTGCTGCAAATGTGTTTTGCAGCCAGTTGTTGACATGGATACACCAACTAGTGTTTGTCTTTCCTAATTGGTCAAATTTCCCCAAAGTCTTGTATGCTACTCCCACACTGTAAGATTTACAATCCTTCTGGGCCTTGACCTCCCAATAATGTTGTCCACTTTCAATAGCAGTGTCTCCTACAAAAGATCAGAAAGGTAAATTTGACTCTAAGATCTTCCTTATACGTCACATAGATTTTTAACTCTCATCCCACAAAATGGCACAAAAAATCTGATTCAGGAAAATAACCATATTAACACACAGACACTATAAGCAGAATATCTGTTACAACTTTACTTGTATATTTACTATTTTTTCTGATATATAAAAAGCTTTAGAACTTTTCTTCCTATCTCCTCAAAAGATATGCATACACGTAGAGCACTATATAAAATGAAATAAAGTTTTAAACAAATAAATAATTAGACAATTTGAAACCCGCCAAAAGTAATTAGGCTTCAGGAGGGAGAAACCTTGGCAAATATTCATTAGAAACAGGCCACTCCAGCTCTAAGTGGGCAGAAAGCCCAGCGGTGTGACTGTGATCCCTTTAACCTGACACGATGAAGACTATGTTTATCGTACCCAGCACTGTGTATGATTCCCCAGTAAAACGATCTCTGCTGCCTCTTCCTGCTGGTGGCCTGGAGCCTATGGATGTCCGTTTGGGGGACGGCGTGCCACTTCTATACAAACAGGAAGAAAAGAGAAACAAATACTCTATGCTGTACATGCCTCACAAACTAAAACTACAAGTCATGAAAGGCAACTTTGAAAAGTTTTAATTACGTTGCACAAATAGCATCATTTAATTTCATCTGAATTATTATCAGAGTTGTCAATTAAAAACACTGAAATGTAAGAAGTCATCAACACAAAGCAGGCTGAACACTAATATCATGCAGACTGAACAAAGCTTATACAAAGAACACACAGTTGAAATAAGAAACAATGCCAAAATGAGACAAGTTAAAAAGGAAAACAAAAGAACTGAAGGGAAAAAAGAATTCAAAAAAGATAATGGATTATAGAGCTTACATTTCTTGCAGTTAAATTTAAATTTTAAAATGGCAGAGATAATCTTATTATGATAAAAACTAAATAACCTTTTCATAAGCAGTAAGTATTTTTGTTCTGAATCTTTTCTTCGTAAAAGAGAAATAGTCAATGCCCAAATCCATGCATAGGATAATATCAAATATTATAAAGCATTTCTCCTACAAGATTCAACCTGATCTCCCCTTATGTCGAATTATATGATAGGATAAATGGGACAGTACTAGGCCTTTCACTAAATCTCAAAAACTCAAAATAAATCAAGACCCAAAGATGTTTAAAAATAACATTTCAATTATATTGAATCCCTGTATTTAAAAAACAGTAAAAAATTGTAACTTACCAGTAGTAAAGAAATAAAGGGAAAAGCATGGAGAAAAGACAAACAGGCATAACTATTAAGAGTGGCAGTTTACATTTCAGAGAAAAGTTAAATAAAGGGAACTCTTCCACTGCAGCATTCTAGACTCCCAACCCAAAGTCCATTTTTGCAAGAAGTACAACAGCTATTACTGTCTGATGTCAAACACAATCCCCTCCCACCTCACCCCTTTAAGACACCTTTGCAGCTCTACTGTGTAAATTAAGGCTCTTTGTTTACCTGCCCTCTAGATTGTTTTACTAGCTTCTGAAATGATCTCTTTGCCACCTAATTCATCTTATTCACTGTTACCACATAAACCTAAGTTTGATACTGCTACCTTAAAATCTTCAAGCACTTCCTTACTGCCTACAAACAACTTTGCTTTGGATTTAAGGCACTTCTTGATTTGGTCCTAGTCCAAGTCCAAGGTCCTTTTCCAGCCTTCTCACCCTAGAGAGCACTATTCAGCTAAATGCAGCAGTGTTCCTTAAACTCAGGCAACCTGCTTCAGTGCTTTTCCTCTAGTTTATGTAAGGCCAAATGGCACGTGTTTTTCCATTTCCTTGAGAACCAGCCTAAATGCCATTCCTTTAATGAAGATCTTCCAGATCTTACCAGGCTAAATAACTCTGCTGAGGAATCCACCTCCAGGCCAAAATCCTATGTGTAATCTTTCAGGCTGAACCATAAATGATTATAAAACGCTTTTAGTGACAGGCCTGAGAGGGCTGCCTTTCCCATACCAGACTTGGTATATAGTTAGTTCACCACAATTTCTTAAGGAAGATGTAATCCTCCCCCACCCCAACCCAGAGATCCTATGCATATCTGCATTCCTAGCTTAGGCACTTCTATTCAGAGACCCCCTTATGGGAGAGGGGGTCTTCAGCTAAGACTTTTTCAGCTGCTTCTGAGTAGACCTCCTTAAAGAAGCGGTGTGAGTTGATGTGGTCTGAAGATACTTCTCTCCATTCAATCTCAATAGTTTTCCACCTCTAACCTTGCCTCTTCTCCCTCCTTCTTGGCCACAGGTCCATAAAACAACAGGAAGAGCATTCTGTTTGGGGCTCTCTTGGCAGTGAGATGATCCTCCAGATAACCACCGTCTGCAATCTGCTTTGATTTACCTGACCCTCACCCGTGCTATTCGGCTGGGAAAAACGGAACACTGAGAAGAGCTAGCACTCTTTCCTTTGTGGCCTCTTGCTTAAACTATCATAGTAAGTGAATAAAGGCTTGATTGTTACTTTCAATCAAGTAGAAAGTTAGAAATCAGGTAGAAAGTTAGACAGTGAACCACTTTAATACCTGGCACTGTCTAACTGACCACTTTAATATCTGGCAGCTCAGGCTATCTTTCTTCTTCAACTCCTTTTGTCACACTTACCATTACCCATAATCTCTACCTTGTGTTGTTACTTATATATAGATATATATCTCATACATGTAAGTTAGGGCAAATTTCTTAAAGACAAGAAGAGTGTTTATTCCTACAAACTCTACCACATCCAGCTAACATCTACAGTGATGTATATAACATCTACAGTGAATAAATATTAATGGAAAGAATAAATGTGCATATTTACACATATATACAGTGATGTATATAACATCTACAGTGAATAAATATTAATGGAAAGAATAAATGTGCATATCATTCCAGAAGTACTCCATACATAAAATACCCTTTAAAGGAGAGGAGAAAAAAAAGGAGAGGAGAAAGAGAAGTAATATGAGCTGAACTGCTAAATACAAACACTCTAAAAATCTCCAAGGAACCAAATGAAACTTCATACACTCGATTAAATTCAGCAACATTTTACAATTTTTAATATTCCAACTCTGAAGTCACTTTCACTAATAATGAGCAAAGAAGCTAGAAAAAATAAAAGAAGGTAATTTTGAAAAAGTAACACATTCTGGTTTCTGGTAAAGATATGTGGTATCTTCAAATCAGCACATTATTAACCATGCAATTTGAACCGATTCATCTTTCTGGGCACTGTCTTAACTTGAGTAACTTTATTTCTTAAATGCTTTTGAAACTGTATAATTATTATACAATATAGAACACGTCAAACCTCCCTCATGTCAAATACAAATAAAAGCAAAGCTGTAATGTTAGATATACTGACTATAGCACAAGAAAGATGCCAGGTATAAGTAAATGCAGAAAAAAATCAGATGAGGGAAAAAAAACTCAAGAAAGACTTCAAAAGCAGGGCTCATTGTTTTGTTACCATATACAATATAATCCAAATAGTATGCAGCGTACTACAGTGCTGTAAATTCAAAACATAAGCTACCAATACAGACAGTCTACACAGAGCAATATTTTAGCCTACGAAGGCTGATGCAATGGCTTCTGCTTATTGGTTAAAAGAAAAATTAAAGTTATTCAGCCAAGCTAGATATACTAAGTCCTAGAACCAGACACACATAGATCATCACCTTGTATGTTTCTTCAGTGAAGTAACATGGACACTGTTAGATAAAAATAGGCAACTGTTAAGAGAATGCTTTACAACTTAAATGTAACAGCTTATAATTAAATTAGATCAAAAGCCTGCTGAGAAATTTTTTTTGATTCACTGTTGTAACTCACGGTGATTATTACTTTATTCCAGTTTGAGCAAAATTTTCCTCTGTTAAAAAAGGCATACTTTGAGACTGTCTAAATAAGACTGACAACAAAAGGTCCAAAGCCTTCCTCTTTGGTTCATAAGGTTGCTAATCAGGGGAAAGACAATGGGGTTGTATTGCTAAAAGTTCTCATTTCATGCAGACCTTCAGGTAAGACAGGAGATCTATAAGTCTAAAATTCAGGAACTTCTCTCTTAAGCAGTTCAAGTTACGTAGATACAACTTTAAGGAAATGGAATACTGAAATAAAATGTGTAAAAAGAAGATCAGGGAAAAGAGTAATGAAAATGTTATAACAAATTCAAGTACTCATAAACAGTATTATATTCTTCACTTCAATGCTACTAACACATCACAAATTATACTGATATATAGAATAAGAATTTCATCATAAGTTATTGTCAAATAAGAATCAACGTACAAGTACGTGTCCAGATTAACATTTAATAAACTAGCTTACCTGCCCTTATTCTCTTTTCCTTTCATTTTACTTTCTTGACCTTTTCCTCCTGTAGGATCCCACTCTACACAGGTATCTTCAACTCTCAGGTTCAAATGGGATGATGAGCTATCCAAATTGAAGTTTAGTGCTATCCAAAATAAGATTTCAATTTTTAAAAAATATAGAACATCTCCACATTCTGAAGCACAACTATCACCACATTATTTTCCTACTTAGTTTATTCAATACCATAGATAAGAGAATAAAGTTCAAACTCCTAATGCTAGCTGGCATTTAAAGTCCCCAAAGTTAAGGCTGTAATTTACTAACTCCTATTTTATTTCCCATTATTGTTCTCTACATATCCTGTAGCTCCAGTCAAATACAATGTACTTGCATGGCCTCTGGTGTTTCTGCTATTCCTTCTGCTGGAATCTCCATCAGCACATAATAATCTCAACTTTCTGCTATTAGAATATCAGTTGATTATCAGTTGACTGTTATAACTAAATAGGAAGAGGAGCCGGTGGAATTGAGGATGAAGAAAAAGTGATGTGGTATAAAAAATTACACAGCCTGGCACATACACATTTTCTCTGATGCTCTAATACTTAATAGTTTCATAGTTAAACTCTCAGTAGTTTTGAATTAAAAAGCACAGAGAGGGTGCCTGAGTGGCTCAGTCAGTTAAGCATCCAACTTCAGCTTAGGTCATGATCTCGCGGTTTGTGAGTTCACACCCCGCATCGGGCTCTGTGCTAACAGCTCAGAGCCTGGAGCCTGCTTCAGATTCTGTGTCTCCCTCTCTCTCTGCCCCTCCCTCATTCACACTCTGTCTCTCTCTGTCTCTCTGTCTCTTGAAAATAAACATTAAAAAAAAAAAAAAAAGCACACAGAAATAGGCACAGGAACAAGGAAACCGAGCCAGCTGATAGAGCTAGAGGTGACTTACATGGCAAAGAGATGGGGAAAAGACTACTTAAATGAAAACAAATCAAAATACACGAAAACAAAGTCATGGGGGAAAAAGGCACAGCATAAGGAATATAGTAACTGGGACTGGAATAGCATTACATGGTGACAGATAGTAGCTACATTTGGGGGAACTACAGAGAAGTTGAATCACTATGTTGTACCCCTAAAACTAATGTAACATTGTGCCAACTGTACTCAAATTTTAAAAATAATTTAAAAAATGAAACAAAACTATGTTTTTTAAATTATTTGGTATTTGGGGGAACTATCTATCCTACTCAGAAAACTTACTCAGAATTCCTACTTTAGGAAATCAGTGTAACAAGGTATTATCTTCTCTCTTTGGAAATTGAAGGTAAATCATTAAAATATATTGATTAAGCTGAGTAATGCAGACTCCTCATATTCTAAAATACAATGCCTAGAATCTCTGCCTTAAGCAAGGTATCATATACTACATAGTTACCAACTAATCTGCTTCTCTTAGTTCTACTTTCCTTCAAAAGTTCAAATTTCTGGTAATTACTCATTGAAGTGGTACTTCCTTTACAACCCCATTTCACTTAAGGATATTATTTGATTTAGCCAAAGCTTCAATGTTTCTGTCTATGAAGTATGCATCATCAAACAATAAAATATTCATATAAAAAGCCTAATGTTTACCTAGATTAAAAATTTTTTCCTTCACTGTTCTGTAAAGTACACTTTAATTTCAACTATGCATCTGACCCATTGTTCATTGTCTTTAATTATAAAATAACATTGTAAATACAAATCTACTGACCATACTGCTTCTAATAAATGTACTATATAAGTTACTAGCTTTTCAAAATTTGCATGTAAACAAAAATGAACTTACAGAAAAAAGTGCAGTCTTTCAGTAAAAATGTAAACAAAACTCCTTAATAAGCAGGTTACTAAATAGGCACTTAATAATTACCTCATAGGTAGGTGACTAAAAAGTTAGGATTAAGCAAACTTGAGATCCTATACTACCAAGAACGAAATGCCTTAAGAAAACAGGGTTGGGCTGTGGCGTCTGGGTGCCTCAGTCAGTTAAGCGTCTGACTCCTGATTTCAGCTCAGGTCATGATCTCATGGTTCATGAGTTTGAGGCCCACATTGGGCTCCACGCTGAAAGTGCTGAGCCTGCTTGGAATTCTCTCTCTCTCTCTCTCTCTCTCTCTCTCTCTCTGCCCCTCCCCTATGTGTGCTCATGCACTCTCTCAAAATAAATAAATAAACTAAAAAAAAAAAAGAAAAAAAAAAAAGGTTGGGGCACCTGGCTGGTTCAGTGAGAAGAGCATGAGACTCAATCTTGGGGTCAGAGTTTGAACCCCATGTTGGGTGTAGAGAATACTAAAAAAAAAAAATAATTAATTAATTAAAAAAACAGGGTTAAGGCGCCTGGGTAGCTCAGTCAGTTGAGCATCCAACTTCGGCTCCGGTCATGATCTCACAGCTCATGAGTTCGAGCCCCGCGTCGGGCTATGTGCTGACAGCCCAGATTCCGATTCTGTGTCTCCCTCTCTCTCTGCCCCTAACCCACTCGCATTCTGTCTCTGTCTCTCTCAAAAATAAATAAACATTAAAAAAAAATTAAAAATAAATAAATAAATTTTAAAAATAGCGTTAATTAACCTCTATATTAGCTATTAGGTAATACATGTGAGGGTACCTACTCTGGACAGAAAGAAAAAGTAAATTATAACTCTAAGGTGCTATCAATTCTCAGCCACTTGTTACAATCCTAAGGCTGTTTAAAAAAAAAAAGGTAAGAAAAAAATCCTAAGACTGTTCCCTAATGTTTAATGTGATGAAGAAGGATGGGGTCATGAGTGGCAAGAAAAGGTGTCCCTTCCAAGCTACCTGAGACTAGACTTACTAAATACCACAACATGCAGACAGAAGGCATGGGCTTCCATCCCAGGGGTATAATCTTTAATCTATCTCCTTGCCCCCCCCTTTTTTTTTTTGGACACTATCCCCTTTCTGGGACCTCAATGAAGTCATGGAACTTATCTAAGCTAACAGGGATACTGTGTTGTTTAAAAGAAAAAGACACATCAGTCCTCAAAAGTGAGGTCTCAAACATCAGTCCTGCCTCTCATATCATCTCTGTAATAGAACTAGGAATTAGTTTCCATATCTTTAAAAGTCTGTGAAAAAAAGTACCAAAATATCAAAGTACCATTATGTTTCATGTATTTGTATTGGTAGCTGCTTTCTTGGTACTCTAAAATTACACCATAGCCACTATCATTTGAAACTAGAGAGTAATTTGTGATTAGTATCATATCATTTACCATTAAAAGGAAGGGATAAACCACAGAAAAATTCCGTTAATTAGAACTTCAATTATTCATCATATGTGACAATCCCAATGACAAGAACAGTGCTACATACATTGGAGACAGAAATTAATAATGTTCACTATTTCCCACATCAAGCACCATTAAAAGACAGGATATCAAATTCTGGTAGGCTTCAACTATTTAACTTCCAGCTCTCTCCCTTTTCCTCCAATTCTCTGCTCCATACCTGTATTTCAATGGTTAGTCAAAAAGCACTACAGCAAGCCAAAAAAACTAGCAAGCAATTGTTCAACATGTCATTTTTTTAACATCTACACTTTTCCTCTGGAGCTCTTGCCCTCATTAGTTACCAGTCCAGTGGTATGGAATAACCCTTAGAGAAGCTGTGGTCTATAGCTATTTAAGAGACAAATTTTATTCTGGGTCTCCCTGAAGGTCAGAATTAAATGTTTAGTAGGCCTCAGGGTTGAGTTTCAGTCTATCCCCACCCCAGGGGGTTTACCCAGTGAGAACTCTTAAAAAGACTAAAAGCAACTCTACGAACACCAAGATCAAGAATTTGACTACTAAGATCCAGACCCTGCCAACAGGACCAGCCAGCCCAGCTCCAAGGAAATTTAAAGCCAGCTATTCATTCTCCTGAATCTGTAGAATTTGCATAGAAATGTACAGGTCCAAGTTTGGTGACTAAATATAAAGGGTAAAGGAGAAGAAACAAAAGAAATAAAAAGATACAATACTTCTGAGGAAGAATAATAGTAACAATGCAGTTTTACCTGACAGGGCTCAAAACAGTTCAAGCTGCGTAAAGATTATCTATAACTATACCTTGAAATGGTTAAAATCTCTCAAGAAATCACAGTCACGTATCAGTTTAATAACAAGTAATTCAGAGTAACCATTTCTTGGCTAAGTTATCTATAGTTCTCCAATAAAAACATTAGCTAATCCAAAAAAATTACTCAATTTAGTTTTTTTACCTTTATGATGCAAACATTTTCTTTTGAATTTGTCTTGTCAATAATTTACAGGCTTCACATTTTGCTTTATTCTGATATAGTATTTTTAAACAAAATTTTTTTTAATGTTCATTTATTTTTGAGAGACAGAGAAAGACAGAGCACGAGTGGGTTAGGAGCAGAGAGAGAGGGAGACACAGAATCTGAAGCAGGCTCCAAGCTCTGAGATGTCAGCACAGAGCCCGATGTGGGGCTTGAACTCATGAACTGCGAGATCATGACCTGAGCCGAAGTCAGCACTTGACCAACGGAGCCACCCAGGTGCACCTATTCTGATATAATATTTTTATATCACTTCCAAATCATATCAAACTCTGGCACACAAACCTATTCAAATGCTATGTGAACTGAAGGTCAGTGGAACCCCTAAAGGCCGAAGTACTTCAACAGTGTATAGAATCTGATTCTTGCGGTAAATCCAGTCAATTACCATCTCACAAATGACAAGATCTCTAGCATTATGGCCTTCCAAATGGTAAATACCTCAAAAATGTTCCATGTTGAAATATGTTATTCTAGAGAGTTTTAACTAAATCTGAATTGGTTCCAGGCCCACAGTAAGGGTTGGCACAGAATTTGGAAACAGATTCTTTACACCTTTTCAAGTTAGTTCTAGGGATTGTGGGCAAGTCATTTAACATATGTAAACTTTCTTCATCTGCAAAATGGGTATCAGTAATATTTAAACTACTGATCCCTCAAGATGGTTTTAATGATCAAATGGAAAAGTGTGAGAGTGCTTTGTAAACATTAATAAAATATACAAATGTTAATTTCTACAATAAGGTTTAAGAAAACAGAGAGTACGTGAACTAAACTGAAATGGTACTTCCCCATTATTTTTTTTTTTTTAATTTTTTTTTTTCAACGTTTATTTATTTTTGGGACAGAGAGAGACAGAGCATGAACAGAGAGAGGGAGACACAGAATCGGAAACAGGCTCCAGGCTCTGAGCCATCAGCCCAGAGCCTGATGCGGGGCTCGAACTCAAGGACCGCGAGATCGTGACCTGGCTGAAGTCGGACGCTTAACCGACTGCGCCACCCAGGCGCCCCTATACTTCCCCATTATTGAGCCATAATCCATTCCCTGAGAAATCTGTGGGCAAATCTCACTGATGCCTATGTATTCATACTAGACTGCAATTTGTAAAGCACCCACACCACAGGATCCAATGCCATCACCTCAGTCTATTTTACCTATTTGAATACCATCATAAAAGAAGAACTAATGAAAACCAATAGTATAGTCCTAATTTCCCCATCTTAAAATTCCTACTACTGAGAATTCCAAGTATGTATGTGCATGCACACACCATAGAGAAGAAATGCTACCATACATGAAATGCTTCCTGTCCCAGTCTTGAATAACTTCGGATGTTAAGTTTTGTTTTATGCTGTATAAATATCTACAATCTTACCTTTGGTCTCTAGAGTCACTGGATCAGAATACTCTCCAGCTACAGCTTTGTTACAAGCTCGAACTCTGAAATTCATATACTTTGAATCAAACTTTAAGCCTGAAAAAATGAAAATGGTTTTCAGATATGAAAATTAAAGGGATCTACTCCCAAAGTAGGAGTATGAACCTTCAAACAGACATATTCCCTCTTGAGAACTCTCTCTTTACTCCACAAGAGTATAAATTTATGTTAAAACAGTGGTAATGCCAAAAATAAGAGGAATCATGATTTATTTCTTACTTTCTTCAAAATAAATATAAATAATACAGTTTAATCAATGTTTTTTTCTTTTTTAACCTAGTGATAAAAAGGTATTCTCAAGTTAAAAGTAATGTCTCATTCAAGGAGAAATGACATATTTAAAAAAAAAAATTTTTTAATGTTTTATTTATTTTTGAGAGAGACAGAGCATAAGCGGGGGAGGGGCAAAGAGAGATGGAGACAAAGAATCAGAAGCAGGCTCCAGGCTCTGAGCTGTCAGCACAGAGCCAGACATGGAGCTCGAACTCATGAACTATGAGATCATGACCTAGCCGAAGTCGGACGCTTAACCGACTGAGCCACCCAGGCGCCCCTACAATTTAAAGTAACATACTCAGTTTCTGGAAAGAAGACACCCTAAAGAATTTTAATATTTATGAAACACTGTATTTTTATGTGAAAAATGAATTTAAAGAGAAAGTAAAGCATAGGGATTAACAGTAAAACTCTGAAGTTAGTCACGTCTAGATTAAAATCTTAGTCCGTCGGGTGCCTGGCTGGCTCAATGAGTGGAGCATGCGACTCTGGTTCTCGGAGTTACAACTTTGAGTCCCACACTGGTTGTAGAGATTACTTTAGAAAAATAATAAAATCTTTAAAACTTCAGTCCAAAAAATACTAGCTAAGGGACCATCAACAACTTGACAGAACGAGTTTTTGTATCTGTAAAATAAAAGTGATAAAACCAACCTCATAATTATAAAGATTAAATGAGATGTACTATACTGATTAAATGAGACGTATTATGTAATACACTTCAGCCCAGCTGACAAGTGGTAAGTGCTCAACAATGGTAATGTTACTGCTCATGCATAACAAGTGTTGAACTACTCCGGAAATATATGGCTACTTAAAATAGCCAAAGTCCCCTATACATAGAGACACCTTTTGAAAGAAAAGGCTAACACACAAATTTCTAATACCAAGTCATAGCTCTGTAAGTATTACTGTGAAGATAATCATAAAAAGGTAAAAGCAACAGTATTTATAGAACCACTGAAATGCAGGGGTAGTACGTACACCTAAAAAGTTGACAGCTTTTTTATTGTTAAAAAACCAAGGTTAGGGGTGCCTGGGTGGCTCAGTTGGTTGAGTGTCTGACTTCGGCTCAGGTCATGATCTCACAGTCTGTGAGTTTGAGCCCCGCGTCGGGCTCTGTGCTGACAGTTCGGAGCCTGGAGCCTGCTCTGGATTCTGTGTCTCCCTCTGTCTCTGCCCCTCCCCTGCTCATGCTCTGTCTCGGTCTCAAAAATAAATAAAAACATTTAAAAAAATAAAAAACAAAAGAAAAAAAAACCAAGGTTAAAATTGATGTTATTCTGAAATATTGTTTCCAAAACACTCCTTCATGTTTGTTTTACATACATTGTTTTAACAAACTGAAAATATCAGGAAGGAGTTAAAATGAAAGTTTTCCTGATATTATAAGAGAAATTCACTTCTATAACAAATATAGAAAAAACCTGGCTAAAGAAACTTAATTTCATCTTCTAAAGTAACTCAACGGGAGCCTGGGTAGCTCAGTTGGTTAAGCCTCTGACTCTTGATTCCAGCTCGGGTTTGTGGGTTTGAACATCGCATCACACTCCATGCTAACGGCACAGGCCTGCTTGGGATTCCCTCTCCACCCCTCCCATGAGCTCATGCGTGCTCTCTTGCTCTCTTTGAAAAAGAGAAATACAACTTAAAAAAAATATCTAAAGTAACTCAAAATATTCTTCACAATTACATTTACTTTCTGAGAAAGAAATTCATAAAATGCAGTCATTTTACCTGATAGTGTATATTCAGTACCCTTAATATTATCAATTATCTCCCAGCATCGCTCATCCTTTACACGTGGAAGTCCATCAAAATTAGTTTTCCGATATTCCAGTATAAAATGATCAATTTTATTATCTTCTTCTGGCATTCTCCAAGCCACTGTTACAGAATTGTCAGCCACCAAACACTCTACTGGATCTATCTCTGGAGCTTTAGGAACTGAAAGAAAAATACAGGCTCATTTCTCATTTACTACAGTACTAATCCAATATTCACGTTTGTCATTCAAACTGCTTTCTTCAAGTTGCTTTTGAATGGTTCCATTGAATCAGGCTACAAGAAAGGATACCCTATAAATGCAAAGTAACTATTTTTCCAAGTTCCATTTAAAAATTCGTTTCAAAGTTCTTTCACAGATGTATTCAAGATTTATTAAAATCTTATTTGGCAAAAAGCAATTCGAACATGCTAAGGATAAAGAATCAACAATGACTTGTTACTTCTCAACACATATTTTTTAATCTGTTACTTCAAACAGCTATAGAATATAGATGAAATCACTACTGACAAAATAGAATAACTTGCTTTGAATCCAATGATTATAATAATTTAAGATATTTTCTATGTATTTTTGAAATCTTGTTTATAAAAGAATTGTAGGGGCACCTGGGTGGCTCAGTCAGTTAAGCATCTGACTTCAGTTCAGGTCACGATCTCATGGTTCATGGGTCTGAGGCCCTCATCAGGCTCTGTGCTGACAGCTCAGAGCCTGGAGCCTGCTTCGGATTCTGTGTCTCCCTCTCTCTCTCTCTGACCCTCCCCAACTCACACTCTGTCTCTCTCTCTCTCAAAAATAAACACTAAAAAAAATTTTTTTTAATTAAAAAAAGTAGTATGAATGACAATAGTAATTCTGAAAGGCCAATTTACAGGTAGATATCCTGTAGTATCCTGAAGTATCATTTCTTCTTCTACATCTATGGCTCCTTCTCTCATCTTTTCCTTCTATAAACTTACTTACAACTTCTGACCTGGCCCACACAAGTTAATACGGTAAAACCTTGGCTTGTGAGCATAATTTGTTCCAGGAACATGCTTGTAATCTATAGCACCCGTAGATCAAGGCGAATTTCAAGAATTATTGGCTCAGTTGTGATCATGTGACATTTGGGGTCGCGTACTATTCGTATTGCAAGACATCACTCATTTATCGAGTTAAAATTTATTAGAAATCATTGCTTATTTGCAGAACACTAGCAGAACAAGCTACTCACAATCCAAGGTTTTACTGTACTTCACTTATGCTACCTTTATTAGTTCCATTATAGTTTCATGACTACTAATCTGTCTTTCCAGCTAACCTCCAAAAACTAAAGGTCAGTTCTAACTAGAACCTGTAAGTAAAAAGCACCTGTAAGTAAGTAAAAAAGCACTTGCTCCTTCAATCCACCATGTCCAAACTGTTTTAGCTACCAGCCTAACACCATCACTTGATGTGAGCTAAAAAGAGAATACTAGCCAAAAGGTCCCTAGTTGGCTCTCTCACATATGTGGAAAATAATTTGAGACTCAATTTCAAATGGTTTTGGCTACTGAAATATCCTCATACTAATATTCTAATAAACCAATGTTAACATGTTATTACTGGAAATAAAATGTCATCTGAGCCAATAACCACAACTATACTGGTAATTACAACAGCTAATATGCACTGAGTGTTTACTATGTGCCAGGTACTCTTTTCAAGAGATTTAGAGATTTCAATTCATTTAATCCTTACACAAACCCTAGAAGAATACCATCACATTTTATAGATGAAAAAAATGAAGCAAAGTTAAATAATTTGTTCAAGGTTCACAGCAAGTAAATGGCAGCCAGGATTCAAATCTAAGTCTGGCTCTAAAACTCACTGTTAACTATCACGGTATTATTGCTTCTCTCTGCCAAACTAGCAATAAAAGATATCCCTTTGACGGATTCTTAAAACAGAATTTTTACTACCAGGGAAGTAATTCTCTAAAAGTAAAGACTAGGAAATTTAATTATTCCTTCGCTGATTGAAGAAAAAAATTTCCACATTACACTTCTTTAATATATACATTTCAAAGTTCATTACCAAAAAAACCACCTTACATTATATATCTATATATACTTACCTGGCAAAAACTTCAAAGTTTGCAGCATCTGTCTTTCCTGAGAAAAATCCACCATTAAATGAGTCATGTTGTCACTGACCTTTGGTTTCAAAGAAAGGCGAAAGGCTGAAGCCATTGTTACTCTATGGTAAACAAAAATATACTTTTAAAAATAAAAGAATGGGGAGTATACCATATTTAATTTATAAATGAAAAGACAGAAGTTATTTCACTTTAGTAATATCAGAAACTATAACAAAGGTAACAAAGCTAAAAATAAATTTGTTCTCAGAGTCTTTTGAAAATTAACTAAATAAAAAACTGTAAAATGTTTTTAATTTTAGACATTCAAATATAACTTAACGCAACTTTCCTCCAGCCAGTTTTATAAAATTGTACACAAATAAAAATATCTCAAGAGAAAATATCCCATATAAAATCATCATTAGCAGACTCAACAGGGATCTGAGCCTCTGTACGCTCAATCTCACTGACTTCCTGATGCCAACCTCACCCCTTCTCACGTGCCAAATCACGAACTGCATGCTCTCTTTAGTAGTCACAACTACTCCATGTATCCTCAAATAAGAGTAAAAGTACACTGACCAAATATTGTGCACCTGGCAGCTGCTAAAGATGGGCCACGGATGAGAAAGGAGAGAAGTGAAATCACAATTTTGAAAACCATGTTAGTAGGTGTCGCTGTGATGCATCAAAATCAGCTAAACGGAAGGATATAAGGAGAAACAGCCTTGTGAAACCATATGCCATGGAAATAACAGTCCAATACACATTTATTAGATGAATATGGTATTAAAAACAAAACAAAAAAAGAAAGAAGCCATACCAGACCTCATTTTACACAAAGTATGGGGGAACTGTTCTGTCAATTAAAACTGGAGATTAAAAGAAATTCTTATATTCTATTAATTTGCCATTTTATCTCAAATTTCAATTTTTTATATTACAAGAAGTTTCCACAAGTATAACAAAGTAACACCCCTTATCATCTTTGGTCAAAGAATGATACAAAAGTACTATTCATGGATGATGTCCTGCTAGTACACAATTTGGGAGAAGTAAATAGAGCTGAGGAACAAAGGGAATACTAGGTAGGCCTAGTCATTCAAATCTGCCAAATCTACCCAGAGATACGTGGTATGGGAAGGTATCAAACTTGCTATCTTCAGTTATTTGGGGATAAAAAATGTCAAATGGATGCTGTATTCAGTTAGTTTACTTCATTTTAAAATTAGGAAAGTAGGGGCGCCTGGGTGGCTCAGTCGGTTAACTGTCCGACTTCGGCTCAGGTCGTGATCTCGCGGTCTGTGAGTTCGAGCCCCACGTCGGGCTCTGTGCTGACCGCTCAGAGCCTGGATCCTGTTTCGGATTCTGTGTCTCCCTCTGACCCTCCCCTGTTCATACTCTGTCTCTCTCTGTCTCAAAAATAAATAAACGTTAAAAAATTTTTTTTAACTAGGAAAGTAATTATTTTATTAATAACAATGACAGCTGATCTATTGATCAAGAAGAATGTGCTATAGTGAAATACAATTTATGGGAAAGGGAACTCACTGAATACCAAGCACAATGCTGAATATTTCACACACATTACTTTAAGTTATTGGTTCTCAATACTTAAATTTCAGGTGATATCAATAAAAAGTTAGAAACAAAGGCTCAGTCTTACTTTGTTCTTTTATTTATTTATTTTTGTAGAAAGTGTGCATGTGAGTGGGAAGGGCAGAGGGAGAGAGAGAGAATCTGAAGTGGGATCCATGCCCAGCAAAGAGCCTGAGAGGGGCTCAATCTCGTGACTGTGAGATCATGACATGAGCCAAAATCAAGAATCGGATGCTTAATCGACTGAGCCACCCAGGTGCCCCACTTAGTTTGTTCTTTACTGCCCCAAGTATCTTGTGATTTGAAGACTTCTGAAAGAGCTATATTCAGATAGGTACTTAGTAAATGACTACTGAATCAATAAATGGGTTTGAACCTACTTGGATGCTTCTAAACCTATTTAAATGTTTTTTGAGAACTGTTCAAAAAAAATATCCGAAAGTATTTTAGGGAATTTAAATCTGAAACTTTATCTACAAAACTTGATTTTAATCACTATGGCCTCAAAGAAAAAGAATGTCCCCCAAAAGTACATTAGAAAGGTCTATCAAAACCTAAAAAACAAGAATAACCTTTATTTTCTAGTCAATGAAGATTTCAGTCTCCCTAAATCAACACAGATGTACAACAATGCTATAATCTTTCAAAAGACTGAACAAATTTTTTACTTTTAAGCTGAATAAATTTAGACCATTGTGTCTGAAAGCCCAAACCAACAATCTACAATCCTAGATAATTCTCTACATTACAAGATCCTTGTGATCAGGACTGTTTTAATTCACCTTGATTTTCTTGGACTTCCTATAATACAAGCTGAATATAAGGATCCTTTCCCCTTAGTTTTATTTTTACAAAGACAAAATAACTGCAAAACATATGCATGAGCACTTTCATTTCCTCAAAGTATCTACCTAATTAACGTGACCTACCCTTTCAAGATCCCTTTCTTTCAAGAACCAGAAATCCACAACAAACCTCAACTAATCATCTTACAACATTACTAAAAGCACCCAGAAGTACATACTAGTGATCTGTAAAGTTACAGAGATCTGATGTGTATTATCTTTTCATTTCAGTTGCTAGTTTTAACTGTCACTCCCACTGTTTCTCCTGCATAACCTCTATCACAACAAATGATAAATATTCAATTTCAATTGTATATACTTGATTCCCTGGTCAGGTATGGTACACACTTTTCCTTAAAATGCCACTTCTTCCCTCAGTAGAAACGGTTTTATTTTGACTATATATTTAAATTATTTTTATATCATAAATGGCAATGATGGAATTCTAGAAGCTTGTTTCCTGAGAGAGCACCTAATATCTATATCAGAGAAACCTGGACATTATGAAGTTTTAAAACATTAAGCCCAAGACCCAGAAGTTCTCAGGCAGTGAGTAAAAATTTTGTAGGTAGCCAAAATAAATAATGTATAGACTTTGATCAAAAAAAAAAAAAATGTGCTTTGACAGAGAAAAGGAACCCTGACTGCTGATATCACTCAGAAACTGATGAAATCAAGCCAAGAAGTAGGCTTCGAGGGGCAAAGAAGTTAAGCTTCACTAAAGCTTTGCATTCAGCCATGAAAAATGAGCATTAAATTCTGACAAACATATGTGGACAGAGAAAGAGGTAAGGGGTAAGAAAAGGATTCTTGAAAGCACAGAACCATATAGATTCCTAGGAGAGGAACAAAAGAAGATCTTGCAAGGGCTCTCATAAAAAGTCTTTGGATAGCCAAAAGCTTGATTAGGAAATGACTTCTAATCCAGAAAATCAGAGACCAGGGAAAGACAGAGTGGAGAGTGGAGTAGGTGGCTAAAGAGAATGATCTAGCCACACTGAAAGATGGATTACTCGTACCGAATTCCAGCAGATACAACCCAATTCTACCTTATCCAAAAAACTGACCTACTAGCACCCATTCCTTTGTACAGTCAATACTTCTCACCTTCAAATTCTCATAATCACCTTTCCACAAGCAGGATTGATAAGAATGACCCACGTCTTTAATCACTCCCTGATAGAAAATATACCAAAAATCTATAAAAACTAACATCTGTGCTAAGAGTGCTAAAGACTGGCATGTGACTCTTGCCTCTAGTCAAATAATAGGCCATCAGAAAAACAGAATTGAAGACTTCAGCCAAGATTAACAATAGACACACTGGTTTTCACACAACCCATGATGAATAATTTTGTGAATTATCTGATGAAGAATAAATAATTTAATCTAGGATTCAGAGTGGTGCTTTGAAGAGCTACCCCTTTCAGCAAATTTCACAATCCTCAAAGGAGTAAACCTTAAGTGATAATCTCACTATTCAATGTGTAGTGATTAGCCAGGAAGAGCAAAACCATCCCTTCTGTGGTAACCCAATCCAAAACTGATAGCAGCTCTTTTAGCCCTTTGGTGTATTCATTACAGCCAGTACTACATTACCTTTCTTAATCCTGTCTCTATCAATGAGAAAGACCTCTTAAAACAAAGTCATCATTTTAATTTTCTCTTCCCACACACTAAATAGGAGTGGCATGAGAAACAGAAAGAGATGGCACCAGGAACAGGATGGAATGAGAATACAAAGGTGTTAAACAGGAGAGCAGTGAAGTAGGAGAGCTTTAGCTCTTGAGGACTATTAAAAATGCTATGACTTCTCAGAAAATAAGACATAATTATAAAATTTATGAACAACAAAAAAATACATTCCAGGAAATATGTATTTTTTAATTATCCAAAATGGGTTCCCAACCATTCATAGCTAATTAAAGAACTGTACTAAAACTAACTATATTATACCAGAAATGAAATTCTTTTGGAAGTACATAATTGCCCACAACTAATTTTTTTTAATCTTGCTGATATATTGTTTATTCCAGAAGATATGCAGAAGACATTTTCTTTTTTTATACTTGGATATTAGGTATTTTTATTTTAACCAACGAAAGTCTAGTAAGAAACTGTTCTTGAATTTCATTTCTGACTTCAATATTGACACATATAAAAATGTAGGTTGTATACCATACCTATCCTTGATCTGTCTGGCAGCCTTGAAGCAAATCAGGGAGAAGAGAAAGAAGGCAGTTAGTGTTTTTCATGCAAGTTTCAATGGCAGTGACATGCAAGAAAAGTTAGGATATAAACCCTGGAATAGATTAGTTTCACAGTCATCAAAACATGTATTACAGGAAATCTGTACAGTTCATATCAGCTTGCACAACGTGATGTTAGAATTATAGTAAAAAAAAAAAAATCCAGACCCCATATAAGTCACCTTAAAAGGAGGAAAATTTAACACTTCAAACTAATTCCAGATGACTATAAATGTTTTTCCTTACCTTAAGATTATCAAAGCACACCTCCACTTGCATTCAGTCTGACACTCTTCAACTAGAACAATCAATCTCCTTCATGGGGCACACATTTCTATGCAATCTAATGGTTTTCTTATACATGTCAAATCTGTTCTCCAATTTTTCTTCAGTGATCTTTCACCATTTCATCATGGTTGTTCCAAGTTTTCTCTATATGCCTTCCCTGGGCAAAGACTTTGTATTTTGAGAGCTTGCCTGCTAACATATAAAACTGGGCTGCAGTTCTACAATCCTTTATCCAAAAGAGTAAAGTTGTAATGACAAAAATTCAGACAAGGAGAAACCAGAGAAATACTTGTAGCAATAGGGTCTTTCCCTGAGATGATACAGAAGCTACTAACTAAAACCTACTATGCATGAGATATGTTTGGGTTTTTTTAGTTTTTGTTTTTTTTTTTTGAGAATGCTAACACAAGTTTAGGAAAGAAAGAGCTATCACTTGATGCTATAGAGTATACAGAAAAACAATGAAAAATACACACAAAAACTGCTGTCCCCTTCACATTTACATAGAATGTAATATATTTAACAAAAGTTTTTTTCCCCCACACTGACCACCATAATTAACAATAATACATCCAATGTAAACTATAGCTGTTTTGCTCTACACTCTAATCCTAGGCCTTGCATAACGCCTGGCACATGGCAATACTAACAGTTATTCAATTTAGTTGAACACTAATTTGATGTATATAGCAATGCTTCTGCTGCCTCTCCTCTTCAGTTCTAATACTGTTCTTATTTGGTATTGGTCATTTTTATACCCATCCAAAATATTCTGGTCTGAATATCTTTCTACACAAAAAACCAGAACATTTAGGACATCAGCATATGACACATTACCAGCACTACCAGAATCAACTGTGAGACCTGTATACTAATCATTCTCTTCCCTTTATCAAGGAATTTTAGTCCTGGGGTGCCTGGGTGGCTTATTCAGTTAAACATCCAACTTGGGCTCAGGTCATGATCTCATAGATCATGGATTTGAGCCCTGCGTCGGGCTCTGTGCTGACAGCCTGGAGCCTGGAGCCTGCTTTGGATTCTGTGTCTCCCTCCCTCTCTGTCCCTCCCCTGCTTGTGTTCTGTCTCTCTTTCAAAAATTAATAAACATTTGGGGCGCCTGGGTGGCGCAGTCGGTTAAGCGTCCGACTTCAGCCAGGTCACGATCTCGCACTCGTGAGTTCGAGCCCCGCGTCAGGCTCTGGGCTGATGGCTCGGAGCCTGTTTCTGATTCTGTGTCTCCCTCTCTCTCTCTGCCCCTCCCCCGTTCATGCTCTGTCTCTCTCTGTCCCAAAAATAAATAAACGTTGAAAAAAAAAAATTTAAAAAAAAAAAAAAAAAATTAATAAACATTTAAAAAATTTAAAACCAAAAAGACATTTTAGTCCTTAATAAGTTTCTAAAGAGACTTTCCAAGTCCTGCATTCTGCAGGAAACAACCCAATTAGGTGGCACTGATATGTGTCTCAAGTCATGATACTACCTTGGTATTAGGAACAAGAAATGTTAAGAAAGTCAATTACAATGATTTTTAAAAACCACTGTCATTACAGCTAGAATTACAAACCAAAGATTTTAATATAAATGTCAGAGGAGAGAAAGAGGAGAATCCTCTTGTTTCTTTAAATATGGATAAGTGCCACTACCATTACCCCTAGACTCCCTTTATTTCTTCCTCCAGGTGAGGTGAAAGGACTTAATCTGAGATGAGTTTGAAAGGAGAAACTAGAAATAAGTAGCTCAGTTACTTTTCCTCTTTCTGGCAACTTGCTTGCCTACTGAGAACATATATTCTGTTCTTTGCCTCTATGCAGGAAGTTTGACAGAAACAGGCTCTCTCTCACACACACACAGAACTTGTATTGACTATACCTAGGTGGGCAAGTCTAACTCTAGGATTCAGTATTAGAAAGCTTACTCGTTGATATAAGCCAAATTCTCCAGTATTGTTTTGTTGGTATTTGGTTTATCAGCTTTACTGTCTTCTCTTATTTCCCAACTGGTTTAGAACTTGGTTAGAGAAATGTTACTTACCTGTCACTCTCAAAGAACCCAACAATCTGAAGACAATTACTATCTTTTTTTAAAAAATAAACTAAGATTTTGTTTCATCTTTCAAGAACACTATGCAATATATATGTTTAATTTCCCTACAACAATTTTCTTTAATCTCTATACCCAAAGTGGGGCTCAAACTCACGAGCCTGAGATTAAGATTTGCATGCTCTACTGATGGAGCCAGCCAGGCGCCCTCAATACTGTGTCTTTTAAACTGACCATAGTGATTCAATTTTGTGTCTAGAGTTACTTAATTTAGTAACGGTGCCATTTTTTTAGTGTGTCTGTGCAAGTGCATGCATGTGCACACGCATGTAAAGCTTTCTTGTTATCATTTAATGTACTAGATTACTTGTGGCAAACCAGAAAAGGAATACGTGAAAAGCCAAATAATGTTGGAAAAATTGTCTTGTGTATTTACACATAAACATACCCAGGTGATCAAACTGAAGACTCAGCATTTCCTCTTTCATTTAGGTTCGAATTTAACAGTACATACACTGTGTAAATGCAGAAGGGGTTGAAAAAGTTACTCTGTGTGATAAAAAAGGGGAGAAAGTCTCATATTCTGAAGATACTTCTCTAAAGGGCCCAATTTCAAGAAACATCTTAAATTGGAAAATTGTTTAATTTTTTTCTGGAATTTCTTCTCCCAAAGCAGAAATCTATCCAAAAGACACACATTACTATGCTGTCTGATTCCTCTTTCAAGAGTGATGCATTCTGTCAATTAAACATCTCTGCTTACCAAGTACCAAACGATTTCAGAATTTACCATTGCTCTATCTCTAACACATTTATTTGCATCTACAGAATTCCACTTAGTGAATTATGAACAGGCCTCAGTGAATCTTCAGATTTTGGGGTAATGGCACTGTATATTTTTAGAAAGCCTTCAAGAAGTATTAGCCATATTACCTTGCTCAATACCACTGTTTTCAATTTCAATAACTATTTCTATTTCAATCTTTTATTGAAATCCTTGCCAACACTTCACTTTATTGCCTTCAGATATGGCTCCTTTCTCTCCCAATCTCTTCCTCCACCTCTCAATTAATTGTTTTCAAAATAAATCTTACAATCCTGATCAGTTATAGGAATCTATCACCTGAGACCAAACTTCTTTAAATAGAACTGTAATAAGAGTATAAATAGGAGTAATTGCAAATGGTTCTTCATAATTACCAATTAGATACAAAGAAGTTAAACCAGATCTTTCTCAATCTCTCTTGGTTTTAATCTGCTATAAGTACATACAGAAACTATTTTCTTCCATGAATTTATCAAGCACTCTGAAAGTTAAGATCTTATTGTTTCTGTATTTCTTTTTAATATCCTCATTTTTCTATTTTTATAGGAAGATGTTAGATACAAAGTACCCTAAAATAATTCAACTGTGGAGCAGCTAATTGAATAGTATTTTCTAAACAGTTAAAATGGAAATAAAATAAAAATTTTAGATCTTGCTTATTGTACTCAATGAATCATTTACCCGAAAAGAACAAAATTTGAGATTTTCAAATTTCTTCCACTCAGCAAAAGTTTTGAAATTCATCAGTAAAAAATATGCAGTCTGAGACCAAGGTTTAAGAGATCTGAGTTTCACACCACATGAACCAACAAGTTACTTAACTCGTTTAGGATTCAGTTACCTCATCTATAAGGTGATGAGCACTAAAGTATCTTCGAACCCCAAAAGTTCATCTAAGCCATCTTATTTTCACATAACTTTTAAAAAATTATCCAAATTAAACACTTCAACAATCGAATTCTCTGAAATACAGACTAAAATGAAGAGGCCACTAGGGAAAAGTTAGTTAAAATCAGAACATTAATAAAAAGCAACAAAAATAAGAATACAGTTGACCCTTGAACAACACAGGCTTTGAACTACATGGCCCACTTATATATAGGTTGTTTACAGCATAGTGCTGTAAATGTGTTTTCTTTTCCTTATGATTTTCTTAGTAACATTTTCTTTTCTCTAGCTTACTTTAAGAATTCAGCATATAATACACATAACACACAAAATATACATTAATCAACTATGCTATAGGTATGGGTTCTGGTCAACAGTAGGCTATGAGTAGTTAAGTTTTGGGTGAGTCAAAAGTCACACATGGAGGGGCGCCTGGGTGGCTCAGTCGGTTAAGTGTCCGACTTCGGCTCAGGTCATGATCTCACAGTCCATGAGTTTGAGCCCCGCGTCGGGCTCTGTGCTGACAGCTCAGAGCCTGGAGCCTGCTTCAGATTCTGTGTCTCCCTCTCTCTCTGGCCCTCCCCCGTTCATGCTCTGTCTCTCTCTGTCTCAAAAATAAATAAAACATTAAAAAAAAAGTCATACATGGATTTTAAACTATGTGGAGGTTGGTGCTCATAGCTCCTATCTTGTTTAAGGGCCAACTGTATATCTGTTTCTGAATAACAATAGAGAAAAATACACTCATGCTGTCAAAATGATGAATCTAGCAAAAGCTAGATTTCAAAACTAGCATTTGCCTGACAGGATTTATCTTTATTTTGATTTGCAGTAGAGTCCAGTAGAGTTCCTGGTAACACTCTGAATGCCACACAACACCAAGAAACTTTTCAAGTCTTGTCTATATGTTCATTCACATTGTTTTAGTATAAAACAGATTTTCCCATTAGATTTGGGAAACATAATTTTGTAATGTTTTCTTGAGACAATCTGAAAATGACTAAGGGGCAAACATTTAATACTTTCCCAATACTGTTTATAATATATAATTGAGACTCCTACCCTCACCCCAAAAATACCATATTAAGGAATAACCTGGGAAATGAAAGGGACTCCAAGAAAATGAAAAAGAGATGGCTCCAAAGAATGAAAGAGAAAATGAAAAGAGATGCTATTTTCCTCTAAGCAAAAATACTAGCTTTAAAAAAAAAAAAACAAAACTACTGCACACCAGTTGAAACCATATATTAAAAGTTTTATATTTTCGATACATATCCTTATCTGTTTATAAAAAGAACTAAAATATGATCATTTAAGCCTTTTTCACAAAGCTACAGTAAATAACTTGAAATAAATTTTTAATACAGTACTGCATACATCTGTTCTATGACTAAGCACATAAGACATAAATGCCCAGAAATGAAATAAGGTGAAAAATTACAGTTTGGGCTATTCTATTGAAAAATTTTTTAAAGTAGGCTTCACACCCAGTGTGAAGCCCAATGTAGGGCTTGAACTCACAACCCCTGAGACCAACACCTGAGCTGAGATCAAGAGTCAGATGCTTGACTGACTGAGCCATCCAGGCACCCACAGTTTGGCCATTCTTAACAAATATTTATATTTGTTTTTAAATTGCCTTCATAACTGAAATATTCACGCTTTTGGTAAAGATTCTTTCCTCTCTCAGCATTCCTGACTTCAACCCACAGAAAGCACTTCTGCTAATACTCCTGTTCCCTTGAAAACACACTCAGCTTCTACCCTTCTCCTTATTTGTTCTACCCAGTGGTCAAGGCTGACACCGACTGAACAATATGCCAATGGCGAGTTACTATGAGTCTGAAGTGGGAAATACACAAAATCCATTCTCCCTTTTCGTCTAAGATCAAATGCAGAAGACACTGTTCCCCTTTCACCCCACCCTGTACTTTTTATTCCACTGAAGGTTCCATGTACAGGTACCCATTCCCTCCCTTCTAGTCTAACAAATTGGGTTATGTGTGGCAAGATAATGAACTGGATGGTTAGTGACTTGGAAACTGCCCCACAGACTCAGCTCTTTTCATAAGTAGAATTCAAGTTCCAAATTTAGGGATGGGGGAACAGAAATATTAATTTTGCCAAAGGATCCAAGCAATGCTCTGCAGACCAGCTATTAGCAGAGAAGCCAGGTTTGGTGAGGTTTTGGCTACTTGTCCATCCAGAAATAAAGGAAATGATCCAAATTTCATTTGCTTGTGAGCCTTCTTCATATATTCATATCAAGCAAACCTCTAACAATTAAAAACAGTTAATGAAAATAAAACAAATTTGTAATGCCAAATTTTAAAAAATTAATGAAAGTATGTTCCAATATCCTTTTCCATTTGTGCCATTTTTACTCATTCATTTTCAGATTTTCTAATGCTGGTAAATAGCATAGCTTCATATTCAGGTACTGCTGAGGTACTGCAACATGATCATTTAAATGTTAGTACTTAAAGTACTCTTTTTGAAAATAATGAAGTCTAAAAAGACTCAGGGGCTGGATTTCAGCCTATGATTTTTTGTGCCCACGAGCTATTCAAATTAATCTGATTTAATCACTTTAATATGGGATATTCATAAACAGTATACCTTAAAAGAATTTATTTTCCCAAATATCTAACAATATAGTGCTAGCCCAATAATTAATCTTTTAAGTCATCTTCCCTATTCTGTCAGCAATTAGGTGTTTGAGGCAAGCTTATCTATAGTCCACGCAGCTGATTAGAAAAGTGAACTTGGTTTGTGACTTGGAATCAAACTATTATTTGGATACTATTTGGATGTACTAAGAAAATAATCACAAACAACTCTCAGTTAAGCATTTTTCTTGAACAATAAACTCAGATTTTTAGGTACAAAACAATGACAAATAATTTATTTCATCACATTTCCAATTGGGTTAAGCAATTAAGCAATACTGCACAATGCTGAAAAACCAAAATAATAAAATAAGAAGCAACATGGAACATTAAAAAAATATGTTTAAACCACAATTGGATTTATCAGAACCTTCCCAATTTACAATCATCTGGGAATAAGTTTTAACAAAGTTATGACAAAGGAAAAAAGGAGGAAACAGCAGCCTTTGAGAGCAAGGGGAAAGGACTCAGAAAATAGTGGAAAGAGAAACTTGGAAGAAACAAACTTGATCACAGTTTTCCCAAGCGTCCGTCCCTACTTAAATGCAACTGGGTTCAAGTTGTTTTTGAGTACTTTTGTCTATATTTTACTGTTTTCCTATCTTCTTCCTCACTCTCAGGCTGTTAGTTCTTGCTGCTATGATTATGCTTGTCATTTATAACTACCTCACTCCACTAGAAGGGGACTCTGTTAACAACTAGGAAACTGAAGAAAAAACTAAAAATTTACTAGCGCCATGTATATAATAGTCACCAGATTCTAAGAAACTATCATGAAAAAAGAATATTATTTCCTGCCCATGAACTCTATGACACTAACTTTGATAACTCAGATACTTTTTGCTTTCCGTAAATTTTTTGGCTATGTTCCAGATATTTGAGGTTATCCCATAAACATCCTCTGCAAAGGTGATGTATATATATTTTTAAAGTACTTTAAAGTATGATACATTTCCCTCATAATTCCTTTATATAGCAAGTCCTACCAAATGCAAAGATGAACCTACTTACAATCTACCTCCAAATTCAAGAATTAAGTAATTCACAGATTTACAGCAAAAGAATGTTTGTATTCATTTTATTAGAAGTAATCTATTTTTAAAATTCATTTTCAAAATGCAAGGGATGTAAACCACTAAAATGTTATCTTCTCAAGGAAGTTTTTTCTACCTTCAAATTCAGAGAAAAATCATGAAATTAAAATATTAGATGGACAAAAAATGGATTATAAAACCGTGCTAATGCAGTTTTCACTACATACTCCACAAAGACCAAGAAAATATCAAATTCAAATATCTTATCTTGATAAAATTCCTACATAGTATATATTTTACTAATTATATAGCTCAAGTTCCCACTTTTCTCACACCTTTTTTTAATATATTCTACATCCTTATTCTACATCAAATACAGTGTATTTGACTTGATAACTTGGTAATCATTTAAAAATGACCCAACTTAAAATAAAAATTATAATCTAGAAATCAGAATCTCCTAAATACCAGGATCTAGGTTAAAACATTAACAGTCTTATTATTCTACTGCTTATATTTCATACCAAACATACCCTTCAAGTAAGATCCTACATTTTGGGGGCACCTGGCTGGCTCAGTCGGTTAAGCATCCTACTCTTGATTTCAGCTCAGGCCATGATTTCACAGGTTCGTGAGTTCGAGCCCCACATCAAGCTCCACACTGACAGTGCAGAGCCTGCTTGGGATTCTCTCTCTCCATCTCTCTCTGCCCCTCCCTTGCTCTTGTGTGCGTGCTCTCTCTCTAAATAAATAAATAAACTTAAAAAAAAGAACCTACATCATCATATGTTAACAAAACATTCAAACAATTACACTAAACAGTGGGACATTTAATAACAGATTTAATAACAAATTTCACTAGGTTACAGTGCTCATCTGCATCAAGTGATGTTTTCCCAATCAGCTCATAGAAGGAATACAAAACTAGATTTTGAACAATGTTAATAGCAATATTAATCTTCTTTCCTAAGTCAAAAAATACTTATAACAAAGGTAAAAAACACAAGTACCCTTAAAATAAATAACCAGTAGGGATGTAACTGAAAAAGAAAATAGGGGCGCCTGGGTGGCTCAGTCGGTTAAGCATCCGACTTCAGCTCAGGTAATGATCTCACAGTTCATGAGTTCGAGCCCCGCATAGGGCTCTGTGCTGACAGCTTAGATCCTGGAGCCTGCTTCAAATTCTGTGTCTCCCTCTCTCTCTGCTCTTCCCCCGCTCATGCTCTGTCTCTCTCCTTCAAAGATAAATAAAAACATTAAAAAAAAATTTTTTTTAAAAAGAAAAAGAAAATAACTTGATTCATCTGAATAGAGCATTAAAGAGAAATTAAGTAATTTGTTCTTGACTCCAAAGACACATCTGGGTGTCTGCTTTGGAATACATAAATATACAGCAATTTACTTAAGAAATTCCAAGCCTATTTATTTACTTATTTATTTATTTTTAATTTTTGAGCAAGAGAGAACATGTGAGTGGAAGAGAGGGGCAGAGGGAGAGAGAGAATCCCAAGCAGGCTCCACAATCAGCACAGAGCCCAACATGGGGATCAGTCCCATGACCCTGGGATCATGACCTGAGCTGAAATCAAGAGCTGGATGTCCAACTGATTGAGCCACCCAGGCGCCCTCCATAAAGACTTTTTTAGAATTAGAAATAGCTGAATAAATCCAAAATTGAAAGGGAAAGCACCATTTTTTTTTTTAAACAAAACTTTCCTATTTAAGTGGTTTAGTTTTTTGGCTGGCTTTTTGGTACCTTTGAAAATTCTTCAGGTTCCTTTAGATCTAATGACCGTGTTGCAAATTCTAGTAGTTCTTCTGAGTTCTCCAAGGCATTATTACATTGACTGAGCTGACTCTAAAAAATAATAAAAATAAATCTTTAAAACAAATTTCCTATTTCCATGAGGATCTTAACTGTATATTGTTATAATGAACTTACAATTTGAATAGCAAAAATTGAACAAAAATATTTTAGAGAGGTGTTAAAGCAACATAATCACTAGTCATATATGTAAGAAATTGTAATTATTTTAATACATTGTACTTAACATCTTTCCATAATTTATTCAAAATAGCTTAACTGCATACAGATATAGATATACCCATCATTTAAAAACACAAGAGAAAATAAAGCAGTTATAAAAAGTTGGGGTCAAATTCACTTAAGATTCTTCTCAATCAAGGTAATCAGAAAACTATCAACAATTTAGTTAACTATCAACAATTTAAATTAAAATATCAAAATAATTCATCTGCAGACAGCATCCTCTATAAATGAAGACTAAATTTCTTGATAATATTTAACAATTTAAACTAAAGTTTATTAATTAAGTTAAAGGTACATTCAGTTGAGCATAATTTTAATATTCCATTTATCACATTACTCAAATAATACATACTACCATAAATGATAATTTATAGTTTCCAAAATTGGGTAACACAGGAATCACAAATGGAATTGCCAAGATTTCAAAAAGAATAAAGAGGAACAAAAGATGGTAACTGTTACAGTGATGTGCTCTGTTATGGTGATGTATTAATTTCAAGTCTTTCTTAGTTCTCTTCCATTCTATCATTTGTGGTCTAAAACTAAGCCCAGTCATGAAAAACTATTGTTAGTGATACCTTTAAACAAAGAAACAGATATATTTCTAAGTTTTTAACGTACTCAAGATTTTTCTTCAGAATATTAATATCTATTACTATCTATTCCATATTCAAATCTACTTAGGTTTCCCTTAAGATCAGCACTAAAGATAAACTATGGCTAATTTTCTTAGTTTCTGGATGTGTCATATTTTAACTTTGGAAAAGTAGAATAGTTTTACCATATTTTGGGTTAAAATAGGTTTTCATGTATTATTCTAAGAACCCAACCACAATCTACTAAAAATACTACTCCTTCTAGGAGTAAAACTCTTATGAGTTCCAAAGAATAATTAACAAACCACCATTTGAAATATGTCAATTGTTGGAGAGCTTTATGAAAGCAAAATCACAGGACAAAATGGTAGCTATAAATGGTCTACACAGGATCACTAGGGCAAACTAAGTTAATATAGCTTTAAAGTAAGAAATAACAAAAAGAATAAGGAATATATCTCAAGGAACCATTAAAAGAATCAAATCTGAGGTCAAAGTTTAAGATAAAATATCTTATTCTAAGAAAATGCTATAAATTTGCTTTCAAGTCAAGAGGGAAGTTAAAAAGAGTACAAAGGAATTCAATTTAAAGAGCAATAACTTGTCAGTTATTTAGAGGAATTAATAAAATCTTAATGAAAACAACATACTATCGAGTTTGTGAACCCAAAGGAAAAACAGAGATACTCTACTGTCTCCAACTAAAGAAGGAAATGGCATCAGTAGCCAAGTTGTGATTCTTTTTAATGTTTGTTTTTTAAACTATCCCAATAAACCTTTAATATTTGAATTACCATTAGGCTGATATCACCATAACTTTTCCTTTGAATCATAATACAAAAACATCCTCAAGAATGAACTTCTGTCCACTAAGCTTATATTTCAACAACTCACAGTCTTATTTATAGCGTATTGTCCCCTCAATATCTCTTGATCTCCCCTAGATCACTATTCCTAGGAAACAAAAAATTGCCAAAATTTTTGTGGCATTGAGGAACAGCAAGTATTAAGAGTTACAAAGGATAATCAAGTGTAAGATTAAAAAAAAAGAAAACAATGGAATCTCTGGAAAAAATGAAGATCTCAAGTGATGATACAGGAAGGGAAAAATTGTCTAACATCCTTGTAGTGACCACTTTGAAACAGTACTTGGAATTCTGCTTCTATTTTCTGCAATGTTCTGAATTCTCCATCGTTATTCAACAGCCAGTGATGAATCTGATAGAATACTTGGCAAAAAAATCAGAGTAAAATCATCCCTTTTAAAAAGAGCCCAAATGTAAATTTAATGGAAGACTTCCATGAATCATCAGCTCAGTTGCAAAAAAAAAAAAAAAAAAAATTATCATGTAATTAAGATTCACAAAATCCAAAGTAAACAAAGTTCATCTGAGACTATAAGAAAAAGAGTTTAAATAAATTTATGTAACCCAATTTTCTATTAATGGCAATTTAGTCAACAACTAGAAACAGAAACTTAATAGTTTACAAGAGCAATAAATGCAGCTCGTTCTAAGAACAGCACTGTAGATTTTACGTGTACACACATATATCCAGCTCTGTATATGGCTGTCAGAAAATAAGTTCTGAAATTAAAATATCACACTTCTTTTGGAAGTCTTAAAGACATACTTTATTTATTTATTTATTTTTTTACGTTTATTTATTTTTGAGACAGAGAGAGAGAGAGCATGAACAGGGGAGGGGCAGAGACAGAGGGAGACACAGAATCGGAAGCAGGCTCCAGGCTCTGAGCTGTCAGCAGAGCCCGACGCGGGGCTTGAACTCACGGACCGCGAGATCATGACCTAAGCCAAAGTCGGACGCTCAACCGACCAAGCCACCCAGGCGCCCCTTAAAGACATACTTTAAATCAAACTCCACAATGGATAGAAATTACCCCATTCTGAAAATCTCAAACATCTTGAGTTAATAAAGAACTCTTCTTTTTTTTTTTTTAAAGTTTATTTATGTTTAGAGAGAGAGAAAAAAGAGCAAGTGGGGGAGCGGCAGAGAGGGAGAGAGGGAGAGAGGGAGAGAGAATCCCAAGCAGGCTCCGCACTGTCAGCACAGAGTCTGATGTGGAGCTCAAACTCACGAAACCATGAGACCATGACCAGAACCAAAATCAAGACTTGGACACTTAACCGACTGAGCCACCCAGGCACCCCAAAGAATAACACTTCTAAAAATCAAAACCCACATGCCATGACATAAATGATACAGATCTATCCTCCAAATCGGCACTGACTTGGCTTCAAGACGATTCGAAGACTCTTCCAAACTTTTGAACTTTGATGATCTTAACAACTGACCAAACTCTTAACTGAAATACCCCCTCTTACCTTTATTAATTAAGCTTTTCCTCCCTCAAAGCACTTCAAATCAGTTTCTTTTCTTTTTTAAGTTGATTTATTTATTTTGAGAGACAGCGTTGAGCAGGGGAAGGGCAGAGAGAGGAAGGGAGAATCTCAGGAACCATGAGACCATGACCTGAGTTGAAATGGGAGTCAAATGCTTAACTGACCGAGCCACCCAGGCACCCCAAAAATGAAATACTGTACTCTGAAGTAAACTTAACTAAGGAGGCAAAAGACCTATACATTTAATGCTGTAAAACTACTGCTGAAAGAAATTAAAGCTGATACAAATAAATGGAAAGATATCCCATGATCTCAATTGGAAGACTTAATATTATTAAAGTGTCTATACCACCCAAATCAATCTACAAATTTAATTCAATCCCTATCAAAATTTCATGGCATCTTTTTTGCAGAAATAGAAAAAAAACATGTTAAAATTCACAAGGAATCCCAAGGGACTCCAAAGTGCCAAACAATCCTGAAAAAGAAGAACCAAGCTGGAGACCTCACTCACAGTTTCTGATTTTAAAATTTATTACAAAGCTACAGTAATCAGGACAGTGTGATACTGGCATAGAGACAGACATATAGACCAGAGCCCATACAGAGCCCAGAAAGGATCCCACACATACGCAGTTAAATGATCTTTGATAAGAATGTCAAACCACACAATGAGAAAACCACAGAATCTTTTTAGACAAATGGTGCTGGAAAAACTGGATACTCACATGCAAAAGAATGAACTGAGACCCTTACCTAACACTACATACAAAAATTAACTCGAAATGGATTAAAGAACTTAATTAATACAAGCCCCAAAATTATAAAACTGATAAGAGAAAACACAGAGGAAAAGCTTCATGACACTGAGTCTGCAATGAATTCTTGACTATGACACCAAAAGCAAAAAGAGACAAATGGGACTATACCAAATTTAAAAATTTCTCCATAATAAAGGAAATAACACAGTGAAAAGACAACCTACGGGATAGTAGAAAATAATTACAAATCCTACATCTGACAAAGGGTTAATATCCAGAATATATAAAGAACTCCTACAATTCAACAACAAAAAACAACCCAATTAAAAAATGAGCAGGAGGCCTGAATAAACATTTCTCCAAAGAAGACATACAAATGGGCAACAAGTATATGAAAAGATGCTCAACATCATTAATCATTAGAGATGCAAATCAAAGCTACGATGAGATATCATCTCACATACATTAAGATGGTTACTACTGGAGTGCCTGGGTGACTCAGACGGCTAATTATCCAACATCGGCTTAGGTCATGATCTCGCGGTTCATGAGTTTAAGCCCCGCAAAAGGATCTGTTCTGACAGCTCACAGCCTGGACCTTGCTTCAGAGTCTGTGTTTTCCCCCTTTCTCTACCCCTCCCCTGCTTGCACTCTGTCTCTCTCAAAAAAAATAAAATAAACATTAAAAAAAAATAAAGATGGCTACTACCAAAAAATATTTAAAATATGGATGAATAGGTGATGGTGGTCAAAAGGTACAAATTTCCAGTTATAAAATAAGTCCTGGGAATGTAATGTACAGCACAGTGAATACAATTAATAATATCATATTGCACATTTTGCAACATAGGCCTCAAATTCACAACCCCAAGATCAAGAGCTGCAGGTTCTACCAACTGAGCCAGCCAGGTACCCCTACTGTACTGTATATTTAAACACTGCTAAGAGAGTAGATCTTAAAAGTTCTTATCACAAGAAAAAAAAAGTCTGTAACTATGTGTGGTGATGGCTGTCAGCTAGACTTACTGTGGTGGTCATTTTGCAATATGTATAAATAGCAAATTATTATATTGTACACATAAAACTAATAAAATGTTATAGGTCACATCTCAATTTAAATAATAATGATAGTAATAATAATAACAATAAAATAGAGGTGCGCCTGGATGGTTCAGTCAGTTAAACATCTGACTCTTGATTTCAGGTCATGGTCATGATCTCACAGCTCATGGGATCTTGTCCTGTATTGGGCTCCATTCTGATAGCAAAGCCTACTGGGGATTCTCTCTCTCTGCCCCTCCCCCACTCACCCTCCTTCTTTTTCTCTCTCTCTTTCAAAAATAAATAAAAGCAGTCAAGAAGGTAAATCTTAGGTTTTTAACCACAATTAAGAAAAAACAAGAGGGACGCCTGCCTGGGTGGCTCAGTTGATTAAGCATCTGATTCTTAATTTCACTCAGGTCATGATCTCAGTTTGTGAGTTCAAGCCCCACATCAGGGCTCTGCGCTGACCTCACAGAGACTGCTTCAGATTCTGTGTCTCCCTCTCTCTCTTCCCCTCCCCCACTTGCTCTCTCTCTCTCAAAATTAAGTGACTTTTTTTTTAATGTTTATTTTTTGTTTTTGAGAGAAAGACAGTGAGCAGGGGAGGGGCAGAGAGAGAGAGACAGAGGATTCAGAGAAGTGGGCTCTAACATAAAAGTAGTTATTCACAGAAATTCACTGATTTTTGCTGTCAAGAAATCAAGTACTAAATAGACTTAAATTATTCATATTTAAATATGCTGTATGATCTCACCTGTAACTCTTGTGATTTACGAGCTTGTTCCTGCTTGATACTGTTAATCATACTTTCTTTCACCTCATCCAAAATAGAATATAAACTATCAAATTCTTCATCTAACTCTGAAAGTATGTTAGAAGAATTTTCCTGTTTAATAAACAAAACAATGATTTTACTGAAGAGCTGTCAAACATTTGAAAATACTTATCAGAGAATAGACTCACATTATAAACCATCTCAGCCTAACATCATTTAAACAACAAAATCTAATACTTGACATAGGCTTTAAAAACAGGTAAATCCTAGAAGATGGTTGCTAATGCGGAGAGCACTATCTCAGTTACGCTATGAGTTAAGCAACTTTTTATGAACTAGCCTATACCCTCTTCATCTTTTAAAGCAATGTTTCCACAGGACAATGTGAAAGTTTGTTTTAAGATTGCCACCTTTGTCCAGACCTTTGTCCGGTTCCAAGGCAGACCGTAAGCCAGTGGTTCTTTGTCATGCATCAGAATCATCAATGAAGCATTTTAATGAAATATTCCAGAGATTTTGATTCCGTAACTGAGGAGAAGTTTGAGCATACAGGGATGGGACTAATTTTGTGTAAATCTTAAAATCTTTCAGGTTGTCTACAACAGTGCATTTACATTAAGATATACAGAACTTAAAAGACCAAGCAATTCCTTATTGGATCTTAAGAGATTTATCAAACATTGAATTTTAGGGCTTGAAGCAACCTCAGAAGTCATCTTCTGACTAGAATTTGTAGTCAAACTCCTAAATTTTAGGAATTAAAATACAGAAAGTGATTTGCCCAAAGCCACACAAGTAGTTACCAGTGGCAGAATCAATAAAGCATTTCAAGCCTATTAACTTCCCAGAGTTCCTCATCTTCTCATTAAGCAAGACGCTATTTCAACAATAACTTAAAATATCTGTGAAATCTCTAGATAAGCAATATCCACACTTGCAGTAATTATGAGACAGAAGAAATTATCTTAGGCATTTTTCAACTTAGATGAATCATTCCATTAAGAGAATTGGCACCAGTTAAGAGACCTAATATGTAACAATCCACTGCAATACCATAAACCAAACTTTTGCTTATAATTTTTATAAAAATAAGTTATCATCTCACTAGAGTCTTATCAAAAGTGGTGTTAATCACTTTACTAATTGATTTACAGTGACAAGAACAAGTTGTGGGAAAGAAATGTGCAGTCTGGTAGGCAAAAGACCTAAATCTAATCCCACATTAACCACTCAGTAATCAACATTTGAGTATGTACAGTATGGATTATCTGCCCAAACCTGGGACTGTTTCCTTAAGTATTCATTTTTTTCATTAGGCACTTTACTTTTTAGTTTTATGTTTTACTTTCTTCCAGTTCTATAAGCAGACCTTTTACCATCTACATTTTCCTTCTACTATTTATCATAAAAGAAATGTTTAGCATCCCAGTACTCTGAAGAAATATAATTTGCTCTTAACTGGAATTAGAAAAGACAAATCTATAATGGAAAGAGTCAAAAGTAAGCACTATACTATTCCTTAGCAGCTACAATTCCAGAGTTTTTTTCCTTACTATTTGACCTTTCCATGGAGAATGTAGGAATAGTAAGGAAAGCATTTTTTTATTTATATGCCATTTAAAAACCCTGCTCTCACCTCCTTTAGTTTATAATCTAGAGTTCATGGAGTATATTTATTTATATTGATTTGGCCCAACAATCATTCATTGTGACATATAACAAAACATTTTTTAAACAGTCATACCTGAACTCCTTTTAGTGTTTGATTTAGTGTATCAATAAAGTTCTGAATTTCATCATTTTTATTTGCCAGAGTTGAAATGATCCTTTGTAGAGCTTCCTACGATTAAGATAAACAAACAAAAACACATAACATGATATTTTAATGAAAGAATTATAAATCATAACAATTCTCTAAACAAACCATATATAAGAGGAGCAATGTAAAACTTCAAATTGTTAAATTTCCAAAGGCCTGTAATTACAAAAGATGAGATATGTATTTATACTGTTTTAAAACCTCTTATTTCTAGTGTACAACTTAATCACTACCACACCTTTCATACTAAAAATGATCAATATTATTTAATATCAATGGTATTATTTTAGGTCGTAGGGCCATGGCCAAGGAATAGAACCAAATCCTTAAATGCTGCAAAAACAAATGGAACTTTTTAATACAATATTAGGATATGAGGAATAAAAGCAAAGAGGCAGTAAAATTTGACATTTAATTTATAAAAATAAAAAACATATTTTAGAAATATGAAAGCGATAATAAATTTGCAGCTAAAATTGCAACATTCATTGCAGTGTTTATAGATGTCATAAAACCATAATAAATAAGTAATTTTAGTAACAAATACCTCAGACTTTTTGATAATGCTTCCTACTTAAATAAAACATTTGGTTATTTAATCTTTCATACTCTCTAGATCACGGCTGTACAATAAAATCTTATGCTATGATGAATATGTCCTATACACGTGCTGTCCCATATAGTACTCAATAGCCATATGAAGCTAATGAGCTCTTGAAATGTAGACAGAACTGAGGAACTAAGTTTATCTTTTTTAACTTTAATTATTTTCACTTTTTATAGCTGCATGTGACAAGTACTGTCACACTGGACAGCACAGGTCTAGGTGTTCAGTAACTCTTCATGGGTAGTAACAGCAAACCCAAACAAGGTACTTGTATTCTCAGTAAAAATAAAATGCAAGTACTTTTACTTCATAATCTTTCCAGAAGCACAAGCCTTGTTTCTGTAAGCACCTACAAGTGTAAATATTTTAATAATGCCCTATGAAACTTTGTAATAAAGGTTCTCCTCAAAATATAATCAGATATTGATAAAGGGCTATATATAAAGAGCTCAAGAAATAAACTGATAAAGGGATATTTTATATAAATGTTCATAAAGCATGATAACAGTGAAAAATTAAAAATAATCACAACAGTTATCACTTAATTCTCACAAGAATCCCTGAAATAAGGAGGTATTATAATCATCCCTGAGGCTGCCTAAGGCTCCCTGCTGTATTCACTTACCTATACTATTACTTCCCATCCTCACGGATGGTGGTATTTTAGTATAATAACACAATGAAGTTATGCTATGAAAGAAGATCAACACCAAGAGTTAGCTTTTTATCCTGTTGGTGTTCCTCCCAGAAATGGGTACATATACCAAGATTTGAATACAAAGACAATCAGCAGAGAGGCAGAATGAAGCCAGGACTTGGAGGAGGGGTGGGGACAGGTGTAGGAGTGAGAATGGTAATACAGAGATGTAGAAAAGGAGTGCAGAGGACTTAAGGGTTCCAGTTATTCATCCCAGATAGGTTCCATATATATTTAAAAACAACACAATGGAAGAGTAAAAATGGTTCTGCACAATCACTGGACTGTGTAGAGTAAGCTTCAATTAAGACTGGTCTCTTTCTGGTAAATGGACTGTACCTGCCTCCCCTTTTATCACCCCTAATGGCAGGGCTAAATCCATACTGTACAGATGACAAAATGGAAGTAACTGTTAGTAAGGTAAATATTATGCTCAGTCTGTCTCCAAAGTCCACGCTGTTTACCACTCTAGAACACCGTCTCTCAGTCTAACAAATTTGCCCATCATATGAAATAGCCACACAATAAATTATATATTCTTTTAAAATTTTGGTTTGCTAAGACTCTTCAATGACATATAAAACTGCTAGAATTTCCATAGTAGAGTATCGCTGTTTGAGGTTTATAGCTCTGCCCTCTGCTAAGCATACTCATGAACTTCGAGGTAAAGATTAAGAGTCTTCCAGAAGAGATCTTATCCCATGAAAAGGAGGAGCGAGGATCAATGAATTCAACCCAACAACAAATTTTCATCACCAGGATATATGTGAGTTCAATAAAAACTGAAGGAAATTTCACACAAAAAAACTGTGAAACACTGGTATATATAAAGTCAGACCTAGTTCAGAGCCAAAAAAGAAATCTCCCTAGTACAAAACAGATTTTCAACTTTTATTTTTTGTCTAAGTATAGTAGTAAAGTCTGTATTTAGGGAATTTTGAAGGAAAAATTCTTGGGAGATAGCTGAAGCATAATGCCCCAGGTAGGTAACCTCTAAGCTCCAAGGATTTTAATGAGAAGCCTCCCTACCTTTCTAAAGCTCCCTGCTACTTACTGAATATAGTCAAAGCCATCTAAATGTTCTAATTTTTGTTAAGTTTTCAAGCTAAATCCTTTATACTTTTAAGAGTTAACCAACTACTAAAAGTTAATAGACTCTGTTGTCACAGTGATGTTAGAAGGAAGAATACAGACTTTACCAACTGTAATATTCACTAGAAATATAATGAGGGCCAAATAGTAGTCACAGCAAAAAAAGTAAAACAGGTGAAATTAATTTTAATATTTTACTTAACCAAACTGATCCAAAATATTATTTCAACATGTAATTAAAATTTAATAATTACCGAATTCCTTTTTTCCTTCCTTTTCGGTACTAGATCTTCAAAATGCGACGTGTACTTTATAGTTACAGCACACATCTCAATTCAAATTAGTCACATTTCCAGTGCTCGACAACCATATGGAGCTAGAAGCTACCACACTAGACAACACAGCTTTAGAGGCCTAACCCATCCAAATAGCCCATATATTTCTAAGAGTGGGGATAGGGCAGATCTGCCTAATTTGCAATCAATAATAAAAAAACTTAAAAGCTTTCTGAGTTTTTTTCTTGGAATACTACAATTTCTATATATGCTTACCATACGCCAAATTCTTGAATTATATAATACCCGTACGTGAATATAAGCTAAAATGTTACAACCTGTAACCAGAATTTCACTATTTCTCAGTTTTTATTTATGTAAATATTACCTTTAGAAATGGAAAAGTAATATTATACTATTACCACTCTCAAAAAAAAAAATGGGGCATAAGCAGCTCTTTTTTGGGGATCCTTCTAATACCATAACAAGAGTAATACACTCTTCTCTTCTGTAATACTTAAACTGTTCATTGGTGTTGGCTGGAGAAAAACATCCATGGCAATATTGGCATCTGACAAAAACAAAGCTGCACCTGAAGATACCTGACATGTAAGTTATACAAACTCAAAGAATCATCAGGATAATGCCGGGTTTTTTGTGTATGGTACTGCTCCATACCTCCAGGATAATACCCAGTTAATCTTATGGTAAAGACCAAAAAAAATCTAATGGTAAAGACTATTCCCTTTTAATTTATTAAAAATTCAGCTAATATCAGAAAATGAAAAATGACCTTTCTAAATCTGTATTGGCCCATGAAGTGTTAATAGCAATATTTCTGGAAAGAAATCCTATGATCTGTGTGTTAAAGCTATTCTATATTAATTAGTGGTATTATATATTAATTACCTAAGGCTTTAGAAATATTCTCACAGAAAGTGGTTGGGAAGGGAGAGTCTTTAAAGGCTGATATAGGGGCGCCTGGGTGGCTCAGTGGGTTAAGTGTAGGGCTTTGGCTCAGGTCATGATCTCACGGTTCATGAGTTCGAGCCCCACATCAGTCTCTGTGCCTGGAGCCTGCTTCAGATTCAGTGTCTCCCCCTCTCTCTTCCCCTCCCCCTGTTTGTACACTCTCTCTCTCTCTCTCTCTCTCTCTCTCTCTAAAAAATAAACATTAAAAAATTAAAAAATTATTTTTAAAAAGGGCTGATAAAGTATTTCAGGGAAACATCATCTCATTCTTTGAAGAGAGAATGCTTTATGGCTCACATTTTGCACTTCACTGGGAGTTCTAGTACAGAATGAGAGTCTATCACAGAACTCCTAAAAAAGGGCCTACATCCGGAGAAAGACATCTTACCTTACTGCCAAAGTAGCAAAGACTGAAGTCTGAGATTCTTGGGGGCGGGGTGCAACTCCAATCTCTAGATAGGGAGAGCTTTGGAGCCTTTGCTGTAATATACACCACCGAAATGCTATAAGAGTAGACAAGCCATCTGCAGAAGGCTTTGGAGCCTCAGCATTTAAGGTGACCTGTACTTTAACCACTACCAAATGCATTAGTAAACATGGCTGCAGAAGAAGCAATCATCCAGATGAATAAGATAACCCAAAGCAACCAATGTGACCTTGGTAATAATCTAATACAGATAAAGGGCTGCCTCTACCCTAAGCTTAGAAGAAAAAAAGAGCAGTAACCTGAAAGTTCTTCAAGGATAGGCTGCTAAAGGGCTCCAGAAGCTCTAAAGCTACCTTTCCTTTAATGTGGAAAGGATGAGCAAATGCAAAAGACTATAATCAAGAACTCACATTTAGTATTCTCCTATAGTGGAAGTTCATCAGGAAGGGCTGAAAAATGAATTATCAAGGGGACCAGGGCTTCAACCATTCTGGTCACCACAATAACAATGACTGGCTAGACTAAGGGTGAAGATGGCATGAAGACAGAAAGAACTAAGGAACTTGGAGCTCAGGAGAACTGGAAAACAAATGACAAGCAACCAAACTATTTAAGATAAGTACTACCACAAATACCAACACTTACAAAAATGAAAGGAATAGGATTACATGAACTGAGTTCTGAAACTTAACCCTAGCTTGTGTATTTGACATGAGGCTAAAGTTTTCTCTAGGTAGCAGGCATCAGAGAAGAGGGGTTATATACAGGGTTAGTGTGTGCCTAATATAAGAGGTATGCAATAGGAGGCTGGCTAAATAGGTACCAAATCCAGTAAAAAAAAATTTAAGTGTTTTCTAAATTTGGCAGGCAACATGCTAGGGCAGAATATCTATGTGTTTTGTATTCAGAAACAGAAAGAGAAAAGAATTAAAAGATACCATAATGCTTTGAATTTTCTACCCCACTTTATCCCTCTAGGGCCTCCACAATTAATCAATAGCTTTTATAATGGAGACACAGCAATTGATAAAGAAGTTGAGGAGGAAGCACAAAGCTCCAAACTTCAATGAATTGTGCACAGAGCACCATTAGATACAGAACCTCCCCTCTGAGCTCCAGACTATTTTCATCCAACTGCTTACTCAGAATCCCTACTTGGCTGTCACCCAAGCACTTCAAGATTCAATATATGGGGTGCTTGGGTGGCTTGGTCAGTTAAGCATCCGTCGGACTCTTGATTTCAGCTCAGGTCATGATCTCAAGGTTGTGAGATCGAGACCCACAACAGGCTCCTGGGCTGAGCGCAGAGCCAGTTTGGGATTCTTTCTCTGGCCCTCCCACACACACGCGCATGCTCCTTCTCTCTCAAAGTAAACATTAAAAAAACACTCAATATGTCATAAAGTCCCCCACAAACCTGAGCCCTCTCTAGTGTTCTATCTTTGCAAATGGTGGTACTAGCTACAAAATCAGAAACCTAGGCCAACATAACATCCTCTCCTCTCATTTGTGTTCTACATGTAGTCAGTAAGTTATGTGGATTTTTACCTCCTAAATAGTTCTGTAATCACCACTACTATCTTAGGACAAGTCAATATCATACCCCAACTTATACTTTTACAAAACTTAACTGGCTTCTGATCCATTCTTTCTCCCCAGTAATCAGTTCTATATACTGTAGGTAGAATAATATGATAGCATCACTCTTCCCAGATTTCAATGGCTTCCCACCGGTCCTTGGATAAAACTGAAAATCTTTTAATATGACCTATTAAGATGACCTTACATCATCTGTAAAACCGTGCACGATCTTCCCACTGCCTACCTCTCCTGCTTCAACTCACACCAGACTTCCTCTTCCTTGCTATATACCAGCTGCGGTAGCCTGCTATGAGTTTCTCTAACATGCCTTGTTTCCCACCTGGGAGCCCTCACACCTATCAGTCCCTCTGCCTATAAACACTGTTCTAAAACATACACGTGATCTCTATGTTAAAACAAGTTTCAAAAAGGTATAGAATGAGCTCATTGTGATATATATTGCTTCATTTCTTTTATTATCACACCCTGATGATGGAGAGCAAAGACATCTTTCATCTGCTCTGTGGGACTCTATCAATCTGAAAGGATGCCTACAGGGGTCTCAGATTTTACCTCAGATCTTATCCAGTCTCTCATTACTTTCCAAAATAATTACATTTTGCAAGACTTCAGGTGGCCATGACTAAGAGTTCTAGGTGATATAGATCTGAAGATATCACAGTCATGAGATCAAGCCCCACATCGGGCTCTGCGCTGTCTCCCTCTCTCTCTCTCTCTCTCTTTCTCTCTCTCTGTCCTTCCCCATTCATGCTCGTTCTCTCTCTCAAAATACATAAATAAACCTAGAAAAAAAGAATGTTAAAAAAGTATATATATATAGGAGGTATGTTTCCAAAGGAAGTACGCACAGTCAATCTTAGCCATTATCCTTTGGTCAAGAACCACAATTACCAGATACCAAAACTACTGTATCAGGATTAAGCCTGTCAATTACTTGATTAGGGAAATAGACTAAGGTAAGTGCTATGCTAAAAACAACAAAAAAGGGGGTTTTATACAACCCAGCCAAGTACAACTGCAATCATTTCCATGGAATGAATCAAAACTCTGGGATGTACAAGGCATGAGGTACCCTCTTCAAAGGAGCATAACTTAAAGTTATGCTTATCATCACTATAAATCATGTGAAGCTTCTTATGTGGATCCTGAGAAACTTAACAGAAACCCGTGGGGGAGGGGAAGGAAAAAAAAAAAAAAAGAAGAGGTTAGAGTGGGAGAGAGCCAAAGCATAAGGACTCTTAAAAACTGAGAAGTGAAGGTTGATGGGGGGTGGGAGGGAGGGGTGGGTGGGTGATGGGTATTGAGGAGGGCACCTTTTGGGATGAGCACTGGGTGTTGTATGGAAACCAACTTGACAATAAATTTCATATATTGAAAAAAAAAAAGAAAACTGAAAAAAATAAAATAAATCTTCCAATGGAAAAAATATATATATATATACACACGCACAATATATTTTAGTGAGAATAAAAAAAAAATCATGTGAAGCAAAAGCACAATCAATAGTCTCTGAGCAAAATAATAAATAACACTTCTATACTCTTAAGTGCCTAGCACCATTTTAAGCTCTTTACATATATTAATTCATTTAATCCTCTCAAGAATCCTAAGAAGTAGGACACTATTACTATCACCATTTTCCAATTCAGAAGCTGAGGTATAGAGGTTAAGTAATAGCTTGCCCGGGATCTCAGAGCTAATATGTGGCAGAACCCAGATTCAAATTAAGGCGGTCTCACTCTTGAGTCGGTACTCTTAATTATCACACTGTACTGCCTGAAAGTAAAGATCAGAGGGACATGAAAAGAATACCTAAGGGCACCAAACACACTACGATTTTACTTCAACACTGAAAAAAACTGAAGCTGATCAAAAGCTTGTAACATGTCCCACCCTGCCACATATAAGGGCAACAAAAACAGCTATTCTTACACACAGACATATCATCTTGTAAGTCTGAGAACATGATGACTTTCAACATTTGAAGTGGCAAGGTTCCACTGGTTTTAGCTTAATATATGTGAAGATGACAAATTCAAATGTTGAATCTTAATTTTGCTGCATCCAAAAAAAAACTACCAACTTGGGCTACTTGCTTGGAAACTATTCAGTGTAACAAGCTCCTGAAATTATGATTCAGAAACTTCCTGTTCTTAGAACCAGTGGCAGAAAATCATTATACCCAGGTTTATATGCTAGTCTGAATCTGAGGACCTCAATAACCAAGTAGTCATGAGAACAATTTGATGTAAGAGTTTTCTATCAGCATCTACTCACACCAAGAGAAGATTTCTGATTCAAATTCTACATTAGTTTTCTAGACCATTGAGATACACAAACCTAGAACCACTGCAAATATCACTAGTCGATCTACAATTTAAGAGGGTCAAACTAGTATTATGGCCATTTCAGTAGTATTTACTAAGCACTTTCTATGTGTCAGGCCCTGTGCTAAACTGTTAACATGGCATATCTTTCTAATCATCACAATAGGTTTTTAAAAAGTATCAGTGTTTGCATTTTATAGTTGAAGAAAAGGAAGGTTAAAGGAGTTAAGAAATTTTCTTAGATCACATAGCTATCAAGTGGTAGTCACAATTCAAACCTAGAAGCTGCCTCCAGATCCTATACTTTTACACTACCCTAGGCTGCTTACACTGCCGGGGACGGTACAAAACAAGTATAGCATTCCTGCAATCAGAGAAAAGGGATCAATGAAGTCAGGATACAGCATTTCTGGAACATATCCTGATGCCACCAAGAATGATGGCACTTGCATCATGCCACACCATAGACTTCTCCTTTGAATTAGGTAATAAGAGTTGAAATCCAGAAAGTTCTATCCAGCTGGTAGCTAGACAATCAGAATCTTATCAGCTGACCATAGCTCTGCCAACACAAACAAGAGTATTGTGCTCAGAGGTGATGTGAAGAGGTGAAAAGGGAGATTATATATTGTTGAGAAATTCAGGAATCGATCATCACAAATAACTAACTGATAGAAAGCCATGTCCTCTCTTAACAGCAAAACAGTTAGGAACACTACCTGCTTACAGAGGCAACTGAGGTAATCCAAAGGGGAAAAAAATCTAATAAAAGACCTGATGGAGAATGCTGTCTTTCTGCCCTAAGCCCGACTAGGACAGAAGAGGTACCCCCCCTACAAAGGATTTGAAGAAATATAGTGGAGTCAGAAGCTAAAGAAGCCTTATCCATGTGCAGTGACCTCTGAATTGGCTGTTCCATTCAATGAAGTCTACAAAGCTCATATTCAGCCAAGGAAACCAGAGGTTCCATCACCTAACTGAGGGGAGGTGCAATGGGAATGAAGATAGGAGCACACCTGGGTACTGCTGGTAGTGGTATAAACTAACAACCCTTCTGAAAAAGAGCAACTTGGCAATACATATCAAAGATTTTTAAAAGTATACACACATTGACTCAATAATTCTATTTCTACAAAATTTTTTTTCCATTTCTAAAAAATTTATTCTAAATAAATAATTAAAGGTATAAGCAGAGACTTGGCTACAAGGATGTTCATTTCAGCGTTACTTATAACACTAGAAGGTTGGGACTAACATAAATATACAACAAAGAGCACTGATTAAAAATCAAATAATACAGCCATACAAAAGAATTCTGAATTGTTAAGTGTTGTAGAATGATATTAACATGGTAAAAGATTCATAATATATTAAGTGAAAGGCAACTACAAAGCAGTATTACCACATCATGATACAATAGTCTTTTTAAGGTTCTATATATGTTTAAAAAAAAACTGGAACATAATACATACAAATGTTAAAAGAGGTTATGTCTGGGTAGCAGGATTATGGGTGATTTTCATTTATCTATATTTCCTATTTTCCTACAATAAGCTTGTGTTACTTATATTTATAAAAGTGCACAGATTGGCTGTGCCAACACTTTATTATAAATTAGTACAAAATTAGCTACCAATCAACACATGTCAATAACTAAGACCAGATTCTGTTAGAACGTTGTGGCTGGGAAGAGTGCCAACTGAGGATATAATACATACAAGAAAGATGGAGACAAAATCTACCAACTTGAAAATGTTGCCCACCCTAGGTTGGAGTGGATTATCTATCACCATGGTAAACATTCAATATGTGCTTACTGCATGAATAATCCTGCTTACATTCAGCCAGGCATTGCAAAGAAACATTGTATGGAAATTTAAAAAAAAAAGAAAAAAGAAAAAATCTGCTTCACTATTGACCCTTGAACTGCCTGGGTTGGAATGCACAGGTCCACTTATAAACAGAGTTTTTACAGCTCAGTACTGTAAATATATTTTCCCTTTCTTACAATTTTCTTATCATTTTCTTTTCTCTAGATTACTTTATTGTAAGAATACAGTATATGATACATATACAAAATAGGTGCCAAACAATTGCTTATGTTATCCATAAGGCTTCCGGTTTACTATTTCTATCAACAGCAGGCTATTAGTAGTTATGTTTTGAGGGAATCAAAAGTTATATGCATATTTTCAACTGTTGTGGGAGCATGTTGGTACCCCTAACTCCTGTGTTGTTCAAGGATCTACAGTATTTCCAATTTTTTAGAACTGTCAAGTTCAATGAAAAATAAATATATCTTAATTTTTTTTAATGTTTATTTTTTTTGAAAAAGACAGAGCATGAACCGGGGAGAGGCAGAGAGACAGAGAGAGAGAGACAGACAGAATCCAAAGTAGGCTCTGAGCTGTCAGCACAGAGCCCCACGCGGGGCTCAAAACTCACAAGCTGTGAGACCATGACCTGAGTCAAAGTCGGATGCTCAACCAACTGAGCCACCAGGTGCCCCTGAATATATCTTTTTAAATATAGTGATCATGAGTATGTCAATACGGTCCTTTGAAGAGGGTACCTCATGCCTTATATATCCCAGATTACTTTGATCCATTCCATGGAAATGAATGAGATTGTTTGGCTAGGGTGTATAAAACTCCACGTATACTTTCCTGTTCACAGCTCTACTTTAGAAAGCTAAGACCCTCCATCAAAAAAGAAAAAGAACTGCAGAGAGGGGATTTTATACACATTCACACACACACTCTCTACAGAAAAATAATGATTTTATATGGGGCATTGAGCAAGACCAAGTTCCAGGTTTTTATATAAATTGTGTTCTATACTTTCTGTCAACTGTTTTCACTAGATTTAATTAGCTTCTTTAAAAAAAAAAAAACTATAGGGATTCATTCGTAATAACATCTTGAATTTTAATTAATCATATCACTATTTAAAGGCAAAAAATTCAGGCAAGAAGGGTGGTAATGAACAAAGCTTGGGCTGTGAAGAAAGACCAAGTTTGAATTCAGACTATCACTTGCTAGCTGCGTGACTCTGAACAACTCATTTAGCCTCTGAGTTTGGTTTTCCATTATCTGCGCAACAGGAATAAGAGGTATTGAGAGAATTTAAAGCAATCTAACACGATACTGGATGCAGAACAATATTCAAATTTCATTTCTCTTTCCTTTCTTCAGGAAATATTATTTTTTGACCAAGAAGAAGTAATTTTGGAACATGAGATGGTTGGTTATCTGGATATGGTGGAGGTCTCTGAATCACTAAGGTACAACATGAAGAAAAAAAATAGCAAATACCAGGGTAGAGGAAGAAACTGGGATAAGGAAGCATATATACAGACATACTACTTGCTACCAAATGTCATGCTTTAAAACTCCCCCTACTCAATCTCCCCAATCTAGGTTTGTCCAATCCTGCACACTCAACCCCTCACCTGTCACTACCACTTTCCAAGTGGAAAGTAAAGAATACGCAGGAAAAACTGGGGAAAACCAAACAACTTACAATGTATACTCTTGGCAACATCCTTCCTCTGGGATCCCCTTCCTCTCCACCTTTATTATTCCTACAGCATGTACCTTTCCTAGAAACAGCAATCCCTATGAATATAAACAGATCTCTTGTGCAAAAATTTAACTATCAAATTCTAAGCACCCAGATTCTAGAAAGGTGTAAATGTCTTTTTGTTTCAATGGTTTCTTTGAACATACACATTTAATCAAGTATAGAAACCTTTGGGATTTTATCTTAAAACCACTTAAGGACATAATCAAAAGGTTTGAGTATCAAACAAAGCCACCTATCCATAACACATCCTGTTCGCAAAAGTGTCCCAGAAACTCGATGTAAACAAAATCCCTCTGTTTATTTCTAGGAGATAACACTGTGGTTTTCTGTATCCAACAGTATGCCTTACATACCCAAGGCAATTATGTTTTCTTCCTCTACTCAAACAGAGCATCTGTTGCTAACACAACACTGAAGTCCAAGTTATTTTCACAGACAAAAAAGCAGCTGGTCAAGCTAATCCATCTGCTGACTAGCCACCATCAAGCTTCTGTAAGACTGTCCAGTTAACTTAACCTCTATTGTCAGACTGCATGAGTCAGAACTCCCAGTCCTCTTTCAATTAGGATTTAACAACTCTTCTTTGACACCACCATTTGAAATCACTTATTACAGACATAAAAACAGAAAACATATTTTAAAACTTAAGGACAAAGGTTAAAAATGGTAGATTGGATTAGAAAAAGTTGTACAAATTATCAACAAAAGAAGAAAGTTATTTCGAAGTTGGGATTATGAATTTCATAACAATAGCCAGCAGTACTTACATATGCTAGGCACCAAGGATTTTTAAAAATTAACATGATCCTCACAATAACCCTTTAAGGTAAATACAATTGTTATCTCTATTTTATAGAGGAGGAAATAGAGACACACAGCAAATTTCCCAAGCTCATTCAGCTCAGAGATAGTAGTAGGACTGGAGACCTGGCTCCAAAGACATCCTCCAATAATTTGAAGCCCAAATCCCAATGCCTTACTAACAGGTATATATTCAAGACATCCTCACCATTTTCCTTACAATGACTGAAGTACCATCCCTGTTACTATTTTCATTGTAACATTTTATAATGGGGAAGAAAAATCATGCCAGAAAAATCATGTATATTAAAAAGAAATATACAGTTTAGTTCATTATTAGTTGAGGTATGTGATTCTGCAATAGTTCATGAGGGAAAAAAGCTCAAATTCATAGCACTAAAGTGGTTATAAGCATTAATACCAGATACTTGTTATAAGCAATAAAACAAAGAGTTTTATAAGAATATTATTTGATACCAATAAATGAAATGAAAATCAACACATTTTCTAAAATTAAGAAATTGATTTTCAAAGTTACCACAAGGAACACCTAATTCTCTGCCACCTCTGGGGAAAGTGCACATGGTACTCGTAGGTGCTCAAAAACACCATATGGAATGAGACCAAATAAGTTCAAATTTTAGCCTTCTAGCTAGTGGTATGACCTTGCAGAAGCCACAACTGCCAACTCTTGAGTCCTTGATCCATATTAAAATACTTTCTCAAATTGTTTTATAACACACAGAGTATCTTAGTACTTTGTAAACATTAAAACACTTTTAACACTTTTTCATAATGAATTACTTTATCTGATTTTTACAGTAGCTCTATAAAATATTCTTACATCCACTGCATAAATGAAGAACTAGATTAATCACAGTTAAGTAATTTGCTCCAGAGCACAGAGCTAGTAAATAGCAACATGGAACTCAAGGACTCTAAGTCTCTGCTCTTCCTTTTGCCCTGAACCAACATCCATTCAGCTATCATGTGACTTTTACCTAAAAAGTTAAATAAGGCGTGACATGTTTTACGAATTTAGGCAGAGATGTTTTAAACATACATATTCAAAACACACGAAATGTAATTTTTTACAGATGTCTTACTAATAGTCACGGAAATAAAATTGAGTTTACCCAATTGAGTTTCAAGATGCCTGCAATCAAATCGTGTGCACTTTAGTAAAATACTAGAATAGTCAATGCTTAACACATCACTACACTATTCTCCCGTGTCCCCTGTGCTTCTTTCCCTTGAAAAGGTGAAATCCAGGCAAAATTAGAGAAACCATTGTTCTAATAAGTCTTTCCAGTGCTTTCTATCTAATAATAGAAAAGAATGGCCTCTTGGATATGCCCTTCTTTTTCCCTGCTACATTATTAATAACACTTGTGTTCCCTCCTCTACTGTACTATACTTCAATTACTATCATCTAACAAAGAGAAAAGGGTGGTTACTAATCTATACAGGGATTATGACTGCATATTAATAACTCTAAATGTATTCAAAACATTGGCTATGTTCTCAAAACATTTTTTTTTCTTAATCGAAATTACTAGCTCCTTAACTTGTGCGGAAAGTATATATACAACAGGCCACAACAGCCATAGATAACCGTGACGAGCAACAAACTGGTCGAAGAGGGTGGGACCGCTGCCAACTGTAAGTCTCTTCTCCCAGTTCAACTAATACTAAACACCAAGACCTGCTTCTGAACTGGTCACGAGGAAGGAGGGAGTGGAGGGCGCGGTACTAACCAGATTTGGTTCCTGACCTAAAGCAGCGTGTGCGGTCCCTGTCAGCAGGTAGACCCCGTGCACCTCGATTGGTGCTAAGGCGGGATAAACCCGCGCTCGCACGCGGGGAGGCTCCAGAATCAAAGGGGGCCTAGAGCGCTGCAGAAAATGATTGTGGAATGGGGACAGCTCCCTTCTTCCCCGCAGGAGCCAGGGCCCAGGGCCAAAGGCCAGCTCGGGTCACCGGGCGCGGTCCCCGCAGCCTGGCGGGCGCCGCTTTGCTCCCACCGGGGAACGAGGGAGGGAGGGAGGGCAGCTGCCTAGCCCTCCACGGCCGCAGCCCTGCCTGGCCCAGAGCGCCCACCGCCCACCCGGCCCCGGGCGCCCCGCCCACCCTCTCCCCAACCTCGGCCGCCCAGCGCCTCGTTCTCCCACTTACTTTCTGGGAGTCCATGGCCAGGGGCTATGTCTACTGGGCCCGAAACCGCGTCGAAGAACCTTGCGGCGAGGCGGAGGGAAGTCGGGCAAGCCAACACTGCTACCCGCGGCCGCCCCCTCTCCTCCGCCGCCGCCTCAGCCTCAGCCTCAGACAGAACCGACCCCGCCCGGTCCGCGCCCAGCCCGCGCGCGCGCCGTCGTCGCGCCGCGGTTGCCAGGGTGAAAGGGCGGCCCGCAGGAGGGAGGGAGGATGAGAGACCGGAGCGCCCCGCGCATGCGCGCTGCCGCGGGACGGGATGGTGTGGAAGGTGTCCGATGCTGGGTGGGAGGGGCAAAAACTAGTGGTGCTGCGGGTCCAGTGACCAAGCCTTTCCTTCCTTACCGCATCCTTTTTCTTCCAGGGCTCCCGATCGCTGCAGGCCTTGGATTGGGCCACTGGGCATCCAGCAGCCGGGCCCGTGGGAAAGGCTGGGAAAGGAAAGCTCTGGTCCTTGAGATCAGCCCCCGCTCCATCCTGATGCATCCTGATGCACAGATGCCCACGCATCTAAGCACCCCTGACATTGCCCGCCGCCAAGGAGCAGCCAGGCTAGACCAAACCCACTGTCCAGTGAGAAGGAAAGGGCTGGGGTAAGGGATATCGTGGAAACATGGAGAAGGCCTGAAGGAACGTGGTAGAAACATGGGTAGAGGGTGGGGCCTGGTAGACCTTTCCCAGAGAGCCCTCCTGGGTATCTTGCTGTGTTTTGAGCAAGTCACTCTCCCTGAGCCTATTTCATCTTCCATAAAATAAGAGCAATAATGCTGACTTTGTAGAGCATTGTGAGGATTAAGTAATGTATTTGAAGTGCCCAGGACATAGTTAATGGCCAGTAAATTATAGTTGTCCGTGGGGGGCTAGAACCTGCTCAGTCTGGTCTGAAAAGGACCGGGCAGACTGTAGAAAGCTTGGGGAAGTAGGCCTGAAAATGTTCTTCTCCAAGCAGAAAGGCCTCAGCTTCCATTTTGATGACTCTGGAGAGGCTCAGAAAAGTTCCAACTAGGCAATCACTCACGAGGAATGAACAGAAGGGAAATACATATTGAGTATCTATCGGGTACCATTTCTCTGAACTGAGAATTCAGCAGTGACAAGGCCCTGGTCTCACTTGCAGAGCTTACAATCTAGTATGGGAGGGAGGCCAAAAAAAAATTAATGTGTATATATAGTAAATAAATGTGTGTATATATATGTGTATATGTGTACATATATATACACACACAGTGTTTAGAAGCACTATTAATATATATGTTTATTAACATATATATGTAATTATATATGTTTATATGCACTCAGAATTATGAGGGCTCCATTTTCCATAAGAAGTTCAGGGAAGGCCTCTCTCAGAAGTGATTGTGTAAAGTGAGAGAATGAGTCATACAAAGGTCTGGGAAAAAGCATTATAGATAGAAGGAACAGCGAATACAAAGGCCCTGAGTGGGCATGAGCTCTATATAAGAAACAGTATTTATCCTACAAGGCTATAATTGCCTGTATACAATTATACTCTGTTACTATGACTTCCATGAAGGTCGAAATTTCTTTTACTCATATCTGTATCCCCAGCGCAGGTCTTGCCATCTAGTATGCACTCAATAAATCCTTTTTTTTTTTTTTTTAACTGGACAGACATGTATAAGAAATGGGATGAAGGGCCCAAAAGGGAAAACAAGGACTTGGCTCAAGCTAGGTGGGTAGTGCTTAAAGGCCAGGGTCCAGGGAGGGCCTGTGTGAACAATTTTGCTCCTGCAGCTAAAAGGACAAATGGTGTGCAAACTTGCAGAGAGATGCTCCCTCTCTCTTTTTTTTTTAATGTTTATTTATTTTTGACAGAGAGAGAGAGAGAGACGGAGCATGAGCAGGGGGAGGGGCAGAGAGAGAGGGAGACAGAATTCAAAGCAGGCTCCAGGCTCTGAGCTGTCAGCACAGAGCCCGACGCGGGGCTCGAACTCACAGACCGCGAGATCATGACCTGAGCCGAAGTCGGACACTCAACTGACTGAGCGACCCAGGCGCCCCGAGATGCTCCCTCTCTTGGTATCAGGGGAAAGATGCCTCCTATCCAAGTTGGCCAATTCCATGAGGATCAGTGAGAGCAGCCAAGCACCCAGCGTCTAGTGCATGAAGGCTGTTCTCCGCACTGCGGACTCAGTGTAGTGAGTCAGTTTCCCATGAGGGAGAAATGCAGCCTAGGGATCGGACAACATTAGTGGTCAAACCGCCCCACTGTGAGCTCCCTAGCCATGACCCTGCCTTCTACTGTGGGACGCATCATTAAGGGGGAAAAAAAAACACAGCATTTAGTGCTGTTCCCAGTTCTCTTGCTGTAAGGACTTAACTTCGGAGAGCAACTCCTGGGCACTTTATGACTGATGGGTATAACCACAGAAGGAGACAGAAAGAGGCTTTGGAGACAGCAAGTCACAGCTGAAATGTGATTGCCAGAATTCTGTCACAGGTCATATCCCAGGAGCTCACTCCTGGCTCCTTGCCTCCTCAGTCCCCGAGTTCTTTCCCTGCAGCCCAGCGAGGAGCCTGCAGCTTTTGTCAAGAGTTCTGCCCCATTTGACTCCTGCCCTTGCCAGATCTCGTTTCCTTTAGGCAGTCTGGCTTCCCTGCCCAGCTCACCCGGGCCTTCTGCCTGCCCTTGTTCCTGTCCCTTCTGGCTGTGACTTCTATCTTCCCCAACCTATGCAGGCTCTCTGGCAGCAGTACTCACCTGGCGGGGCACTGAGTCTGCACCCCCACTGCTTCTGGCCTATGGGCAAGTCCTCTGCCTTTTCTGAACTTACCTTTTCACAGCCAAGTCAGCTGGGAAATTTTCAAAAGTAGCTTTACTAATAAAGTAAAGCTGCTGTTCTCAAGTGTAATCCCCAGACCAGCTGTATCAGCACCACCTGGTAGCTTGTCAGAAGGGCAAATTCTCAGCCTTCATCCCCAGACTAACTTAATCAGAAACTCTGGCATGAGGGTCCAGAGATCTGTGTTTTAACAAGTCCTCCAGGTGATTGATGCATACTAACGCTTGAGAACCATTGAACTAAGAGAAAGCAAATTGTTAAAAAAAAAAAAAAAAAAAAAAAAAAAAGGAAAAACTACAGAGGGATAAAACAGATGACGTTTTTTTTTTAATTTTTTTTCAACGTTTTTTATTTATTTTTGGGACAGAGCGAGACAGAGCATGAACAGGGGAGGGACAGAGAGAGAGGGAGACACAGAATCGGAAACAGGCTCCAGGCTCCGAGCCATCAGCCCAGAGCCTGACGCGGGGCTCGAACTCACGGACCGCGAGATCGTGACCTGGCTGAAGTCGGACGCTTAACCGACTGCGCCACCCAGGCGCCCCAGAGATGACGTTTTTTAACCCTTATGTTTCAATTCTGAGATAGCATATCTAGTTGTAGGCATTTACTGAGGTCCCTGGGCCTCCAGGAATGCCTTTCTGAGGAAACATCGAATTAGAATAACCTCAGGACTGGCCCTACTGATGTGAAGTGTCTGGCAAACTTGTCTCTTCCAGAACAGGTTCTCTACCTCCTCTTGCCGGGCGTTACCCCTGTAGCCCTGAGTACCCTCATGAGTTCTGGGATTCCCCCATCTCTTGGGAGAGAAAGCTACTTCCCTTAAGTGGTGCCAACAGTGTTCCCCTTTGGGAGTCAGTATAGGGCCCGGCCTGGACTCAGCAAATCTGAATTTAAATCCTGACACTACCGCCTACCAGCTGTGTAGCCTTCAGTGAGTCTTTTAAACCAGGATAAGCCTCAATTTCCTCATCTGTAACATCATGATCATAATAGTAGTAATTCCCAGTTACGGTTGTTGTGGGGAATCAAAGGAGATTACATATGCAAAGTGCCTGGTTTAGTCTACATGTAACAAATGTGTGGCTGTTACTATTATTACTCCCTTGTACATCATATCCTTCTGTGCCACCCTTGGATGGCTTTTTCCCCCTTGGTCTTTGGGGCCTTAGAAGCCCTATTTTCACCCCTAACTCTCATTTTCATTGTTATCCTAGCTTTTCTGAAGCATAATCACAGTCCACATGCTGCTCTTTGTTGAAGCACCAAATCTCTAACCATGTCTCTCTCCCTGTTCATATCTGGCCTACGTCTTAGCATACACCACCAAACCCAGGAAAACCCTGAGTTTGCTCTAAGCCTCAGTTTCTTCAATTATGAAAGAGGAATCATAACAGTACCACCTGCAAGGGTTTTTGAGTTGATTCACTGAGATAATTCGTGTTCAATGTTTAGCGGCATCTGTCATGTAGTAAGTATTCAAAAAATATTAGCTATCATCTCTTCCCAATCATAGAAACCTAATTCTTTTTTCCTCTGCCTCCTTCTGACTAAAAACAAACTCAACCCAAAGTCCTAGACCCCCTTGAACTCCAGAGTGCAAATTTCTGATCCTAGGAACTCACTATAGACATTTACGTTCTCATAGGAGCGAAAGGATGATTCCGTTCTGATGTGAGCTGGCACTGTATGAAGTGGTCTAGCTCCATATTTGGAGAGCTCTAAGCAAAGTGGGAAGCAATCAGTAGACACAAACATGAGAAAGGGCCTGGAAACCACGTGAGAAGGGACACAATCGAGGATTTCGTCTGGAAAGGAAAATTTCTCATGTCAGAGGGGACATGATCTTTTACCTCAAAACTCTCTAGAGCTGTTGTATGTAAGAGGGGGCTGACTTATTCTCTAGCATCCCACAGACAGAATTAGACCCAGTTAGTGTAAGCTACAGGAAGATAGATTTCCCATCAACAAAAAGTCCAACTTTCTAACAGCCATACAGAGCTGGAATGGACTTTGGTGGTGAGGCCCCCATCAGTGGAAGTATCCAAGCAGGGGCTAGGCATTTGCCTAGGGGGATCAGGCAGTGAAAGGGTAGATGGCAGAGATAACTTTTAACATCTTTCTGAACCCTGAGGCTATGTCATTCTGCAAACTAGAGGCCAATAACTATTCATTCCCTCTCTGACTCAGCTTTGCAATTGTACTCACCTCTGGAATGCGATCTGAATCTCTTCTCCCCACCCCCACTCTCATAAGCTCCATTGCAAGAGGCCCCTCTCCTTCCCGGGATAGGGCATGCCAGGAGCAGTTAACTAAACTGTAGCCATTATGATGTTTCTATGTCACAATACCTTCTCTATGCATGATGGCTTGCTTTATACTAGGCACTGGAGACACTGAAATGAGTGAGGACTGGAAGACACGGGTGTTTCCATCACCTCCTGCCTTAGCTCTCAAAATGCCTCTGGACTCATCTAGTTCAGAGAATGACCAAGGACAAAGCAAATTTATCTGTCTGTTGATCTCTTCATTGTAAAAGGATGCTGCCCACCCCACCCCCCATCCCCAGGTCTCTCCAACACAGAGTAACTGGCTCCCTGTTTCTAGTGAGAACATTACTCAGCAGCCCTTCTTCCTCTGCATATACTCTGAGAATGATGTGGGGCAGTTTGAATGAATGAGTGAATGAGACTAGGGAGATAAAGGGCCCACAGTGAATTGACCACACTTCTGTTTCATCGACCAAGCACCCAGATGCTGATACCAGACTGTCTGAATTCAAAGGCCAAGTCTACCACTTACCAGTTGTGTTGCCTTGGGTGATTTGGTAACCTCTCTCTACCTCAACGTTCTTATTTGTAAAATGAGAGTATTAACAATACCCACTTGAAAGTGTTGTCATGAAGATAAATGACAATGTGTGTAAAGTGCTTACTTAGAATAATGCCTAATTACTGGGAAGTACAAAATATATGGTAGTTATCAATTTATTATTATCCAAAATAAACCATTCTCCTGACCACAGCACCGGGAAATAATGGTGTCTGTGAGTCCTTTGATACTGTGGTGCTGTCGTTGTCCAGATCAGATGGCACTACATCAGCACTTCCTAGGAAATAAGTCTTTTGAATCCAACTCTCATTCTTTTTTTTAAATTTTTTTTTACATTTATTTATTTTTGAGAGACAGAGACAGACAGAGCACAAGTGGGCGAGGGGCAGAGAGAGAGGGAGACACAAATCCGAAGCAGACTCCAGGCTCCGAGCCGTCACAACAGAGCCCGATGCGGGGCTCGAACTCACGAACTGTGAGATCATGACCTGAGCTGAAGTCAGACGCTCAACCGACTGAGCCACCCAGGCGCCCCAATCCATCTCTCCGTCTGAAGGGCAATCCGAACTTTTCCCTAGCAATCACAGTTTGAAAAGGGAAGGAGACACAACTGAAGCTGGAATGAGGAACTTAAGACAAGTCATGAAAGGAAGATAGGACCCTTTCCAAGCCAAGGAAACAGCCTAAGCGAAGGTGGGAAATGAAGAGAACAACTCCAGGAGATAAGATATGAAATGAATGGAAATAGGAACCCCCAATGCCTTAATACCAGCCAAGTATTAGGAAAACATTGGAGCATATGAGAGATGGAATATTCCACTTGGGGCGCCTAGGTGGCTCAATTAAGTGTCCAAATTTGGCTCAGGTCATGATCTCAACGTTAGTGAGTTCAAGCCCCATGTCAGGCTCTGTGCTGACAGCTCACAGCCTGGAGCCTGCTTCAGATTCTGTGTCTCCTTCTCTCTCTGCCCCTCCCCTGCTTGCACTCTGTTTCTCTCTGTCTCTCAAAAATAAATAAACATTAAAAAAATTTTTTTAAAGACATGGAATATTCTGCAGCATGAAAAATTATCTTTATTAAAAATACACAGCAATATGGAGAAAGGTTTTTTTTATTTTTAAGGCTTGTTTATCTATTTTTGATGGGGGAAGGGTCAGAGAGAGAGGATCCCAGGCAGGCCCCACACTGTCAGTGTGGAGTAGGACATCAGGCTTGAACTCACAAACCGTGAGATCATGACCTGAGCCGAAATCAAGAGTCGGACACTCAACTGATGGAGCCACCCAGGCACTCCTGGGGAAAAGCTTATATTACAACTTAAAAACAAAACAGAAGTTTTAGCTAGAGTATTTTTTCAAAATATAAATGGGTAATGTCTACTGTTATAAAGTAGACACCTTTATAAATTTTCCTTTTGTTTATAAGTTTTAGCTTAGGTGCAGTGCCATCATATAGGAAAGCTCAGCCTGGTTTCCTGTTATCAAATACTTTCACATGTTTACTTTTCTGCTTACATAAAAGTACATTAAAGGGTGGGGGATGGGTGAAATAGGTGATGGGGATTAAAGAGTACACTTATGATGAGCACTGAATGATGTATAGAATTGTTGAAACACTATATTGTATACCTAAAACTAATATAACACTGTATGTTAATTATACTGGAATTAACATTAAAAACTAAAAAAAGGTGAATCAAAGGCAAATAAATTGGCTTTGAAATATAAACTCACATTTGGCATGACTTCCTCATGATTAAAAAAAAAAACAAAAGAGGAGGGTGGAAAGAGAGATTAGTAGGGGTCAGATTGTTATGGTCTCTAAATTCCAGGCTGGGGTGTTGGGATTTGAGCATGTTGCAAGTGGGAAGCCACTTAGAAGTTTATGAGCAAAGGGTTATTTTAGGAAACTTGATTTGGCAGGAGGAATAGGAAGGACATGAGTGGGATGTGTCTGGGGTGAGGAGTTGACTGGGGACCCGCAGGCCAGACCTCTGCCTTCTACTCCCTGCCCCTTAACCTTCCCAGGTTAGATTCCCCCAAACCCCCACCCCCACCCCTGCTCCCATCCCCCACTCTGCCACCACCACCACCACCACCACCACCATTAGAATATAATGATTAGCTCAGCATTACAAACTTTGAAGTCATTTTTCAGTCCAATGGGAAAAATAATAAATTGGCCTTAATGAAAACTGTTGGCTTTCTTCCTAAATCAGCTAAAACAGGGATCAATATTTTAGGCTTTTCAGGCCATACAATCTCTGCCACAACTATGCAACTATGCCATTGTAGAGAGAGCAGTCATAGACAATACATACAGGATTGGAGATGGCTGTGTTCCCATAAAACTTTATTTACAAAAACAGGCTGGGAGCTGGATCTGACACACAGGCCACAGTTTATCAACCTTTAATTCAAAAGAACATGGTGTTCTTTTAGTGTCTCTAAAGCCTCCCTGACCCTCCCTCTCAGACACTTCCCATACACATATGCTACCATCCTCACGTCTATTTTTTTTAAGTTTATTTATTTATTTTGAGAAAGAGAGAGAGAGAGAGAGAGAGAGAGAAAGCAGTGTAGGGGCAGAGAGAGAGAGGCAGAGAGAGAGAGGGAGAGAATCTCAAGCAGGCTCCAAGCTATCAGCACAGAGCTCCACGCAGAGCTCGAAGTCACCAACTGTGACATGACCTGAGCCGAAATCAAGAGTCGGACGCTTAAACTACTGAACCCCCCAGGTGTTGTCCCCACCCCTCACCACCTCTATTTATAAGAGGAATACCAGTGATGATATGATGGGCTAATCATCCCTGCAGCAGTGATAGGCAAAGCAATGTGTTAAAGTGAAGAGCCTTTGTATCTAGATCTAGATTTGAGCCCCGATTCTGCCAACTGTGTGATCTTACACACAGTGCACAACCTCTCTGAGCCTCTTCTTCCTCGTGGGCAAAACGGAGACAGTAGGTGCAACCTTATAGGATTTTTGTGAAGATTAAATGTTTTAAAGCATCCAGCTTAATGATTGGCATGAAACAGGCATTCAATAAATAGTTAGGAACCCACGCTGGCTCTATAAATAGCCTGAATGAAGAGAATTCCATTGTGGATCCAGCCTTCAGGCCAGCAGTGGCACTGGAGAGAGAAGCAGCAGAGGTCACACAAACATACATGAGGCCAGATAAGAAGGCAACACTAAATTTGAAGACATTGCTTCAAGACAGATTTGTATCAAATACTTCTGATGAATCATTTATTAGGCAGCCCCACTGTACCAAATCCCCTTTGCTGTTGGTTCGGGAACATGGTCGCACACTTCCATTGAGGTAATAAGATCCTGCTCTTCATCCACAGAGTCTCAACAGCTGGTGAGTGGGAGATCCTCGTGTAAACAGCCTTTTCTGAGTTCATTCTTCCGGGCTCATGGGACCAGTCACCTTCGCTTCAGCTGCAAAATAAACACATCAAGAAAATGAATGCTTCTCTCCTAGGGGAACAGGACACAATGAGAATCAATCAATAACAAGAAATAGCATGGGATCATCTGTAGAGAAGACACTGTGAAATGTAAGAAGGCTAAATACACACACACACGCACACACACACACACACACGCACAAGCACGTAGATTAACAAATAAGAAAGGTGTCTGAGAGCCTGGGTTCAAATCTTGATTTTATACCCTTATCAGCTATATATTTATGATCAAGCTATTTGATTCCCATGCCTACACTTCCCCACGTACAAAATGAAGACAGTCACGGTATGTTCCTTTACGGCTGTTGTGAGGATTAAATGCATTAATAAATACAAAGTGCTCAGAACAGTGCCTGACCTAATGAACGTCCGGTTAGTATCCACCAATGCTGGTATCAGCATTTTTCTTTGAGAAGGATGTTTTCAGAATAGCTGAACCACAGAATAAAAAAAAAAAAAAAACCCAAACAAACCACATAATGAATCAAATTCAAAAGTAATCTGAAAAATCTGAATCTGTGGTTTTCTCAATGACTCAAACCTGAAATTCAAATGAGGCTTTAGATTTTTCACTCCCATGACTCAGCAGTAGGACAGGTCAAACCAGGATAATGGGTGTTCCCATAGTTCAGTTCAATTCAGGAAACAATGACTGAGTAAATGTACCAAACTTGACAACTATACCGTGGTTTTATAAAAGGATATCCTTATTCTTAGGAAACACACAAGGAAGTCATTAGGACTAAGGGGCCATGATATATGTGAATAATTCTCACATGGCTCAAAAATATTGGGTATATCTATAGATAGATAGATAGATAGATAGATACACACACACACACACACACACACACACACACACATACAGAGAGAGATGTATAACAATAGGTGTAACAAGAGTCTTTGGTGTCCTATGTACTATTCTTATCCTTGCAGCTTTTCTATAAGCTTGAAATGTTTTCCAAATAAAAAGCTTTTTAAAACCCATTAGGATGGGTTAAAAATAGAAAAGAAATGTTAACTCCAGCTCTACTATCAAACAAGCACAGGTCTGCCGAAAGGACAAGCAGAGGTGATAAGATACAGTCCTGACAAGACACCAGGAGAGCTTGGACTTGAATAAGGGGACATGAAGTAGTTCTAAGATTCAAATGTTCAGGAAAGTCAGGCTAGGACCCCCCTGATACATGTCTCCCCAGTAAGCTCTGCTTGTCCCCAGGTGCCTAAAACAGGTTGTATGTGGCACTAAGAATACCATTGATGGCCAACAGACACATGAAAAGATGCTCAACATCACTCATCATCAGGGAAATACAAATAAAACCACAATGAGATACCACCTCACACTGGTCAGAGTGACTAAAATTAAGAACTCAGGAAACAACAGATGCTGGAGAGGATTTGGAGAAACGGGAACCCTCTTGCACTGTTGGTGGGAATGCAAATTGGTGCAGCCACTCTGGAAAACAGTGTGGAGGTTCCTCAAAATATTAAAAATAGAATTGCCCTATGACCCAGCAGTAGCACTACTAGGAATTTATCCAAAGGATACAGGGGTGTTGATTCATAGGGGCACATGTACCCCAATGTTTATAGCAGTGCTTTCAACAATAGCCAAATTCTGGAAAGAGCCCAAATGTCCATCAACTGATGAATGGATAAAGAAGATATGGTTTATATATACAATGGAATACTACTTGTCAATGAGAAAGAATGAAATCCTGCCGTTTGCAACAATGTAGATGGAACTGGAGGGTATTATGCTAAGTGAAATAAGTCATTCAGGAAAAGACAGATATCATGTTTTCATTCATATGTGGAACTTGAGAAACTTAACCAAAGTCCATGGGGGAAGGGAAGGGGAAAAAATAGTTTCCAACAGAGAGAGAGGGAGGGCAGGGGAGAAGGGAGAATGGGAGATGGGCACTGAGGAGGGCACTTGTTGGGAAGAGCACTGGGTGTTGTATGTAAGTGATGAGTCGGGGGGAATCTACCCCCCAAAACCAAGATCACACTGCATACACTGTATGTTAACTAACTTGACAATAAATTATATTAAATAAATAAATAAATAAATAAATAAATAAAGTAAAATAAAGTGGGGGGGGGGGCGGGGAAGAATACCATTGCTTGAAACCCTTGCCCTCCTTGCCCTGAGTTTCGTTTTAGAGCTTTGGTCTTGAGACTTTTGTCTCACACGCCAGTTACTGCCTTTTTGCTGATCCCCTGTCGCAGATTCCTCCTCATCTGCAGCCCATTTTGCACTGTTGGCTGAATAAATCCTTAAGTCAATCCTCTCACTACCTCAAGTCCCTCACTCAAGAAATTACAATGCTTTCCAATTTTCCACAACACCTTTTCTAAACTTTGCTGTCTCATCAGTTCCATGTTTTATGATTTTACATATTTTCATTTGCAGTTTCAACTTTCATGATTTTTTTTTCTTGTGATTGAAAATAACAGAGCCTATTAGTCTGACATTTGATAGTGGTTGATGTTTAGTTACGGTCTTGTGGTCTGAATACTTGGCTCAGGCCAGTCGTAATTTGTCTGAGATTGAGTTCTTTCTTCCTATTTTTTAAATTTAAATTTACTTTTTAATTTTAGAATAGTTTCAGGTTGGGGTGCCTGGGTGGCTCAGTCGCTAAAGCATCTGACTCTTGACTTCTGACTCATATTTTCCCCACCAGGAGTGGGGAATTTCTCTCTCTTAGGGAAGAGAAATAATATCCCTTTGTAGAAGAGTTTCTTAGATGGCAACTGAACTTACATACAGTATCCTTTAGAATCCTACTATCAAATAGTATCCTACTAGCAAAGGGTTAATAGTTACAAAGACTTCAGAAAATAAACATATTTACCAGCAACTCTTTCCAAATGAAATGCTTGGCACAGAATTTTAAACAGCCAACATAGGATTTTTACCAGTTCTATTTTTAAAAATTTTTGATGTTTCCATATCTGTTTGAAAACCCAATATAAAAGTAAAGTGAATTTTTAAAAAAGAAAAATTCGCTCATAATTTCCCCATTGTAGCATACCTATTTCAGGTTTATGACTTCCCTTTTGTCTTCGGCCAACCCTGTGTTCTTTTCACCTCACATTATATTATAAACATTTCCTATGTCCCTGATATTCATGTATATTTTTAAAGGTTACATAATAGTGTATAAACATTTCCCTAATGTGCTTTATGAGGGCAAAGGCTTTTGTCTGTTTTCACCACTGTACCCTCAGCATTCAAAACAGTGCTGGCAAAAAGGAGGCACTAGGTACATACTCGTTGAAAAAAAGGGAATTTAGATGGTTTCAAATTTTACTCTCATTTTCATTTTTATCATCCTACTTGCTTCTGACTTAGTTTTTTCTCACTCTATCTCCTTGAAATAAAAACAGTTGATCGTGATTATTATCTCTTTTTATGTAGAAAACATTTAGAGTGGTTAACAGTCTTTGATTATGATCTGGTATGATTGGTATGATTCCATGTAAATCCCTTGCATATCTGAAATGTCTTTATTCTACCCTCACATTTATTTCAGTTTGTATAGGTAGAGAATTCTACAATGGAAACCATTCTCCTTCAGAACTGTGAAAGTATCCTTCCATTTTTTTGTAGTTCCCAGTGCTGTGTTGAGAAAGCCATTGCCATTCTGATTCTTGATCTTTTTTTTATGTATAACATTTCTCCCCTCCCCCTTCTCCCTTTCTCTCCCTCCCACTGACCCCTGCCCTCCAACCTCTCTGGAGTGCCTATAATTTGAATGTTGAATCCCCTGGAATGAATGTCTAATTTTATCTTTTCCACCTTGTTTTTGCCCTACTTTCTGAGAGATGTCCTCAAATTCATCTTCTAACTCTTCTACTGAATTTTACATTTTTGTTCTGTTGTTAATTTTCAAGAGCTGTTTTTCCCCTGAATCTTCCTCTTTTAAATAACAAGCTATTTTCACTATATACTCTTTTCCATTTCTATCTGAATTTAGTACTTTTTAAGATGTATTCTTCTACTTTACAGTCTGTTTCCTGCAAATCATTTTGTTGTTTTGTCTTGTTCTTGGTCTCTCTCTTACCATGGAGACTTGCCTCAAGGGTCTGGTAATTCATATTTAAGAAAAACGAAAACTAGTTGCAGTTTTTCATTTGTGGAAAGATTTTGTCACTGAAGTGCTTCACTAACGTTGATCTGGCTGAGTCTTTTATTTTATTTTATTTTATTTTATTTTATTTTATTTTATTTAGGTTATTTATTCATTTTGAAAGAGAGAGAGAGAAAAAGAGCATGGGCACATGACCAGGGGAAGAGCAGAGAGAGAGGGAGAGACAGAATCCCAAGCAGGCTCTGTACTGTCAGTGCTTGAACTCACAAACCATGAGATCATGGCCTGAGCAGAAATCAGATGTCAGATGCTTATGTGACTGAGCCACACAGGCGCCGCAGGTGGAATCCTTGAGTTGGAGAAGTCATGTTAGCTTATTTAGGTATTTTCCCTTGGCCTAGTCAGATTCCCCAGAGAATGATTTTCTAATTTCCTGCTTAGTCGGTGAAGGCCCATTTGCTTGAATTTTGGGAGCTATGAGGGGGGAGAAGGCCTCAGGTCCCCGTTTTCAGTATTCAGACTTCCATTTAATCCCCCTGATTTAAGTATGGTAGCTCTACTTGTGATATCCCCCTAAATTCTATTTTACCCTCTTTAGAGAATACCCCTCTAGCTGTCTGCTAGGAACAAGAAGGGGCAGTTGTCTAACTTCACATAATAGAGAATAGCGCCTGGAAAACCTTATTTTTTAATATACATTTTTGAAGTTTATTTACTTTGAGAGAGAGAGAGAGGAAGGGGCAGAGAGAGATGGAGAGAGAGAATCCCAAGCAGTCTCTGCCATGTCAGTGCAGAGCCCAGCGCAGAGCTCAAACCTACAACCCTGAGATCATGACCTGAGCCAAAATCAAGAGTCAGGTGCTTAACCACCCAGGTGCCCCTTTCAATATACATTAAAATTTTGTAATTATAACATAATATAGTAAAGTACACAAGTGTTTTTTTAATATAAATATCTTCAGCATAATGACATTTTTATATGTGTCTGTATCCGTGGAACATCATCCAGACTGACATATAGAATATTTCCAGCACCCAAGAAGACGCCCTCATGCACCCTCCCAGTCAGAGCACTCTCCAAGTAACCATTATTCTGCTCTTTTTTTTTTTTACCATAGATGACTTTTGCTTGTTCTTTTATATGTGTGTGTATATATATATATATATATTAATGTTTGTTCATTTTTGAGACACAGAGAGAGACAGAGTGTGAGCAGCGGGGGGCAAAGAGAGGGAGACACAGAATCCAAAGCAGGCTCCAGGCTCCAAGCTGTCAGCACAGAGTCTGATGCAGGGCTTGAACCCACAAACCACGTGTTCATGACCTGAACCAAAGCTGGACACTTAACTGACTGAGCCATTCAGGCACCCTGACTTTTGCCTGTTCTTAAGCTTGATTTCAATGAAATCACATGGTACGTACTCTTTTGTGTATAGCTTTCTACTCAACATTGTATCTGTGTGATTTGTTCATGTTGTTTCAAGTTAGCTGCAGCTCACTCTTTTTCATTTTTGTGTAGTATGCTATTGTTTAAATATACCACAATTTACTAATCCATTCGACTATTGTGGACACTTGAATTATTTCTAGCTTTTATTATTTTTTTAAATTGAAGTATAGTTGACAAAGAGTTTTTTCCAGTTTTGGCTCTTACAAATAATCCATCCATGAAGATTTAAACATATTGTATGCATGCACTTCCACTGGGTACATACACAGGTGTGAACTTGCTGGATCTTAGGACATTGTATTTTGCTTTTAATAATATAACCAAATAAGCTTCCAATGTGCTTGCACCAATTTATTTTCTCATTAGCTGTGAATGAGAGTTCCAGTTGCTCCACAACCTAGCCAACACTTTAAATTGTAGCCATTTTGGTGGGTGGGTTCTAGTTTCACACTGTGATTTTAATTTGCATGCCCAGATAACTGAAGAAGTTAAGCACCATTTTATGTGCTCACTGGGCATTAAGTGTCCTCTTTTGGAAAGTGCCTGTTCAAGCCTTTTATCCATTTGGGTTGTCTTTTTCTTTTTTTTTTTTTTTTTTTTTTTTTTTTTTTTTTTTTTTTTTTTTAAATTTTTTTTTTCAACGTTTATTTATTTTTGGGACAGAGAGAGACAGAGCATGAACGGGGGAGGGGCAGAGAGAGAGGGAGACACAGAATCGGAAACAGGCTCCAGGCTCTGAGCCATCAGCCCAGAGCCTGACGCGGGGCTCGAACTCAGGGACCGCGAGATCGTGACCTGGCTGAAGTCGGACGCTTAACCGACTGCGCCACCCAGGCGCCCCTGGGTTGTCTTTTTCTTATTCATTTGCAGAAGTTCTTTATAAATTTTGGATAGGAACCCTTTATCAAATGTGTTTTGAAAATATAATTTTTCTAGTCTATGGTTTGTCTTTTCTCTATCTCCTTTTTTTAAGTTTATGTATTTATTTTGAGAGAGAGAGACCTCTTGTGCGATTGGGGTAGGGTCAGAGAGAGAGACAATCCCTAGCAGGCTCTGCACTGTCAGCACAGAGCCCAACGTGAGGCTCAAACTCATGAACTGTGAGATCATGACCTGAACTGAAATCAAGAGTTGGATGCTTAACTGACTGAGCCACCCAGGTGCCCCTTCTTTAATGGTGTCTTTTGATGAACAGAAGCTCTTAATTTTATTTTGGCAAATGTAGGGCTCAATTTTAAGCAAGTTCAAAGGGAAAAATTTTATTCAAAAACTCAGGGCTGTCTTTCTGCGTTCACTGTAATGCAGTGTAATAAAATTTGTGCTGAGCAGAAAGCCATCTTTGTTCCAAAGTTCAGGGTTATGACTCTTTTTTCAGCTGTCCTCATGATTGAATATTATCAGACATAAACTGTATATTGTGATACTGTAGGATCTCTGGCACCAGTAAAGAGGAAGAGAGAGATCCACCCATGGTTATTCTGGAACACCACATTACAACAAAGCTTTGGTCCCTAAAGGGAAGACAAAATTCCAGGCCCAGAGAATCATTGTCACTCTTTATACCTTGCTTATTAATAACATGATGTCACCTTGAATAAGTTTTCTTCAATCCTGCAGGTGCCTTCCACAGAGTGAAACAGAAAGCCAAGCATTCTATTATACCAAGTGATAAGGTTTTATTACTTTTAACAAGGAGTGGTCTGAACAGATAGTTGGCTTACGAGATAATTATTGCCAAAGAGAAGGTCTTTAAAGCAACCGTTCAAAAAGCCAAGTCACCATTTAACTATTTTTAACCTATGAAAAATAATAATTTAATATAGTCAACTCACTGTTTTTGGTAACCTTGCAAAATATTGGAAATATGCCAGAAAGAGAAGTCAACAATCAAACCTGGTTTATGGTGCATAGTACAGAATAGGAGCTCAGTAAGTATTTATCAGACGAATTTGAGGGTACTAGGATACACATATGATATGCCTGCCTAAAACTGACTAGGTTTCCAATTCTTTTAGCCATATTGTATGGACTGGAATTTGGGTCTCATTTGCCCATTTGTCTCTAGGAGGCTCTTGGAAATGGTCAGAGGTACATATACTCTCTTTTCAGATACAGTTTTGAATGGGAAGAATAATATTTTAAAAATAATATTTTCCAAAGTAATTTATAAAAGAATTTTTTTAATGTTTATTTATCTTTGAGAGACAGAGTGCAAGCAGGAGAGGGACAGAGAGAGCGGGATACACAGAATCCAGAGCAGGCTCCAGACTGTGAGCTGTCAGCACAGAGCCTGACACAGGGCTCGAACCCACAAGCAGTGAGATCATGACCTGAGTCAAAGTCGGACGCTTAACCGACTGAGCCACCCAGGCATCCCCAAAGTAATTTATAAATCTATAAATTTATAAATTTATAAAATTGCAGAGGCTTTTTAAAAAATTGTAGAGACTTTTTTGACAGATAGTAAATAGTTCTTAAGTGATTTTATATATCAAAGGATAAGTGCCATATAGAAAAATAAAGGATATTAACCAGACAGGGAATGTGGTAGTGGGGTTACTATTTTCTGTAAGTAGTTCAAGGAAGGCCTTACTGATAAGGTAGCATTTGTATGGAGACCTGAAGCAAGTGAGGGCATGAGACACGTGGAAGTACAAAGGCCTGAGCTATACCTGGTTGTACAAAGAACAGCAAGGTGCAGGAGGAGGTCTTGTGGCTAGAGCAGAGTGAATGAAAGGAGAGTGGTAGGAAATGATTTGAGAGCAGCAGCAGGTGGGTGAGTGGGTGGGGGGTGAATCATGTAGGGACTTTGAAATTTATTCTGAGCGCTATGGCAAGCCTTTGGAGAGTTGTGAGCAGAGGACTGATGGGATCTGACTTACATTTTAAAAGAATCACTCAGGCTCCTGTGTTGAGAATAATATGTAGCGAGACAAGGCTGGAAGCAGGACAGCAGGACAGCAGGAAGATGAGTGAGGAACCTGCTGCAATTTTCCAGGCAAGAGATAAGGGGTGGCAGCAATGGAGAAGGTGAGAATGATTATGTTATGGCTCTCTATGGAAAAAGAGAGTCGACAGGATTTGCTGATGGACTGGGTGTATGGCATGAGAGAAAAAGCATGGTCAAGGATGATTCACAGCATTTGTTCTCAGCAAATGCAAGGGCAGAGTTGCCATTTGCTGAGGAGAGAGTTTGGTCTGGGAATGTTACTTTTGACGTGCTGATTAGAAATCCAAGTGGAGAAGGCAGATAGGCAATTGGAAAGGCTTAAAAATGAATCTACATTTCATCTGGAAGAATAATGGGCAAGAGTTGCTAAATAAAATTTCAAAATAAAGATTAAGGTGGGGAATTGGCTTCACAGATGTGAAAGTGCAATCTAAAACCACAATAAACAAAACCGGCACAGGAAGTCAGAGAGATCGATGAAACAAGAAATATACCTTGAAAACAGTTCCTACAAGGCTTCTCTGCATCTACAGATTTAGGCATTGATGTTTTTACTATTTCCAGTGAGCTCTAAATCTTGGGGGATGATTAATCTAACTTTGTTCAGGCATGCAGTTTTTCCAATGGAAACTTTATTATTCTTGCCTCTATATATGTTAATTATTGTCAAAAAATTTAAGTAATACAGAAAACGGTACCCTCAAGTCCCTCTAGCTTTTGAGGTAGTCTGTTTTTGTTTTTTTTTTTCCTTCGGGTCTTTCTCCTAAGGCCATATGACTTGTGTGCCCTGTGGATGTGGAAGTGTATCACTTAATTGTGCGTGAGCCTAGCTAATGTCCAATGTGGAGCTATGAATGCGGCTTTGTTTTATTTTTTAATCAAATTCCCAGTAATTCATTACAGGTTAAAACAAATGTAGCTTTGTTTCATTTTTCAGATTCCCAGTAACTCATTAAAGTTTTCTACGTCTACCCCATTCAAGAACATCGAGATGTATTAAAATATGGAATAACTTTACCAATATCATAGTCAGTAGTAGCTAATAATATGTACTCTATGGTATGTTTTCCAGGTGACACACTTCATGCTTAATGCTCTACATGCACCATATGATAGAGTCCTCTCTACATTTCCTCTTTCATAGATGGGGAAACTTAGGATTGGATGGGCTAAGTAACTTCCTCCAAACCAAAAAAATAGCAGAGCCAGGATCTGACCCCAGATGTGATTGATCACAAAGTCCAAACTCTTAGCTACTATACTTCTTGGAATGTTAAGCGTTCTACTACATATGATAAAACATCTTTACAAACCAGTAGGGGAAGGGATGAAGTATTCAATAAATGATTTGGTGGAGATTTGTTAAATATTCAACATGGGCCTCGTTTCACATTATACAACAAAATTATTTGTAGCTACTAATAAATATGAAAAATGAAAGAGATAAAGCCATTAAAAACAGAACATAAATTATACCTTAATTTAAAAAAAATGAAAAAATAGAAGAACATATATGTAAGTATTTTACTGATTTACTGGGGGGTTAAGGAAAGACTCAAACAAAAAATTGGGAAAATAACACAAAATAAATCAATTTGTCTATCACAAAAATTTAAATCATTTATAGATAAAACATCACTAACAAAATTAAAGACAAATTATAAAGAAAGAAAAATATCTGCAATGAATATATGACCGAAAAAGTGCTAATATTCTTAATATAAAAAACCTTTTATCCAACAGTAAGAAAAGCAGTGATATCTCAATAGCAAAGTGGGCAAAGCACATGAATAGAGAATTTACAGAAGAGGAAATATAAAGGGCTGATAAATGAATGCAAAATACTTAATTCACTAATAAAGAAATGCAAGTAAAAACAAGACACTCTCTGCCTTTAGGGTCATCTTCTGCCTTTAGGGTTATCAGAGGTGATACCTGCCAGGTGTGGGAAAATGGGGACATTCATAGACCTTAGCAAATATTTACTTTAGTAAATTGATAGAAACTTTCTAGAGAGCAACTTGGCAATATGTATCAACATTCATAAAGAAGTACCTTTATCTTTTGATCTAGTAATACCATTTCTAGAAGTCTATCTTAAAGAACTAATCAGCAGTATGAAAAATATATCTCTACAATAAAAAGATTATAAGTAATCTAAAAGTTTAATAATAAAACATTCATATAAGGAAATATAAATCAACTATTATAAATCATGTTGCTGAAGAATAATGACCTGAAATGTGTTTGTGTATATATATGTAATGTTATATAGTATTAAATTTGAAAGCTTCTATGTGTATATGTTTTATTATCAACTTTGAAAATGAGATACATATGTGGATAAATATTATAGAGACATAAATATATAAATATAGCAGGAAATACAAAAATCATAAATGTAGTTATTCTGGTCAGGGGGTACAGCATAGTTTTTCTCTTTTCTGGAAATATTTGCTACATATATTAAAAGGAAAATGTGTGGTGCACCTGGGTGGCTCAGTCGATTAAGCATCCAACTCTTGGTTTCAGCTAGGTCATGATCTCATGGTTCATGATTTTGAGCCCCACATCTGGCTCTGTGGAACCTGACCTTGTAGAACCTGCTTGGGATTCTCTCTCTCTCTCTCTCTCTCTCTCTCTCTCTCTCTCTCTCTCTCCCTCTCTCTCTGCCTTTCCCCTGCTTGTACTCTCTCTCAAAATAAATGAATAAAAACTTTAAAAAAATTATTAAAGAAATAAAAAAATAAAAGGAAAATATGTTATTTTGATCATCAGGTTAAAACTTTTAACAGGAGCCTTTTAAAAGCTCATTTCATCTAGTAAGTCATTCAAGTTCCAGGAATGTATCCTTAATAATGGTCAGAGATAAAGATAAAGATTTTTATACAAAGGTGATCATTTTAACATTATTATTTTTTATAGATGTATTCTTTAAAAATTTTTTAATGTTTTATTTATTTTTGAGACAGAGAGCGTGAGCAGGTGAGGGGCAGAGAGAGAGGGAGACACAGAATCCGAAGCAGGCTCCAGGCTCTGAGCTGTCAGCACAGAGCCCGACGCGGGGCTCAAACTCACAAACCGGGAGATCATGACCTGAGCCGAAGTCGGATGCTTAACTGACTGAGCCACCCAGGCGCCCCATTTTAACATTATTAATGACCCTTTAATTTTGAGAGGGAACTGCTAATTTCAATTATAGAAGAAGACTGAATAAAATATAGTACCAAAAAATGAAAGAACATTATCAATCTATTAGTCCTATTTGCAAGGGATTTATTATTATTATTATTTTTTTAAATATGAAATTTATTGTCAAATTGGTTTCCATACAACACCCAGTGCTCATCCCAAAAGGTGCCCTCCTCAATACCCATCAGCCACCCTCCCCTCCCTCCCACCCCCCATCAACCCTCAGTTCTCAGTTTTTAAGAATCTCTTACGCTTTGGCTCTCTCCCTCTCTAACCTCTTTTTTTTTTCTTCCCCTCCCCCATGGATAGACACTTCTCTAAAGAAGACATCCAGATGGCCAACAGGCACATGAAAGATGCTCTACGTCGCTCCTCATCAGGGAAATACAAGTAAAAACCACTCTGAGATACCACCTCACGCCAGAGTGGCTAAAATGAACAAATAAGGAGACTATAGATGCTGGAGGGGATGTGGAGAAACAGGAACCCTCTTGTACTGTTGGTGGGAATGCAAACTGGCGCAGCCGCTCTGGAAAACAGTGTGGAGGTTCCTCAAAAAATTAAAAATAGACCTACCCTATGACCCAGCAATAGCACTGCTAGGACTTTACCCAAGGGATACAGGAGTGCTGATGCATAGGGGCACTTGTACCCCAATGTTTATAGCAGCACTTTCAACAATAGCCAAATTATGGAAAGAGCCTAAATGTCCATCAACTGACGAATGGATGCAAGGGATTTTTAATAACACAAGGAAATTCTCATATATTATGCTAAGGAAAAACAGAAGAAACTATCTAATATGTATCTTATTTACTGTAACCTTTCATTTTTATGACCTGAATTAGATAGATAGTAGATAGATAGATACAAACACACACACTTTCTCTCTCTATTTATGGATAGTCATTTATTTATTTGTTTATTTGCTTATTTTTCAATGTATCCATTTAACTATATATATATATATATATATATATATTTTTTTTTTTTTATAGAGACTGGGCTTGAATCCAGGCTCTGGCAAAAAATAACTGTGACTTGGGGCAAATTCCCCGTCGGCCCTTAGCTTCCCACCCATTGTGCAAGAGTAAACGAGGTAATGTATATAAAGACCCAGCACAATGATTACTCATAAGAAGTTTTCAAAAAATATCAATTTATATTATTTAATTGTTTTAACAAATGAAAAAGATTCAGGAAGCAAAGAAGTAGCGAGGAACCAAAAATGTGTGGGCAGAGACCTTCACATTCTCCCAGTCAGGGGAATTCTTTACCTCCTAATTTAAAAATAAAAACCATAAAAGACATTACATTTCTAGGACTTAAAAGGAATGTAAATGTCAATGTAAATCAAAGACCAAACAATAAGAAGAAATAATGTTAGGAATGAAGCAGTGCAGGGAGTAACCCCAGCAGTCTCTCATGTGGCTTAATAACTATGATATTGCCACCTTGTGGAATTAGTATGCATTTCACATCCCAGGGAATTTGAGATTTGATTTTGAAGTTATTTATATAGAAAGGCTAAATTCCTCAAATTCTCTTACCAAAAAAATTGACAGGTCACAAGATGAGGTCAGACATAAATTGTTCAAGCATGTAGAAATGTAGAAAGTGATATTACAGAGAGTTTAGTGAACAAAAAAATCACCATAATTCCAACCCTGCAAAGTGATAACATCATTTTAAAATTATTTTTATAATTCCATCCTGCTTTTTACTTTTCTTTTTTTTAATGTTTATTTATTTTTGAGAGAGAGAGAGAGAGGGAGAGAGGAGGGGCAGAGAGAGAGAGAGGGGGAGACATAGAATCCAAAGCAGGCTCCAGGCTCTGAGCTGTGTGCCCAGAGCCCAATGTGGGGCTTGAACTCACAAACTGCGAGATCATGACCTGAGCTGAAGTCAGACACTTAATCAACTGTGCCACCCAGACACCCCCCACTTTTTACATTTCTAAGCTAACATCTTATCATTAGCATTTTCCATGCTGTGGCATTTTTCACAATGAGTTTTTAATGGCTGCCTGCCATTTTATTGAATCTATGTGCCATACCTTGGCTCAACATTCTCATAATGCTGGACATGTAATCGACTTCCAAGTAAAATGTCAATTTACTGGGATAGTTTCTGTACAGGTGAATATTACTGTATTTATTTAGTTATAAAAATTAAAATATACTCTTATAATGAAGATAATACACACTCAGTATTTTAAAGATAAGCAAAAATGAAATAAATGACACTTGCAACCCAGAAAACCACCGTAATGCCTTGCAGACTTTTTAACATACACATATATGTGTAATATATACATAAACATATATGTAGCATATATTCAAAATTTTTAAAACAAAAATAGGATTATATTATTATATAACCTGCTTTTTTAAAAGTTGATTTCTTTACTGTGAAAGAGAGAGAGAAGGTGCACTAGCAGGGGAGGGGCAGAGAGAATCCCAAGCAGGCTCCGAACTGCCAGGGCAGAGTCCGTCTCGGGCTTGAACCCACAAACCATGAGATCATGACCTGAGCTGACACCATGAGTCAGACGCTTAATTGAGCCACTCAGATGCTCCAACCTGCTTTTTTTTTTTTTAAAGATTTTATTTTTGGGGCGCCTGGGTGGCGCAGTCGGTTAAGCGTCCGACTTCAGCCAGGTCACGATCTCGCGGTCCGTGAGTTCGAGCCCCGCGTCGGGCTCTGGGCTGATGGCTCAGAGCCTGGAGCCTGTTTCCGATTCTGTGTCCCCCTCTCTCTCTGCCCCTCGCCCGTTCATGTCTCTCTCTGTCCCAAAAATAAATAAACGTTGAAAAAAAAATTAAAAAAAAAAAAAAAAAGATTTTATTTTTGGGGTGCCTGAGTGGCTCAGTCAGTTAAGCATCTGACTCTTCATTTCAGCTCAGGTCATGATCCTAGGGTTGTGGGATCGAGCCCTGCATTGGGTTCTGCTCTAAGTGTGGAGTTCACTTAGGATTCTCTGTCTCTCTCTCTCTCTCTCTTTCTCTCTCTTCCTCTGCCTCTCTCCACTGCTTGTGCTCTCTCTCTTTTTGTCTGTAAAGTGAAAAATAAGATTTTATTTATTTTAAAGTGTATTTATTCATTTATTTTTAAATATTTTGAGAGAGAGAGAGAGTCCAAGCAGGGGAGGGACAGAAAGAGTAGAGAGAGAATCCCAAGCAAGCTCTGCACTGTCAGCACAGAGCCCAACATGGGGTTCAAACTCACAAACCATGAGATCATGATCTGAGCCAAAACCAAGAGTTGGTTGCTTAACTGACTGAGCCACTCAGCCGCTCCTAAAGTTTATTTATTTATTTTGAGAGAGAGTGCACACAGGGAAGGGGGAGAGAGAGAGAGAGAGAGGGAAAGAGAGACTCTCAAGCAGGCCCTGCGCTGTCAGTGCTGAGCTCGATGTGGGGCTCAAACTCACGAACCTTGAGATTATGAGCCCAAATCAAGAGCCAGACGCTCAACCGACTGAGCCATGCAGGTTCCCTGAAAAAGATTTTATTTTTAAGTAATCTCTACATCCAACGTGGGGCTCTAGCTCACAACCTGGAGGTCAAGAGTCAGAGTCAGCCAGGCATCCCTACCCTGCTTTTTTCATTTAAATTTACATCATGTGCAACCATCTAAGCCAGTAAGCATTATTTTTATGACTAGATGGTGCTTCATTTACAGATTAATTAATTGCACACGTAGTATATAGTACTAAGCTCTGGTATATATATTATTGAACATGATGATTACAATTTGATGGAGGTAATAGATGTTAAACAAACAGGAGAAATAAATGTAGATGCCTGAATCGTGATAAAACGCCATCAAGGAAAAGAAGAGGACACTAAGAGAAAATAGTAGGGATACACCAAGCGTTGCAGAAGGTCCATCTGAGGGAATAAGGGAGAAATGAGGGAGTAAGCCTGGACCTGAAGGAGGCGGATGGCATGTGGGAGATGAGGAAGTACATTCCAGGCTGAGGAGGCAGTATATTTGAAGGCCTTGAGGTGGAAACATTCTTAAGTGTTGGAAACTGAAAGGTGGTGTGCGTGGCTGGCACTGATTCATATTTTATTAAAAATTTTTTTAAAAAATATTTATTTATTTTTGAGAGAGACAGACAGAGTGTGAGTGAGGGAGGGGCAGAGAGAGAGAGAAGGAGATTCAAAATCTGAAGCAGGCTCCAGGCTCTGAGCTGTCAGTACAGAGCCTGACGTGGGGCTCAAACCCACAGAACGTGAGATCATGACCTGAATTGAAGTCGGACGCTCAACTGACTGAGCCACCCAGGCACCCCTCACAGATTCATATTTTAGAAAGCTCGCTCTGCCTATCCTGTGCAGGAGAATGGATTGGGGGACAAGAGTGTAAGACGGGGAGACTATTGAGAGAAGTACGGCAACAATTCAAATAAGAGGTGACAGAGCTTAGCATAGTGTGGAGTTAGTAACAGGTGGATATGAAATATAACGGAGGAAGGCGTGGCAGTAAACATTGCATCCAGGATGGCTATTGGCGTTTGTGAGATCTGAGGCGAGAGGCCAACTAGAAGATCCTGCTCCCATTCTTTCCCCATCCCTTGCTCCAGCCCATGCTGCAAGAGGCTTCTGATGCTCCCCGGTGGACTCCCGAGCCCACTGGTCCGAGCTCCATCCACACCACCTGCTACAGCCAGGATCCACCCTCAGGAGGAGGTTCCTGGAGAAGAGATCATTCAGGCCTTGTTGGAGGAGGGAGTTCTAGGGGCCCGAGTTTCTTCAGTGTGCTCTCAGGGGAAGGAAGTGGGCTTTGGGTGTTCATGTCCCTTCAGCTCTGTGGCCTTTTTGCCCTATGAAGGGGTCCAGGGCAAGGAGGGCAAGAGCGAGGACCTGATGCTCAGTGGTACTCATGGCAGTACTGATTGCATCTAGTCAAAATTAACTTTGAAAAATCTCATAAATCATCCATGAAGTACAATACTGTATATCTGTTTTACATGTATGACCCTATATCATTATTTTCTAATTTGTCCTTGTCCATGTTCCTCTAGGTCTCTCAAATTAATTTCATCCCACACGACATTAATGGAGTCATCAACACCCACTTACCTAGCTATTGGAACAATGTATTTCCCATGTATCGTGACAAGTAAACCCTTGAAAGCATTCATAACTATTTTATGCATGGGCTTTTAGGCTTGATGGCATCTATTGCCTGCTTAAGTTAATACGGCTATAAGATGACTCCCTGTATATTTTGGAAAATGATAGGACTTGGAATGACAGCTTGAAATAGAGGGAGGGAAATTTAAGAATGATTCTAGATTTCCAGCCTGAGCAACTGGTTTAACGGTGGTGCTGTTTACTGAGATGGGAAAGACCAGGGGAAGGACAGGTATACATGTAATTCACTGATCTGATTCCCTCTTGTTGGACTTTTAGGTTGGTGGCAGTATTTTATAACTAGGAACAACACTCCGATTGTGGCAAAATCTTTTCAAACATCCTTAATTCTAAATACAGAATTACCTGATTAAGGGATGTGCACATTCTTTAGACCTTTAATGCACATTGTCAAATAACTTTTAAAAGAGCTCTTTCCTCATACCGTTAACATTAGGGCAGATTTTGAACACTGAAATTCTAAGTCTCCCTCCCTCTTTCTTGCTCTCCCTCTCACTTCTCCTTTGTCCATTCAGTAAGGAACATTTTGTCGAATACCTACTATGTCTCACACAGAGCCTGAGATAAATCTAGCTTTGTTCCTTGTTGGGGGCTGGGAGATGGCTGGGGAGAAGGAAAAGCTATGGAAGACTCTATACAGCTTTGAATTGGGTGACTCGGATGTCCTGCCCCAAACTTCTTCTTTAGCTCTGGGTAGCAATCTAGATAAGTTAAAATCCCTTCTTCTTTTAGATGGGTGATGCTACTCTTAGAATTTGGTGGAAAAAAATGTGTAACTCTGTGCTGACCACAAATAGGACAGGGAGACCAGGTTTTACCCCAAGGAACTATAATTTGGGAAGCATTATTTTACAGCAAGCTTTTAAAATATGATGCAAATTTTACTCTTAGCCAATGGCCACATCACCTCACCAGGCCTTGTGGCGAGATTGTCCCAGCCAGGAGTCTGTCTCATGGCAGCTGATAGAGAAGGATGGAGCAAGAGCCCCTGGGTCAGGGCATGAGGCCCCCTCTGTGCACACTAGGGCCAGCCCTCACCTTCTTGACTTGAAGTACATTTCATACTACTTGGCTTGAGCGCCTAAATGGCTAGATTTGACTTTGACCTTGAGTTTAAAAAGGTGCCAGTGGGCATCCTTATTGTTGTAACCTAGATAGGAGAGCCCAACACAACAACGCTATCTTTTCTTCTCTCAGCTGGCACCTAGTAAAAGATTTCAGCGTGCACGACACCGTAGTTGATGCTCAGGACCTATACAGACCTGGAAAATAATAAGAACACGCCCATGCACCAAAGTAATTACAAGGAGGTTGTGAACCTAACCCAAAACTGGATTATGAGTGTTGTTGCTCTCTTCTCTGAACATAGGCTATTACATAAACCTCCATAATTCAGAGCTCTGTTAATGACTGTGGCTCTAACACTTAAGGAACATGCTAGAGCCTCTCTGACCTGAGTCATTGTGTTCTCATTTTTAAAATGGGGAACAATGCAATGTCTCATGATTCTTTTACGTATTTAAAGAAATAATGCACATAAAGCTCATAGTGCAGTAGCTTTCACTTAGGAAGTGTTCGGTAAGTGGTGGCTGTTCCTGGAACAAAGTATACCATACTAGCACATCTGGTTCATAAAATATTAATGCGTCTTATTTATCGGACCATGTTTTTGAAAACCAGAGGAATCATCCCCAGGTATTGTTTTACAATGAGAATAAATTAACGTAAAATTATTTGTTAAAGACTTAACATCTGTCTTCTTAAAATGTATGATGTGGTTCAACCTCTGGAACTCTAGATATTTATTAGTTTATTCAACCTCTGCTGCACATTTTTTTTTAATTTTAGAGAGAGAGAGACAGCACATGTGCCTGAGGTGGGAGAGGGGCAGAGTGGGGGAAAGAGAGAGAGGGAGAGAGAGAATCCCAAGCAGGCTCCATGTTCAGCACAGAGCCCTATAAGGGGCTTGATCTCACAACCCTGAGATCACTGACCTGCGCTGAAATCAAGAGTCAGACGCTCAGCCGACTGAGCCACCCAGACGTCCCTGAACACTTTTTATACACCAGGACTATGCTATCTATCTGTGTCCTTGAATGGGCATTTACAGTTCTTTGCTTAGTGGGATATCAAAGGAACTGAACTGCAGATCTATCTGGACCATACTATTTAAATACATATTACGTTGACTATAATTAGCTCAGCTTTCTGACACTTAGTCTTCCTTATTTTGGAAGAAAAGAAACAGATGTATAAAAAAGGGATGTATGATCCCCAGTGAAAGAGTCTTTGTAACTCCACTCTTACACCTCCATTCACACATTTCTGTCTCCAGGACAAATTAAGAATGCTGTGATAATTTTAATTTTCCATTCCCAATAGGAGGCCAACACTTCATAAATAATAGAAGTTATAGATAACCATGACTTTTATTTAATTAAGTTTCTGTGACTGCCTCCTTCTTCCTCGGAATTTAACAAGAGGTTAAACAGGACATTTGGTGCCTCCCCTCTCTTCCTGTCACAACACTGGGGTGCTGTAGGCAGTGGGATGCTTTCCATCTAGACCAAGGGATCCTGGATTGGAAAGGGCTCTGGGGACCGTGGCATTTGGTCTGAATAATGGCAGACAACAGAGACCTCTGAGCGAATGATTGATGGGCTTCGAACAGCACAGGCACCAGCTGTTCCAAACAACACGGCAGAGTATACTGTGGAAGGCACATGGCACCAGATTCTGCTCCCCAACTGTCAGAGCAGACAGCGTGGAAACGTGCCACCCTTTACAAGGACTCCTGAACTGGTCAGAAGGTAGGGATCACCAAGTTAATTTCTATTAATAATCAGCAGTTGAGTGTACCTGTAAGTTAGGAGTTCCAGAGCAAACAAGACGCTTCCTGGAGTATAGTGTGTTCAAACCTTTTAAATCCCAGATTGGGACCTATGGTCTGTCCCAAGGCTTTTTCTCCTGACTTGTGTCTTTCCTGAAAGATACTCCCTTTGTAAAACTACATGGAAGGTACAATCTCCTTTCCAGCCTTTTGAGCTTATTAAACTCTAAAATAAAAATTGCTTTGAACATACTTTAAAATCCTAAAATAAAGCAGAGTAATGTTTCAGTATCATCATTATCTCCCCATGTCAGTCACCAGCTCTGTCTGCAGCCATCCTCGGGCAGGTGTTTGGACAGTTTACATTAGTCCTACTCCGAAGTCCTGAAGCTGTGCCAACTAGCACATTTTACCATACGTCTGTTTTTCTGCTAACATAAGGGTTCTTCGGCTTCTAAGTCTTTTTCTTTTGTGGCTTTTCGATCTTTTGTCACTTGGCTTTTTTGGTTGTCATGTTTACTGCCAAACTTTGTTCGATCACAATTTTCCAATATCTCTGCATTTCCAGGGCATTGGGAGTAGATGAGTACAACAACAGAACAGAATACATGCAATTTTGGGGAACTGTCCCCCGCAAATGTTATCCCTTTAAGTCAAAGATTAACTTGGGACCAAATCTTTGAGAGTAATGTCCTTTAGGCTGTTGACTTGGCTAATAAGTAAGAACCCTCAGTCTGTTAAGTAATACCTGTTAATAAGAAAGTCACACTTCAGCACGAGTGGCTAAGAGACCCTCTCCTGATTTGGGGTCGGGCCAGTCAGGCACGAGCTGCTTATCTGTGCAGATAGAGCAGCCCCACCCATGGGTCAGGAGAGCCTGGCTTTGGTTATCACATCAGAATTATGGCGCATGTCCAGTCATGAACAAATATTGACAGAACTGGATTCCTCTCAGAACAGCTAGTTAATGACCGTCAGACTCCATACTTGAAAGAGCTCAAACTCTTTACAGAGAGATTGGGACAGAAAATCTGTAAGCTAAGAAAAGGTCTCTTATTTAATTAACCTATTTCAGAGGTAAACCCCATAGAACAGCACAGAACAGCATGAACTAATAGCCACTTACCACTGCTGCAGTCTGAAGGCCGTGTGCTTCCTGGTCTTTTGATGATTCATTGGTATCAAGGGAAGAGAAGAAAAAAGGGAAAGGAGCTAACATTTATTAAGGACCTGCTGTGTATTGGGCACTGGTCTAAGTCATTTTATACATATTTTTCTCACCGAATCCTCGAGAGAGGGTATTATTAGCTCCTTTTGCACAGAAAAAAAAGAGGAAAAGTTAAGTGACTTGCCAACATAATGGCAGGGAGGAGGCAAGATTCAAATTCAAGTCCATCGATTTCCATGTCTGATGCTTTTTCTGCTAGGTCAGGCCAAATGTGTAAGGATATGCATCATGTAGCTGAAGAGGAGAAGAGAGGAGGGGAGAACAAAGAGATTGCGTTTGTCCATCTCTCATGAGGAAATATATCCATTCTCACTATTTTTTTTAATGTTTATTTATTTTTGAGACAGAGAGAGACAGAGCATGAACAGGGGAGGGTCAGAGAGAGAGGGAGACACAGAATCTGAAGCAGGCTCCAGGCTCTGAGCTGTCAGCACAGAGCCCGACGCAGGGCTCGAACTCACGGACTGTGAGATCATGACATGAGCCGAAGTCGGACGCTTAACCGACTGAGCCACCCAGGTGCCCTCTCACTTACTATTTTTAAGAGGTGGGAAAAATGCACAAAATAATGAATTGGTTTATTTCGAGCCACTGGTTCTGAAGATGAAGCAGTGCTAGATTTTGGTCCTAAGGACACCTGTGGGATTCTCCTGGGTTTTGTGTGACAGGCAATACTGCATGGAAGGCCCTGTTAGGACAGGAAGAGGAGTCAGTGCAGAAGCTCTGCACAGAAATCCAGCCCTGCCACGTAGCCACGTAAAAAGAACCTCCTGGGACAGCACACAAGCCAAATCTAGTTACCAGAAGAGACTCTCCAAACGCACTGGGACTCTTTGTGCTGAACCTGTTCAAAATGCTCAACTACTACGTACAATCTTAATCAGGAATTCGGACTCAGATTTGACCACCGTTAGATAAAAAGGAGGTCCTGTACTTAGGGTACTGATATTCCAATGGAATAAACAACCTGATGAAAAGTAAATCTTAAATTTAAACTTTTCAGTGGTCACTCACACCTATAGGATGAAATCTAACCTTCTTGCAGGTGGGCCTGCCCTTGGCCCCATCTCCCATCACGTGCATCCTCACACTCCACAAGAGCAAATTATTTGGAGGTTACCCCCTCCCAGTGAAGACATCCCAAATGCCGTTTCACACCTCTGTGTTTTAGTACATACCAGTCTCTATTCTGGGAACTTTCTGACCTGGTAATATCTGTGTAGGATTTGGGAGAATGAATTTTTCCCAGGCTTTATCTTCATCTTGATTCCACCTCTATCCCCTCGTTGATTCTATACATTATGCACACTTCCATGGCACTGACCACACCTACCCCCTCTCCATGCCTCAACGATGAGCTCCCTGAGAAGAGGGCTGGCACAGAGTAAGTGCTCAGTAAGGAAAGGAAACAGTTTCTCTAAGATCTCTTGAAACACTTTTTCTTTATCTTGCTTGGAGTCTTCAATGAGAGATCAAAGCTGGCTTCTCATTATTTCTCTAAAGCAACAACAAGTTCCTTAGTCAAAGTCTCAGTAAATCCTTCCAGAGGAAATCCAAAAGTTGTCAATGTTTCAGGTGAACATGAGATAAGAATATCAGCTCTAAGATACATGTAAGATAAATGAAGGATAATATTCTTCAAGAATCTATTGATTCTACCTCAACCTAGTGAAAAGGGGATAGACATGTAAAAGCCTGTGTCCCTCCTCCCTGATAACTGGGGCTTTGGGTATATTGTTCGTTGCTGTTAGAATTCAAACACTAAAACACAGCACCCACAGTATTGCAGGCCCTATGTGAGAAAACACTTGTATAGTTTGAGGGGGTTGTGCGTTTGCTAATTTTACTGTCAACCAGCAGGTGTCGTCAGAGACAAGAACATCTACTGCGGCTGCCTTCTCAGAGATGACCACCCAAAATCCTGCTGCAGCTGGAATTCTTGCTGCTTTCTAAGGTCCCATCCTTCTGTAGAAGCTTCAACTGTAAGCCAACATCCACGCGGTTCCAAAGTTTATTACACAGGAAAGTCACGTGGAGAGCAGGGATTGTTAAAATGCAGATTTCTGAGCCTGAGCTGCAGAGATTCTGATTCAGTATGTATGGAGTAGGGCCTTGGATAAAAAATTTCCAGTTTGAGTACCTGGGTGGCTTAGTTGGTTAGGTGTCCAACTTTGGCTCAGGTTATGATATCCTGGTTTATGAGTTTGAGCCCCGCATTGGGATCTGCACATCAGATCCTCTGTCTCCCTCTCTCTCTGCTCCTCCCCCAATTGTGCTCTCTCTTTCAAAAATAAGCACAACCTTATTATCCTCCCCAAACCCTCCATTGGGATGCACTTTGAGAAATACTAATTTGCACCCACAGAGACTGTACGACATCATTTCATAGCCTTGACTCAGAGACAGTCAGGCTAGAAATAGATTCATTTGTCCATTCATTTACCAGACATCCACTGAGCCCGTACAGCTTGCCAGTCACTGCCGGCTACCTTCACAAAGCCAGGCTGCTCATGCTCAGGCCTGAGGTCACCACTGAGGGATCACTTAGAGAATCCAGCAAAGATTCAAACTACCCTTTCTTATATTCACCCTATCAAAGAACCTGGTTGACATCATGAGAGGAAAAAGGTCCTCGTTTCCCATAAAGAACACTCCCATGTTTACAGAAATTCTGCCAATAAATAGATCCCTAATGGTTAGTTTACAGGACATAAACATATAGTCAAAAAAGGAATCTTGTTACCAAGATCCATTCTTTAAAACACCAACAACAATAACACATTCATGATTTTAAAACAAAGACAAAAATAATAAATCCATTAGTATCTGAAAATCCAAATGCTGTTGAGTATACGTTTCACTGTCCTATTCACTTTGCAAATCCAAGATAAATAAAAACCCGGTAGTAAAAGAGTAGGATAAATTGCATTACTACAAATAAACCATAAACTAAATTCCATTAGAAACTTAACATTGGCATGATATGGTTGCCCAGGAGGGTTGAAGGAGAGTGCTTTCTTAGTTAGAAACTAATGAAAATTGTGTATTCCAAAGTAGTCTACAGCTGAAACACACAATCTGTTCAGTGACCAACACTTACTATTTTTTTTTAACTAACTTTCTGACTTTAGAAAAGTTTTTGTTCTAGAATGGACTTTAAAGTTCATTGCACCCAATTTTTCACTCCACCCTCAATACTGCTTTACCACATTGCAGCTGCAAAAGTGCCTCCCAGACTCTGCATGCATTCCTCTGAGGGATCGCTTCCTTCCCTGGAGCTCAGTGCATCCTGTGACTGTTCCAGTTTTTAGGAATGTCTTCCTCACATGCTGACTGATAGGCAGGAAAAGCCAGTGACTCCACAAGAAAGCCTTCCCTGACCCCTCAAAGTTAGCATGGTGCCTGGGGTAGGGCTGCATGGGAAATAAACCTATTACTGTGGCCTAAACAAGGAAAGCATTCATTTTTCATATGTAACAGGAAGCCCAGAAGACAACAAGCCCAAGTGAAAAGCTGTGCAATGATGTCCTCCAGGAAGTGGGCTCCTTGTATCTTTCTGCTCTACCTCTTTCCCACGTGGTGCTAGCTCAGGCTTGTAAGATTACTGCTGCTTCTGCAGGCATTACATCTGCATTCCAGACAGGCAGAAGAAGGGGAAAACCAGGAGGATGAACGGCACTTATATTGAAAGGGCAAAACTTTCTTGGAACTCCCCCTTTTATCTTACCTTACATCTCATTGGCAAGAACTATGTCACATGACCACCTCAAACTTCAGTATGGGAAGGTGGGTATTTTAGTTGGGCACTTTGTTGACCAGAACAACATCTGGGTTAAACTCATGAAGAAGAAGGGCAGAATAGATATTGGGTAGGACAATTAGCAGTCACTGCCAGAGCCTGATAGTTAAATGGTGATTAACATATTAACTGGCTGATAAAAATCTGTCTTTCTAACCATTAGAACCCTTCAGGGGCTTGGGACGAGATTATAGAAACTCTTCTTTCACTGTAACATCCCTTCAGATACTTGAACACTGTGACCATATCTTTTCGCTTTCCCCACCCCCAAGATGTCTTTTTTCCAAGTAGCTGTCTTTTCCAGGTTTGTCTTTAAAAACATTCCCATTTGTTCATATTCCAGGTGTGGATTGACCTATAAAAATTAATGCAGAGTCATTGCCTTCTTCCTGCTGTACACCATGCTATTAACAGAGCCCCAAATCCCTTGAACTAAAACATCCCACTGTCAATTTATACAGAGCCTGCCTTGAACTCCGAGGCTTGTGGGGAAGGGGGGGGGGGCAATGGGGACACACATCACTGAATACATACCCTGTGAAAGGCACTCCGCTGTCTTCTTTACAAGGCATTCCATTCAGAAGACCCCAAGGCCATATCAATCTCATTCAGGCCATTGCAAGGCTGGTTTTATGGACTCCAGGAAGCACTTTACATTATCATTGTTAAACTCCATGCTGCCAGATTTAGTCTATTGCTCCTGAGCTCTGGTTGTTACCTGAGGAACTATACAGCTAGCATTTTTAGCTCTAACTCACCTTAAAATTTTGTCTATCTTTAGTATTAATTAGTATTATGTTCGGCTGTAATGGAAAACAACAACCACCACCAAATAACAATTGCTGACGTAAGACAAGTTTATTCCAGAAGTCTGGAGGTCGTCAGGCCAGAATTGACACAGTATGCCAAAGTATCAGGGATGCAGTCACCTTTTACCTTCTTACCCCATCATGAAGTTCTACCAGTTTCAAGGTTACTGAATCATCCAGGAGGGCTGCCGAACTTCCAGCCATCATGTCTGAATTCCAGCCAGCAGGGAAGAGGAAATCAAGGAAGTGGCAATAGCCCTTCCTTTTAGACATCTCCTGGTAGTTACATGTCACTTCCGCTTATATCCCATTGGCCAGGACCAAGTCACATAGTCATAACTTAGCTGCAAGGGGGGCTGGGAAATGTAGTTCTGTTCAGAATGGCTATATGTCCATCTAAAAATCAAGTAAATGTCACCATCAAAGACTGACAAAAAAGAATATGAGGAGACAACTTAGAGTCTTGACCACTCCTCCCATTTGTTTGTTTGTTTTAAGTAACAGAGTAACATGCCCAACCTGGGGCTCGAACTCACAATCCCAAGATCAAGAGTCACAGACTCTACCAAGTGAGCGAGCTAGGTACCCCTCTTTCCATTTCTTCATCCATATCAGTGGGAAAAATATTAAACTGTCCAAGTCTAAGGCAAAAGACCAACAATAAGAGTTACTATTCACTGAATATTCACTATGTGCCAAGAACTTCTCTATGCATTTTACATGTAATAATCTAATGACAAAAACTTTACATTGGGCATTATTACTCTACTACATAGGTAGAAAACAACAACGACAACAACAACAAAAACAACAACAGAGGCCTAGAGAGGCTGAAGCCCAAGTTCATATAGCTTATAAGGCATACAGGTGTGCTTGAATTGGAGCTCTTGCTTCTAATTAATCACTGCAATGCATTGCCTTAGGGCAATGTGTGAAAAATATAAACTTCTATCTTATTTCAGCAACTGTTATTTTTGGGGTTTTTGTTACTCACATCTGGCATCTTCCTCCTCTACTGGAGCCCTCCCTTGGGTTGAAAGTAATTAGCAAGCCTTAGGCTTGGTCTTTCAATTAATGACTATTCCACCCGTATTTCTTCTCAGGTCAGCTTAGCTCCTAAGAGCCTTGTCCTTTGTAATTTGGATAAACAGGACAGGCTCCCAGAACCAGGCTCACACTGAAGACAAATGGGAGATATGACCCAAATGCAGGGAGCAGGCGTGGCAGTCCAGCAACACATCATGGCAGTACAGAGTGCTTTCATGTGGCTTTGGAGTAAGAAAAACCTCAGGTTGAATCCTGGATCTGCCATTTGCCATCAGAAAAACCCCTTAATCTCTTTGCCTCCCGATTTCCTCAGATAAGACCCACCTTGCACATACACATGCATGCACAAGGACATGTCTCCAAACCATACAGCACAGAGTCTGGTACCTGGCAGGTACTCCCTTGCTTTAGGACTTTGATGAAAACCAGTGAAACTCCAACGCATGGTTGGAGCTGCAGGCATCCTTGAAGGAGAAAGAAATGTGAAAGATTAAAGGTTGAAAAGATAGTGAGGAAAATAAATTGTTACACTTTTTTTAGAAAAAACTCTTTTTTGACTTCTGGGAATTTATCCAAAGGAACAAATACAACTGAAGGAAAAACATAGATGCTAGATTTTCAGAACTGTCTCTGAAGAGCTAAAACCTAAAAGCCACTACATGCCCGTGTTGGGGAAGGAAGAACTTAGCATACTGGGCACAGCTGCTCAGTGGAACTGTGGGTAGGCATTTGAAAGGACAGGACTGAGTCCTTGTGGCAGCATGACAACACATTTAGGATCAGGATTTATTATAAGTGAAAAAAGGAAGACAACCATAGTACATATGGTTGCAACTTTGTATATATAACTATAACTATATGTATACGCACATGTTCATTCTTGTGTAGAACTAGGAAGAATGTGTCTAAAATAAAAATAGAACTGCCACAAGGATGTGGGCAAAGGGGTGGAATATTTTCAGTGTTTTAGTATTGTATTTTCAATAAAACAACAAAAAAAGCATTCCATAGTGCCATCAGGTGGAAAGTCAGTTTTCTGTAATTTCAATAAAAGCTAGCACAATGAGTACTTCTAATGCCCAGGTCTTGGTTTCTAAATACCAATTTCCATTAAAAGGAACCAGGATTCCTTTAAGACATTATTGATTACAGAGCTGAGATAGGGCAAGCACAACATAAACCTGGAATAGCTGGGTTGTGTCAGTAAACAAGGAAATACTCAAAAGGCTCATAGAGACCAGTCAAAAGTGTATAGGAGCCAGTATATGTGCTCTTATTGGCCAAATGTGAGATAATTTGGGCATAAAGATAATGATGATAGAAAAAATATCCATAATTCAGTGAATAAATAAGTGGGAGAGAAAATAAAGTTCTTCCTCATAGTAGAATACCAACTAATAAATGTAGAAGGAATGAGGGTATTGGAAAATCACCATTAGGCAAAAACCACAGTAGTAGTTGTTTCCAAGAAGAATCATGAATAGATGCTAAAGCCAGTTGGGTAAAAAGTTGATGACAAACATAATCTTTACATAGTCTCAATATATCTCCCCACAAGATACTTACTAATTACAAAGGGAGAAATAGAAAACTTACAGTGAAGGGACCAGGAAGATCACGTTAACCAAATGATCAAAGCTAACATCACCAATAATAGACAAACAGATAATCATGTGCCTCCTGATATGAGGCACTGAGAAGAACACAGCATGATTTCTGTGATATACATGCCAAAAGTGCATAACCTAATCATGAAGAAACTTAAACCCAAACTGAAGGACATTCTATAAAGTAAATGGCCCAACTCTTAAAAAATGTCAAGGTCATAAGTGACAAAGAAAGACTGAGGAATTGTTCTGAATTAAAGGACATTAAAGACATGTGAAACCAAATGCAATGTGTGATCCTAGACTGAATTCTTGACCAGAATGTTTTGTTTTTTTTTTTTCCCGTAGAGGACATTCATAGGACAACTGTAAAATTTAAACAAAGTCTGTAGAACACACACACACACACACACACACAGTCAGAGACATAGAGACAGACAAATAGAAACACAGAGAGCAAGAGGGACAAAAAATGATAAACAAATATGATAAAATGCTAACGTTTTAGAATTCTGAGTGTGAGGTATGTAAGAATTCTTTGTACTACTCTTCCAACTTTTCTGTATGCCTAAAATTATTTCAAAATAAAGTTAAAAAATAATATCTACCAGTGTCATTAGCTTTTTTCTCTCTATTGTGGTAAAATACACTTAACAGAAAAATGTACCATTTTAATAATTTTAAATTTTTTTTGAGAGAGACAGAGAGAGAAAGGGAGGGAAGGTCAGAGAGAGGGAGACACAGAATCTGAAGCAGGCTCCAGGCTTTGAGCTGTCAGCACAGAGCCCGACACAGGGCTCAAACCCACAAACTGTGAAATCATGACCTGAGCCTAAGTCGAATGCTTAACCGACTGAGCCACCCAGGAGCCCCCATTTTAATAATTTTAAAGTGCACAGTTCAATAGCATTTGTACATTCAGAAAGTTGTGCAGTCATCACCACTATATAATATACTCCAGAACATTTTCATCATCCTAAAAGGAAACTTCATACCCACTAAGCAGCAACCCCTCTTTTCTCCCTTCTCCTAGTCCTTGAAAAACACTAATCTACTCCCTGTCTCCATGAATTTGCCTATTCTAGATATTTTAGACAGACGTAATCATACACTTTATGGTCTTTGGCTTCTTTCCCTTAGCATAATGTTTTCAACGTTCATCTGTGATGTAGCATGCATCAGTACCTAACTCCTTTTTATGGCTAGATGATGTTCTATTGTATGGGTATACTGCATTTTATTTATCCATTCATCAATTGATGGCTATTGGATTGTCTCCACCTTTCGGTTATTGTGAATAGTGCTATTATGAACATTTGTGTACAAATTTTTGCTCCAATTTCTGTTTTTAATTATTTGGGGCATATATTTAGGAGTGGAGTTGCTGGGTCATATGGTTATTGTATGCTTGAGAATGTACTGAGAAACTGCCAAATTGTTTTCCATAGTGTCTGCATCATTTTGCATTCCCACCAGCAACATATGAGGGTTCCAATTTCTGCACATTCTAATTCATGCTTGTTATTATCTGTTTAATATTGTCATCCTAGTGGATGTGAAGCGGTATCTCATTGTGGTTTTTATTTGCACTTCTCCAAAATATTTAAATGCTGAGCATCTTTTCATGTGCTTTATGGCCATTAAAAAAAATCTTATTTAGAGAAATGTCTATTCAAGTGCATTGCTCATTTTTAAATTGGGTTATCTTTTTATTGTTGAGTAGTAAGAGCTCTTTACATATTCTGGATACTAGATCCGCATCAGGTATATGATTTGGAAATATTTTCTCCAATTATGTGGGTTGCCTTTGCATACTTTTAAAAATAGAGTCCATTCATGCCAAAAGTTTTTAATTTTGATGAAGTCCAGTTTATCTATTTTTCCTCTGTTGCTTGTGTTTTGGTGTCATATCCAAAAAAACATTGCCAGATCCAAGGGCATGACAATTTATCCCTATGCTTTCTTATAAGGGATTTATAGTTTTAGCTTTTTTTTTTTTAACTTTTTTTTTTTAACGTTTATTTATTTTTTGAGACAGGGAGAGACAGAGCATGAACAGGGGAGGGGCAGAGAGAGAGAGAGACACAGAATCTGAAACAGGCTCTAGGCTCTGAGCTGTCAGCACAGAGCCCGACGCGGGGCTCGAACTCACAGACAGTGAGATCATGACCTGAGCTGAAGTCGGACGCTTAACTGACCAAGCCACCCAGGCGCCCCTATAGTTTTAGCTTTTTAAAAAAAATGCTTAATTTGAGAGAGAGGGAGAGAGAGAGAGAGAGAGAGGGAGAGAGAGAGAGGATGTATGTGAGCTGGGGACAGGGACAGAGAAAGAGAGAGAGAGAGAGAATCCATGCTGAGCATGGAGCCTAACACAGGGCTTGATCTCACAACCCTGAGATCATGACCTGAGCCTAAATCAATAGTTGGATGCTCAACTGACTGAGCCACCCCTACAGTCTTAGCTCTTATATTGAGTCTTTGACTGACTGAATTAAATTTTTATATATGATGTGAGGTAAGTGTCCAATTTCCTTTTCTTTTCAACATGGAGATACTGAATTGTGTAAGCATCATTTGAAAAATGATAAGGAAATGACAAATATCCTCATTGAGTAATCTTGGCAATTTTACTGAAAAAAAAACAGTTGAAATACACACATGCTTTTATTTTTATATTTTAAACCCTTTTCCATTGATTTCTATTTCTATCCATGTGTCAGTACCACATTGTTTTGGTTACCATAACTTTGCAGTAAATTTTGAAATCAGGAAGTTGTAGTTCTCCAACTTTATTCTTTTTCAAGATTGTTTTGGCAATATGAAGTCCCTTGTAAAACTCCATATGAATTTTTGAATCACCATTTCTATTTCTACAAAAAAAGACCATTGGGATTTTGATAAGTATTGCATTGAATCTGCCAACCACTTTGGGTAGTACTATCATCCTAACAATATTAACTCTTCCAGGGGTCCCTGGTTGGCTCAGTCAGCAGAGCATGCAACTCTTGATCTCAGGGTTGTGAGTTCAAGACCCACATTGGGCATTGAGCTTACTTAAAAAAAAATTAACTCTTCCAATCTGTGAATATAGATGTCTTCCCATTTACTTATGTCTTCTTTTCATTTCTTTCAATGGTATTTTGTAGCTTTTAATGTAAACATCTTCCACCACCTTAGTTAAATTTATTTTACTTTCTTCTTTTTGATGCTAATGGGAATGGGATTATTTTCTTCATTTCCTTTTTATATTGTTCATTGCTACTACACAGAAATAAAACTGATTTCTATGTGATCTTGTAACCCACAACGTTTAATTTGTTTAAATCTAATTGTGTGTGTGTGTGTGTGTGTGTGAAGTCATTATAATTTTCTCTACATAAGTTCATGTCCTCTGAAAAGAGAGATAATTTTACTTCCTACTTTCTAATCTGGGTGCCTTGTATTCCTTTTATTTCTTTTCCTTCCTGAGTTGCCCTGGGTAGAACCTTCAGTACAATGTTGAATAGAAATGGCAAGAATAAGCATGCTTGTCTTGTTATTGATCTTAGGGGGGAAACTTCAAGTCTTTCACCACTGAATATGACATTAGCTGCGTGGTTTTCATAAATAAGTTCCCCCTCTACTACCACAGTGATTTCCCCCCCAAATGCACAAATCATCAAGTATTCTAGCTTAAAATCATTCAGTGAGTCACCATTTTCCTCAGCATAAAATCAAATCCTTTAGCATGGCCCACAGGACCCTCAAGGTCTGACCTCGGTTGAGTTCTCCAGTTTCATGTCTCCATACCCATTCTCTGTACAGATTCACAGACACGTCGTTTCTTCATACGTGTTGTTCCCTCGCTTCTTTACCTTATCACATCCTATCTCCCTGCCCCTCCCACCTTCAGGGAGTCTCCGTGCTGCTCCTGAGCTAACTCCATTAGAGTGTCTGGCACACTGTATTACAATCATCTGCTTACCCCTTGTCTTCTTAAACAGACTGTGAGACTTTGGAAGGCAAAGACTGGATCTCTCATTTCTGCATCCTTGGCTAATATAGGACTTGATAAATGTCTTTGGGATAAACGAAGACTCCTTTCTGTTTTTTTTAATACGTAAGAATGTGTCTTGTAAGTCCTAATAGAGGAAGATCTGGGCAAGGATGAAGTAATACATTCAGTTAAAGAATCAGGAAGTTATAAACTGGGACTTTATCAGCTCAACACCTCAAATCCCAATTTGAGAGCCATATGCAGATTATTTTGCTTTCAGAGTAACTTGAAGAATGTGTACACTAACTTCCATCAAATAACAAAATTCTACTAATTTTGGTGTTTTCCTTTCTTTTCAGGTTGCCAGGAAGCTCAAAATATTTACTACCTTGCTATGTTGTGACAATTAGTCCTAGAGTCTAGCATATTTGTTTCTTCTTGCTTATGCCTTTGTTTTTCTGTTTTTAATAATCTTATTGTATATATGCATTTTTGGCAAAAGTAGAGAATAAATATGTAAATATACAAATACATCAAAAATACTGCATTATTTCTTATTAGCATAGAAGTGCACGGATGATTAAGGTGACAATTAGTAGAACAGAGTTACAGCCATTAAGACAAAGTTTGCCTGCAGTTACTGAAGCTGCATAGTCATTGTTAGGTCGGGGTCTCTTAACCAGCAATTAGGTAGATTTCATTCATCAGGGAGTGAAAAAAATAAATATTTTTGTTGGCAAAGAGAAGTATTTTCAGGCCCTCAAACTCTTTTCCAACTGACTCCTTCTTAACAGTACAGACATTTTGCATCAGATAGCATTGAGAAGAAAAGGTAAATATTTCTGAATTCAATTAATCAGAGTCAGAGCCTCTAATTGGCTCTAATGGATGAACTTGACCATCAGGTGCAAGCCCCTATCTTTAAATGCAGAGGCGACCTGCACCACCCTGAGTATAGGCTTCCATGATTTCTTTTTCCTCCCCCCCAGATCTAGTTGGTCACCAGGCCTGTTAGATTTCTCCCTGGAATATTCCTCTTCCCCTCTTACTCTCTCCCAGGTCTCCCTCCTCCTGTCCCAGGCTCCTGATAAATCTTGGTTCAGGTCTGAATGCATATGCAAGACTCCTGTATCCTCTCCAGGGTCACCTCTTGCTGCATATCCACATATTCTTGGTTCAGAACATGCTGGACAACTGGCATTTTCTCATGTTGCTGTACGATTACTGATGTTATTCCTCTGACTAGAATCTTCTCCTTTCCCTCCACCTCCCCTCCCATCATCTGGCTAATTCCTGCTCATCCTTTAAGGCTCGGTTCAGGTAGCTTCTCCTAATGACCCCATACTTCCCTATGTGCTCCCAGAGCACCCTGTTCTCATCTTAACCCTCACTGCTGTCTATCTCCCTCATTAGGCTGTTAGCTACTTAAGGTAGGGAGTGAGTGAATATTTACCACCAAGTTCCCGCATTATAAATCTTGCTGACCAGAGGAGGTCTCAGGAAATGCTTGCTGAATTAAAGTGGACACACTTAGCGCATTGCTGTAGACATGCTGAGTAAATGCATCTGAAATGGGCCTCACTTATTACATTTGCCACAAAAATTTTCCTCACCAACTCTCATCAGACTGTGTTTTCTTTTCTTCCTTTTTTTTTTTTTTACCTAATCCTTCTAAATTTATTAAGTCCTTCTCACTCCTTCCCCTGATCTTTCCCTCATTTAATTAAAAAAAAATCCTTAATCCATTTGTATTTGACTTAGATTCGCTGTCATTCTGAAAGCCAATTGTTCTAAACACCATTTATTGAGTGAATTCTTTCTTTCCTTATTCATTTGAGGTATATCCTTAGCTTTTATTAAGTTACTATAAATAATATGTTTTGGGAACTATTCTTCTACTCCATTAGATCTATTACCATATGGGTTTAGTTACTGTCATTTTATTTCACTTACCTAGCTATTTGCTTTTGAATGTGACTACATTTTTTCATATTAAGAAACTCTAGAGGAATATTTTAAACATAGAGATAAGCAAAGAAAAAATTAAATTATTCATAATCCCATAACAAAGAGATAACCATAATTATGATTTTGATGTAAAAAGGGTGGTTTTCCTAGCTGCCTTCCTCTTCACCATGACACTCTCCGATACTCTAGAATGTACTGGTTGATATCATAGCTGGCTGAATGTTCCCAGGGGCTTGCGTACTCTGTTCTCAACATCAGTGAACTATTCATGGTAAGAGTCAGGTGTGTTTATTCCAACATGTTATGCCAGGTGCAATGGGTTATTTTAATGGTATGCTTACTTATGTAATATATATTGATAAAAACTATGGGGGCCCCTGGGTCGCTCAGTCGGTTAAGCATCCAACTCTTGGTTTCGGCTCAGGTCATGATCTCAGAGTTTGTGGATTTGAGCCCTGCGTCTGGCTTTGCGCTGACAGTGCAGGCCCTGCTTGGGATTCTCTCTTTCCCTCTCTCTCTCTGCCCCTCCCTGCCTCTCTCTCTCTCTCAAAATAAATAAAACTTTTAAAAATTAAAAAAAAATGAGTATGAAGAGAGTAATTTCTATGAAAACTAAGTTGAATGCCTTGGAAAGACTATAAAGATACTAAAATTATTACTCTCAACTGTGTGAAAATTATAAAGAATAGAAATGATAAAACTCTGGGAGTGCATACTCAGCTGACTTCATAAGCATGTCTAAATTCCTAATCCACTTTTGAAAATTCATGATTTCACTTTATTAAAGTTTTGGGTGGTTATATTATTGGTGCGGTTAAATGCAAAAAAAAAAAGACAACAGACAACTTCAGAGGAGTCAGTCATAAGAAAGAACTATACCTATGTCAAAAGATTGGCCAATGAATGTTTACTTGAATTTAAACATTTTTTTCTTTAATAATGATTCTCCTTGACCACATTTTTCAATTAACTGATTAACTACCAGTGCTTATGGAATTGCTTCAGAGAGCACCTACCATACCTTCAGTCATTTAAAAATATATAAGAATATGGATTTTATATAAATGAGATCAGGCTGTAAATACTGCTTTATTCCCCCTTTCATTGGCTATACTGTAGACGTTATTCCAAGTCATTAAATATTACTCATTTTTAATACCTGCCTAGTCCCTCCTATTAAAGTTCTATTCAACTCTTCCTTTTTTTTTTAGACATGTAAAACCATGTACCTTTCTTGATTTCCTCTTTGCAGGACTGAGAGAACATTTGGAGGTCAATCTTATGCTCATCCTTGGGTTTCTTAAACAGCGAATCTCTTTTTCTCAATTTTCATTCACATTTTTAATTTTGGCGTTAAATTGTTTTATTTTGTTGTAAGCTGTGATAATCCTTCCTGGCAGGTGGTGAGTAGATCAAACACAAACCACTAATATCCTGCCTCCAAACGTAAGGTTATATGATGAGTATGGATGACTAAAAGCCCTTTTGTTTTGCCTTGAAGGCAATTACTTACTGTGGCCTCTCTAGTCTGACATACCTGGCCAGGGAGTTATAACTACCTAGAAAGCTTTAAGACTATCATTGAAAATGCTGATAAGCCCATGAAATGGTCTAATAGCTTAGCTTTGCGTTTTCTGAAATCCTAAATTTCACCTAGGTGCATCTTCTAAAGTTATTTTTCTCAGGATGTGAATAGTAAATGCATACTATGAAACAAAAGGCACAAAGCACTTCTTACTTTCACTGCTACTTGCCCCACCTAAAAAAATAATGTGTGAAGAGGCACTGATTAGTTTCACAGCACTTGATAGGAGATCTAAGGCCAAAGAGCCTTGCAGGACACTGGCTTCTTTCTCAATTTTTCAACACCTGTAAGAGCTTTGAGCTATACAGCTATTTGAAGCTCAAATTTTAATCATAACTTACATATTAATGTAATAACTTACATAACTTACATCTGAAGTGTGTAAGTAGTATGCTTCCTGAAAGAAATCCTGTAGGTGTTTTTTTTTTAATTTTCTAAAATTTGAGGTTGAATACAGAGTATATTTCCATAGTCAAACAGAAAAAATTTCTGGGTACCTTTTAGGAGACGTGAGGCTTTTTGCATCTCTTTAATCTCTAGGTGGTCTATAGAACAAGAAATTATGTAAACTTACATCAGAACGACCCAAAATATGAATGAACAGTCCAGACTCATTAATATTCTTCAGTATCTCAAGTACCTCCGTTGTTTGAGGATGCCTCATAAATGTTCTAGAGCAGCAACTTTTGGCAAGACGGTATAGATCAACAGCTGGGCTATGATCTGGGCATTATTCGCATTTGCTCATGAAAAGCAGTCTGTACAGAAGCCTCTCAAAAAAAGGCCAACATTGTGAAACAAATTAGGAGAGGTTTATTGCTATTGAAAACGGTCTTCTTCTACTTATGAACATCCCTTCCTTAGTCCCCAGTATCAATCAAAACATGGTTAATGGGGTGCCTGTGTAGCTCAGTCAGTTAAGCGTCCGATTCTTGATCTTAGCCCAGCTCTTGACCTCAGGGTCGTGAATTCAAGCTCAGCACTGGGCTCTGTGCTGGGCTTGAAGCCTTGTTAAAAATAAATAAATAAAATAAAATATTAGTTTTAAATGAGCTTGACTTTTTCCAAACTTTCATGGGGCACAGCATAAATTACAGCACACCAGAGTTTCGCAAACCCACTAACTTAGCACAGATCCAGGTTTCAATTCGTGGGCAGGGCACCGTACCAGGTGTGTGTGTTTTCTCTGGTAAATGTTATCCAACAGGCTTTTTTCTACTCTACCTAATGACTTAATTCAGCTGCAATGGCAGCCCAGACTCAAGCCCCACCGGGCAGTGGATGAACTTTGTACTTCTTTAGTTTGTAGTACATTTATATTTTGTACTTCAAGGATCCTAGGACATGCGGCAAGTTGCTAGAAAGAAAGAGCTTGGAAATTCTGGGGCACCCTTGCAGCATAAGGACCTAATCTGAAGCCAAGATGTTGCCCATGATCACTTTCTATTGAAGAGTAGAATATGCCACCCCAAAATAGGACGGTAGGATTTCAAAACATGCTACCCCCAAATGCCACTTTGGTATATTGACCATTTTGAGCTACATGTAGGTACCCGAAAAAGAGTAGATGCAGGGAGAGGCTTTCTCTGAACTCTCCTTATCTGCCTAAAGACAGATCCTCCAAAGGACTGTCGTCAAGTCCCTTCTTGGGAGGTTCATTAACCAGGGAGAACTGACTCTTATCACAGGAGACAAAAAGTCGACACCACACCCGGGCAAACTTTCTCACAAACTATCTCACCTCCCCCTCTATTCTTCTAACGGCCCACGCATCTTTCCTAAAAATCATGTCCTATTCCCCAGGAGGCATACCTCACCCCTTGTCTTTCTCTGGTAAGATGGTATTTAAGCTTGAATTCTAAGCCACCTCAGGGAGTTACTCAATTTTCCCTGGGTATCTCCCATGTATACATGAGGTACGCATGTTAATAAATTTCTGCGTGTTTTTCTCATTAATCTGTCTTCTATTAAGGAGGTCTCAGCTAAGAACTCAGAAGGGGGGGGGAATTATTTTCCTCCCTTACACTACTATTAATCACCATCCTGGTCATGGGAAAGTGTTCCAACACAGTACACAATGACATTCTTTCCTATAAAATTTTATTTATTACATAAAAAATTCTATACATTTGTTAGACTAAAATACAGTTTTCATTATAATTCTGGCAACTGAGTCAGTACACAGAGAAAACTTAGCATTAGATCAGCACTTTTTTCTATTTCATATTTCTGCACAAGAAAAACATTTCAAAGCTCCATTTCATATCGGCTCATTGTACTCTGAAGCCAGCTGGAATTTCATCCAATTCAGAGCTCTTGGAAGTTAATTTCCCAGCAAGATTTGATAACTCCAGAAAGTTAATTGCTTAATATACATATTTTTAAAGTCCTCTGAGAGCATCATGCTCTGTCTGTAAAGTCTGCACTGTGTCAATAATGACAGTCACAAATAGTTGGGCTACCACCGTGTCTGTGGGGCATGTTCAAGCACCTACATGTTTGTTTCCCCACCTGAATACAGTGTAATGACACTGTGATAAGACAAAGCTCAAAATAACACTAAGGTAAAGGATCCTGAACTACGGAATTCATGGAAGGCTGAACTGTGATCCTCCAGTTCATAATGGACAGACAGGACATGGTACAAAAATTCATTCTGACACTATGGAATAGGATGCAATGGCAAAAGAAAAAGACAAAGACAAAAAAGGCATCAAGTTGAGAAATATGCGGCACCACAACATACTTCTCATGCTGTATCACACAGCAGTGAGAAATAGGGACACACTGATGCGTGTTTTGTATTCCTATCACCCCATACGTTGGGCTGGGCCTGACACGATGTGAAGGCTCAAAGCCTGAGAGGTCTATAGCAGGTCCCTATTGCACTGACTTGTCTTAAAGCTTGGCTGCCTGTTCTAGGGGCTCTATTCTAAACTCCAGAAGTTTGGACAGGTTGTGCCAGCAAGTACTCAAGAGTTGGGCCTTTGGTCTTCAGAAGATATGCATTTGTCTTTGGTTGTTTTTCCAGAGCCCCTGCCATTTTGTTAGGAGCCTTCCACACTTTTCTCCCCACCTTTCTGGTTTGTTAGTTGTAAAGTTTTTCCTCTTATAATCAAATCAGCTAACAACCCACTGAACTTACCTCATGGGGTTACAAGACCTATTTAAAGTGCATTCAGTGGTCAAGAATATTCTGAGACAGTATAATTGAAACTTCTTTCTATTACGGAGCTCCCGGTACCCTTTTGTAAAAGGGAAGAAGTCAGAAAACCTCAACAGCACCACATAACCTTGTAGTAAGCACTAAGTCAACACAGAAGAAAGGTAAATTTCCCCATGCCAAGTCTCTGAAAATCAAATCTAGCAAAAACCAAGAGGAGCCAAAAAGAACTTCCAAGTACAGACTACTGGAGCCCAGAGGATGGGGACAACTGACTAGTCTCTGTCTCAGATCATCAGCCCCCAAAAGCTGTCCTGTTACTGTCTCATTCCTGTGAGGTATCTAATACCATTTAGGAATCCTGGCCTGATGATCAACATGGTAAATAAAGAGAGTGCTCACATTTTCTAGTGGCAGGTGGCATGGTCCGTGGGCTGCTGGCTGTAGCTTCATCTCAGTTCTGTGCCCATTTAGTCAAGTCTTCTGTTCCATGCCTACTTTTTACTCACATGGAATGATTTAACACAAATTCCTGAAAAAAATAACTAACTCAAACTATATTTCTATCTGACAGGATGGGTGAATCAGATTCAGAGGTGAAGATCAGAACATTCTAAGTCATACACATCTACAACAAAAGGAATATCAAATGTAGATACTTACACTGGACTCAGGCCCTTTTTCACCCGATATGGGAATTTCCACCCATGGTCTCTCCATTTGCTATTGTAGAAGGTTCATTAAAGCTCTTCTGGATGTGTGGGGTGGGGTAGGGAGCTGACTTTTCTCCTTTCTTCTCCAGCCAGTTATGAGATTTCCACTGCTTTCTTCAGCTTGAAAAGGTAGGTAATGGTTTGATGTCTGACTATAAATCATGACTCACTGGAATCAAACCTTAAAAGAACTTCAAACTCCTTTAAGGATTTCTGCGTGCTTTTTTAAGGGCCCTGAGGGCCCTCCATGTAGACGCAGCACCCCTACCTAATAGTATGGAGCAGATGTGAAGAAATCCACGTGCTTCCCTAAAGAAGCAAGACAGGGTGGGTGTGGGGAGTGAAGGCACAGTCTCATTGGAAGAGTGGTCAAAAGCTGCTCTAGTGGGTGACTGGAAAACACTCAAAGCAAGAAACACTTCCCCGATTTAAGCGGGGAGGAAAACAACTTCTGAATTCCCTCCTCCCCATCCCCAGCATCTGCTTCTCCAACTTTCCACTAAAACTTTGTCAACTATGAGATAAAATGAGTTTGCTAATTTATCATCATCTTCAACTGTTCTTGGTCATGATGACTGATATATTTTTAGACAGTGATCTACTGATAACACTTGTCGTATCTGAGCAACAATAAAAAGAATCAATCAATAATTTGTAGATGGCTAATTATAAGGGTTCCTTCCTTATTCACTGTCTGGATTTTCTCATCCATGGCAAATAGTGTGGTAGTTTGCCAAAATCCATCCCAACACACACACTATCACACCTCCAAGGAAAGAAATCTCACTGTCTTGAAGATTCAGTGTCGACCATTTTGTTACTTTTCACATCAGTGCGGTTTCTATTTCCAAAACTGGTACTAAATGAAAAGTCTTAAGTTACACAAATGATTCCAGGTCAGAAGTTGGTAGGTGCCATCTTAAAAGTATTTTTAGTGGAGTCCTAATCACTACTTTATTTCAAAACATGTTATCAAACCAACTTTAGAGCAGCCTTTGATTTGTGTGCATGAGGCCCTAAGGGGACGGTGGGGTGGGGGCTGGCAGTTTGAGGGCCCTGAAATTTGATTACCATTTTAAACGTTCATAAATGTGCTATGTGCCTTTGAGAGAAAGACAGTCCATTGCTTTCATAAGTTTCTCAAAGGGGCCCACAGTCCTCTCACAAGATTAAGAACCTGCTTATGAATATCAAATATTAAATTCAGGTCTTAGCAAATACAAGTCAAAATTTCCTGAAACATTTGGGAATTACAATGCTTTCATATTCAGCTAGGTCTTGACTAGACCTTGAGTAACCTAAAAGCTTTATTATTCTCAATGCCCTGGCCTGGAGTATTTTTTTCCTCAGGAAATCATTTTAGTTGTAAAACTGAGTATCAAAATGGAATAAAATAGCCTAATATTTTGGTTCCTAGTAATTTCATATGTTTTCCACAAATTTACTAATGAATTCCTTTAGAAAATATCAAACTTAAATGTTGCCCATGTAATTTACAAAAGTGATAATTGTTCATGCAATATTGAAACTGAAACATAAGTTTGACTTTTTTTTATCCATATAAAAATCATGAAGATGGGAAGGACGAAAAGCTACTGTAGTATCTCCCTAGAAAGGTTTCCCACAGAAATTCTCAAATTTAAAAACTCTGCATTGAAGCTTTCTATAAGAAAGACACTTTAAAAGATTTGAATCTTGGATTAAAATTTTCCTCTTAAAACTTGTAGAGTAAGAATTTGGCTCACATTTATGAAGTTTGAATGGGGGAAAGTGTGCTATTTTAAATTGACAAGTGTATGCAACATGTTTAGTTTTTTGTTTGCTAAGTTTGTTAGCTCTAGATTTTTCTCTTGGCACACTCAAGGGTCCTGGTTTCAAAATTTGGGCTATGTGCCACTAATCAAAGATGAGCTAATTTCAAAAGCGGCCACTGTATGTGAACAGTACCTACCCTTCAAAAGGGCTAATATGTATCCTTAGTACACAAAGATGCATGAATATGCATTTAAAGCAAAAGGAATTCTATGCTGTGAATTTACAATATGCAAATCTCTGCCTTATGTGCATTTACTTTTGAACTTGCAATTTTCTAATATATATTCACGGACCACATCTTAACTCTAGGCAAGCTGTTATAGTGCACTCCTATCTGTCAGATGAAATGTATGAAAAGAATACAGAAATTAACTGTGGCAGGTGCATTGATAAGCCTCCAGACTCTGAGGATTTTTTTTTTTAAGTAGCAATAAAAAAAGCGATAGAGAACTTATCGAAAGGTGAAAGCTTAAAGTATTTTCTGAAGGAAACTTCTCATAGGCTACCTTAAGGCTACTGGAAACTCCAGAAATTCAAATGAGAAGGTTACTGACCAAAGATAAACTAAAATGTTCAAGTCACCATAATTGGCAGCTCCATTTTTGGAATGGACCCCATTATTTCTATTTTGCAGGTGGGGTGGCCTGGGGGACCCCCTTGAAATGGCCTTTATTAGCTAGTGCTGGTGCATGGTGCAAATGGTTGAAGCTTTGGAGACACTGATATGGCCTGATATTTGGTGCCTGCAGTTCTGGTGGGAGAAGCACTACTCTCATGTAAAGCAACAGCTCAGGACCAGGATAAAGGAAGGGGTCATCTCCTCACTACCCCTACTGGGATGAAATCCTGAAACTGCCCTGGAAAGACAAGGAGCCTTGGCAGATACCAAGATCAATGGTATTGGGAATCAGCAACTTAATGTTCTTTGCTAAAAAAAAAAAAAGAAAAAAGAAAAAATATCTAAGAGTAAGGGAGCATCTCTACAAAGGAACTTATTTCCAGCATAATTTAAAAATAAGATTCAATGAATGCCTCCTCCCCAACCAATATGGAAAAAGTTTGGGTACCAACACACAGTTAAGCTACTTAAACTGCAGTAACGTAGGACTTAATCGTGCTATAGGATAGGATAAAAGCTCTAATCCTAAACATTAAGCACTGCATTAAATGGTTTAAAGGAACAACCTGCTCTGAGCTCTGCTCATCCATGCAAGGATTATGTAATCTCAACGCCCTAGCTAAATTCCTAATGTTTACCTAACACACTGGTTAAGCCTCCAGTAGAACATAGGTCTCTTGGACTTACACCGAAATGTAACCTTCTCCCTTCCATACCACATTATAGCAGCACTTACTATTGAGGCGGGAGCCTAGAAAGTCTAAATCATGTACCAGAGGCTTTTTCTGATGGCAGAGCCCACAGTGATACTCCGGCCACCACGATCAGCATTTACAATAGAGGACCCTAACTAGAACTCTGGAGATGTAAGTACTGAACACAATTTTGAAGATCCATCACAGAAAAAGACAAAAACCACAACACAGAGTCGATGGCTTATAAAATTATTCAGGCAACCACATATCACAGATAATTTTTGTTCTTCATCTATTCTTCTCACTTGGGCAGAAGATGGAGGCAGTGAGCGAGTAGCAATAAGGCGGCCCATAGCTAGCTGAAGAATGACTCACAATGAATGAAAGAGGCAGCAGGAATATCCAAACATAACCTCAAAACATTTAAATATTGCTAAAAAGCCTCTGTGAGGCTTTATAAAATGTATCAAGGAATGAAGCTCATATGAGAGTGATATTCTATATATTAAACATCTCTCTGTGTGTGCCTGTGGTAATATATATGCACCTATGCATATATCTACTTAGACAGCACACAGATTCACTCAGGGAAAACAGCCTGGCAATTAATTTGGAACTCAAATGACATGGTTACACATAGATCATAATTTCTAAACACAATGTTAGTAAAACGAAATTTATTTGTAAAACAGGACCTGTTATATAAAATGGCACACAATCAAGTTATACAAAAATACAAAATTTCTTTCTGATTACAGTTCTAGTTGCAAATGATAATTAGAAAGCATTCCTGGTGGCTTCCAAATAGCTGAGATTGCGAGCAAATGGAACAGGGAGCAGCAAGAGTCCATGATGCTGGGATGTCCAAGTGAGTAGAACCTAATTTCCAAATTCAAGACTTCCATCAGGTCACTTTGGAGGGACATCTCCTAGAATAGCTAGCTCCTAGAATGTCTTCTGTTTTGATACTCATCTTCCAAACTTTTTCCAATCCTAAATTTAGTTCCCAATGTTTCTTAATGTCCAAAATCTGTGTGGCTATGAAACAGAAGGTATTCTGAAGTTCCTTACATGATTTGCTCTCTCATCTATTTGGAAAATTGTTAGTTACATAATTATATTTATTCCATTTCAAATGATATAAAAGAGTACAATGATACCGTTTGGCGATGTTAGATGTTAACTTCTGGAGAATTATTGTTTCAAAATAGCTAGTCTCACAATGTTGGTTTCCCAGGTCTTGCCAAGATATGAGCTCTTAACTGTGTGTGTGTGTGTGGTTTTTTGTTTGTTTGTTTTTTTTTAAAAATCCAGACTCTTATTGCAAATATTCTGAAAAATCAGAAATATTACATGAGCTTTGAAAAGAAACCAAGGCATTTAGCAAATTTTAGCCTAGCTAGAGTAAAGAACACGGATACTTAAAAAAAAAAATACAATTTACCTTTTGCAGCAATTTAAAGGTCTAACCCTTTGAAAGGAAGCACATTAGCAAACAGCTGCTTATTAAGCCCTAGTGACATTAATTGTATGCATTTCCATCATACCGGTCTAATTCACTGTCTAATTCTGGTAGGAGGCAATGCTTTCTTTCAAAAGATTCTTCTTCCATGGAATGATAAAATGCTGAGGCTTTTTTTTTTTTTTTTTTTTTGTACAGAGCCTGTATTTAGTGCAATAAGTTTAAAAAATTTGCTCTGAAATATTTACTTTACATTAACAAAAATAGCCTTTTTTAAAAAAATTGTAACAAAAAGGAGTTATCGCATAAACAGATCATGAATTATTCTTAGCAAATTACACTTTTTTTTTCTTAAAGCATTCACCATTACAATAAGCAGAACAATGGAATATTAGCCATTCATATCTGGTAAGCTTTAGGAATTTAAAAAAAAAGAAAAACAACAAAGAAACAAAAAAACCCCAAACCCATCCCCAAACAAAAAGAATGTTCGACTCTTAGGATCAAAACATAACCAATTCTTCAGTTAAACATTGTAGAATCTGGATACTGAATGAATTGCCAAGGAGAGGAGCACCTGCCAGTATGTTTTCAGATTTCATAGCATTTGAATAAAATGGCCATTTAGCCCTAAGCCACTGAAGTTCCTTAGAAGCAGAAGCCCAAGCACTGGAATCTGCAAGGCTTTTGTGTTCCAAGTTTCCCTTCCTTCTTTATTCCTCCCAGCATTACTTAATCTGCAAATCAATACACAGAAACTTAATGGCTAAACTCGCTGGGTGCCCCAGCTTCCCTTCAAATCAGGCACACAAATGTGTGGAGGATGCTACTAAAGTAAAAAATGAAAGAAAAGACAAACTATAAGAACAAAGTTTGCATAAGAAAGATTATCTACCCTTTTCTTTTTAACCTACTCTCTTATAGAAGCTTAGGGTAAACTACAAATACCTGAGGAGTTGGTTACTTTTTAATGTTGGCTGACAAATGCATGAGCGATTATGAAATTCCCATATTGAGTCCACTTGTATGTTTCTAAAAGTAAAATGACATGGCTTCTTTGATTGGGGAAAACTGATTGGAGTAACTCCTTATTTATCTGAAAGCATATGCCTAGTCTCGTCCCACTAGGACTTATGCATCAGTAAAATAAGATCTTGATTTTATGCACACATCAGGGAAATCACCCCTGAATAAACTTTAGACAGAGAATTCGGTACAATAATTTTATCTCATTTAAATAACTAAAGTTAAAATCTCCTCTAAGTTATTAAAAATGTTAATCAGATATGAATCTTAACATTTCCATTAAGACAATTACAATTGAAAACATTAAATGACGGCAGTTGCCTTGTAAAAGCCACCCGTATGAAAGGAGTACATGTTTGACAAAAATAAGCATAAAAAAGGTATTAAATCCCTGTTCCTTTTCTCTGATTTTGGCTGATTATGTGTGTGTGTGTATATACATATACATATATATACACACATACATATACATATATACACACACCCACACACACAAATACATAGTTATGTGTATATATTGTTTTGGAATGTCAATGGGTTCCATAACGGTCGGCTAGGTTCAAGCAGAACTTGCTCCCGAAGCCTAGAAAACAAAGTCATACAGAGTATAATCTTAGACAATTACCATTAAAAGGAGGTCATGAATGATGTTACAAGTACACAGATGGTCACAAGCGGCAACAAAGCAAAATGGACTGAGAGCCCTTTGCGTGAACCTATATTCCAGGGGCCGCAATTCCTATGAATGTTGAAAGTCAGGGGCACCTGGGTGGCTCAGTCGGTTAAGCGACTTCAGCTCATGATCTCACAGCTCTGTGAGTTCCAGCTCCTGTTAGGCTCTGTGCTGACAGCTAGGAGCCTGGAGCCTACTTTGGATTCTGTGTCTTTCTCTCCCTCTGCCCTTTCCCTGCTCACACTCTGTCTCAAAAGTAAGTAAACATTAAAAAAACAAAAATTTAAAGAAAGTCACATTTCCTTCTGGATAATCTCTGAGATATGCAGAGAATACATCTCTGGCCTATGTTGTTACAGTGTTCAGGTTTTTTTTTTTTTTTCCTTTTCCTCTATAAATTCTTTCCTGTTGAAGCAGATGGCCGGAAGTTCTCTTTCTTAAACTTCTATAACATCACATTTGGTAAATCTTTCTAAAATCATTTTCAAAGATTTATAGGATGACCTCACAGACCTTCAGAGTGTCCTGAACTAGTGAGGCTCTTTCTCAAAAAAAAAAAAAAAAAAAAAAAAAAAAAAAAAAAAAAAAAGTCCAAGAGGAAAACTGGAAGTACTTATATTTAATTCAATGATCCCTCGTCAAAAGGGAAATTTAAAACCTCATTTTCCTGAATATTAATTCTCTAGGCTAAAAGTAAACCCTAAATTAAAATATCCCATTAAGAAAGAAGATAAACAGGTGAACTTAACAGCAGATTGTATAGATACGGCTAAATAGATATGGTGCTTTTACAGAACTTTAATCTAAGAGAATAACATGTGAATTAAATCAGGCAAAGACAAGTTAGCAATCCTGATTTCTACCAAACCCCAAGTTTTAACGAGGAATCTCTCAGAGAATTATTTAGGGACACATCCAAGATGCATAGTGGTAGCAGGGTCAACTCTTACCATGCTAATGCAAAAGAGAGATAAGAATCAGAGGTACTGATGTACTTAAAATATTTAACTACTCTGTAAGCAACATCTCAACTTCTCTCCCGGGAAGTTTTTAAACTGCATAAAAAAATACCATTCTTAGGGACCAAATGCTATAATGTCCAAAACACCAGAAGCACAATGCACATAGAAGATATATTTGGAAACATAGTGGAGGGTTTTGCCATTAATCTGCAAGCAATGAGCTGATGAGCAACATAAAACAAAAGCAAAAAATGAATGAAGATTTTAAAGCAGTGTTTCAGTTAAGGGGCATTAATTTAAAACTGAAAGCAATATTAGGGGGAAAAAATCTTCCTAAATTTTTGGCTTCTGGTAGAATGCCACATAACCTGGGGATTTCTCCTTGTATCATTACCTACGAATTAGAGGTTTAGGTAAGAGTCAGCATACTTGTATTCTCGTCTTCCACACTGTATCCTTCACTAAAGGATAATGCAGAAATATGTGCCAATTCATGGTCAAACCAAGCCAGTCAAGACCTCCAAATATTTCTCCCTTTTTAAAAATGATTATGACTGACAAAAAAGGGGGGCAAAGGTAGTTTACATTTTAAAGATTTTATATTTTACCTTTTTAAGGTTTACACTGGGAGCCAGTTACTGAACACGTATGACAAACAAACAGTGGCAAGAAGGAAGCCTTCCTCATTTAACCATGCCACCAGAGGGTCGGCAGAATCTTCACTACCGTCCCCCTTGGCCAGGGTCAAGTAGGAGGTATACAGAAAGGGGGGGTAGAGAAGGCAAGAAGCCAGACCAGGGGGATTGCTGATGGTGCCCCTTGCCCACTCAACGGAGTTTTGGCTGGTGCACACTTACAACTAAGAGTTCTACATCCTTTGACTTACGATTAGAGTGATCTGTACCTTGGGAAATAAACATTGAAGTTTTGACTCTGACAATCATTAATGCTATTAACAGCAACACCAAAATAGGCCCTGGAGGGGGTTACGGAGGAATTTATATCTAAACATTCTGCTGAGGTTTTAATTTAGGTTGAATATGCAATTATTTTGCATATAAATATGGCCTCCCCAGCACCCAACCTCAAACAAACCCATTTCCTTTACTCTTATATACTTAAACGTGCTTGTTTTATGCAAGTTGGAAACCTATGAAATCAACCACTTATTAAACTTTATAGTTTAGTAAGAAAGAGGAGTCTTCATCTCACACTTTGGGATATCACGTGCAATCAGAAGGCACATTATTTAAAATTAGCTGTTTCAGGACGTAGGCAGTTATATAATATTTTTAAATAACATGCTGTTTAATAACAATACATTTGCAAAATAAGCAGTAATTACACAAAGATATGCGAGGGTTATCTGTCATTATGCAGAGGTGAGAGTATCTGTGGCAAAAGCAACTCAGGATTCTCTTACATTGATTAAGTTGCCTTTTTTTTCCCAAATGAAAGTAGAGTACTTAGAATATACATACATATCACTGACCAGAGATCATTGACCTTTCTCACAATTAAGCTGAGGTTAGAGAAGACCAGGTTGTTTTATTGAGTGGGAATGTGAGTGTTGATGGAGTAATCTTGTTTGCTACTGAAAAACAGCTTAAGAAACAAAGAAAGTACAATCCAGGCAACAGAAGAAAAAGTCAGCAAAGGGTAAAAGACAGCAACAGAAACAAACCAATATTAAAAAAGTGGGGAATGTGAATTTTAGCAAGTTGAAAGGAATTGCTAGTATCACCTTCCAAAATGATAAAAATTAAACTGTCAGTTCAAGTGTACAACCAAATGTTCATTCCATTGAAAACCAAACACGTACAACTAAAAATTAAAAGAAAAAAAAACCCCAAAACCAGAAATGGCCATTTTACTTTAGGGACAAAAATTAGCCCCTGCTTCGTGATAAGCCCTGAGACAGATGTTGTTCCTTTCAGCTTACTTTTACAGAAGGCGGTCTCAGTTGTGACAAGAATTCTGCCATCCAAGTGATGGGTAAACACACAAACAGAAAGAGCAGCACATCCTGTGTGATACAGACAACAAAAGCTTCTCCTGAAGAAGTGCAGTCAGTGAAAACAGAGAGAGAGAGGAAGTGAAAGTGAAATTCTTGGAGGGCGGTCACCTCCTCATCTCCACCTACCATCGGCTTTAGCTCTCTGGCATCGGCAACGCCTCCCTTACCAGCTTCTTTCATTGCTTTTCTACTGTTTTCCACAAACTCCTGCAAAATATGGACCAAATTGCATAAATTCTTAGGTCCTTTCAGATTTTGGTTGGCAGATGAATTCTAAGGAACACTGACATTTTTAATTCAATATCAGTACACGGATGGCCTAAAACCAGAGCAGTGAATAATATTTAGTATCACTACACAACGGCTGCTAAATCTGTGCACATGGGCTGCAACTTGTGATATCTTTAGGACATCTTTTTTCCATCCATTTATTGTGACAATCTCACTTAAGCTCAAAGAGAGAATGTTACTTCTATCTGGAAGAGAAAATCTCTAATGCTTTCTTAAAAGACTGTTTTTTCATACTTAGATTATTGTTCTATTTGTTGTCTGACTTTTTCCATATCAAGGTTAAACAGAAAAACAAGAGCGTTTTATTCCATAAGCCCTCTCTTTAAACTAGCCCTAGCAGGTAAAAAAAAAGCATTGATTCTACTAAGCCCAGAATACTGTTTTTACCCAACCATAAATAAGCTGCTTTAAAAAAATGTCTATCTGGCTTTGAAATTACTCCATAAAGCAGGAAGACAGGAAGTAACAACCAGAACCTGTGGTCAAAAGTAGTTAAAATGGGATTATGCCCCAAAGAAATGTTTCTATCATGTCCAAGTTTATGGAGCACTTCTCCATTAAATATCCTCATCATTCTTACTGAAAAAACTAAAAGAAGAAAAAAGTATTTTTTGTTACTCTGCTCTGGATCAAGGGTTTAAGACACAAAAAAACAAATTCTCCCTCTTCTTTTTTTTAAGGTTTTTAAAATTTATTTATTTATTTATTTATTTATTCATTCATTCATTCATTCATTCATTCATTTAGGTAATCTCTACACCCAACATGGGTCTCAAACTTACAACCCCAAAATCAAGAGTCGCCTGCTCTATCAACTGGGCCAGACAGGGGTCCCCAAATTCTTCTTCTAAATGTCTTAATCAGAAGGGAGATGGAATGCTCACAAGTCAAATTCCATTATGAAAACAACCAGTTAGAAATATAATTTAGACATTATGAAAATTTCCAAAATTTAGTTGATGGTGTTTTCAGTGAAAGAGATAATCAGTACCCAATACGTCCATTAAATCATTTGAAATTTCTGCAATTGAAAAAAAAAATCTATCTTATTTATTAACACATTATTTTATATTTAACTAGATAAACCAGGCTCCTGGAAGAGGACTTGTTATCTCAAGGTCTAATGTTTACCCTTCAATATTACCTACTCTTCAGATAGGAATATTTCACAGCTTAATGGCAAAGTACTATTATTAAGAAGCATCCTTATTTTGGGAGCATTTGACATTGATAATAATATTTGAAACATTTAAATAGTTTCTAAAGTTTTAAAATTTTTAATTGAGATTCTAATACAGGGAAGCTGCAGAGGCTAGATAACTAAAGAATCGGAATATAATATCTGTGTGAAAGTTCAGATCTTGACTAATGGAAAACAGTATATAATCTATCAGTCCTGAGTCTGTTAATCTGTATTCATTACAAAACACTTTCAGTTTGGCCTGGCATACTTAGGATAATGACTTCCAATGGGGCTGACAGCAATACTATTTGGAAAGGTGGTAGACGGAAAAATATAGGCAGGTGCTACCACTGGGGAAATAAAGACTTTTTGTCTTTGAGCTCCACTTCAAGAAAGGGCACTTAGAACATCAGTGGTCCAATGTTTCAATTCAAGGACTAAAATTCAGGTTGTAAAAAGTCAATTCTAATCCATCTAATTGCAGAGAGGGAGGGAGCAGTATGAAATAATGTGAACTCAGGACTATTAATGGGTATTGCTCTAGCTAGGTGTATATATATGGTCTCATCCATGCCAAGAGGACCTTCCTTCTTCCCTGATTTCCCCAAGACTAACCTCATTCGTGAGCCCTACAGGTTTAATTCTAAATTACTCAGTTGCATATAACAGGAATTAAACATGGAGAATGTTTTGCAAAATATTTTTACTAGTATGTTTACCTCTAAAGGAGTAGAGGGCGTTTGAAATACTTACCATTAGCACTTTATCCATATAGAATTCTCTGCCAGGGCTCCCATCATTGTATTTTGTATCAATGGCAAAACACAAGAATAATACATCCACTACCATTTCGTAAATGGACAGGAAGCAATGAGCGACTAGGAAAGCAAAGAGGCAGACGATGATCAGAGGCAGCACCCATACTGTGTAATCTTGCTGGTAGTTGAGCAGCATAATCCCAGCCAAACCCGTGCTGCAGACTATCAGCACCTGAAGCAGAGAGAACAAAGAACACATTTAATATCCTACCATAGAAAACCACTATTTCTTCATCATTTGCAGACTTCAAATTCCCTTTAATATTTATAAATGCTGGCTGCATACCTTCATTCTACTGCAAGCTACAAAGGATAATTCATATATACCCATACACACACATATACATGTATATCACATAAATAAAAAATAATCTTTTAAACACTTCTGGTTTACATGAAAAATAGTCATGTTTCCAAATGTTATGCTTGTTCCTTAAAACTTCACGTATTTAAGCACCTGTGGCAATTTTTAAGACAAATGTATGCATGCATATTTTATTTAAAAAAATTTTTTAATGCTTATTTAGTTTTTGAGAGAGACAGAGAGAGAGAGAGAGAGAATGAGGGAGGGGCAGAGATAGAGGGAGATACAGAATCTGAAGCAGGCTCCAGGCTCTGAGTTATCAGCACAGAGCCCTATGCAGGGCTCGAACTCACGGACCGTGAGAGATCATGACCTGAGGCGAAGTCGGATGCTCAACTGACTGAGCCACCCAGGCGCCCCTAAGAATGCATATTTTAGAAAATTGCACTATTGCACTCAGAATAAAATTGACAGTCCAGGGTATTGTGCTTTTATATATATGAAATAGTATTATATAAATAAATCATTAAAAGCTATTCATTAATATTTATAGTAGCATTATAAATGTTTCACCAATACTTAGCCGCATAATTTCATCTTATGGGTGACTTAAAATTTGACCATTCTCCTACAGTTGGAGACTTATATTGTTTTCTGATATAAATAATGCTGCAACAAACATCTCTAAGAATTTTTTCTTTGTTTTGTATTTTTTCACAGAGAACATGTGGTAAATTTAATATGAGTCGCCACGTAGTTTAGATTTGGATTACCTGTGAAGAAAGAGGTTGCCACAAATATCCATCATAGAAGAATATAAGAAACAGTGAAATTGCTTATTGTCAAGAACCACCTACTCTGGTCCCTCCCGTGCAGCACTTGAAATTTCTTGTGGTTCTTTTAATACATTTAGTTCAGCTTTTCAATCCCTAGGAATGGCTTATGGCAAACATTATCACCTTCATTTTATAGACTGGGAAACATATTCAGAGATGCTAGCCAACTTGCCCAAGGTCACAGAGTAGAAGGGCAGATATCACCCAAATAATGCTCTTATGATGCCAAATCCAGCCCTCTTTCAAGGTAAGAACTCAGCAAATACTTGGATATTGATATAAAGCAGTAATGGGTCATACTGAATCCTAAATACACTCGTGCTCAGCCCTACACCTGGCCTAACATACAACATGAAATAACAAAGGAAAAGAAAGAGTCTTCTAGAACCACAGCAGCCTTTTCTGGTCCAGTGCTGAGAAGGAGCAGACTATAAATTGACCTGTAAATTTTCAGATGATTTTAGGGAGCAAATCTGGGTCTGCCCAAAATTTAGATGACCCTCCACCATTTTTTGTGGCAAACACTCAGGAATTCTCTCTTACAGTCATTTACTTTCTGGGGTGACTTCTACAGATAGCTAATTATATCCATTTTCTTTCACTCTTTTTGGTTTTTAGAATGAGTTGTTTCTTATTTCTTCAAATTTTTGACATCCGTCCTACAGAAGGACTGAGGTTCTTTATGCTCACTCTAAACCACTAAAAGTTAAGCCACATTTGAAATGTTAAAGTCAATTACAGGGAAAAGGTGCGGCTCCGACAAACTAGATGTTGAGACAAAATCTGCTGAAGTGGAAGGTTGGATACTGTCACATTAGAAACAACTTTAAGGGCCACCTGGGTGACTCAGTTGGTTAAGCGGCTGACTTGGCTTAGGTCATGATCTCATGGTTTGAAAGTCTGAGTCCTGCATCAGGCTCTCTGCTGTCATCACAGGCTTCATCGGTTCCTCTGTGCCCCCCACCCCAACTTACTCTGCCCCTCCCCCACTTGCACTCTCAAAACAAATAAGCAAACAAGTAAGAAACAACTTCAAGAATTAATGATATTTAGCCCAAAAGCCAAGGGAATGTAATAAGGTAATAATTACTCCCAAATATAATGAAAGGGTGTCAAGCAGAGGATACATTAATGGTTCTCAAACTGCAGAAGGGCTAGGTATCACTTGGGGAGTTTGTGAATGATACAGATTCCAGGGCCCTACCCCCAGAGTCCAATTGGTTAGAGCTAAGATGAAGCCCAGCAATATTCATTTAAAAGGTTCCTCGGGTGGGGGCAGCTGGGTGGCTCCGTTGGTTAAGCATCCAACTCTCTGATTTCAGCTCAGGTCATGATCACAGCTTGTGAGTTTGTGAGATGGAGCCCCGAACTGGGCTCTGCGCTGACAGTGGGGAGCTTGCTTGGTATTCTCTCTTCCCTCTCTCTCTGCCCCTCCCCTGTTCATGTGTGTGTACATGTACACATATACACTCTCTCTCAAAATAAATAAACTTTAAAAAATAAAATAAAATTAAATTAAATTAAATAAAATAAAATAAAATAAAATTAAATTAAATTTGCCTCAGGTGATTCTGATAAAGTCTACAAGAAGTACTGGCTTAGATCAGTGATCTCCGTGGTGGGGTACACATACCCAAGGGAGAATTTAAGAGCACCTGGGACTTCAAATTATATTTCTCATTTATTTTAATTTCCTTTTATACTATGCTTTACCATGTATATATTAGTAAAAGCTGTACATATATCATTAATAAATGTAAATATATTAGGAAGTGTGCTCAAAAATTTTTTCTAATAGGATGCATGATTTTAAACATTTCCACGCTCCTGTTCTACAGGACACGTTTTTGGTGACACCATAGAAGAGATTCATACACAGGGTAGGATGGGAGAAGCAGAAAGGAAAGGGCGCTAGTTTTAGAATCAGAAAGATGTAGATTTGAATCACAGAGTTAATACTTCTTAGTTTTGTGACTCCAAGCAAGTTCATGTAACCTTTCTGAATCTGTTTTTCCACCTTTAAAAGAGACATAAAAATACATACATCCCATTGTTAAAATAAGCATTCTGAAAGCATTTAACACAGTGCTTAGCAATCTTTGTTTGTTTGTTTCTTTCATTTCCACCATAAATCTTGCATTTGCAATGCCCTTTCCACATGGAGCTCATGTTTTAAAAGATTTTGTCAGTAAAATAGCACCTACAAGTAATAATTCACATTATCATTTTTATTAATCAACACCAAATAAACTACCAATAATTAATGTTAGAAAAAGTATTAGCAAATGAGATAAAATAATTTCACACAGAAGTGAAGAGCTTCAGATTTTGTGGGTTTTTTTGGATAGTTTTATTGGGCAAATATGCAATATCTATGAGACCTGAAAATGTTGAAATAGTTTGTAAATCTCTGTTCTTACCTGTGAAGACCCAATAGGCCAGTGGTCACAGATCACAAGCCACTAAACTAGGGGAGATAAGATCCCTCCTAAATCTAATTTACCATTCCATGAAACCACTGGGGTTCCACAGAAATGGAATCCATGGAATTGTCTTCTGTTTTCTTTTAAATTCAGGGTTTTTAAAATTAAATTTTATATTTTGAGACAATTTTGAATTCACATTTCATTGTAAGAAATAACACAGAATGATTTCATGTACCTTTTACCCAGTTCCCTTCAACAGTAACACCTTGTCAAACTAGAGTACAATATCACAACCACAGTACTGACATTGATACAGACAACGTACAGAACATCTCCATCATAACAAGGATCCCTCACTTTAGTCTTTTATAACTTCCCCTCTGCCTCCCTGCAACCCCAGCCCTAACTGGGTGACCATAAATCTGTTCCCAATTTCCATAATGTTATCATTTTAAGAATGTTTATAAATGGTTCAAGCCCCATTTTGGAAGTAGAGCTTACTTAATTAAAAAAAAGAAAAGGTATGTAAGAGAAAATAATTTGGGGTACCTCCTGGCTCACTTAGACCATATGACCCTTAACCTCAGGGCCATGAGTTCAAGCCTCACGTTGGGTGTAGAGCTTACTTCATTGAAAAAAAAAGTATAAGAATGTTATATAAATGGAATCATACAGTATTTAATTTTCTGGGATTAATGTTTTTCACTCAGCAATATTCCCTCATGATTTATCCAAGTTGCTGCGTGTTATCCATAGTTTGTTCCTGACACCATCTTTTATAATGCTTATTCTGATCTACCTATGTGAACTATCTGATCAGGGACCATTTCTGCATACTAGCAGCTACTTTTAATTGCAGTGAAAGAAATTCTTTTTAAAAGATTTACTGTATTCTGTGATCAGAACTACAGTCTTAAAAAAGAAAACTAAAGAATGTTTATCTTAGTATGTTGGAAACTAAAATACTTTTTTCCCCTCTTATTTTTTTTCTCTTTTTTGGATATCTCAATTTAAAAAAAGTTATCTTGGGTACCCAGGTGGCTCAGTTGGCTTAAGTGTCCGACTCTTGATTTCAGCTTGGGTTACGATCTCTTTGTTCGTGAGTTCAAGCCCTGCATCAGGCTCTGCGCTGAGAGCACGGAGACTGTTTGGGATTCTCTCTCTGCCCCTCCCCAACTCACATTGTCTCTCTCACTTTCTCTCAAAATAAATAAATAAACTTTAAAAAATAAATCAATCAAATAAAAAAAGTCTATCTCTCTATGTTTTAAAAGTAATTTTCTTACAGTGTTATAAGTTTTGTATTATTCCAACTTTCATGTTTCTGGTAAGCAATTTGGTAATGCACATCCAGAAACCTATTAGGTACTCTGACTCATTGATTCCACTTCCAGGATTCTGGCCTCAGGAAATAAGGATTGACACAGGCAAGGGTTTGCATACAATGGCTTCACTGTATCACACTTTATATTAGTAGAATGAGAACAGTTTAACTATAAAAAGAAAATTAGAGGTTTGGTTAAAGAAATGATGATACAATTGTATAACCATGTTTAAAACATTTTTAATAAAATAGTAAATGCTCATGACATAATATGAAGTGAAAAGAGAGACAGAGGAACCTGGCTGGCTTAGCCGGTAGAGCATGCGACTCTTGATCTTAGGGTCAGGAGTTCAAGTCCCATGTTGGGCGTGGAGACTACTTAATTAAAAACAACAAAAGTTAAAAAAAAAAAAAAAAGAAAAGAGATATAAAAATTGCCCTTTTTACCACACTGTTTTCTGTTATTCCGATATATGGCTTCTCTTTTATTTTTTATGTATTTATGTATTTATGTATTTTTGAGAGAGAGAGCACAAGCGAATGAGGTGCAGAGAGAGAGAGAGAGAGAGAGAGAGAGAGAAAGAAGTGGGGCTCACTCAGGGCTCATGTTTTACCCAAAGCAGGGCTTGACTCACCCAATGTGGGGCTCTAACTCACAAACTGTGAGATCATGACCTGAGCCAATGTCAGATGCTTAACCGACTGAGCCAGCCAGGCGCCCTCTTTTATTTCAATTGTTCTGTGTACATATGTTTTTATTTTAAGTTGCTTCACATCCTTCTTAGTAGCAGGGATAAATACAAGTATGTAAAACATAAAATAGACAATAGACAAAAAATCTGAAGCCTTCCTAAATCAGTCATATAGCATATAAATAATAGCAATAGTTGACAACAGTAACACTGTTATCAACACTATACTCCTTGACACAGATTAACTTATTATATCCTTACTATAAAACATTTCCTCTTATTGTAAAAACATGACAATAATAAATCCAACAGTCATAATGTAAGTTTAATTACAAATTTCCAAAAGAACTATGTGTACAGTTTTATCATTCTTTTTAGACGGCAGTTGCCTGAGAACTTAACACCACACTGTGCTTTCCATGCCACTCTACACCAAATATTTTTTCCTTTTCAAAAACATTTTCAACACACAGTGGCTGGAGTAACCTAAGTGTTTGGTAGTAACAGAATGTTTAGGAATAGCAACTGATGGGGGTGCCTGGGTGGCTCAGTCAGTTAAACATCTGCCCCTTGATTTCGGCTCAGGTCATGATCTCATGGTCATGAGATCAAGCTCCATGCCGGGCTCTGCACTGAGCGTGGAGTCTGCTTGGGATTCTCTCTCTTTCTCTCTCTCTCTCTCTCTGCCCCTCTCCCCTGCTCGCTCTCTTTCTCCTTCTCTCAAAATACATACATACATACATAACAATAACAAAAAAATAGCATTTGATGAAATACTGACAATAATGATAATGAATAATTATGAAGATTATCAAAGCAATATGAAAAATGTATATGATATAATGTGAAGTGAGAAGGACAGAACAAACTGGTATGTAGGCTATAATTATTATACCATAGAAATATAAACCTATTAAGAAAAACACTGGGAGGGCATATATAAAAATGATATTATTAGATTATAGTGATGTCAGCTCAGCTCAATTTTTCAAATTTTCTGAGCATTTTATGGTTTGAAATACAGATACAAAGAAATCCAATTATATTGCTATTTATTATTCTGCAGATTTTAATAGTATAGAAAAAATACCTTTTTTCAGATGCTTTAAGGATAGGTAAGTCTCATTCCCTCACATCTGTTTTATTTATTTTTTATTTATTTTTCAATATATGAAGTTTATTGTCAAATTGGTTTCCATACAACACCCAGTGCTCATCCCAAAAGGTGCCCTCCTCAATACCCATCACCCACCCTCCCCTCCCTCCCACCCCCCATCAACCCTCAGTTTGTTCTCAGTTTTTAACAGTCTCTTATGCTTTGGCTCTCTTCCACTCTAACCTTTTTTTTTTTTCTTCCCCTCCCCCATGGGTTTCTGTTAAGTTTCTCAGGATCCACATAAGAGTGAAACCATATGGTATCTGTCTTTCTCTGTATGACTTATTTCACTTAGCATCACACTCTCCAGTTCCATCCATATTGCTACAAAGGGCCATATTTCATTCTTTCTCATTGCCATGTAGTACTCCATTGTGTATATAAACCACAATTTTTTAATCCATTCATCAGTTGATGGACATTTAGGCTCTTTCCATAATTTGGCTATTGTTGAGAGTGCTGCTATAAACATTGGGGTACAAGTGCCCCTATGCATCAGTACTCCTGTATCCGTTGGGTAAATTCCTAGCAGTGCTATTGCTGGGTCACAGGGTAGGTCTATTTTTAATTTTCTGAGGTACCTCCACACTGTTTTCCAGAGTGGCTGCACTAATTTGCATTCCCACCAACAGTGCAAGAGGATTCCCGTTTCTCCACATCCTTTCCAGCATCTATAGTCTCCTGATTTGTTCATTTTGGCCACTCTGACTGGCGCCTCACAGCTGTTTTAAAGGAGTTTATACGTAGTAACAATGACAGCTAACATTCACTGAGAATTTACAATGTATCAAGCACCATGTTAGGTACACTACATGTATTAACCAGTTTAATCCTTACAACCCTAAGAGTGTGGCTCTATTATTATCCCAGTTTCATAGATGAACAAACTGAGGCACAGAATGGCTATGTAGCCTGCCTCAGGTCACACAGCTAGTAAGTGACAGAGCTAGGATTTAAATCCAGGCAGTCAGGCTCCAGATACAGTACCCCTAACCACTAAGCAGGCTGTTTCTGAATTCTTTACAGACCGAATTATGTAAGGAGGAACATGTGCAAATTACTGAACTGTTGTACCTCAGTTTCCCCATCTGTAAAGTGAGGATAATATAACTTCCTTTACAAATTTATTGTTAGGATTAAATGAATACCATACATGTAAAGAATTTAATTTTTTTTTCAACGTTTATTTATTTTTGGGGACAGAGAGAGACAAAGCATGAACGGGGGAGGGGCAGAGAGAGAGGGAGACACAGAATCGGAAACAGGCTCCAGGCTCTGAGCCATCAGCCCAGAGCCTGACGCGGGGCTCGAACTCACGGACCGCGAGATCGTGACCTGGCTGAAGTCGGACGCTCAACCGACTGCGCCACCCAGGCGCCCCGAGAAGTTAGAACAGTGCCTGATGCATATTAAGGGCTTTGTAAGTGCTTCCTTTATATTACATATTTTACTTAATAGTTTTTTGATGAGCTAGACATTTTTCAAATGAAAGAATATATATATATATATATATATATATATATATATAACTTCACTGTATGTCCCAGATAACATATTTGGTCTTACCTTGCCTAGGAATAACATGAAATCCCCCACCGTGTTGATCGCAGCCACTCGTAAAGCATTCTCCACAAGAATGACAAAGGCGTCCTTGGCGGAGGTGCAGAAGTTGGTGCTGTTGATAGCTGTGGCTGTGTATGCATTCTGGACAAGGCAAAAAACAGTATTTTCATTAATAAATGTGATTTTACCTCGTTAAGATATAAACCAAATACAGTGAACACACGGCTTATTCAAATAGTCCACAGTTAAACCCATGGCTTTGGTGAGGTACAGGTTAAGATTAAGTGCAAGGAAATGCAAGACATTAAAAAAAAAAAAAAAGCCTGATATGGTAAAAAGAGCTTTTGGTTGGCTTAGTTTTAGTCCTTTTTAAAAACACTGACATTTATTAACACACACACAGATTTTTCTAACATCCATTAACTTCTTCCCTGTCTTAGTAAATCAAACATAATTTAACCTTTCCTGGATGTCTCAGGTTCATTACTATGAATATCAGTGATGCATTATTACCATTTTAGTGACGCTTTAAAAGCTGCACAAATATGTAAAGGCATAAGGATGCTGTGCTGTTTTATCCGGAACATCTGCCATCTCCTCTTTGGTGTTTCCTTTCATGCTGTCACTTCTCACAGCTCTTGTGGTAGACAGCCGTTTGTTGCTCCCTCCTTCCTGGGAGCAGGACCCTGAATCCCCTTTGAGAAAACAGTCCTTCCCCATTCTCTTAGAGTCTGAGTCAGGGTCACTACCTGTAGCTCTGGGGGCAGGCCTTGATCGATGTGAGCCAATCAGCATGTTCTACCCACCTTCTCAACGGTTGGTTCAGGAACTGGTACATAAACTCATAGAGCCAATGAAAGTAAAAGATGTTCCCTGGGGCTTCTGGGAAAAAGAAGTTTCCTTTCTCTTCCATGGAACTCCTGACAAAGCAGCTCTCTGATTTTCCTGGATAGCGAGATGTGAGGGCTGCGAGGGCTGTTTTGCCAACGTGATGGGAAGAACCCAAAACTGCTGGGGGTCACAATGTGTAACGGAGGGTGAGGCTAACATCATGGAGGTCAGAGCAGAGAGAAACCCATTACTAGTACTTGGTGACAGCTGTCACATGATGTCTGCATGATTAGGAACTAGCCAGATTGCTGGACTTTTCAGCCAGAGAAGCGAATACATTGCTAAAAATCTCTCCCCTCTCCTCCCACTCTCTCTCCCCCCTTTTCTTTGTCTCTCCTTTTAGGCCAGACTGAGCTAGCTTTCTGTCCCTTGTAGTACTGAGTCCCAGCTGACACACTTTTATTCCATTATACCTGCTTCTGCTCTGTGTCCTCTCTGACCCGCAGTCACAGGCTCTGATTTTTCCCCCCTTTTTACACTGCATTCTAGAAGACGGCTGGCATTTTCTGGGAAATGTGAATAAGTACTATAACATCAAATACATCTGAATCTTACGAAGGGAAAGTTTATAGACTTTGTGGCTAAAACTTATAGTCCTGAGGAATTTTTGGTCTAGTGCCAACTTAAATTGTTGGAAAACTGCTACACACAAAGGGCTTACTTTACACTGTGTTGTCTATGAAATTGGTTTTTTTTTTAGCTTAAATATAGTCGACACGTGATGTTTCAGCTATACAATATAGTGATTCCATAACTCTATAATTCATGCTATACTCACCACCAGTCAGCTACCTTTTGTCACCATATACTATTACAATACCATTGACTATTTTCCCTATGCTGTGACTTTCATCTCCAGGACTTACTCATTCCATAACTGGAAGCCACCCCACTTTAAACACTGAACTTGGGAGAGACAGCCTTTAATTTCTGAATGTTCCTACTGTATGCTTGTTAGTTAATAGGAACCTGGTATGAAGATGAAGTTTGAGTCACAAAAATTTAATTTGCCATTGTACCATTAAATGTGTTGATTAAAAATGCAGACTATTTCAGGGCCAAGGAATGAAGACTGTACTGAGTGGGACACACTACATTTTCAGCAATGGAGCAGCAGGAAATAATGACGCTCTTTTAAAAACACAATTATGATTTTAATATACATAAAATTTATTATCAGAATATAGTACATTATGTTTGCAGTTCTTTTTATCTCAAAAGCTAATATAGAGAGTATTTTAAAGAAATGATACTGTTAAATTATTCTGGTAGCATTCGTTTCTGCCTTGCGCTCATATATGGTCATCTTATCAGTTAAAAGACAGCAGGCACCAAAGAGTTAACTATCTAACTGCAGTGGTCCACATTTCTCCATCTTCTGTATAGCTTCTTTTGAAACATTCTGCCAAATGCCTCAATGACCTCAAAATAAACTACACTTTCGATCTTATATAACAATAACTCTGTTGAAAAATGATGGAGAACTTCCCAGGCCCGATTTATTCTCAAAGAACCAAGACTGACCACTTCTCTACATACTCACACACACACACACACAAAACCATTCAAATGTATTCTAAAGTAGAGGTTGGCAAATCTGACCTGCTGCCTACCTTTTGTAAAAAGCAGTGTTAATGGAACACAGCAATGTTCATTTGTTTACATGTTGTTTAGCACAGCTGTTTTCACGCTGTAATGGCAGAACTGAGCGATTGTGACAGAGTCTGTATGGCCACAAAGCCAAAAATATTTACTACCTGGTCCTTTATAAGAAAGCTTTGCCGTCCCTTGTTCTAGAGTATTGCCCAGGATCAATATCAACCTTGTTCATGGTCTATGGAACCCATCTTCTTATCCCTTTTGAAATACGAACCCCAGTTTCTCATTTCTAGTCTTTTAGTACCTTTTTCTACATACAACCTTTCACTATAATTCTTCAGTTCAGTGACTGACAAATGTCTATGGTGATCTGAGACACAACATCCCATAAGGAAAATACCTTATTTTCCCTTATTCTGAGACATGATTAAGAGACTAATGAACCAGTTAGTTAATAACAAGTTTTCAGGGGAAAATACCCTGCCATATTAACTATATATTGATTATGAGATGCTTCGTGAAATCAAAAAAAAAAAAAAGAAGGCATATAATGTCTAGAATCAGGGATATTGGAAAACCCATTTAAATCATGTAGGTACTGTCTTAAAACTTACCTCCTCAATGAGGATCGACAACTCACTCTTAATTATGTTATTTTACCCTTCCCAGTTTGAACATGACCTTCTTTGAAAGGGACAGCAGCAAGAGAGGATCCACATACTTCCAATCTGTCCTTTGTTATCATCAGACCAGCTGACTCAGAGAGGGCCTAACACCTCCAAACCCAACCATAAAAGCTGTTTTGCTGCCCTCATTCATTTTCAGAAGAAATTATTATTCCTCCTTTCTCATTTCTTCTCTCCCCACCTGGCCTCACATGTCCCATCTACATTGAGAGCAGTTTATTTTTTTGTGGACATAGAAGGAGGCAGCAGCAATTTCTTTTCTCTACTCCTGCATTCCAGCGTTGGATATGCTCACGGAAATTTAGCCTTCTTGGCAACATTCCTACAGATCTGTGCAACTCCTTTGTATTCAACCTAACCAAAAAAAGTTAAGTGGATATTTTATAAGCTCTTTCTTCCACTCCCGGGGCAGGAAGATGAGCTGCATGTGACATGCAAAGGTCAAGGTGACCTCTTCAAGGAGAAAATTGTGCTACAGATCACAGCAGGGCAATGAAATCTTCTTCCACTTCTTTACATCCTAGTCTGAAAGGATTCACACGAAGGTTCTCAAGAAATTCTGAGTTCTTTGTGGCTTTCCCTATTAGTGTTCTCTGAACTTTCTGCTCAACTACTTGAGATTTTTTAAGCCCACCTACCTCTTCTCTGACAGCCCTCCTGATCTTGAGCTAAACTGCCCACAGAGAACCATCAATGATTAACATTTAGCCAGTGCCCAACATCTGCTCAGGCAGGATATAGGCTTAAGACTATTTAATTCCCAGAAACAACATAAAAGGTGATCACCACCCAGGAAGATTTTTAAAAGGATGACAGTTAGCACAAGTGGTCCCTGGTAAGATTTTTGTGCGACAGGATGAGGTGAAAAAGTCCTGTGGAAGAAAATGTTAGGGTTGAAGGTCACCGTGTGGGTAACCCAGGCCTGCTTGGCCACATGTCCCAGAACATAGCTTCTACATTGTCACACCTTTCCTTTCTTGATATGTGGACCTTGAGATTCTCTTTAAATTTAAAGTCTTTATATAATAACTCACTTAATAGTGGCAAGCTAGATAACAATGGTAGGAAAAAGGGAACAGGTATGTGAAACTCTATGTGTGGATTATAAATTAAATAAGGGAAAAAGTAATTAAAATGATCCCTTTGTTATTTTGAACAAGGAATGGAGGGGGCACAAAGTCCAATCTATACCATAGATTTCATTTAGTTTGGTTCTAAATTCTTAAGAGTTTTTAAGGGAAATAAGAGTTAAAATATGCAAATCTTACATTGATTGCCTTTAAAACTATCACTTGTGTTAGTTTATAGCAGGAAACATAAAAGTTTGAGATGTTTGCATATTCTCTGTAATAATCTATACTTTAGTCTTCCTTATGTACATAAAACAGGTATGTATTTATATGGGAAACAGGGGGATATCATGGCAAGAACGAGGCAAATTTAGATTTGAAACCTTCATCCACCTCTAGGCCATATGCTCTGCCACAAGATGCTAGTCTCAACTTTCTCATCTATATGACAGAGGAAACGAGCCTTTCTTATAGTGGGGAGAAAGCAATAATATATATTAAGTGCTTAGTAAAGTATCAGGTGGTAGGTGCTCAAAAAATATTCTTTGCAACTCCCACTCATACTACGTACAGAAGAGCTTTATAATCTTACAAGCTTGGTGGCCAGAGAGCAGATACTTTCCAGTATAAAATGCTCTATCTCCAAGTGGTGTCGAAGTAAAGCAAGGCCTGAGTAATCCAATGCCCACAAGAAGCAGACTCTAGTTGTAACAGTCTCTCTACCTAAAGTAAATTCTGTTAGATGAGATATGCAATCACCTTCACTGTCACATTAACACAAGCACCTGCAGAAACAAAGAACAGTCCACAGTTCACTCTGTTGATGTGCAAAGCTCCAGCACCTATGCTATAAATAATTAATGGCTTATTTTGAAAATCTAAAGCTCTTTTTTGAAGCCAGCTGTATTTTCCATGCAGTTTGGCAGTGGAGCATGGCTTTGGATTACAGGATTTCATACTGTGCTGCAAAATGAGTCTGGCCTACTCTGCCTCCATATCAACACTCTTTTCTACTGCTATCCTCCCAATTCTCTAAAGCACTGTGACAAACTGGCGGCCCATGGACAAATGACACTGTGTGGCCCAAAGACCTTATTTGCCCTGGCCCACTCACTTATCTTTTATATATATATATAATATATATATAATTATATATTATAATTATATTATATAATTTTATATATATTATATATATATAATATATCTTTTATATATATATATATTTTAATAGCAGGACATAAAATGCAAACATCCAGAATTCTGGCTTCTCTTGAAAAATTGGAAGAGTTAGAAACTGTCTATAAATCTTCACGTTGGCAAGTGTACAAGAGCTAAGAAGTGACAGCCCTCTTTGGATAGAATATGAACTCCCCATTTTACCAGTCTCTGCCACTCTCTATTGCCTTAGACCCTGTCTGCTGCACTCATTTCCATGAGTCACGTGATACGCCTCAACTGGCCCAGACAGTTTGTGTTGTCCAGCTCTGCTCAAGGCTTTTGACTTCAAGTTGTATGCTGATCTCAGGAGTGACAGCAAAAGAGAGGATAGGAGGAAAACAATGCAAATGGGCATTAATTAATTGTTAACCATTGCCAAATGGTTAGACAAAACAGATCTCTAAATGGGAGCCACTGCCAATAAAGTGTGAGCCACAGTGCCTGTAAGTGCTCAGTAAATACTGGCTGGCATTATAATTAGTATTATTATTTCACTGTATCTTATTGAACACTACAAAGATAATTTCAAAAGATAAACAGGTGATTAGACAAGAAATTTTTGAAAAATTAGAATGAGAGGGATTTGTATTATAAGACACCTGGGGTATATAATGAAGCTATAGTAACTAAATATTGGCATACTGATAAAAGCATAGGCAGATCAATGGTACAGAAAAGAAAGTCCTGAGACATACTCAAGCATGATAGGTAAGAATTTAATACATGATCAGATTGACATTTCACAGCAGAAGGAAGAACAGGTTAATCATTAACTGGTTCTGGGATAACTGATTAAATCCCAAAACTAAAAAAGTAGGGCACCTGGCTGGCTCAGTTGGTAGAGCATGTGTGACTCTTGATATTGGGGTTGCAGCATCATGAGTTCAAGACCCACGTTGGACATGGAGCCTCCTTATCAAAAAAAAAAAAAAAAAAAAAAAGGAAATTTCTAAAAAACTATAGAGAAGAGCACTAGAATAATTATTTGATCTTGAGGTGGGGAAAATCTTTCTAAGCATCAAAGTCAAGTGCAAAACCATAAAAAAAAGTTTGAAAGACCCGACAAGAGAAAAATAAAAACCAGTGCATACTAAAAAATGTAAAAGAAACCAACCCTGAACATCTAGAACTTATTCTATACTATATAGAACTATTCTATACTACAGAACAGTCAGCATTACAGAGGACTTGCTGTGTCAGGTGCGTACTCAGAGTATGGGAGATACCATCTTTCTGTATCCTCATGGTAATGGGCACTACAGATACTATTATTACCACCATTTTACAATTGAGGTTTATACACTGATAAAACAGTCTGTAAGCAAAGTCTGATAAGCCATTACCATGCTGCAGTGAAAAATTAGAAACTTTTTCTGAAAGCTAATGGTAAATATTTCAGTAAAAGTAACTGTTATGTTAGCGTGGTGAGATCATGGATGATGTTTTGTTTTGTCTTGGTTTTACAAGCTCCTCAGTGTTTTACATTACATTTATTTTTAGAGAAAATAGATACATCTTTAGAACAACCTCTTGTTTTATCTTGGCCAGAGCTTTCTTATCTTAGAGTAAAAACCCTGGGAGTTCTTTATAAAACAATAAAATGAGGGGAGCGGGGGAGAGCGATAACACTAAGTGAGGACCAAGAGCCAGGCACTGTAAGAGTTGATTTATCTGCATTATATTTCATCCTTACCTAAAGCCTATGAGGATAGGTGTATTTTTCTCCACTAACTGAAGAAAGAAGCCGAGACTCCCAAGGTTTCACTGAGCTTGCCAAACAGTTACATTGTTAGGATTGAAACACACCTTTAATATCTGGGCTCTCTCCACTGAATATCCCCCTAATTATCCATTGTGCCTTCTCCAACAAGGCTATATTAGTGTGGACTCAATCCTATGTGTATGGAACTTCATTTTCTGAAAGCAGTGATAAGTAGCAGAGACAAAAGGGTTGGTGTGAACCGCCTGATATCTCAGTGCCAGCTCTGGCTTGATCTCTAGCAAAGCACTAATCTCATAACTGCCAAATGTACAGGGCAGCACTGAGAAGAATGCCCCTTCAAACACCAGCAGATCAGACTCTTAGACCCTGCTGGTTTTTCAAATTTCAGAAAAGTCCCTAGATCTCATCTATTCAGCACTGCCATGATTCCTATCATCTTGAATACTTCAAACAGATGGGTGCCCACCCAGCTCTGAAACATTTCACAGCAACAAGGGTTTAAAAAAATTCAACTGGCAACCAATACCTATGCTTAACCTGTCATGGGAGGAAGTGTTCTAATGTCTTCAATATGTTGACCTCATTTAGAGTGAAATTCCTGTGAAAACAGGAGACATGAAGCACCCTGGGTAATCAGTCCTCATATCAGAGCATTTCATATTCCCAAACAGAACTAAGTATTAGTTCAGAATCACTCTCCCTAAACCTTCACTCACTTATTTATTCCTCTTTCAGTGCTTCTCTTGAATCTTCAAACATCAGACCTACCTAAAGAAGATTAAAAATGCACAAAAACTGGGATGCCTGGGTGGCTCAGTTGGTTAGGCATCTGACTTCGCCTCAGGTCATGATCTCGTGGTTCACGACTTCGAGCCCTGCACTGGGCTCTGGGCTGACAGCTCAGAGCCTGGAGCCTGCTTCAGATTCTATCTCCCTCTCTCTCTCTGCCCCTCCCCTGCTCTCTCTCTCTCTCTCACACACACACATACACACACGCTCTCTCTCTCAAAAATATAAATAAATAAGTAAATAAATCACAAAAACCTGTGCAAGAAAGAACAACTTGAAGTTCGGATATGTTTCAGGACTGTAGGTACTAAATTGCTAACTAACGTTTAGCTTGGGATTAGCTGAAAACTTTGGAATTTTTCACCTGGTTACTGAACATCTTAACATCATGTGATGTGTTCTCTTCCTTCAACATAACTGCACACCTCTTTTTTGAGATGCTTTCTTCTGGCTTTATATCAACCAATTAGTCTTTTAAAATCTGAATATTTATTCACTGATTAACAATTCATTCAGAAAACATTTAAAGACCACCTATTGTGTACCAGGCACTGTGATAGTTTCTGGAGAGACAAAAATAGGATCTCTGCCTTTAAGGAGCTAAAGGTCTAAAGGTGGAGATAAAGAGGTAAACAGACAATTTCCATGTTGATGTTCTTAGTGTTTTTGCAGAGGTATGAACCAGCACTACGAAAGTTTAGCAGAGGGGCTGGGGTACTGAGGGGAGACTTCGTGGAGGTAATGCTCAGGCAGAATCATTAAGGATCAGTAGGAGTTATTCAAGTGTTGGAAGGAAGTCACTCCAGGCAGGTTTAGGAAATTGGGAGAGCAAAAGTTGCCTGTGGAAAGCTGGTAGAAACTGATAATAGAGAGCTGGGTTCAGCATCTCTCTCTGTGGATAAGCTATTTAGTGATGCGTACACAATGTAACGATGATTATTTTTATTCATCCATCAACTTTTTGATAAGGGTGACTTGGTCCCAAACCAAATTTTAAAGAACGTTAATTTTTCAGATTTCTATGGCTGTTACTGATTATTTTAATAATGACTTTCCAAACACTTTCCATCCATACAGTATTATTATCTACAAGAACTTCTTTTACTAATGAAATGTATGCCAGTTTTTTCATATTAACCATAGAGCTGCAATAAAGCAAACTCTAGGCAAGCTCAACACCATGGCCAACAGGACTACCATCTTTTGACTGTCCTTGAGTGAATGGAAAGTGCAATGCTACTCTTCAATCACTGAGGGGTAAATGGTAAGAAGTCCATTTGTATCCTTGCTCTATTAGATGAAGGCACTGGTACATCACAACTGATTTTTAAGGAATGGAGAGAAGTGGTTAAAAAAAAAAGGAAGATGAAGGAAACATGGGTAGAGTGCTTCATAGCAAGTCCCGGGTGCCCAGACACAGAACGACAGAGGACCAACCTGCTCCCTAAGAAATGTTAACCCATAATACCAATTCCTTCACTTAACGTGAGAAATGATAGCTCTTCCTCTGATAATATCTCCTAGGCCAGGATCATAGTCCTCAAGCAGTTGGACTCCCAAAAAAGTACCAGGATACGGAGGACACTAGCTTTGAACAATAGTAGACAGCAGCAAAAAAATGAGTTTAAGTGTCATAATGTCTTTCCACTAAACTAAAGCTTTCAACAGCATTCATTCATTCATTCATTCACTCATTTTTTAAAAGTAGGCTCCATGGCCAATGTGGAACTTGAACTCACAATTCCGAGGCTGAGAGTCACACACTCTATTGACCGAGCCAGCCGGGAGCCTCTCAAACAACATTTAAAAGAATTAAAGAAACATGGCTAGAGTAGACAGATTCTTAGGGAAAATCAAAGATGAAAGGATGTAAATTAAGGTATAAGAGACAAATGTTCTTCCAGAAAGATGAACCCTAATAATATTTTATCCTCATGTTACAATTAATTAATAACGAGCCTTGCTAAGAACATATGTTACTTTTAAAAATAGGAATATGGGGTGCCTGGGTGGCTTAGTCAGTTAAGCATCCGACTCTTGATTTTTGGCTCAGGTCATAATCCCAGGCTCTCTACCGAGTGTGGAGCCTACTTAAGATTCTCTCTCCCTCTGCCCCTCCCCTGCTTACATGCATGTGTGCACGCTCTCTCAAATCAATCAATCTACCAATCAATAAATAAAAGAATATGATAGAAATAGATATACCTGGTCAAGGAACAATGTACAACACCATGAGAAATATATAACATCTTTCAGTTAAGCTCAATTATTTTATCTTGGAAGAAGAAATGATCAACTTATCTTTGAAAGTGAATGTTCAATTTATTTTTAAAATAGTTTACCTGATTTAAATAATTTAGGCACTTTTCAAGACACCAAAGGCAACAAATGCAAGATTTCAGCACACATCGAGCACAAGCATTCTCCTGGAAAGGACAAAAAATTGAAATAATTAAAAACCAACATACAGAATATTCTAAATATTAGAAAAATGAATAAAGTAAAAAAAATCACAATCTATGTTTCAAGACCTCCATACCCACCTACCCTCTTTTCCCTCAAAATGTAATGGTTAAATTATTTTTAATCAATTTAATTTGACACATATTTAGTACCTATTGCATGTAAGATAGAGTATGATACATGAGATCGGCAAGGAACTTATACTATAGTTGAAGGAAAAAAAGCTAAACATAAAAAAAGGTCAGAATCAGAATATGCGATTGATACTATGAGAGTGGAGAACAGAGAGAGATGACATCATCTGGGAGAAGGAAGAATCAAGGAAGGTTTCTAGGAAGAGGTGGCATATCATCTAACCCATGTTGAAATGCATGTTATCTCCACAGCCAGGGATAGGGAAGAGGTTCTAGGGAGGAAGGTGTGAATCAACACAGAGGGCGAGAAGCACAGGACATTTTGGGAAACCAGGGATATGATGGATTTTGCCAGAGCACAACGTAAGCAAGAGTGTGGGACAAGGCAGAAGGACTGGATTCTACTTTGCAAGGATTATGAAGAAAACATTCACAACTATGAACTGAACATGGTTGGGAGCTTTACTACAGGCAGAGCTAAGGTCTAGAATGTGACCACAGTTAAGTCCAGAAAAGAATTTTCTCCTTACCTTTCCTTTGAGCTGACTGTGAATGTACATAAGGATCATTCGTGGAATTTTGACTAATGTGATAATGAAAGATCCTTTTGCCACAGTACCAAGGTGATAACGAATAAGGCGATTCACTGATGCTAAAATAGGTGTAAATGGCAGATTCCTTTTATCCCTTTTTGAAAGATAACCAAAAAGACAATTAAAACAAAGGCTAAGTGCAGGAATGGTTTAGAGCCCAATGCAGTGAAAACAGTTCATTTAAGAAAAGTCTAGGTTTATGACAAAATGGCAAAGTAACATGTAACTAGTACAAATGCTATAGATGTACCAGATAAAATTAATGTTTCATTTCCTATGATAGTTTCATGGGGTTCTTATGCTCTAAGACTTTAAATAAAATGATACTGTGCTTTGAAAGCTTTTACTAGTAAATATTTATGGAGTTAAATGTACAATCAAAAAATGAAACTTAAAGAAGATGTACAATCGAGACCTGGTACCTCATTATAATAGAAAATTGTAAGGCCTACAAGCTTATATTCAGCTCTCAAGTTAGGAAAGAGAGTCACAATACTTGTTCTGATCCAAACAAATTAAAAAGGCTTATTGTCCTTTGATGGACCTTTATATAATGCCAAAGTACATAAGACACTGTAAGATTTATTCTCCGGCTAAATAGAATTGAAGTTCTATCATGACCTGCTGTTCTGATTAATTTTTTGAGAAACTTACAGAGCAGTAGAAAGATTAAAATCACTGCCTCCCATTTTACTACCCACCAGAATCATCAGCTCTAACATTTTGTCATATTTGCTTCCAATTACTTTTTATTTCATTTTATTTTTTTTAATTTTAACTTGTTTTATTTTTTATTTCTTTAAGTTTACATCCAAATTAGTTAGCATATAATGCAACAATGATTTCAGGAGTAGATTCCTTAGTGCCCCTTACCCATTTAGCCCATCTCCCCTCCCACAACCCCTCCATAACCCTCAGTTTGCTCTCCATATTTATGAATCTCTTCTGTTTTGTCCCGCTCCCTGGTTTTATATTAGTTTTGTTTCCTTCCCTTATGTTCATCTGTTTTCTCTCTTAAAGTCCTCATATGAGTGAAGTCATAGGATTTCTGTCTTTCTCTGACTAATTTCACTTAGCCTAATACCCTCCACTTCCATCCATGTAGTTGCAAATGGCAAGATTTCATTCTTTTTGATTGCTGAGTAATACTCCATTGTGTGTGTGTGTGTGTGTGTGTGTGTGTGTGTGTGTGTGTGTATACATACACACCCCACATCTTCTTTATCCATTCATCCATCGGTGGACATTTGGGCTCTTTCCATACTTTGGCTATTGTTGATAGTGCTGCTATAAACATGGGGGTGCATGTGTCCCTTGGAAACAGCACACCTATATCCCATGGATAAATGCCTAGTAGTGCAATTGCTGGGTCGTAGGGTAGTTCTATTTTTAGTTTTTTGAGGAAGCTCCATACTGTTTTCCAGAGTGGCTGCACCAGCTTGCATTCCCAATATTCGCTTCCAAATATTTTTTAAAGAAATGAAACTGTTTACCAGCTTCCGTTCCATTTCCTTCAAGCACAATCACTTAGATGATCTTAAGTTTTCCGACAAGTATCAATTCTCACCTGGTAAAATAGTAGGTTACCACAGCTCCTGCCACAGTCATCTGCTGACACGCTAGAATAAATTCACTGATCCAAATCAGGCCCACCACATGGTACCACCACATATACTGCAGAGGCCCAGAAACTCTGAACTCCACAAAGCCTTGGTCATTCTGAACAGCGCTGCCTAGGAAAATATCCAGGAAGGAAAGAAGAAGCACATAAAGTACAAACCAAGAAATATGGCTATTGAATATAAGAGATGAAACTAATTTCCAAAAATAGGCCCCTTCCCCCAAACCACAAACTTTATGATCACAGTGCTCTTTAATTAACAGACAAAATTACTTATCACTTGAAAAGTTGTGAAGCCAGACATTGTACAAGTAAGCATTTTGTTTTCCCCAAAGGCATCATATAGCTTTTAAAAGGTGTTCTATTTGAATATAGTTCCATCACATCAGTTAATTTAGGCATGAATTTTCAAACTTCAATTTTTTTGTAGCTATTTTATTACTCTTCCAATAATTATAGACCTAAGTTATTTGCAAAATACAGAAATTAATATTATATTCAATTGGTAAATGCATGCTGAATGGCCAGAGAAGTTACATACAAACTTACTACCCTTACACCACTCCTCACAATTAATTCCATTTAAGTGTAAACTTTGATATATTTTTTATATGAAATTTATTGTCAAATTGGTTTCCATACAACACCCAGTGCTCATCCCATCAATGCCCATCACCCACTTTCCCCTCCCTCCCACCCCCTATCAACCCTCAGTTTGTTCTCAGTATTTAAGAGTCTCTTATGGTTTGCCTCCTTCCCTCTCTGTAACTTTTTTCCCCCCTCCCCCTCCCCCATGATCTTCTGTTATGTTTCTCAGGATCCACATAAGAGTGAAAACATATGGTATCTGTCTTTCTCTCATATTAAGAGTGGCCCCAACAAGTCTGAGAGTCTAACTCTGAACAGTATCATCACCAGGAATTCTACCTAGGTTCAGATCTTTTCCAAACTAGAGAATCCCAAGGAAGTAAGTTGATTTGGGCCGTAATGGGAGTTTAAGGCAGTTCCAGAGAGCTCTGCATTCATTTGTTCATCTTAGAATCAGTCCAAAAGTCTGAATCAGTACTGGAGTTTACTTCAAAGCCATGAACTGGTTTAGATCTACTTTGCTAGGATGATCTAAAAATCATGAATTAGGAATGGGTTGTTGAAGAGCCATAACCACGCTGGTTCTGACGGCTGTTAGACCTTGGTCAATAAATGTCTTAAGAATTATAGCTGATGTTTTAAAATATTTTAATGCAAATCAAATTCATCACTATGAGAAAGAAGCAACATAGCTTCTTACCAGCGGTGCCAAGAAAAAGAAGTGTCATGATCCAGTATGCCCAAAATAAGACAAGAGCAAAGAAAGTCCAAAAGGGTTGGAAGACTAGTAGCGGCAAGTGAATGAAGACCTTGCCAGCCACGTGGAACAAGGCGATGGTGAGTGCGACACGTTTGCGCATAACCAGCATTATCAGGAACAAGAGAACCTGTATGGAGAGAATGCAGAGAAAGGTCCCAGTTATCGCTATAAGCAGTAAAAACAGAAACTGAAACAGGGTGGAAATTCCTTCATTTCAAATCAGGGAAGGATTATTCTCTGAATCCCAATAATACTTTATCCGTCTTGCAGCACTTAGCATCCTCAACTGAATATTGAAAATGTTCTTAAAGCAGCACACAAAAGGATTTCTCAATGTATTAATAAGTCTTTCGAGTTCTTCTACCTTTCCTTTTCTACTCATTATGAATCAAAATGTGTTGTTTGCCCATCAAGATGAGGCTTTTAATTTATTTGAATACATACATGCTTGTCACTATGAAAATAGGGGAGAAGACCATATGCCATGACTACAAAAGCACAGGAGGTATTTGTACCTCATTTCCTTTATCAGACCAAGAGTTCCTAGGGGCACCTGAGTGGCTCAGTCGGTTAAGCATCTGACTTGGCTCAGGTCATGATCCCACAGCTCGTGGGTTTGAGCCTCGCATCAGGCTATCTGCTATCAGCAAACGGACCCGGCTTGGGATCCTCTGTCCCCCCGCTCTCTGACCCTCCCCAACTCATGCAGGCACGTGCTATCTCTCAAAAATAAACATAAGAGGGGTGCCTGGGTGGCTCAGTTGGTTGTGTCCGACTTCGGCTCAGGTCATGATCTCACGGTTCATGAGTTCGAGCTCCATGTCTGGCTCTGTGCTGACAGCTTAGAGCTTGGAGCCTGTTTTGGATTCTGTGTCTCCCCATCTCTCTGCCCCTTCCCTGCTCATACTCTCTCTCCTCTCTCTCTCTCAAAAACAAATAAAAATCGCTCTCTCTCTCTCTCTCTCTATAATAAAAATTAAAAAAATAAATAAATAAACATAAGAAAAAAAAGAGCACCTACAGAGCACAGTCCATGTCGCATTTACCTCCTGCCCCCCCTCATCGTGGTCTGAGTGAGAGCAGGTGAACTGTACTTAAAAAAAAAAAAAACAAAATTGTACTGTGGGATGCCTGGGTGGCTCAGTCAGTTAAGCATCCGACTTCAGCTCAGGTCATGATCTCACGGTTCATGAGTTCGAGCCCCGCATCAGACTCTGTGCTGACAGCTCAGAGCCTGGAGCCTGCTTCAGATGCTGTGTCTTCCTCTCTCTTTGCTCCTCCCCTGCTCACGCTCTCTCTCTTTCTCTCTCTCTCTCTCTCAAAAATAAACATTAAAAAAAACTATACTTAAAAATGATTAGTAAATATTTACATAATAATAACAAACAAATACCTTTTGGCACCAATGGTTTTATGGTGGCTTCATTTTTTTACTTCTAAAGCTCAACTAAAAGCTTGGGATTGGTCCAAGAAGTGGTCTGAGATTGTGTTCCTTTTTTTTTTTTTTCAGAGAGGAGAAGGAGACAGACCAAAGATATAAATACATATTATATAACCACATGTTCATTAGTAATTTACTGTATAGTGCCCAGGCAGCAAAGATCACTTTTATTTGGAATAATGTTGTTAAAAATTTAAAAAGGAAAAAAAAAGTTTAAAGGGAAAACATGGGAAGATAATTAGCAAACAGGTAAATGAAACGATATGTATATTTCCTAACATACTTTAGTAAAGAAACCCATTTTTTTAAAAAGGAATTGTATTATGAAAATAATATGTTCTTCTTAACAAATGATAATGTGAATATTCTAAGTGAAAATCCTCTCTCAACAAGCGGGCAGTACAGAATAAAACGTTCCATTAGGAAAGCCTTCTGAAGACTCTTTAGTGTTCCATACCATGGGGCAGTTTTTATCTAAGGGAGATCGGGGTTAGGCATGCAATAGCCAGAGGTGAGTTTCTGCTTCATTAATGATCCCTGTGAATAAAAACACAAACCTAGAAGATAGCTGGCCCAAGTCCATACTCACTGTGAACACTGTGGCTGAAATGGCATAGATGAGGAGAGCCCGAAGATTGTCTTCAGCTATCTGAAGCTGTTCAGGAATAACTGTTTCTTTGGGAGACTTTCTTTGCTTTGCATACAGCCACCATAGTACACCTGTGCCACCTGGGTTCAAAAAACAATTGTTTTGGAAATAACTAGCACAAGAAAATGTGTTAACATTAATCTTCACTTTCCTGGACCCTTCCTACATAACACCGGGGGACTAACATGGCAACAATCCATTTGGCTGGGAGGTGTGTGGCTGTAACTTTTTGCAGGCATAAGGGAAGCTCCATTTACTCCATTTTCATCATGCACACTAGGTTACTAAGACATCTTTCAGTGTATCAAATAAACATCCTTCAACTGTATCTATTATTGGCTCTGAAGCTCAGAGAGAGCCTACAAAGACAGGCACCCCAAGAGGAACTGATCATAAAGAGACTCAGCACCTGTTGAGAGCTGGGGAGTTTGTACGAAGCAAGTAAGGGTCACAGAAATCAGCAATGAAGCTGAGGAAGGCAAAGATCTTTTCTATTGGGCCATCACAGAAACCCCCCTGCCTCGTGCTAAAACAGTTATGCAGTTGATTCAGTACCAATGAGCAAATGAAGATCAAAGACTTGGTTCCCACCAAAAGTGGGAAAAAGATAGGAAATCTTTGATAGCTTAATAGAAGTGTGTGCCAGAGATGGGAGTTGTTCTCCTCATCACTGGTTCAGAGTTCAAGAACTAGACAGAAGAGGGGGGCAACCCGCCTCCACAGAAGAGGGTTGCATCAGACACCTTCATTCTGAGTGCCCAGAGCCATCTACCCATCTAGGTACTGGGGACAGAGCTGTGAACAAAACCCAGTCCCCACCCTTGTCCTCCATGGAGCTTATACAGTAATAAGGAAACAAACAAACAAATAAGGAAGTAAGTAAAAATAAAGAATATGAAGTCTAAGAAAAAAAAGTCACTTTTTAATAGGGATAGAAAGTGCTGGGGTTGGGAAAGCATTGTGAGAAGATGAGTAAGCAAGGTCTCAGTGGTGAGATGTTATCTGAGCAAAAGAATCAAAGACAGGGAGAAAACAATCTATAAAAGTATCTAAGGAAAGGGGTGCCTGGGTGGATTAGTCAGTTGAGCCTCTGACTTTGGCTCTGGCTATGATATCATGGTTCGTGAGTTTGAGCCCTACATCAGACTCTATGCTGACAGTGCAGAGCCTGCTTCAGACCCTCTGTCTCCCCACCCCCACCTCTCTCTCAAAAAGAAATAAAAACATTAAAAAAAAAAACAAAAACAAACAACATCTAAGGAAAGGATGTTCCAGGCAAGAGGTGATAGCAAATTCTAAGATGCTGATATGGGACCATGCCTGGCAGGAGAGAAAGGAGGAGGGCCACTGTGGCTACAGCAACTAGCAAGGGGCAGAGTAGGAAGAGTGGCGGGCTGGGGGGCACCGGGCACCAGATCATACTGTCAGGCCTTGTAGGCCACGGTAAGGAAATGGAAGATTCAGAGTAAAGATATGTATGTGTGGGCAGACAAGATAAACGTCTGGGAGAAGACAAATAGGGCTGAGATCTGTGCAAATCAACATGACCTCCACCTGCGCTCAAGTAAACACTGAATAGTGTCAAAGGGAAATTCCAACTCTACCTGGTGACAAATAGCAAGCAAGAATTATTTTCTACTGAAGATGAGTAAACAAACTTCAACAACCACCAGTCTATGAAAAACATTTGAAAAAGGGAAATATTTCCATTTTGAAATCTTAAAGAAAATTGTAGCAGCCTCAAAAAAATGGAATAAAATATGTTCTCTGCAAACAGGAATAAAAAGTGAGGAGAGGAAAGGCAAACACAAATGAGAAAGAAAAACAGAAAACAGAATGAGTTAATAATGAAGACATCAAGGAGGATACTGTCCACAACAGCCGCAGCAGACATCATTTATTAAACATGTAAATCTGTGTCGGGGGGGGGGGCACCTGGGTGGCTCAGTCGGTTAAGCACCCAACTCTTGATTTACACTCAAGTCATGATCTCGAGGTTTTTGAGTTTGAGCCCCGTGTCAGGAGCTGCACTAACAGCATAGAGCCTGCTTACGATTCTCTCTCTCTCTCTCTCTCTCTCTCTCTCTCTCTTCCTCTCTCCTTCTCTTTCTCTCTCTCAAAATAAATACACTTAGGGGCGCCTGGGTGGCTCGGTCGGTTTAGCGTCTGACTTCAGCTCAGGTCGTGATCTCATAGTCTGTGAGTTCAAGCCCCGCGTCAGGCTCGGTGCTGACAGCTCGGAGCCTGGAGCCTGCTTCGGATTCTGTGTCTCCCTCTCTCTCCCCGCCCCTCCCCTGCTCATGCTCTGTCTCTCTCTCTCTCAAAAGTGAATAAATCTAAAAAAAAAAAAAACCTTAAAAAAATAAATAAATACACTTCAAAATAAATAAATAAATAAATTTGTGTCAGGAACCGTACAACAGATGTGACCAAACTGAATCACTATGATACCATTAAGTAGGTAATACAAGTCCCATCTTATACATAATAAATACAATCAAAATTCAGGAAAGTTAAGTAACATGCCAAATGTCACATACCAAGTAAGTGGCAGAACTGGAATTCAAATCTACTTTTATTATAAAAAATTCTCCATATATTATAAACTGAATGTTTGTGTCCCCATAAAACTCATATATTGACATCCCAATCCTTAATGTGATCATTGGTATTTGGAATTGAGTGTTTGGAGGATGATGAGGTCATGAGAGTGGAGCCCTCATGAATGGGATTAGCGCCCTTATAAAGCAGACCTCAGAGAGCTCCTCCCTGCTTGCACCACGTGAGAACATAGCAAGATGATGGCTGGATACAGGAAGCCAGCCCTCGCCAGATACCGAACCTGCACATGCCTGGATCTGGCCTTCCTAGCCTCCAGAACTGTAAGAAGTAAATGTTCCCTGTTGATAAGGCATCCAGTCAATGGTACTTTGTAATAGCAGCCCAAAAGTGACTAAGACACCATCACTAGAACTGGATACAAAGGTCACAAGTAGAAATGAAAAGAAATATGGCTGGGAGAAGGAAGAACCGGAATAATAGAAAGAAGTAGTCATGTACAGAACCAGCAGTGAGGAAAACTAAATCAGTGATATGGAAGATACGCTCGAAGAACACTTCCTGAATACAAGGAAAATGTTATCAGGATTAAAATGATAATTTAGAAGATGATAGCAAAAGAATGAACAATGGTCCTAAGAAGAAAACCACTAGAACAGAAACAATAATCAAATACAGAAATAAGAAAACTTACTTCTGTGTTGGAAAATATCTGCCCCCCCCCCCAAAAAAAAGAGATCATAGGCAAACTTAAAGATTCAGAACTAGATAGAAACTTTAAATTATAAGAATAAGTTAAGGGGTGTCTGGGTGGCTTAGTCGGTCAAGCGTCTGATTCTTGATTTCAGCTCAGAAATAAAATTAGGCTGGTCTCCAAAAAGTAAAGTACAGACACTGGGAACGTGTTGCACCTCAAGAATTTTACATGCAACAGATTCAATATTCACATGTAAGGCAAAAATAATCTTAGATAATCAAGAGTTGAGAAAATATACGACCCACAATTGCCTCGTGAATAAGTTACTCGAATTCAGATTCTCGTCAAAACAAAGACGAACCAAAATTTAGAACTCAAGAATGAAGTTTTACAAAAATAGTTCTCACTAAAACTAGGACAGAAGAATGTAATAAACTTAAATGTAATTATGAAACATTTCAAGGCAAAGCAAAAATTCTTTAAAAGGGTACAATGTATTAAATAATATTTTAATTTTAAAATAACTTGATTGCAAAAACACAGATTATTTGGTAACAGTTATAAAGTGGGAGACAGGTTGGAAAGAAAGAAGTTTATGTTGAATTTAAACGAAGTGGAGGAAAACTCAACACATATTCCTTCATTTCAGCCTTTAAAAATTACAGAATTAAAAAAAAATTATTTAATGTTTATTTTTGAGAGAAAGTATATGAGCGGGAGAGGGGCAGAGAGAGAGGGAGACACAGAGTCCAAAGCAGGCTCCAGGCTCTGAGCTGCCAGCACAGAGCCTGATGCGAGACTCAAACTCACAAACCGTGAGATCATGACCTAAGCCGAGATCAGACACTTAACTGACTGAGCCATCCAGGCACCCCTAAAAATTATGGAATTTAAAAATTTTATAGGATAGAATTCTATAGAATGAGCCATTCAAAAATTATAGGATTCTAGATTAAAGAATATTTTCTGAAACTATATAGGTTACCAACTGTAGAAGTAAAAAATAAAATATATGTTGGGGTGCCCAGGTGGCTCAGTTGGTTAAGCGTTCGACTATTGACTTTGGCTCGGTATCTCATGGTTCATGAGTCAAGCCCGACATCAGGCTCTGCTCTGGTAGTGCACAGCCTGCTTGGGATTCTCTCTCCCTCTCTCTTTGCCCTTTGCAACCCCCTTCAAAGTAAATAAATAAACACTAAAAAAAAATTACTAAAAAATACACACACACACGGCATATATATATGCCATCCAAAGCAAGGGTGACAATAACCAAAGAAAGCACAATCCATATTGTAAAGATAGGGAAAACAACATAAAAAAGCACAGACTTAAGGAAAACATAAAAGAGATGACATCAGTAAGACCAAACATAGCAGACAGGATCATAAGTGTAATGGGGACAAACTCCCCTAATAAAAAAGTTTCACAATGAGTTAAACTATTTCATTTTAAAAAGCAGTGAAAAAAAGCATTAAAAAATATATATATATGTACATGTATATATATATCTGTATTATATATATGTATTCTGAATACATTATATATATATATATATATATATATATATATATATATATATATATATATATAATGTATTCTGAATTTCAAGTTGCTAATAGTGGTCAACAGAAGGGAAGTAGGGTTCCTGAAAAATTTAAAAGCAAAAGTAAATTCTCTTTAAAGAAAAGAGGTGGTATGTGAAAATAAAACTTTTTTCTTTTTTTATATTTCTATTTTCAGCCATAGAAGTAGTTAGATACCATTAGTAGGTGTCACATTTATGATTGGGAGGGGGGAGAAATTATTATTTTCAAAAAAGACAATAAACATACAAATCCCATAAGGTTTCATTAGAAATAGTAAAACAGGGGCGCCTGGGTGGCTCAGTTGGTTGGGCATCCGACTTCGGCTCAGGTCATGATCTCGTGGTTCATGAGTTTGGGCCCCACATCCGGCTCTGTGCTGACAGGTCAGAGCCTGGAGCCTGCTTGGGATTCTGTGTCTCCCTCTCTCTCTGCCCCACCCCTGCTCATGCTCTGTCTCTCTCTTTCAAAAATAAATAAACATTAAAAATTAAAAAAATAGTAAAACAAAAACATTAAACAAAATAGAATGCCAATAGAAAAATGAGTAATGAAATTTTACACACATAAAATTATCCTCCCAGAAATATTTTAACCAGAAAGAATTTCAACACCTTAAAATGGTAGATCAGGCCTTTAAAAAGTCCAAGATAGGGGCGCCTGGGTGGCGCAGTCGGTTAAGCGTCCGACTTCAGCCAGGTCACGATCTCGCGGTCCGTGAGTTCGAGCCCCGCGTCGGGCTCTGGGCTGATGGCTCAGAGCCTGGAGCCTGTTTCCCATTCTGTGTCTCCCTCTCTCTCTGACCCTCCCCCGTTCATGCTCTGTCTCTCTCTGTCCCAAAAATAAATAAACGTTGAAAAAAAAAAATAAAAAAAATAAAAAAAATAAAAAGTCCAAGATAAAAGCAAAGGGGTCCCTTCCTCTGCCAGGCAGGGAACACTGAAAGAATCAAGTGAAAATTAAAGAACAAGAAGCAGAACAGAGCCTCAATTGCTTTTTTTTTTTCCTCTTGGGCTCTTCTCCCCAAACTGACACTGACAGAAAAATGTGAGCCCCCTTTTATTCCAAATATGCCAATGACTCTGCCATTTTATTCCATTTAGTGATCTCACAGTGAATTAACTTCAGTGTAATCCACTCACCAGTCTTTTTATAGTTTATAAATGAATTCACAAGGCTTACAAAAGGAAAATTATTTAAAGTAATCAAAGTGGTTCTGCACTGAGGGACTGTTAAGAGCAAACTTCACTCTCAATTCTAATTACTAAAAAACAAAGGAAGAAGCAGCTTACCAAGTGAACCCAGTATGACCAAAATTGTTAAGATCCACACAAGTACTCTTGATATATACCTGATTATCACCATCAAAATCATGGAGAGAACTGCAGGGAAGATAGAGAACATGTAGAATATTATTTTAAAACACTGGAAAACACAAAGAGAAACTCTTTCAATTGTTTTCTCCTAGGAATATAATACGTTGCTATTGACCAGTTCAAGACCCCAGTTTAGGGAAGAAGGGTAACTAGCTACTTTTGCATTTCTGGTACTCGAGCCTACGTGCACCACTTGAATTGTGTCACTTGGAAACTACAGGCACCTAACTGTGGGTTTATAAATGACAGAAAAGAAAACATGCAAATGCACATGGTGACTCAAAAACAGCACAGAACTGTTGTGGATTCACCACGGGAAGACATTGGAACTCACATGCAAACATACATGCTAACACACAAAGTGTAGAGAATGATGTGTCATGTTGGTGATGAGAAAAATTACCACACATAGACAGAGATCAGTTAAACTAGCTACACTTCCATGTGTAATCCTCACATTTCAAGACCAACTTCTCTAACAGTTGGTCAATGAGCTAGACAGTATTTTATCTTTTTCTGGTCATTTCTCTTCTAAAACTCCAAGAGATGCTCTGATCCTACAGAATAATATTCTGAAGCCTACGGAGGCCCAAATTCCTCTGACCTTAATTTTCAACTGGTGTCAGGGGTCCTGATTGGTTGAGAGACTCTTCAAAGAAAAGCAAAGCTTAGTTTGAGTTATTTAGCCAAATGCCTCTACCCATCCCAAGCTAAATTCCAACATGCTAAAATCTGGAGTGAAAATCTTAAAAAAGAAACGGGAGATTTGACCTTTGCATGGGGAAATTCATTTCTAAAATCATAATTTGTTCATCTTTAATCATCTAAAGGCCCATTTCACAAATAAATTCTTAAAGATCTTAAGCCTCAAGAGAACCATTCTAATAAAAACTGGAATCCCAATGACTTAACATTATTATCACCAGTTTTAAGGTGTTTCCCCCCCATCCCCCCCGCCTTGGTCAAAGTATTCAACTATTTCAGAAACCAAATAATTTTTTCATAAAGCCAGACTAGTAGTCAAGATTTTTCGGGCCATTTGCAAAGCCAAATAAATGGTTGGGATCTGTGACTGGGTAACATTATTAAGGTACTCACTTTTGCAATAAATGTACAGGAACCAAAAACAGATGGGAGCGTTTCAAATATCACAGAAATAGCTTTTCATATGGACAGCATTATTTCAATTGAGTCAAGTACTACCTAAGCAAAAAGAAAATACTCTCTAATGACAAGACGGAAATACAGCTAGTCTTCTCAAAGACTATAATTCTTGTTAACAGGTATAAGGTATAACTCATTTCACATATATAATGAGATAGTTGCTTGGTTCCTACCACAGTTTACTCCTCCCAACTAGAAAGATCTATAGATTCTGATATGGCTACATATAGTTCTAGGATAATGTAGGGAGTTGAAATAACATTTACCTAATTATATTATCTATTGACAAGAAAACTCAATGGCTAACAAGTGGAGATTTCCTAATTTTTCCAGCAATACAGTGACATCATGAACTGTAGCAATGAAAAAAAAACATATTTCAAAAGTAATCTATCAGAAATCTATGTTCTTTGATGGAAATGTGTAAGAGAATATGTGGCCTCCTTTCATAAGCCTTTGGAATCATAACTGAAAACAAAGGGGTGTTGATTCATTAAGAGAAGCCTCCTCCTATCATATTAAAGGTTATTAGAGACAGTAACCAAAGTCTGGGAAAACACCAGTTTTCTCCAATGATAGAAAAAGAAAGGAAATTAGTTTCAGATATATAAATATATATATATATATATATATATATATATAAATATGTATATATTTATAACTATATATAATCTGAAACAGTTATTTTGGCTATGGGAAGTTAAACATTTTACAGGTATCCCCACTGTATTCATATTTTGGTTAAAAGACAGAACAGTCTTCTACTGCAGTACTATGCAATAGCTAATAATGAGAAAAACAATTACCTAGTGATAACAAGCAAAGTCCCAATATAATTTCTTTGCTGGTCATTACTCCACTAATCAGCCTGTGTAAGACACTATTGTCACTGACAAAGGTGATCAGGGCCTCTGCAAACTTGGCATAGCAGGAAATGTTCACAGGAGCACAGCGATGGAAGAATGGAATAGGTGCACTGGTGACACAAGAAAAAAAAATCAGAAAAAAAATTACTCCTACTTAATATAAATGCCACATCAAACACACAAATGAAAGGTGATTATGACTGCAATACACTCCACCCTCCACACATCATATGGGCGCTAAGAGCCGTGAGCTTAATGCTATGAAGATGACTGTCATGGGCAGGGATGCGAATCTTGCCACAGGCCTTATCAAAGAGGGTGGAGTGCATGTTCCAAAGAAGACATTACCCTCCCCTTCTGAAAAGAAACACACACACATATACACACACATACGCACATACAGAACTACCAAAAGCAAAACCAAACACTTAAACTCCTCAGCCTGCACATCTATCAGTCAAGGGGCAGATGACAAAACTTAAGGAACATATACTTCATTGAGCTGAAAATGAATTTTTGCCATAAGCTATTTAAAAATAGAAAACACACATGCTTTTGCTTGAAATGTGCCACCATTAATAGAATGTTTCCTCTATCAGAACAGCATACAGAACCTTGCATTAAAAAAGGTGTTCGGGGCACAAGCTTAATAATCCTCATATAAATTAATCATGCCAAGACATCAACATACAGCATAATGTGCAGCTAATTAAAACAATAACCATGGATACTAATGTATGGAAACACGAGGTTAATAGTACAAGGGGAAAAAAACAAAAATTTGTATCTAAAGTGATGGTTGTATCTCTGTACAAAAGATATATACATAAAAATGAGAACAGAAAAAATATAAATAAATGAAAAATCTCTGATTCGTTAAGGTCATGGGATTCTGAGCTGTTTTCTTTCTATATATAATTTTTATTATAAGATTATTTGTGTTCAAAAAAAAAAAGAGGTAATCCGTTATTATCAGGTTTACACTGACCACAACTCTTTTTGTGAAGGAACATAGTTATGTGTGAACCATGACATAAGTAAGTCTGGTTTGTTATAACATATTCTACTTTAGCCTTGGAAAGTATGGTATGCATCTGATCAATGAGAGATTCTAAAAAAGCTCTATGAACATGCCATCAGTTGTGATTTGAATGAATTCTAAGAGAGTCCATATGTCTGTCCATACAGAAATACACACTTCTGTGTGCACTAAAATTTAGCTATCACTAACATAAATCTCATATTTTCAGAATTATTTGTGGAACTATCACTCATAGCTCTAATATAACACCGTTGGCTGGAATGATATAAGTATGCTCTCATTTTTGGTTGGCACTGTATTTTGTATCAAATAAGTGGAGAAGAGTCTATGATTGGGGACCAAATTCCAAAGTTTCTGATCTCAGCAAGCAATTTTGTATGACCTGAAGCAAGACACTATCTTTGTTTTTCCTTCCTCAAAAAACAACAAAAATATTTTTCAAATAAAAATAAACGTGTACTATGTATTGATTTTCCTTAAATGCTGGTAAATGAGTATCACTGGGAGTAAAAATAGGCAACATCTTCCATCCTGTTGAAGTTCATGGAACAATAAAATAATTATAAAGGTCTAGTCTTACCTTAGTTATGCTTCAGCAAAATGTATCCCCCCAAAATGATGTGACACTATGATAGAAATGTTCACTTAAAAAAGAAGTGACTCTTGTGACTTGTGGGTGTATTTGTGTATACCTCTAAAATGGTGTTGGTGAAAGTTAATGTCCAAGATTCAATATTTTGTCAGAAATTGCAGAAAGCCAGAGCATTCTTAGTAGGGCTTAAATTACAGGCATGAAAGTCATTGTTTTTGACCAAATTTGTTTCGCTAATGATATAAAAAGCTATTACAGAATACCTTTAAGTGAAATGGATTTCGTCAGAAATATTACAGGAAAGAATCAAAAGAATTAACCATAAGTTCATAGTCAATGGAGGCTAATGTGGGACACATTAGCTTCATTGTGACCTATGACTGTTTTTCTTCCTGATGCTATCTAGATAATGTCCCTGACACTTTAATATCCCTGTCTGAGGACTTCTAACCATATTTTTAACTGAAGCCTCGTTCTCTATCCTTTGAAACCAAAGTCCTCTCTGTTCCATGGTTACCTATATCTTCATCTGCTTTACTTATTACCCTATCATTTCTGATATAGCCTCTGTTTAACTCACTTGCCTCCAACCTTGAACATAAAATGTATCTCCCTTAAGGATACTGATGTCATTTTCTCATTTTCAACATCCACCAATTTTCTTGGCCCTGCTGTTTCTTTTTTCCTGTCATATAACCACAAGTGTACCTTACCCTCTGTCCAGAAGCAGCTCCACCTGTATCTCCCATATACTAACAGGATTTTAATATAGTTTTATACTCAAAGAGACATACACAACATTTCTAAAAGAGAGCAGAGCCTGTTATAACAGAAAGAAAACTGGCCTTGACTTCAAAAGCCCTGGGTGATCCTCCTAACATTACATAGCTTCAGGTCACTCCATCTCTCTTTCTCAGTTTCTCCATCCGTTAGCTGAAAGGGTAGGAGTAAGACCTCTCTGAGTCTTTGATGATGATGATGATGATGATGATGATGATGTTGATGATGATAACTGTGATAGATCCCAGCCATAAGTCAGTAATTCTAAATTAAAAGGAGCAGATGCCCAGTAGTGTTTGTGTTTTTCTGCTTTTCAGACTTATAATGAGGATCGATGGTTTGAAAAGGGAAGGATTATACTCTTAAAATTCGAATCTTTCATTCCTATTTAAGAGGAAATGCTGAGCAATATTTGCACTCTTACCCTCTCAAGTCATTTTTATACTATCCATAAATACTTGGCTAATTGGAAAGAGTGCTTTTACAAGTCTCCTTCAAAGGATTGAAGCAAAGTAACAACGGGTCCCTTACCTTATAATTTAATCTATGTTGGTTTAAAGAAAAACCTGACAGCTCTACATTTGAAGGTATAAAACTAGTACAGGCAGATTACATTGTCTAGCTGATGGTCAAAATGGTCAAGTGGTAAGGAATATCAGAAATAGAAGACACAAGAGAAGGCAATGTTTGGTTACAATTAAAAAATCAAAGTTAAATACTTAGTTAAAAAATTTTTTTTAATGTTTACTTATTTTTGAGAAAGATAGAGACCGAGTGCAAGCAAGGGAGGGGCAGAGAGAGAGGGAGACACAGAATCCGAAGTGGGCTCCAGGCTCCGAGCTGTCAGCACAGAGCCCGACGCGGGGCTTGAACTCAGGAACAGTGAGATCATGACCTGAGCTGAAGTCGGACGCTCAACCGACTGAGCCACCCAGGCGCCCCTAAATATTTAGTTTCAAAGAAAAAGCACTACACTCCCTTGTCTTCATTTTCTCTACTGTTTCCCAAACAAAAACAACTTAATCAGCCATGAGTTTTTAATACTCAGATGATTTTCTTGTTAAAAAATCTAAGTAATCATGGCATTGAAATGGTTTGTCTTATATTTTACCATTTAAATCCTATGTGATACAATGAATTTGAGTTAGCTGATTTCATATACCTCTCAGAAAGTAATACTTCTATGAGATCTTTTCTACTTTAGTATCTAACCTAAACGACACACCCTGTGCTTCTTAATTAAGAGGACAGCATAAAGAATTCTATTTATAGTAAGTTCCTCTACCTCTTGAAGCCCACAGAATATTGAATCTTTAAGAAGTCAATGTAGTCCTGTTAGGAACTGATGCTGTTTCACATTATTGAAACATCAGTCAACAAGAACAAAATGAATTTATAATGAGTCTTTTAAAGATTTTTAAAAATTAGCCACTCAGAGGAAAATTGTATCTTACCTTGGCAAACATACTGTCCATTTGCCTTAAGTCCAGACTATCATAGCTAATGAGCTCCCTCAAAATATGATGACAAACAATGTATTATCTCTTGTCCGTAGGCCTTCAGAAGTGAAGACAGGAGTTTGCATCTCCATTATCTTAAAATCTCAGGTTATAAATAAGCAATTACACATGATTTCTAAGGAAAAGTTTTATTTAAGAAAGAGTAACAATAAAGGATTCTGGCAATAGCTCTATAGCACAGAAAACACAGCAAATAAATAAAGACTATAATGGCAATACTCATTGGTTTTTCATACATTTCATTTTATTTATTTTCTCACTTTCATTCTTGTACTCTTTTTTAAAATTTTTAAAAATTTTTTTTAAGTAGGCTCCATGCCCAATGTGGGGCTTGAACTCATAACCCTGAGATCAAGAATCGCATGCTCTACTGACTGAGCCAGCCAGGCTCCCCCACCTTTTTTTTTTTTTTTTTTTTTTTTTTAACCAACTGGTGTAGGACTTTGTCTTGGGGAAGACGGCAGAGTAGGAGGGCCCTAAGCTCACCTTATACTATGGATACAACTAGAAAACGCTCACATCAGGGTAAAACTAACTGCAGTATAGACTTCACAAGATCTTAGATTAAAATTATGATTCCCAACGATTAGTTTTGTGGCTTTGCACAACTTATGTAACTGATCTTCTACTTCCTCATCTATAAATTAGGAACAATATCCTTATAGGCTTTTGTAAGGACTAAATAAGACAACATATATGAGAAACTTAATATGGTGGCTATAGCACACAGCAGATGATTTATAAATGCTAATTAATGTTGAATTCTTCATTTTAAAATATGTACAGATAACACTTTTTTTCTTGGCTATTGGTTTCTCATTTCCATATCATGCTATTAATTCTCCAACACCTAATATCCTTACTGGCATCCAGAAGTATCCAATAAATGGTGAATAAACTGAATTTATGTAATCTGTTTCTACCACTGCAATTTTCTCTAGCTATACTTAAACCTTTAAGCATTTTAAGCATAAGGGCTAGCTTGTCTCCCTACTGCTACCATGCTTGGCATGTCATCAACAGAGAGTTATGAATTTGGATAAAATATGGCCCTTTCTAGGCATTTGCTTTTAAAATTCGAAAGCTCATTAGGAATAGTAACCATTTGGCAATTATGTGGTGTGAGTGTTTTATTGCAAATTAGTTTACAATGGCTTTTATCTAAGAAACAGGCATTGCTTTCAGTTGCAGAGGGTCCCTGGGGACCCAGGAAGGTTAGGGGCAAAAGGGGAGGCTCTAGAGGTTGACAGAAATACTTACTCCTTAAGCCACATGTCAAGCACAATAATGGATGATTAAAGGGGCACCTGGGTGGCTCGGTCGTTAGCGTCTGACTTCGGCTCAGGTCATGATTTCGTGGTTTGTGGGTTCCAGCCCTGAGTTGGGCCCTGTGCTGAGTTCAGAGCCTGGAGCCTGCTTCAGATTCTGTGTCTCCCTCTCTCTCTGCCCCTTCTATGCTCATGCTCTGTCTCTGTCTCTCAATAATAAATAAACGCTAATTTTTTTTTTTTTAAATAATGGATGCTTAAAACATATTGCCTATTTAATTCTTACAACAATTCCATGACAGAGGTATTAACATTCCCATTTTACATAAGAGAAAACTTGGTTCACAGAGAGGTTAAGAGACTTGCTTGAGCTGGCAAAGAGACACTGGTGACACAGAATTCACCCCCAGGCCTATCTGGACTTAAGGTTTAGCTCTTTCTGTCCCACTAGGGCACTCCTCAGAGGACCACAAAATAGATAGGAACCATGCTGAGGGCCACTTGCCTCAGCACAGGTTTGCCTAGTGCTAGTCTTTTAGTGTATACAAAAAAGTCACCAAAACAGTCCCTATTTTTTTTTTTTTTTTTTAAGGACAGAGTTTCTTAAGGACAGAGACTAGATCTTACTTATCTTTGGAGATTTGGTATCTAATACAAAGTGTGGAACATGGTATTGCCCCAAGTTTTTTATTAGAACAAATTCTTTGTTTTTTGATCCTTATACTTTGCTTGTCATATGCTAAATGATGATATTTACAAGGTCCTAATCTGACTTCCTTCTATCAACTGTTACTTCGCTTTTACTTTCCAACAGGCTGAGTTCAAATTAAAGTGGTAAGATACTTTTAGACTGTAAGGTACTAAGATTAGTGAAACATGGGGATATATAAATAAGTATAAACAGTATACAGTCAGGTTTCTGATGGCATAGGGTCATCATTGCTTCTTGGATTACTGAGACATTAGTAGATGACCTTGTGAGAAGCCCAGTCTGTCCATGTCTAAAACCCAAGCCCCTAATACTATGTTTCATCTTCAAAGTGAATGTCCTTAGGACACCTTATGTGAGATACGTGAGTTATATTCAGCCAAGAATGGAACACCTGAGATAGATACCCAGGAACAGGCAGTCCTCAACATGGTAGAGTCGGAGGTCATTGGTGCAGGAGGATTTACCTGACCCCACCCATATTACACGGGGGCATCCTCACATCAAGGCTTTCAGGTAATCCTTTCATAACATGTTTACGCCTTAAAATGTGACTCTACACTCAAAGTATGCATTTAAAACAGGCTTTTAGCAGTTGAGTCGATAAGAGGACAGAGCCTTTCTTGTTTTTACATTGATAAATTTTCTCCAGCGACTCTATTCAAAGGACCTCCTTTTCTTTACTGTCACAGCCTCCCTAATAGTTTCAATGTTCATGAATGGAGTCTCTTTACCAATTGGTCTAAGCCCATAATTTATAGGCCCTACTTACTATCTTTTTAAAACAGTTCCTTTATTTTTATTTCCATAGGCTTTACATTTTAATTTCAATAGCAACGTGACAAGACTAAAAGAGCTGGAAATCAACTAAAGTGATATTATTCCGTTGTCTACTTTTTCAACAGAAAATTTCAAATTTCACTCAAGTTAATAAAGCACAAGTTACACCCATAAGCAAGCCAAAGGAAAGCAGACATAAGATGGGTCTCAAAATGTTAACCTGTAGCTTGCTGTCATATATTAAGATATAATAAAAATGGTCTCAATTCAGTATTCCTAGTGAAGTTGACGCATGTCATATATGGTTAGTGATACACACTTAAGGTTCTCAAGATCAGACATGTTCCAAATCCTACGCCCCTAATTCTGAGGACATATTGTACAATGCTTGCAAATTTGTTTCCTTGTTAAAAAAAAATCTGTAATTTTAAAGCTGGCTTTATTTATAACTACTGTGAGATCCTTCCAAATAAAGAATATTTCTTGTCTCTTCTGTGCATCCATGATATGCAGTAGGTACTTAATAATAAATATTTGTTGAATAAGACCTTGGATAAGATATGGCAAACAGCGTATTATTATAGAGAATGTACCTAAAAGATGTAGCCTGAAATAAAGGATGGAGAATAATCTGGCATATTTTTTAAATTTACAAAGTAAATTAAAAAATAATCCCACTAAGTATTACTGGAATCAACTTCAGAGAATCTTTGGAGACTGTGAGACTTGGCTTCTAATTTCACTGCAGATTTTGTAATGATTCAGCAGTTCTCCACACTTAAAAAGTATGGCATTAAAAAAAAAAAAAGTGAGCCCCCCCCAAAGAAATTTAAAATATCTGAGAATGAGAAAAGTTGTTTGTCTCTGTGTGTGTTTTAAGATATGAAACACATGTTGTCATTTCTACTACTACTTTTTAAGTCTTGTTGTAAAAATAAGTACTGGTCATAAGCAACAGGTATCATCAAGTAACTTTCCTCTCAGAATAATACATACAGTTTAAAATCTACCTACAAAAACAAAAGTCACAAGTTAACAAAATACAATAAAAGTTACCTCGCTGGAACTGGTAGTTTGGGGCAAAGAACAGAAGCTTTTGAAGATGTAGTATATTCAGAAGGCTTTAGGTTGTAGCTACACAGTGCTGAGCCTGTTGAAAGAAAAGCTGTATGTTAGTTGGCAGAACAGAGCCTAAATAAATTCTCCCATGGATTCACTGTAATTTCATTTTGTATGTTAATATCAACTCAACATATACAACTTTTAAACACTAGAATTAATAAGAATCTAACTTGGTCTTTAGCATCAGTCCTCAATCATTTAAAACTAATTTCTCTCTCGCAATTTATGTACAAAGTTTAATAATACTCAGGGTAATAATAACAGTAAGTACTAGAACTACCTTTCTTGAGTGTCTGCCATATATGTGGCCATATATATATATATATATATATATATATATATATACATTTTTTTTTTTCTTAAAGAGTCAACTTTTAATTATAACTAACCAAACCATGTCCAGGCACATCTCCAAACAACCAAACAACAGAAACATGACAAAATTCTCCTGTTGAAGAAGCCAAGTATCTTGGCCCACCCCAGCATTTCTGAGGGTCAGGCCAAGATTCCAGGGCTGGTTCTATACCCATGCAAGTTTATCATCCCTGCAGAAGGATTGGAGATGGACCCCTCTTTCCAACACACTGGGAACTCAGAAAGTCACTAGGTGGAGGGGCTCTCCTCTCACCCCATACATATGTTAATTGTGTGTTTACTTTAACTTGATTAAGCAGGGGCTATTACACCTCCTTTACAGAGGACGAAATAGAGGCTAAAAGATAAGATATATAACTTGCCCAAGATGACCCAGCTACTAGGAAGGAGAGCTGGAATTGAACCCTAGGTGTCTCTGACTACAAACCCTGCCTCAACTACACATGACGTCCCTTTTTCCTATGCTTCCCATTACTAAGTATGTAAAAGGACTGCATACAGCACATATGTTTTCAGACAATACGTTACTTTTTCCTTATTTTAAAGGCAGTAAATAGTAACTGTAAATAAACTGAACAAATTGATCAAAGAATTCTCAGCTTTCAGAGAGTTTAAAACAAGCTCAAATTCAATCCTAGGTTGGTTATGCAAACAGCCATCTATTTCTTGGTCTGTGTGGCTAATACAAATCTAAATAATATGTAAAAGTCGGATGCAGTCCAGCCAATCCTTGATAAGTATTATTTTACTGACCTGCTGATTTTGTAATACAGCACCGAGAATACTGTCAGGTTCATTGTAACGATAAATACCATTAACTGAGAAGACCTAGGCTCTAGTCCTAATCTTGCTAAGGACCTACTGCACTCTATCATGTAAACTGTTTATATTTTATTAATTGCAGTTCCTACCAGATTACTAATTTGGCCAAATATTTTATTATTAAATATAAATAGAATAGCTTTGTGTTTATATTATAGCAACAATGAAGTTTCACATGGTACCACCCTGGAAAAAGTTTAAAATAAAATGTGAGGTGAAAATGGCAGGTTTTAACATTGAACTAATTATAGAAATATCATGTGAGGATGTAAGAAAGAGCTAGAAGAGACTACAGAAAAAAGATTTGCTGGGATAACAAACAAACTTGAGAGTGGTTTTATTTCATTTATACCTTATCCTGTCAACCAAAAGAATTTTTAAAAAGCCACAAACCTGCATTTAATTCAGTAATGCTGCCCCCAAACCAGCAATAAACCTGCCAGGTATTTAAATATGTCAGCTGTAGGGGCGCCTGGATGGCTCAATCGGTTAAGATCTGACTCAGGTCATGATCTCCCGATTTGTGAGTTGGAGCCCGTGTTGGGCTCCCTGCTGACATGCTGACAGCTAGGAGCCTGAAGTCTACTTCAGATCCTGTGTCTCCCTCTTTCTCTGCCCTTCCCTCACTCACACTCTGTGTCTCTCTCTCTCAAAAACAAACAAACATTAAAAAAAAAAAGTAAAAAAAAAATATGTGGGCTATATATATCATACGTCATAAAACCATGTAGCATCTATTTTATATAAAGATAATTCAAGTAATTGGACAATGTAAGATCTTTTTAAAGAGACACTTGAAAGTTACATGGCACTTAAGTTTCTTCAGCTTCTTAAGACAGACTCACTAGGAAATTAAGTTTCTGAAACTGTTTTTGAACATTCTTTACCATTTTAATGACTTATTGTAGTTAAGTTAAATTTGCATGTTATTTGTCATGTTAAATATGCATGAATATTAAATATCTAACTCTTCTAAAATTAGTCTTTCATGTTTGAAGATAATGCCACTAGATTCCATTTACAGCAGTTTTAGAGAAAACATGGCAGCGGTGAAAAGCAAACATTTTAGATTAATCCTGAAATATCCAGGAGTCCTACTATAGGATTCCTCATGAAAAAAACCAGCCACTGTGCCAATAACCGCAGAGCACCCAATGTGATCATCAACTTCCTGATCTGAATGGTCAACTTCTTCCTTTCAGAGTCCAAGATGGAATCGATTTACACAATATGAAAGGCCCTAACTAAAGCACTGTGTCAGTGCTGTCAAACACACTGCTTCTGCTGAATTCAGTGAACATAATCTCCGTCCCCACCCTTTCTTCATTTAAAAAAGGAGGTCAGCAGGTGCAACAGAGTTCAATTTTATAAATACTTTCCCAGGATAATGCTCAATGAAAGGATAATAGCCTTATCTCTGATGGTATTCTGGGACACAGGCCAGTACTAAATAGATCCTGTACTAAATAGATTAAAAGAAAAAGATCTTTACAATGTGTTAGTAGTAACAATCAGAAGAAACTTTATAATGCTTCCTGCTCAAAAGTTGATGGACAGAGAAGCCTCAATGAAGAACATTAAAATAACCCAGTAATGGCAAACATGTTACAATTGTTTTTCTTTTCATGTTTGTTAGCTAATGCATTTTCAGTGAACACTTTTAAGGTGTTTTTGGTTTTTTTTTTAAGTGAAGGTATAAACAATACTTAGCACAAGAGGTTTGGTCAGAAACTGTAAGACAAAGTTTTTCTTCTAATGCAAAAGGCAGGGAAAACCATACTTGAGTAATGAAGTCTAAAACCAAAAACAAAAGCTTATCTAAACCACACCAGAGGCAATCCATGCAATTCAGCCAGTGTTATTCAAAATGAGTGATCTTAGGACGCCAACTTGGGTATATAAACATTTATCTTGGTAAACAGTTGCTATAGTCCCCAGAATGTTTAACTACTATAATTTTTCAAGTGCCTTATAATATTCAATTATTTATTCTTTAGCTCAACATCACTTATAAGAACTCCCTTAAGAGGGATGTTTCCATCACCATGCTCCAAACACTACAGATGAAACAAAGTAAGTAATACTTCCAAGGCCTTATAAGCAATCACTGACAAATTTAGAAATGAAATTCTCTACTCTTAGGCCACAATGCTTCTTCCGTGCCATTCCTAATAATCATAATCAGACAAATATTCAATAAGCTCCTGGGCAAAAAAAAACATACATTCCACAGATACCTCAAAAACAACATGTTTTGGGGGAAAAAAAGACATTTCCATCACCCACTCTCCAAATCTGCTCTGCCTCCTTTCATGTATTTTCCATCCTTGTTAATGGCTCTACCATCCATGAAATCCCCATGAATTTGAAATGGAAAGTCATCCTATATCTTCTTCTTTACCCATCGTCTTCATATATCCTTCAAGACACTTAAGAAACCAAGTTCTGACAACTGGATCTTTCTATGAGTTATCTACCTCAGGCCTTTAAAATCTCTTATTGGTTCAAACCACTCTCCCAAAGGGTTTCTCCTCTATATGCTGCACACAGCCTTGAGAGGGGTCTTTGTAAAATGGGCATTAGTTGTATCATATTCCTGCCCTCAGAATAATTTCCAACTCCTTGGCTTCAAAGCTCTCCTAAAGCAGGCCTCTACCTAGAACTCCAGCCTCATCTTAACATAATAAACTACTTATGGGGTGCCTGGGTGGCTCAGTCGGTTGAGTGTCCAACTTCGGCTCAGGTTATGATCTCACGGTTCATGAGTTCAAGCCCCGCATTGGGCCCATTGCTGTCAGTACGGACCCTGCTTCTGATGCTCTGTCCCCCTTCCCTCTCTGTCCCTCCCTCACTTGTGCTCTCTTTCTCTCAAAAATAAATCAAAAAAACATTAAAAATATTAAAAACAAAACAAAACATAACTATCTACAATTCTTGCTGTTTAACAAGCTTTCAGGCTTTTTCACATGCTGTTCCCTCTGCATGGGCTGTCCATTCCTAACTACCATCTGAGTGTTCAGTTTGAGCAGAATTCTACAAACTACTCAAGCCTCACCTCCTCCAGGAAGCCTTCTCTGATGCACCCAAATCTACTTACTGCTTCATTCTATTATAAAACTTAGCATATTATTTTGCAATTTTTTAGCTTACATATCATCTCTACTTTTAGAAAGTGCACTCTTTTGAGAACTGGGACCTTATGTCTTCAAAATATGTGGGACCCCTCTCTCCTGGTACATAGGCAGTACGTCAAAAGCCATACAACAGACATCCTGATTGAAAAAAAATATGAAATAACTATTTGTAATCTCTTATTTTGGTGTTATGTGTTATATATAATGTTTATTTGCTTTTCACTATTCACTATAAGTTATACTATATAAAACAGGACTTCTCAACCCTGGTATTTTGAGCTGGGCAATTCTTGGTTGTAGGGGCTGTCCTGTGCATTGCAGGATTTTTAGCAGTATTCTTGGTCTCTATCCACAAGATTCCAGGACCCTCCCCCCACCCCGCAACCCTTCACTCAGTTGTGACAACCAAAAATGTCTCCTAACACTGCTAAGCGTGGGGAGTAGAAAGTTGGGGGGGGGCATGCAGTGGCAATATTACCCTTAGTTGGGAACTACTGGTCTAAAACACCAATTTGAAACAAAAATACAAAATGGGGTTGGTAAGTTGGAGGCTAACTCTTGCTGTAAAATTCTGCTTGATTTGCGGGGCACCTGGGTGGCTCAGCCAGTTAAGTGTCCAACTCGTGGTTTTGGGCTCAGATCACGATCTCATGGTTGGTGAGGTTGAGCCCCACATCAGGCTCAGGGCTGGCAGTGCAGAGCCTGCTTGGGATTTTCTCTCTCCCTCTTTCTTTGCCTCCCCCCCCCCAGCCCTCTCTTTCTCTCTCTCAAAATAAATAAACATTAAAAAAATTCTGTTAAACAAAACATAAATAAAATAACATTTTGCTTGACTTGTTATCACAGTATTATTTGTAGGATATACTAAATTAAGAGAAAACATACTTTAGAAAATTGTAATTAATAAAAATCTCCCAATGCAGAACAGTTTTTATTATGAAAAACAAATTACATAGCTATATGAGGTCCAATGAATTTAACCCCTTTCTCTCTAACTAGGAAAGCATATATATGTACATGTATGTGTGTATATAGAGAGAGATAGATAGATATAGATACATATATATATATGCAGGAAGAATGCAATTTTCAGTAACCAGTAAAAAGTATGGACGTATTTGAAATTCCCAAGAAGCCCCCATTAACCAGCTGGTGGTGTGACATTATCTGTCAACTCCTATTGGCACATACTACGCACACAATAAATATTTGCTAAGTGAATTAACTTTGGAAATCTATGTGCAAGACTTCTAGGTATTGTGGAGGACAATGAAAAGTTTGTCTTCTATTATGCAAGCTGCCTAAACAAGGGGACCATACCTTGTCTTTGTTTCTGTGCCACACACTTGATGGGTGTTGTCTTTTTTATTTTATTTTTTAACATTTATTTATTTTTGAGACAGAGAGACACAGAGCATGAACGGGGGAGGGTCAGAGAGAGGGAGACACAGAATCTGAAACAGGCTCCAGGCTCTGAGCTGTCAGCACAGAGCCCGACGCGGGGCTCGAACTCACGGACCGCGATATCATGACCTGAGCCGAAGTCAGCCGCCTAACCGACTGAGCCACCCAGGCGCCCCATTTAATTGTTGAATGAAGGAATTACTTAAAATTACACTATCAAATGTAAGGATTTTTTTTTTCCCTTGCTGGTTTCTGAACTTGGAAGCAATTAAATCAGTTGCTAGGGTTGATCATTTTCTTTATTTATAAATGATATCAAGTCCAATCTTTTGATTCACTATAAGAAAAAGAATCAATACTAACTCTGTGGTTTAAGCTGTATTGTTACGGACTGGTAAGAAAGAGGGTAATATACTGATTATCTATTGATACTAGCTTTATTGATTTAAAAAAATTTTTTTTAATGTTTATTTATTTTTGAGAGAGAAAGAGAGACAGAGAGTGAGTGAGGAAGGGGCAGAGGGACAGGGAGACACAGAATCTGAAGCAGGCTCCAGGCTCTGAGCTGTCAGCACAGAACACAACACGGGGCTTGAACCCATGAACCGTGAGATCATGACCTGAGCCGAAGGACGCTTAACTGACTGAGCCACCCAGGCACCCCTATTGATACTAACTTTAAATGTAACACCCAGATAATGATAACCAAAGCCTTATTTATATTCACGAATTTTATCTGATGCATCACATAATCTTTGAGGTTTTCAAAGACAGAACAATGATCACTGAGAAAACACCCACCTTTGTGGCTCTACTCAAAGCATTAACACGGTGTGAACGGTAGGTCATAAACCTCTCAGACTTCCTACAAAATACGGTACACTGAAGAAGCACTCACTAATGGGAGTGATTTCTCACATGCTATAAAAGGGACACAAACAAGGAAGATAAGATTTCTGCCATTTTACTACTGTGTTAGGGAAAACAAATTAGATATTATAAAAGTTTGATAAGAGTAATGTAAAAGGTAATAAGTTATTCCATGTAAAATATTAGCACCCACTGAGACCATGCAGTGGGCCCACAACTTACAGGTTGTTCTCATTTCTAAACTGCTATTTAGACTTTAGATTGCAAGTGGAAAGAATAAAATGACCTGCAAAGCATCTGGCTCTGTGCATGGCACAAAATGGGTATCAATGAATGGTACGATGAAACAATGCAGGGCTCAAGCCTGATTGATCTGAACAACAGGGACAGTGGAGAAAAGCAAGGGATGAACTATGGGCCAGACTCAGAGTGGGGAGAGAGGAAGGGAAGGGACTGTCCAAGCAGGCATGACCTCCCTCTCCCCACTTCCTTCACTGCCTCACATGGCCAGGCTGGGTTCAGATGAAAATCTCATATAAAGGTGAAGTTGGCTTCAGAGGGAGGGGCATTGTATACATTCTTCGAGTTTTCAAAAAAAAAAAAATAAATAAAAATAAATAAATAAATAAATAAAGTAAGTAAGTAAGTAAGAAGGAAACCTGTTCACCAGAAACTGGAGGGAAGTAAAATGAGAGATGGAATTCATGCTCTGCTGAGAATAACTCAGGTACAAGCTCTCACCAGATGTCTGCAGTCTTCTCTGGAGGGTACAAGGTTAGGAAAGAGGAAAAACAAGAGGGCTCAAGAAAAGAAAAGGTTATGAATATTCAGGTGGATAGTATGGTTAGGAAAGACAAATGAATGAATAAGATGGATTATTGAGAGATGAATAAGAAGATAAACAAAGGTTCCCGTCAATTCTGGTTAGAATGAAGCTAAACAATTTACCCGCTGGTGGCAACGGACAGAGATTCAGAAGCGAGCAAAGGATACAGTGTGCTGAGAGAATGAGAAATTAGTAAGTGTCAATAGGGAGGAAGAGAGCAGCCCAATCCATCCTTCTTTCAAAAAACATGAAGAGCTCCTATGTGAGGTAGGGCCTGGATATTCAGAAAGGAAGAGCATGATCCTGCCCCACAGGAAACTCATGCACACTATTGCCAGAAGGTGATAAGGAGCCAAAGACGCTTAGTACAGAGTCCTTGTGATACTTGCCAATTTTAATGTTTTTTCAGTTTCTAAATTTTTTACATGTTTATTTCTTTTTGAGGGGAAGGGGAGAGAGGGAGACACAGATTCCGAAGCAGGCTCCAGGCTCTGAGCTGTCAGCACAGAGCCCGACCCGGGGCTCGAACCCACAGGCTGCGAGATCATGACCCAAGCTGAAGTGGGACACTTAACCAAGTGAGCCACCCAGGCACCCTGTCAATTTTACTTTTTCAAAAGCAATTTTTAATTTATTCTCTAGCATCATATTTATATTTGTATCATATAAAAACTACAAACCAAACTAACAAATTGTACACTTGCACACCTACCACACAACTCACATACCAGAACTTCGACTTTTACATTTATCTAAATTCTTCTGCTCGCCTCTTACAGCTCTTTGTACTATGGCAGCATCTCCACACAACCAATCGAGTGTCCGGCTACTTCTTCTAAATTTTCTGTGCTGGTCAGACATATGCCACAGAGGCGCTCTACAAACTTCAGGGTCCAAGAAAACAACTCCTCTTTCTTGTCTACAAGAAAGAGTTAAGGCAATATTTTGTTTCCTAATAAATACATTTCTTACAAACATTATTCTAGGAACCTAAGTTAGCTTTTCCTTAAAAGATTTTAAATAATTTGGAAAGGTAATAAAAGTTCATACAAATGGATAGTTGTAAATACTAAAAAAGCACTCTCAAATGTTGTCATGGAAACTTAAAACTCTTTGAAAATGATTTGTATTATCTTCCTGTCTGGTAAGAAAAATGTTATTTTACCTTACAGTTTTTTTAAGTTTATTTATTGAGAGAGAGAGAGTGCACATACACGCAAGTGGAGGAGGGGCAAAGAGAGAGGAAGAGAGAGAATCCCAAGTAGGCTCTGTGCTGTCAGCATGAAGCCTGATGTGGGGCTCAAACCCACAAACACGAGATTGTGACCTGAGCTGAAATCAAGAGTTGGGCGCTTAGCCCACTGAGCCCTACCCAGGTGCCCCTACCTTATGTTTTCAAATAAGGTTTAAAATTATCATTTAAAAAGTTACTACCCCAGGGGCGCCTGGGTGGGTTAAGCACCCAACTTCAGCTCAGGTCATGTTCTCACAATCCATGGGTCCGAGCCCCGCACTGGGCTCTGTGCTGACAGCTCAGAGCCTGAAGCCTGCTTCAGATTCTGTTTCCCCTCTCTCTCTCTGCCCCTCCCCATTCATGCTGTCTGTCCCTCTTTCTCAAAAATAAACATTAAAAAAATTAGAAAAAAAAAAGTTACTACCCCAAACAGGATGTTTCTCTTTCATCTTTTTAATTATGGTAAAATACACATAATAAAAAAAATTACTACCTTCACACTATTTCAGTATACACTTCGGTAGCATTAAGTAGATTCACATTGTTGTCCAACCATTACCACTGTCTATCTCCAGAACTCTCCATCTTGCAAAATTCATACTCTTTCCTCAAAAAACAGTAACTCCCCATTCCTCTCACCCTGTAGCCCCTGGCAACTACCATTCTATTCTGTCTCTATGAATCTGACTACTCTAAGTACTTCATATAAGTGGAATCATACTGTATTTGTCCTTTTGTGACTGACTTATTTCCCTTAACAATGTTTTAAGGTTCATCCATATTGTAGCATGTATCAGAATATCCTTCCTTTTTAAAAAAACTGTGGTAAAACACGTAATATGACATTGACCATCTTAACCATTTTTTCAGTGTATAGTCATATTAGCTATACACTGGATACACTGTTATCCAACAGATCTGTAGAATTTTTTCATCTTGCAAAACTGAAATTCTATAGCCAGAGAAAACCATCGCCCTATCTGTCTGTTACTGGCTTATTGCACCTAGACTAACAACTTCAAGGTTCATCCATGTTGTAGCATATGACAGGATTTCCTTACTTTTTAAGGCTAACATTCCATTGTATGTACATACCACATTTTCTCTAGCGATTCATCCATCAGTGGACATTTAGGTTGCTTCCCTCTCTTGGCTATTATGAATAATGCCACAATGAATATGAGTGTGCAAATATCTCTCTGAAATCCTGTTGTCAGTTCTTTTGGGTATACACCTAAAAGCGGGATTTTTGAGTCATGATAATCTATTTTCTAAACGACTATTTTTTAAAGCAGGTTCACAGCAAAATTGAGAGGAAGGTACAATGGTTTTCCACATACTCCCTGCCTCCACGCATGCACAGCCTCCTCCATTATAACATCCCCCACGAGAGTGGTACATTTGATATAACTGATGAACCTACACATTGACATATCATGATCACTCAAAGTCCATAGTTCACATAAGGGTTCACTCTTAGTGTATGTCCTATGGACATGAACAAATATATAGTGACATATATCCATTATTATAGTATCATACAAAGTATTTTCACCGCCCTAAAAATCCTCTGTGTTAATTCTATTTTTAATTTTTTAAGGAAACTTCAAACTCTTTTCCATCGCAGACATACAATTCTATATTTCTACCAACAATGCACAAAGATTCCAATTCCTCTGTACTCTCACAAACATGTTATTTTCTGTTTTGTGGTGTTTGTGATTTTTTTCTCAATAGAAGCTGTCCTAATGGGTGTAAGGTGGTATCTCACTATGGTTTTCATTTGCATTTCCCATACAATTAGCATGTTGAGCATCTTTTCATGTCCTTATTATTGGCCCATCATATATCTTCTTTGAAGAAATGTCTATTCAAGTCCTTTGGCCATTTTTTAATTGGGTTGTTTATTTGTCTGTTTCTTTCTTTCTTTCTTGTTGAGATGTAGAAATTCTTTATATATTTTGAGTATTAACCTTTTATCAAATAAATGAATTACAAATCTTTTCTCCTACTCTATGGATTACCTTTTCACACTGCTGTGTCCTTGGATGCACAGAAGTTTTCTATTTTGATGTAGTCCAGTCTACCTATGTTGTTTCTTTTGTTGACTGAGCTTTTGGTTCATATCCAAGAAATTATTGCCAGTATAACGTCATGAAGGTTTCCCCTACGTTTACTTCTAAGAGCTTTGGAGTTTGTTCTTACATGCAGACTCTGTCATGGATTTTGAGCAATTCCCTCTTACAGATTTGGAAATTCCCCACTTAAACCTAAATTAGCTCTTGAAGATATTCCTCTCTGATGTGTATAAGTGAGGTCAAAGGGCCTGTGCATTTTCTAACAGAAATGTAGCTGTTAACAACGTGCGGATACAAATAATTATAAAAACCATCTGCTCCTTCCGAATCAATGTGCACCTCAAATGATGGAAAGACAAAGAAGGGGAAAAAGATAATGCAAAAAGACAGACAAAGAATTCTCTCAGATACAGTAACACTGGAATTAAATCTTACCAGGTCCAGTTTTGTTTTGTTTTTTTTTTTTTAACGTTTTTTAATGTTTATTTTTGAGAGAGAAACAAAGTGTGAGCAGGAGAGAGGCAGAGGGAGGGAGATACAGAATTCGAAGCAGGCTCTAGGGTCCAAGCTGTCAGCACAGAGCCCGATGCGCGGCTCGAACTCACGAACCATGAGATCATGACCTGAGCCAAAGTCAGACGCTTAACTGACTGAGCCACCCAGGCACCCCTTACCAGGCCCAGTTTTAAGTCACCAATCCAAAGAATAATCCAGATTTTTTTTTAAGAAATTAAAAATTTTCAACCTAGGGTTACTATTAAAATAAAGGTACTTATATCCCACCACCAAAGGCTCTCTTCTCTATTATAATTTCATAGTTTTCTATTCCCTTTTAAATATTTATCTTCTCTATCCTCCACTGCTGTGTTTCTTGATGCTGCCATTATTAATACTTTTTTTTATGCCTAACACATTGACTTACTTTGCAAACAGCTGCCGAAAAGCCTAAGGGTGCCTGTGTAGTTAGGCACCAATTTAAGAAGTCTGTTTTCTGGAATAATATTTATTCATTAATATTCTTGAACACCTGCTTTGTGTAAGACTGTGAAAAAAACAAAGCTGCAAAACTCACCAGAAAGGTCTTATAAACTGGCCTTAATAGGCCATATTCAGTATCATAATCACTTAGAAGGATAATGACCTGGAAATAAACATACCAGCAAGGCTGCATGGGGCATTTCTCCCCAGTGGATCATCACAGCAGGCAATACGGTCGACAAGAAACTAACTCTCTTCTGGCCCTCCAGCTGACATGTCAGGTTCAAGGGACCAAGACTCACACCCAGTGGGTTCAAGAAAACGTGTTAGAAGATAGTTTGACACTAGAGTATAGCTTTGAATGCCAAGGTAAGATATATAACGTTTTATTTTATTTTGTGACCTCTGATGGCTTCTGAGTAAGGGATTAACATGACTAAAGCTCTATCAATGTTAATATGGCAGCAGTATGTCAGGGGCTAGAAGCAGAGAGAGACTAGAGGCAGAAAGATTATTACCTTCCATTGGGGGAATAATAACATTAATAGTAATAATATAACAGCAGTAACCAATACTTTTTTTTTTTTTTGGCAATTTACCATTTGCCACACACTCTTCTAAGCATTTTTCATGTCTGAGGTCCTTATAACAACCCTGTGAGGCAGCTTTAGTACAAATATTATCTCCTTCACAAATGGGGAAACTGAGGCAACCAGAGATCACGTAACTTGCCTAAGGTCTCATGGCTAGTAAGTGGTAGGACCAACATTTGAACCCAGATAATCTGGTTCCAGAGCCTATACTCCAAAGCCAACTCAACACCACCACCTCCCAAAGTGCACCATGTATGCTCACCTTGCCTAAGATTTCAGAAAAACCCATAAGGAATAACTCATTTCTCCCTAAGAAACTTGATAATGATAGGGCCGACAGTTCTAGTATTAGACTCAGCCAATCAGTTTGTGTGAGGATATCATGTGGGAATAAATGAGATCTTGAAGAGTCGCTGGTACCTCTTTATTTAGTGCCCACCAAGTGCCAATCATTTGTGCATCATCTCATCAAATCCTCACAACAATCCTATGATGGGGGCGTTGTTTTTAATCCACTTTGTTCAGATGAGGAAATATGGGTTCAGAGAGGCTACACTCTCTGTCCCTCATTACAGAACCAGTTAACGACAGCAGCAGAAGTAGAATCCAGAGTCATATTAATCTCATGTGCTTCCTACTACCTTACACTGAGGCCTGGAGCAGTAGTGACAGGAACACTGCCAGTCTAGAAGGCGGCAGTCCTTCTGCCCTCAAAAGGCCAGCAACCCCCTCAGGAAGACTCTGAAGCTGCTTAGGGGTGCGTGTGTAGCTGCGTTCCCAGGCTATCTCTCTGCCCAGCTAGAAGTGACACCAGGCGGATGCTGGGTCAGCCGTTGTTCCAAGGAACCAGAACCAGCCTGTAAACCAGGCGAGGCCAAGGCAGCTCTGAGGACTCCAACACACAGAGCGCAAACATCAAACCCCATGTAAGTTCACAAACACAGGCTATCAGTTTGTGGCCCTCCAGGAAGAGAGGTTATAAATAACATTCTCTGAAGAGAACTGAGGCGAGTCAGAGGGAACTGAGGATAGTACCTGGAAATCAGAAACCCAAGGGAGCGGAGTTAGGTTAGAAAATTGACTATGCTCGTTTTCTCAGCTAATTCCCATATGTTTAACCTCAAAGTTTCTCAAAACTTTACTCTTAGAAAAATGGTTATGAGATAATATTAAGTTAAAAAAAGCAAAACACACCAACACAATTGAAAGATGGTGGACTTTTGGTATTCATTTTCTTTTCCCTGAATTTTCCAAATTTCCTATAACAGACATATATTACATTGTTATCCAGGGACAAAAATAAAATACACTAATCAAAAAATTTTTAATTCGTATTTAGGAAGAGAAAAAGAAAAAAAGACCAATTTCACAAAAAGTAGTCTAGTCATTCCCAAATGTTCAAACAGGCTACATCAAAATCACATGAGACATTTGTAAAAAAATACAAGTTTCCAGAACCCAAAGACCTATTCAGTCAGAATTTCCCTGGGGGGAGCCTAGGAATCTGGAGTTTTAACAAGCTCCCCAGGTGACTATAATCTTTTTTATCAAGGAAGTCCAGGAGGACTTTCAATTCCCTTTTTCGTTTTGAGGTTCCTTGGTGATTTATTTAACACCAGCACAAATTTATACTGGAATGCAAACATACAGTATGTCATGGTGGGAGTAAGTGACCGGGGTGAGGACTTGGACAGCCTCATGCCTCACCATTTATCTCTGCAAACTTCTGAACATCACTCAGGGTTTTCAGTTCTTGTCGTGGACATGCTGTTACACACAGCGCTACGGACTTGATCTTCCGGTTTATCAAGTCCAGATTGCATGGATCCAAAAAGAACACATACCTAAAGCATGGAGAAAAATATTGAGATGTTATTTTGCAAAAACACATTCTGGTTCACTGTCTAATTTGACCAAGCCTGTAAGCAAAGAACATCCATACCCTTCACAAATTTTATCAAAGATGAACAAACAATTCAGAAATCTAATCACAGGTTGTTTGAAAACATACTGTTAACAGTGGGGACTGGAGGAATTGCAGGACTCCTATTTGTCATGATGTATTTTTCTAATATTTACATTTTTATAATGTAGTTCATAATTAGAAATTATCTATTTTAGTTTTTTAGATAATTAATTTGTTTTCTTTTTTTTTTTTTTGGTCAAGGTTGTGCCCTAAAAGTTACTAGAATATTCCAATAGTGCTATATAATGTGAATTATAGTTTATGTATAAGCTTTAGCTAATATATAATTACATATAAAATTTAAAATTATAAAAATGAAATATAAACTTTTGCTAATTAATATGTAATTATAAAAATGAATTGTAAAATTACATACAATTGAATACATAATGTTGAATGGAGACTAATGGGAATTATGCCAACATTTTATCTGCAGTCATCTCTGGATGTTAGAATAAAGTGATTTTAATTTTCTTTCTTTCATTTTTCAGAATTCTCATTTTCTAGTAAATGAAATGACTTTTGAGGTGAGATAACTACAGTAAATATCATTTATTAAAAAGGTCGATTACATATCAACAAAGTAATCCTCAAATCTTAAATTATCCCTTTTGTGTTCTGTACATTCATGTTTTAGGAAAAGGAAGATTAACCAGAAATTACACTGAAACAGATTGGGTTTTTTTTTTTTTTAATGTTTTATTTATTTTTGAGACAGAGAGAGACAGAGCATGAGCTGGGGAGGGGCAGAGAGAGAGGGAGACACAGAAGCTGAAGCAGGCTCCAGGCTCTGAGCTGTCAGCACAGAGCCCGATGCGGGGCTCGAGCTCACGAACCGCGAGATCATGACCTGAGCTGAAGTCGGACGCTCAATGGGCTGAGCCACGCAGGCGTCCCTGAAACAGATTGTTTTTAAATGTTAAACTGTAGGGGCCCTGGGTGGCTCAGTGGATTAAGCGTCCGACTTCAGCTGAGGTCATGATTTCTCGGTGTGGGGTTCTCAGGAACCCTGCTTCGGTTGGGCTCCCTGCTGTCTGCTTCAGATCCTCTGCCCACCCCACTCTGCCCTTCCCCTGCTCATTCTCTCTCACTCTTTCTCTCAAAAATAAACATTTTTTTAAAAAATGTTAAAAAGTAGAAAAGATGATAAAGATTGCAGATGTTATCATTTGCCCCAAAAGAAATACTCTTAACTAAGAATACTCTTAACTAAGAAAAGCGAAGTCTAACGTTATGGATCAACAGAGGGGAAACAAGCAGGAATTCCTGTTTTCATGCAAGACAGGAGGTAAAGAACCTCCAGTGCTGGTTTCCACTCGCCTGGGTCCGTGGAAGGTTTTATGAAATTGTCTCTCTGCCAACAGCCTTTCCCACATTGTTAAATTCTATTGCTATATAAAATAGGATTCAAATCAGGAAATATAACCAAATATAAGAACTAGGTGAGAAAACGGAAAAGCAAAAAGATCAAGTCACTACATATGCTGGGATGGACAATATATAAAAGGATACCAGAAAAAAAATTAAATAATAAAAAAAGAAGTGTGTACATCAGGGGGATGGGGGCCTGAGAGGTATTTGCAGGTAGAGTAACACTGCACACAGGAGAAGCAGCAGGGACAAAGAACCCAGCATGAAGGTCAGGGATAAACTACAAACCACCAAACTTTAAAAAAAAAAAAAAAAAAGGTATTTTGTAACCATTACCATTCCACAGAGAATGACTATGTAGCCCAAGAGAGCTAGAAGGTGCATGAATTCAAACCTAGACCTTCTGAGTTTCATCCCATGTACAACCTGCTCTATCCCCAAAATATTTCCTACAAAATAATAAATCATTGTAACCTTTCTATATTAACTTACAATACTGTTTCCAGCATTCTGAAGTTCAATTCAATCCATGGCAACAAGTTCCTACGTAATTAAATTTTAACTAAATGGCATTTAACTGAATATTTACAGAGTAGGAAAAATGCATGTCTCGAACAGATAAATTTTATGATTCATTAAAACTGTACCCTTCTTGCCTTTTGATTGAAAAATGCCCTTTAGCCAGGTAAATAAATCCTTACATTAGTTTCAGTTTTCACATCAAACAAAAATGAACTGTATGCGGCAATTCCATTTTTTGGAAAGGAGACAAATAGCCAACTTTCAAGTAAGCACGGCACTGGCAGACCAGATTAACTAACAAATCTACTGATAAGTAGGTTGTTTTTTTTTTTTTAATTTTTTTTTCAATGTTTATTTATTTTGGGGACAGAGAGAGACAGAGCATGAACGGGGGAGGGGCAGAGAGAGAGGGAGACACAAAATCGGAAACAGGCTCCAGGCTCTGAGCCATCAGCCCAGAGCCTGACGCGGGGCTCGAACTCACGGACCGCGAGATCGTGACCTGGCTGAAGTCGGACGCTTAACCGACTGCGCCACCCAGGCGCCCCAAGTAGGTTTTTTTAAACTGACAGCACAAGATGTGAGGTAGGAGGCCATAAAACATTCCCAAAAGGCTTTTCTCACAAACAGCCAACCACTGTCACGGGTAACCGAGAAACCCAGGCAAATTTTCATTGCCATTCTCAGGGAGTCTTCTACTAGACCTACTAATAACTTACAAACAGCTTCCAGTTCCACATCCTGTAGAGGAGCAGGAATGAATCAACTACCAAAAGTGGGATTAAAAGAGAAGGAAGAGAAAAACACTTCACAAACTGAACAGCCCAGATACCTGCAGGCATTGGCACACAGGACAGGGGCCTGCAGCATCACCACGTGGTACTGAGAAGAACACATTTGCAAAGAGATCTGCAAAACAGCCTAAGCGAGCTTGGAACTTCAACGTTAAGAGGAACAGCGACAAATGCCTAAGACTAAACCGTAAAGCGAACATTATAGAGGCTAGCAGGTAAGGCACGTAACTATGTATCACAGTCAAGACAGCTCCTGGGAACTACTGAAGGAGAGAAACAGATAAATTCATTTCAAATCGAAATTCTTGAAATACAGGTTATCCCCAAAAAGACAGGACAGGAGAGAGTTCTAAATAAAATGTCTACATACACAGTAAACTCATGGGGACAGATGCACCAAAGATGAAAACAGGGCAGTAAAGCAAAGGAAGGACACTAAAGCATGGAGGGTCGGGAAAAGGGACAAGAGGCACAGAAAGAGGTGACTTTTAAAGCTGTGCTCAGAGCAAGACCGTGAACACAGAACGAGCTGATGTAGATAAGGATGCCAGAGATGGTTCACAACTGCTTTACACTTCTATTTTGCTTTCATTTTCTTCAAGGAAGACAGGGCGCGGTAGAGAAAGTAAGATTTACTGGGAATTTACTTTGGGCCACAAAGTATCTTAGGCACTGTCCTCACACATCCTAATTCAACAAAAGGGAACTGAGACTGACAAGCTGGACAAATAACCAAAAGCCATACTGACTTGATGACTTGAACCCTGGGGCGCCCGACTCCCAAGTGTTGCTCTTTCCGCCACTGCTCTTCCAACTTAAAATGGAAAGTGAAGGGCACTTGGGTGGCTCAGTCGGTTGAGCATCCAACTACTTTTTTAATGTTTATTAATTTTTGAGAGAGAGAGAGACAGAGCACCAGGGGGAGAAGGACAGAGAGAGGGGGAGACACAGACTCCGAAGCAGGCTCCAGGCTGTCAGGAAAGAGCCTGACGCAGGGCTCGAACTCATGAACCATGAGATCATGACCTGAGCTGAAATCGGACGCTTAACCAACTGAGCCACCCAGGCACCGATTAAACCCTCTGGAACCCCAGAGCAAGGATTCTGAAGCCCTACGTGGACACAACACAGTACTGTCCTCCACATGGTATGCAACCCTCCCATGAAAAGGATTAAAGAGGATGACACAAAGATACTTCATTCATTCAACAAACACTACCAAGTGTTATTATGAGTCTACTCCTGGAGATACAAAATTCATTAAAAAATAAACAACAGTTCTTAAATGCAAATAATTTACAGTCTAGAGAAGAAGAAACAAAAACAGTCATTTCTGCTATGAGGCAAGGTTGAGATGGTGGAGGAAACAGTGTAATTCTGCGCAGAGCATAAGGGGTTAGAGGAAGCACTATGGAGCAGGAGGCAGTATTGAAGCCACATTTTGGCAATGAGTAGGAATTTTCCACACAGATGGGGAAGGGAGCGTTCTAGGCAGAGAAAACTGCATGTATAAAAGTATAGAAGCATGAAAGAGCATATTTAAGGAACAGCAAATAATTTGATAAGGTGGACTACAGGATCGGACATCAAAGGGCTATGCCCAAGGAGAAACAGGGGACAGAAGAGGCAGCCATCCTTACAGCTGAAGGACCTTACAGCTCCACTACATTAGGGAATGTGCTTTCAAAAGCCACAGCACCCGGAGCCCCCCGCCATGTGACCAGCCCCTTGGGTTCAAGGCCAGGGAGGGGAAGGCTGGGCCACCAGGGGGCGCTGCTCCAGAGCGGAGCCTTTGCCTTCAGTTGCCTCCTGCTGCCATGGCAACTCTGCGGCAAGGCTTTTTGGAGTAAAGAGTGGCAAACAGATACCAGTCTGCTGGCCACCTCCTGCCAAATTTGGCTCCTGTCCTCTCTAATCAGGACGGAAGCACTGCAGCACTAAAGCTGGAAAGCTGGCTGAAAAACCCCTCTGTCCGTCGCCTCTGCGTTAGTGATTCCCAACACGTGTTTTCCCCAGAGGACAATAAAAATGGAGTCTGATCATTTTGCCAATTATTACCTCATATCAATTTACAATTTACAGCCCCTCTCCACAGAGTATGCTGCCATTAGTGAATCACACCAAAAAGAACAACACAACAGCCTGGCAGAGGCTTCTCCTATAGCTAAATATAGGCTTCAGAGAGCCCTAGATCTCCGCTCCACTCGCAGTGGAACTGTGCCCAGAGGAGGCCTCTTACTTCCTGCGTGGGGTGCCAGCAAGGCAAGTCCAGTCATCCCCCCCCCCCCACCACCAACCCCGGGGTGGGGCCCAATTGCCCCATGACGGGCTGTGCTTTACACAAGGACAGAGGTATGGAGTCTGCACACTAAAGCCAATAAAAAACCCAAACTAACCCAACACCAACTAATGCAACACACAATTAACTAAAACCCCGCCTGCCCTCTACTTTCTGCAACAAAGCTAAGGGGTAAGAGAGAAACAAGCTGAAAGCAGTGATTGGTCTTCAAAACTGTAACTCTAGATAGTGGCTGAGAGAATTGTGCAATGTTCACCATGCCCCCAAGACGTCAAGAACACAGACCAGGGAACAGAAGAAAAGGGCGGAGCTGAACTATGGGCAACGTGACCCCTGAGGTTGAGGCCACCAACGCCCCACTTCCCCACTGCCTCCCAATCCTAATGAGGAAAAGGCAAGGGGAGCCTGCATGGTTCAGTCGGTCAAGCGTCCGACTCTTGGTTTCAACATAGGTCATGATCTCATGGTTCGTGAGTTTGAGCCCCACATCGGGCTCTGTGCTGATAGTGCAGAACCTGCTTGGGATTCACTCTCTCCCTCTCTCTCTGCCCCCTCCCCTGCTTGTGTTCCCTCTCTCTCCAAATGAATAAATAAACTTAAAAAAAAAAAAAAAGGCAAAAATGTCCCGAGAAAGAGGTAGCACTTGTTATAGAGATGCCTCAGCACGTACCTCACCAGCCTCCAAAGGGCACTGACCAGCCTGCAGCCTTCTACTATAGCACTTCCATAGGTTCACAGGTAACTGCTAAGAAGGGAAACTTCCATGATCATTTCTGGTAAATTCACAGCACTGAGAGCTGAAAACAGCTTCCAACTGTGAGGAAGCCCAGGAATCAGAGTAAGACAGCAACACTCTGAGAGGTTTACCACTCTTACCTTACATCCCAAGGTCTTTCTGTTCCTTGCTCTCAGGCTTACTCGCCTTACTCTCTCCTACAGGCCTCAGCCCTTCTCTCTGCCTGGAGTGTTCTTTCTCCAGAGACCAGCACAGCTACTGGTCGCCCCCTCACTTGCTTACAGTCTTGACTCAAAAGTCACCCTCTCAATGAAGCCTCCCCCAGCTGCCTATCTAAAATGCCATCTCTCAGGCTCTGTGGTGACAGCTCAGAGCCTGCAGCCTGCTTGGGATCCTGTGTGTGTGCGTCTCTCTCTCTAACCCCTTCCTTGCTCATGCTCTGTCTCTCTCTCTCAAAAATAAACATTAAAAACAATTTTTTTAAATAGGGGTGCCTGGGTGGCTCAGTCGGTTGAGCGTCTGACTTCAGCTCAAGTCATGGTCTCGTGGTCCGTGAGTTTGAGCCCCATGTAGGGCTCTGTGTTACAGCTCAGAGCCTGGAGTCTGCTTTGGATTCTGTGTCTCCCTCTCTCTCTCTGCTCCTCCCCTGATCATACTGTCTCCCTCAAAAATAAAGCATTAAAGGGGCTCCTGGGTGGCTCAGTCAGTTGAGCGTCTGACTTTGGCTCAGGTCACGATCTCACAGTTAGTGGGTTTGAGCCCCACATCGGGCTCTGTGCTGAAAGCTCAGAGCCTGGAGCCTACTTCAGATTCTGTGTCTCCCTCTCTCTCTCTGCCCCTCCCCCACTCACGCTCTCTCTCAAAAATAAGTAAACATTAAAAAAATTAAAAATAAATAAAACATTAAAAAATGTTTCATAATAAAAAAACAAAATAAATAAAATGCTGTCTCTCCACTCTGATGTGCATCATCTATCTTTCCTGCTTTCTGTTTCTCCTTAGCACTTATGCTCACTAACACACTGTATATTTTACTTATCTATTTAATTATCCGTCTACACCCATAGAGTGTCAGCTTGCAAAAGGTAGAGATATTTGCTGTCTTATTCATCACTATATCCACAGTGGCTAAAACAGTGCCTGGAATGAAGAAGGAGTTCCTTACTTACTTGTTAACAAATGGATGTTAACTGTATAAGGTTTTGCCAAGTGGAGCAGGCGGTAGAGGGAAGGTAAGGAAGACGATATTTTAGGTAGAAGGGAATATTCAACAGAAATTTATCAAATACCTCTGCCAGGTATAGGACTAAATAAGCACAAGCAATGCCGTGATAAATGAGACCAACACAAACAAGTGTCTCCCTTTCCAGCATTTATAGTCCAGAGAGTAGGGAGGTAATTGCAAAAGTGTATAAATGCTACAGCAGAGAAAAGAGAATAAGAAAATGCATCCAAAGGGCCCCACGAATGGATAGGTGTCCAGAAGAAGAGAAATCTAAAGCCAGGACCTAAAGACTGAGTCAGAGTTTGCAAGGTGTGGAGGAAAGGAGGCAGGACCAAGGAAGGAAGAGAATATGCAAAGACATAAAAGTGAGACACAGCACAGCATAATTGAGAAAATGAAGAATGTCAGGATGGTGGAGGTGGACAGTGATGAAGAACCAGATGGCTGGACAGGCAAGCTGGAGCTAGATCATGCAGGCCTCACAGGTGGTATCCAAGACGTCAGAAAGTTTGGAGTTTGTCCTAAAGGCACCGGGGAGCCGTTAAAGGTTCACCATTTGTCATGTGGGGCATTTTTTAAAGGCAAGCAAGAGAGAAAGTCAGGAGACTGGTGAGGAGGCTGCTGAATCTCTACAAGAGAAGATGACTTGGGCTAGGCTGAGAATGGGGACGAAAATGAGATTTCAGAAACATTTAGGCACAATTAGGAAAACCTGATGACTGATTCTATGTGGAGGGAAAGAAAGAAATTAAGCATGATGCTTATTTATGGGAAAAAAATTAAGAAAGGAAGAAATTAAGAATGATAAGGAAAAAATTAAGGGGTGCCTGGGTGGCTCAGTCAGTTAAACATCTGACTTTTGATTTCAGCTCAGGTCATGATCTTACAGTTCAGGCCCCACATCGGGCTCTGTGCCATTGGTGCAGAGCCTGCCTGGGATTCTCTCTCCCTCTCTCTCTGCCCCTCACCAACGTTCTCTCTCTCATTCTCTCAAAATAATAAAATAATTAAAAAAAACAAAAAGAATGATCTGGTATAGACTAGGGTGGTCAGGGCATTCTGGTTTGGACTCCTGTTTGAGAAGACCTACATCTGAGGAGGAAGAATAGAGTTCGAAGAGATAAAGATCATGCTCTTCCTGTAGACAGTTTGAGTCTGGAGTGTCCGTGGAGTGTCTGAGTAAGCCTAAACAGCTGGCTGGAATGTTCTGGCAGAGAAATCGGACAGGAGATAGAGACGGCAGAATTATCAGCATATGAATGATAACCTCACCCCCAGGAGTGATCACCCAAGTTAGTGTGCAGAGTTGGGATTCTATTCCTTGGTGAAATCTGTGTCCCTGTTGAAACCATAAGCAAAATTTGGTATGCAAATTCACATGCAGTTTTCTAAAGAGAGATTTCATACTTCCAGTTTTGATCAGATTGTCCAAGTCCCCCAAAGAGATTAACACTAAGAGCAAAGTAAGATGATCAAAGAGCCAAAACAAAGGCATGGAACTGAAAAGGCATGGGAAAAAAAATGATTCTACTATTTAGCTAAGTTGTCTTTCTTCTCCTTATACGTAGACTATAAGGGAGAAATAATCACCAGAATGGTAACCAAGAGTCAGACAGCAAACTGTGTTCCTCATACTAAACTGAGACAAACAAGCAAATTAAAACATCTTTTTTAAAAAAATTTTTAAGTTAATTTTTTTGTGAGAGAGTGACAGAGAGTACAAGGGGGGAGAGGGACAGAGAGAGAGAGAGAGAGGAAGAGAGAAAGAGAGAGAGAATCCCAAGCAGGCTCCACACTGTCAGCACAGAGACCCATGTGGGGCTTGAACTCACAAACAGTGAAATCATGACCTGAGCTGAAACCAAGAGTCGGACACTTAACGGACTAAGCCACCCAGGTGCCCCTAAATCATCTTTTAGAAAAATAACTCAGGGCACCTGGCTGGCTCAATCGGTAGAGCATGCCACTCTTGATCTCAGGATTTTAAATTCAAGTCCCAGGGGCGCCTGGGTGGCTCAGTCGGTTAAGCGTCCAACTTCGGCTCAGGTCATGATCTCAAGATCCGTGAGTTCGAGCCCCGTGTCGGGCTCTGTGCTGACAGCTCAGAGCCTGGAGCCCGTTTCAGATTCTGTGTCTCCCTCTCTCTCTCTGCCCCTCCCCTGTTCATGCTCTGTCTCTCTCTGTCTCAAAAATAAATAAACGTTAAAAAAAAATTAAAAAAAAATAAATTTGAGTCCCATGTTGTGTGTAGAGATCATTTAAATAAAATCTTATAATAATAATAATAATAATAATAATAATTTACAAGAGCTATAGGAAAAAAAGTTCTCTATTTACTCTAGTGAACTGGAATATCACCCCAACCCCAAGTTCATTGGCAATATTACACTGTTACAAGGATCATTCTCAAAATCAACATGTTCCAGCACTCAGGCTGAGAAATAGTATGTGCTAAGAGTCAATGACCAGAACTTTATTTGTCTTTTTAATTTAACAGCTTTATCGAGATATAATTTACATGCCATAAAATTTACCTGGAAACTGTAGAGTTCAAACTTTTGTACAATTCAGCTCAATTAAATGTTTTTAAGCATATTTTACAGTTGTTTATCCATCACCACAATCTAATTTTAGAACATTTCATTACCCTAAAAAGGAACCTCATGCCCATTAACAGTCACTCTCCATTTGGCCACACTTTCTAACCCCTAGCCCTAGGCAACCAGGAATATATGCTCTATGTCTATAGATTGGTTATTCTGGACAGTTTACATAAATGGTATCATAGAATATGTGGCCTTTGGTGACTGACTTCTTTCACTTAGCATGTTTTCAAGGTTAGTCCATGTTACAGGATGTGTCAATACTTCATTCCTCTTTATGGCTGAATAATATTATACTGTTATACGGGTACAACACATTTTGTTTATCCATTCATCAGTTGGTACACATTTGTATTGTTTTCCCTTTTTAGCTATTATGAATAACACTGCTATGAATATTTGTATACAAGACTTATTATGGATGCATGTTTTTATTTCTCTTGGGTAAAGGAATGGAATGCCTAGGTCACATGGTGATTCTGTATTTAATATTTTGAGGAACTGTCAGACTTCTCCATAGCAAGTGCTCCATTTAACGTCCAGACCAGCAATGTATGAGGGGTCCAATTTTTCCACATCCTTACCAACATTTGCAACTATGTCTTTTTTACCATACCCATTTTAGTGGATTTGAAGTGGTAACTCATTGTGGTTTTGATTTGCATCTCCTTGATGCAATGATGTTTAGCATCTTCACGTGTGCTTCTTGGCCATTCGCCTCTCTTCTTTGGAGAAATGCCCATTCAAATCCTTTGCCCACCATAGATTTCTTTTTAATCTTTGAGAACAACAGGCAGGACAGGCACTAGGTATTATCACAAAAGTATGAAAGATTATAAGAGAAAATAAGGATGAAAGTAAAGAAAAAAGAGCACTTAAGAGAGATTACAGGAGTCAAAAGACTAAAGGTCAACGAACAGCTCCAGTGGGCAAAGAATGCAAAAGCTGGGAAGATGGAAGGCTGTGGTCAGAGTGGGGAATTCTTGAATTAGTCTGAATTGATTTTATAGGTGGAGCAGTAAAGGGTGATGACCAAAAACCAAGCTGTGACTACGGAAGACTGAATCCTGAAAGCCCCCACTGAGAAGAAATTCAAAGAGTTCCCAGGGCTAGAGTGAGAATCAATGAGACAGAATATGTGAAAGTGCTTTGTAAACTCCACAGATGTAAAGTTGGCTAAATTAGCCGTTTTTCCCATCTGGGTTAAAAAGGCAAGAAGCTTTGATAAGTAACTTTGAAACTTGTTTTGGAAGATAATAATCATGAAGATGATTATAATAAATAGCAGTTAACATCTACGGTTCTAGGCAACGTGCTCAGGAATAGACACCATTTATCATATTTATTCCTGAAAAACACCCTAGGACGTAGGTACTGCTATTATCTTCATTATACAAATGAAGATCTTTAGGTCAAACATATTAATGTTATCTTCTCTAATGCAAATCATTGGTTAAAAATGTAAACCACAGTTGGTTATCTGTCTACTGAATCTACCCTTATGGATATATCCCCAATTACGTGAAAAATCTTACCCATTATAGAAAAACTATAAATACTGTTCTCAAGGCACTGCTTTTATCTTTGTATCAGAGACTCAAATTTTTTGACAATCAAACATCCCCACCTTGGTACTACTTTGCTCCTTTAATGCTTCAACAATGTATAAATGGTTTCCTCTCCACAACAAAGTATAATATTTGTTTTAAGATATTTAACTCATCTAAAATTTATTTTGCATGGTATGGGATTAAAACAGTTTTCGATGTAGTTCCTTCATATTATCATTCAACAATGTCTTTTGTTAAACACTGATGGTATTAGTTTTTATTTTACTTATTTTCTCATACACTACTATCAGTTTATTTCTGATATTTCTATTTTGTTTCTTCCATCACTGTTACTAACAGGCATTCAGGTAGTCTTATTAATATGCTTTGGAGGTAAGTGTTGGTTTTGAATAGTAAAACTCCTTCTTGTTCCCCTCTAAACCACACAATCATTAATTAGACAATGAGTAGCCTTTCCCCTCTACCTGTTTTGTTTGGTCAGTGCTCTAATTGCCAATATTTAAAGATCAGAAGATCAATAAGGTGCTATGGTCAGAATGTTGCCCCCCCCCCCATTCATATGTTGAATCCTAACTTCCAAAGGTGATGGTATTAGGAGCCTTTGAGAGGTGATTAGGTCATAAGGGTGGAGCCTCCAAGGGTAGGGCTAGTACCCTTATAAAAGAGGTTCCAAAGAGATCCCTATCCCCTTCCACCATATGAGAGCACAGTGAAAAGGTGCTAGCAATGAACCAGAAAGAGGGCCCTCATGAGAATGTGACATTCTGGTGTGGACCTTAGACTTCCAATCTCCAGAACTAGAGAATTACGTTTCTGTTGTTTCTAACCCTCTCAGTCTGTGATAGTTTGTGATAACAGCCTGAACAGACTACGGCGATAGGTCCTGTGTCCTCCTCTACTCTCCTTCCACCAATAGATTTCTGGATTCCTTTGAAAAATGAGCATCACTGGGCCATCTACCCACATGCCAAAAATCAGACAGAACCAAGTAGAAGCTATCCTTTTATTGGGCACACACATATCAAGTTCAAAGTGCCCAACATTCCCTAGAGTCTTACTCCCAGCCCACTTAAGTGATGTACAGTGCCAGCTTAGCGGCCTTTAGATATGCAAACCCTGGTGAAACCCACAAGTTTCCCTTTCTACCTTCAAAGCCAGAAAGTTCACAATCAATTTGCTACTTAACTTCAGTAACTACACCTAGCCTAGATTTCTGGTCTAATCTCTTAACTTCCATTGTATGGCTCCCGATCTTTTATCCCCATTTAATTTACAACAGATGCACCTAATTCTAATCCTCTCAAGTTATTTTGTGAACAAGAATAATTTTTAAAAATGTTCCCCCCTGAAGTTCTTTCCTGCTCCTTTATTCTGTGATTTATACTATCAATCAAGTTCAATTCACCATCCTATCAGGATCTTAACTGGTATTGTATTAAATCTATAAATTCACTTTGTTAGTATTGTCATCTTTATTATATTAAGACTATTCAGCCAGGAGTAGAATATACTCTTATTATTTGTTTTCTTTTCATTCTATTAAAGTATTATAATTCTCTGTATTAGGCCCTGTATCTTGTTTGATTCTATTTTTTTAATAAAACAAGTATTATGTTTTTCATTATATTTTGTCTAGTGATAAAATAAATGACTGAATTGAGTTAGGGTGTACTTCATAACCCAGGATTCAAGCATCTCATTTCAAGATATGTTTTTGTTGAGTCTCCTAAACATTCAGGTTAGTCACCTGTCGTAGGCAAATAGTATTATTTTTATCTCTACTGACCTACACGCATTCCATTGATCTCTTTCATATAACTTGTTACAACTAGTTATTTAAAACAGTGTTATAAAAAAAGGTGATATCCTGATTTTAACTTGAAATAAACTAATTTTTTCCATAATACTGGTATCTGCCACTACCAGAAACTCCATCAGTTTCCTTTCATGTCCTCAGACTTAAAATCTATTTTTTAACAAAGGTGTCAAGGTTATTCAACAGGGAAGGCAATCTTTTCAATAAATGAAGCTGGAATAACTGGACTTTTGTAGGGGGGAAAAAGACAAACCTTGACCTCTTTACACCATATGCAAATATTAAATCAAAATGGATCACAGGCATAAACATAAGAGCTAAATACAAAACTAATAGAGGAAAATGAAAGAGGATTTCAGCTATCTTCATTATGACCTCAGTCTGTACTTTCTAATTGATTAAGTTCTTCTTTCCAGCTTATCTCTTAACTCAGGCAAAAGACCCTGCAGGCAAAGCATCTCTGTGACGGGAACTGACACTACCCCCTCAAGCCAGCCCTGAGCCAGCATGACTCCATGTGATTGACCCCAAGACAACGATCAACCCAACCTTTACTGCCTACCTGCGTGTACCCACCCACCTTTGTCCTACATTTTCCTTATATAAACCTGGAAGTATTTTCAGCACTTTGGAGACAGTCTTTGAGACATTAGTCGGCTGTCTTCTGGGTGTTGGCCTCACAGAAATAAATTCCTTTCTTTTTCACCACTGCTTGTCTCTCTATCTTTGGATTTTTGTCAGGGGTGAGTGGCCAAACCTGGTCTGTTTGGGAACCCCCAGAGCCCTGTGCCCCAGCTGCAAAAACACAGAAACAAAGCTTTATGACTCTTTGGGCTATATCAGTGATTTCTGATACAAAAAAACATGAGCCATTAAAAAGATACATTTTCGTGTGCGTGTTTTTTTAAATGTATCTAATGGATAAATTAGACTCCATCAAAATTAAAAACTTGCTTGTCAAAAGTTACCATTAAGAAAACAAAAAGACAAACCACAAATTAGAGAAATATTTGCAAAAGATATACTTAACAGAGTGTGCCTAGTAAACAGAATAAGGAACTCTCAAAGCTTTTTAAAACAAACAAATGTGTCCAAAAATGTGCAACAAAAGATTTGAACAAATACTTCACACAAGAAGATCTACGGATGGTTAACCAGTATTTTATAAAAAGATGCTCACCATCACTGCTCACTAAAACATACAAATTAAAACTACAATGAACACTAGACCATCTGAACCCAGTCTGTCTGGGACCCCCGGAACTAGGTGCTCTGGCATCCTTGTGGGCCAGCTATAATGGGAATATAAAATGGTGCAGCCCCTTTGCAAAACAGTTCTGCAATTTCTTATAAAGTTGAACACATCCTCGCCACATGACTCAGCAATCCCAATCCCAGGTACCTATCCAAGAGTAAGGAAATACATATCCATACAGTATCATGTGCACAGACTTCCAAAGTAGTGTTATTCACAATAGAAATTCTTTTTTTTTAATTTTAATTTATTTACTTTTGAGAGTGGGGGAGGGGCAGAGAGAGAGAGAGAGAGAGAGAGAATCCAAGCAGGCTCTGGGCTGTCAGTATAGAGCCTGACACAGAGCTCAAGCTCACCAACTGCTAGAAATCACTTAGCCTGAGCTGAAATCACTTAGCCAACCCAGCAGGTGCCCCCCCCATTACTTTAAATAATTAAATGACCCAAATGTCTCAAAACTGAACAAGTAAACAAAATGTGGCATATCCATGCGATGGAATACTATTCACTAATGAAAAAGGAATAAACTATTGTATTTAACAACATGGATGAATCTCAATAACATTATTATGCAATGTTAAAAAAAAAAAGACCCCAAACACAATATACTATATGATTCCATGTATATGAAATTCTAGAAAAGACAAAACTATACTGTCAGAAAGCTGATCAGTAGTTGCTTGGGGACAAGGACGGGGGAAGAAACTGGTGAGGGACCATAAGGCAAGCCAAGGGCCAAGCACAAGCTACCACAACCACCTCTCCCAAGGTAGGATATGTGTGATATTGCTAAGACACTCCTGGCTGCCCAAGGACAAAGGAAAGGGGAAAACAAATGGTTAACTGTATCCAATGGAAACCTTGAATACTGAGACGTGGGTGAGCTTGTCAGTTGGCAATGTGTCATGTGTATGTCACATACCAGTGTCAGGTAAGTAAATGCCCTGACTCCATAGGAGGGAGAAAACAACGAACACTCTGCCCTTTGTACTTCTTCCATTGGCTGATTTTAATCTGCAGCCCTTCCCTCAAATAAACCAAAGCTGTTGAGTATAACAGATTTCAGTGAGTTCTGTGAGGCTTCGTAAAGATGGTCTTGTGGACCCTTGAACTTGCAACTGGTGTCAGAAGTAAGGGTCATCTTAGAGACCTACACTTGCAATTAGTGTCAGGAAGTAAGGGTAGTCATCTGTGGACTGTGGACTCCCCCCCCCCCAACTTCTTAGTTGCCCTCAACACTCACATGCAGATGAATAAATAGATGGCAAGCGAATGACTTGAAAATTCATAGTTGAAGTGGTTAATAATTACCTAAGCATATTACAAAGGTCATATCTATGAGCTTACAAACAGTTACAAAAGCTTTTTAGAATCTTTACAGCTGCCTGGTTAACCTGGAACCAACCCAAGTAGTGAAAGTCTGGGTTGAGCACGTATAATCAGCTATTTAACTTAAATGACAGCAGCACACACCCAAGAAGGTAACACAGACAAAAACCAACCATCCCATCCTTGCCTCAGTGCATACATGTCATCTAATTCTAAGTGGCTTTTTAAAGTTTATTTATTTATTTTACGAGACAGAGAAAGAGAGAGGGGGAGAGAGGAAGACAGCATGAGTGGTGGAGGGGCAGAGAGAGAGAAAGAGACAGAGACAGAGACAGAGACAGAGAGAGAGAGAGAATCCCAAGCAGGCTCCATGCTGTCAGTGCAGAGCCCAACGTGGGGCTCAATCTCACAAACCCTGAGATCATGACCTGAGCTGAAATCAAAAGTCAGACGAGCCACCTAGGCACCCCCTAAGTGGTTTTTACTTCCCTACTTAGAATCTGCAAAACATTTCAACTTTCAACTCGTACATTTTTCTAAGGTATGTAATTGAATCTCCTCTTTCAAATTGCTAGTGGTATTATCCATAGCAAGTAGTACCCTAGAGGTAGAATTATACTAGAAACACAGATGTTACCTTTGTAAAAAGTTTTACAATTCAGGTTAAGGAGTAGTATGGTCACAAAATAGGACAAAAAAATTTTTCCAAAGATGCCTCCATAAATTTGCCTTCGGAAAATTTACCTATCATTTTCACAACTTTTTTAAAATTTATTTTTATTTATTTTGAGAGCAAGATAGCAGGCAAGTGGAGGAGGGGCAGAGAGAGAGGGAGAAAGAATCCCAAGCAGGCTTCAACTGTCAGCACAGATCCCAACTCAGGGCTCAAACTCACGAACCGTGAGATCATGAGGTGAGCCTAAATCAAGAGTCTGATGCTTTACCGACTGAGCTACCCAGGTGCCCCTCATTTTTACAAATTCTAACATTTTCCATGAGAGAAAAATAAAGTTTAGAAAAAACTGCATAAATAATACAATAAGTTTCTATTTAGAACATCATAAATGTTACTGTTTCCAATGCTTATAAATGTGTGGCAAAGTGAGTGCTCAAATGCAAGTTCAAGTTAAGTATCTATCTAGGCTGTTCTTTTTCATGCTGAGCCAAACTAGGTAAGGTGGTCGGTTAATGTTAGAATCAGAGACTTTGACAAGAGGCAAAGAGGACAGTGCTTTCCCTCAAAGCAAAGCCAAATCCATCAAAGGCTTAAAGTATCTCCATTTGTTCAAACTTAGAGATAGGTGATCTACCGAGCTGCTCTCAAGAATATTCTGAAAGCTGTAAAACTCAAGCATTAGCATGAGGGATAAAATGCACTATCTCTCCCCTCCTAAGCCTCTATATCTCCACAAGACAGAGTTAGGAGATCTTTACTGTGGGTGCCAGTGTTCACCCAGCTTCAGCCTGACCTACAGAACTCCAACCTGTAGACTCAGCCCACAATATTCTTCAGCCAATGAGAACCAAGTTTGGTATTCTAATTGGAATTCACTAGTGATAGGCTCTTGAGCTACCACTCGGTCCAAGAAGCCTTCATCACCACTGTGTATGATTTTCCCCCGCTAGAATGCAAGTCCTGCTCTGAACCTCCAACCCACCTAAAGCTCTAAAACCCCACTTAAAATGACTCTGTCCCCGAACCCCCAGTCATTGGCTGAGTGATTCTTCCACCCACGTAGACAATCTAGACCAAGATGCTACCCTGAAGAAGGCAAAGTTAGAGAGACTGAGGCATGAGAAGTATCTGATCCACGGTTGCTAAAGGAAATGGATCATGAGCCGCAGAATATAGGCTATACGATATATGGGCTGCCTCTAGAAACTGAGAATGACCCCTTGTGGACAACCAGCAAGCAAATGGGACCTCAGTCTGACAACCACATGGAACTAAATTCTGCCAACAGCTTGAATGAGCTGGGAAGAAAATTCATTCCCCAGAGCCTCCAGAAGGGAACACAGCCCTGCTGACACTGATTTCAGCCTTGTGAAACCTGGAACAGGGAACCAGCTGAGCCATGCAGTGCACAGATTTCTGATTTACAGAGAACTTTTTTGTTTTACGACACTAAAGTTTGTGGCAATTTGTTACAGCAACAGTAGAAACTAATATAGTGGTGGTTCCCCTGCCCCCATCAACTTGCCTTATTTTTCTGTCCCCACTAGTCTGCAGTTAGGAACCTAAGAAACTGGAGTCACTGAGTTTCCAATACATAATACTTCTAGGATGTCCCACATTGCACTGTTATGGCTTATCTGTATATTCCGTCTTCCCACTAAATGCAAGCTCTTCAAGGACAGAGATTATGAATGCCTTTTATTCCATTTTCATTATGCAAATGATATATATGGATTAATGAAAAATGAAGGGACCAAGTATAAAAGAAAATTAAGGCCACCCACATTTTTTTTAAGTAATCTCTCCACCCAATGTGGGGCTTGAACTCAAAACCGAGAGATCAAGAGTTGTGTCCTTTACTGACTGAGGCAGCCGGGCACCCTGAAACCATCCACAATTTAACAGTTAACCACATGTTAACATTTTCATGCCATTCTATACTTTTCTATATACTTGCATATTTTTATACATATAAATAAAATCATACTATATATGCTGTTCTGTAATATTCTCCCTTAAAAACATTATGTGGCTATTCCGTGTCAATGGACAGGATTCTACACCATAATTTTTCCATTCTGTAGTACCTCAGACTAGGCCAGGTCCTCCTATTACAACCTCTCTCATGCCCCACACCTCTCCCTTCATAACACTTTCAACAGCTGTAATAACTCTTGTGATCATATGATGAGTTTATTAAGTTCTGTTTTCTCCATTAGATTGTAATTTCCATGAGATAAAAGAGCGTGCCTCTTTTCCTTAAGACTAACTCTCCAAAGCCTAACCCAAAGAATATGGCCAAGAAATGTAATGCATGAATAGATGAGTTTAACCAAACCTCTTTTTTCAGCCATTTAGGTTGCCTCCTATTTTATTATTCCTAATAGAGGTCTCTAGCACACAGACTGTCAATAGGTGTTTGCTGAGAACTAAATAAAATAATAAACAGAATTTTCAAGAATGGTGAAGGACAGGGGTGCCTGGGTGGCTCAGTTGGTTAAGCATCTGACTTTGGCTCAGGTCATGATCTCACAGTTCGTTAGATCAAGCCCTGCATTGATCTCTGTGCTGACAGCTCAGAGCCTGGAGCCTGCTTCCCATTCTGTATCTCCCTCTCTCTCTACCTCTCCCCCACTCATACTCTGTCTCTCTCTCTCTCTCAAAAATAAACAAACATATGGGGCACCCGGTGGCTCAGTTGGTTGAGCATCCTACTTCAGCTCAGGTCATGATCTCACGGTCTCTGAGTTCGAGCCCCACACGTCAGGCTCTGTGCTGATAGCTCGGAGCCTGCAGCCTGCTACAGATTCTGTGTCTCCCTCTCTGCCCCTCCCTCTCTCACACTCTGTCTCTCTCTTAATAAATAAACATTAAAAAAATGTTTTTAAATTAAAAAATAGACAAAAAAATAAAAAAAAAAAAGAATGGTGAATGATAGACATTCAGTAAACAGTAATTTAAGTCATCAGGAAGACGAGACAGAAGTCCTAGGTCCATAAACATGAACTAACTGTACTTGGCTGATTAAAGGATCCTTAAGGCAAGTAATTTTAACTTTACTTTTTCAGTTCTTTTTCTTGTTCAAAAAGGGACAGGTATGCATGGTCAACAAGATTTCATAACTCCTTAAAAGGTATTCAAAAAAGGCATGTTTTACATATTAACTAATTACAGAAAAATGTTCTTCCTAAAATAGATGGGTATACAGCATGGTGCAGGCCCAGGAAACTGGGCAATCTTGTTATGGGTAGTTTAAAGAGTAAACACATTCTCTAAATTCTACCGTATCACTACCAACCCCCAAATAAGCCTTTATAAGTGTCATGGAGTAGATTGAATCAGACACTGAACCTATAGAGCCCTGAGCTTTAGGGAAAGTAATCAGGGGCCAATGATGTATCCACACAGAGATCTTAAACATAGAGAGTGTCTTTAAAAGAAGACTATTGTCTATTAAACAATCAACTAAATAAAAAGTAACATTATCAGTTTAAGTTACATATCTTCCAGTAAGTATTTAAAACACACAAACTGGGGGGCCTGGGTGGCTCAGTCAGTTGAGCATCCAACTCCTGATTTTGGCTCAGGTCATGATCCCAGGGTCGTGGGATGGGGCCCCATGCTGGGTTCTGCACTGACCGTGGAGCCTGCTTAAAATTCTCAATCTCTCTCCCTCTGCCCCTTTTGTCTGTTCTCTCTCTCTCTCTCTCTAGAATATAAAAATCAATCAATCACACACAAATGGTAGAAATGCCCAAATGTGAAATAAGAACGACGTATTTAATCATTAAAATGTCTGTTCTTTACCTGAGAGAAAAACAGAGAAAACTGCCTTCAAATTATTCAAAGCCTTCATAGATTGTACAGGTTTCAAAGTTTTTTTAGTTATGACTTTACTGATTTATGTAACCTGCCCCTTCTTCTCTGCATGTTCTACTAAAGGTCTTTCATCTTTAAAAATCCAGAGGGAGATGCCCCAAAAGTGAAAAGTGCGTGGGTGGGGGGGGGGTGGTAATGGAATCACAGGAACTTACCACTACATAATACAAAGAGCACAAGGGCATGAAGAGTGGGGTGCTAGTCCTAATGCTACTGTTTCATCAAGCCACTGACGTTTCCTAGACCCCAGTCTCTTCACCTGTAAAATGAAGGGGCTCTGTGATCTCCAGGGCCCTTCCAGCACAAACCTTCTATACTGTGGATTTCTGGGGAATGAGACAGTTAAAGGAAAGAAGTAAAACTCACGCTAGATACTCTGCCACAGGTTACAAAGGTAATTGAAAAAGGTCTCAAATAAAATGCCCCCTAAAGATTTTACTTACAAATGTATGCCATCAACCTCCTCAGACCTCTACTTCCCGCATATCCTGTTAATACTGATTATCTGAAATCAGAGAGGCATTTTACGGTCAAAGAGCCTTTATCAGTGATTGGGGCTTTAAATGGCTTCCTCAGAGGAAAGATAAAAAGATAAAGAAGAAAGTTAGATATGTGCAAAAAATATATCTTTGGAACCTCTATGGAAAAATCAATATTGATAAGTGAGATATATCTCACTTATCTGACTGAGAAAATTACTTAAGAGTTACAAAGAAAGAGTTGCTAAACTCTGTTAGGGTTGTCTGCAGAATGGAGAAAAAATTTCTAATAATGATATAATACCTATATAAAAAAGATTAAAGCAGTTCCCTACATACGTGAACCTAGCTTTACAATAACCTATGCGTGCTAAGAGTCACGGGCACCTTACCATAGCCTCTCCCGTCCCAGATACCCAGGACAAGGTAACATCCATGGAGGAAACACAACACCTCCCCTCATCCAATCATCTCCCCAGGGGCCAAGAGAGCTAGAGGTTTTGTCCTACTACAGTTCCCACATCCATGAATCCTGTATCTTAGAACTAGAAACAGCCCTGCTCTATTCAAAGGGGCTTCCCCTTTGGGAACAATTTCTATAATAATAATAATTCTCTGTCTAAAAATTGGCACATACACTGTAAAGCTAGCTTTATGGTTTTGAAAATGGTAGGCAATGTAGAATGTGGCGGAAGAGATGTTTTTGGAATTGTCGATCAGAGTTCAAAATATATTATTACTATCCCTCTCCCCACAACCAAAAAAAAAAAGAAAGACCATAAGCCTTACCCACATTCTCTAGCACCTCAGCTATAATAATAGCTCAGCTACAAAACAAGTCATTTTCCTCTCTGAGCCTTAGTTGGCACTCACCAATGTTTGATGGGGTACTTTAAGGAGGTTACACACTAGATAATCTTAAAGAAGTCTTTCATCTCTGATGCTATGTGGTTCTAAGATAAATGAACTTTCCTGAGTTAACCCAGGCTCAAAACCTTATTGATAGCATTGTTTCTACGCAGAAAAGTTGTACACATCTCAAAGAACCAACTTAAAAGTGAACTTTGGGAACATAATCCATTTGAAGTTGGGGCCTTCTTGTATGTCATAAAACACTGTCTACCATTTTCCTATACATCCTTATTACTGCAGTAAATACATTGTCAGGTCAAAAATATTATTTGGAGAAAAAGAACACATTACAATAAGAATGGTAAGGCAATACAATACTGCCTTTTCTTTACTACTAGTGGAATTCTTACAGTCATCTTGGCATCTTAAATTTTCTGGTTAGAACAGGTCAAAGGCATTCCCTTTCCCATTTCTCTTCTAACTTTCTTCCTTCCTCTACTATTTCAATTCAATAAGCTACTATGGAATAACTCTTGGGTATTTAAATCTGGGAGCTAAACATGGCACTCGAGAGAGACAGAGTTGGGCAGGGTGCTGGAAGACTCTAAGATGCTCCAATTATTCCCTCCCCTTGAGTTTGGGTGGGACTTGGGACTTGCTTCTACCATGTAGAATATGGCAAAGGTAAAAGGACATCACTTCTATAATTATATTACATGAAATCTAACTTTCATCTTGCTAGCAGACTCTCTCTATTGATGCTTTCCCTCTCTGGCTTTGAAGTAAGCCGCCATGCAGAGTGGCCCATATAGCATGCACCGAGGGTGGCCCTGGGCTGACAGCCATAAAGAGCTAAGGCTCTCAGTCTAACTATCTTGAAAGACCGAGTGCTGCCAACAACTACATGAGCTTGGAAAGGGAGCTCCCAAGCAGAGTCCCAGCCCTGACCAAAACCTCGATTGCAGTCCTGTGAGATCCTCTGAAGCAAGAGATCCAGCTAAGCCATACCCAGATTCCTGACCCACAGAAACTCTGAGATTCTAAATGTGTCTTGCTTTAAGCCACTAAGTTTATGCAATATTGTTACCTAGCAAATTATAATTAATGCAGGCAGAAAAAACACACAATATAATTGAAGAAGAACTTCAAGACAAGAGAAAAACAAATTTGAGACAGGAAAGTTCAGGTAATAAAAGATGGCTATGGGATAAAGTCTGTTTTGAAATATGTCATGAAGAGGTTAGTTATGAGACCCCCCGGCCCTTACATCTTTCAAGAACTTAGGTTGGCAGCTGAGCGGTAGAGTGGACAGCACACAGACAGAATGAATATCCCGGACAAGACTACTACTACACGGAGAAGCAGTGGGAGAGGACTGAATAGGTAACAAAGGGTCTATCTAGATCATGGGAAGCCTGGAATGGCAGGTGTTGAGTGGGCTCATTTACGATACTATAGGCATCCACACTAAACAAAAGGCTCTTGAGCAGGGAAATGACCATAAAAAGTGTTTTAAAGAACTTAATCCTATCACAGTATAAAGGATGGAGAAGATTAGAGATTAGAAGACCAAGAATAGATAATGCCAGCACAACAGTTGTCCTGAGGCCAGCAAACGTGTGGAGGAAAAAGGCTCATGCTGATGAATAACCAAAGACCTGCAAATTAAAACTATACGACACCATTTTTTGGTTAACCAAATTAGTGAAAAATATAAACTAGTAATACTAGCAAAGATAAAGCAATCTCAGACATTGTTGGTGGGAATGTAAATGGAATAGCCTTTTTATGGAAAGCCATATTCATCAGCAATATTTATTAATAATCTTAAAATATTCAGATCCTTAGACTTGATAATTCACTTCTTAAAAAAAATTTTTTTTTAACATTTATTTATTTTTGAGACAGAGACAGAGCATGAATGGGGGGAGGGTCAGAGAGAGAGGGAGACACAGAATTTGGAAGCAGGCTCCAGGCTCCGAGCTGTCAGCACAGAGCCCGATGCGGGGCTCGAACTCGTGAACCACAAGATCATGACCTGAGCCAAAGTCGGACACTTAACCGACTGAGCCACCCAAGCGCCCCGATAATTCACTTGTTAAAGAATATTTTAAGAAAAAAATTTATATATTTTTTACCCATTCAAACACATTTAATTAAGTGCCTATTACATTCCAAATACTGAGGATATAGTAATGAACAAAACATACCTCACTTCTGCTTTCAGGGAACTTAGAAGAGGCAAACATTTAACAAATAAGTGCAAAAGTTTATAGGATACAATGAGAGATTATGTATTTATGTACGTATGCAAACTCTACACCCAACATGGGGCTTGAACTCACAACCCTGAGATCAAGAGTTGCAGGCTCTACCGATTGAGCCAACTGGGCACCAGAAGAGAGAGCATTTTTAAACACTTGATTTAAAGTGTGAGATCAGGGGCGCCTGTGTGGCTCAGTCAGTTAAGCGTCCGACTTCAGCTCAGGTCATGATCTCACAGTTCGTGAGTTCAATCCCTGTGTCAGGCTCTGTGCTGACAGCTCGGAGCCTGGAGCCTGCTTCGGATTCTGTGTCTCCCTCTCTCTCTGCCCCTCCCCCCTTGCGCTCTGTCTCTCTGTCTTTCTCTCTCTCAGAAGTAAATATTAAAAAAAAATAATTTGTGAGATCAGAAAAGACCCTTCTGGGAAATAACATTTATTTATTTTTATAATGTTTATTTATTTTTGAAGGAGAGAGCACAAGCAGGCGAGGAGCAGAGACAGGGGGTGACAGAGGATCCACAGCAGGCTCTGTGCCAACAGCAGCAAAACCGATGTGGGGCTCAAACTCATGAACTGTGAGATCATGACCTGAGCTAAGTGAGGTTGAACACTCAACCGTCTTAACCACCCAAGTGCCACCTGGGAAATAACATTTATATTGAGAGCTGAAGGGTGAGTAGAATTTAGCCACGTAAAGAATGGGAGAAAGTTTTCTTCTTGACAGAGGAAATAATACTCATGAAGGCAAGAAAGAGTTAGTTGTATTCAAGATTTTTCTTTTTTTACAAAATTAGTTAATTAATTAATTTGTTTTTTTAGAGGGGGTGTAGAGAGGGAAAGGGAGAGAAAGAATTTTAAACAGTCTCCATGCCCAGCACAGAGCCCAACATGGGGTTGGATCCCATGACCCTGGGATCATGGCCTGAGCAAAAATCAAGAGTCACATGCTTAACTGACTGAGCCACCCAGGGACCCCTGTATTCAAGATTTTTAACCTATTCAACAAATATGTATGGAGGTAGGTCCTAATAAGTATCAGGTACTAGGGACCGAGGATAAGAAACCGAAGAAAATAGTGATCCGGGTCAAGTTGAGGTAGTAGCAGATAAAACAGGTTTAAAAAATTGTATAGCTATAGTAGGGCCTAGTATTCATAATGAAGACAAAGATATATCAGGAAATGATATAGGAGGAAACTAATGCATGTGGCAGGAAAAAGAAGAAGATGGCATAAAGGTAACAAACACAAAGGCACTGTGTCTTCTTTCAAACCCAAACAGTATAGACTTACCTGAGAAAGATATGTTCAAAACGTATTGTTCATTAAATACTATATATACCATTTATAGGTAGAAATACTTAGATGGGTCGGTACTAAAATGTTTATATGCAGAGAAGAACAAGGAGAGATCAAAAATAAATAAACACGTACACACGAATTAAAGTGTAGCTATACTCGGGAAACTATTTCCCCTACAGCTATCCATGAATGGTTCCCAGCTCTGCTAAGCACTCAGGGAAAAGTAATCATTTTTTGGAATAAAAAGCAGGCTTTCTTTGTGAGAGGCCAAAATACACACACACACACACACACACATACACACATATATGTGTGTATGTGTGTGTGTGTATATATAAATTAAAAATCGACCAAATGAACCTCCACAAGGTTAATGTGAAGAGTGACATTTACACAAACTTTATGGTGAGAATAAGCTTGGAACCATCAGCAAGTTACAAAAGAAGCCATATACATGAGTATGACCTCATATGAGCAGCAGACCTGAGGGAAGAGAGCCCTTTTCCAACCTCCTAAATTATCTAAATAGTGATATTTTATGGTTGGTACATGTGAACAGTGTTAAAGAGTCAAACATGGGGCACCCAGGTGGCTCAGCCAGTTAAGCATTTGACTTCAGCTCAGGTCATGATCTCACAGTTTGTGGGTTTGAGCCCCATGTTGGGCTCTGTGCTAACAGCTCAGAGCCTGCTTCCGATTCTGTGTCTCCCTCTTTCTCTACCCCTCCCCTGCTTGCACTCTCTCTTTCAAAAACAAACATTAAAAAAAAAAAAACAAAAACGAGTCAAACAGTATTTGACAGCAAAAAACACAACCTACAAAAAAAAAAGATGTAGAATTCTGTACTATTTTTGCAACTTCTATGAGTCTAAAATTATTTCAAAATAAAAAAAAAATATATATATATATATATATATATATATATATATATATATATAGGCTATCTTGTTACGGGAATACAAGGCTTAAAATTTGTGTTAATTTTATGAGGCAATCAAAAAATAGGATAAATGAAAATCCTCCAAATTACTCTCCGTGAGTCCAGTTTTTACTTCTGTCAAGGGATGCAGGTGCTTTATCAGGGGAAAAGCTCATGGTCTGCGTTTGATATTCCACTGAGCAACCAGACTTTTGAGAAAATCATTTCAATCTCTCTAAGCCTCTGCTACACCTACCTCACAGCATGGTATCATATGCTTGCCAACTATGGCATGCTAGACAAATATTTATTATTATTATTTAAAATTTCATTTATTTGAATAGCATTATTCCTTCACTCAATGGGGAACTATCTTTGAGATATTACTAACCTTTTGGGTCTCTTCAGGTTTGTGAAATTATCAAATTAATCTTGTATTTGCCGGTAGTGGCCATGACTTAACAAACAGATTTATCTAATAATAAGAATAGTTATCACATCCTGGAAAATGTTTCTTAAGACAACTATAGCCTAAAAAAATGTTTCTACTGCTTAGCCTTTTCCTATAAAGTTCATTAATTGAATTGGATAACCCATTACTTTAAAATTAGTTTGGTTAATTCTGAAGATCTGTCTTTATTTATTAGACCTGTCTAATCAAGTAGGGCATAAATATACAGTGTGGACAAATACACTGACATCATACCTAAAATATGTTTCATGAAATACATTTCCCTCACAGACATTAAAAATGAAGTCATAGCTCCTCCGAAGAAAAAAGACAATTGAGGAATTTCAAGACATTCAAAAGATGAAGCTTGAGAACTCAAAACAAATTTTAAAGTCTGACAAAGAAAATGTATCTTTTATAAAATTGGAAATTTATGCGTACTGTACTTATAAATGATGCATCACAAAATGTTTCATTATACCTTTAATGTTTCAAAATCCATTACCATCCCTCTCTCTCCCATCAAGTACAATCTTAGGAAGAAAAAATATTATGTTATTTCCTGAGTTAAAACTTTGTGTACAACCTATAGGCTAATGGGAAAACAGAGTAAAGGAATAACCCTCTCAAATCAAGCCTTTACTCGTTAAACCCTGAAGGTCACCCATTTTAACCTGGCAGCTCATTTTATTTCCTGGAAAATGTATTTAGAGACCAAAACCAGGAATGATTCAAGTGGACAGTTAAAAAGTAAAAACACCAACAGGAGTCATATGAAAATAATATATTACTGAAGATTATTAGAAAATATAAAAGAGCAGGATTTTCTACCCCCGTTCAAAGTTTCCATGGAGTTCATTCAGCCAACAGTCTACTCACTTCCGGTGGGTGTGGTCCATGCCACTGTTTGGTATTGCTTCCAACTTTGCATTTTTCTGCCCACAGATATTTCCATAGCTGTCGTATCCTGACACTAGTCTCGCTGCTGCACCTGTTGCTACTGAAAAGCCACAAATAAATCCCTAGAAAAAAAAAAACAGAAAAAACATACAAATAAACCATTTCAATAGCAACAGTCACTACTTGATACATAATGAGCTTCTTTTGTCTGTTGAGGGGAACAAAGAGCTATCTTTCCTTATTGCAAACACTATTCTACTGTTTTCCTTGGATTTCACATGAGCAGCACAAAGAAGTCCACAGGGAAACACTATTTACTACCATAACAAAACAAATCTCAAGCTTTTACATCATGAGATCGTCTTTGCATTTTATAATAATAAGAGCAGCTTCTCTGTATGGAACATCTGCTCTGTGCCAGGCTCTGTAGTAGGTGCTTACCAGACGTTATCGCTAATCCTCATAATAAGGAAACTGAGGCCCAGAGAGGTTAAATAAGTTGTCCAAAGCCATAGAAGCTAGATGAGAGCATAAAATCAAACCCAGCTTGTTTCATTCTTCAGCAGTTTTTGGTTGTAAAAGAGTTCTGTTAAATTAACAGCAACCGATGAAAGAAAGAAATTCAAAGAACAATAGGTACGTGGGTTTTGAATTATTACCACTTTGGTGCCCACAACATTTCTGTTTCCTTCCTTCAGTAAAGCTGTATACAAGCCAAAAAATTACACCATGAAACACTACTCTGCTTTTAATATTGCAGAGCCAAGGAGAGTGAGGCACTGGGTCTGTGTGCCACAAAGGTCACTTCATTTCATGGGAATATGATTCATCACAGTGCCCAAGGCAAATAAATGGTAGATGCTTCCGAACTGCATCATGCTTGCTAAATCAAGTATGCACAAAGAGCAGTAACAGCCTATATTCCACTGCAGGCTGGTAGGCATTAAGAATAGGAAGTAAGGTGAATCATTACTGATCAACCGAATTGGGAGAAAAGGCTGGGGCTAGAAAATCTTGCAATGTGGTCATTGAAAGGTTGAGTTTTGATCATCTTTACTGAAGTGGTTAATGAAGGCAGAGATTAGCACTGTTTAACTTATCATAGCCAAGTCTCACGAGTAGTACTCATAGAAGCAGTCAGCCATGCTAGGTCTCAGGGCTACGGTGCTAAGTACCGTCCTCACACACAGTTCCTACAAGAAAAGTATTTCCCCCCTTAATTACTTTCCTAAAAAGGCAAACAAATTCTTTTTTTCTGAATGACCCCTCTATTTTTATCTTGCAGGTAAGGAAAAAGAGTAAGGAGTGTGGCTCTAAATAATAGAAACTGCTTGAAACTACGGTTTACAAGAAAGTCAACTCCAGAAGTGGAGACTATCCCAGATTTGCCACTCCCATGCCTTCTGATCCTTGCCAGGTTACTTTAACTCTCCACACCTCAATTTACTCACCTGTGAAATGGAGATAATGACTGTGTAGCTCATAAGACTGCTGTAAGGATTAAATGAAATAATCCTGTAAAGTGCTAAGAATCCTGCTTGGCACATAGTAAGAGCTCAATAAATATTAGCTAGTATTGTTAGAAATGAGAACATGTAAAGGAAAAGACCATGGGCTCCAGGGGCAGATTAAGCTTCACTGAGAACTCCATTTTCTACTTGTGTGACATTGAACAAACTTGCTTAATGCTCTGTGCTTCAGTTTTCCCGTCTATAAATTGAGGCTAAAACCACTTACCACAAAGGCTGCTGTGAGAATGACACGAAATAATGCATGTAAGTGTCCTGTTTCAATAAAAATGTTAGTACCCTTCTGCCTCAAAGCTAACTGCTAGCACTAGGGTCAGGCACAGGCTGGTCAGGACTCACCTATGCACCCTCACCTTGTGGCCCACTCCCTCTCTCCTGACTCCTCCAAGAAAAATGCAAGACAATTAGTTCCATGTCAGGACTTCAAGCCAATATGAAAACATAAGAAAATAAAAAAATTTAATCCCCTGCACACATACACATGTTCAAATCAGCTTTCCATCTTAAGCAGATCCCTGAACCTATCATTGGGAAATCCTACACTGAACAAAAACCGGAAGTGGAGGTAAACATTAGGAGGTTGAACGGCTAATTTTCCAACACAGTTCTTTGACAAGAAGAACCACCAAGTAACAGAAAGGGAACCCAGAAAGATCTGGATTTAAACCCTCACTCTACCACGTACTACCTATGCGACTCTGATCCAATTACCTACTTAGAGTATTTCCTCCTCATCCCTAACACAGAGCCCCATCCTCTATTTCACAACCCAGTGATGAGGAGTAAATGAGATAATGCACATCTAATCCCTCGCTGGTCTGGTACACAGCTGGTGACCAAGACATGGTGGCTGGTAGTGGGAAATCTGAATGATGAAGCCAGACCAAAGAGGCTGACAACGGTAATTGGGGACTAACCAAACACTCCTTCAGTTCTCTTCTTTTAGAACAAAAATTTCTAGGGGGAAAATGAGAAATACTGTAACTCTGTCACTACACAGAAACATTTAGACCACAATTACAATCTTCTTCCACTATAGTCAAAATAGCAAGGCCCTTGCATAATTAAAAGGTTATGTTCTTCTTTCACTTTTTATAGAAATTTTCTTCTTATGTTTCATACGTATTTTGTGTTACAGATTCCTTTCAATGGCTTCTGATTTCCCTTTCTGACTATTTTTAACAGTACTGTGGGACATGTGAGGTTCTTTTTTTTTTTTTTTTTTTATCATAAGCCACCTCACATCCCTCTGGGATGTAGGCAGAGTATAAATTATAAATGTTACATATATATGGTAAAATGGGGACACTGACATATTTTCACACTGGCCATTTAAACTTCTTAGTAGTTTCCAAAAGCATTAGAGAAGAGAGGGTGAGAAGCTTCAGGGGAGAAAGGAAGGAGAATAGTAAGCTAAGAAGGTAGGAAGAAACCATGACTGTTATCCCAGGGACTTCCCATATGGTACACGTACCTACAATGGGGAATTAGGCCAAATATAATTAAAAATACAATCTCCTTTAAAAAACAAAAAATTCTGAAATCCAAATGCAGGAAGCAATATAGTTTCAGATGAGAAAAAAAATGTGGTGCACGAAATTAAAATAGGATGAGAGAAACTTTACAGAATGCACTCAATAATTTAATGGCTCTAAGCGGGGAGAGGAAGAGGCATTCAAGAGAAGGAAATCATATTAATGAAGCAAATGATAAGGGGGATGAGGAAAGCTTTTATATGCCTATAGAAGAGAGCAATCACTGCAGAGAAAGTAAGCCTATTAGTAAGGAAGAGAACCATGGCTAAAATCTTAAAAGGACTGAGTTACTGAATTGCTTTCAGAACAGCTATTTTGAGAGAGAGAGAGAGGAGCAGACAAATCTAATCACAAACAGAAGGTGACTCAAATCAGATAAAGGCATACAGCGGTGGTGGATCCCATGCCAGATCTGGCAAACTAGGAAGTACCTACTGCCTCAGAGGGAGACAGACAATTTCTGAACTGGACTCATTAGTTCAATTTAAGAAGGAGGATTTGCTTAGTTTCATTCACTAGTAGTCAAAAAAGGGGACACATTTTATGTCACAAGCATGTGTGAATTTCAAACCTGGAGCCTTAACATGCAACTGAGCAAGGCGAAAGCCTTAGTTTGGGTTTTGGGCGTGGAAAAAAACCGGTCAACAAAAACACATGTGGTGTGTGGCGGGTGGGGATGAAATACAAATCTAGTGAAATGTTTCAAAATAGAAAGATGGGGGAAAAGATTTATGTTTATAGCTCTGAAATGAAAGTATATCCAGGCTCTTTTTTCCCCCTTCAATACTACCTCCTTTAGTTCTATACCTAATCCTCTACCTCTATTCCTAAACTCAGTGAAAGCTTGGAATCAATCTCCTAATCACTAATTTGTCAAACCTTGAAGCAGCATTTGGCTTCTGTTCCTCCTTTTCTGAGAACCCGGAGACAAGGAAGGCTATTAGGACCTAGAAGACAGGACAAGAATGCCTGATGCAGGGGCACCTGGATGGCTCAGTCAGTTAGCATCTGACTCTTAATTTCGGCTCAGGTCATGATCTCACAGTTTGTGGGATTGAGCCCCAAGTCGGGCTCTGTACTGACAGCATGGAGCCTGCTTGGGATCCTCTCTCCCCCTCTCTCTGTGCCTCCCCCGCTCACGTGTGCACACACACTCTCTCAAAATAAATACATTTTATAAAAAGAATACCTGATGAATAACTAATATTTATACAAACTAAAAAAATTTTTTTTTAATTTTGCCAATCTTCCAGATTTCTGGATTTCTTCACACATTAATAGGATGTATTACTCTAAGAAAGAAGAAAGAATCAATAAGCAAGAATGTTTGGAAGTCTAGAAAATATACACCCAAAAAGTATTTACTGAGCATTTACAAATGCAAGATGCTATGCAGGGTACAAAAAGGTTAAAATACATGAAGTTTACCCTAAAATAACTGAAATGGGGGCACCTGTGTGGCTCAGTTGGTTAAGCAGCCAACTTCGGCTCAGGTCATGATCTCATGGTTTGTGAGTTTGAGCCCTGCATCAGCTGACTCCAGCTGGGAACCTGGAGCCTGCTTCAGATTCTTTGTCTCCCTCTCTTCCCCTCCCCCGCTTGAGCTCTGTCTTTCTCTGTCTCTCAAAAAAATAAACGTTAAAAAAAAAAAAAAAAGAACTGAAATGTTCTCAAAAGGTTAGAAAATCATGCGGTATGAGGAAGCAAAATCAGATAGGCTCAGTTTCATGGGCAGCTTGAGCGATGAAAAAAAGAAAAAACACAAACAGGGAATACTAGACAATGAACCCAGCTCTGATACAAATACTCCCTATGATCTTGGGTAAGTTACTTTAAATTCTGAGCCTCAGTTTCCTGGGTTTAACTAGATTAATCTCTAAAGTGCTTTCCTCTCCTCAAAATTTATGATCCTAAGGGAAAGTAGACACAAAGTAAAATTTTTCAGAGTATACTTGCAGGAAGAAGTATAAGCCCATTTGGTCCAGCATAGTGACCAAGAATACAAAAACAAGAGTAGGTTAAAAGCAAATCCATTTAGGGGTACATGGGTGGCTCAGTCAGTTAAGCATCCAACTCCCGATTTCGGCTCAGGTCATGATCTCATGGTCATGATATCAAGCCCTGCATCAGGCTCTGCGCTGATTTTCTCTCTCTCTCTCTCTCTCTCTCTCTCTCTCTCTCTGTCCCTCCCCTGCTTTTGCTCTCTCTCTCTAAAATAAAAAAATAAATAAAAATAAAATAAAAAAAAAAGAAAGAAAATCCTGGGAATGCAAGCTGGTGCAGCCACTCTGGAAAACAGTATGGAGGTTTCTCAAAAAACTCAAAATAGAACTACCCTATGACCCAGCAATTGCACTAGTAGGTATTTATCCAAGGATACAGTTGTGCTGTTTCAAAGGGACACATGCACTCCAATGTTTATAGCAGCACTATCAACAATAGCCAAAGTATGGAAAGAGCCCAAATGTCCCTCAATGGATGAATGGATAAAGAAGATGTGGTATATATATACAATGGAGTATTACTCGGCAATCAAAAATAATGAAATCTTGCCATTTGCAACTACATGGATGGAATTGGAAGGTATTATGCTAAGTGAAATTAGTCAGAGAAAGACAAACATCATATGACTTCACTATATGAGGACTTTGAGAGACAAAACAGATGAACATAAGGGAAGGGAAACAAAAATAATATGAAGGCAGGGAGGGGGACAAAACATAAGAGACTCATGGATATGGAGAACAGAGGGTTACTGGAGGGAGTATGGGAGGGGATAATGGGCTAAATGGGTAAGGAGCATTAAGGAATCTACTCCTGAAATCATTGTGCACTATACGCTACCTAATTTGGATGTAAATTTAAAAAAATAATAAAATTAATAAAAAAATAAAAAATTAAATTAAATTAAAAACCAAATCCATATAATCAATGTAAAAATAGTTAACATGGTAAAGTTTATGTTATTTATATTTTACCATAATAAAAAAAAGGAAAAAAAAACAAAGGATTTAACATTAAGTAGGTACATATTTGGATCAGGTAACCTTAAGGTAATTTTCTTCCTCTTCCTGGCAAAGCACAGACCATCACACAGATGACTAAATACTGCAGTGAGTCTCTGAGTCTTTCACTAGGTGCTGCATGCTCAACAATAGTTAATGAGGTAGAAACACTATGTTCTGGGAACTAGACTAATGCTATAAAATTAAAAAAAGGTCCTTGAAAGCAGTCTGAAGGGACAACGTATGCAATGATGTCTCCTACGCCTAGCTCTAGTCCAGACCATTCTCCAAAGCTCCAACTCTGCATTTCCCAGTGCTTATCCTTACCCATGCCCTACTTCTGTCGAATTCATCTTCTCATTCCACACTTCCCCAAACCACTCACCTCTCCTGCACATACCCTGTCTGCATTTGTCGTTTCATTCTTTACAGGACTGCACATGTAAGATACGGAGTGAGGGTACTGCTCAGTCTCCCCTCTCCACACTTCTGGCCATCACTATTGCTTCCTAACTGTGCCAGAGGAAGTAAGAATGCTAAACTGTTTGCTCAGAATCTGAAATACTGATGAGACAACATTTTACTGGCCGGCAAGGTTACCGCATCCATGTTCTAAATAACTATCTGTTGTTCCCAATTCCAGGCAACAAAGGAGGGACTATCTCTTGAGGCCTCACCTTTTCTACCTCTTCTCTTCCGGGTTCAATGCTGCCACTGGGTTATCTAGATAAGTTATTGAACTTATCTCTGTGCCTCTGCTCTCTATCTGTAAAATGAGAATGTAGTTGTGAAATTTCAATGTTTCTGTGTCACATACAGAACAGCCCCTCGTCCACAGTAAGAAGCAATAAGTAAGAGGGCTAAATTGTAAGGTCTCTCTACCTTCCACTGTCCATGGTAAGCACTCCTACTAGGGCCATCCAGTTGCCTCTCTTTCCTGATTTCTGCGGTAAGCTGATCTGGGTAGATAGGGTCCCGATGGATCTCTTCCCTCTTCTCATACATACCTCTCTCTCCCTGAGAGAGAATGAACTTGCACTATCCAAGATGGGAAGGATCTTCAGCCCACATGGCACAAGGTTCATTCTACAAGTCATTTTCACCAAGGATTTCTTTATTGGATATAATCAGGTGACTGTCTGGTGACTAATAAATTAGTATTGGGGTGCCCGGGTGGCTCAGTTGGTTGAGCATCTGACTTCAGCTCAGGTCATAATTTCATGGTTTGTGGGTCTGAGCCCTGCATTGGGCTCTGTGCTGACAGCTCAGAGCCTGGAGTCTGCTTCGGATTCTGTGTCTCCCTTTCTTTCTGCCCCTCCCCTGCTCACACTCTGTGTCTCTCTCTCAAAAATAAATAAAAACATTAAAAAATTTAAAAAAATAATAAAGTAATATTTGTTTATCCATCTTATTTTTGTTCCTTCATGTGTACAGAAACTGTGGTTTGGAACTTACAAGCTGGAGTCAGATTTGAGCTGAAAAGTTCTAACCTGAACCCCTAACACAAGAACCTCTTAGTCATCCTTACTCTGCCTCTGTCTTGCCTGCAACATTGATGCTCTCTCTTCCTCTCCTTTATTACTACCTTATTTCCAGTTTTCCACATGTTATCTGAACTATTCCATCAGCCTTCAAAGTGGTTCCCCTTTACAATGGCTTTACAGACCATCTTTAACATTGGCTACCAGGGCTATCTTCCTAAACCCGGTCACATCATTTCTTGCTCAAAACTCTTCAGCAGTTTATTGGTGCCTAAAACAGTGGTCTCTCAATCCCGACTGAACATCGAACACAGAGATTAAATCACAATCAGAGGTGGGACCCAGGAACAAGTATTTTTTTTATTGTCTAATATGAGAACCACTTGATTACTACCTTAAAGGAAAATAGAAATTTAGAAGCACAATACTACGTGCAATTTTTTAGAATGGAGTTAAATGTATGTCCAATAATTTCAAAATACTGATGAAAGTTCAAATGGGGAAGATGATAGCTCTCAAGAAGGCTGGTAGCAATTTGCTTTGGAAAATAACCTAAGTTCTTGGGGCACCTGGGTGGCTCAGTTGGTTAAGCATCTGACTCTTGATTTCAGCTCAGGTCGTGATCCACGGTCATGGGATTGAGCCCTGTATCAGGCTACATGCTGGGCATGGAACCTGCTTAAGATTCTCATTCTCTCTCTCTCTCTCTCTCTCTCCCCCCACCTCGGCCTCTCTCCCACACTTTCATGTGCACTCCCCCCCCGCCCCCCACCTAAAATAAAATTAAAGAAAAGAAAAATACCCTAAGTTCTAGACAAGACAAGTAAGCATGGAAAAATCTTGAATGTAAGAGAGGAAATAAAAGAGAAGTACAAATATTTATGAAGAGGTGAACATGTGTAAATAAGACTTAATGGTGAAGATGAATGAAATAAGACAAGATCTTAACATATTTCAAAGCACAGACATCAAGGAATGAGCAAAGAACTACAAGTAAGGGACAGTGAATAAAGGTATGACTTGAAAATTAGGTCACAAGATGACAGAAAGGCCACTAGATCAAAAGAGTATAGGCAGAAACTTCTGGTTCCTATTCTATCTTTGCCGTGTATTGCCATTATTATATTCTTAGACAAGCAAATATTTAACCTTGTTACACCTTGTTCATAAGCTAGGGATAAAACTTATTTCATAAGATAACTGGGAAAATTTAACAAGATAAGTACATACAAAAGCATCAAGCATAGGGCAATGCTCAATAAATCAATAAATGTTTGATGAATGTTTCTCTGAGAAGTACTATAGGATGAAATCCTAAAAGAAAAAAACCTTTTCAAAACCATACAAAACGAATACACGGAAGACAAAGAAACATTGGTCTACTATTGTGTTGTGCCAGTATGGTGGGCAACAGAACTTGAAAATTTCTCCAGTTTCCACATGGCAAAATTTGAGGTTAGCTCAACTCCACGGAGGTAATCCATTAAAAAAATCCTTCCAAGACACATAACACTATGCCTGCATTTAAAAGTACACACAGTGGGTTGGGGGGGGGGGCGCCTGGGTGGCTCAGCCGGTTAGGCGTCTGACTTCTGCTCAGGTCATGATCCTGTGGTTTGTGATATGAGTTCAAGCCCCGCATCAGGCTCTGTGCTGACCGCTCAGAGCCTGAAGCCTGCTTTGGATTCTGTGTCTCCCTCTCTGTCTGCCCCTCCCCAGCTCACACTCTCTGTCTCTTTCTGAGAAAATAAACATTAAAAAAAATTTTTTTAATAAAAGAAAAATAAAAAGAACCCACAGTGGGTCTTAATTACCACTGCACTGACATCAACATTAATTACCATTGCATTAAAACATGTCAGTAAACAAATACTCCTTACTCTCAGGTCACTCCCAAGTCAGCCTATCAACATTCATGATGCTTTCCCGAGCTATTTTAGAGTAGAAAATCAAAAGCACCTGGAGTGGCAGGTACATGTGTTTATAAATCTAATTTCGAAAGGTCAGCTGCTGTTTGTCTCAGGGATGATTCAGGGTATGGGGAGAGGTGGTGGACTAATTCTGTTAACAAAAAAATTTTTCCCACACTCTGTATGCACACTGCATTTCAGGTGCCACTCCATTAAACTAAGAAGACTCTTGAACAACATCTTAGAAGTCCTAAGTGAGGAAATGGGTATTTTGATGTTTTCTAAGTATCTCAGGTTTCTTGAAACTAAGCTATTATCTTTAAAACTAACACTCCTTATTTTACTCAATTTATTATATCTCTTTAAAAAGTCTACTGCTTTCTTATCCTTTCTTCAGGTTCAGAACTGGCACCTGCTAATTATGCCTATTAGGCTTAGGGTAGTTCTGTGATTTTCAAGTGGCATTTGCAAGGTGTACCGTTGCAGAGGACACAGAATAAGATTTTCCTAAAGAAGCTCTATAAAAGATATGGGGAAATGGGGGGTTAAAACCGCTCACGTATTTGTGAAAAAAGGCTGCCAGAGGTAGTGTATTTGTGTTTTGGTTTGTAAAGACCACGAAAAAGAAAGCGATACCATCTGCACAGTCCCCTTGAGGAAGAGGAAACAAGGTGGCAGAAAAGAGCACTGCCCTGGAAATTATGAGACCGGGATTCTGTTCTCAGCCCTGCTAATAACTAACAATGAGCCTTGGGATGGTCATTGCCATCTCTGGGTTTGAGCTTCTCACTCTGTAGAATGAGGGTGATGAGCCAGATGAGGATTTCCAAGTCCATTCCAACTGTAGCTCTACACATCAGCTAGCTTTAAAACCGCTGTTTCCAACCTTCTTTTCCAGCCCAGCACACTGGCAGGGACTCTCAAGTCCCTGAAGGCTGTGTCAGAAACCCCTGCAGGGCCGGATGGGTATGCAGTTTGAATCAGCACACCCCCGACACTCTGTACGAGGGACTCTGCTCCTCCATCGTCTATACCCAATGGAAAATCACCAAGTCCCCCACCTCCAACTGAGAGACGCCACTCAGTACAGCACACACAGCAGGCAGCAGGGGCCTAGTATGGGCAGAAGCAGTGAGCAAGCAGCTTCACCTCTTCAGGAAGAACTAAAAGATGTCAGAATTGGAAACACTGTCGATACCCCCTGGCACAACTTCTAATGTTATACAAAGGAACACACCAAGTCCCTGAAAGGAAAACTGGTACAAAAATAGCCATCAGGTTTGTGTGATTGGGTTGGATAAATACTCAAGACTCCATGCCCAGTGCTCTGGTCAACATGCCATTAAGATCACAATTCACAGAAATTTATGTGGAATGATCTGGCTTCCTTAAGTGATCTAGTAAAAGAGACAAAGTTCCAATCCCCTTAATGTTATCTCATGTAAGCTTAAAAAAAGAAAAAAAAATCAAGGGGTATCAAATACCAATGAATTTTATGGGACAAAAATAACCAGCTTCAATGATATCCTAGGACCTCCTGTTATAAGCAATTCAGGAGGGGTTAAATATAAATAAATGAATAAATAAATAAATAAATAAATAAATAAATAAATAACAAGCTCCCCCTTTAAACCAATTCCCCATCATCCCCTTGGATCATGAGTTCACCAGGTTCTGATCATCTAGGAGAGTGTTCTTACCATTCCAATGCAGAAGAGAATAAAAAGCAGCAGCCAGGGTATGTCTGTACAGCTACGGTCCTCCAGTGGCTTCCATTCTCGTTTAGAGCTCTAATTGAAAATACAAAATAAGAGAGTGGCGAATGTTAAACGTAGTTAAAATGAGGAAGGCACAAAAATACCACTTATACCTAGACTCCTTCTTGCCTGACAAGTTTCTACTGAACCTATTAAGATACAACTCAAGTACAGGTCACTTTTCTGGGAAGTTTTCCCTAACACCCCACCTTTCTTCCTGGTTAGGCAGAGTACTGACTCCAATGCTTTTCTTGCACCTCTATTAGAGTAGTTAGCATTCTGGGTTGGAATTGTTAACTGTATCCCCAGAAGAACATGAGCTTCACAAGGGAAAAGACCTCTTCTCATTTCCCAGCACCTAACATGACACCTGAGGGTTCAAGACATGTATTCAATACGGCCTTTTTTAACGAATAAATGAACAAACAAATTCTTCCAACTTTAATCTTAGTGGTTGCTTTCTCTTTGTGTGTCCAGATGCTAAACTTAAAAATTTAGAGGGGCGCCTGGGTGGCTCAGTCAGTTAAGCGTCTGACTTCGGCGCGGGTCATGATCTCACAGTTCGTGAGTCGAGCCCCACGTCGGGCTCTGTGCTAACGGCTCAGAGCCTGGAGCCTGCTTCGGATTCTGGGTCTCCTTCTCTCTCTGCCATTCCCCAGCTTGCACTGTCTGTCTGTCCATCTCTCTCAGAAATAAACATTAAAAAAATTTTTTTTAATCTAGAATGTGCTTTACATATTATGTTCTTTTCTAGGAAGAAAGCCCATTAAAGTGAATTCCTATTCAAGGGTAATTTCTTTTAGATCTAATAAAATTCAGGAGAGAAAAACTAAATTAAAACATTTTTAGAGACAGATCTGGGTAACTCCTAAGCCACCATCCACGGATTTTCAGTCTGTTTCTAGAAAGTAGAAAGAGTTTCTCGATCAAACAGAGATTCCCTAACTGAAGAACTAGAAGCATTCTAAAAGTAAATGTGCGAAGTATTGAATGGAATCCTGATTGCATTTTTTTTTCTTATAGCAAATACTCTCAGGCTCTCAAGTCAGCTTACAAATTCCTTTTAACCAGAACGTAATAGAAAAAACACCCCTAAGTTTTCTAATGAACAAAAAACCCAGGGTCTCCCACCCTATGCTGGAAACAATAGGCAGAGAAGGGAGAGAAGGCAGCCTTGGGAAACCTATGGGAAACGTTCTTTCGAGAAGGTTGGGGCCTCCAATGGCTTCCATGACAAGATCCAGGAAGCCATCTGGGAAGGCTTATCTTCAGGAAAGGGCATACCAACAGAAGGTGGCTGGAGATAATAAGGAGGCCTCTAGTATAATTAGTATTTAGAGTACAAGAGTCGGGAACTGGTTCTCAGGTTTGCTTATTGGCTTTTCCTCCCTTTAAAAAAGAAAACAACAGTTTTTAGCTATGTACCCTTTAATAACTTGATGAAAGCTACACATTCTTTTCTTGGGAGGTATGTATCTATTTGCATAGTTTTCATAAAACTTTAGGGAATTCAGACCCCAAGTTAGGAAACTCAACTTTAAAATACCTGCTTATCAATGTTAAAAGCAGAGAGTCTGAGCTACAACCCTTCTTCCCTACCCCTCACATGCTAACCAGACAGATGCCTTTTCCTTGTTTAGTGCCTTACACTGTTCAATTGTTCAACAACAACAGCAAAAAACTCCACCCCCCTTAATAGATTGGTCCCAGACACCCACACAAGAAAACAAAAGAGCAGTAGTGACTCACAGGGAAAACCTTACCCTAAGACTCTAACTAAAATTAAAAACCAAGAATGAGTAGGCAGTTTTTTCCTAAGGAATGTAACACTATGGAAAATGGATCAAGGACTCTGTTCTCTCGCCGGTTCTGTCATTAGTTAGCTACGTGACTTTGGAAAAATTGCTTCACCTCTCTGGGTGGCAGGAAGGAGTTAGACTGCATCTCTTAGGTTCCTTCCAACTGTAAAAATCTATGATCAGCAGGACAATTTTGTGAAAATTTTTATGACAAAAAAAAAAAAGAAAGAAAAGAAAAGCTGCAAAAATAATTTGACATTATTCCTTGTACTTTTCAAGCAAGAATGCCAGTATTGTGGTCTATGTTTGGAACACAGCTACTCACAGTACGAATAAAGAATGTTTCTTTGTATTAAATAATTTCAATCTTGAATAATTCCCATTAGAGTAAAATGACTTACAAACACAGAATTTGGATACCTCTTTGAAATTCATATTTACCCTAAGGTAATTTCCAGAGCAAGAGCTACTTTAAGATGCTGTATTTGTTTATCTTAAACAGTCTAAAAAAAAAAAACAAAACAACACAGTCTATGAGGGGGGGGGCAGGGAGGAGCCTCGGATTGATTGAGCAGTTTCTTTATCCACAGCTATTTTCTTAGCAATGTTACCTTAGACCAACATTCAGTTTTTAATGCTTAAATTTTCACCTACAACATAAAGAAAGTGGGATTTCACTCTTGACCAGAAACACACAGAGATTTGACATCCCAACAATTTAATTCTACTTACTGTGGGCCACTTGCGACCAAATACGTAAAAAACCTTTCACTGGGGAGGAGAAGCGGAGAGAGGAGGGAGTTACATGTAAAAGATAGTGACAAGGTACAAACTAGAACAGAAGAACATCAAGGAGAGGGTGGTCGCTCTTACTCAGATAAAGAAAGGCGTCTCAGAGGAACGATGGCTTGGGGGTATTCTGAGGACTAAACGTGAGTATCTATCACACAGTAAGCACTAATTCTTAGTTATTCTTATTCATCCACACTTTTTAGTTAACCTCTCCCTATTAAGATATCCTTTTACCAGATGGACCTTTCCAAATAAAAGAAATAAAAAGAATATTAAAGTTGCCTTTCCCCTTCTATTTACTACAACTTGACTGAATGGTGGCATGTTTGCATTTTAGCTACTGTTCTTAATGTTATCAGTCACTGATCACTATTAACTAGGTACTATACCCAAAGCTTTACATACTTTATGTCTTCTTTACATACATTATGTCTTCAAAACAGCTCTCTGATGCAGGTTATCATCCTTATTTCACAGATTAAAAAACAACAACAACAACAACAACAACAAAAAACAACCCAAACTCAAAAGTTAAATAATCAGCCCAAGATTTTAGAGTTGTGCAACCAGACTCTGAATCCAACTCTGTGACCACGAAGCCAAATCCAATGAGAATATCGTTCATTTGCACCAGTCAGTAAGGAACAAAACTCCACTAGTTTTTCCTCACAACGCAAAACTGGGGAGCCAACTCAATTATTTAAAATCCTATAGGCACCGAGAAAGAAAGTAAGATGTTTTATGAGCCATGACATTTCTCAAGCGAGTCAAGAAACCCAACAGTTGAAAAATTTTAATGATTCTTTAACAGATTTAACCAAGTGGCAACTGGATTTAATGCTGTCTGTTTCTTCCAATTAAAATCCACATAGACCTGGCAGAAGTAAAATGTTTTACAAAAGCACGTTTTAAATGTGATTTTTATCCCCTTCTCAAATTCTATATGAGATTAATACAGGCTGTCAGTAAATGTTAGGTCCCTTCCCCTTCACACAATCTTACAATTTAGGAACTAAATAGGGTCAACGTAATCATACTGTGCAAACCTTAAATGACAATGATTGAGACTGAGGGAAGGGAGAGGTAGGGACTAGCCCAAGGGATCCTATTTGATCCTCAAAATAAGTCTGTTAGTCATTATTATATGTTCCTGATTTTTCTACTTTGTAAAAGAGAAAACCAAGGTTCAGAGAAAATAAGTGGAAAATCTATATCTGAAACCTGAGACCTCAAACTCAAGCAGAGAGATGGACACTGTAAGACTTAAGGAAATGCTAAAAATAAAAAAAAAACATGGTAACAAGATGAAGAATGCTTTTGTCAGGCTCATCAACAGACTAAACACAGCCCAGGAAAGAATCAATAAACTCAAGGATAGGTCAATAGAAATTACTGAAAATGAAACACAAAGAAAAAAAGAGCGAAAAATCAAAAGCCCACAAAAGAGCATCCAAGAACTACAGGGCAATATCAAATGGTCTAACATATGTGTAATTGGAACGCCAGAAGGAGAAGATTGAATGGGGCAGAGAAAATGTTAGAAGAAATAATGACTGAGAATCTTACAAAAATTATCACAAAATAAATTTATAAGAAAGCACAGCTATATTTACTAAATTTATAACAAAAAAAATCAAAGCACAGATCCAAGAGGTTCAGAGAATCCCAAACAGTATAAATCCAATATACATACGCATGTGTGCATACACACACATACACACACTATACATATCATATTCAAACTGTTGAAAACCAAAAATAAAGAGATCATCTTGATGGCAGCAGGAGGTGGGCACATTACATACAGAGAAACAAAGATTAAGCAACCTTCTTGTCAGAAACTATGCAAAACAAAACAAAAAGCATGCAATGACATCTTTAAATTATTGAAAAAAATTTTTAAAAAGTCAACACTTATTAGGGGACCCTGGGTGGCTCCGTGGGTCTGACTCTTGATTTCAGCTCCAGTCATGGTCCCAGAATCGTGGGATTGAGCCCCACTTAGGATTCCCTCTCTCTCTCTCCCACTGCTCCTCTCCCCCATTCATACTCGCTCTCTAAAAAAAAAGAAAATTATATCTATATTTCTGAGAAAAATGGTTCTCAAAAATAGACTTTTTCAAACAAACTCTAAGAATTTATTAGCAGCAAACCTGAACTACAAAAACTGTTCAGGCTGTGGCTGGCTCAGTCAGTAGAGCATGAGACTCTTGACCTCAAGGTTGTGAGTTCAGGCCTCACATTTGGCATTGAGCCTTCTGTTAAAAAAAAAAAAAAATCTTCAGGCTGAAAGAATAAAATACCAGACAAATCTGAATGTATAAAAAGAAAGATTTCCAAAAATGGGAAAAATGAAGCTTTGAAATTTTCCATAAAGTTTTTAAAATAAGGGTATATGTGAATGTGGAGGTTCCTCAAAAAATTTAGAATAGATCTACCCTATGACCCAGCAATAGCACTGCCAGGAATTTACCCAAGGGATACAGGAGTACTGATGCATAGGGGCACTTGTACCCCAATGTTTATAGCAGCACTTTCAACAATAGCCAAATTATAGAAAGAGCCTAAATGTCCAACAACTGATGAATGGATAAAGAAATTGTGGTTTATATACACAATGGAATACTACGTGGCAATGAGAAAGAATGAAATATGGCCTTTTGTAGCAACGTGGATGGAACTGGAGAGTGTTATGCTAAGTGAAATAAGTCATACAGAGAAAAACAGATAGCATATGTTTTCACTCTTATGTGGATCCTGAGAAACTTAACAGAAGACCATGGGGGAGGGGTAGGAAAAAAAAAAAAAGGTTAGAGAGGGAGGGAATAAGAGACTCTTAAAAACTGAGAACAAACTGAGGGTTGATGGGGGGTGGGAGGGAGGGGAGGGTGGGTGATGGGTATTGAGGAGGGCATCTGTTGGGATGAGCACTGGGTGTTGTATGGAAACCAATTCGACAATAAATTTCATATTTAAAAAATAATAATAAAAAAATGAAAGGTAAAAAAATAAAGTAAAAAATAAAAGAAGGGTATATGTGTATAACAACATTCACATTATATAGCCTTTTGACTTATACAAGGTTAGTAATCTAGAAGGCAGAATTATAATTTTTAATAATAGTACTAGACCATAAAAAGCAATTCTTTTTTTTTTTTAATGTTTATTTACTTTGGAGAGACAGAGCATGAGTGGGAGAGGGGCAGAGAGAGAAAGAGAATCTGAAGCACATAAAAAGCAATTCTAAGACCACAACTGACCTCTATCTCATGTTTATGTTTTTATTATATTCATATCCTTGAAGTTAGGTAAGAACAACGTTTAATACCTTCATATTCCTCCCTACAGTTTGTACACATCATAGATACAAGCAAGGAAACAAGAAAGAAAAGCTTCCACAGTATCTCTTACAGAAGTCTTAGCAGGAGCATCTATGTCCTAGACTCCACATTCACTATAAGCCCTAATAGCTAAATCCAAGGCCTTCTGGTAAATTTGATAAGCTGTAGTAGGGATGTATATTTTTTAGGAACTAAACCCATAAAAAGTTTTGACCTAAATTTCCATGTTATTTCTAATGAAAGAATAGTTGCTGAATAAATATATTGCAGATATTAGTAACACACAAAGGTTTTGACAAATGATAGGTCATAACCAGTCAGGTCAAATCAGGTATCACTGGAAGCCATCAGCAGTAATTGGGTGGGCCAAGTCAGGGATCAGTTAGGTAGGAAAAGGTCTGGCAGATGTGAATCTAGACAGGGCAGGAAGGATCAGGAAGAAATGAAAGGATCAGAGAGGCAATACCAACAATCCAGAATCAAGAAAAAAATAAAAAAGTCAAGTAGGTCTCAAATACGGAGGCAAGCGGAGGGAGTCACGAGACACTCTGGTGATACCTAATACCTAACAGCAATGACTGAATGCTTCTGGCCTCCTTTTTATACTCTATGCTTACTCTCTGTATGACTTTCTCCTAATTAAATAAAAGTATGCAGCTTCCCAAAGATTCTTACAATAATCTCATAACATCATTACCTAATGCTATGAATCTTTCCTTGACACAGCAGACTTGTGTAGACATGGTTTGGAGAAAATGAAAAACGTGCTACAAAAAGAGCATAATTACACTAAGAAGTTACTTGATTTTCAGACAACACTCTCAAGCATTTTGTTGATTCTTCAATACTGAGCGCCACTACAATGGACCTGAGATTCAAAGCCAAGTAAGAAAGCCTCTGTCCTCTCTGAGCTCTAGTTTAGTAAAAGAGAAACAAATTAGGTACTATGATTATGGCTGAGTGATGCCAAAATAGAGATGCGTAAAAAGTACTGCAGGAATAGAGATGGGAACTATTAAGTAAACATTTTTGTGAGATCTGTTGAAATTACCTCACAAACTCTGAAGCAAACATTGAAAAATGATTCTTTGGTGTCTAAAATAGAATGTGTTTTGTGCCCAAAACATACTGAAAATTCTTGCTGCTATGATGGGGAAATACTGACTGCCAAATAAGAATTATTCCACTCAGAAATGTTTAGTAGTAAACAAACAGAACATTAGGTTGGTTTAAAAATACAAAAATCAGCCATTTCGTTACTTTGTATCCATTAAGATTTCTTGATGCTAAAGGTTCTATGGTTGTTCCCTTTAGGAAGGAGCCCTCTCAGCCTTTCACACAATTAGTGCCATGCGGTATTTACTAAGCTGCCACAATATTTTCATGTTGATGTCACTGGTGAGATTCCTAAGTACTATCTGGTCACGTACATCTAGAATTGCTTCAGCCTAGAACTTCTGGTGCACTAATTGACCACAAGCTCCCTTGTCATCTCCCTAGAGTAAGCCAGAGGACTGTATTCTCTCCTACATTCAAAGCAGCAATAACTGACAACCCCCGAGGCTGCTCCAAAGGGAAAGACGTGGTGTACTGGCGATGTTAAGCCTGCAAAAAGACAAACCAGCATCAACTCCAACACCGTTTGGGCCAGGAGTTCACAACTGTAGTTGCCCATACTTCTATGTTTTGATCAATCAGGAGGTATACTGCAAATATGCATTATAACTAAGCACTGAAGCTTAGAAACTTAAGCAGAGTCAAGATTATCCTTATGAGGTCATCAACACATCCCTACAGTCCTACTTGCCAGCAATCAGGAGAGTGAAACTGGTAGGTCAGTAATTGCAGTAACCTGAAGACTACACCTCATGAGAAGCCTATGGATGCCCATCCCTCATGTGTGCCTAGATCTCTGCAGCACAGATCCATCCCCTCCATCCCAGCTGCCTTTCCCAGGCCCTAATGAAAAGCCAACCGTGCATGTGAAGGCCAAAGCAAGCTGAGATGTAGCCTCTCAAGCAGCACAGATTCCCAGCATGTGTCCTTGGGGTATGTTTGCTAATTTGTTGAATAATCAAATTCCCCCTTCCAGTGTTTTGTTTTGTTTTTTGATATCCTGATCTCTCTACTTTCTGGGCAAACAGACCACCTCCAAAAGTGGCTCCAGAGTTCCAATGAGTCTGCTAGTTTTCATTGTCCTGGGTGCTCCTTGGCACACCCAGGAGGCCTCCAAGGTGACTGCTAATAGATATCTGTGATTTAAGCACATGTGTGGCAAACAATGGGCTATCTGTGAGGACTTTCTTTTGTTCATGCCAGTCTGTTTTACACGAAAATCTCCGGTATTAAAGACAAATAGTCGTACACTCCAAATCTTCAAAGCTCCCTCCAAGGACATACTGCTTCATTAAATTCCCCAATATGCTTTTATTTGCGCAGAGTAGTAACAAAAGAATAAAAGAGCTGATGTGTATCATTTTTGCCACAATTTTCAATAGAGTGAGCAGACCTGATGAAGTTGGGTAGCAATAAAACATGGAGGTTTTCAGCCTTCTGTTCACAGCACCTGCAAATAAAATCCTGTAATAGGATTTTGAAAGACATTGCCTGCCCTTTGGGAAAGCTCTCTCAAGGATTTGGAGTGCATAACTACTTACAGTTACCATAAGTAATCCGTTTCATTTGCTAAGCCTGGTGTTGGCAATTTATATTTGAAAGGTAAAAATAAAAGCATGATTTTAACAGGCAGTTAAAGGTAATAAGATACATTGAGTGGAAAGATACAGGCATCTGTGTCCAACTGCTTTTCTTAGTTCATGAACTTTATGCTAAATCACAAACATTCATCCGTTTAAGAAAAAAGGGGGAAGTGGCAACTAGAGCTGCTTACAAGTTATGTAATTACACAGTGATAGAAAGATCATGGGGAGGTATCTTGCTTTTGTCTTCATTCTTCCTCCAACTGCCCTAAAAACAGATAGATAGATAGATAGATAGATAGATACCTGGGGACCCGCTACAAAGATGTTCTTACATCAGACTCCTCAGTGACCGCCTTTCTCGAACATGAGCACATGATAATTACTGGCGATAAGCCAAGATCATCCTGCTTTGCAATATAGCAAACAGCATCTTTTACCTCCGTCGTCAATGAAACATGATCAAAATTATACAGACGAGCCTTGTCTGCAATCCTCCAACAGTAGTTCTAAGTTGTCTTTCTTCTGAATCAGTGGTGAGCAATGTTTTTAATTTGAAATTACCATTTAATTTTTTTAATTAGACAGTTTTGATGGCCTTCATTTTTCCCCATTACATCCAACAAGTGTCCAAACTTCTTAGGGACTTGATACCAAGGACAGACTAATAAGACCAAAGATCTGCTTTGCACCCCCTCCCTTCTACAGTACCATGAATGGATTTACTGAGTTTCCTTGCTATACTAGAAACCTTTATTAAAGCAGGAACTTGTAGGTACTCAGTATAGGATTCTTACTCCAATCTGGCTTCCTTTCCATGACAGAATAGGTAAGAACTGACTTATGAAGTCCAGGCTGACTAAGGAGAAGGAATGTGAAGATTACAGTGATTATAACACAGATAATGAGTGGGTGGAATTGAGTAAATTTATATTTTAAATCAAAATTAGCTGTTGTCTTTGCCAATGAAGATGTTTTTAATTCATCGCAAACATGCACAGAAACAAATATATGTTCAATTCTGTGGCAGTGCCTAAGAACTCTTGAGAAATCAAAACCCTATAATAGTTTTTTAAAAAATTTGGAACCCTCACAATAGGGACCAGATTCCCTTCCTTTGTGTCCCTATAACATAGTGTGCATATACCACCATTACAGTAATTATCACTTCACATATAATTATTTGCTTCCCCAGCAGATTACAATTTCATGAGGGTAAGGGTAATATGTCTATTTATTCTTAATTAAATCAGGGAGCAGCACTATTTACTGTTGGTAAGCTGTAAAGTCTATTCCACATGAAACAATGTGTGCAGAACCTTCCCGTAAGGGACTGAACATATAATGTCCATTCTTCCCATCTTACTGCCTACTTAGGGGCAAGGATGTATTGGTTTTATTCACTGCTATGTAGATGAACAGTGTCTGGCACATAGTAGGCTCTCAGTCAATTGCTTGAATGAATGAATGAATGAATGAATGAATGAATGAACAAGGCTAGGTTTCTTACCATTGGGTGACATAATGTTAGAGCAAACATCCTTACTGCCTCTCCTGCATAAGATCACATCCCTACAAAGCATTCTACTGCATCACAGGCTGGCTCCTTTTCCCACAGATACTATATAGTACGGTATTCCGCAAAGATGTTTATTATAGATCTACAAGAAAAATAAATTCCAAATTTAAATAAGTTTCAGAAACACTAACAAAATCTAGTCTTTCAAGCATAACTTGTCTGGGGCCTTTCTGTGAGAGTCACCAAAACTTATTTGGTCATACACCCATTAGGAGACATGAATACAGACAGTGCCAACCTCTCTAACGCTACATTTCTGGAAACCAGAGCATAAGGGTTCATGCTTCCACTGAAAAACACTTTCAGAAGTAAAGGCAAGTAATGCTAGTTAAGACAATGCTGAAAGCAATTTAAACTGGATAGATACTTTTGGAAAGTAATTTGGCAATACACTTCAAACTCCAAGGAAATAAGCTAAAACATTAAAATGGCTACACACGAGATGTTCAATACAGTGCTATTATGAAAAAAGAATTAGAAATTAACAGAAAATCATTAAATATGAGAATAGAATACTCGGCAATCATAAAAATACTTATGAAGACTTTGCCTTGTAGCATATGAAAATGAAAATATAAAAAAAAATAGTGTTAAAAATATGGTAGGGGGACACCTGGGTGGCTCAGTTGGTGAAGCGTCTGCCTTCAGCTCAGGTCATGATCTCACAGTTTGTGAGTTTGAGCCCCACACTGGGGTCTCTGCTGTCACACAGAGCCTGCTTCAGATCCTGTCTCCTCTCTCTCTGCCCCTCCCCTGCTCATGCATGCTCTCACTCTCCCTCAAAAATAAATAAAACTTAAAAAAATTGTTAAGATTTTTTTTTAAATATGGTATGAAACTGTATCTATGCTCTGGCTCTACAACTTGTACAATAGTATATGAAAATGTACACACCTTGGAAGGGGATAGTGCAATTTTTAAATAGTTTGACTTACAATGTGTTTTCCTCACTTTGACTTCCATCAATGCTATTTAATTATGGAAGAAACAACAACAGAAAAGTGCTCCTGGCTCCCATTTCTCCAGATTATTATTTCTCTACTTCCTCAGTGTAGTATCAGCTATATATAGACACAGTACCAAAACCTCCAGAAAATGTTCACGTTATTCTATCTGACATTTATTGACAGGAGATCAGAACACTTTAAACGTCACTAGAAAGCTGTATGCTGAAAATCACCTAGACAGGAGCAAGGTTTCTCCTGAAGAAAGTGGAAGAAGTGGCAAGATCAGACAGGTAATAAATATACTAGCAAACATTAGAGCGGTAATACATGGGTATGGTGAGAAGGAGCAACACAGGCCTGGGTTCGAATCCTGACTCCTCCTCCTCTTTTTTTTTTTTTGAGAGAGAGAGAGAGGGCACAAGTGAACGAGGGGCAGGGGCAGAGAATGAGAGGGAGAATCCCATAAGAGGCAGAGAGAGAGAGAGAGAGAGAGACAGAGAGACAGAGAGACAGAGAGAGCGAGAGGCAGGGCTCACCTAGGGCTCATGTTTTAACCAAAGCGGGGCTCCTGCTCACCCAAAGCAAGGCTTGAGCTCATCCAAAGCGGGGCTTGAACTGATGAACTGTGAGATCATGACCTGAGCCGAAGTCAAATACTTAACAACTGAGCCACCCGGGCACCCCTGGCTCCTCTTCTAAATAGAAGTATGACCAGCTGACTTGATCCCCCCACTTACAAGGTAAAGAAACTATCCACAAGCCATGTGCTGTGATTTGCAGGAATAAATGATTTTAAGTAAAACTCCACACTAGGACCAGGCCCTAAACCATTGTTAATGCCCTTTCACAACTGGCAAAGGGGGAAAATCTTTCCCATGATGCATCTTAAAAATTGACTTTTAACAATAATCATGTCAAACATGTAAAAATTGCTCCCATATTGCATACATTCTAAAATGTGTGCCTGAAAAGCAAAACATTAGTTATAAAGGAAATATAACCAGGAGAAATTAATGAGTGCACAGGTGTAGAGATAATCATGGTGAACGTAAGAAACAAACTAACAGTAACCCTCAAAAGGCAATGACAACAACAGCAAATGAAATGGCTTCCTAGATCTTAAACATTTTAAGAAATTTGAAGAAAACTTCAATTCTACAACCCATAGTCAAACAAACTATACAAAACTCCATCCATTCAACATAGAGCTATTATCGCACGGCAGGAACCACACTGGGACTTAAGAGAGTTGATTACTTGACACCCACCTTTCTGTTCTCCTCTTGCTAACCTTTCTCATCTCTGGGGTTTACCTTTCCTCTCCTCCCTTTCATAAATACACAATTCATTTAAGTTCACATATGCGGGCTGGTGAAATGACAGACAAAATGCACATATCTACCAATAGTGGGAAAAGGTCATGCATCAACCTCAATTGAGATTACCAAAATAATGTTGTATTCCAAGTATTTAGTGACTGTGTGACACTAAATGCAAACAATAACTTATATTACTGAACATATTCCATGTGCCAGACACTTTACCCATATTAACCTATTTCACTTTCACAACAAGCCTCTGAGGTTGATACTATTATCATTCCCATTTTACTGATGGGAAAACTGAGGCAAAGAGGGGGTAAATAACTTGCCCGAGTCACACAGCCAGTAAGTACTAAAAACAGCAGGATATGAAGCAGGTAGTTGGGTTCCAGGCTCATGACCGCTCTGTTCTTCCGTGTTCACTGTGGTTAACGTATGCTGTGTAAATACTGTGGACTAATGTACGTGAAAGAGAAGAGGGAAAACAGAATAATGAGAGGCAGAAGAATTACAGCAAAAATACTATAGTACCTTCTGTGGCTTATTTTATCTAAATTGATTTTTTTTTTTTTTTTTTTGCACAGTTAACATTTTCCTCACAGGAAAATTATAGGCCATAACGAAGAATAACATGTTATTAACATATTTTGTATTTGATTTCAAAGATAATTTCCAAATGTCAAATATTGCTGTGATTTTGAAGGAAAACACCTGCAGTGATGTCTACAGATAGGAACAACTGCTGGTTCCTCATAGCCCTCTGTAACTTCCATCCATGTTTTGCATAACACTTGTTCGGGTTTCAAGAGAAAAACATACTAAGTACTACTTTGCTAATAAGAAATCATATAGAAGGGGCGCCTGGCTGGCTCAGTCGGTTAGGGCATCTGACTTGATGTCACCCCACACTGGGCAGAGAGCTTACTTAAAAGAAAAAAAGAAATCACACACAAATGCCCATCTAGAGACGAATGGAACAGTACAATGTGGTATATACCCATAGCATGGAATGTAAGTTTTGGAATAAAAAGGAGTGAAGTGATACATACTACAACATGAACATGGATGAACTTTGAAGACATTAAAGTGAAAAAGGCAGACGCAATAAGGCCACATATTATATGATTCCATTTATATAAAATGTCCAGAAAGGCAAATCTATAAAGACAGAAAGATTAGAGCTTGCCTAGTGTTGTATGGGAGTGAGGGGAAATGGGAAATGACCACTCATGGGTATGGGGTTTTCTTTGGGGGATGATAAAAATGTTCTAAAATTGATTGTGGTAATGGTTGCACAACTCTGAATGTACTAAAAACTATGGTACAGTAAATTTTAGATGGGTGAATTATAAGGTGTAAGAATTACATCTCAATAAAGCTGTTTATGTATAAAAGAAATCACAGAAAACACTTAAAAGGGGGCCATATTGGCCACTTCCTATTAGCACGTTCAATATAGCTACATTAGGTATAAAACAAGATGAAGCTGAATACTTTTAATTCAGGTGAAGAATTGGGTAATGATGGAATTTAATGAAAGAAAGATTTTTCTGAGAAATCAGAAATTACAAGCATTACAAGATAGAGTGCTGATTTTCACAGAATAGTTCAATCCTTCTGCGGGGGGTCACAAGAGGAAAAGAGAAATAAGGTTGCAGAGAACTGAAATAAAAGATAAAACAGATCAAAGTAGAAACAGAAAAGTCATCTTAAAGAGACCAACGGACACACACACCAAGGCAAAACTAGACTGTGGTGTAAAACAACTAGAACGCACTTGCCAGAAAAAAAAAGAGCCAGAAAGCGCAGGTATATACACGACTACTATTATTCAGCACCTATTAGTTGGCAGGATCTGTACTTGACCAGTTACACTGAGACAATAACAGTCTGAGATATAAACGTTGACACCTGTCCTTCCAAACGGTCTTGAGGAAGAGGTGCCAGGGCAGCAGACTCTAGATTGATCAACAGACAAGCCAGGCTAGTGAGACGTGAGTCATCCAGCTTGCTCTGTTTATCCGATTCCACGTCACTGGGCAACCTTCTGACTGTCCTCTGTAGCTTCTTCCCACAAGTTAACAAGCCATGTGCATAACCTAACTAGAGAGCTATGGAACAAATAACAGAGTAACAGAGGCTACTGCACGTGCAAAGAGTCTAGATGAATACATGCAAACTAAGCTGTTAACCACTGTTGTTTCGTGAGGCAGGATCAGAAGGACTTTCCATATTTGGATTGCACTATTAAAAAAAAAGTACTACTTCCTATTAAGAATAAATATGATAATTTAAAAATAATAATTTGGCTTTACCTTAACACTAGCTGAGACAACTAACATTTTCTAGTCTCTATGTCAGTTTTAACTTAGCCTCCTGAGCTGACGAATGTGTCTTATGACTTTGTTTTATGTGATTCTACTATTAGTGGAAGGATGCACTCTATATGCACTAGCAAAATTAAGTTTCTGAGCCTCCAAAGCTCTAGGGTGTGGTGAATTCTAAGACCGATGATATTCGGTAAAGTCACCTATAACCAACAGCTGGGCTTCCTTGGTAAAACCTGAACCACACCAAGTTTTATGCATTCAAATTCTATACGCAGAAAATAATAAAGAGCTATAGTTTAGAACCCTTCTGGAGAGTTCTCCCAGTATTTCAGCCTAATTTACAAACAGGCAGCTGTTAGACCTACAGATTGGCCTTAACTGGCAGGCCTGGGAGACAAAGAGGTTGGTTCTATACCACCACCAACCTCAAACACCCTCTCCCTGCCTACAAACAGATGAGGAGCTATGGAGGAAGCCCTAGGAACAGGAGAGTCCTGGTTTAGCCTGGCCCTAGAATCTGGGTCCTAAGTCCAACCACATTCCCACCCCTGCCCAGAGTTTAAAATTCGAGGCCAGAGCACCCAGTAGTAAGGGCCACTGAATGGTGCCAACATGTCAGCATCATGCAACCAGCTGGCCTTCAGCCACCCCTAAGTATGACCAGATGCTTATGTCCAAGTGAATGCGGGGTCTGAGAATGCTATATTGCCAGAAACCCTCAAGACCCACTTCTTGGTAAATCTAACTATTAAAAATCAAGACATCGATTACGTAAGTCCGAAATGGAAAAGAATAATACAGGGGATTCAAGCATCAAATTAACAGTTGGATTAGAAGACTATTAAGTCCCTTCCAACCCTGAGATACAATGGTTCCATCTTGAGGGAAGGTTTTCAGGAAACTATGTGAGCACATCAGGAGCTAAATTAATGAAAACCAGCTGAAGAGTTGAAGTGATTAAAAAGAAAACTCATACAAAAAAAGACTAGATACACCCAAATAAGTGAGAAGAAACACTGAATCATCAAATTAATAGCCCTATAAATGACAGATACTAAACGTGCTCTTTAAGAAAATATGTATCAACTAAGAAAAATGAATGTTAATGGACCAAACTTGAATAAATGCTCCCAAAACATGAACATCTGTAAACCTCTATGCCCAATGAGTTATTAAAATATCCCACTCATAAGAAACAATTTTTGTCCACCTCCAAAGCCAAGTTCTAAGCTCTAGCTGACCGTATTTGTACCTTGACCAGTCTGTATCAAAATCTGGCAACCCATCTTTCCCACCAACTAGTCCTCTGTGTCTACTGAAGTTACTTTTCTTACATCAGAAGATTAATTTTCATAAACGCCTTTAAAGCAACTACTTTTTTTTCTCTTTCCACACCGCTATCCCACTCCATACCAACTGGTTCTTTCTGTACTGCCCAAAGTATGTGACGATTCTCAGTCACAGTCCCACTTCAAACAACGATACAACTTCCAACCATGTTGTTCCCATATTCAAAAAGTCTCCACTTCCCTGAAATCCAATTAAATCCTACTTCCAATCTATGAGAACTACAGATATGATCACAAAGAAACACTTCACTCTAAGATGATACATGTAAGACTGGGTTACCAAATGACAAGCTACTAATCCACTGTGGAATAAAAAGTACAAGCTCCTGGTGGAATCCCAGTACCCAACAAACATGAGACCAGTCTCCATACCTTGAAGCCTCCCTTCCTGACAATACCATGATTCCCTGGTCATAAGGCAATGTGTCTCTGGCCTCCTGGTCTACTACAAAAAAAGCACATGGCTCACCTCATAACTATGTAAACGCAAGCCTTCCTGCTCTCACACATCACCATTCCTGCCATGACTGGTCTTTCTGAGGACCACACTTATGAAAACTACTATAGACAATAACTGAACAGTATTAAAGGGAGAATAAAAAACAAAGAATATAGAGACAGAAGAAGATATTAAAACACATGTACCACTACCAAGAGTACCAGGGGCTTCAATAGAAGAAACCAAGGGAGAAACATCCTCTTCTCTGGTCTAACTGCTCTTTTTCTGCTAAACGTTTGCCTTACAACACCTTGCCCCCTAGTCCTCAGTCAATGTACGATTTTGTTTCCCAAAAGGCTGCTCCCAGGATAGGCCCTAGCCACCCCACAGGGCTCTTTCCACCCCAGACACCCTTTGCAGGTTCAGCTTCCCTGTGCTTGTGCAGGTCCAGGTCCAGGTCAAGGTACTCTCCATGATACAGCAGAGTAGATTTTTATTCTCAATTATCTCTGATGCCTCCTGTTTCTAGCAGGAATGCATTCTGGATTGGGACGATATCTAGGTGGTCTTTCAGCATGCTCTGCCATTTCTCATCAAGTGGTATGCTGCAGCCGGCTTGCACCAGCTCCTGAAAGCCAACAATGCACGTCTCTTCCCAATTCCTGCTCAACGACTTCACGTCAGTAGCCCGAAATCAGTACAGTGGGAGAGTTTCTACCAGGAAAATCCACAAATGTGACAAACCTGGGCATTTTCTCCCCTCCCTCTCAGAGATGGCTGTTACACCTTTCCCATTACACCACTACTATGCCTCAGTGTGTCACCCAACATGTGAGTTTTTCTTCTATACAGAAATCAATTTTTGTAGAGGCAAATCAATTTGACTTTGGTCTTTTTCTCACTGCTTTTAAAGCTCTTCAACTATTTGATAAATTTTTTTCTTCTACTTATGGTTTCATAGAATTTATTTTGATGTGCAATGTGAGTATCCAAAATTCTTTAACTAAATATAATATCAATTGTCTGATTCAAAATGGCTCCTTTAATAAATAATAAATTCTTGTTTATACTATGGTCTTGTGTTTACACAATTCTCTTCCATTGACCTATTTTACTCGTGTCAACACAAAACAAGAACAACTTACGTGTTTTGGGTACTTCCCATGTACCAGCAATATACTCAGCTCCTTATTGACATTACCTCATTTAATCTTACACTTCACAGATGAGGAAACTCAGTCATAGAGAGTTTAAGTCATTGGGTCATGACCACCTGCCTGTTAAGTGCCAAGCCTAGAATCCAAATAGTCTCAACACCTAACCTCATGGCCACCGTGCTAAACTGTAACACATGATTGACTTCTATAGCTTTACGTTTTATTATCTGATACTAGTCTCTCCTTTATTTGTTTTAAAGAAGCATCATGCTTTTATTTATTTATTTATTTATTTGGAGACAGAGAGAGAGAGAGCAGGGGAAGGGCAGGAAGCGAGGGCAAGAGAGAGAGAATCCCAAGCAGGCTCCACACTATCAGCACAGAGCCTGATGGGGGGCTCGAACCCATGAACTGTGAGATCATGACCTGACCCAAAATCAAAAGTCAGATGCTTAACTGACTGAGCCACCCAGGCACCCTTCTCCTTTATGTTTATTGCTTAGAATCATTTTCTCAAGCCCCTCTAAAAATGTGTGTAATTTTTACTCAGATCATGTTAGATTTGTAGATTAACTGGAGAAAAAATGACATCTCACTATTCCACTTTTTGCATCCAGGAACAAGGTATACCCCTCAGTTTATTCAAGTTTTATTTTATAAATCTCAAGTTTTATAGTATTCTTCATTTCGATACCACATATTTTGTTAGGGTTATTCTAGGTATTTTACATTTGTTGTTACTGTAGTGAAGGGATGTGTTTCCCATTACATGTTTCTAAGTGGTTATTGTCAACACTTGGGAAAGCTACTGATTTTTTAAACTTACCATATTAATATTTTTATGTTAATATTTATAATTAATGTTTACAATAATATGTTGATTATATTATGTTAAAAATAAATATATTACTATTGGGGTGCCTGGGTGGCACAGTCGGTTGAGTGTCCAACTCTTGATCTTGGCTCAGGTCTGATCTCACGGTTTGTGAGTTCAAGCCCCACATCAGGCTCTGCACTGATGGTGTGGAGCCTGATTGAGATTCTGTCTCTCATTCTCTCTGCCCCTCCCTAGCTTGTACGCTCTCTCTCCCCCAAAAATAAACTTTAAAAACAAATAAATATATATATATTACTATTTATATATGTTATATATATACTCTTATTAATATTTTTAGTTGATTTTCTTGGTTTTTGTATTTTATCTCTTTTCAAATAATTATACTTATTTTTCCTTTATGGTTTACTGCAACAGTCAGAACTTCTAGAACAATGTTAATGGTGATGGAAGTCTTGCTGATATGTTCCCAAAGTAAGCTGAAAATCCTCTAGTGTGTCATTGTCACACAATGACAATGTTGGTTCAAGACAGTGGTGGTCTTGAGGAGGATGTGGTTTCATTTCCTACTTTTTAAATAGCTTTTCAGAGGAACAAATGCTGAACTTTTTCAAATGTTTTTTTTTAAACGTACTATTGAGATAACATTAGGGTTTTTCATAGTGAATATCTATTTTAAACAGGAAAATTCTAGCCCATCCAATAAGGAGGTAGACCTACAGTTTGGTCCCGGATAGTATACCAACTCTAAGGGGTCCTGGGTCAGCAGCACAGTCTGTTCTAATGCAGTGTGTTTGTTTGACACGCACTATCTCACACACGACTGGCAAACAGATGAATGATGTTCATATAATGAAGAAGTCACATTAGTTCACATGCACTTTTCCCCAGCATGTTAATGTTTCCGAGTTACCAGACACAAGTTTTCTCATGATTAGTAAGGAGAAAGCCTTAGCAAGAAGACATTAAAGGGGGAAAAAGAGCTGAAAAACCTACAGAAGTGACTTACTTTTAAGGAGTAGTTGATGCAGTGGCTTCAAATACAACTACACTTTTCCTTCCTCTAACTATCTGGCAAAGCTGTAAATGCAGATGAGGAAGCAGTAAAGACATTTCTCCCTCTATTAAAACCATGGATTAATGAAGAAGGCCATAACCTGGATCAGATTTTTAGTTGTGAGGAAAAGGTCTCTATTAGAAGATCTCTAAGACCTACTTCTCAAAGAAGAGAGCATGAGCTCCAGCATCCAAAGCTACAAAGAATTTTCTTACTCCCATATTAGGTGCAACACCAGTAAATTGTGCTACATTTTTCTTAAGACTTCTTGGGGCACCTGGTTCAGTTGGTTAAGCGACTGACTTTAGCTCAATCAGTTGATTTAGCTCAGCTCAATCAAGACCACAACTCATGATCTTGTGGTCCATGAGTTTGAGCCCTGTGTGGGGCTCTGTGCTGACAGCTCAGAGCCTGAAGCCTGCTTCAGATTCTGTGTCTCCCTCTCTCTCTGCCCCTCCCATGCTTGCATTCTGTCTCTCTCAAAAATAAACATAAAAAAAAAAAAAAGACTTCTATTAGGACTACTTGGTTACTAAGCTCCTTAGTTCTAAGTGTTCTGTCCCAACTCTATTTCTCACATCAGCTCTGTTGTTCTTGGTGCCTGATTTTGCACAACATGAGGTGATTTTAAATTGTTGAGGTTTTAGTTTTGTTCTGTTTTTGTTTGCTTGTATTTTCCAGGTTCACCTATAAGGCGTGCAGGCAGAAACATCCGTATTCCTCACACAACCATCGGGTCTAATGCAACCTGTTTATCACAGTGTAGCCCACTTGAGATGTGATTCTTTTTTAACCCAGTCAGCCAATAGACATGAAGTACCTGCCATCAAGGAAGTTAAGATGTTTGATTTAAATATTAAAAAGTTTAAATCATTTGTGGTAGAAGGAGTATCTGCAGTGAAGAGAGAGGGGGCATAGGCAAATTCCTGAAGCACATTCAGGCAATGACGGTGACCACACCCAGGCCCCATTGTCTCATTTACAAGGCACATCAACGCACATATATCACCAGAACTCCTGATATTCTTCCACACAACCTGCTCCACCAACTGCCTTCCCCATCTCTGTAAACAGTAATTCCACCTTCTCAGGTGTTCAGACTAACAACCTTATGGCCTCTCTTTCTCAAACCACATGTCCCATTTGTTAAAAAATGCTGATGTCTCCTGGGGGCGCCTGGGTGGCTCAATCTGTTAAGCATCGGACTCTTGATTTCCTCTCATATCTAGATCTTAAGTTTCGTGAGATAGAGACCCACATCGGGCTCTGCGCTAAAAGCACAGAGCCTGCTTAGAATTCTCTCTCTGCCCCTCCCCCACTGTCGCTCTCTCAAAATAAATAAGTGAATATAAATTGTAAATAAAAAGAAATGCTGATGCCTCTTATTTTTCCAAACATGTACAGAACCTGACCGTTTCTCCTCACTTCTCCACTGCTACCACCCTGGCACACGCCACCATTATCTTTTAGCCAAATTACTGCAATAGCTTTCTATTTGCTTCTGTCTTTGTTCCCTCCACACTAGTTTCAGTAAAATGAAATCCTTTTTATTGGAAAGCCAGATCACATTATTCCTCTGTTCAAAACTCCACAGTGTCTGCCAACCTCACTCAGAGCAAAAGCCAGTTGTTTTTTTTAATGTTTATTTTTGAAAGAGAGAGAGAGACAGTGAGCAGGGGGAGGGCAGAGAGAGAGGGAGACAGACAGTCTGAAGCAGGGTCTGCACAGACAGCAGAGAGCCCAATGTGGGGATCGAACTCACGAACTGTGAGATCATGAACTGTGAGATCACGACCTGAGCTGAAGTTGACTGCTTAACCAACTGAGCCACTCAGGCGCCCCAGGCCAGTTTTTATAATGGCCTACAACACGCTAGGTGCTATGGTGCCACCCACCTCTGAGCTGTTCACTTCTCTCCACACCCCCCTCCCACCACTCTGGCCTTGCTGCTCCTCTGGTCTCTCAGGCTTTGCTTCCAACTCCTCTGACTTTTGCACTTACTGTTCCCTTTGTTTAGAACGGTCCTTTCCTGAGTAATCAGGCTCACTTGCCCCCTCACATCCCTTAGGTTTTTGCTCAAATGTCATCATCGCAGAGAGGCTTTTCCTGACCACCGTATTATTCGTGCACGCGCGCGCGCACACACACACACACACACACACACACACACACACACTCCCTATTCCCCCTCCCTTACTCTTCTCCATAGCAGCCTGTGTCTTCATCTGCTAAGCTGTGTATTTTACCTATTTTGTGTGCCTGTCTTGTCCATTAGGAAAAGAAGCCTGGTGCTGTCTGCTGTATCCCCAGTACCTAGAAGAACTTCTGGCACAGGGAATGCTACTGAGCTCAATAACTACTTACTGAATGAATGAATCAGGTTCACAACATGAAGTGATGAAGGAAGTGATAGATTATGACTCCAGGTTCCGGCCTTCATCATCACAAATTCAAAGAATACTTAGAAGAAGGTGAAGCAGTACATGGAAGTTTATTTTTTTTGTTTTGTTTTTGTTTTTTATTATTTTTTAATATGAAATTTATTGTCAAATTGGTTTCCATACAACACCCAGTGCTCATCCCAACAGGTGCCCTCCTCAATACCCATCACCCATCCTCCCCTCCCTCCCACCCCCCATCAACCCTCAGTTTGTTCTCAGTTTTTTTAAGAGTCTCTTATGCTTTGGCTCTCTCCCTCTCTAACCTCTTTTTTTTTTTTTTCTTCCCCTCCCTCATGGACTTCTGTTAAGTTTACTTTATTTTAATGCAGGCATATGGCTAGGCTGTGAAAACTTATTTAAGAGATTCACTGAGCCGCTTCCTCAGATCAAGGACACTTGGAATTAAAGGGCTTTGAGTGGCTCGACTTGTCAGACCCCCTGGTGACTCACAAGATTGTTCTTCCATGATGTGACAAGACATTTGAGCACACCCAAACTGAAACTGCAGGGAGAGAAAACTGGAGCACTATGGATATGACCAACGAAATACAAGTGTTGTGACTCAAACTGGACATGTGAACCAAGCAAATGGAAACTGCATTCATTTTCCACAGCTGACCAACCCCCACACTCAATGGAATCACTGAACTTAAAAATGAGAAAATCTTACCAATCAATCTCAAAAGAAATTCACACTTTTGTCTTAAAGAAGGAATCACACTTCGAGTATCTGGGGTTACCTCTGAGGTGCGTCCTTCGGGGACAGGCCTGAATTATCAAGCATTTGTCCCACTGGCATGGCTCATATTTTCATGAACAAAGTGCAAGAGCTGAGGGCAAAATTTAACCAACAAAAAGTCAATATTTAGGACAGTCTAAAGATGAATTTACAAGCTTAAAGTTATCTGAAAACTTCTGACAATGTGCTCAATTCTGGAATGTATTTACCATCCCTGATGCTGTAAAACATATTTATTTTCATGAATGAAAGGCCAAAATGAACAGTGGAGCTTTACATGTGTGATGTAACCCTGGCATCAGGACAAACTGAAATATGCCTGACTATACACTCCCCACAGCTGTAGAGTATGGTTGTTCCTTAAATGCACTTTCCTATCAATACATCAAGGCCGCTATACGGCTAGCTCCAGGCATGTAACTTTGCACTTTGGGGATTAACAAGTTTATTAAGTTAGTTTTCAAAATGATTTTGAATTAATTCTGAAATCTTAATTTCATAAATCTGTTTTATATCATTATCAAGAATTTTTTTTAAAAGAGTTTAAACTTCACATGAGCCCACACAGAGGTGGATTTCAAATTATATACAGGTTTTCCCTGCTATCCAAAAGTTCACTTTTATCAAAGAACGACCTTAGTTCTTGCTCTCCTCAAATGAAAGAAAATTCGAAGCGGATTTTTCACCCTATGAAAAGGTAATTGTTTCTTCACTTTTCAGGATTTCCACTTACAAAAATTTTCATGGGAATCCTCTACTTTTGGATAGCGGGGAAACCTGTAATTCATTAACTTTAAAAGCACAGGTGCTGGGGCACCAGGGTAGCTCAGTTGGTTGAGCGTCTGACTTGGGCTCAGGTCACGATCTCACAGTTTGTGAGTTCGAGCCCCGCATCAGATTCACTGCTGTCAGCCTGTCAGTGCAGAGCTGGCTTGGATCCTCTGTCCCCCTCTCTCTGCCCCTCCTCCGCTTGCCTGCTCCCAAAAATTAATAAATAAATGGTAAAAAATAAAATAAAAGTACAGGTGCTTATTTTCCAATAAAGACAAGGTAATGAAATATAAAGAAAGACTGAGAAACTGTCACAGCCTGGAGGAGTTGACTAAGAAGACATGACGGCTAAATGCAATGTGGGATCCTGGACTGGATCCTTGAATAGAAAAAAACAACAGTAATGGAAAAACTGGGAAAACCCGAATAAAGGCTGTAATTTAGTTAACAATATTGTACCAATGTTAATTTCTTAGTGTTGATAACTGCACCACGGTTAAAATGTTAACATAGAGGAAGATGGATGAAGGGAATACAGGAACATTCTGTTCTCTTTGCAATTCTATAAATCTAAAATTCTTTCCAAATAAAATTTTAAAAGAGAGTGCTAATTCTAGACATACAACAAAAACTGTAGCCATTTAAGGATGATAAACAAGAAGGCAAATGCCACGAAGTTGGCTTCATTTAGCTATTAATACAGGATTGAAAAAAGTTACAAAAATCTGGAAATTCAGCCCTTCTCAATATGCAAATTGTCAAAAATAGACACACTGAAACAAAAAAAAATCTTCCATTGATCTATTACAACAAAATATAAATGCCCCAAAACGAATAAAGGGAAGTCACCTCAACATAGTAACAGTGATCACATTTACACAGACTCAAAGTGATGTGCAGAGGGGCACTTGGGTGGCTCAGTCGGTTAAAAGCATCAGACTCTTGGTTTTGGCTCAGGTCATGATCTCACATTTTGTGAGTTCGAGCCCCAAATGAGGCTCTCTGCTGTCGGTGTGGAGCCTGCTTGGGACTCACTCTCTCCCTCTCTCTCTCTGCCTTTCCCCTGCTCGTGCTCTCTCTCTCTTTCAAAATACATAAATAAACTGTAAAAAAAAAAAGAATAAACCATTATTTCAACCAATACTGGGTATGAAGGACATTCTAAATTTTAAAGGGACTTAAAAGCACATAGTGGTTGTTTCTATATGCCTGACTTACATATGATTGTTTTACTCTTTAAATGTTTCTCTACAATGAGCACATAAAGACTTTATAATCTGAACAATAAGAACACATTTCCAGGGGTGCCTGGGGGGCTCAGTTAAGAGTCCAACTCTTGATTTCAGCTCAGGTCATGATCGCACAGTTTGTGAGTTCAAGCCCCGCGTTGGGCTCTGTACTGACAGCAAGGAACCTGCTTGGGATTCTCTCTCTGTCTCCCTCTCTCTGCCCCACCCCTGCTCACACTGGATCTCCCTCTGTCTCAAAATAAACAACTAAACTTAAAATTTTTTTAATTAAAAAAAAAAGATACATACATTTCTGTATTAGTGCATATAATCTTGGGGTGAAATAACAGGGTGTTATTCCTGCTTCTGCAAGCTCTCACGCTCTTGCTTTACCTTTCTCCCCACCAATCTCCACTGGTTTGGATTCTGAACAGTTCTCCCCAAGTCTGCTCATTATCAGCCAGTCTTCCCATACCCCTCCACTCATCTTCAACCTATTTTTCCCATTCTTATAAGTTATTTTCCTAAAATTCAGGTTACAACACATCATTTCTGTCAAAACAAAACAAAAACCAAAATTCTAATGGCTCTATCTATTGTCTAAGGAAGAGGCAGTAATACTCTAAGGATGAAATGACTCACTGAAACCATAATTTTCCATTTACGCTCCAAGGATCAGTCCACGATGTACCATCATATTTAGTCCCAAAGAGACTAAACCCTTCCACAAACTTAATAGTCACCTTTAAGCTTCCTCTAAGAGTTTGTTCATGACCTTTTCATTAATAAAATTACTTTAGCTAACATTTACTGAGCACTCGTTATGTACTAGTCACAATGCCAAGACATTCACATGTAATTTTTCTTACAGTATTATCATTAACCCTGAGAGATAAGTGCTACTAAATGAGGAAAAGTCAGAGCTATTGGCTAATTTTCCCAAGATGTAAGAAACTGAAGCCCAGTCTACAAGTTCCAAAGTCCAAACTCAACACAATCTCTTTCCAATTTCTATCTTTCCATTAATCACAGAATAAATGCTACCTTCTGGTACCATCTCTAATTCTTCTTCCATGAACCCACATAACTATTTAATTTCCTTTTATACATCTTATTCCATCCTTCCTTGTGTAGGTAACAATACCTATGCCTATATTACCCAATTAGATTCAAGTGCTTTGAGGACAGGAATGGTGAAATTATTATCCTTCACAACCTGGACCCACGATAATGCCATGAGGTAGTAGTCTCAGTGTCTAGTAAAGAAGAAAATCATGTTCAGGCAAACTTAAGACTTCTACTTAATTCCTTCAGTTATACACACATACACATTTGTATGAGAGGTACAAAGAGTTTCAGAGAGTACAAAGAACACTGGTTTCGAAGCCTGGCAAACCTGTTTATAAACCCTGGCTCTACTATAAACAAACTACTATCTGACCTTGGGGCAACACACTTAACCAATGTGCTCTTAATTTCTCTCATCTGTAACATTCTGAGACTAATAATAATATGTGTAAAATACATAGCACCACATGTAGCAAAGTAAATTTAAAGCAAACTATCCAAATAACTTGATAAAGAGTTATGTGTTACTGTTACTGCTAATAAAGATGTTATTAAATTCTGGGCTTCATCTCTATACTTTTAAAAAGTATTTCTGTAGGTAGATGACATGAAACACTTAGATAACAATACTCAGGCTAGTGAGATGACTATGTGCCAAGTGTTCAGAGATGGGAATGATCAGTATAGACTAAAGAGAAAGACTTGTTTAAAGAAAGCAATGTGAGCTGGCTCATCAGGACAGGATTTGGAAAGCAGGGAGAAAAACTCAAAGGGAGAACATCATAAGTAAATGCAGTGAGGCAGGAGTAAAGATGCTTATTTGAAAAGGCCAGTATGCCTCAAGTACAATCTTGCTCAGTAGACAAAGACCACATGAATAAACTCAGGGTAGAGTCCAGAGGGAATTTGGAATCTAATGCTGGTATAAAAGATACACTGCTCAACAGGATAAAAATGGGCAAAGAGAGGCTTCACATTGCTTACAGGAAAACATCCAATAAAATAAGAATTAGGGGTTTATCTAATGAATGCATGAATGAGAGTTTGCCACAATGAACATGAAGAAACCCTAACAGATATATATCCTTTGTTTTTATTGACCATATTCACTATCTTTACCTCTAACTTCAGTGTCAGTGTGCCTATCCTACCCTGTCTTTCAGCACCGGGAAACATTTTTGTATGCACAGAGAAATAATAACTTAGAGAACTACCGTATTCATTCACACAGGACTGTGGGTGTCGATAAAACACAGAAGACACAGTGCTGAGGGTTCCTTACAACTGAAGAATGTTATCTGATTCTAAAGACCATCAGGGCCAAGAAAACTAGTTTATTATTAATATTACAAAGAACAAACAAAATTAAGCACATTCTGTTGAGGGAAAAACAAAAACCATAATGTTAGAGCAATGCCAAATTAGTTAATGAACTATGATGCTGATATGCACAATGGTTTGAATTCTTACTGCTCTGTGACTCCAGGGGACGAACCAGACAACATACACAGAACATAATACTTTTTCGTAATGGACTCACATCTTCAAGACTCCCATTGCTCGAATGAAATTCACTCAGTTGCAATTTTACACAATCACCCACTATGAAATGATATAAGCACCCAGCATCCTGAGTTTACATATGTATTTTTCAAATCAGTGTGCACCTGTTCAATCAGAACTGGAAAAAAAAAGAAAAACCTAGTTGACAAGCATTAATAAAAACAAAATGTAGCCCACTCGTCTCCATATTGACTACATTGACAATAAGGAATAATACCTCTACCTCTAATTCATCAACATTTTATGTCCTAGAAATAAACTTTGGTTAATTCTGATCAAAGTTATCTGTATCAATTATAGCTTACACAAAATGGAGAAAGCCCTTGTGAGAATTACAGTGTCACTGGTGAAAATATAGAAAATTAAAAATTAAGCATGTTGAATGGAATTATTTTAACATAATATTTAATGTGGCATAAAGTATGTTTTTCTTTTTATTTCCCATTTTCATTTACGTGTCACAAGAAAGGCCAGAGGCTTTGAATTTGCCCATAATTCTCAGCAGATGGGGAAGGCCACTTTCAGCATGTGGCCTACTAGCCAGTGCTCACAAATTGCATTTTTTTCAACTGGCCAACAGGCCACTCATCAACCTTAACAGGAATTTGGGAAACCTAAAAAATAGAGGAGAAAAAAAAAAAACCCTAAGACCTGTGTTCTGATTCCAGATTATTTGTTTACTAAATAATCTTAGATCTTTGACCTCTATCAATTGGTTTTCTCATCTGTAAACAGGACAGTTATATCTAACACAGGATAGTTCACGGTGGTTCCAGATTTTCTTCTTTGAGGGAAACAGAAGCAAGGTGCATGAAGATGCCCCTGTACAGCACTGCACTTAAGATTATGAAAATATTAACTGTCCCATCAAGAATAGGGCCTTGACAATGAGAAAGAATGAAATATGGCCCTTTGTAGCAACATGGATGGAACTGGAGAGTGTTATGCTAAGTGAAATAAGCCATACAGAGAAAGACAGATACCATATGGTTTCACTCTTATGTGGATCCTGAGAAACTTAACAGAAACCCATGGAAGGAAAAAAGAAAGAGGTTAGAGTGGGAGAGAGCCAAAGCATCAGAGACTCTTAAAAACTGAGAACAAACTGAGGGTTGATGGGGGGGGGGGAGGGGGGGGGGGGTGACGGGTATTGAGGAGGGCACCTTTCGGGATGAGCACTGGGTGTTGTATGGAAATCAATTTGACAATAAACTTCATATATTGAAAAAAAAAAAAAGAATAGGGCCTTGATGGAGATACTGAGAAAATTAAATATACCCTAGGCCCCTCCCTGATGCCAGCACTGCTTGCTGTGATAAAATATAATAAATGGAAAAGGGATGTGGAAGATACAAAGACAATAAAAAATGAACGTCCACAGTGCAGATGGATACGAGGTATCTCCTTTTTTAGATTAATTCAATAGAAAAAGTCTGGCCTTCTAGATTCTTGGGAAGATTAAATCTTATCAGAATTCAATTCAACAATGAACACCTATTATGTGCAATCTACTGTACTAAAAGACCCTCACCTTCAACTAATATGTAAAAAGCACAAAATAATTCCCACACTAAAAATATAAAAATATCTTGAGAGAGACTACAGAACCTCCATTATCCTGAGCCTCCATTTAAGGTCACAATCATCTTTTCAGCCAGACCTCACACTACTGATAAACGCATACTCCAAGGATCCGAAACCACTTCTGCGAAACACACTGTGCCTTGTATCCTTCTGTGCTTTTGCTAATGTCATTCCTACAGGTCAGAGTCCCCTTACCTATGTCCCACTGAAGTTCTTACTCATCCTCAAGACCAAATTCCATTCTGTTTGCTTCACACGGCCTTTCCCATGACTGACCAGTCGGTATTAGGGAGATTAGGGAGGTGATTTTATTTTATTTTTTAAAATTTATTTATTTAATTTTGAGAGAGAGAGAGAGAGACAGAGACAGTGTGAGCAGGGGAGGGGCAGAGAGAGAGGGGGAACAGAGGATCTGGAGCAGGCTCTGCGCTGACAGCACAGAGCCCAATGTGGGGCTTGAACTCATGAACCGTGAGATCATGACCTGAGCCAAAGGCAGATGCTTAACCAAGTGAACCACCCAGGCACCCTGAGAGGTGATTTAAAAAAAAAAAAAAAAAAAAGAGGTGGGGGGTATGCCTGGATGGCTCAGTCGGTTGAGTATCCAACTCTTGGTTTTGGCTCAGGTCATGATCCCAGAGTCATGGGATTGAGCCCCAGGTCAGGCTCTGTGCTTCTTAAGATTTTCTCTCTTCCTGCTGCCCCTCTCCCCAAATCACATGTTCTCTCTCAAAAATAAAAATTTTAATTAAAATGAAATAAAATAAAAATTTATTTAAATAAATTAAATAAAATAAAATGATACCAAGGAACATAGAGGAAGAAGGGAATGAAAAATTTGTACCAGAGGAGCTATAATATAAATATTAGACTAAGGATTTACAGAATCTTCTAGGAAACCATCATCCCATGCTACACAGAAAATTAGTAAGTCTATCAAAGTCCAACAGGAAGGATCCAAGAGGCAAGAAAAAGATTATGGGATACTGGGGCAACTGGCTGCCTCGGTCAGTAGAGCATGTGACTCTTGATCCCAGGGTCCTGAGTTTGAGTTCCACATAGGGCAGAGACCGTACTTTAAAAAAAAAAAAAAAAAAAAAGATTGCAGGATGCAAAATGTTTAGCAGCAGAAATCTGAGAAATGTATTCCTCCAGGAGGAGACTATGAAGCATATGCAAAGTTTACAACTGGTTACACAAATGGCATCAAAGAACAGAATTTAGTTTTTTACAGTTTAAGACACTTAACTACTCTACCAGTGGGTACCTTATTAAGTCTGGAAAAATGCTTTTGCTCAGAAACTGGCCTATCTCATCCAAAGGGCCCTGAATTAATTATAAAGAGGTATAAGAAATGATGTCAACTGATACTATAATGCCTCATTCATTCAATAATAAACATTGACCATCTCTTAATTGCCCAGCCTGGTGTAACACTGGGGATACAGCAACCAACCAAACGGACAAATCCCTGTGCTTGTGGAGCTTATGGAGGGAAAAACCCAACATGACAGGGTTGGGGTAGAAGGGCTATTTCAGAACTGAGGGAACAAGCCTGACAGATCTGAGGGTACAGCCAGGGAGAGAGAAGAGCAAGCCCTGACATGGAAAGATCTCGACATGTCTGAAAACACAGTGAATTCAGCTAGAACACAATGAATGGAAACTGGTAGGAGGGGAGGTGAAGAGGTAGGCAGAGCCAGATCAAGGCAGAAAGGAAGTCTGGATATCCCACTGAAGTGTGATGGAAGTCACTGGAGGGCTCTAGGTACAGGGGAGATGGGTTGAGTTAGTTTTTGATAACACAGACTGATGTGTGGAAAAAGGACTTAGAGTACCTAAGCACAAGATGATGTTGACTTAGACGAGGGTGGTGGCAGCAAAGTTAGCACATGCCAGACATATGTAAAGAAAGACTAGAGGCAGTCCTAGGAGAGAATTTGGGAGGGGGAAGGAAGTATCACATACATGACCTCTAATGTCAATATAACACGTGCACAAGGTGGGTCACGCACAAACTTGACTGTTGGCACTTCTTCAGTGCTCTCCTCCCTCGCTGGGTCCATGAGAGCAGAAGCTGTTTTATTGTTTACTATAAAGGCCAGCATAATGCTTGGACCACCAACAGGTACTCTGCAAAGACTTTTTTCAGTAAGTCTTGTGACTGTGGGGCGTCTGGGTGGTTCGGTCGGTTAAGCGTCCGACTTCGGCTCAGGTCATGATCTCGCGGTCCGGGAGTTCGAGCCCTGCGTCCAGCTCTGTGCTGACAGCTCAGAGCCTGGAGCCTGCTTAGGATTCTGTGTCTCTGTCTCTCTCTGCCCCTCTCCTATTCATGCTCTGTCTCTCTCTGTGTCAAAAATAAATACATATTTTATTTTATTTTTTTTTTTTTAAATTTTTTTTTTTTCAACGTTTATTTATTTTTGGGACAGAGAGAGACAGCATGAACGGGGGAGGGGCAGAGAGAGAGGGAGACACAGAATCAGAAACAGGCTCCAGGCTCTGAGCCATCAGCCCAGGGCCTGACGCGGGGCTCGAACTCACGGACCGCGAGATCGTGACCTGGCTGAAGTCGGACGCTTAACCGACTGCGCCACCCAGGCGCCCCAAAAATAAATACATATTTTAAAAAATGACTTTTAAATAAATCGTGTGACTTCAAATGCAAGTAAGAAAGTACACCCTCACAGATATCACCAAGATTTAGTAGGATGAGACTCAACATTGAACTGTGAACACAGAAGCCCAATAGGTGAATAAGTGAGGGAGTCCAAAAAGAACCCTAAACTGTTTCAAACCAATTTACTCAGTGTCTTCTATATTAGACAGGTGCAGTATGCTGAGAACACATAAGACTCCTCCTCTCCTATCATCCAGGGCAGAGTTTATGACCTGGTCACCCAGACAAGGTACATGCCCTCCACAATGGCAGAGAACCAGAGGAATGAAGCACGGCAAGAAACATGTTAGCATCCTCATTTTTAGAAAGGGGAATGAAGAGAATGCTACAAACTTTGCAACTGAGCATAACTTCAACTCCGAGTAAAGTTCTAGAGCAGATTAACAAAGGAGGGTTTGTGGGCTCTGAGAATAAGAAGAGGTAAATAACAGTAAGAGCAGCCCACATACCTGAGCAAGCCATCCCTAGCTAATGCCATGTCCTTGTGTGCGATTAGGAGTAGAGACTGGGAAACATGATATAGCTGAATTTTACTAAAATGTATTGATCCCATCTCTAATACTATCTCTGAAGATAAGATGGGGGTAAATGGACTCACATAAGGATCAAGTATATTTGGAATGACTCAAATAGTCTTGAGAAAAGAACGGACCAACTAAAGAGAGGTCCTGAAAAGAAATGAAATATATTTTTACCAATATATAAATGATAAATAATATCAAGGCCTAAAGATAATGACACAGTGTTTTCCAAAGGAAACAGTTCAGCCAGACCACAGTACAGTGAACCCCACAATCCACAAGCCCTTCCCCAAAACAATATAAGGACATAATTGGTTTGCTGACCCAATCATCACATAATAAAAACAAAAGAAATAAAGTAAATAAATAAAAAATAGGGGTGCCTGGGTGGCTCAGCCGGTTGAGCACCCAATTCTTGATTTCAGTTCAGGTCTGATCCCAGGGTCATGGGATCAAGCCCTGCATCAGGCTCTGTGTTGAGCATGAAGCCTATTTGGGATTCTCTCTCTCTTTCTCTCTCTCTCTTCCTCTCTCTCTCTCTCTCTCCTCCACTCACATACCCTCTCTCTCTAAAATAAAAATTTTTTAAGTAAAATAAATAATAGAAATTCAAAATAAAATAAAAACTTAAGAAAGGAATAACAAATACACTGGATAATAGTGTCAGAATTCCAAAAATTCAAGAAAGTCTACAAAATTGGGCAAAAATCAACAGTTCTAAATTTCCCAGGGAAATTCAAGTTTTGTCTTCATGTTTTAAAAATCCAACATTACAAAAACATCAGGACAGGAAAAAAGATGACTTAGGGCTTTTGGTAGACTGCAAGGTAATGTAAGTGAAGTTTTTAGAAAGGCTAATTCCACCTTAGGCAACATGAAGAATCCAGAAGGACTGACTTCATCTAGTTTAGCAAGCTCCTTTCTGTGCACCACACTTCAATGAAACTGTTAAACTAGAACTCATATAGATGAAAGAGACTTGTAAAGTACTTCCAGTAAATGCTGACTTACTGAATACATGCATTTAACTCTGCTCCCTTCCAAAACACCACTAAAATGACAGTAAAGGGATTTAAATATCTGGAGCTTGGGAGCAGGTAGGAGAGAGATAATTGACCTAGAAGTCTCCAAAAGGCTGAATTCTGAGTCAACGGTGGGAAAAGCCAGGAAGCATACCAATTTATGGCACAAAAGTCCCCCAAACCTCAGGAATTAGTGGCATATCTCTGGAACTGGAGAGGACAGTGGGATCAAATGGGAAAATTGAATGAAAGGACGCTTAAGAGCAGATATACGCTGTGTGCAACTGAGAAGCTAACTGCCTCATCTTCCCAGAAGGGTTGCAGGCAGGGCCACACAGGAAAACAGAAAACCTAAGTAGAAGTTTACATATTTAAATACTGAGACCAACTCCCACCCAATTCTTTTCCCCATTAGGTCCCAGAACTCTGGCAGCCAGACTAATAACACCTTCCTGTCTCAGGAAATGAAGACAGGAAGAGACTTCTTTGGAAAAACCTGACCAGTCCAAAAGAAGTGACACTGGGCATTTCCCAAGGAAACAGACCACTCTACAGTGAAGCCCAGTCAACCATTCCCAAATGAATACAGTATTTTCAAACAATATTTTACAGCACTGTACTTAAATAATGAACAGATAGCTAAGATTACCAGACATTTAAGAAAAGCTTTAACATGAATGCGGAGACCAACATAACAAAGTAAGTTGTAAGAAAGAGATGGTGCAGATAGAAAAGTGAATTTAAAAGAAATTCACATGTATTTGCACAGAGATATACGAACAGAAGATGCAGTTTGATCTTGCAGTTTGAGAGTTCAAGCCCCGTGTCAGGCTCTGTGCTGACAGCTCAGAGCCTGGAGCCTGCTTCGGATTCAGCCTCTCACTCTCTCGCTGCCCCTCCCCCACTTGCAGTCTGTCTTTCCCTCTCTCAAAAAATAAACATTAAAAAAAAATTTTTTTTAAGAGTAAAATACCGTTGGAAATTAAGAACTCAGAGCAGAAATAAAAATGCAATGGAAATACTGAAAGATAAATTGAGAAAATCTACCAGAATGTGGTATAGAAGACAAGGAGTTCAGAAATGAAAGAAAAAAATTAGAAAATTAAGGAACGGGGAAACAGATGGGAAGGAATCAAAGAAAATTCAGGAAAAATTTTCCCAACTGCAAAATACAAATTTCCAGACTGAAAGACCTCGTGGTGTTCAGCATAATGGATGAAAACAGATCTTTCCTCAAAAGACACATCACTGAAAAATGTCAGAACATGGAAGATTCTTAAAGATTCCAGAGAGAATTCAACAAGTTTAATACTAAAAAATCAAGAATCAGAAAGGCAACAGTCAACAGCCACCCTAAAGACAAAGACAACAAAAGAACAAAACATCTTAAATTCTGAGGGAAAATAATTTCCAATCCAGAATTCTACATCCAACCAAATATAAAATAGGTATCAGGTAAGAAAAAATATGCAAAGTATCAAAAAAATTACCACAAGCATCCTTTCTCAGGAGGCTATAGAGGGGAGTATTTTACCAAATCAATGGAATAAACCAACCCAGAAAAGACCACAACAGGAACACTGATGAAAAGAACCATAGGCTTAAACACACAGAGAACTATACCATATTCACAGATATGAAAACTCACTATTGACAATTCTTCCTTAATTGATCTACGGTTGTTTTTATTAATTTTTTTAACATTTATTCATTTTTGACAGAGAATGAGTGGGCAAGGGGCAGGAGAGGGAGACACAGAATCTGAAGCAGGCTCCAGGCTCTGAGCTGTCAGCACAGAGCCGATGCAGGGCTCAAACTCAGAGACCCACGAGATCATGACCTGAGCTGAAGTCGGATGCTTAACCAACTGAGCCACCCAGGAGCCCCAACTGATCTACAGTTTTAACACAAGCTAAATCAAAATCCCAGCAAGAGATTTTTTGTAGATACTGACAAACTGGTTCTAAAACATATAAAGGAAGGAGGTGCCTGGATGGCTCAGTTGGCTAAGCATCCAACTCTTGATTTTGGCTCAGGTCATGGTCTCATGGTCGTGAGATCAAGCCCTATGCTGGGCTGGGTATGCAGCTTACGTAAGATTCTCTCTCCCTCTCCTTCTGCCCCTCTCCCACTTGCACTGTCTCTCAAAAAATAAAAATAAAACAAAATGTATAAGGAAAGATAAAAGAACTATAACAGCCAAAAGAGTTCTTTAAAAAGAAGGAAAAGGTTGATGGAATCCCACTATCTGATTTCAATATATAGTAAAAAGCTACCATAAAACAGATGAATGAAACAGAATACAAAGTTCAGAAATAGACCACATGTATATGGTTGATACCTGAGAAAGGTACAAAGGCAATTCAGTGGAAAAGTATAGCATTTCTTTTTCTTCCTTTCTTTTTTTTAATTTGAGAGAGAATGTGTGCACATGCAGGGCAGGGGGAAGGGCAGAGAGAATGTTCAGCCTTAGCATGGAGCCCGAACAGTGCTCGATCTCACCACCTTGAGATCATGACCCAACCTGAAATTGAGAGTCGGATGCTTAACCAACTGAGCCACCCAGATGCCCCAAAAGCATAGCATTATCAACAAATTATACTGGAATAATGAGATACCCATATACAAAAATGCAAACAAACAAAAAACCCACCCTATACCTCAAACCCTCCACAAAAGTGAACTCAAATGGATCACAAACCTTACGGTCACACATAAAAATAGAAAATTGTAGGGCAGTATGTTATCTAGTTGCTTGGCTAGGGAAGAGATCAGAGGGTCTACCTACTCCTAACACACACTGTCAACCAATTCTTTTGTTTTCAGCCTCTTTTCTCACCCATGCCCTTAGTGATCCTCCGCCTTAGATTCCTGGTGATCTGGATCTGTTTATGCCATGCCAAGGAGTTTGGAGCAGAGGTAGGTAAGTGCATTTGAATCCACCACGTTGACCAGATTCTCTGGTCTCATTCCAAGCATACATATGTTCTGAACTTCGGAGACCTTGTAGTCTGAAAGCAAAAATGTTTTCTTCCTCCAATTTACTTCACCTTCTTCTCTCCTTTCCTTCATTTACCTTACACAGATTCATGAAAGAAAAAAAGCCACATAAACATTTTTTTTAATTGTTTAAATAAATTTATTATTTTTTTTTAATTTTTTTTTCAAAGTTTATTTATTTTTGGGACAGAGAGAGACAGAGCATGAACGGGGGAGGGGCAGAGAGAGGGAGACACAGAATGGGAAACAGGCTCCAGGCTCTGAGCCATCAGCCCAGAGCCCGACGCGGGGCTCGAACTCACGGACCGCGAGATCGTGACCTGGCTGAAGTCGGACGCTTAACCGACTGCGCCACCCAGGCGCCCCTAAATAAATTTTTTAAAAGTACGTGGGATCAAGGTAACTGGGAATCCAACACACAATAGACTAAGGCAATCCCTAGTATGACATGAAGGGAAATCTCCAATTAAGACCTTTGCAGCAGGCCTGATAAGTAGCCAGCCTAGATTGGAGCTATGGTAGAGAGATCTAGAGGGGAAACTGCAATTGAAAAGAGTATCTGAAGTATCTGAGCTGACTCAAAGAAATTCACACAACTAGGCAAAAATTTAGAGGTGGATCAGTCGTTAAGTACATAGAAAACCAGATAAACAGCAAAACAAGCCAATTATCTCCAAGAGCAACAAAAGCTTATGTAAGATTGATGAAATATTACATGACTCAGCTGTGAAGAGCACTTAGGTAGTCATAATGTAAAGACTGAACACTGATCCAAACAAAATTATGATATGTCTACACAGAAGGGTAATGGGGACAAGAAGAATGCACATGGCATGGGGCAAAGAATGGTGTTGCCAAGACAGCTCAATTTTCACTGTCCATAACAAAGGCCAAAATTCATGCCAAAACCCAAAGAACCAGGAGGCAGCAATATAAGCATATTAGATATACAGAGTGAAAAGCAAAAAGATTTTGTTCAAAGATTTGAAAGTGATGGCCTCAGGGCAAGAGAAAATGGGGGAGAGACTTAAAAAAAATCATGTTAGAACTGACTCTTTAAAAATATATGCATATATAGCTTTGATAGGAATGGAAAATAAATTTTAAAAATCAAAGCATAAGAGGGGAAAAGAGGCGGAGCCCAGAATAGTACAGGATCTGGAATCATGACCTTTAGAAGTGGTTTTATAAATTAAGGATTTTTTAAGTTTCAAATACACACACACAAACTTGGCACACATTGAAGGCTGATCTCATTTGTTCTATCTTCAGTTCAGTTATTCTATCTGGCTGAAAGGTGCCGAATCAGAACCAACAGTAAAGTTACATGGACATATAAGGGCTCAGGCGTGCACAAATGAAGACACTTCTACTAACTGCCTAAAAGCAGAATTAACTATCTCAGGAAGCAGTGAGTTCTCTGATGGAGGTAGTTAAGCAGAGCCTGAATGACGTCCACTTAGTGGATATGACCCCTTGGTGGGATGGGCTGCAGACCTCAAGTGCCTGCCAGTTGTGGGATTCTGTAAAAGGATTCCATGTAATAATCTCCGTTGAATTAGTACCATTCTACAGTAGGGCTAGAAACTCCGGTAGGTGAATAAGCGTAGGCACTTAGCACATGGGTGTCTCTTCCTTCTGTACCACCTCTGCCTTTTAGCTTTGACTTTTCATTTCAAAAGTCTTAAATATATTTACATTTGGTTACGAATCACATATTTTCAGAAGCAGATGAGGTGTAAATACCTACAAAGTAGAAGAGAAAATGCCCATCTGAGTGGAGAAAATGGGAAGAAAAAAAGATGGTCTGATGTAGTGATAAGAGACAAGAGAAGAATACACTGGGGGCCCCGTGGTTCGGTGGCCATGGGACATTAAACAGGTTACGGTACCCAGTCGGGTATGAGTCTCTGGGTGGGACCACACCTCCAGTATGAGGCAAGAGTACCTGGGCTTCCTGGCAGGGCAGAAGGACAGAAACCTGGGACTTCAGTCAATACACGTGAATGAGCAGCAAAAGAGCCACCAGAGGTTAGTGAACAACAGAAAAAACACCTTTGATTTGCTCTGTTGTAAATACAATTACTTGCGCTACCAAAGAACAAAAATCACACCTTAGCTTAAATGCTGGTCATTTCAATGAAATCACACCTTAGCTTAAATGCTGGTCATTTCAATGCCAGAATAAAAATATTAAACATACCATAGGTACCATCTTTTCTATGGGACCTGCTTCAAGAGTCAGTGTGCCTTGTCTACAGGCTTCAGGGAAGCTTTATTTTCTAGTGAAGTACAGTATTTTTCCTCTCACTGTGTAATAAGATACTATCATGCCTACAGACACAATAAATTTATCCCAAAGTTTACTGAACTCCACCCTTACTAGTTAAGAATAGACACAGATCATACTTCAAAAATAATGTCTATGTTCCTTTGGGGCCCTTCGTATTACTAGCTCTTATTTTTATTTTTTTCAACGTTTATTTATTTTTGGGACAGAGAGAGACAGAGCATGAACGGGGGAGGGGCAGAGAGAGAGAGGGAGACACAGAATCAGAAACAGGCTCCAGGCTCTGAGCCATCAGCCCAGAGCCCAACGCGGGGCTCGAACTCACGGACCGCAAGATCGTGACCTGGCTGAAGTCGGACGCTTAACCGACTGCGCCACCCAGGCGCCCCACTAGCTCTTATTTTTAAAAACTAGTTTAGAATCTACCAGAAATTATCTGTGCTTTACACACTGCAAACGAGTGTAACTTTTGGCTTAGAAATAGAGAGTGGGGCGCCTAACTTTGGCTTCACAATACGGGAGTTCAAACCCCGCATTGGGCTCCGTGCTAATAGCTCAGAGCCTGAAGTCTGCTTCGGATTCTGTGTCTCCTCTCTCTCTGACCCTCCCCTGCTCACGCTCTGTCTCCCCTCTCTCTCTCAAAAAATAAACAAACATTAAAAATTTTTTGAAAGAAAGTTTAAAGAAAAAAGAAAGAAAGAAAGAAAGAAAGAAAGAAAGAAAGGAAAGAAAGAAAAAAAAAAAGAAAAAAAAAAAAAAAAAAAAAGAAAAAAAAAAGAAAAAAAAAGAAAAAAAGAAGAAAGAAAAAGAAGAAAGAAAGAAAGAAAGATGCACATATACTCCACCACTGTGGAAGCCCCTACACCCCTCTGTAGACTGCATACTTCAAGAAGAAAAGTCTCATTCTTGGTTAAAGCCGTACTTAGTAGCCTGAGCAGCACCCTTGCCAGTCAACATTAAACTAAACCAAGAATGTGACTGGCGTGGAATTTCTTTTTTTTACCAACATTCTTGATGCTTTTACTTTTTCTTTTCAGTGCTTTCTCACTGTCCCCGGAGTTTCCTTGTTCCTATGCTGCAGTCACGGGCAGGGGTCATTTTTACTGTGCTAATTTCCAGCCTTCCAGTCACACTTTGAACAAAATATATAGGATGTGTAGCTCTACCCACTCTGTTCCCAGACAAGAATTGCGAAGATGGGCTAGAAGAGCTTCCATCATGCATTCTGCAATGTGAACCAGTAAAAACAAAAAAGGGAGGGGGGGAGGGAGTGGAAGGGGGGAGGCAGAAGGGAAGAGAAGCCTCCATTTCTCATAAATCTATCAACCAGTGCTGATTACCTAGCATACTTAGGTGTGTACCAGCTGGAAGGTCTCTAGTTTATGATGTGCTTTTTTTTCCCCCTGACTAGCTAATATTAATGTCCTCACCAAGACTTCATTATAATGAAGAAATACATGCTAACAAGGTTAGGTTCACAATCACTAGAATTAACTTATAACAAACATTTCAGGGGCGCCTGGGTGGCTCAGTTAGTTAAGCATCTGACTTCATCTGATCTCGCTACTCATGGGTTTGAGCCCCCACGTGGGGCTCTGTACTGACAGCTCAGAGCCTAGAGCCTGTTTCCGATTCTGCCTCCCCCGTTCCCCAAAATAAATAAATAAACATTAAAAACAAAACAAAAAAATTCAACTAATGGCATATTGTAATTTTTAGGTTCATTCCCATTTCCCTCCACCATAGGTTATATTTAATAGTAATTTTGACAGGTATCATTAGCATCCTACACTAAAATGTTAGTCTCTGAATACCCCATCCCCCCGTCACATATATTCAATAAGCACTTATTGAGGATCTATTATTTGCTTAGCCCCCATAACATCATCTCCACTTTCAATTCTTTCTCCAACAAGACAGCATTCAATCACCAGGTCCCACCTCTGGATGGCCATTTGGAGTGTTAAGTTAAAATGGTAACTGTCCCTCAGGTCTCAGCAGCAGACCCAGGGGAGAGGAGAAAACCCTCAAGCACAAATGGCTGGTCCCCTCTCTGTTGGCCCAGCTGGCCTCACAGTAGTCCAGATTCCCAAGTTATAAACTTAAAGGGTCTTTTCTTGAACTATTAACCCTTCCCTAACTTCTTGGGAGATCTCAAATACAAATCTGAGAAACAATTCACATGAAGGCTTTTATTATCACAATATACTTGAGTGACTTGAAATTTATTTACATTGTTCTGCTAATATTAAAAAAATGTTTGGTTTTGTTTTTTGTTTTTTGAGAGAGAGAGTAGAGAGCAAGCGGGGGAGGGGCAGAGAGAGAGCACCAGCCATGGAACATAGAGCCCAGTAAGTAGCAAATCAGGGGAAAGTGTTCTTCCTGCCTCTGAGCTCCCTGCTCTGTTTGCTCCTTACTACCTCAAGAGAAACGTGCCTTTCTACTTGCTCTTGGCTCACATTCTCAGACTAAACTATAAACCTTTAAAAATTATCACCACAGGGGCTTCTGGGTGGCTCAGTCAGTTGAGCGTCCAACTTTGGCTCAAGTCACGATCAAAGGTTTGTGGGTTCAAGCCCCGCATCCAGCTCTGTGCTGACAGGTTACTCAGAGCCTGGAGCCTGCTTCCGGTTCTGTGTCTCCTTCTCACCTCTGTCCCTCCCTGTTCATGCTCTCTCGAAAATAAATAAATGTTAAAAAAAATAATTTAAAAAATTATCACTACAAATAGAATTGCATTCACTTTTAAAATGAAAATATTAAAGTATTATTTGCAAACTTTCATAACTGAAATCTATTTCAACCACCAGTGTCTATCCCAAAATTTTTTTCTTGATGTACAAGTATGGTTAGTTTTAAAATATATTTAATATGCTAGACCTAGAAACTTGGTATCTTCAGAATTTTCATTCAATGCTTGATGTTTTTGGACTTGTCATGAAAATACAAAATCACATGCAAAACAGACTTGAAAAAACATCAGAGCCTAGCAAGCAAGGAATAAAACTCTTCAATATGCTGAGTTGTTAAGTACAATTTCGTTTAAAAAAAAATCCAACTTGTGCCCTGGTGGTGAAAATCTCTACCTTTGTAATTTGATCCTAATGTGCATACTAATCATTTGTGCTACAAAGTCAACTTCAACATGGCCATTTTCTTCACCCTTTCCTTTCTTAGTGCTCTCCAGAGCCTTGTTGGTACTCAGTATTAAATAATACCTGCATCAATTACATTAACCCTTTTGGAGGCCATGGATCTCCAAAGACTGACTAAATAAACATATATTCTTTATTTAAAACTACATTCTCAAGAATCTGAGTGATGGGGGTGGGGGGTGCGTCTGGGTGACTCAGTCAGTTAAGTGTCCAACCCTTGACTTTGGCTCAGGTCATGAGCTCATGTTCGTGAGTTTGAACCCCACATTGGGCTCTGCCTTAGTGCAAATTTTGCTTGGGATTCTTTCTCTCTCTCTCGCTCTCGTTCTCTCTCTGCCCCTCCCCTGCTCACACTCTCTCTCAAAATAAATAAATAAATAAATTTAAAAAAAAAAAAAGAATCTGAGTTCTGGGGAAAAGGACACCATTATAGTCACATTTAGTAAACTTACTGCCATGATAGTCCTTTCAGACTTACGATTTTAGAAGAAACTGTACAAGGGCCCAAGAGGAAATGCACAGCAGTTAAGGGTCCCTAGAGCCTGAGATTTATAACCACCACTTAACACAGACCACAGACTCTGCTCCAAACTGTCACCCCGGACCTCTAGTTTGGGGTGCATTGATTTAAAACCAACACCCTCCCCTACCCACACACACACACACACACACACACACACACACACTTTATTTTTTTTCAATATATGAAATTTATTGTTAAATTGGTTTCCATACAACACCCAGTGCTCATCCCAAAAGGTGCCCTCCTCAATACCCATCACCCACCCTCCCCCCTCCCCCCCCCCATCAACCCTCAGTTTGTTCTCAGTTTTTAAGAGTCTCTTATGCTTTGGCTCTCTCTCCCACTCTAACCTCTTTTTTTTTTCTTTTTTTTTTTTTTTGCTTCCCCTCCCCCATGGGTTTCTGTTCTCAGGATCCACATAAGAGTGAAAACATATGGTATCTGTCTTTCTCTGTATGGCTTATTTCACTTAGCATAACACTCTCCAGTTCCATCCACGTTGCTACAAAGGGCCATATTTCATTCTTTCTCATTGCCACGTAGTACTCCATTGACACACACACAACTTTAAAGCGAGGGTAAACAGTACACGCAAACTCTGACTCTAGGTGACAGAAAAGTGGTGTCTGAGGTACATTTAAATACTATTCTAATGTAGTAGTCTTCAGTCCAGCAGAGGAAAAGGAAAGTAGTGCAGTAGGAAATGTACATGCTTTGAACTCCTACAGGCTTTACTCTTGGGGGAACTTGGGCAAACTGCCTATGCTTTCGTGGCTTCAGCTTTCTAATCTGTAAAATGGGGCTAACACTGGTACCCCTCTGAGAGTTGTGAGAATAAAATGAAATTTATTATGAGAGTAGATAGGGAATAAGCAGTCATTACTCATTCCCTAGTTGTCTGCCGTCCTTTTTCATGCCTTTTCCTTCCTCTCAGAGATCACCCATCCCAAAAGCATCTCTATGTATGCACATGACTTAAAGCATTATCTGAAATCCAGTTCTGGGTCTTCCATTGCCTATGGGAAATTGCTAGCTACATGGAGGTATCAAAACTCAGTTCACACAAAATTAAATTCATCTTTCCTTCCCCCACATACTACTCTCCATCTCTACTTGGGATGCCTATCAATTATAATACCCTTCTTCCATTACATGGCATTCTAAACTGGTTTTATGAGGGCATACCCAGATAAGTCAGGAAAGTCTATCCTATTTCAATTCTATAGTATCTCTTCTGCTTCCCATTTGAGAAACACTGGTCCAAGTTAGTGAACAGCTTCCTGGGTGCCATCTGTTTCCCTTTCTCCCAATTCAAGCACAGGCAAGACTGTCAGATTAATCTTCCTTAAGTCACGCTAAAAAACCCTCCATGGCTGCCTATGTCCTTCGCCTTCAAATATTAATGCCTTCCCTACATGTAACATCTCTTCTGTCTACTCTAGCCAGGTCTCCTTTCCATGCGGACATGGGACATGCAGTAAGTTAAAGGCTTCCTTGTCTTTCTGTTCAAGGTGTTCCTTTCATTGGAATGCCCCCCCACCTTTCTACTAAAATCTATCTACTCTCCCACTCTTTCTAAATCCCATTGTTCGGGGTACCTGGGTGGCTCAGTCGGTTAAGTGTCCGACTTTGGCTCAGGTCATGATCTTGTGATTTGTGAGTTCGAGCTCCACATCAGGCTCTGTGCTGACAGCTCGGAGCCTGAAGCCTGCTTTGGATTCTGTGCCTCCCTCTCTGCCCTTTCCCTGCTCCTGCTGTTTCTCTTTCTGTCTCAAAAAATAAGCAAACATATAAATAAATAAAAATAAATAAATAAATAAATAAATAAATAAATAAAATCCCATCCTTCAAGGCTAGATCCAGGGTCATTTCAGGAAGCCCTCTCAACCAACTAGTCCATTCTTTCTTGGTTTCCCCATTCCCTAAATTCTTAAGCACCCAATTTAGCCTCTCGTTATTATTGCTGTTTATTTCACCCTTAGCACTCACCTTCCTGACACAATTTAAAATTTCTGAAAGTCAGGGTCACTTTTCCAAAACCCAAAGAGGATTCTTTTTAGGGGAGGCTTAATGGATACAAGGACATCTGCCAGATTTAGTTTCCATTAATATCATAATGTCTGAGATATTTTCACAGATTGTGCAATTTGCTATAAGCCTATGAGATAGGTTTTATTATTGTTCCCATTCTACATCTAGGAAAAGTGAGGCACCAAATGTTAAAGAATGTGGCCCAAATAACCCAGCTGGTGACAGAGCTGAGATTCAAACCCATGTCGTCTGGCTATGCAGTCCACACTCCACAATCAGTATAAGATGGTGTTCAATTCTATGGATTCTAACAGCCCTGTAGAGTAACACAACAGAAAGGATGTCTTACAAGGAAGGTAGAAGGCCACTTACACATTAAGGACGGGATCATTAAGGGCGGGATGGAAAATGAGACACATACAATAGTCTAAGTACAACTGAATTTTATACTAAAAAAGAAATTTTACACCAAAACTATTTTGCTTAAAATTAAACTCTTTTGCTATTATAAATAATGCTAAATGGAAAGATTCTTGCATATAGCATTTACTGTACATTTAGATTGCTAAATAAGGGATGTCAACTGCTTTTTATGGCTTTTAATGTATGTCATCAAACAATGTCCCAAGAGAGTCATTCCAATTTATTCAGCGAATCAATAAAGTACACTTGAGTCAAAACCACATGAGCAATTAATATTCTGTTAACTTTTACCAAAGTTGCAGGTGTAAGAGTGTCTCTGTGCTTTCAGTTAATTTGATTATCAGCAAAATTGAACACATTTACATATTAGTTTACTATTTCCTCTTCTGTAAATGAGCTATTTGTTGCATTTTTTATGAGCTCTTTATATCATAGATATTCTAAAGAATGATGTGAATCTTCAGTTTTATTATTGTTTATAAAAAAAAAGAAAGAAATTAAACAGGGGGGGAAAAGAAAGAAAAAAAGATACTCTCTTTTTTTCCTTCTCTATCCTAGCATATCCCACTCAGTATTATGACTCCTTAAGTGCATCAGGGAGGGGTGAGAAGAATAGAAAGGAAAAAGAAAATTTGGGGGAAGATACATGAGTACCAAATAGAGATAAATACACACAGAAGTGAGAGGTTAGAAGAGGCAGAAAAGAAATTGAGAGCTACAGGAAGAGGTTAAACTAACCCACAAGATTCTTTTGGGGATCACTAACTGTGAGAATATTAATTAGCTACTTAACCATGATCCCAACCTTAAATGGTCTTCTTTATCCTGAAGCTCAGAACAGGAAACAGGCAGTAGGGTGGGGGAAAGAGCTAGACGAGGACTTCCGTAGTGGCTTGAGCAGTATTACTGGGAGAACAGGAAGATAATTGTGTGACTTTCAGCTCTGAACTGTGAAAAGTCTTATAATGGAGCTATAAGCAAAATGTTAGGAAAGACTGCAGAGGTGTGACTTTATAGGCAGAAGAAAAATAGCAAAACTATGTAACAGGTACTATTGGCGGACTGTGGAGTCACCATCCCCACCCTCCGCACTGCTGTTGGCGTTCTAATTTTGTTCTGGTGTTGCCCCGCCCTCCACTGGACTCAGGGAAATCCTGGTTAGTCTAAGCCAATTACAGGGTTCTTTGCCTCTCCCTTACTAGAAATTGTCTAGGGATGAGTATGCGGCCCTCCGTAACTTCTACTAAAGGAAAACCCCTGGAAGTTGTCAGCTCAGCAAAACAAGGCAGAAAGAGCCACATGCATCTTGGAATCCTGAGGGCAAATAGGTGAGAAGTGGTCATCCTTAAAATTATTAAAAAAAAAAAAAAAAAAGCAAAGAAAAAACTCAGGTCCTTGGTGACATCATCAAGCCACTAAAGTAACCAACCCAGAAGCCACTGTACCTCTCACCTTATGTGAGATTAATCCTTTAGTGTTTTAGCTATTTAGAGTTAAGGTTTCTTTATTTCTTACAGCTGAATCACTTTAAGAAGTTCATAATGAAAAATCTTACAGGATCATTATCATCATCACATGCTACAGAAAAAAGCAAACTTTTATACCTTCACTGCTACTTCAACATCTAGAAATAACCATCTATTTTCAATTTTTATTTTTGTTTGCTATTTTATTTTACATTATACAAATGTATCCAGAAATCAAACACTTACTGTTTAACAATTTTCAGTATATATGGCAACTTTAAATATTAGACTAAAAATGGCTCTTTTTAATAAGATTTTTATTTTATTTTTTATGAGAGATAGAAAGAGAGCATGAACACAGGAGCGGCAGAGAGAGAAAGATCCAAGCAGGCTCCATGTTGTCAGTGCAGAGCCCAATGTGGGGCTCGACTCATGAACCATGAGACCATGGCCTGATCTCATGGCAACCAAGAGAGGGACACTTAAACCTACTGAGCCACCCAGGCACCCCAGACTAAAAATGGCTTTTAAGAATTTCCTTACTAAATAAGTGTCTAAATAGTTGGTTGTAGGATGTTGTAGAAAACAGCTAAAAAGAGTAATATTATTTTCACACAAAAAATAAATTCCAGTGGTTTATCAATTGTTTTTTGAGTAAATCCTATTACACAACTGATATGAAATCAAAAAGAGTCTATCAAAGGAAAAAAAAAAAACTAAGGGGTGCCTGGGTGGCTCAGTTGGTTGAGCGTCCGACTTCAGCTCAGGTCATGATCTCACAGTTCCATGACTTTGAGCCCCGCATCGGGCTTTGTGCTGACAGCTCACAGCCTGGAGCGTGCTTCAGAGTCTGTGTCTCCCTCTCTCTCTGCTCCTCTCCCCTGGCACTCTGTCTCTCTCTCTCTCTTTCAAAATTAAATAAACATTAAAAAATAAAAATAAATAAAATAAGACCCCCCACCACCACTAAGTATATTAAAAGATACTGAAAAATGCAAATTACCTTCAAAAATCACCTTTTGAAAAGAGTACCAAGTTTGATACAATGCATAAATTCAAAATTGGAGTATAATGCTATGCTATATTCCAAATACATGAGAAAACAAAAAGTACTAAAAGGGAAAAAATATTACCGTGCCAGAAACTTCAACCATTTCCAGAGTGAATTCCCACAGTAGAAATAACAATGCCTCTCTAATGACTGAAGTTTTCACCAGTCCAAACACTTTTTCTTTATAACACTATACATAAAGTCCCATCCATTTGTGCCTGCTATAAAAACGTCAGCACTGTAAATCCAACTGGTCCATTATTTGAGTGGACCAGTCTTTTCCCATCCACCTTGACCTAGGAATTTGCACCACACCTCTGTAAGTCTGCTTGCTTCACACCTGAGATATACACCTGCAACAAACAAGCCGCTTAAGAATGTTGCTGAAGATGCTGAGAACCTTCTTTGAAAGTATTTAACCCGTTAAAAAATTTTTTTGTATTGAATTTTAAAACATCAGAATTACTAAGGTAGGAGTTCATCCACATCCATCCATGGAAAGAGAACGTTTGTTTATTTGTTCAAACATTCCCTGAGCACCTATCATGTACCAGGGACCAGCCTAGCATAGAGAATTACAGCAATGAACAAAACAGACATGGTCCTGCTCTTTGTCAGCTCAGTCTAGACCAGGGGTCAGCAAACATTTTCTGTAAAAGGCCACAGGGTAAATATTTACACTTGTGGGCCAGAAAGTCTCTGTCACAACTAACTACTCAAGCTTGCCATAGCATGAAGGCAGCCACAGACAATATATAAACGAATAAACGGGATCAGGTCCAAAAAAACTTTGGGACAGGGGCGCCTGAGTGGCCAAGTTGGTTAAGTTTCTGACTCTTGGTTTTGGCTCAGGTCATGATCTTGTGGCTTTGTGGGTTCAAGTCCCACATTGGGCTCTAATGTTGACAGCACAGAGCCTGCCTGGGATTCTCTCTCTCCCTGCACCCACCCCACCCCCGCCCACTCATGCTATGCTGTCTCTGTATCTCTCAAAATAAGTAAATAAACTTAAAAAAAAACAAACAGCTTTGTGGACAATTAAAAGTCAAATTTCATACAACTTTTACTAAATAAATTTATCATGGATTGACCTTTTTATTAAATATATATTATACATATTTGCATATATGCATAATACATACACACACACTATTTTGAGCATTCTTAGCTTGCAAGCCATATAAAAACAGGTAGTTGGCCCAATTTGGTCCATGGGCTATAGTTTTGCCAATGGACCAGACAATATCAACTGTATAATTATTTATTGCTTTAAGCACTCAAAGGGAAAATACATAAGGCTATGAGAATTTAATAAGGAGACATGGCATGGTTTGAAGCATCAAGGGAGGATTTTCCAAAGAACTGAACTGACTTTAAGGCTGGAAGTTTAAAGGATGAGTAGCAGCCCGCCAAAGGCCAGGGAGAAAACGGTCTTCCAGACAAGTGAATAGCAGGTGGAAAAAGTCCTAAAAGGAGAAGGAATACAATCTACTGAAGACTCTGTGAGATTGGACCACAAAGAATAAGGAGAAACATGGCAGGAGAGCACAACGACACAGGAGAGACGGAGACCAGCCCACAAAGACTTTGTTGGCTAAGGTCAGAGATTCTGGCCTTTGTCCTAAAACCAACTGGAAACCATTAAAGGGTTTCAAGTAGCACAGGGACACAATCAGCTTTGGATTTTTTAAAGATCACTAAGACTGAAATATGGAGAAAAATTTGAAGGGAGCATGAATAATACATGGAGATCCAGGAGAGAGTTTCTGGCCAGAGATGACGGAGGCTTAGACTGTGGTGGTGGCAGTAGAATTTAGAAGGTAAAATAAGCAAAATGTGGTCACAAGATATGGAAGAATGACAGGTGGGCTCCTGCACATCTCAGGTTTCCAGTTTCCACACCAGGATACTGGTATCATTCAGTGAACCAGAGATACTGAAAAAGACATGTGTATGTGTGCAGATTTTGAGTTCAGTTTCTGACATGCTGAGTTTGAGTTGCTTGTAAGATATTCTAGTGGAAATGCTAAGTAGTCCGTTGGATATTAGGATCAGAGGCCAGGACAGAGTTTCTTCCAATTGAGTAATTCAGTTTGGGAATTGTCAGCATACAGATTGTAACTGAAACCATAAGAGGAGATGCAATTACCTAAAGAAAGGGTATGTTCGCAGTGGTTTTCAACCTTGGCAGCACAGGAGAATTATCAGAGGAACTTTAAAATTTTTGGTGCCCAGGCAGTGACCTTGAACCAATGAAATCAGAATCTCGGGGAGTAGGACCCAGGCATCACTGTTTTTTAAAGTTCTCTAAGCATTTCCAATGTACAGCTAAGGTTGCAAAGATAGGACTTAAAACATTAAGAATTAACTATACTACAGAAAGATCAAGAGATTAAGAGACTAGTTTCTAGTCCCAACTACCTGATAATGGATTTCTCTGACCTCAGAGTACTTCATAGCTCTAAATTATAGTTTAGCTCAACAGGAAAGTGAGATAATAGCACTGGTTTATCTCTACTATCCCCCAAAGTCCCAAAAATCGGGGCCAAAGTTACAAAATGGAAATATTTCTTTCTTCTTGGAAGGTAGGAGAGGAAGGGTAGAGGGATATAGAAAAATAGCTATTAACCAATCACCAGAATATACAATGTGTTGTTATAAATATCCTCCCAAGCCAATAACACTTCTAAATGAGGATTAACACATCAAATAGTATTTGATAGTATTTGTCAAGTCTGAGAACAGTCTAGCTAGACTAGTTTTGCTATATTATATGATGTTGTTCCACAGACAGGAACAGCAGGAAGTTCAAAATGGTGGCATGAATTCAACTTGGAAATTCCTTAATTCAAAATTTTATTGAGTGGATCTTTTCTAAAGATAGAGTGAGCTGCAATTTAAGATTTAGGAAGTGTGCATGTGAAAACTGAGAAACACAGGATTGCAATCCAGAAGACCAGGGTTAAAGTTTGGATCTGTTGCTCAGGAGCTCTGACTTCAACCAAGGTTTCCTAAACTCCAAGTCTCAATTTCCTTAGCTGTAAAATGAAAGTACAGTCAACTTCAGAGTTACCATAGAAATTAAAACTTGAAAATGGCTGTGGAAAATAGCTATACAAAAAGCATTACCATTTTTACAGTATTTTCCGATTTTGACATTCTTTGGTTTACATATTTTGAGGAGTGGATCTCCTATACTAATAGCATAGTTAGTAAAGAAGAAGAAAAAGAAGAAGAAGAAAGAAGAAGAAAAAACTGTCCTCACGCCATGACTTTTTTTTCTTTTGAGAGAGAGCGAGAGAGAGAGCATGAGCAGGGGAGGGGCAGAAAGAGAAGAAGGGAGGGAGAATTCCAAGCAGGCTCCACACTGTCAGCATACAGCCTGACGCGGGGCTCCAATTCACCAACAGTGAGATCATGACCTGAGCCAAAACCAAGAATTGGCCACTTAACCGACTGAGCCACCCAGGTGCCCCCCATGCCATGACTTTTTTTTTTTTTTTCATCCCGGTCAGACCAAGTCTGCTTTGCTGGACATATTTTAATGGAACAACTTAGTTCTGTTGGGAAATCCCACTACACTCTTCAAATGCCATTTTTACCATCTGACTTTAAATTCCACAAAGCAGACAGAAACTACAGGGTTATTAAAATCTGTTAAGGAACAGTTAACACACTCAAAAGTTAACCAGTGTTAGTGAAGCACTTGACTGTTTTTCATCACTCCCCAGACAAAATTTAAGAGCTAGAGAAAGACAGTTAAATTTATAGCTCTCTATTTGAGGACCATGGAACACGACAGTAGACAAGTACAATTCCTCTCAAGTCAGACAAGGGGTGGTTTGTTCAACCAGAAAGATTCTCCTCCATCCTTCTCACAGTTTCTAAGGTTAGAACCAAAGGACACAGCACTTCAGAGCACTTGCAAATCTCCTGGCCTCCGAAGCACTGCTGTGAGAAATAATGATCTAGCCATTAACGACAAAGACTTACAGCAATTTGCTAAGTAATCTTTGGAAAGCCTGCTTCATTCAAACTGGTTTGTCAATGGGAAAGAACATTTCATAAATCTGAAGATTTACAAGTGAACTTTGAAGTTTAACATTACAAGAATAGAAATTATGTCAGGTTATAACAGAACAAACGAATTATGGAGAGTTGGGAATAAATTTTAAGAGTCTTAGGGAAGATTAGTGCTTGTAAAAAGAAACTCAAGACTATCTCACTTTTATGTTCCCTTCAAAGAGATTTTTAGGCAAAGGCTATCAGGGGTTGGCTTGTTTTGAGCAGTTTCTAATATCTGCAAATAACTTGTAGTGGTCACTAAAAAAATCGTAATTAAGAGTTCTATAAGTCCTTGACTCCGTACATATTCTTAAGATTCTTAGATGTACGTACCTAATACAGCACAAATTATTTTGCCAATAATTTGCTCCTTCAGCAATGAAATGTAAGTTAGTACAGAATGTGACACTTCTTTGATCTAAATCCTAAAACAGGATAATTGTTTCGATGGCAAATTATGATATCCAGACACTGACAAGAAAATGGAAATAACACCAGGACAGATTACAAGAGATGAAACAGTTGGGAAGACCATAAACTCTTTTATGAGAGTCTACAACATAGCAAGGGACTATAAGGAAAAATAAATTACATTTCAAAAGCGAATCCCTACTACAAAAAGGAAACGCACTATATTTACATTGATAAAACCTGCCAGGGCTTTAAAATTGCTGACGATACCACTGAGAAAAGCTAAGCTGAACCGCAGAGTACCCCGAAGCACGTTGTTTTGATGTGCTATGCAGGTTATCATTAGAGTTTGCAGACAAGCTTTTTAAAGATGTTACAGCCACTGCTCCAACTAAAATATAGGCACTGAGCAGAGCACCAGGAGAAAAGGAAAAGCCTGCTCAATTTTGCAAACTGATGGTACCATTGATAGAGTAGGAAGGAATGTAGGAAAGGCAGGTCAATTTTAACTTAAACAGTTTAAATTTGAGCTTCAAAGAGGATGGCTTGGTGGAATCAGTCAACCAGCCCAAGGAAGTCAAACAGCACATGGGTCGGGGCTGGACTCATATTTAATGTTACTTGCCAGCCAGATGTTCAAATGTGTGTAGATACATTCTGTTTATCGACTACTGCTAAGCAACTATTCTGCACAAGGTATGGTGAGGCACTGCAATGGATACAAAGATGGAGAAAACAAAACAAAAGCAGTTCCTATACTCAAGAAGCTTACAATTCAGTAGAAAGGATGAAAGAAACACATTCTGCCTAAAAATACAATCAATCGAGGCCTCTAACACAGGTTCAAAGTGATGTGAAGTTGCATCCCTGTTTTGTTTCAACACAACACAGACAGACATGATATTATTCTAAAACCAAGGATACTCCTGAAAGGGGCGTTAAAATGCCAGCAGATTGGTAACATTTCACAAATGAAGAACAAAGCCAAAATATCAAATTAAAAAAAAAAAAATGACAAGCTCTTTGGCACAAAACCTGCTCCTCAATGCTCCACTGAACACTACAAGTCCCTAAAGCTGAACTTAAAGGCATGTGACAGCTGCCAATTGGTTATAGGAATCTACAGGAAAAAAAAAAATGCACCCCTCAGGGTGCATGACATACATCTTGTCTGTAGAACATGGCATGAAGGAAGCAGTGGCTGCAAGAGGAGGAAACAGCAAAGAAAATGCATGTGACAGACAGCACTCCGAAAAGTAAGATGTGGAGCTAGCCAAATTCAAGACCTGTGATTAAAGCAGAGTTTTGGTCCAGCATCCATCCCTCCCAATTTTAACTGCTCAAGCCATCCATAAACTATCAATAATTTCCTGTCTTAAAGGCATTTCACCACCAAAAGAAGATGTAAAGTAACCCAGTGCTTAAAAGAAAACAGTATGAAACACCTTTTTTGGCGAAAATAATATGTAAGTAAATGTTAAATGAATAGCACTCAACTAGATTCCCCCCTCCCCCAAAACTCCCTAACCAGTTGAAAGGTATTGTGTAATCCCACATCTTTAACTGTTAATATGAAAACCCTGGTTTATCGACCGCCTTCCTAACATCACTACATGTAGTTTTATTTGTTATTCCAAACGAATGGGAAGGTTTAACTAACTAAACCGATCACCCTGACCACGATCCTGGGCGGGTGGTGAGGGTGGAAAAAACACGGGTAAGCAAACACTCCAAAAAAGAACTGGACAAATAGGTTGGATACTTGATAAAACATAAATGTCCTCCATTCATCTGCAATTCTAGTCATTTTCTAACAGATCTCAGATTTTCAGAACAAGTATGCAGGTTATTTAAAACTGAGTTATATATAGTCATTTAGCAGCAGCAAAACACTTCTGGCATTACCACAGATGCTAGATCTCTGGAGGATTTTTTTTTTCCAAACTAGCATTTTTCTTCACCAAAAACCAACCAGCCTTTATTTCTAAAAACAAGAGCCCTTGTCTCCCCCAAAACAAACAAATCAAAGACCACAGTTAAATTCTACGCTAATGAAACTGTGAGATTACATCCCATGCATTGTCAGAGCCTATTTTTCATACACCACCACCAGACAGTTTGATGCAGTATTCCTGATTGCTTTTTATCGTATTTGTAAATACACTCACTAATCCACTAAATTAGGTAATTTACAAACAGGTCCTCTCAGTTATTAGTGGCCAGCAGTCAAGTTCTATTACATTTGATCCTTACACAGTTGTCTAAACATTTCCATCCAGGTTAAGGGCTCGGATCGGCAAAGGGAGAGGGAGGTTAGCGAAATTTGGATGGGGGCAGGGTAGACGCTGGGAGAAATCTCTGCATCTCAGCCCTCAGCGACAACATTCAGCCAGTGCCCACAGAAAAACTAAATTCGGCACCTCTTCTCCTGTTACACTGGCAACAAGAGGGAGTTTTTCCGTACGCTCCCGTCACCACCAGTGCCCAATCTCCTTCCCACCTAGTCTCAGCGCTCCCGCAGGGGCCTCGGTGTGCGGAAGCCGCCGGTGCCGGTCAATGCAGGCAAAAGTGGGGGGATTGGGGTGCAAGCGAGCTGTTGGATCTGGGACGTGGGCCGCGTAAGGCTCCCGACTCGCTTGAAACAGTTGAACCTGGTGTCGGGGGCGGCGGGCAAGAGAAGGGACAGAATACCTAATGGAGCAGAAACTGGAAAGGGGTGAAGAAGGGTGAAGAGCCCGTGCTGGAGGTACTCCGCCACGGAGCACAGAAAACAGCCGGTGGATGGGCAAAGGGGAGACTCCAAGGATGGGAAGAGAGGCGCAAGGCCCAGAACGAGGGAACCGGGTGCCACCTGGGGCAGAGAGGGAGCGCCTGTGTTTCTTCTACCTGCAGGCGGGCGGGACGGCCGCTCAGGTGTGACTGGGAAGAGGAGGCCAAGTCGGAGACGCGCCAGGGAGAGAGCTGGGGGGCTTACTAGGGGCCGCGCAGAGGTGGCTGCGAGACGACAGCCGCGGAGCCAGCGCGGGGGCCCTGCGGGACAGGCGCAAGGGAGAGGCGGGGCGGGGTCTCCGGAGTGCAGGTGGGCTGAGGGAGGCTCGCGGGCGGCGGGATGCAGCAGGCACCAGCTGCGCGGCGCGGGGGAGGCATCCGGGCGGGCGGCCGGAGGAGGAGCCCCTCACCTGCGCGGCGGAGGAGGCGGAGCTGCAGCAGCCCATGGCGGGGCCGGAGGAGCCCGGAGGCGGCGCCGGGCGCGCAGCTACGCCCCGGAGCCCCTCGGCATGCGAGCCGGCGGCGCCCGGGGAGGGCGCGGCCTGGCCCCGCACGGCGGCGGCGGGCGGCGGCGGCTCGGGTGGCGGCGGGTACTCAGGAGGCGGCGCTCGGGGCGGGCGCCGGCCACATCCCACGGCGGCGGCGGCGGCTGCGCGGCTCCTGCTCCGCTCCTGCTGCTGCAGCTGCTCCCAGTGGAAAGGGGCGGGCGGCGGCGGCGGCGCCTCCCCCTGCCCCCCGCCTCCCGCCTCCCGCGCCCAGTCCCTCTCCCTCCCTCTCCCGGGCCGCCGCCTCCTCAGCGCCGCGCGCGTCTCCCATCAGACTCCCCGCCCCCAGTGCAGCGCCGAGCCGGCAGCCGGGCGGCGGCGGCCAAAACGAGGCCGGCCCTTCGGCCCGAGTCGGAGCCTGCGCAGTGCCGAGCCTATTTAGCGGTGGCACCGAGGCACAGCGCTGCCTCGGAACAAGAGGTCGCTCGGGGTTGGGCTTGCAGGGGCTGAGCAGGCTCGCCGCTGAAATGGGGCCGGATTGCTTCCGGACGTGGGAGGCACGGGCGAGGCATGAGGAGTTGCTCGCTGTCCCCACTGGACGCGCCACCCGAAGACCGTAAAGGCATCTCACTGCCCCCACGGTTGCTTTTTAGCCAGAGGAAAGTGTACACAATAAACCTTCCCAGGAGAAGGAGTGAGTGATAGAAAACGGGAGAAACAAGCATCTGTTGCTACTGGCCCCATTTTGCTGATGAAACTGAACCTTGAAGGAAACAGCCTAATGAAATGCACCCCGAGTCGAAATTTTTATGAAGAGCCCAAAATAGGAAAAAGGCAACAAGTTCGCCAGGTCTCAGTACATAGCCCATATTGGATCTGAACTAAGCTTTCTCACACAGGATAGTCCACAAAAAACAATAAACGAGTATTAAGTCATTCATATTAAAAATATTTACTGAGGACATAATAAGTTCCAGTCACTTACAGACACTGGGAATAAATAGTTTCTGCTCTCTTACAAGTCCCTGTGACTAAATTAATACACTGTAGGGTAGCACCAAGTTAGAGTAGGCGTGGTCACTACCTTTAAGAAATTTACAACCCTGAGAGTGCTTGGGAAATAGTGTCAGATGAGAACGAACAGTTAAAAGCTGGTAGTAATAAGGGTACCTGGCAGGCTCAGTCAGTAGAACATGCAACTCTTGATCTTGGGTCTTTTGAGTTCAAGTCCCAGGTTGTGTGTAGAGTTCACTTAAAAAAAAAAAAAGGTGAAAAGAGGCAAGTGAAAATGTGGCAGGAATAAAACGTAAAGATCAGGTTTAATATTAAGAAAACCAAGTACCAGATGCCTTTTACATGTTTCATTTCATCCTCACACAGACAGAAGAAAAGAAAAAAAAAGTTGATTTGCAAAGATGTACAGGAATGAGACTCTAGAAGGCCTGACACGAATGAGAGACAGCAAATTTGAGAGATTACTCGAAGTCTAAGGGGAAAGAAACAGCACAGAAGTAAGCTGACCTTATGTGCATTGAAAGCAACGGAAAGTCGGAATAGGAACCTGGACACAGCTAAAGAAAAGGCCAGAGAAGAATTTCTGGTTGGTGTATTCCAATACTATTTCCTAGGTCTGTGACCGTGGATGAATCACCTTTCTAAACCTCTCTAATCTTCTGTGAAATGTTGATGATAAGATGACCAGGAAGTGTTGTTATCTAGATTAGATAAGAAACAGCTAGAAAGTGGAGCCACACTCAACAAGTGCTGCTTGAGATCATCAAACACTTCCTTGACATTCTACCTTTGTTCTCTACCAATTTGATCAGAGGGTGCACCTTACTGCCAGGCTGGTGAATCCTAAGTGTGTTACCAGTAACCATCAGGCCATTATATAGAAGTGGAAAAAATAAAACTTTAAAGGCACTAGTCCCAATTCTGATTATAAACTTCGCAATTAGATTGTAAACTCCCTGAGAACAAGGGAAAGGATTTTCTCTTTTGTATTTCCTCAGCTCTCTCAAATGTTTGTTGAATTATTCAATGCAGCCAGGAATAAAAAACCTTCGCTTGAGATTTTCCCTCAAAGCCTCAGAGTACATCTTGTTTTTAACTGAGGGAGGAGGCTGAAAGTAAAATTACAGTCTTAAACAAGAAGCCATCTGTCTTCCTTCTTTATAATCAAGGAAAGGGGAGTTGTTTCTCTTAGCAGAGTCAATATGGGAGCATTTCTCTCAGATTATAAAAATCTTTTTGGCTAGTGTAGTTATTCCATGTAGTAGCTAGTGCTTATTTTAATTAGAGCTGCAGAACAGATAAATACGTAACAGACCATGGCAGTGCTTCCGAAAAAAACGTATTTCACTTTCTTGGAGGTCTCTTTCCTAGATATGGATGATGGGTGAATATAATTGAAAGGGAGTACATTCCATTGTGCTTGACTGATATGAACTCGTTTTCCCTTTAAGGGTTAATGGAACTAGGAGTTCTAGGGTTCTGCAAGGTGCTTTGTAAACATACTAATTATGTATGTATGCACCATATATGCATATGAATGTGATGTTTTAAAATTATACCTCGTCATTAGCATAAGAGAAACTAAGGGCTCCTGAATTGATATTCTGTACCTTCTAAGGAGAATCTCTTTCCCATCGCCTTCACCCCTAAAGAAGCCCCATAAAAGGAATGATATAGAGGGGGGCAAATTGCTGTTCCTTTTCACTTTCTCATAAACAAGCACGTTCAGCATTCAATGAAATTAAGCTACAGAAAATTCAGAAATCGCGAAAGGTCTTTTTTTTCTTGCCAGTGATCAAGGTACTGATCTCACCGCCATGAGGTGTCATCAAGGCAAGCCACTTGGGAAGGGGTTAGTTTGTTTTTCTTTTGGGAAGAGTGGAGTTTTGTTGTTTTTTTTTTTTTCAACTTATGTAAGAACAGCATCTGCACTAACCACCATAAAATTATAAGGTCTATCAATCTTGGTGCTGCAGGGTAAAAGCAGATCACTAGCTGAGCCAGCCAGAAATGCTTCCCAGTGGTCTAGTATTGCATAATTGGCCGTGTGAATTCCAGGGTTTCCAGTTTCAGATGGAGGGCTTGGTGCTGGTCACTCACAGAAGGAGAACACTGAACTAATGGTCTTTCCAAAGATTTTTAATAATGCCTGACTCATTGTTCACATGATTACAGGTTTGGGGGTAACAAATATAAATGCATCGATATATGTGTATGCCTATAAAGTGCTCAGAATCGTCCTCTAATTTAAAAAAGGGGCAGGGCTCTTTTGGTGCTTTTGGCTGTGTTATTTACATTTTAGCACCTACTGTGTTCACAGCCATATCCCACAAGAGCACATTTGCTTCAGCGGAGCCCCAGCCTCCAGATCTGCCTCACAACCTCCTCCTGAAAGCACGGGCATATCACCCCTGGGAAATACTCCAGAAGCAAAAACTAATTGTAACCAAGGGCTGTAACTGTTCATTCATCATTACCAGAAAGGCAAGAGCAAGTCTCTATTTGGGAAGATGGAAATGTATCTCAACCTCCCAGTTAAGCCTTGAAGTTAGAAATCCCTGAAAAGAGCTTCCCTGAACTCAGGCGTGTGACAGAAAAACAACGTTGTTCCCAGCAAGACTCTGACAATTATAAATCCTTAGTCCTGCAACTTTTTTCTACCCATACTTGTAAGTTAATGTCTCTCCAGTGTTAATAACTCTCTTTTTTTACGGTTTCAATTGGATTTGCGTTGCGATATCAGACACTTTATAAGTTCTCTAAAAACACTTGCTGTGAACTGGCATTTGGAGGGAGGGTAGCATTTCCCCTATCACTTTTCTGGATGACATTTTAAAAATCTGTAGTTATTCATTTATTCAATAATTTTTTAATTGAGTCCTTCTTATGAGCTTAGTGTGTTTGATTAAATATCATTATGCAAACATCAGTCCTTGGGGATTTGAGCTGTTGCCAACATACAACTAGTGTTGGCTTTTATTTTGAGGTGGTGGGTGGGAAGGAGGGAAAGGGAGACAGGATTATGAGTATTCATGTGAGAAGGAAAGGGGCAACTTGTAAAGTAGGGAAAGCCATTTATTTAACAACATAGTTCTTGAGCCACTATAATGAGCCAGACACCTAGCTAGATGCCAGGGATTCAAAGATAAATGAGGTACATTTCTTGCCCTTAAGTCGTTTACATTTTAGTGAGGTGGAAAAGACATTTAAAGCAAGAATTAGAGTATAGATTAAATGTAACGAGAGGAATGAGTCCACATGCTATATAAGCTCAGAGGAGGCCCACAGAAATGGATTTATTTTGTTCATTAAAAATGCTGCATTATGTTTTTTGCCCCTGTTAACCCTTATTCTTATCTCCACTGGACAAGTTCCCACCGTGTACCAAAAGCCTAGAAAAGAGCTTGGTATCCAGGAATATGTCACAAATATTTCTTCAGTGAATAACTGAATTTTGTCAATGGGCTCCTAGAAATTTACATTTGCAAATGTCTAGAATGTTTCAAAAGAAATATGTGAAATAGTATGTGATTTTTTTTTTGTTTGGCTTTTTTTTCTTGAAACATCTGGAATAAAATATATTTATTTGTATCATACTGAAAGTATAGATGGCTTTTCTTGAAGATATTCTAGCCTAACACCTTGGCAAAACACAGATAGGATTAACTACATAAACCTTTTTAAACTCTTAGATGCAAAATTTAACATAAATAGGATCACCTGATTGACTCAGTCCTTAAGCATCTGACTCTTGATTTGCACTCAGGTCATGATCTCACGGTTTGTGGGGTCCAGTCCCGCATCCCTCTCCGCTGTCAGGGGAGCCTGCTTGGGATTCTCTCCATCTCTCTCTGCCCCTCCCTGGCTCCCAGGCTCTCTCTCTCAAAATAAATAAATAAATTTTGTTTAAAAATTACCGTAAATGAACCCAACTGACAAACAGATAAACGATCCTTGCAAAGGGATATATAAAAGGTTTACTGCGATGGCACGAATGTCAGTGTCCCCCGAAATTCATGTGTGGGAATCCTAACCCCCAAAGATGATAGTTTTAGAAGGTGGGCCTTTGGGAGGTACTTGGGTGGTGAGAATAGAGCCTCATGAATGGGATTAGTGATTTATAGATTCCAGAGAGACCCCCAGTCCCTTCCCCCATGTGAGGACACAGCAAGAAGTTGGCAGTGTGCAACCCAGAAGAGGGCCTTCACCAGAACTCCAGGTAGTACCCTGATCTTGGACGTGCAATTTCTAGAACCGTGAGGAATTAAATTCTGTCGTCTTTATAGACGACCCAGTCTATGGAATTTTGTTATAGCAGGCTGAACAGACTACCATATTTACTATTGATAATACCTGAGAGTCTCCTATTGAAAAAAATAAAAAACAAAACAAAACAAGAAAACCAAAATAACCCAGTAGAGAAAGAGGCAAAGGACATAGCAGACAAAATCCACAGCGAAAGAAATACAAGGACTCATAAAATGTGAAATGCTGCTCAACTTCACTAATAATAAAACTGTAACTTAAAAAATTAGGAGCTATCATTCTTCACCTAACAAACTGGCAAAGATTTAAAAGCTTGATAATATTCAGTGTCAGAAATCATAGTGTTCTCATATACTATTGATGGGGATATAGTTACCTCTTTCTGGAGTGGAATTTAAGAATTCATATATTGAAAAGATGCATTCCTTTTAGCTCAGCCATTTCTTGTCCAGGAACATCCAACAATAATACACTCTTGTTACAATAAGGAGAAATTGGAAAGACCTAAATTTCTATAAATAAATGTTAGTTAAATAATTGGTTAAATAATAGGAAGTACTTTACAGCTATTAAAAAGTATGAGATAGATCAGTATTCGCTGACATGGGAAGATAACTACAAAAGGTTTACAAAACAGCATTATGATGGAATCCTGTTTATGCAAATAGTGTGTGTGTGTGTGTGTGTGTGTTTGTAGAAAAGGCTATAAAAAAGATATCACTCTGTTAGAGCAGTTACCTTAGGAGAGGAAATGGGGGTAAACTGGGATGAGGTAGAGTAAGACAGGAGGAACACTTTCTGAGTTATAGACTTCTGCATCGTGGTTTTGAGAAAGCAGGTCCTGTTTTTTAAACTATACTAAAATATTTTTATAAATGACTGTGGGGGCAAGTGGTCCTCCCAGATGACCTTTTAATCATGGAGAAATTATGCAAACTGTCCAGAGTACAGAGAAAGAACGGATCACTATTGAAAGCCATGATTAAGAAAGGGTTCTTGGGGCAAGTGGCGTTCAGCTGGTCCTTGAACAACAGGTAGATTTTCAGTAAGTGAAGGTAGGAAAGAAAAAGAGATTTCTCGACATAAAATAACTGAAGCAAAAGTCAGGTTTAGGAATGAATAAGATCTGGAGGAAGGGGGGCTTTACGTTAAGCTTCTGATTCTTGGTTTCAGCTCAAGTCACGATCTCAGGGTTCATAAGTTTGACCCCTGCTCTGGCTCTCTGCCCTTCCCCTGCTCTTGTTTGCTCTCTCAAAAAAATAAATAAATAAACTTAAAAAAAAAAAAAAGATCTGTTGGGTGTTCCAGTTATATTGCTGCATCACAAAACAGACTTAACACAACAATTACTTATTACCACCTCTCACAGTTCTGGACCTTCTCACTTGGGGGCTCTCATGTGGTTGCAATCATGCAATGGATGGGGCAGGGGTCATCTCAAAGTTTCCTCATTCACCTGCCTGGTAGCTAATGCTGGCTGTTGGCTGCGAGCCAGAATACTTACATGGAACCTTGCTGTGTGACCTGGGCTTCCTCACAGCACGGTGGCTGGGTTCCAAGCGTGAGCATCCCAAGAGGACCAGGCTAACACTGCGTTACATTACCTTTTATGACCTAGCCTCAGAAAGCATGGAGCATGGCTGTTGCTATAGTCACAGGCCCATTCAGACAAGGGAAAGAATGATGGATGCCACCACCACCCAACCCCCAACTGAAGAAAAATCAATGTGACATTGAGCATGTGGGATGGGAGATCTTGCTATGAACTCTCCAGTTTGCCATAGTTCCTAGCACTCTCTAAAGTCTCTCCTGGCAGGAGCCAGCTTCTCCCACCTGCACTACCCCCTGGCATCCATTGACCTTGGAGTTTGCACCTCTTACAGACAAGAGGATCTGAGGATTTGGAACAAAGAGGTAATAGAGCTTTTTGCTTTAAAAAAGATCACTGTGGTGGTACCTTGTGGGGAGGTCTAGAGGAAGGAGATTACATAATAAAAACAGTAGGTGCTAAAGCTGTTGCCCCTAGTCATCAACTGCTCTGCTCCAATTCAGCAAAATGATGCCTAAGTATGATTGATGGGAGTCCTCCATATTCTTACCAAAGCATTCAGTCTTCAGGATGCTCTCAATGGGCCTCAATTCTTGTAGAACCAGATGCTCCTATGCCTGGCAGGAAATTACTAGGCCATGGGAAGTAATTGAACTTTTTGAGATACCAAGGTACCACTTCAGGGATACTAAGTGATATTTCTCCAACTGAGCAAAGGACATAGACTGCCCGGGAAGCAAGCCATCTCTTGACCAGCTTCCTCCCTTCCCAACTGTTCCAATAGCTGGCCTCCCAGTGTGGTGCTACAGAACAAAATGAAGGAAAAGGGGTGGGCAGAGACTGCAAGGTTTGGCTGGACTGGCCCTTTGAAGCTTAGCTAGTCATCCCCAGCTTCCCTCAAGTCCTATTAAGAGATTTGTGTTAGGCAATGAAAATTGTAGCATTAGCCTGGTTTTTAATGTCCCCCCCCCAACTATTATTATTTTATTGGACAAACTGTCAAAATCCACCTGTTCTTTTTCTCAGAGCTCCTTTCTTCCTTCCTCATTGGCACTAGACAGAGTCATTTTCCCTAATACTATGTAATTTAGAAGAGGCTGTGCCAATTGCATAAAATATTTCTAATCTCCATAATTAAGATGCTGCTGGTCTGACAGCTTTGCTCTCTTACTCCCCCTCAGCTAGTTGCAGGGATATAGAAAGACATTTGAAAAGAGTACTAAAGCAAAATGACATGCTGTTCCCCTCCCGAAGGGCCTTCTCATGACTATCTCCAGCTTCCCTAGACTCCTTCCTAGAGAGCTTCATTTATGGCTTCTTCAAAAGTAGGAAAGAGAGACTATGCCAAGTTTCTTCAGGCCATTTTCCCTCTATTCACAGAACATGTATACCCTGTCCCCAGATTGCCCCTTCTTGTGACTTGTCCTTGAGGTCAGCGTTTGACGTGGAATAGTCACCAGTTACGTTGGGTCAAACGACTGAATGATGGAATTTCAAGGTCAAAGAGAAATTTTTTTTTAATGTTTATATTTTGAGGAGAGAGAGAGCACGTGCAAGCTAGGGAGGGGCAGAGAGCGAGGGAGACAGGGGATCCAAAGCAGGCTCTGTGCTGTCAACTCTCAATCCATGTGGGGCCTGAACCCACAAACCATGAGCTCATGACCTGAACCAAAGTTGGACACTCAACCGACTGCGCCACCCACGTGCCCCTCAAAGAGAAATTTAGAGAAGTAGCAGAACATTGCAATTGGTGGCAAGGAATCTTTGAACATCATGCAGTTTATTTTCCTTTACTTTTGGAAAAAACAGACAATGATTCACCCAGATTGCCATTCCTTCAGCTCTTTCCTCCTGCCTCTTCCTAGTTTGGATGGAAACTTCCTAATACATTCAGGTATGGCTTTTAAAAAGTCTCATTTCATCCTCACAATTATTCAGTTAAGTAAAAATTATTATTACTATTTTAGAGATTAGGAAAATGAGGTGGAAAAAAAAAGTGGTCTAGATAGACCGGATTATGTTGCTACAACAAATTTACCCTCAAATCTAATAGTTTAGTAGAGCAAAGGTTTTTCTTCTCCCTCACAGTATTTATGACACAGCATTTGGTCCAGCTGGGGAGTGGATGGTAGTATTTGCTCCATGCAATTATTCAGGTACCCAGGCTTGGACGTATTTTAGCTGCACCCTGTGCAACTTGAGGTCTTTCAACCTGTAAAGAAAAAAAATAATTACTTACCCATGGGCTTTGCACTGTCTTAGCCCAGAAATGATGCCCGTTCTTTTGGTTGTATTTCATTAGTTAGTACTGGTCACATGTCCTTACAGAAGAGTAGGGGAGGAAATGTAGGAGAAATGGGTTATTTGGTAAGCATTGCTCACTCATTGTCACTGCCCTGTGAGGTTATAACTTGTCCGTGGGATTAGCATCTAGATCCAGGCTGTCTGACTCCACACCCCATGTTCTGAATCATTGCATTTTCTTTTCAAAACTTCATAATGCTATTTTAGGGATAGAGGTGGCCTTGACACTGGAGGCAGCTGTAGCAGAGTAGAAAGATCTCTGGACTTGAGACAGGTGGGTTTGTATGCCCATTTTGCCACTTACTAGTTGGGATGCCATGGGCAAGTCCCTAAGCCTCTCTGCTAACAGCAATTTTCCTGTCTATAAAATAGGGATCAATAAAGCTCTTTTCATTAGGTCACCGTGAAGATGAAAGTGTGAGAACCTTCTGATATGTCACATTTCATCACTAGATGTTTAAATCTGAATTCTTATCATTTCTTTGTCCCGCCCCTCCTTCTGTCACACAACTGCTTTCCTACGATGGGAAATCCTTCCACAGTGACACCTTTCACTGAAAGTTCTAGTTGAAATTCTGCCAGAGGAGAGACATCAGTAACCTGATCCCAACACTTCCAGGACAAAAGTTCTGATTCTATTATCAGTCCTTTTCTGACATCAGCAATTTTCTTCATGTGTTGCCAAGCGCAACTCATTCATGACTTCAGGTAAAAGGAAAGGATAATGTCACAGCGGAATTAAAAGCTCGGGCTTGAGAACAATTTTGCATTTAAAAACACTGGAAATGTTGGAGCCTCTCTAGGAAGTAAATGTCAAGGCACATTAATATAGAGTGAGCATAAATGCCTCTGGTTTCTCAAACCTATTGAGAAAGCCCATTTGCCTCATCATTGTAGCCTCTTTAAACTCTGAAAATAGGGCCTCTATATTATTTTAATGTTATTTAGAAAAACAAATTAAACATCTATTAAAGCAACCAGGTAATAGGGAAAAAAATGTCTTATTTAGAAGCTTAATGGGGCTTTTACTCCTGGGAAAAGAAAGTAAATTATTTCCTATGGGAAGGTACATAAACTCTTTCAGGCTCCTGGGTGATTGTTTAGGAGAGTATTGGTAGCGATAATTTACAATCTTAGGGGTCAAGGTTCCTGGAAAAAGTAATGAACTTCCCTGAAGCATATTTTTTCTTTTTCCAAAGAAGCCTGAGGCACAACAACTTTTATTCCTTACTTTGCCTTTCTGGTTAGCAACTCAAACATTCTGATTGCAGTCTTGAGCTCTGGAGTCAGACAAATGTGGGTTTGATAACCAGCTTTGCAAATTACTAGCTGTGGGACCTTGTCCTAGTCTGTGGCATTGCACTGTGATTTTTAAATGGGGGGCAGGGGGGAAGGAGCACTTTGCAAGTTTACACTGGTGTTCCCGGCATATCTGATGCCTGGAACAAATCATTTATTGAATACACTGCTCTAGATGACAAAATTATTATCAGGAATAATCACTTTCTTAATTTATTTTTTTGTCTCAAAACAATTTTTAAAATTTCCAAATTTTAAGGACAAAAAGGTATGTTTTGTGTGAATTAAAATATACACTTACTAACCAAGGTATTATCTTGCAGTACATAGTTTTAGCATTTTAAGTTTTAATCTGTTATTAAAAACCCAAATTGTGACATAAAATGATTGGGTTAAATTAATCTTATTTTTTTTCTTTACCTTTGGAATGACCGTGCTATTATAGTTTATTTATATTTGCTGTTTAAATGGAAGGGCGTGTCCTACCCCAGTGAACATGAACACTGCCCTAAGTACACTTGAATAATTCCTAACCATTGTGAACTTACTCTTGAAACAAACCCATGAAGCTGTGTCCACGTGTGTCAGAGTTGACTGTGTAACTAGGGTTTTCTCTGGATGAATTTTCATTTGGAACATAGCATTTGTTAAGAGAGTAATGAACATTTGCTAATATGAGGTATATATAATATATAATAAGTGTTCTTATTATACATATATATGTATTATATATGTATATATGTATTATGTATTATATAATATGTAATATTATACATATTATATATTATATATGTATATATATACATGCATATATATGTATATATGTATTTGTATAAGTATACAAAATGCAGTAAAAGTCCCTGTAGTCCTGTTATCCAAAGACTGAATATATGTATTATATATGTATATATATGTAATATGTATACATATTATATAATAAACACCTATAAATGTATATATATGTATATACACAAAATATAATATATACACATTCTTAAAACTCAGAAGTTTAAAAGTTAGACCAACCAAAGATGTTTTCGGAAAAGGCATTTTATCACTGACATTGTTCAGAATTGCAGCCACGTGGCGATAATAAAAAGCAGGCAGACAAGACTTGATTGTTTTTTAAAATTCTCTACAGACAATGAACCTTATATTGTTGCTAGCCACTCCCACTACCCGACTCTTGGCCTACTACTGTAGATTTCCTGGCTGTAGTATACACTCCAGAAGTGTCAGCTATTAGTATTTTTCTGCAAGTCTTTTATTTTTTTTAAGTTTATTCATTTATTTTTGAGAGAGAAAGAGCACCGTGCATGAGCAGGGAGGGGCAGAAAGAGAGGGAGAGAGAGAATCTGAAGCAGGCTCTGCCCTGTTAGCATGCCTGCCTGAACTCACAAACCATGACCTGAGCCCAAGTCAAAGGCTTAACTGAATGAACCACCAAGGTACCCCTCTACAAGTCTTTTAAAAACAGGGTCTTTGGGGCCCCTGGGTGGTTCAGTCGGTTAAGCATCCGACTTTGGCTCAGGGTCGTGATCTCGTGGTTTGTGAGTTTGGAGCCATGCGTCGGGCTCTGTGCTGACAGCTCAGAGCCTAGAGCCATGCTTCAGATTCTGTGTCTTCTCCTCTCTCTGCCCCTCCCATGCTATGCTCTGTCTCTCTCTGTCTCTCAATAAAAAATACATGTTAAAAAAAGTTTTTAAAAACAGGGTGTTTTGTGTTGCAGAGAGAGAGAGAGAGAGAGAGAGAGAGAGAGAGAGAAAGGGAGACAGAAAGACAGAGAGAGAAACAAAGACATGGAAACATGACTTAATTCCCTAATAAAAGTAGCATTATCTTTTAAAAAGAGTAGTGTTTTTCTGAGGGCACCTGGGTGGCTTAGTTGGTTAAGTGTCCCACTCTTGGTGTCAGCTCAGGTCATGATCTCACAGCTCAGGTCATGATCTCACTATTTGTCAGATCTACGTTGATAGCACAGAGCCTGCTTGGGATTCTCTCTCTCCTTCTCTCTTTCTGTCCCTCCCTCGTGCATGCACATACAGTTCTCTCTCAAAATAATAAAAAAGACATTTTAAAAAAGAATAATATTTTTTCTGTAATAATAGTGATGGATGCTTTAACATTTTTTTTTAAACTGGGGTAAAGAACACATAACCTTTGCCACTTTAATCATTTTATTTTATTATTTTAAGTAATCTCTATCCCCAACTTGGAGCTCAAACTCAGGATTCTAAGATCAGGAGTCGCATGCTATGCCAAATGAGTCAGCCAGATGCCCCTATCACAATAGAGGCTGTTTAATTTAGAAACATATTAAGTACAAAAAAAGTATACAAAATGCAGTAAAAGTCCCTGTAGTCTTGTTATCCAAAGACTGAAATAATAATTTATTGGTCACTTACTGTATGTATCCCAAGAGCTATACATTCAATTATTTTCAGCTTTACTATCAACCCGTGAAATAGGTTCACTTTTTTACATTTTTTCATTTTTCACATTTTTTTTTTCCTTTTCACAGTAGAGATAACTGAGACCTGGAGAGGTTAAATAAGTTTGTAAGTGGCAAGGCTAGTAGTATCAGTGACAGCTCTTACTAAAAGCCCAATCTCTTAATTAACTCTGCTATTGTATGTCTTTATAACCCTAGGGAATATATTCAAAGGATATAAACGTTTCAAAGATTTATGAATGAGGATACTATCACGATGACAGCTGTAAAAACATATATTTATGTTCATAGAAGAAAGCTGAGAAGAAAACCATAGTATATTATCAATGGTTACTCTTAGTTACTGAACTATTGATGATTTTTATTTATTGTATGGTATTTTTCAGTATTTCCTAAAATTTCTATAATAAGGATGTGAGATTTTCAAATGTAAAATCTTCTAAAAATTTGTAAAAAAATATATTTTAAAAAATGTGGGTAGATTTTTGGTGAATTTTCAACTTATTGATTCCCAATCTTTCTTCTTTTTTTTTAATGTTTATTTTTGAGAGACAGACAGAGTCTGAACAGGGGAGGGGCAGAGAGAGAGGGAGTCACAGAATCCAAAGCAGGCTCCAGGCTCTGAGCTGTCAGCACAGAGCCCGACACAGGGCTCAAACTCACGAACTGTAAGACCATGATCTGAGCTGAAGTCAGATGTTTAACCGACTGAGCCACCCAGGAGCCCCAAATCCCAATCTTTCATACAACATTTGGTTACAAAGTTGGGCATAGGGGCAGCTGGCTGGCTCAGTTGATAAAGTTTGTGACTCTTTTGATCTCACGGTTGTGAGTTTGAGCCCCATGTTGGGTATAGAGATTACTTTATGAGCTGAAGTCGGATGTTTAACCCACTGAGCCACCCAGGTGCCCCTGATTGCTTTTTTAAAAGGATATTCAATTCCTTTCTTTCAGAAGGAAGGTTAAGGAAAGAAATATTTACACAGTCCAAATTTCTCCAATCAGATGGAACATTTTTTTCCATCTTATAAAAACGTCCTTGTAGCTAGCTCACTCCAGAAATTTTGGACAAAGTTAGCCATTTTCATCATAAGTGTAACATTCCTAAATATGTAGGCAATGATAATGTTAGCTGCCTCTCTTCACTTGGGGCTCACTTTTCTCATCTATAAATGAAGACACAAAGTCATTGAGCTCTAAAGTCCCTGCCTCACCCCAATCATTGGGTAAAAACAGACCAATAAAGAACTGGTGTTAGTTCTTCTGATCCCAATGCTGAAGGACAAGGTAGATATATTAACTCTCTGAATGCTACCTGAAGAAAGACGTTGCTAGTATAGAGGATTAATGTATTGTGGAGCAACCCGATGGTGGAGGGGGTGGGCAGTGGCAGGGACAAGGTGGTAGTGAGGGGCCACAGTTACAAGGCAAAGTGAGGGAGTGTGGAGATGTATAGAATTTTCCCTTTTCTAGTAATCTTAGGAACTGTGCCTGGTTGTAATTGGTCAGTTAGGGCCTATGGTTATTTCCCGGTGGGTTGCTTAATGAGCATGTTTGCATTGCCTATTGGCACTCAGTTCAGTAGTCACTGTGGGCCCTTTTGCCTTGCTCTACATGTAGTATTGAGGAAAGATGCTGAATTTGGAATGAAATAAACCCCAGAAGGAGGCTTTGACTGTCTTTTTATTGCTGCATGGCCTTGAGCAAGTTGGGTAAGCCACTTTTCAGATTTTCTTTTTGTCGTGGTACTCTGTGGTTTCTGTACAAAGTGTCCAGATTTGGATTTCTGTTTGTTTATCCTGCTTGGGAATTTTCAAATCTGTGTGGATGCTGTCTCTTACTGATTTGGAAAATTTTCAAGCCATTCAATATTTAAATACTGCCTCTAGGGGCAAACAATATGAACTCTGGGAACTGCTTTAAAATATATCAAGAGGGGCAACTGGGTGGCTCAGTCGGTTAAGGGTCTGACTCCAGCTCAGGTCATGATCTCATGGTTGTAGGTTGAGCCCCACATCGAGCTCTCTGTTATAGGTGCAGAGCCCAATTCGGATCCTCTGTCTCTCTCTGTCTCCCTGCCCCTTGCCCTCCCCCCCTCTCTCAAAAATAAATAAACATTAAAAAAATTAATAAATAAAATATATCAGTAAAGAAGACATAAGAAATGTAAATGAACAAATATGGTCAGATCTTAATAATTATGGAATCTGGCTGCGATGGGTATATGGAATTATAATATTATTTTTCTAGTTTTTTCTTTCATACATGTTTATTTTTATAATAGAAACAAAGAAGAAGAGGCATAACAAGTATTCCTCCGTCAGAAACTTCAATGGCATGGACACCAGACCTTCTCATTCTATCCTCCATGTTTCTTAATGCTCATATTTTCCATATTTTTATTTGTCATGTGACATTCTGGGTAATTTCTTCTGACCTATTTTAGTTCATTTATTTCTCTAATTATATTTAATCAGTTACTGAGTGCTTATATTGGTTTATCGTAATTTTTATATATAGACCTCCTTTTTCAAATATGTGAGGACTACTTTTTATAGTTTCCTGTTCCTTATCCTTTTTCTCTAATCAGAAATCTAACCAGGGGCTTTTCCAGAACTTTTAAAAAAAATGCCCTTCCCAGGGCACCTGTGTGCCTCAGTCAGTTAAGCGTCTGACTCTTGGTTTCACCTCAGGTCATGACCTCACAGTTGGTAAGTTCAGTCCCGCATCAGGCTTCAATCTGATAGTGCAGAGGCCTACTTGGGATGCTCCTTTTCTCTCTGCCTCTCCCCTGCTTGCGCTTTCTCTCAACATAAATAAATAAACTTAAACAAAAATAAATAAATAGTTTAAAGATGCCCTTCCCCAAGGGCACTTGGGTGGTTCAGTTGGTCCAGCCTCCACCTCTTGATCTCAGCTCAGGTCTTGATCTCAGGGTTTAATCTCAGGATCATGAGTTTAGCCCCATGGTTGGGCTTTGTGCTGGGCATGAAGCCTACTTAAAAAACAAAAAACAAAAAACAAAAACCTTCCCCAGCTATTAAGTAACAACAAAAACAACAGAGTAAGCATATTATCTTATACCCTGGATCTCATAATTGTGACATCAGAAATCTGTGAAAATCTTGGGGTGTCTGGTTAAGCCTCCACCTCTTGATCCTCAGCACAGCTCTTGCTCTCCAGGTCTTGATGTCAGGGTCACCATCTGCCAGTCATGGATCAAGCCCTACATTGGGCTCTGCCTGCTTAGGATTCTCTCTCTTCCTCACTCTCTGCCCCATCCCCCCCCACTCGCATACACGAGACACACCTCTCTCTCTCAAAATAAATAAATAGCATAAAAAAAAGAAATCTGTGTAAATCTAATAATGTTGTATATTTGTCCTATTAATTTATTTATTTTTATTTATTTAAAAAAAACTTTTTGGGGGCGCCTTGGTGGCTCGGTCGGTTAAGCATCCGACTTCAGCTCAGGTCATGATCTCACGGTCTGTGAGTTCGAGCCCCGCGTCGGGCTCTGTGCTGACAGCTCAGAGCCTGGAGCCTGTTTCAGATTCTGTGTCTCCCTCTCTCTCTCTGGCCCCTCCCCTGTTCATGCTCTGTCTCTCTCTGTCTCAAAAATAAATAAACGTTAAAAAAAAATTTTTTTTGGATACCTATTATTTTTGAGAGAGAGACAGAACGCAAGTGAGGAAGGACAGTGAGAGAGGTGAGACAAAGAATCTGAAAGCAGGCTCCAGGCTCTGAGCTGTCAGCACAGAGCCTGATGTTGGGTTTGAACTCACAAACTGTGAGATCATGACCTGAGCTGAAGTCCAACGCTTAACCAATTGAGCCACCCAGGCACCCCTGTCCTACTGTTTTTAAAGGTTCTTATTCATGGTGCCTTGCTTGTGGGCTTGATTCTTTTTGACCATGTGCTGCTCATATATTTGAAAAATTATATGTGTGATCTTTTGCAGTCTAGGATCAAGGGGCTTTCCTCTAGAGAGAATATACATTTGATTCTGTCATGTGCTCAATGGCTTTGCCAATTCAGGACTATTTTAAAATCAATTCGGAAGTTGCCATTTTTTTGGACCAACCAAATTCAATGATGTGAAGGTAGGGTGCAAATTTGAGTGCAAATTTGAGTGTAACTTGTTACAACTTTTCAGTCTTTCCTTTGCAACCTGGGGCTCAGCAACAAGGGAGGCCATTTTCTTGTAGCCCCTGAAGTGGAGAAAGGTGTAACCCTTTGATGCCCCATCTTCTTTGGGATGAAAGGGTCTCCCCTTAGACAATTAATCTTGGATGGGATCTGGGCTTTGATTTCCCTCCTCCTTGTCTTGGGAGACCACCAACACTCTGGGGAAAAAAGCAGCTTTAGTGTTTTCTCACACCTTCCTGGAAAAAGTAAACTCTGAGGTCCAATTTCTTCATATGGAAGATGAGGCTAATACGGCTTGGCTCACAGAGTTATAAGTGTTACCATTTTAAAATGCCCTTTGGGGGCGCCTGGGTGGCGCAGTCGGTTAAGTGTCCGACTTCAGCCAGGTCACGATCTCGCGGTCCGTGAGTTCGAGCCCCGCGTCGGGCTCTGGGCTGATGGCTCAGAGCCTGGAGCCTGTTTCCGATTCTGTGTCTCCCTCTCTCTCTGCCCCACCCACCGTTCATGCTCTGTCTCTCGCTGTCCCAAAAATAAATAAAACGTTGAAAAAAAATTAAAAAACAAAACAAAACGCCCTTTGTAAATTGTAAATCAAATTATAAACTTACTCTGGAAACGTGGGCCCTTTAAGTTTAGGGAATCTTTTCAAGTCATATGCTTTATTTTGTGGATATATGCATTTTGCTACGTGTATGTCAGAGGGTGCCCATATATTTCACAGGATTTCCAAAGGATCTATTGACTTCTAAAATATGTTTTAAAAGCAATCAAAAATAGAAATGTTATCAGAAATCAAACAAGTACGGGAAGAGAACAACAGATTTGGCTAGTGTTTATTCATTTAGATGTTGCTAAATTTTAAAATATCTCTGCCAATGACAAAATAAAAATTTTTTGCTCTATAAAATCATATTTTCCCTGCTGTCTTCTAAATGATTGTTCCACTTGTGTGAAGTTCAATGGTAAGAGGGAGAAAACATATATGCCAAAATAAATGCATTGGTCCTAGTTCAAGTTAGCATCTGGTAGGAAGAGCATTTTGTTCCTTTCAGAATTTATTCCTTGCAGATTTCCATTTGTGGGTGCATAGACTCTTAGAATGTTAGAGCTGGCTAGATCTGTACAGATCAGATCATTTTCATTTAAACACTGAGGAAAGGACAAAGATAAATTTATTAGGATTATAAATGCAGCCAATATTCCAGAGGCTTTCTGCTAATATAAATGTTTTCTCTCCTCTAAAAAAATAGTCCACAAAATCTGAGATTTTCCCTGTTTTTTCTTGATAGCATTGCCAGCATTATCTTTCAAGGCCCTGATCAAATGTCCTCTTCTGTGAAGCTTTCCTACCTCAGATGTAATGACCCATATAACTATACACAAAGACTGCTGATATATAAGAATTCCTACTACACCCCTTTCATCTCTTCCATAAAAACAAGTCTTGTCATACTCCAAAATCAGAATAAAGAGAAGTCAATGATGGGAAGCTTGAAAATGTGTAAATTTAATTTCAAAGCTGACAGTTGGCAGTAGTCATTCAATCTTTCATTCAGCAAATATTTCTTGAGTATCTACTAATACGCTAGGTGCTGAGATTACAATGATGAATGAAAGACACATATGGTGCCTGCCCACGTCACCGTCTCCACACCACCACTTGCGTCACTGTTATGTCTTTTGGGCAAACTCCATATACCTCCTAACTGATGTATCTGTTTACTTCCTGATCTCCCTTTGATCCATTCTCCAACCAACAGCCAGAAGGCTCTTTTTTGGTCATGCTTAAACCCCTCTTTAGAACCCTCATGGGCTCCACTTCTGGAACAGTGATGTGAACCGTTCTATGGACCCACTCCTCAGAGAAATAACCATGACTCAGTATATATATATATATATATATATATATATACTGAACCACTGAACTATCTGGAAATGTCCTAAGGGCATATAGCAATGAAGAAAAGTTCATTAAAGAAAATCTATCAGGGGCGCCTGGGGGGCTCAGTCATTTGAGCATCTGACTTTTTATTTTGACTCTGGCCATGATCTCATGGTTTGTGGGATCAAGCCCCGAGCTGGGCTCTGTGCTTAGAGCACAGAGCCCTACTTGGATTTTCTCTCTCTGCCCTTCCCTCACTTGCACTGTCTCTCTCAAAGTAATAGATAAACTTAAAAAAAAAAAAAAGAAAGAAAATCTATTAAATCCTGATAAGAACAGCAAGAGTCTGTGGCACAACCCTCCCTTTCCACCCTTCCCATGTTGGCTTTATGACAGAAGCTCCAATCTGGGAAGGCACCACCAAGAAAATGGAGCTCCTTCTCCTCTCAGTCAAGGAAAATGGAGGGGCAGGACACCTGGGCTTCTCATCTCCCAGCTCTGGTGAATGTGACTCAGAGGTCAGAGGCTCCCTTCCCTCCACCAAGGTGTTATCTACGGGTGGACGTGTCAATTACGGCAAGGCCGGCCAAGAACACTGGGAACCTGCTAACTCTTGCTGTAGCTGCTTGCAGTCTTCTTCTTCTTCTTCTTTTTTTTTTTTTTTTTTAAAGGTTGTATTTTTAAGTAATCTCTCCACCCAGGTGGGGCTCGAACTCACAACTCTGAAAGCAAGAGTCACTATGCTCTACCGGCTAAGCCAGCCAAGCCCCTCTTCACAGGGATTTTAAACAAGCAATTGGATTCAGGATATCTGGAACTCCAAAAAACTCAGACTGCAGATTTGCAAAACCAAGCTGGGGAAAGTGGGGTTAGCTTGGCAGAACCAGCTTTCCTTTACTTCCAGGACTGAGGCTCCAGGGGAGGAAATGATCACCTCAGTCAGCTTCCCAGCTCTAGTTCTGCCTTGCTCCAAGCCTAGCAAAGGCCTGGAATGTTCTTTCCCCAGACCCTTCCAGCTGGCAAATTGCTGCTCATTCTGCAAGACCCTACTTTCTCTGAAACCCACCCTGCAGTACGGGTGTGCCCTGGCTCCTGAGGGTTCTTTTGTAATAAGCTGGTCCCAAGGAGAAAACAATTTCTAAGAGTTAATGAAAAGCTCCTTTTGTATCTCCTACTTTAATTTGATCCTCTCAGCCTGAATCCCAGAGGAGGTATGTGTACTGAATTCTGAGGGTGAGTGAGAGTTTCACTTTTAGTTCTCAAAGGTCAGGCAGCAATCCTTAGTCATGCTGATGGGATTTAACTTTCTTGAATCAAGAAAAGTTGGAATCAAATCATCCAAATGAGGCTTTTGTCTCCAAATCACAGTGACAATTACCGGCAAAGTCAGAACCTAAACTCATATAGTATCTGGCTTTTTTTTTTTTAATGTTTATTTTTAAGGCACACACACACACACATACACACACACACACACACACACACGCGAGAGCGTGAGTGGGGGGGGGAAGAGAGAGAGGAAGACAAGAATTTGAAGAAGGCTCCAGGCTCTGCACTATCAGCACCGAGTCCAACGCGGGGCTTGAACTCATGAACTGTGAGATTGTGACCTGAGCCGAAGTTGGACACTTAACCGACTGAGCCACCCAGGCACCACTGCCCCTGCCCCTGCCTTTTTAAAAATGTAGGCTTCCAGCCCAGAATGGGACCCAGTGCAGGGCTGAAACTCATAACCCCAAGACTAAGACCTGAGATCAAGAGCTGGACACTTAACCAACTGAACCATCCATGCATCCCTGTATCTGGCTTTCTTTTTTTTTTTTTTTTTTTTAAATTTTTTTTTTTCAACGTTTATTTATTTTTGGGACAGAGAGAGACAGAGCATGAACGGGGGAGGGGCAGAGAGAGAGGGAGACACAGAATCGGAAACAGGCTCCAGGCTCTGAGTCATCAGCCCAGAGCCCGACGCGGGGCTCGAACTCACGGACCGCGAGATCGTGACCTGGCTGAAGTCGGACGCTTAACCGACTGCACCACCCAGGCGCCCCAGTATCTGGCTTTCTTGAAGGCTCTTTCAGCACCAGCTACCATTCCTAAAACATAGTACTGTCATAATTATTGCTGGATGAATAAAAAAAGTGCCTACTTTACTGCCCAATTTTTCCTTTTTCCTCTGGAAATAGAGAAAGAAAGAAAGAAGAGAGAGAGAGAGAAAGAAAGAAAGAAGAAGAGAAAAAGAAAGAAAAGAAGAAAGAGAAAGAAAGAAGAAAGAAGAAAGAAAGAAAGAAGAGAAAAGAAAGAAAAAAGAAAGAAACTGCCAGAATATGTTTTGAGTTTCCAAGCAGTATTACCAGCATGTATGACTGACCTTTGGGATCTCTGCCACTCAAGTCATTCAATCAAGTGGAAGTTGATCTCTGAAGAACTACTGTCCGTTCTTAGCACAATCCCTGAAGAATACAAAATCCCAGAACACAGCTGGTAGAAAATACTAACTCTGATCTGTTGTATAAGTAATATCACTTATGAAGGTGGAAGGCCAGATACATTTCCAAATAAGGTAAGTGTTCATGGCTACCTCATGGATCTGGTTAGAAACAGAAGGCTCCCAGGTACCATTAAGGTGTGTTGTTGAAATTAGTGGAATTTAATTGAACTGGATTCATTGCTGCTGTGATTACTCAAGGGGTCAGAGCTTTAGTCTTTCAAAGTCCCAGAAGCAGGACTCTAGAGAACATCTGGTGTTTTTTGTTGCAGTGCATCAAATCACCCTCCTTCTAGAAGTATTCTGATTTACCTCTGGGAAACTCCCCCTCTCCCTTCTCAGCCTCTATGGCTTGGACAAGGCTAATCCAACTCAGGTTCCAGAGGGGACTACAGATTCAGACATGCTAGTTAGTTGTTTCAGAGCTAATGAGCCATAATGAAGAATTAAAAAAAATTTTGCAACGTTTATTTATTTTGAGAGAGAGAGAGAGAGAGATGAGAGAGAGAGAGAGAAAGAGACAGAGCTTGAGTGGGGGAGAGGCAGAGAGAGAGGGAGACACAGAATCCAAGCAGGCTCCAGGCTCCGAGCTGTCAGCACAGAGCCTGACATCGGGCTCAAACCCACGGACTGTGAGATCATGACCTGAGCTGAGGTTGGATGCTTAACTGACTTAACCAGGCACCCCCATAATGAAGAATTTTGATAAGACACATGCAACAGAGACTCTCACTCTTTACCTCGAAGGTAGATTTGAGAGCTAATAGAGACTTGGTGTGTTGCTGCCACCAGGTTGCTACCACGTGGAACCCACGGTTGAAATCAGCATAAACAGAAGGCAAAACCAAAAGAATGGAGAGAACCTAAATCCATACTACTTCAGCTGAAGCCTGAATCCACTTGCGGAAGCAGCACTGAGTCTAGGAGTTAAGATATGAACCCATGGTATCCTTTTTTTTTTTTTTTTTTTTTTTTTTTTTTTTGCTTTAAAGCAGGTTTAGGTTGGGTTTTTCTGCTACTTGTAGTTAGGAGGGTCCTAGTTCGTGTAATGGTATTTCCTATCTTGCCTCTCCTTAGGTGTTCTCTCCTAACAGTCTTCTGTAGTGTAGACCGTGGACACCCAGGCAATAGGAAGACAAGCTGGTTCACTGTGATTTGTGATTTCTCTCCAATCTTCACCCTAACATCAGAATGATACCTTTTAGGGGCACCTGGGTGGCTCACTTAAACATCCAACTTCAGCTCAGGGCATGGTCCTCTGGTTCGTGAGTTCGAGTCCCGTGTCGGGCTCTGTGCTGACAGCTCAGAGCCTGGAGCCTGCTTCAGATTCTGTGTCTCCCTCTCTCTCTGCTCCTCCCCCACTGGTGCTCTGTCTCCCTCTCTCTCAAAAATAAACAAACATTTGAAATTTTTTTAATTAATTTAAATTAAATAAAATTTAAAATCAGTTCCATAGTCATTCCAGTCCTGTCCCAAACACACAATAACTACATGTGTGTAGTGACTGCCATATTGGACAGCTTAGATACAGAACTTTTCCATCATCACAGAAAGTTCTGATGGACAGCACTGCTCTAGAGTCAGATTTCCTTCTTTATCCAAAGTAACTGGGCTCAGAAAGCCTGATAGAATCTTCCTCTCTTCAAATGGCAAACAAAGCCAATAGACAGATGATGGACTATAAGTATTTGGTCATCAATTCCATATTTCTAAATACTCACATGGGATTGATAGGTCCTAGCTACTCATCTCTGGGATACATAAACCTGAAACATGCTATAGTAAGGGATGATTACTCTGTTGTTATATCTAGCATGTTGAAATTATTATATAAATAAATATAGATTAAAAGAGGCATCTCTTACTCCACTCTGATCTAGTATGTGAATATATACTTCTTGGGATTTTGAAGAACATGTTTCATTCTCAGGTTGGTGACTCATTAAAAATACATTTCTCGATGACATTTCCACAGATCATCATTCTCCAAGCAGGAACTATCTGCCTAGGTCTGAGCCCATTTCCCTTTCAGATTAAAACCCTGTGGGAAAAAAAGATCTAATCATTTCAGTTCAAACAGGAAGTAAAGCTCTCCAACTGAAAATTTGTACCAGATATTTAAATTGGAAAATGATAACTTTGGTATAAAATAAACCTTCTTTATTAGACAAAATATACAAAGGAAAGATTATATTGTCACCTAGATACTGCAAGTGAGTTATTTTCCTGGGGGAAAAAAGAGCTAGCTTGACTTTGTTGCATGTCACATGAAAAAAAAAATGATGAACAGATAACACAGGACCCAGGGTGACCATTTCTTTTGGTTTGACATGAATAGTTTGTATTTGCAAACATTCCCCATTCACTTGTGTGAAATAATTAGGGGGAAGAAAGCACACAATTTCACAAAATTGGAGAAGGGGGGATCAGTTTTCAGCCCAAGCGCTCCCTCGTTGGGTGAGTAATTTGGTATCAGAAGGTAGTCATGGTGACCATAAAAGTTACTCATGTGACTAACGATGCAACTAATGATGCCCACAATTACTTAATTGCAGGCATGCTTAACTGCTTTTGCCATTTTTGGAGAGTGCTTATGGCTAATTGTGGCTGCAAGTGGGTAAGTACAGGTGCAATCAGATGTGTTCCTATTTTTACATTTGTGCTGACAGCAGGAGAAAAACCGCCCCCTCTAAAGAGGGGAGTTATAAAAAGAGGGCTGAAATTAGTTCTTTCAAGTCTGGGGAGAATGGAGCAGCCTCCAACATGAAAACAAACACAAGTCATTTAATGTTGAAGCAGAGAAAGTTCTGGATTGTCAGCTGACCTTCAGCCAGACTCCATCTCTGCATCTTCCCTTTTCCCTGAAGTTCTCCAACTTGGGTTCCTGCTACTGTCCCTACTGAAGGGGCCTTTTACCCCCTTGTGGCCCTACAACTTCTGTCCCATCTTGGAAGAGGTACTATTCTCTAATTTAGATGAAAATAGTACTCTATGCTTTTTTCTTTTTTTTTTACATGGTCTGCATGGTCATTTACTTTATAAATACTTTTACACGTGGCAAATATGGATGTGTACAAATGAACTCGAATATATACCCTGGGACAGGTGGTTAGCTTTTGAAATTCCCTCTTTGGGAATTAAGAATCCAAAGATGGCTATATAACACTTTGAATATCCTCATCAAAATCTCCACCTGAGGTTTTAATTTGCGTAAGGAATGTTAGAAATATTTTTGAATGGGTAAAATGAACAAAGGTCCAAGGCATATGGTTGGTTAAAGATAGAAGCCCCACTGCTCTAATACGGATGGGTCTGTGCTCTAGCAAGCTCAGTGGTCAGACTTTTTGTACAGTAACTGAGGTCTAGTGTTCCCTTGGTCCTGCATATCTCTTCTTCACCAGTTCTGTGGCTTGACTCTACAAAAGACTGGCTGGTCCTATCATCACCTGGTGTCTACCACAGAACTGATCGTGCTTACATTACTTGTACCTAAGACAAGGAATGTGCCACAGATGCAATCAGATGTGTGGACTCTTTGGGGAAAGCCTCAAGAACCAGTAGTAGGACTGTTCTTATACCTGCTGGCTAGTAAAAATGTGTAGCTTTGGCAGGACTTGGTCTTAAAACCTCACCTGATGTGGAGGTTGTAAGGTAGAGGATGTATGCCACCACCCATCTGTAAGCACAGAGGTGACTGATATTACCCAAGGAACTGGCAGTTGCTGGATAGTCAAATCAGCTTGGGTCAGTTCAGAACATCTGAATTCTCTTTAAAATAGCTCCCCTAGGCTTATATTTCCAAAACAAATGAAATAAAAAACAAAGATACATGTAGTTATAATAAATGTAATGAAATAAAAAGCAAGGATATAAAAAATATGTAGTTACAGAAGGCACCAATGAAGGGAATATGGACACTTTTCTAGGTATAAGAACCACCTTCTACCCAAGAGAAGAAATGTAAATGACTCCCTTCACGCACATCTTGCCCGGCCTCTGGCCCTCCTGGGCCCTCCTAAGCCCTGCTGTTTCCAAATGTTGTGTATCATCTTCTCCCTGCCTCATAAGAGATGCTGGTTAATCACTCAAACGACTCTATATTCCATAAACTGTATCAAATATGCCTTATGTGTGCCAGACACTGTTCTGGGCCTCTGTGGTGACACGGTGGATGAATAGACAGGCTTCTCACCCAAGGGATGCTTCCTGTAAGTAAGCCCTCTGCTCTATTAATCATCAGCTCTTCTGTTTGGGGCCTGAGGTACATACTTTATCCAAATGGCAGACCGTGAGGACTGGCAAGTAATGAGGTGGAGAAATGTTGGTCACCAGAGCTCCCTTAGGGAGAGCTTTCTATTTGATTAGAAGAAATACTTTGAAATGACATTTGGGGTGGAAGGTGAAGTCCCCCGGGCCTTCTCCATCAAGGGAAAAATGTCTGTTAAACTGTTTGCATGACGCAAGGAGAGGAATTCTATTGCTCCTAAGGGGGGGCGGGAGAAGGGGGAGGGCAGGGAGTGGGAGGGGCTGGGGAGAGAGTGTGCAACCACAATGCTAAGGCAGAAGGATGTCTGCCACAGGATGTAACCCTTCATGGTGATGCAGGAGTCTTTGCTAAAATGTACCAAATGAATGAAATGTTTGGCATGCACGATTATCTTGTGGAGATGGGTGAGGAGGTTGAGTTTGGTGTCTGGACTGAAGTTAAACAGTACCCCTGGGTTTTTCAGTTTCATAAGCCCATGGCATGCTGTGTGTGTGTGTGTGTGTGTGTGTGTGTGTGTGTGTTGTAGCTTACACCAGTCTGGTTCTCTGTCTTTTTCTCATACACACACACACACACGCACACACTGTCTTCTCTCCTGCCCTGTACATTGAGATAGAGAAGGAGCACTGATAGAGGCAGGTGAAAGGAGGATTATTCTATCACACTGTGACATGACAGGCTAAGGGTAACCAGCGGGCTTGGAGAAATGGCATGTGCCCAGGGCTTGGTCAGCCACGAGTCAGAGGATGACTAGACAATGGAATCAACAGCTTTTAAAGGGTGGAGGACAAAGCCACAGGGATTTGTTCAAGGTCCAGGCAAACAACCGCCACTCAGGGGTCTGCGGTGCTGCTAGCTTTAAGTGAGGCAGGGGATCAAATGGTCAAACATTCCCTCCCTACTGTGACACGTCGCGCCCAGAGCTGGGGATTCCATAGAGGTTGAGATACTACCCCTGTCTCTCCAGATGAGAGGCCTTTAGGCTCCAGGAATGAAACCATGGCAGGTTAGGGAAGGCTTCCAAACAGTGGTGGTCCTTGCTGTCAGCTTTGGAGGAATAAGAGGAGGAGTTAGCAGAGTATGAGGAAAGGCCTTCGAGGCAGAGAGGTTAGCCTGTGCAGTGACATGAGAGTCAGGGGATCTGAGGCAGAGATGAGGTTCTCAGAGATCAAAATGGCTTTGCCTGGAAAAGAGAGAGGCCTGGTACAGATCCTTCCCTGGTGGCCCTTCAGAAGAATCAACCCCAAGTCCAGCTTGCTCTCAGACCTAGCTTCTAGCACTGTGAGAAAATGACTTGGACGGTTTAAGTCACCTAGCCTGTGATACTTTGTTGCAGTCCCAGCAAACTAATATAGCACGTGGAGTTCCAGCTCTGCTACATCTCAGCTGTGCAAACTCCGGTAATTACATACCTGTCTAAGGCGGCTTTCCTTGTCTGTAAACAGGGATAGTAATCAAAGTTGTGACAAGGGACACAGATGAAGTGCCTAGCCCAAAGTCAGCTCGCAATAAACATTAGCTGTTATCATCATCATTATTATCATATTATTTCTTGGTGGTATTTTTAGCTTCATGATGTAGTTTTAGTGTAAGGAGACTTACATGGCTCCAAGTTACATTCCGAATTCTGCTCTGCCTCAATCATAGTAACAATGTAGCCACACCTGCAGTAGTAACTCCTGGCACTCTCATGTGTCTGGGGTAGAAAGCTTGTTTTAATGAAGAAAAAAAAAAACCCTCAGGCTGGTCCCCTGGGAGTGGAGTGAAGGCCACAGGGCATGGGGCTAGATCCCTAAGATCAAGGGTCAATCTGAGAAGTTGCATTCTGCCCCCTGCACCCTGAACCTCACCCCGCACCCCCTGGCTTTGTTAGAGCTGGAAAACCAAAGCTTCCTCCCAAGCAGAGCATGACCTCAGATCCAAAACCCACCTCCTGCTGAAACAGACTTTACAGGCCTCCTGGTTAAGACCTGAAGGTAGCCTGTTGGGTTTTGTTGTTTCATTTTTACTTTTATCTTTTGTTGTGGAGAATCTCAAACACACCCAAAAGTAGTCAGAGTAGCTTAAGAGCCCCCTGGTTCTTCATTTCTCATAACCAAGCCCGCACATCCGCTCCCCACCACCGTGCTCTTTCTAAAGAATATTCCAGACATCCTATAATTCACCATTAGCATTTAATTATGTACTTTTAAAAGATATGGAGTTTATTTGTAAATAATACTATTGTCACTGACCCAAGTAATTAAAAATATATTTATCATAATATTCAGTCAGTAGTCACATTTCCTTTCTCATATACTCATAATTTTTAATAGTCTAGATAAAGATTAAAATCATCCTTCTTGTTTAAGTAAGATCCACACGTTGCAATTAGTTAATATATCTTTTAAGTCTCTTTTAATCTACATGTTTCCCTTTATTTGTTGAAACCTGGTGATTCACTCTGTAGTTTCCCACAGTGTAGATTTTACATCCATTCCTGTGGTGGCATTAACATGTTACTGTGTCCTCTACATTTCTTGTACATTGGCAGTTAAAACTAGACTCTGGGGCACCAGAGCTCTGGTATCTGCTCAGGTCGTGGTCTCATGGTTCCTGGGTTCTAGCCCCACGTCGGGCTCTGTGCTGAGAGTATGGAGCTTACTCAGGATTCTCTCTCTCCGTCTCTGTCTCTGCTCATCCCCTGCTCTCTCCCCCCTCCACCCCAAAATAATAAACCTAAGAAAACCTGAATAGGGAAAGGGTTAACATTAGGCAGGGAGACATAAGGGACCTTCAGGGAGGCGGCTGCAGTACAAGTGGGAGACTGAGAAAGCGGCAGCAGCGTTTGGGAAAAAAGAGGATGAGATCACATGTTCTGCACCTGCCTGAGCTGCTCGAGGTGCCATGCATGAAGTCTCACAAACTTTCTGATAAGGTCCCAGCGAAAAGTCGGGGACAGAAATCCTCAGCGGCAACCCAGTGGGACCCCTCTCACTCTTGAGAGCTTTGTACTTTCCCTCAATAAACTCTGTTAGCTTTGCTCACTCTCTGTTGTCCCTGAGATTCATTCTTCAACTTGGTGAGACAAGGACCAGTGTCTCTCCCGCCCTCCTGTAACAAAACAACAACAAAAAAACTAGAGTCTTGATCAAACTCAGGTTCATTTTTTTTAGCCAGACTACTTCATAAGTGGTACTGGGTTCTTCCATCAGGAGGCATAATGTCTGATTATCCTCTCTCCTGCTTATTTTTCTTTCCTTCTTGACTTTTTTCCTTTCCATATCTCATCTGTCTGATTCCTAGCAGGGGAGCTGGAGCCTGGAAGTATTGGGGGAGGGATCATCAGCCTTTTTTTTTTTGTCCCCTCCTAAGGTAGTGCCCTGCCTTATCCCCTTGCTTCCTGTTTATGCTGCCAACATAGCTTTCCATTTCCATTTCCATGCTGTGGGGACATCATGATGTTGCTAAAGCTCTTCTCAGGGCTGGGTGGGGAACAGACATGCTGGCAAAACTTTGGAGGATAACATTGACCTGCTTTTGCTCTTGCACGCCAAGTTTGAGCCCTGCCTGACTTCCTAATGATCCAGATGGCAAACAGCTGTTAGGCAGAGGGGGGACTGCTAGACAGGAAGTAGCTGAAAACTTCCTTCCTGACCCATGCAGAATAGGAATGTAATTTCCAAATACAATTTAAATTTAAATTCAAAAATAATGCTTGAAGTCTGAAGTCCAGTTGAATCCCTAAGAATGTTCCAGATCCCCCAGACATTGGTCCACAAGAGGACTGCTATATATAAAGGATTTAGTCAACCATTTCTTGCCCACACTAGTATGGAAAACTTGCCTACGTTCCAGGCTATTTTGTATCTGCTGGAAGTCTAGAAAAAAGAAGAAAATGTCATCACTGCCAGCCTTGCTATAAAGTAAACTTTTATTAGATTCAGCAACATTTACAGAATTACTGTTTTTATTTGACATTGATTTTGTCATCATCAACTAATTTTACCCTGTTGAATCCTAAGTGTAGCAGATTCTGTTGACGTCCCTACCCGCATCCCTTTGGTTCATCTCTGGGCTCAAATGCGGATGGAGTGGAACAGTTCTTGGTAACACTGGCAGGTTCCTACATCACATGCCCATAATTTCCTGCTTCTCTTCCTGAGGGTTTTTTTCCTGTTCCACGAGAAATTAGTAGACTGTTCAGGGCATTGTGGAGGTGCCGGTTATTTAAGGTTGCTCCTAGGGACAACCCTCAACCACTGAGAGAAAGAGTCAATGGATAAATATCTCAGCTTCCCCATCCCTCAGCAGGAGAATCCTGAGATGTGTTCTATGTGGTCCTTCAGAGGTTTCCCTTCAGAGGACTGATCTATAGTGGGCTTTCCTAGTCACTGATGTACCTTTTATTGACTTCTTTCCCTTTGCAATCTTATCTTCTTCGCTGTCTCCTTTGAACTTCCTGAGATTATCTCCCAAATAAACCACCTATACCCAATTCCTTGTGTCAGGACGCTTTTGGGGGAGTATCATGCTTAGTTCATTCACAGTTCGTGATCTCTAATCCTATGAGTGAGCTATTGATAACCCCATTTTTCAGATAAAACTGAGAATAACTCCATTTTTCAGATAAAACTGAGAACTTGTCCAAGATCATATTCCTAGTAAGAACTGAGATGCAAGTTCATAATTGTCACCAACATCATCTCACCTCTTGTTCTCCATTTTGTTTCAGGGGACAGATTTTCTCTAGTAGCTAGTGGATTTCTGTCATTCTCCCCCCGGCCCCCGCCCAACCTTTTCTGAATTGTTCTGTTTGCTCATCTATATTTTCAATGGGAGAATTTCCTGCCAGTTGAACTTCAAGTTGTAAGTAAAAAAGGCCCATCTTGATGTGGTCTCCTAGCAACAATTTATGAAACACTTTAAAGCAATTATTCTCCTCAAGCACGTTTCCAAATGTTGAAGCAGGTTCATTCACTTCGATCATTAAAATCCCCAAGAACATTCATTGTGTAGCACACAGTTCTGGTAATTATAAGCTTGTCAACAGGTTGCTTAGTGAGCTGAGAGGAGGACAAGACCACATTCCCCCCAGGAGCTGAGCACTCTGTTTCCAGCTGGCAGGCAGGGCAGATCCACTCTTCTCAAGAAGTCTTAATTGACTTGTGGGGTAGAGTGGAGGAAAGAATATTTAAACACAAGATAACCATCTGTAAACTATCAGGCCCATGGCAACACACAGGTCTAGGAAGGGTTTGAATACCTAAGGCCTAAGTCCGCTAAGTGGGCAGCTTTCTGCTCCTCTGTCTCTGGGGCCTCCTTTTGCCCAGTTTAGACCTGAACATTCAAAGTCAGGCATAAGACCCATCTCCTCCTCTGGTTTCTTAAAAATGCAGTTATGCCTTAAATTAATGCTGGCCCTTCAATCTGTGCTTCATTCTTTTTTTTTTTTTTCCTAAGAATTCTCTTTTATTTTTATCTTTAAAAAATGTTTCTAGTATACTAAGTATGGAAGGGAATCTGGGATCGTGGCAATCACACTGCAGGTTTAGCAAATTGGAATGCAGTTTGGCAAGTTGGAGAGTATCCGTCTGGACCGTACTTATGCAGGCATCAGGCCTGACTCCACCTCCCCCGGTGAGGAAGTCACAATGAGTGTGGGCCTCTGAACTAAAGTTAAGTACCTCTAGGAATTTTCAGACCTAAGAGGAGAAGATTGAATTTCTTACTAATCTGGGTAATAGCTTTTTTTAAAAAAACTTTTTTGGAAATGTTTTAGATTTCCAGAAGAGTTCCTGTATACCCTTTATCCAGCTTCACTTAATGCCAACATCTTATGTAAACTATGGTACACTTATCAAAATTAGGAATCGGTTTTATTTTGAGCATCCTTATGGAGGGAGATTGTATGAATTCCAGGCTGGTGAAGCTGGATGCATGCATAAGTACACACACATGTATACACATATCATGCATAGAGACATATACACACACAACACAGATATACATGCAATATAATACAGATATACACAACCCCCATGCACACAAGACATGCATACAAACATATACAACTACATATAGACACACAAAGCATATATGCATACAATACACAGAGATATATAGTTATAGCATATAGGCAGATACAAACGCACACCATGCATACACACACACACACACACACACAATGCATGTTAGAATCAGGGGCTCATTCTCTACATATGGAGAATGTTTCTTTTTTTTTAAAGATTTTGGTTTTTTTTTAATCTTTTTTTTGTTAATTTTTTAAAATATTTATTTTGACAGAAGAAAGAGAGAGAGACAGAGTGCAAGCAGGGGAGGAGCAGAGAGAGAGATGAGAGGATGAGAGAGAGAGAGAGAGGGAGACACAGAATCCAAAGCAGGCTCCAGGCTCTGAGCTGTCAACACAGAGCCTGATGTGGGACTCGAACTCACAAACCATGAGATCATGACCTGAGCGAAGTCAGAGGCTTAACCAACTGAACCACCCCAAGGGCCCCTTTCAATCCTTTTTTTTTAAAGTTCATTTATTTATTTTGAGAGAGAGAGAACAAGTGGGAAAGAGACAGAGAATCCCAAGCAGGCTCTGCACCACCAGTGCAGAGCCCAACGTGGGGTTCCAAGTCACAAACTGCGAGATCACAACCTGAGCCCAAGTCGGATGCTTAACCGACTGAGCCACCCAAGTGCCCCTAAAGATTTTATTTTTAAGTAATCTCTACACCTAACATGGGGCTCAAACTCACAACCCCAATATCAAGAGTTGCACGCTCAACTGACTGAACCAGAGAGGCATTCTACAGAGAATGTTTCTTAATGGAACTCAAGCTAGCTGGTGGAGGCAGAGAAGTGTTGAGAGACTAAAGAACACTGGTGATGAAAGAGTCAGGGCTGGGGCACCTGGCTGGTTCAGGCAAAAGAGCACGTGACTCTTGATCTGGGGTTGTGAGTTCAACAACACATTGGGTGTAGAGATTACTAAAAAAATAAACAAAACTTAAAAAAAAAAGAGGGCAAATGAGCAAGACTGACTCTCTCTACATGAAAACTGTTCTTTCTTTGTGGAGATGGGGCTGCCGTCTATCACTGCAGTAGTCGAGGTTGTAAAGTCTGGCCCAGCCAGCAGGTTGAGGGAGAATCATTCAGATGATCTTCCCATGTAAACCATTCAACCCCCGCCCCTACCCATCCCCAGGCAGGGCTGGATAGGTATGGCCAGCCTAGATTACCTGGATTCTGAGGCTGGGGTGGGAGCAAGAATGAGGAATGTCTCCTCCCTTAGACTTTTGGGCAAGGCTCTGGATGGAGACTAACAGAAACATGGGAGAATGTGCAGGCTGAAATCTGCCCCAACCCTGTTGCAAGAGAAGTGAGTATCATTTGCTGAGATGTAGAGACAGATGGGCCCTTGAGACCCTGGGAAGTAGGAAAAGAAGTGGAGAATGGTACTTTGGACAATCCGAGAAACAGTGGTCTACTTCTTTGCCTGAGTTTGTGTGGACTTAGGCTGATGGGTGGGTCACTTAAAGGAATTAGAGCTATATGGATTAAAAGGCCTTAAGAATTAAGTTAGTGAGTGTATTAATTTTCCATTGCTGTATAACAAATTAACCCCCAAACTTAGTGGATGAAACAACAGTAAGGATTGTTTTTAATCCCTCATTGTATCTGTGGGTCAGGAATTTGGGAGTGCCTTAGCCGGGTAGTTCAGGCTCGAGGTCACTCATGAAATTGAAGCTGAGATATTGGCCAGAAAAACAGCCATATGAAGGCTTGACTAGAGCTGGTCAATTTGTTTCCCAGGTGGCTTACATGTGTTAATGGCAAGTTGATGCTGACTGTTGGTAGGAAACTTCAGTTCATTACCCATATGGGTCTCCCTGTAGTAGGGACTCTCTTCCTCCAGTGTGAGTAATCCAAGAGAGTGTGGTGGAGGTCTCAATGTCTCTTATGGCCTCGCCTTGCAAGCTACCTTGTCATGTCTGCAGTATCCTACTGGTTATGCAAGTCAACCCTAGTCAGTGGGAGAAGACTATCCAGATATCAGGAGGCCATCTTGGAAACTGACTATTGAGTGATTTTTCACTTTTATGATGATTTCATTGAGATTTAATACAGCATATTTTGCTAACACTTTGAAACGAAGTGGGTGGAATTGGTGAAAGCCTGTTAGCTGTCCCCTAATATAACGAAATTTGCATGGGGGCCTGAAGGAAGTCTAAGAATGATGGAGAGAGTGGTAAGGTGAGATCAGAGCAGTGCATGTGTCAGGGGGTAAGGGTGCATGGAAAGGATACAGTTCAAGTATGCCTTGTGGCCATTATAAGGACTTGGATATTTTATCCTTTCCATAATATCAGGAGAATTGCAGAAAATATATGCCCGAATGTTTTCATCTTCTTCCTTTCTCTCTCACCTGTAGAGTTCAAATGGCATACAAGATTTTGGGAAGTTATGAGAAAAGAAGGCCAGGAAATGTGAGACAGAAATGGGGGACCTGGTAGAGTTTAATAGTATGTCATTATTGTGAGGAATTACCGTGTGTGTGTGTGTATGTGTGTGTGTGTGTGTGTGTGTGTGTGAAAAAGAGAGACAGAGAGACAGACAGAGACAGAGATAAAGGGATCCAAAAGTCTAGTAATATCAATTGGTAGTAGTTGCAACAATATTCTTTTCCTCTAAGAAGTTATTTTTAAAAATTCTTACTGATTTAAGAATTAAAATTTTCCTGATTATCTAAGTAATACATGTCCATTGTAGGAAGATCAGGAAGATAGACATCAGTGTAAAAAGATACGGTAATAATTATCCACGATGCTGTCTCTCAGAAGTAATAGTTCCCGTATTTTTTAAATTTTTGTTTAAATTCTAGTTAGTTAAAATACAGGACGACATTGGTTTCAGGAGTAGAATTGAGTGATTCATGACTTATATATAACACCCAGTGCTCATCATAAGTGCCCTCCTTAGCACCCATCATCCACCTAGCCCATCCCTCACCCGCCTCCCCTCCGGCAACCTTCAGTTTGTTCTCTATTGTTAATGGTTTGTTCCCTTTCTCTCTTTTTTTCCCCCTTCCCATACGTTCATCTGTTTTGTTTCTTATATTCCACATATGAGTGAAATCATGTGATATTTGTCTTTCTCCACCTGACTTATTTCGCTTAGCATAATACACTCCAGCTCTACCTATGTCATTGCAAATAGCAAGATTTCATTCTTTTTGATGGCTGAGTAATATTCCATTATATAGCCATACCACATCTTCTTTATCCACTCATTAATTTATGGGCACTTGAGCTCTTTCCATAATTTGGCTATTGTTGATAATGCTGCTATAAACATTGGGGTGCATGAACCCCTTCAAATCTGTATTTTGTATCCTTTGGGTAAATACCTTAGTCGTGCAATTGCTGGATCATAGGGTAGTTCTATTTTTAACTTTTTGAGGAACCTCCATACTGTTTTCCAGAGTGGTTGCACCAGTTTGCATTCCCACCAATAGCACAAAAGTTTCCCCTTTCTCTGCATCCTCTACAACACTTGTTATTTCTTGTGTTGTTAATTTTAACCACTCTGACAGGTGCAAGGTGGTACATCACTTCATATTTTGATATTTTCTTGGTCTTTGTTTTTGTATGTTTTATTCCTGAACCTGAGATCATATTTTTTCTGTAATTTGGCATTTGGCTTTTTATAAACATTTAACTAGGTCATTGAAAACATTTTAATAAATATTATTATTTTTAATGTTTATTTATCTATTTTGAGAGAGAGAGAGACAGAGAGAGAGCACAGGGAAGGGGCAGAGAGAGTGAGAGAAAGAATCTTAAGCAGGCTCTATACTGTCAATGCAGAGCCTGATGCGAGGCTTGATCTCAAAGTGTGAGATCATGAACTAATCTAAAATCAACAGTTGGACACTTAACCAATTGAGCCACCCAGGTGCCCCTAATAAGTATTATTTTTAAAGACGGATATATAGGGGTGCCTGGCTGGCTCAGTCAGTAGAGTATGCAATTCTTAATCTCGGGGTCGTGAGTTGGAGCCCCACATTGGGTGTAGAGATTACTTAAAATTAAATTTAAAAAATTAAAACAATAAAGATGGATATATATATTTCTTTTCTTGATATACATGCTTTAAAAAAAATTAAATACTCTAGAATTGTATTGAGAAACAAAAAGTCTTCCCAAATTTCACCTCCTACACCACTGTTGATGAGTATAGTTTATATTTTCCAGATATTTTTCTATGTATTTGTAAGATTATGTAGATGTAGATAATGTTTATAAACAGTTATTTTGAAATGTTTTGTGATTTATTTTGCTTAAATTACTATCATGAACATTTTCTATTGTTTCCTCAGCCTTTCAAAAATAGAATTGTTTCCGATTACAAAAGTAATAAATGTTCTAAAAAGTGTTGTTTTTTTTAATGATTGTGTAATACTCCATCATATAAACCATTATTTATTTAACAGTTAACATGTTATTTGCACTATTTTGTTATTATGAACAATCCTAGGAGAATTACCTTAGTAATTTCCCTCCTGTATTTCTGATTATTTTCTTTGTCACTCGGAAATTACAATTTCCGTGTCAAGCTTTAATAGCTATATAATACATACTTGTTATTTGCTTCCTCCCTCACGATTTCATGCATTGCAAAAACAACATCTCATTCGATTATTTTTTCTTAAAAATATTTATTAAATGAACAAACCACATTGTAACAACAATGTAACTTTATTTATTTATTATATTTATTTATAATAAATATTTGTTTATTTTGAGAGACAGAGAGTGCGAGTGGGGGAGGCGAAGAGAGAAAGGGAGAGAAAATCCTAAGCAGGCTCTGCGGTGTCAGCACAGAGTCTGATGTGGGGGTCCATCTCATGAACCATTAGATCATGACCTGAGCCCAAATCAGAAGTCAGATGCTTAACCTACTGAGCCATGCAGGTGCCCCAACAATGTAATTTTAAAAGTTATGAATAAAATATTACAACAATATGCCCACCATAATACATCCACCTTGTTTTTCCGTATTGTCATTTAATCCTTTTTCATATACATGGATACTTTTAGACTAGGGCTCAGCAAACTTTTTAAGTTTATTTTTATTTTTGAGAGAGGGAGAGTGTGCATGGGGGAGGGGTAGAGAGAGAGAGGGAGAGAGAATCCCAAGCAGATCCCATGCCCACTGCAGGATCGATCTCACAACTGTGAGATCATGACCAAAATCAAGAGTCAACTCTCAGGGCCCCTGGGTGGCTCAGTTGGTTAAGTGCCCGACTTCCACTCAGGTCATGATCTCCTGGTTCATGAGTTCCCTGGTTCATGAGTTCGAGCCCTGCATAGGGCTCTCTGCTGACAGCTCAGAGCCTGGAGCCTGCTTCAGATTCTGTGTCTCCTCCTCTCCCTGTCCCTCCCATGCTCATGCTCTGTCCCTCTCTGTCTCTCAATAATAAATAAACATCAAAAATTATTTTTTTCTTTTTTTTTAAAAAAAAGAGTCAATGCTCAACTGACTGAGCCACCTAGGCACCCCACTGCAGATTTTTTCATAAAAGACCAGCTAGTGGTATTTTAGGCTTTGCATGCCACAGCGTCTCTGTTGAAACCGCTCAACTCTTGTTGTAGTCTGAAAGCTGCCATACACAATACATAAATGAATGAGCATGGTTGTACTCCAATAAAACTTTATTTACAAAAATAGGTGGCCAGCCTGTGTTTGCTAAACCCTATTTTAGACAGTCATTCTTATAATTTAGATGGAACTATTTTCTTGACCATTCATGAACAAAACTTTCTGGAACTGTTTTCAATTTTTAATTACTTAATTTTCACTTATGGTTGTTTCCCTAGATTTTTCCCAGATCTTTTTAACCATGCTACAATTATGGAGCTGAAATTCCCAGAATGATTTGTTTTTAGTAGCACAATGAATTCAACGCATGTACTGATTATAAAAATATAAGATACAGGATATTTTTTTTATAATGGACTTTAAGGATGACTTTTTTATTCCTTTTTTTATTTTTATTTTTTTTTTAATTTTAGAGAGAGAGAGAGCACAGGTAGAGGAGAGGCGCTGAGAGAGAGAGAGAGAGAGAGAGAGAGAGAGAATCTTAAGCAGGCTCCATACTCATTTGCATAGTGTGACAGGGGGCTTGATCCCACAACCCTGGGATCATGACCTGAGCCAAAATCAGGAGTTGGACTCTCAACCAACTGAGACACCCAGGTGCCCCATGGATAACTCTTTTAAAAAAAAATTGGGGGACCGCCTGGGTGGCTCAGTTAGTTAAACATCCACCTCTTGATCTTGGCTTAGGTCATGATCTTGTGGTTTGTGAGTTTGATCCCCTTATCTGGCTCTCTGCTGTCAGCATGGAGCCTGCTTCAGATTCTTTCTCTCCCTCTCTCTCTCTGCCCATCCCCATTCATTCTCTCTTTTTCTCTCTCTCTTAAAAATAAGTAAACATAAGTAAATTACTTACTTATTTAAGTAATCTCTACACCCAACATGGAATTCAAACTCACAACCTCGAGATCAAGAGTCACATGTCCTTCCAACTGAGCCAGTCTGGTGCCCCCAAGGATGACTCTTAAGAAAGACAAATAGTCATCTGTAACCTCACACCATAGCAAGAGTTATGACCTTTTCCTGTCTTGGTCTATGAGCATACTTTTTGATGATAATATTCATGGAAAAGATGATATAGCAAGAGTAATTTGGGAAAAAAAATCACCTCTATTTCCACTAACCAAACAGATGCCGTTTTAATTCTTGTCCACCAGCAAATATGTTTTTATATGGCCATAGTTTTCTATGTTTATCCTTTGAAAATATTTTTTCGCTGACTCTAATGAACACCAATTGTAAGCTATATAAATTTGTCCATATTTTTAATCTTTTTTTTTGGAGAGAGAGAGAGACAGAGAGAGACAGAGACAGAGAATGAGTGGAGGAGGGGCATAGAGACAGGGAGACACAGAATCCGAAGCAGGCTCCAGGCTCTGAGCTGTCAGCACAGAGCCCGAGGTGGAGCTCAAATTCACGAACAGTGAGATCATGACCTGAGCCAAAGACGGATGCTTAAATGACTGAGCCACCCAGGCGCCCCCATATTTTTAATCTTCTAAAGGAATTTCAAAATGCGTTCACCCTATTCAATATAGCCCCCGCTTTATCATTCTGAGGCAGCTTAGTCCAATCAAGTTTTTTACTTGTACATTTTTGCTTTATACTATGGAGAATTTTAAATGCACAGAAAAGTTGAAAGAATAGTGCACAGGTTCCCTACATACTCACCACCTAGATTCAGCAATTTACAATACTGTATACACTTTTATTTTGTTTCTTTTTAAAATTCATTATTTACTTATAAAATATTTTATGTGTTACAATTTTTTCTCACTCATTTGAAATGGAAGGTCAGACATCATGATACTTTACTCCTCAGCACTTCAGTACATACATATCTCCTAAGAATACGACTGTTGTCTTGCATAACCACAATGCCATTATCACAGTTAAGACAACTAATAACAATCTCTAATATCATCTAGTCCATATTCAAATTTTCTCAATTGTTCCCAAAATGTTATATCCAGTAGTTCCATTTAGAACCAGGATCCAATTAAGGTTTATATCTTGCATTTGTTCATTTCTCTTTTCACTCTGCTTTAAACTAGAAGCGCATCCCGGGGCGTCTGGGTGGCGCAGTCGGTTAAGCGTCCGACTTCAGCCAGGTCACGATCTCGCAGTCCGTGAGTTCGAGCCCCGCGTCAGGCTCTGGGCTGATGGCTCAGAGCCTGGAGCCTGTTTCCGATTCTGTGTCTCCCTCTCTCTCTGCCCCTCCCCCATTCATGCTCTGTCTCTCTCTGTCCCAAAAATAAAATAAACGTTAAAAAAAAAAATTTTTCAACTAGAAGCGCATCTTGACATTTCTCACTGTGACATTGACTATTTGAAATGACTGGGATGATTGTCTTTATTCTACAGTCTGGGTTTGTCTGACTGTTTGTTTTCTTGTGGTGTTAGTCAGATTGTTTATCTTCTGGACTTCCCGTACATACACTGTACACTGAATTTAAAAGTGAAGTAGATTCGGGTTAAACCTAAAAGGGGGATAATATTTCACTATTCACTCCTATCGACTTTGATTCATTAGACAATCTCCTATATGTAAAAATAGATGTTCCATGTGGCATGGTAGACAAGATCTGCTTTGTAATCAGAGAGGTTTTACAGCAGGAGACCTTGGGAAAATTATTAAATTTCTGTGAGCCTCAGTCTCCCTATATGTGAAAGGGGCAGTGGTAGACACTCAGTAAATGTTTGCTCTCTTCCCCTCGTCTGTAGGTTCTTCAGGATCTCGCAGAGCACCACCGGGATAGATATCTCAAACACGTTTGAAGAGCTCACGTTTCCTAAGTAAGACAGCAGCAGCAAGACGGCAATCATTTCTGCAGAGACAGTATCATCATAATGCAATATTAGCTACTGTGATCTTCTATCATTTCCTTCCTGGAGAGTTATGACTGTGGCATTGAGGATTTAAGACCTACAGCCCGAACACTACTTACTACAAATCTCTCACAAAGCTGCGGCAATAAATCTCGTGGAGGAAAGTCATTGCATAAAAAAATCCCTAACTCCCGGGAGCTGGCCATTTATTTTCCTAGGGAAGAAGGGCTGTGATGAGAGACACTCCATGCTCCTTTAACTCCATGGAACAGAACCCAACAAAGCATTCATCATAGAAAGTTGAGTGATGGGCCCAATGAGACAAGCTCAGAAAGAAAGACCAAGAAGTGCCCCCACCCGAGGCCTGCTCCAGGAAATGGGATTTCCCCGTAGCCTGGGGATTAGCTTTGCATAGAATCAGCACAACTGAGGATGTAGTTCCTAAAGACAAACTGCCCTTAGAGATACTAAGCCAGCGGTCTAAACTTGGGCCCAATCTACTCCACAGATTTATTTAGTCTGCATAGTGTTTAAAAAATGTTTTTATTTAGATCCTAGCATTTAAAATTTGAAAATGTCACAGAGAAAGATAAAATCCAGATTTCTGGCATCTCCAAACAAATGGGAATATCCAACAGTGGATGAGGTTGCTGCACTCCTGCTCCCTTTAGGCGATGTGAGCATGCTCCAGTTTTCCAGGCTGCTTCCCCTTCTACCTCACCTGCTTTGTGAGCAACGGAGTTTGCAATCCCCATACTAATCAAGTGCCCTGGGGTCCATTCTCTCACCCTGTTCTCCCATTTCTGTCCTTCTAGCAGAATGTACCCTTTAAATAGAAAATACAACTGACTGATCCTTCTTAAATCAGACATATCAGGAGAAATTTCTAACTTGGCAGGGAGGCAGCCTAGAGTAAGGCAGAGAGAGAGCATAGGCTTTGCCTAGAGGCCGACCTCAGCTCAAATCCCATCTCTCCCTTACTCTGGGATGTTGTCCAACTTGCCAAGTTCCTCTTGACACTTTGCTCAAGTTTGCTCACAGCAAAATGCCTATACTAGGATCTCCTTCTTTGGGTCCTCACCCAAATTCTAAGTATAGAATTGGATACAAATGGCTCACACCTTGGACATCCCATCTTCTCCCATATCCTGTGACCTCATGCTCTCTTGGTTCCCTCCTTTGCATGGCTTCTTTGCTTCACTTTTTTCTGTCTTCTTTGAAGGCACCCCTTCCTGGGACATTCTACAGATATCGGTGTTCCTCGGGGTTCTGTCCTTGACATGGCTCCCCCACTTCCTACTCCCACTCCTTCCCCTTCCCTCTGTCAGACATACCATTTGATAAGCAGTTTACAGCACAATAGGATTTTGTTTTGCTTTTTAAAAAGTTTTCATTACATAAACTTTTGCTCTTTGCTGTGGCACATTCTTCAAAAGAAACATTTAATGGATGCACAATATTCCATTACCTGAGTAGATTGTAATTCACTCATTCCCCTAACATTGGACATTTAGGTTTGTTCTAATTTTGTTTTGTTTTCAAAACTTTTTTTTAACGTTGATTCATTTTTGAGAGACAGAGAGAGACAGAGAGCAAGCAGGGGTGGGGCAGAAAGAGAGAGAGACACAGAATCCGAAGCAGGCTCCAGGCTCTGAGCTGTCAGCACAAAGCCCTACGCAGGGCGCCAAGTCACCAACCGTGAGATCATGACCTGGAGCCAAAGTCAGACGCTTAACTGACTGAGCCACCCAGATGCCCCAGGTTTGTTCTAATTTTGAACGCTGAGATTGCCAAGAATGTTTTCTTTTTTTTTTTTAATTTTTTTTTAACGTTTATTTATTTTTGAGACACAGAGAGACAGAGCATGAACAGGGGAGGAGCAGAGAGAGAGGGAGACACAGAATCTGAAAGAGGCTCCAGGCTCTGAGCTGTCAGCACAGAGCCCAGAGCGGGGCTCGAACTCACGGACCGTGAGATTATGACCCGAGCCGAAGTCGGACGCTTAACCGACCAAGCCACCCAGGCGCCCCAAGAATGTTTTCTTATATGTGGCATTTTGCTTTGGGATTATTTCTAGACCTTATTTTTTTTCACCCAGTACCTCCCTATTGGTCTTTTGTTCTTTTCTCCTCTTTCTCTCAGGGCCCTCACACTTCCAGAGGTTTAAAGTGTTTTCTTTGGTGTCAACCTGAAGGAGAGAGCTGTGAGGTCAATAAAGAAAATAACCATATGTGTTGACAATTTACTTGTCAGAAGAAGCCTAAATAAACCCAATGTCCATTTGGAACCGAGGAGCAACAGCTTAATGTGTAGCTGTTCTCAAGGTGGGTTTGAAAAAATGAATGCCTAGGATCTTTACAAGCATGTGACATCCGCGTGGGGCAATGTGTGTGAAAGGGGGGATAGTTTTTCTTTACTCATATGGCAAGTTCCAGTACAGTTACAGAAAACAGCATCTAGACTAAGGAAGGAGTAAGTCCCATCCAGCTAAGAGAAAATGTTAATTTAGAGGTAAAGGTGGAAGTGTTGGATTCAGTTAATGAATTTTAAGTGTCCGCTATGTGCCAGGCAGATTGACCAGACAGTGCCATTAGTCTAAGACTGTTTGGTTGCTGAATGGAAATGCATTGATAAAAGTGAGAAATACAAAGTCAGATTTGATAGGGAAGGAGGATGTAGCCTCAACCATAGGAAGGACTGCCGAAAAGGAAGTGGCGGGTAATTGGCTATTTGTGACAATTTAGCCAGTGATAATCCAGCGACTAAGCTAGACGGCTCTCTGAGACTCTACTTTTCCTTATGAAGCAATGTCCCACCCAGGATCATTAGGGTAAATTAAGGAAGACATACAACAATCTTACATGAAGTATTTTTGGAGACTTTATTGTCCATTGCAAAGCCAGCTGGCCGCACAGAGGTAGGCAATGAAATGTCTCAAGGTCAACTCAAAGTAATAAGCCTTTTACTTACAAAGCTTTTATAGGTTAATTCCTTTTCCTCATTGTAATATCTTCTCCACTCTCCACCAAATTTAGCATCCTCTTCCTGGTGTAGATTAATGACCGTATCCTGTAAGTGGGACTATCACCAAAAGAGGCAGATAGAGGAGCATTTGCAATTTTTCTTTGAAAGGCCCATTCACAGTCCCTTTCTCTTGTGATTGCTTGAATACAGAGAAGTCGGTAGCGATATCTGGCCAATGATACTACTTAAATGCATATGATTCTTTACCAAATTTGAACAGTAGAACCTCATAAAATTTAAATACCAAGTAAGAGAGAAGGAAAGCTTCCTAACTGGTTAACAAAATTGGCTGTAAAAAAAGGTCTTCATCCAAGAGAGAACACAGACCTGCCTGCAGCTGCTTCTATTTTTTTTAATTAATTAATTTATTTTGAGAGAGAGACAGAAGGAAGGAGGGAAGAGAGGAAGACAGAGAATCCCCAAGCAGGCTCCACACCGTCAGTGCTGAGCCCAGTGCAGGGCTTGAAACCACAAACCCTGAGATCATGACCTGAGCTGAAACCGAGTCTGAGGCTTAACCGACTGAACCACCCAGGTGCCCCATATTCTTTATTATTAAAAATGCAGTATGTTAGGGAAAGTTAGAGGAAGGCAGACTTCATGTTTTCTGTCTTGTAGCTTGGGACAGTACAACTAAACTCGATTCTGCTTGGGAGTGTTATGCCCAGAATTCGTGATCCCCAAAGACCACCAGGGACCTGAGTCCGATGCAAAAGCAAAGAGCCTTTATTCGAGCTAGCTCGAGCTCAATCTCCTACCTCCACCGATGCAGCAGTGAGATACCGGAGAGAGAGAGCGAGTTTCAAAAGCACAAAGGTTTTATTGGGGTCTAGGGGCAGTTGGTGAGGTAATGGGACTGGCTGGGGAAGGGTCATGACTGGGGAAGGGTCGGAATCCTGTTACGCAGGTGGCCGGGTGTGTTTTGATCGGCAAGTTTGAAGGGTGAGTGGGAGGTTACTCAAGGGGAGGAGGCGTGGTCAAGGTGGAGGACACAGAACAAGATGGAGTCGTCCAGTGTAGGTCCGCCCTTTTCGGGTGTACTCCTTTCAAGCCTACATAAAACCCATTTTTACATTAAAATTTTAAAAAATGGTTTTATTTTTGAAAGAGAAAGAGGGAGAGAGCATGTGTGCGTGCACACAGTAGGCTCCAGGCTCTCAGCACAGAGCCCAATGTGGGGCTTAAACCCACAGACCACGATATCATGACCTGAGCCAAAGTTGGACGCTTAAGCAACTGAGCCACCCGGGAATCCCTAGTTTTGCATTTTAAAGTCCTGTTTTTGCATTTTGAAAAGGTTCATTTTTTTTCAGGATAGCTTGGGAAAGAGAATGGTTAAAGAACAGTCTTCAAGGGGGTCTAGACCACAGAAGGAAAGTTCTAGAGTCAGAAGGTGGGTTTTTTGTTGTTGTTTGTTTTCTTTTTAAGACTTAGAAAAAATTTCAGTGTACTGATGAACTGAACACAATCCCAACTATCCCATCACAGAAAATGAAACTCTGATCTGAAGTCAGATTTCCAGAACACCCAGAGAAGTTTGTAAACCAAGCAAAATCCCCATTGAGTTGCTGCTACCTTGTGCTCTCCACAAGGACTCTGAATCTTCCATTTCTTTTCCTTAGCTGAAGTGGCTGTAGCATGATGGAGGTCATTAGCCAAAGTTTATGGCTCCAGTGTAATAGTGCCACATTTCCTGGATCCCTCCCTCCGGCCAGCCACACCCACTGTCGCCTCCTATCTGTGGTTGTGAAAGCAGTCAACCACGACCTGCACAGCTGTGAGTTAACAAATGAATGTTGTTTTAAGCTACTGAGTTTGTGGTAATTTATCCCACAGCAATAGAAAATGAATCTACCTAAATTTTTCTTTTGTTTCTCAGGAAAGTGCTATGAGAAGACCCATTACTCAGCTCTCCCCTCTAGGAAAAAAGGGCATCTCTAGAACAGAGCACCCATACTGCCCTCTGGTGTGGATCTCCAACAAAGCAGGCATGTGTAAGCACAACTCCGTTTCTAAGAATCCTACTGTCTCAATCCTAGTGAAGAAGACTGTGGAGATATTGATGCCAACCTAGCACAGGAGTCAGATCTGACCGAACAGTTCCACCACCTCCAAAGTTCCCTGAAATGTGCAGTGAGAAACCTATTGCACACAGTACCATAGCATGAACGATAATAGGATAAGAAAAGGGACAGCTTATGAGGGACAGCTTATCAGACTCTCATCTTCCCACTGTCCATTGTCCACAGAGGCAATGCCAGGGGGCATCCCAGCTCTGCCTGGCAGCCTGCTCCCAGGGACTCTCAGGGACTCCCAGGGACTCCAGTCCCTTGTGCGCCCGTTTGACAACCCCGTCCAAACAGAAGCCCGTGAGGGAAGAAGTGTGGCTGTCTCCTTAGCTAATCATCTGCCAAATCAGTTCAGGCTTATTCTAAGTGAGGACCGTTCTCCTTCCCCAGACACCCACTCGGGCTTTGTTCTTCTCTGTAAGCCCAGCAAACTCAACTGAATTTTGGACACCAGCTTTCCCTCTTTGTAGACCAAGAACCTCAGAGACTGGGAGGGCACTAGAACATATTTTGAGAGCTGCTGGGGTTACAAGTTACATTTACTCAGGCTTGTGCCAGGTGGGCCTTGTACCTGGCACTGCTAGAGTGTTTCAAGAGGTGCAAAAATATATAGTTTCCAGGCAAATTAGAGTGCATTTCCTCCCGGGTTCATTCAAGTGCATTTTGATAGCCCTCAAGTCAAGGTGGAAGGAATCAGATGTTTTTGCATTTCACCCTCATAACAATCTTGCAAGATTGATAATAGTATTATTATTTTATGGATGACACTTAGAAAGGTTAAATGACCTATCCAAGGTCACAGTCAATCAACTATGGAATTGGGATTTAATGTAATCTTTTTAAAGTCTGTATGTGGTATTATGATTTATTTTTTTTAATGCTTTTTATTTATTTTTGAGACAGAGAGACAGAACATGAGCAGGGGAGGGGCAGAGAAAGAGGGAGACACAGAATTCGAAGCAGGCTCCAGGCTCTGAGCTATCAGCACAGAGCCTGACGTGGGGCTTGAACTCACAGACCGTGAGATCATGACTTGAGCCAAAGTCAGACGCTTAACCATCTGAGTCACCCAGGCGCTCCAATTATGATTTAAAAAAAAAAATTGTTTTTAATGTTTTATTTATTTTTGAGACAGAGAGAGAAAGAGCATGAGCAGGGGAGGGCAGAGAAAGGGAGACACGGAATTTGAAGCAGGCTCCAGGCTCTGAGCTGTCAGCACAGAGCCCAACACAGGGCTCAAACTCATGAACCATGAGATCATGACTTGAGCCAAAGTCAGATGCTCAACCGACTGAGCCACCCAGGCACCCCATGATTTATTTTTAAATAAACTTTTTATTTCAAAACACCTTTAGATTTACAGAAACGTTATGAAGGTAATATAGAGTTCCCGTACACCCCACATCCAGTTTCTCTTGTTATAATATCATCCATTAATACGCTACATTTGTCACAATTAATAAACCAATATTGATACATTTAATTGTTTACTAAAATCCATACTTTGTTTAGATTTCCTCAGTTTTCCCCTAGTGTCCTTTTTTTTGTTCCAGGATCCCACATAGGACACCATGTTACATTCAGTAGTTAGGTTTCCTTTCATTCCTCTTGGCTGGGGCAGTTTCTCTGACTTTCCTTGTTTTTGATGATCTTTAATGTTCTGAAGAGTACTGGTCAGATATTTTACAGAATGTACCTCTGTTGGGAATTGTTTTATGTTTTCTCATGATTAGACAAGGGGTATGTGTTTTTGGAAGACCAAAGAATTTAAGTGGCGCTTTCATCACATAGTATCAAGGGTGAATATTATCACTGTTGATGTTCACCCAGATCACCTTGCTGAGTTAACGTTTTGCCATGTTTCTTTATCGTAAAGTTACTCTTTTTTTGTTCTTTTCATACTGTACTCTTTGGAAGCACTCATGTGCAGTCCACTTTTTCAGAGGTGGGGAGATAGGTTCTTCCTCCTTAGGGGTGGAGTATTGATATAAAAGATTTGGAATTCTTCTGGAATTCATTTACTCAGTCATTTATTTATATCAGAATGAACACATGGATATTTATATTTTGGGTTATTATCCAATACTACTTAATTTTGTTGCACATAATTGAATTTTAATCTTCTGGTTTTTTGTTTTTGTTTTTTGTTTTGTTTTGTTTTTGTTTTTGTTTTTAACAGTATATTGCTTGTGGTCTTGATTCGATACCATGGAGGTGGTATTTGGACAGGACCCAAGGACCCAGGGTCCCATACACTGGAATCCTTTCCTACCTGGTAGACTCCCTTTGAGGCTCCCAAGGTCCATAAATGCCAGAGAACAAGGCCAGGCAGAGGGATTCTCATTATCCCTGGATTGATCGCAGGCCTCTGTCAAAGTATAAATTTCGAAAGTTGAAAACATGACTCTCTCAAAAATATAGAATAAACACAAGTCAAAGATTTTATTTAACTCGTTAATTGAGGGAACTGGTAAGATGAGAAACAGATACTTATAGACAATTTTGTGTATCATCCTTGCACAGGGGCCATGCTAATCTTCTCTGTATTGTTCCCATTTTAGTATATGTGCTGCTGAAGCAAGCCCTACTTATAGGCAATTTTATTTTATTTATTTTTTAATTTTTAATTTTTTTTAAAAAAGTTTATTTATTTATTTTGAGAGAAAGAGAGAGCAGCAGCGGGGAGGGGCAGAGAGAGAGGGAGAGAGGGAGAAACCAACGCAGGCTCCTCACTGTCAGTGCAGAACCCACAGCGAGGCTCGAACTAACAAACAGTGAGATCATGACCTGAGCTGAAATCACTTATAGGAAATTTTAAAAAGAACTTCAGAATGAGGTCATTATGAGATATACAATATTGGTTTACTGTCCTATGGGGCAATAAAATCACAACCTTTGGGGTTATCTTATCTACTAGTCAGAAATCATTTGCATCTCTATTACTCACAGATGTACAAGTTAGCATGCAACCTCACCGAGTCTCAGCCCCAATTACTAGTAAGTAGTAAAGTCCTGGAATGGTAACTTCTCATGAGAAATTATGTAATTCTTTTTTTTTAATTAAAAAAAGTTTTTTAGCGTTTATTTATTTTTGAGAGACAGAGCACAAGTGGGGGAGAGGCAGAGAGAGAAACGCACACACAGAATCTGAAGCAGGCTCTAGGCTCTGAGCTGTCAGCACAGAGCCCGACACGGGGCTCAAACCCACGAACTGTGAGATCGTGACCTGAGCTGAAGTCAGATGCTCAACCAACTGAACCACCCAGGTGCCCAGAAATTATGTAATTCTTGAATGGGCCTGTTGATCTACAGTTTAACACGAATATTGAAAGGACACGTTGTGTGGTCTCCTGGACTAACCATGTTTTTGATATTTTTTCTTAACTCATAACCCAATGTCATTTCTTGTGGAATTTTAAGAAAGCATTTTGCCAGCCTACATAGCCCCGTGGCCTCCCCCTAGGCTCTACCCTAGTTCCACTCCAGGAAACAGAAGGTCCTTTCTAGGGGGAACGTAGCCCAGGCCTCTCTAGGGAGACTGAAGATTGCAAAGGGGCTTAGCACTTCAGTTTCCTTCCCTCTCACACCAAAAACACCACTTCCTGGCACTGTGGTCCAAGAAATGTTAAGCCCGATCAATGCATATTGAAGGGATTCAGAACAATTGTCCACAAAATGTGCCACTTTGGCATATGGACTCTATTGAGCTGAAAGCAATCAATACTGGCAGATTAAAAAAACTTTTACCTCTCCCTTAAGTGCCTGAAAGAATTTAGATAGAGGGTCTGATCCAGGAAGAGAACTAGCACCAGAAATAACTATGAAGCATATGGACTAGGAATGGTTAACTGCTGGGTGAAGGGGGGTGCAAAGCTCTGCAGAGCCTGGAGGGCTCTGCAGGGTAAGGCAAACATTTGTTTACCAAACAATTGCTCTTCCCCTCTTTCTGTGAGTTGTGTTCCTCCCCGTTGACATTCTAGAGCTTTCCTTTAGCTCAGAATGGCATATAAACCTCAGTGGCCTGATTGCCTATGGGTGTCATATTCTTAAGGGTCCCATTTGTATGTTTGCTTTTCTCCTGTTAATATGTCCTATGTTAATTGATTCTTAGACCAGCCAAAGAACCTAGAAGGGTAGAGGAAAAAGGTTTCCTTCCAAGAATGTCAACACCCCTTTCTTTGATTTTAGGGGGGTAGTGAGGCTTGACAGAGTGGACATAACCTTGATTTCTCTCTAGAAAGGGAAATACCCTACATGGCTTCCAAATTTTAACCTTACATAATACTACTAATTTTTATTTAATGTCCTTTAACTGAGTGGTGAGTGCAGGACTATATATTTGTATAGCTTCACATTCTTCACAGCATCTGGCATTAGGCCTGGCATATTGCAGGCACTTTGTAAATGGCAGCTGTGTGAATAAGCTGTGTGAATAAGTATGATTTGGGGGTTTCGGTGAAAATGGGATTATGCAGGAGAAAGTGTTTTTAGAAGCCTATGCCAATGACTATGCTATTTGTGAGGCCATGCTGTGAGGGGATGTCTTGAGAACACAGTATTCCGGAAGAAGTAGCTTCCAAAAGCACAAGAAAGCCTTTTATTTTTTATAATGTGTCCCAGATGGCAATATCAAATAATAATAATTATGATACATTTTTTTTAAAGGAGCCCAGGCCTGTCAACATCTGGCTTTAGATTATAAATTGGCTCATTATCAGGAAAAAATATTTATTGAAACATAGCAATGATCAATGACTCAACATAAGCCTGTTGTAACAATCAGGCCATTATTTGTACATGTGGTATTTGGTGCATAGCTTCACAATAGGGAGAATTTTGTTCCAAGATGAGCACCAGGGACAGGAAATTGGACTTTGGAGTCCTGGTCTGATCATCTAGAACATAGGGCTAATTGGGATGCCTCCCTTGGAGGCTTGCTTCATTAAAGTTTGGTTGAGAGCTCAGAAAGCTTTGAATCAAAGACTCCTCAGCACTGTGCTTAGCCTTATTATTTAAGTAAAAACCTCAAAGTGCTTAGGCCATTTTACTTGTTTTTCAAGACTCTCTGTTTTTCTACATCATTAAGGCTTTCTTAGGAATTTGCCTAGATTCAGCTCACTGCCCCTTTACTTCTGTCTTCAAAAATATCTTAAATATTATTTGGCATAGAATATCCTGAAAGATTCTGAGACCTCCACAGTCACAAATGATGAAAGAGAATGTACCAGAAGACCAGCTGGAGCAGTGCTTGCTGCAACGAGCAGCCTGGTGGAAAGAACACAGACTTTAGTGTCAGATGGCTCTCAAGTGGAATCAGGAGCCTAAAACGTATTTGATGTGTGAGCTTAGACATCTTTTAGTATTATCGGGTCTCTGTTTCCTCATCAAGAAGACTGGGAATATACTACCTGCTTTGTAGTATGGTTTTAAGAATTAGAAATTATATCTGTATAGTTGTTGGAACATAGCAGATACTTGATAAATGGTGACAGTTATTATCATCCCTCCTCAAACACCAACAGTAAGAAGCCTGGTGGGGAGAAGTCGGAAGTTTGGAAATTCTTTACATCAGGGTGTCCTGAGCTGGGAAAATGGATAGTAGAGATCGCTGATTATAAACAGGATGGGAACATCAGTAGGCAGCTTTGAACTCTTCAGTTCCCTTGAGCTTAACCAGCATCAGCTATATGATAAATATGCCTAACATGCTCAAAGCTGAAAAGCAGGCAATGGAAAGAGTGCGAACCAGATAAATGGGACAGAAATAAACACAGCATTCAAGGGGCACCTGGTGCTCAGTCGGTTAAGCATATGACTATTGATTTCTGCTCAGGTCATGATCTCACAGTTTGTGAGTTCGAGCCCTGCATCAGGCTCTGTGCTGACCCTGCAGAGCCTGCTTGGGATCCTCTCTGTCTGTCTCTCTCTGCCCCTCCCCTGCTCATGCTCTCTCTGTCTCTCTCAAAATAAATAAACTTAAAAAAATTATTAAATAAATAAATACATACATACGTAAATAAATAAACATCATTCGTTGCCTTCAGCTAGGGCAGATTATCCCAGCTCATAAGCCAGGAATTGAGGTTCAAAGAAGTAATATAGAATAGCGGTTAGGACCTCAGACTCTGGAGCAAGATTGCCGGACACACTCAAAATGTGCTTCAGTTTCCTTTCCCGAGAAATGAGAAATTGTCAGGGTAGGAGGTTAAGTTATGCTGCAGTAACAGATGACTCCCCCAAATCTTGACGACAGACAACAGCAAATGTTTCCTTCTTACACATACTCCATGTCCTTCATGAATTGACTATGGCTCTGCTCTATGACATCTTTAGACCCAGGCTGACAGAGCAGCCACTATTTGGGCGTTGCCAGTCATCATGACATGGTGGAAAGAGAACACGGCAAAGCATGCACTGGCTTTTAAAGTTTCTCCATAGAAATGACACATAGCACTTCTGCCCTTATTTCATTGGCCGAAGAAAATCATATATATGGTCATTCTTTAGGCCAATAGGATGGATGGGGAGGGCGATGCTTAAGTCTGCTACAGGCACTGCAGGAAGGGAAACTAAAATATTTGGTGAATAGAAATCTAATTTACCACAGATGAAGTCCCTACCTCATGGGTTGCCCTGACAACTAAATCAGTAAATTTTATACATAAAGCACTTAGAAAAGTGAGTGACACCCATTAAGCATAATATGCACTTGCTGTTATTATTGCTGCACATCATGCAGTGGGTTAGTGACAGAGCTGAAATATATCCTGGGTGTTATCATTGAAAGGAAGAAAAAAACTATGTGTACTGAGAACCACGGATCCACAACTAAGGACCAAACACATGTAAAAACCAATGTAGAGCAGGTTTTTCCTTTCTATGTTTTTGTGTTTTGGCTTAAACATCAGAAATTTATTTTCTCACTGTTCTGGAGACTGGAAGCCTAATAACAAGTTGCAAAGCAGGGTTGGTTTCTGGTGAGACCTTTTTTCCTGACTGCCCTTTCCTCTGTGCACAGATACCCCTGGTGTCTCTTTTTCTCCTTCTCCTTCTCCTTCTGCTGCTTCTCTCCTCTTCCTTCTCCTCCTCCTTGTATTAATGTTTATTTATTTGTGTGAGAGAGAGAGTGCAAGGTGGGGAGGGGCATAGAGAGAGAGAGGGACAGAGGATCCAAAGCAGGCTCTGTGCTGTCAGCAGATAGCTCAATTCAGGGCTCAAACTCACGAACCACAGGATCATGACCTGAGCAGAAGTCGGATACTTAACCAATTGAGCCACCCAGGTGCCCCATGTCTCTTCCTCTTCTTATGAGAATCTAGTGCAGTTGGATTAGGGAAGCTGGTTTCTATTTTGTTTTTAAGATTTTATGTTTAAGTAATCTTTACATCTCATGTGGGGCTTGAACTCATGACCCTGAGGTTAAGACTCCCTAAGTCTCTTAGGGAGACAGAAAAACACACCAACTCATGAAGCATTGTGTCACGTGGCAATGACTGCCTTGGTCAAACTGTTCTTTTCCCTGGCCTAATGTCATTCTTGTAGGTTTGTTATACCTTCCACTAAAATGGTGATTTCTTTCAGCAGCTAGGACCCCTTTTATATTTTAATTGGTCTCATCAACCTTGAGTCTGCAGCTGGATGGGATGCTCCCAGCTCTCATGGAGGAAGGAAATTCCCTCTGGGTTCCAGCCTTAAATGATGAGAGCACTCCTGACTCAGAGATGCTCAGTGCTGGGATGAAATCGAGCTGAAAGGTAGGCTCAGATAGAGGCTAGAAAACTCTATTCCCCAGGCTCCCACCTGTGACATAGGGTGAAGTGGTAGAAGGTAGGGGTGTCTGGATCTGGGGCAGGAGACTGTCCCTGAGTCTGCCAATAATAATGAGAGCTAGGGGTGCCTGGGTGCCTCAGTCAGTTAAGTGTCCAACTTTGGCTCAGGCCATGATCTCATACTTCATGGGTTCAAGCCTGCTTTGGGTTCTGTGCTGACAGCTGGGAGCCTGGATCCTGTTTGGGATTCTGTGTCTCCCTCTTTCTCTGCCCCTCCCTCACTCATTCTCTCTCTCTCTCTCTCAAAAATAAACATAAAAAAATTTTTAAAAATAATGAGAGCTAGTCTTCAGTTTAGGTGCTCATATCTATTAACTCATCACATTCACAAAAACTCTAGGCTGTTTTATTGTCACTTTCATTTTACAGGTGGAGAAACTGAGACACAGAGTAAAGTAACTTGTTCTTGCCCAGGCTCACAGTTAAAGTAAATGGCTCAGCTGGCTTTGAATTCAGGCAGTTTGCTCCAGAGTCCATGTTCTTGAAGACTATAATCTAACATCTGCCTTCTTAGGGCCCTTCTCCTCCTTCTCCTTCTTCCTTCTCCTTCTCCTTCTCCTTCTCCTTCTCCTTCTCCTTCTCCTTCTCCTTCTCCTTCTCCTTCTCCTTCTCCTTCTCCTTCTCCTCCTCCTCCTCCTCCTCCTCCTCCTCCTCCTCCTCCTCCTCCTCCTATGGTGTAATAAAGCAAGTGAGCCCTGATTTGGGACTCTGAACATACAAAATCTAGAATTTAGTTTGAGGGGCTCATTTTATTTCCCCTCCCAATAATAAGGATTCTTTGCTTATAAAATAACACATTTATTGTATTTAGAAAATTGCTGTCAATTGTTATTATTACATGGATTCCATTCTACATTAATTTGTCTCCAGAAAGGTAACCAGCACAAACATCAAGAGCTTCCTTCTAGCCTAACAGGGGAGTGCTGGTTGACCTCAGTAAAAGGAGCCCTTTGGAGAGGTCTCTCCCTAGAGCCCTTGGACACAAAGCATCTTCTTCTGTCCTCCAAAGGCGTCAGTCTCTGCACTGATTGCCTGCTCTGGGCTCCCACCAGCCTCCCCTTGACTATCATTAGCTGTCGCAGGCTGATTTTCTTGCTGAGGCAGACAATCAGTCTTAATTGCCTGTTTCCACCTCCAGCTGTGTCTCTTCCTTGTGGGAGGAAAACCTCTCTCTGAGGGCTTGGTGTCTGCCCAGGATCCCCTTGGATCAGATGCCCTGGGTAGGAGTGCAGGCCACTTAGAGGATCTCCTACAACTTCTGAGCCCTCAGGTTCCCTGTTTCCCCAGGCTGTACTGGAGAAGGATGAGGGTTTTGTTCAAGTGCTAAGCCTCTCCTACCAGCTTGCCTTCCCACCCTCACTTTGTCTTCTTGTGGTAGCTGGCCAGTACCTATGTTCTCTGTTCATCCCTCCGGATTCTTCCTGCACTGCCAACCTGCCCTGGGAGGCTGACCTGTCTGGAGCTCACCAGAGGGCTCTGTTGCTTTCTGGTTTCCCGGTGGGTCTTGTGAGTGAGCAGCCTGGGCAGACCTGGGCTAGGTTAGGATGGTTATTCCCCTGGACCCTCCCTATGGAGTCTATTTGGGTTCTCTCAGATGGAAGGTCAGAGCCCCTCTCAAGGGGATCCTTTACTCATGATGTTTTCGGAGTTCTGCTAAGCACTCCCTCCCTTGTGTGTGATGCAATAGACTCAATTATTGGCCCAAGTTCCTTGTCCCTCCTGGTATCCATGCTCTTTGCTTACATGTGACTTTGTAGTCGCTCCCATGAAAGGAGGGGTCTATTGCCCCCTGCCCTTGGGCTTGGCTGTATGACTTGCTTTGGTTGGTGAGTGAAACCAATTGTCTTTGCCATTTCCAAGCCCAGGCCTTTAGAAGCATGGTGTGTTTCTGTGTGCCTTTTTTGTGCCTCTGCCTTCTCCATAAGAAGAACTTCCCTTCCTCCCGCCTCCCCCCACTTCTCCCTCTTTAGTCTGGGCCCCAGAAGGAACCCGTGTGGAAGAGACCAGATCTTGATCTGCAGAGAGAAGCCAAGTCCGGCTGGACATCAGTTTAAAGCAGAGACCCTGCTGAGCCAGCTGACCTGCAGTACCTCCCTGCCCTGCCACCCCCTCACCGCCCCCCCAAGGAGAAATACATGCTGATAGCTGCATTGTGCTAAAGAGTGGTAAAACCCCACTGTTACTGCAGTATCCTTTGTGCTTCCCTCATACCCTGCTCTTAACACTATAAATACTCCCTTTAGTAAGCCCTTGGGGAGCCATCCTAATTTGAGTGTCATCTGTTTCCTGTAGTGACACTGAATGAATGACACAGGCACAGGGCCCAGTTCTTCCCCGTCACTATATCACATTGCCAGCAAAGCTCAAAATATGACATTAGATACCAGCTGCCCCCTTTTCTTTGTTTCCCATTTGCTACTCAATATTCAACTGAAACCCTGATCTTAAAAGCCAATAATGGCATTTTATTTTATTCTTTTTATTTATTAGTTTGTTTTCAATTTTTCAACTTTTTATTTGGAAAACTCTTTCAAACACATACACAGGCAGAGATATCAAAATTAACACCCTTGTACCTGTGGCTCAGCTTTGACAGTGATCAACATTTTGCCAACCTTATTTCCAGTCCTGTTTTTGTTTTTGTTTTTTCCTCTAAATCTAATGACTTTTCAATTTCCAGGGGGAATCCAGAGGTCCCATGTTAGCACTGATCTTCTGCGGTCTCTCCATACCATTTACTACTGCTGCTCACCCCTCTTTCTCTGCCCTTGATGTCTCTGAATCTCCTTTTCCTCCTGTGACTGCTCTCTGCTTCCTGTTTTTGAATGTCAGTGTTTCTGAGGGCCTGGTCCTTCACACATTTTCCCTCTCTTTATGTTCTCGTCCTGAGATGTTTCATGTACTCCTGTGGGTTAATCTGTGAGCCTGCTCCATCGGTGGGCTATCCTTTCTGTCTGCCCATGAAGTATCTTCACTTGGGTGTCTGTATGTATTTCACACTGAACATGTCCAGCCTAAACCAAACTCAGTGACTTCTCCTCGAACCCTCTCATTTCTCACCTCTTCTTCTTGGTTTCCTATCTCAGTTCAGAAGTTACCTGGTGCCCAGTCACATGACTAGGTATCTTATACCTCTTTGACCCTGACCTGACTATTCCACTTCTGAATGGTCATTCCAATTCTTCTCTTGCTTCCTTCTCCACCTCCTTGGTTCAGGCCCTTATCATCTCTCAGTTGGGACATGCTAGTGTTCCCTGTGACTAGTCTCTCAGTGTTGCTTCTCCCCTCTGCGCTGGCATCAACTCCCTAAATTATACACCTAATCATGCTAATCTGAGCCCAGCTTATAAATCTTTTATGGTTCCATTCTAAATGTATTCTGAACATTTTGGTGTGATATTGAAACCTCTTTACCATATTCTTTCTAACCTCACCCTCTATACCCTGTCCTCCAAAAATATGGCCCTGCTTGTTTCCCCTATAATACACCACGCAGTTTCATGTAGCCTTGCTCATGCTGATCACCATTTTATTTTTTTTTAAGTTTATTTATTTATTTTGAGAGAGAGAGAGAGAGAGAGAGAGAGATATGGCAGGGGAGGGGCAGAGAGAGAGGAGAACAGAGAGAGAGGGAGAGAAAGGGGGAGAGAAAGGGGGAGAGAGAGAATCCCAAGCAGGCGGGGCTCAAACTCATGAACTGTGAGATTATGATTTGAGCCAAAATCAAGAGTTGGACACTTAACCAAATGAGCCAACGAGGCACCCCACAGTTTTCTTTTTTAAGGTAAAAAAAAATGAGATTCTGGTTCTCAAACACTAATTTCTTTTTTTGTTTGTTTGTTTTTCAATTTTATTTTTTATTTTTTAAAATTTACATCCAAATTAGTTAGCATATAGTGCAACAATGATTTCAGGAGTAGATTCCTTAGTGCCCCTTACCCATTTAGCCCATCCCCCATCCCACAACCCCTCCTGTAACCCTCAGTTTGTTCTCCATATTTATGAGTCTCTTCTGTTTTGTCCCCCTCCCTGTTTTTATATTATTTTTGTTTCCCTTCCCTTATGTTCATCTGTTTTGTCTCTTAAAGTCCTCATATGAGTGAAGTCATATGATTTTTGTCTTTCTCTGACTAATTTCACTTAGCATAATACCCTCCAGTTCCATCCACGTAGTTGCAAATGGCAAGATTTCATTCTTTTTGATTGCCAAGTAATACTCCATTGTATATATATACCACATCTTCTTTGTCCATTCATCCATCGATGGATATTTGGGCTCTTTCCATACTTTGGCTATTGTTGATAGTGCTGCTATAAACATTGGGGTGCATGTGTCCCTTCGAAACAGCACACCTGTATCTCTTGGATAAATGCCTAGTAGTGCAATTGCTAGTCGTAGGGTAGTTCTATTTTTAGTTTTTTGAGGAAGCTCCATACTGTTTTCCAGAGTGGCTGCACCAGCTTGCATTCCCATCAAACACTAATTTCAAAGTGCCCCTTCCGCAGCCCTTTTGAGATTCTTGTTGGCATTTGAATTTGTTGCTCTTGCCAAAGGGAATAGTCAACATGGTATTTAATTTTTTGAGCAGTCTTAGAGTTTCTCTTTACAATAGGGGCCCATTTGCCATGGCAATGAGTATTATCTCCATAGTAATGCTGTCAGTGTAAAGTTTCTGACTCTTCTGTAGGACTTTGAGTGCCCCCAAGGCAGGAATGGTGTGTTAATCATCTTTTTATATATCCCCAATGCCTGGCATATAGGAAATACTCTGTAAGTGTTTGTTTGAATTGCATCTAAATTAGCACTGGGACCAGGAAGTAAGATCTGGAGAGGGCACAAATATTGTCAGCCAATTGCAGAGAAAGCTGCCAAACATATAATCTATGAGCTGAGAAGCTGGGGTCGCCCCATTCCCTGCAGCGAGGGCCTCCAAGCCTGTCAGATGTCAGTTGCATTTGCAAAGCTAGGAGTTCAGGTGGAAGGTTGGATTTTTCTTCATTAAACTTGTCATTCCCCAAGGTGGGGCTCTGACAGGAACCCAGTGAGATGTCAAGCTGAGACAGCTGTTGCCAAACCTGGTGGAGGCATTTCAGACAGCCGGGGACACAGCTGTTGCCTCAAACTTCATGTGCAACATCCTTCTCTTCTTTAAGGAGGTCAAAATGCTTAACAAATAAATAACAATAGTGAAGCAGTCATGCTACGATGATAGAGACAGATCATGTGGATCTGAATCCCAACTCTGGTTCTTATTAGCTGTGTGACTTTGAACAAGTTATGTAACCCCTCTGAGCCTCAGTTTCTTCATTCATAATACTGGTCGCTAAGAAGATTGAATAAGAGAATTCATATGGAAATGTTTTATAAACTGTAGACCGTTAAGTATCAGGTAAAATTAGAATATATTAAAATTATGTTTTGTCTTTATAACACACAAATATTAAGTATGTAATGGTCAAGTTGATACATATTTGCTCACTATTATATATATCCAGCTCACTGTTCTGAACTGTGATAGATGTAGAAGTTTATATGTCAGTTTCTTGACTTTAAGAAATTTACAGTCTAGTTTGGGGATGAGAGCGATATATTCCTTACTACCCATGTTTCTATAGAGAAGAAGAAATTTCTAATCCACAAACAGGGTAGAACATTTCCATTTCTTTTCTCATTCTTCCTAAGAAAGGAGGTGTAATTTACATGATTGGTGAGTTGGGCAAAGGGACTGAGCATAGTGGCTCAGGACATTTTTTCTTCTCTTTTCCTCAATTAGTAGGTCATTGGGAATGCATGCTTTCTCTATTCTTTCCCATGAAGTAAGCCTTTGGGTGTCACAGGGTTCTGGGAAAGCTGTGGTTGTTCAGCTTACTCTGTGACCAGGTGGGTAGGTTAAGTTCTGGGGGAGAGTATTAGGAAGTGCATTGGGTCTTGGCATTTAATACTGGTTCTGAGGTGCCTGGGTGGCTCTTGATTTCAGCTCAGCTCATGAATCACGGTTTGTGAGATCAAGCCCTGCATCAAGCTCTGAGCTGACAGCATGGATCTTGCTTGGGATTCTCTCTCTTTCTCTGCCCCTACCCTGCTCATGCTCTCTCTCTCTCTCTCTCTCTCTCTCTCTCTCTCTCTCTCTCAAAATAAATAAATAAACTTTAAAAAATGTCTTAAATACTGGTTCCTGTCCTTGATCCCATCCTAAGGTATGTTTCTTTCTTTAAGTCCTCAGTATCTAAATCTTCTCCCATGTTTTGGGAAGCACCTGCCACTTACCCACAGGGCTTGAAAATGACTTGGGATCTGCCTTTCCAAGTTCAGATTATTTAAGTTAGACCAGTGTCTTAGGAATTCTACAAGTCTCTCCAGGTGGGCTTGCCATTCCAAGTCCTCCAGAATTGTTCAGAATACACTCCACATCTGAGTCTCTTGTTTGTGTCCCATCAATTTATGAGTTGTTAATGTGCTTCTTTATCTTTGGCTTCGAAGTCTATTAGGTGTGGTTTCCTTTTTGTTTTTCCTACTTGGGGTTTGTTAGGATTCTTGGATCTATGACTTAATGTTCTTCACCAAGTTGGGGAACGTTTTGACCATTATTTTCCAATATTTTTTCTGCTTGGTATCAGTCAAGTTTCCACCAGAGAAACAGACCAGTAGGGTATAGAGTAGGATATGTGTCCAGTAGAATATGTATGTGTATGTGTAAAAAGATTTATTGCAAGGGGTTGGCTTATATGATTGTGAGGGCTGGCTAGGCAAGTCTGAAATCCGCAGAGTAGGCTGTCTGGAAGGGCAGGCTGGAACGTCTTGGGCAGGAACTGATACTGTAGTACACAGATGAAATGTCTTTTTCCTTGGGGAAATCTAAGCTCTCTTCTTCAGTAACTTTTTTTTTTTAATTAAAAAAAAATTTAAGTGATAATCTACATCCCAGTTGGGGCTCAAACTCACAACCCTGAGATCAAGAGTCCTGTGCTTTACTGATTGAGCCAGACAGTCACCCCTCAGCTCTGTTCTTAAGGCCTTCAACTGATTGGATAAAACTCATCCAGATTATGCAGGATAATCTCCAATATGTGAAGTCAACTGATTATACATATTAGTCACATCTAAAAAATACCTTCACAGCAACCCTAGATTACTGTGTGATTGAATAATGGTACAATTTTTAATATTATTTATATTAATATTAATCTTATTTAAAACTTAAAAAATCATCATACATATAAAATGCCAAATGCATGTGCAGTTTAAAGAATGACAGTGAAGAGGAGCCTGGCTGGCTTAGCCGGTAGAGCGTGTGACTCTTTCTTTTTTTTTTTCTTTAATGTTTATTCATTTTTGAGAGACAGAGAGAGAGACAGACAGACAGAAAGAGCACGAGCAGGGGAGGGGCAGAGAGAGAGGGAGACACAGAATCCAAAGTGGGCTCCAGGCTCTGAGCTGTCAGCACAGAGCCTGATGCGGAGCTCCTACTCATGAACAGTGAGATCATGACCTGATCATGACCTGAGCCGAAGTTGGATGCTTAACTGACTGAGCCACCCAGGCTCCCCTAGAGTGTGTGACTCTTGATTTTGAGGTTGTAAGTTTGAGCCCCACATTGGGTGTGGAGATTGCTTAAAATAAATAAAATCTTCAAGAGTGGCAATGAAATGAATACTCATATACTCACTATCCAGTTTAAGAAACGGAATACTACTAATGTGAAGGCCTGTGAGCCTTTTTTTCAGTTGTATTCCCTTCTCTGCTCTTCGTAAAGTTTAAAATATGGGATATAATACTTTATTGCTATGTAAAAGTATAACAAACATGCATAAAGTGATAAGCACAAAATTGAAGACTGTGATTACTTCTGGGAAGGAAAAAAAATGGGATACCCAAGGGTTTCAATTATATTTGTAAAGTTTTATTTCATTATTATTATTTTATTATTATTATTATTTTTTTTTTTTTGAGAGAGAGAGAGCGAGCGAGCATTCACACACGTGTGGGGCAAGGGCAGAAGGAGAGGGAGAGAGAGAGAATTCCAAACAGGCTCTGCACTGAGGAGTCTGACCTGGGGCTCCATCTCACGTCTGTGAGTGACCTGAGCCTTAATCAAGGGTTGGGCGCTTAACCAACTGAGCCATCAGGTGCCCCATGAGGTTTTATTTTTTAAAGGATGTCAAACAAATGGGCCAAATGTTAAGATCTGATTGTTTGCTGTATTTTTCTCCAAGAACATGAAGGCAAAACAGCACCATGGCTTCAGTGCACGGGTTCTGGGGCCAGATCGGTTTACATTAAACTTTGGCTGCCTGACTTACTAACTGTAGAAATTGCCCAAATTACTTCGCCTCTTCAACTCAGCTTTTCTCATCTATAAAATGGAGATCATAATAATACTTTATAGTATTGTTGTGAAGATTGCATTAATTAGCTTATGGAAGGCATTGGAACAATTTTTGGTATATAAGCACACAATATTATATTAGTAAAATCTACATATATCAAAAATTTTTCTTAAGAAACTGCAAGCACTCCCCCCCACCCCCCGCATTATAGGGTCAGAATAATATGTTTGAAACTTGTGAGGCACATGTGTTTTGTAATTCAGAATTTTTGGTTCTTTATTATTCAACATCACTAGTGGGGTCTGCAGCAACACCCCCTAATCAAACACATTATTATTTATGCAGTGACAATTATGAATATTCACTAAGTAAGATAAATAAAGACTAAAAAGATTCATGTCATTTCAGGTCAAGTTTTACTACCAAATGTGTTTGCTGCAAACTTTCCAAAACCTTTCAGTTTTCAGAATGCTTTGGAATCTGGAAATGTGTATAAAGGGCTGTGGACCTGTACTCTAATGCATCCACCTTGTTCGTACTAGTTTGTCCTTAAAAAGAATGAGGCAGATCTATATATATTGACATGGAAAGTTAAGGCGCATTGTTAGGTAATAATACCATATGTGTTATAGCATTTGGCCAAACAATACATACCATGATTCCTGTTACATTTATGAAAAGAGACTCTCGTATTTTCATATATATATGATAAATGCACTGAAAGAGACTGGAAGGATACCTACCTAACTGGTTGAGGGTGGTCACCTCTGGAGATGGGATGGGAGGAAGGCTAAAGGGGGGCTATCTCAGGGTTCTTTTTTTTCCCTTAAGTTTATTTATTTTGAGGGGGGAGGGGCAGAGAGAGAAGAATCCCAAGCAGGCTCTTCACTGTCAGTGTGGAGCCTGATGTGGGGCTCGAACCCACAAACTGTGAGATCATGACCTGAGCCAAATTGAAGAGTTGGATACTTAACCGACTGAGCCACCCAGATGTCCCCTATCTCAGGTTTCTTTATATACTTCTGAAGTTTTAAAGTCTTTTATGAAAAGGTGTTTACCTATGTTTGGGTAATAAAAATGGAAACACTGCTTGGAAAAATAAATTGAGGCAGTATTGTGGAGACCTGAGAAGTTTATGTTTAAATCAGTAAATGCAAGGAGCTGTGAACATTTTTTTTTTCCATCACATATTTTTTTAACTTGTTTTATTATTTATTTATTTATTTATTTTTCCTTTTTTTTTTCAATATATGAAATTTATTGTCAAATTGGTTTCCATACAACACCCAGTGCTCATCCCAAAAGGTGCCCTCCTCAATACCCATCACCCACCCTCCCCTCCCTCCCACCCCCCATCAACCCTCAGTTTGTTCTCAGTTTTTAACAGTCTCTTATGCTTTGGCTCTCTCCCACTCTAACCTCTTTTTTTTTGAACATTTTTTTTTTAAGTTTACTCATTTCTCTTTAGTAATTGCTACACACAACCTATGGCTTGAACTCACGACCTCGAGATCAAGAGTCACACGCTCCTGCGACCGAGCCAGCCAGGCACCCCCATTTGTGAACAGAGTAGTATCAACAGGCTCAGAAGAGAAGTAAGTGGGAACGATAGGGTTTAGGTCTGGGTATGGAAAGGAGATGTATTCTAGGATTAGGCTGTGAAAATCCTCCCTTGAGTTCCAGCCTCAGGATCAGAAGAGTAACACCCTGGATTAGTGTCCCCTGTGTTTGTGGTTCATGAAGAACCCAAGAAATGACCTGTGGTAACAACAGAAATGAACCCAAAGGGCTTCTTAGCCTCCACCAGAGACCCCTAATGTTTCTGTGTCACAGAAAGCAAGGAGAGAGAGAATTTCATTAAGGAACTGACCAACAGGGTTAAGTGGTGCTTTCATTTTTGCCTCCATCCAATTTATTCTCCAAACAACAGCCAGAGCAATCTTTTAAAAGCACCAACCTGGTTGTGTTGCAACTTTGGTGGTTTCCCTAGGATCTTTCTAAGTAGAGCTGGTGAGGAAGAACCCTCAGTTTCTTTCTGGTTGCAAGCCTCGAGCTCCCTGGAGTTGTATTTCTCCTTCTTCCTCCTGCTTCGAGAAGCCAGCTCAAGAGAGAGATGCCGACAAAGCAGAGAGCAATAGAGATGAAAAACAGCAAGAGGGCTAACAGTATTTAAGTCCCTAAATTCAGTCTCCCTTGGAGTCTCAATATGCCATGGTTCTTTTTGAATTTAGTCACAATGTTTTTACCCATGCTAGTTTGAGCTAGATTTCTACCTCTTGGGGTCCAAAGAATCAATCCTGATTTATATGCTGAGTTATATGCTCCTGAGTTATATGCTCCTCTTCAGTGGTGGATTCCCTAGAACATTTAACTGGGGCTCGAATTATATCTGTGTTAGCAGCACATTTGAATTGTTCTGGTGAAGTTTATGAGGATTTATGGGATCTAAAGTCTAGGCTTGGCTTTATACAAAGAATGCTACAGAGCTAAAGGGTGAAGTAATGGGAAGTGACACATTTATATCTTAAGATGCATCGTGTCACTGTGGTAGTCATTAGGTCGGCTTATCGGTATTCCAGTTCCCCTTTCAGTCACCACCCTCCTTGTGATGCCATGTGGTTTGTTTCAGTGAGCAGAATGCAAGAGGAAGTGACATGTGCCACTTACAGACAGAATCTTTAAGGAGTTGTGTGTGATTTCCATGTTCTCTTCTTGTTACTCTGGAGGTGGTGGAAACACACAGCAAGATGAAGCCTCTATTATCTGAGTGATTATGATGGGCTGAGCCCGACCCCCTGCCGGCCCCCTTTGGTCATGTGGATGAGAAATAAATGTTTGTTAAGTCACTGAAATTTTGGGGTTATTTGTTACCACTGTAAAACCTGTCCTATCCTGACTGATACAACCACTTAAAAAAAATTGAATATTATAAATTCTGGAAGACTTTGAATTTGTGCTTGAAAATCTATAATGAACATAATTATGGGAAAAGTGGAACTAAAGATTTCAACTGATGTTTAGGAGAATAATTTTCTCCAGCTACCTCAGAATTTGTAGATCCTATGTTACTTTTTTGGTTGGGCCTGTTAATTACTCCTCTCAAATTCACCTTAAAGCCCAAGATCAATATTTTATTTTGCTGTATTTTTTCTAAAGTCTGCTATTGTTGGTGACCTCTGATCTTTATCATTTTTCATTATTAACTCCTCAAGTACAATTCAATTTGGGTATACTCAAGACAGAAGCACTTGCTTTTTATAAAGGGAATCTTCTAGCCCTCAACGTTCCATTTTTATTTATGGTGTTTTGCTGTATTTTCTTTCAGTTTTTGTGCCAGCCTTATTCTTTTTTTTTTTTTTTCAACGTTTATTTATTTTTGGGACAGAGAGAGACAGAGCATGAACGGGGGAGGGGCAGAGAGAGAGGGAGACACAGAGTCGGAAACAGGCTCCAGGCTCTGAGCCATCAGCCCAGAGCCTGATGCGGGGCTCGAACTCACGGACCGCGAGATCGTGACCTGGCTGAAGTCGGACGCTTAACCAACTGCGCCACCCAGGCGCCCCTGTGCCAGCCTTATTCTTAAGGAACTGTTTGTTTGGATTTCTAAGAGAATTTTATATGTAGAACAAATGAGCTTTAGGCATATTTACTATATTATTTACTGGAGGTAAGCTGTATAAGGTGATTTCCAATGAATTTGGGGTGAGTTGTACTCACCCAGCTTAAAGGGCAGAGCTTTGCAATCATATCCTAATCTACAGTGCATTTATAGCTCTTATACCTACTTGTGTATGTAAAATCACTGTATGAGATCACCTTATGATAATTAAAACTTCTATATTTTTTGCAATTATCCAAATCAAGTTGGGATTCTTCAATTTTTCCAAATTTGGTAATCGATTTTGCTGTTCATCTTATTTATTCTTGCTTGTTATAGGAGAAAAAATGTATACTTAAATAGTATCTTGATGCCAAGATCTTGGAAGCAACTAGATCCCCCTGAATACTTTTTGATGCTTGTGAGCAGGTGTTAACAATATGGCACAATATGCCAAGATCCCACAAGAAAGTGAAAAAACTCAGAGGAGACTCTCAAAAAACAGTAGCTCCAGCTTGAAAGCGAAGTTCAAATTTGTAGATGGTTCAAGTGTGTGTGGGTACATGTGCATATGTGTATATGTGTGCACGTGCATGCATGCATCTTAAATTTAGAGATGGGTTACATTATCAGTGAGCCAAACTGTGTTTGTAAGCCAATCTGCCTTTGGTTTCTTTAATTATCTGGGGGACCCAGGGAGGCCACAGCTAAGAAGGGGAAAGGAAATCCCAGGAGTGGTAACATTGATTTTGGTGTAGAATTATCTTGCGTAGGGGTGCCTGGGTGTCTCAGTTGGTTAACTATCTGACTTCTGATTTTGGCTCAAGTCATGATCTCAGGTTTGTCGGATTGAGACCTGCATTGTACTCCATGCTTCAGTGTGGAGCCTGCTTGGGATTCTCTCTCCTTCTCTCTCTGCTTTCCCCTGCTCAAGCCCTCTCTCTCTCTCTCTCTCACACACACACACACACACACACACACACACAAACTTAAAAAAAAAAGAATTATCTTGTGCAGAAATCTGGCAAGAATAATATAATTGTAGCTTTTATTGACCTTCCATTGGTCTTCCATATCATAAGCTCAATATAGACACAGCGTTATTGATAATTCTACAAGATCTGCATTTTAATAGCCCTCAAGAATTCAGGATTGTTAGAAATTGTCCTATATCCTAATGATCTGAAACTCAAGACAAAAATGGATGCCTAGCCTTCCAGAACAGGAGGTTAGTGTCCTGGGTGCTGATGATACGGTTTTAATGTCCTGGTCTTAGAGTGGCCTCAGTAATTGGTTCTGAGTAATTAACCATTGTCAGTGCTGTTGATGCAAAGGATTGTAAAGCTAATGTCATTATCATTAGCAGATATTTCTCAAAATTCAATTGATTTAAATAAATAACAAAACCAAACAAAAACAAAAATCAGAATAAAACAGAACCCAAATCCATATAACATGTGCAGCTATTTCATTTGCTTGGGGCTAATTCCTCCTGCCAAATCCACTGGGAAGCCATGTGATTTACTGATATATTACTGAGAGTTTGTAATAACCACTGGAGTGACTGTTAACATCTGCTTTGGATATTTTCTAGTTCAAAATAATCTTAACCATGCTTTGTGGAACATAGCTTTGTGTGGAGAAATCCAGGCTGCTTCCTGAAGAAAAAAACAATTTTTCCAGTATGGTCATCTCTGTGGAGAAGGGGTAACTTCTGATTCAGGTGGAGATCCTGGTTAGTTTCCTCAATTTTTAAAATAGGACAGAGCATTACTACCTGTATAAGTATGTTCTCACACAGTGGTATTCTAGAAATGGCTCTCTCTGGTTTGAGAGACTGTGGATGTCCCACATCCATGGTCAGTGATGTCAGTTTGGAAGCTTGAAATTGGTCATAGCAGGAGTATTTACCCCAGTAGTTCTCAATGATGGTCTTTTTGCCCCTTAGGGGACATTTGGCAATCTCTAGAGACAAGCTCTGTTGTCACAACTGGGGGTTTGCTACTGACATCTAGTGGGTAGAAGCCAGGGATGCTGCTCAACATCCTACAATGCAGAAGACAGCACCCCCACCCACCCCCAACCAACAAATTATCCAGTCCAAAATGTCAACAGTGGTGAGGGTGAGAAACCCTGATTTATACCATGGAAATTGGCAAACATAAGAGATATGTTTATTTTTATTTATTTATCTAAATTTTTAAGTGTTAATTTTTGAGAAAGAGGGAGAGAAAGAGAGAAAGAGAGAGAGGGAGGGCAGGGGAGTGGTAGAGTGAGAGGGAGACAGAGGATCCAAAGCAGGCTGTGCTGACAGTAGAGAGCCCCATGTGCGGCTTGCACTTACGAACCGTGAGATCATGACCTGAGCTGAAGTTGGACACTTAACTGACTGAGCCACCCAGGCGCCCCATATTTTTATTTATTTATATTATTATTAAAAATTTTTTTTTAATGTTTATTTATTTTTGAGAGAGAGACAGAGCGTGAGTGGGGGAGGGGCAGAGAGAGAGGGAGACACAGAATCTGAAGCAGACTCCAAGCTGTCAGCACAGAGCCCGACGCAGGGCTTGAACCCACGAACCGTGAGATCATGACCTGAGCTGAAGTCCGACACTTAACCAACTGAGCCACCCAGGCGCCCCTATATTATTATTATTTTTAGCACAAGTTTATCAACCACTAGCCCCCAAAATGAATTCTTACACCATCTTGTACAATCTCTAATTCCCATCAGAAGCCCATAGGGAAAAGTGATGTTCATGAAATCTGAAAGCTGTCTTATCCCCTGGGTAATTTATAGAGACTATGGGTTGGCATTTTTTTTTATTTTTAATAAAGGGCAGATAGTAAATATTTTAGGCTTTTCAGACCATGTAGTCTCTATTGCAACTATTTATGCCTGCCTGTCATTGTAGCATGAAAATGTTCACAGACAAAACATAACGAATGGACATGGCTCTGTCCCACTAACACTTTATTTACAAAGCAGGCCACACAGTTTGCTGACCCTTGACTTAGACACTAGCTCAACCCCAATTTAGAACTGCCTTCACTGAAACTTTCTTTTGATGTCAAATGTTCAGCTTTTATTAAAGATATAAAAAATAACCAAATTACATTTGCTGCAACATTTGGCACAAAAAAAGTCAGTGAGAACATTTTCCACTGGGTCACTATATGCTTCATTCTTAAGGTTCCACAGTAAAGAATTTCTTAAAATGCTTGGCTTCCCACTGAGGAACTAATTATGTTACTTTTTTTTTTTTTCCAGATTTTACTTTGTACACTGGGAAGCCAAAACTCTATTTCATATTCACTTACAGCATATCCTAATTTTCATGATAAGAATCAGCTGTGGGTGCTTAAAAACTATAGGCTCCTGACGTCCACTCCAGATCTCCTGAATCTGTCTTCGTGGTGAAGGGGGTCTGTGCCCTGGATCAGTGCTTCTCAAACTTTATGTACATACAAGTCACTTGAGAATCTGGTTAAAAGGCAGATTATGATCCAATAGGTCTGAGATTCTGCATTTCTGAAAAGCACGCAGGTGATGTTGATGCTGTTTGTCTTGGAACCACAATTTGAGTAGAATGTCAGTATTTTGGTAACAAATTCTCCTCAGATTCTTATCACTGAATTGCATCTCAATTATGTTTTTTCTTATAACTATTACGTTTACTTTCTGCTTTTTTTTGGTTTCTGCTCTAATTTACAAATTGAAATTTCATTATACATGTTGTCTTTTAAGGCTTTTAAATCTTTTGGAGGGGGTGAGATGGGCAATAGAAATAAATCTAAGATGGGGCACCTGGGTGGTTCAGTTGGTTAGGCATTGACTTTGGCTCAGGTCATGATCTCATGGTTCATGGGTTCAAGACCCATGTCAGGCTCTGTGCTGACAGCTCAGAGCCTGGAGCCTGCTTTGGATTCTGTGTCTCGCTCTCTCTCTGCCCCTCTCCCACTCCCACTCTGTCTCTCTCTCTCTCTCTCAAAAATAAATATATATATAAAGAGAAATAAATCTAAGAGGAATATCTTTGAATGTACTTTTTTTTACAATTATGAAATACAAGTTTAGTCTCATACTATTTAGTTGTACTCTTCTTATTCCATACATAACAAATAACGAGATTAGTTTTATATTATTTCTTCAAGACTGGATGCTTTCAAATTTGTGATCCTCAAATTTGAAGTTGTTGAACATATTTATGTCTGCTTTACTGTACATCTGTTTAAGCTTTAAGAAGCTCTCTCTTAAGCTTTTGCTGGTGCTCTGGGCCAATATAAAAAGGTTCTCAAAGAGCACCTGGGAGGCTCATTTGGTTAAGTGTCTGACTCTTGGTTTGGGCTCAGGTCATGATCTCACAGTTTGTGAGTTCGAGCCCCCTGTGGGGGGGGGGGCTCCACGCTGACAGTGTGGAGCCTGCTTGGGATTCTCTGTCTCCCTCTCTCTGCTGTTCCCCTGCTTGCTCTCTCTTTCTCTCTCTCTCTCAAAATAAATAAATAAACATTAAAAAAATGGTCCTCAAGATGCTGATCACTTAGATTTATACTCTCTGATCTCGACCATGAGGGAGTTCTGCACTGGATAAAGTTCCTTATTAAATGCCACTGCTGCAACACCAATGTTCTCCCACAAACGCACCGAAATGTCTGACCCAACGACAGAGGAAAACCTGAACACCCCTGGGGCACCAAAGAGATTCTGTTACTTGCGTACAAACTATGGCTTCCAGTGCCAGAGCGGCCACAGCCTTACTTCCACCCTCGCCTCCACTGCTCCAGTCTACCTGCCTCCCAGTGCATTATGGGTTGCACTTCATTTCCGTGGACCGGAAGCCTCTGGGAGGCCGTGAGCAATTGGGTCTGGATGCGCTTTAAAAATTTTTTTTTGATGTTTATTTATTTTTGAGAGAGAAAGAGTGCGAGCGGGAGAGGGGCAGGGAGAGAGGGAGATGCAGAGATAGAGAGAGAGAGACAGAATCTGGGGCAGGCTCCAAGCATAAAGCCTGAGGTGAGGCTCGAACCCACAAGCCGTGAGTTCATGACCTGAGCCAAAGTCGTCCGCTTAACCCACCGAGCCACCCAGGCGCCCCCTACTCTTCTTTCTTATAGAGCTAAAGGATTAAAATGCCCAATTTAAACAGGTCTTTTCAGTCTTGCTGTGGTATTTCCCCCGCGAAGCCCTTAGCAACAGGCAGGAGGTAGCAAAGGGGCCCGTGGACTGTGATAAGTGGCAGAGGGTGGACCTTCTGGCTCCACGTGAAGTTGGTCAGCCACAGATTGAACAGCTTCTTTGGCTGTTGACCATATTTGCAGGGTCTCCTAGAGGTGTGAGTAGAAGCGGAGAGAGGACGCCATGCCCCCAAACGCTTGTGGGATTAGGCTTGTTCCGGAGTGGTCAGGCCACGATCAGGTGACCAGGTGGTGGAGGGCAGCCTTCTCTGTTCTCGGAGCCTGGCTCAGTAAGTATGTTAAATTTTCTTTGTCACTAGGTGGCAGAATATAATTAAGATGTCAGAATTTTTTTCATAACATCGGAAGGTGTTTCTAGTTCCTTCCTAATGACCTCTTTCATTGCTTTGCAGTATTTGCTGATGCCACTTAGGGTTGAAGCAATGAAATAAAAATTCCTTCTGCAAACACTTCCTATATTATCTAGGAGTTCACTTTTTTTTTCATTTAAGTAGCTTACCTCTTAGGGTGAAGCATCCTTAACATAAATCACATTCTCTTCCTAAGGGCTACTGTTTGGACAATCCAAGCTTCTTACTTTTACATATAATTTTATTATTCTTTTGAAGCAAATCCCAGATAACTGTTTCACTTCAGTTATACCTACTCCAGTGTGTATGTGTAAAATAAGGATGACTGAATCTGTGCAGTTTTGATGATTAACGCAATCAAATAATGAATTATATTCCTGTGGATCATAGTATAAGGATATGCACAGTTATCTACAGAATCCCAGGAAAGAGTCAGGAAGGAGTTGGGTGAGGTCTGATGGAGTGGGCCAGTTCCCCTGCTTATGGAATCTGTGATTTATTCTGCTGGGGAAAATACATCTGTGACCCAATGTGGATCACCTTTCCACCTTCAGATGGGTGTATACAGAGTTTAAATGAACAGAAAGCAACAGATCAAATGTGTGGTCAGCATATACAAATAGAAAATCTCTTCAATACCAATCTTTCATGTGCCCTCTGCCCCATTTTCAGTCATGAGAAGTGAGGGGAGTCTTCAGCTGAATTGCCTGTGGCTGGGAGCCCGTGCTTCTAGGGTTTCAGTCTTGCTTCTGGGATCACAAGACTGGAGTCTCTGTCCTGTGCTGTATTCCTGCCCTTGCACGGCCAGTCTCAGCTCTTGTCTTCTTCAGCCTGGGGGTTCTTTCTCATTTCTTCCTGGTTAGCTGGCCCACAGTGCCCTTTTTACCCCTTTGCCTTAGCAGGGTTGAGTATACCTTTTCTGCAAGGGTTGCTATGTTTTCTTCTCTCCTCACTTCCTCTTCAGATTCTTATTGTTGAAGGCCTCAGTTGATTCTCCTTTCCACAGTGCTAATACCACAAACTTGGCTGGTCTGCCCCACTTCCCTTTTCCCACTTCCACTTCCCCATGGACAGGATGTTCACCACATGTCAGGGATTACACTAGGTGCTGGGGACACAAGAATGGAAGAACCAGAACCCTGCCTTTGAAGAGCTCACTGCGTGACAGGGGGTGAGGTGAGCAGGGGAGGGGAGCATAAATGAGGGCAGTGCAACTTACGTGCCAGAAAATTGTAGGCACAGGTAGTGTGAGAACAGAGAAGAGGGATGGGCTTCTCTACTTGGGAGGGGGATCAGAAACGACTTGCCCAGGGTGTGAGCATTTTCTTTCTGTTTTTATATTTAATTTAATTTAATTAATTTTATTTTTATTTATCAGGTTCCAAAATGATATAGTTCAAATATATATGTATTATTATAAAATAAATTTACAGATATATCATCCCTAATCCCTCTTCTGCCCATCCCCATGCTGTCCAAAGGTAACTATTGTTATTAGTTTCTTATGTATCCTTTCAGAATTTCTGTATGCATATGCAATCAAATATAAGTAAGGTTTTTTCCTTTCTCCTTTTTATCCCACAGGTAGCATAGTATACTTACTGATCTGTACTTTGCCTTTTTAACTTACTATTATCATTTAGTGGTTAAAAGATGGACTCTGGAATCAGAATACCTGCATTCAAACTCCCCCAGGTATATAATTTACTAGCTGTGTGAACTTGGCAAGTTATGTAACTTCTCATTGCATTAGTTTCTACACTACATCTGAGGTTTTCAAAATGTTGAGACTTTATCATACACTAAACTTTATCATGAACTTTATGCATGTACATATGCAACTTTATCATTTACTCACATCTTTTATGTACATTCTATTCTGTTCTATTGCTCTGTCTATTCATGTACCAATACTACACTGTTTTAATTTTTGAGCTTTAACATTATGTTTACTATTACGTAGGGTTAGTCCCCAGATGGAAACTTGAAGGGTGATTGGAATTCTCCAGGAAGAGATGACGGCACCAGTGACGACTAATATTAGTACAAACTGTTTTCACCACCACCACCATTTTATGTCTACTGTGTGTGAGATGCTGTAAGTCACTTGTTTACTTGTTTACTCTGCTTCTATGTTTGTTTTCTCTTTGCTTTGAAGATTTTGCCTCTTTATTTTAAATATACCTACTTCATTGTAGGTAACATTTTAAGCCACTTTAAATCTTTTTGGAAGTAAGGAGAGGCATAAATAGAAAAAGGACCAAGAACTGTATTAGGTACTTTGCATAATAAATCTTTAATCCTTATAAAAAAATCCCTACAAGTTAGATTATTATTCTCCTCTTTTTTATAATTGAAGACACAGACGCCTGGAGAAGTCAAGTAATTTTCTTAAGGTTATGTAGCAAATAAATGTAGATTCAGAATTCAAACCACAGTCTTTGGACATTATGGTCTTTGTGGTTCCTGGTGCTTCTTTAAAGCATACTGGATGAGGTTCTTTGTTAGGGTTCTTATAAGGATAGTAGAAAGAAGAGCTGAGAAAGAAGCTGAATCCATAATAGGCAACAATTATGTACATTTTTTCTTAATGGCTAATATACACATATAGTAACTGTGGACCTTGTAAAATCATCACTACCATGTGATTTTGGTGTCTACTCATTACTCACTAATTCACCAAACATATCCAGAGTCTACCACATCAGGCGCTTTACTAGGTGCTGAGGATACGATGACACATGGGATCTGGTCCCTGGCCCTTAACTCCTCCTGTGGGAGTTAACTAGCAGGTCTTCTGGGTCTCAACCCCCTTCATCCATTGCACCCTGAGAAATATTGAGTCTGTTTCTTCATCTGATGCTAGTTTATGCCCAACTTTTTGTTTCAAAGCTGATAATGCAGTTATGATTAACTAGTAGCTTCTTGGAGTGTTTTTTGTTTTTGTTGTGGTTTTTTTTGAGTGTTGTTTTACATTTTTTTTTTCAACGTTTATTTATTTTTGGGACAGAGAGAGACAGAGCATGAATGGGGGAGGGGCAGAGAGAGAGGGAGACACAGAATCGGAAACAGGCTCCAGGCTCTGAGCCATCAGCCCAGAGCCCGACGCGGGGCTCGAACTCACAGACTGCGAGATGTGACCTGGCTGAAGTCGGACGCTAAACCGACTGCGCCACCCAGGCGCCCCTTGAGTGTTGTTTTAAAGATTGTGAAGCTATATCTGGAATCAGTGGCAAGGAGTGCAGTGACTTAATTAGTCATGCCTGCCATGGGACAGGAGGGAGAAATGAAGGCAAAGAAGCCATGTGCTTGTCATACATGAACTAGTTGTCCAGAGTGATCAGTTGCTTTCTGCAGTTGTTATAAATAACATCAATTGTATTTTATTGCTTGAATTCACCATTTCTTAAATTGCTATGTAAGTTATTCTCCTCTTGGGAAGTCCTGGAGAAAGAAAGCCATTGAACTTGGTTGAGATACAGTTTCTCAAATATATATATATATATATATATATATATATATATATATATATATAAACATTTATTTACTTTTGAGAGAGAGAGAGAGAGACAGAGCACAGGCGGGGGAGGGGCAGAGAGAGAGGGAGACATAGAAACTGAAACAGGCTCCAGGCTCTGAGCTGTTAGCACAGAGCCCGACATGGGGTTCGAACTCACGAATGGTGAGATCATGACCTGAGCCTAAGTCAGATGCTTAACCGACTGAGCCACCCGGGCACCTCTCAAACCTATTTTTTATACAAGGAATCGTGTCCCTTCACTGCTAATTGCACAATCCATATCAATGCTGGATGTATCAATTTGCCCCAGTTCTGGAAATATGTCTATCATCACTGCCAGTGGATGCCTTTGATTTCCTAGTATTGTAGTGACTTTTGTTGGGAAGGAAAACTCCCGGTCTGAATGCTACTCTGTTGTATGGAAGCCCTTTATTCAATAATTTCTTTCTCTGTCTTCCCATCTAAAATGCCTTTTGTGGCCACAGCTGGAGTTAAAAATAGTTAACAGATGGGGCGCCTGAGTGGCTCAGTCAGTTGAGTGTTCGACTTTGGCTCAGGTCATGATCTCACAGTTCATGAGTTGAAGCCCTGCATTGGGCTCTGTGCTGACAGCTCAGAGCCTGGAGCCTGCTTCAGATTCTGTGTCTCCCTCTCTCTCTGTCCCTCCCTGCTTGCACTCTTTCTCTCTCTCTCAAAAAATAAGTAAACATGAAAAAAAAAATGGTTACAGGTTGCCCATCTGGAGTTTTATTGTTTAACTTTTTCAAGACCACACACAAATGAATTCTTGCATCTCTGGGATGTGTTAGAACATAATTCTGTTCATTCTGTTTGTTTGCTGAAAGCGATGCTAATTAATGAAAACTTCCTCTAAGAAGTTAATCCTCAAATGGCTGTTGCCTTATGGGAAATGCATTCGAATGGCTGAGTAGGTTTTTCTCTGCCCACTCGTAGTTACCTCTCTGGCCGTGGAGGGTAGGGAGGTGGTGGCAGTTGTGCTACACCATGGGGTAGTCACGGAAAGAATATTGCATTTGGAGTCACTAACTCTGGGTCATTGCTTGGTTACTATGTAAACTTGAGCCAATCACTTAAACTCTGAACATCAGTGGACCCAACTCTAAAATGACGATTATAATAATAATTCTGATCTCCCTAATTTAGGGAGAGCTAAATGGGATGATACATGGCAAACATCTATGCAGAAGTAAGTTTTTATTATTAGATGCCTGGGTTTACATTATTTCCCTGTTGGTTTTCTCATTGCTCTTATCTTAACCAGATGTGAAATACGATCTTGTAGCTTTTCCTGATGTGCTTTTCGTGAAAAGCTAGCAGGCCCAATACCTGATACTAAAACCAACTTGGTTTTCGTGATAGAGTTTCTCTTACTTTTTCTTTCACCACTCCTCTTGTTCATCATTGTCGGTAGATTTTAAGCACAATGTGACCCTAATCCATAAATCACACCTCAGTGTTAATGTCTTTTAACAAGTCTGTGAAGAGAAGGACAAAAGAGATGTGCTGTTCTACAAAACTTTAAGAAAATTTTTGGTTGATTAAATGCTTTAGGTAGTTGAGGCTCTGGGAAAAATGAGAGTTTAAGAGCAAAATGGTAGTGTTGGAAAAGAAGTACTTGTTTGACAAAATGTTAAGGGTCTGCTCTGTGCCTTAACTTAGGTGAAGATGTGAGGAGTTACAAGATGGCATCCCATTGCATACTGCACAGTTTTCTGCTGTCTCACTGACTTTTTTTCTTCTCCCAACTTCTTTTTCCTTTTAGGAACAATTGTCATATCCCTTTCCTAGAGGCCTGCAGAGTGTTTATACTCAGACCCCTTCAAAGAAGGACTTGTCACCCAATTCTAGGGAGTGGGTCAACAAAAAGCCTCCCCAGCTTTAGCAGCAGGAAATCACACCCTTCCCAGGTGACCCAAAGCCAGTGACTGAGTGAGGTAGAGGTGTGAAGTGGGGGCCATTTCAGCATCTTGTGCTGGGCACTACTGCTCTGGATCTCCTAGCCTAATTAACAGAGACTTTGCTGGAGCTCCATCACAGGTCAGGTTCTTGCTCTGCCCAAATTCTGCTTCCTTTTCCTTCCTTTCATAGGTATTGATCCCTATAAATATCTGAAAAACATGATTTTTGTAAAAAACTTCACTGAGATGTATTTTTCATACCAAAAAATTCACTTTTAAAACAGTTTTTATTTAAATCCCAGTTAGTTATTAGTTTCAGGTGTTCAGTAAAGTAATTCAGCACTTTCATGAGTCACCCAGTGCTCATCACAGGAAGTCTACTCTTTAATTTCCATCACCTATTTAACCTACCCACCCACCTTTTTGTTTTATTTATTTTTTTTAAAGATTATTCTTTTTAAAAAGTTTTTATTGTATTTTTTATTTTCATTTTGAGAAAGAGATAGAAAGCAAGTGGGGGAGGGAAAGAGAGAATGGGAGACAGAATCCCAAGCAGGCTCTGTGCTGTCAGGGCAGAGCCCAACAGGAGGCTCAATCTCATGAACAGTAAGATCATGACCTGAACCAAAATCAAAAGCCAGACATTTAACCAACTGAGCCATCCAAGCACCCCCCACTCACCTTTTTAAAGACTACAAGTCAGTGGTTTTTAGTATTCAGAGAGTTGTGCAGTCATCAACACTATCTAATTCCAGAATGTTTTCATGACCCCTCAAAAGAAACTTCTGTCTGTTAGCAGTCACTTCCCATTACCCCCTCCCCCAACCTCTGGCAATCATTAATATACTTTCTGTCTCTATAGATTTGCCTGTCTGGATGCTTCATATAAATACAATCATATGATATGTGGCCTTTTGTGACTGCCTTCTTTTTCACTTAGCATAATTGCTTCAAGGTTTATCCACATGCTGTAACATATGTCAGCACTTCATTCCTTTCTATGAGTGACTAATATTCCAGAATATAGTCTATAGATATACTACACTTTGTTTATCCATTCACCAGTTGGTGTACATTTGGGTTGTCCTAATAAACATCTTATACCCCAAACTCCCATCTCAGCATCTACTTCTGGAAAGCCTAACCTGCAAACTACCCACACTTGGGACCCTAGGACCTCAACTTCTGCACCAATGGGTGTTATCAAAAGAGTCTTTGAATCGAGAAAGTCTTCTGCCCAAAGAGAAATTTTAGTACCAGATGCCAACGTAATAAAAAGATTTCCATAATAAGGTCTGTAGGCCACCCTGTTGGCTACTTGGTCTTGGAGTAGGCTTCTTTTGGGAGGAGATTTAGTGTAGTTGAAATCTGGTGAAAAAGAAGAGCTGGGTGAGAGGTAGGGCCAAAGGGACTGGTACGGGCCATGCTGTGAATGGCATTTATGCCATGAGGAGATATATGGATACTTCCTGTAGCAGTGGAGACTCATGTAGAGTAGGTGAAGTGTGATCAGGTGTGCCCTCACTTCATATGTAGGTTACAAATGTTTGGCGGCTCTTCCGTCTCAGCAAACATTGTGAGTTGGCCAGAGTCTGAGTAGGGGAAGTTGCTGGAGATAAAGAAATGAAATGTAGATTGAAGAAGGAGTCAGAATGAATATCAGGGGTGCGGAACATGCAAATGAGACTCCAGGGAAGGTGGAAAGGAATCATGGAGAGAGAAGCTATATGGCATATTGGAAAGAATATGGCGTTGGAGTCTGATACACCTGGGTTTTGATTTCTTTCATCCTGTAGCAGCTCTGTGACTTGAAACAGATTACCTCACTTTTCTTCATTTTTATTTAAGTTTATTTATTTTGAGAGAGAGATAAAGAAAGGGAGCATGAATGGGGAGGGGCAGAGAGAGAGAGAGACAGAATCCCTAGCAGACTCCACGCTGTCAGCTCAGAGCCCGATGCAGGGCTCAAACTCATGAACCCTGAGATCATGACCTGAGCCAAAATCAAGAGTTGGACATTTAACTGACTGAGATACCCAGGCACCCCACTTTTCTTCATTTTTAAAAGGAGGCTAATTGTCCCTACTTTTAGCATTTTGTTGTGAATTCAAAATGACAGAGCTTGTATAATACCACCAATTCCTCTTAGTTCACTTCCCCTGTCCCTATAACCAGGGCAGGCTTGAGAAACAGGACCCAGGGTATAGTCCAGAGTGGGGTCATCAGGCAAGCAAGGGAAAAGGGCAGGGATGGTAAGGGCTTCTGGGGACCAAGGAGCAGGATGGGGAAAAGAGGAGGGCCGGAACCCAGGGAATCACAGGGCTGGGCCACGGTCGGAGGGAGCACGTATGCATGGATAACATTTATCTGGATCTCTGTCCCTTTTGAAGGTTCAAAACAACCTCTCTCTGACCCACCAACTCAGGCCTCTCTGCAACCTCAGGTGATGGCTGCTGGGGTCCATTTGGATTGTGGAGCCTGGCAAACCTCACAATTTTAGACTTGTTATAGCTGGATGAAGTGAGTTTGTACCAGCTACCTCCTTCCATTCTTCCTTTCCTTATATTATTTTCAACTCCCTTTCACTGATACATGTCTTGATTTTTTAAAAAAGTTATATTGCATGTGCTAATTTTCAGTTCCACGTGATGTATGGTTGAGATCCATGACCTCTGAGGCTCCTTGTCGTTCTTTGATGCTGGGACTGAAAGTCAAGGCAAGTTCAGCACCTGCTTTCTCAGAGGTTAATCCCTTCCATCTTGGAGCCTGCTGCTTTTCAGCTGTGTGGAGATGCTGCCAGCCTCCCAAAACACTAAAACGGTGCAGAAAACCACATTTGACCCCTTGAGAAATCAATCATCTTCTGTCTGGAGACACTGCCAGGCTCCAGAGACATGAAAATGGTGCAGAACCTGTTTGCTTGACCTGTTGGAACCACTCATTGGCATGTCCACATTCGAGAGTGAAGAAATAATTGAGGTATGTAAAAAGGAATCCAAGGCCACACAAAATCCTGAGGGAGTTTCTTTTTTTGATGTTTAATTAGAATTGGTGGGTGTTTGGTTGTCGTTGTCTTGTGTCATTTACTTAGTAAACATTTGCTGAGTGCCTCCTAATACTCTGAAATTTATGAAATTATAACTTTTTGTGCATGAAAGATGATAAAATGCCAGTGATTTAACATGATCTGAGCTAACATATGCCAGGAGCCATGCTAGCAGCTGGAGATGCAAAAGGATGAAACACAGATTCTGGCCTGAAAGGGCTTACAGAGACCAGGAAGGAGGATACAAATAGTTGGAACACAAGTGATATGGGTTCTGTTACAGATGCGTACAAAGAGTGGTATGTGGTACACCCCCACGAGGGAGGGACTAGAAGATAAGGCTTCCTAGGGAAGCCTCCTGGACGTTAGTATGTGGAGTAGGAGTTTTTTGGTGCAGTTCTCAAAACTGACCAGCTGTGCTAGGGACACAGTATGGTAGCTTTATACTATGCCAATTTAGCTTCAGGTCTAATTGCTGTAATAAATCCTTTATTCTATATCTCTCATCATGGCTCTGCTTCTCTGCCCTATAGTGCACACAATCTCAGTTCACCCTATGATTAACATTCCATATTTGAGGACCATATTAAGTAGCAAAGAATAATATATTTTCAAATGCCAACATCTATGAAGATGGTCCCTTGGGCTGACTTGGAGGCTGGCTGCTACCCGAGCTCTGCACTCAGCAAGTCATGTCTCCAGCTCCCGCATTAGGACAGAGGCACTGTTTAATTCAAGGCAGATCCTTGTAGGGAGCCTCTGGTAGAATCTAGGCACTGTTCTGAGCTTTGCATGCATTAATTTACTGAATCCTTACAACCTGTGAGGTTGGTACAAGGGTTATCTGTATTGTATGGTTTGGGAAACTGGGGCACAAAGTGGTTAAGTGACCGGTACTGTAGGTATAGTATTTCTCAGAATGCAAGATACTGCTCAAGACTTGTCATTTTTCTTTCTTTCTTTTTTTAAGTTTATTTGTTTATTTTGAGAGAGACAAAGAGTGAGTGCAGGTGGGGAAGGGGCAGAGGGGGGGGCGGGGACAGAGGATCCAAAGCTGGCTCTGTGCTGACAACAGACAGCCCGATGCAGGGCTCGAACTCACGAAATGCAAGATCATAACCTGAGCCGAAGTCAGACGCTTAACCGATTGGGCCACCTAGGTGTCCCCTCATTTTTCTTGTTTTGCCAACGTTTCATTTCAGAATAGAGATCCTTGATCTGCATGCCTTTAACTGCTGGCTATCTCTTCTGCCTTCCCCATCAGAGATTGTGTTCCTTAAGTCAGAGATACAGGGCTCTGAGCCTTTCAAGGTCCTTAGAGAGAAGAGCTTGGACCTGAATGCAGCCCTGGTGGAGGACCTTCCTGGGCCTGCTGCTCTGCTCTCAGCTAGCACTGTGGGAATCCAGCTGCTGCCAGCCTAGGCCAGGGCGAGGGAGGAGCTCTAGCTTTGAGAGAATAAAACCGCGTTTAGTAGCTGCCTGAGCCTTGAAAGGAGAGAGAGCAAGGAAGATATGGGACTAATACTTTCATCTGATGTTCAAGAGCTTCCACAGTCTTTCCCCAACCTGCCTTCACAGGTTACTTCCCATCCCTTATACCCAGAAACAACAAATGACTCCTGCTGAATGAACACATTGCTGTTTTCTGTGTCTTTTTGCCGTTATTTTCTGGTGCTGTCTGCTCCCTTCCTCTGCCAGCTCATTCCTGTTGCCTTCAAGGCCCAGCTAAAAGTCACTCTCTTGAGATATCTTCCTCTAGGTCAGCACACCTCAGACTTACAGGTGCGTAGAGCCCTTGTGCAAAGTCTGGAGGCTTTGCTAAATTGCAGATTTTAATTCAGTAGGTCTAAGGTAGGGCTTAGACTCTGCATTTCTAACAAGGTCCTGGAGGATACAGATGCTGTTGATCTGTGGACCTTGCCTTGAGTAGCAAGACTCTAGATCTCGTTTTTCCTTTAGTCCTTTTTGGAAACTTAAGCCTGCAGAAGCTATTTCAAGGGAAACAAGATGTTTTGTACTGACTCAAGCTAATTTGGCCTTCAGCAATTGGTAAATTCTTTGGTTAGATATGTGTGGTGACCAATGTCCTCGTTTGCCTGGCATGGTGGGTTTTCCTGGACATGGGATTGATTTTTAGTGCTGACACTGAGAAAGTCCTGGGCAAACCAGGATGAGGTGGTCTCCCTACCTCTGGTGGTTATGGCTGGATGGGGTCTGTACCCCTCTTTTTTAATAACCTCCACATCAGATGAGGTCTTAGATAAAATTTTGCCAAAGCTATGAATGTTTATTAGCCAACAGGTACAAGAACTGTCCTATACCTGGTTCTTAAGACTTTGGGGAAGGCCCATTCTCTACCTTATGCACTGCAAGTGCCTAAGCACTTAGCATGATAGGGTCTCTCTAAAGTCGACAGTAGGATGGTACAGTGACGGAGCCAGTTAGCCTTGCAGTTGGTTCCAGTGAAAGCCTCTATGAGAGAGACACAGGACCAAAGGAACACTAGACCTCAGGCACTGCACCAAAAATATTAGACTGCTTGTTGAATTTGTATACTTCATTCAAGCAGAGCAATGGGCTTGGTTCTGCAGCCAGTGAGGACCCCTGGAGGGTTTCAGAGCAGAGGGCCCACGCTCAGGGGTGTTTGATTCAGCCAGGGAATCAGCTCTGTGTCTTTCTGAGACTTAATTAGATTCAGGTTTTATTGATCTTTGTGATAGTTTGCCTGGAGGATGGATGGAAGGTCACCTCAAGAAGTGACCACCACTCAAATATGTATTTTTCCACATTCCTTGAGCTTCCCCTTGTTTTTTTCAACACACCAAAAAGAAAGAGAAGCACGGAATTGGTTGCTTTGGGCTCTGGAGAGCACACAAAACAACAAGACCCGTGCTTGTGTTCAGAAAAGCCGAATCCTGTGGGGCCCTGGGACTGCATTAGAACAGCTGAAGGTTTTTTTTTTTTCCTAAGGAGGAAGGAGGATTCCTTTCTCATTGAGCCTCGGTCTCTTAAAAAGTATATTATTTTTTTTAAACTATTTGTTTTTGTGGAAGAAAAGAAAGAAAGAAAGTAAAGAATTGAAACTTTCCTTGCCTCTAGGCCTTTCGGAAGAACTAGCTTGGAGTGGAGGTTGTGCTGCAGAGATGGAAGTTTTTCGTAGCAAGTGTTAGCATTAGTGAAGCGCTCATCCTCCCTGTGGATTTGTATGCCAACCTCTGACACCCATTCAGCAAAACAACTTCACCTTTCGCCTACTTTCTTTGTTTTCCAGCTGTTTGGTTCATGCTTTGTGTACATATGTGAGCAACTCTTGATTATTTTGTTTGCTTATATCATTTTTTCTTCAACAAAGAGGATAGAGGTCCTCGGTGAAGCTGTGGAAGTTAGGAGACCAGGAGACTAGGGCGGTGTGTGTGTGTGTGTGTGTGTGTGTGTGTGTCACTGTTGGAAGGGACTCCAAAGGGATCTAGAGATTTGTGGCTCAGAGTTGGATGGCGGCCCTCATTTCACAGAAAGAAACTGAAGAACCTGAGACTTGGAGAGGAGAAATGGTTTGCTTGAGGCTGGCAAATGAATGATGAGATCTGAAAGTTTTTTTTAATGCTCTCAATTGAAATTCATGGAGTCTCAGGATTGAAAAGGACCTTGACAATTTTGTGTCAAACTTCAAGTAGATGCTCGAATTCTGGTCTCTGTGTCCTTGTGAAATGGCCCTATGGCTACTGTTCGCCTCATCAGGTAATGGGGCGATCACCACTGTCCCAGAAAGTGGGGCTTCGTTTGATGATTCCCTTGGGTGTAGGATATTTTGACCAGGACTGTGTTTTGAACTCTTTCTGAATACATTCATTTCAGTTAGAATTATACCACTGTTGATGAATTTTCACTGGGGAGGCATTTCCTGGAACAAACTTGATTTAGTTGTAATCAATTCATTGTAGGACACCTAAGAACCTTTAATTTCCACAAAGGATGAAGCCTCTCCTAAACATAAGTCCTTAATTTGGGCAGAATATCTTGTAGCTCTAACTGTTTCATGGAACAAATTTAGGAAAATGCTAATCTGAGCTATGGAATAAATTGTAAAAAGATACATGTAAGTTTAATTTTTTTGAGTCAAATAATACTTTAAATGTGATACAGGAATTTACCCCTGAGAAGCAATCAATGGAAAATATATTGGTAAGTGAGAAGAGCCATATTTATATAAGATAAATTAATTTTTTATTAGTATATATATTATAAATCATTCTGGGAAGATGCATATAAGTATGTCAACAATGCTTACTTTGTGTGTCAAGTTTTGGGAGAACCTTGTTTTGCCTGTGTGTATTTTCTAAATTTCTATATTGAACAGAACTCCAGCAATAAAAACTCTCAAAATAACCAATGATGAATCCTTAGGAAAATGAAGAATGCTTTTGGTAGAGAGAATATCTCCTCTTTTATCTTTTTTAAGCTAGAGAGATTCTCTTTCTCTCATCCTCTGTGAGAAATACATAGTTAAAATATTTTCCTCCTTTCTCTGATCAAAATTCTACCATGATATCTGCCTATATATCAAGTTTAATCTCCTCTGCCTTATTGGTAAGACCCTGTGTAACCTGACCCCATTGTATCTCTTAGATTTACCTAATACTGGTCCCATTCTGATAACACTTTAGTCAAGCCCATTTCTTGTCTCCAGACCTCTTGTTCCCAAGCTTTTTCTGTTCCAGTGTCTTTATTTATTTGTTTTCTAGCTTGGAATGTCCTTTCTATCTCTCCAAATTCAAGACCACTTGCTTTATAACATCCACAACTGATTTTCCCCTTTTCTGACTTCCCATGGCAATTCTAGTCTATACCATACCATTTAACACTCACATTGTGCCACCTAGGCTCAACCTCTGATGCTGAGTGGGAGAGGATAACTTAGCTTGCTGGCTTGAGGGTTTGAATACTTGGAAGACATGCTAAATGGCCTGGAATGATGAAGTGAGTTGGAATCCAGAGAAATACCAAGTAGACATCAGTTGGAATGGCTGTGCAAATGAACAGTTAGAGAGATGTTAGGGCAAACAGGGCACATGAGGCATGAATAAGACTAGAGAGGGTGGTAGCCTTTTGCTCCTCTCGTGTTGGACTTGCTGTGGTCTGTCTGGGCTAGGGAATGACTGTCACTGCACACTGATACCCTCTTTAAGAGAGCACAGCAGGGAGTTCCTTGGGGGCATTCTGGAGAACTCTACTTTTTCCATGCCTCCACATAGTCATTGCCACCAGAAGTCCAGGTTGATTCAGACACTGTTTGTAACCAACTAGAAGAAACTCAAGCTAGAAGTAGCTTAGGTAAAAACAAATTTACTTACTTAGGGTATCCAGTAACCAATCTAGTAACCAAGATGTAGAAAGTATGGCTCTAACTTGGTCTTAGGAACCGGGTGCCTAGACTTGGATGCTACCAAGAATCTTTTTTATCTCCCTAACCTCTGTTTCTCTCTGCATTTTGATCTTCTCTCCTGCAGACAACATTCCTCCACATGGTTGTAAATGAAGCTATTAAGAGCTCCTAAATTTTACATCTTTCAGCTTCCCCTATCAGAGACTAATTCTCTTATTCTAGTTGGGAGAACCCCGAGGATGGGCTCTAATTGACCTGCTTTTGGTTAAGTGCTCACCCTTGACTAGTCAAATGTGTAGGGGAAGACAAGGCCATATAGGAAGATGCCATGTAGATAAGGGTTGGGTGAATAGTTCCCAAAAAGAGAGAGTTCTCGCAAACAATCCCACAGATGTCCAACATAATAGCATGGCAGCAACTGTGTGCATGGTAATGCTCAGTACAGGCATGTTGGTCCGTATACTGGAAATCAGGAAGGAAGAACTGTAGTTTAGCACACCACCCTTTCTATTGTTAGAACAAAGTCAACAAGTATTTACTGAGAGTTGCTCTCTGGGGATTTTTTTAAATAAATCTTTTTGGTAATGTTTATTTGTTTTAGAGAGAGCATGCGCGCGCGCGAGAAAGGGAGAGAGAGAGAGAGAGAGAGAGCGAGCGAGCATGTGTCGGGGAGAGGGGGAGAGGAAGGGAGATACAGAATCTGAAGCAGGCTCCAGGCTCTGAGCTGTCAGCACAGAGCCCGATGGCGGGGCTCAAACTCATGAGCCGCTAGATCATGACCTGAACTGAAGTTGGATGCTTAATTGACTAAGCCACCCAGGCACCCTTATGGGGATTTGATAATTGTTGGACTAGTCTGCAACTCTGTACACTGTCATTTTTTTTCTGCTGTGTTAACCCTAGGACCTGTGGCTGCATTCAGATACCCAACACCCTGACATTTCTTTGCCCTGTAAAGAACTCCTAATGACTAGCACTGTTATCTTGGTGTTGATGACTGCCGAGTCACTTCATTTCCCAGAGGGAGAATGGTGAAGTCACCAACACTGCCAGGTTATCAGCAGCCATAAGCTCTGGATGGAGTGTTTCTGGGGAGAAATGTGAGTGAACAAAGGAGCCCAACACTTCTTTTTAGAGGAGGGCCATTAGCTCATCCTGGGTAGGTCAGCTGGATGGCAGGAGGGAATAGGAGGAACATTAGTATAAAATACTTAACTGTAGAAAGTCTCCCCTGGCACTAGGGGCACCAGAACAGTTATGTTCCTGGTTCATAACGCTGGTGGAGAGTCTGCTGTTAGAAAATTAGATGAGGGATAAAGTTGTGAGGTAGGGAAGGGAGTGTGGAATGAAGACCCAGACATGCTTAGGTCCCCTTGTTCCATCCTTCTTGCTCCCTTCTGGCTTCTGCTGCTTGACCTGGGCTCCCCAGTTGCCATGCCCCCCACCTCCCATTTCCAATAGCTGCTGGGCTTTTGATCCACCAATTTATTCAGGATTTATGCCTCTGCTTCTCTCTTCCAGCACATGGATGTTTGTTGAGCTCTCCTGTAGTCCCTTGACCTGTTTTTGGAGCCCTTTATTTTTGTGACCTATTCTGGAGGTGGTACATCCAGGTGACACTAGGCAGCCTAAGCTCCACATCCCTCCTTGGCCCCTGGCTCTGAGCTTACTGGTGCAGCTCCCAAGTTTGCTGGGTAGAGCTTCTCTCTTTGCTGGGCCCCAATGGTGCTGTGTAGGACTTAATCTAGACTGTATTAGCATTGCCTCTTTACTTGTGACTCCTTTCTGTCTAGCCCAGGTTGGACTCATCTTTGTACCCCCAGCATCTGGCATAGAGCCTGGCACAGGGAAGGCTCACCCATGATTATCAAGGCATTGGGGAAATGTTCACTGTTGCCTTTTCCCTGCTCCTTCTTTGGGTTCAGATGCAGCTTATCACCACACTCTTTCCTATTCTCCTTTTCCACCTGCTTTCCTTCCTTCTCCAACCAGTCTGTCTGAGAGAATGTGTATATAGTGTGTACGTGGATTCTAGGGGTACCTGAGTGGCTTAGTCAGTTAATCATCTGACTCTTGGTTTTGGGTCAGGTCACAAACTTATGGGTCATGGGTTTGAGCCCTGTATCAGGCTCTATACCAGCAGTGTAGATCCTGTTTGGGATTCTCTCTCTTTCCTTCTCTCTCTACCCATCCCCTGCTCATGCTGTCTCTGTCTCTCTCAAAATAAATAAACCTTAAAATCAGATTATCTGGTTTTATTTTTTATTTATTTTTATTTTTTATTGTTATAGTTTTTAAGTTTTATTTATTTAGAGAGAGACAGAGACAGCTTGAGCAGGGGAGGGGCAGAGAGAAAGAGAGAGAGAAGAGAGAGAATCTCAAGCAGGCTCCGCATTGCCAGCACAGAGCCCAAAGTGGGGCTCAAACTCAAGAAACTTGTAAAATCTTGACCTGAGCAGAAACCAAGAGTCGGACCATTAACTGACTAAGCCACCCAGACGCCCCTATCTGATTTTAAATCCTGGTTTTTCTACTTCTTAGCTTTGCAACTGTCTGCAAGTTACTTCACTTTGTGCTTCAGTTTCTTCATCTGTCAAATGGGAGTAATAATAGGAGCAGCCTCATAGGGCTGTTGGGAGGATTAAATGTATTAATGTGAGTAATGTGCTTAGAATAGCAAGCATGTGGCATGCAGTAGGCATTCTAGAAGTGTTAGTTGTAGTTACTGTTCTCTCTGCCTTCACTGTTCACTCCAGTAAGGGTCATTTGACTTTGTTCCCTTTTGTGTTCTTGGGCTAACCCCCAGCTTACCCTCTCCTTGTGCTCAACTTTTATGCCTCACCTTAACCTCTGGCCCACACTGTCAAATATTTGCAAACACACATTTCTAATTGGCTAACTCTGAGCTGTAGCCCAGGAGAGGGCCAGTCTCATTTCTTTTATGTGTCAGCATCACCTCCTCTCCTAGCGGGTCTTTCCTCAGGCCAAGGCCTGGCCCAAACCTCCTTTTAATGGCTGATTGAGGGAGCTAAGGGAGTAAGGCTTACTGCTGCTGCTAGAGTAAACATTGGCAATTTTTTTTGTAAAGGGCCTGGCTTTTGCGTGGCTTTGTGGCCACACATGGTCTCTGACCCTTCTCTATAAATCTCTGATTTGTAGCCTTTGCCAGTTTCTGTGTTGTCAGTCCTTTTACCGTGGCCAATTTCATGCTACAAATGTGAGGCCACTAAACTTGAGGCTGGGAAGAGATATGCACTCAGTTCTCTGTAGCTGTAGCATACCTTTTTTTTTTCTTTCTTTCTTAGAGCAAGGGAAAGGGGCAGAGAGAGAGAGAGAGAGAGAGAGAGAGAGAGAGAGAGAGAGAGAATCTTAAGCAGGCTCCACACATAGCACAGGGCTTGATACCATGCCTGTGAGATCATGACCTGAGCTAAAATCAAGAGTCCAACGCTTAACCGACTGAGCCTCCCGGGAGCCCCTGTGGTATACCATTAAACCATACCCCCCTTCCCTGCTCACTTCTGCAGCCCTAAAGACCACTTATGTCCTTGGAGGAAACTTGAAAGAAACCTTAGCTCCCACAACCCCTGCCTCAAGGTTAGGCTCTTTTCTGTGTTTTGGTATATGGGTATCATTATCTTGCCCTTCCAGACTTCCTAGATTTCAGCTCTTGCCTGCTTTGATCGCCGACCCCTGCGTGCTCCTGTGACCCCCTGACTCCCTGTGTTCTTGAAAAACACAGATGGCCGTATACTTCCTGATCTACCCTGGCTTCCTGGCTGTCAGATCTCTGATGTGCTTCTGAGCACAGGGAAGCATATCCACTCTACCTCCTGCAGGGGCTTCTGATTTCCAGGTTGTGATCTGCTTTGGCTACTCCCTTCCAGTTCTTGCAGCACGCTTCTCACGATGCCAGGAGGTTAACTCTCATCCTACTGATTGGGAACTTAGTTCCCCAGTCAGTCCTTCTTTCCCTGTCCTGGCTCCTGTCTGATTAGCACCAACTGTCTGCTAAACCCGTACATGATTTTCACCGCCATTGATTCACACAAAAATGTTTACTTGGTATTTTCTGTGTGCTAGGTCCTGTGTAGGCACAGAGGATACCTTGGTGAACAAACCAGATAAGGAGTCTCTGCCCTTGGGGAGTTTATGTTAAAGAGTGAGGAAACACATACTAAACAATAGGCATAATAAATACATAATATTTTATAAAAGAAGGTGATAAGTGTGATGGAAAAAGTGAGCAGGGAAAGACAAGCCGACAGTGCTGATACAAGGCACATGTTTAGAGTGGCCTCTTTGAGAAGGTGACTCTTGAGCAAAGCCTTAAAAAACATTCCATGTGTTCTGTACTTTCATATACATCTACTCATCATCAACACCTGGTCGTATAGGTAGCTAGCTTACTTCAGCCTGAGAACTTCCAGGACTTTCTGTTTCTCCCAGAGGGGCTATTTATATATAGTAAGAGAGGCAGCAAGTGTTATAATTGTATGCTTGGACTTTGGTGTAGAAAACGGCCTTGAATCCTTGCTCTATGGCCAATTGGAGCAGCTGTAAATGTTTACCCTATTTACTAGACAATGTGTTTCTTGAGGGGCTGGATCTTTCTTGTTCACCCTATTGCCTCCATGCCTAGCGTAGTAGTATCTGACCTCTATTAATGCTTGTTAAATGAATGAGTGCACATTTAAGTTTTTAGTTTGCTTATTAGCCATAATGCCCTGGGAACATTCCTTCCTGAGCTTTCAGTTCCTTGTATGTAAAATGAGGCTGTTAATCATGATCAATAGAGTAACCGCCTCATAGTGTGAGAGTCAAACTGTAAGAATTTATAATGCAGGTAGAGCACTTAGCAAGGTGCCTAGTACACAGCTAGTGCTTATGCAGTAAGTGTTAGAAGTGGTTACTGTTTGTTGTAGTCAACATACAGAATTAATGTTCTCCTACTTAAGATACACTATTGTGGGAGGATTTCTTTCCTCCTCAATAACTTGGTCCCATCAACCAAGCCTGTGCAGTGCCTGCAGAGTTGTAACCTTTGAGGGAATATGAGAGGTGTGCATGGGGGTAGATGGTGGGTAGGGTGGAGGCTAGAGGAGCCTAGGGGCAGAAGAGAGAGCCTAGGTAGCAGGACTGAGGGGATCCCTGGAGCACTGTGGCTGGGGTAGAGGCTGTTGTATAAATAGACAATTTCTCAGCCAGCGCTAGGAAGCAGAGTTAGTGTCCACATAATAACACAGAGCAAGGGGATTAATGGAATGTTAACTGAGATTAAACAGAGTAATTATTAGGGCGTAGGCATCACTAGTGGGGCCTGGAGACAAGGCCTAGACCCTGGCACAGGGTCTTTCTCCAACTTAAAGTGTCTTTTCAGCCCAAATTCCCTGGCTTTCCCAGCATTCCCCAGTGTCTGCTGAACTGACTCTCCTGCCTTTTTGATTTTCTTCAATCTGGTCTCCTGGGTTTGTTTCTCATGAAACAGTCAGTCTGCATGAAGACCCCTGCTGTCTCTATGGGCATGGCCAGGGGCACCATTTGCTAACTCACTAGGAATATAACCATCACTCTGGTTGTTCTCAGTGAGTATAGACAGTCATTCAGCGCTATTCTGCAGAAGGCAGCATCCTGACCAAACAGGCCCAGAGGTAGAAGGCTTCTCTTCCTACTAGGCTCTTGGCTGGAAGCAGATGTTTTATGGAAGTCAGTTGCCATCCAGATAGTCAGCAACATTTGTTTAGGACCCACTGCACGTCTGTCCCTGTGATGAGGGAGACAGCATTTCAATGCAGAAAAGATAATGATCCTCATCAGAATCTATGATTATTTCCTGAGGATTGAGTCTTAGAAGTGGCTTTACTTTTCTAAGGGTTAAGAATACTTTTATGTTTCTTTATACATAATGCCATATTGTCTTCCAAAAAGGATGTACCAATTTATATGCCCATTCATTGCATTTAATAATGTTCATTTTATTATACCTTTGCTAGTACTGGGTACTATTAACTGGGTACTTTTAACTATATATAAAGGAGAGGCAAAATGGCATTTCTTTGATTAAAGCTTTGCTTTTTATTAAAAAAGGGGTTCAACATTTTAAAATGTTTGTTTACTGTGGAGATAATTCTTGGTATCCTCTCCAGAGTAGGTCTGGAGGAATTTTGACTTTTTTTTTTTTTGGCTGAATTTTATTCATGGCATTCTTTAAAAAGATTTTTTTTAATGTTTGTTTATTTTTGAGAGAGAGAGAAAGACCATGCACAAGCGGGGGAGGGGCAAAGAGAGAGGAAGACAGAAGACTGAAGTGGGCTCTGTGCTGACAGCAGAGAGCCCGATGCTGGGCTCGAATTTGCAAACTGCGAGATCATGACCTGAGCTGAAGTTGGAAGCTTAACCAACTGAGCCACTCAGGTGTGCCTATGGCATTTTTTTTTTAAGTTTATTTATTTATTTTGAGAGAGAGAGAGAGTGTGCACATGTGCACATGCTCAAGCCAGGGAGGAGCAGAGAAAGGAAGAGAGAATCCCAAGCAGGCTGTATGTGTCAGTGCTTGATCTCACCATGAGATCATGACCTGAGCCGAAATCAAGAGTCAGATGTGTAACCAACTGAGCCACCCAGGTGCTCCTATGGCATTTGTTTTTTTAATACACATACAGTAAAATTTACTTTCTTTGTTACTGTGTACATTTTCTGATTTTGACAAGTACACAGCATTTTGTAAGTAGTAACACAATCAGAATATAAAGTTTTCTCCCAAAATTCCCTCCTGTTGCCTCAAACCCTCCACCAACTCTTAGTCAAATCAACTCTTAGTCCCTGGCAACTACTGATCTATTTTATGGCCCTGTATTTTTGCCTTTTCCAGAATGATGTAACAGTCTCTTTAATAGAGCAATAACACTTAAATTTTAAGTCCAATTTATAAGTATTTTTCTTTTACATATTGTGTTTTGTTTTTCTACTAAGAACTTTTTGCCCAACCCAAAGTTTCCTATATTTTCTTCTAAAATTTTTCAAATTTTACATTTATGCCTATAGTCCATTTTGTTAAAATTTGTGCAAGGTGTGAGATGTTGGTCAAGATTCATGGTTTTGTATATTGATATCCAGTTGTTATGGCATCATTTGTTAAAAAGTCTACCCTTTTTCTATTTAGTTAATTAATTAATTAATTACTTTAAATGTTTACTTATTTTTGAGAAAGAGAGAAAAAGAGACAGAGTGTGAGCAGGGGAGGGGCAGAGAGAAAGGGAGACACAGAATCCAAAGCAGGCTCCAGGCTCTGAGCTGTCAGCATAGAGCCGGATGCAGGGCTCAAACTCACGAACTGCAAGGTCATGAGGATGTTTAACCAACTGAGCCACCCAGGCACCCCTGAAACTGCAATTTTTAAAACAATAGCATTGACAAGTCCAAAGCATGAAATACTTAGGTATAAGCTAAAAACTATAAAGTATAGATGAAAGAAAATTTAAGAGTTAAATATATAGTTCTTTTTCTATTTAAATGCACCTCTGTCAGAAATCAGTTGACCATGTTTTTTTTTTTTCTTTTCTGACCTCTCTGTTCTGTTCCATTGATCTATGTATCTATCCTATCCCTATACCACATTGTATTGATTATACTAAGTTCCTATATTTTTGCCTCTTCCAGAATGATCTATAAGTAGAATCACATAGTATATAAAATTTGCATCTAGCTTTTTCACTTAGAGTAATGAATGCCTTTGAGATTCACCCAAGTTGTTGTGCACTTCAATCTTTCATTCATTTTTATTGCTCAATAACATTGCATTGTATGGATGTACTAGAGATTGTTTAACCATTGACTTGCTGTTCTTTTTCAAATTGATTGGGCTATATAGTTCCCTTGCCTTTTTTAGAATCAGCTTATAAATATCTTTAAGAACTTACCCTCTTAATTGGAACAATGTTGGGATTTCCATAAGTCTAGATATCAATTTGGGGAGAATTGACATATTAACAATATTGAGTCTTCCAATCTATGAATATGGTATACCTTTCCATGTATTTAACTCTTAAATTTTCTTTCTTTCATAGTTTTTAGCTTATACCTAAGTATTTCATGCTTTGGACTTGTCAATGCTCTTGTTTTAAAAATTTCAGTTTCGGGGCACCTGGGTGGCTCAGTCAGCTGAGCGTCTGACTTCGGCTCAGGTCATGATCTTGCACTCCGTGAGTTCAAGCCCTGCGTCAGACTCTGTGCTGACAGCTCAGAGCCTGGAGCCTGCTTCGAATTCTGTGTCTCCCTCTCTCTCTGCCCCTCCCCAACTCATGCTCCGTCTCTCTCTGTCAAAAATAAATAAACATTAAAAAAAATTTATTTAAAAAAAATTTCAGTTTCAGGGGTGCCTGGGTAACTCAGTCAGTTAAGCGTCTGACTTCGGCTCAGGTCATGATCTCGTGGTCCGTGGGTTCATGCCCCACGTCAAGCTTTGTGCTGACAGCTCAGAGTCTGGAGCCTGCTTTGAATTCTGTGTCTCCCTCTCTCTCTGCCCCTCCCCAACTCATGCTCTGTCTCTCTCTGTCAAAAATAAATAAACATTAAAAAAAATTTATTTAAAAAAAATTCAGTTTCAGGGGCGCCTGGGTGGCTCAGTCAGTTAAGTGTCTGATTTCGGCTCAGGTCATGATCTCGCGGTCCATGGGTTTGTGCCCCATGTCGGGCTCTGTGCTGACAGCTCACAGCCTGGAGCCTGCTTTGGATTCTGTGACTCCCTCTCTCTCTTCCCCTCCCCTGCTTGCACTGTGTGTGTCTCTCTCTCTCAAAATAAATAAACATTAAAAAAAAATTTTAAGTTAATTTCAGTTTCAGATTGTTCTTTATTAGTATAAAGAAATACCATTAATTTTTTGTATATTGACCTGTTTCTGATTTTCCCCTCTTGGAAAACACCTGCCATTGTAAAGAAGTCCAGTTTATTCTGGTGGAGAGGCCATGTGGAAAGATGCCTGGAGGATGCTAGGCTATGTGACAAGGAACTGAGCTGTCCCAGCCAATAGTTAGCACCCACTGCCAGACTTGTGAGTGAAGCCATCTTCGATGTTCTAGCCCCAGCTGAGCTCCCAGCTCAGTGCAGCCACATTAGTCAACCATGTTGGCACTACAGAGAGCTGAAGAACTGCGCATCTGAGCCCAGCCACCCCACAAAATTGTGAGAAATAGTGTATCTTCATTGTTTTAAACCATTAAATATGGGGGTGGGGATTGTCATTAAGCAATAGACAAATGATACCAGGCTTACAACAGTTCACTTAACTAGTCCTGGACTCCATGGCCTGACCATGAGTGCTAGGCTCTGATATTTCTTATTGAGTCTCCTTGTTGCCAGAGTCAGGCTTTATATCCCCAGGGATAGCAGCTGGCTGCCAAGTCACCACTCTCCCTCTTGCCCACTTACTTCATAGTGGTGCAGTCCAGATGGACTGCATCTCTGCTTAAACTTGCATTTGGCCACTGAGAGGCCTCTACTAGCCTTGCTGTGATGACCCTGGCTGCTGACTGCTTGCTCACTTGGCTGACAGCTGCCTGTCTGCCTGGTTACTTGGGTTCTCACCATAATGTCGTCTCTCTGGCCTAATCAAAAGCCCTAGGACATTCATTTGCAGTGCCTCTTTCCCACCTCCTGATACAAGATTCTTTCTCTGTGGAGACTGTTTCACACTGCTACAAGTAGATCAATATTCCTTAGACCTGAAACCCCAGCTATAGTTCTAAGAATTGGCAGCTGCTTAAACCTGACCTAGAGCCTGCAGAGTGGCTGGATTTTATTACCTGTTCAGTAAAAAGATTTGGAACCCTGGGGGTACATTAATTAGTTAAAAAGAAGTAAGCCACAGCAAACACTGCCTGGCTTGCCCTTACTAGCTGTGCAATTTGGGACAAGTTCTTAAGCTTCTATATACCACATTTTCTTTACTTGTAAAATAGGGATAATAATTCTTGATAAGATAATGCATATGCATTGCCGAGCAACCTGCCTGGCACATAGCAATTGCTTAATAGTAGTAGTTATTATAATTAATATTGAAAGTCAAAGATAGAAGGAACCCTTACAGATTATTCAATCTAAGGCCCACAGTGTTCAGCAGGAGAAAGTGAGGTCCAGAGAGACTGAGTGACTTCCCCAAGGTCACCACAGCTCATTAGTTGTAGAACAAAGACTAGAACACTAGGTTCTCAACCTCAAATCTCATACTTTCCCCACTGTACCACAATTCTTTGGCTTAGGATGCCCTGGAGAAAAAAAGGGAAAGGAAGACTACCAAGTATCTACTTTATTGTTGCTTTTGTATGTATCATGTTATTTTTATCCTCATAATAATTCTATAAATTATGATCTTCACTTTGTAGATAAGGCACTAGGGCTCAGAGAAATTAAAATTTTGTCTACCGGCCCCATGGGCAGTAGAGTGGGGGCTCCAACATAGGCTTTTCTGACTCCCAAACTGGCCCATGCTTCTCCACCATCTCATGCTCTTCCTGGGTCAGGGTGGGGATCCTGAGAACTCCAGGGAAGAAGCGTTCCTGCAGGGCTTGGCACCAACCTGGCTGCATTTCTTCTCAGTTCTCAGATGCGGTAGCTGGTCTGCACGCAAGAGCCTTTTATCCTTCCTTCCACACAATCCTTTTAACTGAAACCAAGTGGCCAAAGCTTAACTGTAATTCTGCAGAACTGGTGGCGAGAGGCCCGGCTAGGGCTTGGGCCGCTCACCCCAAACGTGATGTGCACAGAGAGTGGGGCTGACATTGTTTAGTTCTCTGCTCAGCAGTGCCCGGCCAAGCCTCCCAGTCTAAATTGAGCCCTTAATCGTTTTCCTGGCATTTGCTCAGACAGGATTTTATTTTCTAGTAATAAAAGCTCCTACATTGTAGGAAAAAAACAATCTGCCTTTTTTTTCCTAGCTTTTGTGAATGCTTCACCACCTGTCCTTTCTCCCCTCTTGTTTTTGTGCTTGGGGCAGAGCCAGGTTGTTTTGTGCTTGCTGTCAAGTTTTGGGGAGCTCTGCATGGGCAGAGAAATGTGCTCACATTGACTGTGCCCCTGCTTATTACTGGCAGTCTTCCATCTCAGGGCTGAGAGGTTTAATCCTACAGGCTTGACTTCTGGGTCTGCGGGTGGCACAAGGAAGATGGTCCCAGGGAAAGAGAAATGAAGTGAGTCACCAAGGGCTTCCCACCTACCACGCTCTTGATGGCTTACCTCTGGTTACCCCCAGTCTTTCTCTTAAGAGTTTTCCAGTGGCTCTTCAGTGTCTGCAGAATCTAGCGCATACTTTCTAAGATAGTATTCAGGCCCACCTGCTTCTCAGCCTCTTTTCTTTTGGTTGGTGAAAAAGAAGAAAATATAGATACCTAAAAAAGTAAAAATGAAACTCACTAGAAACTTCACCACCGTAACCAGTGTTAACATGTCAGTATGTATCTTTCCAGACCTCCTATGGGTAAGTGCATGTGTGCATGTGTGTGTGTATAAATATGTGTATTTATATACACATAATATACATACAATACATATGTATTTATGTACACATACATATATGTATACATATATGTATATGCCTATGTATATGTATTTGTATAATACACATATAAAATTTGCATGTGTGTATATATAGATATATATGATACACACATAATATACATATAAAATATGTATAGTAAAAATAGATAATTTTTTGAATCATTATTCATTTTTAAAATTTATTTTTTTTACAAACCAGTCTTTTGTGTAAGTTCAGCTATGAAATGAAAAAGACAAGACTCATTATCATCTGAATTCTGACCTATATGTACAGTGACAAGTGTTTTCTTTTTTAATTTTTAACACTTTTTATTTATTTGTTTTTAAGTTTACACCCAAGTTAGTTAGCATATGGTGCAACAATGATTTCAGGAGTAGGTTCCTTAATGCCTCTTACTCATTTAGCACATTCCCCCTTCCACAACCCCTCCAGCAACACTCTGTTCTCTATATTTAAGAGTCTTTTATGTTTCATCCCCATCTTTTATGTTATGTTTTATGTTATGTTCATCTGTTTTGGCATCTTAAGTTCCTCATATGAGTGAAGTCATATGATATTTGTCTTTCTGTGATTGACTAATTTTGCTTAGCATAATACCCTCCAGTTCCATCCATGTAGTTGCAAATAGCAAGATTTTATTCTTTTTGATTGCCGAGTAGTACTCCGTTGTATGTATACACCACATCTTCTTTACCCATTCATCTGTCGATGGACATTTGGGCTCTTTCCATATTTTGGCTATTGTCAATAGTGCTGCTATAAACATTGGGGTGCATGTGCCCTTTGAAACAGCATACCTGTATCCCTTGTATAAATACCTAGTAGTGCAATTGCTGGGTTGTAGGGTAGTTCTATTTTTAGTTTTTTTAAAAAAAAAATTTTTTTTTTCAACGTTTATTTATTTTTGGGACAGAGAGAGACACAGCATGAATGGGGGAGGGGCAGAGAGAGAGAGAGAGGGAGACACAGAATTGGAAACAGGCTCCAGGCTCTGAGCCATCAGCCCAGAGCCTGACGCGGGGCTCGAACTCACGGACTGCGAGATCGTGACCTGGCTGAAGTCGGACGCTTAACCGACTGCGCCACCCAGGCGCCCCTATTTTTAGTTTTTTGAGGAAGCTCCATACTGTTTTCCACAGTGGCTGCACCAGTTTGCATTCCCACCAGCAGTACAAAAGAGATCCTCTGTCTCCGCATCCTCGCCAACATCTGTTGTTGCCTGAGTTGTTAATGTTAGCCATTCTGACAGGTGTAAGGTGGTATCTCACTGTGGTTTTGATTTGTGTTTCCCTGATGATGACTGATGTTGAGCATTTTTTCATGTGTCGGTTGGTCGTCTGGATGTCTTCTTTGGAGATGTGTCTATTCATGTCTTTTGCCCATTTCTTCACTGGATTATTTGTTTTTTGGGTGTTGAGTTTGATAAGTTCTTTGTAGATTTTGGATGCTAACCCTTTATCTGATATGTCATTTGCAAATATCTTCTCCCATTCCATTGGTTGCCTTTTAGTTTTGTTGATTGTTTCCTTCTCTGTGCAGAAGCTTTTTATTTTGATGAGGTCCCAATAATTCATTTTTGCTTTTGTTTCCCTTGCCTCCGGAGACGTGCTGAGTAAGAAGTTGCTGTGGCCAAGGTCAAACAGGTTTTTGCTTGCTTTCTCCTCTAGGATTTTGATGGCTTCCTGTCCTACATTTAGGTCTTTCATCCATTTTGAGTTTATGTTTGTGTATGGTGTAAGAAAGTGGTGCAGGTTCATTCTTCTGCATGTCGCTGCTTTCCCAGCACTACTTGCTGAAGACACTGTCTTTATTCCATTGGATATTCTTTCCTGCTTTGTCAAAGATTAGTTGGCCATACGTTTGTGGGTCCATTTCTGGGTTTTCTATTCTGTTCCATTGATCTGAGTATCTGTTTTTGTGATGGTACCATACTGTTTTGATTATAATTCTGTAATACAGCTTTGAAGTCTGGGATTGTGATGCCTCCTGCTTTGGTTTTCTTTTTCAAGATTGCTTTGGCTATTCAGGGTCTTTTCTGGTTCCATACAAATTTTAGGGTTGTCTGTTCTAGCTCTGTGAAGAATGCTGGTGTTATTTTGATAGTGATTGCACTGAATATGTAGATTGCTTTGGGTAGTATCGACATTTTAACAATATTTGTTCTTCTTATCCAGGAGCATGGAATATTTTTCCATTTTTTTTGTGTCTTCTTCAATTTCTTTCATAAGCTTTCTATAGTTTTCAGTGTATAGATTTTTTGCATCTTTGGTTAGATTTATTCCTAGGTATTTTATGGTTTTTGGTGCAATTGTAAATGGGATCGATTCCTTGATTTCTCTTTTTGTTGCTTCATTATTGGTGTATAGGAATGCAACCGATCTCTGTGCACTGATTTTATATCCTGCGACCTTGCTGAATTGATGAATCAGTTCTAGCATTTTTTTGGTGGAATCTTTTAGGTTTTCCATATAGAGTATCATGTCATCTGTGAAGAGTGAAAGTTTGACTTCCTCCTGGCCGATTTGGATGCCTTTTATATCTTTGTGTTGTCTGATTGCAGAGGCTGAGACTTCTAATACTATGTTGAATAACAGTGGTGAGAGTGGACATCCCTGTCTGGTTCCTGACCTTAGGGGGAAAGCTCTCAGTTTTTCCCCATTGAGGATGGTATTAGCATTGGGTCTTTCGTATATGGCTTTTATGATCTTGAGGATGATCCTTCTATCCCTACTTTCTTGATGGTTTTTATCAAGAAAGGATGCTGTATTTTGTCAAATGCTTTCTCTGCATCTATTGAGAGGATCATGTGGTTCTTGTACTTTCTTTTTATTGATGTGGTATATCACATTGATTGTTTTGTGGTTATTGAACCAGGTATAAATCCCACTTGGTCATGGTGAATAATTCTTTTAATGTATTGTTGGATCCGGTTGTCTAGTATCTTGTTAAGGATTTTTGCATCCATGTTCATCAGGGAAATTGGTCTGTAGTTCTCCTTTTTAGTGGGGTCTTTGTCTGGTAATTCCCTTGTCAAGGTAATGCTGGGTTCATAGAAAGAGTTTGGAAGTTTTCCTTCCATTTCTATTTTTTGGAACAGCTTCAAGAGAATCTTTTTTTTTTTTTTTTTTTTTTTTTTTTTTTTTAGCTTATTTATCTTGAGAGACACAGACATAGCACAAGTGGGGGAGAGGCAGAGATAGAGAAAGAAAGAGAGCATCCCAAGCAGGCTTTGCACTGCCAGCAGAGAGCCTGATGTAAGGCTTGAACTCACGAAACTGAAAGATCATAACCTGAGCCGAAAGCAAGATTTGGCTGCTTAACCGACTGAGCTACCCAGGTGCCCTGACAAGTGTTTTATAGAATGAACCCAAGACAAACCCATACCAGTAAAATAATAACAAAAAAAAAAAAAATATATATATATATATATATATATATATATATATATTTAAAAGTTTAAGGCCTTTGCTGTTCCAATGTGCCATTCTAGCCTTGTCTTTTGACACCTCCCACAATGCACACTAACTGTTAACTGCACAGAATTCACCTTCTGTTAATGTATCATGCGCTTTCACATTTCTGCAACTTTGTACCTGCTTTTCTCTCTGCTTTGTGCTCTTGACGCACTTCTTGGCACACAGTAAGTTCTGACAAAGTTAGTTATACCTCTTCCCTTCCTTCCCTGCCCAGTGAGCTCCTATTTTCTATTTAAAACTCTGCTGAAATAGCTCCACCTCTGTGAAACCCCACTCTCTCCCCAAACCCACACTTGTCCACTCACCAATTAGCCACTCACTATCCATTTTGGGATCCATGGGTTTGCCACCTCCCACCCCAACCTGTCCTAGGACCGAGCTCCTCCAAGGATTGACACCCAGTATGGGCTAGGGAAACGGGTATTAACTGTGTTGGAAACAGCGATTTTCTGGATGAAGCTGAGCCGGGGGACACTGCAGAGGTCTGGGCACTGCTGGACTGGTCAGGGCAGCCTGTGAGCTGACATTTGGATAGAGATCCCAAATTGCTAAGGAGACCCCTGTTGTTTGCTGGTCTCCTCCCTCTCTGGCAAGAGCCAACCTACAACCTCAGAGAATATTACAGTGCCAGAGAGCTCTCTTGGCAGACCTTGGATGAATTGTTTACTCTTTCCTTGCTGAGTGAATGCAGGCTTCTGTGTGCTGTGTCCAATGCTGGGCACGTCCGAGGCGCCTTGAAAGATGCTTGGGCCAGAATTCTAGACTTAATGGCGGTGGGCTGCAGAGCGTCCGCACCCTTGGCCAGACCTTCTGTCATATCTTTGGTGGGGGGCAGGGGGGAATACATTTTGTTCTCTATGATTCACCTTTGCTCCCAGCTCCCTGCACTGTGCTCCCCCCCCCCATCTCCACTTAAAAGAGAAAAATTGTGTTTTCTTACTGGTGTGCAGTTGTTCCCCATCTCCTCTTCTTTGCCACCTCACCGTGCAGCTCCCATGTACCTTCCACATCCTTCCCCCTGCCTCTTCCTCCTCTTTCAGACTTGGAAACACTGAGATGAGAGTCAGGAGAGATGGTTTACTGGATGCTGCTGCTGACTGGAGCAGCATTTGTTGAGAGCATCAGTTAGGTGCTTCCCGATGCCTTGGCTCACTTTTGTGTGGTCTTCCTCAAGAGAAGGGTCTACTAGCCTTGCTGGGTAACACACCTCCATTCCCAGGCTTCCCGAGGATGAAAATATGAAACAGTAGAAGTGATGGAAACAGCATCTAATGATAACTGAACTCACATGGCATTGAACTCACAGCCTGAGTTAATAATAATGTGCCTTGAGTTTCTCCAGGCCTTACTAACCTGCGAGGATCCCTGCTCGGGTCATATCAGGGGTTATGGTCTATATTTTGCTGCCCTTTGTCCCTGAGACTTGGCCCCCGAGAAGCATTTCACAGCTGCTCACAGTGCTCTTCTCATACCCTTACTGGCATTGTCTCTGGATCATCTGGAAGCTTGGGGGTGAGGTATAGTGGGTGTCTCATGTGCTCATGTCTGCACCAAGAACACTTTCCCCTCCTGTGGAAACTCTTCAGGTGACTAAGCAGCATCGAATGCTCTAGAGTTTTCCCTGTGCTAGGAAGAGCACCCTGTCCTCCATTCCTCCCCTCTTATACCCCCACCCACACTCCTGCCCCAGTTTGCATCTTAGTTCGTCGTTAGGCTCTAAAGCGGTAATGTCCTCTTGTGAAACCAGCTCCCCCAGCTTCTGCGTGGAGCCCCTCTTTCTGCAGAGTCCTGACTCCCAGTTGCGGCACCTGGCCAGCATAGATGCTGCAGCTTCCTACCTGCCTTTGACTCTTTTTCTGGCATGTGAGCAAAACCACTTCCTCATCCTCATGTGGAGTGACTCCCAGATGCCCCAGATGCCAGTTCTTCAAACACAGCAGGCATGGCTGAAACCAGTTAGGCTCAAGTTGGGACCCCATTAAAATGATAAATATTTTTCCAGTTCTTTGCAGTTTACAAAAACCCTTTTACATAACATTATTTCACTTAATCTTTGAAGAAGCACTTTGAAGTATGTGTTGTCTTTATTCTCACTTCATGGGGGGTATAACTGAAGTTCAGGCTACTTATTTAGTAGGTGTCAGAGCTAGGAATTTTCAGTACTATTTTATGGAATCCCACACTCCCTCTGTTATAGGGACACAATCCCCAAGACGTAGACAGTCAAAGGGGATGTGGATAAGGCTCAAATGGCTATCTTCAGACCTGGGGTTGGATGCAATTGGCAACACCCAGTGATGATTGAAATCTCTGATAGAGCAATGGCTAGAATTATGCATTCCAGGCAGAAATGGCTAGACTGTCTTCTCAAGAAGCTTATGAGACTTTTTTGTTCTTTTATTGCTAGTCTTCATTTTTCATCTGTGCTCCACAGCACTTGGCTAGGACTTATCATATAGTCGTTTCTGTGGGTCTTTTATCATGCTTGTTCTACTATGGGATACTTGAGGACAGACACCATGTCTGTGGCTGCTTGCATGCTCCATAGCAAGAACTATAAATATAGTAGGTCCTCACTAAATGTTGGAATGAATGATTATTTCTTAATGTTGCCCTCTCAGATTTCCAAGTGGGTGATTCAATTGTAGCCATTTCTTTCCCATTAGCACCTTTGTCAGAGGGTAGTCATGGTGCATGATCAGGCAGAATAACTCAAGCCTATTGGTCTCCTGCCTCATTTCTGTGACTTTATGTTACAGAAGCCCAGCTACTCCCTTTTGGGCCCACTGATGCATTTCACTTCCAGTTGCCCTCCCTTCTTGACCGCCACCCACCATTTCTGAGTCCAAACCAATTCAGGAAGTAAATCAACAACCTCAGTGCCATTGGTGGACTTGTGACTGGTGTCAAGTCATCTGCTTGAACTTGGGGTTTGATAGCCTAGTAACATGTTTTCCCAAATGACCTCTGTCCTCTTCCTGTCCATTGGCCCAAGCCATGGATCTGGCTTATACTCAATTTCTATCCAGTTCTCCTGCCGAAAAGCACTGTCCCTTTTTCGGACTGGACATTGGGCCTGAACTCAGCCTCAGACTGGGCCCTGACAACCTATGTGGCACTTGCCAACCATTCTGGGGACAGCAACCTGGATCTACATACCAGTCTGTTGCTGTCCATGGATGATTTGTCTACAAATAACTCTCCACCTGTCTGTCTGCCTGACTGTGGAGGATGGACAGGATGCTTGAATTCTTCTCCATTGTGCTCCACTCATCTGATTGGACCAGTTGCTTCAGTCATGCTTGGGCTTGTTGTGTCCTCTGGCCATTGTGCCTCACCCATCTGGCTGCCAATCTGGTATTTGCCTTTGCAGCTGGGCCTATTCCTTCTGCTAAAGATCTGTCTGTGTATATCCAGAGCCAGGATTTTGCCTTGTCCTCTCTGCCTGTTTGGCATGGCTGCGAGATGCCCATAGTGCTTTGTGCACACCCAAGCTAAAAATCCATTTGGTTTCATCTTACTGTGCATTTTTCTGTGGAAAAAAAGCTTAAAACTAATTGGATAAACTAAGGATTAATGGTTGGGGTGATTATTATTGATCTGTCCTGTTTCTATTATTGGTAGTTTTTTGCCCACATTCAGTCAGATTCCAAATATTGCCTCCTAGGAAACTTAATATACTTGATCTAACTCAAGTCAGATATATCCTAGTCATAATGGTCCGTGTTCATTTTGGGAGCTGTCACTTCACTGGACTAGATCTCCTACACAGTCTGGGAAAATACACCTTGGCAATCACTATTTGTGGGCTCTTTTGACATAATTGTTTTAAATGATTTAGTCATAGCTTTCTTAAAATAGCAGTAAGCTGTGGTAACATCTTTTTAAAAAGAGTGATTTGGTTCAAATAAATTAATGTTTCCATCTAGGAAAACAGGTGATGGGGTGCAGAATGAAGAGAAGTATGGAAGAAGCATGCTATAATGTGACAATACATCAGAGTCAGGACCTCACTCTTGAGGGAGAAAGAAAGCATTGAGTTTAACAGATACATTATAATTAAATATTACTACTTTGTAAGGAGGCTGAGGACTGGATAATTCAGGACTTCCAAAATCTACCTCAGTTCTATGAGATATTTCCACTTGGTTTTCTGCTGGACATTTCAAATGTAACTTGTCCCAAATGGAACTTCTGATTGTCACTCCTGTGTGTCCCCTTCCCACTTCCCATCTCTCTTTCAAACCTGCTTCACTCTAAGCCATCTTTTTTCAGTGCATGGCAGCTTTCTCCTTTTAGTTGTTCAAATCTCAAAACTTGAACTCACCCTTGACTCTTTCTTTCACATCTTATATGTAACCTATCAGAAATTCTGTGAGCTTCATTTTATTTTTTTCAAATTTATTTATTTATTTTAAAGTTTATTTATTTTTTAGAGAGAGAGTGAGCAAGAGTACATACATGAACCAGGGATGGGCGGAGAGAGAGGGAGAGAGAGAGAATCCCTAGCAGGCTCCGGGCTGTCAGCACAGAGCCTGATGTGGGGCTCGATCCCACAAACCATGAGATCATGGCCTGAGATGAAGTCAAGAGTTGGCTGCTTAACTGATGGTGCCACCCAGCCTCCTGCTGTGAGCTTCACTTTAAAAATAATTTGAGAGTCTGACCATTTTCCACCATCTCCATTGTTACTTCCCCTGTTAAAACTATCATTGTCTTTCACTTGGTATACAGAAACAGCCTCCTAATAGATCTCTCTGATTCTACCATTGTCCCCTCTTCTTGCCTCCTGCCAGTTTATTCTCAACACAGTCTTTGGTTTCAGCCATGACTCCTGAAGTCTGTTATGGTTCCCCAATTTACCAAGAGTAAAAGCCAAAGTCTTCATCATAGTCTCCAAGGGCTTCAGGCCCTCATTTAGCTCTCTGATCTCATCTCTTATCACTTTCTCCTTTGTTTACTTTATTCTAGCCATGCTGCCCTGGCTGTTTTTTGTATATGTCAGACACGTTTCTACCTCAAGGCCTTTGCACTGGCTGTTCTCTTTTTCTGGAATGTTCTTTCCCCTAGAAATCTGATATTAGCTTGATCAGCTCCCTCTCATTCTTTGAATCTTTACTTAAATGTCACCTTCTCAAACAGGGCCATCTTTTTTAATACTACCCCTGCCCCACCCCGCTGTCTATTCTTTATATTTTTTTCCTTTCTAATTTATTTTTGAGAGAGAGAGAGACAGAGTATGAGCAGGGGAGGGGCAGAGAGAAAAGGAGACACAATCTGAATCAGGCTTCAGGCACTGAGCTCTCAGCACAGAGACCGATGTGGGGTTCCAACTCATGAACCACGAGGTCATGACCTGAGCTAAGTTGGATACTCAACCAACTAAGCCACCCAGGTGCATGCCCCCCCCACCCCCCCCACTATCTATTCTAACCATTCTTACCCAATTCTACTTCTTTCCTTGCAGCACCTATTACCTTTTCACATACTGTAATAAATTATTATGTCTACTGTTTATTGGAAAGCTTTTAGGACAGAGTCTTCCCCACAGTAGATTGTCAACAAAGGCTAGTTCTTGTTTTTGTCAGAGATGATGACTTTAAGCATTTTTTTAGTTTAGGTTTGCTTTACAAAATGTAGAACCTTCTTAAGCACCATCTTTTTTGTTGTTGAAGTGAGATTCACATAATAAAAAATAAAACATTTTAAAGTGAACAAATCAATGGCGTTTAGTACATTCACAATGTTATGCAGCATCTATTTTTGGTCATACCTTTATGTATTGTGTAGCTACTTCCAAAATGTGTTTGAATCAGCAGTACCTTTAAACTTGGTCTTCCAGCTGGAGGTTTCTTTTGCACCAGAAATTTGAAGATAAAAAAAATGAAAACACACAGCATACATTGTCTGACCTCTCAACTGTTTTACAGGAGGGAAATCTCAAACCAGGCAGCTTAGATACAGAGTTAAAAAAATAAATTCCTCTATGTTTATAGGTCTTAAAAAAACAAACCAACTTTCTGTGAAGTTCAGTGGTTTTGTTAATTGTTTCAAGACGTTGGGCGTTTTAAAGTGTGTTGTAAAAGCCCTCCATGATGACAAAACAAAACTCATGAACTAATACTTCCCTATTGGGATTTTACTTAAAAATATAAAATGTGAAGTTTCGTGGTAGGACAACCTTACAACTGTAGATTTAAACCCATTATAGTTAGAAAAGGAGAAAAAAATAGAGATGATATTGATACATCTCTGCATTGTTGAGCTAGATCTGGGAACCTTACGTCTTGCTCCCTTCATTCTCTCCTTGTCCCTTTAGAGTACTATAAGGTTAATTCAAGTACATTTCTAGAAAGATGCACAAGAAATTAAATAATTAAATTTGCCACTGCAGAAGAGCTCTGGGGTGGTAGGAGGAAGACTTATTTTATAATTATATAATACACCTTTGTGTAATGTTTGAATTTTTACCCTAGGCATGTATTAGTTTCAGTAAAAAAACAAACAAACACAACAACAAACTAAACTTTTGTTTAATTTCTCTGAGTACCTCAGGAAGAACTGCAAGAATTTGGGTCTCAGGGCTAGAATGAAGGCCTCCATACTACCAGGAATTCTTTCTCTGGCTCATTATCATCTCTACTTGCATTTGCTCCTCTTTGCATATTGGTGTCATTCTCTCCTACTTTTCTATATGGACATGGCTGCCAGTAGTCCTAGCTTAGGAACCCCAGAGGAAAAAAAAAATACCTTTGTCCCAGAGTTTCTATTTCAGTCTTGATGAAGGATTCTAATTGGCTTCGCTTGTGTCACATGCTTCACCCTGAACCACTGCAATTGCCAAGGGAGTTGCCCAGACCTGGGTAATTTGCCCAGTGCATGGCCAGGCAAGAGGAATCTTATAACAGAAGGAACATGTGAAAGCTTTTTGGGAAGAAAAATAAATTACTACAGTCTACTACAATCTACTTCTTGGCTGCCCAGGCTAATACAAACTCTTCTCCTATAATTAGTATTCCAAGAATGTTCCAGGCCAAAGTAACATAGCCATCATACAGATCCTTAAAATATATTCATCCTTTCCTGATTTAGCTCTAAGTCCAAATCTCTGGGAGATCTTCCTTCTACTCAGGAGGCTTTGAATGAGACTTTTCTTGGTTCAGCAACCCATGTCTAAATGAGGAATATAATACCCTCAATGAAAAACCCCAATTTAGAAAGGATTAAAAGGGGAACACAATATGAGGTGGGAATTTTTCTATGATAAAGATTAGCTCCTGCTGAACAGGAATAGCAAAGATTCACCTCTCTGGCAAAAGAATGAATTTCTTAGACACACATTATGGCAGCTTCAGGTCCTCCCAACTAGAAGTGATCTCACCAAAGTGAATACATAGGGTCTAGAGTCAAGCTTTCTCAGTCCCTCTGATGCCTCTCAGATATCCCCATTCTAATACCTAGAACTCCAGTCTTTTTAAATAAAAGCATTTATGTTAGTCAGTCTTCAGGCACTGTTTGTAAGCAGAAATGGGGCTTTGCAATAAAGTTACATATATTTATTCATTTGATATTTGTATTAAAATGGAAATCCAGACTTTCTTGCCTTTACTATCTTGAATTAGAGGGAATCATAAATAGGTAGATAGATAGATAGATAGATAGATGGATAAGGAGATAAGGAGATAGAGATAGATACCCGTTTCCAGGAAATAAAAATTTAGGCAATTGTATTTTGAAGACTATTGTTTCAAAAGTGCTTTCATGCTCTTGAGGAAGGGGTAGGGTGCTGTTGGTTTCTTACCTTTTTTACCCTGCTTTGATCTTTCATTGGCCATAAAGTTTTTTCTGATGATTCTGAGTCCAGTCATTGAGGACTTTAGTGAGGGGGTGGGGGGGAAAGGAAATAAGGCTTCAGGTGTGAAAGGATGAAAGGGATGTGGTGAGAAAGTAAGAAGGGCCATTGATGCAGAGTTAGAAAAATGGTTCCAGAAAAATCCGGACAAGTGGGTTTAGAAAACTTATGTGATGGGCTTTGTGCCCTGGAGTCATATTGGATCAGAAACCTTGCCAGATGACTGCACAGTTTTTATAGGATTGAAAGCCTTACATTACCTATTCCCAGGACTTCTGAAGATCAAGCTTTCACCCTCATGAAACCTTGATCATTTCATGTCAGATGTCCTCAAAAGCTTCCCTTCCAGCAGAAGCAGTGCCTAGCTTACCAGCTTATACTATAATTCTGTGTCTGCCACTAGCTACCCCTTTTAGTGTTCCTCCTAAAATTATTAAACTAAGAGGGACCCTTAGGCCCTTAGGGAAATGATGGGGAGGAGTTTCTACACCAGAGCCCCCAAGCTGGGATAGCAATAAATGGATCTTTTTCCCAGTCTATTTCAAGTCAGGCAACATGGAAGTGAGGTTTTTCTTTCCTCTTTCTAATGATACATAAGGTTGCATGTGGACTCAAGGTAAAAGTTTAACCACCTGATTCTCCACTGTATATCTCAGTCCGTTAACTCCTCATCTAGAGTGGAGAATGGTGATGGGAAGATTGGAGAGTGTCTGAATCTTCTACAATAATCATTCTTCTTTAAAACTTTTTTTAAAAAAAAGTTTATTATTTGTTTGTTTGTTTGTTTGTTTGTTTGTTTAGAGAGTGTGTGTGAGCTGTCAGTGCACAGCCTGATGTGGGGCTCAATCTCAACAACCACAAGATTATGACCTGAGCCAAAATCAAGAGTCAGACACTTAACTGAGTGAGCCACCCAGATACCCCTACAGTAATCATTCTTAATTTCCTCTGAGTGTTTGTTGTTTGCAACTCTCTTTCCTGGGACCAGATAATTCTAAGAGAAGAGGAACACTCAAATTAGCTCATGTAAAATGGTATGTTTATCATATGGTTCGAATACCTCATGTCCTAGACAGTGAAGCAATGTTATAGGTTTTTTATGGGGAAGAAATGACATATAGTTGGGCCTTAGAGGATCACAAAAAGGGAAATAGAGACTAAGGAAATAAGGCAGTTCTTTTCCTGGGATCATTTGGTCTCTCTTCTCTGCTTCTGTCTGCTGTTGTCTTCCCTACAGAGCATGCACTTTTTATTCATGGTGTCTTTGATTCTATAGTTTCAACTTGGTTCAGTGTCACAATGAGGAAGAGAGAGTTATCCAAAAGGAAACTGGATGGCTACTAGGAAGGGAGAGTGAATTCTAGGCAGATAAAAAATGAAAAATTTACATGGTAATGACCAGTTGTTCAAGTGCATTCAAGTTGGCTGAATGGTTTTCCGTGTCTGAAGTGAAAGTCACCATGCTGCCAAAACCCTAGTGCCCAGCCTCATCCCCAGAACTGAAGGATGTCCAGTAAATGTTTGCTGAGTGGATACATAAATGAATGAATTACTGGAGTGGAAGGCAGGATCCATGTCTGATTAATTTGATTCATCTTTGTAACACTCATAAAGCACCTGATATACATTTTTTGTACATGGTATATGTTCCAAAAGTATTATATGTTATAAAAGTATAGAATGATTCTCACTTTGAGTCTCATACTTTTTAAAGTGGCAGAAACACATTGTGTAGTACAGTGGCCTCCAAAGTAGAGTATACAAGACAGTCTACTGGGTATGAAAAAAAAATTATGACCTCTATGTGTTTATCTAAATAATAAGAAAAACTAAATGTTATTAATATATAATATATAGATCGATACTGGTGCCTTCACATAGGTCAAATGTGAAGTGTAGTTCATAGAATACTGTAAGGGAAGAGGGGGTTTCTATAACATGGAAGGCTTGACCAAGTGTTGGCTTTCAGCATACTGTGATTATATTGCAGTTTAAATGGGTTGAGGTAGATTCAGAGAGTAGAATATTATCTAGTTTTAACTAAAATAACTCTCAAAAAATGAATAAAAATCTTTAAAGGATATCTGTAAAAAAATTGTGAATTGAAGATAATACCTAAAATGGAAACAAAAGGAAACAATGAGAAAATGGCTGAGCAAACAGTTCTGCTTCCTGTTATGAGTTCTTTGTGACCCATGTTAAAGATTAAAAAACAATGATGAGGGCGCCTGGGTGGCGCAGTCGGTTAAGCGTCCGACTTCAGCCAGGTCACGATCTCGCGGTCCGTGAGTTCGAGCCCCGCGTCAGGCTCTGGGCTGATGGCTCAGAGCCTGGAGCCTGTTTCCGATTCTGTGTCCCTCTCTCTCTGCCCCTCCCTCGTTCATGCTCTGTCTCTCTCTGTCCCAAAAATAAATAAACGTTGAAAAAAAAAAACAAACAATGATGATATAGTGTGATCTGGTAAGTGGTAGTCCAAAAAATTAGACATTTTCATGGAGCCCCTTAGAACTAAATAATGCCGTTAACAGTAGACATTGATCCAAAGTGTACATTGGGCTTGAGTTTTTTCTGTGCAGCTGTCATGATTATTGTGACATTTGTAAATGAAGCATCAGGGTTTTTTTTTTTTTTTATGGTGATGTTTTAGCCAGGCAATGTTCAGATTCACTTAACATAATTTCACTAACTTTATGGTTTTTGCTTGAGGACAGAAGTTAAAAAGCTACATACTATTGAGGAAACAGTCTTCTGCCCTGGGAAAAACTGAAATTATAAGCAAAAATGTATTCCTTTGTCAGCAGATATCTTTGGAAGATGCCTAGAAAACACTGGTGAAGATCTCAAGAAAGCATTAGGATAGATTTGACAATGTGGGATGATTCTGATATGGTTGGATGAAAGTACAGATGTTTCTAACTTGTCTCAGTTTATATTTGCTGCATTTCTGTTTCAATAATGAAATACATGAAAAACTATTTTCTCTCTCTTGCTCTCTTTTTACTGATGTAAAGATATCCTGGGAGGAATATATTAATTGTAAATATATTAATGATCTCTTTAATAAAAGAAGTGGTAAGGCTAGAGGGACAGAACCACAAGAGACATTTAATCACTGCATCATTCATAGCTACTGCAGGAAGGAATTCAGAACTATAGTGTTTAAAACTCTGGGAATATGTGTGGTGAATCTTGTGAAACAGAACCTTTACTAGTAAAAAATTTTATAACCATCTAGGGTCGGCAAGTTTTTTCTGTAAAGAAGAAAATAGTCCATGTTTTAGGCTTTGCAGGCCATATGGTCTCTGTCACAACTATTCAACTCTACTAGTGTAAGGTGAAAGCAGTCATAGGCAATATGTAAATGAATGAATGTGACTAGTGTTGCAGTAAAAATTTATTAAAACAGCGGTGGGCTGGATCTGATCCCAGGGCTGTAGTTTGCTGACCCCTGCTCTATAATGAGCAAGGAATAGCCACGAACATAGAGGTTCACTGTTGTCTTGGGTCATAGCCCTTAAAAAGGTTGCTGAAGTTAAAGACAAACCTACAATTTATTGACCTTTTGTGCGATGACAAGTGGTTGTTGGTTGTGTGCAACATACCAGATAAATTAAAAGAAAAATAAGGACAGATTAAATAGCTTATTCCTTCAAGGTGAAAGTGACATTTAATAGTGAGAAACAAACTGCTTTTTAAAAGAAACCCAGAGGGCATCTTTGAAAATGGTTTTTAGGGAATGTTCTTTATTGTTACATTGTTTAGTTATAGGAATTGTATATGTTTGTCCCCTGAATACTTAATAAACTTGGAAACAGAATTTCCCAATATGTTTAATACTCTCCCAAAGAGTTTTCGTGGGTTTTTAATCTGTTTGTTAAAAAATGTAAATATGCAAACCCTTTCAGTTTGTTTGCAGGAATAGATTTTTGGCATCAAGAATGATAAAAATTTATTAGCCAAATTTCAACAAAAACTTCTGTATAAATGGTTGTTAGGATTGAAAAATGAGTATTATGGGGCACCTGGGTGGCTCAGTTGGTTAAGCATTCGACTTCAGCTTAGGTTATGATCTCACAGTTTGTGAGTTTAAGCCCTGCGTTGGGCTGTCTGCTGTCAGCACAGAGCCTGCTTTGGATCCTCTGTCCCCTCACCTCCGCCCCTCCCCCGCTCACACACACACATATGTGTGTGTGTGTGTGTGTGTGTGTGTGTGTGTGTACTCTCTCTTTCTCAAAAAGAAATGAAAATATTAAAAAAAAGAAAAATGAATATTATGATTTGGTAAGTGCAGTCAGTGAGAGACTAATACTCGGTTCCATTAGGAAATTCCATGTGAACTTCTTTTTCTAGCTATGACAACCATAACAATTAAATGTATTGATATAAACTGAACTTAGAAGCCTTCCAACTGCTATGACACAGAACATTAAACCAAGGTTCTAAAAATAATAAGGAGGCATATCCAAATACACTGCTTACAGTTTTTCTTTGTTCTAGAAATTAATGAAATAAAGATTATTTAAAGGTATTTTTTTTTCCCATACATTTCTGGATTAAAAAAAAATTTTGACTATAGTGGATGCACAATGTTATATAAGTTTCAGGAGTGTAGCTACCATCTGTCACCACACAACACTGTTACCATATCACTGACTGTGTTCCTTATGCTGTGCCTTCTATTCCCATGATTTATTCATTCCATATCTGAACACCTATGTTTCCCACCCCTTCACCCATTGCTCAACCTCCTCCCTTTTGGTAACCATCAGTTTGTTCTCTGTATTTATAGATCTACTTCTGTTTTTGTTTGTTTATATCTTCATTTTTTTTTAGATTGCATATATAAGTAAAATCATACAGTATTTGTTTTTCTTAGTCTTAGATCCTCTAGGTCCATCCATGTTGTCTCAAATGCCATGATCTCACCCTTTTTATGGCTGAACAATATTCTGTTTATAAACACACACACTGCATCTCCCTTATCCATTTGTCTACTGATGGACACTTGCATATCTTGGCTATTATGAATAATACTGCCATAAACACGGGTACAAATATCTTTTCGAATTAGTGCTTTTGTTTTCTTTGGATAAGTACTCAGTAAAATTACTGGATTGTATGGTATTTCTATTTTAATTTTTTGAGGAACCTCTATATTGTTTTCCACAGTGCCTCTACCAATTTACATTCCCATCAAGAGTGTATGAGGGTTCTTTTTTCCCCCACATCCTCATCAACACTTGTTATTTTTTATCTTTTTGATTTTAGCCATTCTGACAGGGGTAAAGTGATGTCTCATTGTGGTTTCGATTTACATTTCCCTGATGATTAATGATGAGCATCTTTTCAAGTGTCTGTTGGCTATCTGTATGTCCTTGGAAAAAATGTCTATTCAGGTCCCCAGCCCATTTTAATTTTTTTAAATTTTTAAATTAAAAAAAAATTTTTTTTAATGTTTATTTATTTTTGAGAGAGAGAGAGAGAGCCAGAGCATGAGCAGGGGAGGGGCAGAGAGAGGGAGACACAAAACAAGAAGTAGGCTCCAGGCTCCTAGCTGTCAGCACAGAGCCCGATGCAGGGCTCGAACTCACAGACCGGGAGATCATGACCTGAGCTGAAGTTGGATGCTCAACCAACTGAGCCACCCAGGCGCCCCAAATTTTTAAATTTTTTTAATTTAATTTTTTATTTTTTTTAATTTATATCCAAATTAGTTAGCATATAGTGCAACAATGATTTCAGGAGTAGATTCCTTAGTGCCCCTTACCCATTTAGCCCATCCCCCCTCCCGCAACCCTTCCCGAAACCCTCAGTTTGTTCTCCGTATTTATGAGTCTCTTCTGTTTTGTCCCCCTCCCTGTTTTTATATCATTTTTGTTTCCCTTCCCTTATGTTCATCTGTTTTGTCTCTTAAAGTCCTCATATGAGAGAAGTCATATGATTTTTGTCTTTCTCTGACTGACTAATTTCACTTGGCATAATACCCTCCAGTTCTATCCACGTAGTTGCACATGGCAAGATTTCATTCTTTTTGATTGCCGAGTAATACTCCATTGTATATATATACCACATCTTCTTTATCCATTCATCCATCGATGGACATTTGGGCTCTTTCAATACTTTGGCTGTTGTTGATAGTGCTGCTATAAACATGGAGGTGCATGTGTCCCTTCAAAACAGCATACCTGTATCCCTTGCATAAATACCTAGTAGTGCAATTGCTGGGTTGTAGGGTAGTTCTATTTTTAGTTTTTTGAGGAAGCTCCATACTGTTTTCCACAGTGGCTGCACCAGTTTGCATTCCCACCAGCAATGCAAAAGGGATCCTCTTTCTCCGCATCCTCGCCAACATCTGTTGTTGCCTGAGTTGTTAATGTTAGCCATTCTGACAGGTGTAAGGTGGTATCTCACTGTGGTTTTGATTTGTATTTTCCTGATGATGAGTGGTGTGGAGCATTTTTTCATGTGTCAGTTGGTCATCTGGATGTCTTCTTTGGAGATGTGTCTATTCATGTCTTTTTCCCATTTCTTTACTGGATTATTTGTTTTTTTGGGTGTTGAATTTGATAAGTTCTTTGTAGATTTTGGATGCTAACCCTTTATCTGATATGTCATTTGCAAATATCTTCTCCCATTCCATTGGTTACCTTTTAGTTTTGTTGATTGTTTCCTTCTCTGTGCAGAAGCTTTTTATTTTGATGAGGTCCCAATAGTTCATTTTTGCTTTTGTTTCCCTTGCCTCCGAGACGTGTTGAGTAAGAAGTTGCCACTGCCAAGATCAGAGAGGTTTTTGCCTGCTTTCTCCTCGAGGATTTTGATGGCTTCCTGTCTTACATTGAGGTCTTTGATCCATTTTGAGTTTATTTTTGTATATGATGTAAGAAAGTGGTGCAGGTTCATTCTTCTGCATGTTGCTGTCCAGTTTTCCCAGCACCACTTGCTGAAGAGACTGTTTTTATTCCATTAGATATTCTTTCCTGCTTTGTCAAAGATTAGTTGGCTATACGTTTGTGGGTCCATTTCTGGGTTCTCTATTCTGTTCCATTGATCTGAGTGTCACCTCTTTGGTTAGATTTATTCCTAGGTATTTTATGGTTTTTGGTGCAATTGTAAATGGGATCGATTCCTTGATTTCTCTTTCTGTCACTTCATTGTTGGTGTGTAGGAATGCAACCGATTTCTGTGCATTGATTTTATATCCTGCGACTTTGCTGAATTCATGAATCAATTCTAGCAGTTTTTTGGTGGAATCTTTTTGGTTTTCTGTATAGAGTATCATGTCATCTGCGATGAGGAAAGTGTGACCTCCTCCTGGCCAATTTGGATGCCTTTTATATCTTTGTGTTGTCTGATTGCAGAGGCTAAGACTTCCAATACTATGTTGAAAAACAGTGGCAAGAGTGGACATCCCTTTCTTGTTCCTGACCTTAGGGGGAAAGCTCTCAGTTTTTCCCCATTGAGGATGATACTAGCATTGGGTCGTTCATATATGGCTTTTATGATCTCGAGGTATGCTCCTTCTATCCCTACTTTCTTGAGAGTTTTTATCAAGAAAGGATGCTGTATTTTGTCAAATGCTTTCTCTGTATCTATTGAGAGGATCATGTGGTTCTTGTCTTTTCTTTTATTGATGTGATGAATCACATTAATTGTTTTGTGGATGTTGAACCAGCCCTGCATCCCAGGTGTAAATCCCACTTGCTCGTGGTGAATAATTTTTTTAATGTATTGTTGGAGCCATTTGGCTAATATTTTGTTGAGGATTTTTGCATCCATGTTCATCAGGGAAATTGGTCTATAGTTCTTCTTTTTAGTGGGGTCTCAGTCTGGCTTTGGAATCAAGATAATGCTGGCTTCATAGAAAGAGTTTGGAAGTTTCCTTCCATTTCTATTTTTTGGAACACCTTCAAGAGAATAGGTGTTAACTCTTCCTTAAATGTGTGGTAGAATTCCTCTGGAAAGTCATCTGGCCCTGGACTCTTGTTTTTTGGCAGCTTTTTGATTACTAATTCAATTTCCTTACTGGTTATGGCTCTGTTCAAATTTTCTATTTCTTCCTGTTTCAGTTTTGGTAGTGTATATGTTTCTAGGAATTTGTCCATTTCTTCCAGATTGCCCATTTTATTGGCATATAATTGCTCATAATATTCTCTTATTACTGTTTTTATTTCTGCTGTGTTGGTTGTGATCTCTCCTGTTTCATTCTTGATTTTATTTATTTGGGTCCTTTCCTTTTTCTTTTTGATCAGACTGGCTAGTGGTTTGTCAATTTTGTTAATGATTTCAAAGAACCAGCTTCTGGTTTCATTGATCTGTTCTACTGGTTTTTTTGGTTTCAATAGCATTAATTTCTGCTCTAATCTTTGTTACTTCCTGTCTTCTGCTGCTTTGGGTTTTATTTGCTGTTCTTTTTCTAGCTCCTTAAGGCGTAAGGTTAGTTTGTGTATCTGAGATCTTTCTTCCTTCTTTAGGAAGGCCTGGATTGCTATATATTCTTAATATACTCTTATAGCCTGGATTGCTATATAGTCCTCTTAAGACTTCCTTTGCTGCATCCCAGAGGTTTTGGGCTGTGGTGTTACCATTTTCATTGACTTCCATATACTTTTTAATTTCCTCTTCAACTTCTTGGTTAGCCCATTCATTCTTTAGTAGGATGTTCTTCAGTCCTCAAGTATTTGTTACCTTTCCAAATTTTTTCTTGTGGTTGATTTTGAGATTCATAGTGTTGTGGTCTGAAAATATTCACGGTATGATCTCAATCTTTTTGTACTTACTTAGGGCTGATTTGTGTCCCAGTATATGGTCTTTTCTGGAGAACATTCATGTGCACTGGAGAAGCATGTATATTCTGCTGCTTTAGGATGAAATGTGCTGAATATATCTGTTAAGTCCATCTGGTCCAGTGTGTCATTCAAAGCCATTGTTTCCTTGTTGATTGTTTTATTAGATTATCTGTCCATTGCTGTGAGTGGGATATTGAAGTCTCCTACTATTATGGTATTACTTTTGATGAGTTTCTTTATGTTTGTGATTAATTGATCAATTAATTAATTGATTTATATATTTGGGTGCATAAATGCTTACAATTGTTAGGTCTTCTTGGTGGATAGACCCCTTGATTATGATATAATGCTCTTCTGCACCTCTTTTTTTTTTTTTAATTTTTTTTTTCAACGTTTTTTATTTATTTTTGGGACAGAGAGAGACAGAGCATGAACGGGGGAGGGGCAGAGAGAGAGGGAGACACAGAATCGGAAACAGGCTCCAGGCTCTGAGCCGTCAGCCCAGAGCCCGACGTGGGGCTCGAACTCACGGACCGCGAGATCGTGACCTGGCTGAAGTCGGACGCGTAACCGACTGCGCCACCCAGGCGCCCTCTTCTGCACCTCTTAATACAGTCTTTATTTTAAAGTTTAGATTGTCTGATGTAAGTATGGCTACTCCAGCTTTCTTTTGTTGACCATTAGCATGATAGGTGGTTCTCCATCCCCTTATTTTTAATCTGAAGGTGTCCTTAGGTCTAAAGTGGGTCTCTTGTACACAGCATATAGATGGATCTTGTTTTCTTATCCATTCTGTTAGCCTGTGTGTTTTTTAAATTTATTTATTTAGTATTTATTTATTTTAATATGAAATTTATTGTCAAATTGGCTTCCATACAACACCCAGTGCTCCTTCCAACAGGTGCCCTCCTCAATACCCATCACCCACCCTCCCCTCCCTCCCACTCCCCATCAACCCTCAGTTTATTCTCAGTTTTTAAGAGTCTCTTATGCTTTGGCTCTCTCCCTCTCTAACGTTTTTTTTTTTCCCCCTTCCCCTCGCCCATGGTCTTCTGTTAAGTTTCTCAGGATCCACATAAGAGTGAAAACATATTGTATCTGTCTTTCTCTGTATGACTTATTTCACTTAGCATAACACTCTCCAGTTCCATCCACATTGCTACAAAAGGCCATATTTCATTCTTTTTAATTGCCAAGTAGTATTCCATTGTGAATATAAACCACAATTTCTTTATCCATTCATCAGTTGATGGACATTTAGGCTCTTTCCATAATGTGGCTATTGTTGAAAGTGCTGCTATAAACATTGGTGTACAAGTGCCCCTATGCATCAGCATTCCTGTATCCCTTGGATAAATTCCTAGCAGTGCTATTGCTGGATCATAGGGTAGATCTATTTTTAGTTTTTTGAGGAAACTCCACACTGTTTTCCAGAGTGGCTGCACCAGTTTGCATTCCCACCAAAAGTGCAAGAGGGTTCCCATTTCTCCACATCCTCTCCAGCATCTGTAGTCTCCTGATTTGTTCATCTTAGCCACTCTGACTGGCATAAGGTGGTATCTCAGTGTGGTTTTGATTTGTATTTCCCTGATGAGGAGTGACGTTGAGCATCTTTTCATGTGCCTGTTGGCCATCTGGATGTCTTCTTTAGAGAAGTGTCTATTCATGTCTTCTGCCCATTTCTTTACTGGATTAGTTGTTTTTCGGGTGTGGAGTTTGGTGAGTTCTTTATAGATTTTGGATACCAGCCCTTTGTCTGATATGTCATTGCAAATATCTTTTCCCATTCCATCAGTTGCCTTTTGATTTTGTTGATTGTTTCCTTTGCAGTGCAGAAGCTTTTTATCTTCATAAGGTCCCAATAGTTCATTTTTGCTTTGAATTCCCTTGCCTTTGGAGATGTGTCAAGTAAGAAGTTGCTGCAGCTGAGGTCAGAGAGGTTTTTTTCCTGCTTTCTCGTCTAGGGTTTTGATGGTTTCCTGTCTCACATTCAGGTCCTTTATCCATTTTGAGTTTATTTCTGTGAATGGTGTGAGAAAGTGGTCTAGTTTCATTCTTCAGCATGTTGCTGTGCAGTTTTCCCAGCACCATTTGTTAAAAAGACTGTCTTTGTTCCATTGGATATTCTTTCCTGCTTTGTCAAAGATTAGGTTGGCCACACTTTTGTGGGTCCAATTCTCGAGTCTCTATTCTATCCCATTGATCTATGTGTCTGTTCTTGTGCCAATACCATGCTGTCTTGATATTTACAGCTTTGTAGTAAAGGCTAAAGTCTGGGATTGTGATGCCTCCTGCTTTGGTCCTCTTCAATATTACTTGGCTATTTGGGGCCTTTTGTGGTTCCATACAAATTTTAGGATTGCTTGTTCTAGCTTCGAGAGGAATGCTGGTGCAATTTTGATTGGGATTTCATTGAATGTGTAGATTGCTTCAGGTAGTATTGGCATTTTAACAATATTTATTCTTTCAACCCATGAGCACGGAATGTTTTTCCATTTCTTTCTATCTTCTTCAATTTCCTTCATAAGCTTTCTATAGGTTTCAGCATACAGATCTTTTACATCTTTGGTTAGGTTTACTCCTAGGTATTTTATGATTCTTGGTGCAATTGTAAATGGGATAAGTTTCCTTATTTGTCTTTCTGTTGCTTCATTATTAGTGTATGAGAATAAAACTGATTTCTGTACATTGATTTTTGTATCCTGCGACTTTGCTGAATTCATGTATCAGTTTAGCAGACTTTTGGTGGAGTCTATCAGGTTTTCCATGTATAAGATCATGTCATCTGCAAAAAGTGAAAACTTGACTTCATCTTTGCCAATTTTGATGCCTTTGATTTCCTTTTGTTATCTGATTGCTGATGCTAGAACTTCCAGCACTATGTTAAACAATAGCTGTGAGAGTGGACATCCGTGTCGTGTTCCTGATCTCAGGGAAAAAGCTCTCCGTTTTTCCCCACTAAGGATGATATTAGCTGTGGGTTTTTCATAAATGGCTTTTATGATGTTTAAGTGTGTTCCTTCTATCCCTACTTTCTCGAGGGTTTTTATTAAGAAAGAATGTTGAATTTTGTCAAATGCTTTTTCTGCATCGATTGACAGTATCATATGGTTCTTTTCTTTTCTTTTATTAATGTGATGTGTCACATTGATTGATTTGTGAATGTTGAACCAGCCCTGAAGCCCAGGAATGGATCCCACTTGATCATGGTGAATAATTCTGTTTACATGCTATTGAATTCGATTTGCTAGTATCTTATTGAGAATTTTTGCATCCATATTCATCAGGGATATTGGCCTGTAGTTCTCTTTTTTTGCTGGGTCTCTGTCTGGTTTAGGAATCAAAGTAATGCCGGCTTCATAGAATGAGTCTGGAAGTTTTCCTTCCCTTTCTATTTTTTGGAACATCTTGAGAAGGATAGGTATTATCTCTGCTTTAAATGTCTGGCAGAATTTCCCAGGGAAGCCATCTGGTCCTGGACTCTTATTTGTTGGGAGATTTTTGATAACTGATTCAATTTCTTCGCTGGTTATGGGTCTGTTCAAGTTTTCTATTTCTTCCTTTTTGAGTTTTGGAAGTGTGTGGGTGCATAGGAATTTGTCCATTTCTTCCAGGTTGTCCAGTTTGTTGGCATATAATTTTTCATAGTATTTCCTGATAATTGCTTGTATTTCTGAGGGATTGGTTGTAATAATTCCATTTTCATTCATGATTTTATCTATTTGGGTCATCTCCCTTTTCTTTTTGAGAAGCCTGGCTAGAGGTTTATCATTTTGTTTATTTTTCAAAAAAACAACTCTTTGTTTCATTGATGTGCTCTGCAGTTTTTTTAGATTCTATGTTGTTTAATTCTGCTCTGATCTTTATTATTTCTCTTCTTCTTCTGGGTTTGGGGTGTCTTTGCTGTTCTGCTTCTATTTCCTTTAGGTGTGCTGTTAGATTTTGTATTTGGGATTTTTCTTGTTTCTTGAGGTAGGCCTCATGGTAATGTATTTTCCTCTCAGGACTGCCTTTGCTGCATCCCAAAGCATTTGGATTGGTGTATTTTCATTTTCATTTGTTTGCATATATTTTTAAATTTCTCTAATTGCCTGGTTGACCCATTCATTCTTTAGTAGGGTGTTCTAACCTACATGCTTCTGGAGGTTTTCCAGACTTTTTCCTGTGGTTGATTTCAAGTTTCATAGCACTGTGGTCTGAAAGTGTGTATGGTATGCTCTCAATTCTTGTATACTTATGAAGGGCTGTTTTGTGACCCAGTATGTGATCTATCTTGGAGAATGTTCCATGTGCACTCAAGAAGAAAGTATATTCTGTTGCTTTGGGATGCAGAGTTCTAAATATATCTGTCAAGTCCATCTGATCCAATGTATCATTCAAGACTCTTGTTTCTTTATTGATCCTGTGTCTAGATGATCTATCTATTGTTTTATGTGGGGTATTAAATTACCACATTCTTGTCAATAAGTTTGCTTATGTTTGTGATTAATTGTTTTATATATTTGGGGGCTCCTGTATTCAGTGCAAAGACATTTATAATTGTTAGCTCTTCCTGATGGGCAGACCTTGTAATTATTATATAATGCCCTTCTTCATCTCTTGTTACAGCCTTTAACTTAAAGTCTAGTTTGTCTGATATAAGTATGGCTACTCCAGCTTTCTTTTGACTTCCAGTAGCATGATAGATAGTTCTCCATCCCCTCATTCTCAATCTAAAGGTGTCCTCAGGTCTAAAATGAATCTCTTGTAGACAGCAAATAGATGGGTCTTGTTTTTTTATCCATTCTGATACCGTATGTCTTTTGGTTGGAGCATTTAGTCCATTTACATTCAGTGTTATTATTGAAAGAAATGGGTTTAGAGTCATTGTGATGTCTGTAGGTTTCTTGAGTGTAGTGATGTCTCTGGTACTTTATGGTCCTTGCAACATTTTACTCACAGAATCCCCTGTAGGATGTCTTGTAGGGCTGGTTTAGTGGTGATGAATTCCTTCAGTTTTTGTTTGGGAAAACATATATCTCTCCTTCTTCTGAATGACAAGACTTTCTGGATAAAGGATTCTCGGCTGCATATTTTTCTGTTCATCACATTGAAGATTTCCTGCCCTTCCTTTCTGGCCGGCCAAGTTTCAGTAGATAGGTCTGCCACCACTCTTATGGGTCTACCTTTGTAAGTTAGAGCATGTTTATCCCTAGCTGCTTTCAGAATTTTCTCTTTATCCTTTATTTTGCCAGTTTCACTATGATATGTCGTGTGGAAGATCGATTCAAGTTATGTCTGAAGGGAGTTCTCTGTGCCTTTTGGATTTCAATGCCTTTTTCCTTCCCCAGATCAGGGAAGTTCTCAGCTATGATTTCTTCACGTACACCTTCAGCACCTTTCTCTCTTTTTCTTCTGGAATTCCTATGATACAGATATTGTTCCATTTGATTGCATCACTTAGTTCTCTCATTCTCCCCTCATAGTCCTGGATTATTTTTATCTCTCTTCTCAGCTTCCTCTTTTTCCATAATTTTGTCTTCTAATTCACCTATTCTCTCCTCTGTCTCTTCAATCCATGATATGGCCACCTCCATTTTATTTTGCACCTCATTTATAGCATTCTTTAGCTCCTCATGATGATTTCTTAGTCCCTTGATCTCTGTAGCAATAGATTTTCTGCTGTCCTCTATGCTTTTTTCAAGCCCAGTGATTAACTTTATGACTATTATTCTAAATTCTTGTTCTGTTATATTGCTTAGATTGTTTTGAATCAATTCGTTAGCTGTCGCTACTTCCTGGAGTTTCTTTTGAGGAGAATTCTTCCGTTTCATCATTTTGGATAGTCCCTGGGGTGGCGCAGAACTGCAGGGCACCTCCCCTTTGCTGTCTGAAGTAACTTGTGTTGGTGGGCGGGGCCGCAGTCAGACCTGATGTCTGTTCCCAGCCCACCGCTGGGGCCACAGTCAGACTGGTGTGTACCTTATCTTCCCCTCTCCCAGGGGCAGGACTCCCTGTGGGTGTCCTCTGTCTCGGCTACTTGCATACTGACAGGCTTGTGGTGCTGCTTCGATGGGATCTGGCATATTAGGTGGGGTGGATCCGCAAGGTGCACAAGGGCAGGAGGGCCAGGGTTAGCTCACTTTGCCGTTGGTGGTCCCCTGTGGGAGGGGCCCTGCAGCACCGGGAGGGAGGCAGACACGTCGGAGGGATGGATCCACAGAAGCACAGTGTTAGGTGTTTACGTGGTGCAAGCAAATTTGGTGATGGGAACTGGTTCGCTGTGGAATTTCGGCTGGGGGATCGGAGAGGCAGATGGCGCTTGCCGGCGCCTTTGTTACCCCGCCAAGCTGAGCTCTGTCTTCCGGGCCTCAACAACTCTCCTTCCTGGAGTCCTCTCACCCTCCCAACTCTCCGAGAGCAGAACTTTTGACTTTTAACCTTCCAAATGTTAAGTCCTGCTGGCTGTCAGGACTCACAGAGTCTGGCTTTCCGCTTTTGCAAGCCAGACTTTGGGGGCTCTGCCTTGCTGGGCGGGCTGCCCCTCCACTGCCCTGGCTCCCTCCTGCCAGTCCGTGTAGCATGCACTGCCTCTCTGCCCTTCCTACCCTCTTCTGTGGGCCTCTTGTCTATGCTTGTCTCCATAGAGTCAGTTCTGCTAGTCTTCTGGCAGTTTTCTGGGTTATTTAGGCAGATGTGGGTGTAATCTAAGCGATCAGCAGGACGAGAGATGAGACCAGCATCCCCCTATGCCGCCATCTTACCTACCCTGTGTCTTTTGATTGGAGCATTGGGTCCATTGACGTTTAGAGTGAATACTGAAATATGTGAATTTATTGCCATTATGATGCTTGTAGAGTTGGAGTTTCTGGTGGTGTTCTCTGGTCCTTTCTAATGTTTGTTTATATATATATATATATATATAACATATATTTGTTTATATATATATAATATATATGTTTATACATATATAATATATATATGTTTATATATATGTATATATAATCTCTTCTCCCCTCAGAGAGTCCCCTTTAAAATTTATTGACCCCTGCCCATTTATTTTTATTTATTTATTTATTTATTTTTTAACGTTTATTTATTTTTGAGACAGAGACAGAGCGTGAATGGGGGGAGGGTCAGAGAGAGAGGGAGTCACAGAATTGGAAGCAGGCTCCAGGCTTCGAGCTGTCAGCACAGAGCCCGACGCGGGGCTCGAACTCGTGAACCACGAGATCATGACCTGAGCCGAAGTCGGACGCTTAACTGACTGAGCCACCCAGGCGCCCCGACCCCTGCCCATTTTTAAATCAGATTGGGTTTTCTTTGTGGTGTTGAGTTGTGTAAGTTCTTTATGTATTTTGGATATTAACCCCTTATGGGATTTGTCATTTGCAAATACCTTCTCCCATTCAGTAGGTTGCCTTTTGGTTTTGCTGATGGTTTCCTTCTCTGTGCAAAAGCTTTTTATTTTGGTGTAATCCCAATAGTTTATTTTTGCTTCTTTCCCTTGTCTTAGGAGACATGACTAGAAAAATGTTGCTACAGCTGATGGCAGAGAAATTGCTGCTTGTGTTCTTTTCTAGGAGTTTTATGGTTTCAGCTCTTACATTTAGGTCCTGAATCCATTCTGAGTTAATTTTTGTGTATGGTGTTAGAACATGGTCCAGTTTTTCTGGCACCATTTATTGAAGAGACTGTTTTTTCCCCATTGTATGTTCTTGCCTCCTTTGTCCTAGATTGGCTATATAAGTGTGAGTTTATTTCTGGGCTTTGCATTCTGTCCCATTGACCTATGTGTCTATTTTTGTGCCAGTACCATACCGTTTTGATTACTATAGCTTTGTATTATATCTTGAAATCTGGCACTGTGATACCACAAGCTTTGTTTTTCTTTCTCAAAAGTGCTATGGCTATTCAAAGTCTCTTATGGCTCCATACAAATTTTTGCATTATTGTTCTAGTTTTGTGACTTTTCTGGATTTTTTTATGTACGTTTTATTTTAAGCATATTTTATGTAAGTTTTTTATGTAAGTTTTTATTTTTAAGCTTATTTTATGTAAGTTTTAACATCTAAATTAGCACATGTGTATTTGATAAATAAAAAAAATACAGATGTATTGAAGTATATATACTAGATCTTTTTAGAAAGAAATTAATAGTGATATATGATCCATGAAGTCCAAAGACCATCGTGTTGTTAGGGAGGCAGTGTGGCATAGCCAAACACTCATAAACTTTGGAGCCACACAGATCAGCAGTGATTACTAACAGTAATTACCACTTAATAAGTTGAGCCTAGGGCTTGGCATCATGTCAGATGAGTTGCAGAAGTTATCTCATTTTATCCTGTCCAATACCATATGTGGGATGGATGGCATGCCTGCATCTCCTTTTATGTCCACCTAGCACATTTCCCAAGATGCTTTGGGGATAGGCTGGGTCTTCTGATTACACAAGTGCCTTGGCTCTCATATTCTTTCAACTCTAAAATTGCTGGTTGAGCTCTTGTCTCCCAGGCTCTAAAAATCATTAAAAGAGATTTTGGGGTTACCTGGATAGCTCAGTCAGTTAAGCATCTGACTGTTGTTCTTGGCCCAGGTCATTATCTCATGGTTTGTGGGATCAAGCCCTGAGTCAGGCTCTGTAGTGACAGAATGAAGTCTGCTTGGGATTTTCTCTCACCTTCTCTCTCTGCCTGTCCTCTGCTCATGTGTGCACATGCTTTCTCTCTCTTTCTCTCAAAATAAATAGCTTAATTTAAAAAAGATTTCTTTGGCATCCATTGAAGAAGAGGAAAGTAATCCATAAAATCACCTCTTAATATACTATTGTAGTCAACTCTTAATTCAATAGGGTATTGACAGGAAGGAATGGAATGGTAGGTTCAGAAAAATCCACAACTACAGTTAAAACAAAATTATAGTCAACTCTCCATTATCTGGAGATGATTAACTGTAATTATAATGTTGGGTAGGCCTGAAAGGGATTTAGTGGAGGGGAGCTTTTGGAGGGGCCACACTAAGTCCATATTTCTAGAAGAGTTCAGAAGGCAAGTGATCCCTTCTCATCCTACTTCTTGTTGGAGTAGAGGCTGGTAATCTGAGGAATCTGAACTCATTATTTGCTGCCTAATTACCAACACTCTAGGCTGGGGAGGGCTTCCACTCTCAGAGCACTGTTGTGCTTTTACCACCATTAATCTACTCTGAATAATAGAGCAGGGACTAAATATTACCATCTCACAGATGAGAAAATGGAGGCTCAGAGAGATTAAATAACTTGCTCACTAACTGAAAACTGGTGTCAAAGTTGGGATTGAAGCCCAGGTCTGGCTGATTCCAAAGCCTCTGTGTCATTCACTGCTTCCCTGCCACTTAACTTGTGGGGTTTGGTCCTACTGGGACAGAGATATTTTTGGATGGAGGCTTTTCTTTCTTGATTTTCAAAATATATCATATTGGCAAATGCCATTTCTGTCTGTTCCAAATGATACCCTGTGCTTCTCCTTTTTTTGTGACTTTGCTGAGAGTCATAAAGGACTTTGAAAATGATCCATTCCAATGCTCTCATTTTATAATGAACAAAATTAATACCCAGAAAGATAAAGTTAATTTACCCAAGGTCCCTATGGTGATTAGTGATGGATCTAAATCTGCTGTGTTTGAACTTTTGAACTCCTTGCATTTTAGGGAAAAAGATCCCAGAGTATAAATGTATGTGATTCAGCTTAAGTTTTCAAACATCTATAATTGAGCAACAGAGTTATAATTTTCTTAAGAAATAGGCCAAATCATGGTTTTCCATTCAAACTCATTTGAAACTTTAAGCTTGCTTGGGGTGGCACTTATAGTCTACTAACCCTGGGTTTGTTCTTATTCTCGTTTGCCTTGACTTAAAAAGATGAACCATGTGATTCCCAAGAGTTTGGAAGCTTTTCTGATGTTTTCAATAAAACAGCATGTAGAACTAGAACTCTTCTATTTTAGGATTTTTTTTTTCTGGTCACGAGGCAGTGAGTAACCATCACTAAACTCTATTTCTATCTGAGATTGAATTTGTGAAAAACTCTGATTAGTTTTTTTTAGCTTGCACCTGAGCCTGTAGAATTACACATAGCTTCTAACTTGCCCTTTCTTCTTGTTATGAATAATGAGTGAACTTACTAAATAGCAGCTAAAAGCAGAATTAGTTTTTGTTTTCACTCATTTATTCAAACAATAAAAAAATATATTGAGCACCTACCATGTGCCAGACCCTGTGGTCAATCTTGTCCTTGAAAAGGAATTCATGGTCTAGTAGAGGAGACATACCCATAAAGATATGTGGTATTTGAAATAACACATGATGAATGTTGTCATAGAGATGTGTAGCACTGGGAAGATTCTTTTTGCCCAGTGCAGATGGCGAAGACACTGGCAAAAGTGATATTTGATCTTGGCATTAAAGGATGAGTGGGAGTTCATTAGGTGGAGAATAAAGACTGGCACAAACAAAGATAAAGAGGAGTGGATTCCAATTAGGTGGTAAAGTCTCAGTGGCTGATAATATAAATGTGAATGACCGGTATTTCAACATATTGGGTCCATGGATTTCAAGCTGATTTCAAGCTTTTAAAATCTATTTTTATTTTTTTAATGTTTACTTATTTTTGAGATAGAGAAAGAGAGAGAGGTGGAGAGAGAAAGGCAGACACAGAATCCAAAGCAGGCTCCAGGCTCCCAGCTGTCAGCACAGAGCCTGACACGGGGTTTGACCCCACGAACTGTGAGATCATGACCTGAGCTGAAGTTGGATGCTCAACCAACTGAGTCACCCAGGTGCCCCTAAAATCTATTTTTAAAAATTAAGTTTTTGGGGTGCCCGGGGGGCTCAGTCGGTCAAGTGTTTGACTCTCAGTTTCAGCTTAGGTCATGATCTTGCGGTTTCGTGAGTTCAAGCCTCCTGTCAGGTACTGCACTGGCAGTGTGGAGCCTGCTTGGGATTCTCTCTCTCTCCCTCTGCCCCACCCCCCACACTCGTATTGTATCTCTCAAAATAAATAAATAAATAAACTTAAAAGAATTAATTTTTAAAGCTAAATTGTAATTATTATTTGGCATTGCTGGCTACCATTGTGCTTCACCGTGTTAGGCGTTTTAAATATTTAATCCTCACAACAATTCTATGATGTAGCTATTGAGGAGAAAATTGAGTCTCAGGGAGCTTAAACGCTTTGCCAAGGTCGCAAAGCTAGTAAGGGGCCTAGCAAGAGTTTTGCTCTTCAAATATGCTTTCACTCACTGAAGTTTTTATTTTTAACCAAAATAGTAGCCTCTACTGTAGAGTATAAAACAGACCATTAAGAATGATTTATTAGATGAACTTTAAAGTATTATATAGAAGAATTTAAAAACAGCTCATCTAGTCTAAGGCCTTGAGGTATCGATCAAGAACTTGTCACTCAGAGAGATGACATGTTTATGACAGGGCTAGTTAGGATAGCAACTGATTCTTGATCTTCCACTTCCTTACACTGCTCTGGTCCTTTAACACTGAATGCCAATTATGCATCGTGGAGATAGAGAAGTGAATAAGGAATAGTTTCTGCAGAAAGGTTTGATAAGTTGCCCAAAGCTCATAAGGAATAGGGCTGGCATAGAACCCGGGCAGTTTGGCTCCAGAGCCCATATTCTTAACTTTGCTCTTAGAGAAGATGGAGGTAGAAGTGAAATGGGCAGCTTCACTTATATTATGTCATTGTTTGCTCAAAGACCTACTAAAGAAGTTATATTTAGTTCCTCAAGGTCCCCATCTGTAGTCACATTTACCTAACATGTCGCCATTTATAAAGTACAGTAATAAGCTTGACTTTGATGGCACTTCACAACAACCCCAGGAAGTACAGGCAGGGCTTTGTTGTGCTTATTTTACAAATGAGGAACCAGGTTCAGAGAGGCTAAAGAAAGCATTCAGCTTTATGTACCTCTGTGCAGAGATGGGATTTGAATCCACTGAAAAGTGAAAAAAGTAATCACTGACCCTAAATGCTTATAATATAGACGAGGCAAAATCACATCTGCAAATGAAAAGCAAAATGTTTTCTAAGAGGTTCAGAGTAGGATGATTAAAGGTTCAGAGGACAAGTAAATCATGTTCTCCTGGCTTTCTGTTAGAGAGGGATGTGAGCTGGGTTATAAATGTGGGAAAGATATGGACAGGTATTCAGTGACATTCCTGAGGCCATGGCCCTGTCACTTTTTGTTTCTGCTGTCTTGGTTATCTGACCACACCCAGGAGGCTGCCTGCATCCCAGTCTAATACCCGTGGCTTTGTTTTTCCATGAACATACTCATGGATGTTGTTTCCTGCCTTCACTATTGAACACCATCTATTTTTCACACAGTTGGCCCTATGTAGTTAATTACTCAGGCAGCTCTGAGTTCCAGGCCACCTTCCAGTCCTGTCCTCTTCTCAAAATGCTTCAAGCAGTGGGGTACCTGGGTGGCTCGGTCAGTTAAGTGTCCAACTTTGGCTCAGCCTATGATCTCACAGCTCGTGGGTTTGGGCCCTGGGTTCTGTGCTGAAAGCTCACAGCCTAGAACCTGCTTCAGAGTCTGTATCTCCCTCTCTCTCTGCCCCTCCCCCACTCACACTTTGTCTCTCTCTCCTTCAAAAATAAATAAACATTAAAAAAATGTTTCAAGCACCTTATTTCCTCTGTCTGAGAGCTTTACAGGGAGAAGGGGCTTCCGAATGACCAGAGTACTGGACATGCTTTCTGAACTGTAAGCTTTCTAAGAGTAGAACTCTGTCTTACTGCTTTCTGAATCTTCTGTCAATCTAGTGTGAGAAACATAAATACTCACTGTGCATGAATAAATGAAAGGAATGACAGGGGCGCCTGGGTGGCGCAGTCGGTTAAGCGTCCGACTTCAGCCAGGTCACGATCTCGCGGTCCGGGAGTTCGAGCCCCGCGTCAGGCTCTGGGCTGATGGCTCAGAGCCTGGAGCCTGTTTCCCATTCTGTGTCTCCCTCTCTCTCTGCCCCTCCCCCGTTCATGCTCTGTCTCTCTCTGTCCCAAAAATAAATAAACGTTGAAAAAAAAAAATTTAAATGAAAGGAATGACAGAACATAATGCCAGAAGAAGTATGCTAAGGGTGCAGAAGAAATATTTAAGATGTGTTCTCAAAAAGCAGAGGCCCTCTTCACAATTGGAATCAACAGCTTTACTATTGGGAAAGAAGGAAAGTAATAAAAAGGAAAAATAAATGGATTTTACTAATAGCCCTTGATAAGAGGTTTCATCTGTGATTTATTTTCATCCCTGATATTATAGACTCAGAAACTGAGACCCAACTATATTAAGTAATTTAAAATTATATAGTTAACCAGTGGTAGAGCCGAGATTTTGGTATAGACTGTCTGATTCTACTGGCTTTTGTTGCCATCAGCCAGAGTAGAAAACACCATAATTTGTGGGCTTCAAATAGAGTCCTCAGAATGGTTTTGCCTCAGTAATGGAGAAAGATTAGTCTCAGGATAAATGTTACACTGGTTCAGTTCAACAAAGATTGGAAGAAAAACCCAAAATGATCAAGCTGTTTCCAAGTGATTTAATGTTGTCCCAGAACCAAACTCAAAAATATTTGTAGGAGTACAAAAATACCCATTGTTCAACAAAGTAAAATTCATAATGACTGCATCCAATAAAAATATAGCAAACATGCAATGAGGTAGGAAAACAGTACCCATAATGAAGAGAAAAACCAACTAATAAAAACTGACCCAGAAACGATATGGGTGATAGAATTACTAGACAAGGATGTTGAAGCAGTTAGTATCACTGCATTCCATATGTCAAAGAAGCCAGAGTAAAAATTCATCATATTAGAGATACTGAAGATTTTTTTTAATAAATGAAACTTCTACAGATGAAGATTATAACAGTTGAGGCCAACAGTCCTCATGAAAAGATGCTCATCATCACTTATCAGGGAAATGCAAATCAAAAGCTACAATGTGATACCACCTCACAGCTGTCAAAATAGCTAAAATCCACAACACAAGAAACAACAGATGTTGGTGAGGATGTGGAGAAAAAGGAACCCTCTTGCACTGTTGGTGGGAATGCAAACTGGGCAGCCACTCTTGAAAACCATTATGGAGGTTCCTCAAAAAGTTAAAAATAGAACTACCCTATGATCCAGCAATTGTACTACTGGGTATTTACCCAAAGAATATAAAAACACGAATTCAAAGGGATACATGCACCCCTATATTTATAGCAGCATTATTTATAATAGCCAAAATATGGACACAACCTAAGTGCCCATCAATTGATGAATGGATGAAGATGTGGGGTGTGTGTGTGTGTGTATTGCTATTTGCAATGACAGGTATGGAGCTAGAGTATAATGTTAAGCAAAATAAATCAGTCAGAGAAAGACAAATACATATAATTTCATTAATGTGTGGAATTTAAGAACAAAACAAATGAGCAAAGGGAAACAAAGAGAGAGTTTGGGAGGGAGACACAAACCAAGAAACAGACTTTTAACTATAGAGACAAAATTGATGGTTACCAGAGGGGAGGTGGATGGAGGGATGGGTGAAATAGGTGATGAGGATTAAGGCATGCACTTGTCATAATGAGCACTGGTAATGTATAGAATTGTTGAATCACTATATTGTATACATGAAACTAATATAACAACTGTATGTTAACTGGAATTGAAATAAAAACTTAAAAGAAAATTATAATAGTTGACATGAAAAATACACTGGACAAAATTATGCGTTATTGAAGTGAAAGACATAGCAAAAGAAAATATAAGAAAAGAAATATACATGCCTTTTATTTCTTTGTGTTGTCTGATTGCAGAGGCTAAGACTTCCAATGCTATGTTGAATAACAGTGGTGAGAGTGGACATCCCTGTTTTGTTCCTGACCTTAGGGGGAAAGCTCTCAGTTTTTCCCCATTGAGGATGGTATTAGCATTGGGTCTTTTGTATATGGCTTTTATGATCTTGAGGATGATCCTTCTATCCCTACTTTCTTGATGGTTTTCATCAACAAAGGATGCTGTATTTTGTCAAACGCTTTCTCTGCATCTATTGAGAGGATCATATGGCATCCAAATCGGCCAGGAGGAGGTCAAACTTTCACTCTTCACAGATGACATGATTCTCTATATGAAAAACCCAAAAGATTCCACCAAAAAAACAGCTAGAACTGATTCATCAATTCAGCAGGGTCACAGGATATAAAATCAATGCACATAAATCGGTTGCATTCCTATACACCAATAATGAAGCAACAGAAAGAGAAATCAAGAAATCAATCCTATTTACAATTGCATCAAGAACCATAAAATACCTAGGAATAAATCTAATCAAAGAGGTGAAAAATCTATACACTGAAAACTATAGAAAGCGTATGAAAGAAATTGAAGAAGATACAAAAAAAAAAATTGGAAAAAGATTCCATGCTCCTGGATAGGAAGAACAAGTACTGTTAAAATGTCAATACTACACAAAGCAATCTACATATTCAGTGCAATCACTATCAAAATAACACCAGCATTCTTCACAGAGCTAGAACAAAAAATCCTAAAATTTGTATGGAACCAGAAAAGACCCCGAATAGCCAAGGCAATCTTGAAAAAGAAAACCAAAGCAGGAGGCGTCACGATCCCAGACTTCAAGCTATACTACAAAGCTGTAATCATCAAGACAGTGTAGTACTGGCACAAGAACAGACACTCAGATCAATGGAATAGAATAGAACCCAGAAATAGACCCACAAACGTATGGCCAACTAATCTTTGACAAAGCAGGAAAGAATATCCAATGGAATAAAGACAGTCTCTTCAGCAAGTGGTGCTGGGAAAACTGGACAGCAACGTGCAGAAGAATGAACCTGGATCACTGTCTTACACCATACACAAACATAAACTCAAAATGGATCAAAGACCTCAATGTAAGACAGGAAGCCATCAAAATCCTCAAGGAGAAAGCAGGCAAAAACCTCTTTGAACTTGGCTGCAGCAACTTCTTACTCAACACATCTCTGGAGGCAAGGGAAACAAAAGCAAAAATGAACTATTGGGACCTCATCAAAATAAAAATCTTCTGCATAGCAAAGGAAACAATCAGCAAAACTAAAAGGCAGCTGACAGAATGGGAGAAGATATTTGCAGGCGACATATCAGATAAAGGGTTAGTATCCAAAGTCTATAAAGAACTTATCAAATTCAACACCCAAAAAACAAATAATCCAGTGAAGAAATGGGAAAACGACATGAATAGACAATTCTCCAAAGAAGACATCCAGATGACCAACTGACACATGAAAAAATGCTCCACACCACTCATCATCAGGGAAATACAAGTCAAAACCACAGTGAGGTACCACCTTACACCTGTCAGAATGGCTAACATTAACAACTCAGGCAACAACAGATGTTGCCGAGGATGCGGAGAAAGAAGATCTCTTTTGCATTGTTGGTGGGAATGCAAACTGGTGCAGCCACTCTGGAAAACACTATGGAGGTTCCTCAAAAAATTAAAAATGCAACTACCCTACAACCCAGCAATTGTGCTAGTAGGTATTTATACAAGGGATACAGGTATGCTGTTTTGAAGGGACAAATGCACCCCATGTTTATAGCAGCACTATCAACAATAGCCAAAGTATTGAAAGAGCCCAAATGTCCATCGATGGATGAATGGATAAAGAAGATGTGGTATATATATACAATGGAGTATTACTCGGCAATCAAAAGGAATGGAATCTTGCCATTTGCAGCTACATGGATGGAACTGGAGGGTATTATGCTAAGCAAAATTAGTCAGAGAAAGACAAATACTATATGACTTCACTCATATGGGGACTTTAAGACACAGAACAGATGAACATAAGGGAAGGGAAGCAAAAATAATATAAAAAACAGGGAGGGGACAAAACATAAGAGACTCTTAAATTGGAGAACAAATAGATGGTTACTGGAGGGGTTGTGAGAGGGGGGATGGGCTAAATGGGTAAAGGGCATTAAGGAATTTACATCTGAAATCATTGTTGCACTATATGCTAACTAATTTGGATGTAAATTTAAAAAAATAAAATTAAAAAAAATTCCCCCCCAAAATATCCAAACAAACAAACAAATATACAGATGAAAGAAGATTGCAAAACAAACAAAACAAGACATTAATGAACTATGTGACTATTATTGTTTTGGGGGGAGGACTATTTTTTTACATTAAGGCTTTACTTTTTTACAGTTTTAGGGTCACAGTAATATTGAGGGGTAGGTACAGAGATTTCCTATATGCTACTGGACTCTGCACATTCACAACCTCTCCCATTATCAACATTTCCCACCAGAGTGGTACATTTGTTACCTACATTAACATCATAATCACCCGAAGTGCATAGTTTACATTATGTTTCACTCTTGGTGTAGATTCTGTGGACTTGGATAAATGTGTAACACATGTATTCATTATTATGGTATACACAAGGTATTTTCACTGTCGTATATGCTCTACCTATTCATCTCTTTCACCCTACCCCCTGACAACCACTAATGTTTTTAATGTTTCCATATTTTTTCTTTTTCCCAAATGCCGTATTATCAGAATCATCCTTCTTTCACTTAGTAGTAGTACGCATTTTTTTCACATAGTAATATGTTAAATTTCCTCTGTCTTTTCATAGCCTGACAGTTCATTTTTTATACTGAATAATATTCCATTGTGTAAATATATTACAGTTTATCTATTCACCTAATGGAGAACATCTTGGATGCTTCCAAGTTTTGGCAGTCAAGAATGTAGCTGCTATAGTAGGGGAAGGGAAGGAAAAATAAAATAAGGTTAAAAACAGAGAGGGCAGAAAACTGTAAGAGATTTTAAATACAAAGAACAAACAGGGTTGCTGGAGGGTAGGTGGGTGCAGGGATGGGCTACGTGAGTGATGGGCATTAAGGAGGGCACTTGCTGTGATGAGCACTGGGTTTTACATGTAAGTGATGAACCACTAAATTCTACTCCTGAACACTATATGTTAACTAACTTGAATTTAAGTAAAAACTTGGAAGAAAAAAAAGAATATAGCTGCTATAAACATCCATTTGCAGGTTTTTATGTGACATATGTTTTTAACTCCTTTGGGTATATTAACCAAAGCACGTGTGAAGCGTGTGACACATAAAATATATGTCTCGTGCACATATTTTCTCTTCTGTAGTTTGTCTTCTCATTGTCTTGACAATGTCTTTCTCAGAGCAGAAGTTTTTAATTTTGCTGAAGTCCAGCTTATCAATTATTTCTTTTGTGGATTGTGCTTTTGGTATTTTATTTAAAACGTTATAGCCACACTCGGGATCATCTAGGTTTTCTCCTGTGTTATCTTCTGGGAATTTTATAGTTTTGTGGTTTTACCTTTAGGTCTGTGACCCATTTTAAGTTAATTTTGTAAAGGGTGTAAGGTCTGTGTCTAGACTTATTTTTTGCATGTGGATATCCAGTTCCAACACTATTTGTTGAAGACTGTCTTTGCTCCATTATATTGCCTTTGCTTCTTTGTCAAAGATCAGTTGACTCTGTTTCTGGGGTTGTATTTCTGGGATCTCTGTTTTGTTCTTTTGATCTATTTGTCCATTCTTTTGCCAATACCACACTGTCCTGATTATGTAGCTTTAAAGGAAGTCTTGAAGTTGGGTCTTACCGCTATGCTTTTCAATATTATGTTGGCTTTTCCGGCCTTTCCATACAAATGTTAGAATCAGTTTGGCAGTACCCACAAAATTACTTGCTGGGATTTTGCATTGAATCGGTAGATCAAGTTGTGAAGAACTGATATATTGACAGTATTGAGTCTTTCTGTTCATTAGTTTTTTGATTTTTTTTTTCAGGTTTAATTTTATTTATTTTTTTTCCAGCTTTTGAAATATTTATTTATTTTTTTTATATATATGAAATTTATTGACAAATTGGTTTCCATACAACATCCAGTGCTCATCCCAAAAGGTGCCCTCCTCAATACCCATCACCCACCCTCCCCTCCCTCCCACCCCCCATCAACCCTCAGTTTGTTCTCAGTTTTTAACAGTCTCTTATGCTTTGGCTCTCTCCCACTCTAACCTCTTTTTTTTTTTTTCCTTCCCCTCCCCCATGGGTTCCTGTTAAGTTTCTCAGGATCCACATAAGAGTGAAACTATATGGTATCTGTCTTTCTCTGTATGGCTTATTTCACTTAGCATTACACTCTCCAGTTCCATCCACGTTGCTACAAAAGGCCATATTTCATTTTTTCTCATTGCCACGTAGTATTCCATTGTGTATATAAACCACAATTTCTTTATCCATTCATCAGTTGATGGACATTTAGGCTCTTTCCATAATTTGGCTATTGTTGAGAGTGCTGCTATGAACATTGGGGTACAAGTGCCCCTATGCATCAGTACTCCTGTATCCCTTGGATAAATTCCTAGCAGTGCTATTGCTGGGTCATAGGGTAGGTCTATTTTTAATTTTCTGAGGAACCTCCACACTGCTTTCCAGAGCGGCTGCACCAATTTGCATTCCCACCAACAGTACAAGAGGGTTCCCGTTTCTCCACATCCTCTCCAGCATCTATAGTCTCCTGATTTGTTCATTTAGGCCACTGTGACTGGCGTGAGGTGATACCTGAGTGTGGTTTTGATTTGTATTTCCCTGATAAGGAGCGACGCTGAACATCTTTTCATGTGCCTGTTGGCCATCTGGATGTCTTCTTTAGAGAAGTGTCTATTCATGTTTTCTGCCCATTTCTTCACTGGGTTATTTGTTTTTCGGGTGTGGAGTTTGGTGAGCTCTTTATAGATTTTAGATACTAGCCCTTTGTCCGATATGTCATTTGCAAATATCTTTTCCCATTCCGTTGGTTGCCTTTTAGTTTTGTTGGTTGTTTCCCTTGCTGTGCAGAAGCTTTTTCTCTTCATAAGGTCCCAGTAATTCACTTTTGCTTTTAATTCCCTTGCCTTTGGGGATGTGTCGAGTAAGAGATTGCTACGGCTGAGGTCAGAGAGGTCTTTTCCTGCTTTCTCCTCTAGGGTTTTGATGGTTTCCTGTCTCACATTTAGGTCCTTTATCCATTTTGAGTTTATTTTTGTAAATGGTGTGAGAAAGTGGTCTAGTTTCAACCTTCTGCATGTTGCTGTCCAGTTCTCCCAGCACCATTTGTTAAAGAGGCTGTCTTTTGTCCATTGGATGTTCTTTCCTGCTTTGTCAAAGATGAGTTGGCCATACGTTTGTGGGTCTAGTTCTGGGGTTTCTATTCTATTCCATTGGTCTGTGTGTCTGTTTTTGTGCCAATACCATGCTGTCTTGATGATGACAGCTTTGTAGTAGAGGCTAAAGTCTGGGATTGTGATGCCTCCTGCTTTGGTCTTCTTCTTCAAAATTCCTTTGGCTATTCGGGGCCTTTTGTGGTTCCATATGAATTTTAGGATTGCTTGTTCTAGTTTCGAGAAGAATGCTGGTGCAATTTTGATTGGGATTGCATTGAATGTGTAGATAGCTTTGGGTAGTATTGACATTGTGACAATATTTATTTTTCCAATCCATGAGCAGGGAATGTCTTTCCATTTCTTTAAATCTTCTTCAATTACCTTCATAAGCTTTCTATAGTTTTCAGCATACAGATCCTTTACATCTTTGGTTAGATTTATTCCTAGGTATTTTATGCCTCTTGGTGCAATTGTGAATGGGATCATTTTCTTTATTTGTCTTTCTGTTGCTTCATTATTAGTGTATAAGAATGCAACTGATTTCTGTACATTGATTTTGTATCCTGCAACTTTGCTGAATTCATGTATCAGTTCTAGCAGACTTTTGGTGGAGTCTGTCGGATTTTCCATGTATAATATCATGTCATCTGCAAAAAGCGAAAGCTTGACTTCATCTTTGCCAATTTTGATGCCTTTGATTTCCTTTTGTTGTCTGATTGCTGATGCTAGAACTTCCAGCACTATGTTAAACAACAACGGTGAGAGTGGGCATCCCTGTCGTGTTCCTGATCTCAGGGAAAAAGCTCTCAGTTTTTCCCCGTTGAGGATGATGTTAGCTGTGGGCTTTTCATAAATGGCTTTTATGATGTTTAAGTGTGTTCCTTCTATCCCGACTTTCTCAAGGGTTTTTATTAAGAAATGGTGCTGGATTTTGTCAAAGGCCTTTTCTGCATCGATTGACAGGATCATATGGTTCTTCTCTTTTTTTTTGTTAATGTGATGTATCACATTGATTGATTTGCAAATGTTGAACCAGCCCTGCATCCCAGGAATGAATCCCACTTGATCATGGTGAATAATTCTTTTTATATGCTGTTGAATTCGATTTGCTAGTATCTTATTGAGAATTTTTGCATCCATATTCATCAGGGATATTGGCCTGTAGTTCTCTTTTTTTACTGGGTCTCTGTCTGGTTTAGGAATCAAAGTAATACTGGCTTCATAGAATGAGTCTGGAAGTTTTCCTTCCCTTTCTATTTCTTGGAATAGCTTGAGAAGGATAGGTATTATCTCTGCTTTAAACGTCTGGTAGAACTCCCCTGGGAAGCCATCTGGTCCTGGACTCTTATTTGTTGGGAGATTTTTGATAACCGATTCAATTTCTTCGCTGGTTATGGGTCTGTTCAAGCTTTCTATTTCCTCCTGATTGAGTTTTGGAAGAGTGTGGGTGTTCAGGAATTTGTCCATTTCTTCCAGGTTGTCCAATTTGTTGGCATATAATTTTTCATAGTATTCCCTGATAATTGTTTGTATCTCTGAGGGATTGGTTGTAATAATTCCATTTTCATTCATGATTTTATCTATTTGGGTCATCTCCCTTTTCTTTTTGAGAAGCCTGGCTAGAGGTTTGTCAATTTTGTTTATTTTTTCAAAAAACCAACTCTTGGTTTCGTTGATCTGCTCTACAGTTTTTTTAGATTCTATATTGTTTATTTCTGCTCTGATCTTTATTATTTCTCTTCTTCTGCTGGGTTTAGGCTGCCTTTGCTGTTCTGCTTCTATTTCCTTTAGGTGTGCTGTTAGATTTTGTATTTGGGATTTTTCTTGTTTCTTGAGATAGGCCTGGATTGCAATGTATTTTCCTCTCAGGACTGCCTTCGCTGCGTCCCAAAGCGTTTGGATTGTTGTATTTTCATTTTCGTTTGTTTCCATATATTTTTTAATTTCTTCTCTAATTGCCTGGTTGACCCACTCATTCGTTAGTAGGGTGTTCTTTAACCTCCATGCTTTTGGAGGTTTTCCAGACTTTTTCCTGTGGTTGATTTCAAGCTTCATAGCATTGTGGTCTGAAAGTATGCATGGTATGATTTCAATTCTTGTAAACTTATGAAGGGCTGTTTTGTGACCCAGTATATGATCTATCTTGGAGAATGTTCCATGTGCACTCGAGAAGAAAGTGTATTCTGTTGCTTTGGGATGCAGAGTTCTAAATATATCTGTCAAGTCCATCTGATCCAATGTCTCATTCAGGGCCCTTGTTTCTTTATTGACCGTGTGTCTAGATGATCTATCCATTTCTGTAAGTGGGGTGTTAAAGTCCCCTGCAATTACCACATTCTTATCAATAAGGTTGCTTATGTTTATGAGTAATTGTTTTATATATTTGGGGGCTCCGGTATTCGGCGCATAGACATTTATAATTGTTAGCTCTTCCTGATGGATAGACCCTGTAACTATTATATAATGTCCTTCTTCATCTCTTGTTACAGCCTTTAATTTAAAGTCTAGTTTGTCTGATATAAGTATGGCTACTCCAGCTTTCTTTTGGCTTCCAGTAGCATGATAAATAGTTCTCCATCCCCTCACTCTGAATCTAAAGGTGTCCTCAGGTCTAAAATGAGTCTCTTGTAGACAGCAAATAGATGGGTCTTGTTTTTTTATCCATTCTGACACCCTATGTCTTTTGGTTGGCGCATTTAATCCGTTTACATTCAGTGTTATTATAGAAAGATACGGGTTTAGAGTCATTGTGATGTCTGTATGTTTTATGCTTGTAGTGATGTCTCTGGTACTTTGTCTCACAGGGTCCCACTTAGGATCTCTTGTAGGGCTGGTTTAGTGGTGACAAATTCCTTCAGTTTTTGTTTGTTTGGGAAGACCTTTATCTCTCCTTCTATTCTAAATGACAGACTTGCTGGATAAAGGATTCTCGGCTGCATATTTTTTCTGTCTAGCACACTGAAAATCTTGTGCCAATTCTTTCTGGCCTGCCAAGTTTCAAAAGAGAGATCAGTCACGAGTCTTATAGGTCTCCCTTTATATGTGAGGGCACGTTTACCCCTTGCTGCTTTCAGAATTTTCTCTTTATCCTTGTATTTTGCCAGTTTCACTATGATATGTCGTGCAGAAGATCGATTCAAGTTACGTCTGAAGGGAGTTCTCTGTGCCTCAGTTCTTTGATTTTGTTCACCAGAGTTTTACAGTTTTCCTCATGTAGATATTGTAAATATTTTGTTAGATTTATATCAAAGTGTATTAATTTTTGGTTGCTAACATAATTGGTATTGTGTTTTTAATTTCAAATTCCAACTTGTTCATTGACGGTATATAGAAACATGATTGACCTATGTGTATTAACTTTGTATCCTATAACTTTGCTCTAATCACTTATTTGTTCCAGGATTTTTTTGTTGTTGTTTCTTTCAGATTTTCAACATAGACAATTATGCCATCTGCAAACAAAGACAGTTTTATTTCTTCCTTCTCAGTTTGTATATGTTGTTTCCTTTTCTTGTATTATTACGCTAATTCAAACTTCCAGTATGTGTTGAAAAGGAATGGTGAGAGGGGATATCCTTACCTTGTACCTGATCTTAGTGAGAATCCTTTGAGTTTTTACTATTAAATGTGATGTTAGCTATAGGTTTTTTGTAGATATCTTCATCAAGTTGAATGAGTTTCTTCTATTTCTTTCTTATCATGAACAGGTATTGCATTTTGTCAAATACTTTTTCTGCATCTTATGATAAAATCATGTGATTTTTCTTTTTTAACCTATTGATGTGATGAATTACATTAACTGATGTTTAAATGTTGAATCAGCCTTGCATATTTAGGATAAATCCCACTTGATCTGGTGTATAATTCTTTTTATACCTTGTTGGACTCAATTTGCTGATACTTTTTTGACAATTTTTACATCTTCAAGAGATGTAATAGAGATACCATTCTGTTTTCTGTAATATCTTTGTCTGATTTTGGTATTAGGGTAATGGTGGTCTGCTTGGATGAGTTAGGAAGTATTCTCTCTGTTTCTATCCTCTGAAAGAGATTCTAGTGTATTGAAATAATTTATTCTTTCTTTCTTTCTTTCTTTTTTATTTCATTTTATTTATTTATTTTTTAAGTAGGCTTCACACCCAGCATGAAGCCCACCCAAGGCAGGGCTTAAACTCACAACTCTGTGCTCAAGACGTGAATTGAGATCAAGAGTTGAATGTTTAACTGACTGAGCCATCCAGATACCCCTAATTTATTCTTTACGTGTTTGGTAGAGTTTGGACCTGGTGGCATTTGTTTTGGAATTTGTTTTGGTATTAATTGCTGGTTCATTTTCTTTAACAGATATAGGTCTATTGAAATTGTCTATTCTTGTGAGCTTTGGCAAATTGTATTTTTGAAGGAATTGGTCCATTTTATCTAGGTTGTCTGAGTGGTGGGCATACAGTTGCTCATAGTATTCCTTTATTATCCTTTTAATACCAATAGATTTGGTAGTGATGTTACCTCTTCATTTATGATGTTAGTAATTTGTGTACTCTCCCCCCACAACCCCCGTTAGTCTGGCTAGAGGCTTGTTGATTTTTTTGGTTCCTTTCATGGAACCAGCTTTGGTTGCACTGATTTTCTTTATTGATTTCCTGTTTTCAGTTTCATTGATTACTGATCTAATTCTTATTACTTTTTTTCTTATGCTTACTTTAGATTTAACTTGCTCTTCTTTTTCTAGTTTCCTAAGGTAAAAACATAGATTATTGATTTTAGATAATTCCTCTTTTCTAATATATGCACTCAATATTATAAATTTCCCTGTAAGCACTACTTTCCCTGTATCCCATAGTTTTTGAGAAGTTGTGTTTTCATTTTAATTTAACTGAAAATATTTTAAGATTTGTCTTGAGATTTCTTGTTTGATCCATGTGTTATTTCAAAACGTGTTGTTTAATGTCCCCATATTTTGGGATTTTCCAGTTATCTTTCTGTTATTAATTTCTAGTCCAATTCCACTGTGATCTTAGAGCAGACATTGTATGATTTCTGTTCTTTTAAATTTGTGGAGATGTGTTTTATGGCCTAGAATGTGTTTTATCTTGGTGAATGTTTCATGTGAGCTTAAGGAATAATACGTATTCTGCTGTTGTTGGATGAAGTGGTCTATAGATGTCAATTATATTCAGTTCATTGGTGGTGGTGTTGAATTCAACATGTCCTTACTGATTTTCTGCTTGCTGATCTATTTCTGATAGAGGGATATGAAAGTCTCCAACTATGATAATTGATTCATCTATTTCTCTTTGTAATTCTATTAATTTTTGCCTCTCATAATTTGATGCCAACAGTGAATTACCTAGAAATAAAATATGATAACAATAACAAAAAGTCTAGGAGGAGAGAAATGGAAATATATTGTCTTAAGATACTTATATGTAAAATAGCATAATATCACTTGAAGGTAGATTGTGATGAATTTTTTGTTTCTTTTTTTAAATTGAAGTATAGTTGACACACAAAGTTACATTAGTTTCATGTCCACAACATAGTGATTCAACAACTCTGAATGTTATTGTGGCCACAAGTATAGCTACCATCTGTCACCATACAATGCTATTACAGTACCAATGACTATATTCTCTAAGCTGTACTTTTCATCCCCATGACTTATTCATTCCATAACTGGATGCTTGTACCTCCTACTCTTCACCCATTTTGCCTGTCTTCCAACCTCCCTTTCCTTTGGCAATCATGAGTTTGTTCTGTATTTGTGGATCTGTTTCTGCTTTTTTGTTTGTTCATTTGTTTTGTTTTTTGGATTCCACATATAAATGAAAGCCTATGGTACTTGTCTTTCTCTGTCTGACTTATTTCATTTAACATAATATACCCTAGGTCCATCCATGTTGTTGGAAATGGAAAGATTCATTCTTTTTTATGGTTGAGTGTGTGTGGTGTGTGTGTGCATACACATCACATCTTTTTTATTCATTCATCTATTGTTGGACACTTAGGTTGCTTCCATATCTCGGCTATTGTAAACAATGCTGCAGTTAAGATAGGGGAAAATGTATCTTTTCAAATTAGTGTTTTGTTTCCTTTGGATAAATACCCAGTAGTGAAATTACACTTATAACTTTTCTATACCCAGAGAACCATTCTGTTTTTTACTTTCAGTACATTATTCAATAAATTACATGATACATTCAACCTTTTATTGTAAAATAGGCTTTGTGTTAGATAATTTTTCCCAACTGTGGGCTAAAGTAAGTGTTCTATTTTTTTTTTTTAATTTTGTTTAATGTTTATTTATTTTTGAGACAGAGGGAGACAGAGCATGAACGGGGGAGGGTCAGAGAGAGAGGGAGACACAGAATCTGAAACAGGCTCCAGGCTCTGAGCCATCAGCACAGAGCCTGATGCGGGGCTTGAACTTACAGACCGCGAGATCATGACCTGAGCCGAAGTCGGACGCTTAACCGACTGAGCCACCCAGGCGACCCTAAAGTAAGTGTTCTAAGCATGTTTAAGGTAGGTTAGGCTAAGCTGTGATGTTTGGTAGGTTAGGTGTATTACATACATTTTCAATTACAGTATTTTCAACTTATGGTGGGTTTATCATAAGTCAAGGGAGATTTGTAGTAAAAGTTCCAGGGGGATCATGTTCTCTGCACTCCCTTCAGGCTCCTGTACCCTGAGTGATAACCTTCTGGGGCTTTCCTCTGAAAAAAACTGAAAGGGTCTTGGTGATTGATACCAGCTTTCCAAAGGCATTAGTTTAGTCTCAATTAAAATACCTCAGTGTTACCCCATTGCTTTTAGGATAAAGACAAAATTTCTTAACCTGGTTTACAAGGCCTTTCATGATTTTCCGTTAATAGACAAATATGAGGAACTTAATAAATATTTATGGAATAAATAAATATATGAAAGCATCACATAGGGAGCATAAATAGAGAATAGTCCTTGCTTTCCTGTCCAGTTCATCTGTCACCTTGTCCATCCTTGCTTTACCTGCTGTATTCTAGCCATACTCAACCCTTTTGGTTTCTTAAAATCTTTGTACTTTCTTGAGTTTGTTCTCACACATGCCACTTTGTCTTCTTGGAACACTCTTCTTTTTTCCCCACCCTCAACTCTCTCTCTCTCTCTCTCTCTCTCTCTCCTCAATAATTTATACTTATGGGGTACCTGGAGTGGCTCAGTAGGTTAAGCCTCCGACTCTTGATCAGGTCATGATCTCATGGTTTCTGAGTTTGAGCCCCATATGAGGCTGTCAGTGCAGAGCCTGCTTGGGATTCTGTCTCCCTCTCTCTGCCCCCCCACCCCACTGACACTGTCTCTCTCTCTCTCTCTTAAAAAAATTTTTTTTCTACTTATTCCTCAGGAGCCAGCTTAAAAGACACTTCCTCTAGGAATCTTCTTCTACCCCTTTGGAGTTGCTGGTCCTCCTATGAACTTCTTTCATTCCTTGTTATTTCTCTGTTCATAACAATTATCATTTTGTATTGTGGTTACTTAATTGTTTGTCTTCACTATTAGATTGAAGCACGGAATATATATATATATATATATATATATATATATATATATATATGTGTGTGTGTGTGTGTGTGTATTATTGAAAGCTTATAGAGAGTGGAAACAAAAGCTGGCCTCTACTATGGACAGAATTCCCATTTGGGCAGAGTGAAAGAAGGAGATGCTGAGTCCTGATCTAGAACCTGGCCTGGGTTCACTGAAATGAGGTATTTATGTGAGTAGCATCAGGTGGTTCCTCTCCAATGACCTAGGTCCCTTCTGAGAATGCAAAGAGAAGGGCTGTCATACTACATAGCACTACCTCCCTTGGAGGGAAGTAATGTAATATCCCTTCAATGTCTGGCCATTCAAGGTTTGGCTGAAAGAGCTGAGCTCCCTGTCTCCCTAGTCTGCAACAACTCTTGAGGGGCTCAAGGTTGAACAGCATCTGTGAGGGTAGTGGGACAATAAAACTCTAGTAGTTTTGCAGTAGTATTGATCAGGAAAGCATCATGGCCACTGAAGTGAACCTCTGAAGAATGAATGGTTCCCAGTGAAGAAATAGGCAAAGGGAATTTCTAGAAATGAAATTATTTTTGTTCAGTGTCTTTACTTTTTGATTGAAAGAAAATTCCATTGGAAAGAGTTTCCAGAAAACTGAGAGGGAGGTTTTTGAGAAAGGGGATTAAGAAGGTCATTGTGACTTGGAATATCAGGTTTGCTGAACCAGGTGTCACTCTTACATCACATTTAGAGGAAGTGTTATTTCCCTAACCCTGGCATTTCTCTTTGGCCATCCTGGTTTCCCTTCTTTGATCTTCCCTTTTTCAGAGCCACAGAAATTCCAGTAGTGGTCTGCTTTCCTTCAATCCTACTCTTTTTTTTCAAATTTTTATGAGTTTTAGTTAGTTAACATGTAATGTAATACTGGTTTCAGGAGTAGAATTTAGTGATTCATCACTTGCATATAATACCCAGTGCCCCCTGATCCTATTCTTAAAGTTTCCAGAGCTCAGCCTATCTTTCTGGCTTCTGTTTTAGAACTATAACCTTAATTTAAGCAAAATATGTACTCCTGGAAACTTACGGGTAAGTTAAAATAGTTTTGAAAAGCGATCAGAAGAACCAGCCTTTCTGCAAAGTAAACATTATTTGTATAGAAATATGTCTTGATTTATCTGTCTTATAATTTCAGCTTTTCTTATGTCTGGCTCGTTTAAAGCTGAAAATATAATTTCCAACTTTACCTTCTTAACACAGGCTAGAGTCCCACTCAAAAATATTTTAACTAAGAGGTTTCAGGTTCTCTAATAATAGTAATAACTCAACATACTTTCCTGAACATCCTGTCTCTGGACCTCACCATAGCCCTGTGAGGTAAGAAGTTAACTGAGACTCAGAAAGATAAAGTGACAAGCCTACGGTTTTAAAGTTCTACAAGAGAGCTTTCTGTGATTTTTTTCAATTGTAGAAGCAATATTATTTAAATAAATTTATTTCTTGTCTGGCTTGTGGGACCAGTCAGCAGGTACACAAAGGTCAGTAGCAATTTTGGCTGTCATATTTCTTTCTGTATTTGTTGGAAGAAATGATTTTTTTTTACCTGATTAAAGAGAGTGTGAGGTAGTGGCAAGTGCATTGAACTTGAATCCAGAACCCTGAAATCAAATCTGAGCCCTTACTGTGATTTTAGGCAAGTCACTTAAGATAAAAAGGAGTTGAAGAAAAGTGTCATTACCTGTGCATTTGCTATGTGCTCCACAGTGAATTATCTATCATCTCATTTAATTCTCTTCTATGAGACAGTAAAGTTCTCATGTTACTTTAATTACAAGCAGTAATTCATGGTTATGGCAAAAAAGTATTTTTTTAGGAAACAGAATTAAAGTGACGATTAGAAGTCTCTTTCTACCCCAAACCTCTTATAATCACAATAATTAGTTTCTTCGATAGCCTTCCAGAAATTTTCTGTGCTTAAAATATTTTGGAGAGGGCATCAGAGACAGAGTAATGATGGAAACTAAAGTTACTGGAGAGAGGGGTGAACAGACTTGTATAAGGAGCCCAGGGACCTTTTTGGAGAGAAAGGATTCAGAACCTTTCTTATCTAAAAGCCAAAATTATTGGAAGCTGTTGCGTTGTATCTGATTGGCAGGGAGTGACAACAAGACTCCATCCAAAGTCTCCACCAGGAGAGAAAGAGATGAACTGTTGGACTAAGGGTGGTAGGTGATGACGGTTCCGGGTCTATATGCCAGATATCTTCCATTTGTTCTTTTCCACCCTGGTATTAGCCCAGGAAGCTGACCTGTATAGACTAATAATATACGTCAATGGACTTCCTTGCCTTCTAGCTTCTGCTTGATTTTGGCCAATGAAAAGCTCCAGCAAGAAAGCTCTCCCAGGAGAGAATGGGAAGAAGGTTTGTTTGTTTGTTTGTTTGTTTGTTTGTTTGTTTTTCCCCTCATGTTAGTTAACATACAGTGGTCTTGGCTTCAGGAGTAGAATCCAGTGATTCGTCACATACACATAACATCCAGTGCTCATCCCAACAAGCGCCTTCCTTAGTGCCCAATACCCATTTTCCCCACCCCCACCAACCCTCAGTTTGTTCTCTGTATTTAAGAGCCTTTTATGGTTTCCCTCCCTCTCTGTTTTTATCTTATTTTTCAGGAAGAGGGTCTTGATGTTTATTCCTCTGGCTCATTCTCTGAAGTGTTATGTAGGATTGGCTACGTTTCTAGACTGAATGACATAGGACATAGTTCCTCTCAAGGACTCTATTCAGTTTCATCAACTGCTCTGTCCTCTCATCCTTATGGGCATAGAGGTAGTGACGTTCCACTGGGGTTACTCCACTATCTCTTGTGGATCCTCTCCAACCACTCCTTGTCAATAGTCCTTTATTAAGACCCCAAATTTTTATAACTTGAAAAATTATGTATTTTCTGGTGTGACTTTGCTTGATACAATCAGTTTGGAAGTGAATCCCAGAACCTGTTCCAACCCAGCCATCCTGGTGGCAAACTTATGTCCTAGGGAAATGGCTGAAGGACTGGTTTGAAGGATTTATAACATAGGAAGCCCAAGGCAATTTTGTCATTGGGCAGTGTTGGCCAACTATAATGCAGAGAGAAGAGTCATCCTCCCTTGTTTTTTGAACAGTGTCTTCTGGGCAGGAGTTTCTAACAGCGATGCTAGAAGCAACTGGAAACAGAAGCTTGGCTCCAGCCATGTAGCTTCAGATATGCTAGGCAGCAACAGCATGTACAGTCCTGAACTCATTATTTATTGCTACATATCAAATCTTCTCAAAATGGGTAGCTTAAAACAACAGCGATTTTGTTACCTCTCATTGTTCTGGTCTCATTAGGAAAATTCTCACTTGTGGTCTGTCATTCAGTAGCAGTCAGATGGCGGTTGCAGCTAGAGTCATCTGACTCTAGTGTGAGTGAGTTGGAAGTCCAATGGCTTCTTCATTCTCTGTCTGGTAAGTTGGTGCTGACCATTGAGTGGGAGAAAATCTGCAGCTGTCTACCATGTGTGATTCTGGCACTGGTGGTGGCAGCAGCAAAGATTAGAGGCATCTCTTTGGAATGCTGAGATTTCTGTTGTAGATAAAGACTACAGCCTGGAGGGTTACCTGGGGGCTCAGTCGGTTAAGCATCTGACTTCTGCCCAGGTCATGATCTCACAGTTGGTGGGTTTGGGCCCCGTGGTGGGCTCTGTGCTGTCAGCTCAGAGCCTGGAGCCTGCTTTGGGTTCTTTGTCTCCTTCTCTCTGCCCCTCCCTCCCTCACTCTGTCTCTGTCTCTGTCTCTGTCTCTCTCTCTCTCTCTCTCTGTCTCTCTGTCTCAAAAATAAATAAACATTAAAAAAAAAAAAAGACTACAGCTTTGAGAGCCAACCTAACTGGCTTTTCATTTCATTCTCATATCTGCAGGCTGAGGTCCCTATGGAAAATCAGGAAAGGGATTGCACTGGCAGTCTTGCAAACCGGGGGGCTTAGGTATTCTACTTTAGGGCACATGGCATTCGGGAGGCAAAAATACTCCAGTTTCATATAAAGGAAGAAACTGAAGCCAGAGAGATTAAATAATAGAGGTGTCAAGATTCCAACCTTGGTCTGGCTGCTGCGAAAACCTCTTAATACTAAGCCAGGGGGATAGAACTCAAAATGTCTATGGGGGTGAGAGAAGTTCAATAAATGCATCAAGCTAGAGTAAAGCAACCACCAAGAAGCAGCTTATATTGCAGCCAAGCCGGAAACTTGCCTGAAGAAATATATTTTAACATACTTGTACACAAAACCAAACTAACCAGTCAAACCAAACTCATCCGAGAGCAGCAGTGTAGGCGGTGTGAATGGTGCCCGTTGACAGCTGAGAGGTAGGTGTGCCTTTACTTTCTATGGATGGCACTAGAATATGCAGATTGGTGTTTTTCATCACTTCTGTATGGAATGGCACATAAAACCATTCCTCATACTCATGCCCAGGGGCTGTCAGTTTAGGACTTCTGTACTAAATTACACTACTGTTTCCCCAGATACATGATTTCATTTAATCTGCACACAGCTTTCTAAGGCAAGTAGTATCACCTCCATTTCACTGGTAAGGAGCTGGTTGTAGAGAGCTTATACAACTTAAGCAGCATCATACAGTGTTAGAGCCAGAATGCAAAGCCAGGTCTATGTGATTCAAAGTCCCTGATTTTTCTTCTATTCCAATGCTGTCTTTTTGCTTAACCTCTCTTTATTTTCAAAATGAGGATAATAGTACTTCCTTTGCTTCCCTTAAAGGGTGTGAAAAGTAAACAAAATGGATATTAAAATGTGTGTCAAAGACCCTTGTCATTTTTTAAGTGACAAACATGCTACTGTATTATTTTAATCTGCTTAACAAAATATGTTGAGATTTGACTGTGAATCAGGCACTCGTGCCAGAATACTGCCTTCACGGAGCTTATGTTTTATTGAAGCACCCACACAATAAACTAAATAAATGTAAATTACGTGTAAAATTTTGTAAAGTGAGAAATGCTAAAGAGAAGAATCAAGCAAGAAGGGAGATCAGGAGGGAAGAGGGGTAGATGTTCTCATAAATAAGGTAGTCATGGAAGGCCTCTCCACCAGGAGAGCCTCTAGGCCAGGGGGTGGCAAATTGCAGCCCATGGGTCAAATCCACCTATGGCCTACCTTCATAAGGCATGCAAACTACAGATTTTTTTTTTCATTTTTGTAAGTATTTGTAAAATGACTAAGAAGAATATGTGACAGAGACCGTACATAGCCTAAAAAGCTTAAAATATTTACTATCTGGGGGTGCCTGGGTGGTTCAGTCGTTTAAACATCCGACTTTGGCTTAAGTCATGATCTCACAGTTTGTGACTTCGAGCCCTGCATGGGGCTGTCTGCTGTCAGCACAGAGCCCGCTTTGATCCTCTGTCTCCCTCTCTATCTGTCCTCCCCCACCCTCCTGCTTGAGCGCACACATACACAGTCTCTCTCTCTCTCTCTCTCTCTCTCAAAAAAATAAACATTAAAAAAATATTTACTATCTGACCCTTTACAGAAAAAGTTAGTAGACTTAGCCCACTCTTTCTCACATTGCTGTGGCAAACAGCTTCACACAGGTGTAACCTGACAGCATTTGACTTTAGCTGCACTGAGTATCTCTTGCTTTCCCCCTTCCCTCCCTGCTCCCCATGGTAATCTGCCTGGCACTCACATATGTGCAGCCTGAAGTCCCTAACACCCTGTGTGGCAACCCTTGACAGTGGATAATGGAAGCGGATGGATAAATGCCACACCCCCACTCACCTTTGGGCAATTCTTCTCTTCTGTGTCACATTCTATATGTCTCCTGGTAGGAGTAAAGTCCTGGTAGGTTTAAGCTCTCGTTGCTCCGGTGTGACCAACTTGATAATACTTGGCTTTTCCTTTCTCTGTTTCTTTCCCTCTAGCTCCTTACTCTTGCTCCCTGACAGCTCGTCTCAGGCTCTGCTTCTTCTTTTTTTTTTTAATTTTTTAGAGTTTATTTATTTTTAAGAGAGAGACAGAGCATGGGCAGGGGAGGGACACAGAGAGAAGGAGACACAGAATCTGAAGCAGGCTCCAGGCTCTGAGCTGTCAGCACAGAGCCTGACATGGGGCTTGAACTCACAGCCAAGGCCAAAGCTGGATGCTTAACTGACTGAGCCACCCAGGTGCCACTCAGGCTCTGCTTTTGATGGGCAAACCAGACTAAGACATTTAGTAACTAGAGTGGTGCTAAGGGGTGCCTGGCTGGCTCATTCAGTAGAGTGTGCAATTCTTGATCTTGGGGTTGTGAGTTTGTTGGGTGTAGAGATTACTTAAAGATAAAATTTTTAAAAAAGATTGAGTGGTCTTAGAAAGCTGACTCTCAGGCTGGGACTCTTGAACTCAACTTTGGCTTATCTTCTGCATGAATTGAGGAACCACTGAAATGTTTTGGGCAGAGGAGTAACCTGACCTGACCAATATTTTTAAAGGATCACTCTAGCTGTTGTATTAGAAATGGGCGTTAGGGGAGATGTTCGCCCTGTCAGTGCTGGGCCCGGGGAAGGTAGTGAGGAACGACTGCATTTTGGGTATATCTTGAGTCGACTGGATTTACTGAGGGATTGGATATAAATTATTAGAGAAAGAGAGGCATCAGGAAAACTATGTGTTTGGCCAGAGCAACTGGAAAGATTGAGTTACTTTTATTCGGGATAGGAAATAGAATGGGAGGAACAGGTTAGAGAATCAGGATGTTGAGTCATTCATATTCTTTCCATTTATTCATTCTTTCAAATTGTCAAATATTAGATGAGTAGCTACTATGTACTGGGCATTGTGCTTGGCTCTAGACATTAAATGATGAATAAGAAATATACTTTTGTCCTCATAGGCACTCAGAGGCTAGTAAATTTGGTGTTTATAATAGTGTGATAAGTGCTGTGGTAATTAGAGGAAGGGCCCTATGATCAGAATGAAGGAAGAGGAGGATGGATGATGGAATGAGGAAGAGGAGGAGGAAGGGGACAAAGATGAACTTCCTTGATATTAAGCTTTTGCTACACACCTGGCTTTTTATGAGCTGCTTTATCCCATTTAGTTTCATTTAGTCCTTTGTGAGGTAGATATCGGGAGGAGTAGTGGTAGAGTTTAATGGATTAAAGTGACATTCTCTCAGATTTTATAAGAAGCATGCCTTGATTCTATAATATGAACAAAACAACTAGAGTTGTGTCAAAAACCTAATGCAAACCTCTGTGCTATAAGCGAGGTCTTTGAAGTCTTTTTTCCTCTCCCTAGGTTTAAACCCAAATTGTAGGATGTGACCACTCTGTGAACAGCTAGTTCACAGGAAACCAAAGGAATAGGTAGGTGCAAGATGGCTGTGCCTCCTTCCCTATGGGAGAAGGCCACGCTCCTCTGATCACTTTTACAACAGGGAAGGAGGAGCAGGAAAAGAGAGCTACCAGTCTACATGAGCTTTGAACCCATTCAGTCAATGTCTTTTTAATTCAGATTAGTGTTTGGTCCTCCTGGGAGAAGAGGGTGTAAAATAGGCAGAAGAGTGGACAATTTTTTATTTCTTCTTTTCCCAAAGGTAGGATTACTTCCCTTTTATAGATGATAGGTTTAGTAATTGGTCTAAGCTCAGCTAAGCAGCAGAGCCTATGTCCAGTCCAGGTCTGTCTAGACTTTTTCAACTCTGCAGAACCAATGTCTATGGTCTTGGAAAGAGAATCAATAGCCAAACAGAAAAAAAAGGTATGTGGCTTCTTAGAGGCTGCTTATAACGGCCTGTAAGACATAGGAATTCTCAGGGGACCAGAGAGTGCCAGGACAAATGAAATTTCTGAGCCATGTGGCTAACATGCCATGAAAATATTGGGCTTGCCAGATTTCAGCTCTTTCTGAAAACAAACTGAGGTCAGGAAAACAAACTGAGATTGGCTAATTTGTTACCCAGATTTTGACCCTGCTAAAATGTCTCCCATGTGATTCTCCCTGAGATTCAACCTGCTGTGCTCCTGTTTATTTCTTTTAATAATTTTTAAAATATGAAAATCACTTATTTTTTTTCTGTTTAGAAAGCAATGCATACTCATTGAAACAAATCCTAAAATATAAAAATTTATGGAGAAGAATTTTAAAATCATCCATAATCCCACAACTTGGAGATATCACAGTGAATTTGTTGGTATACACCCTTCCAGATTTCTAAACTACATCTATGTTTGCAAGCGTGACATGATGTTCTTTCCCTCTCTTCTTCATATATTTCAAGTTCTGGGTAACCGAGGAAGGTGTTAGGCAGTGCAACTCCAGGAATACAACAAATCACATCCACCACAAGAACCTCTTTTCCCTTCCCTTTGTCTCCTTCATCTGTAGAGTCCAGGGTAGCCTAATGGAGCGTCCTGAGAGTCTGAATAAAGGTTCTGAGACTGTTGGGAAACTGGAGAACAATTGAATAGAGAGGAGATGCCCACTCTGGAATCTCCAGCCCTGTGGACTCTGTTGGGTTTGAAATGTAAGACTTGGAACCCACACTAAAGTCATTCTTCTGACCTCCATATGTGCTCTATGCACTACAACAGGAGTTGGTAGGCTTTTTCTATAAAGGGCCAGATACTAGATACTTTAGGCTTTCTAGACAATACTGTCCCTCTACTCAACCCTGCCACTGGAGCACAAAAGCAAACATAGATAATATGTAAATGATGGGCATGAGTCTGTTCTAGTAAAAACTTTATTTAGAAAAATGGATTAGAGGCTAGCTTTGGCTGGAGGGCTTTACTTTGCCAATCCTATGCTAGCTAAAGGAAGAACATTTGGGGAGAAACTAGCATCTTTTCCCCATTACCAAAGGCGGATCACTGGGCCTACACACACACACACACACACACACACACACGTACAAGAGATGATATTGTATTTTCAGTTTTTAAAATTGTGGTAAAATAAGTTTAACAAATTTACCATTTTTACTACATAGTTTAGTGGTATTAAGTATATTGACATTACTGTGCAACCATCACAACCATTCATCTCCAGAACTTCTTTTATTTTGCAAAACTGAAACTCTAGACCCATTAAATAATAACTCCTCATTACCCTTCCCCACCCCCAGCCCCTCACAAATACCATTCTACTTTCTGTCTTTATGATTTTGACTACTCTAGCTATCTCATATGAGTGGAATAATACATTATTTGTCTTTTTGTGACTGGCTTATTTCACTTAGCATTAAGGTGTTCAAGATTCATCCATGTATTAGACTATAGATTAAATTTTATAATATTTAAAAAAAAATTTTTTTTTGAGAGAGAGCAAGGTAGGGGCAGAAACAGAGGGGAGACAGAAGATCCAAAGTAGGCTCCATGCTGACAGCAGACAGCCTGGTGAGGGCTCAAACTCAAGAACTAAGAAGTTATGATGTGAGCTGAAGTCAGATGCTTAACTAACTGAGCCACCCAGGTACCCCATAAATTTTATATTTTTTTATTGAAAAAAATTTTTAATGTTTCATTTATTTTTGAGAGAGAGAGTGTGAGCAGGGGAGGGGCAGAGTGAGAGGGAGACACAGAATCTGAAGCAGGCTCCAGGCTCTGAGCTGTCAGCACAGAGCCTGATGTAGGGCTAGAACTCACAGACATGAAGATCATGACCTGAACCAAAGCCGGACGCTTAACCAACTGAGCCACCCAGGTGTGCAAAATGTTATAATATTTTTAAACTTTATATTTCCTGCATATTTCTCCATGTATTCAAAAAACTTTTGGTACATACCATTTTTACAGACTGCATAATATTCCATTGAGTTAGACAGACTGAAGGGATATTCATTTGAGATCAGAACAGCCTTCTTGGGAGGAGTGCTAGCTGCTCCCCTAAACACAGCTAATTGGATTGGGGACCAGTGCACTGGCAAAGGTTGTCTACCCAAATATAGACTGCCCAGTAGAGATACTCCCTGTAGAATGGATCCAAGATGAACCAATAATATATATATATATATAGATACAGATATAGATATAGATATATGTATAATTGCAAGGCAAACAGAATGAGGGCATGTCACACTAAGGCCCACAGTGACAGACAAGCTCCCAATTAAATCCATCACAATGAATAATCCGAATTTGTCTTCTTTCTTTTTTTCCTGATGAACTTGGCAGGCAGAACCAGTACATCCATCAGTAGGTGATTCATATTTATAATCATTCTCCTTTGCTGGACTTTTAGGTTATTCCCAATGTTTTGCTATTATAAACAATGCTTCAATAAGCATTTTTGTACATAACCCTTCTCTGCATATCTAGTCACTTTTTTAGGACAGTTTATATGTTAAGTAGTGAATTTATAGTGACTGTGTATTGTTTGGCCCCTTATTCCCTCAGAATTTGAGGGTCCAAGATGACCATTGCTAAAAACATTGATTGACTGGTCTTAAGGAGAACTAACAATGGCTGGACAAGACATGATGCCTCCAGTCCTACAGGTTTCTTCTCAGGGTAGGGTTCAAGCTTGGAGGTGGAGCCCAGAAAACCAGGCAGGACAGTAGGGCAATACTGACTAGGAAGAAGGGTCCTGGACATAAGCCCAAGCTGGTGAACTGAGCCAGTTCATTGTGGATGGCACTGAGAGTAAGGGAGCAGTGGAAATGGAGTCCTCTGATGAGTAGTTACACAAGTTACAGGGCTTTCCCCTAGCTTAATGTAAACTTAGTCTGTTGGATTTACAAGAATTTTGAAGTAAGAAAGTAATCACATGGTAATGCCACATACTGTGATACTGGCTGTGGAATTATTCAGCATTATGTGGTTCTTTCCACTTCCTGGGCTTATGGAAGGGCATGCCTTCTTGTCTCTTGCAGATAGTCAAGGTCATGTGACTAGATCATTGAATTTTTTTCTCAAACTTCCTTCCTGGCTTATATTGGTGATATGTGGGCACGCAAAGCATAGGGAAGAATCACAGGTATTTTAATGTCAAAGAGTTATTCATCTGATGTAGAATAGAGTGACAGCTCCCTGAGAATTACATTGGTTGGATTGAGTTACCTTGTTTGTATGGCTTGCAGTCACAGTATCAGATTATCCTTCCCAGGCCTAGACTTCAGGTGGGCCCTGGGTGATATGTCCTGGTACTCTCCAAAGTGTCTGGGGAACTTCTCAGCTGTGCTTGGGTTCATCAGGCTAGATTTATTGCCAGCTTTTAGTCTCTCCCAGGCTCCTAGAGACTAGATAAGAAGGAGGAATATTACTGAGGAGTTCCCCATATTTTCTATTTCATATTGGAGCTTGGGATCAAACCTGGAACTCCAAGGGGAGAAGTACAGTGGAATTTCAGGGTTCTCAATGGGAAAGAAGAAACACAAAAAAATCGCTTAAAAATGTTTATTTATTTATTTTGGGGGGTGGTGGTGAGCATGGGGGAGGGACAGAGAAAGAGGGAGAGAGAATCCCAAGCAGGCTCTGCACTGTCAGCACTGAACCCAATGTGGGGCTCCACCTCACAAACTGTGAGATCATGACCTGAGGTGAAATCAAGAGTTGGATGCTTAACCAACTGAGCCACTCAGATACCCCCAAAAATCACTTTCTTGAAAGCTCCATTTCATTATCTCAAAATGGCATGATACCTACTCTATAGGGGTGTCGCAAAGATAAAGTGACATACACTTAGTATAGTGCCTGGCAGGCAGTGGGAGCTAAATAAACATTCTTTCTCTTTAAACTGCTCCCCAAGAAATGCCACAGATATTATCCTTTAGGTCTGCTTCTCTTTGCCCACTTGTCTTCTTTCTACAAACTGAATTCTTCTCTGTATTCTCTGTCTTTTCTTTACCTCATATTTTTTTGCTGACTTCTAACTTGGCTCATTGATGGCTTATCATGGCCTCACAGTTTCTTTCAAACTTGTGATTTTTAAGCTTCTGTATACTGTCTGATTCTATATATATTTACCAATTTAAATTCTTAGGAGTAGAATTGGGTTGGTCCAGTCTTCCTTATCTGAGCAGATCTCTTTCCTGGGACATATGATGAGCTTCTGTCTCCCTTGGGGTTAGGTGCTTATGCTGGTATGGCTGGAGGGAGGAGTTGAGGGTTTGAAGGAAGCCAGTTGGTTCATAGTGGAGTTTAGAGCATGGCTGCCTGGGGCTGGGGGCTGCAGAAAGACAGTTTCCTGTAGAAGTGGCTATGGATGTGGCAGACATGCCTTAATTGGCATATCTAGTAGAGACTCACTGAATTTTGAGTTTTTCATTGCCCAAATTAGAGGTAAATTGTGTCCAAATCTTATTTATGTATGAGAAGCTGAAGCTCAGAGAGGTATAGTGACTTGCCTTAGAGTTAGATTGCAAGTGGTAGAGCAGAAATTAGAATTTGACTCAGTTGTGTTTTTTAGCAATTAGGTATAAATATATAAAAATATTTCTTGATGGCCTATTATGTGTGAGACACCAGAACAAATCAAACCAAAAGCCTTGCTCTTGTGGGCCTACATTCTAGAGGGGGAAGAAAGACAGTAATTCAATCATGAAAGATAAGTAAATTATATAGCATGTTAGACAGTGACAAGTGTTATAGGAGTGGGGGAGATTAGACATGCTGGTGGTGGGGGAAAATGATTTAAAATAGGGACATCAGCATAGGCCTCAATCTGTTGGTGAGAGAGTGCGCTCCCCTCACGATGCTGCAAATTTCCTGAGAAAGGACTATGTGTATTCCTTCTTCTTCCGCTGGCCTAACACCTTGACTGTGGCCATCATGGAATAACTGTTTACTGAACTGAACACTTGCAGGAATATTAAGGAGGACAAGAAAAGGCTCTACGTTTATCTTCTTTTTTGGTGTCTCCCTATGTAACTACACTTTAATAGCACGCTTCATGAAGCACCCCTGTATCATATAAGTCATTGCAGAAATGTGCCTTTTCAGTACTCGTGGGACTATTAGCCCACGAAATGCCTTGTAAGCACTCTTAATACAAAGTTGTGGAAAGAGATTTAATTAACAGAGAAAATACAACCTAAGCATTAAACACAGCACGACTCAGAGTCTGAGGACAAAATCCTATTTCCTTGGAAGCATTAGAACAGTGGGGAGGCTGTTTGTCAGTCTTGTGCTAGTAAATGTCTAACAGTTGACTCTCTAAGGCAAGGAGAGGATCAGGATTTGGAGGTTTGCACCATTTCTGTGGTGTAAATACTCTGTGGCTGATTTCAGATTAAAATCTGATATTGTTGAATGTTGACTTGGGAAGAGATGTGCAGTAGCACATTATGATATAATGTTTTCTTCACACAAATGGCATAGATATAAATAACCTCAAGAGCATAGATGGTAGTAAAATGTAGTAAAATAATTAGAAAGTGATGATTTTGGAGGATTTATTATCATTGCTTTTAATATAATATATGTAACTAAGTTTATACAGTTTTTTTTGTTGTTGTTGTTAGTAATCTCTACACCCAGTGTGGGGCTCAAAACTCACGCTCCCAAGATCAAGAGTTGCCTGGGGACGCCTGAGTACTCAGCTGGTTAAGTGTCCAACTTCAGTTTAGGTCACATCTTACAGTTTGTGGGTTCGAGCACCATGTCGGACTCTGTGCTGACAGCTCAGAGCCTAGAGCCTGCTTCGGATGCTGTGTCTCCCTCTCTCTCTGCTCCTCCCCCATTCATGCACTGTCTCTCTCTGTCTCTCAAAAATAAATAAAAATTAAAAAAATAAAAGAGTTTCTTGGTCTTCCAACTGAGCCAGCCAGGCACTCCAGTTTATAGTTTTTAGTAATTTAAAAAAAAAATTTTTTTTAATGTTTATTTATTTTTGAGATAGAGAGAGAGAGGGAGAGAATGAGCAAAGGAGGGGCAGAGAGAGGGAGACACAGAATCCGAAGCAGGCTCCAGGTTCTGAGCTGTCAGCACAGAGCCCAAAGCCGGGCTTGAACCCACAAACCATGAGATCATGACCTGAGCTGAAGTCGGACACTTAACTGACTGAGCCACCCAGGCGTCCCTGTTTCTAATAATGTTTAACAACCAGTGTGCAAAAATTCTGAAAACTTAACAATTGCCTCTTGTGAGCAGATACGTGGCAGTCCTGGGCCACCATTGGTCCCAGGTTCTTTTCAGTGCATGCTTCTTCCTGGACAAAGACCAGTTCATGTCATGAATACTTAGGTATCAAATGTAAAGTCCACTCCATTCTTCTTTGTCATGTCACTGCTCACATGTCCTTATGGTTGCCATCTTGTGCCTTCTGCCACATAACTTCTCTACCTTTCGTGGTAAGCAGGGTTTTATAAAGTCTCAAGAAAATGTTATTCTCTAGGTCAGAGACACCTGCATTGGGCACAAGCTTTTGTTCTTCACTGGAGGTTGAGGTCACACATCCCCAGGTTCTCCACCCCATGGTGTTCAGGCTCCCTTTACTGTGTACCTGCTTGGTGTGCTGGGCTGTCAGATTTCAGCTACTCAGTGAACATTTGTGCAGTATACACTGTGTGCTGACTTCCTTCCTGCCTGTGTTACTGGGTGCCAGGCCCTGTGCTCTGATCTTATTCTCTCAAGGACCCTACTGGAGGAGTCTTAGTCCTTCAATATTACGGATGAGGAAACTATGGCATAGAGAGACAGCCCAAAAGTCATGTCCTCAGAGAAACATTGCCTTTGAGATGTAACATGAGGGGACTAACACTTGTCACCCCTCAGCTAGCTGCTGGTGTGGACTGGTTTTGCTCAATTTAGTGAGTATTCAGAGCTCTCTTTTTCTGGTGGGATCTACCATAGAATCTCAGCAGAGGGACATTTGGGTATAGCAAAAGAGCTGGAGTTGGGGTTAGGTCTGCTTCCTGGGAGTGTCCATGACCCCATCTCATTCCCTCGCACGTATCTGTGCCTGTCAGAGCCTGGTCCTTGGCTCTTGAAGGGGAAAAGCCATCAGGAGGTGAGCTCAGCTCCTCCCCGTGCAGGGGCTGATAGCAACTGTGTGCAGAGCAGCCCAGGTGCCTTCCAACTGAGCAGCAGATGTGTCCTCTGGCAGCTTTCCTGGAGGGAAGCCAGGATTAGCCACAAAGCAAACGTTGAGGGCCGAGTGGAAGGAGGAGGTGAGGGTTGTAGGATCATGGAGGTCTATTTCTCAGAACACCCGAATTCAAGTCCAAGTGCTCCTACTTATTTGCTTTGTAGCCCTGGGCAAGTCATCAAACCTCTGAGCAATATCCTTCTCTGTGGAATCAGGAGAGGGCGAATTATGATAGTGACTGCATTTACTGAGGGCGCTCTATGTGCTAGTGCACTCAGCATTATCCACAAGTTAATTCCTATAAAAGACCGAGGCCAGTGCCAGAAACGTGGTTGGAATACACAAATGCTGCTGTTATTTATTAATCCTCATAGCAACCCTATGATTAATAATAACGACAGAGATAATAACAGTTGCTAGCATTTACTGAGCACTTTCTATGCAGTCAGCCATTGTTTCAGTTTACTTAATTTATTAACTGGGTTAACTTATTTAATTTCCCCAACTATCCCATGAGGTTGGTTCTATTTTTAACCCCATTTGACAAGTGAGAACAATTGAAGCACGATTAAGTTGAATACATGGCCAAGGACCGGAGCTGGAAAGTGACATGGTTGCTTTTATTCTCTTCATGCTGCAAAGATGGTAACTGAGGCACAGAGAAGCTGAGTGGCACGCCCAGCATCAGAGCTGGCAAACCCTCCTCTGGGTTGTTAGGCAGGTGAAATGACATAATGGAATAGAACTGCTCTGTGAACTGTTGTTCTGTCTGCCCCAGCCAGGGGTGAGGAAGCTTTGTGTATGTGTGTGTGTGTTTTTCTAGTCTAGACACACCAGCTGGTCTGAGACCCTGAGGCCTTCAGGAAGTCCTGCTTGGACTTAGTTTGTTATCTAGGTGGGATGTTAAAAGCCAGTTTGGTGTATAGGCCCTAGACTTACCATCCTCTTGGGACAGCCTAGGAGCCACTGCTTGTCTGACTTCAGAGCTGCTACCGGCTGGAAGCCTCTGCGAGGAAGCTGACTGGCAACTGGCCACTATCATGTGCAGCTGGGTTACCAGCGGTCACCCTGTGGGTTTCCTCCAGCCACACTGACCACCTTCGGTGTCTGAGCCCGCATTGGCACCCAGGACGTCAGGCAGCTAGGTAGGGGGAGGGGAGCTTGAGGCCCCTAGGGGAGTGGAGATAATCAGGTGTTATAGAGATTCTCTTTTCTCCCTCTCCCCCTGCTGCTTCCCAGGTACTCCCTTTGCTACCTGGGAACATTCCCGCTTCCCAGGTGCCCACTTGCCAGGATGGAGGGGAGAGGACTATTGGGTCTTTGTGGATGAGTTCCAGAACTCCAGAACTGAGACGCTTTCTGAACAGGTCACTGTCACATGCCCCTAGGACTGTCTCCTCACCACATTGAGAGCACCTCTGGGCAGGAGCAGGTCAGGGTCTCCCCTTCCCTGAGGCAGCACAGGGCCAGGGCCAGGGATGGTGTTGGGGAGAGTCACGTTTCCTCGGGGAAGGCCACTTTCAGTTATTGAGTTGGAACTTGGTGTTGGGGATGGAGGTGGTCGTGGGAGCTACAGCATGTGTGTTTGGGGGGGGGCGGCATGTGTGTTGTCTGTGTACGTGTATGTGTGGTGTGGGAGAGGGTAGGGAAGGAGTTTTAGGGGAAAGGGAACCAGAGTCCATCCAGTCTGCAAAGGGGCAAGTATGCCAGGCTGGCTCTCTTGCTTGGCAAATAAATGCACACACTGCTCTTGTGGCAGAAAGGCAGCAAAAGCTGGTTGCGGCCTTGACTTCTCGATCCCTCTTGGACTGTCTGGATGAGATGGTGCTCATTCAGTCCCTTTCTCTGAGCCTCTTTATCCTTAAAGGGGAAGCAGTGTTCACCAGTGTGTTGGGTAGAAAGGGTGAGAGTCTTCCTGTCTGTCTTTCACCAAACGGGGGGCAAGGAGGTAGAAGAACAAGGAGACTGGCTTGGTGTCTCCTGGCTGTGACTGGCATTTGCTACTCCTAATTTTTTTTTTTTTTTTGCGTTGAAATTCCTAGGGGCAGAGGGAAGCTCCTGCCAGGAGATTAGCTTCCTAAAACAGACTCTTCATTGAGTTCTGCTGGAGGTTTGAGCTATGCTCTTACTAAAGGGCATATAAATCCATCAGGATGGAGGACAGATTTGGGACTCTGGCTAAGTCATCCCTTGAATTGCATCAGGGTTGGGGGCAAGTTTAACCCTTCAGGCATTTGGAGGAGGTCCCATCTGGTGCTTCCTTGTTCCCCCAACATTTCCCCAACCTTCACTTGTCCTCCTCCCTCAACACCCTTTTTGAGACCTACCCCATGCCTCCTTCCCCCAGAAACGCAGTTCCTCCCTATATGACAGAGTCCCCAAACCTTGTTCGTCATGTCATGCAGACTGTCCACTGATACTACGGGATACAAACAGAAGTTTCCTCTGCCCAGACTTCTGCTAATGCCAAAGGGAGGTGGATGACAGGGTAGGCTTCCTGGGAGTGGATAGGGGATGGTGAGAACTGGACTTTGGTTTGGTCTCTCTCTGTCAGTGATGACTAAGCCCACTTTCCTTCTGATTAGTCTTAAGGCAAATAGCTATATAAGGATTGTTTTCTTATGAAGATCATACAGTCCATTATAACACGAAATTCCTCCAATTACAGTGACTTTGACCTTACATGTTGTGAAATGTTAACCTTGACATTATCATGCTCATGGTCCATTTTCTTCCTCTCGGGGCCCATTTTCACTACAGAGGGATCTGAGTCAATGAAGATGATTGAAATTTCCACAGAAACCATCCCTATGACCCCCAGGTCTTCCTTGACAGGAGTTGGCAGTGGGTGGAGAATCTCAGTTCATACAGCCACAGATAATAGTTTCTTTCACTCCCCTTACAGGATTTTATATTTTACAGACATTTTACAGATCACTTCCACATGCATCATGTGACATCCTTAAAACGCAGGTCTGAAGTAAGTGTTCTCTCTCATCACCAAGTTGTAGATAAAGAATCTAAGATTCAGAGAGGGCAACTGAATTACTTGGGGTCATACAGCCATTAATCAGCTGAGAGTCTCTCATGGTGCCTTCTGTGCCCTCTTCCCTCAACTCAGCTGCTCTAGCCTTCTTTCTCTGAGGGGAGGCCACCAGCTACCAGCCAGGAGAAGTGCTCGGAAGAGGCCGTGCAACTGGTGCAAACCTGGAGGGTTGGGGGAGGGAGTAGCAGTTCCTCCTGTAGCTAACAGGGAATGGAGGAGGAGCCAGTGTCCTGCAGGCTGGGAACAAATTAAGTCACCACTGGATGTGTGTGGGGGGGGGGGGGTGCAGCACGGGAGGACTAGAGGAACTCGGCCCATCAGCTGCCCCAAACCTGTTTGTGGTTTTCTGTGATCCCCCTCCCTGTGGATGGCTGCACCATCTGTCAGCTGCCCAGCTGGAAACCTGCTGTGATCCTGATCCTTGAGTCCTCACTGGGATCCTTGCAGCCCCTTGACTCACTGCCTGGTCAGTCCCCAGGTTGTATCCAGTCTACCTCTTACACGACTTTCCAATAGTCCTTTCTTCTCTGGCTCCAGCCGGCATGCTGGTACTGTGTCTCCCTTCCCCAGTCTATGGGCACTCTGCCTCCAGACTCTCTCCCCTCCTCCAATGTATCCACTTTAATGGGGTCCTTGCAGTAATTTTTATTTTGTGTTATTTCATTTCATTTCATTTCATTTCATTTCATTTCATTTCATTTCATTTCATTCAATTTATTTGTTTGTTTGTTTTTGCAGTGATTTTTAGAAAGGAAAAAAGTATAAATCTATTTGTGTTATCCTTAAAAATCCTTCACTGGCTCCACATTGCTTTCTGAATGCAATTAAAACTCTTTAGCTGAGGCATTAAACTTCTTGGGTTGGCCCTTGTCACCCTCTCTAGCTTCACCTCCCCACACGTGTGCTCTGCTCTATCAAACACTAAATTTGCCAAGCTCTGTGGGTTGTGCAATTTCTCTTCTTGCCCTGCACACTCTTCCCCCTTCAGGTGTCACCTCCTTTGCAAAGCCTTCCTCTTAACACCTCCTCCAAGACTGACTTGGGTGCTCCTCTTCTGTGCTCCTCCCTGTTTATCCTCATAGTAGAACTGATACTCTAATCCCGTGGGGTAATAAAGTAAAAAAAAAAAAAATGTATCAAATAGCTGGCACTATGAGTTTGCTCCTGGGTGACACTTTTCTAGAAATGCCTTGAGAATATGCCTGGGTAGAATGTGAGGTTCTGAGAGCAGGAACCAAGGCTGTAAAAGATGCTGGCCAAGCTGTTTTGCATGAAACAAGGAAAAGAATTCCTTCTTTCACTCCTAAGAGCAAAAAGGCAGGAGGGATGAAGAAGTGAGGAACAGAGAAGTGGGTTGGGGGAAGGAAGGGACTGAGAGAAGCTGTGAAGTGTGTGAAGTGGTGTAGAGGATCCTATGGGGTGACAGCCATAGAAAATTCCCTATGGTGGGGTGCCCAAAAGGCATCTTAAATAGAGAGGCCACGTGTTTGATGTCAGGTTTGTTTGGTTGTTCATTTTTAAGTGAGGCAACGCTCTTCAGCCTCCTTTCCCCCCAGCCCCTCAATCTTTAGTAAAGTCTGTCAGTATTCTCAAATTACTGTAAATGTGTGTGTGTGTGTGCGCGCGCACATGCGTGCGCACGCGCGCGTGCCTCTGGGAAGGTGGCATTATAGGAAGGACTTTGTTGAACACTTGGGTCAACTTGGAGAACACAGGTATGAAAACAAGATCTAGGAAAGACCCTTGGAGTATTGGGAGCACCTGGGGAACCATAGCATCTCAGGGAGGCCTTTGAAATACTGCAAGGCATTGAGTGGGACCTTGAGACCAACTTAATTGGAGGAGCATCAACCTCTCCCTGATATCTGAATTGTACTAGAAATTAAAGCAAATCTCCAAGGGGAGCTGTGGAAGTAGGGATAAGGTGCACTTTTCTGTCTTAATAATTTAGCTGCTGGGGCGGGGCTGTGGAGGATAAGCGGGACACTCTTTTTCTGGACACTTGTGGTTCCCTCCTTCATATCATTCAAGTCTCTGCTCATATGTAACCTACTCAGAGAGGCCTTCTCTGACTAGCAGAACTACTAAACCAATCCCCATCACACTTCTTTAGCTCCTCCTAATCATGGAAATTCTATCCCTGAGTTTCAGTGGATTATAAAGTTGTGTTAAGTCTACTGAATTTAGAGAAAATCTCGATCTTGAATGCTAGCCCTTTATTCATTCACTCATTCAATAAATACTTATTGAGGGCCTACTATGTACCTGGCATCACTCTAAGCACTTGGGGGCACATCTGTGAACAAAACAAGCAAAAGTCACTCGTGTGGGTCCTGAGCATTAAGGCAAAAACCATCTTAATTTCAACCTTCCTAACCCTGCACACTGGGAGAAGTTTTTCCTCTCAAACTCAAAGCACTTTGTAGACCTTCTTGTAGGTTAATTCTTGGTAATGGGCACATGTCCAACTGCTGACACAATGAAGTATTAAAAATGTCACTCAACACAATAGTTTTTCTAAAATGTTAAGTCTACTGATTTTGTGTTTGCATAAAAAGAATAGGTTGAAAAGTCATATTTCAAAAGCCTCTGTCCTAAAACTAGAGTATTCTGAGAGGGATCTTTTTATTTCTCTCTTGATCTACCAATCTTCTATCTCTAATGGGCCATTTAATTCAAATTACATCAAACCTGACTAAATTAAATTGATTTATTACAATGAAACTCATCCCTTCTTCCCTGCTCAAAAACCTAGAATACTCTGTGAAGGGAGGTCAGATCGAATCCAAGTTGCCACCTGTTTGGTTATCCACTACAACCATCACCCATTCATCCAGGCAGTAAGAGTTCAGTGAATGCTGAAAGAAGACCAGGATGTAGAGAAGGAACATCCGCAGAATCAAGCCAGAAGCCCTCTTCAGGATATGTCACAGGGGACTTACATGCAAAGCGCAAACATATTGAGAAAGGAGTCCCAACTTCTCACTGGGAACAGAGGAAATGACACTTACCCCAGTTATGAGTGAAAAGGAGAAAATCATGGGTAGGGATGAACTCCAGACAAGGCAACAGAAAGAAAGCCATCTGAACAAAAAAGCATAATGGATTCTTGTAAGTTGCCTGTGGCTGGGGTCTGTGCCCTCTACACTAGGATGTATATGGCAGGAGAAGAAGCTGGACAAAATAGGCACGGTCTGATAATGAAGGGGTTTGCATACTATGCTGTGAGAAATGAGTAGCAGTGTGACATGATCAGACTTCAGACTTGTGTTTCACAAACATCATTCTTGGAGTAATGTGAGGAATCAGAGTAGAGGTGAGGAGACCAGTGAGGTGGCTGTTTCAGCAGTCCGGGACCCACACCATGGCACAGTGGCTGGGAGAGGGGTCAAACACTAGAGGGAATTCAAGAGTAAAAGTGGGAGGATTTGACATGAGCAGTAAGAGGACACCAGGTGAGAATGAGTTTTCCTGCTTGGGTAACTGAGTAAATGGTGGAGATCCCAAACTACATCTCCCTTTCCCTTACTCCTGCCCAATAACATCGGGATGATGATTAAGCTAATTTTCTTCTTTAAAAAGTCTAGCCGTTCTTAAATTAAATACTTATCTGGTTTGGAGAATTCTCTCCCATGCCAACCCAAGGGAAAGGCCAGAAACTTGCCAGCCTCCCCTACAGTCAGGAGCTAGACACAGGAACCCAACTCCACTAATCAGATGCTAGAATTTTTTTAGCGCCTGGTGACACAAAGAAGGGGTGCCACAAAACCCACTTGGATGATGGTGGTCCCAGGTGGATGCAGCTCCCGGATGAGTCAGAGACAGAAGTGGTACAGATGGCCTCCAGACTCTGCCTGTGTGGAGGGGTGTGCTAGGTGTCTCTGCCCAGTGGTGCGGCAGTTATGTCTCCCTGGGGCAGCTCTGTGGTGTGGTTTGGGGGCTATTCCTGTAAACATAACATTTAGCCCTCACAGGAATTGTGTGAGTTTCCTAATAGCCTTTAATAAACCTCTTTCTGGCTAAAACTAGGTCAGATGGTTTTGTTTGCAGCTAGAATCCCTGAATGATATATCACTTCTCCCTGATGGTTTGGCTGCAAGCAACAGAAACCTCCTTCTTCTATTTAAAATAGGTAACTAGTGGAGCGCCTGGGTGGCGCAGTCGGTTAAGCGTCCGACTTCAGCCAGGTCACGATCTCGCGGTCCGTGAGTTCGAGCCCCGCGTCGGGCTCTGGGCTGATGGCTCAGAGCCTGGAGCCTGTTTCTGATTCTGTGTCTCCCTCTCTCTCTGCCCCTCGCCCGTTCATGCTCTGTCTCTCTCTGTCCCAAAAATAAATAAACGTTGAAGAAAAAAAAAAAAATTTAAAATAGGTAACTAGTTACCTCAAAGTAAAGGTTATATAATGGCAGCAGAATTATTATTGCAAATATATAGTAAGCCTTAACTTTGTGCCGAGTACCCTTCTAAGTGTTTTAGACAGATACTTCGTTTGCAAATTATCAATTTTACCAATGAGGAAATGGAAGCTGAAATATCCCAAGGTCACACAGATAGTAAGGTTGTAAGGGTTAGAGCAGCTCTTTGAACCCTGACAGTCTGACTCCAAATATGACACTCTTTTTTTCCTTTTCTTTTTTCCCCAAATGTGACACTCTTTTTTTTAAAAAAAATTTTTTTTTTCAACGTTTATTTATTTTTGGGACAGAGAGAGACAGAGCAAGAACGGGGGAGGGGCAGAGAGAGAGGGAGACACAGAATCGGAAACAGGCTCCAGGCTCTGAGCCATCAGCCCAGAGCCCGACGCAGGGCTCGAACTCACGGACCGCGAGATCGTGACCTGGCTGAAGTCGGACGCTTAACCGACTGCGCCACCCAGGCGCCCCCAAATGTGACACTCTTAATAACTACCCTAAACTATCTTGGTGTTAGAGAAGCTCATTGTTTGTACAGCCTTATAGTCCATCCAGTCCAAATTGTATCCCATGCCTGAGTTTCTCTATTGTGCCCTCAGTGAGTAAATGAGTGGAGGATGATTAACTTGCACCAGGGGAAGTAGGGGGGATGTTGGAACTGAAAATAACTATTGGTAACTATTAAATGGAGCAAGAAGACATCCTTAAAATCACTACATTACCAGGTGGCAGGTACCAGGAACCAGGTACCAGGCTGTACTGGTTGGGATGTGTTTGGCTGCAAACAAGAGAAACCCTAATTAGCAGTGCCTTAAATCTTACAGATATTTGTTATGTCATTTATCAAGAAGACAGGAAGTGAGCAGTTCCAAGTCTGGTTGGGTATCTTCATGTTATCATAGACCCAGGATTTTGTATCTTTTTATTGTGCATCTACAGAGTATTGGATGTTTGGCCTCAGGCTGACAAAATGGCTGCCCTGGATAGTTGCAGGCATCTTGTCCCTTCCAGACTGCCTTCAGAGTGGGAAGTTTGGTGTGACAGCCAAAAGGAGTCTCCTTTCCATAAGGAAAGATTTAAGAACTCACTTAAAATTAAAAAAATATATATGTTTTATTTATTTATTTTGAGAGAGGGAACGAGCGAGTGTGCAAGTGGAGGAGGGGCAGGGAGAGAGAGAGAGAGAGAGAGAGAGAGTCCCAAGCAGACCTCATACCATCAGTGCAGAGCCTGACACAGGCTTGAGCCCACAAACCATGAGATCATGACCTGAGCTGAAACCAAGAGTTGGACACTCAACCGACTGAGCTACTCAGGCACCCCAGGAACTCACTTTTAAAAGTCTCACTGGCCAGGGCGCCTGGGTAGGTCAGTCAGTTGTGTGTCTGACTTTGGCCCAGGTTATGATCTTACGATTCATGAGTTCAAGCAACACATGCTCACTGCTGTCTGTACAGAGCCCACTTCAGATTCTCTGCCTCTCCCCTGTTTGAGCTCTCTCTCTCTCTCTCTCTCAAAAGTAAAATAAACATTAAAAAAAAAAAAAATCTTGCTGGCCATAGCTATGTAATGGCTTCTCCCCTAAACCAATCACCAACATTTAGAAATGAGATTACCATGACTGACTTAGAGGATTCATTACCTGGAGAAGGGTGAATCCTACCTTCTTGGGGCACTTTGCTTTCTGCTAAATACCTGAGCAAAAATCTGTGTTCTGTATCAAAGAAGTGTGTGTGGAAGTGGCTGTTGGCTAGGAATCGACAGGGTCTGCCATAATGGTGCATCAGAACAGCAGGCTTCTGGTCTGGGCTGATTTGTCGATTTGCTTAGTAAATAATGTTTTCGTTAGTGTTGAGTGTTGAGTGATCTTGGAGTCTGACCATTACATGCTGTGTGTTTTTGGCAAGTCATTTTCTCTCTCTCAATTTTGGCTTCCATATCTTTAACATGAAATGGCCAAAGTAGATAATTTTGAGGTCTTTCCTCATATCCCATTCATTTATCTCTTCTTTCTTTTATAACACTTTTACATTCAGAGCTATAATTTTTGCTGTCAGAGACCTTCAGGAGATGGATCGTTTTGTCAATAGACAATTTATTCCCTCTTACCTCCTGAAGCCATGCTTTTCAAAGTGGGACTCCCATACTCATGGCATATGAGGAGTAAGTCAGTGGATATGTGAAGCCATAGGATAAGCATAGGGTATCTTCCAGGATGTTATGCAAAGATTTGGGAGGAAAGCCTTTAAAAATTGTGTTTTCTGTTACATAATTGTGGACATGCTGTGGAATATGGTGCAAAATTTTCAAATTTGGACAATGGCCACATGTCTTTTGGAGTTATGTGTTTGTTCTTCTCTGTGGCTGGGGGTCTTTAGTTAGAAAACTTTTGTGTAGCAATGACTAATTAATATTTTCTGAATTCAAAAAGTGCATTAGATTATTTATATATCACTTGGGTCTGATATCTAGATTAGAGTTTTTCAATCTCAGCACAATGACAGTTTGGCCAGATGATTCCTTGTTTCAGGGACTATCTATGCAGGACATGTAGGATGTAGGATGTAGGGTGTTTAGCAGCATCTCTGTCCTCTACCCACTAGATGCCGGTTACAATCTCCTAGGTGTGACCACCAAAAAAAAATGTCCCCAGACATTGCAAAATATCCCTGGTGGGGCAAAATCAACCCAGTTGAGAATGATGTGGATGGATTAATACTTGAATTCTTACTTGCCCCTTCTTGGATTAATAGTTCTGTGGCCTTGGACAAGGTACCTAACATTTGTAAATTTCAACTTCTTTATCTGCCAAATAGGGCAAGCTCATAAGATTATTATCTGCATTAAATGAGATCACAGATATGACCTCACAGAGTCTAGCTCAATGCCTAGTCTATAATAGGCCTTCCGTGAATTTTAATTCTCTTCCCCTTCCCTTCAGCTTTCTGGGGCTATAGAACTTTCCAATTGGAAGGGATGTTAGAAGTCATCTTACTAGAATTCTTCATTTTATAAATTAAGAGACTGAGGTTCATAGAGATAATCTGTCTTTTCAACCCTAAATTTATCTTTATACTCAATTAATACAAAAGAGACATATCAAAGTGGGACTGTACAGAAGCAGATGGGTTCAAAGGCTCTCTCCTGTCAAGGCTGATTTGCAAGGTTCTTGCCCCTGTAGATTTCCTCCTGATGTATTACCTCTGAGAGAATTCTTGAAGCACTAAATCCTTTGTGTGACTCATACTGAGTTCAAATGTTTGGTTTCAGGGGCCATCACTTGTCTCTTTGGAAGCTCTTGTCCTGGGCACTTTGAATGTTAGAGAATGTTAAGCATTGAAACAAAATGTATGGAATATGAGAGTTAATGCTCTGAGCCAGCCAAAGTTTAAAAAAATTTATAGTCATCAAGAATACGTAACAGCTGTTCAAGAAACAGAACAAAAGAAAGAACCCGAAAGATTAATGGGTGGCTCCAATTTTTCTGCTTCTTCTCTGCTAAGGACAAGACTATTCTGACTAAAAAAAAAAAAAAAAAAAAAAAAAAAAAAAAAAAAAAAGACTGGGGCAACCTGATGAAAGGGACTAAAGCCCCTGAAAGGGGAGAAGTGCGGTAAGAGCTGTCCTAAAAGAGTCCATATCTCCTGGACCAAACAAATCACTGTGTAAGCTATTGGGAAATTTTCTGGTGAGACCATAGAACCAATGTTGATAATCTGAGGGACTCATAGAAAATAGGAATCATATTGGGGGATTGAGGATGGGCAAATGTCCTGATTTTTAGGAAATATAATTAATTTTTTCCCTTCTCACTTCTACCAACTATGAATTCATGAGTTTGGCACCAGTCGTAGGCAAAATTCCATAAAAGATTATTTTACTAATGGCTTATGAATGCTTACAAATTAAGCAGCAATCTCTCTAAGCCAGTAGTGTTTCAGTAAAACAGGTCATGCCAGAGTGATCTAATTTCCTTTTTTGATTAAGGCCATTAGAATGGCTGAGCAGGGATGTGGAGTGAGCACAGAATATCCAGATGACAGGAAGGCATGTCTCTTGTGTCATTGTTGGAGACAAGATGTGGAAAGATGGGCTGGATACAGATATCATGCAGTGAATGTGTAACTGTATCCGGTGGATACCAATTAATGGATGGATAGTGATAAGGAAGCAGATCCCCAGTGCCTACTGTAGGACATTGGCCCTGGGCCTGTGACAGTCCATACTTTATTAGCGTATTAACCAGATCAAACAATGAATGTGCCTTACCCTTGGCTCTTTGGGGGGATCTGTTTGGCCCATACACCTAAACAAAGGGATACATATTGGTAGCTGTGGTTTGTGCCAAGTGACCCCAAGTTCCAGGGTACAGCTAATTGAACACATTGCTTTAGGGACACATGTTCCATGGCAGTGAAAATCCTTGTAGATCTTGACCCTGACTCCCTCTCTAGTCTCAGTTTTGTTGCCCTCTTCCCCATGATCCCCATGTTTAGCCAGGCTTATAATAGCCTGCATACACTCTGTTGTTTTATGCCCTCTTCATTTTGTACATTTTCCTGTATCTGACTTGAATGCCCGTTTCTCTACTGCCTAATTCTTCACCTGCCTGACAAGCTTTTACTCATATTCAAGCTAAACCTTCCCGTCCTGTGTAAAGCCTTTCTTTTCCTTCTCACCCTTTTTTGGGCACCTATCCTAATAAATTTTTCCCCATCTGAATTTTGGTACTTGTACCCACCATTGTTCTAGGAATTATCACACTGTATTAATAACGTATTTACTTGTCTATCTCCTCTGACCTCTCTTTTCTACCCTCACGAACCACTCCCCATACAAACACTTTCAGCTCACTGAGGACAGGGGTTGGATCCTACCCAGAGCCTGGTACAAAAAAGAGGCACTCAGTGAATGAATTAATGAATAAAAAATGAATGAATGAATGGCTTATGTAAAACATATCATTCTGGCTCTGTTGCTCAGTGTCAGCCTGCTAAGAATCACAATGACATTAAATGTTTCTGTGTAGCCTGACTCCTTAGATCCAGCTTTCCAAAGGATTAAAAAAATATACTAAACAGGATTCCTTTTCCCTCTAGTCACCTGCTGTCTCAATAAGGGCTTATGGATGCACTGAATCAGCAACAAAACTCTTTACCATGGTGCATACAAACCATACTGCTACAACCTTACAGGGTCTCCAAACCAAAAGCCAAAATTTTCAACATTCCCCTCCTGTGGCAACCAAGAAGGCGCATCTATGCTACCAGCCATAGACATTTTTAGAACTGCCGTCTGCATTTTTGAAAAGGGAGTCTAGCCTTACTCATCTTATCTCTTTTCTTCTAATTGACTCAGAAAGTAAGTACAACCTTATTTAAATGCAACCAGAGCAGAGAGGCACAAAGAATAATTCAGCTTTTCTGGTACTTCAGGAAGAGTCTAATTATTACGGGAAGATCTGGGCCTTTAAAAAGGATGCTCTGCGGTATAATTAAAGAATTAAAATTCAGATAAGGGCACCAAATGCAAGTCAGCAGGCATTTATGTCTGTGCCAATTATTCAGTTCTAAATAGCTGGACCAGGCAGTGTTTGTTGCAGGTTGGCTGAGTTGCCTGACTGGAAGACTGGCATCCTGGCATGCTGCCAATGTCCCCGAGTCCATTCTGTCCCTGTGTAATGGGTGTTGGCATTTAACACCCTCCAAAATGCAAGAGATGATGTTCCACTGGGGATCCTTCATGCTCAGAGTTAGGACAGGCCTCACATACAAATTCCTGCCAAGCCAAGGGGTATAAAACCCTGGGGTTTTGAAGCAGACAGACCAGGGTGTGAATCTTCAGTGTGATCACAGAGTCTGAAGTAAACTAAGAGTTGATTAATGACCTTTAAAGGGGTATCTGGATGTATTAATAGTACATTATTTAAAGACTGTTTTGGGTTTTTTGTTTTTTGGTGTTTTTTACATCTTTTTTAATTTATTTTTAAGAGACAGAGAGAGACAGAGCACAAGTGGAGGAGGGGCAGAGAGAGAGGGAGACACAGAAGCCAAAACAGGCTCCAGGCTCCGAGGTGTCAGCACTGATCCCGACGCAGAGTTCGGACTCACGAACCGCGAGATCATGACCTGAGCTGAAGTCAGACGCTTAACCCACTGAGCCACTCAGGCACCCCGAAGACTGTTCTGTTTTGATCACAAAGTACGTGTGAAGCACTTAGAAGCTTATAATCCTTATCATATGACACTCTAGCTTGTTTGTGACACTTTCATCTGAATCTCTCATAGTACTTAATGGCTAGTGCTTATTAATAATAATGATGTTCCATGTTTAGGCAGAACTTCTTAAAAAAATGTTTACTTATTTATTTTTAAGACAGAGAGAGAGAGAGAGAGAGAGAGAGAGAGAGAGAGAGAGAGTGCGAGCAGGGTATGGGCAGAGAAAGAGAGAGAGAGGGAATCCAAGCAGGCTCTGCACTGCCAGCATAGAGCCCAATACGGGGCTCAAACTCAAAAACTGTGAGATCATGACCTGAGCCGAGATCAAGAGTCAGATGCCCAACCAACTGGGTCACTGAGGTGTCCCTTAGGCATAACTTTAAAAAGTTCTGTGCTCTCCATGTCCTTATATTGTCCTGGCTAGGAAGCTTTAGAGCTCTTGGACCCCACTTTGTAGTTGAGAGACAAGAGTTAGAGGGCTTGCTAGAGTGTGAAGTAAAGCAGAAACTTAATGTGTTTGTGGCTATTTCTGCAGAGGAAGTGTCCTGGGCAAAGCTCCCCGTGGATATCAGGATAAGGCATGCCTTTTATCTGCTATGGTCCAAGCTCCCCTCTTTCAGAGCCAAGAGGACCCTGCATCACACCCGCTGCTCTTCTTTAGTTGTCATTTGAGACCTAGGGGCCTGAAAAGACATCTGCAAGCTCTAGAGAAGGGAAGGCTGAGAGAGAGAGAGTGAGAGAAGGAAATTTGTTGAACATCTGCTTTTAGCCCCCTCAGAATAACAGAAGAGAGCATGAAGGAATCAGAGCTTTGTGGGGTCCGCTTTCAGAAAGAGAAGGGGAAGATAAAGTTAAATTTTCAGCTCTCACTGTGGTGTTAATTTTATTTGTCAGCGTGGCTGGGCCACAGTACCCTGATATTTGGTCAACTACCAGTCCAGATGTCTCTGTGAAGATAGTTTTTAGATGAGATAAACGTTTAAATCAGTGTACTCAGAATAAAGCAAATCACTCTCTGTTATGTGGGTGGACCTCTCTTAAGGATGGCCTTAAGAGAAAAAAAGACTGAGGCTCCTTGGGGAAGAGTGAGTTCAGCCAGCAGGGAGCCTTGGGACTCAAGCTGCAGCATCAACTCTTCTCTGCCGGCCTGCTCTGCACATCTCTGACTTGCCAGCCCCACAGTCACATGAGCCAATTCCTTAAAATAAATCTTTCTCTCTCTGTCTCTCTCTCTCTCTGTCTGCGCACACACACACACACACACACACACACACACACACACATACACACCCTGTTAGTTCCATTTCTCTCGAGAACCCTAATACACACACCATATATTAGAATAAATTCAAATTGATTAAACATTTAAATGTAAACAAACAGGGACACCTGGGTGGCTCAGTCAGTTAAGCGTTCCACTCCATTTCGGCTCAGGTCATCATCTCACAATTTGTGAGATTGAGACCCGCATCAGGCTCTGCACTGACAGTGAGGAGAGGGCTTGGAATTTTCTCTCTCCCTCTCTCTCTGCCCCTCCCCTGTTTGCGTGCACAGGTGCGTGCTCTCTCAAATAAATAAACTTAGAAATGGGGTGCCTGGGTGGCTCAGTCAGTTAAAGCATCTGACTTCAGCTCAGGTCATGATCTCACGGTTTGTGAGTTCAAGCCCCGCGTCGGGCTCTGTGCTGACAGCTCAGAGCCTGGAGCCTGCTTCGGATTCTGTGTCTCCCTCTCTATCTGTCCCTCCCTGACTAGCGCTCTGTCTCTCTCTGTCTCCCAAAAATAAATAAATGTAAAAAAAAATTAAAATAAATAAATAAACTTAGCTAGAAAAAATATTGGTAAATATTTTGGCAGGGGTGGGCGGGAGTGAAGAATGCACACCACAAGCAGAAACTATGAAGGGAAAGACTGACAACTTTGATTAAGAAAAGTATCTTCTGTCTGAAAGTACCATAAACATATAAAAGGGAAAGTCTTAAATAGGGGAAAATTCACGATATATGTTCAGACTAAAAGTTAATATATTTAGTACACAAAGAACTGTTACAAAGGAATAAAATAAGCTGACCACCTTAAAAGAAAAATGGACAAGGACAAGCAAGCAAGTCACAAAGAAAAATAAATGACCATAAACATGTGGAAACATTCAATATAAAACAAATGCAAATACAAAAAATATAATTTTGGCTTGGCAAATGATCAGAAACATAAAAGGATGCTCATATGCAGTGTTAGCAGTGAGGCAGCAAAAGGGGCCACTGTTGTTAAGGTATAAATTAGCACACCTGTCTCAGACTTTTAGACTCCCATGGCTGAGGTGAACATCAGATGTGCAGACATTTCTGGAAGTATGCTAAGCCCTGTAATATATATAATAGCATACAATTGAAAACACCTAAATGTCCATCAATATGGTATTAGTTAAGGGGTGCCTGGGCGGCTCAGTCGGTTACCTGTCTGACTCTTGGTTTTGGCTCAGGTCATGATCTTACGGTTTGTGAGTTTGAGCCCTGCATTGGGCTCTGTGCTGACAGAGCGGAGCCTGCTTGGGATTCTTTCTCTCTGCCCCTCTCCTGCTCCTGTACTCTCTCTCTCTCTTTCAAAATAAATAAACTTTAAAAATATGGTATTAGTTAAATAAGTTATGGTAAATCCATACAATGAAAATGAACTTGTGAATTATATTTATCTCCGCAGAAGGCTATTATTTATTAAGTAAAAAGGGCTTAACAAAATTGTACACAGTATAAATCCCATTTTTGCATGGGTAAGTCAACATTCTTGAATAGAAGAAAGACTGGAAGGAAATACACCAAAATGTTAATAATAGTGGGCAGAGGGATTATGGGTGACTTAAATTTCCATTTGAGTATGTATGTGGTGGGGGATGGGGAATGTTTTTTCTACTATAACTCTATATTACTTGTGTAATAAGAAAAGAGGTTATTATTATTTTTTAATTTTTATTTGCTTTTTACAGTTCAGTATGTATTAGGTAGAGGAGGTGGCAAGGTGAGGGTGGGGCCAGTAAAATTAGTAGCCAAAAATCAGGGGCCGTGATTTCCAGAACTTAGAAGAGTTCAGAAACCTCTGTCCTGGTCTCACATTTATTATGTTTGCCATTCTTTTGATTCCCTGACTTGATTTGCAGTATACTTGTGAAAAATGGGTTTTATTTTGGGGAAGCATTGAATGGGAGAAGCAGAGAAGACTGCATCAGGTTCCATGACCCATCTGACAGGGATGAGAGTGGGAGGCAGCCCCAGAGAGGGGGCACATGGCCTGTAAAGAGACTAGAAAGCAGATAATCCCTGTGACCACAAAAAGGATATAGGGGTATCAGCCAAATTGGAGTGGAATGAGCACCCTGGAGGAAGAAACAGGAGAAGTCTACCTATCAGGAGCTGGGGAGTTTGGGGGCAGACACCTATGGGCTAAGCCCGCTGCAAATTCTTGTTGGCCTCAGAGCAAGAGGCCCATATACATACCTCCAGATGTACACTAAAGTTTGAAAACCATTATCTACTCTACTCCTAAAAATTCATCAGCCCCTGCATGCACTTCATAAGAAGAAAATTCAAAGATTCTTTTCTGGAGAAAGGCTTGAGCACATCAACACCCCCTGTGAAGAAAGCTAGCTTGCCCAACAGTCAAGCCCAGCATTTAACAAGCTCTAGCCATGCAAACACAGTTTGCATCAGCTTTTTAGCTCCCCATCATTAGCCATGAGTGGACAACCAAGTATCACAAAATATTTAAGGAAAGCCTCCAAAATTGAACAGAGAGACCAAACCAAGGAGAAGGGGAAAAAGACACTAGGTGGGGCAATACCTATAAAGTTTGGAATTAAAATTCTCAAAGAGAAAAGAGAAGATAGGGCACCTGGGTGTCTCAGTTGTTAAGCATGTGCCTTTGGCTCAGGTCATGATTTCACGGCTAGTGAGTTTGAGTCCCACATCAGTGACTGGTGTCCCGCTTCAGGAAAAAACGAGCCCCGCTTCTGGTGAGCCCTTCTTCTCTCTCTCTGCTCCTTGCTCACTTGTGCCCTCTCTCCCTCTCTCAAAAAAAAAAAAAAAAAAAAAAAGAGAAGATCTTGCATCCCTTAAACAAGAGCACAGTGCTATGTTTAAAAAAGAAATACAATCAGAGAACAAAACAGAACACATATAAATTTTTTAAAAATATATGGTAACTGAAAGTTTGAAGGGTTGTCATAACTACCCATTCATTCAGTGATTCCCTGGAAGGACTCAAGATTCAGAGGCAGTTGTAATCAAGGCTATTATTTATTACAGCAAAGGGATACACAGCAGGATCAGCAACGGAGACACATCAGGCAGAGTATGCAGGAGTCTAGTGTAGGCTTCCAACGTTTTCCTCTGGGTAGTGTGGGGTTTCCACACACTTTGTGAAGGCTTTGGCCTTCAGCAGTGAAATACAGGATTTTCTGCAGTGTTTTTGCCCATATAACCCTCTTCAGACTCTGAGTCCAGGATTTTTACTTTTATTGCTAGTTATTTAAGTGCTCTTTGCCTGTGCAACCAGCCATAATTAGTGAAGTTCCAAAGTCTCAGAAGGAAAGCAAGTGTTCACCCTAAATCACATTGTTTGTACAAAGAATCTAGGCAGTCTGGTAGAACTGAATTCAGTGCCCCAGGCACACAAAACAACCTTATCATTTAGTAGCATGGAATACATACCAGAGGCCTTTCCAGGAGCCTCCTTGAAACCTCCTAGAGATAGCAACATAAAGGCCTGCTACGGTTAACATAGCAGTCTTTCCTGCAGGTTGAAATTAAAATTCAATAGAAAATATTAAAGATAACATTGAAAAGAATATCTTTTGAGAAGAGGATGGAAAAGAAGTTAAAGAAATGGAAAAATGAATAATGATAAAATTAGGAAATCAGTCCTAGATGTCTGACGTCTAGAATGAACAAACAGAGAAAATTAATGGGAAGAAAACATAGAAGACATAAAAGAAGAAAATTTTCTGGAACTGAAGAATAAGAGTTTCCAGATTGAAAGAATCCATTAACAACACAACCTGGTAGAGACCCAGGAAGAAGAGATTGTGAGTGAGTACTAACTCCCTTTGTGTCTGTGACCTCCAGCTGTTCAAAGCTGACATGTTGCCCTTTAACAATTCATTAATATTTTAGTTGATTTTTTTTCAACTATATGGTGACCACCTTTTCATTCTCTGCAAAAGCAAATTATGTGTCTGATTTCTCTTTGGGGGATTTTATTTGGAATTTATGTTGCTCAATTACCTTCTGACCTGAACTCTTTGATACACTAAAAAAAAATGTCATTTTTTTAAAGATCATATGGCTTCTTAAAAAGGGTAAGAACGTCTTTTTTTTTTAAAATAGCTTTCTACATTCTAAGAGGAAATGGATGTTGCATACAGGTTTAGTACCAATCCCTACTGCTATGCCTAGCATTTTCAAGTCCTCAGGCTTTTTTGGGGAAAATGGTATTAGAAAAATCAGTTCATATGTTATCAATACCTCCTTCTCTAGTAACTTTGCAACTTCCCCTTGTTTGCTATGTCACCGAGGAAAAAGCATCTCTGTTTGCTTTTTATTTCCCCCAAATTCAGTTGTTTCTTTCAGTCTTGTTTTTTTTCCCAATGTCTTTATTCTTGTGGGGGTTTTTAAAAAGCATTTTTATTCTTTTAGTATCAATTTATGTGGGTTTAGGGAGGGAGAAAAGGTAAATATACATTTTAATTCTGTTATGTTTATACTGGATTGTTGAATGTAACATTTTGCAAAGGCTGGGCCATGAGGTGACCTTAGTTTTATGTTAATTACATGGGAATTATTTATTTTTTTAAGAAATGATTTTCAAACACTGGTATCTTAATTTTTAATAACCAACCTCTATAACTAAGTATACTGGGACACCATTGTTGAGGATTGTTGGGCTCAGAAGTTTTTGCTAAACTTTCCATTTTACTTTCCTATGTGACTTTCTTTCTTTCTTTCTTTCTTTCTTTCTTTCTTTCTTTCTTTCTTTCATTCTTTTGTTCTTTCTTTTTTTAGCTTGAATTATTGAGGAAGTTCTCTTAGCTCTTTACTTGGCTTTATAAGTTCTTTATTTTCTGCTTAACCATCAATATATAAGTTGTTCATGGGATGTAATTGAGCTTCTTTCTGTTCAGCACCATGTGGGGACTAGTGACACTCCTCTGACAAAGGTTTGAAGACCAGAACCTCAGGGTTCTTTTGTGAAGACTTCATACAGGAGGGTGTCAGTTGGGGTGTGGGTGGGCATGTTTTCCTCTTCTCTTAGGGACCTGAGATTTCTTGCCTTGTCTTGGAATTCAAGTGGTCTTACAGTTCGTTATTAAAGAGGAGTAACTCAAATGTTTCCTATTTAAGGGGTGCCTGGGTGGCTCAGTTGGTTAAGCATCTTGATTTTGGCTCAGGTCATGATCTCACAGTTCAGTTCATGAGTTTGAGCCCCGTATCAGGCTCTGGGCTGACAGTTTGGAGCCTGCTTGGGATTCTGTCTCCCTCTGTCTCTGCCCCTCTCCCGCTCACTCTCTCTCTCTCTCTCTCAAAAAATAAGATATTTCCTGTTTAAGACATATTCCAGCAGTCTGGGGATCAAGCAAATCTTCATAAGTCAGTCATATTTTACATTATTAAGATTTATTAAGATACAGTGGATTTCAGTGAATCTCTCTGTTACAAAATACAAATTATTTTTTATTGTGGAAAATACACATAATGTAAAATTAACGCCAGTCAGAGTGGCCAAAATGAACAAATCAGGAGACTATAGATGCTGGAGAGGATGTGGAGAAACGGGAGCCCTCTTGCACTGTTGGTGGGAATGCAAATTGGTGCAGCCGCTCTGGAAAGCAGTGTGGAGGTTCCTCAGAAAATTAAAAATAGACCTACCCTATGACCCAGCAATAGCACTGCTAGGAATTTATCCAAGGGATACAGGAGTACTGATGCATAGGGGCACTTGTACCCCAATGTTCATAGCAGCACTCTCAACAATAGCCCAATTATGGAAAGAGCCTAAATGTCCATCAACTGATGAATGGATAAAGAAATTGTGGTATATATACACAATGGAGTACTATGTGGCAATGAGAAAAAATGAAATATGGCCCTTTGTAGCAACGTGGATGGAACTGGAGAGTGTAATGCTAAGTGAAATAAGCCATACAGAGAAAGACAGATACCATATGGTTTCACTCTTATGTGGATCCTGAGAAACTTAACAGGAATCCATGGGGGAGGGGAAGGAAAAAAAAAAAAAAGAGGTTAGAGTGGGAGAGAGCCAAAGCATAAGAGACTGTTAAAAACTGAGAACAAACTGAGGGTTGATGGGGGGTGGGAGGGAGGGGAGGGTGGGTGATGGGTATTGAGGAGGGCACCTTTTGGGATGAGCACTGGGTGTTGTATGGAAACCAATTTGTCAATAAATTTCATAAAAAAAAAAAAATTAAAATGAAGTTTTTTTTTTTTTTTAATTTTTTTTTCAACGTTTTTTATTTATTTTTGGGACAGAGAGAGACAGAGCATGAACAGGGGAGGGGCAGAGAGAGAGGGAAGACACAGAATCAGAAACAGGCTCCAGGCTCCGAGCCATCAGCCCAGAGCCTGACGCGGGGCTCGAACTGACGGACCGAGAGATCGTGACCTGGCTGAAGTCGGACGCTTAACCGACTGCGCCACCCAGGCGCCCCTAAAATGAAGTATTTTTTAACATGAAAAATATATACAACCTTTGTAGACTTCCTTCCCTTCTCTGGGCTTTTATTTCTTCAATTATAAAAAGAGGTCTGGGACTAAATCATTAGGTTCCATTTGGGGTATTTTTAGCAACTTTAATGAGATATAATTCATATAGTATATAAGTTACCATCTTACATTGTAAAATTTTAGGTTTTTAGGATATTGCATTATTAATTTCTTTAAATTGTGATAAAATGTATGTAACATAATTTATCATTTTAGCCATTTGTAATCATCTAAGTATATAATCCAGTGGCATTAATTGCATTCAGAATGTTGTGTGACCATCACAGATATTTACAAAACTTTTCATTATCTTCAACCATAACTCTATAATCATTAAGGGATCCATTTAGCTTTAACATACTAGCAATTATTCTAATTTTTAAATTTTTTTGCAACCTCTATGCCCAATGTGGGTCTTGAACTTATGACCCTGAGATCAAGAGTCACATTCTCTACCAACTGAGCCAGCCAGGCACACTGCTATTATTCTATTTTAGATAAAACTCTTCAAAGACCCTCAAACCCAAACTGGAAAAAGACTAATTTTAATTCCCAATCCCAGTGTTATTAGGTCTGTTATGTGCTATTACACATTTATATACACTCTGAGTGTTGTTCTCAGTCCCATGATGGGCATGTTAACAGCTCTAAAGAAAGTCAGAGCAAAAAGGGGGAATGAATTGGGGTTTTAGTTGGATCTTGTAATGATGAGCCACTAGAGAGCCTTCATACTCCCATCAGCAGCTTTCAGTTAACTTTCACGTTAAGCCAGATGTCTTTCAAAAATTATCCTACCAGTTGGTGAATTTTAGAGCTTTTAGAGGCTGTATTCATGCATTCTCTTCAGAAAGTGACTGAAAAGCTGTTACTGACACCCACTGCTGAGATGTCCCTGGATGTTCCTTCAGGATTTATGAATTGTTCATGGCACAGGAACCAACTGATATCTACTTCCTGGTCCTGAGGATTTCAGCTATTCTTCCACATTGGAATATATTCTTTGAGTTGTTGCTGGATTAGTATTTCCATGAGATCAGAGAGAAATAAAACCAGGAAGGTTGCATCTGTTTGTACATAATCACAGAAATTTAACTTGCTGTCCTTGGAGTTGCCATCTCTTTCCTTCCTTGTTCTTTCTATGGTCCTCTGGGGACACTGCTCCATTATTATCCAGAGTTTGCACTAGTGAGTAGAAGACTCAGGTGCCCTACTATAACATTAGGCCCCTTCTTAGGCAGTACATTTTCTACTACTGGGTATTTAAGCAGGGGTTGGATCATTCTATATCAGAAATGTGCAGGATTGTTCAGGAATGCACTAGGGGATTGAGAAGGATGACACAGTAAGGTTCTTCAAGTTCTGAATATCTGTGACATTGTGGGCAACATTGCATAGTGGTAAGGAATTTTTACTTAATCATACATTTTTTTTAAATGTTTATTTATTTTTGAGAGAGAGAGAGAGAGAGAGAGACAGACAGACAGAGTGCATGCAGGGGAGGAGCAGAGAGAGAGGGAAACACAGAATCTGAAGCAGGCTCCAGGCTCTGAGCTGTCGGCACAGAGCCCGACATGGGGCCCAAACCCACAAAGGTGACATCATGACCTGAGCTGAAGTTGGACGCTCAGCTGACTGAGCCACCCAGGTGCCACTATTTAATCTATATTAATACTCAGTATCTTCACCAGTAAAATAAGTATAATTATAGGATTAAAAAACTAATGCTTGGAAATGCTTAGAACAAATGTTTAGGAGTTTCACACATACTTGGTAAATGTTAAGAATTGTAGGGGCGCCTGGGTGGCGCAGTCGGTTAAGCGTCCGACTTCAGCCAGGTCACGATCTCGCGGTCCGTGAGTTCGAGCCCCGCGTCAGGCTCTGGGCTGATGGCTCGGAGCCTGGAGCCTGTTTCTGATTCTGTGTCTCCCTCTCTCTCTGCCCCTCCCCCGTTCATGCTCTGTCTCTCTCTGTCCCAAAAATAAATAAACGTTGAAAAAAAAAATTAAAAAAAAAAAAAAAAGAATTGTCATGATTTTTATAAAAATAGTAACAGCCACAATTTTTGCAAAATGAATGGAAAGTTCTGTGCTAAACAGAACCAACCCTGCTTCCCAATATCTGTTTGACTTTAGGCAAATCACTCAACATGTCCGGGCCTTATTTCCTAATCACAGATATTTAGATGCCCTTTCTTTCTTTAAGATTCTTAAAGGGTCTTTTTTCTTTCTCTCTTGTAATCAAAAGACTCTTTAAGATGACTTCTATGGGATGGTAGTTGCTTAGAAATAAATTTTGAGATATTAATCTTATGCTGTCTTGATCTGCAACCTTGGACTGCTTTTTGATAATTCTGTGGCTAGGTGTGTGTAACAAAATTGGAAATAACCACCTATGCCTTCTCCTTACCAGCAAGGGATGGTTTGAGGTGCAATGAAATAAATTTATTAAAGCAATTTGATTTTTGCTGAAATAAAATGGCCTCTGCTAAATGTAAGGTCATATTATTTTTATGAGCTAGAGAATCATGTGGGAACTTAAAATTGACAAGGTTAAATTGTCTCCCTTTTTCTGTGAAAGTTGAGATCTTTGAACATGCTTAAGTTGGGAGGCTAATTTTTGATTTATCAGGAAGAGAGTAGTGGGCCACTGACGATCTATTACCTTTTGATTGTTACTGCCATTAAACATCAGTTTTCCTGCCTCTGCATAGGACTTTTTAGAGTGCATATATTGCTTTTCTGGACACGTTATGATTTCTACTCTTATAAAATCGAGCTTCCCAGTCCTCTTTCTTAGGTTATCCCTTTTGAGTTTCTTAATCAGCTGGAAAACTGGGAGTGCTAAAGATGGAGGTGGTGGAGGGTATGGATCTCACTCCTCTATCATATAGTGACTTGATGGAGAGCAAGCAGAGGGAGTTATAGAAGCCTTGTAGAAGTAACTGGAGGGTTTCCCCTGGGATCTGCATAGGGAATTTGAGTCTGCTGGTATTCAAGGAGGGTTGGGCTTGTACCAGATGAGAGGAGGGAGAGGAGCATAGGCAGATAGTGAAAAAAAGAGAAGAGCTAGGAAAGTCTGTTAAGAGAGGCTCAAATTTCCAACTGTGCCTGGGGGCTCTGGTTTTTCTACCCCGTTCCCTGAGCGTCTCCCTCTCCCATAATTCCCAAACCATTTTTCTAGTCTCCCTAGAGTCCCAGTCCTTGATGTCCACCTGCGCTTGGTTGTCCCATAGTTACCTCATACTTATGATGTCCCGAATTAGACTCAAGTCCTTTCTCTATCCCAAGCTGTTCTTCCTTTTATATTTTACTCGTAGCTCAATCAGCCACCCAAATATGCAACCTAGAGAATCTGTAGCCATCTTCAACATTTCCTTCTCAGTGACTCAGTAGACATTTACTTAGCATTTATTATGTACCACTGCTAGATACTGGGCCATAGTAGGAGAGACAAAGATGATTAAGATATGGCTTTGAATATAAGCAGCTCAGTTCAGCAAAAGAAGCAGACAGGCAACCACAATAGAGGCAGATACAAATTTCTTTTGTTCTGTCTCTTAAGTGATTCTGAAATCTATTTCCCCTCTTCATTCCTACTGCCAGTGCTTAAATTCAGACCTTTTATTTGGCCAAATTACTGCAATTATCTGGTGTAGTTCCTTTTTTCCACTCCTATTCTGGAAATACCCTACTTTTAGAGTAATTATTTCAAAGACACAATCTGCCTCAACAGAGATACTGTACCAGTTTCCCAGCATTCCACATGTCACCATACTACCCCACACCCAGTTTTAGTCATTAGAGATTTTGTGGCCTTGAGAATATAATTTCTCTGCTTAGAATTTCCTTCTCTATATAGTGAATTCCTATGTAGTCTCAAAGAGGCAGTTTAATGTCCCTTCCTCGATGAGGCCTTTCTCAAATACTTAGGCAGGGTTTAGTGCTCTCAGAGAACTCTTCAAACCTCCATTTATACCATCCACCATGCTGCATTTTTCTTTTCTTTTCTTTTCTTTTCTTTTCTTTTCTTTTCTTTTCTTTTCTTTTCTTTTCTTTTTTTTTTAAAGTGTTCCCTCATTGGCCTGTAACTTCATTAAAGAATTTATCTTCCTCCTATTTAAATTTCTAGCAGCCAATTAGTGATTGGAATAGAGTAAGTATTCAAATATGTTAGAAAAATGATTGGCTATCCATTAAGCATGGGTGTGAGCCAACAATTGTTCTATGCTAAGATTTAGGACCAGAAAATGCTAACTTCCTGGGCATTGGGTTCTGGAGTTGGCTTGTAGTGGGGATAGAGCCACCATTACTCTGAGTTCCCATTTGCCCTCTCACAAATGGAGAGAGCCCAGTTTTCAACAGGAAAGGAAATGGCCATGCTCTGCAAAAAGGCTGGTGTCTCTTATGTGGATCCTGAGAAACTTAACAGAAGACCATCGGGGAGGGGAAGGGGTAAAAAAAAAAAAAAGGTTAGAGAGGGAGGGAGCCAAAACATAAGAGACTCTTAAAAACTGAGAACAAACTGAGAGTTGATGGGAAGTGGGAGGGAGGGGGGTGTGATGGGTATCGAGGAGGGTACCTGTTGGGATGAGCACTGGGTGTTGTATGGAAACCAATTTGACAATAAATTTCATATAAAAAAAAAAGGCTGGTGTCATATATATGTCATTTAATGTAATCCCAACAGACCTTTGAGGGAGACATTCTTATTCTCGTTCTACAGGAAACAGTAGCTCATGGAGTGAAGGAACTTCCCTAAGACCTTATAGCAACTAAGGGTTGAGCTCGATTTTGAACCCAGGCCTAGCTGTCACTGAAGCTGCATTGTTCACACTGTTCTACACTGCTACAAGTTATAAGTCACGATTTGAGTACTTGGTAAATGTTACTACATTTTAGGAGTAATAAGTTTATCATGTAATGTCACTGGTAAGCATTGGCAGTTATTTGGTGAGTTATTATTCTACAGAGTATTGACCTAGAAAATTTAAGATTTCTGAATTTGGTTGTCTAAATTACACACAAAGTCATTTGAGCTCATGCTGTAGGTTGCAAGCACCAATTTAGGATTATAAAGAATTAAGGTGGTGGAGTAATGCCTCATTTGCCTCATTTATGGACCCTGGTTGCATTCTTCCACCATCAGATAGAGCATCAGTGATCATTTCATGAGGTTAAACAATGTAGACAAATCATTATTATTAATTAGGAAATTATGGTTGACAATGAGGGCTGTGAATGGCGAATGTAGTGTCAAACTCTCAGGATGCTAGAATCAGCAAAACCTTAGGGATCACCTAGTCCAAGCCTTTCATTTTACAAAATGAGGCTGAGAGAGAGGCAGGTACCCATCCCAGGTCAAGTAGCTACTTAATGCCAGAGCCAGAATGAAAGAAACCAGGCCTTAATCCTTAGGATAATGCTCATTTTACCCAGCCTCCATGTATAAATCTGAAGGTAGTTCATGGCCAATCTGGACATATCAGTACAAAAGTGCACTTGTTTTCTCTAAGCAAATTCACTTGTTTATTGTCATGGTTCTTCTTTTCCTTATGCTTTGATAATTTCATCTACAGATGTGAATGACTAATGGTTTTTATCCTCCAATCTATGTAGAGACACAATTCCGTTGTATTAATGTACCAGACTTATTTACCTACTCACCTATTGATTGACCTGCAAGTTGTATTTAATTTTTCAAATCATTAGTAGTGCATATGGTGAAATTTTTAAAGGTTCAAATTTTAAAACTTTTACCTGACAATTGATTCATTAGATGTTTATCCAGCATCCGTTCTGTGCCTAGTACTGTGCTTTTTTCTTTTCTTTTTTTTTATATCACCAGTGAGAAGAATAGACCCTGCTTATCAGCTCACAAGATAAAAATGGGAATTTTCTATTAAATGCCCAGCCTGTCATAACCTTCATCATGAGAACTATAATTATAGGAGAGCCTGCTCTGTGCAGCTACTGTGCCTGACATTTCACAAGCATTTACCTATAGATAGGTAACTAATATTCTCATTGTACGGATGAAGAGAACCAAATCCTCGAGAAGTTAACAATGCAAGGACACATAACGAATAAGCAGCAGAATTGAGTTAATTCATGTAGTCAACAAATTGTGTGATTGTTTTTTCCATGAAGACCTACTAAGTGCCAGGTATTATTCTAGAGTTACACTGGAAAGTAATACAATACAATACAATACAATACAATACAATACAATACAATACAGTATGGGTCTCACTCTCTGGATGACAGACAATAAAAAGTAAACAAAGGTAGAAATCCATAATTACAAATTGTGACAAGTGCTATGAAGGAAATGATTGGCTGCCATGGAAGAGAATTGGGGGCAGGGGCAGGAGGAGAGCTGCTTAGATCAGGTGATCAGAAACACCTTTCAAAGGAGCTGACATTTAGCTGAAACCCATGAAAAGAGAAGGCAGAGTTCTTCCAGCAGAGGCCACAGCTGGTTTGGTTTAAAGGCTCTCCTAGTGGGAAAACCTTGGCAGACTTGCGGAAGCAGAAAAACGCCAGTGTGGCTGCCGGGAAGCTGGTGAGGTCAGGGTGGCCCAGGATGGTGTAGAGCGACCGCAGCTCTGACCCTGCAGGATTTCCTAGACCACGGACAGGAATCTGCATTTTATTTGCCATGGAATGGGACAGTCATCAAACATTTAAGCAGGGGGTGAAATAGTCTTATTTATGTTTTTAAATAATTGCTTTGGCTTTTCTGTGATGAAAAGATTAGAGAAAGGAATGGGAGCATTGAGACAAGTAAAGAGGACATAGCAATGATTCAAGTGAGGTGATTTTTCACTCTTGGGCAGGAGGGAAGGAAGGAAGAAGATCTACCTATTTCTTGGTGGTATAAATGACAGGGTTGTGTAATTCTAGGATCTGCTCTTTCCTGTGCCACAGAAACTGCACCTGTCTGGCTGGGAATGGGGAGATTTTTTTTTTTCCAAATTTTTATTTAAATTCTCGTTAGTTGACATGTAGTGTAACATTGGTTTCAGGAGTAGAACTTAGTGATGAATCACATATAACACCCAGTGCTCATCACAAGTGCCCTCCTTAATGCCCATTACCTATTTAGTCCATTTCCCCCTCCCCCACCACCTCCCTCCATCAACCCTTAGTTTGTTTTCTATTGTTAAGAGTCTCTTCTGGTTTGCCTCCCTCTCTCTCTCTTTTTCCCCCTTCCTATATGTTCATCTGTTTTGTTTCCTAAATCCCACATATGAGTGAAATCATACAGTATTTATCTTTCTCTGACTTATTTCACTTAGCATAATACACTCTAGCTCCATCCACGTTGTTGCAAATGGCAAGATTTCATTTTTTTTTGATGGTTGAGCAATATTCCATTGTATCTATATCTCTACATTTATATATACCACATCTTCTTTATCCATGCATCAGTTGATGGGCACTTGGGCTCTGTCCATAGTTTGGCTATGCTATAAACATTGAGGTGTATGCACCCCTTCGAATCTGTATTTTTGTATCCTTTGGGTAAATACTTAGTAGTGCAATTGTTGGATTGTAGGGTAGTTCAATTTTTAATTTTTGAGGAATCTCCATACTGTTTTTTAGAGTGGCTGCACCAGTTTGCATTCCCACCAACAGTGCAGGAAGGTTCCCCTTTCTCCACATCCTCGCCAATACTTGCTGTTTCCTGTGTTGTTAATTTTTGCCAGGGAATGGGAAGATTTTATGCAAGATTCTTATTTCTGGAATCTTTTATTTTAATTTATTCATTCATTCATGGAGTCTTTTAAATCCTTTATATTGGCTTCTGCAAGTTGAAAATTCTTCTCTTTCAAAAGACTTGAAAGTTTCTTTGTCTTCAGTTACTCCACCCACATTTATGATGTACTGGTGAAACATTCTGCAGAGGGCTATTGCTCACGCTGACTCCTTACTTCATGCATTTTGCAAATGCACAGCTTGGTGAATGTGACTTCCTGCTGTTTGTGGCTTACAATGCTACAAGGGATGACTTTCCATGAGGCAAAACCCGATAATGGTCTATTATTCTAAGTTACAAAGAATTGGGTGGCAAAAGGGGTTGAGAAGGAAACGCTAAATGCTTTGAATGAATTATTGGATTTATAGAGCCTAAAGTGACATTTCCCCCCATCTTTTCATATTTTAAATAGGTTTCTTTTATTATTTTTCCTTTTCTCAAAAACAATGAATATTGCAAGTGAAAAATTGCAAAGAACAAAATCCACAATTCCACTTACCCAGGGAAATCCACTGAAATGCTTTGGTGTACATGCAGTTACCTTTTAAACAATAAATTTGTTTTATTTTTACTAATATTAAATATCAGTCATGCTCATTATAGACAGTTTGGAGAATATAGAGAATTACAAAGAAGTAGGTAAATTACCAAGGACAGATGTTGGTCACATTTTAATGTGTTTTCAAGTCCTTTTTAGTGCACATTGTATATAATTGCTCTATCATCTGTTAATTTTTCTACTTAATATCATTACCTAATAATTTTTCTGTTACTACAATCTCTTTACATTTAATCACTACATAAAACTGCAATCTGGAGGTGCCTGGGTGACTCAGTAGGACTGGGTGATTCTTGATCTTGGCTAAGGTCATGATCTCACGGTTCGTGGGATCAAACCCCACGTTGGGCTCTGTGCTGACAGTGGAGAGCCTGCTTGGGATTCTCTCTCTGCCCCTCTCCTGCTTGCGTGCTCTCTCTCAAAATAAAGAAATAAACTTAAGAAAACAAAAAACCAAAAAAGACTGCAATCTGTATTTGCTACCATGTGCGTTGAATTCCTCATTGTAAAACAATAAATGCCTCAGATAAAAACAATACCAACCTCACTATTATTATTATATGCCTCTAATGCTCTTTCTGTATAGATTATTTCCATTCCTTTTAGAGCTATTTTCCACAAGTGGACCTACTAGGTCAGGTGGGCATAATGTTTAAGCAATTTGACATTGTGTTTGCAAGTGTCACCACTGGATATGTTGGATGTATTGAAATTTGGATTGTGTTAGGAGGGGCTGCTTTGTTTGCAATTGCCACGAGTAGGAGGGTAGTGTCACAGTAGATGACCCACAGGGTCAATAATCTGTATTAAGAACATACTGATTCTCAATTGCAACATAAAGGAGAGGGAGGATTGTAGCAGGATCACCTAGGGAGCTTTTAAAATGTAATCTTCTCTTCCCTCTCCTCTCCTTAGGTCCCTGCCACGGTAGCCTGGGGCATGCCTTTCCTTCTGAAAAATCTCACCATCTTCTCCCTTGCAAATCACTGATGAAATAACCACTTCACAGATAGAAGTGTATGATTTCCCTCAGATGTGTTGGACAGGGGGAGATTTTGAGAAGCAATCAGTGGTTTAGGTGATGGCAAATAGTGGTTAGGACTCAGAGTCTGAAGCAAAAGAGATTTGCATCTGTCAACTTCAAGAGTCTGCTTGGTGCATCCCGGCAGCTGCCTGTAGTGGTCCACAGCTCTGTTCTGGGCCACACTTCAGATGCCCCGGGAGACTATCTGCTGAATTTAAAGTTTGTGATACTTAAGGTTTCTGTGGAGCCAGTGAATCTTTCCATCAGCTCTGAGATCGATTTTCGGGGCCTGGGCTGCACCCTTTTAATTTCTCTACCCCTAGCCTGGTGGACGCAGCCTGGCTGCTGTTTTCATACCAAAACTACCATTCCTCATCTGTCTCCTCTTCCTCACCCAGCCTGACTATTGCTGGTACACAGCTTTCCTGTTGTCCCTTTCCACGTTGTTGAAGTGGAGCTAAGCTCACCCTGGCCCCAGGTTCTGGCCACTCAGACTATTCCGTCTCCTTGGCCAGAACGATTGGTTCAGAGGCAGGCACGTGGCCCAACCTGGAGCTTTTTTTTTGGAGTGACGGGAAGAGACAAAAGACTCTTCCTGTGAGGTGCAAGCTGCATGGCTGATATTAGCACCAGCTGCTGGAAGCCATCGAGAAACTTTCTGCTGTGGGAGAGAATGTGTACAAAGAGAAACAGAGCTGAGAGGTGGAAGAGATGGGGAGCTCAAGCACATTCTTTAAACCCCTGGATTCAGTTATAGAAGCTGCAGCCTTCTTTTTCATCCTCCCTATATAGCTGTTGTTGTTGCTTATTTGTTTGTTTGCTTGCGGTCAAAAGCAATGGTTCCTCCAAGGAGGACCCATGGCCAAAGAAATCTCAGCATTATTTTACTTCTTCCCCCCAAAATTTTTTTAGTTGCGATACAACTGACATATAACATTATATTAGTTTCTGGTATATAACATAATGATTCAATATTTGTATACATTGCAAAATGATCACCACAATAAGCCCAGTTAACGTCTGTCATCATATGTAGTTACACAGTTTTTCCTTGTGATGAGAACTTTTAAGATCTACTCTCAATTTTCAAATGTGCAGTACAATATTATTAACTAGAGTCACCATGACTTATTTATTTTATAAATGGAAGTTTGTACTTTTGACCCCCTTCACCCATTTTTGCCTACTTCCCAGCTCTTGCCTCTGGCAACCACCAATCTATTTTATGTATCTATGAGCTTGTTTTTTGTAGGGGAGTGGTGGTGTGGATTTTACCTTTAAATGAGATTATACAGTATTTGTCTTTCTCTGACATTTCAGTTAGCATAATCCCTCAAGGTCCATCCGTGTTGTAGCAAATGGCAAGGTTTTGTTCTTTTTTTTTGTGGCTGAATAGTATCCAATTGTATATATCCTTCCACATTTTCCTTATTCATTCATTCATCAGTGGACAGTTTGGTTGTTTCCATATTGTGGTATTGTAAGTAATGCTGCAGTAAATATGAGGGTGCATATATCTTTTTGAGTTAGTCTTTTTGTTTTCTTCAGATAAATAGCCAGAAGTGGAATTTCTGGATCATATGATAGTTCTATTTTTAATTTTTTGAGGAACCTCCATACTGTTTTCCATAGTGGTTGCATCAATTTACATTTCCACCAACAGTGCATAGGGGTTCCCTTTTCTCTACATCCTTTTTAATTTTTTTATTTCAAAAAATTATAAAAACATTTTTCATGTTTACTTATTTTTGAGAAAGAGAGAGAGAGAGAGAGAGAGGGAGAGAGATAATGTGAGCAGGAGGGGCAGAGAGAGAGGGAGACTCAGAATCTGAAGCAGGCTCCATCCAGGCTCTGAGCTGTCAGCACAGAGCCCACGCAGTGCTCCAGCCACAAACTGTGAGATCGTGACCTGGGCCAAAGGCAGACATTTAACTGACTGAGCTACCTAGGTGCCCTTCTACATCCTTTTATAAAAAAATGTTTGTTTATTTTGAGAGAGAGAGAGAGAGAGATAGAGGGAGAAACCCAAGCAGGCTCTGTGCTGTGATCACAGAGCCTGATGCAGATTTCCATCCTACAAACTGTGACATCGTGACGTGAGCCACAATCAAGAGTGGAATGCTTAACTGGCTCAACCACCCAGGTGCCTCTCTCTACATCCTTGATAGCACTTTGTTATTTCTTGTCATTTAGATAATTGCTATTCTAACAGGTATGAAGTATATTTCATGGAGGTTTTGATGTACATTTCCTTGATGATTAGTGATGTGTTCAGCAACTTTTCATGTACCACATGTCAATATTATTTTATTTCTTGAAGTAAATTACTTTTGCATATAATTCCTTGAAAATATGGACACAGGTAGTTGGAAAATTGTGTTTGCCAAATATTTGGATATTAAGTATTAAATAAATGAATTAATGAGTCAATGGCATAGTATCCTTAAGTAATTTAGTTTTAGAGCCTGACTTTTAAATATCTGATTATTAACCAAAAATCTACAGTGGAGGTTGATCCATGATATTTAATAAAATTGCCTGGCTGTTAAGGGTTCTAGACAGAATCAGGTTTAGGTGAATTGAAATATGAGTGGTTCTGAGACCTTGGTGCATGTTCATATCATCTAAAGGAGTAGCTGTACTATAGATCCATGAATCTGGGGGGTGGGAGACAGAACTTCTCACAAAGCTCATTTGATTTCAGTATGTAGCAAGGTTTGGAACCCTACAATACCCTGTGTTTTGTTCTTAAACTTCTAAGAACCTTTGTGACATCAACCCAAAGTGTGAGACTCAGTTGCAGTCTGAGTAATACCCTGATCTGGAGACAGCTGGGTTTTCCCATGCCTTACACGTAGACAGACATGAAAACATTTTGTTACTTATAAGCATTATCATCTCCAGTGTCTCAGGTGTCCTCCCAACAGTGTTATATTATCCCTATATTTCCCCAAAGAAACAAACACTTGGAGAGGGGAAATCACTTGTTTGAGATCATCCTGGCACTAAATATCAGCTTTAACCCAGTTCTTTCACTCCAAATTATGTTATTCCACACTGTGTTTTCTTTTAAAAAAAAAAAAATGTTATCCCTTTTGTTTTGGAATAGGTAAATCGTGCACAGTGTGAAAATTCAAAAGCTACAGTGAATGAAAAGTCTCCTACACCCTGCTCCGGTTTGCCATCTGCTGAGTGTTTCTCTCCAGAGATACCGGTGAGTTAACATATTTCCGGTGAGTGCCTTCAGAGATTGTGCAGTTTGAAACACATACATGTGTATTTCCCTACCCCCACCTTCATAAATGGTAACTTAGTATTCATCCATGCACTTTGATGATTTTTTTTTAACAATATCTTGGAGACCTTTCTACCTTGATACACACAAAACTTCCTCATTCTTGTTAAACATGGCATAGAATCCATTGTCTGGATGTGTCATATATTATTTGCCCAGTTTCAGTTTGACTGACAAGCTTGTTGTTTATAAGCTTTTGGTATTACAAACAATGCTGTAATAAATCTTTATGCACATATCATTTAAACATGTGGGGGTATATCTATATGTTAAGATCCTAGAAATAAACTTGTCAATAAAAAAGATATGTACCTTGAAAATTTCAATAGATCTTAGCAAATTACCCTACCCAAAGGTTGTGCTGTTTTGTTTTGCCTACAGCAATGTGTGAAGGTGTATGTTTCCCCACACTCTTGGCTACAATGTGTTATTAGTCTTTCAATCTTTGCCAATCCAATGGGTGAAAAGCTAGTAAGTCATTGTAATTTTAATTTGCACAAAGGTGAAAACTTAAAAAGCTTTAGGGGATTGAAGGTAAAATTGCAAAATTTAGGGCACTTGAGCTGTTGCTTGCTCCTATTTTTGGGAAACAGTTAATATAGTCCTTTTCCTTAAGCTTTAAAATGATCTCTGAAATTTGGATTCTTGCAACCCTAACAGGTTCCCTGGTGTGAGTTTATTCTAAAGGGAATTATAATTATTGAATAGCTAGATGGGTGCTTTCATGTATATAATCTCATTCATATTAAGTACTCCTAACAGCCTTTTGTAGTAGATCTTTTGATTCTTCCAGCTTTCAGTTGAAGAAACAGAGGCCAAATACTCACTGAAGGTCACAGAGCTAGTAAGAGGCAGAGGCTTTTACAGCCTATATAATTTGACTTAGAGCCTGTATTCCCCACCCCCCGCCCCCTCATTATACCATGGTAATTCTAGAATAGGGCATAACATATGTAACCCTAATAAATCCCTGAAGTCCACGCAGCTCATTCTGTCACAATTGAAGAAGAAACAAGAGTTCCTCTAAAAGCTATTAAAAATGAATTCCAGTGGCGCTTGGGTGGCTCAGTCGGTTAAGCGGCCGACTTCGGCTCAGGTCATGATCTCGCGGTCCGTGAGTTCGAGCCCCGCGTCGGGCTCTGTGCTGACAGCTCAGAGCCTGGAGCCTGTTTCGGATTCTGTGTCTCCCTCTCTCTGACCCTCCCCTGTTCATGATCTGTCTCTCCCTGTCTCAAAAATAAATAAAAAAAAAAAAAAACGTTAAAAATGAATTCCATTTTTTAAATGTTTATTTATTTATTGAGAGAGAGAGAGAGAGAGAGAGAGAGAGAGAGAGAGCGCACACAAGTGGCAGAGGGGGAGAGAGAGAGGCAGACAGAAAATCCCAAGCAGGCTCCATGCTGTCAGTACAGACCCTGACACGGGGCTTGATTTTATGAACCATGAGATCATGACGTGAGCCCTAAATCAAGAGTCGGACGCTTAACTGACTGAGCCACCCAGGCGCCCCATGAATTCTATTTTTTACCCAAGTCTGTTATAGAATATTGAAGAGGATCCAGTTCCTAGCTGTGAACTGCACTTCTTAGAAACTTCCTTGAGCCCCAATTAGGCTATACCCGGAATCTGCTCTGGAGTTTTTTCATAGGCCAACCTCCCATATTGCTTCTTTATCCCTGGCTCCATTTTCTTCTCCTCCTCCTCCTAGTTGTGATAAAAACAAACAACCATTCACACACATGAGATCTACTCTCTTAAAAATTTTTAAGCATGCAGTACATTATTGTTAACTATAAACATGATGTCATACAGAATATCTCTAGAACTTTTTCATCTTGTATAACTCAAGCTATCTATACATTGAACAGCAACTACCCCATTTGCCCCTTGAAGTCACCATTCTACTCTCTTCATCTATGAATCTATTTTAGATATTTCACATTAGTGGAATCATGCAGTATTTGGCCTTCTGTGACTGCGTTATTTCACTTAGTCTAATGTCCTCAATGCCTATTTTCTTTTAGATCCCTTCTTCACATTATATCCCAGCTCTTAAATAGTTCACCTTGATATTAAGTTCTTTCTCTGCTTCTTAGTCATATATCTCTACCCATTCTACAGGTTCTGTTTCTTGAAACAAAGGATCTGGCTTAGCCAAGAAAGGTGGAGAAACTAAGTGGAAAAGAACACAGTTCCTTTATCCAAAAAGAAGATTATAAATACACACTTACTGCATTAACTTTTGTTAGAGTCACTAATAGATGTCTTAGACAAAAGGCAACTCGAGTTCAAAAAATTTTATTTTTTAAAAAATTTCGTTTTATTTGAGTATATTTGACACAGTGTTAACATTAGTTTCAGGTGTACAAAATAGTGATTCAACTTCTCTATACCTTATGCTATGCTCATCCCAAGTGTAGCTACCATCTGTCACCATATAACACTATTACAACATCATTGACTATATTCTCTATGTTGTGTCTTTTACCCCCACAACTTATTCATTCCATAACTGGATAAAAGGCAACTAGAGTTTTAACTGGAAATATGAGAGTAAAAGTCAGATTGAAACAGAGAAAAGAGGTACAACTGGAGTACTTTGGGTCCTAGAACTACAATATCTAATATGGTAGCCATTAGCCACATGTGGCTGTTGAGCATTTGAAATGCAGCTAGCTCAAATTATGTGCTGTAAATATAAAATATACATTGGATTTTTAATGAGAACTTAGAATGAAAAGAGAATGGAAATATTTCATCAATTTTTAATATTGATCATATGTTGAATTGATAATACTTTGAACATGTTGGGTTAAAATACATTACTAAAATTAATTTTACTTGTCTATTTTCACTTTTTAAATTGTGGGACAAGAAAAATTAAAATTGTATATGTGGCTTGTATAATACTGCTATTGGACAGTGCTTTTCTAGGAGGATTCTTAGTAATCAAGGTCAAGATGAGGGAGAGGTCCTGGGCACCTGGGTGGCTCAGTCAGGTAAACATCTAGCTCTTGGTTTCAGCTCAGTTCATGATCTCACAGTTCATGAGTTTGAGCCCCGCAACAGGCTCTGCACTAACGGTGCAAGATTCTCTCTCTCTCTCTCTCTCTTTCTCTGCCCTTCCCCTGTTCATGCGCTCTCTCGCTCTCTCTCTCTCTCTCTCTCTCTCTCTCTCAAAATAAATAAATAAACTTAAAAAAAAAAGATGAAGGAGAAGTACTAGGGCTAGAAAAAGGTTGAGGGTCTAGAAGAGGAAGAACAAATTTGGGGAAGCAAGAGGCCCCTGAGAGGTCACACTTACCCAATTTTTCCATTGTCTTAAAGCTATCCTGACTGCGTTACATGTACCATAAAATATAAGCACACTTATGTGAATATTATATTTTATATTTCCATAATTTGACCTTTAGGGTGTGGTTTTCTTTTTTCCTTTGGCTTCATTATGATTTGATGGAGAGGATAGCTTCTTGATCTATATTTATCTTGCAATGTAACCTTTATCAAAGAACTTAATATTTCAGAGCCTCAGTTTCCTTAACTATAAAAATGGGAAGAAAAGTCTTGCTCTATATATTTAACTAGATTTTTGTGAGGGTCACTTGTAAATTAGGAAGTGTTTGACAAAATAAAAGTGGTTTTTTTGTGTGTGTTGTTGTTTCAGAGAGCCAAGGGTCCTCATCCACTCCATCAAATCTCAAAACATCATCTGAATCAAAGGAAACTTGAAAAAGATCTGAACAAAATTTGGGAAGATTTGGCTGGGAAACTATGTTGTTTTCCTTCCTATGTTTAGCTACGTATTTCTGATAAATTGGAGATGGTCAGGAGTAGAGAGGTAGACTAACTGAAGGGATGGTTTCAGGGTGCATGGTAGACTGTGAGGGAGGGTCTATGGAGGCAAAGTAGGCTAGTGTGGGGCATGAAGGATGGTTCTCAGTACAGCATGTGGTAGTCAGAACAATGTCCCTCCAAAGATGTTCACATATCAATCCTCAGCACCTGCAAATATAATTACCCTGCATGGCAAAAGAGACTGCCGATGCAACTAAGTTAAGGATACCAACATGGGAAGGTTAATGGGCTGGGGGAGGGGGACATGAAATCACAAGAGTTCTTACAAGAGGGAGGCACGAAGGTCAATGTTAGAGAGAGGAGATGGGACAATGGAAGCAGAGCTTGGAGTGATGTGCTTTGAAAATGGAAGAAGGAGCCATGAGCCAAGGAATGAAGGGAGCATCTAGAAGGTGAAAAAGACAAAGAAATACTCTCCTCTAGAGCATCTAGAAAGGAACACAGCCCTGTGGACACCTTGGTTTTAGCTCATAAGATCCATCTTAAACTCTGACCTCTAGAACCGGAGGATAATATGTTTGTGTTGTTTTAAGCCACTAAGTTTTTGGTTCGTTGTTGTTGTGACAACAACAGGAAAAGAATACACTAAACAATTTATCCTGAACCATGAGTACAACTTGTAGAGAAAAGGGATTGTGAGGACAAACTGGAAGAGTTCTTTTAGCAAACTCTGTAATACTTTAGAAGTCATGTGTGGGCTAACCTCTAACTGAGCTGATTACAGGAAGTGGTCACATTTTCCTTCTCATTTCACAGAAGTGTTGTTGGTTGCAATCTGTTGCCAAGCCTGGCAGTGAGGAAACAGGGGGGATGATGGTGTTGGGAATGGGCTCTTGCTCCAGGAACAAAGAGTAGTTGCAGATTAGGACAGCAGGAAGTCACCTAGAGGAGGGCTTCTGCATGCTCATTCCCAGCTGAAAATTCCTGTCTCAGTTGCCATACTAACAAGTGCCTAGGATGGTACTGTGGGCACTCTATGTCTGCCCTGGGAGTTTCCAGAAGTATCTGAGGAGTGAAGAGCTTTTTAATGTATTGGAAATCCTACTTGAGTAGAAATGGCTTTGGAGCTGGTAAATATTAAGTATGAATGATATAATGTGACCACAGTTGTACTCGTAGGTTGATGTACTTGGACCTTTTGCTTTATACCATTACAATAGATAGCTTTTTGATTTGGACTTTTAATATTGCCACCTGAAAATGGGCTCAAATTTAGGCCCTCAGAATCTGCAATTCTGGAATCCCCAAAACTCTGAAAATTAAAAACAAAATCATTTTTATTTGGAAGCAAGGTTAGACATGAAATGATGTGAAACTAACTATTGTCTTTATTTCTCTTGTTTGGTATGAATATGCATATACTTCACTGCAGAAATAGTAATATGTTTGATTCTAGGGTGCTGCTTCAGGACTCACTGGGTGGGGTGGTTTTGTAATATATAGTATATACCCTAAATTACCTTTCTAAAATCTAAATCTAAAATCATTTAATCCCAGGGCACCTGGGTGGCTCAGTCAGTTAAGTGACCGACTTTGGCTCAGGTCATGATCTCACGGGTCGTGAGTTCGAAGCCCATGTCTGGCTCTGTGCTGACAGCTCAGAGCCTGGAGCCTGCTTTAGATTCTGTGTTTCCCTCTCTCTCTGCCCCTCCCCCACTCACATTCTGTCTCTGTTTGTCTCTCAAAAAAAAAAAAAAACAAATAAACGTAAAATCATTTAATCCCAATAGTTCAGACAAGGGATTATGAAGTTGCAAAGGGGACTAGCCATATTGGGCATGGGTTGAATAATGTTCCCCTAGAATTCATGTCCACCTGGAACCTTTGAATGTGACTTTGTTTGGAAATAGGATCTTTACAGATGTGATTAATTAAATTAAGATAAGGTCCTACAGGATTTTGATTGGCCCCAAATCCAAATACTTGGTGAACACCCACAGAGAAAAAAGCTATGTGACAATGGAGTCAGAGATTGGAGTGATGCACCTGTAAGACAAGGTTGCCAAGGTTTGCCAACAGCTCTCAAGTACTAGGGAGCCAAGCATGGGGGTGGTTTCTCTCTCAGAACCTCCAGAAGGAACCAGCTTTGCCAACATCTTGATTTTGGACTTCTGACTTCCTGAACTATGAGAAAATAAATTACTAGTGTTGCAGGTCACCTCATTTGTAGTTATTTGACATAATGGTACAAAAAAATGAATACACTGGGCCAGAACAAATTTAGTTGTAGGAATAACAATTGGAGTATCTTTTAATCTTGAAGTTTTGATTAATTCATTCAACAGAATGTCTTTTTCAGTATAGGAAAGGCAGCAGAACTATAACTTACCCAGTGATATCACATTCTCCTTTTAACAGTGTTAATAGGGTATTCATCGCAGCACTGCTTTTAATAGAAAACACTGAAGAATGTTTCTATCCTTCAGTGAAGTGAAGAACTAATGATCTAATTATGAGGAATAGCAAAATCAATTATCATACATCCATACTATAAAATAATCACCAGCGTAAAAACATTCATGCTTTTGAAAAACCCTCTAATGACATGAGAAATTGTTCATTTTGTGTTGAAAATAGGTACAGGAGTTGTTAGGTCTCATCACATTGTACATGTAGGATTTACACATTTCACTGTCTGTGTCATGCACTGAGATCTCGAAAAAAAAAACAACAACAACAAAAACAAACCCAGAACTATAAACATATATTGAACTGTAGTCGATAAATTTACTTTTTGTAGTGGTCTGAGTTGGCAATTCTGAAACTACTTCCTGAATATTTTAGCTTAAGCAAGTGAGTATATATATATATAGACAATAATGGAAGCCAGTTTTTTCACTGTTGAAGAAAAGTTACAGATGTGAATAGGTGGAAGGTGAGAGTATTCTCTGAAGTGTTGGATTGGTACTGGAGGTATTAATTTGAATTCATGGTTTTTAAATATATATGCTTAACATATATTATGTATAAGTAGAAGGATGTATAAAATTTTAATGATATGGATATGTAAATAATTATAAATAGATATAGATATTTCTTAGCTTTGTCTGCTGAGAGGGCCTAGAAGGAATGACTAAGTAGTAACAATGAGTGCACCTATCACCCAGAAACTGGTTTCTAAATACCACTTTTCACAGGGCACCTGGGTGGCTCAGTTGGTTAAGCATCTGACTTAGGTTCAGGTCATGACCTTGCGGTTCCCAAGTTCAAGCCCAGCATTGGCCTCCAAGCTGACAGCTGGAGCCTGGAGCCTGTTTCAGATTCTGTGTCTCCCTCTGTCTCTGACCCCCACCCCCAATCACACTGTCTTTCTCTCAAAACTAAATAAGCATTAAAAAACATTAAAAGAAGTAAATACCACTTTCCAATAAAAGGAACTAAGGATCCTTAGAGAAATAGCTAATTCCAGGACTGTGTCAGAGAAGCACAAAATGAATCCAGATCATCTTTGTTTTTTTGTTTTAAAAAACTTTTTTTTAATGTTTATTTATTTTTGAGACAGAGAGAGACAGAGCATGAACAGGGGAGGGTCAGAGAGAGAGGGAGACACAGAATCTGAAGCAGGCTCCAGGCTCTGAGCTGTCAGCACAGAGCCTGACGTGGGGCTCGAACTCACAGACCGTGAGATCATGACCTGAGCCGAAGTCGGACGCTTAACCGACTGAGCCACCCAGGCGCCCCCCAGATCATCTTTGTAAAACAAAGTAAGGAACAAAGAGAACTTTCCTACTATTCTTCTTTTCTAATCTTATATTCTAATAAACTTTTGCCTGCTGCTCAAAAAAAAAAAAAAAGTAAGGTATTTCTTAAAGAATAACAAGAATGTATCAAAAGGACACAGAAGCCAACTTGAAGAGCTCCCACTGGCCAAATATGGGATAATTTATGCATCAAAATAAATAGTGATAGTAATGGATTATAACCCATTAATTATAAAATTAAAATCTATGAGCCCATACTTATATCAATCAATAAATAAGTAAATACATAAAAAATAAGAAAGGGGAAGAGTTCTTCTTTCAGTAGAATGCCAACTAACATACAGAAGGAATGATGGAGGTAGAAAATCATTAATGGATACTGAAACCAGTGGGTGACGGTTTAATGAAGAATGGAATATTTACATATTCAAAGTACCTCCTCATAAATTACTTATTAATTATAAAGAGAAAAATAGTAACATTAGAGTGGAGAAAACTAGTAGGCTCCACTTTATCAAAGTGATCACAGTTAACAAAGTAGTTAACAAACTAGTATCATTTGTCACCTGGTAAGATGCACTGAGAAGGATACAGCATTAGTTTGGTGGTATTCCTGCCAAAACTGCAAAAAATCTGATCAGACAAATCGAAGTCAAAGGACATTGTACAAAATAACTGTTATGTACCCTTCAAAAATATCAAGGTCAAGAAACTCACAAAAAAGGTGAGGAACTATTCTAAATTAAAAGATATTAAAAGTTGTGAGAATTAAATGCACCTAAGATTTGATCTTAGACCAAGAAAAAACAATTTATAAAGGATGTTTGTGGGATAACTAGTGAGATTTGAAAATAGATTGTGTACCATGAATTGTACCAATGTTAAATTTCCTGATTTTGATAGTTGTACTCTGATTATGTAAAAGAATCAATGGGACCGCCTAGCTGTCTCAGTCAGTAGAGCATGCAACTCTTAATCTCAGGGTTGTGAGTTCAAGCCCCATGCTGGGCATGGAGCCTACTTAAAAAAAAAAAAAATCCATGTCTTTATTCTTCGGAAATACATATTGATGTCTTTGACTTCCTCTCTCGAATGGTTTATACCAAATAATATGTATAAATATGAATACACATATAAAGATAGAATGGTAAAAAGATGAGGTAAAAATGTATTTGTGAATCTGGGTAAAGGGTATATGAAAGTTTTTTACTATTCTTGCAACTTTTCTGTAGGAAACATTTGAAATTATATTAAAATAAAAAGTTATAAAAATATGGTATAACCCTTGTATGATCATAAGTTTGAAAGAGTTAGAACATTAAAATATATTTATTTACATTATTTATATACATCGGAAAAAACTGGAAGGAGATAAAACAAAATATTATCAGTGGTTATTCCCCCACTTAAGTTTTAAGGGTTATTATATTTTAAAAATAATATTTTTAGTAATACCCATCCATGGTTTACATAACTTTGTAACTACTACATGGTTAGTAACTGGTTTCTGACCAACAGAATACAGCCAAAGCAATAGGATGTCATGTCTAAATTTTGTTTATTTCAAGTTTTTATTTAACTCCCAGTTAGTTAATATACAGTGTAATATTAGTTTCAGGTGTACAATATAGTGATTCAACACTTCCATATAACACCCAGTGCAAAATCCATTTTGCATTTATTTTTGTTTATGGTGTAAGAAAGTGGTCCAGTTTCATTCTCTTGCATGTTGCAAATCAATCAATGTGATACACCACATTAATAAAAAAAAGGTTAAGAACCATACAATCCTTTCAATAGATGCAGAAAAAGCATTTGACAAAGTACAACATCCCATCATGATAAAAACCATCAACAAAGTAGGGTTAGAGGGCACATACCTCAGCATAACAAAGGCCTTATATGAAAAACCCACAGGTAATATCATAGTCGATAGGGAAAAACTGAGAGCTTTTCCTCGAAGGTCAGGAACAAGACAGGGATGTCCACTCTTACCACTTTTATTTATTTTTTATTTATTTATTTTTTAATGTTTATTTTTTCTTGAGAGAGAGACAGAGTGTGAGCAGGGGAGGGGCAGAGAGAGAGAGGGAGACACAGAATCTGAAGCAGACTTTAGGCTTCGAGCTATCAGCACAGAGCCCAACACGAGGCTTGAACTCACTAACTGTGAAATCATGACCTAAGCCGAAGTCAGATGCTTAACTGACTGAGCCACCCAGGCACCCCCACTCTCACCACTTTTATTCAACATAGTGCTAGAAGTCCTGGCCACAGGAATCAGACGACAAAAAGAAATAAAAGGCATCCACATTGGCCAGGAGGAAGCCAAACTTTCACTATTTGCAGATGACACGATACTCTATATAGAAAACCCAAAGACTCCACCAAAAAGTTGCTAGAACTGTTACATGAGTTCAGTAAAGTTGCAGGATACAAAATCAATGTACATAAATTGTTGCATTTCTATACACCAATAATGAAGCAGCAGAAAGAGAAATCAAGGAATCAGTCCCATTTACAATTGCACCAAAGACCATAAGATACTTGGGAATAAGCCTAACCAAAGAGGTGAAAGACCTGTACTTCGAAAACTGTAAAATACTGATGAAAGAAACTGAAGACGACACGAAGAAATGGAAAGGCATTCCATGCTCATGGATCAGAAGAACAAATATTGTTAAAATGTTTACACTACCCAAAGCAATCTACACATGCAATTCAATCCTTATCACAATACCAACAGCATTTTTCACAGAGCTAGACAAAACAATTCTAAAATTTATATGGAACCGCAAAAGACCCCAAATAGCCAAAGCAACCTTGAAAAAGAAAAGCAAAGCTGGAGGCATCACAATTCCAGACTCCAAATTATATTACAAAGCTGTAGTGATCAAAACAGTATGGTACTGGCACAAGAATAGACAGATAGATCAATGGAACACAATTGAAAACCCAAAAATGAACCCATAACTATATGGTCAATTTATCTTCGACAAAGCAGGAATGAATATCCAGTGGGAAAAAGACAGTCTCTTCAACAAATAGTATTGGGAAGACTGGACAGCAACATGCAAAATAATAAAATTTCTTATTTACGTCTTCAAAATGTTCTGGCTTCCTACTGCAGTAGGAATAATAAAACTTAATGACTTTAAATGCCCATTTATGTCCTCAAAGGGAGGTCATATTTATCACTACATCTAAATAGCTACCTCTGTCTTCCCCATCACTTCCTGCCCCCTTTTCTGTTGGTGCTGTTAGCTCTTTTTAATGGCTCAATGTTGGAAACAATCAAACATTCAGTCTCAAGGAAGGGTTTATATATTCTGATACAGCTATGTTCTGAATTACTAGGCAGCCTACACTCTGGAAAAGCTGTCCTGTGTTATTTTCCCAAGAAGAGCTTGGCTGTCCTGCTTCCTGGCTTGTGATTAAGCCATTAAAACAAATTCCTTTGTATTTCTAGCTTTCTTACCTTTTCTTACAGGCAGCTGGAGACAGCTAACAGAGCCCAGAGTTCGATTCTCATTACTTCTTTACTAACTAGTTTTATCACTTTAGGCAACTTTCAACTTATTGAAACTCTAGCTGTAGTTTGTCCATCCATAAAGTGGGGAAATAGTAAGCGCCTCAGGGGTTATTATGAGAATCAAAGACAGGGATGTGTACAAGGCCTCGGGCAAAGCACCTGCTTCACTGTGTGGGTCATGCATCGGTTCTCTCTTATTTACCCTTTTTTCCGTGACGCAGTGACCAGGCAGAACTAGTTGCTTAGTCCTCTGTGTTCTAATGGCTTTTCTTTTTCCTGAAAGAGCTTTTGCAAGGGTGGGTTGAGACTTTTCTTTTTGTAAGTTTCTCTTCCATGGCTAGATTGAGAGCTTTTCCATGAGCACAAATGTGCTGGTTTTGTCTCTGAGTCGCCAGTACCAGGCACAGAGTCTGGGGGAACAGCAGAGCTCAAAAGATACTTATAAAATGCGGAGAATTCCAGTTCTAATGACATTTCTCTTATGAAACCTTTTGATCCTCTAACTAGAAATAATTTTTCTCTCTGGTGGGAATTGAGAGCTCTGATCATATTTTGCCTTGAATCATAGTTATTTGTGAGCATTTTTTTTTTCTGTTTGATTTACCCTCCAGCCCTCTCGTGCAGCACCCCAGTCATATGATTGCTGGAACTGCATCTTATTCACCTCTGAAACCGCAATAGTGTCTGGCCCATGCATTCCATCATTTGTTTAAGATACAATTCTTCTTGAGCAAGGATCAAGGGATATGACTCACACACTTAATGTACAATTCAGTTTTTGCCTTTTTTGTATAGGCCTGCTCAGCAAACCACTTCCCCATTGCACAATGAATTGGAGGGTGGGGCTGCTCCCAATGTTAAAATCGGTCAGGGGTTACCAGAAGTCATTCCCCTACCTCTGAATAAAAAACATTAATTCACAACTTGACTTCAAATCCAGGCCTATTTTACCAAGAATGTCAGGATAAGAAGCCGAATCATTATACATGTGCAAAATGTAAGGCAAACTCTGAGCAAGGCAAGGATTAGAACTGAGGAGAAGATAAAGTAAACTTGGAATGTAATGATTGGATTATAGCTTCTATGGTCACAGAGTTTTTAAAAAGTTGTTGACCTTAGCAATTACACTGCACTACATATGGCTATTTAAGATTAATTGCATTGGCTGGCGTTATATTGTATTAAACTTTCCTTATGCATATAGGTGGCAGCTGAATGGAGATTTACTCAGGATCCAGTAGCCCCTTACTGAATTTTTCAGCCATTGAACAAATGTTTACTGAGCTTCTGTCATGTGCCAGCTCTAGTCTAGAAATGGCTGATAGGCAGGTAGGAGACAGACCCTGTCTTGGCTCTTTTTTTCCCTTTCTTGCTATTAAGTAATCTAAGTTGACTATTTATCCTGGTCACGAAACTTGTAGAATTGCTATGGGGAATGAAAAGAGTGTTTATAAAGCAGTTCAGATGTTTTGATAAGCACAGTGTAAGAACCGTATGTGATTATTCTCCAGCATAATACTAAAGTGTTAAAAAATCAACCATGAAATTGCATTTCTAAGACCCTTTTGCTTTTGACTTTAAGGTTTCTTAATAGTCAAGTCCACTGACTCTCATTTGATAACCAGTTTTTAAAATTAAACTTGTTTGCACCATTTAACAAAGAAATAGTGTTTTGATTCTTCTTAGGATATAAATGCTCCAGTCTGAGTGATGTTTTATGGAGTTGTTTTTCTTTAATGTCCATATTTCCTCCTCAGTCTCACAGACATTAGAACCAGAAAGGAACTTAGGTGTCATCTAATTCAATGCCAGGCAAACATTTTCATTCTTTTCAAACATTTGAATGTGCTTTTTGTCTGAATACTTGAGGTTCTGGAAAATTTTTGCATACCTAAATGTATTTAATTATTAGTTAATAATATTTAATTTTCTCTTTTTCATTAAAGACATACTGCTGTCAATCAGAGCTTCCAGTTAGTATGAGGTAATTAGAATTAGCAATAAGCAGTGTGGTTATTGATACTGGAATCAGATTACCTGGTCTTGATCTTCGTTTCACCACTAAATAGCTGTGCAAATTGCTTAACTCTCTGTGCCTCAGTTTCCTTATCTGTGAAATCATGATAACAGTAGTACATACCTCATAGAGTTGTGAGGATTCCTGCATCATCACAGCCCAAACAAAGAAAAGGGTCCCCTTTGTTATCCTGTCAAACCTCAATCTATATAATATTAGGGTTCTAATAAAATATTAGAAATATTTTAGCTTGTGAATTGCTATTTGAGAATAAACTTATCCTTTAAAGATGAGGAACTTGAAACCCAGAGAAGTGAGTTCCCTGAGGACTCCCAGCTACTCAGGGCCAGAACCTGCACTGGAACCTAGAACTTCCAGACTGTGGGATTGTTTGTTTATCAGCCTAATTAGAAGCCTGTTCATAAAGGTCACAAATGCACCCAGATCACATGGTGTGAAACAGATGTAGGGTCAGGACATTAGAAGCACTTACTGTTCTGGGTTCTGTGCACACTGAATGCAATCAAATATTTATTTATTTATTTATGTTTGTTTGTTTGTTTGTTTGTTTGTTTTTGAGACAGAAAGAGAAACAGAGCACGAGCAGGGAAAGGGCAGCAAGGAAGACACAGAATCCAAAGCAGGCTCCAGGCTCCCAGCTGTCAGCACAGAGCCTGATGCGGGGCTCTAACTCACAAACCACGAGATCATGACCTGAGCCAAAGTCAGACACTTAACAGACTGAGCCACCCAGGCACTCCTGAGCGCAATAAAATATTTAAATTCCCTGTCATTTGAAATAATAGAAGCCCCTTGACATCTGTGGGAAATAGCTCCAGAATTTGGAGATACCTAATTGTCAATATCAGTGTAGCATCTAGCCTCCTCTAGGGAATGTATTAAAGAATAACTGAGAAATTGAAGTAACCCTGTAAGACCCTTAATAAAGTCTATGCATATTAGAGTAGAGTGACTGATGGTGGGTTTAAAATAAATTCTGCCACAGATAATAACCTTGAAATTATATTATGACATCACTATTGAAACAAAGTAAACCAAGAGCTTACCCAAATTTGCAAAAATTCAGGGATGACGATGATGGGTACCAGTGACCTTTGCTGACCAGTAACGTTCTGATTGATGGAACAATGACTGGAAGTGGCCACACTGCAGGATGGAGTCAGGGCGGACTGCTGCAGAGCTCCTACACTGACTGCAGACTCTGCGCCCTTAGCTAGACTTCCTGAGTGCTAAGTGACCTTCTCAGCCAGTCCTGGCAGTTTCCCAGTCCTGTCGCAAACCAATTACCGTTTCCTACTTGTCAGGAACCTTTTGGGAAGCTTCTGAGGAGTGGAAATTTGAGAATGACAAACCCAAGAATGCCAAGGGTTCTTGTATTCAGTGCTGGTGAGGGCTCATTAGTACTCCTGTACACTGGTGGGAGGACTGTAAACGGATTCAAACCTTGAAGAGGACAATTTAATATTTCATTATTTTAAGTTCAGAAATTTCCATTTTCTTTAACCAATAAGTCCACATCTGAAAATCGATTTTAAGGGAACAATAGATTCACAGCTGTCTAGCAGCATTATACAACAGCAAAATATAGGAAACGATCTCAATGGCCATCAATAAGAAACAGATTTAAAAATTATTGTATGTTTATGCAGTAGGAAACTAAACAGCCATTACAAAATATATTTTAGGATAAAATTTATTGATGGGGGAAAATAGGCTATAAAATTGATTCCAAAAATCAGAATACAACTCTCTATATGCACATTATGGTCCCCCCCCCTTTTTTTTTAATGTCTTCTGGGGCTCCTGGGTGGCTCAGTTGGTTGAGCATCCGACTCTGGTTTAGGTCATGATCTCACAGTTCGTGAGTTCGAGCCCCTTGTCAGGCCCTGTGCTGACAGCTCAGAGCCTGCAGCCTGCTTCGGATTCTGTTTCTCTCTCTCTCTGCCCCTCCCCCCCTCACCCTCTCTCAATCTCTCTCAAAAATAAATAAACATTAAAAATTTTAAAAACCAAAACCAAAATGTCTTCAGATAGAAGGAAGACAGAAAGGAAATACACCAAATATAAAAAATGGTATATTTTAGAGTTGGGATTACAAGTGATTTTTATTTTTCTGTATATTATATCGTTTCTATACTAAGTGGTACTTTTAAAAATCAACTGGTTTTATTAAATAATACATTCATGTATTTGTGATAATAAATATGGAATGAAAAGAAATCCAGACATGTAGTTCCACTTCATAGAAACAATAGTGTTAACAGTTTCTTGTATATCCTTCCAGAGATTCTACGGTGTGGGCATTGTGTGGGTGGAAGCAGGATGGGAAGGGCAAGTAGTCAGATAGGACTCACGTCAGAAGAAGTATAGCTCTGAAGCGTAAATCCCAATACAGAGTTGGTCTCATCCTGAGGTGAGGTACCAGATACTTTAACCCCTTATCAACCGGTTTTTGGCCAAAAATGAGGGGAACAGAACTTCCCAGGAGAGTCAGCTCCATTAGGTGGAGGGCAATTCCTGTGAGCCATCAGCAGTGAACATTCACAGCAGCTTGGCACAGACGGGTACCAATAAGGCACCAACAGTGTTCACTACACTGACTCAACCATTTCCTAGTTTTATTTGCTTAAAAAAGGTTAATTCATAAATCAATTCATTGTTCTTCCTAGCTATTCACTCTAAAAGTCCTCATTCCTTATCTAATATACATATCTGTGCAGAAAAGTAAGCAAATTTATTGTTTCCTCTAATAAAAATTGGCACAGTATAATCTTTTAGTAAAAGGTGCTTGCTTCCTTTAAAAAATATACTCAACACACAACAAAATAAATAAAATAAATTTAGCAAAAAAAAAAAAAAGGTTAAATTTAGTTTTAACTTTTGACAAAGAACTAAATATACTTTCATTGTTCTCAAGTACATAGTTTCCTTGGTTGGACTATGTTACTGGATTGTGATTGGTGTTTGTGCTTGGATTTCCACAAATGTCAGTGTTTTCACAGGTCTTCTTTTCCTGAGCTTTCTGAAATACTGGCTTCTAGTTTCGAAATTCTCCCTGCTTTGGGGGCAAGTAGCAAAGCTCCAAATACATACCAGAGGCGATTGATAATTGGAAAAGAATCTAAAGGCTGACTAATCCAAACCTCTAAGTTTATAGGTGTGGACACTGAGGCTCAGAGAAGGGACATGACTTAGCTAAAGCTGCAAATCAAGTTAGACGTAGAAAACAGAGTTAGGACCCCAGTCACCTGGCTCTCCTTCTGAGCTCTTGAAATGAATGGCTGCTGGCTCCCCCAAAGGAACATTAAGCCACTCAGATGAGTTTAGGTGGAATTCAAATTTCTTGTTTCTTTTTTATAGCCTTGACAGTTACCCCCAGTGACTTCACTCTGGGAAAAAAACAAAACAAAACAAAAAAGACACCTGGGAATTACAATTTTCTGGGTGCCCACGACAGTGTGTTCAAGTGTGAAGTGGGGCAAAATGCAGAATGCGTTGGACTTGGATGCTGTGTGGGGAAATTCCTTGACACTTGAGCATTTTGGATTATTCAGGAAATTCCTCAGAGACTTGGCTTCCTCTGTATTGTTGTCCTTGGAACCGCCATGAGGCTAGGGAAAGAAACAGGATTTACACTAATTATTTACAACAACTTCCCAGGGGGACCAGAGTTTGTACTCTGTGGACAGATTCTGAGATCCCAGCCCTTCTGCATCTCCACCTTAAAGAGGCCAGGCTCTGACAGGTTACTCCTAGGAGCAGAGCAGAGGAATTCTCAAGGCAGGGCATCTACATAGAAGGGTAATTACAGTCTTCAGACAGAATAAGGTTATGCTTAATTAACAAAGTTGCTCTGTTCCCAAGGGATGGACATTTGTTCAAGTGTTTTCTATGGATAAAGAGAAAGCAGACATTTCCGAGTTTTAGAGGATGTTTGGAAGTCTTTCTTGGGCCTATAGTTTTAAAACAGGTTGTGTGGCTAAATGCAAATCAGTGAATTCAGCCATGTTGAGCCCTGATCTCCCATGTGGTGGGGAAGGAGAAAGATGTTGCCATTTCTCTACAGTTTATCAAGTTCTTGGTATGGTAGTGGATACTTTACCTTCATCATCTCATCCAGTCCCCACAATAATTCTGTGAATTAGGTATGAAAATTCTTATTTTACAGACAAGGAAACAAGCACAGAGGGAAGGTGGCTAGCCAAGGCCACAGAACTAGTAAACAAGTCAAAGCTGGGCCGTAAAGCCTGAACTACCCACTTTCCTTCCAAGATGGTCAAGATGCTTTTCCTAGTGCTTTCTTCCTTTCCCTTTCAAGTCTGTGGGTAAATCAAAGAAAGCATGTAGTATGGACAAAATGAAATTCCACTTGTTTTTGTTGATTTGTTTGTCAAAAGGTGTAAACCCCCTTTCTTTTTCTTTTTTTTTTTCCTATCCTAGGCAAAATCTGCTGCATCCTTCACATGTCAGCCAAAGGGTATCTCCTTGGGAATTTCTCATTCCCCCATAGGATAGGTTTCTGCCCTCTTAAACCTTCAGATCATTCTGTGTTTGCAAATTTTATATTTGTATTGGGCCTGCTCTGAATTCTTAGGGTCTAGCATCCAACAGAGACTCAACAAATGCTGGCTGCCATGAATTCAGGCTGACCTGAGCAGGGAAATGGCACAGCAAGCACAGTGAGACGGCAAAGTTCTCATAGGATTCAGCTGCTCTGGAAAGCTCCTTCATCCTGCAGCCACCACATTCAAGTGACATATCCATATCTCAATAGAGATATGGCCCAAGGTTAAGGCCCAAGAGGCACTTACCTACTTCCTACACTATTCCTGGTCAGTAAAACTCTGCTCCTCCATGCTCCATGCTGCCTGGGAAGCCTCCAGTCCATAATCCTTCCTCGGTCTCAAGGTTTTGGTTCCCCTTCTCTATAGAGGGCTAGGTTTGGTGCCTGGCACAACACTCCCCATATGCTCTCTGAATAAAATTAAATTAATAGCATTTGCCACTTATTAACCCCTCCTTCTTAAATATATATTATTAAATTTTCTTGCTGGGGTGCCTGGGTGGCTCAGTTGTTAAGCGTCTGACTTCAGCTCAAGTCATGACCTCAAAGCTAGTGAGTTCGAGCCCCACGTTGGGCTCTGTGCTGACGGCTTGGGAGCCTGGAGCCTGCTTCAGATTCTGTTTCTGGCTCTCTCTGCCCCCACTGCCCCTATCAAATATAAATAAACATTTTTTTTAACGTTTATTTATTTTTGAGACAGAGAGAGACAGAGCATGAACAGGGGTGGGTCAGAGAGAGGGAGACACAGAATCTGAAACAGGCTCCAGGCTCTGAGCTGTCAGCACAGAGCCTGATGCGGGGTTCGAACTCAACAGACTGCGAGATCATGACCTGAGCCGAAGTCGGTCGCTTAACCAACTGAGCCACCCAGGCGCCCCTAAATAAACATTTTTTTTTAAATCTTCTTGCTATCTTTAAAATTACCTCATGAGAGTAATTTGACTCCAAACCTCAGGTTTTCCTCACTTGGGAGCAAGGGCCATATCTTATGCACTTTGTAACGTATGTAGTGCTTCATAAAGAGTCTGTACTAGCACTTAGTGACTGGAATGAAAGGCCTTTCCTGTTGATAAAAACCAGCAGCACAAATCACACCCAAGAAGCACCATAAGAGACAATTCAACAGGAAGGGGATCACGAACCATGGCTTAACTGCATCCACTTTTTGTGTATCAACTGATAACCTTTTGGGACCAGTAAACTTTTCACTGATGATTCAAAAAGGAGCATTTCAAATCCCAACAGGACTATAAACTTTATCTGTGAGCTTCAGGTTGGGAAATTGTTTTCCTAAAATATCTTCACCTCACACCAAAATTTTTCCATTCCTTATATTTTGATTTCTTCTTCCTCTTTTACTGATTCATTAAGTCAGTATTTATTGGGGGTCTACTATGTGCCAAGTACAATTCTAGAGACTTCAATCACATTTCCTTCTCAACCTTCACTCATTCATTCATTTGTTCCTCTATTAAGTCACTTATTATTTAACTGTGTATAAGGCATGGAATTTCACTTCTACATTTTTACTGAAATATCTCTGGGATAACTGGGGAAGAACGTGAGTATCTAGGGACAATGTTCCCAACCAGCTCCAAGTACCTGCCCCATTGGGGTGCTGGGTTCTAAAGGCATAGAGCAGAGAGAGGTGAGTTTCAGCCATGCCTTTTACTTGGTGTGAGATGTGGGGAAATCACTTACCCCTTCACAAGCCTCCGCTTTATCCTTTACAAAATGGGGATCGCACCACTTACTGCACAGGGCTGGGGAGGATCAAATGGGAATTCAAGTAAAAGTGTGTAGCAAAGTGCACAGTGCACAGGGGACTCTCACCAGCATGATAGTGTAAGTCCCCAAGCAGCCTTCTTCCTGCCAACACCACAAGGCAGGCAGCTTGCAGAAGCATCTTGACAGTATGGGGCAGCACATGATCTCCCCTGGTCACCTCAGGGAGGCTGTGAGGCAGGGTTACATTCGGGCAAAGAGAGTCCAATTGCGGCCTTTGTCTTTATCAGCCTGAGCAGCATCGCAGTGTTGGGGCACAGGCAGTGACATTCCAATTCTCTGACTGGACACTCAAGGGGAGAAGGGATTCTTGGAAAGAGATGAGGGTGGGCGGGGGGCTGACTGGCTGCTCTGCAGCTTTTTCTGCTTCCCTTGCATTTCCCTTTTGGTAGTTGCCTGTTTCCAAGGCCTCCACAGGAGAGGAGCAGAGCTGTCTTTGTTTTGTGATTCTGAGGCACAGCTGGGGCACCAAGCGAGAGGGTGGGAGGAGTGTGATTCAGTCCCGTGCCCCACCCTGAGTGGTACACTTCTTGCCTCACAGGAAACCCTATGGCTTCCATGCACATGGAGGTGGACAGACTCCCAGATGTGTAGGACTCGGAATGGAGTTTTCAGGAGAAGCAAGACATTCTTGCCCTTGGAAGCTCCCAACTTGTTTTCTAGTTCTGTGCACAGCAGGATGGGTGCTTGCTGTGTTCACTGAATGAATGCAAGAGCCCTCACTTGGGAAAAGTCACAAGAAAGTAATCACTTCACCCATTGCCAGACACAATTGCAGCTTCCCTCTGGGGTGGTCTCGGGTCGAATATGTGTTCGTTTAGTTATAAACTCACCAACAAACAACAAATTCAACAAACCATTGTCAATGCATTCTGGCCTTGCCCTCAATGAGCTAACAACCCAAATATCTTCTAGAAGGAGTGGTCACTTTGTGTAATGGAAACTAGCAATCAAAGGAAAACTCCAATGATGAGAACATCTTGTCTTCCTCATGGCCTGGGCCACTCATCCCGTAGAGCTTGAAGCTCTCATATTCTCCATAGGTCATCAGGATAGGAGGTGGGGGAACCTGATCTTTCTTGATTCCTCTAAAATGAGACATAAAATCTCAACTCTGCTAGTCTCTGTATGATCTCAGAACAACTTGAGTCTCAGTTTGTCCACCTACAAAAGAGAAATAGGTAAAGATAGAATGAATAATTCTAGAATGAATAATTTCTATGAGGGTGCCTTGTAAAATGCACCATACGTGTCAGTTAATAGCACTAGGGCAAAAAAAAAAAAAAAAAAAAAAAAACCCCCCCCCCCCCCCCCCCCCCCCCATAAACAAGCAAAAAACCTCAAATCAGGGACCATTTGTGGAAACTGTCCTTTATAGACTGAATGACCTTGGGCAAGTTACTTGAACTCATAGCCCCTCAGTTTCCTCTTTCATAAATGTGAGGCTATGTGGCCTCCTTCAAAGGGTTGCCACCCTTTGAAATTAAAACAACGCAGTGACAAGCCCAGCACCTTGTCGGGCCTACAAATAGCGCTCAGTAAGTGGTTTTCTCCGGGCATCATCCCGGGACCTCCCCACGGAGGACTGAGTGACAAGAATTTCCCAAGTCTGCTCATATCCCCCACCCCAGCGACTCCTGCACAGCCCCCTCCCTGCCACTCCCACAGCTCCGTGAAGTGCAGGCTCGGAGAAACTTGCGGGGGAGGGTGGTGTCAGAGCAGACTGTCCAAGCCCGCACCCCCCCCCCCCCCCGGCCGCGCACGCGCGCCTCTTCTGTCGCCCGGAGCAGCGCCTGCTAGTTACCTTTCACCTAGTTCGCCCGGCCAGCCACGCGGGGTAACTCGAGGGCAGACGCCGAGTCGTGTGCGCCTGCGCGCAACTAGCTCCCGGCTCCGGCGGGGCGTCCAGAGCGCTTATTTTTTGGTGGTTTCCGTTCCCCTCTGAAATAAAGGGTGTGTGCTTTGCGGATGTGCCCTAATTTCTGGGTCTGGCGGGACTGGGCACAATCTCAGGCCCGTCGGGGCTACCATGGACCCCTCAGCCGTCACGCCCACACATCCCCTGGTCCCGCACTCCCCATTACTTCTGATTCTCCCGTCCCCCATCGGTTGTCTTCACCTCCCACCCCCCCAGCCCCCCACACACGGCTGGCTCCCGTTCAGCTCTGGTCTCCCCACATCCTCTTCCCCCAAAGGCGGTTAGGAAAGGAGCCCCGGGCTTCCGAAAGGAGCACAAGCTCACGGAAAGCCACGTGGGCGCACAGTTCAAGTTCTTACTTCTGCCCGGGAGGGGCCCCGTCTTAACGACCAGGTTTGCAGAGGAAAGGAGCACATTCTCTATTTTTTTCTCTTCCCAAATGGCTACATTGAAGATCGCCAAGGCTGCAGGGCGTCTCGGGGTTACTGCCGGGCACCGGGCGGGGCGTGCGCCGAGGCGCTGGGGGAGGGAAGGACTTCCGCGCGCTCACAAACCACGCTGGCCCAGACGCTCTCAGCTGTCTGGCGAGGTTTTAAGTGCCAACCGCACAACCCCCAGTGGCGCTTTTCAGGGGTCCTTGTTATCTCTGCTCCAGGGGTCCTACCTCTCTTCACATTCCACCCATTGATGGGGAGGGAACACGGTCTAGGAGAAGAAATAAGAACCAGATGTGTGCAAAATGTACCTCTTCTTTCTTTGGCCTGTCCCGCTTTCTTCCTACTTTGATTCCTACAGTCCTGTAACAACCCAAACCAGTCAAGGCCTGCCTGAATTCATCCAGGTTCTGCCACCGACTGGAGTGATTTGGCTGAAGTCCTTTGCTCTCTTCAGGATCACTGCACCTTCTCCTGTTAGATGTAGGGGTTAGTCTGGATGACCCCCCCTTCCCCCGGTTGTCTCCTCCATTTCATACAGAGCCAAGAGGGAATACTGTTAAAGAGAATTACCATCAAAGTTACAAGGTTGTTCCATGATTGGATATTTTGAGGTTTCCTAGGTTTCTTTGAAAGGTTTTGTAATTGTTTCAAGATATTAGCATTTAAGGTTAAGTATGAAGGTCTTTCCCCAATATACTAATAGGCTTGAGGGCACCCACCCCAAATTGTATTTCTTTGACTCTGCCATTGCCCCCAGCACAGTATATAATGCAGCCAGTTGGTGCAGATTTGTTCTTAATGATAAAAGAAAATTTGTGACCAATGAGGATAGGGTTCCAATGCTTTCATTTTAATATGAGTAGATTTCGAAAACTCACAAGCCAATAAGTGTATCCATGAGAAAAAAAATGTGAACATAGAGAAATCACTTAGAAGGATGTTAATCTGATAAATCCTAAATGAGTCTATACGTTTTAACAGATTAGTATAAAATCCTGCACTTAGTTAAAAAATCTACTGACATACTTTATGAGGGGAATGGAAATAAGGTATCAATAAATGCAGAGCTTCTTTCCATTTCTGTCTTAAAATGGGGAGCTTCTGTCTTATGTAATCTTTATGATGAATCTGTGAGTTAAGTGAGTACAAAATTATGGTTTCCATTTTGCAGAGGAAGAGACTGTAGCCGAGAGAGATTGAACATCTGGAGACACAGCTAACATGTGATTAAACTGAATTCAGGGCTTCTAAGACCAGCCCTTCTGCTTTAGAGGGTGCCTTCCAATAATGTGTGCACGTGCATGTGAACAGGCTTGCGTGGAGATGGAGGGAGATGGAGAAATGCAGAGATCAGATTTGTCTGGTGGTGGGAGAGATGATGAGCATTTATAATCATTAATATTACAGCTAATATTTATTGAATGTCACAGTGTTCCAGGTACTGGGTTAGCACCTTGCATGCGTTAATTCATTTAATTCTCCCAACAACTTTTTAAGATAAATAATATTATTGTCTCTTTTAGAACAGTTGAGGAAACTGGGGCCTAAGAAAGAGTTGAATTGTCCAAGTTCTCACAGGAAGTGGTAAAGCAAGGATTCACCCTAGGACTAACTCCAGAGCTAAAGGAAAATTTTTGTTTTAGGCATTTCTGTTGCCTGAAAACTTGGGATGAATCAGCAATGAAATGTAGGTTGAAGGAGCCAAAGGGACCTCGGGTTGCATTACTAAAAATCCAGGGTAAAGAATGAAGTGGAGAGTCCTGCTTTCTTGTGTGTTTGTCAGATCCCATCTGGAAGTCTGGGCTCAGGTCTGGGCACCATATATGAAGTCCTGGACGTTTAGCATAAGATGGCAGCCAGGAGCACAGCTGGGGGTTGTCCAAGATGAAGGGTCCAGGGAGGAGCTGCATTTGGCTCCTCTGATCTCTGCCATCACCTTGGAACCCTTTAGATTCCCACGGCCTAGTACAACTTATAAGGCAGTGTGGTGCAGTGAAAACAGCAAGGGATTCCAAGCCAGACCTACATGGTCTTGACTCTGCTCATGCCTTCCCAGCTACATGACCATGGGTATATTCCTTAAGTGCTCTGAGCCTTGGTTTTCCCAGTTATAAAAGAGGGAGAGAGACCTACTGTGCAGCATTGCTGTGAGAACTGATTGAGATAATGTACATTTACTAACTATCCTGTCCCTGTTTCCCATCCTCATACGAATGCAGGGCAAGGATGAGTTTAATCTTTGGCCAGTAATTTAATGAAGTCCTTAAAAAGAATAACTTCAAATCTTCAGCAAGATCTTTGTGTAGCAGAAGTTTGTCCAGGATCTAAGAAAAAGTAGTGGGCTGGAGAGAGCTCATCAGGTTTGTCTGCAGAATGGAACAAGAGGAATTTGGAGTCTGAAGCAATCTGGGAGTGAAAGGTTGAGGAGGAAAGGTAGTAGGGAAAAGGATAAGAGAGGAGGATTAAGGAACCTGGCAGGAAGCCCAATCTGAACATGTAGGCATGGTCAAAGACTATAAAGAACAAGGATGACTGATACTGAATGTAAAATTGATTGGGCTGTTGTAATGTAAACGTTGTCTTTCCCGCAAAGCTTCATTAAAGGTTGCTACACATAAGAATACCTTGGTAAGTTTTGTGTGGATATAATTTCAGTTAAGCATTTGTGGGACACAGTCACATAATTTATTGTAGAACAGCAAAACAATCCCAAACAGAATAATTCTGAAGAAGAATTCGTTTTTAGAGCCTGAGCTAATCAAGAAATGTAAGTTACCCTTGGGAATTGAAAGAACTTTCCGGGGGATTATTAGGTTTTTCTGTAATCCATGGAAAAGAAGATCGAAGCCACTATTATCTGCATATGAAGGATCAGTGTAACTGCAAATGACATCTGAATTTTAGATGTAAAAAACCTAGTGTAGAGCAGATACTTTTACAAGTAGGTAATTTTTAAAATTCATTTTATCTATCCCATGTATAGCTTTTGTGTGCACAAGGAACTATTCAAAGCACTTTAAATATATAGCAGTGTTAATTCTCATTACCATTCCATGTGTACTATTTACCCTATTTAAAGATGCATGCACTGAGTCACAGAGAAGATAAGTAAGTTGCCCAAGGTACCACAGCTAGCAAATGGTGCAGGTTGGATTCAAGTACAGGCAAATCTGTATACTAGCTGGCAAATATACATGTGATTGACATGACTTTGCACTGCCAGGCTGAGGCAAGGCCCTCCCTCTCTTCCATGTATGGGCACAATTGTAAGCTTGTTGAGCACTGATGATAGAAAAGCTTCCACCAGACCTGTAAGTTATCAGAGGAAGAGGAAGTGACTTCAAGTCTGGAGGCTTTCTGCTCATGGATGAAGGAACAGGTTTGGTGTGATTAAGAAAGCCTCCCTCTCCCCCGGTTGTTTCCCTTGTGGGAAATTCTCTCAAGGAGATAGCAATTTGCAGTAGGTAATTGCTTTCCTAACTGCTGGCTGAGATGTCTTGAGGGACATAGAAGTAAGAGAGACTTTGAGGAATGGGATACGCAGGATGGCTGGAGGGCAACTTATGGGTCTAAGGCGATATATGAGAGGGTGCTGCAGGTGTGAGCTGCAGAGAAACAGCAAGACACCAAGATTACAGGGTCCCCTGAAGCCCAGGGAAGCTGTAGCTTAGTTGCTGGTGGGGCCACCCTGCTCTGCCTACTGCTAACACCTGCCCTCATTCCAGTCCCCCATGTGACCTCAAGTGGGCCCTTCGGGCCTTTAAGAGATGTTAAGGGCCATAGACTTGGCCTGGAGGGAAAAACATTATTTAAAAAAAATTTTTTTTTAATCTTTATTTATTTTTGAGTGAGAGACAGCATGTGAGCAGGGGAAGAGCAGAGAGAGAGAGAGAGAGAGAGAGGGAGACACAGAATCCAAAGCAGGCTTCAGGCTCTGAGCTGTCAGCACAGAGCCTGACATGGGGCTCGAACTCACAAACTGTGAGATCATGCCCTGAGCCGAAGTCGGATGCTCAACTGACTGAGCCACCCAGGTGCTCCTAGGGAAAAACATTATTGAAACTTAGAGTGTGCTTGGCAGAGATGTGCCCCCAAAAAAGACCTTTGTGGGAACTGTGGCCATAGATTGACATTTATTGGAGGGGCCAAAGTAAGGTAGTATGGTCATGTAGACCCTGGTGGGGATTCTGTAGTTAATTACTCCTTTAAACCTCAGTGTTCTCAAGTATAAAATGAAAAAAATGAAACTTACTTCACAGAGTTATTTATAAGATAAAATGAGATGGCGTAGGTGAGTATGCTTTGAAGCTATAAATATACTACAGAAATGTTACTTGTATTGCTAAGAAAAGTGGCGCTCATAATCAGTCCACTCCATTTCCAACTATGTTTTGGTGGTGAAGATCCAGCCTCACCCCCAAAAGAGAAATCTGTAGTCCCTCGTCAAAACAGAAAAGAAGAACACTTCTATTTGTTATTAGTGTGCATCAGCTGGATCACTGTCCTATACTCCATAATTTGTTACACTGAATCTTTCCACAGTGCTGCGAGCCAGAAGAGAGATGAGGTGAGCCAGCTGGCCACTGGGGAAAGTGCTTTCTCCTCTATTAAAGTATCTTCCTCATCCATCAAAGGGTTTACCTGTGATTGGATGCTTTTTTTCATTTGCTCCCCCTTTTCTTCCTCTGGAAAGTCTCTCTGTCCTTTAGTCAGATTGTGAATAATTTCCCAGATACAGACTACCTCCTCTTGAGTCCACCACTCATCCCTTCAGCTCTCCTTTCAGTAATGATGCATTTCCCCTCTCACATTTTGATACCCCTCAGCTCCCAAATAAAGATATTTAATAGCTATTCCCACTCTACAACAAGAAATCAATATACTAAAGGAAAATATAGATTTTGGGGGCGGAACAGAAAGGTTCTAGGAAGCAGAACATCTGTCACCTTAATAAGTTGTGCCAAAGTTTCTCATAAATGAGACAATAAGTTCATTTAGCATTTTCCCTTGATTCCTTTCGCTTCATGAACATTTAAGGCAAAGACCTATGACTGTTTGTTTTATACACATTTGCTATATTCAGAGTTAACACATACATTTGTGAGATACACAGGAATTTAAAGATACACAACTCAGAAGCATCAGTCATGAATGCGGCATCATCAGAAGGCAAATTAATTGTAATCAGTGTGTAAAGTCTGTGGGCCTGAGGAGAGAGATTATCTTTTTTTTTTAACTTAAAGTTGATATGAATGAAGTATATAAACTGATAAACACTCAAAAAAGTTAATATAGGTTATTTTATTCTTTTAAAAAATTTTTTAATGTTTGTTTATTTTTGAGAGAGAGAGAGAGGAGAGAGAGAGAGAGAGAGATACGGAGTGCAAACAGGAGGAGCACAGAGAGAGGGAGACACAGAATCAGAAGCAGGCTTCAGGCTCTGAGCTGTCAGCACAGAGCCTGACGCAGGGCTCAAACTCACGAGCCTTCGAGCTATGAGATCATGACCTGAGCTGAAGTCAGCCGCTCAACCAACTGAGCCACCCAGGCACCCCGTAGGTTATTTCATTGTTTATTTGGTGAGCACTGGCACCTATCACTGCCTCAATTTCCACCTCCCTCTTGCCTACCATCCATAGCCAGATTTAATGATAGCCATAATTATTGAATGTTTGTTGTCCTCTAAGCATCGGGCTTATCATCGTACATAGTTTATCTCATTTAATCCTCATGATATTACCCAATAACAGCAATCAATAAATACTTATTTATCTCAATCTTATTTTCATGAGGAAGTGTAAGCAAGGGGATATTAAGTAATTTGCCCAATATCACCATTTTAATAAGTTAGCAGGGCTGGCAATTGGGCTCAACTTGTCTGGCTCCAAAGCCCGTCTCTGCAACATTTCTTGGAATTTCTTCCCGTATTGCTGACACAAAATCTTCAATTTTCCCCTCCCCTTTCTGGCTTCTGTGGTCCTTGCTCCGAGAAGCTATTTTGTGATATTACTTTCCAGTTGGACAAAACCATTTTTGTAGTCATAATAATGTCATTTACATTATAGGGTCTACTATAAGCCTATCACAGGGCTAGACTCTTGTCACACAATTAAAGTCAGATCCAGTGAACTCCACACCCTCATCCCTTTTTCATTATCATAATGTGTCAGGAAATCAGGAGCAAAAACAGAAAAAAAATTGGACAAAGAATCAAAAGTCCTGGAATTCCTTAGTTGCAAAATTAAAATAACAGCCACTTTCTATTTACTTCACAGAATAATTGTGAGGATTAAATTAGATAACGCATATAATAGCGCTTTGTAAACTGGCCAAATCTTTACAAAGTATTCTTGTAAGCTATGCTAACAACCAGCTGTGTGCCCTTGGCAAGTCAACATTTCTGAACCTCGGCTCATCATCTTCGGTGGGAATCAGAGTTCCTACCACTCAGGGGTGTTGTCAAGATTAAGTGCTGCCTGGTCTACAATGCAGGGTCGTTGAGTCCACATCTCACTGAGAGAGAGAGAGAGAGAGAGAGAGAGAGAGAGAGAGAGAGGCAGAGAGAGACAGAGAGTGAGCAAGGGAGGCGCAGAGAGAGAGGGAGACACAGAATCTGAAGCAGGGTCCAGGGTCTGAACTGTCAGCACAGAGCCTGACATGGGGCTCAAATTCACGAGCTGTGAGATCATGACCTGAGCGAAGTTGAACACTTAACCGACTGAGCCGCCCAGGAGTCCCTAATGTGTGTTTCCGAGGCCACGTTCTTTCCATGTTTCTCAATCATCTCTCCTCTTTGTTCTCCTTTGTTGGCAGTGACTTCCCCTCATACACCTGAGTCAAGTCTGACCTGTCTGTGCATGCACTTCCATAGCAGCCCAGCCACCACTTTACCTTGGGCACCCCAGTTTCTGTCCTATGCTGCCAGCCTCCCCACTTTCCAACCTTTTTCTTCTCTGAGATCTTATAACCTGGTGCTGGGGATCACATTGTAATGCAGATTCTGATTCAGTAGGACTGGGTGAGGCCTGAGTTTGTATTCCTAACAGGTTATCAGATGAAGTTGATGCTGCTGGCCCAAAGATGACACTTTGAAAAGCAGAAATCTAGCCTACAGGCCACCCTAGAAATTACCTGACCAGGATGGTTCTGATCCTGTTGGCTTCACAGAAGCTTCCTGGGTCTTTGCAGGTGGGCTTTAGGCTTATAACCCCTTGCCCTCTATGGCAAGAGTCTCCTCCCTCTATCTGACCCTTTTCTCTATGGTGGTGATAGAGCCTCTCCTCCCCATCTTTAGCTGGGTACCTGGCCTGCTGGAATAAAGGCAACATGCCCTAGTCCCTTCCAGCTATGTATGGCCACGGGACTACATTCAGGATGTGAGCACAAGTGGTTTGTAATACTTTGGTGAAGTATCTTTAAAAGGAGGAGATAAGCCTCCCCCACCCCCACCCCCACGTTGGTTCTTTCCTGTTGGTTGCAGTATAGCTATGGTGGCCAAAGTTCAATAGTCACCTTAGGCCATGAGGTTGGCTTGGCATGCCAGGCATGGCAGATTCACAGCATAGGACAAACCTAACTTGTGGAGAGCCATACCTGCCCTGTCCTGACTAACTCCAGACTCTTCCACATGAGCAGGAAATGCAAGTCTTGCTTGTTTACGCCACTGATATTTGGGCTCTCTGTTTCTTACAGTTTAATCCAAATACTTACAACCAAGCTTTGTCAAATTTTACTTGTTTCAGCTGTTATAAATTATTCCACACTGTATGAACAACTCCAAATTAATCTCTGTTCTTTTGCTGATGGATATTTAGGTTTGTTCCAAATTTTGGCTGTTACAAATAATTCTGGAATGAACACTTGTAAATATAGCTCCTTGTGCAAGCTTGGGGGATTTAAAATACACTCTCCATAAAGCTTACCACCTTCATCACAATTACACAAAGCGTTTTGCAGATGTGGTTCCACCTTGAAATCTTACAACTCTGAGAGGCTGCGTGAAAGGGCGGTGACCTCCACAAAACCTTTCTAGCACCAGCTCTTCCAATTGTTCTTGTCATGAATCGACATGTTCTTTCTCTGTACCATCCATTCATGTGTCTCCATAATTCACATTGAAAATAACTAGTATGGTGGATATTGCTAGTTTCTAACTCATAACCATTCAGTCTTTTTTTTTTTTTAATTACCAGAATGTCAGTGTTATTTGGGATATGCCCAGTTTTACAAAAAAAATAAACACATTACTATACTCTCTATCTCCCATGCAGCTGATGGGGGACAGGGTGGGGTCACAGTAGGGCACTCTGGCCAGCGAGGCTATATGGAAATCTACAGGGGCAAGTGCTGGGCACTCCTGAAGTCTTGTTTTCTTGATACCTGTGCTGTCCCTTTTCTCCTCCTCTTGCCTTCTTCTCCTCCTTTATTTTATTTTACTTTTATTTACTTTACTTTTAATTAATTAATTAATTTATTTATTTATTGGTATGAAACTCCGGTGAGAGGCTGGATGTAGAGCCTCCACCATGAACCATGACACTGAGGCCACATGTGGAGTTTGGTGAAGCAAAAAGACGGGGAAACTGAGTACTTGATGGCATCAGGGAACCTCCATACAACCCCAGGTACCAACTTCTAAGGCTTCCAGTTATATAAGAGAAAGAATCTGTATCTGATTAAGCCTTTATAGTCAGGTTTCAGTGCAGTCAAATACAATCCCTAAATGATACTAAAAATTTCACTTCACTTACTTGTGTTTGCCCTTTCTTTTAATCCTTTATGGACTAGAGCTCTTTCCTCCATTACAGCAGGTTCTTAGAGTCTGCTGGTCTGAATATAGGTGATGATAGGTGAAAGGTTTTGTCTAATAAAGTAAAATTTGATCTTTAGGGTGGTAAATTCCAGGCAATTTGAGGCCAGTCCAAATCCATTTAATTGAATAATTCAGATTCTCTGCCAGAAGAGAATCTAATTTTTATCTTAATCTGACTGATAGACAATTACTCTGGCTAAGAATGCAAATGAGTTATCACATGTGAAATACAGTAAACATCACCTTTATAAACTTAGTCTTCTGTGTACTTAAGTTTTAAATGGTAACATAATCCCTAACATTTAAAGTATGATCGAATATAATAATCACTTAATTCCTTCAAAATTAAGGTTCATTTCTGGCGTTGGAAATTCAAATGATATAGAAAGAGGTTTTGATAGATCTGCTGAGATGAGAAACTGTATCATTTTGGATACTGTGCATTAGTTTTCACTGACATTTCATTTGGATTCTATCAGCATCTTCCTGATAAGTGCACATTTATTTTTATGCTTGGCTTCAGTAATGCTGAGCTACCTTGCGGGAGGGCTTCGCAAAAACACTAATGAATATGATTGTTATGCACTTTACAAATGTAAAGTGCTACCAAAATGCACAAAACAATAATATGGCATCATCTAGGCTGAAAATTGCATCTGCTGTTTGATGCAAGTCTAGAAGAGGCATTGAAGAATTACAGAAGAGTCATCTATCTCTGTTCAATGGATAGCCAAAGCTAAAAATCTGGTTTGTTGTGGTAGCACCATGAGAAAACAGACAATTCTAATTTTTCATTTTTAATTGTTACTTTAAAAATATTTATTTATTTTGAGAGAGAGAGAGCACACACACATGAGTGAGTGGGGGCGGGGCAGAGAGAGAGGGAGAGAGAGAATCCCAAGCAGGCTCCATGCTGTCAGCCTAGAGCCCGACATGGGGCTCGATCTCATGAAGCAGGAGATCACGACCTGAGCCAAAATCAAGAGTTGGACACTTTGCCAACTGAGCCACCCGGGCTTAATTGTTACTTTTCAGAGGTGTTTTGGGATAACTTTACCTCTGATTTAAGCAGTAATTCATTTGGAAGTATCAGGTTCATATTTATACAATGAATTCTACTGTTATAAATGAATTAATAGTTTAAAATTAGTAATGTTATAGATTATTATTTATGAAAAATTAAAAAATATTAGAAGTTATCTTAGAACACAGAAATTAGGGCCTGAGCTCCCTCCACATAAGGCATTCTTTGCTTTCCCAGCCACATAGCTCATTCATTAATTCAACAAATATTTAGATGACTCTGTAGGCCAGGCATGGTGACAGGAACTAGGGAGTGGTGTTGTGGACATTAAGTGGTACAACATTTATGAAAACATCCTCTTCACTCTTGGTTGCTATCAAAGAGAACGAAAAACAGAAGGGCCTTGGAGAAATAGAGAAGGCAGTCTAGAATAAGGAGAAGATGGAAATAACACCTGTCTATTCTGATAAAGGCTTTGAAATAGAAGGTGAGAATTTGGGGGTTGCTCCCGGTAACAGTGGGCAAGTCACCGCAGTGCCTTTGGAAGAGAAATGAGGCTGTGGGAAAATACAACTGTAACGCTCAATGGGATGGAGGATTTGGGATAATGAATCAAGGATGAATTTCCAAAGATATGGTTTGAGGACATGTTTTCCCTGGTGATCACTTGCTCTGATCAAGAGGACTTTAAGCTAACCAAGGAGGGGGAGGGGAAAGATGCCTAGATAACCTGTTAAACAAGTTACCATGGAGTAGGAATAGTACTGAGGGAAGAAAAAAGGTGTGGGAGTTGCCCAGTGAATCACATGAGAAAATAGTTGGGAAGGGTGTTGGAAACAACACGCAGAGCTTCATATATCTATATGTCAGTGGGCTATGTATAGGTGATAAATAGCATGCATTTGACATGGTAACAGAGGACAGTAAAGCTCATTGAGCTGTGGTAGTCTGGGAATCAACCCGCTCGATGCCAGTCCCTATTTCATCAGATGAAAGGACTTCTATGATACCGAATGTGAATCACCGAGTAGCTAGTATGGTGCCTCCCACAGGGTAATTATTTGAAATAGAAAACATAGCTATAAAGCCCTTGTAAATTCCTGATCTTCTCTTTACCTCTACTCCCATTTCAGTAAATGCACTATAATCTATCCAGTTTTGCAAGCCTAGAGATCCAGCACCCTCCTACCTTTTCAAAGCAAACACCAAATCTTGTTGACATCCGTGCCATCCACCCATTTCTGTGTCTCTCCACTTTACCACACTGCCATCATCTCTGGGTCTATTCCAGTTGTTTCCTAGTGAGTCTCCCCAATTCCATTCTTACTTCCCTCTCACCCATTCCTCATGGTGCAGTCAGGGTCTTCGTTATAAAACAAAATCCGTTCATGTATCCGCCTATGTAAAACCCACCCACTTTCTCATCACTCAGGGTAAAGACCAAGACAACACTTGAACACAGCCTGCCGTGCCCATGTGCCCTCCACCATCCTCTCCAGACTCATGTCTGTCCTTGCCCATCAACTTTCAGCTCCCTAACTGTGCCAGGCTCCTTCTTGCCTTAAGATCTTTGAAGACATTACTTTGTTTGTCTGAAAAGCTTTCCTCTGTCACTTTTGCCCTGTTCATTCCTACTTTTTCTTCAGATCTCATTTCCCATATTGATTTTTTTTCTGGGAAAGCCCTCCCTGACCACCTGTGCTCCTAGTACTCATGGCATCCTCTGCTTTTCCTCACAACAGTTTGTAACTAGTTTTCTTAAAAAAAAAAATATTTCTTTACTGGCTCTCTCTCCTGCTAGACTATAAACAGTACAAGGACAGGGACTATATCTATTTTGCTCACTGGTGTAGCCCTAAAACCTAGCAAAATGCCAAGCAAATGTTGAAATACTCACTATATATTTGATAAATAAATAAAGCATCTATAATCTATATCTGATTTAAAGACTAGATTTAAAAAACCCATTATGGTACAGAATGTTGATATGAAAGAGGCTGTCAGGGGTCGAGGGGGACAAACAGTATATAAGAACTCTGTACTTTCAATTCAGTTTTGCTATAAATCTAAAACTGCTCTAAAAATAGTCTATTAAAAATTAAAAAACTATTATGGACAATTTCAAATGTATACAAAATTAAAGAGAATATTATAATGGATTACCGGGGACCCACTACCTTAGGTCTTAGTATCATTTGAGTGTTTGGGGTGACTAGTGAAATCACTTCATTTTAAATTGACTTCAGATTTCATGACTGATGTAAGAGTAAAGTGATTTACATTTATATGTCCTGTGGAAATGATAAATGATGATTCCTTTTTAGAAAGCATAATATAAGCTTTCCCATTTTGGACTTTTCAGTCCTTAAAAGATCTTTATGCACTCTGACAGCTATCTGATTTCACTGGAACAGTGGGGCATGCGGTGTTGGCCACTTCGCCATGTCATTTGGACATCAGAATGCACTGGTCCCCTCAAGAGCATTTGAAATCAACATGAAAACCCTAATTCATTTCAATGACCACTCACCCTTATGCTTCAGCACTTTTAGACAAAAGCAAAGACAAATAGCCACTGTGAGCTATCAAAAGAAAAAAAAAAGCTTTGAAAATAGAATGACTAAGATGTTTAACCAAAGGAATACAGTTTCTTGTATGTGTTGGGCTATTGCCCAACCCCCAGGCCTTTGTACTTGCTATCCCTCTCTCCAGATGATACCCCTGGCTTGATCTAGTGAACTCCCCAATATCCTTCAGAACTCAATTTAAGCGACATGTCCCCTGAGAAGCTATTGCTGGTCCTATTCTTATCCCAACATACATGGCCTTCTCTGTATACCAGTGTTGTCCTTTGCTAACCTCTGACCCTCTACTTTACTTTTTCTACTTTACTTTTACTGTCTGTATTTCTAATTGTCTGTAAGCTAGGTGAGAGCAGAACCATTGAAATGTATGGAGAGGCATTATAATATAGAAATTAAACAGTGACCTATAAACTTCAGAATTTATGAGACTTGAGTTCAAATTGTGATCCCAGCACTTATTGGCTGTGATGCCTTAGGCAACTTCTTGAACCTGACCCCTGGTTTTGTCACATTTTAAGTGAATATACTAATATCTACATTATAGAGTCATCATAGGAGTTATGAGAAATTATGAGTATAAGGGACTTAGAAGAATGAGTACCTAGGACATAGTTAATGCTCAATAAGATATGTTGAAAAAAAGAAAAAAGAAAAAAGAAAGAAGAAAAGAAAGAAAGAAAGAAAGAAAGAAAGAAAGAAAGAAAGAGAAAGAAGGAAGGGAGGAAGGAAGGAAGGGAAAGAGAGAAAGGAAGAGAAGTGAATGCCCACACAAAGTGATGGCTGAAAAATCCCCACAACCGTTAATGGATTCTAATCTTGAGGATTGGTCTTCTCTATTTAGCTATGGCCAAATTACAGAGATTTTATCATTTTGAAGTTGAAACGCATACATTGTACTCTGTCTTTTTTTATGTAGAAACACATGCTTTTCGATTCCTTCACACCATTACCCTGAGGGGGAATGCACTGATCTGCCTTTCCATTTCTCTTTATAAACTGATGGGATTCTCGTCTTTCAACTAACTGCTCTTTTGTATCTTTGGGCTCATTCATTCTTGATGGGCTTCCTATCTTTCATGAATAAGAAAATTATATTTACTGGGCATCTACTAGTACAGAGTATTACAGCTAGCACAGATATGAAACAACATGGTCTTTTCAACTTTGCCTTCCTATCACCCAGGAGTTGGCAACATGAAGCCAGCATGAGGCAAAGGGGTGGATGAGGAGATTCAATACATGTGTCTCATGTACTTGGGCATCTTATTGCTGGAACAGGGTTCAGAATGACAGGTGCTTTTATTTTTCTCAGAAAAGCTCAACTTTAAGCACCTGCTATAAGCCCAGCACTGTGAAAAACACTACAAGGGATACTAAAGGAAGTAAGGCCCAACTCCTGCCCTCAAGGAGCTGACCATTGAGTAGGGCCATTGAGCTAAGTACAGACTAAAGAAAATGCTATAGGAAAAACACAAGGATACTGCTTGAAGTTTCAAAGGAGGAAAAGCACATACCAGGTTGGAGATGTTGCAAAAGACTTTATTCATTCATCCCTGCATCCATGCAATGAAAAATACTTACTGGATGCCTATTATATGTCAGGCACTAAATTAGCTATTAAGAACAAGAGATAAATGGTCCAATATTCCTAACCTCAAAGGCTTAATGATAAAGTGGGAGGGACAAATATGCAAACAAACTATATCATTCATCAATTCATTGATTTATTCAACAGTTACTGAGTGTCTGTTAAGTCCCAAGTTCAAGGATGAAATAAACATGGTCACTGTGGTAAGAGAATGTATAGTACAGCTCAGGAGAAAATTTCAATACAGTGTGTTAGGTGCCATGATAGGCATGTTAAAAATTGTGAAGTCCCAAGGTGGTTGGCAAAGGGGCAGTTCATTCTTTCTGGGGGCAGGGAAGGCTTCTGACGGGAACAATGGAAGGGATACTAGAGGGTGAAGGACTTTGCCAGGTGGTTGTAGAGAGGAGGAAGGTGGAGTATTTGAGGGAGTCTGTACATGTAACTGGAATAAAGAAGCAAGAACAGAGACATGTTGGGATAGAGGCCGGATTGTGGAGTACAGCTGAAAGAATGGAACGTCAAGGTGCAATGATGCTCAGAGGACCAGGTGAAAAATTGAGCCCAGGAGGGCATGGAGGGAACATTGGGCAAAGACTTGCAATGGGGGAGGTGTCTGAGAGTCTTAAATGATGTGGAGGAACTTGTTAAGAGACCAGGAAGATAAAAGCATTCAACTGGGAGAAAACAGCATTCCTCAGGGAGATGTTCCCTCTTCTGGGATTCTGATACCTATCAGAATAGTGGAGAGCAGAAATTCCAGAAAGAGAAAGAGTTTAAGCCAAGAGTAGAAAGCTCACATACATATATATTGAAGTGTAGTGAAAGCCTGTGAAAATAGCTTTTCCTGCGTTTCTAATCTCAGTTCACTCTATGTGTCTGGCCCTGACTCTGACCATTGCACAAATTAGCAGATCAGGGATGTCCTCCATCTATTCCCTTCTCTCCAAGGGTGGGTCTTGGTTAGGTAGAGTTTTTTTCAAGTTAGGAGACCAAACTTGTGTTTTAAGGCCTCCAGATCAATAGCCACTGCTACATGGCTTGAGGGCCCTGTGACAAAAAGGGCCCTGAGGCTACAATGCAGAAGTGACCACTGGACCCAGCTCTTCCTTCTAGAAGTTCTTCCTTGGCCATACCAAGGCCTTCTGCCCTGTGTTGGGGACTGGGGAGGCCAAAAAGGAACATGCCCATTTTCTTCTTCTGAGTTTGGCACTAACTGAAAACAAAACAAAACAAAACAAAAACCCAGGAGTCAGACTATTAGAGAAAGAATAGACATATGGCTGGTGATGACTCTCAATGGCTGGCCCCTCAGCTTTTCCCTGGTTCCAGTTGGTCCCAAAGGTCACAGCTGGAATCAGAGTCCTTAGCTGCAGGCTTTGGAACGAAATCTGAGAGCCATGGCTCCTGGCCTAGTCTCGGGTCACCATGTTCCTAGAATGGGGCTCCATGCCACATAACTGTCTTGCTTGAATTCTGTTTACTCCATTTGGTCTTTCTGGAGATTGAGTTTTCTGCCAGAATCTTCACTCTTAAGGCAGAATCCTTGTTTTAGCCTCCTGTGCTGCCTTTTGGGGCTGCTTCCTGCCCCTGACAGTGTAATGCTCCAATATGCTCTTCCCTCTTTCCAGACTCCTTTTTTCTTGATGACTCCTTCCCTGACCATTTGCACTGTCTTCAGCAAATCTCACTGATTTTGGAGCCTCTGCCTTCCCTTTTTGATTTGGCCTGTTTGGTGTCACTAGATACCTGGTTCTGACATCAGGAGGCTGATTTCTTACAACAAGCACACTAGCACTGGCACATATCCACATTAGGGTTGTCGTTTGAAGGAGTCACCTGGGAAGGTTGTATTACCTGCCTAGTCCAGGGATGCTGTTATTGTTCAAGAACATTTCTGGAATTCCTCTGTTGGAATTTCACGGAGTCACAGGGCAAGACAAGACCCTAGTTCCTCACCAGCTCTCAGTTCTGCTTTCCAGTTTGTTTGTGGGAATACTGAGACTCTGGGAGCTTTTGAACCCACTGAGACCGCACATCAAATTATAGGATGAGCTGAAACCTGTTACCATGTGACTCTCCTTCAGTGCCAGGTTGCAAGCCACAGAAGAAGTAATCTCATAACTCTATAGCAGTGATTGTCAATCTTTTTTGAGTCATGGAGTCCTTGAGGAATTTGATAAAAGCTAAAGACATGATCCCTTAGGAAAAGACCCATACACTTAAAACTTTCACACGCTCCAGGATAAAATCCCTGCCCTATGTAAAAAAAAAAACACCTTCCCCCAAATTTCAAAATGTTTTTATTTTATTTTTTTGAGAAAGAGAGAGAGACAGAGAGACAGACAGAGAGAGAGTGCCAGGGAGGTGCAGAGAGAGGAGACAGAGGATCTGAAGCATGATCCGCACTGATCAGCGCAGAGCCTGATGCAGGGCTCGAACTCATGAACCCTGAGATCACGACTTGATGAGATAATGACCTGAGCTAAAGTAGGATTCTTAACCGACTGAGCCACTCATGCGCCCCTCCCCCCAAATTCAACAGCAATTATTATGCAGCATGATTGTCTTCCTCATCCTCTAGACCTGCATCCAAAATGACTTCAGGCTGTTCCCAAGTATCAAATCTCTAAAGGAACGAGATGTTCCAGTGCTGAGGAGGTCCAAAAGAATGTGCTGTAAGCGCAAAAGGCATTTCCACAGAGAGCATTCCAAAGATGTTTGAAGAAAGCCAGGGTCCCTGGAAAGTGCAACTTCTCCAGATGACCACCTAGAAAAGGACAGCATCTGTGTTCCGGTCTTGGTAGGTTCTTAATCAAGCCCTTTCCCTCTCTCTCAGGCAAAGTTCATATGGAGGTTTGGGTATGAGAATTTCCCGTCTGCTGATTCAATGAGGGACAATTACAATTACAAGACATAGCACATACTACCTCCTCCATGCAGGCTTCAGGAACCTCTCCAGGCAGTACCCGCTTCTTCCGTCCTTCAAACCTTTGTATAAACCTGCATCCCTATTTCCATCTCTACTTCTCCCAGCAGCCTTTGGGTACAGACCTGAAGGGCAGACACTGGATTCATGCATTTCATCATTTGACATTTACTAAGAGGCCATCCGTGTCAAACACTGCAGACACAATGGTGAACAAAACAGTACTGCAGACTCTCAAGAAAGGAAGACAAACAAGAAATCACATAACGAAGTGTGTCTAATGCTATCCTGTAGGAAATACAGGGTGCTTTACAGTCCAACCTGTCTCTTGGGGAAGGACATCTTTTAAACTAAGATGTGATGTATCTGTTTTCAGGGCCCAGCACCAAGTATGTGCTCAATCTTGAACATTTCCCTAGGCAAAGTCCTGCGTGCTTGCTGGAAGTCTCCCTCACTCACTGAGGGCAACTGCTCACTAAGAGTGGCTGTGGTGAGCCCCGGAAAGCCAGCTAGTACCAGGCCCAGCTGGTTACCTCTTTTAGCTTTTTCTGAGACATCTGTGAAGCAGTGGAAAAAGCAGCGGATTTAGAATTCCTATAGGATGCCGTCCTGAGGCTCTGTACCGACTACATTCGTGAGTTCTCTCACTGTCCTTTTGTATCCTGATGCCACCTTGAAGGGCAAAAGAAGCTATGAGAGATGTTCGCAAACTTAAGGACGCAATCTATCTATCCATCTAATCTATCTCCTAGTTGGTCCGGCTTTGCTCCGGAAGAGGAGGGCGGGGTAACTGTAGATTTAAGAAAAGTGACGGCATTGCTTTGTAGGGCTTGTGCCTCGGTCTTTTGCTGCCTCACATGACCTGAATTTGGCAGGGAGGGGGCAGTTTGAATTCCAGGCGGGCTAAAAGGCCTTGGCCGAGAATCTCTAACGGATTTCACAACACAGCAGGGAAAAGCTTCCCATGGAGGACCGGGGGAGGCGGGGGGATGGGAGGGAGAAAGCTGCAATTCTGCAAATTAGAAAAGAGCAGGAGGTGGGAGAGTCCTGAAAGGCGGCATGGGGATAACGAGAACCCCTCCCCTCCCCCAATGGTTATCAGAGAGCTCCACCCATCTCCTAACTAACCACCACGACACCCAAGCAGTATTATCTCAAACTTGCCTCATGCCCTACCTACCTCCCCCCACGGAGCGCCCTAAGAGGCGCGGGTGGAGCTGGGGCCACTTGGCCACCTGCGCATGCGCGGATCTGGTCCTGCCACCAGTTTCTAGACAGTCATCAGTGGCGTCCCGATCATGTCCTATTATCTCCCGTTGTACCTCGTGCTCAATCCAAAGCAGCTTCAGAGTGTGTAGGAGGGCAATGGGGTTGGGAAGAAACGAGTCAAGGAGCTTTTGGCCGGGGAACTACAGCTCCCAGGAGAAGCCGCGATGGCCCCGCCCCCTCGCGGGCCGGCCGAGAACCCTCAACGTCTTAAAGCGGCGAGATCTTTTCGTCGCGGGTTTGGCAGGGCGCTGAGCTCGCGACGTCTGTTCCGAGCTGGCCGGTGGGAAAGCGGCAGTGTCTTTCTGTTTTTGCTTCTTTGCACCTGAACTAGCAAAGAACAAAAAACGAATAAACGATAGTTAAACGAGTTTAGAGGCTTCTCTCAAGCTCAGCAGTTTGCTGCTTCTGCTTCACAAATTCTGAATTGTCCATTTAGCAAATGAGAACCTAAAAAGCAATTTGTGTGTTAAATTTCTGTACGATGAAATATTTTCCCTGTGATGTCAAATAAAGCAGCTTTATTTTCTTTCCTAGTTTTCAGGTGCCAGTGGCTGATGTTTAGTCTCACTTATTTTCACTAAAGACTTAACACAATAAATAAGAGGGTGGTCTGTTCAAAGAAATCCTGCAGTAAATCATCCTGAAAAAGCAAAAGCTTATTGACTTGGCAAATTTTCTACTTTAATTTTCTAAGCTTTAACTTTTGTCATAAAGCGTCTTTAAAATGTAGCACCCTTGATATCCTGTTTTAAGATGTAGATTTTAAAATCTACTTTTAATTGTAATTTAATCTTTGAGCAGGATGTTGAGGGGTGTGGTTTAAAACTGCTGCTCTTAGCTTCTTGTTAGAGGGAAGCAAAAAGGGACGGTTCTTCTGTGGCAGGAGGAATAGCTATCACGATAGTGCCATTGGGGTCCTAGGTCCTCATGACTATTGTGCGTTTCTGGAAGAGTAGTAACTGTTAAGAACTGATTTAAGATTTTATTGGCTTAACACACTAACTATCAGAACTTCCCTACTCTCTTCCTACCTCAAGTCCTAACTCTGATTTCTTAACAGCTGCTAATATACTACCTCCACTTGCAAACAATGAACTCCTTTTGTTTTTTTTGCATACAAATACATTTTAAAGGCCTCAGAATCAATTTAGAATTGAAGGTGGAATCGTTTTTGAGTTGGGTTTTTTTGTTTTTGGATGTCTCAGCTTCAGGCTGCTGAGTTTTATGACTATGTATGCATTCAGTCTGTTTAGTGTGGTATTCGTGGATAATATGAAATTAGCCTTCTATGCCAAAAATGAACAAGACATATAATTTCTAATTTGTTCTTTGTGTAGGGAAGTCCAGCAATAAGCATACCGAAAAAAGGTAATAATAGTTGATGTATAGTGATTTAGGGGATGACTACAGCAGCTATTGTGCTCTAAACAAATCCTCCATACATCATAAAACAGTAAATCCGGGAGAAAGTAAGACTGGTGATATTTAGTAATATTTAAATTTTCCCCAAATTCTCACGTGTTCTCTTTATAGTTAAAAACAGAACAAGTTTTCTTGCTATCAACTCTTTTATTAAACATTCAGTTTGGGGGCGCCTGGGTGGCTCAGTTGGTTAAGTGTCTGACTTGATCTCAGCTCAGGCTTGATTTCAGGGTCTTGATCTCAGGATTGGGAGTCAAGCCTTGCATTGGGCTCCATGCTGGGTGTAAAGCCTACCTAAAACAAAAACAAAACAAAAAAAACCCATTCAGTTTGTCAAATCTTAGCCAGAATAAGAAAGCATAATATACAACACAACATTATTGTGTACAAGACAATTTTGACAGAACCAACAGACAAATTAACACTTTTAAGAGAAGGGAGCTGGAAATAAGTACAATATACAGTAATTAAATTTATTCCTGTCATCACCAACAAAGGACAAGCATCAGTTTGATACCACTTACAGTGGCAACAAAAACATCAAGAACCTAGAATAAATCTAAAAAATAAAAAAAAATTTTAAAAGATGTGCAGAATTTTAATAGAGGGAAGTATAAAACTTTATTGAAAAACATGAAGAAAACATTTAAATAAATGGATGGATATATCATGTTCATCAGTTGAAGGATTCTATTTAATAAAGCTATCAATTGTCCTCAAATCTATACATGTAATATAACCTGAATAACATTCTCATTGGTGTTTTTAGTGTATGTATATTTACATACTAAATAAATAATTTAGTGTATTTAGAGATTAGGTGTGACCCGACAAGCTTATTCTAAAATTTATGTGAAAGATCAATGGTTCATGAATAACATTAAACAAAATTTTTTATTATTTTTTTTTTGAGAGAGACAGAGCAGGAGCAGGGGAGGGGCAGAGACACACAGAATCTGAAGAAGGCTCCAGGCTCTGAGCTGTCAGCACAGGGTCCGATGCAGGGCTCGAAAGGACAAACCATGAGATCATGACAATCATGACCTGAGCTGAAGTCAAGACGCTCAACCGACTGAGCTGCCCCATGAATAACATTTTTAAAAGAATAAGTTGGGGAACCTAGTAATAAGATAGCCTGGCGTTACTATAATGGAAACACAACACAGACTGTGCACTTATGTGAGAGATGATTGGGAGAAGATGGACTGTTTAATAAATGGTGTTTGAAATAATTGGTTAACCACATGGTAAATTAAAAAGGATCTCTAGGGGCGCCTGGGTGGCTCAGTCGGTTAAGCGGCCGACTTCGGCTCAGGTCATGATCTCGCGGTCCGTGAGTTCGAGTCCCGCGTCAGGCTCTGTGCTGACAGCTCAGAGCCTGGAGCCTGTTTCAGATTCTGTGTCTCCCTCTCTCTGACCCTCCCCCGTTCATGCTCTGTCTCTCTCTGTCTCAAAAATAAATAAACGTTAAAAAAAAAGAAAAGGATCTCTAAATCTCAACATCCAAAAAAAAAAAAAGAATAAAGAAAGTCTAGGTTAACTAGAAATTTAATGTGAAAAGCAAGACTTTAAAACTTTTAGATGTTTGGGGCGTCTGGGTGTCTCAGTCCATTTAGTGTCTGATTTCGGCTCAGGTCATGATCTTGCGGTAGGAGGGTTCAAGCCCAACATTGGGCTCTCTGTTGTCAGCATGGAGCCTGCTTCGGATCCTCTATTCCCTCTCTCTATGCCCCTACCCCGCTTGTGTTTGGTTTCTCAAAAATAAATAAAACATTAAAAAGAAACTTTGAGATGTTCTCCTATATATTTTTATGAACTTGGTCTACACAAGGATTTCTTAAACAAACCACATAAAGCCCAAACCATGAAGGAAAAGATAGGTAAATCTGACTACATTAAAAACAAGCAAGAAAGTAGGGGCACCTGGGTGGCTCAGTCACTTAAGTGTTGGACTTCGGCTCAGGTCATAATCTTGCAATTCCTGAGTTTGAGCCCGGTGTTGGGTTCTGTGCTGACAACTCAGAGCTCGGAGCCTACTTCAGATTCTGTGCCTCCCTCTCTCTCTGCCCCTCCCCCACTCGTGCTCTGTCTCTCAAAAATAAATGAACATTAAAAAAATTTTTCTAAATAAAAAAACAAGGAAGAAAAATAAAACTTCGGTACCTTAGGAAACACAAATGAAAAGGCAAGGCAAACACAGGGAAACGTTTATAAGTCAGAGATAAAAGATTAGTATGCAGAACATTTAACTACTACAAATCAATAAAACAAAGACAAATGATACAATCTAATGATACAATAATAATGAGCAAGGATGACTTAGCAATTCCCAGAAGAGAAAAACTGAATGGCTACTGGTGAGGAGATGCTCAACCTCTCTGAAAATCAGGGAAATACTAATTAAAACAGCAGGAAGACATTGTTTCACATTTATCTGATTGGAAAAACGGCCAAGAAAAATAATATCCAGTGTTGTCAAAGATTTTGAGCAACAGAACCTCTCATGTACCGCTAATGTTAGCGTAAGTTGGTTCAGTTTGGAGTATCATGAAAGTCAAGACTATAAAGCAAGACCACTTTGAACATATATTCTAGAAAAAGTCTACATAAGCATATGCATAAGCATAAAGTGACACATTGCAAAATATGTATAGATGATGACAGCCCCAAATAGGAAACAGTGAAAATGTCTCTCAAGAGAAGAATGGAAAACTAAATAAATGCATTCAATTGAATGCTATAAAACAGTGAAATGAATGAATTAGAACTGCATTATCAACATACATAAATCTCAAAAACATAATTTGTGCAAGAAGAGCAAGTTCTGATGTGTGAGATGCCAATACCACTTATATAAAGTTTAGAACACACAAAACCATACTAGTTATTAATTATAGATACGTTTATATGTAGAGAAAATTAAAAAAGATACGTAAGATTAATAAACCCCAAATTCAAGAGGAAGAAAAGAAATAAAATTCAAATAGGTCTGTAAACTTTTCTTTCTTTATTTCTCGAAATTGTCCATTAAAAGAAAAAGAAAAGGGCTGACCGCTGGTGAACTGAAATTACACTTACATTTTCAAATACCCTTCCAAGTTTCCCTTGTAACTCAATCCTGTGAGCCATTGCTTTCTGTAGGATCCCTTGGCATTGAAGGCTAAGGCATGTAGGGATCTCGATGAGGGCCATCTGTCCAGCTCTCTGGACATAACACAGTTAGATTAGAGAAGATAACATGGTTAGCCACACTGAGGAGTTTGAAGCTCACTGAGAATCCTTACTCTAGGAATGGAACAGAACAGGTGCAGGCTAAAAGCATAGCTCTTTGCTACCGATCCGTGATAGACGCAGATAAAAGCTACAGTTTTAAGCACTGAAAACACCTCATCTCTCTGTAGGCGTCTTCCAATCAAAATAGTCAAATTAATCTGTTGGAATCCCAGATACTAGTGGGATGGCAGCTGAACCAAATTCTTGGATGAGGATCTCTTCACCCCCTCTGCAACTGGCTTTTAGTTTTAGAAAAGGTCTTTTGAGGGTGGGTGATATGGGTGAAGGTGGTCAAAAGGTACAAACTTCCATCTACAAAATAAACAAGCCCTGTGAGTGTGATGTACAGCATGGTGACTGTAGTTGACAACGCTGTTTCGTATATTTGAAAGTTGCCGCGAGTAGATCTTAAAAGTTCTTATCACAAGAAAAGAAACTTTTTTTATAGTTTTGTCCGGTGATGGATGTTAGCTAGAGTTGTGGTGGTTGTTCTGTAATATACACATTTGTCAAATCATTATGTTGTTCACCTGAGCTAATGCCATGCTATATGCAAGTCATGTCTCAATTTAAGAAATAAAAGGTGGTTTTATGTTAAAGGATTGAAAATCATAAAAAAAAACCCACCTTCAGATTACATATTATATTTTGCTTTACTAAAGATACTTAACTACAAAAATTCAGTTTGGCTGAAAAATTTCAATGGTTGTTCTTATTATTTTGGTAGCACATAGTCAATATCTTAATCAGCTATTGAAAAATGTATCCATTTTTTTTTTTTTTTTACCCCTCAGAACAAGAGCAGTTGGAATGAATGCTTCCTAGGACTTCCTGGCTCTTTACCACCTTTACCTTAATCCCTTGAATCACTAGTCCTCCTGGATTCTCAAGTGATGTATGACTTTGGAATGCTTTTCCATTTATCAGCAAACAAAGTTTATTAAATAGTTACCCACGTTTGCATAGTACTCTACTGAGCACCTAATAAATAAGTTTTATACTGTCTCTGTACCATAGAGCTTATAAACCAAAGTAGTACCAGTAGTACAGGCTATTCAGCCTTGCTCTTTGGCCTCAATGGTCAACCTTTTATAACCTCCAGATTATTAGAACTGTTGGAGCCCAGGATTATAGGGTCCCTCACTTACTCCCCAGTCATACAGTGGGCATTCACTACATGCTTTGCTTAAAGGTGGTAGGAAAGAGTTTCTCTGTCTTTAGAGAAAGTTTGCTAAGCTTTTGTCATGGCTTTTTACCTTCTGAGCCTGTTTTAAAAACATGGTTTTCTATGGACAAAAAGCCAGGTATAGCTTATTTCAATAGAGCTGCACCCAGGGAAGGGAAGGTAGTTTGTATTTAGACCACAGTATAGAGCTCCACCAAGCAAGGTTGCTAAGGAAGTACCCAAAGCTATTAACACCCACCCACATATAAACTAGAATTCATTTTATGGGGACTTCCCCTGTGCATAATAAAACCGAAAGGCATTCACTCGTATAAGCATGATAAAGTTCTAGTATCACACATACCACTAAGATAGATGGCAATTTACTCAACAGGGATACGATTGATAATCTAATGTGAAGAGTCAGTTTCTACCAAAAAAAAAAAAAAAAAAAAAAAAAAAAAAAGGAGAATGATGGTCTTAAAAGTGGGTTTCTGTCTCCCAGCTTGTTACTTTAGTTATTTATCATTTCATAGCCCAGGCTGCCTCGCTTGGCCAGCATGACTTTCCAAGACAGTCATTTTAGACTCCCAGGCAAATGAGGAAAGGACTTAGCCTCTTGGACAAGTGATGTGGTGGAGCTTTCTGGTTTGAAAGAATAGGCAGTCAGGCAACTGTCACTGAGAGTCTTGGTGACCTGTGCAGCTAAGTGTAAGGAAGGTGGAGGGGGGCTGTCAGCAAAAGGCTCTGGGTACCTCATCACCTGTTTAGGGGGCCATGTGAGAATATGATTGGTTTCTCTACTTTTGGTTGGTGGACCATAAAGTATTTTTAATCATCAAATGCTGACTATCCACATGGATAGAGAAATTATGTTTTGGGGTTCATTCTGCTACTGAGAGGGCTGAGAAATTATTATTATTTTTTATATGAAACTTATTGTCAAATTGGTTTCCATATAACACCCAGTGCTCATCCCAACAGGTGCCCTCCTCAATGCCCATCACCCGCTTTCCCCTCCCCCCAGCCCCCATCAACCCTCAGTTTGTTCTCAGCATTTAAGAGTCTCTTATGGTTTGCCTCCTTCTCTCTCTGTAACTTTTTTTTTTTTTTTTTTTTTTTTTTAGAGAGCTGAGAAATTAAATGTGCTTCATAGCATGGTCATTTATGATTTGTAACCACTCTACTCACATGATATCAAGAACTATTTCTTTCTTTCTTTTCCTTCTTTCCGTTTTTCCACTCCTCTCCCTCTTTCTTCCCATTCCTACACCCATCCATCCATCCATCCATCCATCCAAACATCCAACCATCCAAATATCCATCCATCCACCAATGCTTATTGACTACTTTCTGTGTGTCAGGCTGTTTAGACCTACAGCTGTGGTCCAGGAATAGAGAAGGTGGAGGCTTATTCAAGGGCAGGGTGGTGGGGATAGAGTAAGGCAGAGAAGTGAGGGAGATGACAAGACATGACAACTAGTAGGAGGTGAGTGATGATGAAAGAGGAGCCAAGGATAACTCCTGTCTGGAAGCCTCTGCCTTGCTCCCCTACCCCCCATTTTGTGAAGGTCTACAGGTTCTTCCAGGAATCCTGGAACTTGGGTGCCACCTGAAACAAAAAAAAAATGTGATATGCACTGTGATCTTTCTATATATATTTATAATGCTTGTATATACCTCCCAAGGTTCTGCTGGGCAAGTTTCCACTTGAAAACTATAGTCAACCAATATGCCACCATCCGGTGATTGTATATCCAGTTTACATAATTAAAAGTTATAGGAAGCTTAAATGATTGAACTGTATAAATTTTCAAATAAGTTTTTGATCCCCAAAAATCATAGAAGAAAAACTAATGAGATATAGAACATCAGATAGTCCAGGAGACCAACTCTAAGGACAGAGAATACTGATGAAAGAAAGAAGGTATTGGAAATGACACATATAAAAATGCCCTGGGGGTGCCTGGGTGGCCCAGTCTGACCCTTGATTTCAACTCAGGTCTGAAATAACTCAGGTCTGAAATAGCTCAGGGTTTGAGCCCCGCATCTGGCTCTGTGCTAACAGTGCGGAGCCTGCTTGGGATTCTCTGTCTTCCTCTCTCTGCCCTCCCCTGCTCGCTCACTCTCTCTCAAAATAAATAAATACACTTAAAAAAATGCCCCGGGACAAATCATATAGAAATGCTGAGGGCAAATCATGAACAAACCTGGAAAAGCATACAAGAAATATTTATTACAAAGAGCACTCAGTGCAGGAGTTAAAAATATGCACTACAGATTGTCATAATAGGAAGATTTCTCTGAACCCTCTGTTTGAGGGTGCAATATCACAAGAGCTTTCACAGGGACACAGGCAGAGCCACAGGCTGCAGAGAATATATACAGGAGGACAACTCAGTACAAACATCTCTATGTTGCTGAGTCTAATCACAAACGGCCATATGTTGCTCTCTCAGGAGTCTGATTTTTGAACTCACGAAGTGCATCTAAGAACATAATTGTTAATTTTGCTTGTAGTGAAATGTATGAATGAATAAATGCATTACTACTGATAGTATTAATAGTGGTAGTATTTAATAGTAAAATCTATTAAAATGTGATGACTTGTGTTGGGGCATTGGGGTAGGGGCTCAGTTGGTTGAGCGTCTTGATTTCAGATTCTTGATTTCAGCTCAGGTCCTGTTCTCACCATTTGTGAGTTTGAGCCCCATGTCGGGCTCCCATACTGACAGTGGGGAGCCTGTTTGGGATTCTTTCTCTCTCCTTCTCTCTCTACTCCTCCCCCACTTGTGCTCTCTCTCTATCTCAAAAATGTATTTAAGAAAACTGTGGTAGCTTGTGGAATTGCAAAGCACCAGAGGAGGACAAGAAAGGGTCCTGGACTGTGGCACACATGTACTAAAGACATTGAAACATGCCAAAGAAAACTGACCTTTCCCCCTGCATGTTCTACTTCCTAATGCAGGCATAGCTCCTAGAGGAATTTTAGAAAGAATTTTGGTAATAAGCATAAAAGCCAAAATCATTGTTCTCTGTAGTGCTAGGAAGGGGGATGGAACTGGAGGGAGTGAAATGTAGATCCCTTATCTCAGGGCAGCGGTCTCCCTCCTACATCACACAGCAAGTTAACATTTAACTTCACTAATTTTTATATATGGCCAAACTCACTTTTTTTTTTAGTGTACAGTTCTATGGGTTTTGAAGAATTCATGGAGTAGTACGACCATCACCAAAATTAAGATGCAGTACATTTCCATTACGTCCAAAAGTACCTTGTGCTGCTCTTTGGGGGTCAACCTTCCTCCCCCCTTTAGCCTCTGGGAACCAGTGATCTAGTCTCTGTCCCTTTAGTCCTGCCTTTTCCAGAATGACGTGCAAATGGAATTACAGTAAAACCTTGGATTGCGAGGAACTTGTTCTGTGAATGTTCTGCAAAGACAAGCAAACATTTCTAATAAATTTTTACTTGATAAAGAAGTGATGTCTTGCAATACAAGTAGAATGTGATGCCAAACGTCACATGATCACTATTGAGTACCAATGTTTCTTGAAATTCGCTTTGATATAGAAGTGCTTTGGATTATAAGTGTGTTTCCAGAATGAATTATGCTCGCAAACCAAGGTTTTACTGTATTCAGTAACACAGAAACTTCTAGAAATTTTTATTTATTTTTATTTTTTAAATATTTATTTTATTTATTTCGAGAGGGAGAGAGCACAAGCAGGGAAGAGGCAGAGAGAAAGGGAGAGAGAGAATCCCAAGCAGGCTCCATGCTGTCAGTGTGGAGCCTGGATCTCACCAACTGTGAGATCATGACCTGAGTCAAAATCAAGAGTTGGATGTGAAAATGACAGAGCCACCCAGGTGCCCCAACACAGCAACTTTCGAATCAGGGGATTTTAAACAAAAGCAACCAAACAAAAACAAAAACAAAAAAACAGAGCCATTCCCTGAATATTATAGTTGAGTAAAATTTACTGTGCCTGATTCCTCACGTATTCCTAATGCTTCTCAAAATATTTTTCCTGATTGAAGCAACTTTTGTTTCTCTTTCTCTTGTCCTCATCCTGTATTGCTTAAGAATATGGGGGGGGAGGGATTTGCTTTGCAGTTTGTTTCCTGTGTGGTGATAATAATTGAGTTTGACCTTACAGAGGAGACTTGCTTTGGGGTATGTTAATATTTTGCTCTTCTGTCTGGAAGAGCGATAATGTTGTAGTTTCTAAAAATTTTATAAATAAGGTCTGATGTAAAGAGGAGAACTAATTCCATGGAGTTCAATTAGGATTTTCCTGAAAAAGAGCAGACAGGAAGGGTGTGAGAAGCACAGCTAGCCACATAAAAATGAGAAAAACTCTAAGGGCCTTAATTTACGAAGATCAACTTCCTACAAAAAGGAACACAAAATTCCCAAAACATAAAATTGTGAGGCATGCAGAGGAAAAGCAACGCTTGTGGGTTTGTTTGGATGCACTCACAAGCTTCATGAGGCAGAAGGAGCAGCCCTTACGCGCAGCACAATGCTGTTGCCTTATTCTCCATCACCCTCTCTACCCTTGCTCTTCATGATCCAGAACACATTTCATATAAAAATGAATGCTACAGAGCAAGATTTTACCTTCAATTTCCCTTGGCTATTAATGGCTATTTATTTATTTATTAAAAAAATTGTTTCTAAGTTTATTTATTTTGAGAGAGAGAGAGAGAGAGAGCGAGCATGAGAGGGGGAGGGGTAGAGATAGAAAGAGAGAGAGAGAGAGAGAGAGAATCCCAAGCAGGCTCTGCACTGCCAGAACAGAGCCCGACTTGGGGCTTGAACCCACGAACTGGGCGCAAGATCATGACCTGAGCCGAAAGCAAGATTCGGACACTTAACTGACTGAGCCACCCGGGCTCCCCTATTATTGTTTTTTTTTAAATGGACTTGAGGATGTGGGCTTGTTTTTATTCCATCCCATGAAGTGTGGCATCAATAACACTTCTACAGGGGATAAAGGTGGAGTAAAGTATAGGCTGCTTCCCGCCTTCTCTGTCTTCACTGGTGGTGTTTACTGTGCATCTATACTGGACTAGGATAGTTGCTGTTTGGCTGGAGCTATCTTAGTGCAGTTACCTTCTATTATGTCACCTTGCTCTCCCTACCAATTATCAAATCATTTGTATCAAACCACTGTGTGTGTCTGCTGGCTTGGGCTCTGCCATTGTGCTTATCACCAGATTAGACCTAGGAGCAGTGAAAGGCACCGAGGGAAACACTATACAAACACAATGATGGAGATAGTGGCATGGAGACCCACAGGGGCAACATATGCTTAAGATCCTTGTATTTTCTCAACTCTCAGGTTGTGATAAAATCCGGGCTCTGGCAAGGCATTAACATATATTTTTATTTGTGAATGCATTATATACAAACTCTTATCTAAAGGTTATGCTTTATTAATAAAAATAAAACAAAATTCAGTTCAGTATGCAAGAAGCCTAACTTTTTAGATAGGAAAAAGTAAATTCATTAAACTGGTGGGTTTGCTGTACAATCCCTGGCATCAGATGGTGAAACAGATGGTTTGTAAGCACATAAGCAAAGAAAACAGCATGAGTTTACTAAGAGCAAGCCATGCTAAACTAACCTTGTTCCCTTTTATGAGAGGTTTGACACTGATAGAAAAGAGAAATTCCTTAAAGTCAGTGTATCTTGACTCCGGTAAGGTTAAAGTGTTTTCTTGAGGACAAGATGGAGAAAACTCACCTGAATGGCAATGTGGTAGATTTGCTGCTAGTTAAACAAGTGGCTAATGAGCCAATGGCAACCTTGAGGAGGTATATAGTGGCGTGTCACAGGACTTTCCATTGTTCCCCAATTTTATCACTAATTTGAATGAAGTTTGTATATGGCTTTACACAAAATGGACTAAGGGATGTGGGCTTGTTTTTTGAGAGTTACTCAATATAATGAATATCAAAATAAAGATTTTAAAAAATTTTTATTTATTTTTGAGACAGAGAGAGACAAAGAACAAGCAGGGGAGGGCAGAGACAAAGGGAGACACAGAATCTGAAACAGGCTCCAGGGTCTGAGCTGTCGGCACAGAGCCTGATGTGGGGCCTGAACTCATGAGCCGTGAGATCATGACCTGAGCTGAAGTCGGACGCTTAACCAACTGAGTCACCCAAGCACCCCTATAAAGATTTTTTTTAAGAAGGGGAGGCTCCTAGGTGGCTCAGTCAATTGACTCTTGATTTTGTTTCAGGTCATGGTCCTGGGATCATGGGACTGAGCCACGCGTCTGGCTCTGTGCTAGGTGTGGAGCCTGCTTGGTATTCTCTTTTTCTCTCTCTCTGCCGGTCTCCCCCACTCACACACTCTCTCTAAAAAACAAAAGAAAGAGGGGCGCCTGGGTGGCGCAGTCGGTTAAGCATCCGACTTCAGCCAGGTCACGATCTCGCGGTCCGTGAGTTCGAGCCCCGCGTCGGGCTCTGGGCTGATGGCTCAGAGCCTGGAGCCTGCTTCCGGTTCTGTGTCTCCCTCTCTCTCTGCCCCTCCCCCGTTCATGCTCTGTCTCTCTCTGTCCCCCCCCCCAAAAAAAAAATAAACGTTGAAAAAAAAAATTAAAAAAAAAAAAACAAAAGAAAGATTTTTTTTAAGAAGAAAAATAAAGCAAACTGAAGCAACACCCCAAACTAATACATGATTTTTAATGAAATCAATGTAAAGTCCTAAGCCTATGTCTAAAAAAATGTACAAGTATATGATGGAGGAGAATTGTCTTCTTGTTAGTTCATGAAAAGAAGACACAGGATATTTTCGTCAATTTCAAATGTAATATGAGCTACCTGTATAACATGGTTGCTGAATAATAGAATAGCATACATATCAGTTGGAAATGCCCATCCTACTCTACTTTCTAATAGACACGCTCATCAGTAGTAGTGTTTCTAAAACCATGTGTCTGGTTTTAGGAAAGACATTAACAAACTGGAGCAGATCCAGAGGCTCTGACTAGGCCATTGAGAGTCTGCAGATGCCATCACGGGAAGAATAGGGGAAAGCAGCAACATGTACTGAATGTGTATACTGTGAGCATCAGAGAGAAAGAGAAAAGGCGGGAGACAAAAAGGAGGATGGAATAAGAATTGGTCAGTTTCCTAGGGGTTTAAAGAGTAAGTAAATGTGTAGGCAGTAGCCCCAGAACACAAGTTATCTAGAGTAAGGAAAGAGTCAAGCAGGGCGTTGTATAGCTGTTGCCTTCTTGCCACATATAAGGGTAAAAGGTGTGTGCCTGTGTGCATGTCCATCCACACATGTATGTGTATGTGTGTTTGTATGTATGTCCAGGTAAATAGGTACATAGGAGGTGATCAGAGTGCATCGTCTTAGTCAGTTTGGCTACTATCACAGAATGCCACACACTGTAGCTTAGAAACAGCAGCAACGTATATCTCACAGTTCCAGAGGCTAGAAGATTGTCATCAGAGTGTGCCAGCGTGCTTGGATTCTAGTGACAACCCACTTCTGAGTTGCAGACTGCCATTTTCTTGTTGTGTTCTCACATGGCAGAAGGAAAGCGAGAGAGCTGCTGTTGTCTCTTTGATAAGGGCGCTAATCCTGTTCAACAGGGTTCCACCTTTATGACCTAATTCCCTCCCAAAGGCCCCCCCGCCTCCTGCTATCACATTAAGGATTAGGATTTCAACATGAATTCTGAGGGGACACAGACATTTAGTCCATAACGGTGTACATTTCTGCTCTCCTTCTTTCACAGTGGCTTGCTCCAGGAGAACCCCATTTGTCCTCAGCCACATTTGCTCATCATTCTGCGTTCACTCTTGTCACTTAGTGCCAGGCCTTGCGGTAGAAATTGGAGATCCAAGGTTGAATAAGTCCAGTTTGTACACACAAAAAAATGAGCATAGTCTAGAGGGGGCAGATGGGCATTGTGGCTGCAAGCTGGCCCGCTGAGAGCCTCAGAAGTGAAGTTGGGAGTGTAGAGTCACTCTGTTATTAGTGAAGTGTCTAAGTGTCAGCTGTACAGACTTTCAGAGCTAGAGGGAATTTTGGACATCTGCTCAGTGCATGGTTTTCAAACAGTGCCTTGTGGAATCGTAGGGCTTTTGCAAATATTTCTTAGGGATTGCTGTGTGAGTGAGAGGAGAGATCAAATCACAAGATGTCTGGGGTCCTCCCTACTCACACTTCAAGCAGAGTGGCATCACGTCCATCTATTTTATTTGTTCATCATCCATATCTGAATTAAGTTGAAGAAAGGGTACTGCTACTGCTAAATGTTTAACCATGTCTGAAGCCCGGGTGGGAATGTAGTGACCAGTGGCCAAAAGATATTGTGGTTTTCTTGATGTGATGAAAGAACTGTTTTTGTTCATGTGTTCATAAAGACTATGAAATCTCTTCATTCAGTAATTTCCTGAAATACCAAATAAGCAAAGACCCTATGTGCTTCTAAAATCATCCTAAGATTTTCCCTCAGAAGGTTGGCTTTTTTCATGAGACTTCAAACTCTCTGAGGGCAAGAACTTTGCCCTAGTCGTTTTTTGTTTCTCAGGGGAGTAACAGTGCCTGACACATATGGGCATTTCAAATATTTAGTGAATATATGAAGAAGAAATTAAAATAATGTATTAATTGGACCCAAAACAGATCTTCTGACTGATTATGGAAAACAAAATAAAATTCTGAAAAACGTATCCAATTCTCAGTAACCTAATATGCTGAATATATTCATTATACTGCATTAGCAGTAACTATAGCAATCAAATTACATATTGATTGGTATCAGACAAGAGCTGAACATTTGGCTCTGAAGCAGTGTCATTTCTTCCATCTGTGAACACCCAGTCTCTTGTCCCTTCTTAGTGAATTCTGGAATCTAAGTCATAAATAATGATAGAATTCTGCCAAGTATATTTCTCAGAGGAGGCTATGTAACTTCTTTTCTTGTGATGCACTGACTCACTAAAGAGCTACCCTTCTGAATTCCAATTAGCAGTAGTTCTTACTCTTTCTGGTCAGACTTATAGGCAAATCTAAAATCTTCAGAGTTCCTGTAGTCATTGCTGAGGATGGGCTGGTGGCTTTCAGACACGCCTGGAGGCCCTCAGTAGCCAACTGATCCGTGACCGTCTGGCTTGGGTGTGGCCAGACTGACACCTGCACATCGTGGCTGTCCTCAGAGAAGGTGCCTTCTGGGTGTGACATATAAACATGGAGAGGGTGCTTGTTCCAGTTTTAACACAGGTGTTAACCTATAAAGCTGCTACTGGTACACACACACACACACACACACACACACACAACTACTGACCTATTCATAGAAAGAGTCTCTAGTAAAGAATGGGAGCCAAGATTTTATGTATAGACCGAGAAGGGGAGGAGTGGTGTTCTTAGAAGGGAGGTGACAGGCAGTAGCTGTAAGTCATCCCAAGAAAACAAAGAAAGGCCCTGAAAAGCTATAGGAGCAGTTAAGGATCCTGCTTTTGATTAGCAATTCATAACTTAAATTTTTTTACTTTTTGCGGCTGCCCCCTTTATCTAGAGTAAATGGAAAGTTTTACAGATTGTTCCTCAGACTCTCATTTGTACATTCTGCGACCATGACTTTATAGGAGGAGATAATTTTCCCCATTCTGAGCAACTGAATTCTATAGCTAAGGACACTGAGACAAACCTTCAGCCAAGTGTAGATTGGGCGTATTGTTTCTTCTCCCATGAATGTGAAATGGTGCAAGAAGCAGAAACTCACTTTTAGCTACGGGATTTATGTCAATAGTACCTGTTTTCCCAAACAAATCCCAAATCTCAAAGATGGTTCCATCTTAGGGGTGAGGGCTAGGCAAAATGGGTAAAGGGGAGAGGGAGGTAATGGCCTCCAATTATGGAAGGACTAAGTTATGGGAATAAAAAGAAAAGCATGAGGAATAGTGATATTCTAATAGGAATGTAATGGGACAGATGGTAGCTGTACTTGTGGTGAACACAGCACAGTGTATAAAGTTGTCACATAACTAAGTTGTACACCTGAAACTAATGTAACAGAGTGTGTCAACTTTACTACAAAAAAAAAAAAAAAAAAAAAGATGGCTCCATTTCCAGTGAAGCTCACTCTTCCTCTGAACTTGCTTTTCGAAAGCTGGAACTGTATTTTATTCTTTTACCCACATTCAATACACATAGAGGACCTATTATATGCCAGGTTCTGCACATACATTAGTTAATTAGGTACTGTCCTCTTCAAGAATGTACTGGGAAAATGGACAACTGTTTCAAGTATGTATTGCTGCCTAAAAAGCCAACCAAACCTAACACTGAAAACAAAACTAATAATTAATATTGCTTACAAATCTCTGACTTGGGCATGGTTCAGAGCACGAGCTCATCTCTGTTCCATGTCTTCCAGGGAAGTTCAGAGGATGAGGGCTGGAGTCACCTGAAGGCTTGCTCTCTAAGCTATCTGGTGTAGCTCTCTAAGCTATCTTGTTCTCTAAGCTATGCTGGCTGTAGGCTCACATCTTAGCTAGCTAGGGCTGTGACCACAGCACCTCGTTGTGGCCTATATGTACAGTCTTTCCAGATCTTCACTACCTGATGAAGTTAACTTTAGCATTTAAAGTCTATACCTCTAAGTGCAGGATGTTTTTGCCTTCAACTTGCTTTGAGCTTTGCGATGTTGGCTGAGTTATAGGAGGCCCACATATTTACCAAGACTGGGGGCTACACATGAGTTTCATAATTTTGATGTGTGTTCAAGATACTGTTGGTATGTAGAGCATGGAATAGAAGCATTTGATGCCCTGCTTCTATCTACTTTACCTCCCCATGCTCACTGGCAGCTGCTGTAGACAGTTTCCAGAACATGGTCAGCTTCACATCCCAGCACCTGCTTCTATTTTTCTCTGCCCAAGGGCTTTCTTGGCACCCTGAGGAATCTGTAGAGCCTTCAGCCCAGAAGTGCAAGGACATCAGCATCCCTGGGGCAGGGGGCCATTCTCAGCCAATAAGAGATGGAAGTCAGTGGGCAAATGTTTGAGTCTTCCCAGTAGAATGATTCAGAGCAGAGCTGACTCTGTTTTGCATGACTTGACTTGGCTGACCTTGACAGTGAGTGCCTCCTTAAATTTTGCACCCCGGGTGCCTCATTCTCTCCACAATTATCCTGACTGTGATTCTGAGGCAAGTTCCTCACCGTTTCTGAGAGGGTTCCCAGCAGGACTGGGCCCCAGTAGCTGATGGTTAATAGCTTACTTATTCACCTACCCTTTCCTGATATTTCTTCTCCTGTTCTTGTCTCCCTTTCCCTACTTTCTCACTGGTGCATTCTGGGATTGTCTTTCAAATACAGAACCAATACCCATTTCCTGCTCAGCTTTGACTCTTGAGGGAAATTAAACTTGAGGCAGGTATTGTTGAGAAACGATGTTTTCGCCCCCCAACCTCACCCATCAGTGATTTCTTTAAGCATATGATCAATTTATGATATGATTCCAATAACTATAAAGATTTATCTTCTCTGAGACAGAGCAGGAACTCAGATGCTTCTGGTGCTCAAGGTTAGGCAATTACTTTCTTCCAAAGACCTCTTTGTACAAGTTCAAACACATATGCGTGGGTACTTCTTTTTTGGGTGATTGAGGAAGGCGGTGCTAGATGTTGATCTGGTATCGTGTGTGTGTGTGTGTGTGTGTGTGTGTGTGTGTGTGTGTGTGTGTGTTTTGGTGAAGAGGCATTTGGGGAGGTGTGAGGGGAGATAAGACCATACAAGGCTAGGAAGGCAAAAATTGTCTGGATATTTGCTTCAAACTTTTCCCTTACTTCAGCCTCATGGCTGAGGACTGGTTGTGAGCCTTTGTGGGAATGGTGCCAGAGCAAGTAACAGAATCTGTGTTTTGTGAGAGGCTAGGAAGTCTTGGAGTACACCTGGTCCTGCTTTGGGACCAAAGTGGCCAAAGGCAGCACACAGTGAGAGACATGTGCTTCACACTCTCCTTTCCTGTCCCTGTCCCAGCCCTGCACCCAGAGTGCGGATTCTGCCTCAGAGACTGGCCTGCAAAAATGTGCAGCACTTGGTGGAGAATCAGCAAAGACCCAAGGTGGGGTACTGCAGGTGTACTAACAGAATCTGCATCTTCCATAAGGTGGGCTGTAGGCTGTCCCTGAGCAGAACAAAGCAGAAGACCCGGAGCAGGAACAACTTTTGGGGGGACTTTTGAATGAGCTGGTAGAGGCCCAGAACTGACCAAGTTTGGGAGACTTTATTCATGTGACCTACTTTGTACTCACACGCAGGTGAAACCTGGCCTCTTCAGCTATGCAACGTTTGCTAGAAGCTTGCTGGCATCCACGTGATTTAGTCAACCTGTGGAACAAAAAGCTTGGGAGTCAATTATCCTGTGCTCTAGCTCTGTCGCTAACAATAACTTTGGCCAGGTCACCTCTGTGCCTCAGTTTCCTTCATAATATAATGACCTCATTGGCAAGATGGAAGCTGGAGGTTCTTTTTAATATTAAGATAACCAGAGTTGTTTCTTAGAGAGTCTTTGTTGGTCACACGGAGACCTAGAGAATGTCCCATCATGGGGCTCCTGCCTTGGAGTTCAGAAGTGGCCCTTGGGCCTGGGATCCTTTCTTCTACAGAGCTCTTGGATAAAATGCCAGGTTATGGACAGACCCTGTGGAATTGAAGAGGACTGTCAGTCACAGCTTTTGCATACTTTTCCACCTTGGGGCTTTATCTTAAATGTTTGAGAGATAACTCCTAAACTGATGTTGTACTGTCCTTTAGCCACCATTCCCTTGAGCTCATTGTAGATCATAAATGTGAGCCTGAAACAGTTTGCCAGACTGGCAGCTAACTGCACCCATTTGTGGTTAGTTTGGAACGAACCTAAAAGTGCCTCTTTGCAGCTGTCTGCTTATCCCCTGCCTGGCCTCCGATTTCTCTCCCGTGCTTTATAACTAACACCTTTTTATTACTTTTACTCCCCACAGGGCTGGCAGATTGCTGTTTCAGGGAGTTCAATGGAATGCCTCCAGAGGAGGTGTGGTATCATGGTTTCCCCGATTTCATGAGTGGAAAGCCCATCTTTACAGTATCATAGTCTGGGAGCCGCAGGCCTAAGGCTTCTCCAAGTTAGTGACTTCTCCTGGATGGCACAGCTGAACTGGCTGTGAACTGTCCATTCACCTCTGATTCGCAGCCAGGCTGGCCAGTGATCACACAAGACCAGTGTGACGATAGCAAAATGCTGCTCCGCTCCAGAAGTAATTTTTAAGGAAAAGTATTGTCCCAAGGGTGCCTGGCAGGACTGTCGAAAGAAAACAGAAATGACATGTGGTCTAATCAGAGGGTCAGTGAGAAAACACATGATGAAAAAGAAAGCTTTAAATGCATATTATTAATATCTGGATATGCTGATACAATCTAATAACAATAATATCTAATATTTTTTTGAATGTTGACTATTTATCAGCTATGTCCCAAGTACTTCTACATATATTAATTCACTAATCCTTACCACAACCCTGCAGGGCAGGTACTATTATTATCCTTACTTAAAAAATTTTTTTTTAACATTTATTTATTTTTGAGAGACAGAGCATGAGCGGGAGAGAGGCAGAGAGAGAGGAAGACACAGAATCTGAAGCAGGCTCCAGGCTCTGTCAGCACGGAGCCCGATGCTGGGCTCGAACCCACAAACCATGAGATCATGACCTGAGTTGAAGTTGGACGCTTAACCAAGTGAGCCACCCAGGTGCCCCTTATTATCCTTACGTTAAAATGAGAAAACCGAGGCACATAGAGTGTAAATAACTTTGTCAAGGTCACTCAGCTACTGAAGGGTCAAGTCTGGGATTTGAAACCAGACTATTTGGTTTCAAAGTGTTCAGCCTTACTCACTCTACTGCTTCAAGAGCAAGGATGTTTCTGTCCACTTGGCAAATGAAGAAAGGAATGCCATTAACTAGAAGTATATTTCAGGCCAAATTAGAAGTGGAGGGGACACCTGAAACTTAAACGGTGCTGTATGTCAATTATATCTCAAAAAAAAAAAAACAAAAAAAAACTGAAAGGAAAAAAAGTGGAGGGGCCACAGTGAATCCAAGCCCTCTGGCCTTCTCAGGCCTTCCTAAGCCTTCCTCACTAGCTTTCCTCCCATGAATGCTGCCCCCCACACTGAGCAACTTTCCTGGGCTCCAGCCATAACGGGCAACTTTGTCGACACCCGGCTTGATTTGCTCAACTCTCTGTGCTTTTATATACCTATATATGCCCTTTCTGGAAAGTTCTTCTTCCATCTAAGTTTGGAGAAATCCTCAGCTCTTTGGACTCATCTCAAATGTCAACTCCTCCTTGGCACTTTCTCAGGCATTTCAGGCTGGGATGTTGCTCACTTCCTCCATCCCTGGCTTATCCCTTCACTGTAGCTTGTTTTGGGTAATACTGTAATTGCTTTCTCTCTCTCTCTCTTCACTAAGCTGTGAGCTTCTGCAAAGCATGGTAGCATCTAGCACACTGGGTGGCACATAGCTGGTACTCCGTAAAGGTTTACTGCAAAAAAAAAAAAAAAAAAAAAAAAAAAAAAAAAGGCTAAAGCAAGTGTTACCATCATTAGATTAATTATGGGTGTTCAGAGAATCTGTCTTCAAACTAATGTAAAGGACTTTATTTTGGGCTCTAATTATCCTGGCAATTTTCTCAGTCCTTTCACTTATTTTGTCTTGTTTGCATAAATTGTTGCCTCTTTATAAATATTTGACAATTTGACGCTGAGATGTTACTAACATATGAATTAAGCAACCACTAATGATGTTGACGATAAAACATAAAGAAGGAACACCCTTATTTTCAGGGTGAGTCATGAGACCTTTCCTTTTCATTCTACAAGGTAAACAGGTGTGCAGGTCGAACCGTAGGAGGATATGTTGTTTCTATCCTGGACATGACACAAGTTTAGAATTTTTGACATAACTAATGAGCATCAGAGCTTCTTTCTTTTTAAATTTAAATCCAAGTTAATTAACATATAGTGCAATAATGGTTTCAGGAGTAGAATTCATCACTTACATATAATACTCCGTGCTCAACCCAATGAATGCCATCCTTAATGCCCATCAACTCACCTCTCCCATCAACCCTCAGTTTGTTCTCTGTATTTAAAAGCCTCTTATGGATTGCCTCCCTCTCTTTTTTTATCTTATTTTTGCTTCCCTTCCCCTATGTTCATCTGTTTTGTTTCTTAAATTCCACAGATGAGTGAAATTTTATGATGTTTGTCTTTCTCTGACTGACTTGTTTTGCTCAGCATAATACACTCTAGTTCCATCCATGTTGTTACAAATGGCAAGATTTCATTCTTTTTGATTGCTGAGTAATATTCCATTGTGTGTGTGTGTGTGTGTGTGTGTGTGTGTGTGTGTGTGTATACACACACCGTATCTTCTTTATCCACTCATCAGTTGATGGACATTTGGACTCTTTCCATAATTTGGCTATTGTCAATAGTGCTGCTATAAACATTAGGGTGTATGTTCCCCTTCAAATCAGCATTTTTGTATCCTTTGGATAAATACCTAGTAATGCAATTGCTGGGTTGTAGGGTAGCTCTATTTTTAATTTTTTGAGGAACCTTCATACTGTTTTCCAGAGTGGCTGCACTAGTTTGCATTCCCACCAACAGTGCAAAAATGTTCCCCTTTCTCTGCATCCTTGCCCAACATCTGTTGTTTCCTGAGTTGTTAATTTTAGCCATTCTGACAGGAAACATCAGAGGTTTTTAAACAGAGTCTTTAAACAGGGGATTCATTTGAGAATGATATATAACATATAGACAAACAGTTGATTTTACTAAAGAGTGAAAATTACAAGTGATTACAAGTTCTTCCTTTGCTTGGAATGTATCTCTGCTCTTTCACTGAACAGTTGCTGACCTGTCAGGGATACCTGGCTCAGTGTGGCTGAGGCCCCTCGACTTTTGACTTTTCTCCTCCTTTGTCATGGGGCTTACCTTCTGCTACAATGCATTAATACCCAACCATTTGCTTTGTGCAGAGTCTTAAAGCCTCCTTTCTCCTAGTTTTCCTTTGCTATGTTCTTTTCCCTTGTGTAGTTTACTCTCTTGCATGTTAATTTTTTTCTCTTCTGTGGTTTGTTTCCTTGGTTCTCCCCAACACTTGACCCCCATCTTGGAACCTTCTGCCTCTCCCTTTATCTTTCATTATCACCTTTAGGGACACTTCTGCCCTGTTTACTCACTCCCACTTCTGTTTACTCACTAAAATTGTTCTTTGGGGTGTATGGAGTCTAAATCAGGACTTTTAGTAATTAACTGTTGATTTTTAGAAAGGTCATCTTCTTGCTTTCCGTGAAGAAAGCAATGGGATTATTAGCAATGTGTTGCCAGGGAGATTGTCTCTCCACCTTCCCCAAAGAATGAGAACAATCTCCCTGCCCATGAAACAAATTGGCTTTTTTACCTTAAAGCTCAGCAGAACACTTTACATAATGTTTTGATGTGGTTGTATGAAACTGATCCCTGCTGATAGAGAAATACTTTTTGCAAAAAGTTCCAATTTTCAAACAATGACTATAAGCTGACTGCCCTGACCCTTACCCCATTTCTGAGCCTCTCTTCATTGGGCTGGGTTGCAGGTGGCTGGTAATAATAAAACTGAATGTTTATCAACTTATACAAGTGCTTGAGGAAATTTGATAGACTATTTCTATAATCTTGAAGTGGAGAAGGAATCTGTAAACATCAAAGCTAGAAACCCTAAAGGGAAAGATATATAGATTAACACAGTGGGGAAAAAAGGAGTTGGCAATCTTGGAAAAATATTTGTGACACATGTAACAGTCAAGTTAAAACGTTTGGTTTAGCAAGAGTTTAACAAATAAATAAGAAAAAGATAAACACTTGGAATAAAAAGTTCAATGAATGTAAGAAAAGAAGTTCTATTTTGTTAGTAATTAAGGAAAATGTAAATTAAAGCAATAATAAGTTAGGTTGGACATAGTTTAAAGTCTGATAGGACTGTTGATAAAAGGATGGCAAATTAGGCATATTCATTCCAATATATACCTATTGGAAAGGCTAAAGTAAATATTGACAATACCAAGTGCCGACAAGGGTGTGGGGCAGTTGGAACCCTCATACATTCCATCTGTGAGAATGTGAAATGGAACAGACACTCTGGGAAACAGTATGGCAGTTTTTCCTAAACTTCAACATATGCTTCCCACATGACCTAGCAGTCTGATTCCTGGATATTTATGCTAGAGAAATGAAAACTTATATTCTCCCCCCCCCCACCCCTGCCCAACTCCACACACACACTATATGTGAATTTTATAGCAGCTTTATTCATAACAGAAAAACTGGGAAAAACTGTCCTTCAATGGATGAATAAACTGTGGCATATCTATGTAATGAAATACTACTTAGCAATTAAAAACCCCCACCAGAACTATTGATACATGCAATAGCTTGGATGAATCTCAAAGCATTATGCTGAGTGACAGAAGTCAATCTCAAAAGTTTCCATACTATGGGACTCCAGTTTTATGATATTTTTGAAAAGACAAAAAATTATAGAGACAGAATACATTAGTGGTTGCCAAGGGTTTAGCTGCTAGGAAAGTGTGCTTATAAAGAAATAGAACAGGGGAGATTTGGGGGAGATGAAACTATTTGGATTACAGTGGTGGTAACACAAATCTATATATGTGTTAAGATTCATAAAACTGTATACCAAAAGAAGAAAAGCACATTTTACTCTATGATAATAAAAAAAATCCTAGGCATCCTCATGCCCCATTCATGAGAATATACATTGGTGCCAACTTTATGGAGGATGATTTAGCCATACATATCAAAATGCAAAGTATGTCTGTTCTGGGGCACCTGGGTGGCTCAGTTGGTTAAGCACCCCACTCTTGATTTCAACTTAGGTCATGATCTCGCTCCCCTGCATCCAGCTGAGCTCGGAGCACAGAGCCTGCTTGGGAGTCTCTCTCTCCCTTTCTCTCTGCCCCCCTGCCCCCCACTCATTCTCTCTCTCTCTCTCTCTCTCTCTCTCTCTCTCCCTCTCCCTCTCTCTTTCTCTCTGTGTGTGTCAAAATAAATAAACTTAAAAAAAAATGAAAAGTATGTCTATTCTATTAGCAATCCTACTTTTGCAAAAATATTCTAAGGGACTTTTGGTATGTGTGCAAAGTTAGTACAAGGCTGTTCATGGCTGCATTTTTTATGATTATATGAAAGAGATATTTGGGACAACTGGGTGGCTCAATCAGTTAATCATCTGACTTCAGCTTAGGTCATATGATCTCACTGTTTGTGAGTTTGAGCCCCATATTGGGCTCTGTTCTGACAGCTCAGAGCCTGGAGCCTGCTTCAGATTCTGTGTTTCCCTCTCTGTCTCTACCCCTCCCCCACTTGCTCTCTCTCTCTCTCTCTCTCTCTCTCAAAAATAAACATCAAAAAAAATTTTTTTAAAGAGATACAAACTATATGTCTTTAGGGATTTGATTTCAAGTTATGATACATACATACAGTGGGATATCATACATCCATCTAAAATGATGTAAATCTACACTTGTTTACATGGGGAAATGTCCATAATTGATTATATAGTGAAAATAATAGTTTACAAATAGCATATATGGCACAAATCTGTTTTTCAAATGAGAAGTATATGTCCAAATATGTATTTATTCATAGAAAAAATTCTGGAAGAATGTACATAAAGCACACTGACAGAAGTCACTTCTGGGTAGTGGGCTTATAGTGATTCTCACTTTCCTTTTTGTACCTTCTTTATAGTCTTTTAATCTTTATAGCTTTGTTATAGTCTGAACATTTGACTATGAGCATGTATTAGTTTATCTATTTTAAAAATTTGTTTTGGGGGCGCCTGAGTGGCGCAGTCGGTTAAGCGTCCGACTTCAGCCAGGTCACGATCTCGCGGTCCGTGAGTTCGAGCCCCGCGTCAGGCTCTGGGCTGATGGCTCAGAGCCTGGAGCCTGTTTCCGATCCTGTGTCTCCCTCTCTCTCTGCCCCTCCCCCGTTCATGCTCTGTCTGTCTCTGTCCCAAAAATAAATAAACGTTGAAAAAAAAAATTAAAAAAAAAAATTTGTTTTGGTTTCTACAAAATCTCGTGCAAAGTTTGAAGATTTGAGTTTTAGACCATGATAAAATTCTCCCGAGTCAAACAGATGTATTCAAACCTCACATACTACACAGAAATCTATATTGTTTGCACTGTATGCCACATACAATAGATAAAAGAGCATCTAGCTGCATCTTTCTAGGACTGCTGAGACCAGCAATGTTATTTCCACTGTTTAATTTTTCATCCTTCATTATGTGTGATTACCAACACTGTTCCTCATTTTTTAGGGGTTCTCTTCGATGTTCAAGGTGTAATCCTTGAAGAAACATAACCTCAAGGTGTATGGTTAAAAGTCAAATAATTCACCTTGTTTAGGGTAGGTATGATTCTATGCATATGGTGATTGAGAGGATAAAATGGAAAGGTTATCTATTCCTAAATTTAGAAATTAGGTCCTGATAGATTGATGGTTGATTTAAATATAACTTCTTGTCAAGCATCTGTTTTTAGAATCAGATTACTATGAGTCTACAGTTTCCTTGAAGCCTCATGGTCTCATATTTCTGTTTGCCTTTGCATCGTTTTCAGAAAATGAAGAGTTTGAAGCTGCAGATTTAATTTTCATTGTTTCATATTTTATATGACACACAGGCCATTTCTTAGAAATATAAGGCGACAAACAAATTGCAGAAGAAATAATTGCCATTATCTCATTGAATCTTAGGTCATTCAAAACTCTCTCCCACACGCTGAAGATTCATTTGGGAATGCTTTTGTCTCCCCGGCTGCCCACATGCTTTTCTGATTCATCTCTTCTCCAACTTTGCCTTCTTGACCACCCCCAGTGGAGTGCTGTTTTTCATCTTGCTTCATTTGTTTATCTCCGGGGTTTAATTCAACAAACAAAGTGGTTTGGACCAAACTCTGGGCTCTTGTGGGTGTGGATGTGTTCTTTGGTCTCATTTTTAGTTCCAAAAGAAGAATGTTGTTTTTGACCTCTCTGACATTTCCTTGCTGATTTTGCTAGGACTTTGATACTAGTAAAGGGTGAGGTTTTTTTCTGAGGAAGTCGTGTTGCTTTTGTTAGCGGTGGTAATGCCTTTTACTGCCTTGTAACTCAAGTTGTGTTCCAGTACAATTGTAAAAGTGTGCCTTAAAAAAACAAATTTAAACTGGCATAAGTAGAAATTCAAGGTTACCATTCTGGAGGAAAGATGCAATTTTTATTATTGATGCAGAAAAGAGGGCTGTATGGTAAAAGGAATTTCAGTCAGATTTAATTGCACCAAGATTTAGGTAATTCACTGCCTACCCCACTCACGTGCTCAGCCACTTCTCCCAACACCCTCTCAAGGTGTACAAGCTACTAGTGTTCTCTCCTCCACCGCCACCACACTCCCCCAAGAATTTTTAGGCCAACTGGCCACAAACTCAGAAATCTACAGGGGCTGGGCAAGTGGTGCAGAAGAATAAGTCTGGCTGTTTAAGAAGACTGATTGGGGGCGCCTGGGTGGCTCAGTTGGTTAAGCATCCAACTTCAGCTCGGGTCATGATCTCATAGTTTGTGGGTTTGAGCTCCGCATGGGACTCTGTGCTGACAGCTCAGAGCCTGGAGCCTGCTTCGGATTCTATGTCTCCTTCTGTTTCTGTCCCTATCCCACTCATGCTTTTTCTCTCAAAAATAAATCAACATTAAAAAAGAAGAAGGAGAAGGAGGAGAAGAAGAAGGAGAAGGAGAAGAAGAAGGATTAGGGGCACTTGGGTGGCTTGGTTGGTTGAGCATCCAACTCTCGATTTTGGCTCAGGTCATGATCTCATAGTTTGTGCGGTTCGTGAGTTCCAGCTCCCTCTTGGACTCTGCTGACAGCATGGATCCTGCTTGGGGTTCTCTGTCTCCCTCTCTCTTTCTCTGCCCCTCCCCTGCTTGAGTGCATGTTGTCTCTCAAAATAAAGAAACATTAAAAAAAAAAAAAAGAAGAAGACAGGGTTTAGTGGGGACTTGAGCAAAATGGAAACAGCATGTTTCATCTAGAGAGCATCTCTTTTCAGCATCAGCCAATTGTTGCGATGTGGGAATACACTGCATGTGGTCAGATCTTCCACCTTTTCAATAGAAGCAAGAAATAAAGATTTTTGTGTGACATTTTCAATCTTGTCAACTACTTCAAATAAAACATCAACACAACTTTAGTCCACACCGTGTGTCTGGCTGGCTGTGGCTGTGGGCCACCAGTGTGCACCTTCTGATAACAATGAATGTGTATGAACTTTGGGAGTCCAACAGCAGGGTGCTGATGAAGGCTGTTTCGAAGTCAGGACTGGCACAGACATAATTCCAGCAGTGAATAGGGTACATGGGACTTTGAGGTACCAATCTTCAGTGGTACTGCTGTGTGCTTATGACAGAGCAATTGGTTGCTAAAAATTACAGCCTGATCTCTTTGAAGCCCCCAGGGCTCTTAGGCAATTCTAGGGAAGGAAATCTCAAGAAGGCGATATTGGAGTCCTGCTAGTAGGCAAGTGGAGATTTGAATAATTAAAGATTAAAAGGAGATATGACCATATTTGAACCCCATGCTGGTGAAGTGGTTTATACTGGTTAAATTTTTTTTTTAATGTTTGTTTATTTTTGAGAGAGAGAGAGGGAGAGAGAGAGTGAGCACAAGCAGAGGAGGGCAGAGAGAGAGGGAGACACAGAATCTGAAGCAGGCTCCAGACTCTGAAATGTCAGCACAGAGCCCTACACAGAACTTGAACTCACGCACCGTGAGATCATGACCTGAGCTGAAGTCAGGTGCTGAACTGACTGAGCTACCCAGGTGCCCCTGGTTTATACTGGTTAATCTAACTGAAAACATCAATTAAAAAATCCAAAAGTTAGAATTTTGGAAAGGAGTCACATTTCTGAAGTTATTATTAGGCATTGAGAACAATTACATGGCTGTTTGGGATGATAATTAATAATATTCATAATAATAAATGGTAATAATAATATCGGTTGTCATTTATTGAGTACTTACCATATGCCAGGCACAGTGCAAGTATATTCACATGTACTAACTTATCTAATACAGCAACCTTATAAAGTAGGTTCTACTATTTCCTCCATTTGCTAGATGAGGAAACTGAGGCACAGAGAGGTGAAGTAACATGCCCAAGGACACACAGATATGTTATACCAATAAGGAATGTTCACTTTGCATTGGATCCCTAGGATTGGTTTAAAATGCTGTCACTTTTTTGTTTTAACAGTTTGTAAACCTACTCACCAAAAAGTTCTAGCTGTCTTAACCATTTTCATCTCTCCATATTCCTTTCTGTTCTTCATTACTGTGTATGCATTATTCTAAAATATGTTAGGGTTTACTGTTTCCCTAAGTTATGGTTTGTCTTTCTGCGGTTGTATACTATCTCCCCCCAGTACTTATCTACAAACTTTGCTCTTAATGCCATTTTTATTAACTAAAAAATAGCATATGTTTATCCTAGAAATTTTGTAAAATACAAACATATATGAAAAAATAGCTCCTAAAACCATCATCCGCAGAAAAGAATGGTTCACTTTATGTGGGATTCTTTCCATTCTTTTATATGTTCATATAGTCAACTATAAGACTATAAATATGTTGCTAATTATTTTTACCAAATATAAATCATATATACACATAATTATAGCTTTGCTTTTTTTAGTTAATGTTTATCATGAGTGGTTTCCCATGGCACTACCTTCAAAAACATTTTTATTTTTTTAAATGACTACATAGAATTGTATCATATGAGTTTACCAGATTTTATTTTTAGAATTTTCATGCTGTTAGATGATTAAATATTTTTAAAATGTTCACTCTTGCAGATAACATAGGGACGAATGTTTTGAACATAAGTCTTTGACCATATTTGTCGATATTTCCTTAGAATAAATTCCTCCCAGTAAAATCAGTAGGTCAAAGCCTCTAAATACATGTTGCTAAGTTGCCTGTCAGAATGTTGGGCCACTTCACATGCCACTAACTCCGTCAGTTTTTAGGATCTTCATTTTTCCATCATTTTCCTCTTAACCTCCAATTTTAATTCTTTAGATGTCTTAGGACTAGACCCTCAATTTAGCCTTTTCCCCCTCATTGTAGTATGTGTCCAGGACTTCCCATGCCCGGCGGTAAGTAGGCAGATGTGGGAGCTTCCTCCTGAGCTCTGCTGGCTGATGGAGTCCATCAAGAGGAAACCAGCTTTAGGGTCAGCTCTGTGGGAAGCCCCAGACCTCTGGGAAGGGAGCCCATTTCCCACTAATTTACAACTTGTGGGTGGTTCTGCACGTGTAGGTTTCTGGGACAAGTAACTAGCTAAGAAATGGCTTGGGTTTCACTGGACAGCATCAGTCACCAGAAGTGCTCCCACGGCGTGGTCACTGCACAACATCTGGACAGTCTTTGAGGAGACAAAAACATTTGTTCTGCCTGGATAATTTCAGAGAGGCTATGAAGGCTACTGGGGCAAGGACAGGTCAAACCAATACAAGGCCACCAGGGGGTCAACAGAGGGAAGACCATGTGCTCCTTAAGGAGTCATCCCCAAAATGCTGAAGGGGAAAAAGAGAGGCTTGCCTCTCTAGGGGATTAAGAGAAAAGGGAAATGTGGAACATTTTCTAGGATTTCTTTGCTTTTAATGACTTATTCTCTTACTAATATATCAGAGAGAAGGAAAGCTCCTGGCTAAGAAATAAAACAGTCCTTCATCCCAGAAATCATACCAGGAATATGAATTCTTTTTTTTTTTTTTTTTTCATTTATTTTTGGGACAGAGAGAGACAGAGCATGAACGGGGGAGGGGCAGAGAGAGAGGGAGACACAGAATCGGAAACAGGCTCCAGGCTCCGAGCCATCAGCCCAGAGCCTGACGCGGGGCTCGAACTCACGGACCGCGAGATCGTGACCTGGCTGAAGTCGGACGCTTAACCGACTGCGCCACCCAGGCGCCCCAGGAATATGAATTCTTAACAGGTGTCAGAAAAGCACACTGAATAAGGAGAGAAGAATGCAGATATATCACTTTGGTTATAATAAATGCTTGATTTCTTTTAATCCCCAGAGTCCAATTTATTTTCTTTCCAAACTTAAGAGCAGTGTCTGCCCTCTGAATCTATTGTTACACTTACTAATGGATCTGAGCTGACTGTATTATTTGCCTATTAATTTGAGTACTTAAAAAATATCTATCTTTAACAATTTTCTCTCCCTCTCTTTCATCTACCATGTGTCCCACACCTTTCCATCTAATGAAGGGTTTTCTATACCCTTTCTCTTCTCTGTCCTTTTGGCCTCCTGCTTGGAGAATCAGCACAACAGAGTTAATAATTTAACCCCATCCATCTCCTCCAATACTACTCTTACACAGGAGGACAGGGGTGCAGATGAGAAGGGTTTCCACACAATGGGAAGCTGCAGAAGCAGAGACAGGGAAAGTTTGTGGAAGGGGAGATGGGTAGAGGTGAGATAGGGATGGGGGATGGAGGAGGAAGAAGGGTCTACAAATAGGCTGCAAAGGCTTTCAGAAGTCATGTTTGCAAAGGTCTTTGTAGGTTTTCTTAAGGAATTTTGAGGGTGTTTTGTTCTTTGTAAGCAATGCAGAACCATAGGAAACTTTGAGGGGAGGGGAAGATATGGTTAGACAGTTTTTATGTTGGTTTGATTGGCTTTCTTTCTCCCCAGGCAAAAATGACTCCATTGTGGTAGGAAAGATAAATAGGAAGGGGAAGAATCTAAAGGCAGGAAAAACAGTTTGGAGGTTACTGCAAAACTGAAGCCTAGTCCTTTGGCTTGGACTTAGTCAGGGGGATGGAGAGGAAGAGACAGATTTAAGAGTTCAGTTGACCTGACTTTGGTGCTTTTTAGAATGACAAGAGAAAGACAGAGAGATGGAAGGTTAAGCAAGTGTGACTATGATTTCCCATAGTCCACGAATGGATGATGACATCATTTAATGACATAAAAAAATGCAGATGGAGAAGGGCGATTTAAAATTTTTTTTTTTTCAACGTTTATTTATTTTGGGGACAGAGAGAGACAGAGCATGAACGGGGGAGGGGCAGAGAGAGAGAGGGAGACACAGAACCGGAAACAGGCTCCAGGCTCTGAGCCATCAGCCCAGAGCCCAACGCGGGGCTTGAACTCACGGGCCGAGAGATCGTGACCTGGCTGAAGTCGGACGCTTAACCGGCTGCGCCACCCAGGCGCCCCTGAGAAGGGCGATTTAAAAGCAAGCAAGATAGGAAGATTGGTTTGGGATTTACTTGCAGAATGTCCTGTACAGTGTTGTGCTGGTAGGTGTTAACATCTTGCTTTCCAAAAGCAGAAAGGAAAGGAAAGGAAAGGAAAGGAAAGGAAAGGAAAGGAAAGGAAAAAGAAAGCCCTGATTATATCAGATTTCCCATGGTGTAAATGTTCCCATCATTGGCCGATTTTCAGCCAGTCCCATGGAAGTCACTTATTGCAGAGCTGGGAAGAATATACACAGTCAGCTCTTCTGAGCTGGACTGGGCAGACTTTAGCATGCTGTTGGTCCTGCTGGATACTCTACCAATGCATTAGGGAGCATAGTCCAGGAGCTCAGCAAGGAGATGAGCGCTGGAGAGATGCGGTTTAAGTGAAGCCAAGGGAGTAAAGCATGTTGAAATAAAAAGAGAAAACCAGTATTAGGAGACATCTGTATAAGGAAAGAGGAGTCAGAAGAAGAGCGGTTAAAGAGGCAGGAGAGTCAAAAGAGAACCAGATTCATGAAATACAAGAGAAGAACTAGTGTCAGGAAGGAAGGTGTGGTTAATAGTGTCAAGTACCAGAGATCAGGTAGCCTAAGAACTTAAAGGAGGTCATCAGCATTACCAGTTAAGCAGTCTTTCTGTGTTTGAGACATGTTTTTGTTTTTCTATGTTAAAAATATGTTGTAATGATAAAAAAGAAAACAGATATGCTTCTTCCTTTTTTTTTTTTTTAAGGAGATAATTAATGAATTTGGACAGAACACACTCAGTGGTAGAAGTGAGGGGTTACCTGAAATGGGCTGGAGAGTTTGAATAAAAGGGAGGGAGTAGAAATGAAATCTTCCTAGCAGTTTGGCTATTAAAGGAAGGAGAGCTCGAAGGATGGCATATTGGAAGGATGGCTTTTAAAAAGAATTATGTGTCATTGATCAACTAGTAATTCAGAGGAATATATCTGTCTATAATCCAGGCTAACTTGCTGATCCCAGTGACAGGCAGAACAAACATCTTACTCAAGTCCAGAGGCAGTAATGGTTTTGAATTTTGCTTAAGTGTCAATAGGAGTCACATTTATACAGAGGGCATTGCATTGGTCCGATTAAATTGAATTTGTAGATATCCAGAGCCTATGTGATTCATGGTTTACTCCATAGGTAATGGTGGTATTCCTTGTATTTTTTTAAATTTGAATATTGATTGCTTGATAATTTGTTTGTGTCTGTGTATTGGAATGAAACTGACTCAGTTATGAACTGTAGGTCCTTTTATTCCTCCTTAAGTGAAAAAATAATTACCTATATTTTCCCCTTAACTTTGAGGCACCTCTTATTCTCCAGGAATTCTAAAAAAATCCAGCTATTAGAGCACTGCTAGGAATTTATCCAAGGGATACAGGAGTACTGATGCATAGGGGCACTTGTACCCCAATGTTCATAGCAGCACTCTCAACAATAGCCAAATTATGGAAAGAGCCTAAATGTCCATCAACTGATGAATGGATAAAGAAATTGTGGTTTATATACACAATGGAATACTACGTGGCAATGAGAAAAAATGAAATATGGCCTTTTGTAGCAACGTGGATGGAACTGGAGAGTGTGATGCTAAGTGAAATAAGCCATACAGAGAAAGACAGATACCATATGGTTTCACTCTTATGTGGATCCTGAGAAACTTAACAGGAACCCATGGGGGAGGGGAAGGAAAAAAAAAAAAAAAAAAAAAAAGGACGTTAGAGTGGGAGAGAGCCAAAGCATAAGAGACTGTTAAAAACTGAGAACAAACTGAGGGTTGATGGGGGGTGGGAGGGAGGGGCGGGTGGGTGATGGGTATTGAGGAGGGCACCTTTTGGGATGAGCACTGGGTGTTGTATGGAAACCAATTTGTCAATAAACTTCATATAAAAAAAAAAAAAAAAAAAAAAAATCCAGCTATTAGGTCTTAATTGTAGTACATTCAGCCTGAAAAGTTGTTTTTAGAATACTTTATTTTTTATTCTTCACTGGCTTCCTCTGATACTCTATTTTTTCAGAGCTTCCCAAGGAAACCAAAGAGTGTGCATACCAACCCAAACACATGTGTAGTGAAAATCATTTATATTTTAAACACTGTGTACATGTACATTTATGTAGACCAGTTAATAGATATTAGACATCAAAGCAACATCGAAGCAAAGCCTTTTAGGTAATCCCTAACTCAAAAGTCTCAATAGAGTGATAAAAGTGAGCTTCTCTGTAGCTCCCTGACCTCTAGCAGGGTCTCCAAGGCCACAGCTGCCTGAAGGGCAAGTCTGTAATTAGAAGATGCCAGGGTGATCTCAGAATAGAACTTCAAGCCACCTGGGCGGCATTTACAGAATCAGCTTCTCTGGAGCAACAGCAACAAAGAAGGGCCTTCCTACAATATTTGGAAAGAATCACCTCAGGTGGGGACTTGAGTTTTGATGCTGGTGTTAGCAGGAATCAGAAGAGTTGGAGAAAAGCTCCCTGAAGCATACTGAGGAACAAATCAACCCACAATATTCAAGGGAGAGGATTCACATTTGCAGACTTTGTCAAGGGACACATTCTTTTATACTCTCACTTTTGGAATTCAATATTTTTGTCATATGAACCTATGACACTTGTAAAGTATGGGCTTGATGTCAGCAGACCTACATTCTTGTGTCATCTGGCTAAATCATTTAGCCTCTTTGGGGGCTCGGGATCTTTTATTGGTAGAAATCAACAAGACTAATAAACATGCTTCAACCGTTACAGTGTGTTCATGTATTCATTGCAGGGGTGAGCAGATTCTTGACTCCACAAGTTGTTCTTAGTTAAAAATGATCACGTTTGGTGTTGGAGCCATAGACTGATGTATTTAATTTAAAATCGATGACTGTCTTCTCTCTGAGGCTTTTCTTCTTCTTGGTCTCATCTCCTTTCTCCAGCATCCTATCTTTGTCTTGTGTGGGATTTATTGTCATTCATACCCCAGCAGAACAATCTAAAGTATTACTTTAATAGGGATTCTTTTGGGAACCCTAGCCTTCAAAATTCCAAAAACAATGATTTTGGTGGTGGGATTTTAAGCACAGTGGTAAGTGGGTGGAGGGTGGGGGGTGAGGCAGGAAATGGGCTGTCAGGGAGACCTAACCACTCCCCTGATCATACTTGGAATGGCATCACCTCCTCCAGGAGCTTTCCTTTATATCTAGAGGGTCAGAGAGATTACTTTTAACTCTTTGTGCGACCTGGAGTTTTACAAGTTTGGCATGGGAAAAACCTAATAGGCCATGGCTGGTATCTGAAAATGACATTAATAGTCAGCTAATAATACTCTCTTTGTTTAGAGTGCCATTCTTTCAAGGGAGTCAAATGAACAAAATTCACTTTCAGAAAACCCCTGTGAGGCAGAGAGAGCATACATATTCTCTTTATTTTACAGATGAAGAAATGGAGTCAGAAAGTTGCACATCATGTGCTCAAGCCAAATTTGACCCAGAACCTAGTCTCTTAGCCAGGGTTATCCCTTGAACTAAGGCAAGATGCTCCTGGGCCCTGGGCTTCAGAAGGTGTGGTTCTGGCCCTTCTCAAACTTCAACCCTTCCTAAAGGGTGAGCAGTCCACAGGGTCAAGGTGTCCATGCCACTGGAATTATAAATACCTGGGACCCAAGAATTCCTTGCCATAGGGCCCCTAAGTGCACGTCCAGGGCCTGCGTGGGCCTCCTCACTGGATCTGTTCCTAGTGTTGACAGAACCACTGATGCGTGTACCTGCCCAAGTTGTGGCCTGACTGTAGCATAGTGTGGTATAGTGTGGAGGGGGCATGTGCAGCTGAGGTCCACATGCACACACTGAAGGTTCTTCTGGAATATGATAGAGTTGGGGGTGGGGAAGAGAGAAAAAGGGTTTGGGGGTCCCCTGTCCCACTCTACCACATTCTTGACAAAACTCAGATCAAACTGTGAGGAGTTCGAATGTGAACCTACCCTTCCAGGTTGCTTCCAGGTAGGAAACCTTTATTTTATAGTTTGTTGGGTTGAATTATGACTTAAATATGTAGACAAAGTATGTGGACCTCCATTTGTACTTTTGCCTCTGTCCCCCAAATGTTATGGGTGGTCTTGCTTCTGATTGTCAAAGCAGAAGCCAGAGGAGGAAGTTGAACTGGAATGGTTATATAATTTCACACAACTGCGATTCTCTGGCTGCACTTTGCAAATCTGTAGAAACCAAAATACAAGTCCCGTGTATTTATCACTGGGACTCTGACCATTATAATGAAAATAAAAAGGGGACTGGTTCTTTCTTTCTTTTTTTTTTTTTTTTTTGTGGCTTCCCACCTCCCCCAGTTTGCGAAAAGAAGGAGCAATAGGCGTTTCATTGGCCCTCCCAGGACCTGGGAGGCACAGGCGGGGAATCCCAAAGGCAATAAATAAGTCGCCTATTGAATACCAAAGTCAGGGTTTGTGGTGGAAAACAAAAACTGCTAATTAGCCAGAGGACTGTCCATCTTCTCCCACACCCCGGGCATTTGAAAGGAAAGGCTAGGGGATGCTGTTCTGAGGGGTTGCAGCCCCCAATCCCTCTGACTGGGTAAAGTAACAAAGGGAAAAAAATGCTGAAAGCAGGAGTTTAGAGGAAGCGATTTCCACTAGTGCTATTTGCCGCTGGGAACGTGGAAGAGACCATCTCTGGCTCAGCCGCAGGTCCCAGGGTTCCTTCTCGTCCTAGGCTGGCAGGCCCGGACGGGGCAGGGGGCGCTCACCCAGGACCTGCTAGGCCCGCAGCAACTCCCACCTCCCGCCTTCGGCCCCCAGGCGTGCAGAGAGCCGCAGGACGTCGCCCGTTTAAGGGGCGGGGCGCGGCTCCACGTGCTTTCTGCTGAGTGACTGAACTACATAAACAGAGGCCGGGGAAGGGGGCGGGGAAGGAGGGAGAGAACAGGCTTTGACCGATAGTAACCCTGGCGCTCAGCGCAGCCGAATCTATAAAAGGAACTAGTCGCGGCAAAACCCCGGTAATTCCGAGGGAGAGTGAGTGGCGCCGGGATCCGCCGAGCCCAGCGGACACCTCTCTCCTCGGGCGCAGGTGGGCAGGGCAGGGGGGGCGCCGCTGGACCGGCGCTGCCAGAACCAATTTTTCGGGGCGCTTTGCTCCTCTTTTTTCCCCCTTTTCCCTTCTCCGGAAGGGTTTTTCAAGGGGTGGGGGAAAAGACGCACACACAAAAGTGGAAAACAGGTAAGAGGTTCTCCAGTGACCTGGGCGTTATTGTTTTGTTTCGGGGCGGAAGAGGCTCTGGGAGGCGCTGAGTTTCGGGGACCAGTCTGAACCCCCACTTCTTGCAACCCAAATGGTGCGGGGGCGGCGTAAATGGAGAGGACGTCCTAGGACAAGCTCTGGCGACCCGAAGACGCGGCGCTACTGCGCACGGGGTTCGCCCGGCGGTGGAGCCGGGGAAGCATCTCCGGGCGTGGAGACCCGGGCGCAGTACAGCGGGCGCAGTGGGATGGAGGGTTCTGGTTGGGCCGGGGGCGCCGCTGCCGGGGCGGAGGGAGCGGGGGTTGGAGAGTAGTCTCAGCACCCAGCGCTTCTCTTTGTTCTGAAGAGCCTGAGCCGGCTGGAAACCTCCGTTTGTGGGTCGGCCGGCGCCCACCGGGACAAATGGCAGCACTGGGTCCCCGCTCCGTTCTTGAAGGAGCTGGTCTGAGCTGGGCTCTGATCTGGGGATCCGCCCCGTGCGCCCCCGGACTGGAGCGGCGCGTTCTTGTTCCCCAAGAACTCGGCTGGGTGGTGTCCCAAACGGGGTCTGTAGCGCTACTGATCAACTTGAGGCCTCGGAGGCTTTGTTTGACCCCGGGGGTCCTGCTTCTGGCCTTCGTTTGCGCACCCCAGCTGGTGTGCCTGGCGCAGCGGGGGGGACGCGGTTTTGTTTTGTTTTTTTTTTTAAACTCGAAAGACTTAGAAGAAGACCCGGAGGAAACCTGGAGGTGATGTGCCCATTCTCCCCGCCCCCATCCTTCCTGCCCTTTGCAGTTTAGTCTCTCGGGGCTGCCTCAGGCAGGGCACGGATGGGGAAGCTGGGGCGAGATGGTGCCGCGGAATGACCGGGAGTAACCTCGGAGGGCGGTGCAGAACTCCATGCTCCGCCGCGGGGCTGGGCTCCGCGGTGGGGGAGGGTGGGCTGCGCTTGGGCCGCCCGTGGCCTGGGGGCAATGGTGCAGGGCCTCCTGGCCGACTGGCCTGGGAATCAACCCTTTGGCGGGAGGGGGCTCGGGCTTCACAAAGCGTTATGGTTTGCCTGTTCCGACTAAGATCCGGTGAAGACGGGTGGTTGCAGACTGGGAGGAATCCCGGGAGAGCAGGCGAAAAGGCCGTCTGGTTGTTTTTTTATCAGAATGTTTCCCGATTCCCAGACCTTTGTTACCGGAGAAGGTTCTTGGCGTGGGTCGGTTTCATGGTTGTATGTAGGTGTCTCTTTTTCAGCATTTATCTTATAGAAGGAAATAAACAAGGTGTGTGTGTGTGTGGGAGAGAGAGAGAGAGAGAGAGAAGGAGAGAGAGAGAAGCATCTGGCACTGGAAGTAATTGGCTCTTGTCTTTTGCAGCATTGATACCGTCAGCTTTTAAAATCCGAGTATTATTTAGTGACAACTCACAAAGTGAATGGGTGGTATATACATTTACATAAAAGAGGACAAATAAGAGGACAAATTTGATATTTTAAAAGTTACTTGGTGATGAAAATAAGCAAGTCACTTTTTAAGGCCCAGTCTCCCTCCCTGTCTCCCCCAAAGGACACCTTACCAAAATTTCCAAGTTCAAAAGCAGTTTTACTGGTTGTTTTAACAATGGTTTGGGACCCAAACCTAAGTTTTGATCTTTCTTTTCAGACAGAGCTTTTCAGACAGTCCCTCATTTCTCATCTCCCCTTTTATTTCAGCCCATTTTTCTCATACCTACCACAAAAATAATGAAGGCTTTCTGTTGTTTGAATCATGCCCTGAAGACACTTCTCCCAAATCAAAGAAAGTGTGAAAGCAATGGAGAATGTTCTGGGGTAGAACCTCTTCAGATAGTATAATAATTTATAAGTACAAAGTTTCCATTGTCAGCCTCTTCCCTAACTGCTCCTATAAAGCAAATAATTCATGATAGAGAGTTTTAAAAAAAACTGTGGGTCACGCAGAACAGATTGGTATCTACTTGAAAGAAAGCAGTAGGATCAGAGTGACCACGCTTAATGAGTACCACAGTCCATTTAAGAGACAAAGAATTGCTATTCTAGTAAGAGTAATTCCCTTGCAAGGACAAGCCTCATGTTCTAGAATGACATATCTTGATTTTGGAGGTGACACCTGTGAAATGTGTGTCTGCCCTCCTCCTGAGCATTTGAGATCTCAAGTCATAAATATTTCAGTTTACATTGAAATAGAGGCCTCTGATGGACACATCTTTGACTTAGGGCATATTTACAGTTCATATGAGATAATGGTCAGTCTAGGATTGAAAAAGGATAATTAGGACTTGGCTGTTTTCAACTTCCGCTGTAGGAAGTCTCAGTGCTTACATTATTAAAAATGAATGAAACTCAGCAACACAGTTTTTTGTTTTCTGTTTTTGTTTTTAATTACCTTCTGTAGGTATTTACCTTATATGGGGAGAAGTTGGAATATTTTTCCATCCAAAAAAAAGTTTTTAGGGATCTATCCTCCCATGAACCAAGTTACTTATGCTATGTTCATAGTGATTGCAAATTGTTAATATCTTTGCTACTTCAATTTTTAGCTCCTAAAGTAATTAAGCGGACATTACTGTAGACTCTTTAATTGTGAACGTTTTGGATATCTAGAAATTACCAGAGACGTGGTTTTTTGTTTCTAAAATACTCTCAAATCCAAATGCATTTTTATTTACTGTCTGGATGTCAAAGAAATAATGCAAGTAAAATGCTCTATATGGCCATTATTCCAGCATCAAAGTTTAAATGATCTTTCTGAAAATTTGTTTTATTTAACTATTCTGGGAGAGGGTCTACATGAAAAACTGAGACCTTCTTCATATCTGCATGTGGGAATCATCGTAAATGCCAGAGTTATTGTAATGTTTATTTCATAGGTGCTATTAAATAGCACCATGTGCCAAGCACTCTTCCAAATGCTTTTCAAATACTAATTGAATCTCTGCAACAAACCTATTTATCGTCCCTGTTTTGCAGATTAAGAAAGTGAAGGGTGAACTACCTTGTCTGTCCCTGGCCACACATCTTGCAAGTGGCAAGACTAAGATTTGAACCCAGCCAGTGAACCCCAGAGTACTTTAGATCCCACACTAAGCTTTGAGGTGGTACAATTTCAGCTGCTGTAAGCAGAGGACTCTCTGAGAATGCTCACTGTATTTATGGTACATTCATCTGCTATAGCCCTTATCAGAATCTACAGCCTGTATCATATTTTCCTTGTTGCTGTGAGTGGGCCAGCCAAATTCTCAGCTTAGGATCTTGGTTGCATAGGGATTGCAACACCGTGGAAAGAACAGACAATAACATTAATTCTTTTCTTGGTTTTAAAATGAAAATTTTACTATTGCTTCAGTCAGATATTTGTGAGTAGGTCTACGATGTCAAAATGTTTTCCTGTGTAATACATCTAAAATGGAATGGCAGAGTGTTTGGCTGTAAAAGTATAAGGAACAAAAAGACAAAGGCAAGAGAACTATTAATTTAGCCGTCAGTCTTAACTTTGGTGAATTTTTTTTTTTCTGTTGGTTATAAAACAATACAATTTCTGCTTGTACTATCCTTAATTATGTTGTGGACCTTTTGAAATAAGCTATTTCTCTGTTCCTGCCATTACTGTCTAGGAATCCGATTTAGCCGTTTCGTATGGCATCCTTCTCAGAAAGTAAATACAGTTTCAAAGTCGGCTTTATGAAAGTGAAATAGGATGGGAAACTGGTTTTCCTATTAAATTATTACAGCAAATTAGAAATCAGTTCTTAGAAAACATTTCTACTTAGTTAGAAGCAGTTTCACTTATTGCTCATTTACTGCGTCCTGGATGTTGTTTTAAGCATTTTGCATGATGTTTCAGTTTGTTCTCATGAGAAGCACAGGTTGTGGATACTATTATTATCTTTATTTTACAGATGGGGAGACTGAGATATAGACAGGTTAAGGAGCCTGATCACAGAGTTTGTAAGTAGTGAAGCTGAGGTTGTAACCCCGGGCAGTTTAGTTTCCATGAATTTGCCAATATCAGAGTCAGGACTTTGTCAGGATATCCAAGTTTTGACAAAAGAAATACTAGCAAATGGCAAAGAGTGATTCCTTTTCATTTGGATATTTTTACCTAAAAATAGTTCCCTGGTAGATAACTAGCATAGATGTTGTTAGAGAGGCACATTTAGAAATGTTTTAAACCACAGAATGAAAAGCTCATGTGTAAAATTGTCTTCGGATAGAGCTTTCCGTTACTTTGCATTCCGTTAAGATAATAAACTATATTAAGGCAAAGAGCATTTATGGGAACAGTGAATGGCAGGTGCATCACACATAGTTCCTGGAACACAATAAAGTTTGAAATCCTGTCTTTTTACATTTTGAAAACTCAATTTCAGACCTGATTGGAATGCCATCCCTCTCATGAACTCCTGGATTCACTCCTCCCTGCTAACACTGAGTGACAATTATCCCCTTCTTTTTTACTTCCTTAAGATTAGATTACTGCACTATTCATGTCATGTATTTAATTGTTTTTTTGGTTTTAGTTAACATGTATTTGTATTCCTCTTGAGTGTACGGTTCTCCTCAAGGAGGTCTTTGATTCATTCTCCCAGTCCTTAATTCAACCCCTTTGATATGAAAGGGGTTCAATAAAAGCTGACTTGAACGAATCAAAGAGAATGGGAAACTAATTTTTGTTTGCTATATTCTAAAAAACAAATTATAATGATGGGATAATCACAGAAAAGCCTTAGAAATAGAAATATATGTGAAGTTTTTGTAGTTAGGTTTGTGATAAAGATTGAGAAATTTTTACTCAATTTAGGTCAGTTCACTTTTTGTAGAACAAACAATTGTGATTCCATTCATTTCATTTTTTTAAAGTTTGTTTTGAGAAAAGTGAGAGAGAGTGGGGGAGGGGCAGAGAGAGGGAGAGACAGAATCCCAAGCAATCCCAAGAACCATGAGATCATGACCTGAGCAGAGATCAAGAATAGGACACTTAACTGACTGAGCCAGTCAGGGGCCCAATCAGTTTCATTTCTTTTTGAGGCAGCTGTGATTTGAGAAAATGTTATCATCTATGACCTTTCACTTTAAAGCACTTTGATTTGCACATTAATTAATTTTTTAAAATAAGAATGAGAATTTACTAAGTAATATAGAATTTAAATACTTTTTAAAAAACCAAAACAACCTTGTATGCATAGGATCTGTTCTTTTATTCATTCTGTGTGTGTGTGTGTGTGTGTGTGTGTGTGTGTGTGTGTGTGTATTTGTTTAAAACTCTCCGGCATTTTCTATGCCAAATTCAACTTCCAAGAAGCATTTGGAAGCCAAAACATTTTATCTGGCTAGTCTTGAAGTCCAGATGTTTTATGATAACTGGTATTTAGTATGGGACAGTTCCCAGAAAGAATTTTATATGCATAACCAATATCAGAGAGGATTTTTTAAATGTTTGTTTATTTAAAATTAAAAAAATGTTTTTATTTATTTTTGAGAGACAGAGGCAGAGCATGAGTGGGGGAGGGGTAGAGAAAGAAGGAGACACAGAATCTGAAGCAGGCTGCAGGCGCTGAGCTGTCAGCACAGAGCCTGACATGAGGCTCAAACTCATGAACCTGCAAGATCTTGACTGGAGCCCAAGCCAGAGGCTTAACTGACTTGAGCCACCCACATGCCCCTATGGGGAGAGGATTTTTAATAATCTCAAGTATATGATGAAATCAATGGATTCTCTCTTCAGAAAAAATATACATAGACATGTACACTCCAAGTGTTATGTGTAATTACATGTAATTTTGCATAGAATTATATTGTTTACATATAATTTCAGAAATCATGGCTCTTCAGTGAATTTCTGAAATTATATGTAAAAAATATAATGACTTTGGGCAAATCATTTTACTTTTCCAAGATTTAGGTCCCTGCTTTACAAAATGAAAGAGGAGGAAGTGCATGACTTTTAAAGAGCCCTTCATGTGTTTACATCCTCCAGCTCTAGCTGTGTATTTAGGAACAGGGTGATTCTTTGATTGGAGCTACTTAGAGATAATATCCTATGGGAAATCTTCAGCATTAGTTTCACAGATTATGTGGTTTCAAGACTAGAGAGGAGACACCCAGGGGGTGCCTAAGAGTATTCCCGATGAGAGTGAAGGTGGCACGGTGAAGGTGATAGAAGAGGAAGGCAGAGGCAAGAAAGCTGTGGAAATTGTCTACTTATCTGCCTTAATGGAGGAAGACGTGAATCATAGAACCAAAAAGGCATTCTCATCTGAAATGCAAAGGAAGGGGGAGTTGGTTCATCTCAATAAACTTCAGTAGAGCAAACATGATTTAGTGAGACGTTGTTCCCATCTCCAACTCACCATTTGGAGAATCTCTCTGAAATAAAATACTCATTTGGACGGTCTATCCTGGACATCTCTCCATTGTGGGTATAGGTTTTGCTTCTGACACTTACCCTGCAGTCCTGTTAAGCCATTATGTGAAAGGAGCACCACTGCCCATCCTAGGATAAGAACTGGACTAACCTTATAAGGATATTCCTAAATATCTTGGAAGACTCTCACTGGGGGTAGGTGGGCAAGACGGCTTTCTGAGGCATTGTCCTGAATTTGTTATCTCAGAGATCACAACAGATTGGGACCAGAAGGAAGAAGGGGGGGCGGAAAAGGAGCAAGGGGTTTCAGGATGGGAAGGGGGGGTGCATGAGAGAAGGAAAGACACTGTGAAGTTGTGTGGGTTTCGTATCCCTATTTACACTTGCTTTGCAAAATTCCTGTAAGATGCCAGGTTGGGAATAATTCCTTTTGTCAAGGGTCATACCAAGCTTGTTTTCTTGAAGAAGCAAATCCCCAAGGGGGTGGCAGTTTGAAATCAATTGCATCTGATGTTTAGATGACCCGAGTTTGACATAAAGGCAACACTGATGGAAGCAACAGCCTTCCTTGGAAAGGCAGAGAGACAGTAGAGACCCAGAGTAATGAGTTTAGATTGACCTGAGGATCCTTCTCTGCTCCCAGGGGCAGGGCTTGGAGGTGGAGGTGTCCGTTGATCTTAACTGGGGTGAGGTGTGATCTCTGGTACCAGGAGAGGGAGGGAAGAGGAAGATAAACTATTAGAAAAATGTGTTAATATAAAAAAATTAAATGTGTTAATGTACAAAAAATACCATTAAACTGAAATTCATTTCTTTGGCAAATATTTTTTCAAATACCACGTAAAGTACTAGCGGCTAAATACATGTCAGAAGACTTGGAGGGTCTGCTGCCATGATGATCATTAGCTTGGCATTCAAGGCTCTTTGAAATAAGACTCTGACCTATCTTGACAGCTTTTTATCCTAGTTTATAAGAGGCATACTTGAAGGAACTAGATTTGTTTTTTCGCCAGTGATTATTAGCACATAGTATGGCTTAATAACTATTAACTGAATTTCCTTTGATTTTAGGAGCCCCTTCCTGCTCCTCATTGTTGTGGTATCTCACATTCATCCTCTCTGGTTACTTTTGTTTGCAATGCATCCTCTACTCATATTCCTCACTGACTGAAATTTTACCCACTGACCACGGGTAGATGAGAGCACGACGAGGGTTAGGCCTTCCTCCGTGTCACCTCTTGTAATTGTCACCATCACCCTATCTTTGATAGGCAGCACATAAATCATTCAGGTTATTTACATTGACTCACATTTTTGTGAGTGTATTTACAAAATAGAGTGAAAACAAGTCATTTTTTGGGGTGCCTGAGTGGCTCAGTCAGTTGAGCGTCTGACTTCGGCTCAGGTCATGATCTTGCAGTTCACGAGTTCCAGCCTCTCATCGGGCTCTATGCTGACAGCTTGGAGCCTGGAGCCTGCTTCGGATTCTGCGTCGCCCTGTCTTTGCTCCTTCCCAGCTCATGGTCTCTCTCTCAAAAATAAATAAATGTTAAAAAAAAATCGTTTTTCTAAATAGTCTGTCTGTGAAATAAACTTGCTTTCCAAAGGTGCTGGCTGGTGGACTCAGAGACTTGTCACTTTGTTAAAAGGGGGTATTAGCCAATATTAAAGAAGTGTTGAAGAGCAGGCCAAACAAACTTTCTCTTTAATGTAATAAAATTTTTATAAAGGCCAAAAAAGTGTTGAATGAATTTTTCTCGTGTGATTCAGTTTTTCATACTGCATCTGTCCATCTAGAATTGTCTAAGTGGAATTTAAGTGGCACTTAAATTCACCTTGTGATGAATTCCCACGTTTGGGGAAATATTGATGTATGTCCCATCATGCAGAGATGTCTCTGTATACCTGATGCAGAGAGTGGTTAAATAAGTCGTTCATGGTTCACACGTTTTGCTAATGGCACGATGGCAACCAACAAGGGGGATTCAAGCTCAAGTCTGATACCCAAGCTCTAAGCAGTTTTCCTAGATTCAGATCTTCTACTCCAGCCTCTTTGTCATCAAGACTTGTTTTCTGTTCTGAGGCTTAAAGTGATATAGTGGATTTACCCCACAGGGGTCATTACCTGGAAATTAAAATCTTGGCCCCTCGTGTTTTAATCCAGACTTTTTGCTACTATACCAGAATTTTGGGTAATATTTACAATGTCCTTTTAGGAGAGAAAAAAATTGTGTCTATACAAGTCTGTCCTTTTCAGCTTAAAATGGACACTGAATCTTTGAAAATCAGACTGGCCTCATTTATTTATTGTCTGTTGGTCCACTTTGAATCTTAAGGAGTTTTTTAACTGTATTTTCTCTCTCTCCAATTAGAATTGCTGCTTGGTTGTAGGTTTGAATAGGAAGGAAATCCCCACAGCAGTCCTGAAGGTCGAGTCTTAACTGAAGTCTGTTTCCTTTATGCAAAAGTACAAAACCCTGTGCTAATTTTGGCCCGTTAAGATTAATTGTGATTCAGGGCAGAGTGGTGTTTTGTTTTGTTTTGTTTTTTAACTTTAATGATTGTGTTCATTGTAGTAAGGACCTTGGGTTCAAGAAAAAAGAAAGCCTTTGGTCAAGTTATGTTAATTCAGTTGTCTGTTCTGTTGCAGGATTTGCAAATTTAGTGGCATCAGTGCCATTTTCCAGTTTCCAAACCTGGTCACATTTCACATGATCACAGCGTGCCTTTCTCTTCCCCAGAGCAAAGGGAGGGTTGCCTGACAGTTGGTTCCAATGGCCTCCATTAAGAGGATTGCATGTGCCCCTGGCGGCTGCAGAGACCAGCAAGGCACTCTGTCCTTAGGCAGAGCACCAGGTTGGGGACTCTGGTGCTTACCTGATGTAGATATTTAGCACATGGCTGCCTGGGAGATTGGATTGTGCAGATACTTAAATGGCACTGTAAAACCACTGTTAAAAAAAGAAGGCTAGTAGGAGTTGCACCCAATAGTTTAGTTTCTTTTCCTTGAACACTTTTTAATCTGGCATATAAAATGTTGGATTTGTGAAAATCTTAATGACAGCGCTTTCTAGAAGGAATACTTAGAATCATAATAATAATCGGAATAGTAGAGATCTGTTTCCTCTGAGAAGATCCTCCCAAACCTCAAAAAATGGAGTTCATGTTGCCAGTGTTTAAAAAAAGGCCAACATCCTTCAATTTTTGCTTTTCAGAATCACAAGTGTATGGATTTAAACTTGTGATCTTATTCCTCTTTCTTCTTTTAATTAAGCAACCCAGCCAGCAACATGGTTTCTTTTGGTTGTTATAGAGGAGTTCCAGGTGTAAAGTTGGGAGCGGAGCTCAGACCCTGGATCTCTGTGCCGGTCCTGGAAGCCCGACTAAATTTTCACTTACTTAGTTACCTGGTCCTGGCTGGGCCGTAGAAACAGAAGCATCTCAGACATGTGACAGAAGTCCGCACTGCCTCAAGAGCTGGCTGGTGAAAGAAGGTGTTCTGGATAAAGATTGCTGGGGTTTGGTCACATACTCAGTGAGCTAGAATGGGACAAGAGCCTGGGGTTAGATAACTCGTTTTGGCAAATGTAGAGGGAATAGAGTATTGAGATGGAAAAATTTTATTCAGGTATTGCTGTGCTTCATTGAGTGAGTTTTTGATTTGAGCCTATGTGTTTAGAGTTCAAGAGTCTTGACCAATGCTGGCAGTCTTATATTTAGGGTTGAGCCCCTAGGGGAGGTATTCTTGTAGCTGGCATGCTTACAGGGGTTCTAGAGCCTATGTCTGGCAAATTACCCATTCTCCTTTGCCCACACGAAGCCAATGAAAATGAATGTCCTTCCCAGCGAATTAGGGCAGCTTTGAGGACAACCAAATTAAATGCGCTTGAACTTGAGTTTCTTTGAGCACAGCTGGAAATTTTGTCATGCTTCTGGGCTATCTGAACCTCTACTTTCAGTGAAACTTCTGATTTGTTACTGTAGAGAGCCTGCTTTAACTATTTTTTCTCATTCCTGGAGTCTGACTTCAGAAGCCTTCATTCCACGAACGTTACAGAGCATAGAGTCTTCCTGGGCACTGGGCTTAATATGGCAGAGAATAAGATGTTGAGACACAGTAGCTTGCTGCACGTAGCTTACAGTTTAGCAGGGACCACCTGATAAGTCAGTAGCCTGGAGAGGATTGTAGGGAGAGCCTGAAAAGATGAAGTGTAAGGCCCAGGTAGCAAACAGGTAGTTGATATAGAGGCTGGAGGAGACGTCACGGTGGAGAGGGAAACTGAGCCAGGTGCTGAAGACTTGGAGGAAGGGAGCAGTGTGCTTGCATAGGGAATAGGAGTTGCCTGCCCAGAGCACGGAGAGAATAGTGTGAGTGAGTGTTGGGGGCTCCCAAAAGAGGATTTCGTGGTAAAACAATTCCAGAAGTGGCACCAGGGTATCAGGGTCACCCCTTTAACATCTTCCACTGAGCTGGGCACTGGGGAGAGCTCCAGTTCGTTCTGGAAAGGCCTTTGGGGAAATAGTACTTTCTGTGGACAAAGAAGAGAGAAGAGAGATTCCTTTAATAAATTGCCCACTTTATGCCCCACCCATGATGAATGCTTCACCCTGTGAAGTCAGCAGCACTAATCATTATAATAGCTACCATTTACTGGACACTTACTTTGTTCCAGGAACTGACTTAATGTTTGTATACATTATTAGTTCTGTTTTCTGGAGAGGATACAGGGGCTCAGAGTCCCTAGGGTCCCAGTGTTGGTGAGGAGCAGAGCCAGGCTTCCAAACCAGTTTTCTCTGACTCCAAAACCTCCCTGCTTTCTACTGGGCCAGTTAATTAAAAAAATAAGAGTTAAGGATGTTTAGGAAGAGTTTGCCATACAGTAGCATAAGCCCAAAGGAAGGGGAAGGCGGTGAAAGGATTTGGGTTTGTCCCCAAGTCCTTTGAGCACTTTTATAAAAATAAATCCTTTATGCTAGGAGAAGGTTGGACATCTGAAGATGTTGACCCTTCAGAGATGGGAGCCAAACAAAATGTTTTTTGCTGATACAGTCACTAGACTTTTATCCTAACATTCTCTTGGGAAACCCTCCTGCAGCAACAGGGAACACGGTAGTCAAATTTTTCTGCAAATAAATGATTGATTGCTCATGGAGACTTGCTTGCTTGTGTTTCTGTATAGCTCAGGGTGTTTCTGACTTCAATAGCTCCTTCCTTCCAGGCCCTTCTTATTTTGGTATTATAATGGTAGTTGAAAAAAATTTTTTTTCTATGATAAATAATGTTGACAGATTGATTTCTTTTCAACAGGAAACTTCTTTTTCCTATATGCTAGGTACTCCTACCAGAGAAAAAGCAAATAGTTGTATTGTTTGCCGAAATCCTCCTTTGAAGGTTGCCCTGTGTTTGTTTAATGGAAATCAGCAGGGGGAGATGGGCTATCTCTAATATTTTGTTAGAACTTCTCCATAGTTCAATAACAATGAAACAAGAACTTGGGTACGGGACAGATTTGCTTTTGAAAACCATGGCTCTTAGCAGTTTTAGAAGTCCTGAGACTGTATTAGCTGGTAGCAACTGCAATGTTGAGAGTGATGAAACGTATCTTTGGCTGTTCAAATATGATAGAAATAGATTTAAACCTTGTGAGTCTCCTTTAAAATAGAATTGTTGACAGCAGGAAGGATAATGCTTCTCCAGGGCTAGTTACAGATTTGATGGTATTCATGTGTCTCTTCTTTCAGTTTGTATGTGTTCATTTCATAGCCTTCATTTTGAAAATTAGCTATTAGCAAATACTTTTGTCCAGGAAATTGAATCTGTATTCCTCTATAAACTAATTGTTAGTAATAAGTAAGTATGATACATTTGGCACTTAAAAAAAAAGTGTCCAAGAGTCACAGATTGCTGGAATTGATGAAATTCATTGGATATATATTTTAAAAATGGGTATGTGATAGAGCCTCTTCTAGGATGATAGAAATCTTCTATAATGATAGAATTGCTTCCTTTTACCCTTGACTTTTTACCTTGGAGGATTTCTTACATCTTTTTGTCCTCAAATTTGAGTATTAAAACATTACCATGTAAGTAGGAACACAATCTCAGGGGTTGCTGAATAGCAGACCATGGCCTTTCTGCAGGCCTCTAGGGGCCTAATGGCAGCTAACGGCAGTTTAACTAAATTTGGGAGTCTATAGGATGGTTGGGAAATGTGAGGGGGTGGAATTTAGGGTTAGCAAGGATGGCCTTAAGGATAGAGAGCTTGGGGGCACCTGGAGGCCAGAGAAGTGAAACTCAGACAGTCAAATGAACCCCGGGCTAATAAAGCTCCCCAGGGTCAGCAGAGGAGAAGTCACAGTCCAAATCCCTTCCTCCCACCTCAGCAGCTACGTCCTGTTTTCAGTCCTGGTTTCGGTGAGCCTGTTGCATGCAGCCTGGTTTTCTATCAGTTATCTCATTAGCCTTTTCCCTGAATGGGGCTTCTGATCCAGAGACATATGCTCAGAGATGCAATGAAAGAACAGACCTTTTCCAAAGCAAGCGTGCTCTGTTGGGCTCATGGGTTTCATACCCTAATTTTACAGGACCCTCCACATCTCTTTGGAGACCAGATGCGTAGGTGGGTCTTGCTTTTGTATCAACATCTCATGAATATGCAATCAGTTGAGCTCTAGTGCCAACTCATTTTCAATTCATATGTGGTAGGGTTCAATCCTGCCTTAGATCTACCTGCTGCTTTGTATGTTACTGGCTAGCTGTTTATCGATGTGAGACGTCTAGATATGTTTTATCAGGAGAGATGCTGACAAGCTGTTGTCACAAATTTCAACTTCTGTCTCACTTCTGGTAACCATGTAGACATTTGTCAACAAAGTAGAACGTACACTCTATCTATCTATCTATCTATCTATCTATCTATCTATCTATCTATCTATGTAAAATTTGGAGAACTAGTTGCCCTTAAGACTGCTCTCTGGGAGAAATGAACACTAGTTGCTGACTGCACGTTCTGGGTATATTTGGATAGAACTCATAAGAGAAGTGTGTTCAGAAGAACAAACAGAATTGCAGCGGAAAGATGATAGTGGGGAGGGACGTATAACAGTTGTTGGAAAAGTTACTTCTTTAGACATGTGGGGGCCAGCTCTAACTCTAGGGGGTGAGTCTGGTCAAGCCACTTGCTTTTTGAGGGCCTCAGCTTCTCTATAAGGTCGGGACAGGGGTGTAGAGGGAACGGTTCTCCAAAACTGCATCAAACTTTCTGTCTGTCAGTAAGACAGTTGACTGGAGTATGGCCTTATGAGGGGACAGCTACTTTGCTGCGGTGAGAAATGGTGGTGGTGTGGTTCCTGCTTGGGGACGGCCCTCGTCTGGCACATGCCCTGGCCGAGGGTTCGACCTGCACCTTAGATGGAAGTTCAGCTCTCTAGGCCTGGCCTCACGTGCCCCCAGTGTTCTTGCCAGAAGGAAAAACACCAACCGACCCTTTGGTGACTGCAGAGACTGAGAGTTCCTGGCAGCAGTGCAAAAACATGTGCATTTTTTCCCCCCTTATTACGCTTCCGTAGGCAGATTTAATGCTTTAGAAGGGTACAAGGCAGTCACGGGAAGTAGTTCCTGTTTTTCTTACGGCTTTGCCAAGTGGGAAATAAACCTTCCTACCTTGTCTTTTTTGCAGGACTTCCTCTGTTTGTCTCCTCCTTTCTTCTTTGTATTTCTCATCTCTCTTTGAAACTTAATGTGAGGTGCACAAGGGCCAAGTGTTTTGGTGAAGAAGGGGCTGGAGGAGCAGCGTGGTGGGTGCTGACTGGGGCTGTATGTGTATTTTCCTCTTTGCACCAAGCTTCCTGTAAACCTGTAGTTTTATTCTTATGCCAGCATCACTGAGTCTGACATTCTTGGTGTCACTTGGTGACCCTTTTGCAAGTGGCACAGCCCAGTGTCATTTCACTGTCCTAAAGGTGCTTCCTCAGAAAGGAGTTACCCCGTCCCCCAATACTTTCTGTTCCCTTACTCTGCTGTATTTTTCTTCATTACTCCTACCTCCCACTGCCTTAACCTGCTGCTATTTTCCACCTCCTTCCTAGAAGTTCCACAAGAGCAGGAATTTTGCCTCTTTTGTTCACTTCAGGCTCTCCAGGATCTAGAACAGCATGTAATAGGTACTCAATAAATATTTGTTGTGCTAATGGGGACCCTTGCAGAGTTAAGGCTTCCTTGTTTGTTGAGTGAATATGGAGCGAATATTTTATCCACTATTCACCCTAGTGAATCACACAATAATCAGACTTCACGTTGTACAGTTAGTTCTCAGGTCCTCCGAGGCATGAAAGGACTTGTGGAGCATGTCAACTATTATAATAGAAGGAAAATGATTTGTTGGGGGGGCTGGGTCAGGTTATTGATGTATAATTTACATACAATTAATTTACCCTTAAAATTTTTAAATTTTTTTAGTATGATTTATTGTCAAATTGGCTTTAATTTACCCCTTTAAAGTGTACAGTTTGATGAGTTTTGATAGATGTATATAGCCACGACCACAATCATGATACAGAAGATCTCCCATCACTCAGTGCTCCTTCTGCAATCTGTTTTCAACCTCCACCCATCACCAGCCTCCACAGATCAAACACGGATCTGAGTTTTGCCCTCATTGCTTCACCTTTTCAGCATGTCATATAAATGGAGTCATAAAGAGGCGGTTTCTTGTGTCTTGCTTATTCCCTTAGCGTAAGGCTTTTGAGATTCATCCATGCTGTTGTACATATCAGTTGTTTGCTCTTTGTTTATTGCTCAGTAGTATTCCATTTTAATTTATCTGTTAGTTGATGGATATTTGGGTTGTTTTCAGTTTTGGCTATTCCCTATAAGACTTCTGTAAGCGTTCACCCACAAGTCTTTGTGCGAACTTATGCCCTCCTATCTTTGGGGTAAATACCTAGCATGAGATGGCTGAGCTGTATCATAAGTCTGTGTGTAACTTTACAAGAAATTGCCAAACTGTTTTACAAAGCGTCTGTTCCATTTTACATTCCCACCAACAGTGTATGAGAGTTCCAGTTGTTCCACAGACTTGCTCGCGCTTTAAAATTTTTAAAAATTGTACTACTTCTAGCAGATGTGTATTTCATTGTGGTCTTAATTTGCATTTCTGTACAACTAATGATGTTGAGCATCTTTGCTTATTTGAGAAGGCTATGCTTTAGCAGTCTGCTATATTCTCTGGATACGAATAATGTTCTAATATTAGTGGCATTTGAGGTGAAAATTTCTTTTTTTTAAAGTTTATTTATTTTGAAAGAGTGAGTGAGCAGGGGAGAGGTAGAGAGACAGGGAGAGAGAATCCCAAGCAGGCTTTGTACTGTCAGCGTGAAGCTGACATGGGGCTCTATCTCATGAACCATGAGATTATGACCTGAGCCAAAACCAAGAGTCTGTCGCTTAACCAACTGAGCCACCCAGGCACTCCAGAAGTGAAAATTCCTTTAAGAAAGTGGTTAAAAGTTTGAAAGGCCTCTTCCACTAGGTCCATACTATACAAAAGAAGGTTAGGGTGTGGAAACTATGTTAAATGCTGGCAAAGGGTGGTGGTCCGCCTGAGTGACTGATGATGCGACCCAGAGAGAGAGAGAGCACGTAGGACTTGAACATGGAGATTGGCAGAAAGCAGATTCCATGGCTCTACTGACCTTGGTATGGCTCGCTCGAACCTTAGCTAAACCTAGTGTTTGTGGGAAGTAGACCTAGATTTAATTACATTTTCCCGGATGCCCCAGGAGTCGCCTGGGAAAACTCAACAGTCCTTTATGGACTTGGAGCATGTGGTAGAAGCCTGCTGAACATAGAGCTGTCCTCTCTGGGGACAATTTACCGGAATCAGTTAATCAAGCTTGAGAAATCAGTTTACCACAGGCCGGGAAATGCCACCACCCTTACCTTCTGAAACCCTATTTCTCTTGTCCATCTCTTAGTCAATTAATTAAGCAAACATTCCCTGACTGTTTATTGCATGCCAGGTACTAGGGAAAACATCGATGAAGAAAACAGAAGTGGTCCCTGCGGACTCAGAATGAAGGCGAAATACTTCAAGGGGAAAGAGAGGCAGCCCTCGGAGTACCCAGGAGGGGCTCCTAACCCAGGTGTCAGTGCAGGGGAGGTAATCAGGACAGGATCCTGGGCAAGCGGAAGCTACATGGAGACCTAAGGTTGAAGAAGAGTTAGCCAGGCAGACAGTGCTGGGAGAAAGGCTTTTCTGGACAGGGAACATACCAAGAAGTCCTGGCGGTAGGACATTCAGAGCCTGTCAGTAGTTTCTTCTGGGCATGGTTTAGGAGGTGGGGAGCAGTGTGAGAGGGGTGGGAGTCATCAGGGAGACCAGTTAAACTACCACATAGACTGGACTTCCTCCTTAGGGCAGTGGGGAGCTGGCAGAGGGTTCTAAGAGCAGAATGGCACATTTGGATATATGGTTTAATCGAATAATTGCAGCTGCTCCCTGATCAATGGATGGGAGGGGGACAAGACTAGAGGCAGGGAGACCAGTGAAGTGGCTTCCGTGGTCACCCAGGAGTGGGATTGACAGAGTGGCCTATTGACTGGCAGTGATTGTGAAGTAGGACCCTTTCCAGCCAGTAACTGGAAATGTGCATAAGGGCAGAAGCGAGTGTGTGACTGGCTTTGAAACATTGAGAAATCTAGTACATAGTACTGCATTCTTTTTGGTTTTGGTTTGTTTGTCCACTTCCTTGGAAAACCGATGTAGAAATGTCCCTTTGGCTTCAGTTACCTGAGTGGAGGGGTTTGGGCATTGCCAAACCCTTCTTTGTGGACAGAATTGCCCCAGCAACGATCACTGTGTTCTGAAGTGGGAAGAGGGAATTATTCAGGAGGCCAGGGCCATGCCAAGGTGGGTGGGGGATTTGGGGGAAGAAGCCTGCCTGCTTGTACCCGGCAAAGCCAGAGCAGAACCTTCATTGCTGCTCTGGGCTACTTCTTGCTAACAACCTTCTCTGCATGTCTCCTGGAGGGTCACTGGGCTCAGAACCCATGTCTGGAGACCCAGAAACTCTCCTTTCAGGAAAGTACTCTCCAGAAAATCTCTTCCTGCCCTTTCTCATCTCACGAACACTCTATTGAGGTGTGTCTTCTCTTCCTCTGAGATTTTTCACTGAAGTTTAGGGGACTCTGTGCTGTGGTTTGGCTGTGGGGGTCTCTAACATGAGGCTATTCAGGTTTCATCCTTCCTACTTCACCCTTTCCAGAAACCCACAATGGATTTGCTAGAAATAATGGAATAGAAATGAATGTTTGGACAGGGTAAAACCATTGCTCTGTTAGGAGGTACCGACAGAACAGAGAAAGATAAGTGGGAAGAAGAGCGCTCATTTCTTTGGCACTTACAATGTGCCATGTACTGTGTTGGGAATTCATTTATATTATCTCATTTAATCCTTTGAATATCATGCAAGGTAGGTATTGTCATCTGCATTTTTTGATGAGGAAATTGAAGCTCAGAGAGTATAAAGCCTTGGCCAAGGGCACATAGTTGGGGAGCTGGGGTTGATTCCTATTGGGGCTTTCTCTGCTATGTTAATTGTTTTTAAATTACAATCTTGTATGCTTGCTTTGGCAGCATATATACTAAGATTGGAGTGAAACAGAGATTAGCATGGGCCCTGCACAAGGCTGACATGCAGATTCATGAAGCTTCCATATTAAAAACTAAATAAAATTTAAAAATTAAAATAAATAAATAAATAACTTGTGTTCCAAGCTTCTCATTGTTACCCTGGGGATCTGAAAAGATTCATGTAGCTTCTAAATCAACTAAGTGATTCCTAGAGAGCAGCTTTTGCATGAGAAAAATCTAGCTAATTATTTATTTCAGTATTTCTGGAATGCAAGCCCTATCCTAGGCCACTTACAAAACAATTGGGATGACAGACACGTCTCACAGTGGCATTCTGGCTCTCAGTGCTTGGGAGGTCCGTTGACAGCTTTAAACAACGAATTGCAAACTGATGCAGTGCCAGTATAACTCTTCTTTTTGGGGTGAGAAATTTTGGGGGTCTATGTCCTAGAGGTTTGCTGAGCAAATGATAAAGAAATAGGACCTACAGCTTGAATCTTTCAGAGTAACTCCTGATTTGTTGGATTGTCAATGAATGAATTAAAATACATAGTAGTAGGGTCTTTCCTTCTCAGAAACTGAAAACTCCCTCCACTCTCTTCTTTCTCTAGAGGTTTTAAATGCAAGTCCTCATGAAGTGGGCAGCAAAAGGGTAAAAGGTTGACCTTTGCATTGCAATCTCATTTGGACTCACAGATTTTTTAGTCCAATATTTGGTTTTATATCCACAAGTGGTCACTGCATTAGTTCTTTTTGCCATTTGTTCCTCCCTTGCCTAGTTTCCCACTCCCACCTCTACCTTACTAGGGGCCACAATGATAAACTAAGCTATTTAGAAGTAAAGCTGGTTTCTGGGTTGTGGCAAGAGTTCATGACTATGAAGTGCCAGCAGGACCTAACTTTGACCTGTGTATCCCTCCCTTCTTCCACTTTTCATTTTCTACCCTTTCCCCAACTTTAATTTTAGTCTGACTACTTGGGATTATTCCAGCATTTAATAAATACAGTTGTTGAACAGGCAGCTGGGACACACAGCATGTTGTATCCGCTGCTTATGAGAACCATCCTTTTGCCCAGCAGGGTGAAACAGTCCTCCCGGGAGGTACCTGTGACACCTGATAAGGAGGGGCCAGGCCCTGTGTGCAGGTGCACACAGGTGGAGTAGAGCCAGAGTGTACATATGTCTGGGCAGTGGGAGATTGTTGGTTTTGCAGGTGATGCTCTCCGCCTGCCTCAGCTGACTTGTTTCTCCGTGGGATATTGTTTTCTTTCTACAGACACACAGCACTGGAATTGTCCTCGTCACCTGGGAACCAGGTGTCAATGTTATTTCCTCGGTATTTACTCATAGTCATCTAAAACAACTCCGTGGCTTTCCAGATTGGGAAACTGCTTTATCGATGGTGCCGTTTATCATTTGAAGGGCACAGCTATGTGGCCAGATGAAAATGTGGTCGGTAGCGAATTTCAAGAATTAGCATAAATTACTCCAGGTTCGAAGCAAAATTCATAAACGCTGCTACGTTTTATGGGAAGGGAAGCATTTTTCTTAGACAAGTGAGACAGGTGTCTGGGATTCCAGTGTGCCGTTTCCAACCTCAGGGTTTTGACCAACCAAGATTGCTCACTTAAGTCTGTTTTCTTTCATAAGTGCGTTTTTCATTCCCAAATGGTCGCACCAACGGAGCTAAAATGATTAGGTTTATAATGACCAGCTTCCAGGCCGCAGCCAGAAAAACCTCCAGAATCCCTGTTTACAGGAGAAACTCTGAAGCCGCAAGTTGGGGACTCAGGGCTTCCTGAGAGTAATTAGGACACTGATCTGGGTTTTGAGGTCCCAGGTGAGGGGGCTGGTGCAACAGCCCTCACTGGCGTATGGCTTTGCAACAATAACTGATAGCGTTCTCTCCTGCTTTATCTTTCAGTTAATGACCAGCCACAGCGTCCCTGCTGTGAGCTGCTGCTGCTGCCTCCAGAAGCTCCTGAGCGACACACAGGTTGCTGCGGCTGCCGGCTGAGGAACATGGCTTACTGGCCACAGTTGAGGTTGCTGCTGTGGAAGAACCTCACTTTCAGAAGAAGACAAACAGTAAGCTTGGGTTTCTCTGGGGAGGTTCTCCTCTGCTTTTCTTCATGGTTGTGAGTTGGGGATTGGAGAAGGGAGGAGAGGGAATCCTCTTGGTTTCTTAAAGGGAAAGAATGAATCTGGCCCTGATGAGCACAGGTCCGTGTGGTCCTGATAGAGCCCTACTGCTTATGAGAGAGGGAAGATGTGCGGCCAGGCAGAAATGTCAGCTTTAGTTTGTGCTGGTGGCCAGGCATGAGTTCTGACCCCTGGAATCTGGCACAGAATTGCCTCTGACCATCTCATTCTTTCCTTTTGCTACAGCCTTGGGGCCACCTGGCTGTGAGCACCTGAAGGGCCCTTGTATTTCTGGGAGGTGGGAATGAAGTGAGTTAACAGCCCAGCTCTTAGAGAGACGCTGATCTCTTCGTGTCAGTGTGGACTCTCTCAGCTCTGACTGAAAGCCTCAAGGAATATAAAACTGAGATTTGTTTGATTGCTGTGGAGGGTTCTAAGCCATTCACTTCCCAGTTGGGACACAAATTCTTTGCATATCTTGAGAAGATCATCTTTAATGCTCAGGTGAATGGTGTTTTTACACAGAGGAGGGTAAAGGCTGTGAGGCACGGTGAGCTCCCTGGAGCTCAGACATCAGCTTTTTGCTTGTCTATCTCTGATGAACACTCCTGGACACCCTATCTAGTCTCCTGGGCTTAGCTGCACCCCTCTGTAGTTGGCTTCTAAATCTGTTTCCTGCCCTGCCCTTTCTTCTGAGTTCAGAGCCTGAGTCCCCACTGGGCTATCTTAACTAAGCTTAACATGTCTATAACCAAAATGATCATCTTAGACTCAAAAAGCTGTAAGAGACCTTTGAGAGAATTGAATTAGTGTTTCTCAAACCAGAATAATGCTTGGACATTCTTTAAAAGAACAAAAATGTCAAGATTCCCCTTGTGTTCGCGAAACTTATTCTTTTTCTTTTTTTAATTAAAAAATTTTTTTTAAATTTAACTTATTTTTTGAATTTACATCCAAGTTAGCGTATAGTGCAACAATGATTTCAGGAGTGGATTCCTTAATGCCCCTTACCCATTTAGCCCATCCCCCCTCCCACAACCCCTCCAGCAATCCTCTGTTTGTTCTCCATATTTAAGAGTCTCTTATGTTTTGTCCCCTTCCCTGTTTTTATATTATTTTTTGCTTCCCTTCCCTTATGTTCATCTGTTTTGTCTCTTAAAGTCCTCATATGAGTGAAGTCATATGATATTTGTCTTTCTCTGACTCACTGATTTCGCTTAGCATAATACCCTCTAGTTCCATCCACGTAGTTGCAAATGGCAAGATTTCATTCTTTTGGATTGCCGTGTAATACTTCATTGTGTATATATACCACATCTTCTTTATCCATTCATCCATCGATGGACAGTTGGGCTCTTTCCATATTTTGGCTGTTGTTGATAGTGCTGCTATAAACATTGGGTGCATGTGCTCCTTCGAAACAGCATGCCTGTATCCCTTGGATTAATACCTAGTAGTACAAATGCTGGGTCGTAGGATAGTTCTATTTTTAATTTTTTTGAGGAACCTCCATACTGTTTTCCAGAGTGGCTGCACCAGTTTGCATTCCCACCAGTAGTGCAAAAGAGATCCTCTTTCTCCACGTCCTCGCCAACATCTGTTGTTGCCGAAATTTCTTCTTTTTTGTGATGTTACTTGTGTACATATGTGAAACAAGGTATAAACCTCTGTACTTATAGGCTATTATACAACCATATGACCCATGCATACTTGCAAATTAAATGCAAACAAAATTGTAAAACCAGTACAATTCAAATTAACATCGTTAATGTAGTAAGACAGCTATCATTGTTCAGATGAAACCAGATTATAAGTAGTAAGGTGAATTTGGTAGTGAATGCTGTAGGGCTGATTTTTTGGAGTTTGGACAGTCTACATCGCTGTGCTAATGATTCAGTTCTTCAACTGCTTTTCCAGTGACCTGCATTTGATAATCATTTGGCGTTCATTTGGTCCAATCTCCTCTTTTATAAATTGCGTCCGCATCTGTTCCTTTTTCATTAGTCTGCTACAATTACATCGGTGCCAACACAATCACAAATACAAATGTAAACCTAGGCTTTGAAATCTTGTGCCAGAAGTAGTTATAAAGTGGGCATTCAGATTTTTTTTTAAAATTTTTTTCAATGTTTATTTTATTTTTGAGAGAGAGAGACAGACAGACAGAACGTGAGCAGGGGAGAGGCAGAGAGAGAGGGAGACACAGAATCTGAAGCAGACTCCAGGCCCCAAGCTGTCAGCACAGAGCTGGACGCGGGGCTCAAACTCACGAACCGTGAGATCATGACCTGAGCCAAAGTTGGACGCTTAACCGACTGACTGAGCCATCCAGATGCCCCAGGTTCAGATACGTTTATTTGAATTTGTTTAGATGACCATTGAAATGAAAACACAACATGTTTAAAATCCTCACAGAGAACTCCTATTTAATCCCTCATGAATATATGTACTAGTCTGAGAATCACTGATTTATTTTTATTTTATGTTATGTTATGTTATGTTATGTTATTATTATTTTTTCTGCCTCATGTTACAAGTGGGGACCTAAATCCTAAGGTCACTAGTCAGAGAGTAGAAACTAGAATCTATGTATCCTGTCTGTCTTGATTGATGATAATAGTAGTAGTAAAATATAATGTGTTATTTTATAATATAATAAAAGCAAATGCCTAGGATGAGCTTCCATTATTAATTAGATTAATTCTTTAGGACCCCATGAAGTACTGTTATCTCCTTGTGTTGTAGCTGGGGTACTTGAAGTTCAGAGAGAGTCTAAGTAATCTGTCTGAGGTCCATCCACGCTGCTACTCAGGAGTGCATGTAGGTTTCGAGTCTAGATAATCTGACTCCAGAGCTGGTACTCTAAATCGCTGTCAGATTGCTTCTCAGTAGCATCATTATTTTTTGTTTTCAGTCTCAAAAACTTGAAGTTTCTGACCTTTTCCTCACCTTTGCTTCTGTTTCTCATGGCTTTTCCCAGGTATTTCCTGGGAAATTTCAAGTCCTGGTATTTCCAAGTCCTATCTGTTCATCACTTATCCTTACTTCTTAACCATTGTGTGCTCCAGGTCCCCTCCTCTTCTCATCCTGATGGCAGCAGCGCACATGATGGGAAACTGTCTTTGCCATAGCATATCCATTAACCACTGAGTGGTGGAAAGAATTGTTTCATCTTAGCAATGAAAGCAGGGCTCAAGGTAGTCCAGTCCAGACCTCTCATTTCACAGATGAGAACACTGAGACGCAAAGCAGAGGAGGGATTTCCCCAAGCTCAACCAAGGAATCAGGAGCTTGGGGTCTTGGAACAAGACGTGGGATTGGGCCATTCAGACTGGGCCAGCCTCTTCTGGTCTTGAGCTTGTTACTTCTGGTTTAGTACTGCTTCTGGATTTAAAAAGTTAAGATTAGGGAGATAGGCAGGCTTAGTCAAAGGCAATTTGTAGCCTTCTGGCAGAGTTTTTGCTGGCGGAAGTAAAGATACAGCATCTGACACAAAAGGGCTTTTCTGGATGGTACACCACAAGCCTGCTAGCTTGCCCTTGCTTCCCTTCCTGAGAGCTCAAGGAAATGTATTTTTCTGAAGCTGAAAAAAAAAAAAAAAGGCGGTTTATTGCAGGTTATAGATGCTTAGGTTGTCAGAGCTGGAGAGATCTGGACTGCCCCTAGTACAGTTGATGGATCTGGGATTCCAGGCTGGGGGGCAGGGGTCCAGAGTGGGTCAGTCACGGAATTAGCACCGGAACCAGTTTCCTGGTGTCCCTACAGGCTTTTTTTTTTTTTTTTTTCCGGCTGGTTTTGCTTTATCTGCACTAAGGGTTTAATGCCCATGGATTTTAAGTGCTGACTGGTAGCTACTTCCCAATCCACCTGGCTTGGATTTCTGAATGATATTGTTGAGACATGGGGACCTGTCCAGGGTTTTGGTTCCTTTTCGTTAGCTCACATAGTCAGAACCCACTGCCTCCTGGGCAGGGAAAGAAGCTCCATGATTGTTCTTGCCCACAATGTGTGGGGTATCATTGCTTGTTTCCCATTTTCTCAGATTCTAGAAATACACACTTAGCTTCAGAGCCTGGTACCTGGGATATGCTTAATAAGTGGTTACTGAAGGAGTAGTAAATGTATTAAATGGGCCATTAGTTTGCAGGTCTCTAGGAGGCTCCCCTGCTATAGGGGCCTTGTGTTCTGCTGCTGGGAAGAATATGTAAAAACTGGGGGCTGAACAGTACACCCCAGAATAACCCTGTGGAAAGGCAACATTTGCTCTTTCCCTCTCTGTCCTTGTTTGCTAATGAATCCTGGGGACCTCTTTGTGCCCCCATTGTCCCCTCACAACAGCCATCAACCAGGGTTAGCTTTCCGTTGTTTCTGTTGGGCAAAGAATACACCGAGAGTTGCGAAAGTCGAGTGCAAAGCTCAGTTTGGGTCCAAAGTAACGGTTAACTTGTGTGGGTGGCAGTCATTCAGTACAAACAGGGCTTGGGACCGGAAGGGCGAGGGGCTTCAGGGCTCTCAGGATCCTCATCTGGTTTTAGGCTGAGCCAGAGGCCAAGGTCCCATGGAACAGATGGGACACTGTGGCCATCTGGCCTTTCTTTTTTGCTTTTGCTATTAATTTTCTCTATTAGATCTGATTAGTCATGTGCCTGGGAAGATAGGTAATTCTAATTGTCGCAGAGAGTGTAGGTATTTGGACTTTGGTTAACGATAAGGAATAAACTATCAAATAAATAGAAATTAAAACTCCTCATTTAAGAGCCATTAGAAAATTTTCCAGGGTAGATGAAAACTTTCCACATTCCCTCTCCACTTCCAGTTTCAGCTGATACATTTCTTCCTCATCCTTGTTCCTGGCCTGGCAGTGACGGTTCAAATCAGGATAATAATTCTAATTTTTATTTAATTCTAATTCTGTTCTAATTCCAGCTTGGCCACCATATGCCTCAATGGCTAAGGGAAAGTTGTTTCTCTTGAGTTTTAGTTTCGTCTTGTATGGGATGAAGAAAGTTAGAACACGTAGCCATTTATTGTTTCATTGGGATAAATATTGACTGAACATCCACTACATATGGGACAGTGGACCGGGTGTAGTGGTGGAGCAGACAGATGTGATCCTGGCCCTCGCGGAGCTGACAGTTCAGTGAGCGAAGCAGGTATAAAACACATCACAGAAGTAAAAATATAATAACAAACTGTGATAGGTGTTAGGAAGAAAATAAATCAGACAGACTTTGGCACTATGTTAGGTTCTACCAGGCCTTGGAAAGGGACTTAATGTAGAATGGAAAGTTATGACATTTAAGCTGAGAGCCCTGAAGTTCAAGTTGGAGAAGATCAGGAGCTCAGAGATTAGGGGCAGCATCATATTCCAGGTAGAGAGACACGTGGTGTGAAGGCTATGGGCCTAACGCATGTTCCCAAGTCAAGGAACAGAAAAGCCAGTGGCACTGGTGGAGTGAATGAAGACCGGCTGGGGAGATGAGTTGGGGATTGGCAGGGCCAGATCATGCCTGGCCTTGGAGTTGGGGAAGGGCAGTTGAATTTTATTTTATGTCCAGAAGAAGTCCCTGAAGTGGATGGGTCATGATGATGGGAATCAGATCGTGTAGTCCTTGGCCCTGAAGGGACTTGAGTGACTGTAGCCCAAGGAGACCATTGTAATCATTACGTGTGTATGTACCATTTTATGTTCTGTTTTCTTCTTTCATTTGATGTAATTTCGTGTATATCTTCTCTTATTTCCAAATAGTCTTCATATTTGTAATAATGATTCTTGATACGTAGCCTGCATTTTCTAGTTTTGAAATACTTTTATATCCATTATCTTCTTAAATTTCAAAGCAATTCTGAGAGGAATGCTTTAAAATATGTGTATCATAGGTAAAGAAATATTATAAATTAGCAAGTTAGTAAGAGGGGGATCTTTTGGCCCCAATCTACCATGGCAGATTGCTGTTAATTTTAAGGTAATTCATCAATACAGCTTTAATTTGATAAGTTCATATCCTATTGCCAACTTTTGATGTTTATTTATTAACTATAAGCCTCCATGTCCTCAACTGTAAAGTGGGGACAATAGCAAATGGGGGTCAGTAGAACTGGGTTCAAGTGCTGGTGCACTCTCTTACCAGGCTACAGGTGATAACTTCTTCAAACCTTAGTTTCATGGTAATGATTCAACCTGTCTCACAGAGTCATTATGAGAATTAAATATTAGAGATGAGATGTATAAAAATCCCTGGTATATAGTAGGTGCTCACCATTGGCTGTAACTGTTAAAAATCTATAGACCATGAGTTCATTTTACCTCCGTGGAACTAGTTGATGTTTTGTGACCATGCCACTGAATGGGGTCACTTCCCACCTGGGCCACTGCTGTGTCAATGTCATGTGGCCTCTATAGTTGGGCAGAACTAGCAGTTAATCTCAATTCTGCCTTTGTCTCTATGACTTACTCTTCCTTTTCCCCTACTTATATATATTTTTGCCACATATAAAATGGGGACATTAATGGTTCCTACATCACAAGGTTGTTTGGAGACATAAATGAGATCATCCATATGTAATGTGCTTACTATGTACTGGACTCTAAATAAATAAATGGTAGCTACTGTTTATCCTAAATATACAGATGGTAGCTTCAGAGCACCAAGGGTGATAACCACTGTTTATCTTACTCATACTCTTCACTTATTTTTGTTTTTGTTTTTTTCTGAGTTCATTATTTTTTGAGTTCATTCACAGTTATGCCATTTTTAAAAAGTTTTATTCCTGTTGATATTTGTGAATGATTTTATTTAGCTATAAGCTTGTAAAACATACAATTTTGTGCTCTGCTTTTTTTCACTTAATATTGTATGTTTAATAGTGTCTGTGTTTCATAGATGTGATGACTGCACAATATATTGTCCAGTAGATGTACCATAATTTAATCATTTCCCATTGCTGTGCAGCTTAGTTGTTTCCAGTATTTTGTAAATGCAGTGCTTCAGTGGCTGAATAACTTCATGTGTACAGCTTTTTGATATTTTAAATTTAGTTCTGTAGGGTGAATTTGTAGGAATATTACTTGGTGAAAGGGGATACTCATATTGCTTTTCCAGAGGGCTCAATTTGATTTGTATTTTCATCTGTATTATTTTATAAACGTCAGTTCATTCTCTTACTCAATGAACATTTTTTAGGTCTTTCTAGGTGGCAGGCTTAGTGAGAAGAAAGTGATAGTGGGAGAGAAACTCTTTTTTAAATAGGGTCCCTCCTGTGCCATGTTCTGATGAAGGCACTGAGTACCTGGGGAACTCCAAGGAGGGGCTTTCAACTTTGATGGTAGAAGAGAGTGAATGTCATTTGAAATCTTGGAGATTTCAATGTGTGTTGCTTCTTTGGGATTATTTAGACAAATACTAGGAAGATTAGCCACATCTTCGGTCTTGGAGACCCCACACTGACATGTGCTTTCTTCCAAAAGACTCATTTGTCTTTTCTTTCCCCCTTAGTGTGCTATCAAATAGTGTAAACTATTGTTTATGGATATATGGTAACAGTGGATTTTTGTTCCATTTGAGAAGTAATACATATACATTATGGAAAATTTAGGAAACACAGGATAGCCTTTTATTTTTAAGATGAAAAAAACATTTATGTTTTTAAACTTTATTTGGAGAGAGAGAGAGAGAGGGTATGCTAATGTGCACGTGCAGGGGAGGGGCAGAGAGAGAGGGAGAGAAAGAATCCCAAGCAGTCTCCATGCTGTCAGGGCACAGCCTGATGTAGGGCTTGACCCCACAAACCTTGAGATCATGACCCCGAACCATGAGATCATGACCCCAGCTGACATCAAGAGTCGGACATTCAACCAACTGAGCCCCAGCCCCAGCACTGAAAAGTATTTTGAAAAGTCACCCATGTTCTTTTTTTTTTTAATTTTTTTTTCAACGTTTATTTATTTTTGGGACAGAGAGAGACAGAGCATGAACAGGGGAGGGGCAGAGAGAGAGGGAGACACAGAATCGGAAACAGGCTCCAGGCTCCAAGCCATCAGCCCAGAGCCTGACGCGGGGCTCGAACCCACGGACCGCGAGATCGTGACCTGGCTGAAGTCGGACGCTTAACCGACTGCGCCACCCAGGCGCCCAAGTCACCCATGTTCTTATCGCCCCAAGATAGCCACTGTTATCATCTTTGTATTTCTTTCAAAAAGAAGATTTAAAAAGAGTTTAGTAGGTAACCATAACAAAGGTCTCTGGAAATTAAAAATGGGTTATTTAAAATACCAAAATCCAACAACAAATGACAGCAGGAACAGAGAGGTTTTATTAATTATGATGTGTTCACAGTATGGAATATCAAAGTGGCCATTAAGATCCATATTTTAAGAGAATATTTTGTGTCATAGAAGACTTCCATTATGATGTTAAATAAAAAAGCAAAATATAAAATTATATATGCTGTATAATGTCAGTTTTATAGAGAAAAATATTCATGTATACATAGAAATGGCAAAAAATATTAACAGAAAGCCTTTGTTAGCTCAGTTTACTAGGGATTATCTTTGGGAAGTAGGATTAAGGGTGATTTGTGTTTACTTTTTTCTACTTTTCTGGATTTTTTTTTTTGAGAGAGAGAGAGTGAGTGAGTATGAATGGAGTAGGGGTGAAGGGTGAGTAAGAGAGAAAGCATCCCAAGCAGGTTCCATGCCCATTGTGGAGCCCTGTGCTAGGCTTCATCTTATGACCCTGGGATCATGACCTGAGCCAAAATCATGAGTCAGATGCTCAACTGACTGAGCCACCCAGGCACCCCCTCGATTTTTTTAATTTCAAATTTTTCACAATGAAAATATATGTACTTAAAGATCAAGAAAAAAAAATCTGTTTAAAAAAAGAAGGGAGGATTTTAGGACAGTGTTCTCTTGGCTTTATGGCTCTGCAGCCACAGTTGTAATTACTCTTAACCACAAGGCCCTGTGACTCTTCTGGGCTCTCTGGTGTTCATCCTAATTAGAACGTTAGAGTCTAGAAATGAAGGGAATAAAAGAGGTGAGAGTCTTTGCGTGAGCACCCCCGGTTCAGTTGAGTCATGTCTAATGATTTCCATACTGTCCCTAGACTTATTTATCCCCTGGTAACTCACTGAGGCAGGGTTTTCCTTTAGAGACACCATATTGTTTTCACCAGTGGATCATGCTTACTTGTAAGTTTACTGATCTAACCCACTGGAGAAGATGGTACCCAGACCTTGATGGATGGGGAAGAAGAACTTTGCACTTTTCCCAGCTTTCCAGTCCTGGAGGCACCCAGTTCAATATGGAACTCTGTGTGATTTTCCATTGTGCTTTGGAGACCTTTCTCAGCCCAATGGGGGGCAACTTTGTGTGCATACAAAGGAGCAGAGATGGTGTGTTTAGCACAGCAGGCTGCCTGGCTTTCTCCTTTCAACAAATGGTCCTTACCTACCTGACACTGTCCCAGGGCTGGGAATGCAAAGCTGACGGGAGTGTTTGCCTTCAGGGGGTGCTCATATTGTGGTGAGGAGGCGAGTGATAGATGATTTCAGGGGCTGGAGGAAAAGGCTCTGGGAGGAATATGCACTGGTTACTATTACAGGAGAAGGGCTTCTAAGCTCAGTCTGAGATTTTAGTAAAGGAAATGATGCCTGAGTAAGTCTGTCTTGAAGAATGAATAGTAAGTAGTGAACCAGATGAAGCAGGATAGGAAGCATTTTCCTTTCTTGAGGAGAACACGGAGATATGGAGTAATAGGTTACAGCATGAGAACTGTAGACAATTCAGTGTTGTTAAAGCCTGGAGAGTGGTAGGAGAGGCTGGAGATTTGATCAGTTGTTTAATTAACTTTGCTGTGGATTTCCCAAAGCCCAAGAGCATTAGGCACCCATGTTATTTTTTAAATTCACAGCACTCTGTCTTATTTCCCCCCTCAGTGTCAGTTGTTGCTGGAAGTGGCCTGGCCCCTATTTATCTTCCTGATCCTGATCTCTGTTCGGCTGAGCTACCCACCTTACGAACAACATGAATGTAAGTATCTGAGCATCCTGCCTGAGACTCCCCTGGCAAGCAAAATCCAGGTAGTGGACACAGGCTACATTTGACCTGTCCCAAGATGCTATCTTTAGGAAATACCACACATGATTTGGAACAGAAAAGCTTCTAATTTTTTGATAAGGCGTGAACTCAGGAAACCATTTTCAGTCTTAGCGAATGGTGATAACAGTAATTATAATAATAGCCAACATCTGTTTCATCCATTTTAGATCATGAAAGTAAAATAACCTTACCCATAAGTCGGAAAGTGGTGATTAAAAAAGCCTCCTGGGGCAATGCCTTAACTCAACTGTCATCTGGACCCTGCCAGTTTTTTTCATATGCATTACGTCTTTACTGCACAATTTGCAAATCATGGAAACATATGATTTTAAGCAGCATTTATATAGAACAGCTCAGATTGACTAATATTCTTTTGTGTGATTGTCATAACAACCTTGTATGATAGACTCCTCATTGTTATCTATTGCTTTAATTTCTTGGTAAGTAAATTGAGGCTCCAAGAAGTGCAGGGACTTGCCCAAGGTCACATATCCCATAAGTAACAGGTGAAATTAAGATCAGATCATCAGACTCCCAATCATGTGTTTGGATGGTGGCCTTTAAAACAGTGAGTGTAGAAAATACAGTAATGGCTAAGAACACAAGCTCTAGATGTCAAGTTACTTGGGTTTGAATCCTGGTTTCAATACTAGGCATATCACCTTGGGCAAGTGACTTAGCCTCTCTGTACCTAAGAGAATGACAGCACCTACCCCATGTGGTTGTTGTGTTGTTCTGCAATCACCGTCTTTGTCTCCTGGCTAGGCGTGCTGGATGGACTGACTGCAGAAATGCGCCCGTCTAAAGGGTCAATATTTATGTGGGAGGTTTAACTGGGATCTCTGTTCCATTGCTTCCATGACTTTTCCTACCATTAACCAGCTCCACTCACATCCTGTCAGCTCTACAGGCTTGCAGGATGCTGTTCCTCTGGGAAGAGATGGGGTTAGGGTCACCTTTTAATTGTGTTCTTGGTCTGGTCCCATCTGTCTCACAGCACATAATGACTGTTATTTACCTGCTAATTTGCTAGTGCATATTATACCCATTGAAGTTAAAAAAACAAAAACATGAAACCACAAAACCTCAAGAACATTCTACCAAATGTCATTTTTCTGATCTCACCAAAAAAGAAAAGAGCATAAAATGAAATCTATGCTCAATTTGTGGGCCAGGGAGGTAATTCTGCTTTTTCTTTTGGTGCCCTGAAGTTTAGTGAATGAATGCATGTTTGATTTTATTGAATCATTACCCTAAGCTTCACTGAAGTACACATTTTAGGGAAAACTCCGCTTTTTCATCTGCTAGGCTATAATCTCTCAGGAATGATCACAAACAGGCAAGATGGTGTAGTAGAACATCTTGCAGACCATCACGCAGACCTTGGCATCAGACAAATTGGGGTTTGTTTGGATCCTTGCTACACTACTTGCTGAGATTGTGCTCTTGGACAAGTTGTGAAATCTTAACCCAGAGCCCTCTGGATGTAGACTATAGGTTCTCAGAAATGTGAAGTTCCTATTCTTACAGAAGGCAGGTGAGACTTTAATCCCCCTTTGTGTACTTCTTGCAACCTTACCTCCTGCTCTCACCACCTTCTAGGGACATAGCCAGAAGAACAGAGAGCTCAGATAAAGCTTGCAGAAGTGTCTTTCTCTGGGAATAAAGGATTGGTGTATAACTGTTCCCCGTAAATCTTCCCCGATTTGGTCAAGAGCCATTAAGGTCGTAATCACTTCTGTGGGCCCTGGGAGTCCATTATGCTATTTGATTGTCCTCCTGTATATCCAGTGCCAAGTCCCCATCCTGCTTCCCCCCCCCCCCCCCCCCCTGGGGGATACAACCTATAGGAAAGGGTCTTTGCTTTACTCCACAAGGATCAGTCTAAAATAACTTCGCCTTCCATTGCCCTGTGTTGCCTGGACCAACATTACCCTGTCTTTGGTGCCAAGTATCTCCAGGAGGTTAAAGAGGAGAATCCCTTGATTCTTCGAGCGTTTGGTTGGGTTACATAAATTTCACCTGCATGAAGAGCAGCTGACTTAGGCAAGGGACCTTGTTTGGTTTTCCTTGAACTATTAACAGGGAGATAAGGAGGTTAACTGAGTAAATGTTCAACAGGCCAGAGTCCCTGTAGAGGTTGGCCACAGTGATCAGATCTTGTCACATCCTTGCTTTGGATGTTGCCTCTCTGGTTGGACTATGGATGGAAGAAAAAGGAAGAAGGACCCCAATATTGAAATTGCAAAGGGTAGCAAACTCCTGGCTATAGTTTACCTTCTGGGTAGACTTTGTTAGCACATTTGTATGAAAAGAGTAAGATGAGTAAAACAGGATTCCTGCTTTGGAGGATGGTGGTAGCTCTGAGGTGGAGAGGTTGTTCCTGGCTGGACAGTAGCAGAGTGAGTACTATTGTAGGTGCACAACCACAGTGCCTCAGTAATCCTGACAGGCTCACTCATTGAGCCTTTACCCTGTGCCAGGCACTCTGATACATGCTTTGCCTGTAAGAATGCATGCAATACTCACTGCAGCTCTGTGAAGTAGATTGTATTTTTATCACCATTTTACGCATCAGGAAACCAAGGTAGGAGTTTGGTAACTTGGCTGAAGTTGCTACTTAGCAAGTTTTGGGGACTAGATGTGAAACCCAGTTAGTCTAACCTCAAAATCTGTAAAGCTACATAGTTCTTCATCACCTAGAGCCACTGTTGTTTTTTTTTTTTTTTTTTTTTGTTTATTTATTTATTTTTGGAGAGAGAGAGAGATGTGTGTGCATTCAGGGCAGGGACAGAGGGGGAGAGAGAATCCCAAGCACAATCCGAGCTGTCAGTGCAGAGCCTGATGTAGGGCTTGATCCCACGACCCTGAAATCATAACCTGAGCCAAAATCAAGAGTTGGACACTTAGCTGACTGAGCTACTCAGGTGCTTTGAGCCATTGTTTTTAATGGCCATTAACTCTTTTAGGATCACAGATAACCCAGAGAATATGATGAAAGCTGGAGCCATGGCCTTTCTGTCCAAACCACACATGCTTGGTTCTCATGTTAAAAGCTCCTGGTTCCAGGGTTCATTTATCTTGATCCTCGTAAGGGGCACCTGTAGCTGACAACCTCACACGATCTGTGCCTTTGACACATGGGACCAGCCCCAGTCTCCCCAGTCATGCTGTTTGTAAGAAGCGCCTCCATAATGAAGGGAAAGAAGAGTGAAGGGGTGACCTATGGGATGGGGCTCAGTGTTTTGATAAGCGACAGAACAGCAATGACAACAAATATAGCTTCACAGATGACATCTGATCCCAAGTCAGCATGGTTATTAGGTGCCTTTGAGGAGCTTGTGAGCTGGCAGAGGAGGAGAAACTGAGATGTTTGGCCAACAGAGGACAGTGCCTCAGGAATAAGGGAAGGAACATGGATCGGGATCACGGACATGTGGGTTCCACTCCTAGTCCTGCCCACTGTCTCCTTGAGCATTCTTCACCTGACACTTCATCTGGCTGTGGTTTCCTTACAGCATGAAGGAACTGGATAGTAAGGTCATTCCCAGGGCCCCTCCACATTTCCGAAAGGTAAGGCAGGAGGTGGAAGGTCGAATAATGATGGCCAAGTGCTTGCTATACATCAGGCACTTTTTGTATATGGTCTTCCTCTACTACTGTCGTCACTTCCCCAGGACTGGGGCCTGGAATCCCATTCCCCAGGTGATGTCAAGTAGATTAAGAACTACTATCTGATGCCAAGTTTCTGACTCAGGGTAGGATGTGTCCAGAGGTGGCTGGTCTCTGTGATGTGGGTAATGGGACAGACAGAATTGGGATGAAGCAATGTATGGGTGGAACCAAAAGAGATAAAGGTTCCTATCAAGTCCCGGAATCACTTCAAGAATTAATGTTTCTCTTTGTGTTTTTCCTCTTGATTTCATAGGCCACTTTCCAAACAAAGCCATGCCCTCTGCAGGAACGCTTCCTTGGGTTCAGGGGATTATCTGTAATGCCAATAACCCTTGTTTCCGTTATCCGACTCCTGGTGAGGCCCCTGGAGTTGTTGGAAACTTTAACAAATCCATGTAAGTACTATATCAGGTTTTCTTTCCAAACTTGTCAGTTAATACTTTTTCTTCCTTTCTCAACCTCCAGAGAATTTTGAATGGTTGAATTTGAGTGAAGTTGCTTTTGTAAAGGTTTGAAGAATGAGGGCTGGGAGGATTGCCACCAGGATTTAAGACTATGGGGACCTTACTTTGGTGCATTTTAGGAGTAACAGTATGTAGCTAAGAGTCATGTGGTTGGGGGCCATATTTCTAGAAACTGGTCAATAAGTAGGGAAGGGGAGACATAGAGTTCTGTCCATTAATTATCCTACTCATTTAGCAAAACTTCCTGTGCATCTTAAATGGCTGCTCTCGGAGCTGGGGGAGGTGGTGCAGAGGTGAGCATGGGAAGGGGCCTGCCCTCAAGGAGCACATGGCTAAGGATCAGAGAATTTGGTCCTCTGCTTCCAGATCCGCTCTTACTCTGTCACTGCCCTGTCATACTGCAGTGTCCCTATGTCTGCAGGTCTTTCCTCTTCCCCGGGTATGAGCTCCCTGACAGCCAGGATGTTGCTTCCTTTGCTCTTGTATCCCTGGCTCCCGGCTTCAATATTGGACATAGTATGGACTTGATAAGTGTTTGCGAAGTGAGGAAGATTGAAGATTGAAGATTCTTGGAATGCACAGAACTGTGGCATGAGTTGGAGCGGACAAAGGACTCTACGAGATGTATTAAGACAGTTCTGAGGAAGCAGCAGTTGGGGCAGGCAGGGCCACATTACAGTGTTCATGGACCTCAGGCTTTGTAGCTTTCATGGACCCCCTTTTATAACTGTGTTGGTAAAAAAAATGAATATAATCTAGGTTGAATTCATCATCATATATATTCATTTGAATTTCTGAATTTCATTTTTTATTCTGATTTTAAAAGAAATGAAAAAATTTTGTGGACCCCTAAGAATATTCTGGGCCATAGGCACTGTGTCTACTGTGTCTCATGGATAAGTTGGCCCTGGATGTGTATGTGTGTGTAAGGGAGGGCTTCCTGGAAAGGAGGCACATGGGCTGGGCCTTGCAGGGTGATAAGATTTGGTTGTGTGCACACACGGAAGAGCGTGTAGGGCAAAGGATTGTGCCAGGTGGGCGGGAGCACGGGGTATTCATGGAGCTGGGGTGGGAAGTGGTAGGAGGGGACCGGAGCTGGCCCACAGGAGACCTGGCAGCCAGGCTGGGGCATGCTTTCCTGGCAGGTACTTTCCTCAAGCCAGAGTGGCAGCTGGTCTAACTGGGGCTTTTCTTCTTTTCTTGCACCTCCTACAGTGTGTCTCGCCTGTTCTCAGATGCTCAGCGGCTTCTTTTATACAGTCAGAAAGACACCAGCATGAAGGACATGCACCAAGTTCTAAGGACATTACAGCAGATTGAGAATTACAACTCAAGTAAGCACAAAGCCTTCTGTGTGTTGGTTCATAATTGGAAATTGACCTGCACGGGGGTGAGACGGCAGCCTGGATGGCCTGGCACTTGTTCCTTTTAGCTCTTTCCTGGGGAGCTTTCTTCCTCAGTGGCTGGGCCATAAGACCTCTCTGCAGGAGGTGTTTGAGAAGAAACGAGGCCGACTGTGAATTTGCTGGCCTCCTCCTGGGGACAGAGGAAAAATCCCCAGAGAGGAATGGCACAGGCCCAGCATTAGGACAATTGGGGGGTGCAGGTTGCTGCCAAGTTCATTTTTTTGGGGTTGTGCGTATGGTTGCTGCAAATGGGCGCATTTATAGACAGGGGATAATTACATGCGTATAAGAGTGGTTAGAGTTGCAGCTTGGTATGGATAGGTGAAAGTTAAGCCTTTATTTCTAAAAGGGAAATGCAGCTCATCTTCCCCCTGGTCATTCGGTTTAGTCTGATGGGCATTTGAAGTCTGATTTTAAAGAGTGGTCTTTATCTGCGATCTGGTGAGTACCTGGGTAGTTTTTCGCCTGCCACTGAGGAAGTGTCTGAGGAGCAGGTGGTTTGCTGCCTCAGGGATCGGCTGCACGAGTCAGAGTCACGGAGCAGCCTTCCAGGCAGGCAGTGGCCGGCCAAGGGGCTGGGGGGCGGGGTGCGGGGGTAGCGGTCTCCTGAGTTCAGGCAGTCCCGGTATACACAGTCTGTAGACAGTTGCAAAGCAATAATGAAGCCGACCGAGAGTCGGTCTGCTTTCTGTCATCACCCTGTGGTTCTAAACGATGTTGGTCATACGTTATTACTCCCCATCATGGGCCACTTGTTGCCACTGCTCCATCCGAGACAGTACTTTGTACTGAGTTTGGTGTTTTGGGAGGGTTGGGGAGGGTCAGCTTCTGGTGAAAAGCCTCCCAGTTTGTGACCCACTTGGCAAAAGAAGAAATGGTGTAAAGTGCTAGAATTTCAACCAGCCTTGGAGCGTTTTCTTGGGAAGACAGAACCGTGCTTTCGCTGGGCAAGAGAAGAGGCAGTGAGCAGTGTGGGAACTGATGACACACGGAGTCGTGTGTGGGTGGCATGGAGCAGGTGTTGCTTCCCCTCAAGAGAGGCGTGTCTGTGCTGAGCCGCCTGGGTCGGCTGCGAGGGGATCCTGGCTGACCACTCCGTGCTGTGTGGCCTGGCCATCCTCTTGCCCTGTAGGCCCCTAACCCTGCACACATGTGTCTGTCCCAGCACCAATCATAGTCACAGCCACCAAAGTCTCAGTCCTTTCTGATCTGGAGGGTCCCTGTCTGGTGGACCAGAGGATAGCTAGGGTTATTTCTCCTGCTACAGAGAGACCGTGTAGGATATATTATTTTGCAGCTTTGTGACTTTGTAAATAAGTCATTTAGGCCCTTTTAGGCCACTCTCCTCCTCTGTAAAATGGGGACAATAGGAGAACTTATCTCGTAGGATTGTTGTGGGGAATAACATGTGATTGCTTGAAAACAGCACCTGGCACATAGAAAACACTTTGTGAATATGATCTAGCATTATTTTGAAGTGGTGACATCTTGGGCAAACCACTTAAAACCCCTCTGAGCCTTAATTTCTCCAGCTATAAAATAACGGGTAGCTTGCAATGTAAAATGTCAAACCTAACACAGTGTCTGGCACAGTAGTAGATGTGTAATAACTGGGAGCCAGTATTACTCGTAGGTGTCAGTGAGGCATTTCTGAGCACCTGGCCTTCCTCTTATGCCTTTCAATTTCATGGCTGGAGAAACAGACTTACTGATGGGCCTGAGTTGTTAAGCAGAGTTTCAGATCTTAGTGGAAGCTTCATTAGATACAGAACCATTTTTCTTTTTGAGCAGCTGGAGACATGAATTAGGGTGGAGAAGAGAAGACAAACCTATGTCCAAAAAACGTTCTGTGCAAAACTCTGAAGAGAGAGGTTTCCTGTGATTTTGATTATATCATGCCAGTGCTTATTACCCATCTCTCCATTCACTGGTCCATTCCTTTTTCTGTGCTGCAGCTACTTAAATTGTTTCCACCTTTCTTTGCCTGTCTTGCATTCCTGACCTGGGCCTCAGAATGGAGGGAAATGCACAGGGATGGCGTTTCTTCCTAGGCGAAATCAGTAACTTTTTGCCAAATTCGAATAGCACTGTAGATTTCAGAGAGAATCCGAGCCTGGGGTATGTCCACGTACATCCTGACCGAGAGCCCTGTGTTTATCTGCACTGAGAGCCCTACTCACAGTATAATGGGCTTAGTTAGCCCTCTTATCCTGCCATTGGTGGGATTGGACAAACCCTTGGTCTGGAGTCTTGCCCTCATCAACCTTCTCTGCTCCACACCTACTTCCTGAATGGGACCTACCTCTCACATGGCAGCTCACTTTGGGTATTGATAGCTCTAATTAGCAGAAAATATTCACTACTCCCACTATACCTTCCAGACAGTGGGGCTAATTCCATTTCCCTTGAAATATTTAAAGACAGCTCTTGTGTTTTTTTTCCCCCTTTCTTCCTGAAGTCTTTGATTTTTTTTTTCTAGGCTAAATGTCCTTCATTCCTCTTCTGGATTGTTTTTTCCTCTCCTATTTCTGCCTCTCCTTTGGTTGTGTTTCAGTGTGTGTATGTCCTCCTTGAAGTTTATCAGAAATCACAGCAGTATTCCAGTGCAGAGTAGAAGGGGATTTTTGCCTCCCCTGTTCTGAGCAACTATATTTCTGTTAATGCAATATGAGATTGCATTAGACTTTTTGGCATCCACGTCACACTGTTGAGTTCTATTCCATGTGCAATCAACCAAAATTACAGTCTTTTAAATACACAGTATTGCAAATTACTTGTTCTCCATTTCTTAATCATGCTGTTGGTCTTTTGAACCGAGAGGGAAAATAATCTGTCTCTTTTTTATTTTACATTTTTTAATTCCCTATGTCATTTTGTCCTACCCAAACCATTTTAGATTCTGATTTTGCCATGTGTACATTTGCTGCTTCTTACTGTTGCCTGTCATGTAGGAATTTGATAAATAGCTCTCTTTGTTCTCATCCAAGACATTAATAACTATAAACCAAGGCTTGAGGTTTGGATCAGTCCACTGGAGACTAATAGCCCCTTTGGACACTATCGCTCAGGCTCTTACGGATTCACCAGCCTATGGTGTCGTCTGTGCTGGACTCCTGTTTCTGTGATCTAATTGAAGGACTTGTTATTTACTTCAGCTTGTATCTGCTAGATTCATTGAACTATCCACAGATAATTTGTGTTTGTGGGGGTCTCTACTCAGATACTACCTCCTATTCCCATGGTTTCCTGGGCTAGAGAGTGTGATTTTACTTCTACTTATTGGATTAGACCTTAGAGGTCTTTTAGTTCATTTATAGATAAATGGGTTGACTGATTCAATCATTCAGCCAATATTTATTGAACGTAGTATGTACCAACCACTGTTCTAAGTGCTGGGACACAGAGATGTACAAAACAAATATGGCCCCTATTCATATGGAACTTCCAGAAAATAATCTGACTTAGAAGGGGGAGGAACTTTTCCAAGTTTGCATAGCCACCAGAAGGTTAATCTAGGAATGGAACACAGCTAAATGTGTGCTGCTCCATGAAATTCTCTTTCTACAGAATTCTCTTTCTTGTGCTGTTCCAATAATCTTTCAACTGAAAAGGCCTCTAATTTTCAGAATTAAATCATAGACAAGTCTAATTATTCTTGAAACCATCCTAATGAGAAACCCATGTAGGAAGCCTTACAGAGGGTCCCCACCCTGTTTCCTCATCACTGGAACTTGTTGGACATTTTATTATTTTCTTCCTAAACCTATAACCACACAGGGTAAGCAGTGGTTAAATTAATGTTTGGGAGTCCATATGAGGAACATTCATCCTTCCTAAGTCCCTATCATGACTGCAACCCAATGGAAATATAAAAATTGAACAAATTCTCAGGAACTCTAGAAGAAATGACAGATTTATATTCTGTCTCTGTGAGATGCAGACTGGCAAAGATTAGTGTTTCTCTGGATGACTTTTGTGTAGTATCTGAGATTATTTCAATGGCAGACAGATGACAACTTTTAATTTTAACCCATATCAAATTGCAACTTCATGGGGATTATTGCATAGAAGGATGTAAACTAGAGAAAATTAATTTAAAGAATACATAGTTTTATGTGCATATGGTAAAACTTGTGAGAGCAGTTTGTAAATGATGGAAAATTGGAAAATGCTGGTGTAAGAGAAAGAGTTTGGGGCTTTGGATTAAGATTTGTTTGGGGAACAAATTCAGATTCTACCCTTCGTTGTCTGTGAATGTTGGGCATATTTAGATTATCTCTGACCCTCCGTTTACCTAGAACATAGAGATTAGTTACCCCAAGGGTCATTGAGCATCAAATCAGATGACATCTGTGGATGGCCAATGGTGGAGGCACAGCACATAGTTGACACACAATAAATCTGATTTGGTTCATTTCTCCTTCTGCTCCTGGCTGACTGTTTGGCTTCACCAATTTGTTCGACCTCTCTGGGCCTTACCTTTCCTTGCCTTGAAATTGGGACTTTGGCAAAACAGCCTGAAAATGTTTCATCTTAGAAACTTGGTCAGTACTTGGATAGGGGGATCACCTGGGAGTACCCAGTGATGTGGACTATTCCCTAGACTGTAGTTCTTGAGGGCAGGACTGGGCCTTGTTCATGACTCTCCCCCACGTATTAGCACAGTAGCAGACACATGGCAAGCCATCAGTGGACCTTTGGAGAATAAAAGTGAGAGAAAATACCTGCCTTTTCTCCTTCACAGAGTATTTTGAGGGTCAAGTGAGAGTACTTTGAAAAGTGTAAAATCCCAGCACATGTGATTTTCAAGTTGATTCCCTTATGTGAACCCAAGTCAACTGGGCTGTAAATAATAATGACAGAAGTTCTTAAGACAGTTTCGGGTCTCTTTTTTCCACAAGGTTTACCTTCCAGAACTTTACAGGAAGTGCTCCCATGAACCTGGAAGACTGGAAGTAGATTTACTGAGAAGCTAAAGAAGTTTCACTTTCTAGCCCCCTGTCAAGGACTTGGTAGGAGTCTTAGCAATCAAAAACTGTCCAAGTAGGATTTTTAAAAAAATACTATTTTTCATAAAGAGAGTCCCCCCCCAAAGTGTGTCAGCTTCAGGCCTCACAAACCTGCATCTGCTCTTGTCAGAGGCTCTTGGGGGGGCAGGAAGAACTGCCACCTTCCTCAACCTCCTCCTTGGTGCCTGCCCTCAGGCTCTGTCACCAGTCCAGTCCACCTGCCCCTCTTTGGTGAATCTGGCATGTTCAGATGGGGTGACTAGCACATTGGCCAGAGCCAAGGCCTCCCCAGTGGGGCTGGTGCTGCTCAGATCAGGATTGGTCTGGAGAAGATGTTTGCTCTGTTCTGTCTTTACTGCTTATTTCCCTTTGAGCTATTTAAATGCATTGCTTAGTCCTACCCACCAGGCTTACTAGCCAGCTTCCTGCTGAACATTTCTGCTCAGGCATCATCTTTGCCCCAATGCCGGAATGTTCTCTATTGACTCTCCTTCATCTTTAAAATTTTTTTTTTTTTTTCTTTCAACGTTTATTTATTTTTGGGACAGAGAGAGACAGAGCATGAACGGGGGAGGGGCAGAGAGAGAGGGAGACACAGAATCGGAAACAGGCTCCAGCCTCTGAGCCATCAGCCCAGAGCCTGACGCGGGGCTCGAACTCACGGACCGCGAGATCGTGACCTGGCTGAAGTCGGACGTTTAACCGACTGCGCCACCCAGGCGCCCCACTCCTTCATCTTTAGATGGCACCATGAGGCCAGGCTCCTCTTGACTTTGTTCCATATACAGGATCAGGACTTCCTGCTTGGCTGGAAGTTGGGAAATGCACATCCTGGGGCTGAGGTTTCTTGCCCTCCTGAGTGGACCATCCTCACATCCCCTATAAGAAGTTCCCAACTCCTCTATTTTCACAGTTAGCTAGGCTCTTGTCACTGCCATATACCATGGCTTCTCCCTCAGCCTCACCATTGCTCATGCTGCTCCAGGACAATTCCTGTACCTGTGGAGGTACTGTGGAGGTTCTCTCTCTTTATCTGCTATGGCCTGGCCAGATGGACAAGGCTGTGGGTAGGTTCTGTGGTGGCTGGATGCCCCAGTCTCCCCTGCCTAAGGGATTCAGCAACTTCCATCCTTTGCCAAGATCTTAGCTCTCCAGGTGTCAAGCCCAGTCTCACATTACAGTCACCATAATGCTCTTTAACAGAAAAGCTCAGTAGGTACTCTGTGGGACTTCAGAAGATTATTTTCTGGACCTGCTTCATGAATTAGGCCAGGCCAGTAGGTGGGACAGTTGAGAGATGGCTTTCAAGCTATATGTAGGGCTGGCAAGTTACACATTTCTGTGGATGCCATGTACACCAGAGTCCATGTGAGTGGTACTCCTCTGAGAAGTATGCTCCCTGAAGTTGGGTAGAGCCTACATGGCTCTTTCTATGGCCTGGGGTACCATCTCAGCATCTCCCAGCGCAGGCCTCCTGTGGCCCCCGATTCAGAGACTTCTGCAATGCCTTCTGTCTAGAATGTAGAGCCCTCTGAAGCTTATGAAAACTTTTCCAGGAAAGGACAAGGAAGAACTTTGGGCATTTTGTCACTGGGCTGGAGATGTCCCTTTGGAGGACATGCCGCATCATTGAGATCAAGGGTTGGAAAGAGGAGGGGGGCGGTCAGGGCAGCAATGCATGCATCCCAACATCTTGACTTGTGTCTTTAGCTTCTCCATCCCTTCAGCTAGATTTTTGTATGTCAGTGGCATGGCTATTATTTTCTGTATATTCATGGTACAGATCTGGTTTGTTGGACTTTCTCGTGTGTCTCTGTAAGACTTTTGTAAGTCCTGAGGGTTATGCTGGATTTTACTTAAGGAAAAGGGCCATAACTTTCTGACTGTTGGATTTACTGGTAATGCTGAGAACTCACTATGTGGACCTTTGATTCTGCTTTGATCTTTGAAAGTCAAGAAGACATGATCCCCCAGAGGGCAGGGCGGACTTTGGTCACATGGCAAGGTAGTTGGCTGTTGCAGGGAGTTGAGGAAGAAGATACAAAATCATCATTTTATAAAAACCCGCTGGGCAGTATAATTTAGCACTAAGAGAACACTGGGCAGCCAGGCTGACTTGGTCTCCAAATCCTGGCTCTTCTGATTATCTGCTCTGTGACCTTGGATAATCCCATAACAGCTCTGGCTCAGTTTCCTCAAAATGGAGATATGAATCAGCTAATACGGGTAAAGCATTCAGTGCAGTGCTTGGCACTTACGAGTCACCAGGCTTAGACTTTAGTTCACTGCATTTTCACAACCATCATGTGAGATTAGGAATTTTGTTCCTCGTTATATGCAAGAAGGAGCTGAGGTTCAGAGAGGCTAAGTAACTTACGCAAAGAAGCATATCTGGCAAGGGGAGGAAAGGGGCTGGAACTTCAGTCGTTCATACTCTGCTACTACTGCATCCTAAAGAGAGCAGCCCAGGGGAGCCAAAAACTTTCCCAAGGTCACAGGATATTGGGCGTGGATGGGCCTGGATCAACAAGGAGACAAGAGGGCTTCTGAGAGAAGTGTCAGACTTCCTCCACTTCCTGGCTTCATGGGGAACAGGCATGGGTGGAATGTTCCCCAAGGCCCATCTACAAAGAACATCCCGTGACTCACCGTCATTTCTCCTTCCCTGCCTGAACCATTTGGACAGCCACTGAAGTTGAGGCTGCAGCCCCAAACTTTGCTTTCTGTCCCTTTGTGCGCCCCACCCCCCCACCCCCGTGAGTCATGTTGTTGGGACATCTGATGACATATGTTGACACATATGTCATCAGACTGGAAATTCCTTGAAATCTTTGCGTGATTGCAATTCACGTTCTGCATGCACTTGTCAAAAGTCCTGATCTGGGGCCTTGGGTTTCATATTTTGAAATCTTTCCAATCTAACACAAGAACGTTTTCCCAGAGCTGTCATGGCCAGGCTGTGTCCCAGAGCCCTGGGCGCTAGTTTCCATCCAGGGTAGCGGCCTGGCCCCAGCAAGGCTGTAATCAGGTGGATACAGTGCTGTACTGCTATGTTGAAATATTACGTGAACTAAATCGAATCAAAGGTCAGCTTTACCAGACAAGAATAGAAAACACAATTACGCTCAATTACAGGACATCGTGTACCCCGTAACGTCAGCCTGCCTTTAAAAAGTTGGATTGTTAGCATCAAGAACAGTGTTTCATGTGTCTTGCTTTTCCAGTATATGATTTATTTACCCCGTGGGAGGCAGGTAGCAATTGGGGAGTCCAACGTGCTTCTAGTTAAAAGCTTTCTATTTCTTGCCTTCTCATCACTGTTGTGTTGAGGCACAAAAGGCAATCTTGGAGTGGCACCTTGTCCACCAGATGAAGTTGCACCAAGTCATGATGCCATTTTACATTTTAATAAATTGTTACATTCAAGGCTTACAGTGGCATTAGCGGATTGGTTTTATCATCTCCATTTTATTAACGAGGCAACTGGGGCTCAAAAGGGATAGGTCTGTTGCCTAAGATCACAGAAGAAAGCTGCAAATTGAATCTGGGTCTGTTTGACCCCAAGGCTTAGCATCTTTCCACCGTACCATGCTGCCATGTTGCCTTATTCCAATACCAGGAAGCATGGGTGGCATCATCATCTTTTGATGCCAAAAATGTAATGAAGTGATTTTAAAGAGTAAAGTGATTCATTGTAATTCCCCATAAAGTAGAAAGAGCCAAAGCTTTTAAGCCAGAGTTGATTGAATTCAGATTTACCACTTGTTTGCTTTGTGATCCTGAGCAGGATCTCAAGGGTCACAAGGGGGCTATTTCCACATTTGATAAACAGGAATACTACATTTCTTGTAAGCTTTATTTAGGGATTCTAGAAAATAACACATACATTGTATCTGATGCTTGGTAAACGCTAATTGCCTTCCTCTGCCTAGAAATCACTACTTTGTCCCTTAATATATTTTATTCATTTTAAAAATAAGGGAAAACTAAGGTATTTACACTATCATATAACAGTTATTCCTTAGTTTATGCATTATATTAACAATTATTCCTTAGTTCAGCTCTGGGAAGGAATCCCTTCTCCGACTCTGTCTCCTCATCTTCCTTTCCTTTCCTGTGTCCCTAGGCCTCTCGGGGTCCTGTGGCCAATTCTGATCCCATACCACGTGGTGTTAGGAGTGTCTGGTCGCATTTTCAGTTGGAGACTGGCCATCACTGAGGACTTAATGCCTCAAACTCTTTTCTTTCTTCCCAGCTCTTTTTCTCTCCACCCTTCCTATTTGGTTCAGTCTTTCCTGTTTCTGGACTCTGGGCTTCTTCATACTTTTGGCTTCTTTCCTTCTCATTGTTCTTTGCCTTTTCTGGGCACCTTCTTCCACCTTCCCACCTCCCTGGCCTTCACAAAGCATTCTACATGCAGAGTGCTTTCAGCTAATTTCTTGCTTTGTCTAATACTGGCTGCTGGTCTCTTCCTCGCTTTCTCTTCACGTGAAGAGTTCATGTGGGCCAATGTTACCTCCTCGGTTACCTTTCATTTCACATTACCTTCATTTCCTGCTGGGCTTCCAAAGCCAGCCTACTGTGCCCACTGCCTCACTGCATCAGGAGTGCTCCTGGCCAGTGTTAACACATCACCCTTTCCCCCGGGGGCCACAGTCTCTACTAGTTATTTTTCTTTTTTAATGTTTATGTATTTTTGAGAGAGAGAGAGAGAGAGGCAGGCAAAGGATCCAAAGTGGGCTCTTTGCGGATGGCAGAGAGCCCGATGTGCGATTCGAACTCCCAAACTGTGAGATCATGGCTTGAGCCAAGTCAGATGCTCAACTGACCGAGCCACCCAGGTGTCCCTCTACTGGTTCCTTGGGGACCTGGTTACCATTCAGGTTCTTATCAGCTGACATCAGTCCTCATTTCAGGGACTGCCAACAGCCCACCCTGCCTGCTTCTCAGGAAGACATGGGTGTGCCGCTGCCTTAGTAGAGGTCTCTCTCCACCCCCTGGTTTCAGTGATGACTGACTGTGGAGTTGCAGAGAGGGCTGGAGGCTCACAAGTCTGCTCATCTGATCCTTTCTCCCTCCCCTCTTGGAAGGCAAGGACAGGGACCATGTCTTTATATAGCATCTCTTTTGTTACAGGCTCCTGCCTTCAAGAGGCACTGAGAAATACTGTTCCTTTGAACCACAGCACTAGTGTTTTGGGTTCAGTAGCCATTTAGTAGTTTGTTGAACTAATGCAAGTTAACCCTACGTGTAAAATACTTTAAGGAATATGTGGTTCCTAAACTTAGAGCACTCCCACTGGTCTCAGGAGAAGACTCTGGCTTCCCCAGTACTTGCCTCAAAGGGTTCAGGGAGCATAACCCTAAATATTCTGGTTTCTCTTGGGACCCCTTCACATAATTGTTGTCCATGACTTTATTGGCATTTATTTTGAACTTGTTTAAAATAACCCAGACTCCTTGTAAAGGTAAACTTCTGTTTATAGAACAGTGGAGGCTCAGAGAGCTTAAGTAACCTCTCCAAGGCCACATGACTGGAAAATTCTGAAACTGAGGTTTGAACCAGGTTGGCCAGACTCTAGAACCTGAAACTCTTTGGATACATCTTGGTATCCCCTCAGCAAGCCCTCACTGTAAGGAGGAAAACTTTTCCTGGGTTGGGAACCCCAGGCCCAGATGCATGGCAGAGAGGTTCTGAAGCTATATATATAAAAACACACACATAACACCCCAAGCTCCCGACGTCCTCTCACCTGCCCTAAGGGATCACCTAGGCAGCGGCCAGTCACCGTGCCTTGCTTCGCTGTCCAGAGCCCCAAAATTCCCAGAGAAGCTCTGATCTTCCCAGAGAAGGAGGGTCCAGCCATCTCTAGGATGCAGGCAGTAGCAATCCTTGGAGAAGTAGAGACCTAACATCAGGAAAACAAAACAAAACCCTAACAACAAAAAGCACCGGAGTGTGCTTGTTACCAGCCCTTTTGTAGCAAAGAAACTTTCTCAAGGTTTTGTTTATATGGCTGGACAAGCTTCCCACTAGTTAGAATTTGACCTGGTCCCCTCCAGCCCATTGCCCATTTGACAGGGTGAGGGGCTGGAGACCCTCCTGGGGTCCTTTTAAGAAGAGTATCTGAGCTTTGGATGCTGACGGATCTCTTTCTGGACTTCTTTTTTTCATTTGCCTCCTCCACCCACTTCTCAAGCAGCTGATTGCTGTGGTTCCTTTTCATGTTGAACAAAAGAGACTACAGGGATCTTGAAACTTGAGCTGGGGACTGGAGGGTACTGACCGAGAGTAACCCCAGCCGGCTCTGCTGAAGGCTTCCCTCCTCCGCCTTCCTGCCCGCCCCGCCTTCCTTGCCCTTTCCGGTCCTCAGCTGCTCTCAGTCAGCCCGGAGAGAAGCAGAAGAAACACATAGTGTCATGAAAGCATCTTGCCGTGTGCGGGGCCTCTCCCCTGGCTGCCATGGAAGTGTTTCCTAAGCTTGGTCAGCGAGGCCTGGCCCAGAGGATTGGCAAGAAACTGAGGATTCTGTTCTGTTCTTCCTCAGCCTACAAACACACACTTCACTTGTTTTGTTCTTTAGACTCCAAACTCCTGAATTGGGTTTTTTGTCTTTGTTTTTGTTTCTTCTTTCTTTTGCCCTGCCTTTTTGCATCTAAAGCAAAGCTCTTGGGAAATGGACAGGCCACTGTTTGCTCCTTCAGGCACAACCAAGGGGGCTGAGTTCAGTGGATGGAGTATTTCAGTTCATATTGGAGGCATTGCAGTAGGAAAGTTCTCCTGGCCTCCGGCTGGGTAGTGACTCTTGGTCTTCTCTGTGGGCAGCAGAGGCTCATGCTGAATTTAGTGACCAGTCTAGCTCTGTGATGACTGTGTTCTGTGACAGCATGTACACCCTCTTAGTTATCTAACTCTTTTCCTCTGAAAGAGTACTTTCACATTCTTGATCTCTGTTTTCGTGACAACCTGTGAATGTTATTAGCTCCATTTTATATCTAAGGAAACTGAGGCCCGCCCAGAGAGATTAAGAAAAGGGGAAAAGTGAAGTTCATGGCTGCACACTGAGGAGAGAGCAAAGCTGGGACTTGAATTCAGATCTTCTGGTGCCTCCCCTGTACTGGGCACTGCTGTGCTTTGAAACAGCAAAGTCCTGGCTCTCAAGGCTCTGGCTCTATTCTTCTGGCAAGAAAGATGGGTGCCCAGACAACTGTAGCTCGGTCTGAGTGCTGCTTGAGGGAAACACAGGAGGCCAACAGAGCACAGAGGACAGCTACCTAATCCAGCTTGAGGTGGGAAAGTCAGGGCAGGCTTCCTGGAGGAGATGACTCATGGGCCAAGTCATAAAAAAAAGGGTAGGAGTTAGCTAAGACAAGGGGAAGAAGGACTGTTTCATACATCTGACTTTCTCCGTATTCTTGGCTTCTCCACTCATTTTCTTGCCAACTACAGAATGGAAAAAACTGAGACCAGAGGTACAAAGCCACCTCACTCCTGTCTCCCACTACATGCCTTCCTCCCCTCTCTCCCATTCTACTCCCCAAATCTTAGGTTTTGAGAAATCTCCTCTGTGTTTATCTGCTTGTTGATTTATTTATTCATTGAAAAACATTTATTTAGAACCTATAAGTACATAGCACTATGGCTACAGGGTGTCCTGGCCCCTGCCATGATGAGAGATCTCACTTGCCACAACCTCAAAAGAGATTTTTGGCCCTCTGTCGTTTTCCAGAATTTGGCTTCAGCCAGACTCTTCCCCGCTGCCTCAAGCACTTGCAGACAAGTCTCATCTTGGTCAAACACTTGCATGAACTGCCTTCCTCTGGCTTTCTCATTCCTCCTTCTGCTTCATTGACATGTCTCTTCATCTCCCTTATCAGCCTTGAAAATTTCTTGAGGGCAAGGACCGTGTCCTTACCTTTTCCCTATACTTCACTAGAGTACACTGGTAAAGTCAGGTGAAAAAAAAAAAACACCTTTTCAATAATCACAAAATTATTACCATTTATTATTCACTGTTCATGCTTTACCTGTGAATACCTCCAATCCTCATATCTTGGAAAGGTGGTGATAATGTTATCCTTACCTCTTAGGGAAGAAAAGTTGGTCTCAGGAAGGCAAAATGCATTTCTCAAAGGCACAGTCAATCAACAGCAGAGTCCAGCATCAAAATTAGGTTTTTCTGGCCTCACATCCCTGATCTTTCTACCACTCCATTGTTTCTCAGACTCAGCTAGAATTGCCTGGAGAGCTGTATAAAATTCTGATACTTGGGTGTCGGCTCCAAAAGTTCTGAGTAGATGTTGGGGGTTGTAGCCTAGGCATTGGGATTTTTGTAACACTACCTATTTGTTTCTAATCAGAGCCAAAGTTGAGAACCAGTGCACCGTACCACATTGCTTTTCTTTGTCCATACTGGCTGTAGATGGTGGTGGTGGTAGGGTGTGAATCTGAGTCTCCATGTGTGGTACGCATGTGACTGGAATGCGAGTTCTCTGTAGCCAGGGATCTTTGGCCTTCCCTGCTGCTCCCTGACCCAGCGACCTCACTACCCTGTGCACGTGCACTGCCAAGGGTTGTTGACTATTTAATTGGCCTCTTGGTTCTTCTGTCTCATCCAGGGGATTCACTGATAGATCACATCCAGCTGTTGCCATTCGCAGAGCCTGTTGACATAACAGAAGAGTCTTATAAACATACTTGCTGGTCTCAAGAGTGTTGCTCATGACCTAGACCCATTGCAAGTGCAGCCTAGGTCAGCCTCCCACACTTTAGCAACCCTCTTCTGGAGGGAGGAGGCTGTTGTGAAGTTCCCTAGCATAGTGTCCACGTCCTGCTCTGGCTTTTCATGCTCAGGAGGAATTTGTGGTTCATGAAGTCAGTGAGGGTCAGCTCATGTGTATACTCTGCTTTATACAGGGCTCAGAGATGTCTTTTTTTTTTTTTTTTAATCCCTGTTTTATAAGTAAGGCAGTGGAGACGCAGCTTAGGTGAGATACCCTGGCAAATAAATGGATACAGAGCCCAGGTTTTCTGACCCCCATTGTGGTGTTTTCCCCATTGTTCCACAATGGTCAGTGTCTGGCTTTTCATGCCAGGCTTCAATTGAAGCTGCTAGCTTTCTTACCTTCTTTCTCGTTTATCCCTACCACAGGGGTAAACACCTGGGTGTTACTTTGTGTCACTGGGAATATTAAGATAGGGGTCCTGATTACTCCTGGGGTGTAGCCTGAGAATTGTCCTGATGTCTCTGGGCCCTTCTTGGATCTGCTCAACTGAAAGGAAATCTGTGATGCTACTCAAATACTTTTGGAATCTTCCCAGCCCTAATCCCACCTCCTATTATTTCTTATCCAGCCATCCTATTTTTGTAATGACCAGTAGTTCTTTGCCAGGCTCTGATCTGGGCACAGGGATACAGAAATAAAACACATATTCTGAGGGCACATGGCTGGCTCAGTCAGTAGAGCACATGACTCTTGTGAGTTCGAGCCCTACATTGAGTGTAGAGCTTGCTTAAAAAGCAACAACACATATTCTGTATACCAGTGGAGATAATATGCAAATAAAGCAACATTCCTTAAGGTATGGTCCCCAGACTCCCTACATTAGAAGTACAAGGAATGCTTATTAAAAATGGAGATTCTCAGGTCCCACTGTAGATCCATTATTTTAGGATCTCTAGGAATTGGGCCCAAGAAACTGCATTTTAGTATGCTTCCTAAGTGAATCTGAGGTGCTCTGAGGTTTGGCAACTATAGGAATGAGCCCTGTGGTAACAGTATAATGTCATATGTGATGGGGAGCACCAGGCAGGTGCACCTATGGAAGCAGCAGGCTGGTTGCTGTTTGCAGGAGCACCTGGTCTGAGGAGTGACACTAGCTGGGCAAAGAACAGCCTCTTGAATGTGTCACAAGGAATAAATAGGCGTTAGCTGGTCAGGTGTAACCAGACAGTCATTTCTCTAGAGATGGGAAGATGTGAATCGTGCTTAATTTATCCTTTCTAGAACTCTAAATTATTAAAGTTTGCTTAAGAACAGACCTGGATCTGGCAGCAATGATGAGAGTCTGGTTGAGCTTTTGTGCCCTCCTCCTGCCTTATCTCATGACCTCCTTCAGCAACCAGTATTAAGCTTCACATTGTAGTCCCATTTGCAGATCACACCTCTATTTTGCTTCAGTTAAATGATTGGGTTTGCAAGGTTTGCCCTCTAGAGGTCTGTTAGTGCCTGGGCCTGTGGGCTGCAGTCTGCGAATGAGCATTGCTTAGTCACGTGGTTGTGATGAGCTGGTTTTCTCTTTATTGAAAGAAGTTGGGTTATTAAGAAGGTGGGGCAGAAGGAGAAGTGGACACATGAAACAGGGGAGGGAAAACTGTACCATTTCAGAGTCAGGAGGGTCCCTAAACATCTGGTTAGAAAACTCTCATTCTGGAGATAAAAAAGCCTGAGTGTCAGAAAGATGATTTCAAGTACCCAAATGATACCACCAGGCACAGCTTCCAACTCCAGGGACTAAACTTGAGGATTTCTCCGGCCAGTGCCTTTTCTGCTTTAATTACCAGACTGTACCTGGAAGGTTTATTATTTAAAAGGATTTTTTTTGAAACCCCTTACCAATCCAGTCATGTAGCAGGGTGAATTTTTAAATATATGCTGTGTTTTCCTAAAGCCTGGCAGACCTGGGTTTTGGAGCTCTGTATCATTTGTTCCACAGTTGGAATTAAAATGAGACCACATCTGTCAAAGTGCTTTGATATGCATAATGCTTCACACCAGCGGCTCTCAAAGTGTGGGGCCCAGACCTGCAGTATCCACATCACCTGGAAGCTCAAGGGAGATGTGAATTCTCTGGCCTCATCCCGGGCTGGCTGAATCAGAAACTCTGGGGGTGGTGTGGGGACCGATAATCTGTTTTAACAAGACCTCAGGTGATTCTGATGCCCACTCAAGTTTAGGAACAACTCTCCTGCAAAAGAGAAAATCAGCCCCTGGGGCTTGTGGGACTAAGGCTTTAAATATCTCCGATTTGTAGCTGAGATGGCATTGGGGAGACAGGAGCAGGGGTGTTAGTTTCACAAATTTCAGATGGGTCGGGCGAGATCACCTAAAGGGTTTGGTTTTTTTCCTCGAAAAGCAAGGAAAAGCTATGTGAGTGTGTGGAGCACTGTGGTGCTTTTGAGGCTAGGAGCACACGCTGACTGCGGTTCTACACATCTTCGGAAGACATTCTTTTCATCTCTCCTGTAAAGCAAAGCTCCCTGAACGTCATTTCTCTGTATGCTTAAGCCAGAAACCTGTGGTTATCAATTTGTTTAAAACGAGGCCATTGGGGGGTACCTGGGTGGCTCCGTTGGTTAAGCTTCCAACTCTTGATTTCAGCTCAAGATCTGAAGGTTTGTGAGCTTGAGCCCCGTATCAGGCTCTGTGCTATGTGGAGCCCACTTGGGATTCTCTCTCTCTCTCTCTCTCTCTCTCTCTCTCTCTCTCTTTCTCTCTCTCTCTCTGTACATGTGCATGCTCCCTCTCTCCCTCTATCTCTCAATAAACACACAAAAAAAAGAAAGAAAGAAAAGAAAAAAGAAAAAAATAGTTAAAAAAAATGAGGCCATCAATATTATTTTTCTCCACCTGCCCCATTGTGCTGACTACTTTTTTTTTAACTTATTAAATGAAAATAAAATACTATTTCTCGGCAGGCTTGAAGCTTCAGGATTTCCTAGTGGACAATGAAACCTTCTCTGGATTCCTGATTTACAACCTCTCTCTGCCAAGGCCTACTGTGGACAAAATGCTGGGGGCTGATGTCAGTCTCCACAAGGTAAGCTGTAAGATTCGGCTTCCTTGGGGGGCTGATGGCAGTTACATTGTTTGAGAGTCCCTGTCTTTGTAATGGTGCTCAAGTTCACCTTCACCAGCTTTCACTTCTCTGCCCAGGCTGGCATTGCCCCACCATCCAGAGAGTGGAATGTGCAGCCTGGTGTCGTGGGCCAGCTGGTTGAGATAAAACTGGTTTCCTGCCTGTCAACTAGCATTTGTTGATAACATCCCCCTAAAGGGGAAGGGAGATGAATTCAAGTTAAGATAAACATTTAAAAAAAATTTTCTTTTACAGTTCTGAGATGGTAATCAGAGTTGAGGAGTATTGATCAGAGCAACTATCTATAAAATCTAAGACAGGAGATTTTAAAAGTTGATGCTTCCTTTAATGATGGACAAAAAAAATCTATAAGGAGAAAATGTTTTTTTTTTCCCCTTAATTTGTAAAACCAGGAAGTAATGGTAGTTTATGTAGAATTTTAACCTTAGATTCTCAGACCCCTTCCTTTGGCATAATTGGATATCATACAGCTCCTGGGCTGTGAGTAGCAGACCCTGATTGCATGGCTCTCGATTTTCATAGAAGGTTCTCCAGTGTATTCTCTGGCAGAAAGGGGCACTGCTTCTTTAGCCTGTCTCTTGTCTACACACTAGCTTATATCTTTACAATAAGCAGAAGCATTGGAAATGTTTATGCCTGATTAAAAAAAAAAAAGCTCTTCGTTTTACGTGATGTAGAATTTTTAAAATTAGAAAAATGTGCTTACTGCTTGCCCTTATAAAACGAGGAAAATATGCCTTGTGTTTACCAGCTGTATGGTCGGGAGATGGGCCAAAGGCAGCAGTCTTGTTAAAACAGTTGCATTTAGCATAATTTCCATTTCCCCCTGCCAGTTTCATCTCTGTCCCATCAGGTCAGTTTAAAATAAGGGGCATCCTACGCATGGAGGTGGTCCTTGCATAGTATTAGAATCTCTCTGTGGTCGGTGCTCTCAAACACCGATACTGAAGGTAGGCTGACCGCAAGGACTACTTAGAGAAAGGAGGAAAACTGAAGTACACTTGCGTGTCTGGCAGTAGGTGAAAACTTACCAGAAACCATGGCAGGCCAAGTGCTCTGTAACATTAGAAGGCTGCATAGGTCTGGAGAGGCTCTTGATCCATCACTCATTCTAGATTGCACTACGAGCAGGTCAAGCTGCATTAATTTAAACAGGAGAGGTAATAATGGAGTAATACAGAGTCTGCATCATCCATCCATTCCACAAATATTTACTGTCTGTAATGTTTCAGCACTGTGGACAAGAAAAGTGAGCAAGAAAACCAAGCCCCTCCTCTTACTGAATTTGCTGTCTAATTGGACAGTAAGGACCATGTATGAAGAAGGGCAGTTTATTGAGGCCCAGAAAAGCTAATTAAGTAAACAAAATACGGCCAAGGAAAGGCTCTCCAGGGGTCTGCTGTAATGAATACTTAAGAGTGACTTAGAATTGGCCTTCAATGAGATGAAAAAGAGGCTCAGCTTTCTGTTACTCTGCTCTGGGGCAAATCAAATGAAGAGTTCCAAATTCTGAAATTGCTTCAACATAGTTTTTTGGATCAGTGAAATAGCTATACCTACAAATAAATAGTATGAATGCTTTTTTTTTTTCATAATTTGGTCCAACCCCAGTTTAAGATCGCATGAGTTCCAAAATAATGGGAGTTTTTTTCTCTAATAAAAGTGGTTTCAGGAGCTTGAACTCTCAATTCCTATTTGCTGAATCATGTGTCCCATTTTTGAGACAAAGAGTTGGACTCAGGATTTCCCTTCACAAGGACAAGAGCGTGGGAGATGATGAGTCAAACACAACATTCAGGCTTTAAGTTTTCTGTTGGATTGTGCCCTGATACATTCCAAAGTTGGGTAAAGAGATCTGATGCAGTGGACTATTGCAATGGTGTCCATTCTTCAAAGCTATATTGGCCCACCACCTACCCCATCTTCTTAATCCAGTTTCCCTTGACTCTTTTTGCATGAAATGCTTCCAGGTATTTTTGCAAGGCTACCAGTTACATTTGACCAATCTGTGCAGTGGATCAAAATTAGAAGAGGTGATTCAACTTGGTGACCAAGAAGTTTCCACGCTGTGCGGCTTGCCAAGGGAGAAACTGGATGCAGCAGAGCAAGTACTTCGTTCCAATGTGGACATCCTGAAGCCGATCCTGGTGAGTACGCTTGCTGTGTGGAGAAGCTTCAAGCACTAATACTTTTGGAATGTGAACATTTTCCCTGGACAACATAACTTTGTTTTTGTGGAAACATAGCCTGGCTGGGAATTTGAGAGATAATTTAGCTCATTCGTATTCTGTTCTTTCAAACTTCTGGGCTTTTTCCCAAAAGGTAAAAGGGGGAAGAATGAGTTGGGTATGGCTCTGAGTCTAAACCTAAGGTCCCTTGTGCCTGTTTCAATCAGAGAAAACCTATTTTTTATGTTGTGGGTTTTTTTATATTGTAATTTGAGATTATAAGAGTTCATTTGAAGAAAGAGTTCTCCAGATTAAAAACAAAAAAATCTCAGAAATCTTTGGGAAGATGGACATCCATTCTTAAAAAGCATATCAACAAGGAGACACTGAGCTGTCACAGTGGGAAAACCTTAGAATTGGATGGGAGTACCCGTAATCATTAGATTAACCAATGACGGAATTACACTTACAGAAAAAGGAAATTGCAACAAAGTCTGATCAGCCTAGGAAGCAATAGTTCAGAGAAGCAGTCTGAGAGTATACATGTTCATTCTTAATCAAAGAATACAGATGAACCTGAGCATTTTGGCCATCAGAGGGTTGTGTATAGCTCTAGAACTGGTAGATTTCTTTGGTTTTTTGAGAGCTCTTGTGACCTGCCTCTCCAACAACATCATTTAACATCCAGTGTTCTGATTTCCTACTCACCAGATAGCACTCTGAGTTGTCAGTAGAATCTCTTAATACGAGGGAAAGAGCCTTGGAAGAAGTATGTGCCTGAAAAGAGATGTTCCTCATTATAAAAGCAAGAAATCAGAATCCTCTGGGACTTTGTGCAAGCATGATTTCTTTATAGGGAGATCCATTCTCCTGAGGCTTCTAAGAATGGTTTCTAGACTTTGTGCCTGGATTGTACCCTAGAAAGTGATCTTTAGAAACCTCTCCTGAGGTTTACATGCTAGACCGACTATCAAGAAGTTCTTGCAGCCTTGTTGGGACACCTGGGTGGCTTAGTCAGTTAAGCACCTGACTCTTGGTTTTGGCTCAGGTCATGATCTCACAGTTTGTGAGTTTGAGCCCCACGTGGGCCTCTGTGCTGATGGTGCCAGGCCTGCTCGGGATTCTCTCTTTCCTCTTCTCTCTTTGCCCCTCACCTGCTTGTTCTCTTTGTCTCAATAAATAAACTTAAAAATTTTTATTATAAATTAAAAAAAAAATAAAGTTCTTGTATCCTCCTTGACTCTATGATGCTGTAGCTTCTGCCTGAGTAGGTAGTAAGAAAAATGGGTGAGTTTTAGGTTTTTTTTTTTTTTTTTTGTGGCAAGGTTGATGGTGAACCAGTTGGTATGAAGGGCGTAGGCCTAATGCTTAAGATCTGTTTTTGTTTGTAAAACATTTTTTTTAATGTTTTTATTTATTTTTGAAGGAGAGATAGAGCGTGAGCAGGGGAGGAGCAGAGAGAGAGGAAGACATAGAATTTGAAGCAGTCAAGCAGCTCTAAGCTGTCAGCATAGAGCCCGATGTGGGGCTTAAACTCACGAACTGTGAGATCATGACCTGAGCTAAAGTCGGATGCTTAACCGACCGAGCCACCCAGATGCCCTAAGATATGTTTTTGTTTTATTCCAGTAGTAGTATTTTCTGTTTCAGTTAGAAAAAAATACTGAGTTGCTTTGTTTAATAGTCTGGTACTCTATTGGTTAATGTTTCTATAGTATAATTTCAAATAAGATCTATATTTCTGAATGTGGATGTTTGCAGTCCCAGATGACTGGTCTCCGTGGCTACATTAGCTCATTTGTGCAGACATGTAGCCTGTTGGCACTTGTTGCATTGTGCCAGAAAGATGGTTATAAATGGTAGACCATTTCCTTGTATAGTTTTGGCTGTTTTGCTTTATTTCAGTACAAGGCAGAAATGTTCACTCAGCCAGAATGATGCACATTTTGGAAATATGGGTGCTTTTAGAAGTCCTAGTAACTTATATTAGTGCCCATTCATCATTCGTTTCTGTTTAATCATTAAACACTTACTGTGTGCACAACCCAGAAAATCCTTCCACTCACACAATGTCTGAATTGGACTCCAAGTAGAATGACAGCACAGCCTTCGTGATCTGACAATCGCCAACTTAGGTTTCAACCGAAAATCCCTCCCTGGTTGGGAGGGTTGGCATGATAGGGTACATGGACATGTGCCATCAACACTGTCAGCTATGTTGCAGCCCATTCTGGTGTAGTTGTGTCTTCTTGATTTATGACTGGGTATTAAGGTCACTGCCATATGCTTTTTGCACATTTCTTATGCCCAGGGAGTATTTCTGGTTCTGCTTCTGCCTGTCTGCTGTTGCTGAAAACTCTGTCTCCATAAAGTCAGAAAATGAGGTTCTTGAATCATAGTGAGTGGTCAAAATTGTTCTGTGGAAAGGTGATTTTGGAGGATACCTTTGGGATAAAATGACTTCTAAACATTTTGAAATGTGACTCTCATTTCTTGAGTTAAACAGGGCCTTAATTAGAGCACTGGAATTGATACTGCATTTACATTAAGCAGACTTTTACTCCTGCCATTTGGTTAACATTTCAGCCACTTTGATGGTAGATGAATGTGACCTGCGACATCATTGCTCATGGGCAGTTAATCACACCAAGAAACACAACAGGAGAAGCAACCAGATGCCAGGACCAGCGTTGGGGGGAGAGAAACTGTGCTGTCAATTTGTGTTTCTGTACCCAAAGCAGATTTTCAGGGAAGACCTGTTTTGAAGCATTTCTCCTCTTATTTTTGTTTTTTGTTGTTTTTTTGTTTTTTGTTGCTGTCGGTGGTGGTATGGATGTGTCCCTGTTCTTCAGCCAAGATATTCTTTCTCCTGGGCCTCCTCTGTCTCCTGATGACCTTTGGACAATAGTGTTTAGACAACATGGGGGAGGTATGGCAGAGTGGCTGGGGGCATGGGCTTGAGGTCAGCTGCATCTAGGTTCAAACGTGCGGCCTTAGCAGTTTTACCAGTTGGGTGACCTTCGATAAATTTAGTGTCAGTAAGCCTCAGTTTCCTCTTCTTTTACATACAGATAATCTAGTTTACCCTTTGTTGTGATTATTGGTCGTGCATATGAAGAACATGACAAGGGGTCTGGCATGCATTAGGTGTTCAGTAAATAGAAGTTAATCATCACTAGAACTGTTTTCATGCTGAAGGCAATTGCTGGCGAGATAGAAATTTTCTTCTGTGTTAGGTATCCATCCTAACCAAGCAAAGTAGCTCTGAAGAACATTTCAGTGAAAATTTTTATTCTTTGCCTAGATATTGTCAAGGCTTCTTACCTTCTAGATTCTTATTCAGGAGCATACCTCAATTATTTATACCTTGAATGAAAATGAATACTGGATGTCAGAATTCTATTGCATTCTTAAATTTCTCTGGGATTAATAGTGGTTTCCATTAGGCATTCTTTTAATTTAAAAACCTATTCATTTATTGAACTATGTTGAGTTCATTTTATATGTCAGGTATGTTTTGGGAGCTAGACTCTGCTGAGATCCTCACAAAGATGGCTTCTGATGAGTACAAGGTTAGGTCAATACGTGAAATATATGTCCAGGATACATGCATTTATGGAGGGAGACTTGTGTTCATAGTACTTGTACCATTGAGATAACCTCTAGCAGGGGATTGTAGCCATCTAGCAGTGACTTCTTTTTTTTTTTTTTTTTTAATTTTTTAATGTTTATTTATTTTTGAGAGAGAGAGAGAGAGAGAGTAGGAGAGGAGCAGAGAGGGAGACACGGAACTCGAAGTAGGCTCCAGGCTCCACGCTGTCAGCAGAGAGCCCGACATGGGGCTCAAACTCATGACTGCGAGATCATGACCTGAGCTGAAGTCAGATGCTTTACCAGCTGAGCCACCCAGGCACCCAGCAGTGACTTCTTTTGTCTCACTGCTCAGCAAGGTGGATTTGGCTGTTCTAGTTGGCTGGGCAGGCGAACTTCCCCTTGCCTTCCTTGTGGGTCCTTCCTGAAGCAGCACGTACCTTACCCAGACAGGAGAAATCTATATGGGGGCTTCTGTCTGCTGTCTTCCAGTAACTTCCAATCTGTTTTGGACTGCAAGAAGGAGCCATATTAGTGGATCAGCAAATTTTGGCCAGAGGGATTTGCTTCTCTTGTCAAGTCCTTGCTGATTGCATTTGTTCTTTTATTGATGTAACAAATAGCCACACACCTAGCAGCTTAAAACAAAATGAATTTATTAGTTCATAATCCTGTAGGCCAGAAGTCTGGGTACAGTGTGGTTCACCTGGGCTACTCCTTATTGTTGCACAAGATTGAAATCAAAGGGTTTACAGAGCTGTATTCCTTTTTCGAGGCTCTGAGGATGCCTCTGCTTCTGAGCTCATTCAGGTTGTTAGCTGAATTCAGTTCCTTGCAGTTGTAGGACTGAGGTCTCTGTTTCCTGGCTGGATGTCAGCTAGAGGTGGGTCTTTGGTCCTAGAGGCTGCCATCATTCCTTCCCATGATTTTCATGTGGCCCCTGTTCCAGCCACAGTGGGTTAAGACCCCCTCATGCTTTAAATTTCTGTATTTTTCTCTGCCACATCTCTCTGCTTCTAGCCAGAGAAAGTTCTCTCACTTTATGGGTTCATGTGATTAGATTGGACTCATCTAGATGATATAGGATAATCTCCCTGTTTTAACCTCTATAACTTTAATTATATCTGTAAAGTATAATTTACCATGTGATCTAACATATTCAGGTGCCTGGGACTAGGATGTGGACTGCTTTGGGGAGGGCACTCATCCTGCCACAGATGTCTTTTAACTGAAAGGTATATTTCATTATGTCTTTGAAGTGCTTCCTCAGTGTTCTCGGCTTTTTATTAACCCCTCGTCAGCTCTGTACATTTTCTTGTCCATATTCTGAGAGAGACTCTAAAGCATAATAAACACTACCCATTAGGGTTTTTAATGCACAAACTAAAGACAGCAGTGACTTTGTGAAGTAGAATGTCTCTGAACAAGATGTAACTTAAAAGACTGTTGTAAGGCACCAAAGCTTCAGCCATGAGCATGGCAGACAAACGCATGTGGAGCTTTTATTCTAGTGGGCACTGGGAACCAACTTTTAGGCTGACATTGGGAATTTGAGGAATACTAAACAGGTCCTAGGTCTGTAGAGTGAGGGCTATCCTCTCATTCCAGCTTCACTAACGAACCCCCAGAAGCTCCCTAACAACAATCTTTGCCAGCATGGGACACTGTAAGCCATGGTGGAAAGAATGTGGCGTTAGATAGGCTTGCCTTCTGGTCTTGGCTCTCCATTGTCTTGGTGATGTGAAAATGGTGTCTGATTCTTGAGTTAGGAAGGAAAAGCATACGGACTTCTCTCCATCTTCGTAGCAACTTGGGTATTGCACAACCATGTAGTTAGATCTTCTTGACCTCTGATGATACCTTTACCCTGGAAGGGAAAGTTCTGTTTCTGTAGAACAAAGAGTTCTGTTCACATGTCTTCTGATGCATGCAGCATATTCTTGCAAAGGCAGAACTCAGTTCATGGGACAAAGGAGGTAAAGTGAGTGGTGCCCTGAGGTCCCTAGAAGACCAGTGATCTCACAGCTGGGCTGTGTATAGATTGAAGGAACAGATGGAGAAGGGGTGAACGAAGTCATTCTTGTCTTGAAAGCTCTTTGTTTAGCGTCTTCTTGATCCTTAGACAAAGGCTTAGAATATAGATGGGGCTTGGCTCATTCCTTTTTGGGGCTGCATACTTGAACTTATCACATCCAGCCCTTAAAGCATTTGTGTGAGTTTTTTTTTTGCAGGAGAAAACAGCTGCTTTTCTTCTCCTGCATAAAACTCAGACACTTGTGGGAGGTATCAGATTTTGTTTGGCCTTGTTTGATGGTACTGCCCATCAAACAGATGGTACACCTGTTTTCAGTACATGCTTTCATCTGGCAATCAGCTGCAATCCTTACATTTGGTAAATGACGTACCTCAAGGATTGACTCTCAAGACTGTGTTTACTTAATTCCTATAGGTAAAGGGGAGCACACAACTAGAGCTAAACTGGTGAATATAGCAGAGTGTTAATAGGACTATTCAACTCTATCTGTACAGACATTTTTGCCTCAGTTATACTATTTTTTCCTTGAAGAGTGCCACTCTTCCTCCCACTCCCCCCCCCCCGCCCCCCACCTTTGGACCTTAGATTCCTTCTTTTTTTTTTTTTATTAATTTCTTTAAAATTTAAATCCAAGTTAACATATAATAATGATTCAGGACTAGAATTTAGTTATTCATCACTTCCTGTAACACCCAGTACTCATCGCAACAAGTGCCTCCTTAATGCCCATCACCCATTTAACCCACCCCCCACTCAAAACCCCACCAGCAACGCTTGATTTGTTCTCTGTATTTAAAAGTCTCTTATTGTCTGGGCACCTGGGTGGCTCACTTGGTTAAGCGTCCAACTTTGGCTCAGGTCATGATCTCACAGCTTGTGGGTTTGAGCCCCGTGTCGGGCTCTGTTTTTTTTGTTTTTTTTTGTTTTTTTCATTTATTTTTTTAAATAAAAGTCTCTTACCGTTTGTCTCCCTCTCTGTCTTCATCTTATTTTTCCTTCCTTTCCCCTGTGTTCATCTGTTCTGTTTCTTAAATTCCACATATGAGTAAAATCATCTGATATTTGTCTTTTTCTGACTGACTTATTTCACTTAGCATAATATACTCTATTTCTTAAATAAAGGTTTAGATTTTATTTGGTCCTAAATTCTGTGGTAGTAGATGTATTTAACTGTTAAGAAACCGCAAAAAAGTATTTAATGCATTAAACACATCACATTTAAAACTTAATATTTAAATTGTTGAATTGTTTTTAAAAGATTAGTTCCTCCCTCAGACAGGAGTTTCATAGTTCCCTACTTTGACAAGAAATATTAAAATATTCCTCAAAGGAAAACTTCATTATCATGTACATCATTGGAAAGAGATAGGATATCTTCTGGGCAGTGTGGTCTTTGTGCCTGGTATCTGGCTTACTTATTTTCAATTTGAACTAAAACATATTGTCCTAGCCCTGAGTCGGATTTTCTGAATATGGGCAAAGTGAAGTAGAGATTTTTAGCCTACTTTGAGGGAATTTAAGAGAGGTTTGAAATGTCCTAAGGAACCCAAAGTAACATGCATTTGCAGGGGGAAAATAAAATTGTGCATTGTATTGAAAATCTTATTCAAATACATATACACCCACGTTATTTGGTAGTAGAGTCCCTGAAAAATTGGGGGATGAGGATAAGATTTTTGTAAACTGAAAAGAGTTTTCAATTAGACTTAATTTCACAGATGTTCTGTCTTCTGTTTCTATTTGGTTGTGACTTCTAATGCATTGATAATATTCTCTCCCAGTCTTTATTTTGTATAGTGATCATCCATAAGCAAACACTTAAATTAATTCATTCAGCAAATATTGAGCCCCAATCTGTGCCATGCACTGGGCCAGGGACACGGTGGTGAGCAAGGTACAGCTTTCTTTGCTTCCCTGCTGCTGGGCAGTGAATGGGACAGGCCAGGAATCCAGCACATGCATCCTCAAAAAGGAAGGCCGCAGAAGCCCAGGAATTGTCACCCTTCACTGCCAATGTCTGCAGAGCCAGGTTTGGGCTCATCCTGGGGGAGGAAGAGAGTTGATAGACAGTTGTATGGTAGTTTTGTGGGGGGATTACTGTTCTCAGATTCCAGGTGAGGAGGTCGATGTACCACTGGGCATCCTTGAGGGTCCCTTGCCAGCAGGTTTTGGCTGGCCACAGACTGGTTCAGTGTGGAATCTGTGCATGAGAAGAAACTCTCATGCCTTTCCAAATCGGCCAGCCCAATACCAGGGGCTCCTCCTCAAGAATTCACTGGTCACTCTTAAAACACTGCAGATGCCGAACCCTGCAACTTTCCTACCTTCTGAGGAAAGGAAACCAGATCATGACTGTTCTGAGGTGACTGATAAAGTATTGGCAAGCTGCCCAGATCTGCATGACCAGGCTGGACAGAACCCAGACCTCACCTTGTTCAGTGATGGTAGCAGTTTCATCTACGTTCAAAAGGCAGGGTATGCAATGACATGCCTTAATCTGAGCCCTCACCATTTGCAAGGACCAGCGAGTCAACTGACTCCCAGTACGCAGGCCTCAATGGGGCCCTCCTAACCCAGTCTTTGAGGATTAGGAAAGAAGCCTCTGTTAAGTTGGGACCTAAAGAATAAAAGTTAGCCAGGTAAAGAACAGGGAGAAGAAGTTCCAGACAGAAGACATGGTTTGTGTATGAAGAAGGTGGTATTTAGGGGAACTGCACATCACTGAGTAGTTTATAGTGGAGCAGATGGAGCTATGGGAAGCTTGATGGGAGAAGGAATAGTAAGATGAGATTGTGGAGGTGACCACAGATGAACTGAGGTAAACTTTGAGGAGCTATATTAGGCCGATGGGCCTCATCCTTAGAGCAAGGGAACCCACCCAAATGTTCCGGAGGGTGGGTGACTTGATGAGGTGAATTTAAATGCCCTTTGAGGCAGGACTCCTACCAGACCATCTCTTGGGCTTTTCTCTTGCTTTTGGCTTTTCTTCCATAGACATTTCCTGGGTGCCAGCTTATTCTGTGCCAGGAACTATGTTGGATGCTGAGTTGAAATAAAACACCAGCTCAGAAATTAAAGTCAAATTGACTTTGCTAGGTTACTGCCTTTTTAATTTCCAGTCTTTTACAATTTAGTTAAGCTAGTAGGATGAAAGACTGTAATGAAATTGTCTGTTAGGCCCAGAAAAGACGGGGGCACAATGGCCTTTGTCATTCTTGGGCCAGCATTCCATAATGTCATGCTTTTAGGCAATGTTGCACTGTTGCGATTAACACATTTTGCAGAAATGGGTGGGAGCCTTCAAGTAATACAATACACACTTGTCTGTTCTTCCTGTAATGATGTTACAGTATTTAGTTATGATCTAAAAATATCTCATAATACATGAATTCTGGTTAGCTTCACACAGGTCATATAGTCCCTGGCTCAAGGTTTTATCTTTGCTCTTACTGTCTTTTTCACTTGCTTCCTGTGGTCAGTGGGGGACCTACAGGAGTTCATAGCCAAGGGAATATTTTTGTTTAGGAAAATAATAGTAGGAATTCAAAACTGTAAATTGTTTACTGGAAGTGTTTGGAAATACCAATTGGCAAGCTTTGCCTGCCTTTGTCAAGTATTAGCAGGAGACGACAGTTAAGAGTAGGTACAGGCACATGCTTCTCAGGCTTCATTTTGTGGCTTGGTTTTAGGGCATGTTTCCTGGGGTTAATTTTATTTAGGGAATTTAGACATCTTTCACAGCTTGATAGGTAGTCAAGCCAGTTTACACTCTTTATGCTTCTTTAACTCCTGCCCACGCCCCATCCTTTCCTCCTTCTCCCTTTTTTATGTCTCATTTAATTAAAAAGAAAAGTATGAAACAGTTAAAACTCACAAAAAGGCACAGAGAATAGTATAAAGAACACCCCTGTTTCATCATCCATCGTTTGCCTTGCTTGCTTCAGATTCTTTTCAAGAAAGAAAACGTGACAGGTATCCTCGATGCCACATGTGTGTCCCCATCTCTTTCCTCAGAGGCAGTCACGATCCTGGAGTTCCATGTTTTTATGCTTGGTACCATGTATATGTTTTTGCATTCTGCTAATAACATTATATGGTATTGGTTTGTAGTGTTCACGTTGTATAAATGTGCATATTGATCTGCGGCTTGTCTTTTTCACTCAGCATTGTTCTTGGGATTTATCAGTATTGATACATGTGGCATCTGATTCATCTTAGCTGTTGCATGGTATTCCCTTTTTATATGTAAATTTTATTTAAAACATTTTTTTAAATGTTTATTTTTGAGAGAGAGACAGAGTGAGAGTGGGGGAGGGGCAGAGAGAGAGGGAGACACAGAATCCGAAGCAGGCTCCAGGTTCTGAGCCATCAGCACAGAACCCACGGACCACGAGAGCATGACCTGAGCTGGACGCTTAACTGAGCCACCCAGACACCCCTATACCTAAACTTCAAAAAATCCATTTGTCTATGGCTTAGATTTTTCACATTGTTTATGGTGTCTGTTGGTGCCTACTTTCTGCTTTTAAAAGTTGGAGTCATTTTTGCCACCTTGGTTTGGACTTTTTATATTTTGAGAAGGCCTTCCCACCCCAAGTTCATAAGTACATTTTCTGCTATGTATTTGTAACTTTTCTTTTTTTACTTTTAGCTCTGTAATTTACCAAGAACTTAATTTTATATACAGGTGTGAGATACAAAATGTTAACTTTTCTTACATGAATGACTAGTTCCAGCGACACTAATTGATTAGCCCATCCTTTCTCCATGAATTTGTATTATTAAGTTTACAGATTCTCATCAGTCTGTTCCCTGTATTTACTTTTCCAAACACAGAAAAGTAAAAATGAGTCCTGAGCAAAATACCTGGATGATCTGAGCTTTAAACGATGCTGAATTTGAATGGTATATGTGTGTTCTTTTTTTTTTAACCCTGTAATGTTAACCCACACTTGTGTACAACTCTACCAATACATCTTCGAAAGTGGGAATTTATTTGTATGGGCAATAGGTTGCCAATACTTACGTTCATGAACACTGAGCATTTAATCTCAACAATTAGTGTAAAAAGAGATCCTAATAACGACGTTGATTGTCCTATTACTTGCGGATGGATTCAGCCAATGCTTCTCTTAGAGACCGAAACCTGGGAACAGTTTAAACCAACCAGAGCTCAGACCACTGACAGCAGCCACATAGTAAGATGCAGTATTGCATTTGTATCTGAATATGTAAAGGTCTGATATCCACAGTAAATGTGATGAAGTCCTTAGATTTAGGTCTGTGGTCCCCTGTGTTGCTCGTGGGTGAAATACGCATGGATTTTTGCTGAATTGTGTAGCTTTTAAAACAAGAAGAATAAGTCTGCCCCAAAGGTAAGACCTTTAAGTTGAAAAACCTGATGGAAAAATTGTTACCTATGCAAGTTTATGTTCATTCAGGTGAGGAAGACCTAGTCTAAAAACAACATGAACTGCCAATTGATCTGTACCCTTCAGGGGAAAGATGACTGCTACAGGTGACAACAAGCCAGTGTTTTAGCTAAGGTTTTAGATACCTGGTCTTTTGCACTTAGTGACTGCCCAGCCACTCGCTTGGTGTGGTGTTCTGGCCTCCTCTGCATTTGGCGCCATTTCTGATCCCATTCAAGTCCAGGTGAACTGACTGGCTTCACCATCCAAAGCAGATAGCATCGTGTTGACCAGACATGGAATGCACAAACAACCACCTTTGTGCAAAGCATGCTGTGAAAAAAAGGCGTGAACATTGTCCAGGGGCCATTGGCGTAGTGGTTCTCAAACTTCTATGTGTAAAAAAAGTCCTGAGGCTTCCTGGCTCACATGTCTAGCATCTGAATCAGTAGGTCGCAGAGGGCTGGGAGACTGCATGTTTAACAAGCCGCCTAAGACCACACTGTATCAGCGAAACCTGGTCATTCACAATTCTGTCAAATTCCATTGGTACCATGTAATGCCATATTTCCTTTTTGTAGATTCACTTCTTTTGCTTAAATAGATCTAGTTAGAAAAAAATACTATACCTTTGCTGTAAAGGTAAAATCAGTATCACTATATATAGAAGGTACACATACATGTGCATTAAGATAAATGTGTGTGTGCCTATATGTATGTATATATATATGTAGGTATAGATATACACATATACCTAAACATAGGTTATGACTTTTCCTTTAGGTTTTTCAATTTAAATGTCAGCTTTGGGGCAATTTTATGTATGTGTGTGTGTGTGTGTGTGTGTGTGTGTGTGTTTGTGTATATGTGTGATGTAAATAGAATATTTATATTTCATCCACTGAACATTACTTAATATAGTATACGTTTCATCTACTTAACATCTTTTGTTTCAGTTTTGCAAACACTGAGAAAAAGGGATTGTAGGGAAGAAAGAAGCATTTCATCTCAAGCCTTCAGGAATTAGGTCTTAGCCTTGCACTGAAGAGTATTAACGTTAGTAATCCTACATTGGGTGTGGCTGATGTGCTTTGAGAGGACAATGGTAGCTCTCTGCTTAGCAGAGGGCGGGCCTCTCAACTGGAGAAACAGTTCTTGGAGAGCTAGCCAGGAAGCGGAAGGGAGGATGTATGCCTTTTCTGGAACTGGAAAACCCTTCGGTTTTGGTAGTAAACTTTTAAGGAAGGGAAGAGAAAGGCAGGGGTGAAATTTCTGAGAATTGTGAGGACGTGCTATGTGCCAGGCACTGCATAAGACGCTCTGCACATGGCCTGTAATTCAGTGTCCTTGACAGTGCTGAGATACGTGCACATCATGAACTGCACTGCACAGTTGCGGAAACGGGGCATGGGGAATTGGAGTCATTTGCCCGGGGTTCAGTAGCCACCCCAGGTCCCCATAACCAGAGAAGAAGGGGCAGAGTGACAAGAGTCCTCAGAATCTTATTTCCAGGGGCGCCTGGGTGGCGCAGTCGGTTAAGCATCCGACTTCAGCCAGGTCACGATCTCGCGGTCCGTGAGTTCGAGCCCCGCGTCGGGCTCTGGGCTGATGGCTCAGAGCCTGGAGCCTGTTTCCCATTCTGTGTCTCCCTCTCTCTCTGCCCCTCCCCCGTTCATGCTCTGTCTCTCTCTGTCCCAAAAATAAATAAACGTTGAAAAAAAAAAATTTAAAAAAAGAATCTTATTTCCATTCAGACTTTATAAATTTTTTTTTTATTTTTTTTTTAACGTTTTTTATTTATTTTTGAGACAGAGAGAGACAGAGCATGAACGGGGGAGGGGCAGAGAGAGAAGGAGACACAGAATCGGAAACAGGCTCCAGGCTCTGAGCCATCAGCCCAGAGCCCGACGCGGGGCTCGAACTCACGGACCGCGAGATCGTGACCTGGTTGAAGTCGGACGCTTAACCGACTGCGCCACCCAGGCGCCCCATTTTTTTTTTTTAATTTTTTTTTTTTAACGTTTTTTATTTCCATTCAGACTTTATAAAAGAAATGGGTTAACTACCAAATTTTAAGTTTTGAAAATGTACATTAAATTAACTTGGCATTTTTCTGCTACACAGTCCTGATCATGCCTTATCTTGTGGCCCTCATGGTAAGCACAAAAACACTTCACCTCTTCCGCCTTCCAGTTAAGATCTCTTGGTTTGTAAAAGTTTTCCTTACTGTAGGTTCTGTAGGGTCGACTTTTAAGGTGATAACCTTTAGTTATGATGTGAACCTGAAGTAAGGAAGTTAAAAAAAAACCCAAAAATGTCCTACTTGTTTTTGCTCATAATTACTTAATGGAAGGACCAATTGTTAACGTGATCTGTGAGTTGCGTCAAAGAGACCTACTTGAGTATAGTGGTGAAGGGCCCATCCGAGGACTGGGAGTCGGGGAAAGCGGACCCTGGTGACCAAGCCATTCTAGGGGAGCTCATGACTCGGGCTGGACAAATTCTTTCCTAGAACCCTTAGACAGATTTTATCAGAAACACACATTCAGGATTATGCTTGGACATGATGATCGTCATGATTATACGAACTTAATCTTCTGTATTTGGAGTTCTTCTTTTTTTTTTTTTTTAATCTTTTTTAAACGTTTTAATTTACTTTTGAGGCAGAGAGAGACAGAGCATGAGCAGGGGAGGGGCAGAGAGAGAGGGAGACACAGAATCCGAAGCAGTCTCCAGGGTCTGAAATGTCAGCACAAAGCCTGATGTGGGACTCAAACTCAAGGACCGTGAGATCATGACCTGAGCCAAAGTCGGATGCTTAACCGACTGAGCCACCCACGCACCCCTGTATTTAGAGTTCTTTTTAGAGGAAACCCTTCCCCCGGCTGCTGTTTCTGAGATCATGATGAACTCCATCTACTTCGGGCTATTTTCCTTGCAGTGTGCGTTATGATTTCACAACATGCCCCTGTAGAAGACAAATAGCAAAAAAGCCCAGCCTCCTCTAGATTAAAGAGGTGTCTGATATTAAAGAAAATGGTGCCTATAGACGCACCAAGGAAAGATGGATTTTCCCTGAAGACTTTTGTTTTTCTACTTAACAAATAAAAATGATGAAACTGGCCCTATATCCTTTTCTTTTTGGAAGCCTAAAAACCCAGAACCTAAATTTTAGGCTCCTCAGCTATTGGAATTCTGGCCTCGGAGTCTGTGCATCACTGTTCTTTCTTCTTTAGCTTAGGCTTGCTGCCCTAACTTACCTTTTCCTTGGGCCCAATTAATTATTTTCTTACATTTGTTGTGAAGCTAGGTGGGCTATAACAGCAATGAAATATACACAGGAGTAAATACAGAGATCTGGCTAAAAGTAGGCATAAAAATAAGCATTCTGTATTAAATTTCCAGTGTTACAAATAGTGCTGACTTGAGCAGAATGGGAGAATTTCTCCTTTCCATGCTTTTGCCAGCTTTCAACTTCAGTTTCTTCCTTTCTTGTGAGCCATTACAAACTTATTTCTTGAAGTCATTCTTCTGTTGTTCATCTTGCAGATTTGGGAATTTATGGTCAAAGTTGAATTGGACAGACACACACACACACACACACACACACACATCCCCAGCATGAGATATTTTTATCGATTGCATATCAACTAGTTTTAAATATATATTTCTACACTACTTAAAAGCATTCATCAAAGCATTAGTAATTCTTATCTGAAATAACTTGCAAACCTGCAGTTAGAATAATTTTAGTGTCTTTACTTTGGTTAGGAGCAGGTTTCTTGTGTTTTAAACTCAAGATGGTGAATGGTTTTAATTAACTTTATTTTCAATAGACATTTCAGGTTTACATTTGAACCTAGAAACAAAGTATTTTTTCTCATTGCAGACAGAACTAAACTATACATCTCCTGTCCTGAGCAAGGAACTGACTAAGGCCACAAAAACTTTGCTGGATAGTCTTGGGACTCTGGCCCAAGAGGTAAGTTGTGTCTTTCTAACACCAGGAGGCAGACCATCCACTATGGCTCTTTTCCACCCCGAGTTTGGCATAGAGGGTCCTTTTGATTTGAGTATCATGTGAAACATAAAAACAATTTTAGAAGCATCGGTGATCTTAAAAATTAACTGGTTTGAGCTCCTTACTTTAGAGATGAAGAAACCAAGATGCAGAGATGTTTCAGAGCTAATTAGTTTGTGGCTAAAGGCCCGATACCTGGTCTAGAACTTTCTCTCATTGTTATTCTCTGCCCCTAGTTAATGACTCCTTGGTAAAGAGGATTATTCCCGTCATCATCCATGCGCTGCATTTGTCTTACCAAATGTTTCTCCGTATTTCTTTTCCAATAGTGAGGCCAGTCATTTTATGAACTATGTACCCCTCATTCAGACCTTTCCCTGTAAACACCTGGCCTCTAGATTCACCTTTGGGAATGTTCTTCCTTGACGAACATTAAGTTGAGTTTGCCTTTCGGGTCCACATATTGCCTGACCAATGTGTTAGACCAATCTTCTATTCACAAGATCAGGAGGCCTTGAGGTACTTGTAAAATCACTTACCCTTCCCTCTGCCTGCCAGCCGGTGTGTGCTTCACCTTAGTGACACCCAACCTTCTTTCAGATTAGACTTGGAGAGGAGGAGCGGGAGCCCAGTGTGTAAGGAGCTGAGCTGAGGGGTGGCGGTCAGAAGCAATCAGGCCTGAATGTCCAGGACATCAGACAGGAATAACCTTCTCAAACTTGGTCCAGCCTTATTTTGAGTTGCTTCTCTAAATCGTTTTTTGGTATTTGTTAAATTTTTTTTGAGTACCAAAATTTAGTTTCCTGAGAATAAAAGTATTGTATGTTCATTGTGGAGAATGCAGGATGTTTGGAAAAACAGAGATCAAACACGTGTCGACAGTTTGGCATATTGCTTTTAGTTCAGTTTTCTTTTTTCTTTGAATTCTGCTCATGGGTGTCTGACTGAAGAGCCTTGCATTTTGGGCCCCTTTCAGGAGAAGTCCTTTCCAGACTGCCATTTGTTCTTTTGGTTGTGAATGCTGGTGACCTTTCTGTGGGTGGAGAATCTGGGTCACCTGGTGTTCTTCCAGGAGGCAGAAAGAAAAACAGGAACTGACCTGTAAATCCATAGCCATTTCTCTACGGTCCTGTTGCAGACACTAACCTACACTGTACTACTTCCCTCCCGGCCTTCGAGCAAGCAGAGCAGAGACTATGACGTGGGAGGCTGTCTCTAAATTTTACCTTGGGTACAGTGTTTTCTCTTATATCCCAGGTCTGCCTTTTGTCTTGGGTAAGAAAACTAGTGGAAATCGTGATGTTCCCATTGCTGATGAGGCAGAAACTCTCCACCTGAGCAATATATTATTTTTCTTGTCAGCTGCCTCCTTGTGCCCTGCTTGCTCCCTGGTCCAGGTCAAGCAAGGGCCACCCACCCCTCTCAGTGGCAACACCCTCAAGTCCCTGTGATCATGGATTACTTACTGTCTAACTTGATATTTCCCTGGGACAAATGGGAGAGAATAAGTAAATAAATGCACGTGTGTATCTGTTCAGTGTTTGGAAGGGAAGTTGGATGTTTTGACCAAAGCACAACCCTTGAAAGGAAAAGGAAAAGGGAGGTAACAATTTCTGAGGACCTCCCCTGATTCCTACAGTTTCACCCAATTTCCCTGTATCATCTGCATGACAAATAGATCTTACTGTGCCCATTTTACAGATGGCACTGAGGCTCAGGAAAGTTGGACAACTTGCCCAGTCACTTGGTTAGTTAATTGGCAAAAACTGGGATTTGAACTCAGGACTGTTAGACTACAAATTGCACATTCTTGCTGCTATAGCCTGTTTTTTGTGTGATGAGCTCTGATGGAAACTGGACTAGACTAGAAAGGATATCCTTCAAAGAAGGAAATCTGCAACAATAGGGCTGGCAATTCGGTAGAAATGGGGACTTTAGGAACTGGATGAGTGAGACCGGGCATGAGCTCCACATCTGAGTGACAGGGAAGGTGTGTCTGACAAGATTGGAAAGGCAGGGCAGGGAACCGCATCCCAGTTACCTACCAGGTGCCTGACACTGCTCGATGTCAGGGTCTCAGCAGTGAGCACACTGGCTTTCCTGTTCTCATGAAGCTTGCATGGTGGAAGATAGAAATAAACAGGAAGCATATGATGTGACAGCAGGCGTACTGCAATGAAGAAAAATAAAGCAGGGTCAGAAAGATAGAGGGTGATGAGGTGTTGTTTTAAAGGTGGGGGTCATTAGAGAAGTCCTCTCTGATGAGGTGACACTTGAATGTGAAGAAGTGACCATATGTTGTCCACTCCAAGCAGGAGGGGCCACAGATAACAAACATGTTGATGAAAGGACCTGATTAAGGAATGTATTTAAAGACCCAGGAGGGAGTATGGTGTGGCCAGGACAGAATGAGCAGGTGAGAAGGTGCTCAGAGCTGCGGTCAGAGAAGGAGTGGTGAGCACCTTGCAGGACTGGTAAGGCTGCATTTATGCCAAGCGAGATGAGAAGCTAGTGGAGGGTTTGGAGCAGAGGGTACATGACATGTCTTGGAGTATGAGACTGTTGACATTCTGGCTGTTCTATTGAGAAGAGACTAGGCAGGGGTCAAGGAAAAAGGGGCCATTGCAGTGTCTTGAGAAAGCGATCAGACAGCCACTGATTGACTCCACAGGTGATTATCTAACACCATCTTTTGTGGGCTGGAGGATGAATGGCCACCCTTCTCTGTGAGGAGGAGTGCTTCACAGAGGAAGTGTGGAGCCTGAGCTGAGGTGTAGAAGAATGAGTAGGAGTTTCCCCAAGACAGGTGCCCGGAAGAGCCACCAGTTTGGAATAACAGTCATTCTGGTGCCTCTGTCCAAAGATGTGCTGGTTTTATATGGGAAGAAATTTGTTCTTTCTGTTGGGGTATGGTGGACTGGTGGTAGTGAGGCAGCCTGTGAAAAGAGATGTGAGTGGTTTTTACTTTAATTAAAAAATCTCCGGTGCTGTTCACCTCCCAACAAAAGGAGGTCTGGCTACCTCTGTCTTCCGGTTGATAGACCTCATCCGGGTTATGAAAAGATAAAGTAAGGAAAAGCTGGCCACCTAATTGTGTTCTTGTGGTATATGTCACACGCTCCCTCTTTGGAGGGAGAAATGTTTGTGACCTCTGACCTACTCCTAGAAGTGCCTGATTTCCCTCTGGAGGCAGAAGGCAAAGTCAGGATCTACAGCATCGAGGACCATGTTCCGCAGAAGAACCAGGAGGCTCTGTGTGGTACAAAACTGGGCCCATGGTATTGGAAGCTAGGCCTTCCACAGGCTGTGGGTGGGGCCCCTCAGCCTCTCCCCTCTGCCCTTTATGGCTCGGTCTTCTGGGTGCTGAGAACTTGTGACATTTCAAGGAAGATTTATTATGGATTTATTGTGAAATGTGTAGAAATGCAAAGTGCTTGATAAATATTTAATGATAAGAACAATTGGGCCGAGAACTTTACAAGGTGCTGGAGAACATTTGTATAAGAGACAAAGTGCTTGGGGTGTAAGTAACAGATGTTGTCCCTGGCTGCTGGGGCATCTGACTCCTCCCGTGCAGGGGCATTTCTTTGCAGGGCCTTCTCTTCTATTTCATGCAATTTACTCCTTACCACACTCTGTTTAGCTTCATCTTGGTGAGAGGTTGGGCCCTCAGAGAAATGACTTTTCTAAGGCTGTAAGCTAATGAGACAGGGAGCTGGGATTCAGCCTTGGGTCTCCCACCTTATATTTGTTGTGTTCCCCGACACTTAACTGAGACCAGGATGGGGGATTTGACACATAGTACCTTTTCTGTCAAGGGGCAGAGGCCTCCTCTCTTTCCACAGGGAAGTTTAAGGTGTTTTAGAAATGAGTCCGTGCTGGAGGGCGTGAGCAGTTCCCGATGGATGTATTTAAACACAGGGCTATTCAGGATAAGTATTCTCTTCTACAAACCAGAAGATAATCCAGAGGAAATAAAGCCCATCACCAGGGGTTTCACTGACTTCTAGCTTGTGCTTCTCTATCTTTAATTTGCATACCAGTCACCTGGGCATCTTGTGAAAATGCAGATTTGAATTGTAGTCGGATGGATCTAGATGTGCATTTCAGACAACCTCTCAGATAACTTTGCTGCTGGTCCCCGGACCACCGGTGGAGTTGCAAGATTCTGGCAATCCCATCACAAGACTAAGAGGTCAGGACTGAGATGTTCTGAGATGTGGCTTTGGAGAGGTCAAGAAAATAAGATGTTTCTTTCTCTCTGTTCCCCCAACCCTTGCTACGCCCTTTTCCCTCCCACTTGCCTCCCCCATCCCACCTTCTTCCCTCCCACTTCCCTCCCCCATCCCTGGCACCAGCTGTTCAGCATGAGCAGCTGGAGTGACATGCGGCAGGAGGTGATGTTCCTGACCAGTGTGAACAGCTCCAGCTCCTCCACCCAGATCTACCAGGCTGTGTCCCGCATTGTGTGTGGCCATCCAGAGGGTGGGGGCCTGAAGATCAAGTCCCTCAACTGGTACGAGGACAACAACTACAAAGCCCTCTTTGGAGGCAATGGCACTGAGGAAGATGCTGGCACCTTTTATGACAATTCTACAAGTGAGTGTCTGTGCAGATGGCAGTCCTGGCCCCAGCCCCCACTTAGTTTAGATTCAATCCTGTGTCCCTCCTTCCTCGTGCTTACCCTTATCCTCTGACCCAGTGCTGGATGTTTAGGAGTCTGTTTGCCCACCAGACGGAGCTCCTAGAGGAGTCTTTTCCTTCTCAGTTGACTGTCCTCACTTCTTTGAATGGGGCCTGGCACATCTCAGGTACATAGTGTGTTTATCAAATGCATGAGAGATTGAAAGCCAACCTCCCCAGTTTCCTGGGGGATGGAGGAAGGGAGTTCCCAGAGAAGTCAAGGGTCTTCTTTTTCTTTCCCCTCCCTTTCACAGGCATGCTTTGTAATAAAAACTTTAAAATAACAGAATAACAGCCATAAGAGCTAACATTTAGGAAATATTTCCTATGTACTGGGCATTCTATTGAAATTATCTCATTTAACCCTTACAGTAACCCTGCAAGGAACATTGTGTAACCCCATGTTTTATAGGCTCAGAGAGGTTAAGTGACTCAGTCAAAGCCACACCATAGCTAATCCACAAGAGCCCATGTTAAGCCCAGATCTGCCTGGACCCGTGCTTTTTTCTGGTAGACCACATGGCCTCTGAAAAAGCTGTTAATGGTGGTGTGTGTGTACCATCAACCTCAGGCATTTGGTCTGCTCTTTGTTTTTGCTTCTTAGCTGCACGGTGGTGTTAAAGAACCTTGTAACTCCATGTCTCTTTCTCGCACTTGGGCAGTTTTGTGATGATGTGTGTTCTGTGCCTGGTGGCAGCATGGAACCAGTGTTACAGTTTTAGACAGTGACATCCTTTTCCTTGAAAACATGATGCAAGTGAGCTTTTCTCCACTTCCAGCCACAGGTGTTTCTTTCAGACACTGAGCGAGGCAGCTTTTTGTGCATTACTGTAACACAAGAACTTTTTATTCTTCTCTGGAGCAAAGCACTCTAGACATCGCCAGTTGCTTTGCAAGCCTAATGGGATGGCATTATAGGCAATTTTTCTGAAATGCCATCCGCTCCACTCCCTCACTTGCAAGTCAACCCAAGGGAACTTCCATTTGCAAAGCAGATAGAAGTGTGAGAAAATCCTTTTTTTTTTTTTCTTTTTAAATTACATCCTCTTTGCAGCATGTAGAGGATACTTGGTACCTAAAAGAACTCAGAATGAAATTAAAAAAAAAAAAATCAAGAATCCTTCTGGATAATCAAGCCCTGCTGTCTATTATAACTTTGGATTTTCCAGTTAGAGGTTTTTATTACATTTATTACATATACTTGTGATGGGACCTATTAAAGGGAAATGTCTTATTTTTGCTTGAAAACTAAAATCTAAATCCAGCTCTCTGTTTTCAATGAAAACAAATTGACAAGGGCTAGCGTAAGAGTATGCATCTAGAGTTATGCAGGTGTGTGCATTGTGAAAACCTGTTTCTAGATCATCTCGGTTGTGAGTTATCCACCATCAGTGTTATAATAGACTCTGATTATTTGTAAGTATTGTCATAGGAGCTCTACAGATAACAACGGTTAATGCTCCCCACATCTCTGCCAAGTACATCATAACTTTATTTTTACAGAGGAGCAAACTGAGGCTCAGGCAAGTGAAGTTATTTGTTACATAGCTATTAAGTGGTGGAGCAGAGATTTGAACCCAGGACTGTCTGGCTAGCTCCAAAGCCCTTGTTCCTATAAGTATATGACCATACATATGCATATCTGCCTTTGTCTTCTCCATAGCCCCTTATTGCAATGATTTGATGAAGAATCTGGAGTCCAGTCCTCTTTCCCGCATCATATGGAAAGCTCTAAAGCCTCTGCTTATTGGGAAGATCCTATATACACCTGACACTCCAGCCACAAGGCAGGTGATGGCTGAGGTAAGCTGCCCAGGCCCAGAAGTCCCTCTCCAGAATCCTCCTAGAATTTATGGGCAAAAAAGTGAAGGTGGCTTCAAATGGATTATATCGAGGAAACTCGGGGCTATTCTGGGGTTTCCAAAGAGTGAGAACCCCAAGTGTGACCCAGGCCAGAGCTGACTATGGAGGGCCAGCTCTCCAACCTTGGGTATTTGAATCATAGCTGCAGGCAGATTCTTCTTGGGTGTGGGAAAGACTGGAAATAGTGATGGAGCATCTTGTCAGAGGGCAGCTGCGTATCTCATGGTTCTGCCTCTCCTTTTCTGTTGCCCCTACTTGCTACGTGGCTCCAGGTGAATAAGACCTTTCAGGAACTGGCTGTGTTTCATGATTTGGAAGGCATGTGGGAAGAGCTCAGCCCTAAGATCTGGGCCTTCATGGAGAGTAACCCAGAAATGGACCTTGTTCGGGTGAGTATCCCTCTGGTTCCTGTGTGCCTGCTTGATGCTAGAGAGGTGAGTTTCTGGTCACTTTCCTAGAGGTGACTGAGATGAGAATTCTTATTTTTAACCAGTATAGAGGTATTAAGCATAGCCCAAGCTGCAGGTGATGATGCACAGATAACACTGTCGTATGCATATCAGCATCAATGTGCCCGGTGGTCAAAAATCAGTTTTCCAAGAAGCTGAGCGAGGGTTGGTATTGGTGATTGTAGGACCTTGAGTTTTTCATTTCTTCTAAAGCTAACCATGGCATCTTACTTAGCTTTCCTATATCTTGGTGTAGGTCTTGACAGAGGTGTGGGGGCAAAGCCTGGTCTGACCTCTAGACTGGGCTGAGATGCTCGCTCCCAAGGTGTTGTGTGAGTGCAGAACAGGGTTAAGGTGTGGAGGGGAATTGCACTTAGTGCTTCCGAGCCACTTGAAAGGGATAAGTACTCTAGAGACAATTGGATTCAAAAGCAGAGGAGTCTGAGCAAGAGCAGAATGTTTCCTTTGTTTGAGCCTGAGTGCCGCTTAATCACATCATCCCTGTCTTGGGCTGAGTCAGAGAATCATTAGACTATTTCCTATCTCCACCATGAGGGAGGCCTCTTTTTTTTTGTTTCTACTGCCATTAAGAAGCAGGAATGGATTTTACCAGGTTTCTTATCTTGACACCTCATTGATCAGAGGGGCAGCTGAGTTTTAGAGGTGGTACCTACCTGAAAGGTACTCTCCCTTGATGCCCTGGGTGGGGGGACAATACCCAGGCTGCCTTCCAGCGATGGGAAAGCTGGAGTCATCTTTGTTGCTCTAGTGTTGTTACATATTCAGAATTCTTAAATTGGGGCCTTTAAAAACTAAGGGACCGGGACGCCTGGGTGGCTCAGTCGGTTAAGCATCCGACTTCAGCTCAAGTCATGATCTCACAATCCATGAGTTTGAGCCCCGCGTTGGGCTCTGTGCTGACAGCTGGGAGCCTGGAGCCTGCTTCAGATTCTGTGTCTCCCTTTCTCTGACCCTCCCCCATTCATGTTCTCTCTCTGTCTCAAAAATAAATAAACATTTAAAAAAAAAAAAAAAAACTAAGGGACTTGGGTGAGAAAAAAAAAGAATAATTTGTATGGATCTATGGATTATTGCTGACTCACAGTAACAACTCCTGCTCTTCAAGGATGGATCTCTGTTGGGCTCCAGTCTCTGCTGTAAAAGGGATTACATGATCCAGCCACTCACAGCACCATAGACATAGATGTGGTCTCTCACCTCTTCTTCCTGGTCCTGTCCTTTGAATCCACATTTTTATTTGTTGGATGTCTTTTCTTCTGCGTCTCAGAAGATTATGAGGGGCCCTGTTGAAGGGACTCCATGAGTTTTAGTCTGTGGGCAGATGGATGCTTCCCCACTCGATTGATGGATTGATTTAAACGTTTTTTTTTTTTTTTTAAGATTTTATTTTATTTTTTTAAGTAATCTCTATGCATAGTGTGGAGCTTGAACTCACCACCCAATGATGAAGAATCATGTGTTCTACTGACTGAGCCAGCCTGGCATCCCTGATTTTAAAAGTTTTTCATATAAGTATAATATATATTATTAGATGGAGAGTTTGGCATGGATGTTTCAGCAACTCACAGACTCCCAGTTGTGAGAAGACAAAATACTTGTAAACATGGCCATGGCATTCGTCAGGGGTTCTGCTGGGAGAACACAGGATGTACAATAGGAAATGTAGGAACTGTGGATGGGGAGAAGGTCGTGGCGTGTGAATTGGAAGACCTTGTGTGTAAATCCAAGAACTTTTACTTTAAGCTCTGAGGGACTGTGGACAGGTTTTAAGCAGGAGAGACGTAGATACATTAATCTGATGTGATAGGTGGATTGAAGTGTGGAAAGGTGGAAGGCAGAGACCAGAGTGGAGACCATCTAAGTGGGTGGCCAAGGCATGAGCAGGAGGTGAAGCCTGATAGCTGCTTGATTGTGGAGGGGGAAAGATTTCTAGCTGGTGGATGGTGGGTATGTCCAATATACCACTGGGTACTGAGGCCCGGAGTGTAGAGAGGTGGTTAAGCCGCCAACTGAGGGACTCCTCAGCCTGTGGGTGGAAGTTGAAGGAGCCTCCTCATCTCCTTTCTTCTCTCTCTTAAGGAGTGTGTGTCTGACTCCACAAACTTGGGCTGCTCAGTCCTCTGTACCCTCCTCATGTCTGGTATGTGAGGTGGTGCCTGAGGCTTCTGCTTCTTTTGGAGTAGCTCTTGTCTGTCTGTTTTCAGCTTTATTGAAGGATAATTGACAAATAAAAATCATATATATTTAGGCTCTACAGTGTGTTTTGATATAGTAGATGTTGCAAAATGATCCTCACAATCAAGCTAATTAATGTATCCTCACCTCACAAAGTAACCACATAGCACATTTCATATACAGTACAGTGTTGTTAACCGCCGTCATCCTGCTGTGCACCAGATCTCCAGAACTTACTCATATTGCATAACTGAAACTTTGTACCCTTTGACCTACCCATTTCCTTCTAAGTGTCTTGTCTTCTCAGAACTGGGAGTCTGTGAGTTGCTGAAACATCCATGCCAAACTCTCCATCTAATAATATATATTATACTTACATTAAAAACTTTTTTTTTTAATGTTTTTATTTATTTTTGAGACAGAGAGAGACCGAGCATGAGCAGGGGAGGGGCAGAGAGAGAGGGAGACACAGAATCGGAAGCAGGCTCCAGGCTCTGAGCCGTCAGCCCAGAGCCCGACGCGGGGCTCGAACTCACGGACCGTGAGATCATGACCTGAGCTGAAGTCAGACGCTTAACTGACTGAGCCACCCAGGCGCCCCCATTAAAAACTTTTTAAATCAGCCCCTGGCAACCACCATTCTACTTTGTGGTAGCTCTTATCTTTCCACTGTTTCCAGCTCTGTCTACATGCACTGTATCACCTCCCATGCCTCCCCCTCCCCGACCCCAGATCTGGAGGCAGGCACTTCTGTTTTGAGTCATAGACGCACTGACACTAAATTGTTCTCCTTTCTGAGCTGCTCTTTGCCTCCTTCATCTCAAGGCCCTGCTTCCTCCCTGGCTACCGCCCCTAAGGGTGATCTTTGGTTTCTGGGTCCTCTCAAATACCCTAGAATGGCCATGTGATCAGTGCTCTCACTGGGCATATCTTTCTGGTCTTGCCTCCTGAACCATGTGCTCAGAAGCCACACAGGGCAGGGCAGGCCTCACCCCAAATGCCATGTGTCTTTATTCTGCTCTTACTTGTTCAAGTCTCCGAATAAAGTCATGCAGAATTTGTAATGCATACCCCTGTGAACTGTGAGGTAAAAACCTGTATCTATTATGTTAACAAAAATACTTACATATCTTACTGATGACAGTATAAATTTTAATTCCCTATAGGAAAGCAATTTGGAATGAAAACTGGAAGAACCATAAAAAAAGTACAGGATAGCACTCCATTCCATACACCCTCAGGGATGTATCCTGTGGAAATAATTTTAAAGAAAGAAGTCACTGTATGAGAGGAAGTGTTATTGCTATAATAATTGTTATTGTGAGAAATTAGAAATAGGCTAAATTCTTAGCAGTATGGGAATAGTTAATGAAATTATAGGATATATACTCCATAAAACCGTTAAGTTCCCATTAAAATAATAAATATGAAGCCACATGGGGGGAAAACTTAAACTGTTAGTGAAAGTAAGAGTGACTTAAAAAGTAGCAGTGTTTGGCTCCTTAGAGATTCCATTTCAGTGGATCCAGAGTTTCATCTTCCCTCACAAAGCTGTGACAGTAGTTGTACCCACTTCTCCTTTTCCGTGAGCTGAGTTTGGAGCTGACTCATTTTTCTGGATGCACTGTGCAGGCTTCTGCCCCAGCCCTCTGGATCTACTGGTTGAACACCAGATTGGTTTGTCTTTCTCTTCCGTGTTGACCCACATGGGAAACCAACCAGCTAGGGAACGAGAAATGGAAGACAGGTCTCTTTTGCATCACCACCCACGCATCCAACAATTTTACTTGGTTCTACAGTGGCAGCCTCCCCCCAGACTAAACAGCACAAGTGCATTTGTCTTATTCAGTCTAGAGATAAGGTCATTATGAAGAGTCATCAGCTTGAGTCTCAAAAGAAGACGATGATATAGTGCAGGGGAAGATTTGGTAGAATCAGAGTCCATGTTTCATACCATGGCTTTGCTACCAAAGTAGTTGTGTGAACTTAGGTTAGGGACTTGAACTTCTGAACTTGTTTTCCCATCTGTAAAAATGGGAACTTTTAGACAGATCTTCCTCATGGAGTTGTGTGAGGTAAAGCTTATAAATCTAATATAAAAAATGTACAGAGTAAGTATGATCATTGTTGTTACGGTAGTTGATCTGTTAGGCTAGGCTGGAAACATATGGACACTAGATCCGGACTAGTCTGACTCTGAGTCTCACTTCCATGCCTGTTAGCATTGTGACTCAGCCTTGGTTAAAATCATACTTTCCCCCCACCCCCCTAACCTCCATATTCTCACCTGTAACATGGGAACACTATTTCTACCTTACAGTTTTCTATGAAGATAAAAAAAAAAAAAAAGACAACATATGTGAAAAGGTTAGGTTTTGTAAATCCTATAAGACTTAGTATCTAGATTTAGTTGGTGTTTATTGCTTGTACTTTCTCATTGGAACGACAGACACTGTTGGACAGCAGAAGCAATGACCACTTTTGGGAACAGCAATTAGATGGCTTAGATTGGACCGCTAAAGACATCCTGGCATTTTTGGCCAAGCACCCAGAGGATGTCCAGTCTGCCAATGGCTCTGTATACACCTGGAGAGAAGCCTTCAATGAGACCAACCAGGCAATTCAGACCATCTCTCGTTTCATGGAGGTGAGGATATGATCCATGGATCATTTGGAAAAGTCTTTGGCTTCTTTCTCTGAGATGGTCCAATGAGGTTTGGATTGGAAGAAAGTTGAGAAATAATGTCTAGTCTTATTTCCAGTAGTATCCCTCAAACCTAATACAGGGCTCGGTGTACAAAAGGCACTCAATAAAAGTTGAATGACTGAACGTGTGAACAAAATAGACCTAACTCTAGCTTTATTCTGTCTCCCTCAAGAGTGTTTTTGTCCATCGTCTTGTAGGTTTTCCGGAGCTTTTGTAGCTCAAAATCTGATGACAAGAAAACATGCCCTTAAAAAGGCATTATTTATTAAATTTATCTAAAATCTAATAGGATAGATTACATTTTAAAAATCTAGTTTTAAAAATTATGTGACTTAATAGGGACAAATAAGGTGTTTTTTGTGAGCGTGTGGCTTTTTGTTTTTGTTTTGTGTTTTGTGTTTTTGTTTTTGTTTTGTTTTGGTCTGTTTACTTGGTTAGTTAACGATTCAGAATTGCCAAGAAGACCAAGGAAAATGAGGTATGATCATTGTTTCAACCTCTTTCCCTCCACAAAAATCAATATAAGTAACTTATCTCTAAGTACTTCCAGCATTACTCTTAAATTGCAGCTAAAAAACAAAAGACTCCTTTCTCAATTGAATATTAGAAAATGACTTTGGAGAGGATGAGCACATGGGGATAAAAATGGCTTGCAGTCAGCGTGTCCCTCTTAGGACAGAATCTGCCTTGGCCACAGTGTATCATCCTGGGCACCAGGGCTCTTATGAAGGCTGTTCCTCTTCCATCAGTGTGTCAACCTGAACAAGCTCGAACCGATAGCAACAGAGGTCCGGCTCATCAACAAGTCCATGGAGCTGCTGGATGAGAGGAAGTTCTGGGCTGGGATTGTGTTCACCGGAATCACTCCTGGCAGTGTTGAGCTGCCCCATCATGTCAAGTACAAGATCCGAATGGACATCGACAATGTGGAGAGGACAAATAAAATCAAAGATGGGTGAGTTCAGTCCTGTCACACCAGCCAGTTTTGGGGATGACAAGAGCAGTTATTATGACTAGAGGCACTTCAGTTTAACTAATAACTTGGTAGAAATTCCCCCCAAAAAACCCTCAAATTGGTGGCATGATTTTGGTGAAAGTGGCACATTCATTGCTAGAGACTGTTATTTCAAAGGTCATAAAATACCATCTTTTGATTCAGCATTCCCACTCAAGAGAATTAATCCCACGGCATTACATCAAGAGGAAAAAAAAAAAGGCTTTAGGTTCCCTGCACTAGCATGATCCATTTTTACAAAAAAGGGCAAATAACTGAGGGTTGATGGGGGTGGGAGGGAGGGGAAGGTAGGTGATGGTCATTGAAGAGGGCATCTTTTGGGATGAGCACTGGGTGTTGTATGGAAACTAATTTGACAATAACTTTCATATAATAAAAAAAAAAAGGTCAAATAACCAGTATAAAAGGGAATGACTAAGCAAAATTTGGTATGTCCACTTAATGCAGTGTCAGGTAGCAAACGAAGGGGGAGAAAACCAAACCAACAGGTGGTATGCCCACTCTGATTATATGTGTTTCAGCATAAGTGCACATGATCGCTAAGACCAGAAAATAAGATGCAAAAATGAAAATAGTGGCTTTGTAATGGTGGCAGGATTGTGAGTGATTGGTTTTTAAAATTTTTTATAATTAATTAATTTATTTTAAAATGGTTATTTATTTTGAGAGTGTGGGTGGGGGAGGGGCAGAGAAGGGGAGAGAGAGAATCCCAAGTAGGCTCCATGCTGTCAGCACAGAGCTGGACACAGGGATCGAGCTCATGAACCCTGAGATCATGACCTGAGCCAAAATCAAGAGTTGTACACTTAATTGACTCAGCCACCCAGGGGCCCCTGGCTTCTTTTGGTGTTATGGTTCTAATGAATATTTGAGCACCTGTGGTTTGGTTTTAGGTACTGGGACCCGGGTCCTCGGGCTGACCCCTTTGAGGATATGCGGTACGTCTGGGGGGGCTTTGCCTACTTGCAAGATGTGGTGGAACAGGCAATCATCAGGGTGCTGACTGGCACTGAGAAGAAAACTGGTGTTTATGTGCAGCAGATGCCCTACCCCTGTTATGTCGATGACATGTAAGTTACCATCTTCTTGTAACTGGTTAACTCAATCCCTAGAGAGAGTATATATGCAACATACATACACATATACACAAGCATGTGCATACATACCAAAGGAGATAGGATGCTTTGATTTTATTTGTTTTACATGCGTGCTGATTTGGTCAAGAAAATCTTTTTTGAAATTCAGTGAAGATTTTAGGAAATAAGATGCCAGATGGAGGTAGTTGACTGTTCCAGCCATATCACTGACATGAATATGCACATACTGGTAATCTCCCCCCCCCCCACCTTTTTTTTAATGTTTGTTTATTTTGAGAGAGAGGAGGGGCAGAGAGGAAGGGAGAGAGAGAATCTCAAGCAGGCTCCATGCTGTCAGCACAGAGCCGGGCACAGGGCTCCATCTCACAAACCCGTGAGATCATGACCTGAACTGAAATCCAGAGTCAGACGCCTCACTGACTGAGCCACCCAGGTGCCCCTCCTTCCTTTTTTATCCATAGTTACCAGTACTTACATATATATTTTTTTATATTAAATTTTTTTTTTTTATTTTTGAGAGAGAGACAGAGTATAAGTGGGGGAGGGGCAGAGAGAGGGGGAGACACAGAATCTGAAGCAGGCTCCAGGCTCCGAGCTGTCAGGTCAGAGCCTGATGCAGAGCTCGAACCCATGAACCATGAGGTCATGACCTGAGCCGAAGTCAGATGCTTAACCAACTGAGCCACCCGGGTGCCCCCAGCACTTACATTTTTTTTTACAACCTTCCCGTTTTGGTTAAAGTTTGCTCAAAGAGCAAATTTCAAGTGTTGTGACAAACACATGCAGGCACATGCACACAGATACACATTCCCCAAACACAGAAACCGTGATCTAGACCCGTAAAGAGTGACTGCATATAAATTTGTCCACTCCCTCTTTATAAGTGGTGAATCACATTTTGAAACAATCCAAATAAGACTGAACAAGGCCTTTTTTATCTTAGACTTTAGGTAATCTTTTGGTACTTAGTCACTAAGCTGCCAAGACCTCGTGGGAACCGTGCGTTTGGATCTAATGATTTCTTGTAAGAAAGAACAGGCAGAGGTGTAGTTATTGCAGGCATCTGAGATATGTAATGTTTCTTCCAAGTTCTGGAAATTCTCTTATTCTCTGGTGTAACTGTGTAGAGATCAGAGTGCTGAAGGAGTGGGGAGCCTCTTACGTTTGCTGTCTGCTTTGCATTGAGCAACGATTTCCTCATGTGGCTCCCTCTAGCTTTTTCCAAGTCATCCTGAATTATCTTGTATTTTACCTTCAGAAAGATTAGCCAGAGTTTTCCAAAGACCCCCCCCACCCCCACACACTGCCCAACCCCTCATCTAAGATTTACTCTAGGAAGGATGTCTTAAGATGAGGACAGGATGGGAGCTTAATGCATTAAGGGCATTTGCCTGTTGTCACATAGCAGATAAGTGCATAAATAGTAAAGCTGGGACTTGAGCCTGGAGTTCCAGGGTCCAAAGTCTGTGTCCCTTTTACGTCACAGTACCGCATTTCCTATTCTAGTTTGGAATTTGAAATATTACTGACAAGAGCTGCCTGGAGTCTGTTTCTACATTATCTGTGATCAAAGTTGTACAAGTCAAAAGCGAGATGACCTTGGAGATACGGAACTTTTGTGAGAGAAGGAGTTGGTTTTTTGTTTCTTCAGTACTTTAAAATAACCTGCATCTCGTAGTTACTTCGTGGCTAAAGCAGACCCCAAAGAAACTCCACTTGGCGGCACTCCGTTGGTTTGTCAGTATATTGAGCTCCTCATGAAGCTTTGATAACCCGTACGTTTCACAGTCTGGAGGGTCTGCCCCTTGTGGGCTCCCTCTCGGGGCTTCCTCCCACACGCAGGCTTGGGGACGCTGGCCTCTGAGCCTGATTCTCACTCCCCGTAATTCTCCTCCTCCCTTCCGTGGGGCCTCTAGCTTCCTGCGGGTGATGAGCCGGTCGATGCCTCTGTTCATGACGCTGGCCTGGATCTACTCCGTGGCTGTGATCATCAAGGGCATCGTGTATGAGAAGGAGGCGCGGCTGAAGGAGACCATGCGCATCATGGGCCTGGACAATGGCATCCTCTGGTTCAGCTGGTTCATCAGCAGCCTCATTCCTCTGCTCGTGAGCGCCGGCCTGCTGGTGGTCATCCTAAAAGTAAGGCTGCCACACCAGCCCCCTGCTGCCAGGGAGCTCCTGCACAGCCAACATCCGCTGTGTGAGGAGAAAAGCCAAGAGTATTTGGGAGGGAAGGGGTCATACGTGTCCATCTTTAGAAATTTCCTCGTTCTATGTTCGGGAAGAGTGAGGCCCAAAAAGGGGCAATGACTTGCCCAGGGGTCAGCGCAGCTGGCTAGTGGCTGAGCAGGGCTAGAACCCAGGGATCTTGCTTCCCAGGTAGGTACACACTTACTGTGCCATGACATCTCCTTGGCAGTGGTTCCTGGCAGCATCTGAGAGCTGTGCATTTCCTTAGGCGTATTGGGTAGTGATTCTGCCAGAATTTTTAAAAACCATAATCTGAGAGATGCATGTTATTGCAGCTTAGGTTTTTCTGGAAACAGAGGCTGAGAGTTTGGTGAATGGGTATTTGTTAGGGATCAACATCTATGGGACGGATGGGGAGTATGCAAGATTGAACAGAGAGAGGAGGCATGAAATGCAGTGCAGGACCAGCTCCATGGGCACTCTGGAGCATACACAGCTTGCTGGAATTGTTTCTTTTTTTTTTTTTAATTTTTTTTTTCTTCAACGTTTTTATTTATTTTTGGGACAGAGAGAGACAGAGCATGAACGGGGGAGGGGCAGAGAGAGAGGGAGACACAGAATCGGAAACAGGCTCCAGGCTCCGAGCCATCAGCCCAGAGCCTGAGGCGGGGCTCGAACTCACAGACCGCGAGATTGTGACCTGGCTGAAGCCGGACGCTTAACCGACTGCGCCACCCAGGCGCCCCTGGAATTGTTTCTTATTGAGCTGAAATACCCAGCCCCAAGGTCTCCCTCCTGACACCCCACACCCCATACCCAGGCCCCTCAATCAATCATTGGAATGATGTGCCCCAGGGCCAGGCAGCTTTCTGTGGCTGTGACAGACCCAGAGGAGTTGACACCTAGTTGACCGCTGTCTGCTGTGACTGCCAGGCAACATGCTCCCCCTCCAAAGGGACTCTGGGCAGCGGTATTCTGTGCCCACCCCATATATTAATAGGTTTGTATACTCATTTTTTTTTCCTTACAACCATTTGTTTTAAGGATGCATCATGTAAAAATAAATGTTTTCAAAGTAAGGGGAGTGCAAAGGGATAGGAACTAACATTTAGTTGAATATTAGCTACTGTTAGTTACAAATGAGCACTTAGTGATTGCTAAGCACTGTTGAGAGCACATCACCTGTGCTTTCTTATTATACCTTCACTAACACATTTAACCTGTAAGCAGATGAGGCCAAGGAAAGTTAAGGGCTTCACCGAGGTCACCCAACAGTAGGACAGAGCGGTGCTTTCTAAAATCAACCTCCTCTCATCATCTGATATCTGACTGCAAGGGTGGAGCTCCATGGTGGAGGCAGTGGTCCTGTGGCTGGTGGGTAAGAACTGCTCTGGGACCACATGCTGGCTGGTCCTGCTCAGATACACCCAGATGAACTGGGCAGAGAGAGACTTGAAAGGTCCGGTCCACAAGATTTGGATGATTGTGGGAATGCAGAACCCATGGCAGGTTATCAAGGGGGAATAGTAAGATTTCCTGGCCATTTTCCATGGCTTTTGGAGGGGGAAGTCCTAGAATGCTGTCTCCCACAACTCTTTCTTTGTGCTGAGGGAGAGTCCTAGTCCTTATAAGAGGAGAAACCAGGTAGTGGTATTTCTTGGAGAAACAAAGAACAAAATTGTCCGTTGGGATGGGTCTGACTGAATCTCAGCCCTGGACTCCTCTATTCCTGCCTCTGCTGTGTGGTCTTGGGCTAGTCACCATCCTGCTATTTCAGCCTCAGTTTCCTCATCAGAACAATGGGCAGTGCTGTTCCCCTATGTTATCTCTGAGATGTGTGAGTAAGCCCTGGCTTCTTCCCATAGATGGCGCAAGGATGTGCTTGCTTGTTGGGGCAGCACAGTTTATAGGTCTCTTCTTTCCCAGTTAGGAAACCTGCTGCCCTACAGCGACCCCAGCGTGGTGTTTGTCTTTCTGTCGGTGTTTGCTGTGGTGACCATCCTGCAGTGCTTCCTGATCAGCACACTCTTCTCCAGAGCCAACCTGGCGGCGGCCTGCGGGGGCATCATCTACTTCATGCTCTACCTGCCCTACGTCCTATGCGTGGCGTGGCAAGACTATGTGGGGTTCACGCTCAAGATCTTCGTGGTGAGCAACTACCCTTGGGCAGGAGCTGCAGGCACAGCCGCAGGGTGTTTGCAGTCCAAGGCTGAGAACAGGAGAGGAGTGTGTGTGTATCTGGGGGTGGGGGTCGGTGGGCATGGGGTGTAAGATTGCTGAGCCTTCGGGGCATCTTTGGAAGCATAAAATTCTAAAAGTTTTACGCTCCATCATGCATGCATTTCTGAAATGTGTGTGCATAATGAGCAGTTAAAAATAGAATCCTTTTATATGCTGTTAGTGAGCCCACTACCCTCAAGGGATCTGTAGGTGAATACTTCCATATCTTGTAATTGATCCATTTTGCAAATTCAAATTTCTCTGGGTGGAATTTACATTAGAAATAATAGAAAATGAGACACAAGGAGATGGATAAGTGACTTTTGCCTCCTTCTCACAGAGCCTGCTGTCTCCTGTGGCTTTTGGGTTTGGCTGTGAATACTTCGCCCTTTTTGAGGAGCAGGGCATTGGGGTGCAGTGGGACAACCTGTTTGAGAGCCCCATGGAGGAAGATGGCTTCAACCTCACCACGTCAGTCTCCATGATGCTGTTCGACACCTTTATCTATGGAGTGATGACGTGGTACATCGAGGCTGTCTTTCCAGGTACATGGGGCTTCCACACTGCTTTAGCCATCTGCTAGGGAAATGTAATTTCTAGCTGAAGAGCTCCCCTTGTTTGTGCTGGAATTTCTACAGAGCTCAGTGCTCCCTGGAAAGTGGCTAGGGCTTTAGACCCAAGGCAAGCCATCCAAGGAGAAGCAGCTGATGCTGAAAGTATAACTCTTGCTACTGACATAGCTCTCATTTCTCAAGCACTGTGTGCCAGGTGCTGTGCAAAATGTTAGGTATACTTTGGAATTTACTCTCACAAACCTCTTTTGCAAATGAGGGAACTGTGAATCAAAAAAGTACCTTGCCTGGCGACACACAGCTGGTAAGTGTTGGTCCTTGAGGACAAATCTGGTTGGGTAACACTGGATCAGCTGATCCAGAAGATTCCTCCTTCTAGTGCTGGCCCAGTTCTCTAATTCTGTGTCCCCAGAATTCCCACCAGGAGACGTTCTTGTTGCCTGAGTACTGCTTGTGAATAGTAAGAGATGTTGGCTCTAAGCCCTTACCTGTGATTCAATCAAATGAGCATTCATAAAAATTCATTTTCATACTTCCCTGAATAAATCTCCTTGACCAAGACCTGCCTTGGATACATTTTTATATAGATCAAATTCTGAGAGAGTGAGGTTTAACATTTTCTGGTTCACCTGATTTTCCTCTAAGGGAGTGTATATGAAATGTTTATGACCTGTACCTGGGCTTCCGGCATGGAAGATGCAATTTTGTATCATACAGATCTGGATTCAGAGTCTGAGTTCTTAACTTACTGGCTGAGTGACCTTGGGTAGGCTACTTATCCCTCAGTATCCACATCTGTAAAATGGGGTTGATAACCTATCTCATGGGGTTGTTTGAGGATTCAGAGAGGTGTAGAATGTATGTTACATATAGTAGGTCTCAGCAAATATTTGCTCCCCGTACTGCCACCTCCATCCCAGTCTGTCCCATCTCCAGAAGCTGTGTCAAGGAGGGAGTAGTTCTGGCTGTGATACCTTGGGAATGCTAGCATGTTGCCAAGCATGTCTTACATCTTGTTTTTTATCTTTGCTTTCAGGCCAGTATGGAATACCCAGGCCCTGGTATTTTCCTTGCACCAAATCCTACTGGTTCGGTGAGGAAAGCGATGAGAAGAGCCACCCTGGTTCCAGCCAGAAGGGAATATCAGAAAGTAAGTGCTGCTGACCTGCCTGAGCACCACCCCCACCACCACTCCACCCCCGCGCTGTCAGGGGCAAAGGATGGCTTTTGCCCCTTAGAAAATGTAAAACCACTCTAGGGGTAGAGAAATCACATGCAGTGCATCTTTCCAAATTCTCCCATGCCAGTTGTGTCCAGTGCTGTTGTTGACTTATTGGGGAGTCGCTATCTGGTTCCCTGAGGGACATTGCCTTTGTTTTCTTGGCTTCTAGGAAAGAGGCCCTTGATCTCTATACTTCCACACATATACCTTCCTCCAACACACACTCTTCATGATAAATTAATAGCTAAGAAGAAGAGGTAAAGACAGCTGTCATTGTGGAACCATAACCTCACTGCCTGCCTTGTCATAGTGATAGATATATGAACCTGTGTAGGCTGACACCAAGTGGCTGCCAGAGCTCAGTCTGTGCTTCTTGATATTCTCACCCCTCATTACCCAGAGCCCTAATCCTCTCCTGGCTCCTGACGGTAGGTGGAGGTGCCCATAGTTTAGCAAAAACTCTGCCTTCTGGGCTGTTGGCTCAGGTTCTTGGAGAGAAAATATCTTTGTGTTCAGTGTGGCTTCCTAAGTAGTTAGTCCCTTTTCTGCTGATCTCTTCTTTGCCTTCCCCTAGTTGCCAGTGGAAAAGTCTGACGTTCCTTAGCAAGCACACTAGACAACTTACAACCCACCTTGCCCAGTGTCCCAGCCTCTTCTGCTGTTCCTCCTCTTCTTGCCCAACCTCCTGTCTACACCTAATTCTGAATCAATCACCTAGAACTGCTCACAGTCGCCAGGACATGTCATGCTCTCCCACATCGCTGTGCCTTTGTATGTGCTGTGTCCTCTCATGGATGATCCCTTTCTTTAACTTGCCTGCCCTCTAAATTACTACTCCTTCCTCAAGATCTAGTTTCATACCCCTTCCCCTGTGCAGTTTTTCTAGAGTCCTAGGTGGTCAGTCACTTCCTCTTCTGAGATCGCATGACTCTGAAAAACAAACAAAAAGCCTTTTTATTTAAAATAATTACAGACTCATGGAAGTTGCAAAAAACAGAATGGGGGTGGGAGACAGTTCCCTTGTGCCTTTCATTCAGTTTCCCCCAGTGGTAACACCTTGCATAACTATAGCACAGTATCAGAACCAGGAAACTGACATTGGTACAACTCCTAGATCTTCTTCAGATTGGACCAGTTTTACATGGACTCATTCGTGTGTGTATTTAGTTCTGTGCACTTTGTCACATGCAGATCCATGTAACCACTAGCTCTGTCAAGATGCAGAACTGTTCTGTGAACGCAGACCCCCGTCATTCTGCCTTTTGAAAGTCGTAGTCACCTCCACCTCCCTTCCTCCCCGGTCCCTGACACCTGCCGGCCACTAATCTGTTCTTCACTTGTACATTTTATTATTTCTAGAATGTGATCTAAATGGAACCATATAGTATGTAACATTTTGAGATTGACTCTTTGTCACTCAGCATAATTCCCCTGAGATCCATCCAAGTTGTGATGTGTATCAGTAGTTTGTTCCTTTTTATTGCTGTGAAGTGTTGCCCGGTCTGGCTATTGCTCAGTTCCATGGCATTTTTCGATGTGTTTTTTAAACAATTTTTAGCCTTCTATATTTTAGTTTTTTAAGTTTATTTTGTGAGAGGTGCACTGTGTATGAGCAGGGGGAGGGACAGAGAGAGAGAGAGAGAGAGAGAGAGAGAGAGAGAGAATCCCAAGCAGGCTCCGTACTGATGTGGGAGCTTGATGCAGGGCTTAATCCATGAACCGTGAGATCATCGTCTGAGTGGAAGTGAAGACTTGGATAGTTAACCAACTGAGCTACCCAGGCACCCCAGCCTCATATATTTTAAATGCTTGTCAAATCTTTTTCTCCCAATAGACTGTGAATTCTCCTTTATCAGTGAATTCCTATCACCAACACTACTGCCCAAATAGACCCTAAATAAATGTTAGTTCCCTGCTTGCCTGAGAAACCAGAACTATCCAAGGACAGTTCTGAAAGACAGGCACATCCCCTCTGTCTTTGTGCTCCACTTGTCGGTATTTTCTGTGAGTTCATTCCCGTCTTCTGCATTCTGACAGTTTGCATGGAGGAGGAACCCACACACCTGAAGCTGGGCGTGTCCATTCAGAACTTGATGAAGGTTTACCGAGATGGCATGAAGGTGGCTGTTGATGGCCTGGCCTTGAATTTCTATGAGGGCCAGATTACCTCCTTCCTGGGCCACAATGGAGCTGGGAAGACCACCACCATGTAAGAAGAGGGTGCGGCTCTCAGAATCAGCCACAGGAAGGTTCTGTAGTGCAGTTAGAAATCCATACGTAAGGACGTTGCACTGGTCACTGGGGCAGAGGTAGAGCACATGAGGAGCTGATGAATGGCTCATATTACTTAATCACAAGAGTGAGTTCCCGGTGCTGATTTTTGCTAGATGTTCTTTCTTAAGAGTAAAACTGCCTGGGAGCCTCTTGATGACCTTTCCCATTGAGTTCTCAGAATTCTGCACTGTTGCTGGAACATGAGGTTGTGACAGCTCTCAGAAAGATTCTCTTGAACCAGTTTGGTTAGAACTCTGAAGCAGGAATGTGGGAAGAAAGATTTGATATGTTGGAGAGAAGTAGTGATTTCCAGGAGCTCTGTAGCTAAGGAGGTATGGCCAGACAGCTGGCTGTATGACTGCCCTCCCTGGGACCCATAGGGACCTATAAAGACCTTACAGTGGGCAGCCTCAGAAGGGAGCTCGGGCCATAAACACCAGAGTTAGCCTCAGTGACTTTCAGTGTGGTCCCTCAACCATTGCTAAGGGTATGTCTTTGGGGATAATGACCTTTTCCTATATGTCGTCGTAGTCTTTTTTTTTTTTTCTTTCTTTTTTTATTAATGCAAAATCAATATATGAACATGGCAGATTATATTTATTTATTTTCATATTTTTAGTTTTTTTAATGTTTATTTTTGAGAGAGAGAGAGAGCACAAGCAGGGGAGAGAGAGAGAAAGGGGGAGACATAGAATCCAAAGCAAACTCTAGGCTCTAAGCTGACAGTACAGAGCCCAATGCAGGGCTCAAACTCATGAGCTGTGAGATCATGACCTGAGCTTAAGTCAGACACTTAACCGACTGAGCCGCCCAGGCTCAGATAATTTTTAAAAGGCATGCAAAACTCATACTGCCTAACACAAAAATGATTTTTATCTTTGAATAGCTTGTTCTGGTTTGTCCATTTCTCATGGATGTGATTTTAGACTTACAAAATATTTGTTTCAAACTGTACTTCCTTTTTCAAAAAATTTTTAAAGGTTATTATATTGAGAGGGGAAGCATGAGTGTGTGCACAAGCAGGGGAGGGGCAGAGGGAAGGAGAGACAGAATCCCAAGCAGGCTCCACACCGTCAGCACAGAGCCCAATGTGGGGCTTGAACTCACGAACTGTGAGATCATGTCCTGAGCTGAGATCTAGAGTTGGACGCTTAACTGACCGTGCCACCTGGGCACCCCTCAAATTGTACTTTCCATTGCAAATTGGAATCTTCATTGAAAAACACTTCTCTAGATAGTGCTGTTTCCAACACATAGGCTCACTCCTAGTTATTCACTAAAGCAAAGACTTCTTTGCTTCGTGCAGGGCAGCTAGGGTCTGTTAGGAAGGAATGGGGGTGTGGGACGGTTGCTACCTCTGCCGTAGCTGTCCTGACTCTGCAGCCTGGCCTGGAGCATTTCGGAGGAGAGGGGTTAACACTGACTTTTGCACTTGGAAATTTGTGTCCTCAGGTCAATCCTGACGGGGTTGTTCCCTCCCACCTCGGGCACTGCCTACATCCTGGGAAAAGACATTCGCTTTGAGATGAGCACCATCCGGCAGAACCTGGGGGTCTGTCCCCAGCACAATGTGCTGTTTGACATGTGAGTACCAGCAGCACTGTGAGAAGGAAGCCCTCTCTGGATGTGTGTGTCCTGAGTCATGGGTGGAGTGGGACTTAAGCATTTTACCTTTTGTGAGGGTGGTGGGTCTCACCTCCCTGCACTCTGAGACCTGGTTGTCCATTGTTGTAGGAAAAGCTGGAGGTGATTGTTGGGTGGGGGAGGGGTCCCATCAGTCTAGCTGGTGGATGTGGACTTGGGAAATAGTGCTGTCCATTGCTGACATTTTAGAGGGCCAATTAGCCCATCCTCTCTCTCACCACATGCCTCCTCAATGCCAGCTGTGGCTCTAACGCCCAGAACTTAGCAGTGCCTCAAGGCCTTTGTCACGATGGCCCAGCATTTCCTGCTCAAGGCTTTGCTTCCATTCACGTTGCCCTGTCTACAGTTCAGGTCCACAGGGAGCCCTTGTGCTGGAGCAGAGAAAGACCTGAGCTCTGTGACTTTGGGCAAGGACTTCTCCCCTTCTGGGCCCCAATTTCCTCGTACCTAATGCAAGCAGCTCAGGCTCATGTCCTCCACAGGGACCTCCTTTCTTGTGTAGTGTGAGGTCCTTTGAGGTTCAGGAGGGCTGCTCCAGGTGATTGCCAAGCCAGCTTTTTGGTTGATGGGGCTGCAGGGTGGGCCCTTTGAGGACCTGAGATTGAAAGTTGCAGCTGCCTGATGTGTGGTGGGCAGGCCTGCTGAGAATTGGTAGGAAGGGACCTGTCACATGACAGTTTTGGCTTCTTCAGCAGCTTAGGTGTTGCTTACTGTTGTTCTGTCTTGATTCTTCCTATAATTTTTCAGAAGTTTATAAAGTTAGAAAAGGTTTGGGGGCGGTGGAAACATGCCTATTCTGTTCTGGGTCAGGAAGCACTGTATTCTGATGCAGCCTGGGGGGTGCAGATCTGACCTGCCCTCTGTCCCCAGGCTGACTGTGGAAGAACACATCTGGTTCTATGCACGTCTAAAGGGGCTCTCAGAGAAGCATGTGAAAGCAGAGATGGAGCAAATGGCCCTGGATGTTGGTTTGCCTCCCAGTAAACTGAAAAGCAAAACGAGTCAGCTCTCAGGTGATTTCCCCTCCTCCAACAACCTCCCCCACATGCACACACCAGGGAAACAACAGCTGCCCTAGTGTCCCCATAGGGGTGGTGAGTAGGTCATAAATGGGTCCCTGGCTTGTCCCAAGTAGGTGCCTTCATTTGTCCCTCAATACCTCTGCCTTTGCTGTCTGGGGCTAGTTCTGGAACATCTCTCTCTCTCTGTCTCTTAGGTGGAATGAAGAGAAAGCTGTCTGTGGCTTTGGCCTTTGTTGGGGGATCCAAGGTTGTCATTCTGGATGAGCCCACAGCTGGCGTGGACCCTTACTCCCGCAGGGGAATATGGGAGCTACTGCTGAAATATCGACAAGGTAGCTGATGTGTATTTATTTTGAGTTATGGACTGGGAGGGAGGGATGGAGAAACTCTTGAGAAGTATGGCTGGGGCTGTGTCTCATGGCTGTTGTTGCTAGAGCAACAGAATTGCTTCTCAAGGAGAATGTCAGACTTCTTTTCTTTTAAAAATTTTTTTCAGTGTTTATTTTTGAGAGAGAGAGAGAGTGAGCAGGGGAGGGGCAGAGAGAGAGGGAGACACAGAATCCAGAGCAGGCTCCAGGCTCTGAGCTGTGAGCCCAGAGCCCAATGTAGGGCTCGAACTCATGAACTGTGAGATCATGACCTGAGCCGAAATTGGATGCTTAACCGACTGAGCTACCAAGCGCCCTTCAGACTTCTTTTCTTAAAGCTCTGTGCTCATCCATGGTATGTATGTGGAAGTCCTGGTTTACAAGACACTTAAAATTTAGGCTTCCTGATCTAGGGGCCAGAAAGAAAAGTAATGGGGATAACGGGCATGGTCACCAGAGCTACCTCTAGCATAGAACTCAGATGTGTCTATTTTAACTATGTTCTCCTATAGGTTGAGACTGCCGAGAACGGAGGCTGTGTCTTTGTTCATCTCTGTTCCCAACATGGTGCCATATATGTATGTGTTGAAAAAGTAGATGAGCAAATGAGGATCATGGACTCTGGGGCCAGCTCTAGCTGGCCCTGAGAACTTGGAAAAGTCGTTTAACTTGTCTTAGTTTCTTTACCTATCATAACAGCAGTGCCTGCTTCATAGAGGATTAAGTTACTTGAGAATGCATGCAGACCCCTCACACGCTGCCTGACATGTAGCACTTTCCCAAATGAATGTTATGTTCTTTGTCCTGTGAGGATGCAGAATCTGTGAGGTTGACTGTTCCATCTTCGGGGTCATGGCCACCCAGGCTTCCAGGTCCTTCTGCCTTGGTTACCGCTGCTAAGATTTCTGCAGTTCCAGCTGCTTCAGTCAGTGAGAACCAACAGGCGTCACTAGTCCCACGTCCTTGTGTTTGTGTTTGGCAGGCCGGACCATTATTCTTTCCACACACCACATGGATGAAGCAGACATCCTGGGGGACAGGATTGCCATCATTTCCCATGGGAAGCTGTGCTGTGTGGGCTCCTCCCTGTTTCTCAAGAACCAGCTGGGAACAGGCTACTACCTGACCCTGGTCAAGAAAGATGTGGAATCCTCCCTCAGTTCCTGCAGAAATAGCAGTAGCACTGTGTCATACCTGAAGAAGGTGAGTTGCATTTTCATTGCTGGGCTTGTACTGGGTCCAGGGAGTGTATTCAGGGCTGGTTGGCTGTGAGTGGCTTGTTCAGTTTTACCCCACTCTGCCGTGTGGGGGTCACCATCGCCCTATGCTATGGTCCCTTTGAAGTCACATCATACTTTGTATGTGGAAAGCTCAGGGGGCTTGTGTTCCTGCGGTCCAAACTTGGTTGAATCCCACTTCCTGTTGCCTATGGAGGCACAGTGAGTGATAGGGAAGGTCCTTAGAGGGCTTTATTATATCGAAGGAACAAGACTTGCTGAGAGTGAGGAACCCTATTTCCAGAAAGTCCTGCTGTTGCTGCTTATTACCTCTAGATCTCATTGACCTTCACTTTTAACTTACAAAACAGCAAATATTTATTGAGCACTGATTTCATGCCTGACACTCACCCTAGCAGATTTTGGGCATAAAAGAATATAATGATAATAGTTAATTCTTTGTAGCCTTGTTATCTTACAAACTTTTTTTTTTTTAAACTTCTATCATCTCAAAGTACAGAGCAACTTTGGGAGGGAAGGTATTGTGATTATCACCCCAGGTTAGGTTAAGTGAGGCTTGTAGGGATTGTGGAGTTTATTCAAGGTCATCCAGCAGGTAAATAACAGAGGTGGCACCAGAACCCAATAACCAGGTATGTTTTTTCCTCTGTTCTTCAGTCTATGCCTGAGATTGATTTGATTTATGTGTTGGAACCAGTGGCACCTAAAACATTTACATCCTAATCTTCAACTCCTGTCCGCTTATTTACCTTTTAACTAGTGCCTGGTTACTCAAAGTGTGGTCTGAGGACTAGCAGCATTGGGATTACTTGGGAGCTTGTTGGAAATGCAGAAATGTGGGCCCAGCTCTGACCCACTAAATCAGAATCTGCATTTTAACAAGATCCCCAGGTGACTAAACACAGATTAAAGCCGGAGAAGCACTGGACCAATTAGCCAGGTGAATCCCATGTCTACAAAGGTCAGTAAATGCCTGGCTACAGCATTCATTGGCAGGCCACGGTCCCATGGACAGCTCTGCTTCCTGACCTCCCATCCACACAGCACATGCATGTCAGACAGTGGCTTCAGAAGCCATGGCTGCCCGGTTCGTTGCTTCCTAAGAGAAGCCTTTCCAGTTCACACACAATAGAGCCTCATGAAAGCCCTCCCTGGCGAAGGTGCTGGTGGCTGTACCTTGCTCGGTCCCTGACCCATTCTCACCTCCTTCTTTGCCATCAGGAGGACAGTGTTTCTCAGAGCAGTTCTGATGCTGGCCTGGGCAGCGACCATGAAAGTGACACGCTGACCATCGGTAAGGATTCTGGGGTTTCTTATTCAGGTGGTGCCTGAGCTTCCCCCAGCTGGGCAGAGTGGAGGCAGAGGAGGAGAGGTGCAGAGGCTGGTGGCGCTGACTCAAGGTTTGCTGCTGGGCTGGGGCTGGGTGGCTGTGGGAGAAGGGTGCAGCTTGGTGGCAGATTGGCTTAATGCTTGCTGGGGAGCCTGGGGCTCGGCCTGGGAGCTGGCAGGGCAGTGTCCCCAAGAAGCTGACATGATTGGGGGTTGGGGGGTTGCCCCCTGGGGAATGGATCTGGCTGGACCCTGGAGACCAGGGATGAGTTGCTGAGGATCACACTATGGGGAGGGATTGGAGCTCAGTAGTGAAGGAGAGCAAAAACTCAGAAGATGGAGAGTAGCCTGCTGTGTTTTCCTTAGGAGGTACATATAGGAGGCCAGTGTCACCAGTAACACATATGGAGCAGAAGGCTTTACTGTGTCTGTCTATGCCCAGTCCTAACAACTGGCTTTTTCCAGGAAGGTGTCTCCTTCCACGAACTGTTTGATTAGCCCCTTTATTGAGGTAAATGAAGGAGCCTCCTTTAGAAGGTTAGGGAAGGGTGAAGGATCCTTTACCTCTACTCAAGTTTTCCATTGAAGAATCCTAGAGTTGAGGCAACAGACACAAAGCTTTTAACCTCAGAAAGTCTTCTGCATGCCCACCCATCCACCCTTCCATCCTTCCACCCACCCACCCACCCACCCACCCACCCACAATGTACTGAGAACCTACAGTGTGCCTGGCTTTGGTGATAAAAGGGTGAATAAGACCCAGTCCTCACAGAAACTCTCAGGCCAGAGATGAACATGTGGACTGACTTCAGTATCTGGGACAGGTATCCTGTGTGGGCAGCTAGCTTCTGAGGAATAGGCATGGGGGGGCCTCTGAGCCAGCTGAGCTGTCACTGTGCTTTGGTCCCTATAGATGTATCCGCTATCTCCAACCTCATCAGGAAGCATGTGGCTGAGGCCCGGCTAGTGGAAGACATTGGGCATGAGCTGACTTATGTGCTGCCCTATGAAGCTGCAAAAGAGGGGGCCTTTGTGGAACTCTTCCATGAGATTGATGACCGGCTCTCAGACCTGGGCATCTCTAGTTATGGCATCTCAGAGACTACGCTGGAAGAAGTAAGTTAAGTGACTGTCAGAGTAGAGTGGAGCCCATGGTCCCAAGGCCGGACAGGCAGCCTGCCTTTCCCCAGGGGAATAGGATTACCATGAAGCAGGTTATTGCTCCTTTGGGCCATTGATATTGAGCTGTTGTTGGCCACAGTTAACTTTTAAATTTGTGGTGTGAGATAACAGGAGAGCTTTATTAGGATTGCTCCCTGATGTGGCTGTGTCATAGCCATGCATATAAATAGCCAACATTTATGGAGAATCTCTGTGTGCCTGGTGCTGAACTGGGTGCATTCTTTTTTTAAATAATTGTAACTTAATTTAATCCTCATAAGTGAAAAAATGGGCACTTAGGGACGCTGACCTGAGCAGCGGGGTTGATTGAGTGTGGGCTGCAAAGCCCATACTTTTTACCATGTAGCAGCGCCTCCCTTGAGAGACAGAACATCATAGACACGGAGGGATACAACATTTTTCTGGCCCAGTGGTCCTCAAGCTTGGCCATGCACCAAAAATCATCTGAGGATATTATTGACAATAAAATTCCATGCCTCAGAGCCAGAGTCTTTGAGTCAGAATTATTACATGCTTCCCAGGCTGTGGTCTATAGTTCAGCATTTAGAAATCGTTGGCTAGTTCACATTCTCTTCTGATACTTGAATCCCTGACTTAATATTTCTAGTGATAGGGAACCCATCATCTTTTGGTCGTTCTGTCTTGGATGACTTATCATGGTGCTAGCTTACTCAGAGATTTGGAGCCACAGACCTGGAAGAGGCCACCTGATGGGCTCCCTGTAGATGCAGAACGAATTTCTTCTGCTGTCGTGTTGTAATGTCATGCCTTTAATTTGAAAAGGATTGTTTGGATTGATAGTTCTGACTACTGAGGAAATGTTCTCCAGTTAAAAATGCCTTCACTCCCAATTGACTGAGAAAGTATTATTATTAAAGGAAGCTTTTACTTTTTGTCTTTAGGGGCTAATAAGCCACTCAATAATGTAATAATTGTGGGGGTGATGGTTGCTCTCATAAAATGGTGTTGAGAATAGAATATTCTCACCTCTGTTTTTCAGATATTTCTCAAAGTGGCTGAAGAGAGTGGGGTGGACGCTGAGACTTCAGGTAACCCTCTGGGGGAGCTGTATGCACTCTGGGCAGCACCCTCTGCAGGATGTCTTGGCTCACCAGTACTGTGCCTTTCCCTTTGACTTGCTTTATCGCATTCTTATTTTCAGTGTATACATCGTGACAGATGAGGAGGGTTAGTTTTGTTAAAAATAAAATGTGGAATCTCTTCGTTTTGCCTTCAGATGGCACCTTGCCAGCAAGACGAAACAGACGGGCCTTTGGGGACAAGCAAAGCTGTCTTCGCCCATTCACTGAAGATGATGTCATTGATCCTAATGATTCTGATGTAGACCCAGGTCTGTTTGGGCAAGATTTGTATCCTGTTGTTGGAAAGTGAATTTCTGTCTTGTGTACTCCAATGTTTCCTTTCGATGGCTTTAAGCTCAGGATGATAGATGCATACAGGGTCCAAAGGGAAGGGGGAAGATGAGAAAAGCCACGTTCCCTTTTCTAGCATTGGGCAACCCATCAGTCCTGAAAGAACCTATCCTCATTGCTTTCTTCATTTAGTTGGGCTCTTTTTCTTAAGACAAATATAAAAGGATGCTGCTTCAGTCCTCTGAATTCATTTATTTTCTGTGGAGACCTGGCTTCTTGCATACATTAGGTGTTTAATTGTTAAGTAAGTATTGTTTGAATGGTTGAAGGATCTCTAATAAGTCATCTTTTAGAGTTAATTGCACCTTAGACTTAGATATTCTGGATGAGTGTGTCCTGTGTGTTTGACTGGGGTGGTGAAGGGGAGGCAAGAAGTCAAACAAATACTGTTAAGATGTTAAAGCACCTCAGTTAGGAATCATTAATGTAAGACCTGGATTTTGATACAGTTGTTCAGAGCAGAAACCTTTCTGGCTGTCTCAGTCCTGCTCACATGTGTGTGGCCCTCATGTTCTCCTTGACTTTATGCATTGTCAGTACTTAGATCATTTGAATGTGTCTACCTTTTACCAAAAATATAATGGATGGGAGACAGATCAGCATCGTGTGTTCTCAATTGTGTCAGCCTAAATGCATGGCTGCATAGAATATTCTATGAGAAAGTGAGGATGACTTGGTTCATCTGAATGACTGTATGTAAAACAGTTTACATGTGAACACGTATTTTGCATTGTCTCAAGGCACCTTCATTTTCTGTACTCCTCAGACAAGAACTAGAAGGCACAAGCTGTTACTGTTGGACATTTGGAGTCCTAACTTTTCCTCAGACACAGATTTGTCCTGAAAGCCCTTTACTTTTGAGACACTTGTGCTTTCAAACACAAGCCTCCCAGATGGTTGCTGAGGATGTTGGAGGGAGGAGCATGGTGATGTCAAAACTGCCTAAGATAACAGGTGACCTTCGGTGTTGGCTTCTTACAGAATCCAGAGAGACAGACCTGCTCAGCGGGATGGACGGCAAAGGCTCCTACCAGGTGAAGGGCTGGAAACTCACACAGCAGCAGTTTGTGGCCCTTCTGTGGAAGAGGCTGCTGATTGCCAGACGGAGTCGGAAGGGATTCTTTGCTCAGGTAACAAGAGCCGTTCCAGGCCTGGGACTCTGGCTTCATGGGTGGGCTGCTGGCTCCCTGACCAGTGGAGGCAGGAGAGGGTCATGGTTAGAAGATGGATGCTGGGGCCAGACACTATTTCAGTCCCAGTACTGCTTCTTGGCATTCATGCGTCTGCAGGCATGTTTCTTCTCTGCCTCCATCTAGTCCTCTTTAGAATGAAGATAACATACCTACAACACAGGGCTGTTTTGAGGATTAAAATGAGTACTGCTTAGAATGGGGCCTGACATGGAGTGGTGCTATGTATATGTGTCTGTGAGTTTTACTGTAAAGGATTGTGGGAGAGAGGCAGAGTTCAGAAAAATTGCTGGGCACATTCAGTTTTCATAACCTGAGAAATGATACGTCCAGATGCACTTGATATATACATTTCTTGGAAACGTGATTTTTCTCTAAAAACTGCAAATTGACAACAAGGTAGCCACAGAAGAAAGAAAAAAAATGGGCAAACAGACTGAGAAGACTCACTACACTATTGCCTGCATGTGAGTGTTGGCATGCTAAGTTGCTTCCTCAGAAGGGATGAAATTATCCCACTCTATAAAACCAAGAAGTATAAAATCATGAAGTATAACACTAAGAGATTCTTCCCTGTAGACTATGTGGATAATGCAGGAGAGTATGAGTTTGGAGATACAGACCTGGATTTGAATTCTGGTTCTGCTACTTATTGGCTGTGTGACCTTGAGCACGTTACTTAGTCTCTCTGAGTTCAACTACCTTGTTCATTGATTGGTGATGATGATACTACTACTTAGGGCTGTAACAATAACTAGATCATTGTCATGTATTTTCCCATAAAGAAGGATTTAGGTCTTGACGCATTTTGAGGCCATTATATGGTGACAGTGGCTGCTTTTTCCCTTTCAGAGTGGGATCTTACTGGGTCATTTAGTCTTGGTCTGCAAATTACAAGTGAGCACATGAGGCCACAGTGGGAAGTGACTTCACATGGATACGCTAAGAGTAGAGACAGAACCAGGTTTTAGGTCTTCGGACTCCTGGTCCAGGGCTTTTCTCTCAGCCTTTCTCAGAGCTGAGCTGGGCTCCTGGTCCAGTGTGGTCTTTGGTCTTCAGAGGGCAGAGGACAGGACCCTATGTTCTGAGTCACCCTGACATATGACTACTGTTTTCTCTGAAGTTTTTAGCTTGGGGCTTCTGCCAGGTGGCCATAGCCTCTGGCCTTGTGCTGCCAGCTTCCAGAAATGCCTGGAGGGAAGAGGTTTAGTTCTCAGGATCTGCTGCTTCTAACCTGCCATGAGTGCCTTGGTAGAGCTCTGCTATGGGCCCTGTACTGCTCATTTGCATGCTGGCTGGTTTGGGAGGCTAGCTGGACTCTTAGGGGCTTGCCCTGTGCCCTTCTTTCTAACACTTGCCCTTGTTTTGCAATTTCCTTTCCCCTCTACCCCCTGGTTATAGATTGTCCTGCCAGCTGTGTTTGTCTGCATTGCCCTGGTGTTCAGCTTGATCGTGCCACCCTTTGGCAAGTACCCCAGCCTGGAGCTTCAGCCCTGGATGTACAACGAACAGTACACATTTGTCAGGTATGTGCTTGCCTTCTGCGCCCAGGGACAGAAGAGAGCCCAGACAGACCCAGGTGTTTACTGTGCTGAGGGCCAAGGGGAGGTGGACTCAAGAATGTGGATTTTATCAGGTGTCCCAAAGCCCCTGCACAAACTAATATTGGATGCAAAGAACAGCAGCAAATCGAACCTCAAATAATAGACCAGTTCTCTGTTGCCACTTTGGAGCTTGTTTCCTTTTATACTGCTGTCATCAGGAACAGTCCTATATGCTTTATGTAAATAATCTTCCCTTGGAATACATCTGTGATGAAGCTGTCGGGTACTTGGCGTTTCAAAGCTATGTTTGAACTTTGTTGTTTGATCACAGGGCTTCCATACACTGTCACAGCATTACACCCCCACGTTCTTGTTTGTGCACAGTACAGTTAATGTGCTCATTAAGTTACAGGTAGTAACTAGTGTGTGCCTTTAATGTTTATTTATTTGTGAGAGACACAGAGACAGAGTACGAGTGGCAGAGGAGCAGAGAGAGAGACAGACACAGAATCTGAAGCAGGTGCCAGGCTCTGAGCTTTTCAGCACAGAGCCCAACATGGGGCTCTAACTCATGAACTGCAAGATCATGACCTGAGCCAAAGTCAGATGATTAACTAGCTGAGCCACCCAGGTGCCCCTAGTGTGTGTTCTTTAGACACAAATGCCAGCTACTCTGGAACAATCCAGTGCTTCAAAGAAAAGTACAAAGAAATTTCTCTGTTTCCCTAAGCAGAAATTTTCTTCGGTCTTACACTATTTGTAGACCAAACAAAGGAAACAAAAAAATCCATGAATAGATGAAACCGTTCCCCCTCCTCTTACCCTGTGTTTCTTGCCTGTTGAGTTCAGGTTTCATGGCTAACTGTGAAAGTATTTTTTGAAAAACTGATCCTTAATGAATTTCTTTGCATTAAAGAAATCCATATGTTGGGGCGCCTGGGTGGCGCAGTCGGTTAAGCGTCCGACTTCAGCCAGGTCACGATCTCGCGGTCCGTGAGTTCGAGCCCCGCGTCAGGCTCTGGGCTGATGGCTCAGAGCCTGGAGCCTGTTTCCGATTCTGTGTCTCCCTCTCTCTCTGCCCCTCCCCCGTTCATGCTCTGTCTCTCTCTGTCCCCAAAATAAATAAAAACGTGGGAAAAAAAAAAAAAAAAAGAAATCCATATGTAAATGTGCATGTATGTATACATGTGTTCATACACACACACACACACACACGAAAAACTCCATACATAGAACTAACACAAGCTCTGCTTCAGAGGGCTGTATGTTACCTTGATCTTAAATATTCAGTCCATGTCTTGGGGGCACCTGGGTGGCTCAGTCAGTTAAGCGGCTGACTTTGGCTCAGGTCGTGATCTCACAGCTTGTGAATTCAAGCCCCGCATCAGGCTCTGTGCTGACAGCTCAGAGCCTGGAACCTGCTTTGGCTTCTGTGTCTCCCTCTCTCTGCCCCTCCTCCACTCACACTGTCTCTCTGTCTCTCTCTCTCTCTCTCAAAAAATAAATAAACATTTTAAAAAATTAAAAAAAAATATTCAGTCCGTGTCAGAGCTCCTTTGGGGTAGGTTCTGCATTGATTCATTTCTGTTTTAAGAGCTTGGCACACAGGAAGTGGCTAGTGAAGTGTCTAATTTAGAAAACCAATTCTACCTTCCAATTCCTGGTTTTAATGTATTGCTAAGCTGGCTGCCTGTCATGTACCCACAGTAATGATGCTCCTGAGGACATGGGCACCCAGGAACTCTTGAATGCCCTCACCAGAAACCCTGGCTTCGGGACCCGATGTATGGAAGGAAACCCAATCCCGTGAGTGCCACTTGAACTATGAGACTCTCCACAGCTGGGTCTTCTTAGGCTTGTCACCTGGTTTGATGTCTAATATATTGCCCTTATCAGCTGTGATAGATGCCACATTGTGTCTAGTGTCATCTGTCTTTCGAACTATTTTTTATTTTTAAAAGGCTCAGAGATATCTAACCAGACCATCTGTAAGTAAACATAGCAGACTAGGAGAGTTTTCTAACATCCCACAAAGTAAATCACTGCAGACGTTTATTTACTGCTTTATGGATTAATATTTAATTTAAATAGCACTTCATACTGATAAAATGCTTTTCCCTTCTTCCTTTCTACCAGCTTCTGTACCTAAAAGCAGAGATAGGCTGCCATTATATATAATTTTCAGTGTTGCTTATCAGTTTCTTCACTTTGCCAACCTGAAAAGATGTTATATTATTGTGTACAAAAATGGACACGTTCTTCTTTTAGAGTTGCATATTTTTGTGCTTTCCTTCGAAATCCATTTTAAGGAAATAGTGTATGAATAAATGCAGTGAAACATCCATGTGTGTCTAAGTGGGTATGAGGGAAGATGTGTGTGGAAGTCTTTGTGCATAAAGACCTTGAAGAGAGTTGAGTTTCCAAGGGAGCCAAACTACGGCCCAGGCAGGTTTGAAGTTCCAGGCTGAGGTCGAATGAGATTCAGGCAGTTACATCACAGACTCTGAGGAATTATGGAGAGTGTGGGAATATGAAGATTGGAGAAAAGCTAATTTGAGTTCCCGGTTTTAAAGGCAAGGTACTGACCTCGCAAGTGACCAGTGAGCACGGTGCTCAGGCATACAAGGTTTCAGAGCAGATTTCTAGATGGAGAGTTACCATGTACTTGCTAGTTCTTACTATTAGATATTTACTAAACATGTGCTGGAATTTAATGCTTAGTGGGTGGTAAGCCCTAGCAGCCAATGTCATCCTAAAGAACAAGATGATTGTGATGGAGAAGGACATGGAAAAAGACATGGAGACATCCTATTTGAAGTCACAAGACTTTTGCCTTTGGACAATCCTGCAAGTTGTATAGGTGAGGTAGGAGAATGAGATGAGATGCTAATAGAGTTGGGTGGATTCCACACACGCCTGTGAGCATTGTGGACTCACAGACAGGTGGCAGCCATGGAAGGAGCCGGGTCTGGGCTTAGGGAGCCTGCAGGGACAAAAGAGGTTGTCATCAGAGGACGCACAGCCTTGGGGCAGAGCACCACTGAATGTGTGTTAGGGATGGGGTGCAATGGAAGGGGCCCCACTCTGGCAACCTTGACTGAATTCGCATTCTAGGTCTTACCAAAAGGAGGAGAACTGAGGGAAATTTGTGACATTGACTGTGGCATTGAGCTTTGTCTCAGCCAATCATTTTGTGAAGATTTTAGAGTGTGAGCTTCAGGAGGTACTGTGTCTTATTCTGACTTTTGCATCAAGTCACAGTGCTTTAGAGAGAACTAGAGAGCAATACACAAATTTGTTCCTTTGAAATTTTTAGTACGTTCAAGCATAACATAAGAATGTGGCTGCACGTTAAATTGTAGAATTTGAAGCTAGGAAGGATACTAGAAATGACTTGTTGCAACATGTCATTGTGTACTTTTATTTTACTAGTGGAGAAGATAAGACCCAAGAGGGCAAGCGTCTTATTGGTGGTCCACAGGGATTCAGAGCTCAAGTTAGGCACAAAGGCTTTGTCTTTTGTCGCCCAGGGTGCTTGCAAACAACCTAGCTCTTCATGCACTGAGCACCCTCTCCCCATCCCTCCCCAACCCCAATTCTCTACTCATTTTAAAACATAAAGTGAATCTTTCCATTCTGCACCAGATTTTCAGCACATTGAGCATAACGTGCAGACTCCTTGCCTGACCTGATCATCTGGCACCTGCCTCCCTCCACCCCTCCTCTTCCACTTTCTCCCTCCTAGCTCATCTCGCCCCAGCCACACTGCCTTCCTGCTGTTCCTCAAACATGGAAAGCTCATTTTCTCACTTTCTATTGCCCTTGCTTATAGTGTTCTTTCTTCCCAAATCTTTTCCTGGCTTCTCTTTCTAATCGTGTATGCCTTGGGAGAAGTATCACCCTCTTTGGGAGAAGTAGCCCTGTTTCCCCCCGTTTCCCTCTTATTTTGTTTTATTTTTGGCTAGGTGACATTTGTTTATTGCCAGATTCCTGCACAGGAAAGCAAGCTCCATGCAGGCAGAGAGTTTGTCTTGTTCACCCCAGACTCTCAAATGTGCCGAACAGTGTCTGGCACGTAGATGCTCAGTGAATATTCGTTGAGTGAACACAGGGGCAGGAGACCAAATGCTGGTGGATTGCATTGACTGGAGTTTGGTAGGTGAGCATTTCAGGCTCTTTGTGTTCTATCATCCTTAACTGCAAAGGAAGTTTGCGGCTCACAGGTCTGTGGGGAGATCACACAAATGGTGAGGGGATAGATGCATGTTTGTGGTTGTTATTGATTGATCTGTGCTCCTGAGGCACCAGGAAAGGCCAGGCCCTCTCGGGTGATGCTACCTTTGATGTCTTCCCTCTGCAGAGACATGCCTTGCTCAGTGGGGGAAGAGGAGTGGACCACCGCCCCGGTTCCCCAGACCATCACGAAACTCTTCCAAAGTGGGAACTGGACGATGGAGAACCCCTCACCCACCTGCCAGTGTAGCAGCGACAAAATCAAGAAGATGCTGCCTGTGTGTCCCCTGGGGGCAGGGGGGCTGCCTCCTCCACAAGTGAGTCAGTCTCAGTGTGACTGAGCAGATGGCGGTGCAGGGTGGGCTGGGGCGCTTCCGTTAGGAAGGAATGGATGACCAGTCATGCAGGGGGTTGTCTTTCAGTCTTGATCTTAATTCTGTGGGGACAACAAGCATGTGAGTTTTGAAGGGAAGAAGCTGGTCCATAAGTTTCTAACTTAGCTTAGCTTGTTTCTCTAGTTTGAAAAAAGTCAGCCTAGCTTACTTACCTGTTCGAGTTAAAACCAGAACCCAACGCTTGGGATCAGTGGGCTGTGGAGGACACACTCTGGCTTCTCCCGCTGAGGTAGTGTTGACAGAACATATAGCATGACAGGCCGGGCTTCATCCCCGGTTCTGCCACAGATGAGCTGGTGACCTGGGACAGGCCCCTCAGTGCCTGGACCTGTTTCCCCACCTCTGAATTAGGGAGGCTGGCCCATGAAGCTTCTGTGGGTCTTAAAATTCTGACATTCTCTGAGACTGTGAGTGTGGGGAGCAGTCCTGAGCCTTTTTTCTGAGAACAATTTCAGGAAGAGGCTTGTTTGTGATCTCCCTCTGCTGCTGTATCAGTATCTAGGTTGCAGGGTGAGGACAAGCGATTTCAAATGGGTGTGAGAACTTAAAGGTATCCTGGTTACTTCTTCCTAAAATAACAGCTGATCTATTCATCAACTCCAGTGAACAAGAGAATTCACTGGGCATAGAGTCAATGATACTGCTCCCCTAAATACCTTTGTGACTATACAGAATCATATTCTACTGTCTATTGTTTAGCAGTTCAGAATAATTTCCTGGGAACATGTTAGCTTGGCAGAAGGGAATGGCCAATGCTGAGGGCAGAATGGACTAGGCCTTGGTGTTTGGATGATGGCAACGCCTGGGGTCTGGTCATACTGTGGTCCATGTTTGAGGGACATGTGTCACTGTAGTCTTTGATTTTTTGTTTCTGTTCCAATTGTGGTCCATAAAGACACTTGTGCTTGGTTTTTCTGTGATGACAGAGGAAACAGAACACTGCAGACATCCTTCAGAACCTGACGGGAAGAAACATTTCGGATTATCTTGTGAAGACCTATGTGCAGATCATAGCCAAAAGGTCATTATTTACTAAACCTGGCCCTTCCTGGGTAGGGGAATTATAGGTCTAAAAATAGCAGGCTGAGTGTGTGGGGAAGGGGGGTTGAAGACATCAAATTTTGGCCTGATGTTGGCTTTTGGGAGTTTAGGATATTTTCCTAAGCTAGGAAAGGTAAGTATTATGAACTTTTAGTGTTAGCATCAATGTTAGGGCTGCCCAGGATAATCACAGTGCTGTGCATTAGAAAAGTTCTTGAGATCAAATGTACACTGTTGATTATAGTTAAAAATACTGTATTCTATACTTCCAAGTTATGAAGCAACTAGATCTTAAAAATGTGCTTACCACAAAAACGAGAAAATAGTTACAGGACATGATGGAGGTATTAGCTAACAGCACCGTGGTAATCATATTGTAATACATAGTACGTCAGATCAAATTGTTATACACCTTAAATTTGCACCAGGTTATTTGTCAACAACAAAAAAAAACTGGATTCAAATTTGAATTCTACTTATTATCTGTTTTACTAGGAGCAATCAGTTGTCCTTAACTGTCCTCTTACTATTCCATGGTGCAGATGAAATGACATGATACATATAAAGGGCCTCTCCTGAATGGAATGCATGATAATTTTGGTAATATGTAGTGCTATGAAGTGAGCCCTGGGCCAACTCAATGGTCTGACTTGGCTGTGGAACCTTGAAAGAGCCATGAACTTTCATGGGGCATCACTGCACAGCATTGAGTACTTGATGCCCAGGAAATGTTCATTCTGGTTTCCTTTTGGTTTGTTGAGCCTCTCTATTAGGTATTCTCAGTGACTTTAAATGACATGGCTGGGGTGTGCTTGAATGATAATCACTGTGAGTTTCCAAGAACGAGGCATAACCTTTCCATGTCCTCCATAGTTAACATATTACCTTGAATTCAGTAAGTTTCAGGGTGCCTATCTGGCTCAGGTGATATAGAGCATTCGACTCTTGATATCAAGGTCATGAGTTTGAACCCCACTTTGGGTGTAGAGCCTACTTAAAAAGAATTTAAAAACATCTTTTGGTTCAGTCACAACTTTGTAAGGTGGCTTTTGAATTGGTTTAATCCAAAGCATGATTTTCATATAAATAACATGGTTTTAAGATGGGGAGAAAAAGACACAGTGACTGGGGCATCCTTCCGTGGGTACCACCCCGCAACACCAGCCTGATCACCAGATTCTTTGTCTCTGTTTATTTCCTCAGGTAGATAGTAACTTCTTTTGTATCATCAGGAATAGGATCAATGTTTCTTCACACTGATTTTTGGTTTCTTTTTCTTTGGCTTCTGCAGTTTAAAGAACAAGATCTGGGTGAATGAGTTTAGGTAAGTTGATCTCTTCCTGTGCTTGCTTTTATATTTTCTGGACTCCAGTAGTTCAGAAGGATGACTTTGATCCAGGTATCCCAGATCCCAGGAGGCTGGGGTGTGGGGATTACTTGGTGCTCAGCTGCTACTTCAGACGCCTTTGAAAGATTTGGCACTCTGATCCCCTGGAGGATATTCAGCAGTTTCTTAGAGGTCTCCTTGGATTTAACAGGGAAGCACAGTGTTGTCAGGAAATACCTTATGCTGTTGACACATTCCCAAGGGGTACTAGGGACTCCAGGACAATTTTTCAGGCCTCTAGAATGAGACCAAGAAGATCTTGGATGAAATAAGAGGCATCAAAGTTACTTATCTTCACAGTGTTTGAACTCCTTTATCTATGTAGGTTTTGAAGGAACAGGTAGCACTAGGGAAGAAAGGAACAATGCTTGAAGCCAATTTGTACTTACTAGAAAATGAGATAGCTTCTATGGCTGCCTCAAAACTTAGCTCCATCACTGCTTCCCACTTTTCCTCTTTGCTTTTTCCCCAAGGGCCAGCACCCACAGACCTCTGCACAGAGCAGATGCAAACTGGGACCCCTAAAGTAGTCTTCGTGCTAGAAAAGAGCCAAGGCCTGTCTATAAGCCCTCCTCCCCAGGCTACTCTGGTCAGTGTCCCTCCTCCAACTCGCCATCTGATTGTCTCGAAACCCAGAACCCTGCCCAGACACCCACGTGCAGGTCTGGGACATCAGGCTGTGAGGCGAACGACCATTCTTAATGTCTCAGACATCTCACTCTGTGTATAATCACATGCAGGTCCTTCCCACTTGTGCGGTAACCATAAGAGTTAAGAGATTGCCAGAATTCATTAGAGGAGGCCAAGATGCAGCTTTCTCCAAGGCCAGCTTCAGTCCTTCTTTGAATAAGCAATTCACCTATGTGAAGCATGCACAAATTCACGGGGTGTCTGCTGCTCAACAATACTGTGTACCATGCTGTATTTTAATGCCAGGATGTTCTTGTAGGTACGGAGGGTTTTCCCTGGGTGCCAGTAATTCTCATTCACTTCCTTCAAGTCAAGAAGTTAATAATGCCATCAGGCAAGTGAAGAAACACTTGAAGCTGGCCAAGGTATGGTATCCATTCTAGGACATGTCAGAAAAATGGGCCTAGAGTTGCTGCTATGTGGGAGTAGTTGACAGGTACATCTAATCACCCAGCCACTTACTGTTTTTAAGATTTTTGAATACAAAGCTGTTGATGGGATTTACTGATCTTGTGCCAGCCAAGAGTAGGGTACACAGTGTATGTTTAATATCTGAAAACATAGATCAAAAAAAATTCAGAGATTTAAAAGCTCTCAGAATAACTTCAGTTTGTGAATTTAGCCAGTAGGCAAATAAACTGGGCTTCAAACATACTTTTCTAAAACAATCACTGGTGAAACAGGAAATGAATTATTTCCTTAAAGTTGGCAGCAGGACCTCTATAAAGCACCCACTTCATTTCTCAGTACTTCTGGTTTCCCATTTTTTTTTTATTAAAAATTTTTTTTAAATATTTGTTTATTTTTGAGAGAAAGAACGTGAGTGGGGGAGGGGCCAAGAGAGAGGGAGACACAGAATCCAAAGCAGGCTCCAGGCTCTGAGCTGTCAGCACAGAGCCCAACATAGGGCTCCAACTCATGACTGTGAGATTATGACCTGAGCTGAAGTTGACCGCTTAACTGACTGAACCACCCAGGTTCCCTCCCCGCCACTCCAATTTTTTTTTAATGTTTAGTTTTGAGAGAGAGAGAGAGAGAGAGAGAGAGAGAGAGAGAGAGAGACAGACAAGTCAGGGGAGGGGCAGAGAGAGAGAAGGAGACACAAAGTCTAAAGCAGGCTCCAGGCTGTGGAGCCCAGTGCGGGGCTCAAACCCACAGACCACGAGATTATGAGCCGAGGTTGGATACCTAACTGACTGAGCCACTCAGGCGCCCCTCTGGTTTCCCATTTTTAAATGAGAATTGAGGGGTCAGATGACCTGCATTCCAGAATCATGGGCAGCCACAATAGTCCTAAAGTCGTATCGCCACTTTTGACGCACAGACCCTATATATCCAATACCTCAGCACACTGAGTGTAGTTCTGGGTCTTAGGAGGACTCCAGGGGAACACTTGGGAGAATCCTCACCACTCAGTTAAGTGAGACATCTGCATCTTGGGACTTTGAGTCACCGGGCATCCCTGCAACTCCTTTAAGACTTGTGGTTTGGGGCAGCACGAATGCTTAAGATTTCTGGTCACTTGTTTCTTGGGCGCCAGTTATCCAGTGGCTTCAAATCTCACCTCAGTGAACAAAGCAGTAAAATATTGCTCCTCACATCGTTGTCCCGTTGCCCTTCCCTGTGAACCATCCCAGCTGACGCAAGTTTCTTTTGTTCACAGGACAGTTCTGCAGATCGATTTCTCAGCAGCTTGGGAAGATTCATGACAGGGCTAGACACGAAAAATAACGTCAAGGTAAAGCCCTTTGTTCTAGTAGCTTCTTGATGAACGACTCATAATGTTGACAGGTGTGTTCATGACAGAAAAGAGCTACTAATTTTACCACAGAGGCCATACAGTATAGCAATGAAGAGAATTTGCTTTGCCACCAGACATACCAACCAAGTGAACTATTGTGACCGTGACCAAGTTACCTAACTTATCTAAGCCTCAGTTTACTAATCTAAGAAAGGGAGATCATAATCATGTCTCTCTTAAAACTATGGGGAGGATTGAGTGAGTTAAAGGTATAGGGTCGTTGGCACGGCACCTGGCCATATGATCTGTGCTCTACATACCCTGGCTACTGTGATTACTTTGCCATGTTCTCAGACTATAATGTTTTATCTTGGTATATGACTGGAATTCCTAAAATTTATGCCCATGTTTTTTTGTATGTGCATCTACCTCTGGAAGAAGGATTTGGAAGCATTACTTTGTACGTGGTGTATTTTATTTTAGGTGTGGTTCAACAACAAGGGCTGGCATGCCATCAGCTCTTTCTTGAATGTCATGAACAATGCCATCCTCCGGGCCAACCTGCAGAAGGGAGAGAACCCCAGCCAGTATGGGATTACCGCTTTCAATCATCCTCTGAATCTCACTAAGCAGCAGCTCTCAGAAGTGGCTCTGTAAGTGTGACTGTGTCTGAATGGGTGGGGTAGGAGGATGAGAGGGTGTTGGTGGACTCCTGGAGTAGGGGAAGGAAGTGTGAAACTGGTTCTGGAGTATCAGCAGAGGTCACAGTTATACTATTGTATATCTGGATTATTAATTCAGGTTCTGGGTAGAAAATAATCATATGAAGTGGCTGATAGGGATTAAACTGCAGAAGATAAAGGACCCTGATGTCTAAAGACCATTACATTTAGTGAATTTATGTAAACTAAAATTGTCAATAAAATCCTAAAATACTTTATCTCACCATTTACACATTGGTTAATAAAAAATCAGGGTGCCTGGGTGACTCGGTTAAGTGGCCGACTTCAGCTCAGGTCATGATCTCATGGTTTTTGGGTTCAAGCCCTGTGTGGGGCTCTGTGCTGACAGCTCAGAACCTGGAGCCTGCTTCAGGCTCTGTGTCTCCCTCTCTCTCTCTGCCCCTCTCCTGGTCACGCTCTGTCTCTCAAAACGTGAATAAACATTAAAAAAATAAATTTAAAAAATGGTTTTATTAGTTTTGAAACCACTGTTTTCTAAACTTGGTGAAGCATACTTTTATTAGCTTGTCTTTTTAATTCCTCAGTCAAGTGTGTGTGTGTGTGTGTGTGTGTGTGTGTGTGTGTGTGTATGTGTGAATGTGTGAAGTTTAAAGCCAGTATAATATAGTTTAAAGGGCATAGCCTTTGGAATCATACAGATCTATGTTTGAATCTGGTTTCTAAATTTCTAGATGTATGGTGTTAAATGAGGCAATTCATGTAAATTGCCCAAGTCTAGCACTCAGCATTAGATTCTTCCCTGTGAATGGAGCATGGCACAGCTATTTCTGCTGAACTCATATAGAAAATGTATGTCACTAGGATCTTTATACCAACTTTATATATAATTAATATATATAAGAATAGTTTATATTATACCCTCTTTAATGAGCTTATAATTCTTAAAAAAAGAATCTGAGAATTTTTGTTACATATGCTGCATACTATTGTTTTCAAATTTATTTAAAGCCGGAAATTAACTTATTTGAATAGTTTCACACTAATATTTCTGCTTTATTTAATTTTCAAGATATAGTAGTCCTATATGTGTGAAAATTTATAACTTAATGCTCTTAAGTGTCAAGAAAGGAAGACCAAAGTGGATGCCATTTGACCATTCTTAGACTTTTTAAAATAATTTCACTATGGTAATGAGTTCTTTTTTGCCTCACTGAAATCACTTTTGCATTTTAATCATCAGAATTTTTTTTTTTTACTTGAAAATAATCATCTTTAACCCTGAATGAAATTCGTTTGGTGAACAGATATTTTTCCCTCAGATCTCCGACGTGTGTGTGTGTGTGTGTGTGTGTGTGTGTGTGTGCACGTGTATCTCACTTGATTGGGTCCTCAGCTGCATCAATGGCCTCTCATAGCCTCACTGCCTTTTGTTTTCAGGATGACTACATCAGTGGATGTCCTTGTGTCCATCTGTGTCATCTTTGCAATGTCCTTCGTCCCGGCCAGCTTTGTGGTGTTCCTGATCCAAGAGCGGGTCAGCAAAGCAAAACACCTGCAGTTCATCAGTGGAGTGAAGCCTGTCATCTATTGGCTCTCCAATTTTGTGTGGGATATGGTAAGAACTCCAGTCTACTGCTGTTTTATAAATCATTAGGGCTGTGGGTTGGACGAAAGAGCCCCCCGCCCCGGCTTTTCTAAAAGTGTACTAGCTAGTCAAAGATGAATGAAAAAGGAAAAGGCAGAGGCAGTTGTATACTCTCATGACACTAAATATGGCATCAATTACAGAGCTGATCTCCCGCTGGAAAGAAAAATCTGTCCATGCTGCAATTAATACCACTGCCGCTAATTTCCTAACTGACCATTTTTCAAAGTAACATCAAGCTGGAAGACCCTTAGTCAAAACTTCAGTGCCTTTACCTTGTCTGGTAGGTTTTCACCACCAGAATCAGGGTGTTCTTTACCTTGGTAGGAAATCCATCTTTCAGTTGAAAACTCTATACATTTTACCCAGAAGCTTATCCATCCATTTCAAATATATTTTTATGCCAGCTCTAATACATTGCTTCTGTTCAGACCAATATAGAGGACTTAAAAGAATTCTGAACTTCAAATTTTTGTAAAGTGGAGTTGAAGTTTATCTCCCTTGACTTCCATTAATTGTAAGCCACACAGAACAAATTTAATTCTTCTCCCACCGCACAGTCCTTCAGGTATTTAAAGACAGCTTTCATTTAACCCAGGTCTTCCCCATATAAGATGATCTATATGAGAACATACTTTGTAATCTCTAAAGCACTGTACAAACATGAGTAATGATGATGATGTTTGTTTTGATTATATGAAGCCTCTCAGAATTATCACTGTTCTGATATGTTGCCTTTCTATGGCCATGCCCCACGTTGTTAATGTTCCTTTTGAAAAGCCAAGCCGAAAACTAACCTTGTGTTCAGGCTGAGGTCTGAAGGGTTACATATCTAGACAGAGTTGATCTTTATGCCATACTGTCATTACTTAGCTCATGGGTATTGCATGGGGAGGTAGCACTGTCTAGATGGCAACTTGGTAGTGAACTGTAATTTCCATTTCATATAATGATTGGTGAATGGGGTCTCTTTCACTCTATACTAATGCAATTGATTTTCTGAACCTAAACTTCATATTTATCCCTATTACACTGCATCTTGTTTAGTATCCATTTGGTTTTGTTTTTGTCTTGATCCAGTGATTACTTCATTTGGTAAACACATACTTAAGTGCTCACTATGCGTCTGACTGTGGCAGGCACAGGAGGTTCAGAGATGGAATATCAAGTCTGTGACCTCAGAGCTATCCCTTATCTTCCTGTGTATTATCTGTCCCTTCCTGCTTTAGAGAGACTGAAATTCACTAAAAGCATGTCTTCATCTAAGTTGTTGATAAACATACTGGGAAGAATGGGGCTGAGACAGAGCCCTGCAGTCTGAAGCTCAAATTCTTTTAACAGCCAACAAGCCCACTTCCCCTCCCTGCCTGTACTTTGGTCCGCCAGCTATGAATTCTCATAATTGTCCTGTAGTCAAGTCTTTATATCTGCATTTTAATGCTTGACACACTGTCAGGACAGCCTTGAAAATTATTCTCAGTGTGATGAAACAATTGTGACATTCATGTTATGAGGTAAGCGCTTATAAATAGATTACATGTGAGATTGAACTTGGGCAGACTATAATATAGCATTAACGATGAAGCACACAATCATCTTTGGGAAGAATAATGGAAGCTTATTTGCTGCTGTGAAATTGTAATTACTCTGACTGGGAATCCATTGTTCAGTATAAGTTTACTGAGCGTGACACCTTGGCTTAGCTGTTGGAAAGACAGAAAGGGCATGCAGTTTATAAAATCAGCCAAGGGTAAAATGCTTGTCAAATGTATTGTCCGATATTTTGATTAATGCTTTATGTGGCTTCATTAATTCAAAGTTATTCTCCCAATATGTTTATCTGCCCTTTCTTGTCCTATGATGGTGAAGACTTGAGATGTGTTGTGTCTCTGACTCAGGGGTGAACCTTATTTCCTTGCTTTTCACTTTTAGTGCAACTATGTGGTCCCTGCCACGCTGGTCATTATCATCTTCATCTGCTTCCAGCAGAAGTCTTACGTGTCCTCTACCAACCTTCCTGTGCTAGCCCTTCTACTTTTGCTGTATGGGTAAGGCACCTGTGGATGGGGGTAAGGCATATAGTGCCCAGTTTCTGAGGGAAGGCAGGGGACACCCAGTGGACATGTGTCTTTGTGCCTCACCAGGTGGTCGATCACACCTCTCATGTACCCAGCCTCCTTCGTGTTCAAGATCCCCAGCACAGCCTACGTGGTCCTCACCAGCGTGAACCTCTTCATTGGGATCAATGGCAGCGTGGCCACTTTTGTGCTGGAGCTATTCACCAACAATGTGAGTCTGCTGAAAGAGCAGCTCTTGTGGGGACGAGCATCTCTGGGAGCCAGAGGACAGCATGGAATAATGATCTAATGCTACTTGTCTGTGGTGTTGACCCCGCTGACCACTCCATCCTTTTTCAGATTCTCTCCCCACCGGGTTTGAATAGCATGTCTTTCTCCTCCTTTTTTTTTTTATATTTCTTAGTTTGATCAAACCCTTGAGTTTCCTTTGACAGGTTCTTTTGTACTCCTTTCTGTTTAAGTGTTGCTCTTCCCACTATTTGGTCCTGTGCCATCTTTGCTTTCCACTTGAGATGTTATCTCTGTGTGATGCCATTCATTCCCGAGGCTTTGAGCAACCCTCTCTCTCCGTGTCTTACATAGTTATCTCCCGGATCTATGCCTTTAGCCCTCATTGTTCCCTGGAACTCTAGTCTCACGTTTTCACTTGCCTAGCAGATGGCTCCAGTTAGATTATTTCTAGATGCCCCATACTTGACCTGTCCTAATCATCTTTTCTTTCAAAACCTAGTACTTCTCTTGCCATTCCCGTCCCACTGGATGGCATTCCTATCTACCCAATCACCCCAGCTGGCAGTATTATAGTCATCGTATATGCTTTTGCTTATGTCCCACATTGAACTGTTTACCTTGTCTGGTCTTCTGGTTCCAGATCTCTTTAAGGGCCCTGTCCATTCCTGTTGTTACTGTCTTTGTCCAAACACCTTAACTTAGCATGCAAGGCCTTTAGAGGTGCACAGCTCTTCCTGGCCAAATCTCACCACACCCTTTCCCAAGGCTCTGTAGTTTTAGTTGAGTTCGTTGTTGGCTTTAACCGTCCATACTCCTGTAGGCCTGACTTCTTTTATTACAGAGCCTGGTAGTATCTCACTAAGCCTTCAATACTCTGCTCAAATATGAAGCTTTCCTTACCTGCCAAGCGGGAGGTGCTCTCTTTCTCCTGTGCTCCCCAAACCCTCAGTTCATGCCTCCAGTACTACCAGTTATGTAGTAATTTCCTCAGAGTAGAGACTGTTTATTAACCTTGGCCTCCCCTGTGCCCTAACACAGGGCATCCAGCACATGGCAACTTAATTGTTGGCTATTTGGCCACTGGCTTGACGTATACAAGAAGGATTTTTAAAATGCCTACAAAATCCTGAAACTGAAATATTACCCAGACGTGAGCAATTTGCTTTTGAAATGCTAAGCCAGTATTTTATTACGGATTTGCCTCTGATTAAAAATAACTGTTTCCAAACTTTGCTCCTATTTCTATATATTCATAGCATTACTTCAATTTTTTTTTTTTACTTCAGATTTTCTAAAGAAATTTTATTGGGTTATGTATAATCAACTATGGCTGTTACTATTGATTGGTGTCTGAATTCAAAGGTTCAGTTTGACCCCAGCAAATCCAAATTTTTCTAATCTCTCGTATTTTAGACCTTGATATATTTTTAGCCTAAACCACAAATGACATTCATTTGAAGAAATGACATTTCTTTCTTATTTTTTTTATTTTTTATTTTTTTAGAAACTGAATAACATCAATGATATCCTGAAGTCTGTATTCTTGATTTTCCCACATTTTTGCCTGGGACGGGGGCTCATCGACATGGTGAAAAATCAGGCAATGGCTGATGCCCTGGAAAGGTTTGGTGAGCGACAGCAGTGGCTAGAGGGTGCTTTCATGGAGATGACAGTTTTCATGGGCCTTGGGACTCTGGGCTTTGTTTTGGAAAGAGACTGGTGACTGGGCATAGGACTTCCCACCACTCAGAGGGTTCATGACAATGAAGCTGGATGTGGCATGGATCTTTTGATGCAACATTTGTCTGTCCCTCTGATAGCCTTGAGAAAAGTGAGAGGGCAATTTTGGAGGTAAGGAGGTAAGGAAAATACTGGCTTCATCCTGGACCCAGTGCATAAAGCCACTGGTTGGGTTTGTTAGTCACTGGAAAAGGCAAACCACAGTTATAATTGGATACAGTCCAGAGAACCAGAAGGAAGGGTACAAACTTTGGCTCTGACTACTAGGAAAGTCGTGGGTCTGCAGAGTGGCCATCTATTACCTTTTACAAAGTCTATAAAAAGGTAATTTATTGCAGCTTTTTCAATCTCTAGAGTCTTTAAAAATATTTCTCCTGTGGCCACATTACTGTTCTTCATCCACTGGCTCATATAGCTAGATGGGCCATGTTATTTAATGGACATAGAAGAAGGACTATTTTTTCTTTCTTTTCAATTAACAAGTGCACAGGAGATGTATAAGGAATGTAAGGAGTATTCCCATAAAGCCAGATGATTTAATTAGTTCAATAGGTTACATTATATGCTACTGAAAGGGGCATCTTTTTAAAGCACTCTCCAATCTTCAGTGAAACAGTTTGCTAAAATACCCTTAAAATTACCCTGGATTGTTTGCCTTTTTAAAAGGGATTTGTGGCATGTCTCATTAAAAAGGAAATATAAGATATGAAATTAGAGATCTAATACATGTTAGTTCTGAAATTCTGACTGATTACTGGGTCATAGTATATTTTCCCAAAATGCTACTCTAAATCAGACCTGAAAAGTAATCACTCCCTTACTTGTCATAGACAAGAACCATTGGTGTTTTTGGGAACATAGACAAATTTGAGCCTGAATTTGAGGAAGGGCCATGGTGTTTGGTGCCTCCATTCTGACTGGATCTCTACATTGTGTCTTCAGGGGAGAATCGTTTTGTTTCACCACTGTCTTGGGACTTAGTGGGACGAAACCTCTTCGCCATGGCTGTGGAAGGGGTGGTATTCTTCCTCATCACTGTTCTGATCCAGTACAGATTCTTCATCAGGCCCAGGTGAGCTTTTTCTCAGAACTCATGGAGCACCTGGTTGAGGGTCACAGAGGAACATGGGGAAGCACTAGTCAGTGGTGGTTTCTTTGCATTGATCTCAAGACAATCCAACTGATTTTCCTAATGTGGGTATCCTCTAGCCCACAGCACTGCTGATCTCTACAGAGAGTATATTTTATAGGACTTGCTTAGAAATTGGGTCTTTGTCTTGAAAGATACCTTGAAAGGTTGATTTTTTTTTTTTTTTTCTTAAAAATTTTCCCCCAAGACCTGTAAACGCAAGGCTTCCTCCGTTGAATGATGAGGATGAAGATGTGAAGCGGGAAAGACAGAGAATTCTTGATGGTGGAGGACAGAATGACATCTTGGAAATCAAGGAGCTGACAAAGGTGAGACAGTACAGGCTGTAACAACTTGTCTTCCGTTGTTTTCAGCTTTATATGTTGGAAACGGTCATTTTTGCTGATTTGCTTAATAAAAAGAGCATGCTTCCCCAAATATGTACATCTATACCAAGTTTCTATCTAGTATCTAATTTTATTTAAAATACACTGAGGGGACTTCTTAATGAAAGAAATCCTACTGAGAATATTTTATAATATGAAGTCTTGTTCTCAAGTATATTTGTTTTTCACACACTTTTGTGTTTGTTGTTAAAACATACTAAAATTGTACATCCAGTCAAAGCTGAGGTAGGAAGAATGAATGGCTGATTTTGAGAGTCATAGTCTAAAAAGCTGGTATGTCTCCATATGTCTCAGGAGGAAGGTTTGTTTCAGCCCACGCTAGGTGCCAGAATCCCAACAATTTACTTTTTTATAATATGTACAAACAATATTTACAGTGCTTCAATGATACATTTTTACCCTGCACAGTTTAATTTTTTAAAAATCTATACTATCAAGTAAATGAAAAATTATATTTTAATGACTAATATGTCTTTGGAGAAGGTTGATAGTAGGCACACCTGGGTGGCTCAGTCAGTTAAGTAGCCAATTGTTGATTTCCGCTTAGGTCATGATCTCAAAGGTTCTTGAGATCAAGCCCCATGTTAGGCTCTGCACTGAGAGCAAGCATGGAGCCTGCTTGAGATTCTCTCTGTCCCTCCCTCTCTCTGCCCCTCCCCCACTTGTGTGAGTGTGTGTGTGCACGCGCATGTTCTTTCTCAAAATAAACATAAGGGGTGCCTGGGTGGCTCAGTTGGTTAAGTTTCCGACTTTGGCTCAGGTCATGATCTCATGGTTCATGAGTTTGAGCCCCGCATAGGGCTTTCTGCTGACAGTGCAGAGCCTGCTTGGGATTCTCTCTCTCCCCCTCTCTCTCTGCCCCCCTCCCCCCAGAATAAATAAACATTAAAAAATAATAAAAACAAATAAACATAAACAGGTTGATATGAAATTAAAAATAAAAAGAAGTTCACTTTTATTTTGAGCTTCAGAGTCCTTCAGAAGCCAGTTGCTACAGAGACAGACCAAGGCTCTTAGCATATCAAATGTGTGACTTAGTTTTACTGATGAGTCTTACTTCATGTGTATTTGGGTTATAATTCCCTCTTCCACAGTTGCTTAGTATAGCTATGATTCACCATGGCTCATGAATGTGTGCACTTTGTCGGTTGCAGATCTACAGAAGAAAGAGGAAGCCTGCTGTTGACAGGATTTGCGTTGGCATTCCTCCTGGTGAGGTAAAGGCACTTTGTCTACACTTTTCTTGTCCTTATTAATTCAAACTGTCTACCCAATCAAACAACATCTGGAAGGGTTAAAAGTGAGTTTTAAAGGCTTCTCTATTCATGTGTATGTGGAGCAATCAGTCATTGAGAAGATGGGGATCCCATTTGTCAAAAGGCTTGGGATAATGTTAGGCAATTTTAGAAAAGAATGCACGTGGGGTGGCTGGGTGGCTCAGTTGGTTAAGCATCCAACTTCAGCTCAGGTCATGATCTCACGGTTAATGAGTTTAAGCCCTGCAATGGGGCTCTGTGCTGACAGCTCAGAGCCTGGAGCTTGCTTTGGATTCTGTGTCTCCTTCTCTCTCTGACCCTCCCCTGCTCATGCTTTCACTCTCTCCCTCTCTCTTGCTCAAGAATAAACATTAATTTTTTTTTTTAATTTAAAAAGAAAGCATGCACGTCTCAAATGTGACTTTGTGATCGATTCAAGATGATGATGAAATTGAAATAGATTTTTTTTTAAGTAGGTTTTTTCCTTTATTGTTCATGTTTGTGTTCTTTTCTGCCCTTGAGCCAGATTAGATAGTGAAATGTGACTGGTTGGTTTTCATTACTTTTCTTTTACACATGAGCTTTGGCCTCAACCTCATGATTCAAATAATATTTACAAATATGCTCAATGTGTCTCATTACAAATTATACTTAAATATCTATATACGTTCTTAAAACCAGAAAAAATTTGACTCTTCATCAATATTTAAGAATGATGTTTTAGAATCATGTTATCTAAAAACCCAGTTGAGGTGACTGTTTTATAAGGGTCATTTATATTCAGATTTTCAGTATTTTGCTTATATGGCTTACCCAATATGTTTCAGTGCTTTGGACTTCTGGGAGTTAATGGGGCTGGGAAATCATCAACTTTCAAGATGTTAACTGGAGATACCACGGTTACCAGAGGAGATGCTTTCCTTAACAAAAATAGGTAAGAAAAGACATAGAGTGTATTTTGCCACAAAAACTTTTTTTACTTTATTTAAATAAATATATTTTGATTTTTGGGGATTATAACAGTACTATGTAGTTTATAAAAATGTTGAAATACAGTGAAGTATAAAGAAAAAGATAAAAATCATCAATAATCCCACTACCTAGAGATAACCACTATTTACATTTTTTTTCCAGTCCCCATCTGTTTTTTTTTTTTAAACAGCTTTATTCAGGTATAATTTATATACCATGTAGTTTGCTTTTCCTAAGAGTACAATTAAATGATTTCTAGTCAGTTTGCAAGGTTGTGCACAGATCACCACAATCTAGTTTTAGAACATTCCCATCAGCCCAAATCTGTGTTATATACACATATAAGTGTATTATAAAATTGACATGATACTGTATCTAGGTTTTTTAAAATTAGTTCACTGTTGGGGCGCCTGGGTGGCTCAGTTGGTTAAGCGTCCGACTTCAGCTCAGGTCACGATCTCGCGGTCCGTGAGTTCGAGCCCCGCGTCGGGCTCTGGGCTGATTGCTCAGAGCCTGGAGCCTGCTTCCGATTCTGTGTCTCCCTCTGTCTCTGCCCCTCCCCCATTCATGCTCTGTCTCTCTCTGTCTCAAAAAGAAATAAAACGTTAAAAAAATTTTTTTTTAAATTAGTTTACTGTTAATGAGGGTAGTATGAATATTTCCCAATGGGTTACATATTCTATGATGTAGACTTTACATTATTACATAAAATGCTCCTCTATACGTTTACCTGTAGTTTATTTAATCAATTCCTTATTGCTGGACACTTGGTTTCTGTTTTTCACTATGTAAATATGTCCTTGTAGTCCTCTTGCAATTCCTCAGGCAAAATTCCTACTAGGTGAAAGGGTGTGTACTTGCTAAATTGTCCTCCCTAAAGAGTGTATCAATTATTGAGGCCACATTAAGCCATTCTCTCAGAATGCACAGGTGACTAAGTGATCTTTAAGGGGTACATCTCCACTTCAGAGACCAATTAGGCAATGTTACCCTGAATATTCTAAATATGTGGGGCTCCTCTGGGCTTTTTATATGGAGAGATGCGTTTGAACTTTTCTGACTATGATTCAAAGTAGCAAATACAGTTACCTCTCAACCTAATAAATACACAAAAACACATAAATAGGCATATCTTTTAAAAAAAACTGATCATGACCCACTAAATTTATTTTGTAGCCCACTAATGGATGATAACTCACAATTTGGAAATAATGGATAGGGGGCTACTAGCCCATAAAATTGAAAGGAGCAAGGGACTTAATGTACTCATGGGTCCCCTCTTCTGTCTCATTAACATTTTTAGTAGCAGAGTAAAGGAGGTTTAAGAGAACAGAAATTCTGAAATAGCAGGCCTAAGGCTGCACACCTGCTTCCCCAGGCTTGTTCCTAGTACCAGACTCCTTGGACATAAAGCAATGGCAGCAATAACTGGCCCAAATTAAGGTTTGTCACAGTGACTGGTTGTAAGAACTGGCTTAGGTAGTGCTGCTGTGAGGGCCAGGCCTCATGTCTGTGGACACCTCAGTCATAATTCTGGAAAAAGCTGGCCCTAGGAGTATTAAACAGATCTGCAAAGAGAAATGAATACTGCTGAAAGACCAAAGGCAGACACTATCCAGACGTGGCTGATGTGCGGCCATCAGACTGGATGGGGCCTGAGCTTCTCCCACATCAGGGATTCTTAACCTGAGCTTGGCTTCATGGGGCCCAAAAGCTGCTTCCACCAATAAATGTAAAGTTATGTCTATAGGTACATATTTTTTTTGTCACCAGATTTTCAGAGAGCCTGTGATAAAACAACAACAATAACAACAACAAAAGACCCCAAAAACAAAACCCTTAAAAACTAGAAGGGTGCCTTTCTGGGTAAATAGTGGAACCAGGGGGCCTGGACCATATTGTGGCCGAGTCAATGTATGAGCAGCAGAAAGCAGAAGGAGAGAGGTCACACCCAGAGTTGCTGGGCCTCCTCTGGGTCTGAATGGCCATGAAGGAGACTTTGGAGTAACAAAGTACTTCATACATATGACTGGGACACAGAAGTCAGTCTGGGGTCGAGACTTAGTGCTGAGGTCCTGGGATCGTGTGAGTGAGGTTGTTGGTAAAGATAGCACTGCATTTGGAATGGACGTGGGGATCTTGAAATGGGACTGAGCTTGCAGATTGAGGTGTTGAGAGAGCCAGGTGCAAGTGGGCAGGACAGAGGCAGGAACCCTGATTGCCAGTGGGGGCTGGCATCCTTGGGGCGGAAAGGTTGTTCCTCAAAGCTAGTGTGCTCTCTGGTTATTTTTGTCATGTACGAGCATACTTTATAGGAACATTAGGCAAGATTATCTAATCAGAATATCTCTAGATGCTTAAAACCTGACCAGTTTTTTTCTTTGCAGTATCTTATCAAACATCCACGAAGTGCATCAGAACATGGGCTATTGCCCTCAGTTTGATGCCATCACAGAGTTACTGACTGGAAGAGAGCACGTGGAGTTCTTTGCCCTCTTGAGAGGAGTCCCAGAGAAAGAAGTTGGGAAGGTACCGTGAGCGCCAGAAAGCCAGCCTGTCCTCTTTGGCATGCTGACAGTAGACCTTATGGCTTTGACTTTCACAAATGACCATTGGCTTTAGGCTCTTCTTACTCATGGATGCAGCAATGTGAAATGCTGGCTCTTGACCCCTACTTGCAGGGTGGGAATCCATGGTGATGGTGGGGCAAGAGTGAGTGGCAGACGCATGCTGGAGGGCAGAGAGGAAGTGCTGTTCCCACCCACACAGATCCCTTCCCCCTGCTTTTGGGCTCCTTGGCACTTGCTAGGTCATGATTACAGAATCTACTCAGTGAAAAGAATTTTCCTAGTCTTTACTCAGTAAAGAAACATGACATATATAAGTATAAGAAAGCATGATAAAATTAACAAAGCAGACAAAAGTCAAAGTGCTTTTCATTACTCTAGGTTGGTGAATGGGCAATTCGAAAACTGGGCCTCGTGAAGTATGGAGAAAAATATGCTGGTAACTATAGTGGAGGCAACAAACGGAAGCTCTCAACAGCCATGGCTTTGATTGGCGGGCCTCCTGTAGTGTTTCTGGTGAGTAGGGCTGTGAATGGAAAACTATTTTGGCCTGAATGGAGAACATCACTTTTTCTAAAGTCCTGTATATCCAGGGATATTGCCTGACTGGCGTGGCTAATGGCAAGCCATTCTTCTTCCAACCAGGAACAGCAAAGAAGCCTTAGAAAACCAGAGGGAAGTTTTTTTGATACACACTGGGGTGGTTTTGCTATGCCCTCACATGCTCCAAAAGAGAGATGCTCCAGAGACCTTATTTCTCTGCTGTGGAGAACCCCGACAGGTGTGACTGAGTCTTGGATATGTGATCTGACCTTTCTCCAGAACATTCTTATCATCTATGTGTTCATCCCCTATAGATGGAAATTATGGTTTCAAGATCCCCAAGGTGGCATCTGGGTCATAGTCCTTACATACAGATAGATGAAAACAGAAGATTAGACTGGACAGTGGCCCATGGCCCTTTTTCTTCTGCATTGAAGTTATTACAGGAGGAACCCTTGGGTTAAGGCTTTAATGTTATCCAGACTATTTGGATCTGTAGTCTGTTTCTCTAAGACTAGCAAATATAATATAACAGGCTAAGCTGGAGTGAGTTAGAATAAAAAAAGAAGTAAAGTAATTTTACCCAAACCTAATACAGACTTGAATAGAAATTTCAGACAAAAAAGAAGTTTAGTGTATACTTGCCAGTCATGAAAAGATGATTGAAACTAAATAGGTTTTTCCTTTCCCTGTCTACTCATTTGGAGAAATTTAATTTTATTAAAAAATTCAATGACACATTTATAAGAATAAACTGGTTACAAAAAGTATGCAGTTTATTCTGGTATATAAGGTCTGGTTCTTTGGTCCATCAAGAAATAGCCTAAATTTTAACTTCCCATTCATCTAATTTCAAAGATGCTTCTGCACTTAAATCTACCTTTGATGTGTTTTCCACAAATAATAGGACTTATTTTATTCTGATCACAGGATGAACCTACCACAGGCATGGATCCCAAAGCCCGGAGATTCCTATGGAATTGTGCCTTAAGTATTGTCAAGGAAGGGAGATCAGTAGTGCTTACATCTCATAGGTCAGTAGTGAAGACTTGGCTTGGCATCTGTGTTGTGTAATTTAAAAATTTTCTAAATAGTGGATTTGATCATTGTATAAAAATTAGAAAATACAGAAAGGCAAAGAGAAAAACAGTGAAAATTACCTGAAATTGCCTCACTAGGAGATAACTATCATTAGGCTACATATCTTTGCAGTTTTCTTTTGCAAATTTCTACACACGTGTGTGTGTGTGTGTGTGTGTGTGTGTGTGTGTGTGTGTGTATTTTTACAAGCAAAAATGCAAGCTTGGGGTTCTTAGATACCAGATAGATACTGTTCTTTTTCACTTAATATTTTGTAAACATTATTTCAAGTCAGTACATTTAGATGTGTCATCCTTTCTCATAGCTATGAGTTGACAGTATTCCAATAAGATATGCCCTAAAAAAAATTTATTTAACTATTCCTCTTTTTGTAGACATTTGGACTGTTTGCATTTTTTTTTTTTTTTTACAAGGGTAAACAGTGCGGCAGTAAACTGTGTTATTGCTACATCTTCATGTATTTGGAACAGGATGCAATTATGCCCTAGGACTCTGGGAATCTATTTCTTTCAAATTCCTGAGGTCCTATGATGTCCTGATGGTTAGAGGAGCATCTTTCTAAAACAAAAATCTCTGTGTTCCCACAGTATGGAAGAATGTGAAGCGCTGTGCACTAGGATGGCAATTATGGTGAATGGGAGGTTCCGGTGTCTTGGCAGTGTACAGCATCTGAAAAATAGGTAACAAAGACCATTTCCTTGGGATGATACCTACTGAGAAAGCTTGCATTCTTTTTGTGAGCATATACGTGGTGGCTCTAAAATAAAGGGAAATAAATGGAACAAAATGGTTTAGTGGAAAAAATGAGGGCTTTGAGGTCCAACAGCGCTGCATTCAAATTCTGTCTTTACCTTTCACTGGTGTGTGCTCTTGCACAAATTCCTTCACCTTCCTGAGAGCCTGTATCCTAGGAATATCTACCTTCTGGCCTTGCAAAGCACATGAAATGGGAAATTTTACACATGTCGGGATGGTTAGAGCATAGGCTTTGGAGTCCAACACAAATGAGTCCACATCCTGGGCCCTAGCACTTAGGAGCTCTGTACCAGGGGAAAGTGACTAACCCCCTGGGCTTCAGTTTCTCTGTAGCATCTGCCAGATTTCATATGTCCAGGTGAGGATTCAATGAAATCATGTGTCTAAGGCACTCAGCATGGCACCAGAATAGGTAGTCAATAAATGGTAACTAGTTCCTTCTCTCAGGTACTTATTTCTGGGTCTGTTGTGGATCTTCCTTTCTCATGGCACCAGGTGGGCAGGGTTAAATGTTCTTATGAGAGGTTTCCTGAGGATCTTCCATTTGGTTGTTTTTTTTTTTTTTTTTTTTTTTCTGCTTTCAGGTTTGGAGATGGTTATACAATAGTTGTACGAATAGCAGGGTCCAACCCTGATCTGAAGCCTGTCCAGGAGTTCTTTGGACTTGCCTTTCCAGGAAGTGTTCTCAAAGAGAAGCACCGGAACATGCTCCAATACCAGCTTCCATCCTCATTATCTTCCCTGGCTAGGATATTCAGCATCCTTTCCCAGAGCAAAAAGCGACTCCACATAGAAGACTACTCTGTTTCTCAGACAACACTTGACCAAGTAAGCTTTGAATGTCAAAAATAGACTGACTTTTGAGGGTAAGGATTCCCAATCCCTGTCCCCTACTCCCATTATGGGTCCTAGAGCAGCTTTGACCATCTGAGCTTGAATTTCTGATCTACTAGCTATGCTATTTACTAACTGCTCTGAATGTGAAAAGGGAGATGATTCTACTTTAGAGGGTTATTGTGAGCATAGTAAGAATAATCGCAATAACTACCATTTTTTGAGTCCCTACCATAGGCCAGGCCTTTTGCCAGGTGCCTTATCCCATTTAAATTAGATAACATCAGGGGCTCCTTGGTGGCTCATCTTGGGTCAGGTCATGATCTCTTGGTTGTGAGATCGAGCCCCATGTTGGGCTCTGCACTGGGCCTGGAGCCTACTTAAGATTCTCTCTCTCTAGGGGCGCCTGGGTGGCGCAGTCCATTAAGCGTCCGACTTCTGCCGGGTCACGATCTCGCGGTCCATGAGTTCGAGCCCCGCGTCAGGCTCCGGGCTGATGGCTCAGAGCCTGGAGCCTGTTTCCGATTCTGTGTCTCCCTCTGTCTCTGCCCCTCCCCCGTTCATGCTCTGTCTCTCTCTGTCCCAAAAATAAAAAAAAATAAACGTTAAAAAAAAAAATTAAAAAAAAAAAGATTCTATCTCTGCTCCTTCTCTTCTCTCTCGTAAATAATGAATAAATGAATAAACGGGTGAATAAATATTGAATGAATACATATTTAGGTTAGGTAACCTCAGGTACCAGATTCTGGCACTTAGTACCTATTTAGTAAATGTTAGTTTTTGTCTCTCTTTCCTTTTTAATCTGGCTTATAAGAGTCAAAATAGATGATTGAACAGTTGGTAATTTGAGGGGCAATAGAAAAGTTTAATTTTTAAGTGTTTGATCCTTTTTTTCAAGTTTCCCCTCTCCCTCACATAGTTTTCTTGTTAATCTATTTATGCAATCTTGTATTCTCCTACCCTACTTTCCACATGGTGAAAATACAACTTGAAAAAAAAAAGAACAAGTAGAGAGGTATTTATAAAGGTCCATCTTTCTTTTGACAGGTATTTGTAAACTTCGCCAAGGACCAAAGTGATGATGACCACTTAAAGGACTTGTCATTACACAAAAACCAGACAGTAGTGGATGTTGCAGTTCTCACATCTTTTCTCCAGGATGAGAAAGTGAAAGAAAGTTATGTATGAAGAATACTGTTCATGCAGAGTGACTGAAAGAAAGGAGGAACTAGCTCTCCCTTTGCACCATGTGAAGTGTTCCAAAAGAAAGAGCTGGACGTTTTTGTGGGAAGAAGTAAACTGGATACTGTACTGATACTATCTTCAATGCAATGCAATTCAATGCAATGAAAACAAAATTCCATTACAGGGGCAGTGCCTTTGTAGCCTATGTCTTTTATGGCTCTCAAGTGAAAAAGACTTGAATTTAGTTTATTACCTTATTACCTATGTGAAACTCTAGTATGGAACCCAGTGGACATATGGGTTTGAAATCACTTTTTTTTGTTCCTTTGTATTCTCACTGGGGTTGCAACAATAATTCATCAAGTAATCATGGCCAGTGATTATTTATCAAAATCAAAAGGCATGTACATCTTCATTCATTAAGCCGTGCCATGCCAGGAGACTGGTTTCCCGGTGACACATCCATTGCTGGCAATGAGTGTGCCAGAGTTACTAGTGCCAAGTTGCGCAGAAAGCCTGAAGGACCATGGTGTGTCATGCACCCTTTTGCGAGAGCTGCTCTGCTTCAGAGTCTATCAGCATCGTAATCAGGTGACAAAATGGTGCCATGTGTGGGAAAGGCCTGCATTGATTCCCTCTTTGATGAGCTGCTGTGGTGGCGGTAACATGCAAGTTGTGGGTGGCTCAAGACAGGTGAGACTTAGTTCCATTCTTATGTTGTCCCTTGCTTGGAGCCATGGGTCTCCGGGGGTCATTTTTCTGGGACTTTTTAAAGAAACTAAGATCCTGGAAAGAAGCCAAGAGCAGCCAAATTGTTGAGGCTGCAAGCTGCTGAGGCCAGGTCATGGGAGTAAAGAGATGGCGTGTTCAAACCTAGGGAGGCCTGTGTCCATTTGTCCTGGTTGTCTGTTAACACGGTACATTGCATCTCAAGATCTTCCTGTTTGACAGAAGTGTAGTATTATTTCTGGCTTTTTAAATTAATCTAGAATATGAAAAGATGGAATTGTATTTTGACAAAAATCTTTGTACTTTTAACATTATTTGAAATTTTTAATTCTGTCAGTGACTTGTGAATCCTTGGAATGGCCTCTTTGTAGAACCCGTGGCATAGAGGAATATGGCCTCACTGCTTCACTATTTCTTATGGAAGCCTGCAGGTGTATCCTCTGACTAGTGCCTAGTGACTAGAAAATAAGGTGATGGTCAAGATCTCATGACAATACTATATTTGAGTTTAAGGTCATCATTTAAAATACTCTTAATCTCAGTTTATTAAGTATTTTTTGAGTGTATATTATAGCTGAATTGAGTATGTATGTATGTATGGATTGGGTGGGGAGAAATTAAATCTCAGTAGATAATCCCTGTGCCATGTTATTCAGCTAACAGGTTTACAAATAATAGGTTGTTTTGTTGTTGTGGGAGCCCAGTGAAGGAATACTGGGCAGTTTTTTTGTTTTTTTGTTTTTTTTTTTTAAATAGCAACAGTGCAAAAGCCAAAAAAGTTTAACTGTCATAAGGGTCTCAAGACTAAATAATGAGTACTTTCACAAAGATGATCACTAGCTTCAAAACTTGAGTAACGCAACTTGTGCTGAAGGCGTTTAGTACCTTCAAATAATTGGCTTTGAAGATCTTAGACACCCCATTCTGACAATCTCAAAATTTTCATCTCCTCAATCCTGAATCTGTTATGAAAAAAATAAAAACAGCAAATGCCCACACATGGAATATATTTCAGACGTTTCCGACCCAGTCTTTTTTTTAGTCAGTAAACATTTTAAAAAATATTATTCCACTAATGCCTAATGTGATCTGCCTTAAGACAACAAAAATATGAGGGAAGTACTGTTGGGTGAAGTTCAAGCTGTCTTTCAATGTTATTACTGATTTCTTCTTTTTCTAAAATTTAAATATTAACTCTAAAGGTGTTAAGATTTCAGATCTATTTCAAATCTATTATTTTTTAAAATTTATAGAAAGTTATCACATAACTTGTTTGGAAAAAGAAAATGACTTAGAAATTAATGTCATTATTTTCTAAAATGATAAACAGGTAATGAAGGCCTAGTTCCAGTAACCATTGGCATGATGAGGTGATTATATTTTGTGCTATCTCTAATATTCATAATTTATTTTCTCACTGTTTAATATTTTTAAAAATCAAACTTTTGTTAGTTTTCCCAGTTCACTATTATCATGTTCTAATTCTCTATTAAATCAGTGAATAGCTAGCTCTTGGCTTTAATTACTCTGACTTCAAGGTCACATTGAAAAAAAATCAAAAGACACTGTGAACTGTTGTGAAAAAACAAAAAAAAAATTTCAATATAGATTTTAAAAAGATCTCTTCTGAAGCTAGAACAATCTACAGTTACACACTGACTTTGTGGTTACATTTTAGACTATCCAGATAGTATTTTACATTTTCCTTTGTAAACCTAATCGTAGTAGAAATTTTTTACCAATTCTCTACTCAAGTAAAGATTCTATATATTCCCTGTGGAAATGTAAGTATGTGAGGTTCAAAAATTCTCAAAAGTGTTCAAAGATTGCTGCTTTTGCTTCTTTTGGACAACTTGGAAACTTTATTAACAACTGTGAATGTGAAAAATACAAAAGAAAACAGTAACAAAGCCCTGTATAAATTAAACATCCAGCACAGTTCATTGTTAAAAAACAGCCAAACCTCAAACTACTGTATTTCAATCTGTACTGAAAGTGTGTTCATTGTGACTATTATATGTTGCACATCCTTCATTCACTGTAATCATTGATGAAAGGGATTTGTCTGTTTTCTTCTCGTGGTTGTATATATCAGGTAAATTTTCTTCCAAAGAGCCATGTGTCCTATGTAATAATGAACCACTTTGATACAAAGGTATTAATTTGTACCCTTATAACAATTTACTAGTCATGATATAGTACTATAGTAAGATGGCTCTAATTCTCTTCAAAATTGTTGCATCCCTTTTATAGAATGTTTATATTTCCATAAGGATTAAGTTTTCTCTCTTCTTATACCCTAGGATGAAGCTATGTTTTTTTTTGTGCTTTTTCTTTATCATTGGCCCCTTCATTCCGAGCACTTTATGCTGTCTCTAATGGGATCTATTTTTGCACTGGAATATCTGAGAATTGCAAAACTAGACAAAAGTTTCACAACAGATTTCTAAGTTAAATCATTTTCATTAAAAGGAAAAAAAAAGAAAAAAATTTTGTATGTCAATAACTTTATATGAAGTATTAAAAAAACATATTTCTATGTTGTAATGAGTCACGAAATAAAGCTGTGGCAGTTCTGCTGGTCTATGCAAATTTATTTCCATGCATCTGTAGCACCACCTACTGTTAATGCTTATAAAGCCATCAGGAGAGTAAGAAATGTCCGCCTGTAGTAGAAAAGCTATGTAGTAGCCTGTAGTAGAACAGGCTAAATGTCCTGTTGGAAAGAGGACTGAGGGGACTACTTGGAAATAAAGGGTGTTTGCACTTTCATAATTTGGTTAAGATAGTAAATATTAAGTTTAAGAGGTTTTTAGATAAAAGCTTAATGATTTCGAAGCTATAGAGATCTCTGAAAACACTGTGTAGCTAAACCTGTTTAATAAAAGTCTCACTGCTTTATTTGGTATAGAAGCTACAATGGCTGCCTTCAGTTGTCCTTTGCGGATTCAACTGAAAATACAAGGACAGAGCGTGGCAACTGTCCTGGGCATGTGGCCTGGGGGAGTGCAGAAAAGTGGAAACAGTAGAGGAACATCAGAGGTGCCTTCCTTCTGTAAGAAGTGCTGTGCAATCACAAGCCAAGGTTATGTAGGCTCTGATGACACACATGGATATAGTTTTAATAGCTCACTAGCAAAATCTCAGAAAAGTTGTCTGCTTATCTCACTAATGTGAAGAACGTCTGTCAAACACCCGCTGGTAGGCTGCACGGTGGAGTCATGGCCCTATGTGGGACCTCCTCAGAATGGCTGGGACAACGGGTAGTGAGCGGTCCTTTGCTAACGTGCACATCTGGCTGTGTGCAGAGGAGGGTCTTGGTCGGTTTGTGACGGAGCCTTCTAGACCACTCAGCCTCTGCGTCACAGCTCTGTCTTTCCCTCTTAATGTTCACATTACCACAACTTAAGTGAAATGCTAGAAAACAGTTTCTTTGTGGAAAATGACCACTGAGGGAGAGAAGAAAACTACTGAAAAACTAAAAGGCAAGTAACTTAGATAATGTAAGTTACCCGTGGGTCTTGAGGGAAATCTTCTATATAGAGAAAAGCCTAAACACTTGAAGGTTCAAAAAAACCTCGGAACCTTTAAAATGTTAATGCATATATTACATATGAAAAAGTATAAGAAAATTAGCTACCTTTTTCCAGTGTTTTACTGTGTTGTCAGACAATGTAATCCTCAATTACCTGTCTGCCCTATGGGGTAAGCAATACCATTTGATATATGGGGGAATTGTGGCTCAGTGGATAAATAACTTGTTTAGACCACTATCAAAATGGCAGAGAGTTCTTTCTGGTGAGGTGGTGTATTAAGATTGCCCTCATAAAATTAGTCTGGAATCGTAATTTAACAAATATTTATTAAACTCTGTTGTGCACCATATACCTTTCTAGGTTCTGGGGATGCAGTGTTGAAGACAGAGTTCCTGCTCTAATGAACTAAAATTTCAGTGGAGAAATTATATTCGCCTTCACGATGGATATGTAGACAAATACAATAAATTCAGACCATAGTAAGTGCTAAGAAGAAAATAAGCCATGGCAATGAGATAATGATGGAGAGGCAGCCATCTGAAGAGTGACATTTAAGCTCCTATCTCATAAAATAAGCAGGAGCCAACATTTGAAGGTGGGCAGAGAGAACCTTCCTGGAAGAAGGAACACCTGGTGACAAAGGCCCCAGGTGGAAAAAAACTTGGCAAGTTGGGGAAGGAGGGAGAGAATTCCAATGTCTCCGGACTGGTAGAAGGGGCAGAAACCAGAACCTATAGGGACTAGCAGGCCATGGCAAGGTATCTGGATTTTATTGTTAGTGCAATGAGAAGCCACTGGAGAGTTTTAAACAAGGTAATGGTTTGATCTAATCGCTGTTCAGAAAGAAAGCTGGTTGTATGGGGAGAAAGGACAGTAGGGAGGCAAAGCGATAATGGGAGGAATAGGAATGTTCAGGATCTCTTTTACTGACAGAGCCAAAGGCACTGTTGACAAGATCCATGGGGGGGTTGAGGGAGAGAGAGCTATTAAGGTTTGTGACCCAAACTAAGCAGGTGGTTGTGTTAAAATATGGCTGCTATTTCAGTCTGGTGCTCAGGAACAATGATGGGAAAGAAGGTAAAAATGTGTGAAACATCAGCACAGCACATGTATGGTATTTAAGCCTTGGGACTGACCTATAAAGAAAATGAAGACAGAAAATATTCCTGTGCTCTGAGATCCTTCCCATATTTAGAGAGAAGCCAGCAAAGGAACAGGGACTGGCCAGTGAGGAGGAAAACCTGAGTATGATGCCATATATCGAAGCTCAGAATCCAGTGTTTCAGGAAGGTGAAGGTGGTCAGTTGCGTCCAACATTGCAGAGAAGAGGAGCAAGGTAAAGGCAGAGAAAAAGATAGATTTTGGTAAGACAAGGTCTTTGGTGACCTTCTGAAGAGTCATTTCAGTAGACTGACAAGGGTCAAGTTGAGGGAAGAACAAGAAGTGAAGAGGGTGAATATACATAACTACGGAGAGCTCTGCTTTAACGGGAAGCAGAAAACATGACAACAGCCAGATCACAAAGCTTTTATTTGCATTCCTGTCTGTTAATAGTATAGGCTGCACCTAAACACCATGTCACCTTTCCTTTCAATTTTTTGGTTTTAATCCTTTAGACATTTCTTCTATCAAGAGGCTTATAACACTTGTTTTGTAAATTTCCCTTAAGACAGCTAATTCATGATTCACTATTTTATATTCACAGTATGTTTTAGAAACAACATAGCTCTAAATATTAGACTATCAAGAGAGTTTGAAAGTACCAAACCTAGTTTTAGAATGCAGATGCACTCAACTAAAATGGAAATTAAAGGTGCTTTAAGGAAAACTCTAGCCTATCTGTGGTGGTACTGAAAACTTTCTTTCTGGGACTATTACCATGCTATTTTCTTGATGTAAATTAACATTTACAATAAAGTTGTTAAATTATTACTCTGTCTCTACCCTATAGCGACATTATAAAAGCTCTAGAGAAGATAATACAAATACAAAACACAAATAAAACCCTGCAGAATGGATATGTAGGCTTTTATTCAGGCAACCATTCCCATAACCATAAAGATCTCTTTAAAACAGAACTGTCCCAACTATCTTAGTTAGTTATCCAAAACGAACAAAAATTAACTATAAATGAACACATTTCGGCACATAAAATAAGTCTTCTGAAGTTTTTTAACACTGAGACCTAATTACATTATATTCCAAGTTAGAGTGACTCATAATTAATGTGAAAACTGTAATTAATAAAAATGACATAGTGACATTACTTGGTCAAAGTAAAGAAACATGTTTGACCTTAGATTCTTAGGAATCCCATGTGATCACAAAATAAACACTACTGGGCAAAAAAGATTTTAAAGTTCAAAAAAACAGACATGATGAAAAGATATTATGTACAAATAATTTAAAAATATCAGCCACAGAAATGTAAAATCATCACTTGAATTTTTTTTTAGATGGGATTATGTGGGTGGCTTTTATTTTTTTTCAAAGTAACTTTTATTTTTAATATGAAATTTATTGTCAAATTGGTTTCCATACAATACCCAGTGCTCATCCCAACAGGTGCCCTCAATACCCATCACCTACCCTCCCCCTCCCTCCCACCCTCCATCACTTGAATTTAAGAAAGTGCTATAAAAGCAGAGTCTGGTTGTCAAAATAGATTACAAGGGATATTCCGAAACAAATGAAAAATCAAAATCCTCAAGTAGTGGCAAGTATTTCTAATGTGTAACAGACACAGAAATGCCAAGGGGAAAATGAGCAGAACTATTTCCTGAAGTGGAAAGGAAAAGATGAAGGAGGTAGAGGTGGCTTTAAAAGTGCAGAGACCTAGCAAATTCACTTACCATCTTCCAAATAAAAGAATCTCTTGGGAGAATTTAAGCACCATTAGCAGACACATCTTATAGCAGTTAATGCAATGCTTTGTCTTTCAGTGGAAAACTATTTCAAAGGTGAAAATGACGTAGGAAGCAGAAGCATATTCTGTTGAGACACGAGGTAATTGACACTCTCCCGAACTGCAAAAAAGCATTTCATAAGAAGGCATATAAAGTTATTGACTAAATGAGATTTGTTGTACGAATAATTCATGCCTAGTGAAATAGCTTACCAGCTGCCACAACTCTGGGATCCTCATGAGACTGATGTCTACCAGCTGCACGACTGTCTGCACTCTCATTCCACCAAAGAACATGAACTGCAGAAATAACCAAAAATAGATTCTAAAGACCATGGCGTTACTACAAATAAGAAATACAAAAAATTAATCAGAAACATTAAGTGTTATTCATGGTGAATATCAAAAAGGTAAAATTAAGTATGTTAGTAAGATTTCGGAGGGGTCAGGGATTTGGGAGAGAAATTGATAAATCAATCAAACTTTTAAAGTTTTATAGTTGAAAAACAGATAGCTGGAGAGAAAAAGTAAGTAACAGCACTAAAAGACACAATCAAAGCTGGACCCAAGTTTTATGATGTCCTACTATGTTCTATTTTTATTAAAAAAAAAAAGCAAGATTATAACAAAAATGTTCATTACTAAAAATGTGGATGTTTTAAAAAAATTAAAAGCATAATTTGGGAGTGCTTGGGTAGCTCAGTTGCTTGAGTGTCTGACTCTTGATTTCAGCTTAGGTCATGATCTTACAGTCGTGAGATAGAGCCCCATGTTGGGCTCTGTGCTGAGGGTGGAGTCTGCTTAAGATTCTCCCTCCCTCTCTCTCTCTCACCCTCTATCCCTCTCCCCCACTCCCTTGTGCTCTCTTTCTCTCTCTTTCCCTAAACTAAAATTTAAAAAATGAATAAATAAAAGCATAATTTTAACTACTTAGAGAAAACCTCTATTAATATTTAGTGTATTTCTTTAAAAAGTTAGTAAAATGAAATTAGTAAAATGTATACTATGCTTAGGAATATTTTTAAAAATCAACAGTGTGTATTTTCCATGGTAGTAACCTTAATTTTTAATGGCTCTGTGAATGCCTCCTTGTGACAACTTTTTTTATCCCAATAGCTTATTGCTAATTATTTACATTATTCAAAATATTTCAGGGTTCTACAGAATACTGAAATTTTTTTATGACTAAATGTAATACACATTAGCTGTACAGATTTCAGAAAATGGAGATAAAAAGGAAGCAGGAATCATTTCTAATCCTACCACCCTAAAATAACCACTTTTCTATTTTGGTGTATCTCTTTCCATATACACATAGGGTCATACCACACTGTTTCCAGTGTTTCCTTATTGTAAGTAATGCGGACATAGACTGAGAGCAGCAGCTACATGTAGGTCTATAATAACAATGTCGAAGACAACTACTACTAACATTTATTGGGTGCTTACTATATGCCAGGCCTCATTGTAAGAGTACTGCATGTATTAACTCATTTAATTTTCACAATATTCTTAGGTTATGATTATTATTTTATTGATGAGCAATGTAAGGCACCATAAGGTTAAGTAACTCATGCTAGATCACAAAGACAGTAAGTGGTGAAGCTGGGATTCAAACCCAGGCAGTCTGGATCTGATTATTTCCTCAATATAAACTCCTAAAATTTAAACTGAGAGAACCAGAGTATTTTATATATAATTCTACATGTATAGTGTACATACTGTAACTGTCCTCCAGAAATTATGTCCTGAGTACTCCGCATATTACTCTTTCTCTGCTGTTCTGAGAATGAATTTAAGATTAAAAACTGGGCACACATGTTTTCAGTAGTTTTTTCCTATAAAAGTTATATATGCCCACTATAAAAAAAATAGACTTAATAAACATTAACATCATCATTAATATCATTTACATCCTTTCAAACTTCCTTCCTATATAACCTAACACACTACACATCTATGCATGTTTCCTAGAATATTGGCAAAAATAATTTAAAAATTAAACCTTTTATCTTTATTGCCAACTTTCGGGAAATGATTAAGACAGTATGAACCCTACACAGTATATGAGTACTTACTTTTCCCAATTTATCAAATACTATATATAAGTATGTCTTTATTAGGTAAAAATGGCATCGGATTATTGTCTTAATCTGTATCTTCTTTAGTAGTCATTTGTAGGTCTACCTTTGCATAAGTCTTCATTTTTCTTTTTGCTTTTGAATTTCACTTAAGGTGCTTTGGGGCATGCAGAAAAATTGAGCCTTTTTGTTTTTATTTTTAATTCTTTTAGAGAGATAGAATGAGCAGGGGAGAGGGGCAGAGAGAGAGAAAATTTTAAGCAAGTTTCATACTCAGCACTGAGCTCAATGCAGGGCTTGATCCCAAGACCCTGGGATCATGACTTGAGCCAAAACCGAGAGTCAGAAGCTCAACCAACTGAGCTACCCAGGTGCCCCTTTTTATTTTTTTAAGTAGGCTTCATTCCCAGTGTGGAGCCCAATGTGGGACTTAAACTTACAGCCCTGAGATCAAGACCTGAGTTGAGATCAAGAGTCAGACACTCAACCAACTGAGACACCCAGGTGCCCCTGAGCCTTTTAAAAATAAAATCATCCACCCAAAAAAAAAAAAAACCAAATAATCCAGTGAAGAAATGGGCAAAAGACATGAGTAGACACTTTTCCAAAGAAGACATCCAGATGGCTAAAAGACACATGAAAAAATGCCCAATGTCACTCATCATCAAGGAAATATAAATCAAAACCACAATGGAATACCACCTCATACATACCAGAATGGCTAAAATTAACAACTCTGGCAACAATGGATGTTGGCAACGATATGGAGAATGGGGAACCACTCTACACTGTTGGGAATGCAAACTTGTGCAGCCACTCTGGAATACAGTATTAGGAGGTTCCTCAAAAAATTAAAAATAGAACTACCCTACAACCCAGCAATTGCACTAATAGGTATTTATCTAAAGGATGCAAAAATGATGATTCAAAGGAGCACATGTACCCCAATGTTTATAGCATTACTATTGACAGTAGCCGAAGTATGGAAAGAGCCCAAATGTCCATTGACTGATGAATGGATAAGAATATATGGTGTGTGTGTGTGTGTGTGTGTGTGTATTTATATTTTCAATGGAATATTACTTGGTGATCAAAAAGAATGAAATCTTGCCACTTGCAACAACGTGGATGGAACTAGAATGTATTATGCTAAGCAAAATAAGTCAGGGAAAGACAAATAGTAGATGATTTCACTCATGTGGAATTTAAGATAAAAACAGATGAACATAAGGTAAGGGAAGCAAAAATAATATAAAAACAGGAGACAAACCAAAAGAGACTCCTAAATACAGAGAACAAAGTTGTTGGGTGGGGGGGAAGGGCTAAAGGGGTGAGGGGCATTAAGGAAGACACTGGTTGGGATGAGCACTGGGTGTTATATGTAAGTGATGAATCACTAAATTCTATTCTTGAAAAAACAGACATTTTTTTGATTAAAAAATAAAATCAATTAATTTTTTTCTTTTACTGTTTCTTTGTTTTTTGGCTTAGAAATACAGTTCTCATCCATATCATTAAATACATTTATATTTTACTTTAGTAATTCTATGACTTCTTTCTGTCTACACTGAAATCTATAATCCATTTTAAGTCTAGTTTAGTATATGGTGTGAGCTAGACATCTAGTAATTTTCATAATTTTCTCTTCATATATTTTCCAACCAAAATATCTTTTTCTGTGTATTCTGATTATTTTCATAGGATATATTACTAGAAGTTAAATTTCTGGGTAAAGATCAGAAGGTCAGCTTTGAATGTGTTAGGTTTGAGATGTCCATTGGACATTCAAGCGAGGAAGATGAGAAGGCAAATGGATATAATGAGTCTTTCAAATATTTTACTAGCTATTCTTAGTTTTTTATCCTTCCAGATGAACTTTACATACATTTTTAAGAGTTTGCCACAAAACACTCTCTGAAATTCTGACTGTAATAACTTTCAACTTTAAAAGTTAAATGCTCCAAACAGATGTTTCAAAATCAGTTTAGGGGATGCCTGCCTGGCTCAGTGGGAAGAACATGCAATTATTGATCTTGGTGTTGTGAGTTCGAGCCCCAAACTAGGTGTAGAGATTACTTAAGTAAACTTTAAAAATGAATGAATGAATGAATAAATAATTAATACAGGTATGTATATTTATCTGTATGCTATGTATATCTGCACTGAAGTGTTTAAGAGGTCATTTATTTTAAGTTTGTTTATTTTGAGAGAGAAGGAGTACATGTGTGCATGAGTGAGTCAGGGAGGGGCAGAGAGAGAGAGAGAGGGGGAGACAGAATCCCAAGCAGGCTCCACTTAGTGCAGAGCCTGACACAGGGCTCTATTCCACGACCATGAGATCATGACCTGAGCCAATATCAAGAGTTGTACACTTAACCAACTGAGCCATCCAGGCACCCCAATGCATATGCATTATTTGTAGCATGTATATATATATCAAATAACATTCTGATCTTACTCCTATGTCATTCACATATATATATGAATGTGTGTAGATACTTACTTGTGTATGTATATATATATGTGTGTGTGTGTGTATATATACACACACACACACACACACACACACACACACACACAAATGACCTATATAGACCAAAATACTAACAGCATTATCTCTAAGTAGTGGGAAATGCTTTCCCCGCTTTAGGGTATGTCCATGTATTTAGTATGTGAAGATACGTATTACTTTTTCATTCAAGGACAGTCTTCCTACCCAAAGAAATGTTATTTTAAAAAGCCAACAAAAGTAAACTTAGAGGAAAAAAAAGATGAAAGAACAGATATATTCCTGAGGCTCTTTGCAGTTTTTCAGCATTCTGATGTGTCATGGAAAATAGTAATTCAACATTTGAAAAACACTTCATGAAGTGTTAACATTCTAAACAGGATAAAAAACAGGTTTTTTTCAACGTTTAAAATTACAGAAATCCTAAAACTCTGGCAATAAAAATTTAAATATATGCTATAATGAAGAAAAGAGACAAACTGACCCAAGAAATTTAGTAGATCACCAATATACTTTGCAATTTCACAGAAGAAATAGACAACTATACCTCTGTTGAGTGCTCCATATTCTGTGTGGAAAACTCCGACTAGTTTTGAGTAGCCTAGATCCACATGGGCGTTAAGTGCCCTTCTAAATGCGTCACCCCACAGAGCTGGCCCACCTGGTTTCATCTGAAAAATAACCAGCTCATAGACTCCTAGAATAGGGAGAAAAACAATTATTTTACAAAAGATATTCAGGAAATTTCTAATCAGGTTAGTCTGGTTCAACTGGAAGGCTAATCTGCGTACACAGATTTGGAGGATCACACAACTGTACACATGAATTGTGGCATTATTTTTCCTTGCTTTTATGTTCAGCAGGTCCTTGTCCAAGTTTAAGGATCAGTTGTTAAGCTTATACAGAAAGACAAAAATGGGGGTACGCCTGGATGGCTAAGTTGGTTAAGCACAGGACTTCAGTTCAGGTCATGATCTCACAGTTGTGAGTTCGAGCCCTGTGTCAGGCTCTGTGCTGACAGCTCAGAGCTTGGAGCCTGCTTTGGATTTTGTGTCTCCCTCTCTTTCTGACCCTCCACCACTTGAGTTCTGTCTCTCTCTCACCCTCTCTCAAAAATAAATAAACATTAAAAAAAAAAAAGACAAAATTGGGAAGATATATTAAGCTATTATCTGAAATACTGTTATCAATTTTGTCAATAAAATATTGAAAATTTACATTAGGATCAGGTTTCTGAGCTGCCTGAATCTGCACTTTTAGGTAAGAAATGAATTAGAAAAGACTTCTCTGATCTCCTGTATTTCCTCTTCTTTCTAATTTTAAGAGGTAATTTTAAGAGGTAATATTTTTTTGTTTATATAACTTCCCCCTATATGATTCCATTTCTAATAGGAACAAACAATAGATCAGTCCTGTCTGAGTTTTTGAGTGTTAGGAAAAAAATCCAAAACTGAACAAGATGATTTTATTGTTCCTAAATAGCCAGATAAACATCTGAAAACCATTCTACCTTCTGGTCAGAGGTGAGGTGCAGGTAAAGAAAAAGGAACTAGGGACAAGTAGCTTTGAGAAGAAAAAGGAAAAAAAGTACAAAGTTACTAAAGAGTTATGAACAGCAGAGGAAGAGAACCAAGATTTGACACTGTCCAAGAAGCCACTTAAGTTCATTTAGATAGTGCTGAAAGCCTGTGAGGAGGTCTAGGTGGATTAGGATCCAAACAAGACTTTTCAAATCTCGGATAATCTAAAATATACTACAAAGTTGGGAATAATGGAGGAAATAAAATAAAATTCAATTAGTTAATGCTTTTTAAAAAGCTGACTTTTGTTTAAAACTATGTTAAATATTTCCTTAAGTGAGCAAGAAAGTGAAATCAGCAAGAAGAGAAATCTTTAGTAATTATTTTCAAAATGAGAAAAGGAAAACAAAAATGTTAAACTACAGTAATACAGCTTAACAGTTTAAGTCCCCTAAAAGTCTTATAAGCAAAAATATCCTTAATATTTTAAGATTAACCGTAATTTGTGTGTATATAAAAAAAAAAAAAAAACAACTATGACAAAATTTCATACCTTATCTTTCACTTGCCAGAACATGTTTTCTCTGCTTCCAGCCCCCAACTTTTCAAACTTTACTCCCTATTCAACTTTTTATACTCATACCTCAACTTTAAGGGCATTTCCAAATTGGGGGGAAAAAACCAACTTCATTATTCAATGTTCATTGTTTTAAATTTTTTTTTTTTTCAACATTTATTTATTTTTGGGACAGAGAGAGACAGAGCATGAATGGGGGAGGGGCAGAGAGAGAGAGGGAGACACAGAATCGGAAACAGGCTCCAGGCTCTGAGCCATCAGCCCAGAGCCTGACGCGGGGCTCGAACTCACGGACTGCGAGATCGTGACCTGGCTGAAGTCGGACGCTTAACCGACTGCGCCACCCAGGCGCCCCTCAATGTTCATTGTTTTAATAAGCAACGAGTTAAAATTCATTTTTATCTCTATAATATATTCCTATATAAAACACAGGGGATTATTTTTCCCTATGGAAGTGTAGTTTTTATAGCTTGAAATCTGTAGTATTTTCTCCATCAAAATTCAAAGTAACTAAGAGGGAAGGACTTACCTTCTTTTGCAGGCTTTTCTAATTTGCACCATGGCACCAGGTAAGTAATCTCAAACTCTTGTTCATCTATGAGAGCCAGATTTGGAATGAGAAATTGTCGCCAATCTTTATTTTTGGCCAGGGCTTTCTGAACTTCAGTTCGGTGAGCAAAATTATCTATGGGAAGAAAAGGAGTAATAAAAGTAAAAATTTATTTAAAATCACCTATACCTTTTTTTTTTTTTTTTTGGATTTCATTCAATTCAGCAAATGTTCACTGAGGCCACGTAAGGACACTGTTAAATCACTGGAGATACCAACATAAATAGATATGACATCTGTCCTTAAGTTTCTCATGCTCTAAAAGGGGAGTAGGAATTTAAACAACTAATGATAACATCATATGGTGGGGTTTATAAACTATTCTCTAGTAGGTAGTTGTGTGACTTAGGTTAAGTTATTGAATCTTTCTGTGCCTGTTTCTTACTCTGTGAAATGGGAATAATGATATAGTATCTCCCTCCAGGGTTTCTGTGCAGGTTAAATGAATTACTATATGAAAGGTGCTTTGAGCAGTGTTTGACACCTGGATAGCACTCAATAGATATTAATTATTCTTATTGTTTGAGACATTTAAACTATAGTGCCAGTTTAGAGAAAGACTATTATTCTTTGGTGGTAGTGGTGATGGTGGTGGTGTGTGCTCAGGTCAAGGTACACTCTGTATTAAATTTAACATAAATAAAAGGAATATGTGCTTTTTTAGCATCTTCTTTGAATAGCTTCCAAAGAAATCGTGCTGATTCTCTTTCTTATGATCACCATTCTTTTTACCCAGTATTTATTTCTCTTACGTTTGTTACTCAAATATTTACTAACATTTAGGCCTAGTATTATATTTACTTTTAGGGCCTCAGTAAGACTAATGGTAAGAAGTTTTTCTATGGTTTATGCAGGGCATCTTAAGAGCTTAAGTGAGTTATATCAGGACCTGACTGGTGATTTTTTAAATGGACATGAGTCCACTGGTGGCATATTAAAACACAAATTGTGTTTTAATGGGATTTGTTCTATTACTATATGGAGAACCCCTAAACTATGGCCATGTTAAATACAGAATGAACGTTTTTCATATTAAAGTACTTCATGACTATTAACTTTGGACACTGATGATTAAACATTAAGTGAAGTATTGAAATTCTTTGGGTTTCATCAAGTCCTGATGTGGACTTCACAAAGATTAGACACTGGAGTAACACACATTCCGGGGATTCCTGTAACCTGTTCTTCTTTGACTATTAAATTTCAACAATAAGAAGGAATTACTCTCCCATCCTTTATGTTATTAACCTACTTGGTTCTTACAACCCCTGCTATATTTTTTTCATAACTCATCCTTACCATAAGCCATTTATAATTTTTCTGAGAACTAAAGTCTAGTTCACAATTTTGTGATTTGAAATATGAGATGCCACACTTTCCCATTTATGGTAACATAAGGATTTGGGCAAAGGGTTGTTAAAGGTGTACCCCTGGGAGGAGGAATTACTGAATTCATTTTTTACTGTTGTTCCCCATTTCAAAAGTTTAATTTAACCTGTGGGTATTTATACTAATCTAGATCCAAGAGCTAAGCATCATGTAACACTTAACAGAACAAAAATCTATACTGAACCCTTAAGCTGGAAAAACCATACCATACTTCCAAATATGAAACACTTTATTCATTTTGCCTCCAAATTCTACACTCCAGGATCCAACCAATTCAGAGTGAGCTGTCCGAAGATGTATGTTTTTCTTAAGGTTTTCCAGAAACTCATTCATCTTTGAGGGCTTAAAGTAATAAGTACGAAATTCATAGAATGTTCCATCATATTGTCTTGGGCCTGTAGCAAAAGATGAGTGCACCTGAAGAAAGATAAGGCATATTTAAATATTTTGGGAAGGCAGGGTTTATAATACTGTTACAACCAAATCTGAATCTAGAAACAAGGGATACTCATTAGACTCATAATCCATATTTGTACCACTGTTGTCATCTGTCCTTAGACATTTGTTTAGGGAGATGTCAATACAGACAACTACTCTTTTTTTTTTCCAGACAACTACTCTTAAGTATGCTGAATATATAGCTACTGTTTCTTAGCAGGGATTTACTGTTAACCACTTTTTCATGAATTTTATCGTAAGAAGGCACTGAAGTCTTAATAAAAGTCCTTTACTCAAGAACTACAATTAGGATTCTAATAAACTTGCAAATGTCTTACCCTATTTAGCCAATATTCTGTTTTCAGTCAATACTATATGTTATGCTACTATATACTACTATAACTATACAGTTATGCAATTAAATAACTATAAAATATGCAGGTGTTATGGAAGGTGAAATGGAAATGTCTTAGCAAAAAACCCTTTTTTAGGTTTTTCTTAAAAATAAAAAATGCTATTCAGGTCAAAGTATTTATCACATCTAATGAAGTAGATCCCTGGTAAGGACAGGAATGGACTCTGATGCTAAAGGAAGCTATAATCTATCCATGGATTATATATACATTATACCATACTATAACCACATTATACTATGGTGGTAGACTGTATGAATGCTATAAAGGAAAAATCAATGAGTTAGAATTGTCTGAATCATTATTAGGTTTAATTATAGATGCAATGTGAAGAAAAGCATTTAATCCATCCAATTATACCAGATTGACGAAAATATCTTTTAAGAACCACTAAGTTCTTTTTGCATTAGTCATATGCTATCTATATAAATTTTTCTTCTAAATTAGTCCTCCAAGTCTAAATGACCTTAGCTAGGACATGCAGAGATTATCTTCCGTATATGTATTTATGTGTATGCATACACATGCACACACATTATGATGGCATTTGCATTTACAAATCTTTCTTACTATAGGTTTGGCTATCATGTACCAATTTTACAAAACTTATTAATAAGAACTATCTATTAAAAGTAGTGGTAAGGGGCGCCTGGGTGGCGCAGTCGGTTAAGCGTCCGACTTCAGCCAGGTCACGATCTCGCGGTCTGTGAGTTCGAGCCCCGCGTCAGGCTCTGGGCTGATGGCTCAGAGCCTGGAGCCTGTTTCCGATTCTGTGTCTCCCTCTCTCTCTGCCCCTCCCCCGTTCATGCTCTGTCTCTCTCTGTCCCAAAAATAAATAAACGTTGAAAAAAAAAAAAAAGTAGTGGTACACGAGTGCCTGGCTGGCTCAGTCAGTAGAGCATGTGACTTTCAATCTTAGGGTCATGAGTTCAAGTCCCACTTTGGGCATGGAGCCTACTTTATAAATAAGTAAATAAAGTAAGTTTTGGTACAGAGTTATGGACTAATTTTGGGCTTTTTTGACTCCCTGATATGCCAAATGAAACTAGTAGGCTTCTTTATCTGACATAATTTAGGTTAAAACACACAATTTTTAAATATATTTTGTGTATAAAGTCATAATTATATACTTGAATTCATTCCATTCATGTCCCCTATGATTTCTGTTCCTATTGCCCAAGTATCTAAGCTTACTTGGAAAGCAAGTATTCCCACCAAAAACAATTGCAGATACTTCTACTTTTGCTGGACATGCTTGTGTCATTTTAATCAAATTTTAATTAAACAATGTTATGCAAATAAACAACTGACTAGTGTTATAGTTTAAAAAGTAGTATAAATAAAATATATTAGAAAATGGAACCGTTGGGTATTTATAACAATTGCTTTTATGTTATTTTTCAGAGAATTTGTATTTGGAAACAAATATGTGGTCAAAGGCACATAGTTTTATTATTTTTCAAATAAGAAACAATTAGAGGAAAAGCCCAAGGAAAGGTAATAGCAGTGAGGTAAGCGTGTGTGCTTGTGGGGAGGTGATTTTTGTCAAAGGGCAGAAACTACAATTATTAATGGGGTAGGATTCATAAGTGTTCCAGGCTCCCTTATCTTCAGGTTAGGGCTCATTTTCAGCAGCACTTATATCCAATTAAAAGAGAACACTTGGCTCACATCTAATAAAGTCACAGTCCAGAATAATAAAAGTCAGTCCAGAATAAAGTTGTAAGGAATAACTTTTGGCCCTGCCCCAGAAAAGTGTGGATCAGAAGGATAAAGACTATTGCTAATCATGGGTGAATGGGCCATTACTGGTTGTTCTTCAGTCTTCACCAGAAAGTCAGTCTCTAGAGTAGGTTAATTCCCTTCCTATGTACCTTTCGAGAAATACAAGCCTAAATATCCAAAGGAAAAAAACACTGTAGACTGACAAATAGGCGGGTTCCCAACAGTTAAGGATGAATCACAAAAATCTGTTGTGCACGTTTCTCATTCAAGGGTAAATGAGGCTGTTACCGTATCTGCTCTGAGGTTCCTACCCCTGCCAGCCTCGGACACGACCCACAGGAAACAGTGGGAGGCTGGGCTGGATGCTCCAAGACCCGCACCCTGGGCCTTCTCTTCCAGGTTCTCTGCAAAAAGCTCGCAGTGTACACTTCGTTTAAACAAGGGAGGTCACTTCGGTCGCCAACTACTAGTTGACCTATTTCTCCTCTACCTTTCCTCGGGGGGGGGGGGGGGGGGGAGGGCGGTGGCTTGTCAAACGATAAATAGAAAAGTCTCGATCAGCAAGCACTGGGCACCGGCCTCAACGTGGCGACCGCAGGGGGCTGGGCGGCAAGAACGAAGCAGCGGGAGCTTCAAGGGTGTCCTCAGGGACGCCTGGCACGTAGGCCAGAAAAATCCCATTCGCGGCTGCTCGCGAATTGGCCTGGAGGCGATACTGCCAGCGGACCCTCCCTGAACTGCGCTTCCACGCTCCCGTGAGTGCTGGGAGTCCTGTGATCCCACTTCCGGTTCTCAGACGTGCAATAGAATAATTTGGGCCCGGGCGCGCATGCGCGACGCTCGTAAGTCTGGGAGCGCAGCCAGGAAGCGCTTGCGCGGGACCTCGAGCTCCTCGCTGACGTCCCTCCCCTCCCCCAAGGCACGGCTTGGGCACGTCTCCGCGGCCGGTACCTGAGGCGCGAGCGTCCGCGCAGCCAGAGCTCTAGTCAGGCCGCTTCGGAGGACGAGCATGGCGCGGCTGCGAGCGCTGGGAGGGCCAGCCAGCCAGTATTCTGTCTTCGGTTCCTCCTGGTAGGGCTAACCCGCCTGGAAAAGAGCAGCGACCGAGCTACTGGCGGACGCAGGCTGAGGCGGGACTCCGCGGCTGCAGCTCCGCCTCTGGCGCCGGGAGGCGCGGCGGCACCGCCCGATTGGCTGGCGTCGTCCGTGGGCGTCATGTTCGGGCCCCTGCCCCCTCCGGCCCAACGTTTGTTTCCTCAGACGTTCTCACCCAAACGTCAGAGGGGCCTTAGGATTAGCTGGACGCGGAGAGCGTTCCTGTGCCACCTTTCTGAGCCCATCAGCTAGTCTCCACGCGCGGTTGCGCACAGTTCTTAAAGTTCGTGCGCAGAATGTGAGTGTGTTTGTCCTTTGAGAAGGAAGTATGATGCGTGCATATTATAATGCTGTGCGTTGAAAATCGTGGAGGTTTTTGTCCTTGTTCATTTTTAGTCGGGGTGACTTAAGCGTCAAGAGCAGGGAGGCTTCACTTCTCATTAAATGCATGGTGGTTCTCTAATTGCCACCGCAGCATGACCTTGTAAGGCTCTTAATGATTTGAAATTGCATTTTTCAGGAGCTCATTGGAATGGGGGTCCCGAACTAGGTATTCAAAAGCCAGTGGGGGGTGTCTGGGTGGCTCAGTTGGCTAAACGTTGGACTCTGGCTCAGGTCATGATCTTGCAGTTGGTGACTTCGATTCCCACGTTGGGCTCTGTGCTGACAGCTCATAGCCTGGAGCCTGCTTGGGATTGTGCGTCTCCTTCTCTCTTTGCCCCTCACCCGCTCAAGCTCTTTCTCTCTCAATCTCAAAAATAAACATTAAAAAAAATTTTTTTAAGTCAAAGTTAAACATACATAGTTTCAAGTCAAATAGTTTTATGTCTTAAAAAGCGAACCAGACCTTGGGTCTTTTCCTCCCTATCCCTGATTATTGGTCCCCAGAATAACTATTCTCAGCATTTTCCAGTTGTTTCTTCTAATGCTTTATTCTCTTTTTCTAAATTACAGGCTTTTTCTAGTGTGTCTTGATATTTTCAGTAGTGTCTGTTGCTTGGAAAAAGAGGATTTAGGTCTCTTATATACCATTCCTTCAAAATAACCTTCCCTTCCCCATCTGACAATGGTTGCATTAAAAGTTGTCACATTATTAATTTACAGATTGTTTACATTTTTATTACTAATTGCATTGCATTAATACACATAATTACACAATGCATAATCAAACACAATTACCCAATAGTTACCTTGTTGCACACATTGAAATAATACTGCTTATACTATCAAGAATAGAGAATTATTGGGGCGGCTGGGTGGCTCAGTCGGTTGGGCGTCCGACTTCGGCTCAGGTCATGATCTCACAGTTTGTGAGTTTGAGCCCCGCATCAGGCTCTGTGCCACCAGCTCCGAGCCTGGAGCCTGCTTTGGATTCTGTGTCTCCCCTTCTCTCTGCCCCTCCCCTGTTCATGCTCACTCTCTCTCTATCTCTTAATAATGAATAAACGTTAAAAAAAAAAAAAGAATAGAGAATTATTGCAGGGATATCACCTGTGGTTGTATTGGTTGTGCCTTCTTCAAGGACTTGAATTATCTGTTCAGAGGAGAGAGACTTTTTAAAATAAAATTCCAGAGGGGATAAGTGTTTCTGTATGATGGGCATTAGTTTTTAACCAAGTAAGACAAAACAAAGCATCATCTGTGCCTGGACTGGATCTTTACATTTAAATATATTTTCTTAGACTCTGTTCCCCATGGATTAACAATTCATTCACTCATACAGCCCATATTTATTAAATTCTTCCTTTTTTTTTCACTATATGAAGTTTATTGTCAAATTGGTTTCCATACAACACCCAGTGCTCATCCCAAAAGGTGCCCTCCTCAATACCCATCACCCACCCTGTGTTTTTTTAGTTATTGTAATGGGTCTTCCTGAATTATTTCAAGTTTTGTTTTCTTTCATTTGATTTGTTTTCTGTCTTGGCACTAGTGTTTTTCCTAAAGTATTTTTGTATTTTTAATTCTTGGCTATCAGCTCATATTTTGCAGTGAGACTACTTTTTTTAATGTTTATTTAGAGGGAGAGAGAGAGAGGGAGGGAGAGAGAGAGGGAGGGAGAAAGAAAGTGCAAGCAGGGGAGGGGCAGAGAGACAAGGAGACAGAATCCCAAGCAAGCTCCATGCTTGATCTCACCAACCGTGGGATCATGACCTGAACCGAAATTGAGAGTCAGACGCTTAACCCACTGAGCCACCCAGGTGCCCCAAAAACATTTTTTTTGAAAGCTCTTTGAGCATGAGTGGAGTTTGTCAAATAGCGGGCTTCACTGTAGGGTTTTCTATTATTTCATTGAGGGGAAAAACCCCCATTTGTTACCATCTGTAAATCATTTCTCTTAAATCTTGTCAGTTACCCCTGTGAGGAAACTTGCAGATTCCCATCTGTGAGTTACAAGCCTTACTGCCAGTTTTCTGTGACTGAGAAGGGAGGGAGGCTGGATATCTTAGTATTTGATAGGTAGTCATTCACTTAATTTGTTTATGACTGGTTTTAACCTTGTCAACTGTATCTGGTACTTCTGAATGTGGTTTACGTTTTCAAGAATATATTAAATAGGACAGGCTGAGCTGCTGTAACAAATAGATACCAAATGTATAATGCCTCAGACACAACAATATTTTACTTCTTGTTCCTTAAGAATCTAAAGTGGGTTTTCCTGGTTGGCAGGCAGCTCTTCTGTATATGGTGAATCAAGGAGCCAGACTTCTACACAGTGGTTTTGCCATACATAGAAACTCTATCATCAGCTGCATCTAGCCAGCAGAAAAGTAGAGTGAACTTCCAAAATGAAAATACTTAACAGATAGTAAAGAGTGATTCATGGTTATAACTTAGGGAAAACATTGGTAAGTGCTGCAAGGTGCCTAAGACAATTTCCTATTCACTCACAGGTTTTAATCATCCTCAAAACCCAGTGAGTTAAACTATATCTCCAAGTGAAGAAGGTAAAGTTCTAAGAGAGAAATAATTTTCTGAGGTTCACTGCTGCTAAGTGGCAAATCCAAGATTTAAAGCCAGATTGTAAAACCAGTTCATTTTAACATTTATTTTTAAAATATGTGTGGTAGAAAATAGTGTCCAAGCAGCATTTAAGATGAAATGTTTTTCTGTGACATTTTGTTTAGAAACAAATCTCTGAACTGCCTAGAAGATACATAAAGTATGTTGAAAATTATTGTTGTATATCCTAAACTTCTGACAAGTAGTCCAAAGCTAGATAAATCTGGAATTTTAAGATAGGCTAATGTGATAGAGAGCAGGTGAATAGTTATTTTAGACCGGGTGGAGTAAGGTTGCCTGTCTAAGGAGGTAATATGAAACACGTATCGTACATACAAAAGTAGATGTAAAGTGTCAATACACTTTAGAGAATAATAAATTGAATGCCTGTTACCTGCCACCAAGCTTAAGAAATCAAATATGGCCAGCAATTTAGAAGCCCAGTACGGGTTCCTTTCTGGTCACATTCTCCTCCCTGTAACACCTTCCCCAACCTCCTTGCCTCAAGCAGCCAAAACCCAGAATTTTGTGTTAAATATTGCATTCACTTTCTGTGATTTTCAGCTACATTTGTGTATAACTCTAAACAATATATTGCATTGGTTTGCCTGTTTTACAACTTTATAATGGAATTAGGCTGTTTTTGTTATTCTGTCAGTTGACATAAGATTTTTGAAAATCATGTATTTTGATGCAGTCACAGTAATTAATACATTTCTGTACTATATGCTCTTCCATTGTATGGACATATATTTGTCCATTTGATATTATGAACAAAGATGTTTTGAATTTTTTTATATACCTAGATAGTTATAACTAGATAGTTCCTGTTCCCATATGAAAATTTTCTCTAGGCCAGGGATTCTTAACCCTCTTTATTCCATAGGACCTTTTGGAAATCTTGTAGGCCTATGGAACTGTAGTGTCTGGGCAGGTCACTCTAAGATGGGCCACGTTATCGTGAAGATTATTTTGAGCTGAAGCCAATCAGGACCCTGCAGGCTCAAGAGAAACTTTGACCCCTCTCTTAAGTACAGTGAAAAATCTAAACTGGGGATCTTTGCCAGAATAAGGGTTATTACTGAGATAAATTTTATCTGAGTGACCCATTTGTATGGCAGAACAAGTATCTAATTACCAAATATCTGCGGTTCTTCTAATTACCCTGTGAATTACATTCTTTCCTCTGCACTTCTCCTTAGTTCAGGATGATATACATACCTCATTTTGCCTGACTATCTTTGCAATTTATGTCTATTTGGATTCCTCATGATGAAATTTTGGGGTGATGGAGGGCGGTTTGTGGGGTCCAGAGCCCACAGCCAAGAAAGAATTCTTGAAGACATCTTCCGTGCAAAAAGATGATTTTATTATTAAAGCATGGGGACAGGACCCATGGGCAGGAAGAGCTGCACTGCTAGTGTGGACAGTGACTGCTTTATGGAGTCGGGGGAGGTAAAGTCAAGAGGGAGTTTGTTTCCAAAGAGACTGTCAGACGCTAAAGACTTACTGGAGGCCTAGCTATTGTCAAACTAAGGTTGTTTTTCCCAAAGCAAAGGGAGTTTCTACTGGCCATTGATGGGATTGCCTTTTTCTGGTAAACTTGTGGAGAGTCTTATCAATTAAACCATTTTTTTTGTCTTTTCCAGTTTTGGGGTATCCTGGAGTGTCCAAGGAATATCACACATTGTCCCACCTTGGGTGTGGGGCGGGGTGGGGGAGGAGGCGGTGGCGAGTGCTATTAGCTTGCACTTTGCCCTCAGCTTGCCCCACGCTCCCTCATCACTCATACATATGCTTAAATTTGATTTTCTCCTGTTAATCTGTCTCATATTAATTTAATTCTTAGTCCAGCTTAGAAGAGCTCTTGAAGGGTTCTTGCTCCCTGATACAATTATAATGTTTTACATACTTAGCAAATACAAAGGTTTACAGAGAAAACAGATTGAGGCGGAATGATCAAAATATGAAACCAAATTCTTTTTTTTTTTTTTTAAGTTTATTTCTTTAAGTAATCTCTACACCCAGCATGGGGCCCAAACTCACAACCCTGAAATCAAGAGTTGCATGATCTTCCAACTGAACCAGTCAGGTGCCCCTGAAAGTAAATTCTTGATAAAGAATTTCTTTAAAGAATTTCTTTATCTCTAAAGAAATTCTTTAAAGATTTTCTTTAAAAAAAATTATTTTGAGAGGGAGAAAGAGAGAGAGTGCACCTGCACAAAAAGTGCAGAGAGACAGTGAGAGAGAGAGAGAGAGAGAGAGAGAGAAAATGAGAGAATCTTAAGCAGGTTTCATACTCAATGCAGAGCCTGATGTGGGGGCTTGATCTCATGAACTGTGAGATCATGACCTGAGGAGAAATCAAGAGTCAGACACTTAACTGACTAAGCTACCCAGGTGCCCTGACATACTTCTTTATTAAGGTAACAGGATCTATTGTCAGATTTAAAGACTATCATAATTTAAGTAGTGATAAGCATAAAAATTTTTTTATATTTTTACAACACCTCTAAATGGAATTTGACAATATCTATGATATTTATTGGTCACAAAATCACAGGTCCCATTAATAATACTGTGATTTGTTGCCTACATTCATACATAAAGGGAATGCTTATTTTCAGTTAGAAGTTGGTGACAATTGTTAAAAAACAAAAGTTAGGGGCACCTGGGTGGCTTAGTTGAGCATCTGATTCTTGATTTGGGCTCAGGTCATGATCTCATAGTTCCTGAGATCGAGTCCCGCTATTGGGCTCTGCTCTGACAGTGCAGAGCCTACCTGGGATTCTCTCTCTCTCTGCCCCTTCCTGCCTGTGCGCTCTCTCTCTCTCTCAAAATAAATACATAAACATTTTTTAAAAAAACACAAAATTCAAGAGAGTAAATTTTGAAGATCCAATTGTCTTTATTAAACAATTAATGAATTGGGCAACATCTCACTCCAGCAAGTAGATATTCCGAGGAGTTGTACAAAATGGAAATTGCTGATAGGAAGGAGGGCGGGGCAAGAAAGTTATAACCAAAGGAAAAGAAAGGATTGTTTAAAGCATGACCATTTTCCCTGGTTGGGGTGGGGGAAGAACAGGGGTTTTTATCATGCAGATTATCTCATCTTCCTTTAGGGGATGGCGGGGCCATGTGACAGACTCAGTGGCATTTATTAGAAAATTCCTGACTGGGGTGCCTGGGTGGCTCAGTTAGTTGTTAAGCGTCAGACTCTTGGTTTCAGCTCAGGTCTTAATCTCATGGTTCCTGAGTTCCACTCTGAGCTGGCAGCGTGGAGCCTGTATAGGATTCTTAACCTCTCCCTCTCCCTCTGCCTCTTTCCCACTCATACTGTCTCTGTATCTCCCAAAATAAATAAATAAGCTTAAAAAAACAAAAGAAAAAAAATTCCTGACTTACAAGTTAAGATTACATTTCGGGGGAAGGTTGATTCTGCAGTTAGATTAGGTATTAACCCTTGGTTTAGTGACTTGGTGCCTTAACCTAAGTGATGCCATTTTGAGATCTGTTTGTTTGTTTTTTTTAACACAATAAAAATGTAATTTTTTCCCACCCAAGTTACCAGAACCTCTGCATTCTTCCATAGACACTGTGTACCAGAGGTTAGGAACCACTGCATTAGAGTATATATGAAGGAATGGAATTGTTAGGTTATAAGATATGTACATATTCATCTTTACTAAAGAGTGCCAAATTCTCTTATAAATTTGTACCTTTAATTGTAGTGTATGGGTTTTTTTCTGACCAATTTTTTATACTGTCCATTTGGTCTGATGAGTATGAAGATGCATTTTACACCTTACATAACAAATGGTGTTCCTGTGTGGTTTTGTCCAAAGGTCCAGATCTGCAGAAGGAAGCAGAAGATCCAGCAGGAGAGCTGGATCCAGTGTAAACTTTAGATGCTTGTATTTTGGTGACATATGTGGCTAAATACCTGAGTGCTATATTCCATGGCCACTAGATGGTGGTATAGACTACTTTTCCTTCATTACAGTTTGAAATAGTATGTGCTATTTTTGTTGTCACCTTTGAGTTCCTGTAATTTAAGCTATAGTTATTTAGTGTGGAGATACCTTACAGCCCTTTTTGTGTGTGCATGATACAGGATTATGTATTGGAGGGAAAAAAATATAGTAAAGGATATTAAGGAACAAAAATTCAAGTTTATAGTTTGAAGATGTGAAGATGTAATTGGCTTTATTCAACAATTCATGAATTGGGCAGCATCTCTTCAAGTAAGTAGGTGGTTGGAAGTGGTGTACAAAATAGTATCATTTTATAGGCAGAAAGTGGGTGGGGCAAGGAGGTTATTAGCAAAAAAAAAGAAAGGATTGTTTCAGGTCAGGTCATCTTTTGGAGGGAGAGGAATGGCAGGGATCTTATGCAGATAACCTTACTATTGCTGATCAGGAAATTTCAGATTGACTGTTTAAGATCCCATTTCTGGGAAAGGTTAAAACTACAACGGAGTCTTGGTTTGGTGTTACGGGTGCAGATAACTCCATTTTGGGTCTGTTGTTTCTTTTCCAACAAGGCAAATTACTACCAATGTTTATGTGTTTCTTTTCTTTATTATTATTTATAAAAGTAAATTAGAAGTAAAAAATAACTTCGATTTTCATTCAGTGTTTCTTAAAAGTTTTATACTCATATCAGCGAATATTTGTTAAGCACCTGTTGTGTGTTGAGCATTAAATTTAATGCTATGGAGAAGGAAAATGTCAGACTGGATGCTTTTTCAGCTTGTCAGCATGTCTCGATATTTCTGTGTCAGCCTCTTTGCTACTAGTCTAGTAACTGGAAAGATTTGTGAGCAACTCAGTATTAAATATGGTATGAATTTCTTCAAAGTTGTTTCTATTTAAATTTTTTATTACTAAAACATATGAATGTATGAGTTTAATATATATTATTATATCCGTGTTTAGATATCTTATGTTAATTGGCTTTCTTTAAGTTTTAAGTTTAACTTCTCATTAATGTAATTATTTCTTAAAATAGGTTTTACAAGTCCATTGCTTTGAGTAATCCTTGTGCCTCCCACCTGGAGTGGGGAGAGTGTTATGGGAGAAGTAGTTCTGGAACTTTTGCTACTTAAATATGCTGGCTTTTTGCTTTGCATAAATTGAGACACTTTCTAGCTTAAAACATTTGTGCACTTAGTTCGTGACATATATTTTTGTGTGTGAAATTCCTCTTTCATTGAAGACCCATTATCCAGTGCTCTCTAGTGTATTTCTTTTCACCTACACAAGTTGTCATAGATACCTACTAGCTGAGTAATTAATTTACTTTTTAATTTGTTTTAGTTTTACTTAACTGTAATTGTTTCTGCAGCATCTTTATAATTTGTTTAATTTATATGTGAGAAATAATTTACATTTCTCTGATTTCTTCTGAATTCAGCATCTTTTCATAATTTCGTAGGCCATATCATTTTCATTTTTGAGGACTCACTTTATTACTGTCATCCAGTTTTCTGTTGTATTGGCCATCTTTATCTTACTGATATGGAGTCTTGCTGAAAAAGCCTGAAAAAGAAGAGCAAGTTGATGTCAAAATTGCCTAAGATAACAGATGACCTTCGGTGCTGGCTTCTTGCAGAATCCAGAGAGACAGACCTGCTCAGTGGGATGGACAGCAAAGGGTCTTACCAGGTGAAGGGCTGGAAACTCACACAGCAGCAGTTTGTGGCCCTTCTGTGGAAGAGGCTGCTGACTACCAGAGGAAGTCGGAGTCGGAAGGGATTCTTTGCTCAGGGGACTCTGGCTTCATGGATGGGCGCTGGCTCCCTGACCAGAGGAAGCAGGAGAAGGTCATGGTTAAGAGAGGATGCTGGGGCCAGACTCTATGTATTTCAATACCAGTTCTGCTTCTTGCCGCTCATGCGTCTGCGGGCAAGTTACTTTGCTGTGCCTCCATCTTGTCATCTTTAGAATGAAGACAATGTACCTACGACACAGGGTTGTTCTAAGCATTAAAATGAATAACTGCTTGGATGACATGATACTGTATGTGGAAAACCCAAAAGACTACACTAAAAAACTGCTAGAACTGATCCATGAATTCAGCAAAGACGCAGGATATAAAATCAATGTACAGAAATTGGTTGCGTTTTTATACACTAATAATGCAGCAGAAAGAGAAATCAAGGAATTGATCCCATTTACAATTGCACCAAAACCCATAAAATACCTAGGAATAAACCGAACCAAAGAGGTGAAAAATCTATACACTGAAAACTGTAGAAAGCTTATAAAAGAAATGAAAGAAGACACACACACAAAAAAACGGAAAAAACATTCCATGCTCATGGATCGGAAGAACAAATATTGTTAAAATGTCAATACTACCCAAAGCAATCTACATATTCAATGCTAACCCTATCAAAATAACACCAGCATTCTTCACAGAGATACAACAAACAATCCTAAAATTTGTATGGAACCAGAAAAGACCCTGAATAGCCAAAGCAATCCTGAAAAAGAAACCCAAAGCTGGAGGCATCACAATTCTGGACTTCATGCTGTATTACAAAGCTGTAATCCTCAAGACAATATGGTACTTTCAGAAAAACAGACACACAGATCAATGGAACACAATAGAGAACCCAGAAATGGATGCACAAATGTATGGACAACTAATCTTTGACAAAGCTGGAAATAATATCCAATGGAAAAAAGTCTCTTCGGCAAATCGTGTTGGGAAAACTGGACAGCAGAAGAAAGAACCTGGACCACTTTCTTCCACCATACAAAAACAAAACAAAACAAAACAAAACAAAACCTCAAAATGGATGAAAGACCTAAACATAAGACAGGAAGCCATCAAAATTCTAGAGGAGAAAACAGGCAACAACCCCTTTGACTTTGGCCACAGCAACTTCTTACTTGACATGTCTCCAGAGGCAAGGAAACAAAAGCAAAAATTAACTAGTTTCTTCACAGAAAAAGGAAATAAAACTAGATAAAAAGCTTCTTCACAGAAAAAGGAAACAATCAGCAAAACTAAAAGGCAATTGATGGAATGAGAAGATATTTACAAATGACATATCAAATGAAAGGTTAGTATCAAAATCTATAAAGAACTTATCAAACCCAATGCCCCAAACACAAATAATCCAGTGAAGAAATGGGCAAAAGACATAGACACTTTTCCAAAGAAGACATCCAGATGGCTAAGAGACACATGAAAAGATGCTCAACATCACTCATCATCAGGGAAATACAAATCAAAACCACAATGAGATACCACCTCACACCTGTCAGAATTGCTAACATTAGCAACTCAGGCAACAACAAATGTTAGCGAGGATGCAGAAAAAGACGATCTCTTGCGCTGCTGGTGGGAATGCAAACTGGTGCAGCCACTCTGGAAAACAGTATGGAGGTTCCTTGAAAAATTACAACCCAGCAATTGCACTACAAGGTATTTATCCAAAGGATACAGGGGTGCTGTTTCAAAGGGGCACATGCATCCCAATATTTATAGCAGCACTGTCAACAATAACCAAAGTATGAAAAGAGCCCAAATGTCCATCGACTGATGACATCAGTCATATCGACTGGATAACATCAGTCCATATCGACTGGATAAAGAAGATGTGGTATATGTATCTAATACACATGATATATTACTTGGCGATCAAAAAGAATGAAATCTTGCCATTTGCAACAATGTGGATGGAACTAGAGTATATTATGCTAAGCAAATTAAGTCAGAGAAAGACAAATATATGACTTCACTCATGTGGAATTTAAGATACAAAGCAGATGAACATAAGGGAAGGGAAGCAAAAATAATATAAAAACAGGGAGATAAACCATAAGAGACTCCTAAATACAGAGAACAAACTGAGGGTTGCTGGTGGGGTGTTGGGTGGGGGGATGGGCTAAATGGGCAAGGGACAGTAAGGAAGACACTGGTTGGGATGAGCACTGGGTGTTATATATAAGTGATGAATCACTAAATTCTATTCCTGAAATCATTATTACACTATATGTTAACTAACTTGGATTTAAATTAAAAAAAAAAAAGGAGCAACTGCTTAGAATGGGCCTGACATTGAGTAGTGCTGTGTGTGTGTGTCTGGGCAAATTCAGTTTTCATAACTTGAGAAATGATACGTCCAGATGTACTTGATATATGCACTTCTTGGAAACATGATTTTTCTCTAAATTGATTTTTAACTGCAAATTGACAAAAAGGTAGCCACAGAGGAAAGAAAAAAAATGGGCAAACAGACTGAGAAGACTCACTACACTATTGCCTGCATGTGAGTGTTGGCATGCTAAGTTGCTTCCTCAGAAGGGATGAAATTATCCCACTCTATAAAACCAAGAAGTATAAAATCATGAAGTATAACACTAAGAGATTCTTCCCTGTAGACTATGTGGATAATGCAGGAGAGTATGAGTTTGGAGATACAGACCTGGATTTGAATTCTGGTTCTGCTACTTATTGGCTGTGTGACCTTGAGCACGTTACTTAGTCTCTCTGAGTTCAACTACCTTGTTCGTTGATTGGTGATGATGATACTACTACTTAGGGCTGTAACAATAACTAGATCATTGTCATGTGTTTTCCCATAAAGAAGGATTTAGGTCTTGACGCATTTTGAGGCCATTATATGGTGACAGTGGCTGCTTTTTCCCTTTCAGAGTGGGATCTTACTGGGTCATTTAGTCTTGGTCTGCAAATTACAAGTGAGCACATGAGGCCACAGTGGGAAGTGACTTCACATGGATACGCTAAGAGTAGAGACAGAACCAGGTTTTAGGTCTTCGGACTCCTGGTCCAGGGCTTTTCTCTCAGCCTTTCTCAGAGCTGAGCTGGGCTCCTGGTCCAGTGTGGTCTTTGGTCTTCAGAGGGCAGAGGACAGGACCCTATGTTCTGAGTCACCCTGACATATGACTACTGTTTTCTCTGAAGTTTTTAGCTTGGGGCTTCTGCCAGGTGGCCATAGCCTCTGGCCTTGTGCTGCCAGCTTCCAGAAATGCCTGGAGGGAAGAGGTTTAGTTCTCAGGATCTGCTGCTTCTAACCTGCCATGAGTGCCTTGGTAGAGCTCTGCTATGGGCCCTGTACTGCTCATTTGCATGCTGGCTGGTTTGGGAGGCTAGCTGGACTCTTAGGGGCTTGCCCTGTGCCCTTCTTTCTAACACTTGCCCTTGTTTTGCAATTTCCTTTCCCCTCTACCCCCTGGTTATAGATTGTCCTGCCAGCTGTGTTTGTCTGCATTGCCCTGGTGTTCAGCTTGATCGTGCCACCCTTTGGCAAGTACCCCAGCCTGGAGCTTCAGCCCTGGATGTACAACGAACAGTACACATTTGTCAGGTATGTGCTTGCCTTCTGCGCCCAGGGACAGAAGAGAGCCCAGACAGACCCAGGTGTTTACTGTGCTGAGGGCCAAGGGGAGGTGGACTCAAGAATGTGGATTTTATCAGGTGTCCCAAAGCCCCTGCACAAACTAATATTGGATGCAAAGAACAGCAGCGAATTCAACCTGAAATAATAGCTCTCTGTTGTCATATTTGAACTTTTCTCCTCTTTATACTACTGTTGTTGCTAGCAACAGTTATATGTATTTTAAGAAAATAATCTGCCCTTCTAAAATCTATGATTAAGTTATAAATGTATTTGGAAGTTTATAGGTAGGTTAAATTTGTAGTTGATTCAAAGTATTTATATACACTGTCAAAGCTTTGTACCTCTAGAAAGTTAAATCTTTGTTTTCTCCACAATAGAATTCTTGTATTTTTAAACTGTTAAGTTGTAGATACTAGCTAGTATTTGTTCTTTAGACAAAAATACCCCTTACTTATAACAAATAATCCAGTACTTCAAACAGAAGGATAAAGGAATTTCTTAATCTAGTTAAGTAGAAATTTTCTTTATTCCTATAGGATTTATAGATCTTTAGATGGGTGAGAATATGTCAATGATATAAAAACAAGAGAAGCTTAAAAAAAAAGGTATATATATTAAAAAAAAAAAAAGGTATACTAGGTGCTCTTGGGTGGCTCAGTTGGTTAAGCTTCTGACTCTTGATTTTAGCTCAGGTCATGATCTCACAGTGGTGAGATTGAGCCCCACATCTGGTTCTGTGCTGGGAGTGGAGCCTGCTTAAAATTCTCTGTCTTCCTCTCCCACTGCCCCTCCCCCTTGCTGAAAAAATAAGTTATACTCTATATATATACACATATGGTGTAGTATATATATATATATATATGCTTAAAAGCACATAGTGTATATACAATAGTGTATACACATATAGTGTAGTATATGTACGTTGTGCTAGTTTATATATACGTGTGTGTGTGTGTATAGCATTGTGTGTGTGTATATGTATACATAGTATATATGGTATAGTATGTGTATGTGTGTATATGTGTATGTATGTGTGATAGCTCAGGTTTACTTTATTTTTTTTTTTTCTAGGCTCACCTTGTATTGCTCATGGCTGTAGAGCATGAGTTTATTTTGTGTTTATAATCTGTGCCCATTATTGTTTATACTTTTTACTTGTCTATGCAAATATTCAGCCAGTAAAATCTCCCTGACCTTTGTAGAAAATCCTGGTCGTCAATGCCTAATGAATAATTGTGAAAGTACTTTTGAAATACTAATCCCTAATAACTTTGTGAGAGTACTTTTGAAACACTGATCCTTAATAGTTTCTTTACTTCACATTAAAATACATATGTAGGGGGTGCCTGGGTGGCTCAGTCGGTTGAGCGTCAGACTTCAGCTCGGGTCATGATCTCAGGGTTCGTGAGTTCGAGCCCCACATCGGGCTCTGTGCTAACAAACAGCTCAGAGCCTGGAGCCTGCTTTGGATTCTGTGTCTCCCTTTCTTTCTCTCCCCCTCCCCTGCTCATGCTCTGTCTCTCTCTGTCTCTCTCTGTCTCTCAAAAATAAATAAATGTTAAAAAAAAATACATATGTAGGAGTGCCTGGGTGGCTCAGTCGGTTGAGCATCTGACTCTTGATCTCAGCTCAGGTCATGATCTCATGGTTCATGAGCTTAAGCCCCGCATTAGGCTCCTCACTGACAGCACAGATCCTGCTTGTGATGCTCTCTCCCTCTTTCTTTGCCCCTCCCCCACTCGTTCTCTCCCTCCCTCTCTCTCTCTCTCTCTCTCTCTCAAATAAATATACCTAAAAAAATAGAAATAAGTAAAATGCATGTAAAGGTAGCAGCACCTGCATGGTGACTGACTCGGTTTCAGCACAGGTCATGATCTTGTGGGCTAGTGAGTTTGAGCCCTGCATCAGGTTCTGCACTGACAGTGGGGAGCCTGTCAGTGCAGAGCCTGCTTGGGATTCTCTCTCCCTCTCCCTCTCTCTCTGCCCCTCCCCTGCTCGTGCTCTCTTTCTAAATAAATAAATAAGTAAAATAAATAAGCTTAAAAAATACATATGCAGGGGCGCCTGGTTGGCTCAGTCGGTTAAGAGTCTGACTTTGGCTCAGGTCATGATCTCACGGTTCATGAGTTAAGCCCGGCGTCCGCCTCTGTACTGACAGCTCAGAGGCTGTAGCCTGCTTTGGATTCTGTGTCTCCCTCCCTCTCTGCCCCTCCCCGGCTTTGTGCTCTCTCTTTCTCTCAAAAATAAATAAACACTAAAAAATACATATGCAAATGTGTATTGTATATGTGTGTGTTATATATGTGTACATATATATGTACATACATACACACAACTTTGTATGTAGTTATACAGTCTCCACTCTGGAGTGTTTGTTTATCATCCTGACATCAAATATATGGCTAGTGTCTAGCCATATATATAGTGTTTTATTATTTTTGTGTTAAGAATCTAGCACTCAGAAGTGTGTAATAAAGTATTTACTTTGGGAAACTTTTTTACCTTCCAGTTCCTAGTTCTAATGAACTACTGAACTGGCTGCTTCTCATATAGCCACAGTGATGACACTCCTGAGAATGTGGGCATCCAGGAACTCTTGAATGCCCTCACCAAAGATGCTGGATACAGCGTATGGAAGGAAAGCCAATCCTCTGAATGCCGTTTTAGATCCTCCTTGGCTGGCTTCTTGTGATTGTCCCCTAGTTTACTCTCTAATATTGCATTTATCAGTTGCATATTACACTGTAACTATCATCATTTGCCCTTCGAATCATCTTTTATCTTAAAAAAGCTAATATACCAACCCAATCAGAACATCTAGGAACAAATATTTGAAGAGTGTTCTAACATCTTACAAACTGAATCATTATAGCTTTTTCTTATTGCTATAGCACATTAATATTTAATTTAATAGAATAATATACTTACTGGTCAAATGCTTTCCCCTCCTCCCCTTTCCACCAACTCCTGTACCTCAGTTTTGCTAAGGGTTTTTCCATTATATATAATTCGTGGTTTTGCTTACCAGCTTTTTCACTTTTTTTTTATTAACATTTATTTATTTTTTGAGAGTCAGAGAGAGACAGAGCATGAGCAGGGGAGGTACAGAGAGAGGGAGACACAGAATTGGAAGCAGGTTCCAGGCTCTGAGCTGTCAGCACAGAGCCAGATGCGGGGCTCGAACCCACAAACCGTGAGATCATGACCTGAGCCGAAGTCAGTTGCCCAACCGACTGAGCCACCCAGGGGCCCCTCCAGCTCTTTCACTTTAGCAACCTGAAAAGATGACATATTCACTTTGTGTGATAATACATATTTGCTTCGTTAAAAATTTTTTTTTAATGTTTATTGATTTTTGAGAGAGACAGAGCATGAGCAGGGGAGAGTCAGAGAGGGAGGGAGACACAGAATCCCAAAACAGGTTCCATGCTCTGAGCGGTCAGCACAGAGCACGATGTGGGGCTCAAACTCACAAACCTGAGATCATGACCTGAGCCGAAGTCGGACGTTTAACCAGTTGAGCCACCCAGGTGACTCCCGTATTTTCTTCTTTTAACATACATTTTTCATGACGTGCCTTCAAAACCCTTTTATAAGGCACTGTATAAATAAATTCAGTGAATGACCATACGCCTCTAAGTGTCTAGTGGGGAGGGCAAAGGTACTTTAAGGGATCACTGAGTAAAGAGAGTGAGGAGAGGTGAGGAGCTAATGAGAGTGCAATGCTGGTAGAAGTGGGTTCAGTTTTCCAGGCTAGAAAGGCAAAAGAGGCATGACCCTCATTCAAATACTACTGCTTTGATAAAGAACACCATTGATGTGTATTGGAGGCAGTCTGAAGGCAATATCTCTGTACTGACAACTCTTACTGAAATTCAATTTTAAGTTTTTCAAAAAGTGGTAGAACTGAGGAAAATTTGAATGGGACACCTACCAGTGGCATTGAGCTTTGTCTTAGCCAGCCATCTTTTGAGGCTTTAGAGTGTGGACTTCAGGAGGTACTGTGTCTTACTCTGACTTTTGTATCAAGTCACAGTGCTTTAGAGAGAACTAGAGAGCAATACACAAATCTGTTCCTTTGATATTTTTAGTACATTCAAGCATAACATAAGAATGTGGCTGCACGTTAAATTGTAGAATTTGAAGCTAGGAAGGATACTAGAAATGACTTGTTGCAACATGTCATTGTGTACTTTTATTTTACTAGTGGAGAAGATAAGACCCAAGAGGGCAAGCGTCTTATTGGTGGTCCACAGGGATTCAGAGCTCAAGTCAGGCACAAAGGATTTGTCTTTTGTCACCCAGGGTGCTTGCAAACAACCTAGCTCTTCATGCACTGAGCACCCTCTCCCCATCCCTCCCCAACCCCAATTCTCTACTCATTTTAAGACATAAAGTGAATCTTTCCATTCTGCACCAGATTTTCAGCACATTGAGCATAACGTGCAGACTCCTTGCCTGACCTGATCATCTGGCACCTGCCTCCCTCCACCCCTCCTCTTCCACTTTCTCCCTCCTAGCTCATCTCGCCCCAGCCACACTGCCTTCCTGCTGTTCCTCAAACATGGAAAGCTCATTTTCTCACTTTCTATTGCCCTTGCTTATAGTGTTCTTTCTTCCCAAATCTTTTCCTGGCTTCTCTTTCTAATCGTGTATGCCTTGGGAGAAGTATCACCCTCTTTGGGAGAAGTAGCCCTGTTTCCCTCCGTTTCCCTCTTATTTTGTTTTATTTTTGGCTAGGTGACATTTGTTTATTGCCAAATTCCTGCACAGGAATGCAAGCTCCATGCAGGCAGAGAGTTTGTCTTGTTCACCCCAGACTCTCAAATGTGCCGAACAGTGTCTGGCACGTAGATGCTCAGTGAATATTCATTGAGTGAACACAGGGGCAGGAGGCCAAATGCTGGTGGACTGCATTGACTGGAGTTTGGTAGGTGAGCATTTCGGGCCTCTTTGTGTTCCATCATCCTTAACTGCAAAGGAAGTTTGCGGCTCACAGGTCTGTGGGGAGATCACACAAATGGTGAGGGGATAGATGCATGTTTGTGGTTGTTATTGATTGATCTGTGCTCCTGAGGCACCAGGAAAGGCCAGGCCCTCTCGGGTGATGCTACCTTTGATGTCTTCCCTCTGCAGAGACATGCCTTGCTCAGTGGGGGAAGAGGAGTGGACCACCACCCCGGTTCCCCAGACCATCACGAAACTCTTCCAAAGTGGGAACTGGACGATGGAGAACCCCTCACCCGCCTGCCAGTGTAGCAGCGACAAAATCAAGAAGATGCTGCCTGTGTGTCCCCTGGGGGCAGGGGGGCTGCCTCCTCCACAAGTGAGTCAGTCTCAGTGTGACTGAGCAGATGGCGGTGCAGGGTGGGCTGGGGCGCTTCCGTTAGGAAGAAGGAATGGATGACCAGTCATGCAGGGGGTTGTCTTTCAGTCTTGATCTTAATTCTGTGGGGACAAGAAGCATGTGAGTTTTGAAGGGAAGAAGCTGGTCCATAAGTTTCTAACTTAGCTTAGCTTGTTTCTCTAGTTTGAAAAAAGTCAGCCTAGCTTACTTACCTGTTCGAGTTAAAACCAGAACCCAACGCTCGGGATCAGTGGGCTGTGGAAGACACACTCTGGCTTCTCCCGCTGAGGTAGTGTTGACAGAACATATAGCATGACAGGCCTGGCTTCATCCCCGATTCTGCCACAGATGAGCTGGTGACCTGGGACAGGCCCCTCAGTGCCTGGACCTGTTTCCCCACCTCTGAATTAGGGAGGCTGGCCCATGAAGCTTCTGTGGGTCTTAAAATTCTGACATTCTCTGAGACTGTGAGTGTGGGGAGCAGTCCTGAGCCTTTTTTCTGAGAACAATTTCAGGAAGAGGCTTGTTTGTGATCTCCCTCTGCTGCTGTATCAGTATCTAGGTTGCAGGGTGAGGACAAGTGATTTCAAATGGGTGTTAGAATTTAAAGGTATCCTGGTTACTTCTCCCTAAAATAACAGCTGATCTATCATCAGTATAACTCCAGTGAACAAGAGAATTCACTGGGCATAGAGTCAATGATACTGCTCCCCTAAATACCTTTGTGACTATACAGAATCATATTCTACTGTCTATTGTTTAGCAGTTCAGAATAATTTCCTGGGAACATGTTAGCTTGGCAGAAGGGAATGGCCAATGCTGAGGGCAGAATGGACTAGGCCTTGGTGTTTGGATGATGGCAGTGTCTGGGCCCTATGGGGAGAGTCTGGCCACACTGTGATCTATTTGAGGGACACGTCTCATTGTTATTCATTTTATTTTTTGTCCCAGTTGTGGTCCATAAAGACACACGTGCTTTGTTTACTTTAAATTTCTAGTTCACTCATGTTATTAAATAAGGCAGTCTTTAAATTTGTTTAATTCAAATATGATTCTTATACCCTAGTTACACTTTTCTCCCAAATCAGATTCCCAGAATGTCATATGGACCCCAGAATAGTTTTTCAGTTTTCACCTTTACATGGACCCAAGAAGGATTGAAGAAATGGTTAAAACCACCTATTTCCTTGTTTTTCAACCCATTTGTTCTGAGTTTTGAAGGAATAAGTGGAACTTGAGAAGAAAAGGAAGAATCCTTAAAGTTCATTCTCATTCATCTCCGGGAAAACGAGATACCTTATATAACTGCCTCAAACCTATGTCACTGCTTCTCACTTTCCCTCTTTTGCCTGTTTTCCAAGATCCAATACCCATAGAACTCAAAGAGTGCAGAATGGGACCCCTAAAGTAGCCTCCATGCTAGGAAGGAGCCATGGCTGGTCTGTCAGGCCTCCCTAACCTGCTCTGGTCAGTGTCCCTCACTCTTCTGTGAGAAATGAGTTTAAGAATTCTCTATGCTTGCACCAATGGGTTAACAGGGCTTAGGGTGGAAAGCAGCCACAGGGCAAAAGTGCCCAAGATTAGTTGTTAAGTAAAACAAAGCTTAGGGTGGAAAGGGTCTGAGAACAGTTAGAGGTGGAAAGCCACTATAGGGCGGAAGACCCAAGGTTAGCTGGTGAAAAGGGTGCCTTGTCAGCTTTGAGGCAGCATGTTCCAGCAATCTTAAACTTTGGAGATAAGAGCTACTTGGCTGTATCTTCCACAGAGAAACACTGTCCATCTGCTGTCTGGCGCCATTATCTCATCATGCTTTAATCTCAACTTCTAACGTCACTTGCCCCCCAAACCCTTTGCGTCTTACACACACAAGTTAATGGCACACAAGTTAATTTTTTGCATGTTTACTTTTTGCATGTACACCATGTATGTAAAACCTTGAGAGCTCAATAAATACAGAGATGAAACCCCTGTTTGGGGCTCTTGTTCTCCCGGAAATTGGCCTCTCTCGTATTCAATTCTGTGTCCACTCTCTTGCTGGACAAGAGAGAACTCCAGACTCAAAGTCTGCTACACTGTTCCTTTTGAATCCCCATCTGCTTGCCTTGAGACCCAAATTCAGGCCTGAGTCACCAAGGTTAGAGGAGCATCTGTGAGATAAATAGCCATTTTTTGCTCAATATCTTAGATATCAGCCTATAATCAGGTCAAGGTCCCTTCCCTTTCCCACTGTAGTTTCTGTTAGCCTCCGTGGGCAGGGACCATAGAGTCAAAAGATTGCCAGAATCCATTAGGGTTGGCTGGGATGTAACTTTCACAAAGTCTAAATTTGAATTTCTTTTGAAGAGGAAATATCTAAATATTTAAATAAATATCTAATACCACATGTACATACTCATGTACATACTCAACACTGTCTGTGTTTTAATGTCAGGCTGTTGTTTAGGTATGGTGTGTTTTCCCTGGGTGCCAGTAATTCTCAATCACCTCCTCTAAGTCAAAGGATTCCATTAAACAACTGAAGAAACACTTGAAGCTGGCCAAGGTACTTTATTCATCCCAAGATTTTTCAGAAAAGTGGGCCCAGAGTTGCAGGTACATGTGCGTCATTGGTAGGTCAGTCAGGTCACCTAGCAGCTTTTTGTTTAAGACTTTTGCATACAAAACCATCACTGGTATTTAGTGATCTTGCACCAGCCAAGAATGAGCTACTCAGTGTGTATTTAATACTTGAAAGTGTAGATCCTATATATGGAGCATGGCAATTATTCTTTCTCTTATCTCCTACAGAGTATCAATATAGGTCATTAGGAATTTCATACAAGACCCTGAATCATGGACTTATAGGACCATTCTTATAATCAGAATCTTTTTTTTTTTTTTTTTCAACGTTTATTTATTTTTGGGACAGAGAGAGACAGAGCATGAACGGGGGAGGGGCAGAGAGAGAGGGAGACACAGAATCGGAAACAGGCTCCAGGCTCTGAGCCATCAGCCCAGAGCCCGACGCGGGGCTCGAACTCACGGACTGCGAGATCGTGACCTGGCTGAAGTCGGACGCTTAACCGACTGCGCCACCCAGGCGCCCCTTATAATCAGAATCTTAGAATTTCTTTTCTTTTTTGTTTTTAGAATTTCTATATCTATTAGATTGATATGCTATACACTGTTGCTTTTACACTTATTTACAGCTGGATTAATTTAACTTATTTGAGTAGTTTCACACTAATATTTTCTCTACTTACTAAGTTTTCAAGCCACATACCTTTGCTCTTATAAGGTCAAGAACAGTGGACAAAAGCTAATGCCATTAGGCCAGTCTCAGACCTCTTTCAGTAGTTTCATTATGGTACTAGACTCTTTTTGTTAAAAAATTTTTTTAATGTTTTGTTTAAATTTGAGAGAGAGAGAAACAGAATATGAATGGGGAAGGAGCAGAGAGAGAGGGAGACACAGAATTTGAAGCAGGCTCCAGGCTCTGAGCTGTCAGCACAGAGCCTTATGTGGGGCTTCAACCCACTAACTGTGAGATCATGACCTGAGCCAAAGTTGGACACTTAACCAACTGAGCCACTCAGGCGCCCCAGTACTAGACTGTTTTTAACTTAGTGACATGTTTTGTGTTTGTTTTTCAGATTTTTGACTTGAAAACAATCATGCTTAAACTCTGAATAAAATAAATACATTTTATTTAGTGAAGAGATGTTTTTCCCTGGGCTATTCATCAGATGTTTGTGTGTGTGTGTGTGTGTCCTCCTTAATTGTGTCTTCAACTGCATCATTGACTCCTCAGATCTTCACTGACTTTCTCTTTCCAGGAAGAGCATGTCAGTGGACATTCTTGTGTCCATCTGTGTTGTCTTTGAAATGTTCTTCATCTCAGCCAGTTTTGTTGTGTTCCTGATCCAGGAGCAGATCAGTAAAGGGAAACTCCTGCAGTTCATTAGCAGATTGTAACCTGTCATGTACTGGCTCTCCAATTCTGCATGGGATATGGTAAGAACACCTGTCTGCTGTTGCTTTCTAAATCTCCATCAGGGCTATGGATTGGATGAAAGAGCCTTTGACTTTTCTAAAAGTGTTCTGGCTAATCTAAAGATGAATGAAAAAGGGAAAGGCAGAAGCAGTTGTATATTTTCATGACACAGAGCTGATCTCATGCCACAGAGAAAATCTGTCTACACTGACTGCAACTAACATTACTATCACCTAATTTCCTAGACTTTTCAAAGAAACATTGAGGTAGAAGACTCTTAGTTAAAACTCAAAACCAATGCCTCAGACTTCTGATAGGTTTTAACCTCCAGAGTTAGGGTGTTCTTTGCCTTACTAGGAAACTTATTTGTCCTTTGAATCCTTGAGGACCAGATAAATGAGAGGTGAGTATGCTTCCTGCTTTTCCATTTTCCCTCAGACAGCTAATAATTTACTGTGTTGTATTTGCAATATGTGTTAGAAACATAAATTCATATAGCTGTAACTATAGACTACCAGGAGAGCTCGGAAGTACCAAATCTAGTTTGAGAAGGCTGAAATACTCAAGTAAAATAAAAATGAACATTGTAAGAAAACCCTAGTATATCTGAGACAGTACTGAAGAAATTCTCCTTGTAGAGCTATCATCATGCTATTTATTTGAGGTAAGTTAACATTTAAGTATATTTATTACTGTCTCATTACCTTATAGCAACACAGTAGCTCCAGATCAGAGGATAAAAATATAAAACACAATAAAAAACGATCAGAATGTATCTGTAGGCATTTATTAGGGCAAACATTTCCATAACCATAAATATCTCATTATCACAAATAGATGTCCCAAGTATCTTTGTTAAATTGTGATTCAAAATGAAGTAAAAGTTAGTAAAATAAATTGTAAATGAAGACATTTTCAGCATATAAACCAATGAGTCTTTAAAAATTTTTCATATGAGGACCTATTAACATTATTTTCCACATATGTAATTAATTATTAATGTAAAACAAAATGAATAGAGATGATAATATACTTTTCCATAATAAACAGGTTTAATATTTTTATGAATCCCATTTGGTATTACAAAATAAGTTTTACTGGACAAAAACTTTTAAAATCTCAGAAAAATAGACATGAAAAGGTTGATAATATATATAAATAACTTAAAAATATCATAGGCATGGAAATGTAACATAATCATTTCAATATAAGGAAATGCAATAAAAGTAGAAGGCTGTAAACATAGAGAACAAGAGATATTCTGAAATAAATGAAAAATCAAGATCTTGAAGGAATGACAACTATTTTTAATATACGACAGATACTGAAATGCCAAACGGAAAATGAACAGAACTATTTCCTCAAGAGGTCATGACAGTGGACAGAAGCAGCTTTTAAAAATGCAGAGGGCACAGCAAATTAACTTACCACCTCCTTCAAATAAAAATGAAAATCTCTTGGGAGAATTTAAGCACCATTAGCAGACACAACTTATAGCAGTTAATGCAATGCTTTGTATTTCAGAGGAAAATTATTTCAATGGGGAAAATGACGTAGGAATCAGAAGCATATTTTGCTGAGACTCAAGGAAGTTAACACTTTCCCGAACTGGAAAAAAAACATTTTATAATGTTGGAAAGTTATAAAGTTAAAAAGTGAATCAAATTTGTTGTACAAATAATTCATGCCTAGTGAAATAGCTTACCAGCTGCCACAACTCTGGGATCCTCATGAGACTGATGTCTCCCAGCTGCACGACTGTCTGCACTCTCATTCCACCAAAGAACATGAACTGCAGAAATAACCAAAAATAGATTCTAAAGACTATAGCATTACTACAATAAATACAGAAAAATTAATCAGAAACATTAAGTCTTATTCTTTAAATCAAAATAGTAAATATCAAAAAGGTAAAACTGAGTATGTTAGTGATAAGATTTCAGAGGGGTCAGTGATTTGGGAGGTAAATTTATAAATTACTTAATCAAACTTTTTATAGATGAAGAAACAGATGGTTGGAGAGAAAAAGTTAGTAAAACCACTAAAGACACAATTAAGTCTAGAACCAAGCCTGTGACTTCCTAATACATTTTAGTTTATTAAAAAAAGCAAGATTATATAAGAATTATATTTACTACTGGAAATTTGGATGATACAAAGAAGAAAATTAAAAGCAGAATTTGAACCACCTAGAGAGAAACTCTATTGCTATTTAGTGCATTTCCTTTAAACAAATGAATAAAATAAAAAATGCATATTTTCCATGGCAGTAATCTTAATTTTTAATGGCTATGTGAATTCCTCCTTATAGATATGACAACTTTTTATCCAAACTTCTTATTATTGACCAATCAGATTAATTCCATTATTTAAATTTTTTGAATTAATTAATGTTTTTGTGCATAATGTTTTACAAATTTTTAATAACTATAATATAGGACATGTTAGCTCTATAGGAAAATGCGGATAAAAAGAGAAAAGAGTAATCATTTCTATACCACCTAGGGAAAAAACCCACTTTTTTGCTGCATCTCTTTCCATATTTATGTATATGTATCTATTTTTATGGATATATATTATACACACATAAACATACAAATTTATGGTTATATAAATACATGATGAAATGTACTTTTTTCTGGATTATATGTGTTATTACATAAAAAATGTTTTTTTGTAAATAATACTGATACAAACATCATTAGAGTAGCATCTACATGTATATCTGTAATGATAATGCTGATGACAACTCATATAAATATTTATTCATTGTTTACTATGTGCTAGACCTGGTTTTAAGCATTTTGCATGTATTAACTCATTTAGTCTTCATAATAATTTTATATAGTAGATTACTATTATCATCACTTTATGGATGAGGAAACTAAGGCACAATGAGGTTAAGTAACTTACCTAGGGTCACAAAGTTATAAGTGGTGAAGCTGGGATTCAAACCCAGGCAGTCTGGATCTGATTATTTTCTTAATATAAACTCCTAAAATTTAAATTGAGAGAACCAAAGAGTATATCTTATACATACACACTCATAAATATACAGTGTATATATTATACACTGTCCTCCAGAAATGAAGTATTGATTTATACTCAGCATATTACTATTCTCCTAGTACACTAAGAATAAATTTAAGATTAAAAAGTGTGTGTGCACACATATTTTCATTATTTTTTTTCTTATAAAAGTGATACATGTCCATTATAGTAAATTAGAGACTTAAAAGACCTTTAATCTCATTATTTAAATATGACTATATATTTTATGTCCTTTCAAATTCCCTTCTTGTATAACTAAACACACCTACATATCCATGCATATTTCCTTAACATTGGCAAAAACAATTTAAAAAATTAAGGCTTTTTGCTCAAGGCAGCCCCAACTTGCCTCTTAACACCGGGACCAAACCCTGCCCACAACAGGCAAAGAGAGCCATTTCAGACAACTGGACTAAAGGCAGATGTGGCTCAGCCACAACAGTAAGGTGCATGCAACACATACAGAAGATACCCTTGAAGGGAAATTGCACCGCAGGGCACTACAGGACCTCTGCTTCATAAGGCCACTACTTGCAAAAGCAGGAGATGTAGCTTACTTTCCTAACACACAGAAACAGACACAGAGAGTTAGACAAAATGAAGGCATAGAAGAATATGTCTCAAATGAAAGAAGAGGACAAACTCACAGCAAGAGAGCTAAATGAAACAGATAAGCAATATGCCTGATAGAGAATTTAAAGTAATGATCATAAATATACTCACTGGACTTGAGAAAAGAGTAGAGGATCTCCGTGAAACCCTCAAAAAAGAGAGAGAAAATACAAAAAAGAACCAGTGAAAGATGAAGAACTCAATAAGTGAAATTAAAAATACACTAGAGGGAATAAATAGTAGATTAGAGGAAGCAGAAGAATGGATCAGTGATCTAAAAGACAGTAATGGAAAGCAATCAAGCTAAACAGGAGAAAGAAAAAAGATTAACAAAAATGCGAGAATAGGTTAAGGGAACTCAGCAATACCATCAAGTGTAATAACATTAACATTATAGGGATCCCAGAAGAAGAGAGAAAAGGGGTAACACATTTATTTGAAGAACTAATAGCTGAAAACTTCCTAAATCTGGAGAGGGAAACAAATCTAGAGTCCTAACGCACAGAGAGCCCCCAACAATATCAACCCAAGGAGGTCCACACCAAGACACACAGTAATTAAAATGGCAAAAAAGTACTAATAAAGAGAAAAATGTAAAAGCATCAAAAGAAAAGAAAATAGTTACATATGAGAGAAACTCCATAAGGCTACCAGCTGATTTTTCAGCAGAAACTTTGCAGGCTAGAAAGGAGTGGCATGATATATTCAAAGTGCTGAAAGGAAAAAAACTGAAACCGAGAATACTCTATGCAGCAAGGCCATCATTCAGAATAGGAGAGATACAGAGTTTCTCAGATAAACAAAAATTAAAGGAGTTCATCAACCACTAAACCAGGCTTACAAGAAATATTAAAGGGGATTCTTTAAGTGGAAAAGAAAAACCAAAAGCAGGAGTAAGAAAATGAGGAAAGGAAAAAATTTCACAGGTGCATATAAACATAATAAAAGTAGACTAATCACTTATAAAACAGTACGGAGGTTAAAACACAAAGCAGTAAAATCAAGTATATCTATAAAAATCAGTCAAGAGATTAATAAAGGGATGTAAAGTATGACATCATATACCTAAAACATAGAGGGGAGGGGAGTAAAAATTTAGTGTTTTTAGAATGGGTTCAAACTTAAGGGACCATCACCTTAATATAGATTGTTATATGCATAAATGTATATATAAACCTAATGGTGACCACAAATAAAAAAACTGGTAATAGATATGCAAAAAATATACAGAAAGGAATCCAGGTATATTACTAAAGAAAGCCATCAAACCACAAAAGAAGAGAGCAAGAGAAGAAAGGGACAGAGAATACCACCACAGAACAAGTAACAAAATGGCAATAAGTACAGACCTGTCAATAATTACTTTGAATGTAAATGGATGAAATGCTCCAATCAGGGTAACTGAATGGATAAAAGGGGAAGATATTTATATGCTGTTTACAGAGATTCATTTCAGACCAAAAGACACATGCAGATTGAAAGTGAAGAGATGGGAAAACATTTATCATGCAGATGAAAAGAAAACTGGGATAGCAATACTTGTATCAGGCAACACTGGAAGACATAAAGAAGAGCATAATCATAAAGGGAACAATCCAACAAGAAGATATAAAACTTGTAAATACTTATGCAAATTACATGGGATTACCCAAATACATAAAGCAGCTATTAACAAACATAAAGGAAATAATCAGTAGTAATTCAATAATAGTAAAGGACTTTAACACCCCACTTACATCAATAGATAGATCACCCAAAGAGAAAATCAACATGTTAACAGTGGCTTTGAATGACACATTGGACCAGATTAACAGATACATTCAGAACCCCCATCCTAAAAACAGTGGGATACACATTCTTTCAAGTGCACACGAAACATTCTCTGGAAGAGATCATACGTTAGGCCACAAAACAAGTCTCAACAAATTAAAAAAAAAAATACTAAAGTCATACCACGCATCTTTCCCAACCACAACACTAAGAAACTAGAAATCACAAGAAAAAATATGTAAAGATCACAAACACATGGAGGTTAAATAACATGCTACCAAACAATGAATGGGTCAACCAAGAAATCAAAGTGGAAGTAAAAAAATACATGGAGGCAAATGAAGATGAAAACACAACAGTCCAAAATCTTTGGGATGTAGCAAAAGCTGTTCTAGGAGGGAAGTTTATAGTAATACAGGTCTACTCAAGAAGCAAGGAAAATGTCAAACTCCTGAACCTTACACCTAAAAGAGCTAGAAGAAAAAGAACAAACAAAACCCCCAAACAGTAGAAGTAAATACTAAAAATTAGAGCAGAAATAAATGAAATAGAACCACAAAAACAATAGAACTGATCAATGAAACCCAGAGCTAGGTCTTTGAAGAGAACAACAAATTTGATAAACTTTTACCCAGACTGTTCAAAAACAGAGAGAGAGAGAGAGAGAGAGAGAGAGAGAGAATCAAATAAACAAAATCAGAAATGAAAGGGGAGAGATAACCACCAAAAACACAGAAATAGAAAGGGTTAGTCAGAAAATATGATGAAAAATTATATGCTAACAAACTGGGCAACCTAGAAGAAATGGATAAAATCCTAGAAACATTAAGACTTCCCAAAAATGATTCAGGAAGAAACAAAATTTAAAGACTGTACAAGCAATGTAATTGAATCACTAATCAAAAAACTCCCAACAAACAGAAGTCCAGGACCAGATGGCTACACAGGTGAATTCTACTAAACATTTAAAGAAGAGTTAATGCCTATTATTCTCAAACTATTCCAAAAAGTAGAAGAGGAAAGAAAGCTTCCAAATTCATTCTATGAAGCCAGCATTACCCTGACACCAAAACTAGACAGACACTACAAAAAAGAGAACTATAGGCCAATATCTCTGATGAACATAGATGCAAAGATCTGTAACAAAATAAGAGCAAACTGAATCCAACAATATATAAAGAAATCATTTACATTCATCAAGTAGGATTTATTCCTGAGATGCAAGCGTAGTTCAATATTTGCAAAGCAATCAACATGATACATCACATCAATAATGGAAAGGATAAAAACCATATGATCATTTCAGCAGATCTAGAAAATGCATTTGACAAGGACAACATCCATTCATGATAAAAACCCTCCTTAAAAAGTAGGTGTAGAGAGAACATACCTCAACATAATAGAGGCCATATATGAAAAACCCACAGCTAACATCATACTCGATGAAAAACAGAGCTTTTCCACTATGGTCAGGAACAAGACAAGAATGTCCACCAATTTTATTCAACATAGTACTGGAAGTCCTAGCTACAGCAATCAGACAAGGAAAAGAAATAGAAAGCATCTAAATTGGTAAAGAAGAAGCAAAACTTTCACTATTTGCAGATGACATGGTACTATATATAGAAAACCCTAAAGACTCCACCAAAAACTACTGGAACTGAAAAATGAATTAAGTAAAGTTGCAGGATACAAAAATCAATATACAGAAATCCATTTCATTTCTACACATAAAAAAGTAGCAAAAAGAGAAATTAAGAAAAATATCCCATTTACAATTGCATCAAAAATAAAATACGTAGAATAAACTTAACCAAGGAGGTGAAAGACCTGTACTGTGAAAACTATAAAACACCAATGAAAGAAGTTGAAGATTATACAAACAAATGGAAGGATATTCCATGCTTATGGATTGGGAGAACCAATATTGTTAAAACATCCATACTACCCAAAGCAATCTGCAGATTTAATGCAATCCTATAAAAATACCAATAGCATTTTTCACAGAACTAGAACAAATAATCCTAAAGTTTGTATGGAACCACAAAAAATCCTGAATAGCAAAAGTAATCTTGAAAAAAAAGAACAAAACTGGAGGCATCATAATCCCAGATTTACTAGAAATCTGTAGTAATCAAAACAGTATGGTACTGGCACAAAAACAGAAAATAGATCTATAGATCAGTGGAACAGAATACAGAGCCTAGAAATAAACCCACGATTATACTGTCAATTAATCTTTGACAAAAGAGGCAAAAAAAAAAAGACTTTTTAACAAATGGTATTGGGAAAACTGGATAGCTACATACAAAGAATGAAATTGGACGACTTTGTTTCACTATACACAAAAATAAACTCAAAATGGATTAAAGACCTAAATATGAGACCTGATACCATAAAAGTCCCAGGGGAAAACACAGGCAGTAGTTTCTTTGACATTAGCCATAGCAACATCTTTCTTGATATGTCTCCTAAAGCAAGAGAAACAGCAAAAATAAACTATTGGGACTACATCAAAATAAAAGCTTTTAAATAGCAAAGGAAACCATCATCAATACTAAATACAACCTACTGAATGGAAGAATATATTTGCAAATGAAAAATCTGATAAAAGGTTAATATCCAAAATCTGTAAAGAACGTATACAACTCAATACCCAAAAAACAAATAATCCAATTTAAAAATGGGTAGAAGATATGAATAGACATTTCTCCAAAGAGACACCCAGATGGCCAATGGACACATGAAAAGATGCTCAACATCATTCATCCTCAGGGAAAAGCAAATCAAAACTACAATGAGATATCACCTCACATCTGTTAGAATGGCTAAAATCAAAAACAAAAGAAACAACAAGTGTTGGCAAGGATGTGGAGAAAAAGGAACCATCATGGACCATTTGTAGGAATGCATATTGGTGCAGCCACTGTGGAAACAGTATGAAGGTTCCTCAAAAAATTAAAAATAGAATTACCATAGGATACAGTAATTCCACTACTGGGTATTTACCCAAAGAATATGAAAGCATGAATTTGAAAAGGTTTATGCACCCCATGTTTATTGAGCATAAATTACATAGTCAAGATATGGAAGCAGCAGACCAAGTGTCCATTGATAGATGAATGGATAAAAAAGATGTGGTATGTATATACAATGGAATATTACTCAGCCATAAAAGGAATGAGATCTTGTCATTTGCAAACATATGGATGGATCTAGAGGGTATAATGCTATGTGAAATAAGTTAATCAGAGAAAAACAAATACCACAGGATTTCACTCATAGTGGAATTTAAGAAAACAAATGAACAAAGAAAAAAAGTGATGAAAAACAAATTCTTAAATATAGAGAACAAACTGGTGGTTGCCAGAGAGAAGGTGGGTAGAGAGATGGGTGAAACAGGTGAAGTGGATTAAGAGTACACTTATCATGATGAGTTCTGAGTAACGCACAGGATTGTTGAATCACTATATTATACACCTGAAACTAATATAACACTGTATGTTACTTATACTGAAATAAAAAAAATAATGTCAAAGAACCAAGCCTTTTTATTTATGTTGCCAGGTTTTTTTGAGGGAAGATGAAGTAGTTACAAATCCTACAAGTAGAACTCATTTTTTTCTGACCTAGGTTATACTCTACCTGTATAATGTATCTCTATTAGGTAAAAACTGGCATCTTATGAGGTGCCTAGGTAGCTCAGTTGGTTAAGTATCCGACTTCTGCTCAGGTTATGGTCTCACGGTTCATGGGTTTGAGCCCCACATTGGGCTCTGTGCTGACAGCTCGGAGCCTGGAGTCTACTTCAGATTCTGTGTCTCCCTTTCTCTCTGCCCCTCCCCTGCTCATGCTCTGTCTCTTTCTCTCTCTCTCTCTCTCTCTCTCTCTCTCTCAAAAATAAACATTAAAAAAGAATTAAAGCATCTTATTTTGTTTTAATCTGCATCTTTAATATATTTTTAGGAGTCATCTGTGTCTACCTTTGCAGAATATTTATTTTTTGCTCTTGGATTTCATTTAAGGTGTTTTGGGAGGAACTAAGTTTGAGCTTTGTATAATAAAATCATCAATTTATTCTTTTTTTCCTTCATAGTTTCTTCATTTGCTTTTTGGCTTAGAAATACTGTTTCTATACATGTCATTAAATAAATTTATCTATATTTTGTTTTATTAGTTGTATGAATTCATCAGTTTGCCACAAGAAAACTCTCTGAAATTCTGACTGGAATATCTTTTGACTTTAAACATTAAATATCCCAAATAGACATTTTATTAAATAAATTAATAAATCATTTACTTATATCTTATATATACTATAAATATATCTAAGTAGTGGAAATGGGTAATTTTTTTTCTTTGGGCTTGTCTATGTTTTTAATATTTATAATGACTACATAGTACTTTTTCACCCAGAAATAATCTCTACCCCAAGTAATGTTATTTAAAAAAAATCACAAAAAGCAGACTTTCAGTTATAAGATATTAAATAAGTTTTGGGGATGTAATACACAACATGATGACTACAGGTAACACTTCTGTATTGTATATTTGAAAGCTGATAGTAGAGTATATCTTAAAAGTTGTCATCAGAAGGAAAAACAATTTGTAACTGAGGTGATGGATGTTAACTAAACATACTGTGGTGACCATTTCACAATATATACAGATAACAGATTATTAAACTTGTAACATGTTATATCAATTATATCTCAATAAAACTGGGAAAAAAGGAAAAATCATTAAAAGTACATTCAGAGGAAAATAACATAACAGAAATAGGTAACTTTTTCAGGTTCCTTTCAATTTTTAAAATTTTATCATTTTGATGTATCAGGGAAAAGAGCAGTTCTGTATTTGAAAAAAAAAACTTTATAAGGTGAATAACATTCCAAATAAATGTAAAACAGGTTTGCTCAACCCTCAAATTTACAAAAAGCTAAAAACTGGGCAATAAAAAATGAAATATAGTCCACAATGAGAACAGAGACAAATTGACCAAAGGAACTTAATGTGGATCACCAATATATTTTGCAATTTCATGGAAGAAATGGACAACTGTACCTCTGTTGAGTACTCCATATTCTGCATGGAACACTCCAACTAGTTTTGTGTAGCCTCGATTGACATGCGTATGAACTGCCCTTTTAAATGGGTCACCCCACAGAGCTGGCCCACCAGGTTTCATCTGAAATGTAGCTAGTTCATAGACTCCTAGAATAGGGAGAAAAATAATTATTTTATAGAACATATTCAAGAAATTTCTAATCATGTTTAGTTTGGTTCCAGTGCAAGGATAACTACACAAATAGATTTTGAGGATCATACCCATATACATGTTCATGTAGACATAATTTATTAATAATTTGCATTGTTTTTCTTTGCTTTTATGTTTAGTCAGTCTTGGTCCCACTTAAAGGGTCAGTCGTTTAAACTTAGTATACAGAACAAACCAAAATGGATGGACTCTACAGGTAAGGTATTATCTAAGCTATTTTTAATCTACAGAAATTGTCAATAAAAGTGAAAACTTATAATGGAATAGGATATTTCTAGTTGTCTAAGTCTGTACTTTATAAAGTAAATGAAAAAGGAAGTATTTCTAGTCTCTTATAGTTCCATTTTTCTTTCCAATTTTCACTACTTTTCTCTTTATATAAGTTCCCCTTATAGGATTCCTTTTCTAACAGGAGCAGCAAGCAAGTAATGAGCCTGAAGTGATTGTCTTAGAATTCTGAGGAAAAAAAATAATTCTAAAGGAGATGGTTTTACTATTCCCAAATATCCAGGTAAATACTTGAAAAGCATTTTACCGTCTTGATGGAAATATAGACTGTGTGAAGGGAAGGAAACCAGGGGACAAGTAGATTTGAGAAGTAAAAGAAAAACATGCAAAAGTTCCTGAAGAATTATGAATAACATAGAGGAAAAGAACCAAACAAGATCTGATACTTTCTGAGAAGCCAACCAGTTCATTCAGTTAGTGCTGGGCTGAGGGGGAGCTAAAAGGCTAAGTTTTTAAATAAGAGTTTTCAAATCTTTTGTAATCTAAAATGCATTGCAAAGTTAGGAATAATGGGGAAAATAAAATAACATTTAAATTAGTTTATGCTTTTGCTAATCTGACCTTTGTTTAAAACTGGATTGAGGTAATAATTTCTTTAAGTCAGCAAGAAGTGAAATCAGCAAGAAGACAAATCTTTAGGAATTATTTTCAAACTGAGAAATAAGAAAGAGGAAGACATAAAAGTTAGACTACAGTAATGCAGCTTGGCAATTTCAGTTAATTCATTCCCCTAGTCCATTTTATAAACAAACATGTACTTAGATTAGTTGTAATCTATGGAAAAATACTTTTATATTTAAAAAATTACATTATTTTAAAATTATGACAAAGTATCACATACTATCCCTTACCTACCCATAGATGTGTTCCCTGCTCCCTAGGCCCAACTTCTCAACCTTTAGTGACCATGTCAACTTTTTCTATAATACAGCTAAGCTTTAAGAATCAATAAGATACCAATATGGAAAAAAACTTCATTATTTTAATGCTTATTTTTAAAATGATAAGCTAAGAGCACCAATTTATTTTTATCTGAACAATCACATATATTCCTATATTAAACAAAGTATTAACTTCATTTCTTTTCCAGTAGAACTTGAGTTTTTATAGTTTAAAATCTAATATTTTCTCCATCAGAATTCAAAGTGACAAAAAGGGGAGGACTTACCTTCTTTTGGAGGCTTTTCTAATTTGCACCATGGCACCAGATACGTAATCTCACTCTCTTGTTTATCGATAAGAGCCAAATTTGGAATGAGGTATTGTTCTTGCCATTCCTTATCTTTGGCCAATGCTTTCCGAACTTCAGTTCGATGAGCAAAATTATCTATGGGGAAAAAAAGGAGAAAGAAAAACAAAAATTACTGATTTAAATCACCTGTGCTGTTTCTGGGTTTCATTCAGTTCACCAAGTGTTCATTAAAGCTACATAAGGATACTGTATTTTCACTTGAGATGCATATAGATGTGGCATTTGTCCCCAAGGTGCTCATGGTCTGGGAGTAGAAATGTAAACAACTAATGATAATATCATACATTGGGCTTAGCCTCTTACTGCTTAGGAGGTATTTGTGTGACTTAGGTTATTAAATCTTTCTGTGCCTGTGTTTTACTCTGTAAAATAGGGATAATGATTTGGATCTCCCTCTAGGGGTAAGATTAAATGAATTAGTACGTGAAAGGACCTTACAACAGCGTTTGGCACCGAGTCAGAACTCAATATACGTTAACTGTTCTTATTAATTTAATGAGGCATTTAAATTATAGTGGTAGATTCGAAAAAGAGTATATTTCTGTGATGGTGGTGGTGGTGGTAATGGGTATTAGGTCAAGATACACCTTGAATTAAATTTAACATAAATGAAATTAAGATGTACTTTGACAGCTGCTGCTTTGAATCAACAGCTTCCAAAGAAATAGTGCTGATTTTCTGTCATCCATCCTTTTTACTCAGTGCCATTATATGGGCCTAGTACTATATTTACCTAACAAAGCCTCATAAGACTAATGGTAAAAGTAATTTTCTATGGTTTATGCTGTGGATAAGGAATAACATCTATCTTAGAGCTTAAGTAAGTATTATCAGGACTTTACTAGTTGTTGTTGCTTTTTTTTAATGGGACACAATTCAACTGGTGGTACATTAAAGCATACATTTTTAATGGGGTTTGTTTTACAATTGGGAAAACCCCTAAACTATGGCCATATTTAGGAAGAACACTTTTCATATGAAAGTATTTTATGACCATTAACTTTGGACACTAATAACCAAAATACTAAATGAAATTACTAAAAGTTTTTGGATATCATGATGTACTAGTGGAGTTCAGAAAGATTAGGCAATGGAGTAACAAACATTCCGGGGTTTCCAGTAACCATACTTCTTCCTCTATTAGACCAGGGGTAGATCAGCTTCAGTATGGGAAGAACTCTCTCTAATTCCTTTTCCTTTACCTCCATAGAGGAGTATAAGGACAGTAAATTTCTTGAAACTCTGGGGTGCAGAAATAAAACAAAAGGGTCTGAAACATAGCGATTTATTATATCTTACAGATAAGTGAGGGCTTCAAAGTTTCCTATTAACTTCTATTTCCCTAAAGCCCCTAGACATTTGAATGATTTCTGTTAAAACACTATCCAGCTATAGCTTCAATAATAATAAAAGCAATCCTACTTTCCTTTTATGATCTCAACTGCTTGGGTTCTTACAGTCATTGCTGTAAATTTTTCATAAACCATCTTTACAATAAGCTATTCTTAACTTTTCCTAAGAATTAAAGTGTGGTTCATAATTTAATGACTTGAAATCTGAGATGCCATTTTCTCAATATCACATTCCCGTATGCTATTAAAAGGTTCTAGCAGTGGGCTATTGGAGGTATACCAGTGGGAGGTGAAATCACTGAATTTATTTTTTGGTACTGCTATTTATAAGTTTTACTTCACCTGTATTTACGGTACTACAGATCCAAGAACTAAGTCTCATGTAACATCTAACAGAATGAAAATCTGTACTGAATACTTAAGCTGATGACTCATACCATACTTCCAAATATGAAACACTTTATTCATTGTTCCTCCAAATTCTACACTCCAGTATCCAACCAGTTCAGAGTGAGCTGTCCGAAGATGAATGTTTTTCTTAGTATTTTCCAGGAACTGATTCATCTTTGAGGGCTTAAGATAATAGGTACGAAATTCATAGAATGTTCCATCGTATTGTCTGGGGCCTGTAGCAAGAGATGAGCAAACCTGAAGAAAAATAAGGCAAACTTAAATAAATTGGGAAGGTAGGGTTTATAATATTGTATTACAACCAAACCTAAGTCTGGAAACAAGGGACATTCAGTAGACACAATCTACACTCCTGTTGTCCTCTCTCCATAGACTTGTTTAGAGAAGTTATCAGTAAAGAAAACAACTTTTAAGAAAAAATATAATTTATTGTCAAATTGGTTTCTATATAAGAAAACTACTATTAAGTATTCCAAATATATAGCTACTATTTCCTTTACCTCTAGGTACTTTTTCATGAGAAGTTTCTCCTAAGAAGCCCCTGGGGCAATTTCTTTACCCCCAAACTACAACTAGGATCCTGGTAAGTTTTGCAAATAGTTTATTATCCCTTATTTAGCAAATACTCCATCTTTAGTCAATAGTATATGTATGTGTTAGAGTTACACATTTAAAATAATTTTATAAAATATACAGGTATTGTGACTGGCACAATGGGAATGTATTTACTAGCAGAAAATTCATTTTTTTTAGGTTCTTAAAACAATGGAAATTTCTGGTCAGGTCAAAGTATTTCCTAAATCCAATGAAGTAAACCACTGGTCCAAAAATAGGGCAGGAATTTAATTGTATTAGGAAACTATGAGCTATTCAATTACATTGTAATATAGTGATAGAATGTGTAAATGCTAGAAAAAGGAAAAAAAATTGATGAGTCACAATTATGTGAGTCCTTATGTTTTTAGTTTCAGATGCAATCTGAAGAAGGTTATTTACCCCACCCAGTTATACTATGTTGTTGGAAATACTTTTTAAGAGCCATTGATTCCTTTTGTAATATTCATATACTATGTAAATTTCTGATTTGGTTCTCTGAGTGAACCAAACTTTCAGTGGGAAATGCTTTGCCAGAAATTATCCCTGTGTATAGGTATGTGTGTATATGTATACACACACACACACACACACACACACAAATTTATGCATATTAACACAGATATACAGAATTCCAGTTTACAAATCCATCTTACCTAAGTTCGGTTAGCATGTGCATGCTTCCTGAAGCTGATTATACCAGAATAATCTATCACAACAGTTTTGATACGTACAAAGCTGTGGCTGAATTTTGGGCTTATGCTGACCAGCTGGTACAACAATCAAAAGCAGTAGGCTTCTTGCTCTGACGTGTGTGTGTGTGTGTGTATATATATATATCTGTATATATACATATCTGTATTACCATAAATACAGGTGAAGTAAAACTTATATATACACACATATATATGTGTGTACATATACATTTACATATATGTGTGTGTATACACACATATATATACAAACATATATACACACACACATATGTAAATGTATATGTACACACATATATATGTGTGTATATATAAGTTTTACTTCACCTGTATTTATGGTAATACAGATATGTATATATGTATACATATTTGTATAATTGTATACAAATATATTTGTATACAAATATGGGTACAAAGCATATGTATATGTATACAAAGCACATATATGTATATATATTTACAAAACACAATAGTGTTATGTATTTTGCTGCTGTATTGTGTATAAGGCTGAATTGAGCTCATCCCATTCATGTCTATGATGAGTTATAATCTTATTGCCTGACTGGGATGCCATCAAAAACAATTGCCGTTGCTCCTATGTTTAGCTGACATTCTTTTTGTCCCATTTTACCACTCTAATAACAAAATACTATGCAAATGAAAACTGCCTAATATTTATCACTTAAAAATATAAATAAAATATAAATATATCAAAATGGGTCAATGGGGTACTTGTGACAATTGCTTTTAAGTTGTTTTTCAGGGAATTTGTATGCGTAGAACAAAATAAGTGATCACAGGCACATGTTTTTATTGTATTTTGCAAAAGAGTACAATAGGAAAGCTCAGGGAGAAGTTAACAGCAATGAAGCAATGAGAGGGGTGTGTATGGGAAGGGGTGAGGTGATTTTTGTTGAGGGACACTAGAACAGTACAACCAGAACACAAGGCCACTATGCTAAGGAAGGAAACATGAGTGCTCTAGGCTCCCTTGTCTCCAAATAAGGACTCATTTTCAGCAGCACTGATTTCCAATTCACTTAGAACAATTGGTCGACATCTAAAAAAAAAATCACAGTCCAGAATAAAGTTGTAAGGAATAACTAACTGTTGGCCCTGCCCCAGAAGAGTGAGAATCAGGTTAAAGACTATTGCTAATCTTAGGTGGATGGGCCATTATTGGTTCCTCTTCAGCCTTCACCAGGAAGTCAGTCTCTAGAGTAGGTTAATCCCCATCCCATCCTACTCCTTTGAGAAAGGAGTACAAACTTAAATATCAAAAGGAAAAAAAATCTGCAGATTGACAGAATAGGCCAGTTCCCGACAGTTAAGGCTGAATCACCAAAATCTATTGTGCATGTTTCTCATCCAATGTTACGACGTTTGTTCTGAGGTTCCTCGCCCTGCCTGCCTTGGACACCACCCACACGACACAGTGGGAGGCTGGGCTGGATGCTCCACCACCCGCACCCTGGGCCTCCTTTTCAAGTTCTCCGCAAAACGCTAGTTAAGTTGTGTACATTTCGAAGAGGCCAATTCTAACACCAGCCACAGGTTGACCTATTTCTCCTCTACCTTCTGTCTGGAGGGGGCGGTGGCTTGTCAAACGACAAATAAATAGGAAAGGCTCGATCAGCAAGCACCGGGCACGGGCCCCAACGTGGGGAACGCAGGGGGCTGGGCAGCAAAAATGCAGCAGCCAGAGCTTCAGGAGTGTCCTCAGCACTTAGGCCTGAAAAACCCTGTTCGCGGCTGCTCACGAGTTGGCCTGTAGACCACACTGGCCAGCGGACCTTCCCAGAGCCGCGCCCCTTCCTCTCGCGCGTCCTGGGATACCCCGCCTCCGGGGTCTGGAACTGGCACCAGAACTTCCGCGGCAGCACCACGCTTTCAATCTGCATAGAGAACCAGCTGGGCGCATGCGCAGCACTCGCAAGTCTGGTCACGGGAGCGCTTGCGCGGGACCTCGAGCTCCTCGCTGACGTCCCTCCCCTCCCCCAAGGCACGGCTTGGGCACGTCTCCGCGGCCGGTACCTGAGGCGCGAGCGTCCGCGCAGCCAGAGCTCTAGTCAGGCCGCTTCGGAGGACGAGCATGGCGCGGCTGCGAGCGCTGGGAGGGCCAACCAGCCAGTATTCTGTCTTCGGTTCCTCCTGGTAGGGCTAACCCGCCTGGAAAAGAGCAGCGACCGAGCTACTGGCAGACGCAGGCTGGGGCGGGACTCCGCGGCTGCAGCTCCGCCTCTGGTGCCGGGAGGCGCGGCTGCACCGCCCGGTTGGCTGGCGTCGTCCGTGGGCGTCATGTTCGGGCCCCTGCCCTCTCCGGCCCAACGTTTGTTTCCTCAGACGTTCTCACCCAAACGTCAGAGGGGCTTTAGGATTAGTTGGACGCGGAGAGCGTTCCTGTGCCACCTTTCTGAGCCCATCAGCTAGTCTCCACGCGCGGTTGCGCACAGTTCTTAAAGTTCGTGCGCAGAATGTGAGTGTGTCCTTTGAGAAGGAAGTATGATGCGTGCATATTATAATGCTGTGCGTTGAAAATCGTGGAGGTTTTTGTCCTTGTTCATTTTTAGTCGGGGTGACTTAAACGTCAAGAGTAGGGAGGCTTCACTTCTCATTAAATGCATGGTGGTTCTCTAATTGCCACCGCAGCATGACCTTGTAAGGCTCTTAATGATTTGAAATTGCATTTCCCAGGAGCTCAGAAGAATGAGGGCACCGAAACAAACGTGAAAAAGTAAACTGTTCAAAACTAGATAATTCTGTAAGCCTTAAAACTAAAACAGCTGACCTCTGATCTAGTTTAGTCAGTAGACCCTTTCTCTGGTTTTGGTTACCAAAATAACACCAGCATTTCAAGTTGTTTTTTCTAATGCCCGTTTCTATATTTTTAAATAATAGGCATATTCTGCTGTTTCTTGAGTTTTTCAGTTACAGAAAGTATCTGTTGACTTACTTTTATGCAAGAAGAGGATTTAAGTCTCTTATGTACCACTCCGTCTAAATAATACTCTTCCCAGCATCTAATGATGCTTACATTAAAAACAGTTAATTGTTACATTAATTTACATTATGTTTAATGTTAAAATTCTTGTTAATTACATTATTGCAAACACTGTCATTACTTATTAGGTCTAGGGAATTAATGGTGCCTTGTGAAGTGACTTTTCAATGATCTATTCAGAGATAGAGGAAAGTAGACTTTTAAAAATTATAATTCCAGGGGGGATGAGTCTGTTTTTCTGGATGATGGACATCCATTTCTAACTAATGTAGACCAAAAAACCCCATCATCTGTACCCAGACTGGATCTGTAATGTTTAAATTGATTTTCTTAGACTTAATGCCCCCTGGAATTAACAGTTCATTCACTCATTCAACACATATTTATTACATTTCTTTTATGTTTAAGGAACGTTTCCAGAAACTGGTGTCCAGAGTTCAACCTTTTAGAACTGAAAGGTTACGGGAAGCAAACAAATGAAGAGAAAATATATCAGAGGTTAATAAATACTGTGAGGAAGAACAATATAACATGGAGAACAGAAAGTGCTGGAGGGAGGTAGCAGAGACTGTTAGCCATTTATCATCCACCCTCTTTTTAAAAAATTAGCAGTGGAACCCACACAGCTTGGTGCAGTCATGTGACTAAGTCCTGGCTAGTGTGATGTGTTAGCAGATTTATGACCTGTTGTAAGAGATCTTAAAGCAGTGTAGGAAGGGTGGTTCCCAACTTTGTCTCATATTTCGGCATGCTGGAATGTGGATGTAGGGGGATAAGCTGTGAGGTAGAAGCCACTGCTGGAGAGGGAACAAGAGGGAAGAAGCCTGGGTTCTGACACCATGGAACACCACGCTAGGAGCCCTGGAGCACCTGTCTCTGTTGGGACTTCCTTTATAAGATAAATCATCTTCTAGTTTAAGCTACTGTTATCAGTAGGAGGGTGACTATTTTATTTTTCTTTCTCTTTCCTTTGTCTTGTTTTCCTTATGCTTATCACCAATCACCAAATTCTTTGCCAAAAGTATACATTGTTTCTCAATGTGATGAAACCTCTTAATCAGTTTATCAGTTTCATCTAATAGAGTTTCTTTTGGGAGTTCTTTGTCTCCTGCTCCAGTGTGGGCTAATTGTTTGCTAAAATGACCTGATTGTACTTCTGGGATCTCCTTTCAATGATAATCTGGGGAGTATCATTTGCCTTGTGTTGCACCTCCTGTTTCCAAGATCTTTTTTCTTTTTTTTACTCCTAATTTTAGGAGAAGGTACATGGGAATTAAACTTTTGAGAACTTCACCTCTAAAAATGTCCTTATTTTATCAATCCTTTTAACTGATAGTTTGGATATAAAATTCTACATTGGAAATAATTTTTCCTCATATATTTTTTTAATGTATTTATTTTTGAGACAGAGAGAGACAGAGCATGAGCAGGGGAGGGGCAGAGAGAGAGGGAGACAGAATCTGAAGCAGGCTCCAGGCTCTGAGCTGTCAGCACAGAGCCCGATGCAGGGCTTGAACTCACGGACCGTGAGATCATGACCTGAGCCGAAGTTGGAAGCCTAACCGACTGAACCACCCAGGCGCCCCTGATTTTTCCTCATATTTTTAAAGGTAATCCTTCCTTGCATTATACTTTCTAGTAAGAAATTGTCACTCTGATTCCTGATTTTTTGGTATGTGACTTGTTTCTCCATGGAAGGTTTTATATTTTTCTCATTTTCCCTGATATTCTGAAATTTCACCATAGGGTGCCTTGGAATAAGTTTTTTCATCCATTATTTCAGTAGAGTCTCTCAATTGGAAAATGCTTAAATTACAAAAAATTCATTGTTTCACGACCCATGTCCATCAGCATATATTTGGATTGAGACAAAAATTTAGAGCTATATGAGTATGGGTAGGTTTTGTCAAGTAATGGGCTTTACTGGGGGTGCCTGGGTGGTGGCTCAGTCAATTAAGCAAGCAGCTCTTGGTTTTGGTTCAGGTCATTATCTCACTGGTCGTGGGTTCAAGCCCCGCATCAGGCTCTGTGCCAGCAGTGTGGACCCTGCTGGGGGTTCTCCCTCTCCCTCTCTTCCTCTCCCCCACTTGCTCTCTCTCTCTCAAAATAAATAAAAATAAACTTTAGAAAAAATTTTTTTTTAAGTAATGGGTTTTACTGTAATGTGATCTGACTGGACCTTGAGTCAACCTCCCTCACCTCAACTGTTATTATCTGTAAGTTATTTCTCTTGTCTAGTGAGTTTCCCTTGCAAGGAAACTCAGTGTCTCATCTGTGAGGTATCATCCTTGTTGTCAGGTTCCTGAAGCTGAGGAGAGAAGGAGGCCAGAGATGCAATATTTGGTAGTATTTTTCAAGAGTATATTAAATAGTGTAGGCTAATTTGCTTTTACAAATCGACACCAAAAGTGTATTATGACTCAGACATTACAGGATTTTATTTTTTATAAGAATCTGAAGTGAGTTTTCCTAGTAGGCAGGCAGCTCTTCTATATATGATAAATTAAGGACACAGAGTTCTTCCACTTTTTGGCTTTGCCATCCCCTAGAGCCTTATTGTTAATTGCTCATAGCCAACAGAAAGATAGAACTTCCAAGTAGAATTTCTGAAAGGAAAATGCTTACAAGATGGGAGTAAAATTCACAGCTACAACTTAGAGATAGATAAATATTGTTAAATGATATTAGGCACCTAAAACAGTCTCTTATTCAGTTTCTCATAGGTTTTAATTATTCTCAAAATGCTGTAAGTTAAGCTTTATCTCAGTTTATAAATGAGAAAGGTCAGACTCTGAGAGATTAAATAATTTCCCCAGGTTCGCTGCTGCTAAGTGGCCCAGCCAAGGTTTAAAGGCAGATTGTAAAACAAGTTCAGTCTACCATTTATTTATTTAAAAATTTTTAATGTTTGTTTATTTTTGAAAGAGAGAGAGAGAGAGAGAGAGAGAGAGCGAGCAGGGTGGGACAGAGAGAGAGGGAGACACAGAATCGGAAGCAGGCTCCAGGCTCTGAGCTGTCAGCACAGAGCCCAACGTGGGGCTTGAAACCACAAACCATGACATCATGACCTGAGCTGAAGTCGGATGCTCAACCAACTGAGCCACCCAGGTGTCCTGATTTAATTTTCTTTTTTCTTTTTTCTTTATATAGACGTGTGTGTGTGTGTGTGTGTGTGTGTATAAAATTTTATTTCATCATGCTAAGTGTACTATTTAATCTCCATCACCTGTTTTACCCATCTCCTTACCCACGTACCCTCTGGCCACCATCAGTTTGTTCTCTACAGTTAAGAGTCTGTTTCTTGGTTTCTCTCTCTCTTTTTGCTTTGCTCATTTGTTTCTTAAATTCCACAGTGAGATTATATGGTATTTGTCTTTGACGGGAAGATTTCATTCTTTTTTATGGCTCAGTAATATTCCATTGTGTGTGTGTGTGTGTGTGTGTGTGTGTACACACACATACACACAGGTATATATATACACATACATACATACATGTACACACACACACACAGCAGACCATATGTTTATCGATTCATTTGTTGATGGACACTTGGGCTGCTTCCATAATTTGACTATTGTAAATAATGCTTCAGTAAATATAGGGTGCATGTATCCCTTTGAATTAGTGTTTTTATATATTTGGGGGTAAATACCCAGTAGTGTGATTGCTGGATTGTAGGGTAGTTCAATTTTTATCTTTCTGTGGAAACTCCATACTGTTTTGCACAGTGGCTGCACCAGTTTGCATTCCCACCAATAGTGCACAATGGTTCCTTTTTCTCCATGTCCTTGCCAAAACTTATTTCTTTTGTTTTTGATTTTAGCCATTATGACTGGTGTGAGGTGACACCTCATTGTGGTTTTGATTTGCATTTCCCTGATGATGAGTGATGTTAAGCATCTTTTCATGTGTCTGTTGGCCATCTGGTTGTCTTCTTTGGAGAATCGTCTGTTCGTGTCTTCTACCCCTTTTTTTAAAAATTGGATTATTTGTTTTGGGGTGCTGAGTTGTATAGGTTCTTTATATATTTTGGATACTAACCTTTTATTGGATGTGTCATTTGCAGATATCTTCTCACATTCATTAGGTTGTCTTTTAGTTTTGTTGATTGTTTCTTTCACTGCGCAGAAGCTTTTTATTTTGATATAGTCCCAGTAGTTATTTTTGCTTTTGTTTCTCTTACCTTAGGGAATCTATCTAGAAAGATGTTGGTATGGCCAATGTCAGAGAAATTATTGCTTGTGCTCTCTTCAAGGTTTTTTATGGTTTCCTGTTTCACATTTAGGTCTTTAATAAGTTTATTTTTTTCTATGGTGAAAGAAAGTGGTCTAGTTTCATTCTTTTGCATGTAGCTGTCCAGTGTTCCCAACACCATTTGTTGAAGAGACTGTCTTTTTCCCATTGTATGTTTTTTCCTCCTTTGTGCAGGATTAATTGGCCATATACTTGTGGGTTTATTTCTGTGTTTATATTCTATTCCATTTATCTATGTGTCTGTTTTTATGCCAATACCATACCTTTTAAATTACTACTGCTTGAAATCTGGAATTGTGCTAACTTCAGTTTTGTTTTTGGTTTTCAAGATTGCTTTGGATATTCAGGTCTTTTGTGGTTCCATAGAAATCTTAGAATTATTTATTCTAGTTCTATAAAAATTTTTATTAGTATTTTGATGGGGATTGCATTAAATATGTAGATTGCTTTGGGTAGCATACACATTTTAACAATATTTCTTCAAGCATAAGAGACTCTTAAAAACTGAGAACAAACTGAGGGTTGATGGGGGGTGGGAGGGAGGGGAGGGTGGGTGATGGGTATTGAGGAGGGCACCTTTTGGGATGAGCGCTGGGTGTTGTTGAAACCAAATTGTTGAAACCAATTTGACAATAAATTTCATATACTGAAAAAAATAATATTTGTTCTTCCAACCCATGAGCATGGAATGTCATTACATTTCCTTGTGTCATCCTGAATTTCTTTCATCAATGTTTTATAGTTTTAAGAGTACAAGTCTTTCACCTCATGGTTATGTTTATTCCCAGATATTTTACTGTTTTTGGTGCAATTCTAAATGGAACTGTTTTCTTAATTTCACTTTCTGCTGCTTCATTTTTAGTGTATAGGGATGCAATAGATTTCTGTACATTGATTTTGTATCCTGTGACTTTACTGTATTCATTTATCAGTTCTAATGGTTATTGATGGAGTTTTTAGGGTTTTCTATTTTTTATATCATGTTATCTGCAAAGAGTAAGAGTTTTACTTCTTCATTACTAATTTGGATAACTTTTATTTGTTTTAGTTGTCCAGTTGCTGTGTCTGGGATTTCCAATTCTGTGTTGAATAAAAGTGATGAGAGTGGACATCCTTGTCTTGTTCCTGATCTTAGAAAAGCTCTCTGCTGTTCCCTATTAAGGATTATGTAAGCTGTGAGTTTTTAATATATGGCCATTATTAGGTTGAGATTTGTTCCCTCTAAACCTACTTTGTTGAGGGTTTTTGTCATGAATAGATGTCATACTTTGTCAAATGTTTTTTATACATCTATTGAAATGATCATACGGTTTTTATCCTTTCTCTTAATTTATGTGACATACTACTTTCATTGTTTTCCAAGTATTGAACCATCCACCCTTGCACCCTGGAATACATCTCACTTGATCATGGTGTATGATTATTTTAATGTAGTGTTGGATTCAGTTTGCTAATATTTTGTTGAGGATTTTTGCATCTATAGTCAGGATAATTTTTTTAATGTTTATTTCTTTTTGAGAGAGAGAGACAGAGAACGAGCAGGGGAGGGGTAGAGAGAGAGAGAGAGAGAGAGAGAGAGACAGAATCTAAGCAGTATCTGAAGCAGGATCCGAAGCAGGATCCAGGCTCTGAGCTGTCAGCACAGAACCCAATGCAGGGCTCAAAGTCACAAATGGTGAGATCATGACCTGAGCTGAAGCTGGATGCTTAACCGACTGAGCCACCCAGGCGCCCCCATAGTCATGATAAATATTGACAGTAGTATTCTTTGTTTGGGGTCTTTATCCAGTTTTGGTACCAGGGTGATACTGGTCTCATAGAATGAATTCAGAGATTTTCCTTCCTCTTCTCTCCTCCTCCTTTTTTTTTTAAGTTTACTTATATATTTTGGGAGAGAGAGAGAATGAGCTGGGGAGGGACAGAGAGAGAGAGAGAGAGACAGAGTATCCGAAGCAGGCTCTGTGCTGACAGCAGAGAGCCTGTTCTGGGGTTCAAACTCATGAGCCGTGAGATCATGACGGACGCTCAACTGACTGAGCCACCCAGGTGCCCCTTTTTCCTCTTCTATTTTTTGGATTAGTTTGAGAAGAATCAGCATTAACTCCTTGAAATATTTGGTAGAATTTTCCTGTGAAGTAGTCTGGTCCTGGACTTTTGTTTTTTGGGAGTTTTTCTGGTTGCTGATTCAATTTCTTTGCTGGTAATTGGTCTGCTCACATTTTCTATTTCTTCTTTAGTTTTGTTAGGTTGTATGTTTGTAGGAATATCAATTTCTTCTAAGTTGTCCAATTTGTTACCATATAGATTTTCATAATATTCTCTTTCAATTTTATTTCTGTGGTGTTGGTTGTTATTTCTCTTCTTTCATTGGTGATTTTATTTATTTGGGTTTTCTCTCTCTCTTTTTCATGTGTCTGGCTAGGGGTTTATCAGTTTTATTGGCCTTTTCAAAGAACTAGCTCTTGATTTCATCAATCTGTTCTATTGTGTTTTTTTTTGTTGTTGTTGTTTGTTGTTGTTTCTATATCATTTATTTCTACTCTAATCTTTATTATTTCCTTCCTTTTGCTGGGTTTGAGTTTTTTTTTTTCTGCTCCTTTAGGTGTAAGGTTATGTTGTTCATTTGTGATTTTTCTTGCTTTTTGAGTTAAGCCTCTTTTGCTATAAACTTCCATTAGAAACACTTTTACTGCATCCCAAAGATTTTGGATTGTTGTGTTTTCATTTTTATTTGTTTCCTTGTAATTTTGATTTCTTCTTTGATTTCTTGGTTGACCCATTCATTCATTGTTTAGTAGCATGTTATTTAACCTCCATGTATTTGTGCTCTTTCCAGATTTTTTTCTTGTGATTGATTTCTTGATTCATAGCATTATTGTCAGATAAGATTCATGGTATGACTTTGATTTTTTTTTGAGTTTGTTGAGACTACCATTTATTTTTAAAAGATCTGTGATCTGTAAGGTAGTTTTAGATTTGGAATGGAAAATAGCCTCTAAACAGCATTTAAAATATAATATTTTTCTGTGACTATTTTTTTACATATCCCTAAAATGCCTGAAAAATATATAGGTTAAGCATTTTGAACATTATTAGATATCCTAAACTTCTGATAAAAAGTTCAAAGGACAGGTAGTTCAAAGATAGAGGAGTCCAACCAGAATAACTGGATTTTTAAAATAGGCTAATGTGATATAGGGCAACTACTTAGTTATTTAGATTGGATGGACAGACATGACATAAGGAGGTAACATGAAGCCTTTAACATAGGTACACAAGTATATTTCATGTATGTGTACACTTTAAAAAAATAATAAAATGAACATCTGTGCCCCTGCCACCAAGCTCAGGGGATAAAATATTTATAGTAACCTAGAAGCTCATTACATGTTCTTTCATGGTACCGTTTTCCCTATAACACCCTCCCTGATCTCCCTGAAGTAACTATGATCTTGAATTTTGTGTTAATCATTACACTGATTTTCTTTAAAGTTTACGTTTGTAAATAAGACTATACAACGTATTGTTTTGGTTGGTCTATTTTAGAAATTTCTTTAAATGGAATCAGATTATTTTTATTATTTTGTTACATAATTCTTAGATTTAACTTTAGGCTTTTGAAAATCACCCATGTTAATATAGTTGTAGTAATTTATTTCTCCTGTATACTATTCTATACCTTAATTTATTTGTCCATTTGACTATATGGGCAAAGCTGTTTGACTCTGTGGATGTCTCCTGGTTCCAATGAAAGTATTTCTTCAAGGCAGACATTCTAAGCCTTTTTTGTGTTTTAAAACCCTTTGGAAATCTTGTGAGTCTATGGTCTCCAGATGTTTTTAAAGGTATAACAAATGAATAGGGTTACAAAGAAATTGCAAAGAAGCGTGCAAAGAAAACAAATTGAACTAGAGTCATTAAGATATTATACACTTGAAAATTGTTTTTTTTTTTTTAATTTTTTTTTCAACGTTTATTTATTTTTGAGACAGAGAGAGACAGAGCATGAACGGGGGAGGGGCAGAGAGAGAGGGAGACACAGAGTCGGAAACAGGCTCCAGGCTCTGAGCCATCAGCCCAGAGCCCGACGCGGGGCTCGAACTCACGGACCGCGAGATCGTGACCTGGCTGAAGTCGGACGCTTAACCGACTGCGCCACCCAGGCGCCCCTACACTTGAAAATTGTTGAGAGAGTAGATTTGAAAAGTTCTCAGGGCACCTGGGTGATTCAGTCAGTTGAGCGTCTGACTCGGGATTTTGGCTCAGGTCATGATTTCATGGTTCTTGAGTTTGACTCCTGCATTGGGCTCCACACTGACAGTGCAGCCTGCTTGGGATTCTGTCTCCCTCTTGTTCTGCCCTTTCCCTGATCACAATGTGTCTCTCTCCCAAAATAAATAAACTTAAAAAAAAAGTTCTCAACACACACATACCTACAAAGGTAATCATGTGAGGTGATGAATATGTTAACCTTACTGGGTAATCATTTTGCAGTATATATGTACATTAAACCATCTCATTGTAACCTTAAACTTATACAATATTATATGTCAATTATATGTCAAAAATCTGGAAAACATAAAAGCAAATCTTCAAAAAGAAATAGACATACTTGTTTATTAGGATACTAAATTGCAAGGTCTTTCAGTATATATGAGATATAACTTTGAATTAACGATAAGCATATAAGAAATTTTGATCTGTTAATGTAATTGGTAATATCTATGATTTTTATTGGTTACAAAGTCTCCAGTCTTGCTAATAATATTGTGATTTGTTGCCTACATTTCATATTCAAAGGAAATGCTTATTTTCAGTTAGAAGTAGGTGGTATTAAATGTGTAATTTTTTTTCATTCAAGTTACCAGACCCTGTGAATTCTATACCTAGAACCCTTGGGGATCTGTGTACTGGAAATTATGAACCACTGTTCTAGTTTATATACCTAGGAGTGGAATTGTCATAAGATATGAACATGTTTATTTTTACTAAACAGTACAAGACAAACTCTTTTACAAGTTTATACCATAATCGCAGCATATGAGTTTTTTTCTGACCAATTTTTTAATTATTGCCCATTTGTTTTAATGAATGTAACCAATAGGAATCAGTTAAAGGGTGGAGGAAATTATATGAGGTGGGCAAAGGCAACAATCCACATGATGGTGTTCCTGCGTGATTTTGTCCAAAGGTCAGGTTCATGCAGATTTGCAGTAGGAAGCAGGAGAAGTGGATCCAGTGCTGTCTCAACTGAGTAGGAGGGCAGTAGCTCTGCATGTAGACTCCATGCTTTTATTGTGGGGACATTCCTGGGTAAGTACTTTTCTTAGTACCGTTATATTCTGAGGCCACTAGATGGTCTTTTTTAAAGACACTACTTTTTCTTCATTAAATTCTCAAATTGTGCCATTTTTCTTGTAATTTTTGAGTTTTGTAACTTAAACTATAGATATTTAGAGTGGAGTTAGTTTACAATTCTTTTTTTTAAAATACAGGATTATGTACTGGAGAGGAAAACTTTAGTAAAGATGAATTACTATCATAACTTTTATTAATTGCTTTATTATTAATATAAGTAAATGGTAATAAAATATTAACTCAGGTTTCAAAATGTTTCTTAACAAGTATCCTGCTCATATCAGTGAATATTATTAAACACCTCTTGTGTGTTGAACGTTAGATTGGATGCTCTGGGGAAGGAAAAAGACTGGATGCCTCTTCTTCAGCTTGTCGACATGTCTTGATATTTCTGTATTAGCCTTGTTGCTGCTAGTCTTCTTAGTATAAGTTGCAGGAAAGATTTGTGAACAGCTTAATATTAAATATAGTATGAATTTATTTAATGTTTCTGTTGATAAATTATTTTTATTACTAAAACACATAAAATGAGTTAAGTATATATTCTATTATATCTTTTGTAGATATATTAATTGGCTTTCTTTATGTTTTGCATTTGAAAGTGAATTCTAGTACTGAAGACATTTTAAAACCTCTTATTAATAAATGCAGTTATTTCCTAAAATAGGCTTTGCAAGTCTATTGCTTTGAATAATCTTTGTGCCTCACAACTGTAGTTGGGGAGAAATGTTATGAGGGAAGTATTTATGGACTTTTACTGAATGTTTTTTATTTTTATTACTAAATATGGCTGGTTTATTTCCTCAGTATAACTTGAAGCACCTTTTAGCATTATGGAATCGGGGTAATTAGTTTATGGCAGATCTTTTTTCAAGAAGTTCCTCTTCCAAGTGAACACCCATTATCCAGTGCTCACCAATGTATTTATCTTCACCTCCACAAGTTGTCGTAGATATTTACTAGCTGAGTAATTAATTTGCTTTTTGATCTGTTTTGGCTTTACTTGAGTATCATTGATTGTTTTTGCAGAATCTTTACAATTTTTTGTTTGTTTATTGTCAATATTGTATTAAGGGCTGCAGGATTAATTGCAAGGGTCTTGTAGGCTGTGTCCAAACACTGGGGGCTTGTTTTCTCTTCTGTCACTTGTTAGGTCCTTCAGGATGTTGTTGAGGATTTTCCCAAACTCACTTTGTGATCTAACTTCAAATGTCCCTCTATCTCTTGTGAAGGTTGACAATCATATAGTTTATGGGAAATCAGGTCTATTCAGATTAAAATCCCCTCTACAAAATATCCCAAGTTGACTTCTCAAGATACCTTAATAGTGCACCCGGAAACAAGCTTACTGTTCAAGATGGTTTTCTTCTTATATAAGGACACCGGGGCACTTGGGTGGTTCAGTCTATTGAGCGTCTGACTCTTGGTTTTGGCTCAGGTCATGATCTCATGGTTTGGGCTCAGGTCATGATCTCGTGGTTTGTGAGTTTGAGCCCAGCAACGGTCTCTGTGCTGACATCCTGGAGCCTGCGTGGGATTCTCTCTCTCTTTCTCTCTCTCTCTCTCTCTGACCCTCCCCTGCTTGTGCTGTCTTTCTCTCTCTCAGAAGAAGTAAACTTAAAAAAAGGTGTTTTTTTTTTAAAGACACTATTGAAAAATACAGTTCCCAATTTTCCTATTTGCTTGGAGTCATCTGAAGCCCCCACTCAGCACAAAATAAAAACTGAAAATAGTGAAAAGTCATAATAATTTTATAGGCTGCCTCAGTATAATTTCTGTCTCATTGTATTTTTCTAGTTAACAATTGGTCCTGAGCATGTAAGTATTTTGGAATGAGATATGTTGGTAGATTCATGTTACTAGAGCCTCCTTTATGAGACTCTAATGGGAGCTAGGGCCTCATTTGATTATTTAATCCTCATTCCTATTTAGCTGATCTTTTCATTTTTAAAGAGGTTTTAGTAAATATTTACTTAAAAAATCAAGTCAAATACCCCATTCCTATCCCTGTTTCAGAGAATGTCAGTGATAACTTTTTCCCAAATAAGAGAGTATCAGATTCTAATGAGTCAGATGTCATATAGGAGCTGTCATGTGTGTTTTGTCTTCTATTGAACTCGTTATTACTCTCTTTCATTTTGTGACATTGGTATTTTCATTTTACAGATTAAGACAAAAGCAGCAAAAAGAAGCTTAAAGAAGCTGCTAAAGGCTAACAAAATGATCAGTTTAGAGGTGGTTCATTTTACTTGCTCTCCTGTAACCCTGTGTTATAGTATGCTATAACTTAGTTGTTCTTTCATACATTAATATTTGGATGTTTCAGTATGTCCATTTTTAAATTATGCTTCAGTGAGTAGCTCTGTAAATATCTCCTTGGGCATATATCCATAAGTGGAATTAATGAATCAACTTCACACTTTTTGTAGTATCAATATATACTCCCAGTGGCAGTGAATGTGATTTCTTCTTTTTTCATATTCTTTTTTAAAAAATTAATAATTATTTTAATTTTTATCATTATTCTTTTTTATTTTTTATTTTGTTCATGTTTATTTATTTTTGATAGAGACAGAGACAGAATGTGAGTGGGTTAGGGGCAGAGAGAGAGGGAGACACAGAATCCGAAGCAGGCTGCAGACTCTGAGCTGTCAGCACAGAGCCCAATGTGGGGCTCGAATTCACGAGCTGTGAGATCATGACCTGAGCCGAAGTCGGACGCTCAACCGACTGAGCCACCCAGGCGCCCCTCGTTATTATTTTTTAGGTAGACTCCATGCCTAACATGGGGCATGAACTCATGATCCTGAGATCAAGTCACATGCTCTACCAACCAAGCCAGCCAGGAGCCCCTTCTTTCTTCATGTTCTTAATTTTTATAGAAGTTTAATATGTGCTTATCTTTTGGCTGAGAGGTGTCATTGATTTAATTTATATTTCTCTGATTTCATGTGTGTTGAAGATTTTTTCATAACTTTATAGGTTGTTTCACTTACTTTTTCTTAGAGGTCGCTGTTTATACCCTTTGCCCAATTTTCTGTTTTTTTTTTTTTTTTTTTTCTTATTAATGTGATAGCTTTTAAAAAAATATTCTGGTTACTAACCTTTTTTTGGTTGGATTTGTTACTGATACAGTCTTCCATTTGTGCTATTATTTAAACCTTTTAATGATGCATTTTTGCCATATAGAATTAAAAATTCTAATTTTGAATTACTAATCCTTTGTTTTATGCCTTTGTTTATTTTTTTAAGTTTATTTATTTTGAGAATGAGAGAGAGAGAGAGAGAGAGAGAGCATGAGCCTGAGTGGGGAGGGGCAGAGAGAGAGAGAGAGAGAGAGAGAGAGAATCCTAAGCAGGCTCCATGCTGTCAGCACAGATCCCCATGTGGGGCTTGAACTCATGAACTGTGAGATCATGACCTGAGCTGAAACTAAGAGTCGATGCTTACCCGACTGGGCCACCCAGGTGCCCCATCCTTTATTTATTTATTTATTTTGCTCATTTGAGTTACACTTTTCCTATCCCTGTATATAAAGACATTCTCCTATATTTTCCTCTAGATGTTTTACAGTTTTGCTTTTGGTGTTCAATCTATCTAAAATTTATTTTGGTAACAGAATGAGGTGGAGGTTTAATTATTTTTTCAATATTAATAGTCCATTACCAAAGCATAATTTAAAATACTTCATCCATTCCTTACTTACTTGTAATACCAACTGATATCAAGTATCATTTATTGGATATAAATTTTTGTATATTCCCAGGCTATTTCTGAATTCTCTACTCTATTTCATTAATATATTTATCTTTGTCTGAACCACAATTATGTTATCTGAATTGCTCTAGCTTTATCATCCATCTTGACATTTGGTACAGTAAATATGAGATTTCTTATTTTAACATTGTCTTGGCTACTCTTGGTCTTTACTATTCAATTTGAATTTTGGGTTAACCTTCAGAAATTTTTAAACAATTCCAATTTCATTTTGATTGACATTTACACTAAGTTTTTAGAGAAATTTGGGATGAATTAACATATTATTCTTGAATTTCCTAACATGAACAAAATATAGCTCCCCAATTTGTGGGAAATGTTCTATGTGCTTTAGTCAAGATTTATATTTTTCTTCCAAAATTACTTATCCAGCTTTTATAGATTTATCTCTGGGCACTTTATACTTTTGTTGGTGTTGTAAGATGCTTTTAAAGTGCATTTTCTAAACAGGAGCACCTGTGTGGCTCAGTACAGTAAGCAACTGACTCTTGATTTCGTCTCAGGTCTTGATCTCACGGTTCATGAATTCAAGCCTTACATCTGACTCTGTGCTGGTAGTGTGGAGCCTGCTTGGGATTTTGTCTCCCTCTCTTTTTGCCCCTCCCCCGGTCTCTCTCTCTCTCTCTCTCTCTCTCTCTCTCCAAATATATACAAATAAAACTTAAAAAAAATAAAGTGCGTTTTCTAAACAGCTGTAACTGCTATAAAAAACTTGAATTTTATAAATTAATTGTGTGTTTAGTAGCCTTGTATAGCCTCAGTTTAAATTTAAGGCTTTTTTATAGTTTTTTCTCACTTCCTATGTAAACCTTATTTTCGGACAGTTTTGCATTAAAGCTAATCAAGACCCTGAGGGCTCAGAGAAACTTTTGTCCCTCTCTTAACTACCTAGAAGAATCTAAATTGGGAGTCTTTCTCAAAATAAGAATTATTACTGGAGATTAATTTTATATGAGTGACTCGTGTATGGTAGGGCAAACATCTAATTACCAAACATCTGCCCTTTTTTTTTTTTTTTTGTAAAAAGTAACTATTATCATTATTATGGAGAAACATTCAATGATGCATGGCTGTTATTATCACTATATTATTATTTTTTTATTTATTTTTTAAATTTAGTTTTTTAATTTACATCCAAGTTAGCATATAGTGAAACAATGATTTCAGGAGTAGATTCCTTAATGCCCCTTACCCATTTAGCCCATCCCCCCTCCCACAACCCCTTCAGTAACCCTCTGTTTGTTCTCCATATTTAACAGTCTCTTATGTTTTGTCCCTCTCCCTGTTTTTATATTATTTTTGCTTCCCTTCCCTTACGTTCATCTGTTTTGCATCTTAAAGTCCTCATATAAGTGAAGTTATATGATATTTGTCTTTCTCTGACTAATTTTGCTTAGCATAGTACCCTCTAGTTCCATCCATGTAGTTACAAATGCCAGGATTTCATTTTTTTTTGATTGCCAAGTAATACTCCATTGTATATGTACATATACCATATCTTCTTTATCCATTCATCCATCGATGGACATTTGGGCTCTTTCCATACTTTGGAAAGTTGTTGATCGTGATGCTATAAACAATGGGGTGCATGGGCCCCTTTGAAACAGCATACTTGTATCCCTTGGATAAATACTTAGTAGTGCAATTGCTGGGTCGTAGGGTAGTTCTATTTTTAATTTTTTGAGGAACATCCATATTGTTTTCCAGAGTGGCTGCACCAGCTTGCGATCCCACCAGCAGTGCAAAAGAAATCCTCTTTCTCCACATCCTCGCCAAGATCTGTTGTTGCCTGAGTTGTTAATGTTAGCCATTCTGACAGGTGTAAGGTGGTATCTCAGTGTGGTTTTGATTTGTGTTTCCCTGATGATGAGTGATGTTGAGCATTTTTTCATGTGTCAGTTGGCCATCTGGATGTCTTCTTTGGAGAAGTGGCTATTCATGTCTTTTGCCCATTTCTTCACTGGATTATTTGTTTTTTGGGTGTTGAGTTTGATAAGTTTGATAAGTTCTTCATAGATACTAACCTTTTATCTGATATGTTGTTTGCAAATATCTTCTCCCATTCCATTGGTTGCCTTTTAGTTTTGCTTATTGTTTCCTTCGCTGTGCAGAAGATTTTTATTTTGATGAGGTCCCAATAGTCCATTTTTGCTTTTGTTTCCCTTGCCTCCTGAGACGTGTTGAGTAAGAAATTGTTGTGGCCAAGGTCAAAGAGGTTTTTGCCTGCTTTCTCCTTGAGGATTTTGATGGCTTCCTGTCTTACATTTAGGTCTTTCATCCATTTTGAGTTTATTTTTGTGTATGGTGTAAGAAAGTGGTCCAGGTTCATTCTTCTGCATGTTGTTGTCCAATTTTCCCAGCACCATTTGCTGAAGAGACTCTCTATTCCATTGGATATTCTGTCCTGCTTTTTCAAGGGTTAGTTGGCCATACATTTGTGGGTCCATTTCTGGGTTCTCTATTCTGTTGCATTGATCTGAGTGTCTGTTTTTGTGCCAGTACCATACTGTCTTGATGATTACAGCTTTGTAGTATAGGTTGAAGTCCGAGATTGTGATGCCTCCTGCTTTGGTTTTCTTTTTCAAGATTGCTTTGGCTATTCAGGGTCTTTTCTGGTTCCATACAAATTTTAGGATTGTTTGTTCTAGCTCTGTGAAGAATGCTGGTGTTTTTTTTGATAGGGGTTGCATTGAATATGTAGATGGCTTTGGGTAGTATCGACATTTTAACAATATTTGTTCTTCCTTTCCAGGAGCATGGAATCTTTTTCCATTTTTTTGTGTCTTCTTCAATTTCTTTCATAAGCTTTGTACAGTTTTCAATGTATAGATTTTTCACCTCTTTGGTTCAGTTTATTCCTAGGTATTTTATGGGTTTTGGCGCAATTGTAAATGGGATCGATTCCTTGATTTCTCTTTCTGTTGCATCATTATTGGTGTATAGGAATGCAACTGATTTCTGTGCATTGATTTTATATCCTGCAACTTTGCTGAATTCATGGATCAGTTCTAGCAGTTTTTTGGTGGAATCTTTTAGGTTTTCCGTATAGAGTATCATGTCATCTGTGAAGAGTGAAAGTTTGACCTCCTGTGGGCCAATTTGGATGCCTTCTACTTCTTTGTGTTGTCTGATTGCTGAAGCTAAGACTTCCAATACTATGTTGAATAACAGTGGCGAGAGTGGACATCCCTGTCTTGTTCCCGACCTTAGGGGGAACAAGAGAGTTTTGTTCAAGAGAGTTTTTATCAAGAAAGGATGCTGTATTTTGTCAAATGCTTTCTTTGCATCTATTGAGAGGATCATGTGGTTCTTGTTCTTTCTCTTATTGATGTGATGAATCACATTGATTGTTTTGAGGATATTGAACCAGTCCTGCATCCCAGGTTTAAATCCCACTTGGTTGTGGTGAATAATTTTTTTAATGTATTGTTGGGTCTGGTTGGCTAATATCTTATTGAGGATTTTTGCATCCAAACATCTGCCCTTCTTACTGCTCTGTAAATTTCCCTCTTCCCTTTGAAGCTCCAGGCCCCTATCCCATTCCCTAGGATGGTGTATATACCTAATTTTATTTTTCTGTCTTTGAACCTCTCATATGTGGAGCTCCTATAGGTATGAAATTAAATTTGATTTTCTTATGTTAATCTGTCTCATGTCAGTTTAATTCTCAGACCAGCTGGAAGAATATTAGGGTTGAGGAAGAATTTTCCTCCCACACTTCTCTCCTTTTCCCCCCTAATTTCCTCTCTTCCTATTTTCTCTTTCCTTTCTTCTTTTTATTTTTCGCTTTCCTTTCCTTCTTTCTTTTCTCTCTCTTCTCTTTTTCCTCTTTCTACTTCTCCCTACCCCCTTCGTCTCCCTTCTCTTCTTCCTCTTCTCTCTCTCTCTCTCTCTCTCTCTCTCTCTCTCTCTCTGTATTTGCTGTGTAGGATTTTTGTGCAGTGTCGAGTTTGTTTGGAACTTTAAAGGAAAAAGGGAACTGTTAGTTACAAGTCTTTGATAAATACCGTTTATCAAGTTAAAGAAGTTTTCTTCTGTTTCTAGTTTGATAAAGTTAAATATGAATGGGGGTGCCTGGGTGGCTTAGTTGGTTAAGCATGTGACTTCAACTCAGGTCATGATCTCACAGATTGTGGGTTTGAGCACTGCATCAGACTCTGTTGACAGCTTAGAGCCTGGAGCCTGCTTCAGATTCTGTGTCTCCCTCTCTCTACTCCCCCACTCGCTCTCTGTCTCTCAAAAATGAATAAATGTTAAGAAAAATTATAAATGCCTGTTGAATTTGATCACAAGCTTTTCTTGCATTTAATAAAATAATTATTTGTTTTTATCCTTTAATTGATATTGTGGTGAATTACATTAAAATATCTTTGAGTGTTAAAACATCCTTGCATCTCTGAGGTAATCCCTACCTGGGTGTTTAGTATTATTATTTTGTAGTTTATCATATTCTGTTTGCTAGTATTTTATTGATAATTTTTCTATTTACATGTATTAAGTGAGATTGGTTCATAATTTTTTTCTGTCTTATACGGTCCTTGTTCATCTTTGGTTTCAGTGTTTTATCAAGCTTATAAAAAGAACTGGAGGACCTTGCAACCCCTTTTTTATATTTTACAAAACAATTTGTGTATGGTAGGGGTTACCTGTTCTTAGAAAATGTATTAGAAGTATCCAGCAAAATTGGGCTTGGAAAAATCTGTTACTACTGATTCAGTCTTCACCTATCTTTAGATTTTTCCATTTCCTCTTTTTATAACTCTTTGAAATGGATTCCTAGTGTATTAATTTTTCAATCTTTCTTATTTTCCAATTTATTTAAGACTGTAAATCCCTTCATCTCACCAATTTTGGTAATCATATTATCATAAAGTTATAAATATATTGAAATTTCAATCATGACTTTTTTTGATCTATCAATTATTTAAAAGTATGTTTCAAATTTTCCACTTTTAAAAGACATTTTTGGGGTTTCTCTTTTTGATATTGATTTATTTAATTTTATTTATTTCATATCATCATTTCTCCTTTCATCTTATTTCCAGTTAGTTAACATACAGTGTTATATTACTTTCATGTGTACAATACAATGAGTCAACAATTCCATACAATACCATACATACATCACGACCAGTGCAGTCCTTAATCCCCATCACCTATTTCATCCATCTCTCACCCACCTCCCCTCTGACAACCATCAGTTTGTCTTTATAGTTAAGAGTCTGTTTCTTGGTTTGTCTCTCTCTCTCTCTCACTTTTTAAAAATTTTGCTTATTTGTTTTAAGTTCCACATATGAGTGAGATCATATGGTATTTGTATTTCTCTGACAGACTTATTTTGCTTAGCATTATACTGTCTAGCTTTATCCATGTCAATCATTGTAAATGGCAAGATTTCATTCTTTTTTATGGCTCAATAATATTCCGTTATGTATGTGTATATATATGTAAGTATGTGTATATGTATATATGTAGTATGTGTATATATATCATATATGTATATAATATGTACCTATAATTCTATGATAAACATAGTGTATATGTATCCCTTTGAATTAGTGTTTTTGTATTTGAAGGGTTATATACCCAGTAGTGTGATTACTGGATTATAGGGTAGTTCAATTTTTAATTCTTTGAGGAACCTCTGTACTGTTTTCCAGAGTGACTACACCAGTTTGCATTCCCAGCAACAGTGCACAATGGTTCCTTTCTCTCTACATCCTTGCCAACACTTGTTGTTTCTTGTGTTTTTGATTTTAGCCATTCTGACCAGTGTGAGGTGATACCTCATTGTGATTTTTATTTGCATTTCCCTGATGATGAGTGATGTTGAGTGTCTTTTCATTTGTCTGTTGGCCATCTGGATGTCTTCTTTGGAGAAATATCTATTTATGTCTTCTACCCATTTTTAAATTGGATAACTTGTTTTTTGGATGTTGAGTTATATAGGTTCTTTATATATTTTGGATACTAACCCTTTATTGGATATGTCATTTGCAAGTATCTTCTCCCATTCAGTAGGTTGTCTTTTCATTTTGTTGATGGTTTTCTTCACTGTGCAGAAGCTTTTCATTTTGATGTAGTCCCAATATTTATTGTTGCTTTTGTTTCCCTTATCTCAGGATATCTATCTAGAAAGATATTGTTACAGCCAGTGTCAAAGAAATTACTGCCTAAGCTCTCTTCTAGAATTTTTTTGGTTTCCCATCTCACATATAGATCTTTAATGTATTTTGAGTTTATTTTTGTGTATGGTGTAAAAAAAGTGGTCCAGTTTAAGTGTTTTGCATGTAGCTGTCCAGTTTCCCAATGCCATTTTTTGAAGAAACTGTCTTTTTCCCACTGCATATTAATTGTCTGATTTTTGTTGAGACTTGGATCTTTTTCATTCTTTTTTTTTTTTAACGTTTATTTATTTTTGAGGCAGAGAGAGACAGAGCATGAACAGGGGAGGGTCAGAGAGAGAGTGAGACACAGAATTGGAAATAGGCTCCAGGCTCTGAGCTGTCAGCACAGAGCCTGATGCAGGGCTCGAACTCATGGACCGTGAGATCATGACCTGAGCCGAAGTCGGCGGCTTAACCGACTGAGCCACCCAGGCACCCCGACTTGCATCTTTTTCTAATCATCAAGAGCTCTATAAGCATTTTATTATATTTTATTATATATTCTCTACTGTTTGAATGCAGAGTGGTAGACATACATGTTTGATTGCCATAATTTTTTAAAGTGTTTGTTTAACTTAACATAATCTCTACTTAGTAGCTTTACAATCCTCCTGAATAATACCAAGGACCTTAAACTATTGATCTCTTATTTCTTTTTTTTTTTAATTTTAATGTTTATTTTTGAGAGAGAGAGAGAGAGAGCGAGCATGAGCAGGGGAGGGACAGGCAGAGAGAGAGGACACAGAGTCCGCAGCAGGCTCCAGGCTCTGAGCAGTCAGCACAGAGCCCAATGCTGGGCCCAAACTCACAAACCGCGAGATCATGATCTGAGCTGAAGTCGGATGCTCAGCCGACGGAGCCACCCAGTTGCCCCTCTTATTTCTAATTCTTCTGTTATCTTCCATATTTTTTATGTCTAAGATTTCACTTTCGCCTTGTTTTTAAGACCCCCAGTTGCAAGTGCTGTCTCTTGCTCTCTTTCCTTCTCTCTTACTATCTTTTATAGTGACAGTTTATTCACTCACATATTTATTAATGTATTTATTTGCTGTTTTTTCATTCCATTCTTTTCATCTAGGAAAAATTTCTTTCTTATCTGAAAGGGAAAGGGGAAAAAATCTCTTAGTTTTTTCTAAAACTGTATTTTTGCCTCTTGAAAGTTAGTTTAATTTGGTACACAATTCTATATTTTCAGTTACTTTGTTTGAACAATTTGAAGATTTATTTCATTGACTTTGGGCCTCTATTCTCACTGATGTCATTTTTAGTCTATTCTTAACTTTGAAGCATTTGAGAAGAGTAAATGTTTTGTGATGTTAAGATATAATAAGATCATTATTAAGAACAGACTGTTTCATTTTAGAATAACTTTAATACGTATTCTTTGTGGAAAGCATCATGGCATTCTTAGACCAACTTTATAGTTCCTTTCAGGCACTCATTTTACCATTATATTATGCTTAATTGTAAACATGCTTATACCTTTATTATATATTAATTTTAAAAGTGATTTCCTTTCTAGTAAATGTCACACATTTTTAAAATACTAAGTTCAAAACCACTTTTTATAAGTATTAGATTTTGAATTTTAAGTGCACCTGCTGAGTAATATTGTAAAAATCTAAACTATTACACAAAGGAACAAAAGAACAGAGAGGAAGATATCTTGTGCAGCATCTATACAGAGAACCTTATTCTGGGAATATAATTTTCCTTTTTATACTGGAAAAAGAAAGAAGCACATTTTGGTTTTCCTAATTTGACATCTTAGAGAAGAAACTTACGGCAAATGATAATGTCATACCTACTGAAACATAATGGGTTTTATACACTCTATACATCACAGTTATTCTTAGGACTTCTAATGATTTCACCATTATAGTAAGACAAGTAGTTTTAAAATGTAAAATTTCCTAAGCTAGTTTAAACCTAAGAAATAAGTACTCCCTTAAAATCTATTTTGCCTTGTGCCTTTATATAATTATTTTGGTATTTGTCTCTTTTTCACTGGACGTTTTCAATGTTTTTGGTTTATGTCTCTGAATTTTAATCTGCTGTATGAAAACTTAAGGGCATTAAACCCAAAGATACCTAATTCACAAGCATTTGTTTCTTTATGAAGACATACTTTCATACTGAACCAAGATCAGTATGATACATAGTGCTTATAATTGTTCTGGCTGATTTGCTTCAATAGTTTCTTTCATTTGTTTGGTCACTGACTTGTGCACTTACACTATCTTTCAAAATGCTATGAAATTTAAACATTTGTTGAGAAGCATAACATTTATTTTCAGTAGTCCTTGTACCACTAATACCAATAGCATTTATTACATCGAGTAATGTCGCATTTTCCATTATTAAATAATGTTATGCATTACAACATACACATTAACATTTATATTCAGTAGTTACCAGAATCATTATTATAATACAACCACTATTAATGTATGTTATCTTTAACATATAGTGCCTCACATTTATAATCATTGTTTGTCTCACATGTGGTATGAATATGAACAGTGTAGAAAAGAAATAGTCATTGTTTGAATGAACTTCAACTTCTTAATTAAAAAAAAAAATGCCCTGGGAAATGTGAGTGATTATGTAACTTGATCACTTTAAGAATAGCAATGTTATATATAGGTGATTATCATGTGAATATATAGGAATGGCATTTAAAACTTTATGGTCTTAATCATATTGAAAAGGTGGAATTGCAGAATAAATGGTGTAGAAAGAACTAAATTTCTTTTGCTAAGGTCTATGTAATCTGACATTCCTGGGGAATTAGTAGTCTCCTAAGAAATAGCCAAAAACACGTGAAGGAATATGGCAATACCACATCATGCCCAAAATGTTTGCTGTTTGCTTTTTCCTAATTACCTTAGAGGTTGATTCTGGTAAATCTTCTGGTATATATTTTTTCTTTCCTTTCTTTTTCTTTCTCCTTGCATCCATCCCCCAGGAATAGCAACTGAAATCCTGACAAGACTTCAGTATAGGAAATTAAATTTCACAGGGACCATTAAAATTTATTTTTAATTTCTCTCTTGGAATAGTTGTAAGTAACCTGTTAAAAAGTTTTGCCTTTTTAAAGTAGTGGAAATTTTCCCTAAATTAATTTTAAGGGACTTTATAATGACAGTATTTTTTTTATCCAGTTTCTACCCTTCCCTCATTCATTGATACATTTACTCAACAGCTATATTCTGACAGACTTTGTATAATTTTTTTGAACATTGAATTATGAAAAATTTCAAACAAAGCAAAACTGAAATAATTTTACTTTGAACATCATACATTTACTAACTAGATTTTACCACCAACATTTCATTAGATTTGCTTATATCTATGTGTCTATTTATCTGTCTATTCCTCCATTAAATCCATTTCATTTTTGGGTGTATTTCAAAATAAACTGAAGACACCTACCCTTTTCTCTAAATACTTCAGCACGTGTATCATTAGCTAGAGTTTACAACTATATTTGTTCACAGTTCTCTCTTAATTTAAAATTTACATACATTAAAATCACAAATCATAACATAATATTCATAGTTTTAACAAATGCACACCTATGTCACTCAAATTCCTATCAAGGCATAGAATATAAACATAACCTTAGAAAAGTTCCCTCATGCCCTGACCCAGTAGATACTTGCTTTAATCCCCTGACCACACAGACGGCCACTGTTCTGATTTTAAAAATACCACTGATTAATTTTTATCTGTTTTAGAACTTCAGTATGTACTTTTCTAAAAATAACACTCAGGCTGCTGTGCAGAGAATAGATTGTAGGAGAACAAAAGTAGAACAGGGATGTGATTTGGAAAGCCATAGTATCTTAGGTGAGATGATGGTAGTTTGAACTAGAGTGCTAACAATAGATTTGGTCAGATTCAGAGTAAATTTTATAGAGTTGGTAGGATTTGGTGGTGAATTGTATGTGGGTGTATGGCATTGCTGGTGCCTGAGATGGAGAAGATGAAGAGAAATAGTTTGGGGATCGGGAAAGTCAAGGTTTCTGTTTTGGAAAGAAATTCCTATTGTATTAGATCTCAGGACATATATAGGAGTCACTGTTCTGTAAATCAGTATCTTTTAATTTTTGTCATTGTCAAGCTATAAGCTCAATAAACTAAGTAAGAGATTATATGTATGTATAACAGTTACATAGACTTTGCTTGATGTGTTACAGTCAAACTTCTGATGCCTAAAATGAACAAAACCATACATGACAGAGGGAATATTATTTTAACCAGGATTATTGCTAGCTGTATGTATCACATGTAACAGTCATACTGCCCGTATTGTATGAAAAAATTGTTTTAAAAACTAATAGACTTTATGCAAAAAGCAAATTCCAAAGTACTTAATCTATTGATTAAAGACCACTCTGTTAATATTTGTAGGATTATTAAGACAAATAATTGACAGGTTCTGCTTTTAATGACCTTTCAATAAAACAACCAATATATTGTGTACATAATCAAAGGGAATACATCTCCGCATGATAAATACCCCAAAGTTTAAGTAGATTGCTATAGGAATTTAACTTGGTGGAAGAAGAAGTGGAGTCTTGTTAGCATGATAATAAAAGGCTTTCAGTCTGAGGAGACTTTTTTTGTCTTTGAATTTTTATAGATAGGTTAAGATGAGGGCAATTTTAGATGGAGAGAATGGCATCAGCAAAGGTGCAGAGGCAGCAGTCATGAGGATTAGCTAGGCAATGGCAAATCAGCTTGTTCACTTTCATCATAAGATGGTGATCACACATTCACTCGTTCATGAATCTATAAATGTCAAATAAATGCCTCTTCCTCTAGTCACCAAGGCCCTAAAATAAATATTGCTTGTATCTTGCCCTCAGGGAACCCAAAGTCTATTAGAAGAGACTGACGTGTATGGGAAAGGCTAAGGGGAGTGTGTCTCTTATTCACTGCATGGTATTAGCCAAGCACTGAATAAGGCTTTTTTTTTTTTTTTTCTTATTCAATACTCATAAAACCTTCCACTGTTTAGGGACTGAAGTCTACATTTTATGTCAGGACAAGTGGAGACTCTGATACAATTTATAATCTTAGTAAATTGGAGAATTGGGAGTTTGTAATAGCCCTGGATTTGTTTTGTTTTGTTTTATTTTTTAACTATGTCACATCAAATAAATAAAATACACTGTAACAAGAAGTTTAATAGATGTGCATTTAAAAATGGAAGAGGAAGGGGAAGAAACAGTTTCTTCCTGGAGAAGCTGATGAAGTGGAGAAAAAGTGATGTTTGTGAAATGTGATGAAAATAAGAGGTGACATAAGTAGTACAAAAATTCTTGAGAATTTTAACAATGGTTTCCACAAAACTTAGACCCCGGTTTCTTCTTACAAAACCCATCATTTCTCCAAACCCCTTGCCCTTGGAAGAGAGACTCCATCTTACTTGAAAGAGGCTATTGTGATCAAGGAAGGGTGAGATGGGGGGAAAGACAGGGAGAAAACAGCAGGAAGACTGGATATTGGAAAATGAGAGAAGGAGATACTCCAGAGCAGTTGTGGGCTGTAATGCAAATGGAGATTTTGCTGTGGTATTGCAGGTTTTTAAGAAACTCAAATGGGGGTGGGGTGCATCGGGGGGCTCAGTCAATCAAGCATCAGACTTCAGCTCAGTTCATGATCTCACAGTCAGTGAGTTTGAGCCCAGTGTTGGGCTCTGTGCTGACAGCTCAGAGCCTGGATCCTGCTTCAAATTCTGTGTCTCCCTCTCTCTCTGTCCTTCCCCCACTTGCATTCTGTTTTTTTCTCTCTCTCTCTCAAAAATAAATGAGCATGTTAAAAAATTTAAAAAATCATAAAAACAAACTGAAAGAGGGGATGTTAAGAGTACTTTTGATTGTTGGATTCTGTTTCTTTGTAAAGAATGTACTATATGGATTCCAGTTCCGTAAGGGCTATAATAAGCTTCTAATACTATTAATAAGGCAGGTAATGGGTTGAATTCTTTCCTTCTTTGGCTTTTTATTGAAAGTGTCTGGGGTGCCTGGGTGATATCCAACTTCGGCACAGGGCATGATCTCATTGTTCATGATTTCAAGCCCCGTGTCAGGCTCTGTGCTGACAGCTCAGAGCCTGGAACCTGCTTCAGATTCTGTGTCTTCCTCTCTCTGCCCCTCCCGTACTCATACTCTGTCTCTCAAAAATAAATAAACATTAAAGAAAATAAAAAAAAGAGTATATTGGTATATTTTCACAGACAGAACATATCACTCAAGGTGCTTGTTTATTGGACTTTAGTGTTTCTAAATTATTGCTGGTGAGGAAGCACTGGTTTTTTTTTTTTTTTTTTTTTTTTAATTTTTTTTTCAACGTTTTTTTTTTTATTTATTTTTGGGACAGAGAGAGACAGAGCATGAACAGGGGAGGGGCAGAGAGAGAGGGAGACACAGAATCGGAAACAGGCTCCAGGCTCTGAGCCATCAGCCCAGAGCCCGACGCGGGGCTCGAACTCACAGACCGCGAGATCGTGACCTGGCTGAAGTCGGACGCTTAACCGACTGCGCCACCCAGGCGCCCCAAGGAAGCACTGGTTTTTAAAAACTTCCTGAAATTCTTTACTATAGCTCTAAGAGTGGAAGCTGCAGTCTGCTTTTGGAAGCTCACACTCCATTTTGAGCAAGACCATGCTGAGGAGTGCTTTGAGTTAGGTATCCATTCATTTTTATTGAGAGAGGTGCTGATTCTTATGGAAGAAGGAAATGAATAGACACTGTCAATGTTGTATCAGGACAGAAGCTAAAGAGGAAAATGGACATTAGAGGGCCCATGTAAAGGGGGATGGCTAGTAGATACCAAGAACAGTAGTATTTAATACTGATTTATTTTCCTTAGTGATATTAGTCCCTTTTTTGTTATATTCAAGCCTAAATAAAGGTGTTAAACATTGTGGTCTTTTGAATGTGGATATTTAGGAGACTTATGTTTATTCTTTGTGGGCAAAATATACTGTTGAGAGCTTGACACAGAGACATATAAGATTACCAGGGAAGAATGATAGAAAAATTTATTTTATTTGTTGATTTTTTTAATGTTTATTTGTTTTTGAGAGAGTGCAAGTAGAGGAGGGGCAGAGAGAGAGAGGGGCACAGAGGATCAAAAGCGGGCTCTTTGTTGACAGCAGCAAGCCCAATACAGGACTTGAAATCATGAACTGTGAGATCATGACTTGAGCCAAGGTTGGACACCCAACAAACTGAGACACCCAGGTACCCCTAGAAAAGTTTAGAATAGTCTGGCATAAAATCAAAACCAGAAACTAAGAAAATGGAAATAGTCCTCAGAGATAATTGGGGAGGTGACTGGAATGTCTGTAGGCACACAAAATAGAAATTAGATTACTTAGTTGTTAAAGGAAGGAGAGCCCCTGAAGGCTGGAGAACTTGGGGCCACTTAGGTAATATATTCTCATGTATTTTACCTCAAAAATATAAGTGGAGAAGTGGGTACAAAGAAATATTTTAGTTGGGACTATATAATTGTTAAGTGATGGAAATCCAACTCATAAGTTTTTTATAAAAAGGTAATTTATTGATTCATGTAACTAAAAAGAATTTTTGTGAACTGACTTTAGACACAGCTGGATCAAGGAGTTAAAATAGCAGGATCACACACACTCTTCCTCCTTCTGTCAATACCTCTTTGCCTCTCAGATAGGGTCCCTGAACTTATTGATAAAGATTGGCTCCAGGCTTGCACTTTATCAGTTTAAAAACCTTAGCAGTAAGAGTGCCTCTTTTCTTAGTCTGAGACAGCATTCTTGGGTTGAGTTTGATTAGCCTGGCAGAACTCATCTCCTATACTGAATGAATGAATCACTGTAACCAGAGGGATTTGCTTTAATTGCCTAGCCCTTTGTTTCCAATGGTACCACTGTTTTCAGAGATTAGCCCCCTCCAGCACACATGGACTCAGAGGGAGGCACTGTTGAATGTCAAAAGAAAAGGTACATTCTTTTACCAGAAGAGGGGATAGTAGACAACAAAACAATAGATGTTCAGTTTAAACTGAGAAAGGAGACCAGGAAAACAGAATGAAAGTAGAGTAACAAAACAGATGGAGAAGGGGAAAGGAAAAGAAGGAGGAAATGGGGAAGAGAAGAGAGATAAAAACATGGAAGAGAGAGAAGAAAGCAGAGAAGAGGGAGATTTATCTTGAGGAAAAGCCATGTGCCCTGTATGGAACCAAATGGCAGAGCTACATACAACTAGAAACTGCAGACTAGACATTATTCAGAAGGCTTACATGAGACTTCTGTGTTGAAAAGAATATAAGTCCTATATTTGGACTTACTAGGAGATAAGTTCTCTTAATACTGGGTTCTCTGACTTCCTCTGTGAACACAAAAGATCTGATCCGGTCTCAACATGGAGGGTATCACATGCCTCAAGACCTCTTATATTTTCCATAGATGCAGGTGTCTGCTCAAGACTTTCTTCACAGCCTCTTTCACCTCTTTATTCCTCAAGCTGTAGATGATGGGATTCAACATCGGGGTTACCACTCCATAAGACAGTCCAATGATCTCATCAGATGCTCTTGTGTCCTTTGACTTGGGCTTCATGTACATAAAAAGGGCTGAACCATAGAACAGGATAACCACAGTCAGGTGGGCAGAACAGGTAGAAAAAGCTTTCTTTCTCCCTTCAGCAGAATTAATTCTCAGGATGGAAGAGAGGATAAAAACATAGGAAATGAGAATTAACAGCAGAGGAATCACCAGTAAAACAATATTTGCCACGGTCATGATAAGCACATTGATGGAGATATCTGAACATATGAGTTTAAGAAGAGCCAGGATCTCACAGGTAATATGATCAATGACATTATTCCCACAGAAGGGCAATACCATTGTCAGGACTGTTTGCACTAAGGAGTTTAGGCAGCCTATGATCCAGGACCAAGCAGCCATGTGCACATAAAGCACCCTGTTCATCATGATGGGGTACCTCAGTGGGTTGCAGATGGCCACATACCTATCATAGGCCATCACAGCCAGGAGGATACACTCAGTGGAGCCCAACCCAAGGGAGACAACCATCTGCAGAACACAGCCAATGAAGGAGATAGATTTTCTCAGACTTAAATATGACAAGCATTGGGGGAATGGATGATGATGTGTAGCAGATGTCCAAGAATGAGAGGTTCCCAAGGAAGAAGTACATGGGGGTGTGGAGGCGAGAATCAAATGTGCTGATGACAATGAGGAGGCTATTTCCCAGCAGAATTATCACATGCATGATGAGGCAGAGCACGAACAGAAAAAGCTGGAGCTCTGGGTATTTGGAAAGTCCCACCAGAAAGAATTTGGTCACGGTTGAATCATTCCCCTTCTTCATGTATCCATGTCACGTTCAGGGTTTAGAAAAGGACAAGACTCAGGGAAATTTAAATTTATGATATAGATTTATCAAATCACTTTAACTTCCATTATTTTGTTTTATCCTTGGGTGGGGGTGTTGAGGAAAAAGTTATGAAAGAGGAATAGCTGTCTTTCTGTTCAGAAAAGGTCCCACATGAGGGAAGATATTTTCTAATCCAGGGTGAATAAGAGAAAGCAAAGCCAATAACTTCACCAAAAACAATCCGTCACACAAAGCCTATCTTAATCCACTTCTGCTATTTCTCCCCACTGATGGTGTCAAGGAAGGATTATTGGGTAGATTTGCTTCACAGTAATCTTCATTAGCCTCGCCACAAACGACATCCAACAGAGAAATACAGTCTAAGGAAAAGCAATGTGTTTGGTATGCAACACAACTTCATGGAAAGTTCTCTAGTACCTTCATCAACCAAACTGTCACCCCTAAGTCCCTCTAATGTAGAAATTCTGAAGCCACTACTGATACCCTCAATGCTATGAAATGGCCATATTAAATTTCTTTTACTTTCATGAAATACTACATATTCTCTTTCTTCTTCATGCATTTGTATATGCTGTTTTGTTAAGCTGAAAGGGCTTCTCCCAACTTAGATATTATCTTTCTAGCAAAAGTTTCTAACCTCCTAGTCTAAGTAGGGTCCTGAAAAAGTTTCTAACCTCCTAGTCTAAGTAGGGTCCTGATTATGTGTTGTCACTGAACCCGGTGCTTTCCATTCTGCTAGTATTCTTCACTCACTCATTTATTCAACACATTCTATGCCACATTTACTGTGATGTGTAATAGGGATCTCATTGTGAGTACTAGACTTTCAAAATTGACACTGGATACAGAATACTTATGATAGTTATTTTATGCTTTTAAGAAACAAATAATGTGCTCTATAATATGTTCCAATGTGAAAAGGTTATGGAACACTTTGCAAATTATTTTATCAAACTAAAATTGCCTTTTTACCCAAAACTGTCAGAGTAAAACTATGGTCAATCTCAATTATGAATGCATATGTAAAGAATAAAAAGTGTATCCAAACTCACAAAACAGCCCTCAATAAATATAAACGAATTGAGATCATACCATGCATACTTTCAGATCACAGTGCTATGAAGCTTGAAATAAACCACAGGAAAAAGTTTGGAAAACCTCCAAATACATGGAGGTTAAAGAACATTCTACTAAAGAATGAATGGGTCAACCAGGCAATTAAAGAAGAAATTAAAAAAATATATGGAAACAAATGAAAATGAAAACACAACAGTCCAAACCTTTTGGGATGCAGCAAAGGCAGTCCTAAGAGGAAAATACATTGCATTCCAGGCCTGTCTAAAGAAACAAGAAAAATCCCAAGTACAAAATCTAACAGCACACCTAAAGGAACTAGAAGCAGAACAGCAAAGAAACCCCAAACCCAGCAGAGGGAGAGAAATAGTAAAGATCTGAGCAGAAATAAACAATATAGAATCCTCCCCACCCCCCCAAATAACAGAACAGATTAATGAAACTAAGAGTTGGTTTTTTGAAAAAATAAACAAAATTGGTAAATCCAGGCTTCTCAAAAAGAAAAGAGAAAGGGCCCAAATGTATAAAATCACAAATGAAAATGGATTTATTAGCACCAATCCCTCAGAAATATGAGCAATTATCAGGGAATACTATGAAAAATTACATGCCAACAAACTGGACAACCTGGAAGAAATGGACAAATTCCTAAACACCCACACACTACCAAAACTCAAACGGGAAGAAATAGAAAATTTGAACGGACCCATAACTAGTGAAGAAATTGAATCAGTTATCAAAAATCTCCCAACAAATAAGAGTCCTGGACTAGATGGCTTCCCTGGAGAATTCTACCAGACATTTAAATCAGTTAATACCTATCCTTCTCAAGCTGTTCCAAAAAACAGAAATGGAAGGAAAACATCCAGACTCATTCTGCAAAGCCAGTATTACTTTGATTCCCAAACCAGAGACCCAGCAAAAAAGGAGAATTACAGGCCATTGTTCCTGATAAACATGGATGCAAAAATTCTCAAGATATTAGCAAATTGAATTCAGTAGCATATAAAAAGAATTATTTACCATGATCAAGTGGGATTCATTCCTGGACTGCAGGGCTGGTTCAACATTTGCAAATCAATCAATGTGATACATCACATTAATAAAAGAAAGGATAAGAACCTGTCAATAGATGCAGAAAAAGCATTTGACAAAATTCAGCATCCTTTCTTAATAAAAACCCTCAAGAAAGTGGGGATAGAAGGAACATATTTAAACATCATAAAAAGTGTATCCAAGCTACATACTAAAATGATGACATTTATTTTTATTAAAGCATGAAATTGTAAATTAATGCTTGGAAATTGAAAAAGAATATTGTCATCTAAATAGATGCCTAAAGCAATGATAGAACATAACATTGATTCTTGATAAAACCTCTTAGTAGTCTAGACCTAGGGGGATAAATCACTAAGATGATAAAGATTATCTTTCTTAAACCATCGGTCAACATAATTTCAAATGGTGAGACTCTGGAGATATTTTCCTAAAAGTCATTCAAAGATGCATTATTATTATTATTACTTAACATCCCCCCCATCCAACAATAGAATAGAAAAAAATAAATGGCATTGCATGTAATATATCAATTCAATCATGCTTTAGTAGGTGTTACAATTTTTTTTGTCTAGGGTGCTGCCATTCTAGTATGTTGTGGTTATTGTATACACATGAGAGTACATAATGGCACATGTAATATCACCAGTGCAAATTATAGTCTTGAAGAAGAGTTAAGGATAAGGGACAATGCTCATGATATAATATTACATGAAGAAAAAGAATTTCTTTAATAATACAAATGGCTATATGTATATATATACATACACACACACACAATTTTAACTGGTTTCTTCTGGAATATGGGAATTGGGGCATTAATAATTTTTTCTATCTTTTCCAAAGAATTCTTAACCTATGTTTTATGGGTATAAATATCAGAAATAATACTTCAAATTTTTCTTAGAAGGGAATAGTTCCTCATACATCCAGAGATTTTGCCCCAGTTTTCTTTGAAACTCAAGTAGGAAATAAAATAGTCAATGGACAGGAAATTGGACAGGGGCTTTATGTTACAGAGACTAATTTAATGCCCTTTAGTGTTCCAAGTTCAATCTCATACATCCACCATCAACAGACATATTGACTTAAGTTTGCAAAAGGATTCTAGAACTAACCATTTAAATGTGACCAAGCTTAGCAGTGCAGAAAGGATGCAGTATAAAGAATCCAACAGAATCACAAGAAAAGGAGGAGATACCGGGTGGGTAGGAAGGAGCATAAGAAAACATCAGGAACTTCTGTTACCTATGCTTTTTTCTTTCTGCCCTGAAGTGGTAGAATTTCAGTTTCTTGTTCTCCAGGTTTTGTTCATCTTATTCCAAAGGCCTGCTCATTAGATATGTCCCCATTGGGCATCACCTATGGAAAGAAAGGAAACTCTGCTTGAGGATTATGGATTGTGAAGCATTACCCTTTTTCTCCCCATGTTTACCAATAGAAGAGTAGTTTGTAAAGCTCAAGTACTTACCTATGCTCCCTGATTTTAACTCAAGGAACTTTTTGAAGCATAGTATGGCACACTCACATGGAAGATTTCCTTCAGAAGAAAATTTCAGCACTAAATATTACATCTGTATCCTGTATCCAGTTTTTCCTACTGTTTATGAAGCACCTTTGTTCTGTATAGTACAACATCTCTGACAGGAGATCCCAAATGCTTGCTCAAATAAATGACCTAGGAGCTCTGAAAGGTGTTGATAATAAGCAATACTGGGTGAGTTAGAAATAGGTCCTCTTCTCCACTTTCAGTATGGTCTTGAGAATTATCCTGAGGTTTTTTTGTTTTTTTTTTTTCTACTAACATTACTGTGTGGGTACCAAATACAATTCTCTGTCACTGGTAGCACAGCTGAAGCTTTAAGCTCTTATTTTGTAGGAGCCCTTGTCTGACCCATAGACTCACTTCTGGGATTGATTAGAACATGCTATCTAATAATTTCTAGGCTTGTGCCATGGGAGCCTTTTGTTCTTTTTTACTCTTTTGTTCTTATTGCTAGTAAGTTATCTTTATGGAAAGTACTATATTTTATTTTATTTACTATTTTTTTAATGTTTATTTTTGACAGAGAGAGAAGAGCATGAGCGGGGGAGGGGCAGAGAGAGAGGGAGACACAGAATCTGAAGCAGGCTCCAGTCTCTGAGCTGTCAGCACAGCTGACAGCGGGGCTCGAAGTCACAGACCGCAAAATCATGACCTGAACTGAAGTCGGTCACTCAACCTACTGAGCCACCCAGGCGCCCCCCCAGAATAATACTTTAATTGTAAGAACAGTTGTCTTAGAGTCAGGAGGCCTAGAGTTCAGTCTTGACTCTGTGGCTTAATAGTTGCACAGACCTTGAGCAAGAAACTTAACATACACATGATATAAAATGAGGTAACATTACTTTGTAGAGTTTTTGTGAGAATTAACATAACATACTTAGAAGGTCTCAGTACAGAGGGAGTGCACAATACATGTTAGTTTAATCTGAACTCTTAGGCTGCCGTTTAAAAAAATTTTTCCATGGTGAGTAAAACAGCTAAAGTGATGTTATAAGTATCCAAGATATTTCCTTCCCCCAACAGTATCTCATTTCCCAAGATTTTCACTGTTTTATTAAAAACTTTTCAAATAAAATAAATGGTTCAGAATTCCCAACTCCCATGTTTTCTCTCTTTTCTGAAAAAACTCTTCCCAACTCTGCTTACGTCTACCTCATTTAATCATCAGTGTAGGATCCTCAGATTCTCCATTCACAGTAGATAGTGTGGTTTATTGGGACTACAGTCTTCAAAACGAGGAAGCCATTTTTAGATACAAGCATGGATCTCTCTAGTCAGCATTCCCTTTCTCCAGTGTTTCACTATTTTCTGTCTACACACAGAAGTTGCTGCTGCTATTCCTATTTAGATTAAATAGAATCTTAGCTGTCTTCTCTTATTAGGGCTATAGTCCTGCCCTTAGAACCCACAGAGAAGTATCCCACAGTTCCAGATGATTGCTAGTAGTGGTAAGGGGGCAGATCAAAAATAAAGCTTTTGTCTCCAATGGAAATTCATGTTATTAATTTGTGTCAGTAGTAAGTCAGTCTGCCACAGAGGTACTCTAACCTCTAGGCCCTAAACATTTCCAGAGGGCACACCGGTGGCTGTGGTAGCCAATTTAAATTCTCCTCTGTTTTCTTCTAAGAGACTCTGTAATCCCAGAAGTGATTTAAAGTTGAACTTTTAAATCTTGCTGAAGATAATAACTTTTAGATACATTAGAAATAATGTGCCAAAGACCTAAATTGTACCTTACAAAGAAATTTTCTTCTCTTAGTTAATTTTTTCCCCCTGATTATAGAAATGATACCTATTCATTGTGGGAAGTTTGGGAAATTAAGAAAAGCCTAATGGATAAGATAAGTGCACAATTTTGGAGAAAACTATTGGTATTTTGATTACTTTTATGCATATATGACATACAGTGAAAATGTGAGAACACATTTCGTTTCCTGTTTTATAACTTGCTGTTTAAAATTAATGTATGTATTTTCTCATTTTATTGGACATTTTTAATGGACATCATAATATTTTTTTACCTGGTAAATGGTTGGGGGGGGCACATGAAACAAGTGAAAATGAAATTGTTTTTTGTTAGATTCTTGGCAATTTTCCTTTTTTTTTTTTTTTTTTGCACAGCTCTTTGAAGGTAATGACAGTCTTGGAGGATTGTTTATTCTTTGTGAAAGCCAGGTTTAGTGTTTTAATTCTGTCTACATTTATTTTCTTCCAAGCATCACCACAGTTGTATAGGCTTTAGTTAGGAGAACACTCAACTTAGCAAGGAGACTAGCTCATCTGTAATAATTACACCTTGAGCAAGAAACTTAACATACACATGATATAAAATGAGGTAACATTACTTTGTAGAGTTTTTGTGAGAATTAACATAACATACTTAGAAGGTCTCAGTACACATAAGGGAATGGAACACATAATTTTAAAAGAGGAACAATCAATTGTACTTCAATTTTATAGCACATGTTTCATTTTTTTCTGGATGTTTTATAGTTGTAGATTTTTTTTTTGCATTTAGATATTTAATATGTCTCAAATTTATTTTGGACACAGTGTGGAGGTAGAGTTTTAATCTTTTTTTCAGTACAATTAATTCAGTACCCAGGTACCATTTATTTGATAGTTCATCCATTTTCTCCCTGATAAATAATGCTACTTTATATCAAATGTCAGTTCATTTTGCATATAATAAACTTCTATATATACCTATGGTACTTCTTGATTCTCACCTCTGTTCCTTTGATATACTTGTCTTTACCTGAATCAATACCACACTATCTGATGTACTATAGCTTTATGATCAGCCTTGGTATCTGATATAGTGAATGTGCATTTCTTATTCTACAGCACAGTTTTGGCTATTCTTGGCTCTTTACTCTTCCATGAATTTTAGGATCAATGTGACAAATGTAAAAAAATCCTATTTTATTTTGTTTGGAATAATACTGAATTTTTAAAAATTGGAGCAAATGAGTATATTTATTTTTAAATTTCCTAACATGAACAAAATAGAGCTTCACAATTTACTTGGGTTTCCTTTTATGTCCTTCAATAATTTGATATTTTACTATAACTTTATTATCATTTAGTTTTAAATATTTAGGAATTAAAAATATTTTGGAGTTTTTATCAATCTATTTTTAGCCCATTAATCATTTAATAGTACGTTTTCTAATTTTCAGATTAAAAAAACATTTTGGGAGTGGTTATGTTTTTAATATTTATCTCTAATGTTTTTTTATTGTGGCCAGAGTTGAGATTAGAATATTATTCTTTGGTATTTACTGAGACTTGCTTCCTTTCCTAATGTTGTATTAGTTTTTATATATTTCATTTGGATTTGAAAATATCCTCTCATGTGTTAATGCAAAGTTTCATATAAGTGTGTGTGTGTATATCTTATTGCTTCACTTAAAAGTTTAAGACAGATATTGAATTCTCCCCTTTTTATTGTAGATTTGTCTTTTTCTTGTAATTCTGATATTATTCATAGTGTTTATATTGAAGCTGTGTGGTAAGATGGATAAAGTTCAGGACTATTTTTTCTTTCTGATAAATTCCCTAGTAATGTTTTTTGCTTCAAGTCCTTCTAGCCTAGTTTAATCCAAACAGCGGCTTTCTTTGGGTTAGTGTTTATGTGGTACCTATTTTTCCATCACAATACTTTCCAACTTTCTGTGTTACATTTTAGGAATTTATCTTGTAAATAGAATATAACTGGGTTGGCTGAATTTACTGCTGGGACAAAAGGTGAATTTTAGCATTAGAAAATGGGTTAATGTAATTCTGCACAATATCAATTGATATGTTCCAACTGGTGCCTTTATAACATTTAATGTGAATATTTATGCTTTTGATTCTTTTATCCTCATTTGGTATTTTTTAAATCTATGCTTTAAATATGTTTTTTTGAACAACTTTCATGACTTCTATTGAATTGATGAAACTTTCTTTGCTCTTTTATTCTCTTAACAGATTTGAAAATTCTGTATCTTATTTCTATTGTTTTTATGAGTTCCCTTATTTTTTTAATGATGCTTGTTTAACATAGTCTCTACTTGATATCTCTGCAGTCCCTCTGAATAGTACAAGGACTGTAAAATGTTTATCTTTGATTTTTAACTCTTGACTTTATCTTCCATGTTGTTGATATTTAAAATGTCATTTTTACTTTGTATTTAAGTTCCCCGAATTGTTGCTTTTTTAAAAAAAATCTAGTGACAATTTGGATTTACCTGCATGTTTACCAATTTCTTTGTTTACTTTGTTTTTGTTTTGTTTTTTCATTTCATACCTTTCAATTGAATACAGTTTTTTCTTTATGGGGTGCTATGTGTGATAAAATGTTAGCCTTTTTCTAAAAGTGTCTTTATTTTGCCTTCTCTCTTGAAAGATAGTTTAGTTTGGTGTAGAATAATAGGTTTTTAGTTATTTTCCATGAACAGTTTGAAGATATCATTCCATTTCTTTGGGTCTTTATTCTCATTGATGAAATACACATTCCATTAAGAGAAATCTGTTTTTCATTACTTTTAAATAACAGTAAATATTCTCATAGAAATGGCATCATGCCATTCTTGACTAACATCCATGGTTCCTCATTGGGCACTAATTTACCCTTAGGATTTCCTTAAATAGAACTGTATATACATTCATCAAGTATTGATTTTAGAAAGTTATTTGCCTTATTTAAAAAATTATTATAGATTTGTTAAATATAGATTAAATATACTTGTTATATGTGTTAGAATTTGAGATATACTGTATACTGTATGGAATACTCCAAAGAAAAAATAATGCTTTGAAATTTAAAACTTTGGATCAGAGGCATAAAATTCATATTTAATAATCCTTTCATCACTAATACCAATAGCCTTCATTATATTGACCAAAGTCTCTTTCCGTTTTAAAAGCAGTCTTTTGATTTTAGCGTGTATACTCAATTGTATCTTTATTAAAATGCAACTACTATTATGATGTCTGTAACTTTTAACTTCTGACTTTTATAGTCACTATTCCTCCCACATCTGGTGTGAAAATATCAGTAGCATAGGAAAAGAAAACTTCATTTTTCAGCCAGCTTATAGCTTAGATTGAGTTGAAGTTGAACATCTTAATATTTATTAAAATTTCAGATAAGAGATGGCTCTGGGAAATATGAATGTTTATACAACTTGGTTTTTTTTTAAGAATTTACTTGTTTAGTAGTGTTACAAATTTGAGGCAATTTTTCATGTGGATGTATAGCAGAGATGTATAGCAAAAGCAACTGTGGTGATTTTGCTCCTTTGGGACTTGTGGTAGAATCTGGAGACATTGGTTGTCACATTTGAGAAGGTTGGGAGGAGAGAGGGCAGTACTACTAGCATCTAGTGTAGAGACAAGGGATACTACTAAACATCCTATATTGTACAGGACAGCTTCCCACAATGGGGAATTATACAGCTCAAAATGTTAATAATGTCAAGACTGATAAACTTTGAAATAGAGGAATGCCATTTCAAAAACCTTTTCATGAACTTAAGGGTATGGAGGAAGGTGAATTAAAGAATAATTAATTGAATTATTGAATAAAAGAATAAATAACTAATAATTGGGTAGAACCCAGTTCCTTTTTTAAAGGTCTTTACAATCTGACATGCCCTGGTGAGCCAGTAGTCCCTCAGAAATAGCTAAAAACAGGAGAAAGAATCATGCAGACAAAACATCCTGCCAAAGATGTTTGCTATTTTTTTTTTCTCATTATCTTTGATTCTGATTTTTATAAATTTCTGATATATTTCTTCCCTGTCCTTTCCTTGTACCCATTTCCCAGGAATAACAATTAAAACTCTGACTACAGATCATATAGAAAATTAAGTTTAATGGGACCATTAAAATTTATTTTAAATTTCTTTCTTGTAGGAGTTGTAAATAACCTGCTGACAAGTTTTGCCTTTTGAAATAGTATTTTTCTTAAATGAAATTTAAGGTAATTTATAAGGACATCACATTTCATTTATTCTCTACCCTTGGCTTAATAAAAGTCTGCATTGTTTCGTTTGTTCAAGAGCTATACCCCTGATAAGTTTCATGTAAAAATTTTCCAACTTTTTATTATGAAAATTTTTAAGCATAAAGGAGGATTGAAAGAATTTTAAAATGAATGCTTATTTATCCACTAAATACTACCATTAAGATTTTATTATACTTGCTTATCGTATCTATGATCCATCCTTCTCTATAGTCTCTAATCTGTCTTATTTTTTAATGCATTTCAAAGAACTTTGTAGACTTCAATATACTTCTCCCTTAGTATGCATATCATTAATGAGAGTTTATTGTTAACTAGAATTAAATATTTAAGTGAAGTTTTTAAATTTAAAATTTATATAAATGCACAAGTAAAATGTACTCAGTTTTGACAAATGTATACACCTGTGTAATCTAAACTCCTATCAAGGGGCGCCTGGGTGGCGCAGTCGGTTAAGCGTCCGACTTCAGCCAGGTCACAATCTCGCGGTCCGTGAGTTCGAGCCCCGCGTCGGGCTCTGGGCTGATGGCTCGGAGCCTGGAGCCTGTTTCCGATTCTGTATCTCCCTCTCTCTCTGCCCCTCCCCCATTCATGCTCTGTCTCTCTCTGTCCCAAAAATAAATAAACGTTGAAAAAAAAAAAATAAACTCCTATCAAGATGTGTATGAAATGTTGCCATTTGTAACAATGTGGATGGAACTAGAGTGTATTATGCTAAGTGAAATAAGTCATTCAGAGAAAGACAAATATCATATGATTTTACTCATATGTGGAATTTAAGAAACAAAACAGATGAACTTAGGGGAAAGGAAGGAAAAATAAGATAAAATAAGAGAGGGAAGCAAGCCATAAAAGACTCTTAAATACAGAGAACAAATAAAGGGTTGCTGGAGAGGAGGTGCGTGGGGGATAAGCTAAAATACGTGATGGGCATTAAGGAGGGTACTTGTTGGGATGAGCACTGGGTGTTATATGTAAGTGATGAATCACTGGGTTCTACTCCTCAAACTAATACTACACTGTGTGTAAACTAATTTAAATAAATTAAAAAAATATATAGAACATTAGAATAACCTTAGAAGACTTCTCTAATGCCTCTTCCAGTCTTTCGCTGTCTCAATTTTCCCCAAATAGCTACCTTTCTAATATTTTAATACCACTGATTAGTTTTACCTTTATTAAAACTTTAATATGTACTCTTTATTATTTGAAGTAAAATCCTTTTCCCCTCTGGGTTTCAATTAGTTTGCACATTGAAACAGCTGTACATAATTAACATATAAAACTTGATGAGTTTGAAGATGAGTATATACTCATAAAACTATCACAGTCTGTGCCACAAACCTATCCACCACCTCCAAGAGTTTCTTCCCACCCTCTTATTTATGATTATTATTATTTTGCAATAAGAACACGTAATGTAAGTATGCTCTTAGAAAAATTTAAAGTATACAGTAACTTAAAGTATTGTTAACTGTTGGTACTATGTTGTACAGTGGGTCTCTAGGACTTATTCAACTTGTATGACTGAAACTTTGCACCCTTTGACTAATAACTCCCTATTTTCCTCTCCTTCCAGCCCCTGGTAACCACCATTCCATTCTCTGCTTCTGAGTTTGACTGTGTCCTCCATAACCAGATGGAGGGAGATATGAGGCAAGAAGATATAACAATTAGGATATATGTGGTTGTATGTGGTAAAATCTAACTAAAATTAGTTTTGGATAAAATACTAATCTGATTCGTATAAACAAACTGTACAGAGATGAGTCTAATTTTCGCCATCATTGATTTCAGGAGTTAGAATGGCATCGTCAGGCACATTCTCTTTGTCAGCTCTACTTTCTCAGTCTCTCCCACATATTGACAAGGATGACCAGCAGGAGCTCTGGGTTTACATTCTACCCACTGAGAGATCATTACAGAAAGAATAATTTTTTTTTCTGACACTGGGGCAGCACTCTTGGATGGTATCTGATGTAGTCTGATTCAGGTCATTTGCTAAACTACAGCAAGCACTATGACTAAAGGAGTAAACTTTTTAAAAAGTTAATTTTTGGCAAGTCCTGTTTCCATGCTTGCCCTAATTTTCAGAGGGTTGGGACAGGCCCACCCTGTAAAACATGGACTGAGAGTGGGGGACTGTTGGTTTCTCAACAGAAAGATATTCATAATTTTTCTACATATTGTGCAGATCTGCAAATTGTGTAGAGGTAGTATGCAGGGATGTTGCATAACAAAAGCAACAGATGTCCACTTCAAAGACACTGAGAAAGAAGAGAAAGAAGGAGAAGAAGGGAAATATATGGAGGAGAGAGGTGAGGGGAAGTGAGAAAAGAGAAAGGAGGAGAGGGAGAGAGGGAAAGAGAAATTGAGAGAGATTAAGGTTGAGATATTGATTCATCTTGATGAACAGCATCATGAACTTCATGGGAGCAATTAGCAGACCTGCTTATAGCTGGAAACCCAGCAGATAAGGCACTATTTAGAAGACTTACATAAGCATTTTATGTTGAAAAGAATGAGTCCCAAATTTGGCTTTGCAAACATACAAGCTGTCATGATAATAGGTTTTGCAGTTTCATCTTGGAATATAAAACACAAGATCCAGTTCTCCACTTAGGATATCACATGCCTTAAGGCCTTTCATGATTTCAGTAAATTCAGGTGTCTGCTTAGGACTTTCTTCATGGCTTCTTTCACTTCTTTATCCTTCATGCTGTAGATGATGGGATTCAACATCGGGGTTACCACTCCATAAGACAGTCCAATGATCTCATCAGAAGTGTTTGTGTCCTTTGACTTGGGCTTCATGTACATAAAAAGGGCTGAACCATGGAAGAAGATAACCACAGTCAGGTGGGCAGAACAGGTAGAAAAAGCTTTCTTTCTCTCTTCAGCAGAATTAATTCTCAGGATGGAAGAGAGGATAAAAACATAGGAAATGAGAATTAACAGCAGAGGAATCACCAGTAAAACAATATTTGCCACGGTCATGATAAGCACATTGATGGAGATATCTGAACATATGAGTTTAAGAAGAGCCAGGATCTCACAGGTAATATGATCAATGACATTATTCCCACAGAAGGGCAATACCATTGTCAGGACTGTTTGCACTAAGGAGTTTAGGCAGCCTATGATCCAGGACCAAGCAGCCATGTGCACATAAAGCACCCTGTTCATGATGATGGGGTACCTCAGTGGGTTGCAGATGGCCACATACCTATCATAGGCCATCACAACCAGGAGGATACACTCAGTGGAGCCCAACCCAAGGGAGACAACCATCTGCAGAGCACAGCCAATGAAGGAGATAGATTTTCTCTCAGACTTAAATATGACAAGCATGGGGGGAATGGATGATGATGTGTAGCAGATGTCCAAGAATGAGAGGTTCCCAAGGAAGAAGTACATGGGGGTGTGGAGGCGAGAATCAAATGTGCTGATGACAATGAGGAGGCTATTTCTCAGCAGAATTATCACATGCATGATGAGGCAGAGCACGAACAGAAAAAGCTGGAGCTCTGGGTATTTGGAAAGTCCCACCATAAAGAATTTGGTCATGGTTGAATAATTCCCCATCCTCATGTGTCCATGTCACATTTAGAAAAGGACAAGACTCAGGGAAATTTAAATTTTTAATGTTGTACACCTTCACTTCCAGTATTGTATTTGTTTCTTGAAACACTCCTAGGAAGCAAAAGATGAGGGACATGGTATAAATTTTATTGATGATGGATTGTAGTAAGGCTTTGAGAAATCCTGAACATCTGAGGACTACACAGCAGCATTGTCAAGGCTATTAATACTCCAAGAGTTTTACTGGGAAGTGCCAAATAAAATTTATGACAAACTACTTTTAAATTTAGATATATAGGGATGTCTTTATTAATAGAAAATTTTAAATTAAAGCTGTTTTCTGATGAAGCAGGTCTCTATTTAAAAGATTATGTAGATCTAGCACCATATCATTTAATCTGAATATAAGTTCAGTAAACTATTCATTTTAGTAAACTATTCATTTTTACTATGAGATAGCTCATAGTAAACTGGAAAAAAAGCAATAATTATTTGTTAAGTGGTTCTTCAATTTGACTTGAATAAAATATGTTAGGTACCTAGAACAGCGGGTAGTTCCAACATTGCATATATATGATATAATCATATTTATTCTATGTAATATAATAATATTAGATGTATATTTACATATATATAAAAAGATGAAAGAAGCTTTCTCTCTGTTCAAAAATAGTCCCAGAATCCGGATGGGAGGAGCATTTCTTAGAATTTAGGTCAAAACAAGAGAGAACAGAAAAAATAACGTTACCAGGAACATCAAATCAACCCATCAGGTAGGCCTATCTGAACTTCTTCATTTACCTTTGCTTTCACTTTTTCCATTTCCTCTTCAAAATATGGTATCAAGGGAGGGTTTGTTTCTTCATGATCTTCATCAGCAACCCCACAAAAAAACATTTTACTAGGAAAATATAATCTTTGTAAAACAATGTGTGTGCTATGCAACACAACTTTAAGAAAAGTCCTTCAGCTCTTCCTCCAATCATATTGTTACCCCTTGATTCTTCTAATATAGAAATTATGGAGGTACTACTGACACTCCACATGCTCTGCAATGGCCATGCTATTTCTTTCAGTCTCCCCATAATACTACACTCTTTCTTCCTTATGCATTTGTACATGTTTTCTTAAGCTAGAAGGGAACCTCGGGGCGCCTGGGTGGCGCAGTCGGTTAAGCGTCCGACTTCAACCAGGTCACGATCTCGCGGTCCGTGAGTTCGAGCCCCGCGTCAGGCTCTGGGCTGATGGCTCGGAGCCTGGAGACTGTTTCCGATTCTGTGTCTCCCTCTCTCTCTGCCCCTCCCCCGTTCATGCTCTGTCTCTCTCTGTCCCAAAAATAAATAAACGTTGAAAAAAAAATTTTCAAAAAAAAAAAAAAAAAAAAAAAAAAAAGAAGGGAACCTCCTAACTTAGACATCACCTTTTCTAGGAAAACAATCTCTTTTTGTGAGGAGGATACTCCTTTTATGTATTGTCACAGCATCCTGTACTTAACATCTCTCATAGAATGCTTCATTTATTTATCTATACAACTCAAACTCTGCCTTATGTACTGTGGTAGGTAATAGAGATCCCATTGTGAGAACTTGTTTTTCAAAATGGAAGCTGGATGCAGAATGCTTATGACAGTTATTTTAAGCTTTTAAGAAACAATTTTTGTGCTATATGACATGTTTCAATATGAAAAAATATATGGAACATTTTACAAAAACATTTTATCAAACTAAAATAGCCTGTTCCTCTATCAAGGATAGAACAAAACTCTGGATCAATATTACTTATGCACATATAATAATAATAGTAAATAAAGCACATCCAAACTGTATACTAATGTGATATAATTTATTTCATGAATTAATGAAATTCCAAATTAATAATTGAAAATCTATCAATAAAACACACTAAAGAAGCAGGCAAAAAACCAAAACACACTGTCATCTAACAAGATGCCAAAAAAGCATTTGATAACGTACAATACTCATTCTCAGTAAATACCTTAGATATAGATATGAGAAGATACATAATTAAGATAATAAAGATAATCTCTATCAAATCATTGGGCCACGTAATTCAAAATGGTAAAACTCTGGAGTATATTTGTAAAAGTAGTCAAAGATTTGTACTGGCACTATTATTATTATTTAACTTTTTTTTTTCTTCTGAATGATCCACCCAGTAGAATAGAGTAAGAGAAATAAATGACATTTCATGTCCTTTCATGATTCCAGTTTGGTTAGAATTTGAACAGTTGCAGCAAGTTTTTCTTTTTCTTTTAGTTCGCTGGAAGTCTGGTTTTTGTTGATTGCGGATCAGTCTGTATTCGTAAGATGACATACCTTCATGTGTTGTACAACCAACTCTTGGAGAACAGTAAAGGGAAAGAAAAATGCTCATGGTGTAATGTTACATTATAATAGGAAATTTCATAACAATATAAGTGATCACATTTTGTATACGTGTGGCTGAAAAAGCAGCCACAGCAAAATATTAGTTTTCTCTGAAATGCAGTATTTGGAAGCATTATTAATATTCTTAATTTTTCTAAGTTTTTCCTCATTCTCCAAATTTCAAAACATGAAGAATATATATTTTATGACTGTAAAAATCAGAAGTATTTAAAAATCCTCAACAATATACTAGCAAAAGAAATCCAGCAATACATTAAAAAAATCATTCACCGCCATCAAGTGGAATTTATTCCCAGGATGCAAGGGTGTTTCAATATTCACAAAACAATCAATGCTTTATATCCCATAAATATTAGAAAGGATAAAAACCATATGATAATTTCAATAGACACAGAAAAAGCATTTGACACAGTACCACCATTCATGATAAATACCCTCAACAAAGTAGGTTTAGAGGGAAAATCCCTTAACTTAATAAAGGCCTTATATGAAAAACCTACAGCTAGCATAATTCTCAATGGGGAAAAGAGAGCTTTTCCCCTAAGGTCAGGAACAAGAAGGTTGTCCACTCTCACCACATTTATTCGACATAGTACTGGAAGTCCTCACCACAGCAATTAGACAACCAAAAATAAAAGACATCCAAATTGGTAAAGAAGAAGTAAAACTTTCACTCTTTGCAGATGACATAATACTATATACAGAAAACCCTAAAAGACTACATGAACAACTACTAGAACTGATAAGTGAATTCAGTAAAGTCAGAGGATACAAAATCAATGTACAGAAATATGTTGCATTAAAAAAATTGTTTATTTTGATAGAGAGTGAGCATGAGCAGGGTAGGGGCAGAGAGAGAGGAGGAGGGAGAGAATCCCAAGAAGGCTCCATGCTGCCAGTGCAGATCCTGACATGAGGCTCAATCTCATGGACTCTGAGATCATAACCTAAGCCAAAATCAAGAGTTGGACACTTAACTGAGCCACCCAGTCTCCCCTGTTACATTTCTATACACTAATAATGAAGCACCAAAAAGAGAAATTAATAAAACAATCCAATTTACAATAGCACCTAAAATAATAAAGTACTTAGGAAGAACTTAACCAAAGAGGTGAGAGACCTCTACTCTGAAAACTATAAAACACTGATGAAAGAAATTAAGGATGGCACAAAGAAATGGAAAGACATTCAATGCTCATGGGTTGGAAGAACAAATATTGTTAAAATGTGCATGCTTCCCAAAGCAATGGACAGATTTAAGGCAATTCCTATAAAAATACCGACAGCATTATTCACAGAACTGGAATAAACAACCTTAAAATTTGTATGGAATCACAAAAGACCCAGAATAATCAAAGCAATGTTGAAAAACAAAACTGGAAGCATCACAGTTCCAGACTTAAGGTTATACTACAAAGTTCTAGTCATCAAAACAGTATGATATTGGCACAAAAATAGACAGATCAGTGGAACAGAATAGAAAACCCAGAAATCTGCATTTATATGGTGAATTGATCTTTGAAAAAGGGGGAAAGAATATGCAGTGGGAAAAAGACAGTCTCTTCAACAAATGGTGTTGGGAAAACTGGTCGGCTACATGCAGAAGAATGAAATTGGACGACTTTTTTTATGCTATACGTGAAAATAACCTCAAAATTGATTAAAGATTTAAATGTGATACAGGAAACCATAAAAATTCTGGAAGAGAGCACAGGCAGTAATTTCTCTGTCATCGACTGTAATAACGTTTTTCTAGATATGTCTCTTGAGGCAAGGGAAATAAAAGCAAAAGTAAACTACAGCAAAATAAGCTTCTGCCCAGCGAAGGAAACAATCAAGATTAAAGGCAGCCTACAGTGTGGGAGAAAATATTTGCCAATTGCATATCTGATGAAGGATTAGTATCCAAAATATATAAATAACTGATACAACTCAATACCCAAAAAAACAAATGATCCAATTAAAAAATGAGCAGAAGCCATGAACAGACATTTCTCCAAAGAAGACATCTAGATGGCCAACAGACACATGAAAAGATTCTCAACATTACTCATCATGAGGGAAATGCAAATCAAAACTACAATGAGATACTACCTCACACTGCTCAGAATGGCTAAAGTCAAAAACACAAGAAATGATAAGTGACGGCAAGGATGTGGAGAAAAATGAACCCTCATGCACTGTAGATGGGCAGTTCTAGCCACTCTGGAAAAACAGTATGAGGTTCCTCAAAAAATTAAAAATGGAACTACCCTACAATCCAGAAATCACGCTACTGGGTATTTACCCTCCAAAATACAAAACACAAATTCAAAGGGATATATGCACTCCTATATTTATTGCAGCATGATTTACAATAGCTAAATTATGGAAGCAGCCCAAGTGTCCACTGATAGATGAATGTATAAAGAAGATGTATAGATACACAATGGAATATTACTCAGCTATAAAAAAGAATGAAATCTTGCCATTTGCAGTAGCAAGGATAGAGCTGGAGAGCATAATGCTAAGTGAAAAAGTCAGAGAAAGACAAACACTATATGGTCTCATATGTGGAATATAAGAAATAAATGAGCAAAGGAAAATAGAAAAACCAAGAAACAGACCTTAACTATAGAGAACAAACTGATGGTTATCAGAAGGGAGGTAGGTAGAGGATGCGTGAAATAGGTGATGTGGATTAAAGAGTACCTTTATCATGATGAACACTGAATAGTGTATAGACCTGTCGACTGACTATATTGTACACCTGAAGCTAATAGAACACTGTATGTTAACTACAGTGGAATTAAAAACGTAATAAAAAAAATCATCTTCAATGTAGGATTCTCATCTTCTCTATCTACAGTAGATAGCATGGCTAATTGGAATTTCAGTTTTCAAAGCAAGGAAAACATTCTCCTTTGTTTTTTCATCAGTGTTTTATTAACTTCTTGTGACAGTTTGCTGCTTCTCCTCAGTGAATTGACTGCTTAGTTTTCTTTTTAGAGCTAAAAGTCAACTAAAACCTACAGTTGAGTATTCCACAATCACACACAACTATTAGTAGTGATGAGGGAGAGGGAAGAACAAATCTTTCTGCTCAACAGAACATCATATTATAAATTTTTATGCAATAGTAAAGTAATATGTCACATAAATACTTTTCTACCTCTGAGCCTTAAATGTTTATTTCCAGACCCTCACCAGTGGTTCTGGTAACCAATTTAAATCCTCCTTTGTTTTCTTCTAAGAGACTTTGTAATGCCAGAAGTGATTTAAAGTTGAATATTTAAATAGTATAGAAGGTAGTAACTTTTAATTACATTAGGGATGATGTTTCAAGAACTAATTATACTTAACTTTTTAAATAGTAATTTTTCTTCTCTGAATTATTACTTCCCTGACTATACAGATAATACATAGTATAGAAATTTGAGAGGTTCCAAAGGGAAAAATGAAAGTCAATCATAATTAAAGAATAAATACTAAAATTTTGACATCTATTCATATAATGTATTTACATGCGTAAGAACATACTACATTTCTTGACTTACTGGGTTTTTTTTATAATTAATATATAGTGTATGCATTTCCCCATATTAGGCAATTTTAATGAATTTCATTATATCTTTGATAAATAGGAAAAACATACAAGAAGTGGAAATAAAACAGGTTTTTTTTTTGTTGTTGGAATCTCAGCAACTTTTCACTTTTTTGGCTTTTTGAAGGAATGACAAAGCTGGAGGACTGGGATTTTATTTCTTTCATTTAATTCCCTATGAGGAAAAAGGATGCACAGCCTCAAGGAGTATCCAGCACACTCCTGCCTTTGCTTCCCAACTGTCACTTACACTCTAACAACTTTCTGGCCCTTGACCCCACTGTGTACTTCCAGGTTTTAGTGTTTTAATTCCATCTACACTTCTCTTCTTCCAGCACTCCAGGATTGTGTAGGTCTTAATTAGAAGAGCACAATTCTATTCATATTTTAAGATTCAAATATGTGCCAGGATCTTTGCTAAAGTTTGATGCCAAATATGTTCACTCAGTATTGTGGGGATACATAAAAATGAAAAAGGCTCTACCTCTTTTTTTTTAATGTTTATTTTTTTTTGAGAGAGAGAGCATGGGCAGGGCAGGGGCAGAGAGAAGGGCACAGAGGATCCAAAGCAGGCTCTGGGCTGATAGCATCTAGCCTGATGTGGGGGTTGAACTCAACAACCATGAGTTTATGACCTGAGTCAAAGTTGGATGCTCAATTGACTGAGCCACCCAGGCACCCCAAGACTCTCCCTCTTGATGGGAAGACTAGAAAAGTTCCAGAAGAGCCTGTTGTAGTAAAACTATCTGTGCCTGTTCTTGGACATTGAATTTGCCACAAGAATTGGTGCTTTGTTTTAGCGGAAAGTATTTTGGCAGGACTCAAATTTCAAACTCATCTGAGGTGGATAGCCACTAAAATCTCTGCTCACGTATTTTAGGCTTAGATCTGCTTATGTGTAGTTAGGGATCATCCAGTATTTAGGTAGAGCTTATACAGAAACCTGGACTCCTATTCTCTAGCTGTCTCTTTCTGTGTTGTTGTTGTTGTTGTTGTTGTTGTTGTTGTTGTTTGTGGTGTTTTTTTTTAACATTTTTAACTGATATGGTCTTCCTGAAATCTGTCCTTTGTTTCTTCAAGTCAATGAGATTGAATTTTCCATCTGAATTTTAGTTAACCTCTAGTGATTATGACTTTGTCCTTCCCTTGTCTTGAAATCACTAAGAGGGAAACTTACCTAGTGCTATTCTTTTTTACAAATGTTGACTACCCCTTTTCATTTTCTGAATGCTGTTGACTACTTCAAGAAGGCATTTTTTTGTTTGTTTTTATTCTTTTAATCTTTAACTTTTTTTTTAAAAATTGAATTCCACTTAGTTAACATGCAGTGTAATATTAGTTTCAGGTTACAATTTGGTGATTCACTACTTACATACAACACCCAGTGCTCATCACAGCAAGTGATCCTCAATCCCCATCACCGGTTTAACCCATCCACCACCACCTCACCTTTGGTAACCATCAGTCCTCTAGAGTTAAGAATCTATTTCTTGGTTTTCCTCTCTCTTTCCCCCCCTATGATCATTTGTTCTGTTTCTTAAATTCCACACATTAATGAAATCACATGGTATTTGTCTTTCTATGACTGACTTATTTCACTTAGCATAATACTCTAGCTCCATCCACGTCATTGCAACTAGCAAGATTTCATTCTTTTTGATGGCTAATATTCCATTGCATATATAAACCACATCTTCCTTATTATAGAAAAGTCATTTAACATGAGATCTAACCCTTCTTAAATTTCTAAGTGTACAACACTATATTGTTAGCTATGGGAACAATGTTGTACCACAGATCTCTAGAACTTACTCATTTTGAATATCTGAAACTTCATACCTGTGGAATAACAAACCCTCCATTTACTCCTGTTCTCAACTTCCTGGCAACCACCATTCTACTCTCTGCTTCTGAGTTTGACTATTTTATTTAAAAAAATTTTTTTTAACATTTATTTATTATTGAGAGACAGAGAGAGACAGAGCATGAGCATGGGAGGGGCAGAGAGAGGGGAGGACACAGAATCTGAAGCAGGATCCAGGCTCCAAGCTGTCAGCACAGAGCCCAACGTGGGGCTCAAACTCACAAACTGTGAGATCATGACCTAAGCTGAAGTCCAATGCTTAACCGACTGAGCCCCCCAGGCACCCCTGAGTTTGACTATTTTAGATGCATCATGGAGTCTGGGAGTACCTGTCCTTTATGACTGGTTTATTTCCCTTAATGTAAGGTCCTCAAAGTTTATCCATGTTGTCACATGTGGTAAGATTTCTTTCATTTTTAAGACTGATTAATATTCTATTATATGTATATACCACATTTTCTTTAGCCATTCATCTGTCCATCAACATTTAGGTTGTTCCCTCATCTTGGCTATTGTGAATAATGCTGCAATGAACATGGGAGTTCAAATATCTCTTTGAGATCCTAGTTTCAGGAAGTTGTAAAAGCCTTTTTTTTGGTCTCGAGTTTATGTTTGTTATTTACAGGAGAGTTGATTCAAGTGTTGTCATTATTAGAACATTTTATTTCATAGAATATGTACATATTATGAATATGTACATTTTTTTATTTCCCACATTTATGTTATAAGTAAAATAAAAGGTTATATTTTCTTGTACTATCTTTATCTGATTATGAGATAAAAATAAAAGGATGGGGCAGGTTTCACTCTGGTTTTTGCTAAACAACTTGAATAACATGAAGACTATCTCTGACTTTAAAGTTTGATAAATTCATATGTAAAACTTTACCCAAGAACTACTAAATTTCAATTAGAAGTTGGTAAAAATAAAGATGAATTTTTATTCCATCTAAGTTACCAGTCCCCATGTATTCATAGATGTCCTATGGAGTTAAGAACCATTGCTAGAGAATATATATAGGAGAGGAATTTTTGTGTCATAGTGTATATGCATATTCATCTTTTTTTGTAATGCTTATTTTTGTTTTAAGAGTTTTTAAAAGTTTAATGGTTTCTTTTATTTTGGGATATATATTAATCTTTGCTAATTTTCCAAATTTGTACCCAGGTAGAAGTGTTTAAGAGCTCCTTTTGCACGATATTCTTGTTGATACTTAATACTGGCTTATTTTTAAATTATTAATCGAGTCTGGTTAGTTCAGAGAAGCATTTTCTAAGCCTCTCATAACAGTAGGTATTATTTGAAAGGTGTTTGAAGTTATATGGGGTATACATGTGACACACTCTTCCTGAAGATGTTTCTGTTTGGTTTTGTCACAAGGTTAAGTTCATGCAAATCTGTAGAAGGAAGCAAGATAGATGCAGCCAAATGTTAACCCAGTAAAGTAGTGAGGGTAGTTACTGCATGTATAAAGTCTACATGTGTATAAGGTGTTGGTGCATCCCTGTGCAGGTTCTTTCAAGAGACCTTTGTAAACATTGCTGAAGGAATCATATTTTCTATTCTATTGTGAGACCACTAGATGATGGCACAGACTAGCTTTTTCTTCATTCTTTCTTTTTTAGTACAAACCTGTGAGTGGAATTATGGGATCAACTCCATTGGTCTTGCTTATTTGCTCTTGAAAACGTTAATACTCCAGTTGCAATGAATTAGATTTTGTGTCTGTCCATATTATTGTCATAATTTAGTATTTAACTACTTTTTGGGTGGGCAGTATCACATTTAAAAATATTTTGGGGGCTCCTGGGTGACTCAGTGGGTTACAGGTTCAACTCTTGACTTTGGCTCAGGTCGTGATGTCATAGTTCATGAATTTGGGCCCTTCATGGGGCTGTCTGCTGTCAGCACAGAGCCTGCTTCAGATCCTCTGTCTCCCTCTTTTTCTCTCTGCCCTCTCCCACTTGTTCTGTCTCTCAAAAATAAACATTAGAAAAATATTTCATTTCTCTTATTACTTATGATTTGATTATCCTTTCATATTTTTGATATTGGTTGTAGGACTTTATGTTGTATAACTTGCTATTTTTTATTGGATGTTTAAATTTTTTATGTATTTCAAATTTTTTTAATGTTTATTTTTGAGACAGAGAGAGACAGAGCATGAATGTAGGAGGGACAGAGAGAGAGAGAGAGAGAGAGAGAGAGACAGAATCTGAAGCAGGGCCCAGGCTCTGAGCTGTTAGCACTGGGCCTGATGCAGGGCTTGAACTCATAAACCGTGAGATCATGACCTGAGCCAAAGTTGGATGCTTAACCGCCTGAGCCACTCAGACGCTCTGTTTATGTTTTTTAGAAACATATTCTCGACTAATCCTTTTTTTGTTTCTGTGTACTACAGATAAATTTTCCCATTTATGTCTAATGTTTACTTTCTCAATGGTGTCTTTTGTTATATAGAACACTTAATTTTAAGGAGGTTGAATTTCTTGTTCTTTTCCCTTTTTGCTTTTTAGCTTGTTTAACAAATACTTTTACTGCCTGTATGTCATAAAAATATTCTTCCATAATTTTCTATAGAAGTTCTAAAATTTTGCTTTTTATAATTTTGACTAATCAAATTTATATATAGCATAAGGTAGACATTTATTGTTATCTTTCTAGTCAGTATGAATAATCAATAACCAAGCATGATTTATCAAATAGTCCATTTGCTATGAACTGATTTATAATGCTTTAACATTTATCAAACCCTCTGATGATATCTGTTATCAAACTCTATTTTTTGAATTGAAGATTAATTTTATTATATATACCCATATAAGTAGGAAATAAAAAGAAAGATTATTTAAAAAAAGTTTTAAATATGAAATTTATTGTCAAATTCGTTTCCATACAACACCCAGGGTTCATCCCAACACCAAGTGTTCTCCATACAACACCGTGTTTTCCTCAATGCCCTTCACACACTTCCCCCTTCCTTCCACACCCCATCAACCCTCAGTATATTCTCAGTTTTTAAGAGTCTCTTATACTTTGGCTCCCTCCCTCTCTAACTTTTTTTTTCTTCCCCTTCCCCATGGTCTTCTGTTAAGTTTCTCAGGATCCACATAAGAGTGAAAACATTTGGTATCTGTCTTTCTCTGTGTGACTTATTTCACTTAGCATCACACTCTCCAGTTCCATCCACATTGCTACAAAAGGCCATATTTCATTCTTTCTCTTTGCCACGTAGTATTCCATTGTATATATAAACTACAATTCCTTTATCCATTCATCAGTTGATGGACATTTAGGCACTTTCTATAGTTTGGCTATTGTTGACAGTGCTGCTATAAACGTTGGGGTACAAGTGCCCCTATGCATCAGCACTCCTGTATCCCTTGGATAAATTCCTAGCAGTGCTATTGCTGGGTCATAGGGTAGGTCTATTTTTAATATTTTGAGGAACCTGCACACTGTTATCCAGAGTGGCTGCACCAATTTGCATTCCCATCAACAGTTCAGGAGGGTTCCCATTTCTCTATATCCTCGCCAGCATCTGTAGTCTCCTGATTTGTTCATTTTAGCCACTCTGACTGGCGTGAGGTGATATCTGAGTGTGGTTTTGATTTGTATTTCCCTGATGAGGAGCGACGTTGAGCATCTTTTCATGTGCCTGCTGGCCATCTGGATGTCTTTAGAGAAGTGTCTATTCATGTTTTCTGCCCATTTCTTCACTGGATTATTTGTTTTTCGGATGTGGATTTGGTAAGTTCTTTAAGATTTTGGATACTAGCCCTTTGTCTGATATGTCATTTGCAAATATATTTTCCCATTCCATCGGTTGCCTTTTCATTTTGTTGATTGTTTCCTTTTCATAAGCTTTTTATCTTGATGAGGTCCCAATAGTTCATTTTTGCTTTTAATTCCCTGGCCTTTGGAGATGTGTCAAGTAAGAAGTTGCTGCAGCTGAGGTCAGAGAGGTTTTTTCCTACTTTCTCCTCTAGGGTTTTGATGGTTTCCTGTCTCACATTCAGATTCTTTATCCATTTTGAGTTTATTTTTGTGAATGGTGTGAGAAAGTGGTCTAGTTTCATTCTTCTGCATGTTGCTGTCCAGTTCTCCCAGCACCATTTGTTAAAGAGACTGTCTTTGTTCCATTGGATATTCTTTCCTGCTTTGTCAAAGATTAGTTGGCCATACTTTTGTGGGTCCAATTCTGTAGTCTCTATTCTATTCCATTGTTGTATGTGTCTGTTTTTATGCCAATACCATGCTGTTTGATGATTACAGCTTTGTAGTAGAGGCTGAAGTCTGGGATTGTGGTGCCTCCTGCTTTGGTCTTCTTCTTCAATATTACTTTGGCTCTTTGGGGTCTTTTGTGGTTTCATACAGATTTTAGGATTGCTTGTTCTAGTTTCGAGAAGAATGCTGGTGCAATTTTGATTGGGATTGCACTCAATGGGTAGATAGCTTTGGGGAGTATTGACATTGTAACAATATTTATTCTTCCAATCCATGAGCACGGAATGTTTTTCCATTTCTTTATATCTTCTTCAACTTCCTTCATAAGCTTTCTGTAGGTTTCAGGATACAGATTTTTTACATCTTTGGTTAGGTTTATTCCTAGGTATTTTATGCTTCTTGGTGCAATTGTGAATGGGATCAGTTTCTTTATTTGTCTTTCTGTTGCTTCATTATTAGTGTATAAGAATGCAACTGATTCCTGTACATTAATTTTGTATCCTGTGACTTTGCTGAATTCATGTATCAGTTCTAGCAGACTTCTGGTGGAGTCTGTCGGATTTTCCATGTATAATATCATGTCATCTGCAAAAAGTGAAAGCTTGACATCATCTTTGCCAATTTTGATGCCTTTGATTTCCTTTGTTGTCTGATTGCGGATGCTAGCACTTCCAACACTGTGTTAAACAACAGCAGTGAGAGTGGACATGCCTGTCGTGTTCCTGATCTCAGGGGGAAAGCTCTCAGTTTTTCCCCATTGAGGATGATGTTAGCTGTGGGCTTTTCATAAATGACTTTTATCGTGTTTAAGTATGTTCCTTCTATCCTGACTTTCTCGAGGGTTTTTATTAGGAAAGGGTGCTGAATTTTGTAAAAGGCTTTTTCTGCATCGATTGACAGTATAGTATGGATCTTTTCTTTTCTTAATGTGATGTATCAACATTGATTGATTTGTGAATGTTGAACCAGCCCTGCATCCCAGGAATGAATCCCACTTGATCATGGTGAATAATTCTTTTTATATGCTGTTGAATATGATTTGCTAGTATCTTGTTGAGAATTTTTGCATCCATATTCATCACTGGCCTGTAGTTCTCTTTTTTTGCTGGGTCTCTGTCTGGTTTGGGAATCAGAGTAATGCTGGCTTCATAGAATGAGTCTGGAAGTTTTCCTTCCCTTTCTATTTTTTGGAACAACTTGGGAAGGATAGGTATTAAATCTGCTTTAAATGTCTGGTAGAATTCCCCTGGGAAGCCATCTGGTCCTGGACTCTTATTTGTTGGGATTTTTTTGATAACTGATTCAATTTTTTCGCTGGTTATGGGTCTCTTCAAGTTTTCTATTTCTTCCTGTTTGAGTTTTGGAAGTGGGTGTGTGCTTAGGAATTTGTCCATTTCTTCCAGGTTGTCCAGTTTGTTGGCGTATAATTTTTCATAGTATTCCCTGATAATTGCTTGTATCTCTGAGGGATTGGTCATAATAATTCCATTTTCATTCATGATTTTATCTATTTGGGTCATCTCCCTTTTCCTTTTGAGAAGCCTGGCTAGAGGTTTATCAATTTTGTTTATTTTTTCAAAAAACCCCCTCTTGGTTTCATTCATCTACAGGTGTTTTTAGATTCTATATTGTTTATTTCTACTCTGGTGTTTATTATTTCTCTTACTCCTCTGGTTTTGGGGTGTCTTTGCTGTTCTGCTTCTATTTCCTTTAGGTATGCTGTTAGATTTTGTATATGGGATTTTTCTTGTTTCTTAAGATAGGCCTGGATTGCAATGTATTTTCCTCTCAGGACTGCCTTTGCTGCATCCCAAAGCATTTGGACTGTTGTATTTTCATTTTCATTTGTTTCCATATATTTTTTAATTTCTTGTTTAATTGCCTCGTTGACCCATTCATTCTTTAGTAGGATGTTCTTTAACCTCCATGCTTTTGGAGGTTTCCCAGACTTTTTCCTGTGGTTGATTTCAAGCTTCATAGCATTGTGGTCTGAAAGTGTGCATGGTATGATCTCATTTCTTTTATACTTATTAAGAGCTGTTTTGTGACCTAGTATGTGATCTATCTTAGAGAATTTTCCATGTGCACTCGAGAAGAAAGTATATTCTGTTGCTTTGGGATGCAGAGTCTCAATATATCTGTCAAGTCCATCTGATCCAATGTATCATTCAGGGCCCTTGTTTCTTTATTGATCCTGTGTCTAGATGATCTATCCATTGTTGTAAGTAGGGTATTAAAGTCTCCTGCAATACCACATTCTTATCAATAAGGTGCTTATGTTTGTGATTAATTGTTTTATGTATTTGGGAGCTTCCGTATTCGGTGCATAGACATTTATAATTGTTAGCTCTTCCTGATGGATAGACCCTGTAATTATTATATAATGCCCTTCTTCATCTCTTGTTACAGCCTTTAACTTAAAGTCTAGTTTGTTTGATATAAGTATGGCTGCTCCAGCTTTCTTTTGACTTCCAGTAGCATGATAGATAGTTCTCCATCCCCTTACTTTCAATCTGAAGGTGTCCTCAGGTCTAAAATGAGTCTCCTGTAGACAGCAAATAGATGGGTTTTGTTTTTTTTATCCATTCTGACACCCCATTTCTTTTGGTTGGCGCATTTAGTCCATTTTCGTTCAGTGTTATTATTGAAAGATATGGGTTTAGAGTCATTGTGATGTCTGTAGGTTTCTTGCGTGTAGTGATGTCTCTGGTACTTTGTGGTCCTTGCAACATTTTATTCACAGAATCCCCTGTAGGATGTCTTGTAGGGCTGGTTTAGTGGTGATGAATTCCTTCAGTTTTTGTTTGTTTGGGAATACCTTTATATCTCCCTCTATTCTAATGACAGACTTGCTGGATAAAGGATTCTCAGCTGCATATCTTTTCTGTTCATCACAATGAAGATTTCCTGCCATTCCTTTCTGGCCTGCCAAGTTTCAGTACATAGGTCTGCTACTGTTCTTATGTGTCTACCTTTTAAGTTATAGCCTCTTTATCCCTAGCTGCTTTCAGAATTTTCTCTTTATACTTGTATTTTGCCAGTTTCTGTATGATATGTTGTGCAGAAGATCGATTCAAGTTATGTCTGAAGGGAGTTCTCTGTGCCTCTTGGATTTCAATGCCTTTTTCCTCCCCCAGATCAGGGAAGTTCTCAGCTATGATTTGTTCAAGTACACCTTCAGCCAGCCCCTTTCTCTCTCTCTCTTCTTCTTCCGGAATTTCCATGATACGGTTATTGTTCTGTTTGATTGCATCCCTTAGTTCTCTAATTCTCCCCTCATTTTTTTATCTCTCCTGGATTTATCTCTCTTTTTCTCAGCTTCCTCTTTTTCCATAATTTAATCTTCTAATTCACTGATTCTCTCCTTTGCCTCTTCAATCCGTGCTATGGCCACCTGCATTTTATTTTGCACCTCATTTATAGCATTTTTTAGTTCCTCATGACTATTTTTTAGTCCCTTGATCTCTGTAGCAATAGATTCTCTGCTGTCCTCTATGCTTTTTTCAACCCCAGAAATTAATTTTATGACTATTATTCTGAATTTTTGTTCCATTATATTGCTTAGATTGTTTTTAATCAGTTCATTAGCTGTCGCTACTTCCTGGAGTTTCTTTTGAGGAGAATTCTTCCATTGAGTCATTTTGGGTAGTCCCTGTGGTGGCTCCAAACTGAAGGGCACTTCCCCTGTGCTGTCTGGAGTAACTTGTGTTGATGGGCCGGGCCACAGTCAGACCTTATGTCTGCCCCCAGCCCACCACTGGGGCCACAGTCAGACTGGTGTGTACCTTATCTTCCCCTCTCCAGGGGCAGGACTCACTGTGGAGTGGTGTGGCCCCTGTCTGGGCTACTTGCAGACTGCCAGGCTTGCGGTGCTGCTTCAATGGGATTTAGCCAAGGGTGTATTCACCGGGGTGGATCCGCAAGGTACACAGGGGCAGGAGGGGCAGGTTTAGCTCCCTTTGAGGTCAGTGGTCTCCTGCGGGAGGGGCACTGAAGCACTGGGAGGGAGGCAGGCCTGTCAGAGGGATGGATTTACAGAAGCAGAGCATTGGGCGTTTGTGCACTGCAAGCAAGTTCAGTGATGGGAACTGGTTCCCTTTGAAATTTCGGCTGAGGGATGGGAGAGGGAAATGGCGCTTGCCAGCATCTTTGTTCCCCCCCCCCCCCGCGAGTTGAGCTCTGTCTTCTGGGGCTCAACAACCCTCCCACCCGGCGTCCTCCCACCCTCCCAGCTCTCCGAGAGCAGAGCTGTTGACTTTTCACATTCCAGATATTAAGTTCCGCTGGCTGTCAGAACTCACAGAGTCTGGCTCCTCTGCTTTTCCAAGTCAGACTTTGGGGGCTCTGCCTTGCTGTGAGGGCTGCCCCTCCACTGCCCTGGCTCACTCCTGTCAGTCCGTGTAGCATGCACCGCCGCTCTTCCCTTCCTACCTTCTTCCATGGGCCTCTTATCTACACTTGGCTCTGGAGAGTCCATTCTGCTAGTCTTCTGGTGGTTTTCTGGGTTATTTAGACGGATGTGGGTGGAATCTACACGATCAGCAGGACGAGGTGAGCCCAGCGTCTTCCTATGCCACCATCTTCCTAGGTCGTCCCAAACTCTTGTAGATCCTTGGGATGTTTCTGAATTTTTTTTTCTATTTTGTTGATTTTCTTGTCTTTTTATCTTCACCAATACTACGTTATCTAAATATTGACAACTTTATAATCATTCTTGATATCTGATAAAGTGGTTACCATCTCCTTATTCTTATTCTGCAATATTTTCTTAGTGAATCTTGATCTTTTGTTCTTTTATGTAAATTTTAGGATCAACTTAATGAAGTCCAAAGAGGAGAAAGAAAACCTCACTCCATTAGACTTTTGATAGAATTACATTAGATTTAGAGCAAATGTTGGGGATAAATATTTTTGAACTTCATAACTATATGTAAAATAAAGCTCCCTGATTATTTAGATTTCTTTTTTTTTAAATTTATTTTTGAGAGAAAGAGAGACAGAGCATGAGCAGGGGAGGGGCAGAAAGAGACACACAGAATCCAAAGCAGGCTCCAGGCTCTGAGTTGTCAGCACAGAGTGTGATGTGGGACTTGAACCCATGAACTGCATGATCATGACCTGAATCAAAGTCAGCTGCTTACCTGACTGAGCCACCCATGTGCCCCTCCTATTCTGTTTTTTAATAAAGATTTAGAAGTTTCCTTATAAAGTATTTGATATTAAAAAATTGTTTTAATGTTTATTTATTTTTGAGAGAGAGACAGAATATGAATGGGGGTTGGGCAGAAAGAGATGGAGACACCGAATCTGAAGCAGGCTTCAGGCTCTGAGCTGTCAGCACAGAGCCTGATGAGGGGCTTGAACTCACAAAGTGTGAGAGCATGAGGTGAGCCAAAGTCCGACACTTACCTGACTGAGCCACCCAGGCACCCCACGATCTTTTTTTTAGATTTATTCGTAGGTACTTAATATATATGTTGCTATAGGGAGATTCTTTTAAAAATATGTAAATATTTAAACATTTAAAATTATAACTTAAAAGATTTAAATATAATTGACATACATTTTTTTTCAGGTGTACACCATAGTGATTTAACTTCTCTCTATAAAATATGTATATTTTTAACCAGCGTGGTTGGTATAGAGACCACAATTAATTTTTTTTAATATTGATCTTTAGATTCAGCAAATATTATTAGTTCAAATAATTTGTTTATAACTTTTCTTCATTTCCAGGACACCTGGGTGGCTCAGTCGGTTGAGCATCCTGACTTCAGCTCAGGTCGTGATCTCACAGTTCATGAGTTCAAGCCCTGCATCGGGCTCTGTGCTGACAGCTCAGAGCTTGGAGTATGCTTTGGATTCTGTGTCTCCTTCTCTCTCTGCCCCTCCCCTGCTCACACTCTGTCTCTCAAAAATAAATAAACATTAAACAAATTTTAACTTTTCTTCATTTCCATTAGACAGTTATATTGTCTGGGAAAATGATAATATATTTTTTTAAATGTTTATGTATTTTGAGAGAGCGTGTGCATGAGAGAGCAAGGAGAGGAGAGGCAGAGATAGAGGAAAAGAGAGAATCCTAAAGAAGTGCCACTCAGCCTGGAGCTCCACACGGGACTCTATCCCATCACCATGAGACCATGCCCTGAGCCGAAGTCAGGAGTCTGACGTTCAACCAACTGAGTCACCCAGGCGCCCCTCATTTCTTCCTTTGTATTCTTATTTATATATTATATTTCTTATTCTTTTCAAAATTGAACTCTAGTCCAATGTTGATAGAAGAGGCAAAAACAGGCATTTTTTTAAACTTTAGTTTTATTAAAAAATTTTTTTAAATGTTTATTTTTGAGACAGAGAGTAAAGGTAGGGCAGGAGCAGAGAGAGAGGGAAACAGAGGATCTGAAGAGGGCTCTGCACTGACAGTGGAGCCTGATGAGGGGCTTCGGCTCGCTCTGAGATCATGCCCTGAACCTGAGTTGGATGCTTAACTGACTGAGCCACCCAGGAGCCCCTAAAACAGGCATTTTAAAGTCTTATTTTGAACATTAAAAGTAATATGTTTAATATTTCATCATTGCCTATGATATTTGCTGTGAAATTTTCATAGGTATCATTTATCAGGTTGAAGAACTTCCTTTCTGTTCTAATTGCTAAGATTTTTTAAAAAATTAATAATGCTGTTGAATTTATCAAATGTCTTTCCTGCATTTACTAAAATGGGCATACTTTTTTCCTCCTTTAATTGTTATTGGAAATTACATTACCATGTTTTCTAATGTTAAAACTTCTTTGGATCCCTGGGGTGAATCTTACTTGGATATTAAGTACTACTATTTTATACATTGCTAGATTATATCATGAATATCTTACTTAGGATTTTTAGATCTATGTTTGTAGTAGTGACATATGTTTTCCTTTTTTTGTTCTTGTGCAGTTTTGTTTCACTTTATACTAGGTTCAAAATAATTAGTTTGAGAAGCTCTTCTTTTTTTATTTTGCAAAACAAATGGATAGGATAGTTCCTCTGTTTTCAAAAATTTATTAGAGTTTTCTAGGGAAACTATTTTGTCCTGGCAACTTTTTAAGCAACTATTTCAGTACTTCCTTGTCTTTAGTATTTTTTTCTGTTCTTTTTCTTACTGTTTGAATTAAATGCTTAGTGCATTAATTTCCAATCTTTATTTTCACATTCATGTTGAAAATTGAAATATCTATTTATTTATGCCTATATATTTCCTTTTAGAGTTGAATTATAGTAACTGGTTTTGGTGGTAATCTTAATGTCAAGTTCTAAATATTTTGTAATTTCCATCATGATTTCTTTTCTAGCCAATGAATCATTTAGAAGCATGTTTCAAGATTTCCAAATCTAAAATATTTGTAAGGTTATATTTTTGTTACTTATAACTAATTCTATTGTATCATAACTAGAAATTGTGGCTGATTTTAATTTTTCATTATTCATTAAGACTTGCTTTGTATTAGAAATACATGTTCTCTAGTGTTTCAATATAAAATTGTACGTATCTTACATATTATCTGATTTCCATATTAGAATATATATCTTCTTATATAATTATTTGTTTTAACTAATCTTAATAACTATAGAATTCAAATCTTCTATTTTCACATTTCTATACTACCAGTTTGAGAGAGGTGTGTATTAAAATCACCTACTTTTATTTAGTGTCTTCACAAAATTTGTGTGTTATAATTATGGAGATTTTTGTCTTATTTTGAAGCTGTTTGTATGACTAGGTCGAAGATCATTTTTTCTTTCTGGCCTTTCTGCTTATGTGATTTTTACTTCAAGGCCAATTTTGTATACTCTCAGCAGTAACTTTCCTTTGGTTGGTGTTTGTCTGGCATGACTTTTTCTATTCCATTGCTTTAAACTTCCTTTTGTCAAGTTTTAAATATTTTTCTTGTAAATAAAATACAGCTAGATTAATGAGAATCCAATCTGAGAATCTTTGTCTTCCACCTGGTTATGTTTAACATAATTATATGTATTGTGAAGAATACTAATGTGTTTGAATATATATCTTTAATCTTATTTTTCTTATTTGGTGTTTTCTATCTACTATACTCATTTATTTACTGCTTTTTTTCTCCCAACTTTCCTGACTTATATTAGATTGTGAAGTTTTATTTCCTTGAAAATTTGATATCTTATTTCTTTTGTTTTTGTATTAACACTTATTTTTAAGAGATGTTTGCTTAACATAGCAGAGTTTAAACCTAACTGACATACTTTAGTCTTCCTGAACAAATGCAAGGATCTTAGAATGTTTACTTCCAATTGCCAGCTTCTGTTATCATCTTCTATATTTTGGGTTCTAGAATTTTATTCCATGACCTTGTTTTTAAATTTGCAAAATGTTTTCCTTTTTAAAATAAGGCAATAATTTTATAGATTTATTGATATATTTATTCATTCTTTTTTGACTCATGCTTTTCTTCATTCCACTCTTTCCATCTAGATTGAATTTTCTTCTTCTTCTGTAGGCACATTTTTTAATAGTTTATTCAGTGGGTTATTTAAGTGATAAATATCTCTTAGCCTTTGTCTGGAAAGTTATTTATCTTCAGTCCTGAAAGTTAATTTATCCACTTTAGAGTTTACAGTCATTTCTCTTCAGAAATTTGAAAATATGATTCCATTATCATCTGAATTCTATTTTCTTGAGGCCATTTATATTTTATTCTTTTTTTTAAATTTTTTTTCAACGTTTATTTATTTTTTGGGGGACAGAGAGAGACAGAGCATGAACGGGGGAGGGTCAGAGAGAGAGGGAGACACAGAATCGGAAACAGGCTCCAGGCTCTGAGCCATCAGCCCAGAGCCCGACGCGGGGCTCGAACTCACGGACCGCGAGATCGTGACCTGGCTGAAGTCCCACGCTTAACTGACTGCACCACCCAGGCGCCCCTATATTTTATTCTTTGATGCATATAACAAACTACTCTCAAAATGTAATAGGATTGCTGGGGCACCTGGATGGCTCAGTTGGTTAAGTGTCCCACTCTTGGTTTTGGCTCAAGTCATGATCTCACGGATTTGTGGGTTTGAGTCACACATTAGGCTCTGCACCAGCAGTCAGGGGCCCTCTTAAGATTCTCTCTCTCTGCGCCTCCCTTTCTCTTTCTCTCAAAATAAGTAAATAAACTTAAAAACGCATATAATAGGATTGCTTAGTATTAAAAGCAGACTGTATTTCCTTTTTTAGAAACCATATTAAATGCTTTTTGTATAAAACATTATGACTTCTTTTTAGACCCACTTCCATGTTTTATTACAGGCACTAGCTTTGCTAGCATATTTTATATTATTATAAATATTAGTGCTCATTTCTTTAATATTGATGAAAAACTTTCAATACATGTTTTGAAATGTGGAATGTTAGTGTTCCTGCCAAATCCTAAAATAAGGTATAGATATAATATGTATGTATGATATACACAAAAGATAAAGCAGGAAGAGGTCATCTGTACCAACTATACAAAGAACCATAGTCTGGAGTTTGTCATTATGCTCTTTATCTTGTAAAAGGCAAGTCAAAGAAAATTCTGTATTTTATGTTTAGAAAACTAAGAGATGATATTAGGGAAGATACTAACAAGTTATAATATACTTATTGAAATATAATGTAACTTTGCATACACTGTACTCTTGTATCATAATATTTGGAATTTATTATGATTTCATTATGATACTTAACATAGCTCTTTAGACAAGGTGGTCAAATTCCCTATCTTAACCTGATGCTAGTAAACACATAAGAACTTTCTTAAATTTTTGTCTTCTGTCATACATGATTATTTTGTCATTTGTCTCTCTTCTGTAATTTACTTTTGCTTTATGTTCCTGAATTTTAATCTCAACTGGTATGCTGGCCCTTGTTTTGATAACTATTTGCTGTGAAGACAGAATTTCATTTTTAACAAATATTAATATGGTGAATATTCTGTTTGTTATTTATAGTCTACTTCAATAATTTCTTTCATCACCGCCCCAACATTGAGCCATTGATTATATTGTACTCTTTAAAATCCTTTGAAAATTAAATCTTTTAGATTTGATGCATAAAATTTATGTTTAATAGCTCTTTCTCACTAATTGCAATAGTGTTAATTATATTGGCCAAAATCTTAATATTTTCTTTAAAAAATCAATAATATACATCTTGCATACATATTAACACTGATATCCTGTAATCAACTCAGTCATTGTGACAATGTAATTACTGTTAATTTAGATAGTCTCTAATCAATAGTGTGTCATAAAATGTAATCATTTTAAAATCCCATATCTGTGTAAGAATATGAGTAACATAAGAAAGAGTTCTTGCCATTAAGGTTATAGTTCAGTTTCTTGAACTTCAAATACCTGGTTCTTATTAAGTTCCATATCATAATAGGTCCTGAGAAATGTTAGTGATTATATAATTTAGTTGTTTTAAGAACAACAATGTTACAAGGAATATAGGTGATTATCATGTAAATGTAGAGGAATGGCTTTATCAAAAGTATCTTCATGGCCTTATGGGTATTGAAAATGAGACTGCATAAAAAATTGTAGGAATAATGGAGGTCCTTTTACTATGGTCTATACAATGTGGCATGTCACGGGAACCAGTAGTTCCTGCAGAAAAAACTAGAAACAGATGGAAGACTTTAGCAGAAAGCATATTATGTGACAAAAGTTTACTTATGACTCTCTCCTCATTACTTAGAGTTTAAGTTTGTTTAATCTTCTGATACTTTGACTTTCTTCCCTCTCCCTTTCTTCTTGTCCCCCAGGAATGACAATGAAACACTGTTAACTGTTCAGTAGAGGAAACTATGTTTCAAAGGGACCATTAAAATTTATTTTTCATTACTCCCTATGTTGGAGTTATAAACAATCTATTAAAAAGTTTTTCTTTTTAAATAGGATAACTTTTTTTTTCTAAAGGAAGCTTAAGGGTATTTATAATGACACTTTAAAAAAATTCGTTTGCCACTCTTGCCTCCATTAGAGTCTGTCTTGCATCACACATTTAACTTGACAAGATATCTGTGAATTTAAAAGATATGTATTTTTAATATTTGAAAAAAAAAAACCTCTCAGGAAATCTTGTTAAGACTAGTTTCATACAGAAAATCTCTTGGTGATTTGAAAAAACCATCTATTTTATTTTGTGTGTTTTATACATTTAGGTATTTGAACCTTCTAATTGGTCACATAAATTGTTTCCCCCAAAAAGGAAACATTAAACTAGCTTCTTCCTGAATGATACACTTACTAGTTTTCATTTAAATGTCTTGAAGAGTTGCCCAATTAGCTCATCATATTGATACAGTATTTCAAAACTTGAGTATTTACACAATTTACTTATTTATTTTTATAATCATAGGACATTTTTTGGTTTCTTTAAATGGAATATAACCTTTAAAACATTTTTGTAAGAAATATTTGTAATCACAAGTCAAAAATTCCTGCCAGTATGTCACAGTTTAAATTTTTTGAATCCTCTGGGACTATCTTGCCACTGGACAGAGTGGTAAAATGATTTTAACTTCAAGTTTTGCAAGCATAGTGTATCTTATATTTATCAGTTATTACATTAGTAAATAGATGTGATCCAAATTTTTTTCTGTTAGTGAGGGTGTCAAACAGGGTGACACAGAAAGTAATATATCAATATGAAATTGGCAACTGATTTCCAGCTTGGACTCCAATCAGGATGTGACTCTTTCCAGCAGTGGAATTATATTAATCATTATTTTCTTTATCAGCAAAAACAAAACAAACAAACAAACATGGCTCATGACAGAGTACATTGACCGGAATCCAAGCACTTAGATTTTGGGATAAAAAGTGATTCATCGGGGAGCCTGGGTGGCTCAGTTGGTTGGGCAGCTGACTTTGGCTCAGGTCATGATCTCGTGGTCCTTGAGTTCGAGCCCCACGTCGGGCTCTGTGCTGACAGCTCAGAGCCTGGAGCCTGTTTCGATTCTGTGTCTCCCTCTCTCTGACCCTCCCCCGTTCATGCTCTGTCTCTGTCTCAAAAATAAATAAATGTTAAAAAAAAAATTAAAAAAATAAAGATTCATCAATAGAGGGGAAGAGAGAAAGAGAGAGGGAGAGAGGTGATAGGTCTGAGAATTAAAAGAAATTCAGCTGGGGATGCTCCTAGGTGGCTCAGTCAGTAAAGTGTCTGACTTTAGCTCAGGTCATGATCTCACGGTTCGTGATTTTGAGCCCCACATCCAGCTTGCTGCTATCAGCACAGAGCCATCTTCAGAGCCTCTGCCCCCCTTTCTCTCTGCCCCTCCCTCACTCATGCTCTCTCTCTCTCAAAAGTAAATATTAAAAAAAAAGTTCAGCTGGGGGGCGCCTGGGTGGTTCAGTCGATTAAGTGTCCAACTTCAGCTCAGGTCATGATCTCACGGTTTGTGGGTTCATACCCCATGTCAGGCTCTGTGCTGATGGCTCAGAGCCTGGACCCTGCTTTGGATTCTGTGTCTCCCTCTAGCTCTGCTCTTCCCCCACTCATGCTTTGTCTCTCTCTCTCTCAAAAATAAATAAACATTGAAAAAAATTTTTAAAAAGTTCAGCTGGAACAAAGGGTGCAGAACAGTGGGAAGAGGTAAACATTGGTGAAAGCTGGGGCTAAAGAGTTATATAGGATCTAGATCTTAGAAAACTTTTCAGGTCATTTTAAGATTTTTTTTTTTTTTTACTGCTTTTATCGAAGTATGATTAATAAACCAAAAACTCTAGATGTTTAATTTGCACAACTTGGTATGTTTGGAGATAACTACATACCTGTAAAACCATCATCTCTATCAATACCCTAGACTTATCTGTCACCTCCAGAATTTTCTCCTTCCCTCTTTGGTTTTCTTTTTTGGATGTATCATTTTTGTGAGTTTTTCCATTATTCTTGTAGCTTTGTATTGATGTCCTTGCATTTGAAAGTGCATTAACCTCTTCCAGTCTTCATAGACTGATTTTGGCAAGTAATGACTTTCTCCTGCTGGATCTTCAGACAGGACTACTTCCAGGATCTCTGTCAGATGGGGCCGGATCTGGGTCACAGGGCTGCTTCTATGTCTGCAGTTGGGTTTTTGGTTGGTGGCCTTGTTACCAGGAGTTTGTACATGTGTGGCTCATGCTGGGTCCCTGTGCGGATGGGACTTGTGCTCAAACAAGGGGATGCTTCCAGGTCCTCAGTCAGAACTGTGGTTGGGATGGAGGCTATTAGTAGGAGCCATTTGGGTGTAGTTCCTGCCAGGTCTACTGAAGAGCAGTTGCTGGACTAAGAACACGCAGTTGCTGGAGCTGAGTCTCCACATGGATAAGGCAGCTTCTGAGTCTGCCAGGTCCACAGTTGATGGTCTTTCTACCAGCGTGTTGGCCTGCTTTCTCAAACAACTTTTCTCAATCTTAGGCTCTACTGATATGTTTCATCTTTGTAACTGGATCCTGAAACTTGTACAAAAACACTTTGCTCTGTGGATGGTTACCAAATCAGTGTTTCTGTGTAGGGACTAGAACTGGAGACCTTCTATTTTGCCATCTTGCTGGTGTCATGCTTTTATTTTAAGAATTTTGGAAATTATCAAAAGAACAGGAGGGAACCTGTGAAGAAGAAACATTTTATACTGGGAAAATGGCAGGAAGACAATATGGTAGAAGATAACATGATGAGTGAAAGAAACATGTTTTACTTATTACATTTAGATGATAACACTGTAAAACAATTCAGAGAGAAATTTAGGATCCAGATCTTACAGATTTTGATTCATCATTTTATGGTGATTCATTGAAACAATGAGAATGGATGAGTTTGCTGTACGAGATAATACTGGAATTTTAGGTAGTGAACATTCTGTGGAGGCACATTAGCATCATGTCACTGTGTTTGAGGCAAACTTCTGAAGCAATTTTTTTTCCACCATGAAATCCTTCATTTCATTAGATGGGTAAAGATGATTTAAGTATCTTTTTATTATTACATGTTTGCTATTCTTGAAGTGAATGACATACACTTGACAAAGTGCTGGGCTCCAGTATTTCTAAATCATTGGTGTGATAGTGAGGACACATAATTTTTAAAATGGCCTGAACTTCTTTAATATAGTTATAAGAGTAGAATTTGTCATCTATTTTAGGGGTAGACACTCTTTTGAGAAGGACAACAATGAGGACTGCTTTTAGTTGTCTACTCATGTATTTTTATAGGGTTAAACATAATGCTCGTAGAGGAAGGAAATAAATAGGATTCAGCAGAAGATGACTAGCTAGGAGCTAAACAGGGAAATGGCTTTAAGAGGCCTTGTGAGGAAGTATATTTAAGAGATACTAGGAGCAGTAATAATTCAAAATGAATATTCCCCGCGCCTCCCCCCACCCCGCATCACTTTATCTTATTCTTAAGCTAAGCAGTCTGTCTAACATGACAACCTCTTAAATGTGTGTGTGTTTTGTATATACTCTTTGGGGTGTGAAATGGGCTGTGGAGAGCTTAAATACAATGAGAAATAATTATAAGATAATCAGAAAAGTGATAGAGAAGCACAATAGAGAAACCTGGAGAAAAAATTACTAAGAACTAGGAAAATATAAGAAGTCCTTAGCAATATTTGCAAGGGGGATACATTGTGTGCATTCATGCAAAATAAAGGTTATATTATTGTGATATGGCACTAAAGGAAGAGGTGAATCCTGAATGCTGGAGACTTTGGGACCATCAGTGATTCTTAAAAATGACAAGTTTTTGAGATGGAGGATGAAAGAACAAGAGTGAGAAAGAGATGGAAATACAGAATCACAAAATGACAGGAGGAGGGAAAGATATAAACAGTATTAGAAAGAATTAGATAAAAGGGATATACAGAGGAAAAGTTAGAAGTAGGAGCTAGTGAGGGAGAGAGAGAAGATGAGGTACATAAGAGAATGCATTAATAAGGATTTATATGGTTATAAGCAGTGGAAATTAATTCAGTTTATTTTAAAGGAAGTTTATTGTCTCACATAACTGAAAAGCCCAAGCATGAATGTTTTTAGACCCACCTTGAACCAGGAGTTAATAATGACATCAAACCACCCTAATTCCTTCCATCAGCTCTACTTTCCTCTTTGGTGTTTTCATTTTCAGTTGGGCTCTCCCCATATATTGACAGAAATGGCCGGGAGAAGATCCAGATACATGTTCTACCTGTTAGAAATCCTTTGAAAAAAAGAGTGACTTTTCTCTGACACTCAGGCACCATTTTGGCAATTAAGTATGATTAGCATGGCTTAGGTCATATAGCTACCCTGAATGAATCACTGTGAGTAGGAGATGTTCATTTTTCATTGACCCAATCTGTGTTTCATGCTTATCATTTGATTCAGAGAATGTGGCCAGCCTCAGCCAACTATGGACTGAGAGTGGGAGAGAGTGGATTTCTTAAAATAAAAAGATGTGTTCTTTTATTAGATGAAAGGATGCTGGACAGACCAAAATAATATATACATATGTACCTTGAGGAGACAAAGAAGATAAAGAAGAGAGCAAAGAAGAGAAAGATAAAAGAAGGAAGAAGGAGAAAAGAGGGGTGGAAAGGGAAGACAAGAGAGAGAGAGAGAGAGACAGACAGACAGACACATAGAGACAGAGAGATATTCATCACGAACAGCATCCATCATGACCTCTGTGGGACCAAGAGGCATAGTTCCATATAACTAGAAAGACTGCTACAAAGATATTATATGAAAAGGTTTTCATGGACATTTTCTATTGTATAAATGAGAGTTCCACATTTGGCTTTGCAAACACAATGCTCTCATCATACTGAGTTCTGCAACTTCATCTGTGACTACCAAAAATACATCTTTTCCCCAAATGTAGATACTACATGTCCTAAGCACTTTCATATTTTCCATGAGTGTAAGTGTCTACTCAAGACTTTCTTCATAGCCTCTGTTACCTTCTTATTCCTCAGGCTGTAGATGATGGAGTTCAACACCCAGTGATCTCATCAAACTTCATGTCCTTTGACTTGGGCTTCATGTACATAAAGAGGACTGAATCATAGAGTAAAACTACTACAGCAAGGTGGGCTGAACAGGTTGAAAAGGCTTTCTTTCTCCCTTCAGTAGAGTTAAGTCTCAGGATGAAAGAGAGTATAAAAACATAAGAAATAAAAATTAACATTAGGGAAGTCACTAAGAAAACAATACTTGCCACTGTTATGATAAGCACATTGATTGAGACATCTGAACATATGAGTTTAAGAAGGGCCAGTAACTCACAGGTAAGATGGTCGATGACATTATTCCCACAGAAAGGCAACACCATTGTCAGGACTGTTTGCACTGTGATCCAAGACCAAGCAGCCAGGTGCACATAAAGCCCTCTATTCATGATGGTGGGGTACCTCAGTGGGTTGCCGATGGCCACATACCAATCATAGGCCATCACAGCCAGGAGGATACACTCAGTGCAGCCCAACCCAAGGAAGACAACCATCTGCAGAGCACAGTCAATAAAGGAGATGGATGTTTCTCTCAGACCTTAATGTGAGCATCAGAGGAATGGATGATGATGTATGACAAATGTCCAAGAATGAGAGGTTCCCAAGGAAAAAGTACATGGGGATGTGGAGGCAAGAATCTAGGGTGTTGATGATAATCAGGAGACTGTTTTCCAGGGGGATTATCAGGTATCATGAGACAGAACATGAACAAAGAAAGTTGGACCTCTTGGTATTGGGAAAGTCCCGCCAGAAAGAATTCAGTCACAGCTGAGTAATTTCCCATCTCTAAGTGTCCATGTCACTTGCAGAGTTCATATAAGTATATGACTTCAGGAAATTTAAATTTATAATTTAGTTTAAACATCACTTTAACCTATAAAATTTTGATTTTTCATGTAGCTCTGGACATCAGGAAAGGTATGGATACAATTTTGCCTTTATTGATGCTGAAACTGAAGCACTGAGAGAGTCAGTACTTTGTAGGGCCATGCAGTAGCAGGGGCAAAGTTATCAATGACCCTAAGAATTGTGCTGTGAAGTGTCAGGTCTCTAATGAAATAATAGAGACAACATAATTCTAAATTTAATTTTTAATTTTTTAAATTTATATTTTTAAATTTTTTAAATGTTTATTTTTTTATTTTTGAGAGAGAGAGAGAGAGCGAGCGAGCGAGCAAGTAGGGGTGGGGGGCAGAGAGAGAGGGAGACACAGAATCCAAAGAAGGCTCCAGGCTCTGAGCTGTCAGCACAGAGCCTGATGCAAGGCTCGAACCCATGAACTGCGAGATCATGACCTGAGCCAAAGTCAGATGCTTAACCGACTGAGCCACCCAGTAGCCCCCATAATTTTAAATTTAGATATAAATCTCATTATTAATGAATATTCTGAAATAAAATCATTTAAAAATGAAGCTGGTCTTATTTTAAAATAACGCACCATATACAGTCAGCACCATGCCATTTAGCTTTGCATGTGACTTTCAGAGCCAAGGTTGGTTCATGGTAAGATGTGGGAAAGAAATAACTCTGACAATTTGTTGTGAGTATTAAATTACATAAGATATCTGAGGTGCCTATTATAATATACATGGTTAAAACTTTGTAATACTTTTATAATTATATTGTTGATCATAACTATTAAATCTCTTGACTAGCTCAGAAAGAAAGAATTATGTAGTGTGTTTAAGGTGATAGCACTGCCCCCGCAGTTCTGCATCACTCCAGGGATTATCCAAAATGACGAAACAGAAGAATTCCCCTCAAAAGAATCTCCAGGAAATAACAACAGCTAACAAACTGGTCAAAAAGGATTGAAACAATATAACAGAAAGTGAATTTAGAATAATAGTCATAAAATTAATCACTGGGCTTGAAAACAATATAAAGGACAGCAGAGAATCTATTGCTACAGAGATCAAGGGACTAAGGAACAGCCAAGAGGAGCTAAAAAATGCTATCAATGAGCTGCAAAATAAAATGGAGACAACCACGGCTCGGATTGAAGAGGCAGAGAGGAGAATAGGTGAACTAGAAGATAAAATTATGGAAAAAGAAGAAGCTGAGAAAAAGAGAGATAAAAAATCCAGGAGTATGAGGGGAAAATTAGAGAACTAAGTGATGCACTAAAGAGAAATAATCTACACATAATTGGTATCCCAGAGGAGGAAGAGAGAGGGAAAGGTGCTGAAGGGGTACTTGAAGAAATAATAGCTGAGAACTTCCCTGAACTGGGGAAGGAAAAAGGCATTGAAATCCAAGAGGCACAGAGAACTCCCTTCAGACGTCACTTGAATCGATCTTCTGCACGACATATCATAGTGAAACTGGCAAAATACAGGATAAAGAGAAAATTCTGAAAGCAGCTAGAGATAAACGTGCTCTAACATATAAAGGGAGACCTATAAGGCTTGTGACCGATCTCTCTACTGAAACTTGGCAGGCCAGAAAGGAATGGCAGGAGATCTTCAATGTGATGAACAGAAAAAATATGCAGCCGAGAATCCTTTATCCAGCAAGTCTGTCATTTAGAATAGAAGGAGAGATAAAGGTCTTCCCAAACAAACAAAAACTGAAGGAATTCGTCACCACTAAACCAGCCCTACAAGAGATCCTAAGGGGGATCCTGTGAGACAAAGTACCAGAGACATCTCTACAAGCATAAAACATACAGACATCACAATGACTCTAAACCCATATCTTTCTATAATAACACTGAATGTAAACGGACTAAATGCGCCAACCAAAAGACATAGGGTATCAGAATGGATAAAAAAACAAGACCCATCTATTTGCTGTCTACAAGAGACTCATTTTAGACCTGAGGACACCTTCAGATTGAGAGTGAGGGGATGGAGAACTATTTATCATTGCCACTGGAAGTCAAAAGAAAGCTGGAGTAGCCATACTTATATCAGACAAACTAGACTTTAAATTAAAGGCTGTAACAAGAGATGAAGAAGGGCATTATATAATAATCACAGGGTCTATCCATCAGGAAGAGCTAACAATTATAAATGTCTATGCACCGAATACGGGAGCCCCCAAATATATAAAACAGTTACTCATAAACATAAGCACCTTATTGATAAGAATGTGGTAATTGCAGGGGACTTTAATACCCCACTTACAGAAATGGATAGATTATGTAGACACACGGTCAATAAAGACACAAGGGCCCTGAATGATACATTGGATCAGATGGACTTGACAGATATATTTAGAACTCTGCATCCCAAAGCAACAGAATATACTTTCTTCTCGAGTGCACATGGAAAATTCTCTAAGATAGATCACATACTGGGTCACAAAACAGCCCTTCATAAGTATACAAGAATTGAAATCATACCATGCATACTTTCAGACCACAATGCTATGAAGCTTGAAATCAACCACAAGAAAAAGTCTGGAAAACCTCCAAAAGCATGGAGGTTAAAGAACACCCTACTAAAGAATGAGTGGGTCAACCAGGCAATTAGAGAAGAAATTAAAAAGTATATGGAAACAAATGAAAATGAAAATACAACAATCCAAATGCTTTGGGATGCAGCAAAGGCAGTCCTGAGAGGAAAATACATTGCAATCCAGGCCTATCTTAAGAAACAAGAAAAATCCCAAATACAAAATCTAACAGCACACCTAAAGGAAATAGAAGCAGAACAGAAAATCTTCAGCCTAAATCCAGCAGAAGAAGAGAAATAATAAAGATCAGAGCAGAAATAAACAATATAGAATCTAAAAAAACTGTAGAGCAGATCAACGAAAACAAGAGGTGGTTTTTTGAAAAAATAAACAAAGTTGATAAACCTCTAGCCAGGCTTCTCAAAAAGAAAAGGGAGATGACCCAAATAGATAAAATCATGAATGAAAATGGAATTATTATGACCAATCCCTCAGAGATACAAGCAATTATCAGGGAATACTATGAAAAATTATACGCCAACAAACTGGACAACCTGGAAGAAATGGACAAATTCCTAAGCACCCACACGCTTCCAGAACTCAATCAGGAGGAAATAGAAAGCTTGAACAGACCCAAAACCAGTGAAGAAATTGAATCAGTCATCAAAAATCTCCCAACAAATAAGAGTCCAAGACCAGATGGCTTCGCAGGGGAGTTCTACCAGACGTTTAAAGCAGAGATAATACCTATCCTTCTCAAGCTATTCCAAGAAAGAGAAAGGGAAGGAAAACTTCCAGACTCTTTCTATGAAGTCAGTATTACTTTGATTCCTAAACCAGACAGAGACCCATTAAAAAAGAGAACTACAGGCCAATATCCCTGATGAATATGGATGCAAAAATTCTCAATAAGATACTAGCAAATCGAATTCAACAGCGTATAAAAAGAATTATTCACCATGATCAAGTGGGATTCATTCCTGGGATGCAGGGCTGGTTCAACATTTGCAAATCAATCAACGTGATACATCACATTAATACAAGAAAAGATAAGAACCATATGATCCTGTCAATCGATGCAGAAAAGGCATTTGACAAAATTCAGCAACCTTTCTCAATAAAAGCCCTCGAGAAAGTTGGGATAGAAGGAACATACTTAAAGATCATAAAAGTCATTTATTAAAAGCCCACAGCTAACATCATCCTCAATGGGGAAAAACTGAGAGCTTTTTCCCTGAGATCAGGAACACGACAGGGATGCCCACTCTCACCGCTGTTGTTTAACATGGTGTTGGAAGTTCTAGCATCAGCAATCAGACAACAAAAGGAAATCAAAGGCATCAAAATGGGCCAAGATGAAGTTAAGCTTTCACTTTTTGCAGATGACATCATAGTATACATGGAAAATCCCATAGACTCCACCAGAAGTCTGCTAGAACTGATACATGAATTTAGCAAAGTTGCAGGATACAAAATCAATGTACAGAAATCAGTTGCGTTCTTATACACTAATAATGAAGCAACAGAAAGACAAATAAACTGATACCATTCACAATTGCACCAAGAAGCATAAAATACCTAGGAATAAACCTAACCAAAGATGTAAAAGATCTGTATGCTGAAAAGTATAGAAAGCTTATGAAGGAAATTGAAGAAGATACAAAGAAATGGAAAAACATTCCATGCTCATGGATTGGAAGAATAAATATTGTCAGAATGTCAATACTCCCCAAAGCTATCTACACATTCAATGCAATCCCAATCAAAATTGCACCAGCATTCTTCTCGAAACTAGAACAAGCAATCCTAAAATTCATATGGAACCACAAAAGGCCCCAAATAGCCCAAGTAATTTTGAAGAAGAAGACTAAAGCAGGAGGCATCACAATCCCAGACTTTAGCCTCTACTACAAAGCTGTCATCATCAAGACAGCATGGTATTGGCACAAGAACAGACACATAGAGCAATGGAATAGAATAGAAACCCCAGAACTAAACCCACAACTGTATGGCCAACTAATCTTTGACAAAGCAGGAAAGAACATCCAATGGAAAAAAGACAGTCTCTTTAACAAAAGGTGCTGGGAGAACTGGACAGCAACATGCAGAAGATTGAAACTAGACCACTTTCTTACATCATTCACAAAAATAAACTCCAAATGGATAAAGGACCTGAATATGAGACAGGAAACCATTAAAACCCTAGTGGAGAAAGCAGGAAAAGACCTCTCTGACCTCAGCCGTAGCAATCTCTTACTTCACACATCCCCAAAGGCAAGGAAATTAAAAGCAAAAATGAACTACTGGGACCTTATGAAGATAAAAAGCTTCTTCACAGCAAAGGAAACAACCAACAAAACTAAAAGACAACCAACGGAATGGGAAAAGATATTTGCAAATGACGTATTGGACAAAGGGCTAGTATCCAAAATCTGTAAAGAACTCACCAAACTCCACACCCGAAAAACAAATAACCCAGTGAGGAAATGGGCAGAAAACATGAATAGACACTTCTCTAAAGAAGACATCCGGATGGCCAGCAGGCACATGGAAAGATGCTCAACGTCGCTCCTCATCAAGGAAATACAAATCAAAACCACACTCAGATATCACCTCATGCCAGTCAGAGTGGCCAAAATGAGCAAAGCAGGAGACTATAGATGCTGGAGAGGATGTGGAGAAACGGGAACCCTCTTGCACTGTTGATGGGAATGCAAATTGGTGCAGCCACTCTGGATAACAGTGTGCAGGTTCCTCAAAAAATTAAAAATAGACCTACCCTATGACCCAGCAATAGCACTGCTAGGAATTTACCCAAGGGATACAGGAGTACTGATGCATAGGGGCACTTGTGCCCCAATGTTTATATCAGCATCTCAACAATAGCCAAATTATGGAAAGAGTCTAAATGTCCATCAACTGATGAATGGATAAGGAAATTGTGGTTTATATACACAATTGAGTACTATGTGACAATGAGAAAGAATGAAATATGGCCCTTTGTAGTAACATGAATGGAACTGGAGAGTGTTATGCTAAGTGAAATAAGCCTTACAGAGAAAGACAGATACCATATGTTTTCACTCTTAGGTGGATCCTGAGAAACTTAACAGAAACCCATGGGGGAGGGGAAGGAAAAAAATAAGGAGGTTAGAGTGGGAGAGAGCCAAAGCATAAGAGACTCTTCAAAACTGAGAACAAACTGATGGTTGATGGGGGGTGGGAGGGAGGGGAGAGTGGGTGATGGGTATTGAGGAAGGCACCTTTTGGGATGAGCACTGGGTGTTGTATGGAAACCAATTTGACAATACTCTTCATATATTGAAAAAAAAGTTGATAGCACTAAAGTTTGAGCCTATAATGGGCATGCCTTGAATATTTTCTCTTCTCACATGGGTAGTGTATCTATTCTTCTTTCAAAGATCAGTCTAGAGTTAACCTGGAAACATTTGAGATTGGTTGCAAGGAGCTTTCAGAGGTTAACCAGTCTGTGTCCACATTTAGTGCAATTTTTTCAGAGCCTGGAATTTCTCCTCTGACGGTACAGGTCACTTGTATTCCTAATACTTCCTAACACTTGTATTCCTCTCAATTCTGTAATTCTTTTCATTTTTTATCATCAAAAAACTATGCATTTTTAATATTTTTTTCAGGCAAGTAAATTTAGTATACTATAATACTCTATAATACTAGTATTTAATGATAAGTCATTTTTTCTCTTAATTTTCATATATGGTATGTTGGAATATATCTCTGTGTCTTCTATATTATTTTTATTTTATAGAAAGAAACCTTCTGATAATGAATATATAAAATGTGCTTATAACAGTGCCTTTCATAAAGATTTTATGTATGTTGGTTTGTATTAGTATGACTGAATCAATAGTAGCTAGCTAGTATTTATTGAGAAATAACTGTGCTAGGCACTGTTATAAACACTTTACCCTATTGGCTCATTTAATATCCATTGCAGTCCGTGAGGTAAGTAATTTATATAATGGCAGTGTAAGATGCTATTATTATCCTCATTTTACAGAGGAGCAAACAGATAAATGGAAGTTAAATAGCTTCCCCAAGGTCATATAGCTAGAACCAAGATTTAATACCTGGCAGTCTAGATCCAGAATCAGCCTTCTGATCACAACATTTTAGTACCTATCACAGATCCTCTCTCTTTTTTTTTTTTTAACCTCTGAAAATTACTATTCAGTCCTCAGGTGTGTTGAAAATAACATTCTTGCCTTACTTGCTTTTTCTGGTTCACCTTGGTCTTTCCACTTTATAAGTTCCTATGATATATAGTGTTAATACCATATGAAGTCTTAGCTGTGCTCTAATTGTTTTGTATTTGTCTGATATATTACTTTCAAGAAGACTCCTGAAACCAGATTGTCATCTCTAAATGTCACTAACATAGAAGTTCTGGATCTGTTTCTGACCCTTCTTCTTCATGCTCCGCAATAGCCATACTGAACTTCTCACAGTTTACCCCAAACATCATTCTTGTTCTTCGTTACGTTTTCATACTTTCTTAAACTGGAAAGGCCCCTCCCTGTTATTATCTTTTTCTAGAAACCCTTCCTGAATTAGTTTGGGTAGGATGCCCATTTTGAGTGCTTTCACAGAACTGGGCTAACCTCTTTCATGGAAACTTCCATTTATTTATTCAACATTTAGCACAGTAGATACTCCAGTATTATCAGAAGTTCAATTGGGACAAAGGTCCCAATTTGTGTCTAGTACCATTTTGATCCTCAAAATGAACATTGGACACAGATTACTTAGGAAAGAGGTTATACTTTCAAGAAAAATGTAATTTCTGTGCTACATAAAGACTTTAACGTCTGAAAAATAATGGAACAGTTTGCAAATCATTTTATCAAACTAAAATAACTTTAAAAAATGTTTGTTTATTTATATTGGGAGAGAGGGAGAGAGGGCAAGCATGAGTGGGGGATGGACCGGGGGGGGGGGAGAGAGAGAGAGAGAGAGAGAGAGAGAGAGAGAGAGAGAGAGAGAGAGAATATGAATCCCAAGCAGGCTCCACACTCTCAGTGCGGAGCCCAATGTGGGACTTGATCTCATGAACCATGAGATGATTACCTGAGCTGAAATGAAGAGCTGAACACCCAACTGAGCCACCCAGATGCCTCAAACTAAAATAACTTTCATATCCCAGTTGTCAAAAATAGAATAAAACTATGGTTTGATCTCATTTCAATATATATGTAAAAATCATAAATAAGTATATACCAAATCCAAGTGTATAATAATATAATAAATTCAAGGTTAATATCCAGAAATCTCTTAATATAGGGGTGCCTGGGTGACTCAGCCATTTAAACATCTGATTCTTGGTTGGCTCAGGTCATGATCTCACAGTTCATAGGTTCGAGGCCTGCATCAGGCTCTGTGCTAAAAGCATGGAGCATGCTTGGGATTCTTTCTCTCTCCCTCTCTCTCTGGCCCTGTCCACCCCCCCCCCCACACACACACACACACTCTCAAAGTAAATAAATGAACTTGAAAAATCTATTAATATAGCAAATAAACAGGTAAATACAAAACCCTATTTGATCATCTAGATGGATATAAATGATGATTTGATGGAATTCAATTTTCTTTCTTAATAAAAACAGTATTTTAGACATGGGCCAACTTGATTTTAAGTGAAACTCTACAAGTATTTCCAGAAAAGTCTCCTGAAGATTACTTTTATCATCATCATCATCACTATTATTTAATAATTATTTTTCTGAAATATCCAACTAATAGTCATAATTTTTTAAGGATGCTGAAAATCTGGTGTGTGATGATGGGATGTGTCATTTGTTATTCCATTGAAAACTGCATTTTGGAGAACAGTTAAGGACAAGGAGAATTGCTAATGATATACTATCAGATAAAAGCAAATCTCACGGCAATACAAATGATCATATAAATAAATTTTGTATACGTGTAGCTGAAACCACATCAGAATGTTAACTGTAGTTTTCTTTGTCAGATTTGTTTTTGAAGTATTTAAAATTTTCTTAATCCTGTACATGTTTTCTATATTTTCTTTAATAAAACTATATTTTTGATTATAGAAATAATTTGATTAAGAAATATAGAATTTTTGATTATAGAAATAATTTGATTAAGAAATATAGAATAAATTCTTAACTGCCCTGGTGTGAAGGTTGATATTTTTGTATTCTTTCCAGTGATTAGGAGACTACCAAAGAAGCTGAAAGGTCTAGGCCTTTGTTGGTCCCAGCTTTCTCTAAAGCCCAAGAAAGGTAAAGAACAGTCAATGGATTGGAAATTTGCTTGAGTTTTTCTCTTGTTTTATTACATACACTAATTGATGCCATTTAACATTCTGATTTCAACCAGTCAATCCACAAATATATCCACTCTGAAAAGACATACTGACACAGCCCAGTTTTTGCAAAGCGATACTAGAGCCCACTATTTAGAATGTAACCAAGGTTAGCAATACAGTCAGGCTGCAACAACAGTAGCACATAGTAAAAAGAAAGACATAGTGCTAGAATTGCAAGACCATGGGAAAAAGAGCAGGGATTTCTGTTACTTTTGCTTACTTCTCTTTGTTCGCAAAAAGATAAAGTTTCAATTTCTTGGCTCCCTGAGTTGTTTTTTTTTTTTTTTTTTTTTTTTTTCCCCAAAGGACCTGTCCTTAGATTACTTTTCACCACTGGGCACCACTTATGTAAAGAAAGAACATTCTGAGACTCATGGATCATGTGTACCTGTCTTCCCCTGTACTTGTCAACAGAAGTTTGTCTATAAATCATATAAATTCAGCCAGCACTTCATATTTTGCCCCATGAGCCTCTTATATCAGGCTACATGACATCTATCCTGGAAGGCATCCTCAGGAGAAAATTCCTAGCACTAGGTATTGAATTCTAGTTCCAGACTGACTGTCTCCTGTTGTTTATAAAGCAACTTCATTCTTCACAATATGAAACATCCCTCACAGGAGATCCCCAGTGCTTGTATCAGCAAATAAGTCCTATGTGCCCCAAAAGGAAATAATAAATAGGATGGAATGAACAAAGGCAAAGGCCAAAAAAAAGGCAAAGACCCTTTATCGTTTTTCTACATGGTATTGAGAATTATCCCGTTGTTGTTGTTGCTGCTGCTGTTGTTGTTGTTGTTGTTTTTTCCACTGTGGAAAACAAGTGCAATTTTCTTTTTTTGTTCCTGGAAACATAGCAAAAGTATGTAGCTCTTATCTAGTGGGAACTTCTATCTGAGCATTAAGTTCAATCCTGGAATTGATTCACTTAGGTCATCCTGCATGCTCTGACCATCTCTAAGGCTGTGCTGTGGAAGCCTACTGTGCTCTAATCCTTTTATCCTTTTGTCTGGACTGCTGATAAGATTTATTTATGAAACAATACCACACCTTAATGGAAAGAACACTTGGCTTGGAGTCAGACAACTTAGAGTCCAGTTCAGTCTTGGGTCTGTGGTTTCATAACTATACAGATCTCGGGCGAGACACTTAACTTGCCTGAGCATGATGTGTCATCTGTAATATTAGCATAATAACACCTATTTTATAGAACTGGTTTGAAAAACTCTATGTGATATGTGATAGTCATTGGCATACAACAAGTGGACAACACTGGTTAATTTAATCTAGTCTCTCAGGCTGACACTCCCCCCGCCCCACCCGCCTTTTTCATCCTAAGGAGAAATGAATATTGTAAAATGATGTTCATAGATATTCAAGATACTTCTTTGATTTAATAATTCTTTTTGTCCATATTTTTTTTTCTTGTTTTTTAATTTAGAACTTTTCAAATTAATAAAAGAAAAAAGATTGAGGAATAGTTATAGACTGGAATGGAAGAGACAAGGGATAAATAACATGTATATACAATGTGGGATCCTGAAGAGGACCCTGGAACAGAAAAAGACATTAGTAGAAAATTTGTGAAATTTGAATCAAGTCTATAGTTAATATAATATACCAATGTTAATTTCTTATACTTGATAATTATACTATGGTTCTGATGTTAACATTAGAGGTTAGGGAAGATACATAAGAGAACTCTTTGAAATAATTTTGTAACTTTTCTGAAAGTTTAAAATCAGTTCAAAGTGAAAAGTTTTAAAAATATAAAATTTATGATTTATCATTTCCATTTCTCCTTCTCTTTCTGAAACAGATCTTTACAAGTCTGCAATGCTTCCTATTCAGTTCTTTGTGTAGGATTCTTACCTTCTCCACACACAATAGGTAGTGTGGCCTGTTGAGACTTCAGTTTTTAAAAAGGATGTAGTTTAGACACAAGCGCACTAATCACTATGTATCATTCCTTTTTCTAGTATTTTACCAACCTCTTTGTGTCTAGATAATAAATTCATTGTGGCTGCAGTTTCTCTAGCTAGTTGATATCTTTACTCTCTTCTTTTTGAGCTATGGGATCCACTGTTAAGAACCCCACCATTTCAGATTACTCGGTGGGTAGTGTGAAGCGGAACAGACCAAAGGTAAGACTGTCATTCCTACTCAAATGTTCTGTCTTGAATTTGTATCAATAGCAAATAAATGTGTGTCCTCTAATTTCTGGGCCCTGAGAATGTCCAGAGGATCTACACATGGCTCTGATAGCCAATTTAAATCCTTCTTTGTTTCCTTCTAAGGGAATTTGTAATCCCAGAAATGATTTAAAGAGTATTTTTAAATTGTATGGAAGGTGGCAGTAGCTCTCAAGATTTAGAGATATTGTCTCAAAGACCTAATTATAGTTTAACATATTAAACAAGAATTTATTTTTAATAAATTAAAATTTTCCTGTACTTCTTTTTAACTTTTCTGGTTAAACCATTCATTTTTTAGTAGGATGTTCTTTGACCTCCATGTATTTGGGGGCTTTCCAAAATTTTTTTCTTGTGGTTGATTTCAAGTTTCATAGCATTGTGATCTGAAGATATGCATGGTATGATCTTGATCTTTTTGTACTTGTTGAGGGCTGATTTGTGTCCCAATGTGTGATCTATTCTGGAATATGTTCCATGTGCACTGGAGAAGAATGCATAATCTGCTGCTTTAGGATGAAATGTTCTGAATATATCTGTTAAGTCCATCTGGTCCAGTGTGTCATTCAAAGCCATTGTTTCCTTATTGATTTTCTGCTTAGATGATCAGTCCATGTTGTAAGTAGGGTATCAAAGTCTCCTACTATTATGGTATTATTATCAATGGGTTTCTTTATGTTTGTGATTAATTGATTTATATATTTGGGGGCATAAATATTTACAATTGTTAGCTCTTCTTGATAGACTCCTTAATTATGATATAATGCCCTTCTTCATCTCTTGTTACAGTCTTTAAAAAAAAATTTATTTGAGAGGGAGAGAGAGAGAGAGAAAGAGAGAGAACAAGCAGGGGAGGGGCAGAGAGAGAGGGAGATACAGAATCTGAAGCAGGCTCCAGGCTCTGAGCTGTCAGTATAGAGCTGGATGCAGGGCTTGACCCACAAACTGTGAGATCATGAAATGAGCCGAAGTTGGTCATTCAACCAACTGAGCCACCCATAGTCTTTGTTTTAAAATCTAGTTTGTCTGATATAAGTGTGGCTACTCTAGCTTTCTTTTGACATCCATTAGCATGACAGATGGTTCTCCATTCCCTCACCTTTAATCTGCAAGTGTCTTTAGGTCTAAAATGAGTCTCTTATAAATGCAGCATATAGATGGATTTTTTAAGTCCATTCTGATACCCTATGTCTTTTGATTAGAGGATTTAGTCCATTTATATTCAGAGTGGTTATTGAAAGATTGAATTTAGTGCTATTGTGTTACCTGTAGAGTTGGTATTTCTGGTGATATTCTCTAGTCCTTGGCAGTCTTTGTTGCTTTGGTCTTTTTTTTCTCCACTCAGAGAGTCCTTCTTAAAATTTCTTGTAGGACTGGTTTAATGGCCATGAACTCCTTTAGTTTTTGTTTGTCTGGGAAAGTTTTTATATCTCCTTCTATTCTGAATGACAGGCTTGCTGGATAAAGAGTTCTTGGCTGCATATTTTTCCCATTCAGGACATTGAATATAAGGGGGGTTGGGGGACAGGCTACGTGGGTGATGGGAATTAAGGAGGGTACTCATTGTGATGAGCACTGGGTATTATATGTAAGTGATGAACCACTGGGTTCTACTCCTGAAACCAATACTACACTGTATGTTAACTAACTTGAATTTAAATAATAAAGTAATAAAAAATAAATTAAAAATTTTCTGGTTAAATAAAACAATACATACTTATTGCAGAAAAGTGGGAAACATGGAAAAACCCAAATGAAGAAATTAATCCATAATTTCAGTTGTAATTATTAATATTTTAATATATTCATATGTATGTACTACATATATTATAAACTTGAAAGCATAGTGCAGTTCTGACTTTCTAACCTACTTTCTAAAATAATTGTATATTTTGAATTATCCTGTGTCATTTTTTAAGGCAATTGTAACTGATGTCAAAATATTTGCAAATGGGAAATAGGAAACGAAAAGTAAATAGAGAATTAAACAGTTATTCTCCACTTACCTTTGACTTTTGAGAGTAATGACAATGGAAAAAGACTGGGATCAGAGATTCTCTTCTTCACTCCCTCTTTTTAATGAGCAAAGCCTAATTCCCTAATAGACCTTCTTTACTTTTTTTTTTTTCAGTGTGGGACTTGAACTCATGACCCTGAGGTCAAGACCTGAACTGAGATCAAAAGTTGGATGCTTAACCAACTGAGCCACCCAGGCACCCCCTCATTATAGACCTTTTTAAGATGCCCTTTTTATAGAACAGAAGAGTCATTGCAGTGTAGTATATTTTTCCTTGGTGGGATGGGAAAACACAAGGATGCAATAACCAAAGCTATGGGTGCCCAGCCTTATCTGAGTGGCCAATACACTACTTCCATTGTTCCCCAGCTGCCTCCTCTAACTCCATTTCTCCTCACAACTGGCTCTCTGGCCCTGCCCGAGATCTTATTATTTTTAACTTCATGTATATTTATATTACCCTACACCTTTAGAGTGTATTTATTAGTAGGAAGGTTGTGATTTTAACAGACATGTTTTTTTTATTAAAAAAATTTTTAAATCTGTATTTATTTTTGGGGGTGGGGGGTGGGGATGGACAAAATTGGTGAAGGGGAGTGGGAGATACAAGCTTCTAGTTATGAATGAATAAGTCACGGGGAGCAACGGTACAACATAGAGAATATAATCAGTGGCACTGTAATAATGTTATATGAGCTGCCATTTTTTTTTTAAAAATTAAGATTTATTTATTTTTGAGAGAGAGAATCAGAGCGTGAGTTGGGGAGGGGCAGAGAGAGACACACACATGTTATCTGAAACAGGCTTCAGGCTCTGAGCTGCCAGCACAGGGCCTGATGTAATAGTGTTATATGGTGACTGATGGTAGCTACACTTGTGGTGAGCTAACACAACTTACAGACTTATTGAATCATTATGTTGTACATCTGAAGTAACATTGTATATCAAAACCATACTTCAATAAAAAAAAGTAGTAGCAACAGTACTTTAATAACATTGTAGACATTTTTTCTGTTTCTTTAATTTTATTCCTATTTGAGATCCAATTATACGAAAGACCTTTTACATAATGTCAACATTGTATGGATATATAGAGATGAAAAAGGCAAGGGAGTGCTTTCAAGTAGTTAATTACATGAACAGGAGATATGGCAAATGAAACTGGTTCCATAGGTTTAAAAACACAGAGCAATAATTTTACAGTAATTTTATGCCTCTATAAATGCTACTATGTGATATTTCTTTTTTTTTAAATTTTTTAACGTTTGTTTATTTTTGAGAGAGAGACAGAGACAGAGCGCAAGTGGGGGAGGGACAGACAGACAGAGGGAGACACAGAATCCAAAGCAGGCTCCAGGCTCTGAGCTGTTAGCACAGAGCCTGACGTGGGGCTCTAACTCACTAACTGCGAGATCATGACCTGAGCTGAAGCTGGAGGCTTGACCGACTGAGCCACCCACATGCCCCTCTTTTTTTTTTTTTAAGTTTATTTATTTATTTTGAGAGAGACAGAGACAGTGCAAGTGCGAGAGGGACAGAGAGAGAGGGAGACAGAGAATCCCAAGCAGGCTCTGAACTGTCAGTACAGAGCCCACCATGAGACTTGAACCCATGAAACTGTGAGATCATGACCCAAGCTGAAACCAAGAGTCAGATGCTTAATCGACTGAGCCACCCAGGTGCCCCTCTTTTTAATAATACCATTTTCTTATAAATGGGTTTTTGAATTTTAAACCACTTACATTTCTAGAATTAACGCCACTTAACTGTAATCTCTTGTTCTGTAAAATATAACACTATATTCAATGTTCTAATTTTTTTTTTAGGATTTTTTCCAACTGTGTTCATAGGAGCTAGGTTCTTAACTTTTTTTTAATGTTTATTTATTTTGAGAGGCAGAGAGAGACAACTGTCTCTCTCTGTCTCTCTGAGAGACAGAGACAGCTCCACACTGTCAGCCCAGAGCCCAATGTGGGGCTCCATCTCACAAATTGTGACATCATGACCTGAGCCAAAATCAAGAGTTGGTCTTAATTGACTGAGCCACCCACTTGTCCTTTAATTCTTTTGTTTTGAGTATTCTTTTTAAAAAATTTACTTTTTTTAAAATTTACATCCAAGTTAGTTAGCATATAGTGCTATAATGATTTCAGGAGTAGATTCCAGTGATTCATCCCCTGTGTACCGTACCCAGTGCTCATCCCAACAAGTGTCCTCTCTAATGCCCCTTACCCATTTAGCCTATCCCCCCACCCACAACCTCTCCAGAAACCCTCAGTTTGTTTTCCATATTTAAGAGTCTCTTATGTTTTGTCCCCCTCCTTGTTTTTATATTATTTTTGCTTCCCTTCCCTTATGTTAATCTGGTTTGTATCTTAAATTCCTATGAATGAAGTCATATGATATTTGTCTTTCTCTGACTGGCTAATTTTGCTTAGCATAATATCTTCTTTATTTATTCATCCATTGATGACATTTGGGCTTTTTCCATACTTTGGCTATTGTCAATAGTGCTGCTATAAACATGGGGGTGCGTGTGCCCCTTTGAAACAACACACCTGTATCTCTTGTATAAATACCTAGTAGTGCAATTGCTGGGTCGTATGGTAGTTCTATTTTTAATTTTTTGAAGAATTCTGTTTTCTAGAGTGACTGCACCAGTTTGCATTCCCACAAGCAGTGCAAAAGAGATCCTTTTTCTCCACATCCTCACCAATATCTGTTGTTGCCTGAGTTGTTTATTTTAGCCATTCTGACTGGTGTAAGGTGGTATCTCATTGTGGTTTTAATTTGTATTTTCCTGATGATGAGTGATGTTGAGCATTTTTTTTTCTGTGTTGGTTGGCTGTCTTCTTTGGAGAAGTGTCTATTCATGTCTTTTCCCCATTTCTTCACTGGATTATTTGCTTTTTGGGTGTTGAGTTTGATAAGTTCTTTATAGACCTTGGATACTAACCCTTTATCTGATATGTTGTTTGCAAATATCTTCTCCCATTCTGTTGGTTGCCTTTTAGTTTTGCTGATTGTTTCCTTTTCTGTGCAGAAGCTTTTTATTTTGATGAGGTCCCAATAGTTAATTTTTGTAATTTTTCTTTTTAAAGAAAAAGAGAAAAAAACCCATATGTTACATATTGGTATACAGTTTCTACTGACCTCATAAAAATGAATTAAGGGAGTTTTCTGTTTTCTATCTGTGAATAGATTATGTAGAATTTAATGTATTTCTTCCTTAAAAGAGTTTAAAAATTCATTGAGAAGTCATTCTGGCTGGAGTATTTTCTAGGGAAGATTATATTAATGGATTCACTTTTATTTTTTTTATTTTTTTTATTTTTTTATGACATTTCTGTACTAGGGGTTTTATTTTTTTATTTTATTTTATTTTTTATGAAATTTATTGACAAATTGGTTTCCATACAACACCCAGTGCTCATCCCAAAAGGTGCCCTCCTCAATACCCATCACCCACCCTCCCCTCCCTCCCACCCCCCATCAACCCTCAGTTTGTTCTCAGTTTTTAACAGTCTCTTATGCTTTGGCTCTCTCCCACTCTAACCTCTTTTTTTTTTTTTTTTTTTCCTTCCCCTCCCCCATGGGTTCCTGTTAAGTTTCTCAGGATCCACATAAGAGTGAAACCATATGGTATCTGTCTTTCTCTGTATGGCTTATTTCACTTAGCATTACACTCTCCAGTTCCATCCACGTTGCTACAAGAGGCCATATTTCATTTTTTCTCATTGCCACGTAGTATTCCATTGTGTATATAAACCACAATTTCTTTATCCATTCATCAGTTGATGGACATTTAGGCTCTTTCCATAATTTGGCTATTGTTGAGAGTGCTGCTATGAACATTGGGGTACAAGTGCCCCTATGCATCAGTACTCCTGTATCCCTTGGATAAATTCCTAGCAGTGCTATTGCTGGGTCATAGGGTAGGTCTATTTTTAATTTTCTGAGGAACCTCCACACTGCTTTCCAGAGCGGCTGCACCAATTTGCATTCCCACCAACAGTGCAAGAGGGTTCCCGTTTCTCCACATCCTCTCCAGCATCTATAGTCTCCTGATTTGTTCATTTTGGCCACTCTGACTGGCGTGAGGTGATACCTGAGTGTGGTTTTGATTTGTATTTCCCTGATAAGGAGCGACGCTGAACATCTTTTCATGTGCCTGTTGGCCATCTGGATGTCTTCTTTAGAGAAGTGTCTATTCATGTTTTCTGCCCATTTCTTCACTGGGTTATTTGTTTTTCGGGTGTGGAGTTTGGTGAGCTCTTTATAGATTTTAGATACTAGCCCTTTGTCCGATATGTCATTTGCAAATATCTTTTCCCATTCCGTTGGTTGCCTTTTAGTTTTGTTGGTTGTTTCCTTTGCTGTGCAGAAGCTTTTTATCTTCATAAGGTCCCAGTAATTCACTTTTGCTTTTAATTCCCTTGCCTTTGGGGATGTGTCGAGTAAGAGATTGCTACGGCTGAGGTCAGAGAGGTCTTTTCCTGCTTTCTCCTCTAAGGTTTTGATGGTTTCCTGTCTCACATTTAGGTCCTTTATCCATTTTGAGTTTATTTTTGTAAATGGTGTGAGAAAGTGGTCTAGTTTCAACCTTCTGCATGTTGCTGTCCAGTTCTCCCAGCACCATTTGTTAAAGAGGCTGTCTTTTTTCCATTGGATGTTCTTTCCTGCTTTGTCAAAGATGAGTTGGCCATACGTTTGTGGGTCTAGTTCTGGGGTTTCTATTCTATTCCATTGGTCTGTGTGTCTGTTTTTGTGCCAATACCATGCTGTCTTGATGATGACAGCTTTGTAGTAGAGGCTAAGTCTGGGATTGTGATGCCTCCTGCTTTGGTCTTCTTCTTCAAAATTCCTTTGGCTATTCGGGGCCTTTTGTGGTTCCATATGAATTTTAGGATTGCTTGTTCTAATTTCGAGAAGAATGCTGGTGCAATTTTGATTGGGATTGCATTGAATGTGTAGATAGCTTTGGGTAGTATTGACATTTTGACAATATTTATTTTTCCAATCCATGAGCAGGGAATGTCTTTCCATTTCTTTAAGTCTTCTTCAATTACCTTCATAAGCTTTCTATAGTTTTCAGCATACAGATCCTTTACATCTTTGGTTAGATTTATTCCTAGGTATTTTATGCTTCTTGGTGCAATTGTGAATGGGATCATTTTCTTTATTTGTCTTTCTGTTGCTTCATTGTTAGTGTATAAGAATGCAACTGATTTCTGGACATTGATTTTGTATCCTGCAACTTTGCTGAATTCATGTATCAGTTCTAGCAGACTTTTGGTGGAGTCTATCGGATTTTCCATGTATAATATCATGTCATCTGCAAAAAGCGAAAGCTTGACTTCATCTTTGCCAATTTTGATGCCTTTGATTTCCTTTTGTTGTCTGATTGCTGATGCTAGAACTTCCAGCACTATGTTAAACAACAGCGGTGAGAGTGGGCATCCCTGTCGTGTTCCTGATCTCAGGGAAAAAGCTCTCAGTTTTTCCCCGTTGAGGATGATGTTAGCTGTGGGCTTTTCATAAATGGCTTTTATGATCTTTAAGTATGTTCCTTCTATCCCGACTTTCTCAAGGGTTTTTATTAAGAAAGGGTGCTGGATTTTGTCAAAGGCCTTTTCTGCATCGATTGACAGGATCATATGGTTCTTCTCTTTTTTTTTTGTTAATGTGATGTATCACGTTGATTGATTTGCGAATGTTGAACCAGCCCTGCATCCCAGGAATGAATCCCACTTGATCATGGTGAATAATTCTTTTTATATGCTGTTGAGTTCGATTTGCTAGTATCTTATTGAGAATTTTTGCATCCATATTCATCAGGGATATTGGCCTGTAGTTCTCTTTTTTTACTGGGTCTCTGTCTGGTTTAGGAATCAAAGTAATACTGGCTTCATAGAATGAGTCTGGAAGTTTTCCTTCCCTTTCTATTTCTTGGAATAGCTTGAGAAGGATAGGTATTATCTCTGCTTTAAACTTCTGGTAGAACTCCCCTGGGAAGCCATCTGGTCTTGGACTCTTATTTGTTGGGAGATTTTTGATAACCGATTCAATTTCTTCACTGGTTATGGGTCTGTTCAAGCTTTCTATTTCCTCTTGATTGAGTTTTGGAAGAGTGTGGGTGTTCAGGAATGTGTCCATTTCTTCCAGGTTGTCCAATTTGTTGGCATATAATTTTTCATAGTATTCCCTGATAATTGTTTGTATCTCTGAGGGATTGGTTGTAATAATTCCATTTTCATTCATGATTTTATCTCTTTGGGTCATCTCCCTTTTCTTTTTGAGAAGCCTGGCTAGAGGTTTGTCAATTTTGTTTATTTTTTCAAAAAACCAACTCTTGGTTTCGTTGATCTGCTCTACAGTTTTTTTAGATTCTATATTGTTTATTTCTGCTCTGATCTTTATTATTTCTCTTCTTCTGCTGGGTTTAGGCTGCCTTTGCTGTTCTGCTTCTATTTCCTTTAGGTGTGCTGTTAGATTTTGTATTTGGGATTTTTCTTGTTTCTTGAGATAGGCCTGGATTGCAATGTATTTTCCTCTCAGGACTGCCTTCGCTGCGTCCCAAAGCGTTTGGATTGTTGTATTTTCATTTTCGTTTGTTTCCATATATTTTTTGATTTCTTCTCTAATTGCCTGGTTGACCCACTCATTCGTTAGTAGGGTGTTCTTTAACCTCCACGCTTTTGGAGGTTTTCCAGACTTTTTCCTGTGGTTGATTTCAAGCTTCATAGCATTGTGGTCTGAAAGTATGCATGGTATAATTTCAATTCTTGTAAACTTATGAAGGGCTGTTTTGTGACCCAGTATATGATCTATCTTGGAGAATGTTCCATGTGCACTCGAGAAGAAAGTATATTCTGTTGCTTTGGGATGCAGAGTTCTAAATATATCTGTCAAGTCCATCTGATCCAATGTCTCATTCAGGGCCCTTGTTTCTTTATTGACTGTGTGTCTAGATGATCTATCCATTTCTGTAAGTGGGGTGTTAAAGTCCCCTGCAATTACCACATTCTTATCAATAAGGTTGCTTCTGTTTATGAGTAATTGTTTTATATACTTGGGGGCTCCGGTATTCGGCGCATAGACATTTATAATTGTTAGCTCTTCCTGATGGATAGACCCTGTAACTATTATATAATGTCCTTCTTCATCTCTTGTTACAGCCTTTAACTTAAAGTCTAGTTTGTCTGATATAAGTATGGCTACTGCAGCTTTCTTTTGGCTTCCAGTAGCATGATAAATAGTTCTCCATCCCCTCACTCTGAATCTAAAGGTGTCCTCAGGTCTAAAATGAGTCTCTTGTAGACAGCAAATAGATGGGTCTTGTTTTTTTATCCATTCTGATACCCTATGTCTTTTGGTTGGCGCATTTAATCCGTTTACATTCAGTGTTATTATAGAAAGATACGGGTTTAGAGTCATTGTGATGTCTGTATGTTTTATGCTTGTAGTGATGTCTCTGGTACTTTGTCTCACAGGGTCCCCCTTAGGATCTCTTGTAGGGCTGGTTTAGTGGTGACAAATTCCTTCAGTTTTTGTTTGTTTGGGAAGACCTTTATCTCTCCTTCTATTCTAAATGACAGACTTGCTGGATAAAGGATTCTCGGCTGCATATTTTTGCTGTCTAGCACCCTGAAAATCTCGTGCCAATTCTTTCTGGCCTGCCAAGTTTCAAAAGAGAGATCCATCACGAGTCTTATAGGTCTCCCTTTATATGTGAGGGCACGTTTACCCCTTGCTGCTTTCAGAATTTTCTCTTTATCCTTGTATTTTGCCGGTTTCACTATGATATGTCGTGCAGAAGATCGATTCAAGTTACGTCTGAAGGGAATTCTCTGTGCCTCTTGGATTTCAATGCCTTTTTCCTTCCCCAGTTCAGGGAAGTTCTCAGCTATTATTTCTTCAAGTACCCCTTCAGCACCTTTCCCTCTCTCTTCCTCCTCTGGAATACCAATTATGCATATATTATTTCTTTTTAGTGTATCACTTAGTTCTCTAATTTTCCCCTCATACTCCTGGATTTTTTTATCTCTCTTTTTCTCAGCTTCCTCTTTTTCCATAACTTTATCTTCTAGTTCACCTATTCTCTCCTCTGCCTCTTCCATCCGAGCTGTGGTGGTTTGCATTTTGTTTTGCATTTCCTTTAAAACGTTTTTCAGCTCCTCGTGACTGTTCCTTAGTCCCTTGATCTCTGTAGCAAGAGATTCTCTGCTGTCCTGTATACTGTTTTCCAGCCCAGCGATTAATTTTATGACTATTATTCTAAATTCACTTTCTGTTATATTATTTAAATCCTTTTTGATCAGCTCATTAGCTGTTGTTATTTCCTGGAGATTCTTCTGAGGGGAATTCTTCTGCTTGGTCATTTTGGATAGTCCCTGGTGTGGTGAGGACCTGCAGGGCACTTCCTCTGTGCTGTGGTGTATAACTGGAGTTGGTGGGCGCGGCCGCAGTCAGTCCTGATGTCTGCCCCCAGCCCACCGCTGGGGCCACAGTCAGACTGGTGTGTGCCTTCTCTTCCCCTCTCCTAGGGGCGGGATTCACTGTGGGGTGGGGTGGCCCGTCTGGGCTACTTGCACACTGCCAGGCTTGTGATGCTGGGGATCTGGCGTATTAGCTGGGGTGGGAAGGCAAGGTGCACGGCGGGAGGGGGGGCAGGCTTAGCTCGCTTCTCCTTAGGTGATCCACTTCAGGAGGGGCCCTGTGGCAGCCAGAGGGAGTCAGATCCGCTGCCGGAGGTTTGGCTCCGCAGAAGCACAGAGTTGGGTGTTTGCGCGGAGGGAGCAATTTCCCTGGCCGGAACCGGTTCCCTTTGGGATTTTGGCTGGTGGATGGGCGGGGGAGATGGCGCTGGCGAGCGCCTTTGTTCCCCGCCAACCTGAGCTCTGTCGTCCGGGGGCTCCGCAGCTCACCCTCCCTTTGTCCTCCAGCCTTCCCGCTTTCGGAGCAGAGCTGTTAACTTATGACCTCCCAGACGCTAAGTCGCGCTTGCTGTCGGAACACAGTCCGTCAGGCCCCTCCGCTTTTGCAAGCCGGACTCGGGGGCTCTGCTTGGCCGGCGAGCCGCCCCTCCACCCCTGCTCCCTCCCGCCAGTCCGTGGAGCGCGCACCGCCTCGCCGCCCTTCCTATCCTCTTCCGTGGGCCTCTCGTCTGCACTTGGGTCCGGTGACTCCGTTCTGCTAATCCTCTGGCGGTTTTCTGGGTTATTTAGGCAGGTGTAGGTGGAATCTAAGTGATCAGCAGGACGCGCGGTGAGCCCAGCGTCCTCCTACGCCGCCATCTTCCTGCGCCTCATGGATTCACTTTTAAAATAGATATAGGGATTTCTGGTAGCAGACAAGATGGAATAGATACTTCTCTCTATTTTATTAAATATAGTGAAAACTCTGGACATTATGTGTAAAGAAAACATAAGAAGACTCTGAAAGGTGGAGAGAAAGAGACCAGCTAGGGACTTTGGGATCTAAGGAAACAAAAAGCAGTGAGTTTCCTGGGTTTTATTTTTGCTTTCTGTATATCCCAGACTGAGTGCTAGATAAGCCTACAACTTGGAAACACCAATGGGAACAACAGAAAAGCACAAGAAAATCTTACTCTAGTGGAACAGAAAGGGGTGGCTTAGCAAGACAAAACACATAACCGCGATAATTGCCTATTCCAGCCAAACACGAGAGAAAAATACTACAGCCCTAATTCCCTACTTCAGCACATATCAAGTGGGGAGCCTAGATTTTAACCTTCTTCCATCTGCTCTTTCCCTCCACATAGACTTTCAGAGGAGGATTAGTGGAAAGTCAAGGCTTTTAACACAGCCCTGTAGTAACAAATCTTTCTATCCCCACTGTGTCATAAAGTCCGTGTGAGGAGACTAAACTTTTGCTGAATCTGGCAAGAACGAGGTGATGATTTCCTTCTGTAAAGGGCGTGGTTTTAGAGGAGTCCTGTTAAAACAAAAGGTCTGAGTAAGATCCAGACTCTCATAGTACCTAAAATATCCAGGATACAAATGAATATCACTCCTCATACAAAGAATCAGGTATCTCAATTTGATATAGGACAATCTCCAGATACAACAAAAAATGAACAGACATTGAAATTATTTGACAAGGAATTTAAAGCAGCCATTATAAAATATCTCAGTGAGCAATTATACACATACACTGAGAACAAATGAAAATATAGAAGACCTAAGCAGAGAACCAAAGTCTCAGGAAAGATGTAGAAAACAACAACAGCAACAACTGGAAATTTTAGAACTGAAAGAAAAGCATAATGGAAATAAGAAATTCAGTGAATGGTCTTCACAGCAAAATGGAGGGGGCAACATGTAGATTTGACTTTTGTAGTGGGATGTAGAGAGAGGTAATCATCATTAGGGGAGTTAACCCCAGATATTAAGACCCTAGGCATTGCTTGCTATTCTTGTAATGGGATGTAGTACCTGGCAGGGGACTAAAATAATTTATGGGATTTGAGGAAGAAGCAGACATAGTTCCTGGAATGAGGAGGCCTCAGTTAGTAAACGCTGAATTAAATGAAATGAAAAAGTGGGAAGTTGAGATGATAGACCATATCTTGGAAATGTTGAAGAGCAGTACTAGATTATGAAACCCTGTAAGTTCATGTTAGTTTCTTCTTACCATATTTGTCCTGGAAAGGGAAGAGGGTTGTAGCTGTAGGTGATATTTATGCAGTGGCTGGGTACATCTGAGACAACAGATATATAATCCTGTATTGACTAGAATGTTTAGAGAAATACACTAAATATTCTCTTTTTGAGAATATTGAAAGTTTAAAAAATAGTACAGTCTTGGGGCATCTGGGTGGCTCATTTTGTTGTGTCCGACTCTTGATTTTGGCTCGGGTCATAGGCTCATGGTTTGTGGGTTCAAGCCCCATGGTGGGCTCTGTGCTGACTGTGCAGAGCCTGCTTGGGATTCTCTTTCCTCTCTCTGCCACTACACCCCTTCCTGCATGTGCTCTCTCTCTCAAAATAAGTAAATAAAAAGTTAAAAAAAATAAAAATAGTACTGTCTCACAGTATTATTGTGAGTAGTACTGCCCAGGCACCTGGATTCTGTACTCCCTCCAATGCCTGGGAATGGTGCTAGGTGGTGCAACCTGGGTTTAGACTGGATTTCAAGCGAAACCTGGCACAAGAAGTTAGGGTTGCCAGGTTAGCATATGAAAATAGATAATGCCCAGTTAAATTTGAATTATTTCTGAATGCTTTTGCACATGTATACTGGGATAAAATAAAAATATTGCATAGGAAATACGTGTACTAAAAATTATTTGTTGCTTATCTGAAGTAAATTATAAGTATCTATTCTACGTACCTCTTTAATTGTATTTTTCTTCCTTTAACATTTCTTTGTTTTGTATAATTTCCTTATAAAACTCCTTGCATTTGCAGTCTATCTTGCATTTGTATTGTAACATAGCTTTTATCTTGCTCACATCAAAACTGTTTAATTCTTTTGTCCACTGAGCATTAATGAGAAAACATGCTCAACATTTGCATTATGAGCCAGTATACTGAAAAAGTACTTGTATAAAGTTAAGAACTTTGGGAATTGCTCTTCAAATTTGTATTGTTGCAGTATATAATACCGTCTTTCATGGTGTAAATTGTTTTCCCATTGCTCAGGATTATGTTGCATATTTCACTCAGTGACTTTTAAAAAATATTGTCCACTGACAAAAACGAGTGTTGTCAAATTTTGTTCCCTTTATAAGACTTCTCACAATGGTTTCCCTTATTTTCATGCTGGAAGAGTATTTCATACCATTCATATAAAATGATTGAATTCTTCAAATGTTGGTACTGATTTCAAAAGATAGGCATAGCAAATGTCATAATAATCTCAAGTTGGAATTTCTTTTCCTGTTCATAAGTAAAGTGTGGTTTGCTCACCTCAAGGGAATTGTTGATCTGTTCTGCTGCATGTTGTCTCATATGTGTGGGCATGACTGAACAATAGATTGGTTAAGTTTGGCGTATTGTGTCTTGGCCATTTTACCTGGGTAGCAGTTCTAAATTTGCTCTTCCCAGAAGGTGTAAGGTCAGAAGAATTATTTGTTTTGTGAGTTACATTTAATTTTAATTGTATTAGGAACTTTGTTTTAATTGCTTCTAGGGTACTTCATCCCAAAAGTACTAGAAAGTTTCTAAATTCTAACCAATCCACATTGTGAACTTTAAATTACTTTTGGGACTAGAAAGATCCTCAAAGCAGCAAAGACCGTAAGCTGCTTTGGTGCTCCATTGGCTGTTCCTTTAAAGAGGTCCAACTTTCATTTTTACTGGAAGTCAGTTCTGTTTTTCCACTGGTTAATCATTTTGTTTGTTTGCTTTTGTTTTGTTTTTGTTTTTACTGTAGCAATGGCAACTACTTGGTATAAATGAAAACTGAGAAACAGATATTCTTTTAGTTATATTATTGAACTTATTGAGATGGAATTTATGAGACTAGCAATCTCAAGTCCTACAAAAAAGTAGGACTTCTGTTTCTGTCATTTTGATATAAAAATATTCTATATTCTAGTGAAGTGGGGATATAAGTAATTATAACATATTACCGTGCTTAAGAATATTTTGAGTGACCTATCCCTCTTTATTATGGGCATTCTGAATATGCAGTGAGAGTAAGATTGGCAGAGAAGCTGTTAGAACAGAAGCTGATTTCTGTGCAGGGAAAAGATAATATGTATTTTCTCATGCCTGCAAGTAAAAGAGTAAATCCCTCATAACTTAAATTTCTTAGGTTATACCTTTATTATGGTTTGTAGATTGAGACATGTGCACTAGAGTTTTTCTGAGATCAACCTGTAATTCATTATATGTATTAGGCAGGACAATAGAGTTACCTAGACACCCCAATTTGTGCTGAAAAAGACGAAAAAGAGTAATTTAATCCAAAAGTTTGTTTTTTGACCATTAGTAATGCCTATAGTTAATATTCTTAGGGTATTACAGGTATACATTTCTCCCCAGATTAGAATTAACCAAAAGTTCTTTTTCTGAAGAATATATCTTTTTCATCTTGTTTTCTAGCCACAAAATTCTGAGGTTAAAGTACCATTGCAGCAGGACTTACATACAGTATTTTGTTTTAATAAGTGAAGAACAGTGATTTTTGTTGAGGGTAACATATTGTGTTCTGGATTGTTTGGTAAAAATGTTATGGTGACATTGCATTCAAATTTCAAATTTATAATGTAAGTTAGATACATATTTATAAACCAGTTGTATGTGTTCTGAATCTCTTTTCTAACAAGGTCTTTTTTTGTTGTTTTGAGCCAAAGCCTCCTTCATGATATCTAAAAGTCTATAACTGAGCTTAGAGGATCATAACATATTCTTATGCTATCTTTCTATCCAGTCATAAGTCTGTATTGCCCATAAGGGAAGCCGCTTAAGGATGCAAAGACCTCTTGCAAACACTGCTGTAACAGATCCACATGTATTCTGGCTGCTACAGAATTCATTTTGGTGAAAGAAAATATTAGCATGGAAAAGACCAATCAGTCTTCTGTGACAGAATTTGTCCTACTGGGGCTTTCTGGCTATCCAGAGCTTGAGGCCATTTACTTTGTGATGGTGCTGTGTATGTACCTGGTTATCCTGCTGGGAAATGGAATCATCATCATTGTAAGTGTCTGTGACTCCCACTTGCACACCCCCATGTACTTTTTCCTCAGTAACTTATCATTCTTGGACATTTGCTATACCAGTTCTTCTATTCCCCTATTTCTCAGCAGCTTCTTAACTTCACAGAAAACCATTTCCTTCTCTGGGTGTGGAGTGCAAATGTTTCTCTCCTTTGCTATGGGAGCCACAGAGTGTGTCCTTCTGAGCATGATGGCATTTGACCGCTATGCGGCCATCTGTAACCCTCTGAGATACTCCGTTATTATGAGCAAGACTTCATACATGTCCATGGCTGCTGGGTCCTGGATTGCAGGGGGTGTCAATTCTGTGTTGCAAACCTCTCTTGCAATGCGGCTTCCTTTCTGTGGGGATAATGTCATTAATCATTTTACTTGTGAAATCTTGGCTGTCTTAAAATTGTCTTGTGCTGATATCTCCATAAATGTTATTAGCATGGTTATTGCTAATGTTATTTTTTTTGTGGTCCCAGTACTTTTCATTTTTGTTTCCTATGTTTTCATTCTCTCCACTATCCTGAAGATTCCTTCTGCAGAGGGGAAGCGCAAAGCCTTCTCCACCTGCTCCGCCCACCTAACTGTGGTGATTATATTCTATGGAACCATCCTCTTCATGTATGCAAAACCCAAGGCTAAAGACTTCTCTGGTACAGACAAAGTACAAGTCACAGACAAAATCATCTCTCTCTTCTATGGAGTTGTGACACCTATGCTCAATCCCCTCATCTATAGTTTGAGGAACAAAGATGTGAAGGAAGCTGTGAAGAATATGCTGTGTCAGAAATGCTCCTCAGAGGGAATGTCAATGCTTTAAACAAATTCCTTTACTCTGAATGCAGAACTGGATCTCACCTGTAGGTTCCAAACTAAATATAAGGATTGGTGGTACCATTAACTCCTGAAATTCTAATTTTTCTGTTCCTGATATTTAAATGTGAGAGAAATGTAGGGCCTACCTTTTCCCTTCATGACTAGATTAAAGAAGAAAGGGACAGCAATTTATGGGTAAAAGGATTCTCATCCAAACCATCCACCTTCTCATGGATAACATAATTTAGTTTAACTCTGGAATAATGGGTTCTGTAATCTTATGTGAAAGGAAATGCCATTTTGTTGTCTTAACCTCTTACCTTCTATGTGCATTGGTTTTGTAGTCTCCTATCTTTCTTAGGAAGATAAACTAGAACTCAATGTAAATAATTACTAATGGGGTGGCCTTCAATCATATAAAGGAAAAGAGTGAGCTTTTTAGGGTATTAGGTACCTAGCCTGTGTATATGCCATAGAGAGACAAGAGTAGAAAAATGAAGCTGTTTTTCCTAGGTCTGATTTCCTTTTGGCTGCAAACTGGCAGACACACTTCTGTGAAGAAGTGTCTGAGGGAATGTGTGTCACTATGCAGGCACCCCAGCTGATTGAGGGCTTATCATATGTTTCAATAGATGAGTAGTGGCATCTGAGTGAAAACCATTGTTACTGTTAATGACTCAAAAATTAGCTTCTAAAGAACTTGTTCATATAATTCTCTGAGAACATGGTAATAGTGGGTTTAAAGTATCACAAATTAGGTATCTTTTCAGTTAGATGAATTGCCTGTAGAATAAGAGCTTTCTATTCATTCATTCAGTCAGTCATTTGTTCCTGCATTAAATTATTCAAGTAATCAGTATTTACTGAATATTTTGTCTCAGACATTATGCTAACTATTGGTGATATCAAAAAAACAAACACATGGAGACAAAATCCCAAACATGATCAAGGAGTGCATAGTCCTGTGGTATACAGACTGACACTTAAATTAAGAACAAAAATATTAAAGACTATTCACAGCTTTCCCCTTCCCCTACCTTCTAAGCTGGATCCTTTGTTTGCATTCATAGTATGTTGGATTTTTAAGGGGCTGAACAGAGTGATGGTGAATTGGAATAGTTTAAATGGGATAAAGTCATCTTCATATAAAAGGGTTTGGACCATCTCTAGGAAAGACATAAAAGAGGACAGTGAGAAAGGGGATAATGCAATGAGGAAGAAAGAGGTGCATGTTAGATATTTGGAACATAGATATGGGAGATATTTAAATAGAAACCAGAAAAATAGAATCAGAGAAAATAAAGAAAATGGCTAAATAGGAAGCTTTGGTGCTGGTGTTCTGTGATCCTTCCTCTATGTCTCTGTCTTGAAAATCTTAGTAAAGATATGCAGTATCTTTTAAGACATTTAGTGATAGATTCCATTTATAGTCTCACCATGCTGAGACTGGCTGTTAAGATTGGTGACCTTAAGTGGTCACAGACTTAAGTGAGTCACAATTATAATTCAGTGTGTTAAGTGTTATTAAAGGGGGATAGGTAAAATTCCCCTAGAAGACAGTCCTAGGAAGGGGTTTTCTGCTTGGCTGAGCTAGGAAAAACAATTCTCCTAGTAGTCTTATACAGAAGAATTTTTCAGACAGAGAAAACAGCATATGGCAAGATATGGACCACCATTAATAAGAGTTTCGATTAGTTGGAACTTGGGTTAGTGACAGAGGTTGGTTAGTGACAGAGAAGAAGATTGGAAAGGCAGCTTGGAGCCAAATTGTGGGGGCTTCAGATACTAAGATAGAAAGTCAATATTTCTGTACGTTTGTTCTGTAGGTTTGCATTTCTGTTCTCTGGAGCCCAGGAGAGTACATCATGGCTCCACACAGATGAGTACATTTCAAGAAGTCAGGTATTTTTCCATAGTGAAAAATCTTCCCAGCCCTGAAGTCTGAGAGAAAAATGCCTCTAATTATGTACCATTGTCTGTTTTGCTGTACGTTGTTTTTTTTTTTTTTAATTTTTTTTTCAACGTTTATTTATTTTTGGGACAGAGAGAGACAGAGCATGAACGGGGAGGGGCAGAGAGAGAGGGAGACACAGAATCGGAAACAGGCTCCAGGTTCTGAGCCATCAGCCCAGAGCCCGACGCGGGGCTCAAACTCACGGACCGCGAGATCGTGACCTGGCTGAAGTCGGACGCTTAACCGACTGTGCCACCCAGGCGCCCCAAGCTGTACGTTGTTTGAGGGTGGTATTGTTTAAACACTTCACGGGGTGCACAGAGCCAATTTTATTCCTCAATGCAAGCTTCTTCCTTTTTTTCTTTACTTATGTTTCTGTTCCTTTCTTCTAAACTTGGGTTTAAACTTCACCAGCTACTTAATGTGTGTTTTTATGTAATTGACAAATCCCTATGCTCTTCTCCTCTCAACTGTTTTGTACTCAGAACTGTATTGTTCTCTATATATTTATTTGTGCTTGCCAATATTTCATATATGACAATGTAAAGGACACTGCAAAGAGAAACGGAGTTAAATAGTGTATGGCCTTGGACAATCTCTGAATCCATTTATTCTCTGGAACCTTAGTTTCATAACTAGTAAAATCCAATTTGAATGGGTCACTTGGTCAGTATGAGGTAGCTATCCAATGAACTCCTTTGTGTGAAAATCCTTTATGTTGGAAATTTTAAAGTACTAGAAAATTAGAGATATCATTAAATTATGATTTTATCCATTGGTTTCTCAATAGCAGGGACTAGATCCTTTATTTCTTCTATATCTTACTATAGCCTAGTAATATACCATGGTTTCTGTAAGTTCTTTTAGGTCTGTTACAGGATCCCAACAAATAGAATATTTATTGTTTAGCTGATTGATTTATTGAAAATTGGCTGATTGAACTTAATACAGAACATATCAGGGAAGGGATGCACTTGTCATGCTAACGTGAATGAAAAGATAAAATAATTGAAAATAAAATCACAGACACAGATGCTTCTGTTGAGAAAGTGAAAAATTTGCTCCTACTGAATAAAAGAAGTGAATCTGTACATTCTGTCAGATATAATTTGATTCTATTTGCTATTGGAACAGTTTATGATACTTTTCAGGAGAAAAACACTCAAAAGTGACATTCAAGACATATTTTTTCATTCAAAGACCCAAACCCCTAGAGTGTGCAAAATCCATGCATTTTACTAAGGAATGGTAAGACAAATAGGCTTTGCATCTTGCTTTTGAGTAGTGTTCCATTCAGTGGCAGAAATGGGGTAAAATGAAATAAAACAAGTATATATTGTGATAAAATTTATGATAATACTAAGAACAGTAAAGTCACAGCAAAACATCTTCCAGGAATAAATAATAAACATTTTACCTGGTTCTGAAGGATAAGTAATCTTTTTCCAAATGGAAAGTGGGGAATGGACATTCTAGGTGAAGCACACAACAGAACAACATTTTCAAAGGAAGACGTGGGCTTACTCCATGAATTTGTTGAAAGGAAAGAGAACAAGATTTAGGTGCTGTATTTAATAAGATGTCAGTAGGGATGCATTTTAACTATGATTAAATAACTAGAAGGACTAATAAGATGGACCCAATATAAAGATTACATAAATTCAGAATTGAGGCTTCTTTTTGTTTCCACATAGTTAAATCCCTTAAAGTCCTGCTAGGCTCCAACACTTGTTCTTAGAAGAGGGCCACACTGCTGTGGCTTTCCTGTAATTTTCTTTGGAAAAATCTTCCCAGGAGGGTAAGTCCAATGGCTTCTGCCCAGTTCTACTCATAGCCATTCTCCTTCTGTTTTAACAGTGTTAAGCTGAGGCAATGGTTATGGACCAATAGAGCATAATTAGCCCCTTTGTCATACAAAAGAACATATCTAATATATTAATAAATGACATAAATTGTTTTAACAGATCCACACAAATCACTGGCCTTATTAGAGAACAAAATGTAGTAGCTTCAAATGAAGACAAATTTCTGGATTGTCAATTTTCTTCTAATTAATCTGCAGTATCCTGCCTCACAAGATGCCATATGTATGGAATGGAAATGCATCATTTATCCACAAACTGGGATTTATAAAAAAAGCTAGATATCAGCTCTTGGGATTTGGACTTCTTAGTGGAACACATGGTAAAGAAAGCCTCCTTAGTCTTCTGTAACATAGGCCTCAGTGGTATCAAGGGTCAAGGGCCTAGAGCCAGAAGGAATAATTACGGGCCTTTCAGTGGTAAAATATACCAGTAACACCAAAGGAATGTGTTATTTTAAATTGTATTGATGACATAATCTATAGTGATCATATAATCTGATTTGCATGCAATAGTCCAAGTTATGTCTGTTGTCCCAATATACTTGTTAATAGCACCCTGTTTCAGCTTCAAAAGTTTGCTGGTTTGTATGATAAGTGATATTGTGGCCCTTGTCACAGGGTAGAGTTGCTCAGAAAAACTGTTGCTTAATTTCTACCAGACTGGGAAATTGGTGGGTTCTAAGGGTTTCTTTCTTAGTGAGGTACCAGTGCAATATTTGTACTTTCTTAGACATGCGTTGTTGTGGCTAAGACCTTTTCATTGCTTCATTCTCCGAAAGGTTACCCTTTCAACAAAACAAATGGAACATAAATATAATATAATAAAGAGGTTTGTGAGGAAGTTAAGCCCTTTCAGCCCAAAATTTATTATCATCTATCAATTTCTATAGAAAAATCTGCTGGGGTTATGCCTGGGATTGTGTTAATTCTAAAGACAAATTTAAGGAGAATTACCTTAACAATACTAAGTAGATTCATCAACATTGTGTATCTATTCATTTATTTTGGTCTTCTTTAATTTCTCCTAGAAAGTTTTGAACTTTTGGTGTGGAAGTCTTATTTCTAGATAAATTCAGTTTATTCTTTAATGTTTTTGATGGTATTTTAAGTGGACTTAAAAAAAAACAAACTTCCTTCCCAGTATTGCTCTATTTGTGGTTCCATATAAATTTTAGGTTTTTTTCCTATTTCAATGAACAATAACCTTTGGAATTTTTTTTTTAATTTTTTTTCAACGTTTTTTATTTATTTTTGGGACAGAGAGAGACAGAGCATGAACGGGGGAGGGGCAGAGAGAGAGGGAGACACAGAATCAGAAACAGGCTCCAGGCTCTGAGCCATCAGCCCAGAGCCCGACGCGGGGCTCGAACTCACGGACCGCGAGATCGTGACCTGGCTGATGTCGGACGCTTAACCAACTGCGCCACCCAGGCGCCCCGAACCTTTGGAATTTTGATAGGGATTGCATTGAATCTATAGATTTGGGTAGTATGGACATTTTAACATTATTACTTCTTCAAATCCATGAGCCCAGAATATTTTTCCATTTATTTGTGTCTTTAATTTTTTTTATCAATGTCTTATAGTTTTCAGTGTACTAGTCTTTCACTTCCTTGGTCAAATTTATTCCTAGATATTTCATTATTTTTGGTGCAACTGTAAATGGGATTGTTTTTTTAATTTCTCTTTCTGCTAGTTCACTACTATAGAAATACAGCTGGTTTTTGCATATGGATTTTGTGTCCTGCAAATGTTACTGAATCATTAAATAGTTCTAAGCTTTAGGGTTTTCTATATATGATATCATGTCATCTCTAAATAGAAACTGTTTATTTCTCCTTTTTAATTTAGAAACATTTTATTTCTTTTTCTTGCCTAATTATTCTGACTATGACTTCTAGTACTATGTTAAATAAAAGTGGGGTTATTGGGCATCCTTGTCTTGCTCCTGATCTTAGAGGAAAAGCTCAGCTTTTCATTGTTGTATGATATTGGCTGTGGTCTTCTCATATATGGACTTTATTATTTTGAAGTATGTTCCCTTTATACTCAGTTTGTTGAGAGTTTTTATCAGGAATGGATGTTAAATTCGTCAGTTTTTTAATGGATCTGTTGAAATGATCACGTGAATTTATCCTTCATTCTGTCAATGTGATGTATATATTGATTGATTTGCAGATGTTGAACCATGCTTGCATCACTGGAATAAATCCTACTTGATCATGGTATATTACTCTTTTAATGTATGGTTGAATTCAGTTTGCTAATATTTTGTAAAAGATGTTGCCTGTTTGATATTTCATTGATTTATTGTTTCCTTTCCTTCTTTCTTGTATACCAGTCGCATGTGGGTTAGACTTTGATTTTGTCTGCAGGTACTCTATTCTTTATCACTTTTATTCTGTTGTTGAACCAATTCAGTGGATTTTAAAATTTCAGCTATTATACTTTTCAATTCTAGAATTTCCATTTGGTTCTTTTTACAATTTTTATTTCTTCACTGAAATTTGGTATCTTTTCTTTGCTTGTGAGCATATTCTCTTTTATTTCATTTAAGTAGTTATAAGGAGTTGCTTTATCACCCTTTCTGCTAATTCCAACCTTTAGGCTATCTCAGGCTTGGTTTCCATTGACTGCCTTTTTATCTTGAGAGTAGGTCACATTTTCCTGATTCTTTGTATGTTAAGTAATTCTGGATTGTATCATGGACATTGTAAATGTGATATTTCGAGACTCTGAATTCCATTAAATTCCTCTGAACAGTTTTGATATTTTGGTTTTAAGATAAACCTGGTTTGACTCAAACTAACTCAATCTTTTTGTTGGTAGTTTACATCCTAGTTTAAGATTTTTGTTTTTTCATCTTTAGCTAGGTTGTGCATACATGGCACATTGGTCAGAGAACTGACCAAGATTTTTACACAGAATTTGATGTCTTTTCTTCTGTATTTCCCCTTTCTGAAATCCGCCCCCCCCAACTTTACACTGGCTGTATTTCCCCTGAACTCTGAGGTTTGTCCAGAAGGACTGCCAGTTTATTATCAGTTTTTACTACTTCATGCAGTGTTTATTTGAGCCTATAGGCATAAAAATGTGAAACCTACACCAAAACATTACTTTTCCAAAGTAATTTTAAAAACAATTTTCTACAAAATTTATCATCTCTAAGATGCTTGAGTCTGGTACAAGCTTATTCAGCTGTAGTGGAAGTAGCAGAAATCAGAAGTTCCCTCTTCACATTTTATGACTAGAATGCTTGCACCTCTTGTTTTCTCTGTGATGGATCCCTTCTTCATTCATTAACTGATCATAATTATGTTGTTTCTTAATATACCTCAAAAACAAAGTAATGCTGACATTTGGAATGGAGGACATGCTACAATGAATAACGAATTTGAAATCCTCCTGAGGCCAGAGTTGATCATACCATAGGGTTAAATAATATGGAATAACTCAGTCAGATTTACATGTATTATTATCCTATTAAGAACCCTTTAATAATGTTGCATTATGTGACGACATGTGGCTCATGGGAGGAACCCATTACATTTTTTTATCTTCCTCTTTTCTATTTGGCTCTTTAGTCTCTTCCTACCCTTAGTATACCCCTGGTGTACTCTTTCCTTGATCAGGTAAAATGAAGGCTGACCTCCAAAGTTCCCTTTCTTCAGCTACATCATCTTCTTTCATCACTTTTTGCTAATGCTCCCTCCTTTTTGTAACTTATTCACATATAACCATCTAGGAATCCATGATTAGCCACCTTATTTTCCAGAACTCAGAGAACAAATGAGTAAGGTATGTGATGGGATGAGAAATAATATTTAAATAATGCATATGTACATAAAATGTGCTGGCTAGATAAGTTATATATGCTATTTTTAAGTTCCTTTTCATTAATTCATTCTGGTGGAAAATGCAATGTATGATTGTCCCTTGCTGTGTCATTCACATGTAGACACTCAGGAATCCTTGCTTAATAGCTTATTTTCAAGAACCAGAGAGCAAATGTGAAAGACAATAGGTGTATAAGGCAGTATTATTTAATAAATGCATAATATATACTATGTGGTGTACTAGGTGTCATAATACATAACGTTTTGAAATTGTTTTCATTAATTAATGAAAATAATGTTGCTTTCACTTTTGTGTTGATTACTTTTCTCATTTATTCAACACTATATGTGCCTGTTAGGGGCTGGGGACTCAGTGCTGGCTATTACATTGTCCCTACTTTCAAGGATTAGCTTCAGATGGCTTTGTAAGGTAGATAAGAAAATTTAGGCCCATATAAAGGTCATACAGTTCTTAAATAGCAGCCAAAAGTTAAGTCCATTTTCTGTCTATATAGCTTATGTTAAATTTGGAGTATGTTTGAGGAATAAGTTAAATACCAAGAGATATTTCGGGAGGAAACAAAGAACTGTGAGAAATTCTTTAAAAGTGAAGAGAGGTTGTCTGCTACTGACGTTGCCATTTCTCTGAAGAATTACCATTTTTATTCTGAATTTTTATTTTGAATCAGTCTTTTCATTTGTGCTATAGACTAAATGTGGTGTGTGTGTGTGTGTGTGTGTGTGTGTGTGTGTGTGGTGTTTGTGTGCATGTGTGGCAAAAACAAAGCAAAACAAAAAATCTTTGTCTTCCAAAGTATTTTGACAATTTTCTTCAGCAGTCTCACCACCATATGTGTGGAATTAATTTAAAATTTGTTCTTAAAAATAAAATCTGAGTTTATAGTGCAGAATTGGAGTAGAAATAAAATCAGAGAGGCGATTATATCTTAAGAAACACCACTGTATATTACAACTGAATAGTTATTCAAAGGAGACATTTTTTGGGGAACTTTTTCAGCATATTTTATTCAGTTGTAACTTTATCATCTTTTTCCCCTACATTTTTTTTATATATATGAAATTTATTGACAAATTGGTTTCCATACAACACCCAGTGCTCATCCCAAAAGGTGCCCTCCTCAATACCCATCACCCACCCTCCCCTCCCTCCCACCCCCCATCAACCCTCAGTTTGTTCTCAGTTTTTAACAGTCTCTTATGCTTTGGCTCTCTCCCACTCTAACCTCTTTTTTTTTTTTTTGTTCCTTCCCCTCCCCCATGGGTTCCTGTTAAGTTTCTCAGGATCCACATAAGAGTGAAACCATATGGTATCTGTCTTTCTCTGTATGGCTTATTTCACTTAGCATTACACTCTCCAGTTCCATCCACGTTGCTACAAAAGGCCATATTTCATTTTTTCTCATTGCCACGTAGTATTCCATTGTGTATATAAACCACAATTTCTTTATCCATTCATCAGTTGATGGACATTTAGGCTCTTTCCATAATTTGGCTATTGTTGAGAGTGCTGCTATGAACATTGGGGTACAAGTGCCCCTATGCATCAGTACTCCTGTATCCCTTGGATAAATTCCTAGCAGTGCTATTGCTGGGTCATAGGGTAGGTCTATTTTTAATTTTCTGAGGAACCTCCACACTGCTTTCCAGAGCGGCTGCACCAATTTGCATTCCCACCAACAGTGCAAGAGGGTTCCCGTTTCTCCACATCCTCTCCAGCATCTATAGTCTCCTGATTTGTTCATTTTGGCCACTCTGACTGGCGTGAGGTGATACCTGAGTGTGGTTTTGATTTGTATTTTCCCCTACATTTAAAGATTAGCTGCTATTTTACAAAAGTATTTGGAATTGTAGTTGGGGCATGTAATAATATATAAAGCCCACTTCTCTTATTTCCCTGTGTGGTATTTCAGATAGTTGGACTTATAACGTTACTATTCTTTTTCCATTTCAACAGTTAATGACTACTCACTATTTTTAATTAACTTGACATTGGACTTAATACAGAGAACAGTGAACCATAGTTCTGCCATTGGAAACATTCCAGAAGCTAATACATTGTTATAACAAGGAAGAAAAATTGCTATAGTAGGTAAGGGTCAGGATAACACAGAGGAGGGAGGAACTAACTCAAGGGCGTTATTGGAAGGTTTACAGAGGATGTAACACTTGACCTATTTCTTCTGTCATTGCTAAGATTTCACTACAGAAGGAGAAATCTGACAATGGGGAGGGATAACATTTGCTATAGTCCTTAAATGAGAAAGAACATGAAATAATCAGGTAACTACACAGTGTGTGGAATACAATACATGTGTAGGGAATGGGGGCAACATGGGCAGGTAACAGGAACACAGAATGTAGAGTTGGAAATGTAGGTTGGGGTCAAATGAGGTCTCTGGGTAAAATTAAAAAAAATAAAACACGCATATGGGGCACCTGGGTGGCTCAGTCTGATAGGTGTCTGACTTCGGCTCAGGTCATCATCTAGTGGTTCATGAGTTTGAGCCCCACATCAGGCTCTGTGCTTACAGTTCAGAGCCTGGAGCCTGGTTTAGATTCTGTGTCTCCCTCTCTTTCTGCCCCTCCCTCACTCATGCTCTGTCTTCTTCTCTCTCTCTAAAAAATAAACATTAAAAAAAACCAAGTGTAAGCAAACAAATATTTCAGAAATATTTCCAACAAAAGTTACTAAAAATAATTTTTTTTGCTCAGTAGCTATATGTGTTGGATTTTCTTGGAAGGGCTTAATTTCAAATATTTTTGTCTTGTTCACATAAGTTTACTTGCATTTCTCAGACTGCTTAGCCCCACCTTTTCATGAAACCATTGTCATTTTCAGAAAGTGTTATAATTAGACTATTGATCTTGAAATCTCTAACTCTGAAGTTCTGTGATTCAACATATGACCACCTGTTGTTCTCTTTATATTGAAAACCCTTGCTTCAACATATGTAAGCTTCTTTTGTGCATGAACTTAAGGATATTATTTTCTCATCTTTTTCTCTAGACCTAGTGTCTCTCATTAATTTTCTCATAGCCCCAGGTACTTCCTTATTCCTTCGGTTATAAATGATAGGATTGAGCATGGGGTTGACTACCCCATAGAAAAGGATAATCAGTCTGTTTTAAGTCAGTGTCTTTGGAATTTAGCTTCATATACACACAGGAAGAGGAGTGTCTCATAAGATACAGTCATCACTAATATGTAGAAAAGGCCTTTTTTCTTCCTTTAGCTGAATTAATTTTCAGTATAGCATAGATGATGAAAATATGGAAAAAAGACATTAGTAGGAATGGAGCAGATGAAAATATTACATTGCCCAACATTATTAAACTTTTATTCAAGAAAATACCTGTTCAGGCCAGCTTTATTAAATTCACACAAAATGATTAATGATATTTCTTGCACTGTGAGTATATTTTGTGTCATTCCATTGAGAAAGCCTAATCCCAGGAGATAGTTGCCATCTAAACACAAAGTGCCTTGCTTATGATGATGGGCTATTTCAGAGATTTGCTGATGACCATGTAGAAGCCATATGTTATCACTGCTAGGAACACACAGTCTGTGACCCAATTACATAAAGAGACATTTATATAATACAACCTGTCAATGAGAGGGTATTTTTTTTTATAATAGGAAGTTTGTCAGCATAGAGGTGACAAAAGAGGATGCATACCAGATATCCAGGAAAAAGAGGCTACCAAAGAAGTACATGGGCATGTGGAGGCAGGATTCCAGGAGGGTTGATGACCAAGGTGCTGTTCTCCAGGAGGATTACTAGGTACACCACTAAGCACAGGACAAAAAGGAGTTTTTTTGCCAATTCCTTGGTACTCAGATCTCTCAGAATACACTGAATTTCAGTTGTCCAATTGGTCCTTTCCATTCCCCTTTTCATACCTGGAATAAGCCAGAAAAAGAAACAGCATATGAGTTAAGTGGGTGGTCCTATATTATATAAAGTAAAAGGTGAGTAGGGTAGAGGTCCAACAATTATGTGAGCACTAGCTGGAGTGGTGGTAACAGCAGTGTGTTTGCTTGTGGGATTCCTCTTCTAGTTCATAAAGCAACTGAGCCACATCAGTAACCTATTAAAAATTCAGGCTTCTGTGCTCTGTTTTCTGAAATTGTGATGCATAAGGTCTGAGGTATGGAAAATTATTTGCATTTTAACAAACGTGTTATTTCTGATACAATCAGTCCACAAACTCCACTTTAAAAATCAATGTTTTAGAAACAGCATGCTTTATTCTTCTCAACAAATATTTATTTATTTGATTTTACAGTATGATAGCCACTAACAACATCATTTATTTAGAGTTTTATAGTTTACAAATGTGTTCACACACATTACTTATTTTTTTATCACTATATTCTCTGAGGAAAATTAAATCCAGAGAGAAGAAATTTATATAAAATCATTAAGTGAAGAAACTGCTATTCAAATCTGGTCTTCCCGATTTTAAATCTCATGTATTTTAAACTATATTGTCATCCAAAAATTCTATAAGTTGGCTAAAGGGTGGGAATCAGGCACCTTTAAAAAATAATGCTCTTCAGATGATTTTAATATGCAAATAAGGATTAAAGCCACTGATCTAGTGGTGTCTTGCAAACTTTAGTACATATGTGAACCACCTGGGGGAATCTTTGAAGACTGTCGATTCTGATTCAGTTGGGCTGAGGTGGCTTCTGAGACCTGCACTTATTAACATGTTACTGGGTGATGCTGATGCTGCTTTCTACAGAACACATAGGTCACAAGGCCTCTTAGATCAACTCTCTCCAATACCTTGGAGAGCAACTTTTGGCGCTTCAGTTGTGTGTAGAATAGTAATTGGATAGTAGACAATGTGAAACTGAACATTATGGTGAGACTTGGAAGTGAGACTTCTGTGTAGTTTATTGCAAACAGTTTCATGTTCCTTAGATTTTAGATATATAAGCAACCAAATTACATGTGGCCTGTCCATCAGAGTCATCAAGTCATCTTCCACTTGTTGAATTTGCAGTTAGGGCCAATATTTTTTTTTAAAGAAGGAGTTTGAGTAAGCTAAAGAACCTGAGTTGTGTGCTAAGTGCATGCAACAAATGTCTTCAATTTGAAAAAATATTAAAGAGTAAATGTTAGCAAATGAACTTCTTGTTTATAGTAAATGAATCACAGAATGTCCTTTTAAAAACAGCTCTTCATATTTTTAACCACAGTTGAAAAATATTTCCCTGATAAATAAATTAATTGATCCAAAGGATGAGTTACTACTTAGTATTTTCAAGCAATGGCTGTGGAAATGTTAATATGATTTGCCTTGTGCTAGCCATTTGACAGTGAGTTATGCTATTCGCTGAGGAAACAATGGTCATACCACTTAGTCAATATAGAAGGAAGCTTATGATCCTATTGGCTATGGGAAAGAGGGCCCATATCGAGTTTAAGCTGCACAAAACTATGCAGGTTTACAAAGAGAAAATCAGAGGGGGTGGATAGGCCAAGATATACTCCTGTTCAGTACTGTTTATGAATGGAATTTGAATTACTGCAGGAGCATAATCAACCTACTTTTAGTCTGCCAATAAAACTCTGATGGAGGCTTTGAACAAGCATCAGTAATCTGGAATCTATACTGAAGCTGTTTTAGGGAAGATATGGCTCAGGTCAAATGTCATTTGTTCCCTTTTAAGTTTTCCAAAATGTTAATTCCTATTTGGAAATTATTTTCAGAAAATCATCATTTATTACTGAGACTAAAGTGGTGTATTTTGTATACTAACAGCCCCCAAATGGTTATACTACTTACAGTCATTCCTATAGGAAACCACCCATCTCTTTTAATGCTTTAAAAAATAAAATTGAGTAGAGGTCATTATTTATATTTCTCTTGCAATGCTAGAATAGCTCCTTTAAGAGGCAGTTGATAGATTTCAAATATTTCATTCTTCAAAAGAGTACTGTGTTGAATACATTTGTGTTGAAATGCTTCCTGCATTTTTGTTTACTTCTTTATAACATGGAGATCCAGAGCCTGTTTGTGTAAAGGAAAGAAAATAATTGAGGTTACTGATAGTACTTAAAAATTTCTCTTTATTTCTCATAAGATTTGAAGTTATAGATAATTTTTCCATCATTGTATGCTACCTTTTTTTAAAGTTTTTACTTAAAGTCTAGTTAGTTAACATACAGTGTCAAATTAGTTTCAAGTGTATGATATACTGAATCAACACTTCCACAAAACACCCTGTGCTCATCACAATAAGTGTACTCCTTAATTCCCATCACAAATTTAACTCTACCCCCACTCCACCTCATTAACCATCAGTTTATTTTCTATAGTTAAGAGTCTGTTTTTGCTTTGCCTCTCTTTCTTTTTCACCCCTTTACTCATTTATTTCTTAAATTCCACATATGAGAAAAATCATAGGTATTTGTCTTTCTCCAACTTATTTCACTTAGCATAATACTTTCTAGCTCCATCTATATTGTTGCAAATGGCAAGATTTTGTTCTTTTTTTATGATTGAGTAATATTCCAGTGTGTGTGTGTGTGTGTGTGTGTGTGTGCGCGCGCGCGCATGTGCATACACACATACCTTCTTTATCCATTTATTCATGGATGCATACTGGGCTGTTTCCATAATTTGGCTATTGCAGATAATGCCACTATAAACACTGAGATGCATGTGTCCCTTTGAATTAGTATTTTTGTATTCTTTGGGTAAATTCTTAGTAGTGTAACTGCTGGATCACAGGGTAGTTATATTTTTCACTTTTTGAAGAACTTCCATACTTTGGCTGCAACAGTTTGATTCCCACCAAAAGTGCAAGAGGGTTTCCATTTCTCCACATCCTCACCAACACTTGCTTCTTGTGTTGTTGATTTTAGCTATTCTAACAGGTGTGAGGTGGTATCTCATTGTAGTTTTGGTATGTATTTTCCTGATGATGAGTGATGTTGAGCATCTTTTCATATGTTTGTTAGCCATCTTGGATGCCTTCTTTGGAAGGCATGTCTGTTCATGTCTTCTGCCCACTTTTTAATAGGATTACTCATTTTTTGAGTATTGAGTTTTATAAGTTCTTTATATATTTTGGAAATTAATCCTTTAATTAGACATGTCATTTCAAAATATCTTCTCCATTCTGTAGGTTACCTTTTAGTTTTGTTGATTGTTTCCTTTCTGTGCAGAAGCTTTTATTTTGATGAAGTCCCAATAGTTAACTTTTGCTTAACCTCAGAAGACATATCTAGAAGGAAGTTTCTATAGCTGATGTCAAAGAGGGTACTGCCTGTGTTCTCCTGTAGGATTTTTATGGCTTTAGGTCTCACATTTAGATCTTTAATCTATTTTGAGTTTATTTGTGTGTACGATGTATGAAAGTGGTTCAGTTTCATCCTTCTGCATGTTGCTGTCCAGTGTTCCCAACATCATTTGTTGAAGAGACTATCTTTTTTCCATTGCATATTCTTTCTTGCTTTGTCAAAAATGATTGACCATATAGTTGGGGGTGCATTTCTGAGTTTTCTGTTCTGTTATATTGATCCATGTATTTGTTTTTGTGTCAGTACCATGCCATCTTGATGACTACAGCTTTGTAATATAACTTGAAATCTGCAATTGTGATGCCTTCAGCTTTGCTTTTCTTTTTCAAGATTGCTTTGTCCTTTTGGGGTCTTTTGTAGTTCCATATAAATTTTAGGATTGTTTTTTATAGCTTTGTGAAAAATTCTGGTGTTATTTTGATAGGGATTGCATGGAATGTGTAGATTGCTTTGGGTAGTATAGACATTTTAACAATATTTGTTCGTTCAATCCATAAGCATGGAATGTTTTTCCATTTTTTTTGTATCTTCTTAAATTTCTTTCCTATGTATTCTATTTTCAGAGTACATATCTTTTACCTCTTTTATTAGGTTTATTCCTAGGTATTTTATGTTTTTTGATGCAATTGTAAATGGGATCAAAACTTTGATTTCTCTTTCTGCTGCTTCAGTTTTTATACATTGATTTTATATCCTGTGACTTTCCTGAAATCATGGATCAGTTCTAGTAATTTTTTTAGTAGAGTCTTTCGGGTTTTCCCTATAAAGTATCATGTAATTTTCAGAGAGTGAAAGTTCGACTTCTTTCTTGCTGATTTGGATGACTTTTGTTTCTTTCTGTTGTTGATTGCTGAGGCTAAGACTTACACTACTGTGTCGAACAACACTGTGAGAATGGATATCCCTATCGTGTTCCTGATCTTTGGGGGAAAGCTCTCAGTTTTTCCCCACTGAGGATGATATTAGCTAAAGGTCTTTCATATATGGCTTTTATGATGTTAAGGTATGTTCCTTCTATCCCTACTTTCTTGAGGGTTTTATCAAGAAAGGGTGCTGTATTTTGTCAATGTTTTTTTCTGAATCTATTGAAAGGATCATATGGTTCTTATCCTTTCTTTTATTAATGTGATACATCATGTTAATTGATTTGTGGATATTGAACCACCCCTGCATCCCAGGAATAAATACCACTTGATCATGGTGAATAGTTCTTTTAATGTACTGTTAGATTCTATTTGCTAATATCTTGTTGAGAATTTTTTCATCCATGTCATTAAGGATATTGGTCTCTAATTCTCCTTTTTAGTGGGGTCTTTGTCTAGTTTTGGAATCAAGGTAATGCTGGCCTCATAGAATGGATATGGAAATTTTCCTTCCATTTCTATTTTTTGGAAATTTCAAAAGAATAGATGTTGTTTTTCTTTCAAGATGGCAGAGCAGCATAGAAGTTCTCAGCTTGTCTCATTCCTGAAATGCAGCTAGATCAGCACCAAACCATTTTGCATACCTAGGAAATTGGTCTGAGGATTAACACAACAATTTGCATAACTTGAGCCACAGAACTCTGCAGGTACACGGTGCAGAGAGGTGAACTAAGGGAGAGAAAAGCAGCAGAAGGTAGGGAGCTGTTTTTGCAGAGAGAGGACAGAGAAAAGTGGAGAGAAGGTGGTGCACAGTAGAGTGCAGGAAAAGTGCTCTCCCTGAAAGTAGCTGGAGAGAAAGCGAAAGAATGGAAACTCTCACAAGGGACTGAACAAGAAATCTGTACCTCAAAACCAATGACGGGTAGAAAGAAGAGGGTTTCAATGCCATTAGTATTCTATAAACTGTGGAGTGTAGAGTCAGAAATTCCAGAGCTTAATATCTGGCCATGCTGTGGTGAGGAAGCAGGGTGATTCCCAACGAGTGGGCAATGGGGTCCAAGGAGTCTGTGGGCCACACAGGGAGAAGCGGTCCCCCTGCTTGGAGGGCGTTTGGTAGTGCCATACAGCTTCCCCACAGGTAAATGTCCTAGTGGACCCTGGAGAATAGCCACATTTGCTGGTATTGGGACAAGGACACCAGAATGCAGTGAAACCTGACTCTCGCTGTGTGTTGTGATTTGCCATAATCTCTGAACCTTTGCTGCTGTGTGATCGAACAATTGTTATCTGGGGCAGGCCAGCACCTGGCCATAATCTTTGGACTTCTGCCACAGCACAGGCCCACAAATGTTTTCTAGGGCAAGCTGACATTCAGCCATTGCTCAGTGAGACCCTCCTCTGGAGTGTTAGAGCGGATCCACACCACAGGGTTCTCTGAAGTGAGGGGCTTGGAAGCACAGCCCCACCTGAGATAAAACTGTGGGGGAGGTACCACCTGGCAGGCTGATGGCTTGGACACAGACAAGGTAGAAGTGGGGGGAATGGATAAAAGTCTGAGACAAAGGAGGGGTGCTTGATTGTGGGTCGGTGAGAGTGCAAAGTTCCTGTATCAGAGCTGGGTGAAGCCATTTCCACCTCTCCAGCACAAGGGCATGCACGCCACAGATTCACCCCAATAAGCTAAGCAGCGCCACCTAGTGGAGAATGGAGCTGTTACACCAAGTCATGCCCAACTGCACCTTCCAAGCACATCCCCTAGAAGAACACAAGTCTCTCCACCTGCTTGGTGTACAGACCATGGAGGACTTCATAGTTTGAGTTCTAGGGAAACTGGATGTAACTTAATTCGGGTTTCATTATGTTTGCTGATTCATCTATTTTTCTTCTTCTTTGTTTAAATTGTTTTATTTTTTTTCCTTTCTTGTCTTTTTCTTGGATACAGAAAGAAAATTTTATTTTTATTTTCTGTATGAAAACATTAAAAAAAATTCTTTTTACTATGTTTTTTTACTTTTTCGTAATTTTTAAATTCTATTTAACTTTCTTCATTTCATTTTATTGTATTTAATTATATACATTTTTTTAATTTTTAAATTTTTTCTTACTTTTTTTTTCTAATCTTTCAATTTTTTTCTCTATTCTATAAAGCTTCTTTCAACAACCAGACCAAAACATACTTAGGATATAGCTTTCTTTATTTGAGTTTTTCTGTTGTTTTTAATTTTTTAAATTTAAATTTAAATTTTATTAATTCACTTTCTTCCTCCAAAACGACAAAATGAAGGAATTCACCCCAAAACAAAGAATAGGAATAAATGACAGCCAGGGGCTTAATCAACACAGATATAAGCAAGATGTCTGAACTAGAATTTAGAACCATGATAATAAGAATATTAGCTGGGGTTAAAACAAGCATAGAATCCCTTTCTGTGGAGATAAAAGAAGTAAAATCTAGTCAGGACGAAATTAAAATTGCTATAACCGAGATGCAATCTCAAATGGATGCCATGGCAGCAAGGATGGATGAAGCAGAGCAGCAACTCAGTGATATAGAAGACAAAATTGTGGAGAATAATGAAGCAGGAAAAAAAGGGAAACTAAGGGAAAAGAGCACGATACAAGAATTAGAGATATCAGTGACTTATTAAAAAGGAATAACATAAGAATCATAGGAGTCCCAGAAGATGAAGAGAGAGAAAAAAGGGTAGAAGGTTTATGTGAGCAAATTATAGCAGAAAACTTTCCTAACCTGGGGAAAGACACAGATATCAAAATCCAAAAGCACAGAGAACTCCCATTAGATTCAACAAAAACTTAACACCAAGGCATATCATAGTCAAATTCACAAAATACACAGACAAGGAAAGAATTATGAAAGCAGCAAGGGGAAAAAGTCCTTAACCTATAGGGGAAGACAGATGAGGTTCGCAGCAGACCTATTCACAGACACTTGGCAGGCCAGAAAAGAGTAGCAGGATATATTCAATGTGCTGAATCAGAAAAACTATGCAGTCAAGAATTCTTTATCCAGCAAGGTAGTCATTCAAAATAGGAGTGATAAAGAGTTTCCCAAACAAAAACTCAAGGATTTTGTGACCACTAAACAGCCCTGAAAGAAATTTTAAGGGGATTTCTCTGAGTGGAGAAAAGATGAAACAAAACAAAAAAGACCAAAAGCAACAAAGACTATAAAGGACCTGAGAACATCACCAGAAACTCCAACTCTACAGGCAACACAATAGCACTAAATTCATATCTTTCAGTACTCACCTAAACTCAATGGATTAAACACTCCAATCAAATGACATAGGGTATCAGAATGGATAAGAAAATGAGACCCATCTATATGCTGCTTACAAGAGACCCATTTAAACCCTAAAGATACATTCAGATTGAAAATAAGGGTATGGAGAACCATCTATCATGCTAATGCTCACCAAAAGAAAGCTGGAGTAGCCATACTTGTATCAGACAAACTGGATTTTAAAATAAAGATGGTAACAAGAGATGAAGAAGGGTGTTATATCATAATTAATGCATCTATCCACCAAGAAGATCTAACAATTGTAAACATTTATACCCCTAACATGTAGGAACCTAAATTTATAAATCAGTTAATCACAAACAAAGAAACTCATTGATAATAATACGATAATGGTAGGGGACTTCAATGCCCCACTTACAACAATGGACAGATGATCTAAACAGAAAACCAACAAGGAAACAATGGCTTTTAATGACATACTGGACCTGATGGACTTAATAGATATATTCAGGACAATTCACTTAAAGCAGGAGAATACACATTCTTTTTGAGTGCAGCTGGAACATTCTCCAGAATAGATCACATACCAGGACACAAATCAGCACTCAACAAGTACAAAACGATCAAGATCATACCTTGCATATTTTCAGACCACAACACTATGAAACTCGAAGTCAACCACAAGAAAAAATTTGCAAAGACCACAAATACATGCTATAGTGATTGGATGCATGTTCATCTTCTATTTATATTCCTTAGTTTTCAGATATCCGTCTGTTATATTACATAATTAGTAGTTATATGAAATGCAACTAAATCCTTTCGGGATTTAACTTTTACAAAGTTTTTTTTCTTTTCCCAGCAAACCTCCTGTGGTCTTTAACTCGATTAAGACTAATGCATTTTTAAAAAAGGTTTATTTATTCATTTTGAGAGAGAGAGTGCAAGCAGATGAGGGGCAGAAAGGGAATGAGAGAGAATCCCAAGCAGTCTCCATGCTGCCAGCATGGAGCCGACACTGGGCTCAAACTGAACCCATGTGGGGCTTGAACTCATGAACCATGAGATCATGACCTGAGACAAAACCAAAATTCTGAAGCTCAACCAACTGAGCCACACAGGTGCCCCAGGTCTAATGCCTTTTTTAGTTAAACTAAGTCTCAAAATGTCTCAGTGAGCAGTGTCCCTTACATAGAGTTGGGATTCTTACTTTCTGTGTTCTCCTAGCACCCTAGGGTGCACTTATATCATGTTATTGTAATTATTTATTTACTTGATTATGTGATATTTTATCGTGAGTTGCCTGAGAGCAGCTTTTTACGTAATTCAAAGAGATCTTCAGTGACTTGTAGTATATTCAATAAATGTTGAATGAATGAATGAATAATTAATATGGTATTTCCAGAATAATGATCCTTTTAATGTACCTCTAACAAAAACCCCTTGAAAGATGGTAGAATTTAGTTTTTAAAATATATATAATGTATATTTTCATCACTACTATAGATAATCACAGAGGCATAAAATGGCCAAGACAACTTGACAGTCATTTCCAATTTTATTTCCCTGGGGTTTACTCGTTACCCCAAAGTTGAGGTCATCATATTTGTGCTGTGCTTGCTGATGTACCTGATCACCCTGCTGGGTAATATCATTCTGATCTCCATCACCGTCCTGGATTCCCACCTACACAAACCCATGTACTTCTTCCTCAGCAACCTCTCCTTTTTAGACATCTGGTACACCTCTTCTGCTCTCACTCCAATGCTGACAAACTTTGTTTCAGGGAAAAACACCATCTCATTCTCAGGATGTGCCACTCAGATGTACTTTTCTCTTGCCATGGGCTCCACTGAGTGTGTGCTCCTGTCCACGATGGCGTATGACCGGTATGTGGCCATCTGCAACCCTCTGAGATACCCCATCATCATGAACAAGAGGGCTTGTGTGCAGATTGCCGCTGGCTCCTGGATGACAGGCTGCCTCACCGCCCTGGTGGAAACAGTATCTGTGCTGCAGCTGTCTGTCTGTGGAAGTAGCATCATCAATCACTTCACTTGTGAAATTCTGGCTGTCTTGAAACTAGTTTGTGTGGATACTTCCAGGGTGCAGTTGATCATGCTGGTGATCAGCGTACTTCTTCTTCCTATGCCGATGCTCCTCCTTTGTGTCTCTTACGCATTCATTCTCTCCAGCATCCTGAGAATCAGCTCAGTGGATGGTGGAAGCAAAGCCTTTTCAACATGCGCAGCCCACCTGACTGTGGTGGTTTTGTTCTATGGGACAGCTCTCTCCATGTACCTGAAGCCCTCCGCTGTAGATTCACAGGAAATAGACAAATTTATGGCTTTGGTATATGCTGGATTAACCCCCATGTTGAATCCTATCATTTATAGTTTACGGAACAAAGAGGTAAAAGTAGCTGTGAAAAAATTGCTGATTAGGAACCCTCTGTGTGCTTTTTTAATCCCCCAGAGCAAATCATAACATTAGTCTAAGGGATGTATTGATGTGTTCAATACGCACCAGAACATTGGACTAAGAGGGGAAGACACTCATTTTAAATAAGATGTGTGATTTCCTAAGTTTCCTCCTTGACTGACTGCTGAAGCTCTAAGATAATATAGACATATCTTACATAAGCATATCTGAAATCTTACATAAAAAGGGCTCATGGTGACAAATTTCAATATTTTGTTTTGGGTGATAGAATGTAAGTATAGCTTTAAACATTAAGTTAGTGTATTGTTAGTATTCAAAATTATGTACATGTTATATACAAATGTAATAACTATAGTACACTTTTTAGATAATTTATTATTAACCTTTGTTTTAGGCTGAATTGTGTCCCTGCAAAACTTATGTTGAAGCTCTAACCCACCAGTACTTCAGAATGTATTTACATTTGGAGATAAGGCCTTTAAAGTGTGATTAAGTTAAAATGAGGCTATCAGTGTGGGCCCTCATTACAATTGGACTTATGTCATTATAAGAAAAAATTTAAGAAATTTAGACACACATGGGTACTCCAGGGTTTCTCACACACAGGGGAAAAGACCTAGCAAGAAAATGGCTATCTGCAAGCCAGGGAGAGGCTTCAGAAGAAATCAAATCTGCCAACACTTTAATCTTGGTCTATCCTCCAGAACTATGAGAAAGTCAATTTCTGTTGTTCAGGCAATCCAATCTGTGCTATTTTGTTATGGTAGTATTAGGAAACCACTACAACCTCTTTTAAGCATTGCTAAATTTAATGGGAGTAATTGCATATTCTACAAAGTATAACTGTGTTTTACATGTGTGGAAATATTTGTGGATGCAGATAGATGTGTGTGATGTGAATGTCTATGTACAAATGGAGAAGGTCTGCACAAATATATACTGAATAGAAATGGGGTAGAGGGATGCTAGTCTGCAAAAATATCAGAGAGTTTAGCAGTTTGTTGTTGGTCTTCGAGTGCTGACATTAATTTCTTAAATTCAAAGAAGCTGCAGGATGTTTCAGTGAAACTACAAGCACCCTTCCCTTTTTTATTGTGCTTTCCCCTGACACCTAGATGCTTAGATCCAAGGGTATAAATGAAGCTATAAGCATTTAGAAACAAAATACATGATACATTTATATTATAAAATACACAGTATCCCAAACCCACTAAAATGGTGAGAAATGCTGAAATATATGACATATCTTATTGTATAAGCCATAATATACAAAGAACTTAAAAATGTACACTCATCAGTATTTGTAACATTTGTATGTCCTTTCTGGACCAGATGACTAAATGTGAGGTCAGCGTGCAAAACTTATTTGCTCTTTATCATGAAGTTGTCACAAGAGTCAATAAAATTGTGATGGCTTGGATCCAGAAAGCAATGGTATGAAGAAGATAGGATGAATATGGGAATTACCGGGTTGTAGGGCTGGATTCGATTTCTCAGATATGAATAAACAGTCATCAAAGATGATTGGTCCATTGGTGTAAGTAAAGAACTCTGATGCAGTCGTTGATTGGATGACACGAGTAGCGTAAGGATGATGACTTCACAAAGATAGGGATGTAAGTCGGTTGACTGGTTGGCTGTGCATTGATGGTTAGACTTACAGGTGAAGACAGATTTGTGAAATCTGGGCAAGAAATTAGGTCTAAAGCTATATATATGTTGGGAAATCTTTTGCAAAGAGATGTAAATTGAGTACTAGGTGTGGATGATGTTTTCTAGGGTAATTTAGGGCAATTGTCTATAAAATTTTGGTTATGTTTTCCTGTTATTGGTCAGAACTGTGGTAAAGGTGAAAGAATAGTACACATGGGATCTAGAGTAAATTATCCAAAGTATACAGAAATGCTGATTCAAAGGGGCACATGCACCCCAGTGTTTATAGCAGCACTATCAACAATAGCTAAATTATTGAAAGAGCCCAAATATCCATTGACTGATGAATGGATAAAAAGAAAATGGTATGTATATACAATGGGATATTACTTGGTGATCAGAAACAATGATATCTTGACATTTGTAAAATGGATGCAACTGATGTGTATTATGCTAAGCAAAGTAAGTCAGGCAGAGAAATACAAATATCATATGATTTCACTCATACGTGTAATTTAAGAAACAAAACAGATAATGGGGCCCAGGGTGGCTCGGTCGGTTGGGCGTCCGACTTCTCCTCGGGTCATGATCTTGTGGTTTGTGAATTCAAGCCCTGTGTCAGGCTCTGTGTTGATAGCTCAGAGCCTGGAGCCTGCTTCAGATTCTGTGTCTCCTCCTCTCTCTGCCCCTTCCATGCTCTTGCTCTGTCTCACTCTGTCTCTCAATGATGAATAAACGTTAAAAAAAAAAGAAAGAAAGAAAGAAACAAAAGAGATGAACATAAAGGAAGGGAAGCAAAAATAAGATAAAAACAGAGAGGTAGGCAAACCATGAGAGACTCTTAAATACAGAGAACAAACTGAGGGTTGCTGGGAGGGAGGTGGGAAGGGGGATGGGCTAAATGGGTGATGGACATTAACGCGGACACTTCTTGGGATGAGTGTTACATATGACTGTTATGTGTAAATGATAAATCACTAAATTCTACCCCTGAAGCCAATACTACACTATATGTTAAATAACCTGAATTTAAATTAAATAAAAAGAATTACAATTTTTGGGGTGTCTATATAAGCTTAGTGATCTTAGGCGATTTCTTTTTTTTTAATGTTTATTTATTTATTTTGAGAGAGATAGTGTGTGAACACGCACATAACCAGGGGGACGGTAGAGAGAGAGGGAGAAAAAAAGAATCCCAAGCAGGCTTCATGCTGACTATCCCCTGCAATGCAATGCATGGCTCTAGCCCATGAACCATGAGATCATGACCTGAGCTGAAATCAAGAGTAGGACTTTTAACCAACTGAGCCACCCAGGCACCCCAATCTTAAGCAATTTCTTAAACATCCTAATCCAATTTCTTTGTCTATAAAATGGGAAGTTTATTTAATCTATCAATATATTTATAATAATTATTTAAAATTATTTAAAAGTTAGCAAATATGCTAATTCCAAAAGACCACCTGTGAATTAGCTAGGATGAGGGGTGTATCACTTTGACAGAGTCAGATTTTGATCTTTTTTTTTTTTTCTTACTAGACTCTAGTTTCAGTTAGTTTGAATTTACCTGTGATTTCAGGGTGCCTGGGTGGCTCAGTCAGTTAAGCATCCAACTTTGACTTAGGTCATGATCTCTGGTTTGTGAGTTCGAGCCCGTGTTAGGTTCTATGCTGACAGCTCAGAGCCTGGAGCCTGCTTTAGATTCTGTGTCTCCCTTTCTCTCTGTCCCTCCCCTACTGACAGTCTCTCTCCCTCTCTCTTTCTCTCTCCCTCAGATAAATAAAAATTTAAAAATATTTGAATCTACCTATGATTTCAATGTATTGAGAAACATCTATGAGTGTGTTACAAGTCTAGCCTATCACTCTGGTAGTGTTTAGGGATATAAGGATAAAATACCCCAAGTTATCTCTTTCTCTCTCTGTCTTTCCCTCTTTCTCTGACAGTCTGAGCTGAGTCATTCCATATATGGGTGTCCTTTTGATTCTACTGGGTTCTGACTACCTGAACTGGGCCTCCCTTTCATGTTGATCTTTTACTTATTCCATCAGGCCCCAAACATCCTGCTGGGCAGAACAAGCAGGGATTCCTTTCTGAACTCTGTTGGGTTGTTGAAACCTTTGCTGGGTGGCCCTTGAGCAGAGCCACTCTCCTCATCCAGCTCAGGCTGTGGGACTGTACCAGGCAGCTCACCTGTATTACATACAAATAGATGTTAGGTAATCACATAAAAAATAAAAGTACAATTATTATTCGCTAGCAATTTCAAGGGGATTTCTTTGAAAGGAAATATTTAAAATAAGATTATTGCTTTTGATAGAGTGAAATTCTCAGTATTCCTTAAGAAGTGTTTATACAATTGATAGATATTTTTTTCAGCAGTTGCTCATTACAGAATAAGTATACACTGATATGATTTTTGCCTTACCCAGACCAAATGACCTCTTTTTTAATGTTTATTTATTTTTGAGAGAGAGAGAGAGACACAGAGTGTGAGCAGGGGAGGGGCAGAGAGAGAGGGAGACACAGAATCCGAAGCAGGCTCCAGGCTCTGAGCTGTCAGCACAGAGCCCAGCGCAGGGCTTGAACCCAGGAGCTGTGAGATCATGACCTATGCCGAAGTTGGACACCCAACCAACTGAGCCACCCAGGCACCCCACAAATGACCTCTTGAGTATATTTATCTTTCTTTTATCTTCCCTTACATTTCTGTACATTTAATATTAGCTGATATTTTATCCATAACTTTTCGATGTGTTAGTCAATGAAATAATACATAAATTCAAGTTCTCTTATATCCCTGTATTAAATCAAGTACTTAGACTATATTTTACTATTATTTCAAAATGTTAAATAAGTAATTAGTTACTGCCTACTGTTTAAATTTATTTGACATTAGACTTCATACAGAGAACAGTGAGTTCTGCCATTGGGTGGATTTCAGAAATGAACAAATGATTATAGTATAAAAGGAAAATAGCCATAACAGATAAAGTTCAGGACAGCATAAAGGAGGGAATAAGTAAGCTGGCAAACTTTGGAAGGATTTGTAGAAGATCTCACACTTGAATTGTGCTTAATAAGATTGCTAGGCTGTTACTATAGAAAGAGAAATGTGAGGATGGAGATGAAGTGGCATATGCTGTTGTCTTTAGGTGTAAAGAACATGATATAATTGGAGAAGTAATAGTGAATGTAGCACAGCATGTGCAGACATGGGAGAAACATAAGGAGGGAAAGAAGGGGAAATATGTACCTGAAAAATTAGGTTAGAGTCAGGTCAAGTCCTTGGGTAAAATAAAAAGCAGTAACAAACAAACAGACAAACAAACACAAAAATTCAAGTAGTTCTTTCAAAAGGGAACTGAACAATACATGTTTTACTTGTTCAGCAGACATACATACAGATGGTCCATACATTAAAATGGTTTGACATAGGATATTTCAACTTCATGATGATGTGAAAGTGATATGCATTCAGTAGAAACCACACTTTAAAATTTAAACTGTGGTCTTTTCCTGGGCTAGTAACATGTGGTATGATATTCTTGTTGCGCTAGGCAGTGGCAGTGGCCCCAGCTTCCAGTTTGAGCCACATGATCACAAGAATAAACAACTGATACACTCACAACTGTTTCATACCCATACAACCATTCTGTTTTTCAATTTCAGTACAGTGCTCAATACGTTATATGAAATATTCAACACTCTATTGCAAATAGGCTTTGTATGAGATGGTTTTGACCAACTATAGGCTAATGTAAGCATTTGCACATTTTCAAGGTAAGCTATGATGTTCAGTAGATTAGGTGTATTAAAGACATTTTTGACTAATGATATTTTCAAATTTTGATGGGTTTATCAGGACATAACTCCATCAGTTGAAGAGAATCTGTACTGGATTTTCCTGGAAACATTTAATTACATCTTTTTTCTTATTCCTTAAATTTTACTCTTAGTACTTAAACTAGTTGTGTCTACATTTTTGTAACAGTCATTTTCATAAAAAGTGAAAGTTAGATAATTATCTTGAAATTTCTTTCCAACTCCTAAATTCTGTGATCCTACATACAATCTTTATTTCTTTTGCTCTGTTTTAAATAAAAGCCTTTTCCTCAAATATATGAGTTTATTTGGTGCATGAACTCGAAGATGTAAGTTTTTCATCCTTTTCTCCAGAACCAGTGTCTACTCATCAATTTTCTCAAAGCTCCAAGCACCTCTGTGTTCCTCAGGCTATATATGATAGGATTGAGCATGGGAGTGACTACTCCATAGAACAGAGCAATCAATTTGTCAATAGCAGAGTCTTTGGACTTTGGCTTCATATATATGAAGAGGATTGTCCCATAAAACATGGTCACTACTGTTAAGTGGGCTGAACAGGTAGAAAAAGCTTTTTTTCTTCCTTCTGCTGAATTCATTTTTAGTACAGTAGATAGGATGAAAATGTAGGAGATGCAAATTAACAATAATGGAATATACAAAAATATTACATTGCCCAACATTATAGCAATCTCATTCAAGGAAATATCTGCACAAGCCAGCTTGACAAAAGCCATTATTTCACAAACAAAGTGGTTAATGACATTTTTTCCACAAAAGGGCAACTGTATTGCAAGAATAGTTTCTGTCAGTGAATTGAGAAAGCCCATTCCCCAGGAGAGGGCTGCCATCTGAATACAAAGTGCCTTGCTCATGATGATGGGGTATCTCAGAGGGTTACAGATAGCCATGTAACGGTCATATGCCATCACTGCTAAGAGCACGCATTCTGTGCATGCCATAGTGTAGGAGACAGACATCTGAACAACACACCTAGTGAAGGAGATGGTTTTTTTCTTTGATAGGAAGTGAATCAACACTGAGGGGGTAAAGGAGGATGTGTAACAAATGTCTAGGAGGGAAAGATTACCAAGGAAGAAGTACATGGGCGTATGGAGGCGGGAATCCAGGAGAATTAGTATGATCAAGGTGCTGTTCCCCAGCAGGATCACCAGGTACATCATCAAGCACATGACGAAAAGGAGTTTTTCCACTTTGGGGTACTCAGAAAGTCCCTGCAGAATGAACTCAATCTCTGTCCAATTCGTCCTGTCCATTTTATTTTTCTATACCTGGAGTAATCCAGAAGAGAAAATTTCATGTGAGCATAACGCGTCAGTGCATATTACCATGTGCAGTGAGAGATCACTGGGGGAGGGGCACCAAGTGTGTCCACACTAGCTGGAGTGGTGCTAAGAGCTCTGAGTTTAGCGTTTTGAATTTCTCTTCTGGTACATATAGGAAGGGATTGAAGACGTGTAATAATTACATTGACCAGCTCTTTAAAAATATAGGCTCTTGTATTCCATTTCCTGAGATAGTAATACACAGTTCTGAGGCAGGAAAGAACTATTTGCATCTTAACAAACATCTGTTATTTCCTATTCTTTGGACCCACAGCCTACATTTTGAATATCATCATTTTGGAGAGAGTATGCTTCATCTGTTATAAATAACTATGTATTTGATTTTATTTCATGGAAGTCATAAACAATATTATTAGTTCAGGGTTTTATAATTTAATATATTCACACATATTACTCATTTTATCATCACTATAATTCTCTGAGGAAAGTGAAATTCATAGAGGTAAAATATGTGTGATCCACTATTCCAATTTATTTTCTAACTTTATAGCACCTGCCAGTTTAAAAAAATATTTTTTAATGTTTATTTTTGAGAGAGAGAGGGAGAGCACGCGCACATGAGTTGGGGAGGGTCAGAGAAAGAGAGGGAGACACAGAATGTGAATCAGGCTTCAGGCTCTGAGCTGTCAGTACAGAGCCCGACGCGGGGCTTAAACTTTCAAACCATGAGATCATGACCTGAGCTGAAGTCAGATGCTTAACTGACTGAGCCACCCAGGCACCCCAACACCTGCCAGTTTTACTTATTTTATTTTATCTATATATTAAAAAATTTTTTTAATGTTTATTTTTGAGAGAGAGAGAGAGATAGAGGGTGAATGGGGGAGGGGCAGAGAGGGAGGGAGACACAGAATCTGAAACAGCCTTCAGGCTCTGAGCTGTCAGCACAGAGCCCGACGCGGCGCTTGAACTCACGGACCATGAGATCATGACCTGAGCTGAAGTCGGATGCTTAACCAGCTGAACCACCCAGGCACCCTGTATTTTTATTTTTTTTAATGTTTATTTTTGAGAGAGAGCACTAGTGGAGGAGAGGCAGAAGGGGAAGGAAACAGGATCCAAAGTGGGCTCTGGGGTGACAGCAGAAAGCCAGATTTGGGGCTCAAACAAGTTGCCAAGATCCTTACCTGAGCCGAAGTCAAAAGTTTATCCAACTGAGCTACCCAGGTGCCCCTCACCTGCCTTTTTTATTTTATTAAAAAAAAATTTTTTTTTAACGTTTTATTTATTTTTGGGACAGAGAGAGACAGAGCATGAACGGGGCAGGGGCAGAGAGAGAGGGAGACACAGAATCAGAAGCAGGCTCCAGGCTCTGAGCCATCAGGCCAGAGCCCGACACGGTGCTCGAACTCATGGACCGCGAGATCATGACCTGAGCTGAAGTCGGACGCTTAACCCACTGAGCCACCCAGGCGCCCCTCACCTGCCTTTTTTAAACAACATGCTCTTGCCCTCTCAGAATTATGTGAATTATCTAAGGAGTGGGAATCAGACATCTTTCTAAATAATGTTCTCCAGATGATTCTAATGTGCCTTGTGGAAAAAAAACACCTGTCTAGTCAAGTGCCTCCAAATTTTAGTACACACAAAATTCGGATAGGAGAATCTTTGTAAGGGATTCTGAATCAGTGGGTCTGAACTGGATTCTAAGATCTGAATTTATTAACATGTTTCCAGATGCTGTTTATGTCTGCAGAACTCACATGAGTAGCAAGGCCTTTTAGACCATTTCTCTCCAATGCTATTGCAGAATGCCACTACTGCTTCCCTTGTATGTAGGACTGTAATCGAATAGTAGACAATGCAAAACTGAACATTCTGTAACACTTGGAGTTGAGACATCTGTGTGAGTGTATTACACTCAGTTTTGTGTTCTTTAGATTTTAGATATACAAGCAACCAAACTACATACAACAGACTCTGTTGTTTCTGTCCATATTAAAGTCCTTTCTCTTCCATTTGTTGAATTTGCAATTATGGTAAATATTTTCCAAAAGAGGAATTTGAGGTCAGCTCAAGCATCTGAATTGTGCATCATAGAGCATGGAACAAATAACTTTAATTTGAAAAAAATTAAAGAGTAGATATTAGTAGCTGACCTTTTTACAGTAAATAAATCAAAGAACATAATTTTGAAAACACTTTTCATTCTCAAGGTATTCTACCTAACTTAAAAAAATCCCTAGAGGAAAAAAAATTTGATCCAATCGATAATTTTCTTACTAGTGCTTTTTAAAAAAATGTTTATTTATTTTGAGTGAGATGGAGAGGAGGTGTGAGTGAGGTAGGGGCAGAGAGAGAAAGAGAGAATCCCAAGCACCCTCTACACTATTAGCACAGAGCCTGAAGTGAGGCTCCATCTCATGAACCATGAGATAATTACCTGAGCCAAAATTAGGAGTCTGAGTCTCGACTGACTGAACCAACAGGTGCCCCTCTAGTTAGTATTTTTAAACAAGGCTATGTGGTGCGTCTGAGTGTCCCAGTTAAGCATCCTTCTCTTGGTTTCAGCTCCAGTCATGATCTCACAGTTGGTGGCATCGAGCCCTGTGTCAGCCTTTGTGCTGACATAGAAGAGCCTGCTTGGGATCCTATCTCTCCCTCTCTGCCCCTTCCCCCACACTCTCTCTCTCTGTCAAATAAACATTAAAAAAATTAAAGAAGGCCCTGTTTCTGATATAGGCTTTGCCATTTCTTTCTGTGATCACCTTTTGCCAACAGGTTATGCTCCTTTCTATGACAACTCCAGTTTACAATGGCAAATCATGTTAATCAGCATAATACAATATTTATACGCCTATTGGCTATGGAAAGAAGGGTTCTCATGCAATTCAAGCTGTACCAGGCTTTGCAGGCATACATTACAAAGAGGGTAGGAAGGGTTGGGTAGGGCAGGATATACTTCTATTTGGTATTAAGTTTGGAATTTGATTGACTGTAGATATATATATATATCAACCTACTCTGAACCTGAAAATAAAATTTTGATAGAGTCTTTGAAGGAGCATCAGTTGTCTTGGATCTGTTGTTTCAGGGAAGATGTGAATCATGTCAGACGCCCTCTCCCTTCTTTCCTAGGAACATCACCAAGAAGGTGATTCCTATTTGGAAATGACTTGTAGCAAATAATGATGGTGTATATCTGGTATACTGATAGTTCAGAGACAGTTGCTGCAAAAAAAAAAATCACTTGCAAACATTTATAAGAGAAACCAACAATGTGCTTAGTGGTTCAAATGGTGGTGGTGATGGCGGAGGAATAGTGGACAGTAAGAGGAAATTACTTTCATTACTCGTGTAATTAGTGTAACTTTTAAGAAGCAATGGACAAACACTCTTGTTTAATAGCATTGTGACAAATGATTTCTTCATTTTAGCTTACTTCACTAAATATTTTCCTGGGGACAAGAGCATGGAAAATTTTAAGATTCTTGATAGTTTTCTAATAAATCACTTTCCATGCAAAATGTATATTAGATAATTCTTTACTAATCCTTGCCATTATTGGATATTATCTTTTGAAATAGTTTTCATTTTTAACTCATGGCAGAGGAATTGTTAAATAATCACGGCACACTAAGTTGATGGGCCATTATGCACTTCTTATATGACATTTGTGACAACTTTGTATTAAAACAAGATTTTTAAATATATTAGAATGATTAAGTTGGAAACAAACAAAAAAACAGTCATTTTTTTTCTTTTCTGCAAAACTGAAACCTAAACAAGATATCCTAGACAGTGTAGAAAGACTAGAAATACCTAAGACATTAATGGTTACCTAGAGACCTTTCTTCTACTTTTCTGAATTACCCAAAACTTAAAATTGATATTCATAAAGAAAGAATATTATTAAAAGGAGGAAGCAGAACAAAGTATGTTAAAATAATTTAAGTTGTACAGTGATTATCTTAATTTCTAGAAACTACATACACATTGAGGCTAAGCTGTATGGTGTGTCCTATCCAGTTATTGGGAGGAACCAGTATTTCCGATTTCCAGAGAGCATTTATAATCCCTACTTTCAAAAATCTTCCTATAAACAGTGTTTTTTGTTTTTGGAGGTATGCCAGATGAGGGACTTGAGTTCTTCACTTAATCATATTTTATCAAAAGAGATTGTGGTCTGTTGATGTCTAGCATGGAAATCATTTAGAAGATGACATTCCTATTTGTAAAGGATCTGAACACCTGGATCTTAGCCAACCTCTAATCCCCCTCTCCCAACCCCTGGTTTTTTATAAGAATTAACATCTCTGTGGTTCAATGTGCTGGGACTTTATCTGGGCACTGTTTTAGTGTTGTAACAGTCCTAAGGAAGTCTGTGACATTTTATTCAAGCCAGAAGTCAAGCTGTCTAACTTTTTAGAAGGAACTTTCTAACTTTCTATAAATTTTTATTTTGTTTTATTGACTTAGCTACTTGAAGATCTAATAGTTAAAGTACTAACATTTTTCACTGAAAAACACATGCTATCTGCACTCTAAATTCTCACTAAAGGAAATAATCCTATCATCCTCTCCAGCTCTTCTAAAGATATTAAGACAATTGATACTGTACAAAAATAAATGGATATCCTGTCTCAATTTATAGATTTTATAGACTCTACTCTTTAATTAATATACCACAAGGAAAGATGTATTATTTTAGCTTACAAAGAGAAGAAAAATTTTCATGTGATGTCCTAGTATGAGGCACTTCATATCATTTTTATCATGTAATCTTCCAAATAAGCCAAATATTATTATGAATTTTACCAATGAGGAAATTACTTTGAAATTTCAAAGGTTAAGTACAATGATCACTATCTTTTTAAAAAGTATTATTTAAATTCTAGTTAGTTAACTTACAGTGTAATATTAGTTTCAGGTGTACAGTTTAGTGATCAGTACTTCCATACAACACCTGGTTTTTTATGTCTTATAGTTGGTAAATACCAGAAGTCTGATTTAAAACCTTATATTGGGGTGCCTGGGTGGCTCAGTCAGTTAAGCGTCTGACTTCGGCTCAGGTCATGATCTCATGGTTCGTGAGTTCGAGCTCCGCATCAGGCTCTGTGCTGACAACTCAGAGCCTGGAGCCTGTTTTGGATTCTCTGTCTCCCTCTCTCTCTCTGCCCCTCCCCACTCATGCTCTGTCTCTCTCTCTCTCTCTCTCTCTCTCTCTCAAAAATAAATAACGTTACAAATTAACACCTTATGCTTCCAAAACCCGGTTTTAGCACTGTACTTATTTACTTATTGATGACATTTATTCTTATAAAACCACTATTTATATGATGCACTTTCAAGCATCCAAATGATAAAAATATATTGAAATCTCGGGAAAGCATTGAAGGCATTATTGTCTTCCACTTATGAAGACACTATCCACAATAATGAAATAAATTGTGAAAAAGGCCAAAAATTCCTTCAGGTCTAGTGTGGACAATTAAAGTATAGAGTGGTAGAATTGATTTGTACATATGCGGGAGATTAAAAAAAATAGTATTTCTTCTTTTGCCTTGGACACCTACAGCTCAAATTAACACTTATAATTACTCAGCACCCTGTTACATATATTTGGTTTCTAATCCTGTTTTACAATAAACACCTTTAATTACAAGTTCCTCAAACCCTACTGAGCACAGTTTATGTGTGATTAACATATAAATTATTCTGGACCCTTTCTCCAGATGATTTTTACATAAGATTATTGAACTTTATACTTGAATACAGTAGCTTTTCACTTATTATTAAGGGTCTATTATTAGACCTGTTTGCATTACGGGCAAATTCCCTTCCTCAGTAGTCTCTTCCATGTAGTAGTTTGGATCTTTAAAGAAATTTAAATAATATCCTGCTCTTGAAGTTGGTGCCTGGAATTTTGTATTTTTTTCCTTTAACATATATACATATTTTCAAAATCCACCAGCTGTGATCACCTCAACAAAAACAAATCTTTATATTTATTGATAGGATGTTTTCCTTTGGAATGATTTGAGTAAAACTTTTCTCTTTATCTTACCTTCTGTCTGTGTTTTAAAGTCATTCTCACCATTCCATTCTATTAAGTAATAGAAAACATTTCCAAGAATTTGAATTCCATTTGCATTTTTCAGATGAGACCAGATTTTCATTTGAAAGATGGTTTGTTCTCCTTCCTAAAAAGAATGTGAGGAAGAATTGCTACAAGCAGGCAATTGGTTTGAATATGATTTTCCTAAGAAGGTGTCAAGGAAAGAAAACATATTAAAAATAAGGATCATGATGCAACTCTGGTTTCCCAGGACTTGTTCTAATGTTGATGCTACTCGAGAGATTCAGCTTCTCTTGGAATAATTTAGCGCCCATTTTTTTACAAACTTCTTCAATCCCTAAGGTTGTGAATCAGAAACTTAGGATTCTCTAGAGATCAAAATCCCTGACTTCTGCAGATTCTAAAGACCAATTATCTTCACTTAAAGAGAATCTTCCCCAGCCATAATTTCTTGGAGTATTAATTGGTATGGCTGTCTTGATGGCTTCTACAGAAGCTGGGATTGGAATCAGAATATGTCCAAAAGGTCGCAGAATAGTTAAACTTTTCCCAAGAAATTGTTTTTCATTTTGTTACACAAATAATACTAAATCAATCCTAATAGAATCCTAATAGTCATCCCATCTCTTTGAACTGTTTTTATTTTTATATTTTTATTCTAGACCACACACTGTTTTTCTTTATACCAGTATAATCATAGTATAAATTTGATTAGTATTTGCTACTTTATTGCAATGTTTTTGTGATTTTTCATAGTCTTTGTAATATTCCTTTTTAACATGTGAGGAATATTAAGTGGAATTAGTATAATCTAGCCTACAATTTTAATATAATTGGATCTTTTAATTTGTCTCAGTATGAGATTTTGATATAATGACCATTAGTATCTATGTATTAGGATAACTAATCTGCTTTTCCTTCTTCTGAAAAGCAGGTATCACCATGAACACAGCCACTCAGGGACGCACTCCTTTAAGAGTGAATAATCTCCTCACTGTGTGTGCCAGATTTTGTTCAGATTGCTGTTTCCATGCCATCTGTCCCTGGATTGTTTTCTTGCCTTCTCTCCAGGAGCAGTGCAGTACCCTCTGGGCTCTATCCCAGCCAAGCCTGCTGACCTTTAAAACTCTAGGCTTTAAGCCACACTGGTTGCAAGAACTTATTAAATTCAGGCCCTCTGGTTTTCTCAGCCAATGGCTTGGGGAAACATTCTCCTTGTGTGTTTCCCTGTGTGTTCCTCTCTCTCTTGCATTCCTCCATGACCAAGGCTCCCTCCCCTCTGCAGCATCTCAGATCCTTTTCACCCCAAACCAGCTCTCTCTTCTTCTTACCTTCTTCTTCTCTCCTTTTAGTTGTGGAATTTGTTCTGGCAGTCTTTAGGTTGATTCTGGGATATTTAGGATGATTTGATAGTTATCTAGCTGTGTTTGTGGGATGAGATAGGTCTCCTACTATACTGCCATCTTCCTGCCTGCTACCTTTTGTAGTTTTCTATACTTTTCTATTTTGATGAGGAGGAATTATGAAATCATCATAGTATATCATTTGATGGACTATTTTACAACTATTAAATAATATTTTGAAGAATTTGCATTAAGGCAAAATATTATGTTAACATGGTTATATGAAAGAAAAAAAAACTAGTTTTCATCATTGTTTGCAAAGCCAAAACCTAACCCAGTGGTGTAGGTGGTTAGGGTAGAGCCAAGGGCTCGCATCTGTTGCCTTAGGGTTAAATTGCCTATCTCATTTAGATCACCCTATGCCTTTAATAATGGGGGGAGGGCACCCATAAAGGATTTCATGAGGGCAGAACCCCATCTGCTTCTTCAGCCTCCCACTTGCATCTGTAGTCTGCCTCCCTGTAGGTTCCTTATCCTCTCCCTGCCTAATGTTAACACTTTCCCTTTTCATTCATCCCCTGGAATAGGGCTCCTTAACAGCAGTTAGGACAGTGACAATGACCATTCTGGCTTCTCAAGATGATAAGGGGACAGTGTTGGGAGTACAGCAGTTAGAGTTGTTCAGCTGAGTGGCCCACGATGTGGTTCTACAGGACGGCTGGCAGGCATGAGGCAGCACACACATTGGCAGACACAAAGAGAAAAGCACAATGTAAAGATTATACTGACCAACAAGATGGCATCTTAAAGATAATGTCCCCAGTTCCAAACCAGTCAAACAATCCAGGAGAGACCCTAACTTTGTCCAGTAATGCCCACATGTCATCTATCAGTTATAAAACTCTGTGAGAATTATCAGTTATATTGAAATAACATGTCAGGGAATCTCACATAACCCAGGTGGTGGAGGAGCCATAAGTAATCAATAGTGCATCAGTGGTATTCTCCAAGAGTCCGGCCCTAACTTTATTTAAGCATCTAATGCTTGTGTGGTGTTATTTAGGGTTTTGCTGTGTTTAAGCAGACAGTTCGCTTTATTTCGAGGTGTAAAACTTTTTTTTTTTTTAAGAGCTGGGAGTCCTACCAGAGAAAGAGTTGAGGCAGCTGTTTACCCTTATTAATTGGCAAATTTTTAGGTAAGCTGAACCTTTATTTACAAAGCAGAACTTTTATTACTTCTTGTGCTTTTTCCATTTTTTTTAGGGGAAGGCCTCTACCAATTAGCAAAAGTATCAACCCATACCAACAGATGTTGGAATTCCTTTGACCTTGGCATGTGAGTGAAACCTAATTATCAGTTCTTCCCTGAATAGTCTCCAGTTCCTTGATTGGCTGGGCAAGCAAATTTGTGGTTGAAAGGATTGTTTCTACACAGGCGGATACTACTTGATGAACTTTCCTGACAAATTCTTCCCAGTAAACATCTTTTGGGGCATTTGATAAGTTTTATCCCTCCCTAAATTAAAGGCCTGATGCAGTGCTTTTAGCTCTGTGAGCTAGGTAATAGTAATTGCCCTGTTCTGTTTGTAACCATTCCAAGGGCTGGAGACAGTGTCCATGAGTCAGACCCCAGTTCCTTCCTTGGGAGAGTAGGTGGGATGAGCCTCCTTTAATAATTGATATAGTGGGCAAGCTATTTTCCTGAATCCCAGTATCTACAGCCTACAATATCCAGTAATTCTCCAAAACTCACACAATTGTTTATTGTCCTGGAGTTAGTAACACTATAGTCCTCTAATTCAGTTATAATTGTCCCTTCCTAGCAAGGCTCTCTGGTATTATCAAGAAAGAATGAGAAGAAATAGTTTTCCCCATATTCAGTTCAGGGGCTGCTGAGAGAAAAATTTAGTTATAAGCTTTTCCAGATATGCCTCTAATCGTCAGGCTGCATTTGGGTAGTTGACCTGGAGTGGAAAGGAGGACAGAAGGTGATTCCAGTATCAAGAAGGAGATGAACCGGGTTTTTAGTTACTGAGTTTTCCAGAGTTACCTGAGTTCCGGGCTTCCAATAGACCGTTGGAACCACCCTGAAGTGCCCCAGGTCCCATCAGTCCATTCTAGGGACATTGGTTATCTGAAGCCCTCACACATAGAGGTCACTGAGGGCATTCAGACTTCCAGTGATGGTCTCCACATAAGGGACATGGCTTGCAGGGCTTTGACTTCTATTGTCCCTTCTGAGGGAAGTCTTGTTTCTGGTGCACTTGCCTGACCACATAAGTGGCATTTGGTGCCAGGACCTCTGGAAGTCTGGTCTGACACAGTGTGCAAGGCCACAACTAAGGCCTTAGATTTTTCTTAAGCCTCTTTTCCTTTTTTTTTTTTTTTTTTTGTTTTTTTTGTTTTTTTTTTTTAATTTTGATCTCAGTTGTAATATCCCGACTGGCAGCTTGTAAGAGCTCCTCCAGGGTCCCTTCTAGGACAACAGCCAATTTTTACAGCTTTCTCTGAATATCTGGGGCCAACTGAGTGACAAATTTGTCCTTTAAAATTGTCTCAGCCTTAGGGGTGTCAGTGAAGATAGCCATATATTTAAGAGCCTCTCAACTTCTCCAGGAAGGCCATTGGGCTCTCATTCTATGTAAAATAGTGGCTAATTTAGCATAATTTAAGGACTTCAATTTAGATCTCCTTTATTTCTCTAAAGCACAACTCAGAAGTGGTGACAATACCATTTCTTAATGGGATGGTCATAATCCCAATTAGGATCTTGGGATGGAATTACCTGGGCCCCAGTAGAAAACTAGAAGTGCCCTAAAGAACCTCCGGCCCATAATAATTAATGAGTTGCCTTTTCTTTTTCTTCAGAGTTTATGGATCAAAAATCATCCAATTATTCAGAATGCCTCCCAAAGTAGACATTGGCCTTGGTTAGGGAATTGTCCATCTATAGGAAAAAGGAAGAAGAGGCATCACTTAATTTTCCATACCTGGCCAGGAGAAGCCTCATCTTCTGGCCCTACATTTTGGCTGGCTATGAGACTGGCAGCCAAAAGCTTTGTCAGTTTTGTGAGATGCTGGGAGCAGTCACTATTATCCGGCTTGACCCTGTCTCCGAGAGCTGACCTTGTCTTCCTTGATTTCTTTCTATCCCTCAATTTTCCTGCTTGTGGGACTTTGGGGGTATTGACTGTGACCAAGCAGGACTACCCTGATTGTAGGAAGGTGCACTAATTTTATTTTGGCACAAAAGTAATCCTCTTTTACAAATATATGTTAAAAGGCTGGTGAAAACCAATTTTTGTGTGTGTGTGTGTGAGGTATAGAATTGTCATCAAGCGGGCCTAAAAGGGCCAAAGTCAAGGTCTATCCCTTGCCTTTTTCAGCAGTGCCCACATAAATATGTTGCAGCATGTGGATGCCCATTTTAGAGTATCTAGGTTGTTATGAATTGGTATACATTGGGGTAAGCTTAGCAAAATGGCTCCTATGTATTCCAGTAAAAGCCCTTATATATTATAGTCATATATCCCTTCATGGCACAGGGCATCCATTCCTTTGCTAAATAGAACCAACACCAACGTGAAACCTTTGGAGACTGGCATCAAGGAACATTTGTCACCATCTCCCCAGCCTTTGGATCAGAGGAGGAGCAATTTCAACCAAGGCTTGAGTAAACAATTCAAAGGGTATGCTGTCCTGCTGTCTGCCCTTTGGTTAAAATCATATTTTTTTCCATCTTTTTTGGGCAGACAAAGGGGTAAAAACCTTGTTTTACCTCCTTTTTTTTTTTAAATCAAAAGCATACCAATAATCCAAGTAAACTTTGCCTTTTTAATAGAGAGTAAGGAAGAATTTAATCTGATACCAGTGTACTTTTTTGTTTTAATATATGAAATTTATTGTCAAATTGGTTTCCATTAGAACACCCAATGCTCATCCCAAAGGTGCCCTCCTCAATACCCATCACCACCCTCCCCTCCCTCCCACCCCCATCAACCCTCAGTTTGTTCTCAGTTTTAAGAGTCTCCTATGCTTTGGCTCTCTCCCACTCTATATACCAGAGTACTTTTAAAATCCATTTTATTTTAAACTTAGTCCATTCTGACCACAATATAAAATTCTTTCCAAAGATTTCCCTTCACAAACTTTCTACACCTTTTTCTTTGCTTTCAGATTTTGAAACCTAACCCCCTTTTTACTCCAAACAACTAGTCTCATTTAGGACAAATTACTTCCTTTTTCTTTCAACAAAAATGTATTCCCATTCCTTGTATCTTTTTTACGTATCTCCTACTTTTATACATATAGAGTTACTTTTTTTCTTTTATCAGTCTAATTACATTAGCGAATTTTAACTCTTAGAAAACCTTAGTGTCCAGTGAAAACTAAGTAGTAACCAATGTGAACTTATACTGTACATCAGAATTTTTTTTTTAGATCGCAAACTTATGAATCTATTATGCATAAATCATGTTTTTTTTAAACAGATTTTAAGTATCCCTTTTTTTTTTTTTTCAGCAACGGGTTAGGTTTTGGAATACTTTCTACTATTGCTCAGGGTTTTCCTGAAATTTGCCCAGGTCCCTTTTTATTTGCTTAGAATCTTGCAAGGAAAATGAACCTTCTTGGGGCCCAAACTCACCATGAGGCCTTTTAGTCAACAGATACATTGAATGTGCCTTCCTTTTAGGGGGAAGATTTTTCATTCCCTCACAGTCCTGGCATAAGGAGGGCCTTGAGGGTTCTAACAGGTGGCTTTTCTTGAGAAGAGGCATCGGAGGGCAAGTCTGCAAGTTCTTGCCTTTCTCGGTCCCTTAAAGGGGCCAGGAGGTTGGACACCTTAAACTCTTACATAAGGAGCTTTTATTTTATAATATAGATCTACACTTTAAGACAGTACTGTACTGAACACTCCTTCGGAGGCCACGACTCTCCATCTTCCAGGAGATACTTCAGGCGCCTCTTAGCATTGGTAGGTTCCAGTATTAAGCCCTGACCCAAATCAGACTCCTGAGTAAGTCTGATGCCACCTTAAGCATATGAGGTCGCCACTGAACCACTGATCGGGACTCAGCCTGGCTTTGACCCTTGGTCAGGTCTGAGCCTTTCTGCTGTCCATTTCATTCACACATGGTCACATAGTGACTCCAACCTGCCACCCAATGCCCAGCTCCTTAAGGTTTCGTTCCTTACTTCTTTTTTTTTTTTAATTTTTTTTAACGTTTATTTATTTTTGAGACAGAGAGAGACAGAGCATAAACAGGGGAGGGTCAGAGAGAGGGAGACACAGAATCTGAAACAGGCTCCAGGCTCTGAGCTGTCAACACAGAGCCCGGCGCAGGCTCGAACTCACGGATGCGAGATCATGACCTGAGCCGAAGTGGCCGCTTAACGACTGAGCCACCCAGGTGCCCCTTTCGTTCCTTACTTCTTATAGAAATACTCAGGGCAACTCTGGGAAGTGATCAGGTTCCTCTTCTGCCTCTTAGGGGCAGGTCTACCAAAATGAACCTGGGTTCTTACCAGTTTGTGGGGCGGTGCTCCCTAAGCTCTTCCTGGGCCTTACTAAGTTCCAGTGTGCTTCCAGACCCTTGCCCCATCGCACTGGGAGGGGCTAGTCTCCTATGGATCAAGCAGTGCACTGGTGCCAGGTGAGGTTGCTTCTCCCCCGTGCTCGGAGGTTCGCACCCTGGTGACAAAGGAGGTGGGAACGCACCATCTCCAAATCCCAGACGGGAGCCCCCAAGAGATACAGCAGGATTCCTCGCATAGAGAGACGGGACACCGAGGCTTCCTTTGTCCAGGAAGCAACTTATTCATTGTGCCAGCTTGGGCTCAGTGGGTTCGAAATGAAAACTGAGCCCCAAGTGCAGTGGAGTATAGCTTTTTATGCAATTTCTACTTCTTTGTTTCCATATATGGTGACACATATAGTCTGATCAGACACAGTCCAAGTTACAAACTTGTGACAGAGCTGTGCATACACAGTACAGGAGTTGATTGCATCATGCTACTTTCCCTTGTTCTGCGGATGCCTCCACCAAATTCCTTAGGGGAGGTATGCTACCTCTGCCACAATTTCAGTGTAAGAAAGGAAGACTGGTTAAAGAGCTCTGCTCTTGGGAAGGAAGCTTAGTCACGTGGTGGCAGGACAGTACCTAAGAAGGTATGTCCAGGAAGCAATTCCTTGTGGTCAGCCCAATGAACTCAGAACATTGATGTGGGTACTCAGTTTTAACTGTTTACTGTTCATTTCTGTTATTTTTCCCCTCTGTCATTATACTTGTAGTCAAAGTCTTTTTTACCTGGGCTAGTGGTTTTGTGGTGAACCCAAATTGTATTCATTGTTTGGGTGAAGCATTTCAAGGAAGGGAGCACCCCCTTCAAAGTAGAAGATGGCTGAGAGTACCTGGGATTTTATACTGTTTTCACCATTACCTCCTAATTGTTTAAATTAGATAGGTGGTGGGGCCCCTGGGTGGCTCAGTCGGTTGGTGTCGACTTCGGCTCAGGTCATGATCTCACAGTTCGTGAGTTCAAGCCCCATGTCGGGCTCTGTGCTGACAGGTCAGAGCCTGGAGCCTGCTTCAGATTCTGTGTCTCCCTCTCTCTCTCTCTGCCCCTAACCTACTTGCATTCTGTCTCTATCTCTCTCAAAAATAAACATTAAAAAAAATTAGATAGGTGGTGATTTTATGCCAATTAGTGTGGGGGATAGGTATATATCTATTTAGGCAATTCTTTGGAGATGCTTACAGTATGGAGTGGGATTCAGTTACAAATTAGGTGGTAGACTTACAATAAGAAAACTGAATAGCTTGATGGCTTCTAGGTTTTCACTGTATGGTTGCAAATTTTCTAATTTCTTGTGAATTTCTAAATGCCATGCATAAGCACCAGTAAATTCTGATTTTCAACTTAATAATTTTTAGATATTTTGTACAATGAAACACGTTTTCTCTTCACTCATTAATTTAACAAATTACTTAATATATATAAATTCTTATAACAGTGCCTAGAAATTTGTAAGTTTTTACTCTTGCTATTAATAACTAAGAGCTAATGTAGCTAAGTGAGGTCTTTCTACTATATTATCAATAAGACATGGTAGGATGAACAAGGTATGGACCAGCAACTGGAATATATTTGGATAAGGATTTCAACAGTATATGATTATAGAGAATGGTATAAGACACATCCTGAAGATTCCTGACTGGCTATTTGTAATACAGTATGGATGTAATATAATTAAGTCGTTAAGGGATATTCTTGAACTTTTCAAAAGTTTTGAAAGTCCATTCTCCTGAATCAATTTAAAGCTATGGCTTATAACAAGTGCATAAATCCATAAGAGAAAGAATATTTAAATTGCCTTCCTGCGCTTGGAGAAAATTCTTTTTCTTTTTTTTTTCAGGCATAAGAACATTTTATTTTAAGAAATGTTAGCCTAAAAGAAATTAATTTATTTAAAATTTTTAATTATAGTAGATTCCCAAAGTAAATACTATCAATGGTGTTGTTAGGATGGTATTATTCTTAGTAGTACTATTAATACTATTTTTTTATTTAATTTTTTATTTTTTAAAATTTACATCCAAATTAGTTAGCATATAGTGAAACAATGATTTCAGGAGTAGATCTTAATGCCCCTTACCTATTTAGCCAATCCCCCCTCCCACAACTCTCCCAGAGTGTCTGCTGAATGTCTGACTCCTGATTTCAGCTCAGGTCATGATCTCATGGTTCATGGATTCGAGACCCACACTTGGGCTCTTCTCTCTCTCTCTCTCTCACTCTCTCTCTTTCTCCCTTCTCTCTCTGGCCCTCCTCTGCTCTCTCTCTCTCTCAAAATAAATAAATAAACTTAAAAAAAAAGAAAGTGACAAGTCCAGTTGTCATAGGCAGGTATTTTAAGTTTATTAATTCTTTTCTTTTTTTTAATTTATTTTTTACTTTTTAAAATTTACATCCAAATTAGTTAGCATATAGTGAACAATGATTTCAGGAATAGATTCCTTAATGCCCCTTACCCATTTAGCCCATCCCCCCTTCCGCAATCCCTCCAGCAACCCTCAGTTTGTTCTCCATATTTATGAGTCTCTTCTGTTTTGTCCCCTCCCTGTTTTTTATATTATTTTGGTTCCCTTCCTTATGTTCATCTGTTTTGTTTCTTAAAGTCCTCATATGAGTGATGTCATATGATTTTGTCTTTCTCTGACTGACTAATTTCACCTTAGCAAATACCTTCCAGGTCCATCCACGTAGTTGCACATGGCAAGATTTCATTCTTTTTGATTGCTGAGTAATACTCCATTGTATATATACCAATCTTCTTTATCCATTCATCCATCGATGGACATTTGGGCTCTTTCCATACTTTGGCTATTGTTGGTAGTGCTGCTATACACATGGGGGTGCATGTGTCCCTTCGAAACAGCATACCTGTATCCTGTGGATAAATGCCTAGTAGTGCAATTTGCTGGGTTCTTAGGGTAATTCTATATTTAGTTTTTTGAGGAACCTCCATGCTGTTTTTTTTTTCCAGAGTGGCTGCACCAGCTTGCATTCCCACCAGCAATGCAAAAGAGATCCTCTTTCTCTGCATCCCTGCCAGCATCTGTTGTTGCATGAGTTGTTAATGTTAGCCATTCTGACAGGTATGAGGTGGTATCTCATTGTGGTTTTGATTTGTATTTCCATGATGATGAGTGATGTTGAGCATTTTTTTCATGTGTCAGTTGGCCATCTGGATGTCTTCCTTGGAGAATTGTCTATTCATGTCTTTTGCCGTTCCTTCACTGGATTATTTGTTTTTTTGGCGGTGTGAGTTTGATAAGTTCTTTGTAGGTTTTGGATACTAACCCTTATCTGATATGTCATCTTGCAAATATCTTCCCCCATTCTGTCAGCTGCCTTTTTGGTTTTGCTGATTGTTTCCTTTTGCTGTGCAAAAGATTTTTTATTTTGATAAGGTCCATAGTTCATTTTTGCTTTTGCTTCCTTTTGCCTCCCGGAGACGTGTGAGTAGAAGTTGCTGTGGGAAAGATCAAGAGGTTTTTGCCTGCTGTCTCCTTGAGGATTTTGATGGCCCTCCTGTCTTACATTGAGGTATTTCATCATTTTGAGTTTATTTTTGTGTATGGTTGTAAGAAAGTGTCAGGTTCACTTCTTCTGCATGTTGCTGTCCCGTTTTCCCAGCACCAATTGCTGAAAGAGACTGTCTTTATGCATTGGATATTCTTCACTGCTTTGTCAAAGATAGTGGCCATACGTTTGTGGGTCCATTTCTGGGCTCTTATTCTGTTCCATTGATCTGAGTGTCGGTTCTTGTTGTCAGTACCATACTGTCTTGATGATTACAGCTTTGTAGTATAGCTTGAAGTCCGAGATTGTGATGCCTCCTGCTTTCGTTTTCTTTTTCAAGATGCTTGGCTATTTGGGGTCTTCCTGGTTCATACAAATTTTAGGATTATTGTTCTATCTCTGTGAAGAATGCTGGTGTATTTGCTAGGGATTGCACTGAATATGTAGACTGCTTTGGGGTAGTATCGACATTTTACCAATATTTGTTCTTCCTACCCAGGAGCATGGAATCTTTTCCATTTCTTTGTGTTCTCTTCAATTCTTTCATAGCTCTCTATTGTTTCAGTGTATAGATTTTTCACACTTTGGTTAGATTTATTCCTAGGTATTTTATGGTTTTTGGCACAATTTTTAAATGGGATTGATCCTTGATTTCTCTTTCGTTGCTCATTTTGGTATATAGGAATGCAACTGATTTCTGTGCATGCTTTATATCCTGAAACTTTGCTGAATTCATGGATCAGTTCTTTGGGTTTTAATATAGAGTATCATGTCATCTGCATGTAATCTTTGGGTTTTACATTAGAGTATCATGTCATCTGCGAAGAGTGAAAGTTTCACCTCCTCCTGGCCTGTTTGGATCCTTTTATTTCCATGTGTTGTCTGATTGCAGAGCCAATAGGGAAGGTTCTCAGTTTTTCCCCACTGAGGATGATATTAGTGTTGGGTCATTCATATATGGCTTTTTTGATCTTGGGGTATGATCTTTCTATCTCTACTTTTCTGAGGGTTTTTATCAAGAAAGATGCTGTATTTTGTCAAATGCTTTTTGTACATCTATGAGAGGATCATATGGTTTTTGCCCTTTCATTTATTGACTGTGATGATTCACATTGATGTTTTGTGGATATTGAACCAGCTCTGCATCCCAGGTATAAATCCCACTTGGTTGTGGTGAATATTTTTAAATTTTTTTTAATGTTTATTTATTTTTTGAGACAGAGAGAGACAGAGCATGAATGAGGGAGGGTCAGAGAGAGAGGGAGACACAGCATCTGAAGCAGGCTCCAGGCTCTGAGCTGTCAACACAGAGCCCGACGCAGGCTCGAACTCACGGACCGTGAGATCATGACCTGAGCCAAGTTGGACGCTTTAACCGACTGAGCCACCCAGGCTGCCCCGTGAATATTTTTTTAAATGTATTGTTGGATCTGGTTGGCTAGTATCATCTTTTAGGATTTTTGCATACATGTTCATCAGGGAAATTGGTCTATAGTTCTCCTCTTTTTTAGTGGGGTCTCTGTCTGGTTTTGGAATCAAGGTAATGCTGGCTTCATAGAAGAGTTTGGAAGTTTTCCTTTCATTTCTATTTTTCGGAACACCTTCAAGAAAGTAGGTGGTAACTCTTCCTTAATGTTGGTAGAATTCCCCTGGAAAGCCATCTGACCCCAGACTCTTGTTTTTTGGGAGATTTTGATTACTAATTCGATTTTCTTTACTGGTTATGGGTCTGCTCAAATTTTCTATTTCTTCCTGTTTCAGTTTTGGTAGTGTATATGTTTCTAGGAATTTGTCCATTTCTTCCAGATTGCTCATTTATTGGAGTATAATTGCTCATAATAGTCTCTTATTATTTTTTTTATTTCTGCTGTGTTGGTTGTGATCTCTCTTCTTTCATTCTTGATTTTATTTATTTGGGTCCTTTTCTTTTTGATCAAACTGGCTAGTGGTTTGTCAATTTTATTAATTCTTTCAAGAACCAGCTTCTGGTTCATTGATCTGTTCTACTCGTTTTTTTGGTTTTGATAGCATCAATTTCTGCTCTAATCTTATTTCGGTCTTCTGCTGGTTTGGGGTTTATTGCTGTTCTTTTCCAGCTCATTAAGGCCTAAGGTTAGGTTGTATATTGAGATCTTTCTTCCTTCTTTAGGAAGGCCCTGGATTGCCTATATACTTCTCCTCTTAGACTGCCTTTGCTGATCCAGAGGTTTTGGGTTGTTGGTCTATCATTTCATGGACTCCATATACTTTTTAATTTCTTCTTTAACTTCTTGGTCTAGCCCATTCATTCTTCTACTAGGATGTTCTTCAGTCTCCAAGTATTTGTTACTTCCAAATTTCTTTCTGCGGTTGATTTCGAGTTTCATAGCGTTGTGGTCTGAACATATGCACGGTACAATCTCAATCTTTTGTTACTTACTTAGGGCTGATTTGTGTCCCAGGATATGGTCTATCTCTGTAGAATGTTCCAGGTGCACTGGAGAAGAATGTTTATTTCTGCTGCTTTAGGATGAAATGTTCTGAATATATCTATTAAATCCATCTATTAAGTCCAGTGTGTCATTCAAAGCCATTGTTACCTTGTTAGTTTTTTTGATTAGATGATCTGTCCATTGCTGTGAGTGGGGTGTTGAAATACCCTACTATTATGTTATTTACTATCAATGAATTTGTTTATGTTTGTGATTAATGATTTATTATAATTGGGGGTGCCACATTTGGTGCATAAATATTTACAATGTTAGGTCTTCTTGGTGGATAGACTCCTTGAATTATGATATAATAATGCCCTTCTGCATCTCTTGATACAGTCTTTATTTTAAAGTCTAGATTGTCTGATATAAGTGTGGCTACTCTGGCTTTCTTTGTTGACCATTAGTGTGATAGATGGTTCTCCATCCCCTTACTTTCAATCTGAAGGTGTCTTTAGGTCTAAAGTCGGTCTGTTGTAAACAGCATATAGATGGATCTTGTTTTCTTATCATTCTGTTACCCTATGTCTTTATTACTTATTAAAAATTTTTTTTCAAGATTTACTTATTTTGAGAGACAGAGCATGAGCAGGGGAGGGGCAGGGAGAGGGGGAGACACAGATCCAAAGGCAGGCTCCAGGCTCTGAGCTGTCAGCATCAGAGCCTGATGCGGGACTTGAATGCACAGACTATGAGATCATGACCTGAGCCAAAGTTGGACACCCAACCCACTGAGCCACCCAGACGCCCCTACCCTATGTCTTTTGATTGGAGCATTGAGTCCATTGACATTTAGAGTGAGTACTGAAAGATGAATTTATTGCCATTATGTTGTTTTAGAGTTGGGGTTTTCTGGTGGTGTTCTCTGGTTCTTTCTAGTTTTTGTTGCTTTGGGTATTTATCTATCTATCTATCTATCTATCTTTTCATCCTTTCTCCCCTCTGAGGGTCCCCCTTAAAATTTCATGCAGGGCCAGTTAGTGGTCACAAACTCCTTTAATTTTTGTCTGTGAAATGTTTTATCTCTCCTTCTATTTGAATGAGAGCCTTGCTGGATAAAGAATTCTTGGCTGCATTTTTTTCTGATTCAGCACATTGAATATATCTTGCCACTCCTTTCTGGCCTGCCAAGTTTCTGTGGATAGGTCTGCTGCAAACCTGATCTGTCTTCCCTTGTAGGTTAAGGAATTTTTTTTTCCCTTGCTGCTTTCATGATTCTTTCCTTGCATGAGTATTTTGTGAATTTGACTGTGATACGCCTTGTTGATGGTCAGTTTTTGTTGAATCTAATGGGGGTCCATTGTGCTTCCTGGCTTTTGATGTCTGTATCTTTTCCCAGGTTAGGAAAGTTTTCCACTATGATTTGCTCACATAACCCTTCTACCTCTATTTCTCTCTCTTCCTCTCTGGGACCCCCTATGATTCTGACGTTGTTCCTGTTTTTTGTTTTGTTTTGTTTTGTTTTGTTGTAATTTTTTTTGCATTTATTTATTTGAGAGAGACAGTGTGAGCAGGGGAGGGGCAGAGAGAGAGGGAAATACAGAATCAGAAGCAGGCTCCCGTCTCTAAGCTGTCAGCACAGAGCTGGATGAAGGGCTCGAACCCATGAACTGTGAGATCATGACCTGAGCTGAAGTCGGATGCTTAACTGACTGAGCCACCCAGGCACCCCTGACGTTGTTCCTTTTTAATGAGTCATGGATTTCTCTAATTGTTAAATCATCCTCTTTTGGCTTAATTTCCCTCTCTTTTCTTTTCTGCTTCATTATTCTCCATAAGTTTGTTCTCTATGTTGCTGATTCTCTGTTCTGCCTCATCTATCCTTGCCGCCACAGCATCCATCCGAGATTGCAGCTCAGTTATAGCATTTTTATTTCATCCAGACTAGCTTTTACTTCTTTTATCTCTGCAGAAAGGGATTCTAATCTATTTTCAACTCCAGCTAGTATTTTCATTATCACGATCTAAATTCTGATTCAGACATCTTGGTTGTATCTGTATTGGGTAAGTCCCTGGCTGTCGTTTCTTCCTGCTCTTCCTTTCGGGGTGAATACCTCATTTCGTAATTTTAAAGGAGAAAAGGAATTAATGTGCAAAAAAATTAAAATTAAAAAAATTAAAATTAAAAAAATTATAATTTAAAAATTAAAAAAAAACCAACAACATCGATAAGTGATTGTTAGATTCTAGGTGTGTTTTGGTCTGGGTGTTGAAAGGGGCTTGATAGATTAAAAAAAGGGGAAAGAAAAAAAAGAAAACCGTTTGAAAATTTGAAAAAAATGAATACACTGAAGTAGACTTAAATGAATGATGGAAGTAAATAGAATTTGAAAAAATTTACACAAAAGTAAAAAAATATAGTAGAAAAGAATTTAAAATATTTTTAATAAAATTGAAAATAAAATGAATTTTTTGTCTTTCTGTATTCAAGAAGGAGAAAAAAGAAAGAAAAAAAACAACAAAGAAAAAGAAAATTAAATAGATGGACTGGCAAATAGACTGAAAGTGACTGAAATTACTTCATTTTCCCCTAGAAGTCAAACTATGAAGTGCTTATAGTCCATAAAACTAAGCAGGCGGAGAGAGACTTGTATTCCTTACGAGCGAGGTTGGCCCAGTTAGGTGGGGCTTAATGTAACTGCTCCGTACTCCACTAGATGGTGCTGCTTAGCTTACTAGGGTGGATTGTTGTGGTGCTTGTAGGTGTGTATGTGCATGCGTGGGAGCGGTGAAAATGGCGTCACCCAGCTACCCAGTCTCTAGTATTGGAACTCTGTTCTCCCCCATCAGCAATAGCGCACCCATCCTTTATCTTTGGCTTCTGTCCACTCCCCACTTTTACACAGTCTCGTGACCAAGCCCTAAGCAGCACCGCCGTCCTGAGTTTTGTCTCAGATGCGGCTGTTTTTCCTGATTCCTTACTTCTGAGGGGACTGTGGCTTTGACCCGTTCTGCCCCTTTGCAGGAGGGTCTCACTGAGCAACGGCCAGGTGCTGGCCTCACCAGGAACGTTTGCGAGACTGTGCTGCTGCCAATGCCCAGAGACTGTGCTGGGTGCCAGCGAGCCCCAGAAACAGTTCACGAGATAGTGTAGCAGCAGTGTTTCAGGGATTATGGAAAAACACAACACGTGTCTGGCAGTAGGGTTCACTTTTAACAGAACTGTTCCAGCACCAGCAAACATGGTTGTTCTCCCGGGTCCACTGGGGCCTTGCCTTTGGGGACCCACATAGCCTCTACCAGGTGTCCTCCCAGCAGGGGAACCACCTCTCCCTGTGTGGCCTGAAGAACCCCAGACTCCACTCTGCTCCTGCGGATTCACCCTTCCCACCAGAGCCACCGCCAGGTATGGAGCTGTGGAGTTTCAGACTCTGCACTCCCCCTGTTATAGAGTCTTAAAGGAGGGAATTTAATTTTTTTTAATGTTTATTTATTTTTGAGACAGAGAGAGACAGAGCATGAATGGGGGAGGGACAGAGAGAGGGGAGACACAGAATCCGAAGCAGGCTCCAGGCTCTGAGCTGTCAGCACAGAGCCCGACGCAGGGCTCGAACTCAAGAAGCGTGAGATCGTGACCTGAGTCGAAGTCGGACACTTAACCGGCTGAGCCGCCCAGGCGCCCCATAAAGGAGGGAATTTAAACCCTCCCCTTTCTCCTTTCTCCTTTCTCCTTTCTCCCTTTTAGTTTAGTTTAGTGGAAAAAAAAACTGCTTCCATTTTTCCACTTTCTCTCCAGCTGCTTTTGGGAGAATGCTTTGCCCGTATGCTCCCCTCCAACATCTCTATCCTCTCTCCACATGTAAAAGAGACCTCCTGCCCTCTGCAGCTTCTCTCTCCCCCAGTTCACCTCTCTGAGTTGTGTACCTGCTGAATTGTGTGGTTCAGGTTGTTCAATAGTGTTGTATAATCCTCAGATTAGTTTTCTAGCTGTGCAGGATGATTTAGTGTTGGTCTGGCCCTGTATTCATGCACACAAGACACACAAAAACTTCCAAGCTGTTCTGCCCATCTTGGCTCCTCTCTGATAAAAGTGTATTTAAAATTTTTGTTTTTACATTTTATTTATTTTGATTGACAGAGACAGAGCACAAGTGGGGGAGGGACAGAGAGAGAGGGAGACACAGAATCTGAAGCAGGCTCCAGGCTCTGAGCTGTCAGCACAGAGCCTGACGCGGGGCTTGAACTCACAACTGCGAGATCGTGACCTGAGCCAAAGTCGGACGTTTAACTGACTGAGCCACCCATGCGCCCCCAAAATGTATTTTTTTAAGAAGTTTACTTACTTATTATTTTGAGAGAGACAGGGAGGACTTCAAGCAGGGGAGAGGCAGAGAGAGAGGAAAATCTCTAGCAGGCTCTGCACTGTCAATGCAGAGCCTGATGTGGGGCTCAAACTCCTGAAGCATGAGAAATGACCTGAGCCAAAATCAAGAGGTGGTCGCTTTACTGACTGTGCCACCCATGGTTCTCCTGATGATAAAAATTTAAAGTGACTCTTGTAGGAGCGTGAAATTTGGGATGGATATGTAAAAGAATTTGAAAAATAAGTCAAGAAAGATGAAGGAAGCCAAAAATAGTACTTATTATATGCTGGGTGCCTATATGCACTATTTTATTTATTCTCCCAAGGAACACCACCAATGAGACTGTAATTATAGGTGAGCATTCTGAGACATAAATGTTAATTGCCCAAGGTCAGATTGCTAGTAACTGGCCTTGTAAGCATAAGGGTCATAGATGTGGGATGCTAGCCCTGAGGTCATTGCTGGCCATAGACAGGCTTAATCCAGACAGAAAACATAAGAGAATCGGGTCTATGTGTTCTGCATAAAGAACCTCTTAATTATCCAGGGCACTGACAAGGAGGGTTTCCAGTGAGGACTGAGTGAAGTAATGTGGACTAAATCTACAGTTTTACCAAAGCAGGGTAGGGCTGGGAAGTAGGAAATATCTGGGGAAACTAAGGTAGAGTCCCCATAGCTCTTTCTGCAGGCACAGACTAGTATGTGGCTACTTGCAACCCTGTAAGATATCCTCTCATTCTGAGCAAGGATTCATATGTGCCCATGGCAGCTGGGTCCTGGTTTGCTGGGGTTATCAACTCTGCAGTACAAACTGCATTTGTGGTACACTTGACCTTCTGTAGGAATAATGTCATCAATCATTTCTCCTGTGAACTTCTTGCTATCATGAAACTGGCCTGTGGTTGACATCTCAGGCAGTGAGTTCGTCAGGCTCATGGTCACACACCGTATATTGACTGTTAATAATCATATCTTTTACACGTTAATCATTGTAAGCATCATATTTGCTTTTCTAAGGGGAGAAACAAAGTATTCTACACCTGCTCAGCCCATCTGACTGTGGTAATAATATTCTACAGAACCATTCTCTTCATGTACATGAAGCCCAAGTCTAAAGACACACTTAATTCAGATGATTTCAATGCTACTGACAAACTGATATCCGTGTTCTATGGGGCGATGACTCCAATGATGAATCCTTTAATCTACAGTCTCAGAAACAAGGATGTGAAGGAGGCAGCTTCATAGCAGCTTCTTTAGCAAGTTAAAGGAAAAGGTGATTGGACTGTGAACACATTGGACTTCGTTGTAAACTTTAGAATTATGTTGGAAGTTTGGTTACTTTTACTTTTTTTTTTTGCACTTTTGTATATTATTTAGCAATTTTTCATAATGACATACAGCATTTCAATATTATGGCATGCTCACTATAGAGAATTTGCAAGATACAGACAGTAGGGTGAGGGAAATAAAGAGGTCACCTATTACTCTAACACTAGGAGATGGGTTTCAAGCGTTTGAACAATATCTTTTGTGTTCTGTATATACTGCAATGTTGGAATCGGGTACTATATGTCTTTTATGTTCACCTTCATACATAGTCCTATTTCATATGCATCACTTCATCAAATGCTTCAAAATAAATAAGTCTCTGTGTGAGAAAAGCAAAACAGAAAAATCCTCAAAACTGCACCCATATTCCCCAGTGGAGAGCCTTGTGTTGTAGTTTCACATTAATCTCAAAATCCTCCTAAGTCATTGGAGATACTATTTTCTTGGAGAATATCTTCCTGTGGAACTAAGTGTGCAAGCATTTGGGACTATTGAGGGAAACGTGTAAATGCCTTAAGGATGGAGCCTATGCAATCAATAAGAAAGTCCTTATTTTATCTTCTTCTTTGTTTCAGCTTACATGTTAGCTCTAGCGTAAAGAAAATTTTGCAAAATTAAAACTGGGTTGGAAAAATCAGTCTATGGTCTAGACAGTAATGTGGACAAGTCTTGGGTTAGATGGCATCATATCCATGCCCATTAGGAGAAGCCAGGCTTTTTGATATCCTGAGATCATTCCAATACTTTTCCAAAAACTTAGAAGAGTATCTAAGTTCTTGATTTCTAGTGTGGACCTGCATTGATGTCTTGTCTCTCTTACTAATACCTTTGTCACCTTAGTGATCTGAGAAGGTAGATTTGGGGGGATGTCACACAGGATGTGATATTATCTTGATTTTGCTTGGCTTCCTCCTCAAATTTTTACTCTATCTGAAGAACATTTCTAATTTACAGGGCCAACAGGAATGAGAAAGTGTTGTTCAAGAGTAAGCCACATTCTAGGAAATCCATTAGGCTGGATAAATTTTATATTGATGGAACAGTAAAGTTAGAAGATGTTAGAGATTAACATATTTTACATAGGCAAATAAGAGTTAAATGCTTGTGGTATTTGGGTATATTAATGTCACTTTCCAAGTTCAGTTTTAATTTTAATGGCAGGAATATCAAACAGTCATGAACTCTATTTAAGTCCCTTTAACTTCCATCCTAGATATGCACAGATTAAATCTGATGGCAAAGGTTGAGACTATTGATGTATTAGAATCACACCCTAGTGAAATAGGCTGTAAAAACCTATTAGTGGGGTGTTTGGGTGGCTCACTTGGTTAGCGTCAGACTCTTGATTTAGCTCAGGTCTCCTCTCCCACTTCCTGAGCTGGAGCCCTGCAATGGGCTGTGTGCTGACAGCACAGAGTGTGCTTGCAATTCTCTCTCTCCCTCTCTCTCTGCCCCTCCCCAGCTTGGGTGCTCTCTCTCTCTCAAAACAAACAAACAAACAAACAAACAAACAAACATAAAAACCTATTAGTTTCCATAAACACACTCAACAGACTTTTATTTCCTCAAGAATTCCTGGTATGTAGAAAACCTCTAGAGTCAAGCATATTGTGTTTGACCCACAGGGCCATTTTGGATACTCAGACTCTACTTTTGTTTTTGTTTTGTTTGTTTGTTTGTTTGTTTTTAGCTTAAATCAAACTGCTTCCATAAGCTCTCTGGGATGACTGACCTAGGGTAGGGCCTAGTCTTGTATCAGACTTTAAATTTTGAATCTACTTAATTAAAGAAAGTAGAAATTATATTGTATCTTTTCTAATGTCTTATTTAATTTTGAGAGAGAGAGAGAGAAAATGAACAAGTGGGGGAGGGGCAGAGAGAGAGAGGAGGGACAGAAAATCCAAAACAGGCTCTGCACTGACAGCAGTCAACCTGGTGTGGGCCTTTAACTCACAAACGGTGAGATCATGACCTGAGCAAATCAGATGCTCAACCAAACTGAGCCACCCAGATGCCCTGAAAGTAGAAATTTAATATGCATATTCTCCTCAGAAGAGAAGATGAAGATAGTTTTTTCCCTGTCAGTGTTGCAGAATAAATTCTGAAGAAAAGAAAACAAGTCATCTGTTTGATGTATCCATATGTTCAAATTGCTAGGCATACATGTTATCACTATAATACCGATATGCTTTATTTAATACTTCAGCCTCTACAGGGGTTTTTCCATTCAGGAAATTTATTTTAAAAGACTTTTCTATTTTTCCATTCTCATTTAATTAGGATTTGTGACTTGGAAAACTTAAATTTCCTGACAATTCTGGGAAGGAATTATTTCATAGAAACACTTCCATACTATTATTTAATAATAATAAATGAAAATTTTTTTCCCATTCAGAGTGTATTCTATCATTGTAACTAATCCCTGATTGATATGTATGGCATATGAGGTCATCTTTGCTTTGGTCTGTTTAGTTTCATCTTCCAACCAGCCCCCATATGCCTCTCTGTTTATATCTTGTGATGCTGCGTTATTTTATTTCCCTGCCTTCATCATGCCATTTCCTTGTCTATACCATGGTGTTATTGTTTCTTCTTCCTGGATGTCCTTCCTCATATTATTTACTTCTCAAAATCCCACTCAAAAAGTTCAGGTATCACCTCTCCTGGCAAGTGTGTCGTGATTCTGAGTTACTTGTCACTTATACTTCCATAGCACATTAAACCATCATTTATTTTATTTTCTATTTTTGAGAGAAAAGAGAGTGGGGGAAAAGCAGAGGGAAAGGGAGATAGAGAATCTCAAGCAGGCTCTACTCCCAACACAGAGTCCTATCTGCAGCTCGATCTTAGGACTGTAGGATCATTCAGGACATGAGCTGAAATCAATAGTCAGACACTTAACCACTGAGCCACTCAGGTGCCCCATAAACACATCCATTTTAATTGCAGCATTACAACCTTTTATTGAAATCATCTGATTACATGGATATTTTTATTACTACCTATAGGACAGGTAGAGACTGCATCTTGGGCATTTTTATATTCATAGATATTCTTACTATTGGCTTCATTGAGTAATTGAGTATGTACATAATAAATATATAAACAGTGATTTTAGAAAATATAAAACACTTAATAGAAATATGGGTAGAAGACATGAGTATACAACACATATAAAAGACAATACAGCTATTTAAGACACAACAAAAGTTAAATATATAGTAGTTAAAAATTCCATTAAAAGGCATGATGAATACTATTTTAAGCCCTGTAGATTACCAAAAAAAAAAAAAAAAATCCCAAACTATTGATGACATCATTGATGTCAAGCATCATTGATGACAAGAGCAAGAGAAAAATCAGCAGTACTGTAATACTGGTGGGAGCATAAACTAGTATTATCTTTAGATTCATAAAATCTTCACTGTTTTTGGCCACATCATTTCACTTCTAGAATTCTATTTTAACAAAGTGATTTGAACTAATTTTGTTGAAATGATTTAAAAAGAAAAAGAAAAAATATCATTCAAAAGTAAGCAGCCTTAAGGTTCGTCATTGGATCTTTAGAGGGGCAAATGATTTTAGCTTGATTTATTATGTTGTTTTATAATGAAGATCAGGCTCCTTTCTGAACTATGGTTGTTTTCAGCTTTGTTTCTTAAACCTTTATATATTATCTGAGGATATATTTTCTTTCCTTGCCTTTCTTTTCCCTTCTCCTTCCTTCCTTGTAAAAAAAACATTTTCCTTTCCTGTATAAAGACTGTGTATTACTTTTAGAATATTTACAATGTAAATATGTGTTCATTCAAAAGTCAACTTTTATTATAAGATAATTTATAAAGTGAACATAAAATTGTACAGTAAATAATCTATACTTCCAAAAAGGTTGTGTGTGTGTGTGTGTGTGTGTGTGTGTGTGTTTGCATGTGTGTAAGACAGGGAGAAAAAGAGATTGAAAAATTGAGAGAGAATTCAGTTGGGGAAATTTTGATGACTATACATGAGCCTCTTTATGATTTTTGTGTGAAACAGTGTAATGGGGCCTCTTGTAATTAGGTCTTTAGGGCTTTATTTCTGAAGTCTCATGTTTTATACATATTTCATTTATGAAGCAATTTAAAGTTGCCCATAGAGGTTTAGAGAGGTCCTTAAGAACACTTAAATTGTGTCCTAAAGCATGGAGCAGATTCTTTAGATATTTGTGGGTCCACAATGGGGCAGTGTTTTAGCCTGGGCTTTATGGGGAAATTGCCCCATTCCTAAAATGCATGGTTAAGTATCAGTTTCCTTCCTATTTCGAACTAGAGGAATCTAATGGTGCTTTGTCTGAACTAGCAGAATTTATCTTTGTATTCACACCTGTAACAGTCATGTGTCTATAAATGTCAAACAATCAGTGAGTTACTATGGCCAAATGATTACTCACTAGTAGCTGCCTCTTTGGAGGCTCAGCTACTAATGTGGAGTCATGAAGATTGGCTGCAAGTAGAAAAGCAGGACAAAATCATCTGTTGCTGCAACCTAGAGAGACAGGCAGTCTCTGGTTTGAAGGTAAGTTACTGCAAAGACAGGAAACAAACTTATCATCGATAAGTAGGAGTTGGACTGATGGTTTTAAAAGTGTCAATTTTGAACATGAGATGTTTTTCCTCATTGAGAGATTGAGTGTTAGAAAGGGAACTTAAGGGTCTAGTGACTGCGATGTGGTGGGGGAAAAAGAGCTGTGAGACCAAAAGAGCAGTTCTGTATGCAAAGACCACTGCACAACCAACTGGAAGGAATTTGCCCAGCAGGATGAGTTACTTTTATTAACGTTCAGCTTTTTGGTGTGTTACATCGTATTTGGACACTGTTATTTACTTGAGCGAATTGAGGCTTACTACAGGGTGTACAGTAGACTATGTGTTCTTTGGTAAACAAGTCATCGCTGGTCCTCTAGCAACAGCTCAGTTCCATTTGGTTCAGTCACTTAAGAACCAGGTGAACTGTGTTCCAGGTCCTGTTCTAGGGCCTCTTTATACAGAGATAACATACGAGGAGGATCCTATGACCAATTTGGATTTTTTAAAGAAACTGAACAGTATCATTTTGTGAACTGAAAAAGAAAATTTACCAAGCAATGCATAGCCAGAAAGACACCTGCTTGGGCATTATTCTAGTATGTTTGCATGCAGTATTGGGGACTATTTTGAATATCTGCTTTTCGATCATTAGGTTATAATTGTAAAAGTGAGTAACTTTTCCTTTTCCTTTTCCTTTTTATGTCAAGAGGCTTGCTAAAAATGTTAAAATAGTCTTAGTCAAAAAAGTTAGTCATGTGTTTTAAGACAAGGAACACACTGGTACCTTACTACAACCCTATCTTTTTATAGAGGGAATTGAATTTGATATAAGGCAGAACTTGAGATGAGTTTTGCCATTTTGGCACCTAATTTTCTGGTGTCCAGAAGATTGGGGTGACTGTGATAAAGTGTATTAGGATCTGTATGTAGGATGAAATAATACCATTTGTCAGAACATTGTGTGTGATCTGATTAAGCTTTTAAGCTACATGTACTTGATAAAGAAATGACTGTTTCAGAGATGTAAAAAAAAAAGAAAAAAAAGGAAGAAATGAACAGAGAGGCATGAAGGAAACCACTGACAATGGGAAACCATTGTTGTGCTATTTGGATTATATGCACCAGCTCCTTAGTCATATAAACAAAATATTATGATATAAGTGTTTTTATCTTCATTCTTTACCAAGGATGATGATAATCAGAAACGTGCCCAGGCCATCTAGTTAAGAGGCAGAGATGGTGTTTGACCTAAGTTTGCCTCCAAAGTCTGTGTGCCTGACAGTGGTATGGAATGGCGTGTTAGAATATCATGTAGCATGGGGATAGCTAATGGAACCATGGCTTTGGCAGAGATGATTTTTCACTGGGGTGCATATAATCTTCAGTATTCAAGAACCCCTGGTGTACCTAATGCCTTGGGGGTCTCAAGTGGTTTGAGACCTAACCCAGAAAATATGACAAATTCTATAAGATGGAAATCTTCTAAAAAGTTAAATAATTTAAAAGCTAGGGCAAAGAGGATTTTAAAACAGGAAAATCAGATTTGGCTTTGGTGATCCCAAGAAGACTAGTTATGGTCTGAAAATGAGAAAATGGATCCTTATTTCAGAGCAAAGTGCCTCATAACATTAGGTGGACAAAGGAATTGAGAATGGAACAAGAATAATAGCTAGCATTTATTGAGCTATTATTTATTGAGCTATTATTTTGTTTGGGGGAATTTTACTACTCATAAAAGCAATAGTGCATTTAATGGAAAGGAAATGACATAGGATATAAGGATAGACCCTTAACTTGGTCAAAGAATAGTTTACAGCTTGATGGTGGGACAGGAGATGGTTATGGGCCTGAAAATCCTAATGATCCTATTTAAGTATCTTGAGTATTGAAAATTTGACTATATTTAGAGTACATATTAGTCTCCAAGTCTCATGTAGTGTGTAATACTGAACAAGTTAGAACAATTTTCAAACATACAGCCTTGTGTCCTATGACAATGGATGGTTTGATGTAGTATATGTCATGTAGTGATATAAGTGAAAGGAGAGAGAGAGGCAGGCAGTGAATCTCAAGAGCTTTAATGTTGCTTTTTAAATAATAAGCAATCTATTCATAAAGTGCCAAAATTTCAAAAAGTAGTAAAAGATATACTGTAAATAGCCAACTTTCCATTCCTGTTAATCAGCTATCCATTTCATTTTCTGGCGATAACTATTCTTGTTTCTTTGTCTAGAGATATTCTATATATGAGCAAAAATGCGTGTATGTATGTGTATCATAATACATATATAATATTTTTTCACAAATGTTAGTGTGTCATATGTACTATTCTGAGCATTAATTTTACAGTTAATATTTCTTAAAGATATTTCCACATCAATGTACAAAAAGGCCCATATTCTTTTTGACAGCAGAATAGTATTCCATTATTTCTATGTCCCCTTTTCCTGGAAATGTAAACTGTTTCCACATCTGCTAATACAGACAATATTTTAATGAATCAATTTGTATGTAAATCACTTTACACATGTGCTAGCATAACTAGTGATAATTACTTACAAGTAAATCTTGGTCAATGATTATATGTATGCTTTTATGATTTTGGCATATATTTCCAAATAGTCCTCCATAGAGGATGTACCAATTAGAGTGTACATTGAGAATATAGGAGTTCCTGTCTCCTTGCCCTTAGGAGGCAAGCCGTTAGAGGTGAAACCATGCCTTGTCCTTATGAGATCAGTGCATAGACATCTAAAGGATGAGTCATGGTGAGAGATGTAGGAAAATTCTCTGTAGCTCCCTGTGATGTTGGTCACTCAGTTTCTTGAAAACTTTTTTTTAATATATGTATGTGTGTGTGTGTGTGTGTGTGTGCGTAGTGTTTGTATATTCATACTTATATGTATAACTATATATAAACTTTAATGTACCAAATAAAATAACGATGTCAATTAACAGCAGGCACAACTTATATATACATATGTATGTATATTACCAATATATATTTTAATATATACTTATATATTACATGTTATACATATATTTGTTGTATGTGATATATAACTATATATTGTATATTATGCATAATTATGTATATTATATCCTTAGGGTATATTCTGAAATGTAGAATTTGGTAGAAAAGTCATGCATTTTTATCTGCGATTTTAAAAAAGAAAGATATTTGATAATTTATGGAAATTTAGATAATCTATTACATTATAATCTGAGGAAAATTCTGCAAATATACTCTAACCAAACCAAAATATAAATTAACATGTGGTCCTGAAGAGAATAGAAGAGAAACAGAAGAGAGAGGAACCAATAGTGAACAATTAGTAAATATAGAGTGGTAAATACATTGATGAAGAATATCCAATACGTATAGTGTAAGGGCTGAGAAAGAACTCTCAAAAAGGCTCATTGTAAGGAAATTATAAACACTTCTACATTATTTCACTGATTGAAATTTAGCAATTTGAGGATAGAAATGGGGGAATAAAAGTATTCTTGTAGTTCTGTCTTCATTTAATGTTTGAGGGATAGTTTAGGAGATTAGGCAGCACTCTAGTAAAAAAAAAATAATCATTATGAGCAAACGGTTGGGTCCTGTAAGCCAAATTTTGAGAGTAGAGAAAGAGAAGATATCCACTTATGGAATGGTAAAATTGAGTAGAGTGTTCAAGTTAATGAAAACAAATAAGAATGACAACTTAACCAGCAAAAATAAGGAAGTGGGAAAAAAAGAGAATGCACTAATGTAAAGTAAATAAGTTATAAAAATAAAGTATATGGAAAGAAGAAAATTAAATAGATTAATAACTATATTTTAAAGTGAATGGACTAAATACTTTCATATAAGACAGAGACTGTAAAAGGAGATTAAAAATTTAAACCAGATATATGTTACTTATAAGTAGTATACTTAAAGCGAGAAAGAGAAAGAAAAGTTGAAAATAATGGGATGCACTAAGAGTAGGCAAAAGCTCCCAAACTAAGAGGAAACAGGAGTGTAATAGAAATATCCTAGAAGTGGAAAATAAAGCACAAAACAGGAGAAAGGCCAATTAAGAACAGTCATAGTTTATAAAGATTATTAGCCATTAACAACACAGAAGTAAGCATATAAAAAAATCCTACTTATATAGGCAGAACATGCTTACCAATATTTATATATAATTTATTAATTATAGATGACAGAAGTTAATTATTTCAAAGGTTTGAATAATACATTAAATAAACTTGATTATATGTATACATGAATGCATGTATTGTGTATCTATATAAAATCATATGTCTCTCTCAAAGAGAATTCATATCTTTTGTTAACATTTACAACATGGATCAAGTAATTGGCTGCCAAAGTCTCCATAACTAGAGAATTATAGGTCATTTCTCATGTCATAAAATTGGAAATAACAAAAATCGAACACAAATATCTAATGACTAGAGTTCAAGAAACACACACTTGGGTAACTCCTGGTTTAAAGAGGAAAAGGAAAAATAATTATCTAGAAGTTAATGAAAAGAACATTTCATATCAAAATCTAAGTTTTTAGGAAACAACGTATTTTAAGAGCATGAATTACAGTTAGCAATAGGGAAGAAGGGAAATATTAAGGAATTTAGTTCTTATTTCATGAAATTAGAAAATCCAAATAAGCTTGAAAAAAATTTACAAACAAACTTCTTAAGTTCATAAGACAGGGAAAAAAAGATTGGAAAGGATAAATCTATCCAAAAGCCTCCTTTCCTTTTTTGAGAAGACCTGTAATATAGGGAAATGCCTTGTGAGACTAATACAGAAAAAATATCACTTAAGATAGTAAGGAAAAAGGAGATAGAACGTCTCACAAGGGAGAGCACAGATTATAAGGATTAAATGCAACCCTATGACAACACATTTGTAGCAAAATATAAAGTATTAAAATGAACTTCTCTCAAATCTCCATGTTGAAATCTTACTTCTTTCTGAACAGTCATCTATTTTGGTTTGATATTTCTTTTGAAACGTTAGTATTAGAAAATATTAGTAAATTAGTTTACAAAGTAATCTAGTCTATGAGCCAAGTTCTCTGCAAATTGAATAATTAAGAATTTATACTCTGCAGCCATATGGCTTGGGGTTAATCTTAGTTATACCATTATTTAGCTATATGACCTTGACCTTAGGCAAATTACTTAACTTTTATGTGCTTTATTTTCTTCCTCTGTTAATAAAGATGATGATGCTAACAACAGTAATTGCCTAATAGGGATGCCATTCAGACTAAATGAGGTAATGCATAAAGTAAGCAATTAGTAGTGGATTGGCACAGAGTGACAAAGAGTAGTCATTATTTTGTCTTTCATTTTATTCCTTTATTCAACACATATTTTTGAACATCTATTTCTGTGTCCACTTCACTATAGGTACTGGACTGTGGAAGTAAACAACAAAAGTACCTACCTTTGTAAAGTTTACATGCTGCTGGTCAAGACAGATAGTAACCATAACATTATAATTTCAAGGAGTGACAAGATCATTGATTTATTGTGTGGTGGTGTGTAGCCAGTAAAAATGGTTTATTGTTCAGTTACACATAAAATACAATACTAAGTTGTTATTATAACCTCTAGTTTACATATGTGATGATAAATATGATAAAAAGGCCAGGCTTCAGCAAGGAAGACTTAGGTTTGAGTCTGACTTAGCTCTGATATATATTTACCTTTAGTCAAGTTTACTTAATATTTATACTTTAGTTTATCTGTAAAATGTGGATTACAATACCTCTATTTTGGCACTATGATGAGATTAAATTACATGACACATTGCATGTAGCATAAAACATGTTAGTTTCCTCTTCCTTGCTTTGGTTCATTTTTGTATACTTCTTTTTTTTCTTTAGTCTTCTCCTTTAGAAATATTTTTCCCTTCTGGAAGAATATGGTACTTGTAAACTAGTACACATTTGAAAGTAATCGTAAAATACATATTTTGTTTTAACAAATTTTAATGTTTTACAGGTAAAAGAGAAACAGTAGAATGGAATGGGAAAATCAAACCATTCTGGTGGAATTCTTTTTAAAGGGACTTTCTGGCTACCCAAGGCTTGAGCTACTCTTTTTTGCACTGATCTTAATAATGTATGTTGTCATCCTTCTGGGCAATGGCTCCCTTATTTTAATCAGCATCTGGGACCCCCACCTTCACACCCCTATGTACTTCTTCCTGGGGAACCTCTCCTTCTTGGACATCTGCTACACCACCACCTCCATTCCCTCCACACTGGTGAGCTTCCTCTCAGAAAGAAAGACCATATCCTTCTCTGGCTGTGCAATACAGATGTTCCTCGGCTTGGCCATGGGGACAACAGAGTGTGTGCTCCTGGGCATGATGGCCTTTGACCGGTATGTGGCTATCTGCAACCCTCTAAGATATCCTGTCATCATGAGCAAGGATTCCTATGTGCCCATGGCAGCTGGGTCCTGGATCATAGGAGTCATCAACTCTGCAGTACAAACCACATTTGTAGTACAATTGCCTTTCTGTGGGAATAACGTCATCAATCATTTCTCCTGTGAAATTCTGGCTATCATGAAACTGGCCTGTGCTGACATCTCAGGCAACGAGTTCATCATGCTCGTGGCCACAACACTGTTTATATTGACACCACTGTTATTAATCATTATCTCTTACACATTAATCATTGTCAGCATCCTCAAAATTCGCTCTTCTGAGGGGAGAAGCAAAGTTTTCTCCACGTGCTCAGCCCATCTGACTGTGGTGATAATATTCTATGGAACCATTCTCTTCATGTACATGAAGCCCAAGTCTAAAGACACACTTAATTCAGAGGACTTGGATGCTACTGACAAACTTATATCCTTGTTTTATGGGGTTATTACTCCTATGATTAATCCTTTAATCTACAGTCTTAGGAACAAGGATGTGAAGGAGGCAGTAAAACACCTATTGAGAAGAAATGTTTTTAATAAGTAAATGGGAAAGGGACAGGTTATTTTTATAATCACAATATGAAAATCAATTAGGGAAACCAAAGAGCCTAATAGATCGGTTCTTGTTGCTGTGTCAAATTCATCTCTCAAATCTCTCAAGCTTTAAAAATTTTTTTGGTGCAGTGCGTAATGAAAATAAGTAAATGCCTATGTTTTAGGAGTCAGCGATTATGGTTTTTTCTTATTGTTCAAGAGCTTGAATGTGAGGGCAAGTAGAGGGGTAATGTAATAGTGAGAGAGATTTCCAGACAGGACAATGTTACCCTTTAAATGCTTTTTGATAAGATTATTTTCAAAACCAATTTAATATTTTCTTACTTTATAAGACAGAATAAAAACTTGTTTCAGATTTTTAAAACTGTTAAAATCATGAACTTACAATATTGTATTTACTAAAAAATATAATTTACTTGGAGCCTGTTCATATATGTAATGTTGGTTGTCCTCTGTCTAGGTAGCTGTACAATATTAAACTTTTTGGTTCTAGTATAATAATTTTTTATAACTTTTGTTCATATCCACTTATGAGGTATTAAGTTATTATTCTTTTCTACTTTCAACATATCTACTTTGACAGTCTTTTTTTCTGAAGGCCTTCTGATACATGGGATCTAACTGCTTTAGATGTGGAATTAAATGACTGATTTTTAAAGCCTTTTGAAAATTAAAAGAAAATAACTACTTAGTGAAATATCCATGGATAAAAGTAGAGCTATATCTTTTCCTTTGTACCACTGACTTTCTATCCATGAAGTATGTTGCTAATCCAGGAGGAATCTGTTATTATGGAATGGTGGATCTACCTTTAGATGGTTTTTACATTTGGTTTTTATCTGGGATTTCCATTTCTTTTCTATGTTATGGTAACATTCAGCTTTAAAAACATTTACTTTTATCATTTTATTTCTTCATCTGAATTTCATACTTTAAATATCCATATTAGATTTGAATGATTAATATTATATATTTTTTCTTCCTCTATCATATTATTCTCAGAGTTTTTTATTTAAAAATTTAAGTAATTTAGGTTATGTTTCTTTTTTAAAACAATATCCTATATTTTTTAAAAAATTAAATTGAAGTTAATTAACAAACAGTATAGTCTTGGCTTCAGGAGTAGAACCCAGTGATGCATCACTTATATATGACACCCAGTGCTCATCCTGAAAAGTGCTCTCCTTAATGCCCATCACCCATTTAATCCATCCCTCCACTCACCTCCACTCCAACAACCCTCAGTTTATTTTCTGTCTTTAAGAGTCTCTTATGGTTTGCCTCCCGCTCTGTTCTTATCTTATTTTTCCTTCTGAGCCCCTATGTTCATTTGTTGAGTTTCTCAAATTCCACATGTGAGTGAAATCATATGACATCTTTCTCTAATTTATAATACCCTGTAGTTCTATCCATGTTGTTGCAAATGGCAGGACTTCATTCTTTTTAATCACCAAGTAGTATTCCATTGTACATGTATACCACATCTTCTTTATCAGTTTGTCAGTTGGGTGGACATTTGGGCTCTTTCCATAATTTGGCTATAGTTGATAGTGCTGCTATGAACATTGGGGTGCATATGCCCCTTCGAATCAGCATTTTTGTATCTTTTGGTTAAATGTGTAGTAGTGCGATTACTAGTTCTATTATTAATTTTTTGAGGAAACTCCATACTGTTTTCCAGAGTGGCTGTATCAGTTTGCATTCCCGCCAACAGTGCAAAAGGGCTTCCCTGTCTCCACATCCTTGCCATCATCTGTTGTTCCTATCTCGAGAAGCAAGAAATGTCCCCAATACATAACCTAATCTTATAACTAGAAAGAAAGAAGCTAGAAAAGGAACAGGAAATAAAGCCCAAAACCAGCATAAGGGAAATAATAAACATTAGAGGAACTAAATGATATAGAATCCAAAGAAACCAAAACAGATAAATGAAACTAAGAGCTGTTTTTTGAAATAATAGCTTATGATTCTTTTAGAATTTTAGAAAACTTTAAGATATTAGGTTACTTGGTTTTACTCTTGTTTGATTGCTTCAGCTTTTTAAACACTGCTTAAAATTCTACATTATTTAATTGCTAATTTTTATTTAGATTTTAAAATTTTATTGTTTTTTTAACCTTTTAATTTTTTTAAAATCTTGTGTTTACTTTTAATTGTAAAATAGAGATTCATTTTCCTCTTATAGTTCAGAAAGAGGCAGCAGTGAGCATTTTATAGGATACTACATCACAAAAGAAAGGCCTCCTTTATTCCATTGTCATTCTACTTCTATCTCTGTCTCCTTGAATCTTTTATTTTTCTTAGTAATAATAGTAGTAAATAATTATTTTCTGGGAATGTCCTTCAGAAATTTGAGAGAACCACAAGTTCATGATCCTTCCAAGATCCTATATCTATCTAACGAACGAACGAACAAACGAACGACAGCAACAACAAAAAGACCTAAGACCTGAGTGACTTCTTGTAATGGTGTACTTTCTGAAACTATAAGGGGGATAAAATGTTTTAAATTTCTCCAATATGCAAAGCTGTTAGGATATACTGAGCCAACATTTGTCTAAAACCACGAGCTGTCAGCATACTCAAGGAGGTAGTGAAAGATTTGACTGACAAACCACAATAGAGGTTTTGTATAACAGGTTCACAGCCTGATGTACATCAAACATATTTATTCCCAAGATGGAGTTCTTGGGAATTTCTTTTCAGAACAGTCATATATGTATATCATATATATACTGTGTATGTGTGTGTATATATATATAAAGGAGTGTGTTTGTCACTCCTTTGCATTACTTTCTTTCATCATCATGATCAGTGAGAAGCTGGCTAGAACCCAGTTTATACAAAGTAAGATTTTAAAAAATGACATCAGAGTCTTTTCACTGATTCATGGTTTCCTGACTTTGTTGGATTTAGACTTGGTCATTGTGCAGCTGCCCAGAAAGTAGAACCACCATATTGCAGATTGGCCCTTCTTTGGAAAATGCTTAGGGGGCAGATAGACTAGCAATTTGTAAACTTTAGTTGGCTTTCTTAGGAGAGAGTGATGTGCCATTCAGAGGGGGACAGAATAACTGAAGGGTGACTAAACGAAAGTGTTTAGAGACTACTGGTTGTGGCTGATCTCTTGTTTCATACCACTATTTAGGCTTCAGGACCAGTCATTTCTACCTGTTCTTCAATGTCATCAATGCTGATGTCATTTTGATCCAGTTTGTGTCATCCCATGCATGGATTTACATTCCCTTCATTCCCTGAACTATAGCTAGCTCTGGGCTTCTGTTTACTAACTGACGATTTGAGGAAGATACAAAGGAATGACAATGCAGAAAAGGAAAAAAGAATAACCCTAATTAGACTTCAGATCTCACAGTATCTAACCTCCACCATGAGCTTTCATAAAGATTCCTTATCATCCGTCTCTCCACTAGGCTCTGGTCACCTGTTATGTTAATAGGGTTTACTGTTTCTCATTTAAGAATTATATCTTACATTTGTTATCATCCTTAGTCCCAGAGAAGCATGACTCCATGTACTTGCTTCTGGACCTTGGAAGACATCAGGTTCAGACCAAAACTTAAGTAGTTGCTGTCAGCTAGGGCACAAACAAAGCGTAATGCCAGTTTTTGTTTGTATGTTTTGTTTTGTTTGTTTGGTTTTGGTTTTGGTTTTTGTTTTTCTAGTCAAACATCTTGTGTCTTTGGAACATGATGGCCCTAATAGAATCAACCTTGGAATGGTGACCATATGTCTTATTTGCTCAGAACGAGTCTACTTAGCAGAGTTTCCCTGGTTTAATTAGTAATAGTTCACTTTCATTGTCAAGTGTCCTAGCTTGGATGAGAAGAAAAATTATGTAATGCCTTATAAGTGGAGATGAACAAAAAGTTATAAAAATAATACTATACTAGAATGAAAAAGTTTAATATTATATAGCTACATAGAACAAGGATAATCAGCATTTCATATTTGAATAGACTCCAAATAAATCAGATTCTTTTAGTAATTACAATATTATAAATTCATGATTTTAACTGAGTTTTAAAAATCTGAAACCAGTTTTCATTCTGTCTTGTAAAGAAAGTAACAAAATATCCTGGTAGTCCAAGCCTCCTTACCTTACTTTCTAGAACCTTTACATTTTTACCTTTCATACTGAGATACACAACACATCTGGAATTGATTAATTAACAATCTCTGGGCAGATCATGCCATGCTGTTTAGGGTGTCCTAAATTGTTTTCCACAATTTACTTGGAAATTTGTTAGTTTGCTTTACATTTATTAGACATCAGAGTAACATATTTTTGCTTATTTTTATTCTCTTCTGTTTTGTCTCACTAAAATCATTAGAATACATTTTATAGGATTTCTGGGAGCTCATTTACACCCAGTACTAAGAAAACGGACTTTATATTTGTAATTGTATTTTGGATCTAGAAATATTTTGTGTCGTCTACAATCTGCTTGTTTGTATTATAAGAGGAATCTTAATTTTTGAGGAACCTAAAACCTAGTTTTAAATAGTCCTTAGCCATTTTCAGGCACCAATACATTTTTCAAATAAAATTCTCTCATTTTACCTTATATGTCTTAACTCCTGAATATGTTACTCTAAGTACCAGAATTCGTAACCAGTACTAAAAGTAATGATAAATGATATAAATAATGAAAACAAATCGTCACTATTTATGAATAATGCTCTATGATGTAGGATACTCAAATGATCTATAGTATTGGACTTAAAAAGTGAATTAATGTCAACTGTACTTCAATTAAAAATTTTAAAAAATTGCAAAAAAGTGAATTTACCAAGATTGCTAAATATCAGTTTAGCATAGAAAAATCATTACATACCAATAACAAGAAAGTAGAAAATAGCATTTAAAGCAAAATTTATAATAGCATCAAAAATATAAAAATATATGACAAGACATTTATATAAGAAAAATCAGTATAACATTATTGAGAGAAATCTAAAAATACCTAAATTAATGGATTAGAAGATTCAATAGTATAAAGATGTCATTCTCTCTAAATTGAAATATAGGTTCAAGGCTATCTCAATCAAAATTCCAGCAGATTATTGTGCAAATTTATACACAGACACCAAAATATACAAATGCCAACACTAGCTAACCCACCCATAAAGAATAAATAATTTAGAGGGCCAAAATCAAATCTTATTATATACAGCTATAGCTAAAAAGACAATGTAGTATTTGTGCAAGGATAAGAATAATAGACTAATGGAACAGTACAAGAGGCCAAAAAGAGATCCAAACATATATGGTCAATTAGTTTATATCAACAGTGATACTGTAGTGCAGTGGGGAAGAGAGCTTTCAATAAAATCATATTGAGTCAAATAGTGTACACATAGTAAAAAATAAATCTTGACCTTGCCTGATACCATACACAAAAATTAATTCCAGATGGATTGTATATCTCAGTATGAAAGGCAAAAATGTAAAAGTTCTAGAAAGTAAGGTAGGAAGCTTGGACTCATCAGGATATTTTCCCTATGGATAAAAATAGGAGAGACAAATGAATAAAATTATGACTCTTTTAAGAGGGATAAAGACCAGGTGAGTCAGTGTTGGATAGGCGTTGAAACCATTTATTGCTACATCAGTGTTACATTGTTACAGTGAAACAGCATAATAAACAATCATAAAATCTCAGTGGTACACCAAAATAAACATTTATTCAAGTCTATGAGACACCTGGATCCATGTGACCTCAACTAAATTATCTTTATATCTCAAATCAGCTGTGAGTTGGCTTGCTGATTGTGGACTCACTCATTTGTTGGGGATTGACTGACTCATGTAAAGTGGCCTTGGCTGTTGGCAACTGAGGCACCTCAGTTCTGCTTAATGTGCATTTTATCCTCCAGTTGGATAACTTGGACATATTTTCATGATAATAGCAGAGATGGAAAAGAGAGGACTAACCTAAGTGAAAGTGCTTTACTAGTCTCTTCTTGCATTATATTTCTTAATGCTCCAGTGATCAAATCAAGCCACATGTGTAGGACCAAATCAGAGTAGGCAAGCCTAGGAAAGAGTGAAGAATTGGCGTCATTAATATAATTAATATACCACAATTGTATAAGATCACTTAGCTCACCAATAGTCGAGCTGAGGTTTAATTCACAACTCTTTACATCTGGTACTCATTCCAATGCACTATTCCTTCAAAGACTGTTATATAATCTTTATAAAATCACAATCATTGTGCTAAAAACTCAGGGTCTTCAAGGGACATTTGATAGTAGTCAGTTATCTGATTGATCAATGTTCTCCCTTTACTCTGTGGCCATTTAAAAGCTCAGTAAGGATGTTTTGTCTTCTGTTTCTCATATAACTGAAATATTTGGAGAGATTTCTGAAAATAATTCAGTTACTTTACAAGCTCAGAGGCCCTGTAGGAAGGCATTTATATAGTTTTTAATTGCAGTGTTTGCTATGTAATTCGAGGGCAATCTGCAGAAGGAATGCAGGAGGCAAATAGTGTCCTACAATTCTGCTTGCACAAAGGCTGCTCAGCAAACAAGTGTTTTATGGGCCCAGATAACTTGAATTAATTAAAATTTTTTTCACCTCATTTTTTGGTTCCCAATTAGTACATGGAACTTGGAGAATCAAACCCTGGAGAACTAGAAAGTTTCTTAACTTCTTTATGTTCCAGAATCACAGCATTAAATTGTTAAGGGAGTTGGAAAGTCCCTAATAGCAACAGGAGACTTTAGTAGTCTTAGATCCAGGGATAACCCTTTGGAAGTTTTAGAGAGCAGAGCATAGGTGGTGATTTTGGCAGAAAAAAATCTTTGTCATTATTTTTCTTAGTCAGTTATTTTTATATTTTTACCAAAAGCTCTGTGTGTTGAGAATTTGTGAATGAGGAAAGATCTGGCTTGATTTTTTGCAAACCAAGAGCATGCATATCCTTTTTCATTGCAATTTCTGAATAAAAATACCTCTGCATAACCCACTCTAATACAGTTTTCATGGAGAATTACCATAATTACAAAATTCAGATTCTTTTACTTTTCAGAGCACTGCACAAAGATTCACAAGCAAGACCATGCTGGAGATCAACTTTAAATAGTGAAGCATACATTAGTCAAAGAGGAAGATACTGATCACATGTGCTGAGGTAAATGAGAGCAGACCTTATCCATCTCTTTCTGTATCCTCCGATTTATAAAACCGATTCATGGGTCTCAGCTAGGCCAGGAGACCAGAATAGGAGACCAGACATTTACTTTTAAAAGAAGTACTTGTTGATAAGGAAAATATTGAGTTGAAATGAGCCCAAAATGTGGGACGGAAGTTTTCGATTTGCTTTTGATTTTCTCATTTATCTCAGACAAGTCATTAAACTCCTTCAAGCATCCATCAACTTTAAAATTAGAATGTTGGGGCAGAACTCTGATTTGTTCTGGCTCTGACATTTGGGAAGGAAAAGGGAAGAGATTGTTGGAAAACATTTGGTTATCTTAGCCCTGGCATCTGAAGTCATTTTAGGGAAAGTATGTCAATAAAATGACTTAGGATAGGTGAGACTCTTACAAGCATTGTAAAGGAAGGATAAGGGAAAGAATAGGGACCCAATCTGCATGAGAAAAAGACATCATTATTTTGTTTATAAGAAAAGACCAGACAGTAGTGAAGAAAGAAGAGAAAGCAAGAAGAGCAAGAGCTAGAGTAGGAAAACTGGGTGCTGAGTGGGGAAAGACCACTAGAGAAGCCCTCAGTAGAAGCATGGTGTGTGCTGACCCAAATGAACTTTAAAGAGCAGAAACCTTTAACAATCACCTTTCTGGAAATAATCAGTCAGGTGTTTCCTATTCACCTATGGATTGGAGGTTGACATTTTAATAGATTATGAAGAAGTACTAAGTTTTTTAGCTGAGCCAGTGTGAACCAGCACTGGGTTAGCATAGGCAGGTATAGCTCTGAAAGAAAAGCAGGAAGATGATGAAATCATAAACGTTTTGTGATGTTCTGAAATATTAGAGAGGCCATGGAATTGGGTGGTGGAAAAAGAATTTTAAAATAAGTTAATCTAGGAATTGTCATCTTCCTGTATAGATTACAAAAAAAAAACCCCAAACAAACTGATTTCAAAGAGGCCAAGTGATTTGCCTGATTATGCACACCAGTAAGTAGCATGGTTGGATTTAGAGTCCAATTCTTACACTCAGAGGACAGTGGTCTAAAACCCTACAGAAGATGATTGGGGAACACCTCAACCTCTCCTAAGAGTACATACAAATGGCCATTGCCTTCCCCACCTCACTCTATGTCAAATATTTAAAGCTAAGAGCTCATCGTCTTTGTTTCTTAAATGAACCGGTTTCTTTAATGTTACAGATAAGGGTGCAGATCTAAATGAGCAGTTGAGAAATCTTAGGCTTTTAAGTTGGCACAGGGACCAATAGTGAAAATGTTCTTATTTGAATATGTACCAAACATTGTCCATGTTCAAGGGAGTGGTGTGTTATTAAAAATCTTGAATGTAAGTTATTCTTTGCTAGTATTATGGGGAACAAGATCTGGAGAAGCTCAGTTGTACCAGGGGTGGGAGCCAATGGGATGTGCACATATGGCTATTGTTCAGTGTAATATACTTGAGTAATGTAGGTATATATAAAGAACGAAGCTGTACTTGAGACAGTGGCATACAGTTTTGATGACTGGATAAATATTCATGAAAAACAAGATTAGAGTTGGTGAGAAAGGTAACAGCATGTAGATGAACTGTTGGTTATAGACGTAAAAATATAAAATGGCATGATAAGTATGAGAAATGACAAGCTGGTTGTTGTTTCAGACCAGAGTCTGGAGCTGGAGTGTTGGAAGATGAGGTTGGAGAAGTAGGCAATGATGAGGATGTGAGGCTTGAGTGTGTGTGATTGATTGCATTTGAACTCTACTTATAGGACAGTGGTTTTTAAACATGTTCCCATATGTGACTAATTGTGAGATGCATCACAAGTAATTAGAATTGCATTATAAAATCCTGAACTTTGAAAATCAGTTTGTTTCTAAGAAAGCGTGGGCTCAGGATGATTCCATATTCAAAAATGCCTTCTTGGAAATGGAAATCAGGTAGTGCGATAGTGATTGGACACAGGTTTATCTTCTATTTATAGTGTACCGCATATCCATGTGTTACAACACATAATTAGCAGGTTTATGAAATGCAACTAAATCCTTTCTCCATGTAACGTTTTACAAATTTTTTTTTCTTTCCCCAGCAAGCCTCCTGTGGTTCTTAACTCGATTAGGTATAATGCATTTTTTTAAAAGTTTGTTTATTCATTTTGAGAGAGAGAGAATGTGAGCAGATGAGAGATGAAAGAGTGAGAGAATGAGAGAGAATCCCAAGCAGTCTCCGCACTGCCAGTGTGGAGCCTGACATGGGGCTTGAACTGAACCTGTGCGGGGTTTGACCATGGGATCATGACCTGAGCCAAATCCAGGTTTGATGCTCAACCACTGAGCCACCCATGCGCCCCAGGTCTAATGCCTTGTTTGATTAAACTAAGTGTCACAATGTCTCACTGACCAGTGTTCCTAACACAGAGCTAAGATTCTTACCCTCTGTGTTCTCATGGTACCCGAGGGTGTATTTATGTGATGTTAATTGTATTTATTTCTTTACTTGACTGTGTGATATTTTATTCTGAGCTGCCCAAGAGTAGCTTTTTAGATAATTCAAAGAGATCTTCAGTGACTTGTAGTATATTCAACAAATGAATGATGAGTGAATAATTAGCATGGTATTGCCAGAATAATGATCCTTTTAAAGTACCCCTAACTAATCCCCTTGAAAGATGGTAGAATTTAATATTCATATATATACAATGTATATTTTTATTCACTACTACAGATAAACAAAGAGGCATAAAATGGTCAAGGCAAACTTGACAGTCATTTCCAATTTTATTTTCCTGGGGTTTACTCGTTACCCCAAAGTTGAGGTCATCATATTTGTGCTGTGCTTGCTGATGTACCTGATCACCCTGCTGGGTAATATCATTCTGATCTCCATCACCGTCCTGGATTCCCACCTACACAAACCCATGTACTTCTTCCTCAGCAACCTCTCCTTTTTAGACATCTGGTACACCTCTTCTGCTCTCACTCCAATGCTGACAAACTTTGTTTCAGGGAAAAACACCATCTCATTCTCAGGATGTGCCACTCAGATGTACTTTTCTCTTGCCATGGGCTCCACTGAGTGTGTGCTCCTGTCCACGATGGCGTATGACCGGTATGTGGCCATCTGCAACCCTCTGAGATACCCCATCATCATGAACAAGAGGGCTTGTGTGCAGATTGCCGCTGGCTCCTGGATGACAGGCTGCCTCACCGCCCTGGTGGAAACAGTATCTGTGCTGCAGCTGTCTGTCTGTGGAAGTAGCATCATCAATCACTTCACTTGTGAAATTCTGGCTGTCTTGAAACTAGTTTGTGTGGATACTTCCAGGGTGCAGTTGATCATGCTGGTGATCAGCGTACTTCTTCTTCCTATGCCGATGCTCCTCATTTGTGTCTCTTACGCATTCATTCTCTCCAGCATCCTGAGAATCAGCTCAGTGGATGGTGGAAGCAAAGCCTTTTCAACATGCGCAGCCCACCTGACTGTGGTGGTTTTGTTCTATGGGACAGCTCTCTCCATGTACCTGAAGCCCTCCTCTGTAGATTCACAGGAAATAGACAAATTTATGGCTTTGGTATATGCTGGATTAACCCCCATGTTGAATCCTATCATTTATAGTTTACGGAACAAAGAGGTAAAAGTAGCTGTGAAAAAATTGCTGATTAGGAACCCTCTGTGTGCTTTTTTAATCCCCCAGAGCAAATCATAACATTAGTCTAAGGGATGTATTGATGTGTTCAATACACACCAGAACATTGGACTAAGAGGGGAAGACACTCATTTTAAATAAGATGTGTGATTTCCTAAGTTTCCTCCTTGACTGACTGCTGAAACTCTAAGATAATATAGACGTATCTTACATAAGCATATCTGAAATCTTACATAAAAAGGGCTCATGGTGACAAATTTCAATATTTTGTTTTGGGTGATAGAATGTAAGTATAGCTTTAAACATTAAGTTAGTGTATTGTTAGTATTCAAAATTATGTGCATGTAATATACAAATGTAAAAACTATAGTAGACTTTTTAGATAGTTTATTATTAACCTCTGTTTTAGGCTGAGTTGTGTCCCTGCAAAACTTATGTTGAAGCTCTAATCCCCAGTACCTCAGAATGTATCTACTTTTGGAGATAAGGCCTTTAAAGTGGTGATTAAGTTAAAGCGAGGCTATCAGTGTGGGCCCTCATACAATTCGAGTTGTGTCATTATGAGAAAATATTTAAGAAATTTAGACACACATGAGTACACGAGTGTTGCTCACACACAGAAGCAAGGACATAGCAAGAAAGCGGCTCTCTGAAAGCCAGGGAGAGGCCTCAGAAGAAATCAAATCTGCCAACACTTTAATCTTGGTCTTCTATCCTCCAGAACTATGAGCAAGTCAATTTCTGTTGTTCAGCCAGTCAAGTCTCTGCTATTTTGTTGTGGTAGCGTTAGGAAACTAGTACAACCTCTTTTTCAGCATTGCTAAATTTTTTGGAAGTAATTGCATATTCTACAAAGTGTGACTATGTTTTACATATGTGTGTGGAAATATTTGTGCATGCAGGTAAATGTGTGTGATTTGAATGTCTATATACAAATGGAGAAGGTCTGCACAAATACATACTGAATAGAAATGGGGTAGAGGAGTGCCAGTCTGGAAAAAATAACAGACAGTTTAGCAGTTTGTTGTTGGTCTTCGAGTGTTGACATTATTTTGTAAATTCAAAGAAGCTGCAGGATGTTTCAGTGAAACTACAAGGACCTTCCCTTTTTGATTGTGTTTCTGCTGACACCTTGATGCATAAATCCATGGGTATAAATGAAGCCATAAGCATTTAGAAACAAAATACATGATATAATTTTTATTTATTTTATACATGATTATTTATATTATATTTATATTATAAATATTTATATTATAAATATTTATATTTATATTATAAAGTATACAGTATTCCAAACCCACTAAAATCATGTGCAATGTGGAAATACATGAATATATCTTATTATATAAACCACAATATATAAGGAATTAAAAAATGTACACTCATCCGTATTTGTGACATTTGTATGTCCTTTCTGGACCAGATGACTAAATGTGAAGTCAGTGTGCAAAACTCATTTGCTCTTTACCATGAAGCTCTCACCAAAGTCAATGAAATTGTTGTGATGCCTTGAATCCAGAAAGTAATGGGATGAAGAAGATAGGATGAATATGGGAATTACAGGGTTGTAGGGCTGGATTTGATCTCAGATATGAATAAACAGTCATCAGGATAATTGGTCCATTGGTCTAAGTAAAGAACTCTGATGCAGCCATTGATTGGATGAGAGGAGAAACCTAAGAATGATGACCTCACAAAGATAGGGACGTAAGTTGGTTGACTAATTGACTGTGCACTGATGGTTGGACTCTCTAGGGAATAATTTAGGACAACTGTGTATAAAATGGTTGGTTATATTTTCCTGTTATTGGTCAGAGCTGTGGTAAAGGTGAAAGAATAGTACACTAGGGATATAGAGTAAATTATCCAAAGTATACAGAAATGCCGATTCAAAGGGGCACATGCACCCCAATGTTCATAGCAGCACTATCAACAATAAATTATGAAAAGATCCCAAATGTCCACCAACTGATGAATTGAATGGATAAAGAAGATGTGGCATGTGTGTGTATATATATATATATATATATATATATATATATATATACATACACAATACATATAGTGAAATATTACTCGATCAGAAAGAATGAAATCTTACCATTTGCAACAACATGGATGGAACTGGTGTGTGTTAAAAGCAAAATAAGTCAGGGGAAGAAAGGCAGATATCATATGATTTCACTCATGTGGAATTTAAGAAACAGAACAGATGAACAGAGGGGAAGGAAGGCAAAATAAGATAAAAACAGAGAGAGACACAAACCATAAAAGACTCTTAAACACAGAGAACAAACTGAGGGTTGCTAGCAGGGAGGTAGGTAAGGGGATGGGCTCAATGGGTGATGGGCATTAAGGAGGGCACTTGTTGGGATGAGCACAGGATGTTATATGTAAGTGATGAATCACTAAATTCTACCCATGAAACCAATACTATACTATATGTTAACTAACTTAATTTAAATTAAAAAAAAGAATTACATTTTTTTTGGTTTGTGTATAAACTTAGTGATCTTAGCCAATTTCATTTTTGTTTAATGTTTATTTATTTTGAGAGTGTGTGTGAACACCGCGTGATCAGGTGAGGAGCAAAGAGCCAGGGAGAGCGAGAGAATCACAAGCAGGCTTTGTACTGACAGTCTCCACTCCCCACCCCCCACCCCACCCAGGCCAGGATGTGTGGGGATTGACCCATGAACCTGAGCTGAAATGAAGAGTTGGATGTTTAGCCAATGGAGCCATCCAGGCATCCTGAATTTAGGCAATTTCTTAAACATCGAATCTAATTTCCTTGTCTATGAAATGGGAATAGTTTATTTGATATATTTATAATAATTATTTAAAAGTTCATATTGGCTAATTCCAAAAGACCACTTGTCAATCAGCTAGGATGATGGACTCTATCCTTTGATAGAGTCAGTTTTTGATCTTTTTTTTTTTTTTTTCTGGATAGATTCTAGCTCCAGGTAGTTTGAATTTACTGTGATTTTGGTGTACCTGGGTGACTCAGACAGTGAAACACCCAACTTTGGCTCAGGTCATGATCTCTGGTTTGTGAGTTCGAGCCCTGTGTCAGGCTTTGTGCTGACAGCTCAGAGCCTTGAGCCTGCTTTGGATTCTGTGTCTCCCTCTTTCTCTCTGCCCCTCCTCTACTTGCTCCCTCTCTTCTCTTCCTTCCCTCTCTCTCTCTTTGTATGAGATAAGTAAACATTAAATTTTGTTTTGAATTTTTCTGTGATTTCAGTGTTTGAGAAACATCTATGAGTTGTTACAAGTCTAGCCTATCACTTTGGTGGTATCTAGGGATATCTAGGGCTATAACCATATATATCATTATATCTAGGGATATAAGCATAAAATACCCCAAGTTATCTCTTTTTCTGTCTTTCACTTTTTCTCTGACAGTCTGAGCTGAATCATTCCCTGTGTGGGTGTCCTCTTGATTCTACTGGGTTCTGACTACCTGAACTGGGCCTCCCTTTCATGTTGACCTTTTACTTATTCCATCAGACCCCCAAACATCCTGCTGGGCAGAACATGCAGAGATTCCTTTCTGAACTCTGTTGGGTTGTTGAAGCCTTTGCTGGGTGGCCCTTGAGCAGAGCCACTCTCCTCATCCATTTCAGGCTGTGGGACTGTACCAGGCAGCTCACCTGTATTACGTACAAATAGATGTTAGGTAATCACATAAAAAATAAAAATACAATTATTATTTGCTAGCAATTTCAAGGGGATTTCTTTGAAAGGAAATATTTAAAATGACTGTTGCTTCTGAAAGAGTGAAATTTTCAGTATTCCTTAAGAAGGGTTTATCCAACTGATATATTTTTCCCAGTAATTGCTTATTACAGAATAATTATACACTGATATTATTTCTGCCTTACCCAGCCAAAATGACCTCTTCAGTATATTTATCATTCTTTTATCTGCCCTTGTATGTCCATACATTTAATATTAGCTGCTATTTTACCCAAAGCTTTTGGATATGTTGTTTAGTTCAATGAAATAATACATAAATTCAAGTTCTCTTATCTCCCTGTATTATATCAACTACTTGGACTACATTTTACTATTCTTTAAAAATGTTAATTCAGTAATTAATTACTGCCTACTATTAGAATTTATTTTACATTAGACTTCATACAGAGACCAGTGAGTTCTGCCATTGGGTAAATTTCAGAAACGAACAAATGATTATAGTATAAAAGGAAAATAGCCGTAACAGAGATAAAATTCAGGACAGCATACAGGAGGGAATAACTAACCCAGTAAAGTTTCAAAGGATTTGTAGAAGATCTAACACTTGAATTGTGTTTAATGAGATTGCAAGCTGTTACCATAGAAAGAGAAATGTGATGCTGGAGATGAAGTGGCATATGCTGTTGTCTTTAGGTGTAAAGAACATGATATATAATTGAAGAAGTAACAGTGAATGTAGCACAGCTTGTTCAAACATGGGAGAAATATGAGGAGGGAAAGAAGAAGGGGAAATACGTAGGGGCCAGGTTAGGTTGGGGCCAGGTCAAGTCCTTGGGTAAAACAAAAATCAGGAATAAACAAAGAGACAAACAGAAAACCTCAAGTAGTTCTCTTGAAAGGGAACTGAAAAATACGTGTTTTACTTGTTCAATAGACATACATACAGATGGTCATACATTAAAATGGTTTGACTTAGGATATGTTGACTTTGCAATGATGTTAAAATGATATGCATTAGTAGAAACCATACTTTAAAATTTGAATTGTGATCTTTTCCTGGGCTAGTAAGATGTGGTATGATATTCTTTTGTGGTAAGCAGTGGCTCAGCTTCCAGTCTGAGCAACATGATCGTAAGAGTTCTGTTTCTCAGTTGCATACAGTACAGTACTCAATAAATTAAATGAAACATTCAACATTTTATTGTAAACAGGCTTTGTATGAGATAGTTTTGACCAATTATAGGGTATGTAAGTGTTCTGAGCATGTTCAAGTTAAGCTAGGATAAGCTCTGAGGTCCAGTAGATTAGTAAATTAAATGCATTTCTTTTTCTAATTTTTTAAATGTTTTGAGAGAGAGAAGAGGAGAGGAAGCCACAGAGAGAGACACAGAGAGAGAGAGAGAGAGAGAGAGAGAGAGAGAGAGAGAGAGAGAACATGAGTGGGGAAGGGGCAGAGAGAGAGGGAGACAAAGAATCTGAAGCAGGCTTCAGGGTCTGAGCTATCAGCATGGAACCCGATGCAAGGCTCAGACTCACAAGCCATGAGATCATGATCTGAGCCGAATCAGACGCTCAATTAACGGAAACACCCAGGCACCCCTACAGGCATTTTTGACTTATGATATTTTTAACTTTCAATGGGTTTATCTGGATATAACCCCATCAGTTGAAGAAGACATACTGGATTTTCTTGGAAAAGCTTAATTTCATTTTTTTTCTTATTTCTTAAAGTTTACTCCCTTCTTATACCAGTAGTGTCTACATTTTTATAACAGTCATTTTCATAAAAGGTGAAGTTATTGTCTTCACATTTCTTCCAACTCCTAAATTCTGTAATTTGACATACAATCTTTATTGTTCTCTTTATATGAAAAGCTTTTGCCTCAAATCTATGAGCTTATTTTGTGCATGAACTCAAAGGTATAAGTTTTTCATCCTTTTCTCCAGAACCAGTGTCTCCTCATCAATTTTCTCATAGCTCCAAGCACCTCTGTATTCCTCAGGCTATAGATGATAGGATTGAGCATGGGAGTGACTACTCCATAGAATAGAGCAATCAGTTTGTCAACAGCAGAGTCTTTGGACTTTGGCTTCATATACATGAAAAGGATTGTCCCATAAAACACAGTCACTACTGTTAAGTGGGCTGAACAGGTAGAAAAGGCCTTTTTTCTTCCTTCTGCTGAATTGATTCTTAGTACAGTAAAAGGATGAAAATGTAGGAGATACAAATTAACAATAATGGAGAAAACAAAAATATAACATTGCCCAACATTATAGCGATCTCATTCAAGGAAATATCTGTGCAAGCCAGCTTGACAAAGGCCAATATTTCACAAACAAAGTGGTTAATGACATTTTTTCCACAGAAGGGCAACTGTATTGCAAGTATAGTTTCTGTCAGTGAATTGAGAAAGCCCAGTCCCCAGGAGAGGGCTGCCATCTGAATGCAAAGTGCCTTGCTCATGATGATGGGGTATCTCAGAGGGTTACAGATGGCCACGTAACGGTCATATGCCATCACTGCTAGAAGCACGCACTCGGTGGACCCCATAGTGTAGGAGACAGACATCTGAACAACACATCTAAGGAAGGAGATGGTCTTTTTCTGTGATAGGAAGTGAATCAACATTGAGGGGATAAAGGAGGACGTGTAACAAATATCTAGGAAGGAAAGATTACCAAGGAAGAAGTACATGGGTGTATGGAGGTGGGAGTCCAGGAGAGTTAGTATGATCAAGGGGCTGTTCCCCAGCAGGATCACCAGGTACATCATCAAGCACATGACGAAAAGGAGTCTTTCCACTTTGGGGTACTCAGAAAGTCCCTGCAGAATGAACTCAATCTCTGTCCAGTTCATCCTGTCCATTTTACTTTTTTATACTTGGAGTAATCCAGAAGAGAAAACTTCATGTGAGCATTACGCGTCATTGCATATTACCATGTGCAGATATCACTGGAGGAGGGGCACCAAGTGTGTCCACACTAGCTGGAGTGGTGCGAAGAGCTCTGAGGTTAGCTGTTAGAATTTCTCTTCTGGCTCATAAGGGAAGGGATTGAAGATGTAATAATTACATTGACAGTTCTTTAAAAATATAGGCTTTTGTATTCCATTTCCTGAATCTGTGATACACAGTTCTGAGGCAGGGAAGAACTATTTGCATCTGAACAAACATCTATTATTTCCTGTTCTTTGGACCCACAGACTCCACTTTGCATATCATCATTTTGGAAAGCTTATGCTTAATCTGTTAAAAATAACTATCTATTCGATTTTATTTCATGGCAGTCATTAACAATCCCATTGGTTTATGGTTTTATAATTTACATATATTTACACATATTACTCATTTTATCATCACTATAATTCTCTGAGGAAAGTAAAATTCATAGAGGTAAAATGTATACAAAAACACAATGGTGAGCCACTATTCAGTCTGCATTTACTGACTGTATTTCACCCGCCCTTTTTGTTTATTTTTATTTTTTTTTAATTTTATTTCTTTTTGAGAGACAGCACTCATGGGGAGGGGCAGAGAGAGAGAGAGGGATTTGGAGGATCCAAAGCAACTCTCTGCTGACAGCAGAGAGTCAGATGTGGGTCTTGAATCCAGGAACCAGGAGATGATGACCAGAGCCGAAGTAGATGCTTAAAAGACTGAGTCACCATGGCACCACTCACCTGCCCTTTTTAAACAACATGCTCTTGCCCTCTCAGAATTATGTAAATTGTCTAAGGAGTGGTGATCAGACACCTTTTTAAATAATGTTCTCCAGATGATGCTAATGTTCAATGTGGAAGAAAACCACCTGTCTAGTGAAGTACCTCAAAATTTTAGTATACAGACAAATCACATGGGGGAGATTTGTAAAGGATTCTAACTCAGTGGGTCTGAATTGATTCTAAGATCTGAATTTATTAACTTGTTCTCAGATGCTGCTGCTGTTGCTGTCTGTAGAACTCACATGAATAGTAAGGCCTTTTAGACCATTTCTCTCCAATGCTACTGCAGAATGCCACTACTGCTTCCCTTGTATGTAGGACTGTAATCAAATAGTAGACAATGCAAAACTGAACATTCTGTGACACTTGGAGTTGAGACATCTGTGTGAGTGTATTGCACTCAGTTTTGTGTTCTTTAGATTTTAGATATACAAGCAGTCAAACCACATACAGAAGAGACTGTTTTTTGTTTCTGTCCATATTAAAGTCCTTTCTCTTCCATTTGTGGAATTTACGATTAGGGCCAATACTTTCCAAAAAAGGAATTTGAGATCAGCTGAAGCATCTGAGTTGTGCATCATAGAGCATGGGGCAAATAACTTTAATTTGAAAAAATTTAAAGAGTAGATATTAGTAGCTGACCTTTTTATAGTTATTAAATCAAAGAACATAATTTTGAAAACACCTTTTCATTCTCAAGGGTTTTACCTAACTTAAAAACACCCTGAGGAAAAGAAAAAGACTGATCCAATGGATGAGTTTGTAGTTAGTTTTTTTTTAATGTTTTTTTATTTATTTTGGGTGAGAGAGAGAGAGCGCAGTGCATGATCAGGGGCTTGATCTCATGACCTGTGAGATAGTGAGCCGAAATCAAGAGTTGGAGGCTCAACCAGCTGAGCCACCTAGGTGCTCTTCTAGTTAATATCTTTAAACAAACCTGTATGGGGCACCTGAGTGTCTCGGTTGGTCAAGCGCCTTCCTCTTGCTTTTGGCTCTGGTCATGATCTTACAGTTCCTGGGATCGAGCCCTGCGTCCATCTGCACTGTTAGCAGAGAGCCTGTTTGGGATTCTCTCTCTCCTCTCTCTCTGCCCTTCCCCCCCAGTCTCTCTCTCTCTCAAAATAAATAAACATTAAAAAATTAAACAAGGCTCTGTTTCTGATATAGGTTTTGGCATTTCTCTCTGTGATAGTCATTTGACAACAGGTTATGTTGCTTTCTATGACAACTCCAGTATGCAATGGTGAAACATATTCATCAGCATAATACGATGTTTATACATATATTAGCTATGGAAAAGAGGGTTCTCATCCATTTTAAGCTGACCAGGCTTTGCAGGCATACATTACAAAGAGGGTAGGAAGGGTTGGGTAAGATAGGATATACTTCTATTTGGTATTAAGACTGGAATATGATTGTAGATGCATATATCACCCTACTCTTAATCTGAAAATAAAATTTTGATAGAGGCTTTGAAGGAGTATCAGTTGTCTGGGATCTGTTATTTCAGGGGACATGTGAATCACATCAAATACCCTCTCCTTTCTTTTCTAGGAACATCTCCTAAAAGTTGATTTCTATTTGGAAATTACTTGTAGCAAATAATGATGGTATACATCTGGTATCCTGACAGTTCAGAGATAGTTGCTGTAAAAAAATTTTCACTTACAAACATAAGAGAAACCACCACTGTGCTTTAATGCTTTCAAATGGTCGGGGGAGGAGGATAATGGACTGTACAGGGGAAATTACTTTCATTACTCTTGTAATGCTAGTGTAACTTTTAGGAAGCAATCGACAAATACTCTTGTTTAATAGCATTGTGACAAATCTTTTCTTCATTTTAGCTTACTTCACTAAAATAGTTTCCTGGGAATAAGTGAATGAAAACTTTTAAGATTCTGGATAGTTTTTAATAAATCACTTTCCATGCTAAATGTATATTAAATAATTCCTTTTTTACTAAATCTTTGCCATTACTGGATATTATTTTTGAAACAGTTTTTCATTCTTAGCTCATGGCAGGGGAATTGTTAAATAATCGTGGCACACTAATTTGATGGTCCATTATGAACTTATTAATATGACAATGTGACAACTTTGTATTACAACAAAAAGGATGTTTAAATTATGTGAAAATTATTAAGTTGGAAACAGAAACAAAACTACAGCATTTTTCTTCTTTTTTGCAAAACTAAAACCTAAACCAAGATAGCCTAGACAGCATAGAAAGATTGGAAAGGAATACCAAAAACGTTAATGGTTACCTTAGAGACCTTTCTCATATTCTTCAGAATTACCCCAGTTTTTAAAATAGATAAAGATAAAGAAGGCATGTTATTAAAAAAGAGAAAAACACTAAAGCAAGTGTCCAGTTATTTTAGGAAGACTAACTCAGAATAAAGAATGTTAAAATAATTTAAATAGTACAATTATTGCCTCAAGTGCCTAGAAACTACACATTGAGGCTGAGCTGTACTGGTGTGTCCTATCAGATTATTAGAAGGAACCCACTGGTACTGGTAGACAGAGAGCATTTATAATCTCTACTCTCAAAAGCTTCCAAAGAAGAGTGTTTTGTGTTTTTAGGAGCTACACCAAGATAGAGGACTTGAGTTCTTGACTTAATCATGTGTTATCAAAGGAGAATGCAGGCTGTTGATGCCTAGCACAGAATTATTGTTTAGAAGATAACATTCCTATTTGAAAAGGATCTGAACTGGCCTGGATCCTAGCCAACCTCTAATCCCCCTCTCCCAACTCCTGGTGTTTTATAAGAATTAACCACTCTGTGGTTCAATGCCCTTGGACTTCATCTGGGCACTATTTTAGTGTTGTAAGAGACCTAAGGAAAGTCTGTGACTTTTTAATCCAAGCCAGAAGTCAAGCCCTCTAACTTTCTAGAAGGAAACTTTTTAACTTTCTATATTTTTTTTTCATTTTGTTTTATTGACTTAGCTACTTGAAGACCTAATAGTTAAAGTACTAAGATTTTTCAATGTAAAACACATACTATCTGTACTCTAAATTCTCATTAGAGGAAACAGTCCTATCATCCTCTCCAGGTCTTCTAAAGATATCAATTAAGACAACTGATACTGTACAAAAATGAATGGACCTGCTAACTCTCAATTTATAGATTTTATAAACTCTAATATTCAACTAATATGCCACATGAAAGATATATTATTTTAGCTTAAAAGAGAAGAGAAAGTTCCCTGTGATATCCTAGTATGAGGCCCTTCATATAATTTTTATCATTTAATCTTCAAAATAAGCCAAATGTTATTATGAATTTTACCAATGAGGAAATTAGTTTGAAATTTCAAAGGTTAAGTACCATGATCATTGTCTTCTTTTAAAGTTCTTATTTAAATTCTAGTGAGTTAACATATAGTGTAATACTAGTTTTGGCTGTGCAATTTAGGGATTCAATACTTCCATACAACACCCTGTTTTCAATATCTTATAGTTGTTAAATACCAGAAGTATGATTTAAATCCTTATCTTCATGATTCCCAAGCCCATTTTTAGCACTATAGTACATTTACTTACTGATAAAATTTCTTCTTATAAAACCACTGTTTAATATGACATACTTAACTTTCAAGCATCCAAATGATAAAAATACACATAAAGTATATCAAAATCCTTGGAAAGCATTGAAGGCATTTATTGTCTTCCACTTATGAAGACACTATCCACAAAAATGAATTAAAATTTAAAAAAATAGCCAAAAATCCTTTCTAATGGTCTAGTGTGGACAATTAAGATGTAGGGTGGTAGAATTGATTTGTTACATAAATGGGAAATAAAAAGAATTAATATTTCTTCTTTTGCCTTGGACCCCTATAGCCAAATTAACACCTATAATTACTTCAGCCCCCTGTTATACATGTTTTGTTTGTAAACCTGTTTTTACTATAAACACCTTTAATTACCAGTTTCTTCAAACCCTTATTGAGCATAGTTTATGATTAATATATAAATTATTGTGGGCTCTTTCTCCATATAATTTTTACTTAAGATTTTAGTGAACTATATACCTGAATACAGTAGCTTTTCACCCATTATTTATAAGGGTCTATTGTATTACAGGAAACTTTTTCTTCCTCACCCACCTCTTCTGTGTGTTATTTTGGGATTTTTAGAGAAATTTAAATAATAGCCTGCTCTTAAAAATGATGCTTAAATTTTTGTATTTTTTCCTTTACATATATATACACATATATATATATTCATATTTTCAAAATCCCAACAGCAATGATCACCTCAATAACAAAAAAATCCTTACATTTATTGATGTTTTCATTTGGAAATGATTTTAGTAAAGCTTTTCTCTTTATCTTACCTTCTGACTGTGTTTAAAAGTCATTCTCACCATTCCATTCTATTAAGTAATAGAAAATATTTCCAGGGATTTGAATTCCATTTGCATTTTTCAGATGAGAGCAGAGTATTCACACTTTAAAAGATGTTTGTTCTCCTTACTAAAAAGAAATGTGAGAAAGAATTGCTACAACCAGGCAATTGGTCTGCACATGAATTTTCCCAAGAACGTGTCAAGGAAAGAAAACATATTAAAAGTAAGGACCCATGATGCAACTTTGGTTTCCCAGTATTTGTGCTAAAGTTGATGCTTACTCGAGAGATTCAGTTTCACTTGGAAGTTAATTTAGCACTTATTTTTACAAACTTCTTCAATCCCTAAGGTTGTGAATCAGAAACAGGATTCTCTAGAGATCAAAATCCCTGACTCCCGCACATTCTAAAGACCCAATTATCTTCACTTAAAGAGAACCTTCCCCAGCCATACATTTCTTGGAGTATTCATTGAATATGACTGTATTTGATGGCTTCTACAGAAGCCGGGGTTGGAATCAGAATATGTCCAAAAGGTCTCAGAAGAGTTAACCTTTCACCAAAAATTTTTTTTTTATTCCACAGATAATACCAGGTCAATCCTAAAATACTCCTAAATAGTCATTCCACCTCTTTAAACTCTTTTTATCTTTCATATTTTTGTTAGTTCTAGACCATGCACTACACATTTTTTCTTTTACCAATATAATCATAGTATATGTTTAATTAGTATTTGCCACTTTATAGCAATGTTTTTGTGATTTTTTTAGTCTTTATAATATTCCTTTTTAACATTTGAAGAGTCTTTAATCAAGTGAAATTAGTATAATCTAGCCTATAATTTTAATAGTATTGGATAGTTTAATTTGTCTCAAATTCATGAGATTTTGGTATAATGACCATTGGTATCTATGTATTAGGCTAACTAATCTGCTTTTCCTTCTTCTGAAAAGCAGGTATCATCATGAACATAGCCACTCAGGGACACACTCCTAGAAGAGTGAATAATCTCCTCACTGTGTGCGCCAGACTTTGTTCAGATTGCTGTTTCCATGCCATCTGTTCCTGGATTGTTTTCCTGCTTTCTCTCCTGGAGCAGTGCAGTACCCTCTGGGCTCTATCCTAGCCAAGCCTGCTGACCTTCAAAACTCTAGGCTTTAAGGCCCATTGGATGTAAGAACTCATGAAATTCGGCCCCTCTAGTTTTCCCAGCCAATGTCTTTGGGGAAACTTTCTCCTTATGTGTTTCCCTGTGTGCTTTTCTCTCTCTAGCCTTTCTCCATGAGGATGGCTCCCTCCCCTCTGCAGCACCCTGGATCCTTTTCTCCCCCAAATCAGGTCTCTCTACTTGCTACCTTCTTTAAGGTGGCCTCTTCTCTCCTTTTAGTTGTGGAGATTGTTGTGGCAGTGTTTAGGTTGATTCTGGGTTATTTAGGATGATTTGATAGTTATCTAGTTGTGTTTGTGGGATGAGATGGGTCTAGTGTCCTCCTACTATACTGCCATCTTCCTGCCTGCTACCTTTTGTAGTAGTTTTCCATACTTTTCTATTTTGGTGAGGGGGAATTATGGAGTCATCATAGTACATCATTTGATGGACTATTGTACAACCATTAAATAATATCTTTGAAGAATTCGTATTAGTGCAAAAATAGTTATGTTAACATTGTTACATGAAGGAAAAACAAAAACTAGTTTTTTTCATTGTTTGAAAAGCCAAAACCTAACTAGGAAAGCTTATGTGTGATAGATGCTGGAAAGATATATTTGAAAAATTAACCAGGGTACTTTTTCCTAATTGTTCTAGTTTCTCAAATAACTATGGATACATATGTAAAACTGAAAATATAATTTTAAAAAGAGGAGAAAATTGAGGTATGCTTAAAATTATGTTAGAAAATTTAATGGATAGTAAAAAATAAAATCTCTATTTAAATAATTAAAGCAATTTCTTTAGGAATGGAGATTACACATTGAGGCTGAGTTGCCCTGCAAGCCCACTCATTGGGAAGTTTTGTACCTTCTAGGTGATGACAGAAAAGATAAGTATAGTTTTATTTTTTTTTTAATATTTTTTGTGGGTGGCACTTTATTGAGCCATTTGGGTTTATAAAATTATGACCCATGTCCTAGCTTTAATGAGATAGAGTAAAAAGATAGTAAATAACCCTTTCTGTTACAAAATGTAAAAGAACAACTCTGTTTGCTTGAAACATTGTTCTGAGATGACTTACTTTGGTGCTTCAATTAAGTAATGTTGGATATGGGATTGTGAGGATCCATTATGATTTGAGGAGAAGAAAGGAAAAAATGGGTCAAGAGCTCAGCTTTTAGGGAAGGAAGCTCAGTCACATGGTGGCAGACAAGGAAATACGAAGATACGTCCAGGAATTCCTTGTGGTCAGGTCAATGAACTTCAGAAACAATGATGTTGGATTCTCAGTTTTAACTTTTTTACTGTTCAGTTCTGTGATTTTCCCTCTTGTGATTACAACTGTAGTCAAAGTCTGTTTTACCTGGGCTAGTGGTTTTGTGAACAAATTGTATTCATTGTTTCAGTGAAGCAGTTCAAGGAAAGGAGAGCAGTGTCTTCAGAAGTAGAAGTTGGCTGAGAGCACCTGGAATTCTATACATATTTTCACAATTACCTCCTAATTGTTTAAGTTAGATAGGTGGTGGTTTTATGCCAATTAGTTGGGGAATAGGTATATCTGTTCAGGTGAATTCTTTGGAGATGCTTACAGTACAGAGTGGGATTGAGTTACAAATTAGATGGTAGGGTTACAGTAAGAAAACTGAATAGCTTGATGGCTTCCAGGTTTCACTGTATGCTTGCAGAATTTCTGAATTTCTTGTGAATTTCAAAATGCCATTCATATTCACATATGTATGAGTAAATTCTGATTTTCAGCTTCAGTAAGTTTTAGATTATTTTGTACAATAAACACTTTTTCTCTTCTCTCACTGATTTAATAAATGTGAATTAATACATACACAATTCTTTTAACAGTGCCTAGAAATTTATAAGTTTTTACTCTTACTGTTAATAACCAAGAGGTAATGTAGCTATACATTACCAAGAGGTCTTTCTGCTATATTATCAGTAAGATATGGTAGGTTGAACAGAGGTATGGACAAGGCCCCTGGGATATATTTGGATTAAGCATTTCAGCAGTATATGATAAAAAGAATGGGATAAGACACATCCTCAAGACTCCGGATTGGCTATTTGTAATACAGTATAAATGTAATATAATTAAGCCTTTAGGGGATTATTCTTGAAGTTTTCAAAAGTTTTGAATGTCTTTCCCCTGAAGCAATTTAAAGCTATGGCTTAGAAAAGTGTATAAGTCCCTTAGAGCAAGAAATATTTAAATTGCCTTCCTGAGCCTGGGGAAAATTCTTTAGATAATTTCCTGGGTCTTCATTGTAGGGCAGTGTTTTCACCTTGGCTTGAAGGGCAAATGAAATCTTCCATGGTCTCAAATATTTATTTTTATCTTTCTTTTTAACTAGCACATACAAAATACATTCCCTTGGTAATCAATCATATTTGTCTGTACTGTATAGAAGTTTTTGAAACCATTTGAAATAGTACCTTTGCCATCAATGTTTTCCAGACCACAACCTGTGACATTATTGTTCCTCAGTGGTGATACCTTTAGATACTCATCAACCTCATGGAAAATTTTGTACAATTGGCTGCAAATAGAAGATTAAGCAAAACAATCTGCCATGCATCGTAACCTAGGTAGTTTAGGGGTGCTTGGTGGCTCTGTGCTGGGCATGGGACCTGCTTGAGCTTCTCTATCTCCCTTTCCCTTCACTCCTCCCCTACTCTCTCCCTCAAAAAATTAATTAATTAATTAATTAATTAGTTAATTAAAATGATGGTTTCGTGTGCTATGGAAGTATAAGTGACAAGTAAGTCAGGATCAAGGCGTACTTGCTAAGAGAGGTGATATATGAACTGATTCTTAATTTGTGAGTGACATTTTGAGAGGTAAATAATATGAGGAAGGACATCCAGGAAGAAGAAAAAATAACACCATGGTATGAAACAAGAAATGGCATGATGAAGGCATGAAAATAAAAATAACACAGCACCACAAGAATATAAATAGGGAGGCATATGGGGGTTGGTGGAACATGAAACCAAACAGACCTAAGCATAGAGAGCCTCATATGCCTTATGTAGCAATTAGGGATTAGTTACAAATATTAGAATACACTGGATGGAAGGAAAGTATTTCACTAACTTTTGTTAAATGATAGTATAGAAGTGTTTTTGTATAGTAATTCCTTCCCAGAATTTTCAGGAAATTTATGTTTTCCAAATCACAAAATCCTGATTAATTGAGAATTGGAAAAATGGAAAAATCTGATGTACCCATTACCCTTTGGGGGTCTCAAGTGGTTTGAAACCTAGCCCAGAAAATATGAAAAATTCTATAAGATACAAATTTTATGAAAAGTTAAAGAATATTAAAAGCTAGGGCAAATAGGAGTTTAGAACAAGAAAATCAGATTTGGCCTTGGGTGATCCCAAGGAAATTAATTATGGCCTGAAAATGAGAAGATGGACCCTTGATTCAGAGCAAAGTACCTCATAACATTAGGTGGACAAAAGACCTGAGAATGGAACAAGAAAAACATCCAGCATTTATTGAGCTGTAATTTTGGTCCAGGAATTTTACTGGCTCATAAAAGCAATTATGCAATTAGTGGAAAGGAAATGACATAGGATAGAAGGATAGACCCTTAACCTTTTCAAAGAATAGTTTACACCTTGGTAGTGGAACATGAGACAGTTATGGGCCTGAAAATCCTAATGAAACTATGTAAAGTGTCTTGAGTATTGAAATATGATTATATTTAAAGTACCTATTAGTCTTCAATTATCATTTAGTGTGTAATACTGAACAAGTTAGAACAATTTTCAAACCTACAGGGTTTTGTCCTATGGCATTGGGTGGTTTGATGTAGTATACCTTCAGAAAAGTGAGAGAGGCTGTGAATCTAAAAGCTTAAATGTGTTTATTTTATGAATAAGCAATATATTTATAAAGTGAAAATTTTTTTCACTTTATAGTACTGCAAGATGGACAGTAAGTAGCCTATCTTCCACTCCTGTTAATAAGCTATCCATTTCCTTTTCTGCAGATAACTACTCTTCTTTTTCTAGAGAAAATGTGTATGTGTATATATATCACACATAGATGTATAATATTTTTTACACAAATATCAATGGGTCATATATACCATTATGAACATTACTTTTCCCATTGATATTTCTTAGATATTTCCACATCAGTGCACAAAAAGCCCCATATTCTTTTTGACAGCAGAATAGTATTCCATTATTTCTATTTCCCCTTTGCCTAGAAATGTGAATTGTTTCTGCATCTGCTAATACAGATAGTATATTAATGAATCAATTTGTCTGTAAATCAGTTTACACATGTGCCAGCATAACTGGTGATAATTACCTAAAAGTAAATTTGTAGTCAAAGGTTACATGTATGCTTTTGTGATTTTGATAAATATTGCCAAATTGTCCTCTACAGAGGATGTACTAATTAGTGTGTACCCTGAGAATATAGGAGTTCCTGTCTCTTTGCCTTTAGGAGTCAAGTCATTAGAGATGAAACCATGCCTTGTCCCTGTGAGATATCAGTGTGTAGACAGCAAAAGAAAGGGTCATGGTGAGAGATATTAGGAAAATTCTCTGTAAGCTCTCTGTGATTTTGGTCACTGAGTTTCTTAAAAACTTTTTTCAGTGTATATTTATTTATATTTATTTAATATTTATATAATGTTTGTATATTTATATTTATATATATAATTATTATTATATATAGACTTTATTGTACCAAATAACATAAAGATGTCAATTAACAGCAACCAAAGTTTATCTCTTCATGTGTATGTATATTACTAATGTATATTTTTTACAGATATACTTATATATTACATGTTATACATATATTTGTTGTATATAACATATAACTACATATTGTATATTACACATAATTATTTATATTATTTTTAGAGTATATTCTGAAATGTAGAATTTCATAAAAAATCATGCATTTTTGTTTGCAATGTAAAAAATGAAGATCTTTGATAGTCTATAAAAATTTAGGTAATCTATTATTCACATTCTCATCTGAGGAAAATTCTGCAAATACACTTAACCAAACCCAAATATAAATTAAAATGTGGTCCTGAAGAGAATAGAAGAGAAATAGAAGAGAGAGGAACCAATGGTGATCAATGAGTGGATATAGAGAGGTAAATACATTGATGAAGACTGTCCAATATGTATAATGGAAGGGCTGAGGAAAAATTCTCAAAAAGGCACATTGTAAGGAAATTATAAACACTTACATTATCTCATTGGCATTTGGGAATTTGAGGAGAGGAATGGAGGAATAAAAGTATTCTTGTAGTTCTGTCTTCATTTAGTGTTTGAGGGATAGCTTAGGAGATAGATAGCACTCTAATGGAAAAAAATAATCATTATGAGCAAATGATTGGATCCTCTAAGTCAAATTATGACAGCAGAGAAAGAGAAGGTATTCACTTATGGAAGGGAAGAAGTGAGTAGAGTGTTCAAGTTAATGAAAACAAATAGTGAATGATAACCAGCAAAAATAAGGAAGTGGGAAAAAAAGAGGACACAATAATGTAAAATAATTAGGTTATAAAAACAAAGTATATGGAAAGAAAAAATGAAGTACATTAAAAATTGTATTTTAAAGTGAATGGACTGGATACTCTCATAAAAGACAGAGACTGTAAAAGGAGATTAAAAAATAGTTACAAACGAGAGGGAGTCAAACCATAAGAGACTCTTAAATACAGAGAACAAACAGAGGGTCCATGGGGAAGTGAGGGGAGGGGAAAATGGGTGAAGGGATGAGCACTGGGTGTTGTATGTAAACGATGAATCATGGGAGTCTACTCCCGAAGCCGAGAGTACACTGTATACACTGTATGTTTGCTAACTTGACAATAAATAATATTAAAGAAATAAATTTATTACTGAGTTCCTATCTGGGTTATCTTTTATTGATCCAGATATTATATATCAAAATAAAAAAATAAAATATAAAAAAATTAAACCCAGATATACATTACTTATAAGTAGTATACTTAACAAAGTGAGAAAGAAAAGTTGAGAAAAAGGGATGCACAAAGATCAGGCAAAAGCATGTAATAGCAATATCATAAAGCTGGAATTTAAAGTACAAAACATGGGAAAGACAGGTTGATTCATAATATTCACAATTTTATAAACATCATCTGCCATAAACACAGAAGTTAAGTATATAAAAATCTTACATATATAGGCAGAACATGCTTACAAATATTTATATAGAATTGATTAATTATGGATGACAGGATATAATTATTTCAAAGGTTTGAATAATATATTAAATAAACTTGATTATATGTATACATGTGTGCATGTATTGTGTATCTATATAAAACTATATAATTATATCTATATAAATCTATATGTCTCTCTCAAAGAGATTTTATGGTTTTTTTGTTAACATTTACAACATGGATCAATTGGCTGCCAAAGTCTCCATAACTAGAGAATTATAGGTATGTTCTTGTATCATAATAAAATAAAATTGGAAATAACAACATTCTAGTACATGTATCTAATGATTAGTTATTCAAGAAGTATACACCTGGGTAACTCATGGTTTAAAGGGGAAAAGGCAAAATAATTACTTAGAAGGCAATGAAAAGAACATTTCATATCAAAATCTTAGTTTTTAGGAAACAAAGTATTTTAAGAGCATTAATTAGAGCTAGCAATAGAGAAAAAGGTGAAATATTAAGGAATTAAGTCTTATTTCATGAAATTAGAAAACCCAAATGAGCTTGAAAAAATTTACCAGCAAAACTAAAGTTCATAAAACAGGGAAAAAAAGTGGAAAGGATAAGTCTATCCAAAAGCCTTCTTTCAGTTTTTGAGAGATCTGTAATATAGGAAAACACCTTGTGAGATGAATAAGAAAAAATATTACTTAAGAATAGTTTACTTGGAGTCTATTTAAATATGTAACGCCGATTGTCCTCTGTCTAGGTAGCCGCATAATATTAAACTTTTTGGTTCTAGTATAATATTATTTTTATAACTGTTTGCTCATCTCTACCTATGAGGTATTAAAGTATCATTCTTTTCTACTTTCAGCATACCTATTTTGACAGTCTTTTTTCCCCAAAGACCTTCTGATACATGGTATCTTCCTGCTTCGGACTTGGAATTAACTAACTGATTTTTAAAGCCATTTGGAAATTAAAAGTAAATAACTACCGAGTGAAACATCCATGGATAAAAGTAGAGCTATATCTTTTCCTTTGTCCTCCTGGCTTTCTATCCGTGAAGTACGTTGCTCATCCAGAAGGAATCTGTTATTATGGAATGGTGGATCTACCTTTAGATGGTTTTTACATTTGATTTTTTTCTAGGATTTATATTTCTTTCCTCTGTTAAGGTAACCTTCGGCTTTAAAAACATTTAATCATTTTATTTATTCTTGATCTGAATTTCACAGTTTATCATTCATATGAGATTTTAATGATTAATATTATATCTCTTTTTTCTTCTCTCCTATCATATTATTCTCACATTTTTTATTTAAAAAATTAAATTATTTATCTTATGTTTCTTTTTTTAAAAATAATATCCTATATATTTTTAAAAATTTTTTATATTAAATATAATTTATTGTCTTATTGGTTTCCATACAACACCCAGTGCTCATCCCAACAGGTGCTTTCCTCACTGCCCATCATCCACTTTCACCTCTCCCCCACCCCCCCATAAACCCTCAGTTTGTTCTCATTATTTAAGAGTCTCTTATGGTTTGCCTCCCTCCATCTCTGTAACTTTTTTCCCCCTTCCTTCCCCCATGGTCTTCTGTTAAGTTTCTCAGGATCCACATATGAGTGAAACATGGTATCTGTCTTTCTCTGCCTGACTTATTTCACTTAGCATAATACCCTTCAGTTCCATCCATGTTGCTGCAAATGGTCAGATTTCATTCTTTCTCATTGCCAAGTAGTATTCCATTGTATATTTAAACCACATCTTCTTTATCCATTTGTCAGTTAACAAACAGTGTAGTCTTGCCTTCAGGAGTAGAACCTAGTGATTCATTTCTTACATATGACACCCAGTGCTCATTCCAACAAGGACCCTCCTTAATGCCCATCACCCATTTAGCCCATCTCCCTACCCACCTCCCCTCCAGCAACCCTCAGTTTGTTCTCTGTATTTAGAGTCTTTTATGGTTTCTGTCCCTCTCTGTTTTTATCTTATTTTATTTTTCCTTCCCTTCCCCTATGTTCATCTGTTTTGTTTCTTAAATTCCACATATGAGTGAAATCATATATCTGTCTTTCTCTGACTGACTTAGTTCACTTAGCATAATACCCTCTAGTTCCATCCATGTTGTTGCAAATGGCAGTAGTTGATTTTAATCACTCAGTAGTATTCCATTGCACATATATACCACATTTTCTTTATCCATTCTGCAGTCAATGGACATTTGCGCTCTTTCCAAAATTTGACTATTGTTGTTAGTGCTGCTACAAACGTTGGGGTACATGTGCCCCTTCAAATTGGCATTTTTGTATTCTTGGGTTAAATTCCTAGTAGTGCAATTGCTGGGTCATAGGTTAGTTCTATTTTTAATTTTTGAGGAACCTCCATACTGTTTTCCAGAGTGGCTGCACCAGTATGCATTCCCATCAACAGTGGAAAAGAATTTCCCTTTCCCTGCATCCTTGCCAACATCTGTTGTTCCTATCTCAAGAAGCAAGAAAGGTTCCAAATGAACAACCTAACATTTTACCCGAAGGGGAAAGAACAGGAGCAGCAAATAAAGCCCAAAGTCAACAGAAGAAGTGAAATAATAAAGATTAGAGACAATAAACAATTTAGAATCCAAACAACAGTAGAACAGATCAATGAAATTGAGCTATTTAAAAAATTTTTTTTTAACATTTATTGATTTTTTTTTTGAGAGACAGAGAGAAAGCAAAAACAGGGGAGGGGCAGAGAGAGGGGGAGACACAGAATCGGAAGGAGGCTCCAGGCTCTGAGCTGTCAGCACAGAGCCCGATGCAGGGCTCGAACTCACAAAACTCAAGATCATGACCTGAGCTGAAGTCGGACGCCCAACCAACTGAGCCAACCAGGTGCCCCTGGGCTGGTGTTTTGAATAGCTTATGCTTCTTTTAAAATTTAAAGAAACTTTAGGATAAAAGTTATTTGGTTTTATTATTTTGATTGCTTTAGCTTTTTAAACACTGCTTAAAATCCTACATTATTGAACTGTTATTTTTATTTAGATTTTAAAATATTCTTGGTTATCTATTTTATCCTTCTAATTTTTTAAAATCTTGTGTTTATTTTTAATTATAGAGATTCATTTCCCCCTTATAGTTCAGAAAGAGGCAGCAGTGAGCATTAAATAGGACACCACAACACAAAAAGAAATGGCTCCTTTATTTCATTGTCATTCTACTTCTATCTCTGTCTCTGTAAATCTTTTAGCTTTCTTAGTAATAGTAGTAGAAAATAATTATTTTCTGAGAATTTCCATCAAGAAATTTTAGAGAACCACAAGTTCTAGATCCTTCCAAGATCCTATATCTAACTAACCACCACCACCACCAACAAAAAGACCTAACTAAGACCTAAGTGACTTCTTCTTGGAATGGTGTACTTTCTGAAACTAAATGGGGGATAAAATCTTTAAATTTCTCCAATACATAAAGCTGTTAGGATATACTGAGCCAACATTTGTCTCAAACCACAAGCTGTCAGCATACTCAAGGAGGTCATGAATGTTTGATTGACAAACCACAGTAGAGGTTTTGTATAACAGGTTCACAGCCTGATTTACATCAAATATATTTATTCCCAAGATGGTTGGGAATGTATTTCCGGAAAGATCATATATATTTTTTGTGTCACTCTTTTGCGTTACTTTCTTTCATCATGATGGTCAGTGAGAAGCTGGGTAGAACCACATTTATCTAAACTAAGATTTAAAAAAATGGGATCAGAGTTGTTTCACTGATTCATGGTTTCATGATTTGAGTTTAGACTTGTTCATTCTGCAGTTGTCCAGAAAAGTGGAACCACGACGTTACAGATTGGCCCTTCTTTGAAAAATACTTAAGGAACAGTGAGTCTACCAATTTTTTTTTAATATTTATTTTTGAGAGAGAGAGAGAGAGACAGAGAGACAGAGAGACAGAGTGCAAGCAGGGGTAGGGGCACAGAGAGAGAGGGAGACAGAATCCGAGGCAGGCACCAGGCTCTGAGCTATAAGCACAGAGCCCGACATGGGGCTTGAACTCACAAAGTTCGAGCAAGATGATGACCTGAGCCGAAGTTGGACACTTAACCCACTGAGTCACCAAGGCACCCTGAGTCTAGCAATTTTTGAACTTTAATTGGATTTCTTGGGAGAGAATAATGTGCCTTTCAGAAAAAGATAGAATAACTGAGGGGTGAATGAATGAGAGTGTTTAGAGACTACTGGTTGTGGCTGATCTCTTGTTCCATACCACTATTTAGGCTTCAGGCCAGTTATTTCTGCCTGTTCTTCAATATCATCAATGCTGATGCAGTTCCTGGTCCAGTTTATTTCATCTTTTGCATGGATTTACATTCCCTTCATTCCCTGAACTATACCTAGCCTCTGGGCCTCTATTTATTAACTGAAGATTTGAGGAAGAAATAAAGGAATGATAATGTAGCAAAGGAAAAAAGAAAAACCCTGATTACATTTCAGATCTCACTCTTCCTAACCTCCACCATGAGCTTTCATAAAGATTCCTTATCATCCAACTCTCTCCTTAGTCTCATGTCTCCTGGTATTTTAATAGGGTTCATTGTGTCTCTTTTTAGAATTGTATCATTTTTTAAAAATATAATTTCTCATCAAGTTACCTCACATACAGTGTATACAGTGTGCTTTTGGTTTTGGGAGTAGATTCCCATGATTCATCGCTTGCATATAACACCCAGTGCTCATCCCAAGTGCCCTCCTCCTCCTCAATGTCCATCACCCATTTTTCTCCCCTCCTCCCCCATCAACCCTCAGTTTGTTCTCTGTATTTAAGAGTCTCTTATGATTTGGCTCCCTCTCTGTTTGGAACTATTTTTTCCCCTTCCCTTCCCCCATGGTCTTCTGTTAAGTTTCTCAAGTTCCACATATGACTGAAAACATGGGATATCTGTCTTTCTCTAACTTATTTCACTTAGCATCATACCCACCAGTTTCATCCACATTGGTGCACATAGTAAGATTTCATTCTTTCTCATTGCCAAGTAGTATTCCATTGTGTGTACATAAACCACATCTTTTTTTATTTTTTATTTTTTAAAATTTACATCCAAATTAGTTAGTATATAGTGAAGCAATGATTTCTGGAGTAGAATCCTTAATGCTTCTTACCCATTTAGCCCATCCCCCCTCCCACAACTCCTCCAGCAACCCTCAATTTGTTCTCCATATTTATGAGTCTCTTCTGTTTTGTCCTCCTCCCTGTTTTTATATTATTTTTGTTTCCCTTCGTTTATGTTCATCTGTTTTGTCTCTTAAAGCCCTCATAGGAGTGAAGTCATATGAGTTTTGTCTTTCTCTGACTGACTAATTTCACTTAGCATAATACCCTCCAGTTCCATCCATGTAGTTGCACATGGAAAGATTTCATTCTTTTTGATTGCCAAGTAATACTCCATTGTATATATATACCACATCTTCTTTATCCATTCATCCATTGATGGACATTTGGGCTCTTTCCATACTTTGGCTATTGTTGATAGTGCTGCTATAAACATGGGGGTGTATGTGTCCCTTTGAAACAGCATATCTGTATCCCTTGGATAAATGACGGGTAGTGCAATTGCTGGGTTGTAGGGTAGTTCTATTTTTAGTTTTTTGAGAAACCTCCACGCTGTTTTCCAGAGTGGCTGCACCAGCTTGCATTCCCACCAACAATGCAAAAGAGATCCTCTTTCTCTGCATCCTCGCCAACATGTGTTGTTGCTTGAGTTGCTAATGTTAGCCATTCTAACAGGTGTAAGGTGGTATCTCACTGTGGTTTTGATTTGTATTTCCCTGATGATGAGTGATGTGGAGCATTTTTTTAATGTGTCTTTTCACCATCTGGATGTCTTCTTTGGAGAAGTGTCTATTCATGTCTTTTGCCCATTTCTTCACTGGATTATTTGTTTTTTGGGTGTTGAGTTTGATAAGTTCTTTATAGATCTTGGATACTAACCCTTTTTCTGATATGTCATTTGCAAATATCTTCTCCCATTCTGTCGGTTGCCTTTTAGTTTTGCTGATTGTTTCCTTTGCTGTGCAGAAGCTCTTTATTTTGATGAGGTCCCAGTAGTTCATTTTTGCTTTTGTTTCCCTTGCCTCCAGAGACGTGTTGAGTAAGAAGTTGCTGCGGCCAAGATCAAAGAGGTTTTTGCCTGCTTTCTTCTCAAGGATTTTGATGGCTTCCTGTCTTACATTGAGGTCTTTCATCCATTTTGAGTTTATTTTTGTGTATGGTGTAAGAAAGTGGTCCCGGTTCATTCTTCTGCATGTTGCTGTCCAGTTTCCCAGCACTACTTGCTGAAGCGACTGTCTTTATTCCATTGTATATTCTTTCCTGCTTTGTGAAAGATTAGTTGGCCATACATTTGTGGGTCCATTTCTGTGTTCTCTATTCTGTTCCATTGATCTGAGTGTCTATTTTTGTGCCAGTACCATACTGTCTTAATGATTACAGCTTTGTAGTATAGCTTGAAGTCTGGGATTGTTATGCCTCCTGCTTTGGTTTTCTTTTTCAAGATCGCTTTGGCTATTCGGGGTCTTTTCTGGTTCCATACAAATTTTAGGAATATTTGTTCTAGCTCTGTGAAGAATGCTGGTGTTACTTTGATAGGGATTGCACTGAATATGTAGACTGCTTTGGGTAGTATCGACATTTTAACAATATTTGTTATTCCTATCCAGGAGCATGGAATCTTTTTTCCATTTCTTTGTGTCTTCTTCAGTTTCTTTCAAGCTCTCTATAGTTTTCGGTGTATAGATTTTTTCATCTCTTTGGTTAGATTTATTCCTAGGTATTTTATGGTTTTTTGTGCAACTGTAAATGGTATTGATTCCTTGATTTCTCTTTCTTTTGCTTCATTGTTGGTGTATAGGAATGCAATTGATTTTGTATCCTGCAACTTTGCTGAAATCATGAATCACTTCTAGCAGTTTTTTGGTGGAATCTTTTGGGTTTTCCATACAGAGTATCATGTCATCTGTGAAGAGTGAAAGTTTGACCTCCTCCTGGACAATTAGGATGCCTTTTATTTCTTTGTGTTGTCTGATTGCAGAGGCTAAGACTTCCAATACTATGTTGAATGACAGTGGTGAGAGTGGACATCCCTGTCTTGTTCCTGACCTTAGCGTAAAGCTCTCAGTTTTTCCCCATCGTATATGGCTTTTATCATCTTGAGGTATGATCCTTCTATCTCTACCCTCTTGAGAGTTTTTATCAAGAAAGGATGCTGTATTTTGTCAAATGCTTTCTCTGCATCTATTGAGAGGATCATATGGTTCTTGTCCTTTCTTTTTTGATGTGATGAATCACATTAATTGTTTTGCGGATATTGAACCAGCCCTGCATCCTAGGTATAAATACCACTTTGTCGTGGTGAATAATTTTTTTAACGTATTGTTGGGTCCGGTGGCTAATATCTTGTTGACGATTTTTGCATCCATGTTCATCAGGGAAATTGGTCTATAGTTCTCCTTTTTAGTGGGGTCTCTGTTTGGTTTTGGAATCAGGGTAATGCTGGCTTCATAGAAAGAGTTTGGAAGTTTTCCTTCCATTTCTATTTTTTGGAACAGTTTCAAGAGAATAGGTGCTAACTCTTCCTTATTATTTTTTTTTCCATTTTATTTTATTTTTTTTTCAATATATGAAATTTATTGTCAAATTGGTTTCCATACAACACCCAGTGCTCATCCCAAAAGGTGCCCTCCTCAATACCCATCACCCACCCTCCCCTCCCTCCCACCCCCCATCAACCCTCAGTTTGTTCTCAGTTTTTAAGAGTCTCTTATGCTTTGGCTCTCTCCCACTCTAACCTCCTTTTGTTTGTTTTTTTTCCTTCCCCTCCCCCATGAGTTTCTGTTAAATTTCTCAGGATCCACATGAGAGTGAAAACATATAGTATCTGTCTTTCTCTGTATGGCTTATTTCACTTAGCATCACACTCTCCAGTTCCATCCACGTTGCTACAAAGGGCCATATTTCATTCTTTCCCATTGCCACGTAGTACTCCATTGTGTATATAAACCACAGTTTCTTTATCCATTCATCAGTTGACGGACATTTAGGCTCTTTCCACAATTTGGCTATCGTTGAGAGTGCTGCTATAAACGTTGGGGTACAAGTGCCCCTATGCATCAGTACTCCTGTATCCCTTGGGTAAATTCCTAGCAGTGCTATTGCTGGGTCATAGGGTAGGTCTATTTTTAATTTTCTGAGGAACCTCCACACTGCTTTCCAGAGCGGCTGCACCAATTTGCATTCCCACCAACAGTGCAAGAGGGTTCCCGTTTCTCCACATCCTCTCCAGCATCTATAGTCTCCTGATTTGTTCATTTTGGCCACTCTGACTGGCGTGAGGTGATATCTGAGTGTGGTTTTGATTTGTATTTCCCTGATAAGGAGCGACGTTGAACATCTTTTCATGTGCCTGTTGGCCATCTGGATGTCTTCTTTAGAGAAGTGTCTATTCATGTTTTCTGCCCATTTCTTCACTGGGTTATTTGTTTTTCGGGTGTGGAGTTTGGTGAGCTCTTTATAGATTTTAGATACTAGCCCTTTGTCTGATATGTCATTTGCAAATATCTTTTCCCATTCCGTTAGTTGTCTTTTAGTTTTGTTGGTTGTTTCCTTTGCTGTGCAGAAGCTTTTAAGGTCCCAGTAATTCACTTTTGCTTTTAATTCCCTTGCCTTTGGGGATGTGTCAAGTAAGAAATTGCTACAGCTGAGGTCAGAGAGGTCTTTTCCTGCTTTCTCGTCTAGGGCTTTGATGGTTTCCTGTCTCACATTCAGGTCCTTTATCCATTTGGAGTTTATTTTTGTGAATGGTGTGAGAAAGTGGTCTAGTTTCATCTTCTGCATGTTGCTGTCCAGTTCTCCCAGCACCATTTGTTAAAGAGACTGTCATTTTTCCATTGGATATTCTTTCCTGCTTTGTCACAGATTAGTTGGCCATAAGTTTGTAGGTCTAGTTCTGGGGTTTCTATTCTATTCCATTGGTCTATGTGTCTGTTTTTGTGCCAATACCATGCTGTCTTGATGATGACAGCTTTGTAGTAGAGGCTAAAGTCTGGGATTGTGATGCCTCCTGCTTTGGTCTTTTCTTCAAAATTACTTTGGCTCTTTGGGGCCTTTTGTGGTTCCATATGGATTTTATGATTGCTTGTTCTAGTTTCAAGAAGAATTCTGGTGCAATTTTGATTGGGATTGCATTGAATGTGTAGATAGCTTTGGGTAGTATTGACATTGTAACAATATTTATTCTTCCAATCCATGAGCACGGAATGTTTTTCCATTTCTTTGTATCTTCTTCAATTTCCTTCATAAGCTTTCTATAGTTTTCAGCATACAGATCTTTTACATCTTTGGTTAGATTTATTCCTAGGTATTTTATGCTTCTTGGTGCAATTTTGAATGGGATCAGTGTCTTTATTTGTCTTTCTGTTGCTTCATTATTAGTGTATAAGAATGCAACTGATTTCTGTACATTGATTTTGTATCCTGCCACTTTGCGCAATTCATGTATCAGTTCTAGCAAGCTTTAGGTGGAGTCTATTGGATTTTCCATGTATAATATCATGTCATCTACAAAAAGTGAAAGCTTAACTTCATCTTTGCCAATTTTGATGCCTTTGATTTCCTTTGGTTGTCTGATTGCTGATGCTAGAACTTCCAACACTATGTTAAACAACAGTGGTGAGAGTGAACATCCCTGTCGTGTTCCTGATCTCAGGGAAAAAGCTCTCAGTTTTTCCCCATTGAGGATGATATTAGCTGTGGGCTTTTTATAAATGGCTTTTATGATCTTTAAGTATGTTCCTTCTATCCCGACTTTCTCCAGGGTTTTTATTAAGAAAGGTTGCTGAATTTTGTCAAATGCCTTTTCTGCATAGATTGATAGGATCATATGGTTCTTATCTTTTCTTTTATTAATGTGATGTATCACGTTGATTGATTTGTGAATGTTGAACCAGCCCTGCATCCCAAGAATGAATCCCACTTGATCATGGTGAATAATTCTTTTTATATGCTGTTGAATGCATATAAAAATACTGTTGATTTGCTAGTATCTTATTGAGAATTTTTGCATCCATATTCATCAGGGATATTGGTCTGTAGTTCTCTTTTTTTTACTGGGTCTCTGTCTGGTTTAGGAATCAAAGTAATACTGGCTTCATAGAGTGAGTATGGAAGTTTTCCTTCCCTTTCTATTTTTTGGAATAGCTTGAGAAGGATAGGTATTATCTCTGCTTTAAACGTCTGGTAGAACTCCCCTGGGAAGCCATCTGGTCCTGGACTCTTATTTGTTGGGAGATTTTTGATGACTGATTCAATTTCTTCGCTGGTTATGGGTTTGTTCAAGCTTTCTATTTCCTCCTGATTGAGTTTTGGAAGTGTGTGGGTGTTTAGGAATTTGTCCATTTCTTCCAGGTTGTCCAGTTTGTTGGCATATAGTTTTTCATAGTATTCCCTGATAATTGGTTGTATCTCTGAGGAATTGGTTGTAATAATTCCATTTTCATTCGTGTTTTTATCTATTTGGGTCATCTCCCTTTTCTTTTTGAGAAGCCTGGCTAGAGGTTTATGAATTTTGTTTATTTTTTCAAAAAACCACCTCTTGGTTTCATTGATCTGCTCTACAATTTTTTTAGATTCTATATTGTTTATTTCTTCTCTGATCTTTATTATTTCTCTTCTTCTGCTGGGTTTAGGCTGTCTTTGCTGTTCTGCTTCTATTTCCTTCAGGTGTGCTATTAGATTTTGTATTTGGGATTTTTCTTGTTTCTTAAGATAGGCCTGGATTGCAATGTATTTTCCTCTCAGGACTGCCTTTGCTGCATCCCAAAGCGTTTGGATTGTTGTATTTTCATTTTTGTTTGTTTCCATATATTTTTAAATTTCTTCTCTAATTGCCTGGGTGACCCATTCATTCTTTAGTAGGGTGTTTTTTAACCTCCATGCTTTTGGAGGTTTTCCAGACTTTTTCCTGTGGTTGATTTCAAGCTTCATAGCATTGTGGTCTGAAAGTATGCATGGTGTGATTTCAATTCTTGTATACTTATGAAGGGCTGTTTTGTGACCCAGTATATGATCTATCTTGGAGAATGTTCCATGTGCACTCGAGAAGAAAGTATATTCTGTTGCTTTGGGATGCAGAGTTCTAAATATATCTGTCAGGTCCATCTGATCCAATGTCTCATTCAGGGCCCTTGTGTCTTTATTGACCGTGTGTCTAGATGATCTATCCATTTCTGTAAGTGGAGTGTTAAAGTCCCCTGCAATTACCACATTCTTATCAATAAGGTTGCTTATGTTTGTGATTGTTTTATATATTTGGTGGCCCCGGTATTCGGCGCATAGACATTTATAATTGTTAGCTCTTCCTGATGGATAGACCCTGTAATTATTATATAATGCCCTTCTTCATCTCTTGTTACAGCCTTTAAGTTAAAGTCTAGTTTGTCTGATATAAGTATGGCTACTCCAGCTTTCTTTTGACTTCCAGTGGCATGATAAATAGTTCTCCATCCCCTCACTCTCAATCTGAAGGTGTCCTCAGGTCTAAAATGAGTCTCTTGTAGACAGCAAATAGGTGGGTTTTGTTTTTTTTATCCATTTTGATACCCTATGCCTTTTGGTTGGTGCATTTAGTCCATTTACATTCAGTGTTATTATAGAAAGATACAGGTTTAGAGTCATTGTGATGTCCGTAGGTTTCATGCTTGTAGCGATGTCTCTGGTACTTTGTCTCACAGGATCCCCCTTAGGATCTCTTGTAGGGCTGGTTTAGTGGTGACGAATTCCTTCAGTTTTTGTTTGTTTGGGAAGACCTTTATCTCTCCTTCTATTCTAAATGACAGACTTGCTGGATAAAGGATTCTCGGCTGCATATTTTTTCTGTTCCTCACATTGAAGATCTCCTGCCATTCCTTTCTGGCCTGCCAAGTTTCAGTAGAGAGATCGGTCACGAGTCTTATAGGTCTCCTTTTATATGTTAGAGCACGTTTATCTCTAGCTGCTTTCAGAATTTTCTCTTTATCCTTGTATTTTGCCAGTTTCACTATGATATGTCGTGCAGAAGATCGATTCAAGTGACATCTGAAGGGAGTTCTCTGTGCCTCTTGGATTTCAATGCCTTTTTCCTTCCCCAGATCAGGGAAGTTCTCAGCTATGATTTCTTCAAGTACACCTTCAGCACCTTTCCCTCTCTCTTCCTCCTCTGGAATACCAATTATGCGTAGATTATTTCTCTTTAGTGCATCACTTAGTTCTCTAATTTTCCCCTCATACTCCTGGATTTTTTTATCTCTCTTTTTCTCAGCTTCTTCTTTTTCCATAATTTTATCTTCTAGTTCACCTATTCTCCTCTGCCTCTTCAATCCGAGCCGTGGTTGTCTCCATTTTATTTTGCAGCTCGTTGATAGCATTTGTTAGCTCCTCCTGGCTGTTCCTTAGTCCCTTGATCTCTGTAGCAGTAGATTCTCTGCTGTCCTTTATACTGTTTTCAAGCCCAGCGATTAATTTTATGACTATTATTCTAAATTCACTCTCTGTTATATTGTTTCAATCCTTTTTTATCAGTTCGTTAGCTGTTGTTATTTCCTGGACGTTTTTCTGAGGGGAATTCTCCCGGTTCATCATTTTGGATAGTCCCTGGAGTGGTGCGGGACTGCGGGGCACTTCCACTGTGCCTTCTTGAAAAACTTGTGTTGGTGGGTGGGGCCACAGTCAGACCTGGTATCTGCCCCCAGCCCACCGCTTGGGCCACAGTCAGACTGGTGTGTATCTTCTCTTCCCCTCTCCTAGGAGCAGGATTCACTCTGGGGTGGCATGGCCCATCTGGGCTACTGGCACACTGCCAGGCTTGTGGTGCAGGGCATCTGGCGTATTAGCTGGGGTGGATCGGCAAGGTGCACAGGGGTGGGAGGGGCAGGCTCAGCTTGCTTTTCCTTCGTAGATCCTCTTCGGGAGGGGCCCTGTGGCACCGGGAGGGAGTCAGACCCGCCGGAGGGATGGATCTGCAGAAGCACAGCTTTGGGTGTTTGCATGGTGCAAGCAAGTTCCTTGGCAGCAACTGGTTCCCTTTGGGATTTTGGCTGGGGCATGGGTGAGGGAGATGGCGTGGCGAGCGCTTTTGTTCCCCGACAAGCTGTGCTCTGTCTTCTGGGGCTCAACAACTCTCCCTCCCATCATCCTCCAGCCCTCCCCTTTTCCAAGCAGAGCTGTTAGCTTATAACCTTCCAGATTTTAAGTCCCGCTTGCTGTCAGAACACACTCCGTCCAGCCCCTCTGCTTTTGCCAGCCATACTCAGGGGCTCTGCTTTGCCGGTGGGCCGCCCCTCCACCCCAGCCCCCTCCCACCAGTCCGTGGAGCACACACCACCTCACTGCCCTTCCTACCCTCTTCCGTGGGCCTCTCTTCTGCGCTTGGCTCCAGAGACTCCGTTCTGCTAGTCTTCTGGTGGTTTTCTGGGTTATTTAGGCAGGTGTAGGTGGAATCTAAGTGATCAGCAGGATGTGGTGAGCCCACCGTCCTCCTACGCCACCATCTTCCTTAACTCTTCCTTAAATGTTTGGTAGAATTCCCCTGGAAAGCCATCTGGCCCTGGACTGTTGTTTTTTGGCAGCTTTTTGATTACTAATTCGATTTCCTTACTGGTTATGGGTCTGTTCAAATTTTCTATTTCTTCCTGTTTCAGTTTTGGTAGTGTATATGTTTCTAGGAATTTGTCCATTTTATTGGACATTTTAATGGACATTGCCATTTTATTGGCATATAATTGCTCAAAATATTCTCTTATTGTTTTTATTTCTGTTGTGTTGGTTGTGATTTCTCCTCTTTCATTCTTGATTTTACTTATTTGGGTCCTTTCCTTTTTCTTCTTGATCAAACTGGCTAGTGGCTTATATTTTGTTAATTCTTTCAAAGAAACAGCTTCTCTTTTTATTGATCTGTTCTATTGTTTTTTTGTTGTCGTTTCGATAGCATTAATTTCTGCTCTAATCTTTATTATTTCCTGTCTTCTGCTGGTTTTGGGTTTTATTTGCTGTTCTTTTTCCAGCTCCTTAAGGCGTAAGGTTAGGTTGTGTGTCTGAGATCCTTCTTCCTTCTTTAGGAAGGCCTGTATTGCTATATACTTTCCTCTTATGACTCCTTTTGCTGCATCCCAGAGGTTTTGGGTTGTGGTGTTATCATTTTCATTGACTTCCATATACTTTTCAATTTCCTCTTTAACTTCTTGGTTAGCCCATTCATTCTTTAGTAGGATGTTCTTCAGTCTTCAAGTATTTGTTACCTTTCCAAATTTTTTCTTGCGGTTGATTTCGAGTTTCATAGTGTTGTGGTCTGAAAATATGCACGGTATGATCTCAATCCTTTTGTACTCACTTAGGGCTGCTTTGTATCTGAGTATATGGTCTATTCTGGAGAACGTTCCATGTACACTGGAGAAGAATATATATTCTGCTGTTTTAGGGTGAAATGTTCTGAGTATATCTGTTAAGTCCATCTGGTCCAGTGTGTCACTCAAAGCCATTGTTTCCTTGTTGATTTTTTGATTAGATGATCTGTCCATTGCCGTGAGTGGGGTGTTGAAGTCTCCTGCTCTTATGGTATTACTATTGATGAGTTTCTTTATGTCTGTGATTAATTGATCTATATATTTGGGTGCTCCACATTTGGCGCCTAAATATTTACAATTGTTAGGTCTTCTTGGTCTATAGACCCCTTGATTATGATATAATGCCCTTCTGCATCTCTTGATATGGTCTTTATTTTAAAGTCTAGATTGTCTGATATAAGTATGGGTATTCCGGCTTTCTTTTGTTGACCATTAGCATGATAGATGGTTCTTCATCCCCTTATTTTCAACCTGTAGGTGTCTTTAGGTCTAAAGTGGGTCTCTTGTAAACAGCATATACATGGGTCTTGTTTTCTTATCCATTATGTTACCCTATGTCTTTTGATTGGCACATTGAGTCCATTGACATTTAGAGTGAGTACTGAAAGATATGAATTTATTGCCATTATGATGCTTGTAGAGTTGGAGTTTCTGGTGGTGTTCTCTGGTCCTTTCTAATCTTTTGTTGCTTTTGATATATATATATTTTCATCTTTTCTCCCCTCAGAGAGTTGCCCTTAAAATTTCTTGCAGGGCTGGTTTAGTGGTCACAAACTCCTTAATTCTTGTTTGTCTGGGAAAGTTTTTAATCTCTCCTTCTATTTTGAATGACAGCCTTGCTGGATAAAGAATTCTTGGCTACATATTTTTCTGATTCAGCACACTGAATATATCCTGCCACTCCTTTCTGGCCTGCCAAGTTTGTGTGGATAGGTCTGCTGCAAACCTGATCTGTCTTCTCTTGTAGGTTAGGGACTTTTTTTCCCTTGCTGCTTTCATGATTCTTTCCTTGCTTGAGTATTATGTGAATTTGACTATAATATGCCCTGTTTATGGCTGGTTTTTGTTGAATCTAATGGGGGTCCTCTGTGCTTCGTGGATTTTGATGTCTGTATCTTTCCCCAGGTTAGCAAGGTTTTCCGCTATGATTAGCTCACATATCCTTCTACCCCTGTTTCTCTCTCTTCCTCTTCTGGGACCCCTATGATTCTGATGTTGTTCCTTTTTAGTGAGTCACTGATTTCCCTAATTCTTAAGTTGTGCTCTTTTGCCTTAATCCCCCTCTTTTTTTCTGCTTCATTATTCTCCATAAGTTTGTCCTCCATATTGCTATTCGCTGCTCTGCCTCATCTATTCTTGCCACTATGGCAACCATTCAAGATTGCAGCTCACTTTTAGCATTTTTTATTTCATCCTGACTAGCTTTTACTTCTTTTATCTCCACAGAAAGTGTTTCTAATCTATTTTCGACTCCAGCTAGTATCCTTATTATCGTGATTCTAATTCTGGTTCAGACATCTTGCTTGTGTCTGTGTTGGTTAAATCCTTGGTTGTCGTTTCTTCGTGCTCTTTCTTTTGGGGTGAATTCCTTCGTTTTGTCATTTTGAAGGGAGAAAAGGAATTAATGAGGTAGAAAAATTGAAATTAAAAAAATTAAAATAAAAAAATATTAAAATTTAAATTTAAACACACACACACACACAAATTGAATAGATGATGCTAGATCCTAGGTGTGTTTTGGTCTGGGTGTAGAAAGTGGTTTGACAGATTAGAGAAACAAAAAATAAAGGTGGGAAGAGAAAAAAAAGGAAATCATTTGAGAATTTGAAAAAATGAATACACTAAAGTAGACTAAAATACACAAAATAGAGAATATAGTAGAAAAAATTATAGAAAAATATTTTTAATAATAATTAAAAAGGAAATATGAATTTCCTTTATATATTTAAGAAAAAGACAGAAAATGAGAAAAATGATAAAAAAAGAAAAAAGAAAAAAGACAAAAAAAAGAAATCGTTTGAAAATTTGAAAAAGTGAATACACTATAGTTGACAAATAAAATGATGGGAGTAAGATAGAATTTGAAAAAATTTACATAAAAGTAAAAAATATAGTAATAAAAATTAAATAAAAATATTTTTTAAAAGAAATTGAAAGTAAAAATGAGGTTTTTCTTTCTGCATTCAAGAAAAAGAAAAGAAATGAAAAAGAAAAAGGAAAAACATAAAAAAGGAACTTGAAAATTTGAAAAGGTTTGTACACTGAAGTAGACAAATAAAATGATGGAAGTAAAGTAGAATTTGAAAAATTTACACAAAAGTAAAAAATATAGTAGTAAAAATTAAATAAAAATATTTTTAATACAAATTGAAAATAAAAATGAGGTTTTTCTCTTTCTGTATTCAAGAAAAAGAAAAGAATTGTAAAAGAGAAAAAGGAAAAAGAGAGAGAAAAAAAATGAATAGATGAACCTGCCAACATATTGAAGTAGGACTGAAATTGCTTTGTTTTCCCCTAGAGGTCAGTCCTTGTAGCTCTTTATAGTCCTTAAATTAAGCCGGTGGTGAGGTTTGTGTTTGAAGAGCGAAGTTGGCCCAGTTGGGCAGGGCTCAGTGTAACAGCTTCTCTCTCCACTAGATGGTGCTGCTAGCCTACTGGGGTGGATTGTTGAGGTGCTTGTCAGTGAGCATGTGCATGCATGGGAACTGTGAAAAATGGCGCCACCCAGCCACCCAGTCTATTCTCCTGGATCAGCAATCGCGCACCGGTCCTCTGTCTTCAGCTCTCGTCCACTCCCTGCTTTTCCACTCTCCGTCACCAGGCCCTAGGCAGTACCTCTCTCCCAAGTTTTGTCTCAGATGTGGCTGTTTTCCCTGACCCCCTACTTCTGAAGGACTCTGCTTTGACCTGCCCTGCCCCTCTGTGGGAGGGTCTCACTGAGCAATGGCCAAATGAGCAATGGCCGAATGTCAGCTGTACCCAGGAACACCTGCTGGACCCTGCTGTTGCCAGTGCCCCAAGACTGCAGCCAGGTGCCAGCCCTCCCCCAAAAAAGATCGCAAGACAGTGTAGCCTCAGCGTTTCAGAGACCATGGAAAATCATAACACACATTTGGCACCAGGCTTCACCCTCAACAACCTTGCTCCAGCACCAGCGAATATGTCTGACTTCTGGGGTCTGCTGGGACCAGGTGGCTTCAATATTCTCTACCAAATGTCCTTCCAGCAGTGGAACCTCTTTTCCCCATGTGGACTGAGAACCTCCCGGACCCCACTCTGTTCCTGGGGATTCACCTTTCCCACTGGAGCACTGCCAGGTATCGAGCTGCATAACTGCAACCTTTGCACTCCCCTTGTTTACAGTCTTAATGGAATTTATCTCTCCTTTATCCTTTCTCCCTTTTTAGTATAGTCCTTGAGGCTGTTTCCAATTTTCTACTTTCTCTCCAGCTGCTTTTGGGGAGGGGTGCTTTTCCCATATGCTCCCCCCCTCTCCAGTCTCCATCCTCTCTCCACCCGCAAAAGGGGTTCCCTACCTTTTGGGGCTTCTTGCTCCCCGAGTTCAGTTCTTCGTGTCATGTACCTGCTGAATTCTGTGGTTCAGGTTGTGCAGGTTGTTGTGTTAATCTTCCAATCAGTTTTCTAGGTGTGTGGGATAGTATAGTGTTGCTCTGGCTGTATTTCATCGATGTGAGACATACAAAAAGCTTCCATGCTGTTCTGACATCTTGGCTCCTCCCACATCTTCTTTATCCATTCATCAATTGATGGACATTTTGGCTCATTCCATAATTTGGCTATTGTTGAAAGCACTGCTATAAACACTGGAGTACATGTGCTCCTATGAATCAACATTTCTGTATCCTTTGGATAAATTCCTAGTAATTCTACTGCTGGGTCATAGAGTAAACCTGTTTTTAATTTTTTGAGGAACCTCCACACTGTTCTCCAGAGTAGCTGCACCAGTTTGCATTCCCACCAACAGTGTAACAGTTTCTCCATATCCTTGCCAACATCTGTTGTTCCCCGAGTTGTTTATTTTAGCCACTCTGACTGGTGTGAGGTGGTATCTCAGTGTGGTTTTGATCTGTATTTCCCTGATGATGAGTAATGTTGAACATCTTTTCATGTACCTGTTGACCATCTGGATATCTTCCTTGGAAAAGTGTCTATTCATATCTTCTGCCCATTTCTTCACTGGATTATTTGTTTCTCAGGTGTTGAGTTTGATAAGTTCTTTATAGATTTTGGACTCTAACCCTTTATTGGATATGTCATTTGCAAATATATTTTCCCATTCTGTCAGTTGCCTTATTCATTTTTTGATTGTTTCCTTTGACATGCAGAAGCTTTTTATTTTGATGAAGTCCCAGTAGTTCATTTTTGCTTTTATTTCCCTTGCCTTTGGAGACATGTCGAGTAAGAAGTTGCCACGGCTGAAGTCAAAGAGGTTGTTGCCTGTTTTCTCCTCTAGGGTTTTGATGGTTTCCTGTCACACTTTTAGGTCTTTCATCCATTTTGTGTTTATTTTTGTGTATGGTGTAAGAAAGTGGTCTAGTTTCCTTCTTCTACATGTTACTGTCCAGTTCTCCCAGCCCCATTTGCTAAAGAGACTATCTTTTTTCCATTGGACACTCTTTCCTGCTTTGTAAAAGTTTAGTTGGCCATACCTATTCTTCTCAAGCTGTTCCAAAAAATATAAACAGAAGGAAAGCTTCCAGACTCATTCTATAAAGCCAGAATTACCTTGATTACCAAGCCAGACAGAGACCGCAGTAAAAGGAGAATTACAGGCCAATATCCCTGATGAACATGGATGCAGAAATTCTCAATAAGATTCTAGCAAATCGAATTCAACAGTATATTAAAATAATTATTCACCATGATCAAGTGGGATTCATTCCTGGGCTGCAAGGCTGGCTCAGTACTTGCAAATTAATCAGTGTGATACATCACATTAAAAGAAGAAAGGATAAGAACTATGTGCAGAAAAAGTATTTGACAAAATACATATCCTTCTTAATAAAAACCCTCAAGGAAGTTGGGATAGAAGGAACATACCTTAGCATCATATAAGATATATATGAAAAGCCCATAGCTAAAATCATCCTCAGTGGTGAAAAACTAAGAGCTTTTCCCCTGAGATTAGGAACATAACAGGGATGCCCACTCTCACCACTGTTGTTTAACATGGTGTTGGATGTCATAGCCTCAGCAATCAGATAACAAAATGAAATAAAAGGCATCCAAATTGGCAAAGAAGAAGCCAAACTTTAACTTTTCACAGATGACATGATATTCTATGTGGAAAACTCTAAAGACTCCACCAAAAAGCTGTGAGAACTGATACATGAATTCAGCAAAGTTGCAGGATGTAAAATCAATGCACAGAAATTGGTTACATTTCTATACACCAAAAATAAAGCAACAGAAGAGAAATCAAGACATTGATCCCATTTACAATTGCACCAAGAACCATAAAATATCTAGGAATAAACCTAACCAAAGTTGTAAAAGATCTGTATGCTGAAAAGTATGGAAAATTTATGAAGGAAATTGACAGAAAGAAATGGAAAAACATTCCATGCTCATGGATTGGAAGAACAAATATTGTTAAAATGTTGATAGTACCCAAAACAATCTACACATTCAATGTAATCCCCATCAAAACTGCACTGGCATTCTCAGAGCTAGAACAAACAATCCTAAAATTTGTATGGAACTACAAAAGACCTGAAAGAGCCAAAGAAATGTTGAAAAAGAAAACCAAAGTGGGAGGCATCACAATCCCAGACTTTACTACAAATCTGTAATCATCAAGACATTATGGCATTGGCACAAAAACAGACACAAAGACCAATGGAATAGAATAGAGAACCCAGAATTGGACCCACAAATGTGGAATTATATCTTAAATTGTTACCACCTGAGTCCCAGAGAAGCATGACTCCATGAACTTACATCCGGACCTTGGAAGACATCAGGTTCAGAGCAAAGCTTAAGTAGTTGCTGTCAGCCAGGGCACAAACAAAGCATAATGCCTGCTTTTTTTTAGTGAAACATCTTGTGTCTTTGGAACATGTTGGTCCTAATAGAACCAACCTTAGAATGGTGACCATATGTCTCATTTGCTCAGAACTAGTCTACTTAACACCAGTTTCCCTGGTATAATTAGTAATAGTTCTCTTTCATTGTCAAGTGTGCTAGCTTGGATGACAAGAAAAACTATGTAATGCATCATAGGTGGAGAAGAACAAGAAGTTATAAAAATAATACTATATTAGAACCAAAAAGTTTAATACTATATAGCAACCTTGACAGAGGGCAATCAGCATTACATATTTGAATAGACTCCAAGTTAATCAGATTCTTGTGGTAATTACAATATTGTAAGTTCATGATTTTAACTGAGTTTTAAAATTCTGAAACCAATTTTCACTCTGTCTTACAAAGAAACTAGGGAAATATCCTGGTAGTCCAAGCCTCCTTATCTTACCTTCTAAAACCTTTACATTTTTACCTTTCATATTGAGATGTACAGTCCATCTGGGATTAATTAACAATCTCTGAGCAGATATCATGCCCTACTGTTTACTGTGTCCTAAGTTGTTTTACACAACTTACTTGGAAATTTGTTAATTTGCTTTACATTTATTAGAAATCAGAGAGTAATGTATTTTTTTACTTATTCTCTTCTGTTCAGTCTCACTAAAATCATTAGAAATACATTTTAAAGGATTCCTGGGAGCTCATTTACAGCCGGTACTAAGAAAATGGACTTTATATTTGCTATAGTATTTTGGAACTAGAAATATTTTATGCCTCCTACAATCTGCTTGTTTGTTTTACAAGAGGAATCTTAATATTTTAGGAATCTAAAACCTAGTTTTAAATAGTCCTTAGCCATTTTCAGGCACCAATACACTTTTCAAATAAAATTCTCTCATTTTACCTTATTTGTCTCAGCTCCTGAATATGCCACTTATAATAGTACCAGAATTTACAATCAGTATTAAAAGTAATAATAAATGATATAAATAATTAACACAAATCTGTCACTATTTATGAATGATACTATATGTATATAGAATACTCAAATGTTCTACAAATATTGGAATTAATAAATAAATTTAATGTCAACTATACTTCAATTAAAAATTTAAAAAATTGTTGCAAAAAAGTGAATTTACCAAGATTGTTAATAAATTAACAATTTATATAAATAAATAATTATATATAATTTTTATAATATTTTATATTATATATATAATTATTATAAATAATTTATTGTTATAAACTTATCATACAAAAATCACTACATACCAATAATAAGAAAGTAAAAAAATACAATTTAAAGCACAATTTATTTTTTTATTTATTTATTTTTTTTATTTTATTTTTTTTTGGGACAGAGAGAGACAGAGCATGAACGGGGGAGGGGCAGAGAGAGAGGGAGACACAGAATCGGAAACAGGCTCCAGGCTCTGAGCCATCAGCCCAGAGCCCGATGCGGGGCTCGAACTCCCGGACCGCGAGATCGTGACCTGGCTGAAGTCGGACGCTTAACCGACTGCGCCACCCAGGCGCCCCTTAAAGCACAATTTATAATAGAGTTTAAATAGAATTTAAAGCATAATTTATAATTTATCAAAAATATAAAAATATATGAATAAACCTAATATATGCAAGGCATGTATACAAGAAAAATCAATAAAAAATTATTGAGAGAAATTTTAAAGGCTAAATTAATGTATTAGAAGATTCAGTAATCTAAAGATGTCATTCCTTCATTCTTTTTTTTTTTTTAATATATGAAATTTATTGTCAAATTGGTTTCCATACAACACCTAGTGCTCATCCCAACAGGTGCCCTCCTCAATACCCACCACCCACCCTCCCCTCCCTCCCACCCCCCATCAGCCCTCAGTTTGCTCTCAGAAGATGTCATTCTTTCCAAATTGAAATGTAGGTTCAAGGCAGTCTCAGAATTTCAGCAGGTATATTGTGAAAATAGATAAGCAGATACTAAAATATACAAATGCCAACACTAGCTAACACACCCATAAAGAAGAAATAATTTAGAGGACCAAAATCAAGCCTTATTATAGAGCTATAGCTAATAAGATAATGTAGCACAGATAAGAATAGACTAGTGGAACAGAACAAGAGGTCCAAAAGAGATCCAAACATATATGGTCAGTTTATTCAAAAGTGACGCTGCAGTGCAGTGGAGAAGGAAGCTTTTCAATAAAGTCATGTTGAGTTAAATAGTGTGCACAGGATAAAAAATAAATCTTGACCTTGGCTTATATGATACACAAAAATTAATTCCAGATGGATTGTATATCTCAGCATGAAAGGTAAAAATGCTAATATTCTAGGAAGTAAGGTAGGGGTTTGGACTTACCAAGATATTTCCCTATGGATAAAAATAGGATAGACAAATCAATAAAATTATGAATCTTTTAAGAGGGATAAAGACCAGGTGAGTCAGTGTTGGATAGGTGATCAAACCAGTCATTGCTACATCAGTCTTATATTGCTACAATGAAACAAAGTAATAAACAATGATAAAATCTCAATGGCACACCGAAATAAACATTTATTAAAGTCTACTTGAGTTCTGACAACCTGAACTGGGACTCCCTTTCATGTTGACATTTTACTTATTACTTCAGGCCCCCAAACACCCTGCTGGGCAGAACAAGCAGGGATTCCCTCCTGAACTCTGTTGAGTTGTTGAAACCTTTGCTGGATGGCCCTTGAGCAGAGCTACTCTCCTCATCCAGCTCAGGCTGTGGCACTGTACCAGGCAGCTCACCTGTATTATGTATAAATAGATGTTAGGATATCACATAAAAAATAAAACTAAAATTATTACGAGCAATTTCAAGGGGATTTTTTTATTTTTTTTTTTTAAATTTTTTTTTTTCAATGTTTATTTATTTTTGGGACAGAGAGAGACAGAGCATGAACGGGGGAGGGGCAGAGAGAGAGGGAGACACAGAATCGGAAACAGGCTCCAGGCTCTGAGCCATCAGCCCAGAGCCCGACGCGGGGCTCGAACTCACGGACCGCGAGATCGTGACCTGGCTGAAGTCGGACGCTTAACCGACTGCGCCACCCAGGCGCCCCTCAAGGGGATTTTTTTAAAAGGAAATATTTAAAATGACTATTGCTTCTGAAAGAGTGAAATTGTCAGTACACCTTGGGAAGGGTTTATACAATTGATATATTTTTCCCCAGCAATTCCTCATTATAGAATAATTATACACTGATATGATTTTTGCCTTACCCAACCCAAATGACCTTTTCAGTATATTTATCATTCTTTTATCTGCCCTTATATGTCCATACATTTAATATTAGCTGATATTTTACCCAAAGCTGTTGGATATGTTGTTTAGTCAATGAAATAATGCATAAATTCAAGTTCTCTTATCTTTCTGTATTATATCAAGGACTTGGACTATATTTTATTCTTCTTTGAAAATGTTGGGGATCCTGGGTGCCTCCATCAGTTAAGTGTCTGACTTTTCATCTCTGCTTAGGTTATGATATTATGGTTTATGGACTGAGCCACAGGTCAGACTCTGCTGACAGCATAGAGCCTTCTTAGAAATATTTCTCTCCTTTTCTCTGCCCCTCCCCTGCTCCTTCTGTAAGTAAGTAAACAAACAAACAAACATTTTAAAAGAAATGTTAATTCAGTAGTTAAATACTGGCTACTGTTTTATTTTAAAGACATTTTAAAGTAATTTTTATTACATGTTTTATTTATTTATTTTGAGAGAGAGAAAGAGAGAAGGAGCAGACAGAGAGAGAGAGAGAATCTGTGTACACACCATCAGCACAGAACCGAATGTGGGGCTTGACTCAAGAACCACGAGATCTTGGCCTGAGCCGAAACCAACAGTTGCACGCTTAAATGACTGAGCCACTCAGGCACCCCATGCCTACTGTTTTAAATATATTTGACATTCAACCTTATACAGAGAACAGTGAGTTCTGACATGGGGGGATTTCAGAATTTAACAAATGTTTATAGTATAAAAGGAAAATAGCCATAACAGAGATAAAACTCAGCGCAGCATAGAGAAGGGAATAACTAGCCCAGTAAACTTTGGAAGGATTTGTAGAAGATCTAACACTTGAATTGTGTTTAATGAGATTTCTGGGCTGTTACCATAGAAAGAGAAATGTGATGATGGGGATGAAGTAGCTGTTGTCTTTAGGTGTGAAAGAACATGATATAATTGGAGAGGTAATAGTGAATGTAGTACAGCATGTGCAAACATGGGAGAAAAAGGAGGGAAAGAAGAAGGGGAAATATGTACCTGAAAGATTAGGTTAGACTCAGGTCAAATCCTTGGGTAAAACAAAAATCAGTAACAAACAAACAGACAAACAGGAAAACTCAAGTAGTTCTCTTGAAAGGGAACTGAAAAATACATGTTTTACTTGTTCAGTAGACATACATACAGATGGTCCATACATTAAAATGGTTTGACTTAGGATATGTCGACTTTACAATGACGTGAAAATTATATGTATTCAGTAGAAACCTTACTTTAAAATTTTTGAATTGTGATCTTTTTGTGGGCTAGTAACATGTGGTATGCTACTCTTCTGTTGCGCTAGGAAATGGCAGTGGCCCCAGCTTCCAGTCTGAGACACATGATCATGAGAGTAAAGAGCTGGTAACACTCAAACCATCCCGTACCCAAATAACCATTCTGTTTTTCAGTTTCAGTACAGTACTCAATAAGTTATATGAAATATTCAATACTCTATTGTCAACAGGCTTTGTATGAGATGTTTTTGACCAATTATAGGCTAATGTAAGTGTTCTGAGCATATTCAAGTTAGGCTAGGCTAAGCTCTGATGTTCAGTAGATTAGGTGTATTAAAGGCTTTATTGGCTTGTGATATTCTCAACTTTCAATGGGCTTATTAGGATATAACACCATCAACTAAAGATGATCTGTACTAGATTTTCTTGGAAAAGCTTAATCTCATTTTTTTCTTATTTCTCAAAGTTTACACTCACTTCTTATACTGGTTGCCTTTACATTTTGTAACAACATTTTCATGAAAGGTAAAGTTATATTATTGTCTTGAAATTGCTTTCCCACTCCTAAATTCTATAATTCTACCTACAATCTTTATTTCTTTTGTTTTGTTTATATGAAAAATTTTTGCCTCAAATCTATGAGTTTATTTTGTGCATGAACTCAAAGATGTAAGTTTTTCATCCTTTCCTCCAGAGCCACTGTCTATTCATCATTTTTCTCACAGCTCCAACACCTCTGTGTTCCCCAGGCTATAGATGATAGACATATCATTGGCATGGGAGTGACTACTCCATAGAGCAATCAATTTGTCAACAGCAGAGTCTTTGGACTTTGGCTTCATGTATATGAAGAGGATTGTCCCATAAAACAAGGTCACTACTGTTAAGTGGGCTGAACAGGTACAGAAGGCCTTTTTTCTTCCTTCTGCTGAATTGATTCTTAGTACAGTAGAAAGGATGAAAATGTAGGGGATACAAATTTACAATAATGGAATAAACAAAAATATTGCATTGCCTAACATTATAGCAATCTCAATCAAAGTATTATGTGCACAAGCCAGCTTGACAAAGGCCAATATTTCACAAAGTGGTTAATGGCATTTTTTCCACAGAAGGGCAACTGTATTGCAAGTGTAGTTTTTATCAGTGAATTGAGAAAGCCCAGTCCCCAGGAGAGGGCTGCCATCTGAATACAAAGTGCCTTGCTCATGATGATGGGGTATCTCAGAGGGTTACAGATGGCCACGTAATGGTCATATGCCATCACTGCTAGAAGCACACACTCGGTGGACCCCATAGTGTAGGAGACAGACATCTGAACAACACATCTAAGGAAGGAGATGGTTTTCTTTTGTGATAGGAAGTGAATTAACATTAAGGGGATAAAGGGGACGTGTAACAAATATTTAGGAAGGAAAGATTACCAAGGAAGAAGTACATGGGTGTATGGAGGCGGGAATCTAGGAGAGTTAGTGTGATCAAGGTGCTGTTCCCTAGCAGGATCACCAGGTACATCATCAAGCACATGACGAAAAGGAGTCTTTCCACTTTGGGGTACTCAGAAAGTCCCTGCAGAATGAACTCAATCTCTGTCCAGTTCATCCTGTCCATTTTACTTTTTTATACCTGTAGTAATCCAGAAGAGAAAACTTCATGTGAGCATAACGCATCAGTGCATATTACCATGTGCAGATATCACTGGAGGAGGGGCACCAAGTGTGTGCCCACAATAGCTGGAGTGGTTCTAAGAACTCTGAGGTTAGCTGTTTGAATTTCTCTTCTGGCTCTTAAGGGAAGGGATTGAAGATGTGTAAAAATTAAATTGATAGCTTATTAAAAATTATAGGCTTTTGTATTCCATTTGCTGGGATTATGATACACAATTCTGAGGCAGGAAAGAACTATTTGCATCTAACAAACATCTGTTACTTCCTGTTCTTTGGACTCACAGACCCCACTTTTAATATCATCATTTTGGAGACAGTGTGCTTAACCTGTTCAAAATAACTATGTACTTGATTTTATTTCATAGCAGTCATTAACAATAACATTGGTTTAGAGTCTTGTAATTTACAAATACACTCACACATATTACTCATTTTATCATCACTATAATAATGTGAGGAAAGTGAAATTCATAGAGGTAAAATGTATATAAAACACAGTTTGAGCCACTATTCCAGTCTGCATTTTCTGTCTTTATATCACCCACCCCTTTTATTTTTATTTTTTTTTAATGTTTATTTATTTTTGAGAGACACAAAGCACTAGCGGAGAAGTACTCTCAGAGAGAAGGAGACAGAGGATCCAAAGTGGGCTTTGTGGTAACAGGAAAGAGCCAGACTGGGGGCTCAAACACACAAGCTGTGAGATCATGACCTGAGCCAAACTCAGAAGCTTAACCAACTCAGCCATCCAGGTGCCCCTCACCTGCCCTTTCTGAACAGCATGCTATTTCCCTCTCCAAATTACGTGAATTTCCTAAGGAGTGAGAATCAGGCATCTTTTTATTTTTAATTTTTTTTAATTTTTTTTAACGTTTATTTATTTTTGAGACAGAGAGAGATAGAGCATGAATGGGGGAGGGTTAGAGAGAGAGGGAGACACAGAATCTGAAACAGGCTCCAGGCTCTGAGCTGTCAGCACAGAGCCAGACGCGGGGCTCAAACTCACGGATGGCGAGATCATGACCTGAGCCGAAGTCCGACGCTCAACTGACTGAGCCACCCAGGCGCCCCTCAGGCATCTTTCTAAATATGTTCTCCAGATTATCCTAATATTCAGTATGGTAGAAAACCACCTGTCTAGTGGAGTGCCTCCAAATTTTAGTATACAGACAAATCACATGGGACAGTCTCTTAAAGGATTCTAAATCAGTGGGTCTGAATTGATTCTAAGATCTGAATTTATTAACATATTCCCAGATGCTGCTGCCGCTGCTGTCTGCAGAACTCACATGAATAGCAAGCCTTTTAGACCATTTCTCTCCAATGCTATTGCAGAGTGCCACTAATGCCTCTGTTGTATGTTGGATTGTAATTAAATAGTAGACAATGCAAAACTGACCATTCTGTGAGACTTGGAGTTGAGGCTTCTGTGTGAGTGTTTTGAAATTAGTTTTATGTTTTTCAGATTTTATATATACAAGCAACCAAATTCTGAGCAGAAGTTCCTACTTTTGTTTTGTTTTGTTTTGTTTTGTTTTGTTTTGTTTTGTTTCTGTCCATGTTAAAGTACTTTCTCTTCCATTTGTTGAATTTGCAATTAGGGTCAATATTTTCCAAAATATGAATTTGAGATCAGCTCAAGCATCTTAGTTGTGCATCATAGAGCATGGAGCAAATAACTTTAATTTGAAAAAAATTTAAAGAGTAGATATTAGTAGCTGACTTTTTTATAGTAATTAAATCAAAGAACATAATTTTGACAACACCTTTCATTCTCAAGGTATTCTACCTAACTTAAAAACATCCCTAGAGGAAAAGAAAAGACTGATCCAATGGATGAGTTTATAGTTAGGGTTTGTTTTTTTTTTAGTTTTTATTTATTTATTTTGAGTGTTGGGTGGGGCGGGAGGGGGATAAGTGAGGTAGGGGCAGAGAGACGGAGAGAGAATCCCAAGCACCCTCTACACTATTAGCACAGAGCCTGACATGGGGCTCCATCTATGAATCATGAGATAATGACCTGAGCCAAAATCAAGAGTCTGAGTCTCAACTGACTGAGCCACCCAGGTGCCCCTTTAGTTAGTGTTTTTAAACAAGGCTGTGTGGGATGCCTTAGTGTCTCTTAGTTAAGTGCTCTCTCTTGGTTTCAGCTCTGGTCATGATCTCACAGTTCGTGACATCGAGCCCTGTGTCAGGCTCTGTGCTGACAGCGAAGAGCCTGTTTGGGATCCTGTCTCTCCTCTCTCTCTGCCCCTTCCCCCACAATTTCTCTCTGTCAAAATAAATAAACATTAAAAAAATTAAACAAGAACCTGTTTCTGATATAGGCTCTGCCATTTCTGTGATAATCATTTGCCAACAGGCTATGCTGCTTTCTATAGCAACTTCAGTTTACAATAGTGAAACATATTAGCATAACACAGTGTTTATATGTCTATTGGCTATGGAAAAGAGGTTCTCATCCAATTCAAGCTGTACCATACTTTTCAGGCATACATTACAAAGAGGGTGAGAAGGGTTAGGTCAGGAAAGATATATTTCTATTTAGTATTACGATTGGAATGTGATTGACTGTAGATACATAGTATCAACCTACTCTGAATCTGAAAATAAAATTCTGATGGAAGAACATCATTTGTCTAGGGTCTGTTGTTTCAGGAAAGATGTGAATTAGGTCAAATACCCTCTCTTTTCTTTTCTAGGAACATCTCCTAAAAGTTGATTCCATTTGGAAATTACTTGTATCAAATAATGATGGTATGCATCTGGTATCCTGACAGTTCAGAGATAGGTGCTATAAAAAATTTTTCACTTGCAAACATTTATAAGACAAACCACCAATCTGGTTTAATGCTTTCAAATGGGGGTGATGGGAAGGATAATGGACAGTATAGAGGAAATTACTTTCATTGCTCTTGTAATTCTAGTGTAACTTTTAGAAAGCAATCAATAAACACTTGTTTAATAGCATTGTGACAAACCTTTTCTTCATATTAGCTTACTTCACAAAAATGGATTCCTGGGAACAAGTGAATGAAAAATTTTAAGATTCTTGATAATTTCTAATAAATCACTTTCCATGCAAAATGCATATTAGATAATTCCATTTTTACTAAATCTTTGCTTTTTGGATACTATCTTTTGAGACAGTTTTTCATTCTTATGCTAAGGGAATCGTTAAATAATTATCGTATACTAATATGATGCACTTATTATGCACTTATCAATTTAACATTTGTGACAAATTGGTATTAAAATAAAAGTAATGTTTAAATTATATTAAAATGATTAAGTGAAACAGAAAGAAAACAACGGCTTTTTTATTTTCAAAACTAAAACCTAAACCAAGATAGCGTAGACAGAATAGAAAGACTAGAAAGAACTACCCAAAACATTAATGGTTACCTTAGAGTTCTTTCTTCTACTTTTCTGAATTACTCAAATTTTTAAAATAGATATACATAAAGAAAGCATATTATTAAATAAGAGAAAAACACTAAAGAGGGTGTCCAGTTATTTTAGAAAACTAACTCAGAATAAAGAATGTTAAAATAATTTAGGTAGTACAGGTATTAAATGTCTAGAAACTACACATTGAAGCTGAGCTGTACTGATGTGTCCTATCCAGTTATTGGTAGGAACCCACTGTTTCTCGTGAACAGAAAGCATTTATAATCCCTACTCTCAAAAGCTTCCAAATAACAGTGGTTTTTGTTTGTTTGTTTGTTTTTAGGAGGTACACCAAGATAAGGGACTTGAGTTCTTGACTTAATCATGTGTTATCAAAGGAGATTATAGGCTACTGATGCCTAGCACAGAATTATTGTTTAGAAGATGACATTCCTATTTGAAAAGAATCTGAACTGGCCTGGATCCTAGCCAACCTCTAATCCCCCTCTCCCAACTCCTGGTGTTTTATAAAAATTAACCACTCTGTGGTTCAATGCCCTGGGACTACATCTGGACACTGTATTAGTGTTGTAATAGACCTAAGGAAAGTCTGTGACTTTTTATGCAGGCCAGAAGTTAAGCTCTCTAACTTTCTAGAAGGAAAATTTCTAACTTTCTATAATCTTTTATTTTGTTTTATTGACTTAGCTACTTGAAGATCTAATAGTTAAAGTACTAAGATTTTTCAATGTAAAACACATACTATCTGTACTCTAAATTCTCACTAGAGGAACTAATCCTATAATCTTCTCCAGCTCTTCTAAAGATATCAATTTAGAGAGTTGATACTGTACAAAAATGAATGGGCCTGCTAACTCTCAATTTATAGATTTTATAAATGCTAATCTTCAACTAATATGCCACAAGGAAAGATGTATTACTTTTGTTTACAAAGAGAAAAGAAATTGGCATGTGATGTCCTAGTATGAGACACTTCATACATTTTTTATCATTTAATCTTCCAAATAACCCACACGTTATTATGAATTTTACCAATGAGGAAATTGATTTGAAATTTCAAAGGTTAAGTTCAATGATTACTATCTTTTTTTAGAAGTTTTTATCTAAAGGGCGTCTGCATTGTTCAGTTGGTTGAGCATCTGACTTCAGCTCAGGTCATGATCTTGCAGTCTGTGAGTTCAAGCCCTCTGTGCTGACAGCTCAGATCCTGGAGCCTGCTTGGGATCCTTTGTCTCCTTCTCTCTCTGCCCCTCCCCTGTTTGTGCTCTTTCTCTCAAAAATAAATAAGCATTTAAAAAATAAAGTTTTTATTTAAATTCTGGTTAGTTAACAGTGTAATATTAGTGTCAGGTGTATAATTTAGTGATTCAATACTTCCATACAACACATGGTTTTCAATATCATATAGTTGGTTAATACCAGAACTATGATTTAAAGCTTCATCTTTATGGTAGCCCATTTTTAGCACTATACTACATTTACTTATTGATAAAATTTCTTCTTATAAAACCACTATGTAATATGATGCGCTTGACTTTCAAACATCCAACTGATAAAAATACACATAAAAATATATTGGCATCTTTGGAAAACATTGAAGGCTAGTTATTGTCTTCCACTTATGAAGACACTAACCACAAAAATGAATTAAAATGAAAAATAAACAGCCAAAAATTCCTTTCTACTTGTCTTGTGTGGACAATTAAGGTCTAGGGTGGTATTTGTTACATAAATGGGGAAAAATTAATATTCTTTTGTCTTGAACCCCTACAAGTTCAAATTAACACTTATAATTACTGCAATACCCTGTTACATATGTTTTGTTTCTAATCCTGTTTTTACCATAAACACTTTTAATTACAAGTTTCCTCAAACCCTTATTGAGAATCGTTTATGTGTGATTAATATATAAATTATTATGTGCTGTTTCTCCAGATAATTTTTACTTAAGATTTTAATGAACTATATACTTGAATACAGTAGGTTTTCACCCATTATTTATAAGGGTCTGTTACATTACAGGAAACTTTTTCTTCTTCACTAGTTGTATCTATGTGCTATTTTGGGATTTTTAAAGAAATTTAAATAATATCCTGCTCTTGAAGATGATGCCTGAATTAATTTTTTTCCATTACATATATATACATATTTTCAAAGTCCCACCAGTAATGATCACCTCAACAACAAAAAAAATCCTTATATTTATTGATACCATGTTTTCATTTGGAAATGATTTTAGCAGAACTTTTTATTTTACCTCCCAACTGTGTTTTAAAGTCATCTCACCGGGGCGCCTGGGTGGCGCAGTCGGTTAAGCGTCCGACTTCAGCCAGGTCATGATCTCGCGGTCTGTGAGTTCGAGCCCCGCGTCGGGCTCTGGGCTGATGGCTCAGAGCCTGGAGCCTGTTTCCGATTCTTTGTCTCCCTCTCTCTCTGCCCCTCCCCTGTTCATGCTCTGTCTCTCTCTGTCCCAAAAATAAATAAACATTGAAAAAAATTTAAAAAAAAAGATTGTTTAAAAAAAAAATAAAGTCATCTCACCATTCCATTCTATTAAGTAATAGAAAACATTTCCAGGAATTTGACTTCCATTTGCATTTTTCAGATGAGACCAGAAGATTCTCACTTTGAAAGTTGGTTGTTCTCCTTCCTAAAAAGAAATGTGAGAAAGAATGCTACAATCAAACAATTCATCTGTACATGAATTTTAATAAGAACATATCAAGGAAAGAAAACATATTAAAAATAAGGATCCATGATGCAACTCTGGTTTCCCAGTATTTGTCCTAAAGTTGATGCTTACTCAAGAGATTCAGCTTCTCTTGGAAGTCAATTTAGCACTTATTTTTATAAACTATTTAATCCCTAAGGTTGTGAATCAGTATCTTAGGATTCTCTAGAGATGAAGGTCCCAGACTTCTGCACATTCTAAAGACCCAATTATCTTCACTTAAAAAAAACTTTCCCAACCATACATTTCTTGGAATATTCATTGAATATGGCTGTATTTGATGGCTTCTACAGAAGCCGAGGTTGGAATCAGAATATGTCCAAAATATCTCAGAAGAGTTCACCTTTACACAAGAATTTGTTTTTCATTTTATTCCACAAATAATACAAGGTCAATCTTAATAGACTCCTATATAGTCATTCCACCTCTTTAAACTTTTTTTATTTTCATATTTTTGTTAGTTCTAGACCTTGCACTATACATTTTTTCTTTATACCAGTATAATCATAGTATACATTTTAGTTTTTGCCACTTTATAGCAATATTTTTGTGATTTTTCATAGTCTCTGCAATATTCCTTTATTAGATTTGAAGAATAATTAAGTGGAATTACTATAATATAAGTACAATTTTAATAGTACTGAATATTTTAATTTGTCTCATATTTTATGAGATCTTGATGTAATGACCACTGATGTCTATGTATTAGGCTATCTAGTCTACTTTTCCTTCTACTGAAAACTCAGACCTTATGTTAAATCTCTAGAGATTAAGACTATAGAATGAAAGTGTGAGAATTGAGAGAATTTTTAGTGCATATGCCAAAAATGCCACTGACGTATTTGCACAGATAATTTTTTGTGTATTTTATAGAACCAGAGAAGGTGTTTATTCTTTTCTGCTTATATAAAACATGACTTTTAGCTTTTCATTTTTGTGATTGCCAGTTAGATTGAGCATTTCTTTTATGTTTATTTATTGCTTATATTTTCTCTTTTGTTGTCCATCCACACAATTTTCTTAACTATGTTGGTATTTTGATAGCTTACCTCTTAACTATGAACACTTAAGAGATTAACATTTTCTTCTTTACATTTTTTGCAAATTTTTTCGAACTTGTGGTTTTCCTTCTTATTTTTGTCTTCTTATTTTAATTTTCATTGAGGTAAGATTATCATATGATCCCTAAAAAAATATGAATGAAATTTTCTTCTATGACTTCATTTTTTTGTCTTATTTATATAACTATATTATTTATGTTTAATGCATGGAAAATATTTATATTTTTTAAATATTATTTTTCCAGAATACTTTATTAAAAATTTCTCATACCGTTGCGCCTGGGTGGCGCAGTCGGTTAAGCGTCCGACTTCAGCCAGGTCACGATCTCACGGTCCGTGAGTTCGAGCCCCGCGTCAGGCTCTGGGCTGATGGCTCGGAGCCTGGAGCCTGTTTCCGATTCTGTGTCTCCCTCTCTCTCTGCCCCTCCCCCGTTCATGCTCTGTCTCTGTCTGTCCCAAAAATAAATAAAAACGTTGAAAAAAAAATTAAAAAAAAAATTTCTCATACCTTTCCCCTCCTTATTCACTCATGAAGTATTTTCTGAGCACCTATTATGGACCTGGCACTATAACAACATTGAGATGAACTTGGACATAGCTGATAGAAAAATATAGGTTCAGAAATATAGGTTCAAACATTTCAAAGATAAACATGAGAAGCATATTATATATCTTAAAGTTTCTGCCTTTATCTGTAATTTAAATCCTCTTATGCTTAACATTGGGTAACATGTTTTATAATGGCTACATAGTTGTCTGTTATATTTACATTTCAAGATTTACTTAATCTATTCTCAAATAATGGGCATTTTTCTTGGTTTCATTTTTTACTACTATAAACAATGCCGCAATAATAATTGTAACATTCCAAAAGGAATGCTTATATTTTATTAATTTTTAGATTAATCTCAATAACTTTCATGGTGGATTATGATTAATGAATTATGAAAGGGGAGGTAAAGATAATTAAATGCATACTCTAATACAGTCATTCTAGTGAAACAGTAAAATTCATTTAGAATTGGATCATAGAACTGGAAATCATCTTTACATTAACTTAGTTCTAAGCCATATGAGATGACAAAGACACATGTACAGTATGGTTGATATTCATCTTCTACCCCCAAACCCAGTGATGGTTAGAGCATTTTATGAGGCCACACAGCTTGTTTTGGGGCAGTCCTCATCATCAGAAATTTCTTTACATTTAACTGTATATATAACTCTCTGTAATAAACTCTCATCTTTCCTAGTGGAACTACAAAAAGCATATGCTTCTTTTTCATGACAGCTTTTTAATTTTTTTTTAGATTGCTATTTCTGAGTCTTTTTCTCTTTATTGAAGTATAATTGACATAAACATTATTTTCAGGGAAAATAACCCCATAATTGTTTGACATTTGTATACAATGCAAAATTATCACCACAATAAATCTAGTTACTAGCTCACATCATACAAAGTTACTTCTTTTTTCCTTGTGAAGGGAACTTTTAAGATTTACTTTCTTAGCATCTTTCAAAATTTCAATACAATGTTATTGTCTGTAGCCACCATACTGTACATTACATCCCCATGACTTGTTTATTTTGTAACTTGAATTTTGTACCTCTTGATCTCCACTTATTTCACCCCCTTCTCCCCATCCCTCTGGCACCACTCAATATGATTTATGTATCTATGAATATTGTTTTGTTTGTTCATTTGTTTTGTTTTGTTTTTGGATTCCACATAGAAGTGAAATTACGCAGTATTTGCCTTTCTTTGATTTATTTCACTTAGCATAAAACCCTCAAGGTCCATTCATGCTGTCACAAATGGCAAAATTTCATTTTTTTATGGCTGAGTAGTATACTATTGTGTGTATATTTGTGTGTGTGTGTGTGTGTGTGTGTATGTATCTTTATTCATTCTTCTATTGATATAGGTTGACTGTTGTAAATAATGCTTCACTGAAACTAGAGGTGCATATATCATTGTGAATTAGAGGTTTTGTTTTCTTTGGATAAATACCCAGAAGTGGAATTGCTAGATCATATATATGGTAGTTCTATTAATTTTTTTAGGAACTTTGATACTGTTTGCCATAGTGGCTGCACCAACTGTGCACAAGATTTCCTTCTCTCCATATCCTCACTAACACTTGTCATTTCTTGTCCTTTTGATGATAGCCATTCTCACAGGTGTAAATATCTCATTGTGGTTTTCACTTGCATTTTTCTGATGATTAGTGATGTTGAGCATTTTTCATGTACCTGTTGTTCATCTGTATGTCTTCTTTGGAAAAATGTCTATTCAAGTCCTCTGCCCATTTTTTATTAGATGTTATTTTGATATTGAGTTGTATGAGTTTTTAAAAATATTTTGGATGTTAATCCCTTATTGGTTATATCATTTGTTGGATATATTGGAGAAGCAAATATCCTCTCCCATTCAGTAGGTTGCCTTTTAATTTTGTTGATGGTTTTCTTCACTGTGCAGAAGCTTTTTAGTTTGATGTAGTCCCATTTGTTTAATTTTGCTTTTGTTGCCATTTCCTATGGAGTCAGATTAAAAAATATATATCACCAAGATCAATGTCAAGGAGCTTACTCCCTATGTTTGCTTCTAGGAGTTTCATGGTTTCTGGCCTTTCACTCAAGTCCTTAATCTATTTTGAATTGATTTTTGTGTATGGTGTAAGATAGTGGTCTATTTTTATTCTTTTGCACTTAGCTTTCTAATTTTCCCAACACTGTTAATTAAAAAGACTGTCCTTTCCCCATTGTGTATTCTTGCCACCTTTGTTGTGAACTAATTGACCATATATGTGTGGGTTTAATTTTGGGCTTTCTATTCTTGTTCCATTGATCTGCATACCAGTTTTTATGCCAATAACATAGTTTTTTGATTACTATAGTTTAGTAGTACAGTTTGAAATTAGGGTGCATGATGCCTCCACCTTTGTTATTTCTTAAGATTGCTTTGGCTATTTGGAATCTTTTGTGGTTCCACACAAATTTGAGTATTATTTTTTCTATTACTGTCAATCTCTCCCATTAGGTCTCTTAATATTTGCTTTATATATTTAGGTGTTTCTATGTTGGGTACATAGATATTTACAAATGCTATATATTCTTGGATTGACCCCATTATCATTATGTAATGCCTTTTTTTTGTCTTTTATTAGTCTTTGTGTGAAAAGTCTATTTTATCAGGGGTGCCTGGGTGGCTCAATCAGTTAAGTGTCTGACTTTGGCTCAGGTCATGATCTCGCAGTTCGTGAATTCAAGCCCTGTGGTGGGTTCTGTGCTGACAGCTCGGAACCTGGAGCCTGCTTCGGATTCTGTGTCCCCCTGTTCTGTTCTGTTCCTCTCCTGTTCCCACTCTGTCTCTCTCTTTCTCAAAAATAAATAAAGAATAAAAAAAATTTTAAGTCTGTTTTATCTGATGTAAGCAGAGCTATCCCAGCTTTCCACTGGCTTCCATTTGCATGAAACATCTTTTTCCATCCCTTCACTTCCAGTGTGTGTGTACCATTATATCTGAAATGAGTATTTATAGGCAGCATATAGACAGGTCTTATTTATTTAACCATTCATCCAATTTACCTTTTTTGATTGGAGAATTTAACTTTACATTTAAATTATTCACATTTAATTTTTGTTAGGTATGTACTTCTTGCCATTTTGTTAACATTCCAGTGTTTTGCCATTCTTCTCTGTGCTTTTCTTTTCTTGTTTTCTTCCCTTTTGGTTTGATGATTTTCTATAGTGTGATGATAAGAGACCTGTCTCATTCCTTTTGTGTATCTACTATTGTTTTTTACTTTGTGGTTACCATGTGGCATTAGTTTCCTTTCTTTACAGCTTAAAGGAATGCCTGTAACATTTCTTGTTGGCCCAGGTTAGTGGTGATAAACTGCTTTAGCTTTTGTTTCTCTGGAAAGCACTTTCTCTTTCCCTAAATTCTGAATGATAACCTTGATAGGTACAGTATTCTTGGTTGGATTTTTTTCCCCTTCAGCACTTTGAATACATCATGCCACTCCCTTCTGGCCCTTAAAGTTTCTGTTGAGAAATATGGTGATACTGTAATGGGGATTCCCTTGTATGTAACAAGTTGTTTTTCTTTTCCTTCTTTTAAGATTCTCTCTTTATCTTTAAATCTTCACATTTAATTATGTGTTTTGGTGTGGGTCTCTTTGGATTTATGTTTGTTTGGAACTCTCTGGGCTTCTTGGATCTGGATATCTGTTTCCTTCTTGAATTAGGGAAGTTTTCAGAATTATTTCTTCAAATACATTTTCTTCCCCCCTTCTCCTTTTGGTACCTCTGTAATGAGAATGTTATTCTGTTCGATGTTGACCCATGTTTACTTCTTAGAACTCTTTTTCTTTTTCTGCTTTTTTGAGGTAGTTCCACTTCCTTGTCTTCCAGATCACTGATTCCTTCTTCTCCTTTATCTAGTCTGGTGTTGAAAATCTCTAGTGTATTTTTCAGTTCAGTTATTGCATTCTTTAGGCTCTGTGACTTCTGTTTGGTACTTTCTTAGATTCTCTGTCTCTTTGTTGAAGTTCTCATCATGTTCATCCATTCTTCTCCTGAGTTTGGTGATCATCTTTATGATCATTATTTTGAATTCTTTATCAAGTAATTACTTATCTCTATTTCATTACAGTTTGTTTCTGGGGTTTTATCTTGCTTTTTCATTTGGAACATATTCCCCTCTCTCCTCATTTTGCTTGACTCTCTGTGTTTCTATGGATTAGGAAAAATAGCTATCTCTCCCAGTGTTAAAGGAGTGGCCATGTGTAGGAGGTGAAACATTGTGTAACCTTGCCCTAGCTTTGGTTGTCTCTCAAACTTTCGTGAATGTCTAAGCAAAGTGATTTATTCTTGATAGATATTCTTGTTGAGTGCCAAGTCCTCTTATTGTTCCAGAGGGAAAGAAGTCAGTCAGCAACTAGTTTCAGGCTGATTGAAATCTAGACCCACAGGTAGCAATAAATACAGTACTATGAAACAAAATTTATAAACTCTGCTGGCCTTCAGACCAGGTGATCTGGAGACAGTTTCCAGACAGGTATATGAGCTCTTTTCTGGGAGGTACTGGCAAGCTATAGTGAGGCTAAAGGAGAATGCAAAGATGGAATTCCCTGGCCTATGTTCCCTGAGAGTACTTCTGTACCCTCTAGATGTATTGTCATCCTGAAGCCTTCTCCTTAGGCTGAAGCTCCAGGACAAGTAAATGGGCCTTTTTTTTTTTTTTTTTTTTTTCAGGAAGACTTGGAATGTGTTTTGGTATTCTGTCTGTGCAGTGCTCTGGAGGTGATAACCTGCCAAGAACTGTCTCTCCAGTTGTTTCAGACCCATGGGGCCCAGAAATGCAATCCTGTGTCACCAGAGTCAGGCACAGAAAGGGTGTTCCCTCTGTGGGCTATGCACATCAACTGGTTTTATTAGAGCTGTGGAAGGAAGTGTGGGAGATAAGTACTTGTTTTTCTTCTCTGGCCCAGCATTGGGCTGGCCTAGGGGCAGAGCCTACCCATCAGCACTAGCTGGGTAGAGGGAGAACACAAAAATTGCACCTGTAAGCACTAGTGCTAGCATGGTAGAGGGGGAATGCAAAAATAGGCCCACTAGTGCCATTGTTCCTAAGTGAGTTCTAACAGGCTCCTGCCCCTCTGGCAGACACTTTAAGATTAGTAAATGAATCTCCTTCACATATGGTCTAGGTAATTTTCTAGCTGTTGCTTTTGTGCTGGGTCCTGGGGTGAATGACTCTGTGCATAAGCTTTTTAAGAGCAGTATCAGTTCCCTATATGGCCCTATGTTACCCCTGGATGTAAGCCCCACTTGTTTTCAAGGCCAGATGTTGTGGGGGCTCATTTCTCTGTTGCAGGTACCAAGAGTTAAGGTGCCTGATGTGAGGCACAAACCCCTTGCTTCTCAGGGAGAAACTTTGTAATATCCCTCCTGATTGTGGGTCATTAACACAGGGACAGGGTGGTGATGAGATTTTTGGTGCCACCACATCTCTGTCTCTCCAATCTTGATTTAACCTTTTATTCTTTGTTGTGGAAAATCTATTTAGTTTTCAGTTTTCAGCTTTCAGGTCTTTTTCAGAGGGAGTTATTTCATATGTAGGTATAGGTTTGTAGTGTCCATGGGAGGAGATGAGTTCAGGATCTTCCTATGCCACCATCTTGAGCTGCCTCCCTCTGAGTCTTTCTTGCACCAGGTTACAATTCTTTGTTCCTTCCTTCAGCCATTCTCCATGTGTTTGATTAAAATACTTAAGAACATGTAGTACTAAAGAGATTATTTTAGGATTATGAGGCTCTTTGTGGTAAATAAAGTTATCTCTAATGTATTATGTTCTGGTTACTGGTTTTGCCTGACTCTGTAGGAGCAAAGCATTTTATGCCATTTTTTATGTCATTTAGGAGACAGAGTAAAGTGGTTGAGAACATTGGATTCTGGAGTTATGGACAGTCTAGTTTGTTAAGCACTACCTCAATGCCCTTAGTGAGGTTGCTATACCTCTCTAGACCTATGTTCCATGTCTGTACAATGAGGAACTTAAAAACTCCTAATATTGTTAGGAGTTAAAACTCTCAGAATGTTGTTATTCTGAGAATTACTGAGGCAATGCATTTGAATAATTTAACACAGTTATGGATGCATAGTAGGTACTCAATAAAAGTGCTTGCTATTTTAATTATGTTGAATATTTAAATATGCATTTTTCTATAATAGAAAGAATTTTGCTCTGGAGTTGGATACATATGTGTTAGGACCTCAGTTTCCTGGCTTGTAACTTGTTGACCTTGAGTAAGATACTTGAATTGTAAAGTGAGTATTATAACTACCTTGTAAGGCTGTTATGTGATAAAAACTACATATCATGTTTTTTGGTATTTAATAGATACTCCATAGAAGATAGTTAACTTGTTGTGTTTGATTATGAGTTGGTGAATCTGAGTATAGTTTGCCTAATGTTGATGCTACAAGTAGTCACTCTATTGGTTTTCGTAAATAAAACAGGCATGTAATCATTCTGCTTCAATATGAAGCTATAAAAATCAATAGAGCATCAAAGTGAATCACTGCCACCAAAGAATGGAATCTATTTTTTGATGAGTTGGGGAAAATACAGATTGCTTGTGTGAGACAAAATTGTATAACTTATTGAATTTGATTACACAAAATCTTGACAAATGATTTCTGATAACTTCATCTAAATTAGAGGAGGCATATTTTTCTTGATAAGTGTATTCAAGTCAGTTTAACTCAACAGGCACATTGGCAGATGAAAAAGCTGTGGGAGACACAAATATGAGTAATGTAGAGCTCAGACAAGTCATGAGCTCCTGCTTAAAATGACATTTCTGCCACGGTTCCTAACTGGCCTTGCAGCTTTCACTCTGTCTTTCTTCAACATATTTTCCAGATAGCATGGTGGATCTTCTTAAAATGTGATTCACATCAAACTTCCACTCTGCTTATAGCTTAATATACATTCCAGCTGGATTTCTGTTCTGATTAATTGTTGCCTGTGCCTTCCTTACTTATTAAATATTTTTAATGAGTATCATCTCTTGTCAGGGCTTAGTTTTACATTCATTCTCAAACTTTGAAATGGCCACAACTGGATATCTTGTGAGGCCTACTTTCTAGACAGTGAGAAGACAGAAGATATTACAATCTGACTACACATTCTCTACTTTCACATGCAGCACAGTTTCCTGTAAAATTACATGTAAGACATTTGGAAGAAGTAGGACTCATACGTTCAAGGGTCAGGGCTGTCATTCCCATGTTCATATTTGAGTGCTCCAATTGTAGCCAGGTAGCACATTTTATTCCTTCTGGAGCTTTGTGTGGAGTGGGAGTGGGTGAGAGCAGGGTATGACTGGAGCACAAGAATTGGCAGGTGAGCATGGCCAATTCTCTTCTCACTGCAGATTCCTGTGTCCAGGGCTACCAGATACCAAAGAGACAGATGCTGATACATTTTTATTTGTTGGGTACTATGTAATATTAATACAGTTGTGTTATATTCAGTACAAATATTCTGTCAGTGGATGATCTCATGGATATCTGTCATATAGCTACTCTTAAAAATCTTGGATTCTCCATATTAAAAATCTTTAAAAAATGCATTCTGCATATTAAAATTTCTATAATAGATTTCACATATCTAGTTGCAGATGAACAACTAGTTTGTTTTTGTAACTCCCAAAAGAACACTAAGGGAACAGGTTGCTCTTTGGGGGGTGGTCATGATTGTTTCTCAGTGATTCTGAATTGATGTGATGAGCACAGTCCTGTTACAAAGTTGTGCTGATTAGTATGGTTTTTTATTTATCATTCTTTGTTTATTTGCCATTTATCATCTTACTGGTTCTGAGCTGAGCACTTAACTTCTGCCATATTTAAATGTCATTATAGATTATATAAATTCTGAGTTAGAAAAAATTCTTAATACTTACTGAATCCTACTTTAGGTGCTTCAAGATTCTCTATTATAGTGCCCTGTCCTATGGTTTTCCTGGATTTATGTGACTCTTGGAGAAAAAGTACTCTTTGTTTCAAAAGTTAGATCATTCTATTTTAAAATCATAACATTAAGAGTCCCTTATGTTTTGGCTCCCTCCCTCTCTAACCTTTTTTTTTCTTCTTTTTTTCCTTCCCCTCCCCCATGGTATTTTCTTAAAAACTGAGAACAAACTGAGGGTTGATGGGGAGTGGGAAGGAGAGGTGGGTGGGTGATGGGTATTGAGGAGGGCACCTGTTGGGATGAGCACTGGGTGTTGTATGGAAACCAATTTGACAATAAATTTCATATTAAAAAAAATCATAACATTAATAATATGGGCCCTTAATTTACCAGGATGAAAGTGAACTATCTATATGATTTCATGTCTCTCAGGAGTCACAAACTCAAATATCTTCATGGATTTGCAATGATTGTACTTGAGTAAAGCAAGTGGGGTTTAAAGCTTTATGAGGGAGTGACAACTGTGGCAAATCTCCTTAATTCTATGTGACTAAACAAAAAGCATCTGCTTTAATATCCCCTTCCTATTAGAAGTTTATCACTTCTGACTCTCTATTCAATGTTTTTATCAGAATATGTATTCTTTACCTTGTCTACTTATATTTTATTAATGATTTCTTGATGGAAGTGCAAAGAGAACTGCTTTCTCTTCACAGAATAAGATGAATCCACTTTTAGAATTTTCCACATGATGATCTCATATACTCTTTTCTTTACTGTTTAGTTGTAACTAAAGAGGAGAAATGAATCTCCTAGGAACAGTCCCAGATTCCCTCCAGAAAACTTGTGGACAGAAGAGTGTTGTTAAAAAGTTGCAAGCTTACTTTAACAAGCTTGACTTTAGACTGTTGCAAACACATGGGATCCCATCCCTATGTAACCTATTTGTACCTTGATATAAGATAGAAGTAGGTCAGTCAACTTTTAATGATGTCCTCTGAGATGTAGTTTCTTGCTCAGGTGTAAATATCAGACTGTGTTTTATATTCCCATGGGAAGAGATTACCAGGCTATGAGATAACAAGTAAAACAGAAACAAGGTCTTCCTAGGTCGGTTGGCCTCTTTGGATCCCCCATGTTTTGCATAATTAGAGGTCATATAGTGCTGGAAATTGTGTCCTTTGGTATTTTCTAAAGAGATAGATAGGAAGGTCTTCTGGCAGCCAGAAACACTGAGATACATGATGGAGTGATGAAAAATGTATGAAATTTGTAGTCTGTTTAGCTGTGCTCTAATCCCCACTGTGCCACTTCCAAGCTATATGACCTAGGAAATTTGTGTAATTTTTCTTGGACTACACATTCCTGGTTATAGTTGAACTTCTCCCTATTCCTCTGGCTCCTTGGTTTTTCAAACTAAGACCCTTTTTTCTAGAGTGAGAGAAGCTCTGTAAAATGTGGGTAAATAAGCTGGTACATTTAATCTTTAAGACGAATGAAAAAAACTGAGGTTCAGAGAAGTTAAACTACTTACATAGGCTAAAGGATTAGTAAGGTAGATGTGGAAGTGAGATTCCAAGCTAAATAGTTTGCATATTCCATATGCTGTCTATTAGTTTCTTCCTCTTTTGATAAACTAAAAATTCTTACACCCTAAAAATTCATCTTCCCTGAAGTGCATCACACTGAAAACTCATGACCTTAGGTTTCTTCAGCAGTTTTCTGGTTGGTTAATACACTTGGTTCCTGGTGATATCATCTGTTACCTGTAAGTATGGGGATCATTGAGTTCCTAAGGAGGATGATGCAATACTGGGCTCAAGACAAAGTCAAAATATTATCCACTCTTATTCATTGCCTTTGGCACAATCATCGAAAGCTTGATCACCATAACCTGCTGAATTCACCTATATATACAGCTAACAACTTTGGGGAAATTCTAAGTAAGGCTAAATCCAATTAGAATATCTTACCCTTCTTGCTCTCTAATACCTTTGAATTAATTTTCCTCATTCAGAAGCAACTGAACTTCAAGATATTTCCCTTATGACTAGTAGGAAATAAGAAAATATATGTCTTTATAATCAAGACATATTGATTGTGGTTGAAATCTGTGGTTGAAAACTAGTTTTCCCACTTCGCATCTGTATGATCTTAACTTCTTTGTGTCTTAGTCTTTTCATCTATAAATTAAGAACAAGAAGATATATCTTTCAAGATTATTGTGAATATTTAGTAAGAAATAATAACCTGTGGATATATAGCACAATGCCTTGCACGTTGACTTTGCATTAAAAATTGTTTACATTGTTCCATGTCCTTATCTTCCTTTTCTTTTTGTTTCCTTCTTTCTCTAGCCAAGTTGCCTATAAGAATTTAAGTATAAACCTTTCCCTCAAAAACCTGCTCTTTCTATATCTGATAAATTTTATTATTTATATTATTTTTTATTTTTTAAAATTTACATCCAAATTAGTTAGCATATAGTGCAACAATGATTTCAGGAGTAGATTCCTTAGTGCCCCTTACCCATTTAGCCCATCCCCCCTCCACAACCCCCCCCCCCGTAACCCTCATTTTGTTCTCCATATTTATGAGTCTCTTCTGTTTTGTCTCCCTCCCTGCTTTTATATTATTTTTGTTTCCCTTCGTTTATGTTCATCTGTTTTGTCTCTTAAAGTCCTCATATGAGTGAAGTCATATGATTTTTGTCTTTCTCTGACTGACTAATTTCACTTAGCATAATACCCTCCAGGTCCACCCACGTAGTTGCAAATGGCAAGATTTCATTCTTTTTGATTGCCGAGAAATACTCCATTGTATGTATGTGTGTATATATATATATATATATATATATATATATATATCACATCTTCTTTATCCATTCATCCATCAATGGACACTTGGGCTCTTTCCTTACTTTGGCTATTGTGGATAGTGCTGCTATAAACATGGGGGTGCATGTGTCCCTTCGAAACAGCATACCTGTATCCGTGGATAAATGCCTAGTAGTGCAATTGCTGGGTCGTAGGGTAGTTCCATTTTTAGTTTTTTGAGGAACCTCCATACTCTTTTCCAGAGTGGCTGCATGAGCTTGCATTCCCACCAACAATGCAAAAGAGATCCTCCTTCTCCGCATCCTTGCCAACATCTGTTGTTGCCTGAGTTGTTAATGTTAGCCATTCTGACAGGTGTAAGGTGATATCTGATTAGAGTTTTGATTTGTATTTCCCTGATGATGAGTTATGTGGAGCATTTTTTCATGTGTTGGTTGGCCATCTGGATGTCTTCTTTGGAGAAGTGTCTATTCATGTCTTTTGCTCATTTCTTCACTGGATTATTTGTTTTTTGGGTGTTGAGTTTGATAAGTTCTTTATAGATCTTGGATACTAACCCTTTATCTGTTATGTCATTTGCAAATATCTTCTCCCATTCTGTCGGTTGCCTTTTAGTTTGGCTGATTGTTTCCTTCGCTGTGTGGAAGCTTTTTATTTTGATGAGGTCCCAATAGTTCATTTTTGCTTTTGTTTCCCTTGCCTCCGGAGACGTGTTGAATAAGAAGTTGCTGTGGGCGAGGTCGAAGAGGTTTTGCCTCTCTTACTTTCCCCTTTGCTCATTTATTTTGTTTCTTAAATTCCACATATGAGTGAAATCATATTTTTCTTTCTGACTGACTTATTTCACTTAGCATAATACACTCTAGTTGCATCCATGTTGTTGCAAATGGCAAAATTTTATTCTTTCTGATGGCTGGGTAATATTCCATTATATATATTAATATAATATATACATACATATATATGTATATATATGTGTGTGTGTGTGTGTGTATATATATATATATATATATATATATATATATATATATATCTTATTTATCCATTCATTAGTTGATACAGATTTGGGGTCTTTCCAGAATATAGCCTTTTCAATATAATTTCTTTGAAATTTGCTGATTCTTACTTTTGGTCTAATAAAATATCAAATTTTGTATATGTTCTATATGTGCTTTAGAAGAATGTGTATGCCATTGTAGTTGGCTTGTTAAGCTTGTTAATTCTGTTGTTCAAATCAAAGACTTCTCTCTCACATTCTGGTTGTGGCTGCAGATATTTCTACATTTCTGGATCTAATATCTTTCTTCTGTACAGTTGGAGAAATATTAGATCATTAAAGAGTTATCCTGAGGACCCAATAGTATGATCTTGATAAAGTATTTGGAAACTATATGTGTCCTCTTGAAATTGTTTTTTTTTCATTCTGATATTTACTTACTTCTGCATTAATTTAATAAGTTTACAGAAATAGTGTACTATGCCAGACATAAAACTTAGGTGGGTGCTAGATATGTATTAGTGGGGAAAAAAAGTTATACTTTTATTTTTCTCAAAGTTCTAAGTTTATCCTTTCTTACAAGTATTTAGGGTTGGTGAACCACTCAATGTTCTCCTTTCATATGAGTATATGACTTTTACTATGTTATTTTAGAATATACTAAAGAGACCTTCATAGTAATCTACATTTTAGAAACAAGAAAGCAACTGCAGAAGAAATACAAATGTCTTGCCCAGTACCTTCTGTTATTTATTTGTGTATGGGAATCATAGTCTGACCAAATACACTGTTTATGCTCTAATTCACTACATTTCTCAAGCAGAGAATTGCATATTTTACTGCTCTTAAAGATACCTAGACTGAACACTTGACTCATGAGTATTCATTTACTGGGAGTAAAAGCTGAGTGACAGATTCAAACCTCTGAGGAGGTGGCACTCGTAGGCTGCTGATTCTGAGTTAGAGAGAAGAAATGAAAACTGAAACCAATATTGGAAGCAGCTAAGGAGCTGCCATTGTCATGGTGAAGAACCCTATCTGGAATGATGCTGACAGGAAGAAAAGAGTAGGGAAACTCAAGGCTCTTGTCATCAGCCAGCCTCCCATTCTCCAGTAACTCTTTAGCAAGAATTTAACAGAAACTAGCTAGCAGGGGCTCTGGGTTGGCTCAGTCAGTGAAGCATCGGACACTTTAGTTCAGCTCAGGTCTTGATCTCAGGGTTGTGAGTTCAATCCTTGCATTGGTCTCCATGCTCAGCATGAAGCCTACGTAAAAAGAAAAAAAAAACAAAAGCTAGCTAGCAGAGAGAAAGTGGCTTTCAGTGACCCAGTCCTAATTCACAAAACAGAGCATAGAAAAGTGGATTTGAAGTTGAGAGACAATGGTTTAATGGCATTAAAATTCTTCCATAAAAAATAAGGATGAAAAATTTGCACTTGCTCAAAGCTTTCTGACCTATTAAAGTTCACTCAACACTAGTAATAATAAAACAACTAATGCTTATTGGATGTTTAGGATATTCCAGGCACTATTTAGCACTATGAATGAATTAATCTTCTGAAGTAACATTAATTACCCATTAACAGGAAAGGAAGATATTATGGGCTTACTCTTAGAGTTTAAAAGTAGTTATAGTCTTACTTTAGATTTGTGTTCTATATTTCAAATCCCATAGACTTTTCAAAGGGCTAGATAAAAGGAGTGCTTTCTTCTATTGACATATCTCACTCAATTGCTTCAATGGAAATGGGGCTTCTGTACTCACACTGGCACTGCCCCACACAGCTGCACTCTTCAGTCAATAGAGATCATCTCAGTTTTGGGCCGTCTTTGTCTTTTCAACACCAAAACTCTATAGCTCTGTAGTTTATTGAGCGACTTGACTCCTTTCCTTTTGCTATGTCTTATATTTTTATTGAAACTTTTGTTAATTACCAGTTCTGTCTAGTTCTCCTACTGCTTGGGAACTATGTGTTCCAGTGCAGAGTAGGAAAGAAGTTCTCATTGCAACCTGGTCTCTTGTCAAAGTCCAAGAGGAACTGTGCTACCACATCACCTCTATTTTATTCTGTTAAAACTTAGGATGCATTCCCAAGGGACTCTATTAGTTACTTTAGACTCATTATGTACCAAATCCAGAAAAGTTATGGTAGCTAGTTAAAAAAACCTCTTCCTCTACATTATAATACACATCACATAGAAAATAAAAGGTAATATTTTAACAAAGCCAATATAGTTTATTTAGAAAATATTACATTGAATCAGCTTTATTTTTGAATAACCTTTGTTACGTCAGATATGACAGATACACATTTCTACTCTTACACAAGATACAGTTCATTTATTTATTAAAATAAGTAACTATATATATTGAGCATCTGTTATGTGCCAGGCTCTATTCTGGTCTTTGGGATGCTATAGGGTAATAAACAAACAAGTTTTTTTTTTCAACGTTTATTTATTTTTTGCGACAGAGAGAGACAGAGCATGAACGGGGGAGGGGCAGAGAGAGAGAGAGAGACACAGAATCGGAAACAGGCTCCAGGTTCTGAGCCATCAGCCCAGAGCCTGACGCGGGGCTCGAACTCACGGACCGCAAGATCGTGACCTGGCTGAAGTCGGACGCTTAACCGACTGCGCCACCCAGGCGCCCCACAAGTTTTTACTCTCAGTGAGCTTATATAATGGACACAGACAGTAAAAATGAATAAATTAAAAATCAATATATAATATGCCATGTGCCAATTAATATTCCTTTTGCATAATTAATTAAAAGTGTACTTATTTTAGGTTACAGAATATTTTTAGTACACTTTTTTTACTGAATGTTTACGTCTTTATTACATATTTCTGTTTCAGTATTGTTTTTTCTTTAATTTTTTACTTTAATCCCAGTTAGTTAACACAGTGTTATATTAATGTCAAGTGATTTTAGTCTACCTTTTGCCTGTATTATTTTCTAAATGTTTAAGAGTGACTATATTTTGCTGGGGATTCCTAAGAGATTTTCACATTTTGCATTTACATAATAGTATTTTTTAAAACCACAAGCATGTTTTATTTCTGCAGTTAAAACAAAAAGCTAATAGTAACAACATCCACCAAAATATTTCTGTCAGATGATTTTGAATGCCACATGGTGAATTTGTTTTCACATAGTAATGTTCTCTTTTCAAATTTTGTGTCTGCAGCAGCTTTGGATTTACATAGTGTAAATCTGTACTCAGATTCCATCAGAGTTTTTTCTACCCACCATGTTCTTCACTGCAGCCTTTACATCCTTGTTTCTCAGACTATAGATGAGAGGATTGAGCATGGGGGCCATTACTCCATAGAAGAGAGAGATGAGGGCCTCAATGATGTCTTGATTATCAGCATCAACAGAACTTTTAGACTTGGGCTTTGCGTACATGAAGAAGATAGTTCCATAGAATATAATCACTACTGTTAGGTGGGCGGAGCAGGTGGAGAAGGCCTTACGTTTTCCTTTGGTGGAGGGGATCCTCAATATAGTGGTGACAATAAAAATGTAAGATATAGAAATTACTAGCAGTGGCATAACCAGAACAATCAGATTTGACCCTGCCATGCTGATCACATTGATTGAAATATCAGCACAAGCCAGTTTTAGGATAGCTAGAATTTCACAGACAAAATGGTTAATGACATTACTAGTACAGAATGGTAACTGCATTGCGAGAGATGTCTGCACCACTGAGTCCACAAGCCCAGTGACCCAGGATCCAGCTGCCATGGGCAGGTAGGCATTTTTGCTCATGATGACAGAGTATCTCAGTGGGTAGCAGATGGCTACATAGCGGTCTAGTGCCATCATACCTAGAAGCACACACTCTGTGGCCCCCATGGCAAAGGAGAGAAACATTTGCACCATGCACCCAGAGAAGGAAACCCTTTTCCTTCCTGTCAGAAAACTGTCAAGAATTAGTGGGACAGAGGAGCTTGTGTAACAAATGTCCAGGAAGGAAAGATTACAAAGGAAGAAATACATGGGGGTGTGCAAGTGAGAATCACAGATGATTACTGAGATAAGGATTCCATTTCCCAGAAGGATCATCAGGTACATCCACAAAACTAGCGCAAAGAAAACTGTCTGGAGCTTTGGGTGGGCAGAAAGCCCAACAAGGACAAATTCTGTCAGCATGGAATCATTGGTCCTTTCCATATTACATATATTCCTTCTCCAATAGCACTCTATGGATGATAGGATAGAAATTTGTTAATACAGTATCTGCAAGAGCTACCTCTTTTAAGAATCATATTCTGTGTCACTGCAGTTCTATATTTGGGTATAACAATATAACTCTGGGGCAGCTTTCTCACTCTAAACTCAGGCCACTAGAGCAGAATCCTAACCTGATCATCTCAGGGTTAAGAGAGAGTACATTTGATTATAGGACATTTGGATCCCAAACCAGTTTATGGCTGTTCCAACTAGTTCTGCCTCTTAACATACTGACTGCACACCAATTTAGTGTCTATAGTCTGGATGCAGAAGAGAGATGTAGTTTGATTGACAGTCTTTTCTGCAGTGTTTTAAGTTTTGAGTTAGAGGTCAATATTTTACATGCAGAAGATATGGTATAAAAAATCTACATTTTCAGCCTGTCTTCAAATAAATTATAATATTTAAAAACATTACACCTATTTCCATGATGGAGCTCAATTACAACTTGCCCATTCTTATTTGAAGCATGTTCTCCATGACACCAGATTACCCTCCTATCTCTCTTACCTGCTTGTCACTGGAGGTGAATATTAGTTGCCAGTAAATATGTTATTCTCAGTTGATCTCAACCACTTATAATACCTGATGGGATTGTATATGTATTTGAATTCTTGACTCATGGCTGCAGGACCAATGTATCCGGTAGGCATAGTAGGCCTATCATACTGTTAGAAGCCTATGAAAATGTTTTTCTTTCTTTTAAAATCGGAATAAAACTGAGTTTTTAAGCTTTAGTACATAATATTAGTATATTTATCTTTGTATGAAAGCAGATGTAAAATACAACTTTTAATATTATTTCATGGAAGAAAGGGCCAGTCAAAGTCATAATGTGGTCCTATATAATCATATCCCTTTTTAGACCTCATTTTGGCTGCTGGTGGTAATAAGCAGTATTACCTATCTGCACATAGCCTCCTTGAGCACAGCCGTCTCACTGGAGGGACGTATCCTTATATTGCTACAGTATCTACCTTAATATGATAATGAAGTATGTGTTTAAATAAATAGTTTTCTTTAATAGAAAGAAATTGAGGGCGACTGGGTGGCTCAGTTGGTTAAGCATTCAAATTCAGTTCAGGTCATGATCTCGCAGTTCATGAATTCAAGCCCCACATCCGGCTCTCTGCTGTCCGCACAGAACCTGCTCCAGAACCTCTGTCTTACTCTCTCTTTGGCCCTCCCCTGCTCTCTCTCTCCTAAAAATAAAATAAATATTTAAAAAATTTCTTAAAGAAAGAGAAATTAAAGGTGCTTACAAAGCCATTTTTATCATGAGTAAATGTAATGTAGATTGTAGATTCCTCTTAATTTGTTTATTTTCACCTCATGCAAGGACTATCACTTAGGGATCAACTGTAATAATAGTGCTTTCATTCAAAATGTACACATTTAACTAAACCAGTGATACGTAGCCATTTTTTAGCAAATCAAATTTATACAGAAGCATAATATGTAAAGCAAACAAGAAATTTTCTCTGATTGAAGTTATACTGGTTTGCCAGAGAAGACAGAGTACTATTCATTTAGTTCCTTATTTACATTTCCTCCTTCAGTTTGGTTTAAGAGGATTCCAGGGGCACCTGGGTGGCTCAGTTAGTTAAGCATCCGACTTCGGCTCATGTCATGACCTCACGGTTGGTGGGTTCGAGCCCCTCATTAGGTCATGATCTCATGGTTTTGGGTTTGAACTGTTCTGACAGCTCAGAGCCTGGAGCCTGCTTCGGATTCTGTGTCTCCCTCTCTCTCTGCCGTTCCCCCGCTCACACTCTGTCTCTCTCTCTCTTTCTCTGTCTCTCTCAAAACTAAACATTAAAGAAAAAAAAATTTAAGAGGATTCCAAAGGGCATAGTTTTAAAATCACCTATGTAATGACTTAGATATAATAATAATCTGCATTTAATAGTTTTATTAGAAATGATAATAATAAAATAGGAATTTATGTATTGATTACTCAATGTCAGATACATATCTAAATGCTTTTATTCATAACAATCCATGGAAGGAGGGATTATTATTGTATGATATATAGATTTTCCTTCCTTAAACATTTGGTAAACATCACAAGTAAATCATGATATAAATAGATGAAAGAAAATTAAAATTAATTATTTCAAGAGATGCAGGAAATAAATTTGGTGGAGGTCAGTTCATAATTTCATATTAACTATTTGAAGTTCCACAAACATAGGATAACTTCTTAATCTTGAAATAAAACTATATGCCAAGAACCTATAAAAATTAGTCACTAATAATTAAGGCAGTTTATTATACATTTTCATTACCTGTAATAAGATAAAAGATCCCCACTCTTACATGGACTTGATAGTCCTGGTCAAAATAGTAAGGCAAGAAAATGGCAGAAGTAGCAACAAAAAGGGGTGCCTGAGTGGCTCAGTCAGTTAAGCATCCCATCCTTGATTTCTGCTCAGCTCATGATCTCACAGTTTGTGAGTTCGAGTCCCATGTCCAGCTCTGCCCTGACAGTGAGGAGCCTGCTTGGGATTCACTTTCACCCTCTCTCTCTGATCCTCCCCTGCCCTCTCTCTCAAAATAAATAAATTAAATTAAAAAAAGAAGTAGCAACAAAATGATACTAACAAATTTATAAGAAATAATGAGAAAAATTAGACTTCTGGAAGTAAGATCAATGGAAAAATTAGTAGTCCTCTATATGGTAATAATGAATGATTAGCAAATATAATAAAAATAAATATAATAAGATTAACAAAAAATATAAAACATCTGGGTTTTGACCTAATAAAGCATGCACAGGACATTTACAGAAATGATCTAAAAATTATAATAAAGAGCATAGCAGATGTAAGGAATTGAAAAAGTATAGCATGTTAATATATGGAATAAAAATGTAAGGCTGCCATTTTCTCCCAAATTAGTCTCTACACTCAATTAAATATATACAAAAATGTAGCTGAAATTTTTTGAGGAATGGGAGTATTCATCCTAAAATTTATGTGGAAGAATAAAAACACAGTTAATTTTACAACGAAAAATAAGGGGAGCGTCCATATTTGAAACATACTGCAAAGCTACAGTAATAAAAATATTATGAAAATGGATCAAGGACACTTAAGTAGTCCGTTGGAAAGGAAATCTCAGATACAGACACTAGTATATGGGAATTTGATAAATCATAAAACTGTCAACCCAAAGTAGTCAAGAAGGGATGGCTTAGTAGATCATGTAAGGAAATATCTTTAGATATGGATAAAAGATAAAAATTAGATCCTAGGATTACCATACGTAAAAGTGGAAACCAGATGAATTAACAATTTAAATGTGAAAAAGAGAAATTACAAAATTAATAAAAGGCAATATAGAGAATCTTCGTAAACTTATAGTGGAGGAAAAACACTTTTAAAACAAAATCCAAGTAGCATAAACTATGAAGCAAAACTTGGTAGACTTAATCCAATGAAGGACCTCAGAGATAAAGTTAACAGACTGCAGAAGATAGTTACGCTATCTAACTGAATACACTACTAACTTGTCTGACAAGTAACCCTCTTGATGGAATATACAAAAAGGGGAAAAAAAGAAAAAAACGCAAAAATAAAAACCTCTTTTGTTAACCCAAAAGATAAAGCTTTAAACCGATGGAAAATTGGTGAAATGACATAAATTAGTCATTTATGGAAGAGATTTCCTAAGTGACTGATGAATATATGGAAAAATCTCATGCTTCGCAAATCTGAAAAATGCTCATTAAAACAGCCATGCGATATCGTTCATGTTCATTACCAAAGTAGATGATACTAAAAGTTGGCAAGATGTGGGGAGGTAGAATTCTGTTGGGAACGTACACTGGTATACTGAAAACTCTCTGGTTCTATTAAAATTGGGTAGGACTCAGTGATTCTTGTCCTGGGAAGATGACCCAGATACGTTTTTGCCCAGGACTATAAGGACACAAGCATGACGATGCTCAGCATTGCATGGTTTGTGACAAAAGGAGTTTGGAGGCAAACTGGATGCCCATCCTCAGAGTAATGGTTCTACCACATGAGAGCATGCCATATGGAGCACTTTGCAGAAATGAGAAGCAAATTAACTAGACGTCCATACAGCAACATAAATAGATCCTGGAAGAAGTGTTTAAAAAGTAAGCAATACTGTGATTTATAACACAATAAAATTTACATAGAAATTTAAAATATGTACCTTACAAGGTACATGTATTTTTAGGGACAAATCAAACACATAAGTGCTTAGTAGAATCAGTGATTATGGGAGATGTAGGAGGCTTTGTAAAGACTGGAAATAATGTACGGAGGAATATAAAATAAATACAAAGGAGTATGAGTAACTAAAGTCTAAGTTTAAAAGGAAACAAATAAAAACACATAAAAATCATAGAGAGCAATATAGGACATATGCTAGTGAAGGAGCTCTGATAAAAATATAGTTTTAGGGGCACCTGGGTGGCTCAGTCAGCTAAGCATCTGACTTGATTATGGCTCAGGTTATGATCTCATGATCATGAGATCAAGCCCCATGTTGGGCTCCATGCTGGGTGTGGAGCCTGCTTAAGATTCTCTCTCTCTCTCTCTCTCTCTCTCTCTCTCTCTCTCTCTCTCTCTCCCCCTCTCTCCCTCCCTCTCTCCCTCTCTCCCCTCCTCTTTCCCTCTTTCTGTCTCAAAAAAGAACTAAGACAAAAAAATTTAATGTAGTTTTAGTATAGTGGACTATCATAAATGTAAGAACAAAGGAAAATTGACTTCTGACTCCATAAAAAACAACACACAATGGATTGGGGGGAAAATAAGGCATTTAAAAGAAAAAAATGGGTTAAAGTTTAGTTAGATCAGACATTTGCAAAATAACGTTTTAAATCTAGCTAAAGAAAAGTCAGGCATAAAATGGTTCCAAGTCTTGTGGTCCTGTTGGAAAGGTTATCCTTAATGTAGAGATAAATGAATGTGGAGTTTGTATTAGCCTGATTCCACTAAATATGCTATTCATATCAATAACTCCCTCGATTTGGTTCAGTGTTGCTCTTCTTTTTTGTTAAGCTTATTTATTGGTTGGTTGGTTGGTTGGTTGGTTGGTTGGTTGGTTGGTTTACTCAGTGTGGAGCCCAGTGGGGGCTCAAACTCATGAACCATGAGACAGTCACCCATGCGCCCCTCAGTGTTTCCCTTCTGATGATACTGAGAAACTGGGCATCCTGGTCACTGTGTAGAAGGAATAAGTGGACTAAGCAGAGGAATTAGGTGGCGGCTCTCCAAAAGAATTGGCTATTCTATTTCTTTATTATTATAATATTATTATTATTTGAGAGAGAGAGAATGAGTGTACATGTTAGCTGGGAAAAGGAGCAGAGGGAGAGAGAAAGAGAATCTTAAGCAGGCTCCACATTGAGCACCCCCAACCCCACGCAAGGCTCCATTCCACGACACTGGGATCACGACCTGAGGCAAAATCAAGAGTGGGACACTCAACTGACTGAGCCATCCAGGCACCCCACCATTCTATTTCTCATTGTAAAGTGTAGTACTCTGCTTCATAATAGTACCTGTGAATGAATGTGAATCAACCCCTGTGAATGAGATACAGACTCATCCTGTTCTAACCAACAATTTTGAGTGTACGAGGGAAAAGAACAGAATGTGGACCTTGATAAAACCACACCACACCACACCACACCACACCACACCACACCACACCACACCACACCACACCACACCACACCACCACAGTATGGCAATGTAGTGAAACCAGCACTTCGTAGGAAACCAGCAGCTTTCCTTGGGGGAAGCCTGAATCATTATACATGTTTTATTCAAACGACAAAAGAAAGTACAAACAGATTTCAAAGAAGGGGAGATCATCTGAGAAAGAGCTAGGGATATCTTGTCACTTGAATTTGGCCTTGTTGAGCCGAGGGGAAAGAGTCTTAGGTAACAGGATGAGGCAAAATGTGTCAGTGGGGCTTCTAGGCAAGAAAACAATGTATCATGGTACAGTAGTCAGAAAAATATTTTTAAAAGGAAGGAAGATTTGCCATTTTGTGTGGTATATTAAATGTAGCATTAAGGAATTAAAATTTATTCTCCAGGCAATTAGGAACCTTTGGAATTTTGTCCAGGGGATGTTAAGGATGAAAACACAGAAAAAAAGTTTAATTAGAGGCATTCTTCAGGATCATGTACTTTCTTACTAATATTGAACTGTGACCTGTGTGGTTTGTAGGTTTGTAATCATTGTTTTTCAAGGCAATCATTGATTGTCTCCTCTCCTTCAGCTTATAGAGAACCTGACTCAAAATAAATCTTCTTTTGGAATTAGAAACATAAGAGTTCATTTTAGGTCAAGTTGGTATTATAAAGTTTTATTTCCCTTGGCAAAAACACAATCCTGTCATTTCCTCCAGGTTCTTAGCTTGGTCCTATAATAGTCTGTGAAAATTAAAGTGTATCTAGCCTCTCTTTGAGGTGAAACCAATGCTCTGTTGGGTCTTTCACAACCAGGTCTTAACCAATTGTTTTAGTTATTAAACTAACAAAAATAATAACAACTGCCTCATTCTGCCTGGGTTTTCCAGGTTGTTTTTTTTTTCCCATTTCTGAGTATGAAGGGCACTTCAACAGATACCCAGAGGAAAAGTAAAACATCCCAGTTAATAAGTCAAAAGATTGATTTCCTGGGGGTCATAGGAACCCGTCCCTTCTGCTCTTCATGTCTTTTTTTAAAAAAAGAGATTTCTTCCCCACCCTTAGAAAATTTCTCTTCCAAGAGAAGTGTTTATTAAGGTATTTCACTGGGTGAAAAAGGACATATTTGCTTTGTCTTCAGTTTTCCCTTAGTTGCCCCAGGATATGTTGGACACTGTAAGCAATGGTAGTCAAATGTACATGAACTAAAAGAAATCTTAGCTGCATCTCTTATGAACTCTGTGACATTATGCTAATTTTCTAACTTCTTTCAGCAACTGTATGCTCACATATATTGGGGCAGCATTGTCTGAGTTTAACTGATCACATGTGCTAAGTTTATGTTATAGAGTAGGAACTTAAAACACATTTGATTCTTCCTTGGGTCATAATTAGTTGCAATTAAAAGAGAATGAGACTCAAAATTACATTCTTAGGACACCCAATTCACATGCTAGGTAGGTGAGTGCTACACTACTTTTCAGATTCTATGTTTTTTCATACATTTAATGAGATAATCCAATGATATGATATAGTGAAAGCACTTTGCAAGCTGAATATAATATCCAAATGCTTATTCACTAATTCATTCAACACAAAAATAGCAATAGCCTTGTGTGTGCTAGGCAATATAACTAGGGCTGGTGGTGATGGCATGATGGTGAGCAAATGAAATCATTATAACATCTATTTTTCGCAAAGCTAAAGGATAGTTCTTTATAAAAAATATTTCAGTATTTGTTAAACAACTTAATTTTTTTCTTTTATGATTTTATAATTTTGAAGCTTCAAAAGAATTGTCCTAAACTATTGCCTTTTCATCTTAGAAACAGGAAAACAATACTGAGAGAAGGTACATGACTTTATTAGTGTTCTGTATCTAATTAACTATGTGTAGGAAGCAAGCATTGTCTGGCTATAAAGCTCAGACTCTCAGAAACACTGTATTATCTCAGACAGGGAAGTGTGTTCTATGTTAATCTTATTGGTTTTAGTGCTAATTAGAGAGAGGCTAATTTAAGTAAACTTGGAATCCAAGCAGAATGACAGACACATTAAGAATATTACAACCACAGATTTGATTCACAGGCTGAATTTCTGCTACAAATTGAAGTACTTAGCACAGTGTAGGAATAGATGGAATAGATGCTCAGATTTTTTTTTTCTGGGACATTATTTTTTGCCAAGATTAATCCAAATCAGTAGTAATCAAAACAAGACAGAGATAAAGGGTAGTGGCAGATTTTTGCGCCCACACACTTTATTCTCAAGTCAAAGTTCACTGTTGGGACTTAGGGGCATTAGGATAAAGAGGTGCTGATTACAGTGATCCTGACCCAAGGATTTTCCAGAAAGGGTTAATGGAAGAGGTGGTGTACATTTATTTATACAGAGTGAGATATAGGAATCACATGCATTTTTAAATGTTTATTCATTTTTGAGAGAGTAAGGGAGAGTACACGTGAGCTGGGGAGGGACAGATAGAGGAGGACAGAGGATCCGAAGTGGTCTCTGCGCTGATAGCAGAGAGCCCTTTGCAGGGCTCAAACTCAGCTGTGAGATTATGACCTGAGCTAAAGTCAGATGCTTAACTGACTGAGCCACCCAGGCACCCCAGGAATCATATTTTTTGTCTTAATTATTTTGAATTCAACAATTATTTTGAAATACGGGTGATATGATATCTCAACTATTTTAAAATATTTTTTAAAATATGGTAGTCATAGCAACTATGGAAGATGGTCAAATAATTGCATTGAAATTCCACACATTTGGGACAGAGAAATAATTTTTTCAGCAGATTATAGGTCCAATAATAATACTCAAATTGCTTGGTGCAGTGCACCTGTTCTGCAATGCTGTCTTAACACCCAATGGAGGAATCTAACATTCTCATTCTATCTGCTGTGGGGAAGAAAGGGCGGGAAGGAAGAACAAATGTTTTTGAAGAGGCAAAAGAAGACTGAATTTTATTTTAGAGTGCCTAGATTTGGAACCTCCTTTTTTCCTTCTTTTTTTTTTTTTTAATTTTTTTTTTCAACATTTATTTATTTTTGGGACAGAGAGAGAGAGACAGAGCATGAACGGGGGAGGGGCAGAGAGAGGGAGACACAGAATCGGAAACAGGCTCCAGGCTCCGAGCCATCTTTTTTCCTTCTTTAAATGAGGCCAATTCCTACCTAAGAGCTTTGTTGTGAAAATTATTCAGCAATGGTCTCAAATTTAATGGAAAGCCATATGACACTAAATGATGAAAGCTTGACAGATGGAAAAATTAGATATATCCAGTTAAAGCATATAAAATTGATATCTTACAATAATTTGAAAACAATATTTACAAGAGAAGTTGGAATATAATGTCATTTATATATGTACCTCTAAGCTTGAGGAGTGGCTTCCTTTCTTGATCTGAGTTCAGTCTTCTTTCTTAATAGCTGCTTTGCTTTACAGCCTCAAGTAATGCTCACTAGTTTATGTAACAATTTTCAGGATAAAGTGAGCAGACATTAGTGAGATTTAGATAGCAAACAGGATGCTGTAATTATTTTCTTCAAGTTTTGACATACCAGTAGTTTATTCCTCTGATAAAATTGATAGATGAGTTTATTTAAAATAATCTCGGGGCGCCTGGGTGGCTCAGTCGTTAAGCATCCGACTTCAGCTCAGGTCACGATCTCGCGGTCTGTGAGTTCGAGCCCCGCGTGGGGCTCTGGGCTGATGGCTCAGAGCCTGGAGCCTGCTTCAGATTCTGTGTCTCCCTCTCTCTCTGCCCCTGCCCCGTTCATGCTCTGTCTCTCTCTGTCTCAAAAATAAATAAAACGTTTAAAAAAAATCTATAAAATATTCTCACTCTCAGTCCACTTCTAGTTCAATATCAGAAAAAATAACTAAAATGACCCATAGATTCTTAAGGCCAGCCTTTGTACTTATCTAAGTGTGTCTTTGCATTTTGATTTCCAGAAACATCCTCCCAAAGACCAGCCATTAGCTCAGCAAGGCAATTTAAATTCTTTTGGGGGCAAGCTATGGAAGGGTCCAATATTTGCAACAAACTAATGTCAGGAATGTAAACATGTTAGGATTAAAAACTTTTCCATACTCCAGGGAAAATGTAGTTAGATCCAATTATATCATGTAACTGGTATATTCTTGTTGTCATGCAACTCTAATAGGAATTGTATCTTACCATCTACATTACCACAGTATTTGAAGATTTTAAGACTAAAACAGAAAAATAGTCTTTAATAAGTATTGTTTTTTCTTTTCTCATCTTATCTGAAAACTTCCCATGATTAATAGCATAAAGCATCTTCATTTGTATTATATTTTCAAATATCTAATGTGCTTCCCAGGATACTACCATGAATTAGAATGTTCTAGTTCCACTCTTCAATGAGGAAGGAAATTTAGGTTAAAAGAATGTAAACAATTTAAACTGATAAATGTCAATAAAAAATTGAAACTGAGCTTTATTTTCTCTCTAGATTCAAGTTAGAGTTGAAGCATATGGAACAGAAAGTAACCTTTTATCAAAAACAATTCCTCTTTGACTTTAATAACCAAGGTTTGTATTCAGACTCAGCTTTTGTCCCAGAAATTAATGTTTCTTTCTCAATGTTTTTCTGTGAAAACTCTTTTTGAGATAAGCCTATTTTTTCAAATTGGTAATTTCTCCTTAAACTACATATTTCTTCTTTAATTCACTCTAAATCCTGTAAGTTATACTGTTCAGGTATCTGACATGTACTGCCAGATAATAATAGATAATGCCAACTGAGTGCAGGGGAGGGGCATTTTCTCTGCACTTTACATGTATTTCATTTATCTAATTATTATTATAATATTATGAGACACACACTATTATTTTCATTCTAAAGATTGAGTGAGGAGCAAGAAGATATTACTTATTGCCTATGATATGTGTATGCAACAAGTTTCCCTAAAGGGATTGAAAACTACTTAATGGCAGAAAATATCACAGCACCATCTCAAGATGTACCTTGAGCATGATGGATGCTTAGAATATATACTTGTAGGCAGATGGGCAATTTTACCATAACATTTAGTTCCTCAATTCTGCTCTATATTTTGTATACTATGAAATTATGCCACTTTAATATTTATAGTTATTGTTTGGAGTAGTACTTTTCATTGAAGAACCACTTAAGAAAAAGAGGATCCTGAAAGGAGAAGAACTTGAGTCCTCTTTCCCTAACCTTTTTCTCTGTCCCTTCTGCCTGAAAAGCTTGAAATCTATGTTTTATGCGTTATTCACATTTTTATTGATATCTAATTGACATATAATATTGTGTAAGCTGAAGATGTACACTGAGTTGACTTGATACACTTTTATGTTATAATATGAATACTACCATAATGTTAGCTAACCTCCATCATAGCACATAATTGTGTGTGTGTGTGTGTGTGTGTGTGTGTGTGTGTGTGTGTTGTGAGAACATTTAAGATCTAGTCTCTTGGCAACTTTTAAGTGTATAATGCAGTTTTGTTAACTGATCACAATGCTGTGCGTTAGATCCCCAGAACTTACTAATCTTCTAACTGCAAGTGTATACTGCTTGGCCAACATTTCTCCAATTCCTCTACCCTACAGCTGCTGGTAACCAGCAGCTACTCTCTGTTTTTATGAGTTTGGTCTTTTTAGATTCCACAAATAAGTGATATTGTACAGTATTTGTATTTCTATGTCTAACATATTTCACTTACCATAATACCCCCAAGGTCTATCCATGTTGTCCCAAATGGCAAGATTTCCTGCTTTTTCATGGCTGAGTAATATTCCATTTGATATATGTACCACATTTTCTTTATCCATTTATTGGTTTGATAGACACCTAACTTGTTTCTTGGCTCTTGTGAATAATGCTGTAATGAGCATGGGGATGCAGATATATTTTCTTAAATCTTGGATATATTCCAGAAGTAGAAAAGCTGGATCTTATGGTAGTTCTTTATTTAAGGAACCTCCATATTGTTTTCCTGAAAGCTGAAGCAATTTACATTCCCACCAATGGTGCACAAAGTTTCTCTTTTCTCCATATCCACACCATTACTTGTTATCCTATCTTTTTGAAGGTAGCCATTCTAACAGGTGTAAGGGGATATCACACTATGATTTTAATTTGCATTTTCCTGATGATTAATGATACTGAGCATCTTTTTAAAATAAATGTTTACTTATTTATTTTGAGAGAGAGCACACACATGCACACATGATGAGTGGGGAAGGAGCAGAGAGAGAGGGGGAGAATCCCAAGCAGGCTCTGCACTGTCAGCGCAGAGCCTGTTGTGGGGTTCAATCTCAAAAACCCTGAGATTAGTATTAAGAGTCAGACGCTTAATCAACTGAGCCAACCAGTAGCTCGAGCATCTTTTAATGTACCTGTTGGCCACCTGTATGTCTTCTTTGGAAAAATGTCTGTTTAGTTCCACTGCCCATTTTAAAATCAGATTTTTTTTTGTTACTGAGTTGTATGACTTCTTTATATATTTTGGATATTAATATAGTTCAAATATATTTTCTCCATTTCATAGGTTGCCTTTTCATTTTGTTGAGTATTTCTTTTGCTGTGCAGAAGATTTTTTATTTGATGTAATCCCACTTGTTGACTTTTTGCTTTTGTTGCTTGTGCTTTTGGTGTCATGTCTAAAAAATAGTTGCCAAGACCAATGTCAAGGAACTTTCCCCTTATGTTTTCTTCTAGGAGTTTCATGATTTAGTTGGTCTTTTCTATTGTATTTTTCATTTATTCTATTTTTTCTGGTCTCTAATTTATTTCCTCTATGATTTTTGTTATTTCCTTACTATTGCTAATTCTGGGCTGAGTTTGTTCTTCTTTTTCTAGTTCCTTGAGAAGTAAAGTTATTTGAGATATTTCTTTTTTCTTAATATATGCATTTATCACTATAAACTTCCTTCTAATTACTGTTTTTTTTTAGCTTCCCATAGATTTTGGTGTGTGGTGTTTCCATTTTCATTTGTCTGAAGGTATTTTTAAAAATTTTTTCTTTGACCTTTTGATCACTCATGTGTATGTTGTTCAGTTTCCAGATGTGTAAATTGCCTAGCTTTCCTCTTGTTGATTTCTAGTTTCATACCATTGTGGTCATAAAAGATATTTGGTGTGACTTGAGTCCTCTTAAATACGCTAAGACTTGTTTTGTGGCCTCTCATATCACCTATCCCGGAGAATATTCTGTGTGCACTTGAGAAGAATGTGTATTCTGCTGCTCTTAAATGGAATGTTCCTTATATGTCTGTTAAGTCTTTTTAATTGCAAGTATGTCTCAAATCCAATGTATCCTTGTTGATTTCCTGTCTAGATGATCTATCCATTGTTGAAAGTGGGGTATTGAAGTCCCTTAGTATTGTGTTATTGTTTATTTCTCCATTCAGATCTGCTGGTATTTAAATAATATGTTTAGGTGCTCTGATTTCAGGTGTATATATATTTACAATTTTTATATTTGCTTGATGAGTTGAACTTTTTATCATTGTATAATGACCTTCTTTGTCTCCCATGACAGTTTTTGTCTTAAAGTCTATTGTGTCTGATATAAGTATAGCCACCCCCTTGCATGGAATATCTTTTTCCATCCTTTCACTTTAAGCCTATGTGTGTCCCTAAAGCTGAAAATTAGTCTCTTGTAGATAGAGCATAGTTGGGTCTTGTTTTTCAGTCCATCCAGCCACTCTGTGCCTTTTGATTGGAGAATTCAATCCATTTACATTTAGGGTACTTTTTAATACATAGATATACTAATGTTATCTTATTAGTTTCTTTATGGCTGTTTAGTAGTTTCAGTGTTCCTTTTTTTCTCTCTTGATGTCTACCTTTGTGGATTGGTGAATTTCCCTGGTGGTATGCTCAGATTTTCTTCTCCTTATCTTTTGTGAATCTACCAAAAATTTTTGCTTTGTGGTTACCACTTAGCTTACATAAAACATCTTATAGATATAACAGTCTATTTTACACTGAAAGCAATTTAACTTCAATTACATGCACAGACTATACTCTTGTACTCCCTCCCTTTTACGTTTTTAATCTGACAATTTATCTCTATTTATATTCTGTATTCATAGCAAATGATAGTAGCTATAGTTATTTTTAATACTCTTTTCCTTTAACCTTTTATACTATAGTTAAGTGGTGAACATACCATCCTGTCACAGAAGAGAAGCTTATGAATCTATATATTTACCTTTGCATATTTTTATGTTTTCACATTACTAATTAGTGTTCTTTCATTTTGGCTTGAAGAACTCCTTTCATTATTTCTTATAAGGTGGGTCTCATGATGTACTCCCTTAGCTTTTGTTTGTCTAGGAAAGTTTTTATTTCTCCTTCATATCTGAAGGATAACTTTACTAAACCTCAATGTTAATGTCTACAAAATCAATAGATTTTCCCAAAACATTTTACTTCATTAATGTGTTATCTACCTATCAGAATTCATGCCCCAAACTACCCATTATAGACTTTTTTTCTACTCTTGTGGCCTTAAATGGGAATTCACTTTTGTCCTGTGAATTTATTTTATTTTTATTTGCATTTCTTTTTTTTAATATATGAAATTTATTGTCAAATTGGTTTCCATACAACACCCAGTGCTCATCCCAAAAGGTGCCCTCCTCAATACCCATCACCCACCCTCCCCTCCCTCCCACCCCCCATCAACCCTCAGTTTGTTCTCAGTTTTTAAGAGTCTCTTATGCTTTGGCTCTCTCTCCCACTCTAACCTCTTTTTTTTTCCTTCCCCTCCCCCATGGGTTTCTGTTAAGTTTCTCAGGATCCACATAAGAGTGAAAACATATAGTATCTGTCTTTCTCTGTATGGCTTATTTCACTTAGCATTTCTTTTAATTCCAAAGAAGTATGACAATGGCATCCTGCATGAAGTTAACTTATCTAAAAGAATACATATAAAGTAAGCAAAAAAGTTAAATGACAATGCACTTAATTCAAAGAAAACATCTATTTGATTTTATTTATAATATCTAGATGATTTTTCAACTGTAGCATTTATTTCATTTTGGTAATTATCATTTGAATTACTAATTTCTGACATTGAATTTATTTTGGTAAGCATATTTGAACTAAAAACTCTCACATATTATAAAGTTAATTTTGTGAACATGTGCTCCTATTTCCAAAAGTTACATGAGTAGGAGGATGTATCACAGTTTATTCCCAGTACTGCTCTTAATTGGGTCTGTGTGTCACTATTCCTAATGCATTGGAAGTTTCTTCATTCTACATGTCTCTCGTTCCAGCTTTAAATTGCTTTGGGAATTAGGGAACAATTACAACAACCCTTGCGTAACAAATATTTACTCTTCCACATCTGTGGAATCTGGCATTGTTTGTTGAACCTGACCTTAATTCAGAATGCTGACATAAATACTAAGAAGAAAGTTACTGGGTCTTTTAGGAGGTGGAAATAATGTATCGGTATACAGGTGAGTCTTGAATACAATGAAACTGTACATTTTCAATCTATAGTTAAGGCCATTATTAATATTAATTTGTAATGTTAATAATCTGATTCAATAGAATACCAATTTATTATCACCAAAATATAATTGTGAATCATTATTAGTCATATTTCATTATTATTTGTATAATGTTTTATAATCCTTAAAGCAATTTCCTTATGCTATCTCATTATTTCCTGACAATATCCTTGCAAGGAAAGTAAGGCAGTTATATTTATCATTATTTTATAAACAAGAAGACTGAGGCTATAGATTAGAAGCCTAGGACCTCAAACCACAGACTTTGATTTTAGTCCCAGGCACTTTTCCACCATGCTAAACCCATATCATATATATTCCAGTGAGTACTAGATGATCCTCTATACTTACAGTGCATAAACTGGTAATTATAAGATGGCGTAGGTGGCATATAAGATTTCAGCTTAGGGGCACCTGGGTGGCTGGCTCAGTGGGTTGGGCATCCGACTTTGGCTCAGGTCATGATCTCGCAGTTCGTGAGTTTGAGCCCCATGTCAGGCTCTGTGCTCACAGCTCAGAGCCTGGAGCCTGCTTTGTATTCTGTGTCTCCCTCTCTCTCTGTCCTTCCCTTACTTGTGCTCTGTCTCAAAATAATAAATAAATATTAAAATTTTTTTTTTTTTTAGTTTTTTTTTTCAACGTTTTTTATTTATTTTTGGGACAGAGAGAGACAGAGCATGAACGGGGGAGGGGCAGAGAGAGAGGGAGACACAGAATGGGAAACAGGCTCCAGGCTCTGAGCCATCAGCCCAGAGCCCGACGCGGGGCTCGAACTCACGGACCGCGAGATCGTGACCTGGCTGAAGTCGGACGCTTAACCGACTGCGCCACCCAGGCGCCCCAAAATTTTTTTAATATTTCTGCTTACTAGTGTTGTCTGAAAGATACTTACAAAAATTAAAGCCTGCTGCAAAATAAATATGACATATTAAATTTTTCTTGTCCAAAAATACTACACAGGAAATTGCTTGGGTTTAGAAAGTCAACCTTTACTTATTTAGTCAAACCCCCCATCTATTATGTGCAGCCACTGTGTTAGGCTTAGGTGTTAGAGGGATGAGCAAGACAGACGCACTCCTTCCCCTGTGTCTCTAGGTATCTCACAGTATAACAAGATCACCGGTTTAAAGTGCAGGGAACAGAAGTAGCAAGACAAGCCCGGCTCAAGATGGGTTTGAATTAGTGAGGGGATTCCTATTTAGGAGGGAAAGGTGGGAGCAGGTGGCTGGCAAAGCAGTTTAGGTAGCCTTGGATGCATTATCCGGAAGTTGTCTGGAATAGGCAGTCAACAGTGTTTCCAGGCTGGACCTTTGGCTCCTACCTGGAATGTCTCCATATATCTTAGTAAATCAGTGTCTTGCTGAGTTCTTTATGCATTAGTGACTGGGTTGATCAGAGTGCTCAATTTCTCTGCATTCTCTGACCAATTTCCAAGCTGGGGAGGATTTTGATTTATCATAAGAAATAGTGCAGAATCATTGTAGAATAATGGTCCCTTTCCTCTGGGCACTGTTGAATGAATATAGTCAATTTGTTTTTGTGACTCTGATATTTCTACAGTTCCTGCTGAGCATTCCCTTCTGTTGATAATTTCTATACAATTTTAATGATACCAGTTAGACATAGTAGTAATGTAAAGATAATGGACTTTGGATCTTTCCTCTGCCCATTATTCCAACTGTACCAATTTCAAGGCACATAGGATTCTGAAATAAGAGTTGGCTACACAAATAAAACGAAGATCTTTCCCTCTCTCCGTATCTCTCCTCTCTCCAACTGTTCTCTCTCTCTCTCTCTCTGCCCCCACCCATTTCCCTCCTTCCTTCCTTCCCTCTCCTTTAAAGGAAGTTCTGGACTTAAGCTAAAAATAACAAAAATTAACAATCTCTTAACTATTTTTTTCAACTCTAAAATTGAGGTGTTTATTTTTTTAATTTCTTAATGTTTATTTATTTTTGAAAGAGAGACAGAGCACAAGCTGAGGAGGGGCATAGAGAGAGGGAGACACAGAATCCAAAGCAGGCTACAGGCTCTGAGCTGTCCAGCACAAAGCCTGATGTGGGGCCTGAACCCACGAACCATGAGATCATGACCTGAGCCAAAGTCAGACACTTGACTGACTAAGCCACCCAGGAGTGCCTAAAATTGAGGTTTTTATATTCTCTTCTTTGCCTTTCTCTTCAAAGTTGAAATATTTCTATTGTGTATTTTTTTATGTTTATTAATTTTTTTAGAGAAACAGAGCATGAGCGGGGGAGGGGCAGAGAGAGGGAGACAGAGAATCCCAAGCAGGCTCAGCACTGGCATCACAGAGCCTGATGCAGGGCTTCAACTCACAAATTGGATTTCTGGCTCTAAGTAAAACCTTTTCTACAGTAATTTTCCCAAATACTACCCATGACAAATTAAGTGAGAGTGGGGGAAGAGTGACTCTGCTGAAATTCTCAAAACTATTAGCCCGTGTGAGGCCTAAACTTGTGATTTGACCAATGTCGAATCGGGTGGTAATTTTGGAAAGATCAATTTTCACATCTAGTCGGTAATTAGTGACAACCCCATTAATTTACATAGCTTAATTTCTTGTGTTACATTTCTGATAAAAAAATTTCATAAAATCATACTACGATGTCAATTTTGGAGAGTATTAATATCATAGGGTCTAAGCACTCAGCCCATGCTCTGTGCTTTGTAATAATGATGGACACCTTCATTACCAAAAGAAATGCCAAATTCTCTGCCTGACCCTCAAGACTCTCTATGTACCTACCATGCTTTCCTTTTCAGATGTGCTTGCCGCTACCCCTCCACCGAAACTTCCTTGTTCAAAAAGGATGTGCTCTATGTATTCCTAATTTTGGCTCAACTTCTCACTTTTGGGATACCCCATGTCCCCTCTTTTCTTTTCTTCCAAATCTGTCTAATTCTTCCCATACTTCCAGATCAGGCCCAAGTCTGAAACTTCTTCCTTCTGGGAAAATTGGTAATTTTCAAACTACATAATGTAATTATATTTATGATATGTTTTCATTTGTACTTTTCCTATATCCCTAACTGAATTGTGAGCTTTGTAATGGCAGGCACTTTACATTATTCTTTAGTTTATCCTTACTGTGCTTGGAACATGCCTAGGTTCAAGGTTGGCTATCAGTAATATTCTAAAACTATTGTAGTAGTCTGGCACAAGTTGAAACTACTTTTTTTAAAAAAATGTGTCTTTTAATAATATTTTTTCTTAAGAGTATATAACAACATGATATGAATTTGGACCTTTCTGTAAAACACAAACATATATTATTGTTATTTTTCAGATTCACATGGCAATCCATAATAAGACGAAAAAAATCAGATGGGTCAGAAAAATCTGCATACTCTGTCAATTCAGTGTAGATAAAAGCCTTGCTACTCAAATGCTTTCCAAGAGCTTTGCGTAAGTACCAGTTAAGAGAAATGGAAAATCTCAGGAGCTGCCATGAACTCTAAACCAGAATCTAAAGTTTTTCAAGATACCCAGACGATTCATATGCATATGAAAATCAGTGAAGCTATGAACTGGATTTTTTTTAAGTAACCTCTGTGTCCAAGTGGGGCTTGAACTCATGACCCTGAGATCAAGGGTCGCATGGTCTACCTACTGAACCAACCAGGCACCCCTATGAATTAGATTCAATCTGAGCTTTGAGCTCCACTTCATTATTTACTAACTGGTTAACTTGGACAAGTTACATCTTTTATATTTGGGAAAAAATGGGGCTAATATAAAGAATTATTATATTTTATAAATCAAAGGGATGGATATATACCCATATATACATAATTACATAAAATATTTAAACCGCATTACTGTTTTCTTAGGTTGACTTAAGATACACTGTGAAGCTACAGAATAAAATAAGGTAGAGACTGTGTAATGTCCTCCAAATATTTTAACATTCATGCAGAGCTGATCTGTGCAATGGTCTTGTCATAGGAACAGTCACACAAAATACTAAGAGGGGCCTAGAATATGAGAGTAATAACTAATATTTAAACAGACATTAAATTTCAGTTTATGCTATTCAATTGATTATTATTAAATGCCTATAAAATTAATTAAAATACAAATTAAACATACTAATATAAGGTATGTAGAATCAGACATAGAATGAGATGTATACCAAAAATATCAAAGTTGCTGTGAAATTTTGACCATGATGTAATTGCTGAAACAAATGTCTGGTCTATGTTGAGTAGTCTTTTACCATCTCTCTCTGTTGCTTGCTTTCTGGGGGTAGATGAAGTCAGGCTCATAGTTGGTAATTAGGAGTTTTAGAAACCTCAACCTGGGAGTCTGTCAACAGCAGGAAAAGTTACTTCTGTACAGTTGTCTGATCATAGGTAGAGTTTCACATATTAGCAAAGGGCATCAGCACTTAGTCATTTCCAATTTCATTTTTTTCTAGTCACTCAGATTGTTGAAGATGACTGGCTGTCAGGGCTCCATGCAAACACTCCTTAGAATACCATCTACAAAATGAATTGTTCAGGTAATTTGTAACATTTCTTAGCAGTGAATATATTTTATATTAAATCTTCCTGTGATATCCTGAAAGCAGATGACATGGATAAAATTAACCAGACATTTACATCAGAATTTCTTCTTCTGGGATTCTCCGGTTACCCAAAACTGGAGATCATGTACTTTGTTCTAATTCTAGTAATGTATCTAGTAATTCTAACTGGCAATGGTGTTCTGATCATAGCAAGTATCTTTGATTCTCGTCTTCACACCCCCATGTACTTCTTCCTGGGCAACCTGTCTTTCCTGGATATCTGCTATACATCCTCCTCTGTTCCCTCAACTTTGGTGAGCTTAATTTCAAAGAAAAGGAACATTTCCTTCTCTGGATGTGCAGTGCAGATGTTCTTTGGGTTTGCAATGGGGTCAACAGAGTGTTTCCTCCTTGGCATGATGGCTTTTGATCGCTATGTAGCCATCTGTAACCCTCTGAGATACCCCATCATCATGAGCAAGGTGGTGTATGTACTGATGGCTTCTGTGTCATGGCTCTCTGGTGGAGTCAACTCAATTGTGCAAACATCTCTTGCCATGCAGTTGCCTTTCTGTGGGAATAATGTTATCAACCATTTCACATGTGAAATATTAGCTGTCCTTAAGCTAGCTTGTGCTGATATATCCCTCAATATTATCACCATGGTGATATCAAATATGGCATTCCTGGTTCTTCCACTGATAGTCATTTTTTTCTCCTATATGTTCATCCTTTACACCATCTTGAGAATGAACTCAGCCACAGGGAGACGCAAAGCCTTTTCCACCTGTTCAGCACATCTGACTGTGGTGATCATATTTTATGGTACCATCTTCTTCATGTATGCCAAGCCCAAGTCTCAAGAGTTTCCTGGGGAAGACAAGTTGCAAACTTCAGACAAGCTCATTTCTCTGTTTTATGGGGTAGTGACCCCCATGCTAAATCCTATAATCTATAGCTTGAGGAATAAGGATGTAAAAATTGCTGTAAAATATCTGGTAAACCAAAAAGCTATTCAGTAAGTATATCCTACACAGAAAATGTAGGTCTTTTCATAACAGGCACAGAGATGGACTCATAGGTCAATTAGTTAAAAACCTTCTTTGGAGAAACTATGGTTAAGGAGAGATATTTTTATTCTTCCCCTTCCCTAGCTTTACTCAGCTAGAATTACTGAGAACTATAGTTTGCTTTAAACTCAGCTTCCAAAATGTCCTGGTCTAGATTCCACAAGCATGGTGAATTCCATTAGAATCTCATCTCTGGTGATATCTGGAATGAGTGTTTCTGGTGTCGTGTGTAGAAACACAGTGGAAAACATCACACGTAAGCTTTAGAAATAGGTAAGAGTACAAAATCTGCAATTTCACAAACTACCTAAATGACATTGGATAGACTATTCTTTGTAAGCCATACTTACCTTATCTTGGAATAAGGAAATACGTAAAGCCAGGTTTTAGTGTCATTTAAAGTTTCAATAACTGGAGAAAGCACCTGGCATAGCACTACTTCACAGTGTCTAGAATTTCAGAATTGAAGCTAAGACTCCAAATTGATGACTAAAAGTGACTACTGAGCACCTCTTTTACCATAAGCTAATAATTACAAGAGCCAAAATCTCCTCCTGGAAGTCACTCTGTTAATATCTTTGCCTTTCCCCCTAAAGCTATATAAAGCGAAGCTCAGGAGAGAGGAAGAAATAACTGAGGGAATTTTCTACCTTATGGGGAGTCCACAATGGGTTTTGGGTGACATTTCACAACAGTCACTGTGAAAGAATGGCAAAATTGTTTTTCCAATCCAAGTTTGGGGATGCTGCAAAAGAGCCCCTTAAGGTTTTGGGTGCCTACAAAGAAATAGAGTCTGGCTTCCTACTTGAAGAGGGGAGACCTGCAGAGTTCTCTAGGCTGCAGACTAGCAGAGGAGCTGGTCTAGAAAGGAGAGGAAGGTTAGTATTCTATGCCAAATAAAACAGAAATGTTTCAAATCTGCCTGAGGTGTTCTCCTGGGCTCAGAAAGAGTGGTAAAAACAATGATTAGGAAAATAAAATCCATTCTTTCATTTTCCAATGAGTTGAAACTCTTTATTAAGTCTATTATGTTCTTTTTTTTCTTTTTTCTTTTTTCTTTTTCTGTTGATTCCTTGTCTAGAAGGCCATTGCCGAGCACAGAGTATCTTTGAGCCACACCATCTGTCTTTTCTGTAATCTCTTAGCCCATGTGATAACTGGGCTTTGACTTTATTTCCTACTCAACATTCCTCTTTATTTTGTTTTGGAGCCACACTGTAACCCCATATCTCCTACTCAGAGGCTTCATTCTTTGCCATTCCACTTCCTTCGGTTGACCCAGGTTTCTACCTAAATGATCTGGTCACTAAATTCAGCTATTCTGCCACTGCCCTACCAGGAATGAAGGGTTGTTACTGTGGAAAATCTCCAGCTGCTGCTCTCTCTTCTGTGTTGGAACATCAGTGTTGCTTTTGGTTCTGTTCAGAAAGGCATGCTCCAGACCCTGTGGGTAATGCCTTTTGAATTTCTGGCACTTCTCCTCCTCTCCCCCACTAGTGGCCCTGCATTTGTACCTGATCCTTGTTTAATTCTCTTTCAGTTTCGATATGGGACAACAAGGGTTTAGGCATGCAGAAATGTTATTTGTATGATTTTAACCAACTCCTTAGCAGCTTAATTTTTAGTTTTTTTTTCTCACACAATATCAAGGTTGTTAGCATCTTATATGTAGGCTTATATCAAGTTGAACCTTTCATTTAATAAAATATTCCACAGGTACATAAAAATGGTACAAAAGGGCTTTTATGAAAACAAGAAGGATCATGTTAATCAATGATCAGAAAATTAATAGATTCAATAATACATTGCCCTCCTTGGAAAATCAGAAAATTTCCAAGAAATTGTTAGGTGTATTATTTTCTGATAATAAATATTTTTAAATTTAAAAAAAACTATGTAAAAATATTTTAAAAATATTGTCTATATAGCCATCTCCCAAAGATATCGTCTTCAAGATTTCTCCTAGTCATTAGGAGTCATACATTCACCATGTTTTTACTTTGATTTATCACTTTAATTTACTATGAACAGTTGAGGGTAAAGTTTGTTTTTGTTTTGTTTTGTTGTTTTGTTTTGATGTACAATACCTATGGTTTCACAGGTGAAGTTTAAAAGGCAGGTGATAAAAAACTTTTTCCAATTTCTAGCTCAATTACTGTCAGAAAGACCATATTACCCACCATTGTAAGAGTTTCCCCCAATATGTTTACAGCTCTGTTTACATGCATACTTACACATACATATTTATATCTTTATTTATCTATATATACACATTTACATGTATTTTTTTCTTTATGGCATACTTTTGGAATTTTTATTTTCAAATATTTAACAAAAGAGTGAGAGTAATTTAATAAAATTCTATGTACCAATCACACAACTTAAATTATTACCAACACATGGTCAACTTTCTTTCATCATTATCTATCTTCTTCCTCCAGATTATTTTGAAGCAAATCCTGGACATAATTACATTATTTTATCTAACTATACATTTATAAACATAGAAAATTTATGAATATAGAGATCATTATCTCCAAGGGATAATAAACTATCATATGAACAATGCCTTCTCCAGTTAACCAGTGGGACAGTGCCAGTGAGGACTGTGAGCCATGAGAAGGGCACATGAATCATGTAAAAAACATTATTTCTCAGGCCAGTGAATTGTTACCATGAGATAACACAGGCTGTGTATTAACTGATTTTCTAAATTTCAAAGGCGGCCAGATTTTAAAGTTAAACGTTTCAACACTTTCCCAGAGTTGGATATTTTGAAGAACACATGAAGCTTCAGAGTTTAACTCATGTATGACTAAAGCCTCCCTGTGAGGTATAGGATATGGTGCTGCAGGAGGAAGAAATTTCCGGCCAAAAAGAAGAGTTCTGAAACTTCAGTTGTACCTCCCTGGCTAATACTGAGCAAGTGTCTCTTAGAACATTTCAGTCAGTGTTGGTTTATACACACAGCACGCTGCCATTAACTGCTTATTGAGTTTGAGTATGTATTTTGTACTCCAAAAGTTGATTTCCTCAAGATACTGTAATACAGATAGTAGTAACCTTCAAATATACTTGAGAGTATTCCAAAGAGCTTCCCATAGGCTCCATTTATATCAACAATCATTTTATTTTCTTCCCACTTTTTTTTTTCAGTTTCAGGTGAAGTTTGGCATCTTTATTTTTTTTATTTTATTTTTTATTTTTAAAAATTTATATCCAAATTAATTAGCATATAGTGCAACAATGATTTCAGGAGTAGATTCCTTAGTGCCCCTTAGCCATCCCCCCTTCCACAACCCCTCCAGTAACCCTCAGTTTGTTCTCCATATTTATGAGTCTCTTCTGTTTTATCACCCTCCCTGTTTTTATATTATTTTTGAATCCCTTCCTTTCTGTTCATCTATTTTTTCTCTTAAAGTCCTCATATGAGTGAAGTAATATGATTTTTGTCTTTCGCTGACTGACTAATTTCACTTAGCATAATACCTTCCAGTTCCATCCATGTAGTTGCAAATAGCAAGATTTCATTCTTTTTGATTGCCGAGTAATACTCTATTGTGTATATGTATGTGTACATATATATGTGTGTGTGTGTGTGTGTATATATATATATATATATATATATATATATACACACACCACATCTTCTTTATCCATTCATCCATCGATGGACACTTGGGCTCTTTTCATACTTTGGCCATTTTTAGTTTTTTGAGGAACCTCCATACTCTTTTCCAGAGTGGCTGCACCAGCTTGCACTCCCACCAACAATGCAAAAGAGATCCTCTTTCTCTGCATCCTCGCCAACATTTGTTGTTGCCTGAGTTGTTAATATTAGCCATTCTGACAGGTGTAAGGTGGTATCTCACTGTGGTTTTGTTTTGTATTTCCCTGATGATGAGTTATGTGGAGCATTTTTTCATGTGTCGGTTGGTCATCTGGATGTCTTCTTTGGAGAAGTGTCTATTCATGTCTTTTGCCCATTTCTTCACTGGATTATTTGTTTTTTGGGTGTTGAGTTTGATAAGTTCTTTATAGATCTTGGATACTAACCCTTTATCTGATATGTCATTTGCAAATATCTTCTCCCATTCTGTCGGTTGCCTTTTACTTTTGCTGATTGTTTCCTTCGCTGTGCAGAAGCTTTTTATTTTGATGAGGTTCCAGTAGTTCATTTTTGCTTTTGTTTCCCTTGCCTCCAGAGACGTGTTGAGTAAGAAGTTGCTGCGGCCAAGATCAAAGAGGTTTTTGCCTGCTTTCTCCTCCAGGATTTTTATGGCTTCCTGTCTTACATTTAGGTCTTTCATCCATTTTGAGTTTATGTTTGTGTATGATGTGAGAAAGTGGTCCAGGTTCATTCTTCTGCAAGTCGCTGTCCAGTTTTCCCAGCACCACTTGCTGAAGAGACTGTCTTTATTCCATTGTATATTCTTTCCTGCTTTGTCAAAGATTAGTTGGCCATACGTTTGTGGGTCCATTTCTGGGTTCTCTATTCTGTTCCATTGATCTGAGTGTCTGTTTTTGTGCCAGTACCATACTGTCTTGATGGTTAAAGCTTTGTAGTATAGCTTGAAGTCTGGGGTTGTGATACCTCCTGCTTTGGTTTTCTTTTTCAAGATTGCTTTGGCTATTCGGGGTCTTTTCTGGTTCCATACAAATTTTAGGATTATTTGTTCTATCTCTGTGAAGAATGCTGGTGTTATTTTGATAGCGATTTCATTGAATATGTAGACTGCTTTGGGTGGTATCGACATTTTAACAATATTTGTTATTCCTATCCAGGAGCATGGAATCTTTTTCCATTTTTTTTTGTGTCTTTTTCAACTTCGTTCATAAGCTTTCTATAGTTTTCAGCGTATAGATTTTTCACCTCTTTGGTTAGGTGAAACCATTTATTCCTAGGTATTTTATGGTTTTTTGTGCAACTGTAAATGGGATCGATTCCTTGATTTCTCTTTCTGTCGCTTAATTGTTGGTGTATAGGAATGCAACCAATTTCTGTGTGTTGATTTTATATCCTGCAACTTTGCTGAATTCATGAATCAATTATAGAAGTTTTTTGGTGGAATCTTTTGGGTTTTCCATATAGAGTATCATGTCATCTGTGAAGAGCGAAAGTTTGACCTCCTCCTGGCCGATTTGGATACCTTTTTTTTTTATTTGTGTTGTCTGATTGCAGAGGCTATGACTTCCCCAAACCAGCAGAAGACAGGAAATAACAAAAATTATAGCAGAAGTTAATGCTATTGAAACAACAACAACAAAAAAAAACACAGTAGAACAGATCAATGAGACCAGAAGCTGGTTCTTTGAAAGAATTAACAAAATTGATAAGCCACTAGCCAGTTGGATCAAAAAGAAAGAGTAAAGGACCCAAATAAATAAAATCAAGAATGAAAGACGAGATATCACAACCAACACAGCAGAGATAAAAACAATAATAAGAGAATATTATGAGCAATTATATGCCAATAAAATGGGCAATCTGGAAGAAATGGACAAATTCCTAGAAACATATACTCTACCAAAACTGAAACAGGAAGAAATAGAAAATTTGAACAGACCCATAACCAGTAAGGAAATTGAATTAGTAATCAAAAAGCTGCCAAAAAACAAGAGTCCAGGGCCAGATGGCTTTCCAGGGGAATTCTACCAAACATTTAAGAAGGAGTTAACACCTATTCTTTTGAAACTGTTCCAAAAAATAGAAATGGAAGGAAAACTTCCAGACTCTTTCTATGAAGCCAGCATTCCCTTGATTCCAAAACCAGACAGAGACCCCACTAAAAAGGAAAACTATAGACCAATTTCCCTGATGAACATGGATGCAAAAATCCTCAACAAGATATTAGCCAACTGGCTCCAACAATACATTAAAAAAATTATTCACCACGACCAAGTGGGATTTATACCTGGGATGCAGGGCTGGTTCAATATCCACAATACAATTAATGTGATTCATCACATCAATAAAAGAAAGGACAAGAACCATATGATCCTCTCGATAGATGCAGAGAAAGCATTTGACAAAATACAGCATCTCTCTTGACAAAAACCCTCAAGAAAGTAGGGATAGAGGGAGCATACCTTGAGATCATAAAAGCCATATATGAACGACCCAATGCTAATATCATCCTCAATGGGGAAAAAGTGAGAGCTTTCCTCCTAAGGTCAGGAACAAGACAGGAATGTCCACTCTTGCCACTGTTATTCAACATAGTATTAGAAGTCTTAGCCTCTGCAATTAGTCAACACAAAGAAATAAAAGGCATCTTTCCACTTTTTAATTTTTACCTAGGTTCACCTCCTTGGGGTAGGACTCTTAGGTTCAACGAGAGGACCAACCTATAAAGCTAGCAGCAATTTATTTATTTATTTATTTATTTATTTATTTATTTATTTATTTATTTATTTTTATGAAATTTATTGACAAATTGGTTTCCATACAACACCCAGTGCTCATCCCAAAAGGTGCCCTCCTCAATACCCATCACCCACCCTCCCCTCCCTCCCACCCCCCATCAACCCTCAGTTTGTTCTCAGTTTTTAACAGTCTCTTATGCTTTGGCTCTCTCCCACTCTAACCTCTTTTTTTTTCTTTTTCCTTCCCCTCCCCCATGGGTTCCTGTTAAGTTTCTCAGGATCCACATAAGAGTGAAACCATATGGTATCTGTCTTTCTCTGTATGGCTTATTTCACTTAGCATTACACTCTCCAGTTCCATCCACGTTGCTACAAAGGGCCATATTTCATTTTTTCTCATTGCCACATAGTATTCCATTGTGTATATAAACCACAATTTCTTTATCCATTCATCAGTGGATGGACATTTAGGCTCTTTCCATAATTTGGCTATTGTTGAGAGTGCTGCTATGAACATTGGGGTACAAGTGCCCCTATGCATCAGTACTCCTGTATCCCTTGGATAAATTCCTAGCAGTGCTATTGCTGGGTCATAGGGTAGGTCTATTTTTAATTTTCTGAGGAACCTCCACACTGTTTTCCAGAGCGGCTGCACCAATTTGCTAGCAGCAATTTAAATATGGCCAATGATTCACCTTTTTTCTAGTCTTTTACTAGAGTAGGGTTGTATTAGTATAACGTATAAGTTTGCCTCAATGACAAGGTAAGAGAAAGACAGAAACCATTAATAAAGAATATCCAATGGGAGAAAGAGAGACTCTTCAACAAATGGTGCTGGGAAAGCTGGACAGCAACATGCAAAAGAATGAAACTGGACCACTTTCTTACACCATACAGAAAAATAAATTAAAAATGGATTAAAGACCTAAATGTGCAATCTGAAACCGTAAACATCTTAGAGGAGAACACAGGCAGTAACCTCTTTGAAATCAGCCATAACGACTTCTTTCTAGATATGTATCCTGAGGTAAGGAAAACAAAAGAAAAAAATAAACTGAGATATTGAGATTTCATCAAAATCAAAAGCTTCTGCACAGCAAAGGAGGCAATCAACAAAACTAAAAGTCAACATATAGAATGGGAGAAGATACTTGCAAATGACGTATCTGATAAAGGGTTAGTTATATAAAGAACGAATACAACTCCCCCCCCCCCAAATAATCCAATTAAAAAATGAGCAGAAGACTGGGGCACCTGGGTGGCTAAGTTTGCTAAATGGCTGACTTCGGCTCAGGTCATGATCTCACAGTCCATGAGTTCAAGCCCTGTGTCAGGCTCTGTGCTGACAGCTCACAGCCTGGAGCCTGCTTCAGATTCTGTTTCCCTTCTCCCTTCTTCTTTTCCAAAGAAGACCTACAGATGGCCTAAAGGCACATGAAAGTATGTTAAACATCACTGATCATCAGGGAAATACAAAGCAAAACTACAATGAGATATCACCTCACACCTCTCAGAATGGCTAAAAACAACAACACAAGACGAGGTGTTGGTTAGGATGTGGAGAAAGGGCAACCCTCTTTCACTGTTGGTGAAAATGCAAATTGGTGCAGCCACTGTGGAAAACAGTGTGGAGTTTGCTCAAAAATTTAAAAATAGAGCTACCCTATGATCCAACTATTGCACTACTAGTATTTACCCATTAATCCCTTAAAAAAAAAAAAAGGTAAAAGAGGGAATGATCTAGATTATCTTTCTTTTAGGAATGTAGGCAGTAATATTTAGATGTATTATCACATGTCATGTTCAGCAATTGATCCTTTCCTCAGAACCGAAAATACGATCCTTGTCACAGCAATCAATACAGGATCAAAGAAAAAGAAAATTTTTTAGAAATATAGAAGTTTCTATGAGTGCCTGAATCATTCCCACCATTTTTTCCATATCTTCCCCTCAGATGTCTCAGCAATATAGTCAGTGGTGACCTTCTTTTAATACCACATATGTTTAAGTGTTAGCACACATTTATTCAGTCCTGAAAACCATCCTTTTAGTCTCTTATCTCCCTCCAGTATCATAAGCAGGGATTTCAATGGTCTATTCCAATTTTCATTAGTCCACATTTTGTAGATGAGAATGTATATTATGTTTAATGCTTTGTAACTCATTGAATTTCATTTTAGATAACCAAAATTCAAATTAAAATAATACTCTTGCTCTAGGCTTTAAATAGTGGCAGGAGTTTTTGCTTCATTTACCAGGTTATGCAAATCCAAAACCAGAATAAGTGTCTCTCTCCATCAAGACTTGTTATTTGCCCAGAAGCAAGGGTAATGGACCAATGTAATCCACTTGCCAACTATGCCTCCCCCTGGATCCTTTTAGTAGGTAGCCCATAACTGATTTTTGTCCCAAACTTCTCTGCTTTCAAGCATAACAATTGTTAGGTACATTTCCAGATCCTAAGGGAAATAGTAAGATACATATTTTTTGCACACATTGTCACATTTTTTTTGCTTAATTGCCTTTATGTACTCTCACCTCATGTCCCGAAGGGGCCACTTCCAAAAAGAGAATCAAGATTCCCATCTGTTGTATCCAGTCCTTTTATGAATTCATATGGAAAAGTTTATGATAGACAGAGGTATTCCCCACTTTGGTTATAGCTGTTCAATTCATAAAGTACCCTGTAACATATCACCCCATATAGAAGTCCTTTGTGTTCCAGTCATATAAGGTCTATATTTTCAGAACCTACTGCTAGTCCACTAGCTACTGTCTGATAATTGGTAAAAATTCATACCCATTATTGTTATTGTCTAATTCCTCTAATGAATGAGTAAGAATGTTTGAAATTATTCCTTATTATATAGTAACAGTGACTTTGTGATTTTGGAATATTATGTCATCACTTTTACTTCAGTTTACTTGTTCATAGAGGGGGAGATCTTACTAAATGATTTTTACAAAGCTGTTCAGCTCTAAACTATGATCTTATAAAGGCAATCTGGACATATTTCCATTTGGATTTTAATGTACACATAGTATGGTTTGTGGTGTGAGTGGGTAGCGTATGTGTTTGTGTCTGTGCATGCATAAATACTGCTCTTTCTTTCATAAGCAAATTTTACTTCTCAGAATGCAAATATTTTATTTAAAACATTTTTCAACTTTATTAAAGTATGACTGACAAGTACAAATTGTATATAATTAGGTTGCATGATATAGTTTATATGTTATATAACATGATGATTTAATATATGTTATACATTGTGAAATGATTACCACAGTCAAGTTAATTTACACATCCATCACTTCACAAAGCTCTGTATGTGTGTGCGTGTGTGTGTGTGTGTGTGTGTGTGTGTGTGTGTGGTGAGAACACTTAAGATCTACTCCTTTAGCAAATTTCAAGTATATGATAGAGTATTATTAACTATAATTGCCATACTGTGCTTTAGATCCCCAGAACTTATTCATCTTATAACTGAAAGTATGTACCCTGTGACCAATCTTTCCTTTTCTCCCACTACCCAAACCCTGGCAACCATCATTCTACTCCTGGTCCTATCAGCTTTTTTTTTTTTAAATATTTCACATGTAAGTGAAATAATACAGTATTTGTCTTTCTGTGTCTTAGTTCACTTAACATAATATACTCCACGTCCATCTATATTATTACAAATGGCCACATTTCTTTTTTATGGCTACATAATATTCCAGTATATATATATATCTGTGTGTGTGTGTGTGTAAATCACATTTTTTTCATCCATTCATCTATCAACAGACACTTAGACTATATTTCCGTATCTTTCCCATTGTGAATAATGCTGCAATAAACACAGGGGTGCAGATATCTCTTTGAGATACTGATTTCATTTCTTTTGGATGTATACCCATAAGTGGGGTTGCCGAATCATAAGGCATTTTCAATTTTTTTGAGGAACATGCATATTGTTTGCTATAATGGCTATACCAGTTTACATTCCTACCAACAGTGTTCAAGACTTCCCTTTACTCCATACCCTCACCAACACTTGTTATCACTTGGGGTTTTTTTTTTTGTTTGTTTTTTGTTTGTGTTTTTTTTTTTTTTTTTTTTGTAATAGTCATCCTAACATATATGAGGAGCTATCTCATTGTGGTTTTGATTTGTATTTCCTGATGATTAGTTATGTTGAGCACCTTTTCCTGTACCTGTTGGCCATTTTAATATCTTCCTTGGAACAATGTCTATTCAGTTCCTTTGTCTATTGTTTTTGTTTTTTGCTAGAGTTTTATGAATTTCTTCTTATGTGTTTTGAATATTAACCCCTTATCAGATACATGGTTTGCAAATATTTTTTTCTTTCCTAGGTTGCCTTTTCACTTTGTTGATGGATTCCTTTGTTATGCAGAAGTTTTTTAGTTTTATGTAGACCCTTTTATTTTATTTTATTTTATTTTATTTTACTTTGCTTTTGTTGCTTGTGCTTTTGGTGTTATATACAAAAAAAATCATTGCAAAGATCAATGTCAAGAAGCTTTTCCCCTAAGTTTTCTTTTAGAAGTTTTATGGTTTCAGGTATTATATATAGGTCTTTAATCCATTTCAAGATAACTTTTGTGTATGGTGTATATGGGTCAATTTCATTTTTTACATGTGGTTATCCGGTTTACCCATCACCATTTTTTAAAGAGACTATCCTTTCCCCATTGAGTATTCTTGTTACTGTTGTCAAAGATTAGTTGACTATATATATCTGTGTTTATTTCTGAACTACTTATTCTTGTTCCATTGTCTGTGTGTCTATTTTTATGCTAGTACAATACTGTTTTGATTACTAAAGCTTTATAATCTTGTTTGCAATAAGGGAGTGTGGCGTCTTTAGCTTTGTTTTTCTTTTTCCAAATTACTTTGGCTATTTGGGGTCCTTTGTGGTTCCTAAAAATTTTGGATTGTTTTTTCTATTGTTGTTAAAAAAATATGAATTTTTATAGACATTGCATTGATACTGTAGATTGCTTTGGGTAGTGTGGACATTTTAACAATATTATTTCTTCTAATCTGTGAACACAGAATATCTTTTCATTTATTTGTGTCTTTTTCAAATTTTTCACCAATATCTTATAGTTTCCAGTGTACAGATCTTTTGTTTTCTTGGTTACATTCATTCCCAAATATTTTATTGTTTTTAATGCTATTGTAAATGAGATCATTTTCTCAATTTCTTAATTTCTCTTTTTGATAGTTCAAGTGTAGAAATGTAACAGAATTTTGTATGTTGATTTGGTATCCTAAGACTTTCCCAAATTAGTTTATTAGTTCTAACAGTTTTTAAAATTTTTTTTTAATGTTTACTTATTTTTGAGACAGAGAGAGACAGAGTATGAATGGGGGAGGGTCAGAGAGAGGGAGACACAGAATCTGAAACAGGCTCCAGGCTCTGAGCTGTCAGCACAGAGCCCGACGTGGGGCTTGAACTCACGGACTGGGAGATCATAACCTGAGCCGAAGTCGGCCGCTCAACCAGCTGAGCCACCCAGGCGCCCCGGTGCTAACAGTGTTTTTTTGGGTGATGTTTAAGGTTTTCTATATATAAGATAATGTCTTGTGCAAACAGGAAAAATTTAACTTGTTCCTTTCCAATGGATACCTTTTATTTCTTTTTCTTGCCTAATTGCTTTGGAAAGGATTTCAAATACTATGTTGAATACAGGGAGCAAGAGTAGGCACTCTTGTCTTATTCCTAATCTTAAATGAAAAACTTTTAGCTTTCTAATGTTAAGTATAATGTTAACTGTGGGCATGTCATATATAGCCTTTATTATGTTGAGGTACATTCTTTTTATACCAAATTTGTTGAGTTTTTATCATGAAAGGGTATTGAATTTTGTCAATGCTCTTTCTGCATCTATTGAGTTGATCATATGGTTTTTAATATTCATTCTGTTAATGTGGTGTTTCACATTTATTGATCTGCACATATTGAACCATCTGTGTATCCCAGGGATAAATCTCACTTGATCATTGTGTATGATCCTTTTAATGTGATTTTGAATTTGGTTTGCTTATATTGTGTTGAGGTTTTGCATCATTATTCATCAGGGATATTTGTTTAGAGTTTTCTTTCTTGTAGTGTCCTTGTATGGTATTGGTATCAGGGTAATGCTGTCCTCTTGAAATGAGTTTAGAAGTGTTTGTTCTTCTTCAATTTTTGGAAAGAGTTTGAGATGGACTGGAATTAATTCTTTTTTAAATGTTTGGTAGAAGTCACCACTGAATCCATCTGGTCCTGGACTCTTTTTTGTTGGGAGGTTTTTGGTTCTTGCTTTACTCTCCTCATTATTGGTCTATTCACATTAATTTACTATAGTTGAATACAGAAACTTTACCCTTTGGGGAACCTGGGTGGCTCATCGGTTTAGGTGTCCAACTTCAGCTCAGGTCATGATCTCACAGTTCGTGAATTCAAGCTCCGTGCCAGGCTCTGTGCTAATAGCTTGGATCCTGCAGTCTGGAGCCTGCTTCAGATTTTGTGTCTCCCTCTCTCTCTGCTCCCTCCCCCTTCCTCAAACTCTGTCTGTCTGTTTCTGTCTCTCTTTCTCTCTCAAAAATAAAGAACATTAAAAAATTTTTGAGAAAAGGAAATTTTACCCTTTACTCTCCTTCCTCTTATGTAGTTGATATTAGGTTTTACTTCTTTCTGTATTATGTTTCAACATTTATTTATTTTTGGGACAGAGAGAGACAGAGCATGAACGGGGGAGGGGCAGAGAGAGAGGGAGACACAGAATCGGAAACAGGCTTCAGGCTCTGAGCCATCAGCCCAGAGCCCGATGCGGGGCTCGAACTCACGGACCGCGAGATCGTGACCTGGCTGAAGTCCGACGCTTAACCGACTGCGCCACCCAGGCGCCCCTGTATTATGTTTCTATTAACACATTTCTGTGGTATTAGTTATTCTTTTAAAAAATTTTTTTTATGTTTATTCAGTTTTGAGAGGCAGAGAGAGATAGAGCGTGAGGAGGGGAGGGGCAGAGAGAGAGGGAGACACAGAATCTGAAATGGGCTCCAAGCTCTGAGCTGTCAGCAAAGCACAGAGCCTGGTGCGGAGCTCAAACCCACAAACCATGAGATAGTGACCTGCTAAGCCACCCAGGCACCCCTGTGGTATTATTCTTACTACTTTTGTCTTTTAATTTATGTACTAAAAGTGATTTACATGCCATCATCATAGTATATAACAGTCTGTTTGTATTTATATTTATCTTTAACAGTGAACTTTATATTTCATACATTCTCATGTCCCTGCATAGGTGGGCCTGCCTCCAGGACCTTGGTCAATATTTCTGGTGCTGAGACAAGGGTATGCTTCAGGGTTTTCAGGTGGTGGACCTATTATCAGGTACACAGATGCCTGTAGCTCTCTCCAGGTCTCTGGGGGGTAGAGAGGCTCCTAACAGTTCCCTGGGCTGGCCCCTGGGTGGCCTGGGTGGTCAGGACCACTCTCAAACTATGGTGTGAGGAGCTGGAGCTGGTTTAGGGTACCTTTTCAAGATCTGCAGTCAGACTGAGGTCAAGTGCCTACCTCCAGAGACATAGACACATGTGTCTCTTGGTAGGTCCCTTGGTGAGGAGGACTGCTCTCTGTTTGTGGTTCTGAAGTGCTGGAGCCGGTAACTGGGGCTGCTACATGATCTATAGTCAGACTGAGGTTGGCAGGTCTACCTCCAGAGGCTCAGACAGGTGTGTCTCTAGGTGGATCCCTGGGCAGGCAGGGTGTTCCCAGCCTGAAACTGCAGGGGACCGGAAGAGAATTACAGAGCCTGTTCAGGATCTGTAGTCAGACATAGGTTTGAGGGCCTGCCTTGGATGTGTCACCTGTCTGGTCTCTAAAAAGATAAGACTCTTGTTTAGGAGTAGCTGGAGCCTGGTCATGGACCAATTCAGGGTCCACAGTTAGGGTTGAGGTCAGTGAGCCTGTTACCTGGGGCATGGGGTGGTATGATTCCTGGCAGGTCCCTTGGTAGATGGTGTTGGTGGCAGGATCAGGGCCAAACAGGGCTGTAGCCAAGTTTACAATGTGACAGGGCTGTTTCCAAGTTAGTAGCTGGGTCCACAGTCCATGGTCAGTGAGTTTTTTACTTGGGCATGGGCCTGCCTTCTCAAATGTACCTTCAGAATCTAAATATTTTACAGTTATATGTAACATCTACTAGGAAATTAGAATCTAAGTGTTAACTTCTATGGTACAGCTCAATCTACCTTCTGAAACACTTTGATTCAGTAATGTGCTATCTACTTATCTGAAGTCACACTCCACACTATCCATTCCAAACTTTTTAAAATCTTTTCTTGGTCTTAAACACACGAATTCACTTTCGTCTTGTAAACTTATTTATTTTATGGCTTATCTGTATTTTTTTTCATCCCCCCAAAATGGCATTTAACTTACAGCAAATATCTGTTTCATGTCATTCATAATATTTAGATCATTTTTCAATTCTAGCATTTCGTTTTTGGTAATTATCACTTGAATTGAGATCTTACTTTGAATTAATTAACTTTGCTATTATAAACAAAAAAGCTCTCATATTTCATAAAGTTTGTTTTGTGAACATTGGCCCCTGTTTTCAAGAGTTACATTGGTAGGAGAATGTCATTTCATTTTTGAGCTGTAGTCCAGCACCACTGTTAATTAGGTGTGTGGGTCACTGTCCCTAATGCACCAGAAGTTTCTACATTTCATGGATCTCTCATTCTTATTTTAAATTGCTTTGGGAATTGGGGAACAATTATAACAACTGTTGCATAACAAATATTTACTCTTCCACCTCTTTGGAATCTGGCATTGTTTGCTGAACCTGATGTTAGTTCAGAATACTGACATAAATACTAAGAAGAAAGTAACTGGGTCTTCTAGAAGGTGGAAATAATTTATTAGTATACAGGTGAGTCTTGAATACCATGCAACTGTACCTTTTCCATCTATAGTTAAAGCTATTATTAAATACAGATTTAAAATGTGAACAGCATGAGGCCATACAGCTACTAATTTATTATTAGGAAATAGCTATGATTTATTATTATTGTTATTATTTGTAATACCTGTTAATCCATAAAAAAGTTTCCATATGCCACCTAAATTTTTCTGAAAACACACCTGTGAGAAAAGTAAGGCAGTTATTTTTATCACTATTTCACAAATGAGAAAACTGAGACTATATTTTAGAAGAACCTCAAACCTAGAGCTTTTGCTTCTAAGTCCCAAGCACTTGTGCACTAGGATAACCCTATGCTACATTCATTCCAGTACTTTCATTACATAAATTGGTAAATTTTTGTATAAGATGACATCTCTTTAGTACTGACTAAAGATACTTTTTTTTGAAACTTAGAGCCTGATGCAAATGAACAATTTGGGCATATTAAAATTTCCTTGAGTATGAATCCACAAATGCTATAGAGAGAAATTTCTTAAAAGCCAAAAAAAAGTAAACCTTTACCTATTCAGTCAAAATGCATTCATAATGTGTAACCACTTTGTTAAGCCACAGGTGTACAGTGGTGACTTCCTTCCTTGTGTCTCTTGTTATCTTAAAATGTATAAAGTAACAAATTTAGATTTCTGGGAGAAGAATAAAGGCATCAAGACAGATCTGGCTCAAGGTGGATGTGAATTGGTGAGGGAATTTATGTCTAGGAGGGGAAGGCTTAAAGCAGGTGGCAAAAGTACTTTAAGTGGCCTAAGATATATTGTCACTCCATCTGTGTTTTTGTTTTGTTTTGGTTTTTGGTTATTTTTGTTTTGTTTTGCTTTGTTTTGTTTTGTTTTGTTTTGTTTTGTTTTGGAAAGAGAGGCCAGTAGGCTCTCCCAGCCCCGGACCTCAAAGGGGCTGGATCTGAAACATCATCATATTTCCCGGTAAGTCAATGTATTGCCATCTTCTTTCTGCATTCATGCCTGGGCTGATGAGATTGTTCATGTTCCTTATCTAAAAGCACTCCTTGATCATTTTCCAGGCTCCACTTTGGAAGAACTTTGATTTATCCTAAGAAGTAGTTTACAGTGGGTGTAGATTCATTTCGGAGAAAATAGAGTATTCTGGGCATATGATTCTGTCTCATAGCCCTGAACCTTCCTCCATGATAAGAAGTACTAAGTCCTCAAGACTAAACCATTTTCCTTGTACATTGTTAACCAAGTACAGTCAAGTTTTGCTTCTATGACCTCAGTATATCCACAGATACTGGCCATTTTGGGTTGTTGACACATATTTTCTATACAGATTTTAATGCTACTTGTTGGACACAGAAGTCCTGGAAAGAAAACAGGCTTTGGATTTTGTTTTTTCCCATTATTAGTCATGTGACATCAATCAAGTGAACTAATTTCAAACACAGAATCTAGCACATAAGATCCTGCAATATAAGTTGTTGGAATAAATGAAGGGGTTTTTTTTTATTTAAACAAATTTAAGGTGTTTTTTCCCTTTAGACACTTCTTGCCTTTAGCTGAATAAATACACTTAGATATTGCTTTGAGTTTCAATTTTCTCATCTCTAATTTGGAGATTTAATATGCTCTCATTTGCACCTCTGATTCAAGTTGAAATTTTCTATTCTGTATTCTTTAGATGATTTTTTTCTGAAGTGAGAATGCATCTTTTGTTTGGCTTCTGACTCTAAGACATTATACTCTATAGATAAATTGCACCTATCATCACACAACAGTGTGAGAGTAGGGTAGTGAGCTTATGCTGACCTTCTCGAAACTCTTAGTCCACACGAGCCCTAAGTTTGCAATTTTGGCTAACCTGAAAACTGGTGACAATTATGAAAAGATAATTGTGTGAGTGTGTGCACCAGTCAGTAATTAACAATAACCTAATTAATCTAAACATTGTAATTGCTTGTATCACTTGCAAAAAAAACCTGATAAAATCAAACCATATGATGTCAAGTTTGTAGGGTAGCCAATATCATCAAGTCTAAACACTCACATTGTGCTTGATGCTTCTGATGATCGGTTCCTTCCCTATAAAAAGAAGTGTCAATTTCTCTGCCTCTTTCTGGACCTTTCTATATGCCTGCTTCATTTACCCTTTCAAATATGTTTCCCATTATTCCTCCACAGAAGCTCCATGTTTGAAAAGGAGGTACTGCCAATATGCTTACTGCTAAATATTGCTCAACCTGTTCTCCCTTCTGGGATATCCCTTCCCCCTCTTGTCTTCCACACCTGCCTCAACTTTTCTATGTTTATAGATCCAGCCTGTCTGAAATTCTTCCAGCACTCTCCCTTGGCTTTTTATTTCTTATTAACCTACTCTTTCTGTGACACTTACAACATTCACTCTGGTCACACAATGTGTTTACAGTCTGTATCTAATTGTTCTGTATGTAACAGTTTTACTGTTTCTCTCACTGAATTGTGAATTCTTTGATTACAGACATGTTATATTTTTTCCCAGCCTTACTCAGCTTGGAGCAGGAATGAGCTCAAGTTGGGCTATCAGTAATATCCTATACATATTACAGTGGTCTAGCAAAAACTTATATTTCTTCTATAAAATTTGTCTTTCAATAGTGTTATTTTCTGAATTGTACTGAACAGTGAGATATGGCCCTGGGGTTTGTTCACTGGAAAACACAAGAGGAATATGCTTTCGGTCATTTTCTAGGTTGTGAAGCTAGTCCATATAATAAAACAAAAGAAAATCTATTTGGATCAGAAACATCTGGAGAGTCTGCCAACTCACTATAGGTAAACTAAAGCCTTGCTACTCAAAATGTGGCCCCATGCCAGGTGCTTCAATACACTTGCAGCCTATTAAAAATGCAGAATCACAGGCTCTACTCCAGACCTACTAAAAGAGAATCTTCATTTTAACAAGATCCTCAAGTAATTTATATGTCTATGAAAAATTTGAAAGACTGAAGTAGTTGATTCTTCATTATTCCCCCAAGGCCAAAATTTATGGATACTAGTTGGTGGGAAAACAGTGTGTAGTAACTTGGGGTGTTATCGCCCCAACAGCTGCAGTGCATTGGCAAAGATCCGAGCTTCAAGTTCTACTGTTTACTTACGGGCTGGATAACTTTGGCCACATTCTGTTTTTAACATTTGAAAAAAAATAGGAATAATGAGAAGATTAATTATTTTTTATAAAGTATAAAGTGCTACACATGTATACACAAATATAAGCATTATTACTGTTTTCTCAGGTTCACTTAAATAAATAAATTATGAAGAATAAGTCTGAAGCCAGAGAATAAAACAAATGAAGAGAAATTATTCTTCAAAGATTCTCCATCAGATTCGTGCACAGCTGATCTCTACACTGGTCTTATAGGAAAAAATAAAATAGTAAGAGTGAGCTGTGACTGTGAGTTCAACCAACTGCCTTTGAGCAGATGTTAAATTGCTGTGTACGTGATTCAATTCACTATGATAAAATGTCTGCCCTATAAAAATGCACAATTTGACTGATAAGAATGTGACGCAAATATGCATACAAATAAAATTTGTTTACAGTTTTAAACATTTCTGTTAAACACAGAATCAGAATTCCACTCCTTGCTGAGTTGTCTTTTGCCCCTCCCATCACTCTCTCACTGGACCTGAATAAAAAGGAAGTAGTCAAGTTTATTGTCTGAAATATTCTAGGGCTTTCAGAAAACTCAACTTAGAGTGTCTTTGGCAGTTGGAAGGTTGCTTCTAGGTAGATATTCATGCATAAGACACTGCATAGAAACTCTATGCCTAGTATTGCATTCTATATCCTAGTATTGCATTGTAGGCATATCCTAGTATTGCATTCTAAGCATGAATATTTTTGAGGATAACAACAGATGACAGAAGCAGATGACAGAACTTAAAAGAAAACAGTCGATTTCACCCTAGAGTAATGTTATGCAAAAGATTTGTTACATTTGTTGCTTGGGAGTGAAAACATTTTATTAGCTCTTCCTTTGATACATTGAATGCTGGGACATGGATAGGATAAACAAGACATTTGTGAAAGAATTCATTCTTCTAGGACTCTCTGGTTACCCAAAACTTGAGATCATTTTTTTTTCTCTAATTCTAGTAATGTATCTAGTGATTCTAATTGGCAATGGTGTTTTGATCATAGCAAGCATCTTTGATTCTCGTCTTCACACCCCCATGTACTTCTTCCTGGGCAACCTGTCTTTCCTGGATATCTGCTATACATCCTCCTCTGTTCCCTCAACTTTGGTGAGCTTAATTTCAAAGAAAAGGAACATTTCCTTCTCTGGATGTGCAGTGCAGATGTTCTTTGGGTTTGCAATGGGGTCAACAGAGTGTTTCCTCCTTGGCATGATGGCTTTTGATCGCTATGTAGCCATCTGTAACCCTCTGAGATACCCCATCATCATGAGCAAGGTGGTGTATGTACTGATGGCTTCTGTGTCATGGCTCTCTGGTGGAATCAACTCAATTGTGCAAACATCTCTTGCCATGCAGTTGCCTTTCTGTGGGAATAATATTATCAATCATTTCTTATGTGAGATATTAGCTGTCCTTAAGCTAGCTTGTGCTGATATAACCCTCAATTATGTTACCCTAGCAGTTTCAAATATGGCATTCCTGGTTCTTCCACTGATAGTCATCTTTTTCTCCTATATGTTCATCCTTTACACCATCTTGAGAATGAACTCAGCCACAGGGAGACGCAAAGCCTTTTCCACCTGTTCAGCACATCTGACTGTGGTGATCATATTTTATGGTACCATCTTCTTCATGTATGCCAAACCCAAGTCTCAAGACCACCTTCGGAATGACAATTTGCAAGCTACAGAGGGGCTTATTTCCATGTTTTATGGGGTAGTGACCCCCATGCTAAATCCTATAATCTATAGCTTGAGAAATAAAGATGTAAAAGCTGCTGTGAAATATTTGCTGAATTGGAAAACTGTTAACCAATAAAACCAAAGGGAAATGTGAGTCTGTAGTGTATAAAGAATAGAAATGGCATCTTTGGGCAACCATTGAGGAACTTCTTTGGGAAAGCAAGTTTATATAAAGAGAGATTTTTATTCTTTGTCTTCACCGGCCAAGTTTAGCTATGATTACTAAGAATAATAGTCTGCCGTAAACTCAGGTTGTAACAGGGTCTGATTCGTGTTTCACAAAGACCATGAGTTCCATTAGAATCTCATCCATGGTCATATCCGAAATTAGTATTTCTGGTGTCATGTGTGGCAATACAGTGAAAAACATCACACATAAGCTTTGGAAATAGAGAAGCGGGAGTATAAATTCTACCCTATCACAAAGTGCTTAAATTAATATTGGGAAAGTTATTTATTCTTTCTAAACTTTAGTTTCCTTATTTGCAAAAAGGGAGTAATTAAACACGGTTCCCAGTGTTATTATAAAGATTCAGTAAGTTGCACAAAGCACCTGGCATAGTGACAAATTCATAGTAGTTCTCTCTGTAGAGGATGTTGAGCTTGACTTTTCCTGTTGACACAGAATGTACGAATTGAAGACTCCAAATTGAAGATAAAAGACACTAGCTAGCACCTCTTAAAAAAACCTTCCAGTTATTAGGATCAGCTATCCCTTTCTTAAGTCTTATTAACATCAGTCACCACTTTTCCTTGCCCCTTCTCCCTGCATAGCTATGTAAAGAAAACTTCAAGAAAGGGAAAGGTAGAATCAAAGGAAATTTTACATCATGAAGAACTCAGTGAATCCTGAGAGGTGTTTCACTGCTGTCCCTGTCAAAGGGTGGGAAGACTGTTCCAGTCCAAGCCAATTAAAGAGGATGCTGCAAAAGAGCCTCTTGAGGTTGGGGGTGCCTGCAAAGGAGAGCTAATGTTTGGCTTGATGAGTGGAGGGTTGCTGACCTTCTGCTCTCTAGGCTGTAGACTAAGCTGATGAATTAGTCTAGAAATGGCCTGGAGGATAATAAGCTCATTATCTTAGGGGTGAAAATAACCAGAATTTTTCAGTTTGTGTGAAATGTTTCTCGGGCTCTGAAAGAGGGCTGAAATTAGTGTCTGGGAAGAGCAAATCATTTCATTTTATACTCCAGTGAATTGAAACTCCTCAGTAAACCTATTACAGGTTTTCCCCCCCTTTCTGTAGACTTTCCTGCCATGTTGAACACAGCATACCATTGGGCCACATCACCAGCCATTGTGACCTCTGGTTTCAGCCTGATGTTCCTATCTAAATTTTCTCTTTCTTATTGGTTTTAGAGTCATCATATAGCCCCAGGCCTCCTAGTTTGGAGCTGTACTCTCTGCCAGTCTACATCTTGGAGATAAATCTTGATTTTGACCTAGTAATCTGGTCACTAAAATCTTGCTGCCTGTCTGTTTCCAGTCGGAGTATTGTCACTGCCAATAAACCTCTAGCTGCTGGTCCTTTCCCTCTGTCTTGGATCACAGTGGGTGCTGCTTTTGATTCTATTTAGACAGGCGTGTACCAGACCCTGTGGGTGAGGCTTTTTAACCTCTGCCCACTCCCACTGGGATGAGCTCTGTATTTCAGTCTGATCCAGGTTTAATTCTTTTCAGATTTTGACCTCTGCCATCAAGGTTTTAGGCACACTTCTGCATGTACAACGATGTCCTGCTTCTAGTTGTCCCAGGCAACTCCTTAGCACCTCCTTTTCCACAATAGGAAGGGTACTAGTGTCTCATATGCATGTTTATATTAGATTGTTTGCTTTACTTACAAAAACTGATTCTAATTTACATTGGTATGTATAAAGTTGACACAGTGTTACCTCAGTTTAGAAGTTCTGCTCATATTGATGAATGCTTAAAGTTAACAGTTTTAATACTATCTGCCTGGGGCGCTTGGGTGACTCAGTCGGTTAAGTGACCCTCTCTTGATTTCACCTCAGGTTATGATATCAGGGTTTCATTAGTTTGAGCCCCACATCAGGCTCTGCATGCTGACCATGAATGGAACCTACTTGGGATTCTCTCTCCCTCTCTCTCTGCCCCCCCCCACTCTCTCTCTTTCTCTCAAAATAAATAAATAAACTTAAAAAAAAACCCCAAGCATTAAAAAAAAAAAAAAAAAGATGACAGGTTTAAAAACAAACAACCAAACTAATCTGTCTTCCCAGGAAATTAAGAAATCTCAAAAAGACTTAAATGTATTATTTTGTGACAAATAATAGTTTAGAAAATTCCAGAAACTATAAAAAAATAAGCATAAAAACTGTTTTCTCTGTTGCTACCTCCTACAAGTGACCACTGTTAACATTTTAATTATTTGTCTCACTAATTTGGAGTCCTAAAATTAATCATTTTCATGTTGATTTCTTGATGCACTATGTACCCTTGAAGTTGCTATTTCATGTTTAAAAAATGTGTGTACATATGTCTGGGTTTCACAGAATAAATTCTAGAAAATAAAATTACTGGGCCAGACGATATGGTTTTTTGAAAACTTCTCTTACTACATTGTACTCCTGTCCCCAAGATTATATTATCTGCTATCAATGGCACCATAAGGGTTTTCACAAACTTTTGCAGCTCTGGTCTGTGTGTGTTTACATATATAAAATTCTCCTATTGGAAATCTTCAAGCACTCATAAACTTAAAGATAATATTTAATGAAACTTCATGTACCAATAACCCAGCTTAAATAATTACCAGTTCATTATTTTATTATCTATACCCACTTATCCCCTTCCTCCGGGCTTTTAAGCAAATATTGGATATATATGTGTGTGTAAATAATTTTATTTTGAAATAATTTCAAACTTTGAAAAGTTGCAAGAATCACACAGGAATTTTCCTTAAGTCTTTATCCCAAATTTTCAGATACTAGCATACTACCGTATTTGCTTTATCATTTCTCTCTTCATATATATGTGTGTGTGTATTTTATATATGTACATGGAAAGAACTGTTTGAGAGGAGGTGCAGATATTATGTGTCTTTACCCCTAAACATTTTATTTTGTCATTCTTAAAATCACTCAAAGTCATTGTTTTACGATAACCAGAATACAATTATTGACATGAAAAAATAATACTCTTTAGTTTAGCAGTCAGCAAACAACGACCCTGGACCAAATTTAGCCTGCCAGCTGTTTGTGAGTGGTCCATGAGCTAAGAATAATGTTTATGTTTTTAAAATGTTGAAAAAAATTAAAATAATATTAATGCTCCATGGTACATGAAAATTATATGAATATCCAACTCAAGTGTCCATAAAGTTTAAAAATTTAAAAAAATTTTTTTAAGTTTATTTGTTTTTGAGAGAGAGACAGAAAGAGCGAGCAGGGGAGGAGCTGAGAGAGTGGGAGAGAGAGAATGTCAAGCAGGCTCTGGGTTTTCAGCACGAAGCCCAATGTAGCTCGAACTCACAAACCATGACCTGAGCTGAAACCAAGAGTCAGACATTTAACCGACTGAGCCACCCAGGTGCCTGTAGTTTAAAAAAAATTTTATGTGGAGATAAGTATAGACATATATTTATGCAATGCAAGTAAAAAATTGCAAAAATAGTATATAGAGTATCATGTACCATTAACCCTATTTCCCCCAATGGTAACATGTTATGGTAGTATAATAGCAAAACCACAAAAATGACATTGGTTCAATACTATTAACTACACTACAGTGCTTATTCAGTTTTCACAATTTTTCAATGTATTCGTGTGTGTGTGTGTGTGTGTGTGTGTATGGTTCTATTAAATGTTATCCTACATACAGATTCTTGTAAACACTACCACAATGGAACAATGGAAGTAAAGTTTGTTGACTGCTGATCTAATTGATAAACTTATTCAAGTCTCACCAATTTCCAAAACAGTCTCCATATTGAAATTTTTTGTTCAAGTCAAAGATTCAACTTAGAATAAAGTGCTGCATTTAGTATCATATCTCTTCAATCTCCTTTAATCTATAAATCTTTGGTTTTCATGACCTAAACATATTTAGAGGCCAGGTATTTTAGAATTCCCTTTAAATTTAAATTTAAATTACACTTTGTTTCTTCATGATAAAATTCAAGTTATGCAATTTTTGGCAACAATATCAAAAATTTATTTTTTCTTCTCGGCATATTATATCAGGAGACACTTGAGTTGATTCATTACTGGAAATATTAACATTGGTTACTGGTTAAGGTGGAGTGTGGTGGATTTCTCCTGTGTAAAATCACTGTTTTCCCCTTTTTTCATTGTTACGTTTTGTAAGAAGAAACATTGATATTATATGTATATCCTATTCTTCTAAAACTCATACCACCAGGTTTAGCATCAACTGATAACTCTAAATTAATTCTTTTTATAATGATTGTCATTGGTGATTTTCTAATACCATCATTTCTTCTACATTTATCCATTGGCATTGTACTCAAAGGAATAGCTTTATAAATAAAATTTTTATTTATCCCTTGATTTATTTAAATCCATTTGAACTTACAACTTATTATTTTATTCAATGCATGACAATCCACTATCACTATTATTAACTTCAATGCTCAATTTGGTCTGAATTTTACCTATCCCTTCCCTTCAAGTTGGTTCCTGTGTTCTTTTAAATTGTGCCCACAATTCTCTGAGCACTTCCTTACTTTCTCTTACTTTCTGGTAAAATAAGATGTTTCAACCTCATCTTGTACTTTCCAATCCCACTTCTTGGAAACTGTCATTTTTTTCAAAAGTCCTGGTTTCTTTTATGGAGAGTATACTTAGAAACCAAAACTCATTGCTATCAGTTTATCATTGTTTGTAAGGTCCTCTCAATAATTACAACTGTGAAATATATGTATGTAAATACCTACATGTATACCTATTTTAATAAAACCACTCGTTCATACTGATACATTAAAATTCAATTCAACTATACAAGTTTCACTCTTTCTTTTTTTTAATATTTGTACCTTCTATCCCTAGCAGTGAGATACTTCATTCTTAATAGTTTTATTGCTATGTCTTCAAGTTCACTTATATTTCATCTTCATTCTCTAATATACCATTAACCCCATGTAGTAGAATTTTTATTTTACAAATTGTGTACTCCATTTCCAGAAGTTATTTTTTTTAAATAACACTTAGGTTTATTATGTTCTTGGTTTTCTCTAAATTGTGGGTAATTTATAATAGCTCATCTGTTAGTTTTATTATCTCTATCATTTCCCAAACTTTTTATTGAATAGTTTTTATCTTTTTTCTGGTTATGGAACAGATTATACTGCCTTTTAGCATTTTTTAAAATTTTGAGTTGTATGCTAGCCATTTTGACCTTTATATCATTGAACGCTGGATTTCAGGGTCTCCCTTTAAAGTGTGTTAGATATATTCTGGCAGGCAGGTAGCTGTGGTTACCTTCACCCCTTTGGAATAAGCTTTTAACTTTATGAGGGTCGACCTAGAGTTGCATTTACCCCGGATCAGTGATTGTGATTTACTTAAGAACTGTGAATGATTTTCCCCCAGGAGATATTATGCAATGTCTGGATACAGTTTGGATTGTCATTACTTGCAGCGGGGAGGGGAACAATATTCCTAATGACAGGGGTATCCTGCTACTAAAATATTTTAGGTAGAAAAAAGGATGTTATTAAACATACAATGGCCAGGACATAATCCTATAGCAAAGAATTATTCATCCCAAAGTGTCAATAATGCTGTAGTTGAGAATCCCTGTCTTGTAACTAGTTTCGCCCTACGGCTAGCTGACAATTCATGGGTCTCTAATAAATAGTTTGGATATTCAATGAAGATTTTCCACTCTCTTTGCTTGGAACTCAAACATCTCCCAAACCTTTGGGAGTGGTTTGGCTTATAATTCCCCATTGATCCATCTTTGCTTGGATTCATGGAGTTTCACTATTCTGCACATGTGCCTTAAAATTCAGCAATAGACTTAATGGAACGTCTCTGCTGATATCTGGAGATTTTTCTTTGCCTAGATTTTTCACCTCCAGAATTCTTCCCTGTAAACCAGCTGTGCCAACTCCTTGAACTCTTTTTTGACTCTTTTTAATTTAGTGAGACCACTATGATCTATTTGGGATCCTCCTCCATGAATCATAATCTAAAAAGTAATCTTAAGTATCCTTTAATTTTAGTCTTTTCTTCCAGGGATCATAGTCTTGCCTTGCTTGTTCAGTATGTCATCTAGCTTGTCCAGTTTTTTAATAGTTCATGGTGAGATGGCGAGAGTGGCTCTAGTTAGTTTATTATTCCCAGAGGCAGGTGTTGCTTCTTAGCTTTCCTGGTGGAAGTATCATTTTTACTTTTTCAGAATGTTTAATACTATATTATTCTGACATTCTCATTCCGACTTATATTTTATTCTCAGATATATAATTAAATATATGAAATGATTTCCATTTATCCTTTTGCCCATTTCCCCATTCATCTTTTGTTTGAATGAAGATTATTCTCTCATCAACTCTAAAAGGAGATTGTGAGTGTAGCATTCCTTGGATCTTATATGTTTAAAACTATCTTTCAATAACATTAATATTTGAAGGACATCTTGACTGAATATAAATTTCTTGGTACATATTTCTTTTCTTCAGTGTTTTGAAAATGCAACTCCATTGTATGATTTTTTTCCCCCAGAAGTATCTTTTTGGATGAATTATTTTCCTGTTATAAGGAATTAACCACTTTGTTTTAAAGATTTGAAGATTTTGTATTCATCTTTAAACTCTAATAGCTTTACTGAAATAATGTCAGAGTTGATTATGCTGAACTTATTTTTGCAGGTATCTGTTGGACATTTTCATTTTCTTTTTACTAAAAGTTTTTCTGGACTTATGTTTTAAATATTAATTCTATTTCATTGGTTTGTTTCTTTTTTAGAGACTTAAATTTTGTATACTTGTTGAAGAAACAATATTTCTCCTTTGCCTGTTCACTTCAACCACTTTTGTATACACATTATTTATCTTATTTTCATTTTGTAGATTGCTTCCCTGTCTTTCTTCAATGCCCTTAATTAAATTGCATTTTAATTTATTTTACCATGGCTACCTTTAATTTAGTCTTCATTTCCAACATGGTTTTGTATTTTACTTATTATTTCCTGAATTCGATCACTTATTTTTTCATTTCTTCCTGATACATTATTTGGTCAATTTCTTTTTCAAAAAATTTTTACATTAATCCCAGTATAGTTAACATACAATGTTGTATTAGTTCCAGGTGTACAATATAGTGATTTAACAATTCTATACAATACCCAGTGCTCATCAGAAAGTGCCCTCCTTAATCTGCATCACCTATTTCACCATCGCCCCGACCTCCCCATCAGTTTTGTTGTCTATAGTTAAGAGTCTGTTTCTTGGTGTGTCTTTCTCCCCGCTTTTCTCATTTGTTTTGTTTCTTAAATTCCACATACGAGTGAAGTCATATGGTGTTTGTCTTCTTTCTCTGAGTGACTTATTTCACTTAGTGTGCTTTCTTCCACAGCATATATACTAAAAAAATAATAAAAGTCAATTTCTTTTTAATTTTTGAATTTCTGATTCAAAATGCTTTCTGATTCTTTCAAATGTTTGTTTTAAGATATTGGCATCAATTTGTAGTGTTGTATTACAGTTTTAATTTGCTCTTTTTCATTTCTTTGTTTCTTTGTTTGTTTCTTTGTTTCTTTCTTTCTTTCTTTCCTTCCTTCCTTCCTTCCTTCCTTCCTTCCTTATTTATTTATTTTTTTGAGAATGAGAGGCAGAGGTTTCCATAAGCTGAGACATTTTGATTCTCATTTTCTATTTAATTTTATAGTTGCTTTGAATGTAGTTTGCTTTCATCATTCATTTCTTGATTTGGACTAGTTTATAAGATTTGTAGGTCAAGAGTGCCCTCGTCTGTCTGTGTTGTGAAGTAGAATTTCCTTAAATGATTGCTTTGGCTTCTTCCTTCCCTCCCCTTCTGCTGCTGCAGAAATAGAGGAAAATTTTTTACCAGAATTAGCTTGCTAAAGCCATGTTAATCCTTTGTCCTCACAGCTGTCTGACCCTTCTGTTATCTTTTCCTTTATCTTGTTTGACTAAGTAGGAAGGACTTGTATGCCCCCTGATATTTTAGAACTTTTTTGGTCAGCATGAACCCAACTTTATTTTTTGTTTCTTTGTTCTTTCGATTCTAAAACCCTAAAAGTGCCTCTCCCTTCCTTTTAACTTACTTTCACCCCCAAATCTGGAGCTTTAAAAGATAGTCACCTCAACTTACACACTTTTTAAAAAATGTTTATTTTATTTATTTTGAGAGAGAGAGAGAGAGCACAAGCAGGGGAGGGACAGAAAGAGAGAGAGAGAGAGAGAGAGAGAGAGAGAGAATCCCAAGGAGGCTCTGCACTATCAGTACAGAGCCTGACATGGGGCTTGATGTCATGAACAGCAAGATCATGACCTGAGCTGAAATCAAGAGATGGACACTTAAGTGACTGACCACCCAGTGCTCCTATACACACTTTTTTGTCCCTCTTATATTCAGGGCTCTGTCTTGATTTTAGGTCAATCTTAAATTTGCCACTAGTTTCCTTCTCTTTTCTACACAAGTTTTCACTCTATGAAAACATTCAGTGGGAGCATGAGAGATACTAAAGTTGGATATTAAATTCTGTGCTTATAAGTAACTTGACGTTTGAGTATTTTCTCTTTTTTGTAAAAACATGCTTTTATTGGAAAAACATATTCAGATATATAAAATTTGTAAAATCATTAGAAATATCTTTTATTTATGTGATTCTATATAGTATTTATATGCAACAGTGTTGTAGACACATCTTTAAAAGAAGTAACACTGCACTTATTCACATATGATATTAGCATCTTTAGAAACATTTTCCATGAAATTTCCACTGAAATAATACTACCCAGATAAAAGGTTATTCTATTACTATTAATAATTCTTTTATCTATGTTATTTGAAATATTATATTCAATGCACCACAGTGTAGTGAATGGATACATTTTATCTTCTACTTATGTCTAGACTGTGGGTTTGGGTAGTTTTATTTGTTCTTCTGTTGTACTATATTGTTTTTGGAGAATATGTAGGGAGATATGGATTTAAGTAGCCACTATTATAATCACTAACCCATAAGTCTGTATATATTTTTTAATCACTTAAAAATAACACTTCATTTCTGAATGTATTAATGTTTATTTGCATAACAGTCAAATTGAGCATATTTTCATATATTCATTTTCTATTCTATGTCTTAGCTTCTGATTTTTCTTCATTTATTATTTAATTATCCATTTTCCACTTGGGTTTTAATTGAAAATTGGGCAAAGTAAATGAATTGGAGATTCCTTTGTTTTTGTAAGAATTCTTTATATATCAAGATTATTATCACTTCATATATTGCATTTTAAAAATATTTCAATATCTTTTTTTTGTTTTAATTTTTAATGTTTATTTATTATTGAGAGACAGAGACAGAGCATGAGCAGGGGAGGGGCAGGGAGAGGAGGAGACAGATTCTGAGGCAGGCTCCAGGCTCTGAGCTCTCAGCACAGAGCCTGACGCGGGGCTTGAACTTACAAACTGCGAGATCAGGACCTGAGTCGAAGTCGGACGCTTAACCGCCTGAGCCTCCCAGGCGCCCCTGAATATTTCAATATCTTTAATGTACTTTTAATACTTTGTGTTATGTTTTTTGAATATTTTCCCATGATAACTTCTAAGCAATTATTATTTATAAAGAAACTATTTTTTATGTTTTTACTTTGATTCCAGTTAGCACACAGTGTTCTCTTGGTTTCAGGTGTACAATAAAGTGATTCAACAATTCCATACATCAGCTGGTGCTCATCACAACAAATGCACTCCTTAATTCCTAGTGCCTATTTCACCCATCCCCTCTGGTAACCGCCAGTTTGTCCTCTGTAGTTAAGAGTTTGTTTCTCGGTTTGTCTCTCTTATGTATATCTCTTTTTTTTCCCTTCACTCATGTGCTTTGTTTCAATTCCACATATGAATGAATCATATACCAATTTTCTTTCTCAAACTGACATATTTCACTGAGCATTATACTCTCTAGCTCCATCCATGTTGTTGCAAATAGCAAGATTTCATTCTTTTTAATGGCTAATATTCCTTTACTACATCTTCTTTATCTATTCCTCAATCAGTGGGCACTTGGGCAGCTTCCATAGTTTGGCTATTGTGAATAATGCTGCTATAAACAAAGGGGTGCATGTACCTCTTTGAATTAGTGTTTTTGTATTCTTTGGGTAAATACAGAGTAGTGCGATTGCTGGATTGTAGGGGTAGTTCTATTTTTAACTTTTTGAGGAATCTCCATCTATTTTCCACAGTGGTGGCATCCACTTGTATTCCCACAAACAGTGTACAAGGGTTTCTTTTTTTCCGCATCTTCCTTTTGTTTCTTGTGTTTTTGATTGTAGCCATTCTGACAAGTGTGAGGTGATATCTCATTGTAGTTTTGATTTGCACTTTTCTGATGATAAGTGATGAACATCTTTTCATGTGGCTGTTGGCCACCTGTATGTCTTCTCTGGAGAAATGTCTATTCATGCCTTCTGCCTATTTTTTTAATGTTTTTATTTTACTTTTGAGAGAGAGAGACAGATTGCGAGTGGGGGAGGGGCAGAGAGAGAGGGAGACAGAATCTGAAGCAGGCTCCAGGCTGTGAGCTATCAGTGCAGATCCCGACACAGGGCTTGAACTCACAGACTGTGAGATCATGACCTGAGCCGAAGTCAGTCATTTATCCAACTGGGCCACCCAGGTGCCCCAGTCTTCTGCCTATTTTTAAACTGGATTATTTGTTTCCAGGTGTTGAATTATATCAGTTCTTCATTTATTTTGGATACTAGTCCTTTATCAGATATGTCATTTGCAAATATCTTCTCCCATTTTCTATGTTGCTTTTTAGTTTTGTTGATTGTTTCCTTTGCTGTGAAGAAGCTTGTTATTTTGATGACGTCCCAATAGTTTATTTTTACTTTTTTCCCCTGCTTCAGGGAAAGAAAAAAGTTGCTTCAGCCAGGTCAAAGAAGTTATTGCTTGTGTTCTCTTCAAGGATTTTTATAGTTTCAGGTTTCACATTTAGGTCTTTAGTACATTTTGAATTTATTTTTGTGTATGATGTAGAAAAGAGGTTCAGTTTCTTTCTTTTGCATGTTGTTGACCGGTTTTCCCAACACCATTTGTTGAAGAGACTACCTTTTCCCATTGGATATCCTTTTCTCCTTTCTTGAAGATTAACTGATCTTATACTTGTGGATTTATTTCTGGATTTTCTATTCTGTTCTATTGATCTATATGTCTACTTTTGACCAGTACCATACCGTTTTGATTACTACAGCTTTGTAATATAACTTGGAGTCCATAATTGTGATGCCTCCACTTTTGCTTTTCTTTTCCAAGGTTGCTTTGACTATTTATGGTTTTTTGTGGTTCCATACAAATTTTAGGAGAGTTTGTTTTAGTTCTGTGAACAATGCTGTTGGTATTTTGATAAGGATTGCATTAAATGTGTAGATTGCTTTGGGTAGTTTAGACATTTTAACAATATTTCTACTTCCAATTCATGAGCATGGGATTTCCATTTCTTTTTGTCTTCTTTAATTTCTTTCTTGATGTCTTATAGTTTTCAGAATACAGGTCTTTCACTTTCAGGTCTTTGGTTAAGTTTATTCCTAGATATCTTATTATTTTGGTGCAGTTGTAAATGGGATTGCTTTCTTAATTTCTCTTCGTCTTTCTTCATTATTGGTGTATACAAAGGCAACAAATTTCTACATATTGATTTTGTATCCTGCAACTTTATTGAATTTATTTATCAGTTCTAGCAGTTATTTGGTGGAAGCTTTTGATTATTCTATACATAGAGTCATCTCCTCTGCAAATAGTGAAAGTTTTACTTCTTCCTGAATGATTTCAATGCTTTTTTTTTTCTTTTTGTTTTCTGATTGCTGTGGCTAAGACTTCCAGTACTATGTTGAAGAAAAGTGGTGAGAGTGGATGTTCTTGTCTTCTTCCTGAACTTAGGGGAAAAACTTTAATTTTTTCTCCATTGAAGATGATGTTAGCTGTGGGTTTTTCATAGTGGCTTTTATTATGGTGAGGTATGTTCCCTCTAAACCTGCTTTGTTGAGGGTGTTTATCATGAATGGATATAGTACTTTATCAGATGCTTTTTCTGTGTCTATCGACATGATCATATAGTTTGTATCTTTTCTCTTATTGATGTGATATATCATATTAATTAGTTTGTGAATAATTAACCACCCTGCAATCCAGTAATAAATCCCACTTGATTGTGGTGAAGCATTTTTTAAAAGTATTGTTGGATTTGCTTTGCTAATATTTTGTTAAGGATTTTTGCGTCTATATTCATCAAGGATATTGGCCTGCAGTTGACTTCTTTTGTGTGGTCTCTTTATCTAGTTTTGGTATCAGAGTGATACTGGCCTCAGAGAATGCATCTGGAAATTTTATTTCCTTTTCTATTTTTTTGAATAGTTTGAGAAGAATACACACTAACTCTTCTTTAAATGTTTGATAGCATTCACCTGTGAAGCCATCTGGTCCTGGACTTTTGTTTCCTGGGAGTTTTTGATTATTGATTCAATTTCTTTGCTGGTTATCTGTTCACATTTTCTATTTCTTCCTCTTTCAGTTTTGGTAATTTATACGTTTCTAGGAATTTATCCATTTCTGTTAGTTTGTCTAGTTTTTATTTATATTTTTGTGGTGGTATTGGTTATTATTTCTCCTCTTTCATTTGTGATTTTATTTGAGTCCTTTCTTACATTTTCTTGATAAGTCTGGCTAGAGATGTATCAATTTCATTGATTTTTTCCAAGAAAACCATCTCCTGGTTTTATTGATCTGTTCTATTATTTTTTAAGTTTCTATATCATTTATTTCTGCTCTTATCTGTATATTTCATTCCTTCTTCTGGTTTTATGTTTTGTCTGTTGTTCTTTTTCTAGTTCCTTTAGGTGTAAAGTTAGGTTGTTTATTTGAAATTTACACTAACTTCTTGGTGTAGGCCTGCATTGCTATAACAATTTACAACCATTTTGCTGCATCCCAAAGATTTTGGACCATTTTGTTTCATTTTCATTTGTTTCCATAAACTTTTTTACTTCTTTTTTGATTTCCTGGTTGACCTATTCATTGTTTAGTAGCATTTTATGTAACCTCCATGTATTTGTGGTCTTTACACATTTTTACTTGTGGTTGACTTCTAGTTTCATAGAATTTTCGTTAGAAAAAATTATTGGTATCACTTTGACCTTCTTGAATTTGTTGAAGCTTGTTTTGTGGCCTAATATGTGATCTTTTCTTGAGATTGTTTCATGTGCACTTGAGAATAATGTGTATTCTTCTCTTTTAGGATAGAATGTATGAATATATCTGTTAAATCCAGTTGTTCCAGTGTGTCATTCAGAGCCATTGTTTCCATGTTGATTTTCTGTGTAGGTGATCTGTCCATAAATGTAATCAGGGTATTAAACTTCCCTACTATTACTGTATTATTATGATTAGTTATTTTATGTTTATTAACAGTTTTATGTATGTCAGGGTTCTATGTTGGGTGCAGGGTTCTATGTTGGGTGCATAAATTGTTGTATCTTCTTTTTGGATGATTCCCTTTATTATTATTTAGTGTCCTTCTTTGTCTCTTGTTACAGTCTTTGTTTTAAAGTCTATTTTGTCCAATATAAGTATTGCTACTCTGGGTTTTTTTTGACATCCGTTTGCATGATAGATAGATAAAGAGAGACAGAGAGAGATGATCTCCATTTGCATCCAACCCCTCACTTTCAACCCACAGATATCTTTAGGTCTAAAATGAGCCTGTTGTGGGCAGCATATAGATAGGTCTTGTTCTTTTTATCCATCGTGTCACCCTATGTCTTTTGATTAGAGTGTTTAGACCTTTTTCATTCAAAGTAATTACTGATAAATATGTATTTATTGCCACTTTATTACTTGTTTTGTAGTTATTTCTGAAGATTTTCTTTGATCCTTTCTTGTCTTTCTCTCTGTCATGGTTTGTTGATTTTCTTTAGTGATATATTTGGATTTCTTTTTATTCTTTGCATATTTATTAGTGGTTTTTGATATATGGTTACCATTAGGTTTGTATATAATGCCTTCTGCATACAGTTATCTATATTAAGTTTATGGTTGTTTAAGTTTGAACCCATTATTTACTTCTCCCATGTTTTAGGTATGTGTTATCATATTTTACATGCTTTTATTTTCAGAGTTCCTTGATTTGTTTTTTACAGAAATATTCATTTTTACTGGTTTTGTTTTTCCTACCTCACACTGTGGCTTTTGGTCTCTGCTTTCTTCTTAAAGAGTCCCCTTTCATATTTTTTACCCAGCTGGTTTAATGGGCATGAACTCCTTTAGTTTTTGTTTGTTTAGAAAACTCTTTATCTCTCCTTCTGTTCTGAATGATAACCTTGATGGATAGAGTATTCTGGACTGTGGACTTTTCCCATTCAGCAGTTTGAATATATCATGCCTCTTCCTTCTGGCCTGAAAAGTTTCTGCTGAAAAATCTCCTGATAGCCTTATAGTTTTCCCATGTATATTACTATATTCTTTTGTCTTGCACCAGAACTGAGGCTCTGCAAAATTCCCCAGTCAGGAGATGTGGTGTGAGTAGGAATTTTGACTGGTCTTCTGTGGGAGGGAACCTGCCTAGCTAGGATTAAGGCAAGTGAGAGTGGGAAGAGTAGTTCCACTGGAGTGCAGCAGGGTGGGGTTTGGTGTAAGTAAATTAGATAGTCAGTGTGGACTTTGCACTGGTTCCTTAAGGTGTTCCAGTGCCCACACTGAGGGGTGGGGGAGAGAAACAGTGCTGGCTAGCTCCCTCACTCCTGGAGGGGTCCTTTGCAAATGCTGCCTCTCTGTGATGCACTCTGAGATGAGCAAATAAGTTTCCCACTGTGTGCCCCAGCTGGTGGTATCCAGATCACTGTTTCAACACCATATGTCCATGGGTTATTTGCCTGCCTTCTCTCCAAGAGCACCACAATGCCCTCCAGGTTCCATCCCATCCAAGCCTGCTGACCCTCAAAACTCCAGGCTTTAAGCTGGTTGCCAAGAGTCACAAGGTTCAGCCCTTCTCTCTCTTGAAGCCAACCACTATGGGGATTTGTTTTCCCCTTTCTCTCCCCTGTATGCTAGTTTGTCTCTCAACCCTCTCCACAACCATGGCTCTCCTTCCACCCCAGTGAAGCAGCCACAATCCATCTCTCTCCCAAACCACTTCTCTGTATGTCCTGACCTCTCTTGATGAGTCTCTTCTCTACCTTTAGCTGTGGGGTTTGTTCTGCCACTCTTCAGGTAAATTTCTGGGTTATTTAGGATTATTTGATAGTTATATAATTGTCTTTGTGGGAAGAGTAGAGCCCTCCTACTCCACTGCCATCTTCTAACCATTGTCCTATAGAGAAACTATATGTTATTTATTATTATATAGCCAGGTAACTATATAACTGAACATTGTACATTATAGAGAGTAGAAATTGAACATTTCTACTAATAATAGACTTTTTGGTTGATTCACTTAGCTTTTCTTAAAAAAAAAAGTGACTGTTAGTACTGATAACTTTCTTTTCTGTTCCTATATTTATATTCCTAGGTTTGTAAATTCATGTATTTGGAAAAATTTGATTATCCATAATAATTAATGTTGAATAATAAAGATATTAGAAGATGCTCTTATTTTGGCCCTGACTTTCACAGGAATGATTCATTCATGTGTTTTAACATGGAATATGATAGGACTATTGGTGTTAAAGCATATTTATCATTCAAAAATCTTCAATTGCAACAGGATTTTTAAATTAATTGGTATATTCATGACATTTTCTCCTTTTAAAATAACTCTGTATGTGTGATTTTACTGCTTCTATTGTTCACAATGTAATGAATTTCTATTATTTTCTTTATTTTTAAATGGACTAACTGAAAATTTTCCATGAACTCTTTTGGGTTGATTTTTCTGTTTTCTTTATACCTGCTTTTGGTTCATTTGAAAAATATTTAAAGTGCTTATATATTTTCAACATTGTTGAAGGAAATGAGAATATAGTATAGTACAAGATAAAAAGGCTTGTGTTCTCATGAGACTTAGATTTTACAAATAGAAACACACAATAAACAACTAATAACTAATATCATTTTATAAATATGTTAGTTCCATGAGAATAAAACTGAATCAAATGCTAAGCATGTCTTGAGTAAATGGCATTTTAGACAGAAACCTCTGCCATTATTAATTTTTTTTCTGTTTTCTTGGGGTTTTTTCTGTATATTAAAATTTTTTTAAATGTTTATTTTTGAGAGAGACAGAGATACAGAGTATGAGCGGGAGAGGGGCAGAGAGAAAGAGGGAGACACAGAATCTGAAGCAGTCTCCAGACTCTGAGCTGTCAGCACAGAGCCCAATGTGGGGCTCGAACTCACAAATGGCAAGATTATGAACGGAGCTGAAGTCAGATGCTCAACTAACTGAGCCACCCAGGCACCCCTTTTTTCTGTATATTTTAAAATATAATTAGCTTCTGTGTTTTTATACCTTTTAATAATTAACCTTTTTAAAACTATTGGTTCAAAAGGAGATACCCTCAAGTTTAATTTTATTATGTTTGGGAAATTATTCTTAAAGATGCTAAGGAGAGGGAAGTATATAATATGCTACCTGGATTCATTCCTCAGCTTTGCTCCATCTCTATTAAAAGAATATGTAGGAGATAATTTATGATGATCTTTATGGTGACTGATGATCTTCAAGGGCTCAGATGAGCATTGAAGTATACATTATGATTTGTGTTTCAATTTGAATTGACCCTAAATCTTGGTGCTCCTGTACTCTCAAAAGAGGATAAATATGAGGACTCAAGAATTTAACCCAACTTAAAACCTTCTTGAAGAACCTGGGCTTCACAGTTTTTCCAGTAGAACTGCCTGTTAGTAAATATGAGAGGGAAACATGAGTTGAAGAACGTTCAGTTTATTGTGAGAGAAAGAATAGCATGATGGTTAAGTTACTTGTTCTGAAGCCAAATTGCTTGGATCCCAGCCCTCTCCTGTATCTAATTTGTAAACAACATAAGTCACTTAATACTTGTTTTCTAAGGTTGCTTGTTTGGAAAGAGAGGTAGAAATATGGTTGATGAAATAGGATAAGTTACTATGAATACCAACTCATAACATTATTGTTTGTATTAAATTACTACATGTAAGGAACTTAGGAGAGTGTCTAGAACACAGTTATACCTCAATAAATGTTCTGGATTATTATTATTTATTACTATTTCTTTTAGTATTTCTTTTAGTATTATTATTCCAGCTAGGAACCTTGCTCCATGAGAATTTTTGTTCTTTTAAATTTTTTTTAATGTTTTATTTATTTTTGAGAGAAAGAGAGAGAGACAGAGTGTGAGCAAGGGAGGGGCAGAGAGAGAGGGAGACACAGAATCTAAAGCAGGCTCCAGGCTCCTAGCTGACAGCACAGAGCCCGACCTGGGGCTCGAACTCATGAACCATGAGATCATGATCTGAGCAGAAGTCAGTGCTTAACTGACTGAGTTACCCAGGCGCCCTGTTCTCTCTTTATGATGATGATACCATAACACCTTGTAAATAAATTATTTTCCTTTGGAAGCTCTTGCTAGCCCTCATTTCTGTGGCAAAGTATTGCCTTTGTTCCCTGTTGAATTAATTTTTCCTACTCTATAGTCCTCTTTCTCATTACAGTGCAGTTATTTATGGTGAGTCCATCTTTCTGTGGTGATGCAGAAGCCACTCTGTTTCTGTGCCACTGATATGTTTCTGTGTTAGTTGAGAACATGTTAGAGCTGGTTAGGTAATCAGGTCTACTTCAATCCTGAAAGCAAAAGCGGAATCATCAGTTCCTCCCATTTTATTTGTACAGGCTCTGATCTTTGAAAACAATGTAATGGTTTTTGGAAAGAAACAAGTTATAAATCCAGACTGAGGCATACTCCTAATTTATTATAGACTTATGAAACATCTCTTGCCCAGGCCCATACTGCTAAGGGAGCTTAGCAAAGAACAAGATGTGGTTTCCAGTAAAACACTAAATATTAGAATGCGGCCTGCATTCCCATGGGAAGAGATCTACCGGTACCAATATGTACTAACAAATAGAAAATAAATGGTTTCCTAGTGTGAAAGGATTTCAATCTAAAATTGGACCAGAGGATATGAAAGAGAAGGATCTCATGCATTTGCCCTCAGGAATACAAAACTTAAAAACTGAAACTGAGTCCCTGTGAATGCCTGACTTACAGAAAACTGGAATTTTCTCCTGACATTGAACATTTGCCATGAATCTCTCCCTATCCTCAAGCAAGGGAAATTACTGCTTTGACTCTGGCTGGACTCCCCCAACTCTTTGCATTCCTTGCCCCTAAATACAGCTCAACCCAGACCTTCAATGGGCTTGCCTGTGGTTTGCTGCAGTTTAAGTTTCCCAAGTTGCAATTTATCTTCTATTCCTGATTAAACTCAATTTTTGGTAAATTCAAACCTGCCTCAGTTTACCTCTTTATTGGGTTGACACTACGGTACTTGGCTCCCTTTGGAATCTACAGATTTTACAGGGTTAGAGGTCACTTGGTGGCTCATAAGCTTTAGTCTGTTGTGAAAGAGATGGATAGAAAGGTTTTGGCAGGGGTCTTAATTCTCCAAGCAACTGAAACTGTGGAATAATGAGAAGAGTGATCATATTAAAGTCACATAGGGTGCAGTTGCATAGGAGCCATTGTGCCACTACCTAATTGGGGATTCTAGCCTAGGTTATTTCATTTCTTTGGACTTTAGTTTCTTTATTGGTGTAAAGTAATCTAGTAAATAATAAATGATGAATAAAAAAGATGATATAATTTGTAATCTCTATAAAACATCATTTAAAATGACTTACCATTACATGGGTTCACATTCACCATAGTTTTGATTATGTTTCCAAAGAAAGTTATGCTATCTAAGACTTTTTCTTAACCTATATGTGGTGACTTATAACTCCTTCAAAGTTGAATGAATTTGGACATTTAATCTATGAGCTTTAGCTTCCTATCCATAAAATGGGAATAATAATACCTGTTTCTTAGATTTATTGATAGAGCTCAATTAAATAATAGCTATTAATTACCAACTACTGTACCTGGCAAAATAAAATGAAAATACTGCACAGTATTAGTTTTGTCTGCCTTTCACTTTTTCTTTAATTTTATTTCTACCTCTTTTTTCCCCCTAATTAGCCCATAGACTTTACCTTAATTATAGGGTAGGCTCTGGTTGTTTGACTTGGAGGATTTTCTTTTTTAAAAAATTAATTTATTCAAATTCAAGTTATTCAACATACAGTGTGGTATTGGTTTCAGGAGTAGAGCCCAGTGATTCATCATTTACATATGACACCCAGTGCTCATCCTAAGAAGTGCTCTCCTTAATGCCCATCTCCCATTTAGCCCATCCACCCACCCACTTCTCCTCTAGCAGCTCTCAGTTCTTATGTCTCTTATGGTTTGCCTCCCTCTCTGTTTTTATCTTATTTTCCTTCTCTTCCCCTATGTTCATTTGTTTTTCTCTTAAATTCCACATATGAGTGAAATTACATGATATTTGTCTTTCTCTGACTGACTTATTTCTCTTGGCATAATACCCTCTAGTTCCATTCATGTTGTTGCAAAGGGCAAGATTTCATTCTTTTTTATCACCAAGTAATATTCCATTGTATGTATATACCACATCTTCTTTATCCATTCATCAGTCGATGGACATTTGGGCTCTTTGCATAATTTAGCTATTGTTGATAGCACTGCTATAAACATTATGGGAGATTTTCTTATCAAGACTAAATTCTGGGTTCTCTTAAAGGGTATGAAGGGACCAGGCCCAGAGGCTGTCTAGGTTTTGTTTTTTGTTTTTTGTTTTTATAAGGTTTACCTATAAGTATTGAGCTTATCATTGCCAAGGTCTTTCTTCTTATCTTTTCTCTCTCCTTTCTACCTTTTCCCATCCTATCATAAACCAAATTAAAATGTTCATCTTCACTATGGTAGTTCTCTTTTTGTTGTACCACCCTGCTGTGATTTTTGGCAGCTGTATGTATCCTTCCTTGGGGATTTATTTCAGCTGGATAGAGCTGTCTTGCCCATGGCTTTTACTCCTTCCTAGGGGCAGACTTTATCCAATGACTGGTCCATGCAGGGGTACAAAAGCCCTAGACCTTAGCCTCAATTTGGGATTTCTCTAAAGAACCATCTCAGTTTTAGAGATCACTGTGGGATTGACTGAGGTTTCTGATGATCCTGGGTTGCAATTAACTTCCTCCTGCATAGTCCTCTTCTCTCACCCTCTAACAGATGTTGTTTCTGAGGGCATGCCCCAGTAAACCTCCAGTGGTAAATCTCCATCTCAGAGTTTGTTTCCTGGGAAACCAGCTTATGATAGTCTTAGATAGCTTGTACCCCAAAAGATTTACTTAGTAGGACTCATTTTTCTCATCAACTACACAGACATTGCAAGAGTAGAACTGTGCACATAAATTCCAATTATTAGGCTCAGGTGTACTAATTTTTGTGCCTATTCTTTTTTGTGTTAGGCTGAGTAGGGAAATTATGGAAAATCCAGAAAGACCATTTTAGAAGATGAAAATATTGTCTACACCAGTAGACATGCGTGTGCTCTTCCTTCAGGATTGCCTCTGTTTTCAGCCAACCTGAAAAACTCATCCTTGACTTCTCCCTCAGAATGAAGATCCTACTTTAGATATTGTCCAGAATAGCTGTTATCTCATGAACAGTTGACCATCTACTCTGGGTCACTTACTCTGGAAACCAACATGATGAAAACACAAATGATATGGGCCCACTTGCAACCTCTTCTTAGCAATAAAAACAACACCAACAAAAGAGAGACTAATAGCGCTTTTTGTAATGTTTATTTATTTTTGAGATAGAGAGAGAGAGAGAGAAAGAGAGAGAGCATGATCAGGGGAGGGGCAGAGAGAGAGAGAGAGAGAGAGAGACAGAATCCAAAGCAGCTCCAGGCTGGACGTGGGGCTCAAACTCATAAACCGTGAGATCATGACCTGAGCTGAAGTCAGACACTTAATCAACTGAGCCACCCAGGTGCCCCGACTAATAGCACTTTTAATTTTATTTTAAAATTTATTCAAATACATCATGCATAAAAAAATTATACCTAACATACATGTGGACTGTATAATAGGGTAAACACATATTTAAAAATTGAGGTGAAAGTAAATTAGTAAAGTTTGAAAACAAACATGTAGAATAAATTCTTTCAAATTTTCAGAAAGTTTGTCACAATCTCTTCTTGAACATCCTACATGTAAAGTAAGAGATGGAGACAAGATCAGACATTAGGTTTACAGGGCTCATAACATTATTTTCAGTAAGGTCAAAGGGATTTTTTTCTTTGTAGGATTTTAGAACTTTAGGTTAGCAATAAAAAAGATGAACTAAAAAAACAAGGAACAAAAAACTAAACCCACAAGAGATGATTTTCTTCTGCTTAAATAGGATAGCATTTAATAGGGTACCTTCTCAAATAGGTAGCATCCAGCCCTGGAATGCTAAGAGATACCTTATTTTGGATCTAGATGGAAAATATTCCTTTGTTGTCATCTAGTTTCTAGGACTTAATCTTACCAACTGCAGTGTGACCTTTCCTTTGACTCCACTTTTGAAATTGGCTTTCATGGTCAATCCTCATGTTTCATCATTAGCCAGAATTATTTTACTTCCAATGCCTCAGCTTCTCAAAATATTACTGCTGAAATACTCTCTATGAATAGATTATAACATACAGCTCTGTGAAGTAGCCATGGGTTGACTTTTAAGTCCAGATATTTGATTCACTATAGCTCTAGCTACTATTCTATGTCTTATATACACATATTTGAAAGTTCTGAAGGTAGGCCCATTTTTTCTGAAATTCCTCTGCATTTAAATGATCAAATTCACTCCATCTGAATGCCCACTAATACCCTTATATGAGATACCATTTAATAAGAGAAATGAAGACAAATATTAAATGGGAGAAGTGAAACAAAAAACAAAATCATTGTAGATAGAATATATTGTGAAAAAATAGTTTTAGACAATTTAATTTTCGTTGAATTAGTGTTGCAGTTTAATTTAGTTATATTACCTATTTTAATAGAGCTGAAGCATGTAAAGTAAATTGGTATAACCCCTTTTGAAAGTAATTTGGAGTTATATATCAAGAACTATAAAACTTTTCTACTGAGAGCCATAAAATTGTTCATTGCCTTTGATGAAGTAAAGCCACCCCTGGGAATTTATTCTACGATATAATCAAAAAGAAGGGAAAATCAAACATAAGAAGGTATTTATTTCAGCATTAGTGACAATAGGCACTGATCAGAAATAATCTTGAGTATAGGAATGATTAAAATATATTTTTTAAGTTCGTATGATTAAATATATAGCTACTAAAATGATAATTAGATACAGAATGGCAACTTTGTGGACAAGGTGGACAGTTGTGGGCTCATATCTATAATTACACATAGAGAATGGAGAGACTACACTATCATCTGTCATCCCTGCATGGATGACAGATTAAGATCTTCAATACAGCCTATTGATGATTTGATGCCCTAAGGCTCAACCTCTTCTCTTATCCACACCCACTACCTTGATAATCTTATCCCATCTCTTGATTTTAAATACCACTCATATGCTGATGACTCCCAAATTGATATCCCTATTCCAGACTTCTGCTCTAAGCACAAGACTTGTATATTCTTCAGCATTGTTGTCATATTTAAGAGATATTTTGAACCTAATGTCTACAATGAATACTTGGTATTCTCCCACAGACCCACTCCAACTATAGCCTTTCTTCTTTCAGTGAGTTACAGCTCTGTCCTTTTCACCCTTCAGTGTGAAAACCTTGAAGTCATCTTTGATGCTTCTCTTCCTCTGTCACACATATCCAATACTTTGGGAAATCCTGTTGGGTCTGCCTTCTCAATGTATCCAGAATTAACTATTAATCATCTTTTCCATAACTATCACTCTGGTCTGGGCTAAAATTACTACAATATGTTTCCAAAGTCTTCCTGACTCTAAAATTATCCCCCACAGACTGATCTTAACACAACATGCAGATGATTTTTGAAGAAAACTCTTAATAATACTGCAGTATGTTAACATGATTGACATTTTAAAGGAGAGAGCTGTGGATGCCAAATTAAGGTCCCAAATTCCATGTTTCTGATTCTAGCTTTTAGGATCATTCTGCTGTGATTGTTCTTTAATGATAAGAGGTCTTGCTAAAGTAATAAGATTAAAAAAAAAAACAACTAAGCATAGTTAAATAGACTTTAAAATATTTCATTTCTCTAGTGTATTTAGAATATATGTTTCAAATAAAGTTGATGAATTTGTTTCTTTACTTTTTTCTGTATACAAATGAAAGCTGCGGCAAACAAAACAGAACAAAACCTTGCATTTAAACAGTTCTTCTTTGAACAGAGTTCCAAGGGTATTGTATTCAAACTTATTACATCATTAGATGGATTCTTCCCTGGCACTTTATAATGAAGCTCTAGAAGACAACATATATTTTCCTTAAATTCTGATCAGTTATGATATGGGGTATTCTTATGTCCTTGGTGCTTAACACATCTCTCTCTACCTCCAATTCTAAAAGCATTAAGTAATATGATTCAATATTTTCCCTTTAATGCTGTGAGTCAGAATTCTTATAACGCTCACATGATAAGAATAACCAATTCTTATAAAACATGCAGATTAACAGATCTTTCCTCTTGAAATTCTGACTTGATGGATCTAGGTTGAGCATGACCATGATATTTTAGGCAAGTCTTCCAGATGATCTTGATTTCTAGAATTGTTTAGTAAAGCTTCAGGATAACTTAAAACAAGTAAAGTAGCACAGGTATTAGTATATTCTTTGGTTGTGGGAAATTGCTGAAATGAAAACTAAAAGACCACATGAGAAATCATGTAAAATCTTATTAACCTGAAAAAGAAAAGAAAAGAAAAAAAAACTTTTGATCAGACAGACATTTAGGAATCTATTGGCATGGGTAAGTTCCCATTTACTGGGCGATTGCAAAGGCAAATGTTTTCTCTGAGCTCACATGAATATATTTAAAAGTGATACATAGGAGTGGGTCACAGTGATATGTCCTATAGACCTTGGAATCTAGGTTACTCTCTGAAAGTTGAAACAACAAGTTTTCCACAAAGAGTCAAAGTTATGCATCTGTTGAAATTAACCACTGTGTGAGTGAAATCCTGAGTGAAATCCAAGGGCACTGAATATGAATATTCCAAAGTATAAACTACATGTTACCTCAGAGAAGTGGGACTGGAATACAATGCAGTTTTGTAAGCTTCATTGATGAAGCTCTTGATGAGAATGTGGTTTCCCTCTTGATGAAGAATGTGGTAACACTGGAGGTTGCTCATCATGCAACATAGAATAATGAAGAAGTAATCAAAATACAATTCAGGATTACATATTTAGTTCCATTTTTGTAATACAGCATACAAAACATACTTGAACCATGCAGAAGTTTACTCAATCCTGGGTCTAGCTGACTAGACAAGATGACTCTTGCAAAATCCCCTGAAATCTCAGGACCCTCTCTAGGCCTATGGTGATCCAACAAGGTGGTATAAAGCCATTTCATTGGATTTTGCCTAAAGAGAGTGGAGTTGGCTTATTTCACGAACAATAATCAGCTCATCCACATCCCTCAAAAACAATGATAGACAAATTTGTTGAAGAAGATATCATATGCCCACTGGAACTGATGAGGCATAAGACTTTAATTTTAACACCTTATTTACAGATTTTCTTTTCATGCATGTAAACAAGTAAGATGAATATGTATAGGCTCAGTGTTTGTGATTACCTGAAATCACTGTCATAAATGATTATAGAGATTGAATAATCATATATATACATATCTATATATATTATATATAGATATGTATATATAATAGGTTATAGAGATTGAATAATTCCTTGAAAGCTCTGACTTGTTCAGGCTGAGACCTTATGCAACAATTATCTATAATTGTTCTACCTTCTCTAAATCTAAAACTCAGGGAGATTGTATTTATGCTAGCAAGGGTCACTTGATCCATATAATAAAATCACCACCCATGTATGTCCAAGAATACCTCTCTGATAAAGAGGAAAGAAAGATATGTTTACACATTGACTTCATTATTTCCTAGTTCCAGGGAAGGTGGAAAAGACAAAAACTCACCAATATGCAATATTGATAAAGTTATACTTTATGTAATTTTGCTCACATATATTAAATATATCCATGAATCTTTTCCCATAATATGTGTGTACATTCATAAATCAATTCTTTTCCAATGTAATCTCTACAGGGTAGGAATCTTTTCTTTCTCAGACTTAATAGGTCAATTAACCATGTCTAAGAATAGTAACATGGTGTGGTTATGTGCTGATGAATTCACTGAGGCATTCAAAGTTTAATATGAGAGTGTTTTGACATTATTACCATAAGCATTTCAAGATGTCCCAAAGTTATTTCTTTACTCCACTTCATATGCAGGATTACAATTGTGCAGACCCTTGTTATGATATCTTTGCACATACAGAGATATTTATTCATCCCGCCAGATACACATCCCAAATAACAAAATCATTCATGCTATAGTTCATCAAACCTGAAACCATATTTTTCACATTTTAACATTTAGAGACTAGGAAAACTTCTAAAATTAATAGTATCTTGGTTTTATGAATTTTGACATATTTATACCTTAAATTATATCAACACTTATGTAAAATTACCTATTTCTTCATAAATTCAGATATAATTGCAAATCATATAAGAAGAAATTATTTAAAAATTTACTAGGCTTAAAATTTTACAATCTTGGGGTATTAGTTGCCATGGTGATGCTACAGTTGACTATTAGATGTATAGCAAGTCAAACAGGAAATAAGAAATTATCTAATTTTAATGTTATATTAATATTCAATAAATTTTAAATACTTTTTGGAAACATAATTCATTCTTTCTAAATGATTCATTAATTTCAGCAGTTTTATTTACAAGATAAATCAAGATATTGAACTTAATGTTGAACTATCAAAAATGAGTATTTTCCAGGGTTTGGTTTATAGCAACTATTTCGCAACTTTCTGGATAATGTTAGAGATTATTCAGATGAGTGTGCTTGCTCTGATATTATTGAGGACAGAAATTAACACAGTACCAAAAGGATTTCTAATCAGCAACCTTTTCATAGCTGCTTTCACCTCTTTGTTCCGTAGACTATAGATGATAGGATTCAACATGGGGGTTAATCCACCATATACCAAAGCTATAAATTTATCTATTTCCTGTGAATCCACAGCTGAGGGCTTTAGGTACATGGAGAGAGCTGTCCCAAAGAACAAAACCACCACAGTCAGGTGGGCTGCACATGTTGAAAAGGCTTTGCTTTGACCACCCACTGAACTAATTCTTAGGATGTTGGAGAGAATGAATGCATAAGATATACAAATTAGAAGCACTGGCATGGGAAGGATAAGTGTGGTGATCACCAGCATGAGTAATTCCACCATGGAGGTGTCCACACAAACCAGTTTCAAGACAGCCAGAATTTCACAAGCAAAATGATTGATTGTGTTATGACCACACAGAGAGAGCTGCAGCACAAATACTGTTTCCACCAGGGTGGTGAGGTAGCCTGTCAACCAGGAACCAGCTGCAATCTGCAAACAAACCTTCTTGTTCATTATGATGGGGTATCTCAGGGGGTTGCAGATGGCCACATATCGGTCATATGCCATCAAGGACAAGAGCACACACTCAGTGGCACCCATAGCTAGAGAGAAGTACATCTGAGCAACACACCCTACGAATGAGATGGTGTTTTCCCCTGTAACAAAGTTTGTCAGCATTGGAGTAAAAGCAGAAGAAGTGTACCAGATGTCTAAAAAGGAGAGGTTGCTGAGGAAGAAGTACATGGGTTTGTGTAGGTGGGAATCCAGGATGGTGATGGAGATCAGAATGATATTACCCAGCAGGGTGATCAGGTACATCAGCAAGCACAGCACAAATACAATGACCTCAACTTTGGGGTAGTGGGAAAATCCCAGGAGGAAAAAAACTGTTACAGATGTCAAATTTCCCTGAAACATTTTATTATGTCATATTCATTTGTATATATGCACAGAAAGATAAACATCATATATTATATATAAAACATAAGATCCCCTCCCTTCGTATTTTCTGGCATTTTTTTCTTCATATGAACTTGTAGTCTATGCTATAGACTTGTAGTCTGTGTAGTCAAATGCTTCTCCAGCTTGCTGATAGTAATATATGTTTGAAGGAATTTGTCATTAATTAGGAAAATTTCAAGTAGGAAGTCAACAGGTAAATCCTCAAGCTGTTATTTTTGATACAAGATTTTTTGGCAGTGTTAGGAAGGGAGAGATTTATTTCATAAACATCATGAGAGATTGATGAAAGAAATAATCTTATGCATTCTTTCTTTTTCTGAAATCACATTTGTAGCTGATCTATAGCTAAGTCATTAATTTACCTGAGCCATTGGAATTATTTTCTTACCCTAGTTTGGTAACAGTCTTCTTACTTAGGAATTGTTCTGCTCTCCAAGCTTATCATATTTTCTGTCACTCCTGGAATTCTGTCCAAAATAATTTGGGAGATTCAGTGAGTTAAAAAAAGTTATAAATTTCTGCAGTCATAGATTAATTAACCAAAAACCTTGGACATTTCAACACAAGTCCACAGTTTCCATTTCAAACCCAGGAAGATGATGACAGATATTCTCATGGTGGTAGACATATATAGATATTTCTTTCATATAGCTAGAATTTGCCTCGCATCTGTGCTCCAGAATCATCCTTCAAAAGACCAACTATTGGCACTATAAGGCAATTTAAGCTTTTTGTTGCTTATGAGAAGTTTCCAATTCATGTAGCAAATTAAACTTAGAACTCTATTTGTGCAGAATTAAAATTCTGAAACTCCAGGGATAATGTCCCATAGATCCAATTATAGTCAGTAACTGGTCTGTTATAATTGCAGTGTTATTCAAACAAGAAATAAACATATTCCTATCTACACTATCTTTGGGAAGGGAACTTTTCTCTGCTTCTGATTGTGTTATAAAATCAGTCAAGCTGGCTAATTTTAAAAAAGTTAAGGCGAATGAATAATGTTGACAGTTTCTCCTTTAGATTGAAGGAGTGTTTCGTAATGTGTACAATATGAAGTTATACTTGATATGGAGCCCACCAAAGATGGAAGAAGGAGAGCTTAAGTAACTCTTCCATTGCTCATCATAGCTCAAAGATAAGATGAGAGTAAATGTTCTTCATGGAACTTGAAGGGACAATTTGTTTTAAAGAACACTTCTTTTAAGGTAGAACCATTTTGAGAAGATAGTTTCACCAGATAAAGGCATCTTGATCCTTCAGAAATCCACTGAATGCTCCATTTGAGTGATTTTTATAATCTCTATTTATAATTTTCTGTTTTCCAAATGAGCAACTAATGGCGAATAGTGTGTATGGTGGTATGGAGAAAACATGCTGTCAGTCTCATCACTATGCAGTTGTGTTTGGATGCCTTGGTTTTAGTAACAGATTGTAATCATGACTATTACTAAATTATTTATATCACATCAAATATGTTTTCATTCTCAGAGAAGTTTATAAATTTGAACTATTGCCAAGATTATTAAAAAAAACAACAACAACCAGAAATCCTGTCCTCACTGTTTGCTTTATTACAAACGGAATGTAGCCGTGAGGTCTTCTATTTACTCTGCTCTTGTAGGGATATAACCTTCAAGGCCCTGGGATGATTCACTTCTTTAACTACAGGACATCTTGGTGCACAGGAAACAATACGGCTTTAGTGCTGCAAATACTTCCCACTTCACCACTTCAGTTTTGTTATCTAGAGCAAGTTGGTGATCCTCATTGAGATTTAGCTTATTTGTAAAAGAGCAATGATAATATTTCTTTATCAGGGTCGTTATGAGGAGTAGAGAGATATTTTATGTAAAGCAACTTACATAGTATCTGATTTATAGTATACACTCATAGATTTCAGATTTTTCTCTCTTCTGTGGTTTTCTGTTTGCTTCTTGAATCCTCTTCCTTTCCTGTATTTACTGCATTTACTGGATTTACTTCCCCTTCTCACTGTTTCCTTCCTTTTTGACTACAGCAATATTCTTACTTTCCCCCCTCATTTAGACAAGATTAACTGCAACCATAATACAAATGGTTGAAGGAAAAGGAAGAAGCTGACTGACATCTGGCCCCAGAATCCCATTTCCCTCTGAATTTATTTATTGACTACCATTCCCAACTTGTTTGATTTCTTGAACTTGTAAAGCTGTAAAGGCTTATACAGCTGGAAGTAAATAATTTAGGTTGGCTTCACTGTGCCTAGGAGAGAACTGTACTGTAGGGCTACACCACAAAGATTTAAAGGAAGGCAGTGACTAAGACTGAGGAAGGTTGCTGACCTGACTCCCCCCACTATGCATAAAGCACCAAACCACACTTCTGCTTTGTAGATAAATCAAAGCACACTGAAAAGAAGAGAAATTCTGAAACTCCATGGAAAAATTCAAACTCTGTTTATGATAAAGCACACTCAGCAAACTAGCAGTAAAAGGATATTTCCATGAGGAATGAGCAAGATGGTGGAATGATAGTTTTCAGAGCTTGTACCCTCACGGAAGCATGTTTGAACAACTATCCACAAATGAAAATACCTTTACAAAAGCTAAGGATTTCAGGTGAAAGATTATGGATTGGTGAATACTTCTGGGTCTCCATTGAAATCCAGAACAGAAATAAGAAAAGACACATTGAAGGGGGTAAGAACAACACTTTCACATTACCCATCTCATCCTTTCCTCAAGCCTGAGGAGTGCGATGCATAGAGACACCTCATGGGGGAAGAAGAGTGAAGTGGTATCCAACTTTACCATGAACTTTAGCATAGAGCTCACCCCAGTGAACCCTGGCACCTTGGGCTCCAGGCTCACACCCCCAGAATAAGGCTCCTGGCCACCACAGTGCCAGCCCAGGCCCTGAGACTCCAGGCTAAATGCCTGCCCTTATAGATCAAGCTTCCATGACCCCACTGTCAGGCAGGAAGCTGCAGCCCCAGCATATAGGCCAACACTCACTGATTATCACAATAGATGTGGGAAAAAAAGTGACAAAATTCATGATAAAAACTCTCAACAAATTATAAAGAGTGTGCTTCAACATAATAAAGACCATATGTGACAAGTCCACAGCTAACTTCATATTCAACAGTGGAAAACTCAAAGCTTTTCCTCTAAGACCAGAAACAAGACAAGGTTGCCCACTCCTGCCATTTCTATTCAGTATAATACTGGAAGTCATAGCAAAAGCAATTAGACAAGAAGAAGAAATAAAAGGCATCCAAAGTGGAAAGGAAGAATGAAAACTGTCTGTGTTTGCAGATTACATTTTCTTTAAATATAGAAAACCCTGAAGACTCCACCAAAACTCTGCTAGATCTAATAAACAAATTCAGTAAAGTTGCAAGATACAAAAATCAATGTACAAAAATCTGTTGCATTTATATACACTAAAAATGAACTATCAAAAGAGATATTAAGAAAATAATCCCATTTATAATAGCATTAAAAATAATGAAATACTTAGGAATAAATGTAACCAAGGAGGTGAAAGTTATGTACACTAAAAAATAAAGACATTGATTAGAGAAATTGAAAAAATGCAAATAAATGGAAAGATATCCACACTCATGGATTGGAAGAATTAATATTGTTAAAATGTCCATACCACCCAAAGCAATCTACAGATTCAGTGAAATCCTTATTAAAATTCTTATGGCATTTTTTGCAGAAATAGAAAAAAAAATCCTAAAATTTCTACGGAACCACAAAAGAGCTCAAATAGTCAAAGCAATCTTGAGAAAGAACAAAGCTGGAAGCATACTTTCTGAATTCAAAATATACTACAAAGCTGTAGTGATTAAAACAGCATGATACTGACATAAAAGCAGATGTATAGATCAATGGGAACAGAATAGAGAAACCAGAAATAAATTAATGCATTTACACGATCTTTTTTTTTTTTTTAATTTTTTTCAACGTTTATTTATTTTTGGGACAGAGAGAGACAGAGCATGAATGGGGGAGGGGCAGAGAGAGAGGGAGACACAGAATCGGAAACAGGCTCCAGGCTCTGAGCCATCAGCCCAGAGCCTGATGCGGGGCTCGAACTCACGCACCGCAAGATCGTGACCTGGCTGAAGTCGGACGCTTAACCGACTGCGCCACCCAGGCGCCCCTGCATTTACATGATCTTTAACAAAAGTGCCAAGATTACACAATGGGAAAAGGACAGTCTTTTCAAAAATGGTGTTTGTAAATTGAATATCCACATGCAGAAGAATGAAATTGGACTCTCCAGACCATATACTTACATCACCTCAAAATGGATTAAAGACTTAAATATAAGACTTGAAACTATAAGACTACTAATAGAAAACATAGGGATAAAGCTTTTTAACATTGGTCTTGACAATGATTTTTTATTATGAATCCAAAAGCACAGGGAACAAAAGCAAAAATTGAAAAATGGGATTGCATCAAACTAAAAAGTTTCTGCAAAGAACAATCAACATCAAAGAACAAAGAACAACCAACAGAATCACGAGTCAACCTATGGAATGGGAGAAAATATTTGTAAACCATACATATAATAAGAAGTTAATATCCAAAATTTATAAGGAGCTCAACTCTGGAAACAAATACCCAATTTAAAAACTGGCAAAGGACCTAAATAGACATTTTTCCAAAGATGATGTACAAATAGCCAATAGGTATATGAAAAAATGCTCAACATTATTAATCATCAGAGAAATGTATATCATAACTGTAGATGACAAACTGATAGTTACCAGAGGGGAAGTGGGTAGGGGGCTGGGCTAAATAGGTGATGGGGATTAAGAAGTGCACTTGTAGTGTTGAGCACTGGGTATTGTATGAAAGTGTTGAATCACTAAATTGCACACCTGAAACTGATATTACACTGTATGTTAAATAACTGGAATTCAAATAAAAACTTTTGAGCTATCACCTTCCATCTGTTAGATGGACTTCCTCAAAAACTAAAAGTAGTATTACCATATGATCTAGCAATTCCATTTCTGAGTATATATGCAAAGGAAATGAAATCAGTATCTCAAAGAGATATCACCACTCCCATGTTTTTTATAGCATTAGTCACAATAGTAAGGTTAGGGAATCATCCAAGTGTCTATTAATGGATGAATAGATGAAGAGAATATGGTAAATTCATATAATTGAATATTATTCAGTCTTAAAAAGAAAAGGAAATATTGTCACATGCTAAAATTAAGATGAATATCAAGGACATTATACTAAGTCAAATAAGCCAGGCACAGAAAGTCAAATACTACATTGTTTCACTGATGTGTGGAATCTAAAAAAGTTGAACTCATGGAAACATAGAGTGGAATGGTGCCAGGCGGGGTGTCCAGATTAGACGATATTGGGAAATGTTGGTCAAATGGTACAAAGTTTCAGTTATGCAGGATGAATAATTTCTAGAGATCTAATGTACAGCATGGTGACTATAGTTAATAATACTATATTTTATACTTGAAATTTGCTAAGAGAGTTGATCTTAAGTGTTCACTCTGCATACACACACAAAAATGATAACTGTATGAGGTGATGGATATGTTAATAGCATTATTATGGTAAGCATTTCATAATGTATATGCATTTCAAGCATTACATTGTATACCATAAATACATACACCTTTAATTTGTCAATTGTACTTATATAAAGCTAGGAAAAAATTAAAAATAGTACCTAAAACAATAAGACACTTCCAAAACATAATAAAGGCTATCTGTGGAAGACTTCAGCTAACATTAAACATAATGAAAGAAGAGCTGAAGTTTTTAACTTTGAAAATTATAGGATTTTGGGGGGCGCCTGGGTGGCTCAGTCAGTTAGGTGTCCAACTTCGGCTCAGGTCATGATTTTGCAGTTTGTGGGTTCGAGTCCCGCATCAGGCTCTGTGCTGACAGCTCGGAGACTGGAGCCTGCTTTGGAATCTGTGTCTCTCTCTCTTTTTCTCTCTCTTCCCTCCCCCACTCACGCTCTCTCTCTCCCTCCCTCTCAAAAATAATTAAACATTAAAAAATTAAAAAAAAAGAAAATTATAAAATTTCAATGTTTCTTTTAGATGTTGGTAGTTTTTGATTCCAAGAAATCGTTGCCTTCTTAATGGTCAAAACGACATTCTGGGTTCTACTTCTGAAACCAATACTGCACTGTCTGTTAACTAACTTGAATATAAATAAATAAATTTTTAAAAATAATATTCGGGGCAGTTTTATAGACAGAATGTTTATGTTTAGGTGTATGATTTATTTCAAATCCATTGTTGTGTATGGGGTGAGATATGGATACATAGTTATGCCAGCATTATTTATGGAAAAAGGTATCCTTTCCCCATTGAATTACCTTAGCATCTTTGTTGAAAAATCATAGATCATATATGTGTAGATTTCTTTCCGTACACCTCTATCCTGTTCCATTGATTTATTTGTCTTACTTTGTGTTAGTACCAAGTGAATTGATTATTACAAATTTATAATAAGTTTAATAAAAAGGTAGTATAATCTTCCAACTTTATTCTTTTTAAAGACTGTTTTGGCTATTCTAAGTTCTTTCATTTCAATATCAGTTTTAGAATCATCTTGGCAGTTTTTCTAAAATCTCTGCCTGTATTTTGAATGGGATGGCATTAATCTGTAAATGAATTTGGGAAGAATTGGTAACTTAATATTGACTCTTTTAATTCATGAGTCAGGAATTTCTGTAATAGGTTTTCCTTAATTTGTTTCTACGTGCTTTGTGGCTTTCAGTATAAAAGTTTTACACATCTTCTGTTAACTTTCCTTTAGTCATTTTTAGTTTTTATTCTACTACAAATGATATTTAAAAATATATTTAACAATTGTTTATTATTGGTAAATAGAAATGCAGCTGGTTTGTGTGATCTGATACATCCTGATAGATTGGGTAAAATCTCATAGTAATTTTATTAGTTACCTTGTGGACTCCTTGGAATTTTTATGGTCGTTTTCATATGCAATCTGCTTTTTTTAAAAATAAAAACAGTTTCCTTCTTTCCAATTGTAATGCCTTTTATTTATTTCTTTTGCCTTATTGCACTGCCCAGGACTCAATGCTATCTGTAAGTGGGGTAGTGGACATTCTTGCCTTCTTCTTGATCTCAGAAGAAGAACATTCAGTTTTTTAACTGATTTTATCCTGCCGTCTTTTCTTGGATATATCCCCACATTAGGCCTCTTTTTTTCTTTTCTCTAAATCGAAAGAATGGATATAGATCATCTTTTAATTTTTAATCATGGCAAAATTTGTTAAATTTGTCATCTTCTAAAAATTTTTATTTATTCAAATTCAAGTTAGTTAATGTACAATGTAGTATTGGTTTCAGGAGTAGAGCCCAGTGATTCATCACTTATGTATTACACCCAGTGTCATCCCAACAAGTGCCTTCCTTAATGACCATCACTCATTTAGTCCATCCACCCCTACCCCTCCCCTCCAGCAGCCCTCAGTTTGTTCTCTGTATTTAAGAGTCTCTTATGGTTTGTCTCCCTCTCTGTTTTTATTTTATTTTTCCTTCATTTCCCCTATGATCATGTTTTGTTTCTTAAATTCCACATATGAGTGAAATCATATATTTGTCTTTTTATGACTTAGCATAATACACTCCAATTCCATCCACGTTGTTGCAAATGGCAAGATTTCATTCTCTTTGATTGCTCAGTAATATTCCATTATATAAATATATACTACATCTTCTTTATCCATTCATCAGTCAATGGACATTTGAGCACTTTCCATACTTTGGCTATTGTTGATAGTGCTGCTATAAACATTGGAGTACATGTACCCCTTCAGATCAGCATTTTTGTATCTTTTGTATAAATACCTAGTAGTGCAATTGCTGGGTCATAAGGTAGTTCTATTTTTAATTTTTTGAGGAGCCTCCACACTGTTTTCCAGACTGGCTGCACCAGTTTACCTTCCCACCAATGGTGCAAAAATGTGGTTAAGTTTATCATCTTAACTATTTTAAAGTGTACAATTCAGTTGTGTTATGTATTTTCACATTATTGTGCAGTAGATCTCTAGAACTTTTTCATCTTGCAAAACTGGAATTCTGTACTCACTATACACTAATCTTCCCTCACCACCAGCACCCATTGGCAACCAACTATTTTCTGTTTCTATGATTTTGAGTTCTTCGTATGAATGAAAATCATATAATATTTGTCCTTTTGTGACTGGCTTATTTCAGTCAGCATAATGTCCTTGAGGCTCATTAATGTTGTAGCATGTGACGGGATTTCCTTCTCTTTTAATTCTCTTTTATTCCCTTATATGTATATACCACATTCCCTTTATATTTTCAGCTGTTGATGAGCATTTGGGTTGTTTCCTCCTATTGGCTATTGTGAATAATGCTGCGTGAAACATGAGTGTACAGATATTGCTTTGAGATTTGCTTTAAATTCTTTTAGATATATACCCAGAAGTGGGATTGCTGGATCATATCATAGTTCTATTTTAATTTTTTTGAGGAATCTTCATAATGTTTTCCTTAATGGTGGCACCATTTTACATTCTCGCCAGTAGTGTACAAGAGTTCCAACTTCTTTCCATCCTTGCTGACACTTGGGCACAGAAGCTATTGGACTGAGGGACTTCTCTTACCTAGATGACCCAGGTATTGCAAAAACAACATTTTTAATACTCCCATCCCAATGACCCCCCACTCCCCCCAAAAAACAAACAAGCAAACACTTATAGAGCATGTTTCTCTTGATCTGTTGTGATCTAGAATAAATTGTTTAATTAGCACTTGCCAGTTTTCAATTCCTGTGTTGGTGCTGGTATCAGAAGATGGGAAAGGTCTGAACTCTTCCCTTAGCACCTTCTCAGTCTAATTAGGGAAATGGAGTGTAAAGACAGTGTAATTTGTGAGGCATGGGGGTGAGTGAGTGACCTTTGCTGCAGTCTGGGAATGGGTTACAAAGGACTTCCTGGAAGAATTGATACTAGAGCTGAAGTTGGAAGGTTATTAAGGGCAGCCAAATGAGTATGTGAGAGAAAAGGCTTCCAGGCAAGGAGAGTGACATATATTTAAACTGGGAGTTGTAAAATGTCATATTGTATTCGGGAAAGGTAAGTAGATTGGTGTGATCTGATCATTAAATGCAAAAGAGGGAGTTGCTGGTGATAAAATTGGAATTATCACACAAGGTAGTCTATGCTAATTTAGGAGCTTCATAACCCACATTTTAGGTACTGTGGAAGGATTTTTTTTTTACTGGGAGAAAAGCAATATGAGTATGGCTCAATTCTTTTAAAAAATCACTGTGCTGATATTGAGGAGAAGGTATTAGAAACAAGAATGAAATTAAAACTCTGACAATGGAGGGGCACCTGGTGGTTTAGTTGGTTTAGTATCTGACTTCAGCTCAGGTCATGATCTCCCGGTTCATGAGTTTGAGCAGCACATCGGGCTTGCTGCTGTCAACCAGTCAGCACCGGGCCCACTTCTGATCCCCTGTTCCCCTTTCTCTGCCACTCCCCTGCTTGCACTCTCCCCCCAAAAAATAAATACATATAAAAAAAATCTCTGACAGTGGAAATGAGTGGGAGGAGTTTGAGTCCTGAGATATAACATCATCTGATGTTCACCTTACAGTATAACTCGATTCAGGGAATTAGAACATCATAGTTGAACATAATTTGAGAAAATTGAGAAATTAAGTGAGATCTCAGTGAGATCATAATGTGGCCTTGCAGGTGCTTACTTGTCTTATTTTGACACATTTTTGAAGTTCCTAGGAGCAACATGAAAGATGTATTGATAATGAGCACTGGGGGGACTGGATAGCCCTTGCAGTGATCTCAGGAAGATCCATGTGCATGGGTAAGTTATGAGGGAAGTGATGTGATGAATATTTGGGGCTAAGGGAATTTCTTTGATACTTTACTGATCTCCCCTAAAGAAGACAACCATTTATTGCTGCCTGCAAAACCTTTATGCCTCTACAAAAAAGAGTTAAGATCAAGGGAAAGACAGACTCACCTTCTAAGCAGAGCTGTTACTTGAGTTGAAGACTCCATGGAGCCACATTTTCTAGAAAGGAAAGAGCACTGAACCAAGACTGGGGTTATTGCATAGGAGAATGAGGTTAGGACCTCAGCCTAAGAATTTGGGAAGTCACAATTCAGTCCATAACAGAAGGTATGGTCACTTGGCACCTGACAATTTTACACTTCTTCAGAAACATACTCAGGGCCTATTAAGGCTAGTACTTGGATGTGGGAAAAATGTGGGGGTCCTCTGAAGTAACCTGCCCACCAAAATCTACACTAATCTGCTCTCCAAGTTGCAGTGAATTTTCTTTCTTGGTGGCAGGGAACACACCCACCTGATAAGCTTTCTGGCAGCTTTCTTGAGGTGGGAGGCCAGCAAAACAGATGCTTGAGCCAGGTGTAGGGGTTATTATTGACAGCTACGTGCACACTGGTTTGTACTGCATTTCCTAAACAGAGAGTAAAGAAGGCATTGTCTCATCCCCAGTGTACAAGGGAACTTAAGGTCCAGGGTTTCAATGAGTGTCATTTTTGCTTCCCAGTATAATTTTTGGTTTGTTAGGATTGTCTAAGGCTGGCATAGAAGCTAGAGTAAAGAAAGAAGTCACATTTAAGAAAAAATTCTCAGGAACAAAGTCAAAGAAGTGTGACCAAGAAGTCTTCAAAACAAAAGGTAGCTTTCAGCCTGAACCAGGAACACAGGGGCAAAGCCAAGGGGTTAGAAAGTCCAGAGAGATGAAAGAAAGCAATAATGGATCCAAGTGGACAGTGGGAGGGCTAGTAGTGAACAGAGTACCCCAAAATGGGTATGATTTTGATTTTCTTTTGTAGCATAGCAAGGGCAGAATAAATTACTTTAAACAGAAATTTTAAGTCAGACTCCGTTATATCACACGATTGACTCTTTCGTGGGTAAGGTGTCTTATACTGCTTTCTTTTTACCTGTTTACCCATCTATAACATTTGATTCTTTTTTTATATACTGCTTTTAATTACCATTACAGTGCCTTGAATATAGTAGTGGGTAAACAGAGATTCGTTAAATGAGTAAATAGTTAATCACATTGGTCATACACCTGCAAGCTGGGACAAGATAACAAACAGTGAAAGTATACACTGGCCTACCCTACATAGAAAAAGGAAGCATCTCTATGTGCAAACTCTATATTCCTGCATTTTTCTAAGTACAGTTTTAACTATTCCTTCAGAAGCCGAAATTTAAATTTAAGCTCTATACTGTTATAATCCTCTATTTTCCCTAGATGGCGACAGAGACTAGCTTGTCTGTCTTTGAGGTCCCCTTACAGAAAAGCTTTCTCAGAAAGAACAGAAATTCAATACCTTTTGTACCTATTGATATTGATATTTACATGTAGTGAAAACAAGTTGTTTTACTTATATTTTTACTCAAAATATTTCAAAGCAAAAATAAACTGTTGAAGAGAGTTGATAATATCATTTATCAAAGATTAAGTACTAAATAATAGTTCTGTGCTCAGCACGAAACTAGAGGCTATGGGGAATAGAAATAAGGAGAACGCCCTTGAACTCATTAATATCTGTTACATTAATCTATGTAATGTATCAGTCAACAGCTCCTGCCTCACCATTGCTTAGGGTCAACAATAGGAAAGCTCTATGAGAGCACCTGTGTGTTAACTGCTATTCCTGCCTCTGCTTTGTGTAATTAATCACAAGAGAGCAAGATAAGGTACAGTGTCTTTTCAGTGGTAAGTGATTTTTAAAGCTTCAGCCAAGCAGAAGTCAAGGTTCTGCTGTCCCATAGTATGGTTTCAGTGTGGGTGGGAGTGTGGTAGTAGCCTGTCTTAATGTTTATTTTATTTTTGAGAGAAAGAGAGTAAGCAGAGGAGGGGGGGCGCAGAAAGAGAAAGAGAGAGAGGGAGACACAGAATCCGAAGGAGGATCCAGGCTCTGAGCTGTCAGCACAGAACCCTACTCAAGGCCTGAACTCACCAACCCTGAATTCATGACCTGAGCAAAGTCATGAACCCTTAACTTACTGAGGCACCCATGAGCCCCATAGCCTGTCCTGACAAGACAGACACTATTGTTTCCAGTCAATGACTTCAAAGAAGGTGTATTAGTTTGCTAGGGCTGTTGTAACAAAGTATCACAAACAGGGTGGCTTAAATAACAGAAATGAATTATCTCACAGTTCTGGAGGCTACAAATCTAAGATTTTGGTGTTGGAAGGGTGATTCCTTCTGAGGGCTATGAGAGAGAATCTGTCCTCTTACCTAGCTTTGAATGGCTTGCTGGCAATCTTTGGCATTCTTTGGTTTGTAGGAGCATCACCCGAATCTCTGCCTTGTATTTAGCATGATGTATCCAAAATTTCCCTTTTATTGCTCTAAGGGAAATTACAAAAGATGTAGAGGACAAGATGCTTTAAGGATTATTGGGGTATTATGAATTAATTTATGAGTATAATTATAAAAAATAAATGCACACATTGGATATAATGAGACATATAAATGCTGACTGAAGGGGATAAGGCAGGGGACTTGAAAGATGTTTAATCTCTTAATTAATAAATCCTTGCCTAAAAAAATGATTTTGAAAAATTAAAATGATCAGTGAATTGTAATTAATGTAATGGTTTTTCTAAGTACATATGGAAATAATTTTTGATAAGAGTCATGTAGCACATTAAGTTAGGGTGAAGATTTTTAGAAACTCTTCCTAATTAAGATGTGGGTCTATGTTGCCTCCCTTTGAGTTCTGAGCAGGTTATGTACTTGCTCTGACTGATAAAATATTAAAGATGTGATGTTGGGCATTTTTGGAGCCCAGGCCTTATAAAAGCATGTCAGCTTCCATTTCCCTGCTCTTGGAACACTTGTATTGGAGCCCTAAGCCACCATGGACGAAGTTGGACTGTTTTGCCCAAGCCACCATGTGGAAAGAACAAGGCATTTGAACAAAGCCATTCTGGACACTACAATTCCATTCTTCTATGGCTGAATCCTACCAGATTTTCCCTTTTTATAAGGATACCAGTCATATTGGGTTAGGGGTCCACCCTATGCCAGTATGACCTCATATTAACTAATTACATCTGCAAAGACCCTATTTCCAAATAAGGTCACGTTCTGGGATACAGGGGGTTAGGACTTCAACAGATTAATATTTAGGGGACACAATGCAATTAATAACATGAGAGTTTAAAACTATTTCCCAAGAGGACATTTTAAGTATTTTTTTGGTCTATTTCCTTTGAAGGAGGGTGCTGTTAAATTTCATGAGACGGCCAACATTTCTCTGCATAGAAATGTAGAGAAAATGTATCAAAGAATATAAAAATCATGCTATGAAGCAATGGTAAATGATATCTTTCTTTTTCCCTTTCCTTCTGTCCTCTCTTCCCTCTTCATTATTATTTTTTCACACAATGATGTTGAGTTTTCATATGGTACATGGCTGGCAAATACTGAATGAGTAGAAAATAGGAGGGGCATGAAAGTAGGAAAGGGTAGAAGTTTATAACTTATCAAAGTATTAGCACTCAAATTTCATGTTTCAAACAAAAAATGACCACATACTTCCTCATTAAATTATGAATAGCTAAGGTTTCTATAGCAGATATTCTAAAACATTTTGCTTACCTCATAGACAAGGCAAGGTCCTCCTTGTAATGTCATTCAGTATGCCATGTGCTATCCAAGATGAAGCCTGTTAGGGAATAATGTGACCTATAGCAGCCAAACTGGCCATGAGGAAGAATGCTCAAAAACAGGATATTAGTGAGTGACTTTGCTTTAGTGAGCCCATGAGTCAACCATGGTTATATTGTAACTGGACTTTTGGTGTTGAAATAGATTTGACTTCACAAGATGCATTATTTACATTATGTATAGTTGGAAAAAAATCTTTTTTTTTAAGTTTAGGTATTTATTTTGAGAGAGAGAGAGAGCATGGGAGGGGCAGAGAGAGAGAGAGAGAGAGAGAGAGAGGGAGAGAGAGATAATCCCAAGCAAGCTCTGTGACATCAGCACAGAGTTCCACATGGGACTTGATCTCACAAACCGTGAGATCATGACCTGAGCCAAAATCAAGAGTCTGACACTTAACTGACTGAAACACCCAGGCACCTGAAAAATGTTTCGTTTCTTCATACATACAGCAAACTTTTGAAGAATACTTTCCACGTGAAATCTCAGTTTTTAGCACAAAGAACTTTGAGCTGGTTAAGGCATGATCTCTGTCTTCAGGAGAATCACCCCAAATAGTTGAGCTCATTCAACAAACTGAATACACAAATGTGCATTATAGCAGGATGAAAAACAACCTCAGTATCTTCTAAGACCAATGCCAAAATCCAGGACTTGTGTCAGAAACTAAGCATGTGGTAGATGGGGATATCATGCTAGCTTGGGGAAAATTCTCGTACTTTGTGATTGTCTCTTTTTCTAATCCTCTTTGACCACACTGGCCAGGTTTATGAGTCAGGCAAGTGAGGGTGGCCAGAACACCTGGAGAAAACCTCATATCTGCTGAGTATGATTGTCATCATGATTAGTGTCCTCTTCCCAAATAAAGGAAAACTCTTAAATGTCCTCTATTAACCTTAATGTGCTCATTAATTCTTCAACTCATCAGCATTCCCAGATATTATTTAAATACTTAACTCTTCTTTCACTGGCTTGAGTTTATTTTTAAAGCTCTCAAATTTGCTTCATCCAACAGCTTTTTAATATCTGAAACAATGTATCCCTGATTGTAATTATGTAATTTGTTCATGAAATGGAGTCATATTTCTGCAGAAAAATTCTTCTGAATTTGTATTCCAGATCAACTATGCTTCTGCAGAGAATGCCATATTTTTTAGGCGCTCTGTCAACGTAGCAAGGGTGGCACCCACTGTTGTAAGAAAATACAACTGAAGAGCTGGACGAAGAACTGCTAGGCAAATTATATTCCTAAAAATAGTAATAGGAGGCCTTGTAATGGGACCCAGCCAAAAATGGAGGTCCAGATGCTAGTCGAAGATACAGTCTAAGCTTTCAAGGAGTCATGCAGAGTCAAAACGGCAACTCATTTGTTTTCGCTCACATTATTCCCAGCATTGAGTACAACATGAATACACATTCACTGACTGTATAACCAAACCAATTAAAAACAGTTAACACAGTAGTTTTGGAATTGGAAGGCTTATTAAATACTGTTCAAAAGATCAACAATTTATTTGACAAATGATTGTTAGGCAAGTCACAGAAGACTACAAGTCCAGATATTTTTAATATTGATTTTATTATTTTCAATTTAGAAATTGACACACATAATTGAAGCATGGTCTGCAAAATCAAGTCAAATCAAAGTTGCAGATTTGCAAATCAACAAGCCTGGAAGATTGTATATCATGGAATAAGTTTAAATGCTGTGTAGCCCTCACTTCTTCATTCACCATGATGGCTAACATTGTGCTGGTAACTAACACATAGTATTTACTCTCTTAGCCACTGTTTAGTAACTATGTTTCAATTTAAATTGAAGGGTAAATCCAAAAAGTAATCTCAAATCAAAAGCCATGAAAATTATTTTATAATCAAAACTTTACACATGATGACAGGGTTAAAGCTGTCAGCATTACTTGAATTCCTACTAGGTACCAAATGTCCAGACTTACGATGCCACTTTCTTTTCTGAACTTTGTTTGGTATTCAAAAATGATAATTTATCTTGACATATTGATACAAAATTAAATTCTCTATTTAATTATCTATTAATAGAGACAAATTTTTATAAGCTTTTATTAGAAACAAAATTCTTCCCACTGTGAAAAAGATCATAATTTCTAGCCTTTAAAATTCTTTATTTTAAAGAATTAATTAATAAAAATTAATGCCAGGATTATTTCAATTAGGAAATATGTGCAGTGGCTAACTTGTTTAAGAGCTTGGTAAAAAGTCATTTCAAAGAGACTCAATTCATGGAAGACATTAATTACAGCAAGAGGTCTTTTGATATTGACATCATGTTTGTGGTAAGGTCATAGATTCGCATTATAATTTAAGTGTTTTGACATGCGCTGACATGTTTAACTTGCTGAAACACATTTAAATATTTCTGTAAATCATCTACCAAAGGTGAAGAGGAAGAGGAGACTACCCATAACACCACATATCCTTGAGAAATGACTGCAGTATTCACTATGAAGTCATATTAGAGTCAAAGTTGCTAGTCCTTTTGCAGTGCAAAATGAAAATGTTTTATGTGTCTTAGTGGGACCAGCAAGTATTGGTGTTACCATTTCTGTAGGAGCCATGGCAAGGTGACTTCAATGCCATAGGTAGATAAAATCCTCCATGAGGGTATCTCATAGGACTCAACATACAATATCCAAGAGCTTAATCATATCCAGACATAGCCATAGAGTTTACAAACAAGGGCAAAGATAAATGACTATTTTCTGGACAATGTCCAAGCCTTACTAAAGTGACAAATATATAACAAAAGAAAGTTGTCACTGAATCATCTGCAGTATGCACATCCCTATGAACAAAAGAGGAGTCTTATCTGCTTGAGTCTAGAAAAGGAGAAATTTTGTTTAAAATAGAAACAGAGGGCACCCTGGTAACTCAGTCGCTTAAGCATCTGAATCTTGGTTTCTGCTCAGCTCATGATCTCATGGTTCATGGGACCGAGGTCTGCATCAGGCTCTGCACTGACAGCACAGAGCCTGCTTGGGATTTTCTCTCTCCTTCACTTTCTGCCCTCCTCCCCTCCCCAAATAAATGCCAAATAAATAAACAAACTTTAGAATAGAAGCACTTTAACCTAGAAGGCACAGAGTCTGACCGCTAGAAAAGTGAAGAAGATTGGGGGGACAAGGAGAGACCATTAGCTTTTTTATCTCTTTGTTGAAATATTCCTCAAAAGCATCTGATTCTTTGTTACTGAGCAAACTTCTGATGACACATCCATTTCTGAACTACTAAAGTATCTTGTTTCTAATACTGGGTAAAGAGTGCTCTGAGTTTGTTAGAAATATTCAGTCTTCCATAGTAAATTAACAAATCTGCTTGTGTCTGCTTTACCATCTATCTCTTGAGAATTTGGCTGTTATGAACAGGTCCCTAAGAGACCAGTTAACTCTTGGCACACTTACAAATTCAGATTTCTGGGACTGAAAAGGATGAAACTTTGGAGGTGATGCATATAGTTATTTCTTGGATTATAGTGATGGTTCCATGGGTATATATATGTGTGTCAAATCTCATCAAGTTGTATACTTTAAATATGTGCAGTTTCTTATATATCAATTATATCTCAATAAAGCTGTTTAAAAAAATTTTATAAAAAAATTTTTTTAACGTTTATTCATTTTTGAGAGACAGAGAGAGACAGAGCATGAGTGGGAAAGGGGCAGAGAGAGAGGGAGACACAGAATCTGAAGCAGGCTCCAAGCTCTGAGCTGTCAGCACAGAGCCCGACCTGGGGCTCGAACTCACAACCGTGAGATCATGACCTGAGCTGAAGTCAGATGCGTAACCAACTGGACCACCCAGGCACCCCTCAATAAAGCTGTTTTTTTAATGTTTATTTATTTTGAGAGAGTGAGAATGCGTGCATGCACAGGTGCGCAAGTGGGAGGGGCAGAGAGAGGGGGAGAGAAAGAATCCTAAGCAGGCTCTGCACTAATAGTGAACATGATCTTGTGAACATGTGAGATCATGACCTGAGCCAAAACCAAGACTTGGATGCTTAACTGACTGAGCCACCCAGGCACCCCAATAAAACTTTTTGTTTTTAATTTTTAAGAAAATGTTTATTTATTATTGAGAGACAGAGCATGAGCATGGGAGGGGCAGAGAGAGTGGGAGACACAGAATCCAAAGCAAGCTCCAGGCTCTGGGCTGTCAGCACAAAGCCCGATGTGGGGCTCAAACTCACAAATCGCGAGATCATGACCTAAACTGAAGTTGGACGCTTAACCGACTAAGCCACCCAGGTGCCCCTAAAACTGTTTTTTTAAAGGGGGGCAGGAAACTCTAGGGCCAGTCTCTGGGTTCTATAAGCTCACCAGGCTCTGAGGCCCTGCTAGGGCCCAGTGCTTTTCCTCGTCTCTGACCAGTGCTTCTTTCAGAGTCCCCATGTTCTAATCATGAACATCCATTGATTAGTATGTGACTTTAATCCAAATTTTCTCAGAAACAGAACAGACTTTTTATCTTTAAATTTTTTTTTAATGTATTTTTATTTTTGACAGACAGAGACAGAGCACGAGCAGGGCAGAGGCAGAGAGAGAGACACACACACAGAATCCAAAGCAGGCTCCAGGCTCTGAGCTGTCAGCACTGAGCCCGATGTGGGGCTCGAACTCAAGAACCATGAGCTCTGACCTGAGCCAAAGTTGGACGCCTAACCAACTGAGCAACCCAGGCGCCCCAGACTTTTTATCTTTAAAGAAGACCTACCAATTTAAAAATGTGTGGATGGGGTAAGTTCTCCTTATAATTTTTTCTAGTTTATGAGAAACGTTTTGATAATACACATCCTAGCATGCCAGTTAAGTCTTCTGTTAAGATTCTCTGTGTACAGCTGGGCTCATTCGGCTAACATCCTTTGTGCCTCTAAGCTCTTCCAGGCTCTGTAATGGGAAGGACCTGTTCCTGATGCAACTGTTATAACAACAGCAGTAACAAATTTGTGAGTGATTATTATGAGTTAGCCAATAAGCTGGGCAATTTCCCATATGTTTAATTATCTAATTAGCTGTTTGCCCTGTGAAACAATTTCCATTTGACAGGTGAAATACTGGAAGCTCAGGATAATAAAGTAACTTACCCAAAGTCACACAGTGATATATTTATGGATTGAATCTAGACTTACCTGACTCCAAGATTCATGCTGTTTATGGTATTGTCTACTGTCTTTCTCTGATTTATTAAATGAGTTTTAATAGAGAGTCTGTCCTTTACTAGTACAATAACTTTCTGGTGAAGGAAACTACATTGCAAATAACCTAGATGTTACTGTGGAATAGATTTCACCAATTAAGACAATGGAATACAAAATTTAATATCAAGTAATTGAATTGATTTAGAATTTCTTAATAGATCTCCATTGAACTAAAAGATTTTAAACTATTAATTAGCTCAACTGTGGTTGGGCTGGGTTGATCATCTGTGGCTTAGTATGCCTAGTGCCTTCTACACTGGCAGCCTTTTCACAAATACATTGAAAGTTGAGTCCATTTACTTGGTGTCTCTGAAGGGCTACTAAATTTACTATTAAGTGGAATATTTCTTAGCCATAAAAAAGAGTGGAGTCTTGACATTTGCAACAACATGGAGCTAGAGGGTATAATGCTAAGCAAAATAAGTCAGTCAGAGAAAGACAAATGCCATATGATCTCATTCATATGTGGACTTTAAGAAACAAAAAAAAATGAGCAAAGAGACAAAAAGAGGGAGAGAGAGGCAAACCAAGAAACAAACTTTTAACTGCAGAGAACAAACTGATAGTTAACAGAGTGGAGAGATGAGTGAAAGGATGGGGATTAAGGGTACACTTGTTGTGATGAGCACCAAATGTTGTATGTAAGCGTTGCATCAGTAAATTCTACACCTGAAACTAACATTATACTGTATATTAACAAACTGGAATTTAAATAAAAACTAAAAAAAAATTACTATATAGGCTGAATTTTTTCAATAGCTCAAGATCTAATTAGGCTTTTTAGGCAGTGGACTCAAGTTCTACAAAGGCATTAACTTACGAAAAAGTTCTGTAAGACCATAGAATGGTAAGAAATGCAGTGTGTTAGGTTTTTTTATTTGGTTTTGTGACTAGTAACACATTGGCCAGAGGATAAGATTTGTAGCTTGTAAGTCAGAGCTAGATCATGGTGTTTGACACGTCGAAGTGCTTGACTCTCTGTTGCTTATCGGTTTTCTCTCAGTGAGTGACTTCCAATCTAAAGGAATTAGACAAAAATTAATTAGGACAGAATTAGGTCCTCTATCATCAAGTAAATTCTAATTTTAAAGTCTTATGATCTCAGCTTCCTATTCAGTATACATAGTGGAAAGAGAATGGATCTTTTCAGGGACCCCTGGGTGGCTCAGCTGATTAAGTGCCCATGTTTGGCCCAAGTCATGATCTCGCGGTCCATGGGTTTGAGCCCCACGTCAGGCTCTGTCTGACAGGTTGGAGCCTGGAGCCTTCTTCAGATTCTGTGTCTCCCTCTCTCTCTACCCCTTCCCTGCCCACACTCTATCTCTCTTTCTCAAAAATAAAAAAATAATAAACATTAAAAATTTTTAAAAAATAGATCTTTTCATTTGCACTGAGCATTCTTTTTAAAAAAAATTTTTTTTAACATTTATTTATTTTTGAGACAGAGAGAGACAGAGCATGAATGGGGGAGGGTCAGAGAGAGGGAGACACAGAATCCGAAACAGGCTCCAGGCTCTGAGCTGTCAGCACAGAGCCCGACGCGGGGCTCGAACTCACAGACCATGAGATCATGACCTGAGGCGAAGTCGGCTGCCTAACCGACTGAGCCACCCAGGCGCCCCACACTGAGCATTCTTTAGATAAAGAATGTCCATGTGTTGTTATGAGGCCATATCAGAAGAATCTGGAGAGCTTGCTGAAAGGCAAATTCTTGGGCCCTGGGATTCTTATATTATTGTTTAATGCCAGGAATCTAAATTTTTAACAAATATTCTGCATGATTCTGATTAGTTTGTAATCACGTTACTTTGTGATCACATTGTACTATAATCTGCAAGATATACATAAATGTGGGTAGCCTTTTTTATAGGATACAATTTTTAAAAATATAGCTACATTGACAACTCAAACATTTTATTTACTTTAAGAGAAAGAAACTATAAGACAACATATGGATAACATTTATATAGAATTACAAGTCCAGTTTCTTTTTTTTTTTTTTTTTAATTTTTTTTTCAACGTTTATTTATTTTTGGGACAGAGAGAGACAGAGCATGAACAGGGGAGGGGCAGAGAGAGAGGGAGACACAGAATCGGAAACAGGCTCCAGGCTCTGAGCCATCAGCCCAGAGCCTGACGCGGGGCTCGAACTCACGGACCGCGAGATCGTGACCTGGCTGAAGTCGGACGCTTAACCGACTGCGCCACCCAGGCGCCCCTGCAAGTCCAGTTTCTAGATCTAGAAGACTATATACAACATGGGTTAGGATTAATGCAATTTATGTATTATTCTTATATACATTATAGCAGAGGCTATAATATGAAAGTCCACTTAACTGCAAGTGTTTGTTTTGGCCTATACTCTAATTTCTATGCTCTAATTTCTAGTTTCATTTTTACTTTTTCCTCAATTCCTCTCATGCTCAAACATTGCCAAATATTGGGAAGCAGCTGGGCAGGGACCTTCACACCTCTGTGGCTTTGGATGTGCTCTCTCTTAGTCTAAAACGTCCTTCACAACTTTACATTCTTGGTAATCTTTTAAGACTTATTGCAAGTATACCAGTTTTGCAATCTTCCCTGACTCCTCCAAGCCTAGGTTAGGAATTCCTCCTCTGCTCTCCAGCAACTTACAAAACTCTCTTGTACTTCATATCACATTGTACTATAATCAGCCACTTACTTGAACATCTCCACCACTAGACCATGAATTTTTTTAATACTTACATTCAGGGAAATTATTACATAGGCTTGATATACAAAGGATTGTCTAAAACCTGGTTAACCAGAAGATCTAACAATCCCATAGACCCAATTCCTTAATTATTTTAGAAGAATGCATAACCATTTTGACTTTACCCAGAAATGTTCAGGTAGAATTCTTCAAGGAGGTACAGTGAACCCTTTTTTTTAAAAGTTTCTTATTTCATAATTGTGATTATACCTCTGAAATGAAATTGAGTATATCATAGGAGACCTAAAAACCTCTTTTATTAAAGATATACTACCTATAAGATAGGTATAAGATATACTACAACTTCCTATAAGATATACTACAACTGCATCTTAGTTGAATGCAATTTGTGGTAATTTCTTAGAAGAAAATCCTCTTTCCTCTTTTATATTTAACTGTAGACTTATATAATATTGTTGTCATATTTAATTTGGAATTCTGTTTATTCCTGTTTTGGTAAAATAGTCTTGTTTCCTTTATAATAATGCCAGTTTCAGCTATTCTCTATCACTTTCAACATTTCATTTCCTCCAAATATCATCTAAAGTTATTTTTTCCTGTACTTGAATATACTTATTAGTTTCTCCTTCTCTTTTTCTGGCCAAATGCCATGCGGGTTTTAATTAATTCCTTCTATAATATTTGCATGCTATGATTTTCTTTAATTTATTCTGTCTACACTCTTGCCTTATTTAATTCAAGGGAACATTTGGGGAATGGATATAGTTTGCATAAAGGATGCTTTGCAAATAAATTATGCTGCTTCCAACTGCCAGAATGGGTAAGCAAAACCTTGCAAAGCCATTTCTATAAAGTCCATTCGCAAACAATGAGAACACTTCTGATTAATGTAGGTTAAAGCTCCACTGAAAGTCATTAGTGCACTTCAATTATACTTGCCCACTTCCCACTTCAAGTTTTAAAAAGTAATGCTGAGTTTAAATGTTTGAAATTACTTTTTCAGCACCAGTTCTAAAAAGAATGTGTAAATCTGGCCCGGTTTGGCTGATAGTTCTCTATCCAGATGGAATTGTGGATGTGAATTTTTAGAACATTACAAGCTTGGAAGTCCAGTGATTGTACCATGATGTTTCACAAATCAAATTCCTGTCTTTTGTTCATTGTTGCCAATATGATACTATTTAATTTCATGTAAATAACTTCCATTTTATTAAAGTTAATTGGGTGAATTAATATAAAGCATATTTTTGGAAGCTTTTAGGAGACAGAGAGAGACAACTTGAAGAGAAGGAGCAGGGCTAAAGGTAGAGATACTAGTATAAAGTGACAGATTGGGGAAAGAGTTAATTAGAGGTCTCCAAAACTAAGAGTGAGAGGGGATATACAGAGAGGTTGGAATGATTTTATTTTTTATTTTTATTACTCTCCATTTTTTAATAGAAAATTTTACAATTCAATATTTTATAAACATTCGTTTGTTTAATTGCTTATTATCTCTCTCCTCCAGTGAATGTAAGCTCTAAGAGTTAAAGGATTGTGTGAGTTTTATTTTCAAGTATATACTCAGCATCTATCACAGGGCTGATATATTGTACACTCTCTTTTTTTTTTCTAATCTCTTTTTCCATTTCACTTTATTATTTTTTTTCACCTTGATAAGTGTACTCTTTAATCCCCATCCCCTGTTGCCCCTATCCCTCTACCAACCTTCCTTCTGGAAACCATCAGTTTGTTCTCTATAGTTAAGAGTCTATTTCTTGGTTTGTCTCTTTCTCTCTCTTTCTTTTGCTCGTTTGTTTTGTTTCTTAAATTCCACATGTGAGTGAGATCATATGGTATTTGTCTTTGACTGACTTATTTCACTAAGCATTATATACTCTCTAGCTTATCCATGTGGTTGCAAATGGCAAGATTTCATTCTTTTTATGGCTGAGTAATATTCCATTATTTATATATACTACTTCTTCTTTATCCATTCATCTGTCTATGGACACTTGGACTGCTTCTGTAGTGTAGCTATTGTAAGTAATGCTGCGATAAACATAGGGTGCATGTATCCCTTTGAATTCGTATTTTTTGTATTTTTTTTTTTTGGTGAATACCCAGTAGTCTTATTTTTAATTTTTTGAGGAACCTCCATACTGTTTTCCACAATGGGTTCACCAAGTTGCATTCCCACCAACAATGCATGGGAGTTCCTTTTTCTCCACATCCTCACCAACACTTAGTTGTCTCTTGTGTTGTTGATTGTAGCCATTTTGACTGGTGTGATATGGATATCTCATGGTGGTTTTGATTTGCATTCTCCTGATGATGAATGATGTTGAACACCTTTTCATGTGTCTTTTGGCCATCTGCATGTCTTCTTTGGAGAAATGTCTATTCATATCTTCTGCCCATGTTTTTATTAGATTCTTTATGGTTTTTTGGGTATTGAGTTGTATAAGTTCTTTGTATATTTTTTATACTAACCCTTTATTGAATATGTCATTTGCAAATACCTTCTCCAATTCGGGAAATTGCCTTTTAGTTTTATTGATGGTTTCCTCTGCTGTGCAGAAGTTTTTTTTATTTTGATGTGTCCCAAACATTTCTCTTTGCTTTTATTTCCCTTGTCTTAGGAGACCTAGCTAGAAAAATGGTGCTACCGGGTATATTATACACTCTGATAAATATTTGTTCAATAAAATAAAAAAGGCTAAGAAGTTATTTCATTTTCAGTTTCTGGAAGTGTATAAGCCATAAAGATTAGAGCAGCCCAGGGAGGCAAGGAATCGTGAAGGCAATTTTAAGTACAAGGAAGAATGAAACAACAGCAAGATGAGAGATTAAGCAAGAGAAAATTCTGTTGATTTCTTACAGTCAATGTGATAATCTTTAAAATTGCTTAAAATATGTAATTATTTATTTGTAATGGATTAACGTAGACAAATAAGTAATCAATATTAGTATGTATATATAGGAGTTTTATGTGGCAGGGGAGAATAGAGGAGGTAGAGGAAATAAGATTGGAGTATATTTTTTTTAATTTTTAAAAAATGTTTATTTATTTTTGAGAGAGAGAGAGAGAGAGAGCAAGAGCAGAGCAGGGGCAGAGAGAGAGGGAGACACAGAATCCAAAGCAGGCTCCAGGCTCTGAGCTGTCAGCACAGAGCCTGACGCTGGTCTTGAACTCACAGACCGCAAGATCATGACCTGAGCCAAAGTCAGATGTTTAACAGACTGAGCCACTCAGGTGCCCCAAGATTGGAGTATTTTAATGATTTTACACCAGGCATAGTTATTATGGCCATGTTTCTGAACAAATGGAGCATTCTTTTTTTAAATTTTTTATTTCATATTTTTTTTGAGAGAGAGAATGCATGTGAGTGGGGGAGGGGCAGAGTGAGAGGGAGAGAGAGAATCTTAAGCAGGCTCCATACCTAGTGCAGAGCCTGATCTCACAATTATGAGATCGTGAGCCGAAATCAAGAATTGGACACTTAACTGATTGAGCCACCGAGGTGTCCCTTTTTATTTATTTACTAATTTTTATTTTTGAGAGAAGGATAGGGCATTCTTTTTTGCTCATAATCATTTAGGAATTCTTTCTTCTACTGAGAGAAGTTTAAAACAACTTTTCTTAAAAACCTTACCATTTAAAGTAGCAAGACAATTATGGTACTGAGTAGGTTTGTTTCGAGATGCTCCTTGTCAGGCAAAGGATCGGGATGAATTCCACATCAATTTATGGTAGGAGATAAGGAATAGGTTTTATTAGAGAAAAGAAAATCTCACAAGGCAAGATCAGTGACACATATATACATGGTCTGCCAGTCTATCACCACTGCACAGCATGGCTCCATTTAGGAGATTGTGGGTCTTTTTTCTTAAATGGCAAACATGAAAAAGTGGTCTTATCACGGGAGGAATAAACTGGCCATTTGAATTTTGGGTACTAGCTATTTATAGTTGTCTGGGATGTTCATGGTCCAGCATCTGAGACCTTGTGACCTGTGCAATATTGTGATTCTCTGGGGAAAGGAGCCTGACACCTGGGATGCTCAGCCTGCATGAGCTCCTTTTGGGACCCCATTATCAGCTTCTCAGCCTGCTTGTTGTCTGGGAAACCCAGGCCTAAGAAGCACATCATTGGTAGTACTTGCTTTGTACCCTTTGAAAATTAACTTCTCAAGGTCTCAGCTTCCATATCTTAAAACAGGAATTATATGTATCTCATGGAATTCCTTGGAAATTTGGAACTTATTCCAAATGAACTAGATTTCTTTGTTTCTCAAAAAAGAACTATATAATCATTTAGTAGTGATTATTAAAAAACACAAAATTGCATTTTTGTGAATACTGGGCTTTAAGTGGAGATTTCCAGAGAACTAGATTTCCTTCTGAACTCAAGCATTATTTAACATTTGTTTTAACCTTATCACGTGGACCTGAAAATTAGATAACAAAATGCCCAAATTATTAAGATTTTGAAACATTTTATCTTTATTGCAAAATAACACTGGCTTCAAAAAGAAAAGAGTAGCATGATCACTTAGGAAATATCAAAAGATAATTCCTAGGGTTTCTGGCATACACTAATGACATATTTCTCTACTTCTGTATAAAATTGACATGAAGAATCTCAATGTCTCTTGTCTTATTGCTCAGGAATAACTCAAGCAAGACGTTCCTTATAGTAGGAAAGCCTAAGGCCTTTCTAGAGCATTCTATGAGGAAGCATTAGTGTAGCATGCAGTGGAACATACAGAATACCTTCTGTGTACCATGCACTATGATTTATCTTTTACACATATTTTTGTATTGCATTTTCACAACAGTTCCTATTGCTCTCCTTCAGTGGTTAATCTAAATAAAATAATAAATTACTGAAGGTAGCTATCTGAGGAGAAAGGATACCCACTTTTCTTATTGAGGGAATGAATTATTCTCAAAACTTTCCATGGATGGAAGGTCTTAAGAAATTTCAGAACTTGGCAGCAGAAATATATATATATATATATATATATATTTTTTTTTTTTTTTTTAAATACCAAACTTTGCAGAAGGAAAATAGATGAAGCTTTCAATGGAAGAATAATTTAAACAAGAAAACCTCTAAGGACAATGGCCACAATCCCATTCTAAGGAGAAGACAAGTTCACTGTGTGCAGTAAGGGAACTGGGTAGGACTGTTCCAGATCCATAGAATACTGTTGATCTCATCATCATAGTGCACAGAGGCTAGGAGATTAGAAGCTGGAATTAGACAGATGAAGGTGAAATCCAGGGTTTCCTATTTTTCTGTGACTTTAGGCAGGTCATTTCAATTCTCTGAGTAATTGTTTTCTACTTATAAAAATGAATATAAGAAAGGTCTACATAATACATTACAGATTAGTTTACACACAAAACACTAGCACAGTGCTAGTAGGTACATTAACATTGAGTAAGGAGTGTTATTGTTATTCAAATGCTTGTTGCTTGAGCAACTTCTAAAGGGCAGTCTTCCTGGTGTCTAGAATTGAATGGAATCCTTGTTGAGAAGCCAAATGGCTAGGGCATTGTGCCTGACATCAGGAGTTCATACCTTAAGGGAGGTGACACAGATCTTTCCCATTTATAACATGGAGGATTACCAGAAAGCAGACGCTCTTCTTAATCCTGTTCAGATCAAGTTACAGATTTCCTTTTCCTTTTCTTTTTTTTTTTTAAACGTTTATTCATTTTTGAGAGACAAAGAGAGACATAGTGTGGGCAGGGAAGGGACAGAGAGAGAGGGAGACACAGAATCTGAAGCAGACTCCAGTCTCTGAGCTGTCAGCAAAGAGCCTGATGTGGGCCTGGAACCCAGGAACCGTGAGATAATGACCTGAGCCAAAATCAGACACTTAACTGACTGAGCCACCCAGGCATCCCTAGGTTTCCTTTTTCTTATAAAGTGTCATGTGAATTTGAATCCAGAGTTCATGTTATTGCAAATAGGATAAGAACTATTGGCTTTAAGAAATCATCTGTACTATTTAAAATAGCTGGTACTGATACTTGGCATTTGTATGTTAACAAACACACAGTGCACACATTCATAGCAAAACAGATTTCTTCTGAATGTACTTTGACAATAAGAATAGTTAACTTTCCATTCCTTTTTTTCATCTGTTTTGTTTTTCCTTCTGTGGTAGGGAAAAGGCATCAATGCTTCTGAGTGAAACATGAGAACTATTTTTTTGCATAACAGATTTATAAGTACCCTGAAGTACCATAATAAGAGAGATAGTAAAATTCCAAATCATTCCCTACTAAAAAACTTAAAGTACAAAAAAACTATTGAAATTTTTAATCATCTTTTTGTTTAAATGTTTATTTCTTTATTTTTGAGAGAGAGAGAGCACAGGCAGGGAAGGGACAGAGAGAGAGACACACAGAATGTGAAGCAGGCTCCAGGCTCTGAGCTGTCAGTACAGAGCCCAACATGGGGCTCAAACCCACAAACTGAAATCATGACCTGAACCCAAGTCGGATTCTCAACGGACTGAGACACCCAGGCGCCCCTCTTTTAATCATCTTTTAAGTCTACAAAGATACTCAAAGAATAATACCATTGTTTTTACTTCTGAAAGTACTTACCCTTAGGGTATTATGTTGTTGTATCAGACCAAGAATTGCTTTATATTACTGTGTGTGAGTTTTATAACTTAAAGAAGATCTTGCTTGGGGGAAACATGCCATTTAAGATATGGTATGTTAGAGAGAAAGAGCTCCAAAATTCATAGGTTCTCTTCCATTTAGATGCTTTAAACCCTCAAGTTATTCTGAGAGCTTAATGAAGAATGCCATATAGACATACTATTGCCTCTGAAACCAAGCAGCAGAGTCCCAGAGGGTCAACTGAGAGATGTTTTGATCCATAGCTGATATCAGTGCAGGGAAGGCTCAGTCTAAAATAAGACATGAGCAGTCCTCAAAGACTTGGGATCTGTGGTTTAATTAAAATGGATGGAGGGAGGTATTCAGGGGGAAAATTTTTAGGAGCATCAAAGCAAGAATTGATTGATTTTAAAGACAAAGAAAGTAGACAAGATGATACTCCCAAAGGATAGAATAAATGTGCTAGTAAAAATGGAGCAGCATTATATATCCTTTTAAGACCTCTTAAACATTGTAAAACAAATTATTCAAGGCAGATTCCATAGCTCTGGTCATTGGATTTCATGTGAATCAGGATCATATGTTAAAATACAGATGCCCAAACCATATGCTAACTTTAATGGTTGAGATTTTCTGAGGGAGCAGCTAGATGATTTTGATGCAGATCAAAGTCTAAGAATGGATACTCCCTAGTTTTTGTCACCTGATGTACCAGGCCATACAGAAAAGGCTCTGGACTTTAAAAGAGTAAAGCACCACTTCGGTCTTCCCTTCTACTGTAGGAACTATGGAAAATGGAAGTTTTATTAGAACATACAGCAATGAGGTATTTTTCATGATTTGATGTTTGTTATGTGTGTGTGTTCATTTGATAAGTGCTTTTTTTTATATGAAATTTATTGTCAAATTGGTTTCCATATAATACCCAGTGCTCATCCCAACAGGTGCCCTCCTCAATATGCATCACACACCCTCCCCTCCCTCCCACCCCCCAGCAACCCTCAGATTGTTCTCAGTTTTCAAGAGTCTCTTATGGTTTGGCTCCCTCCCTCTCTAACTTCTTTTTTCTTCCCCTCCCCCATGGTCTTCTGTTAAGTTTCTCAGGATCCACATAAGAGTGAAAATATATGGTATCTGTCTTTCTCTGTGTGACTTATTTCACTTAGCATAACAATCTCCAGTTCCATCCATGTTGCTACAAAAGGCGATATTTCATTCTTTTGGATTGCCACGTAGTATTCCATTGTGTATATAAACCACAATTTCTTTATCCATTCATCAGTTGATGGACATGTAGGCTCTTTCCATAATTTGGCTATTGTTGAGAGTGCTGCTATAAACATTGGGGTACAAGTGCCCCTATGCATCAGCACTCCTGTATCCCTTGGGTAAATTCCTAGCAGTGCTATTGCTGGGTCATAGGGTAGATCTATTTTTAATTTTTTGAGGAACCTCCACACTGTCTTCCAGAGAGGCTGCACCAGTTTGCATTCCACCAACAGTGCAAGAGGGTTCCCGTTTCTCCACATCCTCTCCAGCACCTATAGTCTCCTGATTTGTTCATTTTAGCCACTCTGACTGGTGTGAGGTGGTATCTGAGTGTGGTTTTGATTTGTATTTCCCTGATGAGGAGCGACGTTGAGCATCTTTTCATGTGCCTGTTTGCCACCTGGATGTCTTCTTTAGAAAAGTGTCTATTCATGTTTTCTGCCCATTTCTTCACTGGATTATTTGTTTTTAGGTGTGGAGTTTGGTGAATTCTTTATAGATTTTGGATACTAGCCCTTTGTCTGATATGTCATTTGCAAATATCTTTTCCCATTCCATTGGTTGCCTTTTAGTTTTGTTGATTGTTTCCTTTGCAGTGCAGAAGCTTTTGATCTTCATGAGGTCCCAATAGTTCATTTTTGCTTTTAATTCCCTTCCCTTTGGGGATGTGTCAAGTAAGAAATTGCTACGGCTGAGGTCAGAAAGGTCTTTTCCTGCTTTCTCCTCTAGGGTTTTGATGGTTTCCTGTCTCACATTCAGGTCCTTTATCCATTTTGAGTTTATTTTTGTGAATGGTGTAAGAAAGTGGTCTAGTTTCATTCTTCTGCATGTTGCTGTTCAGTTCTCCCAGCACCATTTGTTAAAGAGACTGTCTTTGTTCCATTGGATGTTCTTTCCTGCTTTTTCAAAGATTAGATGGCCATACTTTTGTGGGTCCAATTCAGGAATCTCTATTCTATTTTGGTCTATGTGTCTGTTTTTGTGCCAATACCATGCTGTCTTGGTGATTACAGCTTTGTAGTAGAGGCTAAAGTCTGGGATTTGTGATGCCTCCCACTTTGGTTTTCTTCTTCAATATTACTTTGGCTATTCAGGGTCCTTTGTGGTTCCATACAAACTTTAGGATTGCTTGTTCTAGCTTCGAGAAGAATGTTGGTGTAATGTTGATTGGGATTGCATTGAATGTGTAGATAGCTTTGGGTAGTATTGACATTTTGACAATATTTATTCTTCCAATCCATGAGCATGTAATGTTTTCCCATTTCTTTATATCTTCTTCAATTTCCTTCATAAGCTTTCTATAGTTTTCAGCATACAGATCTTTTACATCTTTGGTTAGGTTTATTCCTAGGTATTTTATGCTTCTTGGTGCAATTGTGAATGGGATCAGTGTCTTTATTTGTCTTCTGTTGCTTCATTATTAGTGTATAATAATGCAACTGATTTCTGTACATTGATTTTGTATCCTGCGACTTTGCTGAATTCATGTCTCAGTTCTAGTAGACTTTTGGTGGAGCCTTTCGGGTTTTCCACGTATAATATCATGTCATCTGCAAAAAGTGAAAGCTTGACTTCATCTTTTCCAATTTTGATGCCTTTGATTTCCTTTTGTTGTCTGATTGCTGATGCTAGCACTTCCAACACTGTGTTAAACAACAGCAGTGAGAGTGGACATCCCTGTCGTGTTCCTGATCTCAGGGGGAAAGCTCTCAGGGGGAGCAGGGGGATCTCAGGGGGAAAGTTTTTCCCCATTGAGGATGATATTAGCTGTGGGCTTTTCATAAATGGATTTTATGATGTTTAAGTATGTTCCTTCTATCCCGACTTTCTCAAGGGTTTTTATTAAGAAAGGATGCTGAATTTTGTCAAATGCTTTTTCTGCATCGATTGACAGGATCATATGGTTTTTTTCTTTTCTTTTATTAATGTGATGTATCACGTTGATTGATTTATGAATGCTGAACCAGCCTTGCAGCCCAGGAATGAATCCCACTTGATCATGATGAATAATTCTTTTTATATGCTGTTGAATTTGATTTGCTAGTATCTTATTGAGAATTTTTGCATCCATATTCATCACTGGCCTGTAGTTCTCTTTTTTTGCTGGGTCTCTGTCTGGTTTAGGAATCAAAGTAATGCTGGCTTCATAGAATGAGTCTGGAAGTTTTCCTTCCCTTTCTATTTTTTGGAACAGCCTGAGAAGGATAGGTATTATCTCTGCTTCAAATATCTGGTAGAATTCCCCAGGGAAGCCGTCTGGTCCTGGACTCTTATTTGTTGGGAGATTTTTGATGACTGATTCAATTTCTTCGCTGGTTATGGGTCTGTTCAAATTTTCTATTTCTTCCTGTTTGAGTTTTGAAAGTGCGTGGGTGCTTAGGAATTTGTCCATTTCTTCCAGGTTGTCCAGTTTGTTGGCATATAGTTTTTCATAGTATTCCCTGATAATTGCTTGTATTTCTGAGGGATTGGTGTAATAATTGCATTTTCATTCATGATTTTATCTATTTGGGTCATCTCCCTTTTCTTTTTGAGAAGCCTGGCTAGGCGTTTTTCAATTGTGTTTATTTTTACAAAAAACCAACTCTTGGTTTCATTGATCTGCTCTACAGTTTTTTTTTTAGATTCTATATTGTTTATTTCTGCTCTGATCTTTATTATTTCTCTTCTTCTGCTGGGTTTGGGATGTCTTTGCTATTCTGCTTCTGTTTCCTTTGGGTGTGCTATTAGATTTTGTATTTGGGATTTTTCTTGTTTCTTGAGATAGGCCTCATTGCAATGTATTTTCCTCTCAGGACTGCCTTTGCTGCATCCCAAAGCATTTGGATTGATGTATTTTCATTTTAATTTGTTTCCATATATTTTTAAATTTCTTCTCTAATTGCCTGGTTGACCCATTCATTCTTTAGTAGGGTGATCTTTAACCTCCATGTTTTTGGAGGTTTTCCAGACTTTTTCCTGTGGTTGATTTCAAGCTTCATAGCATTGTGGTCTGAAAGTATGCATGGTATGATTTCAATTCTTGTATACTTATGAAGGGCTGTTTTGTGACTCAGTATGTGATCTATCTTGGAGAATGTTCCATGTGCACTCGAGAAGAAAGTATATTCTGTTGCTTTGGGATGCAGAGTTCTAAATATATCTGTCAGGTCCATCTGATCCAATGTATCATTCAGGGCCCTTGTTTCTTTATTGATCCTGTGTCTAGATGATCTATCCATTGTTGTAAGTAGGGTATTAAAGTCTCCTGCAATACCACATTCTTATCAATAAGGTTGCTCATGTTTGTGATTGTTTTATATATTTGGGGCTTCCGTATTCGGTGCATAGACATTTATAATTGTTAGCTCTTCCTGATGGATAGACCCTGTAATTATTATATAATTCCCTTCTTCATCTCTTGTTACAGCCTTTAATTTAAAGTCTTGTTTGTCTGATATAAGTATGGCTACTCCAGCTTTCTTTTGACTTCCAGTAGCATGATAAATAGTTCTCTATCCCCTCACTTTCAATCTGAAGGTGTCCTTGGCTCTAAAATGAGTCTCTTGTAGACAGCAAATAGATGGGTCTTGTTTTTTAATCCATTCTGATACCCTATGCCTTTTGTTTAGAGCATTTAGTCCATTTACATTCAGTGTTATTGTTGAAAGATATGGGTTTAGAGTCATTGTGATGTCTATAGGTTTCATGCTTCTAGTGATGTCTCTGGTACTTTGTGGTCCTTACAACATTTCACTCACAAAATCTCCCTTAGGATCTCCTGTATGACTGGTTTAGTGGTGATGAATTCCTTCAGTTTTTGTTTATTTGGGAAGACCTTTATCTCTCCTTTTATTCTGAATGACAAACTTGCTGGATAAGGATTCTTGGCTACATATGTTTTCTGTTCATCACATTGAAGATTTCCTGCCATTCCTTTCTGGCCTGCCAAGTTTCAGTAGATAGGTCTGACACTAGTCTTATGGGTCTCCCTTTGTAGGTTATAGCCTATTTATCCCTAGCTTCTTTCAAAATTTTCTCTTTATCCTTATGTTTTGCCAGTTTTGCTATGATATGTTGTGCAGAAGATGGATTCAAGTTATGTCTGAAAGGAGTTCTCTGTGCCTTTTGGATTTCAATGCCATTTTCCTTCCCCAGATCAGGGAAGTTCTCAACTATGATTTGTTCAAATACACCTTCAGCCCCTTTTTCTCTCTCTTCCTCTTCTGGAATTCCTACTATACGGATATTGTTCCGTTTGATTGCATCACTTAGTTCTCTAATTCTCCCCTCATACTCCTGGATTTTTTTATCTCTCTTTTTCTCACCTTCCTCCTTTTCCATAATTTTATCTTCTAATTCACCTATTCTCTCCTCTGCCTCTTCAGTCCGTGCTGTGGTTGCCTCCATTTTATTTTGCACCTCATTTATAGCATTTTTTAGCTCCTCATGACTATTTCTTAGTCCCTTGATCTCTGTAGCAATAGATTCTCTGCTGTCCTCTATACTTTTTTTCAAGCCCAGAGATTAATTTTATGACTATTATTCTAAATTCTTGTTCTGTTATATTGCTTAAATTGTTTTTGATCAATTCATTAGTTGTCTCTACATCCTGGAGTTTCTTTTGAGGAGAATTCTTCAATTTCATCATTTTGGGTAGTCCCTGGGGTGGCTCTAAACTGCAGGGCACTTCCCCTGTATTGTACAGAGTAACTTGTGTTGGTGGGCGGGGCCACAGTCAGACCTGATGTCTGCCCCCAGCCCACCGCTGGGGCCACAATCAGACTGGTGTGTACCTTATCTTCTCCTCTCCCAGGGGCAGGACTCACCATAGAGTGGTGTGGCTCCTGTCTGGGCTACTTGCAGACTGCCAGGCTTGTGGTTCTACTTTGATGGGATCTGACGTATTTCTGGGGTGGATCTGCAAGGTGCACAGGGGCGGGAGGGCTAGGCTTAGCTAGCTTTGCTGTTGTTGGTCCCCTGCGGTAGGGGCCCTGCAGCACTGGGAGGGAGGCAGACCCATCAGAGGGATGGATCCACAGAAGCACAGTGTTGGGTGTTTGCACAGTGCAAGCAAATTCAGTGACAGGAACTGGTTCCCTTTGGAATTTCGGCTGGGGGATGGGAGAGGGAGATGGCGCTTGCCAGCACCTTTGTTCCCTGCCAAGCTGAGCTCTGTCTTCTGGGGCTCAGCAACTCTTGCTTTTGGTGTCCTCTCATCCTCCCCTCTCTCCGAGAGCAGAGCTGTTCACTTTTAACATTCCAGATGTTAAGTCCCACTGGCTGTCAGAACTCCCACAGTCTGGCCCCTCCCCTTTTGCAAGCCAGACTCGGGGGCTCTGCCTTGCCAGGTGGGCTGCCCCTCCACTGCCCTGGCTCCCTCCCACGAGTCTGTGTAGCACGCGCGACTATCCCCCTTCCTACCCTCTTCTGTGGGCCTCTTGTCTACACTTGGCTCCAGAGAGTCCATTCTGCTAGTCTTCTGGAGGTTTTCTGGCTTATTTAGGCAGATATGGGTAGAATCTAAGTGATCAGCAGGATGCGGTGAGCCCAGCATCCTCCTACACTGCCATCTTCCCTGTCTAAATGATAAATGCTTTTTGAAGACCCCACTAAGTATAATCCACTAAGTAATTCCTGTTGGCAATAAAAGGGTGATTCAAACAGTTGAAACTCACTTTAATTTACTCACATTCGAATTGTAGAGACACACAAGCAATGAGGAAAATACCATAGAGGGCATTAAGATGGAGACATGTGCAGAGAGAGGATGACAGTTGGTATTGGGAACTTGAACTCAAATTGAATGAGGAACTTCTCACAGCAAATGATGCTTAAGCCAAATCTAGAAATATGATTGTATACCTATGTTAACTTGGGGGTGTCTGTAAGAGCATATTTTAGTCAGAAGTGATCAGGCAAAAAGGTTCAAGGTCACGAAACAGCTGGGGCAGCCAAAAGTATTTAAATATATCATTTTAAATATTTCTGGGTATATTAAATTAATACCACATAGAGTAATTAAGTATACCCAGAGTAATAGTCACGTGAAAGGAGTGCAAAAGATGGAAAGGGACAGACGATGAAAGTCTTGCTTGATAAAGTAAGTCTTGTTTGATAAAATAAGAAATTTAAATTTTATTTTGTGAACAAAATACTGAATGATTTTAAAGGATCAAAATGAAGAGACCAGATTTGCATATTTGAAAACCCCTTTTGCCATCCCGATCTCATTATCATGCATGATTAAAGGTGTGGTAATGCGGTTGAGGTCTGAGAAAATATTATGGCAATTTTGGCTGACAATGAGAGAGATGGGAATTGAGATGAAAGATAGTAAGACAATAAGTGAGACTTTCAGATTTAATATGAGTTGACTGTGAGTAAATAAATGCACACAAAATATCAATATTTGATCTGAGAAAATACTTCACTGCAAGATGTTTGAATAAAATACTCATTCCCTGTAAGCATGCAGGATTTGGAAAGAAAACTAAGGTGAATGTGACTGATCTTGGAATCCAGAAATACTCCTCTGTCCTCTGAGGCACAAGAGTGGCAAGAACTATGGAGAAGGAGTCCTTGGAATTTGGTAGGCACAAGTTTTGTTTATTGTCTTCTTAATATTTTCTTAATTAAAGGAGGACCCGATAAATGTTTGAAAAATACTAAACTTGAATCAATGGAAGGAAAAATGTATAATTGTTTCTTAATTAACATTTAAATAATCTGGTATTAAGATGGTTAGCCTGGGGTTAACAATATCTATTAAGCATCCAACAATATTAATTGCCCCAGTTATATTTATTAGACAGCTATATATTCCATCAACTGAGAACATTGAGTGAAGGACTCTGCCTTCTTAGGGTTTATATTCTAGTGTCAGTGTAGGATACAACACCTCATGTTCTACATAGAAAATCCTTCCAGGGGTGTTGTGTGAGGTGGTGGAAAGAGTAGTCACCTGGGAATCTTTATGGAATGGATAAGACTCAAACTTGCTTTCAAAAATATGGTACTTTTGCTTTCCACAATGCCACAAAAGACACTAGGCAGAAAAGTATCCATGGAGTAAAAATGTAGACACATTTGAAGAGATTAATAACATGTATTTTCCTGATTAATTGGAAGACAAGAAAAAAGGAGAAAGAGAAAAGAGGAGAAGGAGGAGGAGGAGGAAGGGTAAGTGGAAAAGGAGGAGGAAGAGGAAGAGAAAAAAAAGGAGGAAAGACAATGAAAAAAAATTTTAATGCCTGTAATACTTTCATCTGGAGATAAGCTTAATTAACAGTTTCCTGATCAACATTCAAGTCTCTTTTTAAAGTATATATTATATAGCTTTGCAGCTGGTTTTTTTTTTTTTTGCTACAACTTTGTATCATTTTACATAAGTAATTATGAGACCAATACACAAAAAGGCATGTGAATGAGAATATTAATCACAACACTGTTTACACCTATCTGTCCAGATTTTTACATTTAGACTTTTAGTGTCATTATATTATTATTTTTAAAATTTTTAATGTTTATTTATTTTTGAGAGAAAGACAGTATGAGCAGGGAAGGGGCACAGAGAGAGGGAGACACAGAATCTGAAGCAGGCTCCAGACCCCGAGCTGTCAGCACAGATTCTGATGTGGGGCTTGAACTCACAAACTGGGAGATCATGACCTGAGCCAAAGTTGGACACTTAACCAACTGAGCCACCCAGGTGCCCCTAATTATATTATTTTAAAATGGTAAACACAATAGCAAACAACATCATTCTACTATGACAAAATACAAGCATTAATATTTTGCTATCTTTTCTATATCTCTACCTATATATTTCTTTAATAACTATTTGGACCATATTCTGTATACAAGTTAATATTCTTTTGGGGCGCCTGGGTGGCGCAGTCGGTTAAGCGTCCGACTTCAGCCAGGTCACGATCTCGCGGTCCGGGAGTTCGAGCCCCGCGTCAGGCTCTGGGCTGATGGCTCAGAGCCTGGAGCCTGTTTCCGATTCTGTGTCTCCCTCTCTCTCTGCCCCTCCCCCGTTCATGCTGTGTCTCTCTCTGTCCCAAAAATAAATAAACGTTGAAAAAAAATTAAAAAAAAAAATTCTTTTTTTCCATCTTATGGTATAACTTTATCCCAAACTCTTTAAATATTTATTTTAAAACATTTAAAATGGCTGCATGGTATTTTATCACACGAGCCATATTTTTTAAAATATTGTTCCACATTCTGGTCTATAAATAAATATATCCATGTACATGTATTTCCTTAGCACACTCTGGGAATATGGTAATAAATAATGGGTTTTATTTCATTGATTCATGTTCCACCTTCCAGTGCAGAATCCCACATTCTATTTGCTTCATCATCATTTCTGTAGCCTTCTGGATATATATCAGGTGCTCTTATTCCAAGTCTGGCCTGCTGTCACATGGCGTCTTCCTCACTCCCTTGCTTACTTAGACTCCAGTGCTCCCACCTCTGCCCACTAAGCCATACTGGCTTGTCTTGCGTCTCCCTCCTATAGAAATGAGCAGCCCCCCCTCAGATGCCATATTAATGCTGGCTACTACCTTATTTATTTATTTATTTATTTATTTATTTATTTATTTTTGTCTATGTTTTTCTGGACATGAAGTCACTTCCACAATATGTCACCTCTTCTGGAGGGACTCTGTAATCACTGCCTCATGCCTTCTGCACGGTAGGACTTTCTTGGGTGCCTCTATTACTGTGGTGACGTCAGGGTGATGAAGCAGCTTTGGGTACTCTGAAGCCAAAAAAAAAAAAAAAAAAAAAAAAAAAACCAAAAGAAAAAGAAAAAAGTAAGTGAGGAAGTTCTCCTTTCAGAAGTAAATCTCTCTTTCCTTTAATAAAATCACATTTTCAGGTCCATAAAGTAGTGCTGCATATGTCATAGCCATTTACAGGGATTTTTATAAACTAGCTCTTTTTTATTGTTTGTTTATTACTCTCTAATGAGATTTAGATGTATGTGGAGTAGGAACTGGGCTAGAAAATACATTTAGAATGGGCAACATGTTATATTTGAAATCTCTGCCTCTTCAATAACTCCGGCTTTGTTATTAAGCCAACCTGTGTGTACCTGGCTTTTTCTATTTTTCTAATTATTTCTCTGGGCATATATACTTTTAATAAAGTATAGTATTTAGGTTTAAATTGAGACTTCTGCTTACCTTCTTTTTAGTAAGTCCTTAAAATTCTTTGAAAAGTCCTTTTAATATCTGATAATTATTCTGAATGGGGGACGGAATGGAAATATTTTAAAAAGAGTCACCCTGCCTCTTCTCGGACAGACTGTTAGAGATGAAGACAGCCATTTTACAGCCACTGATAAAAAAGAACAAAGAGTGAGTTTTGGCACTAGTTGTATGTCTTTGGCTTTGCCTTGGGAATTTCAACCTCTAACTGGGCCTCTCCACCCCCAAGCTTTTTCTTAGGCATGCTTAACATTTTCTCAGGCAAGATGACCCCTATTTTTATGGAAGGCTATCTGATATCTAGTGTGGTATAGGAATGGATGCTAAATCTTTGGCTCAAAGACCAATGGCCCAAAGAGGGCCTTCCTTCCCTAGCAGACTTTCTCTAATTTCTGTTTCCGACTCTGCTCATAATTAAGCATTTATCAGAAATCTGAAAGAAGTACCTCTGTGAGCCATAGAATCCTTTATATTCTTCTGTGCAGGTTAGGATGATACCAGCTAATGGCTCCTTTCTCTGTTCTGGTTCTTTTCAGTGTTTTTTTCCCAATACAGCAGTGAAAGAAAAGAAACATTGCTCCTAAACATCTGATTTCTGAACTTAATTGGTCTGGGTTGAATATAAAAGTCAGGAAGAGATATAGTTAAAAAAAGAGAAGACAACCAATAAACATCTGAAAAGATGTTTGACCTTTTCATATAAAAAGAAATGCAACATTAAACAACTATAAAATCTCATTTTTATATATCATTTTGACAAAAATTACAAGGTTTGATAATATCTTGAGCTGGTGAGGACAAAATTATGCAGAAGCAAATACTGGTGCTGAGAGACAGTTGACATATACGTCATTAGTGTCAATTTGGTAACACATATAAATTAAAACTGCCTATACTTTTTGTTCCAGGAATTATAGCACTAAAATATACCTCATAGATATCCTTACCAAATTGTGCCAAGATATGTGTATAAGGATATTCATTTAATGTGTGATATAGAAAAATTATCAAACCTCATAGAAACATTAGGGAATCAAAAAAGAACTCGATACAACCAGGACCTCAATCAAAACACAGAACTGAAAAGTATGCTATTGAAAAAAATAAGGTATACACCAAAAGGAAGGATTTCTAAGATATATTAAATGAAAAGGGCACAATATATAGTGTGATTCTGGTCTGTGAGAATAAAAGTGAATCTATCTGCGTGGTATAAAAATGTTTTTCTAGCAGGTAAAAGTAAATGCTAATCGTTATTACCTTTGGGAAGATAGATTGGTTGGAGTATAGCAGCTTTTACTTTCCATTTGGAAGCCTCTGTGTCCTATAATGCAACTTTATTTATTTTTTATAAATGTCAGCAGGAGATATGTAGACTGAGCTTAAGCCAATTTTTGTTATATAAGCTCACAAAACAAAATGTGTGTGTCTACGTGTATTTCAAATTTTTTTAATTTAAATTTTTAAATTTTAAGATCATCATATGTTCACAAGGTGTTGCAAGAAACAACACGGTTTTTTGAGTATGTCTCATTGCACAGCTTTTTCAGTGTTGCTAAATGGATAGCTAAAGCGATTTAAATATGTAAATACTTACTGATCAAGGAGCTGAAGTTTTAAAAGTATTACTGTATTAAAACCTGACTGGGATGGGAAAAGACTCTCAATCAAGGCAGCACATTAGAATCATCTGGGAGCTTCTTAAAAATAGTAATGCTCAGGCACTACCTCACACCAGTTAGATTACAATCTTTTATGAAGGCAAGGATTGGACACATAAATTTCTTAAAATTCTGTAAGTAGTTCTAATGTACAGGCAGAGTTGAGAACTATTGGCTATACCAGTGCTTCTCAAACTTTAACGTACATAAGAATCAGCTGGCAATATTGTTAAGATGCAGATCTATGTCTGTACCTCTGGGGTGAGGTCTGAGACTGCACATCCAACAACCTTCAGGGTGATGATAATGCTGGTCATTGATGGACTGACCTTGGAGTAGAAAGGGGCTATGGGACTGGCTGTAGTATTTGCTGAGACCTTGGATTTTGAAATACATAGGGTTCTATGTGGGAATCTAGGGGCTGCAGATACAGAAAAAAATGTGAGTGGAGAACAAGGGTAAAAAGGAGAAGAGGGAGAGTGTGATAGGGAAAGAAGTGAAAGAGCTGGTGAATCGAGAACAGATAGATGGATAGCTTTCAAGGGAGCACCTTTCCTTTTGTCTTTACCTTGTAAGAATACAATTGTCCTTGGAGAAATTTTGTCTAACTTTCACCATTATCCTAAGCAGTTATTATACCCTTGGATGGTTACAGTTTTGAAGAAGAGTTTTGGATTTGTTCCTTGAGAAAATATGAACGCCTCAGTGAATTTATAGCTCAGTTTAGCCTTGTCTGAGTAAGTACTTTAACATCATAATGGCTCTAAACATTTTGGAAGCAACATCAAGGGCAATGAGAGCTCACAACTGAATGGCAACAGATATTTATGGAGCACCCAATGCCTGGAACTTTCACTTATATTATCTAATTTAATTTCATAACAATTCTATGAGCTAAGTACATGTTCATATTCTTATTTTGGAGATGAGGAAACTGAAATGAAGGCATTGAAGCATTCAAGTTATTTCCCAAGGTCACATAAATATATAATAATAGAGGTAATTTCTATACTCAGATGTTTTTACTCCAGGTTCAGTGTTCTTTCCATTTCAACTAGAAGAGTCTGAATGGATGGATAGATAGATAGATAGATAGATAGATAGATAGATATAGATATAGATAGACAAATGAAGAAAAAACATTTTATTGTATAATTTATAGATTGTCAAAAGATAGAGACTAGTATGTAGATTATAGAAATAGTTATGAAAGAGCATTGGATTTAAAGAACATAATTAGAAAGTTCAAAATATAGGTTGTGAATGGCTTGCTGGTGGACTACTCCAGTGAAAGATTGAACTAGTAACAAGTAAATGTAAGAATAGTTTAGGAACCTAATACTATATTTAGGAAGTTGCTTTAAGGATGCTCTAGTATTAAAAATAATCCTTAGTTTTTCCCAGCTCATTTGCTTAGAACTGTGTAATAGACTAAAGCTCGTGTGCAAAGTTGCAAGTACTTCTATGAGAGAGCTACACAGAATGCTACCCCAGGAATAGAGAAGATGTACACTCTCTCTCTCTCTCTCTCTCTCTCTCTCTCTCTCTCTGTGTGTGTGTGTGTGTGTGTGTGTGTGTGTGTGTGTGTGTGTGTTTTAGAAGAAGCTAAAGTTAAAAGACTTTTCAGCATCAAGGTTGAAATAGGCTCAAGGCCAGAGCTGTCAGAGATGTAAAACAAATTTTAGAGCATGTTGAGATATATAAACTTTCATGCTAAAGGCCAGTCTATCCTAAAAGCCAGCTCTCATGCTGGAAGCCATTTGGGACCCTCATATACCTGCCTATAGTAATGTTAGCAGTGGCTGCCATTAGAGACTTTTCAGCAGTTACCCTGGACTCTCTTTCCCTCTCTGTCTCTCCCTCTCTCTCCCTCTCTCTCTCTCTGATGCTCAACTGCACTCTCAAGCTGTTGCTCTGTTTCTGCTTGTCCTCCTGGCTTTTGAACTTGGTGTAGTTTGGTAAAGACTTGATATCCCTTGTGATTAATTTTCAGCAGTGGGAAAATGCTTTTCTCTGATACAATCTCTCAGAACTCAACCTGTGACACCAGGGCTTAGCTAATTCCACGCAATGTTCTCCCCTCCTTCATTAGTAAAAGATGCTCAGGTAATGTATTGCAATTATAATTATGTTGAAGATATTCCCAATACACCTGATGCTGATGTGCAAAGAGATAGTAAGTAGTAAAATATCAAGGCCAATATTCCTATCACTACTACCTTGAAATACACACTGACAGTGCTATCTAAGGAAACTAGAGCAGCAAAAGGAAGCCTCTCCTAGCCCATTTGTAAGCTTTGATTTACAACTGAACCTGATTGATCTTTGTTATTGTCAAGTAATCAGTTATTGCTGAGGATGTGAAAAAACAAACGAGAAGGAATCTGCCAAGAAAGATTCAAACCAAACATGTTTCCCCCTTATTTAGTTCTCTTGTTTCTTTACTAGTTTCAGACTTAGGCATTTCATGACATTCTGGGTGAATGCCAAGGATAAAATTCAGTATGTTTTGCCTGACTTGAAAAACTAAATGCTGGAAATTATAGAAAAAGTACTTTTCAGGTCCATTCCTTCAATCTCAGGGATTGTAAGAGCATACTAAAATACAGTCTGGAAGTATTATTGTCACAATTACTTCATCATTCACATGTGAATTTTTATTCTTTATTAATTAAAGAGGAAAATTCTGGTTTTTTACATGTGTGTTTATACATAAATAAATGTGTATTAAATTAATAAAGTAGGAACAATAGTCTCTTCCACATGTTCTTATTGAGTGAATTTTAAGACACTTACAAAGCCATCAAAATTTTATTCTATTGCTAAACATTCTTTTGCTTGAAAGTGTAAGGTGGATCCCTGTCACATTCAGCTATGTTGTAACTTTTGATAGTGTCCCACAGTTCTTAAGTGTTTTATTCTGTTTTTCTTTTTTTCTTCATTTTTTTTCTCGTTGTGTTTCTGGTTGGTAAATTTCAGTTAGCCCATTTTCAGATTCACTGACTCTTTCCTCACCTATGTTGCATCTAATGACAAGCCCATAGGAGGCAGTCTGCATTTTATTACTGTTTTTAATTTTTTTTATAGTCTCCATCTCTCTGTTGACATTACCCATTCAGATATGATATCAAAACACTTTTGCATACTAGGCAAACTCACAAAATTTTTTGACACTTTTTGCTTCACAGTGTATACTTTAGTTGTACCAAATTATTTTGTGTTACTTGAAAAAAAAACTTTCTAATTTTACATTTAGTGAAATATTTATCTTCAATACCAGCCTCAAATAGTATCCTGGAAAGGCTTCCTTGTTTGACTCCATCAATCCTTTGTATAATTAATAGCCCCTTTCTATGTTTTACCAGAATATTTTCTCTATATATTTATATACATATTAAACTCTATTATAATACCTATTGCTATTATAGTACATCATATTATTATACCTATTATATTGTTATTATATCTACTATTGGATATCTATCTCCTTTATAAGACTATAACATCCTCAAGAACAGGGAAGACATTTTTTCCTTATTTATAACTCCTGGGACATAGTTAAGTGTTCAGTATTTTACTATTTATTTTCTGTCTTATTCTTAAGAGCATGTGACAAGATTATAATAAACATAAGTGATAAAAGAATGGTAAATCAGAAATAAAGAATCAAAACAAGTGGAAATGCAAATAAAATTAAAAACTTGAAACCCTTTCAAATAAATGCCTAAATATGCAAACTATTTAATGACACAACTGAGTTTTAAATTTGGCTCTGAGCTCTCTAGAAGGCAAGTAAGTTAAATGGGAGACAATGGTATATTAGATAGACAATTGCCACAACAATGAGGGATAAAAAAGAACCACATCTCAGTGACCCATACCATTTACTTATGCATTTCCAGGTCAACTTGAGCAATTCTGTTTGTTTCGATTGGGCTGAGATCTGGATATTGGCTCATCTATGCTGTAATGACTGATGTATTCTGCTTTAAGCTGCAGGTGTGAGGGTCTGCTGCAGTATCTCTCAGTTTCCTTGAAAAAGTGGGCTAGAAAGATCATGTTCTTAGGGACATGTAGGGATCAAAAAGGCAGAACTAATATTATAGGCCCTTCTCAAACCTATGGCTCTGTCATATCTGCTAACATTCTATTGCCCAACGTAGGTGAGACCCAGTGTCAAGAGGCAGGGAAGTACTCTATTCCCATGTAAAGTGGCACCAATGAGGCACTGAATATCTCCGAATCATAATCTAATCATACATGATAAATTCCGAATTAAAAAAAAAATTTTAGTGTTTTTATTTCTGAGAAAGAGAGACACAGAGTGCAAGTGGAGGAGGGACAGAGAGAGAGGAGACACAGAATCCAAAGCAGGCTTCAGGCTCTGAGTTGTCAACACAGAGCCCAAAGCAGGACTCGGACTCATGAGCCAGCCGTGAGATCATGACTCTTAACTGACTGAGCCACGCAGGCACCCCTGAATTTTTTTTTTAAAGTAAGAATATTATTTTGGGAGGGGAAACAAAACTGTAACTAGTCTCATATGCCAAGAAATATTTCTCAAGTGCTATTTGATACATTGGACATACCACTGACAATATTTCCTAAGCCTATCTGGTTTTAAATTTTAATTGCTGTTTCTTTAGCTTCACCTAGCAAAAATAGATGTTGATGTTATGATTATTGTTTCATTGTTACAATGTTGTTAAATTATTGCATTATTTAATAATATCTCCATAACCATGTTAGAAAGGGAAGGAGATATCTTTATTTCTATTTTATAGATAAGGAAACATTACTCAGGGATATTGAGTAATTTTTCCAGCACCAAAGATTTAATAAATGACAATTGAGATATCACAAATCCCTATTCACTCCAGTATATCATACCATTTTTTTCTAAGGCCTGGAACTACTTTAATTCTGAAATTGATAATGATAATATAAATAGGAGCTATGTTCATACACAAGGCTAGTATTTATGCACAGTATTGAAAAGATTTGTCATTGTCTCTTCTTTTCTAGCTCCACCAGAATTCACTATAGTGTTTAGATGCATTCATTTTTGCTTGTGAATGTCCATTTGTTCCAGCACAACTTGTTGAAAGACTCTCCATTCTCCATTGAATTGCCGTTTCTCCTTTTGTCAGAGATCAGTTGGCTAATGTTTGTGTGGGTCTACTTCTGGCTCTCAAGTCCGTTCTGTTGATCTATTTGTTCCTTCACCAAAACCACACTGTTTTGATTATTGTGGCTTTAATTTTTTTATTTTTATTTATTTTTGAAAGAGAGAGAGAGACAGAGAGAGACAGAGCATGAGCAGGGGAGGGGCAGAGAGAGAGGGAGACACAGAATATGAAGCAGGCTCCAGGCTCTGGGCTGTCAGCACAGAGCCCAATGCGGGGCTTGAACCCATGAACTGAGATCATGACATGAGCCAAAGTTAGATGCTCAACTGACTGAGCCACCCAGGCACACCTGTTGTGGCCTTTTTAGTAAATCTTGCTGTTCTGTAGTGCTAGTGCGTCTACTTTGTTCTTCTACTTCAGTACTGTGTTGGCTATTCTAGGTCTTTCACATATAGATCCTGTACATATTAGATGTATTCCCAAGTACTTCATTTTGGTCCTAATATAAATGGTAGTTTTTAATAGACTTTGAGCAGTTTGGTGTTCACAGAAAAATCGAGCAGAAGGTATAGAGATTTCCCATATACCTCTTACTTTCACACATGCACAGCCCTTCCTCATTATCAACATTCTCCACAAGAAGGGTACATTTGTTACAATTGTTGAACCTACATTGACACATCATTGTCATCCAGAATGTATAGTTTACATTAAGGTTCACTCTGGGTGTTGTACATTCTATAGGTTTAGACAAAGGTATAATGGCATGTATCCACCATTATACTATCATGTTGAATAGTTTCACTGCCCTAAAAATCCTCTGTGTTCTACCTATTCATCTCTCCCCAACAGCACCTGGCAACCACTGATCTTTTTACTGTCTCCATAGTTTTTCATTTTCCAGAATGTCATATAGTCGGAATCATACTGTATGCAGCCTTTTAGTGTCAGCTTCTTTTACTTAGTCATATGCATTTAAGTTTTCTCAATTTTTTTCATGGCTTATTTCCTTTTAGCACTGAATAGTATTTCACTGGATGTACTAAAGTTCATTTATTCATTCACCTACGGAAGGACATCTTCATTGCTTTCAAGTTTTGGCAGTAGTGAATAAATAAGCTGATATAAACATCTATGTGCAGGATTTTATGTGGACATGTTTTCTACTCCTTTGGGTAAAACATCAAGGAGCATGATTGCTGCAACATATGGTAAGAGTATGTTTAGTTGTGTGAGAAATCACCAGTCTGCCTCCAAAGTGGCTGTACAACTTTCCATTCCCACTGTTGTTGTATAATTTTTGTTGATTCTTTGGGATTTTCTACATAGACATCATGTCATTTGCCACAAACAAACAAAGAACCCACCAACCCCCCCCCCAAAAAAAAAAACCAACTAGTTTTATTCTTACATTCCAATCTGTATATTATTAATTTTCTTATCTTATTGCATTACCTAGGAACTTCCAGTATGATGTTGAAAGGAATAATGGCAGGGACATCACTATCTCTTCACACGGTCTTTTCTCTGTGCATGCACATCCCTGGTGTCTCTTTCCTTTTTTATGAGAACACTAATAAGATGTGGATTGGATTAGGGCCCAACTGTATGACTTCATTTAACTTTAATGACCTCTTTTTTAAAATATAATTTATTGTCAAATTGGCTTCTATACAACACCCAGTGGCCTCTTTTTTTTTTTTTTCAACGTTTATTTATTTTTGGGACAGAGAGAGACAGAGCATGAACGGGGGAGGGGCAGAGAGAGAGGGAGACACAGAATCGGAAACAGGCTCCAGGCTCTGAGCAGTCAGCACAGAGCCCGACGCGGGGCTCGAACTCACGGACCGCGAGATCGTGACCTGGCTGAAGTCGGACGCTTAACCGACTGCGCCACCCAGGCGCCCCCCCAGTGGCCTCTTTAATGGTTGTATTTCCAATATAGTCTCATTATGAAGTTAGGGGGTTAGGCCTTCAACACATCAATTTTGGGGTATACAATTTGACCCATAATAAGTATTAAGCATAAGTCTACTGAGAGAAGTGTCCAATAAACTAGGTTTTAAGAAGGACACAGCTACTCTTACCTCTCCTCTTCTCCCTTTCTTTTCCTAATTAAATAAATATGTGACAGATGGAGCTACAGTAGCCTTCATGTGATCCTAAAAAAAGGCTAAGTGAATCAAGGATATGTGAGAAACTATATTGTGGAGTCCCAAATTAATACCACTAGCCATCTACATTCAGACTTCTTGTTACATAAAAATAATAAACTCTGATTCATTTAAGTCTTTTAAACCAAAGGTTTTATTATTTGCTGCCAGATAGAATCCCGCTTAATAGACTTTCTATGTTAGATATTTCATAAAATCTCAATTATTAAATTTTGATTATTAGCACGAATGAAGATACTTTGTCTGTTTTAGTCAGGGTACCAGCAGGGAAACAGAAGTCACCCCAAATGTTCCAAGTGAAGAGACTTTAATAAAAGAGTTACATATACTGGGTTGCCTGGGTGGCTCAGTCGGTTAAGTGTCCGACTTCAGGTCACGATCTCACAGTCCATGAGTTCGAGCCCTGCATCAGGCTCTGTGCTGACAGCCCAGAGCCTGGAGCCTGCTTCAGATTCTGTGTCTGCCTCTCTCTCTGCCCCTCCCCTGCTCATGCTCTGTCTCTCTCTGTCTCAAAAATAAATTAAAAAAAAAACATTAAAAAAAAGAGTTACATATACTGGGTGCGGCTAAAAAATAAAAAAAAAAAAATACAAGGGGTGGTGAGGCACCCAGAGACCAGAAGCAGTTTATATTCCTAATAACCCTTAATTATCACAATTAAACAATTACTGCTCTTAAAATCAAATAGACAATTATCACTCTAAAAATAAAATATTACTCTTAAAATCAAATAGACAAGGGAAGTGAATTTAGTTATCTCATCCCACTGAAAGCTGAAAGTATGGAGGAGGGGCTGCTGTCAGAACCAATAAGCACGGAGCATCACAGCTACAGTCAGAGACATGGCAAGGAAGCATAAAAAGTGAAGGAATACTGCACTTTCTCTTTCTGCCTTCTGATATCCTGACTCTATTCCAGTGTCCAAACCCAACTGGAAGACTTTTGGTAGGGGAGCCTAGTAGATGGAATCCATTTATATCCATGTCCTAGGCAAAGTGTAGGGCAGATAAAAGCAGAGAATAAATCTTGGAGAGGTTTAAGGGTAATGAAAAACAATCAACAGAGTGTCCTAGGAAACTTTCGCCTCATCTTGACCATTTTTCATTTCAGTTACACTTTGACATACTACAAGTCAGTAGCTCTTCTCTAATATCAGATATCTACCCTTTAACTTGAAATGCCCAAACCTATGAATTAAATTCATCTATCTTTGGGAAATAAGATTTGACTAAAAAGTGTATGAGTGAAATGTCTGTAATAATGCAAATTGAGAAACCACAGCTTGTAATCAGTTGTCATCCATCAGGATATTTTACAATATGAATCCATAGCTACATACTACAGGTACACCTTGGTTTTAATTCAATAATGATGAAAAAAATGCTGCTTAATGGCAATTAGAAGGTTTGGGAGGAAGTCTCAGTTTCTTTATCTGTAAAATTAATGGAAGCAATCCCATCTATGTTACCTGACTCTAAGAAGACAAAATAGCAGTCATAAAATGTATTTTTTAGACTAGATATTGATAAGCATTTTTATAATGAATATGATAATTAGATAAGAGGAAAATTTTTATGTTGATGACAGCCGAAGTTTATTAAACACCTCTGATATGTGAGACAGAGTATTTTTCCTTCCTAATACTCCTGCTTTTCTCCCCCCCTTCTTTCCTTCCTTGCCTCTTTCATTCTCTCCTTTCTTTCTTGCCTACCTGCTCTCTTGCTTTCTTCTTTTGCTGCTTTCAACAAACATTTCCTGGCTTTGTGGTAGTTACTTGGAAAACAGAGAGCTATGGTATTACAAAGAGAAGCACATAACCTAAGCCAGGGTCAAGAAACATTCTTGAATGATGTGGAAACTATTCTAAAAGTTGAAGATCATACAGAAACTGGCTGTGGGAAGAAGTGGGAGAGGCACACAGGCCACATGCAAAGACACTGAGGGCAAAGCACATTATGTTTAAAAATACTGCAAATTTCTAAGCACCTGAGGAAAATATAGGGTAGGGTGTGGAGGAATGTAGGTCTCAGAGGGATTCATATGACCTGCTCAAGAGTGTGGTTTTAAAACTAAAAGTATTAGAGTCACTATGTAAGTTATTATTCAAAGTAGGAGACTTTTGAGAGTGATATTTGGTGTTATTAATAATTACCCTGAGACAAAAGTTATAAACTGAGAATGAGCAAAACAGGATTTGTGGTTACTTTAAGTATTAGGGATACAGAGTGAAGGGCTTTAAGGAGAGATGTGGCATGATGAACCCATCTGTAGTTAAACCATTTGGACCCTATTAGAATAGTCAGTGAGACAGATTCTGAGACTTCAGACCAAGCCAGCAGGAGTTGAATACAATGGAGCAGGGTTGAATACAAGGAGGTAGATTTGAAAAATATAAAGCAAGTAGTATTAATAGGACTAGACATGGAGGATGAGGAAGAAGTGAAAATATCTCCTAGGTCATCTGTGCAAAACAGCCATCTCATATTCTTCATCAGTAATAATAATTGTTTTATAACCATATCCACTACAAATGGGAAGATTTCTAAATTATTTATTTTTTAAAAGTAATCTCTGTGCCCAACATGGGGCTTGAACTCACAACCCTGAGATCAAGAGTCATATATGCTACCAACTGAGCTAGCCAGGTGTCCCAGATTTTTAAAATATTAATCAAATGTTTGCCTTGCTTAAAATTCCAAAGGACTTGCCATTGCTTTTAGAATAGACCCAAACTCTATACAGCCCAAAGGCTCTGCAGGGTCTGATGGCTGCCTCTCAGCTAAACTCAGTACCATCTCTCCCTTGTTTGCTCAACTCCAGTTTTGTGTCCTAAACACTCCAAGTTCCTTTCAGTTTTGGAAGTTTTTCATTTACTCTCATCCTTGCCTACACTCCCTTCCATGTTCTCTTCATGGGGCTGGTTCATTTATTGCTTCAGGTCTCCATAGTGTGCCCTCTGGAGATGGCATTAATAAACATGCATCAACAGTAAATGTGCCCTGACCTTCCCCTTAACACTAGGATTATTTCAGTGTGAAACTTAAGTGAGTGGAAGTCAAGGTCAGCAAATTTGGAACAGTTGATAAATAGATGGTACGCTATCTGTTCCCCATACAGATTCAGAGTGATCCTTAAAATTTAAGGAACAAAAATCTCCAGCATCCTTCTCTTGCAATTAAAATAAAATGAAAAGTTTTCACCTTTGCCTACATGACCCTACATGGTCTACCTCAACTCCATCTCTGGCCTGACATCCTGCTCGCTATTCTTGCCTTCTCTCTGTCTTCTCCAGACCCTGTTTTCCTTGTTGTTCATCAAATACTCTAAATGCACTACTAACTCAGGGACTTTGCACTTGCTATTCCTTCTGCTCAAAGTTCTTCACCCACCTCCTCCCACTACAGGTATTTACTCACATGCCACCTCCTCCAGGAAGCCTCCTAGACCATTCTATCCACAGAGCAACTCCCTTCAGTCACTCTTATTCCTAACCATACTTTATTTTATAGCACTTACCACTACTTGCCATTATACAGATATGTTTTTATAGTTATCCTCTACAAGGTTGTAAGCTCCATTAAGGCAAGAATGCTGTTTTGTTGATTGGTTTATTACCCAGTGCTTACAACAGTGAACAGCATATGGTAGGTGATTAACTTGTTGAAAAAATAATTAAAAAAAGAAACTGACCCATGGATTTTCCATAGAATCTTCTTAGGCTGGGCTGTGATTAGAAGATGAAAATTTATATGATAGCTTTTCCAGCTAGATGAGATCAGGAGAAGTCATTGATGCAGTAGCCTCTTCCATCAGACAGGTAATTAGTAGTACTAGTCTTGGTTAAAGAAAAGAAAGTGAAGGGGTCCCTGGGTTAATCAGTTGAGAATCTGACTTTGGATCAGGTTATGATCTCACAGTTCGTGGGTTTGAGCCCTAAATCAGGCTTTGCACTGATTTTCTGTCTTCCTGTCTTTCTGCCCCTGCCCTGCTCGTGCTCTCTCTCTCTCTCTCAAAAATAAGTATTAAACAAAAAAGACAGTGAAGTTCAGATATTAACTTACTTATCTAAAGCCACACATGTTGTTAGTGTTAGAGGTGGTAAGATCCTCAGCTTCCTGTATTTTAGCAGAAAAAAAGTGGCATTATAGTGTATTTTCTATGTGCCAAATCTATATTAAGTGCTTTTTATTTAGTAAAGTCATCCCACAGGTAGACATGCAGCTAAGAAAGGTTAAGTAACTAGGCCAAGGTCACACAGCTAGTAAGTAGTTGAGTTGGAATTTAATAGCAGGTCTCTCTGGCTTCTCAGCCTCACAATATCCATGTAAGCATCCTTTACAATGAGGGTAGTCTTACTTCTTAAAATACTTGATACTATCACCAATCTCACTGGCAACCTCCAAGTCAGACTTCTTAAATCTAGTAGAAGACTAACAAATAATTCCCAAAATATAAGTGACTAAATAATGATTATGTAAGGGAAGACGTGAGTGTTCAGATCTCCAAGACTACCTTTCTGACACAAATATGCTTTCTTATTCAAATACTATAAATACCTTAACAGAATCATGCCATTGTGTTAATAAATGGCAGGTAATTAAATAATTGGCTCATTTATTTAGTACATGTTTACTGAGCATTTCATGTGCACAGCATATATTCCTAAGGAATGGGAGAGGCACAGAGGAATATGGATACAGTCTCTCAACGAATTTCTGATCTAATTCGAAAGACAAAAACATGCACAGGCAAAATTTAAATATACATTTGATAACAAAATAGGGAGACTTCCAAGAATACATGCAGATACCTCATTTAAATCAATTGTTTTCATTTTTTCCTGACATTAATCTTCTGACAGAACAGGAAACAGATACTACCAGGACTGAATTGGGGCTCCTATTTACTCGATTCTTTAGCTTGTCTTTTAGATGGCCAGACTCATGGGACAATTAATGAACAAAAAGAAAGTGAGGAAGAAGAAAGAGTTGATAATTCATGAGCCATTTTTTTTCTCATTTATTCAAGCATCTACTGTGTCAGGGAAGAAACTGGATGTGGAGGATGCAGGGAGTATAGCACAGACATTAAGGCTGCCCTGAAGGATTCGGAGTCTAGTAGGGGTAGAGTCATAAACGTAGTGCTCCAAGGCTGTTATATGTGTTGCGATAAAAATCAAAAAGGAGTATGGTGTGACAATAAAGCATGTGGATGTTTTGGATTCAGACTGCCAGAGTTTTCATATCTTAGCACTGCCACTTACTACCTGTGTGACATAGAGTGCAATTCTAATCTCTATGAATTTCAGTTTATTTACCTGAAAAATGAAAATAACAATAGATCCCGCTTCTGAGGATTATTGTGACTGCTAAAGGAATGATACATCCTGGCAATAATAGGAAATATTCTCATTAGCTTTTCTGCCTGCAGTCATCTGAATGATTTTCCTACTAGAAGTTACCTCTGTCTGAGATGACTCAAGGAAGAGTAATGAGTAGTATTTCCAGATTCAGGAGAACATTCTGGACAGATAGAGCATCATGAGAGAAGAATCACCATGAAACAGATAGGGTGATGTAAGCCTTTTGATTGGTCTAGTTCTCCGGTCCTCTGGTTAAAGGTATGTGTGTGTCATTTGAGAGGGAGATAGGGTTGGAACACAGAAGACAGATAATGTTCAACCCTGTGCGTCATGTGAAGAGGTTTGAATTTGATCCAGATTACAGTGAAGAAAAAGAGAATTTTGATCAGAGAAGTCACATAGTCCAAGTAGACTTGGACAAACTATAGAAATACACTGGAACAAGGAGAAACTGGCAGCCAGAAAAGCAGTTGAATGATGGTTGTAATAGTTCAGGTAATAGATGGTAATGGCCTGAAGATTATAGCTGTTGGGGTAGAGGGAAAAGCATGCTTCTGAGAGATTCTAGAAGGTAAAATATATAGGATTAGTGATTTATTGAGTTTGTGGAGTGATTAAGGAGAAAAAGTCTAGGCTGTGTCACACAAATGTCTACAAAATGAAAACACGTTCTTTCAGGTAAGTTAAGCGATGACTATTCCAATTAGTGCTGCAATTTGTTTTCATCATACTTACTCTTAGGTGAATAACAGTTTCCCTTGCTGATCCAATACTTACCTCATTGAAGATAGGCAAGTACATTATTGATTGTTAAAGGGCCATAGTTAATTCTGTGCATAACCATTTCATGAAGACTAGTCCTTTTGCTACAAAAATAAAATAAATTTCAATTATAATACAGAAACAGCTAGTTGAAGTAATCTGTGACTCAACAATGAACTTTGAGTTTATTTCTGATTCCAGCATATCAAAGCTTTAAAGGCTTTTTCACTAATGGATTGTATTCCCAATGCAACTAGTATTCTGAAATCTAATCAGGCAATTTCACTAATTCTATGGTGGAAAGGTTCCTAGTCTGTGGCTTACAGTTGCTATATGCATTTTGATATAGACTACAAAAAATGGTATTTTTAGCTTTTTATGGCTTTGAAAACATTAATTTAATCCTGGGAAGGCCTAAAATAGAGGGAAGGAGTAGTTTATGATTATAGATTGGTGAATTTTAAATTTACCTGGGCTTCTTCCACTCTTATTTATTCTGCTGGTCGGAAGACTTCTCACTAATGCATTCACTCATCCAAGAAGACAATAATCCAGGGTCATTGGGCATTCTGTTTCAGTTTAGGAATAGAGAATGACTTGTAGCCTCTCTTTATATGAGGCACCGTGAGATAGGATGAGATGTTGTTATTCTCTTTCTAAGTGCACTTTACTTTTGTTCTATTTGCTAAATATGATTTATACAGCTTAAGCTTTTTTATTTGTGCAGGTGACTATTGGATATTCAGTGAAGGGATGCATTACTTAAGCAGTATATTGTATGCCAACATGCACGCTGGACGAAATACATCTAGAATTTACCTGATACTAGTTAACAATTATGAAAAGTTAAAAATTACCACCAGAAAAATAATGTTGCACATCTGATAGGATTATAGAAAGAAAACCCAAACTTTTTTGTTTCATTCTATCTTGGGTTTGAATCAGTTTTTTCAGACTAAATTTTAGTCTTTTTATACAAGAATAACCATAAATAATCATTAAAATATGTGATAAGCTATATCTCCATGGATAACTAGATTGTTCCATTTTATAAAAGTGACAAAAATGCCATCAAGCCCAATCAATTTTTTTGTGTGTGTTATATACTTTCTCCAGTGGATCATTAAATTGTTTGGATTATAAGCAAAGGCTTCTGATCTGTTTTATGTATTCCTGCTTTGGGATTCTACTCCTCTATAAAATGCCAATACAGCCCACTCACAGGGGTATCCAAAGTACAATTTTTGATCTACAAAAGTCTCTTAAATTATAAGAGTATGAGAAAACCATTATAAATAATAGCTCAGAAGGAAAACAACACACTAAAAAGAAGAGTAAGAGTTTATAGATATATGTGAGATAAAGCCTTGCTACAGAAAAACTGCATTTTAAGTTATATAATAATCTCCAGTGCTATGGGATAGGTGAAAATTAGATGTTAATGATAATTAATGGTAAGACTCTCCATTACATAGCAAGTACATATGAACAACCATTTTGATTCATATTATGGTCATAAGAGGTAGAGAAGGGATGAAATAGAATTGCCTCAGCTCATAATAGTTTGTAGCTGTTGAAAATTGTATTTTGAATTGTAACTTTACACAGCTGACCACCTGCCTTTGCTGAAACTGCACCCAGGGTCTATGATGCTGGCTGTGTCTATTTTTGATGTGTATTCACTAGAAGCTAGACTCTAGCCTAAAGACCTCTCAGAAATGTTTTAATGCTTAACTATGACTTGAGACTTTGGTCTCCTTCTAGCTTAAGCTATGTGAACACCCTGCAACTATATATACACCATCCATTGATACTCACAAGCTCAGGAGGTGATGTAGGCCCTCCCTTCTAGGTAAAGGTGAAGGATATACTTGCTTTGAGGGAAAGGCCAAATGAGCATCCCATTCAATACAAAACATTTGTATTGAATCAAACACATGGTGGGTGCTATGTAAATGGTGCTGATTGTTATCACTATTAATGTTTCATTTAATGTATGTTATTTATAATTCTGGAGAAAATAATTTTAAAAATAACTCCTTAAGATATTGTAGTAGAGAAATACATAAACAAGTTGAACTCACACTCAGGAGTCTAATGCTCAAAAACCAGTTGTTGTTGTTGTTGTTGTTTTGTAATGTCACATTGGAATAGGACTTGTTTTTGCTGGCTGTTTAGCGCATAATGGATCTAATATGTAAAAATTTATTTTCCTGGGCTTGGTTAGTATTTGCATTGTAATTCTGGCAAACACATAATATGTCGGTTGGCCAAGACTTACTTCTTTGTATGTGCTTTATTATCTTTTCATGTTTATAAATGTAATAGTTATCTGTCTGTCTAACATATCTGTCACCCCATTTTTACCCCAGGGCTAGTTCAGATGATTTGTCTGGGCAGCAGTTGCCCGCTTTATCCTAAACTGTTCCAATTTTCCTTTCCTAAGCTGCCTTCTTAACTGAAGAGAAATCTTCATTCATTCAACTATAGTATCTACTGTATTCATGGCCTCATAGACCCTGGAGTCTACTGAAAGGTAGAGAAATTAATTTATTTTTATGTAATTAAATAACTACATAAACTAATGTAAAAATTTAAGAGATGTGATGAACTATGTGAAGGAAAACTCTCAAGACTATAAGAGGATATAATACAGAGCCTTTCTTAGGGTAACTGTACTGAGATTGAAAGGCTGAATAAGGGGGCACCTGGGTGGCTCAGTGGGTTAAGCATGGGACTTCAGCTCAGGTCATGATCTTGCAGTTCATGAGTTCAAGCCCCACACTGGTCTCTGTGGTGAGGGCTCTGTGCTGACAGCTCTGCACTGACAACATGGTGACTGCTTGGAATTCTGTGTCCCTTGCTCTCTGCCCCTCCCCCACTCGCACATGTGTGATCTCTCTCTCAAAATAAATAATAAACAAACTTAACAGCAACAAAAAAGAAAGGATAAATAAGTTTAGACCAGGGGAGGTGAGGAGAGGGATGGGATAGAAAGACCATTTAAGAACAAATATTTTCCTGGACTCTAGTGTGATTTGCTATCCGTAAAGGGCGAAATTTCTACACTGCTGATTTTTCACTATTTTGTTCACCATTGATTTATTGAGCACTTATTATATGCCAGACACTCCACAGTATTATGGGAATACAGTGGTGAGTGAATAGTTATTTATTTGGCTGTTTGTTCATGCAACCATAGTGGGGCAAAGAATAATTAACAAAATAATCACAAAATAAGTATAGAATTTGAAATGCAACAGTGCTTTAACAGCAAAATCCTTTAAAAAATTTTTTTAACGTTTATTTTTGAGAGAGAGAGAGAGAGAGACAGAACGTGAGTGGGGGAAGGGCAGAGAGAGAGGAAGACACAGAATCGGAAGCAGGCTCCGGACTCTGAGCTGTCAGCATGGAGCCCGATGTGGGGCTCCATGTGAGGCTCGAACTCATGAACTGTGAGATCATGACCTGAGCCGAAGTCACACAGTCAACTGACTGAACCACCCAGGCGCCCCAGCAAAATGCTTTTTATAACATGTAATAGGAGGGACAGCACCCCTGAAAATGATTTTTTTGATGTTTGTTTATGTATTTATTTTTGAGAGAGAGATTGAGGGAGAGAGAGAGAGAGAGAATGTGAGCAGGGGAGGGGCAGAGAAAGAGGGAGACACAGAATTGGAAGCAAGCTCCAGGCACTCAGCTGTCAGCACAGAGCCCGACCTGGGGCTCGAATTCATGTTCATGACTTGAGCTGAAGTCAGATGCTTAACTGACTGAGCCACCCAGGCATCCCTGAAAATTATATTCTTAAACTGAGAGCTGAAGGACCAGTAGATATTAAGTAGGAAAAGGTAGGAGAAAATTAATTTCAAGATGAAACAACAGAAGGCCAGTGTTGTTGGAGAAGAAAGTATCAGAGGAAGTGTTGTACAGGGTGAGGATGAAGAGGCCAAGCCATATAAAGCCAAGTAGCATGTATTAGTCTGGGTCCTCCAAGAAGCAGATGCCAGACAGTGTTTTTTTAGGGAGTCTGTGCAAAAGGAAATAGGAAGGAATTGGGGAAAGCTGGGAGAACTTTCAGACCATGATGTAAATTGGGTGGAAGGATCTTAGACTGATAGTCAATCTAAGGAAGTTTCAGTAAAGCTTTTGGGGATACCTAGCACCAAAATCTGCAGACAAAAAAATTCCTCTAGGAAGAAGTCTGTCTTGGTAATTGGTGGAGAACAGCCCATTGCTGTCATGGCCTTACAGTAAAAGCAGAGATGGAATTCAAAAAAACTGCAGCCTTGTATTTTGCTGATTGCATCTCTTGTGTCACTGAACATGTCCTGAGTTTATAATACCTGTAAACTAGGAGTTCTATCTAGAGACTAGATTAGATTCAAGATAATTTCTTTGTAAGTATAGCTTTTCTTTTAATTTTCTTTATGATACACTTTGATAGATAGGAATGTTATATTTTGCTCTATTCAAGTCCCTCAGTATTTTTTTCTGTTCTCTTTCTTGTTTACAATGTTTATTCTGTGCCTGTGCAGCTCTGTGTAGTAGTTACTAGCAAATAGACTTTAGACTGCCTGGGTGACAATCCTGTTCCTGTCTTATAGAACTCTGGGCATGTTTCTCAAAAGAAACAAGCAAACAAATAAACAAACAAAAAAACCCAACATTTATTGATCTCTTACAACATACTAGACACTAATATAAGCTTTATTTCCTTGGTTTTCATTTCACTGCTGTTGTCTTGTCTTTTTGTTGTTTTTGCATTTCTTTTCCTTTCTTATACTTTTAATCATTTTGTATTTTTGCATTTTAGATTTGTCTTTTGTGTCTAGGTTTTGCATTTTCATTCAGCTTGACAGTCTTTGTTAGCTTAAGTGGAGCATTTATTCCATTTACAGTCAATAAAACCGTTGATATATAGGGAATATTACAGAAAGAAATTATTGAGTTTAGAAAATTCCATGCAAATGAAGGACAGTGGATTTTTCTCTAAATTAAAGGTGGCGGGAGAGTTTTCTTAGGGATGATAGTTACTGCCTTATTTTTAAATACAGATAACTCTAGTATCAGTATAGAGAGGAGACTTTATATGCAGGAAATCAATAACAGCATTATTACAATAATGCGGACAACAATGAGGACTTTATCCTGGACAATGATAATGGGAATAGAAAGGACAGGGTTGACAACACTTTGGAAAAGTTAGACTCAGAAGAATTTAATAAATAATTAGATGTATTGACTGAGGAAGGGGAGAGCTTTCTCATGGGCTTTTCATAGTTTTTTAAAAATTTATTTATTGTTTAATTTACATCCAAGTTAGTTAGCACATGGTGCAACAATGATTTCAGTAGATTCTTTAATGCCCCTTATTCATTTAGCCCATTCTCCCTCCCACAACCCCTCCAGCAACCCTGTTTGTTCTCTATATTTAAGAGTCTCTTATGTTTTGTCTCCTTCCCTGTTTTTATATTATTTTTGCTTCCCTTCTCTTATGTCCATCTGTTTTGTCTCTTAAAGTCCTCATATGAGTGAAGTCATATGATATTTGTCTTTCTCTGACTGACTAATTTCACTTAGCATAATACCCTCCAGTTCCATCCACGTAGTTGCACATGGCAAGATTTCATTCTTTTTGATTGCCGAGTAATACTCCATTGTATATATATACCACATCTTCTTTATCCATTCATCCGTCGATGGACATTTGGGCTCTTTCCATACTTTGGCTATTGTTGATAGTGCTGCTATAAACATGGGGGTGCATGTGTCTCTTTGAAACAGCACACCTGTATCGTGTGGATAAATGCCTAGTAGTGCAATTGCTGGGTTCCATTTTTAGTTTTTTGAGGAACATCCATACTGTTTTCCAGAGTGGCTGCACCAGCTTGCATTCCCACCAGCAGTGCAAAAGAGATCGTCTTTCTCTGCATCCTTGCCAGCATTTGTTGTTGCCTGAGTTGTTAATGTTAGCCATTCTGACAGGTGTGAGGTGGCATCTCATTGTGGTTTTGATTTGTATTTCCCTGATGATGAGTGATGTTGAACATTTTTTCATGTGTCTGTTTGCCATCTGGATGTCTTCTTTGGAGAAGTGTCTATTCATGTCTTTTGCCTATTTCTTCATTGGATTATTTGTTTTTTGGGTGTAAGTTTGATAAGTTCTTTACAGATTTTGGATACTAACCCTTTATCTGAAGTGTCATTTGCAAATATCTTCTATTCTGTCAGTTGCCTTTTAGTTTTGCTGATTGTTTCCTTCACTGTACAGAAGCTTTTTATTTTGATGAGGTCCCAATCGTTCATTTTTGCTTTTGTTTCCCTTGCCTCTGGATACATGTTGAGTAAGAAGTTGCTGTGGCTAAGGTCAAAGAGGTTTTTGTCTGCTTTCTCCTCTAGGATTTTGATGGCTTCCTGTCTTACTTTGAGGGCTTTCATCCATTTTGAGTTTATTTTTGTGTATGATGTAAGAAAGTGGTCCAGGTTCATTTTTTCTGCATTCGCTGTCCAGTTTTCCCAGCACCACTTGCTGAAGAGAATGTCTTTATTCCATTGGATATTCTTTCCTGCTTTGTCAAAGATTCGTTGGCCATATGTTTGTGGGTCCATTTCTGAGTTCTCTATTCTGTTCCATTGATCTGAGTGTCTCTTTGTGTTCCAGTACCATACTGTCTTGATGATTACAACTTTGTACTATGTCTTGAAGTCTAGGAGTGTGATGCCTACAACTTCAGTTTTCTTTTTCAAGATTGCTTTGGCTATTTAGGAAATATTTTTCCATTGTGTGTGTGTGTGTGTGTGTGTGTGTGTGTGTGTGTGTCTTCAATTCCATTCATAAGCTTTCTATAGTTTTCAGTGTATAGAGTTTCACCTCTTTGGTTATGTTTATTCCTAGGTATTTTATGGTGTTTGGTGCAATTGTTAATGAGATAGATTCCTTGCTTTCTCTTTCTCTTGCTTCATTATTGGTGTATACGAATGCAACCAATTTCTGTGCATTGATTTTATATCCTGCAACTTTGCTGAATTCATGGATCAGTTCTAGCAGGTTTTTGGTGGAATCTTTTGGGTTTTCCATACAGAGTATCATGTCATCTGCTAAGAGTGAAAGTATGACTTCCTCCTGGCTGATTTGGATGCCTTTTATTCCTTTGTGTTGTCTGATTGCTGAGGCTAAGACTGTCAATACAGTGATGAGAGTGGACATCCCTGTCATGTTCCTGACCTTAGGGGGAAATCTCTCAATTTTTCCCTATTAAGGATGATATTAGGGGTGAGTCTTTCATATATGACTTATGATCTTGAGGTATGATACTTCTATCCCTACTTTCTTAAGGGTTTTTATCAAGAAAGGATGCTGTATTTTGTCAAATGCTTTCTCTGCATCTATTGAGAGGATCATGTGGTTCTTGTCCTTTCTTTTACTGATGTGATGTATCACATCGATTGTTTTGTGGATATTGAACCAGCCCTGCATCCCAGATATAAATCCCACTTGGCCATGGTGAATAATTCTTTTAAAGTATTGTTGAATCCGGTTGGCTAGTGTCTTCATGAGGATTTTTGCATCCATGTTCATCAGGGAAATTGGTCTATAGTTCTCCTTGTTAGTGGGGTCTCTGATTTTGGAATCAAGGTAATACTGGCTTCACAGAAAGATTTTGGAAGTTTTCCTTCCATTTCTATTTTTTTGGAGCAGCTTCAAGAGAATAGGTGTTCACTCTTCCTTAAATGTTTGGTAGAATTCCCCTGGAAAGCCATCTGGCCCTGGACTCTTGTTTTTTGGCAGATTTTTGGGTATTAATTTGATTTCTTTACTGGTTATGGGTCTGTTCAAATTTTCTATTTCTTCTTGTTTCAGTTTTGGTAGTTTATATTTTTCTGGGAATTTGTCCATTTCTTCCAGATTGCCCATTTTATTGGAGTATAATTGTTCATAATATTCTTTTATTATTGTTTGTATTTCTGCAATGTTCATTGTGATCTCTCCTGTTTCATTCTTCATTTTATTTATTTAGGTCATTTCCTTTTTCTTTTTGACAAACTGACTAGTGGTTTATCAATTTTGTTAATCCTTTCAAAGAACCAGCTTCTGGTTTTTTCGATTTGTTCTATTGTTTCTTTTGGTTTCGATAGCATTGATTTCTGCTCTAATCTTTATTATTTCCTGTCTTCCACTGATTTGGGGTTTTATTCGCTGTGCTTTTTCCAGCTCTTTAAGGTGTAAGGTTAGGTTGTATATCTAAGACCTTTCTTCCTTCCTTATGAAGGCCTGGATTGCTATAACTTCCCTCTTATGACCACCTTTGCTGCATTCCAGAGGTGTTGGGCTGTGGTGTTATCATTTTCATTGGCTTCATTGTACTTTTTAATTTCATCTTTAACTTCTTGGTTAGCCTGTTCATTCCTTGGTAGGATGTTCTTTAGTCCAAGTATTTATTATCTTTCCAAATTTTTTCTTATGGTTGATTTTGAGTTTCATAGTGTTGTAGTCTGAAAATATGCATGGTATGATCTCAATCTTTTTGTACTTGTTGAGGGCTGATTTATGTCCCAGTGTGTGGTCTATTTTGGACTTTGTTATATGTGCACTTGAGAAGAATGTGTATTCTGCTGCTTTAGGATGAAATGTTCTGAATATATGTATTAAGTCCATCTGGTCCAGTGTGTCATTCAAAGCCATTGTTTCCTTGTTGATTTTCTGTTTAGATGATTAAATTAGTTGATTTCTGTCCATTGTTGTGAGTGGGGTATCAATGTCCCCTACTATTATGGTATTATTAGCAATGAGTATCTTTATGTTTGTGATTAATTGATTTATATATTTGGGTGCTTTCACATTTGAAACATAAGTGTTTACAATTGTTAGGTCTTCTTGGTGGATAGGTCCCTTAATTATGATATAATGCCCTTCTTCATCTCTTGTTACAGTCTTTATTTTAAAATGTAGATTGTTTGATATCAGTATGGCTATTCCAGCTTTCTTTTGGTGACCATTCAGTTGATAGATGGTTCTCCATTCCCTTATTTTCAATCTCACGGTGGTGACTTTAGGTCTAAAACAGGTCTCTTGTAAACAGCATATCAATGGATCTTGTTTTCTTATCCATTCGGTTATCCTGTTTTGATTGGAGCATTTAGGCCATTAATGTTTAGAGTGAGTACTGAAAGATATGAATTTGTTGCCATTATGTCACCTGTAGAGTTGGAGTTTCTGGTGTTCTCTGGTCCTTTCTAGTCTTTGTTGCTTTTGGTCTTTTTAGATTTTTTTCTCATCTTTTTACCCCTCAGAGAGTCCACTTTAAAATTTCTTGGAGGGCTGGTTTAGTTGTCACAAGCTACTTAAAGTTTTGTTTGTCTGGGAAAACTTTTCTCTCTCCTATTTTGAATGACAGCCTTGCTGGATAAAGAATTCTTGGCTGCATATTTTTCTGATTCAGCACATTGAATATCTCCTGCCACTCCTTTCTGGCCTGCCAAGTGTCTGTGGATAGGTCTGCTGTGAATCTGATCTGTCTTCCCTTGTAGGTTAAGGACTTTTTTTCCCTTGCTGCTTTCATGATTCTTTCCTTGCTTGAGTATTTTGTGAATTTGGCTATGATATGCCTTGTTGATGGTCGGTTTTTGTTGAATCTAATGGGAGTCCTCTGTTCTTCCTGGATTTTAGATATCTGTGTCTTTCCCCAGGTTAGGAACGTTTTCTGCTATGTTTTGCTCACATAAATTTTCTACCCCTTTTTCTCTCTCTTCAACTTCTAGGATCCCTGATTCTGATGTTATTTCTTTTTAATGAGTCACTGAGTTTTTAATTTTTATTTTGTGCTCTTTTGCCTTAGTCTCACTGTTCCTTTCTCCTTCATTATTCTCTGTAGGTTTGTCCCCTATATTTCTGATTCACTGCTCTGCCTCATCCATCCTTGCCACTGTGGCATCCATTCAAGATTGCAGCTCAGTTATAACATTTTTTATCTCATCAACTAGCTTTTACTTTTATCTCTGCAGAAAGGAATTCTAATCTATTTTCAACCCCAGTTAGTATTCTTATTATCTTGATTCTTAATTCTGGTTCAGACATCTTGCTTGTATCTGTGTTGATTAAGTCCCTGGCTGTAATTTCTTCCTGTTTTTCTTTTGGGGTGAATTCCTTTGTTTTGTCATTTTGGAGGAAGAAAAGGAATTAATAAGGTAAAAAAAATTAAAATTAAAAAATTAAAAACAACACAAAGAAATCAAATAAAGGATTCTAGATCCTAGGTGTGTTTTGGTCTGGTTGTTGAATGAAGCTTGATAGATTAGAGAAAAAAAGGGAAGATAAGGAAAAAAAAGGAAAAGGTTTGTAATTTGAAAAATGAATACAATAAAATTGAATAAAACGAAATGATGAAAATAAAATGGAATTTAAAAAATTTACAAAAAACTATAAAATATAGTAGAAAAAAATTAAAGGAGAATATTTTTAATAAAAATGGGAAATAAAAATAGATTTTTTTTCTCTTTCTGTATTCAAGAATAAGAAAAAAAAGAAAAAAATTGAATAAAAGGAAGAGTGAACAGAATGAAGTATGATTGAAATTATATCTAGTTTCCCATAGAAGTCACGCTGTGAAGTACTTTAATATCTGTTAACTAAGCAGGCAGACAGACTTGTGTTTGTCAAGCGCACTGTTGGCTCAGTTGGGCAGGGTTTATTGTAATGGCTCCGTTTTCCACTAGATGGCGCTGCTTAGCTTACTGGAGTGGATTGTTGTGGCATGTTTAGGTGTGTATGTGCATGCGTGAAAGGGGTGAAAATGGCATCAGCTGGCTACCCAGTCTCTAGTATCAGAACTCTGTGCTGTCCACGACTGGCAATCAAGCACCCCTCCTTTGTCTCTGGCTTCTGTCCACTCCCCACTTCTACACTGTCTGTGACCAAGTGGCCAGGCTGCCAGGCGGCACCTTCCTCCTGAGTTTCATCTCACATGCAGCTGTGTTTCCCAACCCCTCACTTCTGAGGGACTGTGGCTTTGACCCGCTCAGACCTTCTAGGGGAGGCTCTCGCTGAGCAATGGCTGGGCCTGACCCCAGGAATGTTCGGGAGACCATGCTGCTGTTGATGCCCAGAGACTGTGGCTGGGTGCCAGCCTGCCCCAGAAAAAGTTCTCGTGATCTTGTAGCAGCAGCATTTCAGGGTTTATGGGAAATCACAACACACATCTAGCACCAGGCTTCACCCTTAATGTCCTTGTTCCAACACCAATGAGTGTAGTTGTTCTCCAGAGTCTGGTGGGACCTTTACCTGTGGGGTGAGTGCACAGCCTCTACCAAATGTCACCCCAGCAGGGGAATTGCCTCTCTCTGTGTGGCTCTAGGACCCCTTGGACCTTGCTCTCTGTTCCTGGGGATTTGCCCTTCCCACCAGAGCACTGCCAGGTATCAAGCTGAAGAGTTTCAGACTCTGTGCTCCCCTGTTTATAGAGTCATAATGGAATTTACACCCTCTCCTTTCTCCCTTTTTTGTTCAGTCCCTTGTGGCTATTTCCACTCCTCTTTTTCTCCAGCTGCCTTCTGGGGAGGTTGCTTTTCCTGCACTCTCCCCCTGTCTCTGTCCTCTACCCACAAGCAAAACCAGCCCCCTGCCCTCTGTGGCTTCTCTCTCCCCCAGTTCACCTCTCTGCACCATGTGCCTGCCAAGTTCTGTGGTTCACATTGTGCAGTTTGTTGTGTTAATCCTTAAATCAGTTTTCTAAGTGTGTAAGATGGTTTAGTGTTGATCTGGCTTCATTTCAGGGATGAGAGAAGCAAAAAAACTTGATGCTGTTCTGCGTCTGCAAGTATTGGCTTTTCATAGGTTTTTAGACTTTAAAACTTACAACGACTTATAATCATTTATTTACATAAGAAGATAAGGAGACTTTCTGCAGCAGGCAGGGGAAGTCATGGTTTTAGATAGCTTAACATTGAGAAGCCTGTAGACAGTCCAGGAAAAGATGTCCAGGGGAGAGTTCAACATTTAATCCTGAAGTTTGAGAATTAGGGTATAAAATGTGATTTAAAGGAATAAGCAACATAGAGGTTATAGAGGTAATAAAGTTGAGTTTATGTAAGTAGATTATTTCAAAACAAGAGTGTGTATGAAAAAGAGAGGAGGATCATTAACAGACTTCTCAGGCAGTAACAACAGGTTGAAAATAAGTAGAATACACTGAAAAGAAACACAAGGAGAGAGAAAAAAATTATGATAGCATGGTGTGATAGAAATTCAGGAAAGAAAGTATTCCCAACAGCAGGAAGTGATCATTGCTGTCAGATATCTGTGTATAAAAAGTAAGAAATGAAAAGAGATCACCTATTGGAATTAGAAAATTGAAAATAATTTGTAAATCTTAGCAAGAACATTTCAATAATTTTACTGATCAGTACTGAAGGAAATTTCCTTAAAATTCTTGCCACAGGGATGATTTTTACAAATGGTCTAAGGCAACATCTAGCCATTAGGCTTCTATGTACTGAAGCATAATGAAGAATTCCCATTAGCTATGGTAGTCACTGAGAGTATTACTGTGTTCTGGCAATGAAAGCATCTGCCTTTACCCAGGGTCCTCTCATTCATCTTGGATCCTACCACCACAGTGCCTGAGATATAGGAGATATTCATTTGTTCAACAAACATTTACTGAACATTGACTCTAGACCAAGTATTGGATACACAAAGATGAATAAGATTTGATTCTTCTATATGATCCCTTCTTTGACTAGCTGGGGAGACAGATGGTACCACATTAGGGAACTGATTTTTCTTCCTATAATAACATAGTCTACTAGGTAGGCAGCAAAGATTTATTATTAAAAAGCCATATATGTATTATTTCAATGAGCTTAAATCTCTGAGAATTAGGGTATCTTTTTTTGCCTCTCTGTAGTTGAATATAAATAGTTGAAAGTGTGCTTTTCCTTAAAAGGAAAAACCTACATAATCAAAGTGATCTATTGAAAGACAGGGTCCTTCACTGCAAATTGAATTTCTGCCTCAGATCTTTTCTGTAACAATTGACAGATGCTAAATTATTATTAGTTTATGTGTATATATAGACAATCAAATGATTTTCATTCTGTGTCCACACAGAACCAATAAAATTATTTAGATGTAAATATTTGATTATTTATATTTGCGTTGCAGCAAATATATTAATTATCTGACGTGTACACTTCCAGTTGTCTTTTCTATACCTTGGCAGACACTGCTAATCAGGATCTACCCTCTTTCTCTCTAGTCACAGGCATGGACACAAACTCCTTTTTAGCACAATGTTCCAGGAAGCTATTACCAATCAATTCACATTGGTACATGAAATGAAACCTATTTTCTAGTGTAAAACATCTGTTAAAAATAAAACATAAATAGCACAATCATTTTAGACAAAGCTTCTCGTTTCTGCCTTCCTAATAGGTATTAAACTTTAAAAATATAGCCAGCATGTATTGATAGTATACTATATATTAGGCACTATGTAAGTATTTTCCTTATATTAACTTATTTAAATTTTATAATACTATTAAGTAGGTATCATTGTCATACCCACTTTCACAGAATAGAAACTGAAGCACAGAAAGATTAAGTGACCTGTGTTTGGTCACACATCTAGTAAGTGAGAGACCTGGGATTCAGGTCCTGAGCCTGTACAGTTAATCACCATGGGCCAAAGGTGATTCTTTGTAAAGATATGTCTCAAAATTACTTTATCCAGAAAATTAAGAAAAAACCAATACTCAAATTCTAATTTGTGCCAAGGCATTGTGTATATGTATGTGTGTATGGAGAATTCTTGGAAGTTAGATCACATAGCAAAATATGTTGGTGTGCCTACTATATTAAATATCCTTTCTTATTATATGCTTTGCTGTGCTGAAAACATTGCAAGACAAAATCAGGAAACATGGGCACCGGTGGGTATGCTGCTGCTTACCTCTCCGTGCCTCAGTGAAACAGAGAATTGACAGCACTCCAGGGAAATAAATACACGTATTCATTGCTGTTAGCACTGCCAATTAAAATAATATATTTGAAAACTAGTTTGGAAATAAATGCCCAGTCTTGAAAATGTTATTATTTTTTGACCCAGCAATCCCAATCTGGGAAAAACTTCCAGAGAAGCAACTTAAAAAAATAAAGAACAACAGATACTTACACATCAAGATTACTTTAGTAACTTAAAGTTATAAACAACTAATATGTCCCAAACTAAGGTGATATGGAAGGAAATATGATAAATTTGTTATCATCATTCTCATTATCGTAGCTTTGAATGTTAGTAATAGTATAGCATAATAGGTGCCAACAATAAAAAATAATTGCTATAGTAAGTTGAATGGCTTTAAATTAAAGGATCAATTTTACTTGAAATGAAAATTATAATAATGAGCCAAAATGACTTTATGTCGATAAATCAGTGAGAAAGGAGAGTCTGCCAAGCAGGGTGAGTGGGTACTTAGATGGCAAATTTCCAGGGAAGAGAGCTGGTTCAAGTAGGATTTAAATAGAATTGCTTAACAAAGGAAGTTCTTCAGAGAGAATTACAAATGTCTGTCTTAATGCCAGATATCCTAATAATGTCAAGATATTGGCTTTTGGCCAAAGGATACACTTAGAATTAAGATGCCAGAACTTTCCGTCATGACCTACTAGGCTGATTATTTAACACATCACAATGGACAGTGGACCTTGCAGAGGGACAAAGAGGAAAATTGAGTCATTTCAAGTAGAAGGGGTAATGTGTGTGTGTGTTACAGCCCCAATTTATGTATAAAATATCCAGGAAAAAAGGAATTATTTAAGATATTCTATCAAAACTAGTGACTAGAGTCTCTTAACTCTTGAAAACAAAAATTAGGGCAATTTGTTACTGTGTCTACTGAACATTCATTTTATACTGAAACCCTCTATTAGGCTCTTCCTAATATTTTATACTAAAACCCTCTATTAGTCCCATTTAATCTCTACAACAGCCTTACTCATTTATTTAGCAGATAACTATAAGAAAATTATTGTTATTTTCATATTATAGATAAGGAAAATCATGCTCAGAAGTATTAGGCAACATACCTGATATAATGGAACAACTGTATGCTAGAAGTATTTGAACTCAGATTTGCCTAATGCCAGAACTCTCTCTCTGCTAGTCGACTTTGCCCATAGATGAGTAGAAAGCTTCTTTCCTTTCTGCTGAGTGATTTGGCAGCTATGAAATGCACCACTTAGATCTTCCCCAAAGAAAGAATTTTGTTGTCTGTTTTGACGAGTGTGAGTCTCTGAGTGTAGAACTTTACAACCACAGCCATATTCACTATTCAAGCCAAGGATACATCCTCCTGGGAAGTTCCAGGTCAATGATTGAGTTCAGTGAGAGGACTAGGGCTGGCAATTTCTGTCCAACAATTGACTCCTATAATGGGCAAATTTTGCCCCATAGCTGCCTGTTGGGTTAGGCTGCTTATTGCCTATTCAGAAATAAGTCATTTACCTCCTCCTCTCTACACCCTCCCTCAAAAATTACCTCAGGAATTAGAAAAGATATTGACCTAAAGGATTTCTTACATTTTTGTATTTACTAAACTAATTATATTACAATCCATAGTGTTAGGACTCTTTTTTCACCATTAGTCCTTTTGCTATCCTTAATTCAAAGTGTTTGGATAATAAAACCACTTCATATGCTTGGGAAAAAATAAAAGCACCACTAAAGAATATAAAAGTAGGCAGGGGTGCCTGGGTGGCTCAGTCGGTTGAGCGTCCAACTTCGGCTCAGGTCATGATCTCACAGCTCGTGAGTTCGAGCCCCGCGTTGGGCTCTGTGCTGACAGGTCAGAGCCTGGAGCCTGCTTCTGCTTCTGTGTGTCCCTCTCTCTCTGCCCCTAACCCACTCACATTCTGTCTCTGTCTCTGTCAAAAATAAATAAACATTAAAAAAAAAAGTAGGCAAAACCTTTATCTGAAATATCTCCCATTCCTCATCTTTCTTCCTGGCTGTGCCCACTTTTAAGCATTTGAAACAATGTCTAGGAATTCTCTGCTGTTTAACAAAACTAAAAGGCAACCAATGGAATGGGAGAAGATATTTGCAAATGACACATTGGATGAAGGGTTAGTATCCAAAATCTATAAAGAACTTAGCAAACTCAACACCAAAAAAACAAATAATCCAGTGAAGGAATGGACAGAACACATGAACAGACACTTTTCCAAAGAAGATATCCAGATGGCCAACAGCCACATGAAAAGATGCTCAACATTGCTCATCATCAGGGAAATACAAATCAAAACCACAATGAGATACCACCTCATACTGGTCAGAGTGTCTAAAATTAACAGCTCAGGAAACAACAGATGTTGGCGAGCATGTGGATAAAAGGGGAACCTTTTTGCACTGTTGATGGGAATGCAGACTGATACAGCCACTCTAGAAAACATTAAAAATTAAAAATAGAACTACTCTACAATCCAGAAATTTCACTAATAGATATTTATCCAAAGGATACAAAACTACTGATTTGAAGGGGCACATGCACCCTAATGCTTATAGTAGTGCTATCAACAATAGCCAAATTATGCAAAGATCTCAAATGTCAAGCAATTGATCGACTGATGAATGGATAAAGAAGATGTGTATATATATATATATATATATATATATATATATGTACGTATACACACACACACACATACATGCATACATACATACTATACCTCTCAACAATGAAAAAGAATAAAATCTTGCCATTTGCAACAACATGGATGGAATTGGAGTGTATTATGCTAAGTGAAATAAGTAAGACAGAGAAAGACAGATACTATGATTTCACTTCTATGTGGAATTTAAGAAACAAAACAGATGAACATAGGGGAAGGGAAGGAAAAGTTAGATAAAAACAGAGAGGGAGGCAAACCATAAGAGATTCTTAAATACAGAGAACAAACTGAGGGTTGCTGGAGGGGTGGTGGGTGGAGAGATGGGCTAAATGGGTGATGGGCATTAAGGAGAGCACTTGTTGGTATGAGCACTGAGTGTTATATGTAAATGATGAATTGCTGAGTTCTCCTGAAACCAATACTACACTGTATGTTAATTAAATTAAATTTAAATAAATAAATTTAAAAAGATAAAAGGAAAAAAAAGAAAGTAAATAAAATAAAACAATTTAGTGCACTTGCACTACCTCTTATCTCCCTTCCCAATTCCCCCATTTAAAAAATAAATTCTATGTATGTGTGCATGCTTGTTTGTTCAGTAATCTAACTTGAAACTATACACTTAAATTTAAATTGATTGGAATTGGAATAGTTTATTTTAATTGGAAATTTGCCTTAAGTTATATATGTATTAAAACCTACTTTTACAGTTATTCTAAAGGGATCTTGGGAGGTAGAAATAGAAAAATGTGTGTTCTATCTGTCACTTGGAACAGGAAACACTTTGTTTTTGCTGTCTATAGATCCTCAGTAAAGGACCCCTACATATTTTTTTGAACCAGGTAGAAACAAGTAGTTGTGGTTAGCAGAATGGGTAGACTACATAAGGAAGATAAAATTATCATGGTCAGTCCTTTCTTTGTTCTTTATCTTTTTTTTTTTTTTGAAAGAGAGAGAGAAAGAGCATGAGAGCTGGGGAGGGAGGGGCAGAAGGAGAGGGAGAGAGAGAATCTTAAGCTCCACGCCCAGCAGAGAGCCCTATGCATGAAAAGCTCCGTGGGAGCTGATGTGGGATAATGATCTGAGCCAAAATCAAAAGTTAGATGCTTAACTTACTAAGCCACTCAGGCACCCCATGGGTGGTCCTTTCTTAAGCATCGATATAAAATTAAACTAAAATATGATTTGATATAAAGTATCAAGGTTTTTATTCAGCTGATGAGAAAGCAAACTACCTTCCACAATCATTCCTTTAGTCTAATTTTTTATCCTTGTACTAATTCAAGTATCTTTTGACTGTAAGGAGCAGAATTCAATCCTTATTTGCTTACTCAAAAAAGTAAAATTTTGAAATAATATTTTGGGGTATTAATAATGTAAAAGAAGTTTAAACAGTCAACATAAAAATAGCAGAAATCAGGAAATCTCTGGAAGCCCCCAGCAGTCAGTGTTCACACACCCTGTTTCAGGGCAGGAAACTGGCAGCTTTATTGACTCCCACTCACTATACCCATTCTAAATTCTTGGTAGAGAGCTAGTCGGCGGCTCAACATTTGTTAGGAATCTGCCCATCAGTCACTGAGGTGTAGAGTTACTTAGTACTAAAGGAGCCAAATATCAGCCCTTAAAAAATGCTACTAAAACAACATATTAACAAAAATGACTGTGCTTTGTGTGGTGCCTATGGCTCTCACTTCACTCAAACAAACAAGATTTGAGGGTTCTGTGTCACAACAAAGTTCACTAGCCACTGGGCCCAAAGGTCAAAACATCCTTAAAATAACTTTCCTGGCTGCTCTTGCTAAACAGGAAATTCAGTAGCTCGTGATGGCAACAAAAATCTTCCCTTTCTATGTATTTTTCATAGTTTCAGATGCAAAGCATACTAGGGCCTCAAAAAGCAGAAGGGAGTTTTACATTGTACTATTTACATACATTTATATTCCTACCAAACAAATAAATAAGCAAACAAAACCCAATAGAATAGAGTGTGGGGAAAAAAAAGTCAATCAGTGAAAGGAAACAGAATAAATTATTAACCCTAAGGAGGCATTTCATGAATAAGTCAGTTGGCTCCAAGAATCATCTTATAGTAGCTTTCCACTTGAAAGTTAATATACAATTCCTAAAGTAGAGATTATGACAGCCATGTCTGAAATAATAGAAATGTATAACTCAAAAAGATAACTTAATTCCCTCATTTTAGAGGCAAGAAAACAGTCTCAGAAAAGAGAAGTGGTTTTCTAACCAAATAGCTTGCTATTCCAAGAAGAAAATTCCAATCCAGATCTCCTGGCTTTAAATTCAGAGCTCCTCATTCTAGTTCCTAAAATGGTATTGCAGTTTTCCAAGACACTTGTATTCTGTTGGCTCTTTTGGTAATAATTGGGGCTATTCTACTGGGAAAACATCCTGCTGCCTTCTGTAAAATAATGATTTTTCACCAAACTGATTCTCTATTTTATTTTTAGGACAAGTACTTGTCTGGAAAGGTTAAAATTGTCAGTGATATAATTTTGGTTATTTTCAGACTTGTTTTTGAGGACATTTTATAAAGCTAAGCATTATGATTAAGCTATTGCTCTGAGATTTTAATTAATAATTAATTTTAGGGGCGCCTGGGTGGCGCAGTCGGTTAAGCGTCCGACTTCAGCCAGGTCACGATCTCGCGGTCCGTGAGTTCGAGCCTCGCGTCAGGCTCTGGGCTGATGTCTCAGAGCCTGGAGCCTGTTTCCGATTCTGTGTCTCCCTCTCTCTCTGCCCCTCCCCCGTTCATGCTCTGTCTCTCTCTGTCCCCAAAATAAATAAACGTTGAGAAAAAAAAATTAAAAAAAAAATAATTAATTTTAATATTTTTTTCTGATGACTTCTGAATTTCTGGTTGCATTAGACCAAAATACCTTTAATAATTTCTTAATTAATTTCATTATCCAAATACTTTTTTAAGCAGAAAACAGGAGCTGACTGTTTTTGAATATGGGATTACAAAACAGAATAATACATGGTTTTTACTTTTGAGGAATTCATAGGATAAATAACTAAAGGGGAACATACATTAAAATAATTATAATGTAACATAATAAGACATACAATATAAAGGATTAGAGTATTATGGAAACCTCTAGTACTAGTACTTCTCACAAGGAGTGTGTGTATATAAAAGATTATAGTTTGCTTTCCTCAAATATTTCACAATTTGAGAATTTCAGTATTATTTTCTTTTTTTTTTTTTTAATTTTTTAACGTTTTTTATTTATTTTTGGGACAGAGAGAGACAGAGCATGAACGGGGGAGGGGCAGAGAGAGAGGGAGACACAGAATCGGAAACAGGCTCCAGGCTCCGAGCCATCAGCCCAGAGCCTGACGCGGGGCTCGAACTCACGGACCGCGAGATCGTGACCTGGCTGAAGTCGGACGCTTAACCGACTGCGCCACCCAGGCGCCCCTCAGTATTATTTTCTATCTAATGCGGCAAATGCCCTATTGTGACTATAGTTTGCATGACCATTTTTAGGAAAATAGATATTAAGTAACATGGAACTTTGCTAGAATCTTTGGAGTAAACAAAAAATTCAGACATACCTTTCCCACTCTATTTCTTTTTTTTTTTTTTTCAACGTTTATTTATTTTTGGGACAGAGAGAGACAGAGCATGAACGGGGGAGGGGCAGAGAGAGAGGGAGACACAGAATTGGAAACAGGCTCCAGGCTCCGAGCCATCAGCCCAGAGCCTGACGCGGGGCTCGAACCCACGGACCGCGAGATTGTGACCTGGCTGAAGTCGGACGCTTAACCGACTGCGCCACCCAGGCGCCCCTTTCACACTCTGTTTCTAATATAGAAATAAGATGTCAACAACGCAGAACAGAAAGTCGCAAATTTTATAAAAGTGTGCAGATAATGCTGTGGAAATTGAGAGATGGGAAAGGTCTTTTCTAGATAGGAAAAGTAGACCCCACCCACAATTTAGTCATTTAACTGGATGAATACGATCAAGATGGGAGAAATTTATCAAGGGCTAAGTGTTAAAGATATTTCTAAAATGTGAATGGCGTCAACATGCTTAGTATTTATTTTGCAAGTATGGAAAAATCAACTAGATGTGTTTGGTTGAAGCACGAAGTATATCCGAAGAGTGGTACAAAATGAGGTTTAAAAAGAAAGCTGGAGCCTAAATGCATAAGTTATTAATAGACAAGATTTGATTTAGCAATGTATCCAATAGCCAGTTTTGAGTCATCAAAAGAATCTGAACTAGAGAGTTATGATACCAAGGTTGCATTTCAGGAAAATTAATCTAGTCTCAAGTAGTCTGCCTTGGAAGTGAGAAACACTGGAGGTGATAGAGATCAATCAGAACACTGTTTCAGTAACCTATGTACTGTATTATGAAGACCTAGATTAAGGCAGCAGAAGAAGAAATTGCTGAGAAATGCAACATATAAACTTGTGTTCACATTAAATATATGTACCTTGCATATTATTCCCATGTAAGTTAGGATCTTTATTATATATAAATATATATAACATATACATTATGTATGTGTATATATATATATATATATATATATATATATATATATATTACATTCTTTCAAAATATTTGGCATGGGGTTTATTGTGCATGTGTCACACAATATTGTGACACATGCACAATAAACCCCATGCCAAATATTTTGGAAGAATAAAACATATTTTTTTAAATGACAGTTACTCAAAATGTCACGCACTTCAGGAAAAAAACAAAACAAAACAAAACAAAACAGAAACAGAAACTAGAGTGGATCTGAGTGGATCAATATGATGGATTTAATTTTGCCTTATGGGTAGGGGTATAAAGGAAATGAGATAGGGGAAGGCAAATTTTAAAAATAATAATAAACAGGTATAAGGTGTCAGGAGAGGTTATGTCTTTGTCAGAAAGGGATATGGTTAAAATAAGGAGGAATATTAAGGAGCCGAGTGTAGGAGAGGACTGGAATATTTCTGGGGCAGGAAAATACCTCCCTCTTCTTCCTACATAGGATCTCATATTCTTCAGCTTTTGAGTCTCAATTTTCTCATTTTTAAAATGGGGATAATATTACCCCTGCTGCTTGTTTGGCCATTATTAAGTTAGTAAATAAATGTCTTGGAACATTCGTATTTATTATGTACTCAATATTGCTTGAATATTAGATGGTTGAGAAGTGGAAGATGGAAGCAGATAACAAGGGGCAAATTAAAATAAAATAAGTGAAAGGGAAAATAAAGTGTACCGCCAACAGAACATGGCCAGATTCCTGACATATAGGAAGGTTTATATAATATTTTACTAAATGGTATTAAAACTCTGGGTTTCATAGTTGACTATACTTGTATTCTTTGGGATACAACTTTGGGGACTTAACTGATCCCAGTTAAATTCAACTGCAGAAATAATAACACCATGAATCTTCAAACTGGCAATCGAATCAATCTGTATTTATATCTATAATAGGAAGCCATAATTCAGTCTTACTGGATACCCTGCTAATGAGATGTTTTGTCTTAGTGAGTTTCCCCATAAACTATGTTTTTAAATCTAAATTAAATGAGAAAGCCAGTATCCCATGGCTCCCTGGGATTTGCCCAGAGACAAATTCCTCTAAAATTCCAAAGTCCTTTGCTGCGTTGCTTTAATGTTTCTATTAAAATGTCCATGAAAATTAAAAAGAAGACAATGCATACTTGTATGTTTAAAAACAAGTTAAAAAAACATTTTTAACCGCAGTGCACAGTATAGTTGTCTGTCTCTCTTTCCCTTACTGCAATTTGCTGAGCAATTTGAAGAAAATTTGTGATCTGCAGTGCACCCTGCAGAGACTCAGCATCATCCTGCTGTTTCTGCAAGAGGAAACTATAAACTCTGCTTGGGTTTTCCCACACAATTATAAGATAATTAAGCTTAGCTCTTTAAGGATGAGTTCAGGACTAGAACCGGTCTCTTCTTGGCTAAATAGTGCTCTGAGGGCAAAACACTTAATTATAAAAGATCATCTTACACACACACACACACACACACACACACACACACACACGAGAGTAATCTAGGTTCTTTGTAACAGCATCTATAGAAAATGCTGCCATTTTTTTTCATGGATTTAAATGTTTTGCAAACCAAAGGCTTTCTAATTGCAAGTGAAAAGAAATAGAAATACACTGCTTGAGAGAAGGTAACATACATGTAACCCTCACTGAGCAAAATAAGAGTATTAGAAGCCAACGGAGAATTTTCAGCATTTACACACCTGAAAAACATACAAGAAACCAATAGTTTAAGAAAAAAAAAAGGAGGTTTCAAGGAACTCTCAATTATTGAATCTCTACAGTCATTTCTGCTTTTTGGCTGTGTTTAGTGAACAGGAAGCAGATGGAAGAACTTGCCCTCATAGATTTCTTTTAAAAGAAGCAAAATAAGATGCTCCAGATAGATGCACATACATGACTTCTTTACTTGCCTACCCTGGTGGGTTGGCTGGACTTGGTAGAAAAATAAATCCTGAAATTTTGTCTCTCAACCTGTTTTACAGCTGTGTAATGAGCCTATAATCTCTTATTTCAAAGGATGTTGTAAGATTTAAATAAGATATGTATGTAAAAGTGTTTTTTGAAGTTCTGAAGATAAAGTACTCAAGATGTGTTGAACAAATCAGGCCTATCATTTACATATTTAATATATCTATGGAAATTACGGTTAAAACAAGACAGATTACTTTTGTTTATAAAGTTTGGGTGAAAAAGAATAAAATATAATCTCACAGACCATGTGACTTGAAGCTCAATAGCTCCAATTTCAAACCTGAACCTCTGACTATTTATTCTATAGGTCTTGGGATATAAAAGAGCATCACTGATGATCTTATTAAAGTTCTAGGAGGCTTCTCCAAGGTGCAAAACTCTGACTTGGAGAAATGCATGATGAGGAGAGGTAAATCCAGGGAAAGTGACCTGTCCTTTTTGATATCAGAGGATTTTTTGAGAGATGCATGGGTCCTCAGGAAGATGCTAAAAATCAAAGGAGAATTTAGAAAAAGATTGGAACCTCAGAGAAAGGGAGCCAGTGTAGAAAGTGGCTTTTGTTCTCATTACATTATCCAATCAGATTTTACTAGAGAGTCATTTACTGGTAGTTCTAAAACAGTTTCTTTGCCCCACTTAGCTCCTCTCTGGTGTGTATAATTTGTCAGCCAGAATTGTATAGAAAAAAGCTGTTAGCAGCTTGATTTGGTCACCAAACTCTAACCTCAACCTTCAACATCATTAAGTCACACTGTGCTAATATAGACACTTGCAATAATTTGGACATAGGAAGGGCTCCTTTGGGTTTCTTAGTTGTTGTTTTTTTTTATTGCCTGCTAAAAATATCAAGCACTGAGTTAGATCCTAAGAATAATAATAATACTCCCTTCTTCCCTCAAGATATGCACAGCCTGGTGCAGGAGAAAGAAAAGTAAACTGAAAATGTTAACACAATGTTCAAAATGCTATAAGGAAACAAAAGAGAGACATAGTAAATATACCTGGGGATAAGAAAGTCTTTGAAGAGTAAATGAGACCTGTGCTGTTTTGAATGACGAGTAGCTCTTGATCAAGTAGGCAGTGTTAGAGGGGACTCCAGTTAGAAGAAATAGTAAATTCAAAGGTATGAAGTGACAATGAAGTAAAGTATGTTCTTGAACTTTCAATTTGGTGTAACTGCCATGTAGAGAGGTGGTGAGGAGAGTGGAGAGAGAAAAGGCCACACAAGGTAATGGAGGTTTACTCAGCCTTTAGATACTATGGGATAGGAAATACGTATCCTTTGAAAAGTTTTAAGCAGCAGGAAGAAGGGTAATGACCTAATTTGTTTTTGGAAGATTACTATAGCAGTTGGATGCATAAAATTACAACTATATTACTCAAGGAATACAGAGTATAGCAAGAGGAAGAGAGTGAGAGTATCTCCCAATTTTCTACCTCACCCAATTATAATGGAAAGAAACAATAGTCTAAAATTGTACATATTTTTATGTAAAAATTCAAAAAAGAAATGACTATATATGTAAGCTAAACTTTAAAGTTTACTTTAAACAAGATATTTGGTTTGAAATTAGTTACTATAAGAGTATAAATAAATTATTTTACTATAAAATATATACATTTCTGATTGCAAATGATAAGAAAATTGCTACATCACACAAGAAAGCTTCATAAATGTAAATTCTACCTCCATCACAACCTCTCGTCTCAAAATTTGACTGGAAACCAGATGACATAATCATATCATGTATAAATAAGTATGGTTTTATTTGTTCTTTTTAATCACAATAACGTTTACTTAGGTTTTGTGCCTCATTGCACTAGCTGGGCTAACCCATAAATGTTGAATAGAAATAATGATACTAGGTCCCTTTACCTCCTCCTTGATACAGGGGAGAGCTTTCAAGTGTGATATTGTTTGCTGTGAGGGTTTTTAAATGCCCTTTATCAAATTAAAGCTGTTTCTTTCTAGTCTGGTAAGATTTTACTTTTATCATACATGAGAATTGAATTCTATCAAATGCTTTTTATTCCTGTGAAATAATCATATAATTTTCCTTGTTTATTTTGTTGACTTGGTGAGTTACACTGAATGATGTTCTAATGTTAAACCAACCTGCATTCCTGAAACAAAGCCAAATGACTGTAATGGATTAACTTTAAAAAAATATTATTTTGTTGCTGCATTCAATTTGCTAATACTTTGCTTACAGTTTTCACGTATATGTTCATGAAGAGAATGAGCTATAATCTTCTTGTGATGACCTTATCAAATTTTGGCATTTAGTTGATACTGGCCTTATAAAACTAAATGAAAAGAGTTCTTCCTCTTTTTAAAATTTATTTAAGGTTCAAGTTATTTTTTCTGTACAGGTTTGGCAACTTTTCCAGCTGAAGCCAACTGGGCCTGAGATTTCTTTGTGGGAGAGTATAATTTAATTTAATTTAATTTAATTTAATTTAATTTAATTTAAAATTTTAAATTTATATTCAAGTTAGTTGGGGTGCCTGGGTGGCTCAATCAGTTAAGCATCTGACTTCAGCTAAGGTCGTCGTCTCAGGGTTTGTGAGTTTGAGCCCCTCATCAGGCTCTGTGCTGACAGCTCAGAGCCTAGAGTCTGCTTCAAATTCTGTGTCTCCCTCTCTCTCTGCCCCTCCCCTGCTGATGCTCTATCTCTCTCATTGTCTCTCAAAAATAAATAAACATTTTTAAAAATTTACATTCCAGTTAGTTAACATACAGTGTAGTATTTGTTTCAAGAGTAAAATTTAGTGATTCATCACTTAACATATAACACCCAGCGCTTATCCCAACAAGTGCCTTCCTTAATGCCCATCACCCATTTAACCCATCCTCCTGCCCACCTCCCCTCCAGCAACCCTCAGTTTGTTCTCTATAGTTAAGAATCTGTTTTATGGCTACAGTGTTGGTGGGAATGAAAACTGGTGCAACCACTCTGGAAAACAGTATGGAGCTTCCTCAAAACGTTAAAAATAGAACCACTCTACCATCCAGCAATTGCACTACTAGGTATTTATCCAAAGCATACAAAATACTAATTCAAAGGGACACATACACTCCAATCTTTATAGCAGCATTATCAACAATAGCCAAATTATATAAAGAGCCCAAATGTCCACTGACTGATGAATGGATAAAGAAGTTGTGGTATATATACACAATGGAATATTACTCAGCCATAAAAAAGAATGAAATTTTGCCATTTGCAATGACATGGATGGAGCTAGAATGTATTATGCTGAGTGAAATAAGTCAGTCAAAGAAAGACAAATATCATATGATTTCACTCATATGTGGATATTAAGAAATTAAATAGCTGAATATAGGGGAAGGAGGGGGAAAGAAAAGAGAGAGGAAAACCATCAATCAGTACTACTAGTTTTTTGGTGGAGTCTTTAGGGTTTTTTATATATGATATTATATCATATGCAAATAGTGAAAGTTTTACTTCTTTCTTACCAATTTGGATGATTTTATTTCTTTTTGTTGTCTAATTGCTGTGGTTAGGACTGCCAGCACTATGTTGAGTGAAAGTGGTAAGAATGAACATCCTTATCTTGTTCCCAATCTTAGGGGAAAATCTCTGAAGTTTCACCAGTAAGTATGATACTAGCTGTGGTTTTTTCATATACAGCCTTTACTATGTAGAGGTACATTCCCTTCAAACCTATTTTTTGATGGTTTTTATTATGAATAGATATTGTACTTTGTGAAAATACAATGATGCTTTTTTTAACGTTTATTTATTTTTGAGACAGAGAGAGACAGAGCATGAACGGGGGAGGGTCAGAGAGAGAGGGAGACACAGAATTTGAAACAGGCTCCAGGCTGTGATCGGTCAGCACAGAGCCTGATGCGGGGCTTGAACTCACGGACCGTGAGATCATGACCTGAGCCGAAGTCAGATGCTTAACTGACTGAGCCACCCAGGCGCCACTACAATGATGCTTTTTTCTGCATCTTTTGAAATATTTTTTTATTCTTTCTCTTACTGATGTGATGTATCATGTTGATTGATTTGTAAATATTGAACCACTCTTACATCCCCGAAATGAATCCCATGTGATCATGTGAGTGATTTTTAAATGTATTGTTGGATTCACTTTGCTAATATTTTTTTTGAGGATTTTTGCATATATGTTCATCAGATATTGGCCTGTAGTTCCCTTTTTTTGTTGTGTCTTTATCTGATTTTAGTATCAGGGTAATGCTGGCCTTATAAAAAGAATTTGGAAATTTTCTTTCCTTTTCTATTTTTTGGAGTAGTTTGAAAATAGTAGGCATTAGCTCTTCTTTTTTTTTTTTTTTAATTTTTTTTTCAACATTTATTTATTTTTGGGACAGAGAGAGACAGAGCATGAATGGGGGAGGGGCAGAGAGAGAGGGAGATACAGAATCGGAAACAGGCTCCAGGCTCTGAGCCATCAGCCCAGAGCCCGACGCGGGGCTCGAACTCACGGAACGCGAGATCGTGACCTGGCTGAAGTCAGACGCTTAACCGACTGCGCCACCCAGGCGCCCCAACATTAGCTCTTCTTTAAATGTTTGGTAGAATTCACCTGTGAAACTCTCTGCTCCTAGACTTTTGTTTGTTGTGAATTTTTTGATTACTGATTCAATTTCATTGCTGGTTATCTCTGTTCAAATTTTCTATTTCTTCATGGTTCAGTTTTCATAAGTTATATGGTTCTAGGGATTTATCCATTTCTTCTAGGTTGTCCAGCTTGTTGGCATATATTTTTTGTAATATTCTCTTATAATCCTTTACGTTTCTGTGGTGTCAGTTGTTATTTCTCCTCTTCCATTTTTTATTTTGCTTTAGTCTTCTTTCTTTTTTTCTTTCTTTCATTTTGATGCATCTGGATAAAGATTTATCAATTTTGTTAAGTTTTTTTTATTTTTTTATTTATTGTCATTATTATAATAATACTTATTATGTTATTGCTAGCTAACATACAGTGTAGTCTTGGCATCGAGAGTAGATTCCTGTGATTCATCACTTACATACAACACCCAGTGCTCATCCCAACAAGTGCCTTCCTCAATGCGCATCATCCATTTTCCCCACTCCAAACCCCCCACCCATCAACCCTCAGTTTGTTCTCTGTATTTAAGAGTCTATTATGGTTTGCTTCTCTCTCTGTATCTTATTTTTCCTTCCCTCCCCGTATGGTCATCTGTTAAGTTTCTCAAATTCCACATATGAGTGAAATCATATGATATCATTCTTTCTCTGACTGACTTATTTTGCTTAGCACAATACCCTCCAATTCAATCCACATTGTTGCAAATGGCAAGATTTCATTGTTTTTCATCATCAAGTAGTATGCCACTGTGTATATATACCACATCTTCTTTATCCATTCATAGGCTGATGGACTTTTGGGATCTTTGCATAATTTGGCTATTGTTGATAGTTTTGCTATAAACATTGGGGTGCTATAAACATTCAAATCAGCACTCCTATATCCTTTGGATAAATTCAAAGTAGTGCAATTACTGGGTCATAGGTAATTCTATTTTTAATATTTTGAGGAATTTCCACACTGTTTTTCCAGAATGGCTGCACCAGTTTACATTCCCACCAATGGTGCAAGAGGGTTCCCATTTCTCCACATCCTTGCCAACATCTGTTGTTTCCTGAGTTGTTAATTTTAGCCACTCTGACTGGTGTGAGGTGTTATCTCAATGTGGTTTTGATTTGTACTTTTCTGATGATGAGTGATGTTGAGCACCTTTTTATGTTTCTATTAGCCACCATATAGATGTCTTCTTTGGAAAAGTATCTCTACATGTCTTCTGTCCATTCCTTCACTGGATTATTTGTATTTTGGGTGTGTATGCTCACAAGTTGTTTGCATGGTCCTCTTCAACAACAGACACACAGCCACTGCAGAGATGGGCTGGATAGGGCCACAATGCAAAGTACATGTGCGCTGGGCACACAGTTTTGACAAGGGGCACGCATCCTCTGTGGGAGGTGACCAGCTGCCACACCCATCCCATGGCCCTCCAAAGCATGTGGTTGAGAGATGTGGTGTTGGCAAAATTTGCACCAATCTTCTGGGGGAAGGGAACTGCAGCACCAAGACCTAGCAGGCCTGACTGGAGAGGGTGGGGCATGGTGTAAGGAAGTTATGTAGTGAATGTCGGTGCCAAGGTGGTTCCTGTAAATGGCTGTGTGTTTATGCTGGAGGGTGAGGGAGGGAAATGGTGTTTGCCAGCTCCTTTATTCCTGGATAAACCCACCAGAGATTAGTAAATAACTCTCCCTCCCATATGTCCTAGGTGTTTATCAAACTGTTGCTTCTGAGGCACCTGGGTGGCTCAGTCGGTTGAGCATCCGACTTGAGCTCAGGTCATGATCTCACAATTTGTGAGTTTGAGCCCCTCATCTGTCTCTGTGCTGACAGATTGGAGCCTGGAGCCTGCTTGGGATTCTGTCTCCCTCTCTCTCTGCCCCTCCCCCACTTGTGCTCTGTCTCTCTCTGCCTATCAAAAATAAATAAAATATAAAATACAATAGAAGAAAATAAAATAAAATAAAATAAAATAAAATAAAAGAACTGTTGCTTCTGAGCTGTACTTCCATGGGCTGTTGTACGGTCTCTTTAAGAGCAGGGATTTGGTTTTCTATTCCTCTCCCAGCTCTGGCACAGCCAAGCCTGCTGGTTTTTAAAGTTCCAGGCTTTAAGTCCCTCTGGTTGTAAGAACTCAGAAAATTCACCTCCTCTGGTTTTCAAAGCCAGATGTTATGAGATTCATCTTACTTGTGCAGGCTTCCTGGTACAATAACTTGAATCATCTTAATAACTTGAGTCATGTTCCCATTATTATTCTGATATTGAGAATTTATACCTACATGTGTGTGCATTTTTATCTCCATCAGTCTCCATCAGTCTTGTTTGGAATTATCAGTTTACTACCCTTTTCAAAAAATCAACTTTTGACTGCGTTGCTTTTATCTTTATAAGTCTGTTTTGTATTTCATTTATTTTTGCCCTTCTCTTGTTTTTTTCTATTTTCTTAGTGATTGATGTACTGTTCATATTCTAACTTTTTGTACAGATACTTAGATCTTTGATTTTAGCCTCTCTTTTCTCTAACATGTTCTAAACATGATTAGTTTCATTCTACAAGTTTCATCTTATCATCATTCAGTTAAAAGTATTTTCTAACTTACATTGTGATTTTTAACTATTTTTTCTTGTGAAATTCCCTTTTTTTGTTTTATTTTATGTTGGGATGCTGGGTGGCTCAGTTGGTTAAGTGTCTCACTTCAGCTTGGGTCACTATCTCATGGTTCATGAGTTTGAGCCCTGCATCAGGCTCTGCACTGGTGGTATGGAACCTGCTTGGGATTCTCTCTCTCCCCTTCTCCACTTGCACACTTGCTCTCTCTCTCTCTCAAAATAAGTAAGCTTTTTAAAATTTTTTTTTAATTTTATGTTACCACTGTAGATGCATTGACTTTGTTTTCGTTGGTGTTTGCATGATATACCTATTTTCTTCCTTTAATTCCTAACCTTTCTGTGTCTATCTCTTATAAACACTGTGTAGTAAATTTTACATTATATTCAGTATGGCAGTCTTTGTGCTTTAATAGGAGAACTGATCCATGTACATGTAATGCAACTGCTGATATACTTGAATTTATATTTATCATAATACTAAATGTTTACTATTTTATCACATGTTTATGTATCATTTTGACCCATAGAAATCTACTGTTTAAGTTCCATATATTTGGGATTCTTTTTTATCATATTTTTTAAATTCATTTTTTAACTGTGTATTTGTCAGAAACTATACTCAGTGTGATTCTAGTCCTTTCAGATATCTTGAAAATTGTTCATAGTGTAGTATTTGGTGAATAATTCATATAATTCTGTTTTTGTAATTTCACTGTCTGAGTTACACACGTCTGTGTTTTAGTATTTTCATCCTGTTTCTTGATACTTGCTATGCATGATTTCTTATTGAATGCCATACATGTATATGAAAATTTGTTGATGATGTTATTTTCCTCCAGAAAAGTATGCACCCTACCTGCTGATAGACAGCTAGACTTACAGGATCACCACAACCCAATAGGGGGCTGAATTGACTTGATGCGGAGTTTAAGCCTTTATAGGGCTTATTCTACTTCTGGTTTACCCTTGCTCCCAGAGTGTAGACTTCCGGGGTCTTTACCAGGGACTGTCTGTTTGGAAATTCTTGAACAAATTTTTATCCTTGGCATTGTATGAGAAAAGAAAATTCTGGTCTGTGTTTCAGACTCTTTCTGCTTAGAGTCTTAACCTATTGCTTTATGTAAGGAATTTGAAAATTATCTCAAATATAAAAGTGCTAACTTTTCTGGTTCTCTGTACTTTACTTCTTTTTAGTTGTTTGGTTCTCAAATATTGGCTTTTTGGAAGTCCTATACTCAAACTTTTGATTTCCCAGTGCCATATGATTTTAGAAAGGTCTGTTGGATTCTATACCTCTTAACATATTGTCAGATTGCAGTTGTCAGATGAGGAATGATGATGCCTTGGGCCAACTGGTGTTGGAGAAGATAAAGTGATGTAGAAATAAGAGGACTTGGTTACAAATTGGGTGAGGGTTTTTCCAAAAGTGCTGGGTGAAAAGAAAAAAAATTAGAGTGAAATATGAAATTTTCCATAGAAAATGGGAAGACATAGAAGTGGCATTTTGAAATTGAAGAAGAGATAGGTTATTTAAGAAATGTGCTGTCACATTTCATTAAGATTTTGGAAAATCAGTTTCTCATATCATACAGTCAAAAAAGTTCCAAGAAGATTACAGCATTGAGTGAAAAACCTGAGAACCAAATTTAATAGAATAAAATATAGATATTTATCTTATTTTTACTTGAGGAAGGTCTTTATAATTTTAGAAAAATAAAGGAACAAATCAATGGAGAAAATTGAAAGACTTGACTATGACTATTTTAAAACTTCTCAACAGTAAAAATATAATTAGCTTAAAAATACAAATGACAAGAGGGAAAAGTTAGTATTATAAGTCTTGAAAAAGGATTGCTATTCCATAATTATCAAGGGTAGTTGGATGGATAAATTAGAGATGTTTTAATAAAAATGAAGGATAAATATACAGGAGGAAGGATCTAACACAAAGCCTGTATGTAATAAGCTCTAAATGAATATTGGAGGTTTGAAACTGGCCTGCTCTGACTAAGTAGACACACATTAAAATGTGTGAATTTTATCCAAATGGCAGTGGAATGATGGTAAAAGACCATCACATGACTAAGAAAAGTGATCCTTGCTACTATGTGGGGAGTGGTCGATTGTGGTCCAGTCCAGAAGCAAGAATACTGGTTAGAATCTTGCAGGAAGCATATTGTTTCATCTCTTGATGAAATATCATCTCTTGATGGAGTAAGGAATGTCATTACAAATGACATTCTAGGAAGTCATGACATCCCTGAGGTTTCACTTATACTTCATTTACATCTAGAAAGCAGTCCTGTTCTCTCTAAATAAACACCTACAAGAAATTTATCTTTTATTATATAGTTTTCAAGTTATATACGTCACATATTTTCTCCATGTTCCAGACCTCTCGGCTTCTGGCCAAATATCTTTCAATTTAAAGTGTTTTATGTTTTATACTTCATTTTATGATTGTGAAATTAGAACTGCTGCCTTTTATAGAGATTGTGCCTGTATTTGATTCTGATTGTTAAAAATTTGGGCAAAATCTTTGACCTGGTAAGGCTCTTTCCTGGGACTTTATCAAACTTAATCCAAAAGCAGATAAAGAAGAATATCTGGAAAAAAAGAATTATAAATTATTAATTGAATAACATAATATGTTCTATATCACAATAAAATAATATAGAGCCATTAAAATGACTATTATAAAGACTGTAGCAACTGGAATATCCTTATGAATCATTCATCCAGATTATAAATGTGTATCTACACTATAGCTAAAACACTGTAAAAATGATACATATTTGGGGCCAGGTCTGGAAAAGATCAGTGGAGATGAAAATAGTTTGATTCACAGAGGTGATCAAACATTAGTTTTCAAACTATAGTGTGCAAGTGAATCATCTGAAATACTCCTTTAAAATTCACATTCCCAGGCCCACCCTAAGATATTTAGATTTAATTACTCCGAAAAGGGACTTCAGAACTTACATATTTAAGAAAGCATTCTCAAGTGATTCTGAGGCAGTACATAAGTCATTCACTGTTGGTGACATTGTGACAGGTCAGAGATGATTTAAAGGATTATAACCACAGTGTTATAATCCACTAATGTGGTTATGCTGTTTGCTCCACAAATATGAAAATTGCAGGGGAAATCAGGAATACACTGCATTCGATTGTTCGATTGTTTGACCAACCCTTAGTCAAAATGTGATAGACTGAATTTTATACAGCTAATGTATAAAATTATGACATCTGTATATTTCTGACCAACATCATTACTTTTCTTATTGTTGCTTATATTTGTGCGACTCTATTTTTCCCATCTACTCCCTAGGAAGAGACGGACTCCATTTGGTAACTTACTGCTATTCAGTTCTCAGTATTGAGCAGGGAAAAGAACAAATTTACAGCAGTTCATTAATTGAGGAGGACTTTAATTGATAGTTCTTTAATGAAGAGGGATGGTGTTCAGTTTACCGTCATGGATTCAGTATCTACCTTTCTGTGTGAACCTACATTTGCTGTATCTCAGCTATCTTTCTGCTCCTCAAACCTGGTTTTCCTTTTTCCTGTTGAAACAGATCCCATCTATGACCCAACTCACATCATACCCTACTGTACTCTTGCTAGCACTTTCCCTAGGTTATTGAATTGCCTCTCTTGGGTAAGCTTACTAGTTTGCTTCCTGCTTTGAATGGACTTATCAGTAGGAAGCCTGTTATAGCTGTAACCTGCTGTTATTTACTTAATGATTGCTAACTAAATGACTAATATACCTAGAACTGTGACTGGTACATATTTAGCAAGTGCACAGCAAAGACCAGTGATTATTCATTCCCTCTGCTGGTCTGGACACTTTAGATATCAGCGTTAGCCCTAACCCTAACCACTTGCATCTACTGGATACTTGCATTAGACTTTAAATAAATTAACAATCATGATTTCATGAATGTCTCACACTTCATCTCTTTTCTAGTTCCTGTTTCATCTTTCTCCTCATCTATTCATGGGGATGAAGCTCCATGCCAGTCTGTACTCAATCCTGTATTTATAACATTAGATTAGAATTTATATGTAATTTCTAATGAAGATAGAGAAGGAACATTAATAGTTACCTTCCCAAAGTATACTATACAACTAACCCTAGACTGAGAAGGAAAAGGGGACAGTACTATCTTAGGTACTTGGCACACATAATTAAATTTATTCTCACAATGATAACATATTACATGAGGAAACTGAAGTTTGGAAATATCAGAGGTATAAGTAATGTGACAGAAGTAAAATTTCAGCTCATATCTACCTGGCTTGAATGATTTTTTTTTTGCCACTATATTAGAATGGCAGTCAACTTACCTGGTTTTTTGAATTTAGTTTAGAAGGTAGAAACAAACCATTTAGAAGGAAAGGCTTATTGTTAGCAGCATTCAGTCATTGACTAAAGGCTTTTAGATTGTGTGTTTTTGTTTTTCTAGAACTGCTTGTCTCAACTATTTGACTCTTGTATAACTTTAAATTTTCATCAAGGCCAAAAATAATGAAAGAGAGAAGAAAGATGAGGTTTTAAGTGGAAATACTATGGAAAAATTCTCAACATAAAATTAATATGCAGGGCAAATGGGGAACTGAGCAAAAATGATTAATTGCTCATTAAAATTTACCTTGATATTAAAGTGTGTCAAGGGCATATAGTTCTGAAAGGCTATCGGACGAGACTAAGAGTGTGAGAAAAATAAGAAATGACTATGAGGTCATTCTTTTGTTCTAATTCTGTGAACTTAATAGCATGGGAACCATTTCATAATGACTGACATGATGATACAGATCAAAAATGAACAATACAGCAATGCAAATTAAGAGGCTGGTGTTGGCCTGACTTAGGATAGGAATAATGAATAAGCAAGGTCAGGTCAGGTGAGAATTTTTCTTTTATTTAAGAGCTTTAAACAGAAATTAAATTGCAGTTTGTATTTTAAAGATATCAGTATCTTTTCAATTTAAATACTCATGGAGACAGTTAAAGATAATACAAAAAAATCATTCTGAGAGCTAAATATGTGTGTCAACCATTGGAAGAAGACCCAGAGGAGTTTCCACGAACCACCAGAAGTAGATAAAACTGGATTGAGAAACACAATTATGATCTATGTATCGAATCCTGTTGGGAAGAAGTGGGGATTGAGAATAAGAAATCAGTATAAAATATAGTTTTATTTTTTCCAAGTTAACTTGAAAAGTGAATTAAAACAACCTGAACAACTACAGATTTACCCTGTGGGTATACTTTCTTTACAAATAGAGTCAGGGCCACATGCTGCCCTCCTCTATCCCTCGTCAATATTTCTCTTTTCATCCATTCAAAGAAACAGACTCTCAGAGTACAATATAGCAGGTAGGAGAAGGAGAAGACTAATAGTGTAGTGTATTTCTTGGTGTATTTTTTCATGAAGTGGTGTATGTGCAGAGAGAGATAAGAATAATATTGAGGTGAATAATGCTAAAGATTGTAGGATTTTATGTGCTCTATTTAATGGGAAAAGAGTCAGAGATACTTTTTACCTCACATTTACTTGCTGATGTACTCAAATTAAGACAATCTTAATTTATATCAACATAAATTCAATTTTTGTCAATTTAATGTGCTTTAACTCTTACATTTAATTCTTCACACTCTAATATTTATAATCTTGATTATTATTTACATTATTTTATTTGTACCTTATTATATTTATTATTTTTCAGTTCACATCTCTTTCATTTTTCTGACTTTTCATTTTTGTTCTGGCAGCCCTTTTTTTTAGGATTACATATTTACAATGTTTGAAAATATTTGGTGGTGCAAATATCACTGATTTGTCTTTCAAAAAATGTTGACTTGCCTATCTAAGCCCGCCATTCCTCTCAATTACTTTAGCTATTCTCAAATGTATGCCTGCAATTTTGGATATTGATATTGTAATGAAACCAAAAATTACTTATGGAAGATTCGTGACCTTTATGAAATTCATTCTTCACATCAAGGAATTTCCTGAAATACTGTATAACTTTGATGAGAATTGTGACATTTCTTATGTAGAGTTCCTACAGATTTCTTGGTAATTTATTTTTAATTGTATATAAAATATTTTATTCCTTTGTATTATCAAGCTGGTATTACTTTTATGAAGGAAATGTGTTAGCATTTAAATTAGAAGAGTATGATGAGAATTTGGAATAGAATAGAGCATTGATTAATAGACTAGATGATTCAATCAAATAATGCTTTTACCTGAGTAGGAGCTTAAATTCTAATGAGTGGGAAATTAGGTAATGACATGACTCAGATTCAGATGCAAAAACTCCATGACTACCTCCTTCTATAAGTTGCAAAATTCCTATTTTTGATTTTAATTTGAGTTAAGTATAACCTATCATTGTCACAGACAAGTATATGGTCATGTCATAGCCAATATTCCCTTTTATTAGGAATCCTCAGCAAAATCTTGAAAGTTTATCCCTAAATTTGAATGACACAAGTATTTCCTAAGTGAGGATACATCTTATCATCCAGGGAATCTAGAAGTGAGAATATAATAGTTTGAGGAAAGCAGGATATAAATTTTTTAGTTACAAAAGAAACTGGTTTTCCAGGCAGCTAGAGACAACAAAGTCAGTGTATTAAATAACCTCCCAAGATCTCTTCCACAAAATATGTAATATTACTTAAAGATAAAGGAAGCTGAATTTTAAAATAGCTATTATGAAATGAAAGAAATCAACAGATATTAGTACCATGCACCCACTGGTCCAGGGCAGGAGAAATACTCAGAGGAATAATAACTTTGAACTTCCCAGATTTGGCAAAAAGGTATAACCCACAGGTTCAAGAGCTTAATGAAGTCTAAACAGAATAAACTCAAAGTAATTCACATTTAATGCATCATGGTCAATCATCTGAAAGCCAAAGAAAAGAAAAAGATTGAAAGCAGTGAAAAGAAGACACCAAGTGCTGAAAGAAAAGAATTGTCAACTCACTATACTATATCCAAAGAAAACATCTTTCATAAATGAAGGATATATCAAGACATTCTCAGATTAAGGAAAACTAAGAGAATTTGTCGCCAACAGATCTACCTTAAGGAATGGCTAAAGAAATTTTTCTGAACAGAGGAAAATGATAAGAGACCTTGGAACATCAGAAAGAGAAAAAAAACAAAATAAGCAAAGATGTAGGTCAATACAATAGACTTTTCTTCTCCTCTTAGGTTTTGTGAATTATGTTTGACATTGGAAGCAAACATTAGAGTCTTATGTGGTTTAAATGTATGTAGAGGAAATATTTAAGACATATACTATGAACAAAGGAGGGTAAAGGGACATAAAGGGAGGTAAGAATAGTAAAAATATAATACAAGTAGACTGTGATAAGTTATGCATATGTAATATAATATCTAGAACAATAACCAAAAAAGCTATACAAAGAAATACACTGAAAAACACTATAGATACATCAAAATAGAATTGTTCAAATCAAATATTGTTCAGTTATCCCACAGAAAGACAGGACAAAAGAAACAAAATAAATAAAAAGTAAAATGACAGACTTAAGCCTCAACATATCAATAGTTACATTAAAGGCAAATGGTCTGGGGCGCCTGGGTGGCGCAGTCGGTTAAGCGTCCGACTTCAACCAGGTCACGATCTCGCGGTCCGTGAGTTCGAGCCCCGCGTCAGGCTCTGGGCTGATGGCTCAGAGCCTGGAGCCTGCTTCCAATTCTGTGTCTCTCTCTCTCTGCCCCTCCCCGTTCATGCTCTGTCTCTCTCTGTCCCAAAAATAAATAAAAAAAAATAAATAAAGGCAAATGGTCTAAATATACCAATTAAAAGACAGAGATTGTCGGAGTGAATTAAGTAACATGCTCAACTATATGGTCTCTACAAGACATTCACTTCAAATATAACAATGTAGGTGGGTTGAAATTAAAAGGATGGTAAAAAAAGATGTATTATGTGAGCATTAATCAAAAGAAAACAGGAATAGCTATATCAATCAACTTCAGAACAATGAAGATTACCAGAGGCAGAGAGGGATATTATATAAGATGGTTAATCCTCTAAGAGGACTTACTGATACTAAACGCACCAGACAACAGAATTACAAGGTATGTTGAGAAAAAGTTGATAGAACTGAAAGGAAAAATAGACAAATCATCAGTGAAAGCTAGAGATTTTAACATCCCTCTATCAACAGTTGATAGAATATATAGACGGAAAATCAAGATGGATTTAGAAGAACCGAACAAGGACATTAACCAACAGCATATAATTGATACTTACAGGACACTCTATTCAACAAAGATAAATACACATACAAGTGTCCATGGGCTTATACAAAGTACATCATAACCTGGCCATAAAACAAATTTCACCAAATTTAAAACAATTAAAAATACATAGTGGGTTCACTGACTACATGGAAGTAAACTAGAAATCTATTATAGAAAGATAACAGGATAATCTCCAAACAGTTGGAAACTGAAACATTTCTTAATAACCCAGGGTTAAAGAGGAAACACCAAGGTAAATAAAACAATTGCTCTGTTATGTATTTACCCAAAGGATACAAAAATACACATTCAAAGGAGTACATGTACTCCAATGTTTATAGCAGCATTATCAACAGTAGCCAAACTATGGAGAGAGTCCAAATGTCCATTAGCTGATGAACTGATAAAGAAGAAGCGGCATATATTGGGGCGCCTGGGTGGCTTGGTCGGTTAAGCCTCCCACTTCGGCTCAGGTCATGATCTCACAGTTTGTGGGTTAGAACCCCGCATTGGGCTCTGTGCTGACAGCTCAGAGCCTGGAACCTGCTTCAGATTCTGTGTCTTCCTCCCTCTGTGCACCTCCCCACTTGCACTTTGTCTGTCTCTCTCTCACAAATAAACATTAAAAATTTATGGGGCGCCTGGGTGGCGCAGTCGGTTAAGCGTCCGACTTCAGCCAGGTCACGATCTCACGGTCCGTGAGTTCGAGCCCCGCGTCGGGCTCTGGGCTGATGGCTCAGAGCCTGGAGCCTGTTTCCGATTCTGTGTCTCCCTCTCTCTCTGCCCCTCCCCCGTTCATGCTCTGTCTCTCTCTGTCCCAAAAATAAATAAACGTGGAAAAAAAAAATTAAAAAAAAAATTTTAAAAAGATGTGGCATATATATATGTGTATACATATATATACACATACATATATGTATGTATGTGTATATATATATACACATATATACACATATATACATATATATACACATATATATACACATATATGTATACACATATATATACACATATATATACACATATATATATACACATATATATACACACACATGTATGTGTGTATATATATACACATATATATTATAGAGTATTACTCAGCCATCAAAAAAATGAAATTTTGCCATTTGCAATGACATGGATGGAGCTAGAATGTATTATGCTAAGTGAAATAGTCAATCAAAGACAAATACCATATGATTTTACTAATATGTGGAATTTAAGAAACAAAACAGATGAACATATGGGGATGGGGGACAGAGAAGAAAGGGAAACAAACCACAAGAGACTCTTAGCAATAGAGAACAAACTGAGGATTGATGGAAGGAGGTGAGAGATGGGCTAGATGGTTGATGAGTATTAAGGAGGGCACTTGTGATGAGCACTGGGTGTTGTATGTAAAAGTGATGAATCACTGAATTCTACTTCTGAAACCAATATTGCACTGTTTGTTAACTAAATATAAAAAATTAAAAACATTACATTACACACAATTAAAATGTAGCATACGATAGATTAAAATTGTGGAACATACTTGACAACACCACCACCACACATGCATGCACACACATGCACACACACACACACACACACACACACCCCAAACAACCCAATTTAAAAATGGGCAAGTGACTCTTCAAAGGCCAAAAAGCACATGAAAAGATGATCAACTTGATTAATCATTAGGGAAATGGAAATCAAAGCCAAAATGAGATATAGCTTCATATCGAGTAAGATGACTACTATTATCAAACAGAAAATAACAAGTGCTGGCAAGGATGTGAAGAAATTGGCTTGTGCATTGCTGGGATTGGGGAGTATAAAATGTACAGCTTCTGTGGAAAGTGGTATGGTTGTTCCTCAAGAAATTAAGCAGAATTACCATATGAAACAGCAATACCACTTTGGGTATATACCCAAAAGAAGGGAAAGCAGGGACTCCAACAGATTTTTGTATACCCATGTTCTTAGCAGCATTATTCACAAGAGCCAAAAGGTAGAAGCAATTCAATTGTCCATGGACAGATGAATGCATATACAAAATGTAATATATACATATAATGGAGTATTATTCAGCCTTAAAAAGAAAGGAAATTCTGACATTTGCTGCAACTATGGTTGAATCTTGAATACATTATGCTAAGCTAAATAAGCTAGTCACAATAGGGCAAATGTTGTATGAATCCACTTATATTAGGTACCTAGAACAGTCAAATTCATGGAGGAAGAAAGAAAGGGCTTTTGAAGGGAAGGGGATAGAGAGCAATGGGGAGTTATTGCTTAATGGATAATGGAGTTTCAGTTTGGGAAAATGAAAAGTTCTGAAAATGGATAGCAAGGATAGTGCAGAATGATGTGAATTATGCCATGGAAATGTACTCCTAAAAATGGTAAATTTTACAGTATGTATTTTGTCACAATAAAAAATTGTGAGACATAGTTAAAAGCAGTGCTGAAAGGGGATTTTATAGCACTAAGTGAACACATTAGAAAAGAGGAAATGTCGGGGCACCTGGGTGGCTCAGTCGGTTGGGGGTCCGACTTTGGCTCAGGTCATGATCTCGCGGTTTGTGAGTTCCAGCCCCAAGTCGGGCTCTGAGCTGACAGCTGTCCGATTCTCTGTCTCCTTCCCTCTCTGCCCCTCCCCCACTTGTGCTCTGTCTCTCTCTGTCTATCAAAAATAAATAAATGTATAATAAAAAAGAAAAGAGGAAATGTCTGAAGTCAATAGTGTAAGATCTCACCTCAAGAATCTAGAAAAACAAAACTAGAGTAAGCTGAAGGGAGGAAGTCATAAAGAGAACAGCAGAAATCAATGAAATTGAAAAAGACAAAAAAGATATCTAACAAAGCAAAGAGCTGGTTCTTTGAAAAGTTCAATATTATGGCTGACCCCTACCAAGAGTGACAAAACAAAGAAAAGAGAGAAGATTCAAATCACCAATATGAAGAATGAAATATGGCATATCACTACCAACTCTCTAGAGTGTATATCAAGTGTTCTGTTTGAGACATAGTAAGTTTGATATATGTCATGAAACTTTCAAACCATAAAGTAGGCACTGGGATGAAGTACCCTGATGCAAAAGGACTGTTGTTGAAACCTGTCTTCACAGGTCAAAAGTATTTTTTGGTCATTTGCCATGTGGCAATGCATCCTTCATCTGAAGACAAACAAACCTGATTAAACTATTATGTGTAGTGCTTTGCACAGCAAGCCTTAATTTGTTTTATCCCATGGAGATAATTTATTTAAATCATAAGAAATGAAATGAGAGCATGTAAGTTTCCTTATATATTTTTCATTTTGTCATGAATGTTTTTGCATGATTGCTACTTTATAATAGCTCCATTAGAGAAAGAATTAGCCACCTCTACATCCCAAATGATGTCATTGTTGTCATTGGGTACAAATGAAGGAAAGTCATTTTGTAGAAGAAAGGAATGACAAGGTTGTGTCTACGTGTCTTAACTGCCAATGAACATTGTTTATCTACCTCCTCACAAAATAGCTAGGGGCTGGGTGATTGATCAAGAAGCATGTTCTCCAGTTCTACTCAGGCTGTTAAAACTTGAAGCAGAAAATCTTCATCAGAATGGAGAGAAAACATAGTGAATGATAGCTGATTGCTATTTAACATTGATAAGAAAATATGGACTTTGTAGAGAAACCACTCAGACTGATGTCTGTACCCAACTTCTAAACATTTTATCCACTGATTATAAAAAGGATCTATTACATAATTAGGCCCCTGAGAGGAAGAAAGTAGTCTCTACTGATTTGGGGCCACAACTTCCACTAAAATGCCAGGGAGACACCATCAGGTATCCCATTTAATGTCACAGGAATTTCTGGAATTACATGAAACAGTGTTTCTCGAACTTCTGGCAACTTTTAGGTCACCAACTTAAAGTGCATTTAAAAAAAATTTTTTTAATGTTTATTTTTGAGAGAGACAGAGACAGAATGTGAGTGGGCGAGGGGCCGAGAGAGAGAGGGAGACACAGAATCCGAAGCAGGCTCCAGGCTCTGAGCTGTCAGCACAGAGTCCAATGTGGGGCTCAAACTCACGAGCTGTGATATCATGACCTGAGCTGAGGTCGGATGCTCAATCTACTCAGCCGCCCAGGTTCTCCAAAGTGCATTTTTAAAAGACTCATCAAAATGTAAAACAATAATACAAATAAAACAGAATATTTTAAAATTAATAATATGATGATTATTTCAGATTAGTGAGAGAGATGAAATTATTTGAAATCTTTCGCCAAGGTTCCCAGTTCTGGTTTAATAATGAATGGCTATAATTAACAACTGGGGCCATGTTCAATTGATATATTCTTTTAAGTCCCTTTATTTATTAAATTAGAATATTCTACCTAAATTTTAGCCACCAGGAATGGACAACAGTGTCCAGTGTTATCTGTTTCAGGGCTCTGGAGATTCATATTCAAAATAGATCTAAAATTTTTAAACAGATTTTTCAGTTACTATATGACACTCTCTAATACTATCTCAAAAACTGAAAAGTCAAATGTCTCAACATGAAAGATAATGGTGAATGAGTCTTTATCCACTCTTTATTTTATTCATCTCTGTAAAGACTTCCTTCAGATTTTGATTAAAGATTCCCAATAGGGGTGCCTGGGTGGCTTAGTTGGTTGAGCATCCAACTCGATTTCAGCTCAGGTCATAACCTTACAGTCCTGAGATGGAGCCCTGCGTTGGGCTCTGTGCTGGGTGTGAAGCATGCTTGGGATTCTCTCTCTCTCTCTCTCTCTTTCTCTCTCTCTCTCTCTTTCTCTCTCCCTCTCTTTCTCTCTCCCTCTCTCTCTCTTTCTCTCTCCCTCTCTCTTTCTCTTTCCCTCTCCCTCTCTCTTTCTCTTTCCCTCTCTCTCTCTCTCTTTCTCTCTCCCTCTCTCTATCTCTCTCTCCCCGTTCTTCTTCACCTCCCCTGCTCTCTCTCATTAATTAATTAATTAATTAAAAAATTTAAACATGCCCAGTAATTTCATTCCCCACAGGTGAAAAGCCATCAGGTGTTGTGAAAGAGTGAGACTCAGCAACCAATCTGCAACATGGTTTAGTTTTCTTTTTGAAATTTTAATATTTTATCCTTCATTTGAGCAATTGTGATGTCTTTGTGTGGTATCATAGATTCAGACTCTTCAAGACTCTGCCCATTTCAGTGAGAAACACAGTTTAAGTAAATTACTTAAAATCTTAGAAATGATCTGTCAGTATTAGAATTGTTTCATCTAATGGTTCATTTCACTCATTTGCATACCTTTATAGCAATCTGCATTCTTATGTGCATAAAAGCATTTCTTTGCACAGCATATTGAGAAAAATGCACGATTTGATCATATTCTTAATTATGCTCTTTTCTTTTGACTCTGAATTGAAATAAGGAATGGCTCCGAAGCTGGACTGCCTGGATTTCAGTCCCAGCTCCATATTTACTAGCTGTGTGACCGTGGAAAACTTACTCAACCTCTCAGTTTCTTCACTGAAAAACTGAGGATCATACTAGATGATAACAATTCCATAGGTCATTGTGGTAATTAAATGAGTTAATTCATGTAAAGTTTTTAAAGCAGTGATTGATACATAGTAAGCTCTCAGTACCTGTTAATTATTATTATATATGAATAGCAGTAGCTTAAAAACTTGCTCAGATATCATTTTATCTAATTGTAGTATATGTAGCACATGTGGAATTAATTGCTTTTTAAAATAATTACACTTTAGTAGTCTAAACTCTTTATGACATGAATTGAAAGAAAAAAAAAACCTTGAACCTAGCTTAAATGGAAAAAGGAATGTATTAGCTCATGTAAACTGGGAAATCCTAGAGGAGATTTCATGTTAAGCCTTGATGAATTAAGAATTCAGACAATTCTGTTAATAAATCAATCTCTTTTCCTCTCTCTCTTTAGTCTCTTGGTTCTACTTTCCTGAATTTGGCTTTCTTCTCAGGGAAAAATGGCTTTCATCCACTCTGTGCTTGAAGTTTTTTACTATTAGGACCTTGATAAAGACAGACTTTCTCTCTCATGGCATCATTATAAATCCCCATGTAAAATAAACACATGAAAATAATTTAAAAGAAAAGCTGTCTCTGTAGTTAATTGGCCCTTTCAACCTTTTTTCTAGAAACATTTCTCCTTATCCATGGATGAAAAATAAGGTCTGTACCAATCTTTTAGCTAATAACAAGTAGTTTAATTTCCCAGTGTTAAAAAACCCAGGCTAATATCAACACTTCTGTTTCATCCACTTTAAAGCTTCTTCCATTCCCCAGCTTGACCTTCTTCAGGCTGTGAATTCTGCAGTGGGAATATACAGGTGAAGTTAGTTTCCTCACCCTTTTCTGTCCCTGCTTTTCTGCTTCTTCTCTCCCATTCACTATGCTTGTTTTGAATCCTATAGTGCAGAATAAGGGAACAAGGAGAGGTAAGGGAAGGTTTGCCCATGTAATATAGACATAATCTGGCTTTGGTTACCTTCTGAGAATGGCCAATATACAGGTGCTTATTCTTCTTCTAATTGAGCCCTAATTGAGGTTTCTTGGAGACTTGCTGGGAAGCTCTTACCTGTGATTCCCTGATGCTCACAGAGGTCTCTCCTGGCCGAACATTCATTATTTCTGTCCAGTTCCTGTGTTCTGTGACAGGCTTCCCAACCCTCTCTCCGGAGAATCTACTCTCCACTCCTTGGTTAGGACTCCTCCAAAACATGCAAGTCCAATTAATCTTCCATGGGGTTGATATCTTGCCTGCAAATTTTGGAAGTCCAGGCCACTTCTGGTACAGCTCTCTTTGCTTGGGAATGAGCCTGACTTAGGAATTGTCCTTTCACTCTTCTTACCTCATCTGCTCAGGCTTCCCTGCTGCCTTAGTCTGGTATTTCCTGGAGTTGGATAGATAAATTTTTATAGCTCTGGACTTGTCTTGATAGGTGTGTTTGGTTCTTCCACAAATTGCATTTTTCAGCTAAACTTCATCAATAACATAGGTAATATTTTGGCCTCCAGTTTTATTATTTGTTTTATTTCTCACATTGTTCAGAATCTAAGTAGGGACAAGTGTTCTCTTTATTTAGATGGATGGAGAATCTCAGTGGTACAGACCACCATACTGAGCAACACTAACCCATTGGAGAAAATATATAACGAAAGGGAGAGGACCTAGGACATAGCCACTGCCTTCAAATCTTTAGTCTAATTAAAAAGCTAGACAAGTAAGTCAACATATACAGGTCAATGTATTGAAAACAATAATGGCTACACCTACTGAGTATTAACTATGTGTCAGCCTTTACATATATTTTCTTATTTAATTCTTACAGCAAATTTGATTTAGGGACTATTCTATCCTTCATTTTACAGATTGAGGCTCAGATTTCAACTTCTTAATCAGCACCCTTGACTTTTTGACTTTTAGAAGCTTAGAGTCTAACAGAGTGACACATAGAAAATTTCAATTTCAGGGTAACATAGTAAGAAAACCTTATTTCTATCAAGTGCTTTGATGAAGTAAATTATATGATACAAGGTCTTTCTTAATATGCTAATATCATTACTTGGCAAAGACAAAGTGTCTGTCTTAGTTCAGGCTGCTGTCACAAAGCACCATACACTGAGTGCTTATAAGCAACAGAAATTTACCTCTCATAGTTTTGGAGGCTCCAAGTCTGAGATCAGGGTATCAGAATAATCAGGTTCTGGTGAGGAATCTCTTCCAAGTTGCAGGTGGCTGATTTCTTATTGTATTCTCACATGGTGGACAGTGAGCTAGCTCTCTGGCCTCTTCTTAAGAGAAGATTGATCTCATTCATGAGGGCTCTACCCTCATGACTAATCACCTCCCTAAGTCCTCACCTCCAAATATAGCACATGGGAGATTAGATTTCCACATATGAATCTGGGGGGACACAAAGAGTCCAAGGTATAATTGCATGATCTGCATGAATCTTAAAGCTCATCTCTAGCACCCAAACAGTTCAGACACTCTCTACTTGTTGTGTACTGACCATCTGTGTATGCTCACCAAAACACAATGCCTTTTTAATACATTCTGAAATATAAGCAAACTCTATTCAGAATCATAAAATCCCACAATTTCTGAAGGTTCAAAAGATGTATTTTTACTGTACCTCATTACATAAAGAAATGCAATGTTAAATTTCACAAAAATAGTAACATAAGTATTCTAATTTTATTTTAAAAGTGATTTTCTATATATCTACTCACTTGATACTATATAGTATATAGCAAGGATGCTATAGAATAGATTATCATTATTATTATTATTATCAATATAATTATTATTATATTATAAGGAGCCTGAGGCTCAGAGTTATAAAGTAGCTTGCCAAATCACACAGTTAGCAGCTGGCTGGACCCTCTTCTGACTGTAAATCTTTCTACTCTACCTCAGTGCCTCAGATGCAGCCAACAATCACTCTAGCTTTTCCTTGGCTAGTTCTTCCAGAATGATGGATATCTTCAAAAAGTTGCCATCGTGACCACAAGAGCTGATTATTGACTGGCTAGAAATAAAACATATATCAGACACTGTGGTAAAGCACAAGTGCATTTATAGAGGCATTGTTTTTAATCATGAAAAGCTGGTATGACAGGTAATTTTTTGAAATATTAAATTGTGTTTTGCTTTTCCAGCTATAAAAAAATAAAAAAAGAATGAGCAGTATTTATGTTTTATACTTCCTATTTTCCTCCCCTCACTCCAAAAGGCAACCAGGACTTCGCATTCTCTTCCCTTGGGTGTGATTTCTAAGGAAAACAAAATTCCTGATAGAAAATCACCTTTTATGGCCTTTTTGGAAGCTTAAATTCATGATGTACATCATGAGGAGGAGGGAAGAGAAGGCAGTCTCTTCTAGGGTGAGAAGAGGTAGACAAAAGCAGTGAAAAAAGTTGGGGTATACCACAAAATTTAAAAGGGGATGATCATTGGCTGATTTGTGGTATATTTGAGATGCAAAGTATAATCTGTTGAAATAGTCATGGAAGCCTGAAGGAACCTCCAGATGGAATGGCTGCTTGATAAAGCTCAGGAGGCTGGATCCTAGACACTAGAGCTGGAACATAGGCGGACATTCAGGTACCTGCCTCTGGTACAAAAGCTCCAGAGCCGCAGGACTTGGAAGTTCAGTATAGGTGGGTGATAGGTTTATCAGCTCTTTCATAATATCTCAAAGGCAGGAGAGGTGTCCGTGAACATATGGTTTTACTGAAACTCCCATCATCATCTCTGTATGAAAGCAGAGTCAGAAAGAGGATTCTCAAAAATACTGCTTTCCTATCACAGAAATAAAGGACATAGCAAGCAAATATAGTCAATGGTATTGTAATAGTGTTGCATGGTGACAAATGTTAGATACACTCGTGGTGAACATAGCATAACATATACAGAAGTTGAATTACTATGTTGTACAACTGAAACTAATGAAACATTGTGTGTCAACTATACTCAAAAGAAAATTTATGAAGAATTGTATTTGCAGACAGCTAGTAGCTGGAAACTTGAAGTCAGACTTAATTTTATTTAAAAACAATAAAGTATATATGTGTATGTATGTGAGGTGGAGTTGGAAAGTTGAAATAACCTTGGCAAATGTGAATAATTTTGACATTGAATGATGAGTACATGGAGGCTCATAATATAATTCTTTTCTTGTAGATGTTAAAAATTTTTCATAATAAAACATTTAAAAAGGCAATAAGATAACAATTCTTGCACCCCTATTTTGTAGAACAAGGTTCATCTGGACATGTTGAAAAGAGCCTAAGAATTCCAACACAAAGGGAGTAATTCAGTAGCAGTGCCTGCTTGGGCTTAGAAAGGAGAAATGGCAATATACATGACATGAATTTTCCATCCTTGATCGAGGTTCTCTGACTTTTATTTTGTGTATAAACAAAGTCATCACAAATCAATATATTCCATTTTAGCCATTTCCATGCAGAAATAGAACAAATATGTCATGCTTTTCTGGGGGTAGATTAATAATTTGAATCAATAGCCATGTCTTTTATTATAAGTACAGTTATTGTTCAGTATTTGATTCTATAATCCTTTTTTTACCAAAACCTGAACAGAATGTTTTTGCTTGCTTTAGTTCCAGGGCAACCTCTACTAGGAACAGAGGTGGGTTAACCAGAGTCCCCTATCCTCAGAGTTTCCAAATTCAGAAAAAAGCCCCAGTATCCAGTCCCGGCCCCTGCTACGAGCTGTGATGTCGCAAACCTTTTCTCCCAGCCCTGCTGGTGCTCTGGGATGGCATAACCAGCCATGCAGGTCTCTGAGGCTCTCGGATTCTTGGTCTAATGCTCCTGAGTTGCCAGCCTCTTTAAATTCTTCCATAGGACATGCAGCTCAGCAGGCCCAGAAGCCTTCTTCTGCACCAGCACAACTCCTTCTTCTGGACTCAGTGTCTAACACCAGGATACCCCAGATGAGGAGATTCCAGCTGAGGGAAGTCTAAGCATCACCCTAGAGAGACCAGGAGCAGACTTCTGAGGACCGCCTGTTCTCCGAGGGGAGTTGCTCATAGGAAGGGCTGTTTTCCCCTGATGAACCAATTGTGAATTAAATATCCAGTAGCTCAAGAAGATTTGAAACTAACTCCCACGGAGTACAAACTACCAAATAGCAATTCACAGGTATATCTAGGTCTTCAGGGGATGCCCAACCATACTTAGGACTGACCTGAGTGCAGCTACTTCCCCAGAGAAAAAAGCTTCTACTTTGGAACCGCCACCAACAATCAGGTCCCGGAATTCCTTGTCCTGCAGGACTGAGGATGGAGTATCAAAACCCAAAAAGGTTCAAAGTCCCCCCCAAGAGTCTCTGAAGTGATGTGCAGGAAGAAAATGTTACAACATCTGTTTACATCCATTCGTATTCAATAGACTAAAAAGGAATACAGTTTAATAATACATGATATGTGATTGGCAGTGGTATCCCCACTTGGTCCATGTGTAACTTAAGGTAAAAGTGTGCCCTGATGGGAGAAGATACATTCCACAACTTAAAGGGGTCAACAGCTGCACCCCTACACACCTCTTTAAGCTCACAGTGTGGTTCATATGCTTGGGTATGTTTGTTTATGAATTTGGTATCATAACAAGTAGACTCTAATGCTTAAATTTGTAATGACATAGGTGTGACCATAGAAACCCATTTTATGTATTTTGTTTTGTTTTGTTTCATTTTGTGCAACATAGTTGTCTTATTCTCTTTTGGCAAAGAACCTAAAAGAGTAACAGTGTTCTTTCACTAAATGACAAGTACTCCAAATTTGGTGACCTTTTCTGTGATGACAAGTAACTGTCGATAGATGCCACCTAACAGAGATCCTCAAAAAAGATAAAGACACTTATTGTCTCCTTTCAAGGTAAAGGTGACATTCTAACAATGAGTGAAAAAGTAACTGTTTTTTGTTTTGTTTTCTTTTATTTTTAATCCTGTATGGGAAAAGAATGTTGAAAAATGGATGTTTGTAGGTGTTTATATCATTGTTGTCAAAAATGATGTCTCAGACATAAATTTCTATCTTACACTGAAACAGAATTCTCTAACCTATTTTGAGATCTTCCAAATGAAGCGTTTCAGGGGCGCCTGGGTGGCGCAGTCGGTTAAGCGTCCGACTTCAGCCAGGTCACGATCTCGCGGTCCGTGAGTTTGAGCCCCGCGTCAGGCTCTGGGCTGATGGCTCAGAGCCTGGAGCCTGTTTCTGATTCTGTGTCTCCCTCTCTCTTTGCCCCTCCCCCATTCATGCTCTGTCTCTCTCTGTCCCAAAAATAAATAAACGTTGAAAAAAAAAAATTAATTAAATGAAGCGTTTCAGTGGTTTTTGAAACCATTTGATAAAAAATTTTAAGAAAGAAAATCCCTTCTGACTACATTACAAAAAAATCGATTTTGACATCAGGGAAAGGGAGAATTGATTAATTTTAACAATAAAATTGAATGAGAAATGTTGTGAATGGGATTAAGAAATTAATATGATTTAGAAAGTGTGCTCAATGTTGCACTTCCTCTGTTGGATCACAGATCTTCTGAGAAATATCTTCCATACGTGATAGTCATAAAAACCAAGTATCACAATAAAATGAACACACTAGACCTTTAATTTCTGCCACATAAAGCAGGAAGCCAAAAATGTATTCAAATGATGAAGAATTTTATCACCTCACAATGCTAAAACTGTTACTAATAATAATTTATTGAGCCCTTTAATACATATTTTTCTTTGATTAATATAGTTTAAATATTTAAATATTCCTAATTAATTGTTATTATATATTTTATACAGTGTCTAGTTTGGTAAATAGTTTTTAGTGTACCTCATACCTAGTTCCATATTACATATGTGTGTATGTTGTTTGTGTGTATATCTGTATATGTAAAGAGAGGGAGATAACTAAAAAATTACGCAGGAATGCCCTTGGGTCACATCCATGAGATCCAGAATAACTGGACATAGCTTTTGAACCACAACTTGAAACAGGGGCCCTGAGGCTGGCTCATGTCTATATCCATAGTGTTAAGCACAAAGCCTGGCTATATCGAATAAATGATAAAAGAATGAACATTTCATGGTGGCCAGAGGTTTGAATTGTTCTCATATGAAAATAATAATTCATGAGTTCTTTCAAAAAATGTTTTAATCCAAGCATATCTACACAGAGCAGTGAAATAAAATTGCAAAATATTTATGCATTAAAAAAAAAAACCTGTTAGACCTGAAAAACAGAGCCTGATGTTTCTGTTACTAACCACTAGGTGGCAATAGCTCTACATTACTCTTCATCTCACTTCCTAGCTATCTTTCCCTAGTGGTCTTGGAGTTAGCACAGAATGTTATCTCCTCAGATATTTGCCAAGAAAAGGCATATCTGTTTTAGGAACTCTGATACTGGTATTATTGATGCAAATGTATTTCTGTGCTTGTTTCCTGTTGCATACATCTAGGACTATTACAACAGTTATCCACTAATTTGATGATCTTAGAGTTATAAATTATTATAGCAAAATCAATAAAGAATTTATTTTTAAGCCATAGGAGTCCATAAAGGTCTACATATGGAAAATTTAAGATAATTGCTGTGCTTTTATATATCATTTTCTCTCTCCTTCTCCCTATCCTCATGGCCTTGGAATTACAGAATGAAGACATGAACACAGCTATAAATACAGATAAAGATGGCAGAAGTGAGAGGTCTACTCTTGCTTCTTTTCCTAGCTATTTCTCTGTATTCACAAACAAGCCACCTAACTGTGACTGAGACCTGTCCAGTTTCTCTTTCACGGAACAGATATACAAAGAGCATCTGGAAAATGCATGGAGATTTTGGACAGAAAATGACAGAATTGGAGACAGGATAACGTCCGGGCAGTATGAAATGCTTTTCAGCTCCAATTCCTTGGGAGAATGATGCAGTGAAATTTTCTTTGAAATAGGAACAAAATTTAAATCAGAGCTTTCATGGAGCTGTTTTGTTTTAATTTATTCATGTAGCCACAACAGGATAGTAGCAAGAAACTATACCCAAAGTTCAGGAATTGAACTAACTAGTATTGTCTAAAGCCTTTATAGATGATACCTAGATCTTTTAAGATGTCTCTTTCTATGACTTCATCAACTATTAGCTCTAAATGGCTCAGAAGTTAGAAAATTAAACAAGATAAATTTTTTTATTTTTATTTATTTATTTTTTTTTTAAATTTTTTTTTCAACGTTTATTTATTTTTGGGACAGAGAGAGACAGAGCATGAACGGGGGAGGGGCCGAGAGAGAGGGAGACACAGAATCGGAAACAGGCTCCAGGCTCTGAGCCATCAGCCCAGAGCCCATCGCGGGGCTCGAACTCACGGACCGCGAGATCGTGACCTGGCTGAAGTCGGACGCTTAACCGACTGCGCCACCCAGGCGCCCTATTTATTTATTGAAATTTATTGTCAAATTGGTTTCCATACAACACCCAGTGCTCATCCCAAAAGGTGCCCTCCTCAATACCCATCACCCACCCTCCCCTCCCTCCCACCCCCCATCAACCCTCAGTTTGTTCTCAGTTTTTAAGAGTCTCTTATGCTTTGGCTCTCTCCCACTCTAACCTCTTTCTTTTTTTTTTTTTTTTTTTCCTTCCCCTCCCCCTTGGGTTTCTGTTAAGTTTCTCAAGATCCACATAAGAGTGAAAACATATGGTATCTGTCTTTCTCTGTATGGCTTATTTCACTTAGCATAACACTCTCCAGTTCCATCCACGTTGCTACAAAGGGCTATATTTCAGTCTTTCTCATTGCCACGTACTACTCCGTCGTGTATATAAACCACAATTTCTTTATCCATTCATCAGTTGATGGACATTTAGGCTCTTTCCATAATTTGGATATTTTTTTTTTAATTTTTCAACGTTTATTTATTTTTGGGACAGAGAGAGACAGAGCATGAACGGGGGAGGGGCAGAGAGAGAGGGAGACACAGAATCCGAAACAGGCTCCAGGCTCTGAGCCATCAGCCCAGAGCCTGACGCGGGGCTCGAACTCACGGACCGCGAGATCGTGACCTGGCTGAAGTCGGACGCTTAACCGACTGCGCCACCCAGGCGCCCCAATTTGGATATTTTTGAGAGTGCTGCTATAAACATTGGGGAACAAGTGCCCCTATGCATCAGTACTCCTGTATCCCTGAAAATTATTTTAAAAAACTGACCAAATCAATTAGAATCAATTTGGTATCTCCAAAAGATCATTCATTCATTCAACAAGCTCACATAGTGTCCAGCACTGTGTTCTCACATAATGGTGTCCAGAGCTGGAAGGAAGAAAAAGGCAAAGGGGTCTTCATATGCACCTGTTTTTTTTATTTTTTCAGATGTTAATAACTTTTCTGAGTATCTCCTGGCTCACTTTTCTCACATCTCTTTGTCCAGAACTAAGTTTCATCCCTCCTCTAGGCCAGCCCCTGGGAGGTATATGGGGTTCTATGACTCAATTAGGACAATCATGAGCCATCCTTAGACAAGTCTGGGTATAGTATCACCTGAAATGGATTGCTGATAAATTTTAGAGGTAGGATACAGTACATAGGCAGCACAGGATACGACTTTTTAAAGAGAGAGGCTGGTGAGTTTGAAGAACTAGCAGGTCAAGGACCAATGTTTCTGCAGCCCTGAATGACATAGTATTGGAATGAATGAGAAGGTTCAAATATATGAGAAATGGACTAAGGCAGAGTGCATCTCAAGAATGAGACTGTGGAGAGACTGGAAGTCTGCAGCATGGGATGACCAACCAAGACCACAGTGTGTCCAGAATCATGAAAGGGGATCTATCTCCCTGTGCCTTTGTTAGGGATGAGATTGGTATTTTGTCAGCAGTGATTAGAAGAGAAATTCTTCTCTGATTCATAGGGCATTTAGTCTCAAGCACTGGATGGACAGTTTGTATTTGAAACCTTCTTCTGAGATGATTCAGGCTATCCTTGAGCAGTGTTGAGCTTGTATGCACCACTGTGAGAGGGTGTGACAGTGTCCAGTGTGCTTGCAGAATTTATCTGGGGAGTGTCATTTGTGGCTCCATCACTAGGTGAAGATCAGTGTATCTGCTACAGTGGACCAAGAAGGGCCAGAATGCCTGGAGTACTTACTGTTGACAGGGAGGTTCCAGTATGTCTGGTTCACTTAGAGCATTGGGAGACTCCTGGACATGTTCCACTGACTGGAGGGGTAGTCAGAAGCCTAGGTCTTGAAAGATTCTTGGTATTTTCCAATACTGGAGACAAGAGTGGGAAATTTGAAGAACTGTTGGGCCATAAATTCTATGTGACTGCACCAATGACTATGCAAACAGCTGATATATATCAGAAGCCCTGGATGATAAGTTACCTGTGTGTTTACAACAAAACACACACAAAAAAACAAAACCCAAAAAAGCAATACACAAAAACTATGGGTTAAATATGGTTGTGTAAGGGACAGATGTTATAAAGTGAAGGATAAATTATATTCTATTTATTGTGTTTGGTCTGTATGACTGAATGAATTATCCTTTATCAAGTGTGCATCACCAGTACCCCCTTTAAATTTGTCCTCTTCATTTTTTTTAAGTTGAGAGATGGAGAGAGAGCAGAAGAGAAGGGCAGAGGGAGAAAGAGAGAGAGAGAGAGAGAGAGAGAGAGAGAGAGAGAGAGAGAATCTTAAGCAGGCTCCCTGCTCAGTGCAGAGGCCAATGTAGGGCTTGATCCCACATCCCTGGGATCATGACCTGAGTCAAAATCAAGAGTTGGGCACTCAACTGATTGAATCTTCCAGTTGCCCTAAATATGTCCTCTTCTAATGACAGCAGAAGACAAGAAGAAAATTCATTTTCTAGAATGCTTTTCCCCATGTGGTTCAAATTTAAAGTGTGCCAGTAAAAACCATTTGCATGTGATTTGGAATGTGAACAAAAAAGGGTAGACCTTCCCTAAAGACTATTGGAGACACACACCTGGATAGACGTGAAGGTCATAGCAGCTTCTTAGGGAGTAATGGAAACCATACAGCTCAGCACTTCAAACTGAACTGTGTGTGTGTGTGTGTGTGTGTGTGTGTGTGTGTGTGTGTAAAACACAATGTGGGACAAGAAACATAAATTAGTCTGGCTGAAGCCATTTACAATAAATACTTAGCCATATTTCATTAATTAAAATGTAAGAAAAGGAAAAAATAATAACTGAAGTTAATATAATGTTATGTGTCAATTATACCTGAATAATAAAAAAAATGTAAAGTGGCATTACTGAATTCAGTTATGGAACTCAGTATTTTTAAATCCCTTGGGCTATGTTAGCTTTCTCTGTCAGCCAATTGTCTTTTGAGACTCCCATGCCGGCTTATGATTATGGTGGCTATAAGACAACGATAATACTTTCACATATGTCTTCTGGGCCTTCCATCCTTTGTGAAATGAGTTGAGATCATGACAATTTATAATGGAGTGATAAACTAGAGTTTATCTTTAAGTATATAGTTCAATAGAGTTCAGAATATTCACAATATTTTGCAAGCAATCTTCAGAACTCTTTTCATTTTGCAAAACTGAAACTCTTACACCCATTAAACAACAACTCCCCATCCTTCTCTCTTCCCCTGCTCCCCGCTCACACACCTGCCAACCACCATTCTACTTTCTGTCTCTACAAATGTGAGTACTTTAGGTAACTCACATAAGTGGAATCATATTATCTTTTTGTGTCTGGCTTATTTCACTGAGCATAATGTCCTCAAGGTTCATGGGATGAGGGAGTTTTGAACAAAACCTGTAAGAACTTAAAGAATTAGAGGATATGAAAATGGGGATTTCAAGTAGGGAAATACAGATATTTATTAAAAATACTTTAAAATAGCTGGCTTTATATGGGAAACCTATGAGAAAGAATAAGTGTGTTTTTTAAAATGTTTACTATATGTAGTGTTAAAGGAATCAGTTTATGACAATAATGAAAGAATAAAAACTGTATATAAAATACAAATTTAAAACTGGAAGAAAATTGATAAAATTACTGTTAGATGTAAAGAGTTTAAGAAACCTGTTTCAGTCAGTCATTGTACACCAAAGAGGCAGAAGCGAAATAATGCTATAAGTAATTGGAATACTATAAATGATGCTTACATGTAATTTCCAGTTGTGAGCCCTATAAGTAATTAACTTATAGGTTATTTTTATTACCTTCATAAATATTGGTAGCCAAGGAAATATGTAATACATTAAAAAAGTAAATTACTTGATTTCCACTTAAGAATAAGATCACTTAGCCATTTCTAGCTTCAGGTTATCAAAGGAGAAAGGTAGAGCTATAGAAAGAAACTAAAAGGTTTCTTTCCTCCGATTAGCTGTAGGTCTTTGTGCAAGGCACTTTTCTCCTTTGCTTCATTGCTTATCCATGAAATTGGAAGAAAGATGTGTAAGGTTTTTTTTTTCCAGTTCAACATCCTGTGACATTATGCATATAATTTTCATTCAGATAAAAGGAAACCAAATTTTAATATTTATTTGGCAAGTGTTTATTGATGGTATGCCTGAGGAAGGTCCTGTATTAGTTGGTGAGAACAGACAGGTGAAGAAGTCATAAAATGGGGACAACCCAACTATATTTGGAATGTTTAAGGGAAACCTTATAAGAGAAAACATTTGAACTGGGTCTTGAAAAAAATACATAATATATGCAGAGAATAAACAAACATATCCATGAATTTTTCCCCAATGAGTAATTTATGATCCTCAAAATCACAACTCCCTTTCATGCTATTCATGCTACTAGGTTCCTCTGATGATTTTAGAACTAGAGAAAGAAAGCAAGTTATTTCATCTGAGAAATCACCCCACTGGGCCAAAGCATATAAAATACAGTTTGATGTTATAAAGGAAGATAGGAGTGCAAGAAAACAGGAATCAAGCAGAAACTGAAAATTTTGAAAAATCAGCTGGAGTTAAAAGAAGATCAATCAAAAGAGGAAGCATAGTAGTGATAGCTTTGAAGCTTAGCAATTGATAACTCAATCCTTGCTGTTCTTAATGGGTCCTTATGGACACACCAAGAGAGGGTGGTAGAGATTGGTGGTAAAGAATGCTTAAACTCTACTAAAGGCCAGTTTCATCTTATCACAAAGGAATAAAATTTCCGTTTCAAAGAGAACTAGAAAAGTCATTTATTCCTTAAATAAGCATCTAGGATATTATCTAGTACTAACTAGGGAAATAAACCTAAAGAACATTTTAAGTAAATTTTGGAAAATTCCTGGCTATATGTAGTATGGGCTGTAGTCCAGACAAATACAAATTCAATAACAAGCTCAGTGACTTAATAATTGACAAGTCAGTTATTTTTCTGGGCCTCAGTGTCCTTAGTTGTAGAATGATACCAGTAGTGGTATGCTGCAAGAAAGAGTGGCTCTGAAGACTGAATGAAATGAGGATAAAACACACAGCACAGGGTCTAGTGTAGAGCGGATGGCCAGTAAGTGCTATTTCCCTCCTCTCTCTAGAGTAGTGTCTAGCTTACACCAACCTGGCTATGTAAGTTAGGGTCCAATCAAGATATAGAAACCACACAGTGATTTTAGTAAGTTTAATAGAAAGAATATTAAATGGGGCATCTGAGTGGCTCAGTCTGTTGAGCGTCCAATTCTTGATTTTGGCTCAGGTCATGATCCCAGGGTTATGACCAGGGTCTACTCTGATTGTGGAGCCTGCTTGGGATTCTCTCTCATTCTCTCTCTCTCTCTCTCTCTCTCTCTCCCTCCCTCCCTCCCTCCCTCCCTCCCTCCCTCTCTCCCCTCTCCCCATTTGCTTTCTTTCTCTAAAACAAAAAGAAATTTTAAAAAGAATATTATTAATAACAGGGGATTGGAATACCAAGGGAATAGCTGGTAAGAAGTAAAGAGAATTTGAAAGAATATAGGAATGGCAGATATAAGGAGCAGTCCCTAACCCTGGGTGTATGATACAGCATCCAAGAAAGAGCACCCACCATCCCTCACCCCTATGGCTGAGATACAGATATTTTTGAGGAGATTGAAGCTGTTGGTCATCAGTGCTGTTAGCTAAATGTGCCCTGCAGGAGGGGCGAGTTGTTGAAGAAGACATCTGGGCTACAGAATCCTGTCCCTGAGAAGCTACAGTGCTGCAGGGGCTGAATGCTGGAGAAGCTGTGCATACTTCAGGAGTCTACAGAGTGCAGCGCCCTGGAACCAGAAGAAAGATCCTCTTCCTCTTCTATTGATTGTCTCTCCAGAACTCTCTATTCATAAAACTTCACATTGTCCCCTATGGAAAAGAAGAAATCATCAAAGAGCCCATCTCCATTTCACAGATCATGCAATGGAAAGTAGATTTGTAGATCAGAGGCAATAAAATGATGTGGCACACTGGTTAATCTATTTTCCTCTTTGGGTGCATCAGTGTGGAATCATTCCCTGTAAATTTATCCAGAGGACCCAGTAGGTGTGAACGGCCAGACTGGCTAGCTCCCGGGAATGGCCATCTAGGGATGCAGGGGAGGAGATTTTAGTTTCTTTTATTCCACATGTTTCCTACCTCCCTTGCCTTCCTATGAAAAAATTGCTAATCTTATCAAATTCTGGGCCATAGATTCATCCAGCCCTTGCTAATGGGCAGGAACATTGTGCCGTAAGTATCACAAGTCAACGCTATACTTTTTCTCTTTCACTTTTTCTCTTCTGTGGTGCCCTTGGGAGGAATTCTGTCACCTCAACTGTTTCCACAAAACCACTTGAATATTCTTGTCAGTGTGTCAGATACCTCAGACCATATAGTTGATCAATTGATGGTGATATTCCAAGATTTGAAATTGGACTAGGTACAAACCAAGAGCTATATACTGTCTTCCAACTCCGCTTTCCAACATTTTGCATTAGGAGTAATTAGGTACTTACCCAAGTAATAATAAAATAATATTTGCTTCCCATTGGCTTTGTTCCTTGTGTCTATCTCCCTATAGAAATTTCAGAGATGAATTGTGATTTGCGAAACAGGATTCAGGCATTCCTACATTTCTGCAAACACCTTCAAAATTTCACCTTAGTTTCTAACAACTGTCATCTTGTTCTCACAGCCAAATGCCCAAAGTGATTGGCATTTTAAAAAAATACTTCTTTTACAACAATCATAGAACAAATATTTATGGTAATTTATATTTTTCAACAGAAATATGTATATAGCAACTTTACAAATAACACTCACATGTTAAATTATCCTCACAATTTCTGTATGAGATTATTATTCTCATTCCTATTATATACCTGAGGAAACCGAGGTTGAGAGTTTTTGAATGATAGTGTTTTTTTAAAGGTAGAGTTGGGATCTGGGTGCAGGTGTTCTGATTCTTTATCCTATATTCTTTCAAATAAATACATAAAAATAGTTTTAAAATTCCTGGCACATAGTAGGTATTCCATAAATGTTGATTTTACAGGTTCTTCTTGCACAAGCTGCTTTCTTTGTGCAGGAAGTGGATGTGTTAGCGCAGCTTATTTTCACTTCCCGTTGCTATGATAAAATGCTAATTATTTAACATTTTCTTCTAAGGGCCAAGATCCCAACAGAGATCATACATGGGGTTCCTGCTGTAAAGACCACAGCTTCTGGTGGTGGAAAGGAATGCATTTTGATACTTTTCTACAGTATTACAAAGTTGATTTGCCATTGGTAATTTTTATTTATTGGTAAACAAGATAAATTCACCACAGTGTACTTGTGCTGCCTTAACCCTCCCCATTTGTCTTTAAAGTCCTTCAGAAATGTTTTAACTCTAAAAATGGCGTTTAGAACAGCAGGGCCAATTGTTATAGATAGATTAAGATAGTGAAAAACAGAGAGCATCCAATGTTTTTAAAGGGAGATTTCCCTAATATACTTACTTTGGGGATTAAGAGCTTTTGAACAATTAAGTTCACCCCCTGATGTTGCCAGACCACATTTAAACAGTCCCCTATTCATTCACAAGTTATGGCCCACACAGATGCACTCCATTGGCAATGTAGGAAACTTGCATTAGTGTTCTACAGAGAAATAGAAAATGAGGGAGCAAGATGCTCTTTTTTTTTTTCCATGTTTCTATCTCTATCTCTATCTCTAGGTTCTAGCACCTGCTGTACAGCATCCCCAGAAGTGAGTGTGCTCTCGCATTCTGGTGACAACACTTCTTCACTTTTTTTTTTCCAACAAAGGGGGAGGTATCTGCTTTCTGTATGCATTAATCTCTGGGCAACATTCCCTCCTCTATTTTATTCCTCCAGGATACTTCCTCATTTTTCCTCTTCCAGCTTTCCAGTATTAGTGTAACCAATTCTTTGTTAAAAGTCTGAAAACAATTTCTATTTTCCTGACTAAAACTAATTGATAGAGGAAACAAAATGTATCAAGTGCTTTGAAGATGATAGAAGTGTAAAATGGGGTTCTTTAGATATTTTTATCAAAGCCTTCTTAAAAGGGAAGTTATTTGAGCTACAGTCTAAAGTGTGAGAAGGAGATAATAGCAAGGAGATCTGAAAGAAGTGTGTTTCAGCCAGAGGGGAACTTCTTTGGATGCTAATTAGTGGTAGTTTGGATTGAAGGGATGGCAGTGGAGATGAAGTGCATGGATTCAAGATGTGCTTTCTTAGACAAAATTCCAAGACAGAGGAATTCATCCCAAATTAGAGAACAAGATAAGGTCATGGCCAGAGATTTAAATGAAACAAATGTAAGTAATATGCTGAGGGAGAATTTAAAGCAACAACCATAAGGATACTCAAATAGAATAAAAACAGAATTGTTTATGAAAAATACATGTTGGCATAAGAGAGGAGCAATAAAAAATGATGGGGTATTTTGAGTAATGCCCACTCTCCGCGACCCATGCAGGTTCTAATCCTTGAAACCTGTGAATGTTACCTTATTTGGCAAAAAAAGAATTTGCAGGTGTGATTAAGTTACGGATCTTGAGATGGGGAGAATTATCCTGGGTGGGCCCCAAATGGAATCACATGTGTCCCTATCACGGAATATTTGACACAGAAGAGAAGGAAACCATGTGACCAAAGTAGGGAGGAGCAGAATCAGTGGGAGAGGATGCCATATGCTGGCGGGTCATAAGCCAAAGAATAAAGGCAACTACTAGAAGGTGGAAAAGGCAAGGAAATAGATTCTCCTGTAAAGCCTCTGGAGGAACTACAGCCCTGCTGACACCTTGATTGTGGCCCAGTGAATTCCATTTTAGATTTCTGGCTCTAGGACCATAAGAAAATGAATTCGTGTTTGTGGTAATTTGTTATAGCAGCTATAGAAAAACAATACAGATGACTTCCAGAATTTCATTCTGAGCAACAGGGTAAGCGTGGTATCATTTACTAAAATAAGAAGTAGTGGGAAAATGAGCAAGCAGGTTTGAAGGGTAGGAAGTATCAAGAAAATATCAAGAGATCGTTTTTGAACTTGGTAGTCTTAAGATGTGTGAATAACCCAAAATGAAACGATTGGTTGGCTGTGGGTAAATCCTGCTTGGAACTGGCTGAATTTATTGGATCTACTGATTGTTGTTTTTTATCGTATTTGGGTAATCTTCACCCACTTTCTGTTCAAATATTTATTCTCCATTATCTACGTTATCTTTTTCTGGGACTATCATTACCAACATGCTAGATTTCTTGATTATTCCATAAGCTATTGAGGCTCTGTTTGTGTGTGTGTGTGTGTGTGTGTGTGTGTGTGTGTGTGTTTTCATTTTCTTATCTTTGTATGAGTTTAGAGATTTCTATTTATCTGTCTTTAATTTCACTGATACTTTTCTTCTCAAAGCCCTTCCTATTTTAATTTCAGATATTTTTCAGTTTTGGATATCCATTTGGTTCATTTTTAGTTTCTATAGGTTTTCTGAAATTTCCTATATATCTATTCATTGTATCCATTTTTTCCTATTAACTCTGTATTTTAAGTCATTCTAAACTTAGTAAGTTTGTGTCTGCTTTTACTGAGTGATTTTTCTTTTGAATATAGGTCATAATTTCCTGCCCCTTCACCTGGCTAGTAACTTTATTATACATTGAATAACATTTTGTAGAGACTGAATTCTATAACCTTTCCCTGAAAAATGTTAATTTAGTTCTGGCAAGCTAATAAATTTCTGGTTGACCCACTTGATCCTGCAGAGGCTTTGCTTTTAGTTTTCTTAGAGTTGCTGAAATCCAATTTTTCTTTGTTTTGGGGCATAGACTCAAGTCCTGAGAATGGTCCTTAATACTGTAAGATGTGGCCCTTCTGGTGACAAACCCTAGATTTAAGTCCTTTAATGAGTCAAGACTTGAAAGTCCAAATTGTGTCTTCCCAACACGAGGCAGCTACTAAAATTCCCATTCAGTATTTTAGCCTTCCAACTGTTTTCTGCCAAGTTCATTAGAGTTCTGTCTCTACACATGTGCAGCCAAACTTTGGGAGAGTTCGCATGCAGATTTGGGGGCTGCCTCTTAACTGGTTTTATCCTTTCATTCACTTACCTAGCCTCACCAATTTCTAGCAGCTCTGAACTTTGACCTCAGACTTCTATTTTTTGCTTGAACTCTATTTCCTGTGCAGGGAGGAAACTGGGAAGTGCTATCACAGGAAAGGCCAATTAAATGTGGATCTCATCCAGTGTGCTTCCATTCTTGAGAGTATAATATCAGGTCTGGTGTCTGCTTGCTTTTGGTTGATAGAGCGACATAGATATATTTGTTTGTCCAGACTTTTATAATTGTTTTTGGCAAGGGCGTTAGTTCAACATAAACTATTCTCCCATCACCACAATTCTGGCAATTGAATGAATGAATCTTGATTTCAGGAAATCTGTCTGGAGAAAAAATATAAAAATTGATACTTATCGATAAGAGAAACAATCTCTGCCAATGCTTATTATTGGTTTCACACTAGAATCACCTGACAATTCTTAATCCATTTGCCCAGACTATCCCAAATCAACTAAATCAGAATCCTTGGGGGTTGGATCCAGATATCATTAGTTTTTAAAACTCCCCAGGTGACCAAAATGTGCACTCAAAGTTGAGAACCACTGATCTTCAAAGAGGGTGAAGAATATGAGAAGTAGGTTCAGATTTGAGTTCCAGGATTACTTGGCAGAAGAAATTGAGAAGGAACAAACCACAGGAAAGTAGTACTATGGCAGCTAAGAGAAGAGAGTGATTCTCTAAGCAGGAATAAGTTATCAAACGTGTTATATGCTGTTCAGAGTTTAAGTAATTTGAGGACTGGGAAGCAATATTATTTTTCAGCATGGTATTTGTTAGTGATTAACCCACCAAAATAAATGCAAGAATTTTCAATATTGTCATCAGTAGTTGAATAGAGTTGGTATGTACATACTATGTTTCAGATGTGAATGAAAGATTTTATTTCTGTAACTGCTCTCTTCCAGCTCATCTTCTATTCCTGCATAGTTATGAAAGAAAAAAAAAAAAAGAAACTGCCCATTGTAGCTCTATGTGTTCCAGTTTAAGAAGTGAAGTCAGCCTCTTTGAGATACTTAGTCATGACTATAAATTGAATCAATTGTCTTTTTCTATGCATATGTGGGGATGGGGAGAAGACCTAAGTTCTTGGATAGTATGTGTCCTATCTGGGGTGTTAGGGTTAAAGAATGATGAATGTCTTATGAGTCCTCACTAGTTTCCTTATATGTATCTATCACCCAATAAGTCACTGGCCAACATACTATGCTTGTCAGTTTCCTTATTCTTGCACCTGCAGTTGAAATCTGGGGTCATAGCTAGAGTCTCTGAGCTTGAGGTCCACCAACTCTATACTCCCTCAACCAAGCTCCAAGCCTCCGTTGCTTTACCATTTCCTCATTATTTTTTCCTCATTGTACATCTAAAACCAAGCCCAAATTTTAAAATAAGCGCTTATTAAAGGGGAAACTGTAGTAATGATAAAAGGAAATATAGCAAGTAACATGTAAGTTGATAGCTTACAGAAAAAAAATATTAAGGCATGTTTATATTGGAAGTCCAGACTTAAGAGATCAAGTATTACTTAGGTAAGAGGCATAACTCCAATTGGATATCTATGATATCTACGTACTGCCTTGATAATTCAGCATTTCCCGTTATCTCCCTTGTCCCTTATCTTAGGAACTGCCTGTTCCAAAGATAACTGACACTGATATTATCTTAGCCTTTTAGGGAGATCATTCCTTCATACAATCTATCAGAATATGGTAATTCCACTACCTGCAAAAAAAATGAACACAAAGTACCAAGTGGCTTATTTTAAGTTTCAAATAGCAAAATAGAAAAATATACAAAAAATAAGTGACTAAAAACAAAGTGATAGACATATGAAAAATTTAAATACATAAATTTGCTTAAAAGCAAAACATTTTTATTGGAAATGCAATTGAAATGAGAGACACATAAATAATTCAAATAGTACAATTACTAGGCTTGAAAACACAACAAACATTTGTCTAAAAGTTCAGAGAATGTTTGTAAAAATTGCATGTCTTGTTTCAAAGGAAGCACACAGAGAAATTGAGACTCAAACTAATTGATTTATTTAAGTATTCACCGTGACTGTCTACTTTGTGAGGACTCTATTTGCTGGTGAGTCTTCAAAAGGCTCATAGATGTGGGAGCTCCAGGTGCTAACTAGGGAGCTGAGGCAAATGGAATACGAGCTGTCATTCACTAGGTGGCCTAAGGTTTACACCTGTGAGGTATTCTTTTTTTATTTCAATGTTTATTTATTTATTTTGAGAGAGAGCGCGTGCACGCATGCATGTGCCAAGTTGGGGAGGGGTAGAGAGACGGCGGGTGGGGGGGGGGAGAATCCCAAACAGTTTCCAAGTTCAGGGCTTGATCTCATGACTGATATCACGAACTGAGACCATATCAAGAATCAGACTCTTAACCGACTGAGCCACCAGGCACCCTGAGAAATATTCTTAGTATGAGTGTGGAGAAAAGTGAATGGTTGTAATAAGATTTAAAAATAAATCAAGGATTGCAGAAGAGCAAGTTCAATTACATGAATTGAACTGATCTACAAACTTATTACTAAAAATGTGGTCTCCAGACCAGCATCATCAACATTATCTAGGAGCATGTTAGTAATGCTCAGTCTCAGACACCATCAGAGATTACTGAATTAGAATCTGCATTTTAATAAGACCTCCTGATGATTTTAAAGCATATTGAAATTCAGCAGCTGATCTAGGATATAGCTGAAAACAAAGCAAAGTCTTCCAAGTTACATAGAGTCTAGTGCTATAATTCAATTCATTATTAAAGAGCTAACTTGGATAGTATACGATGTCAAGCAGTGGGACATAAAGGAGGAGAGGAATATTCCATTTATTTTGAATATGAAAAGACTAATGCAATAATTTGGCCTCAGTGTGGCATGTAGTGGTAGAAGGTCAGAGACACTGGATGGTAAATGTTTTTGGGGGGACGCAAGTCATATAGGAATGAATTTACATTAGCACTAATTCCAGTTATGAAATATTTGATCTGAAAAGCCTCTCCACTGATGAGAGTCAATGCTTCTGCTTTGGTTAAGCTGGAGGGAAAGGAAACTCCTTTCTAATTGAGTTGCAGGGGCCCAGAGATAGCAGTGATAGCTCAAAATAAACATTAAATGTTAGTTCAAATATTTGTAGGTAACAGATTGAAATTGAAAGCACACTTGGTTAATTAGCAGGATCTTAAAGCCTGAGTTTTATCACACCTAATAAATAAGACTTGATGAATAGAAAGTCTGCTATGACAGCTCCTAAAAATCTTACCTTGGAATCAATAGTCAACATTAACATCAGTGGGGTTAAATTGAGGCTTGGAGTTGCACCTCCCCACATAGCTTTGCATAGTCTGATAACTTTCTTTCACTGAATTGGCCTTGGTAAAAATTTATTTGCTCATAATTATGGCTTCTTGATTTCCATTTGTTCTTTCATTAAACATTTATTGAACACCTTTCATGTACCAGATAATCTAGGTTCTGGACATAAAGAACCTAATAAGGCCTGTTCCTGACCTTTGGACAATCAGGTGGGGAAGCATCTATACCAATAGGGGAAAAATCCTTAATAGTAGCAGGGAGTTATAAAGAAGATAAACAGGGAGTTCTAGAGAAGAGGAGGGACTGGTGGAAGGCTAGAGGAGCAGAAAATGTAAAATACACTGAAAAAATGTTTAATATGTATAACCTTCATCAATGAGAAAAATAACCTGAGAGTTTCATCTGATCATTTCAGGAACCATGTGAAATAGATATTAATCTGCTTTTGCAAATGAAGACTCTGAGCCTGAAGGAAGATTAGAGACTCAGGATTTTGCAGGTGAGTGGTGGGAGCCGAATGAGGAACCAGATTTTCTTTTTTCTTTCCTTTGTTTTTTTTAATGCTGCTTTCTTTTGAGAGAGAGAGAGCAGGGGAGGGGCAGAAAGAGAGGATTCCAAGCAGCCTCCACACTCAGTGCAGAGCCCAAAGAGAGGCTCGATCTAATGACCGTGAAATCATGACCTGAGCTGAAATCAAGAGTCAGATGCTTAACCAACTGAACCACCCAGACACCCCTGACCAGATTTTCGAACAGTAGAATTCCAGGTCTTCCACCTAACTGACAACCCATGGCTATTCTAGGTAATAACCTATCCAGGAATAACATTTTAGAACACTTGAGGATCCTTATCTATGTGACTATGAATATGGTCCTCCCGAAGGATATATGACCTGATTGATTGATTGATTGATTGATTAACTGGGTGTGTTTGGGTGATCTATAATTAGACAGGTCCCTTTCACCCCCTCGCTGTTCTTAGTCTGTCCCTCTGAAAGCTGGCCACTGGTTAAAAAATAACCACCTTCCAAACTTTAGTTAAAGATAGCTGAGCATTTGGGCTCCACTGCTAGAATTTTAAAATATGCTCATTATTTCATTTCATGACTATTTATAGGGCAGAAACCTACTATGTGAAAAATATCACACTAAGGCTATGTGAAGAACAACATTTTAATAATTTACCCAGGATAACCCCAAATCAACTAAATGAGAATCCCTGGTAGCTAGACCGAGACATCAATAGTTGTTAAACCTACCCAGATGATTTCAATGTGCACCTAAAAGGGATGACAGCCCCCTATATAGCATGAAATGGTTACAGCAATAAGACAGCTAATTGTTCTCAATTACTTATCCTGGGCCAGGCAACATGCTAAGCTCTTTAATTGGGTCATCTCCTTTTATCTTCCCAACAACCCAAGGAGGAGAGTGTTATTGTTACCCATTATCTCCAGTTTTTACATGAGAGAAATGAGGCTTTCTCAGAGGCTCATTGGTGTGTCCAAGGTCAGTGGTGAAGCCCAAATTTTTTACTTGAGATTCCATGTTCTAACCACTAGGCTATATAGCCTCCCTATGATAAAGCCAAATAGAAGGGAGATGCTTTTGAGGGCTATTTTCTAAAAGTTAAATTTGGGAGATAATTGGGGTAAATCTGTACAACATTTGAGTAGATGATTCTTTGTCAAGTGAAGAAAAAACTTAATAGAGAAAGATGAAAAATTAGCTTCAAATGAATTAAGGTCCCCTCTATTATCTCCTTTGAAATTGAGAAAAGTATTTTGATGTAGGTCTATTGATTAAAAAAATATACCTAAGCAGCTCTGAGGACAGCCTGGCCCATAGCTATTGGAAGGAGGTCCCCTGCAGCATTATCCCAAGGCAAATACATAAAGAGCATCTAGTGCCAGCAGAGGGGCCAGCATCATGTATAGGATGGAGTGAGTGATGTTCCTACTGGGTTCAGGAACATCAGGGAAGTGTGAGACCTTAGTTACAGAGTCCTGTATATCTCTAAGTTTCATATGCTGTGGAATCATCAATGTATAAGTGTAATCTGCTTGCTTAATTGTTTCCCTTATGTGAAGCACTGCAGCATATTGGTTACCATATATACATATCATAGAGCCTGAGTTAGGTTCAAATCTTGGCTCTAAAATGGAGTAATAATACTAATATTACAGGGTTATTGTGAGAATTATAAAATATATTCCATGAGACTGTGATTTATAATGAGTGTGTGTGTGTGTGTGTGTGTGTGTGTGTATTTGGTCTTCATCCTCACTTCTGACATAGAGCTTCTAAAACTCTTGGAATTTTCTAAGTGATGAAAACGATAAAGGTGACTTTTATTACGTGAGTGAAGTGACTGTTTAGAACTCACCAAAGGATGGAGTTGGTTGCCAGGGGACCAAAGCTCAGATTTAGAGGATTAAAACCTTCAGTCCCACCCCAACTCCTGAGAGGAGAGTGGGCTGAGAGATCGAGTTCAATCATCAATGGCCAATGATTGAATCACTCATGCCTAAGTAATTAAGCCTCCAAAAAAACAAAAAGGAGGGGGTTTGCAGAGCTTCCAAGTTGGTGAACATGTTGGGAGAATTGCTGAATTGCAGGATACTGGATAGGGCATGAATCTCCATACCCTTTACCTATACTATGCCCTATACATCTCTGCCATCTGCTGTTCCCAAATTATATCCTTTTATGATATACCAGTAATCTAGTAAATAAAATGTTTCCCTGAGTTCTGTGAACCACTCTAGCAAATACTTCAAAGTCAAGTAGGGGGTTATGGGAACCGTGATACAAAGTCATTGTGTCAGAAGTACAGGTAACAAGCTGGACTTGGACCAGGCTTCTGAAGTTGGGGGTGAGGGTCAGTCTTGTAGGGTTGAACCCTTCACCTGTGGGACCTGATGCTGTCTCCAGGTTGTTAGTGTCAGAATTTAGTTGAATTGTAGGGCACTCAGCTGGTATCCAAGAATTGCTTGTTAGTATATAAACCACCCCCAAGGTGGAATTGGGTCCAGAACACTTTTCATATCTATATACCTTGTAATATATAAGAATATAACATATTCTTAGATATTCAAATATTAGGCCAAAGATATCTTAAGTCTCAATATATCTTGGTTGTTATTACTTACATTAACCGGAAATCAACATAACTAATAATAGCAGAATAATTTCCTGTATTTTAGTTAAATAGAATTTCTGATAAAGGTAGGGAAATGTATCACTTGACCATTTTCTTTGAAAAATTATCAGAAAATTCAGGGAAAATTGGATGAGTGTAGATACTACAACTATATATAATAAATGTGAGGGGGCAGAGATTAGTGGTTAGGAGCACACATGCTGGAATCACATGGCCTGCCAATTATTAGTTTTTTTAAAGAATTATTTTTAATGTTCATTTATTTTTGAGAGAGAAACAGAATGCAAATGGGGGAAGGGCAGAGAGAAGAGGGAGACACAGAATCCAAAGCAGGCTCTAGGCTCTGAGCTGTCAGCACAGAGCCCAACATGGGGCTTGAGCTCACAACTGTGAGATTGTGACCTGAGCCGAAGCTGGATGCTTAACTGGCTAAGGCACCTAGGCAGCCTGATTATCTTTGTGACCTTGAGCAGTTATTTGATGTCTCTGAACTTAAATTCCATTTTCTTCAAATTGGCAGTCATAATAGCATTAAATACTTTAGTATTAAATGTGTTAATATTTGTAAAACTCTTAGAACAGTGTCTTGTATATAGTAAGTGTAATATAAGAGTGTATTAAATAAAATCTGATATAGATACAAGCGTGGCAGTATGCTTCAAGGGAAGACCTGATTAATTCTGAATGAGTGTTTCAGGGAACTGTTCTTGATAAAAGTGGTATTTCAGGTGGCCTTATTCACTATTACTAAAAGTTTTCCCTCATACTCCAGTATTTGGTGAGTTGGGATGGATGTTTTTGGATGATTCATATTGCCTATATAGGATATAAGCTTAAAGGACTTCCAACATAAAAGGTAAAGCAAGGGACCTTGTCTCTAAGATAAAGACAAGTCCAGGGTTAAATACATGATAGAGATAAACATAAGCCAACTGGAAGTGATTTGCTATAATAACTGGAGAGGAAAATGTCTACATTCTTCTGTTAACCAATACCTATGTCACTAACCCAGGCTCTCTCAGGATAGGGAAACTTGGCATTCTTACTCCTTCAAGTTCCTGGGAGGTAAGGAGATACCACAGACATTAAGAATCTCATGGCTCTAGCACTATGGCCCAATGTATATGCTTAAACCTAATTCATTCTTTGGGAACCAATGACCATAGGGTATGGAGAGGAACCTGAGCAGCAACTTCTCCTTACTTTTTATTCTTTGTTTTATTAATCTTGTGACTTCTTTTTTTAAGTTTAATTAACTCCTGTGGTCAGCTGGAGATATTGCTGAACCACTTAGGAAAAATATAGTGGATTATCAGAAAATCTCTCCTTACACCTTCATATGGCTTCATTATGGATTTTTAACAAATGTTTAGTCACCTCATTTAAAAGTCTGAGCACCTAGTTCAGGCAGTGAGAATGCAGTGATGAGGGTAAAACTAACATGGGTTCTGCTGTCAGGGAACAACTGAGTTTATTAGACTTTATACCATGCTGGGTCAAATCAGGGAAGACTTGAGAAAAAAATAATGCCATAGAAGACCAAAACTGTCTCATTCTAAAAAGAGATTTCACCACAGAATAAATAATAATGAATTAATGAAAACAAGATTATAAAGATCATTTACCAAGTGAGAGAGGAAATTCAAATTTTAATATAGAGAATTTAAGTGAACAAATACAACTTTCTATCAGACATGCTTGACAAAATTATTTAAATTCTTACATTTGGAAGATGTGTAGTCAGGCATTCATCCTTCTCAGAAAGTCTTATATTGTACTAATTACTGATAAATATAGAAAAAGGTCTCTTAATCAACACTGACAAGAAACAAAGCATGCACAATTTCATCTTTCAAAAAGCCATTTTCCATCTGGCTAGCATCTTCATTTATATTCTTGTGGTTACAAGATGTATATATTCTTGTTCCTTCAATTTTTTGTCTTGCTGAGAAGGAAATTTTCAACAGCATTTGCATTTTTCAAGTACATATGTCCATAAATGCAATTTAACCCACATTTTTATAACTAAAGTATGTCAACATAATTAAAATTTCCTAATTTGATTTCCGCAGAGTTTATAGTCTAGCAGGGACCGATTATACTGGCAGACCATCCCTTAGGCCATCATGAAAATCTTTTTTGATATTGTTCCCCAAAAGCCTTAAAATGGGTCAGGACAGGAATTAATTGAGTGACCCCAAGGGCATACTATACATTAGGATAAATTATCCAAGTTTCCATTTCCCCTTCTACCTATTCACCAGACAAGCTCATACAAGAATGTGTCAACTAACAGCAGAGCCCAAATAACACAAGGCCAGTAATTTAAAATGCCCCAAATTTTTAACTAAGCCTGTACATTTTAATGATTTAACCATTCATGTTGTTATATAAACCTCTTTTACCACAGGGAAATTTTAATAGCTGAAATGAAATCTTGTCTCCATTTTTACAGATAAATTAAAGTCCTGGATTATGTCTAAAATCACTTTCCTGCATTTTCTTCTTATTTTACTGAGTCTCAGTCAAAAGAGCTCTCACTTAAGTGTCTTGGTAGAGAAATGGGGTTACCTCTTCATTAGTAGTGTCCTATAAAGGCCTACATCCTTCCATTGGACATAGTAGAGCTTTTTAGCACTTTGATATGGACTTCTTCCAACTAGAAGACTCTCCCATGTTCTTGTAAAGTTCCAGAGGGACCATGAGACACCTAAGATCATAGTACCAGTCCCACATCTCATCCACAAATATTCAGGATCCATGGGACACTGGCAGCCCCTAAAATCTAAGCATATTCCTATAAACAAAAGCACTTTCCAAGTAAAAATGATGTCCCTAAAATGCATAAGATGTTACAAGATGCATTCTATAAAAAAAATAGGTAATTTCATAGACCTTGTAATAACTGGTACAATAACTGAGGAGGAAAAGTGAATTTAAGAGAAAAAAATGTCTTGGTTTATTTAGCTTCTCCAGAATGTCCATCAATTTCCTGAGTCTAGTGCCTTTGAATTTAATCATCACAGATGAGTAATCTCTCACTGAGGTAATTGTGACACACTCCGTTTCTTATATTCTTAGGAGAACAATAAAGCAAAAGAGAAAAAAAATTATAACAAAAACACTGCCCTATATACATTCATTAGAAGAGGCTTATTAAAATATCCTTCTTAATATATAGAAGGCAGTAGTCAAAGACTGCCCTTTATTAATGCCCACTTTTTCTCCTTTATGTCCTAGTTAATCCATGGATGTTAATTCATATATCCCCTTTGGAACAGAGTTCTGGGAATCCCAATTTTTAATCCAGGGTGGTCTCTGGCTGGGGCTAGAATTTCCACTCTCTGATGAGCTCAGAATCTCAGACGTATAACAAGGACTAGTATGGTTTATGGTCTTGTAGTTCCTACTCTCCCCAAGTCTTCTCTCTTTGAAGTTTTCCATCCCTGGAAGGACCACCATATTCCTTAGCCATTTGTTGACCCTTATGCTCCTAATGTAACAATAACTGCAGCACGAGCCCCCAGCTCCTGAATTCCATACACCTTAGTTTCTCCTTACCAGGAGAGATTTCTTCCTGTGTTCACATTTGTCCCTGCTGGAGAACAGTCTTATGATCTGGAGATGGAATATGTTCTACTTTCCAAACCTGTACCTTCGGGCCCCGTGTAATCATTTGCATATATTCCTCTCCTAACCACTTTTTTCCTTGAATTCCCTTACTTCAAGAAACCTTCTCTCCTCCGGTTACAGCAAAAATACTCTGTATCTTTAATTTATTATCTATAGAATGAAATCTGACTATACTGACTCTTGAAATCCTTTCTCTTTTTTTTTTACTTTGGTGTCTCTCAATATCCTTTTGAAAAGGCCAGTTGAGATTTTAACGCTTCAACGTGCTTCTTAATTTAATACATTTCTCCTTGACTGTGTATAAAACTAATGTTTGCTGAGTTTGAAAGTCTTCCTTCCTTTCTTTTACTGTTTCCCACAGCTCATGTTTTAACTACTAGATCAAAACCTTTCATAAGTGGATTTCTTTACTCTTGAGTTTCTGATAGTTTTCTTCTAAAATGCAAACAACACTTCTCTGTTGCTAGCCGCCTTACCTGCTCATTGTAGTTTTCCCTTTGCTTATTAGTAATTCTGATATTAGAGTCACTGTGTTGTTTCCTTCTCAGCAATTGGATTTTTGATGAATGCATTTTTTTTTTTACCTCCATGCAAGGAGATGGTCCAACTTTTATATTCTAGTGACTCCAGTTTCTCTTTATCTTTATTGATGAATTCCAGAAAAGAACTGTGCTGGAACTCATACTCTGTTATCTAGGTCCCCCCAAATCCATGCTATTATCAACATTTAATAATAAACAGGTTCCTCAGAACTTGGCTGGAGAGACAGGCAAAAAGGGACAAAAAGATCCTGATAAAAATACATCAGTTTGAAAGTAAAAAACTGATACAGAGCTCCTGGCAGTTTTGAAGTGATTTTTCTGTGATCTTGGAAATGAATATGAACACCTAAACCACAATAAGCAGAATCATGGTGGAGAGTGCGTGTTCAATAAAAACCCATGTTTCTCTCTCTTGGGCTCCTAATTAGACTACATTTTCTAGCTGCTTCTTCAGCCACTGAAGTGTGACCCTGGGGCTATGAGTGAAAGTGATGTGTGCCATACCCAAGCCTGGCTAATAAGAGCCTTCATTGTGATCCTCTACCTGTGCTTGTCTCTCTTTACTGTATGCCAAAGACAGAGGATTCAGCTGGGGACTCCAAGGTCTTTGGGAACAGTGGGACCACATAACAGGAAGAGCTGGGTCCTGATGGACTCTGTGGAGGCGAGCACTCATCCTCCATCCTCTTGGATTTTGCATGAGTGAAAAACTTATAATTTATTACCACTGAGATTTTGAAATTGTTTCAGCAGATAGCCCACCCTGAATAATACAGTAAAATAAAGATTAATATATAAATGGTTTTTTTTCTTTCTGTCAGGGAGGATTTGTTCAGGATTGGGGGAAATTTTCTGACTCACAAGTCCAGTGGCAGTGTCCTGAAATCAAAGTCATTCTAAGATAAAGCAAGTTTCCACAATTCTTTTTATTATAAATGAAAACTGCGTAGTTATATAGCTCACAATTATTTTTTTCTCGGAATATTTGTCTTTACCCTTTTTCTAGTTTACTGCATATTATTTCTCTCATTTAATTTTTTTCTATATTGATGCTGTATATGTAGGAGTGACTCAAGCAAGACTCAAGATAAAAAATTAAGTATAAAATGTTGAGAGCTTGCAAGTGAAAAATACAAATAAATCTCTCCAAGCAAATATCTCTAAGAAGCTAAGAACCAAACTGAAAGTTCAGACTTACTTTTCTCTTGTCTCTTGATAATGTTCAAAGAAGTCACTGTCCAATTGTTAGAGGGGTTCTAGTGATGCCAAAAAGGCACTGAATTGGAAAAAAAAAAGATTACTAAATATTGCAAGAGGAAAATTATCTTTTCCCTATGCAGGTCTTGTCCAAAAGATCCACTTTTGATCCAGGCCAGAGATGACCTAGGTCCCAAGGTGTAAGGTCAAAATAAACCTTTGTTTTTATTTTGGTACTTTGCATCTCAACATTTTATCCCTCATTTAATGGATATTCTTCCCTGTTCCATCAAAATACATCAAATGTAAATTATTTCTTTCAGGATGCCACAGAGCAATAGTAGGCATATAAGTTTTTACTACCTGCCCATTAGCAAAAGTTTGAAGAATACAATATATGAATGGATAACAAGACTATATGTAGGAATACTTTATTTCCTGGGGCTTTCTCCTCAAGCTCCAATATGGAGCCTAAGTTATAGTGAGCTGTAAAGGGTACAGAACTCTGAAGACCCCTTGGAAGTTTTCTCCTTTTTAGTAGGCTTTACTCTCTTTCCAACATGTATCTCAATGAGGGTAAGGGATGGATTCAGGAGCAGCCTATTTTCTTATGGGCCATGACTTAATGCTACCAATGCATACGTAAAGAACTGAAGTAGAACTTGCCATAAACTCAGCTCAGAGTCTAAACGCTGTCCCTTCTTAACCCCAAATTGTCACCCTTTGATACTGTAACCTAGTTAAAAGAAACTTAATATCCTCATATAACTATTTCTATTTAGGAGTAGAATGAAAGAGGAAGCAATAGTTTCCAAATTAATTTATTTTTTGAATCAAATAAAAATAGTGCATAGTGATAGGAGTCTTTTATCAAACGTTTTAGCCTAGCTTTTAAGAAGACAGGCAATTGTTAGGAGAAACAAAAATGACTTAAATATTTTTATTTAATTTCCCCAAAATGAAAAACCACTTTAAGTAATATTTTAATACCATTTGACAAAATCAGCATAGAAATTTGAAAAGGAATATGAATAAAACAGCACTAGCAACCACAAGATCTGAATTGTCAAATTTTCTTGTTTTTGGTCTTTTTTGTTTGTTTTTGAATCTTTCCAATTACTAATTTATAATCTTTGGTTTCCTAAGTGATCTTGCATAGGTCTATCTTTTTTATGGATTTGATGTCAAAATAATAGAAGATCCTCTTTCCAGTTGCTAGATACTCTGGACATTATTTTCCACATTCTGAGAGCCATTCTGCATTGCTCTAGTGGTGACTTCTGGCTATACCACATAGGATGTTGCCAATAATCAGAGATCAGGAAGGACTCCAATTTTCTTGAAAATATAATATTAGAAAAATATAAGATAAAGGTCTAGCTGTCACAGGAATCCAAGAATTACATCTGCATTTTTATTTTTATAATTATTTATGGCTATATTGGCAAAGTTTATATAATTTCTTGCTAAGATAAAATCAGGTGCACATGGAGTAATAAAACGGAAAATAATCAATTATACTGAATCATTTAAAAATTACAGAAATAGAATAATGATAAAAATAAAAATGTAAAATGAAACTAAAACAATGACAGCTAAAGACTAGATTATAATCAACAGAAATTGAATACATCTGATTTAATGACTATATTGAAAAATGCTGGGGTATCTTAGAGTATGAAGAGAAAGTTGAAAAATTAAGACTCTGAAAGGAAGAGAACCAGAGGTACCTTGAGGACTCTGATAGCACCAGTACCAAAACTACTCTAGAATGTTGCTACCTCTGTGACTCATCTCTACAGGAACCAAGTGTGGTTATCTATTGCTACATAACAACCCCAAATTTAGAGGCTTTCAAGAACATTATTCTAACAATGTCTGTGGGTCAGAAATCCAGGCTTGACTTAACTAGATTCTCTGCTTCAGGAATCTGTAGACATCTCAAGGTTCAACTAGGGGAAATCTACTTCTAAGCTCACTTTTGTGTTAGCAAGCATTTTATGCTTTGTGAATTATTGGACTGAAGGCTTCTGCTTTTGTTGGCTGTTGGCCACCCTCAGTTTCTGGCCACATGGACCTTCTCTCTAACAGGATGGCTTGCTTCATCAAATTGTACAAGCTGTGGGGGCGCCTGGGTGGCTCAGTTGGTTAAGTGTCAGACTTTGGCTCAGGTCATGATCTCGTGGTTTGTAGGTTCGAGCCCCACATCGGGCTCTGTGCTGACAGCTCAGAGCCTGGAGCCTGCCTCAGATTCTGTGTCTCCCCCTCTCTCAGCCCCTCCCATGCTCATGCTCTATCTCTCTCTGTCTCTCAAAAATAAAATAAATGTTTAAAAAAAGTGTACAAGCTGAGAAGGCAACAGTACCAAAAGACAGAAGTCATAATTTCTTGTAAGATTAGCACAGAAGTGGCATTTCCTCACTTCTATCACTTTTGTCATATTTGTTACATGTACATCTCTAGATCAAGCCCACACTTGAGGGGAGCGGATTACATAATAGCAGGAAGACCAGGAGGGAGGATCTTTGGGAACCATGTCAGATAGTGTTTACCACCACAGTCTGTCTCTCTCTCTCTCTCTTTCTTTTTATTCCAAGTTTCAGATTCTGAGTGAAAACAAAATTGAAGAAGCTCAGGTCAGTTGTTTATTTTTTCACCAATGTGGGTTAGGGAGGAACAGAATAATATATAAAAAAAAAATACCGTCAGTCACAGCTGAAACGTATTGGGGGCCATTTCTAGAAAGAAGGCATTATCATAACAGAGGCTGAAGATGAACCCACTACATGTATCTAAAATGATGTGATGGTTAAAATAACTTTAGAGTTTATTATTAAAGGACATACTTCAAAATATTTTCATATGATTTACTTTCTTGAAACACAAACTTGATGCTTGTGCCTTTATGTGTTTGCTAAAAAGGTCATTCTTTTTGTTATTTTTTTATTGAAGTATAATATAACTTATATTCTGGTGTACAATACAATGGTTCAATATTTCTATACATTACTCAGTGCTTATTGTGACAAATGTACTCTTAATCTCCTTTATATATCTCCTCCCCCCATCTCCCCTCTACCAACAACCAGGTTTTGTTTTGTTTTGTTTTAAGTTTTCCACAGTGGCTGCACCGGTTTGCATCCCACTGACAGTGCAAGAAGGTTCCTTTTGCTTCACATCCTCAACAACACTTACTGCTTTTTGTGTTTTTGATTTTAGCCATTCTGACAGGTGATATCTGAGGTGATTTCTCACTATTTTGATTTGCAATCCCTGATAACGAGTGATGTTGGGCATCTTTTCATGTGCCTGTTAGCCATCTGTGTGTCGTCTTTGAAGAAATGTCTGTTAATGTCCTCTGTCCATTTTTTAATTGGATTACTTTTTTGTGTGTGTGTGTTGAATTATATAAATTCTTTTCCATATTTTGGATACTAACCCTTGATTGAATATGTCATTTGCAAAAATCTTCTCCCATTCAGTAGGTTGTCTTTTAGTTTTGTTAATTGTTTCCTTTACTGTGCAGAAGCTTCTTATTTTGCTGTAGCCCCAATAGTTTACTTGCAGTAACCACTAGTTTGTTTTCTGTATATAGGAATCTGTTTTCGTGTCTTTTTTGTTTATTTTATTTGTTAAATTCCACATATGAATTAAATCATATGGCATTTGTTTCTCTCTGACTGACTTATTTCATGTAGCATTATACTTTCTAAGTCCATCCATGTTGTTGCAAATGGCAAGATCTTATTCTTTTTCGTGGCTGAGTAATATTCCATTGTGTGATATACCACTTCTTTATCCATTCATCAACAGACATTTGAATTTCTTTCATATCTTGGTTATTATAAAAAATGATGCAATAGCATAGGGGTGCATATATCTTTTAAAATTAGTGTTTTTGAGTATTTTGTGTAAATACCAGTAGTGCAATTATTGGACTATGTGGTAATTTCATTTTTAACATTTTAAGGAAACTCCATACGGTTTTCCACAATGGTTGTGCCAGTTTTCATTCCCACCAACAACATATGAGAGTTCATTTTTCTCCACATCCTTGCCAACACTTGTTATTTCTAGTCTTCTTAATTCAAGCTATTCTGACCGGGGTAAGATGATATCTATTTATGGTTTTGGCTTGCATTTCTCTGAAAATTACTGATGTTGAACATTAGTATTCTGACTATTTGTATATCTTCTTTGGAAAAATGTATATTCAGGTCCTCTACCTGTTTTTAATTAGATTATTTGCTTTTCTGGTGTTGAATTGTATAAGCTCTCTATATATTTTGGGATATTAACCCTTTATTGGATATGTCATTGCAAACATCTTCTCCTATTCAGTAGGTTGCCTTTTTACTTTTAGTTTCCTTCACTGAGCAAAAACTTTTTATTTTGATGTAGTCCCAATAGTTTAATTTTGCTTTTATTTCTATCACCCGAGGAAATATATTTAGAAAAACGTTTCTATGGCTGATGTTGAAGAAATTATTGCCTATATTTTCTTCCAGGAGTTTTATAGTTTCAGATATCACATTTAGGTCTTTATTCCACTTTGAATTTATTTTCACATATGGTATAAGAAAGAGGTCCAATTTCTTTCTTTTGCATGTTGCTGTCTGGTTTTCCCAGCACCATTTGTTGAAGAGACTGTCCTTTTCCCATTGGATATTCCTTTTTTGCTTTGTGAAAGATTAATTGACCATATAATTGTGACTTTATCTCTGGGCTTTCTAATCTGTTCTGTTGATCTGCATATCTGATTTGTAGTGGTACCATACTCTTTTGATTAGTACAGCTTTGTAATATAACTTGAAATCTGGAATTATGATACCTCCAGTTTTGTTTTTCAAGATTGCTTTGGCTATTTGGGGTCTTTTGTGGCTTCATATAAATTTTAGGATTACTTGTTCTAGTTCTGTGAAAAATGTTGTCTTCTGATAGGGATTAATTATGTTGTATTCTCATAAGTATTCTGATAAGGATTGCATTAAATCTATAGATTACTTTGAGTAGTATCAACATCGTAACACTATTTATTTTTTTACTCCATAAGCATGGAATATCTTTCTTTCCATTTGTTTGTGTCATCTTCAATTTCTTTCATCAGTGTTTTATAGTTTTCAGAGTATAGGTCGTTCACCTCCTTGGTTAAGTTTATTCCTAGGTACTTTATTATTTTTGCAATTGTAAATGAAATTATTTTCTTAATTTCTCTTTATGCTGCTTTATTATTAGTGTATACAATGCAATGAATTTCTTTATATTGGCTTCATATCCCGGAACTTTACTGAATTCATTTATCAGTTCTAGTGGATTTTTGGTGGAGTCTTTAAGGTTTTCTATTTACAGTGTCATGTCATCTGCAAATAGTGAAAATTTTACTTCTTACCAATTTGGATGCCTTTTATTTCTTTTTCTTGTCTGATTGCTATGACTAGAACTTCCAGGACTATGTTGAATGAAAGTGATGAGAGTGGACATCCTTTTCTTGTTCTTGATCCTAGCAGAAAAGCTCTGTTTTTCATCTTTGAGTATGTTAGCTGTGGGTTTTTCATATATGGCCTTTATTATGTTGAGGTGTGTTCCCTCCAAACCTATTTTGTTGAGGGGTTTATCGTGAATAGATACTGTACTTTTCCAAATGCTTTTTCTGCATCTATGGAGATGATCGTATGGTTTTTAGTCTTTGTCTTGATAACATGATGCATCACATTGATTTGTGAATATTGAGCCACTCTCATGTCTCTGAAATAAATCCCATTTGATCATGGTAAATATTTTTTAATATATTGTTGGATTCAGTTTGCTAATATTTTTTGAGAATTTTTGCATCAATGTTCATCTGAGACATTGGCCTATAGTTTTCTTTTTTTTGTAGTGTCTTTATCTGGCTTTTGGTATCAGAATAATGCTGGCTTCATAGAATGAATTTGGAAGACTTCCTTCCTCTATTTTTTGTAATAGTTGAGAATAACAGGCTTTAACTCTTCATTAAATGTTTGATAGAATTTACCTGTGAAACCATCTGGTATTGGACTTTTATTTGGAGTTTTTTGGTTACTGATTCAATTTTATTGCTTGTAATCAGTCTGTTCAAATTTTCTATTTCTTCCTGGTTCATATTTGGAAGGGTAGATGTTTCTAGGAATTTATCCATTTCTTCTAGGTGGTCCAATTTGTTGGCATATGATTTTTCATAATATTGTCATATAATTCTTTGTATTTTGGTATTGTCAGTTGTTATTTCTCCTCCTTCATTTCTCTTTTTGTTTATATGAGTCCTCTCTCTTTTTTTCCTTGATCAGTCTGGCTAAAGGTTTATCAATTTTGTTGATCTTTTCAAAGAACCAGGGTCAGGCTTCATTGATCTTTTCTTTTTTTTTAGTCTCCATTTTTTTATTTCTGCTCTAATCTTTATTACTTCCTTTATTTTACCGCCTTGGATTTTTTTGTTCTGTTTTCCAGCTCCTTTAGGTGTAAGGTTGAGATTTTTCTTATTTCTTGAGGTAGGCCTGTATTATTATAAACTTCCCTCCTAGAACGGCATTTCCTGCATCCCAAAGATTTTGGTTCATTTTGTGTCAATTTTCATTTGTATCCACATATTTTTTAATTTCCTCTTTGATTTCTTGGTTTACCCATTTATTGTTGCATGTTATTTAGCCTCCATGTATTTATTTTCTTTTCATATTTTTTCTTGTGATTGATTTCTACTTTCATTCCTTTGTAGTCAGAAAAGATGCATGATATGATTTCAATCTTTTTGAATTCATTGAGACTTGTTTTGTCATTTAATGTGATCTATTCTGAAGAATGTTCCATGTGCACTTAAAAAGAATGTATTGCACTGTTTGGGGGTAGAATGTTCTGTATATATTAGGTCCATCTGATCTAATGTTTCATTCAAAGATGCTGTTTCCATGGTGATTTTCTGTCTGGCTTATCTATCCATTATGTAAGTAGGGTGTTAAACTCCCTAACTATTATTGTATTACTGTAAATTTCTCCATTTATGTCTGTTAATAATTGCTTAATGTCTTTAGGTGTTCCATGTTGGGTGCATAGATATTTACAATTGTTATATCCTCTTGTTGGATTGTTCCCTTTATCATTATGTAGTGTCCTTCTTTGTCTCTTGTTACAGTCTTTGTTTTAAAGTCTGTTTTTTCTGATATAATTACTGCTATCCCAGCTTTCTTTCACTTCCATTTGCATGGTAAATGTTTTCCATCCTTTCACTTTCAGTCTACATGTGTGTTTAGGTCTGAAGTGAGTCTCTTGTAGACAGCATATAACAGTCTGGCTTTTTTATGCATTCAGCCACCCCCCTATGTCTTGGAGCATTTAGTTCATTTACATTAATGTAATTATTGATAGGTATGTACTATTTGTCATTTTGTCTCTTGTTTTACAGTTGTTTTTATAGTTCTTCTCTGTTACTTTCTTCTTTTACTCTTCCCTTGTGATTTGACAGCTTTCTTCCATGGTATACTTGGATTAATGTCTCTATTTTTTTGTGTGTGTATATATTATCAGTGGGGTGTTTTTTTGTGGTTACCATTAGTTTTATATTTAATGTCTTATGCATATAGCAGTCTATATTAAGTTGATGGTCACTTAAGATGGAACCCATTCTAAAAACACTGTAAGCACTATATTTTTATTCTCCCCCCCCCCATGTATATTATGTCAAACTTTACATCCTTTTATTTTGTGCATTCTTTGACAGATTTTTTTTTAGATATAATTGATTTTAGTACTTTAGTGCTTTCACCTCCCTCCATACTAGTTTTATAAGTGACTAATGTACTACATTTATTATGTTTGAAATTACCTGTGAAATTTTTTCTTTCATAATTTTCTCCTATTTATGGCCTTTTATTCCACTCAAAGAATTCCCTTTAAAATTTCTTGTAAGGCTAATTTAGTGATAATAAACTCCCTTAACTTTTGTTTGTCTGGGAAACTCTTGATCTCTCCTTCTATTCTAAATAGTACCCTTGCCAGGTAGAGTTTTCTTGATTGCAGATTTTTCCTTTTAGCACTTTGCATATATCATGCCACTCCATCTGTCCTGCAAAGTTTCTGCTGAAAAATCAACTTACAGTTTCATGAGATTTCCCTTGTATGTAACCATTTCCTTTTTCTCTCGCTGCTCTTAAAATTCTCTATATATCACTATTTTTTCCATGTAATTATTATGTATCTTTTTGTGGACCTCCTTGGGTTAATTGGGGGGGGGTTCTATACTTACTTAATCTGGATGTCTGTTTTCTTCCCAGTTTAGGGAAGTTTTCAGCTACACTGAAAATAATTTTTCTACTGTATTCTCTCTCTTACCCTTCTTTGATCCCTAGAATGTGAATGTTATTACATGATGTTGTTTCTGAATTCCCTTAACCTATTCTTGTTTTTTATTATTCTTTTTTTATTTCTCCTGTTTAAATTGGTTGCTTTCCATTACCCTGTCTTCCATACTAATTCACTCTTCTGCATCCAGTAGTCTGCTATTGATTCCCTTTAATGTATTTTTAATTTCAGCTAATGAATCCTTCATCTCTGACTAGTTCCTGTTTATATTTTCTATCTCCATTTTGAAGGTCTCACTGAGATCCTCCACTCTTTTCTCAAGTCCAGTGAGTATCTTTATGACCATTACTTTGAATTTTTATCAGGCATATTGCTTGTCTCTGTTTATCTCTTTTGCTGTGGGTTTGTCAAGTTTTTTGTTTTTTTTGTTTTTTTTTGTTTGTTTTTTTGTTTGTTGGGACAGATTGCTCTGTCTCTTTATTATGTCTGTCTGTTTCTATGAGTTAGGAAGGTCGTGTGTGTCTCCTGATCTTGAAAGTAGTGGCCTTGTGGAAGAGGTCTTAAGGTGCTTTGTAGCATAGTGTCCCATCTTCACCAGGACCAGGTGCTTCACTGGTGTCTTCTATGTGGGCTGTGTGCACCCTATTGTTGTGGCTAGGCTGCATTTGTTCAGTCCACTTTACCTGTTGTGGGCACTTTGGTCAGAGTTGGACCCCTGTGCTGTTAGGGGTCTGTCTGGGGCCACCACAGACTTGTAATAGGGTGGTGTTAGCAGTCAGATCAGATGCCTACCCTCGGTTTGTCTTCTGGGGCTACAGTGGCAGCCAATTGCAGAGTGTTCTCTCTGTACTGCAAGCTATAAGGTTTGACTGCTGGAACTGCAGACACACTGATGTGTGTGGTTATCTTCCCCTTTCCCCAGTGCAAGAGTCACTTTGGAGTGGTGCAGTTTACTACCAGGCTTGCTTGCAGAGTGTGTCTTGGCAAAGTTGCTTTGGAGGGACACCTGCCAAATGGGACAAGTTGGAAAGAGAGGATCTGGAATGGAGCATACAGGCAGGGGAAGAGGCATGTAGTGCTAGCAAGATAGGTGGAGAGTGAAAGGTTATTCTTAATAGGATTATTTTCTCCATGTTACTCTTTGGGGATCAAAACCTTAACACTAGTGAAGTAGTAGCAAAAGTTATTCTTATTTCACTGAGTCAGATAAAGACACAGAATGTATCAGGGAGAGTCTATCCTATTGTCAAATGAGGCTTCACAATTTTTGTTGGTAAATTTGGTAAAAAATTTCATTGGCAAATCTCTTTATAATGTATAAAATAGGTTTATTTTTAGACATTAGCTCATGTGATTATTGAAATAAGAAAATCCCAAGATCTGCAAAGCTGAAGACCCAGGAAAGCCAAAGGTTTAGTTCCAGTTCAAGTCTAAAGGTTTGAGAACCAGAGAACAAATAGTGTAGTTCCTATCTAAAGCCTAAGAGGCACAAGACCCCAAAATAGCCAATTTTTCAGTTTGAGTTTGAAGGCAAGGAAAAAGTTGATATCTCAGCTTGAAGGCAGTCAGGAAAGAATGCTCTCTTAGAGGAAGGCCAAACTTTTTGTTCTGTTCAGGCCTTCAACTGACTGATAGGATGATACCTATCCACATAAGGGAGAGCAATCGGATTTATTCAGTCTTACAGTTTAAATGTTAATCACTGAAACACTTAGAATAATGTTTGACTAAACATATAAGTACTCTTTGGTCCAGTCAAGTTGACATATAAATTAACCATCAGAACCATGGTACCTAATTTAATTCTTTTCTGTGTACTTTAGGTATGTACTTGTCTCTGTCTTCTGCAGAGTCAGAACAAATGTTCTGATAAACAAATGTTATAATAAAATATGCATGTAGGTTTTAAATATGGCATAGAAAACATTCTTTTATCATATTAGTTAGATGATAAAGCCCAAAAAGTACTTTGAAATTAATTCTGGCAAAAAATACTTTATCATGCAATGTTATCATATTTTTTGGCTAGTTTGATAACACAAATAGATTTCAAGGCACAGACTGTTTTGAGAGTTGATATGTCTTAAGTATGATAGAGACATGATACTGGAACAGGATAATCACCTATGATTGATATGCTGTATCCCAGTATCATTTAACTCAAGGAACACAGAAACAAAGAGTTGAGCATCTAACTACCAGACACCGAAATTAAAAACAAGCTACTTCATCCTACACCTATGGATTTTACCTGATTAGATCTTGCATTATATCTTTGCATTTTATTACTACACATTAAAAATCTTTCAATTAGTAGAGATGGTGTTTGTTGATTTGTTCCTTTTAATTATTCTGAATGTAGAATCACTGGAGGGAAGATTAGGCCCAAAATAAATTTAAAATCAAGGATTACATATGTTTTTTAAATATCAAGGCACAGATAAGTAGGACTTATCAGAGATATAGGAAAAACAATTTTCCTTTCCCCTATTACCTGTCCAAACTCTTTGTTAGATTAATTCTGCTTTTGTCCCTTGATTAAATCGCAAGTTGGCTCCATAGGTTTTCTTATCTCTCACTTAGTAAAAAGAACATCATCCAGTCTCAGTTCAATAATGGCATTCCAAACTGGGAAAATAATCAAGACGTTGAATTTCCAGATTATTAACTCACATCACACATCACACATCACACATCACACACACACACAAATAAATGTTAAATGAATGTGTTCTAATTGTTAAAACAAATGTGGTGAGACAGCTTTGTGAATACCACACATTCGTGATCCTATTTCAGTCTAAAATTGTTGCTAAATTGAGGCAGTTGGTCAAGGATTACATTTCCCAGATTTCCTTGCCTCAAGGTAGTGCCATATGAATGAATTCTGACCAATGAAAGGTGTGCAAAACTTATGTCTCTACTTCCAGTACTAGCTCATAAAACCTACCAAGTATTCTCCCCTATCTTTTTCTCCATCTGCTGACTGAATGTCAACCCTCAGTGCAAACTTGGCAGTCACGTGTTCAATCGATTTGATGGGTATTTGGATGTTCGTTGTAATATTTTAAAAACTTATAAATTTTGTTTTATTTAATTTCACTTCTACAGCCAGGCCTAACTTGGGAAGGTTATCTTCAGTGGGAAAGCAGTCATGCCCAACTCCTTTTCTATTCCCCTAATTTATTCTTGTATCCCTTCTCTCCCATATTGCTAACCATGGTTTCTGAAATGTCCAAGGTTCATGTAGAGGGGAAGAAGATGAACGAGAGAGATATAAGAACAAAATATTTTTTTCTTGACTAGTGTTATTCTAAGCCATTACCACTCTCCAGATGGTAGGAGAGTAAGAACTCCTTTTTTTTTTTTTTTTTAAGTGTTGTGTGTGGTCTTTGGTGAGCCCATCAATATCTGGACACCTCCTGTGTACAGTTTGCTCATCTACCCTCCAATAGCTGTTTGGGGGTGTTTCTAAGACAAATATATGGCAGTGCTCTAATAATCTATGTATGGTCTGGTGAAACCAGGCCCTTGGATCTACAGTCAGCAGGAGTATACCCAGTTCCTAACTGAGTCCTCCTTTACTGATGCTATGGGTTACTTTAGGCAGCCTCTGTACTTTTCAACTGGGAGCCCTACACCTTTCCTCCAAATTGCTGTGGTCATATATAAATCTGTCACTGCTCACTTGAAGTGGCTATCACTAGGCCTCAGTTGAAATGTGAGCACCCTCCACTTTGTTCAAGTAGGGACTCATAGCACAAGTGGGGAATGAATTCCACTCAAGTTTTTGTACAATACAACTTACCTTTGCTTTTTCATTCCTTTTCCTTTTAATATCTTGGCATTTGTGAGGAGAAAAATAAAATGATATATATTCAACTTTGGTTGTATGTATGGTGAAATACTGCCTGCTGAGAGTGGGAACCAAAGCTATGAATTTAAGGAAAAAATGGTGAAGTAATTCAGTAACTAATGCTGGAAAAAGTGGATATCCCTACATTTAAAAAAAAACTCGGGGCGCCTGGGTGGTGCAGTCGGTTAAGCGTCCGACTTCAGCCAGGTCACGATCTCGCGGTCCGTGAGTTCGAGCCCCGCGTCGGGCTCTGGGCTGATGGCTCAGAGCCTGGAGCCTGTTTCCGGTTCTGTGTCTCCCTCTCTCTCTGCCCCTCCCCCGTTCATGCTCTGTCTCTCTCTGTCCCAAAAATAAATAAACGTTGAAAAAAAAAATTAAAAAAAAAAAAAACTCTTCAAAAGTAAAAATAATTTCTGGATGGATAAAATATGAAAATTAAATTATACAAATTTGGAAGGAAACATACAAAATGTCTACATGACACTAGAGTAGGGAGGGATTTCTTAAATGATTCAAAAGGATAAAACATAAATACATTTAAACATCACTATCAAAACTTCTCTCTGTAGCAACCCACAGCACTGGGAGAAGGCATTTACAATGTCTATAACCAGTAAAGGGTGAAATGGACACATATATGAATATATATCTTACAAATATATAAGAAATATAGAATAAAACACTATTTAAAAACAAGAAAGCAGTACTAAATCTTTTAAATTCCCACACCCCTTATTGTAAAAAAATATATTTATTTAAATTCAGGTACAGTGTAGTATTGGTTTCAGGACTAGAAACCATTGATTCATCACTTACATATAACATCCAGCACATTTAGCGCATCCCACCACCCATCTTCCCTCTAACAACCCTCAATTTGTTCTCTGTATTTAACAGTCTCTTAGGGTTTTCTTCCCTCTCTGTTTTTAATCTTATTTTTCTTTCCCTTCCTATGTGTTCATCTATTGTGTTTCTTAAATTCCATGTATAAGCGAAATCATATGATATTTGTCTTTCTCTGACTTATTTCACTTAGCTTAATACACTCTAGTTCCACCCATGTTGTTGCAAATGGCAAGATTTCATTCTTTTTTATTGCCAAGTAATACAAGTATTCCATTGTGTGTGTGTATGTATATGTATGTGTGTGTATGTGTATGAGATATATGTTTAAATCATTTTTGAATGATTTTTTAATCATTTAAGAAATCCCTCCCTACTCTAGCGTCATGTAGACATATGTATGTATGTATGTATGTGTATACACATACACACACACACAAACACACACATACCACAACCTATTTATCCATTCATCAGTCGGTAAGACATTTGGGCTCTTTCCATAATTTGGCTATTGTTGATAGTGCTGCTATAAACATTGGGGTGCATGTGCCCCTTTGAATCAGCATTTTTGTATTCTTTGGATAAATACCTAATAGTGAAATTTCTGGGTCACAGGAAGGTTCTGTTCTAATTTTTGGAGGACCCTCCATACTCTCTTCCAGAGTGGCTGCATCAGTGTGTATTCCCACCAACAGTGCAAAAGGGTTCCCTTTCTCTGCATCCTCGCTAACATCTGTTGTTGCCTGAGTTGTTCATTTTAGCCATTCTGACAGGTGTGAGGTGGTATCTCATTGTGGTTTTGATCTGTATTTCTTTGATTGTTAGTGATGTTGAGAATCTTTTCATGTGTCTATTAGCCATCTGGATGCCTTCTTTGGAAAATTGTCTATTCATGACTTCTGCCTATTTCTTCAGTAGATTATTTGGTTTTGGGTGTTGAGATTGATAAGTTCTTTATAGATTTTGGATATTAAGCTTTATCTGACATGTCATTTGAAAATATCTTCTCCCATTCCATCAGTTGCCTTTTAGTTTTGCTGATTGTATCCTTTACTGTCCAGAGGCTTTTTGTGTTGTTGAGGTCTGAATAGTTAATCTTTTCTCTTGTTTCCCTTGCCTCCAGAGACATGTCTAATAAGAAGTTGCTAAGGCCAAGGTCAAAGAGGTTTCTGCCTGATTTCTCCTGTAGGATTTTGATGGTTTCCTGTCTCACATTTAGGTCTTCCATCCATTTTGAATTTATTTTTGTGTATGGTATAAGAAAGTGGTCCAAGTTAATTTTTCTGCATGTCACTTTCCAGTTTTCCCAGCACCACTTGCTGAAGAGACTGTCTTTATTCCATTGGATACTCTTTCCTGCTTTGTTGAAGACTAGTCAACCACACACTTGTGGGTCCATTTCTGGGTCCTCTATTCTGTTCCATTGATCTATATGTCTGTTTTTATGCCAGTTCCATGCTGTTTTGATTACAGCTTTGTAACACAGCTTAAAGTGTGGAATTGTAATGCTTCCAGCTTTGGTTTTCTTTTTCAACATTACTTTGGCTATTTAGGGTCTTTACTGGTTCTATACACATTTTAGAATGATTTGTTCTAGCTCTGTGAAAAATGCTGGTGTTACTTTGATAGGGATTGCATTGAATGTGTAGATTGCTTTGGGTAGTATAGATATTTTAACAATATTTGTTTTTCTAATCCATGAGCATGGAATATTTTTTCATTGTGTCTTCTTCAATTTCTTTCATAAGCTTTCTATAGTTGTCAGTGTACAGATTTTTTACCTCTGGTTAGGTTTAGGAATATGATTTTTGGTGCGGTTGTAAATGGGATCAATTCCTTGATTTCTCTTTCTGCTGCTTCATCATTGGTGTGTAGAAATGCAACCAATATATGTACATTGATTTTATATCCTTCTACTTGGTGGAATTCATGTATCAGCTCTAGAAGTTCTTTGGTGGAGTCTTTTGGTCTCTTTATACAGAGTATCATTACATCTCCAAAGAGTGAAAGTTTGACTTCTTTCTTGCCAATTTGTATGCCTTTTATTTCTTTCTGTTGTCTGATTTCTGAGACTAGGACTTCCAGTATTATGTTTAACAACAGTGGTGAGAGTAGAATTCCCTGTCATGTTCCTGACCTTAGGGGGAAAGCTCTCAGATTTTCCTCATTGAGGATGATATTAGCTGGTGGTCTTTCATATATGGCCTTTATGATGTTGTGGTATGTTCCTTCTATCCTACTTTCTTGAGCAGTTACCAAGAAAGGATGCTGTATTTTGTTAAATGCTTTTTCTGCTTCTATTGAGAGGATCAGATGGTTTTTTATCCTTTCTTTTATTAATGTGGTATATCATGTTAATTGATTTGTGAATAATGAACAAGCCCTGTAGCCCAGGAATAAATTCCACTTGATCATGGTGAATAGCTCTTTTAATGTACTGTTGAATCCAATTTGCTAGTATCTTGTTGAGAATCTTTGCATTCAGTTTCATCAGGGATATTGGCCTGTAATCCTCCTTTTTAGTGGGGTCTTTGGTTTTGGAATCAAGTTGATGCTGGCTTCATAAATGAGTTTGGAAACTTTACTTTCATTTATATTTTTTGGAATTTTTCTTAAACTTTATTTATTTTTTGAGAGAGACAGAGTGAGCAGGGGAGGGGTGGAGAGAGAAAATCCCAGACAGTGTAGAGCCTGCTTCAGGGCTTGAACTCCCAAACCATGACATAATGATCTGAGCTGAAACCAAGAGTCATACCTTTAACCAACTGACCCACCCAGTCTCCCCTGGAACAATTTGAGAAGAATAGGGATTAACTCTTCTTTAAATGTCTGGTAGAATTCCCCTGGGAAACCATCTGGCCCCGGACTCTTGTTGGGAGATTTTTGATAACTGATTTGATTTCTTTGCTGGTCATGGGTCTGTTCAAATTTTCTATTTCTTCCCTTTTCAGTTTCAGTAGTGTGCTAGTTTCTAGGAATTTGTCCATTTCTTTTAGATTGCCCAGTTTGTTGGCATATAATTTTTCATAGTATTCTCTTATAATTGTGTGTATTTTTATGATGTTGTTGTGATCTCTCCTCTTTCATTTGTGTTTTTATCTATTTCGGTCTTCTCTCTTTTCTTTTTGATTAGTCTGACTAGGGGTTTATCAATTTTGTTCTTTCAAAGAACAAGATGTTTTCTACTGGTTTTTTGTTTGTTTCTATATCATTTATTTCTGTTCCAATCTTTATTATTTCTCTTTTTCTGCTGGCTTTGGGCTTCATTTGCTGCTGTTTTTCTAGCTCCGTTAGATGGAAGGTTAGGTTGTGTATTTGGTAACTTTCTTGCTTTTTGTGATAGGCCTGAATTGCAATGTACTTTTCTCTTAGGACTGCATTTGCTGCATCCCAAAGGGTTTGAATTGTTGTGTTTCCCTTTTTATTTGCTTCCATGTATGTTTTTAAAATTTCTTCTTCAATTTTCTGGTTAACCCATTTGTTCTGTAGTAGGATGTTCTTTAACCCCCATGTGTTTGAGGGCTTTCCAAATTTTTTCTTGTGGTTGATTTCAAGTTTCATAGCGTTGTGGTCTGAAAATATGCATGATATGATTGCAATCTTTTTGTACCCGTTGAGGGCTGATTTGTGACCCAGTATGTGATCTATTCTGGAGAATGTTCCATGTGCACTTGAGAAGAATGTGTATTCTATGTGTATACCTGTGTATACCTATAGACATACCTATGTCTATACATAAGTGTATCCTATGTGCACCCTGCTGTTGCATTTTCGCTGCTGTTTCCCACTGGTCAGTCCTCTGCAGAGCTCCTCCTTGCTCACAGTGGGGGAGTGTTTGGACTTTTAACTAGGTGTGCTTTGATTTGTTTGTTGAAATAGGCCTGGAAAAAAAAGTCGGTGGGGGGGTGCATGATCCAAAGAAAATAGAAAAGGAAAGGAAACAAAACAAACAAACAAAAAAAGAAAATAAAAAAACTGTAAGGCTGATTCCAAAGAAAAAAAGACCATGAACTACCATGAACTATCATTTGGAAACACTCAATTTTCAGTGCACTTCCTGCATGGGGGTGCTCCTTGTGCTAGTCTTATGGAGAAGAGGCATTAAGTCAGTCATCTTGCCCAGTAAATGAGCAGTTGGCAGGTATGGAGTGGGGGAGGCAGGTTTTGGTGTAAGAGGGTCCCACCTCTGGTGAAATCCCACTGTGTTGGTGTTGGGGGGTGGATGGCACCACCCCAATCTCTCATCTCCACACTGGGGATCTCTCACCCCCTGCCCTTCAGTGAGGGCAGTCAGCTCACTCTGTGCCACAACTCTCCTGCATTTTTTCTTTTGTGTGTGACTGGAATTCAAGACCTGAAGTCATAAAGGACCCGGCACTGTGCAGATCTGCTCCCTTCCTCCAGAATAGAGGCTCTCCATACTGTGTCTGAAATCCTTCGTTTCTAATAACAGGCCCACACCTACACAGTGTGTGGAATCTATGGTGCACAGTATGCACATCTATGCACAGTGTGCAGAATTTATGCTAAAAGCAGCAAAGGTTATATTCCCTCTGGGTGTGCCTCTGTCCCCTGCTGATGAAAAACCATTGGCTGATGCCTACAAGGTCTTCTGTCCTTGAGGAGCAATGTACCCTTTTCCAAAAGTACTCCAGTAAGGGGACTATTCTCTCCCAGTGCACCCTGGAGATCACTACATCATGCTATGTACTCCAGGACCAGCTCCCTTCCCCCCAGGAGCATGCACTATAGCTCCACTCCTGGGAAAGTTGCACACTTCCAAAACCTGAGTCTGAGCTCCAGACACTGTTTGCAAAACAGAAAGAAAAAGACAAAAATGTGCAACAGTTAGTACTTCTTGCTCCCCATTCTGTGGCCCAGAGAGATTTTCCTCTTGTGCTAACTCTATATTGTATTTTCTCAGCCGTTCTCACCTTCTCTCCCTTTTCTCTCCCCACTGAAAGGGATCCCTCCTCTCAGTGGCACTGACATTTTTGTCTTCTCCAATTGACTTCCACACACATGCTACATTGCCTCCCTCCAAATGTGGAAATCCTTCTGCCACTCCACAGATGAATTTTCTGGATGTTCCAAGTGATTTGATCTCAATACAGCTATGTTTGAGGGAGAAGGAAAGCCCAGGGTCCCCCTATTTCTTCACCATCTTAACTCCTCCCTAAATCTAAGTAGAATGTAGAGAAAATGGAGTTCTCATACATTGTTGGTGAGAATATTAATTGAGACTATCTTTTTGGGAAACAAAGTTGGAGATGTGCATATTCTGTGACTCACCAATTCCCCATTTCAGTATATATAGTTAGGCTCTTTGCAGTCTTGTTTATTGCAGCTAAAATAGGTCTCATCTTAATGATCCACTGAGGGAGGTGGATTAATACATTATTATAAACTCACATGATGGAGTCCAATACAACAAAGTGAATGAATTGACTATAAATTAATCAAGGAGGTTCATTTCCAAAAACTGAAAAAAATGTTTATGAAGAAATCCAGATACTTCCTTACTTTCAATCAATGTGTGGCATTTGTCCTTGAGCTTCTCTGCCATAGAATCCATAGTCTCCCCTATTATAGGATTTAGATATGTTTCAAAGAGCCTGTTTTCTGGATTTGACTAAACATGGACATTTCCTGTGAATACAGAGATCCTGAAAATATTTGAGTCTCTGAAACTCTCTGTCTTTAAAATAATGACTTTAATTTATTCACCAAAAGTACTGTCCAGTGAGCTTTCTGGGCACATCACAGCTTTTCATCTTACTAACTTGACTTTGCCAAATTAACTATACTCCTTTCTTTAGGGATGGTATCATTTCTCCAGCATTAATTTGAAAGATATCCTCTGCTTCTCTACCTTTTTGTCCTACTGAACATCTTTGTTTTTATCAGCAAGCCTCTTGTGATTTCTTTATTTCTTAATGAATGTAAGTAGTAACTATCTCCAGAACTCTTTCTTATAATTATCTTAAGCCTCTTCTTTGGGAATTATTTTGAATCCTGTGCCCTGAAGGCTGAAAACAGAATAAACAAGAAACATCAGTTCTGTTGACTGAGTAATTTTAGCTGCTTCTAATAGTTCCCACATTGGATTATCCCTATCCTTAAGAGAAACAAGATTCGGTCATCTTTCACAAACATAAATCACACATGTTGAATCTCAGCTGGTAAACTAATCTGCATTCAGATGAGAAGAAATGGGAGTTATTTTATATCTTACAATTATTCAGAGGACATGCTTGGAAAAAATGCATAATAAGCTATTTCTGTAGATCTTAAACATGCCTTTATAGTCACTGGAAAAACTTGTTCAGATTTTACATTTTTGAATCTATTCACCAAAGAGTGGAAGTTTCTTGATTTCTAAAAACCTGTTTTGCAATTTGAGAAATTTTCTTCTAGATTGCTCTGATTTGTGCTAAAAAGTTCCCTGAGCCTTTAAGACCAGTTAAACAAGGTGAGAGGAGGCATTACAAAACCATCTGATGGATTTAATGAAGGTAGACAATCACTCAGACTTTAAAAGACAAAAAAGACTTAAAAAGGCTCTTCTCTTTAGAGTATGCTTTCCTCTTGATTTTTGAATGACTTATTTCCCCCACATAATATATCTCAATATTCAAAAAAGTTGAAAATGCCCACCAGAGATCCAAATACTTGCTCTGCATAACTGTCAAACACCCAGAATTTGGGTAACATCTGGATTACTATATCCCAAAATCAACATCTGTCCATGTGTATACATTTTTTGAATTTTTTTTGTTTCTCTATTGTTTGTTATTTTCAGTGAATCCCTTTGATTGATGACTGACAGTGGCCATATTCAGATATTATTTTTGAGAACATATGACACCACAATGATTGTACCAGTTCCATAAGGAATCTGGACAAATAAACATAATGGAATGGGGCATAAGACAATCATTCTTTTTCTTAGCCATCACAACTGTAGGCTGTGCAATATTGATCATAAAAGCAGATATTCTAAGCTGAATCTTTCAGGACACAGAGCCTCCCATAACCTTAAGGTTTTTTAAAAAGCTTTGAGAAAGACAACAATTATTTTTAATCTATCATGATTATTTAATATTAGCAAATACAATAATTAACAAAGAAAAAGTTACTTTTCACTAATAATTGCAGTGTAGTTGCTGAGAACATGGTAAAGCATGAGAATATATTATTTACTTACACATATTCTGTCTTGTTTTCTAATTTATTGTGTTTTGAGAATGTTTAGAAACATGCCAATATGAAGAATGATATCATATATTGAGCAAGCACAATTGTTCAGGGCTTGCTAATAGAAGTGCCTTCTCGCAACCGACAAATGCATTATTTTTTCATTTCAACCCTCATAGTTAACAGAGTCATCTATCCATTTTGCTCCTTAGTTTAGAAGTCTTCAGTGAGTCCCCACAAACTTCAGTATTAAATCTATCTTCTAGACTGCTATGCAAAGCACTTTGTATCAGTCAGCTTAACTGGTGTTATACAAAGAAGCAAATGCTCCTCAAATCTCACTTACATAACAAAGATTTATTTCTTGCTCATGGTACATGCCATTGCATGTTGACTGCAGTTCTGCTCCAAATTATTTTTATTCTGGAAACCATCTGAAGAAGCAAACTCTATCTGGGCAGGCAATGAAGACAAAATATATGTAGTAAAATGTACACTGATTTTTTTAAACTTTGTTAGAAGTATGATCATAACTTTTGTTCTTACTTTATTGGCCAAAGGAAGTGACATAGACAGTGGAGTATAACTATGGAGTTTATACTCCATAAAATCAATGGATATTGATATCCATAGGGATATCCTCCTGTAGGGAAGAATGCTGAAAGGAGAAGCAAAAATCTAATCCATCACACTCTTTATGAGCTTATTTTAATGTCTGTTAACTAAAAGTACTATCATCTTTCACAACTTACCTCCTTGTTGTGTTTGCACATAGATCTGAAATTTTAAATCTGCCAGAACACCTTGTTTTGATTTTCTTCCTGGCAACGTCCTACATATTTTTTAGGAGCTATAAGATCTAAAAAGGCCCGTTAGCTTCAAGAATCTATGTGGCATATTTAGAATTACTTTTACTGGGAAATTTCTGTTGTGTGCATAACCCTTTTTCATTATAACCTTCACTATGGCCACAGCTGTGAATGTCTGTGAATGTCTGGTGCTTCCAAAGTTGAAGGCTCCTAATTTGGAAACACTACCATATTTGTTTTATTATAAGGTGTGGCAGGCCAATTAAATAGAAGATTGATAGATACCTGCCTTTGTTTACATTTGAAGGCAAATATATTTATTTGTTCCCTAGTATGGGGAACAAATCCACCACTCACCTCTTCAAGCAGAAGATTTTCTTGCAGGTCATGTGGACTTAGTATCAAATGATCACTACATAACTACTATAGTATATTTTCTTTTTTTTTTTTTTAGCAGATTTTCAAATGCCTTTAATTTTTTTTTTTTTTTTTTTTTTTTTTTTTTTTTTTTTTTATATGAAGTTTATTGACAAATTGGTTTCCATATAACACCCAGTGCTCATCCCAAAAGGTGCCCTCCTCAATACCCATCACCCACCCGCCCCCCCCCCCCCCCCATCAACCCTCAGTTTGTTCTCAGTTTTTAACAGTCTCTATGCTTTGGCTCTCTCCCACTCTAACGTCCTTTTTTTTTTTTTTTTTTTTTTTTCTTCCCCCTCCCCATGGGTTCCTGTTAAGTTTCTCAGGATCCACATAAGAGTGAAACCATATGGTATCTGTCTTTCTCTGTATGGCTTATTTCACTTAGCATTACACTCTCCAGTTCCATCCACGTTGCTACAAAAGGCCATATTTCATTTTTTCTCATTGCCACGTAGTATTCCATTGTGTATATAAACCACAATTTCTTTATCCATTCATCAGTTGATGGACATTTAGGCTCTTTCCATAATTTGGCTATTGTTGAGAGTGCTGCTATGAACATTGGGGTACAAGTGCCCCTATGCATCAGTACTCCTGTATCCCTTGGGTAAATTCCTAGCAGTGCTATTGCTGGGTCATAGGGTAGGTCTATTTTTAATTTTCTGAGGAACCTCCACACTGCTTTCCAGAGCGGCTGCACCAATTTGCATTCCCACCAACAGTGCAAGAGGGTTCCCGTTTCTCCACATCCTCTCCAGCATCTATAGTCTCCTGATTGGTTCATTTTGGCCACTCTGACTGGCGTGAGGTGATACCTGAGTGTGGTTTTGATTTGTATTTCCCTGATAAGGAGCGACGCTGAACATCTTTTCATGTGCCTGTTGGCCATCTGGATGGTCTCTTTAGAGAAGGTCTATTCTGTTTTCTGCCCATTTTCTTCACTGGGTTATTTGTTTTTCGTGTGTGGAGTTTGGTGCGCTCTTTATAGTTTTAGATACTAGCCCTTTCGTCCGATATGTCATTTGCCAATATCTTTTCCATTCCGTTGGTTGCCTTTAGTTTTGTTGGTTGTTTTCCTTTGCTGTGCAGAAAGCTTTTTATCTTCATAAGGTCCCAGAATTCACTTTTGCTTTTAATTCCCTTGCCTTTCGGGGATTGGTGTCGAGTAAGAGATGCTACGGCTGAGGTCAGAGAGGTCTTTCTTTCTCTGCTTTTCCTCTAAGGTTCTGATGGTTCTCCTGTCTCACATTTAGGTCCTTTATCCATTTTGAGTTTATTTTTGTAAATGGTGGAGAAAGTGGTCTAGTTTTCAACCTTCTGCATGTTGCTGTCAGTTCTCCCAGCACATTTTGTAAAGAGGCTGTCTTTTTCCATGGAGTTCTTTCTGCTTTGTCAAGATGAGTGGCCATACAGTTTGTGGTCTAGTTCTGGGGTTTCTATTCTATTCCATTGGTCTGTGTGTCTGTTTTTGTGCCAATACCATGCTGTCTTGATGATGACAGCTTTTGTAGTAGAGGCTGAAGTCTGGAATGTGATGCCTCCTGCTTTGGTCTTCTTCTTCAAAATTCCTTGGCTATTCGGGGCCTTTTGTGGTTCCATATGCATTTTAGGATTGCTTGTTCTAGTTCGAGAGAATGCTGGTGCAATTTTTGATGGGATTGCATTGAATGTGTAGATAGTTGGGTAGTATTGAAATTTTGACAATATTTATTTTTCCAATCCAGAGCAGTGGAATGTCTTTCCATTTCTTTAATCTTCTTCATTGCCCCCTTCATAAGCTTCTATAGTTCTTCAGCATACAGATCCTTTACATCTTTGGTTAGATTTATTCCTAGGTCTTATGCTTCTGGTGCAATGTAAATGGGATCAGTTTCTTATTTGTCTTTCTGTGCTTCATTGTTAGTGTATAAGAATGCAAACTGATTTCTGTACATTGATTTTGTATCCTGCAACTTTGCTGAATTCATGTATCAGTTCTAGCAGACTTTTGGTGGATGTCTATCGGATTTCCATGTATAATATCATGTCATCTGCAAAAAGCGAAAGCTTGACTTCATCTTTGCCAATTTGATGCCTTTGATTCCTTTTGTGTCTGATTGCTGATGCTAGAACTTCCAGCACTATGTTAACAACAACGGTGAGAGTGGGCATCCCTGTCGTGTTCCTGATCTCAGGGAAAAAGCTCTCAGTTTTTCCCCGTTGAGGATGATGGTTAGCTGTGGGCTTTTCATAAATGGCTTTTATGATCTTTAAGTATGTTCCTTCTATCCCGACTTTCTCAAGGGTTTTTATTAAGAAAGGGTGCTGGATTTTGTCAAAGGCCTTTTCTGCATCGATTGACAGGATCATATGGTTCTTCTCTTTTTTTTTGTTAATGTGATGTATCACGTTGATTGATTTGCGAATGTTGAACCAGCCCTGCATCCCAGGAATGAATCCCACTTGATCATGGTGAATAATTCTTTTTATATGCTGTTGAATTCGATTTGCTAGTATCTTATTGAGGAATTTTGCATCCATATCATCAGGGATATTGGCCTGTAGTTCTCTTTTTTTACTGGGTCTCTGTTCTGGTTTAGGAATCAAAGTAATACTGGCTTCATAGAATGAGTCTGGAAGTTTTCCTTCCCTTTTCTATTTCTTGGAATAGCTTGAGAAGGATAGGTATTATCTCTGCTTTAACGTCTGGTAGAACTCACCCTGGGAAGCCATCTGGTCCTGGACTCTTATTTGTTGGGAGATTTTTGATAACCGATTCAATTTCTTCGCTGGTTATGGGTCTGTTCAAGCTTTCTATTTCCTCCTGATTGAGTTTTGGAAGAGTGTGGGTGTTTAGGAATTGTCCATTTCTTCCAGGTTGTCCAATTTGTTGGCATATAATTTTTCATAGTATTCCCTGATAATTGTTTGTATCTCTGAGGGATTGGTTGTAATAATTCCATTTTCATTCATGATTTTATCTATTTGGGTCATCTCCCTTTTCTTTTTGAGAAGCCTGGCTAGAGGTTTGTCAATTTTGTTTATTTTTTCAAAAAACCAACTCTTGGTTTCGTTGATCTGCTCTACAGTTTTTTTAGATTCTATATTGTTTATTTCTGCTCTGATCTTTATTATTTCTCTTCTTCTGCTGGGTTTAGGCTGCCTTTGCTGTTCTGCTTCTATTTCCTTTAGGTGTGCTGTTAGATTTTGTATTTGGGATTTTTCTTGTTTCTTGAGATAGGCCTGGATTGCAATGTATTTTCCTCTCAGGACTGCCTTCGCTGCGTCCCAAAGCGTTTGGATTGTTGTATTTTCATTTTCGTTTGTTCCATATATTTTTTGATTTCTTCTCTAATTGCCTGGTTGACCCACTCATTCGTTAGTAGGGTGTTCTTTAACCTCCATGCTTTTGGAGGTTTTCCAGACTTTTTCCTGTGGTTGATTTCAAGCTTCATAGCATTGTGGTCTGAAAGTATGCATGGTATAATTTCAATTCTTGTAAACTTATGAAGGGCTGTTTTGTGACCCAGTATATGATCTATCTTGGAGAATGTTCCATGTGCACTCGAGAAGAAGTATATTCTGTTGCTTTGGGATGCAGAGTTCTAAATATATCTGTCAGTCCATCTGATCCAGTGTCTCATTCAGGGCCCTTGTTTCTTTATTGAGCTGTGTGTCTAGATGATCTATCCATTTCTGTAAGTGGGGTGTTAAAGTCCCCTGCAATTACCACATTCTTATCAATAAGGTTGCTTCTGTTTATGAGTAATTGTTTATATATTTGGGGGCTCCGGTATTCGGCGCATAGACATTTATAATTGTTAGCTCTTCCTGATGGATAGACCCTGTAACTATTATATAATGTCCTTCTTCATCTCTTGTTACAGCCTTTAATTTAAAGTCTAGTTTGTCTGATATAAGTATGGCTACTCCAGCTTTCTTCTGGCTTCCAGTAGCATGATAAATAGTTCTCCATCCCCTCACTCTGAATCTAAAGGTGTCCTCAGGTCTAAAATGAGTCTCTTGTAGACAGCAAATAGATGGGTCTTGTTTTTTTATCCATTCTGATACCCTATGTCTTTTGTTGGCGCATTTAATCCGTTTACATTCAGTGTTATTATAGAAAGATACGGGTTTAGAGTCATTGTGATGTCTGTATGTTTTATGCTTGTAGTGATGTCTCTGGTACTTTGTCTCACAGGGTCCCCCTTAGGATCTCTTGTAGGGCTGGTTTAGTGGTGACAAATTCCTTCAGTTTTTGTTTGTTTGGGAAGACCTTTATCTCTCCTTCTATTCTAATGACAGACTTGCTGGATAAAGGATTCTGGGCTGCATATTTTGCTATCTAGCACCCTGAAAATCTCGTGCCAATTCTTTCTGGCCTGCCAAGTTTCAAAAGAGAGATCAGTCACGAGTCTTATAGGTCTCCCTTTATATGTGAGGGCACGTTTACCCCTTGCTGCTTTCAGAATTTTCTCTTTATCCTTGTATTTTGCCAGTTTCACTATGATATGTCGTGCAGAAGATCGATTCAAGTTACGTCTGAAGGGAGTTCTCTGTGCCTCTTGGATTTCAATGCCTTTTTCCTTCCCCAGTTCAGGGAAGTTCTCAGCTATTATTTCTTCAAGTACCCCTTCAGCACCTTTCCCTCTCTCTTCCTCCTCTGGGATACCAATTATGCGTATATTATTTCTTTTTAGTGTATCACTTAGTTCTCTAATTTTCCCCTCATACTCCTGGATTTTTTTATCTCTCTTTTTCTCAGCTTCCTCTTTTTCCATAACTTTATCTTCTAGTTCACCTATTCTCTCCTCTGCCTCTTCCATCCGAGCCGTGGTGGTTTGCATTTTGTTTTCCATTTCCTTTAAAGCGTTTTTCAGCTCCTCGTGACTGTTCCTTAGTCCCCTGATGTCTGTAGCAAGAGATTCTCTGCTGTCCTGTATGCTGTTTTTCCAGCCCAGCGATTAATTTTATGACTATTATTCTAAATTCACTTTCTGTTATATTATTTAAATCCTTTTTGATCAGCTCATTAGCTGTTGTTATTTCCTGGAGAGTCTTCTGAGGGGAATTCTTCCGCTTGGGTCATTTGGATAGTCCCTGTGTGGTGAGGGCCTGCAGGGCACTTCCCCTGTGCTGTGGTGTATAACTGGAGTTGGTGGGCGGGGCCGCAGTCCGACCTGATGTCTGCCCCCAGCCCACCGCTGGGGCCACAGTCAGACTGGTGTGTGCCTTCTCTTCCCCTCTCCTAGGGGCGGGATTCACTGTGGGGTGGCGTGGCCCGTCTGGGCTACTTGCACACTGCCAGGCTTGTGATGCTGGGGATCTGGCGTATTAGCTGGGGGGGGAAGGCAAGGTGCACGGCGGGAGGGGGGGCAGGCTTAGCTCGCTTCTCCTTAGGTGATCCACTTCAGGAGGGGCCCTGTGGCAGCCGGAGGGAGTCAAATCGCTGCCGGAGGTTTGGCTCCGCAGAAGCACAGAGTTGGGTGTTCGCGCGGAGCGAGCAATTTCCCTGCCCGGAGCCGGTTCCCTTTGGGATTTTGGCTGGGGGATGGCGGGGGAGAGGGCGCTGGCTAGCGCCTTTGTTCCCGGCCAAACTGAGCTCTGTCGTCCGGGGGCTCCGCAGCTCACCCTCCCTTTGTCCTCCAGCCTTCCCGCTTTCCGAGCAGAGCTGTTAACTTATGACCTCCCAGACGCTAAGTCGCGCTTGCTGTCTGAACACAGTCCGTCAGGCCCCTCCGCTTTTGCAAGCCGGACTCGGGGGCTCTGCTTGGCCGGCGAGCCGCCCCTCCGCCCCGGCTCCCTCCCGCCAGTCCGTGGAGCGCGCACCGCCTCGCCGCCCTTCCTACCCTCTTCCGTGGGCCTCTCGTCTGCACTTGGGTCCGGTGACTCTGTTCTGCTAATCCTCTGGCGGTTTTCTGGGTTATTTAGGCAGGTGTAGGTGGAATCTAAGTGATCAGCAGGACGCGCGGTGAGCCCAGCGTCCTCCTACGCCGCCATCTTCCCAGAATCCCTAGTATATTTTCATATATTAATATAGTGTTTGGTGTATTAATATAATATGTTGCTTTGTATATTATTAGGCATATTATTCATTTTCTTACATGTAGTAACTCCTGAGTGGTTATTTTCTCTTCCTTAAAGTAATAGCTGCCACTTACGTCCAGTCTTTGGTTTAGCAGTCTTGTTCTTCCATAAGAATATTTTGGCGGTCTTCAGACCATTCTATCCCATGGAAGAGATACCATTTTGATTGTAATCATTAAAGTTCTCCTGTCACAGAGGAATATAGGTGCAAAGAGTTGGAGATATTAGATAGAAACGTTAACATTACAATATTGGAACACTCTTGCTCTTCTCCCATACTTCTGGGAATTTCTCAGGCTTTCCATCTCTGGGGGCCTTAGTTGGCTCTAGAATTACATAAACCTGAGCATATCTGAGGTTTAAAGGCTCTCACGTCTTCTGTATTTTAAGGAAAGATGCGAACTAGCAGAACTTCCAGCTGCTAGTAAAAACTAGTAGGTTTGTTAAATACATGATGAATGTCTTAAACTATGAAATTTGAGAGCTGAAATGAACTCTAGAAATGATCCAATCTAGAGGGTCCTAAACACAGCTGCACATTTGAATAACCTTGGCAGATTTAAAAATTACAGAGGCTGCAGTCAAAACTGCAGAGATGCTGATCTTGCAGATCTGGAGTGTGGGGCACAGAAGACTTAGTCATTGATCCAAGCCTCTCTTTACACTCACTCTACCAATCTCTTCTGTTATCTTTGAACAGTATCCCATTCAGAAAGTTATAGAGAGCAGAGGCATGATAAATGTGACTGAGTGACATCTAGTATAAATTCAGAATACATTTTTACTGACAGTATATTCCATTATTGCCTTGTAAGAAGATAGACAACTGGGATATGTAACATTTAAATCAGCTTCTTTAGTTTTGATGGATATGTCTGGTTCCTACCTACTGGTTCTCAATTAGGCTCCAGACTCAAAGAGTAGCCTGAACACCACCCCACTACCATTGCCTAAAAAATAAAAAATAAAAAATCTGGGGGTGTAACTTCTATTTAACCTACTCAGCCAAAAAAGAATGCCCATGAATATCCTGGGGTACCTTTCAACTCCCCATCCCAATAAAAAAAATTTAGTCTTCTAATTCAATATAATAAACAATTTTGTTCACAACTATATGCCAGATACTCTGCGAGGTGATGGATTATCTGATGAAGAGCATGAAAACTCACAGCAGAAGACTGAGCTAGTTATCCTATCATCACCCTTGACCCTCACTCCCAGCTTAATTATGTGCACCTAACACGTTTGGGGATGTAATTTCAATGCCTGGATGCTCTTTACTCAGCGCCTTTATCTCTTTCAAGGTTGCATTGAACAAATATCTCTTCTTACTCTGCTCTCTGGTTTATCTTTCTTTTCTTTCCCCAGGACCCGGTGTACTTTTTCCTCCTTCAATTATGCTTATGAAATCTAACATGTTTTATCTGGTTTCTGGTTTTTTTTTTTTTTTTTTTTTTTTTTTTTTTTTTTTTTTTTTTTTTTGCCTTTTGAAAGCACTTACATTTAATTCTTAAATAGTTACCTGGAAGACAATATAACCACCTCTTTTTTTAAAAGAATTGGAATTAAATGGAAAGTTTCTGCCACACAGCTTCAAGTAGTCATGTTGCAGACACCAACGACTGACCTACTCAGAAGTAGTCTAGTTAATTCTTAGGTGCCAAATTGACTGATTCCAGGACAAATTTGTTTTTGTTCCATACTCTTGCCATTGTTTGTGTCTTGCCATAACTTTTGGCCAAGAGGCATCAATACATAATTGTGATCATCTGATCTTAGGTGAATTTGGTTACTACTGTTCACATTGTCATCACATCAACTATGTGTGTAGTTGGTACAGATGTTGAATTTAACTGATTTTCACAATGTCTTCAAAAAGATTGTTATAATTCACCATTGAAATAAAAAGTGTATGTGTGTACAATACCCTGGGCACAGAACAGCATGATATATGATAACATTCTAGGTGTAAACAAATATCTAAAAGTATTCTTTCAATGATTATCAGGTAAGTATTCTAAGTGTAAAGAAAATCATGCCATAGTTTCATTGTCAGGAGATTTTTTTCTTTTTTAGGGGTATATAAAATGGTGTGTTTATATGATACTCAATTTTGTTGGAGGAGATACTATACCCAGCAAAGACCATTCTCTAACTTTGCCTACCAATTAACATCACCCTGTAACTTATCTCTACACATAGAGATATAAACAGAAGTTATTTAGTTGATATTTTGAAAAAAACAAAAAGCTCTTTTAAATGGGCAAACTTACTGACAGATGCTTTCTTTCTTGTTGTAGACTCTAAGTCTAAAGTTCTCTCTTGTCTAGCAAGAGAGCGGGATGCAGGATGAAAAACAAGAGATGGCTAATGTCCAGGAAAAGACAAGAACCCAGAATAAGGGTCCTTGCCCCACTTTTATTAGGATCAGAAGGCTTACAAACATGGCAATGGACATGCACAAAGACAAAATGGATCTGTGAACATAAACTTGTTGACGTGAGGGAAAGGGGGTCTTGAAGGTATTCTGGGTTAGGGGTTTGGGTTAATACAAAACAATATCTGGGCACCGGGAAGTCAGAAGGTTGTTTACAGAGGACATGAGGCACCACCTCTGTTTATCTTAGCTAGCCTAGGGGATGAGACAGCTAGGGTAAATAACCTCAGAGTTAACAAGGCACTTTTTCTTTTGTTAATCACCTCTGCTCTGGGTGGTCTCTAGCCTAATTTACCTGTTTACCTATCTTGGTCCTTTCTTTGTATGAAAGCAGCTTTCTGCTATAGTACTAAATTGGGGGTGCTTCCACCCTGAATATCTAATCTTGATTATTTCATATACCTATGTATTGAGTACATTTGTGCCCCTTTCTATTTTGGGGCCTTTTCCCCTCCCTCTCTATTCCAGGGGCTCTGCACACCGTCTCTGTTCTGGGGTACCTTTGCATCCCCTCTCTATCCTAAGGTGCCAATCTTGTTTACCCAAGCTTGGGTGTGAGCATCCTATGGCTTTGTCCTTCTTTATGCCTTATTAACCCATTGGTGTAAGCCTGGGGAATTCCTAAGCTTATTCCCTACACTTTCTCATTGGAATGGGGACTTGAATGCTGGACCTTGAGTACCCTTTTTAAGACCATGTGACCCTGAATACGTGATAAGAATGACAGGAAAGATGGAAGCAGACTGAATATTTTATGATTTTGTGGGGCCAAGATACCAGCCCTAATCTTCTTACCTGCAAACTCCCTGGTGCATGAGAAAAATAAAACTCATAATTTTTACTATTTTCAGGTAGCTATAAAACACAGCTGATGACAAATATTGACTCTACACATAGAATCAAATGCACAACATGAAATTTATAAAAGTCTTGAAATTTATAACATTATTTCCAGATAACCCAGTAAGAATGGTTTTCTGGGATATTTTACTCTTTTAATTTATGTAAGTAATAGATGACCATTGTATTTGAATATATAGGTAAATAAATTAAAAATAACATCATTTAAATTACCTCTCAAAGATTACTAATTAACATTATTTATTCTAAATATTAAATTTAAAATTTTTTTTTCAAAGTTTATTTATTTTTGGGACAGAGAGAGACAGAGCATGAACGGGGGAGGGGCAGAGAGAGAGGGAGACACAGAATCGGAAACAGGCTCCAGGCTCTGAGCCATCAGCCCAGAGCCCGACGCGGGGCTCGAACTCACGGACCGCGAGATCGTGACCTGGCTGAAGTCGGACGCTTAACCGACTGCGCCACCCAGGAGCCCCTAAATATTAAATTTAAACATAAAACATTCAAACTTTTATAAAATGGATAAATATATATATATATATATATATATGTTGTAATCAAAGTGAATGATTTAAAGGTGTTCATTGTACTAAGAGTGTTCATTGTTCTTTCCAATTTTCAGTAGGCTTAAAAATTTTCAAATTAGAGATTCAAATCTCTAATGTGTACACATATGTGTGTGTATATAACTTTGTAGATGATCCAAAATATTTAATGGACAAATATCACAGTTGAGAAACTTTGGCACTTCCTTCAGTGCTTCTTTGGGCAAGCTCAGGGTTCCCACCCTGAAAACCAAATATCTTACTCTTGTCCCATAACTATCTCCACAGACACTTAAAAAAACTTTTATTTATTCCTTTTGCCCGTCCTAGAAATAACATCTCTCAAACACACAGCCACAACACACTTTAAAAACTGAAATGAAAATTCTGACAATGCAGAGGTGAGTTATACTATAGGACTAATTAGAATCCTTTGAATTTCAATGAAAAAAGAGAAATTGCTGTACTGAGACAGAATTATCAGAAAATGCCTGCTCTTAAGCATATTCAAATTTGATAAGTGAAATGGCTTTCAATATGTTGTTTAGGAATCCCATAGTAGAGCATTAATGAGCTAGTCCCCACAGCTGATTATAAGTCAGTTCTAGCAAGGGATGTAATTAAAGTCTCAGATGTTTCGATTTTCACAAATAGAAGTTTGTCCTCCCTTGGTGCCTTTTATCCATGCTCAGAGTTCTTTGCAATTATTAGCTCGTTAGTCCTAGTGGATTTTTTAATTTAATTGTAAATTAGTAGACCCTACAGAGTTAAATATAAAACAAACAGAATGTTAATAGTCCATTTCATGACTATATATACCAATGGCTCAACCTTTATTATCTCAACATATACATTAATAATACTACCAGCAACTTCACCTCTCCTCTAAGACAAAATTTCATTCCTCTCACATATCAGTATTACACAGAATTTGTTTCAACTTCAAAATTACTTTCTTGTTGGTATTTTTTTAAACATGCCATTTGAAAGTTTAGCATTTTGTAGAATTTCTACATATATTCATCCCATTCCTTTGTTGTATTAGTATAGCAAAATCTGTCTCATACATTATGGGCAAAAGTTAGAACATTTTTATCAAATATTACTGAGATATCATTTGGTTTGCCAGGGATCTTACATAAACATCATTTCCATTAATATCTTCAACCTGGGAAGGAAATCATGGGCATATCTAGTGTTTCTAAGGGCCTGAGAAATACCTGGCCTTGTGCAGAAGTCGAAGGACTAAAAAAGAACAAAGATTGATCACATGGATCAATGGAGATGTGAACCTTGATGCCCCTAAAATTGAGAGAAGATAAAGAACTGTATTGTTGACACCTGAAGTTTATTCTAAACAGCTTCTGAGAATTACCTGAACTTAGCTCCTGAGGAATATCCATTCCTTCATTCTGCTCCAGTGCTGTCATTCCATTCCTGGTATGATAAGCCTGGAATGACCCCTTGTATTGCTTTCACCTGATTGTGGTGATTGGTTCATGTATTAGTTTCCTCGTACTTGCAAGGTACAAAGGAGATGGCTTAAATAACAGAAAGTACTTGTCTTACAGTTCCAAGGTGTCAACAGGGCTAGTTCCTTCTGGAACCCATGAAGGAGAATCTATTCCATGTCTTTCCTTTAGCTTCTTAGGTTATTTGCTAGTAATCTGTGGCATTTCTTGGGTTTTGCTCTATCACTCCAATCTCTGCCTTCATTTTTACACATTGTTCTCTTTGTGTGTCTGTTTCCAAATTTTCCCATTATTTTATTTTATTTTTTAGGTTTATTTATTTATTTTGAGAGAGAAAGTGAGCACATGAGAGCAGGGCTGGGCAGAGAGAGAGGGAGAGAGAGAATCCCAAGCAGACTCAATGCTATGAGTGTGGGCTCCATCTCACAAACCAAACCATGAGATCATGACCTGAGCTGAAATCAGGAGTTGGACACTTAACTGACTGTACCACACAGGTACCCCCAAATTTCCCCTTTTTGTAAGAACACCAGTCTTATTGGATTAGGAACTCACATTTCTCCTGTAAGACCTAATCTTAACTAATTACCTCTGCATGACCCTATTTTCAAATAAGGTAACATTCACAGGTACTGGGTGTTAGGACTTCAACATATGAATTTGAAGGGGACACAGTTCAATCCGTAACAATCCAACATAATCCAACATGAATTAAGCCATTAAGATTCAATGGGGATCAATAAAAATTTCTTTGTGAATCCTCAGATTTACTCTCAATTCTTTTTTTTTTCCCCCCACCACATAAGAGCCTGCAGGGACTGATGCTGCTGCAGTCATCTTAAAACCACTGGGTGGGAGTGGGGTTTCTCAGAAAATGTGTCTAACACTGTGGAAGCAGAGCCAAGAAATGGAGATAGAAGTGTCTATTTCCTTCTTACTGAACACTGGGTCAAACCATAACTGAAGTCAAACACTCCGTTAATTGTTCAGTTATATGAGCTAGAATGTATCCTCCCTTTAAGCCTGTCTTACTGTCACTTTCTTCTTACTACCAAGGAAATAGAGTCATAAAGAATATGATTAAACAGTGGGATTAAGGATGGAGTATCCATGGGAACTGCAAGAAAACAGGTGATAGAATGAGTAATTCCCTTCTGCTTTTGTATTATTTTAGATCAGACTCGATGAGTTCCTCCACAGGAATATGTAATACCTCAAAAGCATAAGGAATCTAATTATTCTGCTCTATGAAATATTGAATCCCTTCACGCAACAGGAATACACAAAGGCAGATTCCTGTAACAACAACTCTCCCAGCAAATGATCAAGCTATGTGTTTCCAGATGCTGGGCCTATGTCTTGTTGGAAATAAAGAGACAGTCAAGCTAAGGGCAAGAGCATTAGTACAGAGCTAACAGGATCAGAGGTCAAATGCAGACATTGTCAGGGACACAGAAAAGTGGTCTTCAATCAGAGATAGTGTCTAAACAGTAGAATTAGAAATGCAGGTTAATTCAAAGGGAAAACTGTTCTTGGGAAAAGGATGGGCACTTGACTTCCAAAATGCAGAGTAGTGATTATGGTATGTAAGTCAAAGTAGGATTATCTCTGAGAAATATTTGGGAGCAGGAATAAAGAGGAGCAAGATTGATCCTCCAGAAGCATGGCAGATAATAACAAGTCAGGCAAATGTGTTGTGGCAGATTCTTCCACAAGTTATTGATGATGAACCTTCAGAATAGTGTTGGCACTCCATCCCTTGTATACCTTAGGAACCCAAGGAGCCTGGTGTAAGGGCACTAGATAGTCGTCTTATTATCTCTAGTGGTGTTTGGTAGTGAGGTGATATAGTCACAGAGCAGACTTCTACCCCAAATCATCACTGAAGTGTCTGATATCCCCACTATAATTTCCATATCTTGTTCATTTGCTAAATGTATACCATAGATTTGGGGATTAATTAGCTTCTCACTGGTCATTGGTGAAATACAAAACAGTCACTCAGTAGGAACAGAAGGGGGAAAAGCCATGGATAGGGATAAGAAATTGACAGTATGGGAGCAAGGGAGCTGTCATTGTACAGACTCCTGATGTAAGGAGCATAACTTCATGTTATTTGTGGTAATTCAGAGAACTGTGGAAATATTTCAGTACATGAATAAGAGTATTCAGCATTGGGAATCTCACACTTCTAAACTGCAGACTCACTGCAGAACAGCAGTATCTTGGATACATGCATGATTGTATTGGACAACTTTATGCCTTGTCTCTGGTCTTGGACCACCTTTTAATCCGGCCATCGTGTAATAACTAGCTTAATATAAATATGTAATCTGAGAGCACTTCCCCATTGCCTGTCCTCATGCCTTCTGTTTTATGCTCCAGGTCTTTGACATTGTGGTGTGGGATGCTTATGGGAACCAGGTAGCACTCACACATGGACATACTGGAGTGCCAGAGAGTAAACATCTGATGAAGCAATCCTTGACTAATTGGAATCTGGAGTTTATGCACAAATGCTTTCCTCTTCTTTCCTTCCAGTGAGCAATTTTGAGACCCATTCTACACTGCTTCTCAGAAGATCCAGCATAATCTAACTCTAGTGCCCACAGCAGTGACCAAGTCAAGAACACTTCCTCATACTAGCTTTTATTCTTTCCATAAAGGAAGTGTCTTTCACTCCCTGACTTCTATTCCCTGGGATTACTTCCCCACAGAATTGCCTGCACTCAAGCCCTCTCAGACTCTAACTTCTGGAGGGGAATCCAGGCTAACAAAATAACCTTCCAGGTTCTCTTTATGTTTTACAACTAGAATCCCATTGTGGTTCAGGGTACTTACTTATCACTTGTAAATCCCTAAATCTTTTTTTTTAATATGAAATTTATTGTCAGATTGGTTTCGATACAACCTGGTGCTCATCCCAGCAGATGCCCTCCTCAATGCCCATCACACACTTTCCCCTTCCGCCCACTTCCCATCAACCCTCAGTTTATTCTCAGTTTTTAAGAGTCTCTTATGGTTTGCCTCCCTCTCTTTATAGTAGAGGACACTACAAAGTCACTTATGTGTGAGAAGCAACAGATCACTAATCAAAACTGGCAATTGAGAGAATCAAGCGTTGTGATTTGTGCTTATATTTAAAATTTTTACCATTTTTTTGTCTGTCATTGTACAGACTCCTGATGTAAGCTGCATAACTCCTTTTGTATGTCCTGATCAGAAGTCACACGGTTCTGATATCACAGTTCTGAACTGATAATAGCAAGGGATGATGAAAGATACTGTATTTGGATTACCCAAGGGGCCTTCTCGAATTTTGTGAACCAAATATTAAGTCAGACCAATTCAAAGTCTAAGTTTGATAATTGGCTTAGTTTTTATGTGGATTCACTTCTTGGAGTATGTGGAATAATGAATGGGGATAGCAGGTGATAGTAGGAAATACTTATCTAAAATCTTCTGTTGTTAAATTTGGTTGTACATCAGAATCACCTGGAGAAAATTTTAACTGTTTATTTTTGAGAGAGAGAGAAAGAGAGCACAAGTCGGGGAGGGGCAGAGAGAGAGGGAAACAGAATCCAAAACAGGCTCCAGGCTCTGAGCTGTCAGCGCAGAGCCCAATGTGGGGCTTGAACTCATGAACCAGGAGATCATGCCCTGAGCTGAAGTCAGACCTTAACCGACTGAGCCACCCAAGCGCCCCCTCAAAATTTTTTTAAATACAGATTTTGTGTTCTACCCCTAAAAGTTCTGACTCCATAGATATAAGCAAAGATTCTGAGATATATATTCTTAAAAGCTTCCCAATATATGCTGATGCATAATCAAATTAGGGAAACAGTGATCTAAATAATTCATACATTTTAAGAGAATTTGTTACCTAAAACAATACATTTTTTTTACCAAAGATTTGGAAGCTTAGGCATTTTTAAATCATATTTTCTTATTTTTAAGTGAGAAAAAGTCTTCTTGATTTGGAAAGAGAAGTAAATTTTAGAAGTAAAATTTTAAAATAAAAGGTCTAATTTCATAAATTTTGATATTCCTGAAAATTAACCTTAGAGATAGTTTTGTACAAATTTTAACTTACAGCCATCTGAAGGCAGGCTTAGTTTAAAATAAATCTCTAGGTAGAGTAGTATATAATAGAAAGTATGTATTTATATGAATTATAAATACTTCATCAACTAATTGTATAATTAAGACTTTGATTGACAAAGGTAATTATGTTGATTCTCCTTCTCAAATATACATGCTCCTAAAGTGTTTATTAACTAGTTTCAACCATAATACATTTCCTAATAGACTTCCAGATATGGACATGGTATTTTTTCTTCTTTTCAGAAACTACCTTAATAAATGAGTGTTCCTTTGTGTCCAGGTAAAACCACAGCCCTTTGAGATTGCTGAAAAACCAGAATGAGGGAGTTCAGGTGCTTAGTTAGCAAAAAATTATGGGACAGTACCTTTGAAACTAAAAATCAGTTCTTGGTTGTTGTTTGTTTATTATGATGGTGCTTTTGTGAATGAGGAAAAAAGTGATGGAAATAAATGACAAATGAAAAATTTTTTTTAATTTTTTTTCAACGTTTTTAATTTATTTTTGGGACAGAGAGAGACAGAGCATGAACGGGGGAGGGGCAGAGAGAGAGGGAGACACAGAATCGGAAACAGGCTCCAGGCTCTGAGCCATCAGCCCAGAGCCTGACGCGGGGCTCGAACTCACGGAGCGCGAGATCATGACCTGGCTGAAGTCGGACGCTTAACCGACTGCGCCACCCAGGCGCCCCTGAATGAAAATTTTAATAAGCAGGATTGTAAATATAAATTGATATCTTGATATAATTTTTGTTGGGTATATTCCTTACCTAAAGGATTTTTCTGACATGACTAATTTATACGAGGTTTTTATGAAAATAAAGTTAATTTGTAGAATTATAAAACATGAATTTGTCCTGTAGAGTTCCTTTACTTCTCTGTGGCAGAAATATATAGTTACCATGGGGAAAAAAAGGAAAATACAACTATTGGTGGATTCAATAAAACTGAATTAAAACTATAAAAAAATAGTAAAGCTACTAATCTGACATTTCCACCCATTTACTGATTCAGTCCACAAGTATTTATTTAGTACATACTCTAAGTGCTGTCATAAACAGTAGGAATATCCAGTATTAGTAAATAAAATAGAACAAAATCCCTGCCTGACTAGGGACTTACATTTTATATTTTTTGCTTCTGCTTTTTATTAGAAAAATCTCTGTGATATTACAAAGGGTAACTGAGAATTACTTATTGTTGCTTGTCTGAATATAATGTCAAAGCAGAAATGCACCTGAAATATGGTGCAACCAGCAAATTACAGTACCTGTGTTTCACCTTCACCTTCTTTTTGTTTTGATTCATGGTGACACCAACAACACTTGGAAGTATACTGGACTTATGGAAATTGTTCTGTGTCTTGAGACTACAGAGCGTATGCTGCACCATTGATATAATTTATGAAACCATCTCATCTGAGCTGCCTGTATGAAAAATTGTGATATCTCATTTGGCTATATATCTGATATTCAGAAAGTTTCAATAGAGTATATTTTAAGTGATGTATTTGGCTAGTATTAAACTGAGATAAACTATAATAAGGGTCTTTGAGAAATTAGAGTCAAATTAGCAGTTTAATAAGAAATTTAATTTTCTGAAAGCCAACTGCATAACAAGTCTGATCCAAGCCCTTGGATCGCTCCAAAAGCAATGATTCAAGTTCAGTCTCTTCTGTCTAATGTTGTTTTGCCTGTGACTGGTTCTCTTACATTTGAAAATCCCTTATTGGTGTCATTGAATCTCAGAAAAAGAACATTATGACTCATTACTGGAGTTTAGGGCCCTCAGAGGAGTGGACAGTCTTTATTGCAAAGGGCAGAAGCAAAGCACAGTACAGAATAGTCCTGTACCAAAAACAGGGCATGTTGTAGGGTACTCTAAGTTTGGTATTAAAAAAGAAAAGAAAAAGAAAAGGAAAGCAAAGGGGAAATAAAATCCACAGTAAAAGTGTCTCTGAAACAAAGGATGAATAATTACCATGCAATTTCTCCACTATGGAAAAAGCAGGATTTTTGACAAGCCCTTTTTTCATCCTCATTTTTTCTTCCTTTTCTTTCCTCTTTTACTTTCTCCCCTACTTCCTCCTCCTCTTCATTCTTCATCTTTGTTGTCTTCTTTCTTCTTTGAATTAAAGAAAGAAGAAAGTTTTTTATAATTTATTCATGGGTCACTTTGGAATGCTCCTAAGTGGGAAACTTGGCTCTCATTTTTCTTTGCATGTTTCTTATGCTGTTGTGTCTAGGCTCTACATCATACTGCCAGTGAGAGCCAATTAAGTATATCTACATTAAGATCAGGGCCATGAAGTACATGATTATCAGACTCTTGCCACACTTTAGTCATACATGGAGCTCTAAAAACAGTGGTGGTCTAGTCAGACAAGCCTGATGGGGCTAGAAGTAAAGGTTCTGACTTAAAGTGTTGGTTGACTTCTGACTTAAAGTACTCTCATTGTGGCTGATTTCAATGTATCAACATACTATAACTGAATTAAGAGTTAGGGAGAGAGCCATTTTGCATTCTCCGTGTTTTGTGAATGAATTTTTTTCTAAAACCCAAAATAAATGATATGGTGATTGATGTAGGACAGTTTGTTTAAAAATAAAGAGCATGTATCACTATAGGAAGAAAAAGGCAATTGTAACATAAAACTGCTAGGGAGTTTTTTGCAAAGGTTTTAACTGAAGTTAGGGCAACTATAATCTCCCTACTGAAAGATCAGGGTAACTGGACTCAAATTTCCTGGGACTATTATTTCTGGTCTCCAAAATCAGGCACGAATAGAGCCTTCTATTATCCAGTGTTTTCTTATGTGGTATCAGCAGTTACCTGCTCTGTCATTTATCTCAGAATATTTTGCCTTTCTATTTCTTCAAGTTAGGACTTACCTAGCTTTGGACACCATCTGATTTATTGAGAAATAAATAGGGAAGTCTTCAGGTGATACATCAATACCCAGATATTCAGAGAGTCCAGATCCATCTGGAAATATTTCAATGCTTAGGTCAATAAAAGTTTCCTAAGATTCTCCAAGGTCAGTGGCTCTCTATTTTCTCTACATCATATAGGACTTAAAAGGGCTGCAGCTTCTAAAGTAGGACAGAAGTGGAAAGAATCATCTATTAGCACTTTCACAAAAATCTGGTCTAATTAATCTCTTATCACAAGTTAAGTAGAAATATTTAAGAAGTTGATGTTGATTATTTAGTCACAACTTTTTCATATGAATCTCCATCCATGAGACGTATGTCTTCATAAATACTGAAAGTATTTTCACTTAAAATTCTGCTGCCCCTTATCACTTTTCATCTAGGTATGGCTATTATGTAATAGGATGATAGAAAATAGAATGAAGATTCTCTTAAATATTCAGATTTGTCATGATACAAAAAGCCTTCTTAAATAATTTGAGGCAGATTCATACTCTGAACAAACTGACCAGTTCTATGATGATTTAGTGTCAAGGAATCATTTGGCTCATGGATATTTCTAAAATCTACTTAGTAACATGAGAAATATGCAAGTTAAAATATTATAAAAAATAGAAGAATAAAAATTATACGTAGTCTATAATCCCAGTCTCATGCATAAACTGTAGAAAATATGCTATAATATTAACATCTAGAACTATAGATAATATTTTTAATTTTTTTAATTGTATATAATAGGGATATATTATATAAAATTTTAGAAATAAAAAATCCCTTGGTTTATAATAAAAAGTCATTAAAAGCAAATAAAAATCTTTTAAAATTTTGCCTTTATCTCTATTGGAGGATATCTGAATTTCTTTTTATCTCCATCAACTTTTAAATCCTGGATCAAGAATTTAAAGCCTGCCTTTAAATTTCTCATAAAGAAGATTAATAGGGTTTTTAAAGTGAACAGATATTTAAAAAATTACCCCCCATGATTTCTATTCATCCCTCAAAATAAAACCCTCTGTGTCCCTGAGTCAGAGTTTCTGATGACTTAATTTTTCAGGAAAGGTAGGGCAAAAGTTGATGATCAAAGAACATTTTTAGAAATCTAATGAGGTCAGAGATCACTGAGCATATCCATACCATCTGGGAGGCCAGAGCCAACAAAAACTGTTAGATCTTGAAAACACAATTTATCAGGGGCTTTGAAGGGTGACGTATATCTTTATGCAGTTAAACTTTAATTTTATTCCAGGTTAAATGAAGTTGATGTCTTATTTTTTATTATAAAATATGTGCATATATTTTATAGGATGCAAACTATGAGAAACGAGAAAGATGAATAAAATCAACAATCTCCCCATGAAGGCAAAAATGACTAACATTTTGTTGGGTTTCTTTTTGGTATTTTTCCATGAATATTTTTGTTCACAGATAAAATCAAAGTATCCCATTATGCACAACCTAAATTCCTACTTTGCTTTTTAACAACTTAACGTAAGAGTTTTTCTATGTTATTTATAGAAATACTAAGTTTAGATTGTTGGACCAGAAACGGAAAATTACACAAAGGAGTGAAAAACCCACCCCAACTGGGAATTGAGGGCCATGGGTTTCAGTCCCCACAGTGTCCTTGTTTGGGGTACAAGTGTGGGTACCATTTTCTTTGGATGGCAGGGAAGATGGAATGGGTAGACAAGGATGAGAATCACCTAGTAAGGGTGTTAAAATACAAATCCGAACTCTAGCCCCAGATATTCTGGTTCAGCACCTAGAGGTAAGACCCAAGGGTCTGTATTTTCGATGAGAACCCTGGGCTATCATGTTGCAAGAGATTCTGGGGCACTCACTGAAAAGGAATGTAGTAAATCACTCTTTGTTTTCAGAAATTGTTATGGAGGAGTTGGAAAAGTGTACAGACAGTAGAGGAGGTGCAGGGAGATGCTAAAGTTGTCAGCACTACCTCTCTTCAGTCCAAAAACCCGAGGATGAGTGGCACAGCAGGCATAGCATAGCTGGCAAAATGCAACAGCCACACTCTTCAAGGCCCTTAGGCTTCACCCCTACCCCGTTTGTGTCAAGCATTCTTTTTTTTTTAATTAAAAATTTTTTTAATATTTACTTTTGAAAGAGAGAAAGAGAGAGAGTGGGGGGGGGAGGGGAACAGAGAGAGGGAGACAGAATCCAAAGCAGTCTCCAGGTTCCGAGTTGTCAGTGCAGAGTCCCACCAGGGGCTCCAACTGATGGACCACAAGATCATGACCTAAGCTGAAGTCAGATGCTTAACCAACTGCGACGCCCAGGTGCCCCGCATTCTTTTTTTTTTTTAATGTTTACTTATTTATTTTGAGAGGGTGAAAGGCAGAGAGAGGGAGAGAGAGAATCCCAAGCAGGCTCCATGCTGTCAGTGCAGAGCCCAACGTGGTACTTGATGTCAAGAGCCATGAGATCGTGACCTAAGCCAAAATCGAGAGTGTGTAGCTTAATCAACTGAGCCACCCAGGTGCCCCTCAAGAATTCTTTCATAGCACCCTCGCTTTTCTGGTCTCTTTCCTTCATGCCCACTTCCCCTCACCCTTCAAGTCACAAGTTGAGTTAATAGAGTTCATACTGGAAATTAGGTCTTTTGACTCCTTTCTAGAGATCTTACTACTGCACCATCCTTCAAATCCAGATTTTCTGGGTTCCCGAGCAATATCCCTTTCAAGAAGACTTTTACAGTTCTCCAGTCCATTCTGAGTTTCTACAGTAACTTCCCCCACTCCTGTGTGCTTGCTTCTTTCATCATGTTTATAGTACAATTAATTCCCTTACCATCCTTCCCTGCTACCCCAAGTTATCCTGTGCCTGGCCCAGTTGCTGGAAGAGAACGTGCACATATTAATGTTTTATAAATTCACAATATTGTGAGGGATGCTTTCCTCATAATATTTTGTGAATATTATTCACACCCATAATAATTTATGAATTCATTCATAAATAAAGGCATTTATAGTTAAAAGGACATAAAATACCACATGTATGTACTATGGGTTTTCCCCCATTGGTTAAGCTGTTTTTGTTTTTTTCCAGATGCCAATATTTTGAAGTTTCCTTTTTTTGTTTAGGGAGCATTCATAGTAATTCATCTTTTCTGAAACAGCAGGAATATATCATTCACGCTATTACACATACAGCTTGCGGTAGGATTTCTTTTTAAATCTATTTCAATTGGTTGGCCTGATTTCCATCAGAGACTTCACTTTGTTATTTTATCCTCTGATCAGAATAACTACTCTGTAAAGGAAAAGAATAAAATGTTCAAAGAGGATAGTTAGGTATATTGACATTGTGTTAAAATGCAAATACAATGCAAACTGGAAGAAGTTGAACTGCCAAATAATCTGGATCATTTCTGAGTTCAGGAGAGAAATTCAAATTACTCATTTTCTCTATAGCAAGCTACAGCAAGCCTCTGTATGCATAGTCTTTGAAAGAAAAGCAGGAGTGAACCAGAGGATATTCATTCTTCATGCTTGGTTACACAGTGAGAACACCCACTGACATTTTCTAACCTATTTTCAAAAACAAACTTTCATTTAAAAACATAAGTATTATATATGCATAATTATTTCTGAACCATTTTGAGTTTCAAGGAAACCTCAACCCCACTTTCTTAGCCCCAAGCTGCCTCCATATACCTTTCATACCTGTCAATAGACCTCAAATATTTACCCTGTTTCGTTCACCTGTTGGTAGGTTTTGTCCTCAGGGATTCTTTTCCCCTTAGACTAACTGAAAAGTTGAATAGAAGTCCTCCAGCTCCTTGCTTTCTTGTATAACTCAGATGCAAGGATTCATAATTTAGGAATTTCCTTGCTAACCCTCATCTCACTGTGTTCCCTGACCCCCAATTGCCTCTCTGATTTTATCTCTTACATTCTTCCTTTGCGTTACTTCATTTCAGCTGCTTTAATTTCCTTGCTCCTCCTCAGCCACTAAGCACACTCCTGACTCAGGGCCATTGGCCTGTCATCTCTGCTTACACATTCCTCCTTTCCCCTGGAACTCAGCATACCTTCCCTTGCTTCCTAGGGGTCTTTATTCAAATGTCAGCTAATCAAAGAGGCTATGTCCTCTATTTCTTCACTCTGCTTTCTTTTTTCATAGCATTTATCACTCACTGACATATTATTTGATTGCTTTATGTCTGTTACTGTGAATGTGAATACATAGTAACATGAAAGCAATGACTTTTTCTATTTTCTTCACTGCTCCTACCTTAGCACCTAAAATAGTGCCTGGCACATACTAGGTGCTCAAAAATATTTGTTAAACAAAGGAATAATTACTATGGGGAAATAGTGAAGCAGTTTCTGTAAAGGGTAAATGACAAAAGTTCTGAGGTTTTTAAATAGCACTTAAAATATAGTTCTTGACCTTTATTCCCTAACTCCTTTAGAGACAGCTATTAGAACCAGTGGCATTTATAGACTCAGCTTTCATTTCCGAGAGGAATCCCACCATTAGTATCTCCTTTTTACACCCTTGACTTTAAAACAGAATTATATTCTCTGCAGGAATGTAGATTTGTAAGTTTCAAAAAAAATTATGTATAAAAATGGAATCATAAGCACATTGTTTCATAGACTTTTGTTTACAAAAGACTAATACAAAAGTACACTTCTCTGTTTAAAAATAGCCTAAGTATAGCTTTGAATGATGAATTAATTTCCTTGATAAATCCCCAGTGATTAGACATTTGTGTCCAGTTTTTTAGTTTTCTAAACTACACTGAATTGTCTGTTCATGTAGAGAAATGTGTGAATTCATCCATAGATACTACTATTGGATAACTTCCTAGATGTAGAATTATGCTAAAAAGCATGACTGTTTTTAAGGCTTTTGAAGCATACTCCCAAATTCCCTTCTAGAAAGGTGGGAGCAATTTACGAGCAGTGCAAGAAAGTGACTATTTATGGTGTCTGTATTATTTAGGGTTCTCCAGAGAAAAAGAACCAATAGGATATAAAAAGAAATTTATTATAAGGGATTGGCTCATATTATGGAGACTAAGAAGCCCCACAGTCTGCCATCTACCAGCCAGAGTCCCTGGAAAGCCAGTGGTATAATTCAGTCTGAATCTAAGGCTTGAGAACCAATGATGTAAATTCCAGTTGGAGGGTAAGAGAAGGGATGAAATATCCCAGCACAAACAATGGACTTGGTCAGCACCAAGAGGCTGCCTACAGCCTCTTGACATTCCCACACAGAAGGGTGTCCTGAGCTGTGTTGCTGTCAACCTGTAGGGAACATATATTGCAATCTGAGAAAGGGACTCATAAAAATATTTGCCGCTTCATCAGGGCATTGAATCCAGGAACCATGAAGAGGATTTCAAGCAGCAAACATATATTTCATCAACTTCAATCAGGGTGCTTTCCTTGTCTGTGTATCTAGTGACCATAGCACACTGCACATTTTTGCTACCAAGGATCCAAAGAAAAAAAAAACAGTCTAGTTTGATGTCAGCATTTTTCTTCCAAAATACTTGAGTCTAAATAGAGTTTTCCCAAATTTCAGGTTTCCTCAGGCTCTCTATGCATTTGTGCTTTTGGAACAGAGTCAAATGTTGTCATTTCAATTTGTGCAGAAGGCAGCTACTGATAGACATTCCTATTCAACTTCAAGGAGGAGGGCATCCAGGAATGTGCAGTTTCTAGGAATGAGCAATGACAAGCTGTGATTCTTCACAAGCGTGTGCCATTGACACCTGCACTGACCACCCCACTGAAGTGCAGAATGTGCCCCTCAGACTCCTTTGCAGATAGTGCTGGCTCCCCATGGACCTTGTGGGTAACAGACTCCAAGGTTGTCATTGTTCTCTTTTCTAAGGAAGGCTTCCCATTTCCAGTACTAAAAAAATAATTACTAAGGCATAAGTAGATGCTTCAGTGGCTTTGAATAACTGTGCCTGAGTCTGGGCTTGTTATCTTTTAGTTCAACTGTGAAGTTTAGCTTTGGCCATTCCACTGCTTTCTTTACATCTAAAATTTGGGGGGACTCCATATGAACTTAGAGACTGAGCTGAGAAAAGAATGAAGAAATTGACATGTTTTTGGCAACAGATCCCATCATTTTATGGAGTCTGTCAGGAAGAAATGAACAAATGTGCTAAGATTAGTTCTTACAGTATTACAAGATTTAAATGGAATAATAGACCAGCATCTTGCTTTAGAAAAGGAGAAAATTTCCTTGTCCACTCTGAACCTTCTAGAAAACACAATGTGGACCTTTCCCCTCATGTAAATTCAATGTCCTTACCCTTTCCATGCCTGTAACATTGTTTGGTTATGTGCTGCATGCTGCCACTGCCTGTTTCTGTGTTGGAGTTGTTAGAATTGATGCAAATTCCAGACTCACCCAATAAGCCCAAGAGTTTTGTGCTATCACCGGTAGGAGTAGTAAACAGTCTTCCCATGGGGTTGGACTAGGTCTCATAAATGAAGAGAGTCAGTTTTATTCATGGTTAAAACTGAATTTCTCTGTTATGTGTAGGGAACAAGGTAATGCGTAGACTTTAAAAATTGGTCATTTAATTTAGAGTCTGTGAAAGAAAATATTCAACAAGTCTTTCAACAAAGTGATATTCAAGAGAGAATGTCCTCTGGTGATTTTTTTAAAAAAAATTTTAATGTTTATTTATTTTTGAGAGAGAGAGAAAGAGACAGAGCACGAGCAGGGGAGGGGTAGAGAGAGAGGGAGACACAGAATCTGAAGCAGACTCCAGGCTCTGAGCTCTTAGCACACAGCCTGATGCAGGGTTTGAACCCACAAACCATGAGATCATGACCTGAGCCGAAGTCGGATGCTTAACCAACTGAGCCACCCAGGCACCCCTGTCCTCTGGTGATTTCTGTGGATATTAAGAATAATGTCTTATATAATGCCTCAGTCTGTCATTTCTACTTATATTTTTTGCCATCTTTTTCTCACCTCCAAATTTTTAAGAATAGCTGCAAGCCAATGTCTTGGGAATGAAAAGTGCATTACGTTAAACATTGAGTCACTACCATGAGTTATGGGCTCTGTGATATTAAGTACTATTTGAGGTATCTATTTATTTAATTTTCTTAAATTACTGACAAAGAGATTTATTTTGTATTTTTGATTTCAGCATTTAAAATCAGGATACAACACCCAGTGCTCTCCACATTCAAGAGTGTCTTATGGTTTGCCTCCCTCTCTGTTTGAAACTATTTTTTCCCCTTCCCTTCCCCCATGGTCCTCTGTTAAGTTCTCAAATTCCACATATGAGTGAAAACATATGATATCTGTCTTTCTCTGACTGATTTCACTTAACATAATACCCTACTTGTATGTAAGTGATGAATCATGGCCATCTACCCCCAAAACCAAGAGCACACTCTATACATTGTATGTTAGCTAACTTGACAATAACTTAATGGGTTCCCATAGGCAATATGAGCTAGAGTCTAGACTCAATAGCCCAACCAGCTGGCAAAGAAAAAAGAAAGGCCAGATTCTTCTATTGGAGCATTCCTGAGCATCCCAAAGTATCTGTGAAACAAAGAAAACTCTCTTCCTCCCTTAATTCAAAAGAAGAAGATGAAGACCTGTACTGCAATAGAAAACTGGTAATAAGACATAGAGAAACAAATCACAGAAAATAGTTGTTTAATAAGCATAATGAGGGGTGCCTGGGTGGCTCAGTCGGTTAAGCATCTGACTTCAGTTCAGGTCATGATCTCATGGTTCATGAGTTCAAGCCCTGTGTCAGGCTCTGTGCTGACATCTCAGAGCTGGAGCCTACTTCGGAGTCTGTGTGTGTGTCTCTCTCTGCTCCTTTCTCCCTCCCTCCCTCCCTCCCTCTCTCTCTCTCTCTCTCTCTCTCTCTCTCAAAAATAAACATTACCAAAAATAAAAAAAATAAACATTATGAAAATATCCCCACTTCACATTTAATAAGAAGTAATTATTAACTATGTACCATGTTTTGCCTGTCAATATGCACTCCTAGTACAACTGCATATTAATAACACCTGTCAAAAAGGCAATTGGACAACTGGAAAAAGCTTTAAATCTATAACTTACATTTTAATCTATTTTTTTATTTTATTTTAGAGAGAGAGAGAGCATGAGCAGGGGAGAGGAGCAGGGGGAAAGAAAGAATCTTAAGCAGTCTCCACACTCAGCATGGAACCCCACATGGGACTGGATCTCATGACCCTGGGATCATGACCTGAGCCAAAATGAAGAGTCAAAGGCTCAACTTACTGAGCCACCCAGGCGCCCCTAACCTAACAATTTCAGTTCTAGGATTCTACCCTTAGGAAGTCACTAGAGATGGGGAGATGTGAAAAATGATTCATGGACAGGAATGAACACCGAAGAGTTCTTTAAATATAGAAAATTAGAAGCAACCTAAATGCCCAATTGTAAGTTAATCATTGCATAATTTATAGAATAGGCTTATGGTACCATATTATACAGCTATTAAAATATTATTTTCAAAGAACATTGAATATTATAGGAAATTTCTCATTGCATAATATATATGTGTGCATTGAAAGGAATGTGAAATATTTATAAAAGTTATTTCTGGGTCCTGCCCTTATGAATAATATTTATTTTGTCCTTTATACTTTTCTTCAATTGTCAGTGTTTTAATGTAAACATGTAACATTTTTATCAGAAAAGCACTAAATTTTATTTTAATACCTAATAACTTTAGGGAAAAATAACCTGTGAAACACAATGCATTTCATTTTCAAAATATTGTATTTTCATAAAGTTTTGGGTTTTTTTTTTAATTCCAAACTTGTGCTTTAAACTTACCTCTCTGAAATAAAATTTTCAGTTTTAGGAAGTGACATTTTAGCCCTTGTTAGTCTATTGGGAAATTTTACCAGACTAACCCTCAGCTCAAACTAGTAGAGATTGATGGACACATATGTTGAGTAATGCACACTGATTTTTCACAGGAATGGAAACATTTGTAGAGATTGATAGAGCAATTCTTTTCAGACAATGTACACTTTGCTTTTCCAGACATTCACACTAAAAAAAAGAAGAAGAAAAGAACACAGTTTTCTTAGGTGGATCTTTCCACTTCTCTATTTGTTTTGGGCTAAAAAGCAAGCATGTCTTCTGAACTTCCATGTCTGAAAATAGTGCTCTGGAGGAAGCAAACATAAAATATAAATAAAAAGAAAATCCACTAATAAAAAGTTCCTTGATTACATGCACAATGCTGATGAAAGCATTTGATTACATTATGCCTTGGCTTTTACATTTTAAAAATTAAGATAATACCTGTGTTATCACTGTGGTTTTAAATTTTGCATCTCAAAAAGGCTTTACCTCCTCTTTATGTCCAGGAGCGTTTGGAATAGTCCTGTCCTCTCTCATCCACAGTAACACCACAAAAATCTTCTAAACCACCAACTTCCTTATGTTTCTCTTCTTAGGAGTCTTCAAAGGCCCTTGCCTTCCGGATAGTTGTAAAGAGGTAAGCACTTATTTGAAGGATATACAACCCATTTCTTCTGCCTAAACTTCTGTCCTTCCTTACTCTTCTGCCCCTACTACTCCTCACACTATGTTCTGGCTGTCAAGATTTTGCAAACAAGCTGGGTTATTTCTAGATTATGTGTCTTTGTTGGCTGTTCCTTCTGCATTAAATGCATTTCCTCAGCTTCTTTGCCTAGCAAGAAAAACATCCTGTAAGATGCATCACAGATACAATTGTCTTGGTGAAATTTGCCTGCTTGCTCCAGGGTAAATTTGTCCTCCTTCCTCTTCACTCCCATAACATCCTTAGGTCTGCTTTGTACCATTTATTGTGTTATTATGTATGTATATAAGTTTTAACTTATGGCTTTGCCCTCCAACAGACTGTGGCTCTGTAAGGATGGGAATAGTGTGGGTTTCTCATTGCTCTAGGTATTCAAGTCCAGTGTTAGAACCAAAGGATGAAGCAGGCTGTAGTACCAACCCAACCTTGGTTGGATAGTTTACCAAGACAACTATGGGTACCCCTTTCAGCTCATAGCATATGGGATTCCCTTGCCCAGTTTGCCATTCTGACTGGAGAAGGAGGAAGAGTTGGTTCTGGAGGCTGGGGCAGACCTTGGTAGCAGTGTATCTTTTCCAACTTTAAGCAGCAACTTGAATAAGTACTGTTTCTTCAGATCCCACCGTTTCTTGAGATCCCAGGGCTCTGATAAATGAAAAGTAGCTCTCCTCACTATAAAACATTTGAGGAAACTGCTGAGCTAATAATAACTAGCATTTTTAAACATTTACTCTGTGCCAGGCATTCTTCTATGGGCTTTACATATATTAATGCACTTTATCCTCATGGTAACTCCATGAGGTAGATATCATTAGTGTAGATTAGAAAAATGCAAACATAGTTCATAAAAATTGTTTAAATATACATTGTAAATAAGTGGCAGAACTGAGATTCCAACCCAGGCAATATGATCCAGGTTTCTACAGCCATGATCAAGGGTACATTGTCTTCAGAATTATTGCTGCTTTCTTAAATTGTTAGCCTCTGACCAGTTATGGAGCTCAAGGTCAGAGCTAACTGAGCATAACTGTTTTCTAAAGTTGTTTTCTTTCAAAATCTTTCTCTGCTGTTTACACAGTGCAGCCATTTTACCTTAAAATACACAAATCTGATCATATTACTCCCCAGCAGAGGAGTCCTCCAATAACATCTCCACTGCTTTGGAGATAATACCCAAACACCTGAGCATAAAATGAAAAGCTTTGTATGAGATGGGTCCACTATTCTAGTGTCAGATCTGGGCTTGTTAAAAGCTAGAACCAAAGTAGGTAATTAGGCCACAAGGAAACCCCAAGTGCAGCTACAAGATCTAAGGCTCACTATAACATCTGTGCCCTAAATGCCCCAGAACTTCTCCAAATATATTTTCTCATGCATTACCCATGTTTCCTACATGATCTTTTCCCCTCTTCCTGAAAAATTCTTATTTATCCCAAAGTATTGAGCTAGGTCAAGTGTTGAGCTCGGAGACAAAAGACTCCACTTTGAGCCTTCAGCGGGAATGCTGCTGGCAGCTGGAGGACTTTGGTCCTAAATGACTCCTAAAGTGCTTTGGATGGTATATCACTACATCCATTCAACCTACTACCTTTTAGGGCCTGTAACTGTGCCACAGTTATTGACTTCTGGGTTTTATTTCTTATTGTGTCATGAAGGCTTCTCCATTCTGGCCATTGCCTACTACAAGGGTGTAATTTGAAATATCACTGTGTCTATAAACATTCCTGTATCTTGCTTCACTCCACCTTTCTCCTATACAGAATTATTATTTCTCTTTTCTGTGTCCCCATGTTATTTTATTGATACTTCTTCTGGTACTTACCTCATTGTGTAATGATTCATACTCACATGCCTCTCTTCCCTTACTCAACTATTAGCACCGTAAGGGTAGGGTATCTGATTTGTTCCTATTTGTAACCAGCTCAGTATCTGGCTGATAGTAGATGATCATAAATGTTTAATGAATAAACTAATAAATGTAGCTTAAAGCAGTGACTGTCTACCTCTTCATCAATTGGTGGAGCAGACGGAACAGCCAACTGTATGAACAAAAGCCATCAAGCATGTCCAACAAAAGTGACTGAGTGTGTATAGGGAGGCAGTAAAGTAAACAATATCTCAAGGGTCACAGCTGTTTCACTCTGCCTTTCAGCTAAGAAATGCCATGATTTACTTTCTGCTCTTGCCAAGGATGAAGAAATAAAGTCATAAACAAAAAGTGAAGGAGTGAGGAATTACTCAGTTTGGATGGACAGGTCAATCTGTTTGCCCACCTGTGGCCAAGCAAGTACAATCAAAGAATAATATACTTTCTTTTTCTGTCCCCATTTCAATCTTTATTCTTTTAACAAAAATGAAGGGATCTTCAATGAGAAATGTAGTTTCAAACTCGATATCACTATCAAAATTGGTTTTATAGACAGAATTGGGTATCCCCAACATTGTAGGGACTGTTTCAAAATTTCTGCCCCCAATACTCCCCTTCTTGCTTCAGGTTGCTAAACTCTAACAGTGCTCCTGTGTAATAACTATTTCACAGGGATTTTAGGAGGATTTAACAGATTAAGAATTGACAAATGTAGAAACCCTTAAGATAGTACGCATGACATGTGCCTAATAAATATTTTTATTTTATTTATTTTCCTGTAACAGTTTAAGTTCTATAACAAATTATTTATGTGTGTGGAAGGTTTGGAGGAATAAGGTCAATATGGCAGTTTGTATGTATTTTGTTTTGGAAATTTTTTATTTATTAAAGTAACATAGATACATAGTAAAACTTCAAACGGTATAAAGCAATATTAAATGTCCTCCTCACCCCAAACCTGCTGTTAGCATGGTTATTCTAAACCACATGCTGAAATTTATTTCTTTCCAATGTGTCAGTTTTAAATACCGACTATAAACTTGCCTATGAAAGATTAAGAATTTATTTATTTATCTTATTTCATCCCTACTAATTTTATTTATATGAATACTTAATTCTTCAATTGGTTTCATTTTTATCTTTAGGTTTTATATATACACTCATGTGTATACATACATATATATACACATATATACATATATTACTATTTTTGTCATCATATACTTTATTCCTTGATATCTACCATGTAAATAATTATAAATTTGAAGAACCTCATGCCCAGTGATTTTCAGGTAAACTAACTCATTGGTGGGCAGGGGAATGGGGCTGAATTGTAGTGTTGCCTATTTCTGTGGCTAATTTCAAGCTACTATCCTGACTGTACATTCCCTTTTATAATTACAATCATATTCAATGTTTTTCCTGTGGTTTCATGTTTTTAGAAAATCAATAAGCTGCATTTATAAAATTATGCTTATGCAAATGTTATTCAATATAGAACCAAATATTATGATTTCTCATAGAGAAAGAAACATAATCCTGATAGGAAATAAAGTAGATCATCAAATAAACTAGAATTTTCAAGTTCTAATTGTATTTTAGAAATAATTAAATCTAGGGGCACCTGGGTGGCTCAGTCGGTTAAGCAGTTGACTTCAGCTCAGGTCCTGATCTCACAGTTCATGGGTTCCGCCCCACGTCGGGCTCTGTGGTGACAGCTCAGAACCTGAAGCCTGCTTTGGATTCTGTGTCTCCCTCTCTCTCTGTTCCTCCCCTGCTCAAACTCTGTATCTGTCTCTGAAAAATAAATAAATGTGAAAGAAAGAAAGAAAGAAAGAAAGAAAGAAAGAAAGAAAGAGAGAGAGAAAGAAAGAAAGAAAGAAAGAAAGAAAGAAAGAAAGAAAGAAAGAAAGAATTAAATCTATCATTCTGAAGGAGGAGGTGATTCTTCCAAAATTGAAAAATGAAAATACAAGGTAGCAGGAACAACAGATAACAGAAAATGTGTGCTACCTTTTACACAGTTTTGATTACAGAAGCATGCTGTCTTGCAAAACACTTTGGAGGACATCCAGAAGTCTTCACATTATTAAGGGTTACCACCAAAAAGAGAACAGACAGAAAATTATTTCCTACTCATATTAAAATGACCCTACAAATGAAACAACCAGAAAAATGGACCTAGATTCCTAGCAGGAATTTGAGTGATGTGAAACGAAGTGGAGACAGATTTATGGTTTTGTATAAGCATGTAAAATCAAGCCTCCTTGCATGAGAAATTATTGGCAATTGCAGACTTGTTGCTTCTCCAAGTACATGTAAATACTCAGATGCAAAATTGCCTATCTTCTCTGACTCATATTTTCTGCTGGTTTCCACCATTTGTTGTAATACAAGTTTTTGTGGTAATTAAAATGTTTTATTTCTTCACTGTTCAATTTTCTTCATTCGTTCATTCATCAACAGTAGTCACTAGCCACAGGTGGCTACGAAGCAACTAGGAAAGAAATATTTAACTTTATGTAAGTTTAATTCCATTTTCGTGAAAAGCCACATGTGACTAGTTGACTATGTACTGGCAGTGCAGTTCTTACAAAAGCTATAGACAAAGGAAAGACAGAGATGACTCCACTGGGGACTCTACAGTTTGGCCTGGGAATGAAACAATCTGCTCATCTCTTACTTAGAAAGTCCTCTTTGGTCTGGAGGTCTGGGTCACATAGGAGAAAATAAGAGAGTCGGCAATTTAGTGACATTAAATCTGTGCTACAGGAGGCTGAATATTCTAACCATGAAAATCAAATCATTTCATTCTCTTTCTTGCTCAGTGTCATGATACATTTTGTGTTGGTTCATATTTGGGCTTTGATGTTCTTGCATGTATCCCTTTGTTATTTCTGGAGATTCTAAATGCTTTTGCTTTACCTGCTGGGCACAAGAACCATATGCCTTCAAACTGTTAAGAGCTTCCAGCTGATTTTTTAATGATATGTTTTTTGTTTGTTTGTTTGTTTTAATGTTATATGTTTAATGGACTCCACTTTTCATGAAGATCCTGTGAATTCCTACACTCTTTTCAGCCTCTGCTTTCTTTACCTGCTCAATAGCTGACATCTTGGGTTTTCTTGTCATATTCTTGAATTCATTCATTCATACATTCAATAAATATTTGTTGAATGCCTACTAAATGCCAGATACTTTCATAAATATTGGGAAATCAGCAGTGAACAAAACCAAGTCCCTGAAGTCATATTCCATTAAGGAGAGCTACCAGGGTAAACAAATAAATAAAAATAATATACCAGGCAGGGAAAATAAAGCAGAGTAAGGGGGATAGAGAATGCTGTGAATGGAAAAAGGTATGTTGCTATTTTACAGGTTGGTCATGAAAGGCTTTAAGATGGCATTTAGCACAGAGGCCTAAAAGGAGAAAGAAGAAAGCCATGTGAATATTAGGTAAAGAACATAGCCCAGCAGAGGGAACTGCAAATGCAAATGTTCCCAGGTGAGATTTGTGGGGGTGATTAGTTGAGCTCTTTGTCCATGGAAAGGGTTTGTCAACCTGTCCTAATCTGTGTGAATGGGAGAGCACAGGCAGGACACCTTTTAAAGAAGGTTTTAACTCTAGGGCAGGAACACCTTTGTTTGAGAAGGAAGATCATAACTGCATGCTGATTCAGTGTGTGTGTGTGTGTGTGTGTGTGTGTGTGTGTGTGTGTGTGTGTGTTAGAGGTGGGTGATGTAAGAAAAGTCACCTGGCTGTCTGGCAACAGTTCTTTAATTACTTGGACTTCTCCATCATGACCCAGTTGAATTCTGGGTTCACAGTTTCCTCTGCAACCACAGGTTTTCTTTGTGTTCTAGACTATGCTTTCTCAGTTCTGGTTTATCAAACGAAAGAATTCATACTGCTTTTCATATTATAAAAAATGCCTCAGTATATGTATTTGCTGATGTCTTCATTTTCAGATTGGGGCTATATATAGGTTATTCTCTACTAACAATTTTAATAGGATTTTGGAAGGAAAGTAAATTTACGTAGCACCTCAAACTTGAAATCAGAATTCTTATGGGCTGTTGTGGCTGGAGTCCAAGACAGAGCAAACTGTATGGGATAGTCCTGAGTAGGCCATCACAGGAGGAAACTATTAGAGATCAGTCTTTATTTCTATGTTCTGAGACTCTTACTATGTGAAGATGGCAGTAACTGGGATGTTATGGTTTTGTTATTGGTAGTATGCTAAAATTTGGTATCGTAAGACTATAAATCAGGGGCTCACAGACTGACTTGTGGAGGGTCCATATGAAGGTAAGATAATAGATAAGGTTGGGGATACAGACATCAGTAACAATGGCTTATCAACATCAGCATGAAATGGGTATTTCCCTCAAAATACAAAGACATCTCAAGTGAGAAAGTGTGTTCTAAAGAGTCTGGGTGTATAGTTTAACAAGATTATGTTTTAATGTCTTCTACTCATCTTTCCTAAAATGGGAGGGATCTTGAGGAAGGCTAGTCTTGTAGTTAAAAGTGAAGACTCCAGAGCCATATTTAGAGGGGTTGAAATCTATCAGTTAAATGCAATAACATGTTAAATAAGCAGTAGCCTGCAGACCTGAAACACTGGGAGCCAGAAATCGCTCAATTAAATAAATGTGTACTGATTATCATTATGTGGCAGGCCCTGTGCTGGTCCCTGGGGCCAGAGAGACAGGAAATGTATTTTTCTGTATATAGGGACTTCACAGCTGGATAGGGAAATGGTAGCATAAAGAAATGATTACTACTGTCTAAATTTTCTAGGTCAAATTCAAGAATAAAGATATGATGTCAAAATCATATAAATGTAACTTTACCATTAGAATATGAGCTATCTTACATGTATGTTAAACTATGCTTTCAAATCACATATCAGAAGCTATGTAACTCAGAAAAGTGCTAGTACATGATAGGAATAAATGGAACAGAATTAAAATGTAAGAGACTATTAACAGTATTACTAACAAATTTGATAACATAGTGAAAATATCCTAAATACTAAAATAAAGGAGATAATTTAGAGAATTCCCCCTTACTTTACAAATAAAGAAACTGTAACCTGGAGACTTATCTGGGAAAGACCTAGAATGTAAGGCTAGATGCAAACTTTCAGTCAGAAGTTCTTTTCTACTGTAGGTGAATGATAAAAAAAAAAAAATCTCAGATAAGTCTCCCACAACACACACAAAGGCACAGAAATTAATTTTATCAAGTCACAGCACCCATAATAATAGGAAGTTCCACTTCTCTTGACTTCTTTCATTTTAACCAATTATCCATTGATTCAAAAATATGAAGAGAGGTATCTATTCCAGACCCTAAACTAAATGCTGGAGATGTAACTGTTGCCCTCATAGAATTCATGGTCTAGTAGGGAACATAGCTGAAAACAGTATAATAATAATATATTATTATAATATAAATATACTATAATTATAATTTTTACAGTTATATGCACCCACACATATATATACATATATATGTATAGTATATACAAATAATATAATTGCCATGTAACTATAAAAAGAAATTATTACTCTATATGTATCATGGAAAACAGGACCGAGTGTAATTGTGTAGCCAGTAAAGGTTGTAAAGAGGTTCCCTTGATCATGTTGCTGAAGAATGAGTAGGATCCTTCAAGGGGTCCTGGGAGGCAGCTAACCTAGGTGAATGTGCCTTCCTTCACATGTTTTCATAAGCTTATCTCAACATGAAGGGATTCAGAGGTCTAATTTTGCCACCTCCTGGGCTCCACTTGCTATTCTACTCACTGAGACACTTGTTCTTGACTTGTGCACTTGAAACACTGCCTCAGCTCTACCATTTGCTATTTTCCTGGCTGCAAAGTGATGGGGGTGTTGGATTTATATCATTGCTACTTTTATCTACTTACATATTTTTCTGCTCACTAGGAATGGGGTTGTGGTGGATAGGAAGTCAGTTAAACTTTACTAAAAATGTGCTGTGGAGAATTGGCTATATTATTTTGCTGTTAAAAAGGGGAGGAGATGGAGCACCTGGATGGCTCAGTCAATTGAGTGTTGGACTCTTGATTTGGCACAGGTCACAATCTCCCAGTTCATGGGGTCAAGCCCCACATCAGGCTCTGCACTGATGGCATGGAGCCTGTTTGGGATTCTTTCCATCTCTCTTTCTCTCTCTCTCTCTCTGCCTCTCCCCTGCTCTCTCTCTTGTTCTTAAAATAAATAAACAAGCAAATAAGGAGAACTACAAGGTACTCAGCCTTTGGGAATATGGCTTACAAATAAATTTTCCATTGCAAATATCCCCACTCCTTCTTCAGGAGAGAAATCAGAATGGAAGACATGATCCCAGTTGCAAGCTCACTTGAAAGTATAAAATGTGCCTGTTACAATAAACTCAGACTACTCAATATGGGAGAGTGATTATTTTGAAAGGGGAGAATTTCATTTTAAAATGAGTATTGATTTCTTTTATTATTAGAACAAAACATGCACACTGAGTATAATACAGAAAATTATAAGGAGGAAAGCAAAATTACCCAGCAATCCCATCTTCCTGGGTTAGTTACATAGATAACATTGTGGAATACTTCCTTAACATCTTTCTACTAATTATATGACATTATATTTGGAAGAAAAAATAAGCCACTTGACATATTGAAGTTTTTTAATAGAATCCAGTTCTAATAGTAAAAAGCTTTGTTATATTTTCTATTTCATTTGCTCAAATTATCTGCCCTTCTTTGGATTTTCTGAGCAGTAAGCAGAAGCTACTTCCTTTCTCTTTCCAATGCATTTCTGTCACTATTTTCTCAGCTCACTTTTCCCCTCTTTCTCTAAGCTTGTGATCATCATGTTACTCTGCATCTTTCAGGTTTCTGTCTTTGTCTTCCATGATACCCCAGTTGAGTCGAAACTCTCTCCTACTAGAAGAAATTTCATAAAACAATATTAACAATAAGATAGAGAATTGATATTTGAACCGGACTAAATTAGCCTGTTCTTAGAATATTACAACAATGAACGAGAACAAGGGCATATAGAGCTTTTGGATTGCTATATTACACAGAGATATATAGTACCAATTATTTAAATCTTGGGTAACCTTACACTTTTAGATCAAAGGACAGGTGAAAATTTAGCTCTACCTCAGTGGGATACCATCTTGAGATAGAAAAATAGAAAAGGAAAAATGGTAAGAAGATGGAAATACAGATATACATAAAATAGGAGAATTCCTGGAAAGCTACAAATGCTTCAAATAAAGAGTCCTCATTAAATTACTGAGTAAAACATTATTCATGCTGTTGTGATTAGGGTAACCTTAGGTGTAGCACTCTTCAGAGAACTTATCGTTAATAAAACCATAATGGTGAAGTTGTTAACTAGAAATTATCATATTAGTTATTTCTGAGTTTGGCATATCAGAGTCTGGGCCATGCTTCTAAAACAATGATTAACAAATAGTGTGTTCAACAAATATTTGTTGAACAAATGAATGAATACTGTATTGAATTTGGAAGTGTTTGATCGCTTGTAAGATTGAGTCTATAGGAGGCAGAATTAATACTCAGCATTGAAGTTTGCTACAAGTATCAGCAATAAGACAACCCTCATTGTCATTTAAAAGTGTAGGAACAAAAGTCAGGACAGTACTAAATAATAAACTAAAATTGAGTGGCTAGGATGCTGGAGGCAGGAGTAGAGCCAACTTCTGGGGGAAAATAAGATGGTAGGATCCCCACAGTATTGAGGATATCAATTGGTCACACTGTGTACTTCAGCCAAGAACAATGCCAGGAACAGATTGCTGCTCAGTAAGTACGATTTGTTAAGTGGGTGAATAATGAACTCTAACCCAGAAGAGTGGGTGGGCACCCAGATAAGAGTGTATGGGTGTGTTGGGGGGGGGGGTTGTACTCAGATATATCAGTCACAAGGCAGCAAGGGACCTAATGAGTAATTGTTACAGCAATTTTCATAGGTTTAGTTATGCATACAAAAGATTTCACCTTAGACTACTACCTCAAATGGCCTAATATCTCCTCACAGAAACTGACAGAATCCAATCACTTGGGGTAATATCGATAGACTTCGCCCCAAAGCAGAAATAGTGCGTGGTCTTCTTATTTAAACAGTTTTACCTTGTAAAAATTCAAGATTTAAGAAAGAAATGATGCAAGTAGTATTTGTGGGTTTTTTTTTTCTTTTTCTTTTCTATAACATTGAGCAGTAGGCTCAAGGGATAGTACAGATTGGTATTATTTTTACTTTATGAATTGGTCTTTACAAAAATCTATGGGGTCAGTTTTATATCCCCTTTATTAGTTGGAAAAATTGGTGTTCATTGAGTGAACTCAATGCTTTCCAAACTTTATGAGAATCAGAAAATCTTGTTAAAATGCAGATTCTGATCCAGCAGGCTCTTGTGGCATGGGTGTATGTATTTTTTTTTCCTAATTTTTATTTATTTATTTTAAGAGAGATAGAATGCAAGTGGGAGAGAGGCAGATTGAGAGAGAGAGAGAGAGAGAGAGAGAGAGAGAGAGAGAGAGAGAGAGAGAATGAATCCCAACCAGGCTCCACACTGTTAGTGCAGAGCTCAATGACAGGCTAGATCCCATGAACTGTGAGATCATGACCTGAGCCAAAATCAAGACTCAGACACTTAACCAACTGAGCCACTCAGGCACCCCTGGGTGTATGTATTTCTGTGAAGCTACCAGGTGATGCTTTGTAGCTGGTCCAACTACCTTCCTTGAAGTAACAAATAACTAAGAGACTCATTCAATGTGACAAAGCTAAAAATGTTAGGACCAGGATTTGAACTAAGCTCTTCTTATGGTAAATCTGAGACCAAAAACCATGGAGTTAGAATTCTGTTTCCCAAAAGATAAGAAAACAAAGATTAATGAGAACCTATCACCTTCTTGACACTGTCTCACACCCTTTGAGCAGGAGAGAAAATCCTAATTACTCTGATAGGAGTCAGGAGACTGTAATAGGAAACCTACTCTTCTCTCCTTGAGATATTTTCCAATAAAACTTCCAGATTTCACTTGCTATTATTGATTAACCTGCTCTTGTCAAAGTTGTCAATGATTTCCTTGATTTTAAAAACAATGGACATTTTTTTTAACTTGACAATTCAGGAGGATTTGACACTGAAGATCATTCCTTTCCCTCCTCCCTTGATGTCTGTTTTAATGCTCCATCTGTGTTTTACCGCTCTGGCTGCTGCTTCCTAGTCTCCTGTTTAGGGTCCTTTTCATCTGCCCCTCTTTCTTGTGTTTCCTGAGTATTGGTTCTTGGACCCAGCCTTATTTTACTTTGCCCTCTTTCCCTATGGGATCAATGTTTAACCCTTCCATAGAATTCAACTTTCACCTTCAAGTTTTAACCTCCAGATTATACCTTTAGCTTAGATCTTTATACTCCAGATCTTTATACTTATTAAATATCTATAGCCCAATTTATACTTATTAAATATCTATAGCCCAAAACTAAACTGAATTAACTCATCTTTTTCCCTTAAATTATTTTTTTAATGTGTCATATCTTTGGTAAATCCATCCACCTGGTTGCCCTCTTCACTTCCTCTTTTACTTCCTACATTCACTTCCCTTCCCTCTTACTTCCTACATTTAATCTAATTTTATAGATTGATTCTCCTAAATGGCTTTCAAATAACTTTCATCTCTCCACTTGCACAACATCTGCCTATTTCAGATTCATATCTCATTCCTTGATCATTGACAAACCCTTCTAACCTCTGGCCTTATTTCTTCCTAATCCATTTTCCACACTACTTCTAGAATAATCATTCTAAAATACTAATGTGATTGTGTCACAATCTTGCTTAAAGTGTTCCCCTTTGTTTTAGTATAGTTGGTAAATTCCTTAAGTAACATTGAAAGTACAATATGTCCCTTTCTACTTTTCCTGATCATTGCTCATCATTGATATCCTTCTCCTTATGAACAAGACCATAAGCATCCTGGCCTACTTTTAGTTTCTCCATATGGCATTCTTTGTCATATATTTATGCCTTTCTGCTATCAATCTTTTTAGAACCACCAGAACACTCAATGGCCATTTTCCAAGCTAACCTCAATATTCCCTCTATGATACCACCTCTTCAAGAAAACTTTCCATAATTCTTTCAGGCTAGGTGTTCTCCTCTTATATGTACTAACATAGCACCCTGGTTATATCTTAGCACTGACTACACTGTATTATTTATTTGAGTTCTTTTAGAGTATGAGCATTCTGAGGACAGCAATTGTGTCTTGACTTCTGAATAACCAGAACAATGGACAGAGCCTGGAAGTTTAATTAACTTTTGCTGATGAGTGATGTTGGGAAAAAGCCACTTTCTTGACTAATTAGTCAAGGGTTTCCTTTCAATGTTTCACCATTTTGCAGGAATCATACATTCTAAAATCACAGATCTTAATGAGTGATTTAAGCTTAATTTCTTTAAGCTTATGAGCTTAATTTCTTTAAGCAGTACATGACCAGACACAGCCTGTTAAAAACATTCAATAGTAAAGGACTCTCACTAGAAAATATCATTTTATCATTTACAAGAGGTCTAATTATCACACTGACAAGAAGATTAGACTGGGTTTCCTTCACTCTTAACTTTTACCCAGTAGCACACTCTTGGCAAAGGGAGTGAATGGATCTCAGGCTAGTTGCTTTAACTCCTTTCTCCCTAACTTTATATCAGGATGGGGTGATTCTCTACTCACGATAGAAAGACAAAATAAATGCCTTGAATGGAGACATACATGGAAGTGGTGTTCCTGTGGATTGGGGTTTGTTCTTATTTTCCAGAATCTTTTTGGTGAATGCATTTGTATTTTCATAACACAAGCAAAACAGTTAAAATTATCAAATTAACACCTGTTCTTTTAAAAAGATTCAAAAAATATAAAGCATTCAGAGAAGAGATAACACAAATCACATATAATCTTACATTTCTGTGATAGATTGTTAAAATTTTGATGTATATCTTTCCAAAATAAATGGGATCACATTATATATGCTGTTATGTATTTTTTGAAATCAATTATGTCATTCATTTACTTTATAACATGTGTCTAAGCATGTTGTCAAATCAAAATTATTGCCATGAAAAAATATTTTATTTCTATTCAAGAGATTTCAAAATGCAGAGTGGCAAATAGAGTAGAATACTAATTGCTATATATTATCTTAAGGGTGTTATGAAAATTGGAAATTGCCAACCTTATGGTTTTTTTTGTATGTTTGTACAAAACATTTTAATTATGTGAAGAATTTATGGAAATAAAGCTGTGATGTTCAAAATGCTAGCCATTTGCCACATGTGGCTACTTAAATTTAAATTAATTAAAATAAAATAAAATTAATAATTTATTACTGCAGTTGCACTAGCCAGATTTCAAGTGCTTAATAGCCACATATTACAAGTGCTTCTAGCATTAGAGAGCACAGATATAAAATATTTCCATCATCACAGAATTTTCTATTGGGGAGTGTTGGTGTAGAGTTCTAATATATATGTTACAATTTAAGTTTAACAATTTGTTGAGCATCAAGTATGTGTCAGATGTTATGTTAGACACCTTTAGCTTTTCTAGTGGTATTTTACTTAATACTCCCCAAAAGTTGTGGGATAAATAGTTGCCATACCTACTTTTCAAGTTAAAAAAAAAATGGAGGCTCATGGAAGCAAATTGACTTGATTGTAAGGGTTGGAAGTCAATTGTAATCCTCATGAAAGTGTACTGATTTGATTAAAAGGGTTGGAAATCAATTATAATCTGTCCAACATCACTGTGTTAGTATCTGGTCAGCTGGGGCACTTGGTCTCATGGTACATAAGCTGCTGATTTCCCATATCAGAATTGCCAGGAAAGTCACCCCTTTGAATTCCATGTTGAGAATCAACTTGGAGACAAGTATCTCTATTCACTCAGTTATTCTTTATGGCCACACTCCCTTTAATTGAGCTGGACAGTTGGGCTGTGGCCCTCAGCCATTCTCCTAAGGTCTTAAAGTCCAAGATTCTCAACATTACTCACAAAACCCATCACAATTTTGTCTGAACTCTCTTGCATCATTTCCCATTCTCTACTTCCCAGCCTTGTGCCAGTCATGTCAAGTAATAATTCCCAAAGGAGGTATCATGTTTCCCATGTCTTCAGATAACTCATTCACTTAAACTGAAATCTTCTTTTACTCTTTTCAACCTATCTAACAATTGATGGTTTTTAATACTCAGCTCAGGTCCTGACTCCCCCTAGATGCTTTGCCTTAACCACAGAATATGACTTAGGAATCCTTCTAATTTAGGATTTCTTATTGTGTCTTGTTATTTTTAATAAATCACAGTTACCACAGTGTGATCATTGATTAACTTGTGTGTTTCTCATTGACTATAATCTCCTTGAGAGTAAGGCTTATATCTTATTCTGCCACAATACCACATATAGGTTTAAATGTTCAATTCTAATAATTAAACAACTTTTTTTTCCAGATATCAGATATCATCTGAAGATACAGAAGCAGAAGAAGAGAGAGTCCTCTCTTAGACAAAATATACCTCAAAGGATTAGTCTCCATCTTTCCTTCACATCCCACAACTTCTCTAAAACAGGTAAGGACAGTCACCTGTCTTTGATGGTCCTTATACTAAGATCATCTCTAGGAATACTGTGGCTGCTTGTTTCAGAATATGGGGAAAAAGAGGACAAGCACCATATAGAAGAGCCTGTAGCTGCCCAAGAAGGTACGGCCAGCACACTTTTCTCATAACTTTGTCCCCTTCCAAGGCTGGAGGTGGAGCTCTTTTTACGTGCTTCAGAGGGAAGCTGCTGCTTCTTCCCATCCCCCAACTGCCAGCCATGCTGTCTGAATCATTTGAGAAGTCCTCTCCACTCCTTCATTAACTTTCCTAAGTGCCATATAGGGCTGGCTTGTGGTGACACCTGCCATAATGTGTCATCAGCTGACAGGCAATCACTTCGTAGAGGGTATTGCTCTGCTACAGAACACACATCAGATTGACACACTGCCTCTCCCTGATAGGGAAGAACAATTCTTCTACATCCTCAGGTAAAAAAAAAAAAGTGGTATAAAATGCCAGGCTCCTGTAGCAATATGATGTGCATAGGGACATTATAAACAGGAGAGTTTTTATAACTGTCATTCACCTTCCTGGCCTTGGGATGTGTGACATGGTTGTGACAATCACTTGCCCTCATCTCAAGCATATTCATTTATCCATGCATTTATTTATTCATGTATTCAACAAATTTGGGGGGTACTTTCTAAGATTTAGGTACTTGCTGGAAGTTCCAAGGGGATACAGGGGTAAACAAAACATGGTCCCTGACATTAAGAACATCTCATTCAAGCAGGAGACACAGGCACATAAACATGATTATAATGTAATGAGACGGGGGCTTGTAAAAGAGTCAGACATGAAGTACTGTCAGGCAGAGCACAATGGAAAGAGCCATTTATGAAGCCTGAGGGAATCAGGGAATGTTTCAAGGAGAAATGAAATAGGAGTTGAGTTTTGAAGGAAAATGACATTTCATGCGAGCTGGGTAGGGAAGTCCTTCCTGGCAGTGGCAATAACAGGTGCAGAGGAGGTAGGTGTAAAGGGGTGTGAACCACAGTGCTCTGTGGCTGAAGCATGAGATAAGCAAGTGAGAGTCCAAGGAGATGGCATCAGACATGCCTTTGGGGAACATAGTATGTAAGGCCTTTGACAGTCTCATGTTGACAGTGGCTGGTCATCAGCTATTTAGTCAGGGTGGAGCACAGAGATTTTAAGGTGAATGCTTTCCAACTGAATCAGGAAAATAATAGGCTTTTAAAACTTCTGTAGTTCCCCCTTGTTTATTTTTATCTTTTTCTGTATGTGTTTTCATAATGATTAAAAACTCTAAAATACACACATAAAAGTCCTGGTGGTTTACTTTTGTGGGTAGCATGAGAAGAGGGGAGCTTGGGAGACTAGGTCTCACTTCATAGGGTAAGGCAGTTCACAGAAGCACAACAGAAAAAAAAAAAAAAAAGAACAAGGAAGGAAGGAAAGCTGAGAACCATGGCGTTAGTGGAGTAAGGGAAGACGGGTCCCAGAGACACCAATCTGAGACAGAGAAGTGGTCAAGTGTACTTGTAGCCTAACTGGCTGATCCCTCTCCAAAGGCTGATCTGGTGTCAAGGGACTATTGCAGGGTAAGGGTGTAGAGGGCATGCAATGCATATATGAGGAAAAAGCCATGAGGTGAGGTTAGAGAGACATGGAAAACACTAGAATTGGCAGACCCATCTAAGCAGGTAGAGGTTGATTGCTTTGCTGATTGTGTATTTGCTTAGACAAGATATGCCCAGTAAAACTTGTGTATGGGCATAGAGAGGTGGATAAGAAATGTATTATCAATAAGATAACCACGTGGGTCTTCCTTTGGTCCCCGAAAAGATATGGCCAACCCTGAAAGGTAGGGAGGCTGTCTAAGATTATGCCAGGTGCTAGCAGCAAAGGTATTGAGATCAGACAGGAAGGAATAAGTCTAAATCCCAGCTCTACTGCCAAATAATGAAATAGGCATGAAAATACCTTTCGGCATGATTGAGACGACTATCTGAAATAATGTATGTAAAATATTTAGCCCATTGCCAGGCTTTCAAAGAATGGAGCTGTTATTTTACACAGTTTGTATGTTTTCTATGTAGCACAGTACTGGGCCCTCAAGAAACTTAGAAATATTCCTTGGCATGACTTCTCTTGGTTTGCAAGTGCACTGGAAGTTTAAATTAATCTTTTGCAAGTATAAGGCACACGAAGAGTTATCACCGGTTGGTATTGAAGGAGATAGTCATTTGTCAGTAATATTGACCCAAGGAAAACCAGTCAGGTGTAAAGAGGCATCACTTTGAATTGATGTGACAAATGAAGCTCCATCATTTGAATGAGGAGACAGTAATAGGGTCACTGGATCTTGTGGGCCTAATCTGACACATAGTTAAATAGTCATTGCAATCCCAATACACAAGATTCCTTAGTCATCTGTACAGTTAGGAGTTGGGGATATGGGTCGCTGCTAAGAGTAGAGGTAAAATTTGTGCACCTCGGGCATGAAAACCTGAAATAGAATGACTACTTAGAAACAAACTGAAGGATTTGAAAAAGGCAGTAAATAGGTATCAATGTCCCAACAAAAATATTAGTACACTTAAAACTATTTCTTTGAATATATACATCACTTATCTGTTAAAATGATTCACTGATAAACCTTAAGTGTCCATCTCTGAAAGCCAGCAAATCTTATTTAAATTTAACCAAGAGCAGGCAAAATTTTGACAAGCTTCTATTCTTCCTTCAGCATTCAAGCTTATGTTTAATTCAGTGTTTCATCATTTGCAATGAAATAAACTTCTTCATGCTATGAAAAATTTACAAAATGTGAAGCAAAGGGAGTGTATTTCAGGTACACAATGATATTAGCTGCTCAAAAAAAATTGTTCATGTAAGGCATGAACTTACACTTGTGTATTGAAGAGGGAGATAGGAGATAATATTAGAAGCTAAAGAAACAGAAAAGTGTATATTCAATTTCCAGAACCCCATATACAAATTGGAGTCTCATTGTCTGCCCAGCATTGTTCTAGAGACTGTGTAGATAGTGCACCTCCAATCTGCTGGTTTCCCCTGCCTTCTTTCTCTCACCCGCAATTCTGCCACAGTAATATGAATAAAATGAATATTTATGAAATTAATATGTAGTTCTAACACCGAATTTTAACTTCTTAAGGTCCCCCTCCTTTCTTCTCCTTCTCCTCTTTGTCCTCCCTCTCCCCCTCTCTCCCACCCCTTGCAGCAGCAGGAAGCTGTGAACTCTGGGAGAAGTTCAGCTGTAGTCAGCTCCACCACCATCAGTAGTGAATGCTCTCCTGGCTTCATTAACACCACCTCGTTTCTGTTCTTACAGCCCTAGGAACTTCCCATAGTTTCTAATCTCAGTATTACTTCCTCTTCCCTTTTACTTTCTCAACTCTTCAAGCACTTTGGAAACATGTACTCTCTGTCAAAGTACCTCTATTCGAAATACACAGTGTGGTTTCTATTTTTCTCATTGGACCCAGATTAACTCAAGGTCTTATTAGCCCATGAGTATACATGAAGTCAGAGTAGCAATCATAACACAAAATATGTCTTTCCTATCATCTACTCATGCAGATCTTCGCCACCTGCCACATTTCTCTCACTCAAGTGTAATGAGGGTCAATAGGTAGATCTCCTGTGTGCCAATTTGGTTGAGCAGAACCACTACATTGCTGAGTGTTCTGGGCATCTGCCACCTCCTATCATGCCTCCCAGTCTCCATCATTGCTCTGTTGGAGCCTTCCTGGGTACTGCCACTCGTGCCAAAGCACTGCCATATGCTCCTCTGCATACAACATCATGTCTTTTCACATGGGAACAAAGCAACGTTACTTGTGTCGCTGGAAATCAGACTCCCTCACAAAAATAACTCCTTCAACTCTGGTCTAAAACCCCAAGTTGGCATAGAGGAAGTGATAATTGAGGGTGCTGAGTGAGACCTGTGGGGCACCTAGCTAAATCTCAGTCTATCGTTCAGTGAGATATGGTTGCATGGTCATCTCTCCAGAAATGAGTAGCTGAGAGGGAGGCCATGTGATGGGGTCTCAGAGGTGATGATCTCAGGTAGCCTAAGGGTGGACGAGGGCAGTGGCACTGAGAAATGACAGGCGCATGTTTTTAAACAAATAATATATAAATGAATTGAATTTTAAAATGCACCCCCACACCCCCAAAGTTATTCTTCATCAAACACTTTGGAACTCTTCATTGAGCTCCAGCAAGAGTTATTCCTGACCTCATGTGGCACCAAGGTAGCCACCAGGCCTTCCTGCTTGGAGAGATAAGGATGTGTGGTGCAGAGATTCAATTTCAGGGAAAAAAAGAATTAACAATTTTTTCTCTAACCAATAAGAATTTGTGACTAATCAAAATGTCAACAATTATGTTTGAAAACAGTTTTTGCCAGAAAGTTTTTTATTGAGATATATTTTATATACAATAAATGTACTCATTTTCAGTATAGAGTTCAATGAACTTTGGCAAATGCATATAGAACAGTAGAATCACCTCCAAAAGTTCCTTCATTCCCTTCCCAGTAATTCTCCCTCAATATAACAACTAGTCTGATTTCCTTCACTTTATATTAGGTTTTCCTGGCTTAGAATTTCATACACATGAAAAAATACAGTATTTCTCTTTTGTGTCTGGCTTCTTTCACCCAACCTTATGTCTATAAGATTCATAAACAGAGAAAGTAGTTTGTTCTCTTTCATTGTTAGGAGTATTCCATGATCCCATTGTTGTGTGTCTTTGTCAGTTCTTAATTAGACACCTGGGCTATTCCCAGTATTTTGCTATTATGCATAAAACTAATATAAAAAGGTGAAAAGAAATAAAAAAGAAAAGCCCTATATGAGAGTACAAGCTACGCTGGTAGGACGAAACAATCCCAATGCATCGTGGCTTCTGCGTGATAGAAGCTTATTTCTGCTGATGTATATTCTAGAAGTGAAGAGCCCAGGGCTGAGGGTGGCTTTGTTCCCCCCAGGTTGATGGACTAGCTCTGCCATCCTCAAAACATGACTTTGATCTTTATATCTGAGGTGGCCATCCAATCATTGCCATTTCCCAGACAAAGGAAAAAGGAAGAGAGTATCCAAAATAAGAAGCTTTGCTTAAGAAAGTGACTGGAGGTTATATTATGGACATCACAGCTGCATATATCCCATTAGCTGGAACTAATTCATGTGTCTACTCCTATTACAGCAGAGGCTGGGAAATTTGTCTCCAGCTGGACAACCAAATGCCAGTTAAAAGTTTGGGGCTCAGGGAACACATGCAGATATGTGGGTTGTGGTCTGAAAAAGCGTGCCCTGCTGATAAGCTAGGGGAGCTGATATCCAACCCATGCTGTGCTCATCAAGACAGTGAGTCCCAGTGTATCTTCTTCACACAAAACTTTGACAAGTCCTCTCTCTCTCTGTAGGGTTCATATCCAGTTCTTGGGACTGGGCAAAATAGGAAGAAGTTAGGAATAAACACCATCCTTTGTTTTGCAGCTTTCTCTCTCTCCTATGTGAGTGCCACACCAAAATCTTCCTGTTTCAACCTAACATAGGAGCTTGGCTAAAAATTAGCAGGGGCGCCTGGGTGGCTCAGTCAGTTAAACATCCAACTTTGGCTCAGGTCATGATATCCTGTTCATTTGGGTTCGAGTCCTGCCTGCATCAGGCTCTGTGCTGACATCTTGGAGTCTGGAGACTGCTTTGGATTCTGTGTCTCCCTTTCTCTCTGCCCCACCCCTGCTCATGCTCTGTTTCTCTCTCTCACAAATAAATACACATTAAAATTTTTTTTAATTACTTTTTGCAAATTGACTACCTCTGATATCTTCCCCGCTATTTCATTCATATCCTTTATCCTCACTATATATTACATATAAGGAAACTGAGACTCAGAGACTTTGGGTAAATTAACTAGGAGCGTATAGCTAGTAGGCAATTAGATATGAATTTGGTCCCAGGTCTATCTGACTCAAAAGCCATTGCTTATTTTATTATACTGCCTATTAAGTTACAAGCACTGGTACCTTGTGATAAAAAATGAACTACTTGTAATATGAACCTTTTTAATAGAGAGGTTTCAGGAAACAGGACATCACCAGGGCCACACTGTCATTGTGGTTTACACTTCCCATGAACTCTTTCCAATAAACATTTCATTTAAATTTAATAAAGTAGTTAATAAAGCCATAAAGGTTAATTACTAGTTAAGGGAAAAATGTGACTTCACTTTGGTGAACATGTGAAAAATGAATCAACTTCGTTTTGCAGTTAACCCAGGATTATACAGGCAATAAAGCATGATTATGGATTTAACATGTTAATTCCCAGTAGATTTAATAGCGGTGCTATGAAGTACATGACCAATCGCTAACCCATCTGACAAGACTTCAGACAGCACTAATCAAGATTAAATCACTTGGCCCACATGTGGATGCAATATATCTTTCAAGATGAAATGACTATAATTTGTCATCATGGAGTTATTATAAATGCCGATAGGATGAAAAGTGGAGAAGGGAAAGTGGGGAACGCAATCTATGATCTCAATCTGACACCTCACTTTGGTAGCCATTTTTCGAAAAAAATAACCTTTAATTTTTTCATAGCTTATAGATTCTCTCTAGGGATGGCTCTAGTGGTTCATGATTTACTTATAACTTGTAGAATAAAGCAAAGCATCCACATCCCTTAAAATATTTTGCCTTTCCAAAAATAGACCGTTGGCAGAGTCAGCTCTTTGTAGCACTAATATCCTACATTCAACATCTCTTTCTGTTTCATCAGTGTTGCTTTAATTCTTGAGAAACAGAATCCTAAATAATACTATATTATGTTGATCACGGATTGTACTACCTGGTTACCATAAAGGAAAAATGGTACGTTGTTTTCATTACTTGAAGATTAGCAATAGGGATCTGAAAATGATGGGCCCTGGGCCAAATCTAGCCCACCGACTATTTTTGTATATGAAGTTTCATTGGTACTTAGCCACACTCTTTCAATTATGTAACATCTTTGGTTGCTTTCGTGCTACAATGACAGAGATAACTAGTTGTTACAGAGACCATATTCCTACAAAGCCTAAACTATTTGCTGTCTGAAACATGGTTATTTTTAGGGCCATCTGTCTCTCCCATTCATATCATGCATTTTAGACTTTGGTTCCCAATTTCCTTAAAGTCTCACATCAAAACTTCTCCCTCATAGTAGTGAGAATTAAATATAGGAGCATGTGTTCTAATGAACAACTTAAAAATGCTTAAAAATATGAATTCATTGCTCCTTGTCCAACATGTTGCTGTTGTTTTAACAGGAGACAGTACAGTGTGATGGTTAAGAGCATGGACATTGGCTTCATACTGTTTGGAGTGAGAGCCAGCTCTCCCACTATTATCTGTATAACCTTGGGCAAGTACCTTAAGTCCTCTGTGCCTCAGTTTTTTTTATCTGTAAAATAAGGATTGTAATAATATAACTTCCTCAAAGAGTTCTTTGTACAATTAAAAAAGGTAACACAAACAATAGGTTTAGCATAGTTCTTGGCACACAGTAAGCACCACACTAGTGTTAGCCACCACCACCACCATCAGTCATCATTATTATTATCATCATCACTGTTAAAAGAGCTTAGATCATGCTGGAAAGAATTAGTCCATTTCCTACTGATTGAACAAGTGGTGTAGGAATTGTTAAATCTAAACAGCCCTGTGTTCAGCCTGCGTTCAAACTCTATGATCATCTACTTTTTAAAATCACAAATAATTAATTTAGCTTTCCTGCATTAGTTTCCACATTATGTAGTATAGGGTAAAAGAAAGATCTCATCAGTGAATTGAGGATTAAACCAGCTAATATTTATGAAGGCTTCTGAAACTGTCCCCAGCACATTGTATGTACTCAATAATTGATAGTTTTCTCCTCTGCCTTTCTGTTCCCTTTTTGGTAGCCTGACCCTCCTGATTGTCTCCTACTTCCTGATTACTCATGCTCTAAACCCCAGTGATGCTCATCACATCACAATTGCCCATTTGCCTTCCTCTATTCTCTGCCTCTTCAATTCTTGTGTCCACACCAACCTGTGTCATTTCATATGCCAAGTTTTTAACAACAATAATGAAAATAAATATTAGCAAACAGCAAATATATATAAGTTTAATATTTATATGGCATTATTGCCAGGTATTGTTTCAAGCCCCTTACAAAAATTGACTCCTCATAACAACCCTTTGAACTAGGTACTATTATCCTCATTTATATATGATGAAGTTGAGGAACAGATGTTTTAAATAACTTGCCCAAGTTCACACAGCTAGTAAGTAAGTATAGAACAAGGATTTGAATCCAGACAGCCTGACCCTGGAGTCTATGCTTTTTGCCATGATGCTATAGTGCCTCCTAAAATGATTTCAAAATCATTTCATTTTGTTAAATCAATGTGCTCTAGTTGAATTTGTGTTTCCTAAATCTTTCTTTGATCAGAGTTTGAGACTAATGGAGTTCATAAACATATTCTACCAATGCATTTCTGCCTGTGAATTTACATTCATGTATGTTCCTTGCTTGTCCATCTGCTTGTTATACATGTAATGTTAAAGTCACATAGTCTCTCTCTGTGTGTGTCTCCCTCTCTCTTTTAAAAGTTTGGGTAAAATCATAATTTCCAGATGGAGTTCAGCCCTACAACTGTTATTTTCAAGAAATGTTTCTCAAACTAATATACATATTAATCACTGAGGATAATATTAAAATGCAGATTCAGATTCAAGTTGGAGGCTGAGACTCTGAATTTCTATCAAGTAGCAAGTGTCATTTTTTAAAGTTTATTTATTTTGCAAGAGAGAGAGCACAAGTAGGGGAGGGGCAGAGAGAGAGAGAGGGAGAGAGGGAAAATCTCAAGCAGGCTCCATGCTGTCAGAGCAGAGTCCAATGCAGGGCTCAATCTCACGAATCATGAGCCAAAACCAAGAGTTGTACACTTAACTGATTGAGCCACCCAGGTGCCCCTGAAAGTGTCATTTTAATACAGTACATAGAGAATTTCATATTAATACACCATGATTACATAAGGGCATCCTTTAGAGTCTCCTTGGTTGGGCACAGTTGACTCACTTTTAGGTTTAATAGAGAAAAGTGATTAGAATAGATCACACTGGACTTCATGGTAGGGATCCTTTTTGAGTCACTGTTTCCTCAAGATGGCTCTTACAACCAATGACCTACTTAAATAAAACTTTGTTTTGTACCCTTTATCATTAATTCATTCATTTAGCACTCATTAAGTACCTGTTACATGCCATGCTGCTTCTTTTCTTGTAGAAGGTCTCTTTCTTGGGTCAGGGGAAGGGGGTGGGGTGGACCCAGACATGCATGATAAAAAGTCAAAATAAGTATTTTTGATGTTCCAATAGAAGTTTGTATGGGGATACAAAGGAAATTGTTCATTTGTAATAGCTTGATATTTGGGGAAATAATCAAGTTAGGCTTCAAAGAAGTATCCCTTGAATGGATTCTAGAAAGTAAGTATTGTCTAAGAAAACAGTGAAACAAAGAATATTCTAAGCTAAGAACTCATGAAGAAGACAGTGGCTTGGCCTAACTGCCGAACCAGCATTCTACTGGTATCATTGCATCTTGGGACTTTGGATCACATTTGAAAAAGAAAAAGCAAAGAACATGATGCAGTAGACAGTAAAAATTGAGAAAGCCTTAAATAGTGAAGCAGGGGAGAAATTGATGATTGCCTTGCTTCAGCAATTAGGCTGTTGCGTCTGTTCTTTGCTTGTTTTAACATCCAAGCACTATATTTCTGCTGAAGCATAGCACCTTATTCTTCTGAGTTCTCGATAAGTAAGTATATATGCAGAATCTTTATATTTCAAAATGTTTTTGTCTAGTAGTTGGTATATAAAAGTAACATTTATAATATATTTGCTTGTTCTGAAACCTAACATAAAAAATATGCCTGCCAACTCCCTAAACAGCGTTATAGTTGCACATTACTAAAACTGTTGAAGCTACCTGTGTTCAGATGCTTTATACAATAATAAATGATATATCAATGAAATAAATCTGCACATGGCAGCATTTCTAACCAGTGTCCTAAAATTTTACTTTGGGTCACTTAAACAATGTGATAAAATTTGTTGTATTTCTCTGTATAATATTAGTAGCTCACTTTGAAATGACTGTTTAACTTAAATCCAAAAATCAAGATTAATAGGTTAGAAATGGAAAGAAATCTAGGAAATCCTCTAGCTGAATGTTGTAGGTCCAAATTATATTATAATCCAGTAAACAACTTACAATCCACCATGGACCACAATAATGTGACAAAGAAGGCTAGGTGAATGTGAAAGAGGAGTCCAGTCAAAACCACTGACAATAAAGAAGTAAGAAAAAGTTTCAGATGTATTGCAGTGACATCATTGTATGGAACATCAGATCAGTGATTCAAAAATCGATTGAATCAGTATCATTTAACTAAAGTTGGAAACCAAATTGCAGAGAAGTTAACTAACTTATCCAAGATCACACAGCTCAATAGTACCAGACCAATTATAGGAAAAATGTGTATTGAACACCTGTTATATGCAAGACATTGGAATAAGTGTTGTGAAGGGAGTGCATTTGTATAAGGCAGGGAGGTTACCATCTATTTTATTGCTAAGAGATGATGTATGTAGATATAAGGATGTGTATATATGTCCTTGTGCATAATATGTATGTATGTGTTTGTGTGTTTTGTCTTTTAGGACAGAAAGATATAGGAATGGGTTGAGGCCAAAGGGTAAAGGGTATGCAAAAGTAAAGAATTTGGACTTTATCCTCTCTGAAATAGGGAACCCCTGAAGAATTTTAGGCAGGAAAATTAAACAAATAAATTTGTATATTAGAATAACTGTAGCAGTGTGGATGATGATCTAGAGAGACAGCGTGCACAGAAGCAGGGAAACCAGTTAGGAAGTTATACTAATGGTTCCAGTGAGCACAGATGAAAAAGTCTTTCCTAAGCAGTTGCTGTGAGGCTTGATCAATATACATTAATTAAAATATGCATAATAGAAAGATATAAGCGTTAACCCATTTTTTTTTAATATTCACACCTGACAGTGACTCTCAAGTATCTTCAGACACCTCATTTCTCCTTACCTGCTTCTCATTAGATAGATGAAATGTACCTAAAGAAGTGTCAGACCAAAGAACATTAGAGTCAAGGACAGAGATGAAAACTGGCCCTGGGCTTCAGAGATTCAACTGACCCACATGCTATAGAAGATACCGTGTGAACTGAAGCATGTGTATTGAAAATCATTCACCTGCCTTCTCCTTGCTGGCTGAGATGAACCCCATTAGCATCAAAAGGACAATTCAGGGTGAACTTGGAAAAGAGGAATTGCCTTTTATCCTTACAAATAAGTAAAGTGAACCCTTAATGCCTCACTCTGCACGATTATATTGGTATTCTGGATTTTGAATGAAAAAGTGCACTCAGTAGCAGAGAGGAGTAGGGATTAAGGGTCATAGGTACATTTGAGTTAGATTTGAAAGGCTCAGTCAAGCATGACAGGCTATATAAACACAAAGCATGGGCAGTTAAACCTATAGTTTGGCTCTCAGCTCTGTTGCTTGTTATGATAAAACTTTGAAACTTTTTTTCTTCATTGAAAACATAGGCATAATTAAACCAAATTTATTCACTTGTTGTAAAGGTAAAACAACAGTGTTTGTGAATGTGTTCACCAAAGTGTGAAAGACAGGTGATAACTGAAAAAGACCACAACAACAAAAAAGTAAACAAGGTAAAGTTGGTTTTAAGATCAGTAACTCTGAAGGTAAGGCCATCTGGGTTTCAATCCAGACTGAAGCACTTACTGGATTTGAGTCCTCCAGCAAGTAGCATCAATAAACCTCAGTTTCCTTCATCCATAAAATGAAGATACAAATAATACCTGATAGAGTTTATGTATGTGTCATAAATAGTAAACTTTCAATATTAATTACTATTACTGTATTATCATGAATTTTTTTTCTTTTTCCCCATTCAAGAAAAGATGTTGCACATTTTATAAGTATGATGTTTTTGGTTCATTAGCACATTTTTGTGACTCCTTAATTAATCTTGGAATCTTTGAGTCAAATGGGAATTTATAAAACATTCAATCAGATTTCCCACATTTTTGGGATCCAGCCAAGCATGAACACTTCTAAGGATGAGAGCTCCTTCCCTCCATTGGCCTCTTGATCTACCATATGTCCATCCTGATAGGAACCATATGACCCCTCTAATAGGACAGGCTTTCTTTCATTAAAAAAAATCACTTTCCTATATCTTCCTCCTTAAAGCCAAATTCATTTTCTAAATAATCCAAAGAAATATACTTTCCTAGAGAATATCTATTCATGTATTTGATATCCATTTTGGTTTTCCCTACCTGGAGAAATTCTCTACATCTTTGATCGCAGCCTAGTCATTAGCTCATAAGTACACTTTTGACCACAATAACAATTTGATTTTCCTTTATAAACTGTTACTAAGTTGTAGTGACTTTAAACCACTGCAATTGATTTCCTGTTACTAATTTCAGGACTTTATGTATATTTCCCATGAGTTTTTACCATGAAAGGTTTAGCTCATTGTTTATAGTGTACTGCTCACTTGATGTAAGTGTGTTTAAAAAAAAAAAAAGAGGGGCGCTTGGGTGGCTCAGGGGGTTGAGAGTCTGACTCTTGATTTCTGTTCAGGTCATAGTCCCAGGGTCATGGGATCAAACCCCACATTGGGCTCTGTGCTGAGACTAGAGCCTACTTGAGATTCTCTCTCTCTCTCTTTCTCTCTTTCTCTCTTTCTCTCTCCCTTCCTCCCTCCTTCCCACCCTTCTCTTCTCACTCACGCTTGCTCTCCCTCTCCCTCTCTAAATACATAGATATAGATATAGATATAGATATAGGGTGTGTATATATGCATGTGTGTATATATATATGTTACACACATGTATGTGTGTGTATATATATGCACACACATATATAATTATGTATAATTGTATATAAATATAAATATATATAAATATAAAATTATAAATATATATATATTTTATTTTTTAAAAAAATTGTTTTTAACGTTTATTTATTTTTGAGACAGAGAGAGACAGAGCATGAACGGGGGAGGGTCAGAGAGAGGGAGACACAGAATCTGAAACAGGCTCCAGGCTCTGAGCTGTCAGCACAGAGACCGACGCGGGGCTCAAACTCACGGACTGTGAGATCATGACCTGAGCCGAGGTCGGCCGCTTAACCGACTGAGCCACCCAGGCGCCCCTAAATTTTATATATATATATATATATATATATATATATATATATATATATATATATATATAAATTTTGAATGTACTGGAACACATTTATATCCATTAAACAGGTTTTCTAAGATTTCTGCAAGAACATCTCGATTATTTTTAAAGGGGAGTTATTAACACAAAATGTTATTTTTTTAATTTGAAGTTTGAGTCCTGTGCTACATTTAGGTGCTTTATAACTACTGTGGACCCAGAGAAGCCACAGTTCATTCCTGTTTACAACTTGGGATCAGCCTCACTTCTCACCGTCTCAGAATTTCCCAGTTACACTGGAGGGAGAGTGTTGGAAATTTTTATCTCTCTAATTTGTTTTCAAGTTGCTCATTTTTCTTCTTTTTTTTTTAAATTAAAGTATAGTTGACACACAATGTTATATTAGTTTTTTTTACGTTGCTCATTTTTCTTGATAGCATTTACCAACATATTAACCTGTGAAACTGCTACTTATTTTTCAAAACAGTATTTACATATTACTTCTCCAAGAAGCCTACAGAAATCTCCCCAAGGGAATCGTTGCTCCCAGACTGCCATTTGTCACTTCCCCATGAATTGCTTGATTGCAAGTAACTGGAACTCTCTGTTTAATAAGATAGGCAGAGAGGAAATGTATTTATTCACAAAACCTAAAGAGGGTCAAAAAATAAAATCATGTGAAGAACAAGAGGACAACTCAAGTTCTAGAAGATCCAGTTCCTGACTCCAAGACTCTCTCCTCATGACTTGTCTTGCTTTCCTTTGTTAGCTTTCTACTCTTAGTTCAAACTTGTTTTCTTCACAAATTGAGAAATATAGCTCTTAATAGCAATCCAAGCTTTAAAGCTTTTACTATCTGCCACTGGGAGGGGAGAAGAATAACTCTCTTCATCAGAACCAATTGAAAAATCTCAAGGGAGTACTATGACTTGACCACCACTGGACTCATCAATTGTGTGGCCATAGGGGCAAAAATACTATGATTAGCTTGGCTTTGGTATAGTTACCATTACTGGACCAGTTTACAATGGGTAGGGAATCAGCTACCCATCATATGGCAGCCTTTAATGAAGATAATGAAGGCACAGTTTTCAGGGTAGGAAAATAGGAAGGTAGTGCCAAGTATCCCAAAGATGTTTATTTTTTTCTATTTATTTGTAGCTGTTTTTATAACTAGATGGTGAGATTCTTGAAGGCAATGACTGTGTCTTAAGATAGTGACCATTTCTCCTTATTTTCTATGAATTGAAAAATGCATTAGGTTTGGAATATGTATATATATATATTTTTTAAGTGTTATATATATGTATATGTAACACTTAAAATATATATACATATATATTTCTTTAAAAATGAAAAAAATATATAGGTATCTTTAAAAAATAACACTTGTGTTTGGTAATACTTAACATGCATACCTTGTGTTAAGTAATATATACTCCCATCATTAGTATAGTCTTTGTGGTGTTTGCAGCTTTTGGCAGATAATTTTCATAGTTAAATCTGGAAACTAAAATATAAGCTAAATATTTTAAGAATTCAGTTCATGAGAAAAAAAAGACTGAAATAATATTTAGATATATGGCCAATTTAATAATATGCATTTGTCTCTATAGAAAGCCTTAAATTTAATTCATCAGGCTTTTAGTTCCAGTTACAAAGTGATGGGAAGAATCTTTTCCAGATTATATTCATATTTTCAAAGATTCTTGGTGGCTAGTTGAATAGACTGATTTGCCTTTCAAAACAATTTGCACCCATCTGTTTCTAATACTTTGTCTCCTTTACGTTCATTCATGGCCAGGTGACATTTCTGAAGGCTTGAATTCTTTTTCTTTTGGATTGGCTTCCTGCAAGAAGGTGCACACTCCGAAAGACTACTCCTTTGCCTTATATCATTCAGATCCCTCACTTCACTGACTTCCTTTGTGGTTCTTATATCTGGACACTGGCATTTGTTTTTTCTGTGTGTAACTGCTCTAGTTTTGCCAGCTCTAGGAAATGCAGTTTTTTGCTTCATCTCTTGTTTACTTGGAGACCTGTGTTTCTCAACCTGTAGGCATATGAAACTGTTACAGGGGCTTTCAGCTTCAGAAGTACTCTCACATTTAGAAGAACACTTGGGTCTCTTCCCAGCAGTTGAAGGAAATTTCACATGTTGAACTGTGGTTGAAGATGCTCTCCCATAGTTTGATTCATAACTATGCACATTCTTCACTTTTGAGCACACACAGCATATATTTTGAGTGAAGCATTCACTTCTGTTACTTCCTTTCAGAGAGGGATTACTTGATTCTCTGCTTAAAGATCTCTTTGTAAGCCCAGCACACCAAGATTTGGATCTGTGAGTATTGGACTGTGATTGTCTTTGGACTCTTCTACTGAAATGTGAACCAGCTTCTGTAAATTGGGAGGACTGTTTGCCCTTCAACCTCTTCTTTTTGAAAGATCTCAGCTTCCTACTATTTCTTTTAGAAGAAAGGGCAGTTTCTGAAATGCAACTCCAAGAGGGGTCCCTCTTTCTGGATTTGTAACCTAACAAGGATCTTTCTCTCGGCAATCTTCTTTGAAAAATCTTTGGTGGTGAATCTGAGTGTTTATTCTTTTCTGCTTCTTTTTCCTGGAAATTGATCTGCTGGTCCGGGCTCAAAATCCTTCCTTCTTTTAGACTGCACTGACATGTCTGCCCCTGATTAAAAATTTCCAGGGAACTGAAGGTATGTGCAGTTGTGTCACTCTTTCTCAGATCCTGGACATTACCAGAAAGCAACTTAATCCCTTCCATTTTCCTCTCTTGAACTTTTTTTTTGCAATTCAGTAAGCCTGGGCCCCTTTCCCTTGGTGTAGGGAAATCCAAGATTATATTGTTAGTAGAAGTTGTACCTTTGTGATCACCTGATTCTGGTTTGTCTTCAACCCAAGCATGGATTTTGCTTGCTGTTTTTTGACGGAGTAGTGGGATTTCCGATTTCTTCAAGGAAGAGTTACTATTTGGAAACTGTCTCAAGCCTGACAGAGGCTTCTGCTCATTATTCCATTGGCCCTGGGTGTTTCTATGTTGAGATGCCAGTAGAGCCTGATCCTTAGACAAAGACAAAACAGAAGCTGATGCTATGGACTTCTTATTTACCCTTGGTGAAACAGAAGGACATTGATAGATGGCTCGTTGGTCATAGGTCTCCATGGTATAAGGTGAATGAACAAAACTGATAAACTCATGCAGGAAATGGTGGGTGTGTTGTTGTAGATAAGGTTCCAGGAGATGAATGAAAGACTCACTGTCCAGATCATATTCTGTCATGTGTTGGAGAATGGTGGCTAGAATATTCTTCACTGTATAGCCATAGTCTCCATAAACAGCTGTTAATTCCCGTTTCAGCCAGGGGACCAGTCGGTGTAGACAACCAGGGTTTCTCTTGAAATAATTAGCTGATAAGTGCTTTTCAAGTCTGTGGCCTTGGACATGTGTCACCCAAATTCCAGAATAATACAAAGCTCTTCTGAACTTCATTACCACTTGATCTCTAAAGTGGCCTACGGACATGGAGTTTGGCTGGGACTTCCCGCTATCACCAAACTCCCTCAGTAATTCTTGGACAGTCAATTCTCTGAATGGTCTGATTTTCCTTGTAATGCCCTCAGGGTTCAGACCGAGATGATTGCTTTGAGAAGACTCCACATAGCTTTCCTCCTCCGAGGGAAGAAACCCTGAGTCTTTGGTGTCATTCTCTGGCCTGGTGGAACAACACTGAGAAGCAAAGCAATGCACACCAGAACAAAACACGGATTTTTTTCTTGATCTTGAGTAAAAAGAGTCATTACTACTCTTGCTGAAACAGGGATTCCAATCAGACTCATTCTGAGTACTCTCCAAGCAGTTAGGACAATCACAATCAGATGAGAAATCAAATGGCATTGTCCTGAAAAGATTATATTTCAGTTGTATATGAGAAAAATTGGTTCAAATCAATTCCTCATTTGGCATGAAAAATGCCTTTAAAAATATTTCTGTAATATGGTTTGTCTCTCCATGGAATAAATTCTAGAACAAGTTTAAGAAACAAACTATTCCTTGAAATTAGTAATAATATGCTCAATAAAACCCAACATGGAAAGGCAATGAGGATTAAGGCACACTGACTTTTTCTTTCTCACTCAAATTAATTGTTGCATGCTGAAAAGCAAGTTGGAAATAAATGTCAAAATTTAAGTATTATATTTTTTAATGGCAATTATAACTAGAGATTTAATCTAGATATACAATCTGCAAATATATACATGTTGACCAATAACAAAAACTAAAAATAACATAAATATCCATTAATAGGAAAGTTGTTAAATAAATACTGTTTTATCCATAGTATTATGTAGCCATTTAAAAAAGTTAAACTCATAAGTACTAATATGAGAATACAGCTGAATCTATTGTTAAATGAAAATGTTTATGTAGCAGTATTTTAGACTTTTATAAAATCTTAGAGAGTAATCATTTCTGGCAGTATTGTGAACCTTGAAAAACTGTCTCACTAAGAATAATAAAATAATGTAAGCCATTAATTGTAAATATAGCTGACCATAAATATATCTAAGTTGATATATCTAATATATAACCATAAATACATCTAAGTTGAGGAAATTAGTAAAATTCTGAGAGGCAAAATAAATAAATAAAAATAGGAATCCAGAGAGGGAAGTGAGTTCTGACCCCACATACGTACCCATGGTGTCCTTGAGTTTCAATTCTGGTGGTCGAAACTGAGAGCTACAGACGACAGAAGACAAAGAATGGATTCTGTCCAAAGGTGAATGTCTAATAGGAAGCCTCTGCATAAATCTGTCTACATTCTTACTGAGAAGGTGAGTTAGAAAAAAAAAAAAAAGTACCCCCATGAGAGTCAGCAGGACATTTTAGCTGAGATTTTATAACAAGAAATAATTAAGTATGTCTGCAGACTAAATTCAAACAATAAGTTTTCCTACAAACCTCAAAGAGATGATTTATTTTGAAGATGGTAGTGATGCCAAGCAACTGGCAGAGGAAAACACACATTCTCCCTGTAGGAGTACAACTTACGTGTCTCATGACAAATTTCCCCTAAATGAGTTCACAAACAAAAATCACTAAAAACCAAGAAATAAGCCATTTAAGCATGAATCGACAAAAATAACAGGGAGCAAATTTGGCTCCTAAGAGAATCAGAAAATGAGTACACAGGGTGTACATAACTCTCATCCTTTCTCATGAGGCTTCAAGCTATGCTTTCCGAATATAATGCTTTCACTAAGTCTTCATTGATCTTGAAAAGCAAAAATAGCAGAAATTACATTATTTAGCAGATTTACCTCCTGGAGGATCTGGAGGTGTCCACACTCACTGAGCCTTAGCTGCTGTTTTGTTTGCCTTAGAGACAGAATTTAGAACACTAGGCAAATTCTGCTGTGGACTAGGGAGAGACAGCTCCAAATTTTCCATAGAGATTGGCATCTTATATTTCCCAGAAATGTCCCAAGTGAAATTAAGGTGAAAGCCCTGAATAAGATAGGTCTCAGATCCAAGACTTAGAGATTGCCAAGAAATCTTTAATTTTCTAATATATTTTCTAATCAGAGCCAACACTGTAATGAGTGGTCTGACTCAGAAGAGAGTAGAAGCAGTAAGTGGAATATAGGTTTTCTTAATGAATAAATTCTTCAAAAGAATAGATACCTGTCTTATATTAATATTTAGATTTAAATTATTTAGTCAGAAAGTGGTCCCTTTCCCTTTAAATGCAAGATGCAAATAAACTATTAGCATGTTTGCAATGTGACTAACCAACATTTTGGTTGTTTGTGTACAAAATTTTGGGACCAAAATTATGAAAATGTATTATTAGGGGGGAACCTTTAATTCGTAAAAACTACCAGTTAATACAGGCAACACAACTGGAAGGTCACTCAAAAAATTTTTTTTTCTTCTCTCAGATATAGGATAAAAACAATTTAGCTCATGAGACATCTGAGGGGCTTAATGAGCTACTTTGTGTTAGTGCTTGATACCTAATAGCAGTTCAACAGAACCCTCATTTTAGTGTTATTTTGAGTAGATTTCATTACATATTCCCAAGACAGTATCTCACCTTTTTAAAACATGTTTTGTGTGATTTTTTAATCCAAAATAAATACCATTTCTGATACTCTGATAAGTATAGGGCAATAAAGAACCCCATAGCCTCATAATCCTCGTATCTATGTCAGAATTATCTAGATGAAAGAACACTACAGACGAGTTCTTGTTCTACTATTACTGTGGACAAGTTCACATATGTTCCCTGAGTCTTTATTTGTCTATAAAAGTCTTTACTTGTCTATAAAATAAGGTTTATAGAAAGATTCAAATGAAATAATAGTTGTGAAAAGTACTTTGTAAAATATAACACTTATTAGTAACAAAATTTCCTCAAAAGATAATCTCATCTATACATCATGCTTTGCACAGTAAAAGAAGAAAATAATAATTATCTGTTGAAAGGAAGAGAGAAGAACTAAATGAAGCGTAAGGGGTAAGGGAAGAAGGAAGACCATAATAGAGAGTCATTCAAGTTTCTTTTTTGATGTTTATATTTTAATCTATCTCTCCATTATTCTGCCATCAATGTCTCCCTTTCCTTTTCTTCTTATTTTTACCTCCTCAGTTCCTAAATACATACCGAGGATTCTCAAACAGCTTGGAAAGGAAGATTGTTGGGAAAGGGATACATTGGCATCTATAGTGAGAGTATTTTAGATTTAGAAAGATATTAAATTGACAATGGTAGGATAATGCTGTTGGGGAGGAAAAGTTTTATTTTACCCTTTAAGCTTCTTCTGGCTGGTCTAAGAATTAAATTGACATCAAACATTAACAAAAGAAAATCAAAGTTAATAATGTACATACAGGGGATCCACATACACAGAGATTCCAAAAACAGGTAAGATGAGGTATGTATATTATTCTGGACTCAGGAATAGGGGTAGGAGTCTGGGGCTTCAAAATGAAGGAATGCAATTCACGGAAAGAATGTAAGGAATAACTGTTGGGTAAACAAATGTTTGCTGGGCCATCCAGAAACAATGGGACATAGTGAGGACCTTGGTCAAAATGGGCCTTGCTAGGTTCCTCCCTGTCTACCATAACTAGTTCACATTATACTATAGTTATCCCTGGTGATAGCTCCCCGCCTGGAATAGGTCCTCTCTCTAAATTCTTTCAAGCAATTAGATAGGAGGCCAAAAAGAAAAACTTAGTTTTCTGTTTTTTTTTTTAAATTAGCCTAAAATAATTCCAATGCCAAAGAGACACATTTTAAGGTGACAAATTTTTCTCCCCTATGATGCTGCACATTAAATCTGATCATGAGAAAAGCAAGATATAAGATCTTTTATTTTCCCACATGAGTCATGAGCTAGCCACTTGAAAGTGTTGCTTGTCTAGCTCTTTCTAAGTTCCAGTTTCTCCATCTAACTACTATTGGCCAGACAATTCTTTGTTCTATTCTGTAGAATGTTAAGTACTATTCCTGATCTCTCCCCGCTAGATGCCAGAATCACTCCCTACCCAAGTAGGACAAACAAAAATGTCTCAAGATTATCAAATGTTCTGTAGGGAGGCAAAATTGGTCCCTATGTTGAAAACTGCTCTCAAGTATAAATTTATTATCTTTTGAGATAGGGTCTTCTTCACAGGAGCTAGATGCAGTTCTCTTACAAAGAAATGCACTCTAGTACATACATTCATGAGAAGGATCAAGTGTAAATTAATTGAAAGAGCATAGTTTTTGAAGCCACAAGAGCTGAGCTTGAATTTTACATCACTTTAGATTTGTCATAAGCACTCAGCTTCCCTGAGTTTTATTTACATAATCTACATTCTAGAGCATGGAAGCTTACTTCATAGCACTTACCATAATGAACATATTATACATTTATATGTCTATTTCCTCTCTGCTTTACTAGAATATAAGCTCCATAAATAAAGAAGGCTGAGGTCTTTGGTTTACTACACTACTGTCCCCTCATTACTTAGAACAGGTCTGGCAAATTGAACAAACTCATATGTATTTGTTGAATAACACAAAGTTCAGTGTCTACTATAGAGTAGATATCAAAACTTGTACTTACAGTCAACTCTCATTATTTGAGGTACTTATGGTTTATAAAGTCATAACAAACACTGAATTAGCAAAGTTTGAACCATTTCTCCCATGGGAAATATAGGGTTAGATTCCTTTGGGCCTCTAGTCACATTTTTATCAACAGAATAGTACATAATCTTATGTCTGTTTAAAGATATATATGGGGGCGCCTGGGTGGCTCAGTTGGTTAAGCGTCGGACTTTGGCTCAGGTCATGATCTCGCGGTCCATGAGTTCAAGCCCCGCGTCGGGATCTGTGCTGACGGCTCAGAGCCTGGAGCCTGTTTCAGATTCTGTGTCTCCCTCTCTCTGACCCTCCCCTGTTCATGCTCTGTCTCTCCCTGTCTCAAAAATAAATAAAACGTTAAAAAAAGATATATATAGTTGATTCATTAGCATTGAACTCAGGGCCGACAGCATTGTAACTCATGCCTGAATGATGCTAATCTAACACATGTATTTTCTTCATAAGGCATATTACAGTTTTCTTGCAATTAGGAAAACTAGACATTGTTTCAGTGGTATGCTTGGAGGTCATTTTAAAAAGCAAAATTGCCCCCCAAAAAGCACAAAAAAATGGCACTAAATAAACTGTGAAAAGGAAACTTGTTTGTAGTATGAAAGCTGAAGCAAGAAGGCAGAGCATCATTTTGTTTGCCCTTAGCTGGGAATGTGTGAGTTGAGTAACTCAAATTTCCTACTGCTCTGCCCATATCTATGAATGACCATGAAAACACTGTGAACATTGATTTTGGAGTTACATATTTTAGACAGTAGGCAAACTCACAAATACAGAATCTACAAATAATAAAGATTGACTACATTTGTGGACAAAGTCAACTTCTAGAGTGACATACAACAGAATTCTAACTTAATTCTCTTAATTCAGTGGGAGAGTAATGAAAACTCATTACTTTTTTCCTCTTTGTATCTAACAGTAGAACAGGTCTTTCTCCAAGGCATTCCCTTCACCAACACACAAAGAGAACAGTGAGTAAAAATTTTGAGTGATTTTGTTATAGTTTTGTGTCCCTTATGGTCCTCATTTGCCACATATCTGGAAATTGCCCACCTGTCTTTCTGTTACTGATTTCTTGTTTAATTCCATTGTGGTCTGACAGCACAATTTGTATGATTTCTTTTCTTTTAAATTTGTTAAGGTGCATTTTACAAGCCAGAGTGTAGTCTCTCTTGGTGAACATTCCATCTGAACTTGAGAAGAATGTGTATTCTGTTATTGTTGGATGAAGTATTCTATAAATGTCAATTAGATCAAGTTGATTGATAGTGTGGTTCAGGTCAACCGTATACTTACTGATTTTCTGCCTGATTTTTCATCATCAATTACCTAAACAATGGTGGTATTAAAGTATCTACCTATAATAGTGTATTTCTTTTTTTCACCTTTCTATAAATTTTTGTTTCATGTGTTTTGATACTCTGTTATTAAGTTCATGTGTTGGAGAACTGACCCTTTTTTGTGTGTATATTAAAACATCTTAAGTTTCAATATTTTTAAAATGTTTATTTATTTTTGAGAAAGAGAGAATGAGCAGGGGAGGGGCAGAGAGGGGGGAGGACAGAGGATCTGAAGCAGGCTTTGCACTGACAGCAATGAGTCCAATACAGGACTCAAATTAACAAACCAAGAGATCACAACCTCAACCCACTGAGCCACCCAGGTACCCCTTAAGTTTCAATCTTTTAAGTATGTCAAAATCAGAATTTATCATAAGTTTACTTTCCTGGTTTTAAAGGAAGATAAATTATAATATATACAAAATATACTTCTTAGCTTATCTCTCTTCAAAAGAGAATATTGTCATGTCCGACATTTTCTAATGATACAGAGGCAGTACTAAATATTTTTAAACATTAACCCATTGAACATCTTTTTAAGGACTCCAATGTGAATAGTATTTTTTAATTTTAATTTTTAATTTTTTAATTCCAGTTAGTTAACATATAGTGTTATATTAGTTTTAGGTGCAAATATAGTGATTCAACAATTCCATACATCACTCAGTGGTCATCACAAAAAGGAAACTACTTAATTCCTATCACCAATTTAACCCAACCTCCTACCCTACTCCCCTCTGGAGCAATTGGTTCGTTCTCTATAATTAAAAGTCTATTTCTCTCTCTCTCTCTCTTTACCTTTGCTCATTTGTTTTGTTTCTTAAATTTCACTGTGAGTGAAATAATAGTGCATTTGTCTTTCTCTGACTTATTTGCTTAACATTATATTCTCTAGTTCCATTCATGTTATTGAAAAGGGCAAAATTTCATTTTTTATGGCTGAGTAGCATTCCATTGTGGGTGTATACCACATCTTCTTTATCCATTCATCAATCAGTGGGCACTTGGACTGCTTTCATATCTTGGCTATTATAAATAATGCTGCTATGAATTAGCGTTTTTATTCTTTCGGTAAATAACAAGTAGTGCGATTGCTGGATCATAAAGAAGTTCTATTTTTAACTTTTTGAAGAAACTCCATACTGTTTTACACAGTGGCTGCCCCAGTTTGCATTCCCACCAACAGTGCAAGAGAGTTCCTATTTCTCCTCACCCTCTGCCACACTTGTTGTTTCTTGTATTTTTGATTTTAGTCATTCTGACAGGTGAGATATCTCATTGTTGTTTTGATTTGCATTTTCCTGATAGTAAGTGACGATGAACATCTTTTAATGTGTCTGTTGGCTATCTGTATGTCTCCTTTTGGAAAATATCCGTGACTTCTGCCTATTTTTTAATTCAGTTATTTGGGGGTGTTGAGTTTTATCAGTTCTTTATACACTGTAGATACTAACCTTTTATTAAATATGCTATTTGTATATATCTTCTTCCATTCAGCAGGCTGCCTTTTAGTTTTGTTGATTCTTTACATAATTGTGTAAAATGCTGATGGTATTTTGATAGTGATTGCATTAAATGTGTAGATTGCTTTGGGTAGTATAGGTATTTTAACAATATTTGTTCTTCCAGTTCATGAGTATGAAATGTCTTTCCATTTCTTTGTGTCATCTTCAATTTCTTTCATCAGTGTTTTATAGTTCCTAGAGTACAGATATTTGACTTCTTTGGTTAAGTTTATTCCTAGGTATCTATTTCTGACACATTTGTAAATGGGATGTTTAAAAATTTCTCTTTCTGCTGCTTCATATTGGTATATAGAAAGGCAGCAGATTTCTGTACATTGATTTTGTATTCTGACTTTACTGAATTCATTCATCAGTTTTGGCAGGTTTGTTTGTTTGGTGGATATTTCAAGTTTTCTGGATATAGTGTCGTGTCATCTGCAAATAGCAAAATTTTACTTCTTCCTTGTTGATTTGGATGAGGTTTTATTTCTTTTTATTGTCTGATTGCTGTGGCTAGGGCTTCCAGTACTATGTTGAATAAAACTGATGAGAATACGGGGTGCCTGGGTGGCTCAGGTCTGACTGAGCCTCAGGTCATGATCTCATGGCTTGTGAATTCAAGCCGGAATTAGGCTCTGTGCTGTGCTCTGTGTTTCCCTCTCCCTCTGCCCCTCCCCTGCTTGCCCCATCTTTCAAAAATAAATAAACATTAAAAATTTGACAAAAAAAAACTGGTGAGGATGGACATCCTTGTCTTTTTCCTTACCGTAGGGGAAAGGTCTCTTTTTTTCCCTATTGTAGATGATGTTAGCTCTTCATATGGCCTTCATTACGTTGAGATATGTTCCCTCTAAACCTACTTTGTTGAGGGTTTTTATCATGAATCGTTGTACTCTGTCAAATGCTGTTTCTTTATCTATTGAAATGATCATATGGCTCTTATCCTTTTGCTTATTGATGTGATGTGTCACACTGATTGATTTGTGAATATTGGACCACACTTGCAACACAGGATTAAATCCCACTTGAGCATGGTAAATGATTTTTTTAAATGTATTGTTAGATTCAGTTTGCTTGTATTTTGTTGAGAATTTTTGCAACCATGTTCTCAGGGATATTGGCCTGTAGTTCTCTTTTTAGTGGTGTCTTTATCCTGTTTTGGTATCAGGATAATGCTGGCCTCATAGAATGAATTTGGAAATTTTCCTTCTTTTTCTATTTTTTGGAATAGTTTGAGAAGAATATGTTTTAACTCTCCTTTATATTTTTCTTTTCAAATTTTTACTTAAATTCTAGTTAGTTAACATACAGTGTAATGTTTGTTTCAGGAGTAGAATTCAGTGATTCATCACTTACATACAACACCCAGTGCTCATCATAAGTGCCCTCCTTAATGCCCATCACCCATCTAGTCCATCCCCCACCCACCTCCCTCCATCAACCCTCATTAACTCTTCTTTAAATGTTTAGTAGAATTCACCTGTGAAGCCATCTGGTCCTAGACTTGTTTGTTGGAAATTTTTTGATTACTGATTTAATTTTTTTGCTAGTTATCAGTCTGTTTAAATTTTCTACTTGTTGTTTCACTTTTGGTAGTTATAAACTGAAATTTTACGTTTCTAGAAATTTATCCCTTTGTTGTAGGTGTCCAGTTCGTTGGCATATAGTGTTCATAATATTCTCTTACAATTGTTTATATTTCTGTGGTGTTGGTTGTTATTTCCCCTATCTAATTTGTGATTTTATTTATTTGAGTCCTTTCTTTTTTTTTCTTGATAAGTCTGGCTAGAAGTTTATCAATGTTATTGACTTTTTTCTCAGAACCAGCTCCTGGTTTTATTGATCAATTATATTGTTTTTCTAGTTGCTATCTCATTTATTTCTGCTCTAAACTTTATCATTTCCTTCCTTCTGCTGGTTTTAGGTTTTATTTGTTGTTCTTTTTAGCTCCTTTAGGTGAAAGGTTAGGTTTTTTATTTGAGAGTTTGTCTTGCTTTTTGATGTAGGCCTGAATTGCTATACACTTTCCTCTTAGAACTGCTTTTGCTGTATCCCAAAGGTTTTGGACCATTGTGTTTTCATATTCATTTATTTCCACGTACTTTTTGGTTTCTTCTTTTATTTACCAGTTGATCCATTCATTGTTTAGTAACATGTCATTTAACCTCCATGTATTTGTGTTCTGTCCAGATTTTTTCTTGTGGTTGACTTCTAGTTTCATAAAATCATAATCAGAAAAGATGCATGGTATGACTTCAATCTTGAATTTGTTGAAGCAGGTTTTGTGGGCTAATATTCTAGATCTATTCTGGAGAATGTTCCACGTGCACTTAAAAATAATGTGTATGCTGCTGCTTTAGGATAGAATGATTTAAATATATCTGTTACATCCAACTGTTCCAGTATGTTGTTCAAAGCTATCGTTTCCTTATTGCTTTACTGTTTAGATGTAAGCTGGGTGTTAAACTCCCCTACTATTGTTATATTATAATCAATTCACTCTTTTATGTTTCTTATTAACTATTTTATGTATTTGGGTACTTCTATGTTGGTGCATAAATATTGCAATTGTTATATCTTCTTGTTGGTTTGTCCCTTTTATTATTATATAGTGTCTTTCTTTGCCTCTTGTTAAAAGTCTGTTTTAAAGTCTATTTTGTCCAATAGAATTATTGCTATTCCAGCTTTATTTTGACATCCATTTGCATGGTAGATATTTCGTCATCCCCTTATTTTCAATCTGCATGTGTCCTCAGGTCTAAAATGAGTCTCTTGTAGGCAGCATTTGGATGAATCTTGTTTTTTTAATCCATTCTGTCATCCTATGTCTTTTGATCGGAATGTTAAGTCCACTTACATTCAAAATGATTACTGAAAGATATGTATTTATTTCCATTTTAATACTTGTTTTGTAATTGTTTCTGACTATTTCTCTGATCTTGTTTCTCTCTTGCATGTTTTGCTGATTGTCTTTAGTGATATGTTTGTATTTCTCTTTATTCTTTGCAAAATATTCATAGTTTGATATATGGTTACCATCACATTTGTGTATAACCTGTCTGCATATAGGAGTCTATATAATAAGTTGATGGCCACTTAAATTTGAACCTGTTCTTTTCTCTTCTTCTCCCCCATTTTTTAGGTATATGTTATTATATTTTATATCATTTTTTGTGAGTTCACTGTTTTACACAAATATTCATTTTTATTATCTTTTTTGTTTCCTACTTTTTTACTGTCAATTTTGGTCTCTGCTTTCCACTCAAAGTGACCCCTTTACTATTTCTTCTAGGGCTAGTTTAGTGGTCATGAACCTCTTTAGTTTGTCTGTTGGGGAAACTCTTTATCCTTCCTTCTATTCTGAATGATAGCCTTATTAGATAGCGTATTCTTGGCTGCATATTTTTTTCCATTCAGCACTTTGAATGTATCATGCCACTCCCTTCTGGCTTGGAAAGTTTCTACTGAGAAATCCCCTGATACTCTTATGGGTTTTCCCTTGTAAGATACTGACTTCTTTTGTCTTGCTCCTTTTAAGATATTTTTTAATCACTATATTTCATTAGTTTAATTACAACATGTCTTGGTGGATCTGCTTTTTTTGTTGTTTTTATTTTTTCTTCTTTTCTTTTCTTTTCTTTCCTTTCCTCTCCTCTCCTCTCCTCTCCTCTCCTCTCCTCTCCTCTCCTCTCCTTTCCTTTCCTTTCCTTTCCTTTCCTTTCCTTTCCTTTCCTTTTCTTTCCTTTTTGTTGTTGGAACTTCTTTGTGCCTCCTGAATCTGGATTCCTTACTTGATTAGGAAAGTTTTCAGCTGTTATTTCTTGAAATAAATTTTCTGCCCCCTTTTCTCACTCTTCTTCTGGAACTCCTATTATATAAATGTCATTATGTTTTATGGAGTCACTGAGTTCCCTGACTTTATTCTTGTATTGCATAATTCTGTTTTCTCTCTTTAGTTCAGCTTGATTATTTCCCATTATTCTGTATTCTATGTCACTAATTTGTTCCTCTGCTTCTTTCATCCTGCTATTCACTTCATCAAGTGAGTTTTTCATTTCATTTATTGAGCTTTATCTTTGTTGTGTTATTCCTTATCTCTGTGTTAAGGGTCTCATGCATGTATTCCCCTCTTTTCTCAAGCCCAGTGAGTATCCTAATGATCATCCCTTTAAATTCTCTATCAGGCATGTTACTTACATTTCTTTTGCTTAGATCTCTGGTCGTGACCTTGTCCTGTTCTTTCATTTAGGATAAATTTCTCTATCTCCTCATTTTGTCTTCCTGTCTGTGTTTGTTTCTGTGTGTTAATAAAGTCAGCTATGTCTTCTGCCCTTGAAAGTAGTGACTTTATTAAGAGGAGGTCTGGACTGTCGTGTAGTGTAGTGTCCCCTGTTTACCAGAACCTGGAGCTTCAGGAAAGTATCCTATGTCTGTTGCTTACACTCTGTTGTTATGTCTAAGCTACTTTTCCTTTCAGTGTAGACATCTGCACTGACTCTGCCTGTTGTGAGCTGTGTTTTGCTCTCTGTGGTGCTAGTAGGACCCAAGCAAGTCAGCTCTGAGGGGCTGTGCCCTCTGGGGAACATGGGAGTGGGGTGGCAGTGTTAGCAAAATTTGCATTGGGCCATTAGTCCCATGCCATATCCCCTGAAGTGCTGCAGCAGGTGGTAGCTGTGTGCCATGGTAGCTGTGGGGCACAAGGTTGGGCACAGTGCATGATGATGGCTGGACACAGCTAAGCCTGGCACCTAATGGCAGCTAGAGATTCGTGGCTGGGTACAGTAGGCAGTGGCAACTGTGAATCTGGCATCTGGGCCCAGCGTGTGATGGTAGCTGGGGGTATGATCTGGGCACAGCATGACTGCAGGTTACTGCCCACCATAGCAGCTATACATCAGCTGCTGGGCAAAGCACACAGCAGTGACTGGGACCCATGGCTAGGCACTGTGCTGCAGCTAGGCAGGGCAGCCAGTGGCAGCTGTGCACCTGGCAGCTGGGTAGGGCATGGACACAGCCTTAACAAAATGTGTCCTGAGCCCTGGGCTAATGCTATAAGTATCTGTGCAGCCTCACTTCCCACAGGTGGCTCTGTGTTTATTCTGGCTGGGGGGCAAATGAGGAAAATAGCACCTACCAGCTTTTTCATTTTCTTTTTTTTTTTTTTAATTTTTTTTTTCAACGTTTATTTATTTTTGGGACAGAGAGAGACAAAGCATGAACGGGGGAGGGGCAGAGAGAGAGGGAGACACAGAATCGGAAACAGGCTCCAGGCTCCGAGCCATCAGCCCAGAGCCTGACGCAGGGCTCGAACTCACGGACCGCGAGATCGTGACCTGGCTGAAGTCGGACGCTTAACCGACTGCGCCACCCAGGCGCCCCAGCTTTTTCATTTTCAAAGAAATCCCTCAACATGCTCAGAAATCCATCTGAATAGATCTCTCTCCCTTCTGCCCCCATCATTGTGCAAACTATGGTTTTTTATGCTGACTTTCTACAGAGGCTGCTGTCTCTTTGAAGGCAGTGATCTAGCTATCACTCACCCTCTTGGTACACCCAGTGCTGAATCAGCTGACTTTTAAAGCTCCAGGCTCCAAATCCCACTGGTTTTACAAAGTTATGGAATTCAGTCCCTCTGGTTTTTAAAGCAAACCATTATGGGGATTAGTCTTGTGTAAGGTCCCTGGTGTGAGGGCCCATTTTTCTGCCCTCTTCTCGATGTACTGCTCACTCCCTGCTACTAGCAGCCTTCCTCAGCCTTTCTGACCTTCCTAACATTTGAGATGTAGTTTCTTCTCCATATTTAGTTGTGGAGTTTCTTGTGCCAGTCTTCAGATCACTCTCCAGCTTATTGACTTGGATGTGGATGATACCTAGTTGTAAATGTGGGACAGGGTGAGCTCATGGTCCTCCTACTCTGCCATCTTCCCAAGCTCCTTCCAGAATTGACCCTTTTATCATTATGTGATGTTGTTCTTTATCTTTGAAAATTTTCCTTGTTCTAAAGTATGCTTTGTTTCAAATTAGGATAGCTTCTTCAGCTTTCTTCTGAGTAGGTTAGTTGAGATTATCATTCTTCATCTCTTTACTTTTGGTCTAAGTCTTTACATTTAGAATGAATTTCTTGGAGACATCATATAGTTGGGTATTGGGTCTTGTTTATTTTCCACCCATTCTGACAGTGTCTATCTTTTATTGGTATTTTTAGATCCTTAAGGTTTAAAATACTGATATTTTTGTTTTAATTACTACCAATTTTTAACTGTTTTCTATTTTTTGCATTTGTTTTTTGTTTCCTTTTTTTTTATTCTCACAAAGAGCCCATGACAGAAGCATCTTATATTAATCCCCACTTATTGATGAGGAAACTTAGATAACTGAAATTAAGTGACTTAACCACAATTGCACAGTACAAAAAAACCACAACTTTAAACTTGACAATGTTCTTTAGTTAACTAAACATTATATCCTATATACTGAGAAATTTCAGCAATAAAACTGTGATAAGGCCTTCAAGTCAAGTAAAACTACATTCTCAGGATTTCTAAAATTTTTATGCCCCCCAAGGCTTTTCTCTCTCCAAAACCAACCTGGGGAGGAGGTACTAAGAACCTAGAATCTTTGCTGCAGTTAAACCAAAACACCATGTATAAACCAGCAGTTTATAATAAATCCTAACAAGTTGAGCATAAGTGAAAGGGGAAAAAAAGAGTTTTTGCCTCAATCATGCAGAAAACAAAATTATCCATGGAAACCAAGCCTATAGTTTCAGGGTGTCAGGTTTCTTAAAGAGTCAGAAAAAAATTTAGCCCTATTCTCAAGCGAGGCTATTCAGTTTTATTTTCCCATCAACTGAGGTCATTTAAAATGATTGTTACAACCTCACTCCTGAATCACCATCTATTTTCCTATAAAAGGGCTTCTCTGCTTCCATGGGGAAGAGAGCAAAGACAGAACTGGACTTGGGCCCAAACCATAATTTTAGTAATTACTAAACCAAGTGACTGCAGTCATAATTGAATCATTGAAAGCCAAATGGTAGCTGTAATTAGTTTGTCAAATTTGAATAAAAGAGCTTTTTGGAGGGAACAAGTAGAGTTGAGCTAAAGAGGCCTGAACTGTCAGCCATGAAGTGGGAGACTTTTTCCAAGTGGAGAGGGTCTTCTCAGCACCATGGTTCTCCTGTGTGACAGTGACAGATGTTCCTCGTTACAGATTATGGCCTTGTCACATTTAAACTAATCTCTCTTCATGTCTTCAGGCCCTGTTCATTCCCCTGGGCAGCAGTCATCAATTTACATGAAGAGACACCTAGGGAAACACAGAATCTATTTATCACACTTGCTCAGAGTGTACTAACAGTGACTTCAAACCGAGCATGGATCCACATTTCAATCGGGCTTCCCCTCTGCAGCATCATAAATAGTGTCAAAGGATATATTGTTAAGAAAATGGATGGAAGGTAAGGGAGGGACTCCTGAGAACTATTTGGAGTCAGTGAAATCCTCTTCATATGACCAGCTCAGTTTGTATAGAATGCAGCATGGTTTAGACTTCCTAGACTTCTTTAAACTTTGTAGAGTCACCTTACTTGTGGATCGTCACTTCCTTCCAATTCATCTATCATAGCCCATATCCAATTATGTGTTTCATTACAAACATATTACCTACTATCTCTTGCCAAGTTCTATGTTCCTTCTAGTGAGATTGGTCAGTGCTATCTCTGTCCAAAGCTGAGTTTTCCTCACTGTTTTCAAAGAAGGTGATTTCTTCCCAAAGTCATAAATATCTCAGGAGCTTTGCTAATAATACAAAAGACATTGCTGGCATTCTTTCATGGTCAGAGAGTCAAATGGAAAGCATATATTTCAATGTTGGTGGATTCAAGTCCCGGAGTTCATCAGTTCAATGGGTTAAAATTCCTCCCCCATTCTGAATTTAATTTGAACATAATCAGTATTGTTTATTTTGAATAATTCTGCTGTTTTTTTCCCTCAAAAAGATTCTTCTCTTTTGTGGATATACCTATCAATTTCATGCATAAGCTAAAACATACTCACTACTATTTATTTTTAATTTTATATGCCTTTTCTCATAAAAGATAGTTTTCTTGATGTTGAGTTTTCCTGTCACTTTCACACAATGCTTATTTGAGTTGATGTATTTTACTCTTTTACCAAATTTCCACTAGAATTGCCTAATAAATTTATGACTGGACTGCATTTTAATAATCAAAAATGGTAGGAAATCTAAGATGTCAATAAATAATAGGAAAGGGAGATTCCGCAAATTATGACTAAAATGAAGAATTAAAGAAAAAAATATTATGTGTATATCCCATGAAGTTGATATTATTCATCAAACTCGTGGCAACTATGCATAAAACTTAAAGATTATAGCCAAAGCTATGCTTAAAGACAAACCGATTGCTTTATAAGCTTTAATTGATGAATCAGAAAAAAAAATGAATAAACTAAGAATTTTAATTTAAGAAATCAACACACAGAGTAACCCAAAATGCAGAAACAAAGATGAAATAAAGATAAAAGCAAACAATTCTGAAATAAGAACAAGAACAATTGGTGAATTGAAAAATACACTGAAGATATGTTAAAAAATAGTAATAATGAATGAGAAAAGGATATTATCAAAAACAGAAAAGATATTTAAAACATTAGAGAAAATCTGAACTATAGCACTTTGTTTATTTCATTCATTATCTTCATAAAGTTTGCTGTGAAGCCATATGTCTGTAAATGAGGCCACCTCCAGTGACCACTGGAGGTATTGGTTAAGAGGAACACACTCTGGAGTCAAAAGACCTGGATTTGAATCTCTGCTCCATTACTTAATGCCTGTGCGACCTCCACTAATCTGCATATCAGATTCCTCATCTGTGAAAGGGAGATGATAATAGCTATGAGGATTAAAAGGGTTAATGTGCATAAAGTGCTTAGCACAGTGCCTGGCACAGAGTAAAAGCTATAATGCACTGATTATATTAGGGTGAAAGGCAGAATTATTGCAAATTTATTTATCATCTAACTGAGATTGTGAGCTCTTTGAAAACAGGATATGCCATGCATTTGTTGAAAGAATAAATAAGCACCCTCATCTTTTTAGCAAATATATTGAGGTGTAATTTACATGCCATAAAGTTCACCATTTTAAGTGTTGATTCAATAATTTTTAGTAAATATACCAAGTTGCCCAGCCATCACCACAATCCAGTTTTGGAGCATTTCTGTCACATTATTTGCTTCCTTGTGCCCACTTACAGTTAATACCTGTTCCTTTCTCCATTTTATGATTGAGGAAACTGACACTGAGAGAAATTATTTGATGTTCTTAAAGCTGTACAAATGATAAGTGTGATAAGCAGGTCTAGAATTCAAGTCTTCTGACATCCTTTATGTCCAAACCCATTTCATCACACAGTGCTCTCTGCCATGATAATCTAACAATAATTAAATCTGAGAATCAAGCATTATTCTAACTGTATTTGTCAATAATTTATTATCATCTTTGTTATTAGTTTTTCCATCATTATCATTGATGAAGATTATAATATATAACACTCATTGCCTACCTATCCTAGGCATGATGATGCATAGATTTTCTCCTTCAGAATAGAAGCTATCACTCATGACATGTGGCAGCTCCAGCCATTCCTGAGTTTCAAATGTGCTCAAAGACTTTACTGTCAGGGTGATGCCATTTTCAATTTTAACGATTTGCCTAGCTGCCAACTTGGCAAACTCAGTTCAGAATCCTAAAATCCATCAGTAAAATGAGTGACGGAAACGGAATATATTAATTAGAAATCCTAATCCCATAGTTGTTGTAGTCAAACTTACGTTTAACAATATCAGTATTTTAAAATAGACTAGGAACAAAAGAAAAATTGATATGTTCACAGTGAAGTCATAAGAAACTTAGATTCCTTTGCTCTATTAGACTTGATTCTTAATATGTGTAGCTTCTCTCTGCTAATCAAGAAAACATTAGGTATCAAAGTTTTCCATGAATAGTAAAATTGCTTTAGTCCCAGAGCACCACCTTGATTTGCTGTGCTGTTGTTAGAGCGTGGCAAAATTGGATTTTCCCATAAATTCTCTGTGCACCAATAATGTTTTGGTTCATGCTTTGAGTAATGGACTAAATCAGCTCTCACTCAAGGCAGCTGTTCATAATTCACTAATCTAGGATGATTATTTTATGAAAACAAGCACCTCTCAAAACACTTTAACAGACATCTACTTTAAAAGAAGATAATGCTAGCCAATCAAAATGAAAATAAAAAGTTGATGTGTAGTCCTTACATTAAGCTAATTAACAACTTGGCATTTCTAACACTGAAAGCACCCAATTATCGCAGGCCAAGATACTGGCCATCAACATTTTTGTAATGCATCTGGCACCGAAAGTATCATACAAATAACTTCCAGCAAAAGGCTAATGGAGACAGACACTAATACCCCAGACCAGCTTGAAAACGGAAACTGGTATCCAAAGCAATTAGACCTTTCATTATGGAAAAAGTAACTGTGGCCACTCAAGAGTGATATGATTAAGACATCCAATCACTTCTCGAAAATAAAATGCTACCGTCTTTTATTTTGCCCTGTGTGAAGTTGAACCTCCACCCTATTAGAAATGTCTAAGGACAAAGAATGAAATATGGCCCTTTGTAGCAACGTGGATGGAACTGGAGAGTGTTATGCTAAGTGAAATAAGCCATACAGAGAAAGACAGATACCATATGGTTTCACTCTTATGTGAAACTTAACAGAAACCCATGGGGGAGGGAAAGGAACAAAAAAAAAAAAAAAAGAGGTTAGAGTGGAAGAGAGCCAAAGCATAAGAGACTCTTAAAAACTGAGAACAAACTGAGGTTGATGGGGGGTGGGAGGGAGGGGAGGGTGGGTGATGGGTATTGAGGAGGGCACCTTTTGGGATGAGCACTGGGTGTTGTATGGAAACCAATTTGTCAATAAACTTCATATATTGAAAAAAAAAGGAAGAAATGTCTAAGGACATATATAACACTCCTTCCAACAGTGTAGTAAAAGATGATCAGAATGCTCTACTCATAAAATGACATTACTGAAAAGGATATTAACCTTCTCATATACACCCAGCATTTTATGCATACATTTAGGGATCTTGTAGATTCTCTGAACCCCATTCATGGCATTATACCCATAATGCCATAATGCCTTTGTGAGTATAAAATATGTAACATACATTAGGAAAAGACTATTGCTCAAGGAATTTTTTTTTATATAGAAAAATGACCAAAGTGAATAAATATAGGCGAATTTAGCAAAGATGTATTCGGTGCCTAATATGATCCAAGTATCCTATCAGGCACTGGGACACATGGATAAGGAAATCATTGTCTTTGCCCTTGAGGATTTCCCATTTCAGTGTGAAGGCACACTTGTAAAAAGAGAAGCTCAATATAAAATTGTAAATGTTATGATAGTGAAATGATAAGTTATAAAAAAAGAACAAAGAGGAGCATTGAGATCAAATCTGGAGGAGGCGGTAGAGGGAGAATAAATGAAATCTTCATGGAGATTACTGTTTTTCATTTCCTATAGCACATATATGTGCACTTCTGGAACTTAAGATATCTCATTTTCTCTACATTGTGAACTATATAAACTAACAAGTCCTGTCGCTGTGAAGTGGCTACTCATTTTCTGTTATGTGGTGGGTAGATGAATTACATAAAGTACCTTCCTTGGGATTTAAAAGGAAAACCATTAGGGTTGCATACTCTCTCTTCCTATGAAGTGAAGTTATTATGTACCACTGTGGAAGACAGAATAATGCCACCTCCCAAAGATATCTACTTCCTCATCTCCAGAACCTGTGGATATTTTACTTTTCATGGCAAAAGAGATATGGTGATTTGATTAAATTAAGGATTTTGAAATGAGAAGGTTATCCTGAATTTTCCAGGTGGGCCCATTTGATCAAAGGTTTCAGAGCCAAAGATTTGAAGACCCTGTGCTGTTAGCTTTGAAGATAGAGGAACATGCCACAAGTCAATGAATGCAGGAGGTCTCTAGAAACTGGAAAAGATAAGGAAACATATTCTCTCCTAGAGTCCCCAAAAAGAGTGACTGACTTATCATTAACACCTTAATTTTAGCCCTGTGAGACCCATTTTGGAATTCTGACGCCCAGAACTGTATGAGAATAATTTTTTTGTTTGGAGCCACTAAATGTGTGTAATTTGTTAGAAGAACAATAGAAAACGAATATGGATGTCAGGTGTCCCTCTTAGACCCAGCAAACTAGAGTACATTTTTTCCACTCTATAAGCACATAGCTGATCTTTTTATGACATAGAGTGAGTTAAGGATACATATTATTTATATTTTAGGCACTGACAAGTATATAAAATTACTCAACCACCTATAGTAAACTATGATTCTTTTTGCTGGTCTGCTCTACTTTCATTCTTACATAAGCCATAGTCTCTCTTTTAGGACTTTGATCTTTCCTAGTGATAATCCCAGTCTTTTTCACAAATGATATTTCCTAACTACCTAGAAATCAGCTATTCTACTTTAAATGTTTATTTATTTATTTTGAAAGAGAGAGGAGGGGGGAGAGAGAGAAAAATCCCAAGCATGCTCCACACTTGGTGCAGAGCCAGACACAGGGCTTGATTTCGTGACCCAGAGATCATGACCAAAATCAAGAGTTGGATACTCAACGAACTGAGCCACCCAGATGCCCCTCAGCTGTTCTACTTTAGACTGTTTCCCTTGAATTCTATTCCTGAGAAATATTCCTCTACCCAGCCAGATTAGATGAGCATTACCACAGAACTTCTAATTCTTACCCTCCAAGATAGGCCTTCCTTCCTCCCATTTTTTTCCCCAGTAGGAACTTATTCCTTTGTATTTGTGGAGGAGAAAAAACAATTTTTTTCTCTGCCATTCTGGGTCCTTGGCTGAGACAGCTCTGTAATAAAAAGATTAACAGAATGAAAATAAACAGAAGTTTAATAAAATGTATACCTCCTGTATGCATGGGAAAGACCCAGGAAAACTGAGTAACTCTCAGAAATGACCCAAGCCACCACCTTAAATACCACCTCCACCAAAGACAAAAAATACTGGGTGTTGGGGAGAGGCCGGTTATAGGAGTTTATAAGGAAAATACAGTAAATAGTGGTAGTCTGAAGATTTAAGTCCTTGCTTTCTCCTTTGATAAGCGTTTCTAGAGATCTAGGATCATCCTTCTTTTCCTGATATGGAAAGGGAGACACCCTTACAAATGGATCTCCCTTATAAATGTCTCTTACAAAAGAGTTATTTCTACTCTACTTTCAAGGTCTCGCCTGTCTCTGCTTTTTCTTAAAACTCACCAGTTCAGAATAATCAATATCCAAAAAGGCATACTTGGGGGCATATTTTGTTCCCTTTCATATATCTGAACCATCAGTAACCACATTTCTACTAATTTGTTTCTTTTGAGAAATACTGAATTTTTGGTCAGTCACTTGGCATTCATGTCAGCCTGGAAAATTCCTGTCTCATCTTCCCTTTCAAAAAGAAACAATGATAAATTAGCATGTAGAGTGACCCAGACTGGTAGACTAGTGACTGTTTCTTTATCCCAAGCTATGTGACCTGAGCAATAAAATCTTTTAGGAGTCTCAGTTTCTAAAAAGTCACTAAACTATACATTTGTTCCATCCTTTCTATTACCAAGAATCTTTTTACTATTTTTTTCATGCAAATCAATATTTTGAAAAGTTTTATCGCCAAAAGCACTGTATTTATTTAGAATTATTCATTCATTTTTTCAAGGTTCATTAATCAAATACAAATAAATCTGACAAACTTCTAATCAACATACGTTAATCAGTTTTGCCACACAGAATTAGTATGATTTCAGGCAAAAATTGAAGAAAAGTAGAAATGTATTTCTGAGGCAAATGGAAAATCACTCTTCTTCCACCCATATTCCCATTACTACCTTTCAAATTCCTAGGTGCCAGGAATCACCACAGGGCTAGATCATTAGTTCTAAAGTTCTGTCAGCTCTAAATTACATTAAAATTCACCAACAACCCCAGGTGCATTTTATCTAATCCACCTCTGCAATAACTTTAAATTGCTCCTCAATTTTCAATCATATTAGCAATGAGTTGTGTTTTTCAAGGTTGTTGAGAAAAGAACATTTTGGTTCCCATGTTTTAGGTTTCCATTATAATTACATTTACTTTGCCTTTAGACCTTTATGTAAGCTGGTATGCCAAACAGCCAAATGACCCTATTTACTGTCCTTAGCATGACCATTTAGAGGCCTACATAATTACTACCATTAGGATTCATTGAGGAAATATTCTGCTTTAAAACATGTAATTTTTTAAATTTAAAAATGTTGGGGCTCCTGACTGGCTCAGTCAGTTAAGTGGCTGACTTTGGCTCAGGTCATGATGTTGCAGTTCATGAGTTGGAGCCCCACATTGGGCTCTGTGCTGACAGTTCAGAGCCTGGAACCTGCTTGAGATTCTGTGTGTCTCTCTCTGTTCCTCCCCCCACTTGCACTCTGTCTCTCTCTCTCTCAAAAATAAGTAACGATTTAAAAAAATGTTTATTTTTAGTTTTTTAATGTTCATCTATTTTTGAGAGAGAGAGAGAGAGAGAGTGAGTGAGTGGGAGGGGCAGAGAGAGGGAGACACAGAATCTGAAGCAGGCTCAAGGTCCTGAGCTGTCAGCACAGAGCTCTATGCGGGGCTTGAACCCCCAAACTGCAAGATCATGATCTGAGCTGAAGTCAGACGCTTAACCAATTGAGCCACCCAGGCATCCCTATTTTTGTTTATTTTGAGAGAGAAAGAGGGAGGGAAAAAGAGAATCCCAAGCAGACTCCATGCTGTCAGCACAGAGCCCAACGTGGGTGAAATCTCAAGAACCGTGAAATCATGACCTGAGCTGAAATCAAGAGTCAGATACTTAACCAACTGAGCCACTCAGACACCCCAAAACTTGTGACTTTAAAAGACTGATTTTTTCCTAGGATTTTTTTTTAAATATATAGGATAACTACAGATACACTGATGTCTTCTTCACCCATCCAATCTTGCATTTGTGCTCAGAGGAAACCACTTTCTAGAAATGAATGTGTATCTTTCTAGGCCATGATTTATAATATAGAAATGATATATATTGTTGCTTAGAAAAATTAATAACATGTAATATTTTATATGGTTTAAATTTTTAAACAAGTGGTATGCATCATACTTCCCCTTTGTCCTTTTGTAACATTTTAATGTTTGTGATATTGTGATTTATAATAAGAAATATATATTTAGTTTTTTTCCTTGTTTCTGGCATAGAGCTCCTAAAACCCTTGGAATTTCTTAATTGGTGAGAGCCACAAATGTGTCTTTTGTTTTATTAATGAAGTGACTTTTGGACTCCACTGGAGGATGGGGGCTGCTTGCCAGGGAAGCCAATTATATACAGGCTTGGAACTTCCAGTACCAATCTCCTAACCTCTAGGGGTGAGCTGGAGGTTGAATCAATTGCCAATAGCCAATGATTTAATCAGTCATGGTTATGTAATGTCAAACTTAAAAATAAAACTGCGAGTTATATTAAATGGCTTTATTATGGAACAGCAGAAAATTGCAACTGGGGACAAGCAAGCTATGGTGAAACCATGAGCAAGTCTGGAGAACAAAGGAAAGGAATACCCTTTTATAGAGGAAAGGGGGAATTGGAAGAGATTGTTATAAACAAAATGTCTATTAAAATAAACTGGGAGATTGAAGTATAGTGGCTTCTCATTGGCTGAGTTGTGACTATCTCTCATTGGCTGTGGGGGTAGAAGGGAAGAAGAAACCTTTCCTGCTGCTGAGATAGTAAAGCAGTATCAACTTGCAGGGGGCCTCTCTGCCTGTTGGATTTGCAATTGATGATGAGTGGTAGGGAGTGACGGCTCCCTCTGCCCTCCCAATTCCACTTTAGTGGGGTTCCCCTTTATTAATTTTCACAGTAATGAAGGCTCCATAAAGTCCCAAAATGGTAGTTAGGAGAGCTTCCAGGTTGGTGGACTTGCGCAAATGCAGGGAGAATGGTGAATTTCAAGAGGGCATGGAAGCCCAGTGCCCCTTCCCATATGCCTTGCTTTTATGTATCTTTTCATCTAGCTGTTGATTTATATACTTTAATAACATTTGTAATAAATCAGTAATCTAGTGAGTAAATAAGTTTTCTGAGTTCTATAAGGTGCTCTAGCAACTTCATCAAACCCAAGGAGGATATCATGGGAACTTGGGATTTACAGCCAGTCAGTCAGAAACATAGGTAACAGCATGCCCTTATGATTGGCATCTGAGGTGAAAGGCGATCTTATGGGACTAAGCCCTCAACCTGTGGGATCTGACACTATCTCTAGGTAGCTGGTGTCAGAATTGAGTTAAATTGTAGAACGCCTGGCTGGTATGCCAAGTATATTGCTTGGTGGTACATGGGGAACTCCACCACCCCCAACACACACACACACACACACACACACACACACACACACACATTCACATGTTAGAACTGTGTCCAGGAACCCAAAATAATGTTCAGTTTTGGATTTGGCAGGATGGGGAGGGTATCCATATTGATATTTGTCATTTATTTTAACTGGAATTTTATTCCATTGCATGAATAGATTACATGTTATTCATTCTAATTGAAACCAATACCCTAGCAACAGCTCATTCCTCATGCAAATAGTCTCCTGGTGGACTGGCCCTATCAGAAAAGCTAGACAGAACTGGATTCTAATATGGATTGAAGTAAACCTCAAGCCAACTCCACTGTTATTATTTTTCTTTTTATTACCTTATTATCCACTGTTATTATTTTCAGTTATGTTTCAGCTCAGAGAGGCAAGAAAATGAAATCTTTTCTATGTATATAATATCTAGAATGTTGCCAATATACTGAGTATATTCTGGTCTTTATAGAGGGCAGGGTAGACTGTGTTAGTTACCTCTCAAAGGAATGGGAGTACAAAGGAATGAGGAGAAAGAGTAACCAGATGCTCCTTTAAGTATAGGAATTTTTCCTGGATGTTTTCATGACTTGAATCAGCTATAACATTCATTAAATAATTAGGAAATCAAATTTACATTACTTACTAGTATTGCTTTGCATCCACTGGCAATTGTGAACTTGAAACCTTCTAGTCCTAACCTTTTCTTTCACTTAAACAATTGCTTTTTTCATATGATTTGTTAATAAAGTGAGGTTTGTTAAGAATTGTATTATTGGACTATAGTATATAGAGAGTATGGATTTTTTTAAATAAATAATATGAATCTTGTTTGAAAAGGTATATTAATGATTTTGGCCATTAAGAAAATGACTTTCATATTTATCATCTCCAGTTATTTAATATTTCAAATATAAATCTAGTGATAGACTCTGATATTAGGGAATTTAAATTTAGCATTAACTCTAAAAAGTTGATAGCAATTAGCCAAGCAGAGGGAACTTTTGAACCAATTGTATAGTTACTGGAGTTGGTAAACACTGTTCATTCTTCACTGCAAATTACCAAAAGAAGAAAGCGAAATTGTTATAAAACAATTATATAAAAGTCTTAATTTTTACATATTTTAATTGCAAGAAGAATAATATAAACATTGTTTATAAGAAGATTTAATCCAAATCCCAACATAAAAGCAAAACAAACGAGTCTAAAATAACAATTACCAATGCAGTTGATATGAATGCAAAATAAAAGAAGTGCTTTCAGTCATTATTTGTTTTGCATTTTAATACATTATATGAGTAACTAGAATAACTTATTTTGCTCAATATCATCTGCATTGTTTCTAAGCCCATAAAAATGAGTTCTTAGTCCTTTTTCTATGTACTTACAGTAGTATTTTCTTGTTTGTTTTTGTGTAATTCTGAGTACTTATTAATTGATTTTGAAAGAGAATTGCTTTCCTCCAGTACATTTGGCAGAAACCATCAGCCCTTATCCCAACTACTGGTCTTTCTACTATTCCAGACCTTTTTCTTGCACATGGTTGTGACAAGACAATGGCTCAGGAAGAGTCACTTCCAGCTTGTACCAGAGCTGAAATGAGATCTCTCATCATAAAAGATGCCCAGGATTTACTATGTAGCACTGTGAATAGTTCCCTCCAAATCGTTCCCAGGGCAGTACTCTCAGATATATATTGACAACTTATCTTTATACTCAGTGCCATTGGGAACATGCAGAACAGATTCCCAAAATTTCTGTGTCTTCTACTGACTTTTACAGACTGTCTCCAACCCTATATCACCTTAGAAAAACTGGAAGGCATGAAATAATGTGACTTATTCTTTCATCCCATGGCTCTACCTCCCAGGTTCACCAAGTCTTGGCAGCTCTGGAACATGGCTCCAGGCTTTCTCCTCCTCATCACTCCTATTAGATATATAAAATGATAATTACAAATTACTTAGGAAAGGCTTATTTTTAGTTTTTTAAAAATTATTTATTTTTTAATTTACATTCAAGTTAGTTAGCATATAGTGCAACAATGATTTCAAGAGTACCTTCCTTAATGCCCCTTACCCATTTCGCCCGTACTCCCCCCACAACCCCTCCCACAACTCTGTTCTCTATATTTAAGAGTCTCTAATGTTTTGTCCCCCTCTCTGTTTTTATATTATTTTTCCTTCCCCTCACTTATGTTCATCTGTTTTGTATCTTAAAGTCCCCATATGAGTGAAGTCATATCATATTTGTCTTTCTCTGACTGGCCAGTTTTGCTTACCATAATACCCTCTAGTTCTATCCACATAAGCAAATATACACACACACCATATGTTCCTTATCCATTCATCCATCGGTGGACATTTGGGCTCTTTCCATACTTTGGCTAAGGTTGCTATACTTTCCATACTTTGGCTAGGGCTGCTATACTTTCCATACTTTGGCTAGGGCTGCTATAAACATTGGGGTGCATGTGCCCCTTCAAACAGTATACCTGTATCCCTTGGATAAATACCTAGTAGTGCAATTGCTGGGTCGTAGGGTAGTTCTATTTTTAGTTTTTTGAGGAACCTTCATCCTGTTTTCCAGAGTAGTTACACTGGTTTGCCTTCCCACCAGCAGTGCAAAAGAGATTCTTTCTCCACATCCTCGCCAACATCTGTTATTGCCTGAGTTGTTAGTGTTAGCCATTCTGACAGGTATGAGGTGGTATCTCATTGTGGTTTTGATTTGTATTTCCCTGATGCTGAGTGATGTTGAGCATTTTTTCATGTGTCTGTTCACCATCTGGATGTCTTCTTTGGAGAAGTGTCTATTCATGTCTTTTGCCCATTTCTTCACTGGATTATTTGGTTTTTGGTGTTGAGTTTGATAAGTTCTGTATAGATCTTGGATACTAACCCTTTATCTGATATGTCATTTGCAACAATCTTCTCCCATTCTGTTGGTTGCCTTTTAGTTTTTCTGACTGTTTTCTTCGCTGTGCAGAAGCTTTTTATTCTAATGAGGTCCCAATAGTTCATTTTTGGTTTTGTTTCCCTTGTCTCTGGAGACATGTTGAGTAAGAAGTTGCTGCAGCTGAGGTCAAAGAGGTTTTTGCCTGCTTTCTCCTCGAGGATTTTGATGGCTTCCTGTCTTACATTGAGGTCTTTCATCCATTTTGAGTTTATTTTTGTGTAAGAAAGTGGTCCAGGTTCATTTTTTTGCATGTCGCTGCCCACTTTTCCCAGCACCATGTGCTGAAGAGACTGTCTTTATTCCATTGGATATTCTCTCCTGCTTTGTCAAAGATTAGTTGGCCATACATTTGTGGGTCCATTTCTGGGTTCTCTATTCTGTTCCATTGATCTGAGTGTCTGTTTTTGTGCCAGTACCATACTGTCTTGATGATTACAGCTTTGTAGTACAGCTTGAAATCTGGGATTGTGATGCCTCTAGCTTTGGTTTTCTTTTTCAAGAATCCTTTGGCTATTCGGGGTCTTTTCTGGTTCCATAAAAATTTTAGGATTGTTTGTTCTAGCTCTGTGAAGAATGCTGGTGTTATTTTGGTAGGGATTGCATTGAATATGTAGATTGCTTTGGGTACATTTTAACAATATTTGTTTTTCCTATCCAGGAGCATGGAATCTTTTTCCATTTTTTTGTGTCTTCTTCAATTTCTTTCATAAGGTTTTTACAGTTTTCAGTGTATAGATTTTTCACCTCTTTGGTCAAATTTATTCCTAGGTATTTTATGGGTTTTGGTGCAGTTGTAAATTGGATTCATTCCTTGATTTCTCCTTCTGTTGCTTCATTATTGGTATATAGGAACACAACCGAATTCTGTGAATTGATTTTATATCCTACAACTTTGCTGAATTCATGGATCAGTTCTAGCAGTTTTTGGTGGAATCTTTTGGGTTTTCCATGTAGAGTATGATGTCATCTGTGAAGATTGAAATTTTGACTTCCTCCTGGCTGATTTGGATGCCTTTTATTTCCATGTGTTGTCTGATTGCAGAGGCTAAGACTTCCAATACTATGTTGAATAACAGTGGTGAGAGTGGACATCCCTGTCTTGTTCCTGACGTTAGGGGAGGAAAGAGTTTTAATATTAGCTTTTTAATAATAAACAAAAGTCTAAATGTAATTATGTAAGGATTTATGTCCAATTTTTAATCTAATGAATTATTGATATTTAACAAATAATATTTACCATATGTTAATATTCTAGAACACACATTTTTTCCAATATCTTAACCCAATGCTTACAGTTTCTCAACATTTAAATAGAAAAATATTACCTAAATAAATTCTGCATCTTGAATTTGTGCCTTTAAGACTCTCTTTATCATTGAGGGCTAATGTTGGCAATACACTAATACTCTAGATTTATTGTAAATTTACAAATTAGGATAGGCTCTAGCCAGACATTAACCCATTTGTTCAACAGTTCAATCAAGTGAGCATTCTGGTAGAGAATAACTGAAAACCTTGCCCCATTGCAAAAGTAGGGTAAAAGACAGAAAATGGTAATTTGTCACTTTTTCATAGCAAGAAGGAAATGGGCATCATAGAAAACAGGAGCAAACGGGTAGAGAGGAGAGAAAAAGAGGGAGAAGGGAAGGGAGAGAGTCAAATGTAGAAAAAAAAGTTATATATGGATGATAACATAAGAAAGTTTATTAATATGATATGAATTTATATGGTATAAAGAGAAAGGGGTATATTGTTTTGAAGAAGACAGTGACAAAATCTATGTGCATGTTACTACTAGAGCTCAACATACATATGCCCTGTGACACAGCAGTTCCACTCCTGGGTAAATATCCAATGCAAGAATACATGTACAAGAATGTTCATAATAGCCCCAAACCAGAAACCATACAAACTTCCATTAGCAATAAAATAGATAAATCAATTAGGGTGTATTCAGACAAGAAAAAGAATGAACTACTGATAAAATAACATGAAATAATCTCATAGACATAATATTGAATGAAAGCAGTCAGACACAAAACATTCTGTGGCATATGACTGCATTCACACAGAATTCAACAACCTGAAAACAAATCTATGGTTATAACAGACAGAATAATGATTCCTTGAAGAATACAGATTGGAAAGAGCTTGAGAATACTTCTAAGATACTGGAAACATTCAAAGTATTCATTTGAATGTTGTTTATGTTGTTGATATATCTAGTCAGGTAAAAACGTGAAAATTCATTTTACCATACACTAAAGATTTACAGCAATAATAATAAAATAAAAGAATGATTATGCTATTTAAAAGATAGTGCAAAACATAGCAATGTGGAATCCAAAATATTTAATTACCAGTATAGCTTGAACTTTGACCAATCAGAAAATATGCCCAACCAAACAGAAGGTATGTCATGACTCAAAGAACTGCTATTCTGAACAGATAGAAATTCTAGCAAGAAGAAACAGTGATTCTAGCTTTGGAAACTCCTTTATAATGTTGCTCGGCACATGCCTCAACTGATGATTTCCTCAGAACTCTACTTACTTATCCTGGTTGACGTTTTTTGTTTTTTTAATTCAGAATGTCTGGCCTTTTGCTCTTTTTTTTTTAAATAAATATTTATTCATTTTTGAAAGAGAGAGTGTGATCAGGGGAGAGGCAGAGAAAGACAGAGGATCCAAAGTGGGCTCTGCTCTGACAGCCTGATGCAGGGCTCAAACTCAAGAACCATGAGCTCATGACCCAAGCTTAAGCCAGAAGTTCAACTGACTGAGTCACCCAGATACCCCTGGCCTTTTTTCTAATTCTCAACTCCAATCCCTGGCATCACTGTTTCTTCCTTCTCCTCCCACACAAACATAAAGCTTCCTCAATATTCTCTAAAATAAAGGAACCCTTTAATGTTGAAGATCTTTCTGCTTAAACTCCACCTTCTCTGTCACATGAAGTTAAACTGTAGTCAGTATTTTGCTTTAAGAAAGATCTTTGTTTAATTTCTTTTTTTTTAATGTTTATTTATTTTTGAGAGACAGAGACAGAGTGTGAGCAGGGGAGGGGCAGAGAGAGAGTGAAAGACACAGAATCTGAAGAGGCTCCAGGCTCTAAGCTGTCAGCACAGAGCCCGACGCGGGGCTCGAACTCACAAGCCATGAGATCATGACCTGAGCTGAAGTCGGACGCTTAACCGACTGAGCCACCCAGGCGCCCCATGATCTTTGTTTAATTTCTTACTCCATCATTTACTGGTTCACCTTAGCACGTCTCCTCATCGTCACTCTTTTATTTTCAATTTTTAATTGTGTCAGCCAATTCTGCTGGTGATGACAAATGAAATAGAAGAGCTTCTTAGAAGTCCCTGTTACCTTTCTTTATCTACCCTCTGTTACACTGCCCTGGATGCAACTCTTTAAATTATTCCTGCTTTTTTAGTTCTCTTGGTGCTCATCTCAAAGCTGTGGATAATGTTTTTGCTCCTTTTTAAAATCAACTTTGACAATATATGTCACTTTTGTCCAATGTTCTGGTCATGAATCACCTTCATATGAATTTTCCAATCATATGAATCTTACCTCCCCAAGATTAAAACTCAGTTCCCTAGTCTCTTTCCATATAGAGGTTTTGCTACAGGACTGGTATGTGACTTCATTCCATCCAGTCAGACTCAACAGTCTGAGAAAGTGATTTGGATGTAAGTGACTTGAGGAAAAGGGCTTCAATCCATATTTCTTTGCTGAGAGGGTTGGGGTAGCAAGCTTTGAGGAATCAGTAATTCTGATTTTCTTTAGCATTCAGTGGGGCAGCCATAGTGACAAATTTCTTCATTAAGACTATTTTTGCTTTGTGGTCTTAGACATTGCTCCTGGAAGCTTAATTCCAAATCTGGTTATTTCACCCTCCCCCAAATTATGTGAGTTTCCTAGTGTTCTTTTTAATAAACTTCTTTTCAGCTTATCCACTAGAGTTACAGAATTCAATTGCCTCTTCAGTATGAATGATGAGCATTTAGGTCAATTACCCTACACTCATCCACCTTACTGCTCTCTGTTAGATATTAATATTATAATGTAATTCTCTTATTGATGATCTGTGTAATTGTTTCCATCAATTTTCATCAGTTTCTCTTGACTTCTCACTTTCTAATTGGAAGGTATCAGCACCCTGCCTTTCTTTCACTTTCATCCAACCCCAACCTTTTCCGACTATTCACTTCTCAATTTAGGTCAGCCTCACTCTTACTTTTATGTTGTCCATTAATATTTACAGTTCCTGGGCTTCTAGGTTTTGTCTATAGGTTGATTCTAAAGTTAAAAGCCATTACATGAGTTACTTTTTAAATTTTATGGATAGGTAAATTCAAACTGTGGAATCCATATGGCAACATTACTTTCCTCCTCTTCCAAACCAATATCTTGACCTCTGTACTATATAAAGGAGACTGTTTCTAGCATTGGGTCAAAAGTATTACTATTTCTTATTCTCTAACAATTGCTTGAAATCATATCACATTTTAATTATTTGCTTAATATTTGAACGATGGCTCTCTTTCATTCTTATATTATTTGACCTTATACTATTCTCAATTACTTTCAATTTTTAGTTTTGCTTTCTATTACCTCAGGAGGTGTTTAGTCGTTCTTTTCTTTTTCACAGAACTATTCATCTTTTTGCCATGACTTGGATTGTTTGCCCTGTAGATCTGGTACAAAACCATGACTATATGAGACTTCTTTTCTTTGTCCTTCTAGAATAAATTTACTCTTTCCTGGATTATTTCATTTCCAAGGTATTGATTTACTCCCTTATTTTGTTGAAATATGTCATCAAATCACTGTTTGCAAAACACAAATGAGAGGTAAAGTTGATAATTCCTTGCATACCTGAAAGTGTCCTTAGTTGAATACAGACCTCTGGGTGGAAAATAGCCTTTCTTCAGAACTTTTAGGCATCACTATCTTGTCCACATGCTTCTAGTTCTGCTGATGCCAGGCGGAAGCCTTTCTTTCTCATACTTTTATAAGTGGGTTGCCATTTCTCTCTGTATACTTTTAGGATTATCTCTTTATCTTTCATATTCTAAAGTTTTTAAAACTCAAAGCTATGTGCAGATCTTTATTCATTTATTGCACTGGATACTTGATGGATCTTTTCAACCTCAAGACTCATGTCCTTCTTTTCTGGGAAATTTTTCTTTGATTATTTCTTTGATAACTTCCTTGCCTCCATTTTCCTTGTTCTCTTCTTATGGAAATCCTGTTAGCAGGATATCGGATTATTACATCTATTATCCTTTACCTAACATTATCTGTTTCTTTGTCTTTCTGTTTCATGCTAGAATATTTTCTCAAATTTATTTTCTAGTTCTAGTAAATGTCTTACGTCTGCAATTTTTGTTGTCAATCTCTAAGATTTTCTTATTCTATGATTATGTCAATGTTATGTCATTCTTCTTGTTTCATAATTTCATCTAAATATATTTGTATGTAATACTTAGAATTTCATTAAGGTTAGTATTGTATATACTAACAACATGGGTTTGAACTGATCCACTTATACACGGATTTTTTACAGTACAGTACCGTAAGTATATTATCTCTTCCTTATGATTTTAACAATTTCTTTTCTCTAGCTTACTTAATTGTGAGAAATCATTATATAATACATACGACATAGAAAATAAGTGTTACTGTTTATATGATCAATAAGACTCCAGTCAACAGTAGGCTATTAGTAGTTAAGTTTGGGGAGAGTCAGTTATATGTGGAACTTAACTGTGGGGGGGAAGGGGGTCAGTGCCCTAACCCCCAAGTTGTTTAAGGGTCAATTGTAATTTATGTGTTCATATCCCCAGACACATATAAATTGAAAATAGTAAATGAGTAAGGCTTTTTTTAATGTTTATTTATTTTGAGAGAGAGAGAGAGAGAGAGAGAGAGAGAGAGAGAGAAAGAGAAAGCGAAAGCGAAAGCTAGCGGGGGAGGGGCAGAGAGAGAGGGAGGCAAAGAATCCCAAGCAGGCTCCACATTGTCAGTGCAGAGCCCAACAAGGGGATCAAACTCACGAACCTATGAGATCATGACCTGAGCTGAAATCAAGAGTAGCATGCTTAACTGACTGAGCTATCCAGGCACCCTGAGTAAGACTTTTTTAAGTTGTTTTCTCCCCCTGAATTATCTTTGTTTCCTTCAGTATCTTTGTTCTTTCTTTCTTTTTTTTTTTACTGCACTTTCTTTCTTGTACATGGGGTAATATTTAGTTGTCCACTTCCATTTAAACAGAAGTATGGTGGGGCGCCTGGGTGGCGCAGTCGGTTAAGCGTCCGACTTCAGCCAGGTCACGATCTCGCGGTCCGTGAGTTCGAGCCCCGCGTCAGGCTCTGGGCTGATGGCTCGGAGCCTGGAGCCTGTTTCCGATTCTGTGTCTCCCTCTCTCTCTGCCCCTCCCCCATTCATGCTCTCTCTCTGTCCCAAAAATAAACGTTAAAAAAAATTAAAAAAATAAATAAAAAAAAATAAACAGAAGTATGGTATAGTTGGTATCCAATGCTGGAGCACTGTCAACACAAGGCAGTCGCATGGTTTCATAAATATAGAGTTTTAACAGGTAAACCAATCTCTGGGGTTAAAAGTCAACATGGTTATCTACATTTGGTGGTATAGAGATTAGAAAGGGGCTTATGGGAGCCTCTAAGACACTAGATATTTTCTATTTCTTGATCTAGGTGCTTAAATACAGAGGTACCTTTCCCTTGTGAGAATTTATCAGCTGTAGTCTTATGATTTCTTAAATTTTATGTATTTATTTATACTTAACCAGAAGAGTTTTGGGAAAAAAACTGGTGGAAAACAATTTGATAGTGAGACACAGAAAGTAGTAAAAAATTTAAGAGAAAGCTAAACAATTAGGGAGTACACTCCAAAATGTTCTTGATCTAGACATTCTGTTTGTTCCCACTAAGGCCCATGAAGCTTATCCTATCTTAACACCTTCCTATTTTGTCTGGGCAGACAAAATAGGACAAGGCAGACAAACACTCAAAACACTCAAGATATTTTATACAAAATTTCTGTAGAAGGAAACCATAGTATCCATTAACCTGAGAACAAATGCATTAGGAACAAATGGAAATTACAAAAAAAATGCAAGTAGATAAGAAAACAATGTCAATTCTAATGGGAGTTTTAGTGAATTATCTTTTGTGATTTGGAAGTCCTTCTTTTGTGTTTCCATATGATCCTTGCAAAAATTTATCATAGAAATTTTAACCTCCATTATAATCGTCTACTAATGTGTCCCTCCTGTCTAATAGAAATATAATGCAAGCCATATATGAAATTTTACATTTTCTAGTAGCCATGTCTTAAAAAAACAAAAAAGGAATAAGCACAATTAATTTTAATCATAAACCTAATCTTAATGATAGAGGTACTTAATTCAATGTAACTAAAATATGATTTTAGTATGTAATTAACATAATAAATTATTGGGATATTTAGAATTCTGTTTTTTAACAAAATCTTTGAAATCCAATGTATATTTTACTCTTAAAGCACATCTCAATTTTGGTCTAGCTACTTTTCAAGTGCTCAACAGCCACATGCAGCCACTGGCTGTCATCATGGACAATGGAGCTCTAGAATGAAGCACAATGAGGGCAGTGACTGTTTCTTCTTGTAACTGACAGAGCGCCACCATACAGTAGGTGGTGACACCAGTAGGACAAATAGTCCTTTTTACCATCTCCTTAGATGTGTATAAACTGATATAATAATTGTAAGAGGTTCTCAATCTTATTTCATTACTCTATTTGAGATTTACTATAAACCAGGCCCTGTACTGACTGCCATGAATTATTAGGGTATCAACTGGAAAATAAATCACAAAGTGATGTAAAGGTCGCCAATTATGAATACAACTTTACAAATAATCTGGAGAGAATGAAAGTTATTGCCAGACATGACTGAAATTACACTTTAAAATTGTGTTTAATGCTAAACATGTTATGATTTTATATTCTGACAAAGGTTAAAAGAAACACACAGAATTGGGTTTGAATTCACGTTCCTAAATTTTTAGCTGAAGTTAGGTTTTTCATTTCTAAAAGTGGGATAAAATTGATTTATATCCTAGAGCTCTTGAAAGTATTATAAAGCACAACACACACAGGGTTTTACATAGTCGCTGATCCATAGAAAGCACTTGATAAAAATTTAATCTTATTATAGTTATGTCATAGGTAGATCAACATTCTATTAACTATTAACTTGAGGCATCATACTACCTGATCTCAAAATATACTACAGGGCTATGGTAATCAAAACAGCATGGTGCTGGAGAAAAAACAGACATATAGACCAATGGAACAGAATAGAGATCCCAGAAATAAGCCCACACCTATACTATTGACTAATATTTTACAAGAGAGCCAAGAATATTAAAAAAATATAGTCTCTTCAATAAATGATGCTGGGAAAACTGGATACTCACATGTGAAAAAATGAAACTGGACCCCTGTCTTAACTCCATACATAAAAATCAACTCAAACTGGCTTAAAGGGCTTAAATTCCATGAAATTATAAAACTCCTACAAGAAAACATAAGGAGCAAGCTCTATGACATTGGTCTTGGCAATGATTTTTTGGGATAAGAAACCAGGAGCTCAGACAACAAAAGCAAAAAATAAACAAGTGGGACTACACTAAACTAAAATGCTTCTGCACAGCAAAGGAAATCATCAGCAAAATGAAAAGGCAACCTATGGAATGGATGAAAATGTGTCCAAACCACACATTCAAAAAGGGATTCATATCCAAAATGTGCAAGGGCTCATACAACTCACTAGCAAAAAAAGTCCAAATAACCCAATTTTTAAAAATGGGCAAAGGACCTGAATGAACATTTTTCCAAAGAAGCCATACAAATGGCCAGTAGGTACATGAAAATATGCTCAACATAACTAACCACAAAGGAAATGCTAATCAAAACCACAATAAGATATCACCTCATACCCATTGAGATGTTTATTATCAAAAAAACAAGAGATAACAAATACTGGCAAGAATGCGGATGAAAGGGAGCACTTGTACACTCTTGGTGGAAATGTAAACTGGTACAGCCATTATGGAAAAGAGTATGGAGGTTCCTTAAGATACTAAAAATAGAACTATATGATCAGCAATCCCACTTGTGAGTATATATCCAAAGGATATGAAAACAGGATATCAAAGAGATATTTGGACTGCTGTGTTTATTGTAGAATTATTCACAAAAACCAAGGTATAGAAACCACTTAAGTATCCACTGGTGAATGAAAGGGTAAAGAAAATGTGAAATTTATCACACACACACACACACACACACACACACAGAAGAATATTATTTAACCTTTGAAAATAAGGAAATCTTGTCATGTGCCACAATGTGAGTAAAGTTGGAAGGAGTTTTGTTAAATGAAATGAACCAACAGAGGAAAACTAACACTTCATGGAATCCCTTATATGAGTTTTTAAGTCAAACTCAAAGAAATGGAGAAGAGAATGATGGTGGCCAAGGGCTGGAATGGAGGTGGGGAGGGATAAGGAGAGGTTTGAAAAAGAGTATAAACTTTTAATTGTAATATGAATAAACTTTGAGAATCTATAAAATTCTCTATAAGAATCTATAATCTATATAAGATGGTGACTATGGTTTATAATACTTCATTGTATAATTGAAATTTGCTAAGAGAAAAGAACTTAAGTGTTCTCACCAAAAAAAAAGGAAAAAGGAAATATATGAGGTGAGGTATGTGTTCATTTTTTTAATGTTTATTTTTGAGAGAGAGACAGAGAGACAGAGTGGGAGCGGGGGAAGGGCAGAGAGGGAGACACAGAATCTGAAGCAGGCTCCAAGCTTTGAGTTGTTAGCACAGAGCCTGACTTGGGGCTCTAACCCACAAACTGCAAGATCATGACCTGAACTGAAGTCAGATGCTTAAATGACTGATCTACCCAGGTGCCCCATGGTGGAAATCCTTTCACAATGTGTACATATATCAAATTGTCATTTTGTACAGTTTAAATATGCTGTAGTTTTAGTTTCTTTCTGAATCAGGTAATGCTGAAGCAACAGCAAATGGTTACATTGTTATGACTTCCACAAAACTTAGGTTTCATAGTGCCATCTGGAGTGAGAAAGCCTTTAAAAACTTAGTATTTTTCTTAATGAATCAGTGGCCTTGACCATGACACTTAAGTATTTTGTGCCTCAGTACACTTATCTGAAAGTGGAAATATGAGTGTTTATGTGACAGTTCTAAATATATATTAGTTATTATTCCTATTAGAAAGAAATATAGTCAGTGAAGTAGAAAAAGAAACTTAAATTAGAGCAGGAGAAAAATAACATGGTGGGTGTTAACTTGCCACTCTAGTACCCAATCTGTTGAAGAACAAATAGGCTCTTTTTTGTGAATACCTGGAAATATTTGTTAAAGTGGTATTGTGATTGTTGAGGAAGGCAGTCTTGAATGTGAAGAATGAGATTAAAACAGTAAGTTTGAATTACTAATGGTTAAATGACTTTGTTTATTCAGGCTAGTAATAATCACCTGTACTAGGCAAAAATGTTAATTAATTCTGTTTCTTCTCCACACGTGTTTCCCGCGCCCCCACCCCACCCCACCCTCACCCCCCACCCAAGGCAGAATTTGGTGATTGCAGCATGTGGCTCTACGGAAGTTCTAAATAGATGTATATTTTGCCTTCTTGTAAAGTCATACTGTTCACGGGAGACTTGTCTCAGCTTAGAGAGGTAGGAATGTTTCAGGTTTAATATGACATCAATAAAATATTTTGCCATGTATCAGAAGGAATAATCACTTTGTAAAATTGTCATATCCATTGGATATCAGCAGAGACCTGAAAACAACAAGAAACCATCTTGTAAATTGAGCTGCAGTTTACTCGTCTCTGAAATAGGATAACAACATGCTCTCTATCAAAGGTCTCACATAAGGAGAAAATGTTATAATACATGTAAAGTAGCAGCACATAGTAAACACGAGCAAAAGAAATTTGGGGGAGTAAACATAAATTAATCCCCTAAATAGCAGTGTTCTGTGTGTTTGAAATGATAAGGAATTGTTAAGTATTCAAGTTGGTGGAGTGGAAAGAACGGAAGCCTCATCGCTCTCATGTACCATTATAGACCCACACTTACAGCCTTAAATTATCGTTCTGCAGGATGTCAGAACCATCAGTGCTTTAGAGAGCCTTCATCTTAAGAGTTTTCCTTTTGGCAAATTGATTGATGTCTCTTTGCTTGTGAGTAGAATTTTCCTCACCTGGGAATGTCTTCTTCCATTAATTTTCTTATAGAACTCCTGTTTAATCTTTCAAGGGACATTTTCATGTTATTTCCTCTCAAATTCTTTGTACACAAAAGCCGCTGGATATACATGGTATCCATCAGAATGTAACCAGCCTCTCTTTAAAATCCCCTATTACCTTCCTTTTCAATCATGGTAGAGTGATGTTTCAACTTCTCACCTGGCTGGACCCAAAGCTGTTCCTGGCCCCACAGAGACATTAATAGCCAGGCCCAAGCACTGGGATGCTACCATGTCAGCTCTGCAGTTCCTGCTCTTATTTTCAGTTCCTTGTCTTTTCTGGCAATTAGTGGCCTCTCCCCCTCCCCACCCCCCATTTTTCTTTTGAGCTCAGCTATTCATCTGTTTTAAAGTTGTATGTATTACCCAGCCTTTCTGGGTGTGGGTAGCAAGTGTTTTCATATTAGTTGAGTCCATTATCCTCCCTTAACTGCTGTATTTGCTCCAAGTATAATTCTTTATTAAAGTATTTGCTTTTCAACCACAGGAACATAATGCTTGTTTTTCAAAGGTGGCATTTTAGACTACCCTTAAAGAAACAGATGTCCATCCTAGCATTTGGCTCACATCCTTAACATGACATTTATCAAAACAGGCTGCACATAGGTTGCATCCAAAATTTAACTGCTGACAAACTCATTCTAATATCTCTTGATGTCAGTTTCCTTCTTCCTCAACCCACAGATGCTGCTGTGCCCCTTTGCAAGATAACGTGTGCACTTTGCAGATATTCTCCAAGGTGACAGAGAAATGAAGAACTGTGTGTACTCAGTTTTGAAAGAGATTTGGTTCGCCCTATTTTGTAGTGTACCTGGCTCCCAATTCATATGATAATCGAAATCTCTGGTGTGGTTTGTAGACAATGACTGTGCCATTCTGCTGCTGCTTTAGTAAAATTAAGGTGCAGCCTTCCTCTTTTATGAAGGCATGTATACTAGATGTGACTCATAATGGATAAAAGACAGCAATTAAATGCCTTGAAGTGAATTACAACTCTTTGGAGACATTGAATCTGGTGTTAATTTGGTGATCAACAGTGGCATTTGGAATTCTGTTCAGCTTTATAATTTAACTTTCCAGCTACCCTTCACACCTAAGCCAATTTATGAGAGACAGTGTTTGGTATATGAGATATGTAGCTCTTCTAGATGTTAGGAGTATACTGTTTATCTTTTCAGATTCAGCAAGCTCTTGATTATGTTCCACAAATAGCCACATTCAGTTCATTTATCTTTTATTCTCAAATTTATCCTGAATATGTTATACATATGTTACCTAATAAAAATCACAATATGGCTAATAGGGGAAAAAATAACACATATTGTTTAATGGGATGTTTACTCCTGCTAAAATAGTATAGATAAAATTCCATCAATATAACCCTTTAGACAGAGTAGAATAGCATCAAATTTTCTCATTCTATAATTCTGAAAAACCCTGTTCACTCTCTCTGAATACTTTTTGACCTTTACTCTCTATTTTTCTTATAATGTCCTTTTTATAACTGCATATTCAGATATCACTGTGTATTTTATAAACTATAAATATTATTTAAGATGTAATTTATTTGATATGAAATAGCTTACATAATATCTCACACATGAAATACAAATGTAGATTCAAAAATGAAGACATGCAAATCATAAGAAGAAAGTATAAAAATGATTGCCAATAAAATCTGTAGTAGTTATAATCTTTATTATGATGCAGCATTTTAAAAATTTATATTTTAGATAAAAGGAAAGAGATGGAACACTAAAGTAATTCAACCCCTCCCTACCCCTTGGGTGGAGTAGGGTGGGTAGTAGAATGATTAGGGGAAGAGTTGGGCTTCCCTGGACATAGTTTAGGAAAGGGACTGTGGCCTTTCAGGAAATCCCTTCATCCCCTGTGGCAACTCATCCAATATAGTAAGGGAACAGTGGACAATGGGGCAGAGAGGTGCCTGGATTGCTAGGTTGAGATAACACTGTCAATTGCGCATAGATTATGTGAGGCATGTAGAATATCCAAGAGGAGAATCTAAGGGTACCAGGGAGACGCAGAAGTGCTGAAAAGCAGGTGGATCCAGATTCCTGTGGTTGAGATGTTCAGGTGCAGCTATGTGGACCCCATAAGTCAAAGCAAAGGGAAGTCTATGTCCTGGTACTACAGCAGGCCCATAGGCTAGGAACCACCAGTTTTATTATCAAATGTGATAGTAAAAAAGGCCAGTGCTAGAGATATAGAGGATGAACCAAATCAAGTGAAAGCCACACAGAATGAAACTAACACCCCCATCACAATATGTGTGACTCCTCCTCCACCCCCAGATAGAAGGGGACATACCCCTTATGGAAAATTTGTACTTGGAATTGGCGGAATATTTACTCTCTTCACCAAGAAATAAAGACTGTTTAAACCTTAAATGCTTAAGCTTAAATCTTAAGTGCCGATGGTGCTTTTGTTGGTTAAATTCTTGTGTCTCACTGAGTCCTATACTCCTATTCCAAAATTACCAGATTTAACAGTGGCTACACGTGAAGATTAGTTAAGTTATGGAAAACATACAAATACAGTTTTTGGAATATCCAAAGTGCATAAATATCCTTACATACTATATTTCAATATCTTATTTCTACCTATTTACATGGGCATTTTAGGAAGCCTATAGAAGACACAGATTGTAAAACAAATAATTTCATTTGGCCGCTTTTCTCTGTGCACACACAAAACCTACTCATCACTGCCAAGGCTTTTTTCATGACTGAGCACTTCCTTCTGCCAATGGTGGTTAGAGCTGTCATTTGCAAATCACATTATTAGAGCTTTCTAGGGAAAAAAATGATGTCAGTGATAATCTCCTCTAGAAGTTTCTGATGCTCAGTCAGTTGAGTGCCTGGCTCCTGATTTGGGTTCAGGTTATGATCTCAGAGTTTATGAGATGGAGCCTTGCATCAGGCTCTGTGCTGACAGTGCAGAACCTGCTTGGGTTTCTCTCTCTCCCTCTCTCTGTGCTCCTCCCCCCCACCTTAAAATAAAGTAAACATTAAATTAAAAAGTATATTAGTAGAATTCCTCCTTCTTCACCGGGTTTTACACATCGTTTTTTAAATTTCATTTATTTTTGAGAGAGAGACAGAGAGCATGCATGTGAGCAAGGGAGGGGCAGAGAGAGAGGGAGACAGAGGATCCAAAGTGAGCTCTGCACTGACAGCAGAGAGCCCAACGTGGGGCTTGAACTCACAAACTGTGAGATCATGACCTGAGCTGAAGTTGGACGTTTAACCAACTGAGCCTAATACATATTTTCTTTTAAGCCCATATATACATTTGTACCAAATCTCATAATCTGTATTTAAAAAAAAAGAATGCAGTGTACCACTCTCTAAAGAGGTTATCTGTCTTTCTAGAAAGTTACTCAATTCTACCAAAATTTAAACAAATTAATTTCCAAGTCCTCAATCAATTATAAGTACATTTTTTTAAATATCCCAAATAATGCAGAGAAAGTGGAACCCTCTTGCACTATTGGTGGTAATGCAAACTGATGCAGCCAGTCTGAAGAACAGTGTGGAGCTTCCTCAAAAAGTTAAAAATAGGATTACCCTATGATCCAGCAATTGCACTATTAGATATTTACCCAAAGGATACAAAAATACAGATTCAAAAGGGTACATGCATCCCATTGTTTATAGCAGCACTATCAACAATAGTCAAACTGTGGAGAGAACCCTAATGTCCATCAACTGATGAATGGATAAAGAAGAGATGGTGTGTGTGTGTGTATACACATACATACATATATATATATATATACCATATATATAATGGAATATTACTCAGACACAAAAAAGGAGGAAATCTTGCCATTTACAACTACCTGCATGGAGCTAGAAGGTGCTAAGTGAAATATGTCAAAGAAAGACAAATACCATATGAATTCACTAATATGTGGAATTTAAGAAACAAAACAGGTGAACATATTGGAGGGGGGAAAAGGGAAACAAACCATAAGAGACTCTTAGAGAACAAACTGAGGGTTGATGGAGGGAGATAGGTGGGGGATGGGCTAGATAGGTGATGGGGACTAAGGAAAGCACTTATAATGAGCACTCAGTGTTGTATGTAAGTGATGAATCATTGAATAGTCTTGAAACCAATGTTGCACTGTATGCTAACTAACTAGAATTTAAATAAAAATTTGAAGAGAAAGAAAAAAATAAATTTTCCAAATAAATGATTAAATCATTTACAATTTTGTAACATCAAGTCACTATGTTTCATAAAGCCATGATTCTAAATAACTGCCCAAGATACAATTACATAGGAGTGATTTCTTCTAGTAAATCTTACTGTTGGAAAATAATTCCATTTTTAGGTTGTCAGCAATCAACGTTCTATATACATGGACGTGTGTGTGTGTGTGTGTGTGTATTCAAGTGAAATTTTTTCTGTTTTTGAGTGATTTGTATATTTCTTCTACCCAAATAATAGATGATTTGACATAATCAAAATATGCTACTTTTCAAAATAAGTTATCTGATGAGGAATATAAGGATTCATATTGGAGCATAGGCTTTATAGACAAGCAGACCAGGGTTGAATCATGGTTCCAGCTGGTTGGGTAAGCTAAACAAGTTATACAATTTCCTTGGGACCTTTCATTTCTGGATATCTAAACTACATGGCAGTGTATAGTAATAAAAATGTTAACCCTATATTGCTGTTGTAGGATCAAATAAGGTGTAATAATGTGTTTATTTCAGTGCCAGACATAAAATGGGTTCTTAATAAAAGTCTCTTTGAAACTGGAACTTCAGATTCTGTGTAACATTAGTGATGTGCTTTTGTTTCAGAATATCTGTTTCAGCTCCCCATAATTAGTTTATCTCTGTGTTCCTCTTATTCATCATTTGAGGCTGAACATACTTTTTATGGTGTATCTTTTCCATTACAGCCATTCTTTAGGTCTATTCTTTTCTTTCCATGACCAATTCATTTTGATTTAAGGTGGAGAGCTGAAATATCAATTCATTATTTAGATTTTTGGTGTTTAATTTAAAAATTATTCTTGAGACTATTTTGGAATTAAAGTATTACTAATTATAATAATTGGCATATGAGCTCTTAGGAAGTATAATATATAGACTCATATGTTTGACTCAAGGCTAATAGTCAACATGTACTTATTGAATCAATGTTTTGGAAATTTCTAAGATGTTCACTTTTTATTCTGGAAGGAAAATAATTTTTTAAAACACAGCTATAAAAGCAAGCAAACTGAAAAATATGATTCATAAGAATCATTCTAAAAATAAAGAGCACCAAATAGAAAGATATTCTCTTACTCCTACACTAAACCATCTTGTGACCTCAGATGAGTTATATCCCCTCCCTAGGTCTCAATTCAAAAATGTGTAAAAGGAGGAGTTTGAACTCATGGCTTGTAGGATTTTCCAATTTCTGTCTGATTTCTTCACATATAATTCCTGTGTGAAACAAATAACATGTATTCACAACTAAAATTGCACAGTTTTGATTGTCACCCACTGTAAATGATCTTAAATGTTCTATGAGCCTCAATAAGTATGGAAGTAGAGATTATAGGAAAGTGATTGCAGGGCCACCAAAGTTTAAACTTTTATGGTAACTATTATACCCACACTATACACAGGTTTCTAGCCCCTAGCTTTTGTAGGCTATGATCCCTAAGAGGACAGGAACCGTATCTACTAGCCTCGTGGTTGAATCCTCAACGACTTCTATAGTGCTTGGCTCATAGTAGTTGATAAATAAATGTTTGTTAAATGAGTGGTAAAAATGCCTCCTACCTAGTTGCAAGGAAATTTTCACTGCAGGTTACTGTTTATAATTTTTTTATTTTGTTAATGTTTCTTTATTTTTGATAAAGAGAAAGAAAGAGAGAGAGAAAGACATAGTGTGAGTGAGGGAAGGGCAGAGAGAGAGAGACACACACACAGAACCCGAAGCAGGGTCCAGGCTCTGAGCTGTCAGCACAGAGCCCGACGTGGGGCTCACACTCATCAACTGTGAGATCATGACCTGAGCTGAAGTTGGACACTTAACTGACTGAGCCATCCAGGTGCCCATACTGTTTATAATTTAAACTGGGGCGCCTGGGTGGCGCAGTCTGTTAAGCGTCCGACTTCAGCCAGGCCACGATCTCGCGGTCCGGGAGTTCGAGCCCCGCGTCAGGCTCTGGGCTGATGGCTCAGAGCCTGGAGCCTGTTTCTGATTCTGTGTCTCCCTCTCTCTCTGCCCCTCCCCCGTTCATGCTCTGTCTCTCTCTGTCCCAAAAATAAATAAACGTTGAAAAAAAAATTTAAACAAAATGGAATATAATAGTACAAAAAATATACGCTGAACCTCCTAGGAATCAAGAACTATGATTTTTCCTGGAGATACAAAATCTTAACCCTGAAAACTTGGATGTGACAAAAACATAGTAGATTATTTCTATGTGATGTGGTAAAATAGAAATAAGTAGCACAGTTATATCTAGCCAGAGAGGAGGTTCTGCTAAGGAGTTTTGGAGGGTGTGATCTCTGAGGTAAATCTTGGAGGACAGGTAGAGACTGGTGAAGAAAGGGAGAAAGATATTCCAAGCTTAAGTAACATGCCATGATTCAAGGCATGCCATTATAAAACCATCTTGGCCTCTCCTAAGATTTCTAATTACAGTAGACTATTTAGCCTCTTGGAACTCCTACTATATGGGTTCTGAGTTAGATAGATGTTAAGCTATTTAGTAATTAACTAGGCTGTGGTGGTTAATCCCACAGGAAATCCTAATTGAGAAAACATTTAGCTGACTAACTCTTAAGAGGTTGGACCATAGCACAGCAATGATGGCATTTGGATCAGTGTTTTCAACAAGAAAATAATTATTGGGGCGCCTGGGTGGCTCAGTCGGTTACAAATACGCCTCTTGATTTCAGCTCAGGTCATGATCTCATGGTTGTGAGATTGAGCTCCAGCTCTACATTGGGTCCTGCAGAGCCTGCTTGGGATTCTCTCTCTTCCTCTCTCTCTGCCCCTCCACCCTGCTCACTCTCTCTCTCTCTCTCTCTCAAATAAATTAATTTAAAAAAATTACTAATTTTGAATTGGTTGGAATTGAGTATTTTTAAAAATCCAGAACAAAAATCATAGTCAAGGAAAACTGACCATAATAAAGAAAAAGTAATTTTTTGTGACATTATGTCATTGGCCACACTATCTGCCAGGGTACCTATAAATACTACAGGCACATAAGTATTAATTCTAGGAGTGTGACTGAAGTTACAGGTAAACTCCTGGAATGCATCATTCAAGTAAATTTTTTGAGGATTATATGTTGGTTTTGTGTGTGTGTGTGTGTGTGTGTGTGTGTGTGTGTGTGTCTTATCTTGACTCCCACTTCTTAATTTGACTGTGATGCTGGAGATACAGGTTAATTTGAGAACATGAGACTGATGAAGGTTTGTGTCAACATCTAAACTACTCACTCAGACATAGCCAAGTGAGGTACCCAAGAGCATCCAGAGGTTGTTCTTCAATGACTCCTTCTCTGTCCTCTGTACAGTAATATTTTGTATTTAGTCCACTTGTTATTCACATCACACACCTTATTTTTATTTCCTTCCTGTGTTCCACACTAGACTATATCCTCCTACAAAAGAGAGACCATATCTGTCACAGCTATATCTTCTGTGCCTTACCCAGGCCTGGCACATTGTAGATACTCACTGATGTTTGTGGAATGAGCTAATGAAAGGCTGTAGTTATGCTCTACGTAACTGCATAGGAACACATGGTCGAGTATAGAAGAAAATTCTAAGGGCTAAATACACCATGCCATAATTTGCTTTGCCTCTCACAAGGCTTTACTGCAAAACATCTGTTATTCTGCCATCTGTCTTACAACCTTTCCTTTTTCCATTTCCTGATTACCACTTATTTAAATTACTACCAACAGCAGAATCATTGCTTCCTTTCCTGCTGAGGTGGTATGATTTTAGGCAATCTATTTCTCCATTTGCCCTCTCACAGCCTTCTTTGCTCTTCAGAGATGATGCCTTCCCAAAGCAAAACCAGTCCCAGGCCAAAAGCTTTTCTCTCCTAACATAGTTTCCTTAGAAGATCCACCAGAAACCAAATTCCTCACTGTACCAGGTTGACGCCCCATTTCCCCAAGTGACAGTTCCAAAGCTTTAGTTTTTTCTTGTCCCACCATGCCCTTCTGCAATTTACCTCAGGAGATAGTATTGTATCGATCAAGAAGATAGAACATGCTTCCCTGCCTACAAACCCATCTGTAATTGCAAATATCACTACATTTTCCCCTCTAGTTTTACAAACATCTTTTTTTCTCTTCTGACCCAACCTCTTGGGCTCTTGACCTCAGTCCCATCTGTTTACCCAAGTTTTTGCTCTATCAGTTATAACACTGTTCTTTATGGCTTCGTTGTCTTCCTTCCACTGGACAATTCCTTTTATTTTATTTTATTTTATTTTATTTTATTAATGTTTATTTATTTTTGAGACAGAGACAGAGCATGAACGGGGGAGGGTCAGAGAGAGAGGGAGACACAGAATCTGAAACAGGCTCCAGGTTCTGAGCCGTCAGCACAGAGCCCGTCGCGGGGTTCGAACTCACGGACTGTGAGATCATGACCTGAGCCAAAGTCGGACGTTTAACTGACTGAGCCACCCAGGTGCCCCAGACAATTCCTTTTAAAATATACATACCTCTCATCCCTAAGGAGAGACTTCCCTTGACTCCATATCCACCTCCAAGTTTTCTGCTCTCTTCTCAATCATCATTTCACTCACATCGTTTCTCAGTGCTTAATTCATTCTGATTTGTCTTGTAATTTTACTATTCCATGGACACTCCTCAGCCAAAGGTTGCCTGCCAGTTATCTCCAAATTCACAGGTCAGAGCATCACTCTTCCATAAATGATACGGTGGAACTTGCTTCTTAAATCTTTTTAAATTATTGGTTTCCATCATACTCTTCCCCCTGCTCCTCCCTGCCACATTCTTCTTATTTTAAACCACTAATTCTCAGTCTACTTGTTCTGTTTCTCCTTCGTTCAGATCTTAAATATTGGTGTTTTCCTAAGGATTCTGCACTGTGCCCTCTTCACTTCTCTTTGTATTTCCTTTTGCTGGGTGACCATCAAGTGTCATGGTTTTATCTGCCCCCTATACAATATGACTTCAATATGCCCCTCCTCTGGACTTGATATAACCATCTACTATACCAGCTGGACATGACCACATAGACATTTCCTACAAATCAAACACATTTCAAAGCTGATGTTTTTGTTTACATATTAACTCCAGATTTATTCCTCTTATGTATTCTTTATTACAATGCATTCTGCATTATCCACTGAATGACCCCAAACAGAAACCTGAGGAATTTGTACACTGCTTCCATTGTACCACTCACTATATCTGTGCCAGTCAGGGTTTGATCAGAAAAACAGAACCACTAGGAATGATAGAAAATGTAGATTTATGGGGGGATTTGACCCTTTGATTTGTGAGACCTGGTTAAATAGTTTATATATGGCTGTTCCTTCTGCATCTGGAGCTGGATCTGGCTCAAGAAAAGTGAAGGGAATCTTGTGGGAATGAGAGGGCCTATGGGTCCAGCAGCTGCTCAAACCAGAAAGGTGAGCCAACATATCAGTAACAATGTGTCTGAGCTGCAACTGTGCCCAGTGCCCCCACTGACATCCCCAGCCTAAAAAGAATGTTACTGCTGTTTCATTTTTGTGTTCCAAATCTCACACAAATGTTTCACATCATTCGTGCTAACTTGCTCAGAAGTCCAGAAGGGACTTCTGAGAAACATTGTTCCAGCATAGCTAAACTGACACACTAGAAACTCATCACAGTATCCAGTTAGTCAAATCCTGCCAGTTTCTTTTTTTGATGTTTATTTATTTATTAGAGGGAGGATGACCGGGGTGGGGGAGGCGGGTGGAGAGCAGAGAGAGAGAATCCCAAGCAGGCTCTGCACTGTCAGCACAGAGCCCAACATGGGACTAAATCTCACAAACTGGCAAGATTACCTGCCATGAGCTGAAATCAAGTCCGACACTTAACCGACTGAGTCACCCAGGTGCCCCACAATCCTGCCAATTTCTAAAATTTGTTGCATCTGCATTTTTGCTGACATAACCCACATAACTTCATTCCTAATGCAGTAGCCTCTTCTGTTTTCTTGCATCCAACCCACCTGACATCCATGAATCTATCCTTTGTAGCCCCATCACTCTTCTTTTCCTGTAAAAGTCAAATCCGACAGTAGTAACTCACACATAGGCCCCATAGGCCCCACAGAATTAAGCCCAGGTACTTTAGCCTGATGCAAAAACCTTTAAGATATGGTCTGTACCTCTTTAAGCCTCATGTCCATTATTCTTTGCCTTGAACTTTAGCAGTTCTGCATCATATTTAGTCTCTCTTCCCTCAATCACATAAATTGATAAATTTGCTCATGCTGTACCTTCTATCTCAACTACTCCCATCCAATCCTTACCATACACAGTCAACTGGGCTAAATCATCCTTAGACACAGTTTTATTTGGAAAATCTTTCACTGATCTCCATCCATTCTTCCCCTTGGGCTGGCTTAACACACCTGATTTAAGATTTTTCAGCAACCACATCTTGGGCATTTCACTTTCATATCAAGCACTGTATTATTTTGAAATTACTCATGTGTCTTTTCCACTCTTGGGCAATAAATTCCTTTAGGATAAGGACTAAGTTTATTTTCTTTTCTTCCCAAGCCAAGATCGAGTCTGGTGCATAAAATATGTTTTACAGTGTTTGCTAAGCCAAAGTGAAGTGACAGGTCTCCCTGTGTTCCAAAAAAATCTATCTTGGAATTGGCCCTGAGATATTAAGAAGAGAAAAAAGGGAAGAAAATGTACTACACTGTATTTTATGTCCAGGAAGAACTATTACCTTCTTCCAAAATATATTTCTCTCTGAGATTTGAATGAGATAAGAAGATTAAGCTCTTAGAAAATTAGAACAGTTTTACTTTTCATGAGGAGATAATAGCTTCATGGAAAGTTTATATTCTTATAAAGTTTTTACATTGAGATACATTTGCTCACTCAAGAAAATTAGCTGAAAATATATAAGGTTTATAAGAATTCAATCAAGTTGTCAGATACACAACAAATATATGAGATCTAGAACTTTTATTTACACTAGAAACAAATACTTAGAAAACATATTGAAACAAATAATTTTATTCCTAATCACGGAGAAAATAGCTAGAAGTAAACTTAATAAGAAATATACAGGATTTTTATAAAGAAAAATACAAGGATTCACTGAGGTACATTAAGGGAGATATGAATAAATGTCTACTAACATGTTCCTGTATAAGAAGAGTTATACTTTAAACAATGTCGATGCTTGTTATTGTGATTAATAGGTTTAATGCAGCTCATTCAAAATCTAAACATTTAAACACCTTCACAAAACCATTTAAAATATACATATGTAGAGGATTGGAGGGAAGATGGCGGCGTAGGAGGACGCTGGGCTCACCATGTGTCCTGCTGATCACTTAGATTCCACCTACACCTGCCTAAATAACCCAGAAAACAGCCAGAGGATTAGCAGAACGGAGTCACCAGACCCAAGCGCAGACGAGAGGCCCACGGAAGAGGGTAGGAAGGGCGGCGAGGCTGTGCGCGCTCCACGGACTGGAGGGAGGGAGCCGGGGCGGAGGGGCGGCTCGCCAGCCAAGCAGAGCCCCCGAGTCCGGCTTGCAGAAGCGGAGGGGCCTGACGGACTGTGTTCCAACAGCAAGCGCGACAGCGTCTGGGAGGTCATAAGTTAACAGCTCAGCTCAGAAAGCGGGAAGGCTGGAGGACAAAGGGAGGGTGAGCTGCGGAGCCCCCGGACGACAGAGCTCAGTTTGGCGGGGAACAAAGGCGCTCACCAGCGCCATCTCCCCCGCCCATCCCCCAGCCAAAATCCCAAAGGGAACCTGTTCCTGCCAGGGAAATTGCTCGCTCCTCGCAAACACCCAACTCTGTGCTTCTGCGGAGCCAAACCTCCGGCAGCGGATCTGACTCCCTCCGGCTGCCACAGGGCCCTTCCTGAAGTGGATCACCTAAGGAGAAGCGAGCTAAGCCTGCCCCCCTGCCGCCGTGCACCTTGCCTACCCACCCCAGCTAATAAGCCAGATCCCCAGCATCACAAGCCTGGCAGTGTGCAAGTAGCCCAGACGGGCCACCCCACCCCACAGTGAATCCCGCCCCTAGGAGAGGGGAAGAGAAGGCACACACCAGCCTGACTGTGGCCCCAGCGGTGGGCTGGGGACAGACATCAGGTCGGACTGCGGCCCCGCCCACCAACTCCAGTTATACACCACAGCACAGGGGAAGTGCCCTGCAGGCCCTCACCACACCAGGGACTATCCAAAATGACCAAGCGGAAGAATTCCCCTCAGAAGAATCTCCAGGAAATAACAACAGCTAATGAGCTGATCAAAAAGGATTTAAATAATATAACAGAAAGTGAATTTAGAATAATAGTCATAAAATTAATCGCTGGGCTGGAAAACAGTATACAGGACAGCAGAGAATCTCTTGCTACAGAGATCAAGGGACTAAGGAACAGTCACGAGGAGCTGAAAAACGCTTTAAAGGAAATGCAAAACAAAATGCAAACCACCACGGCTCGGATGGAAGAGGCAGAGGAGAGAATAGGTGAACTAGAAGATAAAGTTATGGAAAAAGAGGAAGCTGAGAAAAAGAGAGATAAAAAAATCCAGGAGTATGAGGGGAAAATTAGAGAACTAAGTGATACACTAAAAAGAAATAATATACGCATAATTGGTATCCCAGAGGAGGAAGAGAGAGGGAAAGGTGCTGAAGGTGTACTTGAAGAAATAATAGCTGAGAACTTCCCTGAACTGGGGAAGGAAAAAGGCATTGAAATCCAAGAGGCACAGAGAACTCCCTTCAGACGTAACTTGAATCGATCTTCTGCATGACATATCATAGTGAAACTGGCAAAATACAAGGATAAAGAGAAAATTCTGAAAGCAGCAAGGGGTAAACGTGCCCTCACATATAAAGGGAGACCTATAAGACTCGTGACTGATCTCTCTTTTGAAACTTGGCAGGCCAGAAAGAATTGGCACGAGATTTTCAGGGTGCTAGACAGAAAAAATATGCAGCCGAGAATCCTTTATCCAGCAAGTCTGTCATTTAGAATAGAAGGAGAGATAAAGGTCTTCCCAAACAAACAAAAACTGAAGGAATTTGTCACCACTAAACCAGCCCTACAAGAGATCCTAAGGGGAACCCTGTGAGACAAAGTACCAGAGACATCACTACAAGCATGAAACCTATGGACATCACAATGACTCTAAACCCATATCTTTCTATAATAACACTGAATGTAAATGGATTAAATGCGCCAACCAAAAGACATAGGGTATCAGAATGGATAAAAAAACAAGACCCATCTATTTGCTGTCTACAAGAGACTCATTTTAGACCTGAGGACACCTTTAGATTCAGAGTGAGGGGATGGAGAACTATTTATCATGCTACTGGAAGCCAAATGAAAGCTGGAGTAGCCATACTTCTATCAGACAAACTAGACTTTAAATTAAAGGCTGTAACAAGAGATGAAGAAGGACATTATATAATAGTTACAGGGTCTATCGATCAGGAAGAGCTAACAATTATAAATGTCTATGCGCCGAATACCAGAGCCCCCAAGTATATAAAACAATTACTCATAAACAGAAGCAACCTTATTGATAAGAATGTGGTAATTGCAGGGGACTTTAACACCCCACTTACAGAAATGGATAGATCATCTAGACACACGGTCAATAAAGAAACAAGGGCCCTGAATGAGACATTGGATCAGATGGACTTGACAGATATATTTAGAACTCTGCATCCCAAAGCAACAGAATATACTTTCTTCTCGAGTGCACATGGAACATTCTCCAAGATAGATCATATACTGGGTCACAAAACAGCCCTTCATAAGTTTACAAGAATTGAAATTATACCATGCATACTTTCAGACCACAATGCTATGAAGCTTGAAATCAACCACAGGAAAAAGTCTGGAAAACCTCCAAAAGCATGGAGGTTAAAGAACACCCTACTAACGAATGAGTGGGTCAACCAGGCAATTAGAGAAGAAATCAAAAAATATGTGGAAACAAACGAAAATGAAAATACAACAATCCAAACGCTTTGGGACGCAGCGAAGGCAGTCCTGAGAGGAAAATACATTGCAATCCAGGCCTATCTCAAGAAACAAGAAAAATCCCAAATACAAAATCTAACAGCACACCTAAAGGAAATAGAAGCAGAACAGCAAAGGCAGCCTAAACCCAGCAGAAGAAGAGAAATAATAAAGATCAGAGCAGAAATAAACAATATAGAATCTAAAAAAAACTGTAGAGCAGATCAACGAAACCAAGAGTTGGTTTTTTGAAAAAATAAACAAAACTGACAAACCTCTAGCCAGGCTTCTCAAAAAGAAAAGGGAGATGACCCAAAGAGATAAAATCATGAATGAAAATGGAATTATTACAACCAATCCCTCAGAGATACAAACAATTATCAGGGAATACTATGAAAAATTATATGCCAACAAATTGGACAACCTGGAAGAAATGGACACATTCCTGAACACCCACACTCTTCCAAAACTCAATCAGGAGGAAATAGAAAGCTTGAACAGACCCATAACCAGCGAAGAAATTGAATCAGTTATCAAAAATCTCCCAACAAATAAGAGTCCAGGACCAGATGGCTTCCCAGGGGAGTTCTACCAGAAGTTTAAAGCAGAGATAATACCTATCCTGCTCAAGCTATTCCAAGAAATAGAAAGGGAAGGAAAACTTCCAGACTCATTCTATGAAGCCAGTATTACTTTGATTCCTAAACCAGACAGAGACCCAGTAAAAAAAGAGAACTACAGGCCAATATCCCTGATGAATATGGATGCAAAAATTCTCAATAAGATACTAGCAAATCGAATTCAACAACATATAAAAAGAATTATTCACCATGATCAAGTGGGATTCATTCCTGGGATGCAGGGCTGGTTCAACATTCACAAATCAATCAACGTGATCCATCACATTAACAAAAAAAAAAGAGAAGAACCATATGATCCTGTCAATCGATGCAGAAAAGGCCTTTGACAAAATCCAGCACCCTTTCTTAATAAAAACCCTTGAGAAAGTCGGGATAGAAGGAACATACTTAAAGATCATAAAAGCCATTTATGAAAAGCCCACAGCTAACATCATCCTCAACGGGGAAAAACTGAGAGCTTTTTCCCTGAGATCAGGAACACGACAGGGATGCCCACTCTCACCGCTGTTGTTTAACATAGTGCTGGAAGTTCTAGCATCAGCAATCAGACAACAAAAGGAAATCAAAGGCATCAAAATTGGCAAAGATGAAGTCAAGCTTTCGCTTTTTGCAGATGACATGATATTATACATGGAAAATCCGATAGACTCCACCAAAAGTCTGCTAGAACTGATACATGAATTCAGCAAAGTTGCAGGATACAAAATCAATGTCCAGAAATCAGTTGCATTCTTATACACTAACAATGAAGCAACAGAAAGACAAATAAAGAAAATGATCCCATTCACAATTGCACCAAGAAGCATAAAATACCTAGGAATAAATCTAACCAAAGATGTAAAGGATCTGTATGCTGGAAACTATAGAAAGCTTATGAAGGAAATTGTAGAAGACTTAAAGAAATGGAAAGACATTCCCTGCTCATGGATTGGAAAAATAAATATTGTCAAAATGTCAATACTACCCAAAGCTATCTACACATTCAATGCAATCCCAATCAAAATTGCACCAGCATTCTTCTCAAAACTAGAACAAGCAATCCTAAAATTCATATGGAATCACAAAAGGCCCCGAATAGCCAAAGTAATTTGGAAGAAGAAGACCAAAGCAGGAGGCATCACAATCCCAGACTTCAGCCTCTACTACAAAGCTGTAATCATCAAGACAGCATGGTATTGGCACAAAAACAGACACACAGACCAATGGAATAGAATAGAAACCCCAGAACTAGACCCACAAACGTATGGCCAACTCATCTTTGACAAAGCAGGAAAGAACATCCAATGGAAAAAAGACAGCCTCTTTAACAAATGGTGCTGGGAGAACTGGACAGCAACATGCAGAAGGTTGAAACTAGACCACTTTCTCACACCATTTACAAAAATAAACTCAAAATGGATAAAGGACCTAAATGTGAGACAGGAAACCATCAAAACCTTAGAGGAGAAAGTAGGAAAAGACCTCTCTGACCTCAGCCGTAGCAATCTCTTACTCGACACATCCCCAAAGGCAAGGGAATTAAAAGCAAAAGTGAATTACTGGGACCTTATGAAGATAAAAAGCTTCTGCACAGCAAAGGAAACAACCAACAAAACTAAAAGGCAACCAACGGAATGGGAAAAGATATTTGCAAATGACATATCGGACAAAGGGCTAGTATCTAAAATCTATAAAGAGCTCACCAAACTCCACACCCGAAAAACAAATAACCCAGTGAAGAAATGGGCAGAAAACATGAATAGACACTTCTCTAAAGAAGACATCCAGATGGCCAACAGGCACATGAAAAGATGTTCAGCGTCGCTCCTTATCAGGGAAATACAAATCAAAACCACACTCAGGTATCACCTCACGCCAGTCAGAGTGGCCAAAATGAATAAATCAGGAGACTATAGATGCTGGAGAGGATGTGGAGAAACGGGAAACCTCTTGCACTGTTGGTGGGAATGCAAATTGGTGCAGCCGCTCTGGAAAGCAGTGTGGAGGTTCCTCAGAAAATTAAAAATAGACCTACCCTATGACCCAGCAATAGCACTGCTAGGAATTTACCCAAGGGATACAGGAGTACTGATGCATAGGGGCACTTGTACCCCAATGTTCATAGCAGCACTCTCAACAATAGCCAAATTATGGAAAGAGCCTAAATGTCCATCAACTGATGAATGGATAAAGAAATTGTGATTTATATACACAATGGAATACTACGTGGCAATGAGAAAAAATGAAATATGGCCTTTTGTAGCAACGTGGATGGAAGTGGAGAGTATAATGCTAAGTGAAATAAGCCATACAGAGAAAGACAGATACCATATGGTTTCACTCTTATGTGGATCCTGAGAAACTCAACAGGAACCCATGGGGGAGGGGAAGGGAAAAAAAAAAAAAAAGAGGTTAGAGTGGAAGAGAGCCAAAGCATAAGAGACTGTTAAAAACTGAGAACAAACTGAGGGTTGATGGGGGGGGGGGGGGGGGGAGGGGGGGTGATGGGTATTGAGGAGGGCACCTTTTGGGATGAGCACTGGGTGTTGTATGGAAACCAATTTGTTAATAAATTTCATATATATATATATATATATATAAAATAAAAAAATAAAAGTATACATATGTAAATCTTAACAAGAGTTATTATAGACCCAAATTTCTCAGATAAAGTGTATCATAGAGCTAAAATAATGAAAACATTGTAGAAATAAATGAAAGATTAACAGAATAAAAAAAATAGTTCTAAAGCATAAACCAATATGTGTAAGAAATCAAAGATAATGGCAGCATTTTAAATCAGTGGAGAGAGAAGCATTGTTCAATAATCTATGTTGGGACAATGGCTTTTATATGCAGGATAAAAATGAAATACATTTCTGCTTTCATTTCAAAATCCAAAATATATTCCAAATATATTGGAATGAATATGAAAGGACTAAATGTTTTTTTAAAAAAATAGAGAAGAGACAATCTAATTCAATGGTTGCTGAGCAGGAATGGTTTTGGCCTCTAGGGGGAGCTTGGCAATGTTTAAAAACATTTGGGTTGTTACAGCTTGGGAGGGGAGGTGCTATAGTCAGGTAGTGCCCTCACTAGCCAGGGATGCTGTTAAATAGGCTACAATACACAGGAAAGCCCTTCATGATAAAGAACTATCCAGTTTAAAATGTCAGTAATGCCAATGAGAAATCCTGATCTCATCAAAAAGGCAAAAACCAATAGCAGTTAACAACTTATAATATTAGTATACTTAACAATATAAGGAACCAAAATGACAAAAAGGTGATTGGGCTTTTTAGAGGGTAAGAAATGTGACTTTTAGGGTGACTTCAATTAGAATTGGGAATGGGGTATATCAGTCAGAGTCCAATCAAAAGACAGAAACCACCCAGTAATTTAAACAGGAAATATTTAATTTTAAAAAAGCATTATTAAGTATAATGGGATTGGAATAATGAGGGATTGGTGTGCAAGAGATAAACTCCAAAGAATATAAGAATAACATTTATCCAAAAATGTTGCATCCAAAATAATGATGCAGATTTTTTAGAAAGGGCACCGCTCCCTGGGTGGCAAAGAAGCAGCTCTGGGTCCATGCCAGCATGACTTGCTAAAAACCTATGCTCCAGACTTTAGTGGTTAGGGTCTGTATGTCAGCTTTAATTACAGTGGTAGAATTTTGTCTCTCCACATTTCTTTACCTGTTGCAAAGACTAGAAAGAGACTTTGATAGATTGCTCCCTTTTGGATTCCCCCTACCGACATTAGAATCCATTCTCTGTAATTCCTGGTTCTAGACCTTTTTGATACTCAGGTGCATTTTTTGCTGTTGAGTTGTGTGAGATACTTCTATGTTCTTTGATCCATTCCTCTTTTTGCAGAAGGGAAGGGAAAAAGGGATGAGAGGAAGAGAACAATTTAAAAAAAACAAATGTCGGGGTGCCTGGGTGGCTCAGTCAGTTAAGCGTCCGACTTCGGCTCAGGTCATGATCTCATGGGTTCGAGTTCAAGCCCTGCATTGGGCTCTGTGATGACAGCTCAGAGCCTGGAGCCTGTTTCAGATTCTGTGTCTCCCTCTCTCTCTGACCCTCCCCCATTCATGCTCTGTCTCTCCCTGTCTCAAAAATAAATAAACGTTAAAAAAAATGGCTTGAATAAAAATTTAAAAAGAAATATTCAAGTGGTTAATAAACTCGAAAAACTGTTTGATCTTCTCAGTTTCTAATTCCTAACTGCATAATACTTCTAAGTATTAAAGAAGGTTTTGAAAGGTTATATGAAGTTATAATGTTCTCTCTCCCCCTTTTGAGTACCTCATTCTTTCATCTCATAGATCATGATTTCAGTTGTGAGTTGGTGTCAGATAAACTACTCTCATACATGTAATTTAAAGTTCATTACACCATTCAGTGGTCTGTATTAAAAAAAACAGTAAGAGGCAAGCATTTAACAACAGAAAGTCACCAGGGAGCATAAAAATTGAAAAATGCAAAATAAATATCTTGTCTGCCTGAAGTAATTGATCTAATCAAGAAGCATGTTGTTGTTGATGCCACCATTACTGTGATGTACCCACGGGGAAAGCTGAAGCCTTTGTTTGCACTTGTGCTAAATGCTATCACAGGATTTATTATCATAGAACTGACACATTTGCAAAACACTGCATTAAAATTAGCTAAAAACTGTAACCAGGGAATTGAGAAATGAAGACCAAATATTCAGCATACCAAAGAGCTTTAGTGATCTAAATATGAGAAAGCCACTCTAATAAATAATATCAGCTACAATTGTTTTTGAGAACTTACTAGATGCTGGGCACAGAGGCTAGTGCGTTGTCTCATTTCATCATCTTAGGAGGTTGGTACCGTTATCCCCATTTGCAGATGAGAAAACTAAGACTAAGGGGTGAGGATAGTAGTAGTACTTAGACTCTAAATCTGATCTGACCACAAAATACATGCTTATTAGATGAAATATGGGTATCTTTATACCTATTAATTTTGAGTTATATAATTTTCTTCTGGTTTTAAAAGTGAAACATGTTCTGTTTAGGAAAAAAATTGTTCAAAGCACAAACAAAAAAAATTAACATATTGTCATATTTCCTTCTAGCAGTTTTTTGGGTGCAAATCTATGTTTTTTTTATCCCAAATTGAGATCATATTACATATCTTAGAATCTGTTTTGTTTTCCCTAACTGTATGTTTCTAAGCAATTTCTCATGTTGGTAAATGTTATTCTGTAACATGTGTTTTATAATTACAAAGTTTTTGATCATGTAGCCACATAATGATCTTTTAATCACTTCTATAGTGTTAAGCACTCAGTTTATTTGTAATTTTTCAATTTTATAAATCTTATGTATAATACTAGTATAAAGTCATTTATAAACTTCATTTCAATAAATCAATAGGAATAGTATTAGATGGGTAGAAAACATTTAAAATTAACCCCCAGAAAAATTGTAGCAGTTTCTAGAAGTTTCTAAGAAGGCACATTTTCTTGTCTCCTTGACTCTATTAACTCCTGGCTGTTACTTAAAATTTATTTTAATGTTTATTTTTGAGATTGAGAGACAGTGTGAGAAGGGGAGGGGCAGAGAGAAAGGAGACACAGAATCTGAAGCAGGCTCCAGGCTCTGAGCTGTCATCACAGAGCCCAATGCGGGGCTTGAATTCGAACTGTGAGATCATGACCTGAGCCGAAGTCCAACACTTAACTGGATGAGCCACCCAGGCACCCCCTGGCTGTTATTTAATTTTGACATTAATAGAAAAAGTAGTGTCTTCTTGTGTTTTAATTTATTTCCTTACTTTTTATTAGATTTATTTTATCCCAAGCTCTTAAATAGGCCCTGATAGCTCAAACAAAAGAATTTTTAAAAAGAATACTGGATTGCTTGCAACAATGAAACTACAGTTGACTAACTGATCTTTGTTGAAATTGTGTGATTCTGGAGACATAGGAAGCATGAACTGATGGAGAGTTTCTTGAAGGTGCTGCTGTTTGAACAACTCAGCCTTGACTTTTTCTTGGGAAAGAATGTTGATTGCCCTAGTTTGTGTGAAGAGGTGTCCATTTCCAGGAAGACCAAAGAGCCATGTCTCCCTGAAAGGAAACAGACAAAAAGAACAGACAGCCTCACTAGTGAAGAAACACATACCCCCCTATTTATTGGTACCTCTCCTTTTAGTGAACTGCTTCTTCTCTACATGCCTTTGACTTTCTCAACTGCTATGCTTATTCTTTCCTTATTAAGTTATAATATCTTCTTTTATATTAAGAAAATATAGCCCATATTTTTCATATTCATTATAAATCTTTCTTCTTCCTAGTTTGACTTTGCATTAAAATTTTGAATATGTGAGCTTATTCGTAAAAGTTTTTAATTTTTATAGAGTTAAGTAAGTACGTTGCTTATGTTATCATTCCTGCCCTCACTCTTGTGTTTACAGTGTTATTCCCAGACTAATAATCTATTTAAATTTATTATCATGGCTACTGTATTTGGTGCTTTATCTCACTATTTATATGTATTTTCTTGTGTTTTGCTTATTATGTTTTTCTTTTTTTTTTTTTTCCTCTTTTACTCTCTGCTGCTAGTCCTTTTCCTGTCTTGTATTCCAATTTCAACAACTGGCCTCTTGCCCATTCCTGTATTCAGAAACTGCCACATCACACCCCAATGTCAATAATTACAACTTGGATGTTTTGTTTCTCAATGTGTAGACACTTGCTCAGTATCTTGACAGACTTCCCAAATCCTCTGAGTTTAGGAGATACCCCATGAACAAAAACTTCCACTAGAAACACCAGCACTATCCTTGTCACTGCTGTCTACTAGCTGATTTTCATTCTGTTCTCTTCCAATGAGGACATGACCCCACCTCTGCCCTCCTTCTTGTCCGAAGTTGAAGTCCAGACACTGGAGAAAAGTTATCTTCTGAGAGCAACATAAATAAGAATCAACACCATACCTGGCACAAAGTAGCATGTCAGACTTACACATTGTCTGAATATCAAATGGAATTTAAATAATTAAAAGCATTACACACAGCCTGAATATCAAGTCTTAAAAGGATAATTATTTTAAATCTCTGACTAAGGAAGTCTTCAAATGTATGCAAAAGTAGAGAAAATAAATTTTTTTAGTTACTTTTTAATTTTCTTTTGAGAGAGAGAGAAAGTGTGTGTATGCATGCACACACACACAGGATGGAGGGTAGAGAGAAAGAGCAACAGAGAATCCCAAGCAGTCTCCATGCCCAGCGTGAAACCCTATCTCATGACACTGAGATCATGACTTAAGCTGAAATCAAGTAGATACTTAACTGACTAAGCCACACAGGCACCCTGAGAAAATATTTTATTGAAACTTTCTTGTGCCCAACTCCTGGTTTCAACAACTAGCAAGATATTCAGAGCACTCCTTAAAAGAGATTAGCATGTCAAAATAGAGTAACTGGAAACATTTTTCTTGGCAGCGTTCATAGCAAAACACTCCTACAAGATCTCAGTGGCTGCTCTAAGCCTCCTCCAGCCAACAGTATCAAGTTCATTTCTCCCCTCATTCTTCAATATCTGTACAATACCATGGGAGATAAAAAGTAAAAGGGATATTCATACATCTGGAATCCACAGGGACTCATGACCAATACAAGAGCATATAATGAAAATTTAACATAGAAATAGGTTCGAGTTTCTGTGGCTCTGCCATTTTCTGACAGTGTATTCTTGGGCACATTAAAGTTGTGGCACTGTTTTCTTCTCTAAAAAATGAAAATATCTATTTCTTAAGGTTTAATAGGGATCAAATGAAATTTTGTATTTCTACACTCGATACAATGCCTTCTTTATGATATTTACTAAAAGGAAAGACAGTTCAAAACAATTTAAATAGATATCCACAATTCACTTGTTAATTATGCACTTCTAGCTAACCATGCCAAATAATCTAGACCAACCATTTTTAACAGTTTTACTTTTTGTTTAATCTAAGCCTGGGCTGAGGCCAAGTTTAGGGCATGAGCTGTCAAATCAAACCTGAAGGAATATGCAGGAGGCTACTAAGAACAAACGTCTGGAGATATCTAGCCAGGGAAGATTTTTTGTAGAAAGATCAGATGAGTCAGATTCCAAACTAGACAGAAGAAGGTAACCAAAGTATGGTTCTCACATAACAAACTGGGGAGAACTTCTTAGGTCCAGTGTAAGGAAAACACTGCAGTCTTTATTTTAAAAAGAAATAAAGATTATTTTTTGAATGGTGTAAGAAAGTGGTCTAGTTTCATTCTTCTGCATGTTGCTGTCCAGTTCTCCCAGCACCATTTGTTAAAGAGACTGTCTTTATTCCATTGGATATTCCTTCCTGCTTTGTCAAAGATTAGTTGGCCATACTTTTGTGGGTCCAATTCTGGAGTCTCTATTTCATTGGTCTATGTGTTTGTTTTGGGGCCAATACCATGCTGTCTTGATGATTACAGCTTTGTAGTAGAGGCTAAAGTTTGGGATTGTGATGCCTCCCACTTTGGTCTTCTTCTTCAATATTACTTTGGCTATTCAGGGCTATACAGAGAAAGACAGATACCATATGTTTTCACTCTTATGTGGATCCTGAGAAACTTAACAGAAGACCATGGAGGAGGGGAAGAGGGAAAAAAAGTTAGAGAGAGAGGGAGCCAAACCATAAGAGACTCTTAAAAACTGAGAATAAACTGAGGGTTGATGGGGGTTGGGAGGAAGGAGAAAGTGGGTGATGGGCATTGAGGAGGGCACCTGTTGGGATGAGCACTGGGTATTGTATGGAAACGAATTTGACAACAAATTTCATATTACAAAAAAGAAAGAAAGAAAAAGAAAAAATGAAAAAAAAACCCTGAGTTTTATTTCAATCTGTTGAGATACTGCAACAGTTAATATTGTGGCTTTTTTTAAAATAAAGATGTCACAGCAACATTTTTTAAAATTTTTTTAAACAGAAAGACTTGTATGATGCATGTTAAATTTTAAAAAGCAGAACACAAAAGTGTGTGTATAGTATAGGCACAGCCATGTAAAATGTTGGTTTATGAGAATAAGGAGTAAACAGGGCCAGAAAAAATGAAACAGTTACCATGTGAAGATGGTGGGACTGTTTTCTTTTTTTTCTTTTTTCAATTTTCTTTGTTATAAAACTGTGCAATAAATAAAAAGTCAAGAAATAAGAGTCTATGAGGGTGAAGGAAGGCTGAGCGAGATCACAGTCTATCAGAAGGTACAAGCCTCAGTAAGAGTATTGGGCGAAGACAGAGTCTTTAGGAAATAAGCACAGGGTAATTTACTGAGCTAAGAAATAAGAGCTAGTTTATTATTTATTGCTCAGCTAATAAATAATAAATATTATTATTCACACACTCCTGAAGTCAGGACTTAGAACTTCTTCCATCACTAGCAGAAACAATAGTCAGCAATATAGTCATTGCTTCCAAGGATAGGAAAGGAAGAATTTTCTCTCACATATTCACTAGCACCTCACAAATTTTCTTTTGAAGACCCCCTAGCTTTGCTAATAGCCAGGGAGTTCTCCATCTTCACCTTTTCTCGACTCAGTATCCGGTCAGAACTTTTTTCCTTTGTTTCCAAGTCTTTCCCCAGCTCTGCATCATTTCCTCTTCTTATCCAGGAAAAGTTAGTTTGGCTGCTGCCCTGAACTTTCAGTTACCAGACTCCACTCTTCCAGGAAGACACCAGAGATTGAAGAATATATTTTTTTCATTATCATTGGATACCCTTTTCATTTGCTTATAATCAATCAATATGAAATTTTTAATCTACAATATGTATTAGTGACAGAAAAATGTAATTAGAAGACATTGCATTTTCTAGATGTAAAATTATCATTCTAATTTTATTTTGGAAATGAAAGTGTGTGAGAACTTTAAAGTTAAAAATACTATGCAGTTTGGCATTTTTAATATGCCTGTGCTATTTTCTAGTCATGTACTTCATCTAGAAATGTGGCACAATGGTCAAAAAAAAGTGGCATTAATCAAAAAGGGCACCTTAGTAAATTTAAAAAATATATATGAAGCAGAAAAAACTGCCGTTCATGCATTGCTAATGAACCTGGGCATTATACAAATAAAACATGGTAGTTCTAGCTTTTGATTTCTAACAAATGAATTCTGTACCCTGGTGGAATAGTTATTGCTTTTGAGTATGCTGCAATTCATTTTTCATCACTCAAAATTCTGTAGCCTAAAATGAGAAGGAAAGTACATCTTTCCCCATGAGGGATTGTGACAATTTCTTAATTATAATTGAAGAGCTCTCTGAAAATGAGTAAGTGGTACATAAATTATTTAACTCCATATTCACCTTCAGGGTAAGGAAAGAGTGGAGCCTTTTCAGTTCTCCTTATACACTATTTTTAGCTAAAGACTAGACTAACTGCTATAACAAACAACCCTAAAATTTCAGACACTTAATGAAATAAAGATCTATTTTTCACTTACATCACAGTCAGAAAGTTCTGTCTTCTGTGGTCATTTAAGTACGCAGGCTAATATGTTCTCCCTTTAGTTTCTCTGTCTTCTAGGGCCTTGATGCCCTTGATTGGGTCCCCTCCATTTGGTCAAGAGATAAGGAGGATGTATGCGTGTGTGTGTGTGTGTGTGTGTGTGTGTGTGTGTGAGAGAGAGAGAGAGAGAGAGAGACAGAGAGAGAGAGAGAGACAGAGAGACAGAGAGACAGAAGCAGACAAAGAGCCAGAGAGCCAGAGAGAGACAGACAGAAGAGCCTGTTACATTTAGAGGCTCGCAGGACTGGAAGTGGTGCCTCACTTTGTTCATTTACATTTCCTTGGTGAGAATCCAGTTGCAGATTCATTAACTGCAAGGGGTCTCGGAAAGATTGTCAGTGTGCCTAGAAACAGAAATATTGGACAGCAACCACTTGTCAAGTCACATGAAAGACTCTCCCCAACATTTCCTGGGATATGAGGCAGTGCCAAAGCCACACAGAAGAGATCTGCACAGGGGTTCAGTAGTCATTTAGATTACTACCACCATCCTACAATTTTAGATATCAGAAAAAGAGAAATAACACAGATACTATGGTTTAAAAAGCTAGCTAATGGTAGAGCTGCAATAGTAATTCAAGTCTCTTAATTCCTAGGTCAGTGTTCTTTTCACCACACCCCATGTGTTCACAAAAATTAACATGGTATAGAGATTTGATTTCATATGGGGTAACTCTGGAAAGCAAAATGAGAACCCAGTGGCTAAAGTGAAAGAGAAATTATCTACATGCAATCCATGATGTATAGTTGGTCCAAGAAAAATGGGCTGTCTCATAAAATAATACATTTACCACAAGTGGGGTATTAAGTGAAAGCTTCATGGCCAGTTGTTGGAATGTACCTGAAATAAATATTTGTATTACAAGGTATAAAAGTGAGTCTCTTAAATTATAAAAATAATATTCTAGATGCTTAAAAAGGTATATTCCTCCAACTTTGTTTCCTAATATAGTCATATAAATATGGTGTCATGCTTTGTATCATCTTCTTAAGGAAGCAACACATTCAAAGACTAACAAAAAAATAACAAGACTTGAAAATTTTGATTATTGAATAATAGACTGCATTGAGACAGGGGGGGATCTACCATCTGGAACAGGTTTACCTGTTTCCTTTGTGTTATATTTAAAGCTCTGTTTTGTTTTCCTTATCAATATAAAGAATAGACAATGCAGTGTAGTGGGTAAGAGGTTGTTTTTCTGCCATGGTCCATAGCTTAGCTACAGCACTTACTGGCTGAAAGACCTTGGGCAACTTACTTAAATTTTCTGAGCTTCAGGTCCCTCCTCAGATAACCAAAAAGAATAATAGTACCTATATTATTGTGTTTCAGTAGCTGACACAGAGTAAGTACTCATAAATGCTATACCTTATTATTATTACTACTACACAGGTTCTATCCTCAGATTAAACTATGAAATATTATGTTACATGCATAACCAGTTACCAAATGATACTCAGATCTTGACACAACAGGTACTTCTCTCATCATAATTTAAAGTAGAAAACAAACTAAATATCAATAATATGGAAATGTTTAATATAATTTATTAAGATTTAATTATTAACATAATTATAAATTCTGTTAAGTATCATGTTTATGGAAAATTGCTCTCAGAAGTATTACCCCAATCAAATTATATTGCCTCTTCTTGACTAATTTTCTTCATTCTCAAAAATGTAAGAATTCAATAAGATACTGCAAATAAAACATTTTAACAGTGCCTAGCACTAGGATACACTCAATATATGTTAACTGTTAGTGTACAAGTTATAGAAAGCAAAATTTAACAACATTAAGGCATACTTGAAAAAGGGGGAAAGACCACTCACTATTACATCTTCCTAAACAATTTTACTATTTTCTTTTAGTCTTTGCGCATGTACACTTACATTGTTTACATCATTCTAATTAGAGTATGATTATGAACTGTTTTGCAAAGGCAAACTACAAAAGTGATTCTATGCCACAATCCTTATATTTAAAGCTCTGAAAATATACCTATTTCCAAAACACAAAGGAAACAGGTAAACCACTTAATTTATTGGGCTGTAGGGAGTGTTGGATGATTTTCTTCCCTTTTGATTTGGGCTAATGTCGTTAGTGCAATAAGGGGTGAAAAAAGTTAATTCTTAAAATTGATACTGCTAGAAAAGCATTGACTCATGAAGGATCCCAAAGGACAAAACATGATTTCCACAATGCTTGCTATCATCTTATTGCTTATGTACTTGTGAATAAAGGTGGTTAAGAAATCTTTTCTTATTTTATAGCATATTTCATGTCAGACTTTCAGAATAGAACAACAATAAATTTGAAAAGCAATTTCAAGGAGACCATTCACTAGAGCAAACATGTTTTCCCATAATATTCTAATCTGCCATCATGATTGTTCCTTTTATCAAAAGAAAATTAATAAATATCTTAATCCACCCAGTAGCCATATGTTACATCAGTAGAATGACCTCCATTACAAGTGTAGCTAAAGTGACAGGGCTCTCTACATGAGTAACAGTCGATATGTGCAATGACAGATAATTGATAATACTTTTAAAAATCATTTTACCTAACCCATTATAGCTATCCTTTCTTGATTCCACTTAGCAGGTGCATTTATTATTAAGCCTATGCTCTCTAAATGGAAAGGAAATATCCTATAGTGACATGCACTTTTAAGTGTACTATATTTATTATATCATTTGCTTTAACAATACTGTTTGAGATAATTATTTGCTTTTAAAAGGTGAAGACATGAAGGTTAAGCTTACATAGACAGTAAGCAATATACCAAGGATATTAATACAGATTTGATGGGCCCAAATACCCATTATTTTTTCAACATAAAGATCAGTAAGCAGTGTTCCTTGTGAAATTGCATGATCACATCTTTTGGTCTCTATTTCATAGTAAAAAGAATACTTTAGACCTTTTGGGTCTACATAAGATAATGTCAGTCCTCTTAATGTTAATCTCTCCCTGAATTCTCCAAAAGACACAAAGATTAACAAGAAGAACAAATAAAACTACACATGGCCTACATGCACAGCTTAACTAAGAGAGAATTCTATAAAATACAATTGATAGGTAAGTATGTAAATATACATTTGAAAAATTGCAATGTCTTCGTAGCCTATACTAAGGCTGAGAGTAAGGAGAAGATTGGGAAGGAGAGAAAACAGATGAATCCCATCCAGAGTGGGAAAATACTGAGAATATGTCCAAGATCTCTTAGATCAGACCCCTGTCTATTGAGGTGTCAAAAGGAAGGGACTTGGAAGTGCATAGGATTGGAGATAGCAGTCTTGGGAAGGTACCACTTCTGGAGCAAGATATTTTAAGACTGTGTCACAATATTTTTAAAATTAAAATATATAAAAATCTAACATTTTTATTAATGTTATAACAATCCATTCTATTTTGTTTCCCTTGAAAATATGATGCATGTGAAAATAGAACATTACAATAATTGAATGAAATACTGTGCTCCCGGGTGACACTTCAATATGAGTTCCCAGTTTAAACTCTTGTTAGTTTTGGAACATTAGCAGATTAGGAAATAATTCTGTGGGGTTTTTTTAATGTTTATTTTTGAGAGAGAGTGAGAGAGAGTGCAAGTGAAGGAGGGACAGAGGGAGAGGGAGACAGAATCTGAAGCAGGCTCCAGGCTCTGAGCTTTAAGCACAGAGCCTGATGCAGGGCTGGAACTCATGAACTGTGAGATGACCTGAGCCAAAGTCAGATGCTTAACAAACTGAGCCACTCAGGCACCCCTGTGGGGGTGTCGTTTGTTTGTTTGTTTTGTTTTGTTTTGTTGTATTTTGTGAGACATATTTTGGCAATATGATTTAGAATATTTGAAAGTATCTGAAGATTAATACCTATGAATTTCACCTCCCCAAGAGTTATGCAGGGCTGGGAAGTATTCAACAGTAGGCTATTCAATGAAGAACAAAAAGAAACCATTGCTGAGAGACAGATGCATTAGTAGCCTTAGACAAAAAGACATGATAGAAAAATGATTAGCAATAGTGATATTTACTTCAGCTACACTATGATTTTCCTGTTTGCATAGTGCGAAACTGATTTTCTAATTAGAAGAGCTGAATTCATTTAGAATCATCCAAATATCATAAGAAAGTATATGAGCCAATTGACCTAACAAAGGGGACTAAGATTAAGGTATGTGATACTATTTTTTATTCTTATTTTTAACTTTTTTTAAAATTTGAATAGAGTTGACACACAATGTTATACTAGTTTCAGGTGTGTAATGTAGTGATTTGACAAGTTTATACATCATGCTATGCTCACCACAAGTATAGCTACTATCTATCCCATTACATCACTATTACAATGTCATTGACTGTATTCCTTATGCTTTTTATTCATGTGACTTATTCCATAACCAGAGTCCTGTATCTTTATCCATTTTGCCCAACAACTCACCCCCTTCCCTCTGGCAACCATCAGTTTGTTCTCTGTATTTATAGGTCTAATTCTGCTTTTTGTTTATTCATTTTTTAAGATTCCATTTATGAGTGGAATAATATGGTGTTTATCTTTCTCAATCTGACTTATTTCACATACATAATACCCTCTAGATCTATGTTGTCTCAAATGGCACAATCTCATTCTTTTTTATGGTTGTGTAATATTCTATTGTGTGTACACACACACACACACACATATATATACATACCACATTTTCTTTATCCATTTGTCTATTGATGGGCATTTAGATTAATTTCATGTCTTGACTATTATAAATAATGCTGCAATAAACATAGAAGTACATATATCTTTTTAAGTTAGTGTTTTCCTTTGCCCTGGGTAAATACCCAATAGCGGAATTATTGGTTCACATGGTATTTCTATTTTTAATTTTTTAAAGATGCTTCATAATGTTTTCTACATTGGCTATACCAATTTACATTCCCACCAACAGTGCACAAGTTTTCCCTTTTTTCCACATCCTTGTCAACACTTGTTTCTTGTCTTCTTGATTTTAGCCATTCTAACAAGCAAGACATGGTATCTCATTGTGGTTTTAATTTGCATTTCCCTGATGATTAGTGATGTTGAGCATTTTTTCATGTGTCTATTGGCCATCTGTATGTCTTCTTTGGAAAAATGTCTATTCAGGTCCTTGCCCATTTTTTGATTGGATTGTTTTGAGGGTTTTTTTTTTTTTTGACATTGAGTCATATGAGTTTTTTATATATTTTGGATATTAACCCTCTATCAGATACAGCATTTGCAAATACCTTTTTCTATTCAGTAGGTTATCTTTTTTGGTTTTTTGATGTTTTCCTGTGCTGTCTGGAAGCTTTTTATTTTGATGGAGCCCCAATAGTATATTTTTGCTTTTGTTTCTCTTGCCTTAGAAGACCTATCTACAAAAATGTTGCTATGGCTGATGTTGGAGAAATTATGGCCTGTATTCTCTTCTTGGATTTTTATGGTTTCATGTCCTATGTTTAAGTTGTTAATATATTTTGAGTTTATTTTTGTGTATGGTGTTAGAAAGTAATCCAGTTTCATTGTCTTACATGTAGCTGTCCAGTTTTCCCAGAACCATTTATTGATAAACTGTCTTTTTCCCATTGTATATTTTTCCTTTGCCATAGATTAATTGACCATATATATGTGGGTTTATTTATGCAGTCTTTATCCTGTTCCATTGTTCTATGTGTCTATTTTTGTGTCAGTGCCATTACTACAGCTGTAGATAACTACAGCTTTGTAGTATATCTTTTTTTTTTTTAATTCTCAAATTAGTGAACATACAGTGTAGTCTTGGCTTCAGGAGTAGAATCCAGTGATTCATCACTTACATATAACATCTAGTGCTCATCCCAATGAGTGCCCTCCTTAATGCCCATTGCCCATTCCCCCCCCCCCGCCACTTCCTCACCCCCATCAACCCTCAGTTTGTTCTCTATATTTAAGAGTCTCTTATGGTTTGCTTCCCTCTCTGTTTTTATCTTATTTTTCCATGCTTTCTAAGTTCCTACATCTGAGTTTCTACATCTCAGTTCTCTCTTTACACTCACTCAATCCACCTCCACTCTCTATCTATATGCTTTTCATCCTCTTACTTTCCCACTCTCTTAACAGTGCTTCTATGTAAACGTAGTCCCTCAGATTCTCTCATGTGAACATTGCACATATTTCTTACTATTTTCAATTTCTCACACAATCCACCTTGTAAAATATCTGAAACTTAATTTGCCATGCCAATAAATGCTCTTACCTGTGATCCAAACTCATTAGGCTGGCAAATCTAATCATAGGGGTCTGGTTTCTGCCCATCTCACCAGTCTCTTCTCCTTCCAATCCTCATATAAACCTCAGTTCCATTCATAACACAGCTGTAACAAATCACCTTTGCAGAGCTAAAGAATGAACACACACACACACGCGCGCGCGCGCACACACACACACACACATATACCACCAAGAGCAGAGTAATTCCCCCAAGAGATGGATTATAGGATTGTCATCTTTTTCTTCTATTTTAATGAAGAAATTGTGATTTTTCTTCCTTTAAATAACAACTAAAAATGATATGGTTTAAAATATGTGATGATGGGGCGCTTGGGTAGCTCAGTTGGTTAAGTGTCTGACTCGATTTTGGTTCAGGTCATGATCTCATGGTTCGTGAGATCAAGCCATATGTCAAGCTTTGCACTGTCAGTGCTTGGGATTCTCTCTCTCTCTCTCTCTCTTTCTCTCTCTGTCCCTCCCCACTCATGCACTGTCTCTCTCAAAATAAATAAACTTTAAAATAAAATAAAATAGAGTAGGATGACTTTTTCATGTCAGTTTTGTCATGTTTGTCTTTAGAGTCATAATTTTCTCCAAGTTTTGGGGGCATAATGTAATAATTAGGTGTTCCTTATTGCCTCTAAGAATATGCTTTTTCACACCCAGTTTATTCCCCTAAGAGATAACCCTTCCTTCAGGGTATGGCATTATCCATAAGACACAACTACTATCTCAGAGTAAAACAAAAATCAAAAACTTGTATAACGACACACATGCCTATAATAACGTGTAGTTACAGGCTCTGGGAGAACAGGTAGGTATTGTATTTCTTTAGAGTTATTCTCTGATATTGCTGAAAAAAGTTGGGCTTCACATTTGACCTGCTCAAAGTAATTTACTTTGCCTAAGAACAGTTGTTCCAATGTACATGAAACATCCTTGTGTATTTTATAATTTCACAAAGACATTCAGAAGAATGGCAGAATTTTAATCATTTGCATCAGCATATTCTCCCGGGGTAAGGAAGCTGTAAACAATTTCAAATTAGCAACCTCAAGACCACAAAGCATTCCTTAAATGTACAGTTTCCATCTTGTAGCTTTGGATAACCAAAGAGAAATAATGCAAACAAATTTAGATGTGCTTATTCTGCCCATTAGTGACATACCTCACCTTTATAGAATGCTCAAGGGTCTTGTGGAAATTTTTGAATTACATATTCCTTAGACCACCATTGTACATTCTCTGGGAACCCTTGTCATTGGCCTTTTATATTACATGCTGCCTTAGGCTGCTTGGGAAGGTACAAGTTGCATCACTGAAAAGCTTTGATGTTTGTCAGAATAAGTAAATTTGGGTGTTTATATCATAAAGGACTTTTCAACGTGCATTACAATGACTTGTTTGCATGTATAACTTTTCTCCTAATTATTGAACTTTGTGTTTAGCAGAATGGATGGCAAAGTAGAATCCCCAAATACCTGTTTATTATGAAATAAAGTAAATTAGCCTCAGAATTTAAACATAAAATCACCCTCTGCAAGTTTACTAAAAATCAACACCAAATTGGATAAGAGTAGGCAGGAACAAAAGTGACCAGACTGAAGGTTGATTTATAGATGGGTTGCTAAGTGAAGCTTGCAAAACACTCAAAGCCAATGATGGAAACCAGGATGGGTACTTAAATTTGGACTATAACTAAATAAAGCTCAAGGAAAAGATTTTCTTCATGCTTCTTTACCAAAACTGAGAGCTAAATGTCTCTAGCAGCAGTCCTTCCTCTGAGGGGTCCTGCTAAAGCTGTATTGTCCATTTAGATCAATACTAGCTTGCTATCACAGCTAAGGCTGAATCTGGCACAGTAGTTACCTAGAGAAACCAGAAGCCGGTTGAGCCTAAAGTGTACAAACTGTCATGTTTAAGGACAAAAACAAAGTCATAGACACATCTCAGCTATCAAATACAAGGTTAAATATGGAGCTGAATATAAGAAGGGAAGTAAGCAGCCTAAAGCCATACGTGTACAAGGCAGGAAGTGAAATTGAAGAATTTAAAAAGGGATTGAAGAAGGCACATAAAGATCCATAACTTTACTTATGGTAAGGGTAAGAGTTTCCTAGAACATTGTCCTCCTGGGTTTGGGTCTGCTGTGTTCAATTCAGTTGGCCTGAGTTAAGTACTTAAACATCAGATGAATATGGAGAGAGAGAGGCTACGCTAGCCATTTTGCAGAAGTTATACCTTTAACCAAGCTTGTCAAAACAAACTTTAAGACAAGGAGTGTTACCTGAGATAAAGAGGGCATTTAATAAGGATAGGAGGACCAGTTCATCAGGAAGACATCAAAATAATAAATGTGAAATGTAAGTGTTCTGTGGTGGTGGTTAGATGTGTATATACATTTGTCAATATCCATTAGAATCTACAGTTAAAATCTGTGAATCTCATTTTATGTCAAGTTTACCTCAATTCAATCTTACAAAATGAGCCATATTTTAGCTATAATAATCCTAATGATTTAGCATATGAAGTAGATATGTGTGTGTTAAAGGCAGGGGGAAAAAGAACAATTAAAAAGAGAACTATTTCAGTCCTATGTGGTGACGTCCCCCCAACTCCACCCCAGACTGTAAGAAACATGATGTCAGGGACTATATGAATTCAGTGTATTTCTTTATCTCCAATGCCTACAACAGAGTCTGATGCAAAACAGTAAGTCAATAGGTATTTACAGAGTATTTAGTGACTGATCAATGTGTTAGCCTGGATTCTTATGGATAATGGCTTCTTTTTCTTCAGATTCTTGAAGATAAATTCTGTGCTTCCCCTATGTCAACAGCAGTGGATGAGTCCTCCTTTTTGGTTTTTCTTTTTTAATTTAGATACTCACCTCATCCTTGTCTTTATTTTTTCTTTTTTTTACTTATTTTTTATTTTATTTTATTTTTTTAATTTACATCCAAGTTAGCATATAGTGCAACAATGATTTCAGGAGTAGATTCCTTAATGTCTCTTACCTATTTAGCCCATGCCCCCTCCCTCAACCCCTCTTCATCCTTGTCTTTAAAATATAGCAAGCTTTTGCACATTTATCAGTTACTCTTGACCCTAGGATCTCTAAATCTTCCAATGAATGTGGAAACTTGCCATCATACCAGGATTTCTACAAAACCTTCTGAGTGTCAGAAAATTTCTTCTGTGAGCTCTGACTCCCACTGTACCATTAAACTTAGAGGGTTTTAGTTCTTTTGCACCATAGAATGAATGTTTGTTTGGGGGAGTCAGTGCTAGGTAACTTCAGGCCTCCATGCATTTGGTGTTTGATTCTTTTTGCTTTAACCCTCTAATTCATTTATTCAGGCATTTATTCATTCTGCAAACATCCATTGAGGACCTAGGTGCTAGAAGTACAGCAATAAACATGACAGAAAACTCCCTGCCTTCATGGAACTTACATTGTAGTGGGCAAGTCCAGTAGAAAACAAGCAAGCAACTATTTGTTTAAAAAGAAACTTTATGACATATGACATAATATGTAGTGTCACGAAGTGACATATATTATGATAAAAATTAAGGTAAATGTGAATGAGAGGGTAAGTATTTTGGATAGGGAGGTTTTGGGGTCTTTCTGTGGAGGTGATATTTGAGCACAGGCTAGACTGAGGTGTGTGAACAAGTGCAGATATCTGGAGCAGAGCTTTTGAGGAAGCATTTTGAGCCAGAGCAAAGTCTCTGCAATTGAAACATGTTTCCTATAGTCAAAGACAATTCCTTAAGAAGGCACCTTACTGATGCAGGTCTGCCTACAACAGAATGAGAGTAGGGAAGGGAAGAGCAGATGAGGTCTGAAAGGTAGCCAGAAGCCACCTGGGAAGATCCTGGGAGACAAAGTTCCAGGGCCGACCAGAACCCACAGCAAGAGCTAAGCTAGCTCATGTTTCAGCACGTCCTGATCAAAGTCATTCAGTGGCTCTAGATCAGTGGTCCTCAAAGTTTAATGTGTGTATGAATTATGTGAGGATCTTACTACCAAGGCTAATTCTGATTAGATAAGTTGGGTGGGGCTGTGCATGCAATAAGCTTCCATGCTCATGTTGCTGGTTCAGTCTGAGATACAAGGCTCTAGAGTCTAGTTCACCATCAGGTTTAAGTCAAAACTCCTTTATGTGACATTTACAGCCTTGTCCCTGATTCTGTCTTCAGCTTCCTTTCTTACTACCATTCTGCCCACCTCTACCTCCCCCCCGCCACCTTACTTTATATGCTCCAGATAGATCCATCATTTTTTGAGCACACGGGGTACTCTCTTATCCCTTGGTCTTCACCAGTCAACATCTTTCTTCCGAGGGCAAACGTTCCTCCACCCCCTTCACTGGGGTCTTACTCATTGATCGGTTCCTAGTTATTTCTTAATTGCCCTTGGCCTTTTGATCCCTAAGTTACAGATTAGTTGCCTTCCCAAGTGTTACCAAAGCATCTATCCTTTCCTGTAACACTCACCTCACTGTCTGATTGCTGGGATGTATCTTATTTAGCTGGGTCCATGGAGGAGAGGGTGGGTCCTTGTTCTTGTTGTAGTCCTTAGAGTATAGCACAATGCCTACAATAAAACTTCCCAATAAACATTTGATATGTTAATATATTATTGAAGGAATCAATCAAACCACAAGGCATGTTGGCATATCAATCTACAGAGAAGGAGTAGATACCAGGATTTGGTGCTTATCTAGGCTAAAAACATAATGAATAATTCTCAGTAAACGCCTCTGCATCATGACAATATTTTCCTGTTAATCCAGAGTCCTTTTGAATTGAATGATGTATTATGAATTATTTTTGAATTTTCATAAAATATGATAAATAAGGAGGAGTAATTGCTTCAATTAAAATTCTTAAATTTGTTAAGTGCTTTCATTGTGCGTAAACAAATCTCTGCCACATAGATATGATGAAATTTTATAGATTTTATCATCTTTTTACTTTTCCAAAGTGTTTCAAACATTGGGTTACCAACAGATTGTCTATTAACTAAGTCAGCACATTGTTTTTTTTTTTTTTCTTTTTTAAAAAAACTTTTGTTTAAATTCCAGTTATTTAACTAACATTCAGTGTAATATTCATTTCAGGTGTACAATATAGTGATTCAACACTTCCAATACTCAGTGCTCATCACAAGGGCATTCCTTAATCCCCATCACCTATTTAACCATCCCTCCTCCATCTTTCCCCCTGGGAACCATCAGTTTGTTCTCTATAATTGAGAGTCTGTTTCTTGGTTTGTCTATCTCTCTCTGTTTTTTTTTAATCTTTGCTCATTTGTTGTTTCTTAAATTCCATATGAGTCAAATCATATATTATTTGTCTTTCTCTGACTTATTTCACTTAGGATAGTACTCTCTAGCTCCATCTATGTCCTTCCAATGGCAAGATTTCATTCTTTGTTTTGTGGCTGAGTAATATTCCATTGTGCATGTATACCACATCTTCTTTATCCATTCATCAGTCAATAGGCTGTTTCTATAATTTGGTTATTGTTGATAATGCTGCTATAAATGTCAGGGTGCATGTATCCCTTTGAATTAGTATTTTTGTATTCTTTGGGTAAATACCCTAGTAGTGCAATTGCTGGATCATAGGGTACTTCTATTTTTAACCTTTTGAGGAACCCCCATACAGTTTTCCACAGTGGCTGCACCAGTTTGCGTTCCCACCAATGGTGCATGAGTGTTCCTTTTTCTCCACATCCTCTGCCACGCTTGTTTTTTCTAGTGTTATTGATTTTAGCCATACTGACAGGTGTGAGGAGATATTTCATTGTAGTTTTGATATATACTTCCCTAATTATTAGTGATGCTAAACATCTTTTCAAGTGTCTGTTGGCCATCTGGATATCTTCCTTGAAAAAATGTCTTTTCATGTCTTCTGCCCATCTTTAATTGGATTATTTAATTTTGGGGTGTTGAATTTTATAAGTTCTTTGTATATTTTGGATACTAACCCTTTATCCACTATGTCATTTGCAAATATCTTCCCCCCATTCCTAATATTGACTTTTAGTTTTATTGTTTCCTTTGCTGTGCAGAAGCTTTTTATTTTGATGAAGTCCCAATAGTTTATTTTTGCTTATGTTTTCCTTGACTCAGGAGACATATCTAGAGAGAAGTTGCTACAGCTGATGTCAAAGAAGTTACTAGGATTTTTATGGTTTCAGTTCTCACATTTAGGCCTTTGAGGAATTTAAAAAACAAAACAAACAAGCAAATGGGTGAGAAAGAAAGAGAGGCAATCCAAGAAACACATTCTTAACTATAGAGAACAAACTGATGGTTACCATGGGGGAAGTGGTGGGAGAATGGGTTAAACAGGTGATGGAGATTAAGGAGTGCACTTGTGGTTAGCACTGGGTATTGTAGGAAAGTGCTAAATCACTATATTATACACCTGAAATTAATATTACACTGTATATTAACTATCTGGAATTTAAGCATATTGACTTTTGTCTGTTTTACTTCCTTCTCTCTGAAATTTTTAGTGTACCTATTTTATCCAATAATTAGTGTAATATACACAAAGGCATAGGCTAAACTGGGACTATGTAATATTAATTCTGAGCCGGTTGCTTCATTATTTGTCTACATAGGATTAATCAGAACAAAGAGGGCTGGATGTCCAAACTGTCTTAATTGGGTAAAGACAGGAATTCTGATTATGGAAGCAAAATCAATGTCATAAATGACACCTGGAGATGATGTTATAATAATAAAATTTTCCATACTGGATCAGCCAGTATGATAGACAAACATAACTCATATAGATAGATAGATAGATAGATAGATAGATAGATAGATAGATTAGATAGATGAAAGAAAGAAAGAAAGAAAGAAAGAAAGAAAGAAAGAAAGAAAGAAAGAAAGAAAGAAAGAAAGAAAGAAAGGTAGGTGATAAATGATCGATTTTTAAAGAATTGGCTCATGAGCTTATAGGGGCTGGTGAGTACAAAACATGCAGGACAAGCCGAAACTGAGGCAGGAGTTGACGTTGTAGTACTGAGATTGAAATCTGTAAGGTGGACCAGTAGGCTAGAAACTTGGCAGAAGTTGAAACTGCAGTGCTTTTTTTTATGCCAATATATTGTTAACATACAGTGTAATATTAGTTTCAGGTATACAATATAGTGATTCAACCATTTTGTATAAACTACTCAGTGCTCATCATGATAAGTGTACTCTTAATCCCTTTCATCTTTTTCACCCATCCACTCACCCAACTCCCCTCTGGTAACCATCAATTTGTTCTCTATCGTTAAGATTCTGTTTCTTGATTTGTCTCTTTTGTCTTTGTTTTGTTTCTTAAATTCCACATATGACAGAAATTATATGGTATTATCTTTCTCTGCCTTATTTCACTTATCATTATTCTCTCTAGATCCATCCATGTTGTTGCAGGTGGCAAGATTTCATTATTTTTTTATGGCTGAGTAATATTCTGTTGTGTATATATACAACATCTTTATCCATTCATCTATTGATGGACACTTGGGTTGCTTCCATAATTAGGTTATTGTAAATTATGCTGCAATAAAGATAGTGTTGCATATATCTTTTTGAGTTAGTGTTTTCGTATTCTTTGGGTAAATACCCAGTAGTGGAGTTACAGGTTTAAATGGTAGTTCTATTTTTAATCTTTTGAGGAACAATTTTTTTCCACCATGGCTGCACCAGTTTGCATTCCCATCAACAGTTCATGAAGGTTCCTTTTCCTCCACATCCTTGCAACTTGTTGGAATTTCTCCTGTTTTTGATTTTAGCCATTCTGACAAGGGTGAAGTGATATTTCATTGTGGTTTTAATTTGCACTTTTCTGATGATTTGTGATGTTGGACATCTTTTCATGTGTCTATTGGCCATCTGTATGCCTTCTTTAGAGAAATGTCTGTTCATGCCCTTTTTTTAATTGGATTTTTTCCCCAATGTTGGAGAGTGGTGAGTTTTATAACTTCTTTATGTATTTTGGATACTAACTCTTCATCAGATACATGATTTGTAAATGTCTGCTCCTACTCTGAAGGTTGCCTTTTAGTTTTGTTGATTGATTCCTCCACTGGGCAGAAGCTTTTTATTTTGATGAAGTCCCAATAGTTTTTTTTTGCTTCTGTTTCCCTTGCCTTCAGGAGACATATCTAGAAAAAATGTTGCTATGGCTGATGTCAGAGAAGTTACTGCCTGTGTTCTCTTCTAGGATTTTGATGGTTTCAAGTCTCACAGGTCCTTAATCCATTTTGAGTTTATTTTTGTGTATGATATAAAAAAGTGGTCTAGGCTGGGAGTCCTGGATGGCTCATTTGGTTAAGCCTCTGACTCTTGATTTCAGCTCAAGTCATGATCACACAATTCTTGGGATCAAGCCCCATATTGGGTTCTGTACTGACAGTGTAGAACCTGCTTGGGATTCTCTCTCTCTTCCCCTCCCCTACTATCTCTCTGTCTCTCTCTTTCTCTCTCTCTCTCTCTCTCTCTCTCTCTCTCAAAATAAATAAATAAATAAATAAAGTGGCCTAGTTTCATTCTTTTGCATGTAGCCATCTAGTTTTCCCACCACCATTTTTTGCAGAGACTGTTTTTCCCATTGAATATTCTTTCTTCCTTTGTCAAAGATTAATTGGCCATCTATTTCTGGGTTTATTTCTGGGCTCTCTATTTTATTCCACTGATATGTGTCTATTTTTGTTCCAGTACTGTACTGTTTTGATTACTACACCTTTGTAGTGTATCTTGAAATCTGCAATTGTGATACCTCCGATTTTGTTCTTCTTTTTCAACATTGCTTTGGCTATTTGGGCTCTTTTGTAGTTCCATATAAATTTTAGGATTATTTGTTCTAGTTCTGTGAAAGATACTGTTGGTATTTTATATGAATTGCATTAAATATAGGTAGTATAGGTATTTTAATAATATTTGTTCTTTTTTTTTTCAATATATGAAATTTCTGGTCAAATTGGTTTCCATACAATACCCAGTGCTCATCCCAAAAGGTGCCCTCGTCAATACCCATCACCCACCCTCTCACCCCCCATCAAACCTCAGTTTGTTCTCAGTTTTTAAGAGTCTCTTATGCTTTGGCTCTCTTCCACTCTAACTTCTTTACTTTTTTCCTTCCCTTCCCCCATGGGTTTCTGTTAAGTTTCTCAGGATCCGCATAAGAGTGAAAACATATGGTATCTGTCTTTCTCTGTATGGCTTATTTCACTAAGCATCACACTCTCCAGTTCCATCCACGTTGCTACAAAGGGCCATATTTCATTTTTTCTCATTGCCACGTAGTATTCCATTGTGTATATAAACCACAAATTCTTTATCCATTCATCAGTTGGTGGACATGTAGGCTCTTTCCACAATTTGGCTATTGTTGAGAGTGCTGCTATAAACGTTGGGGTACAAGTGCCCCTATGCATCAGTACTCCTGTATCCCTTGGGTAAATTCCTAGCAGTGCTATTGCTGGGTCATAGGGTAGGTCTATTTTAAATTTTCTGAGGAACATCCACACTGCTTTCCAGAGCGGCTGCACCAATTTGCATTCCCACCAACAGTGCAAGAGGGTTCCCGTTTCTCCACATCCTCGCCAGCATCTATAGTCTCCTGATTTGTTCATTTTGGCCACTCTGACTGGCGTGAGGTGATGTCTGAGTGTGGTTTTGATTTGTATTTCCCTGATGAGGAGTGATGTTGAGCATCTTTTCATGTGCCTGTTGGCCATCCGGATGTCTTCTTTAGAGAAGTGTCTATTCATGTTTTCTGCCCATTTCTCCACTGGGTTATTTGTTTTTTGGGTGTGGAGATTGGTGAGCTCTTTATAGATTTTGGATACTAGTTTGTCTAATATGTCATTTGCAAATATCTTTTCCCATTCCGTTGGTTGCCTTTTAGTTTTGTTGGTTGTTTCCTTTGCTGTGCAGAAGCTTTTTCTCTTCATAAGGTCCCAGTAGTTCATTTTTGCTTTTAATTCCCTTGCCTTTGGGGATGTGTCAAGTAAGAAATTGCTGCGGCTGAGGTCAGAGAGGTCTTTTCCTGCTTTCGCCTCTAGGGTTTTGATGGTTTCCTGTCTCACATTCAGGTCCTTTATCCATTTTGAGTTTATTTTTGTGAATGGTGTGAGAAAGTGGTCTAGTTTCAATCTTCTGCATGTTGCTGTCCAGTTCTCCCAGCACCATTTGTTAAAGAGACTGTCTTTTTTCCATTGGATGTTCTTTCCTGCTTTGTCAAAGATGAGTTGGCCATATGTTTGTGGGTCTAGTTCTGGGGTTTCTATTCTATTCCATTGGTCTGTGTGTCTGTTTTTGTGCCAATACCATGCTGTCTTGATGATGACAGCTTTGTAGTAGAGGCTAAAGTCTGGGATTGTGATGCCTCCTGCTTTGTTTGGTCTTCTTCTTCAAAATTGCTTTGGCTATTCGGGGCCTTTTGTGGTTCCATATGAATTTTAGGATTGCTTGTTCTAGTTTCGAGAAGAATGCTGGTGCAATTATGATTGGGATTGCATTGAATGGGTAGATAGCTTTGGGTAATATTGACATTTTGACAATATTTATTCTTCCATCCATGAGCATGGAATGTTTTTCCATTTCTTTATATCTTCTTCAATTTCCTTCATAAGCTTTCTATAGTTTTCAGCATACAGATCTTGTACATCTTTGGTTAGATTTATCCCTAGGTATTTTCTGCTTCTTGGTGCAATTGTGAATGGGATCAGTTTCTTTATTTGTCTTTCTGTTGCTTCATTGTTAGTGTATAAGAATGCAACTGATTTCTGTACATTGATTTTGTATCCTGCAACTTTGCTAAATTCATGTATCAGTTCTAGCAGACTTTTGGTGGAGTCTATCGGATTTTCCATGTATAATATCATGTCATCTGCAAAAAGCGAAAGCTTGACTTCATCTTTGCCAATTTTGATGCCTTTGATTTCTTTTTGTTGTCTGATTGCTGATGCTAGAACTTCCAACACTATGTTAAACAACAGCGGTGAGAGTGGGCATCCCTGTCGTGTTCCTGATCTCAGGGAAAAAGCTCTCAGTTTTTCCCCGTTGAGGATGATGTTAGCTGTGGGCTTTTCATAAATGGCTTTCATGATCTTTAAGTATGTTCCTTCTATCGCAACTCTCTTGAGGGTTTTTATTAAGAAAGTTTGCTGAATTTTGTCAAATGCCTTTTCTGCATCGATTGACAGGATCATATGGTTCTTCTCTTTTTTTTTGTTAATGTGATGTATCACGTTGATTGATTTGTGAATGTTGAACCAGACCTGCATCCCAGGAATGAATCCCACTTGATCATGGTGAATAATTCTTTTTATATGCTGTTGAATTCGATTTGCTAGTATCTTATTGAGAATTTTTGCATTCATATTCATCAGGGATATTGGCCTGTAGTTCTCTTTTTTTACCGGGTCTCTGTCTGGTTTAGGAATCAAAGTAATACTGGCTTCATAGAATGAGTCTGGAAATTTTCCTTCCTTTTCTATTTTTTGGAATAGCTTGAGAAGCATAGGTATCATCTCTGCTTTAAACGTCTGATAGAACTCCCCTGGGAAGCCATCTGGTCTTGGACTCTTATTTGTAGGGAGATTTTTGATGACTGATTCGATTTCTTCGCTGGTTATGGGTCTGTTCAAGCTTTCTATTTCCTCCTGATTGAGTTTTGGAAGCGTGTGGGTGTTCAGGAATTTGTCCATTTCTTCCAGGTTGTCCAGTTTGTTGGCATATAATTTTTCATAGTATTTCCTGATAACTGCTTGTATCTCTGAGGGATTGGTTGTAATAATTCCATTTTCATTCATGATTTTATCTCTTTGGGTCATCTCCCTTTTCTTTTTGAGAAGCCTGGCTAGAGGTTTATCAATTTTGTTTATTTTTTCAAACAACCAACTCTTGGTTTCGTTGATCTGCTCTACAGTTTTTTTAGATGCTATATTGTTTATTTCTGCTCTGATCTTTATTATTTCTCTCCTTCTGCTGGGTTTAGGCTGTCTTTGCTGTTCTGCTTCTATTGTTTTAGGTGTGCTGTTAGATTTTGTATTTGGGATTTTTCTTATTTCTTGAGATAGGCCTGGATTGCAATGTATTTTCCTCTCAGGACTGCCTTTGCTGCATCCCAAAGCGTTTGGATTGTTGTATTTTCATTTTCATTTGTCTCCATATATTTTTTAATTTCTTCTCTAATTGCCTGGTTGACCCACTCATTCTTTAGTAAGGTGTTCTTTAACCTCCATGCTTTTGGAGGTTTTCCAGCCTTTTTCCTGTGGTTGATTTCAAGCTTCATAGCATTGTGTTCTGAAAGTATGCATGGTATGATTTCAATTCTTGTATACTTATGAACGGCTGTTTTGTGACCCAGTATGTGATCTATCTTGGAGAATGTTCCATGTGCACTCGAGAAGAAAGTATATTCTGTTGCTTTGGGATGCAGAGTTCTAAATATATCTGTCAAGTCCATCTGATCCAATGTATCATTCAGGGCCCTTGTTTCTTTATTGACAGTGTGTCTAGATGATCTATCCATTTCTGTAAGTAGAATGTTAAAGTCCCCTGCAATTACCACATTCTTATCAATAAGGTTGCTTATGTTTGTGAGTAATTGTTTTATATATTTGGGGGCTCCTGTATTCGGCGCATAGACATTTATAATTGTTAGCTCTTCCTGATGGATAGACCCTGTGATTATTATATAATGCCCTTCTTCATCTCTTGTTACAGCCTTTAATTTAAAGTCTAGTTTGTCTGATAGAAGTATGGCTACTCCAGCTTTCTTTTGACTTCCAGTGGCAATGATAAATAGTTCTCCATCCCCTCACTCTGAATCTAAAGGTGTCCTCAGGTCTAAAATGAGTCTCTTGTAGACAGCAAATAGGTGGGTTTTGTTTTTTTTATCCATTTTGATACCCTATGCCTTTTGGTTGGTGCATTTAGTCCATTTACATTCAGTGTTATTATAGAAAGATACAGGTTTAGAGTCATTGTGATGTCCGTAGGTTTCATGCTTGTAGCAATGTCTCTGGTACTTTGTCTCACAGGATCCCCCTTGGTTCTCTTGTAGGGCTGGTTTAGTGGTGACGAATTCCTTCAGTTTTTGTTTGTTTGGGAAGACCTTTATCTCTCCTTCTATTCTAAATGACAGACTTGCTGGATAAAGGATTCTTGGCTGCATATTTTTTCTGTTCAACACATTGAAGATCTCCTGCCATTCCTTTCTGGCCTGCCAAGTTTCAGTAGAGAGATTGGTCACAAGTCTTATAGGTCTCCCTTTATATGTTAGAGCACGTTTATCTCTAGCTGCATTCAGAATTTTCTCTTTATCCTTGTATTTTGCCGGTTTCACTATGATATGTCATGCAGAATATTGATTCAAGTGACGTCTGAAGGGAGTTCTCTGTGTCTCTTGGATTTCAATGCCTTTTTCCTTCCCCAGATCAGGGAAGTTCTCAGCTATTATTTCTTCAAGTACACCTTCAGCACCTTTCCCTCTCTCTTCCTCCTCTGGAATACCAATTATGCGTATATTATTTCTCTTTAGTGCATCACTTAGTTCTCTAATTTTCCCCCTCATACTCCTGGATTTTTTTATCTCTCTTTTTCTCAGCTTCTTCTTTTTCCATAATTTTATCTTCTAGTTCACCTATTCTCTCCTCTGCCTCTTCAATCCGAGCCGTGGTTGTCTCCATTTCATTTTGCAGCTCATTAATAACATTTTTTAGCTCTCCTTGCTGTTCCTTAGTCCCTTGATCTCTGTAGCAATAGATTCTCTGCTGTCCTTTATACTGTTTTCAAGCCCAGCGATTAATTTTATGACTATTATACTAAATTCACTTTCTGTTATATTGTTTAAATCATTTTTGATCAGTTCGTTAGATGTCATTATTTCCTGGACGTTTTTTTTTTTTTTTGAGGGGAATTCTTCTGTTTCATCATTTTGAATAGTCCCTGAAGTGGTGTGGAACTGCAGGTCACTTTCCCTGTGCTTTCTTGAATAACTTGCGTTGGTGGGCGGGGCTGCAGTCAGACCTGATGTCTGCCCCCAGCCCACTGCTGGGGCCACAGTCAGACTGGTGTGTGCCTTCTCTTCCCCTCTCCTAGGGGCGGGATTCACTGTGGGGTGGCGTGGCCCGTCTGGGCTACTTGCACACTGCCAGTCTTGTGGTGCTGTGGATCTGGCATATTAGCTGGGGTGGATCAGCAAGGTGCACAGGGGCGTTAGGGGCAGGCTCAGCTCGCTTTTCCTTCGGAGATCCTCTTCGGGAGGGGCCCTGTGGCACCAGGAGGGAGTCAGACCCACCGGAGGGATGGATCCGCAGACGCACAGCATTGGGTGTTTGGGCGGTGGAAGCAATTTCTCTGGCAGGAACTGGTTCCCTTTGGGATTTTGGCTGGGGGATGGGCGAGGGAGATGGCGCTGGTGTGTGCCTTTGTTCCCTGCCAAGCTGCGCTCTGTTGTCCGTGGCTCAACAACTCTCTCTCCCGTTGTCTTCCAGCCCTCCCGCACTCCGAGCAGAGCTGTTAGCTTATAACCTTCCAGATGTTAAGTTCCGCTTGCTGTCAAAACACACTCCGCCCGGCCCCTCCACTTTTCCAAGCCAGACTTGGGGGGCTCTGCTTGGCCAGCGGACTGCCCCTCCACCCCCGCTCTCTCCCGCCAGTCCGTGTAGCGCGCACCACCTCTCCGCCCTTCCTACCCTCTTCCGTGGGCCTCTCGTCTGCGCTTGGCTCCAGAGAATCCATTCTGCTAGTCTTCTGGTGGTTTTCTGGGTTATTTAGGCAGGTGTAGGTGGAATCGAAGTGATCAGCAGGACACCGTGAGCCCCGCGTCCTCCTACGCCACCATCTTCCCTTCCACATCCAATATTTGTTCTTTTAATCCATGGACATGGAATGTTTTTCCATTTCTTTGTGTCATCTTCAATTTATTTCATCAGTGTTTTATAGTTTTTAGAGTGTAAGTCTTTCTCCTCCTTGGTTAGATTTATTCCTAGGTATTTTATTATTTTTGGTGCAATTATAAATGGGATTGTTATCTTAATTTCTTTTTCCACTGCTTTATTATTAGCGTATAAAAATACAACTGATTCTTGTATATTGATTTTTGTATCCTGCAACCTTACTGAATTCATTTCTCACTTCTAGAGTTTTTTTGGTGGAATCTTTAGGTTCTTCTGTATATAGTGTCGTGCATGTTATCTGCAAATATTGAAGATGCAAATAGTGAATACTGTAAACAGTGAATACTTCTTCCTTGCCAGTTTTGATGCCTTTTATTTCTTTTTGTTGTCTGATTGCTGTGGCTAGGGCTTCTAGTACTGTGTAGAATAACAGTAGTGAGCATGGACATATTTGTCTTGTTCCAGACCTTAGAGTAAAAGCTCTCTGTTTGTTCCCACTGAGTACAATGTTAGCTGTGGGGTTTTCATGTATGGCCTTAATTATATGGAGATATGTTCCCTGTAAACTCATTTTGTTGAGGGTTTTTCTCATGAATACATGTTTCACTTTGTCAAATGCTTTTTCTGCATTGAAATGACCATGTTGTTTTTATCCTTTCTGTTGTTGATGTGAGGTATTGAAACTGCAGTCTTGAGGCAGAACTTCTAAAAACCTCAGTTTTCTTTTAAGGGCTTTAATTGATTGGATGAGGCCCAACAGCATTCTCAAGGGCAATCTCTTTTAAAGTCAACTGATTGTGGATGCTAACCATATCTGCAAAATACTTTTACAGTAGTACCTAGATTAATGTTTGATTAAATGACTAGGTACCATAGTCCAGCAAGGTTAACACATAAAATTAACCATCACATAGGCTAAACACAGATCTCAGCTATCTGTCTAAGACAAACGAAGCAAATGATTGATAATGATCCAAGGTGCACGATATCAGCCAGCTCTGAGTAGTAATAGGGAGATCCCTAAGGTAAGAACATCCAAGAACTGGGTACAAAGTAAGAAATCTAGTATCTAATAGGAATTGGAGAACATGGCAGGCATGAAGTCATTGGGGCACAGAGAAAATGGACAGAAGGTTATATTACTGGATACTGGCTGTAAAAGAAGACATAGCATGTCAAATGAGCAGTTTTAGAGTCAGAGTTCGGGGTTCATAGTCCAGCTCTGCACTTACTGAGAAAACTGTACCTCTATAAATGTTACATTTCTGCCACTATTATGGATGTTATGAAGCCATACAGAAGGTATATGATGAAAATGAAATAACATCATATAAAATACGTGGTTAATAGTCACTGTAACATAAGAGATGCTCACCATTTTTGAAACTTATCCCTTTCTCTTCACACGTAGGGAAGTAAGATGAGGTGGGAAACAGGTAACTAAGATCAGAGCAGAATCAACAGCAAGCAGTCTCAACTGAGACCTGCAAGCTTTAGGCCAACATCTCCATCTTCCCTTTTCATTTCCCTGAGGTCTACAGCTGATAATGCATTTAGTCAAGGAGAGGAGATGATTCTGGGATAATCTGGGAATTTAAAATTTCTTACTGTTTATGAAATTCATTGGATCACGTTTTGAGCTTGTAAGTATGAAGGTAAATTCCATATGTCTCACAGCCAGGAGGTTCCAGGTCATTATTCAGCACATGCTGTGCAATTCTATAATTCTTGTAATATCATCATCATATCATCACAGGTGGTGAGCTAGGTTCCTAACAACCTGACTAAAGGGCTCATTTCATTGATGAACACCATTTGGGTCATTTATGGGTTATCTGCAAGAGTTAATTCCTTGAACCTGTGCCCCAGCCTGGCCATATGGTTCCAGACTTTCTGAAAGGATGCTTTCAGGGCAAATGTACAGTGTCAGTTAAAAAAACAACAACAACAGTATCTTTAGCACCTGGAGATATAAAGTGTAGCTGATTCATTAGACCATTGGTGTCAGGTACAAAAAGAAAACTCCAGCAAATCAGTGATGATGAAGTGACTTTGACACTTTGATGGAGGCATTTTATAGACATTTAGGATATTTTCAAAAAACCAGATGGATAGGAAATGAAGGACTCTTTGTCTCCCCACCCCTCAAAATCTTAACCAATTCCCAAAAAGGACATGTAACTATTTTCACAAAAGAAGCCAATAGCCAATCAAAAAAGTCATAGGACAAGTAAAGTGTTACTGTACTATTGCAAATTAACAGAGGAAGCACAAGTATTGTGAAACGGTAAAGAAAAAGATTTTTTTGTAAATGAACTAACCTAGCAAGAATATAATTCACGAAACTGTGTGTGAAGACCTTGCTGCTTTTTTTTGCCAGACATACAAGAAGGTACTTTCTTCTTTGGTTTTAGGAGACGTTTTTTAAAATATTAGGGGGAAATGAACAATTATCCTCTCTCAATAATCTATTTGTCATGTTTTACCATCTAGTATTTGTCTTCATATATCATATTTTACAGTTGTAATCAGTGTAAATACCATTTTATACTGACAATGCAATTACTATGCTAACAGAAAATTTTCCATATGTCTAAATAGAGTTTAAAGTTATTATTTTTTCTCAGCACTTTTTTTTTCTTATTTTATAGCTCTCCAAAGAATAGGAGGTAAATACTGCAAATATTTATGGCTTGCCACATCTGTCAAATTTTTAGGGCAACTATTAGGGGCACAGTAGGGCCTCCCTTCAAAAAGTAAAATCAAATTGTGGCACAGTGCATCTTATGCCACAGAGGAGGAAGCCCAATGTGTGGCAAGCACTCTGGGTTCTGGAAGTAGCATATTTCACACTGTGAATACTACTCAGACCTCTCTACTATAATCGTAAAAACAAAAGCAAGCAAACAAACAAAACTTACCAGTTTGGGGACCAGAATAGGAAAGTCTACAACTGGCCCAGATTATGGTTCAAGAAGTCCTTCCATGAGTGCAATAAAATATGGCAGATTCTATGGCAGAATACATAGGTTATGAATTATATGAATGATGACTCCCCTTTTAGATAGCTTTTAATGTGAAATTTCATCATAAGATTTTGTAGTTCTCATAGTTGCCTTATTAGAATCCCAATCTGCATGTCTACCTATTCATTGGACTCCTACTTATTTCTCAGATCTAACCTGAAATGTCATTTTGTGATAGAAGAATTTGTGGACTCAGTTGAACTTATTCCATCCCCAACTCATCCAGAGTTATTCTGTCTTTCATAGACCCTGTTATTTTCCTTTGTAATAATGGTCACACTTGGTAATTATATTTGTGTGTCTATTTGTTTTATATATGTATCTTTCTATATCTATTTCAATGCATTATGAGAACTGTGATCAACAAGTCTCTTTTGTTCACCACCATATACTCAGTACCTAGCACAGTGCCTGGCAATAGATAAATGTTGAATGAATGAATGAATGAATGAATGTGTAAAGGTTTTTTTTCTATTCTCCTTTGTATGAAGCTTTCTTGTAAATAAATGTGATAAAATTTACCAGTTTAATAGAAATAGAAGATGAACTTGTTAGAATTCTGGCTTTCATGGGGCTTCTATTCTGGTCATGGAGCATCTTTAAGAATGTAACATCTGAGCTAACTCTAATTATTGATAGAGGCCTATCCTGAAAAGGGAAATGGGGGAGCCTGTTATATACAGAGATGGTAGCAAGTGAAGAGATTTCATGGTGGAATTAGGTTTGGCAAATATGATGAGCAGAGAGGTACTCAGTGGGTCTATTGAGCATGGTAAGAAGATAATTACAGAAGCTGAGGCTGGGAAGGTAGGCAGAAACAAAATCATATATGACCTTGTGAGCTTTGGTATGAATATTTACCTTATTGTAAGTGAAGTAGAAGATCATGGAAAGTTTTAAGCAGAGCAACAATATCTAATTCATACCCAAAAATGCCATTCCTTATGGAAAATAGATTGGAGATAAAAGTAGATGTAAAGAGTGGAAACAAAGTTACCAGTTAGGAGACAACTGCTTAAGTAATTGAGAAATGTGGTGGCTTAAACAAAAGTGATAATTTGGAGGCAGAGAAACAAGAAAGGACTTTGTACACATTTTCAATTCAAGCATGAGTTGAGGGTGGGTGGGTTGTGAGACCATGAAGGAAGGAAAGGAATCAAATATGAGGCCTATATTTTTGGCCCAAGACAGGGAGTGGAAGGTGAGATCATTTATTGGCAGTAAGGGCAGTTTTGATTGGAGGAAGAATCCAAAATCAAAATTTCTCTTTGGGGCATGTTAATTTTGAAATGCTTACTAGAAATCTAGCTGGAGATGTCCAGTAGACAGTTGGATAGCTGAGTTTAGGATACAGGGAAGAGATCAGCACTGTGAGGATATATAAGTGAGAAATCAGTATGTAATTGAGATCAAGGGGGTGTGAGAAGAGAATAAAGAAAAAAGGGAAAAGTGTTGGTTTCCAAGCCCATTAACATTTACAGATTAATTGGAAGAGGAGAAGCCAATAAAGGAGCCTGAGAGTGAACATGATAATGTTTTGTCGTAGAAGCAAAGAAAATAATTTCAGGAAAGAGCAATCTAGTCTACCAAAAACTGTAAAACAGAGTATAATAAGGACCACTGGATCTGGCAAGCTGGAGACCATTGGTGATCATGGCAAAAGTAGTGTTGGTGGGATAGAAAGAATGGAAACTTAATTAGAGTAGGTTGATGAAAGAACACCTTAATACTATTGGTAATATCGCTATTCCACTGTAATGCCTATTCAGCAGATTAGATATTTAATCAATAAATTCCCAATTTATTTATTCAGTCATTTAACAGTTCTGCCTAGGTAAAAGCTAAGATTTCAGAGTAATTAAGGGATGATTTCTCTCCTTAAAGGTATTTTTTAAATATCTCAAAAACCTTCAGAAATATATCATTCAGTTCTGGAAATTTTCCTAATGTAATTGTTCAATTTTGTATCTGCCAAAATATGACTTAAAATTATACACCTCCCTGGGTGGCTCGGTCGTTAAACATCAACTTCAGCTCAAGTCATGATGATTTGTGAGTTTGAGTCCCACATTGGGTGAGCTCGAGCCCCACTTTGGGTGAGCATGAGCCCCGCTCCTCTCTCTCTCTTTCTCCCTCCCTCCCTCTCTCTCTATCCTGAGATTCTCTTTCTCTCTCTCTCTCTGCCCCTCACTCACTTGCACCCTCTCTCTCTCAGAAAAATAATAAAATAAAATAAAATAAAGTAAAGTAAAATAAAATAAAATAAAATAAAATTATATACCTCCCTGATGCTTTACTCAGTAAGGAATGAAGCTAAGGCCTGATTTAGTCATACACCTTTTTAAATTCTTCACCCTGGCAGAGTGTTTTCATTCATTTCATAATGTCTTTTCCATGTTTTATATACTAAAAAATCTTTTTATGGGCTTAAATGAAGGAGAGGGTGGCTATTTGTACTTGTAACTTCTTTATTTGGCCTATATTCTTGTCCTAAATGACTTGGCAGTTTGGGGTCAATAACTGACTATGAATAGATACTCTTATTAAATTTCTAGTTCTTCAGTAACAGCAGAGAATTCATTACAATGAATGAGTTTCTTAGTGCAATAATTAGGGAGTTTGATATTGATTTCCCATGCTATGACAATTGCTGGCATTTCTGTGACAAAAATAACCATTATATTTAGAGAATCCTTTAAGTACTGGATAGAAATAGAAGTTTGAGGTATAAATACATCCATTATCATACCAGAAGTAGTTTAAAAAATGTTTTTCCCTTTACCACAATCCAAAGATACAGAACTGTTCTTTTACCTTATTGACTGGAAATACAGGTTAGAATGTCTCTTCACACTATTCTACTTTCAAACTGGAAGGTATTTACTATTATCCCTGATGCAGGGTTAGGGCTTAAAAAAATGATCATACAGAAATCTTAAAAGTAAAATAAGTCCATGATCCCAATATCCAAAAATAAGTATTGTTAATATTTTTATATATAATCCCTTGCAAATATTTTCAATGCTTATATGTTTAAAGTTAATGTGTAGCTGAGAGCAGATCTGGCTGGTGCAGCAGCACTTTCTTCATGCTTTTCAAGGACTATTTTCCTTGTTGTTGAATCTATCTGCTTTTGAAGAAAATACGTTTGTAGAAAATAAAAAGAACCCCCTTATCATCACTACCACCAGTCTCATTACCCAAATATGAAAAGAGCCACTATCAACATTGGGGTGGTCCTCCTTCTAGAAGGCATCTGTGATTAGTTTATATTAGTAGAGAATTTGCTGTGGATAATTTTATATAAGTTAAATCATGTCACCCGTACTTTTTCAGCTTGCTTTTTTAAGACATGTTATCTTTCAATGGCAATGAACACAGAATATGTACTTACATGGTTTTAATTTATTATTTAATCAACCACTAATTGATGAGTGCTTAAGTTCTCAATCATTTTTTCTCTTTCAAGTTGCAATGAACCTTCCGGAACCTTCACATTTGCACTCTTGTTGTTTTCTCTCCTTTCTACCCTTAATCTCAGAGTAGTATTCTCTTAGAATTGCATTCAGGTGTTTTTGCAGTTTAAATGATATGGCTGTAAATACCTATGATGTTAATGATCTCTCTCTCTCTCTCTCTCTCTCTCTCTCAGGGTGTTCTGGGCCCCTATTTCTGTCCTGGTTTTCTTTTATGAGGAAGTCAACAGGTTCATATGGGGCCATAAAACATCATTTAACAGGTGAGAAGGAAACTACGGCATTGCAACTCCATCCTATGAGACCAGTAACTACACACTGAATAATTTTTTTTGAGAGAGAGAGAAAGAGAGGGGTGGGAGGGGCAGAGAGAGAGAAAAAGAGAAAGAGAGAGAGAGATTGATTCCTAAGCAGGCTCCATGCTAGCATGGAGCCTGATGTGGCGCTCAGTCTCACAACCTGAGCCAAAATCAAGAGTTGGATGCTTAACCAACTGAGCCACCCAGGTACCCCTGAATAATTCCATTTATATAAAGTTCTAGAAAATGCAAATAAATCTATGAAACAGAAAGCCTATCATCATTTGCTGGTAATGGTAGTGGAGAAGGGGGGAACAGAGCAGAGAGATTATGAGGGCGATGAAGCTTTTGGAGGTTATTAGATATGCTCATCATCTTGATTTAATAATGATTTCATAGGAGTATACATATGCCAAAACTTACTAAATTGTACACATTAAACATGTTCAGTTATTATATGAAGATTGTATTGACAAATTATTGGTAAATCTGTTAAAAGCAAGACAAAAACAAGTATTAATAATGAACACTAGAGAGTTTTTGAATACACGTGGTTGCTGACCTATCACCTAATATTACATATTTGTGTTTTGCTTTTCCAATTTTTAAAGTATTTTAATTACATTTTCCCATTTGATTCTCATAGTAGTTTTGTGGTGCATTGGATAGGCATTTTTTAAGTTTATTTATTTATTTTGAGAATGTGTGAGAGTGCACAGGAAGGTCAGAGAGAGAAGGAGAAAGAGAGAATCCCAAGTAGGTTCTGCACTCAGTGCAGAGCCTGATGCAGGGCTTGAACTGATGAACTGTGAGATCACGACCTGAGCCAAAATCAAGAGTTGGACACTTAGCCAACTGAGCCACCCAGGCGCCTCTGGGTAGGCATTTTTATCCCATTTTACATGTGAAAAAAAGGAGACTCAGAAAAGTTAACTTGCCCTAGATCAAAAAGCTACAAAGAGTGAATTTAGACTTTCACCTATTTTATGCTGAATTTATATTCTATACAGTTTTCTGTGATGTCTCATTGTCTCTCAGATCCCTCATTTTCATGATCTCTAATTTGATACCATTCATTAGGCAGCACAAGAATTTGGAGCTCTTACTATGGAAAAATCAGTATCAAAACATATGAGGTTTTTACCCAAAAGAATTAAAAGCAGGAATTCAAAGAGATATTTTACACCCATGTTCATAGCAGCATTATTCACAATGGCCAAAAGATAGAAGCAACTCAAGTTGTCCATTGATGGATGAATGGATAAACAAATTACTGTATATATACACAATGGAATATTATTCAAACTTAAAATGGAAGGATATCCTGACACCTGCATATCATGGATGAACCTTGAGGACATTATGCTAAGTGAAATAAACCAGTGACAAAGGGAAAAGCATTGTGATTCCACTTATGTGAAGTACCTAGACTAGTCAAATTTATAAAGATAGAAAGTAAATGGTGTTTTCCAGGAACTTGGGGGAGAAGAGAATAGAGACATTATTTAACGGGTACAGATTTTCACCTCTACATGAGGAAGAGTTCTGGAGATGGATGTTGGTGATGGTTGCACAAAAATGTGAATATACTTGGGGCGCCTGGGTGGCGCAGTCGGTTAAGCGTCCGACTTCAGCCAGGTCACGATCTCGCGGTCCGTGAGTTCGAGCCCCGCGTCAGGCTCTGGGCTGATGGCTCAGAGCCTGGAGCCTGTTTCCGATTCTGTGTCTCCCTCTCTCTCTGCCCCTCCCCCGTTCATGCTCTGTCTCTCTTGTCCCAAAAATAAATAAAAACGTTGAAAAAAAAAATTTTAAAAATGTGAATATACTTAATGCCACCAAACTATATACTTAAAAATAGATAAGATTAATGTTATGTATATTTTACTACAATTTAAACAGAAGTTTAAAATGAGGTTTTTAATGTACTGTTTATATTTATTTGGAAACTTGGAAACCTAGGAAGCATGTGGGGGTTTATTACAAAAAAAACCCCAAAGTGTCAAGTATTTACTTTGTCACCATTCTCAAATGTGCTTCTGAGACACAATATAACCTCTAGCAAACTCAGGCTAAGTGAGCCTATATAAAAAGAGGTGGAATGAAATAAAGCACATGAGATGTTCTCTGCTGAGGCTTGCACTCTGACTGAGAATCTCATAATTTGGAGCCTTGCTGACTTGGAAAAGTCAACTACTGGATTTGGTCAATTCCACCATAATTTTTAACTGCAATCACCCTTCCTGGTTTTCTCTCTTGACTCTTAGTTCATTCTCTACATAGCAGCTAAATATCTTCTTTAAAAATATGTCATTCTTCACTCATATGAGGACTTTAAGAGACAAAACAGATGAACATAAGGAAAAGGAGACAAAAATAATATAAAAACAGGGAGGGGGACAAAACAGAAGAGACTCATAAATATGGAGAACAAACTGAGGGTTACTGGAGGGGTTGTGTGAGGGGGGATGGGCTAAATGGGTAAGGGGCACTAAGGAATCTACTCCTGAAATCATTGTTTCACTATATGCTAACTAATTTGGATGTAAATTTTAAAAAATAAAAAAATTTAAAATGTATATATATATATATATATATATATATATATATAATGTCATTGTGCTAAGTGAAATGAGGCAGAGAAAGACAAAATACAGTATGATCTCACTTATATGTGGAATCTAAAAAAGCTGACTTACAGAAGCAGTGAGCAGAATGATGGTTGCAAGGGGCTGAGGGTTGGGGGAAACGAAAGATGTTAATCAAATGGGAAAAAATTCCAGTTATGAGATGAATAAGTTTTGGGGATATAATGGATAACATAGTGACTACAGTTAACAGTACTATATTGTGTATCACTTGAAAGTTGCTAAGAGCGTAGATTTTAAATGTTCTCACCAAAAGCAAGAAAGGTAATTATGTAAGGTGATGGAGGTATGAACCTTATTGTGGTGACCATTTTGCAATAAGTTCATGTATCAAATTATCATGTTGTACACCTTAATTTACATAATATGACAGTTATATATCTGTAAAGCTAGAAAAAAAGACTTTATGTCAATCCACTACTTAATGGCTTCCCATTTCATTAAGGATAAGATCTAAACACCTTGTGTGGCATATGAGGTGCTGTGCCATCTGGTGCCTTTGTGATAGCTTGTAGCACTCTGCCTCTCTCAGCACTCCCTAGACCACTGGCATTCTTAAACTTTTTGAACATGCCAAGTTTCTGCCACAGGGCCTTTGTACAGGCTGCCCCTATGCTTGAAATGCTCTTTTCTCCACTTTTCAAATGGATGTTTCTTTGTCCTTAGGATGTCAAATATCCATTCTCCACAGAAACCTCTCATGAATACTTTATTTCACATAGGTCTTCCTCTTATTATTCTCTACCTCTTTTTCATCTTTGTTGACTTCGTGGCATTTGAACACAATTTGTACTTATATAATGTAATTGTTGGTTCACTTTTTGTTCCCCTCATTTGGATCTAGGTTCTTGAAGGGCTGGGACTGTATTTGATTTGTTCACTGTTAGCTGAGCACCTAATGGAAATATGGCATATAATATGAAATCCATAAAAATTTGTTTGAGTAAATAAAAACGAGGATTAAATATAACCTACATGTCCATCAATAGAAAAAATTATTTTCCTATAAAATACCATTCAATTGTTTAAAAGAGTGACAAAGATTTTTATGTAGTACTGTTAAATGAAAAAAACACGTTGCATGATGGCATTAATTATAGTCATATTTGTATAAAATGTGTATATTTATATGTGAGTATAAACACACCTACATGTATATACACAGGTGTCTGTGTCCAGTTCTGAGCACCTAGAGAGGAAACTATTAACAATGATTACAGCCAGGTAAGGAAATAATAAATACTATGAAAGTTGGGAATTGGATGATTGGAGGTTTTAGCTTTTATTTTATCAACTTCTGTTAGAGATCAGATTTTTACTTCTGTGGGCATATTCAGGTTTTTGGTGTAATTTAAAAATAAACATTTTGTTGTTTGCTGATGCCTTTATTTGCTATGTTGCAAATTAATTTAGAAAATTGAATGATCAAATAGGTGTGGTTTACCAGAATCAATAAATGGTCCAAATAGGGATGTTATATATAGAGATAAAGAAATTTACAGCCCTTAAACTGAAATTGTTAGACAAGAATAAATTTTTGATGTTGGAAGCACTAGGGGGAAAACACACATTTTTCACTCTTTTAAGAAAATAAGTGGTTTGCGGGGCACCTGGGTAGCTCAATTTGTTAAGTATCTGACTTCAGCTCAGGTCATGATCTCATGGTTCCTGGGTTCGAGCCCAGCATCAGGCTCTGTACTGACACATCAGAGCCTGAAGCCTGCTTTGGATTCTTTCTCCCTCTTTCTCTGCCCCTCCCCTGACCCTGCCCTGCTTGTTCTTTCTCTCTCTCTCTCTCTCTCTCTCTCTCTCTCTCTCTCTCTCTCTCTCTTTCAAAAACATTAAAAAAATTTTTAAAGATAAGAAAATAAGTGGTTTGCTATTGTCATGAGTTTTAAGGCCTGAAATATTGATTTTTTATCCTAATAAAGATATGTGAGGGTTTTACATTTTATTCAGCAGTGTTGCAGTTGATAATGAACAGAGACAAGACATCAGAAGATTTTACAACCAAGCACAGTTGTATACATTACATTTATACATTTCACCAGCTCTGTCATATTGTATCAATGTCCAAAAAACAAGCAAGCAAACAAAGAAGAGTTTTGTCTATTTACAGGCTGTTGGATCAGTGTGGTAAGGTATAGTGTCCTTTATGTAACTGCAAATTTGAATTGAAAAGACCATTACAGAAATGCAATTAAAGGTTTCCTGAAAGAATTATTATAAAATGTAGACCAAAGGACACCTCAAGAATTCTATCTGACAATTTGACAGCTTGCACTTTCTCACCTGGAGTAGGCACAGGTGCAAGACAGCTTTGGGTCCTCGAGGATGAGCATCTGATCAGACAGCCTTAAGGACTTTCACAGTGTTGAGCTTCAGGCCTCTTCTTCTTCTTCTTCTTCTTCTTCCAAGTTCTGCTTTGATCTTTTGCCTCAGGTGTTAGAGTCTCTTCCTGCATCACTATCATCTTGAACATTGTTGTTACCAACACACCTGCCTCTTTTCCCTGCCTCGCTGCAGAGTAGAACACAGTCTCCCAAGAACCTACTCTCCTTGGTATTCCGAAGAGAGTGTGTAGCCTTTGTGCCCTTGGGCATGAAGTAGCTCAGCAAAAATGCTTCAGAGTCTCAGGCAGAGCAGGAGTGATTGGGGAAAACATCCTAATGGTATAGAAGGATTGTGGTATAAAACCATGGTATAAAATTGTAAGTCTCTGTCAGTACCAAATGGGGAATTTCCAAGATAGTTTGGATGGCTGCCATTTCTCTGGTATATAGTTTCATGAACACTATTTCCAAAGCATTTTCTTCATTGAGACAGTATGCATTCTAAAAGTATTTTTTCTTGCAGTTTGTTTTTTAAACTTTTTGTTTATTTATTATTGAGAGAGAGAGAGAGAAAGAGTGCACGAGTGAGGGAGGGGGCAGAGAGAATCCTAAGCAGGCTTTATGCTGTCAGCATAAACTCATGAACCATGAGATCATGACCTGACCTGAAGTCAGATGCTTAACCATCTAAGCCACCCAGGTGCCCCTCTTGCAATTCTTGATTGTAGGGAGGACAATCTTCTCCCTCACCCCAAGGTCCCTGCATCTAATTGTAAAATAGGAACTACTATCTTCTTGAAAGTATTAGCAGAACATGTTCTGTCCTCTCCTTGCCACTCATGCTAGCCAGCGAAGGAAGACCTTAACTGAATGGAAGGGGATGACCAGGGGGAAGGCCACTGACTTTCTCTAAGGATCCACTTGCCCTACGGGTTACAGACATTCATTGCCATTTCCTCTCCTGGCTCCTCCCTGTAGTAAGCCTAGTAGCAGATTATTTACCAAAAATAATGCTGAAAAATTAAAAGCTTTGTTTCAAAGTTTATTTCTCAATTGTTTCAGAAATGTAAGGGAGAAAGTGCTCATAGAAGTGTTCACTGCCTTCTTGGGTTAAGTTTCAGATAGATGATTATATGTCTCTGATCGACAAATCACCAAGGAATGTGGATATTTGAGAAAGAAGGAGGTAACATTTTATAAATGTAAGTAACATTTATTGAACTTAGCACAGGAAAGAGACATTTACCAAACAAGCCTGACAAAAGAATGAATGAAGATAAAAATGGCTGATATTTGATGAGTAACAACTATGTGCCAGATGTACACCCATCTGGTATCATGCCCCATCAGTCAAGGTCCTGCAAGAAACAAAATTCCCCCAAGATAATTTCAATTCAGGGGCCTTTAAAGAAGGAACTCTTTACAGAGGACTGGGCAAAGAGAACCAACAACAGATGCTGAAGGGCCCAGGAGGTAGAAACAGGTGAAAGCCATTAATTATGACACTTAAGCCAGAAGGACAAGTAAGAGCCGGTGCTGTGGAAGAGGGACCATAGGACAGAAGGAGGGCCCAATCTCTCACCATAATATGCCAGAACCAGGACACCTAAGGAGTGTCCTGTCTCCTGTCTCTGTCCGTGCTTTGCATTAGCCATGGGACGCCTGGGTGGCTCAGTCGGTGAGCAGCCAACTCTCAATTTCAGCTCGGGTCACCATCCCAGGTGGGATGGAGCCCCACATCAGACTCTGTGCTGAGCATGGAGCCTGCTTGAGATGCTTTCTCTCTCAAATAAAAAGAAGAAGAAGATGATGAAGAGGATGAAGAAGCAGCAGCAGTAGCAGCAGCAGCAACCAGAAATCAGCCAGCCCAGGGGGTCTGGGCAATGCAGTGTGTAGGGATCAGCCTTGGGGCACAGAAGAAGGTGGAGAACAGCAGAGAAGATGTACAGAACAGGGAGGGAGAAAGCAACCAACATAAATGCATTATAAGAGTTTTCTTTTGGGACGCCCAGGTGGCTCATTCAGTCGAGCCTCCGACTCTTGATTTCAGCTAAGGTCATGGTCCCAGGGTCATAGGATCAAGCCCCGAGCTAGCCTCTGCACTGAGCGTGGAGCCTGCTTAAGATTCTCTCTCTCCCTCTGCCCCTCTCCCCACTTCATGCTTTCTCTCTCTAAAATAAAAAAATTGTCTTTTAATTTTCAAAACTATCTTATAAGATAGATATAGTAACTCTCATTTTAAAAGTAAAAAAAAAAAGATTGAGATTTAGAGATGGTAAAAATAAGTTACTCAATTCCTTGAGTTGAAGGGCTGAATGATGAAACTACTCTAGATGCAGAGTATGTGCCCCCAAACATTTGCTTCAATAATTAATTGGTTGAATGGGGGCTATATTTGATGTAATTAGGCATGCATTGTCTTTATAAATGTAAGCTAATTAACTATGGTAATTATTGGTCCGTAAAAAAGAGATGACTTTTCTCCCCTGAGTTACCAAATGCCACTTAATTAGGATTAGGAACAACTGAAGGAACATTCAGGATTAGAGTTAAAAGGCAGAGGGAGCAGAGATTCACTAGAAATGAAGACCTCTATAAGGCAGGTTTTTCTCAGACAGCCAACAGAGCATAAACTAGCTGAGTTCCCAAAAACATTTCTCCTCAAGCCTCCCATGTGGTTCAAGCAAACCGTGTCAATCTAGTGTCTGGGCATGTAGTCCATGCTCTGATTCTGAGCTGTTCCCGCGGCCTGAAGTAGCTTTCCTCCCTTTTCCGGATCTAATTATCCAACTTATTCTTCAGAGCCAAGTTCAAAGCCATTTCCTCTGTGAAACCCTCTTGAAGGCAAGCAAAGTGTCCTACACTTCTGTGTATTCCTCATACCTTACAAACAGCCCGAAACATAACATACTCAGTACATGTGTTTAAATTAATTAAACTGAGGAGAAATGCAAATTGGGTTCTAAAGACTGCAGACTTTAGGGGAAGCAATGAAGACGGACCTAGGATTGAAATAAAGTAGATGTTAGAGGGTAGATCAAAGAAATATAAAATAAAGAGCCAGAAATACCGTTTATGTACAGCTGGATCTGAACCCTATTCCCCTGCAATTGCCCACAACACCGTGTAGACGTCTGTACGGAGTCTACCACCTAAAGTCTCCCTGTGCCTCTCTTCCTTTCTCTTTGGAGAATTAAACACTTGTGTTTCATTACCTTTTTCACTTTTACATTTTATCCTCTCTTTTATGATATACAGTTAAAATGGACTTGAATCATTTTGCTCACAAGTAAACATACTCTCTTCCCTAACAGAAGGACTACATTTTAGTGTCACATTAGTCATTATTCATCTCAATCTGATTAGTCTTAACATCCATTATTAAAAGCTTCTCTTGCTCCAAAGTCCATCTGCCCTCCTCCCCTCCCAGATTTAGATTGAGTTGATTGCTGTGATGTTAGTTAAAGCATCATACAAGACATGGAAGAGGCTCTGAAGATGAATAAGATTATGGTTTCTGATGCTAGGAAGTTTAAAGTGTAGCAGAAAGGGTAAGAAAAATACAGAGTAACCTCAAGAGTTAAAAAATTTTGTGGTGCAAAAATAATTTCTAGGAGGTAAAGAAATGAGAGAACTCATTTCTTTTTTAAAAAAAATTTTTTTTAGCGTTTATTTATTTATTTTTGAGACAGAGAGAGACACAGCATGAATGGGGGAGGGGCAGAGAGAGAGAGAGAAACACAGAACCGGAAGCAGGCTCCAGGCTCTGAGCCATCAGCCCAGAGCCCGACGCGGGGCTCGAACTCACGGACCGCGAGATCGTGACCTGAGCCGAAGTCGGACGCTTAACCGACTGAGCCACCCAGGCGCCCCGAGAACTCATTTCTTATAAACAAAACAGGAAGGGCTTCATGAAAATGTATAAATATATAAAAAACATATTTTATTTTTATCCAGTTTTCAAAGTGCCATAGACCTTATGTTTATGAACCAAGGAATGGATGGGAGAATGATCAAGGTTTTTTCCTATGTCTTTTAAAGAGATAAGAAAGGGAATGGCACTCCGTAACAAGAGTGACATTGCAAGAAAGAGGGACAGCATGCATAAAATGGAGGAATGATTTATAAAATTATCCAATTCAAGGGAAGCAGAAGCTCAGAACCTTCCACGACTCGGGAGAGTCACAAATTCCTTCCCTTCCCACCCAGGACCACCATGCTGGACAATATGAGATGGCATGTATATCATAGTCAGTGTAAAACCGTAGGGAGTCTTAAGGAGTCTTTTTAGATATTTTTTTCCTTATTGCTTTCTCTTGAAATTTTAATACCACAGATATACTGTATGTCCATTTATGTACTGTATGTATATTTGTACTTCATACATTAAAGAGTAACAGTTTTTTTATTCCTTCCCTTCCCCACTCCCACCAATAAGAACAAACGCTCACCGTTTGGGAAGTGAAATCATCTGTGGTGAGAATGTATGGTGGGTAAGAGGTACCCATTTGTGTTGCAACGGACATCTTTACTACAGACCACACTGTGAATGTTCTCTAGTTTCCCCATGGCACTTGGAATCTCTTGAGAAAGTAGGCAGTAAGCAATCCTATGGCAGGCAGATTTCACTTTGAGTCATTTTAATTTCAGTCTCAAATATTAGGTTATCTCAGTTGACATCTATGTCACATCATGAATAACAACAAAAGCCATTGCCAGATACAAAGGAGAATTCCCACATTTTTACAAAGCTGATGGACTGTTTTTGAAAAGCTCCAAATTATCAGCCACACAGGCATGTGAGTGGGCAGCAGACTTTAATGAGAGATTAGGACTGCTCATCCTCAGACTTTCCCACTCAACCCAGTCCCCCAGACTTTATTACGTGGGCCGACTGGCCCTCCTGATTCTGCATCTCTAGCACCTTTGTATCATAATTAGCGTTATCTTCATTAGGGTTGTTACTCTGAACTGGCAGAGACTTTGAAATATCATTTGTTCATTCTCACTCCTCCCATTAAACTTTTCTGTAGAAGAGGATGGTGTAGAGACTTGTTTTCATTCTGATATGAATTATCTCCCCAGTACACAAAGATATTAAAAGGTTGAAGTGGTTATTGTTCATTATAGTTTTAAATAACTTCTTTTTTCCATTAAGATGAATCATGTATCATTATAGGGACTTTAGTTTAAAATTGAAAAAACTCTATTTGAGGTTGTTAGCCAAACTCATTTTTCTTCCCATTTTTCAAGTATTGTTCTTTGTAATGGCAAACAACAGCAAAACACTTTCACTGTTCTTTAATGGAATGATCTGTCTTGAGAATAAATTAGATCCTCAAGGGCCTATTCAAGCCTAAGACTCAATGGCTACTTTCAAGTTCATTAAATATAAGGAAAATTCTTAAATAGAAAACAAGTGTAGACCTTGAAACCACTTAAGGTCCCATCTAACTCTTAGGATTCCAAAAACAGTATTTTTTTTTTTAATATAGCAGGAACCTTGGAGGATGTCAGTGTACAAGATTCAGGTTATAAGCCAGAACCATGATAAGTATTTCACCAGCCATTTTCCTCCCCAATATTAGCCAGAGACCTGGTCTATACCATACCCATCAATCTCCATTCTTGTCTAAATTTTTGTGATATTTTATTACTCTAAGTTTAGGAGATTTTATTGTATAGTTTAAAGGATGTGTGTGTCCACGCTGAAAAGAAACACAAAAGTGGGGCGCCTGGGTGGCGCAGTCGGTTAAGCGTCCGACTTCAGCCAGGTCACGATCTCGCGGTCCGTGAGTTCGAGCCCCGCGTCAGGCTCCGGGCTGATGGCTCGGAGCCTGGAGCCTGCTTCCGATTCTGTGTCTCCCTCTCACTCTGCCCCTCCCCCGTTCATGCTCTGTCTCTCTCTGTCCCAAAAATAAATAAACATTGAAAAAAAAATTTAAAAAAAAAAAAAAAAAAAGAAACACAAAAGTACCTAAGAAACTCTTCTTTAAAACATCCAGTCTTCCTACAGTGTGATTCCTTCCTTATCCCCTAAAGACAGATCTGATCCCATCACACCAGGCCGTCAGTAACTTCAAATTGCCATCAGCAAAAAGTGGCAATTGCTTAGTATGACACACAAAATCATCTCTAGCCTGATCCCATCTATATTTATGACCTCGTTTCAAGCTAGCCTTTCTCTTGACTTTTTTTTTCTGTTACAGGGCTTTTCTAAACAAAACTCCCCCCACCTCATTTTTATGCTTCTTTGCATGTCATTCCTTTTGACTAGAAGTTACTTTCTCCTTGTAATGACCATCAACAATTAACAAGTGACACCTTCCTTAACAAGCTCTTAGATGACTAGTCATGCTTTCTTCCCTATTGCCATGACATTTTACATGTCTCTGGCACAGTTCTTCTCTGAATGAAATGCAGTTATTTGTATGCAGACATGCTCCTGCTGATAGGCAGTCTCTTTTTTGAGGGCAAGGACAGTGTTAACTCAGAAAAATGCTGTGACATTATGCATTCATTTATTAAGCTGAACTATATAAAACTGCTGATATTTAACCATTTTTGACCTACAAAAATGACAACACTTATATTATTTATAATCTACTTAATTCTAAAACTACTTCTCAAAACCTTGTCAAAAATACATTGAGACAGAGGCAGTCTGCTCACCAAGTGTTCTAATCGAACCATTACTTTTCTGGACCCCCCTGTCACTGGGTCGGGCCTTGCAGCCAAGTATGGTCAATAAAGCAACAAAAAGATGAACAGAAGTGAATTCTGTGAAAATAGCACATGCATCTTTCCAGACTCTTCTCTAGCTACAACAACCAGAGACTGCATATTCCAGATGGTGCAGCTACACTTGGTAAAACTTCAGCAGGGGCTGCTGAGTGACATATGGAGCAGACCCCTACACCAACCTATGATGTGCATAAACAAGAAATAAGCCACTGTTGTGGTAAGCCACTGCGGTTTCAGCTTTAAATGTGGCTAATCTTATGCATAACCAAGTTAAATAAAATAGGCAAGGAAATGAAGGAAAGGGACATAGAGAAATACGGCAGGATAAGCCTAAACCCGAATACAAGCCATTAATTATGTCTTCTATGTACTAAAGGTATGATACACACTTGATTTGAGCCTCCCTGTGATCAAGAAAATAGGAGAAAAACCATCTCTTACAAAGTTCAAAGTCTCCAAAAAATGAAAACTAACTTATAACAATGCTTTAAATTCTTTACATATTTTGAAGGAATAAACAATATCATTTTTATGTGTATACTATATATCAGGAAAATAGAGATAGCAACATTAGCTCTAGAAAGATTAAAGATTCTTCCTGAGAGTAGGTCAGAGAAACCTCACAACTATGTGGAATCTAGTCTAACATTAGGTCAATTATCTTTCTATCTCTAGAGGTATTAACCTCAAATTTCCAGTTAGCAAATGATTCTAAACAAAATAAGGCTGTTATGGAGGTAAACCACTCAATTTGTGCCTAAATGTTTAATAAGCTCTTTTTTAAAATATTATTTTAGGTAATGTTCAAATGCATATTAACAAATTCACAACAAAAGATTTTATATTAATAAACTCTTAGCTCAGAGGTGAGAATAACACCTCCAATAATTTTGTGAAAATCATAGGGCATAGAGACTGATAATAAGATATCAATAACTTTATCCTCTAAACTTCTTTTTTTTTTTTTTTTTTAATTTTTTTTTTCCAACGTTTATTTATTTTTGGGACAGAGAGATACAGAGCATGAACGGGGGAGGGGCAGAGAGAGAGGGAGACACAGCATCGGAAACAGGCTCCAGGCTCTGAGCCATCAGCCCAGAGCCCGACGCGGGGCTCGAACTCACGGACCGCGAGATCGTGACCTGACTGAAGTCGGACGCTTAACCGACTGCGCCACCCAGGCGGCCCCTATCCTCTAAACTTCTGGTGAAACTAAGACAGTAATTATTTGAGTTGTTTATCTCTTCTGTACATATTTCCAAATTAAGATATAAAGATAAACTTTTTATGCATATACAGTATATACGTATATAGCCATTTAAATCAAAAGGCTTGTGAGATTATGGGTAATCTCTATTATCTTCTTAATCCTTTGCTTTTTTTTCAAAATATTTAATAACAAATTGGATTATTTTTATAATCAGAGAAATGCATTTTTCAAAATATATGAATTCAAACATTTTGGTATTTTGATCCAGCTTTTTCTCAAGACTACCCACCCACCCACACTTCCTCATTCACATCCTTCAACTGAAGTTTCTTTAAAGATGGGGATCATATCATACTTACCATTTATTACCCTGTTACTACCTCTATCATTGAAAGCTTCTTTGAGGACAGAAATTCTTATTATAAATAAGCCTGATAGGTGTATGAACTACAAAAGCCTCTGCATTCCCGCTGGCAAAATTCATAGAGAAGCCCACTCCTAGTTTACTTTAGATACCCCTGCTTCAGCTAATGTGCACCAGGGTCTCATCCTCAATAATGCAATGTTCTTGTTTATTTAATATGATCTTGGGTTGTTATGTTGTCTCTTTTCTCAAAGCCAAAATCATTCAAACACTTTCTTTTTATGCACGTTTTATCCATTATTGTAAGCACACTACTCATTTCCAGAAATGCACATCCAGTTTTTATTATTCTATCCAAAGCAGATGTCATCTCTGCACAGCAGTTCACTTCTCATACAAAGCTTTAATAAAGTGGAAAGAAGGAAAAATAGGAGTGGGTTTTTTTTTTTTTTCACATTAATCTAAAATCTGGAACACCAATCTTTTCACTTGGTGTTCAATAAACAATTATAAAATCAGTCAATAAATTATACCATATTGCAATAATATCTTGCTTTATCTAAAATTTAGTAAAGGAAGGGGGGCCTGGGTGGCTCAGTCGGTTAAGCATCCGACTTTGGCTCAGGTCATGATCTCGCGTTTCTAGCTGGCGATGGCTGGGAGCCTGGAGCCTGCTTCAGATTCCGTGTCGCCCTCTCTCTCTGCTCCATCCCTGCTTTTGCTGTCTCTCTCTTTCAAAAACGAATAAACATTAAAACAAAATTTTAATTTATGAAAAGAAACTTAGGAAAATGAAAGGAATACTTCTCTGTTCAAACCATTGAACCCTCCATGTTTTGAGTACGCAGCATTTTGTGCACACACACACACACACACACACACACACACAAACACATACATGTTCACACAACTCTCCAGGTAGGGCTGAGTGGCTCACCAAAGTCCTCATTTTGTTCTCCCAAATCTTAAGATTCAGGTCCTCCTTAAGTATAGTTCTCACAAATAATCCAAAATAATGTCATTATATTCCCCAAATTCAGGTGCTTTTGTTTCTATTACTCCTGGGACCAAGTTTATCTCCACCACAAAGGAGCTACCTGGTTTTTTCCTGAAGAAATGCAAAAAAAATACATCATTAATACTTTGACAGACAGAGCTGGTAGGAATATTTAGTTCACACAGTCTTTTGGAGGGCAGTCTTGCAATATATCCAAAATGTTAAATGTCTACCTAAACTGTGACCCCAAATTTTTACTTCTAATCATTTATCCGAAGGAAATAATAATGGATGTATGCAAAGTTTAAAAGAATATTTATCATAGGGCGCCTCAGGGACTCAGTTGTTAAGCATCTGACTTCGGCTCAGGTAATGATCTCACAGTTGGTGAGTTTGAGTCCCACATTGGTGAGCAGAGCCTCGCTTTGTGTAAAAACATGAGCCCTGGGTGAGCCCTGCTTCTCTCTCTCTCTCTCTCTCTCTCTCTCTCTCTCTTTCTCTCTCTTTCTCTCTCTTTCTCTCTCTTTCTCCCTTCCTCCCTCCACCCCTTGCTCACTTGCATCCTCTCTCTAAAAAAAACAAAAAACAAAAACACCTTATGTTGTTCCTGGAAAAAAGATCAACAGCTTTTATTTCAAGATATTGTGACTATGTCTTTTGTTTTCTTCTGGATGATTTTTTTATGTATTTAAATTTTCCTGAAAAAATTAATCAGACATAAGAATTCCAGTTCCTGATCTGAGGACAGGCCTTGCCTACAGGCAATCAGCAAACTGAGATGACTGACATGAGTAATTTCACCTTTCATGGAAGACTCCTTCCTCCAGAATCAGGAGGGCCTTGTCAAAGCCAACATTCAAGAGTGTTCATCTAAAGTAAAATGAGGGCCACTTACCCACATTGCCAAACAGGTTTTCAAATTCCCATTTGAACTATCTGAAGCAATTTCTGCTAAAGTCCTTTTTTAGCTACTCAGTTTAATAATCCATATTTGCTTTCTTATACAGGTATAAGTCATCAGCCCCCTGGTTTAGTTTGAATTATTGAAAATGCCTCAGTAGCAGTGCAAATATAGAAATATTGCTTCCATGTATTAATGTTACAGGGAATAATCCTGGCCAAAGGCTGTAGCTGACACCCAATAGCTAGTTGATGCCAGACATTTGCTGACAAATGTCTGAAACACTTGCCTCAATTTATAAAAATCTCTGAATTGCTATTTCAACCTCAGAGTTCCCTATGAAACTGACTGGGGCAGCAGTATGCTGGAGCCAGGTCATAGCTACTCAAAAACCCAATTTTTAAATATTCAGGGAAAGCACCCTGGACTTGGTGACCAAAAAACATGGGGGCTGGAACCTGGCTGGGTCATTACCTTATCCTCTTGAGTAAAGTTATTTAACCTCTTAGAGCCTTAGTGTCATTATTCAAGAATTCAATAATTCCTGCCTCATAAGAATATAGCAAGGATTAAATATAAAAATGCCTGGATCATAGTAAATATTTGCTGAAATAAGAATATGCTAGCAAATTAAACCTGACCACAGGAAAATTCTCCAGCATGTCCAGTGAGATCCTGGCCATTTTCCTTTACAGTGTCCCCCACCCCTCTTTTTTTTAAATTTTCTAATTGTTTTTAAATTTTCTCTTTTTAAAATTTCTCTTTTTTAATTTTTTTTTTAAATTTTCTCTTGACTGGAAAAAAAATGTTGCAGTAGAAATGAAAAAGACTTGTGTTTCAGTCCAAGCTCTGAACCTGTGGTATGGAGTAAAACTTTCTGGGTTACAATGACTATAACTAATATGAGGCAGGATGGTTATTTAAGGTACCTTCAAGTTACAAAATTATATGTTCTCATTTTTTCAACTTTTCCATACAAACTTTCCTTGTGACTCGAGCTCAAACCCCTCTGGTTCTCCCATTTCTCATAAAACAGCATCCTTTTCCAAGTAGCTTTAAATATTGTAGTCCCAGCTCAGCTGTGATATAGGTTCAAAGAGAGACAAAGGGGAGCCTGGCTACCTCAGTTGGTAGAGCATATGACTCTTGATCTCAGGGTTGTGAGTTCAAGCCCCACATTGGGCATGGAGCTTCCTTAAAAAAAATTTTTTTTTAATTAAAAAAAAGATAAAGAGACCAAGAACATTGTGATGCAACTTAGCTTAACTTGCTTTCAAGGAAGTTGTTGCCAAATGGAACTTGCTCTTCTTAGTATTGCAGTTATGCATTGGGACTCACTGCATGTGATTACCACAGGTCTCCACTGACCTTCTAGCCCACTGGCTAAGCTCAGGTTTGCCTTGAAATTGGTAAACCTTGGGTTCCTCTTGTTTCCAGTCTAGACCTTGGGCATCACACAAACATCTATTCACTCACCTTGATTGCCTTAGTAACCTTTCCCTTTCGCTCACTGGAGCCTCCGGGATGTTTTCTTTTTATCCTCCACAGTAAAATATCTTTCACAATTGAGATCTCATGAGTCTCAGATAAGAAACCAATTAAGGTATGTTGGGTCATTTTCTCTGCACCTTGAAAAGATATTATTGCCATAATATGTTGTTTGCTAGTTTTTTCAACAGACTTTCCCTTCTGAGATCCCTGAGTGTTTCTTGGTGCCTCTAATTAATTACTCCTGACTTCGAATAGCAGCATTACAGATTTAATACAAAAGATAACACTGCCAAAAGTCCAAATTGCTTTAAAGACCATGTTTATAAATGTAACTGGCACCTCAAATGTATAAAATGTTATCTTTTAATTATGAGATCAATATTTTATTTTCAATATTTATTTCACAGCAGAATTTTTACAATTCACTTAAGAAGTAACTTGGTAAGGGGGAAATAACCAATTAGGCTTTTGAACTATAGCTTAGATCGGTTCCTATAGGTGCTAGAGAGTCTCCATAAGAGAAACCCCTATGTGAACCATGTAACAGTCCAAAACTTCTCATTTTGGGGGAAGCTTGCAAGGTATGTATTTGAAGAGAAAAAATCCAAGACAACTGTAGAACTTCCACCTGAGGAACAGGCACCTGAATGTATCATAAGATATAGTTTCTGCTCCATAGTATAAGCGCTCTCCAGCTATTCTTTGGGGGCAAAGCTCTTGCTAGCCAAGGAAGATTTTTACGGATATCAGAGCACTCAGTAAGCCTGGTGGCTCCCTGGAAGCAGCTGAGATTGTAGCAGTGACTGGGACAACATTGGTGCCCTGGGCTACAGCAACAGAGGTATTAAGTGCAGGCCTAAGTGGACTACATAACTATGTGGTTGGTGAGTGATGTCCAACAGACACTGAACAAAATTCAAGAGGATTGTAAAATCATGGAGATGGTCCTGACAACTATTGGTGTTTAGCTTGGAGCTCACCAGGTCCCTCACTCTGGGCCCTGCAATGCTTATCCAAAGGTTACACCTTTAGAAGACAATACAAAATGTATGAGAGGATCTTATGTTGTGTTGATGCAGCCCAAAGAAAAGCAAACTGAAAAAGAACAGTCACTGCTTCTTTTTTGGTCCTTGTTGGATAGAAGTGGGTTCCAATTCTAACGCCAACATTCACCAGCAATATGATTTGGGACAAGTTCCTTCAACTTTCTAAGCCTTGCTTTCCTTATCAATAAATTAGATAAAATAACATATACCTTATAAAGTCATTGTAGGAATTAAACTTAATGGCATATGTAAAGTACTTGCTATATAATAAGTCCTTAATTATGGCAGCTGTCATTACTGCCATCCTGATGATGAGATGGTGATGGTGATACTGATTTTTCAACAAATACTTATCACAGAGTTTGGCATACAGTAAAAAATCAATTATATTTTCCTTCCTTCTCATTTTGAGATTTCTTTATGTCAGATATTTATAGTGTAGTCTTCCTATAGCTTTTCTCCCTGGTGCCCTAAAGAAAAACGTACTGCATCTTTCTCTTAAAAGTTATCACTAACCTCTCCATAAGATAGTCTATTGTGGTTGTTGCTAAGATGTGGGAACAATGGCCTTTGGAGGCAGAATACTTGAATTTCTCCTCTTTATTCTCCAAGTATTAATGGACATTTGTGTTAGAGTCATTTTTCTCTTATTAATATAGAAAACAATTAATTAAGTTAGATCATAGAAGGCATTAATTGCACCAAAGCTCCTGAATCTTACTACATCCAAAATATAATGACCATTTGAGAGCATCTACAGTGTATAGGTATACCACCTCATTTAATGCTTATAATTCTATTAAGTGATTATTACTGCCATTCTGAAGAGAAAAAATTGACAGATAAAGGTAAAATAAAACTGGACCAAGGTCACATAACTAATAGGCAGTACAGTTGGGATTTAAAACTTCTGTCTGACTCTAAATTCCATGCTTATATCCGCTATGCCATTTATCTCCTTGTCAAAGATGAAAACTCTTAGAAAGCTTATTCTCTTAGTGAACTATGAAATAATAAAAATCGAGTGAACAAAATGTCAACTTGTTCATTAAGATAGGAAGTACACACAATATAAAAATGATAAATCAGTTGACTTTTTTTTATAACCTCAGTGTTCCGTGAAAAAACTAAACTCATCAATCTTCCTCCCAACTAATCTTTTCAACATTAATAATTTCCTAAAGTAAATTAGGAACCGGGAATTAATTTAATGAGTTTTTCTTCCTAATGACATAAGCCTCATATCATTGTAGTTTCCAAAGCAAATCACCATTTAAGTTATCAAAAGCTGTGGATTGCAGCCCTCTATGGAACTCAGAGTTAAAAACAGAATTTAATAATTAGAATTTCTCATTGAGGTGGACACTTTTCATTCTCAGAAAGAAATTATGTGTGTTAACTATGACAGCAGCCTGATTCCTGTAGCAACTTCAGGATGTTTGTTTCTTGTCATGTGTTACTGCTCGGCAAAACACATGCTGCTGATATAAAATACGGCTTGTATACATTTTTAAATACACAATTATAATTTTCAGTGCGCCACGTACAAGAGATATATTGGTTCATGTCACTTGCATAAAATGTCAGTCAAGTTGGCAGCTAGTTCATCCTTTCACTGTCCTTGAGGCAGAGCACAGAATGCTGAATCTCACACTGTCATTAGTGATGCCAACGTAATAAGAATCAGTCACTCACTTTTAACTAAGAGAATGAAAAACTGAATTACCTCTGATTTGTCAAATCATTTCATGGAATAACAATACTATTAATAAATCATATTAGTCCAACAAAAGGACCAGAATTCCCACCATAACATTCATGAGCCAATCATTATATTTGTGGATTAGGAGGATTAAATTGAAAGGTTTGGACATTTCTTTAAGTATATTAGTACTTGAAAAGGATTAATTAACTTGAAGTATTTATCTGTCCAGTCAATCTACATTGGTTTGTTTGTTTGTTTGTTTGTTTGTTTGAATGTCCACCCTGGACAAGATGCTTTTGATAAGGGGATGACAGAACAGTACAAAAAGTTGAGTTGGGTTTATACCAAAGAATGAGAAGTTTACAAAGTTTAGAGGAGAGGTGGATCTATGATGGTAAGGAGTCTTGAAACATATTAGGAGTGGTTGATGAAATTGGATTTATTTAACCTCAAGACAATTCAGCAGAGGACATGCGAGGTGTTTTCATTTATTTGAAACTGTCCTATGGAAGTTGATTAATAAACAAAAACAAAGGCAAATTGGTAGACACAAGAAGGCAGATTTCTACTCATCATGGCAGGAGACTTTGTAAACATCAGAGCTGTGCATTACTGTGTAATCCAGATACCATTGAAAATATTCAAACAGGTGGAGGTTGAGAACATTATGGGGAGGGATGTACACAAGAAAACTAATGTTTTCTTTCAGTAATGTTTCCTTCAAACCTAAACTTCTCTGGTCTGGAGAATAAGACACAGACAAGAAATTACCCAATAAATTTTTTAAAAAATGTTCCTTTATTTTGAGAGAGAAAGAGAGAAAAATGTGAGTAGGGGAGGGGCTCAGAGAGAGGGAGAATCTTAGGCAGGCTCCAATCTCAGCTCAGAGCCCAGTGTAGGACTCAATCCCACAACCCTGGGATCATGACCTGAGCTGAAATCAGGAATCAGATGCTTAACTGACTAAGCCACCCAGGTGCCCCTACCCAGTAATAATTTTAAGAGAAAATGACAGAAATTAACAAATACAAAACAGAAAAATTCAAATTGAGTGTGAAGTATTGTTACAGGTTGGGTTCTTCCAGAAGTTGACCCTAAGACTGGGTTTAGTTTGCTGAATGTTTATTAAGGGACCCCCTTGGAGACAATCACTGTGAAAGGGAGGAGAAGGAAGTAGGACTGAGCAGAGAGAGAGAAGTCCAGCGATGAGGCAGCCAGGGCGAATGGCATCCTCAACCTATTCCCAGAGTTGCTCTGGAGCTAGAATATCCCTTAGCAGTTGTCCTGAGTTGGGCCAAGATGGCCAGGCTTTATAGACTTATAGCAATCGTTCATTAGACGTAGACTCCCGCAGCAAGGGGTTCAACCTTGGGCAAGGTGACTCACTGCAGCTGAGGTAGACCCTGAGATAGCTGGCAGCTGAAGGCTGTCAATCTGCGTCACTCCCAACAATTGGGGCAATAAGTTCTTCACCGAAGGGAGATCTGGGTGATATATCATAGTGTCTACAAATCACCCCTTGTGCAAGTTGAATCTGCTTCATATACAATTTGGGAGCAACTTCTATAGGATTCTCGTAGACCTCTCTTTTTGAATGAACTTTGCAGGAGAGGAAAGTTGTTGGGACAACTGTAGCCACTTCAGCTGGTTTCAGAGCCACAACTGATACTCATTGTCTCCCTCCACCAATAGATCAGCACTCTCCATTCTAGATACCCCTCCCTAGCAATATTAGCTCAATCAGCAATGGTAACAGAAAATTTATACTACTGGGCATAAGCATGGAGCCCTCTGTACTATGTTCTATTGTGTCAAGTGGCAGGAACGAGACTTAAAGGAGGAGTCTGGGATGAGAGACATCTGGCATCTAGAGCAACCAAGTGTTTCTCATCCCAGAACTCCCTTGCCACCCTCTCCCAATTCCCTTATATTTCCCGAGATTCCACAAGAGCAGGCTTCCTCTGTGAAGAGTGGTCATGGCACTGATTCCACCATTCTCTGAGCTGACGCTCAGCACATCCCAGACCATCCTCTCCCTGTGCCTCCACTGGACCCACGCTTACTCCCCCACACACCCAATGCCACATAGTCCACATTTTGGGCTCCTGTTTGCCTTCCTGGGAAGCTTCACATTCCCCTCCTCTCCCTGGTTCTGGCTTTCCGGTGTCACTCTTGGTGTTCAAAGGAGAACCTTTCCTGATGGAAGCACTTGGGTGGAGGGGCCAGCTCCTCCATATCAGGCTGCTGGCAATTGGGCTGGGTAGAAAGAGGACTGTGCTGAGGCTGTTCTGGGGAAGGCCAGAGATAGCAGACAGCGACGATCTCCTGTGATGAATTCAAGACAACTTGCAGCTGTTGGGAGGAAAAACTGAAGCCAAGGATAGTATAACCGAGTGATCAGGTTGAAGCAGACTTTGACTTTGCCAGAGGTAAGTCTTTCATCCCTGGAGCATGTGCTGTATCCTCAGACCTGGGCATCCTGGAAGGTAATAGACTTTAGGTATTTGCATGTGTCTCTCACTCCTTGCCAGCCCCTGGGATGAGCCACCATCACAGTGTGACTCAGACCATTGGGCCGGGGTAGGTTTGGTGTAGGGAAATCGTTTTGACGTGGTCTCCTGAGATTGAACAGGTGTGGATAAGATTAACCAGATGTGTAGGAGGATGGCAGTATAACTGGTGAATTACATGGAGGTTGTGTGCTAGATGATAAGGGATTTGTGATTGATTTTTGATGTTGCAATTTTATCTTAAGATGGATTGTTGCTGGGCCCATCTGACTTAATGACTTGTTGAGTCTGACAGAATCTAGCTAATGATGGGTGATTAGGGCCAAATGGTCACTTGGTAACCCATGGTTTGATACTCCATTCTCTGTAAGGGGTCAGTAGCACACCAGAAGTTGTTTTTCTACAGATATTGGGGTCTCTGCTGCAGGTGACTTGGCCCTGCCCCATGGGTCTGCGTCATGAATATCTCATTGGGGCTTGTGGTGGGTTCCAACATGTCATTTTTCCCCCATAGCTGGTAATACCACATGTTCCAAATGGCAAAGCTGCTTCCACCATAGCCTGGGTTTGCTAAAGAGCTTTTACTGTTTTGGGGCCCACTCAGAGCTTCTATGTCATTTGGTATCTGGGTCAATACAGTATACCCAGTTGCTGAATACATTGCCTTTAGAATCTGAAGAGGCCTATTGGTCATCATTCTTCTTGCTTTGTATTGGAAGGTGAAGATGCATTAATTTATCTTTTACTTTGTACAGAATGTCCTGGAATACCTGTGATCACTAAATTACTAAAATTTTCCTAATGCAGCATACCACAGTCATCATAGGGTTTATCTTCCATCCTCTGGAGCACGTGTGTCTTAGCAAGGTCCCTAAGATACTAGCCCTTCTTGCTCCTCTAGCATAATTCACATGATGTCATTGATATAGTAGATCGATGTGGTATTTTGTGAGATGTTTAGTTTGTCCAGACCTCTTCGTAATATATTATGATAGCAGAAGGAAAACTTAACATAATCCTGAGCTAAATTGTAAATATATCCTGTTGCCTGTTATGTAAATTCAAACTATTTCTGATTCTCTAATTTGATAGTGATGGAAAAGAATACATTCGATAAATCAGTAGCTACATTTTCTGTACCTAGGGCTGTTTTAATCTTCTCAAGCAAAGATCTCCCACCTGGTGTGGTGGCTGTAATTAGGACTACTCTTTGGTTGAGTTTGCCATAGTCTAATGGTAGTTTCTAGAATCCATCTGGTTTTTGGCAGGAACTAGTGAAGTAATACTAGTGAAGTAAGTGGAGAAATGGCTAGACCACCAACCCTATACTCTGTAGATTACGACTGGCACTAATATCTACCAATCCCATGAGATATGGGATTTTTTATTTGCTGTATGGGAAGGGAGTTTTGTAGTGTCAGAAGCTTCCACTTAGAATTTCACATTAGAATGGTTTTTAGATGGTATGCCATTATCAAGGATGTCTATTCTGAATACATTTGGAACCAGGAAAAGGACTGCTAGGTGGGTCCATGTACCCAGTGTCCCCCTGTGAGCCAGTTTTCATTTATTATCTAGACTCCATATGTCTCCACTCTAACAGATCATGATGATACTTGAGGCCTCCTGGTATCACTTTAACTCAGATTATTTACTCATCGTTACACAAAATGTTTGGCTATTTACTTTTCCCAAGGGCACACTTATCCTAGAATATAATTAGGTCATCTTTGTTTACTTAATCTGAAAAATATGTCCTTTAATTGGTGTGTTTGCATTATTTTCATTTAATGTTGTTATTAGTAGACTTGGATTTTGGCTTACCACATTCTTACTAGTTTTCCCTTTGTCCTTCTGTTTTTCACTTTTCTGTTTCTTCTACCAAAAATTTGAGTATGTTTTAGTATTTCACTTTAATGTGGCTGTTTGGTTTTATGTCTTAGGTTTTGTTAGTGATTGCTGTAGGGATTACTATATATATGTATATAGTAGGATGAGAGAAGGGGGGGGTGGGGAAGAGGGAAGAGGACATGAACCAGAAAGTAATGAACTAAAGAAAAAAAACCCTGCAAAAAGGAGCAGCGAAAAAGTACCTAGCCTCTAAATATTTGTGTCCTATTAACAAAAAAGACACCTTCAACTATTAGGTTTTTTTTAGTAATTAAAAAAATTTTTTTATCCCAAGAAGGCTCCACACTCAGCAAGTAGGACTAGATCCCATGACCTTGGGATCATGACCTGAGCTGAGATCAAGAGTCAGACACTCAACTGACTGAACCACCAGGCTCAGTTATTTTTTTTTTTTAAACACCGAGATTTTAAGTGACATTTAAAATTCTTATTTTCATCCCTCCTATCAAATGTAACAATATCCCAACTATGCATGTTCCTTATTTCACTTATCTATATGCCTCTTTTATAATTTTGGCCATGGCTAAGAAAGGCTTAAAGGCTGACAAGGTGGGGTGCAGGGGTGATGCTTTGGAGAAAATCTGTATATTTAAGATCAAGAAGACCCAATGAAAACCCCTGAAAGGAATTTACAAGCTTTCATACATATTTTAGAGAATTAAAAAGTTTATCTATTTACTATTTCTCTGTTTCTTCATTCTTGAATTCCAAGTTTCTCTCTGGTGTCATTCTTCTGTCTACACAACTTTCTTCTTTTGGAAAAGATGAGCTAAAGACAAATTCTCTTCATTTTATTTCATCTTAGAATGTCCTTATTTTTTCCTCATTTCTGAAGGCTGTTTTCTCTGGATAAAAGTTTTCTCTCTTAGCCCTTCAAAAATACTTTTCCACTGTTTTCTGTCCCTCATGGTTTTATGATAAAAAACAAATGAGGTGATTTAAATTGGCATTTGCCTGTATGTTGTGTGTTTTACTCCTTGGGTTGATTTTCAAGATTTTTCCCCCTTCATTTTCAGGTTTTAGTAGTTTGTTACATATTGTGATGTAGTTTGTTTTTGTTTGTTTGCTTTTTGTTTTTGCATTTCTCCTGGTTGTATGTCACCAAATTTCTTCTATCTGCTCAATTAAGTCTTTCACCACTTTTAGCTCATTGTTTCTTTCTCTTTTTTTTTTAAGTTTATTTATTTATTTGGAGAGAGACCAAGACCATGAGAGCAGGGGAGGGCCAGAGAGAGAGGGAGATAGAGAATCCCAAACAGGCTCTGCACTGTCAGCACAGAGCGCTACATAGGGCTCTATCCCACAAACCATGAGATCATGACCTGAGCTGAAACCAAGAGTCAGATGTTTAACCAACTGAGCCACGTAGGTGCTCCTAAATCACTATTTCTTAAAACAAATTTTCTGCTTTGATTTCCTGCTTCTCTCTTGCTGGGACTCCAGTGACATGAATACTTACTTTTTAAATATTGTTCCACAAGATCCTTGAGGCTTTGTCCATTTTTTCCAGGCTTTTTCTTTTTTCAGACTGGAAAATTTCCATTGGTCTGTCTTCAAGTTAGTTGATTCTTTCCTCTATCATATCCAGTTTGCAAGTGAGCTATTTAAGCAATATTTTTAAATTCCATTATTGTATTTTTTAATTCTAAAATGTCCATATTTTTTTCTATAAAGCTTCTACTTCCTTATTGAGAAATTTTATCTTCTATTCATTTTAATAATATTTGTCCTTACTTCATAAAACATGGTTATTTCTCTTCTAAATTGTTTCATAACCCCAGCATGTGGGTCATTTCAGGGTTAGCATCTGTGAGTTTTATTGAGATTTTACTGGTACTTCTCATCAAGTACTTTTCAAGTGTATCCAAAATTTTTTAGATGTTATGTTGTGAGCTTGTTAAATTCTTCAGAGAATGTTGATATTTTATTTTAGTAGCAACCAACCCCATTAGGTTCAGATGCATATCTTAACCTGTCTTTTGTGGGCCTTGTTTAGATGTCAATTTAGTTTTCAAAGTTTACACAGTGCTGTTTGTGCCAGTCTGGGAACTGGTCAGTTCCTGAGGTGTGACAGCACACCTCAGGTCAGATTTTTGTTTGTGCAATTCAGAGGGTGAGTGTTGGACATGATATACAGACAAATATCTTACTATAAATTGCTCCTTTATGTGATCTCCACAACACCCAACTCAATCTTCAGGAGATCCTTTTTGCTGATTCTCTGGCCATGAAGCTAAAATATTAGTGTCCTATGATATCATATACTTCCTAGGATTGTGTCTACCTCAGCAGCAAAGTTGTGGGAGAAAAAAAAAAATAACCTGAATCCCACACTCTTTGGATAATAGAGACTTCTTTTCTGGGTTCTTCTGGTCAGAAAGAAAGATTTTATCTCACAGTTTTAGGTGCCTGAGTGGTCACCACTGCTATCCTTGCTAAGCAAGGGCAACTTCATGGCTGGGGCTTGCATAAGGCTAGTCCGGGAGATTCTTTTGTTTTTGTTTATTTGTTTTTAACTGAAATTTCCTTTACAGCTGTTGTACGGGGCTCCCTTTCCTCATCCTTTGGCCAGAAAAGGGAAGAGAGTTTCTTGGTGGCTTTTCTGTCTATACCCACACATTTGGGATGCCCTAAAACGTAAGGTAGGAGTCATGGGAGGAAAAAAAAAACAACAACAACAGGATACTCAAGGCTGTATTGGTTATTCTTTAAGTTCGTAATTCTCTCTCAACTCTGCTTGCTATTATTTACTTTTCAGACTTCTCAGTGTCTTTATGTATTTGGTGGAGAGTTCTTAATAAGTTTTAATAAGTGGGAGCAATAAGGTAGAGTGTGTTCACTCCATCCTAGTTGGAATTTGAACCCCAAAAACTGGTTTTAAAAACTAGGAAATAAATTGTTGTAAATCTCACAAAGATTGTTAAGCATTACTAAGTCATTACTATTTTGATTAAATTAGGGTCATGCCATTTAAGAAACCTAAAAAATATCAGGAACAGTCAGGTACTCTTTTCCTATTAGACCATTTTTACTTAGTTGGTTGGGTTTTGAATTATCTTATAGCTTCAGTTCTTCTCATGCATTAAATGATTTCACCACTCCTTGACATAATACTTTAAGTGTTTTGTTTGACAAATGGCTCATTTGACCTATTTATGAATAAATGCAGCTGTTTCACATTTCTACTACAAAGAGTAAAGATTTCTTAATTTTTCTTCCTAAGCGAAATGACTCCTTAAATGTTAAGGGTTATAGTCATTTTTGAGTATAAATTGCTTTGTAGCAAAAATGATTTTAACATCTGCATCACAATAAATTATATAATAGCATCTATATGCTCTGTGTGCAGCTAAATATTTTCTAAAGGTACCATCACAAGCAAGAACATTGACAGTAATACTATGCCTTGATGATGCACTAAATTAGTTTTCATAATAAAAAGGGACAACTTCGCTTCTAATAATTGTGATGCCTTCTATAAATTCCTACCTTTTCAAATTCCCATAAATATTTTAGTCTTGATCATGACATTTAAATTAAAAAATAAAAAACTTTCTCTATTCTGCCTCTTACTAACCATTTTGAGCAAGTTGCTTCATCTGTTTATGCTGTGGCTTCTCTAAATGGTGGTGTCAGTGCAATGTATTCTTTCTTCAGCGCCTCCCATTTTCTCTTTGGTAAAAAATCTTGCCAGAACAACACACTATCATTACACTGAGCAAAAATCACAAATCCTATTCTTTGTTACATTTTCATTAAAATAGTGAGAGTCAGAGGCCTGCCTTGTAACAAGAAAAGAATTAAGGATGCTATCTGCCCTGAAAGCAGATGGGGGCCTAGCAGCTCCTATGAAGTCTCATGGACCACAGGGAAGGATACACTTCCATGGCAGATTTGCTTAAGCCTCACTGCTTGCTTATGGTTTCTCTAAGTGTGTTTCAGTGAGATACTGTAAATCCCAGTCACATCTATTCTCTCTCCAATTATTCTTTTTAATCCATGTGGCTAAGAATTCTCCTCTCTAAGTGCTCGATGGGAACAAATACAAATATAGAGTGAGAGCAAGTTAAGCCTGTTTTCTAAGGGGATAGTGGGAAATAATTGAGTTTGAAATAATAAGAATGTTGATGGGAATATATTAAATGCTTAAGTGGGTTACAAACTGCTGAACATAGCCTCCAGCCCTAGCTGACCAGACAGCCTGGTCAGACACTCCAGGCAAAATCCATCAGTCCTACAGCCCTGCCACTGCACGAACCAGGGCAGAAGTCCTGCCCAACTGGAGTATAGACTCCAGCTCCACCTGACCACGGAGCCTGAAAAAGGACTCCAGGCAGCCAAGGGGCCCAGACTGTGGTACCAGTTCAATGTGTACTTTTTTTCCCCCACACCACTAAGAAACTCAATTCTCTATGGACACTGACCCCATGTTCCCCCAATTTAACCCCATTCTGACACTGTCTACCTGGGGGTGGTGTCTGATTCCACAGGTTAAGGACTCAGTTCCACAAGACTGCCCCCACTTTGGGTATCAATTGCAGGTCCAGACTGTTACCTAGGTTTTTGACCCTGGTTATAAAGGTCCCACAATCTTCTTGTATTTCATTAATTTGCTCGAGTGGCTCACCAGTTTACTTACTTACCAGTTTCCTTACTTATGGGTTCATTATGGAGGATTTTAAAGGGTATGAATGAACAGCCATACGGAGACATCATAGGACAAGGTGTGGGTAAGGGGCCTGGAGCTTCCATGCCCACCCCACTGCATCACTCATTCCCCCAGCACCTCCACAATTCCTCATGCTGGAAGCCTGCCCAAACCTAGCCTTTGGGGGTTTTATGGAGGCTTCATGATTAATTAAATCATTGGTCACTGGCAATTGAACTCACTCTCTAGCCCCTCTCCCTTCCTCTGAGGTTGGGGAAGGAGTGGGGTTTGCAGGCTGAAAAGTTCCCACCCTTCCCTGGAATGGAACAGTTGGCTCCCCAGGCAACCAGCCCCAACCCCTTAAGTTGCCAGAGGCAGTTCAAAAGGCATGTCGTTAACATAACAAAAGACACCTTTATCATTCTCAACATTGAGCAAATTTTAGAGTTTTAGGAGCTCAGTGCCAATAATGGGGACCTGGCCAAATACAGGTGTCCTATAATCACAACATGATAAAAACCCACTCTGTAGAGAGCCCAGCCTACAGCTCCCTCAGCAGCCAGTCCAGGATAAGCCTCTACCCAAATGCTAAGCCCAGCCACTGACCCCACCCAACCAGAAGAATAGCCTCCAGCCCCACTAAACTGCAGGTTGTAGCTAGAGGCCCCATCTGAATAGAGAGCCCAGGCAGAAACCTTCTCTAAATGCAGAGCCTAGATAGCCAGCTGCCTGCCCCTTCAGTAAACCCAGCCTGTGGCTCTGCCCAAGTGCTACAGGCTTCCTGTGGCCCTGTCTGATCTCAGAGCACAGCCTGTGTCCCTGTCCAATTGGGAAGCCCTGCCTCCTCAGTGATTGAGGAGTGCAGCAAGGGTCCCCGGCTGCCTCCCCACCTCAGAGCGTGGGCAGCAGCCTCACCTGACTAGAGACCCCAACAGCAAGCCCTGCCTGTTTGTGGATGCCCCCCAGGTGACCCAGCACCCCAAGCTGAGCTGACTGGAGGTCTTTCCCTAACAAAGCAAACCTGTGAAAACTGGTAGAGCAGATCCAGTGCAACAAGATGTTGTTCAAAGGGTACAAACTTCCAGCTACAAGAGGAGTAAGTTCTGGGGATCTAATATATAGCACGGTGTACTTGATAGCTGCTAACAGAGTAGATCTTAAATGTTCTCACCACACCCACACAAAGGGTAATTACGTGGTATGATGGATGTGTTAACTAACCTTATCATGATTAATGATTTTGCAATATATATCAAATCATCACGTTGTATACTTTAAACTTCTACAATGTTGTATGCCAATTATATCTCGATAAGTCAAAAAATAAAGTGTTTTAACTTTTTTATTCTCTCCATACGAGATTAGCAATAAGACCGGTGTAGAAATAGAGAAAACTTACTGTTTGCCTTTTGTAACTCATTTTAGCGTTTCCTTTTCTCTTTGCTCCTGTGTCTCTTCAATCCCCACTTCCCAGAACTTCCTTCTCCACTATTGTTTGCCCTCTACCCCCATCCCACCTCCCAACAACTCCTAGCATTAGTCTCTTAGGCTTCATTGGTAGCCAGAATACCTTAGCACATCAGTGATAAGCCCTGGGTCCCTCAGACTGAATCATAACGCTCTTTATTCACTCCCTCCTTGGCCCAGTTCTTAGGACTGAGTTTCTTTCTTATTTACTATTCATGTTCTACTTTCCTTCAAGTCATGGCCCCAGGACTACCTCCCTCTTCGATAATATTTTCAGTCCCAACTGCCCTTGTACAGGTATTCTGGAGCCAACATGTCCCCAGCCACTTCGGTAAATGCATTCATTCCAATTCATCAAGCTATACCCTTATAACTTGTGTACTTTTCTTTAGCATGTTATATTTAACAAGATGTTTATTAGAGTAAAAAATAGAAGCAAATAACAAGAGGGCTGAGTACAAAACACCAAGGTTGTGGAAAAGGTGATTTTATATCTTAAAGGAAATAAGATTTGGGAAGACAAAGTCTAGATGGTTGAGGGGACTAATAAAAGCTGCTCAGAGGGGTTGGATACACTGATCTCTCTTTGGCATAGAGAGGTGTGTGTGTGTGTGTGTGTGTGTGTGTGTGTGTGTGTACAAAGGCAAACGGATAGAAAAGCCCCCAGAGATGATGAATCTTGCCTTTTAGTTAACCCAGCAATGGTTTTTACAAAATGGCTACCTGATACTTTTCTAATGAGATGCTTCCATAGCCTTTTTGTGACCCCAGGTATTCCATCATGCCTAGATTTTCTTTACTATGTCCATAACTGCCTAATTGGCATCTCCAGGTGACAGAATAAGGATTCTTCAACCCTCGTGCCTTCTTAAGAATCAGCTTGCATCAGGGTCAGTTTTTGTAGGCCCTGCCCCACTTCCTGTGCCCTCTTGAACACCCAGTCTTGTATTGACCCCAATATGACTAAATCAGCAGCCTTTTATAGCCATGTCAAATGTTTTCTCACGTAATATAAATGTTTCCGTTCTCTACTGTTGAGGCAGGTCATAAAACATATTCACTACTGTTATTTAAAGTTCATCTTGACCTGACTCCCTTGTTGGCTGGGGTGAGCAAATGCTGAGTGTGAAAAGGTTACTAGTTCCCATGAATCAGGAAAGCTCATTTAAGGGATAAATCTGGAGGACAAGAGTAAAAATTGTCTATAGATATGTTATATCATAAGAAGACTGAATAACCCTAATCTACATAAACCACGCTATCCTAGATAAAACTTTAATTCTCTTTCCTTAAGGATGCTCTGAGGTTACTATGAACCATACTTTCTAAATATTGTAGAATGTTGGTTTTTGGTTTTTGGTTTTGGGGTGTGGGTGTGTGTGTGTGTGTGTGTGTGTGTGTGTATTCATCTCCTATTCACACAGAGGAATACAGAGCTCGATCAAAGAAAAAAAATGAAACCATATTACAGAGGCTACATTTTAAATTCATTTTGTTTGAAACTGGAGATAGGTGAACTATGGAAGTCAGTTGTAGTGTCCTATCTCTTTGCCCAAAAAATGGACTTTGTAAACGCCAAGTTCCTGAGACTACCAGTTCTGCTCTGTAAAATGTAATAGGGGTGCTAAAAATCATCAGAAGTGTGTGAAACATTGTAGTTACTGTTTATTCTGAATACACAGTGAAGAAAATGATTATTCACTGTCATGAAGGTGCTAGGGAAGCATAGGTGAATAGACTGTTCTTGAACTCAAGCAGTTGATAGTCTAGTTTAGGATATAGAAATATAAACAAATAGATACTGTTTAGAGTCATAAGGGCTATAATAGAAGAACTAGCTTCTTGGAAGCCTAGCTGTATGGAGAAATGCATGATGCAAAGAAAGGCATGCTTACATTAGGCTTTCAAGAATAAGTGATCGGCAGGAAGAAATGCTGCCTGGCGTGTGGGGCAAGAATGAGTGTGTGCATGACACTGAACCTGGAGCAAGGTTTGCAGGGGCACAGGAGCCTGTGATGGAGGCTGGCCTGGCAGTGCAGACCACAGCTTAAATATGATTGTCCTTGTATACTCAGTTTGTGGATAATAGGGAATGAATAGAGAGTTTTAAGGGAATAAGATAATCAGTTCTGCATCTTAGAAGGATACTGGAAGTAGAGTGAGCAATGGACTCAAGAAGAAATCAAAGATGAGACTGTTACAAGGCCATAGCAAAAATCTCAGAAATAGAATTACTATCATATTTAACATATTTTCAGTGTTGGAAAGATCTTATCAAAGGCAGAATGATGTTTGAAATTACATCTATAAAGGCTTTGAAAAATAATTCATTTAATAAACACCTGTTACATATGTATCATCTACCAAGCAGTGAAAAAAACAGATATATAGGATGTGTGCAAAGATTTAATTATAGCACTGTTCATTGCAAAGTTACTTATAACTAAAAAATCTGCAAGTAATCAAAGGACCCACAATTATTAGATTGCCTAAAAGAATCTATTTTTCTATTTTATACATACACACTATACATATAGTATGTATACATAGAATTTCTTTTTTAAAAGGCATAGGACTTTTATACATTCTTTTTTCTTTTCTTCTTTTTTTTTTTTTTACAAAATATGAACAATTTCTATAATTATTTGTCATTTAAATGTAAATGCATTCCATCATGTTACCAGATAGAGAACTATCTGGTTCCAAACTCAGGTTCAGCTGCTCACTGCTTAAAAGTCAATACTCAAGAGACAAGTGATAGTGGGAAAGAAAAGTGTTTTATTCAGGAAGTTAGCAATCTGGGAAGATGGTGGACTAATGTCTCAAAGTCCATCTTCTCTGTCCAGGCAAAGCCAGAGGGTTTTAAAGGGGAAAGCATGAGAAAAATGGAGGGGGCCGGTGCAGAAAAGCAGGTGCACAGGTAGTGACTCATATGTGGGCATGACCCTGAACAGACTTGCTGGCATCTTCGGCAGCTGTTTGAGAATGTAGTCAGACTTTATCTTCTGGGGAAGTCTGGTCCTTCACTCTTCAGAGGCCATTTGTCTGCAGATCTCAAAGTTCTGCTACAAACCAAGAGACTTAAGTCAACAAGCAAGGAGTGCATAAACTTGAAGCAAGTTAACCCTTAAGACCAGTTGGAGTGCTGTTATAATAGTTACAGCATGTATGTATACTGAAACATATATGTGTATATTAAAATGTTGCATATAAAAATAAAGGCTATAACTGATGTATATGTATAATTATACATATAATTCTAAATTGTATAGTAAAAGAACATTGAAAGATATCAAGTTTTTATTTACGTGTTGTTAAATAAAAAATAATGTAAAAATATGCACTAAAAAAAAAAGAATGTATATACCACACATAAAAGAGAAGTACGAAAACATGACCATATGGAGTGGTTATAACTGGGTAATGATATTGCAAGTGATTTTTATTGTCTTTAATATGTTTTCTATAGTGAACCACATATTTTTGTACAGAGAAAAATATTGTTGAAAAATATATAGTCAAAAGTTTTCCCTCTTTTTATGAAGTTGCAAAGGCCAATAAAAATTTGTATCATCTATTTTATGACCTATGTATGGAAGATGAAGTGTGAATGTTTGCCTGTGTTTGAATTGGTGACTATTTGTGATGGTTACTTATAAATCTTTTCAACTTTATAGTATCAATATCTGAATCTTGGTTCCATCCATGCTTTTCCTGAATTTCTGAATGTTACTTTAGCTTTAGACCAGAGTGATTTATGCCAGACAATGACTGTCTCCAAGTTCATACCATTGAAGTATTCATTCTAAATCCAGATCCACAGGCACCAGTCTAAACCACATGCACTTAATTAATACTTAAATGCACACATGGAGTTAATTTGGCCTGCGAAGTCCACTTTTTCTTTGAACATTATGTCAGTATATTGGGAGCTAAATTGTTTCTAATTTCACTTTAATGCTTCTAATAAAATTTAAAGCCCCAATATATTTAAGGTAGCATAATTATGATTACGATATTAACAAATTTTTATTTTGCATGAAACAGAGATTTGTGACCACTTAATAATTAGAATGTAGACTTCTAATGGAAATGTAGTAAACATTACTATGCTATATAGGTTCTCTGTTTTATGAAACTCAGTTGCGCATTGTAAATCTAGCCTGTTTGAATTCTTTTCAGGTAGTATGTCAAATTTAAAAATCAGAAGGAAAAGCATTTAAATTGGGCACCACTTGCATATAATAAGGACTACATACAATTAAAATTTTTTTAATTCCAATATAGTTGACATACTGTGCTATATTGGTTTCAGGTGTACAATACAGTGATTCAACAACTCTATATATTACTCCGTACTCATCATGTTAAGTGTACTCTTAATCCCTTTCACCTATTTCACCCATCCCCCCCACCTACCTCCCCTCTGGTAACCATCACTTTGTTTCCTAAAGTTGAAAATCTGTTTTTCAGTTTGTCCTTTTTCCTTTGTTCATCTGTTTCTTAAATTCCATATATGAGTGAAACCATGTGTTATTTGTCTTTCTCTGACTAATTTCACTTAGCATTATACTCTCTAGATCCATCCATGTTGTTGCGAATAGCAAGATCTCATTTTTTTTTTTATGGCTGAGTAATATTCTGTTGTGTATCTATACAACATCTTTATCCATTCATCTATTGATGGACACTTGGGTTGCTTCCATAATTTGATTACTGTAAATAATGCTGCAATAAAGACAAGAGTGCATGTCTTTCCAAATTAGTGCTTTCATATTCTTTGGGTAAATACCCAGTAATGGAATTACTGGATCATGTGATAGTTGTATTTTTAAATTTTTTGAGGAATCTCCATACTGTTTTTCCTTAGTGGCTACACCAGCTTGCATTCCTACCAACAGTGTACAAAGTTCATTTTCCATCCTCGCCAATACTTGTTGTCTCTTGTGTTTTGATTTTAGGTATTCTGACTGCTGTGAGGTGACCTCTCATTGTGGCTTTGATTTGCATTTCAAATGCAGTGATGAGTGATGTTGAGCATCTCTTCATGTGTCTGTTGGCCATCTGGATGTCTTCTTTGGAGAAATGTCTGTTCATTTCTTCCCATTTTTTTCAAGTTTATTTTGGAGAGAGAGCACATACAAGTGGGTGAGGGGCAGGGGGGTGGAGATAATCCCAAGCAGGCTCTGTACTCACAGTGCAGAGCCCAGTGTGGGGCTCGAACTCATGAACCATGAGATAATGACCTGAGCTGAAGTTGGACGTTTAACCAACTGAGCCCCATTTTTAATTGGATTATTTGTGGGGTTTTTTTTTTCTTGGTGTTGACTTGTATAAATTCTTTATATTTTGGACACTTTTTATCAAATATGTTGTTTGCAAATATCTTCTCTCATTCCATAGGTTAGCTTTTAGTTTTGTTGATTGTTTCCTTCACTCTGCACAAGCTTTTTATTTTGATGTAGTCCCAGTAGTTTATTTTTGCTTTTGTTTAATTTGCCTTGGGAGACATGTCTAGAAAATGTTGCTACAACCAATGTCAGAGAAATTACTGCCTGTGCTCTTTTTTTTTTTAATTTTTAATTTTAATTTTTATTATTATTTTTGTGTGTGTGTCAGATCTCACATCTAGGTCTTTAATCTCTTTTGAGTTTATTTTTGTGTATGATGTAAGAAAGTGTGCCAGTTTCATTCTTTTGCATGTAACTAGCTGTCCAGTCTTCCCAACAGTGTTGAACAGACTATCTTTTTCCCATTGTATGTTCTTACCTCCTTAACTGAAGATGAATTTGCGACATAATCTATCTCTTGGCTCTCCATTTTGTTCTATTGATCTATTTTTGTGCCAGTACCATACTGTTTTGATTACTACAGCTTTATAGTATATGTTGAATCTGGCATTGTGATGCCTTCAGTTTTGTTCTTCTTTTTCAAGTTTGCTTTATTTGGGATCTTTTGTGGTTCCATACAAATTTTAGGATTCTTTGTTCTAGTTCTGTGAAAAATGCAATTTTGATAGGGATTGCATTAAGTCTATAGATTGCAGACTATATGCAATTTTAATGGCAACTTTGCTTTGGAATTATTTTGCTGTGTGGAATCACAAATAGGACTATCTGTTTTAAAGGTGATATATATAGTGTATGGTTCTCTGTGATGATTTTTGGTAACAATCATCATGGATTTTAAAACTGGTCAAACAGGTATAACCTTGGAATGACTTACAAATTACACACTGTATATGGGGAAAAACTGAGTCCTCTCAATGTTAAACTGCTAAGCTTAGCCTAGGATGAGCTGAAGATAAAAAGTTTCCATCTTGAGTGATTGGTGAAATTATTTACTTGGACTTTGATGGGAATGGTATAATGTGGACAGGGAGTACCCAGGTTTTGGAATGACATGAACGGTATTCAAATCTCAGTTCTATCATTTATTATCCATACAACCTTGGGTACATTATTTAAACAACCTGATTCTTTAAAAAAAAAAAAAGGTTTTTTTTAATGTTTATTTTTCAGAGAGAGACAGAGTGTGAGTGGGGGGTGGGGGCATAGAGAAAAACAGAGACACAGAATCCAAAGTAGGCTCCAGACTCTGAGCTGGTGTCTACTTCTGTATAACAGACCTGATGATGCTATCTTTCAAGGATGTTGTCAGACTTAAGCACGCAAAAATAGCACCCAGTAGAGAGTAAAGTGCCTAGTAGAAATATTACACAAATATGAACTAAAAAATTTTTCTATCCACTTTATCCCATTTCCTGTGGACAAATAGGACATCAGTACTTGTTAGCATACATATATGGAAGCAGAATTAAAGCCCTTCCCTGCAACATCCAATTAACATTCCTGATAAATAATTCTTTAATAAAATTATGTGATATTTTGGCACACATCAAAGATTGATTCTGCCTACAGTGCTCGCTTTGTTGGCCAGGTACACCTCATGGTCAATTGATTGCCTTCTTTCAGTAATTATTTTTACATTTGTATTGTAATTTTATTTTAGAATAATTTCAATGATGATTTCAGTGGTCACCATTAAAATCTTAAACTGCATCTTCCCTATTTGATACTGTATTTTGGCTTCTGTTTTCATTTTTTTTAATGTTTATTTACTTTGGAGAAAGGCAGAGAGAGACAGAGTGTGAGTGGGAGAGGGGCAGAGGGGGACACAGAATCCAAAGCAGGATCCAGCTTCTGACAGTATAGAACCGATATAGGGCTCAAACTCAGGAACCGTGAGATCATGACCTGAGATTAAGTCTGACACTTAACCTACTGAGCCACTCCGGTACCCCTGATTCTGTATTGTAGCTAGACTATTTATTGGAGGTGTTTCATTGTTGGTTTGTTTTACTTTCCCAGGAAGACTAAGTAGGTGCCGTGTGTGTGTGTGTGTGTGTATACACACACGTATGTATGCGTGTATATATATACATAAATATATAATTTTATAGGTGCAATATAATTTTGTAGGTGCCATATGTGTGTGTATATATGTGTATATATATATACATATATGTACATGTGTGTGTGTGTGTGTGTATATATATATGTATATATATATATATATATATATATATATATAATTTTTAACTTTGCACACCTCAGGTACTATTCTATTGCTTTCTCACCTGATTAACAAATTGGCTGAATATACAATTCATCTGTTACAACTTTGTCCCATGTAGATTCTAAATATATTCTGATATATACTATTGTGAAGGGGATATCAAGGCCAGTCAAGAGTTTTCCCCTTTGTACAACATCTTTGCCAAAATGCATATAAATTCTTTATTTATATTTTAAATAAGGTAATATTTCTATATTATCTATTTACATTTAAATTTTATATATTTATATATTTAAAGGATTTATCCATGTGTTTTTATTAAGCATTAAACATTCAGTTAGACCTTTTCAGCTCAAACCTTTCTTCACCTCAGGAAAATATTCTTTTATATCTTCATTTTTTTGGTCCATGTGTTCTGGACTCTTCTTCAGGAACTAATTATTTTGTATTAAGTCTCTTTTGGCTAAACTCTACGTTATTATTTTAATTTTCTTTTTCTCTGTTCTTTTTCTGTGAGTAAAAGAGTACCTTACATTTTCTTTTTGTCATATTGATTTGATTTTTCAGACTGACCTTAACTGCTTGTAATGGAAATTTTAATTCTATTTGCTTTTTAGTGTCACTATAACTTTTCTCATCTTATGCAGTTTCTTTTAATTTGTCTGCCTCTCAGCACTATTTTATTTCAGTTTCTTGTTTCATTTAATCAAATTTTGTTTTAAAATTTTTTTTCTTGTTTCATATATATTGGGAAAAGGAATTACCTAATTCCTCAATTTAGTACTGTTTTAAAATTTTTGAAGCATTTTTCTCTGTATTATAAGTACTTTACTATTTTTATATTACATATTATGTTTATATTGTATATCATGTCATATACAATATTCTAAGTGATTTTTTGTTGTTAATTTTTTTACTAGAAGCTTCTGACAGCCTAGTGCTACTCATATGTAGGTGATTATTTCTTAGACATTCTATCCACTTTCATTGCTGTTAGAATCTTCCTTCAGATGATTGCTAATAAATTGCTAAAACTATGTATGATCAGCTCAGACTAGGCTGAGAAAGAGTTAAGGATAGTTCAAGCAGAGAAATTTCATATTAGTCACTAGGCAGCTTCTATACTTAAATCAGTTTTCTTTAACTTGTTCTGTGTCCCAGCATCCAATTCAGATATAAACTATCATTGTTCCTAGACTTCTTAACAATGTTATCCTCAGTACCATAATTTTTGGGGCATCTGGGTGGCTCAGTTGGTTAAGTGTATGACTTTGGCTCAGGTCATGATCTCCCCGTTTGTGAATTTGAGCCCTGTGTCAGGCTCTGTGGTGAGAGCCTGCTTCAGATTCTGTGTCTCCCTCTCTCTCAAAAATAAACAAACATTAAAAAAACATTATTTTGGGGGGTTCCTGGGTGGTTAGGTCAGTTAAGTGTCCGACTTCAGCTCAGGTCATGATCTCACAGTTCGTGAGTTGGAGCCCTGCATTGAGCTCTGTGCTCATAGCTCAGAGCCTGGAGCCTGCTTTGGATTCTGTCTTCCTCTCTCTCTAACCCTCCCCTGCTCACACTCTGTCTCTCTCAAAAACACATTAAAAAAATGGTTTTAAACCAAAAAAAATTAATAAAAAAGAGAAACTTGCTCAAATAAAACCTTGGAACGTTGTGATACTGACACATAATACTAACACAGTAAAGGAATATTAATTAGGAAAGAAAGACTAAAACAGAAATGATCTCAAGTGGTTAGTATGGAAATAGGAATGTGGGTGGAGAGGGGGAGAAAGAATTTTCTTTTCAATTTATAGATATAAATTTTACATTTCTTTTGCTATGCACATACATTTTTCTTATAACTTAGAATAAATTTTTAAAATTGTAATGATTTTAATGATGCAATTTAAAATTAAAAAAAAAATAGGAATACTCCAGAATAATTCTAAAATCCTAGCACTACTATTAGTACTTTTTTCATTTCATATATAAATGGAATGGAAAAACTATGTTTGGGCTATTTTGCTTTTTTATGACATGGCAGATAGCATAAGTATTCAGCATATAGCTTGCCTCCATATTTCTAACAGAATCGATCCACAAAGTGATGCCACTCCCTCTCAAAATAATTGCTGCCTACTTATTTTGTATCCTTTATCATGACGATCAAAATGAAGGTGTAGGTTTTAATAAAAACTCATTTTGAAACCTTTTAACATTGAGTAATATATACATGCTATGAGAAAATACAAATTGAAATGGGGTGTTTTCTGCAAATAGGAATTTGGATTAAGAAGGGTAATTTGGGGGGACCTGGGTGGCTCAGCCCGTTGAGCAAGTGACTCTTGGTTTTGGCTCTGGTCATGATCTTGGGGTTCATGAGACTGAGCCCTGCATTGGGTTCCATGTTGTCAGTGCTTGGGATTCTCTCCCTCTCTCTCTTTATCTCTCACCCCTCTCACACCCCCTCCCACACCTCCTCCCTGCCCTCTCCATGCACACACACACGTGGTCTCTCTCTCAAAATAAACATAAAAAAAGAGAAAGAAATGGCAATTTGGGTGAGAAGTCAAAAATTAGGACTGCAAAACTATGATGAGCATGTGTTCTCAGGAAAGATGTACATGAAGACTGCTAATTGCGTTTCAGTGGAATCTGTAAAAACTGCACATGAATAAACAGGCTTTTGTACCAACACATTAATCTGATATTTTTCACCCTGAATGATTCTGTGCTAAAAATTGCTCCATTTGTGGCAGTTGCTAAATAATATAAACGTAATGTGCAACAAGCCTTTGTATCTGGATTATTTGCTAATGTTCCCAGTGATAGTTAGAGGGCATGATTTATTTAAGGGATTCTGTAATAACTATGTTTGCTTAGATTAGTTGGCACTACTCTTTCAAACTTTGGATGTTCTTTCAGAGAAAGAAAAAACTTTATGACTCAAATTGCTCTTTAGATAACTGTTGCTAAAAATATTTACAAGGGTCCAAATTTCTTTCCCAGACAAGCGGGGGATCCAAGGCTTAGCCTAGCCGGTATTTTTGTTCTAGAAGCTAAGGTTGGACCTGGGAGTCTGGTAGGAGCAGAGCTTTGGGGAAAAAACTGGTTGTGGAAAAAAAAAAAAAATGACCTGCAGAAATAGTGGCATGGGACCTACAAGAGCTTGGCAGTGTTGAAAGACCAAAAGGAGGCCCGGTGAAAATGTGAGATCAGGTTTGTCAGCAAGACTTGCCTGGACAGGCTCAGGAGGAAGGAAAAGAGGAGGGTAACTGAACCGGATGAAACAGAGAGGCAACTTAAAGCCACTTGTTGATTCTGATAGTGTGTCACCATCTCCAGGGGTTAAGCACCTAATTTCGGCCAAACTTTATTCCCATCGTGGGTAACTGAGATGGTCTGTTGTCATGTCTGTAGTGTAGACAAAGCAGGAGGCATCCAAAAAAGTGTAGTAGATTTTCAGTGTGTTTGGAGTTGAAGAGTTAGTGAGTTGACAATTGACATACATGAATTCGAGTTTGAATATATCAAACTTCAATTTACTTGTGGATGATGCCTTTATGACAAAAAGAAAATTGGAAGTAGAAAAAGTGTGTTTTCTTTTCCACCCATTTTGCCCAAAATCCATGAATTATCTTTTACCTGCCTTTGCAGTATTTTTCTCCCCACTCAGGAAGATTTTAACCATGTCCCTAGTTACTATTTTTGTTAGAATTGTGTAAATTTTCAAGGTTGGATCTTGGGTCCATATCCACATATTAATGATTTTTTTCACATTGTTTTTCTCCTGTTTGACTATTTTCCTTTTGTATTTTAGGAGGGCGTTTCAATTTTATTTTCCTGATTTCTGATGAGGTTTTCTAGCATCAATTTTCCATTCAAACCAGAATTTGGTTAATAGGACAGTTTAAAGTCAAATAGACTTCTGAGTCCAGTCCTTGACTGCTTTTCCAGCTTCATTTTCTCTTATTGACATTTAACATTGTATTAGCTTCTGGTATACAACATAATGATTCAATATTTGTATATATTGCACAATGATCACCACAATAAGCCTAGTTAGTGATTCAATATTTTTATATAATGCAAAATGATCACCACAATAAGTCTTGTTAACATTGTCACTATACGTAGTTACAAATTGTGATGGGAACTTTTAAGATACCTCATAAGAACTTTCAAATATAGAATACAGTATTATTAACTATAGTCACCATGCTATACAACCCCATGACTAGAGTTTGTACCTTTTGACCCATTTCACATGCACACGCACACCCTGACAACCACCAATCTCACACACACACACACACACACACACACACACACAAACAAACAAACACCTCCCCCCCCCCCCCCCCCCCCCCCACCGCCGCCAACCACCAATCTGCTCTATCTATGAGCTCGGGATTTTGTGTTGGTTTATTTTACATTCTACATATGAGATCATACAGTATTTCTCTTTCCTTGACTTATTTCTCTTTGCAAAATGCAAAGTCTATCCATATTGTCATAAATAGCAAGATTTCCTTTTTTATTGGCTGGGTAATATTCCACTGTATATACACACACCACATTTTCTTTATCCATTCATCCATCGATGGACACATAGGTTGTTCTATTTTGGATATTGTAAATGCTGCAATGAACATGGGGATGCATGTATCTTTTTAAGTTGGTGTTTTGTTTTCTTCAGCTAAAAACCCAGAAGTAGAATCTATGCTGGGTCATATGGCAGTTTTAATTTTTTAGAGACCTCCAAACTATGTTTTCCTTAGTTCCTGCACCAATTTATATTTCCACTAACAGAGCCCAAGGTTCATTTTTCCTCCTTACTCTTCAGCTTCATTTCTTGATTCTATTTATACAATCTAAATATAACCCAGGCGTATAGAAACATTTTCATTTCTCCAACATTCAGTGTCCTGTTTTCATGCCTTATGCATGCTCTTCCCTTTTGCCTGGAATGGCATTGCCTTGTGATTTCAGTCTGGTTTTGCTCATGCTCTTCTCAATGTGAAGAAATCACCCTGGGTATGCTGTTGGAAAGAATGGTATATTCAAGGTTCTATTCAACAGACACCTCTGATTCCTCTCTATTCCCATCCCCCCCTTTTTAAAAAAATTTTTTTTAATGTTTATTTCTGAGACAGAAACAGAGCATGAATGGGGGAGGGGCAGAGAGAGAGGGGGACACAGAATCCGAAGCAGGCTCCAGGCTCTGAGCTGTCAGCACAGAGCCCGATGCGGGGCTCTAACTCACAGACTGCGAGATCATGACCTGAGCCGAAGCCGGACGCTCAACCGACTGAGCCACCCAGGCGCCCCTCCCATCCCCCTTTTGTAAGGCATCAAAAAAATTCCATAATCGTAACTGAATACATCTATCTTCTTGCATTAGTGTTTTTGTTTTCTTTGGGTAAATACCTAGCAGTGGGATGTTGGATCATATAATAATCCTATTTTTAATTCTGTGAGGAACCTCCGTGATATTTTCCACAGTGGCTGCACCAATCTACATTCCCACCAGAGTGCATGAGGGTTCCCTTTTCTCCACATCCTCACCAACACTGTCTTTTTGACTTTAGCCATTCTGACAGGAGTAAGGTGAACTCATTGTTTTGATTTGCATTTCCTTGATGATTAGTGATGTTGAACATCTTTTCATCGTCTGTTTGCCATCTATATTGCCTTCTTGGGGAAAAAATATCTATTCAGGTCTTCTGCCCATTTTTCATAGGATTATTTGTTATTTTTTGTTTGTTTTTGGTGTTGAGTTGCCTAGGTTCTTTACATATTTTGGATATTAACCCCTTACTGGATATGTCATTTGCAAACATCTCTTCCCATTCAGGAGGTTGCCTTTTTGTTTCACTGATGGTTTCATTCACTGTGCCAAATCTTCTTATTTTGGTGTTGTCTCAATAGTTTATTTTTGCTTTTGTTTCCCTTGCTCAAGAGAACACAGTTGTTAATATATACATGAGTAGGTGATGACTAAATGCCTTTATGATAGACTGTACAAGGTTTTATTGTGGTGCATAGTGAGGGAAGTGTTGGGGAAAATTAGTTGTGGTTCACATTAATGTGCTAAAATTAAAAGAATTTGCTCTTTAGAAGGTAGCATCATAGTCTCATGCAAAGCAACACCTTTATTTCACCCTTCATCTGCATAAGTAGATAAATGTTGAGCTAAATTTTGGTTTTGTGGTTTCTTATATTTTGTATTTTCCATTTATTTTGGTTTTATAAGAATATAAGTGAAAGGAATTCACTGTAAAGTTTATGCTCACACATGTCTAAATTTTGTATGAAAAGTTTCTCCCTTTAAATGGTTTTTACATTATTGAATAATGTATTGGAAACAACTGTGTAGTTGAAAGACCAGGATCCTTGGAATTAGATACATAATCAAATTATGACCAGCTGCACCTTAACTGAGCAAGTAACTTCTCTGAGCCAGTGTTTTCTCATTCTGTGAAAATAACAGCAACTTTGTTGAGCTGTTAAAATCAGGTCATAGATGAAACTAGGTGCAGTAACTGTAGGCTTGTTTTCTTTTCTCCTTATCCTGAATCTAAAATTTTCAGCAGCAACCAGGGAATAACACAGGCTATGGATTAGCATCACAGTGCATTTCTGGTTCATTTAGCCCTGATAAAAATGATGGGAGAGGGAGTGGAAAATAAAGCTTAAAGTATTGGAATTAATAAATTACTCATGTTTTTCCTGGTCCCCAAAAGCCGTGGTACTCAGGATGTTTAATACCTGCTTCCTTTACCCCCGAAACCAAGAACACCCTGTATACACTGTATGTTAGCTAACTGGAAAATAAATTATATTAAAAAAAATAATACCTTATTCCTTTTACTGAGCTGGAAGCAATCTCAGGTAATAATTTTCAGATTTTTTTTCTCTCTTCTTCAAACATGCCTTGAAATTTTGATCCCAAGTAATTAGCACAAAAGCAAACTTCTGTACCTAAATTACAAAGGGATTTAAAGTTCTGTATATTCTTGCCTCCCTTGTGTCAGATGAATTGACCAGATAAGTATGAGTTTTATTTCTAGGCGCTCTTTATCGTTGCATTGATCTATGGGTCTACTTTTGTGCCAATAACACACTGTTTTGATTACTACAGCTTTGTAATGTATCTTGACGCTGGGGATTGTGATACTCCCAGCTTTGTAAAGATTGCTCTGGCTATTTTGTAGTGCCATACAAGTTTCAGTATCATTTGTTCTAGTTCTGTGAAAAATGCTGTATTGGTAATTTGATAGAAATTGCATTGAATCTGTGGATTGTTTTGTGTAGTATGGACATTTTAACAACATGCATTCTTCTGATCCAGGGGCATGAAACATATTTCTATTTGTGTCATACTCAATTTTTATTAAAGTTGACAAATGTGAAATAAAAACCTTTCAACTTTAGGGCACAATAGTTTAGACTTTCCACACCTACAAAAATAGAGTAGGACACAACATATAAAAGGGCTGTTATAGATTCTATTAATTCTTTGGAGGAAAAGTCTCTGTTGCTTATAAAATTTTACTGGGAGACTTCCTTACAAGTATGATAGTATGACAAAACCTTAATAGGAACTTCTCAGAGTGAATATGGGTCTGATGATCTCATTCTAGTTAGTTTGCTAATCCATAGTGTGGTACATGAGCTAAATACCATGGTCTATTTCATCTTGAACTTTTATGAGTTCTTACACTCTCATTAAGAAAATCATCTAGGGGCGCCTGGGTGGCGCAGTCGGTTAAGCGTCCGACTTCAACCAGGTCACGATCTCGCGGTCCGGGAGTTCGAGCCCCGCGTCGGGCTCTGGGCTGATGGCTCAGAGCCTGGAGCCTGTTTCCGATTCTGTGTCTCCCTCTCTCTCTGCCCCTCTCCCGTTCATGCTCTGTCTCTCTCTGTCCCAAAAATAAATAAACGTTGAAAAAAAAAAGAAAAAAAAAAAGAAAATCATCTTTGGGGCACCTGGGTGGCTCAGTCGGTTAAGTGTCCGACTTCAGCTCAGGTCATGATCTCGCAGTCTGTGAGTTTGAGCCCCGTGTGGGGCTCTGTGCTGACAGCTCAGAGCCTGGAGCCTGCTTCAGATTCTGTCTCTCTCTCTCTCTCTGACCTTCCCCCATTCATACTCTGTCTCTCTCTGTCTCAAAAATAAATGTTAAAAAAAAATTAAAATCATCTTTGAGCTCAAGCCATTAATAGGTTACGGGCTCTAAAGAGTTGCACTCAGGTGTTCACAATCTACTAGAACTAAGATGTGTTCATTTACTACTATTATCCAATACTCTTCGATGCCTTATGAAAGGGGGATGGGAATAGAGAATGATCTGTAGAGATGGTGGTTTCTAAGTACAACTTGGGAGGATGGGTATGCTGTTGACACAGCATTAAGAACATGAGCAAACACAAGAAGCTGTATTCAGGAGTGGCAACTGTTGCAGATTGGGTGGCATGTAGGGTTTGTAGAGGCAGTTAGTTTAGGATAAGCTGAAACTCCATAAAGTGGGCTGTTAGAGGCTTAGAATGCCAAACTGTTAAATGTGTAGTAATGTACGTGAGGAGCAAGATGCAGAAAGGAGTAATGAGCCTTACACTAAACTCGAGAAGATGCTTATGACCATCAATAAGAGCCCATCCTACAAACCACATCAGAAAAGTTGTGTAAAGGATAATGTGTAAAGCTTCAACCTATCAAAGAAAACTCTGGCCCTTAACTGATGGCAAGAAAAGGGGCAGCTTATGCCTACTGTTCTGTCATACAATTAAGGGATTATTAGCCACATTTCACTAGATTGGTATAAAATGACCAGCGGCATGAGCTTTAGGGTTAAATCACAATCTTTGTTCTCTATGATGGATGTAAGTGTATCTCTCCTTGCTCCCACCCATGCATGACAAGTATCTTGTCTATTAAAGGCAGAATGTGAACGTTAGCTGAGCTCCAGGCACAAACACAGGAGTATACCTAACACAGTTTGTTATAAGGACTGAGTATGGGCTTTTTATCTGGACAGTCTTGAGCTTAAATCCTGGCTCCCTTCTCCCACCCCTTATTTTGTAGCTGTGGAAGTTTAGACAAGTTATTCAAGTTTCATACCTAGAGTTATATATACTAGGAAACCCCCCAAAATTTTTTTTGCTTTGTTTTACTTGCTTTATTGTGGTAGTATCAGACTGAACCCAAAATGTCCCCAGGGTATGCCTGGTTTACAGGATTCTGTTTGCTACAGTTGAGAATAAATATGTAGTTGGAGTATTACATAATGTAGATAATCCTTTCTTGATACAAATAACACAATGCAACAAGGGATCGCTTCTTAGTTGCCATGTGGAATCTGAAACTCCATTAATAAAAATATTGCCCCTTATAACATTAAAATTAACTGGTGATTCCTGTACTTAGAACAGCTATTTTACTTACCCATGCAGGATTTTGTAGCATCACACATTAGTCAAGGGAAACCACCATTGATTGCGTTATGCAGATCTTCAAAATGTTAACACATTTCACAATACAATATAAAAAAATCCTGTTAATATGACCACCAGTATTATCAGAACAGTCTTTATTGAGATGTCCAGCTCACAATGACAAATACAAGTTTGCCAGAATTCTAATTTTCATTTGAAAGCTACAATTTTAGTATTTGCAACAAATGTCAGGTTAATATGACAGGTTCATACTGTTCATTTTTAAGAAATGTCTAACCAAATGCCATAGACTTAATAACCATAGTTTGTCTTAGTCACCTGTCCAAGTAAAAATGCTTTTCCATGAAAAGTTATTTCAGACTACAACAGAAATAAGAGCATTTCTGCAAAAGAACCATGTTTTGGTATGCAGAAATGCTTTATAATATAACTCCCATTTTATCAGATTATTAAAGACGTACTCAGGAGGAGGGGATAAAAAAATTTTTTTAGCTTCATTAAAGACACTTTTAAGTGAGACCACCATTAAAAAACAAAACAAAACAAAAACATTCAAATGCATGGAGGTGAAAATGCTATCAGTATTGCTAGCACAGAGTGCTGCCCCACCCTGGTTTATGCCTAGGTGACAGTTCTGCCCACCATTCATGCCAATGTCAACATGTGAGTTGACACATTCTGCACCCAACTCTGTCAGCTCCGAACATTCCAAATTTCTCCTATTCTGTGCTTTGACTTTTCATTTTCTTAAGACTGTCTTTTGAAAATATTCTTAAAATTTTAATGTTCCTTGATACTTTTTTTCTTCTTCTTTTGAGGTTTGTGTTTTTTTGGTGTGTCCTAGGAAATCTTTGCCTAATCTAAGGTCACAAAAATTTTGTTTTCTTCTAGAAGTGTTATAACTACTACTTTTAGGCCTATGTCTCATCTTTAGTTATTTTTTTGTGTATGTTGTGAAGGGCAATGTTTTTTTTTGTTTGTTTTGTTTTTGTATAAATACCTAGCTGTTGGTACCATTTATTGAAAAAAACTGAAAATGGCTTATTATCGCCTGTAAATGTTATCAGATTCAGTTTGCTAATATTTTCAGGGTTTTTGCTCTTCAGACCATGAGGGCTACCAGGCTGTAATTTTCTTGTTTTATAATGTCTTTGTCAAGTTTTAGTATTAGAACCCTGGACTTATAACAGGTTGGAAGTGTTCCCCTGCCCCCTCCCCACCCCCCACTTGTCTTTGAATAGTAATATTTACAAATAAAACCACATGGAACTAAAGTTTTCCTTGTGAGAGGATATTTAATCATTTCAATTGCATGAACAGATGTGAAGCTATTCAAGTTCTGTCTACTCTTGTCAATTTTAGTGAGTTTTATTTTTCCAATTTTCCATTTTGTCTAAGTTATTGAATTTACTGGCATGAAAAGCATCATAATTTTGCATCCTTTTAATTTAGGTAAAAGCCACGGTGGCAACTCTTCTTTCATTCCTGATATTAGTGACTTGTAATTTCTCTGGTTTGCCTGAATGGTCTAATTACAGATACCTGGTTCTCAAAACAAAATCAATATGTCAGCTTAATTTTCTCCATTGTTTTTCTGTCCTGTATATGTTGACTTCTACCTTTTATTATTTCCACCTTTCTATTTAATTTGGGTTTACTTTTTATTTATCTAAAATATACATTAAGGTAGAACCTTAGACCACTGAATTTGTACCTATTTTGTTTTCTAAATCTATCCTTTTTTAACAATTAAAAAAAAACTGATTCCTGACATAACAGAACAAACTAGAAATCAGTAAGAGAATGCTACCTGGAAAATCCCCAACTATCTGGAAACTTAAGAAATAGATTCCAAAAGAATTCAATAGTCAGAAGAAATGTCAAAGCAAATTAGAATATATTTTGAAGTTAAAGTTGAAAATGCAGCATAGCAAAATCTGTGAGATGAAGCTAAAAGATTACTACCTAAGAGGGCCAATGATAGCATTAATTGCTTGCTACAAAAAGAGATCTCAAATCAACAATCTAAACCTCTACCATAAAACTAGAAAAGAGCAAAATAAGCCCAAAGCAGAAAAAAGGAAATGAGACAAAATCAGTAAATGAAAACAGAAAGACAATAAAGTAAATGAAATAAAAAACTGGTTCTTCGAAAGACAATAAAATTGACAAACTTCCATCACGACTGAGAGAAAAAAACAAAAATTACCAATATCTGGAATGAAACAAGTGATAACTTCAGAGCTTGAAGACATCAAAAGGATAATGAGGAAATACCATGACTGCTGCACACAAATTTGACAGTTTAGATGAAATGGAACAATTCAGCAAAAAACACAAACTATCACAAATCACTTGTTGTAAAACAGATAATTTAAACATCCCCATAACTATTAAAGAAATTGTATTTCTATTCCCCCCATCCCGCCCCCTAATCTCCAGGCCTAGAGAGTTTCATAGGAGGATTCTAATATTTGAAGAATTATTAACACAAATTCTATATAATTATACAGAAAATAGAAGAGGGAACATTTCCCAATTAATTTTATGAAGTTAGTATTACCCCAAAACCAAAGAAAGCCAGAAAAACAAAACAAAACAAAAAAACCCATACAGACCAAAGCCCTTAATGAACACACACAAAAATCACAACCAAGCTATTAGCAAACAGAATCCTATAAAACAGGCATAACCTGGAAACATTTTGGGTTCAGTTTGATACTACAATACAGCAAGCAAAACAAGGCAAAAAATTTTTTTTGGCTTTCCCAGTGCATATAAAAGTTCTATTTATACCCCCCTTTACCATATATTCATCTGTTTTGATTTCTTAAAATCAGATGGTATTTGTCTTTCTCTGATGGACTTATTTCACTTAGCATAATACATTCTAGCTCCATCCACATTGTTGCAAGTAGCAACATTTAATTTTTGATGGCTGAGTAATATTCAAAAAGAGATCAAACCACAAGAGACTTACCGATAGAGAACAAACTGAGGGTTGATGGAGGGCCATGGGTTGGGGGATGGGTTATGGGTACTAAGGCAGACACCTGTGATGAGAACTGGATGTTGTATGTAAATGATGAATCACTGAGTTCTACTCCTGAAACCAATATTTAAATTTAAAAGTTATATTTACGCTGTAATCCATTAAGTGGGCAACAGCATTAGATCTAAAAAAAGTATGTATCTTAAAAATAGCTTATTGCTAAAAAATGCTAACCATCATCAGATTTCAGTGAGTCATAATCACTGATCACCATAACAAATATAACAAGGAGAAAGTGTGAAAGTATGTGAGAATTATCAAACTGTGACAGACTCAAAGGGAACCAATGCTGTGGGGAAAAAGGGTGCTGGCAGACTTGCTGGGTGCAGGGTGGCCCCAAACCTTCAATCTGTAAAAAAAAAAACGCAGTTACCCGTGAAGCATAATAAAACAAGGTATGCCTCTACATAAAGAGAATTATAGACCATGACCAAGCAGGGTTTAATTCAGGAATACCAGGCTGGTTTAATATTCACAAATTAAGCAATGTAATTCATTCTTAACAGGCTAAAGCACGTACATGATCATATCAATCAATGCAGAAAAAGCAATGAACAGAATTCAATAACCCATCCATGATAAAAGTGACCAAACTAGGAACAGAAGGAAACTTCTTTAACTTGATAAAGAATATAAACCAAAAAAGCCTATGGCTAACATTATACTTAGGTGGTGAGAGACTGAATGCTTTCCTCAGAATTTTGGGGAAAAGGAAGATATGCCAGCTCTCATTATTTATACCACACAGTGCTGGAACTTGAAGCCAGTACAGCAAGAAAGGGGAATAAAGGCCCACAGATCAAAAAGGAAGAAAACCTGTCCTGATTTGCAGACAACATGATGGCGGGAGTGGTTGGCCCATTTGATTACCTCACTGTATCAGAAGAGAATGGATTCTCAAGTTTTTGCTTTTGCATTTGTTAGGGTACATGAAATGCCCAAACAACCCCCCCCCCCCCAAAAAAAAAACCCAGAAGGAATCCTTTTCAAATGTTTGACATTCTTCCTAGAAATAATTTTCTCATGTTGTGCATACTGCTCACCCAGGTGTGTCTTAAATTTATTATGTACAATGAACACAAATGTTCAAACTGTCAGAAAGGTAATATTCTGGAGCCCAACTACCAAGACTGGTATCTTGGCTCTGCCCCTAACTACTATCATCACAGACAAGTCTGGTAACTTTTGTGCTCAATTCAATTTCCTCAGTTATGTAATGCTGATCAACAGTACTTACTCAAATGTGAAAACAGATGCAAATACGAATAGCATCTGATGTCTAGAAAGAGCTCAGTAAAGGTTACTTATGTTATTGCAGAACTTTAAAGGTCCCTGACTCTCCCCTTCATGTCATCTTCTAATCACAATATACTGACATTACTCATAAAAATTTAATATGTTTGAGGATTATCATCAAAAAGCATGATATATATGAGACAAAAATTAAGGAAGCAAATAGAAAATCTGAGATAAAGAAAATTAGTTCAGATGTCAAAATATAACCTCACAAGTTATTTATCAAATGTTAGTTAAAACAGCAATGAACTACCATTTTATAACTAGTAAATCAGAAATAATAAAACTAACAGCCAGTGCTGACTGGGTTGTGGTCAACAGATATGTGATCTTACTGCAAGTATGAACCGACAGAACTGTTTTGGCAAATAATCTTCAATACATTTGAAAGGAAATAAAAAACTGTCTGTTATAGGTGAAATTAGACTTCCTGTAACTCGGCATTTATAACTTTGTCTCCCTCTCCTCCCATAGTGGACAGAATGAATTCCAGATTCAGTCCTTTCCAGTGTGTCCCATTGTATCAGTTACCTGGATGTTATCTGACATCCTCAGTTGTGTATGGAAGGATGAGGAATGTTAAAGCCAAAGCCAAGAACCATAAGCATATATTAGGGAAAGGGTAACATAAAGGAACTGAGTATCAAGAAGGGATACAGGGCCAAAATAATATACTCAAGATCAGATTAGATCATGTGAGCGCTTTCAAAATTCAGAGTTTGGAGACAATCGGGTGATGCAGAACTACACACAGTAACCAAATGGTGTTTGTTAGCGCTTCTTTTGAGTTCTTAAAGGAACTTCAACCTTTTGACCTGGAAAGCAGAAGACACTAAGATATATAATAATCATCAAATTTTGAGTTCTTTCGGTAGAATGGATGGATCTATTTATATATTCATCAGACTCAAGGAAAAAGATAAATTTGGTTTAGTCTGCTGGCTCCTACATTCTCATTCACCAACAGACTGTTATTAATTGGATTATGAAAAGGCTAATAACAAAAATCTTTGAAAACACGAGGAGACTTAATGCAACATACTTTCTCCCAGGCTTCTATTAAAATACTAGTGAAGATTTTTTAAAAACTTAAGATTGCACAGACCAATTACTAAGCATATAGAAACATGATCTCCAAACATCATTAAAGTGAGAATCTTTCCAAAGGTTTCCCATCTGGGTCTCAATCAGGGCTCTGCCATTGTATCTTCACAGAACTAACAACAAATAGCTTGGTGCATGCCTAACAGCTTCCTGTGTGTTCCCTTTGTTGGTCCAGACACTTGCTTTATAATTCTTACCTAAATGACTTTCTTAACAACAGAAAACACATTAATATTACCTTAGGAATTAAACTAATTAAAAGCTGACTATCAGCTATATTTATATTATAACTTAATTCCATCTGTTTCTTTTTATTTTTAGCTTTTACAAACAATGCACCACCAACCAGGTATCTCAGGCTCCCTAGTATAAAGAATTGTGTAAGAAAAAACATTTGAGGACATGCATAAAATCACAATCACAGTAATTGGACCATAGTTACACTGATTAAGAAAAGAGGCATCTATGTTCATTTATAAGTGATTACATAAAGGAAGAGAAAATACAGGTTAAGTAACAAAACAACATTGCATTTTACATAAATAAGTAAATCCCAAGGTCTTTATGTTTAAAAAACAGGTCAAGGTAAAGGAGTAAATCTGTACTTTTAGCTTCAAAGGTGGTCATTTGGGTCCTTTTGCCTTGGATGTAGTTTCCTTAGGAATCTTTCCATTTTGACACTGAGTAAATCTGGCTACTGTAGACACACCATCCACAAACTTGGTTTTGAATAGGACATTTGCATTGTTGAACATACCCTCCTTTAGGGACACCACAATGAACTTGAGGGAAAAAGAAAAAAAGCATAAAAGGTATTTTGTAATTTGAAGAAAAGCACTCCTGTTTTTATTCTGGGACTAAGAATTGTCTAGACATATTTTGATTTTATTTCTTTCAATGCGTGGCTCAAAGCAAATGCAAGTAACAAATAGTTATAATATTAGGCACCTAAATGAATTCTAGCTTTCTATATTTGGGTTTTAGGAGTCTTAATTTTACCTTGAGTGCTTCATTACCCAAGTTTACTATTTCCTGCTGGTTGACTGCTTGTTGCTATCCTCTGCAGCTGGCATCACTGTTTTGTTGCTAGCTCTAAATGCTCTGGTGAAATATTTTTCTTTGTGATATTGCAAAAATATCAAAGGCTACAAGTTCCCACAGCACTACCACTAGTCAAATGGAACACTTATAGAATTCAAAATAGGCACCACTTCACCGTTACCTGGTAAAAATGGACCATAATAAATAAGTCTACGCTAACTACGATTAAGTGAAACCCCGAGTTGTACACTGCATTATCTATATAACCATACTTGGCAGCCCCAGCTCCTGCAGCAACAGTTCAATAAAAACTAACTGTTCTTAAAGGGGCTTTTCTCTACTTCCCACCCAGGAAACATGACGAGTACCCCATCAAGCACCACATGATTTTCTGATGCCTAGGTATGTTCCTAAGCCAGTCTTCCTTTGATTGTGTATCCTTTGGCAGCAAGCTAGAGAAAATAATGACGTTAACCATATTTAATTTCTAATTATGAAAAACTTAGACTCTCCCTCATGATACAACCAACAATTGTCATGCCTGGCTCCTTCTGTAACAGTAAACCAAACCTTCTTTCCTTACTCGAATGTGCATATATGTAAATAATCACTGTATATTTAAAGAGATACAATGCTTTCATGTTCTTCAATCCTAAATATCTTCGTATTGGCCATTACTAAAGAATAGTTTTTGAATAAACACATACTATACGAAAACTATCACGGAGACATTGTCTTCCTGGTTCTCACCTGAGAATGCGTGAAATGAGTCCGCAGCATTTGTCCGATGTTTTGGGTGTGAGAAAGGTCCAAGGCTGCATCTACCTCATCCAGGATATAAATTGGAGCAGGTTTGAAGAGGAGCATGGACAATATTAATGACAAAGCCACTAAAGACCTAAGAAAAGACCAGAAGAAAAGTTATCAAAATTTGATTTTATCATTTTTTACCAAAATACTGAAGCAAATCTGCTGTCCTTTGATGGATAGTGCAGATTTAGCTGAAAGACTGCCATGGAAATAATTTAAAGTTTCAAAGTTCAACACTTCTGTTGGTATTAAAATGTTTATTTCAGCTTTTCAGTTTTTCTCTTCAAGTTTTATTTTGAAACTTATTTATCTTGAAACAGGTTTACATTCTTTCCCGTCAAATAATCAGGATTTTATAATTGGCACTTATCCTTAAGGAAAGAGTATGTTAATTGTTTTCTTTCCTTCCCCAGTTGCTATTAGATGCCTTGGTAGCAGGCGAGTGAAGTCTTAACAAGTAAGTATATAGTCAACAGCTACTATCTTTGTAATACTAGAACTGGTTTAGGTACCTTCTTTCAAACTTTTACTATGTCTGCATATGTGTGCACGTGTGTGTGTGTGTGTGCGCGCACACACACACTCTTTATTGGCACCATTTAAGAGTAAATTGTATAGATTATGACCCAGTAATCCCATAATACTGGGATTACTGGGAAGTAATTCCCAGTGTCAGAAATTCAAACAAACAATTGTATGATGGTTAATCTTGTGTGTCAACTTAACTGGATCACAGAGCACTCAGATATTAGGCTAAACTTTATTTCTGGGTCTGAGAATGTTTCTGGGTGAAATTAGCATTTGAATTGGAAGACTCTGTATAGCAGTTTGCTCTCTCCAATGTGGTTGGACATCACATAATCTGCTGAAGTCCTGAATCATAAGAAAGGTAGAGAAAGAATTTGTTCTTTCCTGCCTCATTACTCGAGTTGGGACATGGATATTCAGACTCAGTGTTCCTGGTTCTTAGGACTTCAGACTCGGACTGAATTAGACCACTGGCCTGCCTAGGTTTCCAGCTTGCAGACAACAAACTGTGGGCCTTCTCAGCCTCCACGATAAGATGAAAATTCCTTTTATACACACAAACATACCCTACTAGTTCTGTTTCTCTGGAGAATCCCAATACACCTTATTTAAAATTTGCAGTTACACATCTGAGTTTCTATAGCTCTTTTTCAGTTCTCTTCTAGCTAGCCATCCCCATTACTGTAGCTGTTTTTTTTCTAATCAGGTATCATAATTCTTAGATTTTTTTCTTTACCATAAAAAACAACAGTGAGATTGACATCTACCTCTATAAAGGGCAGCTGACGTCTCTCAAGCAACCTAAAGTTATTTTTTATTGGCTTTCTCTGTACCAAATGTTTAAGGCATTGCGCTTTCTTTCAACTTAATTTTGCAGGGGGGAAAAAAACCTCACCAAGAAAAAAAAAATTCTCATCAAGAGTTAAACTAGTATGCTGGGTATATATCTAAAATAATGGTATTTATGTGAAAATTGTATCATCTTAATTATAGAAATAATTTTCAGGTCTCAAAAAGAAAGTAAGCATATATTTTCTGTTCTCCTCAAAACATTATCTAGGACTGTGGCAAAAAAGTTAGATGTTGGGATTTGAACTGTAGAATTCAACTTTGGTTAACAGGCACCAGAAGGTGTCTTAGACTGTTAAAATATTTAGGAATTTTATCATAATGAAATATAATCAGGGGAGTACTATTCTCATAAAAATGGCAAAGGCCTTCATTAGGGAAATTAACAGGTCTTAGTATTTTCTACATACATAAAAGTTACATGATGGCATCATAGGGCACATGAGAACAATTTAAGAACTACAGATTGCACATCCTACAGGGGACAAAATATAAAATTAACAACGGTCTTTAATTATGTGAATATTCACAATTTTCTCTCAGTAGGCTTTAATTATTTGGTTCTCTGCAGGTAAGGAGCTAGTCCACATGACCTCTTAAGTTTTTCCTTAGTATGCCGATTGTCTGAATCACCATGTAAGGCTGGGGAAAAACTTCCCTGAAGTCTACAGCATGCTATTTCCAACACTATTCATTCCTTTATGCAGATCTGAGTTTTTTCATCTGGTATCATTTGCCCCTTATCCAAAAACTTCCTTTAACTTGTACGGTTCTGCTGACAGCAAATTCCTCCAGCTGTTGTTTTTCTGAAAAAATATTTACGTTGACTTCCATTTGAAGAATATTTTGATTAGACATAGAATTCTAGGTTGCCACGTTTTTCTTTTAGCACTTTCTAGATGTTGTTCCAGATACCTGGCTTGCATAGTTTTTGACAATAATCCTAAAGTCATTTTTATATTTGTTCCTTGGTATGTAATACTATGCCTCTGGCTGCCTGAAGACAAATCACAATTTCATATAACATGGCTTGCTGTGTTACTGTATGTATGTCACGGGAGAGGTTGTGTGGTGTTTATCCTACCTACATTAAGTCTGTGGGTTTATAGAACTCATCAAAACGGGAAAATTTGGGGACATTATTTCAAATATTTTTCTTTACCTCTTCCTCTCTTTTTGGAACTCCAATCACATATATGTTAGATGGCTTAATATTGCCCCACAGGTCACTGTTTACAGTTCTGTGCTTCTCACTTTAGCTTTAACTTTCTATTGCTGTGTCTTCAAATTCACTCATGTTTCTACACTGTTTAATCTGCTAATGTCATGTGAGCTTTTCCTTTTGGGCATATTTTTTTATCTCTAGCAATTCTACTAGATTCTTTAAAAAAATTTTTTTTAAATATTTATTTTGGGAGAGAGAGTACACGTGAGCAGGGGCGCAGGGGAGGCAGAGAGGATAGAGAATTCCAAGCAAGCTCTGCGCTGTCAGTGCAGAGTCCAACACTGGGCTCAAACCTGCAACCCGTGAGATCATGACCTAAGATGAAATCAAGAGTTGGACACTTAACTGACCAAGCCACCCAGGTGCCCCCTAAATTCTTTTTTTTTTTTTTTTTATAGCTTACATTTCTCATCACATTCTTTTCTCCTTGTAATTCTTAGAACTAATTAATGTAATACTATAACTTCCTTGTCTGCTATTTTCATCACCTGTCATTTCTGGGTCTGTTTCCATTGAATAATTTTTCTCTAAGTTACACGTCATTTTCTTGATTTCTGTCCAGTACTTTTTATCAGATACCAGACACTGTGTTCCATTACAGTCTCAAATTTTGTTGTCTTTCTTTAAAAGCATTAGGCTTTGTTCTGAGAAACACTTTAGTTACATGAGGATCAGCTTGATTTCTTCAAGGCTTACAATGAACTTTGCTGTGTGTAAAGACTATCCTTCACTTCAGGGACATTACAGACTGAATGCTAGGGTGCAGCTTACTGGGGCCTCCCAAAATTCTGTTTCTTTAATTCAGTGAAACTACTATGATTTGTGTTGATTCCCCCTCCCTGCATCTGCAATCCAGAAATTCTATGGAGAAAGCAGACATGAACCCTGAGCTTAGCACTTTTGTTTTATTGCTCACAGGATTCAGACTCTTGGGCTACTAATTTCCCAATGTCTGAAATCAATTGTTTTTCATAATTTCATCTCATTTTCTAGCTGCTTACCCTTATTTCCTTTGTTGCCTACTATTTTAATCACAAGTTCTAACCACAATCTGCAGTCTTACATATTAACCTCCTTAAATTGTACATTTAAGATAGCTAAGCAAAACAAAACAGCAAATAGGTCGGCAATGAGATGATGGATTGTAATAAGAGGATTGAGGAATTCTAAATCTGTAAAGGGATTACTCACCTCTGACCACCACTAAGTTCAGTTAGGTTTTCTTTCCAAGTATTTCCTAAAGCAACCTTGAACTCCAGACCATCCAATACAGTTTGCCCCTCTGGTGGTGCAAGCATAGCATTAGCACCAGGCAAAAGAGTAGAAAAAATAGACCCAAAGTCCTTGTTAACCTGGATTAAATAAATAAATAAAATATTATAGAAGGCTTTCAAAGAATCAAATTTTGATATGTGTATATTCAATCCAGCAGATGCATTTTGTTGTCTGTTACTAACTCAGGTGTTGGCAAATTATGGCCTATGTGACAAATCTGGCCACGCCCATTCTTTTATGTTTTGTCTATGGCTGCTAGCACTAAAACAACAATCTAGTAATTGCAGCAGAGACTATATGGCTCACAAAGCCAGAAATGTTTATTACCTGTTCCTTTGCAGAAATAATTTACTGAGCTCTGCTCTAACTTTTGATACCTTTGTAAGCCATACTGTAGGAATCTTGACAGACCTACAACTGTATAAGACACTGAGCTTGGAGTTGGAGAAGCAGAAACAAACTTTTTGGCATAACATATTCTCTTCTAAATCTTGTTCTCATTTGACTGCTTTGATAGGCCAGTGGTTATCAGCTAACCTTAAAAAGCCTAAGATGAGGGTAAAGTCTAGGAAAAAAAGAGTCATGAAATCAAACAACCAGATCTGTTCAAGGTGTTGACTGGTACTTTTATATAGGCTTTGTCTCAGCCAAAGAAGTTGTCAAAAGACAGGAAAAGGATTGGACCCCAACAGAAAAAGACTAAAGAATCTGTTTGGCTTATCCCATCAAGCCCCAGTAGATTACTGAGAGACTTAGGGTCAATATTTTAGTTTGAAACTGGGTAATTTTTGTGCATACACACTTGATTTGAGAATTTGGCCACCTGTCTTCAAATACGTGACTAATAACCTTAGTTCAGGAAATCTGAGAGTGTATACATACACATGCACAACCATGAGGATCTGACGGTCATGTTCTCTAGAGAAATCTCTAAATTCAAGTGCAAATAAAAAGTTCATGAATATTTGTAGTAATAAGGATCTCTACATACCAAAAATCAGTGCTACTGAATACAGATTTATCAAGGAATACAGTTTTAAGAGCAACTGAATACATGCTGGACAGTACCCTACACAGAGGAAACAGGTTTTAGTTTTATCTGGGATACATTTCTACAGCTAAGTGAGGTTCACCACAATGGGAGAGGACCGCTGTCTTTTTTTGAGAATGATGAAGATAGCAGAGTATTCATAAACAGTTTTGGTTCTTTTGCTTTTCTTTAATTTTTTGGGCAGGCAGGAGAAAGACACTAAAGAGAGGATTAAAACAGTGGAATGCTACTCAACCCTGAACCCAAGTGAAAACTCCTCCAAAGAAGAAAAGAGAAACTTATTTATAGGCAAAATATAGCCCTATTCAAGATAGAAAATGCATTATATTCACGGATAGATAAAAGATGAAATGCAATCAAATTCTGGAAATCTAATATGGTTAAGAAGGAAATAGAAAAATAAGACACAGCCAGTGCTGAAAATACTCTGGCTTTGTGAATTGAGTATGCTAGAAGCCAGAAGGAAGTATATAATACTGCTAACACTATTACCTCAATAGGTTATTATGAGGATTAAGTGAGAAAATTACTATGAGAATAGTCCCTGACATATAATAAGTACTCAATAAATTTACCTGCTTTGAGACAACTCTGGAAATTGGGGGAACATCAATTTAAAGGATAGATTTGTACTTGCATTAATCCAGGAATCACATGGAAAACAAGAGACAAAACCTCTCAGACCTAGTGTTATATCCACACTTATACAAGAATAATGGGGCCAACTTTATGCATCCATTTAAAAAGACACAAACACCACAGGGAGATGGAACACTGAAAATAAGTCCTAGGGTACTAAAAACCAGGTGACTGAAAGGGATAATTGTACTACCATTACTAAAAATGAAGTTTTCAGAATTCAGAATAATTACAGAATTAAAAAGCAAAAAAGAGGCAAGGTGCCCAATTAAATCCCAGAGGCATGGGACTGTTAAAGTACCAAACAGCATAGTAACTATGTTTGGAATCTTCTGAATGAGAGTCTTTTGCTAGGATGGATACAGGAAAACTTCCACATAAGTGGATAGGGAATTATCCTAAAGGAGACAAACATATGCAACTAGGGAAGCAGAAATAAAAGTAAAGAACTGTGAAATCTGTCAAAGTTGTCCTAAAACAAAACAAACGTACTTGGGATTTTGTTGAATGAGAATCCAGTGAAAAACAATTCTAAACCTCTTTGCTTACTGCCCCAAATTTAGAGCAACAAGGGTGACAGGAGTTAGCAACTAAAGGCAATTTTAACTGGTCTTAATTTAGGAAAAGAGAATCCCAGTTTTTCCACCTCTGGCTATCTGATCTTAGGCTAGATCATCTATGTATGTATGCATTTAGCTATCCATTCATCTATCTGCCTTCCTACCTACCTACCTATTCATTTTTAAATTTACATCCAAATTAGCATATAGTACAATGATATCAGGAGTAGATTCCAGTGATTTACCCCCTATGTATAACACCCAGTGCTCATCCCAACAAGTGTCCTCCTTAATGCCCCTTACCCATTTAGCCCATTCCCCCACCCCCAACTCCTCCAGCAACCCTGTTTGTTCTCTATATTTAAGAGTTTCTTATGGTTTGTCTCCCTCCCTGTTTTTATATTTTTGCTTCCCTTATGTTAATCTGTTTTGTATCTTAAATTCCTCACAAGTCATATATTTGTCTTTCTCTAATTTCACTTAGCATAATAACCTCCAGTTCTATCCACGTAGTCGCAAATGGCAAGATTTCATTCTTTTTGATTTTCAAGTAATACTCCAGTGTGTGTGTGTGTATACCAAATCTTCTTTATCCATTCATGGACACTGGGGCTCTTTCCATACTTGGGCTATTGTTGAAAGTGCTGCTATAAACATGGGGTGCAGGTGTCCCTTTGAAACAACACACCTGTATCCCCTGGATAAATGCCTAGTAGTGCAATCGCTGGGTTGTAGGGTAGTCCTATTTTTAATTTTCTGAGGAAACTCCATACTGTTCTCTGGAGTGGCTGTACCAGTTTGCATTCCCACCAGCAGTGCAAGAGATCCTCTTTCTCTGCATCTTCTCCAACATCTGTTGTTGTGTGAGTTGCTAATTTTAGCCATTCTGACAGGTGTGAGGTGGTATCTCATTGTGGTTTTAATTTGTATTTCCCTGATGATGAGTGATATTAAGCATTTTTTCATGTGTCAGTTGGCCATCTGGATGTCTTCTGTGGAGAAGTGTCTATTCATGTGTTTTGCCCATTTCTTCACTGGATTATTTTTCAGGTGTGGAGTTTGATAAATTCCTTGTAGATTTTGGATACTAACCCTTTATCTGATATATCATTTGCAAGTATCTTCTCCCATTCTGCTGGTGCCTTTTTTGGAAAAAAAAAAAAAATTTTTTTTTACATTCATTTATTTTTGAGAGACAGAGCACAAGTGGGGGAGAGGCAGAGAAAGAAGGAGACACAGAATCCGAAGCAGCCTCCAGGCTCTGAGCGGTCAGCACAGAGCCCAATGCGGGGCTCGAACTCACAAACTGTGAAATCATGACCTGAGCTGAAGTTGGACGCTTGACCAACTGAGCCCCCCAGGCGCCCCAGTGTTGGTTGCCTTTTATCTTATTTTTTACTGTTTACTCACCTTAGAGAGAGAGAGAGAGAGAGAGAGAGAGAGCGCAAGCTGGGGAGGGGCAGAGAGAGAGAGAGGGAGACACAGAATCCAAAGCAGGCTCCAGGCTCTGAGCTGTTAGCACAGAGCCCGACACAGAGTTGGAAATCACAAACTGTGAGATCATGACTTGAGTCAAAGTCTGAAGCTTAACCGACTGAGCTGCCCAGGAGCACCCCCACTGTTGGCTGCCCTTTAGTTTTACTGACTGTTTCCTTTGCTGTGCAGAAGCTTTTTATTTCGATGAGGTCTCAGTTTTCTTTTTGTCTCCCTTATCTCCGGAGATGTGTTGACTAAGCAGTTGCTGCGGCTGAGGTCAAATAGGTTTTTGCCTGCTTTCTCCCCTAGGGCTTTGATGGTTTCCTGTTTTACATTTAGGTCTTTCATCCATTTTGAGTTTAGTTGTGTGTATGCTGTAATAAAGTGGTCCAGGTTCATTCTTCTGCATGTCGCTGTCCAATTTTCCCACCACCACTTGCTGAAGAGACTGTCTTTATTCCATTGGACATTCTCTCCTGCTTTGTCAAAGATTAGTTGGCCATACATTTGAGGGTCCATTTCTGGATTATCTATTATGTTCTATTAATCTGAGTGTCTGTTTTTGTGCCAGTACTATACCATCTTGATGATTACAGCTTTGTAATACAGCTTGAAGTCCGGGATTGTGATGCCTCCTGCTTTGGTTTTCTTTTTCAAGATTGCTTTGGCTATTCAGGCTCTTTTCTGGTTCCATACAAATTTCAGGATTGTTTGTTTTAGCTCTGTGAAGAATGTTGGTGCTGTTTTGATAGGGATTGTATTGAATATGTACTGATTTGGGTAATACCAGCATTTTAACAGTATTTGTTCTTCCACTCCATGGGCATGGAATCTTTTTCCATTTTTTTGTATCTTCTTCAATTTCTTTCATAGGCTTTCTATAGTTTCCAGTGCACAGATTTTTCACCTCTTTGGTTAAGTTTTTTTCCTCAGTAGTTTATGGTTTTTTGTGCAACTGTAAATGAGATCGATTCCTTGACTTCTCTTTCTGTTGCTTCATTACTGGTGTACAGGAATGCAACCTATACCGATTTCTTTGCACTGATTTTATATCGTGTGACTTTGCTGAACTCATGGATCAGTTATAGCAGTTTTTTGTGGAATCTTTTGGGTTTTCCATGTAGAGTATCATGTTTCCATATAGAGTATCAAAGAGTGAAAGCTAGACTTCCTCCTTACTGATATGGATGCCTTTTATTTCTTTGTTATCTGATTGTTGAGGCAAGGACTTCCAATGCTAGGTTGGATAACAGTGGCGAGAGTGGACATCCCTGTCATGTGCCTGACCTTAGGGGTAAAGCTCTCAGTTTTTCCCCATTGAGGATGGGGTGGGGTGGGTCTTTCATATATGACTTTCATGATCTTGAAATATGATCCTTCTATCCCTACTTTCTTGAGGGTTTTTATCAAGAAAGGATGCTGTGTTATGACAAATGTTTTTTTCTGCATCTATTGAGAGGATCATGTGGTTCTTGTCCTTTCTTTAATTGATGTGATGTATCATTCTGATTGTTTTGTGGATATTGAACCAGTCCTGCATCCCAGGTATAAATCCCACTTGGTCGTGGTGGATAATTCTTTTAATGTATTGTTGGATCTGGTTGGCTAGTATCCTGTTAAGGATCGATTTAACCTTTCTAAGCTTTGATTTCTTCATCTATAAAATATGGATGGTTAACTATCAGTTATGGAATTGTTTTAAGAGAAAACAGAGTATCTGCTTCATATGTGTTAACTAATAACATGTACAAAATGATCTGCCAGAAATCTACACAATTCTTAATAATGAATTCTGAAATGCCATGAATAACTTGTAAGTGGTAAGGAATATGCCAATCTTGTTAGAAAAATGTCCTGATAATAAATATTTGAACTCTGTTGAGTCTGGGTAAGAAAAACCAAGGAAGTTAGAACAAAACGGATCATTGGGAAGTTTCCAACAATCAGAGCTTTCCCAGTGCAAAACCGAGCTTGCTTCCAGCTTCAAGCAGAGGGAGTGGGGTATGGCACATATTGGACAGACTCCAAGGTTTCAGACAAATAGCATCTCCCTTAAAGGTAACACAGACCTGGAAACAAGGTAAGAATGAAAAATAAAGAAATCTAGAAAGTCAGAAATTTAATACAACTTAAGGACCAGAGAAGTAGACTGTGAGACTATGATGTAGTGACACAAACTTAGCTTTGCATTATCAGTAGTACTCAAGTCCAAAAGTACAAAATGCATTTAAAAGTCAGGAGGTTTTAATTAAGGCGTGTGCCTCATTCAAACACAAATCAGCCATTTCAAATTCATCTCAGAGTATAAATCTATTGACAGTATTCTTCATCTTTGCCTCACAAAGAATAAATGATAATATTTTGGGTTCAAATACCTTTTGCCACGCAATATTTAGGGCTTGGTTTTTCTTCTGGTCAAGGTCTTCTATAGTTGCAAGGATTTTGGATTTATCATTTTCTACAATTCTCTTCTTCTTCATCAAGTCATTATACTGGTAAGATAAAAAGCATGCTTAATTGAAAAAATGTAAAATTTTCTATTCTAGAATTCAGTCAGGAATAGAGGTTTAGTTTGTATGTAGAATATATACACTTCTGTTTACCAGAAAGATACACTGCATTAAGAGTCATAACGTGAACCAAATTATGATAAAGGTAAATATATCGCCTATATGTAAAATTTAGCTGCTGTAATTAAGAATTTATAGGACAAGCTCCTGGGGTACTTTGATACTGATATTCTCATATCCTTCTAGTAGTCAAGGCAAAAAGGAAAATGTATGTAAACTCAAAAGTAGCCCTGCATGCTTTCTTCTTGAGGTCAGTCTTAGCAGTAACACAAAGTTTCAGTTCTTCACCATGATGTCCAAGTCCTACATAATTGGGCCCTTATTTATCTCTGACTTTTTGACATCCCAATCCTCCCCAGGGGCCAGCCATGTGGTCTTTTTTCAGTTCCTTGAACATAAGAAGCTCATTATATAGCCTTATAGCCCTTGCATTGTTCTCTCTTCCCTGAATGCTCTTTTTCTGTATACGACATAATTGGTGCTTCAAGTTTCAGCTCAAACATCACATCTTCAGAATGGGCTTTTCCTGGTTAATGTAGAAACTCACTGAAAAAAATTTAAAGGAGGCTGCAAAGGGAGAATTACACCGTAAGTAGCAACAGAACTTTATGAAAATCTTAACTCATTTCTCCTCAAAGCCTCACATTTCAAGGAGTCTTCAAATTCTCCCTTAAATTGTAACCAGTCCTGTTAGCTTCCTTGCTGTCTCTCTCCTTTATAGCAAAGCTCCTAAAACCTGCTCTACATTTTTCTCTTATTCCTTGCATAATTCAATTTCTTATGTGTACAGACACAAAATACAACAAAACAAAACAAGGGTCACCTGGGTGGCTCAGACGATTAAGCATCGAACTCTTGATTTCAGCTCAGGTCATGATCTCACAGTTTTTGAGTTCGAGCCCCATATCAGGCTCTGCGCTGACAGTGAGGAGCCTGCTTACAATTCTGTCTCCTGCTCTCTGCCCCTTCCCCATGCTCTCTCACTCTCTCAAATAAATAAACATTAAAAAAAAAAAAAAGGCCATCTTGCTTATCAACAATAGACCCTTCCCTTTGGGTAAGAAAGCGAGTTGGTGAATTTTTTTAAAAAAAAGACCCAATTATTATTATCTAATAAAAGCAAACAAGTGAACAAGTTTCACAATACACAGTTCAAATTCAGACCAAAGATTTTCTTCCACAAAACATATATTGCAAAGCTTTAATGGAGAAATAAAAACCAGCGGGAACATTTATAGAGAGATCACAACACGGGCATTATTAGCCTGTTTGGTATCTAACATAATACAGGTTCTTTGTAGATAGTAATGTCAATAACAATTTAAAAAAACCCAGTACAGCAAAACTTTTTAGAAGTAATGGAGCTCATAAGTATTGCCACTTTTAGAGAGTTCTCATAACTCTCCTGATACAAATTCAAACAGAATCTTAGAAAAAATAAAGTATAGGGCATTATATAAAATTAGACTGCTATCTCCTCCGGAGCTGTTGAGAATATGGATTGCTTTTCCCTGTGGATTTTTCTAGTGACACAGCGGATTCAAAGTTCTGTCAGGGTTGGGGAGATGATAACATTATTGCATAAGTGAACATTAACACAGAAGGTGGTGCTGGATTTACAGATTAGGAAAGGAGTGGTTATGCATATAACAATTTTAGTCATTACTTATGTAATGGTTCTAGTATACCCTAGAATCAAAAGGAACACCGTATTTATGGAACGACTGGTAAGGAGGCAGACAGCAGAGTAGCCTTATTTTTCAAGGCCTTTTCAAGGCAACTGAAAGAAATTATAGAAATGGGAGGAGTAATCATGAAAAAATGTTCTTATTTATACCAAGAATAAGAGAAGGATAGATGGTATTCTGGGCAAAGCCAGTAGAAAAGCTTTTCAAGGGACAATAGACTATATAAATATTGATGCAAAAACAAGTAAGAGAGAACTGAAAAGGGAGAACAAGAAAACAAATCCAGTATCAAGAGTATCAAGCCAAAGATTGACTCTAGTAATTGCCACAAGGGTCACAGAGAGCTATTAGTGCTACTCCCTAAGGAGGCCAGAGAGTCCAAGGAAAAGGACTTACCCGCTCTTCAGCTTCTGTCAGTACATTCATAGCTCTCATGTTGACATTTCTTCCTAGTTTCTCCTTCATTTCTTGCAACTTCTGAAGTCTCTGACCAGCTTCTTTTGGGTTGTTGGTTTTGAAATCATAGGCACTATTAGGTTGCCCAAAGAGGTGTTTCTCTGCATTAATCCAGTCATAGTCCTTCAACATTTTGGAGACCTAGCCACGGAGGATAATGGAGGGATCTATCATTGTTTACAAACCGACATTTAAAAACTAGTTTCTGGGGCACCTGGGTGGCTCGGTCAGTTAAGTGTCTGACTTCGGCTCAGGTCATGATCTCACGGTCTGTGAGTTCGAGCCCCACGTCGGGCTCTGTGCTGACCGCTCGGAGCCTGGAGCCTGTTTCAGATTCTGTGTCTCCCTCTCTCTCTGCCCCTCCCCTATTCATGCTCTGTCTCTCTCTGTCTCAAAAATAAATAAACATTAAAAAAAAAATTAAAAAACAAAAACAAAAACTAGTTTCTTAAATGTTTACTAATTTTAAGTATTTAGGAGAAAACCCCACAATGACTCATCTGCAAAAATGAGGTTCACTGTTACTGTTAAGTATGAATATTTTTACCTAGAGAATAGGTTAAAAAAATTGTATAGGAAAAAGATTACTTAAGCATTAAAAGAAAAGCTAGCTCAGAGAAATTTATACATGTAAATCATTTCCATTAGAATGAATATAAGATAAGCCTCCTTCAGATTTTACCAAACTCAATCTATTGCTTCAAAAATAATTTGTGAAAATTAAAATTCTCATAAGAATACTTAAGTCATAGATTTGGTAAATTTGTGGAAGCCTAATTCCGACTGATTATAATTCTCTCTTTAAAATTTTTAATGTTTTATTTTATTTTTGAGACAGAGACAGAGCATGAACGGGGGAGGGTCAGAGAGAGAGGGAGACACAGAATCTGAAGCAGGCTCCAGGCTCTGAGCTGTCAGCACAGAGCCTGACGCGGGGCTCGAACTCACAGACTGTGAGATCATGACCTGAGCCGAAGTCGGAAGCTCAACTGACTGAGCCACCCAGGTGCCCCTGACTGATTATAATTCTAAAATATACTAGGTAAATAAAAAGCTGCTCTAAACTTTGACTCCATTGCCTAGTCACCCTCTTTTGACAAGGCACAGTAATGTATTTCTTTATATGGTAAAAAGAGTTAAAAAAAAATTTTAGATTATAGTGCTTAAAGAAGACTTTCTTCTACTAAAATTGTTCAAGGTTGGTTCTGACTGATAGAGTCTAATCCTTGCCAGTCTGTTTATCCTCATTAATTCCAGGGGAACGGTCTCACCTCCAGGCTCCAAAGATGATCATTTCCAATCTACCTTCCCTGCTGATCCATAGGGTCAATGAAAGCATTCTGGGTACATGTTGCTCATCCTTATCATTAGTGCCTGGCCTACTACTATCTGATACTAGTTGGTATGTAATTAATATTTGACAAACTATAGACTTCAAAGAATCCTGGACTTTTTAGCAGTTCCACTTTTAACTCTCCTTTTCACCTTAACCGTAAATAAAATCCCCTAGCAATCACCACTACTAGCACTTTCAATTACCAAAAACCTATTAACAGTAATATTAACATTGGTAACATTTCAGTGAATCCACTAATACTAGGCTACCAGGCTAATGGAAAATCAATACAAAAATATATTAGGAAATTAGTGATGTGGCTATGAAAAAATATTTTCTTTAAGTGTGAGCCTGAACAGGCACACAGGGCTCTTTCAGAGGGTGGGGTGACTATTTTGTATGTTCTGACTTTTTTGAAGTTAAATCTCTTATACTTTTAAGATGCTAAACAAGATTTAAAAGGCATCAAACGGTTACACACTCGTAAGAAAACATGATGGGCAAATTACTAAGATTTCATGAGTGCAGCCTCTTAACCAAGCAGCGAATTTCTGCAAAAGCATGTATTCTCTTTAATGTTTACTTATTTTTGAGGGGGATGGGAGGGATAGAGAGAGGTGGTGAAAGAGAATCCTAAGCAGACTCCCCATTGTCAGCAGAGAGCCCGATGTGGGGCTCGAACTCATGAACTGTGAGATCATGACCTGAGAGGAAACCAAGAGTCAGATGCTTAACCGACCGAGTCACCCAGGTGCCCCAGAAAGAAACTTTCAGGAGTGAACAAAAAACTGAGATAACTTCAAAAAAGACAGCTGCTAGCAAAACATCAGATTTCAGATGAGGCTGCAAAATTGACTATACTGATCCTCTTAAGGACATCTGGAAGCCAATTAAGTCCTGGTTTTGGAAGTTGCCTATAAATATATATCGTTTACCTTATTTCAAAATAAATTGAAAACTCACAGGCAACAAAATATATAATCACAACTAATATATTAATCTGAATATCTGGGGATTAAAAAATGGTTAGTTCTATGGGAGACCACTGAAACATCTTATACATAGGAATAAATACCTGAAATTTAGAAAGATTTATGCCAGGTGGTAAAAATAAGCATTGCTGAGAAGCCATTAAAATAGCAGTAAGCCTCAACATTCTGTTATACCGCATTTCTGCCATTTATACTGAATTCTCCATTGAGCAGTTTACCAGAATATCTCAACAACTCAGAAGCAAAAATCTGATTACGGGTAGAAATAAACAACACAAACGTGCCTTTGCAGCAGCATCTTCAGCTTCCCGTTTATGTTTGCTGATGTTGTGGTCCAGTTCCTTAATTTTAAGCTGAGAATCATTGTTTTGTTCCTTGTGTGTTGCAACTTCAGCATATTTAGCTTTAATTACATTGTCTTGGGCTGTTATCACTTCTTTTTGCTTGGTCACCTCTTCTTGAGCTTTATTTACGGACTCCTGGAACAAACAGAAGATGATATATAGCAAAGTAATGTGGGCATATTTTTAGTTTATTAAAAGATCATCTAAAAAGCGTCTGGGCAAGATGGCAATGTGATTACAGGCAGATGGTCACCTAACCCTCTACATTGTATATCCCCATTAAAATGACTAATTAATTTGCATACAGGAGAAAACTTGTTCTATCACTAGAAAAAAGATGGGATACAGTGTTCGTGCTGGAAGCAACAAAGTTTCTGGGGATACAGTGAACTACAGGAAACTGACTTGTGAGGTCTCAGTAAAGTGGCATTTCTGGGTAGTTAACAAGAAGATACTATGCCAGATCCCCACATGTCATTTATCAGGAAGGGAAGGATGTAGGCCGCGTTTTCTGCTCTTCCCTTTGTAGATATAAGCCATATTTACCGGTGCAACAGAAGGTCATAATGTTTGGTTCTAGCACAAGGGTCAAAACAGAAAAATACAAGAAACTTTTTTCAATAAATAGATTTGTGGCACAAAGAAAAACTTTCTTGCTTGACTTTGAATATCCCCCTACCTCCCAAGGTTGGAGCTACTCAATGTCAGAAGTGGTAATTGTAACTGCAATTCAGTCTATCACCAACCTGCCCTGCAAATCCCATTGCTTCACCCAAATCTTGAAAGAACTCACACAAATATCTAAACCAAAAAAACCTAGTTCAACCCATATTTAGGTAGGGGGAAAACCAAAGTAGGACAACCTGCTTTAAGTTTCTGAGGAAGAATGGATCTTCATGATGCAAACCACAAGGAAAAATTTAGGAATGTTTTTAGCATGCTCATTAGGAAACAAGATGAGCAACAAAGAATAACCTGATGTTATGGTTAGGGTACTCAAAGTGCCTTAATTTCCCTATAATGTTTAATCTGTGTCATCAGAGGTCTCTTGAGGAAAGAAAATAAAACATGACATTCATATAAAAACCTGAAGATATTTTAGCTTTTTGAAACCTGTGAAGAGAAACTGAAAAATACTCTGCTTAAGATATTAACCAAAGGGAAATAGAAGTTTATTAACTAACACTGTATCTTTAAAAAAAAAAAAAAAGTGTTTATGAAGAAGATTCTCTCATGCCTACAGGTTAAAAACTGCAATGCAATTTTCACTGTTTTAACCTTTTTTTTACAATGATAGGAAATCTGTTACTTAAGATTGAACAGAAATGAAATTTTAGTTTTGTTTGTCTAATTAGTAGGTAGTTTCTTTTCTTAGTTCCCTGGGAGTTTCCTTTGATATTCTTATCTGCAAAGGAAACAATTTAGAATGCAGAGCCCAAAAAAACAACCTTTAACAACCAAGTGATCTATTTTATACTTCTCCATAAAGAGAAATGGAAGTATGTACATGTTCGGACTTTATTTAGATCAGGAAAGGAGTAGCTTATTTATTTTCACAATTATCTTTAAAAACATATCTAACTTTTAAAATTCTACAACATGATGTCCATGAAAGACAGCAAAAATATGCACGGGAAAAATGAGATTAAGACAACAAATCAGAAGGGAACTAAAAATATTTTTAAAAACTAAAATTTACTTTGGAGGCAAAATAAAAACTGAACAGAAACTAAAAAATTTAATCAGTAACACAGAACACAAAGCTGAAAAGCATTTTGATCTTAACTTCAAAAAAAAGTAGTTAAAAACTGTTCTATTGATTTGATAAATAATGGGTTAAAAACAAAAAACTTTAATTTATCCATGAAGAGAATCAAGAGGAAAGACCTACTTTCCAAAAACACCATAGGCTACAACAATTACAACAATCATATCAAAGGAAAACATAAAAGCATGTAGAGGACACAAACAAGACAAAAATACCACACTGAAAACTGAATGGAACTACCCTGTTGAAAGCTATTACATTCAGTTAACATAAAAATCAATGTTAGTTACAAACGGTATCAATTAGCAACACGAAACAAAACTTAAAAAACATGATGAGTGTAGTCAGTGGTACTGTATATTTAAAAGTTGCTGAGACAGTAGATCTTTAAAGTTCACATCACAAAAAATATTTGTAACTGTGTGGTGAGGGATTAACTAGATTTATGGCTTGGTCTTTTTGCAACATATACAAATAACAAATCCTTATGTTGTATACTTGAAATTAATATAGATCAATTATACCTCAATATGAAACAAAGCAATTCAAAGACAAAATCAAAGAAAGGGGCAAGAGAATTTCCAATATTCATTAGGGACAATCTCTAATAAAGATATACCACAGTATGAATTTGCAGGTGACAGAATGTCTTCATAACATTTGAAATACCCTCAGTCCTAAATCCATCCTTCACTCCCTGCTTCTGATAGAACATTTCTCCCCAACCAGCTGCAACTATAGTCAGCCTCAACAGTAAAGGATGCTGTAAGGAAACTGTAGAAAGAAGAGGCTTTACTTCCCAGTTCTGGTGTGCTTTTCTCAAAGGCAAGTTTGTCATGTGCAAGGGCCAGCAACCTACATGGCTTCCCTGGCATCCAGCAGATGGGGAGAGGGGAACAGGGCTTTGCAACATGTTCACATGGGCTAATTTCCCCTACATCCCATGTGGCACTTCCCTATGGATGACTATCCATGGCACTCCAGCAAACTTCACAACCAGGGGGCCACAGTTACATCTTCAACTAGATCTGGTTTTCAGCCTATAGTTGCTATGGCTCTTTTCCAATTTGTTCCTTCCATGGGTGCACTCCCTCAGCCCTAAGGGTGGTAGTGGCTATTCCCTGTAAGGGCTGTTCCTATATAATTTAGAATTCTCTTTATTCTTTAGTGATCATCCCTTATCATTCCAAACTCCTACTGTAGTTAAATTTTTTATTTAAACTCTGCCTGTTCAAATTACTGTGTAGTTTTCGTCTTCTGAGTAGACCCAGATTAAAACAATTAGTAATATTATTTCAGGACTCTTTCTGGATCAGGAATCATCATTTTTGCCTCTCATCAAGACAAGAATGAAGAGGGGCACCTGGGTGGTTCAGCCGGTTAAGCGTCCGACTCTTCATTTCGGCTCAGGTCATGATCTCGGTTTGTGAGTTTGAGCCCCACATCGGACTCTGCTTGAGATTCTCACTCTCTGCCCCTCCCCCACTCATGCTCTTTCTCTCTCTCAATAAGTAAACAATGAAGAGATCAAGACTTCTAAAGTCAAACATCTTCAAGCCAACATTTCATAAGTGGATTAACATTTGTAATTTCTCCAGCACGGTAAGTACCTTATTTTTAGCCACCTCAGCTGCCATTACTTCAATCTGACCTTCATAGGATTTGATAGCTTCATTTACAGCTTCAAGCTGTTGTTTATAGGATGCATGCTCTCTCTTGAGCTCTTCCAGCTCCAGAGTGATAGCTTCAACTTCCTAAAAGAATGTTATTCAGACATTCAACAGACTATTAACTACTGAAAAACAGATACATGTCAACAAAATTATTAAGATTCCAATGCAAGTAACACCCACAGCTTATTCAACTACCAAAACACATGTAAGCTGCTTCTCCAGAAGAAGGGAGGAGAAAGGAAATTTATTTTCCTTCAGTTAAACATTACAAATGTATGTACAGTTTTTACAGGTTCAAAGAACTGGGCATAAACTGTTTATTTTGTTATTCCTACAGGGAAAAACAATCTAGAATTCTATGTAACAGATAAATTAGCAAAGGAAAAGCCTTTTTTAAATGTCAAAAAAACCCAGCTGCTCAATTTTCTTCTTTCCCTCTATAGCCTTTAGTTTGTTAGAAAATACTTTGTGCAGCTATTTAGTGACAGAATATGAAGAAAAGCAGATTTAAATAGAATCATATAGAAAAGTGATGTAGAACAAAGCCTTTGGAGGCAGAAAAGGCTAGGTTCAAGTTCCATCTGTGGCACTATCAAAAGATAAAATCAGGTATCACCAGTCTACAACTGAATGGTACTTTGTAAATATAACATGCTTTGTCATATATCAATCTTTCACAGGATCCATTCATAGATGATCACCTAATAGAAATGTCAACACTTGGAGCTGATAGGACATACCTCCACCGCATGACATAAGCTTTGGTCTACTCTTAAGTGCAGCATTTACCAAAAGGCAATTTTGCTCTTTCTCTAAAATTAGAAAGACAATGCAACCTATCCTTACCATTATGACACTCCATTACAGGGTTTTCAGAGAGGAATGTTTTAATTTGACTCATACGACGCATAATTATTTCCTAAAGAAGCATACTGTACTTTTAGATTTTGTGATGAACACTGATGAGTGAGGCTAACCCAAGATGCTCTACCACCTTCAGCTCTATACTGATGTTAAAGATTGGTTCCATTTCAAGAAAGGTATTACCTGTTGTTTTTCTTTCATTTTCTTGCTAGAAGCATCTGCTTTTGTTTTGGCAAAATCCAGTTTTTTCTGAGCATCCTTCAGTTCTCTCTCTCTTTCAGCTTCTGCATTTTTCATTTTATTCTCCAATACTTCATATTTTTCTTCTGCTTTTTTCTGAATTTCTTTGGTGTTTTTTAAAGTCTCCTCACTTTCCTCTGCATCATAAAGCAGGTAAATGTAGCTAAATGAGGTCCTTGAACTATTAGCAGTTATAGGCAATGGTTTATGAGTGCCTTATGAATTCACCTTTTAAAAGAAGATATGATCTAAAGAATTTAGGCTAAAATTAAAAAAAAACTGTTCCAACCTTATTCCAGAAATGCTACGTTGAAACATAAACCCTGCCTAAGAACCACACTTGAATTATCTAAAGACTATGAGGAAATTATTTCCCAGCCTATGAAACTAACAAATTTTATCCTTAACTTACTAAAAAGATCACAGACCACCTTTTAATATACTTGTAATATGCTTCCTAAGCCAGAACAAGAGTATAACTATGGTATTTCTCCTTTACTTAGTGGACAAAAAGCTTAATTTCATAAACAAACTTACATTGTATTCTTTGCCTATTTAGCTCTAATTTGTACAGGAAAAAAAGCAAGATAAAATGAGTAGATTAGTGTCACAATTGCCATACACTGTGTTAGAATGCAGATACAAATACAACCCTGGAGACCATTAACTACATAATATTCTATGCTACTTTTCAGTGCACAATATCACTGCAAATAAAAATCAAAGAAAAAATTTAAAAAGTACCTTAAAACAAATTAACATGGAAATACAACATACCAAAACTTAATGGGATGCAGCAAATGCAGTTCTAAGAGTGAAGTTTATAGTGCTGCCTCCATCAAGGAAGGAGAAAAATCTCAAAAAACCTGACACATAAAGGAACTAAAAAGCAAAAAACAAAGCTCAAGGTTAGTAGAAGGAAGGAAATAAAGATCAGAGCAAAAGTAAAATGAAAGAGACTAAAAGATAATAGAAAAGATTAATGAAAGTGAAAGCTACTTCTCAGAAAGAATTGATACACCTCATGCCAGCCTAAGAACAAGAGAGGAATCAAGTAAAATCAGAAAAACGAGGGAGACACGACAACTGCTACCACAGAAACAGAGGATTCCAAGAGAGTATTATAAACAATTATATGCCAACAAATTGGACAACCTAGAAGAAACAATAATTCCCAGAAATATACAACCTATGAAGACAATCATGAGAAACAGAAAATCTGAACAGACCAATTATTAACAAGGAGACGGAATCAGTAATCAAAAATCTCTGTTTAACAAACAAAAGTCCAGGACCAGATGGCTTCACTGGTGAATTCAGTCTCTCAAAGCACAGAAGAGGAGGGCACACTTCTAAACTCATTCTATTAAGGCCAGCATTACCCTGATACCAAAACCAGAGGACACCAGAGGAAAAAAGTTACTGCCTAATATCCCTGATGAACACAAACACAAAAATCTTCAACAGGTATCAGCAAGCTGAATTAAAGAATACATTAAAAGGATGACACACCATGATCACATTTCAAAGATTTATTTCAAAGATGCAAGGCTGGTTTAACATCTGCAACCAATGGGCTACACCACATTAACCAAATGAAGGATAAAAAGCATGTTCTCAATAGGTGCAGAAAGAGCTTAGACCAATTTCAACATCCATTTATGATAAAACTGAAGCCCACAGCTAACATCATACCCTATCTACAGTGAGAAGCTGAAAATTTTTCCTCTAAGATCAGAAACAAGTCAAGACTGACTCCATTTTTATTCAACATAGTCCTTAAGTCCTACTTAGAGCAATGTGGCAAAAAGAGAAAAAAAAAAAAAAAAAAAAAAAAGAAATAGAGAAAGGCATCCAAATTCGAAAGGAGTAAAACTTTCTCTAGATGATCTATTATATATAGAAAACCCTAAAGATTCCACTAAAAAACTGTTAGAATAGACAAATTCTGTAAAGTTGCAGGATATGAAATTAATGTAAAAAAATCTGTTGCATTTCTATACAATAATAACTATCAGAGAAAGTAAGAAAATAATCCTACTTATAATTACATCAAAAAGAATAAAATACCTAGGAATAAATTTAACCAAGAAGGTAGAAAGAACCGTACACATAAAGCTATAATGCACTTATTGATAAAACAAACTGAAAAAGACACAAATAAATGGAAAGATATTCAGTGCTCATGGACTGGAAGAATACTGTTAACATGTCCATACCATCCAAAGCAATCTACAGATCTGTTAAAAATCCCTATCAAAATTCTAATGGCATTTTTTCAGAAACAAACGAATCCTAAAATCTGTATGGAATAGCCAAAGCCATCTTAAGAATAACAAAGGCAGAGGCATCACACTCCTTATTTTAAATTATATTACAAAGCTATAGTAATCAAAACAGTATGGAATTGGCATTAAAAATAGACACACCAGGAGGGGTTGTGGGAGGGGGGATGGGCTAGATGGGTAGGGGCATTAAGGAATCTACTCCTGAAATCATTGTTGCACTATATGCTAACTAATTTGGATGTAAATTAAAAAAAAATAAAATTATAAAAAAAAAGACACACCAATCAATGGAACAAAACAGAGCCCAGAAATAAATTGTCATAAACCCATGCATGAATGGTCAAAGGAGCCAAGAACATACAATGAAGAAGGAACAGTTTCTTAAATTAATGGTGCTTAGAAAACTGGACAGCCACATGCCAAAGAATGCAACTGCACCATTATCTTATACTACATATCAAAATTAACTCAATAGGTTAAAGACCTGAATGTAAGTCCTGAAACCATAAAACTCCTAGAAGAAAACATAAGTGATAAACTCCTTGACACTGGTCTTAACAGTGATTTTTTTTGGACTTCACACCAAAAGCAAACACAACAAAAGCAAAAATAACTGGGACAATTATCAAACTAAAAAGTTTCTGTAGAGCAACAAATTGAAAAGACAACATAATTAATGGGAGAAAATATTTGCAAATCATATCGATGAGAGGTTAACACCCAAAATATGTACAAAACTCCTACAACTCAAAAGAAAAAGCCAAACAGTCTGATTAAAAAACGGGTAGAGTATCTGAATAGACCCTTTTCTACAGAAGATACATAGTCACCCAGTACTTGAAAAGATGCTCAACATCACTAAGCATCAGGGAAATGCAAATCAAAATCAAAATAAGATAGATACAAGTTAGAAGGGCTATTATCAAAAAAAACAAGAAATAACAAGTGTCAGAGATGATGTGGAGAAAAGGGAATCCCTCATGCACTGTTGGGAGGAATGCAAATTACTGCAGCAACTATGTTAAACAGTATGGAGGTTCCACAAAAAAATAAAAATAGATATGATGTAAAAGTTCTACTCCTGGGTATTTGAAGAAAACAAAAACAGTAACTCAAAAATATATACACACCGCAATGTTCACTGCAGCATTATTTACAATAGCCAAGATATGGAAACAACTTAGGTAAGCATCTACTCATGGATAATGGGTAAAGAAAATGTGTGTGTATATATAATGGAATATTACTCAGCTATAAAAAAAGAATGAGATCTTGCCATTTGCAAAAACATGGATGGAACTCAAAGCCATTATACTAAATGAAAAAAAGAGAAAGATAAATACCATATGATATCACTTACATGTGGAATCTTAACCAATTAAAAATATCTTAGTACAGAGAACAGACTGGTGGTTGCCAGAGGTAGGGGGTAAACAAAATGGGTAAATTTTTTAAATTTTATAAAAAGGAAAGAAAATATTAGTGGGTAATAGGTAGGTGGATATTGTCCTATGGAATGAGAAAAACTAAAACTACCATATACAATTAAATTCTAATTAAAAGTGTAAGACAAGTTCTTAAAATGAGGGTTCTGTAGAAGCAGCTATAAATTGAATTAAACATTAAAAGTTTCTGTTTAACAAAAATACTATGAACAAAATTAAAAGACAAGCACATAAACCAAAAGATATTCATAATGCAGATAATCTATAAGAAATCGTAACTCTTAAGTATGAGAACAATAGAAACAAACCATAAGCAAGTCAATAGGAAAAATGGTTGAAAGAAGAATATTCACAGAAGTAGAAACCAAAAGGTCTGAGGAACAGATCAAATAGATTCTAGGCTTCCCCTGCAATATCTGCAGGTGAAAACAGTAATGTGCTACCTCTTTCTAACAATCACATTGGAGATATTTTAAAGACTTTCTAGAAAAGAAAGGATTTAGAGAACTGACAACTTTCATATGCCACTGGTGGAAATGTATACTGCTCCAAATGGGCAGAACTTGGCAATATAATAATAGTATCTAATAATTAAAATATTTAAGGTAACTAATTCAAATAAATATATAATAAAGATCTAAATATCTAAAGTAAGGTTATCAGTATAAACAGAGGAAGCACAGAATGTTTTTATCTTACCAATGGTTTTTTTAAGGGCATCTAATTCTTCTTGTTGCTTGTGATAGGAGCTTTGCTGGAGCTTGGTTTGTAATAAATCTGCCTCCTCAGTTTTCATCTCCCACTGCTGTTTTAGTTGGCGATACCTTAGAAAAAGAGAAGTTTACAATAAATGATCACAACTTTTCTGATATTTGAGACATGCATTCAAACAATAGGCTCTTACCTAAAATAAACTCACATACAATATAAACAATTTTTTTTATGTGTATTTATTTCTGAGACAGAGAAAGACAGAGCATGAGTGGGGAGGGGCAGAGAGAGAGGGAGACACTGAATCCGAAGCAGGCTCCAGACTCTGAGCTGTCAGCAGAGCCCGACGTGGGGCTCGAACTCACAAACCATGCGATCATGACCTGAGCTGAAGTCGGTTGCTCAACCGACTGAGCCACCCAGGTGCCCCTCAATATAAACAATGTTAAGATGCCACTGATTACAAGAATAGTTTTGAAGACTCAGTTTTTGAGGAATCAAATTCAAGTCTGATTTGATCACCGAAGGTAAACGACTCTAAACGGCCAAGGCTGACAACTATTTACAGAAATATTCTTAATTTTAGAAAGCACTAAATATAACCTTTAAATAAATAGGTTTCCTTAAAAATGGTCTCTTCTACTGAGCCTTACCAAGAAGAAAAACTCCAAACTCCACAACAGCTTCCCACAAGAATACATTAATATGCAACAATCACACAAAATTTCAAAAATCTGGTTATCAATTCCCATTTTCAAATACTAATAAAAAGTTCCCCCCAACATTCTGTAATGAGACTGATAGTTTTAAAAGACCTAGTACTGAACTAAACATTACATTGTGCTCTTCTTGCAAACCCTGTAATCTAGCCCATTTCTAGCTGCTTAATATTTTCTTTGGAAGGTATTTAGCTAATTCAGCTGCAGTGAAATATCAAGTTGTAATAAATTCACAAGGCAGCTTGACACTAGAAATTCATGAGGTCTGAGGAAAAAGGAAGCAACTTATAAAACATAAATACTCCCTTGAGTATTCTTGGCTGAGAATGCTTGACAGCAATTAAAACTGTAATTTTAAAGCCATTTTTCAATTCATTTAAAAATGGGGAGTATAGAAACTTGAAAAAAAAAAAGATAAAAGCTATTTTCCTGTTATGGTCTGTGAAAGAATGGCTTTAGTTGATACTTCCACTCTCATATTTTTAAAAATCTATTTCCTTTCCTTGACCTCAATGCCACTATCAGTCCACAAGACAACTCTGCAAAATAAATGATCCAATACTACTGAATAAAGGTAACAGCACCAAGCCAAATGCCAGCTGCAAACTCATTGCCTTGCCAAAGTTTCCACAGATATTCACTTTTTGGTAATTTATGTTAAAGAAGGTAAAAGCAGGCTTTGTATGTATATGTTTGAGAGTGGACATTTTGATATAATATCTATGTTGGAATGACCACTTTGACTAATTATGAGCATCTCTTCTATACATATAATATTCCAAAAAAGTCTTGGCAACATTCTAAGTTTTGATAATTTAAGATGAATGTTTAAAATTTACAAAACCATATATATTTTGAAGTTTATTTATATATGATTTTTAACCTTTGTTCAGTATTGTGAATTCTGAATAAAATGTCTGATTTTAATTTTAACTCAGTTCCCATTTGTCATCTTTGGAGACTGTAGGTTTGTGGCATTTTTCCTCTTAGAACTCAGTGTTACCTAACATGTTTTACCAATTTAACTTTGAAAGCAAGAAGAAGGAAGAGATTTATGTTTGGTTCGCTGCTGTATTCCCAGCTCCTACAAGAGTACTTGGCACTGACGTTAAGTGATGAAAAGATACATGAGGTAGCATGATGCCAATTAAAAAAAAAAAAATGTACCTGTATCATACACAAACAGAAGTAATACTGAAAGGTACACATACATATGCATACCCATACCCCTACAAAAGAAACACAGTAAGGAAACACTTTAATAGTGACTTTCTTACATGCCTCAGTAGGCAGCTCAGTGATCTTTAATAATCTATAGGATAGCCACGATGCTACTAAACTTAATGTTGGTATCTGATCAATGCTACATTGTGTATCATTTCAAATCAAAGACTCCAGTACCCTCTGGTATCAACATCCAGAGTATGGATTTCCCCACCAATCCCAGTAGAATGTTAACAGTGTATCTCAACAGGGAAAGAAAAATATTTGGCTGATGTTTTTTCTTCCTTTTAATTAGCTTTCCCTAATTTCTTATAACAATGACATTCTTATCAGAAAAAGCTAACTGATAAAAGTCAGAAGTTGTATTTCTTTAGCTAAAATTCTTTCATCTTCTACCATGCAAATCTTTGACCAAAAAGAAACTTAAAAATACAACTTAATTCAACAAAGTCTTACTTTTCAGCTGTGTTTTTAAGACCTGCTAATTCCTCATCTAGAGCCTGTAGCTCATTCTCCTTAATTCTCAGCTCATCTTGAACACCTTTGAGTTCTTGAAACTTGGTTAAAATAGAAGCTGCCTGGGATCGAGCACCTGATTGAAGCAAATTGAAACAGACCTTAGTCATTAAGTTACCACATATTTAGTAAACAATAAAAAAATTTCTGAGAATTATACTTGAAAAGATTCAACAGCAAATCTTTTATAGTGAGCTTATGAAGATACAGATTTCAATGCATCACTGGAATCTCAGGACATACATACCTGATAAGAAATACTTCTAAGAAGATGTGATGGATTATTCATTCAAATAATCACTGCCCCTGCCTTCTAGGCCCACCCCTCCCAGGGCCACTAATCTCTCCGATAGTATCAGCTTAGCCACGTGATTGGCTCTGGCCAATGAAATGAAAAATGTGCCTTTTTTGAAAGTAAGCTTAAAAGGCAGCACATAATTCATCATTTGTCTCCTCTCTCCCATGAGAAAAGCATGTTCAAAGTAAGGGCTATTTTTCCCTCAGTCTGGGTCCCACAATGAGAATAACACTGAACAGAAATAACTGATCTACAGGTAAAGAAGCATAATTATTGGATGAACTTGTAAACCATTGGGATTTGGGGGCTATTTACTACCACATCATAACCTGGCCTGAACTTTGATATAGCAGAGGAAGCAGCTAAATTGGTTTCACTTTACAAACAACTGTGAACGTCTGACAATACTAAGTTACATTGGCAAGAATACTCTAGGTTTGATGGGAGAATACAAAAGTCAATTAGCAATGCTATTATGAGCACTTTGTTATTTGTTAATATGATAAAGAGTTGCATATTTGCCATTCCTAAGTAGGAACTTCAAGAACATCCAAATCAATGAAATCTAAAGTTTCTCCTATTTTAGATACTTAATATTTGATCTCTCTTTATCCTCCAATTGCAGATACTAATCCTCTTATTGTATTCTTTGTTGGCTATTGTTTTCTTGGCCTAGAAAGAAATTATGTCACTTAGTATCTTAACAGGCATTATTCAGTCTCTTGGTTTGGTTAAACGCACAAACTGTAAAAACAGACTACTTGAATTCAAATCCTGGGCTTTGCCACTTACCAGCAAGTTATTTCACTGCATACTGGAGATGACAGTAATATACTCCCCATATAGTTGCTATAAGGATGAAAAAGCACTGAGAACAGATCTTCATTAAAGAATAAAAATGTCCTCTATCTGCATTGCCCAGTTACCCATTAACTATTAATGGTCACTGGGTCCTTGAATGTGACTAGTACAATCGAGGTTATTATTTTTATTTATCTTATTTAAATGTAAACAGCCACGTATGGCTACTGTACTGGACAGCACAGTCTTACACTGTTGCCTGGTACTAAGTACTATTCAGTCTGTTATTACTTGACCACTCAACATAGATCTGCAAATTCAATGTGACAAACATAAGAAGAATATGATCATTATCTTATTCTCAAGGGTAGATTTAATTTTTTCTTTTACTTTTGAAAGGAGAAGTGACATACAAAAATTAGAAGTTAGTGTTTCCTGATGAAGTGGGCAAAGTAAAAATGTACTGAATAAAAAAATTTCCCAGTGGCTAGAATATCCTAATAGGGCAAAATGCAAGAAAAACAAAATAAAAACAAAACAGGAACAGACTACATGAGAAGAACAGAAGAAAGCAATACTATTGATTACTAAGCTGTGAGCTCCTTGAGGGCTATGACACTTTATAATTTCTCAGTATTAAGTAGCTGTGACACAGTAGGTATTCAAAAGAAAACCCAATCCTTAAATTAGGAACAGAACTCTGGATTAAGTCATTCCAAACCCACACTTTCCTATTTTAAAAACAAAACAACAAAAACCCCCATCCTATTTACCACACAGAATTTTGAGGACAAAATGATATAAAACCTACCTTCAAGATTTGTGGGGAAGATGGAAGCAGAGTAAGAAGACCCTAGGCTCACCTCGGCCCCTGAATCAAATCAAATCACCTGAAATACCCCAGAAATTGACCTGAACTGCAGAAGAAACTCCACAAGGAAAGGCAGAGAAGAGACCACATCAAAGAAGGCAGGAAGTGTAGAGACACACTTTGGGAGAGAAACAGATTGTGGCCACTGTGGTGGGGTGGGAGCTGCAGTCACAGAGACACACGAGCACATAGGGGAGGCCATGCAGAGAATACAAATCCCTGTAGCAATTGGCTTCAAAAGAAAGAAGGACCAAATTTTGTGAGTTGTGGCAACCAGTGGGGATTAAAACCTGGAGTTCTAAAGGTCAGCATGCTTGGCTATGGGAAAGCCCCAAGGGTACTGGAGCCCCTCTTTGGAGACACAGTGGGGCAAACAGCCTGCTACGAACAGTATGGTAACTGCTTTCTGAAGAGCATCTGGGGCACATGGTGGGGAGGCTGTGAGCTCATCTGGAAGCTTGTCCCAGAGAGATCCCTTTAGGACAAAGAACTAGCAGGCGCCATTTCCCTCCCTGCTCCTCAGCATAAACACAGGGCCATCTGTGGAAACCAATACAGCACAGACACTTGCTACCTAACATGCTTATACCAAGTTCCATCTCCCATGCTAGGTAGATGCACCCTTCCCAGTCATGCTTGCCTCAAGTCCCATCACTGTAGGCTCCTAACCCCAAAAGACCAGTCCAACCCTTGCCAACACATATCTCCAGACATAGGAGTTTAAAAAATTTTTTTAATGTTTATTTATTATTGAGAGACAGACACAGAGCTTCAGCAGGGGAGGGGTAGAGAGAGGGAAGACACAATCTGAAGTAGGCTCCAAGCTCTGAGCTGTCAGCACAGAGCCCGACGCGGGGCTCAAACTCAAGAACTGAGATCATGACCTGAGCCGAAGTCGGTCGCCCAACCGAGCCACCCAGGTGCCCCTCCAAACCTATGAGTTTTATGCAGCCTCGACTCCACTGGTAATAGGTCTCATTTCACAAGGAGACTAGAGCATACCTAGTTAATAAAATGCTTCACATTCAGGCCAGAGACCAAACACTGCCCATGACAGGCAAAAAGAGCTGCTGTAGACCACTGGCCTGAAGGATAAAGAGGCCAGTACACAACAGCAGAATGTACACAGGACACACTGTAGATACTCCCAGAAACTCCAAACCTGGAGAACAGGGGATGCTATACTACAGGGAACTCTTCTCCATCAGGCCATTACCATTAAGAACAGAAGATGTAACTGACTTTCCTAACACATGGAAACAGGTAGAGACTTAGACAAAATGAGAAGACATAGGAATTTATCCTAAATGAAAGAACATGACAATGCCACAGCCAGAGACCCAAACAAAACACATACAAGTAACATGACTGATAGAAAACTTAAAGTAATAATCATAAAGATACTGTACTTGAGAAAAAAGTGGAAGACATCAGTGAGACCCTTAATACAGAGATAAAAAGAACCAATCAGTGATGAAGAGTGCAATAAATGAAATTACAAACACCCATGATGCAATGGAAGAGAAACAAATTAATTACCTAGAAGACAGAGGGGTGGAAAATAATCAAACTGAACAGAAGTGAGATAAAAGAATTATTCAAAAAGTGAGTATACTAAGGGAACTCAGTGACCCCATCAAATGTAATATTATTTGAATGGTAGGGATCCCAAAAGAATAAGACAGAGAAAAGGGGGCAGAAATTTTGAAGAAATAATACCTGAAGACTTCACTAATCTGGGGAAGGAAACATGTCTACTTCCAAGAGACACGGAGAACCCCCAACAGAATCCACAAAAGCAGATTCACACAAAGATATATTGTAATTAAAATGTCAACATGTAGTGATAAACAATTTTAAAAAGGAGCAAGACAAAAAATGACAGTAACATACAAGGGAAACCCCATAAGGCTATCAGCAGCTTTCTTAGCAGAAACTTTGCAGGCCAGAAGGGAGTGGCCTAACACACTAAAAGTGCTGAATGGGAAAAATAGGCAGCCAAGATTACTTTATGAAGCAAGGCTATCATTCAGAATAGAAGGAAAAATAGTTTCCCAGAGAAACAAAAATGAAAGGAGTTCATGACCACTAAACCAGACCTGCAGGAAACTGACTGGAAAGGAAAGACCAAAAGTGACCATATGTAAGCGGGAGACACAGAAGTTACAAAAATAAGTATTTCTGTAGAAAATCAGTCAAAGAATTCACAAAATACAAAGATGTAAAATGTGACACTAAATACCTAAAAGGTGGGGAGGAGAGCAGTAAAGAATGGGTTCAAACTTAAGCAAATCACATAACAGAGACTGCTATATGCAAAAGACGTTATATACAAATCTAATGGTATCCAAATAGAAAAGTAGAAATAGACATGCAAAGGATAAAGAACAAGGAATGCAAATATAGCACTAAAGTAAACCAGCACACCATGAAAGAGGAGAAAGCATGAGGGAAAAACTTCAGAAACAAAATGACAATAAGTACCTACGTGTCAATATTTACTTTGAATGTAAATGGACTAAACGCTCCAATCAAAAGACATAGGGGGACAGAATGCAAAAAAGACCCAACTATATGCTGCCTACAAGAGACACATTTCAGGGGCACCTGGGTGGCTCAGTCAGTTAAGCATCTGACTTGGGCTCAGGTCATGATCTCACGGTTCTTGAGTTCAAGCCCCATGTTGGACTCTGTGCTGACAGCATGGGGCCTGGAGCCTGCTTCAGATTCTTGTCTCCCTCTCTCTCGCGCTCTCTCTCTCTCTCTCTCTGCCCCTCCCCCACTCAGCCTCTGTCTCTCTCTCTCAAAAATAAACATTTAAAAAAAAAAGAGAGAGACACATTTCAGACCTAAAGACACCTGAAGGTTGAAAATGAAAGAATGGAGAGACATTTATCATGTAAATGGATGTCAAAAGAAAGCCTAAGTAGACATATTTACATCAGACAAAATAGATTTCAAAACAAAGACTGTAACGAGAGACAAAGAGGGACACTATATAATAAGAAAAGCAACTATCCAACAAGGAGACATAACAATTTTAAATATTTATGCACTCAACATGAGAATACCCAAATATAAAAAATAGTTAATAACAACATAAAGGAATTAATCAATAGTCATACGATAATAGTAGGGGATTTTAACACCCCACTAATGTCAATGGAAAGATCAAAAAATCCACAAGGAAACAGTGGCTTTGAATGACACACTGGATCAGATGGATTTAACAAATATATTTAGAACATTCCATCCTAAATAGCAGAATACACATTCATTTCAGGTACAAATGGAAAATTCTCCAGAACAGATCACATATTAGGCCACAAAAGAAGTCTCAACAAATTCAAAAAGACTTAAGTCATTATCATGCATCTTTTCTGACCACAATGCTATGAAACTAGAAATCAACCACAAGAAAAAGTCTAGAAAGAACAATAAATATATGGAAGATTAAAACATGCTACTAAATTATGAATGGGTCAGCCGAGAAATCAAGGAAGAAATCCTAAGATACATGGAAACAAATGAAAATGAAAACAGTCCAAAACCTTTGGGATGCAGCAAAAGCAGCTCTAAGAGGAAGTTTAGGGCAATACAGGCCAACTTCAAGAAGCAAAAAAAAAAAAAAAAAAAAAAAAAAAAAAAAAATCTCAAACAACTATATCCAAAGGAGCTAAAGAAAGAAAAAACAAAACCCCAAAACAGCAGAAGGGAGAAAATAAATATTAGAGCAAAAATAAATGCTCTATAAAATAAATAAAAGAACAAAACAGATAAATGGTTCCTTAAAAAGATGAACAAAATTGATAAATCTTCAGTAAGAACCATGAAATAACAGAGAAAAAGGACTCAAATAAAATTACAAATGAAAGATGAGAAATAATAACCAACCTCACAGAAACACAAACAACTGTAAGAGAATATTATGACTATATGCCAACAAATTGGACAATGCAGAAGAAACAGATAAATTCCTAGGAACATATAACTTATCAAAACTGAAACTGGAAGAAATAAAAAATTTGAACAGACTGATTACAAGCAAGGAGACTGAATCAGTAATATAAAAATTCCCAAAGAGCAAAGGTCTAGGACAAAGTGGCTTATTCTACCAAACATTTAAAGACGAGTTAATACCTACATTTCTCAAGCTATTCTGAAAGTAGAAAAGGAAGGAAAACTTCCAAATTCATTTTACAAGGCCAGCATTAACCTGATACAAAAACCAGATAAAGGTACTAGAAAAAAAAAAAAAAAAAGACATCTACAGGCCACTATCTCTGATGAACATAGATATAAAAATCCCCAACAAAATACTGGCAAATCGAATCCAACAATACATGAAAAAAGTCATTCACCATAATCAAATTAATCAATGTGATCCATCATCAAGAGAAAGGATAAAAATCATATGATCACTTCAACAGATGCAGAAAAAGCATTTGACAAAGTACAACATCCATTCATGATAAAAGCCCTCAACAAAGTAGGTTTAGAGGGAACATACTTCAACATAATAAAGGCCATATATAAAATACCCACAGCTGATATAATATCCAATGGGAAAACAGATTTTACTGCAAGATCTAGAACAAGATAAGAATGCCTACTCTCACTACTTTTATTCAACATAGCACTGGCAGTCCTAGCTCAGGCAATTAGGCAACAAAAAGAAATAAAAGGTATCCAAATTGGTAAGGAGGTGGTAAAACTTTCACTATTTACAGATAACATGATACTATATATAGAAAACCCTAAAACTCCACCAAAAAACTATTAGAACCGATCAGGGAATTGAGTGAAGACGCAGGATACGAAATCAATGTGCAGAAATATGCTGCACTTTCTATATACTAATAATGAAGCAGCAGAAAGAGAAATGAACAATCCTACCAAAAACAGAAAATACCTAGAAATAAACTTAGCCAAGGGGGTGAAACATCTGTACTCTGAACACTATAACACTGATGAAAGAAACTGAAGATGATACAAAGAAAGATATTCCATGCTCATGGACTAGAAAAAATATTATTAAAATGTCTATACTACCCAAAGTAATCTACACTTTTAATGCAATCCATTTTCCACAGTACTAAAACAAACAATCCTAAAATTTATATGGAACCACAAAAGACCCCAAATAACCAAAGCAATCTTGAAAAAGAAAAGCAAAGCTGGAGGTATCAGCTTCAAGTTAGATTACAAAGCTGTAGGAATGGAAATAGTATGGTACCAGCACAAAAACAGATACCTAGATCAATGGAAAACAGAAAGCCCAGAAATAAACCCACAACTATATGGTCAATTAATCTTTGACAAAGAAGGTAAGAATATCTAATGGGAAAAAGACAGTCTCTTCAGCAAATGGCATTGGGCAAACTGGTCAGCTACATGCAAAACAACAACAACAACAAAAACAACAAAAAAAACTAGACCACTTTCTTATATCATGCACAAAAATAAACTCAAAATGAACTAAAGACAGAGCTGAGACCTGAAACCATAAAAACCTAGGAAGAGAGGACAGGCAGTGATGTCAATGACATAAGTCATAGCAACATTTTTCTACATACGTCTCCTGAGGCAAAGGAAAGGACTACATGAAAATAAAAAGCTTCTGCACAGTGAACAAAACAATAAGCAAAACTGAAAGAGAATCTACAGAATAGAAGATATTTGTACCTGATATATCTGATGAAGGATTAGTATCCAAAATATAAAGAATTGACAAAACTTGACTCAAAAAACAAAAAAATCCAACTAAAAAGTGGGCAGAAGACATGAAGAGACATTTCTCCAAAGAAATACAAATGGCCAAAAGACACATGAAAAGAGGCTCATCAAAATCACTCATCATCAGGGAAATGCAAATCAAAACTACAATGAGGTATCACCTCACATCTGTCAAAATGGCTAAAATGAAAACACAGGAGACAAGTGTGGTAGAGGATGTGGAGAAATAGGAACTCTCTTGCACTGTTGGTGGGAATGTACACTGGTGCAGTCACTGTGGAAAACAGTACAGAGGTTCCTCAAAAGGTTAAAAATGGAACCACCCTATCATCCGTCCATTGCACTACTGGTGCGATTTTGGTGTTTACCAAAAATACACAAAAACACTAACTCAAAGGGATACATGCACCCATACGTTTATTGCAGCTTTATTTACAATATCCAAATTATGTAACCAGCCCTACGTGTCTGTCAACTGATGAATGGATAAAGAAGAGGTGGTGTGTATGTACATGTACATATGTATATATATACATATATATATATATATATAGACATAATATTCAATCATAAAATAGGAAATCTTGCCATTTTCAAGGACATGGATGGACTGAGAAAGTATAATGCTAAGTGAAATAAGTCAGTCAGAGAAAGAAATATACCATACAATTTCACTCATATATGCAATTTAAGGAACAAACGAAAAAAGAGAGAGAAGCCAAGAAACAGACTCGTAACTATAGAGAACTGATGGCTACCAGATGGAAGGTTGGTAGGGTGATAGGTGAAATAGGTGACAGGGATTATTAAGGAGTGTACTTGTTGGGATGAGCACTGGGTGATGTATGAAATTGTTGGATCACTAAATTGTACACTTGAAATTAATATAACACACTATGTTAACTACGCTAAAATTAAATTTAATAAAAAAAACCATATAATCAATAGAGCATGATCATTTTTCTTTTAATACATTTAGTACTGAGTATTTTTTTGGTATTACTCTTGTCTTCTAGGCTTTCTTTTTGTTGCTGTTTATCTCATACCTTGTGTATCTTGTTAATATTTTACTTTTACCTTTTTGTTCATCATTTAGTTTTAAGCCCAAAAGTAAATAAAGCCAAAAAAACCACAATCAACCTTAAAAGTAAATAAACAGAAAGTCAAATCCATAGATCTTTGCACTTCAATAAAAGATTTTCAAGTCACTAGAAAACAAGTATGCTTAATAACTGTTTTCTACTTCTACTTTTTATAATCGTACCTATCTCATAGATAAGCTATTGAAACGTTAAATGAATTAATGGCATGGTTCCTGGAGTATCATAAGTTATCAATAAACATAGAGAGGAAACCATAGTAGTGGTTCAACATTAGCTCTGTAATCCAACTGAGTTAAAATACTAGCTCTAACACTATTTGCCACTGGGTGAATTACTAAACTTTTCTCATTTAATTCCCTAAAAAAAAATGGGGAAAAAAACTACTTTAAAAAATAGTTGTAAGGAATGAGAAAAAAGAGCAAATATGTATATCAGGGTGCCTGGGTGGCTCAGTCAGTTGAGTGTCTGACTTTGGCTCAAGTCATCATACTGTGGTTTGTGAGTTCGAACCCCACATTGGGCTCTGTGTAGACAGCTCGGAGCCTGGAGCCTGCTTTAGATTCTATGTCTCCCTCTCTGTTGCTCACCAACTCATGCCCTGTCTCAATTTCTCTTTCTCTCTCTCAAAAATGAAGAAACGTTAAAAAAAATTTTTTTAGAAAAAAAAAAGCAAATTGTAAAGCACCTGGCATAATATGAATTAAATAAATGTTAACTATTTTTATTTTTTGCAAAAAAACAAACACATAACGTACCTCCACTCAATGTTCCATGAGGATCAAATACATCACCTCCTAGAGTAACAGTTCTGGTCATTATCCTTTTATCAAAGGCCACTTTTTTTGCATTATCCATATTATTACAAACAAATGTTGTTCCAAAGACAAATTCCATTGCTTTCTGAAGTTCTGGTTTGTATTCAACAAGGGAAAGAGCTACATGAACATTGTTAGGGCCAACCTATGGAAAAACAACAGATCTATCACAGTAAATACTACTCCTTTCTTTTCAAATATTATTTTATAAAACAGAAGTGCTATACTAGAAATTTAAGTAATACTTAACCGAACACTATAATTCCTGTTGAACTTTCTAAAATGCTATGGAAGGGGCGCCTGGGTGGCGCAGTCGGTTAAGTGTCCGACTTCAGCCAGGTCACGATCTCGTGGTCCGTGAGTTCGAGCCCCGCGTCAGGCTCTGGGCTGATGGCTCAGAGCCTGGAGCCTGTTTCCGATTCTGTGTCTCCCTCTCTCTCTGCCCCTCCCCTGTTCATGCTCTGTCTCTCTCTGTCCCAAAAATAAATAAACGTTGAAAAAAAAAATTTTTAAATGCTATGGAAAACTCAAGAGTTTTAGAACAAATTTCAAGTTTAAACACTAAAAGCTCTACAGCTACATAAAATATTTAGCTAAGGCACCAGGCATTATGACAGTGTCTATTAAGCAAGAGCCAGTACCAAGTTTCTAAATTCAAAATGGACTATGGACACATTCTCTTAATTAAAATACAACAGTTGCTTGGGGCGTCTGGGTGGCTCAGTCAGTTAAGCGTCCGATTTTGGCTCAGGTCATGATCTCGTGGCTTGTGAGCTTGAGCCCTGCATCAGGCTCTGTGCTGACAGCTCAGAGCCTGAAGCCTGCTTCCAATTCTGTCTCCCTCTCTCTGCTCCTCCCCTGTTCATACTGTCTCTCTCTCTCTCTCTCTTTCTCTCTCTCTCTAAATAAATAAATAAATAAAAAATAAATAAATATTAAAAAAAATTTAAATACAGCTGTTGCTGGATCAACCCAATTTTATAAAATGTTTTATTTCAACTATTAGTAATTTGGTTGTTCCACAGTGAATACTTTTTCATTCAAATTAAACATGCTAGGGCAAACAAACAGACCAACAAAAACACATGCTAGGGCAGCCACCTACCAACTACCAAAGTAAAAACACAACTAACAATTGCAAGAGTCAAAAAAAATTTTTTTTAATTCTTCATTTTTTTTTTTTAAATCCAACTGCCTCTTCTCAACCTTTGTTTACAATATTTTCTTCTGCTCATCTTTTTAAAATAACTAAGCATTCTTTAAGGAGCTTAGTAGTAGCAAGAGAAATCAAAATGAAGGCAGCTGTTTAACAAATGTTCAGCATTGTTCTCTGACACAGCAGCTACCGTTAAAAAGGTCTAAGAGATCTGAATATAAGTATTTTTGCCGTTACCTGAAATCCCAATTTACTACTTACACTCGGACTTGTCCGAAAGCTGAAATAACTTCCAAAACCTTCCAGACCCATTGGTAATTTTTTAAAGTAAATGAAGTACTAACTAGAACACCACCTTTTAATTACTATGCACTCATTTTCCTTCTCCTAATAGTATACGTATCAATACAACTGTATTTTGAAATAATTTTCATTGAAGGCTTCTCAACATCAGCAAGAACACTGAGTATACATTTAGTATCTTAAATACAAATGCATTTCTAGGTTTCCTAACTGCCATTTCAACTGACGCTCAATAAAAAAATGGTATCACTGCTGAACATTAGGATTGGCTTCATGTTATTACCTACAGTCACACAACCATAACCAAATGTATGGTCTTGTACTCCTTTGGGGGGAGGGGGGGTTGTGTGTGTTTTTGTTTTTTAACTAATAGCAATACCACTTTAGGTCCACCTTAGCACCTGACTGGGTATCCCAGTTCCTGCCTTTGTATGCCCAGAGGTTGGAAGGCAATGTAGAGATACTTTAATAGAGAAGCATCTCTGCAAGACTGATGGACACCTTCCAAAACCATTGTCACTGTGGGCACTTTGTGCCTGACAGGAAAAAAAAAAAAAAAAAACTGAAGAATTCTGGTATTTATAAGCTTTGTATATCTAACAACTCAGAGATCAGAAATTTAATGTTATCATGTGATAGTCATGTGACCTCACTTAAGGTTTAAAGACATTTTAACATTACAACTCTGAAATATCAAAGGGAGTTTGTCTTCCCCCATTTCTATTCTCTTTCTATCTAATTTCACATAAGCCAACTCTTACTTTTTTTTGTAGCTTAACTATTTGAAGTATGGTAACAATACAACTTTCTGGTTCCATATATGATTATGTCCCCCAAGTTAATGTCCCCTAACTAAATAAACCAAGTAAGATGTACATAAAACATATAAATAAGACTTACAAGATTCTGTGCGACCCTCAGAGTTTCTGGAGCAATACATCTGGCTGAAATCTTATTCAGTGGAATTATAGTGTATCGACGCTTCAATTCCCCCTTTTCTAGTAGCTTTTTTCCAGTCACCTAAAACATTGTGCATTTGAAATAAAGAAAATATTAATGACAGAAAATATTCAGATGGAAAGAGTACAAGTTTAGGAATCCACAATTAAATATTTAGTGCCTACCATCCTAAACAATCAAAAGTCTAAGACTGATAATAAGCATTCTGGGCTCCTGAATAAGCATGTGACTTCTTTGGGAATACAGTTAATCAAATACGATATAATCAGTAATAAAATAAAAGTCATTAAATGAATTACTGTACTTATAAACCTTAGGAACAGCTTAAAACATAAAGAAAGTACTCCATTGTAGAAACTCATGATTTTTCCAGCTAAAGAGCAATTGTAAATTTTCTTTCATTATAATTAATTTACCTCTGTGTCTACTACAACATTGTAGAGCCTTTCCCCAGCCACCAATTCTAAAGCTGTCGTTGCAGAAGTATCTTTTACACTAATCAGAGAAGCTACAAGTCCTTTCACACAATTTCTATTCCAGTTCTTCTCTGGATCCCTAAAATACAACAGATGACAAAAAATTAATGTGAAACAATAAAACAGATTAAGTTATATTTTACTAGTCAAGAGCTCTTTCTGACAACACATTCAATCGAAAAAGAAGCATATACAGTTTTAAGAAAAAGAAAAATTTTTAAATGTTCCGGATGACTAGTCAGCTATTGCTTTAAGTCAATCAAAAACTCTTTCAGTATATACTGTTTTCAACGTAGCAAAAATAATGTTGATGTTCTTTTTAACACATTACTTTGAGTATTCCATAAAAAAAACCCATGTAGCAAAACAAATTGTAAAATACTAATGTAGATATTTACAGAAACTGTGGACTAAATTTCCCTCATTTTGATCTTAAGAATTCCCCTGCCAACATCTGAAACGTTTCAATAAACATCTAAGAAAAAAATACCAATTAAGGAAAAGCAACTTACAATATTTTTCATACAAAAATCGTAATGTTAACAAAATTTTCGGACTGCCTTCCAGCTTAAATGAAAATATATCTTGGTTAACATTTCAATAAATGTTTAGGGAAAAAAATCCCAATTAAGGAAAAGCAGCTTACAATACTTTCATACAAAAAACTTGATGTAAATGAAATTTTCACTGTCTTCCAAGCTTAAATAAAAATATATCTTGGCTATTGCTACATTAAAATTTTAGGTTTAAATCTCTTACCTGTAGGCAAACTGAATATTGGGAAATCTGGCTAAGAGAGCTTCATATGTTTCTTTCAATCTACTGATATCACGAGATAACTGCCTGCGCTTTTCCAGAAGTCCTTCCTCTTTGTTTTCTGAATAGTAAATTACAAGTAAATTGAAACAAAATTTTAAAAATACAAATATTCTGTTTTAAAGAAACTATCAGTTTTGGAAACCTCTGTTTCCAAAGCATTCCTAGAAGCAAAATACAAATTTCTGGCATCAAATAAAAAGCATGCTTAACATGAAGAGTCAAGTAGACAATACTACCAACAAATAACAGTAATTTTCACTCTAAGAAACAATATATCAATTGAATAACCACTAATGTGGAAATAAATAACATTTTGGGAATTCTCTAGTGGCACTTCAGTAACTGAAGCAGGAAACAGTAGTAAGTTTTCACAACTTCAAAGAGCTAGAAAGATGATGGAATAGGAGAATCCCAACTTCACCAAGTCCCACAGATGCTACCAGATAACACCTACATAAGTGTAAACAACCCAAAATGGCCCAAACACTGGCAGAACAGACTTTCCACAGCTAAATGTAGAGAAGAGGCCACAAGGAAGAAGGTAGGAAGGACAGAGATAGAGTCAGGAGCCAAACAGAACTGCAGGAATGCCAATGGGAGGAAAGGACACCAAGGGCACAAACAGAAGAAATGGACCTTCAGTCACACCAGGCACCCCAAGCACAAGGAACCCATAAGGGGAAGACAAATCCCCATAACATTTGCCTCTGAAAACCAGAGGGGCATAACTTCACAAGTTCTTATCATTAGCAGGGCTTAACTCCTGGCACTTTAAAAATCAGTAGGGTCAGCTCTAAGAGAGCCAAGAAATTGAGAGGAAACTAACTCCTCACCCTTAAAAAGACAGCACAACAAACAGCCCCGCAAATGTATAGCATTTAACAGTAGCAGTTCGAAAAACGCCTGGAATATACTGGTGGGAGATTTGTTTATTAATCTCAAAGAATGTGCTGGAGGGGCAGGAATCCTTGAGAGACTTCTCCACAAAAGAACTGGCAGGCACCATTTCCTTCTTTAGTCCCTCGGCCTAGACACACAGACACTTGCAGGAAACAGCACAGCTCTCTATCTAGCTTTGCTAACAGTGTGCCTCAACCCCACGTTATAAAACTGTCCCCTCTAGTCAGACCTCTGTTCCAGGTCCCCTCCCACAACAGACCTGTGCAAACCTTGATAATTCTGCTGCCCCACCCCACTTTAGGCTGTGGACCTACCACTTCCAATATGCCCTGGGTTGGAATTCATCCAAACCAGTGCTATAAGCCAGGCAGGGTACAAGTAGCCCTGACAGGGGACCTGTACCACTCCAAAATAACAGCTACACTGTGGAGAAGAGAGGATAATTACACATATCAGTCCTACTGCAGCCCTAGCAGTGGGCTACAATCAGATATCTGGTTTGACTGTAGGCCTCACCCACCAAAGAAAGTTTCTCAGGGTACAACATAGGGAAAGCAAGAAACACTTCCATGCTACCGCATCTCTGGCAAACACTTGATCTGACTCAACTCAAGCCCACAATGGCTCCAGACTGGCCCTCTTAACAACACAGGGACCAAATCCTGTCCAAGACAGGCAAACAGAAACATTCCAGATGACTGGACTAAAAGCAAAAACAGCTTAGTCACAATACTAAGGTACATGCATTACACATAGGAGATACAGCTAAAGCATCAAGTTCTAGTGCACAACAGACACTGCATTGCAGGGCACTACAGGAACTCTTCTTCATAAGGTCATTACTTTCAAGAGCAGGAGACATAACTAGTATTCCTAACATGTAGAAATAGACACACAGAGTTAGACAAAATGGACAAGAGAGTATATCCCAAAGGAAAGAGAAGGTAAAACCACAGCAAAAGAGCTGAATGAAATGGAGATGAGTAATATGTCTGATAGAGAATTTAAAGAAATGGTCAAAAAGATACTCACTGGACTTAAGAGTGAACAAAGAGAGAAAACATAGAAAAGAACCAATCAGAGATGAAGACCTCAATAAGTGAAATTAAAAATACACTAGAGGGGCGCCTGGGTGGCGCAGTCGGTTAAGCGTCCGACTTCAGCCAGGTCACGATCTCGCGGTCCGTGAGTTCGAGCCCCGCATCAGGCTCTGGGCTGATGGCTCGGAGCCTGGAGCCTGTTTCCGATTCTGTGTCTCCCTCTCTCTCTCTGCCCCTCCCCCGTTCATGCTCTGTCTCTCTCTGTCCCAAAAATAAATAAACGTTGAAAAAAAAAAATTAAAAAAAAAAAATACACTAGATAGCACAAATAGCACACAAGAGGAATCTGACAAATGAATGGATCAGCAACCTAGAGGACAGGGTAACAGAAAACAATCAGGCTGAACAGGTGGTAGAAAAACATAATAAAAAATGAAAACAGATTTGGGGAGCTCTGCAATACCAACAAGTGTAATAACTTTCCCTTTATAAAGATCCTGGAAGAAAAAGAGGGGCTGAAAATTTGAAGAAATAATAGCTGAAAACTTCCCAAATCTAGGTAAGAAGAAAGAAATCCAGATCCAACAGGCACAGAGACCCTCAAACAAAATCAACCCAAGGAAGCCCACAGTGAGACACACGGTAATTAAAATGGCAAAAAACAGTGATGTATGGAACATTTTAAAAGCAATTAAGAGAAGATAGTTACAAACAAAGAAAACCTCATAAGGCTATCAGCTGATTTTTCAGTGGAAACTTTGCAAGCCAGAAGGGAGTAGCAGGATACATTCAAATGCTGAAAGAAAAAAAAAACCTGTAGCCAAGATTATTCTAGGCTATCACTCAGAAGAAAGAGACAAGGAGTTTTCTAGATGAACAACAGTTTAAAGAATTCATGACCACTAAACCAGTCCTATGAGAAATGTTAAAGGAGACTCTGAGTGGAAAAGACCATAAGCAGAAATATGAAAAATAAGAAGTACAGAAGCAGTAAAACGAAGTATACCTATAATGTGGGGGTTGGGGTAAGAGGAGTAAACAACAGGTTCAAATTTAAGCGACTATCAACATAGACTGCTATGTGACTAAGATGTTATATACAAACCCAATGGTAACCACGAATCAAAAGCCAGTAATAGATATGCAAAGAATATAGACATGGAATCCAAGTATATTCCAAAAAAAAAAAAAAGCCAGCAAGCCATGAGAGAAGAGCAAGAGAAGAAAGGAACAGAGAACTATAAAAACAAGTAACAAATTGGCAATAAGTATAGACCTATCAATAATTACATTGAAAGTAAATGGACTGAATTCTCTAGTCAAAATATACAGGGTAATAAAATGGATAAAAAAACAAGAGTGCTGCCTACAGAGACTAATTTCAGACCTAAAGACACATGCAGCTTGAAAGTGAAGGGATAGAAAAGCATTTATCATCCAAAAAGTGAACAGATACAAAGAAGGGTGCTATATAAGCGATCAAACAAGAAGATATATCAGTTATAAATATTTATACATCCAACATGGAAGCATCCAAAAACATAAAGCAGCTAATAGCAAACATAAAGGAAACTAACTGATTGTAATACAGTAATGGTAGGGGATGTTAACACCCCACTTACATCAATGGATAGATCATCCAAACAAAAAGTCAACAAGGAAACAGTGGCTCTGAATGACACACTGGAGCAGATAGATCCAATAGATATTATTCAGAACATTCTATCCTAAAATAGCAGTATATACATTCTTTTCAAATAAGTGCACATGGAATATATTCAGAAGAGATCACAAATTAGGCCACAAAAGAAGTCTCGATTCAAACAGATGAAAGTCCTACCATGCAACTTTTCCAACCACAGCACTTAAGAAACTAGAAATCAACCACAAGAATAAGTCTGAAAAAAAAAAAAAAAAAGAGTAAGTCTGGACAAATATATGAAGGATAAAAACATGCCACTAAATAATGAATGGGTCAACCAAGAAAATGCATAAATGAAAACATAATGGTCCAAAATCTTTGGAATGCAGCAAAAGCATTTCTAAGAGGGAAGTTTACAGCAATACAGGCCTACCTCAAGAAGCAAAAAACATTTCAAAGGATCTAACCTTATACCTAAAGGAGCTTTGAACAACAAACAAAACCCAATACCAGCAGAAGAAAGGAAATAATAAAGATTACAGCAGAAACAAATGAAAAAGAAACTAAAAGAACAGTAGAACAGATAAAAGGAACCAGGAGTTAGTTTTCTGAAAAGATCAACAAAATTGACAAACCTTTAGAAAGATTCAGCAAGAAAAACGATTCATGAGTTTGAGCCTGTATCGGGCTCTGTGCTGATAGCTCAGTGCCTGGAGCCTGCTTTGGATTCTGTGTCTGCCTCTCTCTGCCCCTCCCCCACTCATGCTCTGTCTCTCTCTGTCTCCCTCTCTCTCTCTCTCTCTCTCTCTCTCTCTATCTCAAAAATTTTAAAAAATTAAAAAAAAAAAAAATGGGGCGCCTAGGTGGCTCAGTCAGTTAAGCGTCCGACTTCAGCTCAGGTCATGATCTCACAGTCTGTGAGCCTCGCGTCAGGGTCTATGCTGACAGCTCAGAGCCTGGAGCCTGCTTCGGATTCTGTGTCTCTCTCTCTCTCTCTCTGCCCCTCCCCTGCTCATGCTCTGTCTCTGCCTCAAAAATAAATAAAAACATTAAAAAAAAAAATTTTTTTTTAAAGAAAATTTGAACAGGCTGACTACCATCAATGAAATTGAATCAGTAATCAAAAAAACTCCCAACAAACAAAAGTCCAGGACCAGATGGCTTCACAGGCAAATTCTACCTTCTCTTAAAGAAAAGTTAATACCTATTCTTCTCAAACTATTCCAAAAATAGAAAAGAAAAACTTGCAAATCTCCTCCTAAGAGGCCGGCATTGCTTTGTTACAAAACGAGATAAAGACACTAAAAAAAAACAAAACCAAAAAAACCCACTACAGGCCAGTATCTCTAATGAATACAGATGCAAATATTCTCAACAAAATTTTAGCAAACTGAACCCAACAATATGTTAAAAAAAATCACTCACATTAAGTGGGATTTTTTCCTGAGTTGCAAAGAACATTAAATATTCACAAATCAGTGAACTTAGCACATTACATCAACACGATAAAGGATAAAAACCATATAATCATTTCAGTAGATGCAGAAAAAGCATTTCACAAAGTACAACATCCATTCATGATAAAAGCCCTCATCAAAGTAGGTTTATAGAGTATATACCTCAACATAAAAAGACCTTATATGAACAACCCATAGCTATCATATTAAATGGGGAAAAACAGCTTCTCCTCTAAGATCAGGAACTAGACAAGGATGCCCACTCTCATCACTTTTATGCAACATAGTACTGGAAGTCCTAGTCACAGCAATCAGGTAACAAAAAGAAATAAAGGCATCCAAATTGGTAAGAAAGAAGTAAAAGTTTCACTATTTGCAGATGACATGATACCATACATAGAAAACATTAAACACTCCCTCAAAAATCTTCTAGAACTGATCAAAGAATTCACTAAGGTTGCAGAATACAAAAATCAATACGCAGAAATCCGTTGCATTTCCATATACTAGTAACAAAGTAACAGAGAAATTAAGAAAACAATCCCATTTACAGGTGCACCGAAAGTAATAAAATACCTAGGTATAAATTTAACCAAGGTGGTGAAACACCTGTACTCTTAAAACTATAAAACACTGATTAAAGAAAACTGAAGATGAATGGAAAGATATTCCATGCTCATAGACAAGAATAAAAATAACATTAAAATCTCCATACTACCCAAAAGCAATCTACAGTTTTAATGCAATACCTATTAGAATACCAACAGAACTACAACAAACAATCCTAAAATTTGCATGGAACCACAAAAGACCCTGAATAGTGAAAGCAATCTTGAAAAAGAACAAAACAGGGAATATCATAATCCCAAATTTCAAGACACACTTCAAAGGCACAGTAATCCAAACAGTATGTACAGGCACAAAAATAGACACACAGATCAACAGAAGACAGAGCCCAGAGACCCATGGTTATATGGTCAACTAATCTTCAACAAAGGAGGAAAGCATATGCAATATAAAAGACAGTCTCTTCAAAAAATGGTGTAGGGAAAACCGGACAGCTATACGAAAAGAACGAAACTGGACACTTTCTTAGACCCTATACAAAAATAAACTCAAAATAGATTAAGGACCTAAATGTGAGACCTGAAACCATAGAAGTTCTGGAAGAGAGCACAGGCAGTAATTTCTCCAACACAGGCAATGGCAACATTTTTCTAGTCTCCCGAGGCATGGGAAACAAGTAAAAATAAACTTGGGAGTACATCAAAATAAAAAGCTTCTGCACAGCACAGGAAACAAATGATAAAACTGAAAGACAACCTATGGAATGGGAGAAGATATCTGCAAATGACATATCCGGTACAGGGTTAGTATCCAAAATATACAAAGAACTTATACAACTCAACACCAAAAAAACAAATAATCCAATTAAAAATGGGCAGAAGACATGAAAAGAGATATCTCTAATGAGGACATACAGATGTTCAATAAACACATGAAAAGATGCTCAACATCACTAATCACCAGGGAAATGCAAATCAAAACCACAATGAGTTATCACCTCATACCTGTGAAAATAGCTAAAATCAAAACCAGAAGAAACAAGTGCTGACAAGGATATGTAGAAAGAGGAACCTTCATGCACTGTTTATGGGCATACAGAGTGGTGCTGTCACTGTGGAAAGGAGTATGGAGGTTCCTCAAAAAATTACAAATAGAATTACCATACAATCCAGTAATTCCACTACTGGGTTTTTACCCAAAGAAAATTAAAACATCAATTTGAAAAAATATAAACATCCTGTGTTTATTGCAGCATTATTTGCAATAGCCAAATTATGGAAGCAGCCCACATGTCTATCAATAGGTGAATGGATAAAGATGTGCTATACATATACAATGGAATATTACTCAGCCACAAAGAATGAAATCGTATCATTTGCAATGTGGATGGATCTAGAGATTACAATCCTAAATTAAATAAATCAGTCAGAAAAAGACAATTACGATACGATTTTACTCACATGTAGAATTCAAGAAACAATAAAAAAAGAGACAAACTAAAAAACAGACTCTTAACTATAGTTAACAAACTGATGAGGAGGTGGGTGGGAGGATGGGTGAAATGAAATAAGTGATAGGGATTAAGAGTACACTTATGATGAGCACTGAGTAATGAACAGAACTGTTGAATCACTAGGTTTTATACCTGACACTAATATAGCACTGCAAAAAAAAAAAAAAAAAAAAAAAAAAAAAAAAATCAAAGACCTGTTTTATACTTAGTTGACCCTTGAACAACCGGGTTGTTCTGCAGGAGATCAGGGGCACTGACAGACACTTCCTCCCTACACAGTTCCAAATTCATGTTTCACTTTTTTTTTTTTAAGTAGGCTCTACACTCACTGTGGAGCTTGAACTCACAACTCTGAAACCAAGAGTTGCATGCTCTACCAGTTGAGTCAACCAGATGCCCCTAAATCTGTGTTTAACTTCTGATCCCCCAACTTAACTACTAATAGCCAAATGCTGACAAGAAGCCTTACTGGTAGCATAAACATTACACACACATTGTATATGTAGTGTATATTGTATTCTTACAATTAAGTAAGCTAGAGAAAGAAAATGTTAAGAAAATCATAAGGAAAATACACTTACAGTACTCAACTGTATTTATCAAAAAAAAAAAAAAAAAAAAAAAAAGCCTCAAGTAAGTGGGCCCATGCAAGTTCAAACGTGTTGTTCAGGTATCAGTTGTATTTACGAGTATGTCTTATACTAACACCCATTAATACGGTAAAAAAAACAAACTCCTACTTGCTATTTCCTTTATTTAGTTTTTATCAACAATCACTACCTCCTAATGATTTAATATCATGTGTTTCAATGCAAACCTTCATAATTTAGCTTTTTCATTTCAGCTTCAAGTTTTTCTTTAAGTTTCTTCACAGCTTCTAAAGCTTCTTGATCCTTCCTATAGCCACTATCCATCTTCTTAACTTCAGCTTGTTTAGTCTTTAATTCTTGTTGGGCATGTTTCAACTTCATCTGAGCCTGTTATTGAAAATTTAATAGACTATGTGAGGCAGATAGTGCTAGTGATTAAATGGCCACAGATGCAGATTAGTTTAAGAAACGTCAGCTTGGAAAATGTAACTGTTTGGTCACTTGCATTAATATCTTAAAGAAATCAATCATTTCCCAATACTTTCTGCTCATAAAACTACTCAGAGTATAAAACATATGCTTAACATAAATCATTACGTTATTTACTCCATATTTTTAACACTTACAAAGGATGACATTAATGAGTCCAAAAATTATATGAAAGAGTAATTGTCATTAGCTGATTAAATTAAAAACACATCAGAAAGCTACTAATCAGAACACTAGTTCCCTTCCTTTCCACTTAGGTATGCATATTTGTACTTGTGTACTATTTGTGAGTGTTGTTCAATTAACAGTGGAGAGACTGTATTGAGCAGTAAGAAAATTATACAGGAAAGTGAACTTAAGCTGACAAGAGAAATTTCAATGCTTGGAGTCTGATATGCGAATGCTAGTTTATATAAATGAGTACCGTTCCTTAAAAGCATGAACTAGTACTTTGAGATCTGGCTGGATGTCTCCTTCCCCTAAAACTGAGTAATGGTGGCTTTTTCCCAACATATAATAAGTTAACAGAAAAACTGAGGGGATTTAAAAGTTTTTCTGTTATTGATTTCTTACAATTTTTTTTGTGACCTTCAGCGTTGAGTGGAAAAGTTGCAAACATTTAACAGAAAATGCTGAATATGATTAATACAAACACACACAGGAACATGTATATTTGTAAAGATGAGCCCTCTGTTAAAAAAATAAAGACTGTGTATATATATATATTTTTTTTTTCTGCAATCAAAACTGTTGCACTCATAGGACTTTAAAAGATGCACAACTATCTAAACAAATTTGAAAGTCTTTACTGACAAGCTTCAAAGGTTATGAAATCCGTATAGGGAAACCAAAGACGAGAAGGGGGTAAGTGGGAGGGAGAGATACTCCCAAGGATGAAAGGTAAGAACTAAGTGTGGTGACCACAGAAATGGAAAGGATGTTTGTTTTCCCGTTAAAGCTTAAGACTTCGACTTTATGTTGTCAATAAAAAAGTAAAAAGAGCACACACACAAAAAAATTAACCTCAAATATTCCATACAATACTACAAAATAGAATAAAGCATTTATTGCATTTATAATTTCAACTAACCTATAAGGGTATTTAATATTTTATAGCATCTTAAACTATCATCAATATTTAGCAGTTAGCATATTTGAATTTCACTGTATTGAGCGCTACTGAGTAGCAGAGTAACAAATTCCTTGACATTGGCAATGGTTATAAAACGTTGAAAATAATCAGATCACCATAATGTGGAGCTTCTAAAAAAATGCAATCACACAGCGCTGAATGTCTGTATTTACCTGTTTGGCTTCTGTCTGAGCTTTACTTATGTCGTTTTTACAGGCCATCATTTGACCAGCAAGAGTTGCTTCTGCTCCATCTTCATTACTAGACAGTCCAGCGGAAACAGCGTTGAAGTGCTGCTGTGCCACAGCCAAAGCTTCAGCATCTTTATTACTTGCTTCCTGAAGGGCATTCAGCCCATCTGTTATCTTCTTAACCTCTTTTTCCTTTGCTGCTAAAGTTTTAGAATCCTTCAGGAAGATTTTAATATTGAAGAGTATTATATTTTAGGAAACACATCCATTTTTTCTTATCTACCCATACCCTTATGCCATCAAATTTCATAGCAATTTGAAGTGGGCATGGTTAAAAGGAAAATAATTTAACCATCCCAACTTTAAATACTTAATCCTCATTTTAAAATTCACCCTGTTTTTAGGATAAATGTGTCCTTAGTATTCCAAATACTACTGGAAATACTTTCATTCTGTGTGTTACGGTCTAATCTAGAAATTAGCTAAAACAGCATAAACAAACGATTTGAAGCAACTAAAAATCACTTTCTAAAGCTCTAAAATTGAACTAATAACTATCCTACTCCAAGCTTCAAAGCAGAGATTGTAGGATGAAGAGCATGTACATGAAAACATATTTATAAACTATTAAGGACCATAAAATTTAAATATTAAATACTAGTGGAAACAGCATTATTAATAATTAACCCCTCTTAAGTTATATACACGAACACCATGAACACTAAGATAACAACACTGGAAAAAAAAAAAATCCAGCTATATTATTTACATGAGAGTGACCAGAAATTTTGGCTCACAAGTTTAATTCATGATTCATTAAATATTTATTAGAGGTTTACCATGTATCAGTCATTGTTCTAGACATTAAAGACACAGATTCCTCAGGGACCCTATATTCTAGAGAAGCATAGTAAAAAAATAAAGCAATGTAAAGGGATAGAAACTGATGGGAACTATTTTAAGAACAATGAAGGAAGGCCTTTTTGTGATGACATTTTGAGCAGAAACCTAAATGAAATAAAAGGAGTGATCGATCATGCTAATACTACGGGGACCCACACTTGGCAAGCTCTGCGAAATATGCTTGGGTGTTTGAGGAACTATTTGGTGTTGGACCACCGTGAGCAAGCGGAAAGGAGCTAGGGTTTCATAGGCCATGGTGAAGACTAAATTTAATTATACATGTGACTTTGAAACCATTAATGAATTTTAAGAACAAGAGTGATGTGATCCAGTTTATATTTTAGCTTTTGTAAGGAACAGATTGTAGAATGGCAAGAGTAAAAAGCAAGGCAACTAACAGGGACATCATTACAGCATCCCTCCTAAGACATGATGGCCTGCATGCAGTAAAGCAGCGATAGACATGAAAAGTGGCTATATTCAGGAAGTACTTTTAAAGTCAAGAGAATTTGCTGATGGATTAGATACAGAGTTTGAGAAAAAGGGGGGAATGCAAGAAGACTCTAGGATTTCTGGACTGAACAATTAAGTTAATAGTGGCGCCATTTTCTGACATAGGGAAAAATTCAATAACTCAAGGAGGTTTGGGTAGGTAGACTTTTATTTTGGATATGTAAAGTTTTAGACTTTTTGTTAGTCATCTATGTAAAAATATCAATTAAATAACTGGACAATTAAGTTTTAGACATTTTGTTAGTCATCTATGTAACAATGTCAATTAAATAGCTGGACAAAAAAATCTAGAATTCAGGGAAGGAGTCAAGGCTAATTATAGATCTGAAAGGCATCAACATATAAATATTATAGGGCTACAGGCCTGGATGGGATTAGCTAAGAAAGGAGTGTATATAAAAGAAGTCTGCACTAGCCCAGTGGGATGCCAACATCTGTTATTCTGATTTCTATTTCTAGACTGGCTTCAATATTCCTATATTCAACTACCTAATCAACAGATCTACTTAGACGTCTAACAGGCACCTCAAGCCTATTATGTTCACACTGTACTTCCTCCTATTCTCTACTAAGCTAATGATATTTCCAATTGTCAAGGACAGAAATCTGTAGTATCCTTCAGTCCTTTTAACAACCAACTCAACAACCAATCTGCCAGGTCTAACTCGTTGGACGTACCTTTACAATACTCATAAAATCCCAAAACTTCTCTCAATACACCCACTTATACTGCATTCATCCAAGGGCTATCCTCTAGACTGGTACCTACTACCTGGATTTCCTCCCTGCTTCTTCCCTTTAGGTTATTCTCTAAACATCAAGAAAAGTACTATTAAAATATAAAAAATGTTGTTCCTCTGCTCAGCCAACTCCAGTGGCTTCCCATGTCACTCAGAATAAAGGTCAAAGTCCTTCACGTGTCTTATAAAATCACATGTGATCCTACACCTTTTACCTTTCTGCATTCCTACTACTTAGTGCTGAAGAGCCACACTGATCAATCTCCTTATATTTCCAATATCTTTGGCACCTGGGGCAATTGCTCTTCTGCCTCGTACATCTTCTCCCACAACCAATTTATTTACATGGTTCTCTGACTTCCTTCAGGTCTTATTAATGAAATAGCACCCTTCTCAATGAGACCGTCAGTGGTTACCCAATTTAAAAACCCACAGCTTACCCACCTCCCTTATATTCCTAAAACTCTACCCTTTTTCTCCAAATCTGTTATCACTATATAACACACTGTAGATTTCATTTATTTTATCATCATTCTCCTCATTGGAATGAATACCCAAAAGGCATTTTGTCCATATTTGTCATTTTGTCCACTGCTATATCCTCAGCCCAAACAACTATACTGTCCGTAGCATACACTCAATAAATATTAATAAAATGGATAAGTGTAACCGAGAGAAATTAAATCAAGCTTCTTATTTACTTACCTCAACCATATTTTTTTCCAGCTCTTTGCGTTTGTTCTCTTCACTTGCCAGATTTTTCTTCTTGAGATCAAAGGCACTTTGAGATTTAGTATTAACTCGCTGAGCTTCTGCAAGAGCATCTTCTAAAGATCGGAGTATACCTCCAATTTCCTATAATCAAATGCAGCCAATCCAATCAGCATACTTGTAATTTGTTCATGTCATCATGTTCTTGTATAACTTCTGTAAGATTTACTTTTTATAAGCTATGTTATTATCACATGTTAAGATGATCAATACAGAAGACAATGCCAGTGGACCTCACTTATTACAATTTTTTTTCCACAGTATATTATCTGTTCTTACATATTATGTCTGACCTTATCTTTTCTTCTTTCCAACTCTTCTATTTCATGGCTAAGTGCTTTTATTTTTTTATCATTCTCAGACAATTTTTCTTGAAGCTTTACAACTTTATCTTGCATTTCTTTTAACTCCTCAGCTGAGCGTTCTTTTGTATCTTCAGCCAGCAAAAACTGATAAGCAATATATAAACGACTCAAATGTTCTATTTCCCTCATTACTTTTTGGTACTCCAAGTAGGAAGATCTTTCCTGGAAGAGAAATCACCAATAAAGTATAACTCAAACTTCAAAATTTTCAACAAACTTAGAAAGACTCAAACTACAGCAACATGTATAAAATTTCCCATCACATAATAGACTTTGTCTTAGATTAGTGATCATGGATTATAGAAATTTTAACATTAGATCTCTAGCTTTTCAGATACCATTATACCATCTCCAGTGAATCCTGTGTGGTTGTTTCTTTTAATATATAATCAGGCAGTTGGGATTAACAAAGAAATGTGGACACAAGGTTCACAGACTGGGGGGTAGTAAGTAGTCTACAAACTACACAACCACCAATGATACATTATTACATGTATTCTGAAATAGTATTTACCAAGATGCCTACCCAACATTCAATCATGTAACTATTTACAAACATTTGTTCACACATTATTAAACTTGATTCTGATAAGGACCCCCTAGGGTGGACAGAGTAATTAAAATCCCTAACCACACCTGTTCAGATTTGCCAATAACATCCACATTACTTTATGGATTCAGAATACAACTCTGAGAAGTATCAAATTTTAATGAGCATTTAATGAAATCCTAAATGTGAAAGTTCAAAACCAATGTGCTATAAATGCATTTTTTCACTGAAATATTATGTCACAAGCTACAAAGATGATAGAAAAGACCTGGACATTTGTTTTAGTACCTTTCACTTATCAATGGTCTTGACAGCCAATAATTGCAGTGGTAGCCCCTTTATCCTAGAAATTATTCACTCTACCAACAGGATTACTAGGAGTGTCATGTCCTCAAGAAATGTTGTTCTGCTCAATTCTACCTCTCCATCTGGGAGATCATTTTCTGAGATTATGAAGAGCAATCTCCAAAATCACTATGATTGATAGGTATGAATGAAGTACATGTCCTCTATAAGCAGAAGTCTGATTAACAAGTACCAATTCTAACTCCTTATCTTATCCCATAGAAAAATTCCTGAGAAGTGGTGTACATTTCATCTCTATGTGTATGATCTTGAATACAATGAAAAATTGTCACCAATTTTGAGAGACATTCTAGATGGCTGTCCTCACATACACAGTGTATACCTCTTTTAATTTTTGAATGGTTGGAGTAATCTCTTCTTCAAGTATCTGGAAAATAAAGGAAAATCAAAATTTTCAGTATGTAAAGTACCATTAAAAAATCTGAAAGGAAAAGTAGCATGGAAGTTTAAGGAAAACTGGGGGAGGGGAAATTTCCTCTTCACAGCAGGGAAACTCTAAATGCAAAATTACTCTCTTTACAAACATTTTATATAAATTTAATTACCGTCTTAATTTCTTTCAGCTTAGCCTCTTTTTTTTCTATAGTTTTCTGGGCAGCTATTTTTTTGTATTCATACATCCTGGTTCCAGCTGCTTCTTCTATCATGGATAAAATCTGGAAAGACAATTATATTAATGTTTCAAGAATACAAGATAAATCTCATTGGAGTTTACATTAAGTATATCATTTAAGGTCTTAACCTCACTAAGCATGCTTACCAAAATAAAGGCCCAAATGGACCAGAGACATTAAGTACATAAAAATGCACGTATTGCCCATAGCCCTAACATTCAAGAAACATTTCTGGCCTTTACTCCAACTCTAAAATTGAACTTCATGCAACACTGAGGCAGAGTAAATCTCTTTTAAAATTGAAGCCAGGGGCATCCGGCTGGTTCAGCAAGGAGAGCATGCAACTCTTGATTCTGGAGTTGTTGAGTTTGAGCCCCATGTTGGGTATTTAGATTACTTAAAAATAAAAATTTTTAAATAAAAAAATAAAATTGAAGCCAATAATTCCTCCTCTTTTCCTGCAAACATAAGTTTAAAAAAAATAAAGGCTACCAACATTCAGTTTTCATTTTAGAAGCTTCTACTTAAAATTGTTCCAAGAGACTTCAGCCATTTTGTGCCAACAGGATGAAGCATGACATAACATGTGCATCCCAACTGTGGCATGTGCTTTAAGAACTTGGGCAAATAACTTAATCTTCTCTGTGCTGCGGTTTCTTCATCCATAGCGTATGGATAATATCTCACAACACTGTTGAGAATTACACAAAATAATTCATGTAAAAAGCACTCTAAAAAAGGCAAGTACTTATCAATTATAATTTCCTAAGTAAAACAATTTTACCAGCACTCCTTTTTCAGAAGCTTCTACACACCATCAATCCTTATCTCAAAAGGATTATTTCTCTCAAAACTATTCTCATTTCTATGTATTTGGCAGGTTTCAAATTAGAAGTTTCCCTTAAGACGTTATCTAAAGAAAATATGCATGACCTACATTCAAATCAGACTGCTATTACCAATTATCAGTTTTCCCCTTAGTTCTCAATAAAAAATAGTAACTAAAGAGCCTTTGTTCTTGTTGAAAACATTCGTTCCTTTACACCAACTCTTTTCAAGGGGGCGCCAAGAAAAAAAAACTTTAAGTCTTAATACCCTAAGCAATCCACTGAATGCAATGAATTAATTTCACTCAAATCTTTTTCTGTAGGGTTTAAGTCTGATATGGAACACTGGTTGAGAAAGGCTGCTTGATACAGTCAAAATTTCTTTTAATACTGGGCAATACAACTCTTAGAAGAAAACACAGAAGTTAAGCTCCTTGACACTGGTCATAGTGAAAAATTTTTTGGATTTGACACCAAAAGCAAAGGCAATGAAAGCAAAAATTAACAAGTGGGACTCTATCTGACTGAACTACCTTCTGACTGAAAACCTTCTGCATAGCAAAGGAAACCATAAACAAAATGAAAAGGCATCCTAGGGAAGAGGAAAAAGTAGTTGTAAATCATGAATCTGCTAAGGGGTTAATATCAAAATACATAAAGAACTTGCATATACAACACAATAGGAAAAAAACAATCTAATTAAAACCTGGGCAGAGGATGTGAACATTTTTTTCACAAAAGACAGAGAGATGAAAGGTATATGAAAGGTATTCAACATCATTACATCAGGGAAATGCAAATTAAAACCATGAGATAACTACCTCTGTTAGAATAGCAATTATCACAAAGACAAGAAATAACAAGTGCAGGTGATAATGTGGAGAAAAGGGAAACCTTTTCTATACTGTTGATAAGAATGTAAATTGGTGCAGCCATTATGGAAAACTATGAAGATTCCTTAAAAGATTAAAAATAGAACTACCATATGATATAGCAATTATATTTCTGGGTATTTAGCCAAAGAAAACAAAGACACTAACTTGAAAAGATACCTGCATCCCCATGTTCACTGCAGCATTATAATACCAAGACATGGAAACAACCTAAGTGTTGGTGATGAACAGATAAAGAAAATGTGGTATATATACACAATGGACTATTATTCAGCTATTTAAAACAAATGCAATCTTAAATTTTTTAATGTTTATTTATTTTTGAGACAGAGAGAGACAGAGCGCGAGTGGGGGAGGGGCAGAGAGAGAGGGAGACACAGAATCCGAAGCAGGCTCCAGGCTCTAAGCTGTCAGCACAGAGCCCGACGCGGGGCTCGAACTCACAGACCGTGAGATCATGACCTGAGCTGAAGTCGGACGCTTAACCAACTGAGCCACCCAGATGCCCCTAAAACAAATGCAATCTTGCCATTTGTGACAACGTGGATGGAACTGGAGGGCTTTATGCTAAGTGAAATAAGTCAGGCAGAGATAGAGAAATACTGTATAATCTTATTTGTATGTAGAATCTAAAAAGAAAAAAATGAGATCCTGGAGAACATATTAGGGGTTGCCAGAAATAAGGGTTAAAGGGTGGACAAAATGGGTACAGGTGATCAAAGGTACAACCTTCCAGTTACAAACATTCTGGGGATATAATGTATAGGATGGTGACTACAGTTAATAAAACTGTAAAAATACAGTTAATAATACTATATTTGAAAGTTGCTAAGAGCTAAGAAGGTAAACCTTAAAAGTTATAAGAAAAAGAAAATTGAAACTATGTGGTAATGGATGTTAACTAGACTTATAAGGATCATTTTGCAATGTCTACATATATTAATCACTATATTGCACACCTGAAACTAATAGGTCACTTATACCTTCATTAAAAAAAAAAATGTTAAAAAAAATCTGCTCGACAATGTTCTGCCCATGCCTTTTCTTATACATTCTCATTTAATCCTCAGAAAATACCTGAGGTAAGGACTCTTGACTCTAATTTACGGATGAGGAAACTAAAGCTCAGAAAGGTAATGTCATATAGCTTTAAAAAGGTAGGGGGCCAGAGTGCCAAATAATAAAAAAAACCAAAAAACTTTCTTTACTAATTATTCTTAATAATGTTCCTAAGAATTTTAAGAATAGAAGAAATTATGTTTAAAAATTGACTTAGAAGATTAAAACAGTATCTACAATTATTACTTTTATTGTCTACAAATAGTATCTTTACCTCTGGAGGTTTCATGTTCAATACTTTTGTAATTCGGCCCTGAAAAATAAAACGGCAATTACTGTAATGATAACAAATTAGAGTCAACTAAAGGCATACACATTTACCTGCACTGAAGTTGTTATATCCTAATATACTAACCTTTTGGGAATTCTTTCTCTTACCTACATGAAAAGATGTTTCTTCTAGAATTCTGCTATTCACACTTTCACTTACCAGTAATATAGTTTTTAAATAACACAAAGTCAACTCAGATCATATTTCTGAAACAATATTAATGATACAGAAGTCTCCAATAAGTATATAAATACATAAGTATATACAATTTAGCATAATTGTTGGACATCTTTTGATTTGTTTCTTTACTTGCTGCACTCCAAGGTAATTTCTAGAAACAGAAATTCTGGGCCTCAAATAGAATAGTTACATGTTTTATTTCAATGCCAGATTATCAGTACCAAAAAAAACCAAAACAAAATTCCACTACCCAATTCTCAGACCATCATATTACTTATGATTTCGATTCATTTAAAGTAAATTTTCAGACTTGAGGCTGTGATATACTGAAAATAACGTTATTTTGGTCCCATCAGGATCCTGCCATTGACCTTGCTGTAACTTTCTAAGAAGACAGCTGGATGAGGCAAGTAAGGACAAGATAATATTAGCACTTAATTTTCATTTGAATAAGTCTCCATGTAAGAAAATTTTTTTTTAATTTTTTTTTTTTTAGTGTTTAATTTTGAGACAGAGACAGAGCATGAGCGGGGGAGGGGCAAAAAGAGAAGGAGACACAGAATCTGAAGCAGGCTCCAGGTTCTGAGCTGTCAGCACAGAGCCCGATGTGGGGCATGAACTCATGAACCCGTGAGATCAGGACTTGAGAGAAGTCCAACACTTAACCGACTGAGCCACCCAGGTGCCCCTAAGTAAAAACATTTCTTAAAATTTAATATATATTTGAAATAACAAAATGCTTGAGTCCAACATTCAAAGGAATTCCTTTAAAAGGAATATATTATGACAATATCTTTTTAAAAAATTTTATAGTGTATTCTTGTAAGTCAAGGAAAATTATTTCTAGACATTCTTCAAACTTCAAATGTGTATGTTAGAACACATCAGTACATATTAACTAAATCAACCTCTTAACAGGTGCCCAAACACCAGTGTAATGGTATATAAAAAATGAAAAACCCAAAAAGAATCAATTCCCATATTATAGTATCATAAAAAATGAACAATGTCAAAGCATATATAAAGGCCACAAACAAAATACCTGCATGATGAGAAAGTGAGGGTTGTTAACATTAAGGCCAACAGAACAGAAGAGATCTTGTACTCTGGTATTGTTTGCATTTACTCCATTGATTAAATATTTATTTCTACCACCAATAACCACCTAAAAGGGAAATATTTTAAAAGATATAAATGAATATATAAAACTTGAAGATGATACATTTCCAAATATATTTCACTTGTTTGTTCTGTCCTACTAATGATAAATAAAACCAATCCTGAATAAATAATGGAGGAAGTGTGACATGGTCAAAAAGAATACAGAGTCAGGTCAATTGGTTTCTAATCCAAGGACATTCCACACACAAGCCTCCTAATCTCTCATGCGTTGGACTAAATCTCTAAGGTCACTTTTGACTTTATGTTTCCTAGTATGTATAAAACATATTCTATACCTAATCATTCTTTAGAATTTTCCCACCCTCAGAGGTTAACCCCTCCTTCCTCCACTTTTTAATTTCCAAAAAACAGAAGTCAGATACTAAAAACTAAAGACAAGGAGTTTGATAGCAGTGTGATAGTTTGATCCTTGACAAGATTCTAAAATGGGTCAATAAAGACATGACTTGTGAATACTTGAAAGAAAAAGAGTAATTATGGAGCTTCAAAGAACAACTTATACCAGACATCAGCGTGTTCACACTCTGCTATAGCACTTACATTGTCACTTATTGGGTATAATCATCTCACCCATCCTATTTTGAGGTCCTTCTTGTATCTGTATTTCCCAGGGCCTTCAAGATTGCCCAGCACATACCAAACACTTAATAAAATACTGAATGAGTGTTAATTCAGTTCTTTTCTTGACAGAAGCATTAAGCTGATAGATCACATACTACTATATTTGGAACAATAAACCTAGTATACACATAAGTATTTTAACAAAGTCTTTCTAACAAAAATTTGGTGAAAATATAGGCATATAGATTATATGAGGACAGGAATTTTAGGTAGATTAGTAGGAGACTTACTAAAAATTCCTAAAAGGTGAGTATTTGATGGATGCTTAATGACAAAGAACAGGATTTTGTCTCAAACTAGTCAATGTCTTACTTTTTTTTTAACTAGAGGTTTTTATTAAACTACAAAAGGGAATCGAAAATTACATAATGCTAAGATGGAGAGTCAAAAGGACTTAACAGAATTTTTAAACATAAAACTGACAAAGTAAAAACACTGTAGGACTATAGTAAGAAAAAAGGACAATGTATGGTCCCTGCTTTGGTTTCAAAAACCTGCTTACATACAGAAATGGCAGTAACACAGCTAATAACACACATTTAAAAAATCAGAGTTTAAGTGAAGTGGATATGAACTCATAACATATTATGAACTCTCCAAAGACATACTGGGGAAAATAGAAGAGTACATAAAATGAAAGAAGTGACAATTCTGCTTAATCCTGTCCTAAGGAGACCAATTCTGAGACATGCAATTTGATGGACCATGCATTAAAAATAATTAAAAAAAAGCATAAAGAACCTAGAGCAAATTTGTATTCAGTGTGATCAGACAAGTTAAGGAAACAGAAACAATTATCAATTGAAATACCTAGAGATTTAGCTTAAATATTAAATATTTAAACACCTAAATATTAAAACATGGAATACATTAGATTTGTTTTTTGATGCTCTCAAAGAATCAGATTTAATGTGTAAAATTTGATGACAGTACTTCAGCTCATTTTATAGGAATAACTTTCTAATTAGACTCATCCAGTAACAATAGGTTACCTCAGAAGATGGCAAGATCCCAACTATTAGAGGTACTCCAGTACAGAGAAAATTCAAGTATAGTTCAAGATTTAAAGCATAGTTATTAGTGCTCATCCTGATTGATGGCTTTTTAGATCCCTTTCAATCCTCTTGGTAAATGGTGGAATTTGCACGATCAAATTTTTAACATAAGAAGATATTCTTAAGAAACCTAGTCAGTTTTTGATCAATTTTGCTCATAAACTTTCTCTCTCCAGCAGTCTCATTGCCAAAAAACATGTCAGACAAAAGTTGTTAGATATCCAAATATTTAGTAGTCACTCACCTGCCTCGTTACTGTAATTTCATCATGAACCTCAAATCCTAAAGGACTTTGCTTTTTGTCAGAATTATCAAATGTGATTGACACGGAGGCTTTGGTAATACCAGCCTGCCCATTTTTGTAAACTAAATCTTGTAGATTAGAAGCCCGAACCTAAAACAAAAGAAAAGTTTGTCAATTACAAAATCCCATATTGCATAAAATGGCACTAAAAATGGGTTTCTTACTGTTGGAAAACCACCCATGCAGTATCCACTAAGTAGCCAGCCAGGCAAGGAAAGCAAGGAAAATGGGAAACCACATAAAATGAGTGCCTTTCCCCACAAAACTGTTCCAACCCTGCACTGGATTGTTTTCTATTCGTTTCATAGCTGAAGTTCATTTGAAAGATTTAGGAAGACAGCATCTAAGAATTTCACTATTCATCCAATCCCATTAGATCCTGAAAAGGCATTATAACGCAGTGAGCGGGTAGGAATACAGCTTCTGGAATAAGATTCCCAAATGCCTGAGTTTGAGGGCTGCTCCAAACATCTTAAGGGGATGAGCCTTAGGCAACACCAAATTTCTATTTTCTCATCTATAAATAGAGTAGAAAAAAAAGTAGAGTAATAACATCTACCTCTAAAGGACTGCAGTGAAGTATATGCACTGTATTTAAACTCCGTATAAAAACATATTGAATAATTCTGTATGGTTATTTCAGAATTTGGTAAAGTACTAAAGTACTTGTGAGTTGTTTGACATTATAAGACAAGTTATTTGATTCTTACAAAAAACTTTACTGACCCCCCTCCTATGGTGAATGCAGTCAAGGCTTTTAAAAGTGCCCTAGATTATGACAACTATACTTCATTCAAAAAACAAACAAAAAAAGTGTCCTGGATTATAGAAAACTCAAGCTTTATTCTAATCTTAAACAAAGAATGGTAGGTTAAGTTCAGTAAAAACCCAATAGAAATGAAAAAAAAAAAAGATAATTCACATAAACTTAAAAATGCAAATGAAGAGAAAACTGGCAATAGTGTTCAAGTTCAATGAGGATTCTCTTGAGGTTCCCCAAACTTGTAATTCACATATATCAGAAAGTTTACCTGAGACAGGTTGGAGATGCCCAGCAAAAAGCAGATGGAGTCCAATATGTTGGATTTCCCACTACCATTTAAACCGGTGATAGCATTGAAGAGGGGGTCAAAACCATTGACTTCAGTCCTCTGAGCATAGGACTTAAATCCCTCAAGAATGATTGACTTAACATGCATCTTCACTACTGACTTGGACAGGGAAACTGCTAGGAATCAAACAGGACACAAAGCAGTTCTGTACAAAACAGAAATACAATAAGTGGAACAGAAATCTGGAATCATGACGTATGTAGAAAGACTAAAACATAAAAACGACTTAATGGCTTAATAGAAATAAAAGAGCCACTTGCTGAGCTACTTCCTCTGAAGTAAGGACACTTTTTCCAACTTAATTAGAAGTTAATTAAACCATTAATTCAACCTGGAAGTCAACGACTTAATTTTCCAGCCTTCCCTTCCATCTTTATCATACTCTTAACAGAAACTACCGATTATTTCATATCCCACTCCCTCTGCCCCCAATGTCCTTCTCCCTGGTAGACATGACTCACTCTCCTTTACTACACTCACGACTTTGCTTAAATGTCACCATACTGAGGTCCTGACTTCTCTATATAAAAACGCACCTGTCCCATCCCCTCTGCCTTTTCCTTCACTGTACTTAAAGATGACGCTAAACTGGGGTGCCTGGGTAGCTCAGTCGGTGAAGCCTCTTGATCTCAGGTTCGTGGGCTCCAGCCCCCCATGGGGCTCTGTGCTGACAGCTCAGAGCCTGGAGCCTGCTTGGATTCTGTCTCCCTCTCGCTCTGCCCCTCCCCAACTCGCACTCTGTTTCTCTCAAAAATAAACATTTAAGAAATTAAAAAGATGACGCTAAACAGTATTTTTGTATTTGTCTACCCAAACTATCATAATGAAAGTTTCTGTAAAATCTTGGCATGTTCCACCGCTGTAGGCCCTAATAGTGCCTGACTCGAGGGCGCGGGGAGTCAGTCAACATTTACTTAAATAGATGAATCCCATATATTCTCGAGATTCTGTTTTCACTCAGCCTGTTCCCTCGCCCCACCAGGCCTTTCTATCAACAATTGTTTGCACCACTCCAAGGCTGGAGAGAAAGTAGACATTCTTCCAGGAACCCTTTAGGACTAATTTTAGTTTGAGGTCCAGTCTTGCTAATCCCTCCTTCCACGCACACACACACACAAAACCCTATCCTCCTCTCCAGCCAGGAATGCCTGACTAGGCCCAACCGGCCCCGCTCACCCACCTGCCTCACCACTGCGCCAGGCCCTCCGGGCTTGAGGCTCCCCAGAAGCTACTCCTGGTCACAAGAACAGAGACTGGGTTCACCCTTGCCTGGCCTTGGGCGCTACTAAGCGAATTGCAACATAGTGGCTAAGACACCCGCTCCGCGATCTACACCCTGGCCGGAAATATTTATGCCTTTGAATTTCGGCGCGAGCAAAGGACCCCACCTCCACTGCCGATTTCATTGCCAGGTGCCTACGAGATGCCTAACTTAGAGGTTCTAATTTTCCCTCCCATCGAACAATCAAAGTGACAGAGGGATAGGAAAGAGCGTCACGACAATGGTAACTCCAGGGATGCAAGAGCTGGGACCTGAAGACTAAAGGAGAAAGCGGCATTTGCTGAGCTCGGCGTCCGGCACCCCACGGGCAGCCCCATACTGCAGCCAAGGGCCTCGCGTTTCGCCAACCCCACCCCACTTCAGGTCCCATCTGGCCTCGGGCTGTCCTGGTGGCCCCGCCCCGTCCAGAGTCTCGCGGGTATTGCGGGGGTGGGGGGAGAGAAACTAGCTGGTGCGGACGGCAGCTTTCTCAGAGTCCTGAAGGCAGGGAGGCGGGAAGGCTTCTAAGTAGTGTTACCAGTGTATTTCAGAAGACTCAGAATTTATCCGATTTGGCTCAGATTTGTCAAAAATAGAAGCTGTGCTTTGTCGGTGCTGGAAGGCGCGGAACTTCGGGGCACTGTTGGGGGGGGGGGGTGGCGTTCTGGCTCCGCCCCTCGCGGCTCCGGTCTCTGGCGGGCTTTTTCATCTCAAATTTCGCGTCGGGGCGGGACGTTAGTACTCGCTGTCGAGAGGTGCTGATCCCATAGGAAATTGTGTGGGGCTGGCAGGTGGTGGGCAGATAGGTGTTTCCTTCCCTGCGCTTCCGTTAAAGCAGTGGCAGAACTAACATTTCACAGAATTTCTTTGGAAACCGGATTGTTAATATTTATGCCAGGCTGGGTTCCAAGGGCTTTCAAATCCTGTCGCAACTCTGTGAAACCCGTGACATTGTTTTCATTTCACAGGTGAGCGAACACAGGTCAAGCAACTTACTCCAAGTAATAAGTGGAGAAGCTGGGATTTGCTCCCAAGCAGTGTAGCTTCATATCGCGAATTGTTAAATGGTTATATACTATTCCTCTTCGTGTTCAGAATCCAGTACCATTAATAGGATTCTGTATTTATCAGTGTGTGCTGTTATCAACAAACAAAACTGACCAGTTTACTCACAGTTGAGCATTCTGATACTACTAAGGAGGGACAGCGGCAGATTGCACTGTCGTGCTGTCCCTATGTGAGGTATAAAAAGATGGTGTAGCTGGTATGCTATTTTAAGCCATGTTTAAAATTTCTTCACCCAGGAATGGCTTTGCAGCATTGGACACCAGCAGAACTATCAAGAACCGCCAATAATGGGCCTATGTTTTGAAATTCATTCTCTTCCTAAGAGGATAAAATAAGTGTTTTTTTTGGGGGGGGGGTTAGTTTTGTTTACTTAAGAACTATGTATTGTCATATCCCACCCCCTTCTGTAATGTCAGTGGTTACTGGCCTAACATCTTTTTAGTTAAGCATTTATCTCTCTGCCTTGGTTTCTGCATTCCCTACATTCTACAGCTCACATATGTTGGTTCTATTCAATTTTTTTTAAGTTTTTAATTCCAGTATAGTTAACATATAGAGTGTTATATTAGTTTCAGGTATTCAATATAGTGATTCATCACATCTATACATCATTCGGTGCTCATTACAAGTGCACTCCTTAATCCCGATCACCTATCTCACCCATTCCCCCCACCCCCTTCCCTTCTGGTAACCATCAGTTTGTTCTCTAGTTGAGAGTCTGTTTCTTGGTTTGTCTCTTTCTCTCTCTTTGCTCGTTTGTTTCTTAAATTCCACGTGAGTGTAATCATACGGTATGTCTCTCTCTGACTTACTTCGCTTAGCATTCTACTGTCTGGCTCCATCCTGGTTACAAATGGTGTATTCAATTTTAATATACATTTATTTTCAACTATGTCTCCATCACTTTGTGAGTAAAGACTTTTAATTTGCCAACAAACCCTAAAATGGGTTTTACCAAGTTGTGAAATAAACATTTCTTTGGGGTGAAAATGGACACAATTAGCCTTTGCACTTATTTAATAGATTAATAATTCACGTATATTTAAGTCAAATGGATGAAAACATATGCAAATGCACTTCTGGATGAGCACTTATGAGTAGTTATAAGACTATACATACCTACTCCCACTGAAAGTATTTACTTAAATGAAAATTGCTTATAAAGGGAGAGATATGTATCTGTTTTAGTTTTCCAGCAGGCCAGGAACAGTAAGGAATTTCTGTTCGTATGGAATGATGACGAAATAACTAATGGCTTACTTACAACTGCCTCCTAAGATCACAGGGAAGTGAAGAAGACCAAGGCACAAAGCCACTAACACTCCCCTAATTTGGAAAGGGAAAGTCTGGAAGTAAAGATAGGCTGTAGAGTAAATGTAGTAAAAATAGAGCACTGTTGTTTCATTATCATGGATCAAAATCTTTTGAAACCTTGAAGATGGGCAGGCTGGTAGAGTTTTAGTCCTTATGTACAAGGCAGCAGTACCAACAGGGGCACTGATCAAGCCATAAGAGGGACCTAGGAAAAAGATTTGGTCTTTTCTTCCAGAGCACTGGGAAGGACCCTCTTTCCCTGGATGCACATTTCTAATTTTAGAGTCCTAAAGTAGCTCTTCTTGGGACGTTGATGAATCCTCTCTCCCTGCAATTTAGGACAGAAGAAAAAAATAAAAGGACTTTACCTTGACTGCAGATGTAAGGAAAGGTTGATTCATTTTGTTGAGAGATAAACTGGGGTTCAAGGGCATGAACTGATAATGATGGGAAGTTCATATTGTAAAATTGTACTGCATAGCAGCACATTTTGAATACACCACATATAGCCTATATGACAAGAAATATGGCTGAGCATAATTTAAAATAAGGAACAGAAAAAGAGGTGACTATATTGATTCACCTATGGGATCTGGTTAGACCCATTCATTTTCATTTCAGTGACAATATTGGTTCTTTGTGAAATCTGCCTATATTCTTTCATCATGATTTCCATTAGTTGGCCTCTTTAATCAAGTGTCTTTATCTTCTCTTTCAGGTACTTCTATTATTTCCAGCTTTTGAGTTCCTAACTCTACTGTTTACAACATTTGCTGAGTTTTACTCATAGTGATTTATATCCTCCCGTGGTGCTGTTCTGGGATGGGGTTGTTTTGTTTTATGGAAGTCTCTTATGCCCTGAGTTGTGAAAGAGTCCCTTCAGAACAGTTATGTATTTGTTTCTGCCAGGGTTCTTTGGCTCTTAAATATCCTGGGGCATTTGTAAATGATTATTTCTCAGTTTGTAGTTCCTGAATTATGCAGATACTGTAAATTTATATCTTGCAGGCCGAGGTGTTTTATTTCTCACAGGTACCTTTTGTTTTTAACCCCTATTCAAAGCCCCAAGCAAAGAACAAACTTCTTTGCTTCTTCCAGACTAGGAGGTGGAATTTTTCCAGTCCCAGTGACTGGCAGTTGTTTAAGGCTCCAGGATTTTCCTGCTTCTCTGCCTCACTGAGGCTCAAGGCCTTGTGCTTGTGCACTGGAACCCGGCAGCTGGCTCCTGGGCCGTATAACTAAGGATAAAATGTTGGGAGGGCTGCCATGGCATCAATTTCTGCTCTTCTGTTTTTCAGTTTATTTCTGGCACTGTGAGTTCCCTATATTTTTTTGTTTTTTTGCTATTGAGTTTGGCATATGGCTTATATAACAATAATTACATTTTATCCAGTATTAGTTTATAAAGGGAAGTTCAACCATATTAGAGGAGGTCTCATTTTTGAAAACGTAAGTCAGATCTTTGTTTTGCTCCTTCAAGCCTTGCTTTCACATTCTTACATTCCATATAGAAAGTAGCTTTTCCTAAGAAAACAGAGAAGTCTCGTGCCAACCAGTTCTTTAAGAAAATATTTTCACACAATATTCATAAAATGCAATATCTTCTTATTTCATATATGTATATTTTTAAGTTTGTTTATTTTTTTTTTCTTTTATGAAATTTATTGACAAATTGGTTTCCATACAACACCCAGTGCTCATCCCAAAAGGTGCCCTCCTCAATACCCATCACCCACCCTCCCCTCCCTCCCACCGCCCATCAACCCTCAGTTTGTTCTCAGTTTTTAACAGTCTCTTATGCTTTGGCTCTCTCCCACTCTAACCTCTTTTTTTTTTTTTTCCTTCCCCTCCCCCATGGGTTCCTGTTAAGTTTCTCAGGATCCACATAAGAGTGAAACCATATGGTATCTGTCTTTCTCTGTATGGCTTATTTCACTTAGCATTACACTCTCCAGTTCCATCCACGTTGCTACAAAGGGCCATATTTCATTTTTTCTCATTGCCACATAGTATTCCATTGTGTATATAAACCACAATTTCTTTATCCATTCATCAGTTGATGGACATTTAGGCTCTTTCCATAATTTGGCTATTGTTGAGAGTGCTGCTATGAACATTGGGGTACAAGTGCCCCTATGCATCAGTACTCCTGTATCCCTTGGATAAATTCCTAGCAGTGCTATTGCTGGGTCATAGGGTAGGTCTATTTTTAATTTTCTGAGGAACCTCCACACTGCTTTCCAGAGCGGCTGCACCAATTTGCATTCCCACCAACAGTGCAAGAGGGTTCCCGTTTCTCCACATCCTCTCCAGCATCTATAGTCTCCTGATTTGTTCATTTTGGCCACTCTGACTGGCGTGAGGTGATACCTGAGTGTGGTTTTGATTTGTATTTCCCTGATAAGGAGCGACGCTGAACATCTTTTCATGTGCCTGTTGGCCATCTGGATGTCTTCTTTAGAGAAGTGTCTATTCATGTTTTCTGCCCATTTCTTCACTGGGTTATTTGTTTTTCGGGTGTGGAGTTTGGTGAGCTCTTTATAGATTTTAGATACTAGCCCTTTGTCCGATATGTCATTTGCAAATATCTTTTCCCATTCCGTTGGTTGCCTTTTAGTTTTGTTGGTTGTTTCCTTTGCTGTGCAGAAGCTTTTTATCTTCATAAGGTCCCAGTAATTCACTTTTGCTTTTAATTCCCTTGCCTTTGGGGATGTGTCGAGTAAGAGATTGCTACGGCTGAGGTCAGAGAGGTCTTTTCCTGCTTTCTCCTCTAAGGTTTTGATGGTTTCCTGTCTCACATTTAGGTCCTTTATCCATTTTGAGTTTATTTTTGTAAATGGTGTGAGAAAGTGGTCTAGTTTCAACCTTCTGCATGTTGCTGTCCAGTTCTCCCAGCACCATTTGTTAAAGAGGCTGTCTTTTTTCCATTGGATGTTCTTTCCTGCTTTGTCAAAGATGAGTTGGCCATACGTTTGTGGGTCTAGTTCTGGGGTTTCTATTCTATTCCATTGGCCTGTGTGTCTGTTTTTGTGCCAATACCATGCTGTCTTGATGATTACAGCTTTGTAGTAGAGGCTAAAGTCTGGGATTGTGATGTCTCCTGCTTTGGTCTTCTTCTTCAAAATTCCTTTGGCTATTCGGGGCCTTCTGTGGTTCCATATGAATTTTAGGATTGCTTGTTCTAATTTCGAGAAGAATGCTGGTGCAATTTTGATTGGGATTGCATTGAATGTGTAGATAGCTTTGGGTAGTATTGACATTTTGACAATATTTATTTTTCCAATCCATGAGCAGGGAATGTCTTTCCATTTCTTTAAGTCTTCTTCAATTACCTTCATAAGCTTTCTATAGTTTTCAGCATACAGATCCTTTACATCTTTGGTTAGATTTATTCCTAGGTATTTTATGCTTCTTGGTGCAATTGTGAATGGGATCATTTTCTTTATTTGTCTTTCTGTTGCTTCATTGTTAGTGTATAAGAATGCAACTGATTTCTGGACATTGATTTTGTATCCTGCAACTTTGCTGAATTCATGTATCAGTTCTAGCAGACTTCTGGTGGAGTCTATCGGATTTTCCATGTATAATATCATGTCAGCTGCAAAAAGCGAAAGCTTGACTTCATCTTTGCCAATTTTGATGCCTTTGATTTCCTTTTGTTGTCTGATTGCTGATGCTAGAACTTCCAGCACTATGTTAAACAACAGCGGTGAGAGTGGGCATCCCTGTCGTGTTCCTGATCTCAGGGAAAAAGCTCTCAGTTTTTCCCCGTTGAGGATGATGTTAGCTGTGGGCTTTTCATAAATGGCTTTTATGATCTTTAAGTATGTTCCTTCTATCCCGACTTTCTCAAGGGTTTTTATTAAGAAAGGGTGCTGGATTTTGTCAAAGGCCTTTTCTGCATCGATTGACAGGATCATATGGTTCTTCTCTTTTTTTTTGTTAATGTGATGTATCACGTTGATTGATTTGCGAATGTTGAACCAGCCCTGCATCCCAGGAATGAATCCCACTTGATCATGGTGAATAATTCTTTTTATATGCTGTTGAATTCGATTTGCTAGTATCTTATTGAGAATTTTTGCATCCATATTCACCAGGGATATTGGCCTGTAGTTCTCTTTTTTTACTGGGTCTCTGTCTGGTTTAGGAATCAAAGTAATACTGGCTTCATAGAATGAGTCTGGAAGTTTTCCTTCCCTTTCTATTTCTTGGAATAGCTTGAGAAGGATAGGTATTATCTCTGCTTTAAATGTCTGGTAGAACTCCCCTGGGAAGCCATCTGGTCCTGGACTCTTATTTGTTGGGAGATTTTTGATAACCGATTCAATTTCTTCACTGCTTATGGGTCTGTTCAAGCTTTCTATTTCCTCCTGATTGAGTTTTGGAAGAGTGTGGGTGTTCAGGAATGTGTCCATTTCTTCCAGGTTGTCCAGTTTGTTGGCATATAATTTTTCATAGTATTCCCTGATAATTGTTTGTATCTCTGAGGGATTGGTTGTAATAATTCCATTTTCATTCATGATTTTATCTATTTGAGTCATCTCCCTTTTCTTTTTGAGAAGCCTGGCTAGCGGTTTGTCAATTTTGTTTATTTTTTCAAAAAACCAACTCTTGGTTTCGTTGATCTGCTCTACAGTTTTTTTAGATTCTATATTGTTTATTTCTGCTCTGATCTTTATTATTTCTCTTCTTCTGCTGGGTTTAGGCTGCCTTTGCTGTTCTGCTTCTATTTCCTTTAGGTGTGCTGTTAGATTTTGTATTTGGGATTTTTCTTGTTTCTTGAGATAGGCCTGGATTGCAATGTATTTTCCTCTCAGGACTGCCTTCGCTGCGTCCCAAAGCGTTTGGATTGTTGTATTTTCATTTTCGTTTGTTTCCATATATTTTTTGATTTCTTCTCTAATTGCCTGGTTGACCCACTCATTCGTTAGTAGGGTGTTCTTTAACCTCCACGCTTTTGGAGGTTTTCCAGACTTTTTCCTGTGGTTGATTTCAAGCTTCATAGCATTGTGGTCTGAAAGTATGCATGGTATAATTTCAATTCTTGTAAACTTATGAAGGGCTGTTTTGTGACCCAGTATATGATCTATCTTGGAGAATGTTCCATGTGCACTCGAGAAGAAAGTATATTCTGTTGCTTTGGGATGCAGAGTTCTAAATATATCTGTCAAGTCCATCTGATCCAATGTCTCATTCAGGGCCCTTGTTTCTTTATTGACTGTGTGTCTAGATGATCTATCCATTTCTGTAAGTGGGGTGTTAAAGTCCCCTGCAATTACCACATTCTTATCAATAAGGTTGCTTCTGTTTATGAGTAATTGTTTTATATACTTGGGGGCTCCGGTATTCGGCGCATAGACATTTATAATTGTTAGCTCTTCCTGATGGATAGACCCTGTAACTATTATATAATGTCCTTCTTCATCTCTTGTTACAGCCTTTAATTTAAAGTCTAGTTTGTCTGATATAAGTATGGCTACTCCAGCTTTCTTTTGGCTTCCAGTAGCATGATAAATAGTTCTCCATCCCCTCACTCTGAATCTAAAGGTGTCCTCAGGTCTAAAATGAGTCTCTTGTAGACAGCAAATAGATGGGTCTTGTTTTTTTATCCATTCTGATACCCTATGTCTTTTGGTTGGCGCATTTAATCCGTTTACATTCAGTGTTATTATAGAAAGATACGGGTTTAGAGTCATTGTGATGTCTGTATGTTTTATGCTTGTAGTGATGTCTCTGGTACTTTGTCTCACAGGGTCCCCCTTAGGATCTCTTGTAGGGCTGGTTTAGTGGTGACAAATTCCTTCAGTTTTTGTTTGTTTGGGAAGACCTTTATCTCTCCTTCTATTCTAAATGACAGACTTGCTGGATAAAGGATTCTCGGCTGCATGTTTTTGCTGTCTAGCACCCTGAAAATCTCGTGCCAATTCTTTCTGGCCTGCCAGGTTTCAAAAGAGAGATCAGTCACGAGTCTTATAGGTCTCCCTTTATATGTGAGGGCACGTTTACCCCTTGCTGCTTTCAGAATTTTCTCTTTATCCTTGTATTTTGCCAGTTTCACTATGATATGTCGTGCAGAAGATCGATTCAAGTTACGTCTGAAGGGAGTTCTCTGTGCCTCTTGGATTTCAATGCCTTTTTCCTTCCCCAGTTCAGGGAAGTTCTCAGCTATTATTTCTTCAAGTACCCCTTCAGCACCTTTCCCTCTCTCTTCCTCCTCTGGGATACCAATTATGCGTATATTATTTCTTTTTAGTGTATCACTTAGTTCTCTAATTTTCCCCTCATACTCCTGGATTTTTTTATCTCTCTTTTTCTCAGCTTCCTCTTTTTCCATAACTTTATCTTCTAGTTCACCTATTCTCTCCTCTGCCTCTTCCATCCGAGCTGTGGTGGTTTGCATTTTGTTTTGCATTTCCTTTAAAGCGTTTTTCAGCTCCTCGTGACTGTTCCTTAGTCCCTTGATCTCTGTAGCAAGAGATTCTCTGCTGTCCTGTATACTGTTTTCCAGCCCAGCGATTAATTTTATGACTATTATTCTAAATTCACTTTCTGTTATATTATTTAAATCCTTTTTGATCAGCTCATTAGCTGTTGTTATTTCCTGGAGATTCTTCTGAGGGGAATTCTTCCGCTTGGTCATTTTGGATAGTCCCTGGTGTGGTGAGGACCTGCAGGGCACTTCCCCTGTGCTGTGGTGTATAACTGGAGTTGGTGGGCGGGGCCGCAGTCAGTCCTGATGTCTGCCCCCAGCCCACCGCTGGGGCCACAGTCAGATTGGTGTGTGCCTTCTCTTCCCCTCTCCTAGGGGCTGGATTCACTGTGGGGTGGCATGGCCCGTCTGGGCTACTTGCACACTGCCAGGCTTGTGATGCTGGGGATCTGGCGTATTAGCTGGGGTGGGAAGGCAAGGTGCACGGCGGGAGGGGGGGCAGGCTTAGCTTGCTTCTCCTTAGGTGATCCACTTCAGGAGGGGCCCTGTGGCAGCCGGAGGGAGTCAGATCCGCTGCCGGAGGTTTGGCTCCGCAGAAGCACAGAGTTGGGTGTTTGCGCGGAGCGAGCAATTTCCCTGGCCGGAACCGGTTCCCTTTGGGATTTTGGCTGGGGGATGGGCGGGGGAGATGGCGCTGGCGAGCGCCTTTGTTCCCCGCCAAACTGAGCTCTGTCGTCCGGGGGCTCCGCAGCTCACCCTCCCTTTGTCCTCCAGCCTTCCCGCTTTCCGAGCAGAGCTGTTAACTTATGACCTCCCAGACGCTAAGTCGCGCTTGCTGTCGGAACACAGTCCGTCAGGCCCCTCCGCTTTTGCAAGCCGGACTCGAGGGCTCTGCTTGGCTGGCGAGCCGCCCCTCCGCCCCGGCTCCCTCCTGCCAGTCCGTGGAGCGCCCACCGTCTCGCCGCCCTTCCTACCCTCTTCCGTGGGCCTCTCGTCTGCGCTTGGGTCTGGCGACTCCGTTCTGCTAATCCTCTGGCTGTTTTCTGGGTTATTTAGGCAGGTGTAGGTGGAATCTAAGTGATCAGCAGGACGCGCGGTGAGCCCAGCGTCCTCCTACGCCGCCATCTTCCTCACATTTCTAAGTTTGTTTATTTTAAGAGAGAGAGAGGAGAGAGAGAGAATCCCAAGCAGGCTCCTCACTGACAGCACGGGGCTCAATCTCACAAATCTTGAGATCATGACCTGAGCTGAAATCACGAGTTGGATATGATGATACTGGAGCCTGGATGGCTCAGGTGGTTAAGCACCTGACTTCAGCTCAGGTCATAATGAGTCTCGCATCGGGTGAGCTCACCCACTTCGGGTGACCCCTGCTTCTCTCTCTCAGCCTCTCCCTCTCTCTGTCCCTGGCTCACTTGCGCCCTCTCTCTCTCAAAAAATAAAAATAAAAAAAAAAGAGAGAGAGAGAGAGAGATGGACGCTTAACTGACTGAGTCACCTTGGCACCCCTTCTTATTTCATATTTGTAATTTTAGTTTTTCAGCTCTCCAGGCTTTTATCACTTCCATGGTTTATGGCCAAAGCTACTCAGCTTACCTCTTCTGTTCTGCCACACCCCTTCCTTTATAGAGATAATTACTGGCTCCTTTGTCTCAAATACAATTCTCATTTTATTCATTGTTCTCTATGTCATGATGGTATCTTACGTTTTATTTCAAATCCATACACATCTGCTTTATCTTCTTCCAATTGGTTCCCTTTTATTACTATTATTTCTTATGAGATCCAAACACATCTTCACCCTTAGATTTTTATTTCACAAATTCTGCCTCTTCTGTAATTAACATTTTCTCTGTAGTCATCTACATCGTTTTTCAATTCTCTAGAGTCACAAGTATTTCTTATTCTTTGAATTCTGACTTAAATTCCTACCTCTGTAGTACTTATTAGTGCCAATCTCTGCCCTCTCTAAAGTTCTACAAAATACTTATGTTGCTCTATCAGAAATATGATATCTCTTCATTCTGTGTAAACCCTTGGTGAAAATTGCCTACAGAATTAATTCTAATCTCTTTAAGGTGGCATGCCAGGCTTTCCATAATTTATTCTCAACCTACTTTCCCAGTCTCCTGTTTCTTCCTTAGATCACCTTGTCTTTTTTTGTGTGTTCCTTCCTGTAAACCAAGCACCAACCAATGACAAAAGATAATGTGATAACTTTGTTAATGGATGGATGAATGAATGAATTCAAAAGGCATTTATAGAATGCCTACCTTATGCCAAGAAGTATGTTAAGTGTTGGGATACAAAGATGAATAAGATGTGAGTCTGTCCCTAAGGAGTCCATAGTTGAGTAGAGATGACCTGTATAAAGACATAACCAGAGAAAAAGAGTAGAATGCATTATAAATAAAGTAGACTGCACAGTCAAGGGCATAGAAGAGACATAATGTTTGATGCAAGAAGTATCAAGATTTAGTGTAGGAGATCACAGAAGCCTCAGATAATGGAGCATTGTATGTGCCATTTTATTTTTTAAGTTTCTTTACTTATTTTGAGAGACAGCACGAATGGGAGAGGGACAGAGAGACAGGAAGAGAGACTCCCAAACAGGCTCTTCGCTGTCAGCGCAGAGCCCACTGTGAGGCTTGATTTCACCAACCAGGAGACACCTCACCTGAGTCAAAATCAAGAGTCAGAAGCTTAACCGACTGAGCTACCCAGGTGTCCCTGTATGTGCCATTTTAAAAAACTTTGTGTCATTTCTGAAATGTTGATGTTCTCCATCTCTGTGTCTTTGCACATGCTGAACTTGAAATACCCATCCTCTCTACATCTCACCCCATGTGCATTTCTATTTCTATTTCAGTCCCCAGATCTGATCCATTTCTGGAGGAATTACTTGCACCTTATTTTTTAAATTTTTTTTTTTCCAACGTTTATTTATTTTTGGGACAGAGAGAGACAGAGCATGAACGGGGGAGGGTCAGAGAGAGAGGGAGACACAGAATCGGAAACAGGCTCCAGGCTCTGAGCCATCAGCCCAGAGCCTGACGCGGGGCTCGAACTCCCGGACCGCGAGATCGTGACCTGGCTGAAGTCGGACGCTCAACCGACTGAGCCACCCAGGCGCCCCACTTGCACCCTATTTAATCTCTTAATCCTTCATTCAGATTTTTCTTCTGACCTTTATTCCTATTGTGACATATCTTTGTGACATACCTCAATGCTTAGCACATGGTAGACAATAAATATTGGTTGTATATGAATAAGTTTAGAGGGTTCATTTGCTGCTTTCTGATTAAGGTAAAGGGAAGGAACAGTTTTCAAAAAAGACTTGAAAATGCAGAATATTGCAATATTTAATATATTCCACAAATTATTCAATATTTTAAAGTTCAGCAAATTAATGGTAGTGATTATTTCTCACTGATATAACATTGAAGCAATTTTTTTTTATGCCAGCTAGCAGTGTTCTATTTGTGTAATACCATCAGTGACCACTGTGATAATCACAAAACTGAGTAATCTGCCATGGAATACACATTCCAGTGTTTCGCTTCAGAGGGCTGTCAGTACCATATAGTTTCCCCATCCTACTTTTTTGACCTGTAAAGTAAAAACAGGCATCTATTATGCAGAGGAACAGCTGCAGTTTCAGACTGAAAGAATATGATTCAAATATCACCACCTCCTGGTTGTTGCCCAGTATAATTACTCCTCCTCCTTTGTGCTCCTTTATTACACACACAGACTCCTGTTAACATGTTATTGTATTTAATCATTTATATGCTGTTTCTCCCCACTGTGAGCACCTTGATATCAGTGGTCTTGCCTTATTAGTCTGTAAACTTAGCATCCAGCCCAGTTGTTGACACAGTTGTGCTCCATAAATATTTACTGAACTGTTGAACAGCTACAAGGACATATAAAGATTATAAAGGTGGTCATTCTTTCTAAACCAGAGAATACTCATTCTGTTTTCTAGATTTTTCAAATGAACATTGGTTGTTGTTTTGTTGTACTTTTGCCCTTTTAAAAATTCCTAGAGTTACCTGTATACTCCATCAAACATTAACATGCACAGAACCTCAGGAATTACCTTGATCACTCTCCTCCCTTTCCCATTCTGACCCTATCTCTAAACATTGACTTCCATTCTACCTCCTCCCCACTCTGGGTGGGTGGCAGATAGAGAATCCACAGCCCTCTGGCTTTTCCCTTTCAGTCTCCATTCTCTGAATACTCCATTCTCCCCAAATCCCACTCCCATCCATAAGGGTGGGGTCTTGCCCTTTGCTTCCCAAGGGACTTCAGGCCAGGATAATGTAACATTAATACATTTCTAAGAGTTTGAGGTTGTTGTTGTTGTTGTTGTTTTACTTCAAAATACAGCATTTGTGGGATATTCATGTGGGGCTTCAGCAATCCAAATTAAATTCTCTTTATGTCCTTTGTGACAATGTGTTCCTATGGCAATGAAAATCATGTCTTCCACTCTTTTCTGCCATTTCTAGGTCTCCTCTCCCAATCTCTATGGGTCACTGCTTGGAAAAACAAAATGCTTATCGACTTCTATAAGGACAAGCAATAATGTACAGACATTGAATAATTGAGATCGATACATAGTAGGGAAACATGTTTTTAAGACAGATTCTGCCTAAATTAATAAAAATGTTACAATATTAAGCATGCTGTTTATTTTCTTTATGCTGTATATCTGAAATCTTTCTATTTCAGCAGAGAGTCATTGTTCTACATTTGTATAAACTTGAATATCCATTCAGAGGATTCTCCAAAAACAGAGGCTTTTCAGGCCTAAAAGTTTAACTAATCCTTCACATTTTAGGGGAAAAAACAGTGCTTGCAAGTTTCAAACAACAGTTTTGCCCATCATTGTCCTTCAAGGGATTTAAAATAATCTTATTTCAGACTTAGCTCGAGTCATCTTATTAAGTTATTAAAAATTTTATTGTTTAAAATATTGATGTATTTATACTTGTGCTACACAAGTTCCCAACACTTCTCCAAAGTTACTTTATGTAACTCAACAATTCTTTTATTTTTATCTCCATTTTATAGATGAAGAAGCAGGATCACAGAACTAGACTTTGATCATAGAAAAAAGCCAGGACTAAAGTCCATCCATTTATTCAACAAATGCTTGAGTGCTTACAATGTCAGTGAACAGTACAACAAAAAATTTCTGCCTTATGGAGCTTATACTGTAGTGGCTATCAGTTGTTATTTTATTGATTACAAAGCATGACTTTTTGCAATAATCTTATACTGCCCTAGAAGTAGCTAGCAGTCTTAATGCCTCCGGTCATTTTCCTTTCTCTGTGATTACTGAAGCCCTCAAGTCATTGAAACCTCAGCTGACCTATTTTACCAGATGCTGGACATTCTCAAGTCAAGTCTGGATTTATAGTGGGTACCCAGGTTTAGGTCAAAACATAAAATCTGAACAACTTTAACCACTGTTCACAGGGAGTAGATTCTCAGTGAAGGAGCAATGTCCCACCAAGAATAAATGACAGGCTAAAAGGCAGATTTGTAAATGTATATAAAAAGTAGGTTGTATTTAACATAGGTCAAAGTGCTGAGCAAGGGCAACAGGAGGAAATATCCTTCATAGTGATGGTCAGTGGCATCTTCTTTTTATATAAAGAAATGTTGCCAGCAATCTTGCTTGAGCTAATTTGAAGTCATTTTTATTTTGTATATTTTTTATTAGTTAATGGGATCTAGGAGTGTAATAACCTGGTGAGAATTTCTCTACAAATGGCAATCAAATTAGTCTTATTCATGAAACTCATAAATAAGCTATAATTCAACTTTTTATGTCTAGGGAAAATAAACCTGGGGTCATGCTGTTTAAGGGTAAGGGAATTTAAGGGAACACTGGGGGATTTATAGCAGATTTATGATGATACATTCTAACTGGAAGCTTAATTGTGATTTAAATTATAGGACAAGCTGTGCAATGTGTTTTCTTTTTAGGGGAAAATCTTTGGGGAGATAGACTGTGCTTATTTAAAGAAGAAACCGGAAGCAAAAGAGAAAACAGATTGCATTTTCTGTTTTTCCTTTAAAATTTCAAGCTGCTTTAAGTCAAATTGCCCCTGAGTTCCTGATGATGGCTGTTGTGCAATTTCTTTGTTTTACTTTCTTTGTGTTATTCTCGCCCTCTGTTCCAGAGCAGTTATTTCGCTTGACAGTAACAAAAAAATGTAGGCAGCATATCTGCCAGCAAACTAATATGGAAACCAGAGATAAGGTATTCTCAACCTTTCTAGAATTGTGACATCCTATCATTTTAGGCTGACTCACATAAAATTAGTAACTTCTGCAGATAGAAGAGCCCTTGAAGAATTATAGCCACTCATTTTGCCAATGGGAAAATTAAGTCTTCTAGTGATTTCCCCAAATTTACTGTTTATCTCAAGTAAATTAAGGTCTAATGAAGAAATAAAACATGCATATGAATAATGTTAATTTAAAGTATAGAGAAATTACTTCCCTGCAAAATAAAAATTAAAACAGATAAGCAGAGGTTGACTCTCTAGGGAGGAGTTCTACTTAGAAAAGAACAGTTAGACCTGACAGCTCAGATTCTTATTCTCTGACATTTCCCTCACCCTAAGCAAAATTTTCAATATTTAACACCACAACCATCATGGGATGGAGTCAGGGGTGGGAATGGGGGCAGAAGGCCTGGAAACTACGTGTTCTCCCTCTAAGTCTCTGAAACAAGGCCAAGCTCTCCCTCTAAGTCTCTGAAACAAGGACAAGTCAAGAATGGGACATGTAAACAATCTTCTACTGAAGCTTTAGGATAATAATAAGGAAAGTCCACAGAATATGGAGAAAGAGAGAAGAACCTAGCTTACAGGACATAACATGGAACAGCAGATACTCTGGGTCTCCCAGGCTTAGTGTCATCTGTGTGGGACCCCAGAGAAACAAATGGCACTAGAATGTCCTATCTGAATTTCTCATGTTATCCCCCCCAACCCTACCATCTTCCATCTTCAATTCTCTACGCCTCAGATTTGATGAGCAGCTTCATAGTCATTCACTTAGAGGACCTTTTCCCCATTCAAAGCAAACTGATAACACAGGACTGGCGTAGAGTGTCAAGAGAGTCCAAAAGAGGAAAAACAATCATAGCTGAAAACAACATCAAGAGGTATTTCCTGGTAGGGTTTTCCTAGATGGTGTCTGAGCTGAATCCTTAAGGGTAAATATGCTTCTGACAGTTGGAGTTGGGAAACAACAGTTTAAGTGCACAGATCATTGTGGACAAAAACTAAGAGGTAGCAGTTTCCATAGGAGATAACCTAGTACAGGCTCCAGTGATCTTATTAGGAATTTCTATTACTCTTGTACTAGATGCTGGGTCGCACCACAGACTCCCTTTCAGGACAGAGGCAGAAGTTCCTTCGGCTGCCAGGAGTGGTGGCCGCTGATAGCTCACAACTGAGCCCCTTCCCAGTTTGCTCTCCTCTGAAGCCAGCTGCCCAGCTGAAATGACACCTCTCTGTGATCAGTTACCGCCAGTGAATGGTTGGTGCATGGACACAAAAGCTCCTTTGCTTCAACTAGGGCAAATAGAAAGGGCCATCTAAATAGCTGTCCATACAGTCAGCTGAGGCCTCGTGATTGCATCGTAGTTCGGCATCTCCCTGGGGCCACTTCTGTTTTCTGCACTTGGTCACAGGTGTTGTTCTGGACAGCACTCTCGCATTAACTTTCTGCATACCAATCTCTAGTCTCACTGTATTCTCTGTGGAACCCACCTCAGGAAACTCCAGATATAATTTGAGACACTATAGCTAGCCTATTTTAGCAACGTTTAACATAGAATTTGGAAAGCCTAAAGAGTACATATGATTAGAAGTGCTGGCTTGTGCTCACTGTGGTAATAAGTTGGCATCTCAAATTAAGTGCTGAATTACTAAACCGATTTATATTCCACTGACAAAGAACTGGAAAGGAGAGAAATTGTACTTGAGCTGTGATTCAGCTGTCCTCAAGCTTTGCCAAGCCCATCAATCAGTTCTGGTCACTAAGTATTAGGGGCTCTATCAGTAAGATTGTATCAGGAAGTTATGTTATGGGAAAAGAAAACAGAACAAAAACAAAAAAAATCAAAGGTTTAAAAAGCAACGACTGTTTATTTCTTGCTCATGTTATAGATCCACTGTAGGTCAGCAGGGGGAAGAGGGATCTCTTCCAGAGGGAACATGAGCTCTGGGATGGTCTAAAACCAGAATTAAATTGCCCCACCCAACTTGGGCACCTGGGTGGCTCAGTCAGTTGGGTGTCTGACTCTTGATTCTGGCTCAGGTCATGGTCTCATGGTTTGTGGGATTGAGCCCCGCATCGGACTCCGAGCTGACAGCACGAATCCTGCTTGGGATTGGGGTTCTCTCTCTCTCTCTGCCCCTCCCCAACTCGTGTGTGTGTGTGTGTGTGTGTGTGTGTCTCAAAATAAACAAAATTTAAAAATAAAAAATAAAATAAAATGTTCCACCCAAAGTAAAATAATTTACACTCACAATTTACCACAACTGTTACCATAAGGGGCTCAGGAAGTGCAATCCCAGAGGTGCCCAGAAAGCCAAGGAAGGAGCAGGAACTGGAATAATTGGCAGGCTGCATTAATGAAGATTTGGGGAAAATCTTGGAATCTAGAAAATCAATAAAATTTTTTAAAAATCTGGTCACATTGGTAGTTGAATTCCCAATTTTCAATGAAATTTTTTTTTTCAACATTTATTTATTTTTGGGACAGAGAGAGACAGAGCATGAACGGGGGAGGGGCAGAGAGAGAGGGAGACACAGAATCGGAAACAGGCTCCAGGCTCTGAGCCATCAGCCCAGAGCCTGACACGGGGCTCGAACTCACGGACCGCGAGATCCTGACCTGGCTGAAGTCGGACGCTTAACCGACTGCGCCACCCAGGCGCCCCTTCAATGAAATTTTTAAAAAGCTTGGTAGTAAGTAATCATCGATCCTTTATTATCTTTCAAATCACATTTGCACTGTTTAGATTTTATATTTATTTTATAAGCATGTGTTATGTAACTCCTATGATTGTTACTCTATGAAAAATCTCTGGAATGTTTCTTTACATACATTTATACCAAGTTGGAGATACAGGCATTTGAAGTATATAGGGGAAGAGAACAAAGACAGGATAGGGGCAATGTTAAGTGAGTGCAAAAGAGCAAATTGTTAAGTGCCAAGTTTCTATGTTTGAAGCTGGACAGGCCAAAATTGTACCCTCTATAAGTATACTTGAAAATACTGTTCTGATCTGAGATATATGGAAGAGCTAGATAAAGAAAAGTGAATGTTACATTACTGTTTTTAAACCTACTTCTTGACTTCCATTCGCCTTCCCATTTAAGACCCTTCTATTTACATTTAATTTTTCCCAATATGTAGACCATGAATCTTTATGTGCTTAGGATAAATTATAATTAACTGAAAGCTGATATCATTGCCCCTTGAAATCAGAAGCCATGCTCTTCTGGTATTCTGTACACTCTCTTCCCAGTTAATGATGATTTATGGTGATAATTATAATAAATTGTACCTCTAATGCATCTTACAGCTTATAAAGCAAGTTTACATACACTATTAAGGTTATTTCCACAACATTCTCATGAGATAGGTTCAGAAGTTTTAATAAAAAGTTTCCCATATCATAGATAGAGAGATTGAGGCAGAAAGAAGTAAAATAATTCAATTATACTTGCAGTTATTCATAGCTGTGAACAAACCACCTTGAAATGGTGGCTTAAAATAATGACACTCATTTAGTTTGCTCATCTGAGGGTTGACTAGGCTTAGCTAGTCAATCCTCACTTGGGGTCATGCAGTGGTAGTTAGGTGATCACTAGGGCTGAGGTCACCTTAAAACTTTTACTCACATATTTGATGCCTGGGCTGGGAAGACTCAAACATCCAGCATGAGAACTGTTGGGGCTGCTGAGGCCTAGCTCTCTCTGTGGTCTGTAAACAGTCTCTCCACTTTGGATGTGGGCCACCCCAGGAACGGTTGTGAGCTTAGCAAACATGCTTGTCTGCAGTGGAAGCAATCCCTGAAGGTGGTGACAGCTGAAGACTGTCTGCCAATAGGACATCCAGCAGCTGAGGCAACATGTTCTTCATTCAAGGAGAATTACCTCACTTTGGCTCCAAATCCAGTACTCTCCTATTATACCACACTGTCTCCACTAATATAACATCACTAACCTGGAGACAGTAATAAATGTTGTGAATTACTCATACAGTGAAAACACACAATCGCACTGGGACACTTCGTTACATAATTACACGCAACACTTCGCATGTGCATCTATTACCAGAACACACCATACCTTACTAATTTGTAGGTATCAATGAGATCACATGAGAGTTAGCACTCAAATCTTGCTCCCTTCGAGTTCCCACGTGCTCCTCAAACAATTCCAGCTCCTTTCCTTTCAGAGCAAACATCCTTGAACATATGTGGGAATACCCCTAGACGGGATATAAGGACTACAAGTCAGTCCAGGGAGCCGCTGGCTGTCAGCCTTTACTTACTGCTCCAGGCTGCACTACCAATGTTCTTAGCCCTAATTTCAGGCTTTCTGCAGTGGAGATTCATTGCTGTGATCCAACTGGTTAATCCTTTATCCAACTGGTTAATCAATGTTTCCATGCAAGTCAACGTCTCAAAATTTACTTATCCAAAATCAAACATTGATTTTGCCCACTGAAACCCCAGCACTCTGTGTTTCAGTAAACAGCATAATCGTTCTCCAAAACCTAGAAGTCATCCTGGATTCCGTTCTTTTGCATCCTGGGTGTAAACACCTGAAATTACATTATTTATTTACTCATCTATTTATTTTCTGTTTCTTCCTCCTAAAATTATAGCTCCATAAGAAAAGAAAATTCATTTCATTCCTATGTGTCCAGCACCTGCAAAAACTTAGGACTATGATAAATAAATTGGTCAAGAAGTTAACTTCTAATTAAATTCTTTTAACTAATTCAGGATTCCACAGCCACCACCAGCCTTAGCAATTCTATGGAGATGCTGCCCCAAGAAGATGGATCTGCCCTAAGAAGAGATAGCTCTTGGTGGCCTTAGAATCAGGCCATCTCTATCATCACTATTTATTGAATACCAGCTACTCTTAAGATTTGCTGATGTCACAGCCAGGATCACTAACATGATGGAGATTTCCCAGCTTCTGGCCTCCAAAACTGTTTTGTCTTTATTTTAATGGCACCATGTCCAGTGGCCTATGGTGGCAAAAGCCAGCATTACTACCGCCACTACGCTAATGCCTCTGCACTGGTGAAGTATGTTATGTTCAGTTGTAAAATGAAGCATTCCACAGCAGAGATGTTGGAGTCCCAAATCATTACTGAGTCTAGTGAAACAGACCTTTCAACTGACACACAGCCCCTTTTATTCTCCCTGGACCTATACACAATCATAGCTGGGTTAGGATGGATACAGATAAAAACTTAACACTGAAAGCAGCCAGATTCCTTTCAGACTAATTCCTGCCATTCTTAAAGAGAATTCTCTTGACTGAAGCCCTATTGTCCATTACAATAGCCTATTTCCAATTTAACACAGTCCATCCTTCATTCCCTCTCCCTCTTTCTCCTTTCTACTTTAACAAATATTCACAGAGCACCTATTCTGTTAAATACTGGGGAAACAAAGATGAATTACAGTCTGTAATCCCAAGGTACAGGTATCTCCTTGGAAAAGTGCAAAAAAAATGGTTTCAGCTTCATGATAAATATATTTATGTTCAAGCCACAGTGGGTCACAAAGATAGGAGAGGTCAATTCTTGGTAATTAATAAGATCTCAAATCAGGAGGAGAAACAAGTTGTACCTGGAGATACGGTTAAATTTTCTTCTTTAAGGTGATACTGGAATGTTGGAGGCAAAAGGAGAAAAGGGGATACAGGCAGTTGCAGCAGCACAGTCAAAGCCATGAAGAGGCAGCCTAACTCATGACAAAGTATTCCGTCAGTCATGTATTGAAGTAGTATATCAGTTTGGACACCTGCAGACTTGTCTTTGTCTTCCATTAAAAAATGTATTGGGGTGCCTGGGTTGACGCAGTCAGTTAAGTGTCTGACTCTTGATTTCAGCTCAGGTCATGATCTCACAGCTGGTGAGACTAAGCCCCACATGAAACTGCTGGAGATTCTCTCTCTCTCTCTCTCTCTGCCACTCCTCTGCTCCTGCTCACTCTCTCTGTCAAATAAATAAACATTAAAAAAGTATTATGTTTCAGATATAAACAATTAACAGAGGGGAGAAGACATCCCTTTACTTTTCTTTTATGAATTTTCTTATTATAAAAGTACCATAATTCATACTGGGAATTCAGAAAATGTAGAAAAGTACATGATAACATTCTGGCATATTTTCTCCTAATTTAAATATATGTTTGTGTATTATACACATATTCTTCATATTAATATAAGCCATATTTTATAGACCTTGTCACTTTTTTCTGATCTGTAATGCACATATAAATCTAACTGCTCAAGAGGAAGTTGTGGTTTGGTATGTAATATAAATGCTTCCACTGAACTGCTTGTCTTTCCCACGACATAATTACTTTTTGGGTGTGGCTTAGCAGGATGCCAGTTCCTAAGATAAAATTGTGTCAACATAATCAAGTTTTTGATTGATCTGATAGCTTGCTTTATAAAAAAGGAAAGAGAGGGGTGCCTGGGTGGCTCAGCTGGTGAAGTGTACGACTCTTGATTTCAGCGCAGGTCATGATCTCAAGGTTTGTGGGATTGAGCCCCACATGGGGATCTGTGCTGACAGCACTGAGCCTGCTTGGGATTCTCTTTCTCCCTCTCTTTTTCCCCCTCCCCCACTTGCACTTGTGCTCTCTCGCTCAAAATAAATAAATAAACTTTAAGAAAATAAAGGGAGAAACACACAGCACATTGAAAAATATAGAGTACTCTATGTAAAACTATGTGTATACAGCCAAATAAAATACACATGAAATATAAAAATATCTTTCCTATCGTAATGAAGCACAATCTACGTTTTCACTTAGACAGAATAAGAGTTAGGCTTTATCTAGCACTGATAATTGGCAGATATTGTTCTCAGTTTCTAATGTATTACATCTAATCCTCAAAACTATTTCCCTGTATTTACAGATGGGGAAACTGAGGCTCGGGGAGATTAAATAATTTGCTCAAGACATTTTAATAAATGCCTAGACTGAAATCAAACCCAAGAGGATTATGATAATTATTATGGTGTTAAGTAAATACCCAATTTAGTTATCTATTCTCCTGTTAATGCTTCCTTCAGTTGGAGAGACAGACAATGATATTTTAATAGTTATCTCTGTTTGGTAGGATTTTGTGGTTTAGTTTTATTCTTTCTTTACTGTTACAATAAGGAAAAATTAATATGACTATGGCTCTGCATGTTTCTAGCAGACACCCTCTTCCCATATTTAATTTTACCAGATGTCTGGGTGGCTCAGTCAGTTAAGAATCTGACTCTTGGTCTCAGCTCAAGTCTTGATCTCAGGCCTGTGAGCTCAAGCCCTGTGTTGGGCTCTGTGCTCGGTGTGAAGCCTACTAAAAAAAAATATATATGTGTATATATATATATATATATATATATACATGTGTGTGTGTGTGCGCGTGTGTGTATACATATATATATGCATATACATATATATACACGCATATATATATATAGGGTTTTTTGAGGATCTTTTTGAGGATCCCTTCTTGCTCTGAAATTCTGTGTCTTGTACGACTTGACAGGACAGAATACTGTATGCAGAGGGTCTATATAATATTGAGTCTAAAGTTCATGCTTATATATCATTTCTAGAAATATATCATAAAACCCAATTTTCTCTAGAAAATACAAAAAAAAAAAAAAAGACACAAAAAACACCCACCTCAGAGGACAAACTAGAGAAACTGAAGGGAATCATTTTGGAAAAATGGTATAGTAGAAAAAACATTTTTTCTAAGAAGCAGGACTGAGTTACATTTCAGGATTTGCTACATTCCGGCTGTGTTGAGAAAATCTTTCCCTCTGATTCCCAACTCTCCCTCTGATTCTCCTATCATCAATGAGGCAGTTAGGAAGTGAAGAGGTTAATGTCTTGCTGTAATATCAGGCAAACTCGATGCTACCTGGAACATCAGAATGAGAGCACTAGGCAAAAGAGGTTTATCACTTTCTGGGGGATGGAGGAAGGATGGGGAAATTTGCTGACTCCTGGATGGTCACACAACGCATACCAAAGGTGCCTCATTCCAAAGACAAAATGAGCTTTTTAATATAAAACTTTCCTGGAGAATCTGGGGGTGAAGGAGTAAGGATGTTTAGTGATTCCCAGGCTACACAATTCCATGAGTCTTGTCCTGTGAAATCTGTATGTTTATTTGCAGAGGACTCACTTGGAGATAGTCAATCTTTAATCACACATTCCCTCCGTATGGAAGCAGGGAGAGGTGCCCCTTTTCAATATTCCTGATATCTTCCTCCCACAGAATGAAACAAACCTCTCTTGCTGCAAACCATGGTGGAGGAACGGATATAGTTCTTCCCTACTGTGTAATGATGATCCATGATCTTGATGAAGAAAGTGTCTGGCAGCTACGTAGCCAAGTATACCCTGAGGTCAAAGAGGAGAAAGGGATCACAGTATGTTACTTTATAACAAGAAAGCATGTAACTTACTTTAAGGAAAAAAATGTGGATAAAGGGAACTCTCATATGCAGTGAATGAGCTGTAAATTGGTAATGTCTAGTGAAGTTGAAGGTGTATATTCCCTACAACTCAGCATCTTCTTATCTGGCAGAGAATTTCTTCCATGTGTATACGAAGAGAAATGTTCAAGATTTTACAGCAGCACAGCACTGGTTGAAAATGGAAAGAATTAGAAATAATTGAAATGTCCATCAATAAGAGAAACAATACATTGTGGGATACAGTCACAAAATAGAATGCTATAAACATATAACAGTCAAAATAAACAAACCAGAGCAACACATACGTTAATACAGGTGATGCTCACAAACATAATGTTAAGTAAAACAAAGCAATTTGCAAAATAATACCTGTAATAGGATATCATTTATATCAAGCTTAAAATTCTGCAAAATTAAATTATATGTTATTAGAGATAAGTGCAAGTATGGAAATATTAGAAAACCTAACTATAAATGATAAACATTGAATTAGTGAGACCAGATTACCTCTGAGAAGGAACAAAGGTAATAGAAATACCAAGGATTTTAGACAGACCCCTAACTACAACAAAAGCAAATATGGAATAATGTGAAAGTATGAAAAAACCAGGTCCTGAGCATATGATTTTTATGTTATTCAGTATTGTTGTCTGAGTTTTTGAACTACTTAATCTTGAAACATTAACTTAAAAATCTTAAACATTATATGTAGCACATTCAAGCTTGTGTATTTTTTAATGGGTATAAAAACTTGTCTTTGACATGTATAAAAGATGAGATGCCAATCACATGTTAGAAACACCGAATTACCACCTCAGGATTCTGTAGAAACATATGAACCTATAAAAGGAGATAAATTAGGGAAATTATGGGTTTCATTATGATAGAAGATTTTATTCTCTTATTGAATGAGAGAAATTTTATCCATTTGTAGGACTCATATTCCAGCTCTGAGTTTTACTACATATATAAACACAGGTATTTCAATTTTCTCTAATTTACCCATTTCTAAAATTGACATATTGGTTTGTTTGGGTTTTTTTTCAGATTATTGTTGCAAAGCTCTTTGACAAGAAAAGGTAGCTTCTAAAATCGTAAGTAAAGTCAGCATATTTGTTTGGCTACTAAACCCTATGTGTGCTTTATTTCAGCAAGTAAAACTCACAGGAATGCATTCTCACCATGTCTATCTAAGACACATTGAGGCAGTGAAGTTCGAAGGTGTTATGTTCCTGTAGATTTCTATTATAGTAAAAATCCTTGAAGCATGAGAAGTGTGTAGCCATACTGATTTTCTCCCAGCGTGCGATGCAGAATTTATATACTCTATTTCACTCCCATAAAAGAAAATCTATTGCCAAAAAAAATGGTCCTGCACAAATTATATATTGAAAATGATCAAATACCTCCTTTTAAAATTCCCACTTTTTATATGACATAAAAATATGAATTAGGAAACAAGAGTTTAAAGAAAAATGGTTAAAATTGTCATGCTTTTAGGATCAGTTATTATTTTGCTAGGTATTTTACATAACTTGAGTTAAATATAATTTTGAGACAATAATGTGTCTATTTAATTGCGTATTTTTATTAAAATATTTTTTCAACTTTTGAACTTTTATTAAAATATTTTTTCAAGTCTTCTAAATTATAGATTTCTATAATCCATTCATTTGGTACTTCTTGTAGACTTACCATGTGCAGGATGTGGGGACCAAGATGTATAAGAACACATAATTTAGCATGTGTTGAATTTATATATTCAAAGGATTTGCCAAGTGCTTTTTACTCATATACCTTATTTTATAGTAGCTCTGAAATGTAGATATTCCCATTACACTGATTTTGGCAGCTCCTCCCATCAAGTAGAGTTTATTTCCCATGACTTGAATGTGAACTTTCCTTTTGATTAGTTTTGGTCAATAGAATGCAGTAGAATCGACTGTCATTTCTGAGCTCCGCTCTAAGAAATCTTCCACTTACTTTCTCTTGGCATTCTCACCTCCATGTGGAAAAAGCTGAAGCTAGCTTACTGGAGGATGAGAAATTGTGTGGAAAGAACCAGCTGTCCTGAGAGGTTATCCTAGATCATCTTATTGCCAGCCAACTACCAAACATGGAAAGGAACTCAGCCAAGATCAGTAAAGTTGCACCCTTGATATAAGTCTCATTGCAGATGTAGAAATAAGCCCAGCTAGCCCATAAGCCACCTAGCTTACTTATAGATTTAAGAGAACTAGGACTATCAGTTAATTATAAGACTATAATTAAATTAATAATACTGGGGGTAGCTGGGTGGCTCAGTGGGTTAAGCGTCTGACTTTGGCTTGGGTCATGACCTCAGGGTTCATGATTTCAAGCAGGATCACTGCTGTCAGTGCAGATCTACTTTGGATCTTCTGCCCCCGCCCCCCTGCCCCTCTCCCACTTGCACTCTCTCAAAAATAAACATTTAAAAACTGCAATTAAAAATACTGACTATATATTTGACAGTTGCTAAGAGTAAATCTTAAAAGTTCTCATTTTCTAAAAAAAAAAAAAAAGCATTCAGAAATGCTTATTGTCTTAAGCCACTGGATTTTGGAGTGATTTGTTACACAGCAATAGTTAACTGAAACACTGATCTTTAAAAAGTGATATAATTTAGATTAGAGGTGAATATTTAATCACACCTGTAAAAGTTCAAAGCTCACGTTCTTTCCATACACTGCATGGGATATAAATAATGGAGAAGTGTTATCGGCTAAAGTAGTATGGCTATTCCAAAGAGAGAAGACTAACTTTGATTGACATGATTTAAAAACCTATTACAAGGAAGATATTCTTTGGATTGTGCCCTTAATAGTGGGAGAAGGAGGCTTGCAGTTGAAAATGAACTAAGATACGAAAGCAGGAAGGTGAAAATCATGTTCAAAGACTAGCCAATGAGGCTGTTACCCACAAAGCACAGTTGTCAGAAAAGAGCACTGGGAGATAAGGCTCCCAAAGTGGTTTTTATTTATACTAGTTCTTTTTTTCATTCATATGGAAAGAAATTTTTATTAGTTTATAAGCAGAAATAATAACTGGTTGAGTGTTTTGATTACTTTGGTTATAATTTCATCATGTTTTGAATTAAAATATACAAATGTCAAAGTGTTATTTATAATAAAAAATAGGTGTTTAGAGAAGAAAATATACTTATACTTTTAAATGACTTCAATATAAATGAAAGGTTATAGATGTTAGAGAGACAACATTGGATGTGAAATTCAGCTTAGCCATTTCCTGCTTGCACCTGGACAACAACCCTAACATCCCTGAGTCCTTTTTTCCTACCCTGCACAGTGGGGACAATGAATGTGTATTTCATAGGATTGTTGGGAAAATTAGATATAAGGTATATAGAAATATCTAGCATGTAGTTGGCACGTGGTACATAGTAGTTATTTTGACAAAATTTCATAATTTAAAAACATTTCAACATTTCATGCATTAAAAAAAATCCCTGGGGTGCCTGGGTGGCTCAGTGGGTTAAGCATCCCACTCTTGATTTCAGCTCAGGTCGAGGTCTCATAGTTCGTGAGTTCAAGCCCCACAAGGAGCTCTGTGCTGCCAGTGCAGAGTCTGCTTGGGATTCTCTCTCTCTGCCTCTCTCTCGGCTCCTCCCCACCCCCCACCCCCGCTTGTGCATACATGTGCATGCTCTCTTTCTCTGCCAAAAACAAATAAAACTAAAAAAATTAAATCTTAAATAAAATAAATCCCCTTAGAATCAAAGTGTCAATAGTGATCTCAAAGATGGACACAATCATGAATAATTTCGGTGGTGCTCATAAGTGCAGGGATTCTTCTTATTTTACTTCTGTAATTTTAGATTATATGTCAAACAGAAATACATACACTATTATGCAATTATGGAGCCTGCAGAAACTCATCTTAATCCCTACTTCCTCTACAAGATGAAGTGCAAAATGATATATATCATGTTCCAACATCAGAAAATACTGAATTGGTGATTTTGTGGTAAGAATAAAGTGTAATATGAGTCCCTATCACACACACTTAAAGAATGAACCAGCAAATTGGAAAGGGGTAAATTAGGGGTGGGATCACTTTCCCTTCAGAGGATTATCAGCTGCCCTTGTAAACTTGTCATTGTCTTAAGAGTTCTTATATCAGGGGGCTACAATCTACAAAGGGATAATGAGTCCACACACCAACAATCGCATACAGAATAAAACTAATGTGACTATTTATTAAAGGAGTAAAATCCAGTGCTGTATCTTTTCACAACTATTAGCAAATATATGCGAGTTTAAGTTGAAACCAGTGCGCTAATGCACACCACTGAGAGTATAAATTGTAGTCATTTTTTGAACACGAAGTAGCAAAAATCTTGAAAATTTTCAAGCTTTTTGACCTGCTGTTGCTATTGTTGACACTCGGTATTATTTTAAGGAAAAAGTAAAAATCACATGCAAAAGTACTCATTGCTAACTTATTTATAACAGTGACAATCTGAAAGCAGTTTAATGTCTGAAAACTAAGAACTGGTTCAGTAAATACTAGGATATCAATTTGTAGACTAGAAACCATGCAGTAAAAAGTATTATTGTGGGGGTGCCTGGGTGGCTCAGTAGGTTAGGCATCCGACTTCTGCTCAGGTCATGATCTCATGGCTTGTGGGTTCGAGCCCTGTATCAGGCTCTGTGTTGACAACTCAGAGCCGGGAGCCTGCTTTGGATTCTGTGTCTCCCTTTCTCTCTGCCCCTCCTCTGCTTGTGCTCTCTCTCTCTCTCTCTCTCTCTCTTTCTCTCTCTCTCTCTCTCTCTCTCTCAAAAATAAATAAACATTAAAAAAAGTATTATTGTGAAGAAGAGCAACATATAAAAATGTTTATAACATAATGTCAAGTGCAAAAAAATTAAAAAAAATTAAAATGTACACTATCCTTCCAAACACACAAAATTGTTTTCCTTTGATCAAGAGAACACAAAATGTGAAAACACAGGATTTGTTAGTGAGGTGGGATTGTAAGAGATTTTCCTTTTTATTTATTTCTTTCATTATTAGTATAATGCCTTTAGTGCTACAAATAGAAGACAGAATTAGAAATTAATAAAATGGAACTAATTACTCCTATGTCAGATCTTAGAGGCACCTATAAGTTGATTCTTTACAGTTTACCAATATCAGTGTAATTTCCTATTTCCAGAAATGCTTCATCTCCTTTCTTCAACAGTTCAATTAAATGTTCTTGTAGCTGTAAATTGACATCAACCTGAAATAAATACCATAGGAATAATAGGCTTGAATTTATGTAGTCTACACTGTGTAGAGTTTAGAATGAATGATGAAACAATTACTCACCTCAACACTTCACTACATCTTGGATTGGGAAAAAGGAAAAAAAAAAGAATTCTTAAAAATGGTATTTTCAATATCTTTTGGGCCATGTTTTGAAAAAATGAGAACACCCTTTTTTAGCTGTGTGAATTTTAGCTGATTACATCATTCACATTCCACATTAAGATATATAATTCTTTTCTTCTAAGCTTTTTAAAAGATTTATTTATTTTGAGAAAGAGAGAGAGCAGGGGAGGGGCAGAAAGAAAGGGACAGAGAGAATCCCAAGCAGGCTTCATGCTCTGCGCTGAGCCTCACGAATGTGAGATCATGACCCGAGCCAAAATCGAGAGTCAGATGCTTAACTGACTGAGCCACAGAGGCACCCTATAATTCTTTATATGAAATACAGAGCTCTTTCTTTTTCTATTCACATCACAGAAGGAACCATCATAATATTGAACATTTGAAAGCATCATTTTTGTGTGTTGAATGCTGACTTTTAGGAGATTTCTATCTGAAAGCTAGCACTAACTTCTAAAAGAGATATTACTTGCTTTGAGCTTCAATGATCTTATTTGTTTTTTTTTAAATTTTTTTTTTCAACGTTTATTTATTTTTGGGACAGAGAGAGACAGAGCATGAATGGGGGAGGGGCAGAGAGAGAGGGAGACACAGAATCGGAAGCAGGCTCCAGGCTCTGAGCCATCAGCCCAGAGCCCGACGCGGGGCTCGAACTCACGGACCGTGAGATCGTGACCTGGCTGAAGTCGGACGCTTAACCGACTGCGCCACCCAGGCGCCCCCAATGATCTTATTTGTAAGCTGAGAGCAATTTCTCTTTTTCTTCTGCTTCTCAGGAAAAGTTATAACAAACGATAAATTAATGAAAAGAAGTGTCAATTCACTGGAAAACATAAAATAAAATTGTATTTGCTACCCCTTAGAGAGGTATTAATAAATATTGAAAACATTCTATTATAAAAAGAAAAAAATTATATTACTCTATTCTACATATCAATTCCTTGGTCATGCAATAAATATTAATTTGGGGCCTACAGTCCCTGTGCTAGATACATGCAATACGACCATAAAAATGGCAAAGATCTTGTTCTGCAGTCCAACAGGAAGGTAGAAAAGTGAATAGGTAGTAACAGTAGAATCTGACAAACTTTATGGTCGGGTAGTATGGTAGTGCTATGGATTGAATGTTTCTATGCTCCCAAAATTCTTATGTTGACTTCCTAATCACCAATGTGATGGTATTGAGAGGTAGGTCCTTTAGGAAGTAATTAGGTTTACATGAGGTCATAGGAGCGGAAACCCCATGATGGGAGATAGAACTAAGATGGAAATAGGTACAAAGAAGTGGGGTTCCACTGGAATGAATACCTAAAAATGTAGATAGAAGTGTCTTTGGAAGTAGATAGTGGGCAGAGGCTAGCAGAGTTTTGAGGTAAATGCTAGCAAAATCCAATATTGCTGTAAAAGGATTTTTAAAGGCAATTAAAATTGCCCTGGTGAGTGCTCACAATGGAAAGAGGAAAGCTATAGAGGAAGCTTCTATCTTCTTAAAAATACATTAATAATCATGTACAGAATATTGGTACAAATACAGATGGTAAAGGCCATTCTGATGAGGTCCCAGATGGAGATGAGGAACATGTTACTGGACAATAGAGAAAAGGTAATCCCTGTTATAAAGTAGCAAAGAACTCCACCGAATTATGTTTGTGTCCTAGTGTTTTCTGGAAGATAGAACTTACAAACAATAAGATTGTATTTTTAGCTGAGATTTCTAAGCAAAGTATTGAAGGAGTGGCTTGGGTCCTCCTGACTACTTATATTAAAATATTACAGGCGAGAGATAAATTGAAGATGGAATTGGTTAGCAAAAAGAAATCAGAACATGGAGCTTTGTAAAATTCTCAGCCTGTTCATATTACAAAAAAAAAAAAAAAAAAAGAGAGAACACCAAGGGTTTGTCATTTTTTTAAGGAGATTAAATATGGGCATGAGCCACAGATCTTATTAGTCATCTTAAGAAAAGAGTAGAAATAGAACAGGGATGACATGGGGCGCCTGGGTGACTCAGTTGGTTAAGCGTCCAACTTCAGCTCAAGTCATGATCTTGCGGTTTGATTTCAAGCCCCACATCAGGTTCTGTGCTGACAGCTCAGAGCCCGGAGCCTGCTTTGGATTCCGTGTCTCCCTCTTTCTCTCTGCCCCTCCTGCACTCATGCTCTGTCTTTCCCTCTCTCTCAAAGATAAATAAACATTAAAAAAAAATTTTTTTTAAAAAGAACAGGGATGACATTATACCAGAGAAGACACTGCCAGTTTGAACTTAAGAGGACAGAGAAAGTGGGGTGAAATGAAGGAAAGTTGCTGGACTTTTTAATCCCAAAGAACTGGACCATAGAGCTATTTAGCTGTGAACTTGTGCTGTCCTTCAAAACAAACAAACAAACAAACAAACAAACAAAAAACAGAGAGAGAGAGAGAGAGAGAGAGAGGACTCCAAGAGTGATCCAGAGATCATTAGGATGACCACCTCAACAGGCCAGATGGCCTCCAACCAAATTCTTGTTGCCATCCCAGTGGGTCTGGAGGGAAGAGCTTCAAACCAAAGAGGATTATTTTTGAGCCTTAAGGTTTAATGGAGTTTGCCTTACTGGGTTTTGGACTTAACTTGAAATCTGTCACTCCTTTATTCTTTCCCCTTTCTCCCTTTTGGAATGGGAACGTCTGGCCTATGTGTGTCCCATCATTGCTGGCATTTTGAAATGATTGCCTTCTATATATAGACCTCGTATCCTATGACCTTGTTAAACTCACTCAATTATTTGAGCTACTTTTGTGGATTCTTTCAAATTTTCTAAATAAACCAACATGTCTTCTGTGCATACATTTTTTCTATCCAGGCTACCAGTCTTTTCTATTTCTTGCTTTATTGCACTAGTCAGAACTTATAGTTTTGTGTTGATTAGGGGTAGTAAGAGTACATCCTTGTCTTCTCAATCTTAGAGGAAAAGCACTCAGTCTCTCACCATTAAGTATAATAGTAACTACAGGTTTAGATTTCGATGTTGTTTATCCTGTTAAGGAAATTCTTCTCTTTTTTAAGGTTATTTTTTCATTTTGAGAGAAAAAGACAGAGAACAAGTGGGAGAGGGGCAGAGAGAGGGAGAGAGAGAATCCCAGGCAGGCTCTGCACTGTCAGCACAGAGCCCAATAGAGGGCTCAAACTCACAAACCATGAGATCATGACCTGAGCCAAAGTCGGATGCTTAACCAACTGAGCCACCCAGGAAATTCCTTTCTATTCCAGTTTTTTTTTTTTAAGATTTTATTTTTAAACAATCTCTATACCCAACATGGGGCTTGAACTCACAATCCCAGGATGTTCCAGAAAATTCCTTTCTATTCCAGTTTTATTTTTTTAAAGATTTTATTTTTAAATAATCTCTATACCCAACATGGGGCTTGAACTCACAATCCCAAGATTAAGTCATACACTCTACTGACTAAACCAGCCAGGTGCCCCTATTTCTAGATTCTTATTGAATGTTAAAGTTTGGCAAATGCTTTTTCTACTGAGATAATCATGTAGGTTTTCTTAGTCTATTTATATGGCCACTTAATTGCACGTGATGTCTTATTCTTTTTATATGTTTATGGGTATTTTATATATTGTTAGATTTGCTAATGTTTTGTAGTCTTCTGATAGCAGGTCTGATACTAGAATTTGTGCTGGGGCACAAATTTTTTTTTAATTTCTTGAGAGTCCAGTAATATTTTAAAGAGCATATATACATACAATATCTATCTTGTTTAGTATTTAGAAGTCCCTTCAGAATGAAGTCTCCTGATCAGTTGAGTCAGAAGTACACACCCTGCCACGTTTTGATAAGAAAACTGAGAATAAAGATGATATATAATCTGCTCACAATCCTCTAACTAGGAAGTATTATACATAGGATAATATTTTTGTATCTGCACCAAAGTCCACATTGTCTTCATAAAACCATGTTCCCATCTTCTGTTGGGTACATATAATGGGAAATATGAAGCCTTATGCCATTCTTCATTCTTGCATGTGTTTTCACATTATCTTATTTGCAGGAAACCACATGTTGATTTTATTAGGAAATCAGAATATTTTGTCTGAGCACTCAACCATAGCTTTTACTATTACCTCTGCTTACTCTTTCTTTCATACTAACCAAATTTAGATTTGCAACAGCAAGAGTTTCTACTTCTCTGTCAGGATTCCATGGCTCCTGTATTCTGGTTGTAGTCATTTTTGTAGTCATTCATGTGCTCAGCAACTAGAGAATCTAGTTTTGGTTTCCTCAAACCTATCCTGAAACCACTAGTACTTTCCTGTAATTGGCGTACATTAACATTAAAGACATAATTTGAAGGCTAGGATGAAAGATTTTTAGTCAGAGATTTTTTTCTCCTCATACCCATTTTGTCATTCAAACATCTGAGCATGTTGCATTATTGTGTGCTATTTTTTTTAAGTAATAAAAATCCACACCTAATTTGACATGATTTCTTTGGCAGTTAATAAGAACACATTATACAGTTTAATGAATCTGCAAACTAAATAATGGTTGTAGTGGGTGTGAAAATAGGGATATTTAAATGCATAAGGAAATTTAGCACACATCCCAGTGGCCATGTAAATAGACTTCTGATTCTTTTATAAATTGCAAATACTTTCTTGTGCAGAAACACACTGAAAAATATAGTCCTGCATCCATACATAGAGCTCATTATCATACCGCAGAATGCTTACTGCATGTCTATTATCCACTTCAAAGTCCCATTAAAACAGCCACTCTGTTTCAGCAGCAGCTAAACAAGTCAAAAACTAAGCCTCATTTGTCACTATTTATCCCCAGAGATTAAAGACAGCTGTATTGATGAGGTGTATTTAAGATTACATCTTCAGTTATTTTGATAAAAAGCTTTCAAATATGACCTTGTGTCATATAAAATCAGTATTCAAAAGCTCATTATCAGCATAAATTCTAGAATAGACAGAGCCAAGAGGAATGTACATAAAAAAATGATTGTGGTTAATGGACATTTGGTAGATTATACCGTTAACTTGCTATAAGAAACGTAAGCCTTTTGGTGTAATAGTTATTTATTGTTATTTACAATGTACGTGTGCACGGATATCTAACATGTTCAATGCTTTACATGAAAGTAAAATAATTAACAAGATAATACATTGCTGAGAAATAGAAATTGGGCTCCAGCTTAAGACCAAGTAAAGAAAACATAACACAGAGGCTACTGACATTCAGAATGTGTCATACAACGCATTTTGAAACCTGTGGTTTTAAAAGACTGTGATAGTCTCTGCTCTTCATTTGGCTCCATCTACCCTTTATTTGGAAACCATGGACCATTGCTGTGAGGCCTATAAATGGGCAGATGGGAGCAATAGAGACGCAAATCAGAATGTGTTAGATTAAGCTTCTAGAATGAATATGAAAAGAGTGACAGTCATATGGAGATCAAATAATTCTTTGAATGCACTATGCCTGACCTTTGGATGAATGACATGAGGTGAACTGTATGATGTCTATTTAGATGAGCATAGATCTAACCCCGTGTGTGCACATGTGCTTTCCCATGTTTAAATATAAAAATGTATCACTATCTTGATCCATTCCTCTGTATCTTTATGGAAATATAATAATTGGGAATTCAATGCACATATTTTCCAGCAATATAAAAAACTTTATCAGAATGAGTGTTGAAAGAACCTTCCTAAAAATAAAGATGCACGTCACTGTTTAACCGGTGTATTTAAGCATTTCTTTCTCCTTATTTATTTTTTAAATTTGGAAGAAAGTTACCATCTTGCTTTTTCTATTTATTTATTTATTTATTTACTTATTTACTTATTTATTTATTTCAATATATGGAGTTTATTGTCAAATTGGTTTCCATACAACACCCAGTGCTCATCCCAAAAATGCCCTCCTCAATACCCATCACACACCCTCCCCTCCCTCCCACCCCCCATCAACCCTCAGTTTGTTCTCAGTTTTTAAGAGTCTCTTATGTTTTGGCTCTCTTCCACTCTAAACTCGTTTTTTTTTCCTTCCCCTCCCCCATGGATTTCTGTTAAGTTTCTCAGGATCCACATAAGAGTGAAAACATATGCTATCTGTCTTTCTCTGTATGGCTTATTTCACTTAGCATAACACTCTCCAGTTCCATCCATGTTGCTACAAAGGGCCATATTTCATTCTTTCTCATTGCCATGTAGTACTCCATTGTGTATATAAACCACCATTTCTTTATCCATTCATCAGTTGATGGACATGTAGGCTCTTTCCATAATTTGGCTATTGTTGAGAGTGCTGCTATAAACATTGGGGTACAAGTGCCCCTATGCATCAGTACTCCTGTATCCCTTGGGTAAATTCCTAGCAGTGCTACTGCTGGGTCATAGGGTAGGTCTATTTTTAATTTTTTGAGGAACCTGCACATTGTTTTCCAGAGTGGCTGAACCAACAGTGCAAGAGGGTTCCCGTTTCTCCACATCCTCGCCAGCAACTATAGTCTCATGATTTGTTCATTTTGGCCACTCTGACTGGCGTGAGGTGATATCTGAGTGTGGTTTTGATTTGTATTTCCCTGATGAGGAGTGACGTTGAGCATCTTTTCATGTGCCTGTTGGCCATCCGGATGTCTTCTTTAGAGAAGTGTCTATTCATGTTTTCTGCTCATTTCTCCACTGGGTTATTCGTTTTTCGGGTGTGGAGTTTGGTGAGCTCTTTATAGATTTTGGATATGAGCCCTTTGTCTGATATGTCATTTGCAAATATCTTTTCCCATTCCGTTGGTTGCCTTTTAGTTTTGTTGGTTGTTTCCTTTGCTGTGCAGAAGCTTTTTCTCTTCATAAGGTCCCAGTAGTTCATTTTTGCTTTTAATTCCCTTGCCTTTGGGGATGTGTCAAGTAAGAAATTGCTGTGGCTGAGGTCAGAGAGGTCTTTTCCTGCTTTCGCCTCTAGGGTTTTGATGGTTTCCTGTCTCACATTCAGGTCCTTTATCCATTTTGAGTTTATTTTTGTGAATGGTGTGAGAAAGTCGTCTAGTTTCAATCTTCTGCATGTTGCTGTCCAGTTCTCCCAGCACCATTTGTTAAAGAGACTGTCTTTTTTCCATTGGATGTTCTTTCCTGCTTTGTCAAAGATGAGTTGGCCATACGTTTGTGGGTCTAGTTCTGGGGTTTCTATTCTATTCCATTGGTCTATGTGTCTGTTTTTGTGCCAATACCATGCTGTCTTGATGATGACAGCTTTGTAGTAGAGGCTGAAGTCTGGGATTGTGATGCCTCCTGCTTTGGTCTTCTTCTTCAAAATTACTTTGGCTCTTTGGGGCCTTTTGTGGTTCCATATGAATTTTAGGATTGCTTGTTCTAGTTTCGAGAAGAATGCTGGTGCAATTTTGATTGGGATTGCATTGAATGGGTAGATAGCTTTGGGTAGTATTGACATTTTGACAATATTTATTCTTCCAATCCATGAGCACGGAATGTTTTTCCATTTCTTTATATCTTCTTCAATTTCCTTCATAAGCCTTCTGTAGTTTTCAGCATACAGATCTTGTACATATTTCGTTAGATTTATTCCTAGGTATTTTATGCTTCTTGGTGCAATTGTGAATGGGATCAGTTTCTTTATTTGTCTTTCTGTTGCTTCATTGTTAGTGTATAAGAATGCAACTGATTTCTGTACATTGATTTTGTATCCTGCAACTTTGCTAAATTCATGTATCAGTTCTAGCAGACTTCTGGTGGAGTCTATTGGATTTTCCACGTATGATATCATGTCATCTGCAAAAAGTGAAAGCTTGACTTCATCTTTGCCAATTTTGATGCCTTTGATTTCCTTTTGTTGTCTGATTGCTGATGCTAGAACTTCCAACACTATGTTAAACAACAGCGGTGAGAGTGGGCATTCCTGTCATGTTCCTGATCTCAGGGGAAAAGCTCTCAGTTTTTCCCCATTGAGGATGATGTTAGCTGTGGGGTTTTCATAAATGGCTTTTATGATCTTTAAGTATGTTCCTTCTATCGCGACTTTCTCGAGGGTTTTTACTAAGAAATGTTCCTGGATTTTATCAAAGGCCTTTTCTGCATAGATTGACAGGATCATATGGTTCTTATCTTTTCTTTTATTAATGTGATGTATCACGTTGATTGATTTGCGAATGTTGAACCAGACCTGCATCCCAGGAATGAATCCCACTTGATCATGGTGAATAATTCTTTTTATATGCCGTTGAATTCGATTTGCTAGTATCTTATTGAGAATTTTTGCATGCATATTCATCAGGGATATTGGCCTGTAGTTCTCTTTTATTACTGGGTCTCTGTCTGGTTTAGGAACCAAAGTAATACTGGCTTCATAGAATGAGTCTGGAAGTTTTCCTTCCCTTTCTATTTCTTGGAATAGCTTGAGAAGGATAGGTATTATCTCTGCTTTAAACGCCTGGTAGAACTCCCCTGGGAAGCCATCTGGTCCTGGTCTCTTATTTGTTGGGAGATTTTTGATGACTGATTCAATTTCTTTGCTGGTTATGGGTCTGTTCAAGCTTTCTACTTCCTCCTGATTGAGTTTTGGAAGTGTGTGGGTGTTTAGAAATTTGTCCATTTCTTCCAGGTTGTCCAGTTTGTTGGCATATAATTTTTCATAGTATTCCCTGATAATTGCTCGTATCTCTGAGGGATTGGTTGTCATAATTCCATTTTCATTCATGATTTTATCTATTTGGGTCATCTCCCTTTTCTTTTTGAGAAGCCTGGCTAGAGGTTTGTCAGTTTTGTTTATTTTTTCAAAAAACCAACTCTTGGTTTCGTTGATCTGCTCTACAGTTTTTTTAGAATCGATATTGTTTATTTCTGCTCTGATCTTTATTATTTCTCTTCTTCTGCTGGGTTTAGGCTGTCTTTGCTGTTCTGTTTCTATTTCCTTTAGGTGTGCTATTAGATTTTGTATTTGGGATTTTTCTTGTTTCTTGCGATAGGCCTGGATTGCAATGTATTTTCCTCTCAGGACTGCCTTCGCTGCCAAAGTGTTTGGATTGTTGTATTTTCATTTTCATTTGTTTCCATATATTTTTTAATTTCTTCTCTAATTGCCTGGTTGACCCATTCATTCTTTAGTAGGATGTTCTTTAACCTCCATGCTTTTGGAGGTTTTCCAGACTTTTTCCTGTGGTTGATTTCAAGCTTCATAGCATTGTGGTCTGAAAGTATGCATGGTATGATTTCAATTCTTGTATACTTATGAAGGGCTGTTTTGTGACTCAGTATGTGATCTATCTTGGAGAATGTTCCATGTGCACTCGACAAGAAAGTATATTCTGTTGCTTTGGGATGCGGAGTTCTAAATATATCTGTCAAGTCCATCTGATCCAATGTATCATTCAGGGCCCTTGTGTCTTTATTGACCGTGTGTCTAGATGATCTATCCATTTCTGTAAGTGGAGTGTTAAAGTCCCCTGCAATTACCACATTCTTATCAATAAGGTTGCTTATGTTTGTGAGTACTTGTTTTATATATTTGGGGGCTCCCGTATTCAGTGCATAGACATTTATAATTGTTAGCTCTTCCTGATGGATAGACCCTATAATTATTATATAATGCCCTTCTTCATCTCTTGTTACAGCCTTTAATTTAAAGTCTAGTTTGTCTGATAGAAGTATGGCTACTCCAGCTTTCTTTTGACTTCCAGTGGCATGATAAATAGTTCTCTATCCCCTCACTCTCAATCTGAAGGTGTCTCAGGTCTAAAATGAGTCTCTTGTAGACAGCAAATAGATGGGTCTTGTTTCTTTATGCATTCTGATACCCTATGTCTTTTGATTGGCGCATTTAGTCCATTTACATTCAGTGTTATTATAGAAAGATATGGGTTTAGAGTCATTGTGATGTCCATAGGTTTCATGCTTGTAGCAATGTCTCTGGTACTTTGTCTCACAGGATCCCCCTTGGATCTCTTGTAGGGCTGGTTTAGTGGTGACGAATTCCTTCAGTTTTTGTTTGTTTGGGAAGACCTTTATCTCTCCTTCTATTCTAAATGACAGACTTGCTGGATAAAGGATTCTCAGCTGCATATTTTTTCTCTTCATTACATTGAAGATCTCCTGCCATTCCTTTCTGGCCTGCCAAGTTTCAGTAGAGAGATCGGTCACGAGTCTTATAGGTCTCCCTTTTTATGTTAGGGCAAGTTTATCTCTACCTGCTTTCAGAATTTTCTCTTTACCCTTGTATTTTGCCAGTTTCACTGTGATATGTCGTACAGAAGATCGATTCAAGTTACGTCTGAAGGGAGTTCTCTGTGCCTCTTGGATTTCAATGCCTTTTTCCTTCCCCAGATCACGGAAGTTCTCAGCTATGATTTCTTCAAGTACACCTTCAGCACCTTTCCCTCTCTCTTCCTCCTCTGGAATACCAATTATGCATAGATTATTTCTCTTTAGTGCATCACTTAGTTCTTTAATTTTCCCCTCATACTCCTGGATTTTTTTATCTCTCTTTTTCTCAGCTTCTTCTTTTTCCATAATTTCATCTTCTAGTTCACCTATTCTCTCCTCTGCCTGTTCATTCCGAGCCATAGTTGTCTCCATTTTATTTTGCAGTTCATTGATAGCATTTTTTAGCTCCTCCTGGCTGTTTTTCAGTTCCTTGATCTCTGTAGCAAGAGATTCTCTGCTGTCCTTTATACTGTTTTCAAGCCCAGCGATTAATTTTATGACTATTATTCTAAATTCACTTTCTGTTATATTGTTTAAATCGTTTTTGATCAGTTCGTTAGCTGTTGTTATTTCCCGGACGTTTTTCTGAGGGGGATTCTTCCATTTCATCATTTTGGATAGTTCCTGGAGTGGTGCGAGACTGCAGGGCACTTCCCCTGTGCTGTCTTGAATAACTTGCGTTGGTGGGCGGGGCCACAGTCAGACCTGATGTCTGCCCCCAGCCCACCACTGGGGCCACAGTCAGACTGGTGTGTGCCTTCTCTTCCCCTCTCCTAGGGGCAGGATTCACTGTGGGGTGGCGTGGCCCATCTGGGCTACTTGCACACTGCCAGTCTTGTGGTGCTGGGGATCTGGCGTATTATCTGGGGTGGATCGGTAGGGTGCACAGGGGCGGGAGGGGCAGGCTCAGCTCGCTTTTCCTTCAGAGATCCGCTTCAGGAGGGGCCCCACTTCCGTGGGCCTTTCGTCTGCGCTTGGCTCCGGAGACTCCATTCTGCTAGTCTTCTGGCGGTTGTCTGGGTTATTTAGGCAGGTGTAGGTGGAATCTAAGTGATCAGCAGGACGTGCAGTGAGCCCAGCGTCCTCTTACACCGCCATCTTCCCAGGATCCTCAAGATCAGTCTTGATGGCAAAATGTAGGAAGAACAGCATTTCACAAATTTACTTCATCTTCTAACATATTTTCATTTAACCTCCATATATATCCTTGTGAAATCTCATTCTATGTCCATTTAGAGTCAGCAACTCTTTATCAGTTCTTACTGGGTAGTGGAATATAGTGATCAGATGTCCAAGTTTGGTTCATAGAACAGCACTGGGTTAATGGCCTCCATTTTTTGGTCAGGGCGGGCCTGCCTTGCAAAGGACCATCAGGTACAGCCGACTCCTCCCCCCATCTTGCTTTTTCTTGATTTCCGGATGCAGCAGGTGTTGTTTGTCTATAAACCATCATCCTTATCCACACACCTTTTTCTCCTTTCATTTAAAAAAGACTGGTTTATGTCATGGGTAACATGCTAAGTTCATAAAACTAAGCATGAGTAATCTACACTAATCATTTCCCTATGTTAGTGGATGGTGAAGGAGTGAACATCTGACCTGGTTCTGGTCAATAATGTGCTTGGAAGGGTACAGTCCCTACAAGGGAATCTGCCCCCTGATAAAAGGAGAGAAAGCAAGGTGTCTCTTTCTTGCCTCAAAGGGATTTTGTGGGGACCTGATGCCATGTTGGAGCAATGTTATTATCATGTCCCCTCCGTGCTAGTGCAGTGGGTGGATTGGAGGGAAGAAGATGCATTAATGAGTAAAAAGTTATTCTGGGAGTCTTAACCAAAGAAATGGCAGTGGAGAGAGAGTGGGTGGAATAGGCTCCAGAGATATCTGAGAAGTAGAATGGACAGGAATTGGTGATGGATTTGATATGAGTGAGAGAGCAGGAGTTGTTGAAGAGGACATGAGATTTCTGGCTTGGAAACCCAGGAGTAGTTCTATTAACCAGGAAGATAAAATGTAAGAATTAATAAGCCTTTAAATGTCAAGGTAGTGTTCTCCAGAAAATAGTTAAGTAAGGATCCCAGCTCAGGTTAGATTATAAGGACTAGAGCTAGAGTTATAAATTTGGAATTGTTGGTTTATAAATATTAGTAAAAGTTGTGGATATAAATGAAGTCAAAAGAAATGGGAATCTTCCTTAAATTATTGTTCATTATAATTCCTTCCTGCTTGTTATTTATTTTCTATCTTTGTGTGTCAACAATCCTAATCCATTTCTCATATATCCAACTGCCACTGAATATCTTTTTACTTGTCAACTTATAGGCGCAGAATATCTAAACAGAACATCTAAAATCAAACTTGCACCTTTACCAAATTTAATCCCTCTTTTCTATTTTTTTATCTCCAAGAAAAATAAAAACATCCTCCCAATCACAGAATTTATGAGTCACTTAGAATTCTACTTTTTAGTTACTCCATATTTAATCATTCTACTTCCTTAGTGTATCTTCAGCTTATTACTCTTTCTCCATTTCATTGACTAGTTTAGCTAATAAACATAGCATTTGTTGGCTGTATTATGGAGACAGTCACCAAATCAACTTAGTTCTAATTTCGGCCCTTCCTCCATCCCAATGGTTGTTGGAGTGGAAAGCTTAAAGTGCAAAGCTAATTGTGAAATCTCTCTGCCTAAAATCTCTCAGTGGCCATTAATGTCATTCAGGATAAAATTTAAATTTCTTAGCTTGACATACCAGACACTTCACTATCTTCTACCTCACTGCACACTCACCTTTCCTCCCTTTAGTTTTCCCTATGTGTACTATTCGTTTTTTAATGCTGCCAAAGAATTAATACAAATTTAAGGGTACCTGGGCGGTTCAGTCAGTTAAGCATCCAACTGTGGCTCAGGTTATTATCTCATAGTTCATGAGTTCCAGCCCTGCATTGGGCTCTCTATTGTCTGCACAGAACCCGCTTTGGATCCCGTGTCCCCTCTCTCTCTCTGCCCCTACCCCACTCACGCCCTCTCTCTCTCAAAATAAACACACATAAAAAAAATTACTACAAATGCAGTGGCTTAAAACAACACAAATTCATTGTCTTACAATTTCTCTCTGTCGCCCTCTCTCTGCCTCCCCCCACTCTGCTAGCTCATGCTCTCTCTCTCTCTCTCAAAAATAAATATTAAAAAAAAAATACTACAGATTTAGTGGCTTAAAACAACACAAATTCATTGTCTTACAATTTCTCTCTGTTGCCCTCTCTCTGCCTCCCCCCACTCTGCTAGCTCATGCTCTCTCTCTCTCTCTCAAAAATAAATATTAAAAAAAATACTACAGATTTAGTGGCTTAAAACAATACATATTCATTGTCTTACAATTTCTGAAGGTCAGAAGTCCAAAATGGGTCAGTAGGGCACATTTCTTCTGGAGGCTCAAGGGGAATCCATTTCCTTGACTTTTCTAGCTCCTAGATACCACCTGCATTCCTGGGTTTATGACCCATTCCTCCATGTTCAAACCCAGGAGTGTGCTTTCCTCAAATCTTGATTCTCTCTGACTTCTGCTTCTGGTCATCTTCTCTGATCTTCCCTTTTCTACACGCCCCCCCCCTTTTTTTTTTTTTTTTTTTTTCTTTTAATCACCTTGTGATTAGATTGGATCCACCTGAATAACTCAGGATACTCCCCTCATCTGAAGATCCTTAAGTTAATCACACCTGCAAAGTCCCTTCTGCCATGTAAGGTATATTCTGGTGATTAAGATATGGAGGTGACAGCCAACAGACACATGAAAATATGCTCATCATCACTTATCATCAGGGAAATACAAATCAAAACTACAATGAGATACTACCTATGAGAATGGCTACAATCAACAATGCAAGAAACAAGTATTGGCAAGGATGTGGAGAAAGAGGAACCCTCTTACGTTGTTCATGGGAATGTAGACTGTGGAAAACAGTATGGAGGGTCCTCAAAAAGTTAAAAAGAGAACTATGTTATGATCCAGCAATTGCATTACTGGGTAGTTACCCAAAGAATACAAGAACAGTAATTCAAAGATATATGTGCACCCCTATGTTTGTAGCAGCATTATTTACAATAGCCAAAATGTGAAAGTAGCCCAAGTGTCCATTGATTGAAGAATGAAAAAGATGATGTGATATATATATATATATATATATATATATATGTATATATATATATACACACACATACATATACACAATGGAATATTATTCAGCCATGAAAAAAGAATGAAATCTTGCCATTTGCAAAAAGCTAGAGTTTATAATGAATATACTCTACATATACTCATATATATACTTGTGAAGCTGGAATATATGATGCTAAGTGAAATAGCTCAGTCAGAAAGACAAGGGGCGCCTGGGTGGCGCAGTCGGTTAAGCGTCCGACTTCAGCCAGGTCACGATCTCGCGGTCCGTGAGTTCGAGCCCCGCGTCGGGCTCTGGGCTGATGGCTCGGAGCCTGGAGCCTGTTTCCGATTCTGTGTCTCCCTCTCTCTCTGCCCCTCCCCCGTTCATGCTCTGTCTCTCTCTGTCCCAAAAATAAATAAACGTTGAAAAAAAAAATTTAAAAAAAAAAAAAAAAAAAGAAAGACAAATACCATGATTCCACGAACGTGAAACTTACGAAACAAAACAAACAAGCAAGGGAAAAAAAATAATACAGAAAAAGACAAAGCAAGAAACAGACTCTTAATTATGGGGAACAAACTGATGGTTGGGAGGAGGGGATGGGTTAAATATGGGATGGGGATTAAGGTGTGCATTCATTGTGATGAGCACAGGGTGATGTATGGAACTGTTGAATCACTATATTGTACACTTGAAATTAATATAACACTATATGTTAATAAACTGGAATTAAAATAAAAACGTAAATAAATTTAAAAAATAAATATAAGATAGGTATGACAATATTCTGCTACCACAATTACACCTGACAGTAGCTAGAAACTGTGTTATTGCCTTCTTCTGGAATGCCATTCCCCTCATTCCTGTTTCACCTAACACCTAATTTCAGGTGTTTCTAAGAAAGAATGCTCAACTTCAGGTTTCAATTCCCTTTCCTTATGAAAACCACAAGCAATAAGGAGAATAAGAGACAGAAATACATACTCTAAACACACAGTCTAGATAATTTCTCTAACTCTAAGGTCAAACGTAGGAACATGGAAATGGGAGTGGAGTAGCACCTGATGTAACAGAATGAAAAATTTCAAATCTAAGAGTTTGCAGAGAGATACCGTGAGAACAAGATTATTGCTTTCTCCATAGCATTCTGGAAAGGCCTAAAGAATCAGAAGCATCACTTACCACAAAAGGTCAGGAGGGATGAAGTGGGTAGGGTAAATGAAAATGTTTATGAAAATGTTGTGAAGAACTTCCCTACACCCTGTAGGAGACAAGAAAATATTGTTACTGAAGAAACAGATCCAGGGAGTCTCTAAATCAGTGTAGGAGTCTCAGTGTGGATCTAACAGAGAAGAGTTTAAGTCAAGCATGAACAACTAAATTGTCTTACTCAGTTGTTTAGTTGATGCTGAAGCTAATTTGGGCACAGACACAACCGATCAGCCCTGTGTAAGCCTTGACCATTCACACTCCTCTAATTTCACCAGTGTCCCAGTCAGTAATTATCCTCAGCATGTCTGTTTCCCACCCATCTTTGGTTTGTAAGTTTTCTTTGTAGAATTAAAAAAAAAATGTGACCAAAGAGAAATTGGTATGAATAACTCTTCATAGAAGAACTCATTCACTGAATCTATATACCAAAGGGTAGTGTTATATACAATCATATCATAGAGTTAAAAACAAAAACTAAAAGCATCGCACTGATTACTAGGAAATATACTGAAGACATGTTTTTTCAAATTCTTTTTGAAAACAATTTCATGTGAAGTAGATACATAAAGACAGCTTCTGGCTAAAGTAGAGACAGAACCATAACTGGAGGGAGGAAAACAGCCACACCATATTCATAAGAGATGCCTTTTAGCACTTGTAATTATTAAGATAAAAAGACATTAGAGATTGCAGTGTGAAAGAGGAAATGGAAACATCAATGGTCAGACAATGATGACACTTGCAGCAAGTCATCAAAGGGCGGTAACATTTTACGTGTTTCATTCTTCACCAACTAAAGGCACAGCATTCCATCAAAGGATTGCTTTTCATAGTTTTGGCCACCCCCTGCTGTGCTGTAGTCCACGAGGGGACTCCGCAGCAGCTGGCTTAAATAAAATCCACTCAGTGCTTTTCCTTTCTTTTCACACAACTCTATAAAATCTGGAATTGCTTGATGTCTAGATTTACCACTGGGCTTTGACATTTTTATCTGATGATGTTGCATCATCACTGGTGAATCCACTGTTGGCAAACCTCATTAATTGGGTGGAAGCATAATCGGTGACAAATCGAAATTATTGAAAATTTAAAAACCCACTTGTTTTACTTTCGAGGAAACTAGATGATAGAATATGAAAATGCAGTTTAAGAGAATGCTTTAGGGAAACAGTTTCAATGAAGAAATAAAAACTATTGTAATTAGCCTATTACCCCAGGTATTTACATGTAAATGATGTTTCTAAAGTATTCGAGGTTGCTTAAAATTTCTTCCTTGAATTAGTTATAAACTTTACGCATTCTGTTCACAGTGGTTTTCCTCTTTAAATTTGCTTAATAAACCATTTCTTCATCATTAGCACAAAGGTAAATGGCAACGTAATTAAGAAAATTTCCAAACTATGGTGCTCTATATAAGTGGATTTCATTTTGCCAAGGTGAAGCAGGTGTAAACGTGATGTCAGAAATGGACATGGGCTATGACTAAACATATATTATGTCTGTCTGATCTCCAAGAACTAGCATATGTATCAGTTTCTAGCCAAGAGATAATCTTGCTTGTAAGACTGCTTAGAACACAAAATCAAAAGACAGTGTCCACATCTAAAGCCTTTGTATCTCATAGTTCCACCCAGTGTGGGAGGAAAATCCCCTGACATATTAGGGCAGAAGAGTGAGTCCCAGGGAAAGCAGACTCCTGAGTTTAGTAGTGATGTTAAGGGCACTATTGAGTGAGTGCGAGCTGCCAAGTAGAATCAGCTCCTGTAACAGATGCTCTCAGTTTAAAGAAGTAAATGTAAGGCTGCAAGAGAAATAACTTCTCAGCACAGAAGCCTAGAGGCCCTTGAGGATAGATGATGCCAGAAAAATGTGAGATTATCATGCCTACTAGAGTATATTAATACTATAAATACAGATAATTTCCTGAGGAAAAAGATCCTTGAAAAGATGCTGCATATCATGTTAAAACAGCAGACACAGAGTGGTAAGCAAGCTTAGATTGCCGCCCTTCTCCCTTCCTCAGGGTACTGAAACAAGACTGGGATGTCTCACAGGTATGTTGGATTCAAACGGGTCCCACACTAAATACATTAATTTTTTTCTCATGCTTCCTTCTCTTTCCAGATTCTCCATCTTCATTAAAGTTAGAGACAGGCATCCAGTAGCTCAAGAGCTGAATGATAAGGTTGATTCTTTCACTCAATGAATATTTATTAAACAACTAAGTGCTGGGCACTGTTCTAAGTATTTAGGATACATTAGTGAGCAAAACAGACAAACATCCCTGCCTTCTTGGATCTTACATGCTAGTGAAGGTGAGTAGTATGGACAGTAAGCAATAAATATAACAAACAAATAACTTGTATCATGTATTAATGATTACTGTAGAAAACCAGTACATCAAATAAGTGGGGAGGAGTCAGGATTGTGGTAAGGAATGGCAGGAAGGGTGGGAGGCAATTTTAAATTGGGAGGTCAGGGTAGACTGAAATTGAACAAAACTCAACTATACTTTCTTCTGCTTCTCTTTCTCACCATACCTAGCGGAGTTAAATTCTACCCATCCTTCAATGCCCCTGTTTAGAAGTCATCTTCTCTGTGATGTCTCCCTGATTCCCTCAATATTCCTTAAACATGCTCTCCTTGACATTCCCACATGTGGCTGTACTGTTGCCCACCCCATCCGTCTCTGAGGAGCAGAAAGGTCCTATGCCTGTGCATGGGTGCAGTCTGACAGGTTCCCACCTCCAGTGCTTGCATCTCTGACTCTCTGCCTTAGGGCTTTCTCCAGTGCCAGTGCTCAGAAAGCAAGGAAGCCCAGAAGTGCTGGGAATTTAACACCTCCCTGGGATAATCCTCACACAAGGAGAGAAGAGAATGGGTAGCTAACTATGCCAGCTTCCCTATCTGCTAGCAGAGTAATTTTGAAGTGCATTCCACACAATTCCTCAGAGGCTCCCAGTGAGATTAAGCACTAGCAGCTCATAGTATTTGTTTATTAATGCACCATTTACAGATGTTTTGCCCTTCCCTGTCTCCCTTTGCAATCTTTCACATGTGCTTTCTGTGCTCACTTTATAAATAACCTATCCAAACCAATCCTTCGGGGGAATCTAAATTCAGATACCTTAGCATTTCAGTTTTGAACTCCTATGGTCTTACTGGATTTTTCTTTATATTATTTGTGAACATTTGCCTCTTTTACTAACTTGTGAGTTCCTCAATTTATATCCTAAAAATTCTTTATTGCTAAACATAGCTTTTGACCTTAAATCCAAAATATTAGGTTACCTATATATTTGGTAAAGTTGGCCTGGCTTTAGTTAATCAATTACCTGAATTCAAATCCTGGCTCTATTATTTGACAACTATATTTGTGGGCACTATTCTGTGCCTCAAATTTCTCATTCGTAAACTGGAGATAAAAAAACCTAAGTCATAGGATTGGGATTCATAGGATTGGGATTCTCAGGATAAAATAAGAAAATGCACCCAAAATTCCTAACATAGTGCCTGGCACATATTAGGCACTCATTCAGTGTTAAGTTCTTTCCTGTCCCCTGCCTTTATCTCCCTTACTAAATTCAGTATTTTAAAATAAAGGAACTGGTGTCTTTTAAGACTGATTTTGACCTAAGCGTATGTAATGCTAAGTATAATGCATTAATTGCGAACAAACAAACAAACTGAAACATATATAGTAGAATTTCAAGTCTCTTTAAAATATTAACATGCTAAATCAGAGGCATTTCATCTGAGTAAGATGCGGAACCATAAACTGATACATGTTTCTGTATTTTCTCCTGTCCCTTTTAATTCAATAAAGAAGTTGGCACCATGTATGGCAAGATTCCATTTATCTCTTTAAAGTGTCTGATATATATTGTAGAAATATACTGCCAATAAAAGAATCACTTTGGCCAATTAGTTACCTAGGCAGGTATGTGCAAAAGAAGTACTACATTATTTGTAGCAAGTTTCTGCAATCAAAAAATGCGTTAATCATTAGATACTCATTTTTTTTTCTTATTCTGCATTTTACGATAGTGATTTGAGGGCAGACACCCAAGTATTCTAAGTGTGGTGCCTTGCAAATTATAAGAAAATATTACTTAACTCACTAATAACTACAGATAGTGAAATATTTTCAGAATTTCAATTTAAGAAATATTTCCTGCATATGCAAAATCCTGTGTCAGGTGTTTAAAGTTTACAGAGAAGAATAAGAGTAGGGGGAAGATTTAGGATTGTACGTAATAGGATGGGGTCAAACTTGGGTGATGAAAGATGTATGAACTCATTGCAACATAGGTTCAAAAGAGAGAAAGATAAGGACCATTTCAGCAATCAAGAAATGTTCTTGAGGAGATAATATCTGAGATGAACTGCTCTAAGGACATTAGTATGCAGAAATGAACAGAGGGTATTTCTGAAATGTGGGGCAGCCTACACAAAGATTGATCAAAGGAAATAAAAAAATTTTCAAAAAGAGACTGTAGTCTTTCAATGTGGTTTAAAAAATGAAGTGTATTGGAATAGGTTGTAGTAAGTAGGGGTGGGAGAGGGGAGAGAGGCCATAAGGTGAAGGGTCATGAAAATGAGAGAGAGAGAGAGAGAGAGAGAGAGAGAGAGAGAGAGAGAGAGATTTGCATCAAATGGGAATGCAAGTAACTGAAAATGCTGTCATAACTCATTTGAACAATAAACAAAATTTATTACCTCGCACAATCAGAAGACTACCTTCCTTTTGGATACAGGGTACCCCAGGTTTGGTTGATTCAGTATCTCAATGATTTAATCAGAGAATCAAGTTGTTTTCATCTTTCTGCTGAAGCCAGGACATCAGCTTTGTCTCCTGCCAGCCACCTCATCATCACAAGTTGCCCACTGTGGCTCCAGGCATCAAATATCCAGACAAGATATCAGCCAGCAGAAGAGTAAGAACTGTCTTTATATGTGTATAGAAACATCTTTCAGAAATCGCTCTCCCTGAAGCAGCTACCTCTCACATTTCACAGGCTAAAATTCATCACATGCTCCTTCCTAAAGCAATTACTAACAAAAGGAATGGAATGTTCATGTTGGCTCAGATGATTCAATTTATATCACTGAATTATGTTGATGGAGTGGATGTCAGAAAAAACAGTTTTTCTTCCAGAAAGAAGAAAGGCATGACATTCCCCAGGAAGTTAAGGTGACCACATATCCTGCTTTGCTTGTTGAATTCTGGTTCATACCTGCTGTCCCAATGTAATTAATGACAGTGCCCTTTCACTTTCAAAGTGTCCTGTTTGGACAATAAATTGTATGGTCACTGCAGCTAAAATAAATCATTTTAGACATTTGAAGATTTGAGTATGAGAGCTATAATGTAGAGTGATTAATTAGTAAATAATGTGATAAAAAAAAAAAGCACTCACAGGTGAAGACCAAGAGAGTAGTTAAAAGATGACTAAAATACCTCAAACAAAAAATTCTGAACTGGTGTGCTGGCAATGGGAATGAAAAGAAAGAGACAAAGCGTCCTTACAGAAATAATAATTTAATATTGGCATCTGTTGATGTAAGACATTACAGTAAGGGAGTAGAATAAAAGGTGAAAAGCTTTAAATACTGAAATTCACATTACTGAGAGGATACATTGTTCTAATGGAGGCAGTAAAGCCAGAAAGACTTGTTTCAGTGGGTAGAATGATGAGTTCAGTTTTGATACGCTGAATTTAGTTCTGTGGGAAAATTAGGTGGAAGAATAAGGAGGTATATTAGGGCTAGCTTCTGTGATAATTTAATTAGAAATCTAATTTTTTTTTTTGGTGGGCTCTCATGGAGTGGACGCGTATTACTCAGCAAAAGTAAACAAATACACAAAAAACTTTAATTCATCATTTACTCAGTAAATAATTACTAAGCGCCAGGCACAGTTCTAAGAGTTGAGGAGTGAGCAGTAAACAAAACAGATCAAATCTTTGACCTCTTGGAGTTTATATTCTAATGGAGAGAATCATGACAAACACACAAATGTAGTATTATGACACAGTGTGATAAAGGTTATAAAAGAAAAATAAAAGTATTGGGGTTGATCATGGAAGTCTTTTCTAATAAGGTGACATTTGAGTAAAGAGCTGGAAGAAATGAGCCCTACAACTTGTTGGGACGAGCACTGGGTGTTGTATGGAAACCAATTTGACAATAAATTATATTAAAAAAAAAAAAAGGAATGAGCCCTACAGATATCCAGGAAATGAATGTTCTAGTCTGAGAGGACAGCAGGTATAAAAGTTTTTATTGAAGTGTTCTTAGAACCTGCAGGAACATCAGTGGGACCAGTGTGTCTGGAGCCTAGAGAATGAGGGAGACGGTGGAAGATAACTAGGTCAGATAGACAGCTAGGGGCCAGGTTGATATGGCCTAACGGGTCCTAGTGATCACTTTGAATTTTCCACTGAATGAGGCAGAAAGCCAAGAGGATTTTTAATGCTGGTGAGTGGAGAATAGATTGCTGTCAGGCAAGGGTGGAGTGGGGATACTAGTGAGGAGGTTATTGCAAAAATTTTGATAAGAAATTATAGTGCTTTAAATAGGAAAGCAGCAGGCAAGATGGTAAAAAGTAGTCAGATTCAGGATACACTTTGAAGGTGGGATTAAAAAACAGATTGGCTGATGGATTAGATATGAGGTGTCAAAGCAAGAGAATAATCAAGTAACTCCAAGGTTTTGGCCAGAGACATGGGGAAGACTTTTGGAGGAGCATGTGTGAAAGAGAGGTGGTAAATCAAATATTCATTTTCAAAATATTAAGTTTGAGGTGCTTATTTAGACATTGGAATGAAGATGTTAACAAGGCAGTTAGATAGATGAAATGTGAGGTTCAGCAGAGCAATCAAAGCTAGAGATAAAAATGTTGGAGAAATTTTTATCAAATAAGGAGACGACATTTAAAACCATGGGTCTGGATAAAATCCCCTGGAAAATGAGTATAGATTTAAAAAAAATTAAAAAACAAAACAAAACAACCTGGAATAGGTCTGAACTGATAACCCTGGGGCATTCCAATGTTGAAAGATCAGGAATATGCTTTTGCAAGGCAGGAGAAGAACTAAAGGAGCAATGTCCCAGAGTCGACACCGTGACCATAAATGTTTAACAAAAAGCTATCTAAAATTAAAAGCCCTGATATCTAATGCTTACCAATTTCTGTGGCATAACTTCTACCATGGCCAACTTTACGCTATGTATTATTATTCAACAATAGGCTTGCAAAATTCCAAACAATTAACAGTTGTCTCTTGCAAAACAAACTCCAGTATGCCCCTGCCAGAAAGCAAAGTAAGATGTTTTAAGAAAGAGGGACTGGAAAGCTGTGCCAAATGTTGTCGGTAGAACGAGTAAGAAGATTCAGAAACAACCAATGGATTGGCAACATGGATGAATTTGTTGTTTCTGATGAATTTGTTGTTTTTTTTTTCCATTCTTTTTTTTTAAATATATGAAATTTATTTTAAATATATGAAAATATTGTCAAATTAGTTTCCATACAACACCCAGTGCTCATCCCAACAGGTGCCTTCCTCAATACCCATCACCCACCCTCCCCTCCCTCCCACCCCCCATCAGCCCTCAGTTTGTTCTGTTTTTAAGAGTCTCTTACGCTTTGGCTCTCTCCCACTCTAACCTCTTTTTTTTTTCTTTTCCTTCCCCTCCCCCATGGGTTCCTGATGAATTTGACCAATGAATATGACAGACAAAAAAGTTGCTTTCAAGAGTGTTTTTCCTACTTAGTAATGTGGGTAATGTTTAAATTTTCTCAGAAAGCAGTTTGAGAACGTGAAGCATTTAACTACATAAACAGTGAGGGAGAACATTCCAAGGAGAGAAAGGCCCCATAACAGGAATGATTTTCATGGCTTCATGAATTGAGAGAACACCTATGTGTTGCAGTATAGTGGGTAAGGCAGGAAATGGCCAGAGATTAGCTGGAGATGTAAATAAGATCAAAGTGTTCCTTGTAGGCTATCAAAAGCAATTTATATTCATTATAAATAATATGGAATTATGTAGAAGGGTTCTAAGCAGAGGAGTCTCATAATCTGATTGGGATTTTATAAAAGATTACTGGCCAGTGTATAAATAATGCATTGGGAATTAGGGGAAAAATAAGAAAGTGTAGTGTCCCAGTAGGAGACTTGTTACAGTTGTTCAGGTGGAAGGAAGATAATGGTGACCTGGTGTCAGATGCTGGCAGGAAAGAAGGAAAGGAAGGGATACATTTTCAAGGTATATAAATCCTTTGTTGATAAACATAAACAAGAAGGCGGCATTAAAAATGTTTAGATTTGTGGCTTGGGCACTTGGGTAGGATGTCATGCCACTTACTGAAATTAAAGGGAAAAATAAATCTTAAAAGAAAAAAAAACACATGTATTTCATTTTTTGTATGTTAAATGGATTTAGCTTCATGGGGTTTGAGATGAGAAGAAAGATTTGGGTCACTGATATACACTGGGGACTTGTTGGCACATGTATGATATTCAAAGTCCTAGAAATGAATGAGGTCACTCAGTGAAAGAGAGTAGAGAGAAAGGAAAGTTGTAGCGTGGAGGAACATCTCTGAGAAGGAGAATGCAGAGAGGAGAAAAGTTAGAGTGAAGTGGTATTGTAGATTCCAAGAAAGAAAAGTAATTTGTGAGGGGACGGTCCATGGTTGAAGGTCCAGTGAGAGCAGAAAGCATGGGGGTCACTGGACACCTTGACAAGAATAATTTTAGAGAAATGGTGGGGACGGCAGCTAAATAGCAGGGGATTGAAGAGTGACCCTCTGGGAGAAGTATAGACAGTTTGTGTTGACAACCCTTGTAAGAAGTTTGGCTAGGAAAGTAAGCAGAAAAATGGGGACCAGGTAAAGAGGATGTAAGGAGATATTGTTTAAAGATGTGTGCTGGGGGTCGACCTTTGTATGCCAGCAGGAATAATTTATTACAGAGGGAAAGACTGATGATGTGGGAGACGGGGGGAATAATCAGGAAGCTCAGCCCTTTCAAAGTGAGTGGCAAAGGGACATGGAGTGAAGGAATGACTTCAGCTGGGTAGGGAGCTTCTCCCTCACAACTGAAGGGTAGAAATAGAGAAGTGCAGTGTCAGACAAGTTTGTTGACTTAGTGATAGGAAGAGGGGGTGCTTCCCATATCATGGCTTCTGTTTATCTGTGATTTATCAGACAAGGTCAGCATAATAAAGTGGTGGTGGGAGGGGGCGTGCAAAGTAATAAAAAGTGATTATTTGACTATAGAAAAATAAGCTTCTTGGAGAAACAGAGTAGCATTGCATGTTGTACATGAGTATCTAATAAAGGCTGGTGATCACAGTGTGAATTTAAAGGGACGCTAATTACATCAATTTCCTCACTAGTGTGATTTTCTCGATAATTCTATTATGTTGTGATTAGAAACTGAAATTATGTCACGTATGTACATATCATAAAAAATGAAATTTATAATGTTGAAGTGGATAAAAGTTATCAGTTTCCCTTCAACTGGCACTTATTAATAAGCACATGCTACATGTCATGCAGTGAAGATTCAAGGACAAAAGTCATGGTCCCTGCTGTGAGAAACCCACAATACAGTAGTGCCACAGGCAATTACAGAAGAACTACGGTCCACTCACATCAGCATGTAAGAACATACTGGTCTAGGACACATCAATACAGGTTTATATTGAGTGTATGTGAGGTCTCCCAGCTTAAAGCGTTCATAATAACCCTATGATTAAAAAACAAAAAGCAGGGCTGCCTGGGTGGCTCAGTCCGTTAAGCATCCAGCTCCTGATTTCAGCTCAGGTCACGATCTCAGTCTGTGGGATCGAGCCCCGGGACAGGCTCTGTGCTGGCAGCATGGAGCCTGCTTGGGATTATCTCTCCCCACCCCCTCTGCCTCTCCCTGCTCACACACTCTCTCTCTCAAAATAAATAAATAAACTTAAAAACTCCAAAAAGCAGTATTATCTGGTATTTTGTCAATCATAGGATTATACAAACTAGCATTTTTGATGTTCTCTTCCCTTCCAGAAACACAAATATTGGCCATACTTATCTAAAATAATTGTCAGAACAGCCTGGTATCCTATATCCTGCATGAGTCAGAATCTCTGAAGGTAAACTGCACGTGTCCTGAAAACTTAAATACTAATTCTGTTATATGTACACATTCTGCCTCAAATAATAAGTGCTAGATACTGTGCTGAGCACTAACACACTATCTCATTTTAGCATCAAATATACAACAAAAAAGTAGATGTCATTACTAATATTTTTTCAGGTAAGGAAATTTGGTCTAAGAGAAGTAGTAAACTAGGCTTTACATCTAATCTGTCTACCTCAGTCTGTACTTTTATCACCTCTTTAATTCGATTTTTGATAAATATTTTAAGGATTGTTTTAAATGTTTAAACGTTCTTTACTTAGATCCTCCCCCACCTCCTGCCCCCATGCCAAGCAAGGCAAACATTCTCTCTTTTTTAAAGATTTTATTGTTTTATTTTATTTTATTTGCTATTCATCTCTGAATAAATTTCTACTGTGCTCTTCATCCTCATCAAAATGTGCTTAAACTGTGTCCTCCCTTAGAATTTCTGAGGGCAGACATCACGTGTTAATCCTTCATTTATCTCTTAGTTCAGTTCCTGGCACACAGTTAGGGTTCAGAAATACATGTTTATCTGAACTAAAGATGGGGTTTGATACCACAGTGGGAGTTTGAGTGGTCATGGCTCCAGGCTTAGAGCACAATGACATCTTTGGGCTGTGACCAAAAGCCTCAGCAATGCCTGGTGATTTGTGGAGAGGGATGCTGTGGACACACACATTGTCTCCAGGATATTCTAATGACAGTAAGCATTTCATGTTGGAAAATGGTGAGCTCGATGCATATAGGTTTTTCTCTGACTAACATTCAGAGTCAGGACCTTCTGAGGAGCAGGGGTCAGGTAAAGTAAGGCAGAAGCTCTTTTGTGCTTGTACAGCCTGGTGATTCCACCACTATTCCGGCTCTTATCTCCATCATAGTTTCAGAAGGAGAGACAGAGACAGACACAGACAGAGAAAGAGACTGATGTTCACAGCCTCCTGTTATTGCCTAGGTCTAGAGCCTTCTGGAAGTAAGTTCTGCGAATTTCACATTCCTTATAGTGTGTTTTCCTTCCAAGGTTAATAAGAGATTTAAATGACAAAATATTTATGTACATTGTGAGAAAACCTGGCCTTCTGCCCATTATGTAGAAAATATTGAATAATTGATAGCTGTTGACATTGTGACATTTTTAGACTGACCTCTTTGAAGCCAGGAGTTATGCCATGTCTATCTTTATGGCCCTGATGACAAAGCCAAGTCCAGCTTAGAGGAGTGAATTGAGAAAGAATTAATAAAAGTAATAGCATTTTTCTATTCTTTTGTCTAAAGGCCCTTGACCTTTAGGAAGCTGAGGTCATACATCAGCAGATTTTTCTGATCACCTATTGAAATCATTGAGACAAACTCTACAGGAAATATAGTTAAGCAATTACTAGACACACATTTGTATTTTTAATTATTAATCACATACTTTATTTGAATTGACTCTTTTATTTACCACTTTGTCTAAGTGATAGTAAACATAATCATTCTCATTATAAACTAATTTGAAAGGTAATTTTCCAATTAATAAATATATACCAATGCAAATTGTGTTTCCCTGATAAAATAATTATAATAGCTGCCAACAACTCTGGAAAGAAAACAAAGGCATTTATTTGTTAGTGGCAACACCTAATGAAAGATTTGATGGGCTAAACTAGAAAAATTGACAGGCGCAATTCCCCCCACAAGAACAATTTGTTACTGATGATGAAACTGAGAAATAACCAGAATGAAGGTTGTGAGATTCACAGTGAAAGCCCTCAGGGTAAAATTAATTTCTTTATAACACAGTTTAAAGGCACACACAAGGAAATTGCTTGTGCCAGATGGGATAGGAAAGGCATTGTGAATAAAAATGAGCATCTCTTTTCTGCTTACAAATATTTAAATTAAGATGATACCAGCATGTCTAGTTAATGGAATAACAATATTGATGGTTGCACAACTTTCTAAATATTTTCTTGTTCTTTTTAAATGGACTTGTCCACGCACCGAAATATTTTAAGCAATATATTAAACCTGGCTCTTGTTACCAGAGCACATGCTATTCTCTTTGAATGATTGTTGCAGGCAGAACAGGAAGAAACAATGGCTAAGGGGCTGGATTTAGAGTCAGAGAACCCAAGCAGCTCTTGTTCAGGCTCTGACATGGAGTGGAAGGAGGCTAGGCAAGTCACAGTCCTCCAAGGGACAGTTTCCTCCATTAGTAGGAAGGGAAGGTGTTCCCATCCTCATTCATCAACCAAGTTCCATGAGGACTAAATGAGACAGATAACAAAGGCAAACATCTCCTGAAACCCATAAAGCATTATGTGTGTAGACTCTGATTTTGTGGCTTATTTTTCTGGAAATGGTCTGGAAATGATCTCCAGTGTTCAGATCCTGTATCTGATCTGAACTGTTGGTTGACAGCTGCTAGCTTTCTTCCTGTTATAATCTCATGCATTTTTATACATAACATTTTAAATCTAATCATTGAGGATTTATCTGATGGTGAGCTCTCTCTGCTCTAAAGCACCTCTAATAGTTACTTAGTATTTCTCGTATACCACCATTTATCTTCCTATTCATGTGCCCTCTCCACTTGGCTGTGACATCAACTCTTGAATATTAACACTCCTACTACTAATAGCTTACACTTATTGTTTACTATATGCCAGGCACTGTGCTAAGCATTTTAAGTAGATGATGACATTTAACAAGTAGCAGAAAATGCATCCTATTTTTCAGCGGGGTTGCATCATACATCTGCTATTTAATGTGAATTAACATTTCACACTCATCAGCTCCCATTCTCCAAAAAATGAGAGATGAAAGCTATAGAAATATAAATTTATATGAACATTTTCCTTCCATTTCACTCAGTTAGCCTATGCCCCAGAGTGAGAGGGGAGAGGTGAATATGCTCTTTCCCCAGCTGAAGTCACTTCTCACACAGCTTTCACAGTGTGAGCACCTAGCTGTCGATTATAATGACTAAAGACTGTGAATGTAGTCTATATACTTTAGCGGATACTAACCTAAGGGAATTTCCAATGCCAGAGCAGAAACTGGTTGTATTAGACTTCTTAAGAGAAGATGTGTCAGTCTCCAATGTGAAACTTCCCAAGGAATTTTCAAGACTAATTTGACAGTATGCAGTTTTTGCCATATATGTTGACTTATCAATGAAGTGAGAGGGAAGAGCCTCAGAAGTTAAAGAAAGGGCTTTTAAATTTCAAGCAGAAAGGAGGAAAATATGTGAAATGGTTAGTAGTATGGAAGAGTAAGGGAGTATATAAATTAAGGAAATGTTGTAGAGTTGTCCAGCAATGGTAAAAATCGGCTATGCATTTGTGATTTTGACTTCAAAGTGTGACAAATGAGTCTGTGGACGTACCAACTTGAATGTGCCCAATCTTGTCTGATCTTGGAAGCTAAGCAGAATCTAGCCTGGTTAGTACTTGGATGGGAGACTGCCTGGGAATTTCAGGTGCTGAAGGCTTTAAAAAAAGTGTGACAAATGAGCATGATTATGCTTTTTCTCCCAATACAATTAGCAACTAAAGTACAGAGGAAGAAGTAGGTAGAAAATTGTGATTAATAGAAGGTGGAGAGGGGGAAAGGGATATATGGGTATATACAAGAGGGTTATTTTAATACTAGGCATGGAGTCTGAGCTGGGTAAAAAGAAAGTGAGGACATGGATTGAGAGAGTGAATAATGAAAAAAAAAATGGTGGGGTCAATGTACTGAAAGTCCCAGTGTAGTCAAATAATCTTGGATTAACCACAAATTTGCTATGCTCATCAGCTCTTTTTTCTTTTTCAATTAATGGTGCCATCTTCTTCCAATCTCGGAAGGAAGAATCCTAGGACCAATACTGTATTTCTACATCTTACTCAACCCCTTCCACCTCATGATACTCACTTAATAACCAAAAACAGTAGCTTCAATATTCTGATGTTTCATATCTGTATTATCTAGAAGACTCATAGCTTCTCTCTGCCTTGTATAAGCCATTGCCACCCTATCCCTTTCTACCACCTACATTATTTCCAGGATGACTTGGTGACAGGAAAATTATGCCATGGCTTCCAACAGATTTTGGGGTTAAGAGAACATAAAGGCCTTCATGACCTGGCCTTTGCCCACTGTTTCATCACCACATTCCCTCTCCCAGTTGCATTGCCACACACCCATTCGTTGCTCCAGCCACACCTGCAGTTTTCACAATCAGTCCATAATTTTTTTCTGTTTCTCTCTGGCCTTTTCCATGAAACTACATCTAACAGCCTCAGTCTTCAACACATGTCTACTAAGATGAATTCCTTGAACAACACTTTTGGAATGTAATTATTTGTTAATCACCTTCCATTTCAAAAGGTGACATATGATTTTCTAGTCTCTTAAAGTAGATTATAAGGATTCTGAGATAGGAATTGCATATTGTATGTAATATTCTATTCCTTATAGCACCTAACGTAGTTTTAAATACAAAGGAAGTACTAAAAAGTGCTTGCTGGAAAAAATACATAAATAATTGAATACATGAATAAATGAAAAAACTTCTTTGAAGCAAACCTCCACTTTTAAAATATTTTTTAAATTTAAATTCAAGTTAGTTAACATACAGTGCAGTGTTAGTTTCAGAAGTAGAACCCAGTAATTCTTCACTTACATGTAACACCCAGTGCTCATCCCAGAAAGTGCCCTCCTTAATGCCTATCACCCATTTAGCCCACACCCCCACCCATACCCCTTCCAGTAACCCTGTTTGTTCTCTGTATTTAAGAGCCTCTTATGCTTTGCCTCCCTCTCTGCTTTTATCTTGTTTTCCTTCCCTTGTCCTATGTTCACCTGTTTTGTTTCTTAAATTCCACATATGAGTGAAATCATGTTACTTATCTTTATCTGACTGACTTATTTTGCTTAGTATAATGCACCCTAGTTCCATCTACATTGTTGCAAATGGCAAGATTTCATCCTTTCTGATAGCCAAGTAATATTTCATTGTATACATGTACCACATCTTCATCCATTTGTCAGTTGATGGACATTTGGGTTCTTTCCATACTTGGCTATTGTTGATAGTGCTGCTATAAACATTGGGGTGCATATGCCCCTTTGAATCAGCATTTTTGTATCTTTTGGATAAGTATCTAGTAGTGCAATTGCTGAGTCATAGGGTAGTTCTATTTTTAATTTTTTGAGGAACTTCCATACTGTTTTCCAGAGTGGCTGCAACAGTTTGCATTCCCACCAGTAGGGCAAATGGGTTCCCTTTTCTCTGCATCCTCACCAACATCTCTTATTTCCAGAGTTGTTCATTTTAGCCATTCTTTCAGGTGTGAGGTAGTATTCATTGTGGTTTTGATCTGTATTTCTCTGATGATGAGTGATGTTGAGCATCTTTTCATATGTCTGTAGCCATCTGGATGTCTTCCTTGGAAAACTGTCTATTCATGTCTTCTGCCCATTTTTTTACTGGATTATTTGTTTTTTTTGGGGGGGGTGTTGAATTTGATACGTTCTTTATAGATTTGGGACACTAACTCTTTATCTGTTGTGTCATTTGCAAATATCTTCTCTATTTCATCATTTGCCTTTTAGTTTTGTTGATTGTTTCCTTAGCTGTGCAGGAGCTTTTTATCTTGATGAGGTCCCAGTAGTATATTTTTTGTTTTTGTTTCCTTTGCCTCTGGAGACGTGTCAAGTAAGAAGTTGCAGCGACCAAGGTCAAAGAGGTTGCTGCCTGTTTTCTCCTCTAGGATTTGGATGGTTTCGTGTCCTACCTTTAGGTCTTTCCTTCATTTTGAGTTTATTTTTGTGTATGGTATAAAAAAGTGGTCTGGTTTCATTCTTCTGCATGTCACTGTCCAGTTTTCCAGGCACCATTTGCTGCAAAGACTATCTTTTTTCCATTGGGTATTCTTTCCTGCTTTGTCAAAGATGATTTGGCCATACATTTGTGGGTCCACATCTGGGTTCTTTCTCCTGTTCCATTGATCCAGGTGTCTGTTTTTTGAAGCAAAGCTCCACTTTTGTGATTTGATAGTGATTATTTTCCTCTGATGAGTAAAAATATGAATTATGGCTCAGCAGAAGGACATTTTCTTTTATTATTTTAAAATTTTCTTTAACTTTATTTATTTTCAGAGAGAGAGAAAGCAGTGGAGGGGCAGAGAGAGAGAGGGAGAGAGAGAGAATCCTAAGCAGGCTCCACACTGCCAGTGCAGAGCCCCATGTGCAGCTAGAACTCACAAACTGCGACATCACGACCTGAGTTGAAATCAGGAGTTGGATGCTTAATAGACTGAGCCACCCTGGCACCCCAGAAGAGCATTCTAAATATCTTGTGAACTTGCATGATATTTCACCATAAATAGTCTGGAGAGAAAGTCTTCTTAAAATACTTGAAAAGCTATAGATTTGGAAGTTCAGATTCACTTTGATAGTTTGCTGTTTTTTGGATATTATTTCATTGATATTGGAGAGGATGACTTCGTTAATTCATTCATAAAATATTACTGAATGTTAATAATAAACTAGACATATGGGAAGTGCTGCAGATTACAATGGTTAGCCAAAACAGACAGTCATGCTCCAATGAAATGTACAATCTTGTAGAGAAGACAAACTTAATATTTAACTCTACACACAAATAAATGCAATTTGTAAATGTTATAACCCTATGAAGGAGAAGAACATGGTCCTGTAAACACTCATAAAGGAGAGTTGAATTAGTGTGGCTGTAGAGGAAGTTGGTTTGTTTGTTTTTAACTTTTTTAACATTTATTTATTTTTGAGAGACAGAGACAGAGCATGAGCAGGGGAGGGGCAGAGAGAGAGGGAGACACAGAATCTAAAGCAGGCTCCAGGCTCTGAGCTGTCAGCACTGAGCCTGATGCAGGGCTCGAACTCATGAGCCATGAGATCATGACCTGAGTTGAAGTCAGATGCTTGACCGACTGAGCCACCCAGGCGCCCCAAAGAAGTGGTTCTTGAACAGGGATATTCTTTGCCTCCCTGAAGCCTCAGTTTCTTCATCTCTAGAGTGGAAATAGAGAACTGCCATGGAGTTTGAATAAAATAATAACTATGAAAGGGCTCTACAACTATATATTTTTATTTCCATTGCATTTATACCTAATCTAGATATCATTTTTCTTCTTTGCCAAAAAAGAGGAAGACTTTCTTGTAATAAAAGTTCAAAGCCTCAGAAAGCCTTTGTTTTGTTCAGTGAATTATTTTATTTTTACTTTTTGAAGTAAAATAAATATACCGCCTATGCGTTTCAAGGCTTGAAGTTTTTTTAACCTCTCACTTCAAATTTTCCAGAGATTGATCCCAGATCATCATTGCATAAATTTTGATCAGATAAATCAGCAGAAATAGGTAGCAAATCAATGGATTCAGTAAACATTGGCACATCCTGTCCCATCTTAGATAATACCTGTTTAGGGGCCAGAAGAAGGTTATGTCGAGCCTCTCTGTCACCGCCTTACCTCATAACTGGGGCTTCTTGGGCATCTTGCTCTGTTTCATTGTAGTTTCCCTCAGAGTCTCGAGCATGGTAGCATGGCTAGCTGGGCTCTTACATGAGAACTCAGAGCTGCGAGGGTTCATGTCCTGAAAGAAAGAGAAAGCCAGGCAGAAACTTTTCATAGCCTAGCCTTGAAAGTCATGTAACAGTCTAGTCATCCAAATTTGATTATGCATTCCAATGTTGGTAAATACTACATAAGTATAATTCTTGGTGTTATTTTTTCTTCAACATAAGTTATTTTAGAGTCATTCCCAATAGAAGGAAAAGCTTTATTTCCTTAATTCTAAATGGGGGCATATGCATTACAAATGACATTTTCTCCTTAGTTATATTTTTGCATATAGTGTCACAAAAAGAAACAACTTAATTACATTTAATACTACACTTAATAATTGATCTTTTTTGAAAGAATACATGAAATTTGGATGCTTTTGCTAATCACACCAAAAGATTCTCCTGAAAATTAGCTTTGTAGGAGGAAGAAAATACTAAGGGTATGAGCAGACATAGTAAATTGACTGAACAGTATAAGAGCCTCAGATTAACTTTTAAAATCTCAAAGTAATTCCTTTCTACAACTAAAGAAAAATTTCAAAATTTCATAGGAAGATGCAAATTATCTTCCAAAATATTACTTAATGATTAAACATAGAAAAATATGACTGTTCAGAAGAATGGGGACATATTCGTTTATTATAACTTCAAAAAAACCTAATTTTTGTGATCCCAGAAAATACGATTAAATGATGAGTTTTGGTGGAAATGAGTACTAATTGTGTGTAGAAATAGCAATTATTTCCTTTTTACTTAGTGACAGAAACTCCAGTTTGAAACTTGAAATAATGTTTACGTTCCAGGGACTCGTTTACATCTAGGTATGGCCACGGGACTAAGCAAAACATGCAACTTTAGGAAAACTTGGCTAATGGAAGAAGGCATGCTTTTCCTTGTCCAGTACTCCCAAAGAACGGTTAGAATATGAACTTGGTGAGGGAGCCTCTGAACAGCCACCCTGATGCATGTGGCGCCATATTACCAGGGGCAGGTCGATGCGAGTGAATGAGCTAGGGTTGCTGATGGTTGTGGGACCCCCAATGCTAGAGCTGTCCTGCCTGCGCAAGCTTTCATGTGAGAGAGAAATAAATATCTGCTTTGTTTAAGCCACTGTTATTTTGGTTTTTTCAGTTATCTTCAGCAAAACCTATTCCTAATAATAAAGATGTTCTTTAAGCACGTTTAAGCATATGTTCTCTCTCTCTCTCTCTCTCTCTCTCTCTCTCTCTCTCTCCTCCCTGCTTCTCAGGTGGAAACACTCTTCGATCTCTACCTTAACTCTCTTATTTATCTCATCTTTTTTTTTTTCTTTTGCCTGTTTCCCCTCCTTGCCTTAAATATCAATAATAGTAATAAATGTATTTTTGTTGTTGTTGAATCATCCTATTACAAGAAGAATTAAAAGATACAGGTTTTATGTTTCCTGTGCTTACTTTTTAAAGCCAGGATATATCATATTTTATATTTTTCCTGAAAACAAATACAAAAAACACCTCATCACATGAAATTTTTCTCTTGGCTGTGATATTCTACTGAAGGTTTTTACCTTCCAGTGAGTCAGTGTTTCATGATTGACCAATGTTTTCCCATCCTGGCTAAGGTCACACAAAGGCTATATTTAATGCCTCAAAAGTTTCAACAAATCAATGTTTCCTTACATTTATGATTTAAAACTCCCTGCCTCAAGGGTCTGTTCTGGAGTGGGAAGCTCTTAAATGTAAGTCATGGCTTGGGAGTGAAACTCTGTTAAAAACAAACATAAAACTCTTCACAGCCGGGAGTTGCCCTTTCATTTTTAGAAATTCATTCTTGTTTCCATAATGTAATAAAGACTTAGCCTCTGATCTCTGGTCATATCTCACAGGTTTTTGCTAAAAAGTGGCTGGCAGAAAATCCACTCTTTATAATTTCAGCTACATTAAATTGTCATTTTAAGGTATTCAAAATGCAATAAACAGAATGTAATAAACTGGAGTACTTAACATCCATCCCTACTGAACACTTAGCCATTATCCTAGAACTAGCCCAGATTCCTGTTTTGCATCTCTATTAAAAGACTACTTCAAACACACAGTCAGGTAATGTACTAAATCTAATTGTACAGGGACCTCTTTAGAGAACAGAATTTGATGCTATCTCTCAATTTTCTAAAATTTGTTTTTTTTCTTTTTCCCCAATAATTAATTTGGTGTAAAGTCTCATTTAACATTTTTTGTAGATGTGACTGAAACTCCTTTGATATCTTTAGAAAAGATTAAAAAGCAATGTATGTTTCACTCTTCTGGGCTTTTTTAAAAATGGCTATGGATTTTAGTTTGTGAGGACTCTGGCTATAACCAAGAAATCTGTTTAATTATATAAAAACAAGGTTTAATTCTATGACATGACTCTGAGATATATTATCTATATATAGATATATATATCTCATACCCCATCACTTAACCCTTAAACATAGCTATTATACAAAATGTTATACTAAATCTTCTTTTATTTTTGCATGTTGCAGGACAAACTAGCCTTAATTGCTGTACCTGTAAAATGGGAGATTAAAAAAAAAAAAAGTGTGTGCTGTTCTGAAAGTTAAATAATGTACAATGCACTATGAAATACAGTGTAAGATCATTGAAGGCTTATCGCTATCTCCCCTGCTTCCAGTGTCTGCATGATACCTGAGGTATTGGGATTTCATATAACTCTATCCCAAATATTTTCTGTAGGAAAATCAAAGGCGATTTACTTTGTAAATATTGAAAATCCTAAATAAATCTATTTCCTTCAGGCTTCCTTTTTATTATTGTGACTCCTTCTGCTGGCTGCCTTTCTTGATCCCATGGTCTTTGTTCATTTTGTTCAAAGACAGTGGTGGCAATAATAGGAAAATTAGAATTAGGGATTCTTGGTATTTTTCCCTGATCAAATGAGTAGGAAATGGAGTGCAAAAATGCAAAGACAAAAACAAACTAAAACCCCCCATGAGATAAGGTTGTAATAAAATCACAATCCAGGGGTGTCTGGGTGGCTCAGTTGGTTAAGGATCCAATTGTTGGTTTTGGCTCAAGTCATGATCTTGTGGTTCCTGAGTTCAAGCCCCACACTGGGTTCTGCACTAACAGTGTGGAGCCTGTTTGGGATTCTATCTCTCCCTCTCTCTCTGCTCCTCCCCTGCTCGTCCTCACTCTTTCTATCAAAATAAATAAACTTAAAAAAAAAAAAAAGATCAGCATCCAGTTATCAAGCAAATCTTCCATTGAATCAATTAACAGAATTTGCATTACTGACTGCTGGATGTTGAGGAAATATCACCCACTCAATCACAGTCTAGCACCTGATGGAGCACAAGTTTCTTTATATTTTTTTCCCTTGCTTACTCCAAGGAGAGAAGGGGCAGAAGGAAGAGAGGATACAGGAAAGTATGGAACTCTGTCCTAAATTTTCTTCTTTTCTATACTCTCTCCCTAGGTGATAGCATTTATTACTATGACTTTTAAAGCTGTGTACATGCCATTGACTCCAGAATGTATATCTTTACTTCAGATCTGAAACTCAGGCTTATTTATCCAATGAACTACCTGGCATCTCCTCTGAGAGGTCTTATAGACATGCCAAGATGAGGATGCCCCAAATGAAACCTATCACCACTTACCTACTCTATTCTAACAATTCCCCTCAATCTTCTTATCGAGTTAAATATCATAATCCACTTAGATGTTCGTGCCAAAAACCTGAGAACCATTTTTAAACATTCTACCCTCTTATCATGTTCATTCTGTTTGTCAATTCTATCTTCAAAATACATCCAGAACCTGGCCCCCACTTGCCACCTTTGCAGATATCATCTCCATCCTTTCTCACGCAGAGTACTGCATAGTCTCTTACCCGTTTTTTTCTCTTGCCCACCTTCCTTTTCTCAACACACACAGTTTATTCTATACATGGAAGCCAAAGTGATATTTCAAAAATGCAAATCAGGGTACCTGGGTGGCTCAGTTGCTTAAGCATCTGACTCTTGACTTCAGCTCGGGTTATGATCTCACGGTCATGAGATTGAGCCTTGTGTCAGGCTCCACACTGGCATGGAGCCTGCTTAAGATTCTCTCTCTCCCTCTCCCTCTGCACCTTCACCCTGTGCATGTGTGTGCTCTCTGTCTCAATAAATACATATATACATACACACACACACACACATACATACATACATACATAAAATAAAGTGGTGCCTGGGTGGCTCAGTCGGTTAAGCATCCAACTCTTGGTTTCAGCTCAGGTCATGATCTTATGGTTAGTGAGCTTGAGTCCTGCATTGGGCTCCATGCTGACAGTGTGGAGCCTGCTCGGGATTCTCTCTTCTTCCTTTCTCTCTGCCCCTCCTACGTGTGTTCTCTCTCTCCCAAAATAAATAAATAAACTTAGAAAAAATAAAGAAAATAAAAGATGCAAATCAGATTATTTTGCCCTGTTTAAAACCTCCCCACAACCATGTCTTCAACTTAGTGTTATACTGTTTTTACTCTTGCTCATTATATTTCTGCCATCCTGGTCTTTCCTATTCTTCAAATGCATCAAGTGCTCTCCTACTTTGGGACCTCTGTTCTCTGCCTGGAATGTTCTCCACAGCCCACTCTTCACCTGGCTGGCTGGATTTACCCTTCCAGTCTCTGTTTACATGTCGTTTCTTCAGAGACACTTCCACTAACTATGGTGTTATTTTCTCTCATGATAGCCTTTACTTTCCCTAAGAGATTTACAAAAGTTCAGAGCCAAGATCATGACAGTTAGAGGCAATGTTGGCTCACTTGTAAGCTTATTAATTCCAGGATACCCTTACCTCTTTGCCTCTCCTTTTCCCTGCTGGGACACAGGCAGGTTGTACTGTCACTGTTCTTCTTCCTGTGTCAAGCTATGGACTAAGATAGCTTCATGAATTATTTAATTTTGTTTGAGAATGTTCTTTCATTAGATACAAAATCTATTCTATTACCTAATGTTCCTTCCCTAGTTATCCCTTCTGAATGCTCCAAGCAAATGCTCTTGGGTGTTTGTGTTTTCTAAGACAGAATATCTATTTCTCAGGTTTAAGACAAATGGAAACTTAAAAAAGAAACTAAACTCCTGCATTATCAAAATCAAAGTAGTTGCCTGTGGGACAGGCATTTTGACCCTATTTATTCAAATCTGTTTGTCTGCCCTCCACATCATTCAATGAAAGACTTAAGGTGTACTACAACAATAATTAATTCTATGAAATTATAATGAAATAGAAAAAATTAGAGAAGTGGGAAAGAAAAGACAAATATGCCTACAGTGAAGGCCTAAATATTTCCTGCAGTTGTATTCCAAATTGGGTTCTGAGTTTTTTGGAAGAAAAGACGAGAGACTACATGTGTTACATATTTCTTATGATCAGAGAGAAGAAAACAAAATTATGTGGTTCCTTAGAATAATCAAAGCTTTTTCTTGCCCTAATTTCATGTTCCTGTTTCTAATAATGACCTTATTGCTGAAAGCCCCACATAAAAAAACAAAAAAATATATAGCCATAAAACAACAATAACAACAGTAATAACAGCAATAAAACCAATGCAGTGGCATTGATTCTATAGAAGGCTAAGGTAATGAGTTTAAAAAAATATAAGCTGGTGAAAATGATTCATTTCTCCAGGTCACACACAAAGACATATTCAATTATTGCACTCGGTGGTAGTAAACTTTTGACCAACTCTCAGCAATCTATGATGTGTGCAATGGGAGTGCTTAATAAATGCTGAGCCAAGCTTTCAAAGCTCCCAGGCTCCTCCTGGATTGTAAGTATTGCACTTTTGAAGGCTGCTATCTAATAATCTGGTACTTCATTGTGCTTAGTCTGATTCAGTATTGATTAAGTTTTCAGCCCTTTTGAGTTCACCACTCTTTTCTGTCAGTTGAAGATGATTGCCTCCATTTCTGTGCCTTTTCCTGGGAAATGTATCCCTTTCAAAATGCTGCCTGAACCAATTTCTTAGCATTTGAAGGCAGATCAAAGGTATGCTATAATGAAAAAGGGATCATCTACAACACAATTTCTTTAAGTCAAACAAGAACATGTGGATTTATAGATTTCAGGTGGAGAAAACCAATAAGTGAAATTTGCCATAGAAAAATTATACCCGAAGCCATAACAAAAATTCAGTTGCTGTTATAATCCATGATCAGAAATTACATTAATCTCTGTACTCAACTTCTTGCCTCTTACACTGAAGTAAGGAAAAGAACAAAACAACTACATTACTTTTATTCTAGTTGTAGGATCATTGGATTTGAAATTGGTACAGTCAGATTTTAGAAGAGTCAGTTTCTCTAAATAGCTGTGGTTTCTTAGGTAAATATATTTAAAATATTCACTATGAACCTAATTTATACAAAAAATAACCAAAGAGATTGGACTAGATCACTGGTTCTCAGCTCTGTCAGGGCCAGCATCCCTTTTATAACAAATATTTCAATGCCTTCTTTGTTATCCTGAAATGAAGTTTATGTATAATATAATCTACTACAGATATAATTACCCGCAAAATAGGTATAATACCCTAACTATAAAGATGAATTTAAAAGAAAGTAACTCATCAGGGCGCCCGGGTGGCTCAGCTGGTTGGGCGACTGGTTTGGCTTAGGTCCTGATCTCACAGTTTCCAACAGTGCAAGAGGGTTCCCATTTCTCCACATCCTCACCAGCATCTATAGTCTCCTGATTTGTTCATTTTAGCCACTCTGACTGGCGTGAGGTGATATCTGAGTGTGGTTTTGATTTGTATTTCCTTGATGAGGAGCGACGTTGAGCATCTTTTCATGTGCCTGTTGGCTATCTGGATGTCTTCTTTAGAGAAGTGTCTGTTCATGTTTTCTGCCCATTTCTTCACTGGATTATTTGTTTCTCGGGTGTGGAGTTTGGTGAGTTCTTTATAGATTTTGGATACTAGCCCTTTGTCTGATATGTCATTGCAAATATCTTTTCCCATTCCTGATGGAATGGAGTCATTTTTAAACTCTTCCAGCTCTGAGAGAGATTTTGTATCAGCAGTTCAGTGAGAGCTTAACTACCTTCCTCCTCCCCAGCCCCAGACTGCTTCTCTTTCCTCTCTCTGCTCTGAACTCAGAAGGCCAGGAAAAGGAATAGTGGCTGCTCTTTAAGTCTGCTGAGTCTTCAGGGTGACTGTTAGTGACATATGGTTCCTTTCCTGAGTAATGTAAGTGAGTTGGGGCACCTGGGTGGCTCAGTCTTTTAAATGTCTGACTACGGCTCAGGTCATGATCTCACAGTTCATGGGTTCGAGCCCCACGTCGGGCTCTGTGCTGACAGCTCAGAGCCTGGAGCCTGCTTCTGATTCTGTGTCTCCCTCTCTCTCTACCTCTCTCCCACATGTCTCTCTGTCTCTCTGCCTCTCAAACATAAAGCAAACTAATAAAATAAATTTAAAAGAAAGTAACTCATAACAAAATAATATGTATATTTCAGTAGGCAAATGTTCAGTTATGGCCTTACAGAAGGACATATTGAAGTGGTCAGAGAACTGCACTTCCTTATGATGAATGTTTGGATTTATTTCATGCCAGGTGGTCAGGAAACATTCCACAGAAGAAATATAGGAAAATAAGAGACAAGAGTGCACATTTAAATAAGAAAAATAGTGTCAGAGTCAATTAAGTAAAAAAGATCAGACTTATTTGTATATGGTAGGAAAAGGAGAGAAATAACCTTAACTGAAAACAAGCTAACATGCCAAGACAAAGTGGAGATGGAGGAGTAGATACAAGGAGGGCACATATTATAATTGCAAGTGAAGTGCATCCTATTTTCAAGTGTAATATCCAAATAATTATTTTGTGACATGGGAAAAGGTAGCAATAGAAAAAAACAGTTATGCCTTATGTTGAAATCTTTCCATGGGTCTGTAATACTTGAAAGGACCTTAGAAACTGTATCTTTTGACATGTGGTGGGGAATGGACTGGGAAAGTAAACAGTAATGAAGAGGATGTCGAGGAGATGTGTAATAGACCTCTGAGAACAATATTAAAATAAGATCAAAAACCAGCTGGGGCACCTGGGTGGCTCGGTTGGTTGAGCATCCAACTCTTGATTTCGGCTCAGGTCATGCTCTCAGGCTTGTGGGTTTGAGCCCTGCTTCGGCTCCCTGCTGACCGTGGAGCTTGCTTAAGATTCTGTCTGTCTGTCTGTCTGTCTCTCTCTCTCTGCCCTTCTCCCCTGCTCATGCTCTCTCTCTCTCAAATAAAAACTGAAATAAAAAAAAAAAGATTAAAAACCAACTTGCATACTCAAAACAAATTAATGATTTTAATATGTAATTTTTACATCTGTGTTATAATAGGTTGGCTGTTTTATATCTGTGCTGCTCTAGGGTGTTTATAAATATTTTGAAATAACATATTAATGAAATATGGAGAAATCTGTGGTTTTCAGAGCTCTTTACTGATTTAATAATATTTAGTTCTAAGTTTGTTACAAGAAGTTTCAAATCTCCTTTGTTACATATTTACATGCAAAAGCTGTAAGTGCAGGCTGGTAGAGGTTTGTGGTACGGGTGCTGTCATTGGCATTGGTGATGACTAATTTGGGTGATAGGATTTTCTGAAATCCTCTCTGAAAGCCTAAACACAACAAAATTTAAATCTCTTAAGTTATATGGTAGCTGTAGTACTAAAATATTCAGTGTATATTAAAACCATGCAACAATAGCTATTAAAAAAAACCTTTTTAATGTTTGTTTATTTTTTTTGAGAGAGAGACAGACAGCAAGCAGGGGAGGGGCAGAGAGAGAGGAAGACACAGAATCTGAAGCAGGCTCTAGGCTCTGAGTTGTCAACACAGAGCCCGATGCGGGGCTCCAACCCACAAACCGTGAGATCATAACCCTAGCTAAAGTCGGATGCTTAACTGACTGAGCCACCCAGATGCCCCCAAAATAGCCATTTATATGTAAAATAAATCTGGTTTCCTGACTCAGAACTATAAATAGATTTCCTACCTATAAGACTACCCATCTAGACCTGTAGGTCTCGAAGTGTGGTCCCTGGACCAGCAGCATCAGCATCGCCTAGGAACTTGTTAGAAATGCACATTCTCTGGCCCCATTCTAAGGCACACTGAATCAAAATTGGGGGTGAGGGGTGGGGACCACCACTCTGTGCTTTAATAAGCCCTCCAAGTGATGCAGGCTGAAGTTTGAGAACCACTGATCTTCAAAGGATATTTGCAAATCACCTAGGATGTGAGGTGAGTCTTCATTTTGGGTAGCTGTCCCACACATTACAGGGCATGTCTGACTCCCACACACTACATACGAGTCAGATTCTCAGTAACTGCAACAATCAAAACATACACCCACAAATTTCTCAAATGTTCCCCAGAAAGCGCTACTATTCCTATTGAGAACCCCTGGGTTAGATAATGGCTGTAGTCCTGGCCTATGATTCCATCACTTTCATGGAGGCAACAGGAACCTAAAAGACAACACAAGTCAGAGCTAATAAGCTCATGACTCAAAACAGTTAGTGAGATTGCAACAGGACATGGGTCCAGGGGCTAGACTTGTGCTCATATGGAGGTACTGCTGGGTCTCATTCTTCGAGGTACTTTTAAATCATCACTTAGCAGGCAAGAGCAGAAGGGCAAAAAATTAAGCAGAAATAAATTCTGGCTCTAAATGTTCCAGATTCTTGGTTCATCTACTTCAGATTTCTCCTGAAGGTCCTAGAATATGGCTGGTTCACACTACTGGTTAGTTACAATTGAGCAGACCTCTAATTTGCACGATAGGGATTTGAGGGGCCCAAGAGGAAGGATCTGTCAGCCCTTAATGCTTTGTCAGTTTTCTGTGAACCCAAACTACAGAATACCTCAATCCTGCCTAATGTAAGAACTTCAGAGAGTTTTTTAGTTAGACCCATGACAAATACTCAAAGACCCAATCAAGATCTCATAAGCATTCCATTATTAGCAGAAATTTAAACTAGCAATTACCACAAAGAGAGCTTAAGATAGCTAAAAGTAGTATATATTGAGAATCAGAACTATGTCCCAGACTATGTTTATCATATTAGTCAGGGTTTAGATTTACAATTGGAGTTTGAGGTATAATATTAATGAAAGCCCAATTTGAATTCTTGATAAATAACAGAAATAAGTGGCATTTGTAGTTTCAATGATTAGCCCATACTTAGTTTCTTTATACAATTTCTTCTTCATTTTAGTTAATTTCCTCCTCTCTGCAGTCAAATGCTCTACCCTGGAGCTATACCTCCCATCCCCTCTGGAAAATTAACAAAGGAAAAACAATTCAAACGAAACACAGTCTTGTGACTTTAATGCTAATCAAACAATTTGCTGATAAGAGCAGTCTAGCTTTAAGATAAATTGCTGGTGTGACAGCTCTCTAATTGATCAACTGACCTCTTGACAGAATCCATGGAAGAAAGATACCCTCCTTCAAATATGTGATCAGAGTTTCCATGCCATTTCCTGAAGCCTTCGCTTTATGAATGTTCAATAAATTTGTGTGCAAATTCTGAAATCAATGTCAGTTTTCCTTTTCTTTTGCCTCTCCTTTTTAGTGTTTATCAATATTGACAATTCCCATTTAAAGTGCAAACTCCTCAATTAACCAAAAACCTTGTTTTGCATATATGATCTAAACTCAGGGTCCTGTGTCTTTTTTTATGCAATCACAAGAACTGAGCAGCTAACTGGGATAATCTCAATGCTAGTGGTTGTCGATACAAAGATAAGGAGGACACAGCAAGATTAGAAATAAGACAAACCAACAGTGTAATGACATCTAAGTGCAGAGCATAGATGAAGCACATAGGAGGATGATTTTGATTCATTTTGAGTGATAATCAGTGAAGAGGTGACATTTATGTATGGATGAAGAACAAATGTATTTTACCCAGATGAGAAAGGAATAAATATACTAAAATTAAAAAGTAGCAGAGCATATTATATGATTAACCTTCCATATCATTGCCAGATTGATGTAACCTGAGTGTTTTTTCCCAGTGTTAAATATTTTTTGAAATTCTGATTTTTAGTAACTGACAGTAATTCACAATATATCATCATTTACTTGATTGCGAGTCTCTATTTAAATGTTTAGGATGTTTCGATTTTTTCATTTTACAAAATCTGTGTATGGCTTTGTTAAAGTTCTGCTTACAATCATCTCACCTTGGAAAGTGAGAAAAAGAAAACACGTCGGTGTAAAGAACTGCATATAGAATATTGTGTATTATCATGACACATTGGAAAAGAGGTAATATCACACAGAATATGTGTTGTGAGAGGATATACAGAGACCGAGTTATTTTCTATCCAATATTCAATTTTATAGTGGGTAAGGCTATTTATAACAAATATAAATATATTTGCTTTCTTACAACTAATTTACTCTTTGTTGTACAGTGACACAATTACGAAGTCCACATACTTTGGATGACAAAATAGGGAGATTAGGTGTCATGTTTATAATTAAATTTAATCTCTATTTAAAGCTACTGTTTAACCTGATGGCAGAGAAACTTGATTTGGGCAATTCTAGCTAAACCAGTGAATTCAGGTTTGCTCTTAGTCATTTCAGTGTGATTCCCTCAAATGGATATTTCCTCCCTTCCACTTCTTCCTGCAATTGCATCCCAGTGCAGTGGGGAATGTTGGATGTAGGGTAAGGCAACTACATGGCATCAGGATAACAGGAGAAGCAAATATGGAACACAGACCTGCATCCATGAAATGCAGACGCCATTTCCATTCCTTCATCTATTAACTGCTGTGGTGTTCATGTTTGCATTTGGGAGTACTCTGCATCTAGGAAACCTCATAGAAGGTCTACAGCTGTCTATTCCCAGATAACTTCCTTGTTAATCTCAGGGGCTGGAAGATATGAGGCCTCCCTGGGGCCATGGGAAATAAGCGGGGCTGCTTTAGGTAATTTAGTACCGAAATCCTAGGCAACCAGCTCTACTGTGCCTATCTTATGGTAGGCTAGGAAACTCCTGCTATGGTCTCCCAAGGTTCCATCTTGATTACAATTACTGTTATTTTTGAAGGGGATCGTCTAACTCTCCTCTATTACTGGGTCACCAAACATGTTGAGGGTCTCCTGCCACCCTGTCTTGTAATGCCAACTGGATGTGAGTTCAGAATTCCATCTTAGAGACTTCCTTCAGCACCATCTGTTTGGCTGCTCTCCAGCTCATCTTCCACCCACAGTCCAGAAGGATTCTCATTTTTAAAAATGTCTTCTTAGGTAAGAAATATAGTTCAACAACCACTCTCTCATTTTAGTCCTTACCTTGATCATACCTACAAAGATTCTATCTCCAAATAAGGTTACATTCTGAGGTTATGAGTGTACTTTAATTTTATTTTTATTTTTTATTTTTATTTATTTTTATTTTTATTCTTTATATAGAGAAAAAGCACAAGTGGGGGAGAGGGGCAGAAGGAGAGAGAGAGAGAGAGAGAGAGGGAGAGAGAGAGAGAGAGAAACTTAAACAGTTCTATGTTCAGCACAGAGCCCAACATGGCCCTGGGATCATGACTTGAGCCAAAATCAAGAGTTGGATGCTCAACCAAGTAAGCCATCCTGATGCCCTTGATTTTATTTTTAGAGCACACTATTTAACTATACTACAGTTGATATAGAGAGTTACAGTGTATGGGGGAAAAAAGGAAGCAATATTACAACTTTCAGAGTCTAAATGTATACATGTATGTATCATAAAAATAAAGTACCTTTCCCTGAAAAATATCTGCTGGCTCAATTAAGGTCTGGATTTGACTTATCAAATAATATAAACAATCAAAAATCATATGGAAAGGGAGAAATAGGGTGCAGGACATAAGTGGGATTACTAGGCAACACATCTTACACATGCTCATAATACATATGTATTCTGCCTTAGATAACTGGCATTTGTAAATTTCATTTGTTCCCTTTCATGTTTGTATGCAACTCTAGGGAAGAGAGCCCACCTCATTCATCTTTGCCTAGAATGAAATTTTACACTCTTGAAGTTCTCAAAAAAATATGCCTTTGAAATTTGTACTAACAAGACCAGAATATACTAGAACACATGTAATACAGCCTTGAATTTATGTTAAAATAGAAAAGATATATACACTGATGGTTTCAACTATAGAGAAATCTGCTTCCATCAGCTTAATTTGAAATGCCTTCATTATTATTTTCTTAATTCCCATTACAGAAAGCAGAGAGGTAGAACAAGTTTTGACACTGACTGATACAAAGGCTCAATGATTTCATTAAGGGTTTATGTTCTTTCTTTCCACTCTGTTATCTACAGGGCAACTGCATCTTAAGGCTGATTACCCTTGTGGTTGGCAGATAACTGCCAGGAGCAATTGATAAAGGCTTCTTAGGAACTTCTCTCAGCCGTCTCTCCTTACAGGCAAGGGAACTTGTCCCCAAAGAAATGAACTATCTGACTCAGAGTAACAATGACACAAAGCTGCTCATGTAAAGCAATGATTCTACCCATGATTAATTTGGAAAACAAGCTCATTCACCAATGTATCATCACATGACCAACCTAAGTCCTCCAGGGAACCAAACAAAAACAACAAAACACATTTTCAGGGAACAAACCTGAAGGAGCAACAAGTTGGTTTATTGTTTTGTTTGTTTCCACAGCAGCATCCATTCATCTATGCACATCTATGATCCTATATGAGTACTTCATTTCTTTCTTTAATGAAGAAAGCACCATAAAGAGGTAAAGAGAAATAGAACAGAAGTCAAGAGACAGCACCCAGTCTCAGTGAGGCCATCTTTTATTTGTGTGACATAGGGCAAGTCAGGCAGATCTTTAACGTGACCCCATAATATGTCCCGTTTCCTACTTTGTTTTTCCTCATGCCACGTTTCCTTTGGTTTACTTTTAAGCTATTTCACTTAACTCTCCTCCATTCTTGGAAAAGGTTAACATCTTTCCCAACTGAAGCCTTCCTGAAGGCCTGCCTAGCCCAGTCTTCCTTGTATTTTTGCCCAGAAAACTCCCAATCATCTCTGTGGTGTCACCTTCAATGTCCCTTCTTCAGAGAAGGCTTTCCTGACCTTCTCATCTAAATTAAACCATCTTGTTGTTATCTTTGCTCACACCCTTTTATTTTCTTCATATAATTTGTCATAATTAACAATATAATATATTTAAGCCCTGTCTCCTCTACTAGATTTAAGACTCATGGGGATAGAATCTATATCCACTATGTTGATAAGCTATACCCTTAGTGCCTTTCCTATCCAACACACCCAGGTGATTCTCAATAAGACTTGATAAATAGGGCACATGGGTGGCTCAGTTGATTGAATGTCCAACTCTTTTTTTTTTTTTTTTTTTTAATTTTTTTTTCAACGTTTATTTATTTTTGGGACAGAGAGAGACAGAGCATGAACGGGGGAGGGGCAGAGAGAGAGGGAGACACAGAATCGGAAACAGGCTCCAGGCTCTGAGCCATCAGCCCAGAGCCTGACGCGGGGCTCGAACTCCCGGACCGCGAGATCGTGACCTGGCTGAAGTCGGACGCTTAACCGACTGCGCCACCCAGGCGCCCCGAATGTCCAACTCTTGATTTGGCTCAGGTCATGATCCCAGGGACATGGGATTGTGGAGCTTGCATGGGATTCTCTCTCTCTCTCTCTCTCTTTCTCCCTCTGTCCCTCTCTCCCACTCTCTCTCACTCTAACAAAAGAAAAAAGAAAAGAGAAAAGAGAAAGAAAAAATTCATAAATAAATTATCAAGGTCTTGATTTCCTCCTCTGTAAATCATGAATAATCATCACAGGATTGTTATAACCAATATGAATTAATATATATTTGGCCAATAGCAATCTGGTATAAGGTATTATTTAAATAAAACTAGCTTCCATTAGTAACAAGTGAGTGTGTCTCAACATAAAAGTTTACAGAGACTTTTTATAAACATGCTTTGCTACCATTACAAATACATTTTAAAAATAGGCTGGACAATGTGTGATTCAAAGCGTTGGATTTGAAGTAGGCCTGCTAAAACATGCCAATTTCCTGGGGGAATGTTATCAGTCTTCTAGTTGTGGTCCTGACGGAGAATGCTGCAGTTGGAAGAAATGGTTTGCAAAAACAAGAGAATGCTAGTTGAACTGTGACGGGTGGACTTATCATGTGGGGCAGGAATCAAGGTTATCTGCATCCAGGAAACAGATGGCATTCCAATTCAACAGTGCAAACCCATGGGCTGCTCATGAAAGAAATGAATTCAGGAGATTATAAAGTCAAACCATTTACTTTTGAGGGGAAATTATTGGCTGAGTTTCCAATAATTTGGCTTGTCATCCCCAACATCTGTTGCCTTTGCTGTTACACCACTTTGCTCCTGATGACAAATTGAACAAGATCACAGTAGTGCATGATAACTAATAAACATCTTCATGGGTAAAATCAGTCAACATTAAATGCAGGACAGAGGCATCACAGAATGCAGCTCCCTAGTAGAAGCTTCTCCATTTTTACCATCTTTGCAGAATTCTTGTACTCCTCATGGACCCCTTATTTTAACCATCCCTCCCAGAAAAGACCTTAATTCTAATACCTTGCTTGGGAAAGTAGCCCTCAAAAAAACACATGTATAATATAACTGCAAGGCTAGCTGATGCATGTCTTGTGAATTATTATCACAGATAGATAGAATTATCTATCACAGTCCTATCTGTAATGAAACAAACAAACAAAAAAAACTACACTGAAAAGAATAGAAAATGATTTCGTTCTGCCTTCTGCTTGGCCCATCTGCTGTTATTTTTTTCTCCCTACTGGCAAAATGTTAGACAATATTTCAACTTCCCATCTCATAGGCACTTGCACAACAGAATAGATACACTATATTAATGTTCCATTTATTTTTTTAACTCTGTATACTATTTTGTTTTCCCCCTAGTTAATAGCAAGGCTAAGTAGATCACCATGCTTTCATCTCCTAGTAAAAGTCATATTACATATCTAGCTTTCCTTTATGCCATGTAGTGGATAAATAGTAGTTCAATGATACTACTGCTCCACGGGTGAAAAAAATGTATAGACTTGTGGTTGATTCTGGGTTAAGGACAAAGGCTCAGGAATCAAATCTAGAATATGTGCCAGTGACTGAAGTAAGCTTTTAAAATAATTAACTCCTATATGAAACAGACCTTCAGTGACATGAGTTCATAATTTCCTGCGAAGGATAGACCTGGTACTGAAAATAAAACCTGCATTTTGGTAATATCAAAAAAACTCCGACCTCTGTCCCCACATGTATTTATTATTGATTCATTAATTGAATCTTTTATTTAACCTGAATGACCTGAGGCCTCATCAGCTTTGGGTAAGTGTAAGGTTGCATGAACTTTAACACTGACTTTCTCATGACTCCTAGTTCAATCTGCACAATGGCAGAACCTCCGCCTGCTTGATTCTTCTGGAATAAACACAACTATTTCTGAGAAGCCCCAAAAGGGAGTTTATACAAGTTCTGAATAAATTTTTTCATGTTCTTCTGCTATGATATATTTGCCAAAGTTCTGATGACCAAAAACCTCTTGAGAGGAGGCCCTCTGCACCTGTATGACCACTGAGACTTTAGGTAAGAGTGAAGATTTTGCTGGGTGCCATAATTTCCCCTATTACTTGGTCATAACAGATTTTTCATGGGTCACCGCTCCAAACCCTCTCATCCTACAGACTATGGTAGGGTAGGACAATTACTCTGCACCTACTTCTGTCAAATTCTGCTCTGGGGACCTCTAAAATAGCACTTATTCTCTAAAGTTTTACAACATTACTTCTTGTAATCCCTTTAGCTTTTTCCAGTTGTTGCTCTTTCCATCCACATCAGACCTAGCTCTTAGGCTGGATCACAACAGGTGTATCCTGTCTTCCACTTTCTTATTTTATCTCTCCAAACATCAGTGTAAAAAAAAAAAAAGTAAATGTAAGAACCTGTTCTTTCTTTCTTTTTATTTGTCAATCTACCCCCAAACAAAATTGAACATGCATATCAATACTAGTAAGTTGATTCCCAGGTGTCAGTAACACACTGCTCTGCCAAGAGCCAGTCTGAGTCCCAGTTTTACTCAGAATAAAAAGTTTTTGAGCCATGAGCTAGGGCTAGATTAAGCACTTGGTCAGAAAAAAATTAAAAAATAAAAATGAGACTCGGTCCCTGCCTTCTTCAATGAGCTCATAGTTTGGGAAATAGCATACAATGATAACAAGTAATAGAAAACAATGTCATAGATGCAATAATAAAAAAAGAACTAGGGATTGTTGGGGACATACATGGGAATGACTAGTTTGGTAGGGTACAGCATTTGGAGAAAAGATACTTGGAGGAATTGACAAGGGGAATTTCATAGAGTTGGTGGGTGTATTAAAAGGCTGACTTGAATCCCACTAGGTTAAGAAAAAGATTAAGTGCACTCAGCAATACAATGAGTAAAGTCAAAGCATCCTCAAATGCTCACAGATCTCACTGGGAAATTTGTACAAAGTTTTGTGTGGCTGGGATGTAATGCATATAAAACTTTGTACAAAGTTTTATATGGCTGGGATTGGAAGAAGTTTGCAGTAAGTTATTGAAAGGATTTTGATTGCCAGATTGGGGTGTATGGATTTTATCCTGTTAGATGATGAGTGGTTATGACCTTAAACAAGGGTCTGACACATAACTGTGTGTTAAGTTATAACTCTGGAAGAACTTTGCAAAATGGATCGGGGCAGGGAGAAACTGTTGGCATGAAGTTGAGTTTGGATGCCTTTGAAACAATCCATGCAAAAAATTAAAAGAGCCTGAATTTAGGATGCAAATGGGACAGAGACAGGAAAGTTTTGAGATGTTTTAGAGTTTGGATATGAGAAAGAATGAGAGGGAGAAGTCACTGCTGCTTTTGAAATTTCCAATATGGGATATCAGGAGAAACATTCTATGAAGACCTGTTTAGCAAATAGAATAATGGCCCCTCAACTATGCCACCATCCTAATCTATAGAAACTAAATATGTTACCTGGTAAAAGGGACTCTGCAGATGTCACTAAATCAAGAATTTTGCAATGAGGAGATTATCCTGGATTACTCACGTAGGTTCATTGTAGTAACAAGGGTCCTGTTAATAGGGAAGAAAGATAATTGGGAGCAGGGAGAGGGGGTGTGATGATGGAAGTAGAGTCAGAGTGATGTGCTTTAGAGATGGAAGAAGAGACACTAAGGTGAGGATGGCAGGTGGCCCTTAGGAACTAGGAAAAGTAAGGAAACAGATCATCCCTGAGAGCCTCAGAGGGAATGCAGCTCTGAAGACACCTTGACTGTAACCCAGTGGGACGCATGTCTGACTTCTGACATTTAGGACCAAAAGATAATTTTTGTTGCTTTAAGCCATGAAGGTTTTGGCTACAGTCTGATATGTCCAGATGATCTCTGTGCACATTATTGGGAGAACTTCAATATTTTTCCTCAGTGGAACAGAGATAAAACTCTTCAGCATCATTAATATTTTTATTTGTGTCTCAGATCCTTTTAGGAAGAGATGGGAGTGTTCCACATAGAGTCAATCGCCTGTGCAAAGACCCACATTCTTAAAATTTTTTTTTTCAACGTTTTTATTTATTTTTTTGGGACAGAGAGAGACAGAGCATGAACGGGGGAGGGGCAGAGAGAGAAGGAGACACAGAATCGGAAACAGGCTCCAGGCTCTGAGCCATCAGCCCAGAGCCCGATGCGGGGCTCGAACCCACGGACCGTGAGATCGTGACCTGGCTGAAGTCGGACGCTTAACCGACTGCGCCACCCAGGCGCCCCAAGACCCACATTCTAAAGGCCCAAGAAGGAATCTCTGCTGAGGGTACTTTTTAGTTGCTTTTTGCCAACATTGTTGGCATTCATCATGTCTGTTCACTAGTTCTACCCGTCTGAGAGAAGTTAAAGCCCCATTGTAGGCAATGGCTACCACTTCTGTTCCTGGGTCATTTGACTGTAATTCCTATACCTTCTCTGTAACCCTTGCTCTGATGATCCATTCTGGACCCTCTTTTCTTTAAATCAGCACTACTGATTTTGTCTCTTGCAAGCTGTGTGAACTTGGTCAATACATAAATCTCTATAAAGTGTCTGGGTCAGTTACTTATCCATAAAATGGGAATAATACAACCTCACTAGGCCAGGATTTGAGATTGCCTTTTGACTTAACTGATGCAAGGCAGTAACAGGTTAGAGACACCTAACCTCAGGATACACATAAGAGCCAGCTTCTTCTAACCTCCTTGCCAAAGGGACCCAGTCTACATGGCTTCTTATCGCTATTTATTCTCCCCACAGGGTTTCATATTTGACTGGAGTTTGAGACCCATATTTCTTCCAGATGTATGAGTGGGCGGACACTAAGGGATGAAGTGAGTTTCTGTTACAAGGTTCTGGGTACAGTTGGTGTTTGAAAGACTTCCTAAGGACAGGTCGTATCATAAATCACAGCTAATTACAGGGGCTGAAACAGATGGCACCAGAGTTCAAAGCCTATATATTTTCAGATGTTTCAATTCACTTGTGGATGGGTGCGAATTTTCTGGATACACCCTTTCACCTTCCTTTTTATTCCCTCTTCCTATTTCAACCGCCCCACCCCGCAAACTGACTTAAAGATCTAAGTAGACGAATGATATGATTTGTGCAGAAGATTTTCTTCTCCCCCCCTCCAAATTAATGACATAGTGGCAATATATAGTATAAGGAATATCAACATTTTTGTATCAACATAGAGGAAAATGGACTCAACTAATATCTACTGAGTACTTGATATATGACAGACACTGTGCTAGGTATTTTATATACCTTCTTGGTTAGAACTCATATCACCTTTAAGATATTGATGTTAATGTCTCCATTTTACACATGATTAACTGATAATCTGATACTTAATGAGACTTGTTTAGTGCCAAGGTGCACACAGCTAGCAAGTGATAGTGTTGAGATTAGAATTTAGGTCTATTTTAGAATACCACTTGATTTCACTAATATGTGGGATCTAAAAAAAACAAATAAATAGGGGCATGTAGGTGGCTCAGTTGGTTAAGCACCTGACTCTTGATTTCAGCTCAAGTCATGATCTCATGCTTTGTGGCAGTGAGCCCCGCATCTGGCTCTGTCTGGCCATGCAGAGCCTGCTTAGGATTCTCTCTCTCTCTGCCCCTCCTGTGCACTCTCACTCTCTCTCTCAAAATAAATAAATAAACTTAAAAAAAATAAACAAACAACAAGCAAAACCAGACCTATAAACAGAAGAAACTGTCAGTTGCCAGAGGAGACGGAGTGGGGGAATGGGCAAAATGGGTGAAGGGGAGGGGGGAGATGCAGGCTTCCAGTTATGGAATGAGTAAGTTATGGGGATAAAAGGTGTAGCATAGAGAATATAGTCAATGATATTGTAATAGTGTTGTATGGTGACAGATGGTAGCTACACTTGTGATGAGCATAGCATAACATATAGAGAAGCTGAATCACCTGAAACTCATGTAACGTCGTCTGTCAACTATACAAAAAAATAAAAACAATTTTTAAAAAAGGATTTTGGTCTGCTTAATTCCAAAGTTGATGTTCTTCTCTTTGCCCCATGCAGAGAATTAAGAGCCCTGGGAATTATTTTATAAGCTGTCATATGGGGTCTAGTGCCAGAAATCCTAGAAGCAGAAGTGGGAAGATCCGGATATGTACAAAATTGTCTGTGGACTAGATGTAGGAATTTGGATGAGTTGTTTTTTCATCTCTTTGCCATTCATTACTCCTGGTGCCATCACATGCGTGATGGAGAGTGGCAATAGCACTTGACTAAAAACGAGGTGTTTCCAGTTTGGGTTCCAGCTCTGTAATTAATTAGCTGTGTGGTTTGGAGGATTTCATTTAACCAATCTAAATCTCAGTTTTCATTTGTTTGTGTTATTGTTTTTTAATATCTAAAATGAGAGGAATGTGGATGGCTTAATTCCTTCATGTCTGAAATTTTATTACATAAGGGTTTTCGTTTCAATAACGATTGTTTCACCCAGACAGCTAGTGGGAGCAACTCTAACAGTTCACTACTACACACACAAACTTCTTTGAGCAATGAGATACTATCCTGGATAGCCTGGGCTCCAACCAGATATATTTGCAGAACATCCTTTAGCTTGAAACAGAAGTGTACTGCTCAACCATCTGTCACAATTAAGAAAAGGTTTGAAATGTTTTCTATGTGTTTGACTAATCATGTTTTAGGGCCCTGAGGGTACTTTACAAATTACATGCCTTCCCTTCTTTTTGGCGTCATTAAAAATCTGGGATCTGTTTCCAAAATTTACCGCTCTCTCTCTCTCTCTCTTATTATTTTCTCTGTTCTATTTTTTCTAAGAAACTAGTTCAGTCTCAAGTGAAACAAAGCAAATATGCTTCAAGATAAAGTTTATTCTATAGCAAAGTAAGCATTTGTAATTTGCATTCATTGGACAATAACCTGACTGGTATCAGCCCTGAGGAGTTAAGCCATTAAGATCCATCTACTAAGTGGAATCTCTGGTTTCTCCCACTAAGAAAAAAATGATACGATATGATGCTGTTCAACCCCTTAATCAAAAATGACCTACCCATGTGGCCAGTACTAAGAAGAAAGTACAGTTGACCCTTGAAAAACATAGGTTTGAATGGTGCTGGTCCACTTATATGCTTATATACTTATATATACTTGTATACTTACATGATTTTTTTATACAGCACTATAAATGTATTTTCTCTTCCTTACGATTTTAATAAAATTTTGTTTTCAAGCTTTATTGTAAGAATATAGTGTATAATGCACATAACATACAAAATATCTGTTAAACAATTATTTATGTTATCAGAAATGCTTCCAATCAACAGTAGGCTATTAGTTAGGCTTTTGGGGAGTCAAAAATTATACAGATTTTTGACTGTGCAGGGGGGGTCACCGTCCCTAACCCCTGTGTTGTTCAAAGGTGAACTGTATTTCATGGGGTGGTGGGGGGAAGTTCTGGAAACTTCATGCCCCATTCTACCTTTCAACTCTGTTATCTCTTACTTTGTCTCTGTGTTTCATCCCATACTTTCACTCAAGGAGGTAAGATGTAGGAATTAGCACTTGGACTCTTTTCCATTTATACTTCATAATTTGCCCCGTTCTCTCTCCTAGTCAAGGGAATGCTCCTTTTTTTCTGTAGTGGGAGAGATGAAGTCTTCTTATAAGGTGCTACTCTTAGAAACATTCTCAACTGCTTCTGTCAGATTTATTGCCATGGAATGGTGAGGTTCTTTCTTCCCACCTCTATCTCATATGTGTCCATCTTCTGTGTCCACAATTTCTGCACTTATAACAGGGAAGCTTACATATTTCCTGGGAGGCAGGCTATTTATCAGATGATCCTCACATCACTATTACTGATAAATAATGATCTAAGATGGGATCCCACTCATAGACGGCTTGTTCTTTGGGTCCTTTCCACTGTACTTCTACAACCTCTAGAGCAGTCTTTTTCAATCTTCCTATCCTGGAGGAACTACTGAAATAATTGTGGGTTCTCTGGGAACCTCTACATAAAAATTATTATAGCAGTCACTCAGGGTGCCTTAGGATTATCAGGAAGTAGATGTAATAATCTTATAATAGTTGCCAATGTTCTTTTGAGCACAGAATGATATTTTCCTGTGGATCTATTTATTTGGTCAAATTATTAGACAATTTTTTTATAGTTCCCCTTCTCCACACAAGAAATAAACTTCATCCAAGTCAGTAGTGTTGATAAAGAAAAGTTCGAGTGTTCCCTTTCTTAAATTTCTTACTTGATTTTAGGGGTGCCTGGGTGACTCCGTCAGTTAAGCGTCCGACTCTTGACTTTAGCTCAGGTCATGATTTCAGAGTTTGTTGAGTTCAAGCCCCACATCCAGCTGCTGATAGCACACAGCCTGCTTGAGATTCTCTCTCTCTCCTTCTCTCTGCCCCTCCCCTGCTGGTGCTCTCTCTCTCTCTCTCTCTCAAAATAAATAAATAAACTTTAAATAAAAATTTCTTACTTGGTTTTTAAAAATTTTATCCTTGGACCTAAAAGTCTTTGCATAAAATTTTATTTTTATTATTTTAAAATAATTTATTTTAATGTTTATTTATTTTTGAGAGACAGAGCATGAGTGAGGGAGAGGCAGATAGAGAGGGAGACACAGAATCAGAAGCAGGCTCCAGGCTCTGAGCTGTCAGCAAAGAGCCTGACATGGAGCTTGAACTCAACGAACCATGAGATTATGACCTGAATTGAAGTTAGACACTTAACTGACTGAGTCACCAAGGCACCCCCAATTTTTATTATTCAAGCTACTAATCAGGTCTTTCTCCATTTAAACCAAGAATGACTCTATAGCCAAACTTCTTGGGGATGGGGGGTGGTGAGGGAGAAACCAACCAGACTGTTAAGCTTAGCTTAGCTTTTTTCTTAAGTTTTCAAGGATCTGAAGACTCTTTAGGTAACCATAACAAACTTCTGTTAAAGAAGGGCCAATAACCTCTTTCCATAAAGGGCAGATGATAAATATTTTAGGCTTTGGAAGCCATGTTGCAACTATTCTGTTGCAACTATTCAATTCTGCTGCTGAAAGCAAAAGCAGCCATGGAAAGTACATAAGGGAATGGACATGGCTGTCTTCCAATAAAACTTTATTGGTGAAAACATCTCATATAGTCCAAATTTAGCCTGTGGGCTATAGTTTGCCTGTGTTAAGTAAATATCTTAAGTGAAAATAGGATTTACTTCCTCTAAAGGTAGGCTCAGTAAATTTAATTTAAATAAAGATATGTGTTACTTTAAGTAATGTGGGTTACAATATGAAAATTTGTTCACAATGTTGAATACAGAGTAAATTTATTAAAACCATAAGACAATATAATACAATAAAATATATATCCTGAAACAATTTCATGCAAGCCTTTGATAATTTTTAACTGAGGGACATATCATGTCCACTTTAATCCTAGTTCTATTTTAATTCTAGCAGTTGCAAAATTATTATACACATGTGTTGGTTTATTGCTCTTTTACAGATTTATATATACATAAAGGCATTATTTTTGAAACTAGAAATAAAGAATCATTTTATCTTTTAATGTGGAATCTGTGTTTCATTTTCACTGCACAAATTCTCCATTCTGGATGAAGCTTGAGATAAGCACACACAAATTTCATGTTCAACAGAAATATAATTTCTGTCCTCGCTCTTAATGATTGCTAACTGAATAAGCTTGCTCACTCATTCAAAACTGGAAAACTTCAGTACAGTGTTCATTGCTTTCCAATGAATCGCAGGGTACTCTTTATTCACAGAAACCTAGAAGTGATCTAAGGTCAGTGAATAAATATCACCTTGAGTATTAAATCAGTCTGTGGCTCACAGAGTTCTTTTCTTCAAAGTTCTCAGGCTGGGCAGGAGGTTCAGAGAAAGGGTCATTCCCAGTCATATGTATGTGTTAAAGGGAGAAAAAAAAGAAAAACTGCTCATTTTTCTATTCTGCAGTTTTCCTAAGTGGTTTTCAATATAACTTGATTCCCTTCCTATATTCTCAAATTCTGGCAGCAGTGGAAACATTAAAAGACTTTCTTTTGAAACATGAAATTCTTTCCCCCCAAAATTCAGTTTCCTTTTAAGTCCAAGAATCTTTCAGTTGTGTCCAACCAGTTCACATGAAGAAAAATAGCTCTTAAGCAGGCTAGTTTCTGTAGCATTCTTCTCCTTCAAACCACTCAGCAAAATCCAGCTACTACTCTTTTTTAATCCTAGTACTCCTACAATATATAATTTAGTTCAAACACCATATTGAGAATTCTTCTCTGCTAAGCTGACAGATTTCTGCATTTAGAAGAAATTTATATGCTCTTTATTCAGGTTTGCACAGGTTTTAAAACATTTTCAAGTAAACCTCTTGTTGCTTAATAAAGCTAATTACTTTTGTAGCATCAACCAGAATGTAATTTACTTCATCTTCGCCTCTTGCAAAGAAATCAGTGCGTGGATACAATGTTAGAATTTTCTTTTTTAGCAATTACAGAAAGAAACCTTCTCACAGAGCCAACCATTGATGGGGCACCATCAGGACGGAAGGCAATGTAATTTCTCTAAGACACATCTTTATTTTTCTCCAAGTAGAAAAAAAAAAGTTAAATATATCTTTACCTCTGTTTGTTCTGGGCAACTTACTGCAGCAGTAAAATCTTTCTTAAAATTTTCCATCATTTGCAAATTTTACAAATGCTATAGCATTTATAGGTGATACTTGTTTCTTCATCAACCTGGACAGAAAAGCTCTTGTTTTTCAGTTTATTACACAAAATTCCATTTGATATTATGTGACACATCATCTCTGTATTGACATATTTTTTCAAGGGTGAAATCTTTTCAATTTCTCCTGCTGAATCTTATTTTACTCACTATAGACAGGCATTTTTCTCACCGTGTAACTTTTTTTTCTTCCAGGCAATGTTTTGTTGCCCAGTAACTTGATTTTGAGCCTCTTCAATGAGTATGACAAAAGCTTTTCTTGACAAAAGCTTTACTCTTTTTTGAGACTCTAATCATCACCTTTCCTTTCCAAATGGAGGTGATCTGCAGTTAAGTGTCTTTCCAAGATTTCTGGAGGCAGTGCAGCACTTTAACTTGCCTGCCATAGGGGCACTTGGTTGACTCAGCCAGTGGAGCAAGAGACTCTGATCTCAGGGTTGTAGTTTTGAGCCCCAGGTTGGGAGTAGATATTACTTAAAAAATAAAAAAATAGGGGCGCCTGGGTGGCGCAGTCGGTTAAGCGTCCGACTTCAGCCAGGTCACGATCTCACGGTCCGTGAGTTCGAGCCCCGCGTCAGGCTCTGGGCTGATGGCTCAGAGCCTGGAGCCTGTTTCCGATTCTGTGTCTCCCTCTCTCTCTGCCCCTCCCCCGTTCATGCTCTGTCTCTCTCTGTCCCAAAAATAAATAAACGTTGAAAAAAAAAATAAAAATAAAAAAATAAATCTTTAACTTGCCTGCCATAAACAACATGCAACAGATCAAGACAGCTTGGATTATCAGGTCATGTAAAGTCCATGGAAAACTAGCCTCACTGGTAAGAGAAGAATTTACTCTTTGTCTCCCTGTACCAATGCAGTGAAACAACCAAGAAGATTAGAATTCTTCATAACTAACTGGATGGGAATTGTTCATAGGCCTAACTCTAGAACCTTCCTTTTCCATCTCACATCCTGTCTTCAAAGATGCTCCACACTGGACAATCAGACTTGCTTGTAAAACACAAATATTAATAAAATATAAAACAAACGGGCATATGAAATAACTAAACGAGACATTTCAGAAATAAAAACCTTGTAATCATAATGCAACTTTAACTTACACAATCCATGTTTTGCAATATTTCTGAAAACAGCAAAGCAACAGCAGGACAGTTAGGTTGTGGCACATAAAAATTCCTTTTTTATAATGAAAAATATCCTCTGATTGTCTGTTACATCAGGTGATTTGTTACAGACTTGTGGGAGGCATGCATGGTCATCAGTGTAGGAAGAATTTAAAAGAGTTAGGGGAGTGGACATGCCAGAGTGGATATATCATGTGTGGCCAGAAGATCCATCAGTTTTGATGGGAAGCTTTAGGAAACACATCATTCACTAAGGCCTTCGGAGATGAGCACAAGCTTGGTTTGTTAATATAATGCAGATGATGAGGTCCCAAAGCTGCAGCAAGGAGATTGCAATTATTGTAATGATGGACAAGTTCAGAGGGGCAGCAGAGAACGCTTAGAGATGATTAATAGAATACGGTATCCCCAGTGGTAACATAGATTAGCAGCCAACAAGAGTGTTGCTTAATATATGCAATCAAAAGAAGGTAAGGATGCATATTCAAGAGACTGTGGATGGGCAACTTTAATCGAAAGTCATGATCTTTTGCCAAATTCTTAACTTGAGCCAGTTTTCAGAGCTAGAACATTATGACTAAAGAGGTGGTTAGTCCCTTCCTGAGGAGGAAGGACCAGGCAACCCCATGGCAGATTTAGACTATAATGTTTTCCCTTAAAACACCTATAGTCATTTATGCAGATCACTGTGTTTCAGGGATAGAATAATATGATAACATGATAACTGCAGCTTCAAAGCGTTATCAAGGATCTTATTAGAGGGAGAGCCTACAGTGAACAAGTAATAAATAGAGTCTTGTTAAAGGTAGATTTGCAGCAGAACTATTGGTCCTGTGAGTCCACCCAATATTACTGGTCTTGTAAAGATAGAACACTTGATCATAGGGCACCAAGTGACCATGCATCCAGAACTCTACATGAAGAGCTGGATTCTGTCACACTTACCAGGTCAATAAAGTCATATAAGCCCAATAATAGTCCACTGTAAAATGGAAATGGCCACCTCTCAGGTCCTTGAATATATATAATTGGAATTGACCTATTCAGTGGTTGATGAAAGCCCCACCATTTCCCTCCCCACCAAAATATAACTAATCAATACAATATGGCACTCCAGGGGGACAGGAGAGATTAGTTCTATTCTTAAGGATCTTAAGGATATAAAGGTGGTAGTCATTATTATATCACCATTAAATTTTGAAGTCTTGTCCCTCCAGAAAATATATATATTCTGGAGAATGACTTTATTTTATTATTTAAAAAGAATTTTTTAGGGGTGCCTGGGTGACTCAGTCAGTTAAGCGTCTGACTTCAGCTCAGGTCATGATCTCATGGTTCATGAGTTCTAGCCCTGAGTCAGGCTCTGTGCTGACAGCTCGGAGACTGGAACCTGCTTTGGATTCTGTGTGTCTCTCTCTCTGCCCCTCCCCTGCTCACTCTCTGTCTCTCTCTCTCAAAAATAAGCAAACATTACAAAAAATTAAAAAAAATAAAAAGATATTTTAATGTTTAGTATTTTGAGAGAGAGACAGAGCATGAATGGGGGAAGGGCAGAGAAAGAGGGAGACACAGAATCCAAAGCAGGGTCCAGGCTCTGAGCTGTCAGCACAGAACCTGACATGGGGCTCAAACCCACAGACTGCAAGATCATGACCTGAGCCGAAGTCAGATGCCCAACTGACTGAGCCACCCAGGCACCCCTCTATACAATGACTTTATCCTACTGCAAACTCACCCCAGTGGAAGCCCTGATTGTAGCTGCTATAGCAGATGTGGTATCTTGGCTGGAACAGATTACAAAGGCCTAAGGCACATAGTATGAAGCCACTGGTTTCTCAAATGCATTGTTTTCTATTGCAAATAGTTTGTATTCATGTAGAATGGACAACAAAATACATTTACAGTGTTATTCCACACTGTATTTACTTTCCTGTTCTCTGCCATAATATAATCAGAAGAGATGTAGACTGTCTGGACATACTACAAAATATCACAGTGATTTATTATATTGATGCCATCATGTTGATCAGGCAAGGTTAACAAGAGGTGGCTAGCATGCTGGAGGTGTTAGGTAAGATTTATATGGTATAGAAAGAGACAGATAAAATTCATAAAGATTCAATGTCTTGCCACTTGGGTAAATTTTTAAAGATTCGGGTTCTGATTTGTGCCAGAATATCTCCTCCAAAGTGGAAAGACACATTTCTGCCTTTTGCATTCCCTACTACTGAAAAAGAAGCACAATGCCCAGGAGACTTCCTTGGATTCTGGAAGCAACACATTTCACACTGAGGAATAATGTTTTGGTCCATATTTTAGGTGGTGTGGAAGGCTTCCAGCTCTGAGTGGGACTGAAGCTGGAAAGAACACTGTAGTGGTCTACACTGTGGTGCAAAAAACTCTTTTATTTGGGTCCTATGATCCAGAAGAACGTATGGTAACAGAGGAGTCCATGGTAGGAGGGTAGGCTTTGCAAATTCCCTGTAGGAGAACTGTGGCACAGGTCCCAGGGGATCTGGAATCAAAACGTGCCCTCTTCAGCAGAGAATTATACACTTTTTGAGACACAACTCCTGTGTTCTGTGATTTGTCCAATAGAGGTGGAACACTTGAATATGAGCAACCAAGTGACCATGCATTCAGAACTCTATACTGTGAGTTGGATTCTGTCAGACCTACCAGGTCAATGAAGTCAGGTAGGCTCAACAACAGTCCACAGTAATATAGAAATGGTGTGTATCTGTGTTTAAGCCCAATTAGGAAGAGCAGGACTTCATGTCACCCAACAATTGTCCCTCCCTCAGCTTGCACCTATGACAATACAGAAAAAGGAGAAGAAGCTCAAGTTAGGCTCATAGAGAGGTCAGCTTAATTTCTGGTTATAAGCCAAAAATGGATGGTGGCTACAATACAGCCACACTTAGGGGAAGCCTTGAATACAGTTGTAAGGAAAAATATTCTCAATGAGCAGAGTGGTCACTCATTTTGTGTGGAAGGAGACATGGTCTTAGGTAAGAAGATATATAGAACTGTGAGCAAAAGCAAATGGCCTGACCAGCTGGCCAGGGGTCTGAAAGGAGAAGGACAGGAAGATCAGAGTAAGGAGGTCCAATGAAGATGTGTGTGGATGAGCATATGGAAATGGGTGATAAGGAATGAAAATTATTTAAGCAGTGGGGGTAGGGAAAATACCTGCTGGATAACCTGGACAATCCCACTGGGTGCTTTTCCATAGTCCCTTGCCTAACTGTGACCAATGTGGGGACAGATGCAGCAACTCTAGCTTGAGAAGGATAGGATCACTTTGGGAATGTGGATTACAGTGACACTCTGATTTAAGTCACTGACACAAGCAGAGAACGGATATTTAGAATGGATAGTGGAGGAGGGATGCCAACTACTGTACTTTGTCCCATTAATCTCTGGCTTCTAAGTTTCTCCACAGAAAGAGGTCAATTGGAACCTGAACACATATGGAAAAGTAGATTCGTGCGGCGTAAGAGGTGGAATGTGGCAGCCACGGAGGTGTGCTGCTCAGATTTCAAGAGAGAATTTGCTGGTCAGCTGCGAGGATACTGCACTGCAGTGTTTGAACCAAGGCCATGTTCTTCCCAGGCAGCCCATAATGAACGACTGAGTGTGGCTGGGTAGCAGGGTTTGATAATTTAGGTCCAACGAGAGACTTTTTGGGATATCTTTGTGTGCCAGTAACCTGTTCAGCTGCTTGACTTTGTCCACAAACTGCACTGTCATCTTAAAATCTGCCAACCTGATTTCCTTTCTTTCCTTACCCTCTCACAGATGTCAGATCAGCATTCCAGTCTAAAGGCTTCCCCTGCCTACTTCTGTTCTTTCTTCATCTTTCATAGGAATTTCCCCCAGTAGTTCTCTTTCATTTCTAACTCTGTCTTGGCAGCTACACCTGGAAGATCCAACCAACACAGCTTCCGGGAAGGTGGGTTTTAGAAGGATGAAGCCTGTCATCGGCTCCTCAATTCAATACCATGCTCATCAATTACCATCAGCCTCTTTTATCTTGTGTCAAACACCGAGAATAGACTCAATCAAGTGAACACAATCCTTCCGCACGCTGCCATTTGGGTTAAAAGACATCTGATGAGATCACAAGCAAGGCTGCATGTTGGCTGTTATCTACCACTCTAAGTGCTAGTGTTCCACAGAGCACTAAGTTCCAAAAACCATGTATCACTTATTTTTCTCAGTCTCTCAAGGAACCCCTAGTGGCGTCATGTGGAAACCTACGTTTCTGAAGAACCCCGCTTAAGAAACTCTGCTCTAGAAGTTTTGTCCTCATTCTCCTACCCATGTTCCCCTCATTCTTCCTATGATCACTCATCTCCTATTTAAGTTGCCATTTTTCCTCCCCTCTGCTGTCTGTCAGTTTGAACCTTACATGGTTTCTGTGAGGAGGGAAAGCATCCCGGAAAGTAAGCCTATGAGCTTTTAATTTTTACTTCTGTTTTGGAGTATACTGAAGGAGAGAAAATGACATCCAATCATCTATTTAGAAGAGGAGAAAAAACAAACAAAAACACCCCACAATATTAACACTGTGGTATATAACCATGCCACCTGTCTTTTTAGCAAAGAACTTTGAAGGCCTAAAAACATTAAGACAGCCCTCAATTAAGACATTGAATTTAAGTAAACAAGACTTTATAACCCTCCCAAACTTTTATCAACTCCCTCTCCCTGCCCAAATTCACATGAATCTGTCTTATTTTTTTTTTCCCTGACAGGTAGGGGATGTTTTATCCTATAGAAAAAGAACCACAACTGTTTATTTGGTTGATTCTTCCACAGTCCCTACTTCCTAGTTTGCTGATTTAATGTAAAGTGTAGTTCTAGTCTGCAGTGTTTTCCATTTGTGTTATACCAATTTATGATTTAAATTATTACAAATTATCAAATATCTCTATCAGTGAGTTGAGGAAAAGCAAAAAGCACATGCTGGCAGACAAACAGGTGAATATTTTGAGGACAGCAATAGATACCAGTGGAAACAGTCTTGTGATCAGGTTATTAGACTGTCAGTTCACAATGTGCTTCACGGGACCACACATTTCTCACCAGCTTCAAGATATTTCTATGTCAGAATGATGACCAGGCAGATCTGAGTATCAGATCTGAAGTGGAGGGTATTAAAGATCTTTTCTCATTACTTTTGTTCTCCTTTAGCTGTTATATCCCAGGAAATAGGTGTTTCACAAAACTTACTTCCCATTAATTGTAATAATCCCTTTTAAGTGACAGTTCACTTTTAATCTTATTTTTAGTGGAAATATATCAAAACAGCATTACACATTTTTCTGGCTTTCTAAACTATTTGCATTTGAATGTTTAAACTTTGGGTAAGATGACTTGGGGGTCCCTATCAATTGTGGAAGCAACTTACCATCCTGCATCATGCTCACTACCCTCAAGTTCCTGAAACACAACCGGCAAGGGAGGTTTCTCACCTCAAATATACCTTTTATTTATGGACAGAGGTTCTGTTCTGAGTTTCTGCCATTTTCAATGCCTTGGTGGGTTAGGATAAAGGACATGAAAGAAACCCTAAATCCTCCTTTTACTTCTCATCTGAGGTCAATTCCTGAGGTCTGCAAAACTGGCAAGCCTTCTGAGTGAACTTGGTCTTTTCTCAGGGCGAGATGCCCTAGGGAAATGTGAATCCCTAGGAAGTTGACATTTCCCTCTTCTGAGATTTTCTTAAGGAAATCTCAGTCCCTCATATAAATATTTTAGTTCCAACCTTTCAGTTCTATAGGCAGGCAGGAACATGTCTGACTGAACTCTGGGCTGAAACAGCTAGGCTACACATGGGATTCTTGGCTTAAATGCATTCATAAATAAAGAGTCTCGAGAGACTATTCGTTTTCACTTACGTTCTTTTTCTTTCAAACTATATATGTGCCATGCATTTGAGTGGTTTTCAGAACAAAAGGCATAATGGTCCTTGGGCAGCTAGAACAAAATAGTTGTGAGGGGTCAAAAATGGCAGCCAGGACAGCCATGCGGATTTTCGAACACTTATAGAGGTATTTGTACCATATTTAGTCTTTCTTCACCCCAGCTGAGAATTACTCATGCATGGGCACAGGAAGCACATGTTTGTTGAAAATAACTGGGTTGAATACATCATAGTTTTATATTCAGGAGCCCTGGGATCTTGTCCTGGTTCTGCTGCTCATTAGCTTTATTAGACCAGGGCTAATTATTTTACATTTATCATCCTCACGTTTCTTACCTGTAAGAGACATTAATGTGTAACAACCAAATTTTGTTGAAGATTATATGATAACGATGTATGTGAAACTTTGATTATTATAGATTGTTGTAAAAATGTAAAGTTGGGGGTGCCTGAGTGGCTCAGTCAGTTAAGCATCCAACTTTGGCTCAGGTCATGATCTCACATGAGATCAAGCCCTGCATCGGGATCTGTGCTGTCAGTGCAGAGCCTGCTTTAGACCCTGGGTCCTCCTCTCTCTCTCTGCCCCTCCCCTGCTCACACACTCTCTCTCTCAAAAATAACTAAACACAAAAAAATCATTAAAGAAAATTAAAGTTGTATGACTAGCAGGGAGAAGGGGAGTGGAGGTTTGTAGGAAAGGTAGCAGGAGGAAACACCCATGGCCATTTTGTCTAGCCATCTTTCTAAAGCCTTCTCATGAGACAGGGGATTACTAAACTGTTCAAAGCCTGAGACATTCACTGAAATGACATTTGAATGAAATGACATTTGAATGAAATGACATTTGAATGAAAATGAAATGAAACTAAATGACATTCATTTTATTGTGGTGTGGGGTTACTATATATAAAATATAGGATCTCAAGTAATACATCCTCTCTTATCCTCCCTGAACTTATCTGGGTGGTGTCCCTGGCAAGGCTTCCTTCAGCAGGCCCAGCTGTCATCTGGTTCTCCATGTTCTGTGACTGAGGTAGGTAAAGTGGGTACCATCCTCAGGCATAATTGTGGACCCTAGGTGAGGAGTATAGAGAAAAAAGCCTATGCTAATGAACTCCAGGAGAGCACTTTTAGCAAAGGAGATAAACTACATAAATAGTTACAACATCACTAACCTAAAGTGGTAAGAAAGTGCAAACTGTATTTTCCTGCAATCAGGTCTAGAAAGCTCAGGAAGGTTTCCAGGATGGTGTGATGCTTGAGTTGAGTCTTAGAAGACAAGCACCAGTAAGGGGGAGAGAATTAGATGCTGTTCTAGGTACAGGGAGAAGCGTGAGTAAATGCATAGGGTTGTGTGAGTAGAAAATTTGATTAGTAGCTTGAAATTGTTGGAGCCAACAGTGCAAGGAAGGAAGTAACGAGAGACACAGCCAGCACACAGGGCAGAGGATGCATAATGAAGGGTGTAGCCCACCTTAGAAACTTCAGTTTTATCCTGGAGTCGAAAGGGAACTACTGAAGAGGGTTTTGTGTGGGTTTTTTTTATTTAATGTTTATTTATTATTTTGAGAGAGAGAGAGAGCGTGGGGCGAGGGGCAGAGAGAGAGGGAGACAGAGGATCTGAAGCAGGGTCTGTGCTGATGCAGGGATCAAACTCATGAACCGTGAGATCATGACCAGAGCCGCAATCAAGAGTAGGATGCTTTACTGACTGAACCACCAAGGCGCCCCCTATTGAAGAGTTTTGAATAGATAACGTGGCACAGTCATATTTGCATTTTTGAAAACAAATGTTCAAAAAAAATTTTTAAAGAAACCAAGTCATGCACTTGGTAAATTTGAGGGGAATGTGACTGGAAACCTGTTAGGAGGCTCTTTGAGTAATAATTTAGGTCAAACATTGAATTTAGGAATTTAGCATTATAAACATACATAAAAGTATCTGTAATGTATATACTGCATATAAATATAATAATTATTATATATTATCATAGGTGTAATTACTTTATGTGATCATATATCACATTATGTTTATGATATGCATATTAAATGTATTATATAATGCATCATGTGTTACAATATGTATCATATATAATCTGTATTATATGTTTGTGATATATGCATTATATGGTAACATATTCCATAATACTACCTATACTATGATATACAAATATATAAAAGTTATATTTATATAATTTTTAGGCAGAGGCTTATTTTCTCCCATTATGCATATAGAGAGTGTTTTCAAATAGAGTTCCTTTGGAAGCTGGATCAAGAAATCTGGATAGACTAAAAAATGGCTAAAGGGACAGTCATATAAGTTTTGGGAACACTACAGAGATATTTCTAACATATTTAGTCATCCTGTCACCCACTTGAAAACCATTCATGCACAGGCACTTGAAGTATTCTTGGTTGCAAATTGCTAGGTTGAAAATATTATAGCATTTTATACCAAAATCTTTCTCATTGTTATTGACATCTTAGAATATGATGACTTTTTATTATGATGATAAACAACAGTTTACTTTTCTTCTACTAGAGAAAATGAATTGAAACCTGCAGGACAATATTAGCATGGGTTTGTTCACAAGTTTCTCTAAAGTGAATTCTTCAATTAAATGATTAATAATTTCAATTGCTACTCATCCAAGAAACATCATGCTTGACTACACTTTTAGTATGACATAGTCATTACTTATGACTAGGGATTTCTCCTTCACCAAACAAAATTTATGATGTTTACTCAGGTGTACTCCAGCATGCAGGTAAATTCAGCAAAGGTACCAAGGTAAGTGAGAAAGTCAAGTAGCTACTGTCTTCAAAGTGTCCCCCTGGGCACCTGATACATACTTTCCGAGTTGTAATGTTTCACATTTTCCTTGTAAGTGATAACCTCAACCTGCCTCCATGCTTTTCTATATGTCATTGTATCATATTAACTGAAAAAAATTTGAATATGATTGTAAAAAGGGTAACACAAGTGTCCCATCTTCAGAATAGATGGGTATTAAACAGTAATTCTGGGAATGATTTGGTGGAGAGACATGATGCTATACTGATCTGGAATCGACTCCTAGCTCAACTACTTCTTGGCAATGTGACCTAGGGCAAGAATTTAGTCTGCAAGGACATTGATTTCCGCCTACAAACTATGAGTAATAAAACTTACCTCACAGAGTTATTTTGATAAAAGTATTTAAAGTGTCTCACTTGGCAAATAACAGACATTCTACAATTATTACTATCTTTTTATTCTTTGCTGTCACTTTCTGATAATTGGTATTTTTTCCCCTTTCATCACTGGCTACTCTTCCTCAATTTTCTTTGTCATCTCTTCCTTGCTAACTGCTGGAGTACTAGAAATATGTGATCTGGGACAACCTTTGTTTTCTATCTATAGTGCTACATGGCCTCACTCAGTTCCAGGAACATTCTCAGTACGCTTATGACTCCCAAATCTTTATCTCCAGCCATGGCTTCCTCCAGTCAATCTGGACTGCCTACTTGAAATCACTACATGGATGCCTAATAGGCATTTTCCATAGTAAATAAATATTATGTTGTTATTACTATAAATGTTATTACTATAATTACAGATGCTGAAGACATATCAATAGGAAAAACAAATGGAATTCCTCTCCATACATTTATGCTCTGGAAATACTATATCAAAATAAATAAATTATATGGTATGATAGTAATAAGTGCTATGGAGAAAAATAAAACAAGTGAAATAGATATTTTTTTTACTGCTTCATGGATTATCCCATATTTAGTACCTTAGAACAATGCATATTTGTTATCTCCCAGTTTCTGAAAGTCAGGAATACAGGCATTGTTTAGCTGGGCAGTTCTGGCTTAGGGTCTTTTATGAGATTTCAGTGAAGATATTCATCAGGCCTATAGTCATCCAAAGACTCATTTGAGACTAGAGGATCTGTTTCCAAGATGGCTTTTTCATGTGCCTTCCGACAGGAGGTTCCACTCCTAGAGAGCCTACTTCAAGAAACTGGGGACCTTCTGAATCATAATGCATGTACAAGAAGGTCCAGAGCAACATTCTTCATAATATCCAACTGTTCATCAAAGTAAATGGTATGTTACTTGGGGTTCCACAGAGAAACAGAATCAATAGGATATGTATATGTATACGCAGATGTATATGTATATGTATGAGGAGATTTATTATAGGAATTGGTTCCCGTAATTTTGGAGCCTGAGAAGTCCCACCATCTGCCATCTGCAAGCTGGAAAACCAGGAAAGCTGGTAGCATGGTCCAAGTCCAAAGGCCTGAGAATAAGAAACACTGATGTCCAGGGCAGAATATGGATGTTCCAGCTCAAACAGAGAGTAAATTCTCCCTTCCTCTGCTTTTTTGTTCTAGTCTGTCCCTCAGTGGATTAGATGGTGCTCACTGCATTGGTGAGGGCAATCTTTACTTAGTCTACATATTCAAACGCTAATCTCTTCCAGAAACATCCTTACAGATACACCCAGAAACAATGTTTTCCTGCTACCTGAGGATCCCTTAGCTCAATCAAGTTGACACATAAAATTAACCATCACAAGTGGATAATTTTGGCATATTCATAAATAGATTTCTTTAAAGCAGTGAAAAATGAGCCAGCTTTAGCTACGTGCAACAACATAGAGGAGTCTCACTCTTGGGTTAAAAGAGGAAAAATGCAAAAATACATACAGTATTGATTTATATTTAGTTCAAAACCAGGCAAAAAATCTACATTTTTTAGGGCTGCATTCATGGATGGTAAAATTTAAAGAAAAATCAAGGTCATGACTTTCACCAGAATCAGGATGATGATCACTTTGATAATCAGAAACTATTAGCCAGAGATTGAGAATTTTAATACAGAATGAGCACATGGGGATATGTGGGGATTCTAGTAATTTTATAATTCTTTTTCTAATGTTTATTTTATTTATTTTGAGAGAGACAGAAAAAGAAGGAGAGAGAGAATCCCAAGTAGGCTCTGCACTGTCAGCGCAGAGCCCGATGCGGGCTTGAACTCATGAACTGTGAGATCATGACCTGAGCTGAAATCAAGAGTCAGATGCTTCACCGACTGAGCCACCCAGGTGCCCCTTTTATGATTCTTAATCTAGACGGTGATTAACAGACATATGCTTATAATTTTTATTATACTCTACATGTTTAAGTCACTTATCTATATGGGCTTTATATTTTACAATTAAAAGGAAAAAAGATTGTGTGGTCACGGTAGGCCACAGTAGGCCACTCAGTGATATACAAAAGAGATATGAAAAAGGTAAAGAAGAGAGTTCTCTTCAAAAAAAAAGAAAGGAGGAAGAACAATTATGCAATGGACTATTCTGGTACTTTTAAAGGGGAATATTTGTTCCCAGTTCCTGACATCTCCCTCTATGTGGAAGGACCTTCATTAGGGTGCTGCTCCTGGCAAGTATCTACTCTCCGTTATTCTTTCCCTGAGGGGGCAGTTAGAAGGATGGAGAGGGAAATGACATACCTAGTTGATAAGTTTTGGAGAAAACTAGAGCATTAACAGCTCAGGCACTTTCTCTTTTTTTTTTCTTTTGTGAGTAAGCTAATTGCTGGGAACGCATGTTAGTTTCTGTTCCTCTAAATATAGGTACCATCTAGTGAGGTCCACTCTGAATCTAACCATAAATGGGTCAATAAGGTTTTCCCATTCAGGAGTTAAGTATGAGGAAGCTTACTTGCTCACAAAAGAAGCCACATTCTCAAATTTCTGCCTTGTTAATAACAAACAGAAGTAATTTGATATTCATCTGCTGACTTCTGGCTTTATTCTTTTGATTGATATAAAACCTAAGTGGGTGGAAAATAACCTTATTTATCCCCCAGTGCCTTTCTACAGTCTTGGGCTATTGTCAGCTCATTTCAATGAGGACTTTATCTAGCTCCTAAATTTGTCCTGCTCTAGTACTGTGAATGGTATTATGGCACTCCTTGTGACTAAGAGGTTTAAAAGTAATTTTATCTTCCTTCTTGTTTTCCAGATCAGGACTAAAATAGGGCTTTTATGATCAGCTTACAGTTATGGACCCATTTTGGAAGCAGGCCCTCAAGATTTCATGACAACAATGCCAATCAATAAGCAAAGCTAATTCGAGGATGTACACATGAGAAAAACAATATAGGAGTAAAAGCTAATAGCACAAAAAACACGGAACAAAGCTACATAAACATAAGCTAATATATAAACTAATAAGCATCTCCCTCCTGATGTGCCTTTGCTGCATGAAACAAAGTAAGATTAGAACACAGATGTCTTCAATTTCAATGAGCCAAGAGGCATATTGTATCTATTTTCAAAGCGTAGGGTAAGACAAAGAGCATGTACGGTACAATGAAAACTCTAACAGCTCAATAAAATAATTATTGTTTATAATAAAAATATTATTAACAGTAATATGTGTAAGGTCTCTATGAATTGGTAGCTGTTACTGCTAGCTATTAAGAGTACTGCTGGTGTCGGGAATCAGAGTGAGAAAGAGGAGGATTATGAAAACCCCAAAGAAAAGTCTAAGATCTATTTGTTTCCATATGTATCTTCCTCATTACCTCATCTTCCTTCCAGATTTACTTAATTCCTTCCTGTCTGCCCAACTATTGACAGAATCTGTGGTCTGCAGGGACAATAAAGACTGTTTCCTTACAGTTGAGTCTATGACTGCTCTTTAAGAAACATTTGTAGTAAAAACGAATAAATAAAATAGAGAAAAGGGGGTGTATTTTGGCAGCTGTGAAGTAAAGAGGCCCATGAGGCCTAAGGAAAATTCTAAGCTCTCATGAGAGATCAACATAATATTCTAAATTCAAATTGAAGAGAAGCATAGCCAATGTGAGGTTCAGGATGTGACCAGAAAAAGATGACTTAGCTGTCTTTCACCAGGCTTTTTACTAGGTGCCATTATCTTGGTGAATTTGTCCAAGTTCAGGCTATGATCATCAGCTTTGCAGTCTTAGAAATCTGAAAGCTTTGTTTTGTTTGTGTTTCCAACACAAGTGGAATCACAGTAATTAAGCTCATCAAAATGATGTAGAAAATCGGAATATTAATATGTTGATTTAAAAAGAAGAGTGAAACTTTTACATAAAGTAGCACTCTTTTTACTGGCATTTCTAGCAAGTGGTTATTAAGTACACAGGCAAGTTAAAGTCTGAAGAATGCTTGGTGAGTACAGAAACAGAACAAGCCCCCATTATCCCACATGTTCACCTCTTTAGTAAACTTCAGTAAACTTCGGTATCAAAAGACAGATACTCTTCTTTCCTTTTTTTTTAAATTTTGTTTAATTTTTATTCATTTCTGAGAGACAGAGGGAGGCAGAGCATGAGCGGGGAAGGGGCAGAGAGAAGGAGACACAGAATCTGAAGCAGGCTCCAGGTTCTGAGCTGTCAGCACAGAGCCCGACACAGGGCTTGAACTCATGAACTGCGAGATCACGACCTGAGCCAAAGTCGGACACTCAACCGACTGAGTTGCCCAGGCACTCCACACTCTTCTTTCCTTTATCAGAGAAGCCATAGTGGAGTTCTTTAAAAAATGCAAAACAGTACAATTTGTCCCTGTGTAAAACTCTTCAACTGCTTGCTATCACAGACAGAAACCCTAAGCCTTTTGCATTGCCTGAAAGTCTCTGTATATCATGACCCCAGTTTACCCCAAGAGAATTTAATCAGAGATGCTTAACTTTTAGAGCAATATTTCCAGGCTTACAAACACAATTAATGAAATTCCTGTCAGAAAAATTATTTTTATTGGGACTTTGGAAGCATCTACCTCATATTCCTCTTTTCTTCTCAGAAGTGTGTTTTTATAACTTATTTTTAATAATGCGGTGTTAAATTAATTAATTAAGGAGGCCACTGACTGCTGTGGCTCTGATGCCATGGCTGTCTATGTAAGCACATCAAAATCAAAGCCTGTGAGTGCCTCAAGATTATGAAAGCAAACCACTAACTAAGGACACTCAATCCCAAACAGTCAACTAGGCTTAAGTTATAGCCAATCACATTTTTTCCTTTCTTTCCTTCTCCACTTTTTCTGTGTAGGTGTTTTCCCTGGTAGGGAAAACCTCCTGGTAGGGGTGGGAGCAGGGGGGAACATCCCTAACCACTTCAGTTTAGCACTGCCTGGTTGAAAGTGATACATGCTCAAATAAACTCTCCAAAGTTTTTAATATGCCTCAGTTTATCTTTTAACAACAGGTTTATTTTTGGTGAAACAACTTACTTTGAAAATCAACTGTTACCAAAATGGGCATTATCTCGATCAATGATTTATTACAACATCTAACGTCAGTCACAGGGATTTAGGAAGTGTCAGAGGACCTTGCTTATTCATTCATTTAAGAGTCATAAAGCACCCTCTAACTATCCTACTGTCTTAGGTGTGGAGCAAGAAAGCAACAACAAATTAGATTTCCTGCTTTTTCATAGGGCTTAATATTAGGTGGAGGGGGATATAGATATCAGACAGACCCAAGATGGCATGCAGAAAATTAAAAGAGGGTAGAAGGATACAGAATGATTATATATATTGTAAGGAATGGAAGAGAAACCTTAGCCACTGTAACTGGACAAATACAATCCAAAAGGAGATTTATATAGATAGTTAACATATGAAAAATTTCCTGTGGCTTAGAGTAGAACTTAATAATTTATGTGCAAAATCATTACTAGGAGCATGAGCTCTGTTTATCTAATATGTATCTAACATACTAATATGTTACATTTGGATGGGACCTCAGATTCTATATTGCCCGATAGGATCCCAATTGAATTCTTTTGTGTATTGGAAAGGACTTGCAAGAGGGAACAAGCTGGTTCAGATAATTATGCACATTTTAAGGTACTTTAAATTCTTGAGAACTCTCAAGAATGCTTAAATGTGGTCCATAGGAACAAACTACTTGCTATTAAATACTTTAGCGGATCTGATTATCTTCTTTAGCAAACAGTTCTGCTACTCTCAGCCAGCTGTTTCACCAGATAAACTATGAGGATTGCTAAAAGGCCAAGAGGGTATTCCGGAAAGTATGGTTAACTTGAGACATCTCTTTTAGGAAGATACATTAAAACCTGTACCTGAACTATTATGAAATGTCAAGCTACTTAGGTGATGAAAAAAAATATTCAGAAGACATCATTCCAGTTTAATCTTTTTTGAAGATTTGGGAAGGGTAGGTGAGCCAAAAGCCAACATAGTGATTATTTCATAGAAAAATGAAGTATGACAGTAGATACTGACCATGAAAAACATTGTTGAACAGCTTTATTCTCGTTTTGATTTCCAGAAAATATATTCATGACAATTAGATTTATCTCCTAAAGAAATTAGAAAGAGAATCCAGGGGCACCTGGGTGGCTCAGTCGGTTGGGCATCCGACTTTGGCTCAGATCATGATCTCACAGTTCATGGGTTCGAGCCCCATGTCAAGCTCTGTGCTGAGAGCTCAGAGCCTGGAGCCTGCTTCGGATTCTGTGTCTCCCTCTCTCTCTGTGCCTCCCTGGCTCATGCTTTGCCTCTCTCTCTCAAAAATAAAATAAACATTAAAAAAAAAAAAAAAGAAAGAGAATCTGGCAAGACAAAATCCTCAACATTTGGAAAAAGAGAGCAAGAAAGAGGCATGCCTTTGGAAATTTGGTCTGTAATAAAATTTACCTCAGTAGTTCTATCAGGAAAAATTGTAAAATGATAGTACCCTAAAAAAGTTCAGAATTAGAAATACCAAATACTGGCAGTGTTTAAATGTTTTAAGATGGCAACTGTTAAGATGGAGTTATTTTTGTGGGCGACTGGGTGGCTCAGTTGATTAAGCTTCCGACTCTTGGTTTCAGGCTCATGGTTTCATGTGGGGCCTGCTTGAGATTCTCTCTCTCTCTCTCTCTCTCTCTCTCTCTCTTTCTCTCTCTCCCCATCCCCTGCTCGCACTCTCTGTCTTCTCAAGATAAATAAATAAACTTAAAAAAAAGATGGAATTATTTTTAATGGCTTTGGAAAGGAAACTAGCTATATGGCAAAAAAAACTGTACTTAAATCTTTTCTCTATATTTACCATGTCTATATATCCCTGGTAAGTTGTTTTCTTTATCACTTTTTTCTATCTTTCTCTGTCTGTTTCTATATATGTATGTATCATACATATGTATACATATGTACATATAAATATATACTTAGGTTTATATGTACATACTTATGTATATGTATATACTTACATATTTATTAGCTAAGGTATATACTGAAAGTTACTATATGTTATCTTATTTCATCTCTATGGCAATGAGCCAATGACATAGATGGTATCAATATTCATATTTTTCAGACCAGGAAACTGATGATTATAGTTGCTATGAATCTTCCCTTAGGTCATGCATTAACAAATAGAAATTGAAATTAAGTCTGTCTGAGACTAAAACTTGAGCCTCTAACCCCTGTGTACTACAGACTCAGTAGGTCATTATAACATTAAATGGAATTATATATGGGACAATGCCTAACATAATTTAAGCACCCAATATATATATATATAGCAGTTATGAATCTTGGTATGGATCCTCACCTTTGCAAGAAAAATAGCATTTATTTCCTTTCAAAGAAAATAATTAGTATTTTAACCCTCATCCTGTCTTGCCAGCCAAAATTTCAGTCTAATTCATTAATTGGATTCAACCTTCTGGTGTTGTACTAAGGTCTCTGCATCCTATGCTGTGCCAAGGAAATGGAACAAGCCCCTCTTTTTTTTTTTGGATTTGGTCCATATCTATTACTGCTGAGAAGCTCCTTGTTCCTCCTATCACTCCTGCTTACAATCCAGTAGTTCTGATATGTCTGAGGCATGGAAATCTTTGATGAGACTGTGAGTATTCTACTGCCATTGTTCATTCATTTAATATTTATTAAGTGTCCTTTGAGTATCAAGCACCATCCTTGATGTTGAGGAAAAAGCAGCAATAAGACAAATAGATTTTCTATTCCCTGACGGAAGTCCAGCCTCACTTGGTATGTCATGTAATCATATACCCTGTAGAGTCTTGCCATCTCTTAATGGGATGCTACCAAGTGGCATACAGGTTCCAGCCAGAGGCAAATCTACCATGAAGCTAAAGAAGCTTGGACTTAGAGATCCTCATTTTCACAGCCCTTCCAATTCTAAGATGGGCCTTAAGAATGTTTATACAAGGTTTGGGTGCCTGGGTGGGTCAGTTGGTTGAATGTCCATCTGACTCTTGATTTTGGCTCAGGTCGTGATCTCACAGTTTATAAGCTCGAGCCCTGAGTCAGGCTCTGCACTGATAGTTTGGAGCCTGTTTGGGATTCATTCTCTCTCTCTCTCTCTCTCTCTCTGCCCCTTCCCCACTCACATGCACACACATGTGCCCATGCACGCTCTCTCTCTTTAAAATAAACTCTGTTTATACAAGGTGGTTTCTGTTTTTGTTGGTTTGTTTTAAAAAACTAAAGATACTTTAGCTGCAAACAGATGGTTGTCTGACTTCTCTGTATTTTTATGGTCTGGGAAATTAAGATCACTATTAACATTGTTAGATGTGCTAATATTATGGTGGTTATATGAAAAATTTGTTCTTATTTATTAAAGTTGTGTACTGAGTATTTATAGGCAAAAGGACACAAAGTACAGAATATTCCTCCCAAAAGGTAAAAAGAGGATACAATAAAAAAGAAAAACTAACATAATATTTGTAATTGTTGAAGCTGAGTGATAGATACACAGGGGTTCCTTATATTGTTTCCTTCATTTTTGTATATATACATTGCCAAAGTAAAGAGTTAAAAATGCCAGAACCCAGGATAAATCTGGATATGATATGATTTTTTATGTGTTTTTCATTTAACTTAGTAGGTCATTTTATGTGTAGTTTCTAGTTTTCTTTATTCATTTTTTTTCCTCAGAAGTTCTTAGACTGTATCTTGGTTTTGCTCTTGCTATTAATCTTTCCAAGAGTAGTGCACTTAATTCATAGGTTGGATCTGTGATTCTGTTCGAAGTGTTTATCGCATTGTCATATATTTATCTCTATGTCTTTTTTTATTTTAATTTTTTACATTTATTTATTTTTGAGAAACAGAGTGAGACAAAGCATGAGTGGGGGAGGGGCAGAGAGAGAAGGAGACACAATCTGAAGCAGGCTCCAGGCTCTGAGCAAGCGGTGAGCACACAGCCTGATGCGGGGCTCGAGTCCACAAACTGTGAGATCATGACCTGAGCCGAAGTCGGATGCTCAACTGACTGAGTCACCCAGAAGCCCCAATCTCTATGTCTTTTTACCTTGCATTCTTAGAGTTTTTCAAGTTTATTTGCCATATTATTGATTTTATTTTCTGCAGGTCAAGTCTATTACTTACTGCACCCCATTGCAGAATGAAATTTTAACTTAATGAGTTTGTTTTGTTTCTTAGTCTATAATTCTCTCTATTGACTTACCATATAGCTCTCTGTTCTTCTTTCATAAGGCAATATGTTCAATTTTATTTATTATCTTCTGGCAATTTTTTTTAAGCTTCATTTATTTATTTTGAGAAAGAGACAGAGCACAAGCAGGGGAGGGGCACAGAAACAGGAATTGAGAGAATCCCAAGCAGGCTCCACACTGTCAGTGCAGAGCCAGACGCGGGGCTCGAACTAACAAACCACGAGATTATGACCTGAGCTGAAATCAAGAGTCACATGCTCAACCGACTAAGTCACCCAAGAGCCCCTGGCAACTTTTCAAATAAACCAGGTAACTTATTGTCTCTTTATTTTAGAAGCTGAAAGAGATGTGTATGAAATGGTCTTTTTCCTTATGCTGCAGTATTTCTTCAGAGACTTCATGGGTGCACTGGTACATTGATCTCTAAGAAAAGGAAATATTTCCCAAATATTTAACTTTTTCCACTATTATGAGGATACTTGAAATATCTCCGGCAACACTATCTATGGTATGTCACTTTGGAATATGTTGGCTAAACATTTTTGAAACTTTTCTTTTCTGTCTATAATCAGTAGGAAGAGGGTAAATTCATACCTTGCGTCTTGTATATGTCTTCACCATTACTCAGTTCAGTAAAATATTACTCTATATCTGTGAAGGACCAAGCCTGTGTGGCTCTGGAGATACAAAGGCTAATACTTCTTCCCAAAGAGGACTCTGGGATAATAAACACATAAATGTAGGTGTTCTGGTGACAGAAAGGAAGGTGTATATAACTCTCACTAATAGCAATGAACTAAAAGCTACAAAAAAATCCATTAACAGAAAGAAGCCTTCCAGGAGTACTAGCTCAATTACTAAGTGGTTTGTTTTTAAAAATAAAGGCCATGTGTTTTCTTTATAAGCTAAGGTTTTTGTTTTGTTTTGTTTTTGTTTCTGTTTTTTGGTGTTGGTTTTGGTATTTGGGATAATCCTGAGGAAAAAGAAAACTAATCTTATTTTGCCAAAATGTTTCAAAACCTTTTAATATGTATTAAAGTGAATGGTTTCTGAATTTAGAAAAAAAGAGATTATTCTGGTTCAATACTAAACCTCTTTAAGATTTACCGAGAGGGTGTTTAATATTAGAACAACTGTTTTGGTTCATTAAATTTTTTTTAGAGGTTCTAAACTCTAATCAGTGAGAATTCACTCAAGCTTCTAACTGCAAAAGCAGGCTCTTTTTAAGTAACATGACAACTTTAAAATCTTACCATTTTAAAACTCTTCTTCACACAATTTGTCATAGGTACCCCAGAAGTTCTGGATTTTGCTAATGAGATAATGCTTATAAATAGAAGGCTATAAACTCTATAGGGTATAAAGACTAATACAAATGAGTTTTCTAAGTCTAAATTTGGTTTAAAGTTAAGATTTTAGGGATTATTTTATAATGTTACCAAAAAGGCTAGTATTTGTTGCAACCTTTATGGTTCAGTGTTTCCTACTGTTCTATTTCATAATCATTCCTCTGCTAGTACCTCCAACAATGATGAGAAAATCCCACATCATGTTAATATCCCTAATATATAATGAGATATTACATATCTGCAAGGAAATGTGGAGTGGTCTTCTAGAAAAAAAGCATCAAATTGGGAAATCATTTTAAAAATAACAGACATCTTTTTGGTGAGAGAAAATACGAATTCAGGTACTCTGCTACTGAATTTGAAAACTGGCGCAGGTTTTCTGGAAGAGAGAGATAAAAAGTACGGAAAAAACCTTCAAAAGCATTTATCTTTTCTGAGTCATTAGTGCTTCTCTGGGAATTCATTCTCAGGAAAATCTACCCATGGTGCTTGAGCATAATATCTTTGTATGACCCTTATTACGGTTTGGCTTTATGTCACTCAGTATTCCCATATTACAGGTGAGAAAGACGAAACCCAGAGAGGATGACACATAAAAATTCCCACAATGAGTCAGTGACAAGCCTGGATCAGATCTTTTAGATTGCAACTTCATAATTATTGCTCAGGCTGAAAATATTTAATTCAATACTTTTTTTGGTACCTTTTCCATGCTACATTCAATGTTTGCTTCTGGATGTATAACATAATGTCTGTTGAGCATTACCTAAGCACTAACTTCTTCATCTGTGGATCACCTCATCTTATTCTTGGAACAAACCTTTGGTGTCCTGGTTTTTTCAATGAGGAAGCTGAGTAACTCTCCAAAACATTGAATAGCTGAATGAACAAACCCACCTGAACAATCTTACTCCAGAGTTCTCTCTCTTAACTATTACATTGATCTCTCTCCCCAAGACATAGCACTCATAGATCCTGTTCTCAAAGAACTCACAGGGTACTTGTAGGGAGACAGATCTGTTATGGTTTAGAACACATGACAAAAATACTATGGGAACAGAAGAGGAGACTAACGTAACTATGCTTTTGGTCCTCATGGTGCTGATAGGTGGTGGGTAATTGGGTCCTTAATACTATTGTCTTTTTAAGACCAATTTGTATTTGCAACTTCAGATAATCAAATCCACTGTCTGAGAAGACTGTAACAAGAGATATATATTTTTTTACTCTTTGATTAATTAAAAATTCTATGCATCTTTAATCCCTCTATAACAAAGAAAGCAAAAGCATAAAAATTCATAGAAAAATAGTGACATTAAATGCATTAAAACATTAACAGGGTCTCTTTCCACTGCCACCAACAAAAGGATTGTTTCATTGTCTTTTTCATGTCTCTCTATAGTTGCTTTGCTTTTATAATCAGACAAATACATATTAGTTTGTTTTTAATTCACATAATGATATGATGATCAGTGTCAAAAACTTAATTGGCAACCTCTTGGTGGTTGTCACATCATCCAGCAGGTATTTTATACAGTTGTTTAAAGGCAGAGGGCAGGAAGGCACCATGTGAACTTTCAGTGATTTTTCCAAATTCCAGCCTAGCTTCCAGCTTCATGCATTGGATAAATGTGGGTGCTCTCATACTGGTCTTTCTGGGAAGGCTTAGTCAAAACTTAAGGGTCTGGTAGGGGTGCCTGGGTGGCTCAGTTGGTTAAGCAGCCAACTTCGGCTCAGGTCATGATCTCGTAGTTTGTGGGTTAAAGCCCTGCGTTAGGTTCTGTGCTGAAAATTCAGAACCTGGAGGCTGCTTTGGATTCTCTGTCTCTGTCTCTCTCTGTCTCCCTATCTCTCAGCCCCTCCCCTGCCTGTACTTTGTGACTCTCTGTTTCTCAAAAATAAATAAAAATTAAAAAAATTTTTTTTAAAGAGTCCAGTGGCAGGACTGGTCACAGAAACAGGATGGTAGCCATGAAGCTAAAGTGTTGGTTGTCACACCAAATGAAAAAATACATACAATTGCATTTGAAAACATAATTATTATATAAATAAGAGATACATTTTCAAGCTTTTAAAGTATGAAAAGGAGTCTTATTAGCAGAAAAATCACCAAAGAAATAATGCCATCCAGAGTGTTCCTGGTGCTGATTCCAGCCACAGTATAACCACTGTTAGCCAGTCACTCACAGATGCTCTTTGAAGGTACCTAATTAATATACGTTTCCATTTAAATATTACGGGGTAACTTGGCAGAATTAAGCATATCCTGCAGTCCTAAAGTTAGAATTAAGATTTTCTGGTGTGGATAAAAGAGATAAGTGAGCAAACAGTATATATTCCTTTATCCCCTCTCTATTATACAGTGTTTTGAATAGGCATATGTGATTTTGCAGTTTTTTTCAAATATTCCCCCAAATACAGTAGTTCACAAGTTCTGTACCTCTCTATTCATCCACTTCCAACTCAGAAAATTTGATAATTCCCCCTGTGTATTGTCTCTTAAATCCAAATGTGTCTACTATAATTTTAAAGAAAATAATGCTGCAGTACTACCTCCATAGTGTCCCCTACTCTAGGAGCAGAGTGGGTTGAAGAGAACAAAGCCCATTTTATAATTCTGGTCATCCCACTAATTATTAATATGAATATGTCATTAAGGCACAGGGTCAAGACAAGAATCTTTATCCCACCTTTGGTAGGTGGAAGATTTATGGAACAGTATAAATGTGGGAGAATCCCCTAGAAGTCATAGGTGTCCCTACTGGGGGGATGCAAGACTACTTTTAAGAAATAACTGGTGGAAAGTTAAAAAGAGGAATTCAGAGAGAAAATGATGAGCAACATGGAACAGTGGAAATACTGGAGAATTTGTAGTTCAAAGACCAGATTAAAGGTCTATCTCTGTCTTATATAAGCTGTATTACCTTGGGAAGTTAAATAAAAGTTGGTTTTCTCACCTAACCCCATAGGGATATTTTGAAGATTAAATGAGTTTATGCAGAATGCTTGTACACACTAGAACGCAGTAGGCAGCAAATACATAATGGTTTTCATAGCCACTCTTAGATTACTAATGTTGGGATAATGCTATTTACCACACAGGGTGATCATGAGAGTTAAAGGAGTTTCTAGGCAGATGGGAGTTCACCTTTCTATACCACTCAAGCTCCTGGATGGATCTCTTTGTTCTTGGTTAAGCTTTTGTAAAAACATGATAAAACCCCATTGCAGAATTTATGCATCCCCACAAGGCATTCTATCTAGCCACTCCAATGCATTTTCCATCTTTTGTAATAAACAAGTTTTATTTTTAAAATCTGACCCAAAGAATAATAATAAATGTTGCTTTGAGGCATAAAGAAATCATAGTTCTTGGGAAATTTGGCCACAAGGGGGAAGTAGAAGAATTTGTTCAGGAAATTTAGCAGTGTTTTTCTTTGTTTAATTCCTCCTCCTTTCCCCCCTTCACTTCCTCAGTTCTGTTTGGCATCTTGTACTTATCTTGTAGGCTTCCTGATTCTAAAAATATCCTCACAGGCTCTATACTTGGAAAGTTTATCAAAGTCAACCACCTTGTGATATCAGAGTGATGTCTGCAGGATGAGGTAAATGGTGCCTTGCTGGCAATAATGCCTTCGATTCCTGGTCTGTCCTTATGGATTGTAAAGCAATAATTGCTCACTGCAGCACTGTCCCCATGCAGTTAATCACTGAGAGGAATTATCTGTGGTCACAGTATAGATGGCTGTGTAAGAGCCAGTACAACAACACCTACATAGGAAGAGGTGATTTTCAGGTCCTACTTTCTTGGTGAATTACTCATTTAGATTGCCAGCTTTTAGCTTATAGGATTTTTCTGGAATCTACCTGTTTTGTTGCTCTTTCTTTCCAATAACTAGAGACTCTTTTAAAAAGGAAAAAAAAAAGTACTCCCTTTGTCTGTACTTGATTAAAATCCAAGCTTTAGGCTACACAGATTTAATCAATTGTTTCCAAGGTTACTTATTTTATTTAATAAGCATGTGTTGTGGGCCATGTATATCATACAGTCCTCTAAGCACTGGTTACGGCATCAAATAAGGCAAGGACTCTGCTCCTAAGGAGAAGAATGTGACAGGTTTTTTTTTTTCTTCCTGCTAACATTCAAGTTGTATGGATATCTTGATATTCTAAAACCTTCTGGGTTCTCATTTCCTACAGAACTGAGTCCAAATATCATGAAATACAAGGCTGTATACTTAGGTTCCTTGAAGGAAGATGGTGCACCCATTTACAAGTTTACAAAGGCAGCCATTTACAAATGTGTGGGGGGGAGGGTAAAGAGAAATTCCCAACTGATGGCAAACCTTAGCCTCTATCCCTGAACTAGGTGAGAGCTGCAGCCTCAGGAGAGGGTCACTCATAGAAGATGAACACTTTGGAAGTTAAATAGCTGGGATTCAGCCTGGCAAGTAGGGAGCTAAGAAAACAAATGTCTCATGTGCTTCATAACCTCCCATCTGGTGCATCCACTAGCAGAACCCAAAAGGAAGTCAGATTGGTAAGGGAACATGGCAAATATAGTCCCCAAAGTTTGGCCTCTTGGAACCCAGAGCAGGATAGATTAGGAAGGAAAATGCATCAAGAAGGGAGGAAAAAATATCTAGCACAAAGGCCACTCCTGATCTACCCCAACTTAACTTGCCATTTATTATGGTTCTATCCCTCTATTTCTGTCCACATTTGCTACTACTCCAATTCCTAGAAATTTAGACAATTTTGGAACTAACAATTTTCTTTAATAGTAACAATTAAAAATTAAATTAATAAATATTTTTGGAGTGTACACGATGTACCAGACATATTTCTAGCATATAGAAAGGTCTCGAGTCTTCAAGAGCTTATGTTTGAGTGACATCATCACCAAGAGGGTACAGTACAGTGTGTGATCAGAGAAAGACACATCAGGGTAACTAATGTAATTAGGGGAATTCAGAGAGATTTTCCAAATATAACAATGGCTAAGCTTATTTGTGGAAGATAACAAAAGAAAAAAGAGACTTGAAAAGTATGTTCCGGACAGAGACAAAGGTGTGAACAAAAAACCTGGACACAAGAGCAAACACAGTCTTTTTTTGTGGAACTGCAGACAGGTCATACTGGTAGTGTGCTGAAGGGATAGATGAGGTATGAAAGGTGAGCAGAGGCAGAACACAAAGCCCTTGAAGATGTGTTAGAGAGTCAGGGACTTTGGGCAAGTGGGAGGCACTGAATAGATTCTGCTTTCTGTACAAATCTGCCATGAACTGTTTGAGAGTGTTTTCTAAGAAAGGACTCTCTTGGAGGGAAAACCAAAATTTCTCCAATATGTCCATGTTCTGAAGTCCTTTGGTCTATCCTCGCTCCCTGTGTGGTTCCATTAACAGTTTATCAGGACTAAAGCAACTAAGGTTAAAAATGGTCCAAATGCTGCATTGGTGCTTTTTTGCCATTACCAGTGGGTCACCTCTAATTCAGCATTACTGGGCTTTAAGCGCTGTGACAAGAAAGGCCTCCTTGGTTTATGCCACTGCCTAGGGTAGCAGGTATCAGAGCATCACATGTGGCAGTAAAGTCTCCATTGTCTGTACCCACCACCCCCTACTGCCCTTCTCCTGCCCCAGAGCTGGAATCAGACTGCCTACATTTCAACTGGGGCTCTGACTTAAATTAGTTTTATAACATCACTTCTAATTTCTCTAAAGCTCACTTTCCTCATCTGTGAAATCTTGAGAATTTTAACTTTTGTATTGAAAATTCAGTGAGACAATTAAAAAATAAAAAAATTGTATAACTTGTAAGTACACTGCTGCCTGAGGCTCCTGTGGTCTGGCTTACAGGCAGGAGCCTCTGGTTCTTAGTACAAGGATAGAAAGAATCTCCATGGACTAATGTCCAGAGTGGTGGGACGAGGCTGGGAGGTTGGCAGGGGAGGGAGGTAGGGCAACTTCAGGTACTGATTAGGTGGTAGGGTAAAACCCCAGGGGACCAGCACTGGATTAAGTCTGGTTGCATTATATGATGATTCCATTCCCTGACAAATACCACAACTCACTGTTTTTTAGTATTTTAGCAGATGAGACTGTCCTTGGGGAGCAGGAAGCCAGGGTAGTCTGTGGTTTCCAGGTGATAGGAGAAGAGAATCTATGTGGCTTGTTCCCTGACGCATGGATATTGACCAACATCTTGAAGCCCATGCTTCTGTTTCTTCCTTTCTTTTCTTTTTTTTTTTTTTAAGTTTATTTTTGTGACACACAGAGAGAGAGAGAGAGAGAGAGAGAGACAGAGAGAAGGCAGGAGGGGCAGAGAGAAAGGAAGACAGAATCTCAAGCAGGCTCTGCAATGTAAGCACAAGAGCCCAATGTGGGGCTTGAACTCACGGAACTGTGAGATCATGACCTGAGCAGAAATCAAGAGTGTGGATGCTTAACCGAATGAGCCACCCAGGCGCCCCCATGCTTCTGTTTCTGCAGACAAAAGCTGAGTAACTCACAACCCGTCGTGAGACTCTCAGGAGGTCTGAGCACAGATCCTTGCTTTCCTCTTTGGTGCTAAAGCTAAAAAGGTGGACAGCTAGGTTCAGCGCCAAGATTAAATGACATTTAGCATGCATTATAGACCCCACACTGATCTTGAATATTTTATACCTGGTCCCAAAGACAGTTTGGGATGCCAGCATCTCAGGAGAAAGTCTGATTACTTTTCTGAATTGGAAGCAAGAGGATTAATATCATCACTTGAGAACTGGGGTTGAGGCTGGGGGAGGGGTGGCAAAAGCAGATAAATGGTAGGCTAAGAGGAGTAAGGGAACAGCGGCCCTAGGATCCAGAGGACTGGGGAGCCATGGACACATAGGCAGGTCAAACAAGCACACAGGAAAGTGGTCTGGGTGAAAGCCAGACTGAAATGCTCTTTCACTTCCACATACCTTTCATAAGCTCTCTGGGAACTGATGACCATGCAAGCTGACACTTTTCATGTGACTAGAGTCAGGATCCCTGCTTGAATCTCGGTCCTGTGTGGGTGAGCAAGTAATTTAACTTCTTTAACACTCATTTTCCTGACCTGTAAATATAATCATATTTAGGACTCAGCTACCTATAAAGGTTTTATGAAGTTCAGATGATATTTATCTAATAACTTTTATGAATATATGCTGTAATAATCTAGGACATGTATGTGGAAACTATATATACATATATATATATGTATGTATATATACAACTATATATACATCAAATATATGCTTGCCAATTTTAATTTTTAAAGATGATTTATTAACTGAAAAGTGTTATAAAATTATAATATAATCTTGCTTTCGTCTTTTTTTTCCTATTTAAAAAAATTGTGTATTCCACCAAATGTTTATTTTTATCATAATAATTTCAAATATGGTATCCTAAATTTTCATTCTTCATTTTGTGGTTTCATGATTGCATAGATTTGGTCTCTTTCTAATGTATTCTGTAAGTGTTGAATTTCCCTTCCCTGTGTTAAAATCCAAACAGAAGGGGAAATGAGGCAGTAAAGCTCAGGTACATGTGAATCACAACAATTTTCTTAAATTCTGGCTGTACAGAATATAGTTTTCATTTCTGATTAATCCTGACAGTCTTCTTCATCTGCCAGTGCATAAACTTGAAATCGTATTCTACAGATATTCCAGACACATGTTTATGCTCATTCATTCTTTCATTTGTTCACTTGATAGATATCTACTTACTTTACCCCTTATAAGCTTGGCACTGAGCTGGTTGCTGGAAATACAAGAATCAGACATAGTTTCTGGACACAAAGAGCCTATGTTCTAGTGGGGGAGATACTGATGAGGAAGAAGGAAGTTGTGATACAGAATGGTATCAGAAATGGAAACTCAGGACAATTCGGGAGCATAATTTCTCACTCTCAGTAACATTTTGGTTTTCCTTTTTTTTTTTTTTTTTTTTTTTTTTGGTGAGCAGAACCCTAACAGTTGGACTGCAATTGAAAATTTCTTAAGAATGCCATAATCTGCTTGACATAAAAAGAAATGCCTTATATGTACAAGGTACTATGTATACAGACATATAAAAATCTTTAACATCAGAAGTCAAGACAGAATTGACAATTTGTTTCAGACATTGTACTACCAACATATTTTTCTTGAGTCATAATTTGGGGCTTTTGTTTGTTTATTCCTTATTTGTGTGAAATGTCTTTCTGTCCCCCCTCTCCTCAAGGAATATCTTTGGGGTTCTCATTTTTGAGTCATTTAGAGAAAACAATCACAATTTACTTTTCAGGATGACTTCAGAGAAGACAAAAGAAGTAGTATTAACTACTGAGACAAAACAGTGTCCTTGTTATTCCTTGTAAAGTGCCTTATAATAACTAATTTGTATATCTAATACCTTTCTTATATATACCATTAGCTCAGTGACACTTTAGATATTTCATTCATTAATTTTTTCCTGTTTCATTTATTCATTCATCAAAATTTATTGGCACACTCTGTGGCTCTATGTTCTGCAAGGAAAATAAAATATACACACACACACACACTCATACACACACACCTTCAGGTAATTTATAGTCTAGAGAAATAAACAGACAAGTTCACTAAAGAGAGCATTTCTAGATGGTTACTGTTGGTCCTGGCATCCTTATTTATAGATATTTTAAAAAATAACTCCACATCCAACTAATTTTGAGAATTTTTGGCTCAAACCAGGAAATGAAACTTTACGTTTGCTAAGTGCTAAATGAACTAAATGACTCATAATAATAATAATAATAGTAATAATAATAATAGTAATAATAATAAGGTAACGAGAGAAGATTCAGAACTTCAGAGACAGACATTAGTCAAATGAATCTGTCAAAAACTGCACTCAATATATCATAATCAGATACTACATATGAGAAGTAAAGACTAATCTTCTGCTTTAGGAAACTGAGGATTAAAAAAAAATTGTCTGCAGGCAAGCTAATTTGCAACTTTTCTTTTCTCAGTTGAAGCCAGGACAGTCAGGCTCCCCTATCTCTAATAGAAATATTGTAGAAATAATTTTTTTTTTTGAATACAGGACTGTACAATATCTCACAGTTTTGTTTCTTACTGTGTTGTTAATCACATAAATTATTTCTTGAAATGGAATTGCCCAAACCCTGAGGTACCATGTTCTTCTAGTTTCAATTTTGTGGTATAGCTTTATAGTTGAGAAAGGAGCTATGTGGCAGATGGCCAAAAAGTCACCAGGGCCTGTAAAGTTCAATTGTTCAAGAGTCCCCTGGCACAGCAGCTTAAAAGAGGAAAATAGGCTTATACAGAAAATAAAAGAAACTGATAGAAATACCACATCCCTGGTGTTCCAAAAGAGGTGCCTATTCAACTCTACAACATGTGGATGTCCTCTGAGCCCTGTCAATGTCGAACTCCTTCCCTTTCTCACTTCAAGACTCCTAAGTATTTCAAAACATTATATAAGTTAAAACACAACCCCAAAACAAAACAAAACTTCTATGAATTTATGATATTATGATTTCTGAGAAATACAAATTTGGTCTGCTCTTAGGTCCTGGCTCCTAAAACCACTGGAATTTCCTGTGATAAGAGCAATAAAAGTGTCTTTTGTTATGTTAATAAGGTGAGTTTTGGAAAGCTGTTAGGTAACTTCTGGATGGGGGGGGGTGCGGTGCTGGTTGTCAAGGAAACCACCTTTGTGATTTAGAACATTGGAATATTCAGGTACTTGGACCCCACATCCATTCCCAATCTCCTCCAAGGGAAGGGAGAGAAGTGGAGATGGAGTTAAATGGTCAATGGCCAATGATGTCATCAATCATACCTTCGTAAATGAGTCCTCCATAAACCCCCAAATGACAAGGTTTTAGAGAGCTTCTGCGCTGGTGAACACGTGGAGGTTTGGGAAGAGTGGTTCACTCAGAGTGTGGAAGTTCCTCACCCTTACCCCAGTAAACAGATTTTCTGAGCTCTGTGAGCCATTCCACCAAATTAACTGAGCCAAAGGAAGGGGTCATAGAAACCTCTGGTTTATCGCCCACTGGTCAGAAGTTGAGGTAACAACCTGGACTTGCAAGTGCCATTTGAAGTGGGGAGGCAGGTGACTCTTGTAGGACTGAACCCTTAGTGGATACTATCTCTGGGTAGATAATGTCAGAATTATGTGGAATTGTAGGATGCCTCGCTGGTGTCCAGAGAATTCCTTAAGGGGTGGGGAGAACCTCCCACCCATGAACTGGAATTGGAAAATGAGCATTTCTAGAATACAAATTACTTAATACCTTTGAAAGCATGCACATTCCTGTAATAAAATACTCCCCAGACTGGGTGTAGTTTACCTCTCTAGTGAAATATCCACTCTGTGTTGGTTGCTGCTATCATAGCACTAACTGTTGGTATGGTTCTGAAGGGAACAGGTGCGTGAGAGAGGAACAGAATTAGTTACATTTATGTTAGAATTGTTAAATTATTCCATTTATGGGGTTTTTCTGTTTTACTTATTTAATGTCTAGATGTCTTTAAGAGGCTTATAAGTGAAAAAAACCATAAGCTAGTTTTCAGACCATGTTTTTGACACCTGGTATCCTGATACAACTCCCAGCGCAGAAAAATCACAAATAATCTTATAGCCACCCAGGAAATTTCTACATACAATTTCAAACTCCTTTTTTATTAGAAAACTCACTCAAATTATGGAAAATGTCTTTATAATAATAATTACAAATATTTTTCATATGATAACGATGTTTTCAAGCAGTTGTAAAAATAAGCAGGTTTACCTCAATCTCTTCACAAGTTGTTTTTATGTCTGTAATATATTAAAATGTACTGGTTTGGGAGATCTCTATGGGAAGTATTTGGTTACCCCTTTTTGACTCAAAACAGATTTGGCCATATTTGCAGCATAGCACTTTTCTAAATGTACTTCTAAATATGTTATTTCTTTCCAAAATGATTTTGAAAGTGATCTTGAAGACAGTGTCAGACAATTTTTCATTTGCTTGTTTGATTGTTCTTTTTATTGTTTTGCTCCTAGTCAAGACATTTCTCTTTTTAGCTCCCAAACTTCTGATGATTTTCCTTCAAAATTTGCATGATTGGCTTTTAAATGTTGCTGAAAGGGAGTTTCGTGCAGTAATTGTTCAGGTTTTTTTTCACACAACAGATACCGAAATTTAGACTAATTTGCATCTCCCCAATAATAAAGCCCATACTTTAAATAAACATCTAAGTACATCCCATGGTTTTTATATTCATGACTGCTGCTTAGTACTGAGTCACTAATTGTGGCTGAGCAGTGCTATCATCTTTGTTACTTGTTTCTTTGGGAAGCCTCAGGGACTGCACCCAAGTGCCAAGTTTCCTAATTGGTTGCTACAAATAGGTTCTACTTTGCAAGTTTTCATGATGAAAACATGAGCTTGGCTGCCTGAGAATAGTAAGGTGCTGCTGAATTTGTATGTACGAGTATGTGGTGAAACTTCCCGAAATACAGAACACAAATTTATTTTATCCCCAATTCTAAGCAAAATGTTAACTTCTTGAAAGTGCACCGTGCTTATCCTGTGCCTTCGTTTATGGCCCAGCACACCATGTGTTATGTGCTGAGTATAAATTGCCAGGGAGCCTAGCCTGGTTTACCTTCCTGCCCCCCTCTGGCTTTAACCACAGGAAGTTCTCAAACTGCTACTTAAAGTTTACTTATTTACTTTGAGAGAGAGAATGAGAGTGAGAGAGAGCCAGCAAGCATGAGCGGGACAGGGGCAGAGAGAGAGGGAGAGAAAGAGAATCCCAAGCAGGCTCCATACTGTCAGCGCAGAACCCAACACGGGGCTCAAACTCACGAACTGTGAGATCATGATCTGAGCCGAAACCAAGAGTCAGACACTTTAACTGTCTGAGCCACCCGAGTGCCCCTCAAATTGCAATTTAAGTGATTTTTTTTTTCTTAAATATGACTCACATGTCACTCTGCTGCTTAAAATACTTACAAGGGGTTCTGATGTCTCTGTTCACCTCCATAATATAAGTCAAAACTCTGAAACCCAGTTTACCAAGTTTGTGATAATCTATCATGAAATGGTTCACATCAGCCTCTGCAGCCTCAGAAGTTACCATTTATTTCCTCATGGACATTCTACACTTTTCTTAGTTCCCTGAACTTGTTGTATTCTTTTCTTTTGGATCTTTGTCTGTGTTGTTCCCACTGGACAAATCACTGCCCCAGAACTTCACACTCTTTTCCTTTCTTGCTTAATTCCTCTTTATCTTTCAGGCCTGGAAAGGCTTTCCCAATTTCCCAAGTTTAGGTCAGTTTCTCTCAGGTATGAATGTACGAAAGACATAATCTCAACCTCCCTATTATACTCCTTGTAGTATATTTTAATTGTCTGGTTTTTGTTCCTCCAGTGATCTTCCAAAGGCAGAGATGAGCTCTGTCTTTTTTTCTGCTCTATTTTTAGTCATTAACATAGTGCCTTGCACATGATTGAGATTCAGTAAGTATGAGTTGAAGTAACAAATGCCCACTGTAATAGGTAACCATCACTCAAGAGTCAACCAAGAGTCAACTTTATAAGATGCAAATCTCACCCAAGGCTTTAACTTTTGCAATGTGCTTTCCATTCTATAATCTGTCCCTCTTCCTCTCCTACCACCTAGGTAGGGCCAAATTGTACATATATCATTAGAAATTCATAATAGGACTTTGATATGAGGTAGATTAGACAGGAGGTATTCATCTTTTCCGATAGGCATGCACATTCCACAAGGGGCTTTTATGGCACTTCTTACCTGATATTGTTGTAATCATACTTTCCCCAATAGTCTGTAAGCATTTTAAGGGCAGCAAGCTTGTCTGGTTTTCAGTGTTAAGCCCCAAGTCTGGCATATAGTAATAGAGTTTAGCATATAGTACATTTAATAAATGAAAAAATCGATTTCATTATATGGGAAACTGGGTCTCAAAAACATAGAATAAGACGTTTGAAGCTCACAACTACTAAATTGTGGAGGCGTAGAAGGCTAGAAATCAGAATTTGACTAGAATCAGAATTTTGTATTCTCTCAAATTATTTAATAGTAATCTGACACTCCTTATTTTAAGTTACACCAGACTGTCAAGAACTATGCCATAAATTCCATGGCTCTGTTTGATAAAAGAGGAAACTATGGCAGAGAACAGTAGATCCCAACCACTTTAAAGGAAATGGCTCAGGACCAAGTGATAATGTAGAAGAGAGACAAAGAACCAGCTAGTCTCCTTCCTGAGTTTGGACCATGGGTTCAGCTTCACTACGGTGGACACTTTTATTCCATCTCTCTTTCTCCCTTCTAAACTAAATACTGAGGTAAAACATGTTCCAAACAGATAAACACAGATCACAATTATATAGCTCAATGAATTATCATAAAATGAATACTCAATGTGATCACCGCTCTGGTGAAGAAATTGAAGAATGATAGTAACAGCACCCATTGTGTTCCCTTCTCAACAACCTCCCCTTTCTCCCATTCTACTTTCCAACCTTTTGTTTTAGATATGTTGCTAGGACATAAGGTATAGAAGGAAAAAATATCACCATCTCTTGTAAGACTCTCACAATCTAATAGAAGAGGCAGTTTTATTCAACAGATATAAGACAATGCACTAAGAGGCTAGCAATGTGAGCAAAGTATTATGGAAACTCAAAAGAGGGAAACTTCTGTTACCTGAGGTGGGGCAAATAAGTCTTTACAGAGGAGGTGATAATTAAAGAGAGTTCTGAAAATTGGTTTCCTAGATCAGCAAAGGGAGAGAAGTACATTATCCTAACCAGAGGGAAACAACATCACGGTGAGAACAAAGGGATTGGCTTTTTGAAAAAAGGCTGGTAGTCTGATGTGATGTGGTTAGGGCAACAGGTTTCAAACTTGGTTGTGTATCAGATAAAATCAGCGAGGCCACACTCTAGATCTATAGGGTCGTGTACTCCAGAGTTATAGGGATGAGACCTACATGTGTGGAATATTTACAAAACTTCATAATTATTTTGGTTTGCAAACAAGGTTGTCAATAAATGGACTGGAGGATACAGAGTATCTTAAAGAATGTGAAGTACTGTGTATATGGATGGTCAGAGTAGATTATGGAGAATTGTGAATGCCAACCTACGTATTTTGGCTGAAGTCTTTAGTGTTTGTTTTCTGAACTTTCCTAAATAAGAATTCCAGGCAGCCTAGTAAAAAGCTTTCTTGGCCCCTATAAGAACTGACAAGGGAGAGGGCCTGGAGATTAATTTTCCTTCTCCCCACACTGCCCCCTCCCTCCCTTTCTCTCCTTTCCTTCTTTCCTTTCTTCTTCTGTCCTTCCTTCTTCTCTTATCCCCTTCCTTCCTTCTTTTTCTTTCTTTCCAGAGAATTCAGGTGACTTTCATGATTACTCAAACTGGGAAACTTTTTTCATCCAGTTGGAAGACATATAGATTTCAGTGGAGTCAGACCTGCCATAGAGATCACCTTGGTACAAATGTTCTGGTTGAAGAAAGAGACTTATGTAGGGGAGAGAAGACAGAGGCTTGTTGTATAATTAAGGGGCTACCTGAGTAGCAGGAACCTTGGTTCCTAATGTAAGACTGTGTCCAATATGTAATTGTTGCTAAGAAATACATGTTAAATGAAAGAATGAATTATTAACTCATTACTTTGGCAGGTATGTGCTATTTTCAAGGGCATTTTAGTAGGTAAAATAAACAGGAGTTGGTGAACAAATTGAATGTGGAGGTGGGAAGAAGGAACACTGAGCATTATTTGGGGATTTCTAGCATGAAATTGTTGGTGGGTGATTATGCCACTCACTGGGCAGGATCAAGTATTATGTTTTAGATTCAAACTTGAGGAAAAGACTGTTTTCTTAAAAAAAAAAAAAAAAAACACGTTACCAGCAAATGACCGTTTGAACATCGCAGAACCTGTTATACTTCCTTTCCCCTCTTTATACTTCTATCCAATCATGGCAACAACACCCCCAACAGAAATCTCAACTCACACAAGTGATGCATACTGGCATGGAGAATGGGTTATGCATTTAAGGTCCATGCCTTAGACTGACAAAGCCAATTTTCACACCTGTCAGATCCCCTCCCCTTTGCTCCTTTCTTCCTCCTTCCTCAGAGCGACTATTTTTTCCTCCATAACAGCTTTAATACGAGAGAGTGAGAGAGAGAGAGAGAGAGAGAGAGAGAGAGAGTGCGCACATGCCTGAATGAAACGACGAGAGAGAGAGAGAGAGAGAGAGAGAGAGAGAGCGCGCACATGCCTGAATGAAACGATGGCTGTCTGACTTTGTTACAATATCTGCTGCAAAATCCTGTGTGAGTGGTGTAACTTGGAGCTAGGGTTTGAACCAGAAGGGCAAAACTCTAATTGAATCTAATCTTCAAATAACCAGAGTAATAAAAGAGAAATAGAGGTGGAACTTCATCGCAGTTCAATTTGAGAACTCTTGTAGCTGCTCAATTTGAGAACTCCACATAACAATTACCTGTATATTAACAGATCATAGGTGAGTCTCGATTTTTCACCTCAGTGAACATTTTTCTGGCAATAAAACAAGCAGCACTTTCTTTCCTTATTACGGTAAAACTGCCACTGGGCTTCATTTAATAAGAATTAACTGTGAATAAATTACAGCATCAAATTATGCACCATGACATGACTTGGTGTGAAAAATCTAGGCAGCTGCAAGACTCCTCGAAGTTAATTCAAGCTGAGCTCAGTAGAAAAACCGCTAATTACTTCCTGGAACCTGTGGATCTATTTTCAGTTCCTGGTGCCATTGGGATCACAGTTTAGATGAATTACCAACAAATTCTAATGAAAGGCAGCAGCGGGAATGGGCCACAGAAATGGGGGTCAATTTTTTTTTTTATTCTTGGATTTGCCTCTGGCTTTTATTACCAAGTGTCTCTACAAATTGGTTTGAGAAATCACAGCTGGATTTAGAAGACTCTACATTTTATATTTGGAAGGAAACACAGAATCATCTAGTTTTATCCCCTACAGAGAACAAACTTCCCTTCCCTGTCATTTCTAGAGATGGTCAGCCTCTACTTACAATAGCTCTGTGACCAAGGCTCATTACCTCCCAAAGCAGCTCATTCTTCTGATGGAACAAAGTTTTAGAAATTGTAGTCAAAATCTAGCTGGTTTTAATAGTTTTCCTAGATCTAGTTTTGTGCATTGGAACAGTTTCCCAAATTTGCCTGATTAATATCACCTGTTGCACTTGCTAAACCTGCAGATTGCCTAGCTTTTTCCCTGGGAAATTCTGAACCAAAAAGTCTGAGTTTGGGCTTAGGAATCAGCATTTGATCATCAGAGGATTATTGCTTTCAGATACATCCAAGAAATACTCCTCTAACCAATTCTTAGACACGAATGTGCATGTAAGAATCACCTGGGATCTTGTTAAAATCCAGATTCTCATTTAATGAATCTGGGATGAGATCTGTGATTCTGCATTTCTAATGAGTTCCCAGATGAGCAACACTGTTGGTCAGCGAGCCACGTGTTGAATGTCCAGACTTGTATCTCCAATCTAAAAGCTCTTGATTACATTATTTCTCATACAGTCTGGATATCCACAGAATTTAACTACTAGGACTAAGGACTGAGGCTAGTCATATCAATATGATTTAACTTGCTCAGGAATTTTTTTAAATGTTTATTTTTGGGGGGGGAGAGAGAGAGAGAGAGAGAGAGAGAGAGAGAGAGAGAATGAATGAATGAATATGAGTAGAGGAGGGGCAGAGAGAGGGGGAGAGAGAATATCCCAAGCAGGCTCCACGCTGACAATACATAGCCCAACAAGGGGCTGGATCTTATGAACCATGAGATCCTGACAGGAGCCAAAATCAAGAGCCAGAGGCTTAACTGACTGAGCCACCTAGGCACCCCATGCTCAGGAAATTTTTAACCAGGAAAATAAACCTGCAACCCTACATATATATATATATATATATATATATATATATATATATATACACATATATATATATATATTTTTTTTTTCCTCCTTGAAGAAATTTTTACAAACCAAACTATTCAGGTAAATGATTTGGACAAAAGTTCATCACCTAGATACAACTTGCTTATCCGAGCAATTGTTTGATCATCAAGGCTTGCTTTAAGATCCTGACTTGCTGGTACAGCAATACTAAAGGATAAATCATAAGCTTTTCCCAGTCCCAGTTAGTTTCCATCTTGACAGACCTTAACATACACTTTATCAGAGACTCCAAATTTCAAGACTTTCCCAAACTTCTTCCTTTTAAGACAATTTTGAAACTATCGAGATGGTGCTCTCCTTGGCTTCAGTAAGTTTAATAAAGTCAGTTTTGTTGGGTTAACAGGTTTCTCTGGTGGTCTTTATGAGGAAGCTGACACCGTTTATTCATAAAGGCTTTAAAGTATTCCTAGTGGTGAGCTTTTGATATCTTGATCTATAAGTCCTATGAAGATGCTGAATACTTGCTCCAAGCTCATTTAATGATTGATATGAACTTTTGTAGTCTTTCAGGAGAAGAAAAGAAATAGAAAAAGAGAGAAAAGAGGTATTGAGGAAGATGATAGAAAAGAAAGGATCAAGAAAAGGAGATATAGGTGGATGGAGAGGAAAACAGAGATGATAAAAGGAAACAAGAACATGAGAGGAAAAACACTACGGGAAGTATGAAACGACAAAGAGGAATGAGGGAAAAAAATACGACTAACTACCTTTTCCCTCCTTTTTCCTTTTTCATCATGGAAAATAGGTTGTGATTTCTTGCTGTTGTCTGTCAGCAAGATTTTAGCTACAAACGTGGACAAGGAAAAGACAATGAGAATATTTGGGTGTAGGGGGTGATAAAAAGACACGATTGGCCACTTCACTCATTCTGCAGACAAGGAGCACTCCTTCCTTCCTTCCTTCCTTCCAGAGATGGTTCCTCCCACCCAAAACTGCTGAGCAATGCTTGGGACTTGCCTAGGTTGGGACCTCTATAATCTGACACTGTGGGGGGCCGGGCCCCGGTGCCAGGCTGAGACCGGGTCGAGCAACGTTCCCTGTTGACTCAAGCCAACTCGGTGGTTCCCCCTACCATTCCCCCACTTTCAAGGGCATACAAAAGCCTTGTCAAGGCTGAGAAAGTTAATTCCTGAAGCCTGTGGTCTGCAGGTGTTGGCAGTAATGCTACCTCCCTTTTTCTACCCCGAGTCAGATAGAAACAAACATGGGAACTGTGTTTTGCTAGCAATCTATCAACAAGGTCTTGTGACCCGTTCAGAAAGTTCACAAGGTATACAGAACTAAATGTTTTGGCTGGCAGTGATCATGTGAAACCTGTTTATTCTTAGAATGACCTGATCCATAAGAGTCTTATATTATAAAAGATTGTGTACAGCAACAATAAAGCCGTCACTTGGGCCATCAGCCCAGGGGACCCTCCTGTTCCCAAACTTTCTCTTCTTTTTTTCTTGCATTCCCCTACCCTCAGGACCCTGACCTCGGTGATTGTTGCGCTGGTCGCGACATGACACATAATGAATTTTAACTAATACTTATCAATATATCCCACAATTAATTGAGGTTCATTCTTTATGATGTTTCCTAGCCAACTTAGACGGGTTTCTAGTTTTTGTTTCACTAGTGAATATTTACCTATTTAGATCCATACTGCTGAATCTATTCATCATCTTTTTAGAAATAGAGGTATTTACCACTTTCTAGTTCTTTTATACATTGCTCTTTAATAGAGAGATCTTAAAAATTATTCGTTATTTTTAAATAACATTTTCAAATGTCTTAAACTCTAGAAGTGTACTCTAACTAATCATGCATAAGTTGGATGCTTCTAAAAATTAAATTTATGCAGGAGTCTGTTGCCCAAAATGTTTTGTTAGGAGGTATAAGTGGCATGAATAGATATAAACAACTTTGAAAATAAAATTTTTCTAAAGAAGAGTTTAGGCTCTTCTGTAAATTTCTATTAACACAGCATAATATTCCACTTCTGGGTCTTTTATTTTTCTGGATACAGGACAGTCACACATTCATTCTCCATTGACTAAGAATGTGTTCTCTCATTCTTCCTAAGCCATTACTCCCCCTTACAGAATCCAGGGTGAATTCTTTTATTTTTAAGTTTATTTATTTTGAGAAAGAGTGAGAGAGCACAAGCAGGGAAGGGACAGAGAGAGATGGGAGAGAAAATCTGATAGTGCAGAGCCTGATGCGGGCTCAAACTCTGAAACTGAGACATCGTGACCTGAGCCAAAATTAAGAGTAGGATGCCTACCCGACTGAGCCACCCAGGAACCCTCAGGGTGAATTCTTATAACATCTTAAAACTGGTTCTTTTCCTTTAAAATGTTTTACTTTTGGGGGTGCCTGGGTGATTCAGTTGGTTGAGCTTCTGACTTCAGTTCAGTTCATGATCTCACGGCTTGTGAGTTTGAGCCCTACATTGAGCTCTGGTGCTGACGTCTCAGAGCCTGGAGCCTGCTTCAGATTCTGTGTCTCCCTCTCTCTCTCCCTGTCCCTCTCCCACTCATGCTCTGTATCTGTCTCTCTCTCTCCCTCTCTCAAAAATAAGTAAACATTAAAAAATAAATAAAATGTTTTATTTGTTGAATATGGAGCATATGATGGAAGTGAAGAAATCAGTTTCAGTAGAAAACCAGTTTGTTAACCTAAGCAAACTTGGTGTAACAACTTCATAAGACATAGAAGCCACAAATTAGCTTCTCCCATTGCATGAATTTTACACTAAATGAGCCTTTATAAAGCAACCAAGAGTATCTTAAACTTTAGGCCTGAGCTGCGTTATTGATGTTAGGAACTCTTCCAAGAACGGAAAGCCAGTAACCGAATGGATGTGAACTGGCACTAGTTTATATGGATTTGAGAGTGCAACCAAGACAGGGTGCAAGCACAAGGTGAGGAAGAAGTAAATGGTGGTATAAATCTAGGATCATAAACCCCAGGGACACTGGCCAAACTCAAATCCAAGCCAGGCAGACATCTGTTCCAAAAAAAAATTCTATTTTAAATAGGGCAGACATTTTGTGTGACATTACAGCTTTGAGAGCAACAGAGGGGACATTGTTAAGGAGCATGAATAATGACCACAAGCTGAGGCCAGAGACTCAGTATTCCCAGCCTATCAGAGGGAGTTTAGTCTGTAGTCACTCACACAGAGACACTGCACAGCATTAGTGTAGGTCAAGAAGTTTCAGCATGATGATCTTACAGACACCTGGAGTTTTGGACACCTCCAGAAACTCATTCATCAGGCATGGATGTCAGCTGTGAACTATTTCTGAATTCCACTTGCTAAGAAGAAAACTATTAATATATTTTTGGCTAGTTTTCACACTGGTTGGAGTTTAGCTGGCAGGTGTGCAGAGATCATTCCTGAAATGGGGTTAAATAAGTCATAACTAATACTGAGATATGTGTGGAATGTGGGGTAGAGAGTGGTGAGTCATAAAGAGAAGGTAACTTCCCTCTTAGGGTATTCTGATGGACAGACTTTCACTCCCTCCTCATTGTTTATAATTCTAGGTTATAAGAGGAACCTGGTAGCAACAGTCAAATGTTCTTTGTCCTTGTCGTAAACTGGACTATGATCAGAGCATTCATTTATGGTATTTTATTAAATTATTCCAACACTGTGTGAACTAGGTATTATCAGTTTTCATAGATGACCAAAAACACTGAGGCACAGAGAGGTAAACGCCTTTCCTTTGGCTGACTCCAAGTTCTGCACTCTTCTTCTACACATCATATTTTGGAGACATTCTTTTTATATCTCCTGTAGAAGACAAAGCATCTGCAGAGATTGACTTCAGAAATTATGCCTACTAATTTAGAGTAATCCATGATAATTAGGCAAATCAAGCTCAAATAACAGTCCTTCATTCTTACGTATTGATACCCTGAGGAAAGATATTTTCTGAGACTACTTCCATAAACCTGGCCAATGATAGTATATACCATTGCCAAACAGGATAGCCTGATGCTGTCATAGGATTCCATGCTGATCATAAATAAGTTATATGCAGTAATTTGTATTTTTATCAGTAAGTGCCATCCTCCTAGATGAACAAACAACAGCAGTCACATTCTCTTCAATCATTATAGCTGCTTGTGTTGCTGTGTTTTTCATAATTCTGACTATAGGTCTTAATCCAGCACTAACACTTAGCAGACCATAGCAATATCTCTTCTGTGCTCTGTTTAATGTCCAAACATTAAAATTTTATGAATGACTGCAAATAGATAACAAGTGCCAAAGCAGGCCCCAGTTGCTATTGTTCAGCAGTGTTTGCTCTGCAGCAGTTTTCTGAGCTCTGCAAACATATCTTCCATCTGGCAGCTGGCTATGTTTTCAATTTTTTCTCGGTTTAAAACCCTTCAGCAATGCCATTTCATACATTTTGCTACTAAGGCTAAGTGAATAGCCTGTCAACCTCTTCTGAAGAAGTCCTGGTAATTAGTATCATTGATAAAGTACAGAGAAATTATCAGCATATATTTGAATATTCCTTGCTCCTTCAGAATCTATGAAAAAGCCTTCAAATGCAATCGTGTATGTTTGGCTAACAAATTACTTTTTTTTCTCTTTGTTAAGCGTACACAGACATCTTCTGCCTTTCCCAGTCTTACAGTTTAGGTGTCTCTGGTTAATCTGCATCTCCAGACTCAACTAATATCTGAGGTCAAGTTGGTCAAGTCAGCCCCTCTATTTCATCATTTACTCAGACCTGGAATTTGTGTTTTCTTGCAGACTTAGTGTAGAGTGTGCCATAGATGAAATTCTAATCCATTTGAGCTGTCCGTGTTGCAGTTATCTCCCATTCCTGGTTCGACAAAGCACACTAACTCATTTCACAGACGGACTTCTGTGTTAGATTACCCATTTACGTGAAAACCAATCTATTTGTTTATGGTATTTACACCTGACCATCTCATTCCAGATGACTCCCCCCCCCAAAAAAAAAGTCCTGTGTGCATATCTACTATAATTGATTCAAGTAGCTTTTTTGATAAATAGTGCTTTAAAAAGAGTTGGTGTAGCTTACCAAGAATTACATGGAATTGGATGTCAAAACCTAGGTCCTTGCTCCATTTCTATCTCCAACAGTTTTGTTTTAAGCAACCACTTAGCTAATCCTGGATCTCAGTTTCCACATCTATAAAATCGGGAATGTGGGTCTTCAGAGCCTGTTTGAAAGAGGTGGAGAAATGCATCTACTCAGATAACACTAAAGAATGAAAGAACAGTCCTCTTGTAATTGAGAAAATTGTCCTCCTTAACTCCTGTGCTGAAATTCACAAAGGAAATGAATTATACAGTGAAAAAAAATTGCTTGGCCAAATCAGCTGAATTTAATCACTTGGTAGGTAGGTGGATTGCCCTGAATTCTATGTTAATTAGATGATTCCCTGGGTGTCCTTCAATTCCAGTAAGTCAATAATTCACTTATATTTGTTAGGAAAATACAGTCAAATAATCAATTGATGTAGTTTATGAATTAGTAAATGACTGGTTTTATAATCAAGCTGTTTTCATACAATTAATGCAATCATCAATGTGGAGTCTCGGAGTTTTTTCCTTTTTTCTTTTTTTCATACCATTCTAGCTTCAAAGAGCCATTAGATCACTCAAAATTCCTGCTGGAGAGCAAAGACAATCTCCAGCTAAACATCTCCTGCTATTGAGTGACAAAATAAATCCTCTCTGTGTGGCTAAAATGAACAAATCAGGAGACTATAGATGCTGGAGAGGATGTGGAGAAACGGGAACCCTCTTGAACTGTTGGTGAGAATGCAAACTGGTGTAGCCACTCTGGAAAACAGTGTGGAGGTTCCTCAAAACATTAAAAATAGATCTACCCTATGACTCAGCAATAGCACTGCTAGGAATTTACCCAAGGGATACAGGAGTGCTGACGCATAGGGGCACTTGTACCCCCAATGTTTATAGCAGCACTCTCAACAACAGCCAAATTATGGAAAGAACCTAAATGTCCATCAACTGATGAATGGATAAAGAAATGGTGGTTTATATACACAATGGAGTACTACATGGCAATGAGAAAGAATGAAATATGGCCTTTTGTAGCAACAAAAGCAACGGTTTGGATGGAACTGGAGAGTGTTATGCTAAGTGAAATAAGTCATACAAAGAAAGACAGATACCATATGTTTTCACTCTTATGTGGATCCTGAGAAACTTAACAGAAGACCATGGGTGAGGGGAAGGAAAAAGAAAAAAGAGAGGGAGAGAGCCAAAGCATAAGAGACTCTTAAAAACTGAGAACAAACTGAGGGTTGATGGGGGGTGGGAGGGAGGGGATGGTGGGTGATGGGCATTGAGGAGAGCACCTGTTGGGATGAGCACTGGGTGTTGTATGGAAACCAATTTGACAATAAATTTCATATTAAAAAAAAAAAAGAAATCCTGTCTGTCATGTAGGAAACATTAATTAGGGCCTCATTTGTCACAAGCATTATAAATAGAGGAGTAAACCAAGCATTGGTTTAGGGGACAAACAAATTTAAAAAGCAAAAGCACCATAAGAAGATTAATGCAAATATTTTTCATCTTAACCAGATTCTTCCCGCAATTTGTAAAACCTAGTACAAAAGGATTTTGTTGAATCAATCTGGGTTCATCATGCTACTACAAAGGTTCACATACTACTACAAATGGAATCTACAGAAAGTTATTTAATAAGCTTCATTTTATGGGGCACCTGGGTGGCTCAGTAGGTTAAGAGTCCGACTCTGCTCAGGTCATGATCTTACGGCTTGTAAATTCAAGCCCTGGGCGGGGCTCTGCCTGGACCCTGCTTCAGATTCTGTGTCTCCCTCTCTCTCTGCCCCTTCCCCACTCATGCTCTGTCTCTTTCTCTCTCAAAAATAAACATTAAAAAAAGCCCCACTTTATTTAGCAGTGCCAAATCTTCCCATGATTAAAGTGTTGTAGGTCTAATCCTTTCAAAAAGATAAATTCTTATTATAGAAAATGTGGAAAATATTACAATGTATAAAGAAGAAATAATAATCTGCTCAACTTCAGTGAATATTATATGGGGACTTTTCTTCTGGTATTCTGTATATATGTGTTTGGATATGCATGCATCTTGCAAAATAGGTATATGATAGGAACAAAGTTTTGAATCAAGCTAGTTTTAGTTAACTATATGTTCTGAGCATTTTCCTACTGAATTAAATATTTCACAAAAGCTAAGAATATTATATTAGATTTTATCACATGGATATACCAAAGTTTTTACACACTTTCCTAAAAGAGACTTTACTGTTTCATCATAATGGTGTTAACCAACATATATGTATATGAGATAGTATGAAAGGTATACTATTCAAAATACATTACATGTATTAACATATGTATTAGCACATTTAATTCTCAAAAGAAACATATGAGATAGGTATTATTTATCTTTTTTTTATGGATAAGAAACTGAGTTGTCAAAAGTTAATAATTAGAGCACCTACCTCACCTGCCTCCTAATAAATACGCTAATGACATAACTTCCAGCAGATCCATTGATATCTGCTAGCAGAGGCGGCTTTATTATGGAATGCTTTTAGCAGGGTCTATACAATCTGTCTAGAATTGTTTGTGATAAACAAACCTATCTTTATAGGGAATAGGTCCCTGGAATATGTCATATATGCTGTGTAAATGACTACAAAATTGAGTGACTGAATGAGTAGGGAATGACTGAAACAGTCCCCTTTCTTGTAACCGACATGACTATAAACTATTCTTAGAGGCACAATGTGACAAGAAAGGACCTGGGGAACTGTACTGATGGTCTCAAACCTCTCCTTGCTATCCTTATGCCTGGTGATTATTTATACACTTGACACTGTTATCTCCATGTGGAATAAGATTTTTTTTTAATTCATTTGATTCCGATTTTTTTTTTTGTTTATTTATTTTTGAGACAGAGAGAGGCAGAGCATGAATGGAGGAGGGTCCCAGAGAGAGGGAGACACAGAATCCGAAGCAAGCTCCAGGCCCTGAGCTGTCAGCACAGAGCTGATGTGGGTCTTGAACTCACGGACCGTGAGATCATGACCTGAGCCGAAGTCAGCCGCTTAACCAACTGAGCCACCCAGGTGCCCCTGAATCTGATTTTGATAATCTCATCTTTTGTGCAATATATTTTTGAGACTTTTGATATTTAGGGTACCTCAAGAGACAATTATCTATATTTTATAAGCACAATTTTGTAAATTCCAAATAATTTTCATAGATATTTATGTAGTGGAAAATCTTGTCTCCCTCCAGAACAATGGTAAAGCAGCTTACTGTCCATGTAATTAGGTTCCAGTTCCTCTCTTCTATTGCAATCTATCACATATGGGTATGTCACCTGGCCCTCTTCACTTTCCCCTGTGGAAACTGGGGCTTGGAGGACAGGCACAAGAAAATAATGATATAGTGGCTACATTATCTTCTGCCGACCTCCGTATAAATATTGTAGGCTAAATTTTTAGCTTGCAAGGAACGTAAAATCTCTAAAACTCTTCATAGTTTTTTTCTGGGTCAAATTTCCCTTCATTGGTACCTTGTGGTATCAACTAACAAGGTCATTAATAGTGGATAGAGTGTGTATATATTACTCACTTCCAACAATATTGGCTACTATCATAAAGTCAACTTTCTCAACTTTGTTAATTGACAGTTTAAAGAAGGCATCTCTTTGCTTGGATATGTACATTTTGATCATTACTGAAGAAGTATTACATGGTGTTATAATTACCTTCATTTGTTTATTCCTAAAATAGACTCTCAACCTTGAGAGCCAAAGACATGGTCTAAAGTATTCTTTATTTCTTATGGTCTAACTCACTGCCCAGCATCTATTGGGTAATCAGAAAATGTTTAGAATTGAATGAAGAAAATAATGTATTGCTTTAATGGCTGCCAAGACCTTTTCTGGTTCTTAATCTTTATTCTCTAGATTAACTACTCCTTTTATTTAATTTTCTTGAAGTTTCAACATTTTCCTTAAAAATTGACTAGTTTTTTTGAGAGTCATTTCCCATTAGCAATCTGCTCCTTTTCTTCTCAGTAACCCTTCTTTTCTTTGGCTGTCTGTTGAAGTAATCCTTTGTTTCTAACTTTACAAAAGAGAAAATTGATCATTTATAAGTCGTTTTACTCTGACAGCCCTGAAGAAGGAATCTTCTATTTTCTAGTCATCTGTTTCTTAAAGCCTAACAAACGTTAGTCTTCAGCTCAACACACTCATCTTCTTATCTAGCATCTGTCTCTTCCATTAGCTTTGATGTTTTTTTGTTTACCCTTTTTGACCAATTTACTTCCGTAATCTATGAATGGAGAAATTTTATTTGCTTCAGTGATTTTTATCCCAGCAGAGTTGAAAGCTTATTTTCTGTAGGGTGATGTTTGCAGTGATTTCTGAAATTCTCATTCACATATGCCAGATTGGCTTGCTTCTTCAAATCTCTTTTTGAAAAATAAATATTACAAATATATTGAACTGATTTAAAATTGTGCATCTATATTTATATACATCTATATGTATTAGTCTCATATAAATTAAATATTGTATTTTGGTGCAAACTTTCTGGACAATAAATTGCCCATTTAAATCAGTAATCTTAAAAAATGAAAAATATACCTCTTCTCAAATTATCCTAAGGGCATCATCTGAAATATAGTAAAAAATAAAGCTTTATGCTCAGATATGGTCATTGTAGCATTATTTCTACAGACTAAAACTTTCAGAAACCTTAAATATCTAGCATTAAGGAAATGAAATAATTAAAAATAATGTTTAGAAGAATCTTAATTAACATTGAAAAATATGTACTTATGTGAAAAAGCAGAAGTTTTGAAGAAACTACTTTGAAATGTTAGCAGTGACTGTATTTGGGAGATGAAACTAGTTTAGTTGCAGGTGCCTGGGTGGCTCAGTTTGTTGAGTGGCTGACTTCAGTTCAGGTCATGATCCTATGGTCCATGAGTTAGAGCCCGTGTCGGGCTCTGTGCTGACACCTCAGAGCCTGGAGCCTGCTTTGGATTCTGTCTCTCCCTCTCTTCCCTTCCCTTGCTCTGTCTCTCAAAAATAAATAAACACTTAAAATAAAACTAGTTTAATTTTTTTAAGCAATGTGTTCTTAAAGACTTGTTTCTCTGTAAAACAGGAATAATAAATGTAACTTTCTGATAATTTTTTTTCTTTTTTTTTTTCAATGTTTATTTATTTTTAGGACAGAGAGAGACAGAGCATGAACGGGGGAGGGGCAGAGAGAGAGAGAGACACAGAATCGGAAACAGGCTCCAGGCTCTGAGCCATCAGCCCAGAGCCTGACGCGGGGCTCGAACTCCCGGACCGCGAGATCGTGACCTGGCTGAAGTCGGACGCCCAACCGACTGCGCCACCCAGGCGCCCCTCTGATAATTTTTTTTTTGCAAGGCTTAGAGAGGCAGTGGATGCAAACTGCTTATTACAATATATCATACATATTAAACATAGCATTAAAAATAGCTGTTATTATTTCTTGTAGTAATCATTCGTTAAAACTGTTTCTTAATATCTGTCATTGAGAACAGTCAGGCTTGTAGTATCTGTCAGAATTTCATCCTTGATAGGCATGTAACCATTACCACCATCTGAATGTGTCATCTCAACATGGCAAACAGGGAAAGGCTTGGAAGGCAGTGCTCACCTATCATTTGCAAAAAACTGAGTCCCATAAACTTCTCTACTAGACTGTAACTTGTATGAAATTTGTGGGTTAGAGTGCTTATTATTAACCAATTATTAAACTTGTATATGTATGGGATTGATTTACATGTTAAATGGGTTATGAAACTTACCAACTATGTTAGATTAGAACTGATAATGTACCCATGTCTTCTAATTGTCCCTTTTCTGCATGCGACTATTTTACCAGATAATCATAGTGAATGTATTCCTTCAGAGATTAATCTATAGAGTGTAGTTTTAGTAAAGGCACATGCTCCCATCTGGCTCAAAATCAATATAGGACTTTTATCCAAAATATACAAAGAGTACTGAAACTCCACAATCAGAAAATGAACAAGCTATTTAGAAAATGGGCAAGCTATAAACAACACCATGCCCACATATTTTGTAATCTAGATGAAATAGACCAATTCCTTGAAAGACACAATCTACCTTAACTCACACAAAAAGAAATAAACAATCTAAATAGATCTTTGTCAATGAAAGAAATTGAATCAATAATTAATATCCTTATACAATAGAAAGCACAAAACCCAGATGGGTTCACTGGTGAACTCTAACAAACATTTAAAGAAAGAAATTATGCCAGTTTTTTACAATCTCTTTCAAAAGACAAAATCAGAAGGAGTACTTCCTAACTTGTTCTAGGAGGGCATAAATATCCTAATATGTTTAAATAACCAAACAAAGACATTATAAGAAGAGAAAACTATATACAAATATCTCTCATGAAAAATGGATGCAAAAATTCTCAATATTAGCAAATCAAATCCAACAACGTATAAAAAGAATTATACACCATAATTAAGTAGGATTTATCCCAGGCATTAAAAGTTATTTCAACATTCAAAAATCAATTTATGTGACCCAACAATCAATAAGAAATATCACATCATCATATCAATAGATGCAGAAAAAGAATTTGACAAATTCCAACACCTATTCATGATTTAAAACTCCCAGTAAACTAGGAATAGAGGAAACTTCCTCAACTTGATAAAGAATATCTATAAAAACTTACAACACCACACTTATTGATGAGAAACTTGAATATTTCCCAATAAAATAAAGAACAAGACAAGGATGTCCCCTCTCACTACTGCTCTTTAACACTGTACTGGAAGTCCTAGAAAATGCAATCAGACAAGAGGAGGAAATAAAAGTAAATAGACAAAGAAGGATGGCATCATTGTCAATGTAGGAAATTCCAAAAAAATCAGCAGGAAAAAAAAAACCTTCCTGGAATAATAAGCAATCATAGCAATGTTTCTATATGGTTAACATATGAAAGTCAACTACTTTTATTATATACTAGCAATGAACAAGTGGAATTTCAAATTACAAATCACTGTCATGGACATTACCATTGACATTAGCACTCCAAAAAAATAAAATAATTAAGTATAAATCTAATACAATATGTACACAATCTATGTAAAGAAAACTATAACACATTGATGAAATAAATCAATAACTAAATAAATAGATATTTAGCGTTCATGAATAGGAAGACTATTCCAAGATTTCAGTACTTGCCAAATTGATCTACAGACTAAATGCAATCCCAATCAAAATCTTAGCAAGTTATTTTGTGGACATCGACAAACTGATTCTAAAGTTATATATGGAGAAGGAACCCCTCCCGCCACCCCCAGAATAGCCAATACAATACTGAAGGGGAAGAACAAAGATGGAGAACTGACATTACCCAACTGTAAGATGTACTATAAAAGTACAGAAATCAAGACAGTGTGGTATTGGTGAGAGAACAGACAGATTAATGGAAGAGAATAGAGAGCTCAGAAATAAACGTATGCAAATATGGTAAACTGATCTCTGATAAAGGAACAAAGGCACTACAATGAAGTAAAGATAGTCTTTTAGTGCTGGAACAACTGGACAGCTACTTGCAAATAATGAGCTCAGAAACAGACCTTACACCTTTCATAAAAATGAATTCAAAATGTGTCATAGACTTAAAACACTTATAAAAGAAAATAGAAAATCTAAATGATGCTGAGCTTGGCAATAACGTTTTAGATACAACAAATTCATGATCCAAGAAGAAAAAATTGATAAGCTGAACTTCACTAAAACCACACATTTCTGATGAGAGACACTGTCAAGAGAATAAAAAGACATGCCACAGCCTGGGTGAAAATATTCACAAAAGAGACTTCTAATAAAGGATTACTATCCTAAATGTATAAAGAACTCTTAAAACTCAACAAGAATATGAGCAACCCAATTGAAAAATGAGCCAAAGACATTAATAGACACCTCCCCAAGGAAGATATACAGATGGTAAATAAGCCTATGAACACACGTTCCACATAATATGTCTTCAGGGAAATGCCAAGGAAAATAACAATGAGATACTATATACCTCTTAGAAGGGCCAAAATCCAGAACACTGACACCACCAAATGGTGTGATATGCAGCAGCAGGAACTCTTATTCATTGCTGGTGGTAATGCAAAATGATACAGCCATGTTTAGGAGACATTTTGGTGGTTTCTTACAAAAAGCAACATATTTTTACCATGTGCTCCAGCAATTATACTCCTTGATATTCACTCAGAGAAGGTGAAAACTTAAGTCCACACAAAAACTTGCACATGGTTGTTTATAGCAGCTTTATTTGTCATTGATGAAACTTAGAAGTAACCAAGAAGCTCTTCAGTAGATGAATGGATAAACTGTGGTATATCCAGACAATGGAATATTATGCAGTGTTACAAAGAAATGAGCTATCCAGCTGTTAAAAAACATGGAGGAATCTTAAATGCATATTACTAAGTCAAAGAAGCTAATATGCATTGGGGGGGCAGTGAAACCATTATGTATAATATTATAATGGTGGAAGCATGTCATTAAACATTTGTCAAACTCATAAATCATACGGAACTCCCCATGAAGCAATTTAAAAAAAAACTCATAGAATGTATAATTCCAAGATTGAACCCTAAAATAAACTATGGACTTTGGGCGATAATGATGTGTTAATGCAAGATCATAGATTATAACAAATGTACCACTTTGGTGGGGGATGGTGACAATAGGGGAGGCTGTGACTGTGTTTGGGCAGAGGGTATATGGGAACTCTATTTTCTGTTCAATTTTGCTGTGAACCTACAACTGCTTTAAAAAATAAAGTTTATTTTAAAAAAAACCCTTAAAAGTGTTCCAGTTTTTCTGACTGTGATGTGGCTTTTCACCTTGGATACAATATTGGTGTTTTTATTTTCATTGTCATGCTCATGCTTACTGTTATGACTAATAAAATGCAAAGGAAAAAAAGGAAAATCAATTACCCATGACTCTTTCTACCCTAAAGTAGCAGGTATTTTTCTTTTCTTTTCTTTTCTTTTTTGCTTATTGTTTTCATGTACTACTTGCAAATAGCTTATTTTACACAGTTGATGTCAAGTATAAATTACAATCTATGGACTTTTTTGGCACTTGAAATTGTATTACAAATAGTTGTCTCCTCTTTGTCTTCATAATCATCATTTTGCATAGCTGTGTATTATCCCATTATGTTAATTCACCATAATTTAATAAGCCTTTCCCTATTGTTGAACATTTACTACTCTATTACAGAAAATGCTGTACTGAATATTCTTTGGGCATATACATTCTTTCTTTTGTTGTATAATTCCTTTGGGAGAAATTTCCAAATGTGGAATTACTATAGCAAAAGTCATGAAAATCTTTGTTTTTTGCTACATATTACCATATTCCTTTCTGAAGTAGTCTATACTGAAATAAGTAGAGTGTGAATGCATTAACTACACTTTTTTTGCATTAGATACTATAACCTCTAATGATGATTTATTAGTTATTGTGGAAATGTTTTAAATTGATTTAATCATTTTATTAAAAATATAGCTTTAATAATAACATCTATATAGGAATGTCAGTATTACCATATTTCCTGAGAGTAATCCTACACTAGTTTATGTCTGAACATCAGCCTTACAAAGGAGAAGAAATAAATATTGAGACAAGTTGATTAATGATTGGCAATTACACCTTATATACAAAAGTACCTGGTTTTGAAAATTTGAAAATAGTACTACTTTTGAAATTGTTTATTTATTTTTATTTTTATTTTCTGAGAGAACATGCATGTGTGCACAAACGGGGGAGGGGCAGAGGGAGAGAGAATCTTAAGCAGGCTCTACACCCAGCACAGAGCCCAATGGGGGGCTTGATACCACAACCATGAGATCATGACCTGAGTGGAAATCAAGAGTTGCACGCTGAACTGACTGAGCCAAGTAGGTGCCCTTGGAGTAATTTAAACACTTTGGTAACTGTTAAAATAACAGATCTGTTTAGGAGAACTTTTCATAAATATTACAAACTTTAAGACAATCTCTGTTTAATCAAGTAAATTACAAATCCACAAGTTTGAATTTAAAATTACTAAGTGTGACAGATGAGGACAGTAGCAGACCTTCACCTTTTCTTAATCATGGATTCTACTTTTTCATTGTTCCAATGTAGACATGGTTTTGAGAATGCAGATTGAACAGACTGAAGCAACACCGGATACATTCAGTATTTAAAGTTCAGTCAAATACCAAGGGCCCAGAGGTTTTTTCCTGCACTAAAATAGCAAATCTTATTAGTTAGAAAACCAGAAGAGAATACCTCACCATCTAACCCACACAATTGCTTCAATTACTTGATGTTTCCAGGGAAAGCACTGTCTTTCACAGTGGTTTTATAGATTAAATGACTCTAAAGTCCATTTTTTACTATGTTTGATACTACTGAGTTGAAAAAAACTCATTTGGTCAACATTAAATTAATATATTTCCACCCATGTACGAAATTCCTTTTTTTAATTTATTTAAATTCAAGTGAGTTGACATATAGTGTAATAATAGTTTCAGGAGTAGAATTTAGTGATTCATCACTTAAATATAACACGCAGTACTCATTCCAACAAGTGCCCTCATTAATTTCCATCACCCATTTAGCTCATCCCCAAACCCAACACCCTTCTAGCAACCCACAGTTTGTTCTCTGTCTCTAAGTCTGTTACGGTTTGCCTTCATCTCTGTTTTTATCTTATTTTTCCTTCCCTTCCTCTATGTTCATCTGTTTTGTTTCTTAAATTTCACATATGAGTGAAATCATATATTTGTCTTTATCTGACTTATTTCGTTTAGCATAGTACATTCTAGTTCCATCCATGTTGTTGCAAATAGCAAGATTTCATTATTTTTGACTGCCAAGTAATATTCCAGTGTGCACGCGCACACACACACACACACACACACATACACACACACACACACTTTCTTTACTCATTCATCAGTTGATGGACATTTAGGGCTCCTTCCATAATTTGGCTACTGTTGATGGCACTGCTATAAAAATTGGGGTGCATGTGCCTCTTCAAATAAGCATTTTTGTATTCTCCTTTGGCTAAATACCTCATAGTGCAATTGCAGGGTCATAGGGTAGTTCTATTTTTAATTTTTTGAGGAACCTTATACTATTTTCCAGAGTGGCTGCACCAGTTTGCATTCCCACCAGCAGTGCTGTCATTTGCAAATATCTTCTCCCATTTTACAGATAGCCTTTATTTTTGTCAATTGTTTCCTTCACTGTGCAGAAGCTTTTTATCTTGATGAGATCCCAATAGTTCATGTTTGCTTTTGTTTCCCTTGCCTCCAGAGACATGGCTAGTAAGAATTTGCTGCAACTGAGGTCAAAGAGGTTGCTTCCAGTTTTCTCCTATAGTATTATGACGATTTCCTATCTTACATTTAGGTCTTTCACCCATTTTGAATTTATTTTTTGTGTATGGTATAAGAAAGTGGTCCAGATTCATTCATCTGCATGTCACTGTCCAGTTTTCCCAACACCATTTGCTGAAGAGACCGTCTTTTTTCCATTGGATATTATTTCCTGCTTTGTCAAAGATGAGTTGGCCATACATTTGTGGGTCTATTTCTGGGTTCTCTGCTCTGTTCCATTGATCTATGTGTCTGTTTTTGTGCCAGTACCATACTGTCTCGATGATTATAGTTTTGTAATACAGCTTGAAGTCTGGAATTGTGATGCCTCTGGTTTTGGTTTCTTTTTCAACATTACTTTGGCTATGTGAGGGTCTTTTCTGGATCCATACAAATTTTAGAATTATTTGCTCTAGTTCTGTGAAAGATGCTGGTGTTATTTTAATAGGGATTGCATTGAATGTGTAGATTGTTTGTGGTAGTATAGACATTTTTACAATATTTGTTCTTTGAATCCATGAGCATGGAATGTTTTTCCATTCCTTGTATCTTCTTCAATTTCTTTCTATAGTTTTCAGTGTACAGATCTTTTACAACTCTTTGGTTAGGGTTATTCTTAGGTATTTTATGGTTTTGGTGCAATTGTAAATGGGATTAATTCCTTGATTTCTCTTTCTACTGCTTCATTATAGGTATATAGAAATGCAACCGATTTCTATACTGTGACATTGGTGATTTCATGGATCAGTTCTAGAAGTTTTTTGGTGGATCTTGGGTTTTCCATGTAGAGTATAATGTCATCTGCAAAGAGTGAAAGTTTGACTTCTTCCTTGCCAAAGGCTTCCTTTTCCTTGAAAGCCTTTTCTTTCTCTTTTCTGATTGCTGAGGCTAGGCCTTTCAGTACTATGTTGAACAACAGTGGTGAGAGTGGACATCTCTGTCATGTTCCTGACTTTAGGTGGAAAGCTCTCATTTTTTCCCCTTGAGGATGATGTTAGCGGTGGGTCTTTTGTATATGGCCTTTATGATCTTGAGGTATGTTCCTTCTATCTCAACTTTCTTGAGGGTTTCTATCAGGAAAAGATGCTGTATGTTGTCAAATGCTTTTTCTACATCTATTGAGAGGAATATGCCATTCTTATCTTTTCTTTTATTAATGTGATGTATCATGTTGATTGATTTGCAGATATTGAACCACCCCTGTTGCCCAGGAATAAATGCCACTTGAGCATGGTGAATAATTCTTTTGATGTGTTGTTGAGTTCAGTTTGATAGTATCTGGTTGAGAGTTTTGCATTCATGTTCATTAGGGCGATTGGTCTGTAATCCTCCTTTTTAGTAGGATCTTTGTTTGGTTTTGGAATCAAGGTAATGCCTGCCTCATAGAATGAGTATGGGAATTTTCCTTCCGTTTCTGTTTTTTGGAACAGCTTCAAAAGAATAGGTATTAACTCTTCTTTAAATGTTTGATAGAATATCCCTGGGAATCCATCAGCCCTGGAGTCTTGTTTGTTGGGAGATTTTTGATTACTGATTCAATTTATTTACTGGTTATGGGTCTGTTCAAAATTTCTATTTCTTCATGTTTCAATTTTGATAGCTTGCAAGTTTCAGAAATGTATCCGTTTCTTTCAGATTGCCCAATTTGTTGGCATATAGTTGCTCATAATACTCTCTTATTATTGTTTGTATTACTGCAGTGTTGGTTATGATCTCTACTCTTTCATTCATTATTTTATTTATTTATTTATTTAATTTATTGATTATTTTATTTATTTGGGTCCTCTGTCTTTTTGATAAATATGGCTAGATCCTAGTTTCTTTGATCCATTATACTGTTGTTTTTTTAAATTTCAATATCATTGATTTCTAATCTTTATTATTTATCATCTTCTGCTGGTTTTGGGCTCTATTCGCTATTCTTTTTCCAGCTCCTTTAGGTATAAGGTTATGTTGTGTATTTGAGACATTGCTTCCTTCTTCAGGAAAGCCTGGATTGCTTCATACTCTCCTCTTATGACCGCTTTTGCTGCATCCAAAAAGGTTTGGACTGTCGTGTTTTCATTTTCTTTGGATTCCATGAACTTTTTAATTTCCTCTTTAATTTCTTGGTTAAACCATTTATTCTTTAGTAGGATGTTCTTTAATATCCAAGTATTTGTGTTCTTTCTAAATTTTTTCTTGTGATTGATTTTAAGTTTCATAGCATTGTGGTCAAATATATGCATGGTATGATTTTGATCTTTTTCTATTTATTGAGGGCTGATTTGTGACCCAGTATGTGGTCTATTCTGGCAAGTGTTCCAAGTGTACTCAAGAAGAATAAGTATTCTGCTGCTTTAGGGTGAAATGTTCTCAATATATCTGTTAAGTCCATCTTTACCAGTATGTCATCCAAAGCCATTGTTTCCTTGCTGATTTTCTGCTGCAAGTGGGGTGTGAAAGCCCCCCACTATTATTGTATTATTATCAATTAGTTTCTTTATGTTTGTGATTAAGTGATTTATATATTTGGGTGTTTTTGAGTTGGGGGCACAAATATTTACAACCGTTAGATCTTCTTGGTAGATAGACCCCTTAATTATGATATAGTGCCCATGTTCATCTCTTGTTACAGTTTTTGTTTTAGAATCTAGTTTGTATTATATAAGTATGGCTACTCTGACTTTCTTTTGATGTCCATTAGCATGATAGACTGTTCTCCATCCCCTTACTTTCAATCTGCAGGTGTCTTTAGGTCTAAAATGAATCTCTTGTAGGTAGCATATAGATGTTTTCTTTTGTTTTTTATCCATTCTGATACCCTATGTCTTTTGATTGGAACATTTAGTCCATTTACATTCAGATTTATTAATGAAAGATATGAATTTAGTGCCATTGTGTTGGTATTTCTGGTGATGTTCTCCGTTCCTTTTTGGTCTTTGTTGCTTTGGTCTTTTTGTTTTCTTTTGTTTTTTCTCCATTCAAAGAGTCCCGGTTAAAATTTCTTGCAGGCTGTTTTAGTGGCCACAAACTCCTTTAGTTTTTGTTTGGGAAACTATCTCTCCTTCTATTCTGAATGAGAGCTTTACTGGATAAAGAATTCTTGGCTGCTTATTTTTTCAATTCAGCACATTGAATATATCCTGCCACTTCTTTCTGGCCTACTGAGATTCTGTGGACAGATCCACTGATCTGTCTTCCCTTGTGGGTTAAGGAGGTTTTTTTTTGCCTTGAGGTTTTCATGATTCTTTCCTTGTCTGTGTGTTGTGTGAATTTGACTATGCTATGCCTTGGTGATGGTCAGTTTGTTGAACCTAATGGAAGTTTACTATACTTCTTGAATTTTGACATCTGTGTTCTTCTCCAGATTAGGGAAGTTTTCAGATATAACTTGCTCACATAAACCTTCTTTCATTTGGGAAATTTCTAAATAGAGTCTCCAAGTAAATGCTCAGAAACATTGGTCTGGCCTGTACCTTTCTTTTTTTTTTTTTTTTAATTTTTTTTTTTTCAACGTTTATTTATTTTTGGGACGGAGAGAGACAGAGCATGAACGGGGGAGGGGCAGAGAGAGAGGGAGACACAGAATCGGAAACAGGCTCCAGGCTCTGAGCCATGAGCCCAGAGCCTGACGCGGGGCTCGAACTCACGGACCGCGAGATCGTGACCTGGCTGAAGTCGGACGCTTAACCGACTGCGCCACCCAGGCGCCCCTTTTTTTAAATTTTTTTTTAACGTTTATTTATTTTTGAGACAGAGAGAGACAGAGCGTGAACGGGGGAGGGTCAGAGAGAGAGGGAGACAGAGAATCTGAAACAGGCTCCGGGCTCTGAGCAGTCAGCACAGAGCCCAACGCGGGGCTCGAACTCACATACCGCGAGATCCTGACCTGAGCCAAAGTCGGACGCTTAACCGACTGAGCCACCCAGGCGCCCCTGGCCTGTACCTTTCTAACAAATGTATGGATTTCATAATAAATTAAATTGGAATTTCTTTTCACTGTCTAAGATTTAGTTGGTGGTTGCCTTAATGCATCAGCAATTTATAAGTTGTTTTAGATGTTGTTGTTGTTTTTTTTTCCTGGACTAAGCAGTATTAAATTTCTATAGGGATATTGCTCTGAGATTGGTAGGTGAAACTGACTTTGTGGTGACACAAATAGGAAAATTCAACTATTTTACTCTTCGTAGGGTTACCAATGTCCACAGTGAATATTTGTGTAGGAAAGCAAAAATATATGAAATCGATTAACACATTTTCTCAGGGAAATCAGGTTTTTGCATAGATAATTTATACTTAAGGATTCAGAAAACTTATTAAGATAAATCATCAGGGAGAAAGATTATCTACTGTGTCCAAAGTAATAAGTATGTTTTATTAACATATATTTGACCAGCAGCAAGTCTAGAATTAAAGATAAAACTATTAACTTAAAACTGAAATGAGTTTTTTATTTCAATTTCATATGTAAAATCACATTAAAAAGCACAATACATATGTGTACTACATATGGTATTGCAAATTGGAAACCATTTTGGAAACAGACACATTATGCCAAAAATATGTGATATCTTTTTGTAGAGGAAATTTCCTTTACTCTTTTAAGTCTTTGATAATAAAATTGGACAGTTCATTTTAATTTGGCCGAACTACTAGAGTAAAACTGTTTAAAATGTTTGTTACATTTATATCATATATTGATGGTTTAAAAAAAGCCTAGTTGTTTTATTTTTTTTTTCTTGCCTCTATAGTGTTCTTTTCATGGAAACATTGAATACAATTATTTTGGTCAAACCCAGTTATCTACACATATACATGCAAACATACACACATTTTTAAAATATTTAAATAAGATTGTTAATTATTTTGTGATAGGTGTTTGGTAAGAAAGTTATACTTTTTTACTCTTCCTATTTATTACTATAGTGAAGAAATACTGGCATTCATAAATGTGCTTGTTAAGCCAGGATTCATTGCAAATAGTGAGTTATTGATTTTAATGATTTAAAGGGTTCAATCTCTAGCACAGGGATTTCTTTCCCATGTGAACATATCCACGTTCGTGATCTTAAACTTTTTGTCATCAGCTAACACTGTGCTCTGATATGTGGATAATTTTGTAGCTTGGGGAAGCACTTGGGCAAAATGAAATATATAGTGTAGAGATCAATGCTCCAGTTCTGTCTCTACTTTGAGTAATTTCCTCCTCCTCCTCCTCCTCCTCCTCCTCCTCCTCCTCCTCCTCCTCCTCTTCTTCCGTTTGGTAATCAGGTAACTAAAGAATGATGATTTACTCTCTCTTGTTTCAAATTCTTGTTTCACTATGTATTAATTACTTAAGTTAAGTTAATTAATTACTTAAGTCAGCATTCGTGAATCTCCATTTCATCAATAGTAAAATAGAGGTGTTAATAATAATACCTATTATGTATTAAATGATATTAATAATAGTACGTTCACTGCTTGTTGAAATTTTTAAATGAATTAATGAATGTGATATATTTAGAGGTAGTACCTCAAATATAGCAAGCTTTCTATGAGTGTTACTTATTATCACTGTCACTATAATTAATAATTTAATATTACTCAAATAGTAACATTTTCTTTCCACAAAAAAACACAGTATCTGGCTTACTTCCTGGTCTTTCCTTCTTCCCTCTCCTGAACTCTGCATTGTGTTAGAAGCTGTAAGTGTACTTAACAGAAAAATATCATTTTGGAGTTGAATAGAAAATATTATTCAAGTATGAAACAAGGGATTGAGGTTACAGCTGAAGATAAATCTTTAAAATGTTTTGAAAATTAACTCTGATGATCAAAAGAATGCAGTATTTCCATGTGAGGTTAAACAAATGAACTAGATCTTAAATATTTTAAAATGAATTCTTAAAGAAGACATGATCTAAGACCATATATTATGGGTTTAGCTTTTCTTCAGTGGGGCTGAGTTTGAACCTATCTTCAGACTTAAGAATAAGATTCATCACTTTTCTTTAAAGGACTCAGTGAAGTTAACATGGAAGGGTCAGGCTTTCAAATCAGACAATCCCTGATCAAAGCTGTTATGCCAGCTCTGGTGCTCAGTAATTGAGTGACTCTGAGAAAATTACTGAACTTTCGGGTGCCTTGGATTTTCAAAAGATGAAATATAAATGGCAAATGCTTATTTGAAATAATGCTAATACTAAATTCTTGTAATAATATATATATAACAAATAATAGGCAATATATAATCATATATAAATATATAATTATATTAAATATAAATATATAAATTATATATATTATCCACATATAATATAATATATATAAATATATAAGAATTAGGGAAGGCATATAATAAGGCTTATCTTCTAAATATAATTTTTAATAAATGTTTTATGGAGTGCATTATGAAGCCATTAGTTTTCTTTATAGAAAGCAACTCTGGAAGGGGATGGTTGACAGCATACATAGAAAAATGCATAGAAAAATTTTACATAGAAAAATACAGTATACAAAGACAAACTTTATCATTTAAGGTTTTAAGTCTGAGAGATTTGTAACTGCTTCCTGGAATTCTGTATTGAGAAAGATATTGAAAATATGTTCAGAATCAACATAAGTGTAGACCATAATCAATTATTCCCCCAAATCAAATATTTTTAAAACATCCCAGTACTGGGCTGACCTGCTAAGCTGCTCTATTTGAATATAATCATTACACCATAAGTAGTACAAAAACAAAGAAAATTATACCTAGGTGCATCAAAGACAAACCACTAAAAAGCAAAGACAAACAAAAGATTTAGATTGTATACATAGAGAGATAATAAATAGGACTTTAATTTCTCAGTGGAAACAACAGTTCAGAAGACATAATTTTATATCCTATGAAATATCGTTTAAGAACAAAGGTAAAATAAAGACATTTTTAGATAAATTAAAACTAACAGAATGTCGCCAGCAGACCTATATTACAAGAAATGTTAAAGTTTTTCAGGCCACAGAGAAATGATACCAGATAGAAATTTGCTCTTCAGGAAAGACTAGTACCAGGAATGATAAATATATGGGCTAAAATAAAAGATTAGTTTATTAGTTTATTTATTTATAATACATATGATCATTAAAACAACATTGTAACATGCTGCATGGTTAGTAACATGTAGATGTAATACACATGGAAAACACAGCTCAACGTGGGTAATTTCAAGGTTCTTACATTTTATATTAAGAGTATGTGAACTCTAATTACTTTGGGAGACATTACAGAAAGAAACCTCTAAATATTAATACCAAGAGATATAGCAAAGAGTCAAAATATAAATTAAAAGAGAATGTTAAAAAAATTCCATGAACATGAAAGTCAAAAACGAGCAACAGAGGGACAAAAAACAGAGATTATAAATAGAAAATAATTAACAGAATGGGGTAAACATAATCATATCTATAATTACATAAATTTACCCATATATATAATTACATAAATGTAAATCAACTAATTACTATAACTAATATGCATATATAAGTGAAAAGGAAAAAAATCTCAGCAAGACCTAAATATATGCTATTTAGAAGTGATGCATTTAATGGGGGACATGTGTGGCTCAGCTGGTTAAGTGTCCAACTCTTGGTTTCAGCTTGGGTCATGATATCACAGTTGGTAAGTTCAAGTCCCGCATCGGGCTCTATACTGGCAGTGTGCAGCCTGGTTGGGATTCTCTCTCTCTTCTTCTCTCTCTCTCTCTCTGTCCACCCCCCCACACTCATGCTCACTCTCTCTCTCTCTCTCCTTCTCAAAATAAATAAACTTAAAAAAAGGAAGTGATGCACTTAAAATATAAAGACACACAGAGAATGAATTAAAAGGATGCAAAAAGAAATACCAAGTAAATAATAAGGATAATACCAGATGATGAAGATAAAATCTATTACCTGAGATTAAAAGAGATATTTCAAAATGATAAATGGATTAAATCTGCAGAAAATCATTAAAAAATGTGTCTGCTTCTAATAGCAGAATTTCAAAATATACAAAGTAAAAATTGACAGATATAAAGAGAAAAATAAATAAATCCAAACATATATTTTGGGATATTGATACCACTCTTTCAGTAATTGATAGAACACCCAGACAAAATAAATATCAGTAAAGACATAGAACATCTTTAGCCATCTTGACCAAATTGACTATAGAACACTACATTTAACAGTTGCCAAATGCACATTTTTAAGAAGGCCACAGTGTATGTTCAACAAGATAGGACATATGCTAAGCCATAAACACAATCTCAGTAAGTTACAAAAGACTGAAATCTGGGAGAATTTATTTGTGATCACAATGGACTTAAAATTAAAATCAGTAACAATGTTTTATCTAGAGCAATCTTTTCCCAAACATTCGGAAATTTGAAAAATTCAAGAAAAGCCATGGTAAAAGGAGAAATCAAAAAGGTAATTTTTTGAACGACAATGAAAATATAACCATTTGTAAGATTCAGCTAAATCAGTGCTTGGAAGGAAATTTTTATCTTTCATAGTTTATAATAGAAAAGAAGGAAGATATAAAGTAAGTGATTAAAGCAGGGCTTGATAAACAGCTGGTGGGTCAAATCCTGGTAGATACTTTTTCAACGTTTTTTTTTTTTTTTTTTTTTTTTTTTTTTTTGGACAGAGAGAGACAGAGCATGAACGGGGGAGGGGCAGAGAGAGAGGGAGACACAGAATCGGAAGCAGGCTCCAGGCTCTGAGCCATCAGCCCAGAGCCTGACGCGGGGCTCGAACTCACGGACCGCGAGATCGTGACCTGGCTGAAGTCGGACGCTTAACCGACTGCGCCACCCAGGCGCCCCCCTGGTAGATACTTTTTTATGGCCCATCAAATAGAATTGTTTTATATTTTTAAATGGATACATTTTATACAGTCAGATATGTTTATATAGAATATCTTCAATATGCATATGTATAAAAATACATGTCTATAGAATATCCTCAATCTGCAAAGCTCAAACTATTTACCCTTTGGCTCTTTACCAAAAAAGTTTACTTACTCAACCCTGACCAAAAGTTCTATTTTAAGGAACTAGAAAAAGAAAGGCTAAGTAACCCAAAGTAGAACAGAAATAATAAACATGAGAACAGACATCTGTGAAATATAAAACAGTACAGACAATGTAGTATTTGGCTCTTTGAAAAGATCAACAAAATTCTTAAGGCTTTACTCAGATTGATCAAGAAAAATGAGAAAGTGCAGAAATTGCCAATATGAGACATTAAACAGTGGATATTAGCAGAGATCTAATAGATATTAAAAGATTCAAAAGGTAACCTTATGAACAACTTTATGCTAACAAATTTAACAATTAAGGTAAACCGAATGAATACCTTGTAAGGCACAACTTATCATAATTGACACAAGATGGATTAGAAAAAACTAAATGGCTCTGCATCTATTAAAATAGTGGCACCTGTAACTAAACAAAGGGCACATACACAGAGAGTGGTGTGCGGGGAGAGGGGAAGGAGGAGGGGAGAAACGGGAGAGAGAAAGAAACTCCAGGACTAGATGGAGCTTGCTTCCTTGATGAATTCTTCTGTCCCCAAATGGCCCATATCCTGCTGTCTTCACAGAGACCAAAAAGGTAGAAAGGAGGCCAGAAGGAAACAGGTTTGCACACAAGGGAAGGAAAAAAAAAATGACCTTTAAGTGATTTTATTTATATTTAGCTTTACTCCAAGGTTAGTGGTGAGATTATAGATTACCAAGGTAAAAAGCCCATAGGGGCCAGCAGGCAACATAGCATGTGTGCATTAAGCTAGATATAAGAACAAAAAATGATGGGAGATTCTAGCAGCCTGGAGAAGGCATTGTCTTCATAACACATTTAAAGTTGCTCTTTGTTTTTGCCTTTTTAGCATAGCTCACTTTGACTGAGTCTGGTTGGCTGTCAGTTTATTGCCTATAATTTAGTCACATTGTATAAATTTTTGCCTTTTTGAATTGTTCCATTTTATGTATTTATAAATATGCAATAATGCTAATTTCTAAGAGAAGATAAAAGGTTACTGCATCTACATCAAATAAATCTTAGTGAAAAAAACTTGAGCAAAAGCACATGTGAAAAGTTAAAGAATGAGTCATGGTGCACATAAAAATACAAAGAGCACTGACATATATATTACTGAGCATTTGTTTAACTTTTGACAAGTAACAAAACACAGGGCCACCAGATACATTATTTCATAATCTTGAAAGCAACTCTGAATGAGGCATCGTTATTTATTTATTTATTTATTTATTTATTTATTTTTAATTTTTTTTAAGTTTGTTTATTTTGAGAGACAGAGAGAGCAGAGGAGGGGCAGAGAGAGAGAGAGGAAGACAGAGAATCTCAGGCAGGCTCTGTGCTGTCAGCATGGAGCCCAATGTAGGGCTTGAATTCAGGACCCATGAGATCATGACCTGAGCTGAAACCAAGAGTCAGATGCTTAACTGGCTGAGCCACCCAGGTACCCCTAATTAATTTATATTTTATATTCTAATTTCTTATGAAAAGAATTTAGAATTGCTAAGATTATATAAATAAAGCAAAATTTAAAAATATTTAAGCAGGAGATGAGACCTTAAGTCTTGGAAATACAATAGATTTGAAGATGAATTTGTAATAAGTTTACACACATCTGCTAAAGATGGACATTAATTTTTCTCTAAAGTAATGTACCACTATTAATAATACAACTCATAGTGCACATAAGATAAAAACCCATCCTGATGTTTAGGATGAATCTATTTCTGGAAGAAAAACCAAAAATGAATTTCTCTTATGGGTCTCTATAGAGGGCATGTGGATAATCTTATAAAAAGTGTTATCAACTGATCAGTGCATGTTGTGATAACTATAATAGGCTTTTTTTTTTTTAATGAGAGACAGAGAGCACATGGAGAAACCGGCAGACGAAGAGAGAGAGAGAGAGAGAGAGAGAGAGAGAGAGAGAGAATCTTAATCCATGTTTAGTGTGGAGCCCGATGCAGGGCTCAATCCCACAACCCTGGGATCATGACCTGAGCTGAAATCAAGACTTAGAGGCCCAACCAACTGAGCCACCCAGGTGTCCCATAACAAGACTATTTTTATGAAGTTCCTTATAATATAAACTGATGTCATGAAGTAACATCACTTTCAGAAGGGACTGAGAGGAGTTTATATATCCCTATTCAGGAGAAGTAGAAATGGAAAGAATAGATTAGGCTCTTGCAAAAAGAGGGAACTGAGCTGAGACTTTAATAATCATAACATTTCACTATTATAGATAACCTGCAGAAATTCTTTCCAAGTTATCCATTATAATCCACATTTTTTCAGGTGATAAAAACTGTATTACAGACAACACTGCTTGACCATAATGATAAATCTAATCATTGGGAGAGCCAAGATTTAAAGGGGGTCTAGCCAGATCCAAAGCACAAATTCTTTCCATTATACCTTGTCCATTAGGTAGATGAGGCAGATACAATTAACTGGATGAAGAATATTGCACCTATTTTATTATTTAAATTTTTTTAAAATGTTTATTTATTTTTGAAAGAGAGAGAGAAAGTGAGAGAGACAAAGCACAAATGGGGAAGGAGCAGAGAGAGAGGGAGACACAGAATCTGAAACAGACTCCACACTCTGAGGTGTCAGCACAGAGCCCGACATGGGCCCGAAGTCACAAACTGTGAGATCATGACCTGAGCTGAAGTCGGACACTTAACAAACCCAGGTGCCCATCAACTATTTTATTATTTAAAAGTGTAACTATGATTTGAATTCTCAAGGATGAATCATGAGCTGTTTCTCTACACAAAACTCTCAATTCTGAAGTATTAAAAATAATTCCAAAATTGTTTATTTTTATTTTTAGTAGTAGCTTTCAGAGCATTTATATCCCTATAAACATATATTCCTATAAGTCCTATGTTCAGTGACCGCTGTTAGTCAGGAGGAAGATATTGCACTGAAGCTAACTGTTATCTCCCTTACAGAAGTTCATAATGTTGCAGCCTAATGGCACCAAAGTTGAAAGTTTTGTGATCGCATAGCCTGAGGGTATCAGAAGTGATATATGATACACCAACCTTATTAATACTATATATTTTTTTTAAATTTAGGGTTAAAAAAAACAAGCAAGAGTGTTCTGGCATTTGAAAGCAAATAGGCTTTTATCTATTATTAATTCACATAAAAAAAACAGCTGTGATGGCAAAGGCCAGACACTTATACACAGGCTATAAATATGGATGAATAATTCATTTTTCTATTAATGTTAAATTTATAGTCTAATGATTTCACTCTATTTTTTCTTTTCCTAGAAGGACATGCACCAAGCAAAATACTGCACTGTCAACAGTCAGAACATGAAGCACTTCAGGAAGCAAAATGAGATTTACTATACACATATTTTTCTTATTGGATTGGTCTCCTATTCATAGACTCCATATTATGACTCACTAGAAGGTTCTGGAAAATCATATCTTTTCTAGAGATAACCTTAGGTATGAGGAGGTATTTGCCTTTCCATCAGGCAACACGTGGTTTGAGAGCTGTCAGAAGGCCCTCGTGCCTCATGTTACTGGGTCTATAATCCAGGGCATTTTCTTCTGAAATCCCTTATTAAAATTCAAATGCGTTTTCCCGGCTCTCAACTTCTCACTCCAAGTCGGACAAGAAAACTGATAGTCAAACTTAAAATTTATTTTCTTCACTAGGAAGTCCTTCGCTGTTTCTTCTGAGATTATCTAATTTTAAGACTCTGAGAGGGATTCATTCCAATCAAAATGTTATTCTTGAAACTAGTTTTCACTGACCAGCCCCTGTAATCCAGAATGAAAAGGTCAATCAGACGGATGCTATCTCCCCTTGTTGCCTGATGGATGCATGCCTGTACCAAACACAGAAATGTGTACCTCATACACACTCAGCTTGCTTAAGGCAGATTACACATCATCTGTTGGAGAATTGCCTAACACACCCACAAAATCAAAACCAAGAAATAACAATTACCTCTCAACTGCACAGATGCTCCACACATTTAAATCCATCTTTTCTTCTCCACTCCAAAGTACTTCTGATGCTGAGCATCGTAAGTTATATTCATATTACAATATCAATCATTCTGATTCTCATTCTTCATGATACAAACTGGGTAAGTTGGCACAATGGACAGTAGGAATATTTCTGGAATCTATTTTTATATCATAAAGCTAACAGTACCCTAACTATAAGCAGAAATCGTTCTAAATTACATATATAATTGACATACAGTTACATATATAATTGACATACAGTTGCATATAATTATATATATAATATGTGGCTCTGAATTACCACATATATACCAACAAACCCAAACTGACTATATCTCTGATTCAAATTCCTTTTAGCCAAAATAAAAAATGTTCTGGTTATTCCAGAGGCCGGAAGTTGGAATGGAAAGAAATGGCACTTAAATTAGAATACTTATCTGTAGGTATGAGTAGGTTAGAATATCCTACTTTGCAATTTACAAAAAATATGTGACCATATGAACCTAAAGTTAGAGCCCTCCCAAAGTTCCCTTTATTTGAGGGTGCTCGAGGTTAAAGCTTCATTAGCTTTTTAGGAAATAGACACCTGTGTCCTGTAATAACATTTCGGATAAAGGGGAGTCAGGAAAGTTTGATGTTGTGTCCCTCAGATGCACAATACAGCAAGGACAAAGGCGTACCTGCAGTTTTCAAAAAGAATCCCAAATTATTACAAAGGGTGGCTAGATACTAAAAAACCAGTTAGTATGATGGCAGTGATAATGAAGCTGTTAATGAAATACCTAGAATGGAAAGCTCCATGTCTTTTCTCAAAATATAACTACACTAGAAATCATTAAATTTCTTAAATCAATTTAGTTCATTCAATACTTAATTCATTTTCAGTAAAGTCTCTTTTCAAAAGCATAAAGCCTTTCAAGGAATGATCTACACTATTATTAAATAATATAAGTATCAGCTTAAGCTTTATATGGCCATCTTTCACATCCTTTTTACAAGGCAGTTTTTATCTATGCTTCTTAATCTCTTAAGAGAAACTAACTTAAAATCATTTCAGTTAATTGTTTAATAAGATATGTAAAATGCTTCACAAGAATATTGTCTTTTACACAGTTCCATTGTATCAATGCACAATTCACTACTGAAAATATCTCTAATTCCAAAGCTACTATATATTCATGAGGTTGAATTTGTGTCTAGGAGGAGTGGTGAATGAAAGAATCGGTGAATTAGAGGTTAGGAAGGGACTGGTAAAGTTCATTAACCACACTATTCTGTCTGTAGTCATATTTCACATGATGCCAGATAAAATTCATATGAACTACCTGAAAAAAGGACTCCATTTACCTTCATAATTTTATAGTGCCTTTTCCTATGTTCCTATTACGTGTCAATTACTAAAGCTCTCAAAAATGAACAGGACTCTACTAGGTTTTCAATTCATTTTGAGCAGTGCCATGTTTTATTCACGATTGTATTCCTTGAGCCTAGAACAGGATCTGATAATCAAATACTCATTACAAGTGTTGCTGGAGTTATATAGAAGCTGGTTTTAGAAGAACTAGATAGAAACTTTTGTCTAGTAAAATTTCTTGATGACAATTGTGGTAGTGGCATGATAGTTTTAAGGATATTGTCAGGAGGGAGCCAATGAGCCATATGAGCAAAACTTTTCTGGGGTAGATGGTGCTTAAACTGAGGAGAAATAATGAAATCAAAGAAGAGAGGACACCCAACATTAAGGCAGGAGGATGGACCTAACAGGAAGGGATAACTAGGGGAATTTGTGTACAGGTAAAAGGAATGGTCCAGGGGGACTCTGAAGAATAAGGAAAAAAAGTATATTTTTAAGGGCAGTGTCTAATACAGTGTAGTGCTGCAACTGGGTAGCATGCATGGGAAGAGAAAGGAAGAAAAGAAATGGAGAATTCAATGGAAGAAGAAAATCAGAACAGGAGGCGCTAAAAAGAGACAAGGTCCTCCTACTCCCACAAAATCCTTTGAGGAAGATACTGACTTTCCTTTTTCGTGTAGGATAGGGTTTACACTAACTTAAAATAACAAGAACAGGCTGATTCCAGCAAACTGTTGGATCTGAGGTTATTCCACGTGTTGAAACAGGGGTTAGAAATACTTAGAATTAATTGAACTGAGGACCTTGCTTCTGCCTTGAAAGAGCCTCAAGGCTATTGTCTGAGAGATGCCCATGGGCAGTTTGATAAATTCTGCAGCAGAGGTGTAATCAACACGCACTGAGAACACAGACAGAAGGGTGTTACACTCTACTGCTGCAGAGACACATTAGGAAGAAATACAGATGTGGCAACACAAGGGTGGGGTCAAAGGATATTCCAGAATTTCTTAGGAGAGAAAGTGGGATAAGAAACAGAGGGTGCAAAATCATGGAAATACAAAAGGTGCACTGGGACTGGAGGCAGAGAAAAAACTGAAAAGGAAGACAGGTCCCTGCCCGGAGGGCTGTCCATGCCCTTTGAGGAGGCAGGAACTGGCTTCTGCGTAAACAAGGGAATTCCACTAGAATTTTGTTTTTGTGTTTGTTTTTGTTTTGTTTTGACCATGAAAGTGACATACACATCAATATCTATCTGTTTTGTTTCACTAGCATATTTTTAAGACTTCCCTTAGGGAAAAACAAAACAAAACATTTAGAATATCGGATGACGTTAAGTAAGAAGGCAAAGAGTTTGAAAAGATGACTAATGACAACTGTCTGTATCCAGCTAGAAAAATGAAATTCCCCTTATTTCCATTTCTTGCTTATTTTCCTTAAAAGGCACTGGATGCATCTTTTGCAAAGAAAGCATGCTGTACTCTGACCAAATGTTCATATTTCTTTCCAGGGTTTTACCTGTTTTATATCAATGTTTCATTCACAAAAAGACACAATGACAGATTATTTTCACTTGTCCATCCATTCCTGGAGCTACAGGCAGATCTATATTCCACTTTCTGCTCTAGCAAATGAAATAAAGATGCAGGAAACAGCATCTGAGGAGAATGTTACGGGAAATCTATAATGCTGATAAAACTTACAGGTTTGGCAGAAATCAGACAATTGAGAGTTTTTATTTTGTTATTATTTTCCCTGGCAAAACTTAACTTAGTTATTGCAAAACTAGTAGAAACCTAGTGAATTCAAACAAAGCGAATGAAATGATACAAGTTTTATTGAATTCTGTCTAGCTAGTCAGGTTTCAGAAATACTTTTTTTTTTTTTGTTCTTCTAGGAAGTGATTTTGGAGCACACTGAAAGAGTATACACATCTTTAACATTTTTTTTAAATTTTTTTTCAACGTTTTTTATTTATTTTTGGGACAGAGAGAGACAGAGCATGAACGGGGGAGGGGCAGAGAGAGAGGGAGACACAGAATTGGAAACAGGCTCCAGGCTCCGAGCCATCAGCCCAGAGCCCGACGCGGGGCTCAAACCCACAGACCGCGAGATCGTGACCTGGCTGAAGTCGGACGCTCAACCGACTGCACCACCCAGGCGCCCCAACATTTTTTTTTAAAGTAGTACATCACAGATTTTATCTGTGGGTACAAAATCAAATTCATTCTTTATGACTCATCTCCACTACCATCTCTTCTTCTATGATGCCCTACTTGGATCCTACTCTAGTCCCTGGAGTTCTATATTGTTGACCTGGTAATCCAGCTTTTACTGACAGGACAGAGACTCTTGGAATTTTTATTGGAAGTTGAAAAGTCTGCTGAGGGGTAACAGGATGAAGACACAGAAATGTTGTCTGAGTCACTGTACCTGTTTTAGATAGTAGAAAACAGAGTACATGAGTCTGAATGTGTCATACCTTGTGTGGATTCATAATGGACACCTCAAGTGAGAGGATTAAAATACCTGAGTGAAAATCACCTAACCTTATATCTAAAGGAGCTATAAAAAGAACAACAAACAAAACCTAAAACCAACAGAAGGAAAGAAACACTAAAAGAGCAGAAATAAATTATATAGAAATGAAAAAACACAATAGAACAGATCAATGAAACTAGGAGCTGGTTCTTTGGAAAAAAATCAATAAAATTGATACCTCCAGCCAGACTTATCAAGAAAAAGAGAGGACTCAAATAAATAAAATCACATATAGAGAGGAGAAATTACAACCAACACCACAGAAATACAAACAATTATAAGAGATATTATGAAAAACTATATGCCAACAAATTGGACAACTGAGAAGAAATGGATACATTCCTAGAAACATATAACTACCAAACTGCAATAGAAAGAAATAGAAAATTTGAGCAGACTAAAAACCAGCAAAGAAATTGAATCAGTAATCAAAAAACTCCCCCAAAACAAAAGCCCAGGACCACATGGGTTCATGAGAGGTGAATTCTACAAAATTTTTTTCTTTAATTTTTTAAATGTTTTTATTTACTTTTTGAGAGAGAGATAGAGTGAGTGCGAGAGGGGCAGAGAGAGAGAGGGAGACACAGAATCTGAAGCAGGCTCTAGGTAGGCTCTGAGCTGTCAGCACAGAGCCCAACGTGAGGCTCTAACTCACGAGCCATGAGATCATGACCTGAACAGAAGTTGGACACTTAACTGACTGAGCCACCCAGGCACCCCTCTATCAAATATTTAAAGAAGAGTTAATATCCATTCTTCTCAAACTATTCCAAATAATAGAAGAGGAAGGAAAACTTCCAAATTCATTCTATGAGGCCAGCACTACCCTGTTACCCAAACTAGATAAAGACACCACAAAAAAAGAGAACTACAGGCCAACATCTCTAATGAACATAGATGCGAAAAAAAATTCTCAACAAAATACTTGCAAACTGAGTTCAACAACACACTAAAAATAAAAAAAAAATCATTCAACACAATCAAGTGAGATTTATTCCCAGGATGCAAGTGTGGTTCAATATTTGCAAATCAATCAATGTAATACATCACATTGACAAGAGAAAGGATAATAACCATATGATCATTTCTTTTTTTTTAAGCTTTAAAAATTTTTTTTTAAGTTTATGTATTTTTTGAAAGAGAGCGAGCAGGGGAGGGACAGAGAGAGAGGGAGAGAGAGAATCCCAAGCAGGCTCTGCACTGTCAGCACAGAGCCTGATGCGGGGCTCAAACTCATGAACCATGAGATCATGACCTGAGATGAAATCAAGAGTCTGACATTTAACCAACTGAGCCACCCAGACACCCCATTATGATCATTTCAATTGACACAGAAAAGGTGCATTTGACAAAGTACAACATCCATTCATGATAAAAGCCCTCAACAATGTAGATTTAGAGGGAACATACCTCAACATAATAAAGGCCATAAATGAAAAGCCCACAGCTAATATCATACTTAATGGAGAAACATTGAGAGCTTTTTCTGTAAGGTCAGGAATAAGACAAGGATGTCTACTCTCACCACTTTTATTCAACATAGTACTGGAAGTCTTAGGCACAGCAATCAGGCAATGAAAAGAAATAAAAGGCATCCAAACTGGTAAGGAAGAAGTAAAAATTTCACTATTTGCAGAAAGCCCAAAAGATTCCATCAAAAATACTGCTAGAAGAATAAATGAATTCAGTAAAGTCACAGGATGCAAAATAAAGGTACATTACTCTCTTGCATTTCTATACACCAATAATGAAACAGCAGAAAGAGAAATTAAGAAATTAATACAATTTACAATTTCACCCCAAATAATAAGATACCTATGAATGAATCTAACCAAAGAGGTGAAAGATCTGTACTCTGAAAACTATAAAACACTGATGAAAGAAACTGAAGATTACACATAGAAATGGAAAAATATTCCATGATCATGGATTGGAAAAACAAATATTATTAAAATGTCTATACTACCCCAAGCAACCTACACATTTAATGCAATCCCTATCAAAATACTAACAGCATTTTTACAGAGCTAGAAAAAACAATCCTAAAATTTGTATGGAACCACAAAAGACCCCAGATAGCCAAAGCGATCTTGAAAAAGAAAAGCAAAGCTGGAGACATCACAATGCCAGACTTCAAGTTATATTACAAAGCTGTAGTGATCAAACCAGTATGGTAGTGGCACAAAAACAGCACATAGATCAATGGAACAGAATTAAAAAAAACCCAAAATACTAATCAAAACAATATGGTACTGCCACAAAAACAGACAGAAAGACCAATGGAACACAATAGAAAACCCAAAAATGAACCCACAACTGTATGGCCAATTAATCTTTGACAAAGCAGGAAAGAATATCCAATGGGAAAAAGACAGTCTCTTCAACAAATGGTGTTTGGAAAACTGGATAACAACATGCAAGAGAAAAAATAAATGGACTATTTACAGCACACACAAAAATAAATTCAAAATGGATTAAAGACCTAAATGTGAGACCTGAAACCGTAAGAGTCCTAGAAAAGAATACAGGCAATAACTTCTTTGACATCAGCCATAGCAACTTCTTTCTAGAAGTTTCCCTCATGAGGCAAGGGAAACAAAAGCAAAAATAAACTGCAGACTACATAAAAATAAAAAGCTTCTGCACAGCAAAGGAAACAAATCAACAAAACTAAAACCTATGGAATGAGGGAAGATATTTGGAAATGACATATCTGCTAATATATAAAGAACTTATACAACTCAACACCAAAAACCAAATAATCCAATTTAAAAATGGGCAAAAGATACGCAGACATCTCTCCAAAGAAGACATCCAGATGGCCAACAGACACTGAGAAGATGCTCATCATCACTTATCATCAGGGATATGCAAATCAAAACTACAATGAGACAACACAAGAAACAAAAGGTGTCAGCAAGGATGTGGCAAAACAGGAAGACTCATGCACTGTTGGTGGGAATGCAAACTGGTGCAGCCAGTGTGGAAAACAGTATGGAGGTTCCTCAAACAGTTAAAAAGAAAACTACCTTATGATCCAGCAATTGTACTAGTGGGTACTTACCCAAAGAATACAAGAACACTAATTCAAAGGGATACATGCCTTCCAATGTTTATAGCAGCATTATTTACAAAGCCAAGATACGGAAACAGCCCAAGTGTCCAACGATTGATGAATGGATAAAGAAGAAGTGGTATGTGTGTGTGTGTGTGTGTGTGTGTGTGTGTGTGTGTGTGTATATATACACACATATATATGTATATATATAATATATATGTATATATAATATATATAATATATATGTAAATATATAATATACATATATATGAATATTATATATATAGGAATATTATTCAGCCATGAAAAAGAATGAAATCTTGCCATTTGCAATGATATGGATAGAGCTAGAGAGTATGATGCTAAGTGAAATATGTCGGTCAGAGAAAGACAAGTACCATATGATTTCACTCATATGTGGAATTTAAGGAACAAAACAAACAAGCAAAGGAAAAAAAATTAGAGAGAGAGAGGGGGAGAGAGAGAGAGACAAACCAAGAAACAGATCTTAACTATGCCAAACAAATTGATGGCTACCAGAGCGGAGGGGGGAATAGGTGATGGGGATTAAGGAGTACTCTTGCTGGGGCGCCTGGGTGGCTCAGTCGGTTAAGCGTCCGACTTCAGCTCAGGTCACGATCTCGCGGTCCGCGAGTTCGAGCCCCACATTGGGCTCTGGGCTGATGGCTCAGAGCCTGGAGCCTGCTTCCGATTCTGTGTCTCCCTCTCTCTCTGCCCCTCCCCCGTTCATGCTCTGTCTCTCTCTGTCTCAAAAATAAATAAACGTTAAAAAAAATTTTTTTTTTTTTAAAAAAAGGAGTACTCTTGTGATAAGCACAGTTTGATGTATGGAAGTGTTGAATTACTAATTTGTACACCTGCAACCAATATAACTCTGTATGTTATACATATACATCTGGAATTAAAAACTTAAAAAAAAATAAAAATAAAATACCTGAATGAGAATATTTAGGAGGAAAATGAAGTTGGAAAATGAGAGCCCAGTATTTAGCAATATTGATACCAACACTCTAATAATAATAATAATAACAACAACAACAACAACAATAATAAGTTCAGGGGATAAAGCCCATTGCTCAGATATGTGTGTCTACATACAGCGACAAGAGGTTAGGGTTGTCCTAAAACTGCAGGAAAGGCAGAAGTAAAGCTAGACACTGGGTACAACACTTCGCAAGAAGTTAATGAGGCCAAATAACCCTCTAGATTTCTCCTGTCCTCCTCTTTCTCTATGACAACGTTCTTTCCTGCCACAAATTTGCCTTCACACATGGAAAGCTCTATGCAGCTGAAATTTTCAGGGCCTCACCACCTATTTCTTGGGAAAAGCTGACATTTGCTTAATCTAATGTCATGTTACAAAATCCAAAAAGAGAGTTAATTTGAGTTAGGTACCCAGCACCAAGCTAATCATGTAGATGGGGATGGGGACAGAGGGAGAAGGGGATGCTTTTAAGAATATGTAACCTTTCAGATCTCATGTTTCGTTCTGGAGGAACAGCATTTCTCTGCAGAAGACAGGGTTTCCAAAAGAAAAAGAAAGGATTGACGGGCAAACAGAACTACTCGAGCAAACACATAGCAGGCTGTGGCATCTTTAACATCAACATAGATGCTCTTAACCTCTGTCATTGACTTCCACAGGACAAACATCTAAAACTTGTGTTGGCATCAGCATCAGTGGGTGCCAGCAGACATCAATAATACAGCTCATTCTTTTTGAATCATTATTGACAGGCACAGCATCACAGTGAGCTAGATCAGAGGAGGAGGAAAACAGTACATGCTATTTTAATAAACAAGAAGATTAAAGGGGAAACCCTGAACCACAGTGGGGTGTATTTGAGTGAGGATGATTCCTACAGAGCAGAGAGTGATGAAGCCACTATGGTAGTAAGATACCCTAATTTATGATTTAGGTTGCTATGGCCTGGGAAATACAGATTCTGTTTATATTTATAGGCTATATATGAGTGCCTCATCTATCAGATGTGCATCCTAGGACTGTGCACAGATGCCCAGTAGAGGAACTATAGTGCTGGACTGTGGTATGGATTATTTCCACCTCAAAACTGTGTATTTCTTATGTACCCGTCTGCTGCACATGCCTTACAAGATCAATTATTCAGTTTTAGAGTGAAGTCACGGACTGAGTCAATTCAAAACACAAGGGCATAACAACACAGGAACAGTGACTAGAGGAACTGGTTAGCTGAATGTGGGTGTCTACAGTGTCATAAAACTCTCAGGCATAATCCAGCACCTTCGGTGCTGGTGGGAGAAAGCACTATAGCAGGGGATAAAGGTGGAATCAGTACTTGAGACCTAAGAAATTTATGAGTCCATCTCACCATGACCCAATTTGAGCTGTTGGATTGCACGGTGTGTTAGCACTGCGTGTGGCAAGGCAGAACATACAGTTCTAGAGTACGAGGCAATACTTATCTGGATGTTACTCAGTTTAAAGCACTTAAACTAGAAATTAGGATGAAGGACTGGAGCGTAACTTGAGCCTTATAATTAAAGCAACAAAAGGTAAAGGAGAAAGTTCTGACTTAGAGGGCAAGAAAGATCTCAGAAATTACCTGTGGGGGAGATTAGTCTCAAATTTCATTGTTACTGAGGCTATTTTAAAGAGCAACATGGTAAGCCATCAACCTGGGCTGGCACACTGGATTCTGACTCTCAGGGGGCATTAGATCTAAGCCACAAGAGACCAGACCAAGAAGGTAAGAATGAGAAATTGAGAATGGTGATCTACTTCTTGCATACGTCAGGGTTAGCACAGAAACTGCAACAGGGAAGAGTTTATAGGAAAGTGGGGGCATTAGCAGACTGAGCTATGGAGAACTAACACAGACACAAAGAGAAACAAGACAAAATCGACACCTTTTGAAATGAAAGGAAGCTGTTGTTTAATGCTTACTCCCTTTCTTAAATTTTTAATTGCTCAACTGAAATAAGTTTAAACATTGCTCAACAACCATTTGGTCTGATTAGATTTTAGAAGAGGAACATTATCTAATTCCATAGGGATATACGTACATGCCATAAGAAGAGATGAATTTTGACCTATGAATCTTTCATAGAAGATGTGAGTTAGGTTCTAGGAGATCAGAGTTTACTTTCCCCTTAGAGTAACAGGTTGCTGGTTCTGTACTGCAGTGTTGTCCTGGAAGCATGAGAGCAGAAGCACTTAGAAACATGTGGTGCCCTTTGTGGGCAGCTCCCCTTGGTATGGTAAAAGAGTTGTATTCAATCAAGCTGTCAGAACAATGACAGCTGTGAGAAGGGGCCCATAAAGCTATTCATCAAGCTCTGAAACAGCTAGCACTTTACTTGTCTGGAGTTATTTACTAGTGGTTGATGATGACACAGTTGAGTGAGGCAGAGGCTTAAGAGGCATCTTGGCTCTATTTTGGTGAGAAGGTCATTTTGAAAGGGAGAACTTTAAGGTCTTCAGTATATCCAAGTCAGGCCTTTTATTAATATGGTAAAACATCAATAAAACAGTGAAAAGCATTTTTAGAAGGAGTGTGGGTTTTGATGTTATAAAAACTTGGATTCTGTATCAGTGTTCAATCAGAAAAGCAAAATCACTAGAACATATAAATCATTCTGGTTTTTTTTTTTAATCATTTAATACCATGAGAAAAACCGGTAAAAGCACATCTTAAACTTTGCTACTAATTAGATGTGTATCTTTGGGTAAAGCACTTAAAATATCCATCCTGACTCATCATCTATAAATACTGCGATTTGACAAGATATTTTTTCATTTAAGTGTTTCTTTTCTAACTATATGTGAGTCTCTCTGTGTATTAATTTTATCTTTCCACTAGGGTTGTGAAATCCCTGTGGGTCAGAAACAATCCTTCTGAATCTCCTATTGAATACAGACTAGCTATCTACTAAAAAAAGAGATCTTTGAATAGAAATTTCTGGAAAAATAATGGATAGATAAATCAACTCTCAGTTATGTAGCCTTTAATAAATAGTATTTGATTAGTGCAATGATGTTTAAATACGTTGTTCTAAGTGGCTACAGTATAGGTATCTTGGAGAACTGTGCTTCGATTAGTACGTTTCGAAACAAAAAACCTTTCACTTGGAAACTTGAGTTTTAGTCCAAAGCAGTGTGAATTTTCATTTAAAAGTATAAAATCTATGACCAAGCTTCTCAGAGTTTTAATTAGAAAAAAATCTATCATAGCCTTCAAATTTTGTTTCAGCTAGTGAGAATAAAATATTGTGCACTTCTTTTAGCTGATAGCCATCTGCTACAGAAACATTCAAATGTCAGCTCATCAGAATTTAAAAGGACTTCCTGAACAGAAGTTCAATGAAATTTAAGAAACTTTAATGGAACTTCTGTTGCAAAATGAGGCCGTCTTGGCTTTAGGCTAATCCCCAAAACACACCTACAAATCCATCTCCCAAAATGTCTGCCACAGAGAAGGAGCTGGATCAGTTTTACAATTTTTATGGCAAAGGTTAAAATAAGTAATTTCCACAACAGCTGTCGACATACAGTCTGTCTTTGGAGGCTGCTTCCCCTGGAGAATTTTGTTTCTTCAAATGTCATAATTAGAATTTCATCTCCAGTGACTACTCAAGGAAATCTGGCAGCAGGAGACAGCATGGGTCACGGTTTAATTACGAATGCATCCTTCCTGTCTGAAGGGCCAGGAGCTTGTTGCTAGTCATGTCACAGGAACCCCTACGCACTGTGAATAATTAAGTGCACTTTTCAGTGGATTGCAGTTGTTCCCTTAAAATTCAGCAAGACTTATCCGAGCATTAACAGATTTCCCTGCTCCCTGTTTCAAAACCCGATGGGGTACAAAGAAGTAGATTTCCAAGCAATTTAGAGCAGTGAGTTGTGTTCACATACTTGCATTTACCTATGACGGATGTGTATCAACAGGAGAGCACTTTAATGTATTCATTTATTCATTTTCTTTCTTTTATCAAACAAAAAATGTATTGAATATCTGCTTTGGTGTTGAGCATTAAACTTACCATTGGGGAAACAAAGTTGAACACTATCTTTTTCCATAATGGAGACATACCTGAAATTGTTAATAAATCACCATTAAGTGAGTGATATAGTAGAGTTATATACATGGGGCTTTGGGGACACCAAGAAAGAAGTAATTAATTCTAGTTGGAGAGATCCGCAAAGACATGACAGGGAGGTGCTCTCTCAGCTGAGCTATAAAGGATAAACAAGAAGGAATTTGATAGATTGATAATGGAGGGAAAGGAATTCTTGACAGAGAAAACTGCAGTAGAAACAAAGATAGTTGGAGGCACTGGTAGTGGGTTCAGTGAAGAGTTAATGCAGAAGAAGTTTGAATAAGTAGAAGATGGACATACAGCACAAGATCATTTTAATGCAGCAAACATACAGATATTATGAACAAGATATTTATCTTTACAAAAGGGTTATAGGTATATGACACATATTGATCTCCTCAGCTCTTCAAACAGCTAAACAGGATTTTGGAGTTTCTTTGTCCTTTTATCCCAAATGCCTGAAAAAAATCTATCATTTTCCTTTTTTTTTTAAATGAAATTTAAAAGATTGGTATATCCATATGACAAAATACTTTTTTGATGAAATACTACTTAATAAAAATAAATGAACTACTGAGACATGCAAGAAAATGAATGAATCTCAAAAGCATTTTGCTAAGTGAAAGAAGCCAGAGAGAAAAACTATATAATGTGTGATTCCATTTATATAAAATTCTAGAACAGGCAACACTGTAGGGATAGAAAGAATATTGGCAGTTTCCAAGAGCCAGGGGTTGGGCAGAAGTTACTGACAAAAAAACGGGATACAAAGGCATTTTTTGGGGTGATGGGAAAGTCTATTTCATGGTTGTGGTGGGGGTTACAAGATGGTAAACAGTACTCGAACTCATGAAATTATACAGTGAAAATTGGTGAGTTTTATTGTTTGTAAATTATAGCTCAATAAAGTTGATAACAAAGGTGAGGTACATCAGAGAGTGGGTTGGAATGAGTTAACTTCAGGAGTACTAAAGCCCAATAAGCCAGAAGCAATAGCTTTTCTAATAAAAATATCAAGGTTGGAATACCACTGAATGGATCTCCTCAAGCATCTAAAGATGGAGAACATGTTAGCTGATATTCAGCAGAATAAGAAATTGTGGGATGTAGGGGTAATTGACTTCAATGTAATTTTTGGACTTTAAATTACAAGTACAGTAATAAGTAATAATTTTATAAAGCACTTGTTATCTGCCAGGGATATTTCTAAAAAGCCTTATAAATATTAATTGATTTAAGTTTCACAACTCTGTAAGTCTTATCATATTCCCATTTGTCAGATGAAAAACCTGAGGCAAAGGAAAGTTAGTGAACTTTCCCAGGATCACAAACTAAGTAACTTTAAGAACTGAGATTTGAACTCAGATAATCTGGTTTGGAGTCTGTGCACTTAACCACAGAGGCATTATATTTGAACTTAAATTTTCCCAGAAATTTAATAATAAGAGGGGCTTACGTTCAACCTTTGTTGCTGTATTTTGATGTTGCTGTATTTTGTTATTAGAGAATGTTAATATTGCCATTTTACATCGCTGCAAGGTGCCTGATTACCCTTATAAGGCAGTGTAGGGAGAAGGGAGTGAACATGTAGCTTCAAATACAGTGTAGCATTGGAATGAATTAATTAAGTAGGCTGTTCTCACCCATTTCAATGCCTTCTAGGGAGCAAAATCTATTCTGACCATCAGAGGTACAAAGGATGCCCACAAAAAAAACAATGGTAGATATGGAAGGAGTGGCTACATGAAGATGGAAATGAGGCTGTCCTTTTCCCTCCCAAGGAAGATCACGACATTCTTATATGATCACAGGTGTCATGGATAAACTCAATGGATTTGATGAAGAAGAAGCACTGGAGAGTATTAGGGGGATGCGTTATTATCTACCACACATGTTTTGCATGCATTGGAACTTACACTGCAGAAGCTCTTCCAGAATAAGGTATCAGATTATCAGGTGACACTGATGGTCCATATTTCCTAACTGAGTGGAGATAATTTGTAAGCACTGGGAACCTGGCCTCTCTTCTTCATTTTTTTCATTTTACATTAGTACTAGGAAGAAATCCTCAGTAGTTAGGTCTGCCCTGAAAACCAAAGTTCTCCTCAGTTCAAGTGCCACAAGATCTAGGCTGGGAGGGTCAGCAGAGAGCATGAGCAAACCAATCTCATCATAAACCTCAGTCACAACCTCTTACCTAGCTCTTATCAATAACAAAACTCCTCTGTTGATATCCATAGTTCTTAATCTGCATCTATTTCTGAACTGGGTCAGAATGAGATAGCAAAGAAAGGGGTGTTATTAAAGGACCCAAACAACAGCAACAGTGCTGCTGAGTTTCTTTTTTTGATTCATAGTGAAGGCAGAATGAAGGACAATACTGGGAATAAGGGCAACATGGAAATCAAGCAAGACAATATGGGAAAGAAAAATAGAGCAAATCTAAAGTCTTTCCATCTCTCATATAGCCAATCTTCATCCAGGGTACATAACTTTCTTCTGCTCTTCCTCCCACCATGGCTCACCTTCCAACCTACTCCACCACTGCTAAACAACAAGGATGACAACAAGACCTTTGCAGAATTTTTGAGAAAGAGAGAGAGAGAGTGGGCATGCATGAGGGAGCGGCAGAGAGGGAGGGAGAGAGAGAATCTTAAGCAGGCTCCATGCCCAGTGTGAAGCCTGACATGGGGCTCAATCTCACAAATGTCAGATCGTGACCTGAGCTGAAATCAAGAGTTGGACGCTTAGTTGACTGAGCCACTCAGGTGCCCCTGCAACAAGATCTTCTATCTACCAGTAATTTTTCCATAGTTTGTGTTTGTTTTATTAAAGCCTGGTGCCCAAAGACCACCAAGAACACACCTGTAGTCAAACAAATGTTAGGTTTCTTAACTTGCTGCAGCAAGGAAAACTGTATCCTATGAGGAAAATAATCTCAGTGAGATGGAATTAGAATCGTCTTATATGGGGTTGGGTTTATACTAGGTGATGTGGGAGTCTGTTTTTTATTGGATTGTTAGAAAATGGAGGCTATTTATTAGCCATACACAAATGGATTAAACACCTAAATGTGAAACCTGAAACCATAAAACTCCTTAAAGAAAACATTGGCAGTTATCTCTTGGACATAAGCTTATCAACATTTTTCTAGATATGCCTCCTCAGGCAAAGGAAGCAAAAGCAAACATAAACTATTGAGACCACACCAAAACAAAAAACTTTTGCACAATGAGGGAAACTTCCAACAAAACAATAAAGCAACCCAGTGAATGGGAGAAGATACTTGCAAATGATATATCCAATAAGGGTTAATATCCAAAATACATAAAGAACTTATACAACTCAACACCAAACACCAAATAATCTGGTTTAAAAATGGGCAGAGGGGAGCGCCTGGGTGGCTCAGTCAGTTAAACATCTGATTCAGGTCATGATCTCACAATCTTGAGATCAAGCCTCATATCAGGTTCCATGCTAGGCTTAAGATCCTCTCTCTCCCTCTCCCACTGCCCCTCCCCCTGCCTTTCTCTCTCTCACTCACTCAAGGGAAAAAAAAAAAAAAAGGGCAGGGGACCTGAATAGACACTTTTCTAAAGAAGACATACAGATGGCCAACAGACACATGAAAAGATGTTCAATTTCACTAGTTATTAGGGAAATGAAAACCAAACCACAATGGGATACCACCTTACACCTGTCAGAATACACCTGACACCTGTCAGAATAGCTAATATCAAATAGACAAGAAATAAAAAGTGTTGATGAGGATATGGAGAAAAGGGAACCATCTTGCACTGTTGGTGGAAATGTAAATTGATGTAAATTGACATTTACATAATCCAGTAATTTCTCTACTGAGTACTTACTCAAAAGAAACAAAAACACTAATTTGAAAAGACATATGAACCCCTACATTTATTGCAGCATTATCTACAATGGCCAAGATACTGAAGCAACCTAAGTGTCCACTGACAGGTAAATGGATAAAGATGAACAATGGAATACTACTAAGCCATAAAAAGAATGAGATCTTGACATTTGCGACAACATGGACAGACCTAGAGAGTATTATGCTAAGTGAAATTAGTAAGAGAAAGACAAATAGCATATGATTTCACTTGTATGTGGAATCTAAAAAATAAAACAAATGAATAAACAAAAAAACAACAAAAAACAAACAGAAACAGAATCACAAATACAGAGAACAAAATGGTGGTTGTCAAAGCTGGGAAGGTTGAGTCAAAATAGATGTAGGGGATTAAGTGGTACAAACTTCCAGTTATAAAACAAGTAAGTCATGGGTATAAAAAGTATAGCATGGGGAATATAAATCCATAAATTGTAATAATGTTGTATGGTGACAGATGGTTAACTGTTCTTATCACGGTGAACATAGATTAATATATGGAACTGTTGAATCACTATGTTGTACACCTAGAAGTAATATAATATTGTGTGTCAACTATACTTCAACTTTAGAAAAAAAGAAAATGGAGGCTATGTGGCTACTGAGAACATTAATAATTTTAATTCAGCAGAGGGGAGGGATAAAGCAGGGCTGTCATTGGTAAAGGAGCATTAGTCACACACACTGGCTTTGAGAGAATGTGGTTGCATATTGTTCTTATGTTTGTCTTGTTCCATCAGGGTCACAAAGTAACCTTATCTAATGGTGATAGTTTATGAAATGATTTATATTCAGGAAGCAACACTACAACCAGGCAGCTAACAGTAGTCAACCGTAGGACTGACTACTTTTTTTTTCTCCTTTATTCTCAGCTTCTTATATCCATTAACTCACTTCTCTTTTCTGAGGCCACTTTAAAGTTTGTTTTCAAGAGCAGAAAAAAAGCAATCTGTGTTAGTTACCACCTTTACCAACCAGGACTGAAATTTAGAGTAGAAATTCTGAGAGAAATAAAGAGAAAAAAATTACTTTTCAAGAAAACTTTTATGAAAAAGAAATGGAAGTGTACTCATTGTGTGTGTGCATGAGACCAATTTACTGGAAGTACAGATACCATTCATACAAATATTTATAGCTGCATTACAGTTATAGTCACTAATAAGACCAAATTATTTGAGGTAAGCAAACATGTTAGAAAAGTTTCATGTATAGTTTGGTCATGTTAAGCTGGCTGCAATTATGCTTTTAAAGACATAAAAATAATGCAAGGAAAAAATTATATAAAGGGGGTCAGTAGACTGAGGTATTTTAATTTACTTTTTCATACATGGAATATTAACAGTTGAGGAAAGTATTATATTTTAAGCATAGCATAGTATAACTAAGCCTCAAATGAAAATTGCATTAAGTTTATCTTTAATAGCAAATTGAGAGTGCTGAAGATTGCTTTCTACATGTAACATGAACCTAATGTAGAATTTTCAGTGATTTACTAATTTTCTTGTAAGAGAAATTTTTTAAAATATAAACTTCTCATTGGCTTTCTGGTTTGAGGTTTTCATTTATCTATTTTTCAAAAGTATATTGTTATAGTTCCTACAGAAATAGTTATGGATGTAATCTGCTTCTTAAAAGTAAACTTTGGCCATTTTCCAGTTTTCTCATTCATTAGCTAATCTATACATGCATGCCTATCTATCCATGAATAGATGTTTCAGGGAAGGAAGCAATGGTGAAGAAACTGCCCAAATTTCACTACGTTTGATTAGGGTGTTTCCTTCCTCCATGTATTTCTCAGTCAGAGAGACTCAACTGTCCACTGAACAATGTTGTCCTTATTCCTCATATCACCTCGTCTGGAGAAATGAGTTATGGATACCACAATGGAAGAATTGGTAAAAATAGTGGAGAAAAGGAAGGCAATGAGAAGAGAAGGCTAATATCAGAGTCTTTTTCCCTGTTCTACCCAGGCACAATTGTGACTAGAAATTACTTTTGAAATATATAGGCTGAAACCTCTGAACCCTCTTTTCCAGTTGAAATGACAAAATTGGTACCCTACTATTAACTGAACTCCAGACTTTATTTGGATTTTACCAGATATTCCATTAATGTCTACTTTATGTTCCAGGATCTAATCTAGGTACCACAATGCATGTTTGCCAGTCTCCTCTGGGAAGGAATTTGTCTTTCCTTGCTTTAATGACTTTCACAATGTTAAGGATTAGTACTAGTACAGTTTTGGTCGGTGGTTGCTCTTCCAGGTTGAATCCTGTGTTCCTTTAACATATTCTTTCATTTTTTTGAGCACTTCTGGTACTACAAGATGATCTTCATTCATCTTTTATCTTCCCTGGCCCAGTACTAGAGTGAGCCATTTTCCAAGCAACACTGGTTTCTTTTACTGGAGGATTGTATTTAGAACCCAAAATATGGGCATTGAGGATGCTCTCTGCCATTGGCATCATCTCTAGGCCCTCTCAGTGTACAGAGTTAGCTAATTTTTGTTATTCATTTTGTTTGCTAAAAATTGGAATCACATAATGTTCACATAATCTTGTGTAAACTTTTTCTGTAGCTAAGTTTTATTTGCTTATTATTAAATATAATGAATTCATATGGTTTAACATTCCAATCTCTTTTCTCAACTACACATATCATTTCCCTTAGAGACAACCAATATTATGAATATCTTATATCACTCCCAGTGATATTCCGTGCATACATATATGTATTCTTCTCCTAATACACTTACATACAGAGGCAGAATACTATATGTATTGTCCTATGCCTTGACTTTTTTCCCAACCAACAATATATCTTAGAGAGTTTTACAGAACAGTTTATGAAGAACTTCTTCAATCACTTTAATGGCTGCACTGATTATCACTGTATGGATATATGTACTATAATTTATTTGAGTGATCTCTATTAATAAATACTTATGTTGCTTCTATTCTTTTATTACTACAATCAATGCCAAAATATAAAATATTGTACACATGTAATTTCTTATATGCTGAAAAATATATGTAAAATAAAATCTTTAGAAAGAGAATTGCTGAGGGGCGCCTGGATGGCTCAGTCGGTTGAGTATCCGACTTCGGCTCAGGTCATGATCTCAGGGTTTGTGAGTTCGAGCCCCGCGTCCAGCTGTGTGCTGACAGCTCGGAGCCTGGAGCCTGCTTCGGATTCTGTGTCTCCCTCTCTCTCCGCCCCTCCCCTGCTTATGTTCTGTCACTGTCTCGGTCTCTCAAAAATAAATAAACGTTAAAAAAATTAAAAAAAAAAGAAATAGAATTGCTGGGTCAAATGGCAGGTATACTTAACATACTTATAAATACTATTGTTTTCCACAAATGTTCACCAATTTATACGATTTCAATGATCTTTGGAGAATTTGTTTCTCTAACCTGTCACTGATATATGAGTGTGTTTTTAAACATTTTTATTTTTGCCAAACTAAAAATAACTGCATCTCAGTGTAGTTCTTATTTGCATTTCTCTTTTTTAATGTTTATTGAGAGAGAGAGAGAGAGAGAGAGAAAGTGCTGGGAAGGGCAGAAAGAAAGAGAGAGAGAGAGAGAGAGAGAAAAGAAGAGAAAGAGAATTCAAGCAGGCTACATGTTGTCAGTGCAGAGCCCAACACGGAGCTCTATCTCACAAACTGTGAGATCATGACCTGAGCCAAAACCAAAAGTTGGATGCTTAACCAACTGAGCCACACAGAGGCCCCTGCATTTCTCTTAATATAATAAAGATTTTCATATGTTTAAAATGCATATGTATATTATTCTCCTTAAACTTAACATATCTTTTGATTTTCCTCTTGTAGGTTGTTTACATCTTGTTGACATGAAGTTCTTTACATAATAGAAAAATTATCCATTGTCTCCAAAAATATTTTCAAATATTTTCCCCAGTTTGTAATTTATGTTTTTGAAGTGCTTATGTTGGGCTTTCCAATGGAGTAACTATATATTTTATACAGATCATTGAATTTTTATGTATTCAATTTAATGATTCTGAATTTTATGTCAAATTTGCAAAAGTCTTACCATTCTAAGAATACTTTAAAATTTTCCAATGGTTATAGTATTTTCATATTTTTCTTATTGATTTCACGAAATATCATTAATAAGTTTTAAAGTAAATAAACATGGATTTGATGTTAAAATTATTTTAATTTATGCAGTTTTTCATTATGGGATATATTATACTTTGCTTGAAAAGTATACTTTGCTTGAAAGACACTTAGGCTTTCATTTTTGTTTTGATTGGATTTTTGCAATCAATTTTAAAATCATATAGCATCCCCAAAATATCCCCAATGATATTTTCAAGGGGCATGGATACTATACAAGTTTCCCACTACAGTGTATATACAAACAAATGTATATGTAATCATATTCATTAGAACAAACATATTCATATGAGTCTACTATGTGCCAGGCACTGTGTTGAACTCTAGAAGCACTATACAAAGAAGTATGCTAATACCTTAATTTAAGTATGATATAGAATTAGGTTTGAGCCCATACCTTTCCTCCTCATCCCCCAACGAGTGGCTTATGTTTTGCGATTTTTTTTTTCTTTTTGAGAGACAGACAGTGCACGTGTGTGAGCAGGGCACAAGCAGAGGGGAGAGAGAAAATCTTAAGCAGGTTCCATGCCCAGTACAGAGCCCAATGCGGGGCTTTATCTCAAGACAATGAAAACAAGAGTCTGACACTTAACCAAATGAGCCAACCAGGCACCCCTGTTTTGTGAATTTTTAAGAACTAAATAGCAAAGTTCTTATACTTGGATCCTAGTCAATGAAGGTGTTGTTTAGAAACTTCTGAGAATATATTCATTTCTTGATTTGTAAGATGTTATTTCCAGAAGCTGGCTATATAAAAAGTGTCAAGGGGCGCCTGGGTGGCGCAGTCGGTTAAGCGTCCGACTTCAGCCAGGTCACGATCTCGCGGTCCGTGAGTTCGAGCCCCACGTCAGGCTCTGGGCTGATGGCTCGGAGCCTGGAGCCTGTTTCTGATTCTGTGTCTCCCTCTCTCTCTGCCCCTCCCCCGTTCATGCTCTGTCTCTCTCTGTCCCCCCCCCCCCAAAAAAAAAACGTGGAAAAAGAAAAAAAAAAGTGTCAAACACAGTGTGGCCAATTACTAGGCCAACTTTATAGAGCTGACAAAAGATGAAAAATGGATTAAAAATTGCTTCAAGGTATTAGCACACATATGTAATACACAGCACCAGGCTGACTAAAGGAAGAGGAGTAAAAGTAGGCCTTTTTTAGACAGCCTTTTCATCAGGCGCTTTCTTGCTCACAAGTGCACAATACTCTAGATATATCTTCATTGACCCATGTATCACTATAATTAAAAACATATCTCAAAGGACACTATCAAGAAAGTGAAAAGACAACACATAGACTGAGAGAGATATTTGCAAATTATATGTCTGAAAAGGGACTCATATGAAGAATACATAAAGACACTTGGGGAGGCTCTGTTGGTTAAGCATCTGACTCTTGGTTTCAGCTCAGGTCATGATCTCTCGATTCATAAATTCAAGCCTCACATCAGGCTGTACGCTGACAGTGCAGAGCCTAATTGGGATTCTCTCTCTCTCCCTCTTTGCACTTCCCGCTCGCGCGCTCTCTCTCTCTCTCTCTCTCTAAATAAATAAATAAATAAATAAATAACTTAAAAAAAGAATACATAAAGAACAGTTACAATTCCCAATAAAAAGGCAACCTAGTTAAAAAATGGGCAAAGTATTTCAAGACATTTCTCCAAATAAGATCTACAATGGCCACTAAGCACATGAAAAGGTGCTGAACATTATTTTCTGGGAAAAATGCAAATCAAAATCACAATGAGATGTTACTTCACACTCACTACGATGGCTAAAAATTTGTATAAATTCAAAAAGATACAATAACAAGAATTGATGAGATATGGCAAATTGGAACCATCATATATTGCCAGCGGCACTGTAAAATGTTCCAACCACTTTGGAGAATAGTTTAGCAAGCAGTTCTGCAAAATTTTAAAACTTGTTACCGTATGACCCAGAAATTCCACTCCTTGGTATATGCCCAAGAGAACTGAAAACGTATGTCCACATAAAAACTTGTACACAAACATTCATAACAGCACTATTCATAATAGCCAAAAAGTAGAAACAATTCAAATGCTCATGAGCTGATGCATAGATAAACAAAACCATAGAGGCAAAAGTAGTTTCATGATTGCCAGATGCTGGGAGAAGGGAGGAATGAGGAGTATCTGCTAATGGGTATGGTTTTCCTTTTTGGTCATGAAAATTTACTCCTATGCTTCTAAGAGTTAAATAATTTTAGTTCTTATAAGCTTCTGCTTGAGATGCCCATTTAAGCTACATCTTCCTCCCTCTCCCCATCACATTCTATGCTGTATCAACAGGGACTACCTTGATTTTAAGATCCGGTTTCTGAAAATAGGTTGTATGCTAGTATTGGTACGAATGTTTAATTTGGTAAAATTTTTACCTTACTCAAAAGCCATAATTAAACTATTAAAAGTTATAATCAAAGACCCCTTAAAATATATAGGTATGTATATACACATAGGCTTGTGCATGTATATATGTACACACATATATACTGGTCTGTTTTTCTGGAGGACCTTGACTGTTATATTATGTTTTTAGAGAAAAAAAGATTTTAGGGGCGCCTGGGTGTCTCAGTCAGTTAAGCGGCCGACTTCGGCTCAGGTCATGATCTCGCGATCCATGAGTTCAAGCCCCGCGTCGGGCTCTGTGCTGACAGCTCAGAGCCTGGAGCCTGTTTCAGATTCTGTGTCTCCAACTCTCTCTGACCCTCCCCTGTTCATGCTCTGTCTCTCTCTGTCTCAAAAATAAATAAACGTTAAAAAAAATTTTTTTTAAAAGATTTTAAATTATTTTTACTAGGCTTATATTCAATCCACTTAAAAGCCTCTGGTTTCCTGAAATGTGCTTTAACACAATGCTACAACCATTATTAGCATATGTGGAGATTGTTGCCAAGCAAGATTAGCTGGTTGTCCTTCTTTACTCAGGTTTGGCATTAACTTAAAGAATTTGCTATGTTTCAGGTACTCATTCTCAGTTCTACTTGATGAGAAAAATCAAACTTGGATTTGAAAAAGTATGGACAGAATTCAGGGAGAAGAACTTACCCTAAAACAATATCATCTCACTAGACTTCTGTGTAAACCCAGGACTTTAACAGACAAAGGACTTAAATGGACAGTCGTGTCCTCCAACAGTGCAGTCTCTCTGGACTGAGAAATCTTCAAAGATGGCCAAGCACAACCCATAATTACTAAGGAAGAAAAGCAAGTTATTTATGATAATATAAATAAATTATATTTAGGAAATTATAGGTGGCTAAGGGCTCTCTCTATCTCATAGTTACAGATAACTGTCTTTCTCCTCACCCACCCACATGCCATTCCTTTTCAGAGCTGATTGAGCACTGTCAACCCTTCCCTCTCACAGATGTTTAATGAGTATTTATGTGCCAGCAATCTTTTAAGTATAGTATCATAGTGAAAAATAGAGGTGTCTGCCCTATTGTAAGTGACAGATAATACATAAACATGAGAAAACATAATGAAAAGTGATACTAAAATCAGGATGATATGATGTGGTGACTAGAAAGCATTATTATATTGCCTTCCTCATATTGAAGGTCTTAGTTGGGTATAGGTGCAACATACACACACTAACATTGACAATGTCTGTGTCGGTGTAGTTTCTAGGGAAGGCCTCAAGCATTTTCTTTTGCTAAAACACAAATAAAAATAGGAATTAACTCTTATATGTGACAACAAAAAAAAAAAGGTCTTCCAAATTCAAATGCACTTAATTATTCAGTTGTTTGCTTGCTTATCTATGTATTGTGTGTGTGTGTGTGTGTGTGTATGTCTGCATGTTAAAAGCTTTAATATTAGCAATTTTATACAAAGACTTGTAAGGGTATTAAAATAAATGCTTTTGTGGTAGGATTGGTAGATGATGCGAAGCATGTTGTTTTTTCTTCTCCAAACCAACTATGCAGAATGAACATTTGTTTTCTTCAACGCCAATCTGCTTTCCTACTAATGGAATTGCAGTGGCCTTCTCCAGTAATTGTATAGCAGATCAAGAGTACTGAGGGCATTAAACTCCAACAATAAACTATTCTATCATTATTTATTTTTCTGGTTCTAAGATTGAACTCTCAGTCCAGAGGTAGTAGAACTATCACTGGAACGTGATAGTGGACTAGCTTCAGACCAAATAGATTTGCTATTATGAAGGTTATCCCATCTCCAAATAGCTGCTCGGCTCTGGTGAAGCTTTCCACATTAAATGGTACATTATCAGTACACAGTAAACTTGGCACAATTCGTGGGGATACAATGTATTTTTTGCACAAGGACAGGTAACATGTTTAGTAAGCCTAGAATGCCCACAAGATTTGTGCAAGATGAGTTTACTGGAAGAATCCAGTTACCCCTTTTCTTTGAAGCTCTTTATGAAGACAGCATGAGGACCAAAGTGTAGGTCTGTTTCCTTATCTCTTCTTTAGTGGCCTGTTTTTAAGTTAAATGAAAAAATTTCTTGGCTTCCTCTGCAATATAAATTTTATCAATCGTGGTCACCTGTGTGCCTGATATTGTAAATGAAATAAATTGTCAGCCATGCTGAAAAAAGAATCATCAAAACAAAAGGTATATTCATATGAAGACTGGTGAGTTATGGCTTAAGGATTTTAGCAACTTAGAAATTTGAACAGCTGTTGTTATTTGCACAAGAATGATTTTCTTCAGATAATTCAGCACACCCTTTATTTCTTAATTCTGTAATTATGACAGCAATAATATCTCCAATGTCTGGATTTACTATAGTGACTGTCTTTACCTAGGATTTATTACTATAAATGATTATTGTGATTGCATTGTGGAATGCTGCCCATGATGTTTTCATTGTAAATATCCTATATTACCTCTTCAGGGAGACGATTTATTTCTTGAAATAATGGATTGGATATGATTAACAATAAATGATAATGCTTGAGAGTAACAGCCCAGAGCATAAGCTACTGTGTGAATAGGTAGAGGGTCCAAAATCTACCCTTGACCTCTATCTTGGGTGATGAAGATTAGGCCACAGAATAGAGCTATAATCAGTCAGGAATAGCAGAGGGATCCTTGAGGGGGGCTGACAGATGCACCAACAACTAGTGTGTTCTTTGTTTTACTTCTGGATGGCACTGTTCACCCAGGCAGAAAGAGACAGCACTTCAGTAGGAAAAGTAAGGTGAACTCTACCACCCTTCTTTATCTTTCTGATGATATGTTCTTCTTTTACACATGAGTATCATTTTCTACTCAGCACTATTTTAGCATGTCACAAAAGACTTCATTTAACCTAGGGAGGTCTGTTGTCTTTAGTGGCCTATTTTTATCCATTCAGTAGTATTCATTTATTACATTGTCTTTTGATATATTTGATGTCTTACAAGTCATCAAAATGAACTTGTATTGCCATTGAGTACATAATGCAATCACTATGACCTCCTCATCACTGCCATTTTATAGATTTCTTTTTTTTAATATTTATTTATTTTTGAGAGAGAGAGAGCACACGCAAGTGGGGCAGAGGCAGAGAGAGAGGGAGACAGAAGATCCAAAGCAGGCTTTGTGCTGAGAGTAGACAGTCTGATACAGGGCTTGAACTCACAAACTGTGAGATTATGACCTGAGCCGAAGTCGGACACTTAACCAACTGAGCCACTCAGAAGCCCCTTATAGATTCCTCAAGAAGTTATGGAAAAATCCAGAAGTAGGTGCAAACAGGAGGTAGTGGCAGAGAGTTGAAGACTGAGACAGCATCATGTTCTATATTGGTCGCTTGTTAGATTTCTGGTATTAATGTCCAGGGGGGAATCCCATTCTAAGGAAAGGAGAAATTTATGCCTGACAGAATGCTTTTATGAATTACAAAGTATTCTTTTACATAAGAATTTTTTAAAAATAAAATTGTTTTCCCAGTACATCAGTTATTTATTTATTTTTATTCATTTGTGTAGGTTTTTTTTTTTTTTTTAATTGAGGGAAAATTTACCTACAATGAAATGCATAGAACTTAGGTGTGTAAGTCAGTGAGTTGTGACACATCTGTACATTCAAGCGACTGGCATCTCCATAAAAATTTAGAACATTTTCATCACTCCAGAAATATCCTTCATGCCCTTTTTAGTCAACTCTTCTCCCCATAGCCAACCATGTTTCTAGTTTTTATTATCATATACTAGTTTATCTTGTTCTTGAACCTTATATAAATGGAATCATACAGCATATACTCTTCTGTGCCTTCTTTAACTCAATGTGATATTTCTGAGAAGAATCCATATTGCAGGATGTATCTATAATTCACTTATCTTTATTGCTAATTATTTTTCCATTATATGAATATTCCAAGTTTGATTATCCTATCCTGATGGGAAACATTCTGTGATTTTAATTTTTGGACTATATGAATAAGGCACCTATAAACCTTCATGTACAAGTTACTTCTGTACGTATGTATTTTTATTTCTCATGTATACAGAATCTCAAAATATCCAAAATTTCCAGTAAGCAAATCACAATTGAATGAGAGAAGACACTTGACAGACACTAACATCAAGATGAATCAGACGTGGGAATTACCTAATATGGGTTTGGAAGTAGCTATAGTTGAAATGGTTTAAAATTCAGTTTAAAAAATTATCTTGCAACAAATGAAAAAACTGAAAATCTCAGAAAATAAATAGAATTTATAAAAAAGAAAGAAATGGAAATTACAGACCTGAACATTACTGTAATGAAAATAAAACGTCAATGGATGGGTTCCATAGCAGAGTGGAGACGACTTACAAGAAATCACTCAACCACACAGGGTGAATATAGCCCAGATCTTAGGATCTGCGGTTTGCTCTTGGCTGATTCTTATAATTGCTTCCCCAGGCAGAGCTTCACTTTATCAAAAGCCATGAGGTGTTAGAATTTAATTAACCAGCATCTCAGCTGCATTTAGTGTCCACAAATTGGCAAAGTACTTGGTCAGAAAACTCTAACTCCAGTTATCTATTATTTTACCCTCAGTTTTCCCTTGAAGAAAGCCTGTTTCTGATTCAAAATATATGATCTCTAAGAAGTCACTTTGAGTTAGAATTTCCTTTCAAGTTTAGATAAATAAATCAGTACAAATCATAGACAGGGATTCCCTCATTTCAATACTCAAGGAAAGAGTTATGTGTGGAGAGAGTAACTTTGTATTCTATATTATATGAAAAAAACCGCTGGCACCAGGAGATATACCTATAAGCCTGCTAACTTCATGTGGTGGTAGGTATAAGACTGCTAGTGTGGGAGAAATATGCCCACTTTGGGTGACTGTATCTGGCACTGAGTGGTGATGAATGTTTGATAGGGCTTATGATTATAACAGGTGCTTGTTGGAGTGCCTGGGGTGGCTCAGTTGGTTAAGTGCCGACTTCAGCTCAGGACATGATCTCCTGGTTCAGGAGTTCAAGCCCCACGTGGGGCTCTGTGCTGACAGCTCACAGCCTGGAGCCTGCTTCTCTCTGCCCGTTCCCCCACTTACACTCTGTCTCTCTCTCTCAAAAATAAATAAACATTAAAAGAAAGTATAATAGGATGCTTGCTCTCTCTCCTTTCTTTTGGAGAGTAGACATTATTTTTAGTTTTATTTTATTCTGAGACAGAGAGAGAGAGAGAGAGAGAGAGAGAGAGAGAGAGCGAGCACGCACGCAGGGTAGGGGCAGAGAAAGAGAGAGAGAGACCCAAGTAGGTTCCTCACTGTCAGTGCAGAGCCCGAAGCAGGACTCAAACCACCCTCCACCCCAACTATGAGATCATGAGTCGTAAGCTTAACTGACTGAGCCACCCAGGCGCCCCAAGAGTAGACATTAAATTTTAGATGTTGTGTTAGAGACTCGTTCCTGAAGCTGCCTTCCGTGCAGAACTATTCCTCAGAAAAGTTTAGTTTGTTTTATGTCAGAGAGTGACTCAAACTGAGTTTTTTTCTCCTAATGATGGACTTTATCAGCCAGCACAGGGTTTTGACTTTACCTGAATCTCTAGCTGATATATGGCTTAAAAAATGTGTATGTGTAGAGCCACAATTGAGGATGCTTTATTTTTCCAAGTAGCAGTAACTTTACAATATCTATCTAAACTCCATAAGATGGAATTTGATGTGGGTACTTAGACACTTCTTATGATGTTTTATTTCCTTTGAAGATTTGGAAAGAAACTGACTTTTGAAAAATACTGTTATGAAGAAGGGAAATGGAAAATCATGTGAAAGTGGCCTTATTCTAAAGCTTAAATTTTATTTCTTTGTTCTAAAGATTAATTTTTTCCTAAATGATTATTTTTATTATAATTCTAAAACATCAAAAGCAATTAAACATGCCAATTTAACAGAAATCAATTAATCATATATGTAGTCTACTTTTTATTGATATATTTGTCTATACTAATGTCAATACTACTGTCTACATTTCTGCAGCCTTATAGTAAGTATAGAACTTATATACATTATGAATTTTCATATATATATTCCAGAAATATATATATGTGTTTATTGTTTATTCATTTATTTTGAGAGAAAGAGGGAGAGCGTGGGAAGGGCAGAGAGAGAGAGAGAGAGAGAGAGAGAGAATCCCAATCAGCTGTCAGCTGTCAGCACAGAGCCTGACACAGGGCTTGATCCCATGAACCATGAGATCATGACCTGAGCTGAAATCAAGAGTCAGATGCCTAACCAACTGGGTCACCCAGGTGGCCCTAATTCCATATATATTTTAGAATGAACTTGTCAATTTCTTAAAAAAAATGTACTGTAATTTTGTTTGGGGCATTTCATTTTGAAATCACTTATTTTTAACAATATTAAGTCCTTCATTCCGTGAGCATGGTACATTTATACATTTTTTTTACATTTATGTAACTACATTTATGTCTTATTAAAGTTCTCTCAGAATTTCTGTGGATTCAGTGAATAGGTATTGTGTACCTTTTGTTAGGAGTATCATGTATTTCATGTTTTTAGATGCTGTTATAAATGACTTTGACTTTTTCAATTTTAAATGCTAATTGTTTTAAATGTAGAAATACATTTAATTTTTATTGATTACTATTTTATCCCTTGACTTCTTGAAGTTGACTTATTCTAGTAGGCTTTTAATGTCTATTCCTTAGGATTTTCTGTGTAAATGATCATGACATCTGGTATAAGGATAATTTTACGTCTTCCTTCCCAATCTTTATGACTTTTCTTTCTTTTACTTTTCTTATTAGAATAGCTAGGACTAGAAGATATCCTAAATATCCTTTTATTGATCATGGTCTTAGCAGGAAAACATTCAACATTTTATATTAAGTAAATTATAGATGTCAGTTTTCAGATAATGTACTGTTCTGAATTTCCATTTGGTTATTTTATAGTTTCTATTTCTAATGTGATGTACCCTACCTTTTCAATCATTACATTCTTTTTCTTTTTAAATATTTGAACATATTTATAAAAGGTACTGCAAAGTTACTTTCTGCTAATTACAACTTCTGGAATCATGATAGGAACAGTTTCTACTGACCAATGTTCTTCACTTTTTTTTTTTTGCTTTATTTTTGGTATGTATACTAATTTTTTTTATTATATACTGGGTGTTAGAAATAATATGTTGCTGTGAACTTAAATTATGTTGACTTATTTAAATAGGTATTCGATTTCCTGGTAGGGAATAAATTAGTAATGGATCCTCTTGATCTTGTACGCTTGGATTTATTCCTCATTATGGCAGGTCTGTTTCAGTAATATCCTTAGCTTTCAGGACATTTTTCTAACATACTTTTTTCTAAAATTAAGGACTTATTTTTTTAAACTTTTTTTTTAACATTTATTTATTTTTGAGAGACAGAGAGGCAGAGCATGAGCAGGGGAGGGGGAGAGAGAGAGAGATACAGAATCTGAAGCAGGCTTGAGGCTCTGAGCTGTTTGTTAGCACAGAGCCCAATGCGGGACTCGAACTCACAAACTGCAAGACCATGACCTGAGCCGAAGTCGTATGCTCAACCGACTGAGCCACCCAGGCACCCCTAAAATTGAGGACTTATTTTTAAAGAATGGCCTTTTTTTAGTCTCAGCTGAAAGCCTGAGTTCCTCAGTGAGGTTATTTCACTATGACTGAACTGTGATTTCAACGTGTCTCAGAACCCACAACCTTTGATATCCCCATTTACCTCACAGCCCCACAACTGTGAATACATGGAGTTCCTTGATAGGTCCCATGAAGCCTAATGATGTGTACAGGCAGGCCAGCCATTGGTCAAGGATATTTCAAAATCACCCATTTTGTCCTCCTTGCAACCCCCATGCATATCCCTCTTCTGTAGCTTCAAACTCTACCAATTTCATTTATTTTAATCTCTTTATTTTCAATGAAATGCAGGGTTTCAGTTGGACTTGATTTCCTAAATCATAGTTTGGAAAGTTACCTCACACAGAAGAAGATAAACCTGGGATTGACTTTATACATCTCCCTTCTCTGAAAGATGACTATCCTACCATATCTATTGTCCCATGTTTAAAAACCATTGCCTCATATATTTTGTCCAATTTTATAGTTGTTTGTGGAAGGAGGGTAACAACTGCCAGTTACTCCATCATGGCTAGAAGCAGACTCCCTCTTAACTCCTCTGTTAATTTATTTTTACAGAGTTATGTAATGAAAAGTAAAGAGGAGAGAAAAAAATGTAAAGTACTGAACCCTCATGCGTTTAAACAAAAAACAATTAATTGTACTATGAATCACAGCAGCATTACATCATTGTTATATCTTAATAAAGACAGACATTACCCACAGGAATGCTCCAGACTTTTTATCTCTGAGATGTTCCATCTAAGAATCAATAGATCTAAAAATTCATGAATAGCCCTAGATCTAAAGGAAATTAACCAATGAGCCTCCTTCAGCAAAGTTCTCAAGTGGGCCAAGCGGGCTAAAATATGATATAAATGTTAAAATGATTCAAAAAATATTACAAATAAACGCTTTTTTTTCTGTAAAACTAATGATCCTCTAGCAGGGTTGGCTGTAAGAAAAAGGAAGAGACAGCAGAGAGTGCATAACACACTATAAATGATTAGATAGTTCTGGGAGTTCTTATAAACAAACAGAGAAAAAAAAAGAAAAAATAGACAAAGAAAGGGAAAAGAAAAAAAAGGAAAAAGGGAAGAGAGGAAAACCAGAAGAGAGAGGAGAGAAAGAAAGAGATTTTTATAGCCATGTATTTAAACTAGGATTTTGACCCCTCTTTAAAATAATCAATTCTTACCCATATTGTTCCTAAAATTTGGTTACTTGTTATTTCCCATAACTAGCTTGGATTTTTGCCTAGTCATTAATCTTAGCTCCATACGTGAAATCTATTGATTCTATTAACCTGCCACATTGGCTACATTTTGCAAATATGGTGCTTTCAAAAGCCTCCCTTCCCAGGAGAACTGGTGACATATCAAAACTGTCCCAAGAGATTTGGATGCTAGTTTATTTTATAGTGACATTTAGCCATTCTGACAAGTGCTTAATTATTATATGTTCCTCCATAAAGGTTGTCTCTGACAATATGTGTAAATCAAATAAATTAAAGCACTATAAGTTATTAGTTTTCCATTCTGGTTGACATCTGTGATATTCGTTAATAAATAATTTAGTACATTTATAGACAATGATGAAGAGAGCATCATCAGTGCTGGGATTATTTTCTCCCAAAGGATATACTAGACAGCTGCTTACCTCTAATAAAGTTAAATCTAAGACTGTGAACTTACACTTTGTCCTACAATTATAATAGTTTGAATATACCATATTAGTTTATAAAATGCACATGCAAAATATATTGCTATGCAGTCTGGTACAGAGGAAGGCCCATTATTGCCATAAGGAGTGACATATTTAAGTCCCAGGCTCTCTTGTGTCTTGTAAATTCTTTCTCCTATGTGGATCTGTTTCCTCATCTATAAAGCCAATGTTAAATTTAACTAGATAAATTGTAAATGTCTCTGTAATCCTAGAATTCTGAACTTTTGTGTTTTGTTAAATCTTTACTGGGAATCTAATGGATAGTGATTTTCTTATCTCGTTAACACTAAGCCTTTCCTACACCCCACCTGTCCTCCATACCTTGAGTATCTGACTCAACTCTACTGTTTACAGTTTATTTATTTATTTTGAGAGAGAGAGAGAGAGAGAGAGAGAGAGAAAGAGAATCCTAAGCAGGCTCCACACTCAGTGCCAGCTAACACAGGGCTCAATCCCATGACCCTTGTATCATGACCTGAGTCAAAATCAAGAGTCCAGTGCTTAACTGACTAAGCCACTCAGGTGCCCATGACTCAACTCTATTAATTGTGAAATCATATTGCAGTTACTTGAAGTATATGTAATTTTTAGCATAGAAAATGAAGTCAGGTTGATTCTTATATCATCTAAAAGTGAACTAACTTCCTCTCCAAGAAAACACCAAATGGCAGATGATGCTGGTGGTGTGGATGATCCTGGAGGCCCTGGAATAGGAGGCCCTGGTGGCTTTGATCCTTTGGGGAATAAAGTCCCTAGATACAAGTAAGTGCAAATTTTTGGAACTACTGAATATCACTTACATGAGAACCTAGTCCTTAGCATTTGAGCAATGCTTCAGTCCTCTGAGGGTACACCTTCAGAGTAAAGATTCTCAGGGATAATATATTTTGCCCTCTTTTCAAATTGCTTTTCTACATTACCTTGGATGACCTTCCCTAACCCTCTTCAAATGTATGGCTCTACCTTCCTGGCATGTAAGATTTATTTTCTTTATTATTTTGACATATAGATGTTTGAATTTGGGAGGACAAGAGATTTGGAACGTTTTGCCGATTTTGAGAAGTCTGAGAAAATATAATTATTGGGATGCTACTAATCATGTAATGTCAAAATAGGAAGTATAATGCCACTTCCCAACTCTCTAGGGAATGGAGGCAGGGGGAGCATATTTGAGAGAAGGGGGTATGTATCTGCTTAATGGCAGAATGGTGTGTTTCAACTTGCTATGCCACTGTAAGCAGGTTGGTTGATAGCTGAATACAGTTACCATAAAACTCAATCCATTGACACACTTCTGCTCGATTAATAAACCAGAGGGGCAGGGTCTAGAAAAGTGCACCTTCTTTAAATAATGGATATTATGAGGACCAAGAATCACAATTACTGAATATACTATATACCTCACGAGTGGAACTATTATAAGAATACATGAACAGAAGAGGAACAAAGTAGCACTGAGGATTTGGTATCTCTACTCAGAACATTATAATAGCATCCTCTTCACTATTTCATATCTTTTTCCAATAAATACAAGTATTTCCTAACAAGACAAATCTCCACTATGAATTGTCTCTCAAATACCTCATATCCCTCCCCATCCATACTCCCCTCAAAAGAAAATATATCTGTCCCTATCCCTCCATACCCATATACCCATACTAGAATAATACTTTTCTTTGAATGGTTTCACAATCTCTTTAATCCAAATTAGTTTTTAATATGATTACCTATGGGAAATCTATTATGATTGTAGAGTATAAACAAATTATTTTCTTTACATATCACATACTTGCTTGTTAAAACATCTATTACAATGAAAGACTACACTACACAAACTATTTTTTTTAATTAAAAAAATTTTTTTATTAAGTTTATTTATTTTTGACAGAAACAGAGTGTGAGCATGAGCTGGGGAGGGGCAGAGAGAGAGGGAGACACAGAATCTGAAGCAGGCTCCAGGCTCCAAGCTGCCAGCACAGAGCCCGTCGCGGGGCTTGAACTCACGAACCATGAGTTCATGACCTGGGCCGAAGTCGGACACTTAACCGACTGAGCCACCCAGGCACCCCTCTAATTGTTTATTAATAGAAGAGTAATGACTTAGGATTATTGTTTATCAACTGTTTTACACTTCCAACATCTTTAAGTTATCAGAAAGATTAAACTTTGAATTTTAGAGGTACATGTTTGAATGCACAATTATGTCTGTTGACTTTATCATAAATTACTTACTGGCTCACAAAAAAATTACTGACCTAAGAAGTAAAAGATCTGTACACTGAAATCTATAGAAAGTAATAGAAAGAAAGAAATTGAAGACACAAATAAATAAAAAAACATTCCATGCTCATGGATTAGAAGAACAAATATTGTTAAAATGTCTATACTATCCAAAGTGATCAAAAAGAATGAAATATCCAAAGCAATATACACATTCAATGAAATCCTTATCAAAATAACACCAACATTCTTCACAGGGCTAGATCAAACAATTCTAAACTTTGTATAGCCACCAGAAAAGACCCCAAATAGCCAGTGTAATGTTGAAAAAGAAAACCAAAACTGGAGGCATCACGATTCTGGATTCGAGCTCTATTTCAAAGCTGTAATCAACAAGACAGTAAGGTACTGGCACAAAAACAGACACAGATCAATGGAACAGAACAGAGAACCCAGAAATGGACCCACAAATGTATAGCAAACTCATCTTTGACAAAGCAGGAAAGAATATACAATGGAAAAAAGAGTCTCTTCAGCAAATGGTGTTGGGAAAACTGGACAGCAACATGCAGAGGAATGAACCTGGACCACTTTATTACATCATACACAAAAATAAATTGAAAATGGGTGAAAGACTTACATGTAAGATAGAAAATCATGAAAATACTATAGGAGAAAACTGGCAGCAACCTCTTTGACCTTGGTCACAGCAACTTCTTACTAGATGTGTCTCCATATCTAGACAAGGGAAACAAAAGCAAACATGAACTATTGGGACCTCTTCAAAATAAAAAGCTTCTGCACAGTGAAAGAAACAATTGACCAAACTAAATGGCAACAGACAGAATGGGAGAAGATATTTGCAAATGGCATATCAAGTAAGTATCCAAAATCTATAAAGAACTTGTCAAACTCAACTCCCCAAAAACAATCAAGTGAAGAAATGGGCAGAAAACATGAAGAGACACTTTCCAAAGAAGAAATCCAGATGGCTAACAGACACATGAAAAGATACTCAACATCACTAATCAGCAGAGACATACAGATCAAAACCACAAGGAGATCCCACCTCACACCTGTCAGAATGGCTAAAATGGACAACTTAGGAAGCAACAGATGTTGGCAAGGATGTGGAGAAAGGGGAATGCTTTTGCAATATTGGTGGGAATGCAAACCAGTAGAGCCACTCTGGAAAAGAGTATGGAGGTTCCTTGAAAAGTTGAAAATAGAACTTCCCGAGGAAGATGGCGGCGTAGGAGGACGCTGGGCTCACCACGCGTCCTGCTGATCACTTAGATTCCACCTACACCTGCCTAAATAACCCAGAAAACCGCCAGAGGATTAGCAGAACGGAGTCACCGGACCCAAGTGCAGACGAGAGGCCCACGGAAGAGGGTAGGAAGGGCGGCGAGGCGGTGCGCGCTCCACGGACTGGCGGGAGGGAGCCGGGGCGGAGGGGCGGCTCGCCAGCCAAGCAGAGCCCTCGAGTCCGGCTTGCAAAAGCGGAGGGGCCTGACGGACTGTGTTCCAACAGCAAGCGCGACTTAGCGTCTGGGAGGTCATAAGTTAACAGCTCTGCTCGGAAAGCGGGAAGGCTGGAGGACAAAGGGAGGGTGAGCTGCGGAGCCCCCGGACGACAGAGCTCAGTTTGGCGGGGAACAAAGGCGCTCGCCAGCGCCATCTCCCCCGCCCATCCCCCAGCCAAAATCCCAAAGGGAACCGGTTCCGGCCAGGGAAATTGCTCGCTCCGCGCAAACACCCAACTCTGTGCTTCTGCGGAGCCAAACCTCCGGCAGCGGATCTGACTCCCTCCGGCTGCCACAGGGCCCCTCCTGAAGTGGATCACCTAAGGAGAAGCGAGCTAAGCCTGCCCCCCCTCCCACCGTGCACCTTGCCTTCCCACCCCAGCTAATACGCCAGATCCCCTGCATCACAAGCCTGGCAGTGTGCAAGTAGCCCAGACAGGCCACGCCACCCCACAGTGAATCCCACCCCTAGGAGAGGGGAAGAGAAGGCACACACCAGTCTGACTGTGGCCCCAGCGGTGGGCTGGGGGCAGACATCAGGACTGACTGCGGCCCCGCCCACCAACTCCAGTTATACACCACAGCACAGGGGAAGTGCCCTGCAGGTCCTCACCACACCAGGGACTATCCAAAATGACCAAGCGGAAGAATTCCCCTCAGAAGAATCTCCAGGAAATAACAACAGCTAATGAGCTGATCAAAAAGGATTTAAATAATATAACAGAAAGTGAATTTAGAATAATAGTCATAAAATTAATCGCTGGGCTGCAAAACAGTATACAGGACAGCAGAGAATCTCTTGCTACAGAGATCAAGGGACTAAGGAACAGTCACGAGGAGCTGAAAAACGCTTTAAAGGAAATGCAAAACAAAATGCAAACCACCACGGCTCGGATGGAAGAGGCAGAGGAGAGAATAGGTGAACTAGAAGATAAAGTTATGGAAAAAGAGGAAGCTGAGAAAAAGAGAGATAAAAAAATCCAGGAGTATGAGGGGAAAATTAGAGAACTAAGTGATACACTAAAAAGAAATAATATACGCATAATTGGTATTCCAGAGGAGGAAGAGAGAGGGAAAGGTGCTGAAGGGGTACTTGAAGAAATAATAGCTGAGAACTTCCCTGAACTGGGGAAGGAAAAAGGCATTGAAATCCAAGAGGCACAGAGAACTCCCTTCAGACGTAACTTGAATCGATCTTCTGCATGACATATCATAGTGAAACTGGCAAAATACAAGGATAAAGAGAAAATTCTGAAAGCAGCAAGGGGTAAACGTGCCCTCGCATATAAAGGGAGACCTATAAGACTCGTGACTGATCTCTCTTTTGAAACTTGGCAGGCCAGAAAGAATTGGCACGAGATTTTCAGGGTGCTAGACAGCAAAAATATGCAGCCGAGAATCCTTTATCCAGAAAGTCTGTCATTTAGAATAGAAGGAGAGATAAAGGTCTTCCCAAACAAACAAAAACTGAAGGAATTTGTCACCACTAAACCAGCCCTACAAGAGATCCTAAGGGGGACCCTGTGAGACAAAGTACCAGAGACATCACTACAAGCATAAAACATACAGACATCACAATGACTCTAAACCCGTATCTTTCTATAATAACACTGAATGTAAACGGATTAAATGCGCCAACCAAAAGACATAGGGTATCAGAATGGATAAAAAAACAAGACCCATCTATTTGCTGTCTACAAGAGACTCATTTTAGACCTGAGGACACCTTTAGATTCAGAGTGAGGGGATGGAGAACTATTTATCATGCTACTGGAAGCCAAAAGAAAGCTGGAGTAGCCATACTTATATCAGACAAACTAGACTTTAAATTAAAGGCTGTAACAAGAGATGAAGAAGGACATTATATAATAGTTACAGGGTCTATCCATCAGGAAGAGCTAACAATTATAAATGTCTATGCGCCGAATACCGGAGCCCCCAAGTATATAAAACAATTACTCATAAACAGAAGCAACCTTATTGATAAGAATGTGGTAATTGCAGGGGACTTTAACACCCCACTTACAGAAATGGATAGATCATCTAGACACACAGTCAATAAAGACACAAGGGCCCTGAATGAGACATTGGATCAGATGGACTTGACAGATATATTTAGAACTCTGCATCCCAAAGCAACAGAATATACTTTCTTCTCGAGTGCACATGGAACATTCTCCAAGATAGATCATATACTGGGTCACAAAACAGCCCTTCATAAGTTTACAAGAATTGAAATTATACCATGCATACTTTCAGACCACAATGCTATGAAGCTTGAAATCAACCACAGGAAAAAGTCTGGAAAACCTCCAAAAGCGTGGAGGTTAAAGAACACCCTACTAACGAATGAGTGGGTCAACCAGGCAATTAGAGAAGAAATCAAAAAATATATGGAAACAAACGAAAATGAAAATACAACAATCCAAACGCTTTGGGACGCAGCGAAGGCAGTCCTGAGAGGAAAATACATTGCAATCCAGGCCTATCTCAAGAAACAAGAAAAATCCCAAATACAAAATCTAACAGCACACCTAAAGGAAATAGAAGCAGAACAGCAAAGGCAGCCTAAACCCAGCAGAAGAAGAGAAATAATAAAGATCAGAGCAGAAATAAACAATATAGCATCTAAAAAAACTGTAGAGCAGATCAACGAAACCAAGAGTTGGTTTTTTGAAAAAATAAACAAAATTGACAAACCTCTAGCCAGGCTTCTCAAAAAGAAAAGGGAGATGACCCAAATAGATAAAATCATAAATGAAAATGGAATGATTACAACCAATCCCTCAGAGATACAAACAATTATCAGGGAATACTATGAAAAATTATATGCCAACAAATTGGACAACCTGGAAGAAATGGACACATTCCTGAACACCCACACTCTTCCAAAACTCAATCAGGAGGAAATAGAAAGCTTGAACAGACCCATAACCAGCGAAGAAATTGAATCGGTTATCAAAAATCTCCCAACAAATAAAGAGTCCAGGACCAGATGGCTTCCCAGGGGAGTTCTACCAGACATTTAAAGCAGAGATAATACCTATCCTTCTCAAGCTATTCCAAGAAATAGAAAGGGAAGGAAAACTTCCAGACTCATTCTATGAAGCCAGTATTACTTTGATTCCTAAACCAGACAGAGACCCAGTAAAAAAAGAGAACTACAGGCCAATATCCCTGATGAATATGGATGCAAAAATTCTCAATAAGATACTAGCAAATCGAATTCAACAGCATATAAAAAGAATTATTCACCATGATCAAGTGGGATTCATTCCTGGGATGCAGGGCTGGTTCAACATTCGCAAATCAATCAACGTGATACATCACATTAACAAAAAAAAAGAGAAGAACCATATGATCCTGTCAATCGATGCAGAAAAGGCCTTTGACAAAATCCAGCACCCTTTCTTCATAAAAACCCTTGAGAAAGTCGGGATAGGAGGAACATACTTAAAGATCATAAAAGCCATTTATGAAAAGCCCACAGCTAACATCATCCTCAACGGGGAAAAACTGAGAGCTTTTTCCCTGAGATCAGGAACACGACAGGGATGCCCACTCTCACCGCTGTTGTTTAACATAGTGCTGGAAGTTCTAGCATCAGCAATCAGACAACAAAAGGAAATCAAAGGCATCAAAATTGGCAAAGATGAAGTCAAGCTTTCGCTTTTTGCAGCTGACATGATATTATACATGGAAAATCCGATAGACTCCACCAGAAGTCTGCTAGAACTGATACATGAATTCAGCAAAGTTGCAGGATACAAAATCAATGTCCAGAAATCAGTTGCATTCTTATACACTAACAATGAAGCAACAGAAAGACAAATAAAGAAAATGATCCCATTCACAATTGCACCAAGAAGCATAAAATACCTAGGAATAAATCTAACCAAAGATGTAAAGGATCTGTATGCTGAAAACTATAGAAAGCTTATGAAGGTAATTGAAGAAGACTTAAAGAAATGGAAAGACATTCCCTGCTCATGGATTGGAAAAATAAATATTGTCAAAATGTCAATACTACCCAAAGCTATCTACACATTCAATGCAATCCCAATCAAAATTGCACCAGCATTCTTCTCGAAATTAGAACAAGCAATCCTAAAATTCATATGGAACCACAAAAGGCCCCGAATAGCCAAAGGAATTTTGAAGAAGAAGACCAAAGCAGGAGGCATCACAATCCCAGACTTTAGCCTCTACTACAAAGCTGTCATCATCAAGACAGCATGGTATTGGCACAAAAACAGACACACAGACCAATGGAATAGAATAGAAACCCCAGAACTAGACCCACAAACGTATGGCCAACTCATCTTTGACAAAGCAGGAAAGAACATCCAATGGAAAAAAGACAGCCTCTTTAACAAATGGTGCTGGGAGAACTGGACAGCAACATGCAGAAGGTTGAAACTAGACCACTTTCTCACACCATTTACAAAAATAAACTCAAAATGGATAAAGGACCTAAATGTGAGACAGGAAACCATCAAAACCTTAGAGGAGAAAGCAGGAAAAGATCTCTCTGACCTCAGCCGTAGCAATCTCTTACTCGACACATCCCCAAAGGCAAGGGAATTAAAAGCAAAAGTGAATTACTGGGACCTTATGAAGATAAAAAGCTTCTGCACAGCAAAGGAAACAACCAACAAAACTAAAAGGCAACCAACGGAATGGGAAAAGATATTTGCAAATGACATATCGGACAAAGGGCTAGTATCTAAAATCTATAAAGAGCTCACCAAACTCCACACCCGAAAAACAAATAACCCAGTGAAGAAATGGGCAGAAAACATGAATAGACACTTCTCTAAAGAAGACATCCAGATGGCCAACAGGCACATGAAAAGATGTTCAGCGTCGCTCCTTATCAGGGAAATACAAATCAAAACCACACTCAGGTATCACCTCACGCCAGTCAGAGTGGCCAAAATGAACAAATCAGGAGACTATAGATGCTGGAGAGGATGTGGAGAAACGGGAACCCTCTTGCACTGTTGGTGGGAATGCAAATTGGTGCAGCCGCTCTGGAAAGCAGTGTGGAGGTTCCTCAGAAAATTAAAAATAGACCTACCCTATGACCCAGCAATAGCACTGCTAGGAATTTATCCAAGGGATACAGGAGTACTAATGCATAGGGGCACTTGTACCCCAATGTTCATAGCAGCACTCTCAACAATAGCCAAATTATGGAAAGAGCCTAAATGTCCTTCAACTGATGAATGGATAAAGAAATTGTGGTATATATACACAATGGAGTACTATGTGGCAATGAGAAAAAATGAAATATGGCCCTTTGCAGCAACGTGGATGGAACTGGAGAGTGTAATGCTAAGTGAAATAAGCCATACAGAGAAAGACAGATACCATATGGTTTCACTCTTATGTGGATCCTGAGAAACTTAACAGGAACCCATGGGGGAGGGGAAGGAAAAAAAAAAAAAAAAGAGGTTAGAGTGGGAGAGAGCCAAAGCATAAGAGACTGTTAAAAACTGAGAACAAACTGAGGGTTGATGGGGGGTGGGAGGGAGGGGAGGGTGGGTGATGGGTATTGAGGAGGGCACCTTTTGGGATGAGCACTGGGTGTTGTATGGAAACCAATTTGTCAATAAATTTCATAAAAAAAAAAAAAAAAAAAAAAAAAGAAAATAGAACTTCCCTATGACCCAGAAACTGCACTGCTAGGTATTTATTCAAAGGAGGATACAAAAATGCTGATATGAAGAGGCACATGCACCCCAATGTTGATGGCAGTGCCATCAACAATAGCCAAATTATGGAAAGAGCCCAAATGTCCATCAACTGATGAATGGGTAAAGAAGATGTCATATATATATAATGGAATATTACTCGGTTATCAAAAAGAATGAAATCTTGCCATATGCAACAATATGGATGGAACAAAACAAAATAAGTCAGAGAAAGACAAATTATCATATCATTTCACTCATGTGAAATTTAAGAAACAAAACAGATGAACATAGGGGAAGGGAAGCAAAAATAAGATAAAAACAGAGAGGGAGGCAAACCATAAGAGACTCTTAAATACAGAGAACTGAGAGTTGCTGGAGGGGGTTTGGGTGGAGGGAAGGGCTAAATGGGTGATGGGCATTAAGGAGGGCACTTGTTGGCATGAGCACTGGTTTTGTGTAAGTGATGAGTCACTGGGTTATACACCTGAAACAAATACTACACTGTATATTAACTAACTTGAATTTAAATAAATAATTTTTTAAAAAAAGAAAAAAAAATACTGACAATGACTTTCCATTATGCACCTGAATTAATAAGAAAACTTACATCGAAATATTGCTGGTAATTTGTCCTTATTAATAGGAACTACAGAAAAGCCTCCAGAATTTCAGATTGGTTCAAGGGATATGAAATTCAATGTTTAGCTGCCAAGCAGATAGTGTTAATGTATGAAGCTGGCCTTGTGAATTAATGCTGGGTACTTGAAAACTGGAAGTTATGGGCCATCACAAGGAGACAGCCACTCTGTAGATACTAAGAATGGTGTCATATCATGCATAAATGCTATCCCAACATTGTCAGACCTAATTTTTCAATAGAAGCCCAAAATTTCAATTTGAGGAGAAATTTCTATTTTGAAATTTTTTTTTTTCAACGTTTATTTATTTTTGGGACAGAGAGAGACAGAGCATGAACGGGGGAGGGGCAGAGAGAGAGGGAGACACAGAATCGGAAACAGGCTCCAGGCTCTGAGCCATCAGCCCAGAGCCTGACGCGGGGCTCGAACTCACGGACCGCGAGATCGTGACCTGGCTGAAGTCGGACGCTTAACCGACTACACCACCCAGGCGCCCCAGAAATTTCTATTTTGTAAACATAAGCTTAATTCTTAAAACTGCATGGGCCAAAGACAGTATGTTTTTCAGGTCAAATCAGGCTATTTGAGATGTTCAGTTCAATGACATCAGACTTGATATCCAATATATCCATCTCATAATTGTAATAGATTTGTAAGTTGCTCAGGATATTAGCACAGGAATTTGGGTAATAATGGAAATGGGAAATAATGTCAAAGTTTGTCTCTATAACTCTTTATAATATATAATATATAATTAATAATATATAACGCTTATTTATGCTTTCATGCACCATCCACCCTCCATCACAAACCTTTAAATTTGGTACCAAGTTTAGCTGGTTTTAGTGCCATTCTCTTTTGAGGTATACTTTGTATAGTTATGTTCTGATTCACTGTTTTGATTTATATTGTATTCTTATGAGACAACTTTACTTCCATGTTCTTGGAGGATGAAATGGGGGAGATCCTACTCATCAACTACAAGTGCAAGAGCTTTCTGGCAATAAAAGCATTGCAAGAGTCATTCAGCTAATATTAATTACATGAAAAGCAAAGTTTTTCAATTTATGTACCAAGAGAGGTTCTATTCTCAAACTTGAAGGATCATTCTCTAACTGGGCTAATTAGTGAGGATATTGTTGCTGATTTCTTCTTCTGAAAAGTACTGAATAAAACTGGCACAAATTTGCAGTCTAGCCACACCATACCTACATGTGCAACAGACAAGGACTCCATGTAATTGTGATAGCAAATGGTCCTAGATTTTCTGTCTATGTAGACCCATAGGAAAAGACTAGAACTCTTAGCTGAGATTTTGGGATATTTCCTAATCACATAATCTCTAATAACCACACTGTATATTGGGGGCAATAAATTGGTTTGTTTGTTTGTTTGTTTGTTTGTTTGTTTGAAGGTCCTTTTGATAGAGACATTCTAGGAGGCAGTGGGGGCTAGATTTTCATCCATGTATGTCATGGTGTTTTGTTCCCTTTGCATGTCCTAGCCCCCTTTTCCTGGGAAAGTTAGATGTAATCTCTATTCTGCTGAGTTATGATCACACTGGTTCAAACCTTGGTGACTGATTTATACATGGGTACTAGACCCTCTAGCAGTTATCCCATGACTCCAAAGTTTTCTCCCCTGGTACTGATTTGCTGCTTTCCAGTTTAAAGAGACTGCCTATCTCTCAGTCTAATACAATTAGCCGTGACTTTGTTTCATCTGCTCTTGCTCCTCAACATCATTATGTTTGATGTTTCTGTTATCTTCCCTGGGTGGTCTGGCTCATTTTTGCTTAGGGAAAACAAGATTCATGAGGTTATATTTAATATTCCAATTGTGCATTAACTTCTTTACATGTCCCTGAGGAGTCAATATCTCCTCCCAGTTCCCTTGTGTACTGAATCCCTTATGCTCCAACTATATATATGTACATATGTTAGGATGGTAAGACAAATACACTCTAAATAGTACTGCATTTCCCCCCATAGGGACTTGTAAAATACTACATGTTTCTTATTAAGCTGATTTTCTATTCATTCAAAAACATTTATTTCATGTGCTTACTGCGTATGGTGGAAAAAGAAAAATAAGATTCATTCTTACCTTTAAGTGGTTTATAACCTCATGGTGAGGTATTCATGTTTATGAGAAACTATAATAAAGTTAGACCAAAAAGTGCCTGAAGAAGTATGACAAAAATGCTAGTGGGCACACAGTGATTAATTCTGATTTGGGGAACTGGGAGAAATCTAACAGTTTATTGTGGAAGGAATTTCAACATTAACCTGACAAGATTATTTCTGAAGGGAGTTTTCCTCCTGTATAAACCCTGGAAGTCATGCTTTCCAAAAGTAAACAAGCTGACATCATTAGATATGGAAGATGCCTTCCCTCAATGTTCCCATTAACAGTAATGGACAATTCAAAATCCAATTCTTTCACATTGAGTCATTACTATTAATGAGACAAAATGAAATGACATGCCAGATATTCCTCATGGAAATATAGAAAAGGTGAAAATGAGAAATATGATCTGAGATATTAATTTGTAAGACTGAAAGTAATAAAACAGAGTACATTCTCTATAATTTATCAGAAAACTTAGCTCTTAGATTTTCTATTGTCTCTTTTTCTTGTGAAATTTAGGCTTTCATCTTCTCTCACTTACCATTAAATTCTTCCTCTAAGGTATTCTGATTAGGTAGCTTTAAGGCTACAAGGTATGATGAGATAAAGAAATGATTTTATCTTACTTTATCTTGCATTTATTAATTGTGCTCTCAAGAGGCTCTATTTTAAAATCAGTATAGCTAGAACAATATTAGAAGACAGTTAACATTTTTAGTATATTTATGCTAGAAAACAGTGTGTTTTAAATTTTTGTTTAATGTTTACTTAATTTTGAGAGAGAGAGTGTGAGCAGGGGAAGGACGGAGACAGGAAGACACAACATCCGAAGCACACTCCGGGCTCTGAGCCATCAGCACAGAGCCCGATGGGGGGGGGGGGCTGGAACCCACAAACTGCGAGATCATGACCTGAGCCGAAGTCGGACGCTTAACCGACTGAGTCACCCAGGTGCCCCCAAAACAGTGTGTTTTAGAGTCCACTTGGACTCCACCGAAATTATTTTCCTCTCAGATCCAGGTCTAGATAAACAATTTTTTCCCCTCCATTATTGCTCTGACCTTTTAATTACTAGTCCGAATATAATCTGGGGTTTGTTGCTACCAAAATGAGCAGGAGGAAAATATAGCTTAACCCTGACCCACATCCTACTGTGGCCATCAAATATATTTAGTCTGAAGCCTATGTTCTCTTGGTTGCTTACACTGTAGGAGATTCCTATATCCTCTGGTAAGAATATCAGGTCATTTAGAAGTATTCCTTTTCTACCCAGTACCTCTGGAAAAATACATCCAGAATAGCTAATGTTCTCTTTAAATCCTTGCAACTGTTCTTAACAAGAGCTAATGGAAATTATGTTCATTTTAAAAATACATCTATAGCTAAGATTCATATTACTCTCACTGGTTATTAGTTGTGCTCTATGTTTTCTTTTCCTTTTCTTTTTAAAAAAGTTGTTGCTTCTGGTTCAGTTACCCCTTCTTTTCCCCTTCCTCATCAGATCTCTAATGGACCTCTAACATCTTAAACTCAATGGGCCTTTTGCAAGTCTGATTTAACAGCATCAGTCCTGTTCATGCTCCACCATCTTTATTGTTCCTGGATTTAAGGCTGCTTCCACCTGCAGGAAAACCTTGTATCACTTCTGTGATTAAAGGTATACAGGCATAAAATGGCTTCCTTGATCCTCCTCATTAATTTTTTTTCTTTCAGTAATTTCGGCTCTTATCTTTATAATTTTCATTCCTCCACTTTAATGTGCTTTTCTTTTCTATCTTCTACTGATACTTAGAAAATTTGGGGCACCTGGGTGGCTCAGTCGGTTAAGCGCCCAACTCTTGATTACGGCTCAGGTCATGATCTTGTGGTTCTTGAGTTCAGGCTCTGTGCTGATAGCTCTGAGCTTGGAGCCTACTTTCGATTCTGTGTCTCCCTCTCTTTCAGCTCCTCCCCCACTTGCACTCAGTGTCTCTCTCTCTCAAAAAGCCAAGAGCACACTGTATACACTGTATGTTAGCTAACCTGACAATAATTTATATTAAAAAAAAACTATAACTATATATTGAAAAAATAAATAAACAAATAAATATTATAAAAAAGAAAATTTCTGTTCAGGCTTTGTTCTCTGCTATATCAGAGTTGCAGGCTATACATTCTGCATTTAAGCACAAATCGAACTACATCCCACATAATTTATTTGCTATATTTTCATCATTGTGTATTTACAAATATTTTCCAATTTCCATTGTGATCTTTTGTTTGTTATATGGGTTAAATATATATGTGTTAAATATGTATGTATTTCTTAACTTAATGTCAATATTTTTCCTGTCTTAGCATCATAGTTTGTATACTTGTTAATTATTTTTTAATGTCTATTTATTTTTGAGAGAGAGAGAGAGAGAGAGACAGAGTGTGAGCCAGGGAGGGGGCAGAGAGAGAGGGAGACACAGAATCTGAAGCAGGCTCTAGGTATGCATGCACCAGTATGCATTCCCACCAACAGTATAAGAGGCTTCCCCTTTCACATATCATATGATTTCACTCATTGGGTGGAATTTAAGAAACATAACAGATGAACATAGGGGAAGGGAAGGAAAAATAAAATATGATAAAAACAGAGAGGGAGGCAAACCATCTTAAAGAGACTCTTAACTATAGAGAACAAACTGAGGGTTGGTGGAGGGGCAGTGGGTTGGGGGATGGGCTAAATGGGTGATGGTCATTACTGAAGGCACTTGTTGTGAGAAGCAGTGGGTGTTATATGTAAGTGATGAATCACTGAATTCTATTCCTGAAACCAATACTACATGTTAACTAATTTGAATTTAAACAAAAACTTGGAAGAAAAACAAAAACAAAACAAACAAAAAACACAACAGGTTTGCATATTTTATCCTACTATAAAGCTGACACATTCAAGGTCAAAGAGAGCAGACTATGGGAATAAATGTTTGGCCACTGCAAAATAATTAAATTCAACTAGAAATAGTAAAAGGGTACATTACTAAGTATTCCCCCAAACTCTGAAGATGGTCTTCCAGTGAGTTCTGGGTTCCACTGCCACTCTGGCTGCTTTTAAGACTTTTCTCTTTTACCTCATAGTGCTCCCGGGAATTATGGCTTTATGTAACTACTCAGTTTTACAAAGTGGTAATTACATCTTTAAATCCTGATTCTCTTCCTTTCTCTATTTTTGGGCATCCGATTCCACAGTACCATGAGAGTAGTCTATTTCTAAATTGAAGCCCTTTGATACCTAAATCCTGAACTCCAATTTTTGTCAACTTAACCTGTCAAAACTCTATTTGGTATTACATGCTTTCAGCTGTCTCCATAAGAGTTTATGCAGCAGATATTAGCCTACACCTGAATCGATAGAATACAGCTAGGAAAAAGTAGTCCTGATTTCTGAGCTCACATCTCTTAGTTTCTTTTTTTTCTTGGATGTTGGCCCCTGAATTCTTCACAGTCTTATTAGTTCTCCCGTACTTCCAGATGGATGTTCTTTCCATACTTTTCTGGTTTTCCAGATATTATCAAAGGAAGGGTCGGGATGAGTTATCTATTTGCCATGATTGGAAACACCCTTTTCAATTGATATATGACATACACTAATCTTGAATGTTAATAATCATGACTTTTTGACACATTTACACCTGTCTAGTCATTATCCAAGGAATATACAGAATATATAGACTATTTCTAGTACTCTATTTCTAACACTCTCTTGCATCTGTCCTGAAGACACCCATCAGATGACTACAACTCTGACATTTATAATCATTAGATAACTTTGCCTGTTTTGAAGTTAATATAAGTGGAATGTTACTGACAATACACTTATGTATCTAGCTTTTTTGAAAACATAATATCTATGAACATAATATCTATGTTTTTATATGTAGTAGTCCATTTTTCATATCTGTATAGTATTTTCACTGAATGAATATACCACAATATATCTATTCTTCTTTTCATGGGCATCCAGTTTTAGCTACTTTGAATAAAGTTGCTACGAGCATTTTGTATGTTTTTTGGTGGCCAGATGTACTCTTTTATCTTGTGAATACACCAACAGTGAAACTGCTGAGTTGTAGGGAAGGCAAATATTCAGAGTTAGCAAAAACTCCGAGTTTTTAAAATGGTTTTATCATTTTACATTTTCATGAGCAGTGTCTGGTATTTCTTTCTCATATAGGCTACATTTTATTTTTAAAAAATAATTTTTCACTTTCTTACTGTTCTTCATTTCCTTTGGGTACATACCCTGCTCACTGTCTAACAAAGCTGAATGCGGAATTTATACAAGGTTTTTGCCACTCTGTTCAGTTTCCTCCCCTAATAGTAACTTCCAGTCTTTCACTTCACATTTCCTAAGACAAGGGTCAGCTTGGTTCAGCCTCCCTCTTCTTCCACTTTGCCAGAGGGTACTGCTACATTGGGCCAAGTGGATTTTCTTTTTTTTTCTTTTCTTGCCTTTTCTTTTCTTTTCTTTTCTTTTCTTTTCTTTTCTTTTCTTTTCTTGCTTTTCTTGGGTTTCAACTTCAACAAATGAGCTCTCAAGCTAAGGGAGAAAGTTTTGTTTACATATATGGTTGCTATTTCAAAGAGTTGGAGGGGGTAGTTGATACTGTTTATTTTGCTGTTTGCCCCCAACATATATCCATTCTTCACAATAGGAGAGAATCAAAAATCTCAGGTTAATATTCTATAGTCAGTTTACCTCCATCTTCTCTTCCCATCTCTATACATCTCTAATTATTACTGATACCAATTTGACTATAATTGTTATAAATAACAATAATAGAGAATACTGTGAATTTTAAATTTTGTTGTGATGAAGAGAATGAAACATTTGTATGTATTTTGGGTGTTTAATGAAGCTGTTTCTCTGTTTGGATAGTCTTGGTACTAGTTTTCTTTCTTTTTTTTTTTTTTTTAAAGAAAGATATTTCTTTTTTATTTTTTATTTTTATTTTTTTTAATTTTTTTTTCAACGTTTATTTATTTTTGGGACAGAGAGAGACAGAGCATGAACGGGGGAGGGGCAGAGAGAGAGGGAGACACAGAATCGGAAACAGGCTCCAGGCTCTGAGCCATCAGCCCAGAGCCCGACGTGGGGCTTGAACTCACGGACCGCGAGATCGTGACCTGGCTGAAGTCGGACGCTTAACCGACTGCGCCACCCAGGCGCCCCTTGTTACTAGTTTTCTAACATTTTCTACAAATCCCTAAAAAATGTTGATCGATACCTTTCTGGTGAAGGACACATTTCCAGGATTTACAAAGAGATGAAAAACCCCACCTCTGTGAAGCATTGATTTTTACTTTGGCCCATTCATTCCAAATACATCCACCAAGTACGATGTCAGTTTATATATTTCAATATTTAATAGTTTTCTGAAGTCTCTGGTGTGTACACACATTCTATTAAAACCCTGTCGACTATTTACTTTCTCCAATCATTCATATGGGCTTTTTCTTGCCAAATGTTAATGTGACATCTGCTGTACCTAATTCCAGTAAATATCAGGAATTTTTATGCATACAAACGGTTTATCATACATACACCATCAATTTGTTCTGAGACATGTCACTTGTGCAAATAGCCTAGGGGTTTTATTTATTAAGATTTACATCGAGTGAAAACTAAACACTTTAATTCAAAGATCTCGGATTTTCCATCCAGATGTTTATAATCTCTCATGCTATTTACTGACCTTGCCAAATTAAGGTTGTGAATTAATTAGTTGTATTCATAAATTCATAAAGAGATGAATTACTATAAAAGGTTGATAATATATGATATCAGATTTTCATAAAATAAGGAGGCAATATAAATTCAATTCGGAAGGAGCAAAACATAATAAAAAAAAAAGTAAGATCCTATTTAAAAGTGGTAATGGACACATAAAACCAACCAGACTTTCATGCTCAGTTTAATGAATTTATGTACTTCAATCACATAAACAAAAAATATCCTATTACATAAATATTGGAATTTGATGACAGATTTTTTCTAAAAATGTTTTGTTTTCAACTTCAAGGGAAAGTATCTTTTTCTTATTTTCATTCAGCTATTTATTCAACTGCTTATTCATCAAGAAATATTTTTTTTATCACTTCCCTAAACCTCTAACCTCCTCAAATCAACCTCTCTCCCTCATAGCCTTATGTACCTCTTACTCATAAAAAGTATAACAGCTATAACATTGCATTATTGGTGGGATGATTTGGTAATTTTGTGAATTATAATGAGATTTTTGAACTCTAGGTAAGTAAGGTCTTTGTTCCTTTTTGCTCACCATTGTATGTCCAGAGCCTAAAAGAGTGTTTCATAGAGTAAGTGATCAATCAATAAATGCAAGGGGTGCTGTATATTAATTAGAATTTCAAGAAAATCAAGAGATTGTGTTTGCCTAAATGCACAACTGGAACCAGGAATACAAAAGGAAGGGTTATGCATGATACAGATTAGGAGAAAATTCTGTTTTATGAGAAATAGTAGAAAGCCCCTTAGGAAGGGGTAGAAGCAGATGATATTATATGGCAGATTTTAATATTAGGTAAAGATTTTCATTTGTAGGACAAATAAAGCCCAAGACAATTAATTAAAAAAAAAAATGCAAGACTGAAGTTAACACCATGGTGAACCTCAGAGGGAACTAACTCTTCACGGCTTGATCCAGTGCCCTACATTAGACACGAAGATGTATCCTGTGTTCTCTCCATTCATTATTGCCACAGGTCCAAGGAGCTTACTCTGGTCGTATTCAGTAACTACTTGTTGCCTAAAATAAAATAGTTCCCTGACATTTTAAATTTGTTCATTGAAAGCCTTGAATTGTTAAAGGAGACCATAGGAGTGTAAGAGTTTTGGTTAGCTCATTTCAACCCTCTCTGTATCTGTTTCATTAAAATAATTCTTATAGAAATTACTCTCCTATTAAAAGCTCTCTTTCTCTCTCTCTCTATGTATGTAGGAATACATAATTCCTACATACATGTATACATGTATTTATGTATGTGTGTATATATACAGAGATTTATACACGTATTTTTTTAAAAAAAGAGTTAACTAGAAGGATGGCTGAAGATGTACAGTAATCTCTCTCTTTCCTGAGACTCCACTGCAGTGACCACAATGAAAGAATGGGAATCATAAACAACAACAGGGAAGAAGATGGATGAAAAACTGTGGGGATATCTATCTTTATGGCTCCCAGCATACTGAACTCCTTCCTTAAAGTTTGATTATCTCCCACAATTAGAAATCTGTCTTCCTAAGGTAAAATCAGAGATCTTCTATCTCTAGAAAACCTTGCATTCCCTCTATCAGAACCTACATCTTTATTTTTTTCTTCTCATACTTTCCTCCTCCCCACTCCTGTACTGCCTTCTTATTTCCAACCCCAATTCTATTTCTTGCTGACTTATATTTGCTGGAACATTTCCTCCAGTAGAACAGCCTAAGGAAGGGAAGCTTGGGTGAAATTTAGCTTTTTCCTCATTTAAAATTTTTAAAAACTCTATTATAAATATGATGTAAATATAGTTACTCTACTTAAATGTTGGACATTGGCTTTTGACGGAATTTTTCTTATTTTTTAGGTGCATAAGGCTAGCTCACATTGCAGCCTGACTGGATGACTGAGAGTATTACTTATATTTATATAAATTTATATTTTGCTTCATTTACTTATCCTCTCTCTCTGTCTTTCCCACTCTGTCTCTCTCCTGCGTGTGTGTGTGTGTGTGTGTGTGTGTGTGTGGGTATGTGTGTATACCACAGAGTTTATCTGAAGGGAATTTTTAAAGAGTTCTTAATTTTTTCCTTACCCACTGACCTTTCAGGTTTTCTTTTTTGGGGAAAACTGTAGTAATTCACATTTTCCTACCATATTGTCAATTTTCTACAGCTTTTCAACGTTTTGAGGAAAGAATGTCATAGAGTACCATCATAAAAACAAAAGGTCTCATATAATCTTACAGCTATTTTTTATTTGCTAATCCATACTTTCTTTAATTTATTCATTGGATTTTCCAGGTCAAATCTTTCTTTGTGATTCATCTCCCTAAAAACAACAAATAAGATTGTATACTCAGATTTTCTAAATAAAATAGAATTATCAAACACAGATTACTAAGAATAGCTAAGGTTATATACTTTTGCTTCTTATTTTTATATGCTACGGAAAGTTTCTTGGGTCATATTTCTTAAATATATTCATTGTTTTCCTCTTTAAGAAGGTGTAAGAAGAATGCGTGTGGGTACAAGATGTGTTCTTTTCATGAGCTTCACACGTCTTAAAATCTTGTGCTTTATAGTCAATTCTCAATTACCAAGTCCCAATTTTCTCTGTGAAATAACTCAGTGACTTTGGGTAGAAGTTATACTGAATATAGACAGTTGAGACAAAGAGCATTCATGACAGAGAAATTCAACTTTGCACGCTTTTATTTTATTTATATTTTTCTTCCCAAGGAAAAGAGTGTTTTTCCCTAAAGCAGCAGCTACCAAACTTTTTGGTCTTCAGGCCCCTAAAATTTTTCTTTTATGTGGGATTTAATGTGAATGACCACTATCAAAATTACACCCTCAGAAATTTAAATAAATAAAACTTTAAAATATATATGCTGAATTCATTCGAAAATAGTCAAAGTGAACTCATTTCGAAAGCAACATTTTTATGAAGAAATAACACTTTTCCAAAGCAAAAATATAATTATGATTAGAGTGACATTTTTGCAAATCTCTTAAATGTCTTACTTGATAGATAGCTGGGTTCTTAGGTCAGCTTCTATATTCCGTGTTCCAAATATCACACGTTCTACAGCCTCTAGGAAGCTGCACAGTATACTCCCGAGAAGAGAGCAGAAGGCAAATAACACCTTCATGTTACAATGAAAATAGTTTTTTTTAACTGTTTTCTTTTTAATTTTTTAAATGTTTTTATTTATTTTTGAGACAGAGAGAGACAGAGAGAGCATGAGCAGGGGAGGGGCAGAGAGAGAGGAAGACACAGAATCCAAAGCAGGCTCCAGGCTCTGAGCTGTCAGCACAGAGCCCAACGCAGGGCTCGAACTCACAGACTATGAGATCATGACCTGAGCTGAAGTTGGACGCTTAACCGACTGAGCCACCCAGGCACCCCACAATGAAAACAGTTTTGATCTCAGACCTATTGAGAGAGAATAGCTGTTCTAAAGTGAAATGTCAGTCTGTTCCAGAATACCAAAAGCACAATGAAGGGCAATATGCAACTGAATTGTATTTTGCCTTGGTTCAGAATACTTGAATTTACAAGTAGGCCACAAAATACATTAAAATTTTAGCAACATTTGCTTAAGTCTTGATGGGCTGGCTTCCTTGGCCTACTAATTGATGCCTTAACCTCTACTATGGATAAGTGTTCTTTTCTCTCTTTTTTTTTTTTTTTTTTTTTTTTTTTGTTTATTTATTTATTTTGAGAGAGAGAGAAAGCACAAGTCGGGGACAGGCAAAGAGAGAAGAAGAGAGAGAATCACAAGAAGGCTCCACACCGGCAGTGCAGAGCCCAGTGCGGGGCTCGAACCCATGAACCGTGAGATCATGACCTGAAGTTGGCACTTAACCAACTAAGCCACCCGGGTGCTCCTAAGGTGTTCACTACCTTCTGTGTAATCTGCTTAGATAGAGGCAGTTCTGCTTCCTAGTAGAATAATTTTCTGTGCTTTATGTTACTGTTGTTATATCCATGATGGTAAAGGACCGGGGAAATAAAACCATCAAGAACTAAGGTTCTTCACTTATGGAAGAGCTGAGATACCTTATAATAGTGTTACCTTGTATATGTATTTTGAAATATTTTATTGTCAACTCGATACAATAGGAAACCAAGTAGTTTCTCAGTCACTTGCCACTCTTAATCAGCCACGTAAACAAATCTGTGAAAGTATTTTTTATTTTGCATTCCCAAAATAATACTCTAGATTTTGAAAACAAATAAAACATTTTAGGATTATCTATTACATGCAAAAATAACTTTGCAATTTCTCAGAAAGCTCCTGGAAAATCACAAATATGTGTTTCTTTACCTCAAGCAAAAAAAGGGAGATGTTAGAAATAATTAGGTTTGTCTCTGAGGATAGTACATTATAGTGGAGAAGTTTCTACTTGTTCTAGGAAAGAACAGAAATCTTTGCCAATCCCTTTCCTCTGTGGTCATGTTGTTGTTTCAGAGGATTAGGGATGAAATAGACTATACTTTTTGCTAACCTACCTCCACTATCTTTATTTAGGGATGGTTACTCTAAGGGGATGTTTTTTGAACAACTTTACGATTCACGATACATTTTACATTTTGATGCAACACACACACTCATAAATGCCCACAGCTGAAACAAATATTTTAAGAAATAATACTAACCTATACATTTGAGATGTACTTCTATTCCAGTCCATTCTATATGCTATCGATTTGATTCAATTTAAATTCTTTTTTTTTCTTAAACAAAAACTGGTTACAAGCCACAAAATTGATTTCACAATCCACTATTGGGTTATGAACTCTAGTTTGAAAAACACTTCACCAAAGAACCTATTTGTTGATAATCTTACCTTTGCCTGCCATGCAAATTTTCATATTTTCTTTGTTTTCTTTTTTAACAAAGAAAAGGTGGGGACAGTATATCAGCAACCAGTCAGTGACATCAAGTCATACCTGTGATTTGTCTTTTCTTTTCCCTTACTATAGAGTGATAAAAACAACTACATGATAAATCATGAGAAACGGCACTGAAAATCTGGATCTAATCTGGACCAACAAATCCAAGGTATTGTTTACTTTTCCTTTTCTTCTGGGCAACTCAGAGTAAAAGGAAGTTATATGCTAACCTAATTTCAGACACTATGCTTCCTTCTCTGGCAAATGAATCCATTAAAATCTAGGAAGTACCTGCTGACCTGTGCACATTGCTATTCAATGCTGACTCAATATTTTCAGGGAGAGAGTGGAATAAAAGCTTGTATTTTAATAATATCTACTAATGTGTCCTAGCAGCTGTTTTATTTTTGCTGACATGGTAGAGAAAACAGTACCTCATCCTTGGAAAGGATAAGTTTCTGCTGGAGGATTGTACAATTCTGAGTGAACCTGAACTTTATGCATTTCTCAGAGCATGCCGAGACCAGCATGAAGTGCTCTCCTTTTCTTTCCTGCTACAGGTTTCAGCATCTAGGTCTATCTTCTTTTTCTTCATTGGTACCCCCACCCACTGTATCATGTGAAATTCCCCAAAGTGACTGCCTGAAGATTATTAATAATAAGTTTTACGAGAAGACAGGCTGAGCATAACACATTAAAGATAAAAATATGGCAGCATGACAATAATGTGGGGACGTTCAGCAGTTTGTATAGTCATTATCATAGCTCTCTTTTAAAAAATGTGTATTTTTGAGAAAAAGTGAGTGGGGGAGGGGAAGAGAAAGAGACAGAGAATACCTGACATGCGGCTCAAACTCAAGAACAGTGAGATCATGACCTGAGCTGAAATGAAGAGTCAGATGCTTAACCGACTGAGCCACCCAGACACCCCGATTATTCTAGCTTCCTTAATGGGAATGGGAAGTTTACAAATAGGCTTAAGGTCTTCCTTTCTATTTTGAAGGATAGAATACACCCAACCTTCTCACTTAGATCCTGGCTATTTTCCGGATTGCTCATTCATATTTTATTTATTCATCCTGAAATATCACTTGCAATGGATTCACAGGTTTCATTTTGTATCCATTCAAGTATCCAATTCCATTAAGTAGTTTGTATTTCTGGGGACCACCAGTGTATTTCCCACATGACTGAACCCTATATATATTTTCTATATATTCATGAAATGTCTCATTACTATCTTTACTCACAATCATATATTTATATTATCTTTGTACTTTTGGTAACCACAAAGTTGAAAGCTAGCGATTTCCTCAAATACATTTTTCTTCAAATATGATGTAAGTGTAAAAACAATATATAAGCTCAACAGAAAAGGGGCATTTCTATTTGAGGTTTACTCAAAAAGAGTTTTGGAGTCTATCACTACACAGCCAGCTCATCCCCAATATGTATCCCTGTGGAACTCCTAAGACTTCACAGCTAACATAAAACCCACAAACCCATACACATGAACACACACATACCAATGTGTCTAAACAAATGCATCCCATTGCTTCTATTTGACATTATAAGCTTTTTTTAAAAAAGGAAGGAAAATGAGACATGTTGATTTCTGATCAAATATTTAATCACTATTGCTAAATTGAAAAATTACTATTAAATCACTACTAAATTAAAAGCACATGAATAAAAATCTTATGGATCCACAAGGGACAATGAGCATGGGAGAGAGAGCTGCAGATGAAATATTTCTGCAAATTTTTAGGAGACAAAAACCAGATGGAGAAGTGATAGCTGACCCTGGAGAGAGAAAAAGAAAGAAGAAAGAAAGAAAGAAAGAAAGAAAGAAAGAAAGAAAGAAAGAAAGAAAGAAAGAAAGAAAGAAAGAAAAGCTACTGCTTAAGAACCTGAAGAGGCCTTACCTCAGAATGATAGTAAAACTATTAAATGCTCTGTACAGCATGGACTCTCACCAGTAGATTTATTGTTGTATCTGGACTAGGTGAGCAAATACCAACCCGGAAAAAACAATGAAAATAAGCATCATCAATAAGTTCTGTTTATGGCAGCACCCACTGCCTTTGGCAGAGAGGTGTGAAATATGGGCCAGAAAACTAGGGAACCAATTGGAAGTTTGTCTAGAGAGTGGTTACTTAATGTGGCACTTAGTATGGTATCTATATAGATAGCATTCACTATGTTCTAAGTATAATTCTTGGTGCTTTACAGAAAATATTGTTTTACCTCTATAATAAACCTAAGAGTAGAGTATTAACATTATTCCCTTTACATGTAGATAAGAAAACTGAGGCACAGATAGGTTAACTTGCTTACGGTGGCCCATAGAGTAAGTGGTGGTGCTAGCATTCAAACCCAAGCAGTCTGTCTCCATTCTCTTAATGACTGAGACGTTGCCTCCTACTTTTTTTTCCTTCAGAGAATTTGAATGGAAAAGGCTATTCCTAAGGGAATTTATGCACAGCGGAAAGTAGAGCCAAAGGAAGGAGCTGAAAACAAAGGAATTAAATTAATTTCTTTACTCTGAATTGTGTGGCCTTTCAGACCCACTTTGTTCTCAGGGTAACAGCATATTATCTTCTCCCACCCCAATATGAACACACCTACTGACAGGAGATTGAAGGATGTGTGTCCTAAGAAACAAACACCTCAAGAGGAAAGATCTTCACTTGCTGATTGGGGGTGGGGGTGGGGTCTCATGGTGAAAAATGTCTACTTAATATCTGTTTACCCTAAAGCCCATCAATGAACAAGCCTCACCTTATCAATCTTTATTGGGTTATTCCTAAATTAAAAGGACCAGAAAAGGTTCAGTAAGAATTTGAGGCATAATTACAACATGAAAAAGATACTACCAATCCTACTAATTGTTATAATTACTCAGAGATAGATGAAGCCAGAAACAAAAATCAGTAATATCCTCAAAGTGATGTTGCATCTACAAACACAATCTAAATTATATGACAAAGGTATTGGGGAAAAAAAACAACAACAACACAACAACAAGAAACAGCTCTTGAATACAACAATGTATGAGAAATTTTAAGATTTCAACAGATAGACTGAACTATAAATTAAGGTCTCAGAAAGTAGAACACAACAGGAAAGTGATCAAACAGAAGACCAAAACCTAAGAACAACTTTCCTGAACTCTGACTGCTTCCATTTGTTAACCTACATAGGCTCTTGGATTTTCTTTGTGGATCAACACATGCATGAAAATAATTTCAGTATAATCTTATGCTTTCTAAATCCTCTTCTCACTATTGTTTTCTGTTCTATTGCTTAGGCTGAAGCCTAAGTACAATTTTGAATAGTGAGAACAGTAAGATAAACCCTTACCATCTTTCTTATTTTAACAGTAATGTTTTCAAAGTTTCACCACTGTGTTTACTAACATTTGTGATATATTATTTGATTAAAATTAAGAAAATCATGTTACATTCTTACTTTCCAGAAAATTTTATAATAAAAGACTGCTAAATTTTATAAAATGCTGGGAATTTCCTCTGTTAAGTATATTAAGATGGTGAATTATATAAGCAAATTTTCTAATACTGGAAAATTCTTTCAGTCTTGGGATAAGCTCTGCTTATTCATATTCTAAATGTTAGAATTATTTACTTTTATAAATATATTGATGGATTTGGTTTGATATTTACAGTGCTCAATTTTATTTGAGATTTTTAATATTTATTTTGATAAATGAAATTATCTACAAACTTTCTCTAACTTTGCTGTTTTTGTTTGATCTTGTTATCAAATATATGGTAGAATTATGAACTGTGTGGGGTATTACCATCAGTAGTAGTAATAGTAGCAACACAACATAAGATTTACTCTTAGAAAATTTTAAGTATACAGTATAGTATGGTGAGCTGTAGGTACTATGCTATAGAGTAGATTTCTAGAATTTATCTTGCACAGCTGAAACTCTGTACTCTTTGACCATTTCCCCTCCCCCTACCCACCCATTCTATTCTCTGCTTCTATGAATCTATTTTAGATTCCACATTTATGTAAAATCATACAGTATTTGCCTTTCTCTGTCTGGCTTATTTCACTTCACTTATGTCCTCCAGGATTATTAATGCTGCTATAAACACATGCTATAAGTGCATGTGCCCTTTGAACAAGCATTTTTGTATCCTTTAGATAAATACCTAGTGGTGCAATTGCTGGGTTGTAGGGTAGCTCTATTTTTAATTTTTTCGAGGAACCTCCATACTGTTTTCCAGAGTGGCTGCACCAGTTTGCAGTCCCACCAGCAGTGCACAAGTGTTCCCTTTTCTCTGCATCCTTGCATGGCTTAAATTTTTAAAAAATTATTAACGGTTGTTTTCTGGCCTAGAATATGGTCCAACGTGGTGGATATTTCATGTACACTTGAAAACAATACATATTGGCTTTTGTTCAGTGGAGGATTCTATAAATATCAATTATGTCAAATTGGTTGATAGTGTTTTTCAGGTCTTCCATATCCTTATAGATTTTCCATCTGTATTCATTCTATTCATTACTGAGAGGAGCATTGATATCTCCCATCATAATTGTGGATACATCTACTTCTCCTTTCTATTCCATTAATTTTGTTTCATGTGTTTTATAGTTGTGCTAGTAAATGAATTCACATTTGAGATTAGTATTCTTCTTGTTAAAATGATTCCTTATTTTTACGTAAATGTTTTCTTTTTTTCTTGGTAATGTTCCTTGTTCTAAAGCCCACTTTGATACTAAGATAGCCACTTTTCCTTCCTTTTTTTAATTAAAAATTTTTTTTAATGTTTATTTTTGAGAGACAGAGACAGAGTGCCAGCAGGGGAGGGACAGAGAGAGAGAGAGGGAGACACAGAATCTGAAATAGGTTCCAGGCTCTGAGCTGTCAGCACAGAGCCCAACGCAGAGCTCAAACTCACGAACCATGAGATTATGACCCGAGCTGAAGTCAGATGCTTAACTGACTGAGCCACCCAGGTGCCCCACTTCCTTTTGATTAATGTTTACTTGGGATATATTTTTTCATTGTAGTTTTAATCTGTCACTGTTTCCCTTCAGATGGTATATAGATGTTTTCTAAAAAATTCTACGAACAATCTTTTGTCTTTTTGCCATTATCTTTTGTCTTTTAATTGATATGTTTAGACTATATTCAATGTAATTATTGATATGTTCAGATCAAATCTTACATTTAGTTAGTTGTTTCTATTTGTTCTACGTCTCCTTTTTCTTTTCTCTTTCTCTGCTGGCTTTTCAATTAATTAAATATTTTCTGGGATTTATTTTGTTTCCATTACTGGTTTAATATTTATACTTCTTTAAAAGACTAGGTTTGCAATATTTATCTTTAATCACCATCTACCTTCAAATAATGTTAAACTACTTCATAAATAGAATAAACCTCATACAACATACTTGTAATTCCTCCTTCCCATCTTGTCTTCTCTTATCTACAATTTACTTTAACACCTGCTATAAACCCAAGATACACTGGCATTATTATTGCTTTATACTATTTTAGTAAAAGAGACAAATATACTTTACATGTATCTTCATTTTACTATTTCTGGAGATATGTATGTATACATTTAGATCTTAGCTTATGTGTAATACATTGTTTCTGCTTAAAGAACTTCCTTTAACATACATTATATTGAAGGTCTGCTAATAATAAAATTTCTTTGCTTTTGTCTAAAAATGTTCTTATTTGACCTCCATTTTTGAATGATACTTTTGCTCTGTATAGGATTCTGGGTTGGCAATTTTTTTTCTTCTTTCAAACCTTTAAATATGTCACTCTACTGTCTTCTGGCTTACATAATTTCTAACACAATAATTCTTATTCTAGTTCTTCTGTATGCAATGTGCCTTTTTCCTTTGGCTGTCTTCAAGATTTTCTCTTCATTTTTTTTCAGCAGTTTAAATATGATAGGTATGTTTTTAATATTTTTTTTTAAGTTTTCATTCATTTATTTTGAGAGGTGAGGAGGGGCAGAGAAAGAGGCAGAGAGAGACAGAGAATTCCAGGCAGGCTCCGCACTGAGAACACAGCTCTGAGAGTAGAAAACTGAGAGCACAGAGCACAGAGCCTGATGTGGGACTTAAACTCGTGAACCATGAGATCATGACCTGAACCAAAACCAAGAGCCAAACACTCAACCAACTGAGCCACCCAGGCACCCCAATAGGTATGTTTTTAGACAGGAATATTTGTCCTGTTTGGTGGTTCTCTGACCTTATTGGATCTGTGGTTTAATTTCTTTATCCATAGTTAAATTTGTTGTTGTTTTCTCTTCCTTTTTTTGAGATTCCAAGTAAATGTTTGCTAAACCATTTGATGTTGTTCCATAGCTCTTGGTTTCTTTGTTTTTGTTTTTTTGGTTTTTTTTAAATTGCTTAGGCTATATGTCTAATCTACTTATGAACCCATGACATGCATTTTTACCTCTATTATCATGCTTTTTATCTTTAGAATACCCATTTGTTTCTTTCTAATGGAGTCCCTCTCTCTGCTGAAACTTCCCATATATTCATGTAATAACATTTACTTTTCCCAGAAAAAAATTTGCCATATTAATCACAGCTAATTTGAATTTATTCTCTGATAATTCCTATCTATAACTGGGCCATTTTGGGGAGTCTGGTTCTATTGATGACCCTGCCTTTGACAATGAGCTGTTTTTCTTCTTTTTCTCATGACTTTTATTGAACTCCTATCATTAAGGGCAGAACAAATTCTAAAACACATAGTATTTATGCCTGGAACTACACATACCTCTTCTTTTGCTAGTGTTTTATATGTGGAGTTAATCTACTCAGAAGTTGAACTGGGTTTTGTTTTGTTTTGTTTAAACTGTTACTATGAATACCTTCAAGCAGCACTGACTTCAATTTCTTAATGCTCTTTCCCAGCATTTGAACTTTAGCAATCTGTTAAATATTTTAGCTGAGGTATTCTTGTCTGCTTGTGTGGCGCTTGACTTGACATCTCTTCCTTGTAATTTGCTGCAGGGAAGCCACTGCTTTTTGTCTCTTTCGGGGACTTGGACTCTTCCTAGACTTCAGGCCACTAGGCTGTCTTGAGACCTCAGCTGTCTAATGAATTCAAGAATAGTTATTATTTTGTAGATTATCTGGCTGTTTCCTATTGTTAAGGTGAGAACGACACTATTTCTAATTTCCTATATTGTTAAAAGTGGGTGTGGAACTACTCTATCCGATATCCTCTGAGACCCCTAAACCAAAACCAAAATCAAAACCAGTATTCTTGGTTCGGTTCAGGAGTCAGTGGGCTGTGGTCAACTTGGCTCAGTTAGAGGTAAAGCCATCCCTGCTTCTTTCCAGTTTTCTGTAAGCCTACATGGAAGAATTTTTACTCTTCCTCCAGGTCATTTTAATGAGATCATTTGTAGTTTCTCATCAGACACTGGGCATTTTGAATCCTTATCATTTCACAAGGTCAGAATTTCTAACTTCTTTTGCCTACTTCTGAATCTGGAGATTGATGGTTCTTTGGCCTCAACATTGGTTCCACACCTATCTAAAATAGCCAGTGAAATAGTACCTCTGGGGAAGCACAATATTCTAAGTAAAGAAAACCATCTTGGTTTTGGAAGACCCGGATTCACGGTCTGTCTCCACTAGTGGTAAGATGTAGAAAGTACTTTCTTCACATAATTTGAAATAATGGACATGCATGTTAGTTGGCTGGATTTAGATCAGTCTTGAAAGTTAAGGATGATGCTTTTGACACGTTATACAGTATCTGTGAGTCAACAAGGATTAAAGATAAACTAGATGTAATCAAATAAACAGTCTTTCAAAACAATATTCCCATTTACTTACAAAACCTTTTCATCTGCCCTCATAGTCTTGAAAATCATTTGGATTAGTATCTTCATTTTAACAAAGAGGCTATCGAGAAAGAATAATAAGTGACAACTCTAAGAGAAAGACCTGGGGTACAAACACAAGTGTTTCCGACTCTCCTTCCATGTGTTTCTTCTATTCTGCACTGATGTCTCCTTAAAAGAGTTACCATATATTGGTATACAGAATATAGCCTCACTTAGATGGCTCCAGGAAGAACAGGAAACCCCTTCAATCACTACAAAATAATTCAGTGCTTTCTGACATAGTGTAAGAGATTTTCTCTCCTGATTGTTTAGCTTAAAAATTTGCTGAATTGACAGAGGAATGATGGAAATAGCTGATATGAATGCTTTTAAAAAGTGGATGGTGAAAAAAGGAAAGTGGAAGTGTTGGCTGACTGTAGCAAGAGAATAGAACCCAGGAATGCTGGTTAAAAAAATCGATTATCCCAGCAGGGTTACTGAAGCTGAGCATACAAAGGGCAAGTTGATAATGAGAGCCTGCTGCTTTGGATAACACTGACATCTGAGGGTTTACAGTTACCCATAAGCAGTATGTAATCCTATATTCTGTCTCAAGAAATAAGCCTCGCATGTCTCCTTGCTATATCTTCAGGAAGCAGGACTTGAGGGGCATTGGCAAAATAGGCTAGTTTTTCAACAGCTTTAATTTCATTCCCCAACTTCTTAGAAAGTGTAAATTTCTGCAGAGTACCACTGCGCCCATTTTGTTTCTGCCAGCTCTTTCTCACTGGATTCCCTCCATTTTCCTGGTCACTTCCCACATTTACTCACAAGGCCTGAAGCAACTTAAAAGCAATGGGTCAAGCCTCGGTGAGCAAAAGGAGATGCATTTCCCTAAAAACTTCATTCTATAAACATCTTACCCTTTGAGAAAAACTATGTAGTTGTTGGAAATACATATTTTAACTTGAGTTTCTGGTTTGCTAGCCTTCTTTCTAAATAATTCATTATAAATTATAAGATTTTTTTAATAAGTTAGGTATCAATGTATATTTAACTTTTTTGGTTGTAGGAAAAAAAATCAAGAGCAAAGTGTATCAGTACCGAAATGCTAAGAGTTTGAGGAATTTAAAAAAATAATCTTGTGTTTAGAGTTTCAAAGTCTTTTCACATGTTATCTTATTTTAACATATGTGGGGATTGATGAAGTTCATTTCAGCAACCTGTTTTTCAAACAACTAATTATTGTACAAGTGGAATAAAATCCCTTTCTCTAGTCTTTTGTTCTATTGGGCCCAGATAGTTCTTATTTCTAATTCCTTGACCTAATTTTACTCTATAACAAGAGAGAATCTTATTTCTTCATTTTAAATTTAAGGCTAGTATTATATGGAAGCAAATCAGGTCAAATAGAAGAAGAAAAATAATTCAGTAATGTGACTCAAAAGATGCCTATATATAAAAAATTTGAGTTTAAATAAACCATTCCTCCCAGTCCCATATAATCACAGATGATTTGTCCCCATGTGTATAAAACTAGACATTTCATAAAGGTGACTGCATCTTCCACATTTGTCCTGTTCAAGTACAGGGTATTATTTACAATTTTTTAGAAGGTACTTATATAAGACATTCAGGCTCAGCAATCTAGGCTTTTGATTTATCTGAAAGGCAACAAAAGGTAGTTAAATTGGTTTTTCCTTGGGCATGCTTTACCTCCTACCAGTCCACTCAGGTTAGAAATAATAGCTTTATGTAGCTCTCAGAACTTGGGTCAGACTCTTCTGACACTTTGCGTATAGATGTGCCCAAAGGCATACGGTCCCACATGTGAAGTCCGCTATAATACATTATGATAATAGCAAAAGTTGTATCCACACCTTCACTTTTCTAGCAGGAAGCATTTATATTTGCGCATAATATTCTCATGAGGTTTGATAGGGAACATGATGAGAATACCTTTCTACATTTTTATTAATGACTTCACTCTTCAGAATATCTGAAAGCAAGAAGTTCAAGCTTTTCTGACCTAAAGCAGCAGCACAGCACACCAGCTAAGGTAACAGCTTTCAGTAAGGGATGAAACCTCAGAGACATCTTTGATGTCAGCTTATTCACTCAGGTACAGATAATATTGCTCATGGCACTCTTCGTATCTTAGGTTATATTATCAAGGCCCACAGTTCATACTGCAAAAAATGATTTGCTAAAATATCTTTGATCATTTTTTACATATTTCCAGTTTTGGAGAAATGCTTTTCTTCCATCATTTGTCCTAGTTTTAGATAAAGATCTTACCGCTCAATTCATTAATGATTTCTCAAGTTACTTGTTAACTTTGGGAAGCTTTCAATGCCATTACTTCAGAAAGCCTTGGGGATTTCAGTTTCCTAAACAAGAAGAAAATATTCCATTTTGTCACTGAAGATTTTTATTACTTTAAATCTCTATTATCCACGAAGAGGTGATCCAAAAATTGACACAAGAAACCACAGCTGTTCTTGCACTTGCACCCCATGCCTGACTCTCGTATTTAGGTTAGCTGAATGCTGCAGCAAGCACAATGGGAGGGAGTAAATGGTGTGAGAATACATTAAAATATGGGATATTTACTTGAAATTGTCAGTAACGAGAAATTAAAATAATTTGGACAGCTCTTGGATCAAAAAAAGGGAAAGCTTGAGAGCTGTCAATGTTAATTCATCTGCTCTGAAAAATCCAAGATAATAGCAGATACATAATTATAAAACTTTTGTTTGATATAAGAAATTTCTTATCCTTTAAATGTAATGATATGTTCAAAGTGATAAATACAGTAATTTAATGTTGTTTACTGAAGGTATTCAAATAGGTGATAATGAAATTTGGTATGACCAATGAATCACAACACTTCCACATTTGCCAACTTATATGGTGGGCAGAAAATTCCTCTCAGAGAGGAGGTACAGTATCAATAACCAAAAAGTGAAATGCTGCATTATATTTAGATGATAATTTTTAAAGCATTTCTAAATACGTCGGTGATGTGACCCTGAAACCAGCCCTCTAAGATAGGTAAATGTCATAAGAATATGAATGCAATGGTATGATGCCTTTCCCAAATGGAAGTTAAGATTGCCCTTTAAAAATGAAATTGGGGAGAATACAAATGTAACGCATGAAATCATTCTGCTTTGGAAATGACATAATCCATGAGGCTGCCTGTGACTGTATTATCAAAGACTTCAGAAAATACTAAAAATTTAATCAAGGATGTCTTGTCTGCACACGTTAGGATGCATCACTGCAATGTCATCTTAACAAAGCAAGGCTCTGTGATTACAGGGTGAAGGGGTCTGCAAGAAGTTTGCAAAGGCAGGGTCCAATGAGCAGAAAATCACAGTATATTTGCACCATTATGCTTGGAGGAGGTTTCCCTGATGAACCAGCACAAATATTTATTTGTGGGTCTCTCCTTGAGTAAGATTGGATGCATCAGGCTAACATTATTTGATGCCACAGGCAGTTAAAGTCCTCCAACTTATATCTCTTGCTCTGTTTCCATGCTAACAAGATGACATCCTATTTCGATAATAAATGTGCTTAACCTGTGCAGTTCCAGTGGGAAGGGAAGGTACTTATCAGGCACATAGATCATTTAGGTCTACTTAGAAATGATAAAAGTATGATGCATTTTGGTAAGGTGGCAATGTAAACTCATTTTGGTTACTTGGCAGTGAAAACTCTTCTACTTAGATCTCATTCTCCCACTCCAGAGTCCTATTAAAATGAGTACTTACTGTAAAAGATTAAAAGGAAAACAAGCATCACTAGAAAGTGGGAGCACTGCCATGAACACGTTACAAACTTCATATATTCATGCTACTCTAATTTATTACATGCTCATTGGAGGCCAGGTATTCTCTAAGTGCTTGGGATATATCAGTCAGTGAAAGACACAAAGATCCTTACCTTTATATACTTTACATTTTAATTGGAGGATTCAGAAAATAATGGTAAACACAAAATAGGTAAATAATATATTAGAGAGTCCTTTGGCAAAAGAAAAACTCAAGCAGGGTGAGGGGTGTTGTGAATCTTGGGAGTAAGAAGAAAATTTCTGGTATTCAATACGGAGGCCAATCCAAAATCATCCAATAGGTGGATGATTTCATTGAGAAGCTGAAAACTGAGCAGAAACGTAAGAGGACAGGGCATTAGGCAAACCAATAACTAGGAGAACTGCATACCTGCAGAGGGAACAACTAGACTGGAGGTTCTAGGTGAGTATGACTTGAAGGTTTTCTCATATATCAATACCATGGCTCGGATTGGGTGCAAACAAGAGAACAGACTGACGGCGTTACTTCCCTTGCCCACCCATGACTCACAGTGTCACAGAAGAGGCAACAACAGTGACATCAGAGGAGGATCTCCTATCTTCAACTCCAAAAAACCTCTTTGAAATAGATTTACTCAAAGAAGGCAGAGAACAGAATATTTCTTACTTCTATTCAGTAAGAGTTCAATAATAATTGATCAGTTCTTGGATCTAGTCAATTAAGCATTTATGGAAAAAAGACAACCTTAAAATCAATTAAGACTTGCATTGAGATGACTTCTGCTACAAACATGGTGATGTTAGCCTGTGCTTTCTTCCACTTGATCCACCTTCCAGAATGTGACCAAATGATCAAAGAAATAGGACATTATGTCAGCCTGGAAACCACAAAGAGTTTTTGAGGAATCTCTGAAAAACTTACAACAAGCAAGACTGGTGTAAAGCAAGCATCATTCAACCCATATGATTCACCAAATTGGAAAATTAATATGAGGCCTGAAGCAGCAAGAGCTGAGGGTCAAGGCTGACTGAGGGGCAGCTGATGGATAGCACATAACTTGAATGTTTCCATGTACAGTCTCAACTTATGTGGCATAGAGACATAGAAGTTTACTAACACTATCTGCTATAATACATCTGGAAGATACAGACAAGTGTGACCAATTAAAAACAACAGTGCAGTAAAAAATACTTCAATAGAGGACACAAATACTATAGTGAGACCCTCTCCTCCTTCTAAATATGGATCTTTGGTGAACATAAATAGATGAATTATAATCCTTGGTTTGTTACATACTGACATCACTGAGCAAAGGCCTTTTTATACGTATTTATTTTTAGTAATATAATGAGTATCCTCAAACTCATCACCCAAGCCAAAAACTTAAGAATACTTACTTTTGCTTATGTAGGCCTCCTCTAGTTTGTCTCCCTGCCTCTCTCTAGAGCTGATAACTATATTAAATTTTATGCTTGCCTCTTTTTTTGCTTTAAAAAAGTGATCACATATATAGGTATAGCTAATCAATATATTTAATTTTGCTTGATTTAAAAAAAATTTTAGTGTTTTTATTAATTTTTGAGAGAGAAGGAAAGAGACAGAGACAGAGCTTGAGCAGGGGAAGGGCAGAGAGGGAGGGAGACACGGAATCTGAAGCATGCTCCAGGCTCTGAGCTGTTAGCACAGAGCCTGCTACAGGGTTTGAACTTGTAAACTGTGAGACCATGACCTGAGCCGAAGTCGGACACTTAACTGACTGAGCCATCCAGGTGCCCCACAATTTTGCTTGGTTTTTAATTTCATAACAGGGAATCATGTAAATATAGTCTTCTGGGTCTTGCTCTTTTGACTTACTAAATTATGAAGATTTGACCATAGCTTTGTACTGAGCATGGATGTGAAGCTTCTTTGGAAGTTCTGCAGCTGCCTTAGCACAACTCAGTTTTCTGATACAGGGGAGCAATCACTGGATGATCTCTTGGGGTCTCCCTACAACCTCTGCATCAGCTTCTGCTCTTGATGGTACCATACCATCCATGGCTTCATCTTTCTGGGTGTTCCTGTATCAGCATGACTCCCTCCTGGGTGACTGCTTTTGTCAAAAATCCAGAAATGGGGGGCGCCTGGGTGGCGCAGTCGGTTGAGCGTCCGACTTCAGCCAGGTCACGATCTCGCGGTCCGTGAGTTCGAGCCCCGCGTCAGGCTCTGGGCTGATGGCTCAGAGCCTGGAGCCTGTTTCCGATTCTGTGTCTCCCTCTCTCTCTGCCCCTCCCCCGTTCATGCTCTGTCTCTCTCTGTCCCACAAATAAATAAACGTTGAAAAAAAAAATTTTAAAAAAAAATCCAGAAATGGTAAAAATTAAATCCAGAGCAATAACATAGTATTAAGTGAGAGTTTACTGGGCACAAAAGAACAATCTGCAAACTGAGAGTCTTCAAATCCAAAACCAATATGAACCTCAGAGGCTGACATAACAGGATGTCTTATAAAGTGAAAAAGAGGAAGTTGTTTAACCTTTATAATGACTGGTTATAACAATGAGGGTTTTCTAGACAGCAGGGAATTAATTAAAAGTGATTATCTTATACTACTTCAGGAAGATGACTTAAGTTTCTTTTATAAGTATCAGAGGCATTTATAAGAAATAACCGAAGTTAAGTTTTGCTTATGATTATGAAATAAGCTAGATTTAATTTTGCTTACATGGCTTAAATGGTTTTATCTGCTTGAGGAAGTTTCAGGCCAGATCTCCATTTTATTTTACTTTAACACTATAAGTATAACTCAAGCCAGGCTACTTTCCTCAGGGGGCACTTGGTCCATATAAACTTCCAAATGTTGGGAGTTCCACTCCCAGCTGCCTCCACCAAGACCCTTCCTCTTCTCTTGTCCCGTTTGCCTTTATGTAACTGCTCCAGCCAGGCTTTGCCTGAAGAATTCCCAGGAGGGACAGAGGGAAGTGGTCGAAGTTCAGGGACTGGATGCTTCCAAATTCCAAGAAATGTGTGTTTTGCTCACCCAAGGGCCTTCACTCATCCCCCTCTGCTATAGCAGTGAGTGCCTAAATGCTTCTGCAGTTTATCAGGCATTGAGTGGGGATTTGGATCAGCTCCCCTTCTTGCAGGCACTCCGGTCTCTCTAAAAGCCCTATCCACTTGGCTTGAAGAGTAGGAAAGCAGCTCTCTGTCCTCTTACAAGGAGAAGTAAGGGGAAATGCTACAGCACCCCCACCAAAGGCAACTCATTGCTCAGAAGAATAATTTCCTTTAAACTCTTGCTATTTGTATGATATGGAAGACTGAGCTGAGATTTGCTTTGCAGCTTTTCTTTTTCTTTTTCGAAGGTAGGAATATTAGCTAATATTAGCTAAGTTGGAAAATATATCAACACTGGCTAGATATCAACTGTTGACATTGCTTATCATGGGGGGTGGATTCAAGGTATGTAGGATAAGACTATTATTTTTGCTTTGTGTTACTTGCTTGCTTTGTTACTTCTTGTAGTTTAAAAAACTATTTTGGGTAAACATGCAAATCAAATAGACTTAGTGGAAAATTATTGACAGAGGCGGTAGCAAACCTACAAATGAACTATTTCTAAGGGGTTGTTTTCAGGGAGTCCACCTGATGAGATGATTATCTTTGTCTTTGGAATCAGTGGTAGGCTTTCAAGTTTCAAACAATCACCTGAAAAGCAGAAAACTCTCTGTATTTTTTTTAATTTTTATTTGAGAGAAAGAGAGAGAGACAGCACAAGTTGGGGAGGGGCAGAGAGAGAGGGGGACAAGAATTTGAAGCAGGCCCCAAACTCTGAGCTGTCAGCACAGAGCCCAGATGCGGGGCTGGAACTCATGATTTGAGCCGAAGTTGGACACTTCACCAAATGAGCCACCCAGGTGCCCCAGCTCTCTGTATTTTGATTCTACAAGACAAATAAGTCCTCTTCCAGACACTTAACAAAACAACCATGAAAGGAGATTAGAGAACATTCTAATATAAAAAAGGAATCAATAATCAGGGATATCAAGTTAAAACAGTGAAACCTTCTGAAATGTTCACTATTGATATGTATGTTTCAGACATGTATGTTTTAGATGAGTAACTCATTTTGAACATTATTTAACTGAGTAGAAAAACAAGGTATTACTTTTTGAATTTGTAAAACTAAACAAAAACATTTAAATAAATATGACTTTACTGATAAAAAGTATTTTTATAGAGTGTTTAGAGATTGAAACTAGAATTATTTTTTCTCCTTAAATTTAATCTCACCCTCTTCCTTTGTCCATATTACTCTAAGGCATATCTGCTCATGCCACTCTCTAGCTTAAAAATACTCAAATCCTGCCATTTGCCTGCTAGAAAAAATTAACATTTCTTACTGTGATGCACAGAGTCCTTCATTATTAGGCATAAGATCCCTACTCATTTTAATTTCAGAGCACTTCTCATGTACTCTACATTTTATTATCATTGAACAATTTGCTGTTGTCTGAGCTTATCATAGCCTTTTATATATCTATTCCTTTGCTCATTTTATTCTTTCTAGCTGAAATCCTGAAATGATCTTCTGCCCATGAACTACAAATTATCCTTCTATACCCAACCCATATGTCATCTCTGCAAGGGCTCTTCTAAAAGTCTGGATGGCTAGCCACTCCATTCTCTTATAATTATTCACTTACGTCAGTTACCTCTATCTACTGTAACAATTTATTCAACTCTCTATCCCAAACTTCTCAGAGTTCTTTTTTTTTTAAAGTTTTTATTTAATTTTGAGACAGACAGAGACAGAGCATGAGCAGGAGAGGGGCAGAGAGAGACACAGAATCTGAAGCAGGCTCCAGGCTCTGAGCTGTCAGCACAGAGCCCGACGCGGGGCTCAAACTCACAGACTGTGAGATCATGACCTGAGCCGAAGTCGGACACTTAACCGACTGAGCCACCCAGGCGCCCCTCAGAGTTCTTGAATATCTACTCAATACATATTTTTCAGTTTTAATGCATAAATATTAAAAAATTAAACTCTAGATTTAACTGAATATTCTAAAGTGGTTCAATGATAATTTAATGTTATAGTTTACTTAGTAAGTCCAAGATCATTTTGTACTCTATTTCCCTATGTGGTAAATTCTAATGCAGTAGTTAATTTCATGGTAAAAAGCATTCAACAGTCTGCATATATACATAAGATTTTTGTATACAGCTACATAAAATCTGATCTTTAGTAAAAGATAAGACTTTTTTTTTTTTCAAATTAAAAGTATAAACTGTTTAAACCTCAGTTTAAAAGTTTCACTTTGGAGATTTTTGTCACTCTTCCCAGGGCTAAAAAGATACCATACTCTCTCAAAAGGTGACTAGGAAGAATATGAATATGCTTTTCCCTCTTAAAAAAAAAAGTATTATTTTTAGCAATGTCAGTTACTTACTGTACTCCAAGACTTGTATAGCTCTCTTCTTACTCTTATTTTCAAGTGTGAAAGGAGAGTTGTCTCCATCCTGTGAACGAGTACACTTATTTGTGAAGCTCTGATATTAATCTTGTCTTACCCCAGGAGTGGCTGCCTTAGCCAGATCTGCTGATTTATTATCATAGATCGCTGCAAAGGTGATTATAGCAGGATGGTAAATGACTAGGAATTCAGTTTATTGCTCTGGGTTACCCCTGCAGCTTTGCAATTACTTCACCCAAGGTTGACTGAACTTTCCCAGCTTATTTTTTTCTTCAGTGGCACTATGTCTCTTGCCCCTGTAGTTTTTCTATGTGGTGATGTGATAAGTACAACTGTTTCCGGCCAAACAGCACATTCTGGCTTACAGTCATCAGGACATTAAAGGAACACTGAAATTCAGATAAACTGCGATAGGCCCAGGCTGAGGGAACCACTGTGCTCTCAGGTTTGTGAAGTTTGCATTGATGTGTTCTCTACCAGAGCATTGTAAGCCTCAGCTGGTTGCTAGTGCCAGATGCTGTTGCTAAGGCAGCTTGCCAATCTCTTTCCTCTAGACCTGCTTGTTTTCCCAGAGTTGTCTTGGTAGGCTATATAAATATTTCAACAATGAAAAAGCATGCAGGAGGGAATTCTGAGAAAGATTATGGTATAATGGATGACAGAGAAGAAACTGATCTAAACAACCAGAAAGAAATGTACAACAAACAAAACAGAACAAAACCCTTCACCAGGGCTGAAATTATGGAATGGTGCCAAACACATGCTCCAGATAATTTAGACTGAGCCAAATCAAAGGAAGTCACCAGGAGAAAATGCACATTTCCCCTTTTTAGAGAGTAGTGCAATATTGCAGGAAATTATGGGAAGACCTTTTAGAAAACCCATAAAATATACACTAATTTGGAGGAATGAAGGCCTTGGTGACAGGGCTATGTGATAAAATGTGTGGCTATTTCTTTCTTTGACCTAGATCTTTAATTATGATGTGAGATTATTCTAATATAATTAAAAGATAAAGGAGATAAGGTTGGACCATGAAAAAGATGGAAAACAGCCTACAAGGAGCCATTGTTTTAAAGATAAGTACCAGCAAAGATAGCTAAAGTGGGAAAGGTGACAAAGCATGCAGAATCATTTAGTTCAGTTATTTACTAACCTAATTCCTCGGCAATTTTAATGCAAATGGGCAATCCAGAAAGAGCAGAACCCTCACCCACTAGGCAAAGTTTACCAATACCCCCAACCACCCCAAATCAAAATAGTGACAATTACAGAACTAAATATAACAAAGCAAAAAAAAATTTTTTTAGTTGAAACTAACCAACTTTCCTCAGATTGCTGTGTAACTGAACATAGAATATACAACGTATGCTTTATACAAATTCTCAGACATAAATCACAGGGAGGGGTTACAAGATTCACCTATACTATTTAAGGGGAAATAGGGAGACACTAGGATTGCTTAGGTGTGTTCTCACTGAAACATGAATCACCATTAAAACAAACACATAAAGTTATACAAAATACCTGAATCAATTTAAATGAAATAAATCTAGACTGCATAACATTTCACAGTCCTAGAGTTGAGTCCATGGCATAGTTCTAGACTCCAAATATTATCTGGAATGGACTATATGTGAATCCAACCCCCACCTAGTTCCATTTAGGTTCTCTCTACTTTCCCATGTCCCCTTCTCTGTCACTGGCACCAAGATATTTAAGGACTGAACCTGGGACACCCCTCCCAGCCCCAACAGTCTACTTCCTCACCACAGAAAATTTCACACTCACTATTAACTTACTTCTTTTTCTTACATTACTGCTACTTTCATTTCCTACTTACAGACCCCTTTCTTTTATTTTAAGCTGAAGAGAAAAATCAGTTTTTAAGATATTTTATTTGTTTTTATTTTGGCTTCCCTTTGGTAGTTCTTTCAAAGCTAGTGATTAGAACCTGGAGTCTTTTTTTTTTAATGTTTGTTTATTCTTGAGAGAGAGAGAGACAGGCATGAGTGGGGCAGGGGCAGAGAGAGAGGAGACATAGAATCTGAAGCAGACTCCAGGCTCTGAGAAGTCAGCACAGAGCCCAACGTGGGGCTCGAACTCACGAATGGTGAGATCATGACCTGAGCTGAAGTCTGACGCTTAAACAACTGAGCCACCCAGGTGCCCTTGGAGTCTTTTTTTTTTATCATTCATATGTTGGGTAATGGTTGATGAAAGAATATAAAACATCTCACTTATTGACTTGCTATTGATCTGCCACAAATTAATAATCCACATATTATCTTGACAAACATGCAAAAAGGTGGCTTCAAAAGCATACATTGGATGATTTACTTCAGGAAATATACTATCACTAGAACATTTGAGGCGGCATAAACTTGTATCATTCAGGAAATTAAAGCATAAAGTTCTGTAAAATAAGAGATAAAAATATGCTAATAATAGAGTGAGATGAAAAAGCTTCTGGCATGTCTGAGGAATAAATTTAAACGAGAAGAGACTATCAATATAAAACCTAAAACTAAATTAGAAGCAGTACAATATAAAGTTGAAACTGTTCAAAACATAATAATTGATGTGGAGCATAGCTAAAAGAAAATGTTCTAGAATACAGAGAAAAGGAACAGAGACGAAAATGGTCAGAAAAAATAATTTATATATAATTCATATTGATATTAGTACAATTAAATAAAACACAGATATAGCTGAAAAAATAATTAAAAATTAGAGGAAAACAATTTCTAAGGGAAGACTCATGTCTACATATAAAACTATTTATGACAGATACACATAATGAAAAGTAACCAAGTGAATATTTATTTTGGAAAAAAGTATTAAACTTTAAAGACAAAGAATCATAAGAACATCAGAGTTAAAAAAAAAACATGTCAAATGCCATATAAAACTCAGATAAGTTTTAGATATAGCCTCTTCAATATTAGAAATTAAAATACAGTGTAATAATTTGTACCAACTTTTGAGGAGAAAAATTGTGCTATAAGAATTCTCAACCACTCACAAGGGCACACATGTGAAGGTAACAATTGTATTATCCAATATGCCAGGCATAATATATTGGTATGTCATCCAATTACCTTACTTAAATTAAAAAAAAAGAGAGAGAGAGTTGGACACAATAATCACAGTATTGAAAAATCACAAAACATTTGATGATATATTCTAGTTTATTAGATATTATTTTGTTTATAAACTTATTTGAAGACGAAGAAAACTTGGGGCATCTGGGTGGCTCAGTCGGTTGAGCGTTCAACTTTGGCTCAGGTCATGATCTCACGGTTGGTGGGTTCGAGCCCCGCGTCAGGCTCTGTGCTGACAGCTCAGAGCCTGGATCCTGTTTCAGATTCTGAGCCTCTCTCTCTCTCTGCCCCTCCCCCACTCGCACTCTGTCTCCCACTGTCTCAAAAATAAATAAACATTAAAAAAATTTAAAAAAGGAAGAAGAAAACTTAAAATAATATGACAGATAGAAGACCCAAAATTTCATAAACATAAAAAAATGAAGAAACCTATTATTACAAAAAGATTCTCAGATTTGGGATTGTAAATATTCTCTGTAGCATTAACCTTAAAATGGCACATTAGACCAAATGTATCAAATAGATACATACATAATATTCCACCAAAAACAGCAGAATATACATTCTTCTCAAGTGTGCAGGAAACATTCTCCAGGTTAGATTACATGGTAGACCATAAAATAAGTCTCAATAAACTCAAGAAGACTGAAACCATATCAAGCATCGTCTCTGACTACAGTGTTATGAAACTAGAATTACAAAGTGAAAACCGGAAAAAAAACGTGGAGACTAAAGATCATGCTACTAAACAACCAATGGATCACTGGCAATGTCAAAGAAGAAATAAAAAAATACCTAGAGACAAATGAAAACAGAAGTATAACATACCAAAATCTATGGGATGCAGCAAAAGCAGTTCTGAGAGGGAAGTTCTTAGCAATACAGACTTAACATAAGAAATAAGAAAAATCTCAAACAAACTATCTAAATTTATACCTAAAGGATGTAAGAAAAGAACAAATGAAACCCAAAGTAATAGGATAAAGTAAATAATAATGATGAGAGTGAAAATAAGTGAAACAGAGACTTAAAAAAAGAAGCTAAGACCTGGTTCTTCATAGGATAAACAAAATTGACTAACAAAACTAGACTAACAAAGAAAAAGAGGGCTCAAATAAACAAAATCAGAAATGAAAGAGACATTACAACTGATAACAGAAATACAAAGGATTACACAAGATAGTACAATTATATGATAACAAATTGGACAATCTAGAAGAAATAGACAAATACCTAGAATTGTACAATCTTCTAAGAATGAATCATGGAGAAATCTGAATAGACTGATTACTGGTAAGGAGACTGAAACAGGAATCAAAAATTTCTGAACAAACAAGTGTCCATGACCAGACAGCTACACTAGTGAATTCTACGCAACATTCAAAGAAAATTTAATATGTATCTTTCTCAAACTCTTCCCAAAAATTAAAGTCTCCTCTTCCAAATTCTTTTTATGAGGCTAGCATTATCTTGATACCAAAATCAGATAAGAACAGCACATACACACAAAGAAATTATTGGCCAATAATAAACACAGATGTAAAAATATTCAACAAAATATTAGCAAACCAAATTCAACAATACATTAAAAAGATCATTCACTATGATCAAATGGGATTTATTTCAGGAATGCAAAGACAGTTAAATATCCACAAATCAACATGATATACCACATTAACAAAAGGAAGAAGGGCGCCTGGGTGGTTCAGTCAGTTAAGTGTCTGACTTTGGCTCAGGTCATGATCTTGCGGGTTCATGGGTTTGAGCCCCACATCGGGCTCTGTGCTGATAGCTCAGAGCCTGTTGCCTGCTTCGGATTCAGACTAAGCCACACCTTCCCCACTCACTCTCTGCTCCTTCCCCACTCCCGCTCTGTCTCTCTCAAAAATAAACATTAAAAAAAATTAATAATAAAAAAGGAAGATAGGGGCGCCTGGGTGGCGCAGTCGGTTAAGCGTCCGACTTCAGCCAGGTCACGATCTTGCGGTCCGTGAGTTCGAGCCCCGCGTCAGGCTCTGGGCTGATGGCTCAGAGCCTGGAGCCTGTTTCCGATTCTGTGTCTCTCTCTCTCTCTGCCCCTCCCCCATTCATGCTCTGTCTCTCTCTGTCCCAAAAAATAAATAAATGTTGAAAAAAAAAATTAAAAAAAAAAAAAAGGAAGATAAAAATCATAGGATCATCTTTATAGATGCAGAAAGAGCATTTGACAAAATTCAACATCCATTTATGATAAAAACTGTTAACAAAGTGGGTATAGAGGGGACATAACACAGTATAATAAAGAATATATATGACAAATCCACAGATAACATCATATTCAATGATGACTTTTTCCTCTAAAATCAGGAACAAGACAAGCATACCCACTCTTGCCACTTTTATTCAACATAATATTGGAAGAGCTAACCACAGGAATTAGGCAAGAAACTGAAATAAAAGGCATCCAAACCAGAAATAAAGAAGTAAAACTGTCACTATTTGCCAATGACATGATACCTTATCTAGAAAACCCTAGAGACTCCACCCAAAAGCTACTAAAATAAATGAATTCAATAAAGTTGCAGGAAACAAAATTAATCTAGAGAAACCAGTGGCATTTCTATACATTAAAAATGAACTACCAGAAAGAGAAATTAAGAAAACCATCCATCCCAGGGCACCTGGGTGGCTCAGTAGTTGGAGTGGCTGACTCTTGATTTTGGCTCAGGTCATGATCCCAGGGTCATGGGATTGAGACCTGTGCCAGGCTCCATGCTGAGCGTAGAACCTGCTTAAGATTTTCTCTCTCTCTCTCTCTCTCTCTCTTTCTCCCTCTGCCCCTCTCTGTCACTTCCACTCTCTCTCTCTCTCTGAAATAAAAAAGAAAAGGAGAAAAAGAAAACCATCCATCCCATTTATGACTGCATCAAAAAATTAAATACCTAGGAATAAATTTAACTAAGAGTTTCAGACCTCCACACTGAAGACTATAAGGCATGGATGAAGGAAACTGAAGAAGACACAGATAAATGGAAAGATATTTCATGCACATGGATTGGAAGACTCAATATTGCTAAAACATTCATACAGCCCAAAGCAATCTAAAGATTCAAAGCAATTCCTATCAAAATTCCAATGGCATTTTTCAGAGAAATAGAACAAATACTTTAAAATTTTGTATGGAACCACAAAAAGTCCCAAATAGACAAAGAAATCTTTAAAAAGAAGAACAAAGTTGGAGGTATCACATTCTCTGACTTCAAACTTTATTACAAAGCTATAGCAGTCAAAACAGTATAGTACTTGGGTGGCTCAGTTGGTTAGGTGGCCAACTGTTGATTTCAGCTCAGGTCATGATCTCAGGGTCCTGAGATTGAGCCCCATCTCAGGTTCCACACTGGGTGTGGAGTCTGCTTAAGATGCTCTCTCCCCCTGCCCCCCTCCCTTGCTTATTCTCGCTTTCTCTCAAAACAAAAAAATAAAAACAAAAAAGCAAAACAACAACAAAAACCCAGTGTAGTTGGCATAATAAGAGACACACAGATAAGTGAACAGAATTGAGAGCTTACAAATAAACCCACACATAGACAGACAATTAATTTATGATACAGGAGCCAAAAACATAAAGAGAAAGACAGTCTTTTCAAATCTTGGTGTTGAGAAAACTGGAAAGCCACATGAAAAGGAATAAAACTAGATACCATACACAAAAATTAACTCAAAATGGATGAAAGACTTAAATGTAATACCTGAAACTATGAAATTCCTAGAAGAAAACAGAGGAAGTAAATTCTTTGACATTGTTTTTAGCATGGTTTTGTGAATCTAACTCTAAAGGTAAGAGAAACAAATTCAAAAATAAATAAGTGGCACTACATCAAACTAAAAGCTTCTGCATAGTGAAGAAAACCATTATCAAGACAAAAAGGAAACCAACTGAATGGGAGGAGATATTTGCAAATCACATATCTGACAAGGGGTTAATATCCAAAATATGTAAAGAACTCATATAACTTAACAAGAAAAACAAACAACTTGATTAAAAAATGGGCAGAGGATCTGAATACACATCTTTCCAAAAAAGACATATGGAAGGCAAACAGGCACATGAAAAGATGTTCAACAACACAAATTATTAGGGAAATGCAAATCAAAACTACAGTAAGATATCACCTCACACAAGTTTGATTGCCTATCATCAAAAAGACAAGAAATAAAAAGTGTTGGAGAGGATGTGGAGAAAGGGAACCTTTGTACACTATTGGTGGGAATTTAAATTGGTTGCAGCCACTATGGAAAAAAGTGAAAAAAATCTCTTTTTGGAGATTCCTCAAAAAGTTAAGAAAAATGTTACCATACATTCTAGCTGTTCCACTTCTGGATATTTATCCACAGAATATGAAACAATAATTTGAAAAGATACATTCACCTCAATGCTCATAGCAGCAATATTTATAATAGCCAAGATATAAAAACAATCTAAGTGTCTCATCAGTGGATAAATGGATAAAGAAGATGTGGCATGCACACACACACACACACAAAGAATGCTAGTCAGCTATAAAAAGAATGAAATATTGCGATTTGTGACAACATGATGGACCTTGAGCATACTGTGTTAAGTGAAATAATTCAGAAGGATATACAAAAATGGTATTTTATTCATACGTGGAATCTAAAAGAAACAGAAATGAAAACAAAACAAATGAACAAACAAAATAAATAAAAACAAACTCAGACACAAAGAACAGATTGGTGGATACCAGAAGGGAAGTGAGGTTTTAGGGTGGGGGAAATGGATATAGGGGACCAAATGATCACTTTTTAATGGATACAGATGATTATAATGTTGTAAGCTTGAAATTTATATACGGTCATATGCCAATGTTATCTCAATTAAAAAAAGAATTTCCATAATATGTGTCATTTATCAGAGATTCACATAAAATAAGTGATTGGGAGATGATGGGTGTGGTAAGCTGAATAATGTCCCTCCTTCCTTCAAAGATGTCCACACTCTCATTCCCCAGAAACTGTAAGTATATTACTTCACATGGCAAAGGGGACTTTTCAGATGTGGTTAAGAGAATGGACCTTGAGATGGAGAGATTATCCTGGATTATCTCAGTGGGACCAATTGAATCATATAAATCCTTGAAAGTAGGGAATCTTTCAGGGCTGTAAACAGACAGAGGGAGATGTGCCTGTGGAAGAAGGGTCAGAGAGAGGACATATTGCTAGTTTTGAAGATGTGGCAAGAGAGTCATAAGAAAAGGAATACTATGGTTTAGAAGCTGACAAAGGCAAGGAAATGGATTACCCTCTAGAAACCATCTTCCTTCTCTAGCCTTATACCTCAACTCTTGGCTGCTGACCAAGGTGCTGAAAATCAAAATCTCTATACGTTAAAGATTCCAATTGTAACTGGGCCTTTAATGTTGTTTCTAACTCATTTCCACATACCTACTAAGTTTTATCTCCCATTCTCCACACTGATATGTCAAATCTTATCAGTTTTCTTGTAGTGGATACTCTGGATTTTGTCTGCGTCACATCTATTCCTCAATTTTCTGAGCATACTGCATTGAGTTTCAACTAGAAAACTTTCCTTCCACGTTCAGACAATACCACTGGTTTTGGTCTGACCCACTTCAGAGTTTCAGATATGGGCACATGACCCAGGCTTGGCTAATCAATACATTCTGTAGCACTATCAGTTACTGATGTAGGGAAGAACCAATTACTCAAGCTGGCCCAGTGAAAAGTCAACCCTAATAATTTTGCTAAAACTACTGAAAAGATGTACCACTGCTTTCTGGTATAGTTGCTAGTCTGATACAATATAAACCTAGAGACTGCAGGTGTCATTCACAGAGAAAATCAGAATGAAAATGTGGCCAATGCAAAGACGAAGCTGAAACAAGAAGTGGAGAAAGAGAGAGCTCTAATAACATCTTTTGTGTACCCCTTGAATGATATGTGATCAAAGTCATATCAACTTTGTAATTCCCAGTTAAGTTAGCCATACATATCTTTTTTCTTCTTTACTTTGAATTAGCTTTCTCTCACTTACTGCAAAGAGTTAAAAGAAAAGCCCTCCTGGAATATCAAAGCATACTAACTACATAGAATTTGACTCAAGAATCAGAGCCACAATAAGTAATATATGGTAAGGGACTTATTAATAGTGATTATACCTTTATGTGATTCAATTGTTGGATCTGGGGTGGAAATATCTGGAAGGTTTGCTTCTGAGTCTGGTAAGAAGTCACTGTACTCTAGGTCAGTAATTGAAAATAAAGCTGGATGGGAAGAGGCAGACAGACAGCAAGGGCAAACTGTTAAGTCCTCAGCAAAAACTGGAACCCATGTCTGTCTCTCATCATTTCCAACAGGAAATCATAACCTTCACCAGAGTTGTGCATGCACTTCTCGTAGATCTTGGAGAAACTGAAGGAAGAGATATGAGATCCAGTAGGAGATGAAGGAGTTGCAGGCTGGCCACTGACCAACTAAGATAAACTAGCAAATGAATTACAGTTTATACAAGCTGCAACAGGAGCCTCAGGTCTGACACCAACCTTCAGGGCACAATAGCAGCTCTTTACTTTTCACCTTTCAAATATCACACAACTTTCTCTTGAAGCTGACCTTAATTCAAAACCTTAAAGTAAAGAAACTATGGAAAGTTAATTACAGCTTAGTTAACCTAACACTAACAAATCCAAATCCACTACACCACCTCTTCTCACTATCCATAGCAAAATATATCTTCTACTTTAGACAGTAAAGATAAGACATTAGACCGAAGTTGACAAAATGTCCTGTCATCACATCTATCAAACTACCTGTATGCAAAGCCATGCATAATTCCTCCCTTCATATTTCCTGCTCTTTATTCTTTAACTTGTACTCTGTATTCCATTTATTCTTACCTTCTTGGGGACCTCATCACATTAATTCTTTTCCAACACTTTCAAAGGGATTCTCTTCATCTAATGGAATTCTATACTATGGAAAACCTTCCATGGAATGCTACTTCAGGTCTAATAATTGCATAAAGGTATAATGGTGCCATTAAAAACAATGAGATAGATTAGTATGCACTAAACATGAAAAGGCTGTCCAGTGTATATATTTAGTGTAAAAACAATATGTATGTAAATAGGCATGCTATGCTTATTACACACACAGTTTTAAACATTTATCCCCAAAACATTATAAGGTGGGGGAGGGGTGAGTTTCAGAAAGATACACATAACATTAAAACATTCACACTTGGAATTTGGGGTTAGGGAAGAACTGTGAGTTTTTATTTTTATTTTATATACTTTAGTACTCTTTTAGTTTTGTTTTACAACTATTATTTAATTCTGTAAATAAAAATAACAAAAACTAGAACAAATTTATATTTTGGAAAAGTCTCCCAATTTTTAAAATTCAAAGCGAGCCTACAACTGAAATCAACTTGGCAAAATCATAAAATAACAATCAGGATAAAATGTAAAAGCTAGGTTTCACATATAAATTTATCCATGAGTTTTTTTGGGGGGGGCCAGTGGGGAGTGAAAGAGATAACTGGGAGATAGTTCATTCAAGACATACAAGAGAGAATTAGCAATTGTGAAAAACCAATAATGAGAATGTAGATACAAATATATAAAAAAGAAAAAAAAATACAAATACTTGAGGAAATTAGTCAACACTATAAATAATAAAAACCTACAAATACATGTGTGTATTTGGATTTACATACATGCTGCTCACAATTCACTTTTTGTGTATATGTGGTTATATTATATTGGCTGGAGCCACTGGGTTTTCTGGAGAACAATCTGGAAATTATTACTATGTAAATATTAAGTTTTAATTTTCTTTAAAAAAGTAAGTCAGTAGGGGTGCCTGTTTGGCTCAATTGGTTAAGTGTCTGACTTCGGCTCAGGTCATGAATTCATGGTTTGTGGGTTTGAGCCCTGCATCGGGCTCTGTGCTGACAGCTGAGAGCCTGGAGCCTGCTTCAGATTCTATGTCTCTCTTTCTCTCTGTCCTTCCCTGGCTCGTGCTCTGTCTCTCTCTCAAAACTAAATAAACATTAAAAAATAGTAATAAAAAAGCCATTAGAGGAATAATTTTAAATTTTCTTCACTTAAAAAATGATAAATTCTTATCTATTTGATAAATTCTTGCTAAATTTCCTTGGGATATATATTTTACCAACTTAGGTGAAATGTAGAGCTACAGGGCAAAACACATTCATGGAACTCTTGTTTTTATTAAACTGTCTTTATATGATGAAATTGTTTAGAGATATGAACTTTTTTTTCCTTTTGGCTAAAAAAACTAAGAAAATCAAATTAACATTTTTACTAAGTATTTCTTATGCTTATTTCTCAAAATATTTATATATTGTTAATAGTTTTTCTTAGTATTGCTTATTCAAAATGATGCTATGTTAGTAAAGTGATTTTATACAGAAATATCTTCTACCTTTTTCTCAATGACCACACTGATTTCTCTATGAAAAATGTTTTTATATGAGTATATGAATATATTGTAATATACATGAATATATTTTTATATGGAATTTATGTGAAATTTAATTAAATTTTATATTCTTGAACATAATTCTTTTATGGCAAACATAAAAATATATCTTTTATTTATTAATCATAAAACCACATCTTTTAGCATACAACTGAAATGGAAAATGAAGTCCCTTTGATTCATTATATGCACACAACTTGCTGATCAAACATTTGAATCTGTTATATTTATTGATTTCACTTTTCCTTGAATATACTTATGATAGATCTAAAAACAACAAGCAAATAAATTAACAATAGTGAATGCAAAAGGCATACTCTGGAGAAATTTTTACTTTTCTTTTGGTCTATGTCTGCTCAGAGAGGTTTGTGGTAATTGCATCAATTCTTAATGTTTATGTTAAGTTGTGCTCTGTGGGGGCTTATAAAATTGTTAGTCAAAATCTACATATTGCCTAAGAAAAACCCAATGGGATAGGAAATCTCTTGTCCTTGATTTTATAGAATAGTGTTGTTGAATCATATGTCTTAGGATATTCAGTGGTCATAAGAATAGTTAAAATTATTTTTATAATTTACTTCTGAATAAATGAGTTTGTGTTACTGTTTTTTTCTGTTATATACCTTACTTATTTAAACACATAGTGAATGCCTTTGGACTATGCATGCTGACTTGAAGTAAGGACTCTGCATCTTTTAATAAATCCTGTATTGTTAAAATTTCTAATTAAAAGTTTCCTCTGAAAGGAAACATATAACCTGTTCATTTGATGCAGATGATTTCTTGAAAAGTACCAGGTGGTTGGTGAAGCTGAGCCATGTGACTCTTTAGTTGCTTCTGTCCCAGGTAATGGATCCTATGCACATGGGATTCCCATTTCCTTAGTTCTTTCAGAGTCAGTGTAAGATCAGCTTTGTTGTGACCTCTGTTTCCATGACAGAAGAGTTATATCATCAAACTCTGGACCTCTGAATCCCAACTCCATTCACTATTAATCACTATCCTTTTCCACAGTCAGGATTTATGTATGCCAGAGGACTGTTTCCTCACTATATACTTTAGTAACACAAATTTTGAGAGCAAATTTCCATTCATCATACCTTTCTTCCCTTTCTCTGACTAGGTTTGCTTTCTTTCCAACCTGAGGAAAATGATAGTGGTCCAATAATAGTGGAGTTGTTTCCATGCGGGCTGCTGGTGTGGGTAAGGCTTCCAGGTCAGTGCTGACTAGCATCTCTCAGAAGCATGTCTACATTGTCTATGACATAATCTATGTATATAATTTCACGGGGCATTCTTAGAAAGTTAATCAACATGTCCAGACCTTAAATTTGTCATCTATTATTAGATAATGGGGGATAAACTGCACTTTGGAAGACTGTAAAATTCAAGTGAAAAAATTCGTGTGAAATTATTTTGGAAATCTTGAAAGCAAACTGATGCCAGTGATAATATCAGATGATCTGAGAATTAGGATGCTATTAAGTAATAATAAAAAAAGAATTTTAATGCCTTTAAGTCAGAAATGAACTCTATATTTGACCAAGTAACCAAGATAGATTGTCATCTATCTATAATGTCTTATGCATTTATATTACCTGCTTGCCTGCTGAAAGCATTTGAATTAACATCTCCTGATGCAAGCTTTAAAACTGAATTATAATTATGATATAGAACCTAAAATACACTTTCCAAACAGTAAGTTTACAGTTTATGCAAATTATTTCTATGTAATCAGAAGTTCTATTATCAGACTGTATGCCATTTAATGTTTTATAGAATGGTAAATACTCAATTTTATCTTGTGTTTGCTAAAAACTGCCACTAAAGATATAAAAGATAGTAATGTATAAAATTAGGGCATCATAATGACTTTGAGAAATAATTCTAATCACCCCTTTAATATGTAGAAATCTCAGTTTGATAAAATTTTTGTAGATAGTTTTGTTCCTTGGCAATAAGTATAAAACCTATGATATGAACTATGGTGTTTATGGAATATTTTGTGATATCTTGGGATCTATTTATGGAATGATATGATATCTTGAGATCAAAAATATTTGCTCTTTGAGATTGTCATTTTATTATAAGAAAGCAGTAAATAAGCTCCGTATAACCCAAAATTTCATAGCTGTTTGGAGGGAAAGAAATCTGGTGCTGCCTGGAGTCTTTTTTTTTTTTTAAGATATACATTTATTTGAACATATAATTAAATTCCTATATAAGTACATTCTTATGATTTGTGTTTTGCATGGATAAAGGAAAGGAGAAATTTAATTTTGTGTCTCTATGTGGAGTTATTGTATCAGAATAAACTTTGTTTTATTCATTTGATTTGCATGCAGCTACTATCAGAGATTGCTATTTAAATCATACTTGGTTATTAATAAAACTAGATTGCCTTCCTTATGCTTTTTCTTCACAACACATTTTCAATGGTTATCTACTCTCATTTTACTTTGGTTTTGGGTAAAATCATATGAAAATGTTTGAAATATGACTATCTGGAAAAACATGACAAAATGGCTATCTGAAAAAAATGAGAAAGGGCCTTAAAAATGGAGTCAACCTAAAACCCCTGGAATTAATAATGAAAACAGAAGCTTGGATCCAGGAGTAAAAGCATCAAATTGGAATCTTTTACAGCCCCCATACACAGCAGCAGGGGTTAAAAGGATTTCGGGATAATCAAGGAAGATGGCCACTTGAGGCAGTATCAGGAGACACTTGGATAAAGCTGCATGAGACACCAAGTCCCACATAGTGGGAGTCTGTCTAGAGGCTATAGCATGGGGTCCCTACTCAGAAGGGAAGGGAACTTCCCCAGGGGCAAGGATATCAGAGGGGAATTTACGAGTCTAGGTGATGTCACTCTGCAGCATGGCAGGGAATGTTTGGGCCAAAGAATTCTGAAGAAAAAATCTGCTGTTGGACTATATTTTAAATAACTGGTTGGGTAAAAAGTTTGGCACTGGTGGATATTTGAGCTGATGGGTCTTGGTACACGGTAAGGAAATAATCAAGCAGGGCTCCTGGGCGGCTCAGTTGATTAAGCGTCTGACTCTTCGTTTCAGGTCAAGATATATCAGTTTGTGAGTTCAAGCCCCGCTTTGGGCTCCGCAGACAGTGCAGGGCCTGCTTGGAATTCTCTCTCCCTCTCTCTCTCTCTGCCCTTCACCTGCTTGCCCTCTCTCTCTCTCTCTCTCTCAAAATAAATAAATAAACAATTGAACAAAAGAAACAAACAAGCTAGGGTCCAATACACAGAGACCAAATTTGGCTCACCTATTAGAATAAAACAGGACAGGGGCGCCTGGGTGGCGCAGTTGGTTAAGCGTCCGACTTCAGCCAGGTCACGATCTCGCGGTCCGTGAGTTCGAGCCCCGCGTCGCTCTGGGCTGATGGCTCAGAGCCTGGAGCCTGTTTCCGATTCTGTGTCTCCCTCTCTCTCTGCCCCTCCCCCGTTCATGCTCTGTCTCTCTCTGTCCCAAAAATAAATAAAAACTTTGAAAAAAAAATTAAAAAAAAAAAAAAGAATAAAACAGGACAGAAACATTTGCTCTATAAAGGCATCTCTATGTATACAAAAAGTACTGAATACTTTTGGGTCAAGAAGGCTAAGAACATTTTAAAATGTTCCCTTTTTAAAAATAAAATGTTCCCTTCTTGCATTAAACTCATAATAATTTTGTATTTAAATACATATATACATATTCATTTTTGAAATCAAGAAAGAGAAATCATTATCTGAGACAGAAGGCCTAAGTTAGTAAATGGGGACAGATGGTACATAACATAGAGCAAGCTAGGAACACAGTCTTTGGGCATGAGGTCTTGAAACACATGTAGGTCAGGGCCTTAAGCCAAGAACTACATATAGGTTGAGGACAGATGTGGACTCCCATCTTGAAGTACAGAGCCAGAGTGCACTGAATAGGGCCTAAAATATCTCTTTCCACTCTCTGGATGGGTACCAGAAATGAACTACCAACTCTGGTAAGAACGGAAGTACATTTGTTTCTATGAGACGAGAAACTAGTCTAAACATAATTGCACTCTTAGGTCCACAATTTAACTCTGAGCCAAGCTAGTGATTCAGATCCCAGCTTCCTTTAGGGCCATTATAAGAGCAATTGCTATCCTGAGGTGTTACCTGTGGTGTGTGTGTGTGTGTGTGTGTGTGTGTGTGCACAATAATATTTCCTAGTATTTTCTTTGTTAATTTATAAATCATTTAGTAGTAAATATAGGAGGCCTATATTGTATATATTGCCTGTCATAAATTGTACATCTCCCCTCTCACCCCCATAATTCTGCCTTTTGCTGTTTCAGGGTAGAAGCTCTTACTTCGATCATACTTCTTAATGTAACTTCCTTACATTTTTCCTAGACGGTAATTAATTCCTCAAATTATTCTTATCTTCATTTCTCATGCTATCAGTAAAGATTTTCTGGTCATTTAAGGATAACACTGCCACACACATCACTACAAACTTTGTGTTTGAAGACTTGGACCCAGTCCTTGCACCAATCAGCTAGATACCTTCGAATTCTGTATTCTGTGGCAGGAAAGGGGTTTTCAAGTAAAATATTCTTTATTCTTTACATTTCTCATAGCCTATCTTTATTTATGATTCTCCCACCTACAGAATTGTGGAATTATCCTTGGGGTACACAATCTTTGTTTACGTATCCAAAGGGCTCTGTATTGTTTACTTAGAAGATGAATAGCAAGCTACCCACTGGGTTATTCCCTAAACTGTCCACATTAGGTACAGCATTTTCTAGAATTTAAATGGAAACTCTCCATAGCTCTCAGTAGTGATGCATATTTTCCCTTATTTTTACATCTCCATGCTCATTTCTGTCACATTACTAAGGATCAGATGGGTAGGGAGCTAGAAAGAATGCAACACCTGTAACTATTTGACATCTTTATCTTGAATAGTTTATATTCCATAATCCCATATTTACCAAACTTACTAATTATGGAATTAATCAGAGCATATAAACTATTAAGTAGGAGAATCAATTTAAAACTACTAACCACTTTCACACCTTAAAGAAAAAACATCAAAAAAAAAATCTTGTTCTATTATAAATACATTGAAGTTAACATTACTTCCTATAAGTCCTTGTTTGCATAGTGAATATTCATTGACAATTTTATAGAAAGCTCAAACTATTTAAACATTTGAGAAGACTATTTTGATGACACATTGAAAATTACCTTTATGATAGATAGTACTATTTTTTGCTTCTCCCTCCTGTGGGAGGATTACACATCACTGTCCCATAGTTGTCAGGCTTGACCATTTCACCTACCAGGCTCTGCCTGGATAGAGGATTATATAACCCTTCCCACACCCCCACAGCAGACTTGGCCAAGTGATCTTCTGTGGCTAATGCATTCTGAATATGTATACCATAAATACCAACTTTAAAAGCCAGCATAGGGTTCATAATCTCTTTTTTTCCTGTCTGCCATGAGACTGGCAGTGTTTTAGCTAGAGGTTGCCTCACCAGTCTTTGTCCTAAAAGGAAGACAATATGGGGCAGAACCATAGCCAAGCCTACCCACGGGTAGGGTATGTAAAGAATAAACATGTGTTCTGTCAGTCTTTGAGACCTCAGATCATTTATTAGCAACTAAGGCTAAGCTAAGAGAGAAAATGCTCAAGAAGAGTTGTTATCAATTTGACTCTAAAAAGCAGGATGTTTATGATGATTAAATTTTGTGTGTCAACTTGGCTAGGCTGTAGTTCCCAGTTGCTTGGTCAAACAGTATTCTGGATATTGTGTTACTGCTGTGAAAGTATCCTACAGATTTGTTTAACATCTATAATCTGTTGTCTTCAAGCAAAGGAAATAGCTTTTGATGCTGAGGTGGGCCTCATCCAATCAGTTGAAGGCTTGAGGTTCCCTGAAGAAGGAATTATGACTCAACACTGCAACACAGAAATCCTATGTGGATTTCTAGTCTGCCAACCTATCCTACAGGATTTGAATTTGCCCACCTTCACAATCATATAAGCCAATTTCCTAAAATAAATATTTTTATATGCACACCACTCTATTGGTTTTATTATTGGTTTTATTTCTCTCGAGAACCCTGACTGATATATTCAGTATCTACAATTGTGCATTGTATTCAAACCACTATTATGAATTGACTCAAAGAAACACAGATGATAGATATAGAAAACTATAAGGAAATAATGAGATAAACTCTGAGTAAATAGCTTTCTACATTAATTTAACTTCTAAGTCTGTATAGCATTTTTTAATACTATAATTGCCTTTTCAGAGCATGAAGAAATACAGAAAACCATCTAATGGTTTATAATGTAAATCTGGTAGAACAAGCCTGAAAAAAAAAAACCTTCAATACTAAACTATAGTATAGATGGTTGTTAATTACGATAGTAAATGAGAAAATTCTAAATAAGCCAACAGGAAATCATATCCAAAATTATAGCAAAATAATTTACATAGCAAGGTCAATTTACAATGGAAAGAAGTTTAAATATTAGGAAAATGTCTCTTTTACACTATCTTTTCTATCTCCAATGAATGAGACAATTTTCACTTACCCTTGTGTCTTATCCTTGCCCACACTGTCACTGGTTTCCCAACAGACTGGACGGGTGACATTCGTCAAGGACGTATGATTCCTTGCAGTGAGATTAGTATGCTTTAGGGCCACACAGAATTGTCTGTTTCAAGGCAGGAAAACAAAAATTTACTTGGAAGGCAACTGTACCACTTTGTTCTGCATATGTATATCTTAGTTTTCCGGGTGAATTAACTAATCTTCCTCTCTCCAGGAACCATCCTGGTAGGTTTCCACAGAAAACAAGTGTAGCCCATCTGCTTCAGTGACTTCCTCACTTTCACAAAGTAGTATAATTCATAAAAGAATTCAAATTCTCTTGTCTACTAGATGTAAAGCTGACTATGGGTTATTATATAAAATAGTGTTTATCAGGTCAGTGGGATAAGTTACTTGACTACACAATCCAATGGATAAGTTCTTATTTACAGGAATAAATGGCAACTAATGCTGCTGCCTCTGTGGATACTGACGATGACACCATGAGAATTACACTATTTATTTAGAGCTTACTATGTGCCACGTACATTTATTAAAACTTTTAATTTTCAAAATGACCCTACTTACGGGGAAGGTATTGTTATATCCATTTTACATCCAAAGAAAATAAATACAGAGATGTCAGGCAACTCACCCATTATTACATAGATCCAGTCATCAATGTCCCCTGGTTTCTATGTTGGATTTCTAGTGTCCTTAGAACCAGGAACAAGAAACTGCTTCTTCACTTTTTCTTCTTCTTCTTCGCCTTCTTCTTTTTAATTTGTGAAACAAATTTAGCTAAAGAATATCGAGAATAAAAGCCAAAAAGAGAAACTGTTTTTTTCCTAGGTGTTGAAAACTTTGAGACAGCCAAGTAACTGCATCGGTCCGAGGCACTGCAAGCAGCTGCAGGCACATTTCCGGGTGGAAGCCTGATCTCGCGGGATCTTGGGAGCGGGCTGGCCTGGGAGGCCTGAGATGAGAAACACCTGGGTGCCCTGGAGCTGAGGCTCCTCCTCCCAGACTCTTCCTAAGGAGTTCGGCTCACGCCACCTGTCAACGCAATCCCGTGCAGTCATACATACATATAAAATACATAATATTAAAATAAATATTTACATTATTTACGTGTATATTTATTTATGGTTGCTTTCTTTCATACAATCTTGGCTTCAACACATGTCACCTTGCATGAGAACCCTCTATATTTCATTAAATTGGAGTGATTTGAATGAGAGTAAGACCCCATATATCTAATGCAGTCTGGCATTTTGGTTGTTATTCTTTATTTTCTCTTTTATTCTCTTTTATATTCTCTTTCCATATTTTCTCTTTTATTCTCTGGAAAAAGGTCAGTCAAGTATGTATCGTTTTTCATGTTGGAACAGTACTGCAGTATTTAGCGATTATGGTCCCTACTCTCTGAGTATTCTGTTAATCATCCTGCTTTGTTTCTGATATATTTACCTCTGTGAGTTTTCTTCCTGGAAGAAATTCTCATGTACAACACAGATTGAGAGACACAGGTTGATAAAAGTAAACATAAAACTCTACAGAAGCTTATATACCTTTTTAATTTTCATGTTCACACAGGCCCAGCATTGTACATGGGGAGTTAGTTATTAGAGACCACATTTCCTGACCAAAATTATAACTAATGATCTGATAGAAAAGTGTTTTGGAGTTTGCAAATTTGGAAAAGTGTGAAGAGTTTTATATAATTATTTTAAAACACATGCTTTATAATACTTTTAATAACTAATCTTCATTAAAATGTATGTAATTGCATGAAATGGAGACAACTTGTGAAAATACATGGCAGGAGGGGCGCCTGGGTGGCTCGGTGGGTTAAGCGTCCGACTTCGGCTCAGGTCATGATCTTGCGGTCCGTGAGTTCGAGCCCTGCATCGGGCTCTGTGCTGACAGCTCAGAGCCTGGAGCCTGTTTCAGATTCTCTGTCTCCCTCCCTCTCTGCCCCTCCCCTGTTCATGCTCTGTCTCTCTCTGTCTCAAAAATAAATAAACGTTAAAAAAAATTTTTTTTAGAAAATACATGGCACGAAAATAAAGGACTCTACCAAGTTCTAAATGCCCCTATCTCCCGTCCTATCTGAGGGAACTCCATTTTCAGATGACTGAAATCTTCACTATCCATAATATTCTTTAAGAACCTTCATACTATTTTAGGGCTTAAAGAAACCTAGAAACATTTCTGAGAGTCCAAAACCTCATTTCACAGACAACTGAAAAAAAGCCCAGAGAGAATTTGGTGACTCATCCAAAGCCCACAGTGAAAGAGCTAAGGCTGGAATCCAAATGCCTGACTCTTGCTCTTTTAGATCTTGTTATGCCTTTGTAAGCTCTGTGATCTGATCTCAGACAAACAATTTAGCATTTGAACCTTAGTTTCCTGATCTGTAAAATGGGGATAATAATCATAGTGTCCTAGTCAATATTACTAACTGGAAATTCAAAACTTCGACAAATATGGAGGTGAGTAAGAAATTATGGAGAAAGTAAATAATACAAGTTTCATGATGTAAGCAGTTTTCATTCTTAAATGGAGGAACCAAGATGCCCAGAAAGAAATCTGAGGATAATACTTGAAGACAACTCAGAGGACTGACTACCCACAGGCCTGCTCTACATGATCCTGAGATCTCAGTTTGTCATTTCCCACTTTACTTGACATACTCTTTATTTTTGAGAATATTTTATTCATTACTCTACCTATAAACACCAAAGCCTCTCCTCAATTGCCAAATGGAGTCAAACCACTGATGATTTCATGTACTTTAAAGATATTTTAAAGATACAGATAATTATCTCTTTAAAGACAATATAACAGGATGGTTTGTCATTTCATAGTGAGTTTGTCTTTTCCATCCATTGTATAGCACATTCATTTTTCTTTACCTGATGCATGAGTTCAATAGTAACAACCCAAAGATATTTTCTCTTATAAATATGAAATAATCAATTATTTCAATATAATCTCAAGAGAAATGATATATTCATTAATGTGTCAGTGGATAAGTCCTTGATGATTTTCATTTTTCCATTCTTTATTTTTTAAGTTTGTTTATTTATTTATGTATTTATTTATTTACTTAAAGTAATCTCTACACCCAGTGTGGGGCTTGAACTCATGATCCCAAGATCAAGAGTCACATGCTCTTTCAACTAATGCAGGCACTCCACATTTTGCTATTCTTAATATTTTCACAGAGGAGTATATTTCATAGAAAAGTTTATGTTGTCATTCTATTTACTAATGATACATTTAAAGGACTCAGGTCACAGGTGAGGATTATGAGACAAGTGTGATAAGATTACCTGAACTGGCTCTTTCTGAGAAACAGAAAGTTGTAATTTTCATTTTGTCTAGTTATTTTATTTAGTAATAGCAGAAGAACTTATTTTGAGCTCAAAGCAAATAATGCAATAAAACAGATAATGTTTATTAATATAAAAGTATAACAGAAGTAAGCATAAATTATATGATATACATCTGCATTTTACATCAATATATAAAATGTTTCTTAATATAGTAGCAGCTTTCCAACATGGTAATAACTTCCAATACTGCCCCCAAGAAACTATTAGAGAATTTTTTGGGCAAATTCAGTTAAGGGTATTATTTTTCTTCTTATCTTTTGTATACATTTATGTTTCTTGATTTTGCATTACATGCTGATACTCTTTTGTGTAACATGGTGGTTATTTTAATTTGCTTTCCTCATCTGCACCAGAATAGCCTCTTCTTTTGATGAAGATTGATATATTTAGGCAGATCAGTCTCAGGGTTTCTAGCAACCACTGTTCAAATGTCAGATTTTAGTTAGGCACAGAACATTTAGTACATTTCTATAACATGAGCTACTATTGTACTGTACTTAATAGGCTGCTATTAAATCCTTCTAGCACTAAAACCTAAAAAATAGTCATGCCTATTCTTTGTATGTTTCATGTTGTTGCATAGCACGTCTGCTGGAGGGATGTACTATACCAATAGTAGGGTAGTGGGTGGGGTTACATCAACTGCCTTGCAATTTTTGAACTTTCATATCAACTGCCAGGGCTATATAACCTTAAAGGTTGTACAGAAGGTATTACCTCAATGTAAGTTCTAGCTTAGCACTCTCAGTCCTCTCTTCTGGGACATTTCTGTCTTGCTCTTTATTTGTGTGTTGTCCTCATATCTTTTCTTTTTCTTTTTCTTTTTCTTTTTTTTTCAGTTTGCAAATTGTCATATCTAATCTAACTCTTTCACAGATTGATTTATTTATGTATTTATTTATTTATTTATGTAGGCTCCACGTCCATCATGGGGCTTGAACTCACAACCCTGAGACTAAGAGTCACATACTGTACTGACTGAGCCAGCCAGGCACCCCTCTTTCACTGAACTGTTAATTTCAAGAAATATAAAGCGTTCAGATTTTCTTTTACAAAACTGCCTGTTCATTTCCCTTATATCAATTCATTTTTTATCCACTAAATTTTGAAATACTTATTTCATAGTCTCAGATTTTCTTTCAATTTAGTTTTCAAGACATACTAATCTTTTATTCATGTATCTGGAGAATATCGGTTAGGATGAATTATTTCTATTTTTGGTGTGCCCCTCATTGAGAAATCATTTTTTATTTTATTTTGTTTTGTTTTATTTTATTTTGTTTTATTTTATTTTATTATTTTTTTGAGAAAGGGAGAGTGCGAGTGGGGGAGAGGGTTAGAGAGAGAGAGAGAGAGAGAGAGAGAATCTTAAGTAGGCTTCACGCTCAGTATGGAGCCTGATGTGGGACTTGATCTCATGACCATGAGATCATGACCCGAGCCAAAATCAAGAGTCCAATGCTAAACTGCCTGGGCCACCCAGGTGCCCCAAGAAATCATTATTTTTTTAAAAAAAGTTTTACATTTTTCTTCTTGCTGGGATCCTTAATGTTTGCATTGATTCAGAAGTTTATTTATTTATTTATTTTTTTATTTCACTGGTGGATTATTGAGAAGTTTGTTGCTTTCTTTCCAAAATATAGGGATACTAGCTATCTTTGATGGCAGAATCAGGCGCCTCCCAGAGGGTCCCCGGAGTTCGTACTGGTCTACGTTAGGAATCCAGGCTGGTTGGGGCGATTAGGTGCCCTCTGTGGGAGTTGTTTTTATGTTAATTTCTTAGTTTGGAAATTCCTAAATAATTTAGTTAATCTAAATATGACCATTAAACTTGTTTTTAGGTGCAGGCTATTCCCAGTTCCTGCACCCCAACCCAGGCATTTTTAAGTAAATGGCTTATCATTTCCCTGGCTTGTAAGTGAGCTGTCAATTTAGTTCTGTCAGTGAACAGGCAGACCTTTTAAGATTCTGGATTTTTGCGGGATTTTCAGTCACATCTCCTTGCCTCAAATGGTTCCATGTCCTCAGATGAGTGTTAAGACCTCATGGTCTTGTTGGGCCGTCTTCTAACTAAATCCCCCCTGAGATGCTACTTCATCTTGCTTTCATTTTCATTTTTGGCAACCATAACAACAAAAACACACAATGAGTTCCAAAAGAAAAGATTAAAAAAAGAATTTCTTCTCTCTCTTTTAAAACTCAAGTTACTTATTTCTCTTTGTTTTTATTGTTGTCTCTGCATTCTATCCAATATTTCTTTGTGTTAGAGGGTGAAGGTGACCATGTTAATTTAATCTGCCCTGTTGCTTGATCCAAAAGTCAGTAGAAATGCTTTTAATGAGCCAAGGTTTTTACTGTAATCAGTCAGGGATAGAATTTTAATAAAAAGTGAGTGGGGGTTCATAGAACATAGAAACAAAAACCGTATAGAAACTCTCATCTAATTAAACAAGGATATCTCTGCATATACTCCATCCTAAGTGCACTACTCGTTCTGAATTTCCTAACCACAGCCAAGATTACCTAAAAAAATCCACATATTTTGAGAAACATAAAATATAAGGAGTCGGGATAATAGTAGTTCTTTCTACCCATAGCCCTGCTTACCAGTGGGTTTTGGAAATTTTTTAATTGGTTTTAAAGCTGGGGACTGAATCAATAAATGTCTATGTAGAGATGCCTTGCATCTCCATGCAGGATCACTTTTTCTGTTTCTTTAATTGTTTTTATACCTCATTTCTTTTTCTTATCTGATGTCACTGACTAGCATATTCAGTACAATGCTGAATACATTCCTCTGCTTAAAGTTCTTCAACTGCACTTCATCGTGTGGGGTAGGTGAAGCAGTCTATCACAATGACTGAGTTTAGCCACAGTTTTAATTATGGCAAACTCACTTACCAGCTGTGTGAATCTAGACAGTTGAGTATGGTGAGCAGAAAGAGTCCTTCCAAGAGGGGTGATGAGATACAAATGGATCTTTAACATACAATCCAGCAATTTCACTTCTGGGTATATATAGAAAAAAATAAAAATAAAGGAGCTGGAGTGGGTAATGCTTAGTAGATCCAAACAAGAGAAACAAAGAGAACTCTTAGATGTTTGAATGACTAGAGGGACTTGGGAAAGTGCATTAACATACTAGTGTGAAATCAATCACCCCAAAAAGTTGTACTTTAAAAGCACCAGCAGCCATTTATTATCTCATGGTTTCTGTGGATCAGGAATTTAGACAGATATGCTGTGGAGAGCTTATTTCTGCTTCACAGTGTCTGGAGCCTTAGCTGTCAGACTTGAAGGCTGCCAATAGGGACAAATGGGATGGGAAGAGGGACATAGTGGGTCCTCTCTAGGTGGGCTCTCTCTAGGGCTCACTGAATGTCCTCAAAACATAGTGACTTCCTTCCGTTAGAATAAGTGATCCAAGAGGAGAACAAAGCAGAGCTATCCTTTTAACCACTAGCTATATTGACACTCAGAAGCTATTCACCCTAGCCTCAGAAGTCACATAGCAGAACCTCTGTCACATTCTATTATTCTATATTCTATTATTAAGGGAGTCACTACATGTAGCCTACATTCAAGGGGAGAGGAATCAGCTTTAGTTATTGTTGGGAGGAATACCAATGAACCTATGGAAATATTTTTAAATGTTTAAAATGGTTACAGATAGGAACATAAGAAAGAAGAAATTTGTGAGTCTGTTTGCTATGTGGTATGCATTAAAGAGCCCCCCTTGGAGTTCTATAACATATTTAGCAAAAAAATACATTCTTTAACATAGGAATTTAAGGGGTATCTAGATTCTTTTTTTTTTTTATAAATTTTTTTTAACGTTTATTTATTTTTGAGACAGAGAGAGATAGAGCATGAATGGGGGAGGGTCAGAGAGAGAGGGAGACACAGAATCTGAAACAGGCTCCAGGCTCTGAGCAGTCAGCACAGAGCCTGACGCGGGACTCGAACTCATGGACCGCGAGATCATGACCTGAGCCGAAGTCGGACGCTCAACCGACTGAGCCACCCAGGCGCTAGGGGTATCTATATTCTATACGCAAAGATATAACAAACCCTGCATAATAGTGGGTTCAGCCTCAGATAGCGTCAGTCTAAGTTACAACTGTCTTATGTGATTGTCTTTCAGGATTTGTTACTGAACCCCAAGTTCAGCTGTCCATTGCTCCAAAGGCCAATACTCAAGAGTGTTGCCTGAAAAGGTACATAAACTTTATTCAAGAGGCCAGTCATCTGGAGAGAAGGAGGACTCTTGTCCAAAAGCCAAATCCAAGTTTCTGCAGTGCCAAGAGAGTTTTAAAGGGACATGGCATTGGTGATCAGTGAGGGGGTGCAGTGGCCTGTAACATTTCCTGATCCTGTGTAAATTTAGTAGTGGCTATTTACAGCTTTCAGTGTGTGAGGGTTGTTATGTAAAAGGTTTAATTCCTGCTCTGTGATGTGCAAGGGCTTTCTATTGTCCTCCTGGAAAAAAATGTAAGATTTATAGATATACAATGAGGGTTAGTTAATCAATCATATGAACTTAAGAATACCTATTAAAGATCACCATGCTAATTATGAAGATCAAGGTGGCCTCAGATTCAGGTTTTACCACAAGATCTAGCCTCATCTCTCTTTGGTGATCACCTTACCCTCTATGAGTAGTCAAAATTTCATAGTAAAACACCAAACAAAATAAAACACACTTTCCCTTCCTTGCCTGTGAATTTATGCATGTGTTTCTCTTTATATAGAATTTTTCCCAATTTTCTTCACCTAGTTAACTGTTACTTACCCTTTAACTGTTATCCCAGATGTTAATGTCCTCTCGTAAACACTTCCTCTGTCTTAGGTCATGTTCCCAGGTAAACAACTCCAATGTGGAAAGTTGCTTGTGGAGGTTTATTGCAGAATATTGTCAGGATCAATATCTTAAAAAGTGTGGGGAAACTAGGCTGGGCACAAATTGCACTGTGATCCCATTTTTATCAGAGGTTTCTGATAATCTTAATGAAAGTTGTAATGGCTAGAGATTGATGCAAAGAGGTCAGCCAGGTCTTGGTATCCTTCTACTCCACATTGAACTGATGCAGGGAAGGGGGTGTAAATTTAGACAAGAAAGCTCCCTTGGCCTTTGAAATTCTCAAAAATGGTCTCAGCTGTGAGCCGTCCCTTGCAAATGTAGGGACAAAGGGCAAGATGGGCCACTTTAGTATGAATACTTTGAATTAAAAAAAAAAAACAGAAGATACAAGAAAAGCTCTCTTCTTGGTCCATAACTGTCTAAATTCACATGGAAAGGAGAGCCTATACCTGGAAGGAAGCTATTAACAGAGTCTTCCCTTTACTTAAAAAACTTACCTGCAAAACGTCTCCTTTCACCTTTGTGCTAATGGCCTTCCTCTCCTTATATTCTCAGGCCCTACCTCTCCTTAGCTCATATAAGCTTCATGTTGCCTCATTATCTTTGGAATTTCATGTTTGTGGATTCCCCACATGAATGCCTATTAAGCTTGATTTTCTCCTGTTAATCTAGCTCATATCAATTTGATTCTAAGTCCAACTAGAAGGACCTTGAAGGGCAGAGGAAGGTCTTCTTGACACCAACACTCCCAGAAGATGGGTGAACAATCGTCTCAGTCTTGAAGGGTGGGTCTGAGTGGGACACCTTCCCAGCCTCTACCCATTTGGGCGACTTGTGCCTCCTTATAACATTTTATATTTCCCCCTCACAAACTCTTACACTATTTATAAATTGCTGGCTTATTTCATTTCACTGTAAGCTTTCAGAACCATTCCTAGCATCTATACCAGCCTCTTGCACATGAAGGTATGTGGTAAATATTGCTCAAATAGTGGATGAAGAAAGTCATGTTGGAGCAGAGATTGAGAGGAATAAGAGGATTTTGCCAGGTGAACAAGAAAGGGAGGACACACTTGGCAAAGAAAATAGCAAGTAGTCTCAGAGTCATGAAAGGAAGACATATTCAGAAAACGATAAATAAAATCGGTTAGTGGGGCTGAGACAAAATGAGAAGTGAAGAAATAGACAGCAAGGCTGAAGAGTTGGGCAAGGGTCAGAACATGAATGGTCTGGTAAACTAGGTAAAAGGATTTTATATTTGCCCTGTAACATCTCCATTGAAAATAGCTCTTTGAAATAGTGCCAGTAATCACATCTTCATAAATAACACTGCTTCTGTTCCTTCTCTTTACCTATGTTTTCTCTCTATGCTATTAGTATTCAGTACATGCACACACATAAGATCAGATGTAGGGCAATGGATGTCAATCCAATGCTACTACCCCATTTTGGTAGCAAGCATACATAATAATATATCTTGTATTTTTCATGAACTTTAGTGGAATTATTTGGGTCAGTTCACACTGACATGAACTTGTTATTCCAACCAAATGTCAACGTGATGTTGGAATGCTAATTTATTTAAGCAGATCCATGTCAATGTCACCCTGAAACAAAAGCACTTCTATTACCATGCCAAAAAGTTGTCAAAACAACAAGGAAAACAATAACAAAACCTCCAACCTGCCTCTGAATTAAAGTTCCTCTGCAGATGTTTATTTGGATCAGGTGTTAGAAATTTGTCACTTGACTAGACGCCATTAGATCAGCAATGACTTTAGGGGTACTACACTCAAACATTCAAATTAAAAAAAATTTTATTTGATAAACCAGTAGAATCTTACCCCCAGAGTACCTATTTGTATTAAAATAATCGCTACAAGCATATAAAATTTGCATAAAAATATGATCAAAATGACAGATCTTTGAGCAAATGCACAGCTTCCAGCAGAAATAAACCATGTTCAAGAAACAGAATATATTGTGATTTCCTTGTTGAATTTAAAAATGCAACCTTAGTAATTGATTGAAAGGACATTTTAGGGCTGTAGAGGACTTTAAGAATAGTTCAATCCATCCCATATTTTAAAGATGTGGAAAGTGAGGCCTTGAAATATAAAATGTCCCATTCAAGGCCATGCAAGTTCATAACAAATCCAGTAATAGATTCTGAATTCTGAATCCAATTGTCTTCACCTCTTTCCACATTGTTTCCTAGCTTTCATTTGTAAATAGTTAAGTGAATAAGAGCTCATTCAAAGGGTACATTGCCATTTTTAGCTGGTTTAGTTTAGCTGCAGCCTATATTAAAATAAAATTATGGCAATTAGGCATTGCACACTCTTGACGCAATCGCTGAAGCAAAACTGCTAATCCACAGTTGACACAGGTCAATGTCAATTAGAATTACGCTAGTTTTCGATATGACACATTTCAGAGTGTGCCAAGTAGAAAGTAAATTGGTAATGCTAAGCATGCAAGTATGTTTTACAGGCAGCTGATTTAATTTAATCAGGGTGCAGAAGCCATGAGACCTTTATTTAAATACAGAGATTTAAAATCCTCTTGCCTTCATTCCCCAAAGCTTCAAACTATTCTGTAATGTTTGACTGTCATACTTTTAAAAATTATGCTTGCTTAATCTAGGAATGAATAGCTTCCTCTATCCCAGGTCAAATTCACTTAGCTCTAAAGGTCAGTAATTTTAACTATTGTAACTATAATGTATGAAAAATGTTTAACCACAAATCAAACACCTAGAACATAAGTGAATGTACTTGCTAATAAGTGTGAGTTATGGAAGGTAACTGAAGTTAGCAGAAGCAATGGCCTTTAATTAGCATAAACAGCAGGTTTCTAATACTCTTAGAACTTTGAGAGACTATAGATCTATGGGTGACACACTAGCTGTAAGAACATAAGATAAAGGTTAAGACTGTTCCCTGGAGCATACAGTGATTTTACCAAATTACATGTATAATGTTTGGTATTATGTAACATGTGCAGCACAGACACGCTGTTATCCTCATGATGTGGTACAAGGTGATATAAAAGGGCTAGTACTCCAACAGGTTTCCAATGAGTGTTTTAGGAGAAAATTGAATTTCAAAAAACTTAAGGTTTGTTTTCAGGTCTTTATGTGTGGGAATGCCTACTCAAATATATATGAAATGAATGGCAATCTTTGAAAGTAATATCTGAATACATGAGTGTAACATCTGAATGAGTGAGGCTATAGACCAAGTCACTGAAAATCTAAATGAGTGTGCACGGTCTGTTAGACTCAAGAATTCATTGTACTGTGTCAGGAATAACTTGTGTAAACTCTTTAACTGGTGAGCAGCTTCCTAATTCCTCATCTAACCAAGACTCCTGATGAAATAACCTATATTCTAGTATCTTACATGTTAGAACTTCACTGATGAGGACTCAGAGACAAAAACACAAGTTATCAAAGTATGGCCTAGGGTGAAAATAGCATATGATACATGGTAAAAGTGTATACTTTTTAATCTTCTTTAATGGACTTTGAGTTTTGAGTTGATTGCTTTCATTTTCTGGGAAATGGCTTACAATAATGTTTGGTTTGTTAAATCCAAAGAAAATAAAAGCAAAGAGCAAGGCTGACCTTTAAATGACATTTCTTAAGGAAGACTTGATAGTGTTTGTTCCTATTCACACTCAGTTACTTCAGCTTACTTATTCTTAGATCTAGCACTTAATATTTAGAATCTTTTATAATAATTGTAGTAGAGCTTGAAAAGCCTTTTGATTTACCCAAAGCAAAAAAATGTAATTAAGCCACTTGTGATTTGAAGCCTTTCACTTTGTGGTTTGTATGTGTGTGTTTTAATTATTGTCTGTTTTCTGTCCTTTACGGTCATTATATTCTGAAAGTTCATTACATTATTGGAATTGATACTTGTTTTGATTGATGCTGAGCAGAATATAGTCACTCACACCTTATGGACTTTTCTGTGTCCCCACTCTTTTATTCATTTAGTTAAAAAAACATTTAGGGACACTTGGGTGGGTCAGTCGGTTAAGCACCCAACTCTTGATTTCAGCTCAAGTGATGATCTCACAGTTTGTGAGATTGAGCCCCACTTTAGGCTCCACGCTATCAGTGAAGAGCCTGCTTGGGATTCTCTCTCCTTCTTTCTCTGTCCTTCCCCTGCTCATGTGCATGTGCTCTCTCTCTCTCTCTCTCTCTCTCTCTCTCAAAATAAACACACCGAAAAAACCCATTATTGCATGACACTACTGTTTAGGAGATGAAAATTCCCTAGTGAATAAGACAGATCCTGCCCCTGCCCTCTTGGAATTAAGAGACTGGTAGTGTTCCAAAGAGGCAATTACAACAAAGAGTGGTGAGTTGTATAATGTGGAAAATAGGGTGCATTAGGAGGCTGCAGGATGTGATGTCTAAGTGAGTCTAATTATTGTATAGGTTTCCCTGTGAAGAAGAATACAGAAATAAAGTAAAATTTAGGGGATCTGAGGGTTAGGAAAGTATCTCTGAGATAAAAGAAACTTAAGAATCCTACCCAGATTACTGTCCCCAGGCACAAATTGATGAGATGTATGGGGCTTATCATCGATGATCGAATTCCATTAAATTTTAACTAAGTTGATACAAACCAACACTTGTATTCCCAAATCAAATGATTCTGATATTATAGCCATTATTGTATTTATAATTGTCATCAGTTCATAGTAACTCTAATTCCAGACTGCTCATGGATCTGACAACAAATTGTACAGAGAGTCACTAGAATTTTATAGTAATAGGAAAAATATAATAACATGATTATTCCAAAAAATCTTGCCAAGTAAGAATCCTTGAGCGGAGCTACGTTAAGATGTACAAGACAAGACCAAAGAGATATGGGCTCCATGGTTTAAACTGACCCTTGCTGACAGGCTGATTTCCCAGGGAGTTTCTCCCAGTTCCCACTTGTAATATATACCATAACACTTTTCACCCTGATACTAATTTTTTCCTGCTGTGTCTGGACAAAAATGGCTCTACTTACCAGTTCAGCTCTTACCTTTGCATCTCTCTTACAGCATTCTTCCATTTTAACCTATTCAGCTGTCTAAGCTGGTAGATCTTCCCTGAGCACAGAGCTCAGCTGGCTACCTTCTGAGGATAGCTATGCCTATTAGCTGGGATCTATGAAAGTTACTTGCACGTCTCCACGGTCCCAACCTTTGATTATTTTGCTTCACTGAATTAAGTCACATGTGCATATTTTTAGCCTTATCTCACATTCCTCTCCTACTTGGAATTACTTTTCCAAGCTCCATTTTTCCTTATCCATGTCTTTACTTGTGTTGTTTCCATTTTCTGAAATCTGTCAACTCTCTATGTTGAAATGTTACCGATCTTTCAAGAGAAATCTCACTTGGGCCTTCTCTAGGAAAGTTTTCTTTATCTCCTCAATTAAGTTAATTAACCTTTAAGCAAATATTTATCATATGCACATATATCTTTGCTTTATATCCACATTTATGTATTTTATTCATATTCTGGGGCTCAAAAGTCATCAAAATACATCTAAGAGCATTCAAAGCATTTATAGTGATAAATCTTTTTTTTAAATGGTTAACACAGCTCTCCATTTAACCTCATTTTTTTGACGCATTGTAGTTTGCAACTGTAGTTGAAGGGGTGTGAAAAGGTTGTGCTGGTTTAAACACATTCATTGTCCTAATTCTGTACAAGTATTCCTGCCCTTTCTGCCTTCTCCCTACAGATTATATTTCTTTTTTATTCATTCAGGTACTTATTATGCACTCCCAGTTACTAATCTCACACACACATAGATTTATGAGGTCTTTCTATAGTAAAGAGAACCCAACTCACATTTGAGAGGCACCAATTTTGAGCCTGTTTTAAATTCAGACAATGCTTGAACCAGTCTGAGAAAACATATAATTCATCTAAGTTACATGTCTTTCATGAATACAAATCTTCTTACCCATGGACTTGAATCAGTTTTAAAATTTCCACTTCTGATTCTCAAATGATTAGTTGGATTGATCCAAAGATACGTTTGGAGATGTTTGTTGAAAATATTCATGTAAAATTAATATAAAGTTAATTTTACTTCTTTAATGATTTTATTTCAAATTTGATTTTAGATTTAATGATTCACTTCTTTAATAATGTTACCAAATATAGAGTTTTGGTGTATATTTTTTTGTTGTTTTTTGGGGGGTGGTGGTGGGAGGGATTAGCTTTGCATCTGTTTATCTGTTTATTCCCTCTAGTTCTTCTCCTGGTCCTCTTGGTTTCAGGGCCAACCAGGGGAGTGATGCAGGGGGAGATGCTGCTCTCATTTAGAATAGCACATTCTGTCATTGAAGTATCCTGATTGCATTTCCTGTCCACAAACCAGTGTTCCCTCCAGTTAAAGGGAACAATGGCATTCCACTGCTCCACATCATTGACTGACTGAAACCTCCTCAGAAAAGGTTCATCACAATCTTTCTTATCAGAGGGATCCATCTCTGAGAATTGTCTCAGTAAACCTTTTTTTTCCCCAGGGTGCTTATAGATGCACTTATTTTTATGAACTAGTTTGAAATGCTTTAACCAGGACTGCATGGATAAAGTGTGGGTGAGCTATACAAACACGATCTGAAGTTTGACTAATACTTTGTCATACCAAGAACTTCACATTTGATGAATTTTCTAAAGTATGTTTTCAGAACATACTTATAAACATACTTTATATGTATAAAACATACATAAAGTATGTGATTCAGAAATCACAACAACTGTAGTTGAAAGGGTATAGATATGGTCTAGAGATGAAGATCCCAGGGTCTTAGCTCTTGTACTGTGTCTCTGCAAATATGTGACTATAGATCATAGTCTTAGGTAGTGTTAAAAACCCACTTGATCATGAGGAAAGTTTTATGTATTTTTTTTCTCCATGACTAAGTATTGGGTAAATAACCTTTTTATAAAATTAAGGGATAGCTGGCTCTTCTAATTTTGTTAATCAGAGTGGAACAACCACCAACCTCACTTCCTACCTTACACAATAAGAAATTGCTACTCCTGATCTTAAAATGGATTTCTGACAAATTCATATCTTCTGTCCAGGCAAATACTTTCAGATGATCTTTTAATTTTTATTCTCTGTAGCCTAATGCGAAATTAATTGTTTCTTAGGACTCGAATGCCAGATTGATTGGGCTTTACCTAGAAGTATTAAAAAAAAAGATTCCTTATGGAGTCTCCATATCAACATTAATAGAGAAAGTCTTCATGAAATCTGTATATAAATGGAATCTAAGGGCTAAATGGTGGTGGTAGATGGGGAAAATTCAGCAGAAATGTTTCTCCTGTCATATTCATGTGGTCAGAGTTCATATTACTTGTATATTACTTTTTTTTAACTTTACTTAAAGAAAAGAATTATCATGATATAAAATAGTGGTTTTCAAACTTTAATGTGCTGAAGAATCATCCAGGATGTTTACTGAAAATGCTGATTTCTATGTTTTAAACTTATATATATTTTTACTTAATACTTCTTGGGTTGGGTTCAGGAAAGTATGTTTGAATACTCACTTCAGTTGATAATTCTGGGTGTATATATAGAGAAAAGGCTGTCCTGAGCCCTTGAATCAGTATTCATGTAGTGGCAAAAGAGTGGGTTTCCTTACCTTCTTTCTGGGGGACAGGTTTGGTCTCTTTTAGGCATTAAATAATAATTTTTCTAACACTTGTGATTCTTTATTCATCTATACTGATCATGAATTTAGTAGAATTTCCTTCAAGAGTCTAGTGGGAGAATTGTCATTATTATTTCTCAATATTTTGATGAGATTTCATCTATTTATGCGTGTTCATTAGTATATATTTGTGGAAATTTTGGAAAGACTGAGTCAAGGATGGCTAATCAGATGCTATTTTAATGAGATTCTGATCTCTGCTCCTTTGAAGGTTCTTTCAAGATCACTTTAGGAAAAAACATGACTTATAATCTGAATGGACTATTAATGAAGGTCTCTTTGCACCTCTTTATAAAGTTGCAGCAAATCATTCAACCCTTTTCTGAAGGTCAACCTTCATGCTGAGGAAATGATTGATTTCCATTGCTTCATCAGGGAGGTTTGAAGCCTGGAATAAGGAATTGCTCAACTCAAGTGTTTTGGAGGCAGCCACATATTTATTCCCATAACTTTCTTTTACACCACATCATCACTCAGTGATGTCAGCCATGCTCTGAAGTATTTCTCTGATGATTCCTGAGAGCAAGTGTCTAGTAGGAAGGGAATTTGAATCGACTTAATGCACAACCTCAAAGCTATGTGGATGTTTCAATGTTTTAATCTATTGTCAATGAAGGGAAAGCTTAAACACTATATGTGGCCTCATCCCACAATTTCTAATATATTTAATCAACATTGCATTAATTTATTCATCAATCACTTAATTCTTGTTAAGGCAAAAACTATTCTTTCAATGTAAATTGAAGATCATTCATTAATGAAATCTGCTATATGGTTAAACATATATCCTTTGGCCGTTCTTAAATGCTTTGACCAAATATTGATCCATGAATTAAAGGAATAAAATCTTTCTTGAAGGAAATAAGATTTCAAACATAAGATAAGCATAGAGTGACAATAAGTAAATAAGAGCATTGCACAGATTTAGAAAAATTTTTGATGTAATTTTTCTATGAAATCATGTTCAACCTAATAAATTAAACATATTTTAATAATGTCCTCAACTATGGAAAGATATTCATTTTTACAAAATTTAACTCAAGGAATAGGAGATTAATTTTCCTTCCCCACAAAAGAAAAATGTTTAGGATTCTAGTGAACTATGGGATTTTTCTTGAAGTCCACTGATGTACTGACTCCAAAAATAATTAGCTTGATCTTTGCTACCTTAAATGTATTTCCCCTCTTTCAAATGAATATACAATCAATGAAGAGTTTTATAATAGACCAATCTCAGGTGCTAAAGACCTGTTCAGGAAAATAACATATATTCTTAATTATCTTCCCAAATATTCAATATTCTTTCATGTTGCAGCAAGATATGTTGTGTTTCCTCCTATATTTACTGTCAAAGTTTTAAGCAGACCATGGCACATGCTAACAATTTCACATCCCAGAACGTGGATTACTTCCCTCCTAGAAATTTTGGAACTTTGATGCCTTCTGAAGTTTTATTTTATTTTTTAAAAGTTTTTACTTAAATTCCAATCAGCATAAATAAATTGTGTAGAAACTAAAAACAAAACAAAACAAAAAAACACACAAAAAACAATAGAACAACAGATCAATGAAACCAGGAGCTGGTTCTTTTAAAAATTAATAAAATTGATAAACCTCTAGCCAGATTTATCAAAAAAGGAAAGAGAAAGGATTCAAATAAATAAAATCACAAGTGAGAGAGGATAAATAACCACCAACATCAGAGAAATACAATTATAAGAGAATATTATGAAAAACTGTATCTCAACAAATTGGACAACTTAGAAGAAATGGATAAATTTCTACAAACATATAAACCACCAAAATCGAAACAGGAAGAAATAGAAAGCTTGAATAGACCTATAACCAACAAAGCAGCATTATTGACAATAGTCTCCTCAAGTTTGTGTTTTTTTAAATTTTTTATAATGTTATTTATTTTTGAGAGACAGACACAGAGCATGAGTGGGGGAGAGGCAGAGAGAGAGGGAGACACAGAATCCAAAGCAGGCTCCAGGCTCTGAGCTGTCAGCACAGATCCCAACACGGGGCTTGAACCCATGAACCTTGAGATCCTGACCTGAGCCGAAGTCAGTGCTTAACCAACTGAGCCCCTCAGGTGCCCCATTTCCTGAAGTTTTAATGAACTCTATACATATATTTTTCTAGTTGCAGATTATATGTATACTAAGTAGCATTTTTCAGTCATTTTGGATATTACTTCATCTGAATATGGTCTACCTCATGTCCTTTTCTTGCTATTTATACGATTGAGACATTTATAGATTTAATTTTGTTATATAACTTGTAATATTAGATCTAAAATCTTTATTGGTGAATTATAATTTTATTAATTCCAAACAGCTTTCTAAAAGCATTATTCTATTCATTGCAAACAATTCAGGCAGAGGTTTTCTTTCTCATATATATATATATATATGAGGAAAACATATACGTGTGCATATTTTAAAGGTATCATATTGTTCCCCTTAGCAATCTCTGTGTTTCCATCACCCATTTACTTGTTCATATGTGTAGGGGGTCGTCGTTTATTAACATGCTATTTAAAAAAAATTAAATGATACATAGGATTGTATACTGTTAAGAAATAAATGGCATCAATATATAATATTTGCATTTAATGAATGGATCGGTGCTTTCAGTCATAAGTATCTACTTTGTTAATATTGTAAGTTAACAGAAATAAATATACATAGCAAAAAAAGATAGGAGAGATTTACACCAACATTTCCAGCTGAAGAAAATACAGATCATTTTACTTTCTTAATTTTGTTTATATATATTTTCTTAATTTCTACCATGAGCATGTGTAGCTTTCGTAAGTCAGCACCCTAAGGATGCTGTGGCTGTTCTGTAGTTGTGCTTATTTTGGGACATTCAGAGAATGCAGAAATCTAGTATTTCAAAGGATTCTTTACTTGAGATCCTTGTAGAGACCACAAAAGAATCTGTAGAGGATGAGTTTTAAAACATAAAAACAAGAGGCTCCTAATGATAGAGAACAATCAGGGTTGACAGAAGGACGTGGGTGGGATATGGTCTGGAAGGGTAATGGGTACTGAGGAGGGCACTTGTTGGGACGAGCACTGGGTATTGTATGTCAGTGATGAATCACTGAAGTCTACCCCTGAAACAATATTTCACTGTATATTAACTAAAATTTAAGTAAAAATAATAACAAATAAAATGCCCTAGCTAAGAACAACAACAAACAAACAAACAACACTTGACAGAGTATTGTTCTATGAAATAGATGAACCATGAAAGACATATGAAAGGTCTTAATATCCGTCTCCAGCTCCTCCTTACTGACATCACCTATATGCTGCATATGGAATGGTTTTTGTTCATTCTGCAATCTGTGTCTTTAGCATATGCCTATCTCTAAGTTTCCTTTCTAAGTTTCCTGCTTATTATATTAGCAGCCAAGAGAGTCCTTGGACATTGCTAAAGCAAAGCGTTAAGGTACCATATTATATATAAGTTGCTTTCTAGAAAAAGACTCATTTCCCTGTAAATGGCTTGGCATATTCGGTCGGCTTGCATTTCAAGTTAATAGAAACGGCTGAGTGATACTGCAGCTCTCTTTCTCTATGACACTGAGAATCGTTTCTTGGAATCTGAGCATCATATGTAGCTTTATAGTATTTTCTGTTTTTTTGACAGCAGCGGCTTAGGTGTTTATTTACTTCATACTCAATATTGTGCATGCTACCTAAGCACCACATGACTATGCATGAAAGAAAAGAAACCATTGTTTCTGTGGAATAGAGAGCTCATTGCTTTTTTGCTTTCTCTTTCACAGAACACTTTTGCAACTAAAAAAATATTTTAATTCACTTGTTTAATTCTTCATATTAATTAATTTTTTGAGTTGTTGTATTTCTAGGGGTGTAAGGAAACATTTGAAATGGAGTAAGGTGAGCCTCCTTGCTTTAAAAGGTATACTAAGAAGGACAAAGGACACTCCTGAATCTTTCAGACCTAATTTCCAGTGTAGCTTATTTTTTGGCAGCTGGGCTGTCATTTAGAGTTTTCCCAGGCAGAGTTGTTTATTTAAATTATATAGTTTATGTGTAAACCTGCTATTATTTTTCTAGAGGAGATATTTAACTAGATGTGACTTGAATAACATAAATTTGTGGCAGCGAACCTCATTCTGTTTGGCTGAAATTCTTATTCTTTCATTTAAAATTTTTTATCCCACTGAACTTTAACCTAAAGATTAGTGCTGTATGACCAACATACTTAGCTCCATGAAGAAGGTTTGGTTGACTGCCAAGTGGTGATATTGGGTTTATCTTTGCAAGAAGATGTGCAACAATGTGGCTACAAAAGCATGACGCAAGGAGATTCTTTTCTATTGTATAATGAGTTGAATATCTGCGGATTCACTTGGACACTCGGTGGGTTTAAATTGATTATTATGTGAGAGAGGCTGTTAAAGGAATAGATAAGGTGACCTGGATCAGACAGTTCTTTTATAAAAAGCCAACTTGTAAGCCGTAGGATCAGAGGTCCGTTACCTCCTGCTGTGATACCAATGTGCATCAGGGGTTAATGCAATCTTCTAACAATCTAAAAGCCAGATTGATCTTTGTCTTTTAAATGTCTACCGGGGCTTCCAAGTTATGAGGGGAGAGCTGAAGGGCAACAACAATATATTTTCATGAGAAGAGTGAATGTGACTGATTGCTAGCACGCCACCAGCAGAAGAACAAAGGTGAAAAGGAAAGTGACTCAGAGGTACATCCCATTTCAGGAGTCTGTCTGCAGAACAATGACTCATTTAGTTTAACTGACTTCCTTACATTTACTCAGTGTACAAGTCTTACTGCTAGGGAAAATGTAATCCACAAAAGCGAATCCACATATATTTTTAATTTCCAATAAGAGAACTCATGGTTGGGGAAAGATTGATGTACACACTAATGTGTGAACAATTGGAGGAGATTGAAATTTACCACAAACTCTAAGTGACATTTAAAGCAAATCATGGGAAACCCCCTAAGTCTTTTTTAACTCTAAAATGTGCTAGAAAGTTTAAAGAGTTCCTAAATTTAAAATCAGACAGTCTTGTGTGTATCAGACAATGGCTGTGTGTGTATGTGTGTGTTTTGTATGTGTATGTGTGTGCTTTACTTGACAATATTTATAACTTACTAATAAAGTCAAATATAAGAAAATTCATTCTAAAATGGAGATGTTTAAAGATATTAATGTGCTTGAACTAAATAATGTCTGCATATAAATGTGTGTTGTGAATTTATAAACTCATACCAACATTTTAGTTTCAAGAACAAATGTCAAATTTTATTATGTACCTAGCTGTACATTTAGATAAAATGACATTTAAAAATGTACTTTGAACAGAATAGTTATCTGTTTTTGTGGCCTTATGACACAAATAATATATAAAGACTGGGATTCAGTAACATTTCCATTTTGCTCCCTTTGTATAGCAATCAACACTCTATGAGAGTATTTACCACAGTCTGCTGTAAATAATTGTATCTTTCTGGGGCGCCTGGGTGGCTCAGTCGGTTAAGCGTCCGACTTCGGCTCAGGTCATGATCTCGCGGTCCGTGAGTTCGAGCCCCGTGCCGGGCTCTGTGAAGATCATGAAGGGTATTTTTTGTAATTAAATCCATTCATAAAATGTAAAAAACCTAATTTGGATAGTAAATCTTTAGTACCTATTCAGATGGTTTTAAAGTATGGTACAACTCCAGAAATGTGCTTAACTCTAAATAGCATCCTAAAGATACGCTTAGTGAACACCTTCTTCAAGTCAAAACTGTATTAAAGACTGAGAAACAATGGTGAATAATGCTTAACCTGACTTACAGTTTACCTTCAATTATAGAAGACAGGAATGTAAGCAGACAATCACAACAAAGTACAGTGAATACAAGGTATTTTAGACTTACATAGAAAAGGCATCAGCTGATTATGGGAGTTCTTGATAAAAGTGGGAAGTTGGGGAAAGAATTCCTGACAGAAACAGCAGCATATACAAAAATTTAGAACCCAGAGAAAAGAATGCTTTGAGAGGGATACTACTTATGGTGTCAAATATTTTGAGTCTGAAGAGATTGAGTAGAGAATCATGCAAGATGAAATTGGAGACGAAAATGCTTCAATGACAAGGGTCATAGAAGCAATGTTAAGGAATTCCAAACTAATCAAAGAGTAACAGTAAGGTTGCTGCTTTATGAAGAACTCTTCTGATAGCAAAATGGAAGGGGGTAGATTGAAGGATGTGAGACTGGAGGCAAAGAAGTTAGAAGGCTGTTGCAGTGATCCAGGTGACTATTGACGGTTACCTGAAACAAGGTGGCATTCATGGAGGTAGAGGTAAAAGAATGGATTTGAGAAACATTAAGGAGAAATGTCAAGTATTGTGGCACATATTCAAAGGAATATTATTGGCTGAGAAAGCCAGGAACTGTAGGAGATTAAAAATGTTCCAGCTATGTTAATAAGCTTTACTGTTGCCAGAGCTGAGGGTAGAGGAAAGTCACTCTCGATGCTTATGTGTCAACTGTGACAAATGGGAGTGGAATAGCAAACTGCATGTTTATCATTGTGACTGCTGAAGGTAATGCCTGCTAAGTGGTTAATATTATAGACACCAGAGAATGGTGAGTTGCAGATTGTACTTGGCATATGGTAGACATTAGCTCATTAAAATATTCAGACTAGCAGATGTACACATTTCAGGATGCTAAGGAAAATATTAATTTTAAGAATTAAAAACTCCTGAGACTTTGGAAGTTTTAAAGTTCTTCGTTCTCAAAGTTCTCTAATGGGCAAATTGGAGGCATTTCGTTAGCTGTCTGTTCAGACACTCCTGATTACAGCTGAAATTTGCTCAAACTCTGCTACTAAGGTAAACCTGGGGAGAAGAGAATGAAGAGAGAAACGTGCTATAAAATCCCTGTAATTACATTTTATGTAAGCATTTGAAATGAAGACACACTACTGCAAGGTCTAAAGATAGAAGAGATTTCACATAAAAGATTTAAAACAGTTTTAGGGGCGCCTGGGTGGCTCAGTCGGTTAAGCGTCTGACTTCGGCTCAGGTCATGACCTCACGGTCCGTGAGTTCAAGTCCTGCGTCAGGCTCTGTGCTAACAGCTCAGAGCCTGGAGCCTGCTTCGGATTCTGTGTCTCCCTCTCTCTCTGACCCTCCCCTGTTCATGCTCTGTCTCTCTCTGTCTCAAAAATAAATAAACATTAAAAAAAAATTAAAAAAACAGTTTTAAAATATGAAACTATAGACATATATCTAAAGCTATTGTTTGATTCTCTATTTAAAGGGGATGACAACATCTTATCAATTCCACAATCTATGACTGAATGACTTTTTTATTGTAACTTTCCTTTTCAGAAAATAAAGCTCAGTTATCAGGCAAAATCCTAAAGTACTACTCAAAGAAAAGCCATAGAATTTGACATAGAGAATAAGAATCGGTTCCATGTAATTATTTTTATTTAAATTTAAAATGCAAAAAAACCCTCCTCCACCCCTCCTTTTTTTTTTTTTTTTTTTTTTTTGTGGGAGTTGAATAGACAAGAAAGGAAGAATGAAGGAAAGGTTGGAAAAGAAAATAAAGAATGAAAAAGAAAGTAAGGAATAAACAAAGGAAGTAAAGGACATTTCCTTTTACACTGAATAAATGGAAAAGGCAAGCAATCATTTGAACTCATTTTATTTATAAAAGGGAATTCATATTTTAGCATATTTATTCAATCAAAGCTAATAGAGTTTATGAAAATGGTGAATACTCAAAGGGTTTGAGTATACGTGAGGACTGAACTCTTGTGTTTAACTCACTTACACCAAATATATATACATATATATATATATATGGTCATTTATATGGAATTGGGTGAACCGTCTGTCATATTTATCTGTCATTTTTAAGAAGCATGTGTGTGTTTGCATGTGTGTGTGCATGCATTCACAATAAGTCTAGGAATAGTATTTTCTTCAATCAATAGACAGCAATTTTGAGGCATCCATCCCTGAAATCAAATAGCAGATGAAGCTGATTGTCAGAAACGACTACAGTCCAAAAATGTGCCCTTGAGAGAACTATATACAACACTACCGGGATTGGTAGTGTAAACCATGTAGCTAGAAAACAAGCCTTTTGCATAACCTAAGGAAAATCGACTGAGATGGACTCTAGCATTCTGGAAGAGCATCGAACACTGTAATAAAAATTGTACTGTTGTCAGCAGCATAGGCATCATTCACGCTGAGAAAATATATTCTAACAGTTAGGCTGATAAACTTTTACTTTCCTCTGTAAACATAAACAGATGATCAAGAATCACCAAATATTTGAGGAAAACAGAAACAATAAATAGAACTAACTCCAAGAGTAAACAGAAGGACATTTTGAAATAAGAACAACTAATATCATCAGAAAAGAAATTTATGGATAAGACAGGAACAGATTGTTGAGGAAAAAATAAGCAATTAGCTCTCTTTTTGATATTTAAAACCATATTTACTGAAAGAAACCTCACCTTAATAGATGGGATGACTAGTATAATGGAAATATTGAAAATTGAATTAGGGGAATATTGAACCAAGGAATTTTTTCCAAAGACAGTTATAATGACACAAAGAAAAAAAAAAGCAACCATAAAATAGTTCCAGGAGTTCCAATAGCCATCAAATAGAACCAGAAAGGGAGAACAAAGAAAAAGTGGGAATGGATGGGTGGAGAAATGGTTAATAAAATAAGTAAAGTAATAAAATTTCCCAGAACTGAAGATTTAAGTCTTTTATGTAAGAGCCCTTTAAATGCAAGTGAAATAATAATATGCAATAACACATTTAAAAATCTTATTTTAGAAATATCCTGGCAAAATTCATCCTTCTAATAATTTATTTTTTTAAATGTTTATTTATTTTTCAGGATGGGGGACGGGCAGAGAGAGGAAGACGGAGAATCCCAACCAGGCTCTGCACTATGAGTGCAGAGCCCAGTGTCGGGGCTTGATCTCATGAACAGTGATCATGACCTGAGCCAAAATTGAGTTGGACACTTAACCGACTGAGCCACCCAGGCACCCCATTCTTTTAATATTTTAATATCAATATTTATTTTAAAAATTAAAAAAAACCTAGATATCTTCCTTAACACTTTATTCAAATCCTACTATTCTTTTTAGAAGTAATTATGTTTAACAGTTTGGTATATTTCCTTCCTGAATTTCTCTTATAATATATGAGATGCACAAATATGTATGCGTGCACACATACACACATATGTGTCACACTCTACATTTTATTTTAGAAATTCAAACCCATTAAAAATTTCAAAAGATATTAAATTCAGCAGAAGTAATTCAAATGAATAAAACAAATACAAAATGATGTCCAGCCTTACTATTATCAGAAAAATGCAAATTAAAATGAATGACAAAAAAAAAAGTTTGTAATATCTTGTGTTGGCAAGAGGGGGATAATCAAGCATAGTTGAACACAGCTAGTTGGAAATAAATCAGGTACAGTCCATTAGAGAGAAATTTGGCAGTATATGTCAACAAAGATGCATATACGTTGACTCAGAAATACCACGTCTATGAATGTATTTACAAAGGTACTATTTACCCCCGTGGAAATATATATATTAATATATATAATATACTAATACCTAATCACAAAGTTGTTTGAGAATTCTTGAAAAGTCAAAAAATGAATTTGGAAAAGCATACATGTCCATCAAAAGTGGAAAGCTTAGGGGCACCTGTGTGGCTCAGGCAGTTAAGCGTTTGACTTAGGCTCAGGTCATGATCTTGCCATTCATCAGTTTGAGTCCCGTATCAGGCTCTGTGCTGACAACTCAGAGCCTGGAGCCTGCTTTGGAATCTGTGTCTCTCCCTCACCCCTCTTCCACTGGCGCTCTCTTTCTCTCTCTCTGTCAAAAATAAGTAAACATTAAAAAAATTTTTTTTTAAGTGGAAAGTTTAAGAAAATATATTGATACATACTATGGAATGATGTCTACCTATTCAAATAAATTAACTAGATATACAATTTAAATAACTTAAAGATTCACTGTTAAGTGACAAAAGCTAGTTGCGGAGCAATACGAATACCCATGTATATGTAAACTCACAGAAACAATTAAAAAAAACCGCACACCTAATAGGTAGCAGTGTTCACTCAGAGAATGAAGTGGGATTGGGAAATTAAAAGCCAAAAGGGGTATCTGGTAACTAGGACCTGGAGATTATTTGTTAGTCCTTCATAGAATTACAATAGGAATTTCAGTTATTTGCTTGTACTGGGTACATAAGTCTCTTACCAGAAAGGCTGATGTCAAAGTAATAAAAAGGAGAATCATCCCCTTACTGAAAAATTCAATGACAGGCCAATTATGTGCACCTGTCTATCTATTTCTCTCTCTCTTTCTCTTATCTGTCTATCTATCTATCTATCTATCCATCATTTATCATCTTTCTTCCTTTTCCTTTCTTAATTATTCATTCAGTTATAAATCCTAGATAATTTGGGTTAATTTAATTTATTTGAATAGCAGTATAGAGATAAAGCTTTCCATCAGAATGCTTCCTAAGAGGATAATTACACTGATTTTATTACTAGAAAATGCAAAATGAATTAGGAAAATGTGAGGATGTCTCATCACACATGCACAATATCCTGTTTCTTCAAATATTTGCTTTAAGGCACGCTATGTATTTTTCCTCATGTTCTCTATATCTGAAATCCTCTTCCCTTATCCCAGATTATTAAAAGCTTTGTCTCTCTTCAGAGTTTAACTCAAATATCATTTTTACTCCAAGTCACACTTTAAAACTTTCTCCTTATTGTTTGTTCCCATGGCGAGCTTATATCCTAAATTAGGGTGCTCATCAAATTCAGCCTTATTGAAATAGGTAAAATATGCTGAACATTTGTTATGTTTCATTCACTGTGTTAAGCACTTCTCCTATATCATCTCTCTTAATCCTCAAGACTCCTAGGAAATATGGGTTAGAAGTTTTGTCACAGTATCATTCCAAGTAACTTTCCACCCTTTTTTTACTAATCTAGGAAAATATAAATGTTCTCTTCATCTAGCATTTAGCGTGTAGCTAAAGTCGAGCCCACAGGATGTTCATGAAATCAGATATTCCCAATGTTCACATAGTGGCCTACAAATGTTCCTCTCAGATTATGATCTGACAGATTAGCTAATGTAGTCAGTTTGAGGGTATGTTGAGGGAGCTCTAGGCTAGAGCAGTGTCAGCCAGGAAACTCCATTTCTGTATTATTATTTCACTGTCCATGAAACCTTGGTAGTCAGTGGCCCATTTCATATTTGAGGTTCCTTTTTGTCTGGCCTAACAGGGGTGAATTGGAACTGTGCCTAGTCGTCTATATATAGAGTGGCCCTGATGCCCACCCTGTCATAAAGAAACCCTTCCATTTTAAGGAGAGTATCCATAATGTTGGCTTATTTTTTTGTAAGCATTGCATGGGTTCACCATGTCTGTTGATGAATTTTTAGGTTGTTTCTACCTTTCCGCTTTTATGAATAATATTGTTAAGAGCATTTGTGTACAAGTTTCTGTGAGGGTATATATTTTCATTTCTCCTGGGATATACCTAGGAGTGAATTGCTTGGTCATGTGTTATCCTATGTTTAATCATTTGAGAAACTGCCAGGTTATTTTCCAAAGTGGCTGCACCATTTTACATCCCTACTAACAGTGTGTAAGTGTCCTTATTTCTGCACATATTCACCAACACCTGTAACCTGACTTTTTGATCTTTAGGTTTGAAATGGTATCTCACTGTGGTTTTGAATTACATTTTCCTGATGATAAGTGATATTGACCATCTTTCCATGTGCTTATTAGACATTTATATATATTCTTTGGATAAATGTTTATTCATATCTTATGCTCATTTAAAAAAATAGGTTGTCTTTTTATTATTGAGTTGTAAAGTTTTTTTTATGTATTCTAGACATAAGTTGCTTAAAATATATGATTTCCAAATACTTCTCCCATTCTGTGGGTCTTTTCACTTTCTTGGTGCACAGAAGCTTTTAATTTTGATGAGGTCCAATTTATTTATTTTTTTCTTTTGTTGCTTGTGTTTTGGTATAATATCAAAACTCCTTTCCGGGGGTGCCTGGCTGGCTCTGTCAGTAGAGGATGTGACTCTTGATCTTGAGATTGTGAGATTGAGCCACACACTGGGTATGGAAATTATTTAAAAATAAAATCGTTTCAAAAATTCTTTCCCAAATCTAAAGTCATGAAAACTTACTCCTATGGGGTTTTGTTTTGTTTTGTTTTGTTGCTCTTACTTTAGGTCTTTGGTCAATAGTGAGTTAATTTTTGTATATGGTATGAGGTAAAAATCTAACTTCATTCTTTGGTACAAATTTAGTTTACCTCTAAGTACAATATTGAATAGAAGTGGCAAGAGCAAACATCTTTGTCTTACTCATGAAATTAGAAGGAAAGCATCGCTCTTTCACCATTAACTCAAATGTTAGCTATGGGTTTTTCATAGACATCCTTTATCAGGTTGAGGAAGTTCCCCTCTATTTCTAGTTTGTTGAGTATTTTTATAATAAAAGGTGTCGAATTTGGCCAAATGTTTTCTCTGCATCTTTTAAAATGGTCGTGCGATATTCATTTTCTATTATACTGATAGAATGTATTATATGAATTTATTTCCAGATGTAAAACCAACATTGCACCCCTGAGGTAAATTCCACCTGGTCATGGTGTAGAATCCTCCATGTGCTGATGGATTTGGCTCACTAGAATTTGTGCGGATTTTGGCATTCACATTCATAAGAAACTTTGGTGTGCAGTTTTATTTTATGACGTCTTTGTCTGTTTTTACATGCATGTTTTAAAAAATTTATATTATAAACTTTAATATATGGAGTATGAAATACTGTGATAATAAGATCTAGATCTTATTGAGCATAGAATCTGTGCCAAGAGATCTATTCATTACTTTGCAGATATTTAAAACTCACACAAAAACTGTGTGTTAGGTAGTGTTACTTTCTCCGTTGCTAAAACGAAAAAACTGAAAACAAAACAAAATACAAAAGAACAAAATCCCAAGGCTTAGAGAGGTAATAAACTTGCCCAAAGCCACAAAGCTAATTGTGGGCCATGTGGAGACATAGACCCCAGTGTGCCTGTCTTCAAATCCATGCTCTAAATACTTAACATTTTTTGCTTCTGATAAAAATTACTTAACATTTAATAATGATTTCACATTCATTTAATTAGATAAATTTAATACTGTAAATCATTCTTTACAATCTTACAATGTTTTGAATTTCTGATTTTTTTCTTCTATTTTTCTCTTTTCCTAAGTCTTCTAAGATTCATGCTTGTCTTGAGTTGGTTTTTGATGATTTTGGAATATTTTCCTTTTTTTCATTATCTCCAGTGACATTTGGGGAAGCAGGAGGAGATCTGCGCTATTCTCCTGGTATGGCTAGTGATGCAATTACACAACTACAGAATTAGTGGCACAAGGGCACTGGCAGAGAAAACTGTTACTTCTACACTAGCAAAGTGTTACACATTAGAGGTAAAATGTCAAATCATCCAGTATTTTCTCTAGGTACATTATTAAATTTTTTTTCTGGTGAATTGATGACTGATCTGAAGGCCTCTGTATTATAATACAAAGAAAATTTACCAGATGGGTTGAATCAAAAACCAGCTATAAAACGATAATCATGGATAATTATAGTAAGGACTGGGTATATGATGATATCAGGGAATTATTTTTAACTTGCTAGTTGTGACAAAAACACACTGGTTCTGTAAGGAAATGGCTATACTTTTGGAAATTCCTGCTATATTATGTAAATGTTTTGAAATAAAATGTTTTGATGATAACTTAAGAAATGGAAGGACATTGAGGGGTGCCTGGATGGCTCAGTCGGTTAACTGATCCACTTTGGCTCAGGTTGTGATCTCACAGTTTGTGGGTTTGAGCCCAGAGTGGGGCTTTGTGCTGCCAGCTCAGAGCCTGGAGCCTGCTTCGGATTCTGTGTCTCCCTCTCTCTCTGCCCCTCCCCCACTCGAGCTCTATCTCTGTCTCTCAAAAACAATACATAAAAACGTTAAAAAAAATTAAAAAACAAAGAAACGGAAGGGCATTGAAACAGGTGAGAGTATATATTTACAAATGCGGAATATGGATGATAAAAATGGTGATTAATTTCCTCTACTTTTGTGTTTATAAATATTCACAATTAATGATAGCAAAAATGTGATCTTAGGGTTCAGTGTTCTTACTCATAGAATAGAGATAGTAATAGTTGCTATATTGAGGATTCAAAGAGATTATGTTTATGTAAATACATGCTAAGTTTTATATACCTCACAAATAATTGCTTAATTTATTTTAGTGATTCAAAAACATATTGATAGGTAGTCAATTTATAAAAGTAGGAGTTGCTTTCAAGGATACAAAAGTATGGATGGCAGACTCCTGACCTTGAGAGGAATTATATTCTATTCTAATTCTAAAGTCTGCAATTCCCAGAGAGAAGAATATTTAATATCTTAAACAAATATTAACACGTATTTTCTTTACCCTAATTAGTAGTAAAATAACTTAAGTCTCAACCATAAGAAACCATAAACAAAGAGTCACATGTGAAATGTTGGATTGGATTTGAACCTGATCAGAGACTTAGAGAAGTTAATAAAAGTGAAGACAGGTAACATTTAAAAAATCAGTTACATATACCATTCTACATATTGTTCTATAATTACAATCATTATCCCAGCTGAAGTATTTGAAGTATTCAAAACTATTACTGGATGCCAAAATATCTAAAGTCAACAGATTAGACACACTGATTGTATTTAACTAAAGGGCAAGTTCACAGTTTTGAGCCCCTGTGAGCTAGTTTGACATTCTCAGCAAGTGCATCTGCACACACACTTTCACAGTTCAAAGGGTACTGCATCAGGGTCTCCATGCCCCCCTGTTACTGTGCCTTCTGGACCTTCTTAATGTGATTTGTTAGACTCAGTTTCTTCCTTTATGCCAAACACCTGGGTTTAGCCTCTGACTGTCTCTTCCATATCTAAGTCTTAGCTTAATGGTCTACCCTGAAGTATTCAATCTGGCTTTAGCCCTATCAGCTATCTTTTAGAACAACCTGGGCTTTAAATCTCTGTAGTACAAAGTGAGCCATTCCTATCCCATCCCAGCATCTGAGCAACAAACTTCAAGCTTTCTCATCTCCCAAATGGAAGTTTGGACAAAAAGCCACATTATTTTGCTTAAAAATAGCCTTTTTCAGATTTCTAGCAGATTATTTTCATAATTAAGCTGTTTAATAATTTAGTAGCTTGAATCCATGCTCAAAATTTACTTTGAAACAGAAAATTCACAACCAAATCATATGACATTGTATTAATGGTTCCTGGTGTGTGTGTGTGTGTGTGTGTGTGTGTGTGTGTGCGTGTATGTGTGTGTGTGTGTTCTTGCTAAATTGCATGGGGGAAAATTTTATGAAGACATGGTACAAATATAAAAAGTTAGAATAATTCACAAAACAGTTCAGAAACCCGAAAAGAAATATTTTGTCTGAATCTGGGAAGAATTTCCAGCACATTTTAAGTCAAAAGAGCAAGATTTAGATAAATTATTAATTGTGTAGTGATGTACTTGTGCTCATGAAACAAAGCCATCTCAATTGAAGGAAAATAAATTTAAAGACTCATTTCCTCTCTTGGTGCCTTTCTCTTATATCAGACATTTAAGGTGTGTATTTATCAAACAGCTGGAGCCATCCCTCTCTTTCATGAGTATTGTTTTGGAAGTAATGACAGTCCTACTTTTACTTCCATCTTTGTCTGTCTTTCAGGAAATAACTCCAAGCAAACATCAGAAAATAAAGATATATGATGGGTAATGTGAATAAGCAATGTTACCTGGAAAGTGAACTCCCTAAAATATATTCCTACATTGGGAATACCTTTTAGGAATATAATTTTTCACTTTTATATCAGATCAGTTACCAAAAAAGCAATAAGCAATGAAAAGAGAACGCTATATAAATATAGAAGAACAGAATAAAATTAATGTTCATTAGAAAGTAGAAATTGAGATGTAGATGATATGAATAAACCTGTCTTCTAAATGACAAATTAATCAACATCCCAGGAGACAGAGATAGTGACAGTAGCCAGTGAACCATCAAGTATCCAAAAAACATATTTCTGAAAAGTATTTAATATAGAAACTAGAAGAAAAACTCAATAAATCATTCTGTATTTTCCAAAGAAAGCAAGAAAACAGGCCTCTGAAACACATTAAAAATGAAAACAATAATGACAAACATAAATACCAAAATAGGATCAGGGACTGTGTTAAGTGCATTAGATATACTTTGTCAGTTAATAAACAGAAATAATGGTAAAACAGTCTGAAATAAAGGCCAACTGTATATAATAATCTAAAATCAAAGGGAAACAATAAATTAAATTGTTTCAGTAGCTGGAGCCTGGGCAAGGAGATTAAAATTACAATAGAAAAATTAAACTCCGCATTTACAATAATAAAGAATAACAACATTATTGTAGAAATAGAGGAGGTGATGTGGAAGAAACCCTATTAGAATGAAAAGAAATTTGGACAACAACTGTAATGGTTAGCTACCAATAACTTTCAGGGTTAGCACCTTCATACTAAAATTTATACCAATCTTCTTTTTTCTATTCTTAAGGTATTTTTATAATTGAAATGTGCCTTCTTGATGGCTTCACTGAGATAGTTTCTCTGCTTTCTTGGCCCTAATACATAGTTTCAATAATTTATGATTGCATAAATCACCTTAAATTAGTTTTTAAATTTTATTTTTTTTCATGACTGAACATATTTGCACATATTTGTGGTTTATCCACAGCATGACAGAACATTAGGAACTTTGAGTTGGATTTTGGGTTCAAGTCCCAGGATAGGATGTTGTATGAGATTGTTGCAGATTGTGGTCAAGTAACTTAAAGTCTTTGTGCCTCTATTTTTCCAAGTGTAAAGTGCAGATAATAACTTCCTTAATTGTCACTCGTCACTTTTTTGAAGCTTGGAGATCCAAATCCTGTGAAGCATTTGCTGAACTCTATGATTAAATTAGGCACTACTATTATTCACTCCCATAGTATTCTGTACTTCACCAATAACACATTCATCACACATGAAAATATCTGTTAAAGTGTATATGAGCTAGGCTAGACTTTATGCTTTTTTTTTTTTGAGAGAGAGAGCATGTGTGTGCATGCAAGTTTGGGGGAGGGGAGCCACAGAGAGAGAGAGAGTGAAAGAGAGAGAGAGAGAGAGAGAGAGAGAGAGAATCTTCAATAGGCTCCACACTCAGTGTGAAGCCTGACATGGGGCTCGATGCCATAACCCTGGTATCATAACCTGAGCCAAATTCAAGAGTCGGATGCTTAACCAACTGAGCTACCCAGATGCCCCATAGATTATATGCTTCTGGAGGCTAAAGTACATATCTGTCTTACATATTTAATACCTAGAGCTTAGCCCAGAGAAAATATTAAAAACATTGAACAAATGAAATGATAATTACAAGCACAGATGACTTTAAAACTTTTGACAGAACACGACTTTTTAATTTTATAATACAAGAAAAAAACGGATATCAACTAATAATCAGTTTATAGAGAAGCCTCTATTTCCCAACCCATACGGACATGTTGAAAGAAAATGAAAGTTTATTCAGCTCCTACATGAGAGTGATCTTGTAGAACTATCCATCACCAATTCATCATACAAAAGCAGCCTACATTAATTATACCCATAATTATTTACAAATGGTAATTATTTACAAATTCTGCCATTGTTCTTCTAAAAGTTACATTTACTAAAATCTATAGGATTGTGACATCTTAACAAACTTAAAGAGGAAAGTGAACTCAAAGCTTAGCTTCAGCTGCATTTCTAAAGATAAGGAAGGCTGATATTAAGGCCAGAGTAATATCTGAGCCAGAGTTCTAGAACATAATAAGATTAAGGTGACAAAAAGTTCATGTTCACTTTGGACTATTTTCAAATGTGTGTTACAGGTGGAATAATGCTCTTCCCAAAGATGTCCATGACATAATTCCCAGAACTTTGACCATGTTACATTACATGGCAACAGGAATTTTGCAGATGTAATTAAGAGGTTACAGAACGTGGGTCCCTGGGTCACTCAGTTGGTTAAGTGTCTAACTCTTGATTTTGGCTCAGAAAATGATCACATGGTTTGTGAGTTCATGACCCACGTTGGGCTCTGCACTGACAGTGTGGAGCCTGCTTGGGGTTCTCTCTCCTTCTCTCTCTGCCTTTCCTCTGCTTGTGTGCACATGATCACTCTCTCTCTCAAAATAAATAAATAAACTTTTTTTTTTAAAAAGAGGAGTGGATGGAACTGGAGGGTATTATGCTAAATGAAATAAGTCAGTCAGAGAAAGGCAGATATCATAGGTTTTCACTCATATGTGTATCTTGAGAAACTTAACAGAAGACCATGGGGGAAGGGTAGGGGGGGGAAATAATTACAAACAGAGAGGGAGGGAGGCAAACCATAAGAAACTCTTAAATACAAAGAACAAACTGAGGGCTGAGCGGGGGTGGGGGAGAGAGGAAAGTCGGTGATGGGCATTGAGGAGGGCACTTGTTGGGATGAGCACTAGGTGTTATATATAAGCCAGTTTGACAATAAATTATATTTTTAAAAAAAGAGGTTACAGACCTTAAAATCAGGAGACAATCATGGATTATTCTAGCTGGGTTCAATCTAATTACATGAACCCTTAAAAACAGAGAACTATCTCAGGATGGGAGACAGATGAGATGTGGCATAAGGAGAAGTCAGCAGGATTAAAATTATGAGAAGGATTTGGTATGTGTGAAAATGGAGGGGACAACATGATGAGGAATGCAGGTGACTTTAAAGAGATGCTCGTGGGGCGCCTGGGTGGCGCAGTCGGTTAAGCGTCAGACTTCAGCCAGGTCACGATCTCGCGGTCCGTGAGTTCGAGCCCCGCGTCAGGCTCTGGGCTGATGGCTCAGAGCCTGGAGCCTGTTTCCGATTCTGTGTCTCCCTCTCTCTCTGCCCCTCCCCCGTTCATGCTCTGTCTCTCTCTGTCCCAAAAATAAAAATAAACGTTGAAAAAAAAATATTTAAAGAGATGCTCGTGGCTGAAAGCCAGCAACAGGACATGGGCCCCAGCTTGTAACCATAAAGAAGTGAATCTGCCAATAACCTGAATGTGCTTGGAAGCAGATTGTTCCCAGAGCAGCCTGATAAGAGCCTAGACAAGCTGGCATGTTAATTTTGGACTTGAGAAATCCAGAACAAAGCTTACCTGACCTCTGACTTATGGAACTGTGAGATAATAAATTGATGTTTTAAGTCACTTAGTACATAGTGGTTTGTTATGGCAACAATGGAAAACAAATACACTGTATTTATACTGAGAATGTACATTTAGGCCAATTTTACTCTAGATTTTAGAGTTACTAAGTCTCTCTATTTTGGCAGTATTTTCCTTGAACTTTTTGTGTGATATTTCTCACCATCTGAAAGATAAGAACTCTAGGGAGAAGAATGTGTCTAGGGAAAAGGTTTCAAGAAGTCTTTTTATTAAGCTTCCAGTCTAGGCATTAGGAAAAGGGTTAAAAAGGTAACCCTTGGTATCCCCTTATAATCTGGCCTAATTTACTATGGTCAAGAGTCCACATAAGGGTTTTGAGGCAATAGATAAACAAAATAGCAGAAATAACATTGGTGCATATATCTTGATGCATATTGCTCTTGGGAATCTGAATTGGTAGTAGGTTGCTGGTTTAAGATAAAGATTTGAACTTCTAGCCACTTATTTTTTCCATGTATTGTATACACGTAAGGATATTGATCCCATTGGAAAATGTGCAATTCTAATTTTTTAAGATAAATTATCTTTGCTCCCTCACACCATATAATCTTTTATTGCCAGAAGATTCATTAACACACAAAGAGAATTTTAAAAATATGGCTCAGGAAATCACCCATTTCCCTTTGGTGTGCTGTCTTTTTTTTGGCGCCCGAACATGCCACAGACAACGTAGGAATTCATTCCTGAAATCTTAAGTATAAAGGGATAAATGCTTGATCCCTAAAGTATAAAGGGATGAGTGTGCTTGATATGTGTCTGTCAGATAGACCTTTCAATTAGAATGTAACTTACAAAATAATTTATTTTTACTTATATGTTTGTAATGAAGAAACTATGTGATAGGAAAATATAATTTTCAAAATTATAATAATGAGCTTAATTTAAACTGTAACTCAGAAAATTAAACACTTTAAAACAGTATTATTTCTAATTATTGATAATTACAATTAAAAATGTTTTCTTAGGCATTTTTATATGCTGTCCATTATTCTGGCATTTTGAGCGGAAGAGAAACACAACGGAGCATAAAGAAGAATAAAGTTTATTAAATTCTTAAATTATCTTACTTGATTCTTAAATAATGAGCAATTCTCTGAGTCTCCTATTACTGATGAGAAACATGGTTTATCATGAATCAATACCTTTCCCTAAGATGGGTATATATATATATATATATATATATATAGCTTTTAAGTAGTAAAAACCATGATTCAATTCCAAAGTTGACTTTCTCCTAAATCTATGCTTTATCTGAGACGAATCCTAGTTTATGACTTTTAGGACATTAAAATTTAATTGTTAATATAAAATAACTAAAAATTAAAATAAAACCAAAAGAATATAGTGCTAAAGACAAAAAAAGGAAGAGTATAGTTCAGTACTATATACATCTACTCATTCTTTCATCCATTCATTCACCCATCCACAAAATATTGGTTGATTACCTATTATTGTGACCTCTCTTCTAAGGATTAGAATTAAATAGAGAATGAGACAAATTCTCTGTCACATTGAGATTACACTCTAGTGGGGGAATTAGACACTAAAGATAATAAAAGAAGTGGATAATATATACTTCTATATAGGATCTAAGGAGAAAAATCAACCAGGTGTATCAGTCAGAATAACAGTACTAACAAGCTACCTCTAAAATCATAGTTGCTCAAAACCCAAATAACTATTTCTTGTTCATTCTACAGGTCCTTTATGTGAAAGCAGGAGAATTCTCTTTTCTACAGTCAGAATCCAGAATAACTGTGCACCCACCACCTCAAATATTGGTGAATACAGTGTCCAAGGGAAAAGAGAGCTCAGAAAGGTCTTTAAAAGGCAATTAAATCCTCTATCATGGAAATAAAGATATCAATTCCATAACATATTGGCCAGAAGTTCATATGTCTCACCCCTCACACTCCAACACAAAGTGCCAAAAAGTATAATGCTTCAAATGATGGAAATGGGGGAGAATGGAAACTTATGTTGAATAGCACTACTATGAGTTGAATTATGTATTCCCCAAAAAGACATTTTGAAACTCTAACTCCTGGTACTTGTGAATGTGACCTTACTTGGAAATAGTCTTTGAAGGTATAATCAAGTTAAGATCAGACTGTTAGGGTGGCCTAATCCAATATGACTGGTGTCTTTATAAAAAGAGTATAATTTGGACACAGAGAAACACAGGGAGAACACCATGTGAAGATGGGGTAGATATTGTGGTGTTGCACCTACAAGCCAAGGAATGCCAATGATTGCCAGCTGTCAGCAGAGGCTAAGCGAGAGGCATGGAACAGACTCCTCTTCAGAGCCCTCAGAACAGACTAACCCTGATACTTTGATTTTTACACTCCTAGTCTTCCAAAGTAGGAGAAAATAAATGTCTGTTATTTTAAGCTAACCAGTTTTTGTGACTTTGTAATGGGATCTACAAGTGCTAATGATTATCCAAGGAGTAAAAAGATCAGTTCCAGGAACAGCTAATGAGTAGCCAAAGAGGTTTTCTTTAAGAAGGTGCTATTTAAGCAGAAACCTGAAAAAGAGAGGGAGAGAGCCTTGCAAAAATCTGAGAAAATGTGCACTTGGCATCAATTACTTTGACATTCACATTGTACATAAGGCTCCCTACACAAAACCAACTTGAATTCACAACCTGTATACTAGGGGGAAAAAAAAAAGCCTTTTCTAGGACTTCCTAGACTTGTAAATTCCAGAAGGGCATAGGAGAGAAATTGCATTTGGTTTGCTTTTCCATCTTGCACAGTCCATGAATTGTTGTTGGTATATATTAGAAGTCAATAATTGCATGCTTGAGGGGGGCCTGGGTGGCTCAGTCGGTTAAGCGTCCGACTTCAGCTCAGGTCACGATCTCGCAGTCCGTGAGCCCCACGTTGGGCTCTGGGCTGATGGCTCAGAGCCTGGAGCCTGCTTCGGATTCTGTGTCTCCCTCTCTCTCTGCCCCTCCCCCGTTCATGCTCTGTCTCTCTCTGTCTCAAAAATAAATAAACATTAAAAAAAATTAAAAAAAAATAATTGCATGCTTGAATCAAAGGACTCTATCAAAGTTAAATAAGAAGAAACTCTGGCCTTGAAATTTAAACCTGGAATCCTTATAACAAGAGAAATGTTCCTTATCTACTCCTTAATAGGGTATGTTAGATTTTTAGATATATATATTTTTTTAATTATATTTGAATTAAATGGCTAAAATGAAATAATTAAGATCTTAATTCATATCTTACTCAAAATAATCTGTAAAAGCTATTTAAACAGATAACCACTAGGTCTGGGAAAAGGAGATGTAATTATTTTGAGTAAGATATGAATTAAGAAGTAGGAAAAATATAATATTCTTCCAAGTCTGAGAGGAAAAGCCCCTAAATTAGTTTAAGTGTCAAGCTGAGGTAAGCTACTGTAGTTGTTGGTGAGCTATAACGCATATGAAAGCATCAGGTTAGACTGTTATAAGTTCTCGGGAGTCGACTTCTTCAAACGCCTTTGGAAAAATTTTATAAATATTTCCTGATTTGAGCAAAATTATGAATACATAGTCCAATCTTAGGAAAGGGTATGGACATCTCAAATGTAAGAAAACTCATGTGCAGTAATTGGAGAATTTGCTCATTTTATTACTTGATAACTCACGTGATTGTTGGTACAGTTATACTGATGTAAATGCAGGGTTGTACCTTAGTAAAAACATGATAATGCCACTAGCTAGCTCACTAGATTTGCAATTATAATTGTTCCTACTCCCTTGTGGCAGCCAGCACAGTTGGTTTTTAGAAAAATAAGTTTGTCTACTTGGGCACTAGTGTTGTTGTTGTTGTTGTTTCTAATTTCACTTACACACAAAAAATTGGTTCCCTGAAATTAGTTTCAACAATCTGCTGCAACTGCTTAAATTAAATAAACACACAATCACTTTCTGCTTAAGAGTTTTCTATAACACAAAACATTTTTGTGGTGATCTTCTTAAATGTCAATTCTTATTTTAATTTTTAAAGTTTAACACTTTCACAGTTTGACATTAAACTAAGATTTTCATTGGTTGGAGTCTTCTAGAAAAATGGTTTATATTGGGGGCCTAGACTAACTAACTATTCAGTAACTATTACTATCTTATAATGAAGCTTTACCTTTAGGTTATCCCTGAGAGGATTTTGTTTCTATGGGGAGTTTGTTAATTGACTTTTAAGAAGCCACACTTCCTAGTATTCAACCCCTGAGTCATCAACTCCACTTGAATTTAGGCTGGGTATATGATCTGCTTTAATCAAAAGGATGTCACAGAAGTGATACTGTGCCAATTACAGGCCTAAACTTAAAAATACTTGAAAGCTTCTACTTTTATACTCTTGAGATCTTTAGCCCTTCTTGTGTAAAATCCTTCTATTTGCTAGAAAGACAAGTTGACACAAGAAAAGCTTTGAGAGTACATGGAGAGAGGGAAAAGCCCAGCTGCCCCATTATCTAGCTGAGGCTGGCCCCTAGCTGACCCATTAGCTGAATGTACCCATATGAATGACTATTGGCTAGAACAACAGAAGAATTGCCCAGCAGAGCTCTGATTGTCTAATCATGAGCAGATAACACAGTGGTTTGGAACCACTAAATGTGGGTGTAGGTTGTTATGCAGCAATAGAAAACTAAAAGAATTACAGTGTGGAATTTGAGTTTAAACACAGATACTGTGTTACATTTATAAAATCTTGAATGGTCTTTTAGTGGTCAGGTGTGAATGTGAGGTAGGAAAGCTGAAGGGGCTCCATTTTAGAATGGCTCCATCTCTACTGTTTTTCTGCTAGGCCCCATTCACTCATGATCCATATTTTGTCTCTGAATAAGCCAAAGGATGAAACGTTTCCATTTCAAGGGAGAAGCAAGAAAGTTAGTCAATCTCTGAGTTTTGTCCTAGGCCCCAAATACCTGAGAAGAGCCAGGTCCCAAACATGTTCCAGGACATTAGCTTCAAACATACCTCAGTTGATGCTGGCATCAGTACCCCCTACCTTTAGTAATTTATGGAATAACGTTCATTGTTCACCTGACACTGGCTTTGATCAGACCCTACCCTGGATTCCTGAAGAAACACATACCCTAGACCCCTTTCCAATATAAATCCCTAACCCCAAACAACAACAAAACTCATTCTCTTTTCCTTTCCAAGTCTCCCAGACACTCCATCTGCTAGTCTCTGTCTGTCACTCATGCTACTCAATAAACTCTGTTTTCACTTTCTCTGGCTCACGTTTGATTTCTACCCTATGTGTGAGAAGTAAGGAAGATGATTCATTTTCAGAAATACCAAATAAAACTATGCTGTCCAGTTAACAGGTTTACGATCTATTGCAAACATGTATGAACCCTCCCCACGATGGAGCCCCAAACCCTTAGATACTTCACTTCCTGCTGCTTCTTCCCCTGTCTGCTTCACAGGCTTATTTTCATGGGCTTTGCAAAGAGCATATGCCAAAGAATAAAGGGAGGAGGGACTGAAAATCTCTGCATCACCTAAGGGCATGTATGTTTGTTCCAGTCAGACTACTTTTTGCCTTATGTGGGCATAGCCAATGTCTGGGTAAGACTATAACCTCTATAGTACTCAGCCAATGAAGAACCAGGGGAGGGACTTGCATACTAGGAGATAAAGTGTCTGCTGTAACTGCCCCAAGTGCACCTGCCCATCAGACACCCACTCTTGCAAGAACACTCATTAAAGCCTTGCTTTGCTGTGCTCTGGGTCTCTGCGTCCCTCCCTTAATTGGGTCGTGGGCTTATTTCTCACATGTGTGAAGCTAAGGACCCTCTTGGCTGACCCTAGGGGACCCTTCCCTAGGTTCTCAGACCCAGCCTATCTGCATCAAATAAATTAGTGAGTTAGGGTGGAATTGCAGTCTGGCTGAAGATCTTCATTCTTTTTATTAGAGCAATATCCTCACTCATGTAGGCCTACCAAAGAATGTACTCTCTGGCCACTTTTCTGGAGCAACCTGATGGACTAGGACATGTCCCATAGTGCCATCTACTATTGTTTTAGCCACTGGAAACCACTGAAAGAACAGCCATTCTTTGACTGAATGGCAAAGATCTGATCTTGTGGCAGATCCAGTGTTCCCCAGGGACCCTTAATCTGTCCACTTTCCACATATCATTCCTATGTGATGAGAACCACTGTCTAAGCAAAGGACCTTGCTTTTTACTCTCCACTGGGTCTTGGGTCAACAACAAGTGTCATTAAATTTCACACATCAAATATCATTGGTGAATCTGTTTCTCTATTAGTGGGGACCCACTCAGAAGGGAGACATTAAATAAAATCCACTTTATTCACTTCAGAAATAAGAAAAGTATACCTAATTAAAGCATAACAGAAGTTACAAAAAAGAATTTTGGAGCATGGGCTTTTACCCATCGAAAGCATACCACATTATAAAGAAAAACAGAACAACCTGAAATCATCTAGATTGCAGCAGGCAGGACCCTTCCCTTCACCCCCCAACCAAGCCTCTCTATAATTACCTATGTTGTGATAATGAAAATATTTAATCCAGCAAAAAAATAGTAAGTTGGTAGTTAGCAGCAGTAGTCAATAATCAGGCCATGGGGAGTAAATAGATGTTTACTTAAGGTGTGTATGTATGTGTGAGGGGGGAAAGAGAGATGCTTTTCAATGCAGATACAATGCAAGTGGCCTTCAGTGTCTCTTTCTTAGGAATCCCTGAATACTAATGCAAAGATCATGATTCTTATAGCAACAATTAAAAAGCAGTCATATAAAGTTAAATGAAAATCAGTGGAAATTTTATAACTGTTCAAAAAGAGAAGTCTGGTTGCAAAATAGCCTAAGAAAACACACAAACAAATAAATAAATGATTTTTTAAAAAGTTTCCTTCAAGATGCTTTTCATATTTGCCTTATGGAATGAAATGTGTACAATGTGGGAGAGAGGGAGCATTTGGTAAATTCCTAGACTGTGCAGAGTGAAATATGTCTTCACTCAAAAGGGAGGCAGGTTAAAGGAAGGAGAAAAGGACCATTCAACATTTAAAAAAAAACTGAGTTCAAAAGAACAACTTGAACAACTTGAGTGACTCATGTTAAGATCATTCTTTATCATGCACTAGATAAAAATATGTATTTAACATTCTATTTGTCTAGGTCCCTATATTCACAATGTTAATTTCCAAATTGCTTGATGATGAACAAACAAATAAATAAATAAATAGTAGGCATTGGGAGATGGTGGTACACATATCACTTTAGGACAAATAAGACATGTAATGAGTGCAGGGATGACCCCCTACCCTTGATGGGCCCAACTATGCAAATGGTACTTAAATCAGATCCTTCACACACTTGAACAAACCCGCTTTCTTTTAAAGTGTGTTTAATGGGATGGTTACATTGGAAACAGACGTCTATTTAGGTCACAGTGTAATAGGAGGGGAAATGATATTAAATGTTTGTTCTAGATCCCTGTAAGTTTTCTTGTCTAGGCGAAGGTACAAGTTAAAGTCTTGAACACAGGTTGAATTGTTATTGTCTGTCAAGGACAAACAAAAGGCATTTACAGCTGAAGGTAAAAATCAAGATGGAGTCAATATAGCATTGTTCTTTACAAAATATTGAGGCCGAAACCAGTAAATAATATAAAACATAAACCAAACATATTTTTTTGCACATATCAAGACTTCTATTATTCATATATTTAAAGCATTCATTAAGACCTATTGTGTGTCAGATAGTGTTCTACAAACTGAAAATGAAATTTTAGAATTGGAAGGAGAGGTTTATTCTTAGTGACTACTAATGGAATTCAATCCATTAGTCAGGGTTGAAATTTATAGCATTAGTAGAAATATAAAGGGTGTCATCATTAATCATCTTTATTCTTGGTTCAGATTTTTTCCCTCTCAAAATAGTACACATTCTTCCATTCACTTCTTTCAGTTAGTGATGCAGTAGAGAAAACACTTTGTAAACCTGATTTGTGTTCTTTTGTAGATAACCAATGCTTTGTTGTATGCACATGCTATGCATACATTTATATATATATATATATATATATATATATATGTATATAGTATGCATTATCAAATGTATATTATTAAATATTGTTATAAAAAATAAACCAACCAGACAACACTGGATCAGAGATCATTTCAATTATCATATAACACTAACAATTTGACCTCAAAGGAAGTTAACACAAACACCAATATTTCCACTCACAATAAGTTAAAAGCATTTTAATATACTACATTTCCGTAGCAGCATTTTAAGCCTCTTCCCTTACTAATTTTTCAACTATGGATTATAAAGCTGTGTTTAAATTTTTTTAATGTTTATTTATTTTTGAGAGAGAGAGAGAGAGAGAGAGAGAAATACAGAGTGCAATCCGGGGAAGGGCAGACAGAGAGGGAGACACAGAATCTGAAGCGGGCTCCAGGCTCTAAGCTGTCAGCATAGAGCCGATGTGGGGCTCTAACCCATGAACTGTGAGATCATGACCTGAGCAGAAGTCAGATGCTTAACCCACTGAGCCACCCAGGCGCCCCATAAAACTGTGTTTAAAATGCTATTTATATCCACATATTTGCATGTCTCTGAGTATACAAAATATATAGTAATGCCACAACAGAACAGATAAGTTGTCTGCATGCTAAATTTGATATACAGTGTCAGCTCCCTTCAATGCAGCATAATTTCCTAAAATCAAAAAGACTATGCATTGTTCTTGTTATATTAACTGAGACAGGTAAGTCATTTTTCTCTTTTGGTAAATAATTTAAAGCATTACTTTGATAATCAAACAGCACATATTTAATATGAAGTTGAGGGAAAATTTGCATGATTTTAAAAAAAGAAAACATGAGATAAGACCAGCTGTTTGGGATATGTCCTCAGATTCTCTGGGAGCATATTTTTATACTGTTTTGCCATTAGAGCATTTCTCTGCAAAATTTTGAGAATTGTTTCAGTTAAGATCAGCAGATAGTTATCAAAACAAATTCAGCAGTCATTTGTATTTAACTCACCTCAATTTATCAGCTCCTTTGCCTCCTTGAGCTGAAATTGGCCTCTTGCCTTTCAGTGTTTTTGGTCCTCACAAGGCAAACTTTGACTCACAGGTGAAAATGATTTGCTACTGCATCAGTGAATCAGTGAATATGCTTCCTTTTTCAAATCACCTGGTGTTTCACAGGTCTGTGGAAAGGCCTGATTGCACTGCTGGATGAGTAAGAGTTTATCTGACTCTGGCATTCAACTTTTGCTACTGTGGTAGAATTTTTTACAAACCGCCAGATGGTATTTGATTATATAGATCATAAAGAATAATTGGTATGTAATCATGCACTTAATGCATTTTTTACCCTTATTTTGCATGGGACAAAAAGATTGGTGCTTCCATCATAATGTAGAAATTAGAAGCACTAAAGCAAAGGAAATGCCCTTTTCCTGCTTTGAATTGGAATATGGGATTGAGGAGAAATGCAGGTATATTCTTAGAGTCCATTTACATATTTCTAGAGAAATTATTTTCCCATTGCAAAGGTACTTCAAAATCAATTAACCCTCTGGATTGGTAAAAATAAAAGATTAAGTGGATAATAATAATAAAAAAAAGGATGATGAAGCAGCAAAGGACTCATTGATTTCCTCCTTCTTTATTTTCTCTTAAAGCATATTTGATATTCAATCTTACCCCCAACATTTCCTTACATCAACCACTACTTATTTTTTTTTTTCAACGTTTATTTATTTTTGGGACAGAGAGAGACAGAGCATGAACGGGGGAGGGGCAGAGAGAGAGGGAGACACAGAATCGGAAACAGGCTCCAGGCTCCGAGCCATCGGCCCAGAGCCCGACGCGGGGCTCGAACTCACGGACCGCGAGATCGTGACCTGGCTGAAGTCGGACGCTTAACCGACTGCGCCACCCAGGCGCCCCACAACCACTACTTATTAAACATCTTTCAAGAAGTGGCTCCTGTGGTTCATAATGACAAATCAGATATTCCTTTACCCTTGGGGAGCTTGAAATCTAGCAAGGAAGACAGACACGTAAACAAGTAGGTTCAATAAATGACAGATTTGTCCAAGGTACAGTGTAGCCTTGTGTCAGTGTGGTTAATTCTATCTAGACCTGAGACTAGAAAAGGCTATATATAAGTGGTTCCATCCAATACTACTTTCTGCAATGATGGAAAGTTTCTCTATCTTCATTGTCCAGTAAGGTAGCTACGTGTGACCATTGAGCATTTGAAGAGTGCTATCACCACAGAGAAACTAAGTTTTTAATTTCATTTAATTGTAATTAATGTAAACTTAAATTTAAGCAACCTTATGTAGCTACTGGGTACCACACTGGAAAGTGCAATGATGTGATCTATGTGAGTTAAGTTCTTTCTGTCTTCATTCTCATTTCTTACATGTTTATTCTATAAGTATGTGTCTGAGGCCTGCAGGGCTCTCAGATAGAAGGAAAAAGTTCACTCCCATTCAGAAGCCTGTCCTCTGTTTTATTTGAAGAAAAAAGTGGTTTGACGATCAATGACTATATTGAACCTCATTCTAACTTACTTTACTTTCGGTCAGGTCAAATTCCAGACACCTGGATTTGCTTGCTCCCGTTTAGGATAGCCAGGCCCGTGGATGAGGAGGAATGGTTTCAGGATTCCTTATTTCCCACAGCACTATGATTACAAGTTTCTTTGGGGCAACAGATATTATGAAAGTTTAAAGATTACTGGGGGGGGGGGCGTTATAATCTAAAGAGAAACAAATTCCTAAAATATTAATCATACTATGTATTACTCTTTTTTAAAAAATTGTTAATGTTTATTTATTTATTTTGGGAGAAAGAACAGGGGAGGGGCAGAGAGAGAGAGGGAGTGAGGGAATCCCAAGCAGGCTCCATGCTGTCAGCACATAGCCTGATGTGGGGCTTGACCCCATGAACTGCAAGATTATGACCTGAGCCGAGATCAAGAGTTGGACACTTAACTAACTGTGCCACCCACGTGCCCCTGTATGACTCTTTTTGTAATCCAATATCAAAGGTCATTCTATGTTTTTTTATTGCTTATGAAATTAAAAACTTTTCTCTGGATTTATTGGATTTTTGTATTCCTTCTTTTGTGACAGTTTTCTCAACTTTTTGTCCATTGCTCAAATTGGGTATGTTTATTAAATTGTAAGAACTTTAAAATGTTGAGACTTAGAATCTTTTGTCATACATGTTGCAAATATGTTCACAGTTTGTGCCTACAGTTTGCCAATGGTGCATTTTGGGGTGACAAAATATTTTAAAATTTCCCTAGTGTTGGTCTATTCATCTTGGTTTTTCTTTGTTTATTTCTTTTCTAGTGTCGTGCTTCGACATGCTGTGCTATACGAAGATTAGATTCCTTTTCAATAACATTTTCTTCCAGAAATGGTTTCAGTTTTTACATTTAAAGCTTTAATTTATCTGGCACTTACTATTATATATGATGTGCAGTGTGAATCTAATGTTACTTTTCTCTCCAAATGGCTAGCCATTTGTCCCCAAAGCATTCATTAAAACATCCATCATTTTCTCCAATCTGATATAAAATGTCACCTTCATCATAAGCTAAGTTTATTATATTCTCAAGTAGTTTTTGTATTTCTATCTTGTTTCATTGATCTTCCTTTTTTTCTTTGCACCAGATACCACCATGTATTCTTTACTTTATGTTTCTCTAAATGTCAGTGTCAAGAGTGAGATAGCATCTTTCCTAGCACACCTCTTTAAGACAAGTAGTTCATATTGACTTTTGCTTTTCCTACATAATTTTTCTCTCCTCCCCTCACACATTTTTTTTTTAATTTTTTAAATGTTTATTTTGGAGAGAGACAGAGAGTTATAGAGCAAGCAGGGGAGGGGCAGAAAGAGAGGGAAACACAGAATCTGAAGCAGGCTCCAGGCTCTTAGCTGTCAGCACAGAGCCCAATGTGTGTGAACCTGAGATCATGACCTGAGCTGAAGTCAGATGCTTAACCTATTGAGCCACCCAGGTGCCCCTCCTCACACATATTTCAATGTTCTTTTGATATAATATGAATTTTATATTCATTTAAATATTTACTTTATATTATAGATCTTCAAATTAATTTTGGTATTTACGTTAAGTTTAATGACCATATTGAGAAAAATTATCTGTGTACGTGTGCATGCATATATATGTATGTCTGTATATCAAATACATGTGTTGTACACATACAAACACCACACTTTTCTAGATTTCAGTGCATACAAGTCCTTTTTTAGTCCATGAATTTTCTATTCTTGAGCCTATATTTTTTTATTTCTTTTCCTATTCATATCTTCATTTGCTTTTTTTCCAAAATGATATAAGAACTGTGTATATTTTGAACACTTCCTTAACCAAAAGAGTTGTTCTATTGGTTTCACATGTGAGTTGTAGCTTGACTTCACTTAATATTCTTGATTCATAGTTTTTTCCTTGAGAATTGGAGATATTTTTCCATATATGTATGTCTCATATTTTGTGATGCTGTAGAGAACATAAAGTAAACCTGATTTGTGCACACATAGAGAATGTGTTCACTCTCTTCCTGCTTTACTTTGTAGTTCAAGTATGATTACAGAATTTACCTGTATATGGTTCTTTGTTTAAAATTGATTTCTCCTGCAGGGCACCTGGGTGGCTCAGTCGGTTGAGCGTCCAACTTCAATTCGGGTCATGATCTCACCGTTTGTGGGTTCGAGCCCCGGGTCAGGCTCTGTGCTGATCGCTCAGAGCCTGGAGCCTGCTTCAGATTCTGTGTCTCCTTCTCTCTCTGCCCCTCCCCTGCTCACACTTTGTCTCACTCTGTTTCTCAAAAAAAAATAAATGTAAAACAATTTAAAATAATTTTTAAATTGATTTATCCTGGTATGTGACAATTCCTTACATTTGTATTGATCTTTTCATAAAGAATTTTTTTCACTTATATTTTGATTATTCCTTCTGTCTTGTGTTTTTCTTTTTACTCCAATAATACCAAGTTGCTCTATTATGATTTTCCTTTTGTTTTCCTTATTTTATCATGTTATTTCATATTATTCTTCTTTTGCCTAGAAATTTAATCTTGAATTATGCTTTTATCAAAACTGTAGTCTGCATAACTAACATTCTGTAGAGTTAGTGTTTGTTGATTGTCATTAATGTGTACTTTAATTCTACTTTTATAACTCTTATGAAAATATTGTCTAGCACATAATTCTAACATTTCCTATATTTCCACAAGTGGAATTTAATGTCACATAAGACTCTCCCATAAAAATAAAGAGAGTGTTTTTCACCTCTAAAATAATTGTAATTGTATGTTTCCATATACCTTGAATGTCAGGCTTAGAGCACATTTGTTGTTATGGTTTCTTTGTTTTTGCTTGCCTTAGCAACTGCATTTAATCTTAGATACAATATAATTGCTTTTCTCCTGTTTATTAGAATGTTGTCCTTCAGAATATGATTTTCACTTTTATCTATCTGTTCACAATAATAATTGAGTATGGACATGAATTTTTATAGACATGTGAAACATTTTGCATGTTTGCATGCTTTGCATTTTTTAGGACTTGTTCTTGTTCTAGATTAGTTGGTAAGAACACAGGTTCTGCAGTCAGCTAACTGGCAATATGAACTTTTTCAATCTAGGGAGACTTTTTGTGACTCAGTATTCTTATCTTCACTCCAAGGATGATAGCAGTAACTACCTTCTAGTGTTTTGAGGATTAAAGAGCATGTCTACACAAAGCATGGAAAACAGAGAGTCACATAAACTAAGTACTCATTAGATGTCAGCTGTGATTATTTTCTGCATATGTTTTATGAGATTCTTCCATTCTTTCACCCAGAAGATATTGTTGAGCATCTGTGTTATAAGCTTTATTCTAGGAACTAGCTGTAGAGCATGAAAAACAAACACAATTCCTGTTCTCATGAAATTTCTTCATTTCTTGAAGGCAAAATGCACAATACAAGTTAAATAAAACAGATTTAAGATGGCTTCAAGACCCCATGTTTGATCACAAATAGGAGAGAGAAATTGATTATATTTTGCAATTCCTAGATAGAGCATCATTTTGAAGTGTAGAGTCCCATCAATAGCATTCCCACAGCACTTTGTAGTTTCACACATGGCTGTGGAAAACTGGGTGCTGGCCACTCTGTGCTATACTGTTATATTGGAATGTTTTCTTTAGTGAGTTCAGAGGAGTGTGAGGCTGTATCTGGGAGAATATTCCCCTCAATAAGGTGCTTCAAAGAGGCCCCTAGGGGACTCAGATATTACTAACAATGGTGCACTTGTTCGACAAAGAAAGGAAGATATAGTTAGTCACAGGCATTGGGAGACTGTCAGGTCAAGACCATGCACCAGGATTTAAGACAAGGTACATGGTATGGACAGCATTCTGAAACCCACAAACTCAGGGGATTTCAACCCTATGTAGGTGCTCAAAAAATAGTCAACAGGCCCAGGAATATAGTTGTAACAGAAATGTGCATTTCCTGCCAGTGAGTGATTATCGATGAAAGGTTTTGATTGAAATGAATGTAACTATTAGCAAGGCTACAGGTGATATGGGAGAGGACACTGTAATTGGTAAGAAAAATGGGTATATTATAATTAACTGAGAGGTTTGATTTTTTCCCCCTCTATATCATAATATCTAGTGAATATAAACCAGAAGGCTTGAGATCTTACCTCTCTGTCAAATTGCTCAGGCAAAATTAACTGGATCATAAAGGAAACAAAATGATCATATTGGCTTTGTTTGCACCATGCTCCATCAGCTGAATGGTGAAGATTAACCCATCCTGATGTTCCCATCACTATCAGATATTGTGCAAGATTTGATAAATCCATTTTGCTTTACAGATTAGCAAATGGGAATTATGCCTACATTGACTGGCCTGTTTTATAATTGGGTAAAACCTAAAATAATTTCATAAGTGCTTTTATTTTGTGTCCTTTAAGATTGTGACTTTCTGGGTTAGTAAAATAAAGTTTCCAGAAAATATGATCCATTCCATTCAACACTCTTTCTCAGAATGACAATTATTTTTAGAATCTTTATGCACTACTGTATAGAAAAGTAAGATATCAGCAGAATTTAAAAAATAATACAAGTGCTCTTACACATTTTTCATTCCAAAACATTCATAGTGCTCAAAATCTCCAAAAATGACAATCAGGTGTGTACATGATTAGAATTTATGTAATGATATATTCAATGGTGATGGGTCCAGGTTGTCACAGGATTTTAGAAGAGGAATGGAGGCAAAGGAAGGAGGCAAATTTTCCTGGATGGGACAAGAAAAAAGGACATTTCAAATAGAGATCACCATATGCAAATTATCCAAGGAAATGAACAGTATTCTGAGTTTGGGTAATGGAGTAGACTGGTGAGGCTGAATTATAGGGTTCATATAAAGAGAATGAGGGGATGAATAGTCTCAGTTGATGAGCTCATTAGTTGGAAAGGCTTTTGCCACAGTCCCAACCATGGAAAGGTAAAATGAAGTAGCTTTAGAGCATGTTCTTTAGTGAAAAGTCTTGCGGCCTTGCTTCTGTCAACTGTCAATCTCTTCCTCATCTGAACAAAACACGTAGCACATCAGTCAATATAAATTTAGTAAGGCCACAGTACAAATATTTTTTGGAATGTTAATGAGAAAAGAGAGTTTAATCAATGGTTTCTTTTATAATCACGTCCCTTTATGAATTGTCTCTAATATCAGAATAGGAAATCCTCTTACAACTTACTTTAGAATTTATAATATTATTTTTCATACTTTAGCTTGTGTCACCATCACTACAACTATAATGAAGGAAATCTATAGTGAGAAGTGCTTATTATCGGATGGAATTTGGAGTTCATACACAGTGTCCTATACTCATAATGTTAAACATTAACCCACTATTTTTTTTGACAGACTCATACAATATGTTATATATAAGCATTTCTAGGTTGGTAACCAGCTTTCAAACAAAAGAAAACAAACCTTGATTTGCTGCATTTGTTATATTCCTTGGTCTATATGTTCACAATTTGGCTGATTTCAAGTTACCAATAGCTTAACAACTGATTAATAAAATTTCTGAATATTTAACAAGCGGCTCTCCTAAGCTACTATTGAGCTCGTTTCAGCACACCATTGTATGTAGGCCCCTATTAGGGGTCTAAGATTAAACAAAATTACTGTTCATTGTGTGCTAGACACTGTGTTAAGGGTCTTGTAGACATCGCAAAAACCCTATAAAGAAGAATTGTTATTACCTGCATTTTTAGATGAGGACTTGTTGTTTAAGAATAATTAAGTCATTGACTATAAGTTCTGGAACAAGTTATATATAAAAGAGCAGAGTTAGGATTGAACTTGCTGTTAAGGAAATATCAACCAGTTATAAATTTGTCTGTGTTAAACAAAGAACATAGACTAGATAGAAGTATTAAGATTAAATTGCCTGTGTATGGTGAATTTGTCTATAAGAAGGACAGGAAAAGAAACAGACAAAAGACACAGAAGGAAAGAAAGACACAGAGACAGAAAGAAAGGATGTCCCCTCTCCTGAAAAAAAATTGCTAGTGTAACCAGGTGCATATAGAGTTTCAAGAGCTATATGGTCATAGGATTTGTAACTTGTCCAATGAAGAATCTACCCCAACCTTGATAGGAAAAAGTGAAGCAATGAAGGCAGTAACCTTTCAACGTATCAAAACTCTTGGACCAAGCAGGTGGGTGAAGCTCTTCAGGAATAGATGTGTGTGGTTATAATGTATATGGGGGTTGTTTCTAGGTTTCCAATTATCAGAGATATTCACTGAGCTATTGAGCTCTGACCTTGGTCTCTGTTTCCTCCTCTGGATGAAGAATTACAGACTCACATATAGGATAAAATAAACCTTTTCTCTAGCTATCTCATTCTCAGGTTTCTGTGTTAAAGAGACTCTCAGGCCAGCGGAGACTTGCTGGTGAGAATTCTCAGATCTAAGGCAGGGGATGATGTTAGCAATAGCATAAACTATAATTCTTATTTTGACATCTGCATCCCAATTCCCACTACACAATTTCTGCTTTAAGAGCCTGGATGTCAAGCATGTTTAATGTGATCAAGTCATGTGGGTTAGGAAGGAAATTAGAGATCTTAGCAAGGGGCTAAGAGCTATAAGTCTTCATTAGTGATTCAGACCTACCCTGGGGTTACAACAATCTGTTATAAAATCCATGAGTTAAAGCCAGCTTTGTCATCTTCTTCTTCTTTGAGAAGGCAATTGAGGCTCAAGAAGTTAAATAACTTTTACAAGGTCACATAGTAAGAAAATGTCAAAGTGGACAGAAATCCACAGCATTCAACTTCAAATCACATCTTTATCTACAATACTATTCTGGTTCTTTGAGATCAGCTCATATTTGAGAAAAGCCAATAAGCTTTTTCAGCCATTTATTTATGTATTTACTTATTTACTTACATTTATCAGCCTATAATACATTATGTTTTTATTTATATGTTTATTTATTCAACAAACACTAATGTGTGATGGGTTCTCTGTCAGGAGCTAATGAATCAAAAATGAGAAGAGCTCAACCTTTTGGTCATAGATGCCATTCAACAACCACAGTATAACATAGGTTGTAAAATGGGTGAATTTACAAAATGAGTACATAGAGGGAGTAAACTAACTTTGCCTTGAGGACTTGAAAAAGTTCTCATTGAAGCAAAGGAATTAGAGATGGGATTTAGAAGGTGAGACAGTATCCTTAGATAGAGAGTTCCAGAAATGATTTAAAGAAAGCATGGATGGATTCATGGCTGGAAAAAAGAATTCCATGGGGAAGAATGGGCTGGAGAGTTGGTCTAGTTTTGAAGAAGCTTTTATACTGTATTAAGGAGTCTGACCTTAATTTGTAAGCAATGAGAAATTAGAGGAGAATGAAATCATCCCATTATTTTTTTTCATAAGCACTCCAATGTTTTCTTTATTACATTTTATATATTAATAAACCTCATACTTTATATTTATTTTTTTATTAAAATTTTTTTTATTACATTTATTTATTTTTGAGACAGAGAACATGAACGGCAGAGGGTCAGAGAGAGAGGGAGACCCAGAATCTGAAACAGGCTCCAGGCTCTGAGCTGTCAGCACAGAGCCCGATGCGGGGCTCGAACTCACGGACTGCGAGATCATGACCTGAGCCAAAGTCGGTCGCCCAACTGACTGAACCACCCGGTCGCCCAACCAACTGAGCCACCCAGGCACCCCCCATACTTTATATTTAGACACACCTATATTTTTTACTTTTCCTAAATGTCAAGTCTACAGGCATGGTGTCATGTTTTGGAATATCTGTGCTCTACTTTTTTTTTCCACCCCATTTAATTTGGACAAAAAATTAAATCAAGGTGGGTTTGAATAGAGAAATACTTGCTTCTGCATTTTTTCTAGAGAGGGATTCAATATAGCACCAGTGGTAGGAATGAAATGGAGGCCGAGTCCTGGTAAGACTTTTTCAGACTTGACAGGATTTACTGACTTAATATATGTGGTATTTGAGAATGTAGAGTGTTAAGGGAAGGTAGAAACAGAATGGTTGAGGCTTCTAAAATTGGAAAACCTTAAGTGCCAGATATCAAAAAGATGGTGAAAATTAAAATGTTCTGATCTTAAGATGCAAGGCAAAGAGTAATATAGAAAGATAATCATTTTATTATTATCATTTAGCCTCTTAGAAGTCACACATTTTATTGCATGAATGTGTCCCTTCATAGGTATTTCAAATTCATCTATTTATAAATTAAGTTACATATTTTACTTTATTAATATTTATAATTTGAAGTTAAATTATCAAATTATCTGTTTATGTGCACTCTAATTGAGCTTAAGTAGATCCAATATGTAATTAACTTAATGGCTCAGCTATTAAATGAGCCCACCATTAGGTAAAGAACAAAGAAAAGATCAATTACTTAATACTGTGAGGATTTTTACTACAATTATGTGAGACCAAATGAAATCTTAGGCCAAGATTTCTATAAACAAATAACCATAAAACTGGAAAAATAAATAACTATGCTGTATGAATTATCTATGGAAACAGTTTAGGAGGAACAATTTTTTACCTCATTTTTTTGGACTAGATTACCCAGAAATGAAGCATTTTTGCTTTAATCTTGGGTCCACATTCTTCCCTGAAAGCCAACACTTGTAAACACTTGGTAATTATATATCTAGAACAGCTTGGTCAGGAAGAGTGATGAAAATTGTGTGGTAACTTTGTTAATCAGCAAGACATTAGGATGGATTTTATTTCACAATGAAGCCAGATCTAGGATGTTCTGCATTTAATGGAAAGCTCACCGGTTTAAGAAGCAGAACATCCGGGTTGTAACAATAGCTCCGTTGCTAATTAGCCTAAGAACTTCCTCAAGGTAAAAGCTGCCTGAATCTTAATTACCTCATGTGTAAATTACAAACAATGATGCCTGCCTTACCAACTAATAGAGATTTTTGCATGCCAAAGTCATCACGTATGAAAGCATGTGGAATTCCAAAACAAGTATGAAGCTGTTACAATCAGGAAAGTTAACTAGCAGCTCAGTGTATGACAACTATTGAAATGAGTAATTATGGCTATGTTCTCATTTCTACACTTTTTTTTTTTAATCTGGTCTCTCCTCAGTCATCGAAACTGCAGTTTCAAACTTAGGTTGGAAAAAGTATAGACTAATCATCTGTCTTCTGACCCTTCCAGAACAAAGTTTGTCTTTTAGATCCCTTGTATTTTCTGAGGAAAATAACTGTTGTTTATGTTTTCATTACAACAACCAAGTTTAGCATGAAAAGACAATAATAGAAATAATCAAAATAATAATAATAGTTAACTGCTGAGTCCTTTTTCTGTGCCAGGTACTAAGTGTTTTAATATATTAGCTAATTAATTTTTCTCTATAACCAAGCTCTTCTTGAAAAGTATTTACTGTTCACACTCTGCCTGTATGAGTGGAGCTTATTTCTCTGTTTTTTGGCTTGAAGTTTGGTCCTATAGCCAGCTTTAATTAGTGAATGTTCGCAGGTATAATGTGACCAAAAGCTTGGACATGCTCTCTTGTGCTTCTATTATGTGGAAGAAATAACATGTCTGCTGATTCCAGAAGGAGAGTGATATGTATGTGGAACAGAGACATTCCAAATGAGCTGCCACTAGCTCAGTCTTATCTGATCAGCCTTTTTCCCAGCTGACCACAGAAATGTGAATGAAATAAATGTTTTTTGTATCGTATACCATTGAGATTTTGCGGTTGTTTGTTACACATTATTGTTTTATCAGTGTTGGCTGATACAGTAAGGTTCTAACATCATCCCCATTTAACAGTGGAGGAAATTGGGACAGATTAATTTGCACAGAATCACGCTGCCAAAAAGGAGCAGAGCTGGAATTTGAACCTAAGTAATTCAGCGCCAGTACCATAAAGACCAAGAAATTAGCACATAATGTTCAAATTTCATTCCTCTTACTGGGAACATACAAACTCAAAACTACAATGAATACATCTATAGATTTTTCCCCCTTTTTAAACTTGTTCTGAGGCTAAAAAAATTTTTAAAGGGTATTGATAACAAAGACTGTCATAGGATTAGCAGAAAGGTGACAGTATGAACATGTTTTATATATGTTTACATATATATGTATACATATATGTATGTATATATATATATATATTTTTTTTTTTTTTTTTGAGAGAGAGAGAGAATCCCAAGCAGGCTCTGCACCATCATCGCAGAGCCCGACGGGGGTCTCAAACTCATGAACTGTGAGATCATGACCTGAGCTGAAATCAAGAGTTGGAAACACTAACCTGACTGAGCCACCCAGGCGCCCCACAATTTCTGTTTTTAAATGAAGTGTGTTACCATGAGGTAAAACCAGAATATGTTTTTAACCACAGAGGTCCACCTGACTCATGGGTAGTATTATTGCTTTCCAGATTCTGGAGTAGAATTTTACCAAGTTTGAACTTTTATTTTTTCTAGTAATAAAACACATATTAGTAGAAAGGAAACGGCTGCTTGAGGGATAGATCAACACAGGTCCTATTCAACTGGAGGCCTGAAGTCTTCTTTGAGCTGTCACTTTAGTATTCGAATGATGTTGTTTTCACTGTCACTACCTGTCCTGTTTTCCATGACTAGTAAGTAACTCTCTAAATCTTAATTCAGTAATCTCACCATAGTGTTTGAAGAGCAAAACACTCTTGTTAATGTAACATTCTTTAATTGCTCTGGTAGTTTTGGAGGTGAAAAACTTCAGGAATTAGTAGATCATCTTCTCCATTTTACAGATGAGAAGGAGTTACCAGGTTGTTGTAAAACAAACAACAAGCTGGTATAAAAGAAAGCACTAAGATTTGGGCACCAATTCACTTAATCTAACTTGCTTCTAACTTCATCACATGATTTTTGGTTGGCAAAGTAAATTACACCAGGAGCCAACTCTGCTCGCAGGCTTAAACATAGTTGTGAAAAACAAGGAGATGGAAATACAAGAAGGAAACTCAAGTGACTAGCATACATCACACATTACACTTGAGAAGATGTGGTAAATGTTATCTCATTTTGTACTGATAACCACCCTGTGGAACATAATATTTTCCCAACTGAAAGGCAAGACAAATACTTAACTGAGGCACACAATCACTTTTTCATGGTCACATGGCCAGTAAATTCAGAGCCTTAATTGATTTCACATTTGGAGGGTGTTGAAACTCACTTTAAATTTTTTAGACATTGTTTACTTGGTCAAGTGACTTGCAATCCCTGAGAATCATTTCTGCATTTGCTTAAAAGAAAAACGAAGAAAAGATTATTACCCTATTTCGTAAAATTGTTATGACGGCAAAATTGGAGAATGAATGTGGAGATGCTTTTAAAATCATATTGTGCTATTCAAACGTTAGATATTATTTATATCCTCTTAAAGTAGTCATCATCACCAGGTCTTACCGTCACATTTAGCACTTAAAGGCAGTCAAGCATTACAGAGTTCTGTTCTGACAAGGGAAAGATAACAGCAGGCTAAAATGAATGCTTCCTAATCCCTATCCACTCACCCACGGTTGCTGTGAATTGATAATGCTCCTCCGAATCTTCCACCGTGGTTGGCTAGCATCAAAAGTGAAGGAGTGAAGCTGCTCCATTCCGAGCAGCATTTATCTGCAGCGGTCCGTATCTTTCAGCTTACAAAGTTGTAAAAACAACCTGCCAAGATGAAAGACATAAAGTATTGCCTTACGTTTATAGCAGGTTATCCAATTCTGCAGAAGCACTGATTTTGCCCATCCACACTGACAGAACACCTGGTGGCCACTGTTAAGTGTGAAAGTGGAGATGTGCCAATGCGGGACGGGAGTTTAAAATGGTTTGCCTTTATCCAAGGGAAAAGGTTTTGAAAAAAGTAAGGATGTTGTTTTGGCTATTTTGAAAGTTTGTTATCTAGGTTTCCACATACTTATATGTGATATAAAATAATACTGTGTTGTTTTTTTTTAAAGGGATTCAGAGCAATCTCCCAAAAATGTGCCGCTTTGGTATGTGGACTATTTTGAGCTAAAGGCAATTGAGAACTTGTGAGCTCAAAGAGAAACCTTTGCCTCTCCCTTAACTACCTACAGGAGTCTAAATTGGGAGTCTCTCCCAGAATTAGAGTTAGTTCCAGATATAAATTTTATTTGAGTGACCCATCTATATGGCAGGGCAAACATCTAATTACCAAATATCTTCTCTTCTTGCTGCCCTGTGAATAGCCTTCCTCCCTTGTGAAGCCCCAGGTCTCTCTCCTATATATATATATCCATATATATAGATATGGATATCCATGGATATATATATATATATGGATATATGGATATATATATATATATATATTTGGAGAGATATGTATATATGGAATTAAATTTGATTTTCTCCTGTTAATCTGTTTTATGTCAGTTTAATTCTTAGATTTTTGAAGGATATAAAAAAATTTCCCCCAACATTTTAAAGAATATATATATGTATGTTTATGTTTACTAGTAAATTTGAACATATGATCGAGAAGATTCTGTTGAGTAAGGGAGTTTTTCTAAGGATAAAAAAGGGTCTCACATATTCTTAAATATTTAAAATAATAAGACAAAAAGATAAATATTAAAATAACATTAGAAACGTATTTCATACTGTATAGCTTGTTGAGAAAACTTGGGTGGAGAGGAGGACAAGCATACTCCTGATAGATAAGTAAACTGAGACTCAGAGAGATGATGGGTTTTCTTAATGTCACACAGTTGTTGATTATTAGAGTCAATGTGCAAATAGGTGTGTGGAGAGGAGGGGGAAGAAGTTGATATTTACTTTTTATATATTTAGATAATCTTCATATAAATTAATTTATTGGGAAGTTAGGCATTTCATAAAACACTATTCCCTTATACTCCACCACCCAAATCTTTAATTTTAGCACTTGGAGAAAGTGTACTAGAGATGAATTTAGTATTTACTTTCACTTTGATAGCTCAGTGTTATTATGAAGGTCAATGGGCTACAATTCAAAAATGCCTTTAAAATTACATAGGAAGTGGGGGTTATTTGACCCTACAATGAATGGTCTACTGTATTTTTATAATGAGCATAATGTATTTTTCTGACTGCTAAATTATTGTCTGTTTTCCCATTCGTCTATTTAGGAAATTACACTTCTTCCTCTTTTCATCACTAATCCCAGTCTTTCTGCTTTGCTGTTGCAGGGGATGAAAAATAATTTTTCCTCTACTTTTCTAGACTCTTGGCTTAGAACTATTCCTCCCATAGTAAAAAAAACAGATTAACAGGAGAAAGACAAACAGAAGTTTACTAACATGTATACCTACTATAAAAATAGGAGATACCCAGGAAAACTAAGTATCTCCCTCAAGTGGCCCAAGCCATCACCTTAAATACTATCTCCAACTAAAGATAAAAGGAAATGTTGGAGTGGGGGTGAGGTGTGGGGAGCCAGTTATGGAAGGTTAACAGGAAAAGCCCAGGGATTTGGGGTTGTTATACAGATTTAGGTTGCTGCTTCTCCATTGACAAGATTTCTTGAGCTTTAGTCTTCCTCTTCTTCCTGGTACAGAGAGGGATACACACTTACAAATGGAGGTTTCCATTAATAAATGTAAATTTCTCTTACAAAAGGGTAACTTCTACTCAGTTTTCAGGGCTTCTCCTGTGTCTGCTCTTTCTTAAAAATAATCAGCCTATAATAATCCTTATGCCAAAAAAGCATATTTTGGGGTGACAAATTCTGCTCTCCTTCACTGTTTGTTTTCAAAGTAAGGGCAATATAGTTAGAGTAGAGAATTTGAGGATTTTCCTCAGATTAAAATGCACAAGACTCAATGCAATACATACATACATACATACATACATACATATTGCTCTCTTTGTGACATTGAAACTGAGAGTTTCTGTTTTTAAATTCCATTGGAATTCAACATTTTCAGTTATATTCTAGGGGTTATAATACATGTAGATTTACTAAACCTGCCTAGTGACATGTTACCTGTTCTCAAATGAAAATGTGTTTCATAATATCCATGGTATGAATAATTTTCACTGCACATCTGTTTAATTTCTTTTTCTATATTTTCTTCTTTTTTGGACTCTGTACAAACTACTTTTTATTATTTTTGTACAAAGCACAAGATTTCAGTACAAAGTTGTACTAGAGATATTGGAAAACTGGGGTTCAAAGGTGTCTCTCTGAACGATAAAAGAGGAGTGATAAAGGGAAGGGAAGAGAAGCTATCTGGCCACCAGTGTAGGGGTTAATTATTCTTGCCCAAGGCAAGAGAGAAGAGGGTTCCTGGGACTCTCTTTCCTCTGCATTTTGTGCCTTTCATGTAAACAGACTTCAGCTAAGACTGGCCAACACCATTAAACCCAACAAAAAAGCCTCAGGGTCTGAGAAGAGGAGGGGTGAGCTTGTCATCGGGGAAGAACTGAATTTCTGGCATCTCCTCTGATATGAAACTCTAAATTAGGCTTAGAAAACATTAGGAAAATGGACATAGATTAGAGTGGTGGCAAATTGTTATGTCTTTTCAGGTATTATATTGTCAAGGGTAGTGGAAGAAGATGGATTTAAAGTATTTTAAAGTCACATAAAATGTTCCATACATATGACTGTAATCCTGAGAGTCGTTGCAGGACTACCCACTTGATCACGTTTTCACCTTCCTTCATAAACCTTGTCTCAAAATTCAGTCTCTTCACTGGCTTTCACAAGATAACTGGTCTTACCTAGAATTTGGTTAGTTTCTAAGCTTTACTAAAGAACCAGATGAATGTTCGAAGGACTTTTTCTGTCAGTAGCTAGTCCCTAAGATCGGACCTTTACTCCTCACCGGCTCGTTCCCAATGAACTTTGTCACACATTTTTCCTTAAGCTCTTTCCAGTTTATCTATTAACTCAGGCAAAAGACCCGAGGGGCATCGCATCCATGATGGATACCGAAACTACTTCTCAAGCAATAGCAACTCCCTTGACAAAGAATTCTGGGTGGCCTGGACCACCCAGACCAGTTTGAACTTAACTACCACCTCACATCAGCACAGATGGACAATGGAGTGACCCGTGGAATGATTTTACCTCATTACAATACTAAAATCTCCGCCCAAGGAGGAGCACAAGACTCATTTACATAACACACAGTGTATGTATAGGCATATTTCCTTAAGGTGCATGTACCATCTTTTTGCCTGCCTCTACATATGATGATTAGGCTCCCCTATATAAATATTCATCCTAACCTTAAATAAAAGGAACCCATTTACTCTTGCTTGGGAAGTCATGGCTTTGGAAGTTATTCCCTGTGATTTCCTTAGCTGCTGCCAATAAAGTTTCCTTTGTGCAACAATTCCACCTGGTGTAGTTTCTCTCTGTGACTTCAAGAAGCAGACTCACGTTACTTCGATTATACTTCCAGCAACGTAACTACATGTATGATGCAGTTTCCGTTCTTTCTGACTTTTGTTCCCCCTTTATGCAAGTTTCCCCCTGTGAGCTCTCAATTTTCATACTTTATAATGTAAAACATTCTCCTTTAATGTGTTGGTGCTGGTTACCATGCCTACCTGATGAAACCTTTAAAGATATTTCCTATAAGTTGAATTATTGTATTAACTGTTAAAATGATGCAACTTTCCATTTACATTTAAAGGAAAAAAAACCTAACACATGAAAAAGTGTTTTATTGTGGAGCATATCAAAAGTATTGAAAACAGGAACTCAACCACCTAGAAATACTTCATAAAAAAAAAAACTATTTTAGCAAAGTCATGAACAATTTAATAGACTGTGTTGCTACATACTCATGTACAATTCTTTTTACTTTTTAAACTTTTCCATTATGAAAATTTCAAAGCATACTGAAATAAATAGTACCATGACTGTCAACCAACTTCAAAAGCTATCAACATTTTTTATACACATTTTATCTATTCCTCCTGCTTCCTACTTCTGCTAGGATATGTCAAAGCACTTCATCTTTTAGTTCTTCAATATGAATCTCAACAAAAAGACACTTTGAAAATCCATAGTGCTTTATCATATCTTAATCACTAAAAAAACATTTAATAACATTTAATACCCAACACATAGTCCAGGTCCTTTAGTTGTTTAAAATGTTTCTTTTTCATAAAACCAGCATTGACTCAGGTTCCATTATCCTCTAACGTGTTTCTGTTTTTCACATGAAAACTCTTAATTGTTTTATTCTAGTTTTATGTCCTTGACACAAATCTGCTGAAAGCAAAATTCAAATAGAGCAGAAGAGGAATGTTGTGGCTCTTAGGAAACAAGCCAGGTGTAATGGAGAGGGGCAGGAAAGAGGAGGCCTATTTCAGAAAGTATAGCAACAATGAAATACAATTTTAAAAGGAGAGAACATTGCCTTAGAACCTGTGCAAATTCCAATGTTGACTGTCTTTCTATTTTTTTAATGTTTTGTTTAGTTTTGGGGGGAGGAGGGGAAGAGAGAGGAGAGGGAAAGAGGATCCTTGGTAGGCTCTGTGCTGACAGCAATGAGCCTGTCCAGGGCTCAAACTCACCAACCTAGAGACCATGACCCCAGCCGAAGTTCTAAGCTGAACTGCTCAACCCACCAAGACACCCCTAGGCTGTTTTTCAAACTTAGATCTGAAATTCTTTTAGTTTATTTTAACTTTAGGGTTACTGTTTTTATTACTTTTTGTGGCCACATTTCCAGATGTGTGCTAATTATCCTTGGGATGTCATTTATTTCAAGGTGAATTTTTATTTTTTGAAACACATATTTGATAATTCTAGGATCTTTGACAGCTAAACTGCTTTGGTAATGTTTGGATTTCCCCACAATCTCCTTAGTGATCTTCCTCATTCTTGTTTACTCCACACCTGGAGTTTATAAGGACTTTTTCTAAATATTCTGTTGTTCTCAGAACCCCATGTAGTATACGATCTCCTTTTGGGATGAGTGTTGGGAATTTCGCAGGGTCCCTTCCATCTCTCCATTCTCATTGCCATTAATATCGTCCAGCTACTCGTGATGCATAGGGAGTGTTGAGTATGTTCATTGGTATTTTGGGTTTGTGAGGATTACTTTGTCACCTTATTCTGTTTAACGTGTCCATACATTTGTTTATTTAATTTCACCATTTTAGAATTTCTGTGTTTAGATAGTTATGTTCTTGTCACTGGAAGAAGTCTCTTTGCACAGGTGATAAAAATTGTTTACACTTTGAGAACATTCAGTTGTCATTTTTGATATGTCACTAGCATGCACTTAGAGAACAAAAGTTCTAGTGATAACACATGTCAAAGTGGAAACCCCTGCAGTCTTCATTCCATGTGTTTGTGTGTGAGCAAGTCAAGAATCCCTGGAGGGCTAATACCTATAAATATTAATTTTTTTTAAAAGTGAAAGTTGTGGTTATTCTAACAATGTTAATATCATAATGTAAATTCTAGATGTAGGAACACTGAGTTTCAGGAATGTCACCTTTAGAAATAAATGATTAGATCCCTTTTGTTACATCTTGTGAGGAAGAAGAAGGATAGAAACTGGGGAGTCTTTTGCCTGTAGTTGTGGTGCTTGGTCACAGTTTGATATCAATATGGTCACTGTTGGTGTTCATGTAAGTTCAGTGAGGACATAATAAATAGTTTTCTATCATCACAGAAATAGAGGGGACAATGAGTTGATATGCATATGGGAGAACAGGAGCAAGATTTAATCTAGCAAATGCCATTACTATCCTACCTACGTATTACAGCTAGTTATCAAGTACTATGACCAATTTCTCTCCCTGGCTAGTTACAGAGAAGTATAGATACCATACCACAGTGATAGGAATGAAATAAAGGATTAGCCACATTCACACATTGCTAAAGTGCTTTGCGGATATTTTGTCTAAACCTTAGTTTCAGTTTGCTACTCAGTCTTGTTTTTTCTTAGAAAATTGGAATCTTATTTATTTATTTATTTATTTATACTCCAAACCTAAGACTCTTAGCATAATGATATAGCTGACAGAATCTAGATGGTGGGCTGAGCCATAAACCCTTGATTAGATGCACTCTTATCATGGTTTTTCTTAGTTTAGAATGTACTCAGATGATGCTGAGGCAGCATGAAAGGGATGTTCAGCAGTTAGGTTTTCTCAGCTTTCCTGTTCTTCCTCAGGAGTACACAAAGTCATTGGCTTATAGACTTAGCAGCTGGCAATGCTGGGTCTCATCATGTCTGAGAGCACTTAAAAATGACTCCTTCATCAACACTGAAGCACTCACTCCCTCTGATTTCCTCAAATATGCTATTTGCTCTTTCCTTTTTCATAGGAAAAACTGGCACTTACTTCAAAAAATATTAATCTTTGTCAGGATAATCACATATTCAGTTTATGTGTATCTCTAGGTTACCTCCCTTGAATAGTTTTAAATGTCTGAGCAACTGTTGACGTAAACACCCAACACTACCCACCTGTTGATCATTGATTTTTATAATCTTTGTATTACATAAATTATTATGATCACTACAGGTCTCACTGGTAATCATGGATTTTAGTACTTTAACATTTTTGTTGAGAATAATGTATGTGATATTTACCATCTTAACCCACACACTTGAATAGTAGGCACCTATGCCACCTGTGCAAGAATATAATCCTAAATTCTAAAATGCTAATCATGTCATGACCATCCTACTTACAACACATACACAATCTTTTGAGAGAGTGCTATTGAGGGCCAGGGAAGAGCATGGAACTAAATACTTTTATAGGTAAATAACAAAGTAAAGACAAACACACAAGCACAGACAGGTTCTACACAGTGCCATTACTTGCCCACCATCATGTGAACCATTTCCCAGTTGCTCACCTGAATCTTTCGTCAACCTTTTTATTTGTAGTCTCAGTGCCCATTCAGTGAAATTCTACACACTGCCCTGTGAGGAAGATATTCGCCACTTTTTCAGTATTGGAAATCACAGCCACATGTTTTGTTCAGACTAAAAGTTGTGTTAGAAAACAAGTGTATTCCACAAACATCGGAAGGCAGCATACAGTAAAAATTCAAGTAAGACAAAGAAAAATGTGGCACTTGTTCAACGGACCAAGCTAGTCCATAAGGCCATATCTGCTTCCATACCAGGCGGTGGCTTTAACCTGTGACTTCATAACCTCACTACCATATCCTTCATCCAGGGCCAACATAAGGTAATTGAAGGCTCAAAGACAGGAGCAGAAATTGCTACACAGGCCAACACATATTCCATAGGTAATAAATGCTATCATTCTCCAGCTACCACTCTATGGTTATTAGAATAACGAAGGTACTTTATTATATAGAATTCATAGATATGTTTCTGAGAGAAAAGGGTCAAGAAAGAAAAAGTAAGAGCATTAAATCATTCTTAGGGTTGAGTAATTAACATATAGTTCCTTCTCAATACGGGTCCCTTTTAGGGGTTTTATGTTAACAAAGGGAAAAATAAGAGATTAAAAGGTTGTATAAAAATTTTTTTAGAGGAAGGATTTACCCAGCTACATGGAAATTACTTGGCTAATAAATATCAAGACATGAGATGGCATTGAAGGTTAAATTACAGGACTGTAATGCCAAATATTTGATAACTAAAAGGAGTATCAAGTGATAGGCCCAAATGCTATTTCCTTCAGCTACTGCTTGCTACATTTTATTTCTAAGAAAGAGGTCATACTCAGAAAGAATTGTGAAATATAGTAGCTAATTGGATTTACTACCACCTAATGGAATGCTTAAGGAAAATTTTCAGTCAGGGACAGAAACTATAATTAAATTTGATTTCAAATGCTAATGTTGATGGTGGGTATGGGGTCCTGATAATCTCAGCAACTGCAGAGGCATAGTGGCATTTACATGATGTTTGTTATCTTTATGTGAGTTCTATACCATTTGTTATGAGTTTCATCTTCACTTGCATTCATCAAACATTTCTTGAGCATCTTAAGTGCTAGGTACTCTGGCAGGCATTGGAGAACTCAGATAAACATTCCCACATTCTAGCGAAGACTTTTTTTTTTTTTTAATATCGAGCTTGTATAAATAGCCTGTTGAACCCACAGGCCAGCATATATAGCTGATACTTGAACAACATAGGGGTTAGTGGCACCAACCCTCCATGTCAGTAGAAAATCTGTGTATAGTTTTTGACTTCCCACAAACTACTAAAAGCCTATTTTTGACTGGGAGCCTTACTGATCACATAAACAGTTGATTAACACATATTTTGTATGTTATTTGTATTACATATTATATTCTTATAATAAAGTAAGCTGGAGTGAAGAAAATGTTATTAAGGAAGCCATAAAGAAGAAAAATACATTAAATACTACACTATAAAAAATCTGCACATGAGTGGACCCATAAAGCTCAAACCTGTGTTGTTCAAAGGTCAACTGTATACATATATGTTCCGTTTAACTCTCATTCTGTTGATTTGGGCTCAACTTCCTAGCCTGTGAAGATAATTTGAAATCCTGAATTCGTCATCCACTCTATTAGTTGCTGTCTCTTTTCTTTCCTTTGTTCCCACCAACTTATTTCATCTACAAAATTGGTAGCTATTTCATTTATCTTACCACTGATGTAAAATGACAAACAGTTGAGAAATACAGTTTTATGAGTTTGTAGTCAAGCAGAATTTTCTCTTTTCAAATTATAATCAGTGAAATGTAGACAAAATTTACCAAACTGCTTTTATCTTCAGTCTGATCATATGCAAAGTAGTAAAAATAATATTTATCTCTGCAGCCTTATATGATATTCCATTATTGCATTCAAAGTTCCTGGCACATCATAGGGACTAATTAACTAACCAGCAAACTCTGGCAGAGGACCAGAGTCATCCCTTGTATTTACTATTGATCCATTATTCAATCATCTGTTGAATATCAACTCTACTCTAAGAATTGTGCTGAAGCCTAAGGATCTCAGAAAAGGTAAGATGCATTTTCAAGTTTGCAATTAATTATGAGAGACAGAAATAAGCAAAATGTTAGATTAAGGCAATTGTATCATCAAACAAGACACATCATCAGTCAATTTCATCCATAGTTTTCTACATCATCCAAAAATACACTAGCACATGCTTTGTAATTTCAAAAAACTCAAGATACAGCCCCATTGTTTGAAGGTGAAGTTCAAATTTCATACAATAAAGTCAAATTTTAATCCATATTTCAAGCCTTATTTTGATTTATCCCCCAGTGCTTTCCATACACCCTGTCTCCAACCAAACCAACTGCTCACCATTTCACATACATATTACGCTGCTTCTTGCTTCAGAGATTTGCACGTGTACATTTTTCTGTGTTTGCAATTCTCTTGCTTTTCTTTGACTCATAAATTCATATTTCAAGAATGAATTTCAATATGTCCACTTTTATGAAGCTTGTCTGATTTTCTTAGGTAGAGGGACAGCTTGCATCTTCTAGGTTCCCCAAGCATATCATTTATGCCTCTTCTGTAATTAAGATATATATTAATAGTATTAATTTTAACACTAAGCTATTTATTTATTTGTTTATTTATTTATCTATTTATTTTTAGTAATCTTTACACCCAATGTGGGGCTTGAACCCATGACTCTGAGATCAAGAGCCACATGCTTTTCTGACTGTGCCAGCCAGACACTCCAATACTAACCTTTTTCTAGTGACAAAAGAGTACTTCAACATGTGGAATATTTAATTTATTTAAACATTTTTATACTGTTGTGTAATTGTGTTTTGCTTTGAAATATTTTGTCTTTGAGGAATATCTGTTCATATAGTTTTAAGATAAATGACAGGTTGGATTACTTCATCAACACTACATTATTATTTGTATCTATTTTCAGTCATCTTGTTAATTTAACTTATATTTATTTAAATACACTGAAGTATCTCAAACTTTAAAGAAGCTACCCAATTGTTAATCAGAGTATTAGTGCAATACAAATAATAACTACTTTTTCTCTCAATATTAAGGTGTTTAAGATATAAATTATATTTAATTTAAGAAAATAGCCATCTGTGTGCTAACTTCCTAGTAGCTGTTTTATCTTGCTAATTTTGTGAGTTTGATTTCTCTAAACCAAGAAAGACCTTATACAATTAATGACTCACAAATAATATATTTTTCCTTCTAAAACAAATGCTTTAGAATTCAATCTTCTGATGATTGCCACATGTCAAAATTTATATCTTGAATAAATGGTTACAGATCCAAAGATGTTTCCGTTTTCAAATGATTTCTGACTTATTCTTTCAATCAGTTTTTAAAGGTACACTAACAAAAATCACTATTTTACATTTATTCCTTTTTTTGCATACTAAATAATTCATCACCTTACTGATAACTTGCATTGCTGACCAAGTAATATTCTAATTGCCAAAAGATTAAACATACGTTCAAATTGTAAATTTGTAAATTTACAATTGTAAATCCAAAAAAAAAAGTGCCTGAATCTGAAGTACTTCTAAAAGGAGACTTTTTTTTCAAAAGGAGATTGTTAATAATTTTTAAACATCACTTAAAATAATTTGTTAGAAGGGCTACTTAAAAGATGACAGAACTTATCTTTTTCATTCATTATGTGTCTAACAAGATAATCTGCTTTATTGTTTTGGTGTTTTATATTTTTTTGACATTTCACAATTTTTAAAGAACTTTCACATGTTTTTCATAGGACCCTCACATTAGCATTGTAATGTAGACAAGTAGTTATCAAACACCCTATGTTACTGATGATTCTGTGACACTCAAAGACATTATGTTCATCGTCCATCAAAAAATTACTTGAAGTAGTAAGTGAATTCAGTAAAGTTGTTGGATACAAAATTAGTATACATAAATTTGTGGCATTTCTATATACTAATAATGAACAGAAAGAGAAACTAAGAAAACAGTATCATTCAAAATTGCATCAAAAAGAATAAAATATCTAGGAATAAATTTCATTAAGGGGATGAAAGACCTGTAGCTTGAAACCATAAGACATCAATGAAAGAAATTGAAGATGGCACAAGTAAATGAAAAGATATGCCATGTTCATGGATTGGAAGAATTAACATTGTTAAAATGTTAATACTACCCAAAGAAATCAGCAGATTCAGTGCAATCTCTATCAAAATACCAATAGCATTTTTCACAGAACCAGAACAAATACTACTAAACCAACAAGATTGGAACCAACAAGATCTTGAATAGCCAAAGCAATCTGAAGAAGATCATAGCTGAAGGTATCATACTTCCTGATTTCAAACTATATTACTAAGATGTAGTAATCAAAACAGTATGGTATTGGTACAAAAACAGACACAGAGAACAATGGAACAAAATAGAGGGCCCAGAAATAAACCCATGCTTTTATTAATCTTTGACAAAGGAAGCAAGAAAATACCATGGGGAAAGACAGTATCTTCAAGAAATGGTGTTGGAAAAACTGAACGACTACATGCAAAAGAATGAAACTAGATCACTCTCTTTTACCATGTATAATCAAAATGGATTAAATACTTAAATATAAGATCAGAAACCATAAAAATACTACAAAGAAATATAGGCACTAAGTTCTTAGACATTGGTCTGAGCAGTATTTTTTTTTTTTTTTGGATACGTCTTCTTAGGCAAGGAAAACAAAAGAAAAATAAACAAATGGGAGTATATCAAACTAAAAAGCTTTTGCATAGCAAGAAATCTTCAACCAAACAAAGAGACAACCTACCGAAAGGGATAAAATATTTGCAAATGATACACCTGATAATGGGCTAATAGCCAAAATATATAAAGAGCTTACGTAACTCGATATTAAAACAAAATCCAATTTAAAAATGGGAAGAAGACCTGAATTGACATTTCTCCAAAGAAGACACCCAGATGGCCAACAGACACGTGAAAAGATGCTAAACATCACTCATCACCAGGGAGATTCAAATCAAAACCACAAAGAGATAACACCTCTTACCTATCAGAGTAACTATTATCAAAAAGTCAAGAAATAACAAGTAATGGTAAGGATGTGGAGAAAAGGAAAACCTCAAGCATTGTTAGTGAGAATACAAAATAGTGCAGCCACTGTGGAAAATAGTATGGAGGTTTCCTTGACACATTAAAAATAGAACCACCATACGATCCAGCAATCCCATTTATGGGTGTTTATACTAATAAAATGAAAACACTAATTCAAAAAGATATATGCACCTCTATTTTCATTGCAATATTATTTACAATTGCCAAGATATGGAAACAACTGAAGTGCCCATCAATAGATGAATGGGTAAAGAAGATGTGCTATATATATGTATATATATACACACATATATATGAAGATATTTATACTATGTATATATATATATGTGTGTATACATACACATGTATGTATACATATACATAGTGTATACATAGCATATAATATACTATATACTATATACATAGTATACTATATACTATATACATATACATATACATACATACATATATACTATAGTATATATACTATGTATATGTATACATACATATATACACACACATATATACACATATACACACATATATATCACATCTTCATATGTATGTGTGTATATATATGTATGCATATACACACACTCATATATATACATACATATAGTATAAATATATATACAATAAAGTATCACTTAGTCATAAAAAAGAATGGGTGGAACTGCCATCTTCCAGTGATTTGCCAAAATGACCAACACAAAGGGAAAGAGAAGAGGTACCTGCTGTATGTTCCCTAGGCCTTTTAGAAAACATGGAGCTGTTCCTTTGGCCACATACATGCGAATCTACAAGAAAGGTGATATTGTGGACATCAAGGGAATGAGCACTGCTCAAAAAGGAATGCCTCACAAATGTTACTATGGCAAATCTGGAAGAGTCTACAATGTTTCCCAGTATGTTGTTGGCATTGTTGTAAACAAACAAGTTAAGGGCAAGATTCTTACCAAGAGAATTAATGTATGTATTGAGCATATTAAGCACTCAAAGAGCCAAAACAGCTTCCTGAAGTATGTGAAGGAAAATGATCAGAAAAAGAAGGAAGCCAAAGAGAAAGGTACTTGGGTTCAGCTGAAGAACCAGCCTGCACCACCCAGAGAAGCATACTTTGTGAGAACCAGTGGAAAGGAGCCTGAGCTGCTGGAACCCATTCCCTATGAATTCATGGTATATGTGTAAAAATAAATAAATAAATAAATAAATAAATGAACTCAAGATTGTAAAAAAAAAAGAAAAAAAAGAATGAAATATTGCCATTTGGGTCAATATGGATAGACCTAGAGGGAATTATGCTAAGTGAAATAAATCCAGCACAGAAAGACAAATACCATGTGATTTCACTTATACATGGAATCTAAAAAGCAAAACAAACAAACAAAAAAAAGAAATAGACTCATAGATATAGAGAACAATCTGGTGGTTGCCAGAGGGGAGGGACTGGAGGGATGGGCAAAATAGGGGAAGGGTATAAAAAGGTACAACCTTTCAGTGGTAGAATAAATAAGACATAAGGATACAATGTACAACATAGGGAATACAGTTAATAACATGTAACAACTTTGTAAGGTGACAGATAATGGCTAGACTTATTATGACGATCGCTTTGCAATGTATATAAATGTTGAATCACTACGTTGTACACATGAAACTAATATAATATTGTATGTCAACTATACTTCAATAAAATTAGGAAGAAAAAAAAAGATACCATGTCCATCCTGACACCAAAAGGTCAGTAGACAGTGAAACTGAGACTAATATTCAGGACTCTTGATATCTAGTCTATTTTTACTCCTCATACTGTCTCCAAGCTGTTAGGATTCCTTATCATCTGAAAATGCCTCCAGAACTGTGAATTAATTAACCTGACATAGTAGGAGACTTTGCAAATCTCTGTACTTTATAATAAGTGTTCTCATGCCTATAGAGAAATATAATAGGCTTCATTTTCTAGTACTTTTATATATTTTTCCACTAGGCAGTACATTATCTATGATAATGAACTCTCATGTTTTATTGCATGTACCAACAACTCAGTAAACTTACTGTACTCTGGGGTTTTAAGCACCTTGAATAGTCTTCTGACTAATTAATTATTGAGCTAACTGCTTGTAGTTCAAAAAAGACATAATATCTTTCCAAGTCTTACAATAAATTTTTTACCTAAGGATAAATATAAAAGATTAAATAGCAAATCTCTTATTGTTTCATGATTCTTATAACACTTCAGCCACTCAGAAGGCACTGTATCTACAAAATGAGTTAGGACAATTGATTTATTAAGTACCTTTCCATTTTTATGTATGGAACATATTGAATATCTTCAAATAAGGTACTCCAGGGAAACTCCTATTAGGATGCTCAGGAAAGTTTGAAATCTCTAAGGCTGCTTTAGAAAGTTCCATGTTATGCCATATGGTTTTCCAGAATTCTTAGATTATTATAAGATTCCCAGGAGCCTGTGAGGCAGATCAGAAGTCTAAGTAGAATCTGGATCCCTTCTGCCACTCTGTGCGTACTTTTGACTTTCAAAAACTTGATTTAGTTCAAGTTAGCAAACACTTACTGTATAGCAGATACTGGGTAGAGCTGGCTGCATAAAGATGGAGAATATAAGACCTCTACCTTTAAAGTATATTATTAATGAATAGGAAACATAGGCAGGTAAGCAAATAAATTAAGTATGGTAAGTATAACAGAAATATGCACAAGATAGGGGTGTCTCAGTTGGCTCAGTCATGACCAACTTCATTCAGGTCATGATCTCACAGTTCATGGATTTGAGCCCTGAATAGGGCTCTGTGCTGACAGCTCAGAGTCTGGAATCTGCTTTGGATTCTGTGTCTCTCTCTCCCCTTCACCCACTCACACTCTGTCTCTCTCTGTCTCAAAAATAATAAACAGTAAAAAAAAATTTTTTTTTAAAAAGGAAATGTACAAGATAGATGGGTGGCAAGGAAAGGATTTTGAAGCTATGCAAACAGCTTCCACACTGAGCCACATTTATCTCACTTCTTTATCTGGAGCTGTTTGGGGATAGGAATCACATTTATTCCACAGAATGTTCTACCTACTTATAAAGCACTAAATATACAAACTAGTATGCTGAGGTTTCCTTAGGATGTAACCTATCATCTTGGTGTTTCAGACCCTGAAGATAATTGGGGTAGTCCAATTAAAAGATGCTTTTAACAACCCTTGACTTTAGAATTGGATACTCGGTTGGACATGCTTTCCTTTTATAAACAAATCATTTGAAGACAAACCATTACAGTATATCTTTGCATAGTTTTATCAAATATTTCCTTTCAAAAATGGTGTAAGGTATGAAATAGGGCATAAGTTATTGATACAGAAATATATTAATCAGGGTTTAGTTAGGAATACAGATGCCACGCTAACTATTTTGAATGGAGAGAGTAATTTAAAATACAGAAGTACAGATTTGTGAAATGTTTGAAAGGGTTGAAGAAGCAGAGATCAAAATGCTACCATTGAGAATGCTGCAGCTTCTTGCAGCATAAAAGTGGAGGATTCCCAGAAAAATCCCTGGAAACTGGGGGAAACTGCAGATGCCACCTGAGAATAATGATTTGTCTCTCCCTCTTTATCCTTCTAAGTCTTCCTCAGATGCTTTTCATTGACAGAAACTCACTGGAAACAATACAGGAAACAGGATTCCAGGAGAATTAGAGTCAATTTTCTCCCTCACCTTTCAGTAGATGTTATACAGGACTTACGTTGAATTGATAACAGATCTATCATATGCCTGCCAAAAGCACCCTATGACCCTGGACATAAACCTATAAATTGGACTACAAATTTGCTTTTTATTAATTTTATTATGGTTTCCATATTTATATTATAATTTCAACAGAACATATGTATAAAGATAGCTAAAAACTACCATATACATGACAAGCCACTTAAGAATGGCCACTTTAGTGCCGTATAGGAAAGTGACAGTATATAAAAGGGTTCAGAGCATAAACAGATGAGACTAGACCTATACTTCAGGTCCATCCTTACCATTGATCGCTTGCATAATTTGGAGCAAGATATTTAAACTTTTTAATTCTTGGTTTCCACATCCAAAAAATGGGGATAATAATCTTCAAATTGCTTGGGCAGATGAAAATAGATAATGCATAAAGAGTACTTAGCAGAGAGCTTCATACATATTTAGTAAGCACTCAGTAAATGACAGAATGCTGTTATCATTATTATCCTCATCAGCATTATCATATTGTTAAGTAAAGCGTAAATCATTTGATACTCAACCTGATACATAGTCTGAAAATATGAAAAATTTGGAATAAAGTGAAAATCTTTAGAGGAAATTAAAGCACAAACTGAGGTGTATTTTTTCAGGAGAGTGGAGTGTGAAGATACTAAATAGAATGTTAGCCAATTAAGGAGGGGTGTCTGTGTGTGTGTGTGTGTGTGTGTGTACGTGTGTGTGTTCATATTTCAAAGGATGTCATGAACAGCAAGGAAAGCATATTCAAGCTCATAAATGTGTGAGAATAAGATATTTTTGGGAAACTGGAAATAGTTTAGCTGAAGTTTAAAGTTTGATAAAAGGCAGTGTCCTAGGTTCTCCAGAGAAATAGAACCAGCAGGCACACCCACATTGGAAAAGGTAACTGGCTTTATCAGTTCACTGATTCAAATGCTAATCTCATCTTGAAACACCATCACAGAAACATCCAGAATAATAATGTTTAACCAAACATTGGGCATCTAGTGGCCTAGTCAAACTGACACATAAAATTAACCATCATAGGCAGGAATTAAGGAGAAACAAGGACAAAACAATATACACAATTTACCAATCATGAAGCATGCTGAAGAGTTTGGATTTTATCTTAAATGCAAATAGAAGCCAATAGAGAATATTTTTGGTGGGTTATTGGCAATATCAGATGTGGTTTAAGAAAGATCCATCTGTTTAGTGGGTGAAGAATGAATTATGGAGGAGAGACTTGAATCAGAGAAATTAATTACCATAATTAATTTAGACAAGAAATGATGATGGCTTGAACTCAAACAATGGCAGTGGAAATGGGGAGGAGATGGTAAATGAACTAAACTCTAGAGAAGTTGGGGGTGGAAGCAGGAGCACTATTACCAAAAAAGAAGTCAGGAGTGACACCATGTTTTTGTCTTTAGTTGAACGTAGTACCACTCAGATATTCAGAGAGAGGGAACAGTAATGTGAAGGATCAGAACAAGCTTGGCCTGGCCAAGAGAACAAGCCACAGGCTATCATGGTAGAGGTACCTGGACAATGTAGCTGAGAAGACATATCTAGGCTGAAGATTTAAAATTGGAAATCATTTGGCTATAGGATGATTGTGGGAGTGGACAACCCCTTTCTGGAAAATTTATGGAATAAGAAAAGCAGCCATAGATGGACAATAAGGAAGAGGGCAAAGAGGGAAAGATAGGGGATGAAAGATGGTGAGTGGCAAAATTTGAGCCCTGTGGTTTTTTTGTTTTTGTTTTTTGGGTTTTTTTTTTTACATTTATTTATTATTGAGAGACAGAGAGAGATAGAGCATGAGCATGGGAGGGGCAGAGAGAAGAGGAGACACAGAATCTGAAGCAGGCTCCAGGCTCTGAGCTGTCAGCACAGAGCCCAACGTGGGGCTTGAACTCACAGACCGTGAGATCATGACCTGAGCCAAAGTCGGACGCTTAACCGACTGAGCCACCCAGGTGCCCCAAGCCCTGGTTTTAAAGAGTAAAAGCTTATGGAGCAATTCCATAAGGGCTTCCAGGTACCATCTCAGAAAGGAATAAATACCAGAGTTCAGGGATTCTGAATGATTGGTCTCATAAAATTCTCCAAACTTCGTCACTGCTTCATTTGTGTCCTTTGATTTTCCCAATCCATGTCAGCGCGGTGATCATCAGTAAAGCTGTAGAATGAACATATCTTTGTAATTATTTTGAGGGTGTAAGTAAGAAGATGATGGGAGACAGCATTTTCCCTCTGGCAGCCAGTTGTTGTGAGAACAGGAGCTCAAAGGATAAAGTAGAAAAGAGTAACTGAAATAAGGAAAAACAAGCATGCCGAGTTTGAGCTCCAAAGGAGAAAGAGCATTGACACTGAGCTCAGTACTTTCTTAAGAGTTTGGGTTTGAATCTAGGAGAAAGCTAAGGAATCCTGCAGATTTCCTTGTAATTATTATGGTAAAAAAGGAGACAGGGAAATGGAAACAAACTTTAGCCATGGGAAAAAAAGGGGGGCATTTGGTGGAAACATCCTTAGTGTCATGGTTTTTTAGAATCCTGATTGTGATGCATTTAGGTACAAAAGGGTAAGGGATCCCTAATCATATATTTTCTAATTTATCTATCCCTTGTAGAAGAATAGACTTGAGTTGAAGAGGTAAAGATTCAGGTAACCCCTTGGCAGTTGGTTTCTGACATTTATTGCTGAAACCACCTTCCTTCCCATTTTTATGAGTATCTCCCCACCAAATAGGAAACCATATCTCACTCCTGGTTGTGGAAACTGGACTCCAACTTAACTTGATAACCTTTGCCCAGAATCAACTTGCACTGACTTCATTTCAAAGTTTATAGGCTGTTGGAATATCTATGATCTCACTTCAAAACAACTCTTAAAGTATAAGACTGGCATGTTGTCATGTGGTACTTTTAGTCCAGAAGATGCCCTTTTTCACTTACAGACTCAAAAACACTGTATTGATATTCTAACATGACAGTTTTCTCTATCTTTTGCAGTAACTTCACTGAAATTGTTTCCTAATTTGAGTAGAAAGCTATTTTTTCACTAAGTAAATCCTTAGGATGAGTGATATCTTGTGTTTTGTCTTTGAATACTTGATAAAGGAAATATTCAGGTTTGACAAACATGCTACTTCTCCATTATTTTGCTTAGGAGATGCCATCTTTTTCTCTTCTTAGAAGAAACAACCTCTTCCCAATACTGAAGTTTTGTTTTGTTTTGTTTTCCTATAACAAGAGCTTCTCATTTTAATTCAAAACATTTGAATAGAGCATTGGACTATTTCTTCCCTCCCCCAGTCTATCAGTACTGGGTTGTATCTTTATTCTCTAGCTTTATAGTGGGCAATCTGATTCATTGAGAATGACATTTGCTTGACTCTCAAGGGTTCAGTAACAACCTGGATTGTGGTTTCCACAATCTGGCCCCTGTTCTCTAATTCCAGAATTAGAGTGTTGTCCCATCTTGGCACCCTGATTAGATTTCTCTTGAATAGTGCTCTCTCTCTCTCTCTCTCTCTCTCTCTGTCTCTCTCTCTGGGTCCCACAATGACTATTCTTCCTTGTCCATATCACTATTTTTCCTACCATTGATTTTATGCCAAAATTCCATTTTGACTTCTCTTGATCTAAGACCCTCTCAGGGCTTCCTAGAAGCATAACCAGGTAGAGGGAGGCTAATTTTCATGAATCTGGATAAAAGAGTTTAGGATAGGAGTTTCCACTAAATCAATATTTATCATCAGTGCTCATTGAAGTACATACCAGAATATGTAAATGTGTAGTATTTCCAGATAAGCAATGAACAGACAGAAGGCTTGTACACATTCCAGCAGCAGTAATAACTAGTATCAAATATCGAGAACATGAGGAATCTGTTCTGAGTTGGGCTCTAATTAAATAAAGTGGAGAGAGAGACATGCTAGACATACAATATTAGCCCTTTCTTCAGATTAACAACCTGTATGAGAGATCACACTCCTCTGACAGGAGGCAGAGAGCAGTTACAACCTCTAGAGGGCATTCTGTAGATGGCACTTATAACCAATGGGTGGAAGTCAATAAGAAGAAAGGTTATTGACCCATATACATAAGCACTTTCTGATAATTTGAAGAATATCTAAATTAAACTTGTGAATGAATGGTCTTCTTATTTATCCCTAGAAAGTTTAAGCAGAGGCTACCAGTTAGGAACATTATAGACAGTATTTCTTTACTAGGTTACAGGATGCACTGGACAAACTTAGAAAACAACTTTTTGGATTCCGATTTCTGTAGTTTAAATAGTCAGTGCAGCATAATGTAAAAGAGTATTAGATTTTGAGTCAGAAAAGATGTCATCAGTTCCGAGCTATTAATTAAGAGTCTGATTTTGAGCAAGTCATGTAAGCTCAGTGAGCCTCATTATCATCTGTAAAATGGTAAAAATAATATCTGCTCACTAGAATGAGAATGAGATTGGAGAACATGTGAACACTTGGAACCATAGCAGGTGCTGAATGGATCTTCTCATTGATTCTACAGGTATTGATTCTGGGACACTTTTTGTCCAACCAGCATTTAATTTTTTTATTTAACAACATTGTTTTTAATGTTTATTCATTTTTGAGAGACAGAGAGAGACAGAGAATAAGCGGGGGAGGGGCAGAGAGAGGGAGACACAGAATCTGAAGCAGGCTCCAGGCTCTGAGCTGTCAGCACAGAGCCTTATGCGGGGCTCAAACCCACAAATGTGAGATTGTGACCTGAACTGAAGTCAGACACTAAACCAACTGAGCCACCCAGGCACCTCATTAGCCAGCATTTAACAGCAGGGGAAGAGACAGAGGATGGGAAATACGGGTGGCACAGATTTCCAGGACACAACTGTCAGGAAACACTGCTCTATGCTACCATGTGTCTTCTGTTTCTCATCCTAACCATGCATGGATAAATTGTCAAAATCATGACAAAGCAGATTCCTTGTATATTTAGTTCAGATGTCAGTTACTGAATTAACCAATAGACAATTGGTTAAATCGAAATTTATAGGCATGCATCACAAAGATTTGCTAAGTAACTACTAGAAGCCAGATACTATATCACAGCCCTAATAAACTTAGAAAAAAAATGAGTGCTGAGGTAGCATGCAGAATAATGAATTTAGATATTAAGGCCCACCTCAAATTTAGGTTGTTTTCCTTGAAATTTAAAATTAATCTTATTCTTGCTTTCAACATCTTCCTGGTAAAGATTATTGCAGCAAGGGGGCATAATGGCTAATTACTTTAAAATTGTCTTTTCATAGGAAGTACATTAATATGTATTGTATCATTGCTGTCCTCACAGGGAAAATAGAAGGTTTTCCCTGGACTTCTTCTTTTTATCAGATTGAATTTTTACATCTTTTTTTCCCTTTAAATTTATAAGAGCTTGAGGGGGAATTTTAGCATAAGTTCATAAGTTTTCAGCAAATTTGTTAAGAAATATAAAAAAAATCTCAGATTTTTTTTAAAGCATGGGAAAACACACCACAGGAAATTATTTTTATATCTTTTTATATTGAAGGCCACATCAGTTGAAGCCTGGTGAAGAAACAGAAACCACAGATTAATTTGGGCAGGAAATTTCATATAAAGGATTATTAACCCATCAGCAGAGGATTAACTACTAAGTGTTAACGATAATTCTAAAAAATATAGGAAAAGCAGATATAGGAGGCAGACACTACCCTGGGGCTGATGTAGAATACTCAAGGAAGAAAAAATTTTAGAAGAGGTCACCCCCATCCTCAAGACTGAGATCCAGATCATGGGAGGGTGGCTCTGGCCTACTGGATAGCAGAGAGGCAGAGGAGCCACAGGCTGAGGCTGGCAAGCAGGAAACTGCCCACTGGAGTATTCACAGAATAGGAAGCTGCTTTCTGGGGTCCTGCGGAAACTTGCTGGCAAGCTGCCCCCTAGGGCACCTTCAAGCCAGATGTGGTGCTGGTGGAACTTGCTGGGAATCCTACTGTGGGGTTGGTGCTAAACTTCCTGGGAAACTGGCCATGGTGCTAGTGGAATTTTCTGAGAAGGCTGCTGCCAGGATTGCTCTGAACTCCACGAAACTCACCAGGAGGTAAACAGCACTGGGTGACATGCGTGTTGACTAGTACTGGAGCAGTAAGGACAGGGGAGCACGCTGGGATTAAAAAGAGAATCCCCTTCCCCTGTAGTGTCCCTCCAGCATCCTCTACTGACCAAGTTTAACATCATGCCATCTGGCAAAAGAGAAATATTTACAGGGTCTGACTCTGATATCACACAGCGGGGTGATAAAGAATGGATTTATTGTCAAGAGCAAAACATTGAAAACTGGCATAAAGGCCATTAATAACTTTGATCTGTGAAAATCTGGGTTGGTTGCAATGAATTATGCAAATTAACACAAGTCTACAGACTGAGAAGTAGAATACATTTGGAGCCCAAAATAAGAATAAAGACTATAGGTAATACTTTGTGTGCTAAAGGATTAACCTCCTCCAAAGAGAAGTTTGGCCTTTGCTCCTGGCTCTTGGCAGGTAACCTGTAAGCCCTAGCAATGTCCTGCCTGAGAAGTGTCTTTGTTAACCTGGGGGCCGTGGGCCATACCAGACAATCTACCTTATCAATGTGATTTAGGGTATAAGCCTTAGGTCATGCAGTATTACCTTGACCTCTGGAGAGGCTGGAGGCTAAAGTCAGTCACACAGGCAGTCTGCCATGTCTACGTGACTATGCCCCAGGAAAAATTCTCGACACCAAGGACTGGGTGAGCTTTCATAGTTGACAATACTCTGCTTGTTGTCACATATCACTGATGGGAGAAATAAGCACTGCCCACACAACTCCACTGGGAGTCAACAGATAGAAGCTCCACACCTGATTTTTTACTGACCCTGTCCTATATGCTTTTTCCTATTGCCAATTTTAATCTATATCCTTTTGTTATAATAAACCGTAAACATGAGTATAACAGCTCAAGTTCACTGACTTCTTAAACTCATGTATTTATAAATTATCCATTGCTACATAACAAATCACCTTAAAGCTTAGCAGTTTAAAACAACACACATTTTCTTTACCTCACAGTTTCTGTGGGTCAGGAATCTGGGCATGGCGTAACTGGGTCCTCTGCTGTAGGGCTTCTTACAAGACTGCAAAAAAGATAAGAGTTGAGGCCATTGTCTCAATTGAATGCTCAAATGTTCCAAGCTCATTCACATGATTCTTGACAGGATGAATTATCTCAAAGTTTGTGGGACTGGGAGCCTCAGCTCCTAAGGCTATTGGCTGGAATCCACCCTTGGTTCCTTGCTGCATAGCCTCTGCTAGGGCAGCTCAAAACATGGCAACTTGCTTCCTCGGAGCAAGTATGTCAGAAGAGCCAGAGAAAAACTACAAGCAAGATAAAAGTCACAGTGTTTTGTAGTTTGATTTTGAATTGACATCCCATCCTTTTGCCATATTCTACTTGTTAGAAGCAAGTCACTATGTTCAGCTCACACACAATGGAGAGGAGCATGAGATGAGGGCCACTGGGAGCTCAAACTGTCTACAACAATTAAAGTTTCTTATGTAGATGGAATAAAATCATTTCCGTGTAAATATTTAACATGGGTGTTTTGGTTTTTTTTTTTTTTTTATGATTAGTGTTTTTGTCCACAGGGTATAGTTTTCGCTCTGATCTCTAATTTGAATTCCCGTCCTAGTAAATTACACGGTTATCTCTTCTTATTTTATAATTGGGAGTTGCTTTGGCTCTGGCCAATTTCACTCTGGGGATTACAGCTCTGCTAAATCCCTGAACACCAAGCACTGAGGTTATGTTATTTCTAGTGTCAGGCATTGCAGATTCTGCCTACCTGGACATAGAATACTATTTAGCTTGATTCTCCATTACTGTTTCATTTATTGGGTTTGTCACTAGCTCTGCCCCAGACCCAACCATTTGCTGAACTGCTGGGGACCACAACTTGTCTGTTATGCCAAATTTCTGTGATGAGCATTCTGAGGAAGTGCCAACGGAGAACTTACTCTTTCCTAATTAAATATGTATTCTGGGGTTTGGGGAGGCTTATGCAATGCAATATCACTACCCTACACTTGACTAGGGTTCTAGAATTAGATCATCAGTCACTTGTGGAAAAGTGTGTGATCACAGCATTTTCAGTGTTTCAGACAGAGAAGTACAGGATGATTCAGTGAAATTATTGCATGTGTGTGCATGCACACAACACACACACACCACTGTGAAAACAAGAGTGATCACGGGCATCAAAAAAGAATAATTAGTGGTTCTGAGGCAAGTTTTCATGTGTCTTAATTGAGAAACGTCACTATGGAAACTAAGAATTCCTATCAAGTTGGAAAGATTATTTATCAAAAGTAAATATTCATAATGATTAGCAGTTTTTCTGTAAAGACTAAATTTAGCTTCCTGTGCTATTGGAACTTTGTCATTCTTAAGGTCAATTTCATTAACCTTGCTCTCTTTTGGCCATGTTAGACAATTATTCACCATAGGAGTATAGGAATTTGTAATGTGCAATAGTACATGAAAAGTCAGTTATATAATTAGAACTTGGCATGCATGTGGAGCTCCTTAATCCCACCAGCAGTTGTTAGAGAATAATCCTCTATGAGTTTAAACTCTACCCAAAGTGTAGACCTTCCTTTGGTTTGTTGAATGACAGTGACAATTTTGATAATGCACTCCAGTCTTGGCTCAAATTTCATACCATTGTTTCATATAAACTGAAAGGAAATTCCTGATTCTTTAAATTATAAATGACATGATCTCGTGGTCAGTGAGTTTGAGCCCCACTTCGAGCCACAACTCAGAGCCTGGAGCCTGCTTCGGATTCTGTGTCTCCCTCCCTCTCTCCTCCTCCCCTACTCATGCTCTATCTCTGTCTCTCAAAAATGAATAAATGTTTTAAAAAATTAAAGTAAGTTATAAATGACAAATATTGAATCTTTAGCAAGGATTTAAAATGTTTTCAAGGAGATTTTTCCAATTCTGCTACCCATTGTCTGATTTTGCCTTTCTGAACTTACTAGTACAAGGATTACAGGAATGATGCTTCCAGTATCGAGGGGTACAGATGAGCACTGAATGAGAAACTGAATCCTACTAGAACCGTTTCCACTTTTCAAGAATTCCAGCCAAGTTATTCAAGTGGACAAGGCTATAGTTACTACACACTAAATAAAACTAGGAAGAAAAAAATTCATTCCTATATTGAAGAGAGCACCATCCAACATTTCCCTCCTATGTTCTCATTGCAGCTCCCCAAAATGTGGTAAGCAGACTGCTAAGATGACACTTAAAATTCCCATGCCCTCTCCCTCCCCATACTCCGACTGCTCCATGTTACACACCCTGTGTAATCTTCTTGAGTTGTGTACAAAGCAGGTGAATGTGATTAATGTCAATTCCATGATTAGGTTACACTTTATGGGGAAGGCAAATGGGTTTCAACATATGTAATTAAGGTTCTTAATCAATTGACTCTAAGTTAATCAAAAGGGGGGGGGGTTATCGGGTAGGCCTGTTATAACAGGTAAGTCCTTTAAAAGAGGGTCAGAGACTTGAAGACTTGAAACAGATTTCTCTCTCTCTCTCTCTCTCTCTCTTGCTGGCTTTGAAGAAACAAGCTTGCATGCATTCTACAGCTGCAAGGAAATAATTCTGCCAACAACCACATGAACTTGGAAGAGCTCATAAACTTGCAGCTGCCCCACACAAGCCTTGTATGTAAATTCCCTTGATTATTAAACCTGTCGCCTACCAATCTGCAGTGCGCTGTTTCTTCAGTCTCTTCTTGTTCTCCATCTCCAGGGGCTAGCTGCAGATTTTACCCTGGAAACTCCCATGGCTGCAAACCAACACAACCCCTCTACCTACAACCTTGGTATATATAGGTAGAATATTTACGGGCAAGACCCTTTTTACTGTAATGCTGGATATGGTGAATGCAGATCACCTATGCCTGGCTTCAGCTGTGGATAATTTCAACTTCAGAGAATTGTGTGCTCTCTACTACTTCTCTACATCTTAATTTTACCTGATAAACCCTATTTTGTATATGTACTGCATGTAGAGTTGGTAGATTAAGGAAATAAAAATATAGGACCCCAGTTAAAATTGAATCTTACATAAATAACTTTAGATATACTTTCAGATAAAGCACCAATAGATACATTTTAGTATAAGTATACCCATCCAGTAACTGGCATATACTTATACCTAAAAAAATTGTTGCTTATCTGAAATTCAAATTTAACTGGGCATCCTATATTTTATCTTGCAATCCTAACTGCATGGCTTCAGTACTATGTGTCTTCAGCCCTTTCCTTTCAGCCGGTTTCCTTTCTGCCTACTTCATTATTAATTCCTTTCTTCTTTTTCCTTTGGTTTATCTGTTACTTTGTCTCTTGCTTCCATATTTGTAGGCTTAATTCATTAATTTTTTTAATTCAGTAACAAAAGTATATCCTATCATAACTCTTTTATCATATATTTATAAATTAATTTCAGTTAGTTTTTGATACTTTAAAACTCATTTTCTTTCAAATATTTTGTTTTTGCCTTTTCCCTAACTGGAAACTGAGACTGATTTTAAAGGAGATAATAATGATATTTAACATTCATCCTTTTTTAAAAAAACACAATCTATAGAGACAATTTTAATTTACTATTACTTAGCTTATTCTTATTATATATCTCTGTCATGGGTAGCAAAAATTGTATGAAAAATTTTCTGTCTTTGATCAATATTATTCAGATTAGATGATTTTCTGGTCACCTTATAAATATTTCCAAGACTAGGCTTCACAAACTCCTTTGGTACTCTAAATTAATTCATACCTTCTAATATTAGTGTCTTTGGTACCATCTTTTGCCTTTAGATATATTCCCAGAATAGCAGTTAGTATTTACTTATTTCTTAAATATTAAGTGAAAAAGAGAAAATCTACCAGGTTGGAGCTCTTTGTATAAGAGTCAAATCTTCTTTCTTTTATTTTTCTTCATGTTTCAGTGTTGTATATGACTTTACTGTTTTCAAAGATCTTTAATCTTATTTCATAATCACTGAAAATTAGCATAGAAGGATTTGTATTGTTCAGACAAGTGAACCAAGGTTAAGTGAGAGTAGGGAGTTTGCCCAAAGTATCCTGATAATTATCACATTACCTGTTATGGTAGTTACCATAGCAGGCTGCCTCAGACCTCTACTTTATAAAATTTTAAGAGCTAGTTTTAAGGCAATTTTTCAATAATAGTAATAAAGAGCTATTTCTCATAAACAATTGGAAACTAACACTTGGTAAATTCATGGCTCAGCTCCTTTTTTTTTTCTTTTTGTTAACTAGACTGCTGTACTTAAAATTAAATCCTCTCCTGGGCTCACAGCTGCTACCACAAACACTGCTAATTGGACAGACTGAAGTGTGAAACTAAATATATATGTTGTCATTTTACTCAACAGTTTCTGGAAAATGTATTGCAGGTAAATCAGCAGGCGTTAGCAAAGCTTTCGAGAAAGTACACACAAGCATATTAAGCCTCATGATGGATATGTTTCCCTGCTGGAGCAAAGCAAGCATCTGACTTTTGTAGCCATTACTGAAGCAGTATAGATTTGTCATTCTGAAAACAAATGGGACTTTCCCTCATGCACTTTTGAATGTTTTGACTGATTTTTGGATAATAGCCTTCCCAATTCCATCACAACTTTTCCTCTCCTTCAACATTGTATTCCCTTCTCTTTGTCCTAAGAGGAATACCAAATATCTTCTATCAAATAATTCCAAAATACAGTTTTGTGTCAATTACACAATAGGAACTTGTGAAATGTGTGTCTAATGGCCAAATAAATAATCATATTTTACTCATTTTGTTTTTCATCCTGGAGTCTCAGCGAGATAGGAGCACTAGAAATCAGGCAACTAGATAGATACTTAAGAGGAAAGAAAACAAACAAACAAAAAATCTCACCGGGGTTCCTTTGGAACACAAGTATGATATTTACTTATGTGATATGATTTTTCTATTCCAAACTTTTATAACCATTTTCAATTCCAGTTTGAAGACATCATTTACTTTTAACTTAGATGAGACTCAAGTCAATGACAGTGTTAGTTTTTTTGTGTGACAATTTTGACAGATTTTCCATTCTTTTCTGCCCTCCTCTGCATCCTGTGAACACGAATTTGATAAAAGGCAACATTCAGGCTCTCTTGACTTCTGCCTTCTGTTTGGTTTTGGTCAGTGACATGCATTGACAGAACATTAGAAAGCAGGAAAAGAAAGATGCTGGGTATTTGTCTTCCTTGTTCATTTTCTACTAGGCCACAGTTTTGTTGGTGGTTGTGCTCATCTACCTAAGACTTAGTCTTTGGGACAGCTCCTGCTCTTATTAGCTCTGAAACACTGTTTCTTCTCCTTGCCCACTCAAGCATACTGGTCCTACAGTTTCATGAATTTGCTCATCTCAGAACTTTATCATTCCTTACTGGTCCCTATAGCCCTCTCTACCTATCTGTAAATTATCCTTTCATTATACTCCTTTTGATTGAACTTTTAAAGGTGAAATCTGTTTTCTGATAACATTCTAATAGAGAAAATAATTGGTAACAGAGTTGGACATAAGAATCAAACCCTCAGAATGGGATCCTTCATTTTGTTGTATGTAAATTGGATGATTAAATGAACAATCTTGACAATGGCAATAGATGTCAGGTAGTGGCAACAAACATTTTAAATAATCATAAGTGGTGGCATCAGATGAAGTACCAGTGGAAGGCAAGCCATTTGGAGGACAATGACAAAGTGGAATTTAAGAGTCTGTGTATTCACAAAACACTAATTCAAAAAGATATATACACCCTTATGTCTACTGCAGCATTATTTACAATAGCCAAAGCAAGTGTCTGTTAATAGATGAATGGATAAAGAATATGTGGCACACACACACACACACACACACACTAGAATATTACACAGCTATAAAAAAAATCTTGTCATTTGCAATGACATGGATGGAGCTAGAGGATATAATGCTAAGTAAAATAAGTCAGACAGAGAAAGACAAATACCATATGATTTCACTCATGTGTGGAATTTGGGAAGCAAAGCAAACAAGCAAACAAAAGAAAAAGGAGACAAACAGAAAAACAAACTCTTAGAAACAGAGAACTAATTGGTGGTGGTCAGAGGGGAGCTGGGTGGGGGGATGGGTGAAATAGATAAAGGGAATTAAGAGTACACTTATTGTGATGAGCACTGAGAAATGTATAGAATTGTTGAGTCATTATACTGTACACTTGAAACTAATATGAGACTGTATGTTAATTATACTTCAGTAAGAAAGGAGTTTGTACTTCCTTTGTGCTACATATGGTAGCTTTTTATCTGAAGAAAATGATGAGAATGCAATCTGATGAAAGGGTGGACTGTGCTGACCCATCCTCATTTTTAACTATAGATATTTTATTTTCCCTTCTTTCCACTGATCTGAGCACATCTTTGCTATGGGGCTATCATTTGGTTGTCTCCCTCACCCATGATTCATCTCCATAAATTGTCCTTTCACTGGATTCTTCTGTTAAAGTCTTTGATGTGCTGTTTACTGCCAAGACCCTGACTGATTGGACAAAGTCCTTAAACTACAATACAGAGTGTTGTGTATTCTTGACTTTGCAGTTTGTAAACTGCATTATATTAGGATACAGGGAGCCTGAAGTCAAGTACTGTTCTGTGTGCCTCTATCTTGTTTTCTGTTAGCAATGGGCCCCTGTTATATGATTTGAACATCCACATCCAAGACTTGTTATTGTAGCGGGTCAACAGGGGCCTGTTGGCACATGGACTTTCTTGCCTCTTTGGGAACAACAGTGACAAGGTATTATACTTTAAGAAACTGGTCTTAAGAGTCACAAATGAAGTGGTCACACCATTTTCTAAAAATGGTAATATACTCTGAGAACACACTCAGGAATAAAAGGCAAGAGTCATACATCTTAGTTCAGGGTACTGATTATTAGTGAAGAGGAAAATTCCTGATTCTGACATAAGTGGGAGTTTCTCAACTCTGTCTCTGTTTCTGAAACATTTTTCAAGTTGCAAGAAAGAGAATAAGCTGTGAACAGACAGAAAGACTTCCTTTCAGAGTCTATGAGAATCATAATAGGTTGGGAGAAATCTACTTTGAAATGTCAATACTGGCTACAATGAGCAGAGTCAATAGTACAGTGGTGGCAGGAAGGGGCTTGTGTATCATTGTTGGTATTTGCACTATTAAAAGGAATGGTCAACAAGGGCATAAAATGGGCATAAGCTCGCAAAGACCCGTTATACTCTCAGTGAGCTGTGGTTCTATTATCTGCAATATTGGTTGAGAGATCAGAGTAAATACCATTATGATCATTAACACTTTTGGTGTGGCTTGGGGATACTGTTAAGGTAGCAATCATTACTATTGTTTATTGAGCCGCTACTATATGCCAGACAGTGCATGGCACTTGGTATACTTTATTCCATTAATACTAACAAGTTTTCAAAGTACCTCTATGCTCACTTTATAAACAAAGGAACTAAATCTGAGTGAATTTTATTAACTTGTCTAAGTTATAGACCTAGTAGGTCCTCAAGTCTAGATTCAACCCTTATTCTTGCCACTTCCTTGGAAATGGTTGACTCTAAACATGCTTGCTAACCATAGGCCCAGTATTGGCCTACAATTATGTTTAGTGGACATTCTTCTTCTTTCATTACTGGTGTTTTTGCAGGAGTAGGTTTTTATATTTTCTTTCTTTTTTTTCCCTCATATCAACTGAATACATCTTCCATCTCATGTGGAATGAGGCCAAATGCAGAAAGAGAAGCCAACTTATGAAAAGAAATAGAGTGGAGGACAGACAGGAAGGAAGATCTGGCAATAGCTTTATAGCTTTTAGATCCCAGATTCAGGCAAAACCTTGGTTCGTCTGGTTTGCATTATTTTTTTTCAGTTGGTCTATGTTATGTTTCTGTCACCTGGACCAAAAGGAATGTCAACTAATATAATAAAGATCTAGAAATATAATGATCATTATCCTGGGAAGCTGAATCACTAGCCCAATGATGAACTAAATTCACTTCCTTTTACTGGTAGGCTGCTTTGAACTTAGACACTGGTTTTATTCTTTAGGCACTTGCTAACTTGTGAGAACAAGTAAACGAAACACATTTTTCCTTGTAACTATAACTAAACACTTACTTTATGGATAAGATGCTTTAAAATCTACTACAAAGCTGTAATCATCAAGACATATGGTATTGGCACAAAAACAGACACATAGACCAATGGAATAGAATAGAAACCCCAGAACTAGATCCACAAACGTATGGCCAACTCATCTTTGACAAAGCAGGAAAGAACATCCAATGGAAAAAAGACAGTCTCTTTAACAAATGGTGCTGGGAGAACTGGACAGCAACATGCAGAAGGTTGAAACTAGACCACTTTCTCACACCATTCACAAAAATAAACTCAAAATGGATAAAGGACCTGAATGTGAGACAGGAAACCATCAAAACCCTAGAGGAGAAAGCAGGAAAAGACCTCTCTGACCTCAGCCGTAGCAATTTCTTACTTGACACATCCCCAAAGGCAAGGGAATTAAAAGCAAAAATGAACTACTGGGACCTTATGAAGAGAAAAAGCTTCTGCACAGCAAAGGAAACAAACAAGCCAACAAAACTAAAAGGCAACCAACGGAATGGGAAAAGATATTTGCAAATGACATATCGGACAAAGGGCTAGTATCCAAAATCTATAAAGAGATCACCAAACTCCACACCCAAAAAACAAATAACCCAGTGAAGAAATGGGCAGAAAACATGAATAGACACTTCTCTAAAGAAGACATCCGGATGGCCAACAGGCACATGAAAAGATGCTCAACGTCGCTCCTCATCAGGGAAATACAAATCAAAACCACACTCAGATATCACCTCATGCCAGTCAGAGTGGCCAAAATGAACAAATCAGGAGACTATACATGCTGGCGAGGATGTGGAGAAACGGGAACCCTCTTGCACTGTTGGTGGGAATGCAAATTGGTGCAGTCACTCTGGAAAACAGTGTGGAGGTTCCTCAAAAAATTAAAAAGAGACCTACCCTATGACCCAGCAGTAGCACTGCTAGGAATTTACCCAAGGGATACAGGAGTACTGATGCATAGGGGCACTTTTACCCCAATGTTTATAGCAGCACTGTCAACAATAGCCAAATTATGGAAAGAGCCTAAGTGTCCATCAACTGATGAATGGATAAAGAATTTGTGGTTTATATACACAATGGAGTACTACGTGGCAATGAGAAAGAATGAAGTATGGATGGCCCTTTGTAGCAACATGGATGGAACTGGAGAGTGTTATGCTAAGTGAAATAAGCCATACAGAGAAAGACAGATACCATATGGTTTCACTCTTATGTGGATCCTGAGAAACTTAACAGGAACCCATGGGGGAGGGGAAGGGAAAAAAAAAAGGAGGTTAGAGTGGGAGAGAGCCAAAGCATAAGAGACTCTTATAAACTGAGAACAAACTGAGGGTTGATGGAGGGTGGGAGGGAGGGGAGGGTGGGTGATGGGTATTGAGGAGGGCACCTTTTGGGATGAGCACTGGGTGTTGTATGGAAACCAATTTGACAATAAACTTCATATATTGAAAAAAAATAAAAAAATAAAAAAATAAAATCTCTCTTGAGATGCAGCACAGAACTCCAATATTCTTTGCACTAGAGTTCTTCTCCCCCCACCCCCAACCCACCATTTAAAAACCTTTCCTTTGGGATGACATTCTGTCCTTGAAAATCCCAAACCTTCACTTGAGGTCCTACTCCTCATTTTCAGGCCCTGCAGTTGGTAACTGACTTTTGTCTTCCTGTATCTCTCAATATCATCTCCTGAACTTCTCATTACCTTCACACTTATTCTTCCACTAGCCATAATACATTCTGATTCTCTGCGATACTTTTGATATGAGCTTGTCTTTTTTTGACTCAACTACTAGTAACTGCAATTGACTTTATTATATCTTCTGTGTATGGCACACGTGACTGGATAGATATTGCTATTTTCTGTTCTTGCCTTTCCCACTTTTGCTTTAGTCTACCTGTGACTCTTTGTAGACTTCTATAGCAACAGAATTGTGACACAGAATGCACTTTTTCCTCCATACAATCCTCCCTAACATTCTGATGGTGCACCCGTCAAAGAAAAAAGCATTATGACTAGTATTCCCTGATAATGGAAGAGAGACATGACATGATTTCTAAGATGAATTTTAACAAAACATACTAAGATTTTTTTTCCTGCCTCATCAATTTATGGACTAAATATATGTATGTGTATGTGAAACACTGCTCCTCAGAAAGATATCAATGAGGGTTTGATTTGCTATCATAAATCAATTCAACAATCTTATGCAATAAACAATTTAATTTATAAACTTATTCAATGGACTCTTAAGGAATGTTTTGGCCAAGAAAATAAGGCAATAATTATTAGATCCCAACATTATTACTTGTCAGACTACCCTAAAAGAATGTAGTTATTGAAAGGAAAAAAAAAGGTTACATGGCTCTTAAACTCCTTAATCCACATATACTTTTTCAAAGATTTGATTTATGATAGATGAGCAGAAGACTTTTTTTACGTTTATTTATTTATTTTGAGAGAGACAGAGAGAGTGGGGGAGGGGCAGAGAGAGAATCCTAAGCAGGTTCCACACTGCCAGCACACAGACTGATGGGGGCGGGGGGGTGGGGCTTGAACTCACAAAACTGAGAGATCATGACTTGGGCCGAAACCAAGAGTCATACACTTAACTAACTGAGCCACTCAGGCATTCCAAATAGATTTTTAAAAGGATTCTTTGTGGACAACTGGGCTGTTAAGTCCTACTCTCTCTTAGCCAAGATGGATGGATGAGATACCATCCAAAGCTTTATTTAAAAACAAAATTCATGTTTATTTTATTTTTGAGAGAGAGAGACAGAGCATGAGTGGGGAGGAGCAGAGAAAGAGGTAGACACAAAACCCAAAGCAGGCTCCAGGCTCTGAGCACAGAGCCCAGCATGGGGCTTGAACCCACTAACCATGAGATCATGGCCTGAGCTGAAGTCAGATGCTTAACGGCCTGAGCCACCAGGCACCCCTCATCCTGGGCTTTAGAAGAACATGTTTCACAGATACAATGTAAAGGGTTTAATAAGTGTCTTCTGCAGTTAAATGTTTGCTCTCTGCCATCCAGTGTAGAGAAAGCTGTGTTGGGATCAACCTTTATACCCCTCTGCCTTTACTACCTTTGGATGAAATACAACCAACTGGGAGAGAGAGCCACACAGGAACCATTTAAAATCTTGACTACAATAACTCTGAAAGGGCAAAGATAGCTAAATAGAGAACAGGGTGCATTTAAACCAATTACACAGCAACAACAAGTCAAAGCAGGGTTTGAGGGAGGTTGGCCAACAAAAAAGGAGCACATTACACAAATCCTGGGAAGTGCATTATCTTGGTAGAGAATGTAGGAATCTGGGCAAGCACAAAGAGAAAGAGTCATATTTAAAAACATGCTCCACAGATTTTAAAAAGTGAAGTAAAGTAAGAACTTCATGATCACCGTGATAGTTAATTTTATGTGTCAGTTTGACTAAGCCATGGTATTGCCTAAACACCAGTTTTGATGTCCTGTGAAGGTATTTTTTAGATGAAGTTTTAATGTTTAATTTTTTTAGATGAGCTTTTAACATTTAAATTGGTAAAGTTTGAATAAAGCAGATTACCTTCCATAATGTGGTGGGTCTTATCCAATCAAAGGCCTTAAAAGAAAAACATTGAGATTCCCCAAACAGGGAATACTGCCTCCAGACTGACTTCAGACTCTAATTACAATAACAATTCTTCCCTGGGTCTCTACTGGTTGGCCTCTCCTGATGTTTTCAGACTTGCTAATCCTCAAAATAGAGTGAGCCAATTCTTTAAAATATTTCTCTCTCTATGTATGCATATCCTTTGGGTTCTATTTCTCTGGAGAAAGCTGAGTACTATTGTTCTCCTTGCTTCACTTGACCATGGATAGATGGCAAAAAATGATCTATAAATTGCCTTTTAGTTAGTAACACATGGTGAAGGAATGGAAGCATTAGAAAAGGAAAAAGCCACTTTCCTGGGCTTGTCCCTAATTAAGGTACCCAAATGAAGGCGAGGGTATTTACTTTAAATCAGTTTGATTCAGATATAAACAAGGACATTTTTACAAACCTTTTTATTGAAGTCAAATGTATGCAAAGAAAAAAAGCTCCTATCACAAATATATAGTTTGCGCAAGCATCACAAATGGAATACACATATGCAACTAACACCTAAATTAAGAAACAGACCACCTGGTGGCTCATTCGGTTGAGCGACCAACACTTGGTTTCAGCTCAGGTCATGATTTCATGGTTCGTGAGTTCAGGCCCCCCATCGGGCACCATGTTCTGTTGGTGCAGAGACTTCTTGGGATTCTTGCTCTCTCTCTGTCTCTCTCTCTCTCAAAATAAATAAATAAACTTAAAAATAAAAAAGGAAAAAGAAAAGAAACAGATTATTACCAATATCAGAAATGAATTTTAAGGGCAGAAACAAACTAAATTTGCTTTTGGATTATAACCTATGAGTCATAATTATTTAATGAAAAGGCTATAAATAGAATTAATAGTTCCTTTTGATTCTTCATGATGTAAAACCAGCAAAGTATATACTTGCATGTGTGTGTGTTTGTGTAAAAGGCTAGCATTTAACTTGACGACTGTATATGCTACATATTCAAATTAATAATGTTCAAAGGGAATTCAAATTTCCTTTGTTATAGTTCTTACTAAATTCATACATTCCTTTTGTTAATAACTACCATTTTTCTGTCAGCCAAACCAAAAAAAAGTGTCAATTCAGTAAAGCAATTACAATGTATTCAGTGTAGCAATTTGGTGAACGAAAATTTATTTTTCTGATTTTCACTGAATTGGCTTTAATTTCTGGAATGTCCTCCTATCATGTAGAAACTTCTAAATTTATAGATTAAGCTTTATTTTTCCCATCCTAGGTAGGATTTAATAATCATTCCTATGTTGTTTTCTATGGGTGTAATGTGATACTTAAAATAATTAAAGAAAAACCACTTTTTCAAAAATAGAACATTTTGTAATCCATCATAAATGAGTCATAAGGATCCATAATTTATTAACAAGTTCCTATAATTAATTGTTTAAACCAGGTATGGCTTAAAAATCCCAAACAAATTTAATTTCACGTCTAAAAACATCTCATGCTGACTTAGAAAACATTTCCTACTAAATTTCTGCATATCTTTAAAAACCTCAACTAAGTTCTAGATTATGAATTTTCATTAAATTTAAGTGTATACATAGGAGGAACAAATGATTCTGTAAATTGAATAGCTCCAGGTACATTGGGACATTTATTAAGTATTGTTTGGTAATTTCCAGCTGGAAACGAATAATATGTAACTCAGTAATTGGTGGCTTTAATATTTTACAGAGAATAAACAAATTGAGTAATAAAAATGGTTAGCATTTGTGTATTAATGAATAAATCTTTATGGCACACTTTCATATTTTCCAGTTCATTTTCTATTATTATTATGCCATTTTACAGATGAAGAAAGAGACCCAGTAAAGTATTATATTTTCAGGATCTGTGCTCTGTCCACATTATAACAAATGGGTAAATTTTATTTTAATTAGACATACCTACTATTGTTTCCATAGTAGCAGTGCAAAATAATTGGTACCTCTATTACAAAGGTTGTAGAATCAGGAAAAGAGGAAAACAATTCTTAATTTAAGGCAATGAATTAGCTCATTTCCATCTAAAATAATTGTGCTATTTACTAAATGTGAGTTGAGAATCAAATGCTAATATTAAGTAAATTCTGGCTTATTAACAAATTTCAGAAAAAAGAAAATAGGAAATGTCCCCATATACAATTGGTTTTGGATTCATTACTATGTAATTTTTTTGTACCCAAAAGACATGGTCTGGAGTTTTAATGGGATTAACCCAGAAATGAGAGTTTGTACAATTAGTGTCCTAATTTACAGACATTGGTTTAATGCAGCCTTTAAAGCTATATTTTTTGCACTAGTTCTGATTTATGTCTGGTCCTTAAGAGTGTAGAACATTATGCACATAAGCATACAGTTCTTTTAATTATCGAGTATAAAGTTCTTCAACTAGGTTACAGGATGACAAAGAACTTCAGTGTCCTGTGGAATTTTTTACATTGGAATTTTATTAGAAAGCATGTCTCTTAAGTATATAAGATATTTTGCTATATTGTTTCCTCAAAGAGGAAAATAGTACAATTACCAAGAAATAATAAACCTGTTTAGCAAGATGACATTCATAAAATAAATATGCAAATACCCCTATGTATTCACAATTAGGAATTACGAAATATAATGGAAAACCGATTGCCTTTATGAATTTTTAAGAACCATCTAAGTCATAAAATAGTAAAGCATAAGTTTAATAAGTAAAATTTGAAGCCTCAGTGAAGGCGGTTACTAAATCACAAGAAGAAACAAATATAAAATTTGAATAATTGTAGACTCACACCCATTTTTGGAGGGGGAGAAGAAATATATTTTTATTTCCTGTGTTAATACATAGGTTTATTTCAACTCAAAATGAATGCCAGTGATGCTAAATCCATCCAGAGGAAAAACTGAATGAGAATAACCACAACCAAGAATATTTTTTAAAGTAGGCAGATAATGGGAATACAGGCATAAATTATTCAAATTATTTTAGGTTTTAATGAGAGTAGAACTCAAAAGCATATCTTGGTCTACATATGGTTCTGCACATAGTAAAGGCCACATTTCATAAGAACGAAAGAAGAATTCAATACTAGGATCTCAAGCAAATATTTGAGAAAAAACTAATTAGAGCATAATTTCTTATTAATCATTCTAGATAATATATTTAAAAGGAATCATAAAATTTATTTTAAAAGTATGAGTAAATATGTAACTGAAATTTCAGATACAGATTAAGCATGAGACCAATGAAAAAGGCTGATATCTTTGTCTTCATAAAGTCTTCAACATCGATTTTGATGCTTGGAAGCCGGCACCTTACTCTTAATTCCTGCATAGTGGACTACATCAAGGATGGACAATCAACAGAACAGGAGGAATCTCCCCAACACATATTTTCTGTTTTCTGGGAAGACCCGGACTTCCAAGGAAATTCATTCTTGGTGGTCATGCTGTACATTTGAATTTGTACACAGAAGGAGCAGACAACTTTACAAGTAAACAACGGCAACAGGAAAAAACTCATCAACTGAAAGGAGAATATGCTTATCACCCAAAATAGGAGTGTTCATTCTAACAGATTTAACAAGAAACAAGAGAAGCCATAAGATAGTTATACAATAAAATAATATTTCTAATGAATAATTTTTATGGGCCCAGAAAGATGCAGAAAAGATAAAGTGCTATTAGCTCTAGATCTATTCTTCTTTTTTTTCCCACCCTCTTTCTTGTGCTACTTTTTAAAAAGTAAAATTTTAGGGGTTAAAATTGAAATTTTAGGTATTCAAAAATTAAAGAGCTTTGTCTACTTCAGAATTAGATGAACACAAAAGCAACTTACAGAATAAAAAATAACATTCATTTCCTCAGAAACAGTTAATTTTGTTATTGTTATACTTTACATATTACATTCAAAATTTTCTTCACAGTCCTCCTGAGTCGTATGAATTTTTTTTTTCCATTTTATTTTATTTATTTTTTTTTATGAAATTTATTGACAAATTGGTTTCCATACAACACCCAGTGCTCATCCCAAAAGGTGCCCTCCTCAATACCCATCACCCACCCTCCCCTCCCTCCCACCCCCCATCAACCCTCAGTTTGTTCTCAGTTTTTAAGAGTCTCTTATGCTTTGGCTCTCTCCCACTCTAACCTCTTTTTTTTTTTTTTTCCTTCCCCTCCCCCATGGGTTCCTGTTAAGTTTCTCAGGATCCACATAAGAGTGAAACCATATGGTATCTGTCTTTCTCTGTATGGCTTATTTCACTTAGCATTACACTCTCCAGTTCCATCCACGTTGCTACAAAGGGCCATATTTCATTTTTTCTCATTGCCACATAGTATTCCATTGTGTATATAAACCACAATTTCTTTATCCATTCATCAGTTGATGGACATTTAGGCTCTTTCCATAATTTGGCTATTGTTGAGAGTGCTGCTATGAACACTGGGGTACAAGTGCCCCTATGCATCAGTACTCCTGTATCCCTTGGATAAATTCCTAGCAGTGCTATTGCTGGGTCATAGGGTAGGTCTATTTTTAATTTTCTGAGGAACCTCCACACTGCTTTCCAGAGCGGCTGCACCAATTTGCATTCCCACCAACAGTGCAAGAGGGTTCCATTTTTAATGTTTATTTATTTTTGAGAGAGAGAGCACAAGCAGGGGAGGAGCAGAGAGAGAGGGAGACACAGAATCCGAAACAGGCTCCAGGCTCTGAGCTGTCCACACAGAGCCCAACGAGGGGCTCAAACTCACAAACCGTGAGATCATGACCTGAGCTGAAGCTGTACGCTCAACCAACTGAGCCACCCAGGTGCCCCAATGAGTCTTGTGAATTTAAAGCAAGAGGATGAAGCAAACAAAAAGCCAGATCTGCAGATTTTAAATGATCCCCAAAACATCTGTTTTAGTTCTTCTCCAATCAAAGAAGTAACCCAAGGAATGGTGTAACCTAGTGTTTCTCAAGCTAGAGTGTGTCTCAAAATCACCTAGTAAGCTGGTTGAAATACAGATTGCTAAGAGTTTCTTATTCAGCTTATCTATGGTTGGGCCAAGAACATGCACTGGCAAAATTTCCCAGGTGATGCAGACGTTGCTAGTCTGGGTACCACACTGTGAACCACCGACAGGGAAGCTATTCTGGAGGTAGATGGTGGTAGGTTAAAAACTTAATTCCACTCCTACTGGTGCAAAGAAATCCTTGGTTTATTTGATACCAAATCTATTCAAACCTCATTTTCTCATTGGAAAAGGGTGAAATATGCTTATAAACAAAAGGTTGTTATGATATTTAAGTTACACTAACACATGTAAAAAACACTTAGCACAGTATCTGAAAAATGAGATCATGCTGTAAATATCATCTCACCCTTTCCTCTGTAGTAATGGAAATTCCAGTGTTTTGCATTATATCTTGTATTTCAGTGAACGTTAATTTTCTTTTCCTTTCCATTTACTAGTCATTTCCTCATAATGCATTTTAAACATGAAATTCTGTAAATACTGTAATTAAACCATTATCAAGCCCTTCCAGGTATAGAAAACCAAACAACTTTAAACGTGTAAGGTTGTTTGTCAAGGCTGGCACAAATTTGAAAAGTCAAGTCATATCACAGTTGTTAAACCTGGAATATTGTCGAATATTTCATTATTTATACATACTATTTCCTTCATTTTCACCACTATGTATGGGATTTAAAAATGATTTTCTTTCCCAGTACACGTGCATTATTTTTAAATTGATTATATTAATATATAAAGAAAACACTTTAAAACAACCAGAAAACAAATTTATAATAGACCTGTCATAGACATTTTTCTTTAGAGATTTACACAAAGCTGTTTTTAAACTGTTACTTTTTTAAAATTTAATAACATGTTTATTCAGAAAAAATAAAATAATATTCACAAAAAGAAAACACATTTTTCTACTCACTGTTAACATATAGTTTATATCTTCATTCATGTGTGTGTGTGTGTATGTGTGTGTGTGTGTGTGTGTGTGTTGAGATGACAGAGGCAGAACACAGACTCTCTTATCTTGTCAGATTGGAGTCAGTTTTAAATCAGCAAATTTTAAAGTGTCAAAAAGGGAATCATAAAAATACATTATTTAAAATTAAGTTCAGACATACATGTTCCTTGATTTGGGCGCACTTTGATATAGGGCCAAGAAACATTCATGACATTTAAGTTGACCAGGTGGGATTTCATTCTGTTATTCCATAAGCCACACTCCTAGTGCATCCTCTAGAATCTCAATTTTAGGTTTTAAAGTGGACTGAAAAGTTATTTTATAAAGCAACAGGAGTGTAGTATCCTTTCAGATTTTTACTATTTATCTAACCTTTAAAAGATGTCTCTACAGTTGTTTACAGTATTTTAAAAATTACATTTATGGGGACTTTGCAAAACATTCAATTTAAAACACACAGAAACTAAAATTTTTCACATTAATGTTTTATCAGATTACACAATATCAATATTATTAGACCAAAATAACAAGTACAGCAGACAAAAACGGTGTTAGAAACAAATGCAAGGGACTGTTGGTTGCCACTTATCTGGTGTGTGCAGAAAGATACTACACTCATTCTTTTGTATGATGTTTTTTTTTTAAAACTGGTCACCAATGGGCAGGAAAGCTAATATATCAAAAACATTTTACAGCTACTGTCAGTTATTGTACCAAAACCCCTCACTTTTAAGATTCCTAGTTTTGGTTGGGACTCAACAAGATAAAAAGCTTCTGCACAGCGAAGGAAACAAAGAGCAAAAAGGCAACCGATGGAATGGGAGAAGATATTTGCAAATGACATATCAGGTAAGGGGTTAGTATCCAAAATCTATAAAGAACTTGTCAAACTCAACCCCCCCTCACCGCCCCCCCAAATAATCCAGTGAAGAAATGGGCAGAAGACATGAAGAGACACTTTTCCAAAGACATCCAGATGACTAACAGACACATGAAAAGATGCTCAACATTACTCATCATCAGAGAAATACAGATCAAAACCACAATGACTTACCACCTCACACCTGTCAGAATGGCTAAAATTAACAACTCAGGAAACAATAAAATGTTGACAAGGATGTGGATAAATGGGAACACTTTTGCACTGCTGGTATGAATGCAAACTGGTGCAGTCACTCTGGAAAGCAGTATGGAGGCTCCTCAAAAAAATTAAAAATAGAGCTACCCTATGACCCAGCAAATGCATTACTAGGTATTTATCCAAAGGATACAGAAATGCTGATCTGAAGGGGCACATGCACCCCCATGTTTATAGCAGCACTATCAACAATAGCCAAAGTACTGAAAGAACCCAAATGTCCATCAACTGACAAATGGATAAAGAAGATGTGGGGGGGGGTGCACCTGGGACTCAGTCAGTTGAGTGTCTGACTTCAGCTCAAGTCATAATCTCATGGTCCATGAGTTCGAGCCCCGCATTGGGCTCTGTGCTGACAGCTCAGAGCCTGGAGCCTGCTTCAGAATCTGTGTCTCCCTCTCTCTCTTCCCCTCTCCCACTCATGCTCTGTCTCTCTCTGTCAAAAACAAATAAACATTAAAAAAAAAGATGTGGTATACACACACACACACACATACATATATATGTGTACACACACACACACACACACACATACACACAATGGAATGCTACTTGGTGATCAAAAAGAATGAAATCTTGTCATTTGCAACAATGTGGACAGAACTAGAGTGTATTATGCTAAGCGAAATAAGTCAGTCAGAGAAAGATAAATATCACATGATTTAACTTATGTGTAGAATTTAAGAAACAAAAGAGATGAACATAGAGGAAGGGAAGGAAAAATAAGATAAAAACAAAGAGGGAGTCAAACCATAAGAGACTCTTAAATAGAGAGAACACACAGGGTTGTTGGAGGGTTGATGGGTGGAGAAGATAGGCTAAATGGGTGATGGGCATTAACGAGGGCACTGGTTGGGATGAGCACTGAGTGTTATATATAAGTGATGAATCACTAAATTCTACTCCTGAAACCATTATTACACTACATGTTAACTAGTTTGGATTAAAAAAAAAGATTCCTAATTTTGATTAATCTTCTTGTTGGTGTTTATATGTTGTTGAGTAACTTACTGTAAGCCTGGATGGTATGCTTTTTAATGCCGTATATACCTGAAAATGTTTTCCTGGCGTAACTTGTACACAAGGCTTAATTTAGTTCCCTTAAGTCAAATAAATATCTTTATTTAAAAATATCTTTCTTTTTTTAGCTCTAAAGAAAAGGAAGTGTTATATTTTGATATATATATATAGATATATATCTCTATATATATATCTATAGATATATATCTTTATAGATATTCTAGTTTCCCTTCCTGAATCATGAGTACTTGAAATATATTTAAATATTCACATATATACTTATTTATATTTATTTATGTGTAATTTGTTTAAATCAACAAATTTGTCTAAGTGTAGCTGTGTTTAATTCTGTCATGTACTTAGTTATGGATGCTCTTTTTTTTTTTTTTTTTGAGAGATGATGTACTAAACTGCTTTAGAGCACAAACCATAGAGTCTGACATTCTCAGGTTTAATCCTGTTTCTACCACATAGCAACTGTGATCTGAGGCAGTTGATCTCCTGGTGTTTTGGTTTTCTGTAAATGGTCATGAAATCTTGTCATGACAATGGTCATGTCTGTAAATGACCATGTGGATCATAGCCCTTAGCTTCACAGTTTTTGTGAGGATTAATTAAATGAGTAAACTAAAATGTTTAGAGCAATATGACCATGACAGTCAGGGTATAAACCATAAGCACAAAGTTGAGTAAGTGCTATCTTTACTCCTTTGCTTCATGAACACCTATTTATTTTTTGCCATTTTTTTAAAATTTCCTCCTTATACTTTATTCTTCTTGATCAGCTCTGGATGCCTCTTATTTTCTCAAGCTTGAAATTTTCCCTCTGATTTGAATTTTTGCAGTATCCAGACTTCTGTTTGATACTGTTATGAAGTTCTTAATTTGGTAAAGGCGTTCTTCATTTTCATGCTCTCTTTCCACATTTCAGATTTTCCCTCTCCATGAGTGTAGGCTCCTATTTAAAAGTAACAGTATTCTTTCAAGTCTCATTCATTATATGAATTATAAATTTTCTTCTATTTAAAAATGTTTGCAGTAAATTATTTCAAGACATTATAGTAGAATCTGAAGAAGAATGACATGCAGATGCCACAAATGTCAATGACCTTAATCAAGATATATGCAATGAAACTTAAAAATGAAGTGTAAATGTAAAAAAATGAAATGAAATGTAAAAAAAAAAAACCCAAAAAACAAAAAACAAAACATTTTGTGAGCCTGCTTGGAGAATAATTACAGGTGATCTCTACGTACTCCGTTAAAATGTGGGAGTCAGTGATTGAAATGCTAGTGAGCTATGAAACAGTTAGTGGAAGTATTCCACACAGTTCCAGATTTTATAGTATAACATGATTCACTGATTATACATCTAATTATATATTATATAACTTATATATCTGTAATACATGTACTATGTATATATACCCATGTTATTTTTAATGTATTTATATTTTGTAATTTTACCACAATTATTTCAAAGTAACTTAATATTTGCCTGACTTACATATTAAGTCTCAGTCATCATTCTTCACTTAAAAAAATTTGTTTTGATTCATCTCTCATTGAGCTTAATATCCTAGGTTTGAATTTTAGAACTCTAACTTTGTTTCTTTAACTTCCTCTCAACAGATAATTTTGAATAAAAGATTTTTGAGTTTTAGGAATAAAACAAGATTAAATACAGGGGTAGTTTGCCTTTTTAGAAAAGGAGTGACAAACATCAGTTTTGTCATGATCCAACCACATTCTATTATCTTATATTTAGCGATTTCCCACATTTATTTTACCTGTGTATCCTCTGAAGGCATAGGAGTTTTCCACTCTTACTTTGTTAATTGTATATTGATTCCCTTTTTTTATTCCACTACTATGCACCTAATCATAAAAAACGAAATAGCAAGAAGAAAGATAAAAAGAACCCCACCCCTTCACTGAGTCTTGGGTCACAGTTGAATCAGAGATATCAAAGAAAGGCAGTCTTTCATAGAAGGCAAGAGCAGTGTTCTGTACTCCAAAAAAGATGACTATTGCATGAGTCATAGAATTTCAAGATGAAATCAGTTTGAGTGTGTAGCCATTGAAGTTGCTCAAGTTTGAGCCTTACTCAACATATTTTTAAATGTTTTTTATTTATTTTGAGAGCAGGAGAGAGGCAGAGAGAGAGAAGGAAAGAGAGAATCCCAAGCAGGCTCCATGCTGTCAGTGCAGACCACAACATGGGGCTCAAACTCACGAACCTTGACATCATGACCTGAGCCAAAATCAAGAGTCCTATGCTTAACCAACTGAGCCATCCAGGCGCCCCTATTTTTAAATGTTTTGATTAAGTGGCTATAGTTATGACATATACAATCATTTACCAGGAAGCATAGAAATTGGTTTGCATTATTGACTTATTTTGACAAGGTTGATGTATTATTATTGGAATTTTCTACATCCATCTTTTCTGAACTCAGTCTTGCTGCTTATCAGATGTCTTTCACTAGTCTTACCAATAATTTTCTTTGTTCACTATCTAATTCCCTATTCTTGAATAATGTTTTAGCTATTTCAACTACATTATTATGTTAAATTTTTTATTTTGGTTTCTTTCCTTTTTTCTTTTCTTTTAAATCAGGTGTACCAATGCCTTGACTGACCAATGGCACAGTTTTGAGTGAAACTCTTATCTTTTCAAATTAGGGAATGTCAGTAGTATTTGAGAAGATTTTCCCTACTAAATTATTGATATAAATGAGATTTTTTAGTTAATTCTAGATGAGTGATTTTTACCTGTTCCCATCTGCAATATGTCTAGATATTGTTGAGTATTTCTGGAGTGTGGTTGGTATTGTTCTTAATTTCTCCTTGACTTTAACAATCCATTAGTTATTCAATGTGGAAGTGAGCATAACATAGTAGATGCTTCTATTCAAATCATTCTATTCAAGTATCAAACAATTTCTTCAGTCTTCTACAGTCAGCTCTTGTATTTTTGTCTATTCTTTAAGCAATTTATTTCTGTATCTTGTTTCATAAAATCATGCTTTCTTGAATATCATTGAGAACAAATATAATATTTTCAAAATATGCTTCTTACTTCTCCCCCCAAAGTACAATAAATACTTGAAGTCTCTTACAATGGAAAATGTTTTCATAGGCCCATGTTTTGTTATTGTAATGATTACAATATCTGTTCATAGACTGCACAATAGTTGGATGTCTACAACACATTTATGTCCACAAACAGGGGTAGACAATGTTTTCTCTGGTCCCCCTATCTATATATTTTTTGCTACTAGAAGTGTTTTTCAGTTTTTGAGCAGAGTGAGGTTAGGACAGTGGTAAAGTTGGACATTTACAAAAACTAACCAAGTATTTGGTATCCTTTATATACCCGTTTTTATACAAGCAGGTATAACCTGATTCTGCTGCTTAGTTGTCTAATTATATATAGAAAAATATATTTTTACATTATTTCAAAAGTTTTATAAGAGAATTTTTTTAAAATTCAGGGCTACCAAATATAAATATGAAAGCCACAATATGAGCCACAAATGTAATTATTTTTTCTAATAATCACATTTTAAAAATAATAAAAATAGGTAAGGTTAATATTAATAATATATTTTACTTTACCCAGCATATCTAAAATATTTAAACAGTATTAAACATTTTGATGGGATTTTACTTTTTTTTAAAATAGACACTCCTCACAATCTGTGAGTATTTCATACTTATAACACATCTCAATTAAACTGGCCACATTTCAAGTGCTTAACTGACACATATGCCTAGCCAGTGGCTACCATATTGGACAGAGATATTTTAAACCCTTCTTAGAAAGAATGGATAAAGTAGAGAAACCAAGGTATACTTCTCTCACAAATGTTTCTGTTTCTTACTTTATATTCCAGGAAATAATCTATTATTACTTGCCTTCATCTGCTTTAACTAAGTTCCATTAATTGGGCATCAGAGTCTACATTCTATATAGAGTGTTTTGCATGGTGTAGACTGGGGGGTGGGAGTTGAGAATCTTCAAGTTAAACAACAAAAACAAAATAAACAAAAAAATACCTTTTGGTGTAGGACACATTGGATCTGTCCCTCTGATTGTGTATCTGAAAGAGTGCTATAATAGATATGAACAAAAATGTCTTACTAAGTTTTCCCTGAGAGTGTTCTGCATCAAAACTCCATCCTCATTTTGGTTAGTAAATACTAATCAAATATAATTATGTAATCAATCAATACACTCACTTCCTAATGTTGTTGCATTTGGGTATATCCATCTATTGTTTTTGTGAATGGTTCAATAGGAAAATGGGAGACGATAAACAGGAACAGCCTGAAAGGCTCTGCCATTATTCTAAATAAGCTAAAAAAAGTATTTTACCTACAGAGAAGTGACTTGCTGCAATATTTATTTCTATGTTCTTTTAAGTTTGATGACAATATGATGATGATCTTTTCCACCCCCTCCTTTATTCTGAACAAATATTTAACCCTTTGCTCAACTTGTAAATCATATGCTAACCAGCATGATTTGGTGGGCCCATTATACTGTCTTCTAATTTCTTTTTTTTTTTTTAATTTTAAACATCTTGTTCATTTTATTTTCATTATGTTTCTCCATAGAGAAGTGATCTTCAGGGAATTTTTTCTCAATAAAATACATGAATATGCAACAAAAAAGTAATTAATTCAATGAATTAATCATACCATTATGTTTGGTAGTCGGGCATGTTATATCACTTCTTTGATGTGAGCCACCATTGGGAACAATCTATCTTATCTGTCACTGCAAAGAATTTTATTAAAAATTAAAAGTCTCCAATCTGTAATAAAGCTAAAGATCAAGGACATGTCTAATAATATTTTATTCACATTGCAGCTGTGCTTTGGCCTTTAAATATTTTACCCGCTTACTAGTGTGCCATTTTGAGATAACATATCCAATTTTAAGCTCAAATCTCTGTAGAGAAACAACTCACAAATAATAGTTTATGCTTAAGCCTTTGTTATCAAATATTTAAAAGCAAGATATTTTCTTAATGACTATAGTGATATATTTAGCAAGATGATCAGAAGTGACACTCTATAAAAATACAGAGAAGCATTTTAGGGGCCATAAAACAAAGTGCAAAACTGAATTAGGTCTCTAATGAGAACCTGGAGAAGTCTACTCTGGTGTGATATCATGAGACAAGACAAGATTAAATTAAGACTCTGACTTGAAGGAAGTGTGTGCCCTAGGGTGCATTCTCTGAGTTTTGAGCATGCCTTTTTCATGGGCAGATCCCCAGAGAAACCTAAAAAAGTATACAATGACGGCTGGCTCTGTTTCACGTGTCTTTTGAATATAAGTTAATTCCTTGTAAATCACAATGTTTTAGGGTACAGGAGTGTTCACTAATTCAACCAACACAATGCAATTTGCTGAGCTATTCCCTAGAGATACATAAATAAAGTATAATCTCTGCTACAAGGAGTTCTACAGTCTAGTAGGGAAGGTAGACAAATAATAGAACATTTTTAATAGAATGTGTAAGTGCATATAATAATTTCAAAAACTCACAATTAAATTTGCCACTAAAATTTAGCAGTCATTGAACATTTTCTTTGGGCCAGGTACTATAAGTGGCATTCTTTATATCTCATCTCAAATACCATGTGGTTGATAATACTTTTACCATTTCACAAATAAGAAAATAGAGGTTCAAACAACTTAAATAACTTGACCGGGAAACCAGGCTATTGTAAAATGATAGTGCTGAGGCATCGATCGAATGTTATGACTCTGATGCCCATGAGCCTCTTATGTTTTTCTACACTTTCTCTCAATGTTAGATAGCTAGGGGTACCAAGAAAGAATACTGGAGAAGCACCTGCCTGGTCAGAAGGTCACAACGTGATTCTTGGAGGAGGAGGCGTAATATGAACTGAGTCTTAAAAGATAAGCAGAGGTTCTCAACCTGAACAGTGGAAACGAGTGTTGCTGGCAGATAGGTTTTCTAGTGTAAAACCTCAGATACATGGAGGAGGCAAAGCATAGGGTACATGAACAGGAGGAAAAATAAGGAAATGAGGATGAAATGGTGGGTATGTGGAGCAGGCTATCTATGGAATATACATAACATCTGAAGACAAAGGGAAGCTTTCAGATTTCTTTTAAAGAAAGGGATTGATGTGACGCTATCTTAATTTCCACTTTTTTGACTCAAATAATACAGACTGAATTAATGGGGAAAAGTTATGGGACAATTTAAGAAAAGAGATTAGGTGTGATGAGTGTTTGCCTTAAGTTAGGTTCATTGAGAGGTAAGAGTTTGTCAATATTCTTCAGGTGGGTGGGGAAAAAAATAATCATAGGAGTAAAACTGAATAGAAAAGAACAAAAAATAGAAGAGAAAGTTTACTTTGAAGTTGTTACCAGGAGTTGAATGGTAAAGTGAAAACAGGCCTAAGTTGGAGTTCACTATCTTTGAGTTGGCAAACCTTGAACAAATGTTCAGATCCTTAACAATGGGTGGTAGATGAGAAGGCAAAAGAGAAGATGTTGCCTGAAAAAATAATAGAAATGAAGGATTCAGGGCAAAAAGGAGAAAAACAATAGACAAGAGTATTTCTATAAAGCTAAATTTATTTGGCCAAAAGGGCTTGCTTTCATTCTGAAAGACTAGCCCCCTATTTTTCTATGTTTTACTGTTAACATATTGTTTGATAAAATTATGATGATAGCAGACATCTATAGCCTTTAAAAAGGCTACTTTTTACTTTTTAAAAATATCTTAATTGGCAAAGTAAAAGCTAGCAACCATATGCCAGTCATCCAATTTTATTTTATTTTTTTAATTATTTTTATCAATGAATCCTAAAGTCTGGGGATTCTGATTTAAACCTAATTAACACAGGATCTTTTAAAGTGGCTGTGAAAACTCACTAATTTTCCAGCCTGAATTATAGTACATAAGACTGCCTATGCATTGTTTTCATAGACAAGATGAGTTTACACAGGGTTTTGTTGCAAAAAACCCCAAAATTCTGAAGAAGGGCATCTTTTATGTAGATTACAATTATGATAGTTACCTTGTTACCATTTCTCAGCAGGGATGACTTTGACTCTTAAGCTGGTATATGTCTCTTTCTTAGGGATCAAAAGAAACCTGACCCAAATGAGTATCAGATAACTAGAATGTTAGTGTGGAGAGGACTTCAATTAAAGGTTTATGAGCAGAAAAAAGCAGATGTTATCTAATAACACCTGTTCAAGGAACAGTCTGGTGAAAACCTGCAGCCTTTTTGCTGTACCTGCTGAGAGCAGCATCTGGAGGATCTAGCTTTACATTCAAAAGTTAACCTATGGCAGGTTAACTTATATCTATATAGTACAGAAGATCAACAAAAACATTGCATTTTGTACAAATCCAACCTTTTAAAGAAAGTTACATCTCATATTAGCTATTTTCTTTTTTTAATGTTTATTAAAACAATTTTTTTAGTCTTTATTTATTTTGAGAGAGAGACAGACAGAGTGCAAGAGGGGGAGAACAGAGAAAAAGGGAGACACAGTATATGAAGCAGGCTCCAGGCTCTGAGATGTCAGCACAGAGCCCAACGTGGGACTTGAATTCATGAACTGCGAGATCATAACCTGAGCTGAAGTTGGATGCTTAACCAACTGAACCACCCAGGTGCCCCTATTTATTTTGAGAGACAGAGAGAGAGTGTATGAGTGAGGGAGGGGCAATGAGAAAGACGGAGAGGGAGAATTCCAAGCAGGTTCCGTGCTGTTACCACAGAGCCTGACGCGGGGCTTGATCTCACAACTGTGAGATCATGACCTGAGGCAAAATCAAGAGGCAGACGCTTAACTGAGCCACTCAGGTGCACCTCTTATTAGCTTTTTTTTTTTTATCAAGTTTTCATATTAAACTTGTCATTATCTAGTAAGACATGGTTAATAAATCTAATGAGTCAAGATAAATGTTCTAGTGTACCATGTTCATCTATATAATTTGTATGCAAAAAACCTTCCCATCTCAGCTCCCAGAATGCTTCTGTTCAAACCTGATAATAACAGCAGTGAGGTTAGAGTGGCAACTACTCCTGTTCACAGCTCCAGACCTGTCCTTATTATGGTCTTGGGGAACTTTGGGAGGATGCAGAGGTCTGGCAGTTTCAGGAGTTCCAAGGGAACTGACTATAGCAGAGAGACACAAGCAGCAGAAAATAAAATACCAGTGAACCATGGACTCTGAGGATGTTTAAAAAACAAACAAATGATAAGAACAACAAGCCTCCTGAGAATTAGTAGTGGGATGTTTAGGTTTAGCTAGGAGGGTGGGATTATTATCCCTACTGGAGTTCTCTATCACCATGCTACTTATAGTGTGGTCTCTGGACAACAGCATCTGCATCACTTGACAGCTTGTGAGAATTGGAATCAGAACCTGTGTTTTCAACAAGCTCTGCAGGTGATTCACATAAATACTGAAGTTTGAGAATCACTGCTCTATCACACCTTCTCCATCTTTGGAATCCTAGCTCGTATTAGTTTCCTTAATCCTGCATGCTGGATTTATGTACCCTTTGATAGCATACTCTCCCATCCTCTGACTCAGGGGTCTCTGCCATAAGAGATGGAGAACAACGTGTGCTGAGGAAAGTTTATCTCTGATTACACCTCAGTTTTTCCTATTCTTCCCAAGGAAGCCTTAATTAGCCTGTCAGTACTGTTCAGCTCTCATTATGGTGAAGTTTGCTGAGTAATATCCATCCTTTACATAAGCACAAGCTTCACCAAGTGTTGGAATGAAGTCCCATAAGCATTTGGTATCAAGTTCTATCTAACATCTCTGCTGGAAGATGTGCTCAGCTATATCTTAAATCATGTTCCAATCATTTGGTCCTTGGCAGCATAGAGAGTCACATTGCAAAAACTTTTCCTGGGTCAGCTTCAGACATGCTAATTTGCTAAGTCCCAGGAGGTAATTTGTTGATTTGTCACAGCTGTCTTGTTTGTGACCATCTGCCACCTTAGTAGCACATTAGTGGAATTAATTTCCAGTCAGGGCTGTGTGTCTGCTCTGGAAGCTTTTGTAGGAGGGAGGATCCTAAGTATCTTCACTCCTGTGAAGCTTTAAGCATAATGAATTTAAATTATGACATATGATTCTCAACCCCTACACTCAGCTCTGGGTTCGGTCTGCCCTAATGGTTCTTCCATCCTGGATTGTTCTCTAAGAGCAACCAATGCTACCGCTTTATCTTCCTTTCCTGCTAACAGGGAGAATTACAACAGGGAAGATTAGGGGGATTCCTGCAGATCTCCTATGCTTCATGAAGTCTTCTAACAGAGTTTTAACTAGAAATAGTCCCATTATTATTTGCTGTAATCAAGCCTGGTTCTTCCTTCTCTGCAAAGTAGCCACTTTGTATACAGTTCTTTACAAAAGCTACTCACATTTGTAACACAGATGAGGAAAATTTTGATGTGTGTATACCACAGGTGTGCTCCATGTGATTGCTGCTCTGCAGCCGATTATAAACCCTGAAGCATTTGCTGTTTTTATGCTGCAAATAGGTTCTAAGGTTTGAGTGGCCCCTTGACAGTCTTTGTCACTTTCCTACCTCACAGTCCTGTCAGGATTGTAACATCTCTGTGGGACAGTCTAGCCATAATTTCCTGACAATATAGTTGCTAACAGTATCCCCAATTTTGTGTGGCACACGGTCTCTATCAGGAGTATCACTGCTCCCTCCATTGTTTATCTACAATAGAAGTCTGTGCTCGAGTGGTTCTTTCTCAGTAGACACACCAAAATATGTTTCTAAACAGTCCCAATCTGTGGATCAAAGACTTCCTATGCCCTTTCTACAAAAGCTTGGATTTTGTATCAGTAGATAATGTTTTCACACCAGCTTTCAGGATTCTTCCTTACTCCTTATATTTAGGAAATATTTGAAGCTAATTACTTTCAGCAACTAGACATACTCCCAAGCTTTCAATCTGGGACTTCCAACCAAGAATACTCAAGATAAGGGCTTTAAATTCCAGCTAAGAAATCTAAAAACTTCTTTTGATTTTAAGGTGCTACTCTGTGGACAGACACAATTATCTTTCATCCAATAATTTAGCAACTATTTATGAGGACGAAATCTTGGATCAAATCTAGGTGGTAATTTAGTGTGAGATGCAGATAGGTTTAGCCCTGGAGTTTACAACATCTTGGGCAAGGCCCGTTTGTAACCCATATGTTAGTTGGGTTCACCCTACCTTTCAAAATTCCAGTTATTAACTGGAAAACTTCTATTTCTACTTAGCATGTAGGTATGTATAAAGACACAGAAGAATACTGCTCCCACTCAAATGATGAGATAGAGTACGAAAAGTTACAAAATTGCAGGTTTGGAAATTTCATCAGAGAAATGAGCTCACAGAGAAGCCTGCTAAACTAAAGTTCAGAAAGTGACAAACTTCTCTCAGGATAAAACAGATTCATACTGCATTCGTCATTGGTGAAGAGTCAGGGGGATGAGTATGCTGCTACATTTGAGGTAAAAAGCTGGCAGGTGGACTTTTTGAGAGACTGGGGTGTATGCTGGCATGTCTGTGAACCCTTCCCGGGGTCCCCAAATACAAGGAGACTCGACAGACATCCACAACTCTTTCTGATGGGTCTTAACAAACATATATATGAAAGACTGGAGTTAGGAAAATGGAGATACTCTCTATGGCACATGTGTACCAGACAGGCTGAAGTAGGAGCAGAAATAACAGAATTCCACAAGCACTCCAGGCCTTAGGAGAGTTTGAGACGGTGGCTCCGGTGGCTGAAGCAGTGACAGGGATGCTGACTGAGACTCCCCAGTGAGGTCCAGGCACACATGGTCTGTGAAGTCAGATACCTGCACAGGTAATGGAGAGGAAGCATGCAGACATTCTGGGTTTCACACTGAGTGTGAAGCCCTGGCCATGTACAGCTGGAGAGTGGCAGGAGAGGTGAGAGAAAGCCCCATGAGTCATAGGTACGTGGGCTTACTCAAATCTGAGGACAGGCATGAGAACTGTGAAACCCCATAGGCACCTTGACTCTTAGATCAAATAGAGGGCAGCAGGACTTCCACGGCTTGATAAAAGCCAGAAAGCTGAGAGAGAGCATCCTACAGCACTGGCACAGGGGACCTGTGGTTGGCAGAATCATGGTCTCCCAAAGATGCATAAGTCCTAACCTTCACTACCTGTGAAGATGTTACCCTAGATAGCCAAAGAAACTACACACGTGATTAGGCTAAGGAGACTGAGATGGGGAGATAATCCTGGATTATCCAGTTGTGTTCAATCACAAGGGTCCTTATAAGTGAAAGAGGGAGGCAGGAAGTCAGAGTCAGAGAGGGAGATATGACAACAGTAGCAGAGATTTGCACTGATGCAGTTGCTGGGTTTGAAGATGAGAGGAAGCTATGAGACAAGGAATGTGGGTGGCCCCTGGACCCTGGAAAGGGCAAGGAAACACACTCACCCTTAGTATCTCAAAAAGGAATACAGCCCCTGCCAACATCTTCATTTTAGCCCTTTGAGATCTATTTCAGATTTACAACCTCCAGACTGTAAAATAATAAATGTATGCCTTTTTTTAAGCCACTAAATTTGTGTTATCTTGTTATAGTAGCACTAAGAAACTAATGTAAAGCCTGATGATGTCCAAAAGCAGAATAAGAGGATTTAGAGAAATCCTCCAGGCATTCCATACCTTACACTGGGTATGAGGCAGCAGCTGACCTATTGCTGGGGAAGGAGGGGAGAGTCATTATAACAGAGATCTCCCTCAGGTGCAAGTACACAGAATCTGCTGAAGGCTGAGGGAAAGACAGGAGAAATGAAAACTTTTAAGGCACTTGGAACCCAAGCCCTGCCAAGGGGGAGGTTTTGATTTTGCCATCAAAGAATCTGAAGTCTGCAGTAAATGGAATTGAATTAAAGTACCACAAAGCCTAATCTTAACTCAGTACAAACCATATTGAATCAACCCCTGCCCCACATTTACAGCCTAATAGAAAAAGAGGCATGCTTATTTCTGGGCATAAATATTATTTACTTTAACTCTTAATGTTACATCACATACAATTTTGGCATTCAGTTGAAAAATATGAGAAATCCGAAGAAGCAAAAAATGCAATGCTTTGTCAAGAGACAAAAAAAGTCCCTAGAGACAGACTCAGAGATGAACAAATGTAAGAGTTATCAGATAAGAACTATAATAGCCTAACTATAATAAATATATTGAAGGATATAGTAGAAACAATACACAACATGCAAGGAAATGGCAAAGAAATGGAAATAACAAAAAAGAGATAAATTAAAATACTAGATATAAGAAATATGGGGCGCCTGGGTGGCGCAGTCGGTTAAGCGTCCGACTTCAGCCAGGTCACGATCTCGCGGTCTGTGAGTTCGAGCCCCGCGTCAGGCTCTGGGCTGATGGCTCGGAGCCTGGAGCCTGTTTCCGATTCTGTGTCTCCCTCTCTCTCTGCCCCTCCCCCGTTCATGCTCTGTCTCTCTCTGTCCCAAAAATAAATAAAAATCGTTGAAAAAAATTTTTTTTAAATAAAAAAAAAAGAAATATAATATCAAAAATGAATATGTTGGATGAGCTTATCAAGAGACTGAACATAGCATGGGAAATAATCAGTGAGCTTGAAGATGGGTCAATAGAAATTTTCCAAATGGAAAGAAAGAGAAAAATGGATGAGAATAAACAGTGCATCTGACATCTGTAAGGGCACTATCCAACGGTCTCATGTGCATGTAATTACACTTCCAGAAGGAGAAAAAGAATGGAGAAAAGTATTTCAATGCATATTGGCTAAGAGTTTTTCAAAATTTATAAAATACATCAGTCATAGAACCAAGATGCTTAGAAAACACCAATCCAGGTAAATACAAAGACAACCATACTTAGGGACATCATAGACAAATTGCTACAAATGAACACCATGACACATTGCTGAAAGCAGTCAGAATAAAGACATAGTATATAAGAGGAACAACAAGATGAGATATGGCTGACTGCTCAGAAACAGAGGCCAGAAGATAATAGAGCAGCATCTTTTTTTTAAAGAAAAAAAAAAAAAACATAACCTAGAATTCCATATCAAGCAGAATCTTCTTCAAAAATTGAGGCATCATCAAGACATTTTTAGACCAACCAAACTCATTTTGTCTCTATAAGATGTATACTACAAAACCTGCAGAAGAATTAGCAATTCTTAAGCCAAAAGTAAATTATGCAGATAAAACCCAGAAATTTTAGACTGGAGTGGAGAATCTTAGGAAACATAAATGTGACAGGAAATACAGAGGGCCTTTAAAAAATATCCTTGCTCTCTGGGTAACTCTAGCTCCTTAAAGACTGTTATCTGTTTAAATTAAGAATACTAAGAATATAATGCAGAGTTTAGTGTGTCTGTAGGTGCCAAATATACGACAAGAAGATCTTAAAGGGTGAGAGGATCATATCTGAAAGTTTATTATTACAAAATTTTTACATGGTTTAGAAGAGGTGAAATTAAAAAAAGTTTTTCTTAGTGTTTATTCATTTTTGAGAGACACTGAGAGACAGAGCGTGAATGGGGGAAGGGCAGAGAGACAGGGAGACACAGAATCTCAAGCCGGCTTGAGGCTCTGAGCTCTCAGCACAGAGCCCGATGTGAGGCTCGAACTCACCAACCGTGAGATCATGACTCAGCTGATGTCAGACGCTCAACAGACTGAGCCACCCAGGTGCCCCAAGGAGCTGAAATTTTTTTAAAAAGCTTATTTATTTATTTTGAGAGAGAGAGAGAGTGAGTGAGTGAGGTAGGGGCAGACAGAGAGAAGGAGAGAGAATCCCAAGCAGACTCAACACTGTCAGTGCAGAGCCCAATGTGGGGCTTGAACTCATGAAACATGAGATCATGACCTGAGCTGAAATCAAGAGTTGGATGCTTAACTGACAGAGTCACCCAGGCACCCCAAGGTAGAACGTGTTTTTAAAGGCAGCTGTTGATAATTTAAAGATGTATGTTATAATCTGCAGAGTAAGCACTAAATAAATCACACAAAGTGGCATAACTACAAAGTCAAGAGGAGGTAAAATGGGAAATGTTAACAACTAGGGAATATGGTCATATGGGAAGACTTACCCAGTTCTTGAAATTTCTCTGAAAGTTTGACATTACAAAATAGATTATAAAAATAAGAAAATGCAATAGCCTTGTGAACAATGAAAAATAACTTCCATAATTTTTTATTTATTACGATTAAATTTGTTGGGAGAAAGTATTCACAAGGTAGGGTGTATAAACCAGGCAATTTAATGTAACAAAATCAAGCAAGTAAATATGATACAATAGATTAGTGAACATTGCTTTCCCCTGAACGGGTTGCTAAGCAGTAAAATAAAGATAAGCTTAGATAAAATAGGAAGTATCTCTTTCTAGCTCCTGGGCTTTCTGATTAAAATTGCATTTTAGAAATAATTGTTACTGGGGCGCCTGGGTGGCGCAGTCGGTTAAGCGTCCGACTTCAGCCAGGTCACGATCTCGCGGTCCGTGAGTTCGAGCCCCGCGTCAGGCTCTGGGCTGATGGCTCAGAGCCTGGAGCCTGTTTCCGATTCTGTGTCTCCCTCTCTCTCTGCCCCTCCCCCGTTCATGCTCTGTCTCTCTCTGTCCCAAAAATAAATAAACGTTGAAAACAAATAAAAAAAAAAAAAAAGAAATAATTGTTACTAGAACTAAAGAAGAGCATTTACAATTTAGGAGGCATGGCTTGCAGTTTATCCCAGACAACTGGTGTTAAAGACCATGTGTTACAGTGACTCGGCACTGGAATCAGCTTTTGCCTCCACATGCATTACTTTACTTGTAAATTGATTGATCAATTCAATCAGAGTGGAAGAAATAGTCGTATTCTCAGTGTCAGAAACAAACAGTTGAAAATTAATGGACTCCGCCAAACAATCCTGTTTGCCACAAGATGCTAATTAATAATATGACAACTATTTCTCCCCATCAGATTTATCAAATTTGAGGAGAGCTTTTGAAACACTGGCACCTGTCTGCATATTTACTTTGTTGCTAAACTCATGAAGAACTGGGTAGAAGGAGTTCCAACATGAACCATGTTAGATAAGGGGCTAAAAGTCTTTTGAGAAAAACAGGAAAGGTAAAATATTATAGGTCAACCGAAAAAAAGAAGAAACGGGACTTGACAGCAGTCTAATATATGAAATAAATAAGATTGAACTGAACCCTGGGTCTGTGTGTTTGGGAAGCAGGAAACTCAGTGACAACATATATTAAAGAGCAAATAAAAAGCAATCACTATCAAAATATAAAGCCCAGTAATGAAATAATGACCACAACAAGTACCAATTTTCGAGATGATTATACAAATGTGTTAAATATCTGCCAAAAGTATCAGTGATACTTAGGACTATGAAAAGTACATAAGGTACATTGTGCATTAATAATACTTTTAGATCATATTAATTAAGGTAAAGCAAACAGCAGTGATGCAGAAATGACATAAGCATGACAAAGACTTTTCATTTAAAAGGGAGAAAGAAGGCCGCCTGGGTGGCTCAGTTGGTTAGGCGTCTCACTTCAGCTCAGGTCATGATCTCACAGTTCATGAGTTCAAGCCCTGCATCAGGCTCTGTACTGACAGCTCAGAGCCTGGAGCCTGCTTCAAATTCTGTGTCTCCCTCTCTCTCTGCCCCTTCCCTGCTCGTGCTTTCTTGTACAAATAAATAGACATTTAAAAAAAAATAAAAGGGAGAAAGAATTTCTTGTTCTGAGATTAGGGGAAAATAATTGAAAGGTAAACTCTAATACTTCAACAATAATTGGGCATTAGACTCACGTGGGGTCAATTCAATATAATGCATAACGTTTACTGAGTGAAGACAATGCAACTGATTTGTAATTATTAAGCATGTGTAATGTATAGTGTCCTTGGTAAAATAAATTGTTCCTTTGACAATAAGTTATATTAAAAAGTAAAGTAAGTTTTTCTTTCTCTGACTTATTTCACTTAGCATAATACTCTCTAGCTCCATTTCATGTCATTGCCATCACTATTTGTACACCTGAAATTAATATTACATTGTATATTTACCAACTGGAATTTGGATAAAAACTTAAAAAATAATTTGTTGACTGGTAATCATCCACCCTTACTCTCTGTCTCAACTTATTACCATTTATACTCATCTATTAAGGAACACATTTAGAATACCTGCTCCCCTGGCCATTTCTAGACTCTAACCTATAATTGAGCTTCATCAGACTGCTGCTTTAATTGAACTGGTTTTCCCAGAAGAATCTATAGGTCAGTGGTGCTAAAAATATCATCCACAGAGTAGCAGCATCACCGCCATTACCTGGGAACTTGATAAAATGAAAATTCTCAGTACTGCCCCCCTCCCCGCCCCCCCATCTAGACTTCCTGAATCAGAACCTCTAGGTCTGGGACCAGCAATCTGTGATTTACAAAGCCTTCCAGAAGCTTCTGATGTATGCCCATGTTTGAGGCCCATTACTGTAAGGTAACTCATTTCTCTTTCAATTTCTCTAGGCTGGTGGAGGAAATAAGAGTGACTGACTAGTCCTTGAAAATATTTCTCACTCACGTGAATTCATAGACAATTATTAACATCCTTGTTGATGAAAGATCTATATTGCTTTAAAAATATGTGCCCTTTACTTGGTCTATCCTGCCCAATACACCTGGAATTCCTATCATTTTGCTGGATAATGTTGGACCAAGAAAAATAATTGAATAAAGCAGACACCGAGCAAATGTTAATGTTTACATTATTCATTAAGGCTGAAAGTCTTCAAAATCTCATTAACATTGCCTGACTCAGTAATTTCAAAACAGAAAGAAAAGGGTCAGCCCTTCATTCCTAGAAGCCAGTGATTTTTGTTATCCTTTGCTATTCCTAATACATGGAATATTATTAGTTTTTGACAACTACTATGTGCTCCACAAAACACATGGATTCACCCAACAATGCTTCTTTGTTGGTTCCGGGCACTGTTATCCTCCACTCCACTGCACTCTCACCATCACTTTATTTTGCTTTTTCCCATCCAGCTCCTATGTACAACTACCTACAATGTGTCAATTATCATGATGCACAAAATATATTTAGCCCTCCCTCTAGGGGCAATTTAGTGAATAGATAAAGCAGTTATCCTGGTTACCCATTCCTTTGCAGACAGCAACAATGATCAAGTAATGACTAACACCTATCAGGAGCTTATTTGATGTGAGGCAATGTCCTAGAAATTGTACTGCCAATTATGAAGTTAAAAGGAAGGCATGCAATTTGAAAAATAAACTAAGAAGATCAGAAAATGAAAAATAAGAATTTTCTAAAACAATTAAAAGAATGCAGAACACATTTACAAGATCAGTGAAACTATAATTGCTTATATCAATGTAATAACTTTTACCTTTAGACATAATATTTGAAACCAAAATGTAAGATAGATATTTAGTGGGAAAAACCACTTAAAGAAGCATCCAAAGGATTTTTTCCACATTCTTAGAGTAACCTATGATTGTAATAAAAGGTTATAAATATATAAACATGAAAGAAGAAAAGATCAGAAACTACTTTGCTGACTTTAAATATATTAAATGTCAAGTCAGTTTTCTCTATCTAAAAAATTATTCCCCAAAACTTATTCGTGTTTTCTTTTCTCCATATGTTTATTTCATGGAACTTTTGTTTAGATACATACATATTATTTCAATTGTTTATACATCCTCCTTTTCTCTTTCCTAAATCCCATTACAGGCATGGCATACCTTTGTTTTAAATTAAATGAACTGGAGTTCCTGGGTGGCTCAGTCGGTTGAGTGTCTGACTTCAGGTCGGGTCATGATCTCATGGAGCATGAGTTCAAACCCCATGTCAGGCTCTGTGCTGACAGCTCAGAGCCTGAAGCCTGCTTCAGATTCTGTGTCTCCTCTCTCTGCCCCTCCCCTGATCGCTCACACACACACTCTCTCTCTCAAAGATAAACATTAAAAAAATTAAACTAAATGAACTAATTACTGTATCTTAATATTTAAAATAAAGGGCTTAAAAATGAAAACAGTTTGTTTCTAGAATCCATCTTTTCTGGATTAATGTCATGACCCTATCACTAACTGTGGTCTTGGAAACGTTACTTGACCACTTTGTGCATGAATTGCTTCCTCTATGAAATGAAGAAAATAAGAGTTTCTAATTCATAGCTTTATTATGAGAAACAACAGGGTTAATACATAGTAAATGCTTAGAATAGTGTGTGTGGCATTGTAAATTCTCAATAATTATTAGTTACTATTATTGTTATGATAATTATCATCAGAAAAGTATGGAAAGTCCATAGCCCCAATTAGTAATTGCCATCATTTATATGTAATGGAGGATTATAAGCTATATTTAATTTTTTTTAATGTTTGTTTCTTGAGAGATAGAAAGAGAAAGACAGAGTGTGAGCAAGGGAGTGGCAGAGAGAGAGAGGGAGACACAGAATCCAAAGCAGGCCCCAGGCTCTGAGCTGTTAGCACAGAGCCTGATGTGGGGCTTGAACTCAGAAACCACAAGATGATGACCTGAGACAAAGTTGGACACTTACCCGACTGAACCACCCAGGTGCCCCAAAAGCTATATTTTAACTAATTTAGTGTACTTAATTTTTCTATTTTGGAATGATGTTTGCAATCATCCTTATATGTTTCCAGATAATTCCATATACTCTTGGTGATGTATAAAATTAAGTTTATTAACTTACAATTTACTTAAAAAAAAGGTAATTAAGTTAATGCTAAACAGTCAAACCTTCACAGCCTTGACCCTGGTCTTGCTTCTCCGGCTCTGTATAATAAGGATCACTTTATGTCCCTGCCATAGCTGGCTGACCATGAAGGGGTGGGCCATTGATCCTACCCTAATCAGCTGAGACAAAGTTATTTCCTGTGATCTGAGGGATGAGGTGGACCAGTTACTGTTGCCTCTTCTTCATCACAAAGTCTACTTCATGGCAGCCAAACCCAGAACTTCAAACTAACTGAACTTCACCTAGTGTTGAAGTCTGAGTAACAGGAAACTCCAAATATGAAGCCCTCCCCCCCCACTTTCAGTTATCCCCAAGAATGTGCTTCTGCCTGCACTCTTTTGTCTTAGTTCTGGCCCATTTACTCTGCCTACTAACACAAGCTATCTAAAACATTGAAGCTTTGACCTAAATATCCCCAGGGGCTCACATACTAAAAGTTGTGTTGTTCTTTGTTTATGCCAGTCTTGTTCCTTAGAACCACACACTAGTGGGAAGCCCACAGTCTTTAGCACACTTCCCTCCTAATAACACCCAGTTGACCTTACTCCTAAAACTTTAACTTTTGCTTAAATTTTCCACTGCCTTCCCGATTTTTTTTAATAGAATAATTTTGCCAATTAAATTACAGGAATTTAGATTTAGATTCCCCTAGACATCATGGATGGTCATGACTTTTCTCTTTCCTTCGTAGGGATAATGTGTCATTTGCTCAGTACTTGGGTGCTTCTCCTAGCCTAGGACAGGTATCTATACCTGGCAGCTATTTATCTCATGCTGCCAGGGACACATCATGTTGTATATGCACATAATTAAACCAAAAATGTTGTCATAGTCAGTGCCTTAAATACTTGTCATACTTAATGTGTTTGTAGTAGTCAGCAGTACTAAGAAACTTAATTTATACTATCTTCTATGATGCTATGCAACAACATGGAGTCTGTAGAGGGTAAGTGATATAATTCTTGTTGCACAAACCAGACTATATTGACTTCTGTAAAGTGACCTTAATGTACATATTTCAAAACAACATGCAAGGATACTGGGATTGAAAAATACCCTAATTTGCTGATAGAAAATCTGAAATACAATGATATTAAGAAAACTGGCTCTGGTCACTACAGATTTAGCAACAACAAGCTGAGTTTACACCCAGCAGGGACTCAACAATGATGGGATGTACATTAGTCTCAGTTTAAGATGTGGTGCGCTATGTGGAACATTACCCATTTGTGTCTTCTGGGCATGTGCTTAGCAAACACAGTAGCAATCCCTAGATGCAATTATAGTTTAAAGGGTGTGGGGAAGGACATTTTTCACTTTTAATTAAAGAGCATGAGTCCCTGTTAAGTACCAGCAGGGTATCTGTCATTCATTCACAGGAATTTAAATCATGGCTTATTGTCACTCAGAGGAAGAATTAAAATCTCAGTCAAAGGCAGAACAGGTCATTGCCCTAGGAAACTTTGTTGGCGAGGGCTAGATGAAGATGTATCCAGATCAAACCAAAGTTCACATGTATTCTCTGTCATGTAGGAAATGAACATATATATATATATATATGTGTGTGTGTGTGTCTATGTATATGTATATGTATATATATGTATATATATGTGTATATATATGTATATATGTGTATATATACAGGAAGGTCATATATACATGTCATGTATACATATATACATATACGTATATACATATACATATACACATATGTATATATGTATATATACACAGGGAGGTCAAAATTATTAGACCTGAAAGTATGTAAAAATAATAGAATAGAATAACTTATATTGTTAGACTGTCATTAATAGTAAAGTAACATGTAGAAAACAATCTACTTTAAAAAATCAAAGTGTTTAAGAACTATTAAGTTAGTACTCTTAAAAAAGATTTTGGTATAGGGGTGCCTGGGTGGCTCAGTCGGTTAAGCGACCAGCTTCTGCTGAGGTCATGATTTCACAGGTCATGAGTTCAAGCCCTGCTTCAGACTCTGCGCTGACAGCTCAGAGCCTGGAGTCCACTTTTGGATTCTGTGTCTCCTTTTCTCTCTGCTCCTCTCCTGCTCATGCTCTGTCTCTGTCTCTCTCTCTCTCTCCTTCAAAAATAAATAAACATTCAAAAAAATTAAAAAAAGGATTTTGGTACAATCTGGCATAGAGTGCCATATGTATAATATATATGTAATACATGCAACATATATATGTAGTATTAGAAGTGTAAACTTTAAAAATGATTATAGTAGTATTACCAACCATAACATATATTTTATGCATCATTCAGAAATTCTCTCTTCAATCAAATAAAAATATATACCTAACTATAGTCTTTTTAGCATTTCGTTATTTGCAAAACATAGAGAAGATATTAATGTCTAACATTAAAAATGACTTAATGGGGGCGCCTCGGTGGCGCAGTCGGTTAAGCGTCCGACTTCAGCCAGGTCACGATCTCGCGGTCCGTGAGTTCGAGCCCCGCGTCAGGCTCTGGGCTGATGGTCAGAGCCTGGAGCCTGTTTCTGATTCTGTGTCTCCCTCTCTCTCTGCCCCTCCCCCGTTCATGCTCTGTCTCTCTCTGTCCCAAAAATAAATAAAAAACGTTGAAAAAAAATTTTTTAAAAAAAATGACTTAATGAATGCATTACAGAACCACTCAATTAAATGTTATGCAGTGATTACACTATGATTTATACAGGCTATGTAAGAACATGTAAATATGCTTATAATATAATGTTAAGTGAATAAATAGAATATAAAATGCATACTCTAATTATAAAGATATAAATTATGTATGCATATAGACAAAGACCAAATAAAAGTGTGCAAAAAATGAAATTGGTTACTTTCAGTATATAAACAGAAATGATGTACTTTTATGTTAGCTATCTTTTATAATATTGTTAAGATAATATTGCTACAATAAAATGTATATGTGCAAATATATGTGTAATATATATGTATATGTGTATATGTATATGTGTAAATGTATATGTGTAATTTCTTTCCAAGATTGTTCATGAAATTTTCAGTCTCCAGTTCTCAGAAGTCTTTATATGAATTCTTCCCAAGTGGCTAAAAGGGAGAATGTCCTTAATTCTCAAATTTACAGTTCAGTTGAGACCCTCCTGTGAATGTATATACATTTTATATTATACATATTTATACATTATATAATATATACATATTGTAACATACACATATTATATACATTTTTACCAAAGATATAATTTGAGGCCACATGTTGTCTCTCTCCTTTTTTTCTTCTTCAGAGTAATAAAGCTTAGCAACATTTTAATTCAGACAGATTTCAAATATTACTTTATTGACAGCCTCCCATTTGACATCCTTGCTATAATTACAGTGTGTATTATATCAAGAGATGCTCTGTAACATCCCTAGAGACTCAATTACTGTGTGCCTTGCATATAGTCTGGGCAAGTATGGGAGTAACATCTAATATGATAGAGACACATTTTCTTTGAATATTTTTCAGGTATTATTTGATAGAGATATTCTAGAACTTCTGAAGTCATCAATGCTTGGAGGAAAATAATACACTTATAAAATACATTAATAGAAAATATTATTTTTTACCAGAAATATTAAAACTCTTGTTCACAGGTTTATAGCATTTTATGAAAAAAAAAATCTCAATCAATCTCTTTCATCTGTTAATTGTGTAAAATATTCTGAATTTCAAGGAGAAACTATGGGGCCCTTGACATTCCTGGAAGAACACAATTGTAGGAAACATTGTTATTGTTTTATTGTTATTTATTGCTCTACTTAATTTCAATATATATTTGAAACATCTTAGAAGAAAATCACAAGTATGCCAAGAACAAATGCATAACAGAAAAAGAAATCAAAACTAAAAGAGGAGAATGGGGATATATGTATGTAAGTGTATACACACACACACACACACATAATAGATAATAATATGTAAAAATACAGTTATATATATATATATAACTGTATCTACATAATTTCATAATTTCTTGCTAAAGGGAATTACATTGATTATTAAACCTAATTCTGTTTATAGTGACCAGAACATAGAAAGGAAAATAACAGATTACAGACTTTAATTTTTAAAACAAATTCATGTGGGTTAAACTCTTTACTAGTTCTAATTTTGTGGAAGGATTTAAAGGATTTATTGCAGGTTTAATTCCATCTGGTCCTTGCTTATCTTAGTATGTATATATTTTAGCTCAGGCAAAAACTTGACGTCATCCTGGACCCCTTGCTTTCTCTCACATGACAAACACAACCCATCAGCAAATCAAAATGGTCTGTTTTCAAAATATATCCACAATCTGGCTATATCCACAATAAGACTTCACAGTTACTCTTCTCATCCAAGACACCATTTCTTAACTGGATTATTTGTATAATGTTTTAACTGGTCCTCCCGCTTTTTCACTTGCCATCCTGCAATTAATTTAATCACAGCTGTTAGTGTGATTCTATTAAGCACAGAACAGATCATCATACTCGTCTTCTCAGAACTCTCTGATGCTGCGGAGTGAAGGATTATAAAGCCTACATAATTAGGTCCCTACTACTTCTCTTTATCAGCCACCTTCTGTTTTTGTTTTGCTCTAACTGTACTGGACTCTGTGCAGTTCCTCAAATACACCAGACATTTTAACACCCCAGGGGTTTTGTTATTTCTGTTCCCTTTGCTTGGAATGGTCTCCTCCAGAGAGCTTATCCTGCTCCTCCCAGATCTCCTCTTAAAGGTCACTGTATTAATGACACTTTCATGATAGAATTACACTCCTCTCTATACTTCTAATTTTCTTACCCAGCTCTATTTTTCCCACCTGAACATTTGTTACCATATGCTAGATGTACCAATCTAGTTACATGCTTGTTTGTGACAGAGTGAGAATGAGGAGAAGCTGGAGGAATAAAGAGCAAAAGGAATCCCTGCTCTGGTGTTTTGCTTGTGCTGGGGTGGCCAAGTGGGTTTAAAGTGGAAAGAGACCCTGACCTCCCATGCTCTTTACCAGTGGATACTTAAGCCACTTTAAAATGGAATTCTCACCTCCATTCCCTTGAGTATGCAGAGAAGCCAGGGGAGGTACCAATGTGTTTTATATATCAGGCAGCACCTAGCCATCTGGGAACCATACTTGCTAGGCACAATTGCTTTATTTTAGGTCATTTGTAATGTGCACGGGTCTTCCAACATCTTTAGCTTCTGCTCTGCAGAGGCTGAGTTTTCTACCTCCCTCGCCTCTCTTGATTTTTTAATGACCAGTAACCTCTTTCCTTTTCTGAATACATGAACTGTATCCTGCAGACTGAAATCTTGCAGTCTCTTGCCATGACTAGAAGGAATCTCAACTTCTCCAAAGTTGGGCAGTTTTTGGCTCTGCATATTCAGAATCTCTAGGTCTGCTTTCTCTTCTATTCTTTGGTCCTTATCTGCTCTGTGCTAATGGGGAAAAGGAAATCATTTTCTGCTCTTGGTTAGACCACATACTGTTCCCTATCATGGATATTATAGCCTTGGGCTGGACAGAATCTTATTTTCCCACCACTTTTCTCTGATGGACAAGAGATGATTAAGATGAATTATTTAAACTGGTCCTATTATAGCTTCTGATTATATATTGTAATGTGGTAAAAGTTCACAGATTTGTTGTAGATAGGAAATCTTTTTCCAGTAGTCTGTCAGTTTGTGTTTACCTTAAGTTGCAAAATATTGTAGCAAGACCTTCTCCAAGCTGAGTTTTGTTGACCCTTGTAGATGTGTCATATTCCTTTTCTGTTACATATTGTTATGGAGACATCTTATAATTACAACCCTTGCCGTTGGTGCCCTCCTAAACTTTAAGGAATAGCGTGTTGAAATTCTAAGTGTACCTCTTGATAATATTGTCTGAAGGGAATTAAAAGCCTTTCTGTGATATATGTGGTAGTTTTTTTAAATGTTTATTTATTTATTTTTGAGAGAGAGAGAGAGAGAGTGAGAGAGAGAGAGAGAGAGCAGAGGAGGGGTATAGAGAGAGGGAGAGGGAGACTCCCAAGCAGGTTCCACGCTGTCAGTGCAGATCCCAATGCGGGGGTTGAGCACATGAACATGAGATCATGACTTGATCCTAAAGCAAGAGCTGGATGCTTAACTGACTGAGCCCCCCAGGCACCCCTATATGTGGTGTTTTGTGTTTCAGAACACTTTACATAATATGATATACTTTCTATAAATGTTCTTGGTTTGGGTATTCTCTTAACATGATAGAGAGGAGGTCTAAAGTTATGACTCATGTGATGTGACAACTTCCTATAGTTCCACATTAGTAAATGACCTAAAAATCAATCCTTTTGGCACAATCCTTAAACTGCATTTCCACTACGCCAATGACAATGTCAGACACTGAGACAGGCTTAAGTCATTTTAGCTGTTGAGAATCTCAGTGTATTAGAAAATACCTAGAACTTGAAAAAAGTTTTTATTTTTAATTATTCACTTTTACAAATGTAATTATTTTACCTTATACACAGAGAACACTTACTAATAGTTGATCTTCATCAGCAGATAATAATGAAAGTCTAAACTAAATATCAAGCTGTGAATGTGATGTCCAGTACAAAGGAACTCCTATATTTCTTGGTATAAGCTCATTATCATGTATTGTTGACATTTACAAATATTTAAAGGATATTGTGATAACCCATACAATATCTCATTGATAAGTGAGTCTTTCTGAAATCCTTCAGCAGAACTCTAGAGATTCTGATAGGGGCTGACTCTTACAATACCCATGAATTTGATGCTTTATTTACCTCCTCCTCTGACTCTAATTTGTCATGATACATTCAATTTCTCCACCCATTGTGGTTGTCATGATGGGCTGAGGAAACCACATTCCAAACTGATACCCAATTGCATACCTGAAATCTTCGTTTCGATCTCTAATAGGAATCTCAAAATTAACATGGCCAAAATAGAACTTACACACACACACACACACACACACACACACACACACACACAGATTTTTTAGGTATATTTGACAAATAAAATTGTATATATTTAAAATGGACAACATGATGATTTGATATACATACACATTGTGAAATATTTACCACAACTAAGTTAATTAACACATCCATCACCTCACACAGTTACATTTTGTGTGATGAAAATGCTTAAGATTTGCTCTTTTAGCAAATTCAAGTATACAATACAGCATTATTAACTACAGTAAACATGTTGTATATTAGATCTACAGAACTTATTTGTCTTATAACTGAAAGTTTGCACCCTTTGACCAATATCTCCCCATTTTTCCTACCCCCAAAACCCTGGCAACCGCCATTCTATTCTGTCTCTGGGTTCAACTTTCTTTGTTTTGATTGTTTTAATGTCAAACCTGTCCTCCTCATCTCACCAAGTAAACGTTGCCACTGTTCAAATGTGAAAACCATCATTCTAGACATCATCAATGGAGGGATATTTATTAATGTCTTTGCTGGTTTTTCCTCTACTTAAATGCATAATATTGGAGGGTTAAAAGGCTCAGTCCCAGACCTTCCATCACTTTTTTTGGCCTAAATTTTCTCACTGGGGGAAGTTATTTGCTCCCATGGCTTTAAGTACAATCTATAGATCATCTATTTTTCTTTTCTTTCCTTCAAGGCTGAGATCCAAAGCATAAACAAGTTCCTATGGTTCTACTTTCAAAATATATTCCAAATCCATTTCTTCATTTTGTTTACTATGTGGCTGCCCTAATGCAAGCCACCATTATCTCTCTTTTTAAATTTTAATTGAAGTATAGTTGACATATAATATTATGTTAGTTTCAAGTATACTACAGAAGGATCCCACCATTAAGTTTTTTGGAGACTACTGTAGATGACCACCTAACTGGTCTCTCTGCTTCTATTCTTTTCCTAAAAATGTTTATTCTCTTTATAGTAATAAATATCTTTAAAAACAAAATAAAACCAACACATTTTAAGTTATATTATATTACTCTGCTGCTTAAATGCCACCAATGGCATCTCATTACATTTTTAATAAAATCCAATTTTCCTACAATTACCTACAAAGCTCTATGTGATCTGGCCTCTGCCTATTTTGCTGATCTTATTTCTAACCACTTTCTTCTTTGAAAAAAGAAGGGTCTTCTTTCTAACTTAAGTCGCAGTGGCTTTCATTCTTTTCCTTAAACATGGCAACCTGTTCCTGTCTACATTCACTGGTTTCTCCAAAAAATTCTCTGATTCTAGACACAGAAGACTGTCCTCTTCTAACCAATGTAAAATCACTCATCCTCCTTTGCCTTCACTCACTATATACTATAACATTTGGATTTCTTTTTGTTACGACATTCTCTGAATTGTCTTGTTTATTTTCTGTCAACACACTCTAGGAGGTAGTATGATGAGTTCAGTCACCTTGAGGGTTTCATTCATTCATCCATCCACAGAATCCATAACAAGGCCTGGCACTCAATAGTTTCAAGTGAATTAGTGACATGTATGTTTGTAAATCCTGTTGGTCCTGGATCTTCACCTTCTTCAGCATTTATAGAAGACTGACAAGCCATTTGATTGCAATTTATATTTCTAATTATATAACTTTGATGTGTGTGCAACTTAGGTGTCACGAATCATTGTTTCATATCAGGAGTCTCCTGTTTTTGTTTTTGTTTTTTTTGTTTTTGTTTCAGTTCAGCCTTCTAAAGAGAGGTGCTCGAATGTTTTGCCATTGCCCTCAAATGGCTCCAGGCTCTAAGTATCTTTGGGCATTATGGCAGAGTGGCATATATGGACTGTCTGCAAGTAAAGTGCTATTACTAATGAAGCCATATTCTCTTGAATCCACAAGGGAAGACTGACGGAGTGCAGGCAGTGGAAATGTTCCCCCTCCCTTCTGAAGTCTGGGGGTAAGTTGTAAATATTCGTTTCTATGTGTCTTTGGAAACACAAACAATCACTTTTGTTTCCTCACTAGGTTGAGACATCTGACTCTTTCAGTATAATCCTAGGACAACTTACCCAGCATGAATACACTTCTAGGCACCCAGGGACCCTAGATTTTATTTGAAACTCCTGACCTCACTCTAATGATCCCCTGAGTTCTCACAGCCACACTCACTGTATTCCTATGTCCAGGAAGAAAATTTAAAAACATAGAAAAACTATGAAATAATCAATTCATAACCCTATTGTCCTCTTGTTTCTTTTCATAAGCAGCCTTGTTGGGCCATTAAATTCAGAGCTACGAGTCATTAAAACATAGTTCCTATTTCTTCAAGGTTAGATAGAAGGACACATTTCCAGAAGGTGAAAGGGATGTCTTTGTGTTTCCTCTAATGCAGGAAAATAAATAAATAAAAATAAACCAGTTTTGTTTTATTAAAACAGTCATATTTCATATATCAGCCATACTAATACAGGCTGAAAGCTGATGTGATTAGGTTAAAAATCCTTCCCCTTCAGTGTTGAGGAAAAGGATGCAGTGGGACAAGTGCTGGGGCAGAAAGAGAATTTAGTCCTGTTCTTACATGGAGTTGCATAGCCAAGTGTTTCTTAAAGGGTATAAAGAAGCCCATCCTGTCCCATTGGTGAGGTTGCAGAACTGCCATTGTGTGGAGTCAACCAGCTCAGTACAAAATGAGATTCATAGGAGTTTAAAAACTCTGATCCACAGGAAGCCCCAGAGCAGTGCATTTGAAATGACCCTGCATTCCTAATTCAAATGATGAGTGTGACCATGGCAAAACAGACAGATCAGCAGTTCCCACTCTCTTGGTTTCCTTGAGGGTCTTCAAAATGAGACTGACCCTTTCAGAAATGGATTCTGACTGGGCCATGATACTACAGCACATTATATCATGGTAAACAGACTGGGCACTCTCCCAGAGGCTTGTTTCAATAACACCATGCCAGGCAGGCAATGCCATACAGCACGTAATCCCTTAGGAAGTTTAATCAAGGTCTGACATTAAAACACTTTCATGCAGATTCCCACTGATTTTTAAATATTTCCTAGGATTTTTTTTTTTTAGTCAAAAGAAACCCAGGAAAAATTAAATTACCTGTCCTCGATCATAATCATAGAGCAAACAGACAAGAGATTTGGAAAGACTCATTTTATATCAGGATTCATCTTCCTTCCTTATTAGTTGATCATAGCCAAGTCATTCAACTTTTCTGAGCTCCAATTTCTTTATCTATATTAGGAATGATCGTAATAATAATTCTCACGCAGCATTGGTATGAGAATTAAACTTCACATAAAATCCCTTTGTACCCTCTAAATTATCTTTCAATTGTCATTCCCTATTTTTATTTCTGTTATCACTAACATCATGGATTTTCAGATCTTACTGCCTATGGTCTCCATATGTGGTTTATAGTGTACTGTTATAGTGAAGATGACAGAATTTCAGTCTCAGGGTGGAAACATTCTTGAGCATCATCTAGTGGAAGCACTAATTCAGTGGCTCAACCTTCTCAACAAAGTGCATATAAATCAACTACTTGAACCTCTTCAGTGACAGGGAACTCACTACTTCAAAAGGCTTTCATCCTTTTTTAGCATTGACTATTGGAAGGGCCATCCTCACTCTGAGCTGAAACTGATCTCCCCCTATGTCACTTTCAGCCATTTTAATACTATATTCTGAGCCTGCCTGTTTTATATTAATCTTTAAAATATACGGCAAAACCAGTAAAACCTCACTTTCAGGAATATATTAGTAATTAATTAATAATTGAAAAATTTAGGAAGATAATACTTTTATTTCATACTCCTGGTACAATTTTGTAAGATAAAACCCATTCTCTATGTTTCCCATGGCAAATTGAATAGAAGAGCCGTGGTCTGCAGCATACTTTCTCTACTCTTACAAGTGTCATGGGGCATTGTGGGGGAGGTGGGCATGTAGGGTAGTTAGGGAACACACTCAAGCATTGCATAAAGCAAGGATTTGGGAAAGGAACATCTCAATGCAAAGAATTTTACTCTGGGGGTGGGAATTCAAGTTGTCATGCTCACAGCTGACAAGACAACGAGGTGAAAAAAGGGGCTGTAAGACATCATGACATTTCTTCATTTTATTTATACAAAGATACTAGACTGCTGAGTGAATTGTGTTTGTATGTTTGACTGAATAGCTAATTTTGTGACTGGAAAACAATCACTTTGGGGGGATTTCAATTTCCATCTTACAAACTGGAGTGATAATGGCCAGGTCAGGGTGATTACTTAGCACCTAATTTAAATGCAGTTTAAAAATTTTTTTTTTCAACGTTTATTTATTTTTGGGACAGAGAGAGACAGAGCATGAACGGGGGAGGGGCAGAGAGAGAGGGAGACACAGAATCGGAAACAGGCTCCAGGCTCTGAGCCATCAGCCCAGAGCCTGACGCGGGGCTTGAACTCCCGGACCGCGAGATCGTGACCTGGCTGAAGTCGGACGCTTAACCGACTGCGCCACCCAGGCGCCCCTTTAAATGCAGTTTAAATAATTTATTTGAGATATAGTAATGTATCTAGGATTATACATACTAAAACAAGAATTAATAGTATTATAATTATCATGGATTTACAAATATTTAATCCCCAGGGAATTTATTTCTTTCAAATTAAGAAAAACAGAATCTAAACTTACATTTTCTTTTACCACAGGATGTTCTTCCTTTCTTACAAATTAGAAAAGGAAGCTAAAAATGGGTAAGTTGTCTAGTTTACATGGGTATTTAGTGAAGAAGCTGTCAATCAAGTAAACAACCCCTTAATGTAAAAATCATTATGCAACCCTGTTTCTTATACATTTATATATATTCGATTTTTGATAACTTTATCACATATGGTTTGTACATGCAGATTGTTTTATTTTCTTATATATATAATCTAATTTACCTATATTTGATAGTAAAGACTTAACTATGGGATGGATTATTTCTACCATACCTGTGTTTATTTTTTAATTTAAAAAAATTTTTAATTTTTAATTTTTAAAAGTTTTTTTTTTTTGATCTCCAGTTAGTTAACATACAACATAATAGTTTCAGGTGTACAATGTAGGGATTAAATACTTTCATACAACACCCAGTACTCATTAGAAGTGCGCTCCTTAACTTCCATGATCTATTTAGCCCATCACCCCACCCACTTCCCCTGTGGTAACTGTCATTTTGTTCTCTATAGTTAAGAGGCTGTTTCTTGGTTTACCTGTCTCTCTCTCTCTCTCTTTTTATTTTTATGCCCTTTTGCTCGTTTGTTTTGTTTCTGAAATCCCACATATGAGTGAAATCATATGTTATTTGTCTTTCTCTAACTGACTTATTTCACTCAGCATTATACTTTCTAGCTCCATCCATGTCATTGGAAATGGCAAGATTTCATTCTTTTTTATGGCTGGGAAATATTCCATTGTATATATTTACCACTTTTTCTTTATGCATTCATCAGTTGATGGATACTTGGGCTCTTTCCATAATTTGGCTATTGTAGATAATGCTGCTATAAACATCAGAGTGCATGTGTTCCTTTGAATTAGTATTTTTATACTCCCTGGGTAAAAACTTGTAGTGCAATTATTGAATCATACGGGAACCTCCATACTGTTCTCCAGAGTGGCTGCACCAGGTTGCATTCCTACCAACAGGTCAAGGTTTCCCTTTCTCCACATCCTTGCCAACACCTGTTTCTTGTGTCGTTGATTTTAGTCATTCTGACAGATGAGGTGATATCTCATTGTAGTTTTGATTTGCATTTTCCTGACGAACAGGATGTTGAGCATCTTTTTATGTGTCTGTTGGCCATCTATATGTCTTCTTTGGAAAAAGGTCTATTCATGTCATCTGCCCACTTTTTAACTGGATTATTCATTTTTGGGGTCTTGAGATTTATTTTTATTTTTTTAGAGAGGGAGAGAGAGTGTGAGCAGGGGCACAATTCTGAGAGGGGCAGCAAGAGAGAGAAAATCTTAAGCAGGCTCCACTCAGTGTGGAGCCCAATGTGGGGCTCAATCCCACAAACCTGGTATCATGACCTGCGCCCAAATCAAGAATCAGATGCTCAACCAACTGAGCTGTTCAGGTGCCCCTAGGGGGTGTTGAGTTTCATAAGTTCTTTACATATTTTGGATACTTTTTTTTTTATTTAAAAAACATTTTTGAAGCTTTATTTTTGAGAGAGAGAGAGAGAGAGAGAGACAGAGACAGATACTGTGAGTGGGGGAGAAACAGAGAGAGAGAGAGAGACAGAGAGAGACAGAGAGAGAATCCAAAGCAGGTTCCAGGCTCTGAGCTGTCAGCACAGAGCCCGACATGGGGGTTGAACCCATGAACCATGAGATCATGACCTGAGCAGAAGTCGGACACTTAACCAACTCAGGCACCCCCTGGATACTAACTCTTTATCAGATACATCATTTGCAAATATCTGTTCCCATTTTGTATGTTGTTTTTGGTTTTGTTGATTGTTTCTTTTGCGGTGTAGAATCTTTATTTTGATAAAGTCCCAATACTTTATTTTTGCTTATGTTTCCCTTGCCTCAGGGGACATACCTAGAAAGAAGTTGCTATGGCTGATGTCAAAGAGGTTACTGTCTGTACTCTCCTCTAGGATCTTTATGATTTCAGGCCTCACATTTAGGTCTTTGATACATTTTGAGTTTATTTTTGTGTATGGTGTAAGAAAGTGGTCTAGTTTCATTCTTTTGATGTTGCTGTCCTGTTTTTCCAGCACTATTTGCTGAAGAGACATACCTGTGTTTATTAACACAATATGAAGGACCATTTTGTCAATGATCCTGACACTGTTCTAAGTGATGGAGACATGGAAATGATCAAAACAAACACAAATTAAAATTTATAGTCCAGTATAGTAGACAAAGAGACAAAGGGGAGCTTTTCAAAAGCACAGTGCATTCTATTTCTACCAATTATTTGCTTGAAATATACCAAATCTAATTTGATTTGAAAACATCTCCTATATTTCAAAGCAAAAATAATTTAGTCTATTCACTCCTAACCATTCAGACTCAAAATTTTGGGACATAATGATTTATGCTTCAGATATCTTGCCCACCTTGCTCTTGTTTATTGGATGGATATATACAACGCTTCTATTCCAAAGACATTATTGAGGTGACATTTAGTGGTTCTTCTTTTCAACAATAAATGTACTATACCCAAATTTATAAATATATTGAAATCTAATGCTATGTTCACCTTGAGGCAGAGTTCAGTAGGTAAAACCCAAACTAAAAAATACTTCGAAGTAAATTTGAAATAAATAGCTTTCCATAAATCATACACTACATACATGGTGGATCATTTTTCTTTTTATTTAATTCACCTATGTGTAACAGTACACTTTTTGGCAGTGGGAGCAATAGAAATAAATTAATAGAAGAATTGAATAATACAACATTTTATCTTTGACTATTATAAATACAGTCCATCTGTTCTTTTCTGGGTTAAATATACCCTTATTTTAAATGCAGGCAGGCAGAGGAAAATGAATTGTCTTTTCCCATCACCATTTTACTTCTGGGCTTTTTCTGTCCTGTTTCAAAAAAGCCTCAGATATGTGACTCCTGACTTCATTCTTTCTATAATAAATGCTAAATCTGGTTTAGTGTGATATTATGAATCTGGAGATACAACCACATTTTCTCAAGAACCCATTAAATTCAGCCAACAGCAAGTTATCATAAAATGGTTTAAAATAAAAATGTAGTCAGCCTCAAAATGCATAAGCATCTTGTGTGTATAGCAAGCCTTAAGTATAATATAAATATTGATAAGACAGTAATATAAACCAACCTGTTTTTAGTCAGGTAACCTTTAGTAAATACCCCACTTCCCAACTCCCACACCATCACTTCTGAATATCTGCACAGAGAATATTCTTACAGTATTATAAAATTTAACTAATTCAATTTGTATGGAAGTATTTAGTGATCTGTATCTTCCATACAATATGATTTACTTAAATCCAGTTTAAAAATCCAATGTATACTATGAAATGCAAAATATTAAAAACGAATGTGTTTGAACATATAAAATAAAACAATGAATGAAGAGACATGTACTATATATAATTCATGACAAATTATATTGTAAGTCTAGTAATATATATTAAAATTCCAATTTGAAATATATATAATTATCCATATGTCAACCACAGTTTTCTTAGAAGAAAATTCTAAATTTGGGAATATTGCAAAAATTACATTTAGTGGGTAACTTTTATTTTGTCAAAATACTTTAAATGTATTTTGAAAACATAAATCTCCATACATAAAAAGAAAATGGGAAGAATTCATGATGGTATTTCATGAGACACACACACACACACACACACACACACACACATACACACAACACACCTTCCATGTTTTAAGTAGCTTGTTCAACATGGGATACTCATTTTCAAAGCTAATTTTATTTTTCATGATTAAAAAAATAATATTGTAAAACAAGATATTTTGGAAAAATTAAACACAAAGAAAAAAATCACCCTGTATTCCACCAAAGTTAATATTTTCAAGCAAACATTTCATTTAAAATTTATGTATCTTCTGCTCTTCTCAATTAAAATTAAAACATAAGCCTTTTCTCAAGTTATTGCAAATACTTCATAAGCATAATTTAATGGTTGCTTAATGTCCATCAAGTGAAATATTTCTCAAAGTGTTGGCTATGGATAAACTGAACAGGATCTTCTGGAGCAGAATGTGGGATAGGAGCTCAATAATGGACATTTTACACAGGTTATTCAGATGATTCTTATATGTACAACTTTGAGAAGCAATACTTTACTAAATGTACTAAAATTTATTTAACTATTTTCTCATTTTTTAGAGCCAGGTTGTTACTATTTTTTAATAATAAATTATAACACAGTTGAGATATTTCACATACCATAACATTCACTCATTTAAAATGTATTTTAGTATATTCACAGAGTTGTGCCATCACCACTACTTAATCTTGGAATAGTTTCATTACCCTTTAAAGGAATTCTATCCCCAAGGAGGCATTCCTCACCCTCACTTCTGGCAACTACATATCTATTTCCTGTCTCTATTGATTTGCTTTTTGGGATGTTGTATATAAATGGAATAAACAGCATATATGATCTTTTGTGACTTTATTCTTTTGTTTACCATAAAGTTTTCAAGATTTATCAGTGTTGTACTATGTATCAGTACTTTTTACTTTTTTTTATAGCAAATATTCTATTCTATGGCCATACCTCCTTTTGTTTATCTCTTCATCAGCTGGTGGATATTTGGCTTGACTCCATTTTTCGGCTATTATTAGTAACGCATAAACATTTTTGTGAATGTGTTTGTGTGGGCATATATTTTCATTTCTATCAAGTATAAACCTAGGAATGGTAGTGTTGAATTATATAGTGTCTTTATGTTTAACCTATTGAGGAAATACCAAATTGTTTCCCAAAGAGGCTGTACCAGTTTACATTTCTATCAGCAAAGTAGAAAAATTTCAATTTCTTCCCATCTTTCTAGCGCTTTCTATGTCTATATTTTTTGGGTTAGCTACCCAAGGAGTATGAAGAAGTTTTACTTTGCATTTCCCAATTAACTAATTATGTAAGCAACTTTTCATGTACTTATTGATCATTTATATGTCTTCTCTAGAGAAAATCTATTCAAATGTTTTGCCTATTTAAAAAATTGGGTTATTTGTCTTCACTTTTGAATTGTAAGAGTTCTTCATATAGTCTGGACACAAGTACCTTACCAGATATATGGGTTCTAAATATTTTTGCCCATTCTGCAGGTAGTCTTTTAACTTTTTTGATGATTTCATTTGCAGCACCTAAGTTTTTAGTTCCAATGAAATCTAATTTATCTAGTTTTCTTCACTTGTCATTTGTGCTTTTGATGTCATGATCTATATAAAAAATGATGTCATCCACAAATAGAGCTAGCTTTTATCTGGATGTCCTTTATTTATTTTATCTAATTTCCCTACATACAACTTACAGTATAATTTTGAATAATAACAATAACACATAATTTTGTCTTCTTCCAGAATTTAGGCAGAAAATATTCCTTTACCATTAAGTATGATGTTAGCTCTGAGATTTTCATAAATGTCATTTATCAGGTTAAGGAAATTCTCTTCTATTTCTAGTTTGTTGAGTGTTTTTTCTTTTTTTTTTTTTTTAATCTTGAGACAATGCTGGAGTATGTCAAGTGCTTTCTCAGTATCAACTGAATGATTATATAGCTTTCATCTTTAATTTTATAAACACAGTGCATTATATTACTTTTCATATGTTAAACATGCCTTGCATTCTTGGGATAAATCCTACTTGATTATTGTGTGTAAATATTTTTATATGTTGCTGAATTTGACTTGCAAGCATTTTGTTGTGGATTTTTGCATTTATATTCATATTGGATATTTGTCTTCAACTTTGGTTTTTTGTCTGGTTTTGGTATCAAGGTAATATTGGTTCATATGATAGCTTGAAAAATATTCCCTTCTCTTTTATGTTTTTATAAGAATCTTTGAAGGATTGGGATTAAGTCTTCTTTAAAAGTTTATGGGGCGCCTGGGTGGCGCAGTCGGTTAAGCGTCCGACTTCAGCCAGGTCACGATCTCGCGGTCTGTGAGTTCGAGCCCCGCGTCAGGCTCTGGGCTGATGGCTCGGAGCCTGGAGCCTGTTTCCGATTCTGTGTCTCCCTCTCTCTCTGCCCCTCCCCCGTTCATGCTTTGTCTCTCTCTGTCCCAAAAATAAAAATAAACGTTGAAAAAAAAAATTAAAAAAAAAAAAGTTTATAGAACTCACCAATAAAGCCATCAGGGCTTCCCACTGTGGTTCCCTCCATTTTTTTTCTATGTATGTACAAGACCTGTACATGTGTGGGAACTTCTAGATACCCAGAAATGGTAGAGCTTTTCAAACCCCTCCATGAGAATCTTGTTTCCTATATCTTTCTTTTAAATTTTGATCAGGATCTTGTTAGCATCAACTCATATTGTAAACTCAGGTAACTATGATGTTTTATAATTGCTGCTGATTATTTCCAATAAATGTTCTGGGCTAGGGTTATCCTCACTGAGGAGCTCCAAAGAAAGATTAGATAATAGCAACACACTGAGCATGGGGATTTTCCATAAAGCTCCAAGATAAGTTAAATAGTGACAATCCTCTGGGGATAAGACTTTTTGAGGTGTTCTAATCCTAGACTGCTCCTGCTTATAGATGCCAGGTTGATGGGTTTTATAACTTCCATAATTGTGAGGCTGCTGGCTTTCCATGGAGATGGGAAATGGAGGATTGAAACAGGCCAAATCAAAAAGCCCCAATCACTGCTGCTCTTCATAAAGTTTTGCAGTTTTTACATATTAAAGGGTCCTTCGATTTTTTGATGCCTTTGTTTAAGAGTTAACATTTTAGAAAAATTGATTTTTACTACTTGTTTTGGCCAGTATTTTCATTGTTATGACTGAAGATAGTAATTACACAGATTATCATGCTGCTATCTCAGAAGTCCCTCCCAGTTTCAAGCTATGCTTTTAAAAGGAAATATTAAATAAGGAATAGAAAGAAAATTAGGTTTTTATAAAAATTACAAAATGTCTTGCCATAAAGTTGATTCTAGTTTAGATTTTTATTGCTAATAATAAATAAAATAAAAACTGCTTACTATTATCTCATTAACAACCACAATAATAAACATTTATAGTTTGTATATGCACCATATAATTCCTATTTTTTTTCTCTTAACAATAGCCCCTTTATTTTTCAAAACTGCTTCTCACTCATTCCTATTCGTGGTTCTTCACATATATTTAAAAAAAGAAAAACAATGCAAAAGTCTATAGGCTGATTTGAATCAGTTTCTCCCACCCCCCTAAAAGTCTTATTCAGTGGTTTGGGTAAAAAAGCTAAAAAGAAGTAGTTAAGAGGTGAGTTGGTTAACAATATAAATTTAGAACATTTATCATAGATTCACCTATTAGGAATGCGAGAGCAATACTTTCAGTGAAAAGAATATGTGGTGAAGAGGTGTCCAAAGGAAGCCTGATAATATAGAAAAAAGGATTATGAATTAAGTGCATTCCTTTTTTCCAAGGCTACACCAATTATGGACAAAATCAAATGCCTGAACTCTGGTCAGAGAATTAAATGTTTCCAGAGAACCAGAATACTGCCCTCTTTCAGTAGAGAAATCTATGCTACAGCAGGAATTTTTATGTCTCCAATGTTATCAACTGCTTTCAACCCCACTTATGTCTCTAATAGTCAAACACTGCTCTGACTACCCTCATCAAGGACCATGGCCCTTACTGCCTGTGGTATCAGGAGTCATCCTTCTATGGCTGACCTCTACTTAATTAAAATTTTGGTGGCCTGTTTTTTTAAATCATTTAAAAAAATCTTTAAGTTTCCTTGAGAATTGAGCTTCATAAAACATTTTTAAGGGTGGTATTTTCCAGAGGCTGAACACAAACTTGCAGTGCTGTTCTCTCACTACACACTATGTAAACGGACCAACACAGTGTTTTGAAATTATGGCATGCTTTTTATTTCTCTCTTCCATGAACAATTAAACATTCTATTAGATATTAGTGATGCTCACCATTACTTCCTGTTCCCCTCTTTCCCGAGAGGATTGCATTTCAGGATCTCTTTTAGGTTAAGTGTGACTGTGTGACTTGTTTTGTCCAATAAAATATAAGCAGTAGTACAATTTGTGTCTCTTATGGGTGGAAGCACTTAAGAATCAAGGCGCAATTCTCAACCTTGTCCTGTAGTGGCCACAAAGCTGTTATGGATGGTGAAAACTGAGTCTGAGTCTTTGTTCAAAAACAGTGACATAAAATAAGAAACAGACCTGTATTGTCTTCAGCCACTGAGATTTTTGAATTGCTTTTACTGTAGCAAAATCTAGCATAACCTGACTGGTTATAGAAACAGACCTTCACATTTTATATATGTATAAAATTGATTCAAATTCATAAAGATGAAAAGTATCCACAATACATGATATTGAGCACAGATTAATTAAACAATAACGATGTAAGCTGTCTTTGCCAGGGGAATATTTAGTGGTATACACTGGAGGTATTATAGTGCTGTACTTTGAAGCAATTCATTTTTATCACAGGCTCCAACAATTCTTACTGCAATATCTTGCCTACTCCATTAGCAGAGGGCTTCAGAATACTGGCTGCATCAGAGACAACATAGTTGTCAAAGATATTAAGACACAGACTGCATAATCTAGAGACAGACTAGAAACATCATGCACACAATTAGCATTTTGGAGAAATCAAAACTTCCATAAAGACGATATAAAGGTACACTTTAAGAAGGTGACTTGGCAAGAATAATGCCTCAGTAACAAGTACCCTGCAACAAACTGCCTTTCAGTGAAGATAAGTAAGATAAGACAAATGCAGGCCACAAACTACTAACCATACAAACGAAAAGCAAAATCTAAATTATTCCAGATAAATCCCCTATCATTTGACTTGTTAAGGGTTTTCAAAAATTCTTTAGTGATAAATCTGATTAAAGATAGGTTAGTACTAAATATATATATTTGAAGTAGACACATCTTTTTGTTTTTATTGTTGTAAGAACACTTAACATGAGATCTACTCTCTTAATAAATTTTTAAGTGCACAATATATTTATGTTAACTATAGGCACATTGTTGTACAGCAGATCTCTAAAATTTATTCATCTTGCATAAGTGAAACTCTGTACCCTTTGAACAGCAATTCCCCATTTCCTCCTACCCCCAACATTTGGCAACCACTATTCTACTCGCTGCTTGTAGGTGTTCCACTATTTTATAGACCTCATATAAGTGAAATCATGGAGTATTCTCCTGTGACTGGCTTATTTAAGTTAGGATAATGTCCTCAAGTTTCATCCATGTTGTTGCATATGCAAGATATCCTTCTTTTTTAATGCTGAATACTAGCACAATACAAGTATATGGCACATTTTCTTTATGCATTCATCCAAGAGTGGTCATTTAGATTATTTCCACATCTTGGGTATTGTAAATAACGGTGCAATGAACACTGAGCGCAAATATCTCATCAAGATCCTGATTTAAAATTTTTTTGGAGAGAAGTTAAGATGGCGGAGAAGTAGGGCGACTGGGATTTCCCTTGTTCCTCAAACACAGGTGTATTGAGGTCAGATCACTTGGAACACCCAGGGAATCAGTCTGTGGAGTGACAGATCTCCACAGAAAGATCTCCACAGGTAGAGGGAGACAGCTTGGTGGGACAGAGGTGCGTGTATGTAAACTGGGGGAGATAAAATGGCATAGGCATGGAGGGGAGGGAACCACTTCTGAGGAGAGACAAAAGGGAGAGAAAGACAGAGAGAGAGGCTGTGGAATTGTGGTATGGTATTGTGTTAGTACAAGAGGAAAACCTCTCTGGACCATGGACTGGGGAATGAGAAATACATAGAGTGCCAGTTTCTATTCTGCAAACAGCTTCAGGAGCTGAAGAATGGAGTTTTCAAAAGTGCACAACTTTCTCTGGACCAGAGCCTGGCCCTATGCGCACAACTGCAGGGGAGGGGAGCCAGCCCCAGAGTGAGGTATTGATTTCAGGGGTGCATTGGGAGAAAGCAGTCCCCTTCCTCAAGTACTGTGGGAAGAGGGTTTATTGCCTCCCCAAGGACAAAAGACACTGCAGGTGCCAGCCAAAGGCCCTTTATTGGTAGGGCTGAGTAGCGCTACCCCAGAACAGAATCTGCAGGGTGCAGGGCCCCCTAATATATTTGGTTTTGAATCCCAGCTAAGTGCCTAGAAGGCGTGGGAGACTATGGAGCAGGGCAAGCCAACTGCCCGCGCTATTCTGTGAGGACAGCTTGAATAGCAGGGTTTGAGACACCTGGTCTGAGGAGGAGATTGTGGTGTTGACATTTTTCTCCCCATTACCAGCAGGGTGGGCTTCAGGGAACCAGACAGCAGCCCCCAGTGGAGGTGGGATCTGTTTGCACCAAACCCATCCCTCTGTGCCTGGCAACTGCTGTCTGGAGGGAGACTGATACTGACCTAACCACATGCCTCTGCTCCAGACCAGCACAGTCATTGGTCCCAGGCATCAACAGACAACTGTCCTGCGATTTGGTATGTTAGTCTATTTCTCTCTCTTTTTTTCTCTCTCTTCTCTTCTCTTCTCTTCTCTTCTCTTCTCTTCTCTTCTTCTTTCTACCCTCTTCTTTTTTCCTTTGGAATCAGGCTCATAGTTTCTGATTTGATTCTTCGTCAATTCTTACTATATATATTTTCTTTCTCTGTTTTCTTTTACTCTATTCTCTTTACACCTCTTCTATATCTCCCTCTTCTTTATTTTCCCTTCTCTCTCTCTGGATTAAACCTTATAGTTTCTTTGGTTCTCTGCTTGGTCTTTTTTTCCTGCCCCTTTCATTTTTCTCTTTGTGTGGGATCAGGTTCTCCCTCCTTTCCTTTTTCCAGGGTTCAACAAACAAATCAAAGTACACCTGGTGGAAGGAAACAATCCACCGCTATGAGCAAAGAGGAGATTTGCAGAGGACTGACCAGTGGGATAGAGCAGCCAAATATGCAACAACAAAGTGCATGCAACACACTTCAAAAACACTTCCTGAAGTGCTAGGCCCTGGACAGTATATGACCTCTTTTTAATATAGTAGTACTCACAGGTGCAGGACACATAACAAGCTATTAAAACACATAGAAGGCAGAAACCTAGCCAAAACGATGAAATAGAAGAATTCTCCTCAAAAGAAGCTCCAAGAAGAAATGACAGCCAGAGAATTTCTCAAAACAGATATAAACAATATATCTGATCAAGAATTTAGAATAACAGTCATAAAACTAACAGCTGGGCTTGAAAAAAAGTATAGAAGACAGCAGAGAATCTTGCTGCAGAGATCAAAGACCTAAGAAATAGTCTCAATGGATTAAGAAATGGTATAAATGAGATGCAAAATAAACTAGATATAGTGACAGTGAGGATGGAAGAAGCAGAGTATAGGTGAAATAGAAGATAAACTTATGGAAAATGATGAAGCTGAAAAAAAGAGGGAAAGGAAATTACTAGACCATAAGGGGAGAATTAGAGACCTAAGTGATTACATGAAACAAAACAATATCACATCATAGGAGTTCCAGGAGAATAAGGAGAGAAAGAGAACGAGACAAAGATTTTTTTGAACAAATGAAAGCTGAAAACTTCCCTAATCTGGGGCAAGAAACAGGCATCTAAATCTAAGAGGCATGGAGAACTCCCTTCAAAATCGACAAAAACAGGTCAACACCATGACATATCAGAGTGAAACTGGCAAAATATAAAGATAAAGAGACAATTCTGAAAGCAGCTAGAGACAAATGGGCCCTAACCTACAGAGGTAGACACATAAAGGTAGTAGTAGAGCTATCTACTGAAACTTGGCAGGCAAGAAAGGAGTGGCAGGAAATATTCAATGTGCTGAACAGGAAAAACATGCAGCCGAGAATCCTTTATCCAGCAAGGTTGTCATTCAGAATAGAAGGAGAGATAAAGGCTTTCCCAAACAAAAACTGAAGGAATTCATGACCACTAAACCAATCCTGCAGGAAATCCTAAGGGGGACTCTGTGAGTGGAAAGCAGCAAAAACTACCAAGCACCAGAGACATCACCACAAGCATGAAACCTACAGATAACACAATCACACTAAATCCATATCTTTCAATAATCACTCTTAATGTAAATGGACTAAATGCCCCAATCAAAAGACACAGGGTATCAGAATGGATAAAAAAACAAGATCCATCTATATGCTGTCTCATTTTAGACCTGAGAAGACCTGCAGATTGAAAGTAAGGGGATGGAGAACCATTTATCATGCTATTGGACATCAAAAGAAAGTCAGAGTAGCCATACTTCTATCAGACAGACTACATTTTAAAAGAAAGATGGTAACAATAGATGACGAAAGGCATTATATCATAATTAAGGGGTCTATCCATCAAGAAGAGCTCACGATTGTAAATATATATGCCTCAATGTGGAACAACCCAAATATATACATCAATTAATCACAAACATAAATAAATGTATAGATAATAATATCATTATTGTAGGGGACTTTAATACTCCACTAACAACAATGGGCAGATCATCTAGGCAGAAAATCAATAAGGAAAAAATGGCTCTAAATGACACATCGAACTAGATGGACTTAACAGATATATTGAGAACTTTCCACCCTAAAGCAGCAGAATACACATTCTTCTTGAGTAAATATGGAACCTTCTCCAAAACAGATCATATACTGGGTCACAAAACAGCTCTCAACAAATGTAAAAGGACTGAGATAATACCATGCATATTTTCATATCATAACACTTTGAAACTTGAAATCAACCACAAGAAAAAAAATTTTGAAAGCCCTCAAATACATGGAGGTTAAAGAACATCCTACTAAGAATGAATGGGTCAACCAGGAAATTAAAGAAGAAATTAAAAAATATATGGAATTAATTGAAAATGAAAACATGACAGTTCAAACCCTTTGGGATGCAGCAAAGGCAGTCCTAAGAGGAAAATACATTGCAATTCAGGCCTATCTCAAGGAGCAAGAAAGGTCCCAAATACAGAACCTAACCTCACACCTATAGGAACTAGAAAGATAGAGCAAAGAAAGCCCAAAGCCAGCAGAAGAAGAGAAATAATAAAGATTAGAGCATAAACAAACAATATAGAATAAAAAACCCAGTAGAACAGACTAATGAATGTAAGAGCTAGTTTTTGAGAGAATAAACAAAACTGATAACCCTCTAGCCAGACTCTCAAAAAGAAAAGAGAGAGAAACCAAATAGATAAAATGACGAATGAAAGAGGAGAGACCACAGCCAACACCACAAAAATACAAACAATTATTAGAGAATACTATGAAAAATTACATGCCAACAAACTGGAGAATCTAGAACAAATGGACAAATTTCCTGACAGTCACACACTACCAAAGTCAAATAGGAAGAAATAGAAAATTTGAATACACACATAACCAGAGAAGAAATTGAATCAGTTATTAAAAATCTCCCAACAAATACGAGTCCTGGGCCAGATGGCTTCCCTGGGGAATTCTACTAGACATGTAAAGCAGAGTTAATACCCATTATTCTCAAGCTGTTCCAAAAAACAGAAACAGAAGGAAAGCTTCCAGTCTCATTCCATGAAGCCAACATTACCTTGATTCCAAAACCAGACAAAGATCCCATTAAAAAGGAGAATTACAGGCCAATATCCCTGATGAACACGGATGCAAAAATTCTCAACAAGATATTAGCATATCAAATTCAACAGTACATTAAAAGAATTATTCAGCATGATCAAGTGGGATTTATTCCTGGGCTGCAGGGCTGGTTCAATATTTGCAATTTAAACAATGTGATTTATCACATTAGTAAAAGAAAGGATAAGAACCATATGGTCTTCTCAATAGATGCAGAAAAACACTTTGACAAAAGACAGCCTCCATTCTTGATAAAAACCCTCAAAAAAGTAGGGATAGATGGAACATACCTCAACATCAGAAAAGCCATAAATAAAAGATCCACAGTATCATCTTCTGTGAGCTGAGAGCCTTTCCCCTATGGTCAGGAACAAGACAATGATGTCCACTCTCACCATTACTACTTAACATAGTACTGGAAATCTTAGCTTCAGGGATCAGACAACAAAAAGAAATAAAGGGCATCCAAATCGGCAAGGAAGAAGTCAAATTTACACTATTTGCAGATGACGTGATAATCTATGTAGAAAATCAGAAAGACTCCACCAAGAAATTGCTATAACTAATACATGAATTCAGCAAAGTCATAGGATATAAAATCAAGGTGTAGAAATCTGTTGCATTTCTATACACTAATAATGAAGCAGCAGAAAAAGAAAGCAAGGACTTGATCTCATTGGCAATTGCACCAAAAACAAGATACGTAGGAATAAACCTAAGTAAAGAGGTAAAAGATCTATACTCTGAAAACTATGAAACACTTAAGAAATAGAACGCAAAGAAATGGATTAGCATTCCATGTTCATGGATTGGGATAACAAACATTGTTAAAATGTCTTTACCATGCAAAGCAATCTACACATTTAATTCAATCTCTATCAAATTGTCAGCAGCATTTTTTGCAGACCTAGAAGAAACAATCCTAAAATATTTATGGAACCACAAAAGACCTCAAATAGCTAAAGCAATCCTGAAAAAGAAAAAACTGGAGGCATCACAATTTAGATGCAGTCCTACCTAGCATCTGACACCACCATTAAGTTTCCTTTTTTGTAACTTTCCTTGTTTATTTCAATCCTGTGAAATAAGTTATGTGAGGGAGTATGTGATGCTGTTTCACCTTTTTTTCCCTATAATATTTAAAGGTCCTTAAATGGACATTTTGTTTCTTATTAAAAATGAGTTTTTGGTCTTTACAGAGTATAGCCTGTTTTGAATATTTAAAAAAATTAAACAGGGATTTTGTAGGAAATTCCCATGGAAATTACATGGGCACACCATTCCAATACATTAACCAAAGTGAATTTATTACAGATAGAACTACTAATCCCTCTTATATATAATTCATTTTGTACTGAATTATTATCTGTAGTGAGCAATATTTAAGTGGGGCTATAATTAATAAAGGGTAAAAATGAGTCATTGAATTATTAGAAATATTATATATTTTGATTGGATTTTCTAACAGTAAGCTTTGAGACTTCTTAATATGTGTGAACTAGCAAGGAGTCCTGGTAATTGACTAGATTTAAAAAAATTTTATAAATCTAAGAATAAAATGTTATTACAAAACAATAAGCATGTCATATCATATGTTCAATTTGAAAGCACATTACTTTTTAGTATCATCACTCTTAATCAAAGACTTATTTTGTGAAATATGTGGAAATAAGTTCAGGATGCCTCCTTGATTTGTCTTTAGTGATTTCCTGGTACCAGATGTTAAACATTTCTTCTTATATTTTTCCAGGCTGCTTACCTTTTTTATTACCCAGGTATTTTAAATATGCTTATGCTGCACAAAGAGTCATGATTTTGTTCTTTCACAGTGTCAGCCTAGTTTTGAAGTTATTGTTGAGTGATTTAGAGCCTGCTGAAATGCAGTGCTTGGCAGATTTTTCTCAACATCATTCTTGAAAGGTAGTTACTTAAAGAAGTATACTGGATTGTCTAATTCAAGAAATTGATGCAAATTACCTTTCCTTATGATTTTAAAGAGGTTATTCTATAATTAAGTCTCCAAAGATCATTTAATGAACAGCCTTCTTCAAACAATTCACTCATAACCCACAATCCAATTACAATTAAAACTGTATATCCTTAAAAAGTGTAAATAAATTATTCTATGAAAATACTATATTTCTCTTTTATGAACTGTGTTCCACAGAACATTTAATTAAAATGCCCAGGTATAAATTAGTAGTGAATTGAAGCATGTTTGAATGATTTAGATTTGCTACTGGACTTAAGAACAATTTTATTATATTTCATTTTATCTGCCAAGAATAACAGTAATAGCCTTCAACTCCCAAACTTATTTGAACATACGGTTAAAACCTTAATTTAATAGTTCTAAGGATCTATTTCACATGCTCCTTTAAAAATGCTGTAAGATATGGGAAGCGAGCGTTTTGATGTTAAGAACTTCCTAATTAAATGTTGAGATTAGATTGGAAATTGGGTTTGCATTAGCCACAATTCTCCTTTTATCCTACCATTCCTAACATATTTTTTTTTCATACCTATGGTTTGTTTCTTAAGCTTTCACTTCTCTTTCTGATTTTGTTTACTTGGCTGATCTGGAATCTATCTTTTCCACATATCTAATTCCTTTCTTTTGTACTGTCAACTTTATTTTAAAGTAAAAACATGCCCAGATATACCTTGTACTAAAATCTCTTTATCAAGTTTCTTATTCTCTTTCCAACCTCCCCAATTTAACAGCTTGAAAGTATAGTCTATACACAGTTTATTTTCTTTATCTCCAATTTACTAATTCATTTCATTGCCCGAACTATCACAAGTTAATGAAAAAAAAAACTTTATACACAATCATCTAATGGAACAATTAAAGACTTCTTCATTTTATACTCTATTAATCCTTTTTAAGTCATCTCAACTCCTTGATCATTCTTTCTTGGGACCTTGCACCTTTGGCTTCAACTTCACCATTTTCTACCTTTCCTAAAATACTATTGTTCTGCTTGACTGACTCTTCTTCTTCAACTTGCACCCTAAAATGAGAGACAATAAAAGCATCCCTGAGTTTCTTTTTTAGTTTTTTTTTTGTTTACTTCTTTTTGAGAGATAGAGCATGAGTGGGGTAGGGCAGAGAGAGAGAGAGGGAAACACAGAATCCAAAGTGGGCTCCAGGCTCTGAACTGTCAGCACAGAGCCCATGCGGGACTCAAACCCACTAACCATGAGATCATGACCTACCTGAGCTGAAGTTGGACACTCAACCGACTGAGCCACCCAGGGGCTCACCTCCCTGAGTTTCTTTTTCCATTTTTATACTCCATGGGCCATTTGTTCCATTGTTAAGTCCTCCACATCTTCTTCATAGGGTTGATGTAAACAATTAGATGTGTGTGTGTGTGTGTGTGTGTGTGCGTGTGTACATACATACATACACATATATGTTATGTTTGGCCCTAAAATATTTCTTGAATTAGTGAATGAATTTTGGTTTGAATAAACTAAAACTACATATTTCCAGTACACATCTTTCTGATAATCAGACCTGTATTTTAAACTGCCTCCTTGATATTTTCCGTGTGTCTGTCCCTAAAACATTTTTTAAGTCCAAAGCTTATCTAATTATCACATGCCCTCCACATATACATCATTCAAAGACTGCCTTTTTAGTATCTGCTAACTATATAAATGGAATAATTGGCCAAAATAAAGGTATCTTACACAGATCAGAAAACTGAAAGTCATATTCTTGCTTTTTTTGCCTCTGGCCCCATATTCAGTGAGTCACCAAATAACATGAAACATTAGTTTAAAAAAAATCTCTTAAATCTATTCTCCTTGCTCTCAAATTTCTCTTCTTTTCCAGAATTTTAATCATATAATCTCATCTATAGGCTATTTCAAGTGCCTATCCTTTGTCTCCCTGCCTTCAGCTCTTCCAGCTCACTCACCTTTGGTACCACACACACACACACACACACACACACACACACACACACAGTGCCTAGGACCACTTGCTGAAAACTCTGTGGTAGCTCTCTCTCCATGATATTCTAAGCCCAAAAGGCTTTTAATGATTTGGTTCCAAATTACTTTTCATGCCTCTTACCTGCCATCTCCACAGATGAACCTTATGCTCCACAGAAACACGGATTTTTGAGTGTGTGTGTGATTTACGTATCGCTATACTGTAACATATTTAGTGCCCTCTGCTAATCTAAATCTAGATTAACCTCTGAAATCTAGAAGAATCAAACTGCAAACAGCAGAGGTTATCTAAACAGAATGGGTCAAAAAATCAATTGACAATATTTGTGTAATATCTTTCTAAACTGTTTTTTATGCTTCTTTCACCTATCTACCTATACTCTCTTGTTATACCATAGTTTATAGTCTATCTTGGACAGGAAGGATGTGTCCCCCAACTCTGTTCTTTCTCAAAATCGTTTTGGGTACTTCAGTTTCTTTGCCTTTTAATATAAATTTTACAGTCAGCTTGTCAATATCTACAACAAGTTCCTACTGGAATGGTGATTGTGATTTTTGTTGTACTGGTGGATGAGTTTGGAGAGAATTTATACCTTTTCAGTATTATATCTTCCAATTCGTGCATGAGATGTAACTCTCCATTTATTTAGGTCCTCATTTATTATTTTTTGCAGCGTTTTTCTTCAGTTTTCAGCATACAAAGTTTGTACATATTTTGTTATATTTAAACCTAAATATTCAATTTTGTGCTATTATAAATGATACTGTTTCTAAATTTTGAATTTAAATTGATTATTGTGAATATACAGAAATCAAACTGATTTTTGTGTTCTTGTATCCCTGAGATCTTGCTCAATTCACCTATTCATTATTTAGAGATTTCTGAAGATTCTTTGTGATTTTTCTATGTAGACAATCATGTTTTCTATGAATAAATATATTTTTATTTTTTCCCAGTGTGTATTTTTTTAAACATTTCTTTTCCTTATCGAATTGGCTGGAAATACTAGCATGATGTTACAGAGAGGTGATTAAGCATGAAAATTCTTGCCTTGTATACATCTTGGAGTGGTGGCTTTCAGTTTTTCACTATTAACTATGATGTTAAATTACAGGATTTTGTAGGTATTCTTTATCAAGTTGGAAGTTCCTTTCTACTTCTATTTGCCAAGAGTTTTTAATCATGAATGGGATGAGTAATGGATTTTATCTAATGCTTTTTCTACATCTATCAGTACTGTCTACCCTTTCCCGTGGAATTTTGACATATTAATCACACTTGTTTGATATTCCCTATCTGAGAGTTACAACATCTGTGTGGTATCTGAGCCTGGTTCTTTTGGTTGCTTTGTCTTTACAAAGTGTGTTGGCTTTCTCCCTCTCCCCCTCATTCTCCTTCATCCTCTTCTTTGTATTACTAGAATTTATGAATAAACTTGTTCTCTTGTGTATTTATCTCTGGAAATGAGTACATCTCTTCTCTCAGTAGGTCTCCGGTGTGGAAATTTGAGTCAATCTACTAACGTTTTGGTCACAATAATTATCCTCAGTGCATGGCAGATTTTCAATTCAGTGAGAGGTAACTTCTTTATTTTTTTTTCCTGTGTAATGACACTTTTCACATTTCTATATCCGAAGTGGATCCTAAAATTCTACTTACATTTTTATGTTTTTTTTAAAATATTGTTTTTATATTGAACTTTTTAAGTATCCACAAGAAATTGTTTAAGTCTTTTTCTCATTGTTTGGGAAAATTATCTTAATTAATTCACAGGTTTAATATTTGTTTTAGCTGACTCTCTTGGTATTTTATTTCTTCAGATGTTTTGTGATTTTGGCATACTACCATTTTAAGAAGGAGGTTTTGTTTTGTTTTGATTTAATTTGGGGTTTATTTTGTTGTTTTTAAGCATTAGATCTTTATATACTCTTAATGCCTAATCAGCTCATATACATGCAAACACACACACACACACACACACACGTGCACATACACACTGATAATTCATGCTTTCAAAGTTGTTCACGATATTTCTTGTTGGATAGATATATTTTTTTAAAAATTTAAGATGATGATCATTCTGTGGCCTCTTAGTTTTAGTTTTCTTGCTAAACAAGTTTTTCTAATCTTAGTTATAGACATACCTATATAAAACTCTTACTGATAATTTCATAACTAAGAAAAGGCCTTAAAGCTATATTTTTCCCTTATGGTGTAATAGATGGATTAATTAGGTCCCCTCAATAATAACAATGAAAGTTGTTATTGAATCACTCAAGTAATTTCATCTGAAATAAATATACATCATACTGTACCACATATAAATTAATATTTTTCAGATGTTTAATTCTGCTGCATTGATTTTATTTTCTACACTGATACCATATTTATTTAAATATTGCAGCTTTATATATTATTATATTTTGAATAAATTTCTCTCATAACCATGCTGCTATATTTCTTGGGTATTATTATATATTTTAATTTCATGAAGATCTTTAGAATTAGCTTTATCAACTTCTACAGAATCCATATCATATTCTCCTTTGGAATATATTAAATTTATAGATTAATTTGACAATTTTATCCACCTACATAAATATATACACTTTCATACACATATATAATTTTAAATACTGTTTTATATTTTTAATTTATTCAATATTTTAATTAATATAAAACTTTAAAATTATGTGGCTATCTATTGTTAATTAACATAAACCTATCTTTTATATATAATCTATTAGAGATAATGATATAGTATACTTAACAATATACTTAAAATTAATAGTATACTTAAAGCCTTATTTCTATTTATCCTTAAACTCTGATACTGTTATGTATTAAAAGTTTGCTTTATAACACTGAGTCAAATTCATAAAATAACCTAGAATGTCTGAGTTTACATTTTGAATATTAAAAATATGAATATTATAAAAATATCTAATTATATAAATTCTGTATATTCCAAAACTATATCTTACTTTTCTTTATTATGACTGTAAAAACTTTATACAATTTATAATTATAATACAAATTGCAAAGTGACACTTAAACCTTTATAAATATATACAAGTTAGGACTCCTTATACTGGAAATAACAGAACATACAACCCTGACTATTAGAAAAATACAGGGAATTTTGTGACTGATGTTTCTTTAGTGTCTGGAATTACGCTTGCCTTTACATCAAGTTGGATCGAATGTTCAATAAAGCAAGTATGGGTCAGTTTTCTTCCCTTCCCTCTTTCCTTTCATCCTTTTCTCCTTCCTTCTTTCCCTTTTTATTTTTATTCACTTTTTAAAAATTGATATTTAACGTATTTGTGGTAATGCACACAAATATTAAGTATATAACTTGACTAAGTTTTACATATGTATATAGTGGTATAACAACCTAAATCATGATGTGGAACATTTTGGCATCCTCAGAAGTTTCCCTTATATCACTTCCCAGTCAATATTTCCCTAAAGAATAATACTTTAGAAGATTTAATACTTTAGAATAATCTTTAGAAGATTAGTTTTCCCTGTCTTTAAACTTCACGTAAATGGAATAATATAGCTTGCTTTCTTTGGTGTCTTGATTTGTTGATTTTATCGCATTCTAGAAGGTCACTTAAAAATGATATCTTAATTTCATGAAAAAATGACACATTCCTAGTCCTTATATTTTTTTTCTTAATCTTTACAAGGTGGGTCATTGTTAATCATGCTTCCTTCATTTCTTCATGGCATCAACCTTAAGCTCTTTCTATAGTACATTGTTTCTTCTCTGCTGGCTCGGTTGCCTTGTTTTCCTCTTTCTTGTAGATTAAAAAATCTTCCACAGCATAATCTCATCTGCATTCTAACATTAACCCTAATAGGTCTCAAACTCTTCAAATATAGATAGTTTCAAGGAGTTTCACTCTCCTCCTCCATGTTCATTCCCACGTGACACACAAAATAGCATCACTATGAAACTCATTCTAAGTCTTCTATATTTAGTTTTGATTCCTCACTCATAGCTGCCAGTCAAACTTTCTCAATGTCCACATTATCATTGGTATATTCTGATCATTTCTCAAAAGGGAAACATTAGAATTATTACCCTCTGTTTCAAACCATCTTTTACTGATTTCATCTTGCCTTTGCAGATAATGCCATAAGACTTCCCCTAACATTAAAGGATTAGATCCTTGAGACTTTACCCTGTTCCTATTCTCACACAGTTGCCAAATCCTACAAATTCTTCGTTCTAATGTATTTCACACATTTTTTCTCTTTTCATTCCTACAGCCATCACCCTAATTTACTCCTTTGTGACATTATACCTGGACTACTTGTAGTCACCTCCGAATTGATTCTGTTTCTGTTCCTTCCATTCTATTGCATTATCCCAGGCACATGCTAATTATTATATATGAGTGTGCCTATACTGTTACTCACAAGTTCTCAAAGTATTGAAACAGAGATTATGGTTCATCTATAGACACAGTAGTAGAACTATAAAAAAATATAAATAAGTGAACAAATGATATGAAGTAGACAGAAAATCTACTTCATATCATTTGTTCACTTATTTATATTTTTTTATAGTTCTACTATCTTTCATCACAACAATGTAAACTTCAGAGGTGGAGCTTTTTGTCTATTTTGTTCATTTTTAAATTCCTATCCCTAAAAGAGTTTGCCCAACACATGGTAAGCGCTCATTAGCTATTGGTGAAAGAATGAATGGCTTGTTTGGTAGTCAAATGGGAATACTTATTCCTCTAAACATAATAAATGCTTTCATTTCAGATCATTGCTCAAACTAGATACCCTTAGCATAGTGACCTTTCTCTCTATCTACCTTCATAACATAAAGATGCATAATTAAAGATAAATCTCAACTGTAGCAATTCTTTGAAGCTCTTCTTAATTACCTCAACTCCATGTTAGTTCATTCTCCTTTAAATTCTCATAGCACTTTGCATCTTTTTTATAAGACCTATAGTACTAGGTTTTTAAGACTCACTTGAAAAAATACTTGTCTTACTCTCCCAAAGACAGCATATTCTTTTGAGGCTAGAAGCTGTGTTTCAGATATCTTTGGAAACTTCACATTTAATAGAATAAGATGTTAATCACAAATGCTCAATGCATATTTATTTAATTGAACTGGGTATTATTTTCTGTTCAACATAAATTTAGCAGAATAAATCAGTATTTATCATGCATGAAAATTTCAAAGGATATTGTGCTTATTTTTCTTCCAATAGATTAATTTGTTTGTGTCTGCTAATAAACAATTTAGCTACTACCCTTGGGAATTAAGGAAATACTAATTTTATGAACAGTTACCAGTGTAAACAAGCTTTGTGACTTCATGTTTAACACCGTATTCATTATTTTTAGATAGAACTCATTAAGGAAAGATTGTCCTATTCAGTAAGAAAAAAAAGTAATTCATGCTCTGGAAATATAAATGAAGTAAGGTTCATACTGCTAGCAAGTCTGAATTTTAGTTTGGATACTTAGCATGTTAATTTATACAAATGTATTCCAAATTAATGTGTGACATATCCTGTAGGTTTTGAGAAATTTATGGGGATGTGTTCTTTGTTAGATTTATAAAGTGAATATGTAAATGTATAAATATATGACAAGCATGAAGAAATCAGTTGCGGCACAATGGCACCCACATAAAATGAGGGCAGCATCCATGGATTCTAGAAAAATGCTGAAAAGCTAGTCTCAAGACAAGTGTTAAACTGGTCTGGAAACTACAGCACAGGTCTGTTTGAGAAGTAAAGGCTTTAAAATAAAACAGATCTATGTTCACATACATGACCTATGGATAAGTACTGCTTACCTCCTGGGATAACTTAGGAATTCATTAATACAGTGCTTATCCAAAGTTATCCACTTGATAATAGTATTTTATTCAATTTGAGGTGTGAATGGGGCTTTTCTGAGGAATAAATGGGATGGTGCAGTGGTTGTCAATATTTTAAGGTAGAAGGGCTTCATATCAAAAGCAGTAATGGGTCCCCGATCCTTATGTGAATCTGCTTTTATGCTTTATTTAAAATAAAATAAAATGATGAAAGGCTACTATGATTTTTACAAATTCTTAAAAGGGATTTCCTTTTATTTAATCTTTATAGTACTTACTTACATGACTTTGAAAAAGAAATATATATTGTTTTTAAGTGTTATTTTTTTCCTGATAGTGGGTATTTTCCCTAAAAATTGGATCATCCTAACACATCAAACAATTCAATAATGCTAACGTTGTCTCTTCAGAAGAAGCTACATTTATAAAGATTGTTCCTATGAGTCCTCCCATTCATGGGTTAAAACCTTTTCTTTCCAGAGAGATCTAAGGACACATAATCATTTATGTCTTGGGTAGCTAAAAGTAAGTGAATTATCATGGCTGTTTTTGACAATGTTGGTAATATTAATGCTCCAAAATTTCACTTTGCACACACACAATTAAAACAACAGTGTAATTTCTTATTAAAGGGAAACATTTATGTTTCAGAAGCAATAGACCTCTAGTGTGGTATCTCAAATATGTTTAGTGCCACTGATAATTTAAGAGTTTGGTTTTTTATTTCCACATGTCGTTCTTTAAGCCAGCTGCAGATGAATTTGGCTGGATGCCCATAAGTGAGAGAAAAAAGAAAATCACAGTTTAAAATATTTCCTTTATAATGACATTTTGTCGGCTGATTAATCTTTTCTGTTACACAGCTAAATAACACCATATGTTAGCCGTGAGTTTACTGCTATAAGATACAAGAGAGATCTACCTCATGATAAATGATTTGGATATTTTCTAGCTGAAAGTGAAAGAGGGGAAAAATGCTGTAGGAATCTTGTTTCCAAAAATCATTTAGGTAGTTTGATTATATGATATATATCATAGAAATGAGTGTGTCTTCAGAGATCAGAGCAACACTTTATAAGTTAGCCCTTCTAAGTTAAACTCATATGGAAAAATGCAACTTTCTTTTAAATCTATGTGGATTATGTTTTGGCAGAGTGAGACATTCTTTCTAACACTAGCTACTTGATATTTAATTAAATGCTTATGGTGTTTAAACAACAAAAATTCAAAATACATTTCTGTTTGATTGTGTGTTAAAGTCAAATGAGGCTTGAGAATGAATTCCACTATTTTATTCTCCATATACTTTGTATGTAAAATACCAATAGTAACAACATTAGAGTAAATGGAAAAAAAATGATAGTAGGTTAGAAATTATCTTTCAAGGGACACCTGGGTGGCTCAGTTGGTTAGAATCTGACTCTTGATTTCAGCTCAGGTCATGATCTCCTGGTTTGTGAGATTGAGCCCCACGCTGGGCTCTGCACTGAGAGTGGGGAACTTGTTTGGTATTCTCTGTCCTTTCTCTACCCTTCCCCACCCTCTCTCTCTCTCTCAAAAATACAAAAGTAAATATTAAAAAAGAAATTATCTTTCTAGTATTTTTTATTTGTTTTATTCAAATCAAAGTTATGTATTGAGCCGTCTACTGTGTGCCAACTATCTTATAGGCTCTCAGGATACAAGAGTGGTTAAAAACAGATAAGAGCTTGTTCTCATAGAAGTTATATTCTTATTAGGGAAAGTATACTATAAAAGAATGAATAAGTAAATTATTCTATCAATATGATAGCACGATATGATATTACCTAATAATTACTAATGACCTCATTATATATTAGTGCCACAAAAATCTTAAATAATGGAATTGAAATATAAATACACTAAAATTTAAATAAAATTAAAATTAAAAATTAAAATAAAAAAATTAAAAATTATATAAAAATAAAAATTAAGGATAAGTAAATGAAACAAAACAATTAATAATAGTAAATAAAATAACAGCCCAGGAAATTCCTTCTTCTATTCCATCCAATAGACATATGAGACACTTCTCCTTTCTCAGATTCTTAGTTTAAGCAACATGCCATCCAAGTGTAGGTGTATTGTGTACATAGATAGATTTCATATCATCTGTAAAGGGAAAAGCTACATCAACATTAATTCATTCATGTGTTTATTCACTATTTCACTTATAAATTCAGGGAGCATGTACTTAGTGAGGTCAATACAGGCATACCCCAGAGATATAATGAGTTTGGTTCCAGGCCATTGCAATAAAGCAAATATTGCAATAAAGCAAGTCAAAGGAATCATTGGATCTCCCAGTGCATAATAAAGTTATATTTATACTGTAGTCTGTTGAGTGGGCAATATTATTATGTCTAGAAAAATGTACATACCTTAATTAAAATATACTTTATTGCTAAGAAATGCTAAGCATCATTTGAGCTTTCAGTAAGTTGTAATATTTTGCTGGTGGAGAGTCTTACTTTGATGTTGATGGCGGCTGACTGATCAGGGTGGTGGTGTTGCTGAAGGTTGGGTGGCTGAACATTATCTCAGTTATAAGGCTTCTTATAGATAAGCTCTAGACATTTTATAATATTCAGCCTAAAAAATAAACACTAAAAGATCTGAATTTTTTTCTTAGTTATCACTTCCTTTTTTCCTTCAATTCATCATGCATCATTAAGCTAATAGGCCAATATAAGCATTGCATATGGCCTACGTTGTCAGTAAGGCTAAAAGTTAAAAGCTTAAAGGTTGTAATTTCCTGAATTGTTTACCTGATAAAGGAATAATGAGGCATAATATTGCTGTGTTAAGTATAGCATGAGGTTAAAACACACAACATTTCAACTCAGACTATTTTTCCAATTCAATTAAGCAATCAACATGTGTTATTTAAATATTTCTCAAAAAAGTAAATTTTTCTCTAGCTCTGAAATTTAGGATGTCTTTAGACTGTACTCTATACTAGAATATTGAACTCCTTCTAGATTAGAGATGTTCTGTTATTTTTATAACACTTTTTTTTTAAATCAATAATTTACTCTAATGGAGAAATCTCTTACTCCAAACCTTTGCACCTAACATGAGGGTTAAAAAAATAATTTCAGACCCACTACCTAAATGAAACAATGGCAAATCTAAAACTGCTCGGTGAGATCAGTAAAACGTCATCACATAAGTTTATTCTGAATGCAAATCATGTTTTTGGCAATAGGGATCTGGGAGTTCTTATTTGAAACACAATGAGTGTATTTTTAAAAACTGAAAGAATTATATATCTCCAACCACAAAGGATTTTATGTTGCCATTGCTATTATAGCTGCTATTTGTATTTTTAGTATAAGGTTTTAATTTCCTTCAGCTCAGAACTTTGACCAGGCATTTTTACTAAGAAAGGATTAGCTTTGCAGCCCTGACCCTGCCATCCATTTTTATCTTCATTCTTCAGACCACCAAGTGGAAGGGCATGAAAATCCAAGCAACCTTTGGGGTCTTAGCATCTGAAGTACATGAGCTGCTTTCAGTGCTGGTCATCTCCCTATCTTTGGAGGGGGACGGGGGGAGAGCCCTGATTTGTGGCATTGGCTGATTTCCAATACCAGTGTATACTCCCGCTATGGCTAATTCCAAGCTGCCAAAATATTTGACAATTATTGGCAACATTTTTGAATATTTAACAGTCAGCTCTTGTGAGTCAGCAGGAGCCTGCAGGAGCTGGATGCGGCACACCACAGGATGTAATCAAATGATATTTGGTGAGAGTTAGGAACTTCCAAACAGTTAAGTATGGGCAGACAGTAGCAGGTCATGAGTAAAGCCAAATCTGAGCAAGTTTATTAATGAGGCTATTTGTCATCTCAATAAACTGGCATTTGTTTGAAAAAAAAATAAGAGCCATCAACAGATTCAAAAAGATTAAGTGACAAGGTCAGATTTGCTCATTAGAAAGATCATTTTGACAGTTATGTGGAATACAGATTTAAAAAGATGAGTCTAGAGGCAGACAGACAACCTAAGTGCCTTTAAAACATGGCAGAAGAAAGACTAATTTAAAAATCCTAACAGTGAAATGCAATGGAGAAAAATTGTCCCCAATTGCTTTTCAACACTCAAGGCTTCATAAATTCACTGCCTCCTGGCAGTTTGCTGGTTTCCACTTTCTTCTGACCCTGCCATTTAGATATCTACTATTTCTGCTTAAAAAATATTTTGATAATGGTAAACAACTCAAAAGAAATACGTTGATTTAGACACAGTGACAAGAAATTTTAATAATCAGTAAAGGCATAATTGATGGAGAAGGAAACGCTATCTTAAAAGTCTCAGTGAAGGGCTTAGAGAAGGTGTCAGCAGAGTCTGGAGGGAATCTAGCCTACAGACACTGACATTTTCAGTGTCAGTCCTAGGAAGATATGACAATGGAGGCCTTGGACTGGTCTGAGGTTGAATTCCCGATTTCAGAATTCTTACTGAGAGTAAAACATCAGCCCACTTACAAGAGAATGGAATCAGAATTCCAATCAGGGAATGCAGTTACTAGAGGTGTCATTCAGTGGCAGAAATGGTCAAAAGAAACAAAGCAATTAGTAAAACCAGACAAGATGATGGTAGGGCAAGCAATATAACTGACTGCACATATGTTTAATACTTGACCTCAGGGTTTAAGTTAAGTCCTGTCAGGTCTGCTCTCAATATTTGGGTTGGGTCTGATGCTATATGCTGCAAGACTGCTGGTGACACTGGATTCAGAAATTTCTGAGCCCACAGACAGACAGTTAGGCTGATCAGTACAACAGCATCCCTGATAAAAAGAATAGTTTTATTTTAACACATTTAAGTACGTATTTCTTATGCAAACTACTCTATGATAGGATCAAAATTACTTGCAAGGGCATCACAAATATAGATCTTTAGATTACAAGAAAAATTTTGATAATTACTTGTTTTGAAAATAATTAATCACTAGAAAGATTTCCACATAAGCAGAGAAGTATCATTTATTAGAAATTTTAGGTTATATATCTTTTGTAATACTTCCAAAGAAAATTTTTTTTCAATATATGAAATTTATTGTCAAATTGGTTTCCATACAATACCCAGTGCTCATCCCAAAGGTGCCCTCCTCAATACCCATCACCCACCCTCCCCTCCCTCCCAACCCCCATCAACCCTCAGTTTGTTCTCAGTTTTTAACAGTCTCTTATGCTTTGGCTTTCTCCCACTCTAACCTCCTTTTTTTTCCCCTTCCCCTCCCCCATGGGTTTCTGTAAAGTTTCTCAGGATCCACATAAGAGTGAAAACATATGGTATCTGTCTTTCTCTGTATGGCTTATTTCACTTAGCATCACACTCTTCAGTTCCATCCATGTTGCTACAAAGGGCCATATTTCATTCTTTCTCATTGCCACGTAGTACTCCACTGTATATATAAACCACAATTTCTTTATCCATTCATCAGTTGATGGACATTTAGGCTCTTTCCATAATTTGGCTATTGTTGAGAGTGCTGCTATAAACATTGGGGTAAAAGTGCCCCTATGCATCAGTACTCCTGTATCCCTTGGGTAAATTCCTAGCAGTGCTACTGCTGGGTCATAGGGTAGGTCTCTTTTTAATTTTTTGAGGAACCTCCACACTGTTTTCCAGAGTGGCTGCACCAATTTGCATTCCCACCAACAGTGCAAGAGGGTTCCCGTTTCTCCACATCCTCTCCAGCATCTATAGTCTCCTGATTTGTTCATTTTGACCACTCTGACTGGCATGAGGTGATATCTGAGTGTGGTTTTGATTTGTATTTCCCTGATGAGGAGAGATGTTGAGCATCTTTTCATGTGCCTGTTGGCCATCCGGATGTCTTCTTTAGAGAAGTGTCTATTCATGTTTTCTGCCCATTTCTTCACTGGGTTATTTGTTTTTTGGGTGTGGAGTTTGGTGAGCTCTTTATAGATTTTGGATGCTAGCCCCAAAAAGAATTTTTAAAAGAAATATGTTTTGCCATGATATATGGAGTTTTTAATTATTAGGAAAATCTTATATTCATGAGACCAGTGAATATATCAACATTATACAGTGTATGATAAGGAGGAAATTTTCAAATGATTTCAAATCTCTGCTGCATAGTAAAAGTGTCAGTTGATAGTTATAATGATTTAAATACGAATGGATTCTAGAGTAGTTTCTGAGTAGCACTAAAATTAAAATCTACCAATCACAGATTATATTTTCTCATTAATATAAATGAGAAATTTAAAAATGGAACTTCTATATACTCTACAAGATATAGCACAGAAACTGCAAAAAAGATGGTTTGTTATGCCTTTTCATTTAATATTTTTGATTTTGACAACCTATGACAATATGATAATAATTATAATACTGGTAAATAATTGCTAAAAGATCTTATGTTCTAGACAGATGAGTATCATTATGACTAGATGAGTATCAGGTAATTCTGTATGGTGATCACTATGCAGCTGATCAGTGTAATTTTGGATTATGAAAAAATGCTTCATAATTTATAACAAATACTTACAGTGGAGTAGCATTAGAAAAACAGCTAAGTAATCTTCAATGCCATTTTAAGTACATATTGAGAATTTACTATGTACCATGCATCAAGTACAAGCTGATCAGTGTAATTTTGGATTATGAAAAAATGTTTAATAATTTATAACAAATAGTTACAGTGAAGTAGCATTAGAAAAACACCTGATTGATCTTCAATCTTCAATCTTCAATGCCATTTTAAGTACATATTGAGAATTTACTATGTACCATGCATCAAGTACAAGTTCTAGATGAATAAGAAAACAATGTGGTTCCTGATGTTGTGAATCTCATGTCAGAAACAAATATGAGTAAAAACATAAGAAATATGAAAGAGCTCTCTATAGTACCAAAGACTTTGGGTTTGAGCGAGAGGAATAGTTCAACATGTGTTTTTCATATCTGTATGGAAAACAGATGCAAGAAAATGCAATATTAATACTAGTTCCAGATTTATGCATTTTTCTCCTTTTACAATATGTGGTTGACATATTAATAACTGGAACATGAGAGTAACTTCATTTCAACCTTACACAGTATTTTTCAGAGAAGCCTTCTTTAGCCTGATAAGACTTGCTTAAATTTCTTTGCAACAGAATGTCATAGTACTTTGTACTTCTTCTTTTCTTTGAAGCACATATAAGAGTTTCAATTAATTAATTACTAGGAAAATACTGATATTTTTACTAATTTAGTGTTATTAAAAATTTATTTTCTAATTCAAAAATGGAACCAAGAACAGGTTCTGTCCCTTTGGGTTGGCTCTTACCTAGAGAACAGAGCCACAACATCTCTGAGGACAAGAAAACCTCAGAGTTTTAATGCCACCTCCTGCATATGCCCCTCATACTAAGACCTAGTTAGGAGGAAAATCTAGAGCAGAGAAAGGGCCACTAGTACTCTTCACCACTGTAGACCCCAAAATGGCACAGGCTGATGGTGAAGAGAGGGCTAGTGTCATCTAAGCGTCTAGGATCCAGAGGAGTGATTGGGCTTCCTCTGCTGTTCAGGGTGGGTTCCAGCTGACAGGACAATAAAAGGATATTTGGTGGTGCATCTAACCTCAGTGTCCTACAGCAAAGAACAGGGCTTTTTATTTATTTTAAGCCTCTTATTTGAACCTTTATGTGATAGTAACTCTATGTAATAGTAATTCTTTAAAATTATACAGCTTAAAAGCAAATACACTCTCTTAATTCAAACAACACTTGTGCAAAAAAGAAAAAAAAAAATCAAGCCACCACATTAAAATAATGGCATAAAATTATTCATGATTTTATGTCTACAATCTTCAACTAATTACAGGGATGATTATGTGTTCATAGTAAGAAAAGATATTACAAGATGGCATTTTTTTTTGGAGAGCCCAAGCCCTCCTCCACAATAGAATAGTTCCTAGGATTTCTGACAATATAAACATATTTTCTCTCTTTTTTTGTAGTTTTAATCCCAACACTCTGTTCTTCCCAACTATTCCCTTTCTTCATTTAAGCAGGCAGTGGCTTCGTCTTTAATGACTTTGGGGATAGGGTAAGTGCTAGTAGCTCATCATTCTTAATTTCTTACTATTATGAATTTCTAGATGCGCAAAGAAAAGAATACTTTAAAAATTAATGAAACAAACCAACATGAGAGGTTAAAGGTAGAGAGAAATTAAGATTAATCAGGGACCTAAAAAAAACATGGGAAGAATTTTTCCAAAGTAGAAAGAGATACAAATACATTACTGTTTTTCCCCAGTCCTAGAATTGATATTTATATTTCTCACAGGTATGACCTTGTCCACTGAGATCCATACATGCTACATAGTAAGATACATTCACTTTACGTAATATATTGACTGTAATATATAATGTATAGACTGCATACTCCATAAATTGATATTTTTCATATCCAGTATCTGTCATATTGTTTGGCTCATGGTATGTGTTCAACAGTGTCAGCTGAATGAATGAATGGTTCTCCTTGTTTTTATCAGTAATAAATATAATCATAATGGATAAAGATATTATTTGGAGCTTGTCCAACAACATGACAAAGTGCTATATGAATTAAAATATATACCATGTTCATGAATATAAAAAAAACTGATTTATGGAGTCAGTGTAATTCCACTAAAATTTCTAACAGAATTCAACAAACTTGACATGTTAAATCTAAAATTATGAAAAAAGCGCAAAGATTCAAGAATAGCTAAACCATGCCTTCAGAAGAAGAATATGTGGGGGAAGTTGCAATTTTCATCATGGCATGAAAATACTTATTTAAAGCTTTAATAATTATTACAGTGCTGTATTGTCACAGGGGTAAACAATGCAACCACGTAGAAGAATATAGTACCATGAAACTGATCCATGCTTATACTGGCAGCATTATCAATACACAGCAGGGCATTGATGATTGGATGAATAATTCAAAATAAAGCTTGGGGACATCAGATCTTTTGTATGATGTATATGTATATGTGTACACATATGTGTGTATATATGTATACTTATGTATGTGTATACATACATATATATGTGACTTCTACCTCACGGTGTTTAAAAAAGTCAATTCTGTATTGAGTATGGTTTTAAAACAATATGAATAAATATTACAATATAAAGAAACATATATAATATGGGGTTGTGAATGATCCAGGAATCATCCAGAACTCAGGGTCCTTCCAAAAGGTTCGTTCCACTGTTACCTTAGGGTTTGACACCAGTGCTACGGTCCAAACTGGTGGATAGAATTTCTTTCATTGCATCTGGATTCCAAACAATACATGAAAAAAGGATTTTATTCCATCCATACATTTCTGTGTATTCCATCACAGAAAGTCCCGGATATCACATCCATTTGTGTTTTGGTGGCCAGACTCTAGGCCCATGGCTACATGTTCAAGGAAATGTAAATTATTATTATTACATAGTAATTAAATTATTATTTTTAAATTTTTACATAGCAATTGGTTTAGCTAAAAATTAGGGCTGTGTTGTCTAAATAAAGGGCAAAATGGGTACTGAGGTGGACTATTAGAGTATGCCACAATAGGCTTGGATGTATTTTGTCAGATTTATTTCTGGGTGCTTATAATTGTTTTTTCTACTTTAAATCATATATTTTTAAATTTATGTATATAGAAATATAATTTTCTTATATTAATGTAATATTAAACAAAATTCCAGAGAATTGAGCAAATTTTCTTTTTAGGTTTGTGAAGCAAATGTTTTACTGCTTCACCATTAGGAAAGATGTTTACTGGAGACTTGGGGGATACCCATTATCAGGATGCAAAAGTTCCTAATTTGCAAAAAATATTTCAGAGTAAAAGGGCACTGATTTTATCATACTGTATTTTTCTTCATTTCTTTAGATGAACATATGATTTTTCTCCTATAATAGGCTAATGCAGTAAATTAGATTAATAGCTTGTTAATGTTATTAAAGTGCCTCAGATTTCTGGAATACAACAATGTAGCCAAGACACATTGTTTTTTTTAATACATTGCTGGATTTGGATCCTCCTATTTTCTTTGGAAATTTTTGCATTTATATTTATAAATGAAAGTTGCCTATAATTTTCTAGTATACCTGGATTTTTCAAGTTTGAGTAGTAGGGTTATACTAATTCACAGAATGAATTACAGATTTTCTTTTCTTTTTCCACACTAAAAAATTTTATTCACATTTGAATCATCTGCTCCTTGAAAATCTGGTAGCACTCTCTTCTAAAATTCTCCGGTTCTGATCTTTTTTAGCTAGAGTTTTGACCATTGATTCAATATCTTTAATGATATGAAAAAAAATTGGCTAGAAATTACTTGACAGTTCTCCCATTAAGATTTAGTTTCTCTGTTGTTTCTCCTGAAATTGTGTAGATAAAGACAGAATATGGTGGAAGTGGCTTTTGCAGTTAGATACAGTTTCCATCTAGTTTACTGGAACACCTATTCTTGGGTTCCTCCCCATGTAAGAAATCCAACTACTATAATAAAGCTGCTATGCTACAAAGACCATATATAGGTACTCCAGTCAATATCTAGTGGAACATGTGCTACAGGCCTCCCTGACAGCAGAGAGACACGTGAGTGAAGAAGCCAGGTTGGTACTGAATCCTCTCGCCCCACCTGGTCCAGCCCCCATTTTTTCGAGGCACCTCCAACTGTTCCAGTCATTCTAATTAAGGATCCATACAACATAGAGCAGACAAGATCTTGCGCTGATGTAAATTGCTCAGCCACATAATCTTTTCTTTTTTTATGTAAAGGTTGTTTGTTTTTAAAGTTATGTATAACATAGGCAAAAATATTTAAAGTCAATAAATTTTTATTTAAGTAATTTTACATGTGATTCTTTCCACCATAGTTGCTCCAAAGTCAGAATCATAATCTTCAAAATAGCCCTTTTAAAAAGAACTTTTGTTCAATACAGTTGCCACTGTCAGTCCAGAGTTCTTTTGGTTAGGCTTCTTTGACCTCTGCTTGAATATGGACATACGTCAAAAATTTTCCACCTATAATCTTTGGGACTCAATTTCTTTACTTTAGAGCCCTAGAAGTCTAATTGTAGGAAATATCAGCCACATAATCTATTAGCATATTAAAATGCATAGTTTTTTCAGTCTCATTAAATTTTGTGGTGGCTTGTTAGGCAGCAATAGGTAAGTGGACAAAGGTTATTCAAACTTTCTATTTCTTATTTGAGACATTTTTTGCTAAGTATAGTAGGCAGAAGATAGGTTAAGACATGTAATAGTGGTTTAAGTAAAGTAAAAGTGTTTTTTTAGTATTGTTTCTGTCATCAATGTAAGGCCCTCAGTAGAAAGTCCATAACAGGTAGGGTGATCTAATGGTACAGAGGGCCCAGTCTCCTTTTATCTTGCTATACTATCACCCTCAACAAGCAGTTTTCACTTTTATTCACGGTAGGTGCTCCAGCTCTAGCTTTTATGCATGCATTTAATGTAGCAGAAATAATAAAAGGGGATGGGGAAACCAAGCTCCTCTGCTTTAATAGTATAATCCAGAAGCTTCACAAATCACTTTCACTCACATTGCATTAGCTAGCATGTATTCATAGGTCATACCTAACAGCAAGTAGTGCTGGGAAATACAACCTTATCTTTACATCCAGCTATCCAGATAAAACATTTATGGTTCAGAAAAAGGGGAAAAGATAAAATGGATGCAACAAAGTAAGTATACCACCCTTAGTTAGTTTGTTTTTTAAGAATTTGTTAAATTTCAACTAAGTTTCCAAATTAATGGGCATGAAGTAATTCAGATATTCTTTATTTGTCATCCCTATTTTACCTGTAGTTATGTAGTTATTTTACATTTCTTTTTTATTTTGGCTATATTTCACTTAATTTCATTTTTCTTCTATTTGTGTATACCTACCAAAACTTTCTATGGTCTAGATTTGTCTAGATTATTCCTTAAATCTTATGTAAGTTTTTATATGAGTATCTAGTAATGAAAACATAGCTAGAATATTTAAAGGTAATGATCTAACTTCCACAACTTTTAACCTCTTTTTACACTTTCCATTACTTTGACTCTCTGAATTGCATTATAGATAATTTTCTGTAACTATTTTCTGAACTTTAATTCTCTCTGCATCTAGTTTCACATGCTATAAAACTCATCCACTAAGTTTTTATTTCAATGACTAGCCTTTTAATTTTTATAAGTTTTGTTCCTTTTCTTTAAGATTTCTTACTTTTTCATAGTTATCCATTGTCCAACTTTTTGTATTCTATTTTATTACTTCATAAATCTTATATAGAGTTATTTTATATTATGCAGCTGATAATTCCAATATCTGAATTGGATCTAAATCAAGCGTATCACTCATTTTGGAATGTATCTGATTAGATGATTTTTCTTTTCTTTCTTTTCTCTTTTTGTTTTCTTTTTATTTTGCTTACACTTAAATTTGAGTTGTTCATCTCCAGAGAGTTGTATTTTCTGTCAATATGGGTCCAATTTACTCCCTTCGAAGGTTCAGTCTATATGTGGAAGTGTTATATTCGGTTCACAACTGTGTAGGAGCCTCAGACCTACTCTCTTGATCCCAATGTTAGTATAATCATTTGCTTCCAAGATGAAAATATTTCAGTTTTTGCTTTCTTTTAATCAGCTTATCCAATTTCTTAATGATTTTGGTTGGTTTTTAGTCTCTGGAGATTTCCTTTATGGTGATTAGCAATATTTTAAAAATACACTTTTGTAAATTACTCAAGATTTTGTGGTACTGTGGTGGGAAGATTTTTTCTAAGTTTCTACTTAGATGCACTGCTGAAAATAAAGGTCCATATTATCTATTTAAGCTTGAGAGTGATAATAATTTTTCTACTTATATGAAATTATTTTCAGGAGAAAAAGAGAATGGATGTGATATCTTTGCCTTTAAGGGAAAGTGACAATACTTCTTGACACTGGTCTTGGCAATATTTTTTTATATATGACACAAAAAGCACAAGTAACAAAGGCAAATAAACAAATGGGTTTACATCAAACTAAAAAGCTTCTGTACAACAAAGGAAACAATTAACAAAATAAAAAGGCAACCTATGGAATGGGAGAAAATATGTGCAAACCATACATTTGGTAAGGGCTAATATCCAAAATCTGTAGGGAACTCATGCAACTCATTGGCAAAAAATAAATAAATAAATAAATAAAATAAAGAATCTAACTTAAAAAGGGGTAAAACACCTGAACAGACATTTTCCAGATAAGATATACAAGTGGCCAACATGTACATGGAGAGATACTCATCATCACTAATCATCAGGGAAATGCAAGTCAAAATCACACCAAGATGTCATTTCATCCCTGTTAGAATGTCTATTATGATAAGACAAGAGATAATAAGAGTTGGCGAGGATATAGAGAAAAGGGAACCCTTGTACCCTGTGGTGGTAATGTAAATTAACACAGCCATTGTGGAAAAGAGTGTGAAGTTTCCTCAAGAAATTAAAAATAGAACTACCATATGATCCAGCAATCTAATTTCTGATTGTATATCAAAAAGGAATGAAACAGGGTCTGTAAGAAGTATTTGCATTCCTGGGTTCACTGCACCACTATTTACAATAACCAAGGTACAGAAGACCCTAAGTCCATCAACAGACAAATGGGTAAAGAAAACATGGTGTGTGTGTGTGTGTGTGTGTGTGTGTGTGTGTGTGTGTGTTTATCAATGGAATATTGTTCAGAGAAAAAGAAGGAAATCATGCCATTTGCAAGAAGAGATGCACCTGAAGGGCATTACACTAAGAGAAATAAGCCAGACAGAAAACGACAAATACTGCATGGCTTTACTTATATATATAATCTAAAAATTAGTTGAATTCACAGAAGTAGAGTAGAATGTTAGTTGCTAGAAGATAAAGGTGTGGGAAATGGGGAAAGTTGGTAAAATAATACAAACTTTCAGTTAAAAGATGAACAAATTTTGGGGATCTAATGTGAATTATGGTGATTATAGTTAATAATACTGTACTGTAGGGGCACCTGGGTGGCTCAGTCGGTTGAGCATGTGACTTCAGCTCAGGTCATGATCTCACAGTTTGTGGGTTCGAGCCCCGCATCAGGCTCTGTGCTGACCATTTGCTCAGAGCCTGGAGCCTGCTTCAGATTCTGTGTCTCCTTCTCTCTCTGCCCCTCCCCCACTCACACTTTGTCTCACTCTGTTTCTCAAAAATAAATAAATGTAAAATAAAAAATAAAAAAAAAATACTGCACTGTATACTTGGAATTTGCTAACAGAGTTGATCTTAAGTGTTTTTACCACACACACCCCAAAAACTATGAGAGGTGATGGATGTGTTCACTAACTTTACTGTGGTAATAATTTTAAAATATATACATATAACAAAACATCACATTACACACATTATATATGTATAATTTTATTTGTCAGTTATACACAATAAAGCTGTGGGGAGAAAAGGAAAATGACAACCATGTGTGCTGCTTTTTTTAAGGGTATACAGTAACTCTTTCACTGTATAAAAGAGCCATACTTTTTATTAGAACTCTTACTGAGTTATTTCAATTAATTGAGTCCTGCTTCTTGCCTAGAGAAAAGAAATCAAATGAAATCACAACATTCATGCTACAAATAATATGTAGAAAATAATATTTTACATAGCCTCAACAAGTATAAGAGTGAGTGGAAATATAGATGGAGCGCAGGTTTTCAACAGCTTTATATATCATGCATGCTAAAGACATGATCAAGAAAAGCAAGCAATATAATATTTTGTTAAACATTGTGATGTACACTTTATACATTCTAGGAAATTGATTTTCATTACAACAATCTTTAAATGGTTATTGTTATGGAAATTCTCTAAGATGTATCCCTAAGATATAAATTAGTTAAAAAGAAAGCAAGTAAGATAATAAAAATATTGTACATATAATGTAAATGACTTCTTGATATATCTTCATATTGATAGAGATCCTGAATGTAAACCCAAAATTAACATTAGAGAATGGAGTGGGACTGGGAGCTAAAAAGCATCTTAATTTTTTATGTTCTTGTTGAAGTATGAATGTGGGTCTGAAATCAGGCAGAGTGTTTGGAAAATGTGGAAACATATTTGAGAGGCATTTCAAAAGCATACACAACAATAAATCAAGAATAAAATGGAAGTGAGACATGAGGGAGAAGAAGCGATCAATGTTGATTCCAAAGGTTGTTTGTTTGTTTGTTTGTTTTTTCTTCTTTCAAAAGAGAATGATGTTGATTCCAGTGACAGAAAGTCAGAGTGGGACATGTTTTTTCTTTTCTAAAATGTTTGATCACCTTAATGATATCTGCATATCCAGGAAGTAATGTGAAATCAAGTCATATACATTAGGGAGAATGGAAAAGGATTTATGGATTTGGAGTCCATCTGAAAAGAGATGCTTAATGAAACAATGAGCTTGGATAAGTTTGCCCAAGGAGACTATGCAAACTGAGAAGAGGAAAAAAGAGAGGGCAAAATCAGATTATGGCTTCATTTAATCAGTGGGACATGAAAAGCATCAAGAAAATGATCATAAAAAGTAGTTCTAAGGATGTGATTATATAAAATAGTGTATTGTCACTATTCCAAGAGAAAAAAACATTCCAAGAGAAAAATGTTGATTAATAGTAGTAAATTCTAAAAGGAGTTTTAAGACTTAGACAATTTAATGAAATTTTTATGATTGTGTAGGCTTTGATGAATAGTCTCACTAGCCCGTCATACAAAGTTCTGTACTTCTATTATATGATGGGTTATATGTTATGTTCAGGAGATAGAAATGTAAATAAAACAGTCTCTTCAAGGAGCCCCTTATTCAAAAAGGAAAACATAAGTATTACATGATAGGAGTACAAAAATTATTTATATTTAAAATGTATCTATGGAAGCTTGAAAATTTGTATAATGTTGAGGAATGTTAATAAGTATCCCATGAAGTGATATTAACTGGTACAGGGAACTAGGCAGATAAAAAAACAGGCTCAGAAGCATGTATGTAAAATTTATACAGCAAGATGATGGATCCTGGGTAGTCTGTGAGTGTATGTAGAAACAGGAGAAAGGGAATCAGCAAAGATTCAGATGGAAAGGTCCACAGTGGACAGGTGTTAACAGCCTTACATTAATGGTTCACAAAATTGAACTTGATTTTCTCCAAGCAAGGATGAAAAAGCAAAGGCTTTAGGATACATTTTAAAGCAACCAATCTATATTTTAAAAAGGTAACTCAGACTTCAGTATGGATGCCGAATGGGAGAGGTGGAGCTTAGAGGCAAAATATCAATAAGGCATACTGCAGTAATTGCATTAAAAGGAAATGAAGGTCAGGACTAAGGGAAATCTAAGGAAATTAAAATGGCTACAGGAATTGGAAAATGATAAGGGAAAAGGATGCAGAAGCAATTTCAGAAACAGAATTGACAGGACTTGGTGAATGATTATTGTTATGTGAAGTTAAAGGACATTAATGAAAAGTTGTATATTATATTCTTTTTTGGGGAGGAGAATATGTAAATACTTGACATTTAAATAGATTCTACCCTTGTGGTAAGCATAGCATAAAATATAGAGAAGTTGATTCACTACGTTAGACACCTGAAACTAATATAACATTGTGTCAACTATACTCAAAAAAATTTAAAAAGAAAGAAAAAATTAAAAAGGAAGAAAAAAATGTTAAAGAATAAATGTATGCTATATGAACTATTCACATCAAACTAAAATCATTTTTTTATGGTAAACAATTTTGAATAGTGGACTTTTTTGGAACTAAGTGCCCTGATTAAAACATGACATTGTTTACATATTTAAGATGGTTGTTTTAGAAAGACAGTGTTTTCCAAAGTATATTATTTTCCAAATGTCAGTGGTAAATCCACAGTCACATACACGTATGTATACACACACATGAAATCATTTCTTCTAGTTTATGTAAATTAATATTTATATGCAGGGCACCTGGGTGGCTCAGTCAGTTGAGCGCTGGGCTCTTTATTTCAGCTCAGGTCATAATCTCATGGTTCGTGGTACTGAGACCCACATCAGGCTCTGTGCTGAGAGCTCAGAGCCTGCTTGGGATTCTCTCTCTCCCTCTGTCTCTACTCCTTCCCCACTCTTTGTCTCCCTTAAAATAAATAAATAAAACAAAAATATTATATGCAATGTAAGATGATAAATGCATTTCAATATTTTTTCTCATCATTATGTAATTTTAGGCTTTAAGAAACAGTGTACCAGATCTAAGAACTTCAGAAAATGTAAGAGAGGTTATCTAATGTGTGAACGTATAACGTCGCATTTGTGTTTTGATGAACAGGCATTATTTACCAATTGAGACAAGGAACACATTATGCACATAATTGTGATATTCTATATACTTTATATCATTTGTAGTTTTTTAAAAAAAGTTTAATGTTTATTTGAGACAGAAAGAGAGAGAGAGAGCCTGCGCATGAGTGGGGGAGGGGCAGAGAGAGAGAGGGAGACACAGAATCCAACACAGAATCCGAAGCAGGATCCAGACTCTGAGCTGTCAGAACAGAGCCTGATGTAGGGCTTGAACTCACAGAACGTGAGATCATGACCTGAGCCGAAGTCAGATGCTTAACTGACTGAGACCCCCAGGAGCCCCTCATTTGTAGTTTAAAATAAATTAAACTTGTATACCCTCATACTCATTCACAATGAATCTGTGCCTGACAGAAGAGGTTAATTTGTGGCATTATTATTATTATTATTTTGTCTACTTCAATGTAAACACATGCCTTTGATGCCCCATCAACATATCCAGAATATTTCAGAGTTAAATGAATTTTGTAAATCTCAGTATGTCAGGTAGTATACTTAAGGTAATGTGTAGCTAATGTAAAAGAATGCCTCACTATTGTTGATTAATGGATCAATTTTAACCAGCAGAATTGTACCTGCCATGATTTATTTATTAACTTTTTTATTCACTAATTTAAAAATCTACTATGGGTCAGGCAATTTTTTATTTTTTATTTATTTATTTTTTTATATATATGAAATTTATTGACAAATTGGTTTCCATACAACACCCAGTGCTCATCCCAAAAGGTGCCCTCCTCAATACCCATCACCCACCCTCCCCTCCCTCCCACCCCCCATCAACCCTCAGTTTGTTCTCAGTTTTTAAGAGTCTCTTATGCTTTGGCTCTCTCCCACTCTAACCTCTTTTTTTTTTTTTCCTTCCCCTCCCCCATGGGTTCCTGTTAAGTTTCTCAGGATCCACATAAGAGTGAAACCATATGGTATCTGTCTTTCTCTGTATGGCTTATTTCACTTAGCATCACACTGTCCAGTTCCAACCACGTTGCTACAAAGGGCCATATTTCGTTCTTTCTCCTTGCCACGTAGTACTCCATTGTGTATATAAACCACAATTTCTTTATCCATTCATCAGTTGATGGACATTTAGGCTCTTTCCATAATTTGGCTATTGTTGAGAGTGCTACTATAAACATTGGGGTACAAGTGCCCCTATGCATCAGTACTCCTGTATCCCTTGGGTAAATTCCTAGCAGTGCTATTGCTGGATCATAGGGTAGGTCTATTTTTAATTTTCTGAGGAACCTCCACACTGCTTTCCAGAGTGGCTGCACCAATTTCCATTCCCACCAACAGTGCAAGAGGGTTCCCGTTTCTCCACATCCTCTCCAGCATCTATAGTCTCCTGATTTGTTCATTTTGGCCACTCTGACTGGCGTGAGGTGATATCTGAGTGTGGTTTTGATTTGTATTTCCCTGATGAGGAGTGACATTGAGCATCTTTTCATGTGCCTGTTGGCCATCTGGATGTCTTCTTTAGAGAAGTGTCTATTCATGTTTTCTGCCCATTTCTTCACTGGGTTATTTGTTTTTCGGGTGTGGAGTTTGGTGAGCTCTTTATAGATTTTGGATACTAGCCCTTTGTCCGGTATGTCATTTGCAAATACCTTTTCCCATTCTGTTGGTTGCCTTTTAGTTTTGTTGGTTGTTTCCTTTGCTGTGCAGAAGCTTTTTATCTTCATAAGGTCCCAGCAATTCATTTTTGCTTTTAATTCCCTTGCCTTTGGGGATGTGTCGAGTAACAGATTGCTACGGCTGAGGTCAGAGAGGTCTTTTCCTGCTTTCTCCTCTAGGGTTTTGATGGTTTCCTGTCTCACATTCAGGTCCTTTATCCATTTTGAGTTTATTTTTGTGAATGGTGTGAGAAAGTGGTCTAGTTTCAACCTTCTGCATGTTGCTGTCCAGTTCTCCCAGCACCATTTGTTAAAGAGACTGTCTTTTTTCCATTGGATGTTCTTTTCTGCTTTGTCAAAGATGAGTTGGCCATACCTTTGTGGGTCTAGTTCTGGGTTTCTATTCTATTCCATTGGTCTATGTGTCTGTTTTTGTGCCAATACCATGTTGTCTTGATGATGACAGCTTTGTAGTAGAGGCTGAAGTCTGGGATTGTGATGCCTCCTGCTTTGGTCTTCTTCTTCAAAATTACTTGGGCTATTTGGGGCCTTTTGTGGTTCCATATGAATTTTAGGATTGCTTGTTCTAGTTTCAAGAAGAATGCTGGTGCAATTTTGATTGGGATTGCATTGAATGTGTAGATAGCTTTGGGTAGTATTGACATTTTGACAATATTTATTCTTCCAATCCATGAGCAGGGAATGTCTTTCCATTTCTTTATATCTTCTTCAATTATCTTCATAAGCTTTCTATAGTTTTCAGCATACAGATCTTTTACATCTTTGGTTAGACTTATTCCTAGGTATTTTATGCTTCTTGGTGCAATTGTGAATGGGATCAGTTTCTTTATTTGTCTTTCTGTTGCTTCATTGTTAGGGTATAAGAATGCAACTGATTTCTGTACACTGATTTTGTATCCTGAAACTTTGCTGAATTCATGTATCAGTTCTAGCAGACTTTTGGTGGAGTCTATCGGATTTTCCATGTATAGTATCATGTCATCTGTAGAAAGTGAAAGCTTGACTTTATCTTTGCCAATTCTGATGCCTTTGATTTCCTTTTGTTGTCTGATTGCTGATGCTAGAACTTCCAACACTATGTTAAACAACAGCGGTGAGACTGGGCATCCCTGTCGTGTTCCTGATCTCAGGGGAAAAGCTCTCAGTTTTTCCCCATTGAGGATGATGTTAGCTGTGGGCTTTTCATAAATGGCTTTTATGATCTTTAAGTATGTTCCTTCTATCCCGACTTTCTCAAGGGTTTTTATGAAGAAAGGGTGCTGGATTTGTTCAAAGGCCTTTTTGGCATCGATTGACAGGATCATATGGTTCTCTTTTCTTTTATTAATGTGATGTATCACGTTGATTGATTTGTGAATGTTGAACCAGCCCTGCATCCCAGGAATGAATCCCACTTGATCATGGTGAATAATTCTTTTTATATGCTGTTGAATAAGATTTGCTAGTATCTTATTGAGAATTTTTGCATCCATATTCATCAGGGATATTGGCCTGTAGTTCTCTTTTTTTACTGGGTCTCTGTCTGGTTTAGGAATCAAAGTAATACTGGCTTCATAGAATGAGTCTGGAAGTTTTCCTTCCCTTTCTATTTCTTGGAATAGCTTGAGAAGGATAGGTATTATCTCTGCTTTAAACGTCTGGTAGAACTCCCTTGGGAAGCCATCTGGTCCTGGACTCTTATTTGTTGGGAGAGTTTTGATAACCGATTCAATTTCTTCGCTGGTTATGGGTCTGTTCAAGCTTTCTATTTCCTCCTGATTGAGTTTTGGAAGAGTGTGGGTGTTTAGAAATTTGCCCATTTCTTCCAGGTTGTCCAGTTTGTTGGCATATAATTTTTCATAGTATTTCCTGATAATTGTTTGTATCTCTGAGGGATTGGTTGTCATAATTCCATTTTCATTCATGATTTTATCTATTTGGGTCATCTCCCTTTTCTTTTTGAGAAGCCTGGCTAGAGGTTTGTCAGTTTTGTTTATTTTTTCAAAAAACCAACTCTTGGTTTCGTTGATCTGGTCTACAGTTTTTTTTAGATTCTATACTGTTTATTTCTGCTCTGATCTTTATTATTTCTCTTCTTCTGCTGGGTTTAGGCTGCCTTTGCTGTTCTGCTTCTATTTCCTTTAGGTGTGCTGTTAGATTTTGTATTTGGGATTTTTCTTGTTTCTTGAGATAGGCCTGGATTGCAATGTATTTTCCTCTCAGGACTGCCTTCGCTGCATCCCAAAGCATTTGGATTGTTGTATTTTCATTTTCGTTTGTTTCCATATATTTTTTAATATCTTCTCGAATTGCCTGGTTGACCCACTCATTCTTTAGTAGGGTGTTCTTTAACCTCCATGCTTTTGGAGGTTTTCCAGACATTTTCCTGTGGTTGATTTCAAGCTTCATAGCATTGTGGTCTGAAAGTATGCATGGTATGATTTCAATTCTTGTATACTTATGAAGGGCTGTTTTGTGACCCAGTATGTGATCTATCTTGGAGAATGTTCCATGTGCACTCAAGAAGAAAGTATATTCTGTTGCTCTGGGATGCAGAGTTCTAAATATATCTGTCAAGTCCATCTGATCCAATGTATCATTCAGGGCCCTTGTGTCTTTATTGACTGTGTGTCTAGATGATCTATCCATTTCTGTAAGTGGAGTGTTAAAGTCCCCTGCAATTACCACATCCTTATCAATAAGGTTGCTTATGTTTGTGAGTCATTGTTTTATATATTTGGGGGCTCCGGTATTCGGCGCATAGACATTTATAATTGTTAGCTCTTCCTGATGGATAGACCCTGTGATTATTATATAATGCCCTTCTTCATCTCTTGTTACAGCCTTTAATTTAAAGTCTAGTTTGTCTGATATAAGTATGGCTACTCCAGCTTTCTTTTGGCTTCCAGTAGCATGATAAATAGTTCTCCATCCCCTCACTCTCAATCTAAAGGTGTCCTCAGGTCTAAAATGAGTCTCTTGTAGACAGCAAATAGATGGGTCTTGTTTCTTTATGCATTCTGATACCCTATGTCTTTTGGTTGGCACATTTAATCCATTTACATTCAGTGTTATTATAGAAAGATATGGGTTTAGAGTCATGTGATGTCTGTAGGTTTCATGCTTGTAGCGATGTCTCTGGTACTTTGTCTCACAGGGTCCCCCTTAGGATCTCTTGTAGGGCTGGTTTAGTGGTGACGAATTCCTTCAGTTTTTGTTTGTTTGGGAAGACCTTTATCTCTCCTTCTATTCTAAATGACAGACTTGCTGGATAAAGGATTCTCAGCTGCATATTTTTTCTGTTCATCACATTGAATATCTCGTGCCAATCCTTTCTGGCCTGCCAAGTTTCAAAAGAGAGATCAGTCACGAGTCTTATAGGTCTCCCTTTATATGTTAGGGCACGTTTATCCCTTGCTGCTTTCAGAATTTTCTCTTTATCCTTGTATTTTGCCAGTTTCACTGTGATATGTCGTTTAGAAGATCGATTCAAGTTACGTCTGAAGGGAGTTCTCTGTGCCTCTTCGATTTCAATGCCTTTTTCCTTCCCCAGTTCAGGGAAGTTCTCAGCTATTATATCTTCAAGTACCCCTTCAGCACCTTTCCCTCTCTCTGCTTCCTCTGGAATACCAATTATGTGTATATTATTTCTTTTTAGTGTATCACCTAGTTCTCTATTTTTCCCCTCAGACTTCTGGATTTTTTTATCTCTCTTTTTCTCAGCTTCCTCTTTTTCCATAATTTTATCTCTAGTTCACCTAATCTCTCCTCTGCCTCTTCAATCCGAGCCGTGGTCGATTCCATTTTATTTTGCATCTCATTTAAAGCGTTTTTCAGCTCCTCCTGACTATTCCTTAGTCCCTTGATCTCTGCAGCAATAGATTCTCTGCTGTCCTCTATACTGTTTTCAAGCCCAGCGATAAATTTTATGACTATTTTTCTAAATTCACTTTCTGTTATATTATTTAAATCCTTTTTTTTAAAAATTTTTTTAACGTTTATTTATTTTTGAGACAGAGAGAGACAGAGCATACGGGGGAGGGTCAGAGAGAGGGAGACACAGAATCTAAAACAGGCTCCAGGCTCTGAGCTGTCAGCACAGAGCCCGATGCAGGGCTCGAACTCACAGACTGTGAGATCATGACCTGAGCCAAAGTCGGATGCCTAACCGAACAAGCCACCCAGGCGCCCCTATTTAAATCCTTTTTGATCAGTTCATTAGCTGTTGTTATTTCCTGGAGATTCTTTTGAGGGGAATTCTTCCGTTTGGTCATTTTGGATAGTCCCTGGAATGGTGGGGACCTGCAGGGCACTTCCCCTGTGCTGTGGTGTATAAGTGGAGTTGGTGGGCGGGGCTGCAGTCAGACCTGATGTCTGCCCCCAGCCCACCGCTGGGGCCACAGTCAGACTGGTGTGTGCCTTCTCTTCCCCTCTCCTAGGGGCAGGATTCACTGTGGGGTGGTGTGGCCCTTCTGGGCTACTTGCACACTGCCAGCCTTGTGGTGCTGGGGATCTGGCGTATTAGCTGGGGTGGGTAGGCAAGGTGCACGGGGGGCAGGAGGGCAGGCTTAGCTTGCTTCTCCTTAAGCGATCCACTTCAGCATGGGCCCTGTGGCAGCGGGAGGGAGTCAGACCCGCCACCGGAGGGGTGGCTCCGCAGAAGAACAGCGTTGGGTGTTTGCTGGGAGCAAGCAAGTTTTCTGGCAGGAACTGGTTCTCTTTGGGATTTTGGCTGGGTAATGGGCGAGGGAGATGGCGCTGGCGAGCGCCTTTGTTCCCTGCCAAACTGAGCTCTGTTGTCCAGGGGCTCAGCAACTCTCCCTCCTGTTGTCCTCCAGCCTTCCTGCTTTCCGAGCAGAGCTGTTAACTTATGACCTCCCAGATGCTAAGTCCCGCTTGCTGTCGGAACATACTCTGTCTGGCCCCTCCGCTTTTGCAAGCCAGACTCGGGGGCTCTGCTTGGCCGGCGGGCTGCCCCTCTGCCCCGGCTCCCTGCCGCCAGTCCATGCAGCGCGCACCGCCTCTCTGCCCTTCCTACCCTCTTCTGTGGGCCTCTCCTCTGCGCTTGGCTCCAGAGACTCTGTTCTGCTAGTCTTCTGGTGGTTTTCTGGGTTATTTAGGCAGGTGTAGGTGGAATCTAAGTGATCAGCAGGATGCGCGGTGAGCCCAGTATCCTCCTACGCCGCCATCTTCTGCTGGTCCCCCCAACTTAAAGCTTTTTACTTCAAAATCTACATTGCCAAGTTAATAATGTGAACTCTGCTTTATTTGTACATTTATTTAAATGAAACTATTTTTCTGAAGTTTTAGTCCAAGTTGTTATTAATGTTTTTTTTAAAAGAATGTTTTTGAAAAAATACATATTACATCATAAATGTATGTTCCAAAGTAACATATATCATTTCAGCTTACATAACAAGTTCCATGTTTTGGTCAATTAGATGTATCTATAAGAGAGACTAGGAAATGACATCTCTAATTTCCCATTTAAAATCGTGACAGAGGAGACAGCAATCTGACATCAAAAAGAAATAAGATCCGTCCAAATTGGCAAGAAAGAAGCAAAACTTTAACTATTTGCAGATGACATAATATATAAAAAACCCAAAAGACTCTACCAAAAAACTTCTACAACTGATAAACAAAGTCACCAAAGTTGCAGGATACAAAATCATAGTACAGAAATCTGTTGCATTTCTATATTGCACTTATATATACCAATAATAATGAATGAAAGAGAAATTAAGAAACAATCCTATTTACAATTGCATCAAAAATAATAAAATACCTAGGAATAAACTTAACCAGGGAAGTGAAAGACATGAATTGTGGAAACCATAAAACACTAATGAAAGAAATTAAAGACAACACAAAGACATGGAAAAGTATTCCATACACATGGATTAGAAAACAAATATTGTGTACATATACAATGGAATACTACTTGGCAATGACAAAGAATAAAATCCTGCCTTTTACAACAACGTGGATGGAATTGGAGGGTATTATGCTAAGTGAAATAAGTCAGAGAAAGACAGATATCAAGTGTTTTCACTCATATGTGAACTTGAGAAACTTAACAGAAGACCATTGGGGAAGGGAAAGGGAAAAAATAGTTTCAAACAGAGAGGGAGGCAAATTATAAGAGACTCTTAAATACAGAGAACAAACTGAAGGTTGATGGGGGAATGGAAGAGAGGGGAAAGTGGGTGATGGGCTTTGAGGAGGGCACTTTTTGGGATGAGCACTGGGTGTTGTATATAAGCGATGGATCATGTGAATCTACCCCCAACACCAACAGCACACTGTATAAACTGTATGTTAGCGAACTTGACAATAATTACATTAAAAAATAGAATAAAGTAGAAGATAAAAATAAAAAAGAAAAAAAATATTGTGAAAATGTCCATACGACCTAAAGCAATCTGCAGATTTAATACAATCCCTCTCAAAATACCAAAAAGATTTTTCACAGAACTAGAACAAATAATGCTAAAATTTGTATGGAACCATAAAAGACCATGAATAGCCAAAGCAATCTTGAAAAAGAAAAGCAAAGCTGGAGGCATCACAATTTCAGACTTAAAGTTCTATTACAAAGCTGCAGTAATCAAAACAGTATGATGTTGACACAAAAATAAACACATAGATCAACAGCACAGGATAGAAAGCTTAGAGATTATAAGGTCAATTAATTATAAGGTCAATTAATCTTTGACAGAAGAGGCAAGAACATGCAATGGGAAAAAGACGGTCTCTTCAACAAATGGTGTTGGAAAAACTGGACAGCTACATGTAAAAGAATGAAACTGGACCACTTTCTTACACCATACACAAAAATAAATGCAAAATGGATTAAAGATCTAAATGTGAGACCTAAAACCATAAAAGTCCTAGAAGAGAACACAGGCAGTAACTTCTTTGACACTGGTCATAGTAACTTCTTTTTAGATATGTCTTCTGAGGTAAGGGAAGCAAAAACAAAAATAAACTGTTGGGACTTCATCAAAATAAAAAGCTTCTGGACATTAAAGGAAATAATCAACAAAACTAAAAGGCAACCTATGGAGTGGGAGAAGATTTTTCTAAATGACACACATGAGGTTATTACACAAAATATTTAAAGAACTTATAAAATTCAACCCCCAAATAATACTCTGCCTTCTAGATGCTATTGCTTTCCCTTTTCTTCCAGATTTCCTTTATTTTTATTTTTTAACATATTATCAAGCAAATGTGAAATATATTCAGGTATAACTTTTGTCCACAGAAAGAAGGTAGAGTCTGTCCTTGGCCTAGAACACAGTTCTCTGTGGCTAAAATCTGAAACTCAGATATACAAGTGGAAATAATACTACCAGTTCAAATTCTAGAGTTAGCATATAACTGAACATCACAGAATCTACTGTTAAACAGTTCTGCTAGTGAGCACTACCTATAAAACTACGATATCAAGGATTCAACATTGCTTAGGGTTTTGGAGAAATGATGCTAAGGTAAATTGTTTTCTGGTTGTCTCAAGCATCAGCCTTTCAGTTTTCTCTCTCACTTTCTGAGACAGGAGGCATACAGTGAAGGAAGCTAGAAACAAGGCATGCTGTATACAGGCAATTTTCACTTCTAATTCATACTTTTGGATAAGTTATTTCATCTCTTTCAGTGTGAAGTTCTTTGTGTAGATGGTATAAAGCTGTTACTCAAGTATAAATTCCACTATTTATTATTTGATGGGATGTTTCAACAGATCAGAAACACTAAAACAACTGAGTCACAAAGGATAGCTCTAAGTTAGCAGGCAGGAAGACTAATGAAGGGTATAAATTATTCTCATTAATGGGAGAAGTAATTCATACAATAAAAACCATAGAAAAATTTAATGAGCACATAGTGTCAGGTATGGAGTAAAATAGTCTCTATAAAGGACTTAGAGTTTTCTAAATATTCCAGGCTCATTAGGACCTCATACTGGAAAATTCTTCAATATTCTTTTTGCTGCACCTTGCACCTCCCTCAAAAATACTAATATAAATACTTATCATAATGTTTTGAAACTGCCTGTTTATTTACCTGAATTTCCCACATTATCATCTCTAGGAAAGCAGACTATGAGTCTCTCTTATTGACTATTTTATCTCTAGTGTCTACTTGGTACAAGGCTTGACACATAGTAGGTTCTCAACATTCATTTATACTAAGTTTGTAGATAAGAAGACATAATTACTAGTACAAGGTATTCATTGACTTCCTCCTTTCTTTCTTGCCAAGGAGATTGTTGTTCTTGTCTGCCAAAACTCCAAATATCTAAAGGAAAGATAATTCCAATTTGGAGAGGAAAGAAAAGCTAAATTATCTGTGTAATCAAAAGAGAAAAGATAGAGAGAGGAGAAAAAGAGAAACATATGGTAGAAGATGGCAGAGGAAGGAAGGAAATAACATTTCAGGGCTTAGAAAGAAATGCAACATAGCAGTTTAAGAGAATATGTAACTAGACGAAAGGAAATATATATACTGGTTATTGTGAAGTATGTATTTACATCCCTTCCATATCCTTTGAGAAAAATAAGACATTAAAACTTCTTAAGAAATCCTTTTTAGAAAACGAGCTTTTAGAATATTACAGTACTTCAAGATTGATCCCAATAGATTTTTTAAGGATGTAAGAGATAACTATGAAATACTTGATTACATAAAGCAGCGGTTATTTCCAGCTGTGGGATTCAGCAGAAAGTTTGTGAAAACTGTTTGAGCAAGATGGGCAGGATTTGCATACATAAAGACTAGAGAAGAAAACTATTCTAGGTACAGGGTTTACCTGAACTGGCACTGATTTTAAAGGACTAGTAACCAATCATTTCCATTGCAGATGTAAATGTATTTACACATCAGTTATTCTGCCTTGACCACTTGATTAGGTTTAATCAAGGCCTTTTTTCTCATCCTTTTCCTTTCAGCTTCTAATTATATTTGTTATAATTAGACAAACAATCTAAATTGCTGGAAGCAATCTTTATTTCCAATAGACTGCAGATTTAAGTCAGACTACCAGACTAGCGTTAGCACAAAGTTGATGAGTTTCTTTGCAGAGCGGTGCATTAATCAACACAAAGCTGGTAAATTCACTCACAGCTTAAGGGAGCAATTTCATTACCCAGTAGAGATACATTTTATGGTGGTTTAACTGAACAAATCCACTTGCAAAAACAAGCATTATATACATTTTTTTGTGGCTATCATAAACTTGAGAATTGATAGTTCCATTCCCAGCAGATTAAATAAAGCATTGTAGAACTACGGACTATCATACTGATTATAAATATAAAGGTAAGAATATCACAGATACAAACAACACATGTAACTTTAAATTTTCAAAATCGTGTTACCCTAAATGGATAGCCTCCATGGTCACTTTTGTCCTTACATTCCTATGATCACATATATACATATGGTGTCCAAACTTTTCCTTTTTATAGGATTGAGATTTTTTTTTTCAACGTTTTTTATTTATTTTTGGGACAGAGAGAGACAGAGAATGAACGGGGGGAGGGGCAGAGAGAGAGGGAGACACAGAATCGGAAACAGGCTCCAGGCTCCGAGCCATCAGCCCAGAGCCTGACGCGGGGCTCGAACTCACGGACCGCGAGATCGTGACCTGGCTGAAGTCGGACGCTTAACCGACTGCGCCACCCAGGCGCCCCTCTATGATTGAGACATTTAATAAATAGCCCAGGATTTGAAGTCACAAAATAAATTTGTTGTTCAACATTACTAACTAAAATAATTGGTTGAATAAATAATTAGAAATATAAGAGGGAAGAAAGAAGGAAAAAAAGAAAAGGAAGAAAGATAACCCCACTACTTGGTTCACTGCAATCCTTCATATAAAATATCATTTATGCTTATAGTTATTTTATTTTTAACTCAGACTAAATAAAAAAAATTAGCCATTACCTTTTGCTAGATGTGCTCTATGTTTTATACAGTATGAACAAAATTATATTATTTTGATTTTCTCGGAACAAAGCAGAGACATAATGAGGTTTTATTAAATTCCATTATACTCTATGACTATGCCCTTTGTGTACCATCACAGCTGAAAGCCAATTATTTTTTGCAAGAAACAAGAGAGTCTCTTGAGTATTAGGTTATTTGGTTACCGAATGACCGAGAACAAGATAGCATATAGAATATATGCTTCTTTTATATGATGCACTCATTTATAATAAACATATAAATAAGTATTTCTCAACTCTGTTTTGTGTCCACCTATAACAAGTACCCCAGGCACATAATAAGCAAACCAAAAATTGGCTGAAAATATAGCACTGACCTTTGCTGAAGTAACCAATGGCTGGAACTTAAGTATGCTTTGGGGACACTAAAATGTGTGGTATTTTTCTTGTAAAATGTGCTCATTATAGGTGTAAAATTGTTTTACCTGTGTATAGTACATCTGTATCTGCTATTCATATTTGATCTGCCAGGTGAATTTTTTAAAAAATAAAACTCACTCCAACAAATGGATATATGAATAACCGATTGCATGGCTGTGTAATGGCTTCAGGATGTCGGTCTCTATAGTGATTCTATTTAAACTGTATATATAAGTGAGAAAGAAGCAGAAACTTTCTGTTGTGGAAAGTGATAAGATATATTGTTTTGGCATATTATTTATGTTTGTTCAAGAGTATTTGGGAAAACTGGAGTGGCATGATTTATTGTTACACAACAAATGTTTTCTCTAGTGAAGGGTTGTGAAGCAATTCATGTGAGATTTTTTTTTAACTTTGAAGAAATTTAAATCAGGAGCATTGACATACTGGCCAAAACTGAAAGATATTGTTTCAGTATGCTTACTAATGCACAGTGAGAAACTGATTGATGGTTATAGCATTTTTGCATTTTGGTTTAAGAGAAGAGTTTATGATTTTGTCACTGCTCATTCCTGTTCCATAGAAGACAATTAGTCATCTAGCAAAGACCATACTTTACAGTGTATGGCAGCCATGAGAATATGCCTCTTATATCTGTCAATGCAGAAAGCATAACTGACCCAAGGCCCCAGGTGCTGAGCTTTGAAATTTATCTCCATTATCTTCCTATTAAGGCCATGCTTTCTATTTGCATCTCCCAGCCAGTGGTTGAGAATAGCAGTGATACTACAAGCAAGTCTATTTCTGGAAGACACAGAACTACTGTGATGGGTAACTTCTACTCTAAAACTTCCCAAAAACCTTGTTAAATTTTCTTTACAACTGCATTGAAGTCTCAGGTGCTTCCATCCCACTTTCTTTTTCGCCTGTTCTTCACTCAGAGTCATATCTGCAGTGAATTGCATTCTGATGACTCTTGTAGCCTCCCAGGGCCCCTCCATTCTTCTTAGGTATTTCTTCTCATAAATGTTTCTCATGTTTAATCTTGTCTTAGTTTCTGATTCCTAGACAATTTGCCTAACTCAGGGCAAATATAATATTTTACATGTCTCACATTATCTTTGTATAATAGAGGTTTCCCTCAGCCACACCCATTTCATGCCACTATAGCTAACAGAAACAAGCAAAGCCGTTACTCTCAGAATTATTCTATCCACCCACTCTTTGCTAATTCCTTCTGTCTTTGGTCAAGGACAGGTGGTCCTTTCCAGAAGTCCTTTTCTTATGTACTTCCCAAAGACAGCCATGAGTATGATTCAACCCTGATTCAGTTGTAGTCCGGAATGATCAAGAGTCCTTCACTTCTGATTTTTGAACCCAGTCACACTAAGAAAAGTCAGAAGGCAGTGATATTGCTTATTGCAAAAATGAGGGGGGCTGAAGTAACAAAAGCATAGAGATTTCATTATGGCAGGTCTCAAAACCTTATGAAGGAAGAAGTGTATAGCAACCTGATTCCAAATAATTTATTAACTGGGCTATCGAGCATATCATCTCATGACTTTTTACTTTTTCACTTATTGATATGGGTGTTATATGTGCTTATTAGTATTCAATGCACACAATATGCTATATAGGAGATCTGAGCCACACTCTTGAGATGTTTAGTAATGTCAGGATCCCTAAGTGCTTACCATCAGATACTGAAAGATTCTCATGATGTCATTATCTCAAAGTTACTGATGTCTTTAGTATGTTTTTGCCATTTCTTGTTAAGTGATAAAACATATCATAAGGTAAGCATGAAAATATCTTTCTTAGAAAAAGTATACACCCTTGATATTGTCATGCAATGTTCTAGTGTCAGCCATTTGTGGAATTGTTTCTACAAGGATTTAAAAATTCTCATGTTTTTGTCAACCAGATGGATAGCTGCATTTATTCATTCATCCATTTTATTTATTAATTTTTTAATGTTTATTCATTTTTGAGAGAGAGAGAGAGAGAGAGAGAGAGAGAACACAAACAGGGGAGGGGCAGAGAGAGGGAGACACAGAATCTGAAGAAGGCTCCAGGCTCTGAGCTGTCAGCATAGAGCCTGACACGGGGGTCCAATCCACGAACCACAAGACCATGACCTGAGCTAAAGTTGGACGCTTAACAAACTGAGCTACTCATGCGCCTCTCATCCATTCATTTACTAATCATTTGACTCTTAAGTTTTTCAAAAACATTAATTGATTAGTATATGCTGAATAAGGCACTGAGATGGGGTGGAGAACATTCTAGATATCAAGACTCTTGAAAAGGAGTCCTAAAATAGTAACAAAATTAACAAAACCTGAAATGGCAATTATGAATGAAATGATAAAATTCCCTAGCCATTTTAGCAATCTACAAAATACAGAATAAATAATTTCAATATATTTATTTAGTAATCATGGCTCTTTAATGGCAATATTCAGTTATGGAAAAGGTACAGGTTTCCTGATACACTGACAGTGGGCTTCTTCTTGATATAAATAGAAAGCAATTTATTAAAATTGTCAAAGCTGAAATATCACTTGGACTTCATAGTCCCACATGTAGGAATAAATATCAAGAAAATGATATTATATATAGAATAAAACTTCATGTTCTACAGTGAAATATTATTTTGAATGACATATTGGAAACATCTTAAGTAAGTGTTAAAAAATTTTTTTTAATGTGTATTATTTGAGAAAGAGACAGAGAGCAGGGAGGGGAGGGGCAGAGAAAGAGGGAGACAGAATCGGAAGCAGGTTCCAGGCTCTGAGCTGCCAGCACAGAGCCCGACGCGGGGCTTGAACCCACAGACCGCAAGATCATGACCTGAGCTAAAGTCGGCCGCCTAACCGACTGAGCCACCCAGGCATCCCATTTTAAGTAAGTATTGATGCAATAATTGTTATGGAATATTGGTAATGGTGTAATTCTTCTGTCATTGAAAATGATGCTAATGGAGAATTTGTAATGTTTACATTAAGTAAAACATGTTTAAATCCCATGTTTAATTTAAGTAGAGAAAATAAAATAAAAATTCAAAATCTGTAAAAAAATGAGGTTTAAATGTTTAAAAATGCATAGAACAAGAAAAAAGGATGCAGAACCCTATGTTAACAATAAATATTTCTGGGCAAAAAGTTATGCATAATCTACTTCTTTTTAATATATATTGTATTTCACAATGTTATATATGGACATTATTTTTACATATAAGTGAAATAATTTAAAATCCAGAAAAATAGTTTTCCAGAACACCCTGGGAGAAAAATTTTATTATCTCACATTTGTTAAGAACTACAGCGTAAACTGACCTTGAAATTATGCCAACATAAGTAAAAAATAGTATAGAGATGATTAAATTTGCTTCACATTCTTATGTCTCAAAAAAATATTTATCTCCTTTTTATATGGGAAAACCACAAAGGAACATTTTATCAATTCAGTTTCCTAATTTAAGGAATATATGATACATTTCTAAAACAATAAAATCTTTTAAACACTGAATTGGTTTACACACATGTAGCATTGTGGGTTCATGGATCACTAGTAATACACATGAAAGATTTCATATGTCTGTTCCCATCTGCAATGCTATCCATCACTTTCATAGATTTAGGACCTCCAGTAGTCTAGGCTGACTGCATGTTCATCCTGTCATTTTTTTTCCCCAGTTAACTTTATTAGTGTTGATCATGCCTGACTTTTCTAAGATTCCTTTGGCTCCTTTAACCTTGGCTTTACTGACCTGGAATAGATAGCAGCCAGGTGATACCTTGGCTAACTATATTTTTAGACAATTTCCTATGTTGTTGAGAAAAGAAAGGGATCACAGAGATAAGTTAAATGGATCTACCACAAGAAGGAAAATAAGAAAATATGAGTAATGTTTCAAATAACTGAGTGTTTAGTTCAGTATAAGGTCAGATTTAGGGGAAGTTATTTTAGTATGTGATTGTATTGGGCACAAACGTAAACAGAAAGGGAGAAGTTAGTAGAGAGAAAAAGCTGAATATATTCATGAGAGTTGTTTAAATTGATGAAACGGGTCACAGGAGGGATGAGAGGACACTGAAATTAGTGGACATGTGGACAGACTATTCTTTAACTAGAGAAGAGAACTGAAACAGAAGAGAAGAAATTAACAATACATTTAGGTGCAAGCACATTTCTAAATGTGGTGGGGCAGCTGAGTGCATAATTAGTTGCCTTTATTTTTCCTATGAAGGAGGAGGTGATTTAGGTAAAAAGAAAACTAAGTAGATTGAAAAAGCTTGAAAATGCTATGACATTCTTATAGGAAGAAAATGAATAAGTAATGGAGCTGGTCAGGGAGAAGATAAGTGCTTCTTGAGCATACATCATTAATGTTTGAACGAAATCAAGACATGGTTTCCTTTTGATGTATGTTGGCACCTGGTGCACTCATGAAAGACAATGAATTATTTCATTTAATTGAACTAACGTTTGAGTGCCCAATATGTGACAGATACTCTGCTAGACACTGAGAAGAAAATCAAAAGACAAATAAAATTTAATCTTATATCTCAAAGACCCATCTAAACAGTACAAAAGTTAGACATATAGATAATTGAAATGTAAAGCAGAAGTGTTAGGCACACAGCAACTATTAAGAGCATGGGCTTCACCATGAGAGTAGGTAGGACTGAATAATAGCTGAACATACTTAAACAGTCCCCTTAACTCACGTGCCCTTTACTTTCTTCTTCTCTAAAATCTGGCTAATAGACCTCATAGCTGGATCATGTATGTGAATCACTTTATAAATTCTAAGGCTTTATGAAAATATAATTTTCTTTATTACTATCTTATATGAATGTTTTAAATTTCTAAAAACCTTTAAAAATAAAAAGAAGGAGAGACAGAAAAGGAGAGCGGGAAGAGAGCAAGAGAAGATAGAGAAAGAGAGAGACTCTCTCTCTCTCTCTCTCTCACACACACACACACACACACACACACACACACACGTGCTCTGGTTAGAATGTTTAGATACTCTTTACACTGGAAGTGAAATTTGCCCCTGGATTTGTATAACATAGCCACAAGTAGACAGAATTAAGGTCACAGAGTTAGAATAAGTAGAGGAAACCACTTCAGCAACATTTTAGAGAAGAAAAAGCACAAACCATATTGAGGAATAGAAAGCAGACCATATTACATAGAAAGTAGGGGAGTAAAAAGGCATAAAACGTAGTTGTGAACATTTATTAACAGCTCTTAATTCCATATTAAAGAGATGTCACTTAAATTATGGTTAGAATATAATATAAAACTTAAATATTCTACAAAGTGGGCCTACATTTTCTGCATTTTCAGGAAGACTGTATGTACAACCTCATTTCAATTTCACTTCTCCTTTGCTATCCATGCTCCAGGAACACTGTTTTTCTTTCGGTTTCCTAAATGTGACAGACCCTTTCAAAAGTCTTTTTATCACAAAGGTCTGTGCAAATACTCTTTTTCAACTGCTTTCATTTGATAGATTCATAGCTCACTCTTATCACTCAGTTCTCGGTGTAGAAGTCATCTCAAAGAGGTCTTCTTTGACTATCTCATGTAAAGTAGGACACCTATTACTCTGCATACGAACATTGCTTTCCTTTATAACATTAGATATAATTTTAAATTACTCTGTTTTTGTTTAATTCATTTCCGTCCCTTACTCTCTCTTGTACATCTCCTAGAATATAATCCATGAGGATAGGGATTATGTTTATTTTTCTCACTGTTCATTGCCTACCCAATTTTTTTAATACATAGAGGTGCTTAACATTTATTGAATAATATATTAAAGGGTATTTTCTTTATGGAGGCATTGAATAATTTTGTGCATGGAAGATACTTTGGGGAAAAGGACTGTGCCTTAGAAAAAGTAAACTAATACTATATTATCTAATATATTAGAAAATATGAGATGGAACATATATCACTTAGTTATTGCAATAGTGATGCATTTTTTAATGAAGATCAGATCTACTAAAGCACTGCAGAAGTGAGGAATAAGAATAGGGCTGTCCTGAGATTGTGAAGGAAAAAGAAATAGGAATAGAAATAAGGTACAAGGAGACTGGGTTCAAAGATGACAAAAGCAGGAAACATAATTTTTCTCTGTTTCATCTGGTATGGGGTATCCATCTGGCTCTGTTTAACCTTCCTCTAGCTGGGAGAAGGTGATACTGAGCCATTTTAAGAGTCTCTGATAGTTAACTTGATTTAATCCAGTGTATTACCAAAAACTCTATAGAGCTGAACACTAAAGTTAACTTGATTTAATCCAGTGTATTACCAAAAACTCTATAGAGCTGAACACTAAAGTACATTGTTAAGGTATTATTTTGGAGAAATTTATTACAAAGTTTCCATTTTTATCATTTGAGGGTAAGGTCATTCTGAATTTCTGTTGTAAGTTTCACATGTCAGTACTTTATAGCTCAACCATTTCAAATGACAAGCAAATCATTCTTCACTAGTTGTCAACACAAAGAATTTTATGTTTTAACTTCACCAAAATACTAAAAGATACTTTCTCAGTTAAACACATCCAAGTTGCTTTCTAAAAATCCTTGGGAAATTTCCAAACCATAATTGAAGGGTTTGATAAAATGATAAACACACAGAAGTCACATTAATTTCAATCAAGGATATTATTGCAAATAAGGAATATTTAAGGAAAACCTATTTCTTTCAAGCATTCAAATAGGAATACCTAAAAGGGGCAAATACAATCTCAACTAAAATTGATCAACATCAATTCCGAAACCTAACTGCTCATGGAATACATAATCTTCTCTACCTAGCAAAAAATTAACTAGTAGGTGACACCTAACTGGTAGTTCTAGTGGGTTTCATGGTACTAAAGATTTCTTTACCTGTGGTTCTTAGGACTCCATAGGAAGCGGAACTAATGTTTGTTGTGTGATGTTTTCTTGTAATGTTCGTTAATGCTATATTTTGCGACACACATTTAAAAATAAAATCTACTTACTAACATTTATATAATTTAGTTTGATTAGAATGTATTACATTTTTCATCCTTAAAACATTTTCAAATGTGTCACTTCATTTTTTCTATCCCTGCACAGTATATATTCCTTGTTTTTTATGAGAATGATAAACTGGGGGAATAAGTTGTCACTATACTGGCCTTTAAAATTACTACAGATGCCACTTAAATTTGAGTGAAAGAAATAAAAGCGAGGGAAAGATATCTATATTATTTTCACCAATGTTATCAAAACAAAATAATAGAAATTAACTGATTTTCACATTTAAACAGGAGTTTGTAGATTTTTTTATTTAAATCCATGTCTGTCCAACTCTATCATTCTACAGCTATAATGCAATGGATAAAAGTGTGAGCTCTGGAGCCCAGGGCTGTGTGACTTCAATTCTCCCTCCTCTGTTGAGTCATTATAGAAGCATGGACAAATCACTTGACTCACTATCATCTCAATTTGTTAATCTATAAAAAGGAAATATTAGTATCATTGCATAAGCTGGTAATATGAATTCAGTACTGAGTATTTAAAACAGAGATTGGTACATGATAGGAAAACCACAAATATTACTAATGGCAGCTCCTTTTTTTTCTTTTTCCTTCTACTCCTTTTTCTTTCTTTTTAAAAGCATTCTGCATCTTTCTTTTATCATTTGGGAATATATATGTATATATACACTTTCCCAGATATTTCTAAGTGGTAGAAATTCAGATGTGTAATACATTTTATCACATTTTTTAAGGGTGCAAATGACTTTTAAAGGAATATGGGCTGGATTTTATAAATTAAAATATACCAGAAATGTTCCACTTTCAATAACAAAAATTTGTTTTACCATTTTTTCTTCCTGAAGTTTTTTCTGGTGTCAGGGAAAGTTTAAAGTGAGGATATGACTGTTATCCAATTGTGCTATTTTTGTTGAAGTATCACCATCTTAAAGGAATGATGAAAACTTGACCATAGATATTAATAAGAAATGGCTGCCAGACAAACCCATTCATCAGTAATGCTGACAGATCCAGCAAGAGATTATAACTCAATTACGATGAAATGATTGGAAGAATGATTTCTTGATTGAATGATTCTTTATAAAATCCAGCTTCACAGAAAAAAATCAACAAAACCCATTTAAAGATTTTTTTAGCTAGAAGTGCAAGTATTGTTGGCTCTCTCTGCAATGTCTTACCGTGATTTAAAATAATCTAAAAGGTAGCAAATAGTTTATTTTCTAGTTTATCAAAACTGCAACACTTTTATGGCTTGTGAGTAAATAAAGTTTCAATTTCATGACTTGTATTATACTTTCCCATAATAGATGAACATTTTATTAGTCACTTTTTCTAGCCGACTTTGATATGTCCTCTTAAATGCTTTTTCCAATTTTGAAAGTTATTTATGCTCATTTTTAAGATCTAAGAATCAGAACTATGCATATAATATTGAGTAAAACTTGGTGTAAAATGTGAAAAGATTTCTGTAGCCAAATCTAATTTTGGGTGTGTATATATTTATGTGTATATACACACGCACACATAAATAAATATATATAAACAGTTTTGTAATACAATTTACAGTCATTTTCATCTTTAAAGAAAATGTTAACATTAACACTATAAAAATTTTTTTAAATGTGCACACATTTAAAAATTCTTTTCAACCTGAATTTATCCATATATTTACGAAGTTGTAAATATATGTTATCACAATACCCACCTTATATTTTCTATATTCTATATTTTCTCTCAATATAATCACATGCATATTTTAATACTTGTCCATGGTCTCATAGTTGTAATTTTCAAAGTGAGCATCATTTCCTAACCAATGCTTGATTATTAGTATCACCTGAGATGATTGTTAAACATGTGGATTCATGTTAACTCCCCAAGAGATTCTGATTCAGTAAATCTAAAATTGGACCAGGCATTTCTACTTTTAACAAGCATCCAAAATAACTAATATTAGGGGTGTTCCTATGGGAAACAATGAATATCCTTTAATTAGATGTTCATCATTGTTGAATCATGCTGTATCAAAATATTTTCCCACTATTAAGAAAAGTCACAATGAACATCATTATAGGTAGATTATATTATTTTATAATTATTTCCTTAGGATAAATATCTATAATTTAAATGATTAAATTTAAGATTTGTGATCATTTTAAGGCTCTTGATATATACCACAAATTTATTTTCCATAAACTCCTAGTTTAAACTGCTTTAAAATTATATTCAATTATTCAGTTTCCCTGAAGCCTTATACCAATATTGAATATCATGTTTTGAAAAATTTATCAAAGTTAAATTATGCCTCTACAACTCCACTTCTTTGATTACTTGCAGTAATTGGAAAAGTATCCATATGCATCTTTCCTACGTGACTTCTTTGAAATTTTATTGTTTTTGTTTACAGTTTGTGGTATTCACATTTTATAGTTTGTTGGTACACTTCAGTTTTCATATAATTTAAAAAACATGTATAAAACAACTGACACAGGTAGGTTGCTTTTAGTATCGGACAATAGATATTTACAAATGAAACTGCCTTAAATAATAAAGAAATCATGTATCTCCTTTGTGAGTCCAGAAGGTCTAAAGCTTCAGAAGTAATGCAGACACTAGATGTGTGAGGTCAAGTCTTTGCCTTGGCCTCGGGCGATAATCCTGAAACTTCTCTCCTTAGCATGTTGGTTCAAGGTGATAGCAGTTCTAGGTATCACATCCAGAGGCAATAACTTCCAGAAGAAAAGGACCAATTCATTCAGTATGTATTTATTGAGAAAGAATAAATGTTGGTTACAAAATCACTGATAGACTTCCTCTATGTCATTTAAAAGAATTAGACTACCTTACTTATTTTAATGAGGCATTGGTGAAAGAAATAAGGTAATCATGATGGGTGAATATAAACAGCATCTTCCTCTAAGGAGAAGGATAAAGGTATACAATTTATGGGATCTAGAAAGTAAAAATAAGGAATTAGGCAACAAATAATGTCTAGTATAATAACTATTCATTGGTAAATTTCTCCTTCCTTCCTTCCTTCCTTCCCTTCTTCTTCTCCTTATCCTTCTCCTCATCTCCCTCCTCTTCTTCTTCCTTCTTCTTCTTCTTATTTTTCTTTTCTTGCTAATTCTAAGATTTGATTTTATATTTTTGTGGTTGCTATGAAAGTTGTCACTCAAATCTCCTAGAGAATCTAGCAGGTTAGCAACCCACTGCCACACCTTTGTATCCACTATCAGTTTCCCTCAAGCTCTTCCATATCCATTACTGGGCCAGCAGGCTGGAGTTACTAGTGCTGTACCATTCCTGTCTAAGGCTGGAATTTTCCAGCAGGCAACCTTTGCTCAGAGACACCGATGGCTCTTTTCAGACTTCACTAGAGCATGAGACTTCCTACCCAATCCTTTTTTCACTCTTTCTTTTCACAAGTATCTAACCTGCATTGGGTTCTTTAGGTTCTTCCTGCCTACTCCTATCCCCAACTTCTTTGTCCTTGCTAGGACTTTTCCTCAGTAAATTTCTTATACTTTTTTTATGTTTATTTATTTTTGAGAGAGAGACAGTATGAGTGGGTGAAGGGACAGAGAGAGAGACAGGAAGACAGAATCTGAAGCGGCCTCTAGGCTCTGAGCTGTTAGCACAGAGCCCAACGTGGGGTCGGAACTCATGAACTGCGAGATTATGACCTGAGCCGAAGTTGGAAGCTCAACCAACTGAGCCACCCAGGTGCCCCTAAATTTCTTACACTTCTAATTCTGCTTCATGGGGGCACCCAAGCTGGCATGGTATTTAATCATTTGATCCATCCATGTTGTGATATATTAATTAAGGTATTCTCAACTATACTAATATTTATTTATTTATTTGGCAGTTTTATTTAATTGTGTCTACTATGTACCAAGCTCTGTGTTAAGCAACATACACACAAAAATAAGAGAAAAAGCTTACTTCTCCCAAGTACTTACAGGTTTAAAGGAAGACTCAAGCAGATAAATACATAATAATAATACAAAATTGAAGATACTCCAAGAGAGGTGTAAACTGAATTTGAAAATTCAGTGGAGTGAAATATCAATTCTTCCTGTTTCTGGAAGGCAGCATAAATCTCAGAAATGTTCTATTAAAGTTGAATTCCTTAGGTGGAACATGGAGAGATGAGTTTTCACATTGCATTAGTTAGGGCAATGCTAACTATGTGTAATAGTGTAATAGCTCAAGACAAATAGACATTTATTTTTCAATTATGTAATTATTTCATTCTTGTGGTCCTGGTTGTTGGGGGCTTTCACTCAGGAATTCACCTCTGGAGTTAAGGATATAATCTCATAATTCAGGGCATTTAGTAACAAAGGAATAGAAGTAGAAAATGGAAATTGGGTTGGCAACAAATAATGTCCAATGCTCTAATCATTCATGTACAGTTAGATAAATATACTATTCCTTTTTGGATAATTTCAAGATTTGATTTTATATATTTGTGGTGGTGATCAAACTTAATTAAGTCAGAGAAAGACAAATTCACATAATTTCACTTATATGTGGAATCTAAAAAAACCCAAAAGATCAAAAACAGAAACAGACTCATAAATACAGGGAACAAACTGGTGGTTGTCAGAGGACAAGCGCATGGGGGGATGAGTGAAATAGGTGAAGGGGATTAAGAAGTATTAACTTCTAGTTATAAATAAGTCACAGAGATGAAAAGTACAGCATGGGGTATCTATAATAGACTTATTTCAGACCTAAAGACACATGCCGATTGAAAGTGAAAGGATGGAGAAGCATTTCTCATTCAAATGTAAGTGAAAAGAAATCCAGGGTAGAAACATTTATATCAGAGAAAATAGACTTTAAAACAAAGACTGTTCACAAGAGACAAAGAAGAATACTATATAATCATACAGGGAATAATCTAACAAGAAGATATAACAATTATAAGTACTTATGCACCCAACATGATGGCACCCAAATGCATAAAGCAGTTAGTAACAACCATAAAGGAAGTAATTAATAGTAATACAATAATAGTAAGGGACTTTAACATCCACTACGTGGAAAGATCATCCAAACAGAAAATCAATAAGGAAACAGTGGCTTTGAATGATACCCTGGACCAGATGACTCTAACAAATATATTCAGAATATTCCATCCTAAAAAGGCAGAATACACATTCTTTTCAAGTCCACGTGGAATATGCTCCTGAAGAGATCACATATTAGACAAAAAAATAAGTTTCAACAAATTCAAAAAGAACAGTCATACCACACATATTTTCCAATGACAAAGTTATGAAACTAGAAATCAACCACAAGAAAAATCTGGAAAGAGCACAAATATATGGAGGTACCTGGGTGGCTCAGTCAGTTAGGCATCCGACTTCGGCTCAGGTCATGACCTTATGGTCCATGGGTTCGAGCCCTGCGTCGGTTCTGTGCTGATGGCTTGGAGTCTGGAGACTGCTTCGGATTCTGTGTCTCCTTCTCTCTCTGCCCCTCCACCACTTGTACTGTCTCTCTCATAAGTAAATAAACTTCAAAAAAATTTTTTTAAAAAAGCACAAATGCATAAAGGTTATACAACATGCTACTAAACAATGAACAGGTCAAAAAGGAAATCAAAGAGGAAATAAAAAATACATGGAGACAGATGAAAATGAAAACACAATGGTCCAAAACCTTTGGGATTCAGCAAAAGCTATTCTGAGAGGGAAGTTTCCAGCAATACAAATCTACCTCAAGAAGTAAGAAAAATCTCAAACAACTAACCTTACACCTAAAGGAGCTAGAAAACATGAACAAACAAAACTTAAAAACAGTAGAATAAAGGAAATAATGAAGATTAAAGCAGAAATAAATAGAATAGAAACAACAACAAAAAAATAGAACAGATCAATGAAACAAGAAGCTGGTTCCTCGAAAAGATAAAAAAATTGATAAACCTCTAGCCAGACTGAAAAAAAAAGAAAAAGGAAAGGAAAAAAGAGAGATAGAGAGAGGACTCAAATAAACAAAATCAGAAATGAAAGAGGAGAAATAACAACCTACACGACAGAAATATAGATTATGGGAGAATATTATGAAAAATTATATGCAAACATATTGGACAATCTAGAAGAAATGGATAAATTCCTGGAAACAAAGAAACCTAGTGAAAGTGAATCAAGAAGAAATAGAAAATTTGAACAAACTGATTACTGGTAATGAAATTGAATCAGTAATCCAAAAACTCCCAACAAACAAAAGTCCAGGACCAGATGGTTTCATAGGTCAGTTCTATCAAACATTTAAAGAAGAGATAATACCTATTCTTTTCAAACTATTCCAAAAATGGAAAGGGAAGGAAATTTTCCAAATTCATTCTATGAAGCTAGCATTACTATGATCCCAAAACCAGATAATAAGGACACCACAAAAAAAGGGAACTGTAGGCCACTATCTCTGATAAACACAAATGCAAAAGTGCTCAACAAAACAGTAAACTGAATCCACAAATACATTAAAAAAATAATTCACCACAATCAAGTGGGATTTATTTCTGGGATGCAAAAGTGGTTCAATATTTGCACATCAATCAACATGATGCATCACATTAACAAAACAAAGAATAAAAATCATGTGATCATTTGAATAAATGCAGAAAAAGCATTTGACAAGGTACATCCATTCATGATAAAAACCCTCAACAAAGTAGGTTTAGAGGTAAGACACTTCAACATGAAAAAGGTCATCTCTGAAAAATCCACAGTTAATATCATGCTCAATTTGGAAACACTGAGAGCTTTTTCCCTAAAGTCAGGAAGAAGACAAGGATGTGCACTCTCACCACTTTTATTCCATATGCTACTAGAAGTCCTAGCCACAGCAATGAGAAAAGATAAAGGAATAAAAGGCATCTATCCAAATTGGTAAGGAAGAAGTAAAATTTTCACAATTTGCTGATGACATGATACTATATATAGAAAACTCTAAAGCCACCACCAAAAATTACTAGAATTGATAAATGAATTGAGTAAGGTGGCAGGATACAAAATCAATATACAGAAATCCATTGCATTTCTATACATTAATAATAAAGTTACAGAAAGAGAAATTAAGAAAACAACACCATTTATAATTGTATCCCAAAATAATAAAATACCTAGGAATACATTACCTAGCATAATTCTTTTTAATGTGCCACTTAGATATCTGTCAGGAGAGATCTTAACTTTTCCAATCTTTTATTTTTAATAAGAAAAATCAGAAAGACCCTGTATGTGATGGTTTATGGTGAGACCTAGAAACAGCATGTCTCGTTTGTTCACATTCTGTTGTCTGAAATCCAGCGACATGGTCTATACAATTATGCAGGAAGGTGGAAATTAGCATCTATGCGCCAAAGATTTTTAACTCTCAGTAGTTCTTACCACACAGGTAAGAACAATATATGCAATAATAGAGTTGTTGAAGTTCTTGGGATGTTTGAAGAAATAAATTGAATAAAATTGGAATGTAGGGTGATGAGGAAAATGAAAGATATAGTGAGGGTAGAGAAGCTAGTAGTTCTTCCAATGCTATTTATTCAATAAATTTTTAAATTTATGCACCTTTAATGCTTATTTTGTTCTATTGAAATTTTATATATAGTGCAATCTATTTTTGGAATCTTATCTTCTCTCTTGATGACTATTGCTATTTTTGTGACATTATTACACTGTTCTAGTTATTCTAGGAGCACTATATCACAAAAAGAGCTTGTTTGATTAGGGCTACCCAAATAGTTATTTTTTAATTATAAGCAACAAATTTGTAAATTTAAACTAACATTTACTCAAGTCTATAGTTAATCTGGCCTTCATTTATTTAGGGTTACTTCAAGTACAAAATCAGGATTATGTGTTTCTAAAATAGCAGAACAGTAGAAGTTCTCTGGCAAAATACAGCTTCCATTCTTCCTAGAATACATCTTTACATAGATCCTGTCTAATATATTCAAATTACTTCATTAATGGATGGGATTTAGAATAATATTTTGATATTTCTTTTTTTCTTTTTTTTTTTTTTCAACGTTTATTTTATTTTTGGGACAGAGAGAGACAGAGCATGAACGGGGGAGGGGCAGAGAGAGAGGGAGACACAGAATCAGAAACAGGCTCCAGGCTCTGAGCCATCAGCCCAGAGCCCGACGCGGGGCTCGAACTCACGGACCGCGAGATCGTGACCTGGCTGAAGTCGGACGCTTAACCGACTGCGCCACCCAGGCGCCCCTGATATTTCTTTTGTTTAAAATTATTGAGATATAAATAGACTTACAGAAATACCCTTATTCCATCAGACTGGCAACAAAAATCTGACAATAAAAAGTGCTGGTAAAACTGTGAGGAATGGGAATTTTCATACCCTTCTGGTAAGAATGTAAATTGTTAAAAAAAATGAGAGTACAATTTGGCAGTACTTAATGAAACTACAAATGCACATATATCAATCCAATAATCTAAGTACTCCCTAGAAAACATTTTTTCAAGCATAGACAGAAATTCCTTTTAGCAGAGTTCAGGATGCAGAAAAATATCAAATCAGCCAAAATGCCCTTCATCAGAGGGATGGATAAATAAGATGTGATATATTTATGAGATTCTACACTACAGATAAAATATTGAGCTAAAACCATATATTGAATATAATTTTTTATTTTTTGTTCTTTTTAATTTTTTAAGTGTTTATTTATATTTGAAAGAGAGACAGACAGAATGTGAGTAGGGGAGGGGGAGAGAGAGAGGGAGACATAGAAACCGAAGCAGGCTCCAGGCTCCAGACCATTAGCACAGAGCCTGACATGGGGCTTGAACCCAGGAACCATGAAATCATGACCCAAGCTGAAGTTGGATGCTGAACCAACTGACCCACCCAGGTGCCGCTGAATATGGATAGATTTTTAAAAATGAAAACAGTGAGTGGGAAAAGAAAACAAAGTTATGGAGTGATCATTTCTACATCATGTATGTTACAAAAAAATTAAACAAAATACACATCTGGTAGAGTGAAGTGAGTGATAGTCCTAGGGATGGGAATAAAAATAATTCAACTGTGTCTGTAATCCTTACACTTGTTAATTTAAAGTATAAATAAAATATGAAACATGTGAGAAACTGCCAGTCATAAGATATGTGTATTTATTTTTTCTTTATAATTTTCTATTTTAAAAATTTCTTAGAATATTTAAAAGGAAACAATAAAAGCACATGATTTTTTCCTAATTAGCATTAAATTGGTAAAATAATAAGTTATTAGGCAAAAATGTTACTAGTCCTCCTTACAGCCTTAGACTTAGAAGGGTTGGCTATAGGATGATAAATGCTATTGCTTAGTTTGAGGTCTGTTCAATACTCTGTATGATAGCATCTTGGACAGGCTGATTTAAAACTAATCTACTTGTGTGCAAAATTAACTCATAAATAGAGTACCCCTCAGTTCCAGGAGGAAAGCAACATTTACCAAACAGGTTCTCCAGAATTTCAGCCAATGAATATTTCAGGAAAGAAATAAGATAAATACGCTAATTTAAATTACATACTTATACAGGAATTCTCATAGGGAAGGACTACTTATTTGTTCCTACAATAAATGATATGAAATTTAGTTCATAATATTTTAACATCCACTTTGGTTGCTCAGAGACCTATCTTACTTATTGATGACCTTCTATATTTACAACTATTGCTTCCAAAATAGATGGATGAGGTTGCTGTGTGCATTAAAAGGAGATGAAATACATACAGATCCTCATCCAGAGACTGGCAAATAACAAAACAACTATCACTATTATTAAAGCAGAATATTATCAATGTAAGCTTTTAACTGAAGCTAAATTGTCTGTTACGCAATCCTTTCCCATATTTTCCCTTTTGTAAGAATAAATATAACAAAAATTTTTGTAATAAAAAATGAAGGCACAGAATCTCAATTAGAGTGTAAAAGAATAATCTACAGACAGACAAGAACATAGTTGTGTTAAAATTACTGACCATAATGATAATTTCACCTGTAATAGCTGTTTATACTACAATAGCTTGAAGTGTATTAACAAGCTAAGTTTAATCATCTATATACACATTGCTTATGTTTCTTATTCTTTCCCTACCATATCCCATATTTGGGCCTTAATTGGAAATTTGAATATCTCAGTACCTCTAATGAGAAGCCAGGGCTTTGTGAAACTGAAACCATGGGCAAGTGTCAAAGCTTTCTACTTATTGATTATCATTTATCTGAGCATTCCAAAGGCCATGCAGGGGGGATGCTCTGAAGGCTTCACCTTAGGCCCCTCATTTAATCAGCAGCAAACTGCACCTGCAGGGCTCAGTGCCTCACCTAGGCAGCAAACACACTTGCAGTATCCTTGCCCACCAAAACATAGCAATAAGAAAGGGAAGAGAATAAACAGCTTTACTTCAGCAACGGATGTTAACTCCAGAAAATGCTGCCTTGTCAGGTGCCTGTCTTCTGAGCCTCCACAACAGAGAATTTGCCCCAGCTCATTGCTTACAGCACTGATTTCTAATTGTCTGATTTCTTGTTTCTCACATCAGCTACAGATCTCAAGGCAAAATGGTGCCAGATTCATTTCTGTATCCCCTGTACCAAAGATAGGGACTAAAAAAAACCCCATTAGACAGTTGACATTTTTTGTTTCAGTGAATAAGTGAGTAAATGTTTAAAGATCTTACTTACTTTTTCCTCAATCTGAATGTTCCCCTTTATTTTCCATGGTCTAAGTCCTTTGTACACTGATTCTTGAGTCAAGTCTGGACTGACACTGAGATAAAAAGGACATAAATAAATTCATCTTTTGGCTGAGATTTGACACTATTTTGTCCCCAGAGTCAAAACCCTCTGTTGCCCATACTCATGGGTCTACACGACTCTTTTTTTGGCTAATAAAGATCAGTGCCCTTGTCCATTGTAATTTGGTTTCAGCTAATCTTTCTTACTTTGACCACACTTACCTCCAAGAATTTACAGTGGTCAGAAAAAGAAAAAAAAGATTCAAGCAGTATGAGACCTTCACATAAAGTAGAAGACTGGTTAACAAAATACAAGTCATAGGATTACAAAAGGTTTCTAAGAGAGTGGGAAATAAGATAATGAAAAAAAGAAAAGAAAGAAAGCAGCATGACAGTGTAGGAAGCTCTCTGACAACAAAGTGTAATTTACTGAAAAGAAAGATATGTGACTAAAACATCTAAAAAATACAGAATTAGAGGGTTTTCAGAAAATAGATATAACCATTAACATATATTGAAATACTGTACTATTTTACATATATTGATTTAGTAAATCCTTATACCGTAAGAGATACTATTATTATTACACATTTTTACAAATGCAAAACCCTGGGCACACATTTTGCCAGGATCCAGAAAAGCCAAGATATCAGGGTCCAGGGAATGTGATTTCAATCTCTCTTACCTTGCCTTGTGTAGGATTAATTCTGAAAAGTATACATTGTTAAAGGCAATGGTTTATGGCTTCTAGTCTGAGCATACCCTTCCAGTGATACTACCTGCATTCCATTCTCTTCATTCAAATTTGTGTCAAAAAAACACAAATTTGAACAAACATGTACTCCCCTATTTCAATGGCTCCTCTAAGGATGCCCGTTAAACACTGTTACACGAGAATGCTACTACCTAAGCATCATCTGCCATTTTACCTTACTCAACTTCTGTTCCAATCACAACACATACTGATTTTGTTAGGCTTATTAACTATTTTGTTCTTTCCCAAAAGATATCTGCCCTACTTATAATGCCTTTCCTATCCTTTTTGCTCAGGCTAATCTTGATTTAGTAGTTAGGGAGTTTTCTTAAACTACTGACTCATACTCACTTTTATCTTATATTGTTTATATATCCAATGGACTGTATTCCTTGAAAGATTATGTTCATCTTTGCATACCCAGGGTTTATAGTACGTTTATATTATAGCTGTTAAATATTAAATGAAAGAAAGACTGAGATTTAGATGTTTTTCCTAATGTAAATCTTCCAGAATATCATGAATTTCAGTTAAATAGTTAGGCAATCAAGTTTTGTACAATCAGGTATTGATAATTTCCTTCAAAATGACTCTAATTACTCTTCAATATGCCAATGATATTTTGAAAAATAGAGAGACTGTGCCATTTTACCTTGTTTTTAGTACTACTTTACACAATGTTATAACCCAGTCATACATTGAATCAGGTAGCCAATTAGTGAAAGGAGCAATTAACTGGATTTAATTGACCAAAGATTCAAAAAAGTTTAGCTGCTATTAGATAATTGTTTGGGTGAATTATTCAGATGGTCAGCTCCTGGATCCCTGTATGCAGGCAATAAGAATGTTTTGATGATGAATAGGTGCCCATAAACATACTTTACTCTCTAAAATAGGTGATATGTAAAAATAAGATATTACTTAGAGTTGTCAATAGAAGAAGGTACAGAATGAGATATTTTATTGTTCCCATTCTCATGTTATGTCTTTTTTCCCTTCAGACAAACACTAAGGAAACCATAAAAATAAATCTATCCACAAAATGACTGGCTCACAGGATTCATTTTCATTGTAGCCACAGTTTTCCATCTCAATACACTATACAAGGTAAACAAAGCGGTAGGACACAGCAGTACCTGTGTAAATGCATTCTCCTATTTTCTCTACCTTGTGCTTCAATAAATCTGAGATATAATGAAAATTCTTTAAACAACTGAAAGAACACAGAACTTACATGTTTCTTATGAAATGGCTTGATGTTCCTTCCAATTACAAAATAAAGCATAATTAAAAAATTCAGCTAATACAGAAATGTCTGAAATTGAAAGTAAGGCTCACAGGTGACCCAATATCTAGAACTATCCACTGTTAATAGCATAATGTATATACTTCCAAATTCCTAATATACACATGTAATAAACACATATATTTAAGAAAAAAAAATCACTCTAGACTTATCCTCTGCAGTTTGTTTCTTCTTCATATATTGGTATTTCCAATGTCAGTGGTAATGCATCTACCAGGTTCCTTTAACAGTTAAATGTCATTTCATTGTATAGATAAACTTATCTATTGTAACCATTATTTCTGGATTTGAATAATGTTGCTCTATTTGGGTGTGTGTATGTGTGTATGAACCCATAAAAACAATTTAAAAGGATAAATCCCTACAACCAGGTTGCTTAATTTACATTTAAAAAAGTGATGGATTTTATCATATTGCCTTCACAGAATATTGCATAATTTATACTCTTATCAATAGTCAATATCAATGCAATTTTGCTCATACTCCTTCCACTTCCAGAATTTTCTAGGCTATTTATAACTTTTTCATTCCAAATAAACTTAACATTGTTTCAACTTCGAAATAATTCTGTTCTTTTTTATATTTTTATTGTTATTAAATTCTCAAAAGCAAAATGCAAGGTAGAGTTAATATCCAGAAATCAGGCATATATCTTTTATTCAAGGTTTTATTAGTATGGCACAGTTACAATGTTCTTTATATAAGAACTACACATATCTTGGGGCACCTGAGTGGTCTGAGTCATCTAAGCATCTGATTCTTGGTTTGGCTCAGGTCATGATCTCACAGTTCTTGTTCCTGACTTCGAGCCCTACATCAGGCTCTGCACTGACAGTGAGGAACCTGCTTGGGATTCTCTTTCCCCTCTCTCTCTGCCCCTACCTGACTTGCGCTCTCCCTTTCTCTCAAAATAAATAAACAAAAAAAAATTTTAATGAAATGGTTAATGGATAACTAAGAAAAAAGAACTACACATATCTCATAATTTCACTATGTTGTGTTGATGTTTATTGTGTCCATTATGCTGCTATGAAGAAAATAATTTCTTCTATTGTACATTCATATATTGCACAACATAAGAATAATGCATTATATGATACACATTTCCATTCTATTTTTCTATTATATGTACATCACTGTTTCTTTATAGAGAAATGGTTGGGTTGCTAACTGTATATTTATTTGCAACCAACAAGCTTAATGAACTCTTATGTTTTAAAAATATTTTCATATGTTTCTTAATGTTATTTCTAGGTATCTAAACCCCATATATAACCCCATCTAAACCCATATATAACAGTACGTTATAATAACATAGTATATAACACAGCATATAACCATATCATATATAATATATAACACTGCATTTTTGCTATACTTTGGTCTTCTTTAATGGCATGGACTAATATTCAGAACAGTACATGGTTTCTGTGAAGATTTTTAGTCTTCAGCATGATAGAGTAAACTGATTAGTCTTATGTAATAACTTTTGATTTGTTTAGCTGTGTCCAATATTACTATTTTAACCTATTGTTCCTTTCTAGAAGGCATTGGCCTCATATTTTTGTTTTTGCTTCAATAATTTGTGTAATAATATATATCATTATATGTATATGTATGTATATATGTATATACATATATATATCATTACACAAATTTCATATATATGTGTGTGTGTGTGTGTAGTCCAATGCTTTCCCATTTCCTCTTATCTCCACTCCTCCACAATCTGGAATTGTAGCCTAGTTCTACTAGTGGTTACCTTTATAACATTAAATACACTTTTTCTCAATATCTCAATTATAGGGGTGAAGAAATAATCAAACCAGTCAGGAATCAGGCAAGAAAAGAGAAGCTGCCATAAATGTTTGTAGTAGGGAAGAATTTTAACATGGGACATTAGAGGCTTACACCGCACTGGAAGTGTGAGTAGGGTGGACAGTGAGGGCAGCAGGTCATTTGGGCTGCTGGTGCCATCAAAGACTCTTAACACTCTTACTAAAGTCACTCTCCAGCATCCTTGCTGCCTGCAGAACAGAAGTAGTTTACTTGCAACTGCTTGGAATTTCAAGAATCGCAGGAAAACTGCCACCAAGTAGCTTACCTTCCTGTAGCACCTGATTGGGTGACCACAAGAGCCTGCTGTGTGACTGCCTGTGGCTGCCTGTAACTGCCAATGAAGTAAGGGCTTTTGCCTGCCTGTTCAGCAAGTTCCTCTCACTGACAGACACTAAACTAGAAGTAAACATTAAAAATGATGCTGGGGCATTTGTTTGTAACCTCCTCCCTTGTGATAAAAAGAATAATATAGAAGAGAGAAGTCACGGATGGAGACACTAAGCAAAACCTAATATCACAAATCCCTTAAAGAACAAAGCAGATGCCTTTTCTCCCTGTCCACCTGAAACTCCTCTTCTTCCTGGAGGGTTATGGGAGGATTCATACATGCTTTCATCGACAAACTACTTTTACATTAGGTAATTTACATTTCAAAAATTCTGTTTATACTTCCACAACTAACTTCACTTTTTAAAGTTTTAAATTCCATCTTTAACTTCATTAATCCCATAATTACAGCCAGTATTTTATTATTTTCCTTCTCCTTTTCCAAGCTGTTTTTATTAAGGTTTGTTTTGTGTTGACTGAATTATATCTTCAGTCATATCTATTTAATGCATAAATTATTTTGTTAAAGATACTGGTAGTGTTTACCCTAGATTTCTGTTTGCTCTTCATGTCTGTAATATTTCATATTACTATAGCTCAGTCTTTTTCCTTATATTGTGTGATTTGATCTTTTTATTTCTCTTGTGTAATTTTCTCAAACTTTTAATTCAAATTGTTAATTCAGATGTTTAGGATATTTTTATAAACTGTTGCCTCTATTAGGACTTTTATGTATTTTTTTCCCATTTTGTTCCTAACTCAATTTCTTCTTTTTAACATTTACTTCTGTTGTATTACCATGTCTTCTTTGATAACATTGCATTTAATTTTTTGTATTATTTTTAATTTTGTTAAATAAAGCATACATAGGTAAAGAGCATGCAACTGAATGTACTGCTTAAAATTATTGTGCTTAGTATGAATATTATTATACTCCAGAAGCTTCTTGCATGTCCTATTTTAATCATGATACTTTCTCTTACCTAAAGTTGAGAACAGCAAAACACTATCCTAATTTTATGGCAAATACTCCCATGCATTTCTTTTTTTTTTTAATGTTTATTTTTGGGAGAGAGAGAGAGTTGGGGAGGAGCAGAGAGAGAGAGGGAGACAGAGAATCTGAAGCAGCCTCCAGGCTCCAAGCTGTCAGCATAGTCTGATGCAAGGCTCGAACTCATGAACCACAAGATCATGACCTGAGCCAAAGACAGATGACTGAGCCACCCAGATGACTGAGGCACCGCTCCCTTGCATTCCTTATAGTTTTATGAAGCAGAAGAAAATCTACACACCATACAGTATACTAGTATCTCTTAAAAGTCCTGCTAATATAAATGGAATAATTGTGCATTTTTTTCTTTCAACAGTTGTTCTGTATAATTATCAAACTTTCATTTTCATTGCTGGGCAATATTCCCTTGTTTGAATACACCACGATTTATCCAATTCATTTTTGATGGGCACTTGTGTTGATTCCAGTTTTCAACTTTTATGGAAATTACAGACATAAATATTTTTAATGTATTCTTGTACAAAATGTGCCTTATTTTCTGTAGGGCCTTCCAAGTCAAAGTGTGATCTGTGTAGAAGTATCAGCATCAACCGTGTGCTTGTTAGAAATGAAGTAAGAATTACCCAGAATTCATGTTTGGATCTCACTTGAAACAAGAACCCCGAGTAATTAAGACATACATCAAATATGAGAAACACTGCTTTATGATACATTCATAGCAGTGTCACTATATTAGTGTAATTTTATCATTTTCCATGTTATTTTATTTTCAAAGATATGAATTTAATTTTATTTATTAATTTTTGAACCTTTACTTTGGATGGCCTCTATGTGATGGATGGCCACTTACTTAAAGCACATGAGTCTACAGATCAAAGCTAAAATATAGAGAAAGGATTATAAAAACATAATAAAATATTTGCTGAGGGATGATCAGGTAAATATAGCACATTTGTGGACTTATTTTAGAAATATAACTCTTCTAGATTTCACTTTTTCTCATTTCATTTTGTCTAGTTGAGAGGTAGGATAGCTAATGGAAATAGAAAATAAAATTGGCATTAGCTCAGTTACTCATGGTCAATAGGCGACAGCACTGTGCCAGCATTTCACTTAGTGGAGGCCTTAAATCAAGTATTTGTGTTATAGGGAAAGCCATTCTGAGTTCTAATGAACCACTGAAAAACCTTTTGGATCATATGTAAAGTAAAATAGGGTAAGGTAAAAACACTCTCTGCATTTTTAAAACTTAATTATAAGACATAGGTTTTTTGTTTGTTTTTTTTTTTTACATTTAAAAATGTTTACTAGCAGAATAAAAGGTCCAAAGATCTGGTTTACTAAAGAGAAAAAACAATGTATTAGTGGAAATGTTTTATTCTTTAATCATCCTTTAGAAAGATATGCTGACTATTATAAAACTATTCACTGTGGCTTCCTTAACTTAAAACATGAAATGGCATCTTAGCTGATAAAACTTAACCAGAAATAGCAGCTTGCTCATCAAAACTACCATTCTCTAACATTAGTAAATGAAATCTAGGGCAAGGACAATCATGTAAATGTTAAATTAGGTTGTGCCAATTATACAGAGACTGGAAGGGCTCTCCCATGAATATTTAAATTGTGAAACAGTTCAATTATCAGGAACTCTCAACCTTCTGTTTTCCAACTGCTACCTATCAAGTACCTTTGTTATATTTGTAGGAGGTAGTAGAATTCTGACTTTTGCTATTCCCACATAAGTACAGAAGGAACTGGCTGTTGGAGGAGATGTGTAACAAAGAAAGCTGAGTGAGGGAAATAGTTGAATAAATTAAACTTCAGAAATTTAAGGAGCACCTTGGTGGCTCAGTCGGTTAAGTGTCCGACTTCAGCTCAGGTCATGATCTCATGGTTTGTGGGTTTGAGCCCCATGTCGGACTCTGTGCTGACAGCTCAGAGCCTGGAGCCTGCTTCGGATTCTGTACCTCCTTTCTCTGAATCTCTCTCTCTCTCTCTCTCTCAAAAATAAAAATAAACATTAAAAAAATTTTTTTAAAAAGAAATTTAAAAACGTCCACCTAAAAATGTAGTTAAAAACATTGTGGCTTCATGTATATTTGTGAGGTTAGAGAAAAAAAGTCCAAGTGGATTAGTTTTATAATTTGCATTTGTAAGGTTGCACATGTAGAATTTTCTCTTTAATAGCATTTAGTGATGAAATCAACAGAAACAGCCAATTTTTGTATTTTTGGCAAAAATAAGCCTGTAATCCTTGTGTCAACCGCACATCAACAACCCCAATATATAATCTTCAAATGCTGGGATAATAAAGGTAATAAGGTTTTTTCAGTAATTTTCCTTATGCCCATGTCTTAATTGAATCTTAACTTCTTAGTTTTCTTAAGTATTATTTGACATGTAGGGCATTTCTGTCTTGAGCACTGCTTCTCCATGATGCTTCCAGTGTTTCTTCCTAGCACATCCACGGTGACGTCTGACCTGCACTTGTTTCCAGAATCTCACATTAATGGAGAAAGAGGTTTCACATCTCCCTAACAGTAGGAGATAATTCCAGTAAAACAGACATCAAAAATGTTTGCCTCATTGGAATCTAAGACCTGAATTTTAATATTCTTGCTCTCGATTCTTACAGATAAAATTCTTGTGGAGTCTTGGATTTTTGTTTTGATTTAAAATAATTTTTATACAGTCTTGGCCTGATCCACCTATGATGCTGATGATATTTATGGTGAAAGTTTATTTCCCTTTCTGCAGAGGAGATAAATTAAATTTAGGCATTACCTCTTACCTGCACCTGCAGAGCGAGTCATATTTCTTAAGCCAAGAGCAGAGTCTAAAATTGAAATAGAGTCCAGATACACATGCACTAAGTCCAAACTAAGCAGTAATGTCTAAAAGATTGCCAAAGCCAAGTTGGTGATTCATGTGAAAAGAGGAGTAGATTCCAAGAATTAAACTATTCCATTTGTAAAAATTTGTCACTAAATCGGACACAGGTATCCATAAAAGAATGGCTACAGAAGCCAGTGCTATTATAAACAGTATTAATTAACAAGAGTAAATTGGCCAGGGATAATTCAGAAATAACAAAAATGACCAGCTGCTTCTGGTTAATATTTGCTACAAAGAACTAAGGATGGAGGAGGTATGTTGCTGTGCACAGGCAAGGAATGGAAAGCTAGGAACTACTTTCTAAATTTTAATTGAAAGGCAGAGATGCTCTGGTGTAAAGCAAAATCCAATCACTTTATAGCAGTGGTACTTACACTGAAGCTGTATATTGGGAAATATGGGAATAATAGAGATCGTTCTGAGGAATAGGTGCTAATTATGTTAAAGATGTGGCCTGGGAATCAGGGTTTTGTTTTATTTTGTTTTTTTAAGTTCCCCATGATTTCATTATACAGCAAGGTTAAAACCACTGCTTTATAGGGAGCTCTTACCTTCCAGTAACAAGAAAATACTTTAAAGATAATTTGGAAATTCTCTTAATGTTGTTTCCCTATTAGATTTGGAAATCTAGTCTTCTGATTATAGATTTAAAAATCAGGTGTTAGCTATTAGATGTACTATTGATCACTGATTTATTTAAGTGAAGGAAGAGTGTACTAATCAAATTTATATGGAATCTGGAGTCAACCTGAATTTTAAAAGAGGTTCTGTTGCAATATGTTTGTGCGAGTCATTTACAATGTTGTGTTTGTTTATTAATAGTGAAAGGATTCTTAGAGTAATAGCAAGATCGACTTCCTCATGGGGTTGTTGTGAGGTTCATAAAATATATTGTCCATTGAAGTGCTATATAACCTATAAACTTTGGCAAAACATGTTTTATGATTACTGTTGATATCATCATCTTCATGACTAAACAGCTATTATTTTGCATCTGATATTATTTGGATTTTCACTGAAATATTCATCATTACACTTTAACATTTTAGAAACATCTAGTTTAGTGCATTTTATAAGAATGAAGATATTCGTGAGGAACATTCAGACTTTTAAATATCAAATATGATGTTATAATTTACAAAAAAATCTACATATATTGTTTATAGGTTGATTACTTTTGTCAAATGTATAACCTGAGTTATCACAACAGCAATAAATTGTGGAACATTTATATCTCTTCAGAATATTTTTTTCTTTTGCACTCAATTTCCCCTCCTCCAAGCAACCACTGATTTGATTTTGATCACAGTTAACTTTTCTTATTTTAGAATTCCACAAAATAGAAACATCTTTTGTGTATTGTTTTGTGTCTACATTCTTTTACTCGGCAGAATGTCTGTGAGATTCATCCACGTTGTTGCATGTATCAGTCGTTTGCTCTATTTTGTTATTGCATGTTTTTCTCTTGTGCTAATAAACCAGAATAACCTTTCAACTTGCCTTGTGATGAGAATTCAGGTTGTTTTCTTTTTTTTTCCTTTTTTTTTTTTTTTTGCTATTTCCAATGAACCTGTTATGAACAATCGCTTCTAAGTCTTTTTGTTAGCATATATTTGTCTTTATCATACATAAATTCCTAGAAATGGAATCTGTGGGTGATACATTATGTGCATGCTCAAACTTTAAACTACCAAACTGTTTGTCAAAGTAGTTGCACCATTTTACATTCCTACCAGCAATGTATTCGAATTCCAGGTGCTCCATCCTCAACAACACTTGATACTCCTGCCATCTTTATTCTTTTCATGATTCTTGTGGGGATGAAATATCACAGTGTCATTTGAATTAGCATTCTTATGACAATAATTTATAGTAAGCATCTTCACTTATGCTCATTGGCCATTTGTATTTATTCATTTTTGAAGTGTCTATTAAAGTTTTACCCACATTTCAAGAGTTGTTTTATTATTGAGTTATAAGAATTGTTCATATATTCTGAATACAAATCTTCTATTTAATATATATAATACAAATAATTACTTCCAATCCATGACTTGCCTTTTAACTTTATTGATAATGTGTTTTTAACAAGAGAATATTTTCTTTTTGATGAAGTAAACCTCCTTGTGGGAAAGTTCTCAAATATGAATTTAAAGTATTTAATAGATAGGTACAAGGCAAAATACATTTTGTATTTTAACCGTCAGTCAGTTTTGGTAAGCTATCTCTCAGAGATTTTGTGTGCTACATCTAAGTTATAGAATTTATTGACATACAGTTGTTCATAATGTTTCTTCATATTCTTTTATTGTCTGAAAGAATTATAGTGATAAATGCACTTTCATTTTGGACATTGGTAATTTGTGTCTTTTTTTGTTGTATTATTTTACTACTGTTAGGTATGAGATTATCATTTTACTATGGATTTAAAAACTAGTTTTAGTCTTGGTGACTTCTTTATTGTTCTTGTGTTTTTTATTTCATTGATTTACTATTATTCTTATTGCTTTTCTCTACTTGGATAACTGAATTAAAACTTTTAATCTTTTCTGATAAATGTGTATATATAATATATGTATTTATATGTCAGAAATACATATATTGTGTATATATATTTAGGCTTTAAAGATATAATTTCCACACTAAGCAGTGCTTTATCTGCATCCATCCCACAAATTTTTAAATGTTGTAGTTCCATTGTTACATAATTTGATATATTGCACTAATACAATCAATTAAAAGTATTTTTCAACTTCTTTGTGATTTCCTTTTTGATTCAGCAGATATTCATTGTGTTTCAATGTCCAAATGGGACATATTTGCTATTTTCCAGATACATATTTGCTATTGATATCCAATTAAATGTCTTTGTAGTCAAAAGTTCTGCTATGTAAGATTGCAATTGAAAATTCTTTCTTGATGTAATATCTGTGTGCAATGAAAAATAATGTACATTTGGAAGCTTTTAGGTGTTATTAGTCTGTAAATATTAATTATTGTAATTTGTTTGAGAGTATTTTTAATATAAATTTGTATCCTTACTAATTTTCTTTCTACTTGTCTTGTTAATTACTGAGAAAGTTGTATTAAAATGTTTTTTGCATCTAGAATTGAGATCAAGTGAGTTACATATAAATAGCCATAGATACAATTTTAAAGAATTGGGAACCATTTGAATAGGTATGTACTAAGTTTTAATTACAGCACAAATTATAGCAATGATTATTAGATTTTTAAACTGATAAAGATAGCTCCAACTTAATTTGGGAGATAATTCACTGGTGGAGATAAAGTTCGGACAAAAATTGGAACCAGACACATCTCAAGGAGGAAATGTCAACAGTCCAACAAAAGTAACAAATGTTGAATTAAGGTAGAAAATGGATAAAGGAAAACATGTGACATGATATATTTACAAAATAATATTGGACTGGCTTGATGACAAATTACTGAGAGGGATGTGTCTAAAATATTGATATTGATTAATACAGGTTTTAAAACATACTATTGTAACAAGTGGCGAGACTACTGAGCAGAGAGGAAGAATCAGCTTGCGGAGAATGGGGAGTACAGGGAAGATTATGGGTGTCTGTTGTACCTATTGGATAGATTTAGGACTAGAGAATATTTACTAGTTGAGAGGATCAGAGGCTTAAACCAGAACTCAGTAAGATTTCATATATATAAACACACACACACACACACACACACACACACACACACACACACACAGATGTATATATGTGCAAAAACACATTCATATATATTGTATATATAACATCCTCAGAGTGTGTATATAATGTGTATATCCACTCTGGGGATGCTGAGTTAGTCCAGAAATGGGAGTAAAAAGAGTTTTCAGAAGGAGATATGCAGAATTAGATATGCAGATATGCAGAATTAGAGTTCAATTGTGAAATCTAAGGGAAGAGGACCTTCAAAATGAAGAGGGCTATTAAAAGATACAAATTATTCATTGCCAAGCAAGAATAAAGGTAAAAATGAGATTTTTGGTATTGAATTTAAAATCTTACTGGTTATTTCATCAAGCCAGGATCAAACGAGGAAATAAGTCTTCATTACTATGTATTCTATCTTTCTTGATTCATTAGGTCTCTTGTCGATTAACAGGGTATGTTGCTCAGTGTAGAAAGAGGTTCCTTAGCAACTGACTACTTTAGCTACTGAAATGTGTCTAGGCCTTGGAACTCTGTCAGAAGGGGAATGCCTGCAAATCATAGAAAGGAATGAACCATAACCAGGAGAATACTACATTTTGGTACTATGTTTTTTATATGGTGTTCACAAATAGCAGGTAAAATGGGTGTGTGTGTGTGTGTTCTATAACCATACAAGTGTACAGCTTGCAGTTTGTAAAAACAGTTGTGATGTTACCTTAGCCTTCCATATGTTTAACTAAATAAGAGAATTTTAACACCCAACAATTTGGGAGTATCACCTCCAGAAAATGGTATCTTTAAATAGAAGCCATAAGTTGAATGCTCATTGGTAAAACCCATATTTTTACAAGTAGTTAGAAAACTTCATCAAGATAAGTTAGTTAATGAAATATCAGGGATAAATACTGGTGTTTTTTTCACTTTTATTTCATTGCTTTTTATTTTAATTATGTTAAATAAAGCCTAAGAGGAGGGCAATTGAATCCCTGATGTCATTGCAAATATTTTCTGATAAACTAAACACTGCTAAGTGGTATTTGAAAACATATTTAAAGTGATATTTATATTTACTAAGTGACATCTGAGATCAGATAATTTGTTGGAAGTGGAGTAGATTAGCCTAGGGGATAGTAGATATTTGTCTCTAAGGAAATATTAGCTACAGGAATGAAGTTAAGGAATCAAACTGTGATTTTAATTGAAAGTGAAACAAGAGCATGCAGCTTTTTAAAAAAAATGAGCTATGTTATTGAGTATATTTGAGCAATCTTGTTAGGGTTTTATCTTAGTCTCATAACTGTATCTTTGTTGTGTGATTTCCAAGGCAATTTAGATTAAGAAAAATTATATGTTAGAGATAACTACCTGGATATTTTAGGATGTTAAACATATCTGAACGAAACTTTTTTTTCCTTGAAACATCTAATGTATGCATTCTTTGGGGCTTTCTGCCTAAATGTAAGCATATATTAAATGATGGTGCTTTTTTGCATTTAACATCATCCTACTTTGCTGCAATTATTAGATTCTAAATAGATTTTGAAAATTGTTCATTCTAAAGAGAGGCCAGTGTTGGATACCTAAATTGTGTTTTGTTTTCTCTACAAAATTGATGGCCTTGTATCTGGTTAATTCACTTAATTTTTGTTGAACCAAATTTTTCCAGAAGTTACTTTGGGTAGCTTACATTAGAGGAGATGGAACAATAACATGAAAAACTGTTTAATCCAGAGAAAAAGAAAATAACAAATAGGAAGAGTGAAAGGGGTGTCAAATACTGAGGTATAGTAGCTGATGATGGCTATGCAAATACATAAAATCCTAGCAAGGATAAGGGGATTAAAGTTTTTAATATAAGTGATTCATTTATGCATCCCCCCACCCTGTTTTACAGACAACAAATGGAGGTACCCTGCGGCAGTGGTGATGGGAAAGGATTTGAATCAGTCAACCTGACACCAGAATCACTGCTCCTTCCACTGTAATGTGACGAATGCTCCCTCCCCAACTGTTCTCAATAGCTTTAATTTGACTTGCTTTAATATATAATGTCAACTAATTAATAGAGTTCCATGGTTGATAAAAACTTCACAGTTGTTGAAGACATTTCTGGAAACTTCTTTCAACCTCTCCATTATCTTGAGAGTGTTGGGGCCTCAGAAAATGGAAACTTGGAGCACTTGAACATGACATGCTAAATGTCACATGTGTAGATAGTGACTGAAGAACAGTTCTTGAGTTTCTGATCCTCAGCAAAGTAGCTTATTAACAGGAGTGAAAACTCAAATGGAATCAACCTGATAATCAGATGGTATATTCTTCATCAGGTCATTTGATGTTGTACAGCTGTGAGTGTTCAGTGAAAGAACAAGTAGGCATATAGATCACAAAATGACTACTTTTAAATGCCCAGAGCAGATTTTTATTGTGTGAAATGATGGCAGAGGAAACAGGAAGATAAAGAAGAAAGGTAGTTTCTAAAGTTAAATGTAGTAAGTTTAGTTGTATGCAGAATATCTGAAACTTGATATGAAAAAAAAATCCAGTTATCTAGGACTCTATAGCAATTCTCTACCCCCCCTCAGCACACCTTTTCTTTCTTCCATTGCATAGAAAATCGTCAGACAGCTCGGAATTTTTTACCAAGTCCTCAGGTTGATAAAAGCCAAAGAAAATTGATTTAGTATTCAGAGGTATAAACTGATTATCTCTTCAAATCCCCTATAAAAGATGAGCTAGATAATTCATGGGGCCCAGGATAAGATGATAATTCAGGATTCTTTCAGTCAAAAATGATTAATAATTTCAAAAGTGACAAAAAAGCATTAAACTGATCACAGGGCCCTGAATGACTGTACAGGTTGTATGCCCATGTAGGTGGCCCTGTTATTTTTTTTTAATGCTCATTTTATTTATTTATTTTTTGAGAAAGAGAGTGACAGAGAGAGAGAGAGAGAGAGAGAGAGAGAGAGAGAGAATGCAGTGGAGGGGCAGAGAGACAGGGAAATAGAATCCCAAGCAGGCTCTGTGCTGCTGACAGCACGGAGCCCCATGTGGGGCTCAATCTCACAAACACTGAGAAATGACCCGAGCTGTCCCTGTAAGTTTTCCTTATTAACTAGATTTTCCATTACACACACACACACACACACACACACACACACACACACACACACCTTTCCCTACATTTTACTCACCCTGTAAAAGAGACATCTTTAGTGCTGAGACATTGTACATTTTACTGATTAAAGAAAGCAAAGCTGCATTCAAATTTACCGTGTAAGGACACAGAATCAAGAAAGTGATTATAAATCTCTGTTCCCCCTTCATTATAATTCAATATTACATGTAAGTTTCCTTAATTTATCATCTTCTTAGAGCCCAGGCTCTGAAATTTCCTTCATTTGGATCTATCTTTTCCTTTGTCTAAGGTCACTGCTTTATTTGTAGAGCACTTTTCATTCATTGTCAGCAGAAATTACCACTATCTTCAAATCTCCTGTTTCTAGGAATGCACATCTTACTAATATTCTCTTCAAGAGACTCTATTCAGTGACTACATTTTTGTTCATTCTTGAGTTAAAAGGCTTCTTGGGGAAGGAAATTCAAAGGAACATAGAATCTACCATTAATGTTTTGTGAAGTAGGTCACAAAACTACATGAAATCCATGTAATAATCCCTTATAGTTTTCATTTTGAATAGCTAATGGTTATAGTAAGAAGAAATTATCCTAGTCTTGTATTGGGTTCTAATAAACCTAAAAAATAAATAGCATTACCAAAAGCAAATAAGATTCCACTCTCATCTACGGTGAAAAGATTGAAAGTGCTTTGTTCCCATGACAATATCAAGACAAAGTCAAATTAAAACCATCTCTATTTATCATGACAGTGTGTTGTACAGAGAAAAATCTCAAAAAATATATAATAGCATTACTACAATTAATAAGTTTATCAAGTTAGTAGGGTACAAGGTTAATGTACAAAAGTAACTTTTACATTAGTAGCGAAAAATTTGTAATTAAAAAAATTAAAACATGATTTACTCTATCCCTAAAAGACACAAAATACCTAGGTACAAATCCAACAAAATGTGTACAGTTTAAGATGCTAAACACTACAGGACAGATATGAGTCACAGAACACCTAAGCAAATGGAAGTATTTAATCAGTTTATGGATTGCACAGGATACTAAGATGTCAAATCTTCTAAAATGGAACTATAAATTCAACTTTAATTTTATTAATCTTCTCTATTTTTCTATACTTTTTTCAGTTATTTTATCTCTAATACATATAATTTCCTTTTCTCTGCTTATCTTGGGTTCAGTTTGCTCTTCACATTCTAATTTCTAAGAATGAAAAACTAGCTTATTAATTAGAAATTCTTCTTTTTTTAAAGTTTATTTATTTATTTTGACGGGGAGGGAAGTGCACACAAGTTGGGGAGGGGCAGAGAGACGGGGAGAGAAAAAATCCCAAGAAGGCTCTGCACTGTCAGCACAGACCCGATGCAGAGCTTGAACTCATGAACCACGAGATCATGACCTGAGCCAAAATCAAACGTCAGACACTTAACTGACTGAGCCACCCAGGTGCCCCTGAAATTCTTCTTTTACTATAAGGATTTAGAGCTATAAATGTCAGTATATACTCATGTATATTCATGTACATTTATTTTATAATCCAATACTACTTTATTTTGTCCCTCAAAAAGTTGTATAAGGCATTCAAAGAAACAATATAGTATGGCCCATGTACATGAGGAAAAAGGGAATCAATTGAAATTGTCTTTGTGGAAACCCACAAATTGGATTTACTAAACAAGAACTTTAAATGAGCTATTTTAAATATGTTTAAAGAAGTGAGAAAGTGTAGAAATGATGTCTTATCAAATAGAGAATATCAACAAAGAGATATAAACTATAAAAATAGAAATTCTGGAGCTGAAAATTATAACAACTATAACGAAATATTAACTAGAGAAGCACAGAAATGGTTGAAACAGATAGAAATATCAGTGAACTTGAAAACAGTCAGTTGTGATTATCCAATTTGAGGAGAATGGAAAAAGGAATAAAGAAAAAAAGAAAAAACCTCATAGATTTGTGAAACACCATCAAATATCCTATCATATGCATAAGAGGAGATTTAAGTAGAGAGAAGAAAGAGAAAAGGAACGAATATTTTAAGAAGCAATGCTTAAAACTTCACAAATTACAATCATCTACACATCCAGATGCTTGAACAAGACAACTCCAAAGAGATCAACACTTAGACACATCATAATCAAATGGTCAAAAACCAAAGACAGAGAGAACCTTGAAAGTAGAGATAAGTGACTCCTCATCTCACACATGCAAATCATCCTGAATAACATTAACAGCTGATTGTCATGAGAAACCTCTGATCATCTGGAGGACTGAGGTCATGGAATAACCCGAGTGATGAAAGAAAAAGATTAACAACAAAGGATTCTATATCTGGCAGAACTCTCCCTCAAAAATGAAGATGTGGTGCTGGAGTGGTTCAATGGGTTAGAATCCGACTCTTGATTTCGGCTCAGGTCATGATCTCACGGTTGGTGAGACTGAGCCTCATGTCAGGCTCTGCGCTGTGCTGACAGTATAGAGCCTGCTTGAGACTCTCTCTCTTTCCCTCTCTCCCTCTCTCTGCGCCTCCCTCACTCATGCTCGTTCTTCTTCTCTCTCTCTCTAAATATATATATTTTTAAATGAAGGAGCTATCAAGACATTTATAAATAAGCAAAAACTGAGAGTTCACTGCTATCATACCTGCCGTAAAAGAAACAATAAAAGTAGTCCTTCAGGATGAAATAAAAATATACTAGACAGTACCCTGAATCTACATGAAGAAACAAAGAACACCAGTAAAGGTAAAACAGTAAATAGATAATAAATATAAAATATAATTTATTTTTTATGTGTAAATTTTTTTCCAACCTGATTTAAAGACAACTTCATGAAGCAGTAATTACAAATCTATATTGATGGACACACAATGAATAAAGGTGTAATTTGTGAACATAACAGCATAAAGGAAGGTAGGGTATGGAGCTATACAAGAGCAAAGATTTTATATACTATTGAATTATTAATCCTAACTTGATTATCATAAATTAAGATGGTAATTGTATTTCCCAGGGAGATGACACAGCAAATCTCAAAAATATATAATAAAATAAATAAGGGAATTAAAATGGTATATTAAAATTATTTAACACAAAACAAGGCAGAAGTGGAGGAAATGAACAAAAAAAAGACATAAAATATATAGAAAATACAGCAAAATGACAGAACTAAGTCCTCATCAGAAATTACAATAAATAAAATGATTTAAACTCTTCAATTACAAGACAGAGACTGGCAGAATAGAGTTGTTGTTTTTTCAAACATACTGTTTATAGGAGATTTGCTTTATATATAGACATAAATTAATTGTATGTGATACTTTTCTTTAATGCCTGAATCTTCAGTAAAGTTATTGAATAACTGCCATCAAAAGCTTTCTATGAAAAAGGGAGAGGTTTCCATTGGTGAGTAAGAATCATCAGTTTGCCGACTGTAATAAGCATAGAAAGATATAAAGCTCACTATGCGAATGTAAGTTCAGTCACTTAAATTGTTGTTGTTGTTGTTTTTAAGATTTTCATTTCCCCAGATCATACCTTAAATTTCCAAGAATCAAGGAAGACCAAGACAGCTATATAAGGTTTTCCCTTCTGAGTCTTAGAGAATTTTGAATATTTTTATTAGGTGAGATGACCATGTCCTAGTATCAGAGAAATACATCTTCAACCATTTGTTTAAATTAATATTGATAAATTTTAAAATGTCCCAACCATTGTGGTTGTGACTGTCTGAGATGTTTTTGAAAAGAATAAGGCACTGGTGTCAGCTCAATCACATTCTATATTTGTTAGGCACAAAAAGTGAAAGACAAAGGAGGAAGATATACAGAGAGAGAGAAACTGATTCTATCAGGTGAATGATAAAAAAAAAAAATCAGCACTGAGAAGGACATGAGGAAGTAAACAATTATTAGAGGAAGTGTTGTCTCTATAACATAGCTTTCTTTATTTCAATATGTCTGCTTTTTCTCATAAGGTCACACCGGCATTGATCATTTATAAAAATATTAATAGTAGTTTAAACCTAGAGGCTAGATTTGAAAGTGAGAACCTGATAGAAATTTTAAATGGAAGAAGAAACAGGTAGTCTTTCTTCAGAGGGTAAATGCTTGATAAGCAATGTTTGTCAAGTTTCATTACTTCTCATAAATAGCTGAACTGGTTTCAGTGTTGGAAGTTTGGGGCAAACAGTGGAGGATAACAATTAATTGGTCAACTATAAGGAACACACAAGAAAGAGTAGAAATATTTAAGGAAAATAACTATTAAGATAATTAAGAGTCTATTAATTGTATCTCTATACACACGGTCTACCATGACACATTCATATCATTATGTTGCCTTAGGAATAAAATGAAATCAATATTATTGATTTAGATGAATTCAATTTGAATTGTAGAATTATCAGGCTTCTGGTGAGTTTCTTTCTTCATGGAGCCTTCTTCTCCTGGTTGCAATGAGGTGATTAAATTGTATGAATGAGTAAATGCTCATCTTATTTAAAGTTTGGTACTCAACTAATGCTACTTTATTAACATTTTCCTTCTCAAATCTGAAATATATCTTAGGTCTCAGATTATCTTGGAATCTAAAGGCTGAAATCCACAACAATTTTGACTTTCCTTTTTTTTTAAAATTTTTTTTATTACATTTCTTTATTTTTTAGAGGCAGAGAGAGACAGAGCATGAGTGGGGGAGGGTCACGGAGAGAGTGGGAGACACAGAATCTGAAGCAGGCTCCAGGCTCTGAGCTGTCAGCACTGAGCCTGATTTGGGGCTCAAACCCAGGATCCATAAGATCATGACCTGAGCCGAAGTTGGACCCTCAACTGACTGAGCCACCCAGGTGCCCCTTAACTTTCTAATTCATAGCACTACGTGAATGCAGAACAACAGGATAATCTTCTTACTCAAACCTTTGGATTCATAACTTGTCTTGTACTCAGCTTTATCTTAAGTGTACTTCTCCTAAGACACAATAAATACTATGCATTGTTCCTTTCATTTTTCCTAGTTCAGGAGTGACACTTCAGTAATTGTCATCCACTATGATCTATTTTGACCACAGATATAAGGACCACTTTAAAGACTGACCTTAGCAATAATTTATTAAAGTTATTCTATACACAAAGCATGCTACATACTGAAAAGATTGAGCAAATATGACCTCCACAGTTCTTGAGCAATTACAATTTAGATAGAGATACAAATATGTACAGGGGTAAGTTTAATGTTGTCAATAAATGCACCTGATATAGATAATACAGAGAATGGGAGCAGATAAAAAAACATTTAACTGTAACTACTGGGATGGGGGTTGGGGAAATCTTGGCAGTTATGAAAACTTCCTAGTGGAAATGACATCTAAGTTGAAGCCTAAAGTATGAATTGAAATTAGCCAGATGGAATGTCATAAAAAACACATAAACACAGGAAATAACATGCCTGAATGCCTGGAAGTAAGAGAAAACATTAGATGTTAGAGGAACTGAATACAACTTTATGTGCTGTAGCATACTGTGTGTGTGTGCGCGCGTGCGCGTGCACACACGTGTGTATGTATGCATGTGTGCATTTGCGTGTGTGTGTGCGTCTATGTTCGTGTGTGTGTGTGTGTGTGTGTGTGTGTGTGTGTGTGTGTGTGTGTAATGTGTAGTCAGGAAACTATAAAGGTAAACAGAGACCAAGTCAAATTCATTAAAAAAAAAATCACTCTTGAACATTGCAACAAAATGGCTCACAGACTTACGCCACACATCCCAAATCTTTCTGCCTCAAATTGTAACTACCACATTTAATCTTGTTCCTTAACAACAGGATTCTAAGATGGTCCTATTCTCACCCTCTACAGAAGGCAAAGCTTGAAAAAGGAAAACCCAGATGTTCATGTAAAAAAAAAAAAAAACAAGAAAAGCAGAAAAATGGCAAGTACCCTCTGTTAACACACTATCTTACCTGCTCCTTATGTATTACTAAAATGGCTTCTCTGAATAGTGTGTATCAAGAAAAGAAAATGTGTTTTCAGGGTTTACCATCAAATCAAATCACAAATTTAATTTCCAACAAGTTCAAGGAATAGAAAGTTCTGCTTACTAAAAAAAAAAGGTAGCAAAAAACATATACTTACATATAGATAATGCATTATGAAATTATATGTAAAGCATGTTTTCTTTATTTATTTAGAAAATCACCTTCAATGAAGTACTATTATTTAATTGTCAGTTGCGTTATGGAACAAAACAAATGTTTCAATACACTTTTCTGGGCCCCTTTATAAAACGTTGTTTAAATATCCCACTTTGCTTTTGGTGGAAAGACCTAGACCAATTTATTTGGATTTCTGTCTTTCTAAAATGACTACATAATTTTGATATTATATATTCAAATTAATATTTTTTCTTCTTTTTGTAATCCTGAAAAAGTAACATTAAAAAATCTTTTATTAATTTTTCAGCACTTTGGGAAATGGTGGAAATCAACAGGCAAATGATTTTAAGTGCTTGTTTTGGGTTATTGATGTTTATTAAGGAAAATAAATCATATTTAGTAAATGTCTTAAAAAAGACAACACAGCTCTTGAAAGAAGAGTCCAGCTATTCAGTTTTATAATTTAAATTATTGTAGAGGAATGTGGTAGGGACTAATAAAGTATATTTCTATTGTTTAATAAGTTCCCCAGACACATTCAAGGTATAGATTTTACAGGTATAAATTTATTTCACTTTGCTCTATGGGATTGTTAGGGTCTTAAATATGGGTTGTTCTATATTTAAACACTCCACTAAATATTTCAATATTATGGGTGGGTAAATTAAAAGATTTTTTTTGCAACATTTTTAGCTCCTAAAGTAGAGAACTATATAAAGAATTAAAAACAAAACCAAAGCATAAAACAAATATAAACCCCATCAAAGCCCACAAGGTAATACCTCTCACCTGAACACCTTTAATAATTCATGGCCAATGTGGACCTATCTTTTGTAGTTGCCCTCCCTCCTTTGAATCCCTCATTTCTCATAATCTTTTTAATGCGGTAGCTTTTACACAGGAAAAAAGTCTATTCTTTAAGACAGTGCTCAGTATTTCAAGTCTTCTCCCTAAAGACTTAGAAATACCCATGATTTCAGAAAAAGAGATCAGAGATCACTTCCCAAAGTATTAACCAGACCAGTAATTTCGGTAGAACACTTTTCTCCCCTAAAATAGCTGGGAGGCAGTGCACTTTAGTAGGAAAACACTAGGCTAGTTGTCAAGGGACATGAGATCTCATTTCAGGTCAAGAATAATAGAATTTGTGTCTTTGTCTCAATACTTATTTTTTTCTATTTTTTACCCTCATGGGTTTTATTGGTAGAGTATATTTCCAGCTTGTTAAAATAGATTTGAAAATGGTTTAGTAGAAATATCCGTAAGTAGTACAGCTTGCACATAGATTAATTTGAACACATAGATGCTGAGAGTTTTAATTTTGTCGTGATTAATTTTTGGGCTTTCAGAATAACTATTTTCTACTGCTCTGAGGCATTCATTTCAGGCTTAGACTAATCAGCCATGGACATAAGAGGGCTGTGATTGACAACTAAGCATTTTTATTTGCAAAGGATTAAAATGCATTCTTTCTTAGTTAAGTAAAAAAGGAATTTATTAATAGGACATTTAGAAAATCACTCAACTGATAGAGATATTGAAGAGAAAGTTCAGAAGAGGGGCAATAGTATAGGGATGCAAAAGTCATGCCACGACACCAGTCCACTGAGGAAACCAGTGCCACCAAGGGAGACTAAAACCATAGGTTACTCCATTGTCACTGCTTTTCCTGGAAACTGGATATTTCCTGGGAACTGCTGCTTCCTTCTAAATCCATTCTTTCTGCTTTTCTCATCACTGCCTCCTAATTTAGAGTCTTGCACAGACACAGACAAGTATCTGAGTCTGAGTGATGCTTGAAGGCCTCTTGCTGAAATTATGATACCTGAAACCTAGGAAGCTGACATTTTTTGTCAAAAAAGGAGCAGTGCTGTTGCATGATTACCATTTGAAAACCCATTGTGTCTTTAATTATGGGCTGCTAGTGACACGTTAGGGTCCAAACTATTAAGGTATTGGCATGATAGTAGTTTTTAAGGCACTGACTGGCATTTACATGTATAATTTACATGTATAATTTATATAATTAACATCAAGAAAATGTATAAATATGTACGTTCTATAAATCAATTTATTATAGGATATAAAACAGGAATGATACATTTTTAGCTCAATAAAGGTAACAATACCATAAGCTATATCATTTTTAGAAGAGAAAATGCTGTTCACCCATTTTCCATTTTGAATAGAAAAGAATGTTATTTGTTATACTATCTTCCTCCTTCATTAATATTTGTCCTAATAACAAATAATTTTAATTGACACTACGGTTAAATATTAAAAAAAGATGTCTTACTCTATGCATTCTGAGTATAATTCTACCGTATTCATTTGGTGATGAAATATATTTTTGTCAAAATTTATTTACCACTGGTGGCTTTTAATCATCAGATCATGACACATGTTGAGCATAAGTAAAACCTGAATTGTGACATACGGCTAATGGTACTTCTCTAATAAATAACATGGCATCTTTTCTACAGTGAAGTACTAAGGAAAGAAATGGAGGGCTGAGGAACAGGGAGAGCATTGAAGGATTCAGTAAGGATGAAAGGGATTCTTTGTCTTCCCATACACAAGAGAAAAGAAAGAGATACAGAAAGAATTATGGACAAGGATGAAAAAAAATGACTTTTTCTCTTGAAAAAGATAGTGCGAGTGAGGATGGTGCCCTGGTCAGAAATAGGATAGATGAGTAGTTGTTTGTAATCTTTATTTTCCTGGATATATGTAAGTAAAGAAAACCAGCCAAAGACATAGCACCATTGCTAGAAGGGGAGAAAATGGAAAATAATGATTCCTCAAGTATTGAGGCAAAAAAAAGTCCTGATATTCTGATTTTATATCAAGAGTCCTAGGAAAGATGAGAGACTATAAAGAGGAGGAAGTTCTCACTGAGGTCACTTCTGCCCCACTAGGGAATTAGAGTGCCAACGGATTAGGTAAATGGATTCTGTAGGATGGAGTTACTTAAAATTTTTCACTGTCCAGATACACAGTTGATATTACCTTAGATATTAATTATATAGGTTTTCTGTTACTTAGAATTTTAATATGCTTTTACAACAACAAAAACAAGGCTCACTGCATTAGCAGCCCTTTCCAGAAAGGCTGAGAAAAAGGAAGTAAGAAAACAAGGCAGTGGGAATTCCACAAAATTAATTTACTAGCTTGTTTATCAGAACTTTTAAGGATGATGTTGTGACATCACAACATATAATTTTATAGGTTAAGAGGACACCTCAAATTGAAGTTGAAGTTCATTCACAACCTAAGAATAGTGAATGAAAGGTAATAAAACATGACATGGGTTATCAAAGACCAGGACTTCCCCAGATAGGAAAGCAAAGATAATGAAAGTAGAACAGGTGAACTACTGGAACTAGAATTAGGCCTTAACAATGCACTTGATATGTCACAAGCTGCAGAGGTATGTTTTCTTGTGTTCTGCAGTTGAGTAATACTTTTATTTCCCTGGTATTCTTAGGCAGCCATTATTGGTGGCATTCAAACTGTCATTACCAATGGGTTTTAGTGAAGTTTTTACCTTCAGGAAGCTCTCACTAAAAACCAGACCAGATAAAAGATATATTAAGTGATGTGAATTTCCTTTTTTTTTTCTATTAGTGTTTATGTTAGACTCAATCCAGTATCATTTGGTTGACTACAGAGCTTAAAACCACTCAGATCTGAACCCTTCAAATTCCCATCATCAGTAGCTTTTTATTGCTCCATTGAAAGATGTTGTTGTTTAGGCTCTTTCCATAATTTGGCTATTGTTGAGAGTGCTGCTATGAACATTGGGGTACAAGTGCCCCTATGCATCAGTACTCCTGTCTCCCTTGGATAAATTCCTAGCAGTGCTATTGCTGGGTCATAGGGTAGGTCTATTTTTAATTTTCTGAGGAACCTCCACACTGCTTTCCAGAGCGGCTGCACCAATTTGCATTCCCACCAACAGTGCAAGAGGGTTCCCGTTTCTCCACATCCTCTCCAGCATCTATAGTCTCCTGATTTGTTCATTTTGGCCACTCTGACTGGCGTGAGGTGATACCTGAGTGTGGTTTTGATTTGTATTTCCCTGATAAGGAGCGACGCTGAACATCTTTTCATGTGCCTGTTGGCCATCTGGATGTCTTCTTTAGAGAAGTGTCTATTCATGTTTTCTGCCCATTTCTTCACTGGGTTATTTGTTTTTCGGGTGTGGAGTTTGGTGAGCTCTTTATAGATTTTAGATACTAGCCCTTTGTCCGATATGTCATTTGCAAATATCTTTTCCCATTCCGTTGGTTGCCTTTTAGTTTTGTTGGTTGTTTCCTTTGCTGTGCAGAAGCTTTTTATCTTCATAAGGTCCCAGTAATTCACTTTTGCTTTTAATTCCCTTGCCTTTGGGGATGTGTCGAGTAAGAGATTGCTACGGCTGAGGTCAGAGAGATCTTTTCCTGCTTTCTCCTCTAAGGTTTTGATGGTTTCCTGTCTCACATTTAGGTCCTTTATCCATTTTGAGTTTATTTTTGTAAATGGTGTGAGAAAGTGGTCTAGTTTCAACCTTCTGCATGTTGCTGTCCAGTTCTCCCAGCACCATTTGTTAAAGAGGCTGTCTTTTTTCCATTGGATGTTCTTTCCTGCTTTGTCAAAGATGAGTTGGCCATACGTTTGTGGGTCTAGTTCTGGGGTTTCTATTCTATTCCATTGGTCTGTGTGTCTGTTTTTGTGCCAATACCATGCTGTCTTGATGATTACAGCTTTATAGTAGAGGCTAAAGTCTGGGATTGTGATGCCTCCTGCTTTGGTCTTCTTCTTCAAAATTCCTTTGGCTATTCGGGGCCTTTTGTGGTTCCATATGAATTTTAGGATTGCTTGTTCTAATTTCGAGAAGAATGCTGGTGCAATTTTGATTGGGTCCATCAACTGATGAATGGATAAAGAATTTGTGGTATATATACACAATGGAGTACTATGTGGCAATGAGAAAAAATGAAATATGGCCCTTTGTAGCAACGTGGATGGAACTGGAGAGTGTAATGCTAAGTGAAATAAGCCATACAGAGAAAGACAGATACCATATGGTTTCACTCTTATGTGGATCCTGAGAAACTTAACAGGAACCCATGGGGGAGGGGAAGGAAAAAAAAAAAAAAGAGGTTAGAGTGGGAGAGAGCCAAAGCATAAGAGACTGTTAAAAACTGAGAACAAACTGAGGGTTGATGGGGGGTGGGAGGGAGGGGAGGGTGGGTGATGGGTATTGAGGAGGGCACCTTTTGGGATGAGCACTGGGTGTTGTATGGAAACCAATTTGTCAATAAGTTTCATAAAAAAAAAAAATAAAATAAATGTTAAAAACCTAAAAAAAAAAAAAAAAAGAAAGAAAGATGTTGTTGTTAACAGGTTTTGCCCTTGACCAAAGTGATACACCAATTCAGCATTTCAAGTCCGTAGACTGTATTTGAAATCTTCTTCAACCAATTAACAAAACAGAGAATTTCATTCTATCTAATATTGTTTGACATTGTTCCTTTTTCTCACTCTGAAAAAATAAAAATTAAAACAAGAACAAATTTAAACCCCAAACAAAATTAGATGGCCAAGTTGAATTACTGCATTTTAGAGGGGACCACAATTGTACTGAAGTATGACATGTAAAAGACAGTTTAGAGTTCAAGTAATGTGTTTCAAAATGACCAAAGCTATGTAATCCCCACTCAGGTCAAAACACAGACCATGTAGATTAATTTGATTTCTACCATCATAAGATTAATCTTAAACTTAATTTAAGTGCAATTATACCAAATGTTCACTTTGATGTCTGGTTTCTTTTACTTAAAATTATGTTTGTGAGATTCGTTTATGTTTTATTTGTTGTAACAATTTGTTTTTGTCACTGTACAGTATTCCAATGAATGAAAATGTGAATAAGCCACATTTTAATTATTAATTTTACCAGTGAGGAACATTTGGGTAGTTTACATTTTGAAATCATTGGAGAAAAATTTTCAATTAACATTCTTGTATATGTCTTTTGCTACACATATGTAATGCACACAGAGAATGCATATGTCAGTTTTTATTGGCGTTAATAGACAGTTTTCCAAAGTAATTATGCATTGATCATTCCAGAATGATATGAGAGATCAGTTGCTTTTCATTGTTATGTATGCTCTTATATTTCAATATTTCTTGTGCTGCACACCTTTCCAAACTTTATTTTTTGATAAAAATACATTTACAATTTGTTAATGTTTCTTTATTTTTGAGAGATAGAGACAGAGTTCGAGCAGAGGAGGGACAGAGAGAGAGGGAGACACGGAATCTGAAGCAGGCTCCAGGCTCTGAGTTGTCAGCACAGAGCCCAACATGGGGCTTGAACTCACGAACCGTGAGATCATGACCTGAGCCGAAGTTGGTCGCTTAACTGACTGAGCCACCCAGCAGCCCCAGATAAAAAATATTTTTGAAAAAAAACATTCCTAAACTGTAAGATTTGAATGTGCATATGTGGGCTACTAAAGGAAAAGATTCTTAAATGTGACTGAACAAAAATAGAGTCATGGTTGAATAGTAAAGAAGTATTATCTATCCTTTAATGAACTTTGTAACCAGAAATAGCCCTAGCTAAAAAGCAGAAAAAATCCCAGAGAGTATAAGACTGCCCTGAGATAAGTCAGAGTGTATTCTTGTCTTATAGCAAACAAGGCCTAGTAAAGGGGTTGACATTTCTCCACATAAAACTTAAGACAGTAACTATGGTCTTTATTGATGTTTCAGTATAATGAGATGCACAGAAATATTATTTATAATTTTACATTTCAGTCTATAATTTAGATATAAAAGGAAGTTTCCTGGTACATTTTTCCATGAAGCTTGACTATTGTCCTTCTATGAAAAGGCAAATAATGCCTGTTATATTTTAACAGTGAACATCCTGAGGTTTTTTTTTTAGTCTCAAAATGAGAAATATTTGAGAAAAGAGAAAATTTGATTTTATCTCAAATTTATAGAAGATGAGATATTAGAATGAAACCAGAATAACAGAAAAAAACCCTGACATATTAAGAAATATTAGAGTTTAATATCATATTTCACCTTAGCAATATATAACTAGTATTTACCAAAAAAATAAACTATTGGTTTATTTAAAAAGTGGCACTATTTACTTTTCTACATACAAGATTGTGATATCATATAGTTCATTTCCTATTTGAGATAAGACTGACTAAGCTGAGAAAAAGGGAAATATCCTGCAATTTAAACAGAATATATTTCTGTTCTACTTAAGGATATTATAGATGTAACATAATAGCATAAAGAGAATCTCCTTTGAGAGAACAGCAGTTATAAATAGTGAAAATAGTTAATGGTTACAGTTATATATTACAGAGGGTGCAGATTAAGTAGACAAGGCTCTGGGCTGGGCTTTGAAGGATGGAATCCTATTTGTATGTCAGAAATTATTTTATTTTGTGACCTTGAACAAGCTGTTTAAATTCACTGCCTCATAATTTTCCATAAGCATAATGAGTTTAGTAGTACTTGTTCTTCCATTCTAAAGATTGATTGGAATGCTCTTTCAGAAGAGTGATTGTATATTAATCTCATTAGTGTTATTTTTAGTATTTCATGTCTTCTCCATAGTATACTTGTATGAAAATACTTCAACAAGACTTTCCAGGAAAGATATTAACACTAATAGTCTGTGGTATCATAAATGATAAGAGTTGATGTTCACCTTAATACTTGTAGAACTAATAATAGAATCAGCCATGAATGATTTAAACAGTAATTCTGTTCATTAAATTAAACAGTTCATTTCCCAAATTTTATGCTTCATAGAAATTGTTTTTCTGCCTAATCAATCCTGTCATCAACTGAGCAATTAACTTGCCCATGGATATTCTGGGTGTTGATCTGTCATGAGCATTAGGTTTCCTTCCAAAAGATTAAATATTATAGTTAAAAAAATCTATATCTCTGCAATTATGTTTCCTCACAAGGAATCAATAACAGCAATGACTTGACCACTTATTTGGAGAGATTTCCATAAAGTATCTCATTTAATGTTATTTTCTTGTATAAAAGAATAAAACATTGCCTCATTAATAATAGGTATAGGTCTTAGAATATTCTTTTTTTTAATAATGTTATAGCCCATATTCTTTTTAAACATTTTTAAAAATATTTATTTATTCTTGTGACAGAGAGAGACAGAGCACGAGTGGGGGAGGGCAGAGAGAGAGGGATACACAGAATCTGAAACAGGCTCCACACTCTGAGCTGTCAGCACAGAACCTGACGCGGGGCTCAAACCCACGAACCGTGAGATCATGACCTGAGCCGAAGTTGGATGCCCAGCCGACTGAGCCACCCAGGCACCCCTAGGTCTTAGAATACTCTTAACACAAACTTAAATATTTTGAAAGATATATGTATCGCTGAAAAATAGTGTGAGGCTGAAAGATAGCAACCCTGAAGCTCAGTTGGCTATGGGTTCAGCTCCAATCTTATTCCTATTGCTTAAATTTGAGACATCAATAGAAACATTTTAGACTAATAATGCTTATTTCTCAGGACTCTACAATGTTTATATGTAAACTGTCCAATTTGTTCTAAGTAGAGGAAAATGTTTTCTTTACAACTCTAATTTCAAAATTTGAAGATTTGATAGAGTCTAAAATGAAATTCAGGTCCATGTTTTAAAATTTTTTAATGTTTATTATTTTTGAGAGAGGCAGAGATAGAATGCTAGTGGGTTAGGGGCAGAGAGAGAGGGAGACACAGAATCAGAAACAGGCTCCAGGCTCTGACCTGTCAGCACACAGCCCGATGCGGGGCTCGAACTCATGAGCTGTGAGATCATGACCTGAGCCAAAGTCGGACTCTCAACCCACTGAGCCACCCAGTCACCCCCATTTTTTTTTAACAAACAGTTTATTTTCCATCAACCTTCTTTCCATTTTGTATGCCTTTGTGGAAGAGCAGCTTAAGACCACTCAGTGGTTGTTCCTGCCCATTCAGTGGCTAGTGGCTAGAGGAGTGGGAGTTGCAGACCACTCATCAGTGGCAGGCTGAGCACTCCTGTCTTCAGTAGGGAACTGCTGAATAGGCACAGAGGGCACCTGGACGCCTTCAGACCAGTCTGGGACTTAAGGTTGAGTGGCCGTGAACTCAGGAGCTGGAGCAGTACATTCATCCCGAAATTCCTCTTTGATCACAGCCTTTCCAGCAGTGGCCTGCTCTTCCTTTTCAATCTCTTCAGGATCTCTGTAGAAGCAGAGATCAGGCATGACCTCCCTTGGGTGTTCACGGGCAATAGTGCCATGCATGCGCTGAACTTCCCAGGCTAGCATCCACATCAGACAGACCCACTAAGTGAGCTCCCTTGCTGTTGCAAGTGATGGCAATGTCCACAGAGTACAGACGAGAGTCTGTGTTACACAGAGCGATGGTAGGCAGGTTAACATAAGACACCTCTGTGAGAGGCTGGTGGTCAGCCTTGGGATCAGTAACCACCAGAAGTCTCAGCTTCCAGAAAGCTGCCTGGATATGGTTAGTGTAGGTTCCAGAAATGAAGCAGCCAGCAATCGGAGTGGCTCCAGTAGTAGCAGCAAACTTCAGCACAGCTTGCTGGCCAGTATTCCTGGATAATATGACACTGACATCAGGCAGGTTTTCATTGGCAATAGTGGCATGAGCTACCAACAGAAGCCTGTCCCAGGTTCTCTTCAGATTTATGATGCAGGCACCATCACTTTTCCTTTTGTAGATGTGCTGTTCCATTTGGAAGTCAAGGTTGTTGCCACCTAAGTGGGTTCCTGCTACAAGTCATTTAAGGACATCCTCCTCCTTCATTGTGAAAGTTTCCCTTTGAGTTAACCAGGGGATGAAGAACAATGCTGTATGGACACCTCCTTGTGTAACACAGAAAGGTTAGGTCTATTCTCAACTTCTGTACATTGTTAATGGTATTTAATCACATTCGTTTTACTTTTTTTGAAGGGGACTATTAGTTTATTTCTCTAACGTGTAGCACACAATGTGAGAATAGATAACTAAGAACTCTGAGTGGAGAATGAATAGATGGATGTGTTTCCAGGTTTGCTTACAACAGATATGTTCTAGAGTCACAAAGAACCATCTTTCTTTCTTTACAATTTATTTCATATTACTTTCATATTTTAAAATCCCTGGGGTGCCTGGGTGGCTCAGTCGGTTAAGCATCTGACTTTGGCTCAGGTCATGATCTCATGGTTTGTGAGTTTGATCCCCACATGGGGCTCTCTGCTGCCGGTGCAGAGTCCACTTCAGATCCTCTCTCTCCCTCTCTCTCTGCCCTTCCCCCATCTCAAAATTAAATTAACATTAAAAAGTAAAATAAAATAAAATTCCTAACATGGCTGGCTCCCAATGGCATGTTATCATAAAGAAGATGAGTCACAATCTTTAAAAAATTTTCTAGATACGAGAATTCTCAATTTCCATCCCTCTCCCAATTCCAGGTATTCCTCCTATTTCATGAGCACTAACTATATCCCAGACATTTTATAAAAGTCATTTCATTTAATCCTCAAAGCAACTGAATATACTGTACAAAAGCATTTTGTGTGTGTATGTGAGAAGAAAGAGGGAATTTGGCCAAATCATAAATCACATGACAGGCAAGTGCATAGACCAAATTAAACTTCACATTTTATTATGAACTATGTAAAGCTATCTTCATTTTCCTCAACTGTCTTTCTTTTTCTTCCCTCTATTTTTAGGATTGTGAAATAACCTCCAACTTTGGGTTGGTAATCTCTGCTAATTTGCTAAATTATCTGTCTTTTAAAATCAGTAGAAAGACAAAAAAGAGAAATTAAGACTTCAAATAAATATGGATAGACCTAAATTGGATTATAGTAAGTTTGCACATCAATCTTAGCACATTGACAAAGGACATGGCTCCTTGTCATTATTCAGGTCTCTGGTTAAATGTCACCTTCCCTAGAGTCTTTTCTGGATTATTCTAATCTATTCTGGATTATTCTAGGTCTTGGTATTTGTTCCTTTTGTTTACCACTGTCTCTCCAGTGCCTTGGACAATATTTGATAGAATTAAGTTGAACCAGTAATATCTGTTGACTTAATCATTAAATGAATGATTACTTACTTTCAGAAACAATCTATGTGTTTTAGGGAAGCTGCATAATGTTTGTAAGGTGGTTTTTCCATTTATTAAAAAAATAGCAACTAGTTCACAGTGAGTTATAGGCATCACATAAAATTAAATGAAGTAATGTGAATTGCAATATTTATCCCTTACAAGACCCTCAAAAAGTGTTGCTATGGGGCGCCTGGGTGGCTCAGTTGGTTAAGTGTCCGACTTCGGCACAGGTCGGATCTCACAGTCCGTGGGTTCGAGCCCCACGTCCGGCTCTGTGCTGACAGCCCAGAGCCTGGAGCCTGCTTCGGGTTCTGTGTCTCCCTCTCTCTCTGCCCTTCCCCTGATCATGCTCTGTCTCTCTCTGTCTCAAAAAGAAATAAAAACATTAAAAAAAATTTTAAAGTGTTGCTATGGTCACATAAAGTATTTATTTGATAAAACAATTCAGTGAAGTAGATGATTTATTTGTGAAATACACCCACATTTAGACACAAATGTAAAAAATGGAGAAATTAAGGCTAAAAGAAGGCAAGCTAGTTGTTGACAATTATATGGTCAAAAAAGTGATTGCATCTCAATTTTGACCCATATTTCTAACTTGAATGTCTCAACTTGCTGTTGAGGCACAGGGGTGACTAGAGACTCTATATACAAACTTTTTGTAAAAGGTAGTAGATAATACAAATGACTATGGGACTCTGCTAAACTCACCAGTTCATTTCACTTTAAACAGCCAATAGTCATTAAGCAGAATGGATTTAAAGCAATGACCTAGAAATCAAAGGCAGTGTATAACCTATTACAAATCTCTTGAGCCATCCAGCCTGCCAACAATTTTTAAACACTTTTGGTTTTGAAGTTATGTCATAAAATAACATATTGAAAATTGCAGAGGAAAATAATGTAGAATATATATATATATGCTCTGAAACTTTAAATTTCACTATGTCACTGTAATTACCAAGGAGGCAGTGGTAACTTAGTAAAATCCAATTACATTTTTTTTTTTTCAGCCAGGGGATCAGAGAGAAAGTTGTAGAGAGAAAAATGGCTTATGTTTTCCCTGAGACTAAAATTTTGCTCTTTCCATGTCCTATTCAGATCCTTCTCTTTCCCTATTTTTCAGTGCTATGTATATCATCACAGTTGATTACCAATTAACATGTAAGTAATTGTATGATGGTGATAATGATACTGTGGCTTTCCCTTTCTTTTCTCAGTCAGCCCTGCAGATAAATTATAAGCTATCGATTCCTGCTGAAGTGAATAGATGGCCTAGTTTTGCTGCAATATTCAAGTTTTTCCCCCACAGTCAATTCCCAGTGTCCTAGTGATTTATCTACCTTTGCTAAATTTCGTGTTCATGTTCTTTTTACCAGTGGCATGGAATTTTAATTGGCTTTTGATAAAATGTATAAGAATACTTTCTAAACTAGAAATGGAGAAAAATTGCATTTTTTCTACCTCTACATGTCAAGATTTCTGCAAGCTAGTAGAAGCTAAAAGGCATTAATAGTTTGTGCATTTTTAACTAACAATGTTTAGGGCTCAATGTGTGACAGTCTCTTGGTTGTATCCTGAGAAATCCTAAGTTCTGTTAGGTTTCTCAGTGTAATACAATGTATTCGGGAACAATTGAATGTCTGTTTATCATTATTTCTACCATTTTATTGTAAGATAATTTTAAACTGAGAGAACATTACAAAAATTATACAAAATAACAATTTTTGCAGGGTTATTAATTTTTAACACTTTCCCACATTTGCTTTATCTTCTCTATATGAAATCATATAATAGTTTTATAAACCCATGATACTTCAGCATGCATTTCCTAAGACCAAAATTATTTAATCACATATCTATAATCCATAATACAAAAATCAAATTCAAGAAGTGTAACATCAATATAACTTTATATACTTTACATTGAATATTCCAGTTTCATCACTTGTCACAGTGATATGCTTTATTGTTTTTTATTTTCTAGTATAAGATTTGGTCTTCAGTCAGAAATTGTATTTAGCTGTCATGTCTATTTAGTTTCCTTCAACCTAGACCAGTTTCCTGTATTTTCTTCCTTTCATGCCATTAAAGAATATAACCAGTAATTTTATAGAATATTCCTCAACTTAGGATTTGCTGATGTCTCCACAGGAATAGCTTCAAGTATGCGTTATAGACTAGGACACTACATAAGCAATGTACCTTTTTCAGAGTACCACATCCAGTAGCATATATTCCAGTAGGATTATAATTCCTATTTATCTCATTTTAATAATGTTAATTTTGACAGCTTGGTGTCTTAATTATCTACTGTTGCCTAGCTGTGGGGCCACAAAATTAGCAGCTTAAAGAATACACAACTTTATTGTATGGCAGTTTCACTAGGTCAGAAAAGTGGTGTGGCTCAACTGGCTTCAGAATCATATGTTGCTATAATCAGTGTCAGTTGAGCTGTGGTCTTTCAAGGCTCAACTGCAAAAGGATCTACTTTAAATCACACATGGTTATAGGCAGAATTCAAACCCTTGCATGCCATAGGACTGAAGCCCATAGTTTCTTGCTGCCTATTGGTCTGAAGCTTCCCTGAATTCCATGAGCCTCTCAACAGGACAGCTCAGAATATAGCAGCTTGCTTCATCAAAAGCATCAAGGGAGAGAGTCTACTTGCAACATGGGTTACAAACTTATGTAGTGTTGTCTTGTAAGTGGCATCTCATTATCTTTGCTGTATTATTGATTTAAGTAGCAGGTCCTGCCCATATTCAATGAAATGAGTTTATAATAGTCATGGCTACCAGGAAGAGAGTATAATTGGGAGCCATCTAAAAGTCTGCCCACCACACTGTAAGACCTGCTATGGTATTTTCTTATTCCTTCACCACTTAGCTACCATTTTTCATTTTGTCATTACTACATTTATAAGGGGGCTATTTGAGATTATGTAATATACCATTCCACAATACTCCCTCCACTCCACGGTTTTATTCCCCATCAATAGTTCTTACCAGAATGTAATTTACTACATTAATTTTAAAATAGTAACTTTCTAAGTCATAATCCATTCTAAAGTAATTAGAATTCTATTATCAGGAAAGGATTTATTCTATCACACATTTATCTGTTTGTCTATTTATCTGTAATCAATGTGTCATTTTTCTTTGACTGCCTTTAATATTTTCCCTTTATGTGATTTTCATTTATTTAATTATGATGTCTCTTTAAATGATTTTCTTTATTCTAAATTTTTTGTGGTCTCTTAAACTGCTTGAATTTTCCCATGTATAATTTTCTTCAAATTTGGAACACTCTGGCTATCATTTTTCTTCAATGCTTTTTCAGTCCCTCACCTCCAGCTTCAGTGGCTCTAATTAAATTTATGTTAGGCTATTTGAATACAAGGATATAAAATATAACAGTATATACCCAAAACATGGGAAGGAGAGGAGTAATAAATGGGTTCAAACTTAAATGACCATCAACTTAATGTAGACTGCTATATGCAGAAGAGAGTATATACAAACCTAATGGTAACCATATATCAAAAACCAGTAATAAATATGCAAAGAATAAAGACACATATATCACTAAAGAAAATCAGCAAACCAAAAAAGAGAGAAAGAGAAGAAAGGGTCAGAAAAAAATCTTCAGAAACAACCCACAAATAATAAAATTACAATAAATACATATATATCAATAATTACTTTGAATGTAAATGGAACAAATGTTCCAATAAAAAGACATAGATTGATAGAAAAACAAGACCCTTCTACAACCACAAAAGACACTGAATAGCCAAAGTACTCTTGAAAAAGAAAAACAAAGCTGAAGGCATCACATTTCTGGACTTCAAGTTAAATTACAAAGCTGTAGTCATCAAAACAGTATTGTACTGGCACAAAAATGGACACATAGATCAATAGAACAGAATAGAGAGCCCAGAAATAAAGCTACGTTTATGTGGTTAACTAATCAACAAAGCAGGAAAGAATATCTACTTGGTGCCTGGGCGGTTCAGTTGGTTAAGCATCCAACTCTTGATTTCAGCTCAGGTCATGATCTCATGGTTAGTGAGATTGAGCCCTGTGTTGGGCTCTGTACTGACAGTGGTGAGTCTGCTTTGGATTCTCTCTGTCTCCTACTCTCTCCACCCTTACCCAACTTGTGGGTGCTCTCTCTCTCAAAATAAATAAATAAACACTTTTTTAAAATATATAGTTTCTTCAACAGATGGTGTTGGGAAAACTGGGCAGCAACATGCAAAAAACAAATGAAACTGGGCAACTTTCTTACATCATACACAAATATAAATTCAAAATGGATTTAAAACCTAAATGTGGGACCATAAAAACTCGAGAAGAGAACACAGATAGTAACTTCTGTGACATCAGCCATAACAACTTTTTTCTAGATATGTCTCACAGGTGAGGGAAACAAAAGCAAAATTAAACTATTGAGAGTACACCAAAGTAAAATCTTCCGCACAGTGAAGGAAACCATCAACAAAACTAAAAGGCAATCTATGGAATGGGAGAAGATATTTGCAAATGACATATCTGATAAAGGGCTAGTATCCAAAATATATAAAACATGTCTAAAACTCAACATCCCAAAATGAATAATACAATTAAAAATGGGCATATTGACATGAGTAAACATTTTTCCAAAGAAGACATACAGATAGCCAATAGACACATAAAAAGATGCTGAACATCATTTATCATCAGGGAAATACAAATCAAAACTACAATGAGCTGTCACTTCGCCTGTTAGAATGGCCAAAATCAACAACACAAGAAACTAAAAGCGTTGGCGAGGATGTGGAGAAAAAGGAACACTTGTGAACTATTGGTAGAAATGCAAATTGGTACAGCCACTGTGGAAAACAGTATGGAGTTTCCTCAAAAGATAAAAATAGAACTACCTTGTGATCCAGCAATCACACTACTGGGTGTTTACCCAAAATATACAAAAACACTAATTCAAAGGGATACATACACTCCTGTTTATAATAGCACTATTTACAATAGCCAAACTACGGAAACAGCCCAAATACCCATTAACTGATGAATGGATAAAGAAGAAGTGGTATATGTATACAATGGAATATTACTCAGCCATAGAAAAGAATGAAATCTTGCTATTTGCAATGACATGGATGGAGAGAGAGAATATAATGCTAAGTGAAATAAGGCAGAGAAAGACAAATACCATATTATTTCATTCAAACATGGAATTTAAGAAACAAAACAAATGATCATAGGAGGAAAAAAGAGAGGCAAACCGAGAAACAGATTCTTAACTATAAAAAACAAACTAATGGTTACCAGAGGGGAGGTGAGCAGGGGGATGGGTTAAATTGGTGATGGAGATTAAGGAGGGCATTTGGGATGAGCACAGTGTGATGTGTGAAGTTTTAAATCACTGTATTGTACACTGAAACTATCACACTGTATGTTAACTAATTGGAATTAAAATGAAAACAAAAAAAATGTTAGGCTGTTTGATACTGATCTACAGCTTACTGAATCTTTGTCTATTATTTTTAATTCTTTTTTTGTCTTATGGCATTTTGTATATTTTTGAAGTATACTGATATTTTCTTCTGCTGTTTCAAATATACTGCTTATCCTATCCAGTGTGTTTGTGTTTTCTTTTTCATTTTTGATCTCCAGGATTCCATTTAGGTTTTGATATATTTTTTCTTGTTATAGTTAATGTGTTACTGTTTTTCTCAAACAAGGAAAATATATTTAGAGTAGATATGAAGACTCTACTCCATTACTCATACATTATGAAGTTTTTTCATTCTGACAGGTGGAAATAAAAACTAATCTCTGTTAATAATGTATGTTAATATATTGCCCTCAAGTGATTCTTTCCTTTTTCTCACATAATTTCCTCTCCCACATGTGCAGATTAGTTTTCAGTCAAAAAGTTGAGGCGAATCTTTTTAGATCTCCCAAATTCTCCATGAAAATATCTCTCATAAGAGAGACTCCTTCTCAAATTCTAGCTACCATGGCTTTTCCAACAATAATCTTTATCATGTATATCAGTAAGATTCTTGGTTCTCTTTGGATTACCACTCCCTGCCCTGAACCTGAAAACTCTTCAAGTAGTATGCTAGGACATACACGATACTCAGATAATTTTTCTTCTCTTGGTTATCACAGTGGTATTGTCTAAGACCAGAAGAAAGTAAGTACATATCTTCTGACAAAATCATAGCCATACGTATAAATCCTGGTATAATCTCTGTGTATATGTGTGTGTTATACTCACCTAATGTTTTAATTTATTCAATAATAATGATCAATATTTTTTGAGCCAAGCACTTTTCTGACACTTCATACATAGAAACACTTTTGGTCCTTCCAATATCCCCATGAAATAAACACTATTTTTCTTTCTTTCTCTTCCTTCCTTCTTTTTTTCTTTCTATTGAGACACAATTCACATATAACATTATTTTATTATTTTTTTTAATTTTTTTTATTTTTATTTTTGAGAGATAGAGACAGAGCATGAGTGGGGGAGGGGCAGAGAGAGAGGGAGACACAGAATCCAAAGCAGGCTCCAGGCTCCGAGCTGTAAGCACAGAGCCCTATTTGGGGCTCGAACTCACGGACTGTGAGATCATGACCTGAGCCAAAGTCGGACACTTAACCGACTGAGCCACCCATATAGCATTATTATAGCACCCATTATAGCGCCCTGACATATAGCATTATTTTAGTATCGTCTCATGGTAACATCTCTTAATGTGATTTATCTGCAATATTTTTATTTTTGGAATACATCAACAATCATGATACCAATCTGTTGTTCTTGTACTATTTGTCAATTTAATAAAGTATTTAAAGTATTCATCAATTTAATACTTGATTCATTAAATGAATTAGGAGATTTTTTTTTCAGTTTTTTAATGTTCTGAAGTTATGTAGAATTAATGCCCTCTATTTTCCAAAGATTTGTTGAATTTTCTTGTACAGCTGTTAACCAGTGCATTTTAAAATGGGATGTTCTTTTGATAACTTCCTGTATATCCATATACGTAAATTGGTCTCTTTAATCCTTTAATCCTCGCTGGGACTCATTTTGGTAAACTGTATTTGGCTAAGAAATGATCTGGTTCATTTGTTTTTCATTATTTACGTGTATAGAGATGTACCAAGTAATAACTTCAGAGTTTTTAAAAATTTCTTATGTGTGGATATTTATTTCCCATTTGTCATTTCTTGTTTTCTATGCTGGTGCTGCCCCCCTTTTTAATTAATCAAATTTGTCAACTATTTTTCAACTCTGTTCAAAAACCAAGATTTCATTTATTAATATGATCTGCTATTTTTTCTGTTATCTACCTTTTCTGTTATCTACTATGTATTATTTTTTCATTGTGCTTTTTCTGGATCACACTGTTGAGCTTTTTCTTGTATTTTTAGTCAGGGACTAATGATCACTGCTAAAAATAACATGCCATGGATTTGATATGTTTTGTTTTCATCATCATTTTTTAATTTTTTTTTATTTTTTTTAAATATTTTTTTTCAACGTTTATTTATTTTTGGGACAGAGAGAGACAGAGCATGAACGGGGGAGGGGCAGAGAGAGAGGGAGACATAGAATCGGAAACAGGCTCCAGGCTCTGAGCCATCAGCCCAGAGCCTGACACGGGGCTCGAACTCCCGGACCGCGAGATAGTGTGACCTGGCTGAAGTCGGACGCTTAACCGACTGCGCCACCCAGGCGCCCCCATCATCATTTTTTTAAAGTTTATTTTTATTTATTTTGAGAGACAGAAAAAGAGAGAGAGAGCAAGTGGGGGAGGGGGAGAGAGAGAGGAGAGACAGAATCCCAAGTAGGCTTGGTGCTGTCATTGCAGAGCCTGACATGGGGCTCAAACTCACTAACTGTGAGATCATGACCTGAGCCAAAATCAAGAGTCAGTGCTTAACCAACTGAGCCACCCAGGTGCCCCTCATCATCATTATTTTTCAGAAATTCTTCATTTATTGTTTTATCTCCACTCAGTGCTGTTTAATAAAAGGTTTTATTTATATATTTTTAATTAACTTAGTTATTGATAACTTACATAACTTAGATAAAAATAATTTTATTTTTAAATTTAAATTTAAGTTTTAGTTTATCCCATTATGATCAGAGTATGTTGTTTGCAATTGTTATATTTTATGGAATTTGTTCTTTTTTTTTTTTTTTAGCAACCTAATATATGATCAGTATTTTATAACTGTGACAGGTCCTTGAGAAGAACACATATATTTGCTATTATCAGGATATACTATGTAATATATAGCCATAAGATCTTCCTTAGATCTTATTCTTACTGACTTTTTATTTTTTATATTTATTCATTTAATGTTTATTTACTATTTTGAGAAAGAAATACAGAGAGAGAGAGAGAGAGAGAGAGAGAGAGAGAGAGAGAGGCAGAGAGAGAATTTGCTGTCAGTGCAGAGCCTGATGTGGGGCTCAATCCCATGAACTGTGATCATGACCTGAGCCAAAATCAAGAGCTGGACACTCAACCAACTGAGCACCCAAGCACCTCGTTACTGACTTTTTAATCTCTTGACATATCTTGCACTAAAAATGTTACATCACAGTATTCAATCATCAGAGTATTTCTTTTCCTTCTTTCACCCTCTGTAGTTTCTGCTTCAATATGTGGTTGCTGGGCACAGCAACATTTAAAATGTTATATCTACATTGTGAATTTTGGCTCAACAATTTTACTAAATTATGTGTCATAGTGGATTTTTCTGTGTCAATTTTCCCAAGTTCATGTGAGTTTTTTTTTTGAATATAAGGACATTTTCTTGTATGATAATTTTAAACATTTCTGGTTTTTTATTTTCTTTTTCGTCTTCATATTTTCAAATTATATATACAGTGTGTTTAATAGGTTGCTTGTTTGTTTGTTTTTTGGTTGGTTGGTTAGTTTTTTGCCTGTCTTCCATTTCAGTCACTTCTAATCTGATCCTTTTTAGAATGTAATTTTTATTCTCTTGACTATTTTTCCTATCATTATTCAAAGGCCCTTACTAGATTATTTCAATCTATATTCTCTTGGGTATTTTGTAATTATTTTTCATTTTAATAGTGAGATTGACTGTATTAAAATCAATTTTTTAAGTAAAATCAACTCTCATTATATTTCATGCCACAATTTTTAAAATCAAATTCATTCCAAATTCATTCTTAATTTTTGAATTTCATATTCCACTCTAGTTTAATATTTATTCATGCCTGACTGAGGATTTTCAGTGTTTTAGTACAGTTAGTTGCCTTTCATTTTGAAGTTCTTTTGTTGTGAGAAATTTTAATCAGCTGATTTAAATTCTCTGTATGTTTAATATAGTAGCTTCAAAGACAGTTGGTCTGACTTTCTCCCATTTCTGGATATCCTATCATGTCTTCTATCCCATTCTTGACATTTCTCTAAGAAGGACTGTTTGTCTCTATATATCTGCTTTCTTCCTAGGGAAAAAAAATGCTTCTTTGAGGTTGTCACTTCTGGTCCATTTCTCCCTGAACCCCTTTTATGGTAGGTTTTATGGTAGGTTTTAACTTGTGACCCGTTAAGTCCTAGATGTGTGATGAGTATTTCAAATTTAGTGTTAGCCTTTCTCTTCCTGTAGGTGATTTTATCTGTGCTTTGTATAAGACCTCCCACTCCCTTCTCTTTTTCAGAGTCTTTTACTTCTCCTCTTCCTCATTCCTTTCATGTACAGTATGCACTAGTGAAATTCGGTGTATGTTTCTCTATAAATAGTTTCACCTGTGAAAATCTCTGCCTCCTAGTATTGCTAAGTTGTGAAGCATGTGTTTTTATTTCATATTTCTTTGTTGTATTTTGTTTGTTCATATTATGCTTATCTGGGACGATGTGTTGAGAAATTTAGATGTAGGCAGCTGCTATTATCCTAGAGCAACCCTATTTATTCTTCAAGTAATTCAGCAGTGCTAAATGGTGGGATAATAGTGCAATCATAAAATAACATAACCTAACATGATTGATGATATACTTTGTTCAAAATAATGTTATAAGACTTTCCATGTTTTTTACGCTTAATTCCTGTGATACTCTAAGATAAACATCATTTATCTTTTCATTTTAAAGATAAGAAAACTAGGGTTTCATTGGTAATTGGCAGAGCTGATATTTCAACTAAGCTCTATTTTCCTACAACAGCTATGCTCTTTTCACAACATATCCAATGTATAGATTTTGTTCTCAGTTCTGCTATGCATATATCTTAGGCAAACTTCTTAAATTATCTCAATCTCTCAGCTTTCTGAATGTAATAGTTAAATCATATATAATAGGTTGTTGAGAAGATTAAATTTATATAAATCACCTAGTTTGTTGCCTGGTAAACCATAAACACTTAAAGAATAGCAGCTTCCTATTAACTCAGCCATTGCATGTAACTTAGAATGCAGTGACTTGTGCCATACACTGAGCACTGAGATGAAGTGCCCACTGACTATGGTGGTTCAGCTAAAGGCTTTGGAAAAAGCTTAGAGTCAAAGACAAAGAAAGGCAGATTGTTAAAACAAATAACTTAACTGAAAACCAAACAAGAATAAGGATCACAAGCAGAAGACAGAAACTGGGGCTAGTTGCTTCTGCCTTTATGGGACATGTGAGCACATGACAAAGGCTAGGAGGTCAATTTTCATGAGACATACCTGGTTCCAATATTGAAGAATGGCTAAAAATTATTCCTCCTTTATTGTATTTTTTGACTGAAACTGATGGAATTGTTTCAGTTAAGGGACCTCATACATTTCTGAAATTCCATTTAATACATTCACAATTATAATAACTCAATGGCTAGTGCACATAACACATTAAAAATCTGTGGGTAACTTTTGGGCCAATGTAATTTGTATTCTCTTTAGATTACTTGGTCTAAATCGTAGCTTATAATTTTTAAAGATAGAAGGTTATTTTTGACAATTCAATTTTAAAACTACATTATGTCCATCTTTCACAATAAACACTACATTAGAATTGGGTACACAGTTTACATTTGTAGAAATTGTTTTATAATCAAGTCTCCAATTAAAAAAAAACTTCTAAGAAATTTGTAAGAAATTAAGATTTTAAAAGACAATTTAATGGACTGTCTATTCAATCTCACATTAATAAACCTACTGTGTTTTTAAATACACATTATCTATGTTCCTGCACATACTCATTTTGATCATTCTAATTAAATATAATTAAACTGAATTATGTGTATAGCTAAGCACCATCTGCCAATTCCTGATGTTGAGTCACAAATTATTAACACTTCTTGAATAAAATCCAGAGGCAGCTTTATTAGAAAGAGTACTGAAGTCAGCAAAACTAGAATCAGATCCTGACATTGCACTTTCTTCCTAAATGAAAAAGCACAACTGATTAAATCTTTCTGAGTTTTGCCTTCTTATTTGAAAATAGTAATAATAATATGAACCCATGCTATTGATGTGAGAAATAAAGTATCTATCATGAAATCATAGATAGATCTATGGCATAGATAGATCTAAGGCATAGTTTAGATCATTTTTATATGAATATATTATTTCATCAAGATATTTGCAAAAAAAAAAACCTAACTACATGTGTTCGACTTTTATTTATGCCTTTAAAATTTTTTAAATATTGGTTATGGGCTGAATTGTATCCCTCCTAAATTCTATGTTGAAGTCCCAGCTCTCAGTATCCTAGAATGTAACCACATTTAGATATAGGACCTTTAAAGAGGTGACTGAATTAAAATGAGACCATTAGAGTGGGGCACTAATCCAATATAGCTGGTGTCCTTAGAAGCAGAGGAAGAGACACTGAGGACAAAAGTGCAAAGCAGGAGGACGATGCAAAAATGTTGCAAGAGGAAGGCCATGTACAAGCTATAGAGAGAAGCCTCAGGAGAAACCAAACTTGTTGGCAATTTGATCTTGGATTTCTAGCCTCCACAATTGTGAAAAACAAACACACTACAGCACAGTTTGTAGTGTTTTGTTATGGCAGCCCTGGAAAACTAAATACAATATCCCTTTTTTCCCCATTTATTTCCATACACTGAAACAAAACTGCAGAGAACAGACATTACGGAACAGAGACATAGTTTTAAGACTATAATACTTGTTAATGTATTTTTAGTTACATAAAAATGTTATTCCACTGATAAAGCTTCACTTACCAATATTCCCCAAGTCCCTTTGCTCTGTCTTTCCCAGAAAAATCCCTGTGAGTAATTGCTCATTAAGAATGGTGCAAAGGGCAAATCAAGGCATCATTATTACAAGAAGCTCTTGCTTTAGCTGAGCAATGACCTGATGTAAAGTTCAGATGTGCATCTTAGAAAGAATTAATGGGGAGAAAAAAGCTGACAAAAGCAAGCAAACCATTGTATTTTTCTGTTACTCCCACTTGTTTAGAATTACGTGGATGCTTGCAACATACAACAAAGAGTAAAGGGCAGTGCCCTCTTTTGAAATATGTTTGTTCACTGCAATGCTTTTGCAGCATCTGCCTCCACTGTGGCTTTCCTGGGTTTGTTACTTCTTATATCAACTTCTGCTATCTTAGAGTTGCTAGACCTCAAGTTCTAACAGGTTAAAACCATGACTAGGCAAAATCAATCATTGTCTTTCTTACTCCATTCTGCTCTTCCATCAAGTGTAGTGTTTTTCATAAGGCCCCATACCACTCATTTTATAATCACTTCAAGGTACCTATTTTGATACATGAGAATAATTTCATTCCATTTTTATTTTAAATTATTCATAGGATCATAAATTTCAGATAATAACACAAAACTATTTCTCTAAAATTCAAAGCTTAAGATCTAAGTTGTTGGCATGAAGTAAATTCTATATTAAGCTTATATACACTCTCAGTTTTCTTTAACAAATTACAAAGGCCCAAATTCAAGAATGAATCAAGCAATAAGTTTCTTATTCCATATTCCATATCACACACACACACACACACACACACATTGCCATTACCACATAAACCTGTTTATTATCATCTTTTAGGGCTTCATTCTCAAATTCCAACACCTCCTTATCTTCCCATGTTACTTCGCTTTAGGTCCCATACAATATGCTTACCGGATGCATCATCATTTATTGTATCTCTGATTCTATATGTTCCAAGCCTGTCAGCTGAATGGTGAACAACTTTTTCCTTCAAATTTGATAATTCTTTAATGCCTAGAACATAACAACAATAGATGGCTTTTTTTTGGCTTTTTTTTCCTAAAGGAAATTTTGCTTATGTGAAAAAAAGGGCAATTATTATTAACAAAAATTGATAACTTGAGCTTGTAAAAGTACTGCATTCTTCTCTGTGTTAACCTGGCTAAGCTGCTGTGAACCTGGCTGAAATGATACTACTTCTTATGGTTCCATTGTGATTGTTTAAACTTGGCTCAGCTGAAACTAAATTTTCTGAGAATACCTCCTCTGTTTGATTCTAGGTTAACATTAGTCAAAAAAAAAAAAAAAAAAAGAAAGAAAGAAAGAAAGAAAGAAAGAAAGAAAGAAAGAAAGAAAAGAAAAGAAAACCAAGAAAGTCATGAGCTTTGGGATGTGTTAAGTGAAACAGCAGGCACTCTACACAGAATGTGTCATTGCTGGAGGCAGAGTGAGATATTCCAGCAGTTTCCAGCTTATCCTTGCTTGTATGTACTACATATCTATGTATTTTTCCCAATTTTTGGTCACGATGGACGATAGCAACCCAAAGCCCAAATATGTGGTGATGAAATTACAGAAGCTTTCACTATGGCAAGGCAACAATCACCAATAAAAACCAAGTATTGGGTGAACACAAAATTGCTGCAAGAGTGAAAATAATGTCATAATTGAACATAAATAATATAAGGAGCTTAATCTGTTACTTTTAATTGCGTTGAATAACTTGGAGAAATAAAATAATAAGCTTAGGCTTTTAATTCTCTACTCAGGTTTTGGCAATGATCCACACTTCGATAACTGCCCTAAAAGAAGCCATTTTCTCCTATAACTACAGGACTTTCTCAAAAATAAACACAAACTCTAATCCTACAGGTCACTGCATTACTCCACAAAATATAGTTACAATCTTGCAGAACCTAATGTTAAACTTAAGGCTTTATTACAAAGAAACCCCTTAAACTTGATATGCATTAATTTGGGCAATTTCCAGGAGAGCCAAGGATTTTGAAGACCTGCATCACCTGATCCTCCTTTGACAGTACAAGCAACCCTCTTTCCACATTGGAGGGGGTGAATCTCTCCCTGAATAAAGAACCTGTGATGACATCCACTCTGCACGGGTTGCTGATCCCCCTCATATGTACTACCCCTATCACTTTTCATCGCTTCTAAGCTGGGGAGAAAAGTGACTAGTCTTACGTGGTGATGAAAAGTTAAGACACCAATGATACTTAAGCAAATTGGAGAATGAATAATATACCTAATGGAATTCAGTATTTGGGTAAGAAGATTTCTGGGCAGAAGCTTGAAAGTGCCAACTGGTTTTAGTAAGGCTATCTATCTATCTGCCATCTGATATAGAGAAATGAACAAATAAGAAACATAAATTTCTAATAGAATCTAGAGAATACATTTCCATTTAAGGAACTGCTGGGTTTGAAACTTCGTTTTCATATAGGTTTCAAAATAAGAAATAACCTGAAAGAAAAGATCAAATACAGGGCTCTGTCAGTAAAAGATGGTCTGGGGGTTAATATCCCAAGGGCGTGGCTGTAATGCTTTATTGTACAACCTCTGGAAGGTCTCACCACTTGTGATGTACCTCATAAATGCTCTCAGCTAGACACAAAGATTTCTATGAGCATTCTTCTTAGAGCCTCTCTTCTAGAGGGTTTGCAAAAGTCTGTTAAAGTTTTCTCACTTAGCATCTTTACTCTCAGCCCAAGGGAGAGAGAAGCTTGTCTCAAGATTTGTAGGTATGGCTTCTATGTAATGGAGTGGATTGTAACTTGATACACAGAAAGTCTGCAAAGATTTCAAAGACGTTACACAGTTTGAAAAGAAAAGTACAAACATAGTTCAAAATGCAAAGTGATCTTTGAGTCTCCAGTTTCTTGCATGAGGAACCAGGGTAGGAAACCTAAGGCAATATAAAAAATGGACCATTTTTCATGGTAAATGGAAAAGTTAAGACCCCAGTAGGCAGAACTCAGTTGAGTAAAATGAGGGAATAGAAATAGAGCCTAATCAGTGGAGCAAGAGAAACTGTCAACACACACCTGGCTGGATTTTAGCACTGCTAGGGCCAGGGGCTGTTATGTGCCTCCCATCTTGACATTCGCCTTCTTTTGTTGTTGTTGTTATTTGTGCAGTTCTCCTGAACCTGTTTCACAATTTTATGCTGTGTAAGTGGAGTACAGATAATTTGTCATTTTAATTCATAAGTTTTCAGAATAAGAGAAACTCAAGAAACCACATCTATTTGGTTAAATGACCCATTTAAAGGAAGATTTATTAAGCCTTAAGATTGAGCCTGGTGCCACAGTAGGGTAAGGCTTTTAGGAGTCTTGGATTTCAGTGTAGTTTTATGTAATAAGAGTATTACTCTTTAGGGGCCACAAGGTCAACCGTGGTTGCCAATTTTCAAAGAAAGTTGGTAGCTTGCAATAACCAATAGAATATGTTAGAACTGGAATTGTGTAATTTCCAATCCTTGTCCTTAAGAGGACTGAGAGCTTCTGTTTCTTCTCCCTTGGAACTCTTGCTTTTGGAAACCCCAATCTTCCATGTAGAAAGTATAACTACTCTGCTGGATAGATAATTTGTAGAGACCTATGTAAAAAGCTATGTGGAAAGGAGAGGCACTGTTTCTTTTTTACCTCCATATATAACAGACATTGTAACCTAACCAGGGTATTACTTTCCATTGAGCTCAGACATGACTTTGGAAACTTTCACAATGTACTTCTCAAAGCAACTACTATTAGTAGATTGGATTCAGCATTATAATATAAAACAAATTTGCCATACTTACAATAAAGGTATTTCCAATGATATCAGAAAAATGAAAATTATGTATATTTCAACAGTATTATATCATACTGCTCTTGAAATTCCAGCATATGCAACAGAGTAAAAATTATTAAGAAATAAGAAAAAGAGAATGCTATAGAATCAATACTTAGAGATAATATGATCGTATACTTTGTGCTCCAATATGTTAATTGAGAAAGAATGAAAATAGAAGGCACTATGCAAATAAATCTTTAGATATATAATCATTGAATATCAATAGTTTCCTACATTCCTTTAATAAAAAGAAGTATACTAAAATTATTTCAATATCTAAAAACATTAGCAGGAAATGGATAAGAATGAAAGACAAAAAATTTTAAATTTCTTTCTGATACACAGAAGAATAGAAAGAAGTAAAAGCATACAAAATAGCTAGATGGAAAGATATCACAAAAATAATACTTTCAAATCAATTTGTTAGATTAATGTGATTATAATAAAATAATAATGATAATTATTTTTGGTAACTAAAACATAACCCAAATTATATTCCGGGATAATCAAGAATTCAGAGTATTTTAACAAGCTACATAAATTAAGATAGAGTAATGCAGTCATAATAATGGTCAGGCAGAGAAAAGAGCAGAATAGAAAACCTAAAAAGAAACCCAAGGAAAATGAATATGTCAATTCATATTTGTAGGGAAAGTTTGGATTATTTAATAGTTGGTACGGGGATAACCAGTTAAGTTTAAAAAAATAAAGTTATGTTCATACTTGCATTACATATCAAAACAGTGTCACTTGAAATATATGTAAAACAAACAAAGCCCTGTGAAAAGTAGAAAAAAAAAAACATGCGAAAATGTATAGGTCATCTTAAAGTGATATCAACATTTTATAAGTAAAAGCAGGGAAAAAAGATTTAGATCTTTTACTTCTGTAGTAAGCACATTTTGTTAAGTCTACTCAGCTCTCAACAACTCTCTTTTCTCTTGGAAGTACCTTTCTGTGTTGGGCTCACAGAGATGGGAACCTAAACACCATATTTAATCATGATATCTTTTATTGTTGTTTTTGTCAGTTTCTAGAATAGTACTTGGCAGATAGGTACGTGATAAATATTTGTTAATTAATGCCTGACTAAGCAGGACTGTGCATATTATCCCTGTCAGGAATCTGGAAATCCAACTTCGAATATGTAAAGAAAATGATGAAAACACAAGAGGCACTTCAACCTCAGAGGTAAAGACAATGCAGAGAGAAAACTTAGAGCCTAGAGGTTTAATATCCAAAAGTGAAGAAATTACAAAAAATGTAGTGAGTTCATAAAATATTTAAGTGTGCATTCAATAAATAACACATTCTTGAACATACTTAAGAAAACAGTGGAAAAATGCATTATATAAAAAGCTAAGGACAAAAGAATACAGTAACACTTATTTTTTTTAATGCAAATAAAACTTTTTATTTTTTTCATTATTTTACTTCATTTTATTTTTTTTGAGGTGGGGGGAGGGGCAGAGGAAGAGAGAGAAAGAGAAAATCCCAAAAATCCCATGCCCGGCCTGGAGCCTGATGCAGGCCCCAATCCCATAACCCTAGGATCATGACCTGGGCCAAAATCAAGAGTCAGATGCTTAACCAAATGAACCACTCCAGGTGCCCCTAAAATCTTTTCTTTTTACATCATTATTAATCTACTAGATAACAGTTCAAAATAGCAATAGTAACTATGTACTTCTGATTATAGAATAAGTGAAATGGGTGACAGCAATTTTATAAATGATAGGAGGCAGTAATGGGAATAACTGCACTATCAGTGAAATAATAGTGTGAATTGAAAATGGATTTTTAATGGGTCAATTAGTAACTCCAAATTTTAGGTTTATCATCCTGAAACAATACATGGCTCTACCTCACAGTTTTCATAAAACTTCGTGTAAGAATGTAATATTTTAAACTGTGAAGTGTGTTGTCAATTTAAATTCTTCTTATTAATTGACACAGTAATACACATAGTTGACTTCCAGATTCATTTTTTAAAAAATTTAATACCTCCTTCACCCATTCTCTGCACGCACCCCCCCAACACACACACCCTAACCCTTAATTCTGGAAGTATCAGTCTTTTCTCTGTTCTCTATGAGCTTGTTTTTTTTTTTAAGAGTCCAATATAAGAGAGATCATATGGTATTTATCTTTCTCTGATCTATTTCACTTATCATAATGCCCTTGAGGTCTATCCATGGTATTTCAAATGGCAAGATTTCATTCTTTTTCAGAGCTAAATAATATTCCATTTTATACACATGCCAGTTTTCTTTATCCACTTATCTATCAATGGACACTTAGGTTGCTTCCATATCTTGGCTATTATAAATAGCACTGTAATGAACATATGGGTACATATATCTTTTCAAGTTAGTGTTTTCATTTTCTTTAGATAAATACCCAGAAGTGGAATTGATGGAACATATGGTAGTTCTATTTTTAATTTTTTGAGGAATCTCCATACAGTTTTCCATGGTGGCTGAACAAATTTACACTCCCACTAACAGTGCATGAGGATTCCCTTTTCTCCACACCATCACTGACACTTATTGTGTGTCTTTTTGATAATAGCCATCCAAACAGGAGTGAAGTGATATCTCATTGGGGTTTTGATTTTTGATGATTAATGATGTTAAGGATCTTTTCGTGTATCTGCTGGCTATGTATTTTATTTTGAAAAATGTCTATTTGGGTTTTCTTCCCATTTTAAAATCAGATTGGTTTGTTTGCTATTGAGTATTATGAGTTCTTTATATATTTTGGATATTAACCCCTTATGAGATATATGATTTGCAAATATTTTCTCTTATTCAGTATTTGCCTTTTCATTTTGTTGATGGTTTCCAACTGTTTATTTTTATGATTGATAATATATGGGAGGACAGTAAAAATCACTGGGATATTATTCATTCAGAAACAGTTTGGTTGATAACTGAAAAAATCACTTATAATTTTAAGTATAAACTTTAATTTTATACACGCATATACACAGATAGACATATATAAGCATATAACTTTAAGTTAATTCATTGATTAGGATATGTCATTTTTAACATACCAAACCTTTGCATAGAAAAAAAAAATAATGGCCATCATTTAATGTAGGGCTAAGTTCTTTTCTTTAAGACTGATGATTAGAGGTCCATAACTGAAATTATAATACATCACCAATGGCACAGGATTTAGTATCCCTTTAAAATATAATATTCTTGTTTTAATAAGTGTGATAAAAAATAACAGCCACTCTGTAATCCAACTTAACTAATTTTTGTATTCTTTTATAACTCAGCTGGTCTAAAGGAAGCATCTTGGTTAGTGAAGAGTGGCCCACTAGCCATGAGCACTCAGTGTTTAGCATAGCAGAAAAGAAGCCCTCCTGTAGTAACTGATAGAATTAGTTAACCTTTTTCCCAGTTAAGTGTGGATCTTTGAGGAGAACTACACACTGTGAAGCTATTTTCTGTTTATGGCCTATCCAATGTACTGGAATGCAGAGTTTTAAATATGTGTAACACTAACTTACTGAATGAATAAACTCAGTAGAGTACAAACAAGAAGCTGCTTTATTACCAGTTATTTTAAAATTTTAAACATTTTTTGTTAAATTTTTTTTTAACGTTTATTTATTTTTGAGACAGAGAGAGATAGAGCATGAACGGGGGAGGGGCAGAGAGAGAGGGAGACACAGAACCAGAAGCAGGCTCCAGGCTCCGAGCCATCAGCCCAGAGCCCGACGCTGGGCTCGAACTCACAGACTGCGAGATCGTGACCTGAGCTGAAGTCGGACGCTTACCCGACTAAGCCACCCAGGCACCCCTATTTTAAAATTTTATATTGCAAAAATAATGCACGCACAAAAAAGGCACAAAATATAATTGCACAATTTCACAAATATTATAAAGTGAAACCCATATAACCATCACCTGGGTCAAGAAACTGTTAGTACATCTTACCAATCATAATGTCTTCCTTCCCACAAAGGTAACCACTGCCTTGAGTTTCATGATAATCATCTGTTTTCTTTACTTTTACTTTTTTCCAACGTTTTATGACTAGTTTTCTTTTATAAGTTTACTTTTGCTTGTTTTAAAAATTTATAAACATGGAATCTGTCCTCCATTTTTTCTTTAACTACATATATGTAAGATATATCCAGATGGTTGCAGGTAGTGATACAGTCCTATCTTTTCTTGGTGTTCTCTCTAGAACATACATATACTTAGTATTATCATCCACATATTGGGGACTATTGTCAAAAAATGAAATCCCCTCCAATATTTGGTTTCATTTGTCTCTTTAAGTGTATTCAAATACATATAATGAGGCATATTGGTTAAATAAAATAAACTTTAAGATTCTGTGAGTGTGCCAGACATCAAAATCCAGGAACCACAGAGGACTCCCATTAGATTCAACAAAAACTGACTATCAACAAAGCATATCATAGTCAAATTCACAAAATACTCAGGCAAGGAAAGAATCATGAAATCAGAAAGGGAAAAAAGTCCTTAACCTACAAGGGAAGACAGATCAGGTTTGCAGCAGACCTATCCATAGAAACGTGGCAGGCCAGAAAGGAGTGGCAGGATATATTCAATGTGCTAAATTGGAAAAATATACAGCCAAGAATTCTTTATCCAGCAAGGCTGTCATTCAAAAGAGAAGGAGAGATTGAAAGTTTATCAGACAAACAAAAATTAAAGGAGTTTGTGGTCACTGCACCAGGCCTGCAAGAAATTTGAAGGGGGACTCTCTGAGGAGAGAAAAGACAAAAAGACAAAAAAAAAAAAACAAAAAAAAAAACAAAAAAAAAAAACAAAAACAAAAAGCAACAAAGACTAGAAAGGACCAGAGAATACCGGAACACCAGAAACTCCAACTCTACAAGCAACATAATGGCAATAAATTAATATCTTTCAGTACTCACTCTAAACGTCAATGGACTAAATGCTCCAATCAAAAGACATAGGGTAACAGAATGGATAAGAAAACAAGATTCATCTAATATGCTGATTACAAGAGATCAACTTTAGACCTAAAGACACCTTCAGATTGAAAGTAAGGGGATGGAGAACCATCTATCATGCTAATGGTCAATAAAAGAAAGCCAGAGTAGCCATACTTATATCAGACAATCTAGACTTTAAAATAAAGACTGTGATTTTTGCAGTCCAGAAGTATCCTGGGAAGAAGGCGGCGCTGGAGGACGCTGGGCTCACCGCGCGTCCTGCTGATCACTTAGATTCCACCTACACCTGCCTAAATAACACAGAAAACCGCCAGAGGATTAGCAGAACGGAGTCTCCGATGCCAAGCGCAGACGAGAGGCCCACAGAAGAGGGTAGGAAGGGCGGAGAGGCGGTGAGCGCTATATGGACTGGTGGGAGGGAGTCGGGGCTGACGGGCAGCCTGCTGGCCAAGCAGAGCCCCCGAGTCTGGCTTGCAAAAGTAGAGGGGCCAGACGGAGTGTGTTCCGACAGCAAGTGGGACTTAACATCTGGAAGGTTATAAGCTAACAGCTCTGCTCAGAGAACGGGAGGGCTAGAGGACAATAGGAGGGAGAGTTGTTGAGCCCTGGACAACAGAGCTCAGCTTGGTGGGGAACAAAGGCACTCCCCAGCACCATCTCCTTGCCCATCCCCCAGCCAAAATCCCAAAGGGAACCAGTTCCTGCCAGGGAACTTGCTTGCACCGTACAAACACCCAACACTGTGCTTCTGTGGATCCATCCCTCCTGTGGGTCTGACTCCCTCCTGGTGCCGCAAGGCCCCTCCTGAAGTGGATCTCTGAAGGAAAAGCGAGCTGAGCCTGCCCCTCCCGCCCCTGTGCACCTTGCCGATCCACCCCAGTTAATACGCCAGATCCCCAGCACCACAAGCCTGGCAGTGTGCAAGTGGCCCAGACGGGCCACACCACCCTGGAGTGAATCCTGCTCCTAGGAGAGTGGAAGAGAAGGCACACACCAGTCTGATTGTGGCCCCAGTGGTGGGCTGGGGGCAGACATCAGGTCTGACTGCGGCCCTGCCCACCAACTCCATTTATTCAAGACAGCACAGGGGAAGTGGCCCTCAGTCCCGCACCACTCCAGGGACTATCTAAAATGACGAAACAAAAACCTTAGAGGAGAAAGCAGGAAAAGACCTCTCTGACCTCAGCCGTAGCAATCTCTTACTCGACACATCCCCAAAGGCAAGGGAATTAAAAGCAAAAGTGAATTACTGGGACCTTATGAAGATAAAAAGCTTCTGCACAGCAAAGGAAACAACCAACAAAACTAAAAGGCAACCAACAGAATGGGAAAAGATATTTGCAAATGACATATCGGACAAAGGGCTAGTATCTAAAATCTATAAAGAGCTCACCAAACTCCACACCTGAAAAACAAATAACCCAGTGAAGAAATGGGCAGAAAACATGAATAGACACTTCTCTAAAGAAGACATCCAGATGGGGCGCCTGGGTGGCGCAGTCGGTTAAGCGTCCGACTTCAGCCAGGTCACGATCTCGCGGTCCGTGAGTTCGAGCCCCGCGTCAGGCTGTGGGCTGTTGGCTCAGAGCCTGGAGCCTGTTTCCGATTCTGTGTCTCCCTCTCTCTCTGCCCCTCCCCCGTTCATGCTCTGTCTCTCTCTGTCCCAAAAATTAATAAAAACGTTGAAAAAAAAATTAAAAAAAAAAAAAAAAAAAAAAAAAAAAAGAAGACATCCAGATGGCCAACAGGCACATGAAAAGATGTTCAGCGTCGCTCCTTATCAGGGAAATACAAATCAAAACCACACTCAGATATCACCTCACGCCAGTCAGAGTGGCCAAAACGAACAAATCGGGAGACTATAGATGCTGGAGAGGATGTGGAGAAACGGGAACCCTCTTGCACTGTTGGTGGGAATGCAAATTGGTGCAGCCGCTCTGGAAAGCAGTGTGGAGGTTCCTCAGAAAATTAAAAATAGACCTACCCTATGACCCAGCAATAGCACTGCTAGGAATTTATCCAAGGGATACAGGAGTACTGATGCATAGGGGCACTTGTACCGCAATGTTCATAGCAGCACTGTCAACAATAGCCAAATGATGGAAAGAGCCTAAATGTCCATCAACTGATGAATGGATAAAGAATTTGTGGTTTACATACACAATGGAATACTACGTGGCAATGAGAAAAAATGAAATATGGCCTTTTGTAGCAACGTGGATGGAACTGGAGAGTGTTATCCTAAGTAAAATAAGCCATACAGAGAAAGACAGATACCATATGGTTTCACTCTTATGTGGATCCTGAGAAACTTAACAGGAACCCATGGGGGAGGGGAAGGAAAAAAAAAAAAAGAGGTTAGAGTGGGAGAGAGCCAAAGCATAAGAGACTGTTAAAAACTGAGAACAAACTGAGGGTTGATGGGGGGTGGGAGGGAGGGGAGGGTGGGTAATGGGTATTGAGGAGGGCACCTTTTGGGATGAGCACTGGATGTTGTATGGAAACCAATTTGTCAATAAATTTCATATATATAAAAAAAATAAAAAATAAAAATAAAAAAAATAAAATGACGAAACAAGAATTCCCCTCAGAAGAACATCCAGGAAAAAACAACAGCTAACGAACTGATCAAAAATGATTTAAACAATATAACAGAAAGTGAATTTAGAATAATAGTCATAAAATTAACTGCTGGGCTTGAAAACAGTATAAAGGACAGCAGAAAATCTCTTGCTACAGAGATCAAGGGACTAAGGAACAGCCAGGAGGAGCTAAACAATGCTATCAATAATCTGCAAAATAAAATGGAGACAACTACGGCTCGGACTGAAGAGGCAGAGGAGACAATAGGTGAACTAGAAGATAAAATTATGGAAAAAGAAGAAGCTGAGAAAAACAGAGATAAAAAAATCCAGGAGTATGAGGGGAAAATTAGAGAACTAAGTGATGCACTAAAGAGAAATAATCTACGCATAATTGGTATTCCAGAGGAGGAAGAGAGAGGGAAAGGTGCTGAAGGTGTACTTGAAGAAATAATAGCTGAGAACTTCCCGGATGTGGGGAAGGAAAAAGGCATTGAAATCCAAGAGGCACAGAGAACTCCCTTCAGACGTAACTTGAATCGATCTTCTGCATGACATATCATAGTCAAACTGGCAAAATACAAGGATAAAGAGAAAATTCTGAAAGCAGCTAGGGATAAACGTGCTCTAACATATAAAGGGAGACCTATAAGACTCATGGCTGATCTCTCTACTGAAACTTGGCAGGCCAGAAAGGAATGGCAGGAGATCTTCAATGTGATGAACAGAAAAAATATGCAGCCGAGAATCCTTTATCCAGCAAGTCTGTCATTTAGAATAGAAGGAGAGATAAACGTCTTCTGAAACAAACAAAAACTGAAGGAATTCGTCACCACTAAACCAGCCCTACAAGAGATCCTAAGGGGGATCCTGTGAGGCAAAGTACCAGAGACATTGCTACAAGCATGAAACCTACAGACATCACAATGACTCTAAACCCATATCTTTCTATAATAACACTGAATGTAAATGGACTAAATGCACCAACCAAAAGATATAGGGTATCAGAATGGATAAAAAAACAAGACCCATCTATTTGCTGTCTACAAGAGACTCATTTTAGACCTGAGGACACCTTCAGATTGAGAGTGAGGGGATGGAGAACTATTTATCATGCTACTGGAAGCCAAAAGAAAGCTGGAGTAGCCATACTTATATCAGACAAACTAGACTTTAAATTAAAGGCTGTAACAAGAGATGAAGAAGGGCATTATATAATAATCACAGGGTCTATCCATCAGGAAGAGCTAACAATTATAAATGTCTATGCGCCGAATACCGGAGCCCCCAAATATATAAAACAATGACTCACAAACATAAGCAACCTTATTGATAAGGATGTGGTAAATTGCAGGGGACTTTAACACCCCACTTACAGAAATGGATAGATCATCTAGACACACAGTCAATAAAGAAACAAGGGCCCTAAATGATACATTGGATCAGATGGTCTTGACAGATATATTTAGAACTCTGCATCCCAGAGCAACAGAATATACTTTCTTCTTGAGTGCACATGGAACATTCTCCAAGATAGATCACATACTGGGTCACAAAACAGCCCTTCATAAGTATACAAGAATTGAAATCATACCATGCATACTTTTGGACCACAATGCTATGAAGCTTGAAATCAACCACAGGAAAAAGTCTGGAAAACCTCCAAAAGCATGGAGGTTAAAGAACATCCTACTAATGAATGAATGGGTCAACCAGGCAATTAGAGAAGAAATTAAAAAATATATGGAAACAAATGAAAATGCAAATACAACAATCCAAATGCTTTGGGATGCACCGAAGGCAGTCCTGAGAGGAAAATACATTGCAATCCAGGCCTATCTCAAGAAACAAGAAAAATGCCAAATACAAAATCTAACAGCACACCTAAAGGAAATAGAAGCAGAACAGCAAAGGCAGCCTAAACCCAGCAGAAGAAGAGAAATACTAAAGATCAGAGCAGAAATAAACAATATAGAATCTAAAAAAAACTGTAGAGCAGATCAATGAAACCAAGAGTTGGTTTTTTGAAAAAATAAACAAAATTGATAAACCTCTAGCCAGGCTTGTCAAAAAGAAAAGGGAGATGACCCAAATAGATAAAATCATGAATGAAAACGGAATTATTAAAGCCAATCTCTCAGAGATACAAGCAATTATCAGGGAATACTATGAAAAATTATATGCCAACAAACTGGACAACCTGGAAGAAATGGACAAATTCCTAAACACCCACACTCTTCCAAAACTCAATCAGGAGGAAATAGAAAGCTTGAACAGATCCATAACCAGTGAAGAAATTGAATCAGTTATCAAAACTCTCCCAACAGATAAGAGTCCAGGACCAGATGGCTTCCCAGGGGAGTTCTACCAGACGTTTAAAGCAGAGATAATACCTATCCTTCTCAAGCTATTCCAAGAAATAGAAAGGGAAGGAAAACTTCCAGACTCATTCTATGAAGCCAGTATTACTTTGATTCCTAAACCAGACAGAGACCCAGTAAAAAAAGAGAACTACAGGCCAATATCCCTGATGAATATGGAAGCAAAAATTCTCAATAAGATACTAGCAAATCTTATTCAACAGCATATAAAAAGAATGATTCACCATGATCAAGTGGGATTCATTCCTTGGATGCAGGGCTGGTTCAACATTCAATCAATCAATGTGATACATCACATTAATAAAAGAAAAGATAAGAACAATATGATCCTGTCAATCGATGCCAAAAAGGCCTTTGACAAAATCCAGCAACCTTTCTTAATAAAAACCCTCGAGAAAGTTGGGATAGAAGGACTATACTTACAGATCATAAAAGCCATTTATGAAAAGCTCACAGCTAACATCATCCTCAATGGGGAAAAACTGAGGGCTTTTTCCCTCAAATCAGGAACACGACAGGGATGTCTACTCTCACCGCTGTTGTTTAACATAGTGTTGGAAGTTCTAGCATCAGCAATCAGAAAACAAAAGGAAATCAAAGGCATCAAAATTGGCAAAGATGAAGTCAAGCTTTCAGTTTTTGCAGATGACATGATATTATACATGGAAAATCCGATAGACTCCACCAAAAGTCTGCTAGAACTGATACATGAATTCAGCAAAGTTGCAGGATACAAAATCAATGTACAGAAATCAGTTGCATTCTTATACACTAACAATGAAGCAACAGAAAGACACATAAAGAAACTGATCCCATTCACAATTGCACCAAGAAGCATAAAATACCTAGGAATAAATCTAACCAAAGATGTAAAGGATCTCTATGCTGAAAACTATTGAAAGCTGATGAAGGTAATTGAAGAAGATTTAAAGAAATGGAAAGACATTCCCTGCTCATGGATTGGAAAAATAAATATTGTCAAAATGTCAATACTACCCAAAGCTATCTACACATTCAATGCAATCCCAATCAAAATTGCACCAGCATTCTTCTCAAAGCTAGAACAAGCAATCCTAAAATTCATATGGAACCACAAAAGGCCCCAAATAGCCCAAGTAATTTTGAAGAAGAAGACCAAAGCAGGAGGCATCACAATCCCAGACTTTAGCCTCTACTACAAAGCTGTCATCATCAAGACAGCATGGTATTGGCACAAAAACAGACACATAGACCAATGGAATAGAATAGAAACCCAGAACTAGACCCACAAACGTATGGCCAACTCATCTTTGACAAAGCAGGAAAGAACATCCAATGGAAAAAAGACAGTCTCTTTAACAAATGGTGCTGGAAGAACCGGACAGCAACATGCAGAAGGTTGAAACTAGACCACTTTCTCACACCATTCACAAAAATAAACTCCAAATGGATAAAGGACCTGAATGTGAGACAGGAAGCCATCAAAAACCTACAGGAGAAAGCAGGAAAAGACCTCTCTGGCCTCAGCCGTAGCAATCTCTTACTCGACACATCCCCAAAGGCAAGGGAATTAAAAGCAAAAATGAACTACTGGGACCTTATGAAGATAAAAAGCTTTCGCACAGCAAAGGAAACAACCCACAAAACTAAAAGGCAACCAACAGAATGGGAAAAGATATTTGCAAATGACATATCGGACAAAGGGCTAGTATCCAAAATCTACAAAGAGCTCACCAAACTCTACACCCGAAAAACAAATAACCCAGTGAAGAAATGGGCAGAAAACATGAATAGACACTTCTCTAAAGAAGACATCCGGATGGCCAACAGGCACATGAAAAGATGCTCAACGTCGCTCCACATCAGGGAAATACAAATCAAAACCACACTCAGATATCACCTCACGCCAGTCAGAGTGGCCAAAATGAAAAAACCAGGAGGCTATAGATGCTGGAGAGGATGTGGAGAAACAGGAACCCTCTTGCACTGTTGGTGGGAATGCAAATTGGTACAGTCACTCTGGAAAACAGCGTGGAGGTTCCTCAAAAAATTAAAAAGAGACCTACCCTATGACCCAGCAACAGCACTGCTAGGAATTTATCCAAGGGATACAGGAGTACTGATGCATAGGGGCACTTGTACCCCAATGTTTATAGCAGCACTGTCAACAATAGCCAAATGATGGAAAGAGCCTAAATGTCCATCAACTAATGAATGGATAAAGAAATTGTGGTTTATATACACAATGGAGTACTACATGGCGATGAGAAAGAATGAAATATGGCCCTTTGTAGCAACGTGGATGGAACTGGAGAGTGTGATGCTAAGTGAAATAAGCCATACAGAGAAAGATAGATACCATATGGTTTCACTCTTATGTGGATCCTGAGAAACTTAACAGAAACCCATGGGGGAGGGGAAGGAAAAAAAAAGAGGTTAGAATGTAAGAGAGCCAAAGCATAAGAGACTGTTAAAAACTGAGAACAAACTGTGGGTTGATCGGGGGTGGGAGCAAGGGGAGGGTGGGTGATGAGTATTGAGGAGGACACCTTTTCGGATGAGCACTTGGTGTTGTATGGAAATCAATTTGACAATAAACTTCATATATTGAAATAAATAAATAAAATAAAGGAAAAGAAATAAAAAGAAAAAAAAAGAAAAAAATAAAGACTCTAAGAAGAGATGAATAAGGCCATTATATCATAATTAAGGTGTCTATCTACCAAGAAGGTCTAATAATTGTAAAAATTTATGCTCCAAATGTGGAAACACCCAAATGTATAAATCAATTAATCACAAACATAAAGAAACTCATTGATAATAATACCATAATAGGAGGAGACTTCAATACCCCACTCACAGCAATGGACAGATAATCTAAACAGGAAATCAAGAAGGAAGCAAAGACTTTGAATGACACACTGGACCAGATGGACTTAACAGATATACTTAGAACATTTCATCCTAAAGCAGTGGAATATACATTCTTCTCCAGTGCACATGGAACATTCTCCAGAATAGATCATATACTTGGATAAATCAGCCCTCAACAAGTACAAAAAGATCGAGATCATATGGTGCATATTTTCAGACCACAACGCTATGAAACTCGAAATCAATCACAAGAAAAAATTTCGAAAGGTAACAAATACTTGGAGACTAAAGAACATGTTACTAAGGAATGAATGGGTTAACCAAGAAGTTAAAGAGGAAATTAAAAAGTACCTGGAAGCCATTGAAAATGATAACACCACAGCCCCAAACCTCTTGCACGCAGCAAAAGCAGGCATAAGAGAAAAGTATATAGCAATCCAGGCCTTCCTAAAGAAGGAAGAAAGGTCTCAGATACACAACCTAACCTTACACTTTAAAGAGATGGGAAAAAAAAACATCAAAAAAAATCCCAAACCAGCAAAAGACAGGAAATAATAAAGATTAGAGCAGAAATAAATGCTATTGAATTAAAAAAAAAACAGTAAAATAGATCAATGAAACCAGAAGCTGGTTTTTTGAAAGAATTAACAAAATTGATAAACCACTAGCCACTTTGATCAAAAAGAAAGAGGAAAGGACCCAAACAAATAAAATCAAAAGTGAAAGAGGAGAGATCACAACCAACACAGCAGTAATAAAAACAACAATAAGAGAATATTATGAACAATTATATGCCAATAAAGTGGGCAATCTGGAAGAAATGGACAAATTCCTAGAAACATATAAACTAGCAAAACTGAAGCAGGAAGAAATAGAAAATTTGAACAGACCCATAATCAGTAAGGAAATTGAATTAGTAATCAAAAATCTCCCCCAAAATAAGAATCCAGGTCGAGATGGCTTTCCAGGGGAATTCTACCAAACATTTAAGGAATTCTACCAAAAATTTAACCCCTATTCCCATGAAGCTATTCCAAAAAAATAGAAATGGAAGGAAAACTTCCAAACTCTTTATATGAAGCCAGTATTACCTTCATTCCAAAACCAGACAAAGACCCCACTGAAAAGGGGAACTATAGACCAATTTCCCTGATGAACATGGATGCAAAAATCCTCAACAAGATATTAGTCAACCGGGTCCAACACTACATTAAAAAAGTTATTCACCACGACAAAGTGGGATTTATACCTGGGGTGCAGGGCTGCTTCAATATCTGCAAAATAATCAATGTGATTCATCACATCAATAAAAGGAAGGACAAGAACCACATAATCCTCTCAATAGATTCAGAGAAAGCATTTGACAAATTATAGCATCCTTTCTTGATAAAAACCCTCAAGAAAGTAGGGACAGAAGAATCATATCCTGAGATCATAAAGGCCATATATGAAAGACCCAATGCTACTATCATCTTCAAGGGGAAAAAACTGAGAGCTTTCCCCCTAAGGTCAGGAACAAGACAGGGATGTTCACTCTCACCACTGTTATTCAACATAGTACTGGAAGTCTCAGTACCTCAGCACCTCAGTACCTCAGTACCTCAGCAATCGGACAACACAAAGAAATAAAAGGTGTCCAAATAGGCCAGGAGGAGGTCAAACTTACAATCTTCACAGATGACATGATACTCTATATGGAAAATCCAAAAGATTCTACCAAAAAACTGCTGGAACTGATCCATGAATTCAGCAAACTTGCAGGATATAAAATCAATGCACAGAAAGCGGTTGCATTCCTAGACACCAATAATGAAGCAACAGAAAGAGAAATCAAGGAATGAATTCCATTTATAATTACACCAAAACCCATAAAATACCTAGGAATGAATCTAACCAAAGAGGTGAAAAATCTATACACTGAAAATTATAGAAAGCTTATGAAAGAAATTGAAGAAGACACAGAAAAATGGAAAAATATTCCATGCTCCTGGGTAAGAACAAATATTGTTAAAAATGTCAATGCTGCCCAAAGCAATCTACATATTAAATGCAATTCCTATCAAAATAACACCAGCATTCTTCACTGAGCTAGAACAAACAATCCTAAAATTTGTATGGAACCAGAAAAGACCCCGAATAGCCAAAGCAATCTTGAAATAGAAAACTGAAGCAGGAGGCATCACAATCCTGGACTTCAAGCAGTATTACAAAGCTGTAATCATCAAGACAGTATGGTACTGGCACAAAAACGGACACTCAGGTCAGTGGAAGGGAATAGAGAACCCAGAAATGGACCCACAAACGTATAGCCAACTAATCTTTGAAAAGCAGGAAAGAATATCCGATGGAATAAAGACAGTCTCTTCAGCAAGTAGTGCTGGGAAAACTGGACAGTGACATGCAGAAGAATGAACCTGGACCACTTTCTTACACCATACACAAAAATAAACTCAAAATGGATGAAAGACCCCAATGTAAGACAGGAAGCCATCAAAATCCTCGAGGAGAAAGCAGACAAAAACCTCTTTGACCATGGCTGCAGCAACTTCTTACTCAGCATGTCTCTGGAGGCAAGGGAAACAAAAGCAAAAATGGACTATTGGGACCTCATCAAAATAAAAAGCTTCTGCACAGTGAAAGAAACAATCAGCAAACTAAAAGGTAACTTACAGAATGGTAAAATATATTTGCAAATGACATATCAGATAAAGGGTTAGTATCCAAAACCTACAAAGAACTTATCAAACTCAACACCCAAAAATACAAATAATCCAGTGAAGAAATGGGCAAAAGACATGAATAGACACTTCTCCAAAGAAGACATCCAGATGGCCAACCAACACATGAAAAAATGCTCCACATCACTCATCATCAGGGAAATACAAATCAAAACCACAATGAGATACCACCTCATACCTGTCAGAATGGCTAACATTAACAACTCAGGCAACAACAGATGTTGGTGGGGATGCAGAGAAAGAGGATCTCTTTTGCACTGCTGGTGGGAATGCAAACTGATGCAGCCACTTGGAAGACAGTATGGAAGTTCCTCAAAAAATTAAAAATAGAACTATCATATGACCCAGCAATTGCACCACTAGATGTTTATCCAAGGGATACAGGTATGTTGTTTTGAAGGGGCACAGGTACCCCAGTGTTTATAGCAGCACTATAAACAATAGTCAAAGTGTGGAAAGAGCCAAAATTTCCATCGGTGGATGAATAGATAAAGAAGATGTGGTATATATATACAATGGAGTATTACTCGACAATTAAAAAGAATGAAATCTTGCTATTTGCAAATACATGGATGGAACTATAGGGTATTATGCTAAGTGAAGTTAGTCAGTCAGAGAAAGACAAATATATGACTTCACTCACCTGAGGACTTTAAGATACAAAACAGATAAATATAAGGGAAGGGAAGCAAAAATAATATAAAAACAGGGATGGGGAAAAGATAAGAGACTCTTAAATATGGAGAACAAATAGAGGGTTACTGGAGGGGTTGTGGGAGGGGGGATGGGCTAAATGGGAAATCACTGCTGTATGCTAAGTTGGATATAAATTTAAAAACATAAATAAAAAGAAGATTCTGTGAGTGTGCTTACCTTCTCATTTCAATTATTTGTAATTAAACTTTTGAAATTTAACTAAAGTTATTTTTTGGTTTTCATAGCAACATATTAATTCAATAATAAGTACTTGAAGAATAACATTATATGGCTAATAGACAACTATACAATTATTTAAATAAGCAATGTAAGGTCTAGAGGGAAAAAGTACAAGCATTAATATAACCACAGTATTAATGTTATCTATCTTGGCCTTTGCAGCTCAGGTATGCTCCTATATCCAACCATTTTGAAGATTTTACTTTCTCACTATTTAAAAATCAATATGCTAAAAGAAAACATTTACTTTTTATTTTTAACCTTAAGGATAAACTATAGATAAAATTATAATCATAAATAATAGTGGTAATTTCAAAAATGTTTATAAACGTTTCTGATTTTTAATTTTTTCACATATTAGAAGCTCTTTTTAAATGTGCACCATTATTGAGAGTTACTTAATAAGGTTATTTGCCTAAAGATTTTATAAGCCAAGCTCAAATTCAACCTTTACTTAATTATAAAATATTTAAATGCACTATCTTTATTGTTATGACAAGCATATAAGATTCTTAGTTTAAAGTGCATCAAATTTCAACGTAGATTGCTGACTCTTTAAACTATGTCAGAAAGGAAATTAATATTAATACAAACAACTGAAGATTTTTGTTATAAATGTACTCCTATCAATATTTATTAATTACCTAAATAGAAGGATTATTTCATTAATTGACTATCTCTGTAGCATAAAGCATCACGTTTCGTCTGTTGACTCAAATTGTCCAAACAGAAAAAATATATGTCTTAAGTTCTGTCTCTAAACATCTCTACACTCTAAGTATTTCTTGATAACTAATTATATATTTGTTTTGATGAAATGAGAAGGTCTTGAGATTGGAGCTGGAGCAATTTAACACATTCTGCCTGAATGCCACAATCAAAAATTGATATGAACCTAGAAAGTTAATTTAAAACATGCATTATAATTATTCTCCAAATGCTTAATGAAGTGCAAAAACAGCAGGTTTAGAGAACCTTTAATTTCAAAACATAAAGTATTTCAGAACTGCAGAATCACTTCACTTTCAGCTCACTTATGGCTCTCATTTTCAAAAATGGTTTAATAAGGCAGCCCCTGTATTTCTCATGAAGATGAAATAGTGCCTAATCGGTTATTTGAAAAAAGTGATTATAATTCCTTCAGAATAAAATGCCTCCCCAGGAAGTAAATTTTGCAATGACTGCAACTGAACACATTTTAAATTATGATTTTTACTAAATCGAAGAAATAGAACTTCTTTGGCATGGGTAAGTCATATAGAACTACTAGATCTAAGATTCAGGATTTCCAAATTAGAGTTTAATTTATCATTCTACAAAGCTAGGTAAGGGGATTATGGTTACTTATTGATGCATAAAAATAAAAATAAAGTGGGAAATAATTACACCCAAGATTAACATGAGTCAGACTTTCAGTCTTTTTTGGTATTGTTCAATTTTACAACAGATAATATTTTCACTACTTGGTTGTAACTTATTTTTCTAAATATTTTTTTAAATGTTTATTTATATTTTTTGAGAGAGAGTGCTAGTGTGTGTGAGTGGGGGAGGGGCAGAGAGAGAGGGAGAGAGAGAATCCCAGGCAGGCTCTGCATTGTGCACAGAGCCGGACTCAGAGCTCAAGAGCACCAACCACGAGATCATGACATGAACCAAAATCAAGAGTCAGATGCCTAATCACTGAGCCACCCAGGTGCCCCGTTACAATTTATTTTTTTACATTTGTCAACACCCTCATCTCACATTCTATAAAATTTACAATGAATTTATGTACACATATATATTACCCACCATTCCTCAACACCATGTTTCTTCATCACTTTATATATTCTCACACACTGTATATTACAGTACTGTTTAAGATGGCAAAAAAGTGCAGAAGACCCTACAATCTAATAGTCATAAGACTATCAAACACTGACATTAATTCTATTAGGTACTAAAATAGAAACATGTTCATGATGTTTTGCTAATTTAAAAATAGTGGTTAACGTAGCCCAAGGAATGTGCTATTATCTTAATTGGGAAATATGTTAGTTATGTTAGGGTATACATAGAAATTCATCAAAATATACAGACACTACAAGATTAATAATAAGTATTTTTGGAATAAAATTTTATTTTTTGTTTATGATTTTCTGTATTGTTGACTTGTTAATAACATTTTTTAGTTTGAAAATAAAAAAGAAAGCTAATCTAACTTTAAAATTTCTTGGATAGGTATTTTTAATTATTTTGCTAGTATATTGATTGAAACACTGTAAGCCCTGTCACAAAAAAGTTCTTTTTATATAAATGAAAATAATACATAACATGTTTTATAAAAACTTTAATTTCAATTGCTTTTAGACTTTATTAAGAAACAAAAATATTTTAAATTTTGTATCTATATTTGTATATCTTGTGTGAAATCTCTTAATTTTCATTTATTTGCCTTTTTATACTGAATTAATTTCATGTTTTACCTTCATATAACTGATTGATTTCACTGTTCTATTTTTTCTCTCATAGATAAGAGGCAAATTTCCTGCATTCAATTTTAAAAATAATTTTGCTCTAATTTCCCTTTATTTTTTTCTGGCAAAATCCTAGAGATGGATTCGCTAACTCTGAAATGTGCTATACATTATTTAAATAAGTTACATTAATTATAATAAAATCAGGAAAGCCATACTTACTGAGTCAAAATTAAAGTTAATAATTATGTGTAAATTGTATAACAAATATACATTAAGTAAACATAATTTCTGACAGCAAACATATAAAAAATTACAGCAAGGATAGCCTTGAAGTAAGCAGTTACAGTTCATAGGAAATAATAGAAAACCATTATAGTTAAATAAAATTCTAAGACACCTTTTGACAAACATACTGTCAGAAAATTCAATTTCATGGTGAAAGGTGCAGATTATACACCTCTCTAAACAGAACTGTACTTCATCTGGATATTGTTTTTATAAGCATTTATAAATAATTGCTTACCTTCTATATTTTTGGCCCAGTATTTTTGTTTATTGCAAATGCTTTTTTTCTGAAAAAGCATTTGTGAAAAACATCTCTTGATACAAATTCTCAATAAATTCTGTTGAAATGTATGACCTGTAGTTTGAACTACAATTTTGGCAGAGGCTTATGATTTGTGATCTTTTATATCTGCCTTTATAAGTATGGATTTTAATTTTATTGGTACATTCTTAGGTATTTTACAATTCTTTCTTATATAATTTCCTTTATCTTTCCTCCTCTTCCTGTTGTTTTTACATTTATCTTGTCATCTCATTCTGTTCTCTTCTCTGAGCTTTCTGCTTCTATTTGATGGAAGTCATATCTTTTTGCATTCTATTGAGGATGGAAACAGTTTCATGGGATCTTCTACTTGATGCTACAGTGGGTAAGTTTTAAAAGTATGCTTTTTCATTAAGACTAAGATATTTTTCATTTCCCACTGTTGCCATTTTTAATAGCTTGTTTTTATTTTCTATTTGCTTTTTTTTCTTACTTGGTAAAATTCACTCATAGACAGTACATGACAGCAGGCAGGGGTGTGGTTTGACTTCAAGACCCCTGGGAAGCACTAAAATTTCTTTATAGGTGTAGAATTAAGGGCATACTGATGAAACTGCTGACTTCTCAATTTCCACTTTGTAATGGGCTTTTATCAAAGGCAGTTATGTTATTTCCTATTAGCAAGTTCAGAATTTCTATATTCTGGAGTGATTATTGAAAATTCTCAAATTCTGGTATTCCCTTAGGGTGTTTTATGTCTCTTCCACTACTTAGAAAAAGTAATACATTTCATATAATGCAATTAACTATTAATATTCCAGTTTTGTTTTTGGATAGCTGCATTGCCTAAGTGAATGTGGGATAAAAGATAGTAATGACAAAAAGTACCAGGAAAGGTTGAAGGCAAACATTAGGGTAGGTGGGATGGGGGAGCAGATCTGGTAGAATAAAATAAACACTTTTTTATCAAGGCAGTCTTCTTTCGGGAGGTTCCAAGATTGAGGGCTTTCTATTTGGATATATAAGTACCTTTTTAGCAACTGGTACAGAATTACGGAAACGAGATTGCCAGATTTTACAACTTGGTGAATCAGAAACTCTATTAGGGACTACTAACTAGTCTTATTTATTATTTATATAACTTTTTTTTTAATTTTTTTCAACGTTTATTTATTTTTGGGACAGAGAGAGACAGAGCATGAACGGGGGAGGGGCAGAGAGAGAGGGAGACACAGAATGGGAAACAGGCTCCAGGCTCCGAGCCATCAGCCCAGAGCCTGACGCGGGGCTCGAACTCACGGACCGCTAGATCGTAACCTGGCTGAAGTCGGACGCTTAACCGACTGCGCCACCCAGGCGCCCCTATATAACTTTTTTTAATGTTTATTTACTTTTGAGAGAAACACAGAACAAGCCAGGGAGGGGCAGAGGCAGAGGGAGACACAGAATCCCAAGCAGGCTCCAGGCTTCCAGCTCTCAGCACAGAGCCCAAGTTTGTCCGGGTTCGAACCGACAAACTGTGAGATCATGACCTGAGCTGAAGTCAGACGCCTAACTTACTAAGCCACCCAGGCACACTGTAACTAGTTTTAAATAAGCATTTTGGAAGTTTTAGAATTATTGTAGCGAGCACAGAGATTTCCTGTATAACCCATGCACCATAGTCCTATAAGTTACATCTTTCATTAGGATGGTACCTTTTTTACGATTAATTAACCAAAAATTAATAGTTTATTATTAACAAAAGTTCATATTTTATTCAGATTTCCTCAGATTTTCATTAATGTTATTTTTATGTTCTAGAATCCCATCCAGAAAATCATAGAAGAGCCAGGTTCTTCCTGGCTATGGCAATTTCTCATATTTTCTTTGTTTTTGATGACCTTGACAGTTTTAAGGAGTATCAGTCAGGTAATTTGTAAAATGTCTTGCTATTGAGCTTTGTCCGATATTCATCTCATGATTATACTGGAGTCATATTTTAGGGAAGAAGAACACAGAGGTCAAGTGCTATTCTCATCATATGTCAAGAATAGGTACATCAATATGATTTACCACTGTTGATAGTAACCTTGATCACCTGGCTAGTAATCACATTTCTCACTTGTCAGGTTTAAAGCTAATTCCCGCGCCCACCCCACCCCCCCATGTTGTATTCTTTGGAATAAAGTCATTATGGTCAGTTCCCACTTAAAGAGTGGGGAATTACACTCCACATCCTTAAGAATGGAATATCTACGTGAGTTATTTGGAAAGTTTCTCCATGGGAGATTAGTCTAGTCTTCCCCATTTATCTACTTATATCAGAAGGGACTCATGGATATTTATTTTCTATTTGGGGCTGTAATCCAATACTATTTTCCTTATTTAGTTGTTTGGATTGTTCCAGCTTTGACCTTTGGGAGCTCTTTCAGTTGGCTCCTGGATCCTTCTGACACACTCTCATTATTATTACTGTTATTTTTAGCACATTCTTACTTTCTGTCAATACCTGATGCTGCAAGCTCATCTTGTGTAATCCTGCTCCAGTATCAGTTGTAGGATCAGTGATTCTCTAAGGGGCCCTGTTTGCTTTCATTGGAGAATAGTATTTGAATCCAAGATCTAGATGTGGCATATGCTCATTGTTACTGGGTCCTCTCAGCTGACAAAACAAGGACATAGATTTGTGTAGACTAACCCATGTGCAAACATACTAAGCCCCCAGCCTCCACACATATATTTTTATATTTAATCATAAATATCTACAGTAAGTTAAATGTGAGTCCATATTGATGTCTCCAACTCTAATCCATTACCACATGAAACATTTTAGCCTACTCCCCTCTCCTATCTGTATCTTCTCACTCCACCAATGAGACACCTGGCTCCCACCACTTGCCTCCATTTACTTAATTGTTCAATTCTAATATACATGAACAGTGATTTCTGAACTATTAATCCACACCCACACAAGAAACAACTTTATCAACAATACCACAATGATTATATAGAATTCCTTTGTCTTTAGTCTTAGAGACGCCACTCATTTCAAAATTTACTTAAGTCAGCACTTTATTTCCCTGTTCCTTTCGGTGATGTTTTATACACTGTACTATATTTAGACTGTTTTGTAACTTCCCCAATTCCATCCTGAGATTCCCCAACCACTTTGTTGATTTTTTAAATGTGCAAACATCAAGGTTTAAAGCTGTAAAGTTCTGGGTGATGTAAAGTTCTATGGTTTTTGACAAATGCCTAATGTCTTGTATTCACCACAGAGTATCATATAGTATGGTTTCACTGTTTAAAAATCCCTGTGCTTTACCTCTTAAGCCTCCCCACCATCCCTAACTCCCTGGAAACCATTGATTTGTTTACAATCTTTATTGTTTTGTCTTTTCCAGAATGCCATATAATCGGGATGACAGAGTATGTAGCTTCTTTAGGCAGGTCTCTTTTATTTAGTAATTTGCATTTATAATTCATCCATGTCTTTTTGTGCTTGATCTTTTTTTTTTTAATCGCTAATACTATATTGTGTGGATATACACAGTATATCCATTTACCTATTGAAAGATATCTTGGTTGCTTCCAGTTTTTGGCAATTATGAGTAAAGCTGCTATAGATATGTGTGTGTAGGTTTTTGGGTGAACACACATTTTCAAGTCAGTTGAATTAAACACCTAAGAATGCAACTGCCAGATTATATGGTACAATTGATTGTACTATATTGTTATAAGAAACTTTCAAACTGTCTTTCAAAATGACTGTAGCATTTTGCATTCCCACCAGGAATAATGAGAGTTTCTATTGCTCCATGGTCTTTGCCAATAGTTGGTATTGCCAATTTGTGGGGATGTTACCTATTCTAAAGGTATGTAGTGGTATCTTATTGTTTCAATTTGCAATTCCATAATGACAAATGCTACTTAGTATCTTTTTGCATACTTATGTGTCATTTGAAATCTTTGGATAAATGTTGAGCTCCTTTGTCCTTTTAAAACTATATGTGCATGTGTGTGTATGTGCATGCAACAAATTTTGGTTAAAACCTAAACCCAAATTTCACCAAAACTTCTTTATTGCTTTTTTGATTCTCTATTTAATTTCTTCTCCAATATTTATTATACTCTCCCTTCTGCTTGCTCTAGGTTTAATTTACTCTTCTTCTTTAGTCTTTTGTTAAGTTTATTTTTTTAATTTTTATTTGAGAGAGAGAGAGAGAGAAGGGGAGGGGCAGAGAGAGATGGAGACAGAATCCAAAGCAGGCTCCAGGCTCTGAGCTGTCAGTACAGAGCCTGATGTGGGGCTTGAACTCACAGATCCTGAGATCATGACCTGAGACAAAGTCTGATGCTCAACCAACTGAGTCAGCCAGGAACCCCTTTTTTTGAGTCTTAAAATGGAAGGTGAGGTTATTGATTTGAGACTTTTATTTTTTAATTATAAGCATTTACAGCTTTAAATCTCTAAGTACTGCATTAGCTGCATCTCATAAATTTTTGCATGCTGTTGCCTTCATTTTCATTCATCCCAAGGTATTTAAATTTGCTTTTGATCCATTGGTGATTTAGGACTTTCTTTTTTATTTTATTTTTTTTTATTTTTCACAAATCCTTGAGTTTTCCAAATTTCATTTTGCTATGATTTCTAATTTCATCCCATTGCATTCAATGATCAAATTTTTTTTTTTATTATTTCCATTTTGTAAAAATTGTTTTTTTTTACGGCCTAACATTGAAGTTTTTGAAGAATGTTCCATGTGCATTTGAGAAGAATGAATAGTCCACTGTCATGGGGGAAGTGGTCTATAGATGTCTGTTAGGTCTAATTGGTTTATAGTTAAAGTCTTCTATTTCATTGTTGATTTTCTACCTTGTTCTATCAATTATTGAAAGTAGGGTTGGGGCACCTAGGTGGCTCAGTCAGTTGAGCGACTTTTGATTTCTGCTCAGGTCATGATCTCGAGGTTTATGGGATTGAGCCCCACAGTGGGCTGTGTGCTGGCAGCACAGTCTGCTTGGGATTCTCTTCCTGTCTCTCTGCCCCTCCCCTGCTCACACTTTCTCTCCAGATAAATAAATAAACTTAAAAAAAGTAGGGTATTGAAGTCTCCATTTGTTATTGTTGAACTGTTTATTTCTTTTCTCATTTCTGCCAGTTTTTGCTTCATCATATTTTGGGGCTCTGTTGTTAGGCGAATATGTATTTATAATTGTTATATCATTCTATTGGATTTACCCTTATATCATTATAAACTGTATTCCCAGTGACTTTTTAATTTTTGGTTTAAAGTCTATGTTTTCTCATTAATATAGCCATTTCACCTTTCTTATGGGTGATGGTTGGATGATTTATCTTCTCTCAGTCTTTTGAGGTTTTCTTTAGTTTTCATCTGTTTTTACATTTGAATCTTAATTATTTCTTCAATAAACAGTATATAGCTGGACCTTATTTTTAATCTAGCCTGACAGTTGCTGCCTTTTGGCTGGATTGTTTAATCCGTTCACATTTAGTGTTATTGCTGATATAGATGTGTTTACATCTGTAATTTTACATTTTTAATATGTCTCATGTCTCTTTTATTCATCTGTTTCTTCCTGATTTATTTTGTATTAAATTTGTATATTCTATGTAGCATTATAAATTTGCGTGATTTTTCACTGTATCTTTTTTTTAATGTTTATTTATTTTTGAGAGAAAGAGAGAGAGAGAGAGAGAGAATAAGCAGTGAGGGGCAGAGAGAGAGGGAGAAACAGAATCTGGAGCAGGCTCCAGACTGAGCTGTCAGCACAGAGTCCAACATGGGCCTCGAACCCACAGACCACAGATCATAACCTGAGCTAAAGTCAGATGCCCAACTGACTGAGCCACCCAGGCGTCCCTGTATCTTTTCAGTTATTTCCTTATTGGTTGCTATAGGGTTTATCACATATATCTTAACTGATCAGAATCAGGTTCAGTTCTATACAGATATGCTATTCATTTAGTCAGTTGTGGCAGTTTTATCTTTGTAGGAATTTCATCTAAGTTATCTAATTTGTTGGCATATAAATCTTTTTTTTTTTTAATTTTAGTAAGGCCTGCAGTGATATTCTCACATTCCTTGTTTGTAACTATGATTGAAGACAAGTTTGAGTTAATATTGATTATTTTTCTGGAAACGTCTTAAAGATACAAACTAGAACTATTGAATGATGGGGAGAAAAAGCATTGTACTTGTTCAAAGTTGAGGGGCAAGCAATAGTTGCCTGGACCAGGTTTTAAAAATGCTTTTTTTTTTTTTTAAAGAGGTTAGAGTGGAAGAGAGCCAAAGCATAAGAGACTCCTAAAAACTGAGAACAAACTGAGGGGGTGGGAGGGAGGGGAGCGTGGGTGATGGGTATTGAGGAGGGCACCTTTTGGGATGAGCCCTGGGTGTTGTATGGAAACCAATTTGACAATAAACTTCATATATTGAAAAAAATTGCTTTTTTAAATGAATTGATACGAAAGACCTCTATTTTGCTATAAAATTAGAGACAGGTAAAGCAACATTGCTTCATCTCTAAGGCAAATATTGAGACAGATTATTGATACCTAGATAGTGAATTTTTAATAAAATGGCAATAATTGCTTTCTAATGAATTAAACCATTTAAAAACGATTATATCTATGACTTCTCTTGTAATGGATTAAAATGAATTACATCAAAATGTCCAAGTTAGAGATATACACATAAGAAAATGCACGCTTCTTCAAAACTACAAGGAAAATTTCAAGTTTTGTGAGGAAGTATATAGGCCTCCTCTAAAAGTACTACCTGCATATACACACACATATACACCCCCTAACTAAGTAGTCTTCTGGGTGGAGGAACTGGTAGAAGTGGTTGTGACGTGTTATATTTATCTGTGTCTCTCTTTGATTTGCTTGTCTTAGGGTTGCAAAATGGCCTAGAGTGGAATATTAAACAAGTACGTCAAAAAGCACAATGAACTTAAAGGTGGTGGCACAGATAGAGTGAATATGTTATATTAAATGTACAAAACAGGATAACATTAGATTATCAGGATTCCTTTTACAGCTACAAATTTTATTAGAGACACAAAGAATATTTTTGGAAGATAAAGGTTGTAATGAATATTATGGCCTTCTCACCCATTCCTTAACTGCAATCAGAAACAGTTGGAAATATTATTTAAACTGAAAGTTAGCAGACGAGAGGCCCACTGAAGAGGATAGGAAGGGCGGTGAGGCGGTGCGCGCTCCACGGACTGGCGGGAGGGAGCCGGGGCGGAGGGGCGGCTCGCCAGCCAAGCAGAGCCCCGAGTCCGGCTTGCAAAAGCGGAGGGGCCTGACGGACTGTGTTCCGACAGCAAGCGCGACTTAGCGTCTGGGAGGTCATAAGTTAACAGCTCTGCTCGGAAAGCGGGAAGGCTGGAGGACAAAGGGAGGGTGAGCTGCGGAGCCCCCGGACGACAGAGCTCAGTTTGGCGGGGAACAAAGGCGCTCGCCAGCGCCATCTCCCCCGCCCATCCCCCAGCCAAAATCCCAAAGGGAACCGGTTCCGGCCAGGGAAATTGCTCGCTCCGCGCAAACACCCAACTCTGTGCTTCTGCGGAGCCAAACCTCCAGCAGCGGATCTGACTCCCTCCGGCTGCCACAGGGCCCCTCCTGAAGTGGATCACCTAAGGAGAAGCGAGCTAAGCCTGCCCCCCCTGCCGCCGTGCACCTTGCCTTCCCACCCTAGCTAATACACCAGATCCCCAGCATCACAAGCCTGGCAGTGTGCAAGTAGCCCAGACGGGCCACGCCACCCCACAGTGAATCCCGCCCCTAGGAGAGGGGAAGAGGAGGCACACACCAGTCTGACTGTGGCCCCAGCGGTGGGCTGGGGGCAGACATCAGGACTGACTGCGGCCCCGCCCACCAACTCCAGTTATACACCACAGCACAGGGGAAGTGCCCTGCAGGTCCTCACCACACCAGGGACTATCCAAAATGACCAAGCGGAAGAATTCCCCTCAGAAGAATCTCCAGGAAATAACACCAGCTAATGAGCTGATCAAAAAGGATTTAAATAATATAACAGAAAGTGAATTTAGAATAATAGTCATAAAATTAATCGCTGGGCTGGAAAACAGTATACAGGACAGCAGAGAATCTCTTGCTACAGAGATCAAGGGACTAAGGAACAGTCACGAGGAGCTGAAAAACGCTTTAAATGAAATGCAAAACAAAATGCAAACCACCACGGCTCAGATGGAAGAGGCAGAGGAGAGAATAGGTGAACTAGAAGATAAAGTTATGGAAAAAGAGGAAGCTGAGAAAAAGAGAGATAAAAAAATCCAGGAGTATGAGGGGAAAATTAGAGAACTAAGTGATACACTAAAAAGAAATAATATACGCATAATTGGTATCCCAGAGGAGGAAGAAAGAGGGAAAGGTGCTGAAGGGGTACTTGAAGAAATAATAGCTGAGAACTTCCCCGAACTGGGGAAGGAAAAAGGCATTGAAATCCAAGAGGCACAGAGAACTCCCTTCAGACGTAACTTGAATCGATCTTCTGCACGACATATCATAGTGAAACTGGCAAAATACAAGGATAAAGAGAAAATCCTGAAAGCAGCAAGGGGTAAACGTGCCCTCACATATAAAGGGAGACCTATAAGACTCGTGACTGATCTCTCTTTTGAAACTTGGCAGGCCAGAAAGAATTGGCACGAGATTTTCAGTGTGCTAGACAGAAAAAATATGCAGCCGAGAATCCTTTATCCAGCAAGTCTGTCATTTAGAATAGAAGGAGAGATAAAGGTCTTCCCAAACAAACAAAAACTGAAGGAATTTGTCACCACTAAACCAGCCCTACAAGAGATCCTAAGGGGGACCCTGTGAGACAAAGTACCAGAGACATCACTACAAGCATAAAACATACAGACATCACAATGACTCTAAACCCATATCTTTCTATAATAACACTGAATGTAAATGGATTAAATGCGCCAACCAAAAGACATAGGGTATCAGAATGGATAAAAAAACAAGACCCATCTATTTGCTGTCTACAAGAGACTCATTTTAGACCTGAGGACACCTTTAGATTGAGAGTGAGGGGATGGAGAACTATTTATCATGCTACTGGAAGCCAAAAGAAAGCTGGAGTAGCCATACTTATATCAGACAAACTAGACTTTAAATTAAAGGCTGTAACAAGAGATGAAGAAGGACATTATATAATAGTTACAGGGTCTATCCATCAGGAAGAGCTAACAATTATAAATGTCTATGCGCCGAATACCGGAGCCCCCAAATATATAAAACAATTACTCATAAACAGAAGCAACCTTATTGATAAGAATGTGGTAATTGCAGGGGACTTTAACACCCCACTTACAGAAATGGATAGATCATCTAGACACATGGTCAATAAAGAAACAAGGGCCCTGAATGAGACATTGGATCAGATGGACTTGACAGATATATTTAGAACTCTGCATCCCAGAGCAACAGAATATACTTTCTTCTCGAGTGCACATGGAACATTCTCCAAGATAGATCATATACTGGGTCACAAAACAGCCCTTCATAAGTTTACAAGAATTGAAATTATACCATGCATGCTTTCAGACCACAATGCTATGAAGCTTGAAATCAACCACAGGAAAAAGTCTGGAAAACCTCCAAAAGCATGGAGGTTAAAGAACACCCTACTAATGAATGAGTGGGTCAACCAGGCAATTAGAGAAGAAATCAAAAAATATATGGAAACAAACGAAAATGAAAATACAACAATCCAAACGCTTTGGGACGCAGCGAAGGCAGTCCTGAGAGGAAAATACATTGCAATCCAGGCCTATCTCAAGAAACAAGAAAAATCCCAAATACAAAATCTAACAGCACACCTAAAGGAAATAGAAGCAGAACAGCAAAGGCAGCCTAAACCCAGCAGAAGAAGAGAAATACTAAAGATCAGAGCAGAAATAAACAATATAGAATCTAAAAAAACTGTAGAGCAGATCAACGAAACCAAGAGTTGGTTTTTTGAAAAAATAAACAAAATTGACAAACCTCTAGCCAGGCTTCTCAAAAAGAAAAGGGAGATGACCCAAAGAGATAAAATCATGAATGAAAATGGAATGATTACAACCAATCCCTCAGAGATACAAACAATTATCAGGGAATACTATGAAAAATTATATGCCAACAAATTGGACAACCTGGAAGAAATGGACACATTCCTGAACACCCACACTCTTCCAAAACTCAATCAGGAGGAAATAGAAAGCTTGAACAGACCCATAACCAGCGAAGAAATTGAATCGGTTATCAAAAATCTCCCAACAAATAAGAGTCCAGGACCAGATGGCTTCCCAGGGGAGTTCTACCAGACGTTTAAAGCAGAGATAATACCTATCCTTCTCAAGCTATTCCAAGAAATAGAAAGGGAAGGAAAACTTCCAGACTCATTCTATGAAGCCAGTATTACTTTGATTCCTAAACCAGACAGAGACCCAGTAAAAAAAGAGAACTACAGGCCAATATCCCTGATGAATATGGATGCAAAAATTCTCAATAAGATACTAGCAAATCGAATTCAACAGCATATAAAAAGAATTATTCACCATGATCAAGTGGGATTCATTCCTGGGATGCAGGGCTGGTTCAACATTCGCAAATCAATCAACATGATACATCACATTAACAAAAAAAAAGAGAAGAACCATATGATCCTGTCAATCGATGCAGAAAAGGCCTTTGACAAAATCCAGCACCCTTTCTTAATAAAAACCCTTGAGAAAGTCAGGATAGAAGGAACATACTTAAAGATCATAAAAGCCATTTATGAAAAGCCCACTGCTAACATCATCCTCAACGGGGAAAAACTGAGAGCTTTTTCCCTGAGATCAGGAACACGACAGGGATGTCTACTCTCACCGCTGTTGTTTAACATAGTGCTGGAAGTTCTAGCATCAGCAATCAGAAAACAAAAGGAAATCAAAGGCATCAAAATTGGCAAGGATAAGTCAAGCTTTCGCTTTTTGCAGATGACATGATATATACATGGAAAATCCGATAGACTCCACCAAAAGTCTGCTAGAACTGATACATGAATTCAGCAAAGTTGCAGGATACAAAATCAATGTACAGAAATCAGTTGCATTCTTATACACTAACAATGAAGCAACAGAAAGACAAATAAAGAAAATGATCCCATTCACAATTGCACCAAGAAGCATAAAATACCTAGGAATAAATCTAACCAAAGATGTAAAGGATCTCTATGCTGAAAACTATTGAAAGCTGATGAAGGTAATTGAAGAAGATTTAAAGAAATGGAAAGACATTCCCTGCTCATGGATTGGAAAAATAAATATTGTCAAAATGTCAATACTACCCAAAGCTATCTACACATTCAATGCAATCCCAATCAAAATTGCACCAGCATTCTTCTCGAAACTAGAACAAGCAATCCTAAAATTCATATGGAACCACAAAAGGCCCCGAATAGCCAAAGGAATTTTGAAGAAGAAGACCAAAGCAGGAGGCATCACAATCCCAGACTTTAGCCTCTACTACAAAGCTGTCATCATCAAGACAGCATGGTATTGGCACAAAAACAGACACACAGACCAATGGAATAGAATAGAAACCCCAGAACTAGACCCACAAACGTATGGCCAACTCATCTTTGACAAAGCAGGAAAGAACATCCAATGGAAAAAAGACAGCCTCTTTAACAAATGGTGCTGGGAGAACTGGACAGCAACATGCAGAAGGTTGAAACTAGACCACTTTCTCACACCATTTACAAAAATAAACTCAAAATGGATAAAGGACCTAAATGTGAGACAGGAAACCATCAGAACCTTAGAGGAGAAAGCAGGAAAAGACCTCTCTGACCTCAGCTGTAGCAATTTCTTACTCGACACATCCCCAAAGGCAAGGGAATTAAAAGCAAAAGTGAATTACTGGGACCTTATGAAGATAAAAAGCTTCTGCACAGCAAAGGAAACAACCAACAAAACTAAAAGGCAACCAACGGAATGGGAAAAGATATTTGCAAATGACATATCGGACAAAGGGCTAGTATCTAAAATCTATAAAGAGCTCACCAAACTCCACACCCGAAAAACAAATAACCCAGTGAAGAAATGGGCAGAAAACATGAATAGACACTTCTCTAAAGAAGACATCCAGATGGCCAACAGGCACATGAAAAGATGTTCAGCGTCGCTCCTTATCAGGGAAATACAAATCAAAACCACACTCAGGTATCACCTCACGCCAGTCAGAGTGGCCAAAATGAACAAATCAGGAGACTATAGATGCTGGAGAGGATGTGGAGAAACGGGAACCCTCTTGCACTGTTGGTGGGAATGCAAATTGGTGCAGCCGCTCTGGAAAGCAGTGTGGAGGTTCCTCAGAAAATTAAAAATAGACCTACCCTATGACCCAGCAATAGCACTGCTAGGAATTTATCCAAGGGATACAGGAGTACTGATGCATAGGGGCACTTGTACCCCAATGTTCATAGCAGCACTCTCAACAATAGCCAAATTATGGAAAGAGCCTAAATGTCCATCAACTGATGAATGGATAAAGAAATTGTGGTATATATACACAATGGAATACTATGTGGCAATGAGAAAAAATGAAATATGGCCTTTTGTAGCAACGTGGATGGAACTGGAGAGTGTAATGCTAAGTGAAATAAACCCTACAGAGAAAGACAGATACCATATGGTTTCACTCTTATGTGGATCCTGAGAAACTTAACAGGAACCCATGGGGGAGGGGAAGGAAAAAAAAAAAGAGGTTAGAGTGGGAGAGAGTCAAAGCATAAGAGACTGTTAAAAACTGAGAACAAACTGAGGGTTGATGGGGGGTGGGAGGGAGTGGAGGGTGGGTGATGGGTATTGAGGAGGGCACCTTTTGGGATGAGCACTGGGTGTTGTATGGAAACCAATTTGTCAATAAATTTCATAAAAAAAATAAACTGAAAGTTAATTTAGCTTATATAAGCAATTTTGCTACTGTAGAGAATGAACAAAGAGGACATCAATGTCATTGCAAGGTAAGATTTGTTTTAAATCATGTACCAATTGCTTCTATACACAAAAATAAAAAAAAAACAATGGTGATATTCCAACCACCAGAGATTCTATCACATAGTATTTAAAATAGTATGTTTAATTGGTCTGAATACGGGAGTAACTAAAAACTTACGTTAAGTCCCAAAAAGCTAAGTAAATCACCTACCATTATACAGTTAGTAAGAAGTAAAGGCAAAATATGAACCCAGGCAGATTGGCACCAAAGAACCTACTTCTAGCTTCTCTTAAGGGGCACAGGATAGAGAATGCTTTACAATAGTCATCACCCTAAAATATAAACTTAAAATATGGTAGTTATATGCATTGTTATATTCCATATATGACACAAAAAAATGAAATTTGTGAAATGGGTGAAATTAATCCAATCATACATTTAAACATCTGAAAGAGCCAATTACATCCTCTATGTGTGGTGCAGCAAGCATATTGGCAGCCTAAATCATACTGTTATTTTTTATTTTTTAGCAGAGCTGGTATATGTCATTGAGAGAATGCACAGTATTACCCCATCCCCACCTGCTGCCTTGAAAAAATACATATAGGTATTTAAAATGTATTTAATAATTTTATAGTATTATATTATTCACATTATTATTATATTATTCAGAGTTTTGCCAAAGTCTTTGGGTATTATGAAATGGAAGTACTATGGGATGACTTTCTAAAAGAGATGTTCAGTTGATTTGGATTACCACCAATTATTATATTTAGTGTAAACTCGTTCTTTTTTTATGTTATCTTGGCAGCTCCATGATACAATTAAAATGCCCTTAAAGAAAAAGAAATTATTTCATTAATAAAATGTAGACCACTTGATATCCTGCTTTAGGACAAAAACTACAATGATATTAGTTGCCATATATGGAGCTCCTGTGGTATGTCAGTCATACTACTGTGTATTTGACAGATTGTTCAGTCTATGTCCTCCTCTTCGTGTGAATATGAAAACTATTTGGGGCTTATGGTCTCCAGCACTACTTTCTAACCTGTCTCTATTGCTGCCACTTGATGTCCTACAATTTGCTCTCATTTCTGGCTCTCAGTTTACCTTTGACATTAATTATTTTTATGTGTCTTCAATGACTTCAAGGTTAGCCTATCCATACCTGAATCTCTGGCTTCCTTTCTCTCAAGTCTATTGAACTTCACCTCCAATCCACTTCAGTCATCTACACTTATAGCTTCCTTGGTGATTCATCACTACCTGGAAGTGTTCTATGTATTAATTCTTGAATTTTTCCATAAAATATCCCACTATCTTACATCTTAACCTTTCAACTTGATTTCTGTTATTCCCTTCACTGCCAATGATTCCTCAAATCCGTTGAGAAACTGCTCATTTTTTTTTCTACTACAGTAATTTTTAAAATTTTTTTTCAACGTTTTTTTATTTATTTTTGGGACAGAGAGAGACAGAGCATGAACGGGGGAGGGGCAGAGAAAGAGGGAGACACAGAATCGGAAACAGGCTCCAGGCTCCGAGCCATCAGCCCAGAGCCTGACGCGGGGCTCGAACTCACGGACCGCGAGATCGTGACCTGGCTGAAGTCGGATGCCTAACCGACTGCGCCACCCAGGCGCCCCTACTACAGTAATTTTTAAACATGATTTCTACTTACTGAATCTTAACTAACACACTTTCTGGATTTTACGACGGACAATTTTTTAAGAGCTCCAGGCACTTTGTTGTTTTTTGTTCTAAAATCTACTCTTCTTTAAATAAACAGAGCTTTTTATGACTTTGATATCTTCCCAAAAGTAAGAGAAATGAGATTCTTTGCCAACATCCAGTGCACCTGGTTACCATCAGACCCTACCCAATGTACGTTAGATTAAATGCTTAGTTGATATAAACGTACATTACTATCTCAGCATTGTACCACTTCCAACAGAGTTGGAGCCATAGGCAGTCTCAGCACAAGATGTTTGACAAGAGTTATATGTTGATGAAGGTTTTGTGTACACTCTGTAAGGAGCCAATTTTGCACATCCTGGAAGTTTTGGCCCAGGCATTACATCTGTTACAAATTGTGTCTATGCCTAGCTTTGTTTCCATTGTTATAGGATAGTGGTACTGCCAAATTAAAGATAATCTCATTACTGCTGTTTGCCTTAGATTAGCTGTTGCTGTATTACTTTTAGCTTCCTAAGAAAAACTGTTTTCAAATGCTGGTGATCCAAGCAGGTAAACAAAGAGCTCCTATTGGCTTACTTTCTCCTTCAGTCCTTTCTCCTTACAATCTGGGGACATTAATGATGTGTTGTATATGTGCCATTTTCTTTCCTTTGTCTTCAGGAGAAGTAACTACAAATCAACACATTTCCTACTTTTATTCTCTATAAGCAAAAGATTCTGGCATATGGATGAATAGTTTTTCAAGTTTCAAAGCTATCTGTGATCCTCCTTGAATCTTGTATTTCTGATATTAATGTCAACAGTGATCAGGATATGGCAGGAGTGAATTAGTTTCCTATCAATATTGTATGCAGATGTCTCTTAAATATTTTGATAAAGATAATTTTATAATTATTTATAATTTCTATAATTATCTTTGCTTCTGATTCTACAAAAGAAGACAAATCCTTAAATAATCTACTATTTATCAAGTTTAATTAAATGAAAACATTTATTATGATAATATATAGATTAAAAAGAAAATTAAAGTGCTTGTTCAATAAATAGTGTTTTTAATTTTTCAAAGTGTCATTCATTCAAGTAGTGTTGTTCTAATAGCCTTTCATCTCTAAAATTTTCATGCTGAATTTAGTCTGATAGTAAATAAAAATTGACAGGAAAGCCCTGTAGCAATAAATTTTAAGAATCTAAATAAAACTTGTTCTAATTTGAAAAAATAACACTCATCTAAACTATAATTTTCTTATAAAGATTTATATATATATATGATGTTATACACATGGTTGATCTTTTATATCATCTATTTAATATCATTTTTGACCTAAGTACTAAACTTCCAAGATGATTTCCCTTGAAAATTAAGAAAATATTCTTATTTCTATAACTAAATTCATAACTTATAAATTACAAATTTATAACTTATAAATTACAAATTTATAACTTATAAATTACAAATTTATAACTTATAAATTCACAAATTTATAAATGCCTATTTTTATATATTTGAAGACAGATAACCTGAAAACACAGAGCTTTAGGGTTATGAATCATATCTTTATTGGATCTGGAATAGTTTACACTTGTTCTCTCTATTAAACTCATTTATAAATGTCACTTATGAAACTGAATGGCACTGCTTTCACAGTTATTTATATCTAGGTATATTTTCTGTTCTTAGCAGCCAACATTATTGATTTCTCACATAATCCATGATAGGATTATATGTTTCTGTATCTTTTATAGATTGTCAGCCATCCAATGAGGAATTTAAATAAATGAATGACACTAGGATTCTAAAAGTAAAAAAAAAAAAAAAACAAAGAAAAAACTACCATAGCTTTAACAGTTCTACTTATGTATGCTTTAAAATAGGTTGATTGTAAATATGTTGACTATTTTACCAAATTAATGTCAAATTAGATGTATTAGATTAATGTTGATTATCACATGTATCCACCACAATATGAATGTCAGAATAGGATTGAATAATTTGCAGAGTATAATAAAACATTTCGGTACGGTGTAGAGAAATCACAGGGATATTGCAGCAATTTGGGCTAGCAGTAGTGAGGCTATGTATCCTCCCAGGCATAAAAAGACATGGGATAGAGTGGAAGGTGAGACAGCCCCTAACTGGAATGCAGCCAATCCTAGATGACCTGCAGAACAAGTGCCAGAGGCACATGAACTGTGATCTTATCCCCTTCTCCTTACTGACAATTTTTAATGGTGCTCCCATTTGCCTGAAGCCAATAGGAAGCCAGATGGCAAAAGAACCAGCCAATTTAATCAATGGAGGTCAGTTTTCTGGGGCAATCCGATGAGATGAAGAGTGAATCTTAAAAGGCAAATGAAAGACTGCATAGCATGTTTGGTATTTAAGAAAATAGCAACATCCTACTCTTTAGAGTTCTATAGCCATTTGATAATGACCATTTTAAACTTATGTGCTATAATTACAGCAAAACAAAACAAAACAAAAACTGTACTAACCAGGTTGGACAAATCCAATTGCACTAAGCTTGTGGTACCTACTCTCCCTATCTTTCCCCTCCTCTTCATCACAACAATAAAAATAATGCAATCATAGTATATGGTTGAGGTTCATTCAGTATGCTAAAGAACATTCCCAATTCATTGATTCAGTGAACCTTTGCTAAGTACCTTCTATGTGCCTGGAATTATGTCAGGTATTGAAATACAAAGATGAATAATCCTAGGTCTCTGAGTCCACATATCTCCACCATCACAGCATTTCTCATTCTTTCAGTTTCTGTATCTTCCCATTCCCATGACAGTCAATCTATTTTTATAAGGATACAAGTTTACACCCTTGATCCTTATATTGCACTTGTAATCTCCTCCCTTTTTAAAAAGTTTATTTATTTATTTTGAGAGAGAGAGAGAGAGAGAGAGAGAGAATGAGTGGGGGAGTGGCAGAGAGAGGGAGAGAGAGAGGATCCCAAGCAGGTTCCACTGATAGCACAGAGCCTGAAATGGGGCTTAATCTCATGGACTGTGAGATCATGACCTGAGCTGAAATCAAGAGTTGGACGCTTAACTGCGCCACCCAGGTGCCCTAATATATTCTTTTTCTAAAGAACATTTGTATTGAGTACCCTCCTCATGGCTATTTCTGAGAATTAGATTGAGTGACAGTGGAACAGGTAGAAACAAATTCATGTGGTAGACCAGTGAATTCCAGGTAAACCTGAGTATATTGTCTTTGGAGTCTAAAATTACGTTTTCACTCTTATGTGGATCCTGAGAAACTTATCAGAAACCCATGGGGGAGGGGAAGGGAAAAAAAAAAGAGGTTAGAGTGGGAGAGAGCCAAAGCATAAGAGACTCTTAAAAACTGAGAACAAACTGAGGGTTGATGGGGGGTGGGAGGGAGTGGAGGGTGGGTGATGGGTATTGAAGAGGGAATCTTTTGGGATGAGCACTGGGTGTTGTATGGAAACCAATTTGTCAATAAATTTCATACATTGGAAAAAAATAAAATAAAATAAAGAGGGAAGTAAAAGTCTAGGATCTTATTGATTTTGTTAATATAAGCTTCCCTCTGTCCTCCCTTCTTCCACTTCTTTAAATTTTTCCTTCTCAGACTGTGGTCATTGCTTATGGTCACCCTGTTAGCATCCCCCTTACTCTATGTTTGTCCTTGTTATTTCTGTTATTTTGATGTAATTTTGTTAGTTTTAAAGTCCATTACTCCTGCATGTGGCATTTGTTCAAGTACCCACATATAGTGATCCTCAGAAAAAACAGCATGGACTGATGGAAATAGTTTCTAGAGACCAGCAATTAGGTGGGGTTGTTGGCATCTAGTAGTATTACTTCCTATGAACCTGTCTGTTGTGTGCAGGGATACATAAACTGTTTTAATGGCAATGTCAGCAGGATAGTTTCAGATGACAGAGTTGATCATTCTGCTACTTGTAAAGCCTAGGACATGAATTGAGAAGATGAACTCTAAATTTCAGCTTCTGTGGTAATTTACCAGTCTATTTATTATGCCTGCTGTCTTCACCACCCACTGGCTATAGCGATCTAACTCAAATTCCAAATAAACACATTACACTTCTGCATAATGATATCCCCATCTTCTTCAGGATAAAATCCAGATTGGCCACAGGCAATCCTACTCATTCTTTGTTTGTCCCCAAACTTATGCATCAGGATATACAAAATTAACCGTAAGATCCTAAGATTTCTATCCCTGTTCATAATCTTATGACTTTTCACATGTCCTCTGCCTTAGCTAGACTATCTTCTCTAAGACCAATTGCCTGAAACCAACATAAATTTCAAGAACGAGTTAAGCCTTCCCTCTTAAGCATTCCCTCTATTTTCTAAACATGTCACAATGGCTCTTCCTCTTTTTAGTGTCCTCATTGTAATCTGTGCATTTATCTTCTTGCATCACTTCAACTTTTTGCATGAACATTGTATCCCTTATACCACCCTCTATAGTATAATTTGTACAACCTTCTTCTTTTAGCTTGGTATCATTTTTCCCCTTTAGATGGGGAATATCTTTTTATCTTTCTGGCTCTCATAGGACCTTGAAATTACTAGGCACTAAATAAATATTTGCTGAATGATTATATTTGCTAGGAAGTTTCTGGAACATCCAGAAAAATGGTATTGCTAAAAAATATAATAACTCTGCCTTTCAATCACTATTCACAGGGAAATTATGTGCATAGTTTATATATTCCAGTTATTTTATTGAAAAATTAGCTGAGGTAGAAAAAGCATGAAAAATTTAGATTCAATTATTCTAGTATATTATGACTTTTCAAGAAAGGAAATGAAAGAGAATGTAACAGAAAACAAAGCAAACCTCATTGGGAATTTTTTATTGATTCTTCTTTTTGTGTAAGATTATTAACATGACTATTTCATGGAGTTTATCTAAAACTAAATCTGCTCATAGAAAAAATAATAATTTAAGCACAAAGTTTCACACTCTTTTTCTAATTGTAAAAGCATAATGAAAGTCATAAATCAGTAGTTTGCCAGCTATGAGATAGATATGCCCTTATTTCCCCCGTTAATACTTTTTAAACATTTTCTGCCTCTTGCTTAAATTAATAACACCTGCTTTCAAAGCTTACAGAACTTCCATTTCAGAGATATCTCCAGTTTACTCTTAGGAGATATAGTGAATGGAAAAATGGATGTATAGCCATCATATCAAGGAGCACAGTTCTGGAAGTAAAGTAAAAGAGGCTATTTTTTATGAATAATTTTCCTGCTGTTGATTCTTAGAGAAATCACATACTGTTGAGCTAAAATAGATAAAGATGGAAAGAAATGATGTACAACTTTCTATGTTGGTTGGATTATCTATATAATTGTGGAATTATTAAAAAATGTTACAAGTCATATTACCTACTCCCCACTATTGAAAGCTGAATAATGCACTAATTCAATAAAATATGAACAGTGTATATAAAATATTAAGGAAAGAAATAAAAATAAATTATTTTTTACACTATGTTGGTAATGGAAACATGAAAAGGCAAGTGACAGAGTGTGAGAGAATATCTGAAAATTCTTATTTATAATATAGAAATAACAAGTATAAATCAATAACAAAAGATGAAATTGACATGAAATTTTATAATTGGTTAAAAAAACTTGATTTGATACTTCACAGATGAGAACATTCCCATGGACAATAAGTATATATAAAAATGCTTAAAGTAATTATGCATATGGGAAATATAATTTAAAAACATAATGACATAAAACTACATACCCACACACTGGTTTATATATCTAATCTTCAGTATATATACATAATCATGACTATATACATTAGTAAAATTAATTCAGGTATATCTTTAAAATATGGGCATTTTAATAGTTAAAATTATACCTCAATATAAAAAAGGCAAAAGAATTCAAATCAGAAGGATCTGGATCATCAGACAAATAATTGCATACTATGGATATGGGACTCATTCTGGAAGTTTTTTTTAATAATTCATAGAGGGGGCAAGCCATATGTATTAAAATTCACCTTATTCATATGCCTTTCAATGCTTCCCTTGTATTTTTCAGTTTTAAACAAAAGTCTTCCTTTTGATGTCCAGGAAATGTGCTTGGGTACAGGTTGGGCATGGAATTAAAGGAAACAGAATGACAGTTTAGCAGATTTCCTTGAACAAAGCAGGAAGAAGGCAAGTAGGAAGGTAGGAAGGGAGGAAGGGACAAGGAGGAAACGGAGAGAAAGAGAGATGGAAAAGAAAACAGAAAAGATTAATTTATGAATTCTTTCTACTTTGACAATTTGTGTTAATGAGTGCTTTGAGTTGGGAATTATCTGTAATACATAGTTTGGATACAAAATCAATTTAGTTATTATTTGTTTGGAACCATGGAATATTCTAAATAATTTATTCTCTATTTAAATACTAATATATCAATTTTATAGTGTCCATGTTAACTCTAAGGTCTGTTCATTAATGTAAGATTTGGGGCTAAGAAATTTATCCATATTTCATTAAAGAAAATAGAGCAAACTGTTTTAATGTCTAAAGGCTTTGTATTTCATGTTTACATATATATTTGACAACAAAGTAAATATATTTTAATAATTTTTATACAAATAAAAATAAAAAGCAATTTTGGAAAGTAAAAATATTACCAAAATACCATATTCTACATTTTTATTCCTGTCCTTTCTGATAATTCATTATTCAGACACATTAAAAACACATTGGGCCACAAAAGAACACACACTTACACCATGTTTAGTTTCTGTGGTGACTGTGTTGTTTAATAATTACAACAACAAAAACCAGAAATCAAGAGCCAAAATATACACATGAAAACCAGCATTATGGTACAAAAATAAGCACATGCTTTTGAACTACTAAAAGTTCTCTGTGACTATGCAAAATATCATCAGTATTATCCATAGTCAGTATCACCAGTAACTTCATCCACTGTATTATCAATTAAAAAAATAAGATTTAGGGGGCACCTAGGTGGCTCAGTCGGTTAAGTGTCTGACTTCAGCTCAGGTCATGATCTCAGGGTTTGTGTTTTCGAGTCCTGTGTCGGGGTCTGTGCTGACAGCTCAGAGTCTGAAGCCTGCTTCAGATTCTGTGTCTCCCTCTCTGTCCCCTTCCCCACTGAGTCCTGTCTCTCTCTCTCATTCAAAAGTAAATGGACTAAGATTTAGATGTGTTAACTGTTTCATTAGATTATGGATGCGAATATTGAGATTGCCTTCCTTTCAAAGTGTTCTAATCATCCTCAATCTTTTATTAACATTATACCATCTGCTCCAAGTGCCTAGCTTTTATTTTCCTTTATCTTCTTGCTCTAACACTAATGAGAAAGCAGTCTTCCCTGGGTTTTCATAATATATTGCAATCCTCTGGTGTGAGCCCTTATCCTTCCAGACAGACACCATTCTCATAAACTGGTGGCATCTTATGCTGTTTGTTATGGGAAGAGGGATATTTAGAGATTTTTGAGAACATCCAAAATTCTCCTTGTAACTATACCCCACCCACTTGTTTTCACATTCGGATCAGTTATGGTTGCAGCCAAAATCACCGTTTAAAGCCTCTCTCGTCTCTTGGGAGCTGTCATCTTTCAAGTCTTTGGATCTCTTCCTGAAACTACCGACCTCAGCTCTTTTCAGGTGACCCATTTGACCCAGGCTCTTCCTGTATCATAAGCACAAAGCTGATTTGTCAATTTCTCTGAGGATTCCTGTCATTTCTGTTTAACCTATCTTGATTTCAATTAAGACACAAGGTATGAACACGTCTCCTGGGTTCCTGTATCATCTGGGAAAGATCTTTATGTTAACAAATGTTTTCAGCCAGTTTTTTTTTTCTTCCCCATATCTGGGCAATATATTCCAATTTATACACTACTCACACTAATTTTCCAACACAGGATTCCCTTTCCTTTATTCTTCTACTTCATTTGTAACACTCAGCCTCTACTAGCATCTCATCAAAATTACTATTGAAATGTTCCTACTAGTTTATGGCTCTAATGATTTCTGTTCCAGATAAACAGATCTTGGTTCCCATCTCTATAAATGCATATGGGCATCCAGATCTCAGGGTACAGTTTTCTATGAACCTTAAGTCTCTGATGAGTCCAAGAGAGCTCTGTGATTTCAGTTTGTTCAGCTTTGTCTTGTAAAAATGGGAGTGACATTTTCTAAGCTCTTTACATTTCAATTTAAACCAGAGATCTTTGCTTTGATTTTTAATCTGCCTGGTGAATTTTGAAACCTTCCGTATCTCATTTATGTATGCAGTCACTCTTTTGCTTACACATTTAACACAGTTAATTTTTAGGTGAATATTTGGATTACTTGGTGTCTAAATATGTTTTTGTGGTATTTAATTTTTGAGAATTAAGTACAGAGCTATGCTAGATTTGCTTTCCTCTGGAGGCAATCTGAGTTTGATTCTGCTGGGTTTCATTAGGTAATACTAATCTGTAGCCACAGTCATTTAATATCTTGGCTTGAGGTTTCTCTGACCTTAAGGTTACTAAATACCCTATCCTCAGGACCACTGACAGAAGACTATCATTACTTATTCTCAGATAGGACTTTTATTTCCATTTTCTAGTTAGAGTAAACCAGACATGTTCCTTCTTTTGTTTTCTTTTCTTTTCTCTACTTTTTTTTTTCTCACTTTCACTGCAGTTGTAGCCACTGCAAGGGACCACATTCAGGTTCAGCTGTAAATTAAGACTGTCCATCCCTAAAGATCTATGTTCCGAGGACTGGTATTTTTCCCAGGACACTCTTGGTGTCTGAATTTGCTTTATATTTTTGTTTCTGAAATTGTTTTTTTTTTAAATGAGTCCTTTCATGATTTCCCTCAGTTTTGTTAGTTCAGCAATACATTTTAAATGTTTAACAAAATCTTTTTGGTAAAAATCTACGTAATTTGCATCATGAGGGCTTTTCTTGATATCTAATCTTGATAACTCTGCTGGAAGCTAAATAACACATTCACTCTTCAACCCTCTCTAATTGCCTTCTATTTTCTCAATTACAATGAAAATGTCCTCTCAAGGTCACCAGTGATCTCTATGATGACAATTCCTCTGGCTACTTGACTTTTCTTTCTATGATTATATCATCCTCTCAAAGCATTCTGCACAGTTGACTTTGCTTCTCCTTTTGAAATGCTCACATTTTGGTTTCCTGGCTAATAATTATCCACTTATTCTAGGCAAACTTCCTGTCAGTATGCCATTTATTAAAAAGGAAAGAAACAAAAAAAAAGATGAAGAAGGAAGGGGTGCCTAGGTGGCTCAGTCAGTTAAGAGTCTGACTCTTGATTTCAGCTCAGGTCATGATCTCATGGTTCCCTGTGCTGGCAGCGTGGAGCCTGCTTGGGATTTTCTCTTTTCCTCTGTCTCTGTCCTTCATCTGCTTGTGCCTACATGTAGTCTCTCTCTCTCTAAAATTAAATAAATAAACTTTAAAAAAAAAAGAAGGAAAGAAGGAAGAAAAAAAGGGAGGCAGGAAGGCAGGAGAGAGAAAAAGACATTGCTGAAAATTTAGGAAATTTTATCTGCCTTTTCTCCTTTATCTAAAGCCATTTTCTAACCTTCCTCCTTTGTAAAATACTCCATAACTTTCCCATTCCATACTATGTCAATTCTCTCAACTTTTATTGTACATTTTAACAGTCCCATGTAGTTTAACACTAAATTATTGCTCAAATTTTCATATGTATTATTCTTGAATCAAACACATTGTAAAGGCTCTAAAAGCAGGAATTACTGGCTCATAAGTACTCTATCTCTCAACTATAAAACTTAGCAGAGTGCACAGTCATGAAGACATCATACTTGTATTCTAAGTTAATGGTTCAGTGCCTGGACATGATTGTCAGACTGCACAGTGGCTTCCTGTCTTGTTCTGACATTCTTAAAAAGTACCACAAGATCCCTGCCCCTGTTCCCTTAATCTCTCTGACGTCATCCATTGATTTCCTCACTCTACACCAGCTACTTTGGCCACACTGCTGTTCCTTGAACATGCTAGGCAAACTTGCACTCAGAGATTTTTGCAGTTGCTGATTTCTTTACCTTCTAATTTTTCTACACATATAAAAATGGCCTTCTCCTCTATCATCTTTTCTGGCCTTTATTCCAATGTTAACTTACTTCTCAATAACTATACTTTTTTAAACTGCATCTTTACCAAAAAAAAAAAACCCAAAACCAAAAAACAAAACAAAAAACAAACAAACAAACAAAAAAACCCCTGCACTCAAGAATACTCTATCCAGCAAGGCTATCAATGAGAATAAAAGAAGTGATAAAGAGTTTCTCAGACAAACAAAAGTTAAAGGAATTCATGACCACTAAACCAGCTCTACAAGAGATGTTAAAGAGGACTTTTTGGGTGCAAAGAAAAGACCATAAGCAGGAATAAGAAAAGTAGGAAGCACAAAAATGGTAAAATGAAGTATATCTATAAAAATCAGTGAAGGGATTTACAAAATAAAAGGATGTAAAGTATGACACCATATACCTAAAATGTGGAGGGGAGAAAAATAATGGATTCAAATTTAAGCAACCATCAACGTAATATAGACTACTATATGCATAAGATGTAATATAAACCTAATGGTAACCACAAATCAAAAACCAGTAACAGATAAGCAAAAACTAAAGAACAAGGAATCCAAATATATCTCAAAAGAAAGCCATGAGAGAAGAGAGCAAGAGTAGCAAGGAACAGAAAAGACCTATAAAAACCATAAAACAACCATAAAACAAGTAACAGGATAGCAATAAGTACATACCTATTAATAATTACTTGAATGTAAATGGACTAAACACTTGATAGATTGATAGATAGACACAGGGTGACAGAGTAGATAAAAAAGCAAGACCTACCTATATGCTGTCTACAAGAGATTCATTTCAGACCAAAAGACACATGCAAATTGAAAGTGAAGGAATGGAGGGGCACCTGGGTGGCTCAGTTGGTTAGGCATCATCAGATCATGATCTCACGGTTCATGGGTTCGAGCCCCACATCAGGCTCTGAGCTGACATCTCAGAGCCTGGAGCTTCCTCCTTCAGATTCTGTGTCTCCCCACCTCTCTCTGCCCCTCCCTTGTTTGTGCTCTGTCTCTCAAAAATACATAAACATTAAAATTAAAAAAAAAAAAAAAAAAGAGGGGCGCCTGGGTGGCGCAGTCGGTTAAGCGTCCGACTTCAGCCAGGTCACGATCTCGCGGTCCGTGAGTTCGAGCCCCGCGTCAGGCTCTGGGCTGATGGCTCGGAGCCTGGAGCCTGTTTCCGACTCTGTGTCTCCCTTTCTCTCTGCCCCTCCCCCGTTCATGCTCTGTCTCTCTCTGTCCCAAAAATAAATAAAAAACGTTGAAAAAAATTAAAAAAAAAAAAAGAAAGTGAAGGAATGGAGAACTATTTATCATGCAAATGGAAGTGAAAAGAAAATCAGGGTAGCAATACTTATATCAGACAAAATACACTTTAAAACAAAGACTGTAACAAGAGATAAATAAGGACACTATATAATCATAAAGGGAACAATCCAGCAAGAAGATATAACAATTATAAATATTTATGCACCCAATATCAGAACACTCAAATACATAAAGCAGCTGTTAGCAAACATATAGGAAGTAATCAATAGTAGTATAATAATGGCAGGGAACTTTAACACCCCACTTACATCAATGGAAAACTTACCCAAATAGAAAATCTATAAGGACACAGTTTCTACAAGGAAATCAGGAGAAATCACAAAGTACATGGAGACAAACAAAAATGAAAATGCAATGGTCCCAAATCTTTGAAATGCAGCAAGAGCTGTTCTAAGGGGGAAGTTTATAGCAAAACAGGCCAATATCAAGAAGCAAGAAAAATCTCATATAAACAACCAAACCTTACACCTAAAGGAGCTAGAAAAAGAACAAACAAAACTCAAAACCAGTAGAAGGAAGAAAATACTAAAGATTAGAGCAGTTATGAATGAAATACAAACTAAAAAAAAGAAAAAACAATAGAATAGATCAATGAAAATAGGAATTGGTTCTTTGGAGTTTTTGTTGTTGTTTTTGTTTCATTTTTTGTTACTTTTATTAATGTTTTATTTACAGAGTGTGATTTGGGGAGGACCAGAAAGAGAAGGAGACACAGTATCCGAAGCAGGCTCCAGGCTCTGAGCTGTCAGCACAGAGCCTGATACGGGGCTCGAACCCACAAACCATGAGAACATGACCTGAGCCAAAGTCAGATGCTTAAGTGATTGAGACACTCAGGTGCCCCAGGAACTGGTTCTTTGAAAAGATCAACAAAGTTGATAAACCTTCAGCCAGGCTCATCAATCAATAAATAAACAGAGAGATAGAAAGGACTCAGTGTTTATAAACATTTATTGATAAATAAAATCAAAAATGAAAGAGGAGAAATGACAGCTGACACTAGAGATATACAAGGGAGTATAAAGAGAATACTAAGAAAATTATATGCCGAGAAACTAGAAGAAACAGACAAATTCCTAGAAACATATAACCTCCCAAAACTGAATCAGGAAAAAATAGAAAATTTGAGTAGACTGATTACGAGCAAGGAAATGAAAGCATTAATTTAAAAACTCCCAACAAACAAAAGTCCTGGATCAGATGGCTTCATAGGAGTATTCTATCAAACATTTAAAGAAGACTTAACACCTGTACTTCTCAAACTATCCAAAAAATAAAAGAGGAAGAAAAACTTCCAAATTCATTCTATGAGGCCAGAATTACCCCAATGCAAAAACCAGATAAGGACACCACAAAAAAAGAGAACTATAGGCCAATATCTCTGATGAACACAGATGCAAACATCCTCAACCAAATATTAGCAAATCAAATCCAACAATACATTAAAAAAAATCATTCACCATGATCAAGTGTAACTTATTCCTGAGATGCAAGTGTGGCTCAGTATTCACAAATCAATGTAATACATCACATCAACAAGAGAAAAAATAAAAACCTTATGATCATTTCAATAGAAGCAGAAAAAGCATTTGACAAAGTACAACACTCATTCATGATAAAAATCCTCAACAAAGTAGGGTTAGAGGGAACATACCTCAAAGTAATAAAAGCCATATATGAAAAACCCACAGGTATCGTTATACTCATTGGTGAAAATATAAGAGCTTTTTCCCTTAGATCAGGAACAAGACAAGGAGGTCCACTTTTACCACTTTTATTCAACACAGTACTGGAAATCCTAGCCCAGAGTTTACATTAGGGTATACACATGGTGTTTATATTTTATGGGTTTGGCAGATATAAAATGACATGTATCCCCCATTATAGTATCATACAAAGTAATTTCACTGCCCCAAAATTCTATGTTCTGTCTAATCATTCCGTTCATTACATTTAACTTTTAACTTTTTCTCTTGACTCACAATATTATAACTGTTTTGCAGTACTGAGCTGAAGATGTAAAACAAGGTTCAAATTCAGCCTCTACTCCCCTACCTTACTTGAGCACCCTGGCACCAGCCTATATCTATGAAGAGAATACCTTTTTCATGATTGAAAGATCACATTTTCCTGATAAACTTGAGTTCTCAGGAAGGGGTAATTTTACGAAAAGCACTCACAATGTGCTTTACCATAACAGGATATACCTGTGTCACAGGAGAGCAGAATTACCTAAAATGCAATATTGTTGAATTTGTGTTGCAAAACTTCCTTTGTCATCAAATAATTGGAGTATATTTGATATGGAACATTTAATTCTACCTTTATCAGCAAAGAAAGAATTATGAAAACTTATCAGTTATATTTTGACACAATAATACTTAATAAAAAAAACATGGAATTTCTGTGGTACACAATTTGTATATATACACTCCTCATGTATGTGGAGACCTAGACTGGGCTAATTCAAACTGGCCCCGCAACATGTGTCTCTCCTCCTTCCTCTGTGGCTAGTAAAAATCTAGGTGTTTTCTTTTTAATTTTTTTTAATGTTTATTTTTTTTATTTTTGAGAGAGAGAGAGAGAGAGAGAGAGAGAGGGAGGGAGAGTGTCAAAGTGTAAGCAGGGGAGGGGCAGAGAGAGGGAGACACAGAATCCGAAACAGTCTCCAGGCTCTGAGCTATCAGGACAGAGCCCAACATGGGGCTCAAACTCGGGAACCAGGAGGTTATGACCTGAACCAAATCGAAGGCTTAACCTAGTGAGCCACCCAGGCACCTCTCTAGGTATTTTCTTATTAAAGAGATTGCAAAGGTGTAAAAAGGCATATAAGAATAGCCTAGTGATCTTCAAACCTATATTGTATTACATCTAACAGAACCCCATTGGCCAAAGCAAGTCATGACAAAGCCCGATGGGAGGGCATTGCAAAGTTGCATGACAATTGGCACAGGTATGGGAAGAGGTGAGGGACTGAGGACAGTAATAGGTACTAGTATGAATCTGGCATACATGATACCTGCATACTTAAATGACATAAGTATATGTCAAAAGATTTAAGTAGTGTATCTAAGTGTTTGAAGAATTCAGACTATAGATGCATTTACAAGGCTTTTAACTAAAGATAGCCTATAGAAATGCTTTTCCCAGTACTGGGAAGTTTGTCTAATTGTCTGCTTCATTTCCTTCTTGTTGAGGGACAATCTGACCAAAAAAAAAAAAAAAAAAAAAAAAAAAAGAAATCAAAAGTAGCCATAATGGTAACAAAAAGACAATGATTTTTTTTTAAATTTTTAATGTTTATTTATTTTTGACAGAGACAGAGAGACAGCATGAGCAGGGGAGGAGCAGAGAGAGGGAGACACAGAATCCGAAACAGTCTCCAGGCTCTGAGCTGTCAGCACAGAGCCTGAGGCAGGGCTCGAACTCATAGACTGGGAGATCATGACCTAAGCCAAAGTCAGATGCTTAACCGACTGAACCACCCAGGCACCCCCGATTTTTTTTTTTAATGTTTATTTATTTTTGAGAGAGACAGAGTGTGAGCAGGGGAGAGGCAGAAAGAGAGGGAGACACAGAATTCGAAGCAGGCTTCAGGCTCCGAGCTGTCAGCACGGAGCCCGAGGCGGGGCTTGAAACCCTGGACCACGAGATCATTACCTGAGCCGAAGTCGGCCACCCAACCTACCGAGCCATCCAGGTGCCCCAAAAAGACTGATTTTAAGGCATAATTTTATTCCCTTGAATAAAGTAGGCCAAGCCATGCAAAAACTAATCTTTTTCTGAAAGTGAGTTTTCATTTTCTCTCAAACAAAAGAAAACAGAACACCCATTCTAAATCCAATCAAGTATTTAAAGATGTAGTTTCTGGAAAGAAAGAAAGAAAGAATTTGTTTAGTAGAGGACAAGTGTATATTCTCTTTTCATTTCTTTAAAAAACTTCTTTAAAATGCCTAGGCTCTGATGGTAATGATTTTCGTTTCAATAAATAAGATGGTTTGAGGATCTCTAAGCCAACACTTGCCAATATCAAAGCATAAAATTTACAGAGACATCTGTGCTTATTTCTGTATAAAAACAGCAAAATCACATGTATTGAAAAGCATCCCTGGGGCTACATCTGTGGTCAGAGAACCAAGATTTTCATTCCAGGCTGTTTTTCTAGGAAAGGATATATTTACCTCTTTAAAGAGGCACTGCCCATTAACATTTCACAAGTGGTTCAACAGTTAGGAAATCTACTTTGCTGGTATCAGCAAGAGTATACAGCAGTTGAAAATCAGCTGCTGTCTGAACTGAAAACTAAGAGTAAAATTATTCAATTGCATGGTAAAAGTAAAGGACAGTCGTACACTTTTTTTTTCTCTTTTCCCATAGGATGCTTCAAATTATGGAATATAAAGCAGATTTGGTATAGGGTTGATAGAATCATTGTTAAAAGAATCTGTTTCAACATTCTTCCACTGCTTCAAGTCATAAAACAGCTCCGTCATTCCCAGAAAACTTGTCTCATAAATATGGCACCAAATGTGTCTGATTTCTTTGGCTTGGCAATATAATTCTAAACTTTCAAGCAGCTATGGAGGCAATGCTTTTAGATTTATGTTTTTGCTTGATCAGTTTCATATGATTCCAGTCTTTAACATTTCAGTATTCTTCATGCTAAAACACTCAGCAGGGGAAGAAAAGGATAAAGATGGACACACTTAAGGTAGTTCTATAGTCTTGTTAGCTTCTTGCTTTCATTAGCAAGAGATCTGAGCTCACAAACTCAAAACTGTGAGTTCTGTGACATAATAACATTGGTAATAAAAATAAAACCAAATTTTTGTAAATTACAGTGTTCATAGATTTTCTTAGATGCTTTCCACTAAAGTTAGGCCTGTTGTAAAAGTAAATAAAGACATTCATAGTCTTCATAGCAAGGCACAGTCCCTTTGATTTCATTTAAAGGAAGTTCATAGGATTCATACATGGCACTGATAATGGTGATTTGTTACTTGAGAACATGATCATAAATCGTTACTTGATTTATGATACAAATCATCCATCATTTTATTTAGAGTGAAACTATGGCATATTAATGTGCCTTTATAAAAATTGATGATATTTTTCTAGAATGTAAGAAAATTACAGATTTAAAAATCTTGTGTATTCACTTGCTTTGGGCTGTGGGAGACTAGAAGCCTTAACCTAATAGTTATCTACTTCTCCAACCTTATTTCTGACCTCATGTTATGAGTCTGATTTGAATCCTGGCTCAACAACTTACTGAGTGAGACATCTTTAGGCTATTAGTTAACTTTTTGGAAAATCAATTTTCTCATGTTTAAAATGGGAGTAAATTCTATATTACTATTTGTTACATGAATTAAATGATATATGTTTCACATATAAAATATATATAAATCTTAAGCATTTGTTACATTAAACAGCATGATATATATACATAGTGTGTATAACATATATATATTATGTTCTATAGTATGTATGTAATATATACATATAGTATATATACTATTTAAAGTGACATATAAACATAAGCACACACACACTGCTTTAAATGGTATCAAATACCTAGAAAAGATGCAATAAATTATATCTAGCTTCTATATCAAGGGTATTACATATTAAAGACATTCTAGAAAGATTTTTATATAAATTAATACTATTATCATTATCATTGTTTTATTATGTCTTTCAGCGATACAAATCTACTTTCAATTTTATGAGCACATGGTGCTCATTTTGGTTTCCAACAGTTTCCATAGCTTTTTCTTTTCTTTTCTTTTTTCTTTTTGGAATGTCTCCTATTTTTTTTTCTACCTAGCAATTACCTCTTTCATTGCTATAACTCATATCTAGTGTCATCTAATCTTTAACTTTCCTTGACTAAAACCCTGATATCTGAGTTGTTTCTAAAATACTGACTTTATTTTTAATGGAAAGTGTTTGACCACTAATATAAGGTGCTTTAAATGTTGTCTACTGTTGACATCTCTCACTAGAATATTATCTCACTGAAGGAAAGGGTTATGCATTGTTCATCCATTTTTCTCAAAGAAATAGCATGCTGTATTAAGATGAAAAATGGCTAGTTTCATTACTTATTTTTGCAAATCAAAACTATTTTCTCTAATGCATTCAATATTCTCTGTCCAGTATCTAGTATTTATCTTGAAGCCATACTGGAATTAATGAGATGCAGAGACAGGAGAGAATGGTCTCTGACCCTACATTTCAAGCTTCATTTCACAGTATCTATGATATTTAATGGTAGATGAGGAACTAATTTGACTGAATATCACTGCAGTAGCAATTCAAGCTATTGTTCATTGTATGTTTCTCTGAAAGGAAAAGACACATTATATTCCATTTAGGACAATTAGGATGATTGTCTCTCTTTGGAGAGATTATAAATGTTCTGTCATACATATAATTTGAATAGCTTAAAATGCAATTTGTTTTCAGGCTGGGATTTAGTACTATGGTGATCCTTAGAAAACCAACTGATGTTCCTGAACAATTTTCAGTTGTAAAGCACACATTTCTATTAAATTGCTAATTATATGCCTACTGTACATTTTCAGAGCCAATATACAGATAAATTCCTTTTCATCCTGAATAAGATTCTTGAAAACAAATCACTTAACTGACGAGTTTGGTCAAAATTTGAATAATCTGGAGACACAAATATTCATTCTATTTTCAAAGATCTCCTATTTTTTGCTTTGCTCTCTCATTGCTCAGTGTAGCTAACTGTATCTCATATAAGCCCATGAAATTATAATTCTTCATGTCCCTCATACTGAGGCCAGGATTTTTCAGGTCATCTTCACTCATCTTCTACTACTAAATCTATTCTTCCACCTGTGGGTCATGAGAGTCTTCACACTGGTTTCACAATACCTTTGTACAAAGATGGATTGCAAAAACCCCAAAGATCCTAATTGTCTTAAAGACATATATTGATTTGTTTGAACTTGTTCTTCCAGATTCAAGGCGAATCATTGGATATAACTTCTGAGCTTGATTTTACCCTAAGCTGTATGGAGAAATCAGTATTGGAATTTTTAGTAAGTGAAGAATTTTCTGAAATGTACCCCCCCAGTTGTCATATTCTTTCTTGTAATGTGACTGATTAAGATCCACAATGGAAAGATACACATTGTTAGCTTTTCTTATGTGTTTCTAAGTTGTATTTAATTTTTTAGTTACGTTAAAATACTACATAAAATGTACCATTGCAACCATTTCTAAGTGAAAGATTTAGGGACGTTAAATTCAACATTGTTGAACAACCATCACCATCATCCATCTCCAGAACTCTTTTCATCTTGCAGAAGTGAAGCCCTACGATCAGGAAGCAATAATTGCCATTTATCCCTCCCTACAGCCCCTGGTAATCACCATTCTGTTTTCTGCCTCTATAAATTTGACTATTCTTGCTGCCTCATGTAAGTGGGATCATATAGTCTTTGTTCTTTGTGACTGGCTCCTTTCACTTAGCATAATGTCCTTAAGGTTCATCCATGTTATAGCACGTGTGATTCTGATTATAGATATATTCTATATTTGCACTAATATGATAGTCATTGGTCACAAGTGACTATTGAACACGTGAAATATGGCTAGTGTGACTTAGGACTTGAAATTTAAATGTAGTTTTTAAAAATTGTTTGAATTGCCACATAAACTAATGGCTAGTCTATTAGATGGCACAGCTGTATTTAATCTGCACCAATTATTTTCCTGGTTCATCAATTTTAGATATGATTTTTATTGCTATATTATGGTTTAGCTCATATATATCCATCCATTCAACTACTAACACTTTTAAAAAATTAAGTTTATTTATTTATTTTGAAAGAGAGAGTGTGTGTTTGAGCCGGGAGGGGCAGAAAGAGTGAGAGAGAGAGAATCCCAAGCAGTCTCAAACCCATGGACCATGAGATCATGACCTGAGTCAAAACCAAGAGTCAGGCGTTTAACTGGCTGAGCCACCCAGACATCTCCAACCCCTATCACTTTTTAAAATAATTTTTTCTCTCAGTTATGTTTGTAACTTTTAAATAATGCACCAATGCTTTATGTCCTTCTTTTAACAATTATAAGCAAACCTGTGAAATGGTATCACCACTCTCCCTTTTCTGATAGCTTTCTGCACTTTTAATGTCATCAAAGTTTATGACAATTATGCTTTCTTCTGTAACCATAATTTGTACTTCATTGTTTTGAGCTACCAAATATTATTTACTGTAAATCCTAATGATCATTTTGTCTCTTTTGTCTTGTACTTTTTCTAAATCAATATTTTTTTCTGGCACTAGGTAAACTTATTATTTTTTTTCCAACTTCATTTAATCAAATATCCTATAGGGTTTTTGTTTCAGAGACCTTCATGCAATAGCTTCAATTTAGACTTACTGGTCTTTAGATATGCTAGAACAGTATTGAACTAGCCTTTCCATTCTCCGCTTTCCAGAATTCTTTACATTGGTTTCTACATACCGTGTTTCTACTTTTTTTCTTTTTAATTTTTAAGTGGTTTATCAAGTAACTTTCCAAGAAAGAATGGGTATGCCATAGGTAAACTTGCTAAGTTACTGTCTATTTTAATATGTCTCCTTTTTATGCTAAAACACATATGATTGGTTGCAAAGTTGCCTTCACATAGAATTCTGGGCTGAAATAGTTTTCCCACAGAACACTGAAGCCGTTTACTGCTGGGAGTCTTGTCTATCACTTTTGAGAAGCTATGTGCCATGTGTGTACTCTCTTTTTAGGTGACCATCAGTTTTTCTTGAAAGATTTTAGTATCTACTTTTTTATACTTGGTGTTGTTCTGAATGATGGTAGACTTCATATTAGAAACTCATCATACCTTGGTATATATATTTGGGAAGAAATGAAAACTTATTTGGGATATATATTTCTTGTTTTGTTTGGGAGGCTTTGTTCTATTTTTTTTAATCCCTTTCATACTCAACTAGAGGCCTCATTTCTTCTTATAAGCTATGCTACACCAAAAACATCTGTTAAGAAGCTATGGTACTTTTTGGGCATTTCATGCAGATTAGGGTAGATCTCACTATGTGATGTATTTATTTCTGAAAAGTTCAACCCCTTTAAAACTCTGCTTCCAATAATGAAATGATGATATTTTGAGATAATTTCACTAAATATGCATACTAAATAAAGTTAAGTTGAATCCAACATTACTGTATACCTTAACCACCTTGTTAATTACATAGTCCACACTCGTAATTTTTTTCCTTAGAAGTAGCACCCCTTGGGGTATGGCAATGTCTCATATTCAAAAAGGAGTATAGAAATGAAAATTATTTAAATTTTGGATGGTAGAATAATGGAATTTAGGACTTACAGGCCATACCAAGCCCCAAGCAATATTTCTCCTATACATTAAAATGAAATTCCCATCAGTTACTGAAAATATTTTATGGAAATCCCCAGAGGGATATTCGGATTAGTTATCTTGACTACTTTATGGTAACCAATAGCTCCCTTCTCCCATGCTTCAGCTCAGTGAGGGGCTATCTCCTGTTAATACCGACTCTTAATGTGGCAATGCACTGTTAATATTAATCTGTGATTATTTGAAAGATATATACAGTTATTTAATTAACTCTTTTCTTAAATCACAATGTCCTCACCTTTGGACACAGGCATATTTTCTTGAGGTGAGGCTTGTAAGAATCCATGATTAATAAATGTCTTTATGATTAGAATAACCTCAGAGAATAACCTAATTATCCTACTTAGTATTTTACTAAATAATTAGGAAACCTGCCCAAAGAATAGAATCTAGGGCTACAAAGTCCCAAATTTTATTTTCCTCCCTCCACTAAAATGTCCTATAACAAAGATAGGTTCTTTCATAAACTAAATGAGCAAAGGATACTAGAGAGATAAGGAAACTGAGGTATTTTTCTTATATTAGAAGATTAATCAAGTCTCAGCTTAGAAAAGGAAGGTCAATAAAGAGCAACCACATCATCATTCTCCCTAAGGTATAATGTCAAAATCTTAAAACAGTGAGTTTAAAGTTTCTTGGGTAATTTCAAACTTCTAATGTAATATTTTTCTTCACTTATGGTAATTTATTCCAGTTATTTCTATCTCATCTCATCAGCAGCTCAAACTGATTCAAAACTGAAAAGCTCTTCTAGATGTGTCTCTTTTGATTTTAGTGTCTGTCAATAGAATTTTCATAAGGCAAAAATCCTGATGAGAAGGGAAGCACACACGACAATAACCTGATAATCCGGCTAAATTTGAAGTTGCTCAAAACAAAATTGGTGTCAACTAATTCTTCACTTGTACCTGGAGGATTCTAACAATTTATTTTTTCCTTAGGTCCAGGTTTTACTAAGGTTCCACATATCAAATATCACCTAAAGTTTCTTTAATTTTTATCTTGAAATTTCTCATATATGGCATAAAATTAGTTACTCATCAGAAAAGCTGTATTTTCCTGAAACTCTTGGTTTCAAGTTCCCATTGAAAGGACAGATTTTTAAAAATTGAAAAGCCTAACTTGTATTTGAGAATGTGTTCTGAATTTTTTAAACGTGTAGCCTAACAACTTCCTTCCCGTCCACCCATATGTCACTAAAAATCACCATGTTTTTCTTCTTTATATTGATTAGGTTTCTTTCTGTTTCATTCTGATGGCAAATAGGGCCTGAGTTTTTCATCCTTTCATTATTTTTTTCAGCACTTATTCCCTTGTGATTAATTAGCTCTGAATTATGTTTGAACCTCTCTCCATGTGCATCAGACTGATGGAATTTCTTTCCTGTAGGAAGCTTCTGTTGGGAAACAAGAACTGAGCTCAGAATAAAACTTCAAAATTAATTAAAGTGTATGGCTTGTCTCGGGGGCAATAGCAGCATGGTATACCCAAGAAGATTTCCCTATTATATTTTCTACTTTTCTTTTTTAGACTGATGGTGGTCAAAAGGATTAAGGAAGATACAAATAACTCTGCCAGTTTTTAAGATACTAAAATATATTTATTGTCATTATAAAAAGAAATAAAGAATGGCATGTTTTCCCACTTGTTTTGGAAGATAAGATTTTGCTATCCATTTAGCTGTTGTCACTTTTGTTTCTAAAACTAAGGAAAAACATCATGATAAAAGTTAGCTGATGACAAACAGTTAACTAACAAGTATCTCCAGAGAACTATCAAAAAAGTGAATATTTCTCACTGGTTCTTGGAAAGCAAAGCCAATGCTACCTGTGAATGTGCAGATGTGTGAGTGCAAATGCATGTCTGTCCATGTGCTTAAAGGGCAAAACTTAACCCCATGTGTATCCTAATCATTCACTGCCACCCAACATATGCTGCTTTCCAGAGTAGAATGATCAAGTCTCTGCTGTAGTGATTTATGGATGGAAGTGTGTCGGGTGTAATGTGGATGTGGTTCATGTGTGTTGTGGCAGCAAGAATGTTGGGAAATACCCTTCAAGTGGATGAACAGCTTTTAAGGATTGGGCAACAGCGATAGGGGAGAAAACAATCCTCAAAAGTGCTGAGGCATCAAGGTGATTTTCCTGAATTAAGACTATCAGAATATCAACTCATAGGATAGGTCCATAATCGCTGCAAAGGTGAAGCCTGAGAAATCTATTGTCTGAACAACAGAGATGTGTTAATTATTGGGATTTAAAGAATATCCCTGGATTCTTGTGCAGAGATTATGGTGCTACTGAAAAATTACATAAGCAGGATTTCTCTATCCATAGGCACTAACTGCATTTCTATTCCTTTTGGAATAAATCTGAATGACTTTCTCTCTCTCCTTTTTCTACTGACCAGGGGAAGCTCCATGAGTTAAACTCTGTAATATACTCTAGGCCCTAATCAAATTGGCCCATTACATATCAAGAACCTGAAAAATGTGTCTCCTCATTGTTGCTTTTTTTCCCCCAAATCACCAATACAAAATGTCTCTGAGCCCAACTATATGACTTTTTATAAAATATATTTTCTTTTTGTTTAAAGAAATCAACTCAAAGCTATGTATACCGCAAACAAACAAAAAAACAAATGCACATACACAATAAAATGAAGGTCAAAATAGAACAATTCTACTTCATTTAACATTATGTAAAAAGCTATATGGTGAAGTCTTGAGGCATATATGTTGGGAATGCTTTGTGAATAACAAGAGGGTATTTGTCAGCCCACTAACCCCCTACATTCTGGTTATGTGACTTGGAGACATTTACTGAGCATGTGCTTGTGCTTTACCATCACTGATAATACTGAGTCCTACACCAGACAAAGGAAGAAGGCAATTCGCATTTCTGTTTGATGTTTTTCTCAAAATGTAAATGTTATGTGAGCCTCAGAGACACTGAGATAAGTGTAGTGGAATGTGATTTAAACGTCCCTCATTAAGGCTACCATTTACAAAATAAGAGTAAATTGAAAAGTAAAAGTTAAAAATTGCATAGAAAAAAATTGGAAATGTAGCACAGTGAAATGTTAAGTGATGTGTTTAGATAGTGACACTCTTGCTTACTACTTTTGGTTCCATTTTAAAATTTTATTAATACCCATGTGCCATTTTGAATATAAAAATTATTTTTAAAGCAATATTCCTTGTTGATAATCACAGAAAATATGTATTTTTTTTCCAAAGACAACACATCAAGGAAGGTGCAGCCTCAGAGGAAAAATATTCCATGTTTCAGAGTTTTGAAGTGTTGAATTCTTTTTATAATAGGTTTCATTCATTTACTTGTCAAAAGTCAGTTGGAGCTAAGTTCTGAAAGGAACATGATACTGCATGGAGTCATTCTTTTAGAGATAGCTATTAAATATTTAACAGCATATAAAAATTGCCTTTGCAATAGGATTCTCACAGCAAGATTAATCTGAGGGTTAGAGTACAATATGCCTGAGCACAGTTCTTCAATAATGAAAAATTTTTTTTTCATATTCTGGTCAGAAAATCCTCCTGCTTAGTTAAATTTGCAATGCAGGAGCTAATAGGTTGTTTTGTTGTTTAGCTAAACTGCAAATGCTTTCTCTTTGAAAGTAACTTTTCTGAATTTTTGAAACTCACTATGTCAAAATCCTGAGTTCTGTTTAAGAATACATTCTCATGTAGCATGAGTCGTAGGGACCTAAAATTATAGAATTTAAGAGATTTTATTGACTTTGTCTTGTTCCTAATAACCAATGATATTATGAATTTTTTCAAGTTCACTCCTGACTTAGTGATTCTATAGGCCAGTCTTCACTTCTCTAGTTCTCTATCATACTCCCCTGACCAAATACAAGTTATAAGGCTTGGGAGGTGAATAACAAGATGAGGGTACATGGAGAGAATGTTACCAGCAAAGGAAAAATAAATCAACCGCTAAAATTCTACCTTTTGTTCTGAGAATGATCCCTTGAAAGTCTCCTTAAAATTCTAGGCATTTTTTAAAATCACTTTTGACACCCACTTACAAATCCTTAAATGACTAAACGTTATTATATATCTTATACCTTGCAAACTTTATCTTTGCTCAGTATTATTAGTTCAGAAAGCAAATACGGAATTGTATAAGTCAAACACATGGCCTGTGGACATTGATAAATCAGAGGTTTTTCCAAGCAGTTCAGTTCTCTTGGTAAGGAAATGCAAGGTGAAGACTACACATTCCCTAACTCTGTATCATGTATGACTTCCATTCCCAATTTACATGAGAAACCCTAAATATTTTCCCAAATCCAACAAATCTATGTAAAATCTCTCCTCTTATAAAAACTTGCACGGAGATGCCTTAAACAAATCCCAATCAACTCTAAATTTACCATTTCCCTGTTTAAGGCAGAATACCCAGGATTTTAGGGGAAGAAGAAAAAAAAGGATAAAAATTGAGGACGGCAAGTGCTGGTTATTTTCATTTACCTCTTTCCCAGGAATACATTACTCACTTTCTCTTCTCTGATTTGTGAAATGAAGACTAAGCCCTATGGAATATTATTTCACTCAGACTTCTCTTACCATGAGTGTCTGAATCCACCCTGATGGATCTGTGATGTTCACTCTTGAAATAAACTTCCCCCTTACTATTTATAAAGTTGCATCTGTTCAATAAACTAACATGCTGTCTTGTTTTCTGAGTTTTCAGTATTATGAATTGTCCTAGCTTTCTGTACCTTCGTGGGTACTTGTATTATTGAAATTGTTTTAGGAGATGTTGGCCAGGTGCCAATTTTAATCTTATGTATTTAATTTGAAAAGAGTCTTTTTTCCCAAAATGTAAAACCAGTGTCTGAAATATAATTATGCCCACATCATTCCTCTGCTTAAGATATTTAAATGGCCATGGGATAAAGTTGAATTTCCTTTACAACTTTGGTTTTCAAAGTATGGTTCACAGACTTTTGGATATCTCAAAGATCCTTTCAAGGGATCTGAGGAATTAAAACTATTTTCATAATAATGCAAAAATAGTATTCACTTTTTTCACTACCCCAATATTTACACTGAAGGTTCAACAACATGGATGCAGAAACTGCTGCTGCCTTCTCATGAGTCACAGCAGTTGTGACAGACTGAAGTAAGTTGTCACTGTATTCTTCACTACATGAACTTGCCAAAAAAAAGAGCAAATTTCATTTAACAATGTATTTATGGAGTAGTAAAAATTATTAACTTTATTAAATCTCACCCCTCGAGTGTGTATCATTTTTCTGTGTGAAGACATGCGAAGTATATATAAAGCAGGTCTGCTACATATGTTAAGTGTGATGGTTGTTCAAGAAAAGAAAATCACCTGTGTAATTGTATAGGTTATATAGTCAGCTAATGACTCTTTTATGGAACACTATTTTTATGTGACTTTTTAATGGAACACTATTTTATTTGGATGAAAGAACAGCAGAAAAACTATCATTATTCAATCCTGAGTAGGATTCTCAAAAATGGCAGACATATTCTCAAAAAAGAAGGAAAGGAAAACAAGTGACAATCTATGTTTCCAATGATAAAATTTGAGCTTTCAAGAAAAAAAAAAGAATTTTGCAAAACTTGCATCCACTATAAACTCCACACTCTTCCTAATAATAAAGGCTTTTCTGATAAGATTATATTCCTATTAATATCATATTTTTGATACTGTGTAGTAAAATGTGTCACCATTTGAAAGATCTGCATAACGACTCAGTGAATGACTATTTTCCAAATAACCAATGCATAATGTTATGAAATCATGCATGGGTGAAAGGTTCACTCAAGATGCAAGACAGACAAATGTATTTTAATGTAGCTCTAAAATTTACATTGTATTATATTTCACATTTCAACTAAACTTTATAAAACTACTTGTCAAGTTTTGTTGTCTTATCAAAGAATATCCACAATTATGTGAAATGTCTCTTAAAATATTCCTCTCCTTCCCAACTACAAATTTGTGTGAGATCAAATTTTCTTCAAGTACTTCAACCAAAAATTGTTGCAACAAAATGCAGAAGCCAACGTAGTTATTTTCTATTAAGTCAGTAATTTTAAAGAGATTTTTAAAAGGTAAAACAATGTCATTCCTTACATTGAGTTATAGCTCTGGGAAACACAGCCACTTTTTCATAAATATATATTATTTATGCTAACTTTACTTACTATGTAAAAGTTACATATAGTAATTAGCCCATTTAAAAATAATAAACAAATTTTATATATTGTATATTATTTACATATATATTTAAATTATATATCATTTAAATATATTATAATAATAAATATAATAATAAACATTATTTTTAAATGAACTAATTACTATATGTAACTTTTGTTTTTATTTCTAGCATGGTAATACTTAAAGATATAATCCACATAATCAAAAGTTGTTGGGATTCTCAATGATTTTTAAAATCGTAAGATCCTAGAATTAACATGTTTGAGAATTAAAAAAAAACAGTTAAGATTTCATCCAGGTCTATTTCTCCAGCCTCATCTGCCACCCATACCAACCTCTCTAACTTCCAAAGTATCAGTTTTCATAACGCCTGAACATGCAAAGTTTCCCTTCACTGCAACTGCTTTAACAGATCTTCTTCCCTTTAAGTGAAATGTGGGGCTGAGTATGCCAAGATTAATGTCCCTGTCCGTTGCTGAATTTGGTTGTTAATTTGTTACAGTATAATTTTAATAGGCATATTTATGTAAAATCTATGAAGACTGCAGATATCTACTTCTCTTATTTCCTCTTAAGTAAAAATTATGGGTTTGGGTGGGGGAGGGTGCTGGAAAGGAATAGATGGCTAAATTTTAAAAATTCAAGTGTGATTTGATTTATCTACATGAGAACTTACTTATATGACATAAGGTAAGTAAGGCTTATCCACAGGAAATGGAGAAAGGATGGAAGATAGCAACGGTAAACCAGGAAAAAATCCATCTGTATGAAAATTTACAAAGCTGACAAAGGAAAATGATGAAAAATTTCAGGGTGAGAATAAATTAGAGAGACATAGATAATGGTATTTCAGTAGAGAATTTGGAATATTGGAAAATTCTGTTTTTAAAATTTTATTTTGGAGTGAGCATCAGCAGGGGAGGGGTAGAGGGAGGAAGAGAGGGAGGGAGAGACAGAGAGAGAGAGGGAGAGAATCTTAGGCAGGCTCCACACTCAGACATGGAGTTTGATTCCACAACTCTGGGATCATGACCTGAGCCAAAATCAAGAGTGGGACACTCAACTGAGCCTGTGCCACCCAGGTGCCCCTGTTGATAAAGTCTTAAAAGGGGTAAATAAGCTAAGAGAGACCCAACAGGGTAACGTTATTTAATCATAATAACTTTGAAACAACAACTTTGAATACACTAAAAGTTTGTAAAAAACAAATGAAAAAGCATTTATAAATAGATCCACCATAATGCAATTAGAATGTCACATGATATAGTCCCTTCTGTATGTCTCCTGTTCTCAATTACAAGCCAGGTTTTTACAAGCTACTTAATATCACTTTCCTCAGTTTGTCCATATGTAAAATGGAGATGATGATAGTATCCTATTACAAAGAGTTGCTATGAGGATTAGATGAACTAATATATATATATATATTATATATATATTATATATATTATATATATGCATTATATATTATATTATATTATATTATATTATATTATATTATATTATATTAGTATATATACGTATATATATATTATATACGACATCCTTAGACCAACACTTGGTTCTGTGCAAGTACTCTACAAATAGAAGATGTTATCATTGGCATTAGTGTTGGTTTAAGTGCTTAAAAAGAGACTGGTAGGGATTGAATGTTTGTGTCCCACCACCTCAATTCATATATCGAAGCCCTAATCCTCAATGTAATGGTATTTAGTAGTGGGGCCTTTGGGAAGTAATTTGATTTAGATGAGCTCATGAAGGAGGTGCCCCTATGATGGGATTAATGCCCTTATAAGAAGTGACCAAAGAGCCCTCACTCTAAATCATGTAAAAATATAGCAAGCAAAAGGGTGGCTTGTCTGCAAACCAGGAAGAGTATCCTACTGGACACAGAATGCTAGCACCTTGATCTTGGACTTTCCAGCTTCCAGAATCATGAGAAATTAATGTGTGCTGCTTTAAAAATAAAATAAAATAAAATAAAATAAAATAAAATAAAATAAAATAAAATAAAATAAAATAGAATAAAATATAAATAAAAAATAATAAACAAATAAAAAAATAACTACATAAATAAAAAGAGGCTTTCAAGCCAACTGGCCAGGTCTCTTCAACAGTCCACTATTGAATAGTCCATATAAAGGACAATGCAAGAGTAAAAAAAAAAAAAAAAATCAAGCACCATAACAACTAATATAATGTATGCTAGATAGGATAAAGATACTACTAGATTGGTTACACCCAATGTTTTCTAATGGAAATGAGGACATGAGGGTCGTGAGTGCAGCATTAGTTTGCTCATAATACTTTGTATTTTGATTTTTGCCCATTTATATATCTTTATAATTTAACTGATACAAATTAATATTTGAAAGTATAGAAAGTATAAATATGTAAAGAAAATTTCTTCAGTTCTAACATCTATTACATAATAACTAACATAAAACATTTACCTGGAGTCTTCTTTATATGTTTTTAAGCTTACTAAACTATCATATATTCATTTGGCTTATTATTTTGACATAAGTTTACACATAAAGAAGAGTTTCAAAAATACTACAGAGAATTTCTGTATATATTTCACTCAGACTCCCTTAATGTTGACATCTTACATAAGTATGATACAATGATCAAAACCGTGAAATTAATGCTGTTATTATGCTATTAAGTAAACTACAGACTATTCAGAAGTCATCAGTTTTTCCACTAATGTCTTATTTTGGTTCTGGGAAAAAAGATACACTGTATTTAGTTGTTATTTCTCCTTACTCTTCTGCAGTTTGTAACAGGCTTCAGTTCTGTCTTTTATGATCCTGACACATTTGAAAATGATTGACAAATATTTTGATTAATGGCCCTCTATTTGTTTTTTATCTGATATTTTGTCATAATTAGATTGAGGCTATTAATTATTAAGAACACTATCACAGATATAGTTAACATTATTTAAAGTATTCCCTTTAAACAATGGGAAACTATTTTCTCAAGATACTATGTCATACATTTTCCCACAAATCAATGACAATTTTTGTGGGTATTATTTTTTCATCTGAGATAATTAAAGGGAAGTATTAAATAGATTATATATACACTAATAATAAACTAGTACAATATGACATGATTTAGATAATGTATAAAAAACCACCTGGGTGGTTCAGTCAGTTAAGCGTCGGACTTCAGCTCAGGTCATGATCTCACAGTCCATGAGTTCAAGCCCCACGTCAGGTTCTGTGCTGACAGCTCAGAGCCTGGAGCCTGCTTCAGATTCTGTGTCTCCTCTCTTTGCCCCTCCCCTGCTTATACTCTGTCTCTGTCTCTGTCTCTCTCTCAGAAATAAACATTAAAAAAATGTTTTAAAAATCATCAACGTCTAATACCATGAGAGATAACTAGTTACATAGACAGAATTTGAGATGGACTTTGCAAAGTAGGAAATTGCTAACTAGGGAGACTGAAACTTTATATATCAGGCAAAGAAAGTAAATTAGAAATACCAACAACATAGTACATAGGATAGCATGAAGATGCTATAAAGAGATTATCCAGCTGATTTTCAAATCCTTTCACAAATATCTTACTATATTCTAAAAATATGCCTATGAAGTATCTGCCATTATCTATTTTCATTAATGAAATTAATTGAGGCACAAAGAAATGGAAAGATCTCTTACTAGATCAGCCTCTGTAAACATGACACAAAGAATCAAATCCAGATGATTTGGATTTTTAGTTTTATTGTCTTCCCATCACTTATTTTGGGTTCTTTAGCATTACCTTGGTATAAATTGGTGTTGTAATAAAAAAATCATTTCATCTAAACCATGTCTTCTCTCTTTTTGAATTATTTGTTGAATCTTGTAGATAGCTGAGACAGTTAAACTTTTTTCTTTTTTCAGAAATCAAATTTTAAGCCTTGAATATCTATAAATATTTCCTTTATATTGCCTTCATATGTAAGAGAACATTTGAATCAGGAAGAATTTTTGGATTAATTATTTTTCATCAAAATGCTATAGAAGTGGATCTTATGGATTCAGTATAACTAAGAAGCCTGAATTAAGCCTGATAGTTCCTATTTTTAGAAAATGCAGTAAGAAAACATAAAACAGATTTAAAAAAATAGGTGTGATGTATATTGTTTTCACCTAATTTTAATAGGCAATGCAGGCAAATTTTTCATAAAACTATACACACATTTATTTGTTTTTTTCTTATTTATTATTCTCCCATGCTGTCATCCATTTGTCTAGTTCCCTCTCATGCCTATCCATAAATAACCCGTTATTAATTTCTTCTTTATCTTTCCAGCATTTCTTTATATACATATATGCATATGTGCATATTGTATATATAAACAAATACATTTTTATTTAACACAAATGGAGTCTGGTATTTATACTGTTCTATAAATAGCTTTTTTCATAAAAATTAAATATTGGAGACCTTTTCACGTAGAGTTTCTTTATTATTTTTACAACTAAATAGCAATCTATTGTACTGCATGCTGAATTTAGTGTATATTGACCCATGGAAAAACAGTTTGTGATTACATCTGTTAGGATAGGGCTCAGATAACTATTACGGTTTGTGTTCATCTAAGTGAATGTTCAGTGGCACAATGAAAACTTGGTGGCACATGAGCCCATTTTTCACTTATAGGAATGTTCTGTCTTTTGCGTCCATCTGACATCCTTGGCCTCTGATCACAAAATATCATTAATGCACTACAACCACTGTGACAAATAACATGTCCTCTACAGATTTACAAAATAATTCTATAGGAAGTTGTTATCCTGGTTGAGAACCATTCTATTATAAGATAACTACTGTTGAGATTTCTATCTCATAAACACTTGACAACAGTTGACAACTGTATCTACTTTTTGATGGCTAGTCTTGTCCACCAGTGAATGGCCTTTTGCCAAGGCCATAGTCCATGGAGACAATGCTAGAGAAGAATGTTGTGGGTCAGCTAGAACTCTTCGAGATAGCACTTTTGTAGTAGAAGCAGTGTTTAAGGCTGGATGAAAAATGTGCCATCTGGATTACATTCTGAGATTGATTTAGATGAGTCAAAAGTTATAGTAGATGACCTACTGACACTCCTATGATATTTCCTAAATCTCTCTAAAAAATCCTGGCTATGACTGAAAAAAAAAATTCCAATTCCAATGTACTTCCCATGCTGCTATTTCAAGTAATCATTCGCTTTTATACATACATTTTTGTGGGAACTAAAAGGCTTGAAGATGTGGGGTTGTCATTCTTTCACTCACATTCTACAACTGATTTTAGGAAATAAAAAGATGTGTTATTTTAACTTTACTTGTGTTGAGTGATGTAGTTTCTTAACTAAGCACAGCCCAATTAAATCATGTGTTCAGTGCTAAAATGTGACATTAAATCAAACATTAGACATTTTAATTCAAGTTTTAGTACTTTCAGGTGGTTGTATAAAAACATTAGTCATTGTAACTGTTCACTGGGCTCAATAATATAAGATCACATGTCATTGTACTTACCTCTGGAATAACATTCATTCTGCCTATTGCTCTCAGTACAGTTCTGAAAAACAAATACAGGATCATAAGTTAATTTCACATCACCGCCTCATCTCCTAAAATATATCTTCTTTTAAGATACAGATATATAAGAAAATGCATTCTCTTTATGAAATCAGGAATTTTAAAAAGTTCAATGAACTTTAATTAAAATTTAATATAAAGTTTAATGAACTTTCAATAATCATTCAGTTATTTTATAAGCTAGTCATCCTTTAATTATAAATATATACATGTGTTACAAACCATGCTTTTAAAGGATATTGGTATTTTATATTGGATTCATTTGCCAGCTCCCTGATGCACATGTTAATTCATTATATATTATAAACCTTAAAATGTTTAACTTTGAAAGAAAAATATTTGGGAAATATTCTGTCTCTGCTAATTATTATTATTATTTTTTTATTTTTTGAGAGAGAGAGAGAGAGAGAGAAAGAGAGAGAGAGGGCATGCATGCAAGCGGAGGAGGGGCAGAGAGCGAGGGAGAGAGTGAATACCAAGCAGGGTTTACACTGACAGCAGGGCTGGATTTCACGAACCATGAGATCATGACCTGAGCCAAAATCGAGTTCGACACTTAACTGACTGAGCCACCCAGGTGCAGTCTGTGCTAATTGTTAACTGAGGAAGTTTGTTCATATTAAATTTTTTATGCTTCTATTTCCTCATCTGTGAGGTAAAAATATCAGCATCTTTTGTTCATGGCTAGTGAGAGGAATCATTATGATACATGTATTTTTCTTTTTGGTACATATAAGCCATTGGTAAATGATATCTCTTATAATCAACCACTTTTCTTCTAGAAGATAGTATTTTTAAAAAGTTTTATTTAATTTTGAGAGAGGGAGAGAGATCACAAGCAGGGGAGGGGCAGAGAGAATGGAAGATGGAAGATCCGAAGTAGGGCGCTGTGATAGATACAGCAGAGAGCCTGATGTGGGGCTCAAACTGACAAACTGTGAGATCATGACTTGAGCCAAAGTCAGACACTTCACTGACTGGGCCACCCAGGTGCCCCAAGAAGGTATTTTTCTTTTTAATACCAGCCATAATGATTCCTCTCTTCTCACTTTATCCAATGATTGTCAGTTGATGTCTTTCTACCTTCAGGCAGAAAATGAAATTATTAAAATAAAATTCATGGATCAGGGGTCTGAATGCAGCATACTGTAATTAGGTACTTTAGTCCAAATTTCTGAATTGTTTCATGTAGGATCACTACTTTTATCAGTAAATACTGAGAAGAAAAAATAGTAAATATTCTATATACTTAAAATATCAGAGAGACTTACATATCCTGAGGAGATGATGAAAATCTTCTAGATACCTAAGGTCTGTGACATTAACTCTAACCTGGCCACCATTTGAGAAGAAAATCTAAAACAGACATGTGAATAAACACTGGAGAATATGAAAAATCAAAAAGAACTCTTTGAATGAAAATGCTGAATCCACTTAGATATTTCTTTGTTGAATGGCCAGTAATGAGAAGAAAATAGTGTTACCTGAAGTGAATAAAATAATATTTCAGATGAAGTAAAGAGATCTTTAACCTTGAAGATTCAAAGAAAGAACCCATGTCCCAAAACTAGAGGATGCATAAGAATATAGGAATGTTTGGCATAATAAATACTGCAATATTAATATATTATAGTTTTCATACTATTTCCTCAGTCACATCATAAGGAAGACTGTGTGCAGGGATGGGAAAATTGCTGCAGCCCTTTTTTCAAACAGACTACCATAACGGAATACCACACATATCCGGCAAATTCTCCACTAAAATGGAAAAAAAAAAAAAAAAAGGAAAATGCCAAGTATTGGTAAGGATGAAGGACAATAGGAACTCTTACATACTACTAGTGAGACTATAAGCTGGCACAACTATTTTGGTAAAATGACATTATGTACTAAACCTGGATGCATACATACTCCATTATCTAAAATCCCATTTCCAAGTATATATCCAATATAAATTGTACATAGAAATAATTTTATCTTAAAGAAAGTAATTAAAATATTCATAGCGGCATCATTCACAGTATAAAAAAACTGAAAACATCACACATTTTTATTAATAGATTTTTTTAAAATTGTATGTTCACACAATGAAATACTGTATGTACAGTGAGGGCCAGTGTCCCATGAGTGCTGTGTGGGAAGCCATTCAGAGCCCTTTAGTCAAAGGGGCCCTGTGCTTATTTGGTTTAATATTCTGCTGTCATGATCTAAAATTCTTAATAATTTTTCAGTGAGGGTCTCTGTAAGTTATGTAGCTAGCTATTTGTATGGCAATGACAATAAATAATAATTAGCAAGTGTAGGAAAAGATATGCATGAATATCCCTAGCAAAATATGACACAAAAGGGTATATATTTTATTATTTCAATCCTGTCAAGTAAAACAGACAAAATGAATTAATTGTTAGAATTCAGAAGAGGGTTTAGTAGGTAGGGAGGGGCCCCTGGGTGGCTCAGTCAGTTAAGCATCCAACTCTTGATTTTGGTTCAGTCCATGAGCTCATGGTTTGTGAAACTGAGCCCTGCTGTCAGCACAGAGCTTGCTTGAGATTCTCTTCCTCTCTCTCTGCCCCTCACCTGCTTGCACTCTTGCTCTTTCTCTCTGTTTCTCTCTCTCTCAAAATAAACAAATACTAAAAGAAGAAGAAGGAGGAGGAGGAGGAGGAGGAGGAGGAGGAGGAGGAGGAGAGGGTTTAGTAGTTAGAAGTGGATCATAAAGGAGATTCTTGGGTACTGATTCCTGGGTAAATCACATTTCCTAATGTATGTCTCAGTTATACATGTGTGTTCCCTTTGTGCAAATGTATTGAGCCATACTCTTAATAATTTGTTCACACTGTTTTATGTACATTATGCTTCAATAGAAAAAATTAAGCAAACATCATTGAAATCTTGATGTGTGAAAATAAGTAAAATTGAAGGAGGAAAAGGAGAAGGAAAAGAAATGAAAAATGATCTATAAAATTTAAATACAACACAATTATAAACCAGTCATTTTTTTATATTCCTCTCTCATTATGGTATAGTGCTCTCAGACTACAATCTGTGGTTTACCTCCCTTAGCTTACATCTCATAATGATACTCAGGATTGGGTCCTTATGACAACACAGCCCACCTCATTGTTTTCTATTTTATAAATATTTAACCATAATTAACTTACATATAATAAAATTCACTCATTTTATTTGTAAAATTCAATAAGTTTTGAAAAATGTACACAACTGTGTAACCATTATCATAATCAGAGTATTGAACATGCCCACCACCCCCAAAGAATTCCTCCAAGCTCCTTTGAAGGCAATCCTCATCTACCACCATGAGCCCAAGACAACCACTAATCTGTTTTCTATTACCATATTTTTGCCTTTTGAGAACATACAATAAGTGAAACAATCGTGTGTGTTGCCTTCTGAGTCTAGCTTCTTCAACACAAAATAAAGCTTCTGGGATTCACCCATGCTGTTATGTGTATCAGGACTTTCTTTCCTCTTTTAATTGCTGAGTAGTATTTCATTTTAAAAATGTACCACAATTTGTTTATTCACTAGTTTGTGGGTGTTCTGGTTGTTACCGCTTTTTGGTGATTATGAATAAAGCTGATATGGATATTAGTGTACAGATTGTGTGCGAATATGTATTTTCATTTCCTTTTGGTAACTATCTAGGAGTGTGATTTCTCAGTTACATAGTCAGCATACACTTAACTAAACTGCCTAAGTGTGATTCAAAGTGGTCATACCACTTTGTATTCACACAAGCAACAGGAGAATGACGTTGTTACACATTCTCTATTATATCTGTTATTGTCAATGTGTTTGATTTTAGCCAATTTAGCTGGTGTGTAGCAGTAGCTTCTTATGATTTTAATTTGTGTTTATCTAATTATGGACACATATAGACATCTTTTAATGTGTTTGTTATTCATATACCTTCATTGACAAAGTTTCTTTTCAAGATTTTTCCTATTTTTAAACATTCAGATGGTTTGTCTTCTCGTTTTTATGCGCAAGAATTCTTTATATACTCTGGATATGAGACCTCTATCAAATACATGTTTTGCAAATATTGTCTCCCTGTTTGTGGTTCACCTTTTCATTGCTTAAGCATCTTTCAAACGGCGGGGGGGGGAGAGTTTATACTATTGATGATGATTCATCACTTTCTTCTTTTATGACCTCATTTAAAAAAATTTTTTTAGGGGCGCCTGGGTGGCGCAGTAGGTTAAGCGTCCGACTTCAGCCAGGTCACGATCTTGCGGTCCGGGAGTTCGAGCCCCGCATCAGGCTCTGGGCTGATGGCTCAGAGCCTGGAGCCTGTTTCCGATTCTGTGTCTCCCTCTCTCTCTGCCCCTCCCCCATTCATGCTCTGTCTCTCTCTGTCCCAAAAATAAATAAACGTTGAAAAAAAAAAACTAAAAAAAATTTTTTTTAACATGTATTTATATTTTGAGAGAGAGACAGAGAGACAGAGAGAGACAGAGAGAGACAGAGAGAGACAGAGCATGAGCAGGGGAGGGGCAGAGAGAGAGAGAGAGGGAGACACAGAATCTGAAGCAGGCTCGAGGCTCTGAGCTGTCAGCACAGAGACTGATGTGGGGCTCGAATTCACAGAGTGCGAGATCATGACTTGAGCCGAAGTTGGACACTTAACCAACCGAGCCACTCAGGTGCCACTAACTTATTTTTTAAGAGTGTCTAAGAAATCCTTCTCTAACACAAGGACACACAGATTTTTTTCCTATATATTCTTTGAAAAGTTTTATAGTTTTAAGTTCTTATATGAGGTCTATAATCCATGCCAAGTTTTTGTTTTTTGTTTTTTGTTTTTGTATATTGGTGAGAGAAGTTTTGAGTTTCATTTATTTATTTTCAACTGAACATACAGGTATTTTAGCACCATTTCTTGGGAAGATGATCACCGGCATGTTTGAGGAAGATCAGTTTACCATCCAGCCTCTGGCCCTGGCCCTTTCACCCCATACAATCCCATGTCTCCTGCATTCTTCCATCATGGACCTAGACATGTTAAGAGCTCCCTCTTCTTCAGTACTCTGCCCCACAAATTCTTACTACCCCTGCCTTCTTAAATCCCAGTCTCTGTCTTTTCAAATTAATGTGACTGACATACTCTTTTTGGATTCTTCCTCCCTGCTTTATTGCCTCTAGCCAGTAACCCGAAGATGATCATCAGACCCGCCTCATTTGTTTCCCTTTTTTTCTGAGATCACAATCTTGTGCTACCTGTTTTCCAGGGTCTGAAAAAATGTGGTCTCATATATTTTTCCATTTTTCCTGTTGTTTAAAGTGGAATGGCAATTACCACTGCGGTTAATTTATAGGTAAAACTACAAGTCCAACAATCCTGTCTTTAAAAGAAGAAATGAATTTACAACTTATTTTATATATTTTCAATTGGTCTATATATACTAAACATAGTCTATATATTTTCAAGGTCTAGAGGACCTTGAGTCCTTCATATTAGAGATTAGTATGCTTTGTTTTAAATTAAAATAAATTGTTTCAGTGTATTTTTTGCTTTTAATTATGGTTGCAGGTGTCTAAGTGGCACTAGTCAATCTTTAAACCAGGTCTCTAAAATATGAGTAGTTAGTTGATAGCATGTATCTGAGGTAGGAAGTACTGCACACTGTTGAATGAATTCTGAGGAACAGAATCTTAATAAGAGGGATAAAACAATGTACTATTTCTTGTTTTTACTAATTTGCATAAATTTTAGGCCCAATATGGTTCCATTTCCCTTCAGTTCAAGAAAGATAATTTAATACCCAGTTAATATGTTTCCTGTATAATGAGGTCTCTTATAAATCAAAGGATACATGTATGGAATGAAGTGATTTCTCTTCGTAGCTCTGTGAGTCTTAATTGTAACAATCAGTTCCACCATTTGTCACTGACAAGCTTCTTTTATTAAAGGGAGTAAAATGTTCCCTCTTTCAGAAAATATTCAATGTACATGGTCTCAAAATTTCATACATTCTAGGGGTGCCTGGGTGGCTCAGTCGGTTAAGCATCCAACTTCGATTCAGGTCATGACCTCACGGCTTGTGAATTTGAGCCCCACGTCAACAGTCTGTGGTGACATCTCAGAGTCTGAAACCCACTTTGGATTCTGTGTCTCCCTCTCTCTCTTCCCCTCCCCCATTCACACTCTCTCTTTCCTTCAAAAATAAATAAACACTAAAAAATTTATTAAAAAGAATTTTCATACATTCTAAATAAGTCTGAAAGGCTGTTTTGTCACGGCTCTCCTTGTTTCCCCTTCAGAATGTATCATTCATGAGTACTGGGTAGACTCATTTTATTTAAGACTTAAAAGTGTTAGGCTTACCTGAACATTTAAACAACAGATTAGAAACACAGGTAACTGTGTATGATGCATGTATAAAGACATAATCTGAAAGCAGTATTTATACATATATAAATAAATTCTAGTCAGTAATTAAATGTGTGAAGGTATAAGACACAGATAACTGATTTAGGAGTAACTCCAAAAAGACTCATTTGATTAACTCCAGTTCTTCTCCCTCCAAATCTTGCAAGTACTATCCCTGGATCCCCCCTGCCTCCTTTTGTTTTTTGAGAGAGAGGGAGAGAGCATGAGTGCAAGCAGGGGAGGGGGGCAGAGAGAGTGGGGATTGAGAGAGAGAATCTCAATCAGACTCCACGCTCAGCACAGAGCCTGATGTGGGGCTCCTGTGGGGCTTGATCCTACGACCCCACAACCATGGGATCATGACCTGAGCCGAAATCAAGAGTCAGATGCTCAACCCACTAAGCCAATCAGGCACCTCAACCCCCCCTGCTCCTTTTGAAACATTATGGGGGTCTTCTGCTATTATTTGTCCCTTCCTAAGCACACTAATAAAACTTAGTTTGTTTGACTACAACTATGTTGCTCGTTATCTCTGGCTAACAGGATTTAGAAATAACTTACTCCAAGGTAGTCCCTAAGTTTGTTTCAGAGCAAAAAAGTCCTACTTTGATATACATATTTTGGTATATAAATTGTACTCACATTTAGTTTCTAAACAATGCAAGGTCTGAGGTATAAAATAGTATATGGTATCTCCTGACATCTGAAGTTTTCTATAATGACTTCAAAATTAATAATTCAACTTGGAATATTCTCCATCAGCTAAAATGTCTGTTATGCACTAAATATTTTGCCCCCCCCCCAATTCATATTTTGAAGCCCTAATGCAGTGTGATGGTAATCAAAGTGAGACCATGAAGGGTGGTTAGGGTTAGATAAGGTCATTAGGGTAGACCCTCATGATGGAATTAGTTCTCTTATAAGAAGAGATACTTGAGAGCTTGCCCTCTCTCCTGCTCACTCATGCTCTTTCTCCTTTCTCTCTCCCCTCCACACTGCTTGCTCCCTACCTTCTCTCTCCAGCATGTGTGGACACAGTGAGAAGATAGCCAACTGCAAGTCAGGAATAAAGCTCTCACCATAAGCTGACCATTATGACACTCTGATCTAGACTTAACAGTCTTTAGAACTGTGAGAAAATGAATTTCTGTTAAGTCACCCAGTCTATGGTATTTGTTATGGCAGCCCAAGCATACTAATACAATGTTCATAATATCATTTAAATGAAAAGAGCAATTTATAAGGCTATCTATACAGCATGATCACAATTTTATCTAATATATATATATATATATATGTTTTTATATGAATTCATCTACATGAAAAATATAGTGAGATTTATGTGTGGTTTTTATTTTTTATTTTTAACTATTGTTCATTGTCTACAATGCAGAACACTTTGCAAACATTTTGAAATAACTACTTTATCATCTACCCCATAAACCCTCTTCCTCTATGTTCTCTTGCTCACAAGTAAACAATAAGCAGAGTCAGGGGCTTTCACTTCCTCTTTTACCGCCGAGGCATTCTCAAATCCATTTCATTCTTTCTATTACAAATATTACAGCCTCCGACTGGTGCTCACTTTCATTTTCTTCTTCTCATGATTGGCCTCCTAACATGGTATCTTACACCTCCCATATTCATTCTCCACAAGGCAGCCATGGTGACTAACATCTCTAAAACATAAATCTGAGCTTTTTTATTATCTTGCTTCACTTTCCTTTAAAGTCTTCCCACTTGTCTACAAATTAAAAACCAAGAATTTAGTTAGTCACAGTATATATATTACATTCAAACAAATTTCTGAGGAGGAAGTGTTCGTTTGCTGTGATTTCTCCACTGGAATGACAGCAAGTTCATTCCTGTGACTTAGGGTTGAAGACATGGGTATGGGTGACTGTCAGCCTTAGGCAATGAGCTCATTGCAGAGTCCATTTTGGAATACTAATGATCTTTATCTCCCCCCCTAATTTCAAAGAAGTTAGAAAGTGTTTAATGACTGACTGATTATCTGTATAGGATAACTATGTAGGATATGATCAATATATGCTCCAGGGCTCTTTAAGAATTTTAGCTGAAAAGCACAGACATAATGAATAGAAGATGGATATTTTAAGAAATAACCTAATATGATTTTTCTAAAATTTCTAAAAGTTTACCTTTTTTATTTAAAAATTATGTATTGAGTACTTTCTATTTATTAGGGACTCAGGTCATAGGGACAAGAATATTAGAAAAAGCACGAGGTAGACATTTTAATATGTATAGCTTTAAATAATTAATACCAATGTGTACAATAAACTGTTATGTGATAATACCAAGTTTAGCAAATGCAAATTATCTCAAGTTGCTGAATTAGGAAAAAAGCTTCTCTGCACACCATTTATCATATTTGCCTACCTGGTCTATAAGTAAGCACTTTGCAACTTACTGTTCAGGTTGCAAATGCTCCTGATTTCACAGAGTGCAGTAGGGGAAATAATTGCTTCACCAATGATAATTGAAAAGATAGCACACAAGTAAACCTTAAAGGTGGGGTGGGGGTTGCACTCTGTAATTTTTTTATTCAGTAAGCTTTAGTTGTTTTCTAAGGAAGGAGGCTTTCCCCAGCTACCTTAGATGTTAACTAGGCTCTTGGGGGATTTCCAGGGGGAGTGTAAACACTGGGAAAGAGGGGGAAAAAAAGATGGAAACAATAGTTTTGCAAAATCAACTTTGTCAAGAGGTTTTATATGCAATAAAGGATAGATGTCATATATAAACAGCATTGTCTAGGAAAATGAAATAAGCAGTTTAAAAAATACACTACCTCTTTATTATTTCAGGATCATATTAATAATACAAAGTGAACCTTTCTTGAAACATTGGTTAATTTTACATGTATTTGTCAAGAGAGTTGCAAATGACTTATTTTAACTCATGCATCAATATTAACAAAAGGTTGAAATTATTTATTTTGAGTTTAGTATGTGAAAGTTACTTAAGGATAATTTTTTTTAAGAACAAATTTTTAAGGTGTAATTTCATGGCTAATGTATTTGGACAATTTATTTTTTTATTTTTAATTAAATTCAACCTATACCCACTATGACTTGTACTTTGCCCATCAATAACAAAGGTGGTAAATAAATACAGGGTAAGATATCAACAGAGAAATATGCTGAATGCAAAATCACCCACATAATTTATTGAGTTTTCACCCTGTATTTATTTTTCAGGCTTATTATTTTGAGAGAGAGAGAAAGAGAGTGAGAGAGAGAAAGCATGAGCTGGGGAGGGGTAGAGATAGAGGGAGCAGACAAAACACCAAGCAGGCTCTGCACTGTCAGCACAGGACAAGATCATGACCTGAGCGGAAATCAAGAGTCACTTAACCAACTGAGCCACTAGGTGCCCATGAGTCTTCTCCCTTTAGAAGAAGCCTTACATGTAGAAAAGGAAAAGAACAGACAGATGAAACTGTTTAAATAGGATAAAACCACTAACCTGGGTTATATGTACAAGGGCATATTTCAACAGGACAAGAAAAATAAACCTTGCTATAAATGCCTGATCTTCATTTTCATTATTCTACAACTTTTCTATTTGATCTGATTATAGAAAGGGAATTATAATTAATTCAGTAACATGCAGGCATTCATTACTAGTGATATGAGAAGAAAAAAAAGACTACTTAGTAGCATCAATAATAATAGCTTACATTTAAAGAGTGCTTTGAAATTTACAAAGCACTTTTTACATACATTGTTTCTTTAGTTATCTAATTAACCTTTAATTAATGGTTTTCTTCAAAAAACTTTTCCAACTAATCACCCACCCCCTGTTCTCTCCTTGTAATATTATGAAAGTAACATGAAAAAAAGAGACCCTACTGCAGCTATTATTAAGACAATGAAAATATAAAATAAATTAATTAAAATGTAAGAATTATATAAAAATAAAACCTGAAAACACTGAAATCTAATACATAAGAAAGGCATGATGTCTTTGGCATTCATTTAGGATATACTTTTCCATATATACAATCAAAGGAAGAAATCTTTTAAAAATTATACACAATGTTAGTCATAGCTATATATAAAAAGGAACTTTATGCCAGTTAACACGACAAACAGAACTGAAGGCAAATAATGGACTAAGAGTACCTGTAACACATGTAAAGACAAAGAATACTGCTAAGTTTGCAATATTAGCTTTCACTTGTATCATGCTTTAATTTATGCCTGATTTTCTGCACCCAAAATAGGGGTGCAGTGCCTTAATGTATAAGTAACCTCAACAAAAAACTAAACTAATGTTCCAGGGAAGAAATGTATTGGAAATGAATAGGAAATATAATGAAAATAATAGAAATGGCTGATAATATATTTAAAAAACTGTTAAGTCACAGCAAAAATTAAATACATGCAAATAAACCATTAATGATACATATATTTCTATTATCATGATGGCAAAATACTTACTTAACATTATTTTTTAACAGCAAAGTATGGGAGAAATCAAAATGCCCTTACAATGCCATTATTAGTTTAAAAAATAAGGAAATAAATCAGGATTTGAAATGTTTAATAACTTATGACATTCAAATGACAAAATGGAAAATAGCATTAAATAAAATGTCATTCATATGCATATTCATATGTATATGTAGTAATTTTAACAGGCAGTATCTCATACATATATATATATCAAATATTAGAAAAAAATAATAAATTTTGTGTTAAACTTAAAAGGCTGCACTTGAAAATTTGGATAGCTCATTATGAAAATATTCATTTTTATAGTAAGTTTTGGATGGTTTCTATAACTACAGAGGCAAATAAAATTTATTAATTTTAATCACAAAAGTATAAAAATACTTTTAATAAGGATTTGATTAAGATAATTCTTTGAAACCTTTCATCTCTTATTTGTTGTTTAAAAAAAGAAAACAAGACTGGAACAAAACTGTCATGAGGTTAGCAATTATCCTTTCAAAACACGGGGCAGAACCTCAAATATGTGAGCAGCTTTTTCTCATGTTTTATGTTAATCTTCCAAAAGTGAAGGCAGGGAAAATGCTAAGTAGGCTGCTCTATAGAAAAATTGACAAGGTAAATAGAAGAACAGATTAGAGAATTTAATTTATACATCTGCAGGTGCTTTAACTGCTATCTGACAGATATCGCATTTAAATCTGTCGGAAGGAACTGGCTGATTATCCAAAAGAGAAATATATATACATAGATATTTGTATATATATATATATATATATATGTATATATATACATATATGTGTATATATATGCATATATATGTGTATATATATACACACACATATATATGTGTATATATATTTCTGATAAATGGAATAGCTATAGTGTATTTGTGGTTTAGAGCTGAAATGTTTAAATCCTCCATGTCATTATGTTACCTTCAAAGATATTCTTAGAAAACTATATTCATTTTTCTTGTACCAAGCTCCAACAGCAAAATGCTGCCACAATTCAAAGGGTGTATTTTAAATATAATTCCACAAATAAGCCCACGTGAGCTGCTCATAAAAAGTTTTTTCTTGGCTGCAGAGCTAAATCCACTGAGCTGAAGTCTTTTTCAAACACAATTTATCCACGCTGATTATTCAGAAAAGGATTACCCAGTTTATGGGTTTTCCAGGTGTTTGACTTCCTTTCTTTTTACAGTTTTTGTTTGGTTGTTTGTTTCGTTTTGTTTTGCTTTTCAGGTTGGTCAACAAGACCTATGCTACTACCCAGATCAAACCAAGCATAAATTCTGAGGTTCAAATAGATCTTATTGAAAATGTTAACTAGGTCACACGTTAGACTTGAAACCTTCAATGAATAATTATGTGGAGTTTTATTTGTAACAGGGAAGTATTTAAGAGATAAAATATTATTTATTGAGTACTTGCTATGTGTTGGTCATTTCTGTAAGCATGCGACATTAATTAATTAGTCTTCACAACAAATTGCACTGCCCTCTTTTGAGAGAGAGACTGTCTTTTTCCAAAAGATACTCTTTCCTGCTTTGTTAAAGATTAGTTGGCCATACATTTTGGGTAAATTTCTGGGTTCTGTATTCTATTCCATTGATCTATGTGTCTGACTTAATGCCTGTCCCCTACTGTCTTGGTGATTAGTCTTGTAATACAGCCTAAAGTGAGGAAATTTAATGCCTCCAGCTTTGGTTTTCTGTTTTCAACATTATTTGGGGTCTTTTGTGGTTCCATACAAATTTTAGAATTGTTTGTTTTAGCTCTGTGAGGAATGCTGGTGTTATTTTGATAGGGATTGCATTGAATGGGTTGATTGCTTTGGATAGCATCAACATTTTAACAATATTTGTTCTTCCAATCTATGAGCATGGAATGCTTTTCCATTTCTTTGTGGCTTCTTCAATTTCTTTCATAAATTTTTTACACTTTTCAGTGTACAGATATTTTAATTTTGTTAGGTTTATTTTAGGTATTTTATGTTTTTTGGTGCAAGTGTAAATTGGATTAATGCAACCGATTTCTGTATGTTGATTTTATATCCTGTGACTTTGATGAATTCATGGATCAGCTCTAGCAGTTTTTTGGAATCTTTTAGGTTTTCCATGTAGAGCATCATGTTATCTGCAAAGACTGGAAGTTTGACTTCTTTGCCAATTTGGATGCCTTTTATTTTTTGGTTGTCTGTTGGTGAGGCCAAGACTTGCAGTACTATGTTGAATAACAGTGGTGAGAGTGGATATTCTTTCTGTTCCTGATCTTAGGGAGAAAGCTCTCAGTTTTTACCTATTGAGGATGATATTCACTATGGGCTTTTCATATATGGCTTTTATGATGTTAAAGTTCCTTCTATCCCTACTTTCTTGAGGGTTTTTAATCAAGAAAGGATGTTGCATTTTGTCAAATGCTTTTTCTGCATCTATTGACAGGATCATATGGTTCTTATCCTTTCTTCTGTGGTGTATCATGTTGATTGATTTGCAAATACTGAACCAGCCCCACAGCAGCCCAGGAATGAATCCCATTTGATCATGGTGAGTAATTCTTTTAATATACTGTTGAATTCGATTTGCTAGTATCTTGTTGAAAATTTTTGTATTTAGGTTCATCAGGGATATTGGCCTATAATTCTCCTTTTTAGTGGGGTCTTTGTCTGGCTTTGGAATCAAGGTAATGATGGCTTCATAAAATGAGTTTGGAAGATTTCCTTCCATTTCTATTTTTTTGGAACAATTTGAGAAGAATAGGTATCACCTCTGCTTTACATGTCTGGTAGAATTCCCCAGGGAAGTCTTCTGGTCTAGGACTCTTATTTGTTGGGAGATTGTTGATAACTGATTCCATTTCTTTGCTGGTTATGGGTCTGTTCAAATTTTCTATTTCTTCCTTTTTGAGTTTTGGTGGTAAATAAGTGTCCAGGAATTTGTCCATTTCTTCCAGATGGCCCAGTTTTCTTCTTCACTCAGAGTCCCCCTTCAAATTTCTTGCATGGCTGGTTTAGTGGTCACAAGCTCCTTTAGTTTTTGTTTATCTGGGAAACTCTTTATCTCTCCTTCTATTGTGAATGATAGCCTTGCTGGATAAAGAATTCTTGGCTGCATATTTTTTCCCATTCTGTATGTTGAATATATCCTGCCACTCCTTCCTGGCCTTCCAGGCTTCTGTGAAAAGATCTGCTGTGACCCCGTCTTCCCTTTTAGATTAAGAAATTTTTTTTTTCCTCTTGCTGCTTTCATGATTCTTTCCTTGCTTGAGTATTTTGTGAATTTGACTATGCTATGCCTTGGTGATGATTGGTTTCTGTTGAATCTAATGGGAGATCTCTGTGATTCTTGGATTTTGATATCTGTGTCCATCCCCAGATTAGGGAAGATTTCAGCTATAATTTACTATCATCAACTTTCTGCCACTTTTTCTTTATCATCATCTTCTGGGACTGTTATTATACAAATGTTATTCCTCTTTAATAGACCGTTGACTTCTCTAAATCTTGTATATTATGCCTTTCTTTCCCTCATTTTTTCTGTTTTATTTTCCATAATTTTATCTTCTATATCACTGATTTTCTGCTCTGCTTAGTCCATCCTTGTGATCATGGGATCCTTTTGAAACTGCATCTCAGTTACAGCATTTTTAAATTTCAGACGGACTATATTTTAGTTCTTTTATCTCTGCAGAAAGGGATTTGATGTCTTTGGTGTCTTTGATATTTTTTTTAACTCCAGCTAGTATTCTTATGATCGTGGTTTTATATTTTAATTATTTTTGTTTATTTATTTTTTGAGAGAGAGAGAGAGTGAGAGATAGCGCTTGATTAGGGGAAGGGCAGAGAGAGAGGGAGACACAGAATCTGAAATAGGCTCCAGGCTCTGAGCTGTCAGCACAGAGCCCAATGAAGCGCTTGAACTCACAGACTGCAAGGTCATAACCTTAACCAAAGTTGGACGCTTAACCAACTGAGCCACCCAGGTGCCCCATAATCATGGTTTTAAATTCTAGTTCAGACATCTTACTTATACCTGTGTTGATTAAATCCCTGGCCATCATTTCTTCCTGCTCTTTCTTTTATGGTGAGTTCTTCTGTCTTGTCATTTTGGAGAAATAAAGTAAATTAATAAAATAAAATAAAAAAAATAAAAACAAAACAATCAAGAAAACTAGATCCTAGGTGTATTTTACCGTGCTTGTTGAGAGAAGCTTGACAGAAAAGGAAAAAAAGAGAAAGGAAAAAAATGTTAAAAGTTAAAAGTTAAAAAAATAACAGAATAAAATAAAAGAGAATTTTAAAATGTTCATTCTGTATCCAAGAAACAAGAAAGAAAAAGGAAAACAGAAGCAAAAACAGAAGCAAAGAAAACGAACAAATGAACAAAGAGAATGAAACGAAGTTAGATCCAGTTTCCCCTAGAACTGAAACTTTGCAATACACTATGGTCAATAGACTAAGCGAGTGGAAGGGATTTGCGCTGATCTTCTGGGGGATATGCCTGGAGTGCCCAGATGGGCCTGGCATGGTGTAACAGTTCCACTCTCCACTTGGTGGCACTACTTCGTTCACTGGGGGCCGGTCCTTGCACATGAACCATAGGTGAAAATGGCTTCACCCTGCTCTCTATTCTCTGGCGTGGGAAATTTGTGCACTCACAGTGAGCAGCACAGTCAGTCACCCCTACTTTGTTTTAGGCCTCCATCTGCTCCCGTCTCTCCCCTGTCTGTGTCCAAGCTGTCTGCCTGCCAGGCGGCACCTCTCTCCAAAGTTTTATCTCAGATGAGGCTGTGTTTCAAAACCCCATACTTCAGAGACCCTCATGGCCTGGATCCATGCTGATTTTCTGGGGGAGGGTCTGCCAAGCAATAGTCAGGTACTGACTTGTCCTAGAAAACACTCATGTGATCATGCATCAGCAGAGGCTCAGAGTTTATGGTAAAGCACAACACACAGCCTATATCAGGTTTTGCCGTACTCAGCTGGCGTCTTTGTCCCAATACTGGTAAACAGGGCAGCTGTCCCAGTTCCGCTAGGACTTTTGCCTGCTGGGAGGCTATATGACCTCTACCAAATGCTCTCCAAGCAGGGAAACTGCTTCTCCCTATGTAGCACAGGGACTCAGCTTCTGCTGCCTGTTCCTGGGGATTCACACTACTTTCTCATTGGAGCTCTACACAGGCAATGATTTCTGAATCTTCAGAGTCTGCATTCCATTCTTTATAGAAAACTGGTGCTATTGAAACCCTCTTCTTTTTCCCTGTTAATGTTTTTTGGGGAACAAATTTCTTGTCCAGTCCCCTACAAGTGTTTTCACTATTTCTCTCTTTCTCTCCACCTACTTTTAGGAGGAGTGTTTTTCTTGCACGATCCTGACAGGCTGCACTTTCTCCTTTTTCTCTGTCTTCTCTCCATGAAAAGGGCTCCTTACCCTCTGTGGTTCTGTGGCTTTTCTCTCCTCCAGTACACTTCACCCCACCACATACCTGTCAAGTTCTCTGGCTTAAATTATGCACATTGCTGCGTTAATCCTCAGATCAATTTCTTAGGTGTTCAAAATGGTTTGATGCTGATCTAGCTGTGTTTCAGGGGTGAAACAAGTACAGGTTCTCCATATCACTCTGCCATCTTAATTCTCCCCAACATGAATGTGTCTTGACAATATGCTAATTAAAATAAACCAGATGTAAAAAGATAAATGTTGTATGGTTGTACAATACACAAATTTATAGAGATAGGTAGTACAGTTGAGATTACCAGAGGCTGGTCAGGGGGATGGGAATTATTGTTTAATGATTATAAAACTTTTGTTTTGGGCACCTGGGTGGCTCAGTTGGTTAAGCCTCTGACTTCAGCTCAGGTCATGATCTCACAGTTGGCAAGTTCGAGCCCTGCATCAGGCCCTGTGCTGACAGCTCAGAGCCTGGTGCCTGTTTCAGATTCTGTGTCTCCCTCTCTCTCTCTGCCCCTTCCCTGCATGCTCGCTCTCTCTCTCTCAAAAATAAACATTAAAAAAAAATTAAAAGAAAACTTTTGTTTGATGATGAAAAAGTTTTGAAAATGGACAGTGGTCATAATTCCACAACAATGGGAATGTACTTACTGGTAATGGATTATACACTTAAAAATAGTTAAAATGGTAAATTTTATGTCTATCTTACCACAATAAAACATAGCCCCCTGAAAATTATAATTTTCAAAATAGATCTAAAAACATCACTTCTCTCTGTCTCATCATTTGCTGTTATACATCAAGCCAATATCATCTTTAATCTAGATTTTTGCATTTGCCTCTAATTGATCTATTTCTGTCCCTGGCCATTTCATTCTATTTCCACACAGTATCTAGATCCAGCCTTTAAAATACAAGACAGATCAAGTTACTCTTTTTATTCAAATCCTCCAGTGACTATTTAATGCAGATTAACCACCAAAGTCCTTTAAATAATTTTAAGGACTTATATGATCTGATTTCCCCATTAACTTTTGATCTCACATTTCATCAGGGTCATACCAAAGTAAATGTGATGGACGTGGTCTGCCCTGGGGGAGAGGAAAGTGTTATCACTGACACTGTGTATCACCAGGTACATGGTAACAATTAAAAGCAATACTACTTTTGGTTAGTTTTATCATAATTTATATATTTTCTACAGAAAATACATCTCTTTCTGCTTTTGGCTGGGATTGGGCATCTGCCATGAACTCCTTGACTCCACTCTTCCTTTCTTCATTCCACTCTCTCCATTTTGATCTCCTGTTAATTAAATTCACTAAGCAAATGTATGACTCAGGGCCTTTGCATTTACTATTCTCTCAGGCTGAAACACCAGGTATCTATCTGAGTGGTCAGCTCCCTCATCTACATCAGTCATTAACTCATAAATCACTTTCTCTATGTGGCCTTCCTTGACTTCCCTATTGCAAGGTAGAATTACACTGTTACCACCATATACCACACTCCTTCCATCTTCATTTCTTGGCACTTTTTACTATCTAACATGTATTTTTCACTAATTTATTACATTTATTGCTCATTTCTTCCACAGGAGTAAAAGCTTCCTGACTTCAAAGATTTTTAATCCAATAGTTTAAATGTTGTAAATCCAGCAGACAGCACTGCCTGGTTCACAGTAAACATTTATTTATTTTTTTTATTTTTTTTTTCAACGTTTATTTATTTTTGGGACAGAGAGAGACAGAGCATGAATGGGGGAGGGGCAGAGAGAGGGAGACAAAGAATCGGAAACAGGCTCCAGGCTCTGAGCCATCAGCCCAGAGCCCGACGCGGGGCTCGAACTCACGGACCACGAGATCGTGACCTGGCTGAAGTCGGACGCTTAACCGACTGCGCCACCCAGGCGCCCCCACAGTAAACATTTAATAAATTCTTGTCCAATGAATGTATGAATGAATGGAAAAAATCATTGGTGCTTAACTATATACTCAGTAGGTGCAGATGCCACTATCTGCCTAGCCAGAACACATATAAAAATGTTTAACATCACTAGTAATTGGAACAAAGCAAAGTTAAATATGCCTCCATTTTATCAATTATCAAATAGAGAAACATTCAGGCGGTCCTTGAACAATACGGAGGCTAGAGAGGTTGACTCCTGCACAGTTGAAAATCCACATGTAACTTTTGACTCCCCCAAAACTGAACTACAAAAGCACTACAGTTGACTGGAAGCCTTACCAAAACATTAAGTTGATTAACACATATTTTGTGTGTTACATGTATCATATGCCATATTCTTACAATAAAGTAAGCCAGAGAAAAGAAAATGTTATTAAGATAATCATAAGGAAGAGAAAATACATTTAGAGTACTGTACTGTGAAAATTCCACATAGGTAGAACCACATAGTTCAAGGGTCAACTGTATATTATTGCAAAAAGGTTAGAAAAGGAAAAAGGAACAGGTCTCTTTATACTATTTGTGACAATGATAAATGAGAAATTTTGAGGAAGAGTAAAAAGTTTCAATATGGTTAAAATTATGACTCAACACTTAATAATACTTCTTTTAAAATTAAAAACCCATGAACACTATACATATTTATTAATAGATTTGTATATACATATATATTTGTGTGTATGTGTGTGTGCCTGTGGGCTATGAAGATATATCCTTTTTAAGAGACACTCCAGAAGCACTCTTTTCATCTTTTAATATATTTCTGTGCACTAATTATGGAGATCACCACTAGTTCCTATGAAAAATAGATGCTGTATTCAAGAGTAATTTGATTATCTACAAAGGACTCTATGTCTGACTAAATTAGACCTCTAAGGAACCAACTATTTGGTTGATTTGCAAAAGGAATCTATGAATAATGACATCAAGAGACGTTGGAAATTTGGATTTTGCAGTATATTATTTACCTAGTGCAATACCCTAGCCACCACCAAGGCCTGATTTATACATACCTTAGAATCAAACTGTGTGAGAGGTGCACATCATACTGAAATGTTTCCCCATATTATTAATGTATGCAAAATTTTTAGACACTTGATAGTGCTTTCTAAAAGCACTGCTATTGTTTACCTGAGAAATTATTGAAATATTTTTAAGCAAGGAGTAAACATCTGAAATTATTTATAAATTTAAATAAGATATATGAATGAACTTTGGGACTAGAAAGCTTATATAAAAATGAGAATCATCATTCAAGAAATAAGAGCAAAAATTCAAAGTGTCAACCACAGAATTAAGTAAAATACTTATTACATATGTACTAATTCCAGTGAAAGACCTCCTTCCAATTAAATACCCTCAGCGTAATAGTTTTTGGCAGCAGTAGAGGTCCCTGATCTATGATTTCATCTGCACATACTAAGCCTGAGTCTAACTCAGTAAGGCACCATACAGAAGAGGAATATCCTACAAATAAGCACAAAAATACTCTGATTTATAACTACCAGTATATACCAACAGTAACTACATAATTATAAATGATGCCTGCATACCATTATAAGGACCAAAGGATGAGATCAGGCCCTTTAAGTTTTCAAATAATTATTAGATGGTCTTTTGTGGCTTTTTAAAATTGAGGAGGGCACCTTTTGGGATGAGCACTGGGTGTTGTATGGAAACCAATTTGTCAATAAATTTCATAAAAAAAAAAATAAAAAATAAAATAAAACTTACAATACTGACAGGTCACTAAGTGTGACTTAATTTTGCAAAACTTCCACTGAGAAGCAAATGGTGGACTCAAGCTGAATAAGTGAATTGTTGAATGAATGAATTAACTCATTAATATTCAAATAACACATGTTGTAGCCATTTGGGCTGCTATAACAAAAATATCATAGATCAGGTGGTTTATAAACCACAGATTTTATTTCTCACTGTTTTGGATTAAGGAAGTCCAAGATCACATCAACAATATGGTCAGATGAGGGCCTTCTTTGGGGTTGCAGACTTATTATATCCTCAATTGGCAAAAAGGACAAGCCAGCAATCTGGGGTCTCTTTGATAATGGCACTAATCCCAATCATCAGGATCCTACACTCATGACCTAGTCACCTCCCAAAGGCCCCACCTCTTAACACTGTCACCTATGGGGGTTAGGATTTCAACATACAAATTTTGGGGAAATAGATTCAGATTACGGCAATACTTAACTTTTTTTTTTTTAACAAAGTACTTTTTTCTTGTTTCACAACATAAAATGTCACCAATAAGCCTATTAGAAAAGATTGTTCCTCTTTCTCTGTTAAATAGAAGCTTAGAAATGCATCTCAGAAAAACTCCCAGATATTTAAAGATCTTTTATTGTTTTTATTATTTAAAATTATTATGATTATATTTCATACTCTATCCTTGCCTCTATAATAATATTATTTATTCCACCACTTATATAACCTTTTCAATTGTTCAAAATTATTTCTAGTCTAAAATATCATCTTCCTAGGAAATACTGGTGCTGCCTCTCCAATTCCTACTAAATTATTTGAAAATGAGAAACAAATTAAAATAAATAACTCTGGAAGAGATGTCTGAAAACCAAGATAATGCTTGAATGTTAGTGAAATTATTAATAATTACAAGACAATGGCATTGAAGTTGGAATTCTTTTCAGTGATGAATGCCGGTTTTACTACCCAAAAAGAACAAGTTTGTTAGGCTAAAAGAAAAAAAGGGTACTGATTCATCTTTCTGCTTCTCCCTGATATCTGGTACAGGCACTCTGAGTCTGTATCAAAGAGATAACTTGGAAGTTAGCCATCAACTTTACAGCTATCAGTTCCTCTGGTAGCTAGAGTTTGTCCCTCCATTCTAACAAGTACTGATCTTTCCACATGGATTTATTGCCTGAAGTTCTTAAGGAAACAACTGTATAGAAGTGAATAAAAGGATCAAAAGGAGCAAAGTAGATCCTAAGTTCCTTATGTACAGCAAAGTGTAGTTTTTTTTGTTTTTTTTTTTTTATGTCTATTTTTGAGAGAGAGACAGGGGGTACAAGCAAGGGAGGGGCTGAGATAGAGGGAGACACAGAATCTGAAACTGGCTCCAGGCTCTGGGCTGTCAGCACAGAGCCCAACGTGGGGCTCAAACCCATGAACAGTGAGATCATGACCTAAGCCCAAGTCAGACGGTTAACAGACTGAGCCACCTGGGCGCCAAATGATAGGTAATTCTAACAAGAATATCATTTAGGTAGAGTTGAAATTAGGAACATGCCTATAGCCCTGCGGGCATCTTAAAATTTTTCAAGCATCAGTCACACTTTCTGTAAAGAATATTTACTGTATTTTATTTTATTAAAAATTCTAGGGGCGCCTGGGTGGCGCAGTCGGGAGCGCCTGGGTGGCGCAGTCGGTTAAGCGTCCGACTTCAGCCAGGTCACGATCTCACGGTCCGTGAGTTCGAGCCCCGTGTCAGGCTCTGGGCTGATGGCTCGGAGCCTGGAACCTGTTTCCGATTCTGTGTCTCCCTCTCTCTCTGCCCCTCCCCCATTCATGCTCTGTCTCTCTCTGTCCCAAAAATAAATAAAAAACGTTGAAAAAAAATAAAAAAAAATTCTATACATTATTCAGTGTCCATCACTGTAAGTGTACCCTTAATCCTTTTTCTTATTTTACTCATCCGCCCACTCAACTCTCCTCTGGTAACCACCAGTTTGTTCTCTTATTTAAGAGTTAGTTTTTTTGTATTTGTCCTTTTTCCTTGTTCATTTGTTTTGTTTCCTGAATTCCACACACGAGTGAAATCATATGGTATTTGTCTTACTCTGTCTGCATTATTTCACTTAACACAATACCCTCTAGTTTCAACAATGTTGTTGCAAATGACAAAATCTCCTTTTTTATGGCTAATTTTCCTTTGTATATATCTACCACATCTTCTTTATCCATTCATTTATGAACACGTGGGTTGCTTCCATATTTTGGCTACTGTAAATGTCACAATAAACATAGGGGTGCACATATCTTTTTAAATTAATGTTTTCATTTTCTTTGGGTAAATACCCATTAGAATTACTAGATCATATGGTAATTCTATTTTTAATTCTTTGTGAAACCTCCATACTGTTGTCCACTGTGACTGCACCAGCTTGCATTCCCCCGAACAGGACACAAAGGTTCTTTTTTCTTCACACTCTCACCAACACTTGTTATTTCTTGTGTTTCTATTTTAGCCATTCGGAAAGGTATGAGGTGATATCTCACTTGTTTTGATTTGCATTTCTCTGATTAGTGATATTGAACATCTTTTCATGTATCTGTTGGCCCTCTATATCTCTTCTTCGGAAAAAATGTTTATTCAGGCCCTCTGCCCATTTTTAAATCTGATTTTTTTTGGTGTTGAGTTGTATAGATTCTTTATATATTTTGGATATTAACCCCTTATCAGATATATCATTTACAAATACTTAATTCAGGTTTTTGTTTTGTTGATGGTCTCCTTCACTAAGCAGAAGCTTTTTATTTTGGTGTAGTCTCAATAGTTTAATTTTACTTTTGTTTCCCTCGCCAAAGGAAACATATCTAGAAAAATGTTTTTATAGCTAATGTCAAAGAGATTATTGCCTATGTTTTCTTCTAGGAGTTTTATGGTTTCAGGTCTCACATTTAGGTCTTTCATCCACTTTGAGTTTATTTTTGTATATGGTATAAGACAGTTTCATTCTTTTACATGTAGCTGACCAGTTTTCCCAACACCCTTTGTTGAAGAGATTGTCCTTTCCCATTGTATATTCTTACCTACTTTTTCATAGATTAATTGACCATAAGAGCATGGGTCTGTTTCTGGACTCCCTGTTCCATTCCATTGATCTATCTATTTCTGTGCCAGTAACATACTGTTTTGATTAGTACAGAATACATACTCTTTTCAGCTGTACATGGGGCATTCTTCAGAATTGATCACATAAGGCCACAAAACAAAGCTCACCAAATTAAAAAATACTGAGATCATATCATGTGTCTTTTCCAATGACAATGGCATTAAACTAGAAATAAATCATAAGAAAAAATCCCAAAGAACATAAATACATGGAGCTTAAAAAAATTCTACTAAACAGTGAATGAGTCAACCAAGAAATCAAAGAGGAAATTAAAAAAAAATACATGGATGTGAATGAAAATGAAAACACAATAGTACAAAATCTTTGGGATGCAGCAAAAGCTTTTCTAAGAGGGAAGTTTTTAGCAATACAGGCCTATCTCAAGAAGCGAGAAAAATGTCAAACAACCTAACCTTACACTTAAAGCAGCTAGAAAAAGAATAAACAAAACATAAAACCAGTAGAAGGAAGTAAATAATAAAGATAAGAGCAGAAATAAATTAAACAGAGACAAAAAAACAAAAGCAAAACAAAAACAAAAACAAAACAATAAAAAAGATCAATGAAACCAGGAGCTGGTTCTTTGAAAAGATCAACAAATTGATAAACCTTAACCCAGACTCATTATGAAAAAAAAAAAGCTCAAAAATTAATCAGAAATGAAAGAAAATAACACCAGAGAAATACAGAGGATTATAAAATAATATTATGAAAATTATATGCCAACAAACTGGACAACCTAGAAGAAATGGATGAATTCGTAGAAACATAAAATCTTGCAACTCTGAGTCAGGAAATAATAGAAAATTTGAACAGATTAATTAACAGCAATAAAATTGAATCCATAATTCAAAACCTGTCAACAAACAAAAGTCCAGGACCAGATGGTTTCACAGGTAAATTGCACCAAACATTTAAAAGGAGTTAAAGATTTTTTTAAGGTTTTTATTTATATTCCAGTTAACATAGAGTGTAATATTAGTTTCAGGTGTACAATTTATTGATTCAGCAATTACATAAAACACCAGGTGCTTCTTACAACAAGGGCACTCCCTAATCCCCATCACCTATTTAACCCATTATATCACCCACTGGTAACCATCAGTTTGTTCTTATTAAGAGCCTGTTTCTTGGTTTGCCTCTCTCTTTTTTCCCCCTATGATCATTTGTTTTGTTTCTTAAATTCCACATGAGTAAAATTATATGGTGTTTGTCTTTCTCTGACTTATTTCACTTAGCATTATACTCTCTAGGTCCATCCATTTCATTGCAAATGGCAAGATTTCATTCTTTTTGGTGGCTAAGTAACATTCCATTATATAAATATCACTTCTTTATCCATTTATCAGTCAATGAACATTTTGTCTCTTTCCATATTTTGGCTATTGCTGATAATGTTGTGTCAACATGGAGATGAGATGTATGTATCCCTTTGAATTAGTATTTTTGTATTCTCTGCATAAATACCTAGTAGCGCGATTGCCAGATCATAGGGTAGTTCTGTTTTTAACTTTTGAGTAATGTCTACACTGTTTTCCGGAGCGACTACACCAATTTGCTTTCCTACCAACAGTGTAAGAGTGTTCCCCTTTCTCTGCATCCTCACCAACACATGTTGTTTCTTATGTTGTTAATTTTAGCTTATTCTGTGAGGTGATATCTCATTGCAGTTTTGCTTAGATTTTATAAAATAGTTTCTACACCCAATGTGGGGCTTGAACTTAAAACTCCAAGACCAAGAGTCGCATATAAGTGACATTATATCATATCTGTCTTTGTCAGGCATAGCTCATGAAGCATAATTTCCTCAAGTTCCATTCAGGTTGTCACAAATGGCAGGGTTTTCTTCTTCCTGGATGAATACAATTGACTTTTGAATAATATGTATTTGAACAGTGAAGGTTCACTTACTTGTGGATTTTTTTATCAATAAATACAGCAGAGTACCGTAAATATATTTCTCTTCCTCATGATTTTTTAAATAACATTGTCTTTTTTCTTGTTTACTTTATTGTAGGAATATAGTATATAACACATGTAAAATACAAAACATGTTAATCAACTGCTTATGTTATCAATTAGTTTTCTGGCAACAGTAGGCTATTACTTGTTAAGTTTGGGGTGAATTAATAGTTAATACACAGATTTTCAATTGCATGAGAGTTGATGCCCCTTACCACTGCATTGTTCAAGGGTCAACTAAACACTTAAGTTGTTTCTATGTCTTGGATGGTGTGAATACTGGTACAATAAATATGAAAATTCAGGGGAACAAAAACAAGAATTAATACCTATTCTTCTCCAACTATTCCAGAAACATAGAAGAAGAATAAAAGATTCATTCTACAAGGCCAAAATGTCCCTGATACAAAAACCAGATACAGAAGATACAGATACTAAGAAAAAAGAGAAATACAGACCAATATCTCTGATGAACATGGATGCAAAAATCTTCAACAAAATATTAGCAAGCCAAATCCAACGATACATTAAAAAATTATTCACCACAATCAAGTATGATTTATTCCCAAGATGTGAGGTGATTCATTATTTGTAAATCAATAAGATACCTCTCATAAAAAGAGAAATGCTAAAAATTATATGATAATTTCAATAGATGCAGAAAAAGCATTTGACAAAGCACAACATCCATTCATGATAAAAACCTTCAAAAAGTAGGTGTAGAGGGAACATACCTCAACATAATAAAGGCCATATATGAAAAACCCACAGCTAACATCATACTCAATGGGGAAAAACTTAGAGCTTTTCCTATTGGGTCAGGAACAAGAAAAAGATGTCTACTCGCTACTTTTACTCAACAGGGTATTGAAAGACCTAGCCACAGCAATCAGACAATGAAAAGAAATAAAAGTCATCCAAATTGGTAAAGAAGAAGTAAAACTTCTACTATTTGCAGATTACATGATACTGTATAAAACCCTAAGACTCTACCAAAAAACTTCTAGAACTCAAAAATGAATTCAGTAAAGTTGCAAGATACAAAATCAATGAACAGAAATCAGTTGTATTTCTATACACTAATAATGAAATCGCAGAAAAAGAAATCAAGAAAACAATCCCATTTATAAATGCACAAACTTAACCAAGGAGGTAAAAAGAGCTGTATGTCAAAAACTGTAAAATACTGATGAAAGAAACTGAAGATGATACAAACAAATGGAAAGACATTCCATGCTCATGGATTGAGAGAACCAACATTGTTAAAATGTCCATAGCACCCAAAGAAATCTACAGATTTAATGCAATCCCTGTCAAAATACCAACAGCATTTTTAACAGAACTAGAATAATCCTGAAGTTTGTATGGAACCATAAAAAAACCCAAAATAGCCAAAGCAATCTTCAAAAAGAAGAACAAAACTAGAGGTATCACAATCCCAGATTTCAAGAGTGTTTATTAGTTTAATAATTATTATTAAATTATTGTTGCTTTCTTGTTGTTTTTTTTTTTAAATTTTTTTTTCAACGTTTATTTATTTTTGGGACAGAGAGAGACAGAGCATGAACGGGGGAGGGGCAGAGAGAGAGGGAGACACAGAATCGGAAACAGGCTCCAGGCTCCGAGCCATCAGCCCAGAGCCCGACGCGGGGCTCGAACTCACGGACCGCGAGATCGTGACCTGGCTGAAGTCGGACGCTCAACCGACTGCGCCACCCAGGCGCCCCTGTTGCTTTCTTGTAAAACATGTTCCATGGTGTTGGTTCCAGCAGAGAAGAACTTTTAAAAATTCCACTATATTCCCTTCCCTCAGCACAAAGAGTAAAGTATGTATTAATCACCTATCTACTTCTTGTGTACAAAAATTGTTTCTAGTTTGAAACTGACAGTCTATCTTCCATGCCAGCATGGTGCTTGGCATTTATGTAGTATAGGTGAAAAGTGTGAACATTTAAAGCTGGCAGCAGACTTCTTTAATGGATTGAAGGTAGGGAAAGGAAACCAGGAGGCACGGGCTGGGAGAAACAGTCATAACTCTCAGCAAGATAAAGTGAGAGATTCAGTTTCATCATGAAAAACTAAAAACGAGAAAAGAGAGAAGCATGAAATAATCCAGTCAGATTCAGGCTACCGAAGTTTAAATAGGTATTAAAAGTCTCCAGTGGCCAAAGGCTCTTTGTGAAACAGCGTTGCTAATATTCAATTTGAAGATACTTATTTTGATGTGATATGACATTCACCTTCCCAACTTTTCCCAAATCCTCAATAACATCTAGCAAACAACTCCATTTCTTGAGTCAAAGGCGTATGCATGTATGTATGTATGTGTGTGTGTGTGTGTGTGTGTGTGTGTGTGTGTGCGCGCGCGCACTGCTTCATATGTGGTAGTGATAATGGGTGTTTTGTTTTGCTTTGTTTTTCCTCAAAAGCAAAAGGTAGGGTCATTTTGCAGTTCAGGTTGACATTATGCAGGTCAGATGGTGCATATATAGGATGGCAAGAAAGCATATCAACTAAAGAAGTAATGTTTGCACCATGAGAATATGAACATTTTTAACATCCTCTAACACATCTCGAAATACTTGGGGACGATTTCAGAGCATGAAAATTTCAATTTAAGCTATCATATCTAGCTTTCAAGTAGCCAGAGAGATCTAGGACACCAATGTCTTATGAGTTACAATGAAATAATTGATAATATTTATAGCATTGTAGAGACCAGTCAAATCATATAGACCATTCATGTATTTTACACATAGTAAGAAGCAAAGAAGAAGTGATCTGATTAAATACATTAGCAAGATGGTGGGAACATCTGGAATATAACCCAGGATCACTCCTTTAAAGCATTTGACAAGACCAGAGCTCTTTGTAATATTTCATGATTCAAATCTCTCTGGTTTAATAAGGCTATACGCCCTGAATTTACTTTAGATAAGGGACATTCCTCAGATTTCCTATCTGATTGCATTTAAATGTATAAATGTATTGGAATGTAAAAGTCACAGTTAAAAACTCATGATCAGAGTCCAGTGTTTTTTATATCCATTCATCCTGGTTTATATGAATCATGCTTAATTAGCATATCAACTTGGATAGAAATGTTCTTCCCTGGGTCTCTTAATATCAGCAGATATTTTTTGGCATATTGTTAAATAAAATATATAAATCCAAAATAGCTTTTCTAATCTATTGCTTCCTAAGTTTTAACTTAATGCCTTCCTTAGATAATAATACAGTTATAAGTAGTTGAAAAAGGGAACTACAGTACAAATTCTATTATTGGAAGTGCTGAAATACAGATAGGACTATGTTTGATTCTTTCAGAATTACTCATTTTATATTTTCTGCTTCCATTCTTTTCCCAAGCATTAGAATCAGTAATGCTAAGAATAGCATTAGTTATAGCATTTTCCATGACTGAAAGCAGAACAGGTTTCTATAAATAATGCATTTTAAATTAACTAGCAGCAACATCCTTGACTTGCAAAATACTTCCTAGTTATCAGTTCCAGATATGAAATGTGTGTACAAAATATAATCACCATCATGCATTACTACGACAGACCTTTATTCTCTCCCAATTGATTGCTACCCAGTTTATACTAGGAAGTTGTTCAGTTATGGAGTTTGCAGCGTGTTCTTATTTATATTTCCCATCTTCATATATTGTATAGAATATTAAGAATTCTTCCCTTGAGAAAAAAATACGGTACCTATTTCTGAAATCATTATACAATCCATTTGAACATTTTTGATACTCTGGAAAAGTAAAATAAGAGTAGTGGATATAACCGTGTCTATATCTCACATTTAATAAATTCAGGGATTTATAGATGATAGATATTTTGAATATTTTTACTAGAAACTGAATTCTCTAGACAAGAGCCCAGATGACTTAGCTATCTATTAACTGATTCTCTCCTAAAGCCTCCAACCATTTTCTTCATACTTCCTATTGTTGTAGGATTCTTGACCTCAATGCCCTGTTTTAGTTGTCTTGCTGCTTTGAAGAATGAAGAGGTGGACACAGAATAAAATGAGCAGCAGGCAAAAGTTTATTAGAGTAGAAGATTAGAAAGTAAGAATAGTATGAAAGCTCTTTTTACAAAGAGAAGGCATCAAAAGTGAATAGAAAGTGAATAATTGTGGACTTAGGGTTGTTTTACAAGGTTTTGGTCTGCCCCTTTCCTTCCCCTTTGTTCCTTCTCAGGTTCTACCCTTATTAGCTAGGTAATACTAAATGCCTAGTCATTCCTTTTTGATCTGTTCCATTGCACGAGGAGTCGTCTATGGCCATACTGTTCCTTGTGGGCCATATGCTTAAAGGTCTATTTATTTTTAGTCAGGTCTTTTGTCAAATTCCTGAGAGGAACCTGAGGGGGAGTAGGCCATGTCTGTCACATTCTCAAGAGGAAATTTACACCTGTAAACTAGGAGTTTGTTAAAGTCCAGACTTTCTCAGAAGAAATGCTTTAAAATATGTTTTTCCCTACCCAGGGACCTTCAAGCCCTAGCCTCTCCCTTTCTGCCTACTGAATTCTGTCTTTCCTCACACTATCTATATTAAGATTATAAATTATTTGTAATTCTGATTGAGTCTCACATTTCTTCTGTAAAGTACTACTTGAAAAGCTAAATTCTGCAAAAACTTGTGTTTTAAGTGTCTTCATGAGCAATATCTAATTTAATTATAATATACGCAGGTATGATATTTTGATTTATAACAAGAACTATATATTTGGTCTTTGTTCTCTTTCCTGGCTCAGAGCTCTCAAAACCCTTAAAATATCCTAAGTGATTAGAGCCATGAAGGCCTTTTGTTGTATTAATGAGGTAACTTTTGGAACCCACCTAGGGAGGGGGACCAGTTGCCAGGAGAACCAATCTTGTGATCAGAGGGCTGGAACTTTCAGTCCTCCCTATGACATCCCTAGAGGGGAGAGGAGCTGAAGGCTGAATCAGTTTCTAATGGTGAATGATTTAAGCAATTGTGCTTATGTAATGAAGCCTTCATAAAAACCCAAAAGGACTGGGTTTGGAGAACTTCTGGTTGGTGAACACATGGGGAAATGGGGAGAAGGTGTGCTCACAAAGGGCTTGGAAACTCTGCACCCTTTCTGTGCCTTGCCCTCTGCATCTCTTCCATCTGGCTGTTTCTGAGTTTTATCCTTTTACATTGAACCAGTTATCTACTAAGTAAAATGTTCCCATGAGTTTTATGAGTCACTCTAGCAAATAAATTGAACCAAGGACATGGTTGTTTTAACTTCTGGTCTATAGCCAGTCAGAAGCACGGGTGACAACTTGGACTTGTCACTGGCCATTTGAAGTCCAAGGAAGGGGTTGTAGGAACCTCTAATCTGTAGCTGGTTGGCCAGAACCTGGGCTTGCAACTGGTGTCCTAAAAGGATGGGGAAATAATCTTGTAGGATGGAACGTTTAACCTGTGGAATTGGATGCTGTCTCTGGGTATAAAGTGCTAGAATTGATTTGAATGGTAGGACACCAACTGGTGTTAGTGAGAATTGCTTTTTGGTGGAATTACTCCCCCAACACACATTCATTGGAATTGGTTCCAGGAATCCCAAAAGGGCAAGACACTTATTTCATAAATGAGAAAATAGTTTTTTCAGTTTGTCAGTGAAAATTTTCATGGCTATAGAGTCTTCTGTTCTTACTTTTCTACAGAAAGACAGAGATTTCTGTGACTCTGAATCATCAAATCCCAACCAGTTTGTCCAGACTCCTTGGGACCCTAAAAGAAACAGGTGAAAGAGATTCATGGTAAAGGGTCAACTTACTTCTATAGGTATTTTGGGAACTCATAACCTAGGGCTGTCTGGACCTAGTTTTTGTTCTTCTACCAGGCCATTGCCAGATGAAACATATCTCATCATTCTTCCAATTTTCTTCATGATGACACCCAAGCTCCTTTGTAAGACACATAAGGCCTACTAGCATTGCCCTGCTTTCTTCTGCCTCACTTCATATACCTCCTTGCTCCAGTTTCTGGGCTCCAGAAACACTCTTTTAAGATGAAAACACACATGTATTGAATTTGTGTCTTTGCTGATTTTTCTCTTTCTACTTGGAACATTTTCTCTTGCCTCTTTAGTTAGCTCATTCCTATTCATCTTTAAAATTTAGAAGTCAACCTTTCTTTTTTCTTAAGTTTATTTATTTTGAGAGAAAGAGAGCACAAGCAGAGGATGGTGGGGAGAAAAAGGGAGAGAGAAAATTCCAAGCCGACTCCATCCTGTCAGTGCAGAGACCAATGCAGGGCTCAATACCACAAACTGCGAGGTCATGACCTGAGCTGAAGTCAAGAGTCAAATGCTTAACTGACTGAGCCACCTAGGCTCCCCAGAGGTCATACTTCTTAAGAAATGTTCTCTGTACCCACTTGAATATACACATACAAAGATGTGAGATGAGTGTTGAGGTGGGTGTTCCTCTCCTAGGTCTCCAATAATATTCTGCTACCAAATCTTCATCATGATTTTTAAATTATCTATAATCTTCTGCTTGCTGGGCCAGCTTCATAGGCATATGATTAGTGCAATTGCATAGAACCCAACTCTCAGAAGGTCTCCACATTTGGGTTCCCATGATCTGTAGTCATGGCCTTGAAATGTTTGATAATCTTACCTTGAATTCGTGTTTTGTAAGTGAAGTCTGATAGTACAATAGAGGGTATACTGTGTGTGTGTGTGTGTGTGTGTGTGTGTGTGTGTGTGTATGATGGGGAGGAGGCTTACAGCCCTAGCTCATAGATATCTGGCCTCCTATTGTCTCCCACTTCCCTTGAATGGATTGTCAGCTGCCCAATCCTCTAACACGTGGTACTCTGAGTTCAAATACCATTCCCCTACCCCTCCTCTCACATATAAGGCACACCAAAGAGTTGTGTCATGGCCAAGTGTATGCTCTAGGGTCTCTCAGTGAGGGGCAAATGGCTGTTTCCACCCCAGGACTAGTACATTACTATGTATTCAGAGGGTGACCACCTATCTCTGATTCAGGAATCAAAGGCTGCATGATTAGAGATTGTAACCTGAGCGTAGGCTATGTGTGAGGGGTTAGGCTCTGAGCCAGTAGAAACAGAGCAAAATTATTCCCAGTGCCACATTAAATACTAAATTAAAAAAAAAATTCCCAGGTCAAAGAAAGGTACTGTGAAAAACAAAAACCGTTGATATTGTTACTTCTAAGGGCACCTCTTTCCCTTTTTTTGAACAAGGGTCCCAGCATTTTGTTTTGCCCTGAGCCCTGCAGGTTATATATCCATCCAACCCTGCCTGTGTGAGTCTATGAAATCCTGAAGTTTGGGACTATCCTATTCAGCTCTGTAACTGTAGCATTGGCATTGTGCCTATTACATAATAAGAACCCATTATTCATATGTTAAATGAATAAATGAATAATTATTACATAATATCATTTACCACCTTCCATAAGAAGGTATGCTTGAATAGTAAGCTCTGTGATAAAGGGATATTTGTGAAAAACTTTTGACTTGTTCGTCACAACACATAATAAATAGCATATAAAAGCTGTAAAAATCTGAAATAACATTTTCTGCACACTAATAAAATTGACTTCATGTCCTGCCTCTTTTCAAAATATTTTTTTTCCAAAACAATTTTGTTGTCTGCCATATTTTAGTAAAAAAAAGCTATAAATGTCTTCTCTTTGATTTGGTACTGTGATTAAGGAAGTGATTTTCATTTGTTTTTATCAGTAAAGGGTTTTGAAATTACACCAAGCAACAGTACACCAAGTACTTGGAAGAAAAATGCATTCAGAAGAGAAAAGAAATACACACGGAGAGTAGTGATTAAATAAATCAAGAGATGAACTATTCTATGTTCTATACTACCTAAGCCATTTGGCAATCTACTGTGCTTATGATGTCTATTTTAACATTACGTATGTTGATTTCAGTGCTGTAGAAAGGGGAAGAAAAAACTCGAGGGTGGAATGCTTTTGTAAGTAAAGAATGTGCTATTTGTCTAGATAAACCTAGGTGAATGTTAATTTGAATTCATTCAATTTTCTACTACTAGTTGCTGGCAATATGATATAGAAAGATATTATACTTTTGTCTTATATGGGAAAACTCAAGAGTATTACAGAAGCAGATATTTGGATAAAATGATTTAAATGTAGAGATCTCTTTTAGAGAGGGTAATCTTTATTCAGTAGATCAACTATTGTTTTTTTTAATTTTAGAAAGAGAGAGAGAGAGAGAGAGAGAGAAAGCACAAGATGGGGAAAGGGACAGAAGGAGACAGAGAGAGATCCCCAGCAGGCTCCATGCTTAGCATGTAGCTCAATATGGGGCTCAATCCCATGACCCTGGGGTCACAACCTGAGCCAAAATCAAGAGTCGGACATTTAACCACTGAGCCACCAAGTCACCCCAAGTCAACTATTTTTGACTTGAGGCACCCCAAGTCAACTATTTTTTTTAAACATTTTTATATGCAAGGAAGTGAATGAGGCACTTGAGATAGGTCCGTTAGCAAAGCAGTATAGACTCTGCCCTTACAGAGCTTCTGGCCTGCTGAAGATGAAAGTTTTAAGCAATTAGTTAGAAATATTTTTAATAAACATCTATATACGTAATAATGGAATCTATCCTAATATGGAGAGTGAGTGGTATCAGAAAAGTCTTCTCTAAGGAAATTGTGACTAACTTGAGACCTGAAGGATATGGATGAATTAGGCAGGCTAAAAGGGAAGATTTCCATTTTTGCTATTTTTGCCAACAGATTAAAAAATCTATTTTTACAGTTATTTACATATTTTTAAAAAGGTACTATACAAAATTTAAAAAGCACAACTAATTTGGAATGTGTGATAACTTAAAGAAATTATCCAATTGCATTTGTACTCACAGAGATGAATTACTTAGCAAAGTAATAAGGGAAAAAAAAAACACTTGTAATGGGACTTTATTTAAGAATAAAGAAGAGTGAAATCTCAGTATTTAAGCCTGGTCTGCACAAAATTTATTACAAATTAGTGAGATATTACATGACATTTAAAAGGGTTCTATGTACTGTCTGCAAGGAGCTCAGCCAAGAACCCTTTCAAACTATATACCAACTGTCCTTTGTTGGACAATTTAATCTCTCTGACCATCTGTCCCTTCATCTATACTATAAGGAAAAAAAATATTACCCCAGGACACATGTGAGAAATAATTAAATGTAAACAAAATGTTAAAGATTCTATTCTAAAATACACAGTAGGTAATCAACAAATTTTATTTTCTTTTTTATCAAATTATTTATTCTCTTATTCTTCCACCAAACATATTTGGAGTATCTACTATTTGAAGAGCATAACATATATACTGTAGAGGAAAAATTTTAGTGCCAAACTAGGTTGTAAGTAGCAACTGTATCTGAGTAGTTGTGTTATCATGCATAACTACCTAAATTCTCTGATCATTAGTCTTTGAATATATGAAATAGAAATAATAACTATATTTCAAAAACATTTAAAGGCAAATGGCATTATCTATATGTATATATGATGCCCATTAGGTGAAAAACAGTAGACCTTCAACAAATTTTTGTATTCTTTCTGCTGTTACTTATTGGACACTGTGATAGGTGTAATGGAGAAAAAATATAAATCAATTATAATCTTCTCCTCATGGAACTGATGTTCTTATATGGGGAAATGACATACACAGATAATATGAATATATCCTAATATCTGCATTCTCTACTAAGGAAAACATAAGAAAGATGAAAATAAGATATAAGAATTCAAAAGATAGAATAACTAAAAGTAAGAAATAAGTAAAACTAGTACCATCTTCCAGAAATATATATAAATAATTCTTTCAATATTTCCATTTATCTTATTTGTATTAATGTTTATTCTATATTATCTTTTAAATGACATTTATGCTTCATGAAACTATGTTTGATTCAAAGTAGAGCTGTTCATTTAAAATGATTAATGATGTTTTGCTGCAAATAAATTGGTGAATTTAAATTTTAATTGCAGAGGGGCGCCTGGGTGGCTCAGTCAGTTAAGCGTCCGACTTCGGCTCATGGTCCGTGAGTTCAAGCCCTGCGTCAGGATCTGTGCTGAGAGCTCAAAGCCTGGAGCCTGCTTCGGATTCTGTGTTTCCCTCTCTTTGTGACCCTCCCCCATTCATGCTCTGTCTTTCTCTGTCTCAAAAATAAATAAACATTAAAAAATTTTTAATTTTAATTGCAGAAACATGTATTTATATATTTTACATTTCACTTGTCAACTTATTTTTCATGTTATTGTCAAATAAAAGGAATCTTCATTTCAAGTCTACCAAAGGCATTGATTTTTTTCTTTATTAAAAATGAACTCCTGGGGCGCCTGGGTGGCTCAGTCGGTTAAGCGTCCGACTTCGGCTCAGGTCCCGATCTCGCAGTATGTGAGTTCAAGCCCCGCGTCAGGCCCTGTGCTGACTGCTCGGAGCCTGGAGCCTGTTTCAGATTCTGTGTCTCCCTCTCTCTCTGACCCTCCCCCGTTCATGCTCTGTCTCTCTCTGTCTCAAAAATAAATAAATGTTAAAAAAAAATTAAAAAAAAATGAACTCCAATTTCTACTTCCAGCTGTGATGTAATAAAATATGGAAGGTCAATGCAATTAAAAAGACCTGAAAAATAGTGAAGAAATTACAAAGTCACATTTTTAAAAGCCTAAGAGAACTGTGTAAGCAACAAAGAATTTCATAGTGGAAAGCAGGCTTTAGAAATGAACGCATGATTTCTAATCCCTTTTTTCTTGGGAGGAATTTATGGATTCTTATTGCAAGGTATAGATTTGACTTAGCTTTCCTGGAGAATAGAGAAATCAGGAAAATTTTTGGTAATCAGGAAGTTATGAAGTAACAAGTTCAACACTTACAGGACATAGAAGGTATTGCCAGCTTTCTCCATAACTTTTTTCGATGAACCTTGGGAATGAATGAATGAGAACATAGAGAGCTAAAAAGAAACCCTTAGAAGAAATAGTGAAATCTCCTTAGCCTTGTGTTGTACATATATCTAATGAGATTGGACTTCATGCATAAAAAGTAAATACATGCATACATGCATACAAACACAAAATATTATTTTCTATAAGATTTAAATAAAACCAAAAATCTTATAGCATAATATTCCAAATATCCAGAATACAAAACTACTCAGCATATGAACACCACCTACACTTCTGCTCACAAAGGTAATCAACAGATACCAACACAGATCTGACACTTTATTTTTTTATTTATTTGTTTGTTTGTTTATTTATTTATTTTGGAGAGAGAGGGAGTAAAAGAACCCCACATGGGGCTCAAACCCATGAACTGTGAGATCATGACCTGAACAGTAATCAAGATTTGGATGTTTGAGCCACTCAAGTGCCCCGTGACAAACACTTTAAAGCAGCTACTATAAAAATTCTCAAATGAGCAACCAGGAACACTCATACAACAAATATTAGAATGTTTCAGCAAAGAAATTTAAGATATAAAGAAGAACCAAGTGGAAATCTAGAACTTAAAAATGCAATAATGAGAGTTTTAAAAATCACTGGATAGACTTAATAGCAGAATAGACATGGTGGAAGAGTCCATGAAAAATCAACAGAAATCATCTTATCTGAGCAACAGAGAGAGGGGGAAAAAAGATAAGGAAAAAAAGAAAAAGAGAAAAAGGCTAATTTTCCTGTAAAATCATGACAGAAGTTCTTATAATTGGAATCTCAGAATAGGGAAGAAAGAGTGCTGTTCTAAAGAATTATTTTAAGAAATAATGGCCCAAACTTCCCTGGGTTGGAAAAAGACACAAACTTTGAAATTCAAGAGATTGACTGAACTTCAAACTAAGTATATTTATTTATTTATTTTTTTTTAAATTTTTTTTTTTTCAACGTTTATTTATTTTTGGGACAGAGAGAGACAGAGCATGAACGGGGGAGGGGCAGAGAGAGAGGGAGACACAGAATCGGAAACAGGCTCCAGGCTCCGAGCCATCAGCCCAGAGCCTGACGCGGGGCTCGAACTCACGGACCGCGAGATCGTGACCTGGCTGAAGTCGGACGCCCAACCGACTGCGCCACCCAGGCGCCCCAAACTAAATATATTTAAAAGTACAAGTATAGACATAATCAACAAGGAGAAAGCTAAAGACAAAGACAAAATCTTGAAAGAAGCCACAAGGAAAAAATAATTCACACCCTATAGGAGAAAAATGATTTGAGTGATTGCATATTTTTCTCATCTGAAATTGTGGAGTCCAGAAGCATACAGCAAAACATTTTAATGGACTAAAAGGAGAAACAAATATAAACCTACAATTCTGTATTCAGTACTAATATCCTTTAGAAATAAAAATGAAATAATGACATTCTGAGATGAAGGACAACAGATTGGTTTGAAAAATATCTTCTACAGGTTCTTGGGTGGTACAGTCAGTTAAGCATCCAACTCTTGATTTCGGCCCAGGTCCTTACCTCACAGTCCTGGATAGAGCCCCACATCAGGTTCTGCATGGAATGTCTTGGGATTCTCTCTGCCCCTCCCCTATGCGCTCACTCTCTCTCTCTCAAAAATAAATAAGCATTAAGAAAAACTTCTTTCCTTTTCTGAGTTTTTAAAATTTTTTCTGATGATTAAAAGCAAAAATTACAATTTCTGCTGGAGTTTTCGATGCGAATAGATATAATACATAAGAAAATTATAGATTGAATGACCTCATATGGTGGCAACATTTCTACATTATAATAGACATGGTAAAATACTGATACTTAGTAAACTGTGACAGGTTATGTCTTTTGTAATTCCTAAAGCAATTTCAAAAAAAAAAAAACACTAGATATAGTCAAAATTGTGACAGATAAGATGGTAAGTTAATACTAAAAACTATTAAATAACATTTTTCCTCCAAAAAGGGAGAATATGGTAGATCTAAATCCACAAATATCAGTAATTAAATTAAATGTAAATCACACTAATTAAGAGACAGATTATCATAAGGGAAAAATATGCCCCACTTATATGATATTTTAAAAATTCACTTCAAATGTAACAATAGATCCAAAAACCCTAAAACTAGAATTTAGCATCTTGAATGATATGTTAAATGTTTATGACTATGTGTAAGAAACCAGAGTTTATACATGAACATTTTAAAGATAACTAATTCCAACTTATGGGATTGGAGACCATTTTTATTTTGCTGAGACCTATTTGTAATTTTTACATTTTCTAAAATGAGCATTACTAAATTATTCCTGAAATAGGTTCTAATAAATGCATTTGGAGATGAGATGAAAAACAAATCCTATTTGTGGTTGCAGTAAATAGATTCTAGAGAAGAACTAAAAAACTTGGGGGGCGGCGGGATATGGGGATAGATAAAATTTGTGTTTTACAAGATGGTAACACTCTACATGTAAATTGAGAATTCATGAGAAAGAAAAGTTATATTGGAGGCTCAAAGCTCAATTTAGAAAGTGGTGGACATTTCTTAGAAATTAGCAATAATTACTTGGAAGTTGGAAGTTTAGGTATGAATTTCAAAAAAAGTTAGAGCTAGAATATAGAGTGGGGAATAGCTGCAGATAAATGCAGATAAATGGAGTACAGCTTTAAAGAGCATAGATTAAAAATCTGTTTATGGAAAGCTTATTTGTTTAAATGACTGAGTACACATCACGTAGTTTTGCATTCTGAAGGAGTGGCAAGTGGAGATTTATTACTAGCATTAAGTAAGGAGGGCTGATGTTATATTCTAAGGGCAGTGGTGTTAATATGCATATTTATAAGAACAAGTCAGACTTTCTCTGTATTTTACCACTTAAATACACCTCTGATTGCTACAGTAATTTAACCTTTACCTAATTTCACTAAATTACTTGTAAACACTAGCTAGTGAAAGTTAATTGAAGAAAATGTAATTGGATATTTGAGTATGGCCCTACTACACAATTAGGCAATTCTTTGTGACTGATAGTTTTAATGAGACATCAGTTCAAAGTAAAAGCTTGGAAAATATATATTATAGACTTTCATTGGACTTCAAATGAAGCAAATCCTAATGGGTAAATAGCTTTTTGTTTTTTAGTCAAGAAATATTTGCTAAATAACTGCAAGGAAGACAGATATCATTCATTCATTGGTGACCTCATTTAAAAATATTCATTCAATTGTCATTGATAGTTCAAAGTAAACAGCAATATTTTAAAAAGTTAATTAAATATGGAGGGGCTAAATACTTGCTTAGATCAGGAACTACTGTTTTTACTTGGTGTTAAACCCCAAACACAGGGAAACAGCCATTCTAATTCATACCTCTTAGCTCTAAACTGGGTGGTATTCACAGCAGGATCTTGAAAAGATATCTTTTGACACTAAGCTCTCTGGTTGCAATTCCTTAAATGTAAGACTTTAAAAAAATTTTTTTTTTCAACGTTTATTTATTTTTGGGACAGAGAGAGACAGAGCATGAACGGGGGAGGAGCAGAGAGAGAGGGAGACACAGAATCGGAAACAGGCTCCAGGCTCTGAGCCATCAGCCCAGAGCCTGACGCGGGGCTCGAACTCCCGGACCGCGAGATCGTGACCTGGCTGAAGTCGGACGCTTAACCGACTGCGCCACCCAGGCGCCCCTGTAAGACTTTAAATATAGCAAATGCATTGATTGCATTTTTCTGTCTGGGCTATATATTCCTTCCATTGCTGGCCTTTAATCTTGTCTTACTCCTTCACTTATCCTTTCTACTCCAAAATCACAGAATTAAGCAATTCTTTGTAACTGATACTTTTAAAGAGACGTCAGTTCTTTTAAGAATTGGTGCTGAGATGGGGTGCCTGGGTGACTTAGTCGGTTAAGCGTTTGACTCTGGCTCAGGTCATGATCTTATGGTTTGTGAGTTGGAGCCCTGCATCGGGCTCTGTGGTGACTGCTCAGAGCTTTGGATTCTGTGTCTCCCTCTTTCTTGTCCCCTCCCCGACTCATACTCTGTCTCTCTCTGTCTAGAAAATAAATAAACATTAAAATAAAAAATTGGTGCTGAGCTGAACCAAACATTTAGTTTTGGTCGTATGTGAAAGACAGTTTTACGAATTCTCAGTGAGGGAGGAATAAAATCACACTCTTATTATTTGCTTTTCGATATGTTAATATTTTTGCTAAACAAATGTGGCTTTCATTACTACAAATGGATTATGATGTAATTCATTATAAATTTCAGTATTTGTTTTTATTTTCTGATTTAAATATTTCTGTATTTATTAAAATTACCCACATTAAACATTTACAAATTCATAGTAATTAAACATACTGATTAATATTAAAAAAAAGGTTTTTAAATTTGAAGTTTCAACTGGTTTGTAATCACAGTCTGCATTTATTAAATTTGCCTCAAATTATTACTGAAGACAAAAAAAAGGTAGTGAACTTATTAACACAACAGAAAAAATGATGGAATAAAAATCACACTTTATACATGTGGAAAAATTTTTCAGTAGAAATTTAAACAAAGTATCTTTGAAGAACTTGGGCTGCACACACTATAAACAAAAGCTAGGCTCAGACTTTTCTTCTGTAGTTCTAAATAACTGAATAAAGGGGAGATTTGCAATGGATTATGAAGGAAAATATTTCATATCTAGAATTTTATTTATTTGTTTATTTTAATGTCAATTTATTTTGAGAGAGACAGAGAGAGAGCACAAGCAGGGGAGGGGCAGAGAGAGAGAGAGGGAGAGAATTCCAAGCAGGTTATGCACTGTCAGCACAGAGCCTGATGTGGGGCTTGATCTAATGAACCATGAGGTCAGGACCTGAGCCGAAATCAAGAGTCGATGCTTAACCAGCTGAGTCATCCAGGTGCCCTGTGTATCTAGAATTTTCTATCAGCCAATTGTCTTTTCCATGAGAGTAGCCAATTGATAGTCTTAGATATAAACCAGCTTTTTATCCCTCTTTAGTAGTTGTCATTTAGCAATGAGTGATAATTGAAAAAGAAATTATAGCCTGAGAGAGTCTTTATGTAAAATATCTGATATTCTTTCAAAGCATCATCAAATGCTGCCAAGTGGAAACAGTTTATCATGGATAACACAAGTCTAGGAATTGAATTTCAACTCTGTAATTTTGAACAGATTACTTATTTTCATGATTTTTGCAATCATGTATCAGTGCCACATTCTAAGTCTTATTTCAATGTGAAAGAGACTTTTAAAACTATAAAGATAATAATTATAGTATTTATGTTACTAAGTTACAACTAGTGTTCTAATAATTTATATAATTAACTCAGTTCTGGCAACAGTACTAGAAGATAGGTATTATTATTATTATTGACTATTTTGCAGGTAATAAATCTCTAGTATAGAAAGGTTAAGTTTTTTGGCCAAAGTCACAGGGCAGGAAAAATAGCAGAGCCAGTATTCAGTCCCAGGCATTTTGGACCTGGAGTCTGTGTTTTGAACTTTTATCTATTAAGAGATTACTAACACTGACATAGGAATTTGCAAAAAAAGAAAAATAAAAAAGAAACTTTAAGCAATTTCTGCAGGCTTTTTAATATAGATTTTACACATTTTCTTCTTTATGAATGTAGTTAACATAGTATAAACTCTACCAATGAAACTACTATATCTAGGTTAAATAAAACAACTATATCTCACATTTATGAAAAAGTAAACTTTGTTCTTTCTCTTAAATTTTGACACCTTTCAGAATCTAGTGATTAAAGACTTCAAATTTCCTTCTCTCTATAATATAGATGTGGGCTTCTCTTCCTATGCTTTCCCTATGTGGTAGATAGAATTCCAAATTGAACACTAACAGTCCCATTCCCTGATGTGGAAACTCTGCATAATCTCATTTCCTTGAGTTTAGGAGGAAGTTGTGAATATGAATAGAATATTGCTCCTGTAATTTGGTAACTTCATATAGCATAGTTGTAAGGATTTTTCAGATATAATTAAGGTTCCTAATATACTGACTTTAGGTGAGTCAAAAGGGACATTATCCTGTGTGGGCCTGACCTAATCAGGTGACCTAATAGTCATATTACCTATTTTTTCCCATCGCAAAATTGAGAAGTTTTCTATTTTGTAGGAATGGTATTGCCAACTACTCTCAATGTGGGAAAAGTCGATGTTAATTTAGCATTGTAACAACATAGACATTTTTATTATATAGTGTTTTAGTGTGATCCTCACTGTCTAAACATAAATACAATTTTTAGTTTGTTTATTTATTTTTAGAGAGACAGAGTATGCTCAATTAGGGGAGGGGTAGAGAGAGAGGCAGAGAGAGAATCTCAAGCAGGGTCCATGCTGTCAGTGCAGAGCCCAATGCAAGGCTTGACCTCACAAACAGTGAGATCATGACCTGAGCAGAAAACAAGAGTTGGGCGCTTAACCAACTGAGCCTCACAGGTACCCCTAAGCATAAATACATTAAAGAAAAAAAAGGTACCTATTAAAAATTACCATTTAACACATAATTCAATACATTAAAAATTATATATGAGTATGTATGTGTATACACATGAATAAAAGAGATGTCTGAATAGTCACCAAACTGTGGCTGTGGCTGATGGTTATCAGTATAATGAGATTTTAGGCAATTTTTATTTTCTTCCTAACAGTCATATGTATGTACACTTCAAATTATTTACAGTAAACCATTTATTTTATAATTGAGACAGTTCCCTTGTGAAAAATAGAAGGAAAATTGTGAGAACACTTATACTAAAATATTGACAGTGATTATCCTAGATTGATGGGAAAATGAATAGTGTTGTTTTCTATTTTTATTACTGTAATTTTAAATTGTAATTTGAATATATGCTTTATGGCAATAATTTAAACAACAGATACTGCACAGTTTAGAAATTAAAAATATACTAACACTAGTATCTCTGGACTCAATCCTAATGTGACTCTTTTTTTTTCCTAAATAAAATCTACTTTTTAACAGTTTGACCTATACCTTCACATACACAGTGGTAGGGAAAAGAATGATAAGCCATCTGTTCCTTGAGTGGTAGAGAAATAATTTAACACTATCCTGACTGGTGTGCCTGGGTGGATCAGTGGGTTAAGCGTCTGACTCTTGATTCTGGAAAGGTCATGATGTCAAGGTTCATGAGATCCAGCTCTGTCTCATGTCTGGCTTTGCACTGACAATGTGTGAAGGCTGCTTGGGATTCTCTCTCTTCCTCTCTCCTTGCCCTCTCTCTCAAAAGAACTAAACATTTAAAAAAATCCTATCTTGATCTATTTGATATAAAATTGGTTTCTTCTTTATTCATCTAGGTTCCATGAAGAGAGAGGAAAGAAACTCTTAACTAAAGTATATAACTAGATACATTTTTACATATGTATACATTTGTAAAATCACTGTTACAATTAGGTACAGAGTATTCCCATCACCAACTGTTTTTTGTACCACTTTGCAATCTTTCCCGCACTATTTGTTGTCACTATAGATTGGTTTACTTTTTCTAAAGTATATATTCTGACTTTTTTCACTCAGCATAATGATTTTAAGATTCATCATGTTGAGTTTTTTTGTATCAGTGACATGGTCATCTTTATTGCTAAGTAGCATTCTTTTGCATGAATATTCCACATTTTACTTAGCCATTTACCAGTTAATGAACACCTGGGTTATTTTCAGTTTTCACTAGTACAAATAAGCTACTATGAATATTTTTTCACAGTTCTTTATGTGAAGATATGTTTTCATTTCTTTGGAGTAAATACCTGGGAGTGGAATGGATGAGTTTCATGATGGGTGAATATTTAACTTTTAAAGAAACTGCTGGACAGATTCCCAAAGCGGTTGTATCATTTCACATTCCCAGCAGGGCATGAGAGTGCAAGTTCTTCCACATCTTCACCAATAATTGTGAACTTAAGTCTCTTTAATTTCTGCCATTCTAAGAGTTGTACATTAATATCACAAAATGTCCTTAGTTTGTAATACCCTCATGATTAATGATGTTGAGAATGTATGCTTATTAGCTCTTTTGTTAATCATCTGTTTAAATCATCTGTCATTTTTTCCTGTTGGGTTGATTTTTTTTTTTTTTTTTTTTTTTTTTTTTTTACTATTTTACTGTTGTAAGAGTTCCTTATACATTATGGTACAAATCTTTTCTCGGATTAAGAATATTTTATTCTGATCTATGCCTTGCTATTTAGTTTCATTATGGGGTCCTTCAAAGATCAAATGTTTCTCACTATGATAAATTCGAATTCATTACTTATTGTTTTAACTTTATGGTTCTTGCTCTGTATTAGTATCTAAAAATATTTAATAATATCAAAATCATAAACATTTTATAGAAATTTATATTTTAGCTTTTATATTTAGATCCATGACTCATTTTATGCTTAATTTTGTGTATGGTATGAGGTAAAGCTTAAGGTTCTTTTTTCTTTCCTTTTTTTTTTTTTTTTTTTTTTTAAATTAAGCTCTATACCCAGTTTGGGTGTTGAACTCATGACCCAGAGATCAAGAGTCACATGCTCTATCAAGGGAGCTAGCCAGGTGCTCCAAGCCCCTGAATGAATATCTAGTTCTTTAAGCATCAGTAGTTTACAATCTTTGCATTCTGCATTTAACTGCTTTGGAAACTTTAGGGAAAATCAATTAACAGTATGTAGCGATTCTATTTCTATACTTTCTAATTGTTCTCTTGATCCAGTGACTATGCTCTTGTCGACACCACACTCTCTTGATTACTGTAGCTTTATAATAAGACTTGAAGTCAGGTAATGTAAGTTCTCCGACTTCTTCTTTTTAAAAATTTCTCTCAGAGATTTCCAGTGGGGAGGATGGTATAAATCCATTCCCCGCCCCCCTCTGCTCACCATTAAGCACACGTATATACTCTAGAAATGGTACAAGAGACAAACAAAGAATTCTGAAGGTAGTAAGAGAAGACTGAGTAATGAAAGAATATCATAGTGGAAAGGTGTCTGGGTCCTCCCAGCCAACAGAGAAAGGATGTAGATTGAATGTTTCTCACCTCCAATACAGCAACAGAAGGCAGCCCAGGTAGGCTCATCCTTCCACAATGAAATGGGAGTCCCTAGGGGAACATCAACCAACCTCGACACCACTGGCAAGGAGTGTCAATCAGGAGCCCCCAAAAATAAGTGGCCAGGTAAAGCACTCTCTATCCCATTGGGGCTAACACACCCCTTTTCTGTCAAGAGATTAAAAAGTGGGAGAGCATAACTTGGAAGATAAACTCAGCTACAGTAGGTTTATCAACCTGGGAAGCTTCTGATCTCACAAGCCTGAGAATCTCCTCTCCTGCCAAGGAACACAGAAGAAAAAGGTATGCAGTCTCTGCAAGTGCCTTAGTCTGGGAAGCCCATCTCTATACATAGGCTGAGGCTTTTCTGTCTGAGCAGGGGCTATCAGGGCAACACGGGGGAGGGGGGGCACTGATAAAACCACCCCAACACAAGATTTCCCCAGGGAGAGGCATTCCTGGCTGGTCTGGGAAAACCTGTTCTGCCCAATTAGGCAACATCAACAGAGACCGGTAGGAGTCCAAGCAGTACAAGGTAAACCAAGCAGACCCACGTAATAAGATTGCAAAGTCCCTAAAAATTAAACTGCCATTGGAAACACTCCTCCATTCTTCAAATACATAAAGATAAAAGATCCAAAAGAAAAAGAAAATGATTCTTAATATGTACCCATCAAACAACAAAGACTCAAACCGCATGAAGCAAAACCTGATAGTGCTTTAAGCAGAAACACAAATCTGAAATCGTAGTTGGGGATTTCAACCCACCTCTTAAAAATTGAAGGAACTCTTAGAAAATCAACAAAGACATAAAAGACCTGAACAATGCCATCAACTAAAAGACTGTATTTTACATAATGTAATATTCCACTTAACATAAAAAATGTACATTTTTTTTTCAAGGGCCCTTGGAGCATTCAACAAGATAGGCCATGTCCTAGGCCACAAAACAAAATTTGGTACATTTAAAATAATTGCAATCACACAGAATGCGTTCTCTGGCCATAATAAAATCAAATTAGAAATCAATAAAACAAGGACAACTCTAGGATGGTTTTCCATCTTGATTATAGTGGTGGACATGTGAATTCACACAATATTTAAACTTGTTTAGTTTTTAGGCACATGAATCAAGTAGAAGTACTTAAGCAGAATGTTAAATAAGTGAGAGCAGGCATTACTGTCCCTTTCCTAATGTTAGAGGAAAAGCATTAAATATTTGAACATTAAACATGATATTACCTTTATGTTTCTCCTGGATATCAAATTGAAGAAATTTCTTTCTCTTCTTTGTTGAATTTTCTTGATGAATAAGGAGTGTTGAATTTTGTCAAATTCTTTTTCTTAGTCTATTGAAATAATAGGTTTTGTGTCCTTTATTCTGTTAATATGACGACTTACATTGATTAATTTAAGCAAGTTCAAATAACCTTCCATTCCTGGAATTGAACCTATTTGTTCATAATGTATTTCCCTCACATATGGATCCATTTTAATAATACTGTTAAAGGCTTCTGTTCCTATATTCATGATGAATATTTGTCAGGAATTTTTCTAATTTTATTATCAGGATACATCTTTAGAGGTAGCTAGTCTCAAAAGACGTCAGGGAAAGTTCCATCTCCTCTGCTTTGTCCAAAAAACTTCCAGGATTGAATGTTTGATAGAATTCTTGGTGAAAATATATGATCACAAGGTTGTTGTTGTTTTTTGGTGGGAGTTCTTTTGATAATTCCATTTCTATTTCTATTCCTTTTTTAAATTTTTTTTTTTTCAACGTTTATTTATTTTTGGGACAGAGAGAGACAGAGCATGAACGGGGGAGGGGCAGAGAGAGAGGGAGACACAGAATCGGAAACAGGCTCCAGGCTCCGAGCCATCAGCCCAGAGCCCGACGCGGGGCTCGAACTCACGGACCGCGAGATCGTGACCTGGCTGAAGTCGGACGCTTAACCGACTGCGCCACCCAGGCGCCCCTCTATTCCTTTTTTAGATTAGATAGAGGGCAAGAGAAGGGGAAGGAGCAACAGAGTGAGAAGGAAACGGAAATCAAAGATCTGCGGTTGGAGTGTGAGCTAGGGCAGATCAATTACTCGACCACCATCTGTCGGCAATTACAAGACTTCATGCTCTTCCAGCAGCTCCAGGAGCAGGTGCCGCCACTGACTGGCCTGGACTCTTAACTACAGCAACCTGGAGACCTGGCGCTAGTCCTGCTGGGATGGGGTTTCGGGAACATTCCCAGCCCATCATCATAAAAACCACTCTCCCAGTAGTTTTGATAGGGTTAGAGAATAAATCAGCCACAAGTCTCTGCAGCAGACGACGGCGAACCGAGTACGCCTGAAGACCGCTTAAGCTGAAGCCTCAGTCGGAGCTAGCGCAAAAATACTGCCAGTGCCCACTTCCGGTCGGAGCAGCCAGCCACATCCTTCCCCCTGAAGAACCTCAAGGCTCGCAGCTTGCTACCTCGCCTCAGCAACAGCTCTGACATTCTGCACACCCAGGCCGCTGAAAGACCCCAGCCCGTGTTCCTTAGGCCTCGAGTCCCTTGGCGCCCCCTTCGCTGAGACCAAGCATAAGACGAACCGAAAGCAACTTGGCGGTGAGCCTCTCAGAACATGGCTGCCCACTGCTGCCTGGTGGCGGGGCTCCTGCGAGCCTGTCGGGCCTCCTCCCAGCGGCCCTCCACACCGACGGGGAAGACCCCGTCCGTTCCCTGCTCCCCAGAGAGCCCACCTGTGCCCGCAGTGTGGCACCTCGGACAGGCCCGCTCCAGCGGCTCTCCAGGCCTCGGCGGCGTTTGCATCTACTCACGGGCCTCTCCTGCCCGCCAGTGTGGGGCTGTGTCTCCTCGAAGGGTCCAGAAGCTACACTCTGCCTCGAGGCGTTCACCAGCAGATCCCGCCGAGCGGAAGCCACTTCTGTGTGGCTCTCATTCAGCATCCTGGCGACTGCCACTGGTGTCCCGACAGACAGGCTCCATTTCTTTTTTTTTTTTATTTTTGGGACAGAGAGAGACAGAGCATGAACGGGGGAGGGGCAGACAGAGAGGGAGACACAGAATCGGAAACAGGCTCCAGGCTCTGAGCCGTCAGCCCAGAGCCTGACGCGGGGCTCGAACTCACGGACCGCGAGATCGTGACCTGGCTGAAGTCGGACGCTTAACCGACTGCGCCACCCAGGCGCCCCGAGACAGGCTCCATTTCTTAGGTAAAACTTGCGGTCGGTTCCGCGGAGGGTTGTGGGCCACAGGTGTCAAATCTCCTGCTACCAGCTGGTGTGCCGCCCTGATGAGGTCACTGCGGGGCCAGCAGCCACAGGTGCCTGCGTTTTTCGGGGGGTGGGGGAGAAGGCGTCTTCTGCAGGCAATTACTAGATTTTCTGAGTCAAAATGCAGCTTTGTGCTGTTAATGTTCTACTTTGTTTGCTGGATTTTTATTTCGTTGATTTCTACTTCTCTCAACTTTCCAGTTTCGACTTTTAGTTTACTCTGCTCTATTTTAAATTCTGTTCAAATGCAGGTTCTTGGTCATTAAAATCTTTAAAATTTAGACCTTTAAAATTTGTTTCCGTATGAACACTTAAAGGTAAAAATTTCCCTCTGATAATTGTTTCTCCAAATTTTTGTATGCTGTATTTTGTATATTCAAACTACTGTGATTTCTCCTTTTGATTCCCTTCTCTCACCTCTGGATTCTAAGCGTGGTTTAATTGAAAATATATGTAGTTCTCCTGAGATGCGTTGTAGTTATTGATATCTTATTTAACTGGGATCAGAGAATTTATTTCCTCTGATTTCAATTCTGATAAGTTGATTCAGACTTTATGGCCCAGTTCATGGTCCGTTTTGGTAAATAAAATACGAACACTCAAAGAGAATGTGTTTTCTGACATATGTACATATACATATATATATATATAGTGTCCTATAATTATTAGACCAAGATTTTTGTCTTAGGGTTTTTTTTTCCTAGTGGTTTACTCAGTTCAAGGGAACTATTAAAATATCCTATAATCATGGAATTAACTAGCTTTTTAAAAATTCTGTAGTCTTCATACCATGTTTTAAAGGTTGGCTGTCAGGTAATACACATTTGGTTGTTGTGTCTCCCTGATGAACTGGGCATTGTATCCTTGTTAAATAGCCTGCTTTATCTCTGACAATAAATTTTTCATGATGTCTACTTTATCTTAGTAAAATGGCTAATCCAGCCTTCTGCTTAGGGTTTGTATTATATATCCTTTATATCTGTTTGCCCTCAACCTGTGTGAGCTTTAAATTTCATGGCTTCTATATAGCATAGAGTTAGATCCTGCTTTCGTTGATTCTTATAATCCCTGCCTTTTAATTAGAATTGTTTTATCCATAAACACCCTGTGTAGTTATTGATACTTGATTTAGGTTTGCCATTTTATTAGATAATTTCTGTACATCCCCTCTACTTGTTGCCATATTTTCTCGCCTTCTTACTATTTGAATTTTAGAATTCCATTTTAAGTTACCTATTGACCCTTTTTCAGTACTTCTTTAGGATCGTTCTTTGCAATCTGTAGAATCAATGTTGTAGTACTTCATATGCTACATAGAAAACATGCAGCCACTAGACCCATTTACTGTAACCTCCTAGTTCTTCATATGTTATCTTATGCTATGGATGTTATGAACCCAAAAGACAGCATTATAATTTTTGCTTCAAAAAGTTATGTGCATTTTAGCTCAACTAAGGGGAAAAACTTATTTTTTGTTAATATATATTGCTATTCTTCATTTCTCCTTGATGGTCCATCTTTCTCCTCTGAGATATATATATATATATATATATATATATATATATATATATATATATATATATTTTTTTTTTTTTTTTTTCTCTCCAGTTAGAAGGAATTCCTTTAGCATTTACACATGCAGTACTCAGGACAAAATTCCTTATTTTTGTATGTGAACATAATTCTGTGTTTACCTTTTTTTTTTATCTTCTTTTTTTTTTTTAATTTTTTTTCAACGTTTTTATTTATTTTTGGGACAGAGAGAGACAGAGCATGAATTGGGGAGGGGCAGAGAGAGAGGGAGACACAGAATCGGAAACAGGCTCCAGGCTCTGAGCCATCAGCCCAGAGCCTGACGCGGGGCTCGAACTCACGGACCGCGAGATCGTGACCTGGCTGAAGTCGGACGCTTAACCGACTGCGCCACCCAGGCGCCCCGTTTTTTTATCTTCTTAATGATATTCTTCCACCTTCTTGCTTCCATGGATGCTCATATGAAATCTCTAGTAATATGAGTTACTCTTGCCCATGTTCCCTTGATAATTAAAATTTTTTCTCTTTAATTTTCAACAATTTTTTCTGTGTTGCTGTTTAGTTTTAAATTTTTTTCTACTTGGGTTTACTAAGCCTCTTGTTTGTATAAAACTATGTCTTACACACATTTGGGAAGTTTTTGATGGTTATTTCTTAAATGGTTTTTTTTCCCTGCTCTCCTTTCAATCCTTTTTGAGCTCAAATTATGTTCAGTTTATAATTTTGATATGTCCCACAGATCCTTGAAGCTCTTCTTTTTCTTCAGACTGAGTTTTTTTTTCTATTGCTAGATCTTGAAGATCACTGATTTTCTTTACTGTCACCCATATTTTTTTTCGAAAAACTGTTTTATTTTGACTTTATCTGGAATATTATCAAGCTTTTTCTTTTTAAAAATTTTTTAATTTTTTTTTTTATTTTCGAGAGCGAGAGAGACACCCTGAGCACGAGCTGGGGAGAGGCAGAGAGAGGGAGGCACAGATCCTGAAATGGGCTCAGTGCTGTCAGCAAGGAGCCCGACAAGGGGCTCAAACTCGTGAATGGCGAGATCATGACCTGAGCTAAAGTCGGTGCTTTACTGACTGAGCCTCCCAGACGCCCCATCTTTATTTTTTTCTGCCTAGATTTCCTAGGTTTTTATACGTGGAGTGTTTCTCTGTCATTACATAGTGTGTGTTATACATAACACCATGCAAACACACACACACACACACACACACACACACACACACACACAAGCTCTTTTAAAGTCTGTGCTGATTTCAACATCTGGATAATGTAAGGTTAAAATCTGTTAATTTTTCCTGTAAGAATGACTAGCATTTTTTTCTGGTTTCTCATACCTTATTTTTAATTATATTCCTCTCATTGTAAAGGGGATATTATATAGGTAATCTGCATTTGATTATATTAAGAATGGTGGGATTTCTTTTTTAATAGACAATTTGGTTAGGTTCAGATTTCAAACATTTTATTACATCTCAAATCTCAGTGTACTTATTTTGACCTTCATTGCAAGCTACTTTGAGGCTGCACTGTGCCCGTATGCTTCAGAAACCGTTCTAAGATTCAGGTAGGTTTTATTTATCTTTTTAAATTTTTTTTAATGTTTGTTTATTTTTGAGACAGAGAGCATGAATAGGGGAGGGTCAGAGGGAGAGGTCAGAATCTGAAGCAGGCTCCAGGCTCTGAGCTGTCAGCACAGAGACTGACGCGGGGCTCGAACTCACGGACCGTGAGATCATGACCTGAGCCGAAGTTGGACGCTTAACCGACTGAGCCACCCAGGAGCCCCTCAAGTAGGTTTTATACTCCAGATTGAGGGCTCTTTTTCTGTGGCTTTCTCCTTACCAGGAATCTTGCATAAATTTTTAAGAAGTACAGTCATTTTGAAATACGTTTTTGGTTTTCTGTTGTTTTGAGAGAGGGAGAGAATGTGGGGGAGGGGGGCAGGGAGAAACTTAAGCAGGCTTCATGCCCAGTGTGGAGCCTGACACGGGGCTCCATCTCATGACCATGAGATCATGACCTCAGCCAAAATCAAGGGTTGGATGCTTAACTGAGCCACCCAGGTGCCCCATGTTTTCTGGTTTTTAAAGTCAAAGTCTGTAGGTTCTAAGTGTTATAGCCATTTTCTGCATTGAAAATGTTGGCTTAACTTTAAACAAAAAGCTAGGGAAAAACCACATAACTCACACAGTAGTAGTCTTTAACAAGTGCCAACTCCTGCTCTAGAATGTACTTGAATTTGATCACTATCCATGGCTTTGAAGTCCTTTTGTTGTTTGGACTTTATAGTAATGTGCAAGAGAGCTTGGTATAGTAGGAGCTATTTGACAATGGTAGAAGTGACAGTCCTTGTCTTTTTTTTTTTTTTTTTTTTTTAAACTCCATTGAGGGATACAGGAGATGAAGAGCCAGAAACAAGTACTGGGGCTGGCCTGGGTCTCCTGCTCCTCCGTGAATGATGTAAGACCTCAGTTTCTGGCAATACTAAGATGTATACAGAATTTAGCAATTTGCGTAGTTTTGATACAACATAGAACTCCTTTTCCATATGTGTATCTAACAACATCCCTTTGTAGGCTTCTGCCCTCAACATAATACTTTCTGTTTAAACTGTGATCCATAAAAAGGTTGTAACTTTGAACATCTTTAAATGCTCTGGAAAAAGTAAGCCTTCAAGTCAGTCATGTCCTTTTGTCTCCTATTTTGATCACATACAACTAATGTTAATAAGTGGTTAACTTTATTGAATTATGTTGCATTGTATAATTTTCAAATTTCACTAAGCTCTTGGAAATGTATTTAGTAACAGTATATTGTGGAAATGTTCAGAAATCATCTCTTGGATTAATTTAGATCTGTAGAATCAACAGAAAATTCGAAATTACTTTAATAAAAAATTGAAAGGGAATTTCAGATTTTACATGCAATCTTTGTATTGCCATTTTATTCAGCAATACATATGTTTGCTAATATAAAGTGGACACCTCAGACTTGCTTGTGAGGGAAATCTAATCTGGGTGTTCGTTCCCATGGAGATTGACTGAAGAATAAAAACTCAAGCACATGTCTGTCTTAATTACTTGAATCAAAGATGAATAGATAAACCAAATAAACTTTGCTAAATCTGCCATGGGTATGTAATGAGCAAAAAATGTATAGCTATCATTAAAATACTAGTTGAGATTGCATCATGCTTATGGGGCATTTAATCTATAAAAATACCTCTTTTCAGGGTGCCTGGGTGGCTCAGTTGATTAAGTGTCCGACTCTTGATTTTAGCTCAGGTGGTGATCTCAAGGTTTCAAAATGGAGTCCTGCCCTGCTCAGGCTTCATGATGAATGTGGAGAATGCTTGCGATTCTGTCCCTCCCTCCCCCTCCACCCCTTCCCTCCTGGGCTTATAAGCACTCTCAGGCATAGGCTCTCGCGAGTGCACGCTCTTTCTCTTTCTCTCTCAAAAATCTAAAAAATTACCTGTTTTCAATTCCTGAGTGAAACAGTGAAGCAACTCCCTAAAACTTAAAAATTAAGGAAATAAACTAGGGAACAAATATTTACCAGGGGAATTTGGTAAATTCTGAACTCAAAAACTTTTAGTATATGTGCTGCCGAAGCGAGCACTGAACTCAAAAACTTTTAGAGCTAGTTGTAGGAAAAGCTTATGGATCTCTCCTAATCCAGTTATGAGAATCTAGCTTAAGACCAAGTAAATCTGTAGAAGCAAGACAAACTTAGGCCACAGAAAATAGTAGTACAGAGGGGAAAATTAAAGTTATCCAGAGAAAAGATAGCTCCAAAGAAGTCTATTTGGTAAATATTGAAATATTCCAGGAAATATTGAAAACCTACTCAGTTGCATTGAAATTGCAGTATTCAACACGTACTGAACATAGTTAATGTGCAATGAGAAATTCAAAGAAACTGTTAAGATTTTTCATGTAAGAAGGCAGTGAGAAAAAATAACAAAGTTTTCATTATGTTTTGGGCTTCACTATCCTGATCGCCCAATACTAAGGGCATAACCTTAAGTATTCCTGTTTCTGTGACTGTTCAGTAGTTAAGTGTGAACTATTGAGTGTCTGTTGTCTACTCTGGTATTGTATACATTTTTTATTCAGATTATATTTTTTAGTTAAGACTTTTAAGGGCAGATTCTGAGAATTAGCAGAAAACCTATACTTTCAGACTCCTTTATATTACTGAACATGTCTAGCTAGTTGAGATAATTTTTCTACTTAGATTCATCATTCCATTCCTTGCTCTTTAACTCAATGACCATGAAGGTTATTTAGAAGATCTATTTTAGACTTTATATCTTTAATACATTACACCCATAAATCTAGAAACATGACTATACTAGGATTTGCCATTTAGAATAAACTAAATGGTGAGTTACAGGACACCAATAATGGTTAAAGTAATCAGCAGTACTGTATAGAATAGGCAAATTGAAATCAGTGGAGGACAGAGAATGTTGATACTGTTGAAACGGACTACAATGTGAGAAGAAAATATAAGAGAAAACTGAATGTTTTCTGAGGAGTTAGCCCAAGGAGGGGATGATACACTAAGAGGGCAAGCTGACTGGATTCATGATGGGAGATTGAGGGGAAAACTTGAATAGAAGCAAAGGCCAGGTTCTGGGCACTGCATTTAGGTAAAAGAATTATCTCCTTTAGCAAGGGCCAATTAAATTTGCATTAAATAGGTTTAGTCTTTGTCATAAAGAATGAAATTTTTTCAACTAATGTTTTATATCAAACAGTAGTCATGAAAAAGGAAGAGCTTAACTATATCTTAATGTATATCCGGCCAGAAAGAGAAGCACAAACTTATGTTACTGCTGCTGGGTAAGTTTTCATCACTAAGGAATGATCATTAATTTTTAAAATTATATATATGCATATGTATTTATGCAATCTGAAAGCTATTGATTTGTTCCAAATCACCTAGTTATCCAGGATTCATAATGAGAGCTTCTGAATTTCTTTAAATGTTTATTTTTTGAGGGGGGGTGCATAAGTGTGAGTGGGTGAGGGGCAGAGTGAACAAGAATCCCAAGTAGGCTCTGTGCTCTCAGCGCAGAGCCCAATGCAGGGCTCAAACTCAGGAACCATGAGATCATGATCTGAGCCAAAATCAGGCATCAGATGGGTTCCCCGAGAGCTTCTGATTTTCAATTCTTTATGCAATTGCAGTGTTAAACTGGATGGTTCTTGCTAAAGTATGCTGTTACCTACCATGCTTTGATTCTTAATTTTTATTTAGGTCTTGTCAGTTGGCTACAGAATATAAATGATCGTTTTGTCCTATGCAAGAAACAGGTGTCACTATTTCTAATCCTTTGTATATTTGAGAAATTTGCTGTTCTTTATGCAGGAGAAAATAGCTGGGTTTAAGTTCATCATGTTTTTTTGTAAATTCACAACTTATTTTATCATTGAATTTAATATTGCAGAGGCAAAGTCTGCAGCCAATTTAATACCTGTTTTTTTGCATGTGACTTATGGTTATGTCATTAGTGTTACTTTTCATTTTTTACCATGTTCTGGTTTTGGGGGGGGTTGCTTGTTTTTTGGGGAGGTCTTATTTTTGTTTGCTTACTTTTGCCTCTCTTCCTCAATATTCTACTATTTGTATTAAGCCCTCATAAATTTCAGAACAAGTTTCAGTTGGTGTTCAAATATACTTAAACATTTTTTCTTCTACTTTAAAAGTTGGGTTGTAAAATGGTCCCTGTAAACAAAAGTCCACAATTAAGTTTTAAGCTTTCTGGATACATAGCAACACTTATATTTGTTTCCTTCCTATAAATACATTTTTATTCAATCTTGATAGCTGAAACTGAAGTTTTTCTGCCAAGCCCAGGTTAATCTCCTATTTATCTGTGAGGATTCTGTCACAATTTGTGCATACTGATGGAGGTATATATCATATGCCCATTAAATAAATCCAGTTTCCCGCTGAAATTAATTTGCATCTAACTTCTGGATTTCTTGTACTTTGTCCCAGATAGAAGCCTTTGATAATCAGGAATTAAACTAAATCATTCTAAGCACCTCTAGAGTATTGTGCTTAATTAATCTTCTTGTGTACATATGTATGCATACATCATATAAAATGGTTGAAAATCTAAAAATATTTTTAAATACACCAGGACCCAGGGTATTGAAAGACATTAGCTAAATCTCCAGTGACTCACAGATGGAAGAGGAATAGAAGGTGAACAGAGATTTAACAGTAAGGTTTTAACAGAGGTGCAGATAGAGAATTATGGAATTATAGAGGAGGAATTGTCATTTACTTGAAATGAGCAGTTTTCATGTCTTAAGTAAATTTTTTCAGTTTTATTACTAGAGCAAAAGATTTCTCCTGGGAAATCCTGTAATCCAGTTACCTACCACAGAACTTAGTGGACATTTTTTATTTATATGTCTCAAGTATTGAATTAAACTTCTATAATGTAAGTGATCTCTATTTTTGGTTGAGAATAAAGTAAAATGCCAGTTTAAAAAATAAAATAAATTTTTAATTAACGCTAAAGAGAAGGAATGCATATATTCAAGTTTCTTCCTTGAAAATCAAGACTGATGTAATGAGAGGAGATGGAAGGAAAGGATTTAAGATCTGCAGTCTAGTCATCCTACCCTGAGCTCCTTACAAGACCCTATTGCCCATATGCACGCAAAAATATTTTGGTAGTAATAACTCTGAATCTAACATAAAGTTCATTTATTTGTGTACTTTCATCATTAATAACGATCTTAGGATATAAGTTATATTAAATTCTATGAATATGAAATCTAGATGTCTTCCTTATCCCTATTAAAAGAAGCTAAAGAGGCAAAATTGTGTGTATATTAACTATATAGCTCAATGTAAAACAAGTTATTGACATGTATTTAGCATTGTTTGAGCATTTTGAGTACAGTTGTAGTAAAAGCATGTGATAAGACTCAGGGAAACCTGGATTCAAATTCGAACTTTAATTCTGTGACCTTCAGCATTCTCATTTGTGAAGAGTGTCTGGGTATGTTGTATTAACAATATTAAAGATGCAGTGCTTAGGAAAATGAATTAGTATTACTGATGCTTCAATTATAGAGCCAGGCAAAATCCACTGAGAAAAATGTAAGGTTGTTTAGATTAAATTTTTCATAGATAATTGACTACCAATTATTTGTCCCCTTCGGGAGCATTGTAAAAGCAGATGTTGAGAGTCAATTAATTTGTATTTGTTTAGGTGGGACTCTATCAAAAAAGCAAAATCTGTAAATAGTATAACTTTTCATTCCTCTTGAAAAATCTGAGCCAAATCTGTCACTTAAGGCAGATACAGAAGTTATTATGGCATGGCATATGCCAGAAGCTTTATCCTCGCTTCATCTGTTAATCTTCTCTCATGGTAGTAGGATTTTAAATCACATAGATTCTGCTATAATTCAGTTCTGTCAGGTGGCAGCTGTGTGAACTTCAGTTACTTCAAATCCCCAGGTCTGAATTTTCCATGTGGTAAAATAATGTTAATAATATCTATCTGAAGAGAACTTTGAGGATTACTATGTATTCTACATGTATATTTTAAAGTATATTCTGGTATTGAACAGTAGAAAGTGTTCAATAAATTGTTACCATATTTTAGCCACCTATTACATTATATCATATTTATGAAACCTTTTTTTTTTAAAACTAGATAGGGCATAATGAACAATAAAACTCAATGTTATAATGACTTTATTTCCTTAATTTGATGTCATTCATAATTTTAAGTAAAGCTAACTCCTTTGTCTTTGACCCCCTCTATATTAATATTCCTAGTTTCACACAAAAATGTTGGAGGTCAATTATTGAGCTCAATATCCGAGGCTTCCTTGATCCCTCCACTTTGTGAACTTGAATAAGGCAAAGATTTCTATTCCTCCCAATCATTGAAAACTAAATACCTAAGTGAAAGGAAGTAGAAACTAAATGAGAAGCCAAACTAATTTTACTTAAGGAGTTAAAGCTTTCACAGTGAATGATTTGGAGCTCTTCAGTGTTACTTAGTGAATGTAATCATACGTATTTATCTTGTTGAGAATTATATTGTGACACATGCATGGTAAGCAGGACTGCTATTATATAAATTACTCAAGATTTGTTGTTTGAAGTTGTTGAGTACAAAAAGAAATCATGCATGAAGTCTTCTCAACAAAAATATTTCCATTTAAAGAGAATTTACAGAAGTTATTAACTAACCAGTAAGACTAACCATAATCTCATTAACTTCTATACATTGAGTTCAGTAACAAATGTAAAATGTCTGAATAAGTAGGAGAGAAGAACTTGCTGGTATTCTGAAGAACAAGATTCAAAGGATTCAGGACAGGATTCAAAGTTCTTAGACAAGTAGATGAAATACTAGACTTCTTCACATAACAAAAGGTTTCCTCTAAGTAATCAATTGTTCAATTTCTTCCCACTTTCAACATATGAATGTGTGTGTGTTTAAATAGTACATACATTCCTTTCAGAGTTTACGTATGAGTGGGGGAGATAGGTAATAATCAGCTAAAACCATTAAAAAGTTTTATAAGGGGGCTGTAAGAAAGGAAGGCTGAAATGAAAGGAAGACTGATCTAGTCTGGATACATTAAGGAAAGCTTAACCAAGGATATAGTTGAACTGCTATCTCAAGGGTAACCAGATTGTATTTGGATAAATGAATGGGAAGATGATATTGAAGGTAGAGGAACACTTTATTACAAGTCCTGATGGGGAAATTAGCATGATACCTTTTTGAAGATCTGGAAAATCTTCAGATTTCAGGCTAGTGTAGCCAGAGTGCAGAGTGAGTGGTAGGATATGAATCCTCATAAGATACTTGTGAAATTTTAATCCAAAATGACACAAAGTATTGTGGGAAGAAGAATATACTCATCAAATAGTATAGTCAGCATCTTTACAATTCTATAAAATACTTATTTCTGGAATAAATATTTGTATAATGGAGAATTTATATAGAAAAGCTCGAAAGGGGCACCTGGGTGGCTCAGTCCATTAAGTGACTAACTCTAGATCTCAGCTCAGGTCTTGCTCTCTAGGTCGTGATTTCAAGCCCCGGGTTGGGCTCCTTGCTGGGTATGAAGCCTACTTAATTTTTTTTTTTTTAACTCCTGAAAGAAGAAAACATGACTCTAATCCTAACAGTCCTATATGTCCTGAAAGTATGTGTCTTAGAATGGAATTCATTAAGTCAAATGATGAGAACATTACAACCAAATGGTGCAACTGTAGCAACTTTCATCAATCAAGTAGATTGTATTGTTGTCAAACAAATCTCAATAGTTTGTAGCAACAAGTATGCTGGTTTTTCATGTTCACCAAAACGTGCAAGTCAATTTTGGCTTGGCTGATCAAGGCAGAGAAACTTTCAGAATGCCTATGAGCTGGGCTTGGTTCCAGCTACAGTTTGGGTTCAGGGCTGTTTGAAGTGTCTCTATATTATTTTTGGGTAAGCAACAACCTGAGACAAGTTCTCCTTATGGCATATGGCAGGAGCATGAGGGTAAACATCTGACACCTCTTTCGACTTTGATCTTGAGCTGTCATTCTGTCACTTCCACCTGTATTCTGTTGACTAAAAGAAAATCACATGGCCAAACCCACCTTCAATAGGGGTGAAGAATTCTTCCATATTGGTGACAGGTACTATAAAGATACAAAACATGAAAATCAGGGAGCAGAAACTAACTTTTGTAGCTGCTGAAACCTCACATTAGGCAGCCTGCAGTTCTAGTAGCCATTGCCATTACCTCTTTAGAATTTGTAAACTTGTGACAGAACCAAGGAGACCATGTTGCTTAGATACCATGTTATTGATGCTGAAACCATCAGTCAAAACCAGACCTTCATCTATCAACTTTCTTATTGAAATGACAGAACCATCAAGAAACACTTAGACAGGGGCGCCTGGGTGGCACAGTCGGTTAAGCGTCCGACTTCAGCCAGGTCACGGTCTCGCGGTCCGGGAGTTCGAGCCCCGCGTCGGGCTCTGGGCTGATGGCTCAGAGCCTGGAGCCTGTTTCCGATTCTGTGTCTCCCTCTCTGTCTGCCCCTCCCCCGTTCATACTCTGTCTCTCTCTGTCCCAAAAATAAATAAACGTTGAAAAAAAAAAAAAAAGCACTTAGACACATGCACTGTGGGGAGGGGAGAAATGTTGCCATGGAACATCTTGTTAGCTTAAAGTTTACTGGTGGAAAGAATCTAATCTTGTGATAGCTTTTCTCTCATTTTCTCTAAGCATTCAGATACCTTATTTTTTCCATTGTATATTTTTATATTTCCTTTTGTATTTTCTTCTTGTCAGGGTTATGTTTTCCTTCAGGTGATGGTCCAGTGTTATTCCTTCTTACTCTCTTGAAATGGCAGCTTTGGATGCAAGCAGAATGAGAAGAATTTCATGGAGTAGTGGCAGATTGAGAAAAATGATTTGGGTTACATTAGACACATAGAAGTGCTGCTCAGTTCCATGTTTGGTAGAAACCCTCACGTACCTAAATCAGGAAAAAGGCAGCAGTGAAAGTCAGTAAATATGAAGAATATATTGCTGTATTTTCTTGTTTTCTTTAGTCATTCAACTGACTTTTTCCCCCCTTCAGTAGTTAAATATATGCCGTTAATATTCATCAATGGTGATTCATATTTTAGTGCAGTTTTTGCAATATTTGAAAAGTATCCAGGGTTTGGGTAATAAGCAGTGAGCAGTAATTTTGGATTTTTCAAGACTAGTATTATGATTTAAAGAAACACAAACTTTTTACTCCCAAGGAATTGGAGTAATTAAGAGGCAAATAAGTATTTAGCAGTAAGATATCAGAGAATGGAGCTCGCTTATCAATTTCAACTAGTAAAAGTTGGGTTCATTGGTCCCATATAAACTCAGTTAATATTTTATCTGCATATTTTAATAAATGGGTGTGGAGGGGAAGCAGTTTGATTCTCAAAATTATGTTAGTATATTCTACCTATATATAGGGAACAGTCAATTCCTAGAAAATCCTCTGGAATAGGGTCATCTGACATTTCCAAAGTTAAAAGTTTAATTATTGCTGCATTTTACCTATTCTCTTAAACTCAATTACATAATAGTTTAATGATTGTAACTGTTAAAATTTCTTTTATATTCATAGGGCTCTATGAGCCAGGCCAGTAATAATATTTCCACTTATCATATGAGTGAAGTGTATCTTAGCACACTAGCATGGATCTAAAATATTGGTGGGGTATAAATAAAATCTAGGTTTTATGATCAGTGATATGGATGCTGTTCACAGTAAAACACACTTTTATGTGCTAATAGAAATGTCTTTTATTGTAGAAGACCAATATCTCAGCACTGTGCTCAAGCAGTAAACCCATGGTTGATTTTGTACACATTCTGCAGATCACTTGGAATCCTATCAAATGGCTACTTATAAATGTGACATTACTTACTAAAGGGTTCAGTTTTTAAATTTGCCATTTACTAGCTATGTGACCTTGAACATGTTACTTAACAGCTCAGTATCTGTTTCCCATCCATAAAATGGAGATAATTTTACCAAGTTTAAACAGCTGCTATGTAGGTTATATGAATCAAATACATATAAAATATTTAGCACAGGGCCTGGCATATACTAAGTGCTATAAAAATGTTAGCTATTATTAATATCAGGTTGTTATTTTAAGGCACAGTGCCAATACTTCAATGAGGGATAAAGGTTGTCCTGGTCTTTGAAGACCAAGGATAATGAAGTCATGTTGGAAGTGAAGAAAACTGATTTAGGGAAAAGAGTAAGAAATTTATTAAGGATTCTAGGCCTTAGCTTTCTGTCAGTAAATCAAAGTTAGGAAACATAAATTATGTTTATTAATGTCTGAGAAGTAGAACCAAGCCTAGATTGAGAGTATAGGTATAAAAGAAACTGAGGACAATTAAACAGTAAATAATAAAGATTTTCATGTGTATACTTAATCTGTATAGTCTCCAAATTGTACCCAAAGAAAAGATATTAATATGGTAATAATAGGGAAATGGAACAGACATACAAACACTGATCCTCATTCTCATTTTGATGTAGCTAGAGAAATCACAACTCCTATAGGTTGCTGCCAGTCTTTACAACAGATGAAAGATAGGCACCGTTAGCTGAACTTTAACATGAATGGGGGGCAGGGACTTCAAACTACACGGCTTATAGTTAGAACAGTCATATAGATCTTGAAGGCTTCTTGAGTGCTTTGCAGTGATAACCAAAATTTTCAATAAATTTCATGGCAATATCTGGGTTAGGAGTAAACCTATGCAGTTTTGGTAGTTTTAGGAAAGACTGTAGAGTCATTGTAACTGTTCAAGAAAAAATTTCCAGCCTGAGCAATATCAACCCAAGTGAATAAAGAAGAGTTACGATAAAGAAAATAAAGCTGAACAGAACTCTGGAAAGAATCTTAAAAATTATACATGAAGAATTACTAAACTTTACTTTCCAGAAAACATCTTGGTTCTAAATGTGGGTTAACAGTTGATTTATTTTTCAGATTTATTTTTCCCTCTAAATAGTCCATAGGACAACCTAGGGACATAAATTATTTTTTCTGTGTGAGTTCAAGAATGTATCTTGTGCTCTTAGCTTTTGATCTGTGGTCTTCACAATTTTGATCACTTCTCTAGGGAACAGATCAATGGTTTTAGTGATGTTATCCATGGTTTTGGTAATTGTTTTCATTATGGCATATGAAACTTTATGAACTTTGCATGTTCCCCTTGTGAATAATAGAGACTGAAGTAGGGCAGAGAAGAGCATTTTAGTATTTTCTGGGGATGGCTAGGTTGTCTAAGTTTATATCTAATACCTAATCTTTTCCAAAGTATGGTAGTTTTTATTAAAGAGAAATTTTTCTACCTTGCCATAATCTGAACTCTGACATTGACCATATAGCCAGAGGACTGTAAATCTTTAAGAAAACTTTGAGAAATACTGAGAGTATAATATGGGTTGGGATGAACAAGAAGGAAACAAAACAAAACTTCTTGCAGTTTCCCTTGAGAAACTAAGTAGTAATTTCTTTAACTCCTGGCCAACTGGAATTTTCCAGCTATTGTAAATGTGCCCTGGAAATATGTATATTTAAGAAATGATTTAAGATAGCTTAAGAAAATGTAATCTTTTATATTCAAGCAGTTAATATTTTTTGGAAGTATTTGCCTCTATTACACATTATTTCTTCAGATATATAACCAAAAGTGAAAAAATTTTGTTTCTTATTCTCCATCTACAAATGGCCTTGCTAACATTTTAGTAATTAATGTTTCCCTTAGCAGTGAGTAAGGTTGAATACAATACCTTTACTGTTTTTTAGTTTTGGATTTTCACATCATTTCAGTTGATCAATTTATTTACAAAGTTGGCATGTCTCCAAACAAATGGATTTTTTTAGAGATATGTATTGTCAATTTCCTAGCCAATTTCAGCCATAGAAAATACACAAAACATCTATAGAAATCAGCGCACACACAGATAACCATGTATTTGTTATATATATTCTGCATATATTATATAATGCATAAAGTATATATTTACATAATTCAATACAGTAAATTTTTACTGCATAGGTATTTTCTCTATAAATCTGACTAAACACACTTAGTTTACATTCAAAATCAGTTATAACTGTCCCTTCACTTGTGTTGTTGGTCTGTAGAAAGGCATGTGTATTTTATGCATATGGTGTAGATTTCTCTTTATTCATCAGTAACATACACAATAGATATGAACTCAACCATATGAATAGTACAAAATCCATTCAAGTAATTCTTCATTCATCATATATTGTCTATTCATTACCAGAAAGGAAAGAGTTAGCGTTAGGCCTGTAACCTATTTCTCTTCTATTTGGGACACTTAGGAAAGAAATACAAGCTGTAAAATCAACCATAAACATGCTGATTATGGAAATTCTGGAAAATACGCTATAGGGCTTACTAGAAGGAATGGCCTTTTCTATGAAATGCTCTTAGCAGTATGCACTTGTCTGCATATTTGTTACTTGTCAAAAATTTGAAATCCTTCTGGTCTGGAGAAGATAAGAAGCATTAGCATGCATGCTGTTATTGTGTACCCTATAGAGGACTATACATCTGAGCTAGAAAAACCTCACCATGGTGGGAAATATGTAGACCAGTGAATGGTAAATGGAAACAGGGGAAGTTGTGGCAAATGAAGGATGTTCATAAGTGAGTTACAATCTCTGGTAAGAAAGCAATCACACTGTTTCCACAGGAGTGCTTTAGAACAATAGAATAAGACTGTTAGCTATCTTCATCAAATCTAACATTTACTAGCAGCAGATTCTAGGAGAAACCTCTGCATCTATTTTCTCCACAAAGAGGAATTGGATTCTTTTTTTTTTTTTTTTTTTTTTAGGTTTATTTTTGAGAGACTGAGAGAGAGTGAAAGTGGGGGAAGGGCAGAGAGAGAGAGAGGGAGACACAGAAACCAAAGCAGGCTCCAGGCTCTGAGCTGTCAGCACAGAGCCCAACGCGGGGCTAGAACTCACGAACAGTGAGATCATGACCTGAGCTGAAGTCAGGTGCTTAACCTACTGAGCCATCCAGGTGCCCCAAGAGGAATTGGATTCTTGATGATTTATGAACTCTGCTTCAAAATTCCACCTAGATAATTTGGTGAAAAGATGTGACACAGTACCCATGATAACTCAACTTACCAGTAACCACCTACTACCATTTGATTCATGGTTTATAGTCTATATTTACCATTCTTGTTATTTTTCTGATGACTTGAGAAAAATACTACCAATGAATCATAGAAGGTGGAGAATGCTGAACAGAGCTTCTGTCATTCTCTGTGGCTATTAATCAATGTGATGCATTGCTAAGACAGCTGCCTGGGTGTGACAAAGGAGATTGCTGCTGCCTTCCCAGCATGTCAGAAGTTTATTTGCTACTTTGAATATATGGAATGTGAATTTCAATGGAATGCATTTAAAGGAGGTGCAAATGGGACCTGAAGAGCCTCAAGGGAGGTCAGTTTGGATGTGATTTGATGTCTTGATATTAACAATAATATCCCTCAGGTGATAAATAAGGGACATTTATGTGATACTTTATGTTACACCCAGATGGGGTTATCATATGACCTTGACAGTACCTAAATGACAGTTTCGTGGAACATAATGTTTCTGGGTACATATAGTTTCCAAAATTGCACATAAACAGTGGATATTCAATGGCAGTAATATTTATTGTGGCTTTATCAGATAAGTCCACTCAGCCTAATATTCTGAAGACTTAAGGAGTTGGTCTTGAAATTAGTGAGTATGACTAAAATAACATTTCTAGAGCTTTGTCAACAGGAGTAAAAGATGTGCTTAATTCAAATAGGAACACTAGAGGGACCTCTGTTTCAAGAGCATAACCATGGCTGGAATCAATCTGGAAGATTTAATTTGCTATAAACAAATGAATTGGGCAATAATTCTCATGGAAAACCACTATCAACGTTGAGAGAAGTCTTGTATTCTCATATAAAGAAAGGACTAGTGAATATTCTAGTATTTATGGAATCTATTTTTAAAATTTGTATTTATTTTGAGAGAGAACACAAATGAGGGGCAGAGAGAGGAAGAGAGAAAGAATCCCAAGCAGGCTCCACACTGTCAGCACAGAGCCCCCCATGTGGGGCTCGAACTACATGACATGTCACATCATGATCTGAACCGAAATCAAGAGTCAGACACTTAACCAACTGAGCCACCCAGGTGCCTTGGAATCTACTATTTTTAAAGGTCAGTGGTTAAGAGTGCTAGAAGGGAATAGAAAGTTGTGTTAATGGGGTTTGTTACAATTTTAAGGCAGGTTATCACTGGACAGTTGAGCGAATATCCTAGTTTTCTAATGGCTTGGTATAGAAAATAACATGGATCTTCTCTATGATGCAGTTGGTTGGGATTGGATAGATCAAAGAATGACACAGTGTTTTTACTGTTTCAATATTACATAATGGCACCTGTACCTGTAAAACCTATACTAGGATATGTGGAATATGGTTATAACTGGAAAGCAGAGGCCAGAATTTACTAAAACTAAAATATGGCTTCTGTAACACAACTGTCAATGAGAATATGTGATACATAGGAAGAGGTGATTTCTATTGGAAAACAATTATACTTTTTTTTCTGTTACATGATCAACATTAATCTGTCACAAATCTGATGTAAGAAAAGGCCTGGTAAGTTGATTGATAGAATGGAATGAAAACCAATTTAAGTAGATGGTGATGTTAAGAATAAGAACACAGTTTGGGAGATAGCTATTACATCAGTTTTATTCTTTAAATCTATGAATTGAACCAAAAAGTGACTTTGCTTTTAGAAATGAAGACACAAGTAAATACTTCGATCAAAATATAAGCTTATATTTCTGCATAGGGTGTAGAAGGAGTGGCTGGAAAGAGCATCACTTCCAAACTAACAGAAAGAGCTAGGTAATCTAGAAAATCATAATCTTTCATGAACCCATGAGACAGCTGAAATAACAGGGAAAATGTTTTAAATCCAGAGAAACAAGATGGAAACACATGGTCTTCTCTTACAGCGTATGAGAAGAAGACCTACTGTGCACTATACAAAAGAGATAGAAATATGGAAAAAGTAACAGCTGAGTCTGGTCTAGTGTACTGATGTAGAACCCATGAGAGTCAAAGAAACATGCATAGTTTGGGCCCACAGGTAGGCTCTTCTCTGTAGACCTCAAGAAGGCATTAAGGAGAAAGATTGGTTAGGATGGAGGAGTGAATCAGTCATCTGTCAGTCATGTATACAGGAAGAGGGGTAACAAAGATATGTTGAATCTTTGTTAAAAGATAACAAAGCCCTACTACCCAGATGCTTCTCAGCTATGGAAGCTTTAAGCCATTGGATGAAGGGCAGTAAGACCTGTAGCTTCCAACATAGGTGGAGACACATTGTGCCTGGAGGAAGGATTAAAAATCATCCCTTGATTTATTAGAGAAAGGAAACCATCTTGTGTTTATATTAGAAACTCTCTTACCACCGGAGGAAGTTTAGAATCTCTGAAATAGTACAACCTTGAAACTCAGGGAGATGATATTTTTTAAAGCTTGTTTCCCACCACCAGCTTAGCCTATATGGAAGCAACTCTTAAGAACTTAGCTAAGTCCTATGGAGCTGAGCTGCCAGGAGTCAAAGTACACAACTGAGACAAGAAACCAGAGTAAAAGTAATAATCAAGGCTTTAATCACCTATTTTGATAGTTGAGGCAAGAGATAAACTGGAGAAAATGCCAACTCCTCCTGGTTCCATTTCTCCACATCGAATGGCTCACCTGCTGATAAGGTGAGTTGGCACACACAGGGGGGTCATCTCATTGTTGGGGGAGCCATGAACAAACAGTGCTTGCCATTGCATGGACCTAAGGGCTGGAGGGGAGCAAGGGAGAAGGGCTAGAAGTGCAAAAGTACTGAGTAAAAAGTATATTTAAGGTTCTTCTCCTTTCTCCATGCCCCAATAAAGAAGTCTTGACAGAGGAAACTGAGGAAGGCTTTTGCCAAATGGCCCAGAATAGAGGGTTCTGAACGGAGGCTTCTGGATGAGGAATGCAGATTCGTATAAGAGCCTTGCGGGCTAGGAGAGCCTGAATCCTTGACCATAACTCCCTTCACGATCTGCGACGTATTGGCTATGCCTCCAGTCTTGTATGGTGGAAGGCAGCTTTCCCCTATAAGCCTGCTGGGTAAAGCCTTTGTAAATGCCTATGGGTGAGCCTAAAAGCACTCATAGGCTTTTTAGTCAGGAGCCAAACTCCTCAGTAACAAGCAATAGCAGTCTGTAGTTGGTAGAAGTGCAGTAGTGTGAAGAGAGACCTCTGAGGAAAAGCTCCATGTGCAGGAAAATTCTAGGAATCTAGCTTTTGTCTTAAGTGCAAGTTAACATTTGAAGAATTTGAAAATGGTGGTGCAATAAGAACAAACCCCAGCAACCATTAATAAGGATGCCACCCCACCTACACTGAAATGTAGCCCAGCTTGTGATTAGTTTCACTCAGCCCATGTACTAAGAAAGGGTTAGCAAACCATTTTTGGAGATAATTACTATTTACGTTTTTTAAAATTTTTATTTAAATGTAAGTTAACACTCTCTAGTTCCATCCATGTCACTACAAAGGGCCAATGTCACCCTTCTAAGGGAGAACAGAAATGGTCTAGATTTCTTAGTGTTAACCAGGAAATCCCATGTTGACTGGTTAAAAGGTTAGATTTCTGGAGGGTTCAAACTGCAGTGAGGTTAGGTATTAAGTTTTGGTTTGCTGACTTGGGGCCTTAACCAAAGCAACACCATTTTGGGCCTGTGGCTTTCTTTGTAAGACCCACCTATATGCTGTCCACAGGTAACTCACTTTTAATATAAAGACATATATAGGTTAAGACTAAAGTTATAGACAAACATATATTACACAAATATTACTCAAAAGAAACCTGGCATTGTTAATATCAGATAAAGTAGATTTCAGAGAAAGCAATGTTACTAAAGATTAATAAGGACATTTGATAAATAAGACATAAAAATCATAAACCTGTACATGTCTAATAGTAGAGTTTCAAAATGCATAAAACCAAATCTGATGGTATTAAGAAAGCAATTCCATGTTTTTTTTTGAGATTTCAACACCTCTCTAAAGCAAAAGTAGACAAAATTTGTAACAATATAAAACTGAATCACACAAATGAAGTACTTTAATATACATGCATAGAACATTCCATCACAGACAGCAGAACATTTTTTTAAATGCATAGTACTTCTCAGCATAGATCACTTTTGGAATATTAAACTTCTAAAATGTGAGAATTTAAATCACATGAAGAAATTGTTTAGACCAAATCATAATTAAACCATAAAATGTAATCAAAAGATACCTGGAAAATTCTTAATTGGATATAAAACTGAGCATTTCTAAAACTCCAGAGTTAAATAAAAAGTCCAAAGTAAGTAAGACTAACAATAGTCCTGAAATGTCAATAATGCTGAGATTGAGAAACCTTCTTTTAGGAAATAAGAGTAGGAAATAATGTAAAATTAGTATTTTATATTATAAAAAATTCCATCAGTATCAAAACTTAAGGGGGAAAATCAGAAGAAAACCAATAACTTTAAGAACATAGACAAAAGTTTCCTCGATAAAATAAGAAATTTAATCCCACAGTATGAAAAATTATGTCATTGAAGGGTTTATGACAGGAATGCAAGATTAATTCACTGTTTACAAATCCATCTAATTGTCCATATACACTAAATTAAAAAACCTGAGAATTTTGGATATTGATAATATGTTTGATTGGATACCTTTTGAACTAAGGCATAAGACATTCTAGTTTCCTAATGAACATTTCGAGCAAGACTTAACAAAAAGAGGACAAAATGGCCTTGACTATTTTAAAACTTCAGTGTTGAGCTTCAACAGGAGTCTAGACTCAATTTTTTAGGTAATTTTATTTCAGGCAACTTGTTCTTCCCTATCTGTGTGCTTTTGTCAGAGACCCTTCAGCCTGCCATGATAGGCCTCCCTAACCTTAAATCTAGAGGGCAGATTCTGGAGTTCTTGTTCCTTACCTCTAAAAACCTGTGTCTGTGAAAGATGTTGGTGACATTACACTCTGGTCCTGAGGCCCCACAGCCAACTTTGAAATTATGAAATATTTTTGGATCTCAGTAATGTCCTTGATGAAGTCACCAAAGTTTCTTTTACATTTTTCTCTAAGTCAGTGGATGCTGACTAGCTCAACGTTTACATAATTAGGGGGATCATTTAAGTGAATATTTGCAAAACATGTACAATCTGCTTCAAAGTGATTTCTATCCTTGCTAAAAGATAAAAGCTCCTGACAGCATATAGCCAGTGGTTCCATTATTATTCTCCTTTGTCAAACAGGATACTCTGTTATAGATTGTAGAGTTCAGAAGACAAAGTGAATGGTCTGAATTCAGTATATATTTGTGGAGCCACTAGTATGTACCAGGAACTGGTGATATGAAATACATCAGATCCATATTTTAGAAACCTTATCTTGGAGGAAGTATGGAAAATAAGTGAAATAAAAAGTCTGAAAACCTTTGCAGGTATCCAAGTAAGACATAACAGCATAGACTAAGTTTTATGCTTAGGTTAGCCTTTCTTAATCAGTCTTGACAACGTAAGAAAATATAGTTTGACTCAGTTTTGGGAATTAGAATCAACATGATACATGAATTGATGTGATTGTTGTGGTAAACAGTCAATATAGATACATAATATAGAAGAGAGGACAAATTTGGTGAGAGAAGAGATAAATTGTATTTTAAACTGAATTTTACATGTCCAGTAAGTATGGAGCAAGTGCTAAGATTGTACAGATACAGAAATAAGAGTAAGAATTTAGACTATAGATTATTGCAGTCAGGTCATAAGAATGTAGAACATTTCAAGGCAGAGATTATAGAAAGGATGGAAGGGTCAAGTACAGGCTTCTTGAGGAATACAAACCTTCACAGGACAAGATAGATGAGGGGGCATCCACAGAAATAGTAACAAATGAGCTTTAATGTGAGGCGAATCATCAAATGCAAAAGAGGAGTTTTTGTTTTTGTTAAGTAATCTAGCACTGTTTAGAAGTCAAAAAGGATGAGAAATAAAAGTAGGAAATGTCTTTGAAAATCAGGAAACCTAGAATAAGGGCGTGGTAAGGGCAGTTTTGGTTTTTTGTTTTTGTTTTTCAATTTGAGGGTAGCAACAGTGAACATCTGGTTACATAATTAAACAGCAGAAATTTCTTTTTCTTTCTGTTGGCTCTGGAATTTTCAAAGTTTGCCTTTATTTTAGAAATAAAATCACTTTTGGATGACCAAAAGATGAAGAATAATATAAGTAATCTAAATCACTAAAATTAAAGAAAATTAATTCAAAACAAAAATATATTTTAAACTTATATGAATTCTGTGTATAAATAAACTATAGTGCTGAAAGGAATAGTACTGACCATCTTGAAAATACATGAGAGATCTGTTTTGCTATTGTAGCAACTATAATCTTCAACTTGTAAAAATTAGCAAAAATACTTCATATATTTAAAATCATAGTCCTAGACAATCGCCTCTGATATCTTAAGCTACAATTTTAAGAGTATTAAACACTGGGGCGCCTGGGTGGCGCAGTCGGTTAAGCGTCCGACTTCAGCCAGGTCACGATCTCGCGGTCCGTGAGTTCGAGCCCCGCGTCAGGCTCTGGGCTGATGGCTCGGAGCCTGGAGCCTGTTTCCGATTCTGTGTCTCCCTCTCTCTCTGCCCCTCCCCCGTTCATGCTCTGTCTCTCTCTGTCCCAAAAATAAATAAACGTTGAAAAAAAAAATTAAAAAAAAAAAGTATTAAACACTCAAAGAACACTTTCTTTTATTTATGACACGTAAAAAGCAATTTTTGTAAAGCAGCTTATTTTCCTGTGAAGATAATTATATGAGCAGATCACTCCAGCCCTTTCTATAAGCAACGTTCTGAAGTTGGTATACATAATGTCACCCTACTGATTTTAGAATGGGAGTAGAATTGCTTTACCTTGATAATCCTGATCAATTTGGTCTTGATAATTTATAAAATTTTAATATTTAACAAGAATGGGATTTAGTCACATATATACATTCACTCAATCTTGTATACCATTGACAATCGAGCATATTCACTGACCTGTATCCTAGAGGAAGAGAAAATCTAAATTTGTGTATGAGTTGTTGGATGTGGAGATTTTTAAGAAGGATGGTAGGGGAAGGGGAGAAGGGATATAATAATTTGAATACCACTATGCATGCTCTCTGATTTCTTTGGGAGAATCATTGACGGAATTCTGAAGGGAGGGGGATACAAAGCTGAGAATATGCTCTAAATGAGAGAATTCTAAAATCTATTAGAAATGAGAGAATGGATCACAAGAACATGTAGCTGGCCATCATACAGGCTCCAGAATATTTTCTTGCCCTAAAAACATGGATTGTAAATAAGGTATCCCATATTTCCATGATGGACCTTCAGCATAAGTATACCGTCTTGCATCTAAATTTTGCCCTAAAATTTTATTTTCCCTAAACTACTGTCAATATTCTAACAATTACTATTTGTGGAGTAGGTGTCTATGGCTTTCCAGGTTATTGTGGGCCTCTCAGAATATTTAAATTGAAATAGGAAATAATTTGCAGATATTTTCTATAATCCCATAGGTTGCATTTTCTGTGTGTTGATAATCATTTGCTATATAGGAGCATTGTAGTTTGATGTAATCCCACTTGTCCATGAGGTAACTCTCAAATTCATAGAAACAGAATAAAATTGTGGTTTCCAAGGGCTTGAGGAAGAGGGACATGAGTAATTGCTATCCAATGGATATAAAGTTTTGGTTACACGAGATGAGTAAGTTCCAGAGATCTGCTGTACAATATTGTGCCTATAGTTAACAATATTATATTGTGCACTTAAATTTTAAGCGGGTAGATCTCATGGGAAATAGTCTTATCACAATGTATATAAATAAAATAATAAACCTTTAAAGAGAAATCTAGACACCAGCAACAAAAAGATTTTTTGCAAGGAAATCATTAGACATGAAGAGCTTACAACCTTTGTTCAAATATACTCCAGGCTAAAACTCAGGACTCTGTGGAAAAAATATGAGTAGTATGTATTAGGGTGGCTAGTGACACAGGTGGCCAAGAATTGCACCAAGAGTAGAGCAACAAGCAGGATAGTTTATTCTTTTCCAAGGGAAGAGAGGGGCCAGACATCAAGAGTTGTTGCACTAGCTTCTGTTGGATTGGGCCTTTTGAGTTCCTTCCTTCCTTCCTTCCTTCCTTCCTTCCTTCCTTCCTTCCTTCCTACCTACCTACCTACCTACCTACCTACCTACCTACCTACCTAAAGGGTTGTAGCTGTGCCTGTTGGAAGTGTGGAGAGGTTTTGATTCTTGGCCATCTAGAACAGGAGGTGGCAAGTTTCTTGAGGGGCTCTGCCTGGGGCTCCTCTGGGAAGTGGATGTGGTCAGGCTAGACAAGAATATGTTTTGTAGTTGTGGTTTATTTTTTCAAGAATGTAAGGCCCTGTGACCTAGAAAAACAAAAAGTTAAGGCCAAGTACAGACAACTGTGAGTTTTGTCTGTAAGCGTGGCTGGGGAGGGGGCTCTGAATAGAACCCTTTCAGTATGGTGAAGGTAAATGAAGAGGGGCAAATTTGAGAGAGGGAGACTAGTAAAACAAAGTCTTTGAACTCTGTAGGTAGAAAGGGAATTTGGTGTATGTGTATCTAAGCCGAAATCTGGGCTTTTGAGTTTCTTTGGCTTTTGAGTAGTTTCTGTGGCTCTTGGGTAGGCAACTCTTACTGGATTCTAGACTTTGCATGCACTGTTTTCTGGGAGACTCTTTTTCTTTCATTGCTTCCCCTGCATTTCAGTAACTCCTTCTCATCCTTTGTCTTTTCCAAAGAGGTCTTAAATCTCAGATCATTATAAATATTCCTGTGACAACATAAACTTTTCATTTTAACCTTATAATACCGCACTGTAATTATATCCTTTTTAAAATGCTAATCCTAAAACTTTATTTTAATATTTTTGAGGGCTGAAAATCATCTTTATTCTTATCCTAGTAGTAGCAAATTAGTGCTAAAGAAGTGTAATTGAGGGGCACCTGGGTGCTTCAGTTTGCTGAGTGTCCCAACTTTGACTCAGGTCATGATCTCACAGTTAGTGAGTTTGAGCCTTGTGTAGGGCTCTGTGCTGACAGCTCAGAGCCTGGAGCCTGCTTCAGATTCATTCTTTCTCTCTCTCTCTCTCTCTCTCTCTCTCTCTCTGCCCCTCTCCTGCTCACTCTCTCTCTCTCTCTCTCTCAAAAATAAATAAAGACATTTAAAAAAATAATTGAGTAAATGAATTAAATTATAATCTACCATTTTTTGACATGGAACATCAGACAGAACAGCTGTTTTTATACCAATGCAGGGGTGATTCGATTATCTAAGATTATTTTAGTTCTGCAACAATCTATTAAAATACAGTATCAAAATTTGAGCAGATAGTAGGATGTCTTAAGGAATAATTGAAAATTTAATCTTAGAATCTTCAGCTGTATGATGATTGTTCATGGATTATTCAATTGTTTGACAATTTGTTGAATATGGGACAGTTTTGGTTTTCAGATATTTCCTGGATAGGAAATCACAGCTGTTGAAAAGTAAGTTATTGGAAAATCAATATTAAATTATATTTATAACTAGAATATTCTTTGTCAAGGCCAATTTTTGGCCTCTTAAAAGATGACATTGTCATGTTTAAACTATTGATTGCTTTCTGCCATTATCAAATGTTTGGATGAGATGTTAAAACTTTCATATCTGTAAAAGAGTTAGACTTTTAGGTACTCACTTTAAACCTGTAGAATAAATCATGCTTGTGCTGACAGAAGAGAAGGATGAGGGAGGAAATTTAATGGAGTCATCAAAGACCATTTCACATTCATCTTTTCAAATTCCGTGAAGTGAAAGTTGGGGAAACAAAAATTGGGAATGAGAAGACCTTATGTATTTATTTTAGCAATGCAAACAAAAGTAGCTAGAAAATATCCTGCTATTCTATTTTGCTAAATTACTAGAGCATGCTGTAATAGATGTTACAAAAGTGAATCTATCAGTGTCTGCTTACTAGGAAATTCAGCTTAAGACAATTCATATGAGAAGTGGGGTCCAGGAAAGCAGACAATAGGGTGATGTGTTGTAGCTGGATTACTTGCTGCCAGACTGGCAATAGGACTTCACACTGATTCTTCCTATCAGTGGAACATAGACCCTCACACAAGATAATAGTACAGTTGTTTGCACTTTTGGTAAACTGAGATGGTATACTGCTGGGAAGAAATAGTTGATAGGAAATATATTGCATTTGACAAATGTGGGGAAAATAATAAATGTGTGGATAGTGAAATTGGGTAGCTGTGATGAGAATAATTAATAGGTAAGTGAAATCTAAGTGCTAAAGCCAAATAGTCTCTAGTTTCACATAAAAAAGCCCTCCTCTCTTTAAAGGGAGAGCAGAGCAAACTGAGGGCTTGCCCCAGGAATCAACTATCAAATTAGTTGAGCTCCCAAAAAGGTACGTCTGATATGCCAAGGTCACAGTTCTGTTTGGGAAAGAATGAGAACTTGCTCCATGAGATGAGAAATTTTGACTGATACACTGAAAAGTCTTGGAAGTGCGTATTTTTAGGATCACCTGAACCTGTTCAAATGGACCAATATTTTCTATTAAATACTGTCACTATGCCTTGGTTGAAGATTAAGAGACTTTCCCTAAGACAACATGTGCGCCTCTCACAATATGTATTCATTTTCTCTTCTTGACCAAATCCCAGTAGATACGATTAAGTTACAGCATGCATTTAAGGATAGGTGGGATCTGATAAGTAAAAAAGTAATCAGACTTTCCTAGTGCAAACCAGCAGAGTCTGGTAACATGTGCAAGGGATATCAGCAGCTCTTGAAACTAAAGTTGGCTAAATTAGAGGTTATCAATTTGTGGGTGTTTCCTGGAATCCAGAATTTAATGCGCTGAAAGAATACAAGGAGATGATATAAACAAGACGCTAAGGTGGCTTTTAAAAGCATGAGAAAAATGGCCCTTCATAATTCAATAATTAGTTTAATTGGTTATTTTATAGGTTACCTTGGACTTTGGGCTTCCTCATTGTGTTAAAAAAAATGATAATAAAATTCTCCTTTGATACCCTGACTTCATTATTTATCAAATTGTGATTTTTGTCAAGACTAAATTCTCTTTGTTCTCATTCTAAATTGTTTATCTTATCCATTTTCTTTGAATTGGGGATTTCTAATGTCTTTATTCTTTGTATCTGACTTTTATCTTTCTTTCTCATTTAACTCATTAACTAGGCTAAATCATACCTAATGTGCTTTGGAACATACTTCTTCCTGCATGGAGGTTACTCCTTCAGTCTTCTGAATATTCAGTTACTCTTTCTAAAATGAAATTTCCCACTGGATTTTAAGTACATTTAACATTGCCCTTTGAAAAGAAAATAAGAGTAAGAAAATCCCCTTATTCCACCATCCTTTTACACCTACTCTATTTTTATCCTTTTCTAGCAAAACTTGTGAAAATTCTAAGCATTTCCTTCATTTATTTCCTATTCACTCCCTCTTAAAAACTGTAATTCTAATTCCAAACCCTATCACTCCACCCAAATTGTTCATTCTAAATTGGCAGTAAACCCTCATGTAACTAAGTACAATGAACATGCTTTATTCCTTATCTTGATGCAGTCTTGATAGGTGAAACTTTCTTCCTAGGCTTAAATGAAATAATCTCCTACCTTTTCTCCTCCCTCTCTAGCAAATCCTTTTGCTGTCTTCTGAGAACTGTGTAACTCTTTATCCAAATATAAAATATTTGAGTTCCTCAGTATCAGCCTTCTGTTCTACTCTTTTCTCATTTTGTGGTTCCTCTGGGAAACTTTTATCAGATCTAAGATGAAATTGCCACTTATACAAAGAAGCCATCCATATTTTCATTCCCAGCATCTATCTATTTCTCTGAGTTTATAGTAGTTTCCTTGAGTTCTCCTCTTAGATCCTTAAAGGGCAACTAAGTTTCAATATGTTCAAAACTGAGTTCTGGTTTTTCATTCACATAATAGAGGTTTTGTTTTTTGTTTTGCTCCTTATAGTCATTAATGGCACTACCATCCAGCCAATAATACATAGAAGTTATGCAAATGCAGAGATCATTCTGGACTCCTAACGCGTCCATAACGACCATATTACATGCATAAATTTGGTGTATTGAATTATGTTTCAAATTCTTGACTCCTGTATAGTAGGATTATATATCTGCACCATTTCTTAGGTTATTTTTACAGTATTTCGCCTTATACTCCTGATGTGATTAAGCTTGCTTTCTTGCACTGTTGCAAACCACCATGACAATAACATCTCCCAGAATAGCCGCACACTCTTTGTCCTAGGCCTCAGAATAGTAACACACTGACTGAGGAGACCTGAAACCAGCCAGTAGCTTGGCTATCTTAAGGCTCAGGCAAGTCCAGTTTAGATAAAATAAATAGTAGTTTATTTCCACACCTACAAACCTGTGGACTTATAAGCATGAAAATATGTATTTATTGTAATCCAGAAAGATTGTCAAGTTTGTTAATAGGCTGCAGAACCTGATGATTAAGATCATTAGTCCTATTACTTTTACCCCCTAAATATCTTTTTTTTAATTTTTTTAATATTTATTTATTTTTGAGAGAGTGAGACAAAGTGAGTGGGGGAGGGGCAGCAAGAGAGGGAGACACAGGATTGGAAACAGGCTCCAGGCTCTGAGCTGTCAGCACAGAGCCTGACAAGGGGCTCGAACCCATAGACTGTAAGATCATGACCTGAGCCAAAGTCGGACGCTCAACCGACTGAGCCACCCAGTCGCCCCAATATCTCTTGACTTGATTTACTTTTCTGCATCTCTTCCCTCTAATCAAGTTATTACTCTTATATCTTAAATACTTAAATAATTGCCTAATGACTCTACCTGTGTCTATTCTTTGTGTTTTGTCTCAATGTTGCTTCCAGAGCCATGGTTTAGAGATATGAATTTGATCAAAATACCTTCATTTTCTTCCATTTCTCATTTATACTTATGCACTTTAAATGCTGTTTTTTCCTTTTAAAAAGAGACACAATTTTCAAAAGGCTTTTGTAAATGAGCTTATTGGTCTTTCCTGCTGCCCTATCCCCTCTGCTTCAATCAAACGGACTTTGGTTCCTTCACACTTGTGTTTTCCTGGCATCAAAACCGTACTCCCATTGTTTCTTTTGACTGGCACACTCCCCTAGTTTCGTTTTTTTTTCTGGCTAACTCCTTGCTACCATTCAGATCTCGGTTCATTTATCCCTTCCTCAAAAAATACTTCACATGTTTCCTGACCAGGTCAAAACTCTATCTTCCCTTTCTTTATCCTTTGGTTTTGTAGTACTTACACCACTTGAAAGTATACATCTATTTCATTGTTACTTCTAACCTTACATGAAAATGTAAGTTCTTAAGAATGTGACAGGTCAATAGGACAATGCCTGGTATATAGAAGTTGCTCATTATATAGAAATAAATTTTATTTTAACCATTGCTTCCAGCAGCTGTCATACTGAAACTTACTACTGTCAAAAATTTTTGCTTTGATGTATCACTTAGCCACATCTCACTTACTTTGAACTGAAATAACATATTTGTTGAAATTACTGCTTGGTTTGCAGGCATATGGATTTGCTACATCTCATCTTGCATATATGCAATCAAAAGTTTTTCCACTTTGCAGATCAGCCAATTATGTTTTATTGTTGCCATTGATTGCATTGGATTACTGTTATTCATTTTTAAAAGAATATTTTTTCACATCTCTTAAAATATGGCTCAGAGTGGAATGCTAAAACTTGAAGGCTAGCTCATTCTATTTTATTTTCATACTTGTTGACTCTAAAGAATATTCAGTAGGCATATGCATATATATAATATTTTTATAAAATAAGCTTAGTTTTAATTTTACTGTGTAAAAAATTTTTTCTTTTTTATACTTGTTAAAAAATGATTAATCTTTCAGAAGGATTGATATATGCCAGAATAAAAATGTAACTGCTTCAACTTTGTCATTTGAAATTATTTTTTAGTTCCCAGCAGAAAATAAATGTCCTTTATTTGAGATAAGACGTTTTAAAATTACTTCAGCTCACTTGAGCATAAGAGTCCATCTTCTCATTCTAGCCTTCATACTTGAAAAATTACTATCCTACATGATAGGGTAACAAAAACTCAAATATGACCTAAAATGTCCCATTCAAATCAAAAGAAGAAGGACAAAGTCCTTGATTCTTTTTTCTCCGGGTCCATTAGGAGTGGACAAGAAAGAAAGTAAACAGAGCTGGGGCAACAGAAGTAGGGCATGGATATAACCACCTACTTAAGCTTTTAGGGATAGAGTCAGACCTGCTAGGTTTGTAATCAAAGGCCCTGGAAGGACATATTCCAGGAACAAAGGTGATATCATGGAAGTGTATTTAATGTTTGTGAAACTGAAGTCCAATCCCAAATAAGCTATATATGTATGTGTGTGTGTGTGTGTGTATATATAATGTGTGTGTGTATATGTGTGTGTGTCTACATATATATACACACACATATATATGTATATACATATATATATATACACATATATATGTATATACATATATATACACACACATATATATACATATATATATGTATATACATATATATACACATATATATGTATATACATATATATACACACACACATCTATATATACATATATATGTATATACATATATATGTGTGTGTGTATATATATATATACGTTACTAGATTAACTTAATCTGTTCATCTCCTTGATAGACTAAAGGTCTAGAAATACTCTGGTGAAAGATGAAATGAATTAATACAATTCTCAGCATAAACATATATTTAAAAATAACTTAGAAATGTGACCGATAGGGGCACCTGGGTGGCTCAGTCAGTTAAGCGGCCGGCTTCGGCTCATGTCATGATCTCGCGGTCCATGAATTCGAGCCCCGCGTCGGGCTCTGTGCTGACAGCTCAGAGCCTGGAGCCTGTTTCAGATTCTGTGTCTCCCTCTCTCTGACCCTCCCCTGTTATGCTCTGTCTCTTTCTGTCTCAAAAGTAAATAAACGTTAAAAAAAATATGACTGATAATCTCAAGGAGAGTCAACAATAAATGAAGATGCATATATGATCCAGATGTTTCAACTAGCAAAGAAGGATTTTAAAATAACTATGATTTAATATGTTGAAATCAAAAGAGAAATAAGATAACGGTAGAAAAACACTTTTCAATACAGAATTACAATTTAGAAATGAATTAAATCAGTGTTCAAGAATTGGAAGACTCAGTATTGTAAAGATAATTTTTCCCAAATTGATAACATAAATTCATTGTATTTCCACGAAACGCCAGGTAAATTTTCTCTGCACATTTTCTCTGGTCACTGATAGATTTTGATACCTATCTATATGTATATAGTTTTTTTTTTTTTTTTTTTTTTTTTTTTTTTTTTTTTTTTTTTTTTTTTTTTTTTTTTTTTTTGATAATGTGTGCTTAAGTCTGCTGGGGAAATAACTGTTAAAACCAAAATCTCCCAACCCAGAAGGTCTCTCTATAAGGGTAAGATAGAAGAGAAAGAAAACAGTTTTATTACTGAATAAACATTATTCAGGATGTAGTATGTATGCATCACAGGCAATCCCCTAAGCTATTGTAAAGACAGAAGTTTCACCCTTTTATGTAACCAAACAGATATAATTCATTATATACATGTTCTCAAGATAAATGACTAGTCCTCAAGTAAGAAAGAGTACTGAACAGCACAATTTGTTAATTTGTTATGTGTAATTCATACTAAGTTTACTTAGTATTTGGGATGACTATACATATTAGTAAAATTGCTTTATAAAAAAGAAGTCATTTTGTAATGTGGAATGAGGCCTTCTGAAGTTAGACTCCTATACCTGAAGAAAGTGGGAGATAGGGACACTATCTTGTTTACATTTCAAAGAAACACTTTCTAGATGCTTAAGAAAGACAATTTTGGTCTTATAGCTGGAAAGAGGCTTGTTTTTTTAAAAAGACTTATATACATTTAAGAGACAGAGGAAGAACTGACAAGTTTTCTAAGATCTATTTTCTAAGAAAAGTGAGGATGAATGGGAGATGTAGGGGTTAAGTCTTTTCCCTTATTACCAACAGGGAGAATGAAGCCTTTTTTTTTTTCTTTTTTCTTTAGGTTGTATTTGTCCTTAAAATTTCCTTCCCACTTTAACATAAAATAGTAACATTACAATTTTTTAGCTATCTCCATTGCTGTTTCTATCTTTTTCTGGTCAGGTTGCAGCCATCTAAATATCCAGCAAGTCCATGGTAAAGAAAAGCAAGTATCAGAATTACCATAGAATAACAACCTTACTAAAATTTTATTTTTAAAATTTTTAAAAAATGTTTGTTTTTGAGAGAGAATGAGAATGAGGGGGGGAGAGGCAGAGGGAGAGGGATACACAGAATCCGAAGCAGGTTCCAGGCTCTGAGCTGTCAGCACAGACAACTCTGTGCTGACAGCTCAGAGCCTGACATGGGACTTGAACCCATGAACCATGAGATCATGACCTGAAGTGAAGTCAGACGCTTAACTGACTGAGCCACCAGAGTGCCCCATCTGTTGTGTTTCTTAAATTCCACATTTGAGTGAAATCAGGTATTTGTCTTTCTCTGACTTATTTTGCTTAGCATAATACATTCTGGTTACATCCACATTGTTGCAAGTGGGCACATTTTATTCTATTAGATCACCAAGTAATATTCCATTTGTGTGTGTGTGTGTGTGTGTGTGTTTGTATACACCACATCTTTGTCTGTTCATCAGTCGATGGACATTTGGGTTCTTTGAATACTTTGGCTATTGTTAATAGTGCTGCTATAAACGTTGGGGTGCATGTGCCCCTTCTAATCAGCATTTTTGCTTTGGATAAATACCTAGTAGTGCAATTGCTAGAACTATTCTTAATTTTGAGTAACTATTTTTAATTTTGAGAACTCTGTTCTCCAGAGTGGCTGCCCCAGTTTTCATTCCAACCAACAGTGTAAGAGGGTTCCCATTTTTCTGCATCCTCACCAAAACCTATTGTTTCTTGTGTTGTTGATTTTAGCCATTATGACAGGTGTAAGATGGTATCTTACTGGGGTTTCTATATGTATTTCCCTGATAATGAGTGATATTGAGCATCTTTCCATGTGTCTTTTAGCCATCTGGATGTCTTCTTTGGAAAAGTGCCTGTTCATGTCTTTTGCCTGTTTCTTCACTGGATTATTTGGTTTTGGGTGTTTATAATAACTTCCATATAGATTTTGAATACTAACTCTTTATCAGATAGGTCATTTGAAAATACCTTCTCCCATTTTGTCAGTTGCCTTTCGGTTTTGTTGATTGTTTCCTTTGCTGTGCAGAAGTTTTTTGTCTTGATGAGGTCCCAATAGTTCATTTTTGCTTTTGTTTCCATTGCCTTTGGAGACCTGTCTAGTATGAGGTTGCTGTGGCTGAGGTCAAAGAGGTTGTTGCCTGTTTTCTTCACTAGGATTTTGATGGTTTCCTGTCTTACAGTTAGGTCCTTCATCCATTTTGAGTTTATATTTGTATATGGTGTAAGCAAATGGTCCAATTTTATTCTGGATGTCCACAATCTGCATGTCCAGTTATCACAACACAATTTGTTGACAAACTGTCTTTTTTTCCATTGGACATTCTTTCCTGCTTTGTTGATGATTAGTTGGCCATGCATTTGTGGGTCAATTTCTGGGTTCTCTATTCTGTTCCATTGATCTATGTGTTTTTTTTTTTTTTTCTAGTACCATACTGTCTTGATGATCACAGCTTTGTAATACAGCTTGAAGTCCAGAATTGTGATGCCTTCAGCTTTGGTTTTCTTTTTTCAATAATACTTTGCCTTTTTGGGGTCTCCTCTGGTTCCATACAAACTTTACAAAATGATTTGTTCCAGCTCTGTGAAGAATGCTGTTATTTTGAAAGAGATTGCATTGAATAGGTAGATTGTTTTGAGTAGTATATACATGTTAGCAATATTCGTCCAATCCATGAGCATGGAAGGTTTTTCCATTTCTTTGTGTCTTCTTCAATTTCTTTTATAAGCTATCTGTAGTTTTCAGCACAGAGATCTTTTATCTCTTTGGTTAGGTTTATTCCTAGGTATTTTATGTTTTTTGTGCAGTGGTAAATGGGATAGATTACTTCATATCTTTTTCTGCTGCTTCATTATTGGTGTATAGAAATGCAACCAATTTCTATAGATTGACTTTATATCATGCGGCTGCTGAATTCATGGATCAGTTCTAGCAGTTTTTTTTTTTTTTGTGGAATCTTTTGGGTTTTCCATATAGAGTATTATGTCATCTGCGAAGAGTGAAAGTTTGACCTCCTCTTGGCCTATTTGGATGCCTTTTCTTTCTTTTTTTTTTTTTTTTTGTCTGATTACTGAGACTAGGTCTTCCAGTGCTATGTTGAACAACAGTGATGAGAGTGGACATCCTGTCATATTTCTGACAGGAGAGGAAAAGCTCTATTTCTCCGCATTGAAGAGGACACTAGCTGTGGGTCTTTAGTATATGGCCTTCATGATGTTGAGGTATGTTCCTTCTATCCCTACTTCCTTGCAGATTGTTATTAAGAAAGGATGCTGTATTTTGTCAAATGCATTCTCTGCATCTATTGAGAGGATCATATTCCTATCCTGTTATTAATATGATGTATCATGTTGATTTATTTGTGGGTATTGAACCACTCCTGCAGCCCAGGAATAAATGCCATTTGATTGTACTGAATAATTCTTTTAATGTATTGTTGGATTCGATTTGCTAGTATCTTGTTGAGAATTTTTGCATCTATGTTCATCAGGGAATTTAGGCTGTAATTCTCCTTTTTAGCATGGTCAAGAAAAGTTTGGAAAGACCACAAGTACTTGGAGATTAAAGAACATCCTACTAACGAATCAATGGGTTAAAGAAATAGGAAATGAAGAAGTACCTGGAAGCCAATGAAAAGGGAAACATGACCAAAACTTTTGAGAAACAAGGGTGGTCATAAGAGGGAAGTATATAACAATCCTGGCCTTCCTAAAGAGGGAAGAAAGTTCTCAAATACACAACCTAATCTTACATCTAAAGGAGCTGGAGAAAGAACAGCAAATAAAGCCCAAAACCAGCAGAAGATAGGAAATAGTAAAGATTAGAGTAGAAATTAATGATCTTGAAATAAAAAGAACAAAACAAACAAAACAGGACAGATCAATGAAAATAGGAGCTGGTTCTTTGAAATAATTATCAAAATTGATAAACCCCTAACCAGACTGATCAAAAAGAAAAAGGACCCAAATAAATAAAATCACAAATGAAAGAGAATACAACCCACACCACAGAAATACAAACAATAATAAGAGAATATTATGAGCAATTATATGTCAACAAATTGGGGAATTTGGAAGAAAAGGATAAATTCCTAGAAACAGATAAACTATGAAAACTAAAACTCAAGGAATAGAAAATTTGAACAGACCCATAATAGGTAAAGAAATGGAATCAGTAATCAAAAGTCTCCCAAGAAACGTGAGTCCGGGGCCAGATGGCTTCCCAGGGGAATTCTACCAAACATTTAAAGAAGACTTAATACCTATTCTTTTGAATTTGATTCAAAAAATAGAAATGGAAAGAAAACTTCCAAACTCATTCTGTGAGGCCAGCATTACCTTGATTCTAAATCCAATAACTGTTATTAACCAATCATTTCAATTCCAGACAAGGGCTAAGTTCCTCAGGTTTTATGGTAAGTCACCACAACATAGCCTTATGTTGCTGGGCCACTTTTAACTCCAAGTACATGACTATCAATAAACATTACCAAATCTGTAATATGAATAGATATATCAGATAAATCATGTTGGGTTTTTCAAAATTGGAATCTCTAAAATTGGGAGAGAAGTTGTAGCCAATTTTAGTTGTTGAAAGGCTCTCAGTTTGAGGTCCACGGTCATCATGCAGTTCCATCAGAGGTTGTGATGACTTTGCAAAAGCTGGAATCTACTGTCTTTACTGGTGTCATAAATGGCCTAAGATTTTTTAATAGACCACTTTACCTACAAAATGAGTCCATCCTAGATTTTAACACTCTATAGCCTGTAGCTGACAGAAGATGCCCTAAATATTTTACTTCAGTTTGCCAATATTGAAATTTGTGTGGTGCGGCTTTATACCCCTGTGAAGCAAAGGTGTGTGTGTGTGTGTGTTACCTAAAGTGATTGCTTTAAGAAAAGCAGGAGGAAGTCTCTTCCCTGTTTTCAATAGGGAACTGGAAACTATATGAAGAAAACATTAAATGTAAATGGCTTAAACTCTCCAATAAAAGATGTTGGCAGAATGGGTAAAAACACAGGAACCAGTTTTATGCTACCTATAGGAGACTCACGTTAGATCCAAAGACACAGATTGAAAGGATGGAAAAGGATACTGAAATAGTAACCAAAAGAAAAAAGGGTAGCTATACTAATATTAGAGTTTAAATTTAAATAAATTTTCAAGAGACAAGGGGCATTATATATTAATAACACATTTAATACAACATGAAGATAAAATTATAAAAACTTTTATATACCTAATGACAGAATATCAAAAAAGAAACCAAACTGATAGAATTGAAAGAAGAACTTGAGGGACGCCTGGGTGGCTCAGTCGGTTGAGCCTCTGACTTCTACTCAGGCCATTATCTCACGGTTCGTGAGTCGAGCCTCGTGTCAGGCTCTGTGCGGACAGCTCAGAGCCTGGAGCCTGCTTTGGATTCTGTGTCTCCCTCTCTGCCCCTCCCCACATGCTGTGTGTGTGTGTGTCTCAAAGATAAATATACATTAAAAAGTATTAAAAAAAGACTTGATAGTTCTACAGTAATAGCTAGAAACTTTAGTGCTCCACTCTCAATAATGGATAGAAAAAGTACATAAGGAAGAAATGACTTAAAATAACAAACCAGTTAGATCTAACATATATCCACTTCAGTCAACAACAGCTACTCATTCTTCTTAAGTACACATGGGAAATTTTCCAGGGTAGGCCATATCTTAGACCACATATTAAGTCTCAATAGATTGAAAAGATACCATACAAGGTATCTTTTTTATGCACAACAGAAAGAAGAAATCAGTAACAGAAGTTAAGCTGAAAAGTGCCAAAACAGTAGAAACTAACAAACTTTAAAAACCATTTGAACAAGGGTGCCTATGTGACTCAGTTGGTTAAGTGTCTGACTCTTGATTTCAACTCTGGTCATGATATCACCATTTGTGAGATCCAGCCCCTTTTTGGGCTCTGTGTTGACAGCATGGAGGCTGCTTCGGATTCTCTTTGTCTGTCTATCTCTTTCTCTCTTTCTGTCCCTCCCCTGCTTTCTCTCTCTCTCTCTAAATAAACAATTGAACAAAGAAGATGTCACAGGGAAATTAGAAAATAATGAATGAAAATGAAGGCACAATATACCACAACCAACAAGACACAGCAAAAGCAGTGGTAAGGGGGAAATTTACTTACAGATATACTTATGTTAAAAAACATTAACAATGAAATCAACAACCTAACTTTACAACTTAAACTAGAAAAAGAACAAACTAAACCTTAAGACAGCAGAAAGAAGGAAATAGTAAATGTTAAAACAGACATAAATGAAACAGAGAAAATGATAGGAAAAATTAATGAAACCAAAAGTTTTTTTTTTTTTTTTTTAAAGATCAGCATAGACCTGCCAATGGAGCCAAGAAAAAGATGTCCAGCATCTCTAGTCATTAGAGAAATGCAAATCAAAACTATAGCAAAATACTAGCTCACCCCCATTAGGATAAGTACTGTCAAAAAGACAAAATTTAACAGTTATTAGCAAGAGTGTATAGAATTTAGAACCCTTGTGCATTGTAGGTGGGAATGTGAAATGGTACACCCACTATAGAAAATAATATGATCTTCCCTCAGAAATTAAAAATAGAATCATCACATGATCCAGGAATTCCACTTCTGGGTATATGCCCAAATGATTAAAAGTAAGGTCTTGAAGGAATATTCATATCCCCATGCTCATAGCAGCATTATTCACATTTGCTAAAATGTGGAAGCAACCCAAGTGTCTATTGATGGATGAATGGATAACCAAAATGTGGTATAGGCATAAAATGGAATATTATTCAGCCTTCAAAAGGTGGGGATTTCTGACTTGCTAAAAATGAAGAGTTTAAAGACTTTATGCTAAGGAAATAAGCCAGTCCAAAAAAAAAATAAATGTAGTATTATTCTACTTATATTGAGATAGAGTGAACAAAACCCTAAAGATAGAAAATAGAATGGTGGTTGCTAGGGGGAGGGGGAAATAGGGACTTACTGTTTAATGGGAATAGAGTTTTAGTTTTCCAACATGAAAAGGGTTATAGAGAGAGATAGTGGTGATGGTTGCATACCATTATGAATGTATCTAATACCACTGAACTGTACATTTTAAGTGTTTAAAATGGTGAATTTTATGTTGTATTTATTTTACTACATTTAAAAAATTTTGGAAAGACTGAGTCTGAATGATCAAGACTTTGATAGGTAGAAATGGAAAGAAAAGGGCATTTTACAAGAAATGCAAAATCTGAGGCATGAAAGGTCTGAGGCTTGCTAGTTGTCGTGAGGCATTGTTTGACCCATGTTGACCCATGCAAGGTGTTGAAATTTAGGCTGTGGTTTGTATACCTCATTTCCTGGCAAAAGAGAGGAAACATGGCTGTTCAGACTGTGGAGGAACTGGGTATTAATTGTACCTAGAGGTACAATCTAGAGAGCTGTTGGGAAGAGAGATGAAAAAAATCAATGATATTTTTATATATTGACATGTTAATTCTTTTGTTGCATTGCTTCTTGTAGCCTCAGTTTTGTTTATGGATTCATTTATCTTTTTCCCTAAAATATGTTTTCTCAAAATTTCTTGATACTTAATGCTTTTCAATGAGAGAGTTCAGCTGAGTACACAGTTAATTTGACAGTTACTTTTTCTTGGAATTTGAAGGTAACAGTTCCTGTTTTTATGGTCTCTATTGGGCTCATAAAAGTGTTGTCAGTCAAGAGGTATCTGGGTGGCTCAGCTGGTCATCAGACTTTGGCTCAGGTCATGATCTCACGGGTTTGTGAGTTTGAACCCCACATCTGGCTCACTGCTATCAGCCTGTCAGTGCAGAGCCTGCTTCAGATTCTCTGTCCTCCTCCTGCTGTCCCTCCTTCACTTGCACTCTCCCAAAAATAAAAATTAAAAACAAAAAGTGTTATTGGTCAAGTTGCAGTTATTTGAAATTAATGAACTTTTTCTTAACTCTTATTTCTTTTTCTGATTAGGGTTTTGTCATAGAGTTTAAACATTTATAATGAGAAAGATACAGTATACTTCTTTAAAAATTTTACCTAAGTCTTTATTTAATATGGGAAAATGATAGCAATTACTTTTTGGAAAACGATTTCTCCCATTTTCTTCTACAAATCCTGTTAGATGCAGATTGGACCTTCTCATTCTATGTCCTATGCCTCTAATTCCTTCTTTAGTAATTTTTTTTTAATTTCTCTGTGATTTTATTCTGAAAATTTCCTATGCTCTCTACATCATTTCACTAATCATTTCTTTTGGTTATACATTTCTGATATGCTATTTAAGCTTTACATTCAGGATTTTTTAGTTCTAGTGACTCCTTTTCTATTTCATTTTTCCATTCCAGTTTTTAAAATAAAATGTTAGTTTATCTCTTATTTTGTAATAACTTAAAACATTTGGTAATTTTTCCTCATTTGAATAATTTTCTTTGTGTACAAATTTTAGTTCTGTAATGTCAATTTTTTCCCCATTGTATGAAGTATAAATTTTATTTGAAAGTTTCTCATTTAAAGAGTTGCTTTCATCCCTCTATCCTCAACCCCTATGAGTGGAGAAAAATACAGTCACAAAATTTTTTTTCTGTTGTTGTAACTCCTCTTATGTTCCCAGAGTTTTAGTTGTCTCCAGAACAATTTGTAAATGAGTTTTATTTTTCTGGGTCTCTCACTTTATCAGAAATATAAATTCATAATTTAGGTTTACAGTCCTTGCTGAATGTACTTTTTTTTTTATCTAGATTTCTGAGCTGTGACCAGTTTCCCTGACATTTGCTTACTCAGTGGAGTTCTTTTTTATCATTCTTATCCAAAGTCACGTCAGCCATTTTGAAAAGCTGAGGGTCCTTAGTTCCAGCACTATACTTGATAGAAGCTTAATTTCACCTTTGCTATCTTCTGATGGGTATTATAGTCTAATTCTTAGGGTCATTATCTGAGTTTCCTGGCCACCATAGAATCAGCTGATATGTTTACCACTGACCTTCCACTTTCTTCATCTATGGTAGCTGTAGATGTCCTTTTTCTTTTTATTTCTAAACCTAATTGTGGTTTAAAAATTTTTACCTTTTAATTTATAATTTCAGTATACATGTATTTACAGTGAGGATAGTAAGAGAAAAAGTGGAGAGATGGCTGTAACATCTTGATAGATCATGGAATCAGAAAAAATTGTAATATGAGGTAAAACATTTAAATCCCTGTGGAGTGGACTCTCTCAATACTTGAGGGCCAAGGAAAGGACTGCTTAGTTGCATTTTAGGCTAACATAAAACTATAATTGAGACTAAAATTGAAATTGGAAAGCGATGTGGAACTGTGATTATAAGGAGTGCAAATACTTTGTGTACTAACGAAAACAGTTGAATACATTGTGGTGGTGTTCTGTCTTTCCTCAGAAAAAAATGCTTCTTTCTTAGAGTGGATTTAGTCTGTGCTGTGTTGGTAAACACACATTTATTCTTCTGGAGAAGTGTATGGGTTTTTGTTGGTTTGTTTTTGAGCACGTGGAAAAGACTGCAGGAGAGGTATGCAAGTCTTACTTCCACCTGAATCAAGATGAGAGATTGTTTGAAGTATCTGGATGGGATGTAAGAAGTGCTGTCTTGGACTGAACAGATATTGCCCTTAATCTGATAGAAGTTTTTGAGGAATGGGAAATATTCCTGGAGTTTCCCATTTAATTTGGCAAGGGTTTTAAATGAAAACTACCAATTTCCTTTTTTTAAAACTGATTACAAATATTTATCCCCTTGAATTTTCTGGTTAAGTTAGGAATTGGGTAATTACAGGGGAAAAAAACATTCTATCAAACATTTTTGAGATCGGAAATATGGCCTGTGAAGTTAGTCAGTATTTTGGGTTGAGAAGTAAATCTCTTCCCTTCTAAGTGCCTCATTCACTCTGAACTAGATTCTGAGCAGATCATGTGTGCTTAAGGGCACCCTGAGGTGAATCTGGATTTGACACAGAACAAGTGACAGAGAGGAAGCCCTTTAGCTTATTAGAAAGGCATCTGGAAGAACCTTGCCACTCAGTGTGGTGAGCAGGGTGGTGGCGGTGGCAGCATCACCTGGGCACTTGGGCTCCACCTGAGACCTGCTGCAAACTCTGCATGTTAATCAGATCCCCGGCAATGTGTAATGGACATTCAAGTCTGAGAAGTTCTGCTGTGAAGAACTGAGCAAGATGTGCCATGGCTGTGGCTCTTAATTTCTGTCCTGTTTAATTTTGATTTTTCGCATAATCCAATTACCATATTTTGTTGTCTTTGAACCTTTAGTAAAGAGCTGTTGTCCCAACTTAGTCTCATAAAGACAAAAGAAAATTAAGTCATGCATGTGCATCTGCCATGGGGCAGAGTGACGAAACAGAGGTAAATGACTTCAGAGGCCACTGTGGTAAGAAATAGGAGATTCAATATTAGGTGTTAACTGTTTCTTTTTTTTTTTTTTCAACGTTTTATTTTTTTTTGGGACAGAGAGAGACAGAGCATGAACGGGGGAGGGGCAGAGAGAGAGGGAGACACAGAATTGGAAACAGGCTCCAGGCTCTGAGCCATCAGCCCAGAGCCCGACGCGGGGCTCGAACTCACGGACTGCGAGATCGTGACCTGGCTGAAGTCGGACGCTTAACCGACTGCGCCACCCTGGGGCCCCAGGTGTTAACTGTTTCAAACTGTAGAAGATAATGAGAAGCTGCATGGTCAGGGGTCTGTAGAAAAAAGTTTCTTGAGACCATAGTTAGTGGCACAGAGATCTGAATTGAGTGAACACTGTGCTGTATTTTTCTTTATATTGCCCTGTATAGTGCAATAGTGTCTATGGTTGGAACTGGATAATTGCTCATTGAATTAAATTAACATGCAGTGAATAAAAACTTCTTGACATGTGGATTATTTCATATTTTATTCTATGTAATTATAGTAAGTCCAACTCTTGGAATCTTCTACAAAGTAATCTTCATTCTGTTCTCTGAAACTTTACATAACAAGTCTGTGTTCTTATATATAAAGCAGCCCTTAAATATTTGAAGCTTTCCATGTTGATATCCCAAGTTCTAATGCCCAACATTTTACCTCCTCTACAGACTGACAGAACTCACATTTTTCAGATATTTCCTCAGGGAGTCATTTATTCAGACCCTTCATCGTTATGACCATAGTACTCATACCAAGCATAAATGTGTTCAAGTCTCTTTTGAAGAGGAGAGATAAGAATTAAAGAGCGAGGCATGGGAGAGACTGTTTTCCTTTTCATATCTCAGGATATTCTGAGGATTTCGGAGCTACTAAAACTTGAGAGAATTAAGCTGAAGAAAACTCATCTGAAGTGTTTGAATAGACAAAATCAATGACTGCTGGTTAAATGAGAGGCACATAGTAAATACACTGTAAAATGAATTAAATGGTAATGAAAATACCTGGAGAAAATTTGATTAGAATCGGGGGAATCTACAAAGGTATCCAGATAATAAGAAATGAATTTCCAAAGCCCATTTAATTCTGCCAGTGTAACTTAGTAAATTGGCAGTTAGTCTCATTAAAAGAATTAAGTACATCAAAGTTTTCATATTAAGGGTACTGTTGTGGAAAATTTTGGGTGTAACTGAAGTTATTTGTGGATCCACAGGGGTGGGTCCTTTAACCTATCTTTAAGAAATTTTACATTTTTTAAAAATTAAACTCAGTATGCTATACTTGGTAAAACTGATAAAGTTAGAATGCCACTTATCATACATGAATGCAAATAAACAAAAACTTACGTGTGTCAGGTGGCTGTGCTCTGTGGAGAATATTCCAAAATATTATCTTGAAGCCTATAGTTATTGAGGATTAGATCATTGAACTCTGTCAAAATGAAGGAACTGATGCTTGGTAAACTTAAAATCAAATATAGAAAAATCTAGACATGATTAAGGACATCAAGGGTTGGGGAAGTAGTTGAAAACTTCAAATATACTTGGGTATAAGGTTCAATCAGCTAATGAATACATGGTAGTCAAGACTGTAATATACCCAATGAGAAAGTCTCAATACACTGAAGGTCTCAGATGGCCACAAAATGAGACCGATTGTTTCCAATTTAATGAAATTATAGCCTGTGATGTAGATCCTCAGGGATATGAACAAAAAGAGCAGAAAAAACATCAGAGACCCAGGAAGATGAATGGATATTAGAGTCTTCAAAGATAACAAAAATAAAGCTAATGAAGGAGTAATATGGAAGTTTCAGGTAGACAGTTTTTATCAGTGGTCATTTCAGATAGACTTGGAGACCTGTAAATTTGTTAGCAAAGACTCGAATGAAAAAAAGGCTCCAAGAGGCTGACGTGGATTAAAATCCATAAATTAATTAGGTTGGTGGTGTTAATAGCTAGGAAAGCAGACTTTGAGGAACAGTATATAGAGGTCAAAATTTGTGTTTTAAGTATGGGTGAAATTGATTGTTGTGACCTATTTATTTACAGAATACAGAAATAAAGAATAAATAGCTAATTTGCTTACATAGCATCACATGGTTCCTATCTTTGTATCGAGAAAGAGGTATGGCATACAGAACGGTGAAAATGCATTGTGTGTTAAATAATTTGACTCAGATTTTAATTGCAACAGATCTAGAGAGGAGAGAGCAAAATAACTATCAACATTACTTGTTTTACAAAACTAGGCTAATGGTTTATTTTATATATTTAACCAACTGACAAGTGTTTCTAGGGTAGAAACCACCTCTTGGAAACAGATCTAAGCAGGCAGAGTATTAATTTTTGTGTTATTTGGACAAATCATTTGTTAATGCTGATCAAATTCTGTGTCCTTCTCTGAACAATTAGAAGTTCTAGGAAAAAAATGTATAAAATATGTTTCCAGCTTGTCACATTATAGTTTCCTTTTTGGCTCCTATATTTAAGAGTTGGAGTTAAATTCTGTTGAAATTCCAGTTCCTAATAGCCATGTGACCTTAACTAAATGAGTCTCTTTATGCCTCTGTTTCCTAATCTGTAAAGTGGGTATCCACTTGAAATAGTTCTTAAGAGGATTAAATGAGATGTTATATGTGAACTGATGAGAAGATTGCCTGGCACATAATATGCACACAATAAATGTTGGATGTTCTCATGTTAGCAATCAAAAGTATGAAATTCTCTAGAAATGACATTCATTTATATTTCACATTTATCTTATTGCCTTGTAATACAGTTTAAGAGCTGTAATACCCTGAACCCATGGCTTATCAATATTCCCTAATTGTTATTATTCCCTAAAATTTTATACTGTATCATTGCTGTTACCATGTTACTGACTATCCATAAATTGTTTCTCACTTTTATATCTCAGTGTAATCCATTTATAAACAGTGAAAGGATCATTCCACAAGTGAAGCAAAAATAAAACAAAATTTAGATAATATTTAATAAGTTAGCTTAATTAAAAAAGAGCTGGGACTTAATATCTTTAGTGCCCTAAAACTCCAATGAGACCATTTAAAATAGCAGTAGTGAGGAATACAATTAAGGAAAACTATTTCACTTACTCATATTTTCCCCTCTCCCTGTATACACATACATGCGCGCGCACACACATACACTTCATACATCTTTCTCTTCCTACCTATTCTAAATTTTATTAAGGGAAGTAAATACTGACATCATTAAGCATTTTTGCCAAATGATTTTGTAGTTTCTTACCACAGCTATAGTTTGTTGGCATAGTTGTTCAGTGACTAATGAAATACTTCCCTCAGATATCTGTGTTCGTGTGTAAGCAGCATTGCATATAATTTTCCTTTCTTTCTGGATTTAACTGAATATTTTGAGTTCTATAGTATTGAGTACAAAACAAAAATTTAGGACTATTAAGGGATATATTACAGGTAAGCCTGATTTAATTCTGATACAACTAATTTACATTTAAAATTGAATCTGTTTATATGATAAAAAGGAATCATCAAACACAATTAGTAAGTTTTATTTTTTATTAAAAGGCGAAGGATTTATGCGATTTGAAGAGAAACCAGAGCATAGTAAGTTTTATTTTTTAGGAGTTTTAGGTTCACACCAAAATTAAGCAGAAAGTACAGAGTTCCCAAATGCGTAAACACACCTATGATTGACATCCTGTATTATAGTGGTGCATTTGTTACTATCAATAAACATGCACTGACTCATCATTATCACCCAAAGTCCATAGTTTACATTAGGGTTTACTCTTGGTATCCTATGTTGTATGGGTTTTGTCAAATGTATAATACGTATCTACCTTTGTGGTATTTTAGTTCTGATCCATAAAAATAATTTAAGCTTATACTTAAAGTCCTGATAAGATGGATAAAAATTTAACTAGACATTTCTTTACCCGTTGAAAATTCATTCACCTTAGTGCCACTACTTAAGACCTATAATAGGGAATGAAAATCCCTTTAAGAAATTAACTTCTGAAGCTCGTAAGTAGCTTAAAACTATGTCTACTTCAGCTAACTATTGTCAAGTAAAACCCCAACAATTTAATGTCTTTTAAAAAAAACTTGTTTTTAATGTTTATTTAGAGTGTTTATTCAGAGCATGAGCAGGGGAGGGGCAGAGAGGGAGACACAGAATCCACAGCAGGCTCCAGGCTCCGAGCTGTCAGCACAGAGCCTGACCTGGAGCTCGAACCCACACACTGTGAGATCATGACCTGAGCTGAAGTCAGACGCTTAACTGACTGAGCCACCTAGGTGCCCTGCCACAATTTAATGTCTTAAAACCATGTTGGCTTATTATTTCTAGGATGCTGTGAGTTCAGTAGGTGGTGGTTCTTTTGGTTTCACCGGAGCTCCTTCAAGGACTGAATTTGGCTACAGTGTTTGGGTTGGAAGGTCGGAAGTCACCACACACACATCTCACAGTTGTTACTTGGCTGTCACCTGCGGCAACTCAGTTTTCTTTTACATGGCTACTAATACTCCAATAAGCTCAATCATTTGTTTACAGGGGGTTCTGAAAGCACTATTTCTTTTTTTTTTTTTTTTTTTAAATTTTTTTTTTCAACGTTTATTTATTTTTGGGACAGAGAGAGACAGAGCATGAACGGGGGAGGGGCAGAGAGAGAGGGAGACACAGAATCGGAAACAGGCTCCAGGCTCTGAGCCATCAGCCCAGAGCCCGACGCGGGGCTCGAACTCAGACCGTGAGATCGTGACCTGGCTGAAGTCGGACGCTTAACCGACTGCGCCACCCAGGCGCCCCCTGAAAGCACTATTTCAAGAGAGCAAAGGCAAAGCCACAAGGCATCTTGAAGCTTAGGTTCAAAAACTCCTGCTGCATCATGTCTGGTACATTCTATTAGTGAAAGAAAGATTTGGGCCCGTCCAAATTTAACAGGTAGGAAAATAGACTCCAACAGTTGATGAGAGGAACTCCAAAGATTTGTGGCCATATTTAATCTGCCACACTGTCCTATTACTGATATTAAAATGTTTGGAATGACCTTAGAAATTTTTATGAAAAAAATAGGGCAAAATTTTCAATTAATTTGTCAAGAATAAATCCTCCATTGTCAAGTGTGTAAACCTCTTGCTGGTTGTAAGCTCCTTAATTGATGAGTGATTCTTATTCTTATTTCTATCCCTTCTATTTAGTATAGGTTTTGAGGTAGAGTATGCATTGGAAAGCACTTGTTTCATGAATGACTTATTAAACAATAAAATTATTTCTACAAAAGTCATACAATATCTGAAGAGCACATGCTGAAACTTTAAACTTTTCAGGCCAAAGGGACTCCAGTAGGCTTAGTCATAATTAACCTCAGAGCACTAATAAAAGTAGCAATTCAAAGGGTTTTATAAATTCAGTAAAGTATGTTTTAGATATTTAGTGAGTACTTCAAGTAGGAAGTTCTCAGTTTAGTTGTCTTTCTCAAGGTGGACTAAATGTGCACTTTGGGGCCCATTGTGGAGATGCTTTTCAAAATAAAACACTTCATTTAATATAAGATGCCATCAAAAATGACTTAAAGTATATTATTAGGATGATCTAAAATCTTATATGCTTTTGCAAGGTTAATATATGTGCAGTTTAAAATTCAAATTAACATTACTTTGCTTTCTTGAATCATTAGTGAATGTGTTGGTATATCTGTAGAGAAATCACTATATTTATAACTGTTAATGACTTTAAAAGTACATATTAAGAGTACAAGGTCTAGAGTGAGGCTGTTTGAAATCTCAGGCAAACATTTTTTTTAAATGTTTATTTTGAGAGGGGGAAGGGGGAGGGGGAGAGAGAGAAGCGTGAGTCAAGGGAGGGGCAGAGACAGAGAATCCCACTCAGACTTCTTGCTGTCAGTGCAGAGCCAGATGCAGATGATCTCATGAACCGTGATGTGAGATCATGACCTGAGCTGAAATAAAGAGTCAGTCGCTTAACCACTGAGCCACCCAGGCACCCTTCTCAGGCATTTTACATTTGTATGATTTGAAACAAGTTATATCATTAAGCTTACATTGCTCATCTGGAAAACTGGGATAACAGTAGCTACTACAACATAAAAAGTAGGCTCAAGGTATAAATCAGATGATTGATGTAAAGATCAAGTAGATCTAAAGATCATAGTGACCAGAACATAAGTCATCAGTAATACTTACCTGATTTTTATTTTTATTGTTATATTTGTATTAACTCTTAAAGACAATTGGTAAATTCTTTTATCTAAAGTGATGACAGGAATCTCTAAAACTAGGTAAAAATTTTAAATGTATATGTAATTTTTTTCTTCCATATCCTATTTGGAAAACAGTTCAGTGATTATAGTGCTGAACTAATTATGTGAATTGAAAAGTAGTACTTGGCAGGCAGTGCATTTCTGAATGATAACAGTATGCCTCAGGTGGCATTAAAGCATACCAAGCTGAAGGCTATCAATTTTACCACCTGAGAAGTGTTCTAATTAACCCAAAATGCAGAGCCTAAAGTGGCTGCTCCATTACTGCCAATGAGAGAAACAGTTGGGTCCTTAGATTTATTAGCCTGCAAATTGTTGACTGTCAGTTCCAAAACACCAACTGTGCTTTCTGTTTGCAAGTGTTCTCTCGTATTCAGTTGAAGTGTAAGGTCAGTTAATTATAGAAGGAAATATGTTAAGCGGTAATAGAAGTGGGGGGGCATCGAGGACAAACTTATCCTGCCTGGAAACCCAGCTCCATTACTTTTTTCCTATGTGACGTTGGAGAATTATTTAATTAAAGCATATTTCCTTACCTATGAGTTGAAGATAAATAATCTCTTTATATATTGTAGTGAAGATTAGTGAAGATACACTTAATATGCCTAGAATAGTTTTGATGTATAATTATCATGGATTTTGTTTTTTTTCTGCTTCTGCCTCTCATCCTTCATAACATACAGAACAGTCAAAAGAGTGAACCTGAGTGAGGCAGCTTAGTATGTTAATCTTATTTTATGTATTTATTAAGGAATACAATTACCTGCAACAGTACAAAGTTATTTATATAAATAATAACTATATTCTCAAATTCATTTTTTTTTCTCTTAAGCCGTTAATCTGTTAATACATTGATCTATTCAGGGCTAAAAAAATTACAGCGTTTAGCAGACAGAACCTTTTTCTTCTATAATAAAACTTTCATTTTATTGGGCAGACCAGATGAATAAGTGTGATGTCATCCCTACTATTGCATCTAAAATGTTTACAGTGATGCAGTGACACTTACTTCATTGCTGTTTTCAATGATCCATATTAGGGAACTGTTTCATAAAAGAATATGCTTTAAAATGTTTCCAAGTCAGTAACTAAATCCTTTCCTTTGAATGGAAAGCCATGTGCAATCTACTTCTTGATTATTCAGTATAATGAAGTCATTTTATGAAGTGTTTTAAGTTTATGTTCAAGAAAACCTGGAAATGGTAGTATTGAGGGCAATCCTGAGGTAAGTAAAAATGTGATCTTCTATACATGGCTACCATAGTCTTAGGATAAAATAATCAAATTTACAAGGAGTTATATCAACTCTTTGTTGCGATGACAGTGTATAACTTTAATTCTGCATTGTTAGTTCCAAATTATATACATAATTTTCTTCCAGATGCAGCTTGAAGTTATGCATGGATAACCATGTGAAAGCTACCCATTCTAAATTCTGGGCAGAATATAGATCCTTTCCTTCCCCACTCTATCCTATCTTAAGGAGGATGTAGTTCAGCAGGTCAAATGAAAAGATCAGTAGTTCTCCTGGAGGGTAAAGTATAGTATTTGTTTTTGTTTTGTTTGTATGTATGTGTATGTGTGCTTTAGCAAATCTGTTAAAATTCTACTCCAAGGTAGTATGGTAGTGAAGAAGGAAATTACTGCCTCAAGGTAGTACAAAATGCATGCTTATTGTAGATTTCACTGTGATGTAAAATATGGTCACCACTAGCAATATCTGACCATTGAGCACCTAAAATGTAGCTCTGAAGTGAGATGGGCTGTTAGTTTAAAAATATATACTGGATTTTAAGGACCTAGTATAAAATATTTAAAGCATCAAAAATCCTTTATAATTTTCTTAGTTTATTAGCTTTTGTTGCCATAATATTTTGGGTTAACTAAAAATAAGTTTTTAAAATGAATTTTATCTATTTTTATTGTTTAAAATGTGGCTTCCAGAAAAATTAAAATTGTATGTGGCTCACATCATATTTCTATTAAATACTGTCTATTCATATATACTGTATATCTATATCTTATTTACAAAGCCTGCCTTCTACATTTTTCCATAGGAATTTAGGGCTAATATCCTAAGTATGTGTTCTCTCTCAACTTTTTTCTTTGTTTTTGTTTTAGAGGTTTAGTTTATAATCTGTGGGATACCAAATAAAGAATTAAATATTTAAAATATGTAAGATATAGGAATAAAGTATGCTTCTTATGTATAGAATTCTGCAGGTCATGTGCATTAATTTGATTAGCATATTTAAATGATCAGAAATGGCCCAAGGGTATGTTTCTTTACTGAGTGAATCATTCTTGTGGCAGATGAAAAGGACAAGTCTGGAATCCAGCCTTGTGGACTACATAAAGCATTTGTATATTAACATATAAAATGTCTGAACAAGCTCTGAGGAATGTATAATAAAAGGAGAGTACTAGATCTCAGTAATCACCTACAAAAACATACCCTTAAAAAAGACCCTGCTGTGAGTGGAATCTTCAGCAATGGCTCTGACAAAAAGTGTGAATATAGGAGAAGGCTAAGAAATCACTGTCAACACTGGTGATGGCTGTGGTACCAATACTTTTTTTTTTGAAATTTATTTACCAAAAAAAATAAACACGCACAGACACATAGAATTAGACATTTGTCCTTTCTGCTTTGATCTGTATGTCAGGGTGACCACAAATGTTAAAGGAAAGAATAAAAGAATTCCAAGTAAGAAATTCAGAAGAAATGACAGAAAAAGAATAACCGTGTGGGCTGCAACAGTGTCCACAGTTATCCACTGTTTTTTTCCCAATGGTACCTAACAGACTTTTACCTCCGAAAGTAGTCTTGTTTCTTCACTTTTTGAATAGAGCTTTGTGACTTGCTTTGACCAATAAGAATACAGTGGGTTAAATAGGTGATTGGGGATTAAGGAGGGCACTTTTTGTGATGGGTACCAGGTATTTAAGTGTAGCATCACTAAATTGTGTATCCTGGGAACTAATATTACACTGCTTGTTAACTAGTTGGAATTTAAATCAAAAACTGAAGAGTACAGTGAATAAGATGCCAGTTCTAAGCCTAAACCTCAAGAAATATTGCATGCTTTTCATTTCACTTTTTGAACCCTGGTACACTATGTAAACGAGCCCAGGCTAGCCTGCTGGATGATAAAAGAATCTTAGAGCAGCCAGCTCTAGCCAGTGGGCCAGCTGAGCTCAAGTACACAAGTTAGCCCAGCTGAGATGAATTGCACCTATCCTGGCAGAACCACACAGCTGACCAGAGGCTCATGAGCAATGATATATGGTTATTATTGTAAGTCACTTAGTTTTGGTGTAGCTTGTTATGCAGCAATAGATGACTGGTTGAACAACCATTTTTAAACTCCCAATGAGATAAAGGGTCTAGGCAATAATTACTTTAAAGCTATAGATGTAAAATGAAAATGATACCAGAAATAACTCTGGAGATATAGGTAGAAAAATGATTTCTGTAATAAAAAAAATAGTTATGCTATAGAAATTTGGAAAGGCGACAGTTATTTGATACAATGTGATTTAAGTGTTTTTGTATTTCAGAAAGAGAATGAATATCTTTAAAAACTTTAGACTTTAAATGTCTTAATTCAGGTAGAATTCCCAGAATAAATAAATATAAAGCACCTCACAATAAATATACTAAATATAAATTCACATTATGGGAAAAATATAAAGCTTTACTGAAGCACCTAAAAGAATTCCGAAGGAATAATTATATTCATGAACAGAGGGTTACAGAATCATAAATTCTAATTCCAAATTCACTTACAGATTGACAAGCTAACTTGTTTATAAGTAAAAAATTTTTTGGGGTAGGTAAAGGAGTAAGGTTAGCCATCCTATACCTTAAACAAAAAGAAAATGAGACCTTTCCCTTTGAAACTTTAAGACTTTTATAAAGCAACAGTAATTAAGAGTCTGGTATTGGTCAAAGATTAGCTTAGACCATTAAACTATATATTTCACATACATAGGGATACTTTTCAAATATTAGATGTATCCTTGCCTATAAGAAGGAATAAATTGTTTAAAACTGGTGTAGTGGTATAGTGAAAATATTTTTTTACAAGGAATAGTGAAAGTAAATCTGTGTTTATGGCAAATTGGTGTCAATTCCACATAAATATGGGAGGGTTTTTAGTATAAAAGACAAGACTTTAAAATAATAGAAAATATAAGTAGCATTTATAAAACTGGAGCAGGAAAATATTTTTAAACAAAACATACAGAGCACAAACATAAATGTTGGTCAATTTTACTACTTTAAAGTTCTATTAAGAGCCATAAAGAAAATTAAATGACATAAACATAAAATACATTATTCAATCTAACAAAGGATTAATATCTAGAATATAAAAGATTCCTGTTACTCCAGAAATACCAAAACCAAGATAAAAACACATAAAAATGTGGGTTTTCCCTAGAATTAATTTATATGTGAACCCAAAGACTTGTATAGGGCTATGAATAGTATTCTAGTGTTTAATAGAATAAAAACTGGAAAAATCCAAGTATTCATTTACCAGATGAATAAAAAGCAAAATTATGGTGTTTTTACACAGTGAACTATTAGTAATGGAGAAAAATTAACTACATTTTTATACATCAGTATAGTTGAATGGTCCAGGCATAATAATGAGGAACAAAGCAAGTTACAAAGTAATTTTATGCAGTGTGTGTGTGTATAAATATATATAATCCATTTATATATAATCTCAAAACATGAAAAAGTCAGCAGTACTAAACAAATTGCAATTTGCACATACATGGAGTACTATTTAGCAACAAAAAGGAATAAACTATTATGTGCTACTAGGTGGACACATTGAAAACATTATGCTCCTTGGAAGAAATCACACAAAAGACTAGACACTGCATTGTATACAAACTGTATTCTGGAAAAAGCAGAATTACAAGGACTAAAATAAGAGTAGTGGTTGCCAGAGACTCTAGGGGAGAGAGTTGACCTCAAAAAGAACTAAGGGAACTTTTTATGGGGATGGAAATGTTCATTACCTTGTTTGCTGATACTGGATGCCTGAAAAATATATTAAAACTTGTCAGGCTTATTTAAATGTATAACTTGATCTTTAAAAAAAACTAAACATTTGAGGAAATATGTGATTGTAATAAAACTAAAAAGGCAAGAGAATGATAAGCATATATTTCTCCTAATAGTCACCAATATGATCAGAAGAAAGAAGATGGGATCAGGAAATAGTGATTTTAAAGTTTTGATTTACTTTCCTTAAGCTTGATGTTGGTAAGCAGTTGTATTATTAAAATTATATGTATGATACATACGAACTAGTTCATGAAAACATACAAATAATACCTAGGATGGGGTAAAAAAAAATAGCACCAATAAATACTATATTTAGCTATTAGTCAAGGATAGCAAGATCAAAAAAATTAAAATCAAGGGGTGCCTAGGTGTCTCAGTCGGTTGAGCATCTAACTTTCAGCTCAGGTCTTGATCTTGTGTCGTGGGTTGGAGCCCCACATCGGACTTGGTGCTGTCAGCCTGGAGCCCACTTCAGATCGTCAGTCTTTCTCTCTGCTGCTCCCCCACTTTCTCAAAAAATTAAAATAATCATACACATGTATGAGAATTACTTTAAAAAATAACAGGTGTTGCCAAGGATAAGGAAAAAAGGAACTCTGTTTTTTATTTATAGCATAAGTCATTCGATGTAACATTTGCAACCCAAGTCAGTTTATAAATTCTAATTTCACATGGATTAAAAATTTCAGATAAATCACAGTAATGCCTTGTTACAAGCATTAAGGCTGGTGACTGCTGAAGTCTCTTGGGTATCTACAAACAGGAAATCACACCCAGATTATGGGTGAAGAGTGTCTACGTTATTTAAACCAAACAAACAAAAGTCAGTAAAAAATATCTTGCTTTTTTTTTATTGTGACACATAACTCACTATTAACTCGGGAAAATTGTGAAAGTTATTTAAAAATACGTACGTGTAAACTGCACAGTTGTCAAGCTGGTTTATAAATGTTGATTACACTGATTATAATTACCGTAGTTCCAAGGCGATGCAAACACAAAGTGAGTTATACTCAATATTAGATACTAGTAATATCCTTTAGGTATACTACAGTTTTATTTTAGCTGTATTGTACATATGTTTTTAAATACATGCATTCATACAAACTGTATATTACATGTGGGATATCAGATACATCACTGTTATATAATATACACATCATTGTTTTGCATGCTAAGTTTTAGTGCAGGAAATGTCATTGCATTCCATGTTGTTTAGTACACAGTTTGTCAACTCTTCAGATTAGTTTTCCAGTACATTCTTTAGACAGTGGGTCTGGGTTTGCACTTGTAATTTTAAAGTTTCCAGAAATCTGTTTTAACCACATCTCTCTTATGCCTGGAAAGTTTGATCTGTGTAGGGTAGTAACAAATCTCAAATTTTGATTAGGAATATATGAGTGCGTTTCTTTCTGGGATGACTCTGACATTGTGATGGAGGATGGTATCCACTCAGGTCATGGAAAAATAAGTTGAACTTGTGTTGAATTTCTGAGAAAATACTGTCTTCAAAAACGACAAAAATGAATGACTTGAAAAAATGAGTACCAAGTGTTAGCAAGGATAAGGAATAAGAAACTTTATTGTGGTATAACACACATAACATGTATGCCATTCATAAATTTCAGGTGTACAGCACAGTATTACTCCACATGTACATTGTTGTAAAATCTTTTCATCCTGTATCACTGAAACTCTACCCATTGCAGGGAACATCCCATTTTCCTTTACTGTCAAGCCCTGGGAACCATCATTCTGTTTTCTGTCTCTGTGAATTTGACTACTTTAAGTATCTTATGTAAGTGGATTAATGCAATATTAGCTTTTCTGTGTCTGATTTCTTTCACTTAGCATGTGTCTTCAAGGTTCATGCATATTGTAGTGTATAGCAGGATATCCTTTTTTATTATTTTTAGAGAGCGAGACAGAAAACTCATGCACTGAAGTGGGTGGAGGGGCAGAGGGAGGGAGAAGAATCTCAAGCAGGCTCCAGGCCCAGTGTAGAGCCCAGTGCAGGGCTTAATCTTCCAACTGTGAGATCATGACCTGAGCCAAAATCCAGAGTCTGATGCTTTTAATTGACTGAGCCACCCAGGCACCCCAAGGATCTCCTTTTTAAAAGCTGAGTAATATTCCTTTGTACCACATCTTATTTATTAATTCATCAATCAGTCGACAGATTTTTTTCACCTCTTGGCTATTGTGAATATTGCTGTAGTGAACATGAGTGCAAATATCTCTTTGATGGGGCGCCTGGGTGGCGCAGTCGGTTAAGCGTCCGACTTCAGCCAGGTCACGATCTCGCGGTCCGTGAGTGCGAGCCCCGCGTCAGGCTCTGGGCTGATGGCTCGGAGCCTGGAGCCTGTTTCCGATTCTGTGTCTCCCTCTCTCTCTGCCCCTCCCCCGTTCATGGTCTGTCTCTCTCTGTCCCAAAAATGAATAAAAAACGTTGAAAAAAAAATTAAAAAAATATCTCTTTGAGATCACTTTTCAGTTGTTGTGGGTAAATACTCAAAAGTGGGATTACTGGATCATAATCAAGGTTCCTTTTTTAAGGAAACTCCATCTTATTTTTATAGCAGCTGTACCAGTTTGCATTCTCACCAACAGAGCACAAGGGTTGTAATTTCTCCATACTTTTGCCAACACTTTTTTTTAATTATATACATATATATATGTATATATATACATATATATACATATACATATATATGTGTATATATACATATACATATATATATAATCATGCTAATAAGTGTGAGGTGATAATTCATTGCAGTTTTTTTTTTAATTTTTTCATTTCCATGATGATTAGTGATGTTGAACATCTTTTCATATGCCTATTGGCCTGTTTCCTTTGGAGAAGTTCCTGTGCAATCCTTTGCCTGTTTAAAAGTTAGGTTATTCTTGTTACTGAGGTGTATAGTTTCTTTATATCTTTTGGAAATTAACCCCTTATTAGCAATATGGCCTGCACATATTTTTTTCTCACTATGTTGGTGGCTTTGATCTATTGAGTATTTCATGCTGCACAGGATAAAAACCTGTACAGATAAGCAGTTTGATATAATCCCATTTGTCTATTTTTGCTTCCGTTGCCTGTTTAGAGGAAATTATATACATATAGTGGAATATGAGAATTTTTTGCTTCCATATTCATTCAGGATATTGTTCAGTTTTCATATAGTGTCTTTGACTAGCTTTGGTAGAAAGTAATGCTGGACTTTAAAATGAGTTTGAAATTTCTTCAAATTTTTGGAAGAGTCTGGGGAAGGGTTGGTGTTAATTCTTCAAATATTGGGTAAAATTCTCCAGTGAAGCCATGTGTTCCTAGGCTTTTCTTTGTTGGGAGGCTTTTGATTACTGATTGAGTCTCCTTACCACTTATGTCTGTCACACTGTGGAAGGGGGGTTCTGGTGAGTGAGTATCACAGATTTTTATGCTCGCTTAGATGTGGCTGGATCTGTGTTTACTTACAGTGTAAGAGCCTCTTAACTGGCTTCTAGATTTTTCGTGGACTTTCTTCATGTATTGTTGAATCAGTGTCTCCATGGGGGAAGGAAGGTCTGGGGTATTCTGTTTCACCATCTTAATTCACCTCACCCCTGGAATACAGTGTTGGAAATAGTTTGAATTGGGACAGCTCATAATTAAAAACAAATCTGTTTGTATTTACTAATGATGAAAATTTGTTCAACTTGTGATCCTGCAGTTTCCTTTTAGGTATATATTCAAAATAAGTGTCCCATTCATTCATAAATGTCCCAAACTAAAAGTAGTCCATAAAAATCGGATACATAAATCCTGGTGTTGTCATACAATGGAATTATGTGGATTGTTCTATAAAACAGCTCTTTCTTACAGGCATGATATTGCATACAAATAAGCTTGATGTTACATGGATCCATTAATATGAACCACAGAGGAAATAAGTCTCTGGTAATAGACCAGAATATTGGTTTCTTTTGGGGGATAGTATTGTGTAGGAGGGAACACAAAGAGGGCTCTGATCCTGGCAGTGTTCTTGTTGATCTAGATACCATTATACTGACATGTTTTCTAGGTGTGTAACTTCAAGATGAATATTTAGGATTTATGCATTTTGTTGTATGTACACAATACTTAAAAAATAAATTTTAGCCAACAGATTAGACAACCTAGAAGAAACAGATAAATTCCTAGAAGCACATAACCTGGCAAGACTGAGACAGGAAGAAATGGAAAATTCAAGAGACTGATTACCAGCCATGAAATTGAATCAGTCATTTAAAAACTCCCAACGGACAAAAGTCCAGGACACGACTGTTTCACAGGCGAATTCTACCAAATATTAAAAAAAAATAATTTTGAGAGAGAGCACAAGAAAGCACGTGAGAGAGAGGCTGAGCACAGGCAGGGGAGGGGCAGAGAGAGAAAGAGGTAGACACAGAATCCAAAACAGGTTCCAGGGTCTCAGCTGTCAGCACAGAGCCCGATGCTGGGCTTGAACTCACAAACCATAAGATCATGACCTAAGCTGAAGTCAGATGCTTAATCGACTGAGCCACCCAGGTGCCTCAAATTCTACCAAACATTTAAAGAAGAGTTAATACCTATTCTTTTCAAACTATTCCAAAAAACAGAAATGGAAGGAAAACTTCCAAATTCATTCTGTGGGGCTAGGACTACCCTGATACCAAAGCCAGATAAAGACAATACAAAAAAAGAGAACTACAAGGGCAATATCTCAGATGAACATAGGTGCAAAAATCCTTAACAAAATATTAGTAAACCAAATCCAACAATAAATTATTCACCATGGTTGAGTGGAATTTATTCTTGGAATGTAATGGTGGTTCACTTTTCACAAATCAATTAATGTGATATATCATTAAGAGAAAGGGTAAATACCATATCATTTCCAATAGTTGCATAAAAAATTTTGGCAAAGTATAGCATCCATTCAGAAGAGCCCTAGTCTAGGGAGGTCTACAGGGAACATCCCTCAACATAATGAAGGCCTTCTATGAGAAAAGCCTACAGCTAACATCATTCTCAGTGGGGGGAGAAACTGAGAGTTTTCCCCTGAGGGCAGGAATAAGACCAGGGTATCCTCTGTCACCACTTTTATTCAACATGGTACCCACAAGCAATCAGACAACAAAAAGAAATAAGGCATCCAAATTGGTACAGAAGAGGTGTTGATACTATAAATAGAAAACCCTAAAGACTCCTCCAAAAGAGTACTGGAACTGATAAATGAATTCAGTGAATTCAAGAAATCAAAGACAAAACAAAGAAATGGAAAGACTTTCCATGCTCAGACTGGAAGACCAAATATTATTAAAATGTATCTATTAAACAATCTACAAAGCAATCTACACATTAATGCAATCCCTATCAAAATATGAACAGCATTTTTCACAGAACAAGAAAAAATAATTCAAAAATTTGTTTGGAACCACAAAAGACCCCATATAGCCAAAGCAGTCTTGCAGAAGAAAAATGAAGGAAGCAAGCATCACAATCACCACAGACTTTTAAGTTATATTACCAAGCTGTAGTAATCAAAACAGTATGCTACTAGCACAAAGACACATAGATCAATGACACATAATAGAAAACCCAGAAATCCACAATGATACAGTCAATTAATCTTTGACAAAGCAGGAAAGAATATGCAACAGGAAAAAAAAATCTCTTCAACAAATCATAATGGGAAAACTGGACCACTTTCTTACATCATATACAAAAACAAATTTGAAATGGATTAAAGACCTCAATGTGAGACCTGAAACCATAAAAATCCTAGAAGAGAGCACAGATCATAATTTCTCTGACATTGGCCATAGCAATATTTTTCTAGGTAGGTCTCTTGAGGCAAGGGAAATAAAAAAAGTAAAACTGTGGGACTGTATCAAAATAAGCTATTCACAGTGAAGAAAACAATCAAAAATAAAAGGCAGCCTAGTGAATGGGGGAAGACTTGTAAAAGGTTAGTATCCAAAACGTATAAAAAAACCCCACATAACTTCTATATCCCAACACCCCCCAAAAATAATCCAATAAAACTGGACCGAAGACATGAATAGACATTTCTCCAAAGAATACATCTAGATGGCCAAAAGACACATGAAAAGATGTTCAGCATCAACAGTCATCAAAGGAATGCAAATTAAAAATACAATGAGCTGCCACTTCACACCTGTTGGAATGGCTAAATAAACACAAGATACAACAAGTGTTGGGGGAGATGTAGAGGAAAAGGAACTCTTGTGCACTGGTGATGGAAATGCAAGTGGTGCAGCCACAGTAGAAGACAGTATTAAGGTTCCTCAAAAAGTTAAAAACTAGAACTACCCAATGATGCATTACTCCCGCTACTAGTATTTACCCCAAAATACAAGAACACTAATTCAGAGGGATACATGCACCCTATGCTTATTGTAGCATTAATTATAGCCAAGATATAGAAGCAGCCCAAGTAAGCATTTATTTATGAATGGATAAAGAAGATGTGGTAAATGTATATACACAATGGAATCTTGCCATTTGCAACAATATGTACAGAGCTAGAAAATAGTGAGATAAGTCAGAAAAAGACAATATCATATGATTTGACTCTCATTTGGAATTTAATAAAACAGATGAATGTATAGGAAGGGTGGTGTTGGGGAGAGGAGAGATAACACATAAGCCACAGAGACTCTTAACAATACCATAAATTCAGGGTTGATGGAGGGAGGTGGGTGACTAAATGGGTGATGAGTATTAAGGAGGGCACGTTGTTGGGTTGAGTACTGGGTATTGTATGTATATTATGAATCACTGAATTTTCCTGAAACCACTATTGCATTGTATGTTAACTAAAATTTAAATAAAAATATATACATGTGTATACCAATTTGTATGTATTTATTTAAATAACCAGAAAAAATAACAGTTTGTACATTTGGTAGATTTATTTTAAAGAGTCTATGTCTTTAAATTTCTTTATTTTAGATGGTTGGGTTAGAATGTCCTGTATATCTCTGAATTGAGAGGGAAAAAACAACTTTATAACAATATGTCAGATTATAAAAGAGAATACTTGTAATCATCAGTATTTAACACACAATACTGTTTAATGATTCAATACAAAATTCTTAGAACATCTTTGCACCTAGATTTTCAATAGTGTTTCTGAAATAAAAGACATTACTTTGTTTGCTCTCCCACAGGAAATCAGTCTTACATGTTTTGCTTTCTGGTATTTCTCTGTTAATTTTCTTTGTGCTAAATTTCAACATTTGCTCCAAGACTTTGCTGAAATATATCTATTCTCTGAACCTTTTCTTAACTTCATCAGATGAATGAATCATTTTCTCCTTTTTTACTCCTGAAGCCTTTGGATTTACCTCCGTTGACTGTAACGGGATATGTGCAATGTCTAGCAAATAGCAAGTCCTCAAGAATAACTTCTGTATTCTCTACTATGGTACTTGTTCCCATTACTACATTGTTAAAGGGATTCCTGCTCCACTGTGATCACATGTCAGTCTTTTTATTTCCAGTGTTTGGCCCTAGCATCTAGCTGATTATTCAATAAATGGTTTGCTCAAAAGATAAAGGAACTAATAAAGCACTTACATAGTGATGAAAGAAGAAATATACAGAAAATGGATCATTTATGTTAGATGATTCTTTAGTTTGGGAATAAATCTGATGGAGAAAAACTTGTTAAAGATGAGCTTTTTATAAGGATGTGAGTACTTCAGGAAGAATGCTTTCACAATTAAAAAAAAACCCAAAAAAAACCCCCACAAATAACCCCCCAAAAACAGAAGGTCACATTCTCTAAGAACATGAGGTAAACAATCTGCTGTTACTTAAACTTAATTGTATAAAATTTGATATTCATATTTATGTATTAAAATTTCTTCTAAAGAAAACATATAAATGTGGAAAGATTAAAGAAAACAATAAAAGCAAAGTACATTCTTTCTATCAATATCTTCTGTTTCTTGGAACACCAAAATTGATGATCAGGGAATACAAAGAAAAATCAGGCATAGGCGTTTCCCTTAAGTGGCCATTTTGCTTTATCCTTTGCCAGTTCCTTAAGGGAATTGGGTTCAAAAGGATTATATTATCACGTGTGTGTTCACATATGTATATTAGTTACGCATGTTTGTATGTGTATGCATGTATTATGTATAATGATTTGCTCGAGATAAATATTTGATATAAACTGGATATGATGCAGATTTTTTCAAGCTAACTTTTTTTAGCAAATACACACATTGTTAGATGAAATGAATTTATTATTTGCAGTTAAATGTCGTTTTCCCTCTATAGAGAACTCTTTCAAGTATTGTTACATTGATTAAAAGACTCAAGTTGAATCTAGAAGACACCCTGATGTCAAGATTGAGCTGTCCTGGGGCGCCTGGGTGGCGCAGTCGGTTAAGCGTCCGACTTCAGCCAGGTCACGATCTCGCGGTTCCCGTGAGTTTGAGCCCCGCGTCGGGCTCTGGGATGATGATGGCCCAGAGCCTGGAGCCTGCTTCCGATTCTGTGTCTCCCTCTCTCTTTGCCCCTCCCCCGTTCATGCTCTGTCTCTCTCTGTCCCAAAAATAAATAAACGTTGAAAAAAAAAAATTAAAAAAAAAAGATTGAGCTGTCCAGAGGGCAGATTAGGTAAATACTGTTTTCCTCCCTCAAAAGGCCATGTATACCCCAAAATGTATTACTGAAGTAGCAATATGAATCCAGGCTCACAGTAAGTATGTAATTGGGTCTGCTGCTTAAAAGTTTACATCCTGAGGAAACAACTTTTCCTACATTGTTGCTGCTGCAAATGAAAAGGACTTATGCTTATTTATTTGAATAAACAATATCTACTCAGGTAAGAAAGAAATAGCATAGTTTCCATCCCAGATAGTTCCATTAAAGATGAGAAGGACTCAATACTAAGTGAAATAAGTCAGTCACAGAAAGACAGATACCACATTATTTTACTTATGTGTGGAATTTAAGAAATAAGTGAACAAGAAAAAAAAGACAAACCAAGAAACAGACTCTTAACTATAGAGAACTGATAGTTACCAGAGGGGAGCTAGGTGGGGGGGGGGGGGTGGGTGAAATAGGTGATGGGGTTTAAAGAGTACACTTACCATGTTGAGCACTGAGTAATGTACAGAATTGTTGAATCACTATATTGTACACCTGAAACTAAATAATGCTATATGTTAACTGTACTGGAATTAAACTTAAATGGGGCAGATGGCTTTACACATGTTTGTGAGTAGTTTTGTTATCATTCAAAAGCAAATCAAGTGAAGTTGCAGTGGAAATCTTCTACTGGCAAGAAATATCTTTGTGTGCAAAAAAGGGAAGGACTCTCACATAGGAATTCATTAGAATGTGCTGGCTCTGTAGCCATCTTACTAGAGCAGCTGAAGCAATTTCTCTAATACCACTGCTTTCAGACTATTTGTTTTATGCCTAGAAGTCACTCTGCAAAATGTTACAAGTTGATATATCCACAGGCTTCTCATTGACCCTTCAACAAGTCATTGACCCTTCAACAAGTAAAAAAAAAAAAAAAAAAAAAAAAAATTCTCCAAAGTATCTCAGTTTGGACAATAAATTATATGGTCACTGTATTTATAGACCTATTAGCCACTTCACTTCTGAAACATGTTTTAAGAGGTGAGTGATGCTTTTGCATATCATAACGTGACTTATTCCAAGGCATCCTGTTTGATCTAGCTCCAAAGATTCCTCCTTAAAAAATTTTTACATGTTACAAAATTATTATTTCCAAATTAAAATCTGATAATGCCACTCTAAAGAATGTAAATGGCTCTACGAAACTTAAAGGATAAAAGTTTAATTCCATTCTTGGCATAAAGATAGAAATGATATCATAATATCCAAATGTTTCCTGATCAATTCCTAATACTTCCTTAAGTGTATACTTCATGTTAGTTATGTTAAATTTCTTGTGATTTCTCATGCCTCTGTGTTTTTACTCTTGCTGATCCCTCTATGTAGAATAGACTTTAGTCCTTATTTGTCTAAATTATTTCTTATTCTCACCTTTTTAAAGGCGAAAAAAGGTGATCTTAACAACTAAGTCAAGCATCTCCTCAATATAGTGGCATCATATGCATACTTCTCATTCTAGGACTTAAAATATTAGTTAATTTAAGATTTACACTTTGTTTTTCATTCTAAACTCAGCAACTTGAAGGATTTATATTAATATTTTGCTGTTCTAGAAGTCACCATTATGTCTGACATATCAACTGTTTAATAAATAGTTCCAAAAATGAATAATTTTATTTCGGTATTCGGTATTATTTGTCATAATGAACTTACATGGACAAACATACAAATGGAGACGATTTATGTATAACCTGCAAATTGTTTGTTTCAATGACTTTAGTTAACAACGAAACAACATAAACTAAGGAAATTTATTTTTTTGCCGATTTAATGATGCTAATTGTAGTCTGTGTATGTTTTTGTCACAAATTCTTGCATAAATTATTTTGGACAATAAATATGGATGAATAAGCAATGGATATGTTATGAATAATAATGTATGAAAGAAATGAATTTTTCCTTTTAATATCCTCTCTGTAATTGGAGAGTGGAGAATGGACCATTACTCACAAAAATTGCAAATAATGCAAATATCCTTGAAGTTAATCCTCAAGGAGAAAATACAAGCAGTTTGAAAATGAGCACAGAACACCAATAGGAAACTTGGAAAAGAATTGTTAAGTCCGTAAAAAAGTATATGAAAAAATGAACAACTTCACTAGTTATTATACAAAAGTAAATTATCAGAATTTCAAAAAAGTGCCATTTTAGGCCAACTAAATTTGCAAAATTAAAAATCAATGGTGATAATATACCATCAAGTGTGTAGTAAAACTGATAAGAATGCTAGTGGTAGGAAAAATTGTTACAGCTTCTTTAAAATATTATGGTAATGTACTTCAAATATCATAGAAATTTTTATAGTTTTCCAATAATCTGCATTTGTAAATGTATTTAAAAATGCAACGCCAAATGAAGCTTTTTTTACAACACCAAATGAAGAATTATGAATAAAGGTACTCTTTAGGGTATTATTTAAAGTCTACTGTATTACAATATCCCTGAAGAGGCTATTAATTGAAAAACCAATTTTTATTGAGGTATAATTGACATACAGTATCAGTTTTAGGTGTACAACATAGTGATTTGACATTTGTATACTTTGCAATAATCTATTACTCTCTGTTACTTACATAGTTAATATGGCATTATTGACTATATTCCCCATGCTGTACATAACATCCCCATGACTTTTATTTATTTTATAATGGAGGTTTGTACGTTTTAACACCCTTCACCCATTTTGTTCTCCCTCCAACCCTTCTACCTCTCCTCCCCTCTGGCAACCACAAATCTGTTTTCTACATCTATGGGTCTGGGGTTTTGTTTCGTGTTTTAGATTCCACATTTGGGGGAAATTGTGTATTTGTCATTCTCTGACATTTAGTGTTAAACTTTCAGGGTTCATCCATGTTGTTGCAAACGATAAGTTTTTTTTTTTTTTTAATGCCTGAGTGGCATTCCATTTTGTATATATACCACATCTTTATCCATTCATCCATTGGTGGACATGTAGGTTGCTTTCATATCTTGGCTATTGAAATAATGCTGCAGTGAACATAGAGATACATGTATCTTTTGAATTCATGTTTTTGATTTCTTTGGATATATACCCAGTAATGGAATTGCTGGATCATATGGTGTCTCTATTTTTTTTTTTGAGGAACATCTCTTCACTTGTCTACAGTGGCTGCATGAATTTATATTCCCACCAACTGTGTACAAGGGTTCCACTTTTCCATATCCTTGCTAATACTTATTTCTTCTTTATGAGTATAGCCATTCTGACTTGTGTGAGGTGATAACTCATTTTGGTTAGCACTTGTGGCCTCTGATGATTAGTGATGTTGAGAATTTTTTCATGTGCGTGCAGGCTATTTGTGTGTCTTCTTTGAACAAAAAAATGCCTGTTTAGATTCTCTACCCGTTTTTTAATTGGTTTGGTTTTTTGTTACTGAGTTTTAGGAGTTCTTAATATTTTTTTGGATATTAACCACTTACTGAGATATGATTTGCAAATATCTTCTCCCATTCATTAGGTTGCCTTTTTCTTTTGTTGATGGTTTCCTTTGCTGTACAGAACGTTTTAGCTTGATATAGTCCCATTATAATATTTTTGCTTTGGTTTACCTTTGCCTTTGAAGTCAGCTCCAAAAAAACCATCACTAAGACTGATGTCAAGGAGCTTACTGCCTATTTTTTCTTCTAGGATTAGTGAGTTAAAGAGCCATTGCATTAGCATCTATGTATGGACCGTGATCGTTCTTCAGAGAGAAACCTGAACCATCTCATAGTGTCCTTTGTGGAACTGATTGGCTTAGCCTTTTGTGCATTTAAGGGATATATTTAGAAGCAGCCTAGGAGATATTATCACCCCATATAATACCCTTTTTAATACACAGTGAGGATATTATCTTTATATTAAAACCTAAATGAGAAATGCATATCTGGTGTAGGAGATAATTGTTGTATTTCTGAGTAATCTTGAATTAACATTATGGTTAGTAAAACATTCCTTTTTACCCTGTTGGCTTCTAGGAATATTAAGGACAAAGATAAATTATATTGCAGTATAGGATATTGTGTTACTTTGTCTTCTAAATTTATTTTTGAGATCTACCTAATTTTTGTGTTGGCATAAAAATAATTTTTAAACTAACATAGTTTTTGACATAAACTAGGTATAAAGATAAATATTAAATAAGGGAAATACCTGCTTTCAGTGGTTTTCTTCATCTATAATGATACTCAGTAGAGGCTGAAAGATTTTTATCAAAGTAAGATGCCTTCAAATTACAAGTTGTTAATAAAAGTATTTGGTCTTGTAATTGAGTAAAATAATTTTTTGAGTAAATAAATGATTTGCCCAAGGTATTATAGCTAGTGAATATCAGAAACTACACTTAAACCAAGCTAGTTTTATTTCAGGTATGGGAATTTGTTGTGGTTTTTCAGTGTGTGTGTGTGTGTGTGTGTGTGTGTGTGTGTGTGTGTGTACTTCTAAGCTACTGGTACTACCCTGCTCCAAGTTTCTTTCATATTAGAACCTTTGTATATATGTAGTGTATATAAATACTGCATATAAAGGTATATTATACATACGATAATATACGTTGTTATGTATATTGTATATAGCATCTATATGCATATATGCATGCTTCTATCAAACATTATCAAATATTTAAAAAAATGTTTTTTAACGTTTATTTATTATTGAGAGACAGAGACAGAGGGTGAGCATGGGAGGGGCAGGGGCGGGGGGAGACATAGAATCTGAAGCAGGCTCCAGGCTCTGAGCTGTCAGCACAGAGCCCGATGCGGGGCTCAAACTCATGAACTGTGAGATCATGAGCTGAGCCAAAGTCGGACGCTTAACCGACTGAGCCACCCAGGCACCCTGTTATCAAAGATTATTGAATAGACGTTTATTTTTTGTACCTTTAAGTTAAAATTGTATTTGAAATGTTTATCCTTGCTAACTAAATACATACATCTTTTGAAATCTTTCTGACTAATCTCTGCTTCAATGTCAAGCAGAGGAGGTTCTGGCTTCTGCCTTTTTTCTAATATCTCCAGCAAACCATAGATCTAACAGTATTATTTTGTTTCTTATTAGAAGTTCTTAAATTTCATTAAATTTTGACCTTGTGTTATTGCATTACAGTTTCTATCACTGCTTGATTCAGTAACACAAGCTGCTGTATACCTCTTTTGATAACCTTTTTTTAATTTCAAAGAGCATTTTCATGATTAGCATGAACATGACATATGAATATGACAGCAGAACACATATATAGAGTTAAATTCTGCTCAGAGCATAGGTTGACACTGAAAAGTATCATCATTTTTTTTTTTACTGACAGCTATATGTTCTTAATTTTATACTGCATATGCATATTTTATTCTGTGCTTCAAATATATTTTGTGTAGAAGGGCAGTAGAAACTGATAAAAATTATGCCATTCGAGTTTCATTTCAATATAATTAATATGTCCTAGTAGTAGAACTTTCCAAATATGGCAAATACTGACCTGAGGCAAGAGGGGTTTCTGCTCAGATACTTCTTAGAGACTTGGTTTGATGAATTTCTGAGTTATTAATCAGGTAGAGTTTGTGGGATGGAGCAGTATTGAGTAATATTGCTTCATGAATTGACTGAGGGCTAAGACTAGTTTATTGCTAAAATTTTGTCTGTAAGAGAATATTTTGACTTATTTACAACATTTGCTGGATTACCATCCTATTAAAAAAAAGTATCTGTTAGATTTTAGAATGTTGCAAGTGCTAGTGTTCAAATGAGGACAACACCAAGTAAATAGAGTTGTGTACCTTAAAACAGCAGACTAGGCTTTGTAAAAAATAGATAGTTCAAGGTAGTTATCAAGTATTTAGAATGCCCTGTTACCCATTAATTTATTTTGTGTATCTATAACCAAACTTAGAGATTTCTTTTAAATGAGGAACTTCTGTTCATTTTTTTTAACATTTTAATTTATTTTTGAGAGCCAGATCGCAAGCAGAGGAGGTTCAGAGAGAGGGAGATACAGAATCCTAAGCAGACTCCACGTTCTGAGCTGTCAACAAAGAACCTGACATGGGGCTTGAACCCGTGAACCATAGGATCCTGACTGAGCCAAAATTGGATGTATAACCAACTGAGCCACCAAGGTGCCCTGAGAATTTTTGTTTATAGTTACCTTAGAAGAGGTTTTTTAAGACAAAAAGATCAATTGATTACTTAAGGGTTGCACATTTCTTATGTTTATGTCTGTTATATCTACTATAGGTCTTATGCTTGCATTTAGCCTTAGGAGGGATTTACCACCTACTTTGGGTTGCACTTCCAAGCAATACAGCTTCAGAAAGATGAGGGCGAGTGTGCCAAGGGGCTACTGGTCTCATACCCCTCAGGGGCTGGACCTCCATCAGAAGTTGGGTTCCTCAGCAGCCACACCAGACAGTGAATCTTCCTTATGCCACATTTTCAGAGCTTTTCCACCCTGCAGGGATTCTGTGCTGGGCTCTGTCCTGTTCACTCAGTGTTACTGAGGGAATCCTTCCTTGTTGGTATGTTTTTCTCTGCTGAATGATATCATTAAATTCAGCAGTTGCCATGTCCATTCTAAGATTGTGAGACAATTATGTCTACAATAATCAAAAGATAGTCATTTAAGAAATATATGAATTATATTACAAAATTATATTGTAATCCATTCTCTTCAATATGAACTGAAATGAAGTAGTAGTATAAATATAGTTCACAAACAGAAATAATAAATAGTAAGAATCTTGCAAAAAATTGTGGGGAAAGACACCTTATTGATTTTGAAGTTTTAAAATAGTTTTTTAAAAAACAAATTACTGGGGCGCCTGGGTGGTGCAGTCGGTTAAGCGTCCGACTTCAGCCAGGTCACGATCTCGCGGTCCGTGAGTTCGAGCCCCGCCTCAGGCTCTGGGCTGATGGCTCAGAGCCTGGAGCCTGTTTCCGATTCTGTGTCTCCCTGTCTCTCTGCCCCCCCCCGTTCATGCTCTGTCTCTCTCTGTCCCAAAAATAATAAACGTTAAAAAAAATTACTAAGCTTTGTGATACTTCTGAATATCATTGAGGGATAAAGGACCTTTGAAAGACTTTTTAGTAGGTTTACGTCAGACTTTGTCTTCTCTGATATTGATTTTATTTTTTTTGGTGGACTTGGTAGGGCCAACTTGAATTGTGTTTTAGTCACCCTGATTTAGAGTTTGAAAATAGTCTTCAGGAATCCTAAAGTTGTGACATATCATTGGTTAGAAGGTAAGTTTTGAGGTGGGTTGGGGAGTATATATAGTAGTATATGCATAATTCCTAGCTTCTTAGCCATTGAGATTACACTTAAATGAAGAATCTTTTCTGATGTTTCAGTGAATTCTACACCTGAAACTCTATTAAATAACTGGAATTTAAATAAAAACATGAAAAAGAAGGAAAAAAATCTCTCATGGTTAAAAATGTTTTTATCTGCAAAAAAAAATTATCTGCAATAGAAAACTTACAAATAGAAAGTTGCCATGACCTGTAAACATGTCAGAGAGGAAAACTAACCCTTATCAGAGTAAGATCTACAGTCCACTGCCTTGCTATATGTTAGTGTTAGCCTACCCTCTCTATTGCTGTAGCATTGGAATATTGGCATGCCCAAAGAAGAAAACGTTTTCACGATTAAAGTCTGTAGCCATTTAAATGTAGAAATGATTAAAAAACCATCTTGCACACTGCCAAATACAAAGTCACTTCAGAAATTATTAGCTCTCGTTTAACCCCCTTACGAGTCCTTTTCTTCACGGAAGTCACCTATTTGCTTCAATATTTGTTCTCCTCCCTCTCCCCCCTTTCCTCTCCCCCTTTTTCCTTTCCCATCTGTTTTGTTTTCCTAAATTTTACATATGACTGAAATAATGGTATTTGTCTTTTTCTGACTTATTTCACTTAGTAAAATACAGTCTACTTCCATCCACGTTGTTGCAAATGGCAAGATTTCATTCTTTTTGGTTTTTCTACAGAGTATCTCCAAATAGTGAAAGTTTGACTTACTTGCCGATTTGGATGCCTTTTATTTCTTTTGGTTGTCTGATTGCTGCGCCTAAGACTTCCAGTATTATGTTAAATAGTAATGGTAAGAGTGAACACCCATGTCTTATTCCTGACTATAGAGGAAAAGTTCCTAGTTTTCCCCCATTGAGGATGATATTAGCTGTGGGTCTTTTGTGTATAGCTTTTATGATGGTGAAGGATGTTGCATCTATGTCTACTTTGTTGAGGGTGTTTATCAACAAAAGATGCTGTGTTTTATCAAATGCTTTTTCTGCATCTATTGAGAGGATCATGGTTCTTTTCACTTCCTTTATTAATGTGGTATATCACATTGATCGATCTGTGAATATTAACCAGCCCTGCAGCCCAAGAATAAATCCCACTTGATCATGGTGAATAATTTTTTAATGTATTTATATTTAATTTGCTAGTATCTTATTGAAAATTTTTGTATTCATGTTCATCAGGGATATTGGTCTGTAATTCTCCTTTTAGTGGGGTCTTTGTTTGGTTTTGGAATCAGGGTAATGCTGTCCTCATAGAATGAGTTTGGAAGTTTTTCTTCGATTTCTATTTTTTTGGAATAGTTTGAGAAAAATAGATAATAACTCTTGCTTAAATACCTTGTTTAATTCTACTGGGAAGTCAAACTGGACTTTTGATTGTTGGAAGATTTTTGATTGATTCAATTTCTATGCTGGTTATGGGTCTGTTCAAATTTTCTATTTCTTCCTGTCACAGAGTTGATAGTTTGTATGTTTCTGGGAATTTGTCCATTTCTTCTAGATTGCCCAGTTTGTTGGCATATAGTTGTTTATAATATTCTCTTATTCTTGTTTGTGTTTTTGCAGTGTTGGTTGTGATCTCTCCTCTTTCATTTGTGATTTTATTTATTTGGGTACTTTTCTCTTTTGTTTTTGATTAGTCTAGCCTAGGGGTTTATCAATTTTATTCTTTCAAAGAATTAGCTCTTAGTTTCATTGATTTGTTCTTCTGGTTTTTTGTTGTTGTTTCTATATAGTTGATTACTTCTCTAATATTTTTATTTGCTTGCTTCTGCTGGCTTTAGGCTTCATTTTCTGTTCCTTTTCTAGCTCCTTAAGGTGTAAGGTTAGGTTGTATATTTGAGACTTTTCCTGCTTCTTTAGGTAGGCCTTTTAGGTCCCTCAAAGTCTCTCTTAGGACCACCTTTGCTGCCTCCCAAAGGTTGTGGACTGTCGTGTTTTCATTTCAATTTGATTTTATGTATTTTGTAAATATCTTCTTTAATTTCCTGGTTAACCCATTCATTCTTTTTAAAGTTTACTTGTTTATTTTGATAAATGGGGGAGAGATCACAAGTGTGGAAGGGGCCAAGAGAGAGGGAGAGAGAAAATTCCAAGCAGGCTTCATGCTGTCAGTTCAGACCACAATGTGGGGCTAAATATTAAAAACCATGAGATCATGACCTGAGCCAAAATCAAGAGCTGGGCACTCAACTCACTGAGATGCCCTAACCCATTCATTCTTTAGTAGGATGTTCTTTAATCTCCATGTATTTGTGGTCTTTCCAATTTTTTTCTTTTAATTGACTTAAAGTTTCATTCCATTGAGGTTGGAAAATATGCATGGTTTGATCTCAGTCTTTTTGTACTTGTTGAGAGCTGATTTGTGACCCAGTATGTGATCTATTCTGGAGAATATGCCATGTGTACTCAAAAAGAATGTATATTCTACTGCTTTAGGATGAAATGTTCTGAATATCCGTTAAGTGAATCTGGTCCAGTGTGTCATTCAAAACCATTATTTTCTTGTTGATTTTCTGCCAATTGCCATAAGTGGGGTGCTAAAGTCCCTTACTATTATTGCATTATCAGTGAGTCTCCTTATGTTTCTTACTGTTGTGTGTGTGTGTGTGTATATATATATATATATACATATATATGTATATATATACACATATATATATAGATAGATATATCTATATATGGATGCTCTCAAGTTGAGAGCATAAATATCTACAATTGTTAGATCTTCTTGATGGATAGACCACTTAATTATATATAATGTCCTTCTTCATCTTTTGTTATAGTCTTTGGTTTAAAATCTAGTTTGTCTGATATATGTATGGCTTCCCAAGCTTTCTTTTGAAGTCCACTGTCATGATAAGATACTTCTGCATCCTTTCACTTTCAATCTGCAGATGTCCTTTAGGTCTAAAATGAGTCTTTTGTAGGCAGCATATAGGTGGGTCTTGTTTTTTAATCCATTCTGATACCCTGTGTCTTTTGATTGGAACATTTAGTACATTTAAATAAAGAGTGATTTCAAAAGATATGAATTTAGTGCTATTGTGTTACCTGTAAAGTTGGTGTTTCTGGTGATGTTCTCTGTTACCTTTTAGTCTTTGTTGCTTTTGGTCTTTTTTATTCCCACCTAAAGAATCCCTTCTAATATTTCTTGCAGGGTTGGTTTAGTGGTCACAAACTCCTTTAGTTTGTATTGTTTGGGAAACCCTTTATCTCTCCATCTATTCTAAATGACAGCCTTTCTGGATAAATTATTCTTGATTGCATGTCTTTCCTGTTCATCATATTGAATATATCATGCTACTCCCCTTCTGGCCTGCTAAGGTTCTGTGGACCAATCTGCTGCAAACCTGATCTGTCTTCTCTTGTTGGTTAAGGCCATTTATCCCCTTGATGCTTACAGGATTCTTTCTTTGTCTATGTATTATGTGAATTTGACTCTGATATGTCTTGGTGATAGCTGGCTTTTCTTGAAATTTGTGGATGTTCTCCGTGCCTCCTGAATTTTGATTATCTGTTTCTATCCCTAGATTAGGGATGTTTTTACCCATAATTTGCTCAAACAAACCCTGATGCTTTTCTTCTCTTCTCCTATGAAACAAATGTTATTATAAGTCTGCATTTATTATGCAATACCTTTCTTTTCCTCTTGTTTTCAGTTCCATTATTTTCCATAAATTTATCTTCTGTATCACATAATTCATTCCTCTCCTTTAGACATCCTCATTAGCATTGCATCAATTCAGTTTTCCATCTCAGTTATAGGATTTTTTTGGCCTGACTACTATTTAGTTCTTTTATCTTTGTAGTAAGGGATTCTTAAGTGTCTTCTATGCTTTTATCAAGCCCAGCTTGTCTCCTTAGGATTATTGTTTTAAATTCTTGTTTTAGACATCTTACAAGTATCTATTTTAATTAAATCCCTGGCTGTGACTTCTTGTTTTTCATATGGAGTTAATTTCTATGTATTATTGTTTTGTCAGGGTCATTGTTTTTTATTTGTGTGTGCATGATTGTTAGTATGTTGTATTCCTGCTCTTGAGAATAATGACTATAATTAAGAGATAAAAAAAAAAAGTGAGATCCTATTTCTCCTAGTGCTGAGGCTTTGTAGCAATATAATATGATGCATTTGAGGGGTTTGTGCTGTTCTAATAAGGGTGGGGCCTAACATTTTGATTCTTGGGTGGATTTGCCCTGGTGGAGATGGCACCTTCAGGGCACAGGGGGTGGGACTTGGTTTAAGCAGCTCCAGGGTGCTGTTTTGTTTCCTAAAGTCAGTCAGTAGTTTTGGGGTTGGGAGGGTGGGGGAGTGAATGGAGTTGGCCTGCTCTCTTGTCCTCAAAATAGGGAGTTTGCCCCTACCACTCTTCAAAAAACCCTAACAGAAGAACGAACAATCACCTTTTTTGTGTCCTCAGCTTCTGCCAGATCTCTACCTTCATCCTGTCTTAGTCCAAGTTGTCTGCCTGCTGGGCAGCCCAGTACTCCTCTATGTTTTATCTCAGACATGTGGCTGGGTATGAAAATACTAAACTCCAACTTTTAGGGACTTGCATGACATGGACATGTACTGATCCTCTGGGGGACGGTCTTACCATGATTTTGCCATTTTCCTTTTTGTCCCAGAAAAGCAGTTGGACAACTGCGCAGCAGTTTGGAGTTGATGGTAACGTTCAGCACAAAGCGAGCACCAAGGTTTGTTGTCCTCAGACTGTGTCTTTGTTTCTATATTTGGGGACAAGGCAGCACATTGGTGCTGCTGGTTCTTTGTCCCACCCCCGGGAGAGGCTGTGCTGCTACTCCAAATGCACTCCAAGCAGGGTAACTGTTTCTCCCTTTGAGACCCAGGAGATCCTCAGACCACACTGCCTTCACTCTCCTTCCCCACAGGAGCATCCCACCTGGCCAGACACAACTCTAGTAATGGTGCCGACTTTTAAAACTTCCAACTTTGCAGTCTGCTGCTTATAATAACTTGTGGTCAGACTCTTTTTCCCAGTCAGTAGTTTTGGGGAAGTGTTTTTCTTGCACAATCCCCTCCATGTCCTTTTAGTTTTTCCCACTTTCTCTCTAGATCCTCTTTCTGTGATCAAGGTTTCCTCCCCTTCACAGCACCCACAGTTCTTTTCTCCCCCAAATCAACTCTCTGGAACTCCTACATTCCATGATTTGGCCACTTTTCTACGTCTAGTTGTGCAGTTCTGCTCTCTCAGTCCTCAGATCGATTTCTTTGGTGCTCAGAATAATTTGATATTTATCTATCTGTGTTTGAGGGATGAGGCTAGCTTAGAGTCCCCCAATTCCTCTGCCATTTTAATTCCTCTCCAAAAAGATTATGTTTAACTTTTGAGAATTCATTCTAATACTACAGGCCTCTACTTCCATTCCTCTTTAGATCTCATGCTCAATATCTCCACTGGAACCTTGAAATTACCATTCAGTCAAGTTCTTCAGTCTTTACATACCATCGACATTAGAGTAACTCAGTTACTTTTCTACTCTTGACCAAACCAGCAAAATGGCTTTGAACTAATGTAAAACTGGAGTATGTGACTATGTACGGACATCTATTAGTATTTATTCTGGTGTTTATTAAATTAATATTATTTTTCTAACTTGATGGAAATTTCCAATTTTCCCTTTCTTGAACAAATGAAGTAATGATACATTGTTGTAAGTTGTTATGACTGTGGAGTTGTATGTTTTGATCCTCTTTAAATTCCTCATTCTATAGGATAATATCGAAGTTGTTACCAATATATAACAATTCTCTAGCACCTTAAAATTTTTCGTGTTTGACAAGTTATTCTTGTTGACAGGATTTTTATTTCAATGGTAGGAAAAATGTATCATGAATCATAATTTTATTTTTTAAATGAAGCTCTTTCTGGGCAGAAGTATTGCCTGAGGGAGCCTGGGTGGCTCTGTTAGTTGAGCATCTGGCTCTTGATTTCAGCTTAGGTCATGCTCCCAGGGTTGTGGGATGAGACCTGCATCAGACTGAATGCTGAGTGTGGACCCTACTTGAGATTCTATCTCTCCCTGTCTCTCTGTTCCTCTCCCCTACTCAGGCTTTCTGTCTCTGTCTTTCTCAATAACTAAATAATTATTTAAAACATGTGCTTTGGAACTTCATTGTATATATTTAGTAAATGTAATGTAACAACCTTTTTGACATTATGACACAATAGAAGGAGTAATTGATCACATCCAGACATGGATTAGATCATAATTCTCTTTGGTTACTTTACACGAGTCTTTTGGACATTTTAAGTTTTAAAGAGAAAATATATTTTCACATATTTGCAAATTATGCCAACTTATTTATCAAGGCTATCATGTGGTATATTATGGGTTAGCTACAGAGAGACATCCTTGAATCTTATTCATCTCTGGGGCTGTATCACATAGCATTATTCTTTCCATATTGTAGATGCTTGATAACAGTTTGTTAAATATGTGATGGTATAACAACACATGAATTTAATTTGTATATGGTAGAGAATCACAACAATTAAATAGTATGATAACAGTTTCTAGTTGGAACTTTATAGAATAGAATTGTAGGGGAAAATCAATGGGAGAAAGACATCAAGGAGGCTCTTGAAATAATGTAAATTCTATATGAAGAGCATTTAGAATAGAGAGTCTGTCCAGAAGTGAATATGGATTCCAAAATATAATAAAGAAGGAACTGTGAGTTGAATATGAAAACCAAAGAGAAGTCATTATATATTAATTTAAATTGAATGTAATAAAAATTTCTAAGCAGTATTCAAACTTGCTACTCTACAGTAACTGAGAATATGGAATTTCCCATTACCAAAATCATAAACTATTTGATTGTAAAGACTGTTTTTCCATTATCCATTATAATATATATCTTATAATAGTTGCTCAATGTTTTTCAATAAATGCATGAATAAAATAAAAAATCACAATGTTTTAGGGTCAAAAGAATTCAGAACAATTATGTTTTAATGTTTTGCGAAGATCTTTGGAAAAGTATAAAGCATCACTTATACAGGTATAAGACTTCTGTTCCAAGATTATTAAAAATAGCATTGTTTACATCCTTAAAAATGTTCGGCAATCAGTATCCAGCAATAGTGGAGCTATTTTTCCTTATTCATTCTTGGCACATGCCTTCTATCTGTGGAGTTAGAGAAAAGCAACATTCTATCTAGTTCAGTTAGCTGAATATAATTGTCTTAAGGCAACTCGGAACGTCACACTGTTTCTACATTTTGAAAAGTTCCTATACCTAAAAAACAGTTAAGTACTCCTGAGAGGCCCTTACACAATCCTTAGCTGATTAGCCCACTTGGAGTTTGAGGCAGCTGTGCAGGCAAATTGTTTTGCATCTGAATATGGATTTTTATGAAGCTACATAGTTTTTGTAAATAAACCTGAAGAAAGGCTACACCTGTGCTTCCAGAATGTTGTGAAAATTCTCAGATGGCTGTTCTTTTTTGATCAAAATGTATCATATAAACTTGTTTTGAGACCCTTTCTTGGTTTGGCATTGTCCCATGTGTTTGAGAAGCATAAACTCTCCAATGAAGTGTTCAGCAAATCTTGAAACTGACAACGATAGGAAAACCACAACATTTTGGGGGCAGGGTAGGAACATACTATGTTGGGAAAATATTTTTCAGTACAGAGTAAAAATGCAGCTATTGTAGTGTTGTGACTGTTAAATTAACATTTGTTATGTGGTACCTAGGGTGTTGGTTGGTTAGCTAAGTTTTCAACAAAAGAGCACCAGAGAATTGAAATAAGAGTTTTATTACTCACAGGCCCCGGAGGAGGTACACACAGCATGCTTGGAGGGGCCATGTGAGGAGGTCAAGGCAGAATCAGGTAGAGAATGTGGCAGGACCTGAGATGTTATTAGGTTCCATGGGTAGAGTGCTTTGGGGTTTCCAGGCTAAGGACAGATTGGTCAGTGTAACCGAAGAGCAGGACTTCAGTAAACTCCAGAAGGGCACCCAAGGGGAAGGTCCTGGGAAGGGGGGAGACCGTTAGTCACAAAGACTATTGAGGGATTCATATCAATCACATATTTATTTATAACTCTTTGGATAGTTATTTAAGGCATATGATTGTGAGAAGGGATAGCAGTTAGTCAAGGGCCCTGTCTGTCACTTGGCCACACAAAATTGATGCTGAGTAGCAATATTACAGAGTAGTTTAGGTAGAATTTTTTTTTTTAAGTTTATTTATTTATTTTGAGGGGGAGAGTGTGCACACAATTTGGGGAGGGACAGAGAGAGAGAATCCCAAGCAGGCTCTGTACCGACAGCGCAAAGCCTGACGCAGAGCTCAAACTCAGATGATCTCGCAAGATCATGAGCCGAACCAAAGCTGGATGCTTAACTGAGACACCCAGGCACTCCTGGGTAAACTCCTGACAAGTAGCATTAAACACGTAGATTGAAAGTGGCCAAAGTAGTGTGGCCCTGGGAAAATTGCCAGGTTGAGGAGTTAACTAGGTTTAAACAGCCATCATGTACTAACTACCTTTGTGACCTTGACCAAATTAATTTATTTTTCTAAACTTTACTTTTTTATCACTACCATAAATATAATGGCTGTGGTGATTTTATCTTCTATTAAAACAATGTGTATTGAGTCTCTAATTCACTGTGGTCTAGGTATGCCTAACATAATCACTAAAGTCACTTAAAACCAGAGATTTCTTCAACTGGTTGCCAAGGGGAACTCAAATTCAAAATGGGAGATGTATTTGATGTGAGGGAGGTTCTCCATTGGTGGCTTTGAGCTTGAGGAGGCCACAGAGCAAAGGCCTAGAGGCTGAGAGTAGTCTGACCAGCAGAAAGCTGTTAACAATAGGAATGAGCATGAAAGTGGATTTTTTTTTTTAATTTTTTTTTCCCAACGTTTATTTATTTTTGGGACAGAGAGAGACAGAGCATGAACAGGGGAGGGGCAGAGAGAGGGAGACACAGAATCAGAAACAGGCTCCAGGCTCTGAGCCATCAGCCCAGAGCCTGACGCGGGGCTCGAACTCCCGGACCGCGAGATCGTGACCTGGCTGAAGTCGGACGCTTAACCGACTGCGCCACCCAGGCGCCCCGAAAGTGGATTTTTTGATACGGTCTTGAGACCTTGATTTCAGCCTAATGAGAACCTGGGCAGAGAACCCAGTCAAGCCTGCCTATATATCTGACCTGCTGTACCATGAGATAATAGATGTCATTTTTTTAAACACCTAAGTTGTGGTGATTTGACATGAATCAGTAGACAACATATCCTTAGATTCTTTCAGTGTTAAATTCTCTCTTTTATCATATTTATTTTTAGATGTTTATTGTCTCCCAAGCTTTGAAGATATTATCTTAATTGCTTTTTGGGTTTTTTTTGGATTTTTATTGTAGTTATTGTCTGAATTCTGTTTTAAGAAGTCAGTTTGAATTTAATTTTGGCTTGTTTTAAATAATCTTTTAGCTACTTTGGTAGTCTTTTTTAAAAAAATTGACTATACAACAGTATGCTTAGATATAGATTAATTTTTTTATCTGTCTTCTGTATTTTTATACTTTTAGCATGAGATATTTTGTGCCACAGCATTACTAAAGAAAGTGAACTGTATTTAAAAATTTTCATTTAAAAAAAGGGGAATTTTCAAATTGAAATTAGTTTCATGGTCATTTAAAAGGTTTTGCTTATTGTTCATTCTATAGACAAAATAAAGAATTAGATCAATAAGGATTTGTACATTTCAATTAGGCAGCTTCACCTTTGTACTCTATATACCTATACAAATACGTGTCTTTGTATTTAATTTTGATCTCTGAAGATATCCCTTACTATCTTGGTAGTTCCATGATAGTTTTATAAAAGTGGTTTTATAAATATTATTTCATGTTTTCAGAGATGTTTTTCAAGGTATCCAGTTATCTATAACAGCAGATATATAAGTAGAAAAGGCCTAGTTTGTAATGTAGGTGATGCAGAGATAAGGGTGTAAGAAAAAGGAATAACATAGTCATATTTGCATTTTTTAAAGTTACCCTGTCAGTAATATGAGGAGTATATTGTAGGATGTAATGAACTGAGGAAGGGAATGAAAATCTTATTTAGAAACATAGTGGTATGGATGGAAAATAAAGGAAGATGTAAGAGGATCTTGGGTGGTAAACTCAACAAGAATTTGTCAATTGTTGGAATTAAAGGGTAAGAAGAAGGAATGTGGCCATATTTTAAACAATTGCTTACTGTATTTATGAGTTTTTATCAAGTGGTTTCTAACCAACCCACAAAGGGATCAGAAAAGGAGATAGATTGGGAGATAGTAGTGGCCCAAAAAGCTTTTTGTTTTTGTTTTTGTTTTTTTTGAGAGAGCACGTGAGAGGAAGGAGTGGATGGAGAGGGGAGAGAGAATCTTAAGCAGGCTCCACACCCAGCATGGAGCCCCGGGGTGGCTCGATATCACAACTGTGAGATCATGACCTGAGCCGGAATCTAGAGTTGGATGCTTAACTGACTGAGCCACCAAGGTGCCCCGTGGCCCAAAAGTATTTTATTATGAGTGTTTTGAGATTGTTTATGTGGAGACAGAGCTGTCCCAGTAGACATACGGAGTTACTGATTTGAAATTCAAAAGAGAGATGGCAACACATACATACACTTTAAGAGAAACATGAACAAATAGAATAACTTGAAGCTTTGTTACTTTGTACCATGATAATGGACAGGCAGAGTTTATAGTAAACAGAGAAACAGTGTACTAGAGGTCAGCAAAGTTGGTTTTGGTATTTAGAACAGGAATTTGACCTGGGAAAAATGAGAACTTTCGCTATATGTTCATTTCATTTCTGCCTACTGGTTTTTCTTTTCTAAATGCCCTTGATGATGGAGAATAGACTGTATTAATTTCCTGCATTGTCATGCTATTATTCAGTGAATGAAAACACATTCCAAAAGTTAGTTTTAAAAATGTTACTGTTCTGAGGCATCTGTGTGGCTCAGTCAGTTAAGCGCTCAGGTCATGATCTCAGATCAAGCCCTGCCTCAGGCTCTGTGCTGACAGTGTGGAGCCTGCTTGGGATTCTCTTTCTCCCTCTAACTCTGCCCCTTTCCTGCTTGCACACACTCTCACAGTAAACTTAAAAAAAAAAACAAACCAAAAAAACAAAAAACAGACACTTAGGATATCTTCCACGTATCTTCCATATGATAGTGGAAAAACATGAGGTGGTAGGTTTTTAAAAGTTGCAACCCGGTCTCCCTCAAGAATGTTTTATTCCTAAACAATCTTTTGTAAATGTATTGTACCTTGTTACTCAAAGGTTCAGTTTTTTTTTCTTTCTCACAGTGAAATCTATAATCAAATTGCATATTTTATGGACAGTTAGATTCAACATGCATCTCCAAAGAAATAAGACACCAAATGTGGGATGTTTTGCATGGAAGCAGTTTGATTCCATGCTTATTATGAATTCTTTGGTGCAGAATTACTGGAGATTGCTCACAAGAAGCAGAATAATTTATGCTAAAAATATGTTGAAAGTATTTTCCCCATCCATAATTCATTAGAAATAGTGTTCAAGGAACATCAAAGCTATGAAATGAAATAAACCTTATAAAGTAATGATAAAATAACAGATGATAGCAACCTAATTCAGTGAGAAATATCAACGGTTTCATTTGTTACCGTATGTGAATTCAAATAGCATAAGTTCTTTTGGTACAACTTACTTGCAATATTACCAGGAGGATACTTTTAGGGTAAAAGTGTAAATTGCCTGTTGATGTCATCATTCAAAATTTTATGTTTACAGCATTGTAGTGAAGTGCAGTGAATATAACTTAATTTACTGTAATATCCTTCAAACTTTTCCTTAAAATTTTCAAAATAAACATTGTTAGAAATAAATACCAAATGAAAGCAAGCTTATCTGTCTATTCTTTTCAAACATAATACCATGTGTTTGTACAAAACTTTAATGTTCATAACTTAGTCAAAGTTAAAAAATAGCAAGTGAAAAAAAGCAATGAAAAATTGTGTTTACAATATTAATTCCTAGCTTACTAAGGTTTTAAGTTGTAAATGAACGTTATATCACAGAAACTGCTATTTTATTCAGATTTTCTGAAAATTTTCATGTATATTTTTTACTTTATGAAGATAATATAGTGGCTTGCATTGATTGGTTTTCTAAGGTTAAAAAAAATCTATGTTCTTGTTATAAACCAAGCTTACACATGATTAGCTTTTTAAAATATACTTTAGACTTTGTGTGATAATATTTTAGTTTTTATTTTTACAACTGTATTTAAGGTTATTTGCCTTAGGATTTTCCTTGTACTGCTCTTACTGATTTTATATCAAGGCTTAAACTAATTCTCTGGCATATTTTGTTCAAATTTAGAATTTTTTGGTAGAACTTAGCAGCAAAGTCCTCTGAATTCAGAATTTTGTTTATGAAAGCTTTTGTTCAACAATTAAACTTTATTGTTATAGGTGTTTTCAGGCACTTTAACTACTCTTCAGTTTCTTTTAATATTTTCCCTAGAAATTTATGTATGTAATGCATATTTTGAATTTATTAACATACAGTTGTTTACAATCTACTCCAGAAACATTTTAATATTTGCAGAATATGAATTGATGCCCTACATTTCATTACACCTACTTGTTTTTTAATTTTTGGTCTTTTTCCTTGTTTTTCTGTCAGTCTTGCTAGAGATTTATTTGTTTTATTTGAATTTTTAAAGAATTAACTTTTGACCCTATTGAACTTTTGTGTTTTTTCTCTTTTATGCAGCTTCTTTTATATTTCATACCTTCTAATTTATTTTGTTGTATGTTTCCTTTATTTTTCTAATACACATTTTCTTTTCTCTGTCTCTTTTCTTTTGGTCAAAAAGAGTTTATTTACAATGTAAGTTTCTTTTTTTTATTGTTTATTTTGAGAGACAGAGTGCTTTCAAGTGCAGGAGGGGCTGAGAGAGAGGGAGAGAGAGAATCCCCAGCAGGTTCCATGCTGTTAGCACAGAGCCCAACATAGAGCTTGATTACATGAACTGTGAGATCATGACCTGAACTGATACTAAGACTTGGATGCTTAACCAACTGAGCCACCAAGGCATCCCAAACTTATTTACAATTTAAATCCTGGGAAGTTTGTTTAAAAAGCCTCAGAAAGTTGTAAGGCACGTGCCTAAATAGGATTACAGATCATTACAAAACTTACTTATTTAACCAAAGTGACAATAAGAGTTTCCAAAGGCAAATATGTAGAGTTACATAGTTGTTAGCAAAAGTTAATTCCTATAACACTGAGAACTTTGAACTTTAATCAAAGACCTGATAAAGACAAAACATAGAAGTTTTGGTTTTTTTTAAGCTGTATTAAAAGTCTGAGTATGCCATATTTTTCTTTAAAATATTTTGCTAAAATCCTATGTTTTGTCAGCCTATAGGTTACTTAGGATAATTTTTGAGTTTTCCAAACATATGAGGACTTCCTAGTTATTTTTTGGATGTTGATCCCTAACATATTTGTACTAAAGGTAGAGAATACACTGGCATTTCATACTTTGTTGAGGCATGTTTATCTTTTTTATTTTTGTATTTTTTATTAAATGTTTTTTTAAGTTTTTATTTATTTTTGAGACAGAGACAGAGCATGAGCAGGGAAGGGGCAGAGAGAGAGAGGGAGACACAGAATCTGAAGCAAGCTCCAGGCTCTGAACTGTCAGCACAGAGCCCGACGCGGGGCTTGAACTCACAGACTGCGAGATCACGACCTGAGCCGAAGTCGGACGCTCAACCGACTGAGCCACCCAGGCGCCCCAAGACATGTTTATCTTTTTGCGTGAGTTCCTTCCAAGACAGTTTCTTCATCAACATATTTGGCCTCAAGCAACTACTGATCTGCCATTGCAGATTTGTCTTTGGCTAGAGTTTCACAAGAATGGAATCACAAGATACATACTTTGGTGTGTCTGACTTTTCTAGTTATTTAGTGGGAATGTTAGTCTGCCATAGTTAATGATAGCCAGAAGAAAAGGTCCTCCCTGATAATTGTGAAAATCAACTTCATTAAAGTTTAAATTACGTAGAATAAAATACATCCATTTTAAGGGTACACTCTGATGAGTATTGACAATTTTAACACTCGTGTAACCAACTCACTATTCAAGTTGTAAAAATTGTCATCAGTTCAAAAAAATTCCTTCATGCCCCTTTGTAGTAAAAAACTTCTTCCATTCCATGTATGTACATACATACATACTTGATCCATTCATCAGTTGGGCTGTTGAATAGATGATGGGAATTAGAGAGTGCAGTTGTGATGAGCCCCAAGTGTTACATGAAAATGTTGAATCATTGAATTGTACACCTGAAACTATTATTACGGTGTATATTAAAAAACAAATCCCCCTCCACCTCTGGAAAAAAGATACCATGAACCATCTGACTGTCATGTTAGACAATTTTTAATTGTTTTAAATTTCATATATGTTTCATTTCAAGGTAATTTTTTTTGGAGTGAGATAAACATTAACTTTGATTTTTTTTTAAAAATGGAGGCATCCATTCATTTCCATGCAATTGCTGAGAAGACTATGTTTTTCTATTGGATTAACTTACTGTTTTGTCAAAAACAGCAAAAAAATCTATTCTGAAGCAATTATTTGGTTTCATTGATCTATAAATATATATTTACACTAATATCAAACTCTCTTAAATATTTTCTTTATCACTAACCTTGAAAAACCATTCCTCTATAATTTCTTCTGATTATGGCTGCAGAATTTTCATAGTTGCCTTTTACCAGGTTGAGTGAGTTTCCTCTTACTGAGTGATAAGCTGGTAAATGTTTGACAACCAGTTTTCTGGGGTTAAAGAGGAGGCCTGGTTCGTTGCATTAGCCAGTTTTCATGGTATAAAAACTCTCACTGTAGCCACTTAAATTATCAATATGATATTAATTAAGACATACAATTTTTGAAAATTTAACAGTTTCCTTTGGCTAGCTCCAGCATATTCTTCTATTTCTAGATTGCTGAGAATTTTTATAACTCTCAATGAAAACACCTATATTTAGAAGTAACTTATCTTTTTAAAAATGACCTCTTTTTATTATGCATCATCCCTCTTTATCACTTCCTTTTGTGCTTGATTACTTCTGTCAATTTTCTGTAGTACATTTTTTTATTTTCTATGGATGTCCCTTGATTTCCTTTTAAATACTCTTTGCTAAACATTTGTAAAGCTTAAAGATATTGGGAGTATTTATTAGATCACTTAAAAATTATCCTTAAAACAGGTATGATCCTTGTTTGTTCAGTATATTTTTGGTATATACTTTTTAATAATGAAAGTGTTATGGCTATACATTTTCCTCTAAGTCTAGCTTTTACTTGTTCTCCCAGATTTTGTTATGTTTTCTTTTAGTATTTTGTGGTGTTAGCTTTTGTTTCCTTTTTTGATTGAAGAATTATATAGGAACAAAATTATAAGCAAAGAATGTTCCCTGAATATCCTTTTATTTTTATTTTTTTGACCAAGAGGCAAAATATTAGAGTATAAGATTCGAAATAATAGTATCAAAGCTTTGTTTACAGAGAGGGGGCATTCAAAAGTGAAAGCCTGCAGAATGTATATCGTTTTAAAATGTGTTTATATTTTCATTATATCTGCTTTGAATACTTTCTATATATTTTCCATAGGCTTGATAAAGACTGCTTACTTTCTAGTACAGGAGGATATAAATAGTTGTATAGAGAGATGAATATATGATTGATTCTTTGGTATCTAGTACAGGAGGATAAATAGTTGTATAGAGAGTGAATATATGATTGATTCTTTGGTTACATTGTTAAATTTCCTTCATCCAGTTTTTTCTTCATTTTCTATATTTGATTGATTCTAATCAAGATAAGTTGATGTATTCAGTTTAAGAATTTTTATTTATTAATATTTACCTAATACATTTGCTATATTGTTTTAATATTTTGAGTAGCTTCATTTTCATTTGAACAAAAACAAATGTACCTGTTACACATTCAACATCCATACAAGTTATAAAAAACATTCTTTACTTTACAAATGTTTGTTAAATAGCAGTTGTATTATAATTTTGACGACAACCTAGAGGGCCTCATACCTTGATAGTTTATTTCAATCTTATAGGGAAAGGGTAATAGCCAGCTATATTGTGGATTTGGCATATGATTACTGCTATAAAATATTGTGCTAAGGTGGAGGAAAGTATAAAGATACATTATTATAATCTTTTTAAAAGGAACGGCTGAATCTGAAATATGCCTGATTTATAATTTTATCTTTGTCTTTAAAGTACTTGCTAATGTTTTATATTTCTCTAGTTCTTCCTTCTGAATAATTTTATTTTTTCCTTATTTCCTTTACTTATATCAGCCTACTTGTAGTCAGAGAAGGTATTTTGAACACAAATAACTCTAAGCCAAATATTATTATGGCATCTTGTTTTAAACATTTTATGAAAAAATGTGGAAACTTCAACTTATGATTACTTAATGGATATCATCAATCATAGAGCCCAGTATTAGCCAGGATTTTAGGATAAAAAGGAATTTAATCTGTTTATATCTTATTTTTTCAGATGAAAATATTTGGTTATCTTTTCTTAGTAAATTACTCCTTTTCTCATATTTCAAGATCATTTTGAAACATAGAGGAGCAAGTACTGTTTATCTTAACATACCTATTCCTTGCAGGGGTAACAAATAGAGCTAAAACAGGGAATTGCAGAAAATATTGAAACAATTACATTCCAAATTGTTTATAATATTTAAGTTATATTGTTAAGCAAGTGTTATAATGATTATTCTTGGTGGTGGTCAGAGAAAAGACTCAATTTGATGGAAAGAAGAGGTGTGAAAAATCCAATCTTCCACAGTTATGATACTTTTATTTACTAAGCTTTATTTAGTTTGCTTTCACAGCTTTCACTGAGGGGGTTTTACAGTGCATTTGGTACTGGCAAATGCTTGATAATTCCCTAGCATGTATGGAAGTATAAAATAACACTTCCAACCTTTAAGACCAAACACTTTGGTAAATACCACAGATGCCAAATTGCTCTAGCAGGTGCTAAATTGCTACTAGTGTATCACCTTGGGATATGATGAAGATAAATGGAGCACTGTGTATTTTCCCAGTATTCCACAATTACTGGAACACCTGTGCTAAACGATGTGGGGCTAATGCGCCATAAACATCCTCACAGTGCTCAAAGGACCTTCTAGTTTCACATTTCAACTTGCTTAGCAGAGCCTTAATGTAGGTGTTGGAAGTGTTTGACCTATCCTTGACACAGCACCACATAGTGACATATCAGTGCCATACCAATGGAAGCTGACTTTTTTTCTTTCTCTGTCCAGTTTTTATTTATCTCCTTACCTTATCTATTTTAATATTCTATCCATTCTTACTTCATTGTTGTTATAGGACTAGTGTGTCTCCCATTGCTTCACGAGTTGTCTTCACTCTTTGCTTTAATATCAAAGACAGGTATCATTGTAGTGATGTTGGATGCTGTTACCACTGTAGTTCCAGCTCTTCTGTTTTTCAGCAAATCACCTTTAGCATATGTAAACGCTGATAGGCAATATGGAGGTTTTAAAGATGACAATAATATGTTAAATGGAAATGCTTGTAAATATATTTGTGTTGTGAATCTGGCAAATGTTTTTGATATTTGTGTCCATTTTTAACAACTTTAAGCATTTAAAAAAAAAGTGGTGTGTTTATTAATGTGTTTACAAGAACAATATACGTGGTTTTGTGAATTAAGTTGCTATTTCTGTTAGATTATTTTTTTCTTTTAAGCTACTAAGTTTTTGAGTGATATCTATTTTTTTTTACATACACTAGTATGTTATTTTTATTTAGGCATAATTGATATATGTTAGTTTCAGGTGTACAGTGATTCAACATTTATATACACTGTGAAATGATCACCACAGTAAGTCTAGACACTGCCTGGCACCATAAAATGTTATAAAACATTTTTGTGTGTGTGTGTGATGAGAACCTTCAAGATCCACTCCTAGTAACCTTCAAATATGCACACAATACCACTGACTATAGTCACCATGCTGCACACGGTATCCCCATGACCTGTTCATTTCACAGCTGGAAGTCTGTTACAGATTATTTTTAACAGCCTTATTGTGATACAGTTCACATATCATACAGTTCAACATTTGAAAGTGTATAATACGGTGTTTTTAGTATGTTCATAGGGTTGTGTGACTATTACTACAACTTAGTTTTGGAGCATTTTTGTCCCCTGGGAAGGAAATTCATGTACTCACTAACAGTTGCTCCTTATCTCCCCACACTGTACCTGTACCTCCTCCTGCCTTAGGCAACCACTGATCTAATTTGTGTCTTTATAAATGTGTCTTTTTATTATTTTAAAGATAATCTTTTACTTGTCATCAGTTTTAATTTTATGAACTGAAATGTGGATTTCTCCCTCTCCATGGGGTTCATAGAATTTTGTAATTTATGGCTTCATATTTTTTTTGTCATTTTGTGAAATCTATCTTCAATTAGTGTCTGCCCCACCTGTCCTCCCTCTCTTAGGCTACGTTGCCTTGCCACCAGTGGTGTATACCTTTATATAGCTCATCTTATAGATTGAGGTCTCTCTGTAGTATATCTCATATAGATCGTGTAATTGTATTTTATATTTCACATTTTAGGTGTGAGACCTATTTTATTTCTAATGTTCCATCACTATCAGAATTAGAAGCGGTAGTGGGGAAAGCAAGGGAAATTCTGAGAAAGTGTACTTTTTATGTATTTGAGAGCCCAAACCATTTTCATGGATTTATTTGACTAACATTCACAGTTTGCAGCTGTTTCTGAAATAAACACGGAAGGATCTCTATGAATCTAGAGCATACCGAGCTTTCACCTCTACAACTGTGTAGTTGCTTGTTTTAGTTTTTTTTTAAGATCTTAATTAGAAAATAAGAAACCCCGTGACTTTTCATAAAAAAGTAAGCATGCAGAGAGGCATGAACTACTTTATCACAATGGCTTTCAGTGTCTTTGAAATATGAATTAGTATTTTATTATTAGGTCAGAAGTCACCATCCAGGCTTATCCAGGAAGTGATTCTTCTTCAAAAATGATGACCTAGAGTAGAGGAAAGATACAGATTTGATAATCCCTGAATGTACAGTACTACTCCAACCCCAACAATTTTAAACTCCAAAAATATCATCTTGAATCCATAGGAATAGACAAAACAGACCTTAATATGTGGAACAGTAAAAAATCAACTTTTTTTTGTATTATATAACAGCACTTATGACCTACAGTATCTGAAACTTGCTCTGTGAATTTGTTTGGAATGAATAATGTGGAGATCAGTTTTTTAGTAAAAGAAAATATTTTTCTTCATATACCCATGCAAACATAAAATAGTATGACATATTCATAAAGTTTAATGAAATTTTGTTTGAATAAGGTATTTATTGATGTTTGCTTGAAGATACTCTCCTCTTTAAAAAATAAGGTCAAGTGTCATCTCCTCGAATTTAAAACAGATAAATAAAGGCAAACTAGAGTCCATTTCCATTACCAGCATTCACTCTTGAAATATTTATAGCAAACCCTTATGACTCACATTTTAGCAGCCGATCTATTATGCCAATTATTGTTTTTTAGGTCATATAAAGGACTATGAGCAGCCAAGTAAGAGACTATAAGCTAAATTGTCAGAGAAAAATTGACAGAACTATCTTTTATTTTGTCGTCATAGTGCTGTTTTTTTTATCTGAATAGAAGTGCATTTCTTGAATTAATTTTAATAGATTAATCATGTTAAGAAATGAATCAAAATAACCACCTTAAAAAGTTAAACATATTCAACTAAAAAGGTAATGATGTGAAAAGTGGAGGATTCAATTCTAGTTTGGGAAGTATGCCCAAGTTTCCAATAAATGAATAATGGAAGTGTTTGTATAATAATCCCTCCAATAATGAGTTTCTGTCAGTGTATAATCATATTGAGTAATTAAATTCCAATGAATTCAGTTGCTAAGTCAGGCATATGCTTTGAGTTATCAGTATGGCCAGGGACCTCAGTCCCAGGTGCCTGCTTTGAGCAACTTGCCTGGGTCAGGTTAGAACAGTTTTTCTACTAATAGCTACAGTTCCCTTCTGTAGAGGCTTTGCTACTGAAATCAGCTATTAAGCAGTACCTGTTATAGGAAGACAGGTATGAACCAAAGACAGAATCTGTTAGTCTGGCTACGAATGCCATCCTGCCAGCACACAGATCTCTGCCCAAATCTGGATTCTTAGTTCTGTGACATGGCTCAGAATGAATAAACACTATCCTCTTGCCATCTTCCTCTTCTGCCTACCAAGATTGCAAATACTTACTTATGGAGTAATTTAGTGTTCTCTTGCTTCCTTCTTTCCTCTCTCCCTCCTTTTCTTCTCTCCTTTCATATTCTCTCTCTCTCTCTCTCTCTCTCTCTCTCACACACACACATCACTTTTTCTCTTGTTATGGTATTATAATTTAGTTCATACTTTCATGTTTTCACTCTAGAATTTCACTCTAGAATTTCTGTGCAATAGTGTAATCAAAATATATTCCTAGACCAAATGGATCCTACCTAAGGAGGAATGCTGATAGAACTTATTGAGGGTTCATCTCTGTTTGTATATAACTTTAATATAAACATGTAAAGGCATATTGAGAAAGACAAATAGCATATAATTTCACTCATATATGGAATCTTATAAAAACAAGTTAATAAAAAACAGAATCAGACCTATTAATACAGAGCAAAAACTGATGCTTGCCAGAGGGAGGGAGGGTGAGGGGATGGGCAAAATGGGAGAAGGGGAGTGGGAGATCTAGGCTTCCAGTCATGGAATGAATAAGTCACAGGAATAAAAGGCCAGCATAGGTAAGATAGTCAATGATATTGTAATAGCATGGTATGGTGGACAGATGGTAACTACACTTGCGGTGAGCATACCATAATATATAGAGAAGCTGAATCACTATGCTGTACACCTACCTGAACTAGTATAACATTGTGGGTCAACTACTCAAAAAATGGAAAGTAAAAGAAATAATAAAAAAATTCCTGAAAAGTCATAACAGTCAATAGTATGGACTTAGATGTCAAACCTGAGTTGAATTCACTGTCCTGCAATTACTAGGTGAGTGATTTGACAAAGTTATTTCATGGCTGAGTAATATTCCACTGTGATATATACCACATATTCTTAATCCATTCATTAGTCGAAGGACCCTTGGGCTATTAATAGGTGATGGGGATTAAAGAGAGCACTTGTTGGGTGAGCACCAGGTGTTTTGGTTGTATTGAGGTGTTGAGTCACTATATTGTACACCTGAAACTAGTATTACACTGTATGTTAACTTTTAAAGTTTTTATTTAAGTTCGAGTTATTTCACAGACCCCCTCAAATTCATTAAATGCATTATTGGTATGATAAACCACACCATCGATCTTGTGTAATCATTTTGAGAGTTAACAGTCATTGTACATGAAAGTGCCTAGCACATTACTTGGAGCCAGGTGAACACTCAGGTAGCTAATACACTTACTTAGCTGTCTCCAGGTATTTGTCGGTAATATGAACATGAAAGTCACTCATTGAAAACGTAATCAAATTTTATTTGGTGTTTTTTCTTAGTGCATAGTTGATATTTTCTAATTGGAAAATCACCATTAAAATATGATAGTCCGTTTCTCTTGTCTGACGCAGGCAACCATTGATTGGCCTTTTCTCATACTTTATTATGATTTGACTTCCCTGGAATGTCAATAAAAGTGCTTTTACAGTATGTAATCTTTTCCATTTGGCTTTTTTTGCTCATCATATGGAAAGGGATGTGGAAGGACATTTTTGGGCTGATATGTGTATTTTCTGTTAATTTTAGGTGGTGGTGAAATAGGTGTATACATTTATAAAAAGTCATCAAAATGCATAATCAAAATGGGTTCATTTTATTAAATGGAAAATATATATCAATAAAGTTGATGTAAAGAAAGCCAAGCAAAGAAAACTCCAGGCCAAAATGCTTTTAGCAATAAAATAATTTTTAAAATTATATGAAGAAATACTACAAAAGACTTTCAAATATAGAAAAAGAAAAAAGAAATATTCCCAAAGTAATTCTCTAAAAGCCAACAAAAAAGAAATTTGCAGGCAAATCTCCTTCATGAATGCAGGTATAAAAATCCAAAACATGTTACTAAATCAAATTCAGCCAATAATAACATCATATAACAAATTTATGTATGTGTGTATATTGTATATGTGTGTGTGTGTGTATATATATATATATACACACGTATATGTGTGTATATATGTAATGTGGTGTATATGTATAATGAACTTAAAGGTTTCATTCCAGAAATGCAAATCTGTTATAACAATAGAATATGTAACACTGTATCTCAGCACAGTAAGAAAAAATAGAAAAATGTGACCATATTGTTAGTCAGAAAAAGGGTTTGATAAAATGCAGCACATTCATTTCATCTTCTAGCCAATTAGAAATATAAAGTACCTAACTTAATTTGATAAGGAGTATCTGCTAGTAACTTAGAACAAACATTATGCTTAATTATTAATTATTAAAACTCTTCCATTAATATCTGAAAAACAAAAATTATGCCTGCAGTACGACTCATGTTCAACATTATACTGATCATTCTAGACAGTAGGATTATAAAAAAGGAAGTAAGGTATAAGGATGGGAAGTTAAGTTTTAAAACTGTCTTTTATAGGTTATTACGATGTATATGCAAAAATATCTAGTGAATCAGAATTAAATTTTGTTTTATATTCATTATTTTTTTGAGAGAGACAGCACTAGTGGGGACGGGGCAGAGGAGAGAGAGGAAGAAACAGAATCCAAAGCAGACTCCAGTCTCTGAGCCATCAGCACAGAACCCAATGCAGGGCTTGAACTCACAATCAGTGCATCATGACCTGAGCTGAAGTCGGACGCTTAACTGACTGAGCCACCCAGATGCCCCATCAAATCCGAATTTTTTTGAATTAAATATAACAAGTTCATTGTCTGTTACTTCCTTTATGTTTCATACCTGTCAGAATGGCTAAAATCAACAACACAGGAAAGAACAAGTATTGGCAAGGATGTGGAGAAAGGGGAACCTTCTTACCCTGTTGGTGGGAATGCAAACTGGTGCAGCCACTCTGGAAAACAGTATGGAAGTTTCTCAGAAAGTTCAAAATAGAACTACCCTACTATTCAGCAATTGTACTACTAGGTATTTAACCAAAGAATACAAAAGTATTAATTTGAAGGGATTTATGCACCCTGATGTTTATAGTAGCATTATTTACAATAGCCAAATTATGGAAACAGACCATGTGTCCATAATTGATGGATGGATGGATGAAGAAAATGTGGTATATATTATATATACATAGTAAAATATTACTCTACCATAAAAAAAAGTGAAATCTTGCCATTTGCAACAACGTGGATGGAGCTGGAGAGTACAATGCTAAGTGAAATAAGTCAGAGAAAGACAAATACCAAATGATTTCACCCATATGTAGAATTTAAGAAACAAAGCAAATGAGCAAAGGGAAGTAAAAAGGAGGAGGCAAGCCAAGAAATAGACTCTGAAGTATAGAGAACAAACTAATGGTTACCAGAGTGGGAGGTGGGTGTTTGGATGGGTAAAATAAGTGATACAGGTTAAGGAGTGCCCTTGTGATGAGTACCAGGTATTGTAGGGAAGTGTTGAATCACTATTGTACACCTAAAACTAGTATTACATTGTATGTTAGCTAACAAATTTGATTAAAAATTTAAATACATAACAAGTTCACTGCATACAAAGTCAAGACAGAAAAAAAAGTATATTTCTTTGTATCAGAAACAAATAATATGAAAATTATTGTTTCTTTGTATTCTGGTAATGTTTTGCTTTCCTGTTTGAGTTCTAGTGGTTTTGGATGGTTTCGTGGACATTGTAAATTATATTTTGTAGAGATTTCCAATTCTGTTATACTCTTCATATTAGTGTGGATTTCTTTTTGCTTTAGCATGAAATTAACTTGGTGAACTTTAAACTCCACACTGTATCTCTTGTGGGAGGTCACAGCTGAAATATTTTTTTTAGTTCTTGTGTTCTTATATGGACTGCTTGGGTATACTCTGGACATGCATGGTTCTGTGATCAACCAGAGAATTAAGGATATTATATGCTGAATTAAAAAAAATTGAGATATAATTGACATTATGGTAGTTTCAGGTATACAATATAATGATTTAATATGTGTGTATATTGTGAAATGATCACCACAATAAGTTTAGTTAATATTTACCACCATCCATAGTTAATTTTTTTTCTTGTGAGAACTTTTAAGATCTGTTAGCAACTTTCAAGTATACAATATTAACTATAGTCCCCATGCTCCATATGTATCTATGTATACATATTCTGTATATACTGTATATATGTAGCCTCCATACTTATAAGTCCCCCAGGACTTATTAATTTTATAGCTAGAAATTTGTACCTTTTGATGCCCTATAACCATTTTGACGCTCTATCTGCTACCTCTCACCTGTGGCAATCACCAGGGGTGATTCTCTATATCTATGAGTTTGTTTGTTTTTAGATTCCACATAAAAGTGAAATTTTACAGTATTTGCCTTTCTATGACTTCTTTCACTTAATGTCCTCAGGGTCTATTCATTATATCCATGTTGTCACAAATGACAGTATTTCCTTTTTTTTTTTGTGGTTGTCCATTACACACAGACAGACATATACATCTATACCCCATTTTATTTATCTGTCAGTGGATAGTTTGTTTCTATGTCTTGGCTATTGTAAATAAAGCCACAGTGAACATGGAGGTATGGATATCTTTTTGAATTAGTGTTTTTGTTTCCTTTGGATCAATAACCAGAAATGGAATAGCTGAATTTTATAGTTTTCTTTTTTTTGGGGGGGGGGTACCTCCATACAGTTTTCTACCAATTTACATTTTCATATGTGCAGAATTTGATGCTCACTCTTTTTGACTTTGCCTCCCCAGTATTTTTCTCCTCACTTTCTAGCTATGGTCTTACCCTAACTTAGGCTCTCTAGTAACTCAATGCAGTGTACTTCTATGTAATTGTTCAAGGCCATATGTGATGCTGACTGAAGTCTTCCCTCATTTTAAAAATCATAAAAGCGTGAATCTCATTTAATGCCTATTTCTTCCTTTGAGAAAATATTTCATGATTTTATTCACTAGACATTTCATGGATGTATAGTACTGTTATTGGTGTTTTTATGTATGTATTTTTAAAGTTTTTTTTTTTGTTTTTTTTGTTTTTTTTTTGAGAGAGAGGGAGGGCATGTGGGAGAGGGGCAGAGAGAGAGAGGGAAACAGAATCCTGAGCAGGCTTCACACTTTCAGCTCAGAGCCTGCTGATGCAGGTCCTGACTCACCAACTGTGAGATCATGACCTGAACTGAAATCAAGGGTCAGAGGCTTAACCTACTGAGCCCCCAGGCACCTAGTTGTTGTTTTTAATACATAATTAGTTGTTATTTGTGGAGAGGCTGGTCTTATTTGAGTCTCACTCCTATCAGTGAAAATAAAAACACTTTCTGTTAAAATTAAACATGTTTGTAACCTATGGCTGAATAATTTTATTCTTACTTACATAGTCAATTAAAGTCTGTGTATATGTACTGAGAGAAAAGAATAGAAATGTTCATAGGAGCTTTATCTTATAATTAAAATTTTAAGTCATTCAGATTCAATCAGTGATGTAATAGGTGAATACATTTTGTTATATTCACACATAGAATACTGTAGAGTAAGAGCAATGTAATGATTACAGGTACCAATGACAATGTAATTGATCTTTAAGAGACATTTTAATAAAAAAATGCAAGGATATATACTGCATGATTCCATTTATAGAAATTCAAAAATAGAAAAAATGGAAATACATTTTTTCATGTTTATTTATTTTTCAGAGACACAGTGTGAGTGGGGGAGGGACAGAGAGAGAGAGGGAGACACAGACTCCCAAGCAGGCTCCATGCTCTGAGCTGTTAGCACAGGGCCTGATGCGGGGCTTGAACCCATGAACAATGAGCTCATGACCTGAGCCGAAGTCGGGTACTTAACTGACTAACCCATACAGATGCCCCGAAAGTATATTTTTTCAAGCTAGGATTTAGGGCCCTTTGGAGAAGTAGCATGGCCATTGTGATTTTGAGTGCCTACTGATACGATGACTGAGCTCTGAATTATCTCTGTGCACATTTCTTATGTATACCATACAAAATTTAGAAGTTAATGAAAAATTTCAGAAATACAAAGAGGCCACAATATAACTAGAAAATAGAAAAAAATATTAAATATAAATAGATCTTCCAAACATATTGTTGGTTAAAAAAAAATCAAGCAGAATAATGAGTATGTATTATCTCATTGTTTAAGTAACTGTGTGATGTGTCTGTAAATGGGTAAGAAAAAACTTAAGTGATAAAAAATGTAAGATAGATTTTTATTTTTTTCCATTTACCTGCCTCTTAAATATTGTATAATGTTGAAAAAGTAAATGATTAATGTGTACCAGAGAATGAGGATGGGATGGGGATGTGAGTCTATAGGGGAGTAGCGTTACGAAGTTCCTTTGTGTTGATGGAATAGTTCTATATGTTGATTCTATGGATGCATGGCATGAAATTGCATGCAACTATACCCCTCCACGCATGCACGCACACACACACACACACACACACACGAATGTATGCAAAAATGAGTGAAAACTAAATGAGGTCTATAGTCTAGTTAAAAATACTGATCAATTTTAGTTTCATACTTTTGATATTGTGCAAACACTGAAGGTTCACAGAACTCTATGTATTCTTTTTGCAACTTCCTTGTCTATAGGTATTTCAAAATAAACATTAAAAACAAAACCTTGGGGCGCCTGGGTGGCGCAGTCGGTTAAGCGTCCGACTTCAGCCAGGTCACGATCTCGCGGTCCGTGAGTTCGAGCCCCGCGTCGGGCTCTGGGCTGATGGCTCAGAGCCTGGAGCCTGTTTCCGATTCTGTGTCTCCCTCTCTCTGCTCCTCCCCCATTCATGCTCTGTCTCTCTCTGTCCCAAAAATAAATAAACGTTGAAAAAAAAAAAAAAAAACAAAACCTTAATGACATTCATACTTTTAAGTTGTATTTTTTCTGTGCATGATAGAGAATATATGACATCATTAAATTATAATAAGCCTCGACATAAGTAAATGACAGTATTGATTTGATGGAATAAGAAATAAGTGATGTGGAAAATTAAAGTAGATTAACAATAATCATAAGCTATTTTTATTCAAAGGAAAAAATATATTGAATTAGAAGCCCAACAGAGATATTTACTTTAATCTGTTATTCAAAACTTTTCCCTTCTACCCCACCACACGTACCTAGAAAGACTTTTATTTTTGTGATTTCAAACTATTTTCATATCTCACAATTAATGGGGCTTGACCACCTAGTTGTTTTACTGTTTTATGATCTCCTATGCTTATGTTTGAGTGCTATTCCTTTTATTTTTTATCATTTTAAGCACAATTATTTAAACTTTTGAAACATTGATGTTTCAGATACTTAACGTACAAATTTGTGCATTTATTGAGTTTGGTGTATGTCTTTTACATCATGGCATTGTTTCTGATATTTTGTAACTTTTTTTCAGTTGTATTTCCCAGGATTTATCTATTCTTCTCTCTTCATCGACATCATAGGTTCTTCAGTGTATACAGTCAGTGATTTTACATTAATGACTTGGAGCTCCAGGCTCCAGGCATCTAGAAGGCCATTAGGTCTTTAGCCCTTAGGTTTTGCTCTGGTTTTCCCTTCTTTTTTTTTTTTTAACCTTTATTTTTGAGAGAGAGACAGAGTGCGAGCGGGGCGGGGGCTCGGGGGAGCAGAGAGAGAAGGAGACATAGACTCTGAAGCAGGCTCCAGGCTCTGAGCTGTTAGCACAGAGCACGATGTGGGGCTCAAACTCAGGAACTGTGAGATCATGGCCTGAGCTGAAGCCGGACACTTAACCAACTGAGCCACCCAGGTGCCCTTCTGGTTTTCCCTTCTATTTCTTGCCCTGAACATTATTATTTCAATCATGTTTGTGCATTTTATAATATACCATATACATTTTCATAGGGAAAGGTTTGTATTTTTTGTTCTACTAAAATACCAAATCTTAGTGCTCTGACACCAGGAAGCTATTTTCCTTGCAGAATATGGTGGAGCACGTTGAGATTTATTTGAGGGTAGTTATGATACGTTATAAAATGTTAAATAATGTTTTAAAATAAGAATTACATATAGGAATAAATTGAAATGAGGTAACAAAAATCTCTCTATATATTTAAAACCCTTCATTATTTCATGATAAAATTAAGTTACTATCATAAAGATAATTTAAATCATATTGAAGAGAGAATCTATTGGCTACAACTTTCTGGATCCTCTATTGGAAAACACATCACTTAAATGTCTGTAAAATGTAATTGTCACTTCATCTTTGTTTTCTAGAGTAATTTTAATATCCATAGAGTGTTTATGAAAATGTTTTGACAATTTCATGCATTGAAAATGTGATATTTATTATAATTTTAATTCTTGTAAAAAGTATGTAATTTAAGGATGGAGAGAACTTGGGGCGTCTGGGTGGCTTAGTTGGTTAAGTGTCCAACTTCAGCTGAGGTCATGATCTTACAGTCCGTGAGTTCGAGCCCCATGTTGGGCTCTGTGCTGACAGCTCAGAACTGGCAGCCTGCTTCAGATTCTGTGTCTCCCTCTCTGTCTGCCTCTTCCCCAATTGCACTCTCTGTCTCTCTCTCTCAAAAATAAACAAATATTAAAAAGAAAAAAAAGGATGGAGAGGCCTATATATGTATTCCTCTGTTAATATAATCACCATAGATAACAGCTTTTTTTTCAACTTTTTCCCAAGTAATACATACATTCTTAGATATTTGTGATATAAACATAATATTTACTGATTCAAACATGGGCTCTTTGAATATGTAAAACAATGTATTTTCACAATTTTACATAAATATAGGTTACATAAAAATAGGTTGTATGGTAGGCTAAATGCAACCTTTTTTACAAGGTTCATATGCAGTTTAATATGTAGAAGGAAATTTGATATGCTTAGTATAGTTTTTTAAAAAAAGTTTTAATTTATTAGTATTCAGTCCAGATTTTTCCCATAACTCATATTCATTACCTTAAAACCCAACTACTACAATTATGTACAAAGATTTGTAATTAATATTATATTATAATACTTCTTAATATAGCTTTTTTTTTTACCCCAACACATGTTTTTAGGAAACCATCTACTAAATATGATGAGATAATGAGGTTGCTTGCTTTAAAACATTTTCAGTGTGTGACGTTTCCATATATTGCAGACACTCTGTAATCTTTTTGGTAAATCTGATACTGTCAGCTCTATGGATCTTATTTTATTGTCCTTTGATATTTACTGGTAACAGCATTAGTTTTTAATTTAGAAGAAGTAAAAGTTAATTACTCTTCAACTTCCCTCCTGTACCTCCTATTAAGTATACCTAAAAATCTTGAATATTATATACAAAACAAACAAGACTGTGAAGTGTGGAGAAAAGGCAGACTTGGCTAGGCACTTAAGGACATGGGGAAAAACATGATGATAATTTCTCTGGGCTTTTGGCCTTATATGTAACAGATATGAAGCTAAAGAAGCCAGAAATCTGGAAATGCCAGTGAGGTACAGTCCTACGTTCCTCCTAAAAAAGCCCCAATAATTATCTCAGTTACCCCCAAATTTAATTTAAAAAATGAACTAGGCTTATTAAAGTATTTAGCTGAAAAGATAAATTTCTCATTTTGCTTGTTTTGTTTCCATAGGTTTTATTAAACAAATATTTGTTGCAAACAAAAACAATACATTTGTTCAACTAATGTATTTTATTGAAAATTATATTGAGGTAATTATAGATTCACATGCAGTTGTAAGAATAAATAAAGATACCATATACCCTTTATTTTTATTTTTTATTTAAAAATTAAAAAAAATTTTTTTGAATGTTTATTCACTTTTGAGAGAGAGAGAGAGAGAGAGAGAGAGAGACAGAGCATGAGGGGGGAGGGGCAGAGAGAGGAGACACAGAATCGGAAGCAGGCTCCAAGCTGTCAGCACAGGGCCCCATGCGGGGCTCAAACTCAAGAGCCGTGAGATCATGACCTGAGCCAAAGTTGGATGCTCAACTGACTGAGCCACCCAGGCGCCCCCCATATAGCCTTTATCAATTCCCTCCAATGTTTTAGCATTTTGTAAAACTGTAGTATAATGAGGATATTGATACTGATAACATCCACTGATTTTACTCAGATTTCCTCAATTGTACTCCTGTGTGTGTGTTTAATTCTGTACAATTGTGTCGTGACTATGTTCTTTTGTCCAATCTTGTGGATTGTATCCACAATCAAGATACTGAACAGTTCAGTGGTCACAAGAATCCCTCATATTGCCCCTTTATAATCATAATTATCTCCCTCTTTTACTTATCCAGACCCTAGCACCTGGCAATCCCTAATCTCATATGCATCTCTAAAATTTTATTATTTCATGGTGTTCTATGTTTTATGGAACCAGGCTGGAACACTGGCAGAAAAACCAAGTGGCACTCGGAGATCTTGGTGGATTGGAGATTTATTTAACACCAGCGGGCTCAGAGGAGACCCGTTTCTCCAAAGATCTGAGCGCCGAATGCAAGTGGGCAGGGTAATTTACAGTCAACAGCTTTCCTATTTGTGGGGGTTTTTGCATGTGCAGCAAACAAAGGAAGAGGAACCCAGAGGAGGAGGTTTCTAAGCTAGAGACCAGAGTTTGTTTTAGCCCCATTGGCCATCTTTGGCATACTTACTCACTTCTCCAGCATATGAACGGAATGATACAATGTAACCTTTTGATAGTGGCTTTTTTTTTTTTTTAATCTCAAAATGTCCGAAGATTTCCTCAAGTGATCATAAGTATCAATAGCTCATTCTTTTTTATCTCTGTTGTAATATTCCATGTTTTTGTATATGCCTGTTGAAGGTGTGGGTTCTTTTCAGTGTTGGATTATTAAAAATAAAGCTGCTGTGAAAATAAAGCTGCTGCAAACATTTGCAGCAGAATGGCCAAGAATACAATTGCCAAGACATATGATAGGTTCATATTTATTTTTGTGAGAAACTGCTCATTTGTCTTCTACAGTGTCTCTGATGAAGTTTTGGGGTGATGTGGGGTTCATGGGGTCTACATCTGATGGCCAAGAAAGAATTCTTGAAGACGTTTTTGGTGCAAATAAAAAAGATGATTTTATTAAAGCATGGGGACAGGACCCATAGTCAGGAGCTACACTGGAGTCATGATGGTAACTCATTATATACCCTCAGGTTGGGTGGGGGTCAGGGATTGAATAAGTCTCTAAGGTATTTTGGAAGCAAGGTTTCCAGGACCTTTAGGGGCTAGCTGTTGCTAGGGAAACACCATTTATCACCATTTATTTATTAAAAATTTTTATGTTTTTATTTTTGAAGGAGAGAGAGACAGAGCATGAGCAGGGGAGGAGCAGAGAGAGGGAGACACAGAATTCGAAGCAGGCTCCAGGCTCTAAGCTGTCAGCACAGAGCCCCATGCGGGGCTCAAACCCACAAACTGTGAGATCATGACCTGAGCCAAAGCCGGACGCTCAACTGACTGAGCCACCCAGGCGCCCCTGTCACCATTTATTAAAACCTCAGTCATGAGAGTCCTCAGATGCATATCTATGGGGGGCCATAAGCTTGGAGCTTGATTGCCAACATATATCCTGGGGCAGTTGAAATAAAGGAAGTAGACCTACAGGATCCTTGAGGTTGGGACAGTGTTAAGCCAAGGTTCTCTTTGGCCCCTTGCAAAGTGTCATCATCAAGGCAGCTGAACTAGAGGAAGGTCACTCTGCTGGTTTCAAGGACTTGTCAATGGGCTGTAGGCAGTAAGGGAATTTAGTTTTTCATTTGCCTTAGTTTCCCACATAACTATAGCAAACACTTAAACCCCTTTCTTTTGTTCTTGGGTAGCTGGGAGTGTTCCAGGAATATCACACATATTCTATGGGTGGGGGAAAGGGGGTGCCAACCTGTATTTGGCCCTCAGGCTGTCTCATGCTCCCTCATCAACTGTACAATTATTGTACATTCTCATCAGCAATGGATAAGTGATTCAATTTGTCTGCATTCCTGCCATAGTGATATTGTCACTATTTTTTTTTATTCTAGGCATTATGATAGGTGTGTAGTAACATTTTGTTGTAGTTTTAATTGGCATTTCCCTGATGGTGTTTGTTTTTTATTTAAATCTGTGACCTATTTTGAGTTAAATTTTACATAATTCTGTGGGGTTTAGGTCAAGATTCTTGTTTTTCACTATTCGTGTTCAATTGCCCCAGTAGTACTTGTTGAACAGACTGTACTACCTTCATTAAATTGCTTTTGTGTCTTTGTCAGAAATCATTTGAGCATATTTATTTGGGTCTATTTCTGGATTCCTTATTTCATAGATAGTTTTTTAATGGTATTTACAGTTAAGGTTTGCAGAGGATACTGAGGTGAGTGAATCATAATCTTTTCTTCAAAATGCTTAAGGTGTTAGAGGAGCAGGGGATTTTAGCAGATGTCATAGAACATAAAAAAGAGACTGGGCTTGAAACGTGTCAGTACTTTTGGGTACAGTGGAGGGAGGCTGAGTGTAAGGAGGGAGTTAACCAAGGAGGACACTAAAGAATAGGTTAGAAAGAATAACAGGTAAGAGGATAAAGAGAGAAACCATTTCAGGTATAAGAAGGAGCTAATATTGTAGATGCTTTAAGTATGGAAATTTATAGGGGTTTGAAGTGGTCTGGGGCATTTGGAAAACTGCTCTTTGGTATGGCCTAAGCATAGAGTCCATGAGGGCCGGAGGAAAGAGATTAGTTTGGAAGCATTAAGAAGACAGGTTGTGGAAGACCAGTTTATAGTTCTAAGGGCCTTGGCAAAAGGGAGGTATTAAAATATTTTAAGCTGGAGAGTAATGTAATCAGTATAAAAGAAACTATTGTGGGCTTTATATTTGTTTCCTAAAAATCAGTTATACTATATATTTGTATGAGCCCCTGTACTTTCTCTCTGTTTTTACAACAGGATTTCTTTAGCCCCTTACTTTCTGATTCACTTTATACAAACAGAATTCTGCCCATAGTCATGAAACTAAAGACCTTACAAATGACAGATAAGAGGAGAAAGGGCTATTGATTCAGGTACAAAAGAACAAGGGATTTTGGAATTGTATCCATTTGAAAGAATATTTTACATAAAATCAGAATCCAAAAAGCATTTACACAATTGATCCTATAATTAGCAATGATAAAACCATTCTTGTAAAATTTCTTCATGGTTCCATTTTATGGTCGGTGGATTAAAGTATCTCCTTTGTAATTTTGCTTTTTTCTTGCCTAGTATATTAATGGATCTTATTGAATATAACTAATCAAATCAATGCATATAACTTTGGAAAGTTTATTTGGAAGACTATTTTTACCCTCACTGTGTAAATTAAGTTACCTTTACTTATTTGTGTTAGATCATTTACTGTAAAATGCTCACAAGGGAGTTTATAATTAAATAAATTTCAATAAAATATTCGATTTGCATAATTTAATATATATACTTTGACTTTGTGAGGTGTAAACACAGGTAAATATAATAGGGGTACCAATCATGGCCAAATTTATTTTAAAAAATCTATACCAACACATATAAAAAATTACAGTATTATAAAAATATCATGTTATACTTTAGACCTGAGTAAAATTAAAAGATTCTTGGAAAAATTCTGTAATTAACAGGAGAGAAATTAGCATACAGTGATAGTATAGTCGATGTATGAATAACTACACAGCACTTGCTAATTACTCTAAGGATGATATTTTGGTAAAGTTAGCAGTAAAGCAGTGATTAATTAACTTCTTGTGGTATTGAGTAAAATTCACACTAGACAAGATGACTAAAATGTTTAGCATTTAGTAGCTATTGAATAAGTCTTAACTCTGATTAGAGTGAATTTCTCATACCTGGATTTTGGATTTCCATTCTCTTGTATATTACTAACTTTCTTATTACTACCTTCTTTCTTTTAGATTTTAGACCTGCCCAAGGGCAGCAACTTTAAATGTTGACTCTACCTTTGCCTCATTTTGTGTGCTTGATCTTCCCTCTGTTTTGACCCATCATCACTGGATTCTGATAACACATAGCTACACTTTAGCTATTCAGGTAGCTGGTCCTGTTTTCTACTGGATCATCTTCCCCTTTCTTCCCTTTTAATCTTGGTATCTCTCACATTTATATTCCTGGTCATTTTTTTCTCGTTCTGTGTCTCTCTCTCTCAGCATTTTCATTGAATTAACTATCATAAATAGTCTGTTGGTTATATTCCAGACCTTGAGCTTCAAGGCCATATATGTAACTGTTAATGAACAAATAAGAGATGATAATTTAAAATGCTATATTGATGGCTTAAATAGAATTTTTCATTCATGAGTTGCTGCGGTATTTTATGAGTAAAATGGGTAAGAACAACAAAAGAATCCATTTCTTCAAACAAGGACTTAAAATTTAACAGTGTTCTCATGATCTTATTCTACGCTCCCAAATGAGTTAAGCTATGATTGTAACTGTTTAACCAAGAGAAGTTTGAGATGCTGACATGATGGTAGAAGTTAAGAAATCCTCTGATGTTGGTTTCAACTTCTTGAAACTATTATACAGACTGTCATTTTTAAAAATTCCAGTATAATTAACATAGCTTATTATTACTTCAGGTGTACAATATAGAGATTCAACAATTCTATGCATTACTCAGTGGTCATTATGATAAGTGTACTCTGAATCCCCATCACCTATTTCACCCATCTTCAACCCGTTTCCACTCTGTAAACCAGCAGCTTGTTCTGTATAGTTTGGTTTGTCTCTTTTTTTCCCCATTGTTCTTTTGTTTCTTAAATTCTGCATGAGTGAAGCCATATGGTGTTTGTTTTTCTCTGACTTTTTTCACTTAGCATTTTACTCTCTAGATCCATCCACGTTGTTGTAAAAGGCTAGATTTCATTCCTTTTTATGGCAAAATAGTATTCCAGTGTGTATATATTCTTTATTCATTCATCTATTCTATTGATGGACACTTAGGTTACTTTCACATCTTGACTATTATAAACAGTGCTGCAAAAAACATAGGGATGCATATTATTTTCAAATTAGTGTTTTTATTTTCTGTGGGTGAATACCTAGTAGTGGAATTACTGGACCATATGGTAATTCTACTTTTAATTTTTTGATGTACCTCCATATTGTTTTCCACAGTGGCTATACCAATTTACTTTCCTGCCAATAGTGCATGAGCGCTCCTTTTTCTCCACATCTTCCTCAACACTTGTTGTTTGTTGAGTGGTTGATTTTAGCCATTCTGATGGGTGTGAGGTAGTATTTCATTGTGGTTTGACTTATGTTTCCCTGATGATGGATGATGTTGAGAATCTTTTCATGTATTTGTTGGTCATCTATGTCTTCTGAAGAATTATCTCTTCATGTCTTCTGCCAACTTTTTAAATTAGATTGTTTTGTGCATGCATGCGTGTGCGCGCGTGTGTGTGTTGAGTTGTATAAGTTCTTTATACATTTTGGATACTGACCCTTTCCCATAAAATGTCATTTTCAAATATTTTCTACCATTATGTAGGTTGTTTTTTAGGTTTTGATAGTTTTCTTTGCTGTTCAGAACTTTTGATTTTGTTGTAGTCTCAATAGTTTACTTTTGCTTTTATTTTCCTTGCCTCAGGAGACCTATCTAGAAAAGTGTTTCTGTGGCCAATGTCAGAGAAATTACTACCTGTGCTTTCTTCTAGGATATTTCTTCTAGGTCTCACATTTAGGTGTTTAACCCATTTTGAGTTTACTTTTGTGTAATGGTGTAAGAAAGTTTCATTTGTTTGCTTGTAGCTCTGCAGTTTTCCAAACACCATTTGTAGAAGAGACTGTCTTCCTATTGTATATTGCTGCCTTTGTTGAACATTAATTGACCATACAATTGTGTGTGTGTGTGTGTGTCTGTCTGTCTGTCTGTCTGTCTGTCTTTCTGGGCTCTCTATCCTATTCTGTTGACCTATGCATCTATTTTTGTGTCAGCATACTGCTTTGATTACTACAGCTTTGTAGTGTATCTTGAAATTTTGGATTATTATACCTCCAGCTTTGTACTTTTTTAAGATTGCTCTGTCCATTTTGGGTCTTTGGTGGTTTCATACAAATTTTAGGGTTATTTGTTCTAGTTCCATGAAAAAAACTCATAGGTATTGCATTATATCTGTAGACTTCTTTGGGTAGTATGGAGGTTTTAACAATATTTATTCTTCTAATCTATGAGCAAGAAATATCTTTGTTCATGTCATCTTCAGTGTATTTCATTCATCAGTGTTTTATAATTATCAGAGTACAGGTCTTATACCTCCTTGGTTAAGTTTATTTCTAGGTATTTTATTATTATTTTTAGTGCAATTGAAAATGGGATTTTGTTCCTAATTTCTCTTTCTGCTACTTCATTATTAGTATATAGAAATGCAGTGGGTTTCTGTATATGATTGTGTATCCTGTGACCTTACTGAATTCATTGATGAGTTCCAATAGTTTTTTGGTAGAGTCTTTAGGGTTTTCTATATATAGTATCATGTCATCTGCAAATAATTAAAATTTTACTTTTTCCCTTTTTTAATATGAAATTTATTGTCAAATTGGTTTCCATACAACACCCAGTGCTCATCCCCACAGGTGCCCTCCTCAATGCCCATCACACACTTTCCCCTCCCTCTCACCCCCCATCAACCCTCAGTTTATTCTCAGTTTTTAAGAGTCTCTTATGGTTTGCCTCCTTCCCTCTCTGTAACCTTTTTTTTCCCCTTCCCCTCCTCCATGGTCCTCTGTTAAGTTTCTCAGGATCCACATAAGAGTGAAAACATATGGTATCTGTCTTTCTCTGTATGACTTATTTCACTTAGCATAACAGTCTCCAGTTCCATCCACGTTGCTACAAAAGGCCGTATTTCATTTTTTCTCATTGCCAAGTAGTATTCCATTGTGTATATAAACCACATTCCCATAATTTGGCTATTGTTGAAAGTTCTGCTCTAAACATTGGGGTACAAGTGCCCCTATGCATCAGCACTCCTGTATCCCTTGGGTAAATTCCTAGCTGTGCTATTGCTGGGTCATAGGGTAGATCTATTTTTAATTTTTTGAGGATCCTCCACACTGTTTTCCACAGTGGCTGCACCAGTTTGCATTCCCACCAACAGTGCAAGAGGGTTCCCATTTCTCCACATCCTCTCCAGTAACTATAGTCTCCTAATTTGTTCATTTTAGCCACTCTGACTGGCGTGGGGCAATATCTGAGTGTGGTTTTGATTTGTATTTCCCAGATGAGGAGTGACGTTGAGCATCTTTTCATGTGCTGGTTGTGGGTCTGTTCAAATTTTCTATTTCTTCTATTTCTATTTCTTCCTGTTGGAGTTTTGGAAATGTGTGGGTGCTTAGGAATTGTCCATTTCTTCCAGGTTGTCCAGTTTGTTGGCATATAGTTTTTCATAGTATTCCCTGATAATTGCTTGTATCTCTGAGGGATTGGTTGTAATAATTCCATTTTCATTCATGATTTTATCTATTTGGGTCCTCTCCATTTTCTTTTTGAGAAGCCTGGCTAGAGGTTTATGAATTTTGTTTACTTTTTCAAAAAACGAACTCTTGGTTTCACTGATCTGCTCTACTGTTTTGTTGTTTTTTTTTTTTTTTAGATTCTATATTGTTTATTTCTTCTCCGATCTTTATTATTTCTCTTCTTCGACTGGGTTTGGGGTGTCCTTGCTGTTCTGCTTCTATTTCCATTAGGTGTGCTGTTAGATTTTGTATTTGGGTTTTTCTTGTTTCTTGAAATGGGCCTGGATTACAATATTTTCCTCTCAGGACTGCCTTTGCTGCATCCCAAAACGTTTGGATTGTTGCATTTTCATTTTCATTTGTTTCCATATATTTTTTAATTTCTTCTTTAATTGCCTCATTGACCCATTCATTCTTTAGTAGGGTGTTCTTTAACCTCCATGCTTTTGGAGGTTTTCCAGACTTTTTCCTGTGGTTGATTTCAAGTTTCATAACATTGTGATCTGAAAGTGTGCATGGTATGATCTCCATTCTTTTATACTTGTGAAGGGCTGTTTTGTGACCCAGTATGTGATCAGTCTTGGAGAATGTTCCATGTACACTCGAGAAGAAAGTATATTCTGTTGCTTTGGGATGCAGAGTTCTAAATATATCTGTCAGGTCCATCTGATCCAATGTATCATTCAGGGCCCTTGTTTCTTTATTGATCCTCTGTCTAGATGACCTATCCATTGTTGTAAGTGGAGTATTAAAGTCCCCTGCAATTACCACATTCTTATCAATAAGGTTGCTTATGTTTGTGATTGTTTTATATATTTGGGGGCTCCCTTATTCAGCACATAGACATTTATAATTGTTAGTTCTTCTTGATGGATAGACCCTGTAATTATTATATAATGCCCTTCTTCATCTCTTGTTACAGCTTTTAATTTAAAGTCTAGTTTGTCTGATGTAAGTATAGCTACTCCAGCTTTCTTTTGACTTCCAGTAGCATGATAGATAGTTCTCCATCCCCTCACTTTCAATCTGAAGGTGTCCTCAGATCTAATTTGAGTCTCTTGTAGGCAGCAGATAGATGGGTCTTTTTTTTTTTTTTTTTATCCATTCTGATACCCTGTGTCTTTTGGTTGGAGCATTTAGTCCATATACATGTTATCAGTGTTATTATTGAAAGATATGGGTTTAGAGTCATTGTGATGTCTGTAGGTTTCATGCTTGAAGTGGTGTCTCTGGTAGTCTGTGGTCCTTGTAACATTTCACTCAGAGTCCCCCTTAGGATCTCTTGTAGGGCTGGTTTAGTGGGTAATTAATTCCTTCAGTTTTTGTTGTTAGGAAAACCTTTATATCTCCTTCTGTTCTGAATGACACACTTGCTGGATAAAGAATTCTCGGCTGCATATTTTTTCTGTTCATCACATTGAAGATTTCCTGCCATTCCTTTCTGGCCTGCCAAGTTTCAGTAGCTAGGTCTGCCACTACTCTTATGGGTCTCCCTTTGTAAGTTAGAGCCTGTCTATCCCTAGCTGCTTTCAGAATTCTCTCTTTATCCTTGTATTTTGCCAGTTTCACTATATGTCATACAGAAGATTGATTCAAGTTAGGTCTGAAGGGAGTTCTCTGTCCCTTTTGGATATCAATGCCTGTTTCCTTCCCCAGATCAGGGAAGTCTCAGCTATGATTTAAGTAACACCTTCAGCCCTTCTCTTTCTTCTTCTTCTGGAATTCCTGTGATACAGATATTGTTCTGTTTGATTGCATCACTTAGTCTCTACTTCTCCCCTCATACTCCTGGATTTTTTTTATCTCTCTTTTCCTCAGCTTCCTCTTTTTCCATAATTTTTTTCTTCTAATTCACCTGTTCTCTCCTCTTCAATCCTTGCTATGGCCACCTCCATTTTATTTGGCACCTCATTTATAGCATTTTTTAGTTCCTCATGACTATTTTTAGTCCCTTGATCTCTGGAGCAATAGATTCTCTGCAGTCCTCTATGCTTTTTTTCAAGCCCAGAAATTAATTTTAGGACTATTCTAAATTCTTGTTCCGTTATATTGCTTTAATCGGTTTTTGATAATTCATTAGCTTCCTGGAGTTTATTTTGAGGAGAATTCTTCCATTTCATCATTTTGGGTAGTCCCTGTGGTAGTTCTAAACTGCAGGGCGCTTCCCCTGTCCTGTCCGGAGAACCTTGTGTTGGTGGGCGGGGCAGCAGTCAGACCAGATGTCTGCCCCCAGCTGAACACTGGGGCCACAATCAGACTGTGGCCTACCTTATCTTCTCCTCTCCCAGGGACAGGACTCACTGTGGATTGGTTGTGGCCCCTGTCTGGACTGCTTGCACATGCTTGTGGTGCTGCTTCCATGGGATCTGGCCAATGGTGTATTAGATGGGGTGGATCCGCAAGGTGCACAGGGGCGGGAGGGGCAGGCTTAGCTAGTTTTGCCATCAGTGCTTCCCTGCTGGAGGGGCCCTGCAGCACCAGGAGGGAGGCAGGCCAATCGGAGGGATGGATCAAAAGAAGCAGGGTGTGGGGCGTTTGCCCAGTGCAAGCAAGTTTGCTGATGGAACAGGTTCCCTTTGTAATTTTGGCTGGGGATGGGAGAGGGAAATGGTACTTGCCAGTGCCTTTGTTCCCCGCTGAGCTGAGCTCTGTCTTCCAGGGTTCAGCAACTCTCCCACCCGGTGTCCTCTCGCCCTCCCCACTCTCCGAGAGCAGAGCTGTTGACTTGTACCATTCCAGATGTTAAGTCCCACTGGCTGTCAGAACTCACACAGTCTGGCCCCTCGGCTTTTGCAAGCTAGACTTCAGGGGCTCTGCCTTGCTGGGCGGGCTGCTCTTTCACCACCCCGGCTCCCTCCCGCCAGTCTGTGTAGCACGCACCGCCTCTCTGCCCTTCCTACCCTCTTCTGTGGGCCTCTTGTCGACGCTTGCCTCCAGAGAGTCCATTCTGCTAGTCTTCTGGCGGTTTTCTGGTTATTAGGCCACTGTGGGTGGAATCTAAGCGATCAGCAGGGCAAGGTGAGCTCAGTATCCTCCTATGCTGCCATCTTCCCTCATCTCCTTCTTCTTCCTTATCAATTTAGATGTCTTCTGTTTTTTTTTTTTTAAATTTTTTTCTATTTATTATTTGGAGACAGAGACAGAGTATGAGCATGGGAAGGGCAGAGAAAGGGGGAGAGACATAGAATCTGAAGCAGGCTCTAGGCTCTGAGCTGTCAGGACAGAGCCCCACACAGGCTCAAACTCAAAAACTGCAAGATCATGACCTGAGCCAAAGTCAGACACTAACCGACTAAGTCATCTAGGTGCCCCAGGATGTCTTCTATTTCTTATTGTTGTTTGAATGCTGTGGCCTAAGACTTCCAGTACTCTATTAAGTAAAGTAGTTGGAGTGGACATTTTTGTCTTGTTTCTTGATTTTAGGGGAAAGCTCTCAGTTTTTACCCATTATGATATTAGCTATGGCTTTTTCCTACATGGGCTTAGTAATGTTGATGTGTGTTCCCTCTAAACCTTAGTTGAGGATTTTTTCATGAATGGATATTGTACTTTGTCAAATGCCTTTTTTTTCATCTGTTGAAATGAACGTATGGTTTCTAATCCTTTCTCTTGTTGATGTGCCATACCATGTTGATTGATTGATTGATTTGCAGATGTTGAACCACCCTTGCATCCTAGAAATACATACAACTGATTGTGGTGAATGATTTTTTTTTTTCTTAATGGATTCTATTGGATTCTGTTTCCTAGTATTTTGTTTAGGATTTTTGCATCTATATACATCAGAGATATTGGCCTATATTTATTTTTTTATTTTTATTTTTATTATTTTTTGGTTGTTGTTTGAAGCCATAAGTTTATTTAAAAAAAATACATCCAAAGATAAGTGGAACAGAAATATTGAATACGAGGGAATAAGAACCATTTTAGGAGAGTGGAAAGCTAAGTTGATTATGAATTAAATTCATACATTTAATTATATTGAAAATCCCAATGGATTTTGTTTTCTGTTAGAACTGTAAGATTGTAAGAATTTTTTGAAAGAATAACCAGATGAGAATAATCAAAAAGTTTGAAACAGGATATAGCCATTTAGGGAAGTACAGATTCATGATACTAACTTTATTATATGTCGTATTCTTATTTATTTTTTCTCATTAAAAAAGAGCATTCAAACCATCAAAAAATAAAATATGATATCTATGGATTAATGCCTAATACATAAAGAACTTATACATATTGGAAGGAAAAATGTGAGAACCTAGAAGAATGACTAATGGACATATATAGACAATTTACAAAGCAAGAAATATAAGCAACTAGCTAATAAATGTAGCTATTTGTAAATATATTATTTACAAATAATATATTTACAAATAATAAAAGATCTGAATTAAAAGAATAAAAATATTTGCTAATAAAATTGGCAATATTTTTAGAAATAATAATACTTAATGGGCTGAAGATGGGGTAAAATGGATACTTTTATCTGTGCTTAGACCACTTTCTCACACCATTTACAAAATAAACTCAAAATGGATAAAGGACCTAAATGTGAGACAGGAAACCATCAAAACCTTAGAGGAGGAAAGCAGGAAAGACCTCTCTGACCTCAGCCGTAGCAATCTCTTACTCGACACATCCCCAAAGGCAAGGGAATTAAAAGCAAAAGTGAATTACTGGGACCTTATGAAGATAAAAAGCTTCTGCCACAGCAAAGAAACAACCAACAAACACTAAAAGGCAACCAACGGAATGGGAAAAGATATTTGCAAATGACATATCGGACAAAGGGCTAGTATCTAAAATCTATAAAGAGCTCACAAACTCCACACCCGAAAAACAAATAACCCAGTGAAGAAATGGGCAGAAAACATGAATAGACACTTCTCTAAAGAAGACATCCAGATGGCCAACAGGCACATGAAAAGATGTTCAGCGTCGCTCCTTATCAGGGAAATACAAATCAAACCACACTCAGGTATCACCTCACGCCAGTCAGAGTGGCCAAAATGAACAAATCAGGAGACTATAGATGCTGGAGAGGATGTGGAGAAACGGGAACCCTCTGCACTGTTGGTGGGAATGCAAATTGGTGCAGCCGCTCTGGAAAGCAGTGTGGAGGTTCCTCAGAAAATTAAAAATAGACCTACCCTATGACCCAGCAATAGCACTGCTAGGAATTTATCCAAGGGATACAGGAGTACTGATGCATAGGGGCACTTGTACCCCAATGTTCAATATTTATTTTTTTAAATAGTGCCTTTATCTTGTTTTATGCTGGCCTTTTAGAATGAGTTTGGCAATTTGGACTAGATTGAGAAGAATTGGTTTAACTCTTCTTTGAATATTTGGTAGATTTCAATCTTTTTCTGGATTTTGTTGGGACTTTTTGGATTACTGATCCGGTTTCATTGCTAGTAATCAGTTCAAATTTTCTGTTTCTCTCTGATTCAGTTTTGGTAGATTTATGTTTTAGAAATGTATCCATTTCTTTTAGATTGTCCAATTTGTTGACATATAATTTTTCATAATATTTTCTTATAATTCTTTGTATTTCTGTGGTGTCAGTTGTCATTTCTTCTCCTTAACTTTGGATTTTGTTTACTTGAGTCTTATTTATTTTTGTTGAGTCTGGCTAAAAGTTTATCAATTTTTTGATCTTTTCAAAGAACCAGAACCAGCTCCTGGTTTTGTTTTTTTGTTTGTTTTTTACTTTCCATTTCATTTGTTTCTGCTCTAATCTCTATTATTTCCTTCCTTCTACTAGTTTTGCATTTTGTTGTTTTTTTAAGCTTTAGCTATAAAGTTAGGTTGTTTGGGAAATATTTCTTGCCTCTTGGGGTAGGCTTGTATTTCTATAATCTTCTTAGAACAGCTTCTGCTGAATCCTAAAGATTTTGTACTATTGTGTTTTCATTTTTATTAGTCTCCATGTGATTTTTGATTTCCTCTTTTATTTTCTGGTTGACCCATTCATTGTTTGGTAGCATCTTATTTTGCCTCCATGTATTTGTTTTTTTCCATATTTTTTCTTGTGATTGATTTCTGGTTTTATAACATTATGGTTGGAAAATATCTTTGGTATGAATTTATTATTTTTAATTTCTTAAGACTCGTCTTGCAGCCTAATATGTGATCTAATCTGGACGGTGTTCTATGGGCACTTGTAAAGAATGTGAATTCTGATCTTTTAGGGTGAAATGTTCTGAATATATCTGTTAGATTCGTCTGGTTCAACGTACCTTTCAAAACCACTGTTTCCTTGTGGATTTTCTGTTTGGGTGGTATATCCATTGAAGTAAGTGGGGGGTATTAAAGTCTCCCATTATTGCATTAATAGGTGCTTTATATATTTCAGTATTTCCATTTTGGGTGCATAATTATTTATAATTGTTGTCTTTTCTGATGGATTATTTCCTTTATGGTAGCATCTGTCTTTGTCTCTTGTTACAGTCTACATTTTAAAGTGTACTTTGTCTGATATAAGTATTGCTACCCTGGCTTTCTTTTCACTTCCATTTGCCTGATAAATGTTTCCATCCCTTCCTTTTAATCTGCGTGTATCTTTATATCTGAAATATATCTCTTATAGGTAGCAGATGGATGATCTTGTTTTTTTTATCTAATTCTGTCACCCTGTGTCTTTGCCTGGAGCATTTATTCCATTTGTATTTGAAATAATTACTATGTAGGTATGTACTTATTGCCATCTTGTTATTTTGTGTTTGTTTATGTAGCTCTCTGTTCCTTCTTGTTCTTTCTCTCATAGTTACTGGCTTCCTTTGTGATATACTTGGATTCCTCTCTCTTTAGTTTTTGCATATCTCTTGCTCGATTTTGATTTGTGTTTACCATTAGGTTTATATATAACATCTTATGCCTACAGTAGTGTATATTAAGTTGATGGTTGCTTAAGTTTGAACGTAATTTTTCCTTCTTTTTCCTCCATGTTTCAGGTATATGGTGTCATACTTATATGCTTTTATTTGTTGAATTCTTTGAGCGACTTCTATAGATATACTTAATTTTATTGCTTTTGTGCTTCCTCCTTTTTTTACTCCTACTTGGGGGCAGGGCATGCTCTTAGCAAATTAAGTATATAGTATTGGTGCTGCACAGGTTCCATGCAGGTGTCCCTCTGTTGAGGCTGGGGTGCATGGGAGGAAAATGTCGCCATCAGTTCTCTTTTCCCCAGAAAAGTCTCCCATGATCTCTATTCCTCCAGCACAGACTCTGAGATTAGTGAATAGATCTCTTGTATACTCCAGGCATTTTTTAAACTGCTGCTTCTATGCTGTATCTCATGGGACTGTTGTACTGTTTCTTTAATTGTGGGAACTCAGTTTCTTATCACCCTCCTGGCTCTTCTTGAGCCTAACTGCTGATTTTAAGGTTCCAGGTGGTAAGGCCTGCTGATTGTAAGAACTCATGAAAATTATGCCTTTCTGGTTTTCAAAGCCAAATGTTATAGGGATCCATCTTTCTGTGTAGTTTCTTTGTGCCTGGGGTGCCTAGTGTGAGGGTATGTTTTTGTTGTTGTTGTTGTTGTCGTTGTTGTTGTTTTCCTCCTCTGCACCCTTGGCATCCCTTCCTTCTGTAGCTAGTTCTTTGGGTCTGTTTAGCTCCTTCTCTCGTCTCTGGTTTGCTACTCTCTTCGATGTAGCCTCTTCTCTATATTTAGCTGTGGAGATTCTGTTCTGCCAGTCTTTGGGTCAATTTCTCGGTTATTTACACTGATGTGAGTGGTATCTGGTTGTATCCGTGGGAAGAGATGCTTAGAATCCTTATGCGTTGCCATCTTCCCAGATGGTCATTTAAAAAAAAACAACAAAAAACTTTTTTTTAATTGGTTATAGCATATATACCAAAAAAATGCACAGCTCCTAAGCCAACATGTGGACATCTATGTATAATCTTTTCTCAGGTAAAGAAATACCATATTTTCAGTATTTTATAAGCTTCCCTTTGCCTTCTCACAATTATTACCCTTTTCTTCCTATTACTGTTTTTTTTAAAGTAGAAAAGAAATATGTAGACTTGTGGCAGCAGTTAGAAAATCCTCAGGTAGTCGGTTTCAACTTTTTTGTGCCCTGAACATAGGCCATCATTAGTTTTGATGTGCTGATTGCATAACACCCTTGTAGGTTCATGTTCAGTGGAGACAAACGTAACTTGGGAAACAGAGTTATAATTTGCCTCATCAAAATATATGGGCCTTTTTTCTTGAGAGGATATATGTAGCAGCAAGGAAATCTAAATATATTACTAGGTCTGCATTAGATTTCTGTGTCAGCTAAGGAGCCTGAAGGGAGAGTCATGATTTTGGACATGCTGTTTCTAATGAAAATGCTGAAGTTGTCTCATGAATCTTATGCTGTAAGTACACAGTGTAGTCTGCAAAGGCCTCAAATAGGTAACTGACTAGAACACTTAAATAAAAATTTGGTTCTGGGGAATGATGTATATTAAAACCAAATTTTGTAAGTTGTAATTGATGTTCAAATGGTTCTGCTGTTGAAAGTATATGCTCAAAAGAAAAGGACAGTATAGGTGGTCTGGTTACCTGATTGGTCTATGTGATACTGTTCATCAAGATGATAAAATATATTTTTATCTTTTCTAATGGGGAAAAAAGTAAACATTGTGATAAGCTCCACAAGCCATTCCTTCCTACTATATACTTGATAACACATCATGTTTGACATTCAAGCACAAGACAAAATCTGATTATGAAGCTCTGAAGGTGGCAAATCTAACATCGTACCTCAGTGGCATTTGAAGGTCTAGAGATCTGAGAGATGTACATGTTCCCAAGTGCAATCAGGAAAGTCTGGCTTGAAAATGTCTACATAGAGAACTGTAGGTGACAATACCATGTGTAGGAGAAAGGTATACAAATGGAGGGCAAATTTCAGGTTTATAGCTGTTCAGACTCCACAATGTCTGCATAACACAAATCTTCATCATGGTAACAAAAGCCTTTTTCAAATTTGGAATGAAACCTTCTTCCTGTTGTAACTGCCATTGCACCCTATGTCCACATAACACACTACTCAGGAAGTACTAAGCTCTACTTTGTGTAATCTGTATTTATTAGTATTTATAGTATTTATATTACATATATTATATATATGTAGTATTTATATACTACTTATATATATTTATTTAGAGTATTTATTCCTTGGATGATTCTGAATAGTAGCTATGGTGGTTAAACTTTATTCTAAATGCATTAGAAGTACTAACAAATTCAGATTTCTGAAACTGCAATCAGTTGTGTGTTTACACTTGGAAACTATTGAAAATTAACCATATATTACTATCTATTTGACCTCTAATGAGAAAAAAATTTTAATGATAAAATTGGGGGGTGTATAGTGTGTGCTTTGGTGATACATATATAATTTCTACAAGAGAAGCACATAAATTTGTGAATCAAATAAAAGAAAATTTCTGGCCTTTAAAATACATAAGTATGTATGTACTATACATACACAAGTATACATAAGTATAATATTTAAGTATATAAATACTATAAATGCTTGTGTTTCTATGAGTACTATGTTTCTGGAGAATATAATTCTGGCGGAGGAGGCCAAAATAAAGCTTTTGTCACATGGCACAAACTGTGCAACCTATCTACCACAATCTGTATATTCCTTCCAGACTTGAAAAACACATTTTGAAAAATACAGATTCCATAAGGCGCAGCAGTGGATAGAGCCTTAACACATTTTTAAAAAGCTTTGTTTTGGGGAATAGTTGCATACACTTCCAAAACTTATTTAGCTCATTCATTACAACACCAAGATACTAGGATTTAATATCACACATTTTACTTGCACAGTTTCCTGCATGTTTGTCAGAGAAGAGAAGGGACAGTGACTTGAACTATGAAATATGCAGTAAGCTCTTTTATCTTGATGTAAATAGTTTGGAAAGACTAATTTGATAGCTAAGAACAGAAAAGGATTAGGAGAGGTAAGTATGTAAACTTTCTTTATTAAAATGAACACTTTGCCAATATTCCATTTGTCTTTTGTTTTAGCTGAATTAGCCAACGATTGATTGCTTCTTTTCCAGCATCTTAATGAACAATATATCTTTGCTTTATAATTCTCCATAGTTCTCAGTATTTAAGGAAGAATTATGTTTCAAAATCACATTATGGAGACATAATTGCAGCTCTACCATAAACTGAAAAAGAGCATCATTTGTGGAAAAATAATTTGTGTATTTAATCTTTTTTTTATCTTCACTTTCCCATCTTTCATGTCTCACAAAGCAGTGTCTAGTACGTGACTTTCAGTCATCTATTCAGTCAATCTGTTATTAATTATCAAACATTAACTGTTCAGTTAGTCTTTGGCAGACTTCACAATGCTGTCTGCGTTAAGTCTATGGCATTTTTTTGGAAATCATCTTTTGGCACCTCCTCACTTGTGTTTGGCACCTGCATTGTCTAAGTGCTGCTTTTCTCTCATACTGCATCCTGAAGCTCCAAGTGACATGCTTGAGGACACTAGGCCTTCCTTTTTGCTATCTGGCCAACAGCTCATAGTCGGTTGAAGCTTTTCCCACATTTTCTGGATTTAGATGAAGCAGCACACCACAGAATATTAGATCTGACATTTCTGAGGGCCTCCAAATGGCCCAGAAGATGGAATTCAGAATAGAAAGGGACGCATCACCTGTGGGTTGAATTTTGACCAGTAGGAATTAAGAGATACATTTCCCCTCTCCTCACTCTCTCATAGACTACACCAAAGACTAGCTCACCCTCTTGTTCTAATCAGACAAATCCTGTGTTAGAAAGTGTGTAAGTCTCATGAGCAACCGTATCTCTCATTACTTGTAGTCATTTAGTGGTAGCAGGACTGATAGTGCATCAGTTTGTAATCTTCCTGTCTTTCTTTCCTTATATCCTATGCCTGTTTTTTTTACCACTATATTTTGAGTACTTAAAACATGTCCTGGTACACACTAATACCTATCACTGACAATATTCTCAATATTGCAATATTATGTTAATTATTTTGTATCCATGTATGGTCTTTCTTGGTATTAAAATTCCATTGTTGTTACCCATATAGAGATCAGTGTTGCTAGAAAAATAAAAATAAAAACAACTCACACTGAGTCGTAGTGAACATCTCTTGATGTGAAACAGTGATGGTCAAAATAATTTTGAAAAAAAAATCCCGCAACTTGAAACTATTGGGAGACATTATTGATTTTGATTTACAAAGGGTGTATTAAACCAAAGCTTAGAGACAAAGTTTGTTTTTTTGTTTTTTTTTTTTTAACTTTCCCACCTCATGCTGCCCCATTCCACTGGGCAAAGCTCACAGTGGTAGCTGACCCCTAAGAGGCCAACGAATTTCATCTTCTGAATTATCAGCATCCCTCATTCTTTTAATGAACTGTAACAACTGTGCAATGAATCATTTGGCTATGGGGAGAGGATGCCCTGGGGGTGAGCAGTGGCGCTGTGAAAGTGAAATTTCTTAAATGAAATGAAATCTGTCTCAAAGCCTATTAATAATTTTGAAGAAATAGCAGTGCAAAAGAATCAGAAAATACCTCATGACTTAGGAAAGCTTTTTATAGGTAGTTCACAGCTGTATTTGAGATTTAAATGAAGGGTAGGTTTTGAAAATTTGTATGCTTGTATATATATTTATCAATGCAGTATTTAGGAAGTATGACTTGGAAAAATAAATTCTTTACAAAATATTATGAAAAGAAAGAAAACTAACATGTTTTGATACTATGCAAGATACTTCCCTGTTCTGTAATCTACAGAACAGATTACATGAAGTTGATATATTTTGTCATTTAGGATAATTTCTAGGTTCCATACTTTAGAAGTGCTGAAGCCTAGATTCAACAGATCAATACTGTATTTGTGTGAATCCAGTATTTTATTTTTTCCCCATTATGTCCCATAGCTTTAGCTTCCAGGTTTTTAAAATTTCTTTTTCAACTTTTATTTATTTTGAGAGACAGAGAACATGAATGGTGGAGGAGCAGAGAAGAGAGGGAGTCACAGAATCTGAAGCAGGCTCCAGGCTCTGAGCTGTCAGCACAGAGATGATGCAGGGCTCGAACCCATGAAATGTGAGATCCTGACCTGAGCCCAAGTCAGATGCTTAACCAACTGAGCCACCCAGGCACCCCTAGCTTCCAGTTTTCTCCTTCCTTATGATACTGTACATATTTGCTATTAGAGGGAATTAAGTGAGATGTAATGTTTTCAATATATTTAATGATCTTTTTGATTATTGCCTAAATAATTCTATTTCCATTGAAATAGTTATTTCCTCTAAATAGAAGTTTAACAAAATTTAAAGAAAATACTGCAGATCTAGAAGTTTGCTGGATACCTGACCATTTTTGCAATTAGAAAATCTAGTCCTAAATGACATCATTCTTTACTGTTTCATCCTTTTACTGAGATACACACATGGCTCTTCAGAACCACAGAGGTAAGAACAGCATGCATTTACCTCTGACTCTCAGACCTATGAGTTAACTCATTCACTTTTATGCCTTCAAATGCCAAATGTATCTTTTGGCTTCCAGTTTGTATCTCACTTCACACTTCCCTTTTCAAATGGATGAGTGCTTGTGAGGCTACATACTTTTCCTCGTCATTCATGGGTACCAGAAAGTGTATGACCATTATAAATTGCCAACATGACCTTTTAGTAATAAACATGTTTTACTTATGTAATAAAATCTCTGAAATTCTTGTTAGGAAAGTCCTACTGTGGGCTAGATCCTAATGACAGTATATGCTGTCAATAGTAAGGGTATAATTCGTACCCTTACTAGTTAAGTGTATAGTTATAGAGTAGTAAGTATATAATATAATTCTTTCCTTCATTATTGTTTATGGGAAAATAAGAAGCAAGTAGAGGTTAGGAAGGCAGGGGATTTCCTTATCAATATTGTCAAACAATGCTGTTACCATGTCTGGGTTTATAAGTTGTTTTAAATCTCACTGCTTCCTAAATAGAGAATTTTGTTGGCAGTTTTGTTGTTGGCAAATCCTGTCCAGTCCTGCAGTTGCTTCATCCTTTCTCATAGTCATATACTCAATAGACATCTTTCCTTCTAATTTCCATATCAGCCTTTAGGTAGCTTGCATGGCATGAGTAGGTAGCTCTCTGTCCTATATGCCCCACAGATGTTCCACAAGATCCACTTACGCATTCTCCTGAAGCATCGCTGGGAGTAGAGATGAATCCCAAGGCAGGAGCCACTCCCTTTTGTTCTGCCCCCAAAGCAGGGAGCCCATCTCTCATCCTGTAGATTTCCCAAGAAGACTTAAAAAATACCTGTTTGGTGTGTATTCCTAACTGCCAGGCAATTTATGAAGCTCTCCAAAGAATCCCATTAAATCTCCTTTGAGGAAGGGTTGGGACTTACTGTACAAGGCTTTTTTTTTCCAAATAGCTTTCCTTCAACAACTTTCTCATTTTTCTAGCCACACAACAGTGTCAATGCTATGAAAGTAAATGTAAATAAATCCTCCAATACTTCTTTTTGTAGCCACCAGGAAGGTCTATCTCAGTAATTGCTTGGAATTTGATATCTGCTGAATATTGTTTCAAATTTCAAATTTTAACATTCTATTGTGATACCATAGATCTACCTAATGTCTGCATTTGGGTGATGTCAGGCATATCCAAGTTAATATCAAACAGGTAATTTGCACTTCCTCTTTCTTCTTGTATCAATAAATGTTTACATGTCCATTTATCTAATTGAGAAGCAAATGACTTCAGATACAGTCTGTATTCTCCCTTCCTGTAACCTACCCCTATGTAATCTGTCAGCAGTTCTTATTCAGACTATCTTAAAAAGATGTAATGAAATCTCTCCACTTCCTCTCTAGTACCTTCACACTACCCCCTTCCATTGCTTCACTAGATGACTACAATAGCTTTTTTATTGGTCTCCCTGCCTCCACTCTTGGTACAATCCACCTGTCCTCTTAGAATTGAGTTACATTATCCAGAATGGCTTTTAAAAATAGCTCAGATTATATCACTTATCTGTTTAAAATCTTTTGAGGTTTTTCCATTGTTGTGTTGAAAGCATAATAAAATCGAAGTAAGAATGCCTTCTATGACTAAACACATGAACAGACATCTCCTCAGCCTCATTTTTATACTTTCTAATCACATTGTCTCCTTTTCATTTCCATAAAAATGCCAAAAATTTCCTATTTAAGGGCCTTTCACTTGCGTTTCTATCATCCTGTGCCTTTCTGTCCTGGAGTACCATTAAGCTGACCCCCATTTATTATTCAATTCGGAATTATAAAATAACACCCATTTCTAAAAGGTCTCTGATTATCTGAAACAAACACCTTCCAAAAATAATTACTCCCTATCATGTAGCTCTAATTTATCTTTCTTAAAACCTACCACACTTACAATAAATTTTGTGTATTTTGGGGGTCCCATTTTATTGTTTTCTTTCCCTGTAAGTCAGTGTTAGATCTTCAGAGAAAAGACTATAGCTCTCTTACCTACAACTGCATTTCTAGTTGTAAACATTTTCCAACTACAAACACATAAAATTCATTCATACTGTAAAGCTTTTTTTTCACCTCCACAAATATTTTCTATGGATACATTTAAATACTTGTTTTTTAAAATTTGATTTAGTAAATTATGCATTCACATATTTGTAATGATCATGTACTGTTTAATAGATAAACTATTTACATAATGCTTATATAAGCATTTTATGTAGAAAATAACTTCGTAAGTGCAACGATAAAGATACACAGGTGATATGACAATGGTAAGTACATATATAATGGTAGTAGTGTCGCGGAGAGAATAAAGCTTTGGAGGTACTTAGCCAGAACTAATTTCTTTAGACTAAGCATCAAAACAAGGATGGTTAGTAGCAATCAAGGTAAAAGGAACACAATAATCAAAGACTTAGGGCTGAATAAAGGGATGTGGATCTATAAATATGAAAGGAGTTAATATGATGATGGAAAGCTATGACAGAAATCTGTTTTAAGAATATTGAACTTAAAATGACAAATATAATAAATTATGGAATGTTTAAGTACGCATTATATCTGATCACATTTACCATTTGAAAATATCTAATATGAGGCATACAGAAACTCATAGATAGGTCTACAATTAAAGAGTGTTTCAGTAATCTAAAATTATGAAGACACCATTCTAAGTGTGGAATGTGGCTATGGATAGATTCAAGATAGAATTCTAACAATAGAAATTTTTAAATGAGGTGAGTGATAGGCTGCAAGAGTGAGGGAGCGGTCAAGGATGACTTACTGGTTTCTGATTGAAAGGTAGAAAGATTCACTTTGAGAAGGGGAACATGTTTAAAATTTAAGTTTGATCAGGTTAAATTATTTAAAATTGTAGTATAGTTGAAACATAAGTTAATTTGAAATGTCTGGAAGATTCCAGATTGAGATGTGCACCAGGTGAGGATATCTGTTGGAGGTAGAGATTTGGGAGTCATTGTTAATGGTTATTTTTGAAGCCTTAGGTAACTTGTATTAGATAATCAAGGAAGTGTTGTTTGTCTTCTGTGTGGTAAATAACCAGTTTGAAAATCTGATGTTGAGTTCTTTTTGAGAGGGGGGGAGGGAGGAGGAGAGAGAGGACAGAGAAAAAGACGAGAGCATGAACATGAGCATGAACAGGGGAGGGGCACAGGAAGAGAGAGAATCTTAAGCAGGCTCCATGACCAGTGCAGAGCCTGACACAAGGATCGATGTCCTGACTGTGAGAAGATGACCCCCAAATCAAGAGTCACATGCTTAACTGACTGAGCCACCCAGGTGCTCCTTGATGTTGAACTTTTAAGTCCCCAAAGATGATGATAGAAGCTGAATTGGATGGGAAGACTGTGAGTAATTTGACAAACTCTTTGATTAATTAGGAATAGCTGCAACTCCTAAATCAATAGATGACACAGATGAGAACGTTATAGAATAGATTGGTATAATTTTCAAAGAAAAAGCAGTGTTGTTAGAAATAATTTGAAGATTAATAGTCTGAAATAAACTGTGTCTTAAGCATTTTATCTCTAATTTAAAAACTTGAAATAATACAGGGTCAAATTAATGAGAAATTTACTATTTTTTTTTAAATTCAATCCAACTTAGTTAACATATAGTGTAATAATGATGTCAGGGATAGAATGTAGGAATATATATATATATATATATATGTTGTGTATGTAAGAATCATATAAAACACCCAGTGCCGATCTAAACCAAGTGTGTTCCTTACTGCTCCTTGCCCATTTAGCCCATCCTCCTACCCAACACCCCTCCAGCAACCCTCAGTATGTTCTCTGCATTAAGAATCTCTTATGGTTTATCTCCATTTCTGTTTTATATTTTTGTTTCTCTTCCCTTATGTTCATCTGTTTTGTATCTTAAATTCCACAAATGAGTTAAATCATATGATATGTGTCTTTCTCTGATTTATTTTGCTTAGCTTGATACACTCTAGTTCCATCCACTTTGTTGCAAATGGCAACATTTCATTCTTTTTGATTGCTGAGTAGTATTCCATCACACACACACCACATCTTCTTTATCCATACATCAGTCAATAGACATTTGGGCTCTGAGAAATTTCTTTTTGAGAGGACTGTAGAAGTAGAGCTTCAGGAGAGGACACTAGCTTTCTTATGACAAATTAGTTTTTTGTTTTTGTTTTTTTAGGAACAGTTTGGGGTTTAAGGTGTGTTATTTATAATAAAGATGAGAGCGGTGTAATATAGCGTTAGAATATGGGATGATTAAGTAACTGGCTCCAAGTTTTCAAGTGGACTGTTTTCATAAAGTTGAATTCAAGTAAACAACAAGGGGAATCTTGTGGTGGAATGATGATGAAGCTAGCAGCTCCACCCACATTTTAAAGCACCAAAGCTGTATAAATCTATCTATAGATTTAGATCTTAGGAAACCCTACTTCATAGATTTATTGTATATTCTGTGCACAGAAATATATTGGTGTCATGCAGTATAAAACCAACTTATCTATTAATAAGAATCATAGGGTACCTGCATGGTTCAGTCATTTGGGTGACTGACTCTTGATTTCAGCTCAGGTCATGATCTCATGGTTATGGGATTAAGCCCTGTGTTGGGCTCCATGCTGATGAGGGAGCCTGCTTGGGATTCATCCTCTCCCTCTCTCTCTGCCCCTAACCCACTCTTGTTTTCTCTCTCTCTCAAACTAAATAAGAATTATAGAAATAATTATTAATGCAATAAACCTTATCACCATCATAACTTTCATTTAATGGAAAATGGTTAACATTTCTGTATAAATTCATCTCTCATGTACCAAAGTCTCAAATAAAAGACTATTTGTCCAAGCGTTGTCATGTGGTTATCCCCTTGGGCAGAGGAAAAGAGGACATATTTTTTGTGTAATATTTTTGTTTTTTTAATTGTGGTGAAATTCACATGATGTAAAATTAACCCCAACAATTCAGTGACATTAGTACATTCACAATATTGGGCAACCACCATTTTCGTGTTTATAAAACATTTTCATTGCCCCCAGGTTAATACCTCATACTTACTAAGCTATTACTCCTCATTCTTCCTTTCCCCTGGACCCTCAAAACCACCAATTTGCGTTTTGCCTATAAATCTATAGAGCTATCCTTGTTATAACGTGTATCAGTACTCCATTCCTTTTTATGGAATAATATTTCAATATGGAATAATATTTCATTGAATGCATATACTATAATTTGTTCATTCATACACTGATGAACATTAGGATTTTTCCCACCTTTGGTTATTTAAATAGTGCTGTTGTGAATATCCATGTACAATTGTTTAAATTTTCAATCTTAGGGTAACATATCTAGGAGTGGGATTTCTGTGTTATATAGTGATCCTATGCTTAATTTTTTGAGGAATCACCAAACTGGTTTCCACAGTGACTGTACCATTATGCATTCCCATCAGCAGTATTCAGTGATTCCAATTATCCTTGTACTTGCCAAGTCTTGTTATTTTCTGTTTGTTACTGTTGTTGTTATAGTTGTTGTTAAAGCTGTGAAATAGTGTCTAATGATTTTAATTTGCACATTCCTAATGGCTAATGAAGTTAAGAATTTTATCATGTGCTTGTTGACCATTTATTTCTATATCTTCTTTGGAGAAATGTCTATTCAAGTCTTTTGCCCATATTTTAATTGTTTTTTGTTGTAGGAATAAGACCTCTTACATGCTGCCAACAAAGGGACACTACAAAGGAGATGTTCCTTTGTGTCCAAAAGGATACATACAAATGTGAAATATTCTTACTAAATAAAAATCATAAGTCAGAGAAAGACAATTACATGATTTCACTAATAAGTGGAATTTAAGAAACAAAACAGATGAACATAGGGGAAGGGAAGCAAAAATAAGATAAAAACAGAGAGTAAGGCAAACCATGAGACTCTTAAATACAGAGAACAAACTGAGGGTGCTGGAGGGGAGGTGGGTGGGGGGATAGGCTAAAGGGGTAATGGACATTAAGGGGAGCAGTTGTTGGGATGAGTGCTAGGTGTTGTATGTAAGTGATGTATCACTGGGTTCTACTCTTGAAACAAATGCTATACTGTATGTCAACTAACTTGAATTTAAATACATAAATTTATAAAAGATCATTGGATTTTGAACAACTAAATAAATGTACGCCATAATATTTTTAGGTCTCCTGCCTTACTCAAGAGAGAATCTATTTTGACATTTATTGCATTGAATTTCTTTTCTTGAATTTAAGGAGTGTTAAAGGGGAGGGCCAGATCTCCTTCATGGTTAATACTACATATTACACAATATTGTGACTTATTTGTTAATTTAACAATGACTTGTTAACTTAATTTGAGGATCACTGAGTATAACTTCCATAAAATTATTTTATCAAGTTGCTGAAAATCAGAACATATGTGTTCTCTTCTATGTCTTTTCTATTTTCAAGTAGTGGTTATGTACTAAATGGAGTAACATTTTCAGCAGATTATTGGTTACACTTTAAACGTTATTATGGCTGTTAATAGTATGCACTATTTGGAAGAGTCTTGTTGGGGAAAAACTGAAGTATTAGGGCATGATTTTTGAATAGTCAGCATAAATAAAATTCAGATGGACAGAACATTGAGCTAGAAGGGACTGTACCACATCACTCACTGAGTTGTTCTTATAGCACCTAAAAGTGCCTTATGAAGGCCTATTTGGAATGAAGAATGTTTTTAATAATACACATTTATATTCAATCAGTAGGAAAGGCTTTGAAAGTCTATCTGTGACAAGCACAGGAAAATAAACATTTAAATGGACTCAAACATTTCTCACTAAGTAATTTGCAGAGTTTGTGCAAACTGTTATATTTTAGTCACCAAGGAAGAAAATCCCTAATCCATTTATTAGGCTTGTCTTTTTTATTTACACACATCTTTGTTCTCTCAGTGTAGGTAAGTGAACGAGATAGACTTGCATGTTCCTTCTGTGGCTGTCATTATGAGTCTGAATATAACCAAGCTAATGAAAGCAATTTCATTTTTATTGTCAAAGAAAAGGCAACTGATGATATAGTTTTGATATACTTGTGGTATTTAAAACAAAACACCTCTCGATGAGTCTTAAGATTCCAGCTTATGATTGGATAGAAATCATTATTTTTATTCCTAATCCATGTCGGACCTTAAATATGTTACAAATAATCCCAGCAACTGGATAATGCCTATGAACAAGTGGCTAATGTCCCTTACCAGTTGGTAACTTAGTATAGTGTGCTTGTGTGAAAATTCTTGTTCTCCACCCATGCATTTGTTTGTTCAAACAATTGTTTCTTAGTGATTATTAAGTGAAAAATATCTTACTCCCTAAATGGAAAGGCAGCAATAGAAGAGCATGATTTTGAGTGTGAGAGGTCCACATTTGAATTCCTCCTATTACATTTTTGTAGCTTTGTAACTTTGACAAATTATGTAATTTCCTGTCTTCTGTTTTATTTCTTTGACTAGTAACTTAGCTTCCTATCTAAAAGATAGTAGTAACTTTACTATTATTCATTTTTCCTCTGTGGACAACTACATTGACTGTAAAGGCAACTCTTTTAAAAGTGGCTCATGCCATTAGATTGCTAGCCACCATGTTAGTGACAAGTTTTATTTTTCTGAGTAGTTTTTACTCAAAATGTAGTTAATTCCTAGTTACTTAATAGCTGAGCACAATATATAAAAAAACACCTCAAAATGTAAATAACAAAAACCTAAAGAATTTCATGCACATGGTTTATGGGAAAATTTTTGATGTAATAATTCTTCCTAATCATATCACAACACATTAGGAAAAGTCTATAGGCAGCTAATGCAAGTTGATGAAGAGTTATATACAAAAATAAGAAATACTTGGCATTCTAATCATTTTTATTTAGTTCATTTTAGATAAACTAGGGAATATAGGTAACATCTGGAGGCACTTCAAACAGCACATATTCATAGTTTGGATACTGGCATATAGTCCTTACTGAACTGAATTGAGCTTTGCATCTTCTAGCTGTTTACTACCATAGAATCAAAACTCTTAGTTTCCTTTGTTTTCAGGTGGTATGTTTCTGTCAATATCTGCTTAAATATTCTAATACCTAGGAATTCTTTGCCTACTGCCAAGCCTAGTCTGAATACCAGTATTGTTTAGCCTAAAATGTTCTCTTTTACATAGTTTTTAAGTACTTTTATTAAAGTAGGCCAACATTTTAAAAATCATTATCTTCCCATTTGAAAATCTGATTTTCTTTATTTCTTGGGAAAATGACCAAAAGATTTGGAAACATTGACCAGCATTCTACTGGAGCTAAATTTCTCTTACACAGTTTAGACAAGATAACACTTTCCAGTTCAACAAAATACCATCAATTATTGTTTCTTTGACAGAAAAGCTGAATGTCAACTATAATTCATCATCACATTTGTTGTTCTCTTAGAATAAGCGAATATTTCCCTGTTTCTAGGTCTCTAACAAAAATGTGTAAGTGAAAAGTAAACCTGGACGAGGTAATGATTTTAAAAAGTGGGAGAGACTATTTCCTTAGGAAATAAACATTTTTCTGAGAATTGACTATGAAAGCAAAATATTTAGCATTAAATATGTATCTTTTGCCTTATACCCACCTTTACTTCTATAGGTAGCTAGTGGAGTTTGTGAACCCTGGTTTGAGATACCCAACAATAGAAATACTTATGACCTTCATTTCTGTATTTCAATCAGTTGTATGCTATTTACCAACAGAAGTGGGGTTTATTAGTTTAACCCAATTTTCAAGTTAGGAATATCAGAGGAATGCATCTGCAATAGAAAATTAAGAAGTAGCCATACAGTACCTATAGCCTAAGAAACTTAATCTGTTTTCCAAATCACTTGACTTACTGTCTAGGTTTTTTTTTTTTTTCTTTTTTTCTTTTTTTCTTTTTTCCACTGAGGAATATCAAGTTCAATATCTTATTCGTGCAGACTTCAAATGAAATCAGATTGTCTTTTCTTTCAAACATAAATCCAGTAATTAGTATCTAGTCATCAGTCTCGTATATGGATTGTTTCTTGGAAACCAAAGACAATAATTGAGTTTAAAATGCTGTGCCTAACATTTCAGGGTGATACACAGCAATGCAGTGGAGAATATTTTTCTGTCACTGTGGATTCTTAATGTAAATTCACTTAAGTGAAGGGGCTATCAATTTGTAGTGTATTATCGCACTCTAGTTAAGACCAAGCTTCATTGAACACTTGCCCAACCCCTACACAGAATAAATTGCATCTTGGCAGTTCAATTCTTTTTAAATAAATATTTTCTCTCTTTTAATTTAAATAAGCCTTTACCATCTGTTCTGTCCTTTAGTTACGAAAATGCCAAAGAACATAACTTACTACTGTGCCATTTACAAACTGTAAGCAGAGAAGTGACTTAGTACTTGGCATGTCTTTGTTCTCAATTCTACCCAATATTTGTTTTTCCTTTTCTCATGCTTCACATATAATGGAAGATATTATTCTGACATACAGAAGTCTTTTCCAGCAAAAATGGAACACAGGAAAATGATTAATTTGAAAGACTTAACCAAAGCCGAATCTGCAGAAATGTGAAATACCTGAAGGATTGTAATCATATAGACAGTATGTTAAGCCTAACTTTATCAGGCAGATGCTATGCAGATTGCATTATAGCCAAGATCCTTGGTAAAGGAAACTCATTTTGTCTTCTCAGAGGGACAAGAGATATTTCAAGGAAACCAAGAATTAATGCTTGCATTCATCCTGTATACACGTTTGTTACACCCTGCGTATTCCAGGCATATAGCAAAAATTACCTGGACATTAATATGACATCACAACATTGAATAGAAGAGTGGTATAAGAAGTCTGTGTAAAATATAAAGTTACATTCAATTTAATTCCTTGAACAAAGAACATGGTGAGGAACTTAGCTGAATATATTCATATTGAAAATAAAAGCTGCTGATTAAGAAATGACAACAAACCCCTAAACCTTTGTAATGTATTTATATTGAGAATTCATGATAGGAGGGGCCACCATGGTGGAGAAGTAGGGGGATCCATACTTCCCACGTCTCTCAAACAAAGAAGTGCAGAAGCCAAAGGACTTTGAACACCAGAGCCTGGGAGGAAAAGAGACTGAATGTACCAGGAAGAAAATGGGAAAGCTGGAGAAAAGATAGGTGGGTGACTGAGAACTGGGGGAGATGAAAAAGGCCACATGGGCACGGAGGAGAGGAACCCCCTTCTGCGGAGAGACAAGGGAAGAGAAAGAGCAGCTAGGAAAGTGTAGGACCCTATCTGGACAGGAGAAAGACCTTGGACCGAGACTGAGAGGCATCCGATCTCCAACTGCGGGGCTTTCTTCGGACTGGGGCCAGCTCCCTGTTTGTGCACCTGGGGAGGAGGGGAGCCAGGCCTGGATGCAGTGGTAATTCAGGGGATCACTCCGCAGTTGGAGAGAGTGGTTACCTCCCTGGAGGGCTGCGCGATAGTACATAGCCTGCCTGTGTCCGCCACCCCTGGGCTCTGTGGCTGGGCTGAGGGTGTAGTCTGCAGTAGGAAAAGGTGGCTGTCTTCCTGGAGTGCCCGTGGGAATGGACAAAGCCTGTGTCTGCCTGCGTCCCTGAGGCTGCGGCTCAGTCCGCAGTGGGAGAAGGTTTGTCCTCCCTGAAGTGCGGAGACAAACATAAAGCCAGCCAGGACCACAGATCCCGCGCACTGAGAGGCGTTTCCCCAGTGCCAGAGCGCATGGAGCAGGACTTTGAATCCTAGCCAAGCACAGGATCAGGGGAGTTGTGGGAGCAGGAAGGAACCCCCCCCCCCCCCCGCCGGCTGCACCCGTGGCACAGTGAGGAACGATTCAAACAGAGTCCACCGGATCCGGCTCTGTGGAGAAGAGACCGGGGGATCACCATTTCACCTCCCCCCACTCCACCGCCACCGAGGCGGGGCCTCAGGGATCACTCCTGGGGCCCATAGTGGAGGTGGGTCTAGATTACACCAAACTGCACTTCTTGCACTGGGTAACTGCGTATCCACCAGGGCGGCGAAGACCCTGCCCACAGCTACTCCAGATAAGCACTGCAGCATTGCCTGGATTAACTCTAGGTCAATTCTGGATATTCTATACTTTCTATTACCCCATCTTTTAATTTTTAACCTGGTATTTTCTATACTTTACATCTGAAACTACTCACTGAACATTAGGATATTTCTCATTAAACCCTCCTTCATTGATGGGTGTTAAAAATATCACGCACCAAACTCCTCTGTTCTTTTACTGTCAATAGTAAAATTTTAAATATCAGAGTTATTATTTCTTCTTAAAATTTAAAATATTGATTGCATTTGCAACACAGGCTACCTCCTTGGAATAATGGGTACATTTTATGTTCATCTTTCCATCTTCCAATTGACCTTACTTGAATATTATTTCATTTCAAATTGAAGATCCTGTGAAAAGTCACAAAAGCATTCCTCTTCATTTTCATCAAAATGTGTCACCTGCCATATTTCTAAAAGCCAGATTATTTTATCGGTTGTTTTAATAAGTTCTTCAGATGGACCAACTCTGTACTGGGATCACTTTTAATCTGTTAAAGAATTGTAGAAATATGTAGCAACATATTAATTTAAAATAATGAAGTACTTGGACAACATACATTCCTAATGGAAATCAAGTTTTGATTTTACCCACATGCTTCATTCTAGCTTACAAAATAAAAGTAGCAGAGTAATATTTTGAATAATTTTTCACAAAGAAGGAAAGACATAAGTAGCAAGGAAGGAATTAGGAAGGAGGGATGAAAAATATTGCTATTTGCTTAACCTCAACTCCATACTTTCTGATATATTCTATTTTTTATTGCCTTTGATTTTTAATGTTTATTTATTTTTGAGAGAAAGAGCACGTGACAGAGAGGGAGGCACAGAATCTGAAGCAGGCTCCAGGCTCCAAGCTGTCAGCACAGAGCCTGATGCGGGGCTCGAACTCAAACCATGAGATCATGACCTGAGCTGAAGTTGGACACTTAACCGACTGAGCCACCAGGCGCCACAGTTGCCTTTGATTTTTAGATAGGTGTTGAGATTTATTGTCTGTGTTTTTATGTCATTATTGTTTAAGTTACTGTTGGAAGAGAAGTCTTGGCAATGTTACAAGAACATCTATAAAGTGAATGAAGAAATTCTGAAATAGGATTTAAGGAAAGAAAAACTGTGGTGACCTCCAATAAGTAAAATGCAGTTTCCTCCCTATTAGTAGAATCAGCAAATGATGGTCTGAAATCATGTAGAGAAAGCATGATAGACAACTAGGCACAACGGCAAGGTTGTATGATTTCCAAAAAAATGGCAAGGAGATAATTGTGTTGAAGAAGATCAGAAACAGGTTTTGAAGTAACCTTAAATCATGAATATTGTGTTCCAGGTTAATCCCATGAAAATGGAAACTTCTTTTTATTAGTAGGGCTGTGGATCAGCACAATCAAATGAAATTTTAGGCATCTTTGAATTGAAAAAAAATCACAAAATTGCACTATTTATTCTAGACAACACGTTTACCTGTTAGTGAATAAATTCTGAGTACTAAGGTGTCTCAGGAATTTCTAGTATGTTCGTTCATTCTACACGTTTCTTGGCTTTATGGATAACATTTGATGTTGATTAAACTCGATGTAACTTGAACTGAATACTGTGATCCCCTATTTCATACATTCTCAAGAGCTCTGATGAGTGGGAATATGACATCCAGAAATATTTCACACTACTGACTACATTGTAAACAATGCAATAAATTCCCATATTAATATGAAATAACATGTATAATTATTTCAATATTAAAAATGTCTTCTCATATGAATTTTACTAATGTGAAATTAATGGTTATTTTTAGTTACAAACATTATCACTCATTGTAAATATGCTTAGTTTTGTTTTCTTTGTAAATTTTCAATTTTGTAATGAAGTTTAAGTTTACATTATTTTCACAAACAAAATTAGATATTATTATGTAATTTAGAAAATCCTGAATTTACTCTTCTCCTCTAAAACATTTTCTTCTCTCTGAAAATATAAAGAAATCTTACCTATATATAAGTCTATAAGTTATATTATAAGATCCTGTCATTTTGTCTCTAGCTAATTGTCCCAGAGATTTAACCATAGAAGGCCCACTAGGAATACTACTCCTTCCCTCTGTCAATAGTGACTAGCTTCTGTTTGGTCCCTTGGACCAACCCAGGTCTGTTAGAATTCTTTCTCAGATGTTTAAACCAGGAATTGGGAAATAGTCCATTCTCTCCAGGTAGGTAGCCACATATGTGAAACTAAGGAGCCCATGGTGACCATGTGGAAAAGTGTGCAGTGACTCTCAGATGTTAAGTGCTTTACCATGTTTCTTTGTATTAAATCATTATTTGCATCATGAAAGTCCAATTCACAATTATCCTTTTTAATCCCAAACACAAAACTTTCCTCTGTCCTCTAAAAGAGATTATCATATTGTATTTAAGATCTTGATTGAAGACATTAGACAAACATTGTCTTTGGGAATACAAATGGTAAGTAACCCTGTTTACACAAATGACATTGCATGTTGTGGATTGAAGGTATGGTCAGGATACTTACTTGCTCAAAAATATTCCTTTAATGCTATATTTGGGACATTGGGTCCTGGTTTCATTCTTAGATGGCTAAATAGATTTGTCTAAAAAGCACATTACTGTTTGTCAGTTCCTGCCAACTTCATCCTGCCATTGCCAAGGTAAAGAATTTTTATTCAACCAGATTAGGTCTTCTTTGATGCAAAAGCTTATTTGGGAGTATATAGCACTAATACAAAAGGTAGAACTGTAAGAAAAGGCCCACTACTTAAACATAATGAAGATAGATATGTAATGTAAAAAACTTTTCCACCTATTTTTTCCCCAAATTCATTATTATTTTTTGTTCTGTTAAAAGCTATGGAAATTATAAGGACACATGAATGATAGGTTCTGAACTGGAGGGTGAGATATGTGGCTTTATTTTTTTTTTTTTTCATATTAACCTAGTTACATAACATCTTTGAGCGTCAGGTAAATGGAAACAATAACTGCTCTACCAATAACATAGGTCTGTTGTTAAAATGTAGTGAGAATACATTTTGGTGAAAGAATTTGGTAAGCTCTAAAATATTGTAGTGGAATCTAATTTTATATGTTTTGTTGTAATATGAATTGGAATAGATTATAAAATAAAACCATATCTCCCTTAACATATTTAATTCATACCAAAATGTTATACAACCAAGTCTGAAAATCACGAGTAGACATAGTTGACTAATATAGTAGTTGTTATTATAGTCCTCATCAGGAAGATTATGCATATTCAGAATGTATTTTTATTCTGTTTAAAAAATGATTTACAATGCCATATTCTTTTATTTGCTTTGCTATGAAAATTTCAAAGTCAACTGTTTAGCTTTTTATTAAAGGATCTAACTGTTCTTTCAGTCCTTCATCTCTTATTTCTGCTACCAAGTAGCAGTTCTTAGGTGTTTATATTTATGGTCTCTCAGTAGCAATTGGGAGGATTTCCAAAGATTACCTGAACCATGGCATGTAAGTATATTTTAAGCATTTATATTTTTCAGGAATTTTTGAGATTTTCCATTTATTATAGATAATGTGAAATGCAATTCAACAAAATTATGAGTCCATTTTATATTTTTTAGAAGTTTTTTGACTGTGAGTCATGCAGGAAATCAAAACAACTCAAAATCTTGCCTTAAGTGTTAATTATTTCTCACATTTGTCCTTTGAAAGTGCAAAGCACTGCTGAATATTTGAAGCCAACCAGGGAGTAAAGTCCTTGGTTCTGAAGAATTATCATTTTTGTTTTATTTTGTTTTGTTTTTTCCCTGATAGCAGAAGTTCAGTTCTTCAGTTCCTACGATTTGTCATGCTGGCTCTGGGATGCACTGTCTAGAAACTATTCACTTCCACCACTACTTCTTAGTGCTTCTAGGATTTATTCATGTTTTTTCAGTTGCTAGGTGACTGGGCAGTGTGAATACTGATTGTATCTCTTTGTATATTGCTGACCAATGTGACTCCCTAGCGCTTATCCCAATCCATAGTTCAAAGAAGGCCCTCAAATATTTGTCAGATCTACATGAACCCAATTCTGATTAAATGGGGGAAAAAAAGGAATAAAATATAATTTTAGAAGAAAATTGTCAGAAGTGATCAAAGGAAATATAGTGTCTGGAATACCATAAATAATATTTGTAGAACGTATAGAATGAGCAAAAGAATAAATGAATACATAGTAGGCTTAATATTAAGCACCCACTTTAGGTTTTAAAGTGGAAACTGACAAACTGGATTTCAAGTGAATTTGGTAACATGGGTATCAGGAAAGTTGGAAGTTTTGTCAGAGTTTATTTTCTGTCTCCTGCAGAAGAAACCAATGTTTTTCCAGCAGTGTAAGGCTAACCAAAACAGTAACTTCAAACAGATGTCTTGACATATCAGTGTGGTGGTGATCACATGGAAAAACAGTACCTCTCCAGAAATACCACATAAGCTTGAAGCCTGACTGATTTTTGCAGGAGTACATGAGGAACAGCTGTTACAGATTGGAGTACATTACACAAATAAGTGTAATATCCAGGAATTGCAAGGAGGTACAAAGAATTTTTGAAAAGAAGGCTAAAAACCTGACCCCCAAACTGCCTAAAATCTAGCTTAATTCTCTTGAGTAATATAGCCTAAGTAGCAGAATTTAGGAATATTATGTTTATCTTGCAGGAAGCTAAGAGTTTTATGCAAATGCAATGAATGTGGTCAGAGAAACTTCTGTAGAGACTGAGAATGATTCAATGGGTATACATAAACAGAGTGATCTTTACAATGAACTCAATAAGCAAGAAAATAGAGATTTGAGAATGAATACCTAATTGATCATATGTCTTCAAAATACTGATCAAAACCCAGCTACTGTGGATTCAAGGCCTTTTAATTTGTATTTTTAGATAAAGAAAAGTCATTGTCTTGTTCACTAATCAATGTGGGAAATCATTATCAGGAACACATAGGATTTTAGAGAGGGCAGGGAAAACATGAGATACTGCGTGCAAAGCCTTTAGAACCAGGTGTGGCATACTAAGCCTGAGGACATATTAGGTAGTAGTACAAGTGGTAGTAATTCTAAAGCTTAGGCCTAGCTAAAAATTTATGCAATTTATATCATAAATCTAAGACTCTCCAATGAAAAAGCAGGAAAAAACCAGGGATATATAAAAATAACTATTAGAGTAAAAAGAAAGCCTAATTAATAGAAATAGTTTTCTTATAGAAAAGAAGTGTTGACAAATACACCATCATTAAATATATGCTTTGTATGCCATTTCTGATAATATATTATCCTTACTTCAACAGGTTGCTGAAGTATCTTTATATTTGGGTCTCTTTCCATTTGTATCCAAAAAAGTAATCTCAAATAATCTGTGCATTATGGGAAACTTTTTGCCATTAAGCCAAAACCAATAATGCAAATCTGATTCACTTCTATACTGTATTAACTAAGTATAGGTCTCATTTGTAATCTTTAGTATTCTGTTTCTAAAGTGTGATACAACCTGAAACCATAGGAAGTTAGTTATTTAAATTTCTAAGGTTGAAGGAAGGAAAGCTTATAAACTGCATGTAATAATGGAATTCAGATGACAATGGTATGTTTTGGGAATCCCATCATAGAACGAGCCCTTCCATAAGGCAGGGATCTTCCACAATCCTAGAACACTCTATTGCTAAAGCTAAAAAGGCCAGATACTGCATGCATGTGAGCAGGTAACCTAAGCTTGACAAATCTAATCCCCCCAAATTATTTTAATAAATTGGTGTAAGACAGAAACACCTTAAAATTCATTCTTTTGCTGGTAACAGTGATATTTTAGTAAGTGTGCCATAGTGTGCCAGTGGTGGGACATGGAACCAAGGTGTTCCTGAGTTATGTCCTTGGTCATGAATTCAGTTGCCTACATATTCTTGATTCTTGGATAGTTTTCTCAGATAAATTTTCTAGCATCTTCTTGTTTATATGGGCCACTCCATAGCTTTAATAAATTCTATTTCAGAGTCTGTTATTACTGGGATCTAAAAAGTTTGTTACAGATAACGACACCTAGATAGAGGGAATTTGAGTGGGTTGGTGTCTTGCACATTTGAAATTAGAGGCAGCACAAATTTAATAATCAGAGTTTGGGTAAAAGCACACAATGCATAGTAGAGAAATAGCCAAATAATCATGTATATTTATTTGAAAATAATTTCCAGATAAAAATAAGTGGTTGGGGAGAGAATTACCAATTCCATACAACAGTATGACAGGCGTAAGGAATATCAGAGTGAAAAAGCCACAAATATTGCACTTGGATAGCTTAAAGAAAAACTGTTCAGACAACTAATAGCCTGAGGCACCAAATGAATGTTTCAGGCTTTCTATTTCTATCCAGAATTGATCTCTTATACTCTGATGTTGCAAGCTGAAGTAACTGAAAACCTAATGTGAAGTTTTACCTTTAAGGTTACTAAATTAAAATGTTACTTGTTTTGCAACCTTGCTTGGCTCTTTTGTAAATTTGGGGCATTTATTGTTTTAAGTGTGAGAGACCAAGAATTGGAAATGTTAGAGTTTAGAGACTTTTATCTCTCTCGAAATCTCAAGAATGATAGTGAAATTTTTAAAAAAAGAAAAATAGAAAAACATGTTACTGAAAGAACTTACTAAAGTGCCCTTTCCCCTTGGCAATGAAACTGATTTTTCCTCTCTGTTAAATCATGTTATGTCATGAATGTAGGGAATTATGTGGGAAATTCGGCAAGTTCTCGTTGTGGCATTACATTTGCTCTTCTCTGTGTCTACCACCATATCTAGAATTAAGTTCAGATGTGTTATTGGGAGTGGAGGAACAATTCTAAAATACAAAAGTAGCTGGAATATTTTTATAATTTATGTATATAAAATATGTTGAGGATATGTGTGAAGACATTTTGATGATGCTTGACTAAGAAGAGAAGAATAACATGTTGAATCAATCTGGATTATTAATAGAAGTACATTTACCAGAATTTCTGGATTAGTTTTGTTAATTCTAGCAGCGGGGCATTGTTCAAATTTTTGTGCACCTGTTGACAATTGGATGCAGTGGCAATAAAGTTGAGGGTACCAGAATTTCCTTTATTTTATATTGGGGAATGAATCCAATGATTTAGGGAAATAAAAATGATGTACTGGACTTTAAATATGTAAACTCACCTATTACCCCTCTCATCCTTGAGGACTCCATAAACAAATCCTCTACCAAAGTCTGAAAAAATATATTGGTGTGTAGGGAGTTCCCAGAATTCCCAGATTCAGTGATTCACTGTGAGGACTCACAGGATTCATGATGTAGTTGTAGTCATGGCTATGATTTATTATAGTGAAGGGGTACAAAACAAAATCAGCGAAGGCAAAATGTGCATGAGGGGAACGTCCAGAGGAAACCAAGCTCAAGCTTTGAACAATCTTCTCTTGGTGGAGGCTTATATGACCTGTTTAATTCCTCTAGCAAGGAGTTAGGACAGCGTGTGAGAAATGTCGTCTACCAGGGAAGCTCATTAGAGATTCATTACTCAATGTTTTTATTGAGACCTGGTCACATAGGCACCTTCTTCTTAGCACATGCCAAAATTTCAGACTTCAGAAGTAAAGCAGGTGTTCAGCATAAACCATGTTGTTTATACAGACCGTCTAGGCATGGTGAGCCATTTTTATCAGTTCTAGGAATTGTGAGAACCCTTGTAAAATCTCAAGTTTCCAGAATCTAGCCAATTTCCAACTTTATGTGTAGGCCTTTCTTTTTTTTTTTTAAACTTTTTTTTTTTTTAACGTTTATTTATTTTTGGGACAGAGAGAGACAGAGCATGAACGGGGGAGGGGCAGAGAGAGAGGGAGACACAGAATCGGAAACAGGCTCCAGGCTCTGAGCCATCAGCCCAGAGCCTGACATGGGGCTCGAACTCACGGACCGCGAGATCGTGACCTGGCTGAGACCTGGCTGAAGTCGGAGGCTTAACCGACTGCGCCACCCAGGCGCCCCACGTGTAGGCCTTTCTAAGCTGTGTTAGCTCTCAGCTACCCAAATGATGAGGGAGCAGAATTTTTGAAAAATGCCTGAATGTCTCTGTTCTGTAGTCTTGCTTTCTGATGTGAGATTGTATAGTTGAAAAAGGACCCTTGGGGCGCCTGGGTGGCGCAGTCGGTTGGGCGTCCGACTTCAGCCAGGTCACGATCTCGCGGTCCGTGAGTTCGAGCCCCGCGTCAGGCTCTGGGCTGATGGCTCAGAGCCTGGAGCCTGTTTCCGATTCTGTGTCTCCCTCTCTCTCTGCCCCTCCCCCGTTCATGCTCTGTCTCTCTCTGTCCCAAAAATAAATAAACGTTGAAAAAAAAATTAAAAAAAAAAAAAAAGGACCCTTGATTTGAAAGAGGGTGAGAGGATAGCAAGGTGCCAGATGGTAAGTAGAGGCGCTTAGTTTCTACTTGTTCAGGGGCCAAATGGATATGGTTTACCTCAATAAACAAGAGAATGAACATGGCATACAAAACCATCTAACCCTAAAGGATCATTATAATTGTTATAATGAACATTATAAAGAACATTATAATTGTTCATGATGGCCCTAGGAATAAATGACTCATCTGTTCATACAGATAAGGTGCTACTTGGAATTCATAATCAAAACAGACAAAAAATTTTAGGTTTCAGTGAATCTGGTTATTTAGCCATAAAAACTGCAAGTTTTAAATGTTCACTAGCTATTAAAGTTATTTGTAAATAAGGGAGACTAGGTTCACCAAAGGAAGCATATGGTAGTCAAATCATAGATATTCTCACTCTCCTTCTTACTATACCCTAGGGTGATCTGCACCTATTTATTCAAGTAACAGTATACAGTGTAAAGGAAAATATAGAGTTTATTTCAGGGAATACTCGACAGTTGCTATGGTAGATTGTAACCTGCACATCCGACCACTTACTATGCATATATATATTTTAAATTCCATGTTAAAGACCTTATTCTTACAATCCTTCTAGTGATATGTGTGTGTGTTGTTTTAAATTAACTCTAATAAATTTGTTCTGAGAAATTTTCCTTTGGTACAAATTTGTCACTGAAACCTACAAGAAAATGTGGAAGAGGATTATGATAGGTAAAGTAATATACTTTTTAAACTAGTCAGTTGTGTGTTAAGTCCAATGGAATCCCATGCATTGAAATGTCTCCCATTTATAAGTGAATAGTAAGGATACATCTCAACTCACATCCTCTCATTTTTGTTTTTCTTACCTTTGGGAAATTTATGACTTTAAGAAAGATGAAATGGAAGTTCCTGGAATAGTTCTGTGTGTCAGTAGTCAAAAGCAATAGTGCACTTCTGTGTGAATCACACATCATAAAACTAGCAAATTTCAGAAGTGATAATCCCTATTACATTACCATTTAACTCTTCAGCTTGGCTGAGACAAAAGATAAATTTATCCTTAAGAGTTACAGAGCTTTATCATGAATTTAATTAGGTGGTTTCCAATTGCAACTACTATCCCAAATGTGCTTTCCTTACTAAAGCAAATCAATACAGCCCCTGGCATCTGGTATGCTGTTATTGATCCAGAGATAACTTTTTTCCCACTCTAAACCAGTAAACAGCAAACATAAAAAGCTTTCTGCTTTCACCTGGCAGGGGCAGCAGCTTAGGGTACTTAAAAATCTTAAGCCATCATCTAGTTTTCTTTAAAAATCTTGGAAAACAGGAAGTAGAGTTTTCTTCATTAAATGTCTAGGTAAGAAAAACCATCTTACTCAAAAATGTGTAACAAAGGCAATGAAAAAACAGATTTTCATCCTCACTAAACTTTCTACATGTACAGTGACTTGCAGCATACTGCAAAATCTCCTTCAGAGGAACAGATAAATCCATCATAGAACCAGTTTCACCAGGAAAGAGTTAAAACACCTAGTGAGTTTAATAAAAATTGAGTTGTAATGGGGATGCAAGGTACAGCATGGCCGCTATAGTTAATTATACTCTATTAATAATACTATATTGTACATTTGAAAGTTGTTAGTGAATCTTAAAAGTTCTCAAAAAAAATTGGTGACTACGTATGGTGAGGGATGTTAACTAGACTTATTGGTTTGCTCATCTTACAATACATACAAATATCAAATTGTGCTATTCACCCAAAACTAATGTAACATTGCACTGTCCATTATGCCTCAATTAAAAAATGAAAAGTGAGAAACATTTAGAGGCAATTCAAATTACTTTTGAGGATACTACTCCAATTGATGTAGTTGTCATTGAAAGGCTTTTACATTTAAACCATTTACCTGTTAGATTTCAGTTGGAGCAATTTCGTATTCACCTTTATAACTCAGCAAGTCCACTGATGGCTCACAATTCTTGTAGTAGAAAAGGGTGCTTTATTTAAACCAAGGCAAAACCTATCTCAAACCAACTCATCTTCCAATCTTGTGAGAAACACAAGGATAGGCAGGGGGGGTGCGGGCCACGGAAGGGCAAAGGCAGGCAAAAGGAAAGGAGAAAACGGACCGGAACACTGCCAGGACCCCTGACGGAAACCAAGGTTCATTCCTCCCCTCCCTCCCCCCTTCCCTTCTTCCTTCTTCATTAAGTCATTCTCCTTTAATAAGTAGTGATTCCTTTAAAATAAAGGCCTTTCATCTGCTACTAAACCCTTATGAAGTTTGAACGTCTGACCGTGCATGGGACAAGTGAACATGCCTCCTAGAAAGTTGTCTTTTATCAACTAGATGGTGTCTGTCTGCTTAGCATTAAGGCAGTTGTGCCCTGAAACACTGTTTTCTTCTTGTGAATGTACTTTTTATGACACCAGACCCAAGGATATTCTGAAGGCGTACGTTAGTTGTGGGTAAAAGCTTCTTCTATCCCCAACACTTTGGTTTCACTTCTCCTCTGTCCTTAACGCACACTCAAGGATTCATGTGGAATGCCTTATAAATAACTGAATGAGTTGGAAAACATGAGCTTGATTTATAAATGACTTTATTGATTGTAACGGCCAAATGTTTACTGCTGTGCCGTTAGAACCTCATACAGAAGTGCCCTCAACATCTACAGGGAAGTTCTTTTATTGTAAAAAACAAAACAAAAAAAAAAAACAAAAAACAAAACAACTCTAAGCAGGAAACATCATTGCCTCTGCCAGGAAGATGAGTTGGTTTGAGATAATAATCTTCAGGGATTCATGGGAAGTGACCAGTTTTTTTGGCTGATGATCAGAGATTTGGGAGGAATAAAATTGTAGAATTAGTGATAACGGTGTTTCAAGAAGTAGTATATGACTGGACCTCACAAAACTTGTAAAATAGTTGCTTTAAATACATATTAAGGGGCGCCTGGGTGGCGCAGTCGGTTAAGCGTCCGACTTCAGCCAGGTCACGATCTCGCGGTCCGTGAGTTCGAGCCCCGCGTCAGGCTCTGGGCTGATGGCTCAGAGCCTGGAGCCTGCTTCCGATTCTGTGTCTCCCTCTCTCTCTGCCCCTCCCCCGTTCATGCTCTGTCTCTCTCTGTCCCAAAAATAAATAAACGTTGAAAAAAAAAAAATTAAATACATATTAAATGTCCCACTCTGGAGGTGGTTCCTTTTTTTAAGTTTTTTTTAAAATTTTATTTTTACTTATTTTATTTTGAGAGAGAGCGAGCGAGTGAGAGCGCACACAAGCAGGGAAAGAGAAAGGGAGAGCGAGAGCCCAAGCAGGCTAAGTACTGTCAGCACAGAGCCCAATATGGGGCTCAATCTCACAAACTGTGATTGTTACCTGAGCCAAGATCAAGAGTTGGTCGCTCAACTGACTGAGTTACCCAGGCACCCCTAAGGAGGTGGTTCTTCATGTTAGTTAAGAACATCTACTTGTATAAATATCAGTGATCTCTAAATAATTTAAAATCAGGCATTACTATATATAACAGGAAAAATAAAAGGCCAGCAATTTTAAAAACTTAGAAGTATATTTTTCTCTAATAGCAAACACCTTGAGCTATGCAGTCCATGGCTGTTATGGGAGTTTCATTTTCATGAGTGAACTATTTTCTTTCTATTTTCTGCCTCACTCTTACTAACGTTCCTTCCACTTTCAAGTTCAGCTCATGGCAAAGAATTGTTACTGGAGACTCCAGCCCTCAATTTTGCATGCCAAGGGACAGGAATGAGGGAGGGCTGGACTACAAAATGACCCAAATATCAGCTAAGCCATGTTTTGGAAATCTTTCACAATAGTTTTTTTTTTATCACTGATCAGAACTTAACCATGTGCTTTCACCTGGATGGGGGACAAAAAAAAAGTCTTTTAGGTAGACACATTGCAGCTCTACATAAAATTTGCACTCTTATTTTAAGGATGAAAAAACAAAGAATAGTGGGAAACAATCATGTGAACTTGTTTTATTTGCCACCCCTTAGCTTGATCAATGTCTTGATAAAACAAAAGCTATTTAGGTAGAGACAGATACATAGACATATACATACACACATATATATAATCAACAACATAGATATATCTAGTGCAAAGACTTGCTTATTCTACATCATAGCTGCGTCTTGCGCTTTGCAAGAATAAGGTGATTTGGGTAATATCAGTAATAAGATACATACTCATTCATTTGTTAATATATGATTTATTTCTTCCTTAACCAACCATGAGGTGGAAGACTTGATGACTTCTGTTACCGTCATATCTAATTACTTATATGTGAGTTTCTAACCCATAGTTACTGGAGTCTATTGATTTAACTTAAAAGGAGAAATGATTCTACAAAAGGACACAAAACAAGTTTCCAATAAATGGGAGGTATTACCTCTGTATATCAAACTGTGACAAGGCTTTACAATGGGTTAAGGGAGGTGTATAGATGGAACTAGTACTACCATGGCCAGGGTAAATATTAATAGAAACTACTACAACTATTTACAATACAGGGATAAGAAAAATTCTTAGGTGACACAGGAATGAAGATTTGGTTTAACCACATGGTAGGCAGAATAATGGTTCCCCAAAGATGTCAACATCTTAATTCCCAAACTCTGTAATTGTTTTATCTCTAAAAAGTACATTGTAGGTGCTATTAAGGTAAGGAATGCCCAGTTGGTCCTAAGATGATCACAGGTGGCATTTAAGAGGGAGGCAGGGGAATAAGAGATTTTGAAAGTGTTATACACCTGGTTTTAAGGGAACACAAGAGTCCTCTAGAAGACAGAAAAACAGAGCTAGGTTCTTCCCTAAAGCCTACAGAAGAAATGCAGCCCTCCCAGAATCTTGATTTTATTCAGTAAGACATGTTTCAGAACTCTAAAATAATACACGTTTGTGTTGTTTTAAGCCACACAGTTATAGCAACAATAGGAAATTAAAGTACACTACTTGGTCAAAAATTTTAAAACCGGTGTTGCTTGAGGGGAAAGGACACATGGAATGCTAACACCAGAAAACAAGCTTTTGGAGGTGATGGATTTGTTATGGCATAGATTGTGGTGTTAGTTTCACGGGTGTATATTTATCTCCAAACTCAACAAGTTGTATACATTAAATACATACAGCTTTTTATGTTTCAAAAAGACCATTCAAAAGGTGGGGAAAAATTAAAATACTGATTACAACCACATGGGTAGTTGTAGAAATGAATACTGCAACCTCTATTTAGTTTTTATTCTTGGCTGAATCATACATGTATTTATTTTACCTGATTTTGTGTCTGGTTTCCTATTTTTGCTTTTTTTTAAATAGGGGACTTTTGTGGTGGTGAAGTTGTGTGTGTGTGTGTGTGTGTGTGTGTGTGTGTAGGTGTGTGTAGGTATATGGGATATGGAAGCAGAAGGGTGCCTGAACTAGAGGAGGTTTTTATTTCCCCTGGAGATCTTGGCTTGGAACTGGTTAATGTAGTTAACTAATGAGATTTTGGTGAGGTCTCTGGGAATGTGGATGATTCCAATTTCTGTGGTTTTAAAAATGGTTGCATTATTCTGATTAAATCAATGGAGCCAAACACCAAAATGGGGCAAGGACGTATAAACTTGACCAATCTGAAGCTCCCATTTGGAATGAATGAGCAAGGATATTTTGGGACTCATTCATGTTAGAAAAGAAAGACAACACTACTAGAGGCAGTATCCAGTCTTTTGTGGCAATAGTATCTTATATATCTAATATTTGTAGATATTATACTACAAATTATATTATACTGTAGATAAGATACTATATAATAGTATCTTACATATCTAATATTTGTGTTCATGATATTGACTCTATTTTTTGGCACCACACCTTTTGTTTTGGATTTTACACTTATGGCACTATTGTTTCTCCAGTCTTCCCATAGATTCTGTGAATTATCTGGTATTGTTTTAATATAATCCTTTTTGTCTTTTTTTAAATATTGGGGTTGACTTTTATTTGGAGGGAGATAAGTTTAACTTAAATATCATGACAAATATTAGGTTATATTTTGGCCTGGGTCAAGATATTTCCAAAGTTTTACATAGATTGAGCAAACCATGGCATAATATATCTCAGATCACTTTGCTCTAACCCTGTACATTTTGGATGAGTGATATGGCTAAGATCATACTTCCAGGTTCCTGAAAGTGGAAAAAGAAACTCCATAGATAAATGGCACAGGGATAGCTGTCATAGTTTACTTAAAAATTGACATTTAGATTTATTTTTGATGCACATTTATACATAGGTACATTTGTGTAGCAAATACTGTTCAGCTCTGGATCTATTGAAAGCAGTCAGTTTCTATAAAAATAAGACTGAGGACTGGATTTTGACTGTGTTAGTTCAACCTGATAACACATTCCTGGAAGTTTTTTAGACAGTTTTGTCTTGTCTAAATATTTTCAAGCTGTAAGGGTAGGAAGATTGAAATTATCTAGCATTTTTTTTCTATGATCATTATGCTCTAAAATACTGTGGCAGTCAGTATATCTCTAGGCCAACAGTTCTCAAATTTTTGATCTCAGGACACTTATAAATTATTGAAGAACACATGAAATTTTGTATGTGTGGTATATATCTATCAGTATTTATCATGTTAGTTAATCTGATAGTCAAAATATAATATGGAAATAAACATTCCATTAGTTTCCAGAGTCATATTATCACATGTCTTGTAACCTCTGGAAATCTCTTTTGCACATGCATTGAGAAAAAGAAAAGGCAAACCATACCTTAGTATGAAAAGTTTTAATTTCATGAACTCACTTGTTTTAGAGACTCCCAACAGTCTATAGACAACATTTTGAGAAATGTTTTGTAAGCATCTGTAAATACAAGTTCTCATATTTCCAAGATTTTACAATAGCTCAAATATTTTATTTAAGCATTGATACATGTCTAAGTATACTTGTTTCAATTTTGTAATACGTGCTTCTTGTTTAATATTTATACTTATTTTGTAGATAAAGCAATTGAAGCTCAGAGGCAAATAATTCACCTGTAGTGATAGTATTGGTGGATTTCAAAGTTAGTCTCCCTAATTCATTCAAACAGAGGTGTTGCTGTTTTACTATATCATCCTTTAACATTCCAGAAGGAATAGGTGACATCTACAGTTAAGGTTCAATGTATACTGGATTATAGTTTTCAAGGAATTAATATTAATTTGAAAATATTATATGTTAACTTGGAATGTAGATTATTTTTGTTACCAACTCATTGTAGCATCATGGGCATTTTTTTCTATTTGTCTTTGAAAATTGTGACTAATGCCCTAAAATTTCCAATGGCTAATGTTTGAATTTGTATTGTATAGAAAGATCTCTCCATGAATAAAATGAAGCGAGCTGTCCAGTTTTTTATTTTCATTTTCTTATTCTATGATGAAATATGAAGTTTACCTTTTTAAAAGGATCATCTTTGGTAAAAAGAAGAGGAAAGCTATTTTGTCCTTTAGTGTTTTTTTTGTTTTGTTTTGTTTTGTTTTTTTTGAGTTAGAGTTACGTAATTGCCAAGGGTTTCTGTCAGGAGAGAAAATTTCATTCAATTGTCCATTTAGAGAAAAAATTTGTTTTCTCTGAAATTTTGAAGTGGCTATAACTCTCCAAGAAAATGGGAACATTGTTGACACCTGATATTTCCACTGTTAGGGATCAAATCACTAAACATTTGATTTGTCACATCGTATGCTCACAGTATGGGGGGGCTTCTTGCTAAAAATGTTACTTTAAAAAAAAGTTACTTTAATTGCACTTCTCTCTCTCTCTCTCTCTTTTGGCAGGGGGGGGGGGGGGGGGGGCTAGTCCAATGAATAAACTCACTTTGGAAATATCTTGAACTCAATCAGAGCTGAAGTTAGAATTCCACTTCTTTTAAAAAAAATTTTTTTTAATGTTTATTTATTTTTGAGACAGAGGGAGACAAAGCGTGAGTGGGGGGTGGGGTGCAGAGCAGGAGACACAGAATCTGAAACAGGCTCCAGTCTCTGAGCTGTCAGCACAGAGCCCAATGCAGGGCTTGAACCCACAAATCATGAGATCACGACCTGAGCTGAAGTCGGATGCTTAACCGACCTAGTCACCCAGGTACCCCAGAATTCCGCTTCTATTGCTTAATGTCTAGGTTATCTGGGTTGCATTATTCTTTGTAAAATGTAAGTCAATTCACCAAACTCCTATTGGGGTATTATGTACATTATTATGGCATTATTGTGAGCACTGGAATTAGAGACATGGGCTGGGACAGTCTCTTTGCTATTTTTGTTTTAGTATTGCTATATTGAATTGAAAGAAAGGACACATACAGAAAGCTTTGCACCATAATTGCCTCATATTTTTAATTAACCATCTGTAAAAGTTAATTACATTTTCCTGTAGGGGCTAACACATTTTTCAGTGGTTAAAACATTTGTTTTTCAGCATGTCATTTAAGAAATTGGATATGATTACCACTGAAGTTCACTTTAATTTTACTATCTTATCTTGAAAAATGTGTGAAAATTCAAGATTAAAATGGGTACTTTGTGCATATAACATACCACTATGATTCTATACAGCAGTTTATTAGCAAAGTTTTAAATGTGTAGGAAACATGACTGACTCATTCTAGGTAGACCAATTGGAAATATTTGCCTTTTTGTATTTTGTTTTGTGATAATTGTAAACATACAAGTTTGTCTTTAATTTCTTTATTACTTCTGTGGTATGATGTTTTTTAACTCCTAGGATGACATAGTGGTTTTTTAAAAAAAAAATACAATCTGCTTTATTGTTTCACATGATGCTCATAGAATGATAGTAATGATTCCAATATAGGAAATATAGTAACTCAGAGATCGTAGGTAAAAATTATATATTACACTTACATATCATAAATGCTTATGCCTATCCATCATCTGTTAATCTATATGCCTAGAAAAAAAACCCACACACTTACATTTAAATGTTCTGCTATTACTGTGTTTTCGATCTGGGAACCATGTGTGCTTTTTCTTTTTATCAATGTACATCCAATTCTTAGAACTAACACATAGTTAGTTCTACATATACATAGTTCAACATATATATTTGTTGAAAAATGGATAGATGGGCTAATGAATGAGTGTAGTTAGAGAAAAAGAGTGTTATAGAGAGTACAGGGAAGAGAGCAATTAATTCTTGCTGGGGAATTCTTTTAGAATAGGTGTTACTTTAACTGGTTCTTAAAGAAGGAATGGAAATGCATACATTAGGAAAAGAAAAATGAGAAATTTTTCTAGGTAGGAGAAACAGAGCAAACAGACTTAAAGTAGAACACACATGTATTTTGGGGGATAGATAGCATAGAGGCTAGTTGGTAAAGACAGAGAAAACATAAAAGGAAGACTGGCAGATATGTTCATAAAATTATGATTGGGACATCTATTTGCTTTTGAATGTTTTCACACAGAATTAGATTTTTTTTTCCATACGTGATGAAAAATTAATCAGCTGAAGACCAACATGGTGCTTAGTATTCTTTTTCTTCTCATTAAACTTTTGTTTTAATGGATCTCAAAATTCTGTGATGGATTTTTGGTCAAGTTTTGACTAAAATCAGTACTTTTAAACGGAAACAACTGGACCAAAATTTCATTCATATGTGGAATTTAAGGAATGAAACAGATGAATATAGGGGGAAAAAAAGAAAGGCAAACCGTATGATGGACTTTTATCTATAGAGAGTAAACTGAAGATTGCTGGAGGGGTGGTGGGTGGGGGATGGTTTAAAGGAGTGATGTGTATTAAGGAGGGCATTTGTTGTGAGGTGTTGTATGTAAGCGATGAATTAACAAATTCTTCTGAAACTAGATTACAATATATATGTTAACTGGAATTTAAATAACTTGAAACTACAAAAAAAGTACTTATTTTATCTCCTTTACTTCGGAATGTTTTATTGTTATCTTTAACCAGTCTTTTACTATTAAACTTAAATGGTCAAGTAACACAAACAGTTCTGAGACCATTCTTCCACCAGTGATGAAGACTGGTGGGGAGCCTGGGTGGCTTACTCAGTTGAGTGTCTGACTCTTGATTTTGGCTTGGGTAGTGATCCCAAGGTTGTGGAATCAAACCCCTCGTCTGGCTCTGCAGTGAGCAGGGAGCCTGCTTGGGATTCTTTCTCTGTCTCTCTGCCCCTCTTCCCTGCTTGCTCTTTCTCAAAAAGAGAAATAAAAAAAAATGATGAGTGACAGATATTGGGGATAGTATTCATTTAACCTTCCGAGCTTTTTGGGAAGACTTGGTGACCTCGCCAGCTCCAGTTGCCTTCTCTTTCAATGCTTTTATGACACCCTCAGCAACCATCTGTCTAATATTACAAACAGCAAAATACCCCAGAGGAGGATAGAGAAGCTCTCAACACACATAGGCTTGCCAGGAACCATATCAATTATGGCAGTATCAACAGATTTCAAGAAGTTGGGGGGCCATTTTCCAGCTTTTTTCTAGAACAATGATCAATCCAATGTGAGCTGTGCAACAGTTCAGCATAGGTGGGTATCCAGTACTGAGTTGGCCTGGATGGTTCAGGATAATCACCTGAGCTGTAATGCCAGCTCCTTGCATTGGTGGTGGCTCATTTTTGTTGTCACCAGCCACATTGCCATGACAAACATCCTTGACAGTTATGTCCTTGATGTTGAAGCCCACATTGTTCCTGGGAAGAGCCTCCCTCAGAGCTTCATGTGCATTTCAACAGACTTTACTTCAGTTGTAACATTGGAACAAAGATGACCACCATTCTGGGTTTAAGAACAACAGTCTCCACTCTGCCCACAGAGACAATATCAATACCAACAATTTTGTAGACATCCTGGAGGGGCAGACACAAGGGCTTTTCAGTGGGATGAGTTGGAGGTAGAATGCAATTCAGAGCTTCAAGCAGTGTGGTTCCACTGGTATTACTATCTTTATGGATGGATAAATATACCTTTAACCAAGGTATATTAGCACTTGGCTCCAGCATGTTGTCTCCATTCCAACCAGACATTGACAAAAATGCTGCTGTGTCATGGTTGTAGCCAAGTTTACTTCTTTTTTTAAAAAATGTTTATTTGGGGTGCCTGGGTGGCGCAGTCGGTTAAGCGTCCGACTTCAGCCAGGTCACGATCTCGCGGTCCGGGAGTTCGAGCCCCGCGTCAGGCTCTGGGCTGATGTCTCAGAGCCTGGAGCCTGTTTCGGATTCTGTGTCTCCCTCTCTCTCTGCCCCTCCCCCGTTCATGCTCTGTCTCTCTCTGTCCCAAAAATAAATAAACGTTGAAAAAAAATGTTTATTTATATTAGAAGAGGAGGGGCAGAGAGAGAGGGAAATAGAGAGTCCCAAGCAGACTCCTTGTTGCCAGTGCAGAGCCTGACATGGGACTTGATTCCATGAACCACGATAGCATGACCTGAGCAGAAATCCAGAGTCAGACGCTTAACTGACTGACCCACCAGGCACCCCACCAGTTATTTTAACGTAGGTGATGGCTTCCTTAATGATTTCCTTGTATCTCTTCTGGCTATAGAATAGCCCAGTAGAAGCCATTTTGTTAACACCAACAATTAGTTGTTTCCAACCCAGTGCATAAGGCAAAAGGGCATGTTCACAGATCTGACCTGCTTTAGATTCGCCAACACGATCAGCAACAATCAGAATAGCAAAGCCAGCCTGAGATGTGTCTATAATCATGTTTTTGATAAAGTCTCTGTGTTCTGGGGCATCAGTGATATTTGCTGATCTCAAATTTCCACAGGAAAATAGCAATGGTGATACCACGGTCATGTTCAGCTTTCAGTTTATCCAAGACCCAGGCATACCTAAAGGAGCCCTTCCCCATCTCAGCAGCCTCCTTCTCAAATTTTTTGATAGTTTGTTGATTCTACCACATTTGTAGATCACATGACCTGTGGTAGTAGAGTTGGAGAATCAATGTGTCCAATGACGATGATGTTGACACGAGTCTTTTCCCATTTTGGTTTAGGTTTAGGTTTAGGTTTAGTGGTGGTTTTCACAACACCTGAATTCTGGCAGCAAATCTGTTGTGCAAATTGAAGTTCAGTATTCTAATAGAGAACCCATAAATGGCTTTAGTTTCTTCACTCAAAGAGTGAAATGATGGGGGGCACCTGGGTGGCTCAGTTGAGCATCCAACTTTGGCTCAGGTCATGATCTCGTGGTTGGTGAGTTCGAGCCCTGTGTGGGGCTCTGTGCTGACAGCTCGGAGCCTGGAACCTGCTTTGGATTCTGTCTCCCTCTCTCTGCCCCTCCCCCACTCATGTGTGTGTGCTCGCTCACTCTTTCTGTCAAAAATAAAATATTAAAAAAAATTTTTTAAAAAGTGAAATGATTGGTCTGGCTATGGTCTTCTCAGGTTTTATATAGTACTAATATATCAGTATAATTGGAATCAAAACCATCTGATCTAAAATGATAAATTCATTCTTTTGCAAAATTTAAATGGCTGCTTGTATCTACTAAATGATTTCCTGTAATATTCCTTACAATTGTTAGCTTATGACCCAAATTAGCTGATTTGTCAGTTATTAATACCTCTATAGATAGTTCAATTTTGCCTCTCCCTTATCTAAGAAGTTTTCCCAGATCTATGGGAAAATTATGAAAAATAATTTTTCTGGCCCATTATTACTAATAGGTTTATTAGGGCATATCTACTTTAAATCCTGATAGAACAAGGTAGATCATAAATGAAAGCATAACATTAGATTCATACTTATATTTTAATACATAGTTTTTGGGTAATAGTTATAAATAAATGGTTCTGAAGACCACATGTAATTTGTGTAATGTTAATAGCTTAAAACTGCTTTAATATTTGAAAAAAAATTGTATATTCTAATAGTGTTAACTCTTTCTGACTGAATCATTTATATGCTCAATGATAGCTGCATGACTAAGTAGAGCACAGTGTGAGGATCAGATTCCACATAATTTTTAGAAGCACTTTTGTTATTCTGATTTTTTAAAATATTTATTTATTTTTGAGAGAGAGACAGTGTGATCATGGGAGACAGAGAGGGAGACACAGAATCTGAAGCAGGTTCCAGGCTCTGAGCTGTCAGCACAGAGCCCGACATGAGGCTTGAACTCCCAAACCACGATACCATGACCTCAGCTGAAGTCAGACTCTTAACCGACTGAGCTGCCCAGGCTCCCTTGTTGTTCTGATTTCTAATCAAGACTGAAGACAGCTTCAAAATTCAACACCTCATTTTACCAAATATCAATGCCAGCATCAGCGCCAGTGTTTTCTTAACCTCATATCAATTCTGCCCTAAAATAAATTAAAGTTCTTGGATACCCGTTACCCACCTTCAGAGTTAACATCATAGTCATGGTACTGTTCTCAAAATTAAGATAAGTGGGGTGATACTATAAACACTGGTAAAATACTATTAACTAAAATACAAAATTTATTTGGATTTTGCTATCTTTCCTTTATTTTTTTTCATTCCAAGATCTAATCCAGAACCCTACCTTGCAGTTAGTTGTCCTCTCTTCTTAGTTGCCTCTGGTTTGTGACAGTTTCTGTCTTTTGTCTTTCATGACTTTGACATTTCTGAAGAGCATTTGACACTTTTGAAAGTATTTTATAGAATGTCATTCAGTTTGAGTCTGATGTCTGGCTGATGTTTTCTCATGATTATGTTGAAGTTTTGAATTTTGGTAAAAAAAATAGAAGAGATGGGCCCTGCTAATATGAATGGATCACATCAACAGTTGCATGATGTCAGTATGCTTGTTATGCTGATATTAACTTTGATCTTTTGGTTAAGGTGATGTCTACCTAGTTTCTCCAACTGTATAGTTACAATTTTACCTCAGGTAATTAAGCAGTATCAGAGGGAAAATCATTTGAGGTTATACAAAATTCTATTTCTCTTTGTAATTTTATTCACTAATGTTGAGCTACAACAATTATTACTGTGGGGTTCTGGTCTTCCTTCATTACATTTATAAAATTGAAAATTTAATGAAGAGTTTTATTTATACTGCCATGGACCCATCGATATTTGCTTTAATCTCTGGGTTATTATACAAAACTATCAATTCTTGTTTCTCAAATTGTTTTAGATTTGGCCACTGAGAGCTCTTTCATATTGGTTTCTGTGTCCCTTTGACATGCTGTCATCATTGTCCTCTTCTTTTATCAGTTCTTTATCTCTTGGCAATATTAAGATACTCCTGGTTTATGTTTATTTTCTTTATCTTTGTCTTAGAATCAACTACTTCCAAGAGTCCCTGGTCCCTTTTATTGGGGGATTGTATTTAGAAACTAAGGTCTGTGCACTGGTTCACTAGTTGTACTAGCTGCTACCTCAGTATCACTGCTCTAGGTTCTCTCGTTGGATACAGACAGGAAATGCTTCACACTCCTATATTTCTTTTATATACACACATATTTCTAAAAGGTGTGAAATCATACCAAACTCAGAATAACTAATAACTCCAAACAACTGATAACTCCAAATCTAATCCAGCACTTTGGGATTTATTATATCATTCTTTATTTGGTGATTTCTGACTTCTTCCATCAGTGGGAAACCTGTCTTTCATTTTCTTAAGTATATGTATTTATTTGTTATACATGTAATGTACAGTTGACCATGAAAAATACAGGGGTTAGGGGCACTGACATTACTCTAAGTCTAAAATTTGTGTGTAACTTTTAACCCACTTCCCCCACAGAATTTAACTGCTGGTAGCCTACTTTCGGCCAGCTTACCAATAACAGTTGATCGACACATATTTTGTATGTTACACGTATTATATAGTGTGTTCTTACAATAAAGTAAGCTAGAGAAAGGAAGATGTTAAGAAATTCATAAGGTAAATATATTTAGAGCGCTTTACTTTAGTGAAAAAAAAAAATCTGTGTGTAAGTGGACCCACACAGTTCAAACCCATGTTGTTCAAGGGTCAACTGTGTATCTCTATCTCTATATATTCATTGTGTTCAGTTATGGCAGAAATGAGGGCAATAGCTGGTAGCTGTATAACAGATGTCAACAGTAAAAGGGACTAAGTACATTGAGATTCTGTGTTGAACCAGTGGGTTCAATTAAAAGATTGTTTGACTTCTTGACTTTTTCAGCTGTTTCTTAGCTCAGTAATTAAACAACCTAATGCCTTTGAGAGGATTTCAAGGTCCAATAAAAATGGAAACCTGTATCATCTGTAACCAAGTTTTAACATTTAGTATTAGTATACCTCTAATAAAGTTGGTATTTGAAAGCATGCTTTGCCTATTCAGCAGGCAAAATTTAATAATAATGTTGATACTAGTAATAGCAATAAACACCTAAATTTGTATAATACCCCACAACTTCTCAAAGTACTTTAATATATTAAGTCACTATGTTGGCAGCGAAAAGAGACGGAATAGTTGTGTTACAAAATACCAGGTTCAAACATTGGCTAAATCCTGAGCTTATATTCACCAAGGAAGCACCGTTGTGGCACAGGGATTATCATCTACTCTTTGATCATTTTGTACTTGTATTAGTCAGGATTCTATCAGAGAAGTAGAACTAGAAGAATCTGGACCTCCAAACACAAGCCAGAGTCCACGACTATGAGTGAAAATCCATACGGATTCTTGTTGCCTCTGACCTTGATGGTATGGCTGTCTTGTAGGAACCAGGACCTTCCTCTTGGAGCTGAATCTATAGCTGGGGTCAGAGAACAGAAGGAGAATCCAGAGGAAGACTTTGCGAATACCTCCAGCCAAAATGATGAGCCAGCAGGTAAGTGACAATGTGTGTGAGCTACTAAATAGCTGCCACTTCGCTTCTGTCTTCCACAAAAACCTCCCATAGATGGAAACATACAAGAAAAGGCATTTTGGGAAATGCAGTTCAGCCTAGTAAAGCTGACGCTTTACAAAGCCATCATACAGTGCCTAGTTGTTCTTTAGCAACCTTTGAGATTTTTTTTTGCTTAGTTTAGTTTTTTTAATGTAAAGCTAATAAAATTATAATGCTGTTATGAGCATTAAACTTATAAAAATATGCAAAGCATATATTTAAGTATTTCACATATTTGATTTAGTAAAAATAAATCTTTTCTTCATATATGTAATTAGTATCAATGATTTCATTCACTGCCTTTTGAAAGAGTCAAGAAAAACTACAGCAATCAAAAGCTTTGAATTACTAACAAAAATAAATGTACACAATGAGTATATTTTAAAGATGAAGTCAAGAAAGACCTCTGTGGAAATTATTAAGAAAGAGAAAAGTTGATACTTCAGTTTTGTATACATAAGTATATAATCTCTAAAACAATTCTTTGTGAATGTGTAAATATACATTTGCAAATATTTAATTCTTTAGGTTCAGTACTTGTGAGATTAAATGTTAAAAATATGTAATGTCTGTCCTGAATACTAGTTGGCATCAGGTAACTCCATTTCCCCCCTCCACCACCTTTCTTCCTTATCCCACAGAATCTTGATGTACTTCTGGATGTGACTGGATATAGTAAATGAAGTTACTAGTTCAGTTACTTCAATTTTGCACCAGAGTTATTTTAAGTTAAGATAATGCTAAAGAATAATAAGTGTATGGGGGTGCCTGTGTGGCCCAGTCGGTTGAGTAACCGACTTTGACTCAGGTCACGATCTTGCAGTTTGTGAATTCGAGCCCCATATGGGGGTCTGTGCTGACTGCTCAGACCCTGGAGTCTGCTTCTGCTTCTGTGTCTTCCTCTCTCTGCCCTTTCCCCGCTCATACTCTGTTTCTCTCTGTCTCTCAAAAATGAATAAACGTTAAAAAAATTAAAAAAAGGATAATAAATGTAGGTACTTTTGCTTTCCATATGCACCTGTTTTATTTAAGTGGTATTTTTGTTTAAAATGCAAAATTATCAGTTGTCTCTGTTTACCTTAATAATATTTAAATATCTGTGAGTTTTGGGTTTTTGTCTCTAGATAATATCAAAATTACCCTACAACATTAATCTTTTATATTGAAATATTGAGCATTATCTGGTTATGTTATAATACCCTTGTTTATTCATCAAGTTGCTAGATCAAAAAGTTAATGTTGTATGTGCAAAGCTCATACAAATTGATAAGAAAAATACTTTGGCAATGTAAGAAAAAGCAAGTTTGATAGAAAATTCACAAGAGATTTTAAAATATTAAAAATGGAAAAAATATTTCAACCTCATTTATAATTACTTGAACCGTATGAAATTGCCATTCTTGTGTATCAAAATCAGTCTATATTGATAATTTAGTATTTTTTAAACTAGTAATGTAAGAAGTTAAAATGAAATAGAAATTTTATTTGGTGTTTTAAATTACCAAATATAAAAAATAACATAACTAATGCTGTTAAGGACAGGAAGTGTATTGTACTGAACAATATAATCATAGTAAATACAAACAACATTATTTTCCTGAAAGGAAATTTGTTACCTTATACCAGCAAATCAAAAATAATTATTTAGACAGAGAACAAGACTGAATATGGTATGTATATGAACATGGTTTGTATAGGATGATAGCCTGGATTCAAATCTTCGGTTGGCCATTTATTTTCTGTTTATCTTGTATAGGTTTCTTAACCTCTATATGCTTCCATTTTCTCATCTGTAAAGAAGAAATAATTGTGGAATTAAATATGATCATGAATATGAAAAAAAGCACAGTGTCTAACATATAATAAGTGATAAATTATGGCAACATTCTAAATGAGTAGCAAGAAAAGAATAAATCAGAGTTCTTACACTAAATGAAGTAATAAACAGCCCTCTGTACTTAAATCATGACATATTTCTAAAGAGTCAGAATAATCCTTTATATGAAGTGCAGTTAAAGCATGATTATATATAGCATATATAATATGATTTCAATATGGAAATCTTCTAAAAATTAATAGTGGTTTAAAAAGGCTCAAAAATTTCAACTTGATTCAGATCACTTTGAAATGCTACAAAAATATTCATATACCAAAAATTCTTTAGATGTACTAGAAAGACAAAAAAAGTTGAAGTCATAACTAGAAGAAACTCTAGTGAATGTTTGTAACGTAGTGATATATTAGTCTGGGTTCTCCAGAGAAACAAAACCAACAGGAGCTATATATACCTGTTATATTTGTTGAATTATTATAAGGAATTGACTCACATGCTTATGGAGGCCCAAAAGTCCTAAGATCTGAAGTCAGCAAGCTGAAGAACCAATGATATTGATACCAGTCTGGGTCTGAAGGCCTGAGAACCAGGAAAACTGATGGTATAAGACTTGGTCCAGGTTGTTGTTAGAGACTGACAAGGCTGTAAGAGAAAAGGAAAAGCTGTGCTCTTGGTATGTAATGTACATATTTTCCATAGGAATAGCATGGACTAAAATATTTTTAAAACCTTAGATCTTGAATCCTATTAATTAGTGTGTATGTTTCACTTAGGAAAATTACCTAACAGTGTTGTGAAGTCTTAGATTTTGAAGGAAACAAGCCATGATTTATAGGAAAACATCACCTAAAGTCTGCTGAATTTAGATTATCTGGCATTTCAATTTGTTTTTTACCCTGTTCTCAAGGTTACCATATTTAGTTAGTGGTCATAAATCAGATTCATAAGGCAATCTGTTATGCTTATTACATAGTGGGTGAGGTTTTTCTACCATTTTTTCTTACATTGTTTCAATAAAGAAATACACACTGAAATAATTTATTAACAATACAGCTTCCGTTATGCAGGGTTAGTTTATATGAACAAGTTTAACACTGTTTATTAGCATAATTGCTTATTTTAGAGGCAAATGAGCAATTAGTATTAATGCATTAACAGTAGTGTCTTAGGGAGATTAGGGCTGCTATACCAAAATACTATAGACTGGGTGGCTTATACATAGCAGAAATTTATTGCTTACCATTCTGGAGGTGGAAAGTCTAAGATCAAGGTGCTGGCATGGTCAGATTCTAGGGAGGACTTTCTTACAGGTTGCAGATTGCTGACTTCTCTTTGTATCTTTACATGGTGGAAGTTGGTGAGAGAATTCTCTCAGACCTCTTTTATAAGGCCATGGTTCTCATTTATGAGGTTTCTAACTTCATGATTTAATCACCTCCTAAAGGCTCCATCCCCCAGTGCCATCATCTTGGGAATTAGGATTTCAACATATAAATTTGGGAGAAACAAATACTCAATATAAAGTTTGTTGATGTGTTCTTACATAATTATCTAAATGAATTGTTCTTGAATGTACAGCCATACATATAGGTATACACAGAATCATCTGTTGTGGTAGGCAAGTGTGAAAAATTAAAAAAAAAACTAATACTTATTGTAGATACATTTTTTAACATTTAAAGCATTTTTCATTTACAACAATGAAATCTTTGGCTTACTACTAAAGCTAAGGCTACCTTAGAAAACACAACTTGTGGATATTTAACTTGTGGTAAAGTCTCTAATTTGTGGTAAAAATGTATAAAATCAACGAGATGCCTGGGTGGCTCAGTTGGTTAAGTCTCTGACTTTGGCCCAGGTCATGATCTCATGATTCACAAGTTCAAGCCATGATCTGTGTTGACAGCTCTGAGTCTGGAGCCTGCTTCACATTCTGTATCTCCCGTTTTCTCTACCCTACCCCCCTCAAAAATAAGTAAACATTAGAAAAAAAATTTTTAACATATTTTTGAGGTGTCAGTTTATTTTACAATTCAGAATATACTAGTCTGTAGAAACCAACAGTATATAAATGAATTTAGTGGGGTTATTTAACCATTTTAAAGTCAATTTTGAGTAGTATGAAACTGGGCACTGTGGAAGAATATAATATGGAGTTATTTGTATTTTTTCATCATTTCTACATCATCATATGCATTTAAACGTATAGAATGCATAAGACACATTGACTTAATGCATAGTAGTGCTTCAAATAAAATAATTGAGCAGAATTTGGACCTTACTTAGCTCCAACCTTTACCCAGGAATACGTGATTGATCATATGATAGGGTTGACTGTCCACCAGAAGTCTGTCCACCCTGTCATCATACAGTGCTGTTACTGGATAGCTGTTCATGTTCTATCTCTCTTGTACTTAGAAATTTTCATGTGCCTGAGTTATAGTGAATGGAATAGAAACAGTGGTAATGTGCATCAGTTATGGCTCTGGAAAAATAAAATCCTTTTCATTCTGCAATGGTCTTTCTCTTTCTGACCAACTTCAGTGTACCCTATAGGTTAATCTTGAAATCTGTGCATTGAAGATGGCAGTCTGTCAACATAGATGCCTGAATTAAAGCATGGATGTGGGTAGTCCAAAACCTGGTTATTTTCCCAGTAAGGTTTTGTTAGAAATAATCAATTTGTGTGTACATGTGTGGGATGTTAAGCCACTGAAATTCAGTGACTACACAGATTCTGCTTATATTTTGCAAGCCTCAATTAGACAACATTTACTGCTGTTAATTGTTTAAAATGTTGAAAGGATTGAGCAAAAGATTTATGCATTATAACTACTTCTAATGGAGTGTGTATGTACATGTGCACATGTCTGCCCACGAACACTTGATACGGAGTTATTTCAATTACCACCAAATCTGATTAAGAAAAAAAGTTAATTCTAATCCCCGGGTACATCTACTATAGGAGATCTCAGGTCTTTAGGGAGAGTCAGGCTGTGGCCATATAATTAAACAGATAACTACCTAGAATCTTAATTGCTATGTTATAATATATTATACCATAATAAGTGCTGGAGATACAAGTGAGATCTCATCTCTGCTCTAAATATGGGAAAAATGAATACTATGTGAGAAAGTGTAAATGACATGGGAACTAAAATATGGTAAATAGTATTGTGGATAGTAAAGTGAAAGTTTTTTCATAAAAGGAGATTAGAACAAGGAAAGTTAAGGAGACAAATTTGCCTTATGTTTAGAGAACACTACTTAAATGCATTTGCAAACATAAGGAAGTCAGACAAGGCCAAGTTTGAAAGAATAATCCAGTGAAGTATGGAGAACTTTCTCAAAAAAAAAAAAAAAGAAAAAAAAAAAAGAAAGAAAAGAAAGGAAATCTTTGATTAGGTTTCAGATTTAAATGTTTTTTAACGTTTATTTATTTTTGAGACAGAGACAGACAGATCATGAACGGGGGAGGGTCAAAGAGAGAGGGAGACATAGAATCCGAAGCAGGCTCCAGGCTCCAAGCTTTCAGCACAGAGCCCAACATGGGGCTCGAACCCACGGACCGCGTAATCATGACCTGAGCCAAAGTCGGACGCTTAACCGACTGAGCCACCCAGGCGTCCCAGTTTCAGATTTTTAAACATGCAAATTATCCTTTGGGAAACAGCTTTTAAAGGAAGGTATCTCAATTCTTGAGAGCTAAAGATAACTGTAGCTTAGGAGCATAAATTTCTGGGAAGCCATAATGAATTTATAAAGGAAACAGCAGACAAGAGAGTCCCTGTAATTCATAAGGATTTGAAGGTACCTGGTTTAAAGATACATATATTTTTGCAGATTATTTTCTAAATTGAAAATATGCAGAACAGCTAAAATTAACATTTTAATGAATTGTGTAACATATAAGACTGTAACCCCTTCTTATTTGACAAATAAATCTAGATCCAAGTATCAATTAGAGGGAATAGGAAATACACAGGTGAGAGATTATATTTTTCAAAAATCGCTGTAGAAATATTTATGTTCCTACTTACCCTAATGGAGCAATGCCAGTCCTCCATCAATAGATTGGGTCTACTTTTCCTTCCCTATGTATTGGGTAGGCTTGTGATTCTTCCCCACAATGGAGTATGGTGGACATTATGTTACATGATTTATGAGGCTACGTTTTATAAAGAAAACCACATATGGCTTCTTCCTGGCAAGGTTGTGTATTCTTGCTTGCCCTCTGCACTCATAGTTTCTTGATACACTTGGAACTCACTCGGCCATCAGATCCTTAAGAAGCCCATGCTGTATCATGTGGAAAGACAACATGGAAAAACCCATATTTAGAAGAACCGAGGTACCCATCTCATATCTAACATCATCCTCCAGTCATTTAAGGGAATTCTCCTCACATTATTCTAGCTCCTACTCTTTGAGTCTTTTGTTTGAATCTCCAGACATTCTGAAGCAGAATCAAGTCATTTCCCCTGCACCCAGCTGAAACTGTAGACCCGTAGTATTCATAAATATAACAAATGGTTGTTTTACTGCACTAAGGTTCAGTAAAGGTGCTACTGTCTCACTTTCTTCACTTCTTATGTGACTTGGAAATCAGAAGTTAAACTTTCCTCTCTTTTTTTTTTTTTACGTCTGACTTTTAAATGAGAGGATTTGAGGATGTTAACAAAATAAAGCTTTCATTGTTTAACTTAGCATATTCATCTATACATTTTATAAACATAAAACTTATAATTTAAAATCCTTAAAATTACTAAAATCTTCTTTCTGTCTTGCCTTTTTCTTCATTATTATTTATTCATTAGGGGCATTCATTATCTATGACTATGTAAAAAAAATTATCACAAATTTAGGAGCTTGAAATGATACCCATTTATTACTTCACAATTTGTGTGGGTTAGAAGTCTGGGTACAGACTTACACGGGTTCTCTGCTAAGGATATCATGAGGCTGAAACCAGGCTGCATACTCATCTGGAAGCTTGAGCAGGAAATGATCTACTTCTAGGCATCCTAAGATTACAGGCAGAACCCATTTCTTTTCAATTGTCTGATGCTTTGACACTTATGTATTCTAAGCCAGCAACAAATAAAAAGAGTGTATCTCTGCTTATTTGAGTGTCTGATCTCTACAAGATGTTTTGAAGGGTTTCTCTAATTAGGTCAGGCTTACAAAGGACAATCTCCATTTTAAATGACTTAAAGTTAGATGTCCTACCCAAACTCAAGGAGAGTTTGGCATGGGTACTAGGGTGTAAGAATCATGGGGACCACTATAGTGTGTGTTTTCCATAATAGGTAAGTGAATTCTTACTTACTCAATATTTCATTCTCAGTCAAGACATAAAATCTTGATTTCTTTGGCAAATATTTGTAAAACTTTACTATGACCAAAGGTCCAATATTTGTTAACATACTATCATCATGATGAAAAATACTGCTCTAAATTTCATGAATGTCAAACAGTTTTCCATTCAAATTTTATAAAACTGAATAATTTAATAAATACAATTGAAAATAGAAACTTCTGTGGCATTAGGGACAAAAGAATCTGAATTCAAAGTCTAGCTTTGGGGGCTGCCTGAGTGGCTCAGTCAGTTAAGTGTCTGACTTCAGCTTAGGTCATGATCTCATAGTTCGTGAGTTCGAGCCATAGTCGAGCTCTGTGCTGACAGCTCAGAGCTTGGAGCCTGCTAAGGATTCTGTGTCTCCCTCTCTCTCTGCCCTTCTCCTGCTCATGCTCTGTCTCAAAACTAAAGAAACATTAAAAAAAATTTTTTTTTTTAAAGTCTAGCTTTGGGTCTACCCATTGTATGTCTTTGTACAAAATGTCTTATCTCTCAGAACCTCAGATTTCTTATCTGCAATTAGCATATTTTATTTCTGTGTTAGTATGGGTGGATTCAAAGCAATCTAAATTATAAGTTTTGCTTCTGGCTACTAAAAACTAGTATGTGAAATATAGTTGCATGTATATATAGTATATGTATATTATGCATATATGTATATGCATATATATGTAAAAATATACTATGTATTATGAGACCTATACATATATATAACTGGAAAGTCAGAAAAAGTTTCCAACCTAATATTATATCTTTATTTCATTGGGTAATTTTTCATTTATTATACTGTGCCAAATGACATCACATTCTGTTTCCTATTTTTATCACCATTTCATACTGAAAAGTACAAATATAAACAATAAATCTTGTCTTTTCAGGTAGAACAAAGTTACCTTCCTTTTAAAAAATTCCTTCTCTTTTTTTAATGTTTCTTTTTTTATTTTGAGAGAGAGAAAGAGGGAGAAAGAGGGGCATTGGAGGGGCAGAGAGATAGGGAGAGAGAATTCCAAGCCGGCTTAACACTGTCACCGCTGAACCCTGATCATGCACCGCTGATCATACAGGGCTTGATCTCACAAACTGTGAAATCAAGAGTCAGACACTTAACTGACTGAGCCACGTATGGAGAAATAGTAAGAAGGAGACAGATTTCAAGTTAAAGGGAAGAAGAGCATTCTAATAGTAAAATCTGCCTCACTATACCAATCTAGAAAAGTTTCAGATTAACCAACCTGATGTTACGATAAAAAATTGTATCTTTGGAATCTTGGGGAAACTACTGTTTCCATCTGGGAATTCCTGGTAGTTTCTAAGATCTTTCATGAATTATAAAGCCAAGTTTCTCTTAGCCTTTTGGGTGAATAAATTTTGCACTACCTTTCAAAAGGGCAGTCAGCATAATCCAGAAGTCCTCCCTTAGGGTGTATTTTGTTTATCCCTGATAACTGTGAGTTACATTCAGCCCATCATGGATGGTTTTATAGAGACACACTATGAACAACATATGAAAGTATGTTACATATGCTTTTTATTGCTAACGCCCTCTCTTTTATGGTGTAATTGGTAGTGTTTTATTATTTTATTCCATGCTCTCAGTATTGATGATTCTGAAGTCAGAAGTGGCTCTAGAGATTTCAACTGTAGTTTGAGGATCTTCATTCTTGTGTTCTGCTATTGACATCATTCAGCTACACTTTGTGTGCTTCTATCTGGTATGCTGTCAACAATCAAGTCCTAGCTATACTCCAATTCAAATACCAGAGAACGTATTTCATTTGTAAGTATTAGCTGGGCATTGCGTTTTATTCTAGGCTGCATATTAGGTCATTGATCATCATTCAGTCACCCTTGGTCCACTCTGCTGATGTGGTCTAAAGTCAGTGTCCCCTTCTTTACACTGATTTCTTCAGTGGATGTCTGTTATTGAAAAGTTTTACATAAGAAGCTGTATAAGAAATAATTGCATATGTTCAGTTGAGTGAACTATTGTTTACCATATGTGATAATCATTCATTTATTTAAAAAAAAATTTTTTTTCAACGTTTATTTATTTTTTTTGAGACAGAGAGAGACAGAGCATGAACAGGGGAGGGGCAGAGAGACAGGGAGACACAGAATCGGAAACAGGCTCCAGGCTCTGAGCCATCAGCCCAGAGCCTGACGCGGGGCTCGAGCTCACGGACCGCGAGATGGTGACCTGGCTGAAGTCGGACACTTAACCAACTGTGCCACCCAGGCGCCCCGATAATCATTCATTTAATAAGCAATGACTTCTACTAGGGCCAAGATCTATGTAGGTGTCTCCAAAAATCTTTTGCCCTTTAATATCAAAGTAGTAGAAATTGTATTCAATAATCATATGACACAGATGCTACAGAGATGGAAGAATTTTCTACAGTATGTCTCAGTCCTTCGTTATATCCCAAAAGTGTGTCTCAATGTAGTGACCAGAATTCCAGCAAGTAAAACAGCATGTCACCCCCATAGTTGGACTCAGTAAATCAACATAATTTGGCCCAATAGCAGAAGGGGAAATGTCTTAATTACATGATAGAAAGGTAGTATTTTGAAGTCCTTTACTGTGCATTCTTAAGGAATTTTTAATAACAGATTTGACAGTAAGTGGTTATTGCTTTGTGTGTTTATTTTAGAATCTAGTCTTAATGTAAGATTTACTTTTGACTAACCCAGTAATAAGATGTTCCAGTATTTTCTTTATCTGGGCACCTAGTACATGGCAGAATTTTATTTAGTGAGAAAGCTTCCAGTTTCTTCTTTAACCAGGTGGATATTGAAATTCACCCTAATTTTCCAGCTGGTTAAAGACCTAAATGTAAAATAATACTTTATTGTAAAACTGTAAGAGAATATAAATAACTTAAAGTGGAAAACTTAATTTTAGAGATATTTTATGAAAAAGCATGATTCAAAAAATAAAATATTGATATATTTTACTGTGTCCAAAACAATTTCTGTTGGGTGAAAGATACAATATGTAATATTGTAATATATACAATATATTATATATTGTGTATAATATATATATTGTATATATTGTAACATTGTATATATTGTACATATATACATATATACAATATATGTATATATATATACAATATGTACATATTTATATGTATATATACATATATATTGTGTATATATTGTAATATATTTTATATATATCATATATATTTTAATATTGTAATATTATAACAATGTTAAAGGACAAGTCATAGAGTGGAGAAATGATAATATATCTACATTATCATATGTATGACTGGAGAGGATATATATTCAAAATAGTTTTTTCAAACTACATGATAAATAATAAACTAACAGAAAAGGGAAACTTACAAGATTACTGAGAAACAGGAAACCAGAAAAGTAAATAAACATTTCAGAAATACTCAACTTTGCATGAAATAAGTAGAAGAAAAACTCTACAATAAGCTACTCTTTCAAATTTATCAGAGGGCAACAATCAGAAAGTTTGGCAAATATCAAAGAAGGAAAAAAACCATTCCTTTGAGTGTCTACGTTGGAAATATCATGCTGAAGAGCATTTAACAATGTGTTGTGAAGGTGAAGGTGTAAATTACTTATGACTCAATAAACTGACTTCTAGTTAGATACCCTAAAGAAAGTGTTATGCACATGCAGCAGGATTCATTCCAGAACTGAATTCGCCTATATATGCCATCAATAGGTAATTGAATAAAGATATTGTGGAATTTTTACAAATGGAACATTGCATGAAGTTAGAATGTATTACATAATATATAGCAAGTGACTAAAGCATGTTGGAAAATGATATATCAATATCCTTAAAATGTTACAGTATATGTATACATTTTCATTAATACATATTTCATGGAAAAATAGAAATATATGCAAGAAAATTACTCAAAGAGATGGAAATAAAGTAAAGTAGAACGCAAGAGGTTTTAATTATATCTGTGGGGGGGGGAAGGGTGTGGTATGAAGCACGTGTGATAACACCCCAACATTTGTTAATTATTAGTGGCCAAAACATAGGTGATTTGGGATTTCTATCCACTTTATTTTGTTTGATTTTTTAAAAGCTTTTATTTAAATTCCAGTTAGATTACATACTGCACATTAGTTTTAGGTATATAATTTAGTGATTCAACACTTTTATACAACTCTGGTACTCATCACAAATGCCCTCTATAACCTCCATCACCTATTTACCCCATTCCCCCACCTGCCTCCCTTCTGGTAACTCTCAGTTCTCTATAGTTAAAAGTTTATGTCTTGCTTTGCCTCTCTCTCTCTCTCTCTCTCTCTCTCTCTCTCTTTATCCCTCTGCTTATTGTTTCTTTAAAAAAATTTTTAATATTCATTTTTGAGAGAGAGAGCGCAAGTGAGCACGAGATGGGGAGGGGCAGAGAGTGAGGGAGACACATAATCGGAAGCAGGCTCCAGGCTCTGAGCTGTCAGCACAGAGCCGAGCCTACGTGAGGCTTGAACTCACAGACTGCGAGATCGTGACCTGAGCTGAAATCCAGTCAGATGCTTATCCGACTGAGCCACCCAGGCACCTCTCTTTTCTTCTCTTTCTTAAATTCCACTATATTGTCTCTAACTCTGTATATTCAGTTTAAAAAATTACCTTTCAAGGAAACATTTTTGTTCCAGGAAGAGTTAAGTGCCTCTGCTTAGTTATGAAATGTAGGAGAGATAGGCATTCTCTCTTCTTAAGTGTATATGAATAAGTACTTATTTCATAAAGATAGGCCAGTAGTGTACAGAGAAGTTGCTTAGGGAACATGTAGTCAAAATTATTTTGGGGTCCAGAAACTTAAAAGGAAAAGATACAAGCAGTTACTTTCTCCATTTATGCTCTTTTTGAAAGAATTTCCACTGATTTAAAAAAGAAGGAGAAGGAGACGGGAAGGTCCCTTTGTTCATCAATAGTAATTACAATATGGGGTTTGGGAGTCCAGACTGATCTGTTTACTCCACATTAGAGACTGAGAACTGTTGGAGTGGAGTGTTCTGACCAGCCTGTGACTAAGGCTCAAAGTTGCTCCACAAAATCATTTTTGTGTGTGCTCATATGTCTGGAAAACTCGCCAGTTTATTAGGGTAAAATGATAGAGCTCAAAATAAAACAAAAAGAAGCACAAATATGAGGTACTTCTGCAACAAGTGTGAAAAGATCGGGAGTGATCTAACCATTTTCCTATAAGGATATTCATTTTGCTGGAGTTCTGTTGCTCTTCAGTTTATAGAAGGAATCTGCTAATGTGAAATAATTTTAAATTCTTCACTGCCATGATTTTTAGAGAGGAGTATGCTGTTTCTTATCTGAAATTTAGACATTTGATCACATGTTTAAAGAGAAGCAGGGATCATATATTCACTTTGTTTGCCCTTTTACTAAGTATTAATATAGGCTTCACAGTTATTGTGAAGGTACATAATGTTAACCATATTAATTAATGAAACAAAGCTTACAGAAGTGAAGCCATCTGCCTGTAGTTTTGCGGCAAAGTGCCTATAGGTAGGACATATTTGTTGAATGAGTAAACAAATATTTATGACCCAAAGTTGTGGTTTAAAGCAGGGGCTGGCTTTGTGATTCATGCTCTTCAACAATAACTCACAGTTGACATTTTATATATATATATTCTAAAATTCTGATTGTATTCCCTTAAGATCAATAGCTACCATTAGAAATATCCTTCCATTTAATTCACAGGATGTTCAGATGTTGGGTGCTGTAAAGGGAATTTTGTATGCCTGAATAAAGCCATGAATTTCATTTCAAAAGTCACCTAAGATTCTCAAGAATGTCTGAGATCTGAAACATGCCAGTGAACGTGGAGGATGGTTTTAAAAGTATATATTCAGTCAGACTTTTGGAGCAAAACTTCTTGAGGATAGAAAATATTAAAAATCTTACTCTCTAATTTGAGTTTTTAGGAATTATTGTATGCTTCCGGAACTTGTTTTGTGCATTATGTAGTTATTTGAGTAGAGCATCAATCACGTCAAACAATTTGGGATCATTGTAGTAATAATTTGCTTTCGAGTCCCACATATTAATCTTTAGAGCTTATCTGCTGAGTCAATAATTTTTAAATCACCTTTTGCAGTAATTAGAACATGCAATAGAGATTTGTGCAAATGAATGCACTGAAAGTTTTATGTGGTGGTCATTATAGCCATACGTTATCTCACTTTCCTTGGCTGTACTTGAAGGTGGGATTCCAGACTCATGTCTGTGCACTAGTGAAAGAGACATTTCTGAGAGAGGTCTTCTGGCTGGAATCTGAAAATCTTTTGAGAAGACAAAACAATACTGTTTTTGTTCTGTTTTGTTTTGTTTTGTTTTTTTGAAGGGGAAGATTCAAGGTTGAAAAGTAGCTCAGGTAGGACATCACTGATTTTTTTTCCCTTTTAATTGAAGTATACGTGACACACACTGTTAGATTAATCTCAGGTGTAAAACATGCCGATTTGACAACTCTGTAGTTATACTATGCTCACCACAACTGTAGCTACCATCTGTTACCGTACAATGTTATTACAGGACCATTGACTACATTTCTTATGCTGTGCCTTTCAACATTGTGGCTTATTCATTTTATAACTGGAAGTCTATAATTCTCCCTCCCCTTCACACTTTTTTCTCATCCCCCTATTTCCCCTCTCTCTGGTAACCAGCAGTTTGTCCCTCTATTTATGCGTCTGTTTCTGCTTTTGTTTGTCTGTTTTGTTTTTGAGATTCTACATGTAAGTGAAATTATACGGTATTTGTCTTTCTCTGTCTGACTTGTTTTATGTTGTATAATGCCCTCCAGGCATTTATGTCACAAATGGGAAGAGCTCATCCTTTCTTATGGCTGTACAGTATTTGTGTGTGTGTGTGTGTGTACCATATCTTCTTTATCCATTCATCTGTGGATGGACATTAGATTGCTATGATATCTTTGCTATGGTGATTAACGCTGCATTAAACATAGAGGTGCATGTATCTCTTCAAATTAGTGTTTTCATGTGCTTTGGGTAAATACCCAGTAATGGAATTATTGGATTGTATGGTATTAAAAAAAAAAATTAAGAGCCTTCATAATGTTTTCCACAGTGGCTGTACCAGTTTGCATTCCCACCAACAGTGCACAAAGGTTCCTTTTTCTCTGCATCCTTTGTTGACACTTGTTATTTCTTGTCTTTTTGTCCTAGCCATTCTGACAAGTGTAAGATGATATCTCACTGTGATTTTGATATTCATTTCCCTGATGATAAATAATATTATTGAGCATCTTCATGTGTCTGTTGGCCATCTGTATGTCTTCTTTGCAAAAAAGGTCTTTTCAGGTCCATTTTTTTAAGTTGGATTATTTGTGGTTTGTTTTTTTTTATATATATATTGAGTTGTATAAGTTCTTTATATTTTTGGGCCACTTGTTGGGTATATCATTTGCAAATGTCTTCTATTCATTAGGTTGTTTTTTTTCACTTTGTTGATGGCTTCTTTCACTGTGCAAATGCTTTTTATTTTGTTGTACTCCCAATAGTTAATTTTTGCTTTTTCTTTTCTTTGTCCTAGAAGACGTATCTAGAAAAATGTTACTAAGACTGATGTCAAACAGATTATTACCTGTGTTCTGTTCTTGGAGTTTTATGGTTTCGGGTCTCATACTTGGGTCTTTAATTCATTTTGAATTTATTTTGTGTATGGTGTAAAAAGCCCAGAAAGCAGAAAAAAACCCAGAAAAAAGAAATTACTACTACTAGCAGTAGTTGTAGTAGCAGCAGCAATAGCAGCAACACTGATAGAAAAATAATAGCTTACTTTCATTGGAGGTGTTTTTTTTTATATATATATTCCAAGAACTTGGCTATGTATTTGTATAATAAAATGGAATTTAACCTTCATGACAACCTTACTATATAGATGGTATTACATTATATAGATGGTATTAAAAGATACCAAATTTTTTGCCCAAGTAGCAGGGAGAATGCAGCACAATCAATTCCAGACAGGATTAACTGAGAATGAGTTTACATTCAGGTTGTAGACACCTGCATGAGTCACCAGTTAGGAGATAATTGGAGAGTGAAGGAAAGATAGAAGAATGTAATACCAAACACTTTGTTTGTTTCAAACTTAGATAACTTGACTGTGTTACTCATATAAGCATGGAACTGATATGAAATAGACTAAATAATTAATACACTCAATATTAACAAACGTATATCTAAAACTTTGGGATGCCTTGACTTGTTAAGATGGGATATCTGGGGCGCCTGGGTGGCGCAGTCGGTTAAGCGTCCGACTTCAGCCAGGTCACCATCTTGCGGTCTGTGAGTTCGAGCCCCGCGTCGGGCTCTGGGCTGATGGTTCAGAGCCTGGAGCCTGTTTCCGATTCTGTGTCTCCCTCTCTCTCTGCCCCTCGCCCGTTCATGCTCTGTCTCTGTCTGTCCCAAAAATAAATAAACGTTGAAAAAAAAATTAAAAAAAAAAAAAAGATGGGATATCTAATGGGAGGGATGGATCAAGTAAAAGTTTGGTATCAGAAAATTAGTGCAATAAAATCCTTGCTACTTCTGTAACTATCACTCTTCTATGTCTATCAAAGTGTCTTATCAAATTTCATGTATTTCTTCAGAAGTTTTTTAGTGCCTGTTCCATTCCATATACTGCTGTGCTCTTTATGTGTTATGCTGAGAGGATGGTGCCTCATCGTATGAAATGAGGTCCCTATATTCACTGATGCATTGAAGGATACAAACTCAGACACAGCTGACTAGTATACAAACACAGAGGCACCATAAATTTGAAGAGTGCAACATAAGAATTTTAAAAATTATGAATTTTATCCTTGAAACTATAAGGATTGTCAGATAATTCTTTCAGGGTAATGTGATATTTACTCTGTTCAAGATGTACAGCTGTACTTTATGCAGAAGGCAGGTACTATGTGGACAGGGAATAATAACAAACTTGCATGCCCTCTGCTTTTAATAAGTATATTTTCACACCCTCTAAACATACTTACTTCTCATTTAAATATCTCTGGGACATTGATGTGGGGCTATGCTATTACAAGATTTAATTACAGGATTTAATTCTCTGCAAGAATGAGAAAACTGACCTCCTATTTCAGCACAAACGTCTTCATCTACCTTCCCTGGTTTCTCTTTTGTCAGTGCCCTGATTTTCATTCCCTTGTAGTTTCTCCCCTACTGTCAGCACCACCACTCCAAAAATAAGTAAATGAACAATATATAGAAGTCACCCATGGGAGCAACCTGTGTAACATAGATATTCTCTGAGGTTTTCAGATCATTCCTTCTTACTTGGGTGGCGGCTGCTTCTCAAGGATTTTTGGCTTTCTCTTTTTATCATTTCCATATCTGTGTAGCAACATCTGTCTGTAGTTTTAAGTGTGAGAGGAATGCTGTAGTCCTGTCCTGGCCTCCACAGATTAAAAGTTTTTGAGAAAGTTTCTCTACTTTTATTGTTGTATACAGGACATATCCTAGAGCCTTAACTATTTCTCCATGAAATTACATTCACTACGATTGTCACACCTTACAATCAAGTATCCAATTCATGCTTCAGAAAGGTGGTTTAAGTGGGTAACCTCTAAGGCTCCTTACAACTCCAGCATTATTTAATTCTATATGATTTTCTCTGAAAAGGAGGAACTCCAGGGGATGGGGCAGTCAGTGGGTGGACAGGAAAGCTTTTACATTTAATTCCCCATAATTTTCTCTGGGTAAGTGCAATGTCATAAAATGATGACTGAACTAATAGGTATCTTAAAGGAAGGGAAAAGAAGTAATGCTTTTATGCCTTCGTGAAAAACTATGACCCAGTTTTAAAATGGATATAATAGAATGCTATGAAGATAATTACAGTATTTATAATCAATGTTCTCTCTAAATATCTTATTTGCATTTTACAGTTCTTTTTTCTAAGATAGTTCACTAATGTTAACTATTTACACACTTTTTTGAATGCCATCTACATAAGTAATTTGTTACGTGGGGAAAGTGCAACAATTTAGGATTTGACCTGCTTTTAATATAAAAAAGTATTTGTAGTAGTGGTATTGGTTCATTTGCTTCTGAGATCTGAGGAAAGCTGTTTCTTCCCACCCATACCTTCTTCAATTTCTGAATCTTTAAAAAAAAACAAAAAGGATAATAATTGGAATCTTTAAAATTCTTAGAAATGTTTGAAGGTTAGAGAGCTAGGTGTTCTTTTATACTCCATATAGCCAGGCACACACACACCCAAAATAGAGGGGTTTTTTTGTACAATTTTAAAAATTGCCTAAAAACAAAAACAGGTATATTAAAATCTGAAATTCTGTTTGCTTGTTTTTTGTGTTTTTGTTTTTTGAGAGAGAGAGGAAAGGAAGGAAGGAAGGAGGGAGGGAGTGAGGAAGGAAGGAAGAGAGAGAGAGAGAGAGAAAGAGAAAGAGACAGAGAAAGAGAAAGAGGCAGGGGCAGAGGGTGAGGGAGAGAGAATCTTAAGTAGGCACTACGCAGAGCCTGACATGGAACTTGATCTCACAACCATGAGCTCTAGACCTGAGCTAAAATCAAGAGTCAAGTGCTTAAACTGCTGAGCCATGCAGAGCCCTTGCAGTTCTATTCTTAAATTCTTTGCAGTTGAGAAAATTTTGAGGAACAAGGTGTGTTTCAGGGGGTCTTGATAGTTCTTAATAGGCACTGTGTCTTCTGGGGCCTTGCTACTGTAAACCAGTAGCCTAGGAATAACTAGTTAAAGATGCAGGTCATATATTTATTGTGCATATTTATATCCATCTCTCCGCTGCTAATACAAATTCTGATCAGGTTCTAAGAAATAACCCTTCATAGTGTTGTTAAGAATTACTGCTGTGATGTACTCTTTTTGGCTTCACAGGCTCTGCCCTCAGAAGTTTAAAGAAGTCTTATCAGTATGTTTTTCTATGGACTATAACTTTTGGAGATTCTCAAGTCATCTTGAAAATGCCTACATATTTAAAAATCATTTTTCTAGTGAAAATTATATGGACTTGGAGATCATATGTAGCTAGATTTGTTTCCTGTACCTGGCATTTACTACCTGTGTGAGTTTAGGAAATCTATTTAATCTACCTAGGACTCTTTTTCATAAGACTGTGGTGTAAATTAGATGACAGAGTCTATGTAAAACCCATGTATAGCAACTTCCTTGTTGGCCAATTATCCCATTTCAATTCTTCTGCTCTAGTTACAGAATTACACAAATTCATAATTTGAATTCAATTATGAATTTGTGTAATTCTGTAACTAGACATATACTTACCTTCAGTAAAGACTTTATTCCCCAGCTTTCTTGGTTGTGGTCATGACAAAATGGAAGTGTTATATGTAGGATATGGGAGGTTTCATAAATTATATTAGTGAATAAACTTATTTGATCAAACAGTAACAGTGTGCCTCAAGCCCTCAAGCATATAGAAACAATTATCAAGCAGAATAATTCAAGACCTCAAAGATCATCTCCTATGACTGGCCAAAGGATACTCTAGGTTTTGAATGTTCAAATATTGAGTAACCCAAGCCTCCTGAGTCCGCTCTCCTGTTCATCTGAGTCGTCTTCCTTATGGTATAGTGGAAGTGATGCTGGAGTTGTGACCTAATTCTCCATCTGTATTCTCTCTTCTCTTTATCTCATCACAGACTTCATTCATCCATGATATCTCTGTTTCTTTAACAACTTTCTCTTTTTTTTAGATTTTAAAAATGTCTTTTTTATTGTTATTGTTATTGCTATTATTATTGCCATATAAAGAACACTTTATATGGCATCTGTACCCTTAACAAAGTCTTCAGTGTACGATACAGTGTTACTAACTGTGGACACAATGTTGCACAGCACATTTGTAGAACTCACTCATCTGGCATAACCAAAAGTTGATACCTGTTGAACAATAACATCATACTACCCCTTCCCCCCCAGTCCTTGGAAACCAACATTCTGTTCTGTTTCGATACAGTCTGATTATTTTAGATACTCCATTCAAGTGTAATCATGCAGTATTTGTCCTTCTGTGGCTGGTTTATTCATAATGTCCTCCAGATGCGTCCATGTTACATATGGCAGGGTGTCCTTTTTTTTATTATTTACATTTTTACACTGTATATTAACTAAAATTTAACTTTCTTTGCTACCTCTTCCCAAATCCAATTTGGAAAAAAAAATTCTCTATCCCTTCCTTCAACCACAGTCCTATTTCCATCCTCCTTATTTACGGTAATTGCTTGAAAAATGTTTTATACTGGTCTCTATATTTCTTAATTTATCATTAATTCCTACTCACCTATTGCTGAATTGATAATAGAAATTACTAGTGACTTCTTTGTTTCATAACTGAAGAAAATAATATTTCATGGTTGTTCTTATGTGGGTGCAATTAAGTCTTAGCCTACCTCTGTACCAAAAGCTTATCCTTTGGATTCTGTGATAATTCAATGTTGATGCATTCAGGAACATAAATTAGTACCTTATTATGTGTCAGGTACTGTTCTAAGAACTAACTAGGTATCTCATAACAACCACCACCATTTTTACTCATCTAGCACTTACTCTGAGAAAGAAGCTGAGCATAAATTATGTAATTCCCTATAATTCCTGCAGTGCCCCCACGAGAAAGCCACTATTATTTGCTACATTTTACAGAGGAAAAAACTTTACTTAAGAGAAGTCTATTAACTAAGGCTTAACAATTAATTATTAAGTCTTTGGACTGGAACCATCATCTATTAAATCTCAAAGTCCATGAACTTAATTTTCTTTGAAAAAAAAGTTCTATAGTCCTTATTTTCAGTTGTCTGGGCATGTAGAAGGACTTGACTGCGGCATGATGGTTGTTAGTTTCTGTGTTTTGCAACTGCTCTTTCTGCTCTTTTGAATACTGTTTCCCCAGTTATTTATGACCTTAGTCTTAACTTACTTAACTTCTGGGTACCTTACAGTGGTGACTCTCCTTTGTGTTCCTGTGTCCTCCCAAATAACTTACCCTTAATATAGGATTTACCAGAGTGTAATGTAATGGTCTGTTTATTAGTATACATTTCCCAATAGACTGTAATTTGCTTGATAACTTCAATGGCTGGCACTTACTGAAACATCTATTTTTTTTCAATGAAGGAATGAATGATTATAATTTTGTGTTATTTTTTTTCCAAAGAATACCAGCCTTTCATGTTTTGAAAATAACTTCTTAGTTGTCTTTCTTTCTAACCATTTCTTCAGTAATGTTCAAGTACTCCTATGCTCCTGCGTATATACACAATGCTTCTTTTTTTCTTATCCACAGAATGTTCTTGCCATATTCCCAAATTCTTATCTGTCAAGACTTCTCCCAGACATGAACTCTGCTATGAATCCTTCAGTGACTCTGCATTGTTTATGTAGGCAATAACATGTTGTTATATCTTACATTTTTTTTTCTCTGGTTCTCTTTCTAAAGAGTGAGGATTTACATTATTCATTCTTAAGTAGCCAAAGTCCTTAGTGGTATAAACACTGAAATATCTTCTTAATAAATAATAGCCACTGTTATGTTTCAGAGCCTTTAAGATATAAATTGGTGTAATCTACAAATTATTTACTTATCTGTTAAAATCTATTTTAAAAATATGTTTGGAATTATTTCAAGGACTATTTTTTTTTAATTAAATACCAAACAATGTAGAACTGAAACTGAGATGCTTTTATGAATGCAGTTGCCCTCTACCATGTGTTCCATATGTTTGTGTACATCATTTTTTAAAAGTTTTATTTATTTGTTTTGAGAGAGAGAGTGAGTGAGCACACGGGAGGGGCAGAAAGAGAGAGAGAGAGAAAATCCAGTCAGGTTCCGCACTGATAGTGCAGAGTTCAAACCTAAGAAACATGAGATCGTGACCTGAGCCAAAATCAAGAGTTAGACTCTTAACCGACTGAGCCCACCCAGGCGCCCCTGTACCTTATTGAAGAATCAACAACATTTAATTTATATACCTGAGATGTTTCTTTTGACAATTACATTCATATTATCTCATAATGAAGCTGGTTTTTTTTAATTTTATCAATTACAGGAATTGTTTTTATTAGATAAAGATTTGAAAATCTTACATATTCTTATTTTTGTGACTGAAAAAGTTTTCCCTAAAGTATTTTTTAATGCTCTCCAGACTCTAGTTTGCTAACCTACAAATTAAGAAAAAAAATTATTTTTCTCCTTATGTTGTTAAAGGATGGTTTTAATTATTTATAGACACATGGTAAGAAAAGGCGATTTATCATGTTGCAGAAACCCATCACTGATTAGTAAAGATTATCCACTTTTTCTCAGATTGATGAATTATTTCCAGTTGTTTACAGAGAAACAGTACAAGCAGAAATGTTTGGGCACCCGGAAAAAATGACCTGTATGTAAATAAATGTTGTTTTCAGTTGTGGGAGATTTCATCCTTTATAGCACAGGTACACATCCACTATAATTTTATAAACAGTTTTAAGTGCATTAAAAAAACAAAAAAGATAAATTCACAGTAAACTGGGACTAGGGATTACCTGCTTGAACTACTCTGTCTCTTAAATTCCATTAATATAGAATTATCATGCAGTATTTAGTAGTCACTGGATCATATTTGGAATTCATTTTGCTCTTTTAAAATTTTTTTTTTCAACGTTTATTTATTTTTGAGACAGAGAGAGACAGAACATGAACGGGGGAGGGGCAGAGAGACAGGGAGACACAGAATCGGAAACAGGCTCCAGGCTCTGAGCCATGAGCCCAGAGCCTGACGCGGGGCTCGAACTCACGGACCGCGAGATCGTGACCTGGCTGAAGTCGGACGCTTAACCGACTGCGCCACCCAGGCGCCCCTCATTTTGCTCTTTTAAAGCCTTTATTACTCAATATCCTATTACTTTTACAGGTTATAAAAAGTAAACTTTTGGTTAACTTTGTTTCTTTTTAGAAGTCTAATTTGGAAAGTTTTTAGGGAGTTGGCACCAGGGAAATAGCAACTGTAAATTTGTAGCTATGGTATAATGGTCTTCAGATTGGGTTTTGTTTCAAATCCCACTTCTGCAGTATACTAGCTACATGATGCTCAAGCTATTTATTTAATCCCTGTAAGTATCACTTTATTTATAAAATACAGTAACAAATACTAGATCTTTATGATACTAAGAGATTCAAATGAAGCAATGCATATAAAGCACGAGCATTTGATAAGTAAGTTCTCGAAAAAGTTAAGCATAGTTATTATTAGCTCTATCGTTATCTTTTAAATTACCATTATTACAAATGCTGTGGTTTGCATCTATGCTTTAATGAATGGCCACTGATTGTATTATGAATATCTTAAGAATGAGATTATTGTTCCATGTCAGAGTGAGCCTAAAATACATCCCTGCCTAGGTAGATATACAACCAAAGCTGTATCTGTAGATTTTTTTGCTTATTTTCAAACATTATAATCAATATATCAATAATAGAAATGAGCTGTAGTTAGTAAGATTAAAATAATAGTCGTTCATTAATTGTATCAAATATATAAGATGTTAATACAAGGTGGGCTAATCGAGTGCAAGATGTTATTACTAGGTGAAAGGTGTATGAAGGCAGGACAGTATATGGCAATCTGTATTATCTGCTCAACTTTTCTGTAAGTTTAAAATGGTTCTAAATATAAAGTCTATTAATTAATTTGAAAATGATTGTTTAAAATTTGTATGTTTAAATTTGGTGATATATGTGAAGAGCATTGAATGTATCCATATACTTCAAGACAAATAGATTTTTAATGAATTTCTCTTTTTTAGAAAATACTCAAAAATATGAAGAAAAATTCAGAAATACTTGCTATGTAATAATTTTGAGGGCTATAAGTTAAGAGCATACCATCATTTATATATTTAAGTAAATTATTTTCCAAATAGAGAATGTTATACAGACAAACTAAATTGTGTTTAAGGAAGTTTAAGGTTGCCTGTCAATTTGATGAGCATATTTTCCAAAACCAAAGATAATTTGAGAAAAATCTATTTTTTCAATGAGTAAAAATTATAGAGTCTAATCACTATCAAAACATTTATGATATATTTTCATGACACTTCAAGGATTTCAGAAATAACCATACACATAGAAGAAATGAAAATCAGTTATACATTTTTTATGATCCCTTTATCTCTATTAACTATCACTTCACTATAGAAATTTCACAGTATCTTCTTTCAAAATGTTAACATTTCTCTTAATAGCACGACCTAGAGGTAGATATAATTGTTTTATTTAATACTTTTAAGAACATGGACATTGGAATCAAAGAACATTAAATCCTAGCTCTGGCACTTAAAAGCTATGATTTGGATGTTAATGTATTTTTATTTAATATCCAGTTTGTAAATAGCGGCCCAGTTTGTAAATAGGGAGTATTACACTTTACATCCAAATGACTACTTGAAGAAAAAAAAGAAATACTGGATATAACATGAGCTTTAGAACAAAAGCTTGTAGCAAACATCCAGTCATCATGCATCATGGCTACTTTTACCAACTACCCATTTATCTAGAAAGGTTTTATTTATACTTATTTCAAAATGTATTACATATTTAATATTGTAGCAAAAAATATTCTTTAATGTTTCATCATAGAGGAACCCCAGGGTTCCTCTTTGGGGTGATGAAAGTGTTTGGGAATGAGTGGTGATGGTTATGCAACAGTGTAAATATACTAAAAAACAAAACAAAACAAAAAACTGTACTTACTAACATGCATTAACATGTTTACATGATTTGATGATATACTAATTGTATCTCAATTATAGTGTTTAAAATCTACACATAGTATACTAGTTTAGGGGGTGTATACATTGTAATTTTTCAAGAATGTGAATTTGAAACTATTTGTATGTTCTCTAACATAAACCTGATTGTTAGAGTTGAGCATAAACAGCAGAAACACCATTCTAGATACTTTAAAATCATTGGAATGATTATAGAATCAAATTATACTCTAGGCTTTCCATATGATTCCCATAACAAACAGATTCTGAGATTTAAGGACGCTACTAACTCTGGGGAATAGATCCAAGGCTGTTTTTTTCTTATTTCTTTGTAAGTCTCAAAAGAGTTCTTCTATTAGGAAATATTCAGATTTGTAGTTGCAAGGGAATCTGGGAAATGTGGTTTTTAATTTTCTAAAATCCCAACTGGATGCTATACTTGAAAGAGATCATTTAAATGTCTAAAATTAGCTACTAAAAGTATTTTGAACCTTTGGGGCACCTGGATGACTCAGTCAGTTAAGCGTCTGACTTTGGCTCAGGTCATGATCTCATGGTTCCTGAGTTCGAGCCCTGCGTTGGGCTCTGTGCTGACAACTCAGATCCTGGAGCCTGCTTCAGATTCTGTGTCTGCCTCTCTCTTGACCCCTTCCCTGCTCACGCTCTGTCTGTCTCTCTCTCTGTCTCTCTCAAAAATAAACAAACATTAAAGACATTTTGAACTTTCAAAATAGAAAGGTTGAAATTATTCTTAAAATAGTCTTGTCTATCACAATATTATATTATTATTATTATTATTATTATTATTATTATTATTATTAGTGTTGGAATTAAAATATTTTAATGGTATACTTAATAAAATAATATTAAAATCAGGACCCAACCTTTGGAAAATTATTCTCCCCATTTCACTCTAAAAATTCCATCTGTGAAGGTTCTTTGAGCCATCTGGTCATCTTAATTCTAACTACTGCAATTTTTATCAAGATTATTATAAGAGCCTCCTAATTGTGATCTACGTGCTTCAGTTTCTCCTTGTACTCAGTCCTGCAAATATAATTATTTCCTTGAACATTCTAAAATTCCCCAATTTGAAAAGGTCAAAATACTATATTATCTATACGAATCTTGCATTATTTAAGTATAACCTAATTCCCCTACATAAATTCTATCACCTTTAGCTTTATGTCTCCACAAAACTCATATAAACTGTGCCTGGAATTCTTCTCTAACCATAGGGTAAATTTTTCCACTTGTGCATGTTTCTTGTGCCTGGCATTTATTCTGTCACTTCAGAAATACTAATCTACCCATGGTTTAGACTAAAATATGTGCTTACATACAAATCTTCCTCTGATGCTTCCAGAGTATTGGATTGCCCCATCCCCCCGCAATTTTCTGATTTTGTGGGACCTTTTTACACAGCATTTCTAACATGTCTTCAATGCAGGGACAAAATAGCACTTTTATTTTTATTTCCACATACCAATATTTAGCCTGACACAAAACAGATACCCAATAATTATTTAGATAAGAATATATAAATATAATAATAAACAAATGGATGTATAATTTAACTGTCCCTTCAAAAGGTTATAAGTACAGTAATTTATTTTTGAGCATTAGAGGACAATCCAGTGTTATGCTTCCCAATTGTAAATTTTGGTAAAGTTCAAGGACCAGTTTTTAAAGTTTATATTAAGATCCCGGATTGTCAATTCTGTTTGACTTGATTTGGATTTCAGTCTAATAAGAAATAACAGTACTGCAATCATGAGACTTCAATTAGACCTAGACACATTGATAGGAATATCAGTTAAGGTACAGTTAAAATATTGTGAGAAGGAATTAGGTTCTGAATTCTATTTCACATCAGTAGGCAATGGCTGTGAAATCAAAGTCACTGAAGATAATTTTTTCTCATGAACTTCTCTGACCTACTATTAGGAATAAAAGTTAAAGAATTGTTTCTTATTTAAAGAAGCATTATGAAATGAAAAATGCACACACACTCAAACATATATGCACAGGAACTCTCTTGGCAGTACTTACTATTTATTTTTAACCTCAGAAATGAGTCTTTATGCCATACATGCCCTTGGTGACTTTACATCATCTTAAATGAGGCCATAAAGAAAGAAAGTGGCTGCAGCAGGAAACTATAAATTAGTGCTAGTAGGGTCTACAGAAGCCCCAACTGTAAACATATTAAACTAGGAAACTTGAACTTCATTCTTGTACTTACTATCAGCTTTTATTAACAAAAATATAATTAAAATCCCACTGTGCATCTTCAAGTTTTATCTCAAAGCCAATAACAAAGTTATTGAATGCTGAAGCACAATATCTTTACAGCCAAAATTTCTACAACTAACAATTTAATTAGATATGGGCAGGCATACCTGTAGGTGAGTAGTCAGAACTAATGTCCCAATTAAGCAATCTGTGCCATGGTCTTTAAAAATGATAGTCTTCTTGGCATATCTGTGTATACTTTGGATTTTCCCTGAATAAGAGTTTTAAATAGAAAAAAAAATAAGCCATATATATATGGAATGAATTGATAAATTTATAATAGCAAAAATGAAAAATATCCAAATATCCATCAGTTGGGAGTTAAGAAAATTCCACCTCATGGAATATTACACCTATACTTTTTAAAAAGATAATTTTAAAATAGGTAGAATTGTTACTTCTCAAATGTAAAATGAACAAGTGCTAATTATTTGACCTACAAGTAAAGGATACAGTAAGGTGTTAAAAAATAATTCAGGGGAGAATCCAGGGAACAGACACATGCATGGACAGTGGCAATTACTGAAATAAATTTGTATTAGATACAAATTTGACTTCTTCCAGGGTGGTGAAAGGTATGAAATTGAATTAGTTGTATCTTCACCAGAAAAAAGTTTTTTGGTTTTTTTTTTTGCATCTTTAGGGTTGTTCAGGCTTCCTGATTGGAAGGTGTTCCTAAATTACATTATAGAGATAGGAAAATCTGTCAGAATCCAGAACTACTTGAGTTAAGGTACTCATTGGGAATACAGTGACCATGGCAGTTAGAGATTGCAAGCAGAATACCTGAGAGGAGAAACCTCAGAAAGAGAATTCCAGAGACTTGTAAGGTCCCTTAGTTTTTATTTAGGTATCAATGGATGTAAGTTAGAAAACTGTCTGAGGCTGGGAAAAGAAGTGGGCAAAAGAAACAGAGAACAATCCCAAAGCTCAAACAGAGCTGGGAAAACTTCATTTCCCACTAACTAGAGTGGAAAACATCATTATTCATAGGACATCGGATGGAATAATTGGAGAATTTTACCTAAAATTAGCCAAAGACTAATTTCTTATCTAAGAAATTTTAACAATAAAACCAGAAAAGGATTTCCAAGCAATTTAACTTAATTCCAAGGCAAAGTTAAAGAGTAATTATAAAAATACAGCATATCTAGCTTCCAACAAGATAAAATTCTTCATATCAGGCATTCAAATAAGAAAAATATCAGGAATACAAAGATGCAGGAAAGTTTGACCCATAATGGGGAAAAAATCAATATTAATAATCTTTGTGAGAGCATTCATAATAGAACTAGCAAACAAGGGCACTAAATGTTATATAAATATATTCTCTATACTCACAAAGGCTGAGAGAGGATTGTATATCAAGTAGAGATATGGGAGAAATAAAATGGCCCAAGTAAACTCCTAGATATGAAAACAAAAATATTTGAGATAAAAAATATGCTACATATGGTATCAGAATGGGTAAGAAAACATGACCTGTCTATATGCCGCCTATAAGAAACTCATTTTAGACCTAAAGACACCTGCAGATTGGAAGTAAGGGGATGGAGAACCATCTATCACGTTAATGATCATCAAGAGAAAGCTGGGGTAGCCATACTTATATCAGAAAAACTGGATATTTTATTTTATTTTATTTTATTTTATTTTATTTTATTTTGTCTTATATATTTATTAATGTTTATTTATTTTTGAGACACAAAGAGAGAGAGTGCTTGCATAAGCAGGGGTTGGGCAGAGAGAGAGAGAGAGGGAGACGGAGGATCAAGGATCTGAAGCAGGCGCTATGCTGAGAGTGGAGATCCCAATGCAGGGCTCAAATTCATAAGTTGCGAGATCATGGCACTTAACCAACTGAGGCACCCAAGCACCCCTATATTTTAAAATAAAGAGTTAAAAATAAATAAAAGTAAATAAATAAAGACTGTAATAAGAGATGAAGAAGGGCATTATATGATAATTAGGGGTCTATCCACCAAGAAGATCTATCAATTATAAATATTTATGCCCCCAACTTGAAAGCACACAAATATATAAATCACTTAATCACAAATATAACGAAACTCTTTGATAATACCATAATAGTAGGGGACTTTAACATCCCACTTATAGCAATGGGCAGATCATGTAAGCAGAAAATCAACAAGGAAACAATGGCTTTGAATGACACCCTGGACCAGATTGACTTACCAGATATATTCAGAACATTTCTTCCTAAAGCATCAGAATAAGCATTCTTGTTGAGTACACATGGAACATTGTCCAGAATGAATCACATACTGGTTCACAAATCAGCCCTCAACAACTGCAAAAAGATTGATTAAACACCATGCATATTTTCAGAACACAATGTTATGAAACTTGAAATCAACCACAAGAAAACATTTGAAAAGACAATGAATACTTGGAGATTAAAGAATGTCTTACTAAAGGATGGATGGGTTAATCAAGAAATTAAAGAGGAAATTAAAAAGTGCATGGAAGCCAATGAAAATGAAAACACCACAGTCCAAAACCTCTGTAAGGCAGTAAAGGCGGTCATAAGACAGAATTATTTATTAATCCAGACCTTCCTAAAGAAGGAAGAAAGGTCTCAAATACACAACCTAACCTTACACATAAAGGAGCTGGAAAAAGAACAGCAAATAAAGCCTAAAGCCAATAGAAGAAGAGAAATAATAAAGATTAAAGCAGAAATCAATGCTATGGGAAAAACGAAAAACAAAAAAAGAACAGATCAGTGAAACTAGGAGCTGGTTCTTGAAAGATTTAACAAAATTGAGAAACCCCTGGCCAGATTGGTCAAAAAGGAAAAGGAAAGGACCCAAATAAATAAAATCACAAAGGGGAGAGATCACAAACACCACCACAGAAATACAAACAATAATAAGAGGATATTATGAGCAATTATATGCCGATAAATTGGGCAATCTGGAAGAAATGGACAAATTCCTAGAAACATAAACTCCCAAAACTGAAGTAGGAAGAAATAGAAAATTTGAACAGACCCATAATCAGTAAAGATATTGAATCAGTAATCAAAAATCGCCCAACTAACAAGAGTCCAGGGCCAGATGGATACCCAGGGGAATTCTACCAAACATTTAAAGAAGAGTTAACATCTATTTTTTGAAGCTGTGCCAAAAAGTAGAAATGGAAGGAAAACTTCCAAGCTCATTCTACAAGGCCAGGGTTACCTTGATTCCAAAACCAAAGACCCCACTAAAAAGGGGAACTATAGACCAATTTCCCTGATAAACGTGGATGAAAAATTCTCAACAAGATACTAGCAAACTGTATCCAAGAGTACATTAAAAGAATTATTCACCTCAATCAGGTGGGATTTATTCCTGAAATACAGGGCTGGTTCAATATTTGCAAATCAATCAATGTGATACATCACATCAATAAAAGGAAGGAAGAGAACCACATGGTCCTGTCAATAGATGCAGAAAAAGCATTTGACAAAATGCATCATCCTTTCTTGATAAAAACCCTCAAGAAAAGTAGGGAGAGAAGGAACATAGCTCGGGATCATAACTGCCATATATAAGGACCCACAGCTAATATTATCCTTAGTGGGGAAAAACTGAGAGCATTCCCCCTAAGGTCAGGAACAAGACAGAGATGTCCACTCTCACCATTGCTATTTAACATAATACTGGAAGTATTAGTTTCAGGAATCAGACAACAAAAAGAAAAGGATCCAAATTGGCAAAGATGATGTCAAACTTTTACTGTTTGCAAACAACATGATACTCTAAGTGGAAAACCCAAAAGACTCCAAAAAACTTCTAGACCTGATACATGAATTCATCAAAGTCACAGGGTATAAAACCAACATACAGAATTTGGTTGCATTTCCTTACGCCAATAATGAAGCAGCAGAAAGAGAAACCAAGGAATTGATCCCAATTACAATTGCACCAAAATCCATAAAATACCTAGGAATAAACTTAGCCAAGGAGGTGAAAAATCTATGTACTGAAAACTATAGAAAGCTTATAAAAGAAATTGCAGAAGACAGAAAGAAATGGAAAAAAACATTCCATGCTCATGGACTGAACGAACATTGTTAAAATGTCAATACTACCCACAGCAATCTACATATTCACTGTAATCCCTATCAAAATAATACCAGCATTCTACACAGAGATAGAACAATTAAAAAATTTGTATGGAACCTGAAAAGACCCTGGATAGCCAAAACAATGTTGAAAAAGAAAACCAAAGCTGGAAACATCAGCATTCAGGACTTTAAGCTATATTACAAAGCTGTAATTATCAAGAGAGTATGGTACTTGCACAGAAACAGACACATAGATCAATAGAACAGAATAGAGAACTCAGAAATGGACCCACAAATGTATGCCTGCCTAATCTTTGGCAAAGCTGGAAGGAATATCCAGTAAGGGGGGGGGGGGGTGGGAGAGAGTTTATTCAGCATATGGTGTTTGGAAAACTGGATGGCAACATGCAGAAGAATGACCTGGACCATTTTCTTACACGATACATAAAAAATAAACTCAAAATGGATGAAAGACCTAAATGTAAGACAGGAAACCATAAATATCCTAGAGGAGAAAACAGGCAACAACCTCTTTGACATCAGTCACAGCAAGCTTGTATTTGATTTGTCTCCAGAAGCAAGGGAAACAAAAGCAAAAATGAACTATTGGGACCTCCTCAAGATAAAAAGCTTCAGTGAAGGAAACAATCAGCAAAACTGTAAGGCAACTTAATGGAATGGGAGAAGATATTTGCAAATGACAGATAACGGGTTAGTATCCAAAATCTCTAAAGAACTTATCAGACTCAACACCCGAAAAACAAATAATCCAGTGAAGAAATGGTCAAAAGACATGAATAGACGCTTCTCCAAATAAGACATCCAGATGGCTAACAGACACATGAAAAAATGCTCTACATCACTCATCATCAGGTAAATACAAATCAAAACCACAATGAGATACCACTTTACTTGGAATGGCTAAAATTAACAACTTAGGGAAAAACAGATGTTGGTGATGATGCAGAGAAAGGGAAACTCTTTTGTACTGCTGGTAGGAATGAAAACTGGTGTAGGCACTCTAGTAAACAGTATGGAGGTTCCTAAAAATTAAAAATAGACCTACCCTATGACACAGCAATTGCACTACTAGTTATTTACCCAGAGATACAAAAATGCTGATTCAAAGGGGCACATGCGCCCCAGTGTTTTTAGAAGCCCTATCTACAATAGCTAAAGTATGGAAAGAGACCAAATGCCTATCAACTGATGAATGGATAAAGAAGATGTGGTATAAATATACAATGGAATATTGCTCGGCTATCAAAAAGAATGAAATCATTCCATTTGCAACAACGTGGATGGAACTAGGGCATGTTATGCTAAGTGAAATAAGTCAGAGAAAGACAAATATCATATGGTTTCACTCATGTGGAATTTAAGAAACAAACAGATGAATATAGGGGAAGGGAAGCAAAAACAAGATAAAAACAGAGGAAGCCGAATCATAAGAGGCTTTTAAATAAAGAGAACAAACTGAGGGTTGCTGGAGGGGATGTGGGTGGAGGGATGGGCTAAATGGGCAATGGGCTTTAAGGAGGGCACTTGTTGAGATGAACACTGGGTGTTATATGTAAGTGATGAATCACTAAATTCTATTCCTGAAATCATTATTACACTATATATTAACTAACCTGGATTTAAGTTAAAATAAAATAAATATGCTAGATGTAATTAACAGCAGATTAGACATTGAAGAAGTAAGTTAATAGAATGCATTGCATTGGAAACTATTGAAAATAAAACAGAAGGAAAAAAGGTCCAACTACAAAAGAATGAACTGAGTATCAGTAAATTATGAGACATTATTGGCTTTTCTAAGTGTTACTGGAATTCCTAATGGAAAGGGATGAAGAGAGAAAAAATATTTGAATAACTGATGAACTTTTCCTAATTTGATTAAAACCATAAAGCTACAGATCTGCCAATGTCAAAATACTCCAACCACAAATAAACAAGACTATTTAAATTTGTATTCAAACGACCATTAAATACTAATGAGAATAATACCTCAGGCATAAAAGAGGTAAAAAGATTTTATCACCAGCAGCCCCTCACTTATAGGTATGTTAAAAGAAGTCTTTTATGCACATAATGTAGGGACATCTGGATCTACACAAAGGAATTAAGAGTAGGGAAAATGATAAATATCTTTGGAAATATGTTTTTACCATCTATTTTTCTAGTTTTAAAAATCTTTTAAAGATAATTAGCTCTTTAAAGAAAAATCAATAATTAGCAAATATCAATGACCACCCCAGTTGTCAGGGGAAATTAGGATAAACTATGTGTGACAAATAGAGCTATCAAGTCCTCTTGCCTGAGGACTACTTACTATGTACTTTTTGAACATGTATGTAATCGGTTGTATCTGATTGACTATATATACAAGGGTAAGATTTCTTTCTGTCTTTGTAGTCTCTTAGGGGATTGTTTGTGTTGTACATTACATTCTAGTTTAATGCCTAGTCTAAAATAAAACTGAATTTTGACCACACTATGCAGCATATATTAAGATTGGCTCAAAATTATTCATAGCTATAAATATTAAAAAGTATACATTGTAAATATTTTGATGTTTATTTAGTTTTGAGAGAGAGAGAGAGAGAGAGAGAGCGCGCGCACCAGTGGGGGAGGGCAGAGAGAGAGGCTGGGAGACCCAGAATCCAAAGCAGGCTCCAGGCTCTTAGCTGTCCACATAGTGTCTGACGCAGGGCTCGAATTCACAAACCATGAGATCATGACCTGAGCCGAAGTTGGACGCTTAACCAATTGAGCCACCCAAGTGCCCCTAAAATGTATCTATCCTAAAAGAAATCATGGATATAAATATTTGGGACTTTGGATAGGCAAAGACTTTCTAAGTATGATACCAAATGTATGACCCATAAAAGAGGAAGACAGTAACAAATAGAACTTCATCAAGAGTAAAATCTTCCCCTCTTTGAAAGTTACCGTTAGAGAATGCAAGATAAGCAACAAAGTAGGAGAAAATATTTACAAATTGTGTATCTGACAAATGATTTGTATTCAGAATATGTAAGGACTCTTAGAATAGAAAATAGATATCTTTGAGTCCATGCTAATATAAATACATGATTGGCTACTTAAGATAGAGGAAAACAGACAAATGTCCACTCAAATAATCCCCCAAAATTTGTATCAATACCTTTTCCCAGGGAGATAGAACATAACTCCCCACTCCTTACATGTGAGTTGTACATAATGACTTTGTTCTAAAGAGTGCAGTATGGAAAGGGGGGAAAGTATAACCTTACAGTCATTATTACCTCAGTCATGTGATTAGGATTAACATTAAGAATGTCAAATCAGAGTGACAGAATGTGCTTCTGATATGTTATTTAAATAGCTTTTATTCTCTGGTTTTCCTCCCCAAAATATAAAATGTAGTCTAATCATGAGACAAGAGCAGAAAAATCCCAGTAGAGAGGCATGCTGCAAAATAACTGATACTCTTCAGTACTCCGAAGGCTATCAAAAACAAAGTTAACAGAATCGTATTGCATATTTGAACTCTGCTAAGATGATGGATTTTAAGTTTTATTACTATAAAACAAAGAGAAACAGTAACTGAGGTGATGTAAATGTTAATTAGTTTGATTGTGCTCCATATTTATCAGTATATACATATATAAAATATTAAGTTGTATACCTTAAATATATATAATTTTTCACTGTCAGGCTACCTCAGTAAAGCTGGGGGAAAAGTTGTTCATCAATAAAAACAAACAAGGAAAGTCTGAGAAACTGTTACAGCCATGAGCATTGTAAATAGATAAGACAAGTAAATGTGGAATCCTGGCTAGAGATCTGGAACAGAAAAAGAATATTAGGTAAAAACTAAAGAAATATGAATAAAGTTTGGACTTTAGTTTCTAATTAATGAATAATATTGGTTCAATATTGGTGGCAAATATACCATACTAACGTAAGATGTTGATAATAGGGGTATTGGGGTGCGAGGTTCATGAGAACTCTTTGTACCATCTTTTCAACTGTTTTGTGTTTCTAAAACTTTTTACTTTTTAAAGGTGTTTATATACCAAAGATTCTCTTGCTAGGTAATTTACCCAATATAAATTAAAGCGTATGATCATACCAAGAATTGTACACACATTTTTAGCAGCTTTATTTGAAATAGACATCAACTAAAACCAATACAAATGTCCATCAACAAATGGATATACAAAATGTGGTTTATCCAAACAATGCAGTACAACTCAGCCACACAATCAAGTATTGATACATGCAACAATATGAATGAGAATTAAAACAATTATGCTGAATGAGAGTTCAGAAAAAATATTTTGCATACTGTATGATCCTATTCTGGGAAAATTCTGTAAAATACAAAGTTATCTCTAGTGACAGAGAAGATCAGTAGATGCCAGAGGACTGTGGGTAGGGATAGGAGGGAAGAAGAATGGATTGCAGAAAGTTGTGATTCAGGCAAGCTGGGTCTGAGAATCTGGAGAGGGGTCCCACAGGACCAGCCAAGAGGGTCCTTGGCTTCACACAGGATAGAAATCAAATTGGAGCCAGAGAAAGCGAAAACAATTTATTGAATACTGTAAGTGGCAGGTAGAGAATAATAGATGGAGTGTCTGGGAGGCTCAGAAAGGAAAGGAGGGGTCTCATTGTCACTAGGGATTAGGGGCTATATTGGAAAAGGTGTCTATGATATGTATTCCTGTAGGAATCCAAGCTAGTGTCCAATCAAAGGCAAGTGACAGGTGAATAATAGGTGTTATTTTAGAAATCATGAGGGTAGGGGATATTGATGCCAGAATCAGTTGAGGTTTGTGTGAAGCTAATGTCCTGGAACATGTTTGGGATCTGGGTCTTAGATAATATCAGACATTTGGGGGCCTAGGACAAAACTCAGAATGATTTACTTTATTGCTTCCCCCTTGAAGTAGGAACAAAACTTCTTTGGCTGATTCAGAAGCAAAATATAGAACATGAGTAAATGAGGCCTAGTAGAAAAATAGCAGAGCCTTTTTTTTTTAAGTTTATTTATTTATTTTTGAGAGAGAGAGGGAGGGAGGGAGGGAGTGCATGAGCAGAGGAGGGGCAAAGAGAGAATCCCAGGCAGGCTCTGCACTGTCAGTGTGGGGCCTGACTCCAGGCTTGAACTCATGAACCACAAGATCTGACCTGAGCTGAAACCAAGAGTGGGATGCTCAACAGACTGACCCATCCAGGTGCCCTAAGATGGAGCCATTCTAAAAAGGAGTCCCTTCAGCTTTCCTACCTCGGTTGCATGGCGATTTCAGAAGGTAATGAATATGTTGGTTGTGGTAATGGCTTCATAGTTTAATAGATATATCAACCTTATCAAACTGTACCCTTTTAATTTATGAAATTTATTATATATTAGTTATACTCAACAAGTCTATTAAATGTAAAACTAAGGAGGCAATAACACTGAAAGCTGAAAATATAATTGCATAAATAACTAATAATTTTATCTCAACTGGTAATTGTTTAAAGTTTTATTCTCCCAAATTTTTACTTACTATATGTCATTTCATCTAGATTAAATGGACAAATTTTGCCTAGTTTTTGGACTAAAATTTTTATTAAAATGACTGTACAAAGGAATTGATTTCCCCAAACATATTTTTGAAACAGTTGTCAGTTACATTTTCCTGTTCAACAAACACAATCCTATCTCCCAGGGAACTTCACTTAAAGTGCATTAATATTCATAATCTATCTGAAAGTCGTCACAGTAGTCATTCTTTCCACTTAGACATTTTATTTTCCTGTTAAAATGCAAATATATTATCTGGGAGGATGAGCACATTAAATCATTAACAGCCATTGGAAATATGGTTCAATTAGCTCAATAGTCTCTCTCTACTCCTTGAAAGAATTAGGAGGAGTTAATGGTATCAGGGAGTTGGTACTCAGGACAAGTAATTGACTTTGAAGAATCAGCTCTCCTTAAGCATCTTGGTAAACAACCAAATGAGAGGCATCAGAGAACCTGATTACCTAGGTAGGTTACAAATAAATGAGGAACTAGTCATAATCTTAACCAAAACATCTTTGTCCTTTGTCTTAAATTGTTTTTGGTATGTGAAGATATTTAGACATTTGAGCAATTCCATGCTTAGTCTTTTTAAAAGTATACATTAAAAACTATAGAATTTTTAAACATTTAAAAACATGGTTGTTATTTCAAATCTGTAAGTTTACATTAGTGACTTTCATTTTTGATATTCTGCCTTTTTATGTAAATATTATAGTTGCCAGGCTGGACATATTCTGGCAGTTTTATGATTTATAATTTTATAGAGCTAAAAAAACTCTCATGACATTTTGGTTATGAGGCATTATCATCATTCTTTTGGTCAATATATTTGTGGAATGCCTGTTCACTCTAGGACTAGGGTTGTAATGGGGAAATAAACTTGAAACACAAAATTTCTATTTCAACCATATTTAATTGGGGAGTGTACAATATAGGAATTTAGTCACATAACATACCTGAATTACAAAGTGACCTTAAAATGTATTTGTTATTAACATATGAAATGTGTTATTCTATTGAATTTCAAACCAATATAATATTTGTTAGAGGAAAATATAGTCTCTGACTACAAGAGCCACAAAAAACTGACACAAGCAGTAAGGAATAAAACCTCTAGCAAGGGAAATGTATCATTCCTAAAGGTAAAGATAATTGGATAACTAGTCCTAGTTTCAGTTTTTTCTACCTCAGCCTTTTGCACTTACTCTTGGGTGGAGAATTATGGTTTTAGAAGCCTAAGAACGTAGTTTGTATGAATTCATTTGCATCTCATTAATTAATAACACATAATTACATGTAAGTACTGCCAAATGTGGATATATTCCCGGTGAGATTTTTAGGACAGAAATCTCAGAAATCAACAAGATCATATGTAAATTTCAGATGACAATAGAAGGATTTATTTTATTTTAATTTAATTTTAATTTGATTTGATTTGATTAACTTAATTTAATTTTATTTTTTTTAATGTTTATTTATTTTTAGAGCGAGCAAGCAGGGAAAGGAATAAGAGAGAGAGGGAGAGATTCCCAAGCAGGGTCCACACTTAGCATCAACCTTGGCACGGAGTTCAAAATCACAACCATGAGATCATGACCTGAGCCAGTATCAAGAGTTGGATGCTTAACAGACTGAGTCACCCAGATGCCCCAAGAAGGATTTATTTTAAATTGAATTAAGATATTTTTAAAATTCCTAAATATTTACTTATGATTCCATGTACAAGATTTATTCATCAACTTTATTAATTTGTAATTGAATAAGCTGATTCACTTAAGGCAGCATATTTCATTTGAAGAAAAGGAAGAAGGGATTATATATTGATATTGACAATAGAAAATAAGATGTGGGATACAGCAGTGGATACCAGGTACAGAAAATAAAGAGTGGAGGAGGACTAGGAATGACTAAACTGAAGAATATATATGGCATATACATGTTCATCTACAAATACATACATAATACATATGAATATGAACTTAAATGTTGTAAGGGCAAAAGTAAATTAAAAATAAGAGACTTAATTTTCCTTATTGAAGTAAGAAAAGAGATTTCTCTCCTATCCATTCTCTTAGAGCATTTACTTTAGAAAGCTTGTAATTGTACTTTTTTCTCTTTGAATCTATATAAATCCTTTTGAAAACTAAGTAGGCATTTTGTCAGCTTTATGACCCGACAATATCTTTCTCAAGACGTGGGAACCATTTCTTTGAAATGTAAACATGAAGCTAGATAGCACACCTGACTCCCAGTTTCTGCAGCAAGGCCTGAACTTAACCCGTAGACACCTTGCTTCAAGTTGTAAAACTACCTCTTGCAATAAAGACATATGAAGTTTTTTTTTCTTCTGGATAAAGTCAATTCTTTTTTTTTTAAATTTTTTTAATGTTTATTTTTGAGAGAGATAGAGACTGTGCATGAGCAGGGGAGGGGCAGAGAAAGAGGGAGACACAGGATCCAAAGCAGCTCCAGCCTCTGAGCTGTCAGCATAGATCTGGGCTCGAACTCATGAATCAGGAGATCATGACCTGAGCCAAAGTCCAAGGCTAACCACACCACCACGGCACCCCAGATAAGGTCAATTCTTAACATTTGGTCAGCCCAACTAATAGATACATTTAGGGTGAACTCTGTGTGACAAAAGGTGCTGTCAACCTCTTATGTGAAGACTGGTCATTGTTTATGTTGTTTATGTTGTACCTGCTTGGCTATGTAGGAGTGAGGGTGGGTTGCCTGTGATGTGCATTACATTTCAGCTTAATGCTTATTTAACAGTGAAAGTGTTTTCTTTCTCTAATACCTTTGTGGAAAGGATTTCTGAGTTGACAGAATTTTGTTTTTAATTATATTTCCTTAATAATATGCATATACATATACAATTACAATATATGTGTACATACATGTATGTATGTGTGTGTGCTTTTGCCCAAATTTTTGTAGTGATATCACAACTATAGCCATTTATGTATTTTCAAGGATGAAACGATTCTGATTAAACTGAGAGAGAGGTTTAAAAGAAGTTTACTTTTATGCTTTCAAAACCCTGGTTGAGTACTATATTTTTTTGGTATTCCTGAAGCATTATGAAAATTACTGAAAGCTAAGTATATAAAGTATGTAACATAATTTTAAACATCTGTAATTAGAAGTGTGTATTGCTTTGTATGCATATTGAGAGCTACATAATGTTAGATCTAATACCAGAGTGTTAATAGATAGCAAAAGGAAGACCTGGGGCAGTGGTGTAAAATTATTTGGGACTATTGCTGTCAGGTGATTCTTAGCTTTTATCACATTTTAAGAACTAATAGAGACAAGTGAGATATTTTCCCACTGTATTCATGTATAAGAAGAATTATGGAAATACACTATATATTTATAAGAAGTCTAGATATGGTTTATTCTATGGAAGGAGTCTCATGCTTCTGAGAAGTTTTCTGTTTTTGAACAGTCAAACATGAATTTATCCTGAAGGTTCAGATTCACGTGTGTATATGTAGAGAGAGAGAGAGAGAGAGAGAGAGAGAGAGAGAGTGTGTGTGTGTGTGTGTGTGTGTGTGTGTGTGTGTGTTTTCAAATAATTGCAACCTGGAACCTAGAGAACCCTTTTAATTTTGACACTGAGACCTTTCTTTACCTCAATAAATTTTCATTTTTCGTTTAGAAATTATTTTCAATTATTGTTGATGCAGCCATTATCTATAAGCTATTTTTCCTGGGTTTATACTTCATGTTTTGTTATGATTTTTAAAAATTTTGTCTGTACATTCATATATATTTACCCAGATCAGTCTCCTTTCATTGTAAAGTCATACATTTGTCTCCAGAAAGTGTTTCATTTAAAGCTCACAAAGGATTTTTCGTTATTATTTTTCTTTAATTTTTAATGAGATAATTAAAAAAATGTTTAATATTTGTTTATCTTTTGAGAGAGAGAGCACAAGCAGGGGAGGGGCAGAGAGAGAGAGGGAGACACAGAATCCAAAGCAGACTCCAGCTGTAAGCACAGAGCCAACCTGATGTGGGACTTGAACCCATGAACTGTGAGATCATGATCTGAGGCGAAGTTGAATACTTGGCTGACTGAGCCACCCAGGCACCCCTAGTTTAAAAAATTTTTAATTCCGTTTCTTGACCATGTGCTCCAACAGTTAAACTATTTAACCACCTGTGGTTTGTATTCGTTTTGTTTGATGCTCTCTCTGACATGGCCCTCATGGATGATTTGGGACTACCATCATCCCTCCCTCCCTTCCTTCCTCCCTCCCTCCCTCCCTCCCTCCCTCCCTTCCTTCCTTCCTTCCATTCTTCCTACCTCCTTCCTTCTAACTCACTTCATCTCAGTATCTTATGAGGCAAATGGAATCAATTCTTTGGATAGTGAAACACAGTGATACCCACATTTGTGAGCCTACAATGTAATAGTAGACACGATGCCTATCCTTTATAGTTATCTAGAAAAACCCTCTCTGGTCTTGGATTTCTTTCTGATCCTCCTACACGAGTGGCACAGAAATTCGGCCTACCTGCTTAATCTCTTGGCTCCTTAGAGGATCTGATTTTCATACAAGGCCAATGTGGACTTACTCCCAGTGCTCCTACAGGATCCACAGATCTCTAAGTAGCAAGCTGCTACCAGAATTCAGAGATCTCTTGTGTTTTATTGTCTACTTTTCTCAAAGGGAGAGGTAATTCTACAGCAGTTTTATAATTAGGTAATTTTTTTAATTCACTCTACCAGTATCTGAATTTTAATTTTTGTGTGTAGTCCATTTACATCTAATATAGTTATTGATATATCAGAGATTTAGTGAGCTATTTTATTTTCTGCTTTCTGTTTGTTCTCTCTGCCTTTTATTTCTGTTTTCCTTTTCCTGCCTTCTTTGGGTTATTTTGGAATTGATGTAATTTTTTTGTTGTGAATGCATCTCTTTGCATTATTTTTTAATAGTTGTTCTTGGTGTTACATTATATATATGTAACTTATCACAGTCTGTTGGTATTGACATTTTACCAGGTTGAACAAAGTATACAATGTATAAAATTAATCTCTCATTATGTCCCTTTACCTTTTTCATTTATCATATAATTGATTTAAATATTTTATGTATATTGAAAAGTGTATCAGCTAGTATTATAATTTTGCTTTAGTCATAAAACATTATTTAGAAATGTCAAAATGAAAATAATAATGTGTATAATTGCCCAGTTACCCAGTCTTTTATTATTCCTGTTGTTCTTTCTCCATTCCTTGTATTACAGGATTCTGTAGGGATTAGACAATTCCCTTTAGCCATTTTTTTAGGTAGGTCTGCTGACAACAAATTCACTTAGTTTTCTTTTATGCCCATAGGATATTTTCACTGGAAATAGAATTCTGATTTGACAGTTCTTTTCTTTCAGCATTTAAAACATGGAGATCCATTTTATTCTGGCCTCCATAGTTTCATGTGAGAAATCCACTGTCATTAGGTTTGGTTCCAGGTTAAGCGTCAGTCCTCTCTGGCTTCTTGTGAGGTATTTTCTTTGCCTTCATTTCCCAGCTGTAACTATGATGTGCTTTGCAGTGACTGTTATTGTGTTTATCCTAATTAAGGTTTATTTAGCCTCTTAAATCTATAGATTTACATCTTCTGCCAAATTTTGGAAGTTGTATTCCTTTATTCCTTTAAGTACTTTTTCAACCTCACCCTGTTTCTCTTATCTCTGCTGGTCTCCCACAAAATACATGGTAAATCTTTAGCTATACTTGTCACAGGTCCCAAAGGCTCTCTTCATGTTTTCTTTTTTCTGACTCTTGTTCAGATTGGGTAGTTCCTTCTTCTATGTTTTAATTCACTGATTTCTTCCTGTTGTATGCTTTATTCTGCTATTAAAACCAATACTGAATTTGTGTGTTGTGGGAAGGAGTTATGTATATTTCAGTCCTAAAATTAGTATTTGGTTCTTCATATCTTATACATTTATATATTTTTTCCATTGGTCTTAAATATGTAGATAAATGCTTGTTGAAGCATTTTTATAATGGCTCCTTTAAAACTTTTGTTAGATAATTCTTATGTCTTTGTTATATTGTGTCTTTTTCATTCAAGTTGGAGTTTTCCTTATTTTCAGTAATATGGGTGATTTTTTATCTTGTGATTATTATAAGACTCTGGAACTTATTCAAAGATTTTATTTGATCTGGCTTTCCCTGATACTGTTGTGGCAAAGAAAAAAAAAAAGAAGAAAGGAAAAGAAAAAAAGAAAAAGAAGAGAAAAAAAAGAAAGAAAAAGAATTGGGTAGGAATCCAGGCTCCCTCCCCTGCCTCTATTGATACTTGTAAGGGTGAGGGCTCCTCATTACTGTTGTGGGAGTTCTGGCTTCTCTCCAGACCTCTACAGATGTTACCTTACTGGTGCGGATAGGAATGCCTTGTTACTGCTTCTCTTATGACTTCTGCTGACACCATAGGGATCTTGTTACTACTTGGTGGTGACGAAAATCCTGACTCTCCAATAGGTCCTGAAACCAACTCCTCAAACATAAAAATATTGTAAACAGACAAAGGTATCAATCATACTTTTACTGCATGGTTTCTTTTGTAATTTTTAAGCTGGTAAATTATTTTCATTATTGAAGTTTCAGCTATTTCTATTTCCATTTTTATAATTGATATACCTTTTATAAAGATATTTTAACTGTTTCATCTATAGTATATTCTAGTGAAAGTTGAGGTGTGAGACTCTTAAATTTTATTTGCAAGCTATTAACTGCTAACCCAATACAGTGTATGGAATAAATTTTTCCAGTTAGCTTATAATACTTTCTAAAAATAAATATTTTTTAATGTTTATTTATTTTTGAGAGAGAGAGAGAGAGACAGAGCGTGAGCATGGGAGGGGTAAAGAGAGAGAGGGAAACACAGAATCTGAAGCAGGCTCCGGGCTCTGAGCTGTCAGCACAGAGCCCGACACGGGGCTCTAACTCACGAGCTCTGAGATCATGATCTGAGCTGAAGTCAGCCGCCCAACCGACTGAGCCACCCAGGTGCCCCTATAATGCTTTTTAATTAGGCCTAAAATCCTTTATATGTCTTAGTTCTGTTTTTATGTTCTGTCTTGCATACTATAGGCATAATTTTTAATCTTTCTGCATCATAATTTATATAGTGATCTTATTCACACTATTATTGTCCAATAATTATTTTCCTTCTTAAAACTATTTTCTTTTTTTTTTAAGTTTATTTATTTATTTATTTATTTTGAGAAAGAGAGTACACGTGAGTGGGTAGGGGCAGAGAGAGAGAATACCAAGCAGGCTCTGTGCTGTCAGTGAGGAGGCCAGTGTGGGACTTGAACCCATGAATGATGAGATCATGACCTAAACCAAAATCAATAATTGGAAGTTCAACAAACTGAGCCACCCAAGCACCTCCTGAAAAATATTTTCTAATTTGCTTTTTAACTGTATTTGTAAGAATAGAAATCCAAGTTCTGCACATGATATGTACGAATATGAGAAGAAGAGGTTGTTAGTACCAAGTGGGAATAAAATCCCAGCTTCATATTAGATCATCTCTGAAACTACCCCAGTGGGGTAGTAGGTGACTTTTTATAGCCAAGCAAAGGAGGAAATCCAAACTCCCTAGGTCGCCTTTGCTGGTCATGGTGGAATGGGGCCATATTTATATATAGAAGTTGTAGTCTAAAATTTTTCTGTCTTGCTAGTTTATCCCTTTCCTGGTTTTTTGATTAGAGGGAGAGTTTTTATTGGGGCTTTCTTGGTTTGTGTCCGTTTATATCTCTGGTTTGCCAGCTTCTTCATGTCTAAGCCTAGGAAATATGACGCAAAATGAAACTCCAGGAAACTCACCACTGTGTTGTTTCTTGGCTTCCATGGTCTTTCATTGTTTTTCCTTCTTTCCAACTTTCAGAGCCTTATTATTATTTGCTTTATATGTAATATGAAGGATATTTAATTGTATTTAGTGCAAAGAGTAGGGAAATAGAAGTCTAATCTACCTTTTTGTCAAAGGAAGTTGATTGTTCTCTTTGAAATAGAATTTCTATTGTGCTTAGTGTTTTTATATATACTGGAAATTATTTCAGTGACCTTGGCATTTACTCCCAATAAAAACCTTTTCATAAATTTTGGACTCGTGTGTGTGTGTGTGCGCGCGCATGTATGTGTAAGTATGTGTGCCGATTAGAAATAGAATCCAAATTTCTGACTGAATGACTTAGCATCATACAACTTTTTGATTCATTTAGAAAATTTTTTTCCTAACTGTAAATATACTACCATTATCTGAACTTTTAATATTATACTGATCTCTGGACAAATGTCTTTTTGATTAATATTTCTTTTGAACTGGGATTGGGATCACTGTGAGTAAATATTTGTTGCTTTACATTCATTTTTACACTTTTTTCTTGTCCTTTATTCTTTTTGACACAGTCAGCATACCAATTACAGTGTAGAAACTCCATGAAAGGGACTTGTTTTATTTGCCAGGTAATTTGTATGCCTCAGTTGGTACAAGGTTATTCTCCTTTCTTTTTTAAAGAATCAATATATGGTTTATGGTGCTTTTAATAGGGAACAAATACACTGAATTGTACTGTATATTCTTGTAGGCTTATGGTATTTTCCACATTTTATGCCAGATAATTTCATTGGTTATATCTTTGAGTTATAACTCAAGTAAAGTAGATTATTTTAAAAATTAGATGGTTAAAAAAAATAAACATGCGAACAGTAGTTTTCCAAAAGTGACATGCTTGCACAATCACCAAAGGCTTTCTCATTCAAACACTAGTTCATTCAAAAGGCATTTACTTAGCACCAGGTATTACACTCACCATTAAGTTAAACATGGATAAACTTTTGGAAATTACAAGATCTTTCAGTGTTCAAAAATGCAAAGGAAGCCATCACATCATAAACAACATTGGGAATAGCATCTATCTAACCACTGGTGTTAGGTTTTATATACCTATTTTAAGGATATATAAAAATAGCAAGTGTAAGCTTATTTTTCAAGTTTAATTTCAATTATATTCTGAAAGGTGAAATTAGAACATTTTTCTACCTGCCATACTTATCTAATTGAATTGTTATATTCTTACTATTTGCATGATTTTATAGTGAAATTTAAAGTACTGTCATTAACTTTGTATGAAAATGATTTTAAAAATCATTAAATGCTTTAATGACTTTTAGGATATAATAAAATATAAAATATGGTCTCATTTAATAATATATTTATTGATCATTTTTATACATCTGTTCTCTTTATTAATGTCTTAAATGTATTATTCCACTTAATTTTTACAGCAATCCCATAATATAGAACCATGATTGCCTCAGTTTTACATAAAATATATCAAGTCTATATGTTTCATTTTGAACATATAGAATGTCCAACAGCTAGTAAATATTTAAAAAGCCCAACCCGTGTTTGTCTTATCCTAATATTTAAGTTTTTAAAAGTTATAATACACTGTATAAATACCAATCCAAAGGAATTACCACAGAGCTTTGTTAGGGCAGCTTTAAAATATTTACTTTAAAGTGTGAAAATGAAGTTCTAGGGTATTAGACACAGAGTTTGTCCTTCAGTACAGGTTAGATTCTAATTTACCACAGGTCATGTAAAATATCTAGAAATAAAAACCAACCTAGAGCTATAAAATAAAAAGTGACCTTTAAAATCCAATATTACAGACAAACAACTTTTGCCTCTGGAGGCTGTTGAAGGACAAAATAGGGATAGGAAAATTCACTCTCATTTCCTAGTACACATATCACTTTTTCTAGCTAGAGCAGCAGCCACTAGAATTAAGGGCTTAGAGCTGCAGAAATTAGAGTGCCTTTGGAAAACCTCTATACCTTGTAACAAACAAACAGAAACCAGCAGCTTCTAATAGTGGTCTTAAGGTGAAAAGGGTCAGTAGGAGATTCCCTAATATGTTGTTTTGTCCACTCTTTCTGCAATCCTTTCACCCTCTGAAACAAACAAAAACTTTAGGTTTCAAGAATGAAAACCTTAGCATTACAAGAAACCTAATTGGAATAACTATTGTGAGCAGCATAATTAGAACACACAGAGAAGCTGCTGCCAATATTTTGAATCCTAGTGTAATTAATGCAGTTCATGACATTTCCCATCTAACCACTAAGATGTCTAATAGAGGAACCATTGCGCATTTGCTTAAATTACTTCAATGTATTGAGTCAAGATTTTCAAATTTTCTAGCACAGAAACTGTGCTATTAATGAACATTTGAAAATGATCAGACTTGCAAATTTAAGGAGCATATCTTTAAATTTTACTTTCAGAAAGTCTGGGGTGACTCCCAGCACCTTGCTTCCTGGAGCAGGGAATAAATAGGCAGATAACTTTCCTTTGGTTAAGTATAGCTGGATGTATTATCCTCAGTGCTGCATTTGATTTTTGAAAATTAAGGGTTTTTGGCAATTAGATAAAATTTTTTTTCATAGTCATAAAACTCCATCTAAAGATCATCATTACTGCTTTCACTATAATGGTTGCCCTATGTACCAAGCTGGTCAGATGATTAAGTTAAATAATGATAGACCTATTTGATAATTCCATCTAATTGCAGATATGTTTACAGAGTGTGGACACTAGAAATTAGAAGTTACCCCACTTAAATCCCATTAAAATGGAATGCCATTATTATAGACATGCTCATCAATGTATTCAGCATGCTTTCTTCTCTGTCATTTGAAGTAAGTGCCAGTGCTAAATCAGTATGCTAAAATATTTTGTTGAAAGCTACCACCAGACTGAGAGGAAGCATGAAGGTATAGGACTTGGGTCCAGACAACGTTGCAAAATATTTAAAAAATCTACAGTTGCTCCTGAAATATAGTGAGACTCTGCTCTAAACTGCCTGACCACACACCAGACTTTCATTATAAGACTTATTTGCACTGTTTCCTTCTGAAGTACTATGAGTATTTAACAACCAAAACTATAACCAGTTTTCTCTAGCTATCATAACAATTTTAACCGATTTTATTGTTGACTTCTTTCGCCATTGACACATGTCAAAATACTTAGCAAAATAGACAAGAAGAATGTATTACAGAAGAATACATATAGTATGAAAAGCTAAATGTAAAGAATACATATAGTATGAAAAGCTATATAAGAATACATATAGTATGAAAAGCTAAATATAGTATGAAGAGTCAGAACTGAATCTTACAGTGACTTGTGGTTAATATGGACAGTTTATCCTCATTATAGTAAAGTGTCCTGCAAACAATGGATTGATGAATACTGAACTATTGCTCCTAGCAGAAATATAGGGACAGATTCCTGTGAGTCTCTTGTCACAGCATTTTATCAGCCAAACAATACATAATTTGTGTAATGTGTGTTTCTGTTTAAAGATACCTTTTTTTAATATACACCATTGATTCATTAACATTGAACTCACTGGTAACAGCACTATAACTCATATGGAAAGACACTTATCTAACTCACATATTTTGTCCATAAGACATTTCATCACCTTCTCATGCTTAGGAACTCTAAATGGCACTTCAGCACTATGCTTGGGAATCATTTTAAAAGTGAAATCACGGGGCGCCTGGGTGGCTCAGTCGGTTAAGCGTCCGACTTCGGCTCGGGTCATGATCTCGCGGTTCGTGAGTTCAAGCCCCGCGTCAGGCTCTGTGCTGATGGCTCAGAGCCTGGAGCCTGTTTCAGATTCTGTGTCTCCCTCTCTCTCTGACCCTCCCCCGTTCATGCTCTGTCTCTCTCTGTCTCAAAAATAAATAAAGGTTAAAAAAAATTAAAAATAAATAAATAAATAAATAAATAAAAGTGAAATCACTACTAAAAAATACAAACCTGAGAAAAAGTGACACTAAGTAGACAGTGAAAAAGACACATTTATAGTATGAGAGCTGAAATCCAAAGATGGAACATCACCTTGTTCTATCTCACCTGCGAATGTATGCATCAGGAGACTCCAATTTTTTTTTTTTTGCCTGTTTGTGTTTAGCTATAATTAATCATGAAAGTACTGTGATAGTTGATTTGGGGATCACAAATAAGTTTTAGCAAGTATACAAATTGCAAATGTGGAATCTGAATAGTAAGGGCAGCTATATGTGTAAAATTATTGAGGAATGCAAGGAAATGATTATTGCATATAAGTCTTTCCTCTAAGGAGGCTGTGAAATCAGAAAAGGTATCCAAGGAGTTATGAGGTTATGGTAATACATTATTTATTAAGCTGTAGAAATTTGCACAACTTATTCATTATTACTGCATAAACTGTACAAATATATTTTTTAGTTTAGTGTATATGTAAAAGTTTCATAATGGAAAAGAATAAATCAAGCACAATAAAACATTGTAAATAGACAAATGTATCATATTTCTTTGTGATTCTTCAGTAATTTTTAAGCTGGTAAGTTATTTCCATTATTAAAGTCTCAAATACTTTGAAATCTTAGATTGCAAGTAAATTGTTCTTCAAGTGTTCTGCAAGACGAGCAAACATTTCTAATCATTTTTAACTTGATAAACGAGTGATGTCTTTCAATACGTGTAGTAAGTGGTGCGAATGTCACATGATCACATCTGAACCATTGGTTCTTGAAATTTGCTTTGATATATGAGTGCTTTGTATTACAGCATGTTTCTAGAATGAATTATGCTCGCAAACCAGGGTTTTACTATATTTCTTTTTTTTTTTAAGTTTATTTTGAGAGAGAGGGAGCATAAGCAAGGGAAAGACAGATAAGGATCATAAGTAGGTTCCATGCTGTCTGCACAGAACTGGACACGGGACTTGAACTCACAAACTGTGAGATCATGACCTGAGCTGAAATCATGAGTGGGACGCTTAACCTACTGAGCCACCCAGATACCCCTCAACTTTCTAATTCCATTTTCATAGTTGATATACTTTATATAAAGATACTTTAACTGTTTCATCTACAGTATATTTTAATGAAAGTTGAGGTGTCAGGGTGCCTCAGTCAGTTGGGCGTCTGACTTCGGCTCAGATAAGGATCTCGCGCGATTCATGAGTTGGAGCCCCATGTTGGACTCTGTGCTGACAGCTCAGAGCCTGGAGCCTGCTTTGGATTCTATGTCTCCCGCTCTCTCTGCCTTTCCCCCATTCATGCTTTCTTTCTCTTTCTCTGTCTCTCCCTCTCTTTCTCTCTCTCAAAAATAAACATTATTTTTTTAAATAAGTTGAGGTGTGAGACTCTAAGTTTTATTTGAAAGTACCCCAACACATTTTATGGAATAACCCTTTTCTAGTTAGTTTATAATTCTTTTTTAATTAGGCTTAAATCCTTGTATATGTCTTAGTTCTGTTTTTGTGTTCTCTCTGTCTAGCACTCTGTAGACACGTTTTAATCTTTCTACTTGATATTTTATATAGTGATTTTACTTTCACTATTCTTGTCCAATAATCATTTCCCTTCTGAAAAGTATTTTAACTGTATTTGTATACCTTATCATATATGAGATACTATAATTTATAATAAAATCCTTTATAGTATATAAAACTAAGAAAAAAAATTCAACTAAAGCAGGACACTCCCTCAATTATAAAACACACTTTGATTTTAGAGCCGTTAACATGTAAAAAAATTGTACATTGTAGAATCAATGAAATACAATATTTTTTATGTGGACTTTAGAATAAATTTGTGAGTTCCAATATACATTCCATTAAATATTGGTAGATGTGTGTTAAACCTATAATTTTATTTTAGAAAATAATAGGCTTGCTATCTTGCATTATAGTGTAAAACTCTATACACTCTAGTCCTATCTCCTTAATTTTTATTAAAAATAGATCCAGATGTAGCACATTTTTATTATGGCTATTCCTATGTATTTATGACTTTTGTCTGGTACTTTCAAGGTTAAGTGTGTTTTCGTTACATTCTTCAATTTTATTTTCCTGATAAATAAGTATGCTATTGGTATTCTAATTTTATCTTATCATTCTTCAATTCCTTGGGTTGTTTTGTAACTGTTTCTCTTTGCTCTTTTATTTTGTATATGATGCTATTATCTGTAAATAATGATAAATCTCCTTTCTTCCCTATATTTATAATACTTATGTTGTAGGTTAGTGCATTTATTACCAGATAAACTCATTTAGTTTTATTTAAACATTTATTATTCATTTATTTCTGACCATGAAACTAACACATGCTTACTGATAATTTGGAAAACATGAAAAGATACAAAGAAGAAAATAAAAATCATGTATCACTGTATTATCCAGAAATAGTTCTATACTTTTTATAAAATATAATCATATTGAATATGCTATTTTGTTATGTGCTTTCTTCACCTGATATATTATAAAAATTTACCCATGTAAATGAATAATCTTCTATGACATTATTTAAAATCACAATTTAACCAATCTTGGACATATTTTTTTTTTAGTATAGTTTACACTCAATGTTACATTAATTTCAGGTGTCCAACATAGTGATTCAACAATTTTATACATTATGCTCTGTTCACCACAAGTGTAGATACCATCTGCCATGTACAATCTCCCCAATACATCACTATAACAATATAGCGATATCATTCAATAATTTGAAAGATACTTGTATCCCTATATTTATTGCAGCATTATTTACAATAGCCAAGGTATGGAAGCAACCTAAATGTTCATCAATAGACAAATGGATAAGGAAGATGTGGCATGTATATACAATGGAATATTATGCAACCTTAAGTTCATTTTAGTTTTGTCCTTCTCAGAATCATTAGTTACTCTCTGATGTTTATAAAGTCAAGTGCTAGCACTTTCCAGCACTTGGTAACACTTGGATTTAAAATTATCAACTAGGAGAGATGGTGTATTTTTCACTGATATGTTTGCATTCTCTTTCCGATTCTGTTATGATAAAAGATTCACTGGTGTACTTTTGCAACATATGGCCTGTCAGTTTCAAAAATTTATTCCCCCAAATTGTTAGAGGCTTGTAAGAATCCCTAAAAAAATTTCAAATTATTTTTAGCCACTTTTACAAATTCACTGTAAACTCTGATTCTTTAAAATCACTAAAGAAAAAATGAGTACCCGCATAAATTGGATATAAATCAGTAACACAGAATCATAAAGTTTTGGTAGTAGCTTGATATACTCCACTCTTTTTCCTAGGTGACATTGTTATTAGGTAGAAAGAATTTGTATACAATCGCTGAAAATTTTGCATTAAAGTGGTATTTTAAGTAAGAAAGATACAGCTATGGAGATGGGCCAAAATTCTGAGTGCACTCCACAACTTCATCTTCAGATTTGTATATACCCACCCATACCTTTAAAATGTCAATTCAAAGTCATTATCATGTTTAGTGTTTACTAGGGGAGTTTATCTTTTCAACATTTGAAACTGGGAAATAATTCTGAGCCCAGGATCCAGTAAAGGAAAAATAATGAACGGACCTGCAATAATATGCACCATTATGTGGTTTAGTATCTGTAATAAGGGACAATACATTTAGAAGCTGAAACAAAAAATACTCTTCATACTGAAATGTTCTTTTTGAAATCAAGCGAGTATAACTTGGTTTTATATATGAGATTCTTTCTTGTTTGCACTTCTTTCTTTTTTGTCCTAAAACAATTAATTTTGATTTTTGATTAACATCTTTCAAAAGTTTGAAATATCCCACAGAATTTCCTTTATATTTGGCTGTTCTATCTTTAGTGTTATGTTTCAGGTTTACATTCAGTTATGCATGTTTATTTAAACCCAGTTTTCCTGAAAATATGGGACCCTAAGTCCTTGATTGTTATTCTCATCTAGTCACCTACCAATCCTTGTGGTTTCATAGAACAAGGGACTGTTTTACAATGTTAGGAGATTTGATTCCAAACTCTAATGCAATCCCTCATGAACTCCTGGACTACAAGGAATCACTAATGGCTGCACTACAGACAACTCCAGAGCCTGGATCAAACAGTAGCAAATGACTCTATAGTCCCTTTCCTCCAAACTCCACATTGATGCTCAATGTTCTCTGTCTTCAGGACTCTAGTGACAAGAATAGAATTGTCCCAATATACAAATATGTTAGCAAGAAACAAAAACATCAGAGCAAAATATTAATTTGAAATTTTCTTGGCCTTGAATTTACCTAGGCCTTCCCAGGCAGAGCAAAAGCTAATCTTATTTTTTTTGGAATCATGGAAAAATGTTTCCAGAGAATACAAAGAGCAGCATCAAGAAAAAGAGAGTCAAGTGAGAATGGCCTGGAAATTTTCTAAGAGTATGCATGCATTTTTGGAGAAAGGAATCAAATGGCCATTTGATTTAAAAAAAGAGTTTTTACACTTCTTCTGAGAAATATACTTATTAATGTCTTCATAAACACTTTTTGTTGAGTTCTAGTTGATAGTGCTGTGGAGGAAAGGCCAGCTGTGATATTCTCCTTATTAGCTATTTTCTGGTTTTGTCCTTATTGCTTTTCTTCAAATAGTTAGTTTTCATCTTTACCCAAACAAACCATTTTATAGCCCATTCACAGTCAACTGTAGATTCTTCTTTTTCTATCAAAGGAAGAAATATGCAAAGAATTAGGGAATCTCTGCCCACGCTTTTTCAGGTCATTACTTCTCTCCCCAGTCATGCCCCCTCATCCATATGGGACTACTGTTGAAAGTTGTTGAAAGCTTTTAGAAGGGAATATGATGTTTCCCTCAAAGTTACTGAAATTTGAAAATCTATGCATTAATTAAATGAGGACATATTGTGCCTCAGTTTGGGAATTCCATCTGACTTAAGATACTTATTGATTATGCTCATTTTTGGTGCCTGAACAAATTCAAGTAAGATTATGCAATGTGCATTAGAGACCAACAACTACAACAAAAAGCCCAAAATAGGAGATAGTGAAATAGTCTACTACTCAGTAATAAATAGTAAACAAATATCTTTCTGCTTTTACATAGAGAATTTAAAAGATTTCAGAGTAATTCTTGTGTTCTTCATACATGAAATATCATGGCCTTTAAACACATACACTATATCCTCTTTATATTGTACTTTAAATTATTCTGTTTCGTTACAACAGAGAAATCTTGGTTTCCCATTTGGAGTTCTAAGTTTCCCCTTTAGCAGTTGTGATTTTCCTCTAGTAGGAATTGTGTCGCTCTTTTAGTGTTTTTCAAACGAAAATAGTCTGGAAGAACAACAGGACATATAATATGATCAAAGCACCAGCTATGTATCCATAAAATTCAGGAAATGCAAATATATATCTAGAATCAAATATGGCCACAGTAGCTTCCTATACATAAGGGCCAAACTTCTCATAATAAGCAAAAGTGTTCTCCCAGAGAAAATAATATGAACTATAATCTAGGTTCACATTTTTATTAACAACTAGGATTGATAATAAAGGCTTTATAATATTTGGGGGAAAGATAGAGAAAATGGGAGCTAAAAGATAAGATCTCCTGTTTTGTAATTTTGGCAGAATGCCTGCCAATTGCTGTTAGTTGTCTGGAGTTTATAACCTGTGAAATTAAAAGTAAATTGGGTTTGGGAGTTGGGGAGCTGCACTATTTAAAGTTTTTAAAAATACACATGCATTTTTTTTTTCATTTAAAGCTATTCTACCTGTTAGAAGCATTTGTATTAGTACAAATTCGACTTTGTCATTGTTTCTTAACCAGACTGATACTAACCACAACTCTATTAGTTAAGAGACTTGCTTGGTACTTCGGGTGTTCATTCATCATGATACTATCTGCTAGCCTAAAGACAGGGCATTAGCTTGGTGGTTCTCTTGAGAACACTTTAAATCTTATGTGTTAATTGCAGCATTATTTATTCAATAAAAATATCATCACCCAAATGTTTTCAAATAGTAATTGATTCAGTAACTCATGTCAATGCAGTTACCAAAATGAATGAACTTACTGTATATATTTTAACATCAAAAAGGAAAAACAAAATCAAATTGCTGATACTAGTTACCATTTAGGAATGAGATCAGACAGGAATGAGAAGAACTTTTTTAAATATAAATCTGGTACTATAGGGGCGCCTGGGTGGCGCAGTCGGTTAAGCGTCTGACTTCAGCCGGGTCATGATCTCGCGGTCCGTGAGTTCGAGCCCCGCGTCAGGCTCTGGGCGGATGGCTCAGAGCCTGGAGCCTGTTTCTGATTCTGTGTCTCCCTCCCTCTCTGCCCCTCCCCCGTTCATGCTCTGTCTCTCTCTGTCCCAAAAATAAATAAACATTAAAAAAAATAAAAAATAAATAAAATAAAAAATCTGGTACTATATATATATATAGTACCAATATATATATATTTTTTATTAATTAATTATTAATTAATATATACTATATATATAGTACCTATATATATATATTTTAATAAAGTGCATGTTGCAAAATGTATGCTTGTGTAATTAAAACCTACTGTGAAATGATACAATGTAAATGTAAAAGCTCAATTGGAGGAACCTTACAGAGGGATCTCTATTATATGTCTATGGATTTCACTCCTGAGAACTTTATTGCAAACCAAATGTTGCGTCCGTTAGCCTTTCTCTAATTTTATTCTCAAAGAAAAGCCAACAAACAACCTTAAAAACAATAAAAATGTGTTTCCATTCATACCTTGCTTTTCCCTAGTGTTTGCATCTCTTGGCATTTAATTAACCATCACAGTTGCAGAATAAAATGTCTTTGTGTGATTTTTCTGCTGCATTTGGAATTCACTGAGAAATGTTTGTAAAGTATGGTTGAGTAACAGAATAAAGGGAAAAGGAATCTGGGTAGCAAATATTTTCCCACCTACCACAATGGACATCATTAATGGAAAGTCTGTAAGTCAGACTTCCCTGTTTGGAGTAACTCCTACCCCAGTGCCCTGGAAGGGGTGGGCAGGAAGACACTGAAATCTCTCTAACCAGGAAAAAAGAATGATCAAGATCCAAGAGCTTTTCCCTCTACAGATAGGCATTTACTTATCAAAACTGCAGCTGACTGCATTCTGAGATTTTTCAAGGCAACCTATATTGAGAATTCCTAAAACCCATATGATCAGTTTTGCCTATAGAGATCGTTGACCATGTATATGGCTTTCCTCTTTTTTAAGACTTTGCCCACCTAAATGTAGCTGTTCTAGTAGTTTGATAATCCTTCTGTGGTCCTCGGTATTTATCTTTAATCCCACTAACGGCAGCTGTTCTTGCAGTTAGTTGTAAGTATAGCTTTGTTGTTCTAAGTGACTTTCTTCTCCCTAATTCCTGTTGGGCTTTCCTACAGGTTTGCAGAAGTAAGGAAACTTGAGAGTCACTGGGCGAGAGGAAAGAGACAGAGAATGACAAATAGAGGGATAGATTTGCCCTATTTGGCTCTGGCCTATTTTACCTTACCAAGTTACTAGAAAGAAGTGAAATTTGCTTCAGTACCCTTTATAACATCCTCCCATTCTGTTCTCTCCAAATGCGTCCTAACATGTTCTACTTATAAACCTAAGATAGCTCTACTCTTCTTTAAAAGTGGAAGTCCAAAGTTATTTAATTTATTTTTCCTTCTTAAGTTAGTATTTGTTGAAGACCAAAACAATGTTCCACAGATTCCTTTAGGGGATGGGGAAGAAGAGAGGGGCTGAACCTCTGCTCAAAAATAACTTAATTTCCAAGAACAAGTCATGATATGCACAGCATTTCTTTGTTGTATTTCCATTGATTTGTTTGGATACCTGGTTTTACTTTCCATCAGATTGTGTGACAAATAGCTCTTGAATTATTGAGAGTTGTAATGTTTCTGATCTTCTGTAATTTAGATTCTGGGTGAAGAGTTTTAAAACTATTATTTCTAAATGCAAAAGAGGAAGCTTGATATTAGATTTGTACACAATTTCTGAAGATTTTAAAAACCCTTATAAAAGTCCTTTAAAATAATGCTTCTCCAAATATTACAGTTCTGGATTAAACGCTTTCCTAAAATGATATTGAATTAGTAGACTGACAAAGTGAGATAGTTTTGAATAAGAACATGTGCCATTTAACGCTAATTTTAAATAAAAGGCACTAAAAAGAGTTGTTTAAAAATACTAATGTAACTATGATTTGACACCTGATTAAATTACCCTTGAATTGTAAGGTCCAGTTTTAACAGGAATGACTTATGGTTATGACTTAACATGAGAGATTATCAATCTTTTAATATAATGGTTTTCGCTTTATAGTTTTAGAAACAACCCTGGATTATTTATTTTCTCTGAAGAGATGGATGCAGTTTGAAATTAATGAGTTGTCCAATATCTGACCTATTTGTGGGCCTCAGGGGAGATGTATATTTTTTGTCCCTTAAAAAAGAGCTGATATTAAATGGCTATATTTTAAAATTTGGCATTGGCTGGGTTTGGTTGGCAGATGCAAGAAACTAATCTCTGGTAAAAAAAATTCTTACATGCAATTGCTTACATAATAACAGAATGGAAATTTATAGTTTACAGGGTACTTCCTTATACATTATATTTTATATTCACTATAATAATAAGTGAAATAAGTGTCATTACTACTATGCAAATTAAGAGATGAAAAAAAAATGAGTCTCACAAAGGCTAAATGATTAGCCAAAGCATGGATTGATTGGACTCAAATATGTGATTCAAACTTGGCTGTTCTGATTCCAAATTCCATCTCTCTATCTGTGAATGGGTATCTGAGCTTTATACAACAAATCACATCTTAGTTCCTCTTGTGTACCTATTCCGCAGCAATAAAGATGAATTTTGTGTAAATACAAAGTATGACATTATTCAAATAATTTAATGTGTTAATCTGAATATAAGGTCATTTGAGGAAAATTAATAAGACATCTTAAGATATTTTAAAAATCACATCTGAGAAATAATTAAAGATGTTTTGTTTTCTAAACTACATATAGTGGAAAATATCAAAGCGGCATAGTCCTTGGAACTAGGAAATTGAAAATGTAGTCCAGAATGTTAAACTGAAATGCATGGAAGACTAAAACATTATTTAACAAAATTGTTTAATGTTTTAAGAGAAGGATGAAAAATATAGACTGCAGGAATGAGAGTTTTTGTCTTTTTATTTTTCTCCCCTTTCTTATTCTATTTCACCATGTTTTGGGATATCTTAAGACTGAAACGAAGGGATATGTAGACATCTCTTTTGAGGATCTGGGATTTATATTTCTTATTGCTTTTTATGGACTCCTATTACAGCTCCCCAGCTTGCGTTTTATTAAAGTTACAGTATCATGCAGAAATTCATACAGAAGTTAATTTTCTCTTGATCAATTTTCTCTTGAAACACATCACATAAAATTTGTAAAACTAAGAAAATCAGTCCCTAAAAAGCAATAAGCTAGTTGCAGCTCTAAATCGACAGGGCCACAATGTTTCCCTTTGTATTTGTCATCTTTTTATTAATTTTTTTAACGTTTATGTATTTTTGGGAGAGAGAGCACAAGAGCACACGTGAGTGGGGGAGGCGCAGAGAGAGAAGGAGAGAGAGAACCTCAAGCAGGCTCCACACTGTCAGCACAGAGCCTGATGTGGGCCTCAAACTCACAAACTGTGAGATCATGACCTGAGCCAAAATCAAGAGTCAGACACTTAACCACCTGAGCCACCCAGGCACCCCTGTATTTGTCATCTTAAGAACAAGTGTGCAGGAATGGTCAAGGTAAAAAAATTCAGTGTCATAATGAATTTTTGCATATAAAACTAGATTGGAGATGGTTTACTCCTCCGTGTAAGAGAAATAAAATCAGTTATTCAAGATTGTATTAAATGAGATAATACATGAAAGGAATTTGATACAAGCACTATAAATAGTGATATTATCACAGTCATTATTGAAATAACTCTCAGTGTTGAAACCACCCCTATAGCCTTAAGGTAAAATGTTTGCCAGAAGCAATGCAAAATATTAATAGGATTTTATCTTTTAGTTTCTGTTCCTGCTATCACCTCTCCTAATGCTTATTTTAATGCCTGTTAAACAATTTGTGCTTTCTTTTCTCCCATAAGCCTCAGTACAAGGTAATCTATGTTGCCTCTTAGACTCTGAAAGCAGAACAACTGACTACCCTATCTATGTTCCTGTAACAGTTAAATACCACCTTGAAGATCCCTTATTTTGTCATGTTATTAATATTAATTTATATTTGTCTCTCCATTGTGGCTTCTCGGGGCAAGACCTATCCTGCTTGCTCATTTTTGCATTAGAGAGATAAGAGCCAGTAAAATTGCTGAAAAAGTTGCATGCAGATATACTACTTCAGCACTCATATCCATAAACATTTAAGTGCCTACTGTCCCAGGAATCATGTTAGGTGTTGGGGAGGTAGAGTATTAGCCCTTAAGGAGTTTTGCATTCTGCAATGGGAGGCAGATAATGAGCATGCTAAAACATAAGTACATTGGGATTAAAGATATTTTCCAGTCATATAAAAAGAAAATAAGACGGGATAATTCATGACTCCTTTAAATAGGTTGTTAAAGGAAAACAAACTCTGAGGAGGTGAGTCCTCAATAATGAGAAGTCAACCAATCATTTGAAAGATCTGGGGTAACAGGATCTGAGGCAAAGACAACAGCCAGTAAAAAAATGTAAGAAGTTGGAATTACTTATGAGCCTTGAAAGAACAAATTTTTGAAAGGTTTTTTGTATTATCTTTTATTCAAAATTAATTACTTCTGTAAATGAAGTCTTCATAAGTGCACATCTTTAATGGGAGAGTGTTAGGAGTAAGGGAAGATTTTTATAAGGCTACATTATATATTTCTTTTCATTCTCAAAGGAAATGTTAAGTAGTAATTAATATACAAAGATTTGGTGTCCTTGATCTAAATTGTGGTCAGTGGGTCCAAGGACAGCAGTAAGAAGCAGTGATATAGTGCATTTGCAACAGTTGTTCATTGAAAAATTGGAAATAAGTGATAAGAAACCCTCAATTTATTGTAATCTGTCTAAAGTGGCACTAATAAAGCTCTGAAGAGGATAATGAAGAAAAGGGCATTCTTAGTAGGTAATCAGAGATGTGCTTTATAAATGAAGTAAAATTTTAGAGTAAGACACAGAATTAAAACTTTCAGATCACTGCCTCGATAATGTTGCTTGAATATCACCTCTATTTGAACTTGAAAGATAAAAGGTGGCATTCATATTTGAAATTTGAGTTTATTACAGAGGTTAGTTGCCTACTTTTAAATATCATTTTAGATCTCTGCCTTTATATCAAGCTATCTTAATTTTTTAAATTATTGAGATAATTACTGTGATTTTTCATTCCTCCATATATTCCCTTATAAACTCAAGGAGTACACACTTATGAACACTTCAAGTTTCTGAAAAAGAATGAAGTGAAAAAAAAGTCTAGTGTCCAGATGGCTCCTGTAGTGAATAAACATTCCCAGAGTAACCCAAGGCACTTCATTTGATCCAAATGCATGTATACTTGATCATTGTAAAGAGTAAGAGCATTGATGGAAGATGTTGATTCCACAAATCACCTGTAGTATGAGAAGAGAAAATAATACTGTAGAAAATCTGTCCTGTTTCTTTTGTACTTTCCTTTCTTGAGTCCACTGTTCTGATATATATTTTTCAAATGGGTGTCATTCTTTTTCAAAATACACTATGATTAAATATTCTTCACTTTTCTTAATCAGAAAATAAATTTAAATATTAACTCCATGCTTAAATGACATTTTTGAGTCTATAAAGGACCGGCAAATAGTAATAGCTATGTTTCTATCACCATCTCAAATGTTAAGCCCAAAACCAACTCTGTCCACACTGATTCTACTACTTTTAGGAATGACGTCTTAAAAACAGACACCATTCACATTCATTCCAGCATTCTAGCCTCTACATGAGCTACACTTGAGGAGGGTGTTGAATTCATGGTTATTGAGAAAATGTGTACAGTATTTGAAAACAACAGGGTAAAGGTATAGGGTTGCCTATAGGTCTAAGAATCTGAAGTAGAAACATTTGAAGATTATGAATAAAATATTTTAAAATGTAAATTTATTCAATCATAGTTTTTTGCTTTTGTAATTTTACTGTAACAAAAGGAATATGGTCAGTGATATTATAATAGTGTTATGTGGTATCAGATGATAACTAGACTATGGTGAGCATAGCATAATACATAGAGAAGTTGAATCATTATGTTGTGTACCTGAAACTAATGTAACATTGTGTGTGAAATATTCTGAAATGAAAAAAATTAAAAAGAAAAGCCTTCATAAAAATGTTTTTAACACATGTAATTCTTTAGAGAGTGTTGATGACTTTGTGGATGCCAGTATATACCAAAAGCTTTACAATTTTATATATCCTTTATCTCAGAAATTCTATTACTAAATATTAAGGGAATAATCAGAGATTATTATGATATTTCACTACGGTAATAATTGCACATACATGGAAGAAAATGAAAAAGCACTGAATTATAAATTTTAAATAAATGAATTGTAAGGTTTGTGAATTATATCCCCAAAAAGCTTAAAAATCAGACCTAAAAGATATAAGATCTAAATTTGAACTTCAAGAGATTAAAAAAAACAACAAAACAACTATAATTTTTGAGATTAAAAATACACAGGATGTGATTAATAGCAGAAAACAATGTTGAAGAAAATACAGGTTGATTTCGAAGACATAGTGACATATACTATCCAAAATGTAACACAAGAGTTTAAAGACTTTAAGAGAAGTACAGAGTTAGAGTGAGCATTAACACAACTTAAAGTAACTGAAAACATTGGAATCCCCCCCAAATTGTGGGACACAGAAGAACGTATGTGAAAATCATGGCCAGATTTTTTTTTCCAAATTTGATATGTCAAACTCACAGATCCAAGATGTAGAACAAATCCCATGTACAAGAAGCACAAAGAAAACTACAAAAAAGGCACATCATATTCAAATTACTTAAAATGAGTGATAAAGAGAATATCTTAAAGGTAGCCAGAGAGAGAGAGAGAGAGAGAGAGAGAGAGAGAGAGAGAGAGAGAGATACATTAGCTATAGCAAAATAACAATTAATGACAGCAGATTTCTCATCATAAACAATGCACCTGAGAAGGCAGAGGAACAATATTTCTAAAAGTATAGAAAGAAAAATTGCTTTGGATTCTAAATAAAATATTTTTGAAACATGAAGATGAAATAAAGACCTTTTTAATCATTGAAAATCTGAAATATGTCATAATTAGTAGAAATGCACTACAAGAAATATTAAAAGAAGTTCTTCTGGCAGAAGGAAAATGATACCTGGTGAAAGTATAGATCTTGGAAATAAAGAGCACCATAAATGATGAAGACACAGAGTTAAGATTTTTATTCTTATTCAAATCTCTTTAACATAAGATGACTGAATATAAAAAATGCAATGAGGCAGTATAGTATATACAAAATAAGGTTATGAAAATGATAGTACATGTGCTAGCAGGGGAGAAATAGAAATATACTATTATAAGATTCTTACACATTTCATGAAGTACTTTGATATTAAAATAGACTATAAATTAAAGATATATACAATATATATTTCCTAATACAACTAAAAGAGCTATAGCAGATAAGTAAAAAGGAAGTTAACATTGAAGCATAGAAAAATCAATTAATTCAAAATAAGGCAGAATAAAAAGAAAAGTAAAAGGGAAAAAACCAAATTGGTAAAGAGGAAAAAAATAGCAAGATGGTAGATTTTTAATCCAATGGTGTCATTAATCCAAAGTAAAGCAGAAAATCCCTTTTTTTGGATACCCTGAAAAATGGCACATAACATGACTCAATTACATGTTTACAACTAATCAGTTGTTTCTTCTCAGGATGTTTAATCTTGAAGAAATCATGCATATGTTCAGGGTCAGTTGGAGATAAAGTGTGACAGCTGGATTTAGTGTCTAGATTCTGTTGACTAGTGTTTGTTGTCAGTGGGTCTCTAGGTAATGACAGAGTGTTGACCTCCCATTGTATCAGATATGCTTGTCCCATGTAAATAGTGTCAGTGTGTCTTACCCTGTTGGTTCTCACTAGAACTTGATTTTGAAAATCTATTTATTTGATTATGGGAGAAACTTGATATTCTTCTAACAATAGGTATATATTGATTGCTAAAAGCAATAATTGCTGATTTAAAATCAAATTACACCTATAAAAACCAGTCATTTTTTACTCTCAAAGAGCAGAAACAAACTCTAAGTTATGCAGTACAATTTGATAAAAGGGTTTACATTCTGGTGGTAGGAACAAATAAGCAGAAAAACAATCGAATAATTCAGTTAATATATATGAAAATTACCTCAGTTCATAATAAGAACTCTGATATAAATATATGAATAATGGGACAGAAAATTGGATTGTTTCAGATGATAACTCCTTTAGCTTGGGTGGTCAAGGATTTAAGCAGTAATGTTGGAGTGAGAATACAACTATTGAACAAGGCTTTGAAGGAATAAGAGACAGGCATTTGCTCTTGGCTACAGATGAATCTGCCTTTAGATAATTAGACAGTAATGAGTACAAAGTTATAAATGTTTTTCCTGATTATACAATAAAACTACATTTCTTTTTGTTTCCTTGTCAGGTTACCCTGTAAAATAAGTATCTTGCGTTCCAAATTGTGCACCAGAGCAATTATAATGTTACTCATACCAGTTGTGTATAAAAATGCCCATATCCATTAGTGCCCCAGTAATAGGAACTAAATTTTTTGTTGTGGTTTTGATCTTTGTCAGTCTCATGAGTGAAAATTTTTATTTTAAAATATTTTTTTAACTTGGAAGTTCCATTTTCTTATCATTGATCCAGTTTCTTTTTTAAATTAGAATTTTATTTAACTGATGAGTGTTTTATGTGTATACTATGAGAAGAACTTCTTTTCAAACTCTACCTATATGCCCCATCCTCCAGCATTTTTTCAGGCTCCCCTCATTTGTACCACCTCCCACATCCTGCATTATGTATAAGCATGCCTTGAAACCTGTAGTTTCAACCCATAGTTGAAATCACTGCCTTAGTGTGCCTCCATCATTGTTGGAGAGTGTCATATCTTTCAGATATTTCCAGGGTACTAATATGGGAGTAATTTCTGATTTTAAACTTGCTTCTAAGCAAGTTTGCAAACTTAAGTTATGCATTCAGGATATATCACCTGTAATATTAGCTAATTCTAATGGTTATGATGAAGTACAGGAGCTATTTTTAAATAAGGTAAAGCCAACTCAGAGCCATCATGAAATTATTCATTTTGTGAAAATGATGAATTTATCTGAAGTACTGAAACATAAAGTCTTGATATTTTAATATTATAAATTTTCCTTAATCTGGTTATGTATCATAATTCCTTCTGGAAAGTAAAAAAGTAAGAGTTCCATCATATCCTTCGTAAAATGATAATATCCTAAGATCTGGAGTCCAGGAGAGTTGTAGGTTGCACTTAGACGTTGAGGTTTAAGTTGCTTCTACCTTAGTCTTTCCCAGAAAATGTTAAATAGGAGGTTTATGCTTTTGTGCAATTCTAAATACTTTTCAAATATCATCATGTTCATTATTCCTTACATGTATAGCTTTCCTGGGAATCCCTCAGAAGTGATGATTAACAAAATAGTAATCTGACATTCTTGAGTCCCTGTCAAAATTCCTTCAACTTATTTCCAAAAATATTCAGTTAGAGAATTGTAGGATGATACAGGTTTATAAATACTCCTTTGTCTTAATTTAAACAGGATAAGGCAAGTTGAGACTTCCAGAGAAATATAAATGTACCTGTCAGAATCAGATCTGTAGAAGTGTTTCAAATGTTGGACTGGATCATGAAAGAAGTGTACAGACAATAGTGTAACTTGTAGCATTCATATATCTTTGTATTACTCATACTGTTTGATTTGACATCCGTCTTCAAAATGGTTGAAGAAGACCTGGAATGGAAGAAGAACTTAGATATGCTAAGAGAGTCAGGACCTTCTTAATCTATTTATAACTGTGTGAAGACTGGACATCAAGATAGATTTCTGTCAGTCCTTTCTGTTTCAGTAATTGAAGATCTCATGTATCTTATCTTGGAAGTTTCTTTCTTGTTTATATTTTTATTAAATTTGTACCAGTATTTCTTACTTGTCTAAGGTTTGAGTGCCTTACCACACGTCTAATTTCAGCTTACATTTGCCATGTCGGTTCTTGCTTCTCATGCCCTGAGTGCCTGATTACGAATTCTAACTGTAGAGTTACCTCCTATGTCCAGAGATTTCTGAATCTGGGAGACATTAATAAGAATGATCTATGGCCACTGGCAGAATCAGTTGATTTCAGAGTATTTAAAGCCCAATTCTGTTGGTGGCAGCATTCACCCAGAATTAAACTATGAAGATCTACTCAATATTGTTTCATCACATCTACTTTCGAACATGAACTTGGAGAATTGGCTGCATTTATTATATGGTTAAGCATATATATAAACTCTTTCTCTGAGTTCCAGTCACAAAATTGAATATACAGACAGCATTATTAGGAATAGAAGGCTAAATTGAGCCTGAATGGTTTCCTCTGGGTATGGTTAGTCACATTGTTTTTCAATATCTTTGTTCCTTATTTATACTATAAACAGAATTACTTTCTTTGCTGGGCTATCATTCAATAGTGTTCAGTAACATATCTGACATACTTTTAGACCTTATGCTTATAAAATAGTGTGTTACAGTACCTGAACCTTGATACATTTTATAAAATCAAGCCAGACATATACTTTTTTGTAATAATTTACTTTCATTTACAGTTTATCGATTGTGTTATGTTCTGGTTTGAAAGTCTGTTGAGCTTATTATTCTTAAGACATTGTCATGATTGATATAAAACCTAATGTCTTTTTTCTTAGAAAATTGTACTTACTACTCCACACATCCTTTACAAGAAGTAATTCTAGCATATTTCTCTAAGAAACAAGAAGTAGGCTATTATATACTGACAGTATTTTAGTGCCTCTCTGTTAAAATAAAATATACTTATATTTTATTTACATTATTATATATATTATATGTTATAAAATAATAAACTGCTATGTACATTAGTTAAGGATCAGCTTTTCAATAAATGGTTACAAGTGAGTAACCAATAAGTAATTACAAGTAAGTAATATCCAGAAGCCTTTAAGGTCTTACGTAAAAAGCCACTGCCCAGGACTAACATCAGAGACTTTTGACCTAGAATGGGGAGACCAACCATTCCAATTAACTATTCCAATTTGCTCAGGCCTTACTATCTAAGCTGTGTACTTCCAGTTTTAAAAACAAGAACATCCTGGGAAACCTAGAATGAGTTGGTTATCCTACCCAGATGCTAAGTATAAATTCAGTGAAAAGCATGGTTTTAGGAAAGCCATGCTGTACAAGATGAAACAAACTAAACCAATTGTAGATTTATTAAACAATCAAAGAATGTTTCAGAGTAACTCTATTTATATGTTTTTTTTTTTTTTTGTGGTGGGGGAGAGCACACACACGTGAGCATGAGTGGGGGAAGGGCAGAGAGAGAGAGAGAAAGAAAGAGAAACTTAAGCAGGTTTCACACCCAGCATGGAGCCCAATGCGGGGCTTAATCCCCACAAACTGTGAGATCATGACCTGAGTGAAATCAAGAGTCAGACACTTAGAACTGACTGAGCCACCCAGCCTCTCCCAGAGTAACCCATTTTAAATTGTAAGGAATTAAATAAACAATCATCTTCATAGCCGAAAGGACAAAAGTTGAAAGACTAAGTAGTGTTGTTACAGACTAATGTTAAGGGATGTAACTAGAATGTAGCACATAAATAAAAAGTTGGAAGGCATGGGGGGAAAAGGCATTGCAAAATTCTCTGTATTTGGATTTTCAAAAATAATAGAATAGAGAAAACAATCTAAGCAAAATATATATCATCTTCTAAAGCACAGAGTGCACTTACATACAGACATATATTTTAAGTGAAAAGCATACCTCTAATACTTTTTAAAAGACAATAGAATATTCTATTTGGGATATATGGGATTAGGATAAAAAAGATATGACAAAAGTAAATAAAAGATAGATATAGTTATTATATAAATATTTTAAGACTTTGTATGAAAAAATGGAGAAAAAAGGACAAGGTACAGTGGTAGAGATTACAGAGAAATGCATATAAATGACAATTAGTTGGGAAATATTTAAAGAACGCTATCAATAAGAATTGAGCAACCTGGGAAAAAATGGTAAAGTACACTAAATGCAGTTCACAAAGGAGAAAATAGATGACCATCAAATACTAGAGAAGTGACTATACCTTGGACCTGTTAGAATACATTTCTCAGTATTCCCTTGCAGGAAATTTTGTCCAGTTTACTGAATTCTGGCCTGTAGACTCTGGGGAGACATGATATATGCTAATTCCATTCCTGGTTTATAAAACCTCCCCACTTGAATCCTGCACTCTCTTTCCCCATCGACTAAATACAGAAGACATTTTGTCCAGAGCCATGTGGAGCTTTAAGGCGAAAGGTATATAGCTCCCTCCCTGAGTGCCTGCAGGAATCAGAGCCTTCCTATACGCCTGCTCGGTGCTGAGAGGTAAGTTAGAAGGACAGTTTTACTGTGTAAAACAGAAATTTTGGGTTTGTCATAGCACTTAACCTCTCCTGACTCCTGCCAAATATAAAGATACTGTTGAATTTATCCCATATAGTAAAATACCTTCTACATGAAGGCTTAGGATATATAGTTTATGGATATAAACTTATGAAGGAAAGTATTCATGAGAAAAATATGCATCTACTTTGGTATAGTTGCTACTTCTGCAGAGAATGTGGGAAAAGATTGCAGAGTGATTTTTAGTAGTATCTATATCACTTATTTGAAAAGATGGTAATGTGGTATGGTAATTGTATATCATATATGGTAAAATGTTACATCTTTTGTCTAATAGATGTAAGGATGTAAAATGTACTTTTAACATTTAACGTGCCTAACTACTTTACTAATAAAAAAAGTAAAAGTGGGACTTGGAGTAGATAAATATAAATAAATTTCTTATAATTTGTTAGATTGAAGAAAAATGTTAATATACAGTTTGAATAATTTCATCTAGTACCAAACAAAATAAATCTTGATGCCTAGATTTCATAAATGTATATTTATTTAGAATTTGGTCTTTTTGTTTTTACTAAGAACAAGAGGTATTTTGGTTATGGTATATTGGTTATATAATGACAAAGACTTAATTATATAAAATTGTAGATATTGAAGCAGTATTTCTCAATCCCATGATTCTTCCACTTCTTTACCATAATGGATACAGGAAGTTAAAATGATATTAAGGTTTAAATTGATAGAAGATCATTTGAAATTTAGGGCTCTTATAGTATTTGTGAAAGCCTTTCCATTTAGGTCTGGTATACCCACATCTCCCCTAGGATATTTCCTTTCTGTATACCAGATGGAATTCTCCTACTCTATTATAGTTTTTGGAAATATTTTGGACTTAGAAATCTTGGGTTGATTTCTGGTAATGTTAAGAGGTTATTAAGCTATTGTTTATTGGATTTTCTGGTATATTATGGATGGAAATATTTCATTATCTTGTCCATTAGCCACAGTGTATAATATAAATAAATATATTACTCTTTGGCATGTATATATTATTCTCTTAGAGTTTAACTCACTGCTTTTGGATAAAGTGATAGAAATGTTTTCACATATATCTACCTAAAGACCGGGCTAGTGGTTACTTACATAATGACCTATTTATTACTTAGCCTTTAAATTCCTGTCTGTCTGTTAGTGGATACCTTCTTAAATGTACCAGGTATATAACATAGTAATAGTAAAGTAAGTATACTGTCGATTTTTAGTGTTTGAAGTTAATTTACTCATAATCAAAACACAGCTTAATTTTAATACCTAAAAGATGGTTAAACTTTTTTCCCTCAAAGTCTTTATTATTTGTAGGTTAGAAATTCAGTTTTTGTGATCTTCTCTCATCTGATTTTCAGTGCTTCATCTTATTCTCATTGCCTCCTATGTATTTATCCAGAATTATTTTCTTGAAGAGATTCTCATGGAATTTCCATGTAGAAAGGTACACTGCCTGGGTAGTTGCTTTACTGTTAAGAACATTTCTCTAGCTCTGGATCTATTTGAAAGAGGTACAATTTTGAACAGCTATTGTGCTTATTAACGTTTTTTAACTTTCTACACATTTTTTAGCCAGAAAAAGTTTTATGGCATTTAGCATCTAGTGAAAATATTGCTAATTCAGGATAAGGGTCATTTACAGAACCAGCTAAGCAATTGCCAGAAATCTTGTTTCAGAGGAAACAATAGGAACCAGTTCCAAAAGAGTTTCAGAAACTCAAAGACACTACAGAATCTGCAATTGGCAGGCAACAAGAACTTAAGCAGTCTTGGGCTTTGGGTAAATATGATGACAGCTGCCTTGCAAAATATGCCCATGCCCGTAACCAAAATATCAGAGCTTTCTTTGATGCTAGTGGTAGAGCCCAAAATTAAATTGTGTATAATATGTGGTTGGTTTATTGCATGGTTGTTGGAAAACAATGTTTGTAGTTGGTTTTTATTGTCACATGAAGTTCAAAAGTATAAACTTTAAAACACAACTGAGCAAACACACATCTGAGAGATTCTGAAATGAGACAGTTACTTCAAAATTCTCATCCCCTGCAAAAGAAAACAGCTTTAGCCCTTACTCTGAAAAACAGGGCTGGGATAGTCACTGATTAAAAACTAGTTTTGCATCACTGCTAAGGAATTTTATTTTAGGATTTTATTGTGTCCATAAAGTTGAATAACATAAAATAGAAAAGCTGGTACCAGTTCTTTCGACAATAGAGGAGAGAAAATTATATTTCACAATATAGGTTCAAATGTGGTTTAATGTAAAATTGTGCAGCCTCTATGAAAGACAGTATGGAGGTTCCTCAAAAAGTTACAAATAGAATTGCCATTTGATCTAGAAGTATCACTCACTGCTGGAAATACATTCAGAAGAATTGAAAGCAGTGTCTCAAAGAGGGATTTGTACACCCATGTTGATAGCACCACCTTTCACAATAGCCAAGAGGTGGAAGCAAACCAAGTATCCCTTCGAAGATGAATGGATAAACAAAATATGGCATATGCATACATGCACTCTCATTAAGACTTGAAAGGAAACTCTCTCACATGCTATGACATAGATGAACCCTGCAGACAGTGATGCTAAGTGAAATTAGCCAGTCACAAAAAGACAAATACTGTCTGATTCGATTTATATGAAGTCTCTATAGTAGTCAGATTCATAGAAAAAGTTGCCAGGGCTCAGGTGGAGGGAGAAGAAATGGGGAGTTCTTTTATGTGCACAGACTTTCAGGTTTGCAAGATGAAAAAGTTGTGGCAGTTGGTTGCACAACAATGTGAATATATTTAATGGTATTGAACAGTACACTTAAAACTGGTTAAGATGATAAATATTATGTGTATTTTACCACAACTGCAAAAAAATATAGGTTCATTCTACTAATCATATTTGGCAGTAATAAAGAAGAATATCCTTGAACTAAAAATATATGCTACATTTTCTGAAACAATATTTGAGATGTAGCTTCAAATAAGTATAGAAATACTAAGTCCCCATGTGTAGGTAGAACTGTGGGTTATAAAGTCTGCAATGACAAGTAAAGCAGAAATCCATCCCTCTGAAGTATGGTAACAATTTTCTGAGCCAGTCTCTTGGCTCTAGCTTTTTTATTAGTTTCTTTCTCTCTACAGCCATTCTGAGATCACAGACACCCAGTATGTAACACATAGGTAGCATTTAGAGGGGAAAAAATCAAGTGGATTTCTACTTTATATTAAACACACAAATTACAGTTGGACTAAATATTTTAATATCAAGCCTGGAACAAACATTTCTGATTGTTTTTTAATATTTAGAACATTTCTAATAAAAAGGGAAATGAAAAATCAAATGTTTAATAGATCAGAAAGCCTAGAATATAAGTCCTTCTCTAAATTAAGAAAAAAAAATAAGTAAAAGACAAAGATAATATTAGGAAAGATACAGATAATATAACAAAACTTCCATATTCTTAATATACCTAGGATAATAAAAAAAATGAATAAGACAGTATTATTCAATGAGGAAAATAACAGATTATTCACAGAAGAGATAGAAATTTTCAGTAATAAATTATGAATATTTCAACTGAAAAACAAAAATTAAAAGGTAAACAAATGGAAGTAGCAGTGACTTTTGTTTTTGCTTACCAAATGTGCAGCTATTTAGAAAGAAAATGATAGTAAGTGCTGATACTATATGTTAAAATTGCTATTCTCCTACATTGTTGGAAGGATTTTATGTTGTATTGAGAGCCTCAAAATCACTGTATTTTTTGATGGTGTATTTTTTATACCATGCAGAATCTCTGCAAGGAAAAAATTAGAATTCTGGGAAAATATATATATATATATTCCCAGAATTCTAATATATATATATATTTTTTTCCCAGAATTCTAATATATATATATTAGAATATATATTTTATATATATAGAATATATATGTAAATAATATAAATGTATTAGAATATATATTTTATATATATATAATGAAATTTAATGTATATATATACATTATATATATACACATATATAATGAAATTTAATGTATCATAATTTATAATTTATAATGTATCATAATTTATAATTTATAATGTATCATAATTTATAATTGCAAAAATTACCAAATAACTTTAAAAAGTGGAGTGGCTAATTTCTGTGCCGGTGAAATGAAATTTTATGCAGGATAATGAATGTTGTTGAATAGCATTTAAGAAAAAAAATGTGGGGCGCCTGGGTGGCTCAGTCGGTTAAGCCTCCGACTTCGGCTCAGGTCATGATCTCACGGTTCGTGAGTTCGAGCCCCGCGTCGGGCTCTGTGCTGACAGCTCGGAGCCTGGAGCCTGCTTCGGATTCTGTGTCTCCCCCTCTCTCTGCCCCTCCCCCACTCACACTGTGTATCTCTCTCTCTCTGTCTCAAAAATAAAGAGTAAAAAAAAATTTAAAAAAAAGTTATACAAGTGTATATATTAAAAACCATATATAAATATAGAAAAAATAAACTTATTGTAAAATACTTAGTGGTGTTTTTAGTGGATTGTCAGATTATGGTTAATTTTTTTTCTTTGAAATCTTTTATATTTTCTAAAATATATATAATTTTATCATAAAATAAATATTTTGAACATTATTAAGTAACTATAGAATTCAGAATTGGAATATGCATTATATACTGAAAGGTTTAAGTTGAGGTTTGTATTCTCATTATATATAACATGTGAATTCTAACAATATGTTCCATTTTCTATTTTGTCTTACATTGATTGATATTTCTGAGGTACATAAAAGCCTTTGGTGGTACATTTGATTTTCATGCAGCATTCCATTTTCTCATCTTTCAAGATGAAGAATTGAAAACTTAAAAGTTGATTTGAGAAAAGTAGAAAGGAATTAGGATAATATGCTTGGAATTATCAGCAGTGTGATCAACTACCATCTATAAGTATTTATGGGGCAGGGCCCCAGTTAGACCTTGAATCAAGGAGATCAGATAGGCCTGGAAGAAGAAAGAGATACAAATATTTGTTTTGTTAAAAATGGGATGTTAAGGTAGGTTCTAGAATTCCTGTGTCTAATGGAAACTGTTCTAAAAATTGGAGCAAGACTGAGACTTCAACTTGATATCAATAGAAATTGATGAAGTATTGAAATTATTTAATTGATCTCCTTTATTTCCATGCAGGGACTTGCTCTTTTTCTCCAGTCTACTGTATGGCCTATTATGTTTTCTTGTCGTTATTGGTTTGCAGTTCTTTCTTCTCCACTGGACCTGAGCCTTCTGTAAAAACAGAATCTACCTCTTGTCTTATGGTTCTATCACTTAGGACAGTGCTTAGTTCAAAATAGATACCCAATCAATGTGTTCCTTAAGTTCCTTTCCTTCATCTTCCTCCTACCAACTAACATTACTCAGGAATTCTATGTGCCACCCCTTGTAATAAATATTTAACATAAAATATCTCATTTAATCCTCATATCATACCTATTAAATTATTAATGCCCTTCTCCATACCAACCATGTAGAGAAGAAAGCCAAAGATCAGCCTGGGCAAGAAAGTTGCATGGCTCCTTAAACTTGCAAGCAGACATATGATTAGCTAATGTGAACTGTGAGTCAATGGAGTAGATAAAATATGGGAGCAGATAATGACTTGCAGTGTTTTGTAGAATATTTTGCCCTATTTTCTAAATTGGTGGTGATTATCCCAAATTTATTTTGAAGGATTTTGGCATCTTATGTGAATGAGAAGTCATTCAAATTTTGGCTATATTTGTGATAAATGCAGGTAAACTCAAATGCTAAAATGTCTGTACCCTACCAATGCGGTGGACAATTTACATTAAAAAAATAGACTCCCTTCAGTGAATGAGTCCACGGTTTTTTCTTGATAACTTAGATTATTTTATAATTTGCATGAAGCAATTCAGATGAAAATAACATGCAAATGATGTTGGTGCATTTGACTTTTAATAGTTCAAACAAAATTAATACCCCATTTTACTTAAAATTTTAAAACATCCGATTTTATGACATCCAGTTAGTAAGATAATATCAAATATTTTTCCCCAAATAATATGATTGGCTCCATTGATCTTAAACTCTAGAATCTGAAATTCACATGGTAATGTTAAAATGCCACAGCTTGCAGTTCGATTCCATTAAAAAAATGCTTTCAACACATTTTAGTTTTCATAAATCAAAAACTGTGCTCTGAGGCACGTTTGTAACTTTGGATCAACCTGCACAGCTGAGCAAACATTTTCTAATGAATTTCGTTAAGAGTTCAAATCTGCATTAGAGATGAACTAAATGGAGAATGTAGCCCTTGAAGAAATAGGATTAGAGTGCTTCTTTCCTCTCCATATCTTCTTCACGAAACTTGCTGCATAGAGAGTTTCCTGGGAAAAATGCCTTCTGGCTTATGGGTCAATCCAACTGTGCCCTACATTTATCCTACAACTCAAACTCTTAGAATAATGAGAGGTTTCTAAAAAGGAATTCTAATTCAGAATTCAGAGAGCTATGTATGGCTCCTTATGGGAGAAATGAGAGACAGAAGGTCTAAAGTTATACCTGCCTTGACTATAATTTTACTGAGTAAATAGCTTTCAAATCACATTGTATTTATTCACCTAATAAATAAAGCCACACTTTTGGAATATTTTTCTTTTACCTTCTTTTTGTTGTGTGGTTATATATAATTTGTTAGTAAATGTTTTGTTTTAGAAGAATTTTAGATTTACAGAATTAGTGTAAATATAGCAGAGTTTCCATATGCACCACACCTGGTTTCTCCTATGATTGACACCTTACCTTAGTGTTTGTCACAATTAATGAACTGATGTTGATACATTATTATTAAAGTTTATACTCTTTCAGACCTAAGTTTTTTTTTTCTTAGTATCTTTTTTTGGTTTGAGGATTCTGTCCCAATGATCACACTACATTTAGGAGTCCTGTCTTCTTAGGATCCCCATGGCTGTGACAGTTTCTTAAATTTTGCTTGTTTTGATGTTTTTTTAGGAGGTCTTGTCAGATATTTTGTAGACAGAGCATTGTACTAATATTGGATGTTTTCTCTCATGGTAAAACTGGGGTAACCTGCTTTTGGAGAGAAAGACCCCAAGGGTAAATCAGATTCTCACATCCTATCAAGAGTGACAGTATTAATATGTTATCACTAGTGATGTAAATATTGGTCATCTACCTTGAGATAGTACTTTTCAGGTCTCTCCTGTAAAGTTACTACTTTTTTGTTCTCCTTTCACATAATGTATCCTTTGGAAGAAATTGACTATATGCAGTTGACCCACACTGGAAGAATGGAGAATTATGCCATAGTTCCTTGAAGGCAGAGTATCTACATAAATTATTTGCAATTCTTCTGTGGGATATATACACACACACACACACACACACACACACACACACATACATACATACATACATATCCCATTTGTTTACTCAAGTATTTATATTAGCATGGACTCATTTATTTATACTTTGAGTTAGTATCCAATATTACTTTGTCTATTTTGTTTGTTTTTTTTTAATTCTTCCAGTTTTGGCTATTGGAACTCTTTCATTTGGCTTCTGTCACCTTTTGACATACTCTGTTGGTTTTTTTGTTTTGTTTTGAAAATGTTCAACATGCTTATTTTCTGATTCAACAAAATGTGCCAGATAGGTTCATCTTGCATGTTTTCTGCCCCGTCCTAGAGTCAACCAATTCTGTAAGGATCTCTGTTTCTTTTATTGGAAGGAAGAAATAGAAATCAAAATATGTGTGTTACGTGTATACATTGCTACTATGGTGTTGTTACTTCTAGGCAAGGGAATTATGTTTGTAAGTATATACTAACTTGTGTATACATGTACATATACAAACACACATACATACATTTCTATATGTAACCAACTATATATATTATTTTAAGTTAAGCATGGATCTGTAGTAAAGTCTCCAACTCTAATCCTTTACTACGTGACTCCCTTTGCTTGTCTGTAACCCCTCACTTGAAAAGTGAGATCATTTAGCCAGATATTTAGGTAATTATTCAAGTATACATGTATAGTGGTATCTGAATTGTTAACTATATCCATGTAGGAAACAACTTTATCGTTAGTGCTTCTGCAAAATAACTGTGGTCTTTAATCTTACTGATATTATTAATTTCCAAAATTTCTTAGGTCAGCAGCTTATTCTTCTCATTTCCTTGATGGAGTTTCTTTCATACATTGGTAATAAACTGAAATTCTTTTGCCACATTCTGCATTCCATACTGTGACCCCATAATCTCCTAAATAGTTTTTTGTTTTACATAATTTTACTATATGTACTCTAAATTCTGTGGGTTTTGAGAAAAGCTTAATGATGTTTTCTACTTATAGTACCATACAAAATAGTTTGACAGTCTTGAAAAATCCCATGTGTCATGTATTCAAACTTCTCATGAATTCCTAAACTTTTGGCAACCACTGATTTTTTTTATAGCTTTTTTTCAGAATGTCATTTATTTGAAATAATACAGTATGTAGCTTTTCCAGACTGGCTTCTTTCACTTTGCAATATGTATTAGGTAGAAACTAGACATGAGCAGTGGAAGGAACAGACTGAGGCAGAGTCCTAAGGCCTTGATGGGGAATGATAGAAATATGACCATGAGAAGTCAGCTACACATTAAAATCCCTGCGGTACACCACCCTGAACTTGTGGTTTCTAAGATGTTTGGGGCTGACAGATCAAGAGCCACAGGTGCAGAGCATGCACTGTCCTCCTCCACCTCTGCCCTGGGATAACCCCTCGAGAAGCTCTGCCCCCCAGGAGAAAGGCTGCCATGACAGTTCTGCTACAAACTTTGTAGTGTCAAAAACCCCCCTCTAAACCTGTGGGAGGAGTCCCCCAAATGATTGGAAACAGCCTCCATCAGAGACCACCCCACCTAGGTCACAGCTCCTCCCAGCCCAGAGACTCCCGATAACATCCAATTCCAAAACAACCTAGAGGCCATTCCACCTCATGGAATCGGCCTGCTCTCCTATCTTGATTGTGTACTCTTGCTTTAATGAACTTGTGCTGCTACTTTCCTTCTGGCCCTTTATTGGAGCATGGATCTCACTGTAAATCTCCTGAGGAATCCAAGGACCCAGACCTCCATTCACACAATACAGATTCTCCTACCATTAACATATGCATTTATGTTTCTGTCACATTCTTTTATGGCTTGATGTCTTGTTTTTTGTTTTTTGTTTTAATCACTGAACAATGTTACATGGATGTGTTAAAGCTTGTGTATCCATTCACATTTTGAAAGACTTTGTGGTTGTTTGCAGTTTTGACATTATAAATAAAGCTTCTGTGAAGATTTATATATGGGTTTTTGTATAGGCATAACTTGAAATCAGTTCGGTATGTGACTGTTAGATGGCATAGTAAGACTAGAATTTGGCAAGAAACTATCAAACTTCCTATCATTTTGCATTCCTGTTATTAATGAATGTGAATTCCTGTTGCTCATATCCTTACCAGTAGTTGACAGTTGACATTGTTGCCGCCTTCTTTTCTTCCTCCTTCTCCTCCTTTCAGTTTTCCCTCTCCTCCTCCTCTTCCTCTTCCTTTGCATTATAGACATCCCTAATGGTTGTGCAGTGATATATTTTTGCTGTTTTAATTTTAAGTTTCCAAATGACAAATGTTAAGTATCTATTCCCAAGATGTTTGCCATTTTTATAACTTCATTTTGAGATGTTGTTTAGCTATTTTATTTAGATCTTTAAAAAATATATATATGTATGTATGTATGTATGTATTTATTTATTTATTTATTTATTTATTTTAAGAGAGAGAGAGAATGTGGGGGGGGGGCAGAGAGAGAGGGAGAGAGAGGGTCCTAAGCAGGCTCCATGCTGTCAGTACAGAGTTGGAGGTGGGGCTTGATCTCAGGAACTGCGAGATCATGACCTGAGTGGAAATCCAGAGTCAGATGCTTACCTGACTGAGCCACCCAGGTACCCACTATTTAGATCTTTTAAATCTTAAGAGTTTTTTGAATACTTTGGATACTAGCCCTTTACTAGGTAAGTGATTGGAAACTATTTTATGGCAATCTATAGCTTTTTTCATTCTCTTAATACTATCTTTCACAGAGCAGAAAATTTAAATTTTAGTAAAATCTAATTATTTTTTCTTTCATGAGTACCACACTGCCTTATTTAAGATAGTTTTATAATAAGCATAGCTTTATAGTAAGGTAGTTTGAGTTCTCCAATTTGTTCCTTTTCCATGTTATATTGGCTGCCCTAGGTCCTTTGCATTTTCATTAAGAAAAAAATAGAATTAGTTTATTGATATCTAAAAAATAAATTCTGGGATGTTGATTGGAATGCTATTAAATCCATATATCAAGATTGACATTTTAAAAATATTGAACTTTCTAGTCCATGAACATGAAACATATCCCTCCGTATATTTAAATACTGTTTGCTATTATAATAAGTTTTCACTTTGTTTTGAGATTTCCACAGAGGTCCTATATGGTTTCTTGTATTTATACTGGGTTATAGATATGTATGAATAAATACTTTTGGAGGATATACTACTGTAAATGTTATTTAAAAAATTTCAAACTCCTACCTTTCATTGCTGTTACATAAGAAAGCAATTGATTTGTGTATCAACTTTGTATCCTGTGACCTTTCTATATTCACTTAGTCCTAGGAGGCTATTATTGTTAGTTTTTATAAATTATTTGTAATTTTCTGTACATAAAGAAATATTTAGACAACCATTTGAAAATAGAAACAGTTTCTTTTTTTTCTTTCTAATCTGTGCACCTCATATTTACTTTTCTTGTCATATTGCACCAGCTAGAACATATAGGGTCATGTTCAGTATGAGTAATGAGATAACACATCCTTGCCTTACATGTTCCTGATCTTAGGGAACAAGTATCCAATTTTCACAGTAAAGTGGGATTTTAGCTGTAGATATTTTGTAAATGTTCTTTATCAAATTGACAAAGTTACTCTCTCCTGCTAATTTGCTGAGTTTTTTCATGAGTTGGTGTGGGATTTCTCAAACACTTTTTTAATGTCAATTGGTAGATTTATGAAATGTGATAAATTGTACTGACTGGTTTTCTGATGTCAACTAGCCTGGCACACCTTAAAAAAGGTAAAAAGTTGTGATTGTGTTTTATAATCATTATATATGTTGTTGGATTCTATTTGCTAATATTTTTGGAGGATGTTCTCTGTTTATGTTCATGAGGTATAATGGTCTATAATTTTCCTTCACTGTAATGTGTTTATTTGGATTTGATATTTAGGTGATTATGACCTCACTGAATGAGTTAGAAGGTTCTTCCTTTGCTTCTATTTTCTGGAAAAGGTCCTTAAATGTTTGGTAGAATTTAAAAATGAAACTATTGGGACCTGATGATATCTTTTTTTGGAAAGATTAAATAATTGATTTAATATCTCTCTTTAATACAGGGCTATTCATGTTGTTGTTGTTGTTGTTGTTGTTGTTGTTGTTGTAAAAAGTGTTTCTTTCTTTCAGGTAATTGGCCTGACTTTCATCAAAGTTACTAAAGTTTTGGACATAGAATGGTCTATAATAATCCTTTGCATATCTGTGGGATCAGTAATGATGATCCCCTTTTTATTTCTGATTTGCTGATTTGGTATCTTTTTTTTTTTTATCTTTTCAAATAAACAGCTTTTGTTTTTTATTGATTTTTCTCTTTTTCCCCATTTTCAATTTTACTGATTTCTGCTGTAATTTTTATTTGTTCTTCTACCATAGGCTTAAATTGCACTTCTCTCAGTGTTTGCCTAACATGGAAGCTCAGGTTATTGATTTTAGATCTTAACTTCTTTTCTAATGTATATTTAATCCTAAACTTTTCTTCTGTATGCTCCATTCATGAAAAATGTTGGTAAATTGATTTTTCATTTTCACTTCATTCAAAATATTTTACAATTCCTTTTGAAACTTGTCTTTTGACTGATACACTCATTATATGTGTGTTGTTAATTTCTAAATGTTGGACTTTTTCCTGCTATCTTTTCGTTATTTCTAGTTTAATTCCTTTGTGATCAGAGAACATACTTTGTATGATTTATTTTTTAAGTTCTCTTCCTAAGGCATGTTTGTGGATTTGAATGTGGTCTGTCTTGGTGAATGTTCTGTGTAAGCTTGAAAAAAATAATTTTGCTACTGTTAGATCTTATAAGTGTCAGATCAGGTTGATTGCTACTGCTATTTACAGTTATATCTCATTGATTTTTTTTCCTACTTGGTTATCAATTACTGTTATTAGTATAAAAAAGTAAATTTAAGGTACCATATATATTTGTCTTTCTTATTGCTGTATTATGAAATTAGTGATTTAAAAAATCAGGTAATAGATATAGACGAGTGGCTTGTAGAAAAAAGTAGAAGAAATGAAGTAGATCTGAATGAAATGACATACTGTAAGGAGTCTGTGAATTCAATAATATAATTACATCTTGAGTCATAGCCCTGGACAGAAAAATCATCACTACAAAAATTCTTAGTGATATTGAGTACAAAAAGCCACTCTGTCAGATTGCAAATTAATATGGCAAAAGCTCTAAAGCATTTAGAGAGGAAACAAATTTGTAAGTGAAAGATCAGATTTAAAGTATAGAAATTTAGTATCACTGTATTTGATTCAAGAACATTAAAATCAGAAATAATCACAGTTTTATCATAAGAAACCTTTCTTGGATTGAATAAATGCCTTAATTGAAACAGTGAAAAATTAGGCACATGCGAGGAAAAAGTCTGTTCTAAGGAAATTAGCTTTTTTGTGTTTTCAAGGTTTGTTTTTGTTTTTAACCTCATACTTTTATTTGTGAACTCCTAATACTGTCTTCCAGTGGAATATTCTGTAATGTTACTCCAATGAACATAGTAAAATCAAAGTCACAGGTCAATAGAGTATGAACTTCCAATCATTTCATCAGGGAGGTGGGGAGAGTAAGTTGGGGGTGGGAAGGATAAGAAAAGAGAAAGACCTGAAATGCTATACTTTATAAATTTGTAAAGGGAACAGCAGCATCACTGAACTGAAATCAATGGGTGCCACTAAAAATGACTTCCCTGAAAATCTGTATAAAGAGGAGTTTACAAGCCAATAAGGAAATGAATAAAAACAAATAAAGAATCAAAATATAATTAGTTAAAATGACAGATACTGAGAAGCAAAATTATGGAATCTCAGAACTATATGTAAAAAAGAATCCTAGTAAGATTCAAAATATTTGTGTTAGGTAATCAATCTATGAAAACTATAATAATAATTGCCATAAGAAAAATAAAAGAGAATAAAGAGGAGAAATTGAGGCAAAAATTAGCCATCCCAGATTTAACCAACTAGAAACAATGCAGGAGGGGGATGGGAGTATAGTATTGTGTCAGTTTCTTTATTTCACTGGGTAGAAGGCAATAAAAAAATTAACATGATGAGTTAGAGAAGTAGAGATTCAAGTGTGAAAATATGGCTTCAAGTATAATGCACAAAAGTAACGTATCACTACATGGCTTCCAAATTATTTTAAAAAATACTGAACAAAAATAAGGATCTCTGTTGGCAAATAACTTCTTTTTTAAAAATATAAAATAAAACTGTAAGGATTGTATGTAGAAGGAGGAGGCAAAGATGAAAAAGAGAAAGGATAGCGAAAAGGAGCAGAAGTAGTAGGAGTAGAAGGTAGTAGAGGAAGAAGAGGAAAGGTGGGGGAGAAATATAAAACTATAGCGAGAAAGGTGTGTTAGGACAATAAGTATATTGTACATGTGTCAAATTATTCTCTTAAAGTTTGTATTTCAGAAATAAAAAATAGCAAATGTAATCAATTATATGTTCTCTGCTTTTGGAAGACATAAAGCAACTACTTAGCAACATGGGATATGCAACAAGTTATAAAAAACAATATAAGTAAAAACATAAGTACTTTGTGGCTTACACATGAATTATAATTAAAATTCTAGACAATAAAGTAATATTTGAGAAGGCAAATGAGGTAGGAGATTATTACTTAAGTGGTATAAAGTTAAGTTTGAGTATGTAGTGATTATACTGTAAAATTGGGCCTAAAAATTCTGAAATGTATCTGAACTATGGAAAATTCAAACATGTATGTGTCATAATGTAAAAATGTAGTAATATTTCTATTTTTAAGTTTTATTGAGATACAATTCAAATACCATGCCATTTGTCCATTTAAGTATACAATTTGATGTTTTTAGTATATTTCTAAGTCATGTATCTATCACCACAATTAGTTTTAATATTTTCATAGCCCCAAAAAAGAAACCCAATACCCATTAGCATTCACTCCCCATTTCCAGAAACTCCCACTCCTACCATAGTCCTAAACAACTGCTAATCCACTTCTGTCTCTATAGATTTACTTATATGGGACAGTCTATATAAATGGTGTCATACAATATATTGCCCTTTGTGACTTGATCCTTATCATCCATGTTGTAGCATGTAACAATTTTTCTTTCTTTTTAATTGTCTAATAATTCATATATACTATATTTATCCTTTAATATTTGATAGGCATTTGAGCCCTTTTCACTTTTTGGCTATTATGAATGATACTACTATGAACTTATAAATACTTTTTTGTTGTTTCGGTATGGCTGCATGTTTCATTTCTCTTGGAGTGGAATTTCTTGTTCATATGGTGACTCTATGTTTACCTATTTGCAGAACTACCATGGAGGGTTTTTGTTGTTGTTGTTGTTGTTTTATTTTTTTTTTTTAATTTTTTTTTTCAACGTTTATTTATTTTTGGGACAGAGAGAGACAGAGCATGAATGGGGGAGGGGCAGAGAGAGAGAGGGAGACACAGAATCGGAAACAGGCTCCAGGCTCTGAGCCATCAGCCCAGAGCCTGATGCGGGGCTCGAACTCCCGGACCGCGAGATCGTGACCTGGCTGAAGTCGGACGCTTAACCGACTGCGCCACCCAGGCGCCCCTGTTGTTGTTGTTTTAAGTGGCTGTATCTACCCAGCAATACATGGTGCTTCCAATTTCTCCATAGCCTTGTCAGCACATGTCATTATCTTTGTTTTGTTTTAGCCATTATAGTGGGTATGAAGTGACATCTCCCTGTGGTTTAGAATTGCATTTCCCTAGTGGCTAATGATGTTGAGCACCTTTTCATATGCTTATTGGTCCCTTGTCTGTCATCTTTGTAGAAAGGTCTATTCAGATTTTTGTCCATTTCAATGATTTATGTTATTGAGTTGTCTATCATGTTTATATAGTCTTAGGGCAAATATTTTCTTTCTGTGGGTTTTCTTTTTCATGGTGATGTTCTTTGAACTACAGAAGTGTTTTTTAAAAACTTTCATGAGATCCAGTTTATCTGTTTTTATTGTTATTGCTTGTGCTTTTGATGTCCTATCTAAGAAACCAAACTAACCCAAATCACAGCGATTTATTACTTGGTGTTTGCTTAAGAATTTTATAGTTTTTTAGCTGTTAGGCCTATGGCATATTTTGGTTAATTTTTGTATATGATAAAAGGTATGGGTCCAACTTCATACCTTTGCCTTGGTTATCTTGTTCCAACCCAGTTTGTTGAAAGAACTATATTTAAACTTTGCATTATCTTGGCACCCTTATCAAAAATCATTGAAGTATAAGTTTAAGGTTTCTTTCTTTCAGGGCTCTCATTGCTATCTATTTATTTAGCATTATATCAGTAATTCACTATCTTGATTAGTATACCTTTGTAGTAAGTGTTGAAATTGTGAAGCATGAGTACTTCTCTGTTCTTCTTTTTCAATATTATTTTATTATTTTCATAATTTTGTATTTATATTATTTTGGATATACTGGGTCCCTTTATTTTCATGTAAATTTAAGGATCATCTTGTCAATTTCTGCAAAAAAGGAAGTTGAAGTTTTAACAGACTTTGCATTGAATTTGAAGATCAATTTGAGGAGTATTGGCATCTCAACAATAGTAAGTCTTCTAGTCTTGTGTATAGGATATCATTCCATTTAGCTAGATCTTATTTCCTTCAACAATGTTTTATAACTTTAGTGTAGTTTATTATACTTGCTATGTTTAATTTATTCTTAACATTTAAAAATATTACTGTGTATATGTTTGCTTTCTAATTTCATTTTGGATTTAGCTGAGCACTCTGACAATCTTTTCTCCTGATCTCCCATTAAGCTTCCAGCAAATCTGCATCGTTGGTATCAAACCCAGATGTTAGCCTCCATTAATTGCTAGCTGATTGCTTTATTGTTGACGACCATGTCTTGGTTATAAATTGTTTCACAACTTGATATGATTAAAGTTGAATTACTTGGTAAGATCTATGGAGTGGTTAGTCTTTGGCGCTTGCTCACACCCCACCCTGGGAAGAACCTCTGAGTATACAGCAGAAGGAGCATGTTTGGGGTGTTGAAAGCAGGAACTTGATCTTCCCCAGCTGCCTTACAGATCTCTTTCCTGTGGAGAGGAGCTGCTTCTGGGGGTTGGTGGGGGTGGGGAGGAGTGAGAACTGCCCAGTGTGGACCTCCTCTAGTGCAGAAATGGGGGGATGGGCTCTGCCATGTTCAGTGGCTGCCAAATTTATTGTTTCTGCCCAAGGAAGCTAGAGATTAGAACTGACACTTGACTGGCAAGATTATCAGAGCAACTGTCCTGCAACACACAAGTCGGCAGAAAAGGGGGACTCCACTTTTCACCAGCTTCCCCACTGGATCCATACTAGAATTTGAAGATAGGATGATAGCACCATTGTCCCACTGCTACTACCCACTTGATATAAGCCTTCTACAGTGAGGAGAATATAAGGAGTAATGGGATCTGCTGGTGTTCATCAGCCTAATCTACCCAGAATAGCTTTTCTACCCATGGAGCTGGAGGACAGTCACTGGCAGAACTGTGAGTAGATGGTGGAAGCCTCTAGATCAAGTGCCAAGGCTGTGCGTATTAAGCCCAATAGATATTTTGTTACATTTGGCCAATTTTGTTAAATTATTGCATGCTCTTTAATAAATCCCCAAAGACGTTAAATAATTGTTATTGCCAATTTTAATATCTGTTTAATAGATACCTTACCAGTGGGAGAGGTTTCCCCAAGTTCCTCAAACTGTCATTCTGGAAGTCTTACTTCTTCATAGGATTTTCAGTTAAACATTTGAAAACCAGTAGTATAAGTAGATATATAAACACGTGTGCACGCATGTTTGTGTGCACACACACATGCAAACACACCCCACACCTAACAGTGACAGGACTATTTTGGAAGAAATATCTCTGAGATGTTAGGAGCCTTACTTTGTTTTTCCAATGTTAGTATACCCTGAAGGAGAAAGTGGCAAATTTCTAAAACTTTGGAGCAGAATATAGCATAGGTTTGGGACACTGAGATATTCTAGAAATTGGAACATGCCTTTTGAAATGTGAGATTTTTAGTACCTCAACAGTTACCATAGTGGTGGATGCATCTAATCCCCATGGATTTTGAGATTTAAGTAGCAAATAATGCCTAAGTTTCTGATACTAGCCCAACTTCAACAATGCCAACTGTTCTAGCAGTAGATAAATTACACATATTTTTACAAAAAAAATGATTCTAAAGAAAAGACAATAGCCAAAAATACCTCATAAAAAATTAGGGGGGAGGAAACAAAGATGATAATAATGAAAACTAACATCATGATGTTTACTCCTTCCCTCAGGCAAAAGAATGAACAGAGACATTTGTGAGATGATTCCATTAGCTAGAAAATAGTTTGTATTTGTCAAGGAATCATTGTGTTTATAATGCTTAGAATCCAGCTATTAATTTTGCTGTATAGTATTATAAAAACTGGTATAAATCATAAGAAACATTATAATAAAAGCTTAATATGGGAATGTCTGTGAAGCCATATAGGAGTGTCTGTGTATGTTTGTGTATGTGAAAATACTAATTACAAAAGTATTTTTGAAAAATGGAACACAATTGTAACTATAGTAAGTGTGAAATTAAGTCACATGCTTAAAATTACAGTAGAGTGAAATCCAATTAGTGACAAAAAGAATTAATTAAAAAGCAAAATAAGGTATACCAAACACCATAAAGATAAAGATACAAGAAACAACGAGTGTTAAATGTTACGTGAGTTCACCTTGATAACATCTTAACGTTGAGGGAGAATAGCTACATTATGGAAACAAAAAGCAGTCCTTCATAGTTGAATTCTAGTGAATCAATGAAGAGTTTGTTGAGAGAGATGTAGGTGTAAGAACTTGAGAGTTCTAGAAAGTAATATTTTTTTCAGTGTGTAAAAGTTAAGCCATTAAGTAACTTAAGCATGAAGATGACAATTAGATTTGCACTAAAAATACCACAACATTCCTGCTTACCACTGGGAATAGTGTGGAAAGGGACCAGAGTATAAGCAGGAAGATGAAGACTGTTTTGATAGTTCATGTGTCCTATGTATTGGTGCATTGGACTAGGGTGGTAGCAATAGGTCTGTAAGGAAATAAATAAATTTGAGAGGTATTTGGGAGGAGATTTGAGAAATGAGCTTTAAAAAAAAGAAATCGTGGCATGCAGATTGCTGGTTTGAACAACTAATTGAAAAGTAGTTGTAACTTCTGATACAGGATATTGAGAAAAGAAAAAGACCAGTTTTAGAAAGGAGCATAAAAATTTTAGCTTGAGACATTGTTAGTTTGGAGTATTTATAAGGAAAAAATTAAAGAATATGAAGAACTAGTAGAATATTCAGATCAGAGTTCAAGAGAGCTCAAACCCTAAGATGGATATTTAAGAGGTGGTGGTGATGGAGTTTAAACCATTGAAGTAGATAGGATCACCTTGTAAGTAGGAATATTTATATAGTTGGGTTGGGGGATAAGGCAGACAGAGGAAAGGAAAAGAGAAAAGAAAAGCATGGGGGGCACAAAAAAGGACTAGAGATATTTCAATTTTTAAATATCAGCTGACAGAGAAGGTGACCATGGAAATGGAAAGAAACAACCCGCGTAGTACAAAAATGTCACAATACTATTGTTTTATAGTGTTTGAGGGTGAGAGTACTTTTAGAAGGATATGATTAGTATTGGTACTGTCTGGCCAAGTAATGAAGGAGTTGAAAAGCTTTGAGTGGATTAGTGACTTAGAAGCTATTACTATCTTGGAATAAGATATTTTGGAGCCATATCCAATTTAGATTACATTTAAATTATTAGCAAAATGTCAATGAAAAAGACAGGAGGCTAGCAGTATAAATTCAGCATTTTCTTTGCTTTTCATGACTTATCTTCTAAAATCTTTGTAATAAAATCAAAACCAAAGTAGGTGTCAAGTCACAATTGCTGACACTGCTTTGACAGGGTGAAATTAGCATTACACCAAAACAGGAATGGAAAAGAAGAGTCAGAAGCACAGTTGGACTTCCTGTGTAATGGAGATCCTGTATGATGTCCCATCTATTTTGTTCCTCCAGCCTCAACATCTTAATAGGAAAAGAGATTACTGGGCAAAACAAAAACTTTAAAAAATCCACTGATAAAATGATAGGAGTGGGATTATTTTTTGCAGTTTATAATGAATCACACATGGAATACATAAAACAAGTAAGCATATAATGCCCTGAACTATGGACCTTAAAGGTAGCTACATTAAAGTTTTTAACAAAACTATTCCCAGTTATAATTTGTATTATTCTTATTTACATTTTCTTTGAGTACTAGTCAATGCAATTATAGGAATATTATGTAAGAGTTAAGTATTAGAAGAGTTTTTCCCATGCTACAGGTGATGGGATTATCTACATTAAAAAAGTACATAATCAGCTAAACAGGTATCAGAAATAATAAGTGTTAAACCAGCCCTACAAGAGATGCTAAGGGGGATCCTGTGACACAAAGTACCAGAGACATCACTACAAGCATAAAACATACAGATATCACAATGACTCTAAACCCATATCTTTCTATAATAACACTGAATGTAAATGGACTAAATGCACCAACCAAAAGACATAGGGTATCAGAATGGATAAAAAAACAAGACCCATCTATTTGCTGTCTACAAGAGATTCATTTTAGACCTGAGTACACCTTCAGAATGAGAGTAAGGGGATGGAGAACTATTTATCATGCTACTGGAAGTCAAAAGAAAGCTGGAGTAGCCATACTTATATCAGACAAACTAGACTTTAAGTTAAAGGCTGTAACAAAAGATGAAGAAGGGCATTATATAATAATCACAGGGTTTACCCATCAGGAAGAGCTAACAATTATAAATGTCTATGCGCCGAATACAGAAGCCCCCAAATATATAAAACAATTACTCACAAACATAAGCAGCCTTATTGATAAGAATGTGGTAATTGCAGGGGACCTTAACACTCCACTAACAGAAATGGATAGATCATCTAGACACACGGTCAATAAAGAAACAAGGGCCCTGAATGATACATTGGATCAGATGGACTTGACAGATATATTTAGAACTCTGCATCCCAAAGCAACAGAATATACTTTCTTCTTGAGTGCACATGGAACATTCTCCAAGATAGATCACATACTGGGTCACAAAACAGCCCTTCATAAGTATACAAGAATTGAAATCACACCATGCATACTTTCAGACCACAATGCTATGAAGCTTGAAATCAACCACAGGAAAAAGTCTGGAAAACCTCCAAAAGCATGGAGGTTAAAGAACACCTTACTAAAGAATGAGTGGGTCAACCAGGCAATTAGAGAAGAAATTAAAAAATATATGGAAACAAATGAAAATGAAAATACAACAATCCAAACGCTTTGGGATGCACCGAAGGCAGTCCTGAGAGGAAAATACATTGCAATCCAGGCCTATCTCAAGAAACAAGAAAAATCCCAAATACAAAATCTAACAGCACACCTAAAGGAAATAGAAGCAGAACAGCAAAGGCAGCCTAAACCCAGCAGAAGAAGAGAAATAATAAAGATCAGAGCAGAAATAAACAATATAGAATCTAAAAAAACTGTAGAGCAGATCAACAAAACCAAGAGTTGGTTTTTTGAAAAAATAAACAAAATTGATAAACCTCTAGCCAGGCTTGTCAAAAAGAAAAGGGAGATGACCCAAAGAGATAAAATCATGAATGAAAATGGAATTATGACAACCAATCCCTCAGAGATACAAGCAATTATCAGGGAATACTATGAAAAATTATATGCCAACAAACTGGACAACCTGGAAGAAATGGACAAATTCCTAAACACCCACACGCTTCCAAAACTCAATCAGGAGGAAATAGAAAGCTTGAACAGATCCGTAACCAGCAAAGAAATTGAATCAGTTATCAACAATCTCCCAACAAATAAGAGTCCAGGACCAGATGGCTTCGCAGGGGAGTTCTACCAGACATTTAAAGCAGAGATAATACCTATCCTTCTCAAGCTATTCCAAAAAATAGAAAGGGAAGGAAAACTTCCAGACTCATTCTATGAAGCCAGTATTAACTTTGATTCCTAAACCAGACAGAGACCCAGTAAAAAAAGAGAACTAAAGGCCAATATCCCTGATGAATATGGATGCAAAAATTCTCAGTAAGATACTAGCAAATCGAATTCAACAGCATATAAAAAGAATGATTCACCATGATCAAGTGGGATTCATTCCTGGGATGCAGGGCTGGTTCAACATTCACAAATCAATCAACGTGATACATCACATTAATACATAAAAGATAAGAACCATATGATCCTGTCAATCGATGCAGAAAAGGCCTTTGACAAAATCCAGCAACCTTTCTTAATAAAAACCCTTGAGAAAGTCGGGATAGAAGGAACATACTTAAAGATCATAAAAGCCATTTATGAAAAGCCCACAGCTAACATCATCCTCAACGGGGAAAAACTGAGAGCTTTTTCCCTGAGATCAGGAACACGACAGGGATGTCCACTCTCACCACTGTTGTTTAACATAGTGTTGGAAGTTCTAGCATCAGCAATCAGACAACAAAAGGAAATCAAAGGCATCAAAATTGGCAAAGATGAAGTTAAAATTTCACTTTTTGCAGATGGCATGATCTTATACATGGAAAATCTGATAGACTCCACCAGAAGTCTGCTAGAACTGATACATGAATTTAGCAAAGTTGCAGGGTACAAAATCCATGTACAGATATCAGTTGCATTCTTATATACTAATAATGAAGCAACAGAAAGACAAATAAACTGATCCCATTCATAATTGCACCAAGAAGCATAAAACACCTAGGACTAAATCTAACCAAAGATGTACAAGGTCTGTATGCTGAAAACTATAGAAAGCTTATGAAGGAAATTGAAGAAGATATAAAGAAATGGAAAAACATTCCGTGCTCATGGGTTGGAAGAATAAATATTGTCAAAATGTCAATACTACCCAAAGCTATCTACCCATTCAATGCAAACCCAATCAAAATTGCACCAGCATTCTTCTCAAAGCTAGAACAAGCAATCCTAAAATTCATATGGAACCACAAAAGGCCCCGAATAGCCAAAGTAATTTTGAAGAAGAAGACCAAAATAGGAGGCATCACATTCCAGACTTTAGCCTCTACTACAAAGCTGTCATCATCAAGACAGCATGGTATTGGCACAAAAACAGACACATAGACCGATGGAATAGAATAGAAACCCCAGAACTAGACCCACAAACGTATGACCAACTCATCTTTGACAAAGCAGGAAATAACATCCAATGGAAAAAAGACAGCCTCTTTAACAAATGGTGCTGGGAGAACTGGACAGCAACATGCAGAAGGTTGAAAGTAGACCACTTTCTCACACCATTTACAAAAATAAACTCAAAATGGATGAAGGACCTGAATGTGAGACAGGAAACCATCAAAACCCTAGAGGAGAAAGCAGGAAAAGACCTCTCTGACCTCAGCCGCAGCAATTTCTTACTTGACACATCCCCAAAGGCAAGGGAATTAAAAGCAAAAATGAACTACTGGGACCTTATGAAGAGAAAAAGCTTCTGCACAGCAAAGGAAACAACCCACAAAACTAAAAGGCAACCAATGGAATGGGAAAAGGTATTTGCAAATGACATATCAGACAAAGGGTTAGTATCCAAAATCTATAAAGAGCTCACCAAACTCCACACCCGAAAAACAAATAACCCAGTGAAGAAATGGGCAGAAAACATGAGTAGACACTTCTCTACAGAAGACATCCGGATGGCCAACAGGCACATGAAAAGATGCTCAACGTTGCTCCTCATCAGGGAAATACAAATCAAAACCCTACTCACATATCACCTCATGCCAGTCAGAGTGGCCAAAATGAACGAATCAGGAGACTATAGATGCTGGAGAGGATGTGGAGAAACGGGAACCCTCTTGCACTGTTGGTGGGAATGCAAATTGGTGCAGCCACTCTGGAAAACAGTGTGGAGGTTCCTCAAAAAAATTAAAAATAGACCTACCCTATGACCCATCAATAGCACTGCTAGGAATTTACCCAAGGGATACAGGAGTACTGATGCATAGGGGCACCTGTACCCCAATGTTTATAGCAGCACTCTCAACAGTAGCCAAATTGTGGAAAGAGCCTAAATGTCCATCAACTGATGAATGGATAAAGAAATTGTGGTTTATATACACAATGGAATACTACGTGGCAATGAGAAAGAATGAAATATGGCCCTTTGTAGCAACGTGGATGGAACTGGAGAGTGTGATGCTAAGTGAAATAAGCCCTACAGAGAAAGACAGATACCATATGGTTTCACTCTTATGTGGATCCTGAGAAACTTAACAAAAACCCATGGGGAAGGGGAAGGAAAAAAAAAAAGTTAGAGTGGGAGAGAGCCAAAGCATAAGAGACTGTTAAAAACTGAGAATAAACTGAGGGTTGACGGGGGGTGGGAGGGAGGGGAGGGTGGGTGATGGGTATTGAGGAGGGCACCTTTTGGGATGAGCACTGGGTGTTGTATGGAAACCAATTTGACAATAAATTTCATATATTGAAAAAAAAAGTAATAAGTGTTTTAGTCGAGTTTTGTGCAATAAATACACAAATATCATGGAATTTTTTTCTGTATCAGAGTGCTAGTAAGGGTAATGATGTGGAATAATATATTTTGTTCACAGCAGTGAGAAAAATGTAAAAAAAACAAAAGCAAAAACTTTTTTCTGGAGTTGAGTATGTATGGATTGTGAGTGGAATGGTTTGGTCCAGTTTGTTGTTTCTTCCTTTCTAAATTTCTGCAGATTTTAAGATCCAGGATTGATATAAGGGTTTAGAATCATAGCAGGCCTTTATACTGCATTGTCATACAATTGAGGACCTGAAGAGCGGCTAAAATAATTCACGCCATGGTTCAGACTAGCTCAACAAAGCAGAATATTAAGATTGCAAGCCAAAGCTTTTTATTAAATTCTTTGCTCTGTGCTTCGCTTACTATTGCTGAATAACAAAGTATACCAAATCTTAATGGGTTCAACTACAACATTTATCATATCACAATTTCTGTGCAAGAATTTGGCATCAGCTTAACTGAACAGTTTTGTCATTGGCATCAAGTGCTGAAAGCCTCAATTAAAAATACACGATACTGGAACTTCAGCAAATGGCTGGTGGACTGAATTGATGATGTTAACCTAGTACGCCAAGTTCTAGCTTTTATTTTCTAGTATGATAAATTTGGATCAAAGCATAGGTAAAGTTGGGATTCAAATGGAAATTTCAGTCTTAGGTATTTGTCAATGGAGTGGTGCTAAGTTGTTTAGGACATCAGAAATTGTTTAGAACCAGTGCCAAGTCTCTCATGAATATCACTTTTATAGAGCTTAATGTGAAAGAAAACTGTTATTGCACCAGCCCCGTACTACCAAATATTTAAAATATAAAAAATAAATAAAAACAAGCTAAATCCTAGCCTTCAACAAGCTTCCCAGCAAAATTTATGTCCCAGAATATAAATTTGGTGGTATTTAGGAGCCTAGCAGGGACTGATATTATTATTAAATAAATAAATAAGGATTCTGGGAAGATGGCGGCGTAGGAGGACGCTGGGCTCACCGCGCGTCCTGCTGATCACTTAGATTCCACCTACACCTGCCTAAATAACCCAGAAAACCGCCAGAGGATTAGCAGAACGGAGTCACCGGACCCAAGTGCAGACGAGAGGCCCACGGAAGAGGGTAGGAAGGGCGGCGAGGCGGTGCGCGCTCCACGGACTGGCGGGAGGGAGCCGGGGCGGAGGGGCGGCTCGCCGGCCAAGCAGAGCCCCCGAGTCCGGCTTGCAAAAGCGGAGGGGCCTGACGGACTGTGTTCAGACAGCAAGCGCGACTTAGCAAGCGCGACTTAGCGTCTGGGAGGTCATAAGTTAACAGCTCTGCTCGGAAAGCGGGAAGGCTGGAGGACAAAGGGAGGGTGAGCTGCGGAGCCCCCGGACGACAGAGCTCAGTTTGGCGGGGAACAAAGGCGCTAGCCAGCGCCATCTCCCCCGCCCATCCCCCAGCCAAAATCCCAAAGGGAACCGGCTCCGGCCAGGGAAATTGCTCGCTCCGCGCGAACACCCAACTCTGTGCTTCTGCGGAGCCAAACCTCCGGCAGCGATTTGACTCCCTCCGGCTGCCACAGGGCCCCTCCTGAAGTGGATCACCTAAGGAGAAGCGAGCTAAGCCTGCCCCCCCTCCCGCCGTGCACCTTGCCTTCCCACCCCAGCTAATACGCCAGATCCCCAGCATCACAAGCCTGGCAGTGTGCAAGTAGCCCAGACGGGCCACGCCACCCCACAGTGAATCCCGCCCCTAGGAGAGGGGAAGAGAAGGCACACACCAGTCTGACTGTGGCCCCAGCGGTGGGCTGGGGGCAGACATCAGGTCGGACTGCGGCCCCGCCCACCAACTCCAGTTATACACCACAGCACAGGGGAAGTGCCCTGCAGGTCCTCACCACACCAGGGACTATCCAAAATGACCAAGCGGAAGAATTCCCCTCAGAAGAATCTCCAGGAAATAACAACAGCTAATGAGCTGATCAAAAAGGATTTAAATAATATAACAGAAAGTGAATTTAGAATAATAGTCATAAAATTAATCGCTGGGCTGGAAAACAGCATACAGGACAGCAGAGAATCTCTTGCTACAGACATCAGGGGACTAAGGAACAGTCATGAGGAGCTGAAAAACGCTTTAAAGGAAATGGAAAACAAAATGCAAACCACCACGGCTCGGATGGAAGAGGCAGAGGAGAGAATAGGTGAACTAGAAGATAAAGTTATGGAAAAAGAGGAAGCTGAGAAAAAGAGAGATAAAAAAATCCAGGAGTATGAGGGGAAAATTAGAGAACTAAGTGATACACTAAAAAGAAATAATATACGCATAATTGGTATCCCAGAGGAGGAAGAGAGAGGGAAAGGTGCTGAAGGGGTACTTGAAGAAATAATAGCTGAGAACTTCCCTGAACTGGGGAAGGAAAAAGGCATTGAAATCCAAGAGGCACAGAGAACTCCCTTCAGACGTAACTTGAATCGATCTTCTGCACGACATATCATAGTGAAACTGGCAAAATACAAGGATAAAGAGAAAATTCTGAAAGCAGCAAGGGGTAAACGTGCCCTCACATATAAAGGGAGACCTATAAGACTCGTGACTGATCTCTCTTTTGAAACTTGGCAGGCCAGAAAGAATTGGCACGAGATTTTCAGGGTGCTAGATAGCAAAAATATGCAGCCGAGAATCCTTTATCCAGCAAGTCTGTCATTTAGAATAGAAGGAGAGATAAAGGTCTTCCCAAACAAACAAAAACTGAAGGAATTTGTCACCACTAAACCAGCCCTACAAGAGATCCTAAGGGGGACCCTGTGAGACAAAGTACCAGAGACATCACTACAAGCATAAAACATACAGACATCACAATGACTCTAAACCCGTATCTTTCTATAATAACACTGAATGTAAACGGATTAAATGCGCCAACCAAAAGACATAGGGTATCAGAATGGATAAAAAAACAAGACCCATCTATTTGCTGTCTACAAGAGACTCATTTTAGACCTGAGGACACCTTTAGATTCAGAGTGAGGGGATGGAGAACTATTTATCATGCTACTGGAAGCCAGAAGAAAGCTGGAGTAGCCATACTTATATCAGACAAACTAGACTTTAAATTAAAGGCTGTAACAAGAGATGAAGAAGGACATTATATAATAGTTACAGGGTCTATCCATCAGGAAGAGCTAACAATTATAAATGTCTATGCGCCGAATACCGGAGCCCCCAAATATATAAAACAATTACTCATAAACAGAAGCAACCTTATTGATAAGAATGTGGTAATTGCAGGGGACTTTAACACCCCACTTACAGAAATGGATAGATCATCTAGACACACAGTCAATAAAGAAACAAGGGCCCTGAATGAGACACTGGATCAGATGGACTTGACAGATATATTTAGAACTCTGCATCCCAAAGCAACAGAATATACTTTCTTCTCGAGTGCACATGGAACATTCTCCAAGATAGATCATATACTGGGTCACAAAACAGCCCTTCATAAGTTTACAAGAATTGAAATTATACCATGCATACTTTCAGACCACAATGCTATGAAGCTTGAAATCAACCACAGGAAAAAGTCTGGAAAACCTCCAAAAGCATGGAGGTTAAAGAACACCCTACTAACGAATGAGTGGGTCAACCAGGCAATTAGAGAAGAAATCAAAAAATATATGGAAACAAATGAAAATGAAAATACAACAATCCAAACGCTTTGGGACGCAGCGAAGGCAGTCCTGAGAGGAAAATACATTGCAATCCAGGCCTATCTCAAGAAACAAGAAAAATCCCAAATACAAAATCTAACAGCACACCTAAAGGAAATAGAAGCAGAACAGCAAAGGCAGCCTAAACCCAGCAGAAGAAGAGAAATAATAAAGATCAGAGCAGAAATAAACAATATAGAATCTAAAAAAACTGTAGAGCAGATCAACGAAACCAAGAGTTGGTTTTTTGAAAAAATAAACAAAATTGACAAACCTCTAGCCAGGCTTCTCAAAAAGAAAAGGGAGATGACCCAAATAGATAAAATCATGAATGAAAATGGAATTATTACAACCAATCCCTCAGAGATACAAACAATTATCAGGGAATACTATGAAAAATTATATGCCAACAAATTGGACAACCTGGAAGAAATGGACAAATTCCTAAACACCCACACTCTTCCAAAACTCAATCAGGAGGAAAGAGAAAGCTTGAACAGACCCATAACCAGCGAAGAAATTGAATCGGTTATCAAAAATCTCCCAACAAATAAGAGTCCAGGACCAGATGGCTTCCCAGGGGAGTTCTACCAGACGTTTAAAGCAGAGATAATACCTATCCTTCTCAAGCTATTCCAAGAAATAGAAAGGGAAGGAAAACTTCCAGACTCATTCTATGAAGCCAGTATTACTTTGATTCCTAAACCAGACAGAGACCCAGTAAAAAAAGAGAACTACAGGCCAATATCCCTGATGAATATGGATGCAAAAATTCTCAATAAGATACTAGCAAATCGAATTCAACAGCATATAAAAAGAATTATTCACCATGATCAAGTGGGATTCATTCCTGGGATGCAGGGCTGGTTCAACATTCGCAAATCAATCAACGTGATACATCACATTAACAAAAAAAAAGAGAAGAACCATATGATCCTGTCAATCGATGCAGAAAAGGCCTTTGACAAAATCCAGCAACCTTTCTTAATAAAAACCCTTGAGAAAGTCGGGATAGAAGGAACATACTTAAAGATCATAAAAGCCATTTATGAAAAGCCCACAGCTAACATCATCCTCAACGGGGAAAAACTGAGAGCTTTTTCCCTGAGATCAGGAACACGACAGGGATGCCCACTCTCACCGTTGTTGTTTAACATAGTGCTGGAAGTTCTAGCATCAGCAATCAGACAACAAAAGGAAATCAAAGGCATCAAAATTGGCAAAGATGAAGTCAAGCTTTCGCTTTTTGCAGATGACATGATATTATACATGGAAAATCCGATAGACTCCACCAAAAGTCTGCTAGAACTGATACATGAATTCAGCAAAGTTGCAGGATACAAAATCAATGTCCAGAAATCAGTTGCATTCTTATACACTAACAATGAAGCAACAGAAAGACAAATAAAGAAACTGATCCCATTTACAATTGCACCAAGAAGCATAAAATACCTAGGAATAAATCTAACCAAAGATGTAAAGGATCTGTATGCTGAAAACTATAGAAAGCTTATGAAGGCAATTGAAGAAGATTTAAAGAAATGGAAAGACATTCCCTGCTCATGGATTGGAAAAATAAATATTGTCAAAATGTCAATACTACCCAAAGCTATCTACACATTCAATGCAATCCCAATCAAAATTGCACCAGCATTCTTCTCGAAACTAGAACAAGCAATCCTAAAATTCATATGGAACCACAAAAGGCCCCGAATAGCCAAAGGAATTTTGAAGAAGAAGACCAAAGCAGGAGGCATCACAATCCCAGACTTTAGCCTCTACTACAAAGCTGTCATCATCAAGACAGCATGGTATTGGCACAAAAACAGACACACAGACCAATGGAATAGAATAGAAACCCCAGAACTAGACCCACAAACATATGGCCAACTCATCTTTGACAAAGCAGGAAAGAACATCCAATGGAAAAAAGACAGCCTCTTTAACAAATGGTGCTGGGAGAACTGGACAGCAACATGCAGAAGGTTGAAACTAGACCACTTTCTCACACCATTTACAAAAATAAACTCAAAATGGATAAAGGACCTAAATGTGAGACAGGAAACCATCAGAACCTTAGAGGAGAAAGCAGGAAAAGACCTCTCTGACCTCAGCCGTAGCAATCTCTTACTCGACACATCCCCAAAGGCAAGGGAATTAAAAGCAAAAGTGAATTACTGGGACCTTATGAAGATAAAAAGCTTCTGCACAGCAAAGGAAACAACCAACAAAACTAAAAGGCAACCAACGGAATGGGAAAAGATATTTGCAAATGACATATCGGACAAAGGGCTAGTATCTAAAATCTATAAAGAGCTCACCAAACTCCACACCCGAAAAACAAATAACCCAGTGAAGAAATGGGCAGAAAACATGAATAGACACTTCTCTAAAGAAGACATCCAGATGGCCAACAGGCACATGAAAAGATGTTCAGCGTCGCTCCTTATCAGGGAAATACAAATCAAAACCACACTCAGGTATCACCTCACGCCAGTCAGAGTGGCCAAAATGAACAAATCAGGAGACTATAGATGCTGGAGAGGATGTGGAGAAACGGGAACCCTCTTGCACTGTTGGTGGGAATGCAAATTGGTGCAGCCGCTCTGGAAAGCAGTGTGGAGGTTCCTCAGAAAATTAAAAATAGACCTACCCTATGACCCAGCAATAGCACTGCTAGGAATCTACCCAAGGGATACAGGAGTACTGATGCATAGGGGCACTTGTACCCCAATGTTCATAGCAGCACTCTCAACAATAGCCAAATTATGGAAAGAGCCTAAATGTCCATCAACTGATGAATGGATAAAGAAATTGTGGTTTATATACACAATGGAATACTACGTGGCAATGAGAAAAAATGAAATATGGCCTTTTGTAGCAACGTGGATGGAACTGGAGAGTGTGATGCTAAGTGAAATAAGCCATACAGAGAAAGACAGATACCATATGGTTTCACTCTTATGTGGATCCTGAGAAACTTAACAGGAACCCATGGGGGAGGGGAAGGAAAAAAAAAAAAAAAAAAAAGGACGTTAGAGTGGGAGAGAGCCAAAGCATAAGAGACTGTTAAAAACTGAGAACAAACTGAGGGTTGATGGGGGGGGGGAGGGAGGGGCGGGTGGGTGATGGGTATTGAGGAGGGCACCTTTTGGGATGAGCACTGGGTGTTGTATGGAAACCAATTTGTCAATAAACTTCATATAAAAAAAAAAAAAACATAAAAAAAAAAAAAAAAAAAAATAAAAAGAACAAAACCAAAAAAAAAAAAAAAAAAAAAAAAAAAAAAAAAAAATAAATAAATAAATAAATAAATAAATAAAATTAGATTTATTTATAAATTTATTTATCAAAACAGCAGTCTATTTCAGAATCCATGCCTTTTGCATTTAAAGTAAATTGACGTAAACATTTGATCTATGATACTTTAAAATATCTTGAGGGATATTTCCACATGTGCAAATTATCTCTTAGAAAACGAAAGTAATCAAATCACTTAGTTTCAGTTTTTCTTTTGACTACCACAATTGTACCAAAAGAGAGCTGTCTTGAGAATGTGCTGTTTTATTAATCCCAGACCACATTACTAGTGAAGACACATTGTCCAGTGTCTTCCCTAAAAGCAGTAATGTAAGCCTACATTTTTTTTTTATATTGGTCTGTTTGGCTATCAGTATCTCAGTTTTCATTTTATATGTATCTAATCTGTCTCTTAAGATTTCTCATTTGTCTTAAGGAAAACTCTTTCCACTTTTAGTTTATGTGTCTTCTGCGTTCCTTTTCGTTTTCATTCTGACAGTACGACAGAATCCACTCTAGTTTCCCGTTGATGTATTGGTTTCCAGGCGCAGTGCTTTAATTTCAGGCCTTTTAAATTGCTTTCTTATCCTTCGGGTTTGCAATAGTTTCATGAGTATTTTAACTAACTTGACTTAAGTAATTGGCATATTTTCACAACAATAAGAGTGAGCCATCAGTTCTTTTTGTGTTTTAATAAAATCAGACACCTTTTCATGGGAAAACTTATGTTTGGCTCTCATACATAGTTTATAAACCTAGAATTCATGTGAGACCATATAGGACCCTGATTCCTAAGTGTGGGGACAATCACATGCATCTAAGTTTGAATATTTACTATTCCTGTCCTTGCTTTTAATCCCAAATGGAAGTCGGGGTAGTTTATCCAGTGTTGTCTACTTAGCATTAAGTTAAAGCTAGAAGCTCACGCCTAAATGCTCTGTGGGACTTATTGAAATCAACAGCTTTAAAAAAAGAAAAGTAGGACATGTTATTTTGTTCAACATTGTGTCAGGAAGATTGCATTCAGCTTCAGCATCTCCTGCAATAAAAGGTAAAGCTAAATATAGCCAATAGAATATCAAGAGCTCATACTGCAAAGGCCATGGCTATTTATCTACATCCACCGGTGAGATCCCCAGGCCATTTGAATAAGGTTCAGCAGGGCACACCTCAGTTGAAGTTTTAGACTTCTTGCACACCTCTCCAAAGAGAAGCAGAGCTACTCGTAATAAATTTGTCTAGAGAAGGAAAGTTGGTTGAGTGCAAAGGCAGGCTGACTCCTGGAAAGTAGGGAGAAAAGGGTGATTGATTAACCATCATTTACTTTTATGCAAACAAAGTCAAAGAAAAGGAATATATGATTATGTTAAGTCAGAGCAGGGAAAAATAACAGAATGATAGAGTGTATTTTTAGGGTAGATCAAGAAAATATATTAAGGCAATTTAAGCAGAGAGAGTGCTGTCTTTTTAGGACCATATTTCCTGACACATAATAAGTGTTTAATACATTCTAGTATTTTTAAAATATACACCAATATGAGAATCTGTTTTTATTTTTAGTCAAAGTCACAAAAATAATTTATATTCTGTAGTTTCCTATACCTTGTGTGACCCTGTTATTGTCTATCTTGGCTAGAAACACTGACTCTTTAACTCGAAGGTAAGAAAAATGAATTTCTGAACAAACTTAAAAAAAAAATTCAGCAGTGACACTAGCCTCGCGTTATCTTAACTGTCAAAGTCACTGAAAACTAAAATTCATAGGTGAAATACAGACATGTTTATCATGTCTGTCTCTGCCTTTGTTATTTTCTGCCTTCTCTAATGTCATGTATTTAATAAATACCACCTGTCAAATGGTATGCTGTGGAGTCCTCAGTACAATCTCAGTATAATAGTAATTGTGAAGTCTAATCTAGAATACCTTTACCCGTTTTTGGACAATATACTACGAAAAATGATGTAGAAGTTAAAATGATTATCTAATTGGAAAATATCATATTGACCAATCCTGAACAAATATCATCATTTATAATATCACTCAAAAGATACAAATTGCAGACTAAAATAAACATAAAATAACTATAGTATAAACTGTTTCAAAAATCTAGTCTTATTGCTACTGGTCTATCAGAAATATGAATACACGCTTTCAAGCAATTGAGAGAGAGAGAGAGAGAGGACTGACTCCTAACGTATTAGAATGGTTTTGCATTTTTGGCTGTTTCCCCATGTTGACTAAGAATGAGAGAAAAAAGATCCACGTTAGTATAAGTCAGATGTTGTCTTATATAGTATAAGTCAGTCAAGAGGAAAAACTTGAAATTACATTCACCTATATTAGGAAACTAAGAATCAATAGAGAGATAGAGATGTAGAGGTTAAGGGCATAGGTCCTGAGATGAAGAGTCATACATAGTTCAAATCCTGGCTATTCCACTTGTAATCTCTGTGTGGTGTGCAAATCACCTCTCTGTGCCTTAGGTTCCTTATCTGTATGTTAATAGTATCTGTCTCAGTATAGTTTTTATGGTGTATATGATATGTCCATAACATATTTAATCATATCTAAGTGTCTGCCCTTATTTTTAGTGATAGTTCATTTTTATCCTGTTCTCCGCAGCAAAGATGGTACAGGAAGCTCACATGTTTGGGCTGAGTTCTTAGTCCTGGTGAAATAACACAGTTCGACTATGCTGGGTTCATAGGCTACCACTGATCAGCACCCTAGTGCACTACTTTGGTAGGTCCCCCTTTGTTACTCTTCACAAAATTACTGCTCAAGTGGTTGTGAATTTTATTGAGCACTGAGAGATATTTTCTGATATATAATTATATAACAAAGACCTCACCCATCTCCTTAAAAAGTCTTTTATTCTCACTAACCATCAACACTTACAATGTGCCAGTTACATCATCTGCTTTTTTAAACAACATATATATATATATAAAGATATATATATATATATATCTTTAGAGAATCTTTGTTTCTTTTCTCTCAGAATACACTTATATTTGCTTTCTAGTTATTCAGATACGTACAGATCTTACCTTCAGAACTATATTAATTCAACTTAACAGAATAACAATATTTATTGAAACCATTCAAATGACAAAAAGTACAGACAGTGGCTGTGAAGTGCCTTTTTACCCATGATACTCCTACTTAATTTTATTTTTTTTTTAATTTTTTTTTCAACGTTTATTTATTTTTGGGACAGCGAGAGACAGAGCATGAATGGGGGAGGGGCAGAGAGAGAGGGAGACACAGAATCGGAAACAGGCTCCAGGCTCTGAGCCATCAGCCCAGAGCCCGACGCGGGGCTCGAACTCACGGACCGCGAGATCGTGACCTGGCTGAAGTCGGACGCTTAACCGACTGTGCCACCCAGGCGCCCCTCTTACTTAATTTTAAATGTTGAACTGTGTGAATGGGAGAAAAGGAGTTCCTAATACTTTTTTCCCCTCCTTTCCCCCTATTACTTTAGATTAATTGGTATTCATTGGAGGTATAGTTGGCTATATAATTTACGGGGCCCAGTACAAAATGAAAATGCAGGGCCCTGGTTTGGGGCAGGGAATCAGTTTCTTTTTCTCCAGAGCCCACCACCCTAACCCTGCAGACCTCCAAAGGATTGCAGATTCCATGCTGGGATCCACTCAGTATCTGGATGGGGAATGTGTGAAGAGTTCCCCATCATATCCCCTTGGAAGGTACTATTCAGCTAACTGCCAGAGTCAGGGAGGCTGCAACCTTGCCCAGCCCCAGACACTGCAAGGCTCAAATCTGATCCTACCCATTCCAGTCCTGCATTGTCTAATAGGACTCATTTATAAAACGCCAATTCAAAGGTAATTTTTAAATGATGTCTATAGAACATGAAACCCCAAGTGTAGGGCCTTTTTAAGTGCTGGACACTGTGCAACTTTATTCATCAATGGAGCCAGTCCTGATTAGAGGAATTGATAGAGAGTTCAAATATAATTCCTTTGGAAGAATTACATTGCTGTCCGTATTTAATGCTGATTTCTGCTCATGAAGATAAGGAGAGCTCAACATTTCTCTAGTAGATGCCCCGTGAGACCTTAAACTCAGATTATAGAAGATGGACTGGAAATTCTTCATGAGGCTAGCTGCCTAAATAGAAACACTGGGGGATATAAAAATGTTTAACAGATACAGTGGAAGAATATTATATTCCAGATCAAGTAAATAGTATTGTAAAAATACCAGGGAAAGGAAGGATAAAATATATTTTGGAAGAAAAGGAATGTTGACATATAATGTTGGATTAACGAAGAAAGGTGGGGAAATAGTGGAAGTAGGATTGAAAATAAATTAGCACTTGATTGTAAATGCTTAATATTTAAATTGAAAAAAAATGTTTGAAATACAAAAGCAATCTGTTAAAGGGAAATTATCTATACTAGTATTGATGGGTACAGATTTTAATTTTATTGACAAGAATTTTCTTCCCTGATGATGACTTTGAATTAACTCAAAACTACTTCATGTTCACAAGTTTATCTGCTAAATTTCAAACTGTCAAGGAGGACTGTATTAAAAATGGGGAAAACTAGGAATTAGGAACCTGAATACTGGCATTTTTGGGATCTTTGGGGCATTCAGGTAGATACAAACCTTGTAATGGGGGAATTCTTGGGAATAATAGCCTAGAATAAGTGTAAGTTTTCAAATCCATACAAGAACCAACCCAAATTACAAAAATATGAGAATATAAAATGAAAAACATCAGTGTTGCAATTAGAGAATGTCAAACATAGAACTGCAAACTTTGAGGAAATCCTGAAATTCCTGACAAAAGAATTATGTGGTAAAGGAGAGAATTGTCCCCCCACATCCCAATCTTTAAGGAGCAAGAGCTGAAGACAAGGTCAAGGTAGGATACTAGAAAAAAAAATAGATGATTTTAACTAAGAATGTTTTAAGAGTTTGACAAAATAGAAGCCACAAACAACTATGTGTAGGTGGAATGTAAGTTAGGGAAGAACACACATGGAAATAGACACACGTAGTATGGAGAGTAGATTTTTTTAATTGATATTTTCACCATCATGTTTAATGCGTTCACTCAAAATTAGAGCTGGCAATCAACTCCCATGACAGGAAGATTTGCAACTGAATGGGATTTTAGACTCCTCCAGGGTGTTAGAATTTTTAGTATATCTTCATGGTAGTCCTAAAATATAATCAGAGCAGAGTCACATCAGATGGTAAAATTCTTATGTTCCTCTACTGAAGCTGTGAGTTCCAAACCCAGCACTTTAGGATTCTGAGTGATTAAATCTGTGAAATAAACTAGTTTCATATGTCCCTTTTCATGGGCATAATTGTGTCCCTCCAAATTCAAATGTTGAAATCCTAACCCCCAGTATCTCAGAATGTGTCTGTATTTGGAGATAAGTAAATTATGTAGGTGATTATGGCTAAATGAGGTCATTAAGGTGGGTCCCAAACCAATATGACTGATGTACCCTCTAAGAAGATATTTGAGACACAGACATACTTACTGCATGTTTCACTGGGGTGATGGGGGGAAACATCATGAAGGAGAAGTTTCTGAAGAGATAAACAGAGCATGCTGAATATAGTTGATGGCCATTCTTTTTTTTTCCAGATCATTTCCTTTATTAAAGAAAATCAGAGGCAACAAATAAAAACTCTATTTGTTTGAAAATTAAAGAGCTCTTTATGAAATAAACATATTCCAGGTGATTCTAGGCCTTCAGCATTATAGGATGCCCTTTATATCTAAATAACCTCTTTTTTTTTCTTTAAGTATAATTAAATCATCTTTGAGATTTTCTCTATTACTCTGAATTTCAGAAGGATTCAGTATTAATAGGAGATATATATTAATGGTTAATTCATTTATAAGCTTGTTTCACAAGTGTTGCTCACCTTAAGCCTCCTTTTGAAATTCCTTCTCTGTCCTCTTTATAATTACCATTTTGCCAATTAAACATCATTTATGCCATTAAACAAAACTAGTGGTACAAATGTCTTTCTTTGTAAGTATGGGGCTAGCAGATAATAACAATAGATGTGGCAACAAAGACCTTACATACTAAATATCACTCTCCTAAAATTAGATGTCCATTACACATAAAAGATAATTTTTCCCTGGATTTCTTATGCCCTTTATTGGTGTCTTACTCTTGCCTCTTAGAATAACTTTCTCCAGCATTAACCATCACCTTCCCTCTCCACCCCCAGCCCCAACTCCAAATAAAAAAATTCCTGTTTGTTTCTTACGTAGAGAAATTGACTTTTTGTAAAGTAAACACCTTCTATCTGGGTTATGTTTAGAAGGCCTCATCTTTCATGCTCAACTACCCCATTATTCTGTTAACGTACTTTAAGACAAAGTGAATTTCTCTTCCTAAGAGGAAGTTACTTTCCCTGGTAAATCAACTGAATCAATTGGCATACAGCCTTTTCTTTTTTGCTACTTTTTTACAAGCAATGATTAATGAGAAGGTAAGACAACAATATGAAATTAATTGGGAATTATCAGAAATAAAATAAACCAAAAAAAAAATTAAATTCTATACTAGAGTATATTGTCCTGAGAAGTAGTAAATGGGAGAAAATATAACAATTCTAGGATTACTACTGTGCATACACACACAAAAAGTCTATGAAAATTCTAAAGGAAACAATAAAGAAATATGAATAAAAGAAAAAAAATTGATAAATGAAAAAGCCATTGTTTTAAAATTCTTTTTTTTTTTTTTTAATTTTTTTTTCAACGTTTATTTATTTTTTGGGACAGAGAGAGACAGAGCATGAACGGGGGAGGGGCAGAGAGAGAGGGAGACACAGAATCGGAAACAGGCTCCAGGCTCTGAGCAGTCAGCACAGAGCCCGACGCGGGGCTCGAACTCACGGACCGCGAGATCGTGACCTGGCTGAAGTCGGACGCTTAACCGACTGCGCCACCCAGGCGCCCCTAAAATTCTTAATACACTTTACCTACATGCAATTACAGTAGGGCTTCTGATGGGTGGGGGACTTCACATAGTCATAATCTTGATCATCTTTGTTTCACTTTCTTTAGGTGGTTTAGCAAATGACTCCCATTAAAGCTGTTCTCCTGGTTTGGCTGTAAGCCTTGAATAAAGGTCAGGAGAAGAATAATCATCCTGCATTAATTGCTACCTGCACCTCACAACAATTCTGGTGCTAGCATTATGTTAGTTTTGTATCTTTTTTCTGCCCAGAAAGAGCAGGAGTAGGCAATGATGTTCCCATGGCAATGTGTTAGAGAAAAAAATCTGCGGCGCCTGGGTGGCTCAGTCGGTTAAGCGTCCGACTTCAGCCAGGTCACGATCTCGCGGTCCGTGAGTTCGAGCCCCGCGTCAGGCTCTGGGCTGATGGCTCAGAGCCTGGAGCCTGCTTCAGATTCTGTGTCTCCCTCTCTCTCTTCCCCTCCCCCATTCATGCTCTGTCTCTTTCTGTCTCAAAAATAAATAAATGTTAAAAAAAAATTAAAAAATCTGCCCCATAGCCTACTTTCTGACCATAGTGGTAAACAACTGCTACCAGAGAGGTTGCTGCTTTTCCTCAATCTTAGGCCACTCTCTCTACCCAGCTTTTCAGTTCTTTATAAACTTTAACATCCATTCATTCATTCATATCTCCAGATCTATGCTTGAACTGGGAATCAGCAGTACACATTAATTTCCATCTTCCCAATTTTTTCTGGTTTTGCATATATTTGAAGTTGAAGAGATACTGATATTTGTGCAATCCTGGATCTAAGGAGAACATCTTCTAAAAGTTATAGCTAGTCAAAGCCAAAGTGCCCTATTCTGTGTTGAAACATTGTTGTACACCTGAACCTAATGTAAAATTAAAATTGTATATCAACTGTGGTTCAATTACATAAAAATCCCTACGCTGAAAGGTAGTGATCCATATCACTTGACATACTCACATAGGCATTCCAAGGAACATTCAAGGTAAATATTTTGGACATGATTTATATTGAAATTGTCTTAAGGATGCTTTTATTTAGATAAATCGTTAGATTTTCAAACATATCGTGTGGTGCTTAATTGTGGTATCAGTAAAAACCACATCTTACCTTTTTTCTCCACAAAAATATATTTTGAATGCCCAGGCTTTTTTTTTTTCACTTCCTTTATCCAAAGGCTGAACTTCACCATTCCATGTTCTTTTACCCTCTCTATACACCATGAAACTTCCTTCTCTGGTTATTTGCAGCTATAGGAATTACAAATGTAATTACTGTGGCAACTATCTCCTTTTGCATGTAATAACTTAGGAAATGTATAAATTTAGCTTATAACTTTTTGAGAACCATAAAGTTAATTCTTGAACAGATTCAGCACCTTGAGTAGATTTCCTGTTATTTTTTCTCTGATACTTTTGTCTAATAAGAAAACTAGAGTTACTCTTTGGTTACCCCCCTCAATATTCTCTCCTAAAAATATTATTCATTTGTAACATATTATACTTTATCTCCATAGGCAATTTTGATTTTATCATGTATGAGGCTCCAGATTAGGCTGAAGAAGTCACGAGTTTCATTTAAATCATTTGACAAGAATGGGCATCTGGGTGACTCAGTGGGTCAAGAGTAGGACTCTTCATTTCCACTCAGATAATGACCTCATGATTTGTGAGTTTGAGCCTGGCTGTCAGCGCAGAGGCTACTTGAGATCTTCTCTCTTCCTCTCTCTCTCTCTGTCCCTCCCTGTTCTTGCTCTCTCTTTCTCTCTCAAATAAGAAAAAAAAAATTTTAATTTGGAAAAATTTTAAAAATAAATCATTTAACAAGGAGAAGGTTGAAATGGAAGCTGTGCTTTATTAAAAATTATTAGATCCATGGGGCGCCTGGGTGGCGCAGTCGGTTAGGCGTCCGACTTCAGCTCAGGTCATGATCTCGCGGTCCGTGAGTTCGAGCCCCGCGTTGGGCTCTGGGCTGATGGCTCAGAGCCTGGAGCCTGTTTCCGATTCTGTGTCTCCCTCTCTCTCTCTGCCCCTCCCCCGTTCATGCTCTGTCTCTCTCTGTCCCAAAAATAAATAAACGTTGAAAAAAAAAATTTAAAAAAAAAAATTATTAGATCTCTCCAGATGCCATATTGAATTCAAGATCAAAACACCAGAGTTCTTCCAAATTTCTCATGAATTATTGTCCAATAGATTAAAAATCGATCTTACAGAGCACGATGAAAAATACCAAAATTACTGAAAAAAGACCAGGAGAGATAAATGGATATTCCACATTATTTATAAGCTTTTGAGCAATTCTCTATCTTAAAATGATTACTCCCCTCTTATTTTTAAAAAAGAATAATCCAAGATTTAGCAAATTATTTTTTGTGACTTGACAAAGATATATGTTGCCAAGGGAATTTGAGTAATGTTTCTTAAGAATTACTTTCGTCTATTCTCTGGATTTAACATGTTCTCAAAGAGACCAAACTTTGTGTAAAAAATAATACAAATAAATACAAATAATACAAATACAAATAATACAAATAAAATTCTGGATGTTTATGGGCCTTAGGTTAATCCCATCTTATTGGTAGGCAAACTTTTGTATACTTCAGAAGGAAACTTTAGAAAACTTCACACTGTAAACCCACAGAGTAGTGGTTTTGGATTTCTGACATCTCTTGTGAAATTGAACCCTACTTAGAACTGCATTAATAATGCTTTATCCACTTAGCCATCCTCCCTTCCCCCAGTTTTCAAAATTGGTTAGCTTCAACCGGACCCCATTTTTGTCACTGAGGTGGTTTCATCAGCTTTCAAGAACTGCTGCAGAATGGCTGTCACCTCCTCTATAGAAAATCTTAAATTCCTTTAACCTGAAGTACCAAAATTCAATAGTAAGTGACTTAGCCATCAAACCTACGTTGACAATGTCAAACATGAAGCATTTTTTTAAAGAAAAATAATATAGTGCATGTCTTGTAGTGTTTGGAAAGCCTACATTATCAAAGTTACATAGTAACTTAAGAAAATCCAAGCAACTTTCAACTTTATAGAAGCAAAAAATAGAGAAGAAATGCAAGTTTTGTTTATATGTTAAAACGATCAGGAAAATGAAAACTTCAATCAATTAGTTATATATAGGGATGTATGTGTGCATATATGGATAGTTTGAGCATTAAATGTCAATCCTTCAATACATGTATGAATACCAAGGAAATCCTTACATAGAAGGGGTTAGAGAACATTTTTGGATGATTTCTATCCTTTCATCTAATATGGATACCCTTTATGACAAACTCACTACGGTTGTATATTGTTTTCTAGTTAATAAAGAACTGACCTATTCGTGATTCAGTATTAACAAGCTTCCACTATCCAAAGCTTTAATCCCTAAACATCTGTATTGTGTTATGGACTGAGTTCTCAACATTGTATTTCCTGATTCCAGAGCCTCACAGATTTTTGCTACATTTCTTTTCTTGGATTCTGAGCAATATCTCTAAATCCTTCCAATAATTGTTGTTTTTATCAATATAGCTAATTTAAATATATATTTTCTGACAAAGACTGCACTTTCTATGTATATAAGTATATATATGTATATATATATATGCACATATATATATATAAATTGACTACAATATTCAAACATGTTAAAATTATGTAATTTGCACATGATAAATATCCTTTTTTTTCCATTGGAATCTTGTAAATGGCTCAAAAGCTGAGGATAAACGATTTTCATAAGAGAATGGATGTCCCTGCTCTTGATCATCCTTGAAAATAGAACAGAATATGAGGCAAACATCTGGATTACAAGAGTAGACATCTCCTATACCAAGTCCAGGTTTTATGGAAGTATAAAATCTTAAGCAGCTCCAATGGGGGAAGAGTGATATGCCCCTGGGCATATATGTCAGAATAGAAATTAGAAATTTGTGGGACCACTGTTGTTTTTCCTTCCAGTAATAGTGGCAGAAACAAAATCTAGCAGCATCACCAAATCAAAAGCATAAGCATCCTATTTTTGAAAAATTCTAAATGGAATCAGTGTCTAAGGAGTAGCCCAGCAGTGTATTCTGCCACTGACCCTTCCTCTTCTACAGGCTTATGACCAGTAAGCATTACATGCATAGATTACTAGATAAGGAAATCAAGTATCAACTTATTTTGGCAAGAATTGGTATAAAAAAGTAAAAGAAAAAAGAAAAGTGGGTAGAAAACATGGAGAGGGCTGAGGGCAGAAGAGAAGCTTCCTTCTTTTCACCTCATTTAAACTTCATAACCCCTTTCTTTGTGTCAACCTATATCCTAGCCTCTATCTGCAACAGCTCCATACTGGCTCATGTTTCAAGTAAAATGATTTTTATTAAGCACCTGCATAGTTTCATGGCAGCAACGTTATATTCACAAGATACAAATATATAAGCAGATATTCAATAATGCAATATTTATTCTATGGTATGACTTCAGTTCCAGTTGGTACATTCCCTAAGCCTTCAGAATTTCAACGTAAAGTGTGCTTTAGGGTCTTTCTCACAATTTTTTACCATCTTCAAATTTTTCATAAACTGGGCCTTCGTTAAACTTCATTGCTCCAAAACAACCAGAATATATTTTTGGCTCTATTTTCATGTTGCAGTCTTAAATAACAGAGCCCTAGCATTTCATACAGAAAGAATTAAAGGAAAGCATCTGGGAAGATAATTCAATCCATACCTGTTGCCTAATATTTCAAAGGAAATCTCAAACAATGGACTTGCTGGACCTTATATTCCCCTTAATGCCAGAGGCCAAATGTGAAATAAGTTTGATGTGAGATACATCTTATTTGGCCCTAGAAAAGGCCTGAATTCTGAAACTAATACCTTGAAATCGCTGAAAAAAATGAAGATTCTTATACTTTTTAACCCCAATTGTGATCTTGTGAGTAAGCACAATAGTCGAAACTATATTACTAATCAACCTGTGTATACTAAAGCCAAGCAAGGAAGTAGGATGGTTAAAATGATACAGAATTTGATCAACATAGCCCTTCATCTTCCCATGTAGCATTTAGATAGCAAATATTAAAAATATTACATGTACTTACTGAAGCTTAGCCAGAACACCTTTGTAATAAAGGAGGGTACGGTGTGTTCAACTTATGCTCTCTTTACGATTTGTTGGATCTATAGTGTGTGCGCACAGCCACACACACACACACACACACACACACACACAATTGCTGTGTGTGTATAATTTGAACAGTCTGTATCGCCAATGAAAGACTCTGGCAGAACCTGCAGTGGAAAATACATCTTGTGCCATACACTAAAATGGGACCACCTAACTCTTTCTTGAATCAAATTTATTTCCATTCAGAATGAAAAATCAGAGAAAGGCCCATTTTTGTTTTGTTGAGTTTTGTTTTTTGTTAATAATTATTAGTATTAACTATACATTTTACCAGTTTTCTTTCTCATCATTATTTCTTATATTTCATGATTCTTCATTGATGAATTTATTAGTGTGCAAGAATACACTTAAGAGTAATTCACTCTTAGAAGGTCATTGCATGGTAGATTTTCACTGCTTGCATTTCTGAAAATGGTTTTATTTAGCTTTCTGTAGTATATACTACTGTGGTTGAGTTTGTTATGAGCAAAGAGGTTTACTCTCTCTGGAAGCATTTTGTGTCATCCTTGTCCAGGGACTATGCTAATCTTCTCTGTGTCTTTCCACTTTTAGTATTATGTGTTGCTGAAGCAAGATCTCTCTGGGAATTTTTCATACTACATTTTTGTCTTTTTAATTTTTTTTTAATAATTTACCATGATATTCCTTAAATTGTGCATTTTATATGAAAATATATCATAAAATATAAGAAACATGTGACACATAAGGAATAAGAAAAAAATATTTGTGTGCCCACTAATCACCTTTAATCCAGAACTTTGTGGTCATTGTAGAATTCCTACTGGCCTTTCCCTGACAAAAATCAACATCCTCTTCTTCCATCTAGAGGACTACTAGCCTCAATTTTGTTTTATGTTTTGTCTTTCTTGACAACGTCATCACATATGTGTGAATTGCTAAAAATTATATTTTAAGTTACATGTATTTGACATTTCAATAGGTGATATCATAAAAATAATTATTAGGCTTTCATATTTCCTTCTCTGTAAATTGCCTCTGTGTATGTGCATTTATCATCTGGATACTTTATGGGTTTTTTTGTAAGTTTATAGGAATCCTATATATAATCTCAGCTCTAAATTCTGCAGTCACATGGGTTGAAAATAGCATTGATTAAAGTGCTGTCATGTGACACTGACATATATGGCATCTTTAAAAATAATACTTGAAAGTTATGTGGCAGATAAGTCTTACTCTTTGGGAATTCCTTGACTATTCTTGGCATTTTATGACTTAAATTTATGTTTATTAATTTCTACCAAATCCTATTGAAATTTTGATTAGAATTAAATTGAATTTATATCTCATTTATGATAAATATGGGATCTTGTTATATTGAGTATGAGTACATATCTCTTGATTTATTAATGTCTCCTCCAATATATATCGGTAATTTTTATGTATACTCAATATAAACTATACATAAAATATATAAACTATATATAAATATTATAAATGCATTTTACTCTGTAAAAATTTTACCCACATTTTCTTAGATTTTACCCCTTAGGTACATTAGAGGTTTTGTTTCTGTTAAGTGATATATTTTAAGTAAATATTAGAAATGCTTGTAGTTTTAACATTAAAGTGCAATAAAATTTCAAATATTAATTTTGTATAGAAGCAAATTTTCCATGTACAATCTAAACTTTTTATAAATCTACTTGTAGATTCTTTTTACTATATCATTTATAAAAAAGGATCTGACTTATTTTTTCCTATCCCCTTAATTTTCTTTGACTTCTTGCACTGGACAGTGTCTCCAGAAGAATATGAAATGACATCAGTAAAAATGGATGCCTTTTACTTGTTTCTAGTCATAAAATAAATACTTTAAATATTTCACATTATGTGTTTTTTTTTTTCCAGTTTTATAATGGTTAAGGATTGTCACATTGAGAAAACTCTATTTTCTGTTTATTGTGGTGAGCTGTTTTTTAACATAACAGGTTGTGATTCCTTAATCCCCATTCTGGTAACCATTGGGATGATTACTTGATTTTCTCATATACAAATTAGTCAGTTTATAATAATTTTTTTCTAATACTAAAAAACAGTAAATTCCTGTGGTAAGTTTAAATTATTCAAGGTGTATTATCACCTTTATTTGTTCTTAATTTGGTGTGAAGGTATTTAAGATATTTGCATCTATATTTATATGTGATATTTGCTTATAATTTCTACCTTTAATATTATTTTTATGTTGGTACCAAGGTTAAGAGATTTGGTTAAAGTAACATAGATGTGTTCTCTTTCTGGACTTTACAATAATTGTGGTGAATTTGATTTGTTTGTTCCTTGAATGTTAGAAGGTAGGACTGCTTGGACCTGCCTTTTTTTATAGGATGATTTTTAGAAACCATATTGGGTTTTGTGATGGTTAGAGTAATACTTAAGTTTTTTGTTTTGAGTCAGTTTTGGCAAATATTATGGTTTTCAAATTTATTGGGATAAAGATTTCACAATTTCCATCCATTATTTTTTAATATTGCTGTCCCCTTTTTTCACACTATTTTGCTTTCCTAATGTGATCTGTTTTTTGCCTTCTCTCTTTCTTCATTGATCTTAGTTTGTAAATCTTAAAGATTTATGAATCTTATTTTGTGAATCTCACTTTTGTTGATATGTTGATCATATATTTTTAATTTTATTTTTATAATTTTCTCTTTGTCCTGTGATATTTTATTACATTCTGTTTTAGTTTTTCTAACTTGCTAAGTTGCATTATAGAAAGTTCTCTACTGTAATTTTAATTAGATCCACAAGTTTTATTGTATAATTTTGTCATTTCTTTATCTTTCTGATTTTATTAAAAATATTTTATTCTTTAATTTATATAGGGATAGCTATTAATTTCCAAACAATTAGAATTTTCCAAAACTATGTGTATTGTTTATTTGTAACTTAACATACGATTTTTTTTTTCATTTCTTGAACCTTGCTTTCGAGATTTGAATGAGAACGGTTTTCATGAGTGGACCTTGCATGGTAGAGAAAAGGGTATATATTTTCTTAGTTATTAGGTGTAAAGTTGGATAATTTATCGATTATATTTAGGTGTTGATTATGTTGAACTTTTAAAATTCTTACTGATATTTAATGTCTATCATTTACAGAGAGAGATGAGTTAAATTTTCCCATTAGGATAGTGGATCTGTGTCTCCTTTTACTTCAGTCAATTTTTGCTTTATATTTTTGAGATACTTTTAATTAGGTGCATAAAAAATTAGAATTATCATATTTTCCTGGTGAATTAATTGAATCATATGTTATTGGTAGTGACTCTCATTTCAAACTTTTAATTCCCTAATTAGTGATTCTTTTATTGACTTCAAATATTGATACCAATGAGCTTTTGGTATTAACCTACAATTTTTAATGTTATTGTTGTTTAATTATTATTTTTAATTTTTTTACATTTACATTTTATTGATATTTTTGATATATTTTATTGATACGGAAAATATTTGTAATAGGTGGCTTATTGTTTAGTGTGAAATATAACATTTGTATGAAATGATATATAAATACAATGTATCTGCCTTTCATGAGTTTTAGCATACTGTTTAGATCAAACTGTACTTGATAATTGTAGGGAAAAACTAGAGTGCTCCTGGAATTCAGATGTGTCACTTTCATTCTTTTGGAGTTCAAGGTTCTAATTTCCTAGGCAGAGCAAACCACCCAAAAGCATTGCCCTGTCTTTACCAATCCATAACAACTATTATAGAAAAAAACCAATGGGGTTGGAGACAGAGAAAGAAACAGGTGCACATGTATGCATACAAAGAGAGAGAGAGAGAAGGAATTTTACATACAGAATTTTTAGTTTGTCAGACCTCCCAGTTTGTCAGCTTCTCTTGAATTATTTTAACACACGTGTCCTGAGAACAGTAACTAGGTTGCAAAAACAAAGGCTGTTAAGCTTGCCACATCATGGACTTCTAAGGAAATTATGGATAGTACTTAAACACAATTTATTCTGAGAAGTTTTATCTTACTAAGGGGTGGAGGATTTACCTACTCTGTAAGTACGTACTAGCTTACTAGAAATTTCTGTAGAAGATCTTTACCTCTGTCAAGGTTTACCTCCTGAGTCAGAAGTCGATTTAAATATGCTTTAAATTTTTTATAGATACTTATTTCTAGAATAAAGAGTTACAAGGAATCAACCTAAAATTCTAATGTAGCATTTCTGAAATAGAACACATTATATGTTCACACATATACATTCACATATACATTACACAAACATACATATATATACACATATACTTACACTCTACTTACATAGACTTGTCTAAATTTTGTAAATGTTTATTGCATATGCCATCAGTTTTTATTAAACTTACATTTCATAAAAGTAAAACAAAATACTAGTTTTATATCCTTTTATAATAAAAGTTTAATGTAATAATTATTCAATAAGTATTTCTGTGTATCATGATTGTGTTGTATGCTAAATCTGTCATAAATTTTGTTGTACTTTCATAAAATTTTAGAAGAACATTTAAAATCTACAGTTTATTTTTCAAATCAAATATATAATTATCTAGACTGAGATTTTAGTGACTATCATTAAAATTTCTTAGAATTGTTCATTTGAATTTCCTGCAGAAAATTTAGTTTATTAGTTATTTTTCTATAATGTAACACTTGAATTCCGAATTCTTTCTATTGCCCTCAGATACATAGCTTTCACAATAAGACAATTAAAATGCATAAAAAATGTATTTGAATGAGAAAAACCATATGTTTAGAAAATATTTAAAATAACAAAATTATTATGAATGAAAAGTGTATTTCCCTATATTTGTACTAAAATGGGACATAGTCCTGTTAATTTTATTCTAACTTATAATTATTTTATTATGCTCTGTTTTAAGATAAACTAAATTCCATCATTTTTTTTGAATGCATGCAACTGCATTCACATAGCACATAAAGTAATAGCATGCTGGCATTTAAAAATATAATCTTGAGTATCAGTTTTCTGAAATGTCAGAGCAGCAGAATATCTGGTATTTAGTTTCTTTGTCAGAAATAATGTGTTTACTACTTCTTGTTTTATAATTCCCAGTAGTTGACATGGGCATTATGAAGGATTACAAGAAATCACTTATCTTTGTTCATATTATATCTCTGGCATTTGTAATATTTTATATTACCATGGATTAAAATACCACATAAAATGCAATATTGACTTTGGTCTATATGACTTGACATTATTAAAAATATTTGTTTTTCATTTTATTAATGAGTTTTAAAACCATACAATGTAACTTGTTGAGATATTAGAATTTGTTTCAGTGCCTTTATGCTACTGAAGAAACACTGAAGCTCAGTAATGTTTACTTGTCTAAACTCACCTTAGACTTAAACCCCACTCTCCTGATTACTAGTTAACCAAACTAAGTCCCTCTAATTTAGACTAGGGTATTTCAATAATGTATAAGCATGATTTTTGTGTGTGTATGGATTTGCTAGTATTATATCATTTGACCTGCAACTCTCATTCATTCAAGTCTCCTTTTATATATATGAGAATGACTGCTTTAAAGAGTATCAATGTCTGGCACCTGGGTGGATCATTGGGTTTAACAACAGACTCTTGGCTCAGGTCATGATCTCACAGTGGTGAGATCCTGACCTGTGTCAGCCACCATCTCACCGTCATGAGATCAAGCCCCATGTCTGGCTCTGTGCTGAGCATAGAGACTGCTTGTGATTCTCCCTCTCCCTCTCCCTCTGCCCCCACTTTCAGTCTCGTTCAAAATAAATTTTTTTAAACTATCAGTATCAAAGCAAAGCATTGCAAAACCAATTGGCCTGTTATCAATATTCACTACTTGCAGAAACCATACATGAAACAATTTTCTAGTAATCTTTATCTCTGTACTCACCATTATATGATTTATTTGACACTAGATGTCAGTTTTCTCTTATTCTATTCAATTTTTAGTAGAATTTAAGATACCGTAAACTGATTGAAATGTAAAAAAAGGAATTATAGAAGTATTTCTTTACATTTTTTAAATGTTTGTTATTTATGGGAGACAGAGAGTGGGGGAGGGACAGAGAGAGAGAGAAACAGAATCTGAAGCAGACTGTAGGCTCTGAGCCATCAACACAGAGCCTGATGCGGGGCTCGAACCCATGAAGCACAGGATCATGACCTGGGCTGAAGTCAGTCGCTCAACTGACTGAGCCACCCAGGCATCCCTAGAGGTATTTCTTTTTTTTTAATTTTTTTTAACATTTTTATTTATTTTGAGAGAGAGAGACAGAGCGTGAGTGGGAGAAGGGCAGAGAGTGAGGGAGACACAGAATCCAAAGCAGGCTCCAGGCTCTGAGCTGTCAGCACAGAGCCCTACGTGGGGCTCGAACTCACCAACTGTGAGATTATGACCTGAGCCCAGGTAGGAGGCTTAATTGACTGAACAACCCAAGCACCCCTTTAGAGGTATTTCTTGATGACATACATAAAGATAAGGGGAAAACATGAAATATTTTGGAAAATATCATGTTAACTAGAGCTGATTCCTTAATAATATCATAGATAGATAAATAGATGAATCTTTACCTTGTCTCCAGGCATAATTCATTTTTTCTAATGCTTTTTAGAATTAATGGTATTTGGATGTGAGATGGTACTTTCCCATTCTGCCTTGAGTTCTGTGTTTTATATTCTTTTCTTGTCCCTCCTTCATGATGACATGATGGTTGAGCTAGGATTCAAATGCATATTTTCAGTTTCCGTATTTTTGTTCTCTATAGCATATTCCTGCAAATACAACTCCTATGACTTACTAATCAGAGTGCAATATTTGTGAAGAGACACACTAAAGGCTATCAGCAGTGGGAAGAGTAGTAGCAGGACAGGTTCCTTTAAGACTAATGAAGTTATGCATTGAACATAATGGAGTTATGAATTAAGCAGTTATGCATTGGACAACTGCTTCTCTTAAAAAATTGTAGAGTGGGAACTTTACATATGTGATGTAATTTTATGTAATTTTAACAGAACTGTACATTTTTGCAGATAAAGTAATGATGCTATGAAGAAACTGAGGCGAGGTGTTAAAGAACAATTTCCCCAAATCCCGGAACAATTAAGCCACAAAATCTTGGTCTAAATCCTAGTGTGCTGTGAGATTTAAATTCAGATTGAAAGTCTGCTTTTACCATTATTTTTGAAAAATTTCTCCTGTTAGCTTAACTGCTCTATGTTCAGTTAAACAGAGACAACATGTTAGGACTGGTATGAGGATTAAATGACAATACAAGAAAAGTGTTTAGAAAATCGTTAGTGGCAAATAAATATTGGGTGATTTTGCTATACTGTTACTTTAATTTAGAAATATTTTGTTGATTATTTGAGTAGTGATATGAATTATTATTATATTGAAATATTTTTGTATTTTGCCATTGCTTTTAAAAGATTTTCCTGGTTGTGCAGTAACATGGTATATGACTTCTCAGTAGATAACTTCTAACTTTTCTGTCTCTTTTCAGTGATTTACTATTGGCTTTTTTCATGAACAGTACTTGATACCTCCTAGAAATAAGATTGAATATATCCACAAGTAGTGACATACATTTTAAATATATCTAATAATTTTTTTAATTTTTCTTTATTTTATTACTATTATTGATGTTTCTGATATGGAATTAGGACCACAAATATAAAAACTGCTTTCTTAAATGGTTGCCACTAAAATAATAAAGCAAATAAATAGCCTTTTCTTTTTTTAAATTTTTTTTTCAACGTTTATTTATTTTTGGGACAGAGAGAGACAGAGCATGAACGGGGAGGGGCAGAGAGAGAGGGAGACACAGAATCGGAAACAGGCTCCAGGCTCTGAGCCGTCAGCCCAGAGCCTGACGCGGGGCTCGAACTCCCGGACCACGAGATCGTGACCTGGCTGAAGTCGGACGCTTAACCGACTGCGCCACCCAGGCGCCCCATAAATAGCCTTTTCAACCAACTAGATTATGTTTATTCACAGCACCAGAATGTGAAATGTTATTTTCATATGTAATAATATTTTTAGTGATTCACATTAATTTCAATATTGAATATATACAGAAGAAATAGTTTATTTTATTCTCAAATGTAGTCTTTTGATAATTTAATACTTACATTAGTATATGATATATAATAGTATAATAATGTGAGAAATAGAAATATTAAAATATAGAATAATAATTAGAGTCTAAATAAATAATTTCTTTTTCTTTATGTGACTTATGTCTAACCAAAAAGCACAAATAAAGTTTAATACTTGGATGGATGGAAGTCATGCACTTTTTTTTTTTTTTTAGGAAATGTAGTTATATATACAATTCAAGAATGGCTCAAAGTTGAGTCAATCCCCTTTCATTAGTGGAACAAAATTCTTACAATTGCCTCGTAATAAAATCTAGATTTACTAATATCTTTGCTACCTCTAGTTTCTCTAGAGTATACAGCAAGATATTTATGGGGAAAATGATGTGACCATCTCCTACTCTACGTAGTTATATGAATTAATTGCAAACAAAATGGAAAATCTATTAATTCCATGCAAATAATTTACTATTTTAAGTTATTTTCTATGATACCAATAATAAGAAATGTTTCCAAATCTAGAAAACTGAAGTGATAATAATTTAAAGACATTTTAACTCATTGCAAAACTAATGCATTGTACACAGAGGCTGGACAGAGAATATTTTGATGAATTTGGATGACGAGCAGACAAGGTTTATGTATGACCTAAATGATGTTTCTTGTATACCATCCTGCGCTTAAACATTATGTAAATCAGCAAAATTAAAACTGAGTATATATCATAGACTTTAAATAATAAAACCATGAAAAATCTTCACCAAGTTTCCCTTATACTTCCAGAAAGACCTTATAAGTGTTCTTTTTCTACATATCTTTCCTTAGTTCTTCCATGCTCATGTTTGCAGTTATCGCTATGCTGTTTAGCATCTTCTTGTCTTATAATATTCTCTAAATGATAGAACATTACAAAGAATTAATGATTGCCTCTGGGGATGAGTTTAATGGAATAAAAATTTACACCACTCAAACAACTACACCAATATTTCTAAATTTAGAACTTGATGTACCTCTCGGGTGCTATTACTTCACTCTTCTTATACAATGTCTACTGCAAATGTTTTCTTTCATAGCAGTGTCTATGCAATACAAAAATCATATGAATTATGTGAAAAGAAAATAAGTTATTGACTATAGAACTTAGGAATTCAAGTGTTTTATTCCATTCTATATGGTGATAGTATGTATATGTATATATATAGAAAATTCCTAGATGTACATGGACCAATAGCCATGCTTTTTATTTTTTTTAATTAAGGGCCTTGTCATAGGATATCCATGAATGGTGAATATTTTATAGATATTGTAAAAATTCACAAAAAAATGGTGAAGAAAGAGGTAATTTGATTACTCACACACATACATATACATGAACACTAGATATATCTGTTAGGTGTGTGTGTGTGTGTGTGTGTGTGTGTGTGCGTGTGCGCGCGCGCGTGCGAGAGAGAGAGAGAGAGAGAAAGGGATAGTACTTAATTTAGTCAAGATTTTTTTTCAGATACAAAGAATATAATGTTTTAATAGTGATTATGCCTAAGTCAGAGCATTTTACTTTTCAGTAGTTTGTTTTTAACTTTTTATTTTGTCATAATTTCAGTCTTCAGAAAAGTTGCAGTAATAGAGCTTAATTTTTCTTCTTTGGTAGCAGATAATCATTATCAACCTAATGTAAACATTTTATCTTAAAATTAAAAATTTTTATAGCAAGTAACAAGACAGTGTATCATTCATCCAAATTTGTTGCAAGAATGTCTGTTTCTCTTGAAATTTGGAGATTAATCTATAATTAAAATTGTTTAAATGATTTGAGTTTATACATTTTGTTTACAATGTACTTGAAAAAATCCCAACTCGGGGCGCCTGGGGTGGCGCAGTCGGTTAAGCGTCCGACTTCAGCCAGGTCACGATCTCGCGGTCCGTGAGTTCGAGCCCCGCGTCAGGCTCTGGGCTGATGGCTCAGAGCCTGGAGCCTGTTTCCGATTCTGTGTCTCCCTCTCTCTCTGCCCCTCCCCCGTTCATGCTCTGTCTCTCTCTGTCCCAAAAATAAATAAACGTTGAAAAAAAAAAAAAATTAAAAAAAAAAAAAAAAAAAGAAAAGAAAAAATCCCAACTCTATCTCTAAGTACATTTCCCAGAATTTATATATTTAGGACTAAAAATTAGTTCTATATGAAGCAAAAAAAAAATAGTAAGGTCAGTTTTCTTGGACATTTAATCCATATTACTGATGAAATTAAAAAAAAAAAAACATTGTTACTAGGAAATGCTGTATTTTACCTGTCAAATATATTTTCCTGAGGATTAAATATGTATATTTCTATGGTTTTGATTAGAACGTTAATTTATTTTCTATTCTTCAATAAAGCCTGAAAATATCAATTCCTTTTTCTTTTTGAATAGAGCTACCAAAGAAAACTTAGATTAGAGATGATGTGAGAACGGAGAATAAAGACACATTTAATAATCAAACTTTTTCCTTAGTAGGCATAAACAGAACCAGTGGAATGGGAATTTGAATATCAGCATCCTCATCCAAATTATGTCACTGAGAGACTATAAAAACTGGTATATTACTGAATCTCATTTGACCTCAGTCTCTTCAATAGGTAGCATTAGAAAAATTCTCTCAGATTTCACCTGTTAAAATATCTACATAGTTTAGAAAATCCAAGGCTAGAAAATGTGATATATCTAAAAGGGGTATTATCAGATTGGAAAACCAAGAAAAGTACTTTTCCGTGAAAAAGGTACAATTAGAGATTCGCTAGTAGATTAGGTAGCACTTTCAAGGTTAGCTATCTAATCCTAGATACTCATTTTTTTTTTCATTATGGTAAAAACACTTAACATGAAATCTATCTTAATTTTTTTATAGGTGTGTGGTACAGTATTGTTAATACATGATGTACAGCAGATCTCTATAATGTATACATGTTGTATAACTGAAACTTAATACCTGTTGAGGAACAGCTCCCCTTATCTCCCTCCTTCCATCCCCTCGAAATTACTATTCTACTCCGTTTCTATGAGCTTGACTATTTTGGATGTCTCATGTAAGTGGAATCATGCAGTATTTGTCCTGTAACATATTTATTTCACTTAGCATGATGTTCTCCAGATTCAGTCATGTAATTGCATATAACAGCATTTCCTTCTGTTTTAAAGTCAAATATTGTATGCATATGTCACATTTTCTTCATTCATTCACTGATGGACATTTAGGTTGTTTTCATATTTTGGCTTTTTGAATACCATAGTGAGGATGAGAGTGCAGCCATCTCTTTGAGATCCGGTTATCAATTATTTTGGATATATACCCAGGAGTGGGATTGCTAGATCATTTGGTAGTTTTATTTTTAATTTTTTGAGGAACCTCTGTACTGATTTCCATAGTGACAGCATTATCTTATATTTGTATCAACAATGTACATGGGTTCTAATTTCCCCATGTTCTCACCCACACTTGTTATCTTTGTTTTTCTGGGAGGAAATTAGGGATGCCAAGCATATTTTCCTGTGTCTGTTGGCGATTTTATGTTCTCTTTGGAGAAATTCCTCTTCAAGTCCTTGCACCATTTCTTAAGTTCGTTACTTGATTTTTTGTTGCTGAGTTGTAGGATTTTTGTAGTCTATTTTTTGCTTTTTGTTGACTGCATGTTGATGATAAATCTAAGAAATTACTGTCAAGACCAATGTCATGAAGTTTTCCTATGTTTTCTTTTAGGAGTTTCACACTTTCAGATCCTATATCCATTTTGAGCTCATTTTGTATATGATATATTATCATATATTTTGTATATGATATAAGCTATAACATTCTTTTGAATGTGGATATTCAGTTTCTTAAACATCATTTTTGGGAATCTATCATTTCTCCATGTGTACTCTTGGTACCTTTGTTAAAAAATCAATTAACTGTATATGTATGGGTTTATTCACAAATGTGTGGAAATATAACAACACACTCTTGAACAATGAGTGGGTCAAAGAGGAAATCAAAAGGGAAATAAGAAAATAACTCAAGATAAACAAAAACACAGGGTACCAAGAGCACCTGGATGGCTCAGTCATTTGAGTGTCTGACTCCAGCTTAGGTCATGATCTCATGGTTTGTGAGTTCAAGCCCCACATCAGGCTTGCTGCTGTCAGTGCAGAGCCTGCTTTGGATCCTCTGTGCCCCATTAATAAACATTAAATGGGGCACCTGGGTGGCTCAGTCGGTTGAGCATCCAACTTCGGCTCAGGTCATGATCTCACAGTTTGTGAGTTTGGCCCCGCATTGGGCTCTGTGCTGACAGCTCAGAGCCTGGAGCCTGCTTAGGATTCTGTGTCTCCCTCTCTCTCTGCTCCTCCCCCACTCATGCTCTGTCTCTCTCTATCAAAAATAAATAAACATTAAAAAAAATTTTTAAATACGTATTAAAAAAAAATACAAAATACCAAAACATATGGGATGGAGCCAAATCAGTAGGAAGAAGAAAGCTGGTAACAGTAACATATACATTAAAAAAGAAGAGATATCTTAACCTGACTTTACAACTCAAGTAACTAAGAAAAGAACAACCTAAGCCCAAAGCCAGTGGAAGAAAGAAATAATAAAGCAGAAATAAATGAAATATAGTACAAAAATACAATAGAAAAAAATTAAAACTGACTTGGCTTTTGAAAAAATAAACAGACTTGAAAAACCTTTTACTACACTAAGAAAGCAAGCAAGGTAAAACACAAAACAATAGAAGAGACATTTACAAGGGATGCTTCAAAAATAAAGAGAATCATAAGGGACTGCTATGAACAGTTATACACCAACATATTAGATAACCCCAAAGAATGGATAAATTCCTGGAAACATACAGCCTACCAATATTGAATCATGAAGAAATAAAAAATCTGAACAGATCAATAATGAGTAAAGAGATTGACTCAATAAAAAACAACAACAACAACAACAACAACAACAACACTCCCAGGAAAGAAAAGTCCAGGACCACATGGCTTGTCTGGTGAATTAAAACAAACATTTAAAGAAGAATTAATAACAATTCTTCTCAAACTCTTCCAGAAAAAATAGAAAAGCAGAGAATACTTGCAAACTCATTTTGTGAGGCCATTACTCTGATACTAAAACTGGATAAAAACATTATAAGAAAAAATTACATGCCAATCCCTGATTAATATAGATGAAAACTTCCTCAGCAAAATGCTAATAAACTGAATTCAACAACACATTATTAGAAGGCTCATACACCATGATCAAGTGGTTTTATCCCTGGGAATGCAAGGATAGTTTAAAATACACAAGTAATGTGATACACAACACCAATGAATGACAAAAATCAATGATCATCTCAATAGCTGCAGGAAAATCATCTCCCAACATTCAACGTGTTTCATGATAAAAAATCTTTAAAAAAACGAAATATAGAATTTACCTCAACATAATAAAAGCCATATATGAAAAGCCAATGAACTAACATCCTACTCATCCTTGCCACCCAAAGCTTTTCCGCTAAGATCTGTAACAAGACCAGGATGCCCACTCCAGCAACTATATTCAACATTTTAATAGAAGTCTTAGAGAAGTCAGGCATGAAAAATAAATAAAAGGCATTTAATACAGAAAGAAAGAGTTATCTTTGTAGATGACATGAACATATAAGTAGAAAATTCAAAAGGCTCCACAAAAAATTAGTGGAACTAATGAACAAAGTAGTTAACTCACTGACTTACAGATATTAAAAGTAAACTGTAAAAAGAGTCCTAACCTTAGATCCATGCTGGTGTAGAAAGAGTGACTTAACCAAAGATCACACAGTCTGTAGTATTAGAACCCAAAAAAGATGTCAGTGAGTTGACTTCTTTGTGGGGCAGCAGCAATTGTAGTAGTAATAGCAATGGTAAATGATAATGGCAAGCCTTCTGTTGTGTGCCAGGCACTGTTTATGTTTTACACACATTGACTATCACAACAACCCTGTGCCATAGATTCTATTATCATGTTAATTTCACAGATGGGGAAACTTAAGTACAGAGAGGTTATTTAAGCAGATAACAGAGTTGGTAGTTTGCAGGTTTAAAATGTAGGTACTCTGGTTCTCAGAGTGCATACTGGTTTCTTAAAAAGTAAAAAAAAATTTTTTTTAAGTTTTTCTAATATCACAAACATAAATCTTTTTCAAACTCATAAAATAATTTCAGAGACACAACTAATACATTTTGGGTCAGCTTGATTATTAGCAAAGATAATGCAGTGTGTACATATAGTTGACCCTTGAACCATGCAGGAATTTGGGGTGCTGACCCATCCCTTGCATAGTCAAAAATCTGCGTATAACTTTTGACACCCCCGCCCCTGCAAAATTTAGTAGTAAGCTACTGTTGACTGGAAACCTTGCCCATAACATAAGTGGTCAATTATCATATATTTTTCTATGTTATTTGTGTTACATACTGTATTGTTATAATAAAGTAAGCTAGAGAAAAAAATATTATGAAAAACATAAGGAAGAGAAAGTATATTTACTGAACTGTGCTGTAAAAATTTGCGTATAAGTGGACCACACAGTTCAAACTGTGTTTCACGGGTCAACTACATTCATCCTTAAAAGCCACTTTTAATTATAAAGAAAATAGGTAATTGCTGCCTTCTTTTCCTTGTAGTAGCCCTTAAGCCAAGCTCTTTTGACACTGTAGAAAACAACAAAGGGCCAATAGGCAGAATCTGAAATTGGATATTTCTCAATAAAAAGAGATAATTGTCCTAAGAGTGAAAACAAAACAAATCCCCCTTTCCCTATATGAGAGTGAGGCACAGGTGGTGGTTTGTTGATAAATGTTTAACAACTGTCTCTCTCAGAAAAAATGTATGTGTTTTATACATAAGGTTATTATACACTTTATATATAGGGTATATACCACACAATTTACAAATAATAATAAATACACTATACCCTTATTGTGAACTCAAAAAATAAATAAATAAAACTAGTGGACAAATTCAATAATTCCTGAGATGTGAAATCAACATACAAAAATCAGTTGTGTTACTTTGTTTCTTTGCTTCTTAGTTCATTTGTTTTTTTATATTCCGATGTAGGTGAAATTTATATGAAATAGTTGTATCACATAGACATTGTTGGATACAGAGAACAAACTATGGTTGCCCAAGAGAAGGTTGGTAGGAAGATGAGTAAAATACATAAAGAGAATGATACAACTTGCAGTTATAAAATAAGTGGTTATGAAGATGAAAAGTACAGGATAGAGGCGTTTGGTCTATAATATTATAATGTTTTGGTGACAGATAGTAACTACACTTATGGTGAGCACTGAGTAGTGTATAGAATTATTGAATCAATATGTTGTACAACTGAAACTTACATAACATTGTATGTCCATTATACTTTAATTAAAAAAATTAGTTGTGTTTCTGTAATAAACTATCTGAAAAAGGAAATTAAGAAAATGATTCTATTTACAATAGCATCAAAAATAAAATACTTAAAAATAAACTTAACCAAGGAGGTAAAAGATTGTGTGTACTGAAACTATAAAACATTGATGAAAGAAATTAGAAACAAATAGAAATCATTCTATGTTTATGGATTGGAAGACTTAATATTGTTAAAATGTCTATACTGCACAGTGCATTTTCTAGATTCAGTGCAATCCCTATCAAAATCTCAATAGCATTGTTTACTATAACAGAAAAAACAATTATATATATGCAACCATAAAATACCCCAAATAGCCAAAACCATTTTGATAAAGAAAAACAAAGCTGAAGGAATCAACATTCTGATGTCAAAATTTATTACAAAGCTACAGTAATTAAAATAGTATGGTACTTACATAAAAACAGACATATAGACAAGAATAGAGAGCCCAGAAATAAATCCACACAAAATGGTCAACTGAGCTTTGACAAGGATGCCAAGAGTACAATGGGGAAAGATGGTCCCTTCAACGAAGGGTGTTAGGAAACAACATTTACATGCAAAAGAATGAAAGTGGGCAATTACCTTATCTTACACTGTATGGAAGTATCAACTTAAAATGAATTAAAATCTAAAAAATGCAGAATCTAAAACCTAGAAGAAAATCCAGGGGAAAATCTTTATGGCTTTGGTGTAGACAATGATTGTATGACAACAAAGGCACAGGCAATAAAAGCAAAAAATAGACAAGTGGCACTACTTCAAAGGATATCTTCACAGCAAGGAAAACAATCAACAGAGTGAAAGGCAATTTGTGGAATGGGAGAAAATGTTTTTAATTCAATTAGTTTTACAGCAACATTTCTTAAGGAGATAATATATATACTGCAGTGCAGATATCATTGAGGACATGGAAGGATAAAGTGTGACCCTTTGAAAGAAGCTCATGAATACTAGCAACTGAAAGGAGATAATGAATGGCATGGAGAAGTCATGTTAATCTCCAGATGTCTACTTCGTGCTGGAGTGTGGATTGTAATACAGGTATAACTAGGTTGTTTTTCATTTGGAGTAGCATCTTAGAAGTCTAGGACAAGGCTTGAACTATTTCCATCTATAAAACAGATAAGTGGTGCTTTGAGTTATGTGAAACACAGGCAGAAAATACTGTTTTGAGTGCAAAATCAATTGTTATTGATGTTAGTACTTATTTCCTATTTATATGTTTAAAACTTATTGTTGATAGTTTTATTAGCAATTAAAGAAAATTGATAATATCTAAATTTTCCTACAGTTTTAGAAAATTGGACATAATGTGATATTTGTTCCCCCTACATAAAACAGAGTTCTCAAATCCATCAGTCATTTCATCTTTCATGACATTCACTTTTAACAGATTTTCTTACTTGTTCTGTGTTATTGACAATATTACATAGACACACACAGACATACACATACAGAGGAGAAAAAGAATTTGAAGCACCTTGCAAATAACCATACCACTGCAGTTGATAAGTCATGATGTGGATATTTATAGAATTCTATAAAATCAGACATGACTAATTAATGATCTATTATACTACTTATTTTTTCACATAAGGAGCCCAGAAGATTGACATATTTCTTTCAGGACATACACGTTTCTAAAGATTTGTTTTTGTTTTATGATATTTCTTTTTTTTTATGATATTCTGTCGTTTTAGTCACATTTGAAATTCTTTAGCCACCACTCCAAGCCTTTGCAGTGAATTAATCATATATTAACAAGCATACAAAGCTAGCAATTCTTTCACATCTGTATTTCACTTTTACAGCTCTCAGTTTTACTCGAGGGAAAATGAATCAGTAAAAGAGGAAAAAAATATCTTATACATTCAAACTGTGTGATTAAAAGGCTAAATTGAGAAGTGAAAGGTATGGCAGGATTATTTAGTAGGAGGTTGTCCTTTACGTGGATTTTTGCCTTTGAATTGATCTGCTAACTTGTTTCACCTCCACTTTTGGCTTTGGTACTAAGGAGACAAGGTAAAGAGGGTTAGAAAAACACCCTATAATTGACAACTAATTGTCTCTGCTGCTCATTGTTATGTGTGAAGAAAAGTTAGCAAATAACTAAAAGTTAGAAAACTAGATACTTCTTAGAGACATGTATATTGTCATCGATAGGAGGATATTTATATTGCTGTATTATATTTTATTTTAATGGCCAAAACCGTACATTTCATATGAGTGGCAATATAATTTTTTCTTTAATCATTTCCATATATTTCTAACAACTCATAACCTACATTTGGGAAATAGAACACAGCTTTGGAGAAAAGCTAATATCCTCTGCCATAGGTCAAGGTATAAGCTGATGAATAAAGTCATTTAGAGGTTATCCTAGTAGTCCTTATGGAAGAATTAAGTAACTTAGCTCAGAAATCAGAGCTACATATAAAGACTCAAAAAAAAAAAAAAAAAAACCAAAAAACTATGTGTACTTTCCCCCTGGATTGTAGAGGGGATAAAATCTTAATTTCTCTTATGGAGTGGGAATGGGAAATTAAAATAAAAGTCTACTAATACCAGTCTATAAATAGGAAGGAGGGTACTAAGCTAGGTAACACAACTTCCAAGTTGAGCTAACCATTAGAAATGGAGTAAAGTGGGGCACCTGGGTGGCTCAGTCAGTTAAGTGTCTGACTTCCATTCAGATCATAATCTCACAGTTGGTGAGTTAGAGCCCCACATCAGGCTCCACACTGACAGTGCAGAGCCTGCTTGGGATTCTGTTTCTTTCTGTCTCTCTCTGCCCCTCTCCAACTTGTGTGCTCTCTGTCTCTCTCTCTCTCAAAATAATAATAAATAAACTTAAAAAAAAACAATGCCCTTTGAAATGGAGTAGAGTTACATTAGAGGAGCCTTGTCAAATGAGATTGGGCCATATCCATATCCTTTTGAGCTAAATAAATAACAGAATTAGAAATTATATATATATATATATATATATATATATATATATATATATGAGACATCCAAAAAGCTGTGCAAGTTTAATGTGTACAACTTGATGACTTGATGATTTTGGAGATACGTATACACCTATGAAACCATCACCACACTCTGTATCATAAGCATTATCCATAACCTCCAAAAGTTTTCCTCCTACCTTTTTTATATATTATTATCATCATCTATATGATAAGAAAACATAAGATCCCCTCTTAGCAATTTTTTTTAATTTTTTTTTTCAATGTTTATTTATTTTTGGGACAGAGAGAGACAGAGCATGAACGGGCGAGGGGCAGAGAGAGAGGGAGACACAGAATTGGAAACAGGCTCCAGGCTCTGAGCCATCAGCCCAGAGCCCGACGCGGGGCTCGAACTCACGGACCGCAAGATCGTGACCTGGCTGAAGTCGGATGCTTAACCGACTGCGCCACCCAGGCGCCCCCCTTAGCAATTTTTTAAGCATACATTACTTCTGAAAAAACTAAACATATCCTTATCATACAATCCAGCAATTGCACTCCATAGTATTTTCTCAAATAGGATGAAAAGATATGTACATGCAAAAATGCACATGAATGTTTATAGCATCTTTGTTCAGTATTGCTAAAACTTAGAGTCAAACAAGATGTCTTTTGGTAGGTGAATAGATAAATAATCTGTGGTACATCTAGACAATGTAATATTACTCAGTGCTAAAAAGAAATGAGCTTTCAAGCCATGAAAAGACATGGGAGAATATTAAATGCATGTAGATAAATAAGAGAAGCCAGCCTGAAAAAGTTACCTATTCTATAATTTCAGCTATATGACTATGGAGATGGTGAAAAGATCGGCAGTTGCCAGATGTAAAAGGGAAAGATGAGATGAAACAGTAGAGCGCGTAGATTTTTAGGGGCAGTGAAATTACTCTGTATGATACTGTTGGTTGATATATATGTCACTATGCATTAAAAACCATAGAATGTACACCACCTAGAGTGAACCCTAATGGAAATTATGTGTTTTGAGTGATAATGATATGTCAATGTAGGCTTATCAGTTGTAATAAATATACTACCTGGGTGGTGGATGTTGATAAATGGAGGAAGCTATGCATGTATAGGTGGATATATAGGAAAAATCTGCCCCTTATCATCAATATTTCTGTGAACCTAAAAATACAATATATTTTAAATGTTTGGAAAGGTAAAATTTAAGCTAAGTATAAATAATTACGAGTCAGCAGTGTAAAGTTCTAGAAGAATTGTGTTATAGGCAGAGGAAACAGTGTGAAGCCTTGAAAGTGTAATGATCTATATAGTTAAATACAGAAAGAAATCCAGTGTGACAAGAGCATGGTAGACAATTTTGCTACCACATGAAGGCAGATAAGTAGTCAGAAGCCAGATAATTAAAGGCTATATAAGCTAGAGCGAAAAAAAAGAAAAAGAAAGCAAGCAAGCTTATGCTAAATGTGACATCAATACACTAGAAGACTTAGAGTAATGGAGGAACATGATTTCTGTGTTGAGAAGGGGTGTTGGGTGGTTATGAGAGTTGAAGTAGGCCGTTTTACCTGCATTTAGGGGGCTTTGGGATTTCCAAGTGAAATATAATGGCTGATTGGACTTCTAATGTAAAAGTGGTATAAATGGAGTGAACAATTTAAATATTGGTGGTAGCCAGGCAGGACTTAATAATAGATAAGCATGGAGAAACAAAATAATTGTGAATGACCCACCAATTTTTGATTGAGTCAGCAGTCATCATTTACTGAGTTGGTGAATATCTGGGGAAAACAGGTTTGGGTGGAGAGGTATTGAGTTCTCTTTGAGACTTGTTAATTTTGAGATGTCTAGAAGACAGTCAAGTATATGCTTTAACTTAATATTTAGACACATGATTTTGGATCTAAATGGAAAGGTCAGTACTAGATTTAAAATACAGGATTCAGGGCACCTGGGTGGTTCAGTGGGTTTAAGCATCTGACTCTTAGTTTCGTCTCAGGTCATGATCTCACAGTTCATGCATTCAAGCCCTGCATCAGGTTCTGTGCTGACGGTGCAGAGCATGCTTGAGATTCTCTTTCTCCCTGTCTCTCTGCCCCTCCTCCGTTCACTGTCTCTGTCTCTGTCTCTCTCTCTCAAAAATAAACTTAAAAAAAAAAAATAAAACGAAGGATTCAGCAGAATAAGAATGATGTATAAAGCCATGGGAATAGATGGAATAAATATAGAGAAATACATAGATAGAAAAGAGGGGCTACGATAAAAAGACATTGCAACTGGAACTCCAAGAGGTTCTCGGGGGACCTTCATGCATTTCAGTAGAATGGTAAAGACAGGAGCTCAGTTATTATTGTACTACACATTAAATTTTAACCTTATAGTTGACTTTTGAATGCTATGTTAGACAATAATCTAAGGGCTTTTTTTTTAAAGGAATAGGGGATTTTAAAAATGTTTTAGTGTTTATTTTTGAGAGAGAGAGAGAGAGAGAGAGAAAGGAAGAGAGACAAGCATGAGTGGGGGAGGGTTGGCAGACAGAGAGGGAGACACAGAATCCGAAGCAGGCTCCAGGCTCTAGGCTCTGAGCTGTCAGCACAGAGCCCGATGTGGAGCTCTAACTCTCGAACCATGAGATCATGACCTGAGCCAAAGCTGGAAACTTAACTGAGCTACCCAGGCTCCCCTAGGGGATTTTAAATGATTCCCTAAATCCTCGGAGAGATGCTAACATTTTCAGAAAATTTTGAAAATCTGAATATAGTATTTTACTCTAAAGCAAAGGGAGAAAAAGAATGATTTTCCTGGAAGAGGGAGAGAATAGTGGGACAGGATTTGACTCTGTCATCACAGCTGAGTCAGATCTGCAAGGTAGGGCAGCCTGGAAGACCATAAATTACAATAGCATGAATCCTTGAGTAGTTGATGTAGGGGAACAGGGCCAATGTTTAAAGACCCAGGCAACATAATTATACTTCTGTTCACAGAAAGCTAGCTCTTGAAAGTATGTGGAATAGGAGTATCAAGGAGAAGCTTTATTTTGTATTCAGAATTTATATTGGGATGCCTAAAAGTGAGAGAAAGTCACTTAGCAAGTTCTGCAACAATATTGAGTTTATCTGAGAGAGAATGTTAAAGAAATTTAATTTCCACTAATTGGGCATTCAGAGAGTTTTGCGTTGTGCTTTATATTGCTTTTTTTTAATTTTTGTCACATTAATAGGACTTATGGATCACGAGAGAGTTTAACATAGTTATAAAAATACAAAGTTAATTGTTTTCATATATAAAAAATATGTAAATGCTTTCACTCTGTTAGACCCTGTTGAATTCTGGATAATTTGGTTTTGTATATGTATTAGCAATTTATCAGGTGTCTCTTTAATATGACTTGTTTAAATTTACTTACGGTGCGGGGCACCTGGGGTGGGTCAGTCGGTTGAGCATCTGACTCTTTATTTCAGCTCAGGTCATTATCTCACGGTTGTGGGGTTGAGCCCCATGTTGGTCTCTGTGCTGAGCATGGGGCCTGCTTGGGATTCTTTCTTTCTTTCTCTCTCTCTCTCTCTCTCTCTCTCTCTCTCTCTCTCTCTCCTCTCCCCCCCTCCCCCTTCCCCTCCCCATCTCCCTCTCCCTCCCTTTGTCTCCTTCCCAGCCACACCCCAAAAATAAAATAAATAAAATAAAAAATAAATTTACTTACCTTGATAATTTGGAAAAGTTTGATTTTCCTGTCTTAAATGGAGAGAAGTTGGCTACTATATTCTGTTTAAAGAAAAAAAAAAACAACAAACTCTTGATAAATTGTTAGTTTCCATGTATCAAAACTCAGTCTCCTCTCTCATGGTAAGTAATTCTAATTAACCTTTTGTTGATACTTTTAAAGTCTTCATTCTTGTGTATTGTTACCAAATTCATCAGTAATTTCTATAATGAGAAAGCCGTAAGTAAATTCTACTCAATTCTACCAAATTCCAGCAAAACATACTTGGCAGATGACACAGATTTTTATAAGAATGGTATATTTCAATTCAAACCTTAAATTGACTCAATTATTGTTTAATCCAGTTTCGCTTAAAAAACAAAACTAACTTACCAAGTGTGTTTGTCTTGGCTTGGATGTGGAATTTAATTTCCATCAACCTGGTGTGGCTGTTTACGCTTCAGGGATGACGGTATAGGTTCACAAGGAAGCAATTATTTTCTTCCTTCCTTCCTTCCTTATTTTTTTTGAAGAATGCTACTTTTAATTTGTATTTATTTGAAAGACTTTCTGAAATTTTTTTGACTTCCTCTGATACACCTATAGTTCTTTATTTAAATCTGTGGATGCAGCTTCACAGTTTGATTATATAGATTAAATGTCTACCTCCTTGGATTTTTTTGATGTCTGATATATTTTTTTTTTGCTATCCACAGATCCAGTGTCATTAACTTCTACATCCTGATTTGAATATTCTTCTTTGAACATTTCTAGGGATTGTTCATTGAATCCTTCATATCCCAAAGTTAGCATATGTATCCTCCAAGTCCTTCATTGAATCATCTCTTAATTTTTCTTTTCTTCTTTATATTTTTATGATTTTATGAGTCTTTCTTTGTATTCTTCTTTGCTCCATTTTAAAATTATTTGATTCTTTGAGGCCCCCTGTCACTCATAGATTTGGTATCAGATTGCTAAAATTGTTTTATCGAACATGCTTTTGAATTTTATCCAAGGCCTACTTGTCTTTCTTTGCCTTTGCATCCTTCTTTGCATCCTTCTTTGCATCCTTTGTATCCTTCTTTGCATCCTTTGTATCCTTCTTTGCATCCTTCTTTGCATCAGGAGATTCTGTGTCAGTATCTTTCTTGGCATCTTTCTTGGCATCTTTCTTGGCATTCTTCTTGGCATCTTTCTTGGCATCATCTTTTGATTCAATATCTGTCCCACTGGGCTTTTCATCTTTCTTCTCTTTTTTACTCACCTTTCTCTTTGCATCTTTCTTGGATTCTTTCTTGTCTTTTGACTCATCATCTTTTTCTCCCGGTTTCTTTGAATCTTTTTCCCATCCTTATCCTTCTTGGCACCCTTCTTTTCATCTTCAGATTCTATACTTGATTCTTTGCTCTTCTTTGAATCTTTCTTATCTTTCTTGGCATCTTTCTTTGAATTCTTTTTTTCACCTTCAGATTCTGTACCTGACTCCTTGCCCTTTTTTGAATCTTTCTTTTCTTTCTTGGCATCCTTCTTTTCACCTTCAGATTCTGTACCTGACTCTTTGTCCTTTGAGTCTTTCTTATCTTTCTTGGCACCTTTTGTGGCCCCTTTCTTTTCACCTTCAGATTCTATACCTATCTCCTTGTCCTTTGAATCTTTCTTATCTTTCTTGGCACCTTTCATGGCCCCTTTCTTTTTCGCCTTCAGATTCTGTACCTGACCTCCTTGTCCTTTGAATCTTTCTTTCATTATTGACATCTTTCTTGGCATCTTTCTTCTCACCTTCAGATTCTATACCTGACTCCTTTCCTTGAATCTTTCTTTTCTTTCTTGGCACCTTTCTTGGCATCTTTCTTTTCACCTTCAGATTCTGTACCTGACTCCTTACCCTTCTTTGAATCTTTCTTTCTTTTTTGGTATCTTTTTTGCACCTTTTTGTTCCTCTTCAGATTCTGTAGCTGACTCCTTACCCTTCTTTGTATGTTTCTTCTCTTTTTGACATCTGTTTTTGCAACATCTTTTTCACCTTTAGTTCCTGTTTCTATATCTTTCTTTGACTCCTTCCTAGTTATTAGTGGCCCCTTTGAAACTGTGGATTCTGATTCTGATTCTGATTTGTCTTTCTTGTCTGCTTTCTTGTGTTCTTTATCTTTCTTACCTCTTGCTGGAGATACAGGTTTGTGTACATCTGCTACTTTAGCAACCTCCTTGGGGTGATGGGTTGGTTTATGTTGGGGCCATATCCTGGCAGCTAAATAATCAGATGGTCTTTCAGAAATTCTCATTAAAGACTGTGCAATCCATAACGGTCGTTTAGGACCTTCTCTTAATTTCTCTTCATCATATTTCTGAAATATTGGTTAGAATAATGATGAACAACTGTGTGCAAGTTACACAGCCTTTATTACCAGATATCAAATACATTTTAACTTCAACCATTAAAAGATTTTAGATTTTGATAAGTGGATACATTGTAGATCTCATAGTTTATTTTGCTTTTCCAATTTCATTCTTTTTGTGACTAATTGATATTCATGTATTATTGTGGGCCTTATTTCAATTTAGAGGATCTTCATAATTCCCTCAAGATATTATGTTAAAATTGGTAGAGACCTCCACTGACTAATGACATATCAGAATTTCTGATTTCACAATCAGGGAGGCTTTTTTTTCCTCAGTGTTCGGGAGAATTCTTAAAATATTCTGCCCACTCTCCATTACTAGGCTAACTCAGAAACTATTCTCTAATAGTTTCATGTTCAGGCATATCCTGTTCTCTATTATCACATTCAAGGTCTCTGGAATTTGGATTGCTACATGTGGTTAAAAGTACAAGCCTAAAACTGCTACTGTTTGGCAAGGTATAAATTGATATCTTTCAGATAGGAAACTACAATGATAAAATCTGTAACATTCAGTGCAAGTAAATTTGTGCAGAATGGTACATTTTATTTTCAACTCCTAACCAAGTATTTGTAAAATCTTAATTGCAAAAAAAGCAAACTTTGCAAGTAATGATAACAAATAATGGAAAAATAAATTGAATAAAGAAAGAAAGGAAAAGCAAAGAGTGTGAGATTACAGAATAAGCTAGGATCACTACTGATTAGAAACACTCCCTAAAACAAACAAGAGTTGATACATTATCTTGTGAAAGTTTTTTTTTTAACATTTCATATCCCATGATGACTCCACACACATTAAGAAATATTTATCTTCAAGTATTCAGAATACTGAATTCTACATTGAAGAAGTATTAAAACTTCATCAGGGTATAATATGACCCCACAACTTTAATGAGGGAGTTTCTCTAGCTAGAGAACATTTTCTGAAAGTTCTTATTAACTGCAGTATTAGGATCCTCAGATTTTTGTGCTTCTTGAACACACATTTTTATAGTGTGGTGTTACTAAAGAAATAATATGAAATAAGAGGCCAATTTTTATACAGTGAAATGAAAATAAAATATATCTACTTTTGTCAAGTAGTAGAGTTTGAATTACCTTTAACTGTGCTGTCCAATATGGTATATAAGCCTCAAGAGAAATGAATTGAATTGAGATGTAAAATTCAATTCCTCAGTTGGACTAGCCTCTCAAAATGAATGTTCAATAGCTAAATTGGAATGCAAAGACATAAATATTCCCATCATCACAGAAATCCCATTGGTCAGCACTGATCTGTAAAACACACAACTATACATGATTTCACAAGTTTATCACTAGTAAGATTATATGATCTTTGTCAATACTCACAGAGCTGTATTGTCTCGTAGTTGAGATGGTTTGTGGATCTCCTTTTTTTTCCTGCCGTGGTGGTTTGGGAAATACCAGGGCAAAGTGTTCCTGATTCCATGATTTTTTGCTTAATTCACTGACTATAAAATAAGAAAATATTTAACAAACATTTAGAGTAAGTAGAATTTCATCAGAACTAAAAACGGCAGTAAGATAATAGACTTCATGAATAAACAAATGATACGAATTATGGCTTCATTATTTTATTAATGTTTGGAATTCTCTGCTATCAGTACATGAAAATAAAGATTTATTTTTCTATTTTGATCAGTTTTACAGATAACTAGTCATTGTAAAACTAATATAGTCTGTGATATAAATGCAAAGAAACATCTTTACTTGCTTTCTTATAATCTTTCTGTCTCTCCAGGTCTGGATTCCTTGCTATAGATTCTTTAGGTTATAATAAATCTATTGAGATCAGAAAATATGGTAACTACTTCTGTAGCCTCCAAAGTACTTAGCACAGTACTTGTTATAAAATATTCGTAAATATATGATTGAATCTAAATGCTACTGCTTAAGATTCCTTTAGTTAGTATTTTCCAAGTTACAAGAGTAAATGTTGTGCACTTAATAACAGCATTGTTGTTATTGGGTATGGGTATTAAGGAGGGCATTTGTTTTGACGAGCACGGGGTATTATAAATAAGTGATGAACCACTAATTCTACTCCTGAAACCAATATTACACTATATGGTAACCAACTAGAATTTAAATAAAAATTTGAAAAAAATGTAAGTGGCATATTAATGAAAAATCTAACAAATTAAGAGTACCTATAGAATTGTGACTGTGAGGGTAAAGTTACCTGGAAACTATAAAAGAATGGTTTAGAGACATTTAGGGTACAAATGAAACTAGTGAGAGATTTTCACTGCATTTAAACACGTGCAGAGTAGTACTTTGTGTAAGAGAAATATACTTTTCCCATGAGTCTCCTGAAAACAGGATCGATGAGAAAATATACAGAATGAAAGAGATATTTAAGCTCACACTATGAGGGAAAATCATTTGATATATGAAGGCCTTCAACATCAGATTGTTGGGTTTTGGCCTATTATCAGGGGGATATAGTCTAGCAGGAATGTAGTACAAGTCATTGTGGATATTGGTGAGTTGTTTATCCAGTTTCTAGACTACTTTTCAACTGTAAGATTATCTGATTTTTATTTCTAACATGTATGATTTCTAACATAACACCTTTATGTTGCTGAAACCTATTTGCTTAAACTTTGTTTGATTTAAAATCAAAATATCTTAGAAAGTGTTTGCTGAGTCCATGAGTAAGGTGCCTTATAAGTAAAAGGGTTTATTTTTAATAATATTCTGTAAGAGCTCTTGCTTTATCCCTTTGAACAGAGGATAATAATCACTTATCCTTAAAATAATCATAATCCTAAAATTAATCATGTTTCAAAAGTAAATATTAAATTCTTTCTTACCTGGAATGTAATTATCATATGTTCCAAAGTTTATTTTTTGGCTATTAAAATAAGAGGGAAAGTTTTTAATTAATTTATATATAATCACTCTAATGATCACTATTATGTGTAAGCACTTGCCATCACCAACTAGAGAAATATTTTGCATTCTCAGATCTCTACTATTATGTAAGATTACTTCACTCTAGAAGAAACAGAAATGAGTACATGTGTGTCTTTTGCACAAACTTTAACATAACTAAAACAAAGTAGATAAAAAACAGTTTAGAAAGTTACCAAATTGCCATATCTGAAATATAAACTTTAAAAAAGAATTGTGACATCATAGTTGAATTATTTTTCTCTGTCTCATGCTCCAGATTCACTTGCAATTGAATTTTAGCAAATATGTCACTTTAAAAGCATTACTTAAGCAAAATCAGATCCTCAAAATAGTCTCAGAACTTAAGCAAATCTGACCATTCAATGACATATGTGTGTGAATGTGTATGTGTGTCAGTGTGCACCATAAGTATCGATACGGATTTTTATTTGTTTAATTTTTGTTCTTCAGGAATATCTGAGAAATAAAAACTGTTTTGCAAAGTATTTTTCATTTAAAAGTTTCCATTGTTTCAGTACTATATGAGCATGTTTGCTCCCACAAAGGGGAATTTTATTATCTAATATTTGCATTGGAGGCATACATTAATATTTCATATAAAAAGGTTATTTTAGACATTTTTTAAATGTTTGTTTAGTTTTGAGAGTGAGAGAGACAGAATTGGAGTAGGGGAGAAGAGAGAGAGAGAGAGAGATACAGACTCCAAAGCAGTCTTCAGGGTCTGAGCTGTCACCATAAAGCCTGATGTGGGGCTCGAAGTCACAAACAGTGAGATCATGACCTGAGCCCAAGTCAGATGCCCAACCCACTGAGCCACCCAGGTACCCCTAAAAAATGTTATTTTACAGCATCTCATTGCATTACAAAAATAAAGCCATTGTTGATCGTGTGTGAGTTGGGGGCTTACAGACATGCATAAACCACACACACACTCACACACACAAACACGCATACACAGGATCTTACTTATTTTGACATTATATAAATATTAAGAATTAAGTACATAGTAAAATTAAAAAAAAACAAAATGGTGAGTAAACAAAAAGCAGAACCAGATCCATAAACAGAACTAACTAATGGTTTGTGGGGAAAGCAAAATGGGTGAAGGGGAGTGGGAATACAGGCTTCCAGTTGTGGAATGACTAAGTCACTAGAATAAAAGAGAATAAAAGGCACAGTATAGGGAATATAGGCAATGATACTGTAATAATGTTTTATGGTGACAAATGGTAGCTACACTTGGGATGAACACAGCATAATGAATAGAGAAGTCTAATGTACACCTTAAATTAGTGTAACATTGCATGTCAACTGTACTCAAAAAAATTGAAAAATAAAGTACATTAAAGTAAGTATCTTGATATTTTTATTTAGGCTCTATTTCCTAGCACAAAACTTGGCACATTTTTGTCACTCTATAAAAATTTAAATGATTTTAATTGAATAAAATTTAGGATGTATTAACCAATAAGTTATCTGGTTTAGTTTTTTTTTTAAGCTTTTACTTAAATTCCAGTTAACATACAGTGTAATATTAGTTTCATGGTTACAATATAGTGCTATCACACTTCCATACATCACTCAGTGCTCATCACAATAACTGCACTCCTTAATTCCGATCACCTATTTAACCTACTTCACCACCCATCTCCCCCTGATAACCATCAGTTTGTTCTCTGTAGTTAAGAGTCTGTTTCTTGGTTTACCTCTCTTTTTCCTTAACCTTTGCTCATTTGTTTCTTAATTTCACATATGAGTGAAATCATATGGTATTCGTTTTTCTCCGACTCATTTCACTTAACATAATACTCTGTAGCTCCATCCACACAGTTGGGTTTTGTTGCTGGTGATGGTTTTTCTTTTAACTGAGGACATGCATTAAAATCACTTGTCCTGTTGTATCTGAATCTCTAAGTCTGGATCTGGCCAATCTGAATCTCTAGGATTGGATCTAGCCAATGTATGTTAATACATTGCTGAAGAAATTTTGATGTTCAGCTATGGTTATGAACATCTCTGTTTTAAATAATCTGAAAGAGGAAATATTTCAGATTCATGAAACAATATTAAATTTGTGATTTAAAATGTACATAGGCATGATCCATTTATTCCTTGTATAATTTCTGTAGTTGTTCTTTAATCAACAAGTAATTGAATTAGAAATCAAAGTCACTATATAGAAAATATACAATTTTTTAAAAAATCGTTCTTCTAAATAACCTATCATCAAATCACAGTGCACATTTACGAAAAGAAACAACAATAACATAGTATCAAAAATTGTGGACTACAGTTCACAAAGGAGAATTTATAATTTTAATGACTGGTATTAGAAAAAAGTTTAAAACAGTGTTTTAAATCCCTGCTTTAATATTAGGAAAATATGAAAAATAAATGAATAAATTAGGAAAATATCAAACTAAGTTCAAAGTTAGAGGGAGTAAATAATAAAGCTATAAGCCAGAAACAAGTGAACACAAATTAAAGAAAATTTAAAAATCCAAATTTGTTTTTTTTAATTATTAAAATTGATTAACTCTTAGACTGATAAAGAGAAAATACAAATTACCAATATCAGGATTGATGCAAGTTTTTTAACTACGTAGATTTTAAAGGATAATGGGAAATATTATTTATAATTTTATGGCAAAAAGTTCAGCTTAAATGATATAGATGAGCTCCTTGTAAAACTAATTTAGCAAAACACATGATTAAATAATAAATATGTGAATGGGCTCCATAATAAGTAAATTGAATCCATTACCAAAACCTTCCAAGAAAGGAAAGCACAGACCTAAACTCGGATCTTAAAAAAAAATTTAGGAAAAATACTAACTCTACACAAGGTTTTGAGATAGGGGAAAGAAGTTTCAACTCATTTTTGACACGAATATAAATAATTCTGACACTAAAACTTCTCAAAGAAGTTTTGAGAAGTTATGAGAAATGAGTATATAGACTAATATCTTGCACTAACACAGACACAAAACTTCCTTAGCAATTTGTTAACCAGTTACTGAACAATATATAAAATGGCAAATACATCATGGTCATTGAAATTTACTTTCTGGAATATAAGTTTGGTTTAACATGTATAAATCAACCCAGGCAGTCACTCCAAATAACAAATAAGACAATTCATCTAATAATTTCAAGATATATAGAAGATTTTTTTTTAACATTTACTTTTGAGAGAGAGAGAGTACAAGTGGGGTAGGGGCAGAGAGAGAGAGCACAGCCGGGTAGGGGCACAGAGAGAGAGAGAGAGTTCTCTGTAACTCTGATGCTTAACCAATTGAGCCACCCAGGCGTCCCGCAAAAGAATTTTTGAAAAAAATTATATCAATTCATAATTTAAAACTCTGAGAAAAATAGAAATAGAAGACACCTTCCTCAAATGGATAAAATGTCTCCGGACAATACTCATTTCTAAAATCAGTTGTGGATGTTGACTATCTTTCCTCTAGAAGCCAGAAATAAGGCAAAGATGCTCACTCTTTCTAATCAACCTTGCAATCCAGACTATTTTGTTCCATAAGACAATGAAACATTAAGATTGGAAAGGAAGAAGTAAAATTGTCTTTGTTCACAGAAGACGTGCTTGAATGGACTATCCAGTAACATCTACAAAAAGAAAGATTTAGGGAGGGGCACCTGGGTGACTCAGTCAAACATCCCACTTTTGGTTGATTCTTGGTTTCCACTCAGGTCATGATTTCACAGTTCCTGAGTTCAAGCCCTGTGTTGAGCTCGATGCTGACAAGGCAGAGCTTGCTTGGGATTCTCTGTCTCTCTCTCTCTCTCTCTCTGCCCTTCCCCTGTTTGTGCTCTCTTTCTCTCTCTCAAAATAAATAAATTGGGGCACGTGGGTGGCTCAGTTGGTTAAGCATCTGACTTCGGCCCAGATCATGACCTCATGGTTCTTGAGTTCGAGCCTTGCATCAGGCTTTGTGCTGAAGGCTCAGAGCCTGGAGCCTGCTTCAGATTCTGTGTCTCTCTCTCTGCCCCTCCCCTGCTCACCCTCTGTCTTTCAAAAATGAAGAAACATTTAAAGAAATTTTTTAAATAATATAAATAAATAAAAATAAATAAACTTAAAAAATTATTTAGAGCTGTTAAGTGAATGTAATAAGATTGTATGATATAGGCTCTAATTACATAAGTTACGAAATCTTGCCATTTGTAACAACGTGGATGGAGCTAGAATGTATTATGCTAAGCAAAGAAAGTCAGAGAAAGTCAAATACCATATGATTTCACTCATATGGAATTTAAGAAACAAAACAAATGAACATGGGGAAAGGAAGGAAAAATAAGAAGAAAAAAAAAACAAAGAGGCAAACCATAAGAGACTCTTAAATACAGAGAACAAACTGAAGGTTGCTGGAGGGGTTGTTGGGTGGGGGGATCGCCAAGATGGATGATGGGCATCAAGGAGGGCACTTGTTGGGATGAGCACTGGGTGTTACATGTAAATGATGAGTCACTAAATTATTCTCCTGAAGCCGTTAATACACTATATGTTAACTAACTTGGATTTAAATAAAAATTTTTTAAAAATTACATATTTTTAAATATAACTGGAAAAATTTAAAAATATAAATTTAAGAACACAGTATAATTTGCAATACCATAAAAAACTACTTAGAGGTAAATTTATTGAAATATGTTCAAGAAAATTAAAGGGCGTTTGGGTAGCTCAGTCAGTTAAGTGTCCGACTTTGGCTCAGGTCATGATCTCATAGTTTACAATTTCAAGTCTTGGATCAGGCTCTTTGCTGTCAGCATATAGCCCGCTCGAGATCCTCTGTCCCCCTTTCTGTCTGCCCCTCCCCTGCTCATGCTTGCTCTTGGTCGCTTGCTCTTTGTCTCAAAAATAAACATTAAAAGGGGTGCTTCAGTGGCTCAGTTCGTTAAGTGTCTAACTTTGGCTCAGGTCATGATCTCACAGTCTCTGTGTGAGACTGTGTGATCACACAGGCTCTGTGTGAATTTTTGAGGAAAATTGTGTGTATATATATATGTGTGTGTGTGTGTGTGTGTGTGTGTGTACATATATACACACACACATACACACGCATATGTATAAACCTATATTTTTATTCATATACATAATATATATTTTCTGATTCACAGACATCCTTTGTACTTTATACCTACCAAAACAACTAAAATTAAAGGCTAATGACATAACAGCAAAGGTGTAGAGTATCTGACATGTTCAGCATTGGTGGTAGGTGTAAAATAGTACAGTCACTTTGGAAAACCACTTGATGTTTGTAAAATAAAGTTAAACATGTGTGCTGTATGTATGATTCAGCATTTCCACTGTACCTTACCCAGGAGAAGTTCACAAAAAGACTTGGACAAAATGTGTATAGCAGCTTTATTCATAATAACCCAAAACTAAAGTAACTCAAATGTCTATCAGCAGAATGGAAAAACTAAGTGTGGTATATTCATGTAATGGAATACTGCTCTGCAATGTAAAGGAATGTACTGTTGATATATGCAACATGAATGAATCAAAAAGAAATTATACTGAAAGAAAAAATCCAGAAACACAAAAGTATATACTGTATGATCTAATTTGTATGCATTTCAAGCATAGGCAGGGCTCTCTATGGTAATTTAACAGCTTGTTGTGGGGGAGGGGCAGAGTGGTTGATTAGAAAGTGACACAGTGTAACTTAATGATGTTGAAAATTCTTAATGTTTCTTAAGGTTGGTTAGGTTAGGGTTAGTGACAAATCAGTTTAATTCTCTTTCATTTTCACTGGGAAGATTTTATAGGACCCCAAAATAGCCATGATCTTAATACTCTAGTTCTCACTTCCTATGTAAATTTACATATGCCATAAGCAATTCAATAAATTTAACCTGTTGGGAATAGATAGCATTTTTCTACTTTTTTGCCTAAATCTGGTCCTGCTGGTAATAGCATCTCTCCCTTTACCTCTCTGGGACATCAAGAAATTTTCTAGACCAGGATGCAGTTAGATTCCATTTTTAAAGTTTTTATTAAACCACACACACACACACACACACACAGTCAACATATTTTTTTTATATTTTCTATTTTGAAACAATTGGTTAATTCATAAAAAATGCAACAAGTCAAAAAGGTTGTTCTGTCTTGATATACCTAGTTTTTGAATTAGATCTCTGGCAATATATATATATATATATATATATATATATATATATATATGGAAACATAATAACTAGTACTTCATCTTAACCATGGTGCAATGGAAAACAGGTGCCACAAAAACCTGCCTTCACTTCAGGTGTAGTGCACACATTTAATCATTTCAAAATCAGTCTCAGTGTCTCTGAGCTTTTTTTTTTCCTTAATCTCAAGATTCCTTTTAATTTTTTTTATTTGAGTATAGTTGGCACACAGTGTTACACTAATTTCAGGTGTGTAGCATAGTGATTGGACGAGTTTATATGTTATGCTTTGCTCACAGCAAGTGTAGCTGCCATCTGTCACCATACAACACTATTACAGTGTCATTGACTGTATTCTATATGCTGTGCCTTTTATTCTATGACTTATTTCTTCCATTACTTGAAACCTGTATGTCCCCTTCTCCTTCATGCATTTTGCCCATCCCCACAATCCTCCTCCCCTCTGACAACCATCACTTTGTTCTCTGTATTTATAGGTCTGATTCTTCATTTTGTGTTAGATTCCACATATGTGTGAGCTTTAAGTAAAGAAGGTGCCCATTGTTAGCATTGTGGAATGTCATGCATTCATGAGTTAGAAAGGGAAGCTGGGTTTGGGTTTTCCTAAATAAAAAATTGAGATCCCAAAGTAGGAGACATGGGGATCTTTATTTTTTATGACAAAAATCTATTTTTATATTACCACTGGAAATAAGTTGTTTTTTTCCTTTTAAAGGAGTAAACGTGTAACTGTATTTGTAGGACTTTTTTTTCTTAGTCTTAAAATTTTTAATCTTTGTATACAATAAACCTGCCCTTACTCTTACCTTTAACTGTATCTCTGGTATATCTTTGAAATGTATAATAAATTCAAAGAATAAGGGCTCTCAATAATGTTATACCTACTTTATTTTGATTTGAAATGGCTACAGACAATCATTATATGTGAGTTTCATAACATATCCTGCTGGCTGACTTTGGATTTTTGTATTCTGCATCAGATATATGACAAATAAAGCCATAAAGTACTTGGCAGAAAGTTTTCCAGGGACAGACTGGGTCTGAGTTACTCTTGTATTTGCTCTAGAGGTCTCTTTTTTAAGGCAAAACTCAACTGTCACATGGTTATTGTCTTGGTGAAAGATGACTCTAGGTATAGTATGGTGAAATTCGCTGTCTTTTTTTAACATTTTCTAGAGTAGTGTTTCTCAACCTGGGTTTATTATTAATGCCTTGCCTGCAGTGGACATTTGCAACATCTGAGATATTTTTATCACAATTGTGTGTATCTTTTGGTTTGGGGGGGGGGTGTACACACAGTGCTGATAGTGGCATCTAGTGGGTAGAGACCAGGGATGCTGCTAGCTACTTACACTGCAGAGTACCTCCTTGCCCCCTGCCCAGTCCTCCAATAAGTAGTTATCCTTCCTAATAAGTCAATAGTGTTAAGATTCTTATACCTTGTTCTATATCAAGGTGAATTCCTAGGCAAGATGGTAGGAGAGGACCTTATTAATGCAACTCGAGGGATGAAAAAAAGGTATAGTCAATATAAGATCCAAAAGTTAATACTGGAAGTTTAAGAAGTTCACATTTTAGATAGCCCCATTCTTTGTGAAAACCTCTCTTACTTCCTTCAGTAACCTTAGGTCTATTCAGTATTAGAAATGGAAGGATTGGGTTGACTGATACAACCTCAGTTGGAGGAAAAGGCAGGAAGAGGAGAAACATTTGAATGGTGCTGTTGAGGTTTTGATGAAAAAGGGTATTAAAGAGGAATAAGTGGGGAGGGGGAAAACTGAACTGAAAGGAGAAAATTTCTTCTATCAACTATAAGTTGATAGCCATGACACAGAAATGTAAGTCCAGAATTAAGGTCCTGTCATAGAATTCAGAGGAAAAAGCACAAAATTATTTTCTGCATCTCAAATTCTCTTATAACTGAATTGAAAGTTGCCATTTGAACCCAAAGAAATATAATATTTTGTTATTAAGGACTTGTATGTGTGCTTCATTAGCTAACAATGAGGTCATTTGATTATGAATTGAACCACACGTTCCTTCTATGATACATGAGAGCTTTAGGATTATACCAGAAAACAACATAAAGAAATAGTCATAGAACCAAAAATAAGTTTTTAACTCTTTGTGTGAAGTTCTCTGAAAGTCATGCAGTGCTCATGATAATAGTAATGCCATCAATATTTTATTGTGCTTCAACATTTTAAAGTAATTATTATACGGTGTAATTCTGTCATGTTACATGCCACAGTACAGATTGCTTTGTAATCATCAGCAAGTCCCTCACCCTTTAATTATTACACATACGTTGAACCCTTTTACTGATGGTAGTCCTTTATGATTGCATTATAAGGGAGTAGGCACTAGGGACTTTTAAAGCCCATTTTGTTTATCTTCAAGAGTTGTATTTTATTTTTCTTCAAAAGTACTGTCCAAAATAAAAACCAGTTACATTCTTTCTATTTCATAGTTCATACTTTCACCTTTGTTCCAAGTCTACATAGTTAAAAGGCTTAAATAATTGAAGGTCTTCTTTCCCTACCTCATTATAACACAACATAAATTAAGCGTAAGGAAGCTACTATCGTCAAACTTCCCATGTCTGCATAATCTGCTTTTCATTGCAAAGTATTTTTGCCTACTCAGTATTTCTCAAGGGGAATACAGTTAGTATTTAATTGATCTTCTTTCTATTGGGATGCCCCACTTATTACCAAAGGTTTAGCATCCTTGATACACGCCCTCTAAAAGTCAGTAGACTCCTCAGTCACTGTGACATTAAAAAAACAAACAAACAAAAAAAAAAAAAAGAAGGGGCGCCTGGGTGGCTCAATCGGTTGAGTGTCTGACTCTTGATTTCTGCTCCAGTCACGATCTCACAGTTCATGAGTTTGAGCCCCACATCGAGCTCTGTGCTGACAGTGAGGAGCCTGCTTGGGAGTCTCTCTCTTCCTCTCTCAGTGCCACTCTCTCTCTCAAAAATAAAGTTTAAAACAAAACAGAAAACAAAAACAAAACAAAAAAAACATTCCCAGAGATTTCCAAATAGGCTCCAAGAGGTGAAAGTTCCCTGAATGAGAACCATGAAACATTTTATTCTGTATGTTACAAAATGCAGTATGATAAAAAAAAAATGAAGTAAGGATCACATTCAAAAAGATTTATCCAAAACTATGCATATATTTCACTGAAATGAATGAATTAGTTAAGTCTTGGATCAAAACAGCCTATGATGTTGCTTGAGAATGTATGTGCTAAACACATACTCTCGTTTATAATGAATAATAATGGACATCTCTTTATACTAAAGAGAATAAATATAAAGCTAACTAGAGCATTTCAGTTATTTTAAAATATAAAATTTGACAAGAGGACTTACAATCTTGGTACAGACATTTCCACCACCTATGATTTGCCAGGACTTGAGTAAGCACTGTAAGTTCAAATTAATGATGTTGAGAGGTGACATCATAAAGAGGCCAAGAGCACTGGGAGTTAAAGGGGAAAACAAAAGCAATCACTTTAACTTGTATTTTATGTTTTCTAATATTCAGTCTAAGATTTGTGTTTTCTTTCACTCATTATTACTGACAGACTACAACTGATGGTTTAAAAATAACCAATTGGTTTTACATCTTATAAAATTCTTGTTTCAGTTTTTCATGTAATTTTAATTTATTGACTAATAAGACAAAAAGATGAATCTGAGTGTCTATTAAAATAAATTGTAATCCTAACTTCCTTGATATTCATGTGTCTTTTGTTAAATTCTTTGTATAACTTTGTGCCTTTTACCTTTTCCCATCTTAAACACACGGGTTGCTCATAGATACAAGATTTTAAAGAAGGCTAGGTGCTTACTAAAATTTGAATTTAGGAGCACGTCAGTAGCTCAGTCGGTTTAGCATCTGGCTCTTGATTTCAACTCATGTCATGATCTCAGTTCATGACCATTGGACTCTGCTCTGGTAGTGCAGAGCCTGCTTGGGATTCTCTCTCTGTCTCTCTTTCTACCCCTTCCCTCCTCTTTCTCTCTCTCTCTCTCTCTCTCTCTCTCAAAATAAATAAACTTAATTTTTTTTTTTAATTATCAAGTTACTGATAGATCTCAGGTCATTTTTACTATACCCACCCTCCACCCCACTAACAGATGAATGCAAATACAAGTAGTATTTGAACATGCTGCCATTATCTTGCTCCTTTTAGGGAAATTCAGCTGATTTTTTTTCCCCTTAAGGAATAGTTTGATTAAACTTCAGCTACTGTAGGAGATCAGTTACAAAAATCTCAGTGGTTTTTGGGGCGCCTGGGTGGCGCAGTCGGTTAAGCGTCCGACTTCAGCCAGGTCACGATCTCGCGGTCCGTGAGTTCGAGCCCCGCGTCAGGCTCTGGGCTGATGGCTCGGAGCCTGGAGCCTGTTTCCGATTCTGTGTCTCCCTCTCTCTCTGCCCCTCCCCCGTTCATGCTCTGTCTCTCTCTGTCCCAAAAATAAATAAACGTTGAAAAAAAAAATTTATAATCAAAAATCTCAGTGGTTTTAACTCAGTGAAACTTACTATCTTATGTCTCAGACCATGGTAAGCTCTAGGGTGGTTGAGGTAGGAGGTTTCCATAACAAGATTTAAATTTTTTTTAATGTTTATTTTTGAGAGAGAGAGAGTGAGCACACAAGGGAGGGGCAGAGAGAAAGGGAGACACAGAATCCAAAGCAGGCTCCAGGCTCCGAGCTGTCAGCACAAAGCCCGATGCGGGGCTCAAACCCACGAACTGCAAGATCATGACCTGAGCTGAAGTCCGGCGCTTAACTGACTGAGCCACCCGGGTGCTCCTCCAAAACAATGTTTAGTAATTCAGGTTTCTCTGATTTAATGGCTTCATTATCCACTAACTTAACACTATTAATGCTGTTGGTTTTTTTGCAAAGTGATGATTAGCAAAGTATGATTTCTGAATCCACAGTATTTTGTTAAGACTTTACAATAAATACCTGGTTTATGAAAGTAGGTATACCCAGTGCATTTCTTCTGTCAGCATGTAGTAAGGTCCAGATCATTACTGGGCAGCCAACAATACTTGCCTTCTGCACCATGACCTCTTGAATTAATCTCTCAGTCATTTTAACTGTATGTAATCTTTTAAGATCTCAGAGAGCTAATGATCTTTTTATTCTAAGTTTGTATTAATTTTCTATTGCTGTATAACAAATTATCACAAACTTAGTGTTATAATAGAAAACATAATCTCATAATTCTGGGGGCATCTGGGTGGCCCATTTGACTAAGCTTCTGACTTCAGCTCAGTTCATGATCTCGTGGTTCGTGAGTTTGAACTGTCAGCTCAGAGCCTGGAGCCTGCTTCAGATTCTGTGTCTCCCTCTCTCTCTCTGCTCCTCCCCTGCTCCTGCTCGCTCTCTCTCACTCTCTCAAAAAATAAACATTAAAAAAATTTTATAATCTCATATTCTGTAGTTCACAAATCTCAGGTTCAGTTGGTTCCTCTGCTCAGTGTCTCATAGGCTGAAGTCAATTTGTTGACTAGTCTCTTATCTGGAGGCTCTGAGAAACAATCTATTTCCAAGCAACATTCCACTTGCAGAATTCAGTTCCTTGTGGCTGGTTCTGATGTCTGTGTTTGCTTGTGTGTTATCACTGTCTGCTACTTTTTGCTCCTAGAAGGTGCCTACATTCCTTCTCAGATAACCCCCTCCCTCTTCAAACCAGCAGCGTTTCAAATCCTTCTCCTAGTTCATATCTGTGTTCTTTTTCTCCCTTCGTCCACTGTTACCAGATGAGGAAAATTTTGTTTTCTAAACAGCTCATTGGGTACATTAGGCCCCTGTAGATATCTCTCTGAAGGTCACCTGTCCCTCATAGCAGATCATAACCATGGGGATAATATCTCTTCATAGTCACAAGTCCCACCTATGCTCAAAATGAAAGGTCATTGGGGGTCATTCTTCACATTCTGCCTATGGCTTCACAGAAAGCCAAAATTAGACTAAAGTCTTACTTTATTTGAGGCTTATGAGAAATATATCAGCCTGATATATATTATTTTTATGTCCTAAGATTTTGCCAATATCTATCCAGCAGCACTATGATTATATACAAGCATTTTGTTGTTTTTTAAAAGGCCATTCAGCTTAGTATGTCTTCAAATATAAATATTGTATTTAAAAACTATGTGTAAAATAAAAATATAAAAGTATAAATAGATAATATATTTTAAGTGTTTTATAGGTTATAAAATAATTTGTGTATATTAACTCATTTTTTCTTATAATAATACAGTATGAAGTGGGTACAGTTGGTCCTTGATATTTACAGCTATTTCCTAACATTTTATAATAGATTACCAATTTAAAAGTATGGTTATATAATTTTTCCCATAAAAGATAGATCATTAGATAGATAGATAGATTGATTATTCAAGCTTGTGCTGGTTTCAAAGTTCACAGAATTATGTATACAATATATATATGTGATTATTAACTTATTTATGTATCCATGTATCATCAACTTATTTATTTCTCTCTGTGTTGCTTACAAGATTTAAGACACCTAATAAGGGTATTATAAATGTAGAAATAAAATTATTAAATATAATTTAAGCTATTTGTATTGTATAGTAGTTTGTATCATTATTGTAAAGATTAACCACAAAATTATATAAATATCTAAAGTTTTTTTTATTTTTAAATGTAACTAAAATGTTAAGTGATCAGCATGATAAAATATTGTAAAATGAACAAAGTTTTTAACAATGATCTCAGTTACAAATGGATTATTACTGGTAGCCTATGATCTATTCAAATTGTTAACCTTATGCCCTCCCCGAAAGTGACCACAATTATCATAACTATTATACTATTAATTTGTCTGTTTTTGAAATCCTATAATAGTATGTAATATGTATTTTCTTTAATGTGGTTTCTTTCAATATACACTTTTATATTCATCCATCTAGTTGCATATGTTTGCAGTTTGTTCATAATTTTTCTGTATGTGTAATTATTTGTGTATTATAGCATTATATTTATATAACATTGTTTATATATTCTTAAATTGATGAATTTATTTTACATCTAATTTTTAACTATTTTGAATTATTTTATTATGGCCAATTTTTCATATGTATTTTGGCAGACATGATCATATGTGTATGTTGATATATAACATTTATAAAAGTATTTGATGGTGGGGTTTAATGATGCTCAACTTTAGACAATGCCAAATAATTTTCCAAAGTATCTGTATCACTGGTGGTGTATGAGAGAGATCTCTTGTTCATCCCTGTCCTCTCAACAGTGGTTTTTATGAATTATTTTAATTTTAGCTAGTTTGAAGTTATGTGATTGTGTATCACTGTTGTTTTAAATTACATTTTCCTGATTATTAATGATTAGGAACACTGGTGAAAGAGCAGGTATAGGGAAAACAACAACAACACATAACCTACCAAAGGAGAAAAAGAAGAATTATAGCAAACTTTTCATAAAAAAATTACATAAGCCATAGATGTATTAAAAGCAAAAGAGAAATTCATATAACATATTGAAATAATAATTAGAATGTTTGCCTGGGTGGTTCAGTCGATTAAGCCTCTTGATTTTGGTTCAGGTCATGACCTCACCGTTTGCAGGATCAAACCCCACATCAGCACAGAACCTGCTTGGGATTCTCTCTCTCAACATCTCTTTCTGCCCCTCCCCTGCTGCTGCTCACCCTCTCTCTAAAAAAAAATAAACATTAAAAAAATTAAGAAGAAGAAATAACAACTAGAAGCTGGAATGACTGTATTAACTTTGTACAAAGTAGGTATCAGACCAAGAAATATAACCAAGGATTATATTTCCTAGAATATTGCATAGGGGCACCTGAGTGGCACAGTCAGTTAAGCATCTTTTTTATGGCTAAGTAATATTCCTCTCTCTCTCTCTCTCTCTGTGTGTGTGTGTGTGTGTGTGTGTGTGTGTGTGTGTCCCCTAAATCTTTTTTATCCATTCATCTATTGATGGACACTTGGATTGCTTTCATACTTTGGCTATTGTAAATAATTCTTTAATAAACATGGATGCATATATCTTTTGGAATTAGTGTTTTTCATTTTCATTGAGTAAATACCCTGCATTGGAATTACTGGATCATATAGTAATTCTATTTTTACACTGTTATCCGCAGTGGATGCACCAGTTTGCATTGCTACTAACTGTGCATGACTATTCCTTTTCCTCTACATCCTTACCAACACTTGTTGTTTCTTGTGTTTTTGATTTTAGCCATTCTGACTGGTGTGAGGCGATAGCTCATTGTGGCTTTGATTTGCATTTCTCTGATGAGAGGTGATATTGAGCATGTTTTCCTGTTTGATAACCATCTGTATGTCTTCTCTGGAGACATGCCTGTTCATATCTTCTGCCCAGTTTTTAAAATGGGATTATTTGCTTTTGGTGTTGAGTTGCAAAAAATTCTCCATATACTTTGGATACTAACCCTTTATCAGATATATCATTTTCAAATATCTTGTCCCATTTAGTAGCTTGTCTTTTTATTTTGTTGATTTTTTATTTTGCTGTGCAGAAACTTAATTTTGATGTAGTTGCATTCTTTTATTCTTACTTTTATATCCCTTGCCTCAGGAGACCTATGTAGAAAAGTGTTGCTATTGCCAAAATACTACTTATGCTCTCTTCTAGGACTTTTATGATTTCAGGTCTCACATTTAGGTCTTTAATCCTTTTTGAGTTTATTTTTGTATATGCAGAAAGTGGTCCAGTTTCATTCTTTTGCATGTACCTGTCCAGTGTTCCCAGCATCATTTAGTGAAGAGACTCTTTTTCCCATTGGATATTCTTGCAACTTTTGTCAAAGATTAATTGACCATGTATGGTGGATTTATTTCTGGACTCTATTCTGTTCCATGATTTATATTTTCCTTGTGCCAGTACCATACTGTTTTGGTTACGGCAGCTTTGTAGTATATATTCAAATCTGGGATTGTGATATGTCCAGCTTAGTACTTCTTTTTCAAGACTGTGTTGGCTATTCAGAGTCTTCTATAGTTTCATACACGTTTAAGAATTTTCTAGTTCTGGGGCGCCTGGGTGGCGCAGTCGGTTAAGCGTCCGACTTCAGCCAGGTCACGATCTCGCGGTCTGTGAGTTCGAGCCCCGCGTTGGGCTCTGGGCTGATGGCTCAGAGCCTGGAGCCTGTTTCCGATTCTGTGTCTCCCTCTCTCTCTGCCCCTCCCCCGTTCATGCTCTGTCTCTCTCTGTCCCAAAAATAAATAAAAAACGTTGAAAAAAAAAATTAAAAAAAAAAAAAAAAAAGAATTTTCTAGTTCTGTGAAAAATGCTGTGGACATTTTGATAGGGATTGCATTATATCTGTATATTACTTTGGGTAGTATGGACATTATAACATTTGTTCTTCTAATCCAGGAGCATGGAATACCATCCCATTTGTGTCATCTTCAGTTTCTTTCATCACTGTTTTATAGTTTTCAGAATACAGATCTTTTACCTCCTTGGTTATGCTTATTCCTAGGTATTTTATTATTTTTGGTGCATTTGCAAATGGGGTTGTTTTATTGATTTCTGTTTCTGTTGTTTCATTATTAAGTGTATAGGAATGCATTAGATTTCTGTATATTGATTTTGTATCCTGTGACCCTACTGAATTCATTGATGAGTTCTAGTAGTTTTTTGGTGGAGTCGTTGGGTTTTTTTATATTTAGTGTTATGTCATCCACAAATAGTGATTGTTTTACTTCTTCCTTACCAATTTGAATGCCTTTTATTTCTTTTCATTATCTGATTGCTGTGGCTAGGACTTCTAGTACTATGTTGAATAAAAATGGTAAGAGTTGACATTCTTGTCTTATTCCTGACCCAAGAGGAAAAGCTCGCAGTATTTCACCATTAAGTATGATGTTATCTATGGGTTTTTTGTTTGTTTTATTTTAATATTTACTTATTTATTTTGGAGAGAGAGAGCACACACATGAGTGGGGGAGGGACAGAAAGAGGAAGAGAGAAACCCAAACAGCTCTGCACTGTCAGCACAGGGACCTAGATGGGGCTTGATCTCCTGAACCATGAGACCTGAGCCAAAATATTCAGTCCAATATGAGGTGCTTTGAGGGCTTAGTCAGCTAAGCGTCCTATTCCTGATTTTAGCTCAGGTAATGATCTCATGGTTTGTGAGATCCAGCCCTGCATTGGACTCTGTGCTGACAGTGCAGAGCCTGCTTGGGATTCTCTCTCTCTCTGCCCCTCTTCCACTCATGAGAGCTCTCTGTCTCTCAAAATAAATAAATAAGCCTTTAAAATATTCAATCCAAACAATAGGAGAATATTTATTCAGGTTTTTAGGTAAGTGTATGCAGCTTTCTCCAAAATAAAGCATATCATCAACCATAAAAAGATCTTGAAAATATACATCATGCAAAGTATGTTCATGGGCCATAATGGAATCAAACTAGAAAATAATAAGAAAATATCCAGAAAGTCACCAGCTATTTAGAGATTAAACAAAATTCTTCTAGGGGCACCTTGGGTGGCTCAGTCCATTAAGCATCCAACTCTTGATTTCAGCTCAGGTCATGATGTCAAGGTTTGTGAGTTTGAGCCCTGCATCGGGCTCTGTACTGATAGTATGGGGCCTGCTTGGGATTCTTTCCCCTCTCTCACTCTCTTTCTCTGTCTCTCAAATAAATAAATAAACATTAAAAAAAACCCACAAAATTCTTCAAATAGCACAGGTATCAAGAAAACTCAAGTGAATATATAAGTTTGCTTAACTTTTTATTTTAACTCATTTTTGAATTGCCAATAAATTGTAAAATAATATATTGTCACATTTATCCAAATCCCCCTGATGTTAACAACTTGTATCCTAACCAAAACTTACATTAACATCATTCACAGCGAGCAAAACTATGAAATTAGGCTCATCAATATTTTTTCTTTCTCTGGCTCTAAAATCAAATACTTCTCTAAGCCCTGGTCCCTTATATAAAAACCAAGATATTAACAGATATTTACTGCCAGCTGTTGGTTTTGCATATCTGTTTTTTTGAAGATGTTCCACAGATATGTCAAATTCAAGAAGTTAAAACAGAAGAAAAAAGTCTTCCCCTTATCCAGAAAGTATTACTTCTTTTCAGGTTAAAATATTCTTTCTCATGGGGCACCTGGGTGGCTCAGTCAGTTGAGCATCCAACTTCGGCTCAGGTCATGATCTTGTGGTCTGTGAGTTTGAGCCCTGCGTTGGGCTCTGTGCTGACAACTCAGAGCCTAGAGCCTGCTTCAGATTCTGTGTATCCTCCTCTCTCTGCGCTTCCCCTGCTCACACTGTGTCTCTATCTCTCTCAAAAACAAACATTAAAAAAATTAAAAAATAAAGAATAAAATACTCTTTCTGAACATCAGATTAAAACTTATGTTAGAAAGCAATTTAAAAATACAAAAATACACATAATAGAATTTGTTCTTTTAACTCACTTCACAGAGATAACAGCTTTGAAATCACAATATAGTGTTTATCCCACAAAAGAAGTGTAAAATTATAATCAATAGATTTTAAATGATGGAATATCATTTATTCCACACAAATACTTATTAATTTGAGATGGTATTATGAATACAGATTTATATATTTTCTGGACTTATCATTATCTTGAAACCCATTTATGATTAAAATAAAATGAAAATTGAATTGCTCAATAAAAATGGTGGGAATAGGTTGAAAACACACAGGAGCCAAGCTGAAAGATCTTCCAACAGCAAAATCTGGAACAATTTGAAAACAAAATAATATGTGTGTTGGACTGTAATCCATGAAATAGTGTAAATATACATGAGTTCATAAATAGTTGTATAAATAAATTAAGGGAGAGAAAAGAGACAACTCATCCTTAGAGAATAAATCCAGTAATAAACGCAGAAGCATTGAAGGACCTAGAAAATGTCATTAGAATATGACATGAATAATTAAGTCTGAATTTAAAACACTGAATAGAAAAATCACCACTATAGAAATGTAGTTGTTATATTGCATACAAACAAGTGACTCAGTCAGATTGCAAATTAGAATGGCAAATGTTAAACCATTTTGATACAACAGCTTTTCAAGTGTGATACTTTAATCATTTATCTGCCTATATTTTAGACCTCTATATTCTTGTGTATATTTGTGAAATCATCTTAAATCCTGTATATGTATATTTAATATTTTGTTGTTACAAAACTGTTCACATTTTTGTTTTTGATTCTCAAAAGAAATCAATGAATTTAGAAGACTCTGGGTCACAAACAGAAATACAAAATTTTCTATATATTTTTTTTCAATTTGGTCTTGTAAGAGTGTTTTGAAAGGTCAGTGACAATTTGATCAAACTAAACTCATGGGAGAGAGATCTTAAACCAAACTTGCCGTTAGGCCAGAGGTTCAGGGCTGATGGAGCTCCAGCATATATGTGTGTGGGTGTGGGTGTATGTCTGTGTGCCTGTATGCATATGTGTGTGTGAGTGTACGTGCATGTATGTACACACATAGTTCTCCAAAGAGCTTGCAGGAATAGGGTGAGAGGGGTAGGGATGAGAAAAATCAGAGTCAGCTCTTGGATCAGAAAAAGTCTAGAGCAACTTGGCCCTGGGCAGGAATGCTTGCTGGGCCAACTCCTTAACTTGATATACAAGTTATAGATTAATTTATATGGCATGTGGGCTTACAGCTGTATTCTTGTCGTAGCCCCAGCAGATGTTAGAGTATAATCTGAATCACAATTTTTGCAACTTTAGTCAGATCTTTTTTCACACTAACTTTTGTTATTATGTAGTCTTTTTCTTATCTATTGCATTATGTCATGCCTTGATCTACTATGAACCTATAAACTATGTGCAGTAGCAGAGTAAGAGAATAATAATGTCCAACAGTAATTATATCAATGTAGATAAAGGTATCAACTTGCCATAGTTCACCAGAGTTCACAGAAAAGAGTTAAAAAATTAATTAAGAATATAAATAGAGAATATCTGTAAAGACACATGAAAACTATGTTTGCATTATACATGTATGTAAAGGATCTTAACATTTAGTGTGAAAGGATTAGACGTAAACAACTCTATGTATTGATACTGTTGTGCATAGATGTTTTCAGTTAATATCCATCACATATTCCCATGTGTAATTCATTAGCAACTATTCATATCTCTTTAGTCATTAGACATTTGAAATTATTTTTCTCCTGCCCACTGTAGACAAATCAGGTAAACAGTTTCTCTTATTTAATGATACTCTATAAATTTATAGCAACCCACATTCTTCAATTTACAGTGAGGGAATTAGAAAGAAAAAGAGATGATTTTGCAAATGCTATCTAAACCACTTTTTCAGAGCTATGCTCACCAGTGTCATATCCTGGGATCTCATGGTTCCTGCATATATATCAACTAATCAACACTGGAAAGTTTCTTTAAGATAAAAAAAGGTCTCTTGGTACCAGGACTTCAGTTTTCCTCTTAAACTCCAAACTCCCAGATAAACTCAAATATTAAATGTAGATTCTAGCAACATATATGTAAATATATCTAATAAAGGTGATTATAAAACTGCAAAAAACATAAAAGGCAGACTACAGGATAGGAAAAGATATTTGCAAATGAAATATCTGATGAAGGGTTAGTATCCAAAATATATAAAGAACTTATGAAACAACACCACAAAAACAAATAATCCAATTAAAAAATGGGCAGAAGGCATGAATAGACATTTTTCCAAAGAAGATGTAGAGATAGCCAACAGATGTATGAAACGTTGCTCAATATCACTCATCATCAGGGAAATACAAATGAAAACTACAATGAGATATCACCTTACACCAGTCAGAATGGCTAAAATCAACACAAGAAACAATAGGTATTGGTGAGTATGTAGTAAAAGGGGAGCCACACTGTTGGTGGGAATGCAAACTGGTGCAGTCATTCTGTGAAACAGGATGGAGGTTCCTCAAAAAAGTTAAAAATACAACTACCCAGCAATTGCACTAGGTATTTACCCAAAGGATACAAAAACACTAATTCAGAGGGATACATGCACCCTGATGTTTATAGCAGCGTTATCTACAATAACCAAATTGTGGAAACAGCCCAAGTGTCCATCGACTGATGAATGAGTAAAGAAGAAGTAGCATATATACAAAATGGAATATTAGTGATGACAAAGAATGAAATCTTGCAATTTGCAATGACATGGGTGGAACTAGAAAGTATTAAGCTGAGTGAGTCAGAGAAGGACAAATACCATATGATTTGTCTCATTTGGAATTTAAGAAACAAAACAAATGAACAAAAGGGAAAAAAGGAAGAATGAGAAAGGCAAACCAGGAAACAGGCTTTTAACTCTAGAGAACAAACTAATGGTTACCAACAGGGAGATGGGTGGGAGAATGAGTGAAATAGGTGATGGGGATTAAAGTGCCCTTGTTGTGATGAGCACCAGGTGTGGTACGAAAGTGTTGAATCACTATATTGTACACCTGAAACTAATATTACACTATGTTAACCAACTGAAAGTTAAAAACTTAAAACTGAAAAGACAAATGTAATGAGAATACCACAAAAAATGCAGAATTTACCTAGGGATAAAATTACTTCCCAGAGAAAGTGGAGATGCATTACAGATTAAAGTAAGATTGAATTGTCTACTGATTAATGATGTCTCTTAACATAAACCAAAATTGTGAGTGCAAAAAAATTAGATCTTTCTAATACTATTATTGGTTTACAAAATATCTTATCCAAATAGATCTATATGGTGGCTGTTATTTTCCTTATTTTTTTCCCTTGAGTTTAGGGCTTCTTTTTCAAATTACTAGAATCTTGACGCACATCTGTCTAGGTCCTGTGAGACAGAACTCCCAATAATTTCTTATAAAGCTATCTAGGCTTCTATCGGAAATCTGTATATTTCTATTTATAAAGCTTTCTTTTGGTAAAAATATCTATTTCTGGGTTATAAAAAGTTTCTTTGGTGTCAAGCACAACTATGTGTTCATTTAAATATATTTAATATATCTATGTATTGAGAAGTTATTAGAGATTTTTTTGTCATGTGCTCAGTTTACTGCCTGCCATGGTTTGTGCATTTCTGAAGGTGTCTGTGGATTTGAAGGCAAGACCTTTACTTAACTATTGAAGTAACGTCTGAATTTCCACATCAAATATGAACATGTAAATATGGGGGGGTTATCAGTGAGTTCAAACTGAAGTATTCTTCTGTTTCATATAATGACTGATGCAAAACAAACTTCATAGCTTTTTATATATTTGTGAATCATCAGTAGCTCTATCTTTAAAATATGAAGATACCTCAGATCCATTTAGAAACTACCTGACATTGGTCTATAGGGACTATGGAAATTTAACAAGTGGCCTCTCTGTGACCCTCAAGAATTTCCTTTCTTTAAGCTGATGTCACCCATTCAGGAAGCATCAGGAGCGGTCTGCCTCTTACCTGCTGCCTGGAAGAAAATAAATGATGAAAAATATTTTTTGAATAAATTAATAATTAGAAATCAAATAAACTATTGAATAAGAGATAAAGTAAATAAGTGCCACAGTCTTTACCATTGTCTTTCTTGGAAACACAACTTAGAATTTGAAAGAGGCAGTTTGGGCTTTTCACCCCCTTGTCCAAATGTCTGCAAAGTTAAGTGTCAAAGTAGTCTCATAAAACATATGTGTATTAATAAAGTTAGATCGAGTGTTTTCAGGCCTGATGAATTTTGACATATGGAAGAAATCAAGTTATTGCCATAGAAAAAGTGGTTTCCAAAATACTGATTAACTTGTATCGGTATATAAAAGATCTAACCATTCTTATTCTCAAAATTTTATCAGTAAATGTAGACAAAATTATTGATAAACTTTAAGAACTCTTTTTGTTGAAGTATAGTTGAAATATGATGATGCATAGTGATCCAACAATTTCATACTATCTCTAAGAACCTTAGATGTTTAAACCAGTGATTTAGTGTGCTCCATTAAACTCGACAATTAACATACATCTACTCTCCTCCATTTAATGCTGGTTATCAGTATGCATCTTTCTATGTGGGAATATTTCTTTAGCACATGTTGGAATCACCTTGAGAACCTATTAAATACTAATTGTTAGGACCCAACTCTAGAGTTTCTGATTTAATGATTCTTTAGTAGGCTTGTGAATTTGCATTTCTGACAAGTTCCCAGGTGGATATAATGCTTATTTCTGGTCAGGGGACCATGTTGAAAACTCTTGTGTTATGCTATGACTTGATAAATTTGTAAATGATTATTTAATTTTGTTATAGGGGATAGTTAGAATGAGTCATTATTACCATATGTAAACATCTATTAGTAATGATATCACATTGTGTTTTTTGGGGAAAAATGAAAATATCTTTCTTTTCCTGTATTAAAATAAAAATCTACATATAAAATGTATTCATCATTTGGGGATACTTTTCATAAGGAATAATCTAGGAAAAAATATAGATAAGAATTCTTAGTTCATCTTTTAATACATTTTATACTATATTTCATGTTGCTGTTAAAACCAAGAGAATGCAAATGCTATTGGATAAATAGTTTGTCATCAATGACATTTATCCATAAATCATTTTTGGCTTGGAAAATTACCTAAACTACATAGTTAGAAGATTGCTTTCCTTCCTTTGTGCTTAGCTGCAAATTTATTAGCTTCAGAATCTTCTTCCTCTGACAAATGTATTTTTTTGGGGGGGTTACCTAAGTGACAGTAATTAAACGGTTAGTCAAAGGGATGTTTAAACATGCAAGATATAACATGCAAATTTTGGTTTTGCTGCTATGCCAAGTACAGAAAAACTTATACAAGTGACAACCATAGAACAAAATACATTGCCTTGAAGAGAACTGATTTTGATCACAAAATCTTCTTTTTACACACTTCCATTTCACTTTGATGTTAAAGTACATCTATTTTATTTGTTTGGGGATATTCTCCAAATGCAGGCATCTGTCAAACCCAAGCATCTTTTGTATTGTGAATGTCAAAACACAGTATTTCTTAACATGGGATTCTAGAGAAACCGCTTTGGCTAAATCAGTTGTTACAGGATTACAGATATGCAGCTTTTCACTCATACAACAGGTATTTATTAAATTTCTATGGCATATCAGGAGTTGTATTATTTATGATATGCAAATGCATGAATTTTGTTTCTTTAAATATATTAAAATAGAGAAATATGGGAGCAAATAATTTCAAACAAATTTAAGAAGTGTTATAAAAGTAAAAGTAAACAATTATCAAAAATTTACTTTACATTTTGTTATAATTCAATTAACAGAACAGGTTCCATTGTTATTATTATCCTGATTCCTAAGGGTAACATTTGATTAAATTGCAGATTGAGGGGTTGTACCTAGGTAATATGGCTCTGGAATCAGTTTTTTTTAAAACCACTATGCATATAAATCATAATTTTTCTATTTGCAGAAGCAAGTCTGAGAGATTATGTAATCACAGAGAACCATTCCTGCCCAGAGAATTCAGAGAGTAATGTGTTATAGAAAGTTAATATTTAATCTGCTTGTCAAGGGACAAGAAGTATATGAACATCTATAAAGCCATAGAGGTCTAAACAAAGCAAGGAGCAAAAGAAAGCAGTTGTATGTGGAACACCTGGAAGAAAAGGTGTTGAATGATTAAGTTGGGATTTAGATAGGGGTAAATTTGGGATAATGTCTGTGCAAAGAAAAATTAAGGTGATGGTAGAGGAGGGGGCAAATGCACAGTTTAGAAACATAAGACAAAATAGTGATCTTTGTGAAAAATGTGAATAATATGTTGCCATGGAATTCAAGGAGTTATATACAGTTCCCCACCTATTTAGTGTCTCTGTCACCCTGCATGAGAAATAGACAAGGCACTAATCTTGGTTTCAGTGTTCCCATGTGTAAAAGAAAAGAAAGGAACTTGATGTTCTTTTCAGTTCCATTTCTACTGAATCAACACTATTATTAAAGCAAAAATTAATGGATGGAAGTGCTTTTCCTTTTAGATCATTAAGTGTGTGAATGAGTAAATAACTGTAACTTGAGCAGTGAATGGGTTAAATCCCTTATAATCTATCAATGTTATTAATAACTTTAAATGACATTTTCTGCTTCAAATGATATTGTTAGTGATGAACAAATTATGGAAACCAATGTAACATAAAGATAGCAGGAGAAATTTCTTTTTTTTTTAAATATTTTTTAATGTTTATTTTTGAGAGGGAGAGAGAGAGAGACAGAGAGACAGAGAGTGAGGAAAGGAAAGAGAAAGAGGGAGACACAGAATCTGAAGCAGGCTCCAGGCTCTGTGCTGTCAACACAGAGCCTGACGCGGGGCTCAAACTCACAAACTGTGAGATCATGACCTGAGCTGAAGTCAGATGCTTAACTGACTGAGCCACCCAGGCACCCCAGCAGGAGAGATTTCGTATGGAATCCTCCAATAACTGAGAGTCATGGGAAGATTTTTTTAAAAAAATTAATGTTTATTTATTTTTGAGAGAGAAAGAGTGTGAGCAGGGGAGGGTCAGAGGGAGGCACAGAATCTGAAGCAGGCTCCAGGCTTCGAATTGTCAGCACAGAGCCCGATGTGGGGCTCAAACTCACGTACCATGAGATCATGACCTGTGCTGAAGTCAGATGCTTAACTGACTGAGCCACCCAGGCACCCTGTGTCATGGGAAGATTTTAAGCGGTGTGATCATTTGATTTATAAAAGTTCATTCTTGCTAGAGTCCAGTGTAGGGCCTTCAAAACTACTCTGCCTTGAGGATATTCTGTGAGGAGAATAGAGGGAGTGACCATTTAAAAGCTTTCTACTCATCTGAGTGTATTTAGGTTCAGTATTAGACTTCTTTAATATTTGGCACTGTAAAGTTAATATTTTTGTAATTTGGAAACGTGATTTACACGGTTATGGTATGGATTAAACTGAGATTATGCAGGACAAGACACAAACTACAAACAATAGCATAATAGTATATAAGGATAATAGTTTTTCTTCCCACTTCTTGTCTAATGTTCTTCAAAATGCCCAAGACACAATAATAGGGAGTAATAGCTTCATGCAAGTAAAGGCTGAGTAAAGTAAAATAAAAGAAGCCCATTAATTTGAGCATAAATTTTGGCATAATATTACCTTACAAACAATGGAAGTATCTTTTTAAGTCTTCATCTATCCAATAAGCACTGAGAACTACTTCTTGGGGATTAACCTTGAATAAGAAGCTGACTGTAGAATTCTGGTCAAGTAAATGAACATTCATGTTGAATAAGAATTTTCCTGTAGTCATTTTTAAAAAGTTACCTATAGGGGCGCCTGGGTGGCACAGTCGGTTAAGCGTCCGACTTCAGCCAGGTCACGATCTCGCGGTCCGTGAGTTCGAGCCCCGCGTCAGGCTCTGGGCTGATGGCTCAGAGCCTGGAGCCTGTTTCCGATTCTGTGTCTCCCTCTCTCTCTGCCCCTCCCCCATTCATGCTCTGTCTCTCTCTGTCCCAAAAATAAAATAAAACGTTGAAAAAAAAAAGTTACCTATAAAAATATAATATGGTATTAAAATTAGTATATTAAAGCTTTAATAAAAAGGAATGGTGTTATTCTTATAAAAGGTAAACATGCTCATTTTAAAAACTGGAATAGTCAAAAAAAACTACATTTTTCAAGAGTTAAATTTTAAGAGTTGTCTTCTGCCCATTTCTTCACTGGATTATTTGTTTTTTGGGTGTTGAGTTTGGTAAGTTCTTTATAGATCTCGGATACTAACCTTGTATCAACTCCAGAGACAACAGATGTTGGCTAGGATGCAAAGAAAAGGGAACCCTTTCACTGTGTTGGTAGGAATGCAAACTGGTGCAGCCACTTGGGAAAACAGTGTGGAGGTTCCTTGAAAAGTTAAAAGTAGAATTACCCTACTGCCCAGCAATTGCACTACTAGTATTTATCCAAAGGATACAAAAATGCTGATTCGAAGGGGTGCATGCACCCCAGTGTTCATAGCAGAGCTATCAACAATAGCCAAATTATGGAAAGAGCCCAAGTGTCCATCGACTGATGAATGGATTAAGAAGATGTGGTATATATATACAATGGAATACTACTTGGCGATGAATGAAATCTTGCCATTTGCAACAATGTGGATGGAACTAGATGGTATTAGGCTAAGTGAAATACTTCAGTCAGAGAAAGACAAATATATGATTTCACTCTTATGTGGAATTTGAGAAACTCAACAGATGAACATAAGGGAAGGGAAGGAAACATAAGATAAAAACAGAGAAGGAGGCAAACCAGAAGAGACTCTTAAAAACAGAGAACAGGGGCGCCTGGGTGGCGCAGTCGGTTAAGCGCCCGACTTCAGCCAGGTCACGATCTCGCGGTCCGTGAGTTCGAGCCCCGCGTCAGGCTCTGGGCTGATGGCTCAGAGCCTGGAGCCTGTTTCCGATTCTGTGTCTCCTTCTCTCTCTGCCCCTCCCCCGTTCATGCTCTGTCTCTCTCTGTCCCAAAAGTAAATAAACGTTGAAAAAAAAAAAAAAAAAAAAAAACAGAGAACAAACTAAGAATTGCTGGAGGGGAGTTGTTGGGGGCATGGGTTAAATGGGTGATGGGCATTAAGAAAGGCACTTTGCAGAATGAGCACTGAGTGTCATATGTAAGAGATGAATCACTGAGTCCTACTCCTGGAAGCCAACACTAAACTGCATGTTAACTAACTTGAATTTAAATTAAAAAAAAAATTAAAAATAAAAATGTGTATTATACTTTGCAAAAAAATAAAATAAAACTAAAAAATTGATCCTTTGTAACAACAACAAAATTTAAGTTTCCCTGCACTCAAAGAATACCTGAGGTTTTCTCAAACATTTTGCTCATTTTCAAAGATGCCAAAACAAATTTACAGCAATTATGAAAGAAGAACAATAAAAGTTCAACCAATTAAAAATGACCGAAAAGATATGTTTTTTGCCTTCTGGAAGATGATAGTCTATACACGAAAATAAACATATAAATATATTTGTAATTAAAGTGTAAGACATAGTCGGGGTGCCTAGGTAACTCAGTCGGTTAAGCATCAGACTCTTGATCTCAGCTCAGGTCGTGATCTCATGGTTCGTGGGACTGAGTCCCACATTGGGCTCTGCGCACAGAGCTTTCTAGGGATTGCCTCCTTCTTCCCCATTCATGCTCACTCTCAATAAATAAATAAACTTAAAAAGTGTAAGAAATAGTATTACAGAGAAGAGAAGGGTTGATATGGATAAAGTGTTGGTATGCATATGTGTTTAGCATATCTTTATTCAAAGATGAAAAAGTAGTTTGAATATAGGTAAATGATAGTTGTTTATTTTTATAAAATATCAGTGATTCACTTACATTGTTCTCAAGTGCAAACGTTAGCATCCGTTATGCTAAAACTGTAATAGAATTCAGTAAAATGCTAAAATAATTACACATGATGAATTGTGTTATATCCAATATGTAAACTTTTGCAGTTAACTTTTTAAAAGGAATGTAATGAGAAAACAGATAGTGCAACAGATGTTTTATTGTTCTAAAGTTGTTTTTTCTAGTTCATATGTGTAAAATTAATTTATTTTTGCAGAAATACCAGATTTTTCATTCTGTACATAAAATATTAAAATACTGTGTGAAGAGAATAGACATGACAAATTTATGTAGCATGAGAATATTTTCTGGAAGTTGAGAACTAATTTTTAATTTTTTCCTTACTGACTAGAGCATATATAAATTATTTTAATCCTCCATAAGACTTCTCAAACATTCTGTTAATATACAGACCTGCAGACAAAAAATATACTCATTACAATTAAGATTATTTAAATTTTTCAATAATACCATCAAAATGCTCTTACACCCTGAGGGAAGATTTGAATGTTATGTGTAAAATGAAAATGGTAGTTTTAGTGTATCAAACATTTTTCATCATTTTCTTACCTTTGTGTTAGGTGTTTGCAAACAGGCTCCAAGCTATGTTTTCCTGTATTTCTTATTAACATTACCAAACTAATTTAAAATTCTCTGGTTCATAGTACTGTTTCCATAATTCCATAAATCCATACTACTGTTTCCATTTTACTATAATCTGTATGCCTGCCTTGTCAGCATTCAACTACAATATCATCTTACACACAACTTTTCTCCATAGATCCCACTAGAACACAAGATCCACAGAGGGGAATTTTCATTTCTTTTTTTCATTGTTGTATCACTAGTTACTAATTCTTATGTTATTACTGTATACTGTATGCCTAATATATAGGTATTTAAATAATAACGGTTATTAGTCTCTCAACATTGGCCCCGAATTTATAACCTTCTCAGTACACATCTCCTGATCTATTATTTCTTCAACTCAGCTACATTTTTATCACCACTCAAATTAAGTCAACTTAAGCCCATTTCAGCTGAAATTCATGGTTTTTCCTTATTTTCATTATAATTAATAGATTTTATCTGACACCTGTCTCCTACTTAGGCCATTTGATAACTTCAAAAATACCATTAGTAGAATATTTAAAGCTAGAAAAGCAATTAGGACACATATATTCTATTGTGATTTGACCTACATTTCTGTGTTCAACGAGGGATTAATCCATGGAGGACCTCTGGCAAATCATAATTAATTGGTATGGAAATATATATGCATAAATTTCATCTGATTCTGAAAGGAATCTTTGTCTTCACAAAACCAGTGATTTGGAAAATTTTGGCCATGACCCACAACAATATACTTTTTGTTTATTTTGACCAGTATACTCAAATATGTATGAATACAAAAATCACTGTGTATTATAAAAAAATTATCCTCATTATGCATGAACCATACTTTCATTTTCTTTTCTATTATTTTAGTACATTCTAAGATTATCACTTAAAATACTGGTCAGAGATTATTAAACAAACTCTGTAACCTAGAGGCAGGTCATATATTGCAGTCTTAAAAACACTGACCCTCTGGGGTCCCTGGGTGGCTCAGTTGGTAAGTGTCTGACTCTTGATTTCAGCTCCAGTCATAATCTCACAGTCATGAATTGGGCCCCACATCAGGTTCCACGCTGACCATGGAGCCTGCTTAGGATTCTGTCTCTCTCTCTCTCTCTCTCTCTCTCTCTCTCTCTCTCTCTCTCTGCTCCTCCCTCACTCATGCTCACTTGCTTTTTCTCTCTCTCAAAATAAATAAATAAATATATATATATATACTATATATATATATGTATTATATATTTGTTAAAAAAAACACTGATCCGCCATAACATCTTCATCTTAAATATAAGGAAATACACACAATTGAATTTGATTCATTAATAGTGATGGCTCTCAAATTCCTAAGCTAAAACTGATCTTAAATTTCATTGTAAGGGAAAGATACTCAGCCTCACAAAATGGTTATTATAACACAGGTAAATGGATATAGATTTACTCTGTAATGGCTTTATGAAAAATCATTATATCTTAATAATTCCCATAACAATGTCAAGTACCATTCACACCTTCTTGCAAGATTTTGAATGATAGAAATAAGCTGTTCAATTTCTAAATATATATGTAAATAAGTATTTGCATACTTTTATTTCTTCCAAAAACATGGTCATAAAGCCTTTGTCATTAATTTGTCATGTAATTGCCTACAAAATGGATGGATGTGCTCCTTTTATAAAACTTCAGCAATACAAAATGAGTAATTTATAAATGAAATGCAGGCTTTTATAGAGATAGAGTACATATGGATATAGATTTCTATAGCTGCTATTCTGAGTGTTTCTTAATTCTTGAGGGAATAAAATTCATACTTATGATGTACCCAATTGCTGATGTTTACAGTAGATCTACATTTTTTCTACATATGTGTGAAAGTATATGAAGCCAGAAATGTGTTTATAACAAGTTTCATAGTGGGAATGTATCTATATGAGTTATTTTTGCATAGCTATAGAATTTAAAACGTTATTACACCTGTGATCTTAACTTTAAACAGTTGTTAATTATAACTTCTTCTTATGGTTGTTGTGAGAATTAAATACAATTTTATATAAAGAGTGTCCCTAGCTAGTGTTTGGTATGTAACAAATGCTCAAGGATTATTTTGTTGGGCATTTTGGAAGTAAAGTGTTAAACATGGTAAATAAGAATTGTTTTTTTCCCCAATGGGTATAAAGGTTCTATTATGCTAAATGAATAAGTTCTAGAGATCTGCTGTACAATACAGTACCTGTAATTGACAATACCTATTGTGAACTTAAAATATGTTAAGAGGCTAGGTCTGATGTTGAATCACAAACAAACAACAACAGCAACAATAAGAAAAAGACACACTCATACAAAAGAACACAAGGGGAAAAAAAAATCCAAAGATCACCTTGTCCAAAGAAGATCACCTGAGAAAATACTAAAAATGTTCATCTATATGTAAACTTCTTAGGTTTAAACACAGAGTGAACCATTCCTAGAATGACTGGACAGATTCTTGACAGAAACTTAATTATGATATGAAAAGGAGAAAAACAGGAAAATAAATTTATCCCACCAATATAGATATATTACACTATTATTTAATGACCACAGTTTGGGTATTAGTGTCTTGCCGATGTCTGCAGATACAAGAGAGGATGAAATGTTATCCCTGCCCTCCATAGCTTAGTCTGGTGGTGTTGGGAGTGATGTATAAGAGAATGGACAATGACAATAGATTTTCAGTCCTTTTTAAAAAAAAGTTTATTGAGGGCGCCTGGGTGGCTCAGCCGGTTGAGCCATAATATGTTCATCTCTGCTTGCTTTTTGTAAGACTTGAATTTCTCATGGTTCGGTGGATTTGTTGATTAGAACTCCCTCAGTTTGTATATAAGCAAAGTTAGCTTTGTGTAAGAAACATTTCTGAGGTTAGACTTGTTCTAAATGGAATCAATATCATCAAAACAGATGAGTTCCTATTACTGCATAAACATGAACAGAAATTGCTGGAAAATCTGAACAAATCTTTGCTGCAAGTCCTGAGTCACCTGCAAAAGGAGATGGTTTTAAGAGTCATAGTACAGGGGCGCCTGGGTGACGGAGTCGGTTAAGCATCTGACTTCAGCCAGGTCAGGATCTCGCGGTCCGTGGGTTCGAGCCCCGCGTCAGGCTCTGGGCTGATGGCTCAGAGCCTGGAGCCTGTTTCCGATTCTGTGTCTCCCTCTGTCTCTGCCCCTCCCCCGTTCATGCTCTGTCTCTCTCTGTCCCAAAAATAAAATAAACGTTGAAAAATTTAATAAAAAAGAGTCATAGTACACAAGTCCTATGCCATGCAGTTTCCCCAGAGATCATGTATAAGTTACAAAAGAGAAGGATGGAAAGCATGAGGTGTCTGCCTGGTATTCTTTTAATGTATTAACTTTTATCTTGAGAAATACTGCATTTGTATTACTTTGTTATATACACATGTATGTATATAGAGTTTGTATGCACACATTGTAATACACACTCCATCTATCTATGAGAGTTGGAGAGAGAAAAAAGAGAATCTCAACAATTTACTTACTCTAAGAAGAAAGCTGTAATTTTCAATGTCAGTCATTCTACTGTAAGCAAGATAATTGAATCACCTTGGTCCTTAGAAGCAAAGGACAGGTATGTCTTCAGAGCTTCACAATGGATGAGCCTCTCTTTATCAGCCATTCCTAAGTCAGAGGCAAAAAAAAGAAAAAAAAAAAAAACACTTCAGTGACTAATGGTTAAGAAAAAGTGATGCGAGTTTCTATTACTTAGATAAATAAAACTTAATAACTTAAAATAACCCCTTTCAATGGATGACAGTCTCTTAAAGATCTAAATGTTATACTCACATAAAAGCTGAAAGAGCTAATAACCATAGGTGTGCAAGGAAATGGTTATCTTTTGATAACTTTGTTTACCAATTCCTAAAATAGAAGCATGAAGAATAAATTATAATGGTAAATCTAACAGTGCTTTAGAATGAAGCATATCTAAATTTTTTAAAAAAGGAAAATACAAATCTATCAAAAGGAGAACAAATAGAACTAGGATAGTAAGAAAACTAATATTTGGTGTTACATCAGCTGGTTGCAGTGTATTATAATGGGAAAGAAATGTTTCCTTTCCATGTCATAACATAGAGTGATATTAAGAGCCAGAAATATGGGCCTAACAATGATACAAAAGAAAAAATTAACTCAAATTGTATTGAAGACCTAATTACAATATCTGAAAGTATAAAATTCCAAAGAGAAAATATAGGGGAAAAGTTTTGTGACATTGGATTTAGCAATGATTTCTTGAGTATGGCACCAAAGTCACAGGCAACAAAAGCAAAAATAAACACATGGGCCTATATAAAAATAAAATTTCTGCATAGCAAAGGAAACAATAAACAGTAAAAATGCTACCTATGGAAAGGGAGAAGATATTTGAAAACCATATGTAAGGGGTAAATATCTAAAATTTTAAAATTCCTACAACCCCAAAACAACAACGACAACAACAAACTAAATGTCTGATTTAAAAGAAAATTGGCCCCAGGATTTGAGTAGACATTTTTCCAACAAAGATATAAAAATGACCAAAAAATATATGAAAAGATACTCCACATCATTAATCAGGGAAATACAAATCAAAACCACAGTGAGATTTCTCTTCACAACTTTTACCACAGTCACTATCAAAACAAACAAACAAACAAAAAACTTAAAATAACAAATGCTGGAGAGGATGCTGAGAAATTGGAAGCCTTATACACTGTTGATGGGAATATAAAATGATGCAGCCTTTATGAAAAATTTTAAAAGAAGTTCCTAAAAATTAATAATATAATTACCATATAATCCAGCAACCCCACTACTGGGGTTTGTTTCAAAGGAAACAAAATCACTATTCCTAAGACATTTTTGTTCTCTCATGTTCATTGCAGCATTATTCATAATAGCCAGGAGGTGGAAGTAACCTTAAATGGAAGAATGGGTGAATGGATAAATAAAATGTGGTATATACTTAGAATGGAATATTATTCTGCTTTTTAAAACTTTTTGTAATTAAAAAAACGTTTTGTTTAAAAAATATCTAAAAGTTTATTAACAAATTCTGAAGTACACATACAATAATATCTTTTTGACTTCCCATATTTTTTCTAACTTGACCTTACCTATTTCATGTGCCCATTTTTTTTTTAAATCCAAGGTAGTTAACATAGAGTGTAATATGATTTCAGGAGTAGAATTTAGTGATATATCACTTATATACAACACCCAATGCTCTTCACAAGTGACCTCCCTAATGCCCATCATCCATTTAGCCCATCGCCCCACCCAGCACTCCACCAGCAACCCTCTATTTGTTCTCTGTATTCTCTGTCTCTTATAGTTTCCTTCCCTCTCTGTTTTTATCTTATTTTTGCTTCCCTTCCCCTATGTTCATCTGTTTTGTTTCTTAAATTCCACATATGAGTGAAATCATATAATTGTCTTTCCCTGAGTTATTTTGCTTAGCATAATACATTCTGGTTCCATGCATGTTGTTGCAAATGTTAAGATTTCATTATTTTTCATTGTCGAGTAGTATTCCATTGCGTGTGTGTGTGCGTGTATGTGTTTTCCATTTGTTAGTTGATGGACATTTGGGCTCTTTCCATAATTTGGCTATTGTTGATAGTGCTGCTGTAAGCATTGGGGTGCATGTGCCCCTGCGGATCAGCATTTTTGTATCCTTTCGATTAATACTAGTTGTGCAATTGCTGGGTGATAGGGTAGTTCTGTTTTTAATTTTTTTAGGAACCTCCATACTGTTTTCCAGAGTGGCTGCACCAGTTTGCATTCCCACCTGCAGTGCAAAAGTGTTCTGCTTTATCCACATCCTCGCCAACATCTGTTTTTTCGTGAGTTTTAATTTTAGCTATTCTGATGGGTATGAGGTGGTATCTCATTGTGGTTTTGATTTGTATTTCCCTGATGGGGAGTGATGTTGAGCATCTTTTCATTTATCTGTTAGGCATCTGGATATCTTCTCTGGAAAAGTGTCTATTCATGTCTTTTGCCGATTTCTTCACTGGATTATTTGATTTTGTGTGTAGAGTTTAATAAATTCTTTATAGATTTTAGATACTAACCCTTTATCTGATATGTCATTTGCAAATATCCTCTCCCATTACATCAGTTGCCTTTTAGTTTTTGTAGGTTGTGTCCTTCTCTGTGCAGAAGCTTTTTATCTTGATGAGGTCCCAAAAGTTCACTTTTGTTTTTGTCTCCCTTGCCTCCAGAGACATGTCAAATAAGAAGTTGCTGCAGCTGAGGTCAAAGAGGCTATTTTTTTCTCCTCTAGGATTTTGATGGTTTCATGTTTTACATTTAGGTCTTTCATCCATTTTGAGTTTATTTTTGTGTATGGTGGAAGAAAGTGGTCTAGGTTTACTCTTCTGGATGTTGCTGTCCAGCTTTCCCAACACCATTTCCTGAATAGACTATATTTTTTTATTGGATATTCTCTCCTACTTTGACAAAGATTGGTTGGCCATATGGCTTTGGGTCTGTTTCTGGATTTTTCTATTCTGTTCCATTGATCTGTGTGTCTGTTTTTGTGCAAGTACCATTCTGTCTTGATGATTACAACTTTGTAATACATCTTGAAGTCCAGAATTGTGATGCTTCAAGCTTTGGTTTTCTTCTTCAACATTACTTTGGCTATTCAGATACTTTTATGGTTCCATACATATTTTAGAATTGTTCATTCTAGGTCTGTAAAAAATGCTGATGTTATTTTGCATTCTTTTTTTTTAACATGTTTTATTTTTTATTTTTTAAAAATTTACATCCAAATTAGCATATAGTGCAACAATGATTTCAGGAGTAGATTCCTTAGTGCCCCTTACCCATTTAGCCCACCCCCCCCCACAACCTCTACAGTAACCCTCAGTTTGTTCTTCATATATGAGTCTCTTCTGTTTTGTCTCCCTCCCTATTTTTATATTATTTTTGTTTCCCTTCCCTTATGTTCATCTGTTTTGTCTCTTAAAGTCCTCATATGAGTGAAGTCATATGATATTTGTCTTTCTCTGACTGATTTCACTTAGCATAATACCCTCCAGTTCCATCCACGTAGTTGCAAATGGCAAGATTTCATTCTTTTTGATGACCGAATACTCCATTGTATGTATGTGTGTGTGTGTACACACACACACACACACACACACACACACACACACACATATATACATATACATACATACCACATCTTCTTTATCCATTCATCCATTGATGGACATTTTGGCTCTTTCCATACTTTGCATTCTGATAGGGATTGCATTGAATGTGTAGATTGCTTGGGGTAGTATCAGCATTTTAATAGTGTTCTTCCAATCTATGAGCATGAGATGTTTTCCCATTTCTTTGTGTCCTCTCATAAACTTTCTATAGTTTTCAGAATATAGATATTTTACCTCTTTGGTTAGATTTACTCCTAGGTATTTTATGGTTTCCGGGGCAGTTGTAAACGGGATCCTTCCTTGATTTCTCTTTCTGTTGCTTAATTATTGATGCATAGAAATGCAACCAATTTCCATATGTTGATTTTATAACCTGTGACTTTACTGAATTCATGTATCAATTCTAGCAGTTTTTTGGTGGAGTCTTTTGTTTTTTACATGTGGACTATCCTCTACGAACAGTGAAAGTTTGACTTCCTGCTTGCCAATCTGTATGCCTTTTTTTCTTTTTGTTGTCACATTTCTGAGGGCAGGACTTCCAACACTATGTTGAACAACAGTGTTGAGAGTAGACATTCCTGTCATGTTCCTTACCTTAGGGGGAATGCTCTCAGTTTTTCCCCATTGGGGAGGATATTAGTTATATTTCTTTTGTATATGGCCTCTATGCTGTTGAGATGTGTTCCTTCTATTCCTACTTTCTTGAGGGTTTTTTACCAAGAAATGATGCTGTATTTTGTCAAATGCTTTTTCTGCCTCTATTTAGAAGATCATATGGTTCTTTTCCTTTGTTTTATTAATATCACATTGATTGATTTGCAGATATTGAACCAGCCCTGCATCCCAGGTATAAATACCATTTGATTGTGGTGAATAATTCTTTAATGTATTGTTGGATCCTGTTTGCTAGTATCTTGTTGAGAATTTTTGCATCCATGTTCATCAGGGAAATTGATCTCTTGTTCTTTTTAGTAGGGTCTTGTCTGGTTTTGGAATCAAGGTAATGCTGCCTTCATAAAAGGAGTTTTGAAGTTTTCCTTCTGTTTCTGTTTTTTAGAACAGTTTGAGAAGAATTGGTATTAGTCGTCCTTAAATGTTAGCCTCTGCATAACCATCAACTCTGGACGCTTCTTGTGGGGAGATTTTTTATTACTGCTTCAGTTTTGTCACTGGTTATGGGTCTGTTCAACTTTTCTATTCCTGTTTAAGTTTTGATAGTTTATATGTTTCTAGGAATTTGTCCATTTCTTCCAGATTGTTCAATTTCTTGGCATATAATTGCTCATAATATTCTCTTATTGGTCATATTTCTGCAGTGTTAGTTGTGATTGTTCTACTTTAATTCATGATTTTATTTATTTGGGTCCTTTTTATTTTTGATCAGTCAGGCTAGAGGCTTATTAATTTTGTTAATTCTTTCAAAGAACCAAGTCCTGGTTGTGTTGATTTATTCTAGTTTTTTTTTTTTTTTAATTTCAGTATCATTGATTTCTGCTCTCATCTTTATCATCTCCCTTCTTCTGTTGGCTTTGAGCTTTATTTGTTGTTCTTTTTCCAGCTTCTCTAGGTGTAAGGTTAACTTGTGTATTTGAGACCTTTCTTCCTTCATTAGGAAGGCCTGGATTGGTATAAATTCCCTCTTGTAACCACCTTTGCTGTGCCCTAGAAGTGTTGGACTGTCGTGTTTTCATTTTCTTTAACTTCTATGTATTTTTTAATTTACTCTTTAATTTTGTGATTAACTCATTCGTGTGTTAGTAGGATTTTTTTTTAATTTTTTAAGTGCTTATTTGAGAGAGAGAGAGAGAGAGAGAGAGAGCGCGTGCGCGCGCGCGCATGAGTGGGGGAGGGGCAGAGAGAGAAGGAGACACAGAATCCGAAGCAGGCTCTAGGCTCTGAGCTGTCAGCACAGAGCCTGATGCAGGGTCTGAGCCCATGAATCATGAGATCATGACCTGAGCCGAAGTCCAGTGCTTAACTGACTAAGCCACCCAGGTGCCCGGATGTTTTTAAATCTCCAATTATTTATGGTCTTCCAAATTTTTTTCTATCTTGTGGTTGATTTCAAGTTTCATAGCATTGTGATCTGAAAGTATGCATGGTATGATATCAGTCTTTTTGTACTTGTTGAGGGCTGATTTGTGACCCAGTATGTGATCTTTTCTGGAGAATGCTCCATGTACACTTGACAAGAATATGTATTCTGCTGCTTTCAGATGAAATGTTCTGAATACATATGTTAAGTCCATCTGGTCCAGTGTGTCATTCAGAGCCATTGTTTCCTTATTGATTTTCTGCTTATGTGATCTGTCCATTGTAGTAAGTGGGGTGTTGAAGTCCCCTACTAGTATGGTATTATCATCAGTGAGTTTCTTTTGTTTGTGATTAATTGATTTATACATTTGGACTCTTTCAAGTTGGGGGCATTAATGTTTACAATTGTAGATCTTCTTGATGTTTAGCCCCCTTTAATTATCATATAACACCCTTCTTCATCTCTTGTTATAGTCTTTGGTTTAAAATCTAGTTTGTCTAAGTATGGCTACTGTGGCTTTCTTTTGATGTCCGTTAGCATGATAGGTGGTTTTACATATCCCTGCTTTCAATCTGTAGGTGCATTTAGGTCTAAAATGAGTCTCTTGTAGGTAGAATATAGATGGGTCTTGTTTTCTTTAAATTTTTTTTAACATTTATTTATTTTTGAGAGAGAGACAGAGCATGAATGGGGGAGGGTCAGAGAGAGAGGGAGACACAGAATCTGAAGCAGGCTCCAGGCTCTGAGCTGTCAGCACAGAGCCCGACACGGGGCTCGAACTCACGGACCACGAGATCATGACTTGAGCCGATATTGGATGCTTAACCGACTGAGCCACCCAGGCACCCCAGATGGGGCTTGTTTTCTTATCCATTCTGATACCATATCTTTTGACTGGGGAGCTTAGTCCATTTACATTTAGAGTGATTATTGAAAGAGATTAATTTTGTGCCATTGTGTTGTCTGTAGAGTTGGTGTTTCTGATGACATTCACTATTCCTTTCTAGTCTTTCTTGCTTTGGTCTTTGTTTTGTTTTGTTTTGTCTTTTCTCCACTCAGAGATCCCCCTTAAAATTTCTTACAGGGCTGGTTTAGTGGTCACGAACTCCTTTAGTTTTGGCTGTTTTTTTTTTGGGGGGGGTGGATTCTTTAAATCTCCTTCTATTCTGAATGATAGCCTTGTTGGATAAAGAATTCTTGGCTGCATATTTTTCCCATTCTGTACGTTGAGTATACCCTATCACTCCTTTCTGGCCTGCCGAGTTTCTGTGGACTAATCTGCTGTGAACCTGATCTGTCTTCCTTTGTTGGTTAAGGACTTTTTTCCCTTGTTGCTTTCATAATTCTTTCCTTGTCTGGGCATTTTGTGAATTTGATTATGATATGCCATGGTGATGGTCAGTTTTTGTTTATTCTAATAGGAGTTCTCTCTGTTTCTTGGATTTTGATGTCTGTGTTCTTCCCCAGATAGGAAAGGAAAGTTTTCTGCTATAATTTGCTCACATAAATCTTCTACCCCCTTTTCTTTCTCTTCATCTCCTGGGTCTCTTATTGTACAAATGTTATTCTTCCTTAGTAAGTCACTGAGTTCTCTAAGTCCTGTATTGTGATCTTTTGCCTTTCTTTCCCTTTTTTTCTGCTTCATTATTCTCCATAATTTTATCTTCTATATCACCAATTTGCTGTTTTCCCTCTCCATCCTTGCTGTTATGACATCCATTCAAGCTGCATCTCGGTTATAGCATTTTTAATTTTGGCCTGACTAGATTTTAGTCTTTTTTATATATGGAGAAAGGGATTCTATGATGTCTTCTATGCATTTTTCAATCCCAGCAAATATTATCATAGCATTAAATCCTAGTTCCGACATCTGACTTATATCTATGTTGATTAAATCCCTGGACATCATTTCTTCCTGTTCTTTCTTTTGGGGGTGAATTTCTTAGTCTTGTCCTTTTGGAGGAAGAAAACAATTAAAGTAAAAATTTAAAACAAAACAAAAAAAATCAAAAGAAGCTTGATCCTAGGTGTGTTTTGATCTGCTTGTTGAAAGAAGCTTTGTAGAATAGAGAAAAAAGGAAAGGAAAGGATAAAAATAAAATAAAAGTTTAAAAATACAAAAAATACAAATAAATAAAATAAAATTAAGAATAGAATAAAAATTTTAAAAAAATTAAAAAATTAAAAATATTTTCTCTTTCTGTAGACAAGAAAGCAAAAAAAAAGAAAACAATTTAAGCAAAAACAGAGGCAAAGAAAATGAATAAAGAACCAGCAAACAGAATGAAACTTGAATGAGGTTACATCCACTTCCCCTAGAGCTGAAACCTTGAAGCACTCTTCAGTCCACTTACTAAACAGGTGGAGGGATTTGTGCTGTACTTCTAGGGAATGTGCCTGGAGGGCACAACTAGGCAGGGCCTGGTGTAAGGACTCTGTTCTCCACTAGGTGGCGTTGCTGAGCATACTGTGGTGGATAGGTACGTGAGTGCGTGTGCATGTGAATGATAGATGTGAAAATGCCTTCACCCATCTCCCTAGTCTCTTACAGGAACTTCATGATCACCTACCTGTGATCAAGCATCTCTCCTTTGTCTCAGGGCTCTGTCGACTTCTATCCTTGTCCAAGCTGTTTGCCTTCCAGGTAGCACTTCCCTCTAAAGTTTTACCTCAGATGGGGTTGTTTTTCAAAACCCCACACTTTAGGGGCACCTGAGTGGCTCAGTGGCATCCAACTTTGGCATGATCTCACGGTTCATAAGTTCAAGCCCCACATCAGGCTCTGATGACAACTCAGAGCTTGGAGGCTGCTTCCCTCTCTCTCTGCCCCTCCCCCACTCGTACTCTGTCTCTCTCTCAAAATAAATAAAAACATGCAAAAAACTAATAAAAAAATAAAACCTCACATTTCAGAGACCAACCCCCTCAGGTTGGACCCACCCTGACTCTCTAGGGGAGTGGCTTGCTGCATAATGGCTGGGTGCCAGTTTGCCCCAGAAAACATTTGCACCATCATGCAATAGCAGAGGTTCAGAGATTATGGCAAATTACAACACACAGCTGTCTCCAGGTTTCACCACACTCTGGCATCTTTGTCCAATACCAGCAAACCTGGCTTCTCTCTGGGGTCCACTGGGACCTTTGCCCACAGGGAGGCCATATGGCCTCTACCAAATGCAGTCCAATCAGAGGAACAGCTTTTCCCTGTGTGGTACTTGGACCTCTCAGACTGCGCTGCCTGCTCTTGGGGATTCACCATACTTCCTCACCATTGCACCACCAGGCACTGAGCTCTGAAACCTTCGGACTTTGCGCTCCCCCATTCATAGAAACTGGCAGTATTGGAACCCTCTCCTTTCTCCCCATCAGTGGTTGTGGGGAACAGATTTCTTGTTCAGTCCCCTGTGAGCATTTTCTCTCTCTCTCTCTCTCTCTGTCTCTCTCTCTCTCTCTCTCTCTCTCTTTGCAGCTACTTTCAGGGGGAGTCCTTTTCTTGTGCAATCCTGATGTGCTGTGCTCTCCCCCTTTCTTTTTCTATTTCCTCTCCACAAAAATTGCTCCCTACCCTCTGTAGCTCTGCAGTTTATTTCTACCCCAGTTCACCTCTCCGCACCACATACCTGGGAAGTTCTGTGGCTCAAGTTATGTAGATTGTTGTGTTAATCCTCAGATCAACTTCCTAGGTGTTCAAAATGGTTTGGTGCTAGTCTAACTGTGTTTCAGGGACGGGACAAGCTCAGGGTCCCCATACTGGTCTGCCATCTTAACTCCTTCCTCAAGTTCTTTCAAATTTTTATTTTTTGAGAGATTATTCAGCTTTAAAAAAGGAGGTCATCCTATTGTATGCTACAACATGAATGAATCTGGAGGCCATTATGACAAGTGAAATAAGACAGTAAAAAATAACATAAAAAACACAAATACTGCATGATTTCATTTCTATGAGATATTTCAAGTTGTCAAACTCTTAGAAACGGAAAGTAGAATGATGGTTGCCAAGGGCTGGAGGCAGGGGTAAAAAGGATGTTACTGTTCAATGGGTAGAGAATTTCCATTTTGCAAGATGAAAAACGTTACAGATCTCTTGCACAATAATATGCATATAGTTAATACTAGTGTACTGTGCTTTTAAAAAGGATTAAAGTGGTAAATTTTGTTATGTTTTTTACCACAATAAAAAAGAATGCATATTGCTCTTCCCTTTTATATAATATCTGTAAGAATTATAAATCAAAATGTGAAAATTCAAAAGGAGATTTTAAAGTGTATAGAATATATCTATAGAATATACCATAATTACTTGAAAGAAATAATTACATTGTGAGAATATAAAAACTATACTATAATTGTAAAATGGAGATTGTCTTTTGATATATAGCTAGCTGGGTACTTGCTGATTTCTCCACTTCAAATCTAATGTATTTTTGTCCTCAAGCCTTGACTCCTAGGATGCTTCATATGTCACTGGTCTCTCTCCTTTACCATATACAAGTCCAATTATTCAATAATACAAACCTACATTGTCAAGAAGGGTCTCTTAAATTTATTATCCCTTCAACTGCATTTACCAAGTAGCTACATATAAAGTTGTCAAAGTCATTGCAAGGTAGAATAGAATAATGTATTCTACTTTTGTTGAATTGTATTTAGAGAGGATGACAAAATGAACTCATATCATGCGGAGTTTTATGGTTTGTACTCATAGCTCCTCTCCCATTTCTTTTTTTTTTTATTATTTTTTTTGCTCTTCTCCCATTTCTAAGGCTAATATGTGAGTTGCAAGAATTAAGCCAGAAGAAAATTATACTAATCATTTATCTCTCATCAGTCTTTCAGATATGATTAATTTAGCTTACTGTCAAGCTCTAAATACCTATTTGACAACATCAACTCTAAATAAATGAAATATAGTAAAATTCAACAAATATTCACTGATTACTTTATATTAACCTGGCATATTGTGCTATGGAGTTAAAAACATGGAGTAAATTTGGCCTCAAGGAAATTGGTGTAAATGGGAGATAATTCATCTATGTGGATATAAGAAGAGGAAGAGGGAGAAGGAGAGAGAGGGAGAGAAAATGTATTAGCACTGAGGAAAGATTCAAACAAAAAATTATTAGTTTACCCAGAACAACATGATATATGAAATATTACATAAATATTATACCAGAGAATTACGTGGTATGTTGTATAAGGACAGTATCAGACTCACATTGTGAGGTCATTCACTTACATAAATTTAAAATAAATAAAGTCAAATTGCTATTAGATATTTTTGACTGATTTATTTAATTAATAATGTGTGCTCTTCTGTCATTTCACTTTTATTAAAATATGTCCATCATGGTATTGAAATTGCTACATCTCAAAAGATCTTTTTCAGTACACTGTAAGTAAAAAATATCTACAATTGCAGGAAATGGTGGAGTTAAGTCACAATTTTAAAAGAGGACCTTTTAAATTTTTTTTTTTCAACGTTTATTTATTTTTGGGACAGAGAGAGACAGAGCATGAACGGGGGAGGGGCAGAGAGAGAGGGAGACACAGAATCGGAAACAGGCTCCAGGCTCTGAGCCATCAACCCAGAGCCTGACGCGGGGCTCGAACTCCCGGACCGCGAGATCGTGACCTGGCTGAAGTCGGACGCTTAACCGACTGCGCCACCCAGGCGCCCCAAAAGAGGACCTTTTAAAATATTACTGTTATAACTTCATAAAGTGTTTCAGTTCACAAGATGTCATATGGTCACTCATATCAGGAACTGGCATAAAACTATAGGCTGAGTCAAAAAGTAAGGCAGAAGTTGCATTAGAAAAAAGAATGCTGGGGCTCCTGGGTGGCTCATTCCGTTGAGCAACCGACTCAGCTCAGGTCATGATCTCACAGTTCGTGAGTTCCAGCCCCACGTAGGGCTGACAAGCTCAAGCTCAGAGCCTGGAGCCAGCTTCGGATTCTGTGTCTCCCTCTCTCTCTGCCCCTCCCCCACTCATGCTCTGTCTCTGTCTCAGAAATAAATAAACATTAAACAACAACAAAAAATTAAAAAGAAAAAAGAAAAAAGAATGAAAAACATAGCAAAAAAGAAAATGGTTTCTCACAGTCTCTGGCTGCCACTGAATTGCTAAGTGATGTTTGACTGGGCTCTCTGCAAACTGATCCTAAATGAATCTATAAGCAACTGTGTGTTTATATATATACAATATATTGTATAGCATGCCATACAGATAATCATTTTAAAATATGTTTTTTGCCTTGAGAAAGTGTTTACTCAGAGCAGGAAAGGAGATATTTTCTGGAGTAAGTTGTTTAGAATCATTGGAAAATATGTGATACAAGCTTGATACTTTGTCAAGTAGCCATGTGTTTTGGACATTTTTATGGGTTAGTGATGAATTTAATTCAACATTGTACTTTTAAGCATTCATATATTTTGAATGTTAAAAGTTTGGGAAAGAGTGTAAAACACAATTTTTTAAATTGCCCAAAATTATCTTCAAGGAGTTATTAAACCACTTAATGGTTTAATAAAGAGTTTGAGTTATTTGCACATGTGCACACACATACACACAATTTAAGAACAGAAATTAAAAAAAAATCAAAACTGGAGGAAACCTTTGTGCTTTCTCCATTTATTCAAAGTTCTTTTAGGTACTTTGTTAAAAATTTGAAGTTTCATCCTAAATGTGCAGTAGGTTTGTTACATTTATTTTGAATTATTTAAAAATTTTTGTCTTATCTGTGAACTTTTTTCCTTCATACTTCTTTTTTTTAAGTTTTTATTTAAATTCTAGTTAGTTAACATATAGTGTAACATTGGTTTACATGTAATACCCAGTGCTTATCACAAGGGTCCTCCTTTTCCCCCTTCCCCAAAGGTTTTATTTATATTCAAGTTAGTTACCATATAATGTAGTAGCGGTTTCAGGAGTAGAATTTAGTGATTCATCACTTACATATAACACCCAGTGCTCATCACAAGTGCCCTCCTTAATGTCCCTCAACCCATCCCCCAACCCACCTCCCCTCCAGCAACCCTCAGTTTGTTCTCCATAGTTAAGAGTTTCTTATGGTTTGCCTCCCTCTGCCCCCCAACTTCCCCTACATTTATTTGTTTTGTTTCTTAAGTTCCACATAAGAATGAAATCATATAGTATCTGTCTTTCTCTGATTGACTTGCTTCTGTCATGTCCCCGATTTCGAATCCGAGAGACCACCAAGGAGCTGATACCGATGCAAACACACGAGGGTTTATTTGCAAGCTCGAGCTTGGGCCCAAGTATACTCGACACAGCGGAGTAGGGACTTGGACCCCTAGGTTAAAAGGGGTAGCAGTTTTATAGAGGCCAGTGGCCAATGAGATTGTAACACACACAGAAAGTTGCATAGTCATGTCAGTCCACACACAGGTGGCCATTTGAATTACAATTTACCCTATAGTAACTGTTCGAACTAGCCTATCACTCTGGTCAGAATTGGCGTGCAAGTTTGGCGGGCAAAAGGAGGGTTTTAAGAATTGGTGTGCAAGTTTGGCGGGCAAAAGGCGGGGTTTACATTCTTTGGCAGTTAGGGGTTCCGCATTCCTATATGAGCTGGTTTCCAGTAAGGGTGTGCTCAGAGGCTTGACTAGGGTGGGGGAGTGTCTTAAGCAATAAGTAGGTCTTGTGGGGGTTATACATGAGATGGTGAGTGTAGCTCAAAATGGAGTTAGTCTTGCTCTGCTTGTCCAGGGGTAGGGGATTTTTGTTAAATTCCTTGGGTCCCACACTTCACTTCGCATAACTCTAGCTCCATCTAAATCATTGCAAATGGCAAGATTTCATTCTTTTTGATGGCTAATATTCCATTGTATGTATATGTGTATGTGTGTGCGTGTGTGCTTGTGTATACACATGCGCATGCACACACACATGCACACACACACACACTACATCTTTATTTAGTCATCAGTCAATGGACATTTGGGGTCTTTCCATAATTTGGCTATTGTTGATAATGCTGTTATAAACATCAGTGTGATGTGCCCCTTCAAATCAGCAGTTTTGTATCCTTTGGGTAAATACCTAGTAGTGCAATTGTTGGATTGGAGGGTAGTTCTATTTTTAACTTTTTGATGATCTTCCGTATTTTTTTCACAGTGGCTGTACCAGTTTGCATTCCCACCAGCAGTGTAAGAGGATTCCCCTTTCTCTGCACCCTTGCCAACATATGTTGTTTCCTGTAACAATTTTAGCCATTCTGATAGGTGTGAGGGAGTATCCCATCATGGTTTTGATTTGTATTTCCCTGATGATGAGTGACATTGAACATCTTTCCATGAGTCTGTTAGCCATATACATGTCTTCTTTTTTTCCTTTACACTTCTATGATTTGCTTAGGGAACAGTATAAGTTTCTCAATATGTAATTTTTAACTAATCACATTACTAAACTATTTCATTAGTTTTACTACAGATAGCTCCTTTTTTAAATGTGAAAATCATATGGCAAATATTACTGGTCTTCATCTGTAGAATACTTTTTATTTATTTTCTTGATTTCTTTTAACTTTTTTAACATAACTTTCAGAACAATTACAATATGATTTTTATTAGCAACCATCCTCACGTTGATCTTTTGACTATTAGTGTTAGGGCTAGGAAACATCCCATTATTTTAAAGTCATGGATTTAAAAATTTTAGGATTGAAGATGATTTATCCAGCACATTTAAAGCATTTATAAATGTGTTAGTCTGCTCAGGCTACCATAAGTAGTCTTCATGGTTCTGGGAGGCAAGAATTCATGATGCAGATGCCACCAAATTTGAATTCTGGTGGGAGCTATCTTTCCAGCTTGTAGATGGATGCCTTCTATCTTTGTACTCATATGGCCCTTTTTCTACTTAGTTTTTAAAAATACAAGAACTATTAAAGGAATTAACATTTCATTTATCCTGTAGTATGAAACTGTTTCTCATATTTTTATTAATTTTAATGATTTTTGGCATAAAGAGTTCTTAAATTCATTTCTATTCCTTTAAATATAAAAGGCTGCAAGTGGAATTACAAAGACATAATTATTACTGAATTCAATAACCATTTACTCTTTTTTGGTTTAAAATAGAGATCCCTCAGTAGATAGATAGATGATAGATAGATGATAAATAGATAGTATATATACAAAAACCACCATACAAGTATACTCATTTAAATTAATGATCAACCATATGAGTGTACTTATTTAAGTTAACTGAAATGACTGCTTTATATAAAGCAAGTGTTCATGTGTTTTATAGTCCCATGTTTCCTCATTTTTCTAATTTGTGAGACATATCTATTTAGTTATATCTATCCTTTGAAAATGAAATTTTTGTATCATAAATTAGTTTTAAGAGACATCATTAACTCAGGTATATGAAATGTGAAAAAAATTAGTAGAATTAAGGAAAATGCATTTTGAAATACATTTGAAATAGATACGCATGTAGGAATCTAAATGCAGGAGTATCATGAAAAAAAATAAGCAGAACAGGTTAGAGTGGAGTAGGATTGATGCTGAAACGAGTATTATTTGGTACTTTAAGGTACATAGTGTTTAAGCCTAATTAAAAACTTGGCATATAGGAATTGAAAGAGTGGAACTCATTTCTAATGAGCAAAATGCAAATTAGCTCTTCAATAGGATATCATTTTATCATTTACCACTCATGATACAACTTTTTCAATCAGGGTTCAGGAGAGTGTTAAGATAGAATCCCTTAAGGCCTTGAACATTTGTAATGAATTAACTTCTCTCCAGTTCATTTAAAACGGCACTAGTTATATTCCATCCTTGGGAGAATTGAGAAGATTGTCACTCACTTCATTTTGTGTTCTGTGATTCAGATAAGAAACCCCAACTGAGAAAGGCTGTGAGAAGAATAATTTTAATAAATTGCTAATATACATTGAGGAAGATGTTATATGAGGTAAATTGGTAAAATGTTTTTATGAGAATTTGGCAATATTCAGTATAAATGAAGATGCACACATTCTTTGGGGTAGCAATTTACCCCCTAGGCATACACTTTTGGTAACATTTTCATGTATGTAGATGAAGTTAGGGACAACAGTGTTTGTATTGGAAGAGGGGAGGGAAAGGGAGAATAAATGAACTACAGTTGCATATTTTTACTTATTAAATTGTTATTTTTAAAATTTAAATCCAAGTTAACATATTGTGTAATAATGTTTTCAGGAATAGAAATTAGTGATTCATCACTTAACATGTAACACCCAGTGCTCATCCCAACCAGTGTCCTCCTTGATTCCCTCACCCATTTAGCCCATCCCCCCACAACACCCTGCCAACAAACCTCAGTTTGTTCTCTGTACTTAAGAGTTTCTTATGGTTTGCCTCCCTCTCTGTTTTTATCTTATTTTTGCTTCCCTTCCCCTATGTTCGTCTGTTTTGTTTCTTAAATTCCACATATGAGTGAAATAATGTTTTTCTCTGACTTATTTTGCTTAGTGTAATACACTCTAGTTCCATCCGTGTTGTTGCAAATGGCAAGATTCGATTCTTTTTGATCACCAAGTAATATTCCAGTGTGTGTGTGTGTGTGTGTGTGTGTGTGCGTGTGCGCATGCCACATCGTGTTTATCCATTCATCAGTTGATGGACATTTGGTCTCTTCCCATACTTTGGCTGTTGTCAATAGTGCTATAAACATTGGGGTGCATGTGCCCCTTGGAATCAGCACTCTTGTATCCTTTGGATAAATATCTAGTAGTGTTCTTTTATTTACATTTCCCCTTTCAGAAAGTGTGAATAGAATTATGGCTTATATCTCTTTTTTTCTCATGCTTAATAATTGAATAATACTACCCATTCTTTCATTTCAAAAAAATGAGGAAACACCATAAATATTTTGCACAACAAAGATGGAAAATGCTACAGTAAATTCTGTATTTACTCTGATATATTTACTGTTTTATATATGGCGTCATTTGATACTTAACATATTTGATCCTATATCTGCTTGTCTCCTTAATTCATGCTCTCTCCACTTCTAAATTCACCATGTTTTTGAAAAAAAAAATAAGAGGAATTAGATTTATTTCAATGTAACTTTCAAATTTATTCCAATGAATTATAAGTTGGTTTACTATTATTATTAAAAATATATTGAAATTTAATTTTTCCTTATCCATGATACAATTATACATATTTTCACAAATTTATAAATTACATCTTACCTTCTGTTTACATAGAACAGACTTAGGATAATAGATAAAATTACATTCTAGAACATTGAGTACAGTTAACAAAAACAATGTTTATAATATTTATTAACTTTCTCTGATTTTAGTACCATTTTATTAATTTATTAAATAAGGGCCAGAGTTTTCTCAGGACCAACTATATGAGAACTTTATTTTTAATATTCCTTAACATACACTTTAATTATCCCTGCTGCTTGCTTAAGGTGACTCCAACATAGCATCTATCAATATTAAATCTGTTGTATATTTTAAGGGCAACCTCTTTCTTTAGAATTCCAAGGAAATTATTCTAGTTGAATGAAGTCTGCTCTTCATTATGTGCAATTAAAAACCAATTTTAACTTACATATGGAACATTGATATTTTCTTTGATTTCTCCATTGTTACTGGGACCTCTCACTCAACCCATCCTACTAAAAGTCATCCTCGTGCAAGTATCTTTATCACTAATTCATATTTCACTGGTTTCTAATCATGATGCAAATTCTCTGGGTTAGAAAAATGCTCTGTCTGGTGTTGTGGTCTTGGAAGTTCTCTACCATTAACCTGTGCATCTTTCCTGAAGTTGCATTTACTTTTTTAGCTGAACGATCTTGTATCAGTTTTCATTGCAACTGTAACTGTAAGAAAATCAGCTTTTATTCATTTTTTTTCCTGTCCACTGGCAGGTCTCCTCATGAGGTTTTATTGAATTTCAAGAAAGTATTTTCCACTTTCATTTTTTTCCTTTTCTGTCCGGGATGGCCTTTTCCTTTTGTCTTCCGTGTGCTGTAACTTTTTTAAAAGTTCATTTGTTCCAATGTTGATGCCATCTGAAGTAAGGAAGGTACGTGCTGCAAAATGTAAATTAAATCATGCACAGTATCAAAGGTAAGCCCTTTTTCTGTTCTAGTTCTTTTACTTTAGTCATGATCACGGTTTCAAAAATAATATATATAAAAGCGTTCATGCACTGTATATTACAGGTATCTCTTTGTAGGAAGCAGTGATGAGGAATGGAACTGTGTCCATGTCACACCAGTGCCCTTTGGCATTTATTTTAACATGAAGTATTAAATTGTTCAGACCTAGCTTCAACTATGAGCTTTGCAAAAAGAGAAATGCACAGCCCTTGGGTTTGAAGCCATAGGCCTTCAAAGGAGGTTCTACCATAGAATCCTTGGTAGGTAGAATCTAGGTAGAATGCCTCTAGAGAGAGGCATTGTTATCCATATTTTACAGAAGAGGCTTGTCTGCACTACCTTCCAGTAAGAGTTAGAGGTAGAAATCATACCAAATTTAACTCTAAATCCTGCACAACTAAATACAATGCCATGTTGCTTTCCATGTGACTGTCAATAAGGTCTCCCCTCTAGATGCCTTCACTCCTCATTAACCCCAAATTAAGGTAATAAAGCTTGAAAGACAGGTCAGGCATAGTGGTGTCACTGCTATCTGATCTCACCCTCAAGTCACCTGGCACAATGCACTAAGGCCCTTGTATTTTACTACACTTGTAATAACAACGATCTTTACTGCCTTGATGTGAGTTTAGCATGTATGAGTTTCTTTTACCATGAGGCACTGGAATTTCAGTTGCAGGTTGCAATTTATTTATGCATTACACATATTCATGCCAAGTAACTACTTTTTCCTCAGTCTCTAAGAAAGTAATGATTAAAAGTTGACCATGGAATTTACATGTCAGTGGCTGCTAGATACTGATGAATCCACTACTCATATAGTTTTCTTTATGGCCACCAGAAATTTTAGGACTTTTCTAGATGAGAGAGATCATGATGGATGAATGTCCCATAAGCTTCTACATGTTCAGTACCATCTTTTAGTTATCTCGTCCTTTGCAATAGGAAACAAATTTTGCCAGTTTTGAGAGTGCCTCCAGCTACCATCACTGTATCATAATGTTGCATTTATACAATTTTTAATATCATTTCTCTTGAAAAGCTTTCTAAGTACTCAAAATCCATCTCTCGTGAAAAAAAAAACATCAAAACTAGTAGAGTTTAATCTATCGTAAAAATTGTCATAATAGCAGAATCACCTTCTAGGAGATTAAATTAGTGACAACTGCTTCAGACACATTTTATAATTCTCTTTTGCTATGAGTATCTGCCTTCAGTCCTTCCTTGTAAAACTTCAGTTAACACCAGAACCATGTAAAAAGACCCTATTTTCTATAGTACTTTTATAAGGCCTCTTTACACTTTCTAGTTACATGGAACCCCTTTTGTGATGGTTAATTTAATGTGTCAACTTGACTAGGCTCAGAGATACTCACATAGCTGATAAAACATTATTTATGGATGTTTCTGTTAGGGTGTTTCTAGAAGAGACTGGTATTTGAGTTCACAGACTAAGATTGCCTCACCAATATGATAGTCATCATTCAGTCCATGAAGGCCCTAAATAGAACAGAAGAAGGGCAAATTTTCTTTCTGCTTGAACTGGAACATCTATCTATGCCTGCCTTCAAACATTAGCATTTCTGGTGCTCAGGCCACCAGACTGGGACTGGGACTTACACCATGGGCTCCCCTGGTTCTCAGGCTTTGGGTTTGGATTGGAACTACACCTCTGGTTTTCCTGGGCCGCCTGGTCACAGAAAGCAGATTGTGGGACTGCTCTACCTCCATAATTGCCTGAGACAATTCCTCATAAGAAATCCTTTCTTGGGGCGCCTGGGTGGCGCAGTCGGTTAAGCGTCCGACTTCAGCCAGGTCACGATCTCACGGTCTGTGAGTTCGAGCCCCGCGTCAGGCTCTGGGCTGATGGCTTGGAGCCTGGAGCCTGTTTCCGATTCTGTGTCTCCCTCTCTCTCTGCCTCTCCCCCGTTCATGCTCTGTCTCTGTCCCAAAAATAAATAAAAACGTTGAAAAAAAAAATTTTTAAGAAATCCTTTCTAAATCTCTATATATATCCAATTAGCTCTGTTTCTTTAGAGAACCCTAACTAATATACCTATCATCTATTAAATAAAGCAGTATTCTTGCAAATCAGGAATAGAAGACTCTTACAACACCTGCCTCCTGTCCAGTTGAGCACAGCCCTTCTGTGGAGAGACTCTATAGCAATGTTTAAGGATGTGGGGTTTGGTTCAAGAATATCTGGGTTCAGAGTATGGCTCTATTAATTACTAGTCATAAAACCTTGGTTAAGTTATGCAACTACTCTGTCTCAGTTTCTTCATCTATAAGGTAGGAATATGTGATAATAGTACCTACATTTTAGGGTTGATGTGAGACTTAAGTGTTTTAATTTATATAGAACTCTTAGAACAGTGTTAAACCTATAAAAAGCTCTTATTTATTGGTTATTATTATTTTATGATTGCACACTTGATTTCATAGGAATGTATTAATGGAAATTTGCATTCTCTTTTCAAGTATTCACTACAAAAATATTTTAAACAGTTTATATAAACTATCTTTCGATTCCAAAAACATTGTATACACCTTTCTATTTCTCATTCAATACTTGTATCAAAGTTTTCCAGAAAAACAGAATAGGATGTGTATATTTATGAGTAATATATATGTGTTATATGTATTTATATATGTGTGTATATATATATAGTAATCTTTAAATACATGTGTTATATACTCTCTAAATATATCTGTTATATATAATCTCTAAAACATAATTATTATATAATAGATTGAAACCTATTCATGGATTCTCTTCTCCTATGGAGTCTTCTAATAGAACACTATCATACTTATCCTCATACTTTAGGTAAGGCCAGCATCTTTAAAGAACTGTCTTACTACTAGACCTCATTTCTTGTTCCATTTTATATCCTCAATGTATGTCAGTCGATATGTTTCACACTCTGCAAATTGCTCTTGCTGGAGGCATCAGAAAGTTCTTTGTTACCTTATCATTCATTGTAATTTATACTTTAAGTATTTTGAGGGTTTTTTTGTTTGTTTGTTTGTTTGTTTGTTTGTTTTGCATTTTGATACTTTAGTCTCCTTTCTTAGAAATGAGTCATGAGGGGTGCCTGGGTGGCTCAGTTGCTTGCACGTCCGACTTCTGCTCAGGTCATGATCTCGTGGTTCGTGAGTTCGAGCCCCACGTCGGGCTCAGTGCTGATGGCTCAGAGCCTGGAGCCTGCTTCAGATTCTGTGTCTCCCTCTCTCTCTGCCCCTCGCACTCTGACTCTCTCTCTCTCTCTCAAAAATAAACAAACATTAAATAAAATGAGTCATGCAAAAATTCCTACAAGTTAGAAATGCCTTATGCAAAATAACTCAGTGTGAAATTTATAGTAGATAGAATAGTAAGTAGTCTTTAAAAACTCATGCCCTTCCAGAAACTCAGAATGTGACCTTACTTGGAAATAGTGTCTTTGCAGATGTGATTAAGGTAAAGTTCAACGTGACATCATAATAGATTAGAATGGGCGCTAAATGCAATGAGAGTGTTCTGAGATGGAACAGGACATACAGAGACACAGGGAAATAAATGGTATAAAGATGCCAGCAGAGACCACAGTCATGTATCTACCACTGAAGTGATGTTTCTACACGGAAAGCCAGCAAATGCCGGGAAGCCAATAGAGCCAGGTGAAAAGCATAGAGCTGATTCTCCCTCAGAGCCTCCATAAGGAACCAACCCTGTGACATCTTGATTTCAGACTTCTGGTTGTCAGAATTGGTATAGAATACATTTTTGTCACTGCAAGCCACCAAATTTGTGGTAATTTATTTTGGAAGCCCTAGAAACTAATACAGAATTCATTACATAAACATTTACAAAGTAATTGTTACCTTCCAGGGATTGATGTGTACACCAGGCATGTGACATTCTGTAAAACCCAGCCCTAGCCATCAGTTCATAAGTTTAATTAGAGTAAACTTGGGGAATGACAGTAATATAAATAGATACAGTTTGCTAACTAAGCAACTGAGTTTAAGCAATGGAGTAGAAAAAAAACCTTTTTTTTTTTCCTTTTTACACTTCACTACATTTTGCTATGTTACGTTTACATTTGTTGGCCTTTTGATGACACTTCAGAGCTTGAAAATATGATCAGCTTCGTCTACATATCATTAACACCCTTCTCTTTTTATTGAAGAATGAAGGTAATATCTCGTGGGAATATATCTGTAGCTTTAAATGACATAAATTGATATTCTCTCTTTCATCAGAGAAGATAATGATATTCAAAGTTATAACTAAAATAAAGCGAATAGAATAAAGTAATCTGAGTTGGAAGGCAAATATATGTTTCCCCTTATTTCAGTATCAGCCAAGAAGAGGAAATATTATATAAACACACAAGTTACTGGAACTCAAAGGTTTAATAATGCTTCACAGCCTTGTGAGCTCAAGTGACATGAAAAATCAAACAAGATATTAAGGTCTGGGATGCTGGAATCAGATCTGAAATTCCTCAACCACAAACACACACACACACACACATATATAAATAATATGTATGGTTCAACGTTTTCAAGAATTAAAAAAAAAAACCTGTGTGAAGAATCAGTGCACAATTTCTTTGCTTTCATACTTTCAGGCTAAAATCCAAATTTAACACTATCTATTTGGATGTTCGATATTTGGAATTCAAGTTTAGATTTATTTTTATCCCGTTGTGCTCTGAGCACAAAATCAATAAATCAGTATATTTCCCAACAGTGTCCTCTCATTATTTCTTTTTTTCTCCATTATCTATAAAACATACAATAAACTTTGAATATAAGCAGACTAGAGTAGTTCCTTATTATTGGAATACAAAAAGTGGGATTGAGAAGAAATGTGCTTAACTGATAAAGTTAAGGGTTTAGATTTTAGAGTTACTGCTAAAGCAATAAGACAAATTTTGAAGTATATTGCTTTCTCTAAAGAAAGATAGTGGACATTTTAAAAAGAGGTTTGCATTTACAAGACATTTCTTATAGTTCGCATGTTCAGTGGCAAGAGATACTGGACTCAGAGTGAATAGGACATGGCAGCAAAAAACATAGGAGAGAGGTACTATGCACAGTGGGGACGGATCAGATAGAACCCTTTCAAAAGGAAAGACACATGGAAAAACCTAACTGGGTGCAAAATCAGCAACAAATAATAAAATGGGAAAAGCCTCCTTTGTTATTCTTTTCTTACTTAGAATTGGGCCCTTATGGAAGAGCATTTGTTTTGATGAAAGTGACCTCAAGAGAGTCATAGGAGTAACATCAGTGAGTTTTGCTAAATGTTTAGGCAATGAGAAAAGGAAATTCAGTCATCACTGAATTATTTAGGGGCTGATTATCGAGGTGATAGACTCTTTCAGAATTTTTTTTCCTGTTTTCCATCTGTTGCTCACAATTGGTCATTTCACTGCTCATTAGTCTCCTTACCAGAGGGATGGAAATTATTTTGAAACTCCTGCCTCTTTAAATGCTGTATCTCGTTTGCATCTCAATCAAGATTTTGGTGTTTTTGTTTTTAACTCTGTGGATTTCCGTAATCCATTTCCTAGCATCCAGGAGTATTTTAGAGCAGGAATAACTCTTGAAAAATCATTTACTCCAATGCTACCAGAAATGTTAAATGATTTGTCCCAAGTCACATAGTTGGAAGGAAGGAAAAAGAATTGGCTCAAACTGCAGATGTCCTTGAAATTAATGTGCCATTTCTTCAACTGAGGTCACTACCTGTCTTTACTACCTTATGATGAAACTGAAAATTAGCTTTAAAAAAATAAGCGCATTGGGAATTGTGTAGGTTTATCTACTTACTGCTCAGGTCCATATCACCTTCTCACACAAGCTGCTCCTATCTTTCTTTTATAATACCAGCTTAGGCTGCCTCCCATCAGACTTCATGCCTTAACGTTCTTTTCCTTTTAAGCCTGGCTGTAACTTGGGAAGCAAACTCCTAAGCCTCTTTGGTCCCATCAAAACAAGCATCCATGTTCACTTTTTATGTTAGTTTTTAATGCATTTTAGATCATTACTGCAAGAAAATAAGAATCGAGAAAAAAAGCAGCTTGTTTAGAGATAAATCATTTCTTGAATGGTAGGTAACTGGAGATTTCCAAACTGGAAATTTCATTGAACTTGTACTCTGTTCTTTTGTCTGAATTTGGGACTCTCATATGCTCCCCTATTTTCTAACCACAATCCTCTTAATTACTCCAGGAATCAGTTGGGGAAAATAATAGGTGTCCTTCGCTTCTAGCATGACTGTCACACTTGAAGGCATATACTTATTTGGGCTAAAGATTTAAATTTTAAAAAGTGACAGAAAAGGACAAGAAGATAATAGTAGCAGTGTGATAAGTATTTTTTTTCTTTAAAGGACATTGCTACATGGTGTGTGCCTGCGTGTACGTGTGTGTGTGTATTAGTGTGTGTTTTTATTACCCAGTTTCTGTTTTGCATTTGAAATTAAATCAACCACTCGGGGGAAATAGAGTGACCTATGTAGCAATTTATAGACTTTTTAAAATGGCATTTAACTGATTTTCAATAAGTCACCTACCTTATTACAATAACTTTAAAGTATTTTACAAGTAATAGCAACCTGCTGCATTCTCATTAATAATAGACACAAAACTAGGATGAAAATATATATGTCAAAAGTCAACATCAGTTTAAGCAAACATTTATTTCAATGCTACTATGCTCCATTAATTATTATATCACAATAATGTGATATTTTATCATATTTTTTCTTTTCCATTAACCCTTTCCACATCCCTTTTCACAAAACTAGACGCCTTTATTTATTACTTCAGCATTCCACAAACATTATGTTCAGATTGAGAAGACCGGCCTGTATTTTCAAAACCCTTGCCTCTGCATTCATTCGCCTATTTCTATAAAACTATATTATCTTAAAATTTTGTTTCTGCATTTGTATTAACATCTCCTCCTTAGAATCATTGTTCCATGCTTCTAGTAGGTTCAAAGGAGAGAAGTGAACCAAAATTAGTCAAAGGCCAACCAAGTGCCAGACATTTGCCATCTAATTTAATCCTAACTGAAAAAATAAGTACGATAACCTTCATTTTTACAGACAAGAAAGCAAAGCCTCAGAAAAGGCTTATCCAGTATCATGGCACAAGCAATTGTAAAATCTGTTACTTTACCTATGATAAACTGACCTCAGATTAGGTCTTTCCCACACTGAAGCTCTTCACTACACTTTACTATCTATGTCTATATATCTATATAGATATCAACAACATTGCATTTTTAGCTATCTGAGGGGAGGAACAATAATATAAAACTTTACCTCCAAGTGACAGAATATTTTGCCATATGTGGAAAAATAAGTGTTTATTGAATCAAATAAATTAAATAGCTACTCAATATTACAAATAAAAGAAGTGAATTATACAAAAAGATTCACTTAAAATCCTATTATAATTAGGCAATAATAATTTTGAATCATTAAGAGAGGTGAATGTGATTAAGCATATAATAGGTACCTCCAAATGAGGACAGGGAAGAGGTTCATTAAAAAGCTAATTCTCAACTTACGTGTTTAAATAGTTTACTGAGAAATGCTGTACTGCCTGGCAGTATTTCTTGGGGAACAAAGGCTGACTTTGGTTTAAAAGTACTTCTGTAATGGCTAGTAGACTCACTTTAGTTAATCAACCTGGAAAGTTTTGCAATCAGAGCTGGAGCAAGATACATGGAAAACACTAGGGTAGTTTCTAATAAGGGTAAATAGGATCCCTTCAAATCAAACACTGTGTTAGCCACATAAGAAGGAGCTGGATCTTTTAACACTTCCACATGTTATTGTTGCAGGTGAATTATTTTGTTTGAATCATTGATTTGTACCTAAGGTAGATTGGTTCAATTGGGTTTAAATTGATTGATTATGCTTGGCAGTTTCCTAATATGTGAAGGTTAATGGATTGCATCCCATAAGGATAAGAATCTTACATTGCTTGGTAAAGAATGTATATGTAGGCTGGGTCTTTAACCCATAATAGAAATTAATGGATCATGAGTTTCATCTGGTATTACCCTATCACTCTCTGCTCCGAGGCTACAGACTAAAGCTATAATCCACATTAGCCCTCAGTAGATGTATGCCACAGGTCAAAGGGATTGAGTCAATAAACACTGCTGCATTAGTAAAAATCTCATACTCATTACTCAAAAACCATCCCTAAACATATGCATAATTAAGGATTTATTGGTGCTGTGATCACTTCACAAGCAAGACAACACCTTCCTACAAGGATTTCATAGAAAATACACAAATGGCCAGTTTCTATGCTCTCAAATAGGGGTCTGCCAACTTTCTGTAAAGGATTAAATAATAAATATTTAAATTTATTTAATATTTAATTTAAATAAGGTGTCTGTGGCAACTATGCAACTTTGTCATTCTAGCATGAGAGTAGCTAAAGACAATACATAAACAAATGCCATGGAAGTGTTCCAATAAAAATTTACTTACAGAATTTATTTATAGAAATAGGGGGAAAGATATGACCTACAGGCCAGATATGAGCTTAGTAAATTGAAAAAATTATTTGAGTGAGAGTGTGCGCATGCATGCACAAGTGGGGGGAGGGCAGAGAGAAGGAGAGACAGAATCCCAAGTAGGCTCCGCACCATTAGTGCAGATCGCAATTGCGGGGCTCAAATTCACAGATCATGAGATCGTGACCTGAGCCGACATCAAGAGTTGGACACTTACCTGACTGTACCACCCAGGCACCCCTGAGCTTAAAAGCCTGGGCTTTAATTTACTGACTCCTACTCTAGATATCATATGGGAATTATTTCATTTAATTATTACAACATATATGAATTTTATTATTCCTCCTTTAAAAATGAGTATATTGAGAAACATAATGCTTAAGCCTATTGTCATTTATTCAAAAGTTGAGCTATGATTTGAAACCATATTTTTTTACCTGTTTACCATCACACTTATTCTTATATGTATTCTTTTGGTCAAGTGTTTGTATTAGTTAAGACCAATTTCAGCTCTGAATGACAAAAAAAAATACAAAATAGTAACAGCTTAAGATAAAAGTTGATCTTTAATTTAAAGTCAGACCAGTGGTCCAGGATTGATATGAAACCAGTAATATCCAGAAATCCCATTTCTTTTATCTTGTTATCCTGTGATTTTCATCAAGAACCTTATAACTTATGATTTGACATACCTGCTCTAGCTCCAGCTAACATACCCAAACTTAAAACAGCAGATAAAAGTAAAGAGTGATACAGAAGAGCAGTGCCATTTGCTTGAATGAAACTGCCCATCTGTTACATAGAACACTTCTATTTTTTTTTCTCAAGACTTTCAGGAAAGCTTAGAAATAGCCTACTGTAGGCAACTACATGCTCAGCTAAAATCACAGTTTCTATTTACTCTAGAAGAAAGGAGGAATTGAAATGGGGAAATTGGTAGACTCTCACAAGAGTTATACTTTCTCTGCTTAATGCAAGGCAAGTAGAAGTGTTAGGTAGTAGCTAAAATTGACTGATCTGCTACATATACTGTGTGTGGGCTTTACATGGGCTCTGTCACCTAGTCATCATAGTCCATTAAGAAAGAGCCTTAGGTAGATTAACTCCCCCAAGTCCACACAGATAGTAAATAGCAGGTCAAGAAACACATCAGACTACATATAATCTCTTAAGTCCATACATTTTCACTAGAGGAGAAATTTTGAACAAGTTAGGGGTTTTAAAACCAACTTGAGAATGTGACAAAGCAAAAGTCAATGGAAAAACATTTATATTAATAAAATTTGTCTTAAAAATCTGCTTACGTATGAAGAACTTGGACCCCTTGTGCACTATTATTGGGAATGAAAAATGGTGCAGCCACTGTAGAAAACAGTATGGTGGTTCCTCAAAAAATTAGAAATTAAAAACAAAATTAACATATGGTCTAATAATTTCATGTCTGGGTGTAAACCATAAAGAATTGAAATCAGGGTCTGGAAGAGATATTTGTACACCTGTGTTCATAGCAGCATTATTATAAAAAATTTTTTTAACATTTATTTTTGAGACAGAGAGAGAGCATGAACGGGGGAGAGTCAGAGAGAGGGAGACACAGAATCTGAAACAGGTTCCAGGCTCTGAGCTGTCAGCACAGAGCCCAACGTGGGGCTTGAACTCACTGACCGCGAGATCATGACCTCAGCCGAAGTCGGCCGCTTAACCGACTGAGCCACCCAGGCGCCCCGATAGCAGCATTATTATAATATCCCAAAATGGAAGCAACCTGAGTGTCCATCACCATTGAGGGATGAATTGGGTGAAGAAACTGTAGTGTGTAAATGTAACATAACATATAATTGTATCACTATATTATTATATATAATGCAAACATACACATATATAATATACACACATATACATCAATGTATATATGGATCCGTAAATGGATCAGTGAGTGTTGGCACCATTGTATGTTGTACAGTGAAGTGTATCTCTCACAGTGCAAGATAAAAAGAACTTAGCACAATGAGAGGAATGGTGTGGAAACTGAAAAACCTCTTAAAAATGCCTAATATTTGTAAGATGCTTTCTGAAACAGTTATAGATATGGGAATTAGCTTTATTTGCACTGATATTCTGATATCAGACTTTTACTTCAGTCATCTTTCCTATTGGAAGTTCTATAATTAACAGGACAAGGAATTACAAAGTTTTATATATAAGTTTATTGGAATCTAGTGTATTAATTATGTAGTCTATTTCATATCAGTAACACACTGGAAATAATAGCAGTCTTCCTCCCAGGAAAGTGACACTTTTGCAAATATGTAGTTTATAAATAAAAACCATTTTCATTCACATCCTGACATTACATATCTTGCTGATGTCCCAGAGTCATCACTGAATCATATGATATTTGATTTTATTACAGTTCCCGTGTTGGAAGATTATATGGAATAGAATAGCTTTAAATAAATGAACGTTTGGGGCACTTTAAATATCACCTCTTTGTATCTCTAAAATTCATAGCTGAATGTCTAATTCTTTATATTGCAACCAGCAAACATGTGACACCTAGAGACTTACTCTAATGGGCCAGGATGTGGACTTGAGTTCAAGAGCAGAACTCCCATATTTTTCAGATAAATTAAAATAATGCTAAACTGAGTCTAGTTGATGGATTTGCTTCATAAGGCACTATTACCAAAAATTTAGAATGAAGACCTAAACAAAAGAATGAGGTAAGAAACCTCATTTCCAGAACAACAATAGCATGATGGGAGAATGGGAAGACAGAAGAAAGAGATGCTCCAAATCAGATTACATCACAGGAGCACAGCACTTGGGCATTGAACTGATTCAATTTAACTGTGAAGACAAAACAGCCATCCATTTTTTGAAGGGAAATGAGATGGCTGGATCTGTTTAAGTATGGCTCATTTCATACTTAGTTTGAATTCTAGAAATGGAAGCACTAGTGAATGAGGAGTTTAGCTGAGGGTTAAGTTTGCTGTGAAAGAAAAACACAGGAAAATGAGGCAGGATTGACAAATATCTGACTGCTGACTCCTGCTTGCATTCTCTTGAATTATGCAATCATACAATCTCTGCTTTATGAATGTCTTAATTTTTCCACTGGGTAAAAACATATTGAGTCATCAGGAATAGTAAATGATATGGTGATATCTATTTAGCAGGAAGTAGAGATGCACCGTCTTAGTGCAGAAAATTATACAATCCTGTTATCTAATTACATTTATTAACATGATATTTGTATATGATAAGGAAAGCATACCCAGAGTTGGCACAGTGTGTCCTAGAAGATTCCCAGATACATTAGATGCCAATAGGGAGGCCAGAGGAAAGAGCGTGTGACAGCAAGAGCAGGCCAAGATTTGGCTGCAAAAAAAGAGCCAGAAAAAGATGGTAGTCCATATGGCTGAGAGGGAGGATATGTGTGCTCCAAAGTAGGTCAGTGGGCAGAAAATATGGTGGGATGCCTGAAAAAGAGGAAAAGATACCTGCCCAGACCAATGAATACCTAAGACCCTTAAGACAGGACTCTGCCAGTCTTGCCATGGAACACACGGATTCTTTCAAAAAGGAAAATGGGGAAACACACACACACACACACACACACACACACACACACACACACACACACACACACACACACACACACACACACACACCACGGAGCTGCTTTCAGTGTCTTCAGCCCCCATAAAAAAGCAAGGAGCAGGAAGGCCCATTATACATAGCCATTTCAGTAACAGACACTGTCCTCATCCCAAACCCTGAAGAAAGTAGAGCTACCATAATGGGCTCCAAAAGCTCAGGGGCACATGTACCACTGGGGCCTGATCCTGGAAATACTCCCTCACCTTTTATAGTGGGTAAAATTCGAATAGTTCATATTTTGCAAAATTTGAAAATGAATTTTGGGGGGTGATTAGATCCTGCATTCATAGTGAAGGAAAAGCTGCCAGTGGTCCCTGTGATCTCTTTGTCCTTGCTGGAGGCTACAGAGATCTGAACTGTTTCCCATCTCTCAGCACAGCCTAAATAAAATTCTGTAGGGGTCCTGTAGATTCCCCTTCCTCTACATCCATATGTGGAGGACAAAATACATCCCAGTTCATTGTGTGTAGTCATAGAATAGGTAGGGAGGCTACTGTGGCTACTTCTCACCCACCTGGATTAAGAGAAGCATGTGAAATATAAAATAGTACAATGAACAAGTGAAAAATTTGAAGGTCATCTGTAAGATGTGATACAGACAGTATCAGAACAACAGATTCCATGGCTAGTGTGCTCCTTCCTTTAATATTTTTTTTAGTTCCCATTTCATGTTTAAAGCAACATTACACAAGGCAGAAGCCTTCAGATCATATTCTCATTTCACAGCAGGGCTAGAACCTCTTGTAAATGTGAAGCACAAGAATTGGGGCTATTAGAAAGTTAAGACCCACTTATGAAAATAGCTTTCTGCCACTATTCTTCTCAGCATAAACTTGGCAACCTCCTTGTGTTATCTAAGGCAGGGGCACATGTGAAGCAAGCTGCTAAAGGAGGTCATACTGCTAAGAGAAGATAATACGAAAGATTTGATTCCCTGTAGCAGACAAAATTAGTCTACTGGAGAATCTAGCCAGGCATATATATGCCTGAGAAATGTGATCATCTTTTCCCTTCATCATCATTGATTACACTAATATCCCCTCCTAAAAGAGAACACTATGACTTAAGGACAGATTTAGGCTGTATTCAATACTTATTTATATGATCTCTCTATTCCTGACATTCAGACACTCAGTCAAGTATTTTGATTAGTTCGGACCAGGCAGGGGGTAAAGCATTTGAAAATAATGGTAACTGAAACATGCTCTTTTTCTACCCTGGATTCAAAGTCTGTTAAATATATGTAACTGAGATAACTCCTGTTTACAAAGATAAATCACACTATTATCATTACAGAAAGCAAATGTATAGATTACATATTAAGAATGTTCTGTCGGGGCATCTGGGTGGCTCAGTCAATTAAGCATCCAACTTCGGCTCTGGTCATGATCTCATGGTTTGGGTTCGTGGGTTCAAGCCCAGCGTTGGTCTCTGTACTGACAGCTTAGAGCCTGGAGCCTGCTTCAGATTCTGTGTCTCCCTCTCTCTCTGCCCCTCCCCCACTTGTGCGCGCATGTGTGCTCTCTCTCTTTCTCTTTCTCTCTCTCTCAAAAATAAACATTAAAAAATAAAAAAAAATCTATCAGATGTGTTAATTAACTAGATGGGAGGCATCCTTTCACAGTGTACACGAGTATCACATCACCATCATGTACGTTTTAAATATCTGTGTTGTATACAGTTTATTAATCATGTCTTAATAAAACAAAATTTTTAAAGAGCATGTTCAGGGCCCCTGGATGGTTTAGTCGGTTAAATGTCTGACTCTTGATTTCAGCTCAGGTCATGATCTCAGGGTTCATGAGTTTGAGCCCCACAGCAGGTTCTGTGCTGATACTCAGCAGTCTGCTTGGGATGCTCTGTCTCCTCTCTCTGCCCCTCCTCTGCTCATGTACATTCTCCCTCTCTCAAAAATAAACTTTTTTAAAAAAGAGAACGTTTTACCAGGAAAAAAAAAAGACACATTTGTTTTTTGCTGAATGCCTACAACTACTGTATATAATAATTATTATTAATAATCCTATTGAAAACATGAAATAACTGAGCTAAGTGTGTTTAACTTTGTATTCTAATAAGTCTTTGCAGTAATCTTTATTATATACCATTACTGAGCTGACCCTACAATACCAGAAGTAGTTATAGAATTAGGCAGTTGCTGGAAAATGTAGGAATTCCTGAGATTTTTGTTTGTTTATTCTCTAATGGGGCATAGCAGGTCATTAAAAAGTTCTAACCATAGAAGATGCAGATTTCTATTAACATTTCAAAAGGAGCCCATAGAATCTTTTGAGAAGCTTTGAAGATAATGGATTATAAATTGGTAAGAATGGATTCATGGAGACAGGTCAGAGGGCAATTTTCAGAAAAATTGAGTGTGATTTGAAAATTGAAATCATGGGCTTGGTAGTAAGAAAGAGGTAATAAAATGACACCAGGTCTCTAAATGAGCAAAGGAATGGATATCTTTAATGGATTACAAAAGCCTGGCAAAGAAGGCTCAGTGTGTGTGTGTATGTGTGTGTGTGTGTGTGGATTTGTATTTATATTTCAAGAGGAGTGGATCCCCTTTTTGAGGCATATGACCTGTGTATAATAGGGATTAATGAGGGTTTACCATGTTTATAATTTTATTTCCAAAATCTATGTATTAGGAAGGATTCTAAGGTTCCAAATAGTGGTCTTCTCAAACTAGAAGTCTACTATCTTCTTTCCAGCAAAGTTTTGTTCACTATGGGCATTTAAGAAGTGTTTTTTTTGTTTTTTCTTGACTAGCCAAGGTAGTAATGTGACTCTTGTTGGGATATATCAATGGCTTTGATATTAGAGCTATGCTCTTGAATTTTTCTTTTTCTTCAGTGGTAGCATCATTTTCTGATCCACTGAACAAAATAATTTGAGAAAGGAAATTCAAGTTATGTTGAGTAAGGTTATTTTCATGGACTTACCTCTTTAACTAAGCCTGTACCATCTGTTGTCTTTTCTTTACATGTTTAAGATGTACATAATTAACTGAGCAATCATGTCATGAAAGAAAGGGTATGTGTGATTTCAGTACACCCTGATATTCTTTTATATAGCACATCTGTTATGAAAAGATTTTCTTCTAAACACATGACTCAGGTACAAATCATAGGAAATAATTTTCTTCTATGATCAGCTTTTTCTAAAATGAAAAGAAAACAGAAACAAATTTAAGAATTGTTTCCATTGAAAATACTTGGTAAGTTATGGGCAAGTTATATTCAGTGCTTATATTATCCCCAGCACAAACCATACAAAAGAATATATTGTATCTCCATTTTTATTTGTCTGTCATAACTCAGTAAACTCTACTAAACTTATTCTTTAACTTAACATGCTTTTTCTATCACTAGCACTTGTAATATGCTGTTTATTCTTCTTGAAACATCCTCATAGATTTGGAAATTGTTTCTCTGTGTAGCACATCTCTCCAATCATGTTATGCTCACCTTATATTTACCAGAGCATAACATATACACCCTTTCATTGCAGTTACTTACTCATCTATTTCCAGCCATAGAACATAAATTCTGTTAAACTGCAGATGTTACCTTTCTGGTGTAACTAAGTATCCTAAGAATGTAACTAATAGTGTAAGCTCAAAAATATTTGGTAAACTAATTTAGTTAATAAATGGTATCATTATTACTACCAATTTTAAACAAAGGTATAAGTGACTAAAAATGCAAAGAATCCACTGACCTATAATATCTGAAGATGAGTCCAAGAAGGTATATATTTGTAGAGAAGCTATGTCTGTGAATAAAATAAGGGGTATCCTTTCAAATGTAAATTTCAGTTTCACAATGGAAATAGAAATATATGAGAGATATTTCTAGTTAAGAATTTTTTTAAAAAATGTATAACATATATGTGTGTGTATCAAAAAAAATAAAATCTGCAGTTACATGATAGAAAAACTTACAGAAAATTTTACTTTGTGAGTTTTGAAAGTATCAGCATTGTGGGAGAGGAACACTGAACTTAATAATAGAAAAAATAATAAATTGGAGTGTAGAGCCATTGCTTCTTTATAAATTTTAGAGGAAAATAAGACCTAGATATTTAAAAACAAAATCATTAAGTTTGCCCTAAAATTCAGTCTGTTGTAAGCATAAATTTAGCTCTTCCATGAAAAAGAAAACAAAAAGAATGCAAGAATAATAGACCACCAAATCCTATTCTTTCATATCCCTTTAGACACAGTCATTTCCAATTAACTTCTGTTTACACTATATGTATTCCTTTCTTCTGCTTCTTTGGTAACCACCCAAGGGCCTACATATCCCCAAATCATGTTATTGTGGATTAATTTCCCATGAATCTAAAAGGTCCTCAAATGAATTACTTTGTTCTCCTATCTCTCACCATAATTCTCAGAACTCAGAATCACCACTGAGTTCAAACAGTGAAATATTTTGACTTCTTTTCCCACTGCTCTAGTGAAATGACTATTGCAAATATATATGTCTTGATTCAAATGTGTTTTACATTCAGTCTACTGAAATTTGCCATAGTTTCAGCCCTGTTATAGATTGTTTGACTAGTTTGTTTCTGTTTAATTTATTTTGGCATCTTATGTTATCTCTGGTGAAAAATTAAAGTGATGATCCTATTTTCACTAGTAGGGTGGACTAAATAATTAAAACCAAAATACAAATAGAACTATAAACAAAGAATATTCTGAATAGGTATCTTTAAAAATATCTGGCACAAAGCTAAGGCATCCTCAAAACCTAAAAGTGTGGTGAAAGTATAATCTTTGGGAAATAAGAGAACTCCAAAGCTTGATTACAATCTCAGACTTTCTGTCAAATTCTGGAGGCCTGCAGGTTCTGTTTTAAAGTTTTAAGAGATATGAAAAATAGAATTTGAACACTAGAACTCACCAAAAATGATAATCTGAGGATAAACCTCTACATAAGACACCTAAAACTGTTTAAAACTGTTTACTTTTATTTTAAGAGTGAATGGAGGAAAAATTCAATATGCTAAAGAGAATAGGAAGAAAATCCCTGCTGAATTTTGATCATCTCTTCAGTGGAAATAAAGCCACAAGTGATAATTGATAACCACATGTCAAATCTTGCATGGTTTTTCAGTCATTTGCCAAAATTCAAACTATGTGTGTAGACTGAAAAAAACCTGAAAATTTAATTTAGTGTGATTTTTGCTTGAATGCACTAAGAGGCAGAAGTAAATAAATACAAAAATGTTACAAGGGACACAAAGAATATGAGTTTTTACTCCACATTCATAGCAAAAATAAGAAAATAAACACCATGAACAATATCCAGCAGGCAAAAAAAAGTTTAGGTGCTTAGTATTTTTTTATTTTTTTTCAACGTTTTTTATTTATTTTTGGGACAGAGAGAGACAGAGCATGAACGGGGGAGGGGCAGAGAGAGAGGGAGACACAGAATCGGAAACAGGCTCCAGGCTCCGAGCCATCAGCCCAGAGCAGTATTTTTTTAATTAAGAGCTTCTTAAACATTTCTTTTTTTAAAATTTTTTAACATTTATTTATTATTGAGAGACAGAGCATGAGCATGGGAGAGGCAGAGAGAGAGGGAGACACAGAATCTGAAGCAGGCTCCAGGCTCTGAGCTGTCAGCACAGAGCCCGACGTGGGGCTTGAACTCACAAATGGCAAGATCATGACCTGAGCCGAAGTCGGACACTTAACCAACTGAGCCACCCAGGGGCCCTTTAAACGTTTCTTAATAACAGTATATATTTGGGAATGTGAGATTGTATATAGTCTAACCCATACAGGGCATACTGTTTACGCTACATAATAACTCCAACAAGCAATTTTACTGTGGTATGACAAATTCTGGAGGGTCATAACATTTGAAATACTGTATCTGATTCAATGTATACAATATGTTTGACTCTCAGCAAGTTCTTCCTCCAATCCAGACTCAATTCATCTGTCAAAGGAAGGAGTTTGCACTAGAGGATGCATAAAAGCCTTTCCAGAAAGTTCTTTGTGATTCTTTAAAAGTCAATATTTTGCTTATTCATTTCAGTCTGTTCACACATGTGAAAGCTTGGTGTTGGCAAAGCAGAGACAAGCAGCAGGAAGATATGACTTACAGAAAAATAAAATCAATAACTCCAAACTGGATGCTTCAAAGATTATGTGTGTCCTTTGTCTCTCCTCTGGGGGAAAATGTTTGCAAGGATAGAAAAGATGTCAGAAGAACAAATGAGAGCTCCTAGGGAGCAGCCAGAAAAAAAGATAGAGGAGCTGGTTGGTTCGGTAGTAGAGAGAATATCACAGTTTTGTTGAAAGGGTTTGAAAAATTGTGAGTTTTGTCGAGCTTTTAAATATGAAATTTCACGAATGCTGCAAGATGTTTCTTATGTGCCGTTGGTATTTATGTAGTTAATAGGTAAAGTTACCATTTTGTCCATCTCCTAAATCCCCCTGCATATTCCCAGAAACACAATCATGACCTTCCTATTTCTATATAAGGAAAAGTTTCTTTTTAAATAAGTAAATGCTTAGAGATAATACAAACATAGCTCAAGGTCACATATTTCTGTTTCTATCCTTTGCCCCTGCTGTCTATTATTTTTGTTACTAAGTTACTTATATTTTGTTATTTAATTATTTTGTACAATTTTGTCTACATGCCCATTTCTGTCTAGTTCCAGAAGAAGTCGTATTTTTTTTTCTTGTCCACTCCTCTCCATTTATGATTACCCCTCTCTAATAATACTCAAGGCAGAAAAATAGAGCCAAAGCATTAACAATGAGTAGAACTCAGAGAATACTCAAGGCAGAAAAATAGAGCCAAAGCATTAGCAATGAGTAGAACTCAAGATCTTGCTCCAAGTAATAACATTTTACAGATGAAGAATAAGACAGAGGTAGAAGGTAACTCACTGAACCTCATTTAACCAGTAACAGTGTAACTTGAACAAGTGATTCAGTCTGGGATACAATAAGGCCATCTGTTATTAGATAAAATGGCAAAGAAACAATTGTGTACTGTGGTTTTAACCTCATTGAATATTTTGTTAAATTGAATTATTTGAATTAAAAGAACTTACTTGTTTTTACTTAAAACATTTTTATGTTTGGTGGATTTCAAGTAAGGTAATAAACGTAAAATTATCTTTCCGCTAGTGCTTTTAGCCAGAAGTCCATTGAATGGTAGGTCAGTAATATGATCAATTTTGTACTTCAGGAAAAGACATCCTATAATTCCAAGGAGGATAAACTCAAAGGTAGAGCCAAGAAAAATGGAATAGACCCATCACAGAAGGACAAACACCTCATGATCCTGCCCGCTTACATGAGAAATCTAAAATAGGCAAACCCATAAAAACAGATAGCAACATGGTGGTTTCCAGGGGTTGGGAGGAATGGAGAGCGGGGAGTTGTTGCTCAGTAGATACAACCTTTCAGTTTGCAAGATGAACAAGTTCTAGAGATCTGCTATACAACATAGTGTCTTTGGTTAGCAATTCGTATTGTACACTTAAAACTTTGTTGAGAGAAGAGCTCACGTTAAGTGTTCTTACTTCAAAAAAGGAGAGTAGAAGGAAATTTTGGAGGTGATGTATTTATTACCTTGTTTGTGGTATAGATTTCACAGATACATGCATATCTTCAAACTCATCACATTTTATACATCAGATACGTTGGAGAAAGCTGAGGCCATCAGGCTGCTGGCAGGTCCTGAAAAGTAACACTTGAGATTCACTCAAATAGAGTAGACTGAGAAACCCACCAGAGGCCCATCAAGCACACTGCTCTATGCATCATCCACGGGTGCTGCCAGATTAGGGATCAGGTACAATGAGAAAGCCAATATCTACCTGAAGTTTATAGAGTGGGTTTTCTTTTCATACATAAAGGACTTTTCTTCTTCAGTCATTAACTTTGCAAGCAAAGAGAATTAGCTCAACTGTTATCAGGGTTTAAAGTTAAAACCATAAGGATAAAAAACTAGGTTCAACTGTGGAGAAGAAGCCAACTGGAAGGGAATGAAGTGGAGTAACTTGGAATATGGGTTTGACTGTGTCAGACCAACAGGATTAGATAAAAATTGATAGTTACCTATTCTCTTTATAGTTAGTTGATACCTCAAATTTTCTAGCTTTGTTATAAACCTCATTTTGTTCATTCAAAAAAAATGCCAGTCTATTATTGGTTTATTAATTATACTCCAATAAAGAGGTTTCTTAAGAGAAGGTATAAATGTGAGATTACTTAAAACTACTTAATTAATTAAAACTACTTACAATAATTTGAGTGAAACAAAGACCAAACTACTGTTGCAGGTGAAGGGAAAGATGATTACTTCCAATCCTTTTGTATTAGATGTAAAATGCTTTTGTAACATTCAGGATCTAGCTTAGGTAAGGATAAGCATGGATTCCACTTGATGGTTAAGATTTATAACGTTGCCACAGACTGTGGACTGTTAAAGTATGGCAAAGGCAAAGGTCAGAATGAATTATTTTTCCGGGTGTATTTTCCACATGAACATTAAATTCATACTAGGTAATATGAGGAAATAAAGGTGAAATAATAAAGAAGCAGAATATGTGATTTCAAAAAAAAAAAAAAAAAAAAGCAAAGTGAAAGAACAGATGCAACCAGATACCTGCATGGCTCAGTTGGCTAAGGGTCCAACTCCTGGTTTTGTCTTGGGTCACAATCTCACAGTTCGTGAGTTTGAGCCCCACATTCATTGGGCTGTGCGCTGACAGTGCAGAGCCTGCTTGGGACTCTCTCTCTCTCTCTCTCTCTCTCTCTCTCTCTCAACTTCAGAATAAATAAGCTTAAAAAACAGATTCTTGGGGCACCTGGGTGGCTCAGTCGGTTAAGCGTCCAACTTCAGCTCAGGTCATGATCTCGCAGTTTGTGAGTTTGAGCCCTGCGTTGGGCTCTGTGCTGACAGCTCAGAGCCTGGAGCCTGTTTTGGATTCTGTGTCCCCCTCTTTCTCTCTCTGCCCCTCCCCTGCTTGTGCTCTGTCTCTCTCTGTCTTTCAAAAATGAATAAACATAAAAAAAATTTTTAAAAAAGCAGATTCAAGAAACTACTAAGGAAACAGTACCCTCAGAGTCAAGTTATGCATTGAAAGGAGGGAGAGAGAATTGGGTCATATTTCACGTACACAATGGATGATGTATAAAGTATTTTTCATGAAGGAAGTATTCCCAAATTGCAATAAAAGTGAGGGGTAATAGAAAATTTTAGGAGTAGTTAGTTTAAAAACAAACAAAAAAGGTAGAGATGAAAGTATAAAACAAAAAATAAGTTTAGAAATGCCATTATCATAAATGGAAACACTAAAATGCATTTTCTGATTTTGATCATTATTTAGCCTAAATTCAATATGATAACTCTTCTGCCTTGCAAATCTAATTTTGCAGACATTGATTTTCACTCGCAGCAGACATTCTGCAATAGCCTAACATTACAACAGTTTGATGTCTTATCAGAAGGGTATCTCTGAGTTTCTGTTCTTATGCTTTTTGTGATAAGTTTTGCTGAGCTTTTTAAAATTTTTATTAAAAATTTTTAACGTTTATTTATTATTGAGAAACAGAGAAAGACAGAGCATGAGCATGGGAGGGGCAGAGAGAGGAGGAGACACAGAGTCTGAAGCAGGCTCCAGGTTCTCAGCTGTCAGCACAGAGCCCAATGTGGGGCTCGAACTCTTGAACAGCACAATCATGACCTGAGCGGAAGGTGGATGCCTAAAGGACTAAGCCACCCAGATGCTCCTGCTAAGCTTTTAAATGACAGATATTTCATGGTTTTATTTTATATGCATACCTAGCTTTCTGCATAGCACACAGATTTGCATAAAAATGAGCTTGGGGCACAGGGTGGCTCAGTTGGTTGAGCTTGTGACTCTTTTTTTTTTTTTAATTTTTTTTTCAACATTTCTTATTTATTTTTGGGACAGAGAGAGACAGAGCATGAACGGGGGAGGGGCAGAGAGAGAGGGAGACACAGAATCGGAAACAGGCTCCAGGCTCCGAGCCATCAGCCCAGAGCCCGACGCGGGGCTCAAACTCACGGACCGCGAGATCGTGACCTGGCTGAAGTCGGACGCTTAACCGACTGCGCCACCCAGGCGCCCTGAGCTTGTGACTCTTGATTTTGGCTCAGGTCATAATCTCGTGGATCCTGTGAGAGATTGAGCTCTGCCTGGAACTCTGCTTTCTCCTTGGGATTCTTTCTCTCCCTTTCTCTGAACCCATCCCCCACTCTTGCTCTCTCATTCTTGCTCTCTCAAAATTAACATTTTTAAAAATTTTCTTAAGAAATGAGCATTAGCACAGTCCTTGAAAAGGATTAAGTTCTTAATAAGTGTATCCTGAGTTAAATTGTTTTGCACATACATTTGAATCAATATGGAACAGGTGTGAATATTGCAGAAATTTTGTGATATATATGTGTCACAGATACACAAATGATATAAAATACAAATTCCATTTCATTAAGGAAAGGATATTCTCTATTTTATTCACTTCTGATTCTTCATCTACAATGTGCCAGGCGCAAAGTAAAACTTTATTAGTACTTACTAAATGAATAAATCAGTGAAAAAAAATGAAAGAAAATGTCATGTTTGGAAACACAAAAAAATGTTCCAAAATACTCAGAATATCAGAAAATACAGAAAATAATGAGTCAATAATTCAGTGCTTTTATTTAACAAATGTTAAATGTTATTTAAACAGATATTAGATGTTAAACTAGCCCCAACAAGAAAAGTATCAGGAAACTTTCAAGGTAATTAACTTTTAGGATAGTTAAATGGAAGGATTCAATTTAAAACTCATTTATAAATTTTGATTTAGCTATTTTAGACATGTGCTCATCTAAAATGCATGTGGAACATGTATTGTTGTGTTCTGATTTATATTTGTTTCTTTAAAAATCAGTATGTGCCTGGCACTGAACTAATGAATTTACAGATATTCACTTATTTTATCCTTATAGGAACATTATGGGTAAAATCAGACCCAAAATTTACAAAAAGTAGACTCTTATGAAGTACATAGTATCATATATATGCTGTACTAAAAATGAATGGTAAAAATATATTTAGACCGTTTAAATAAAATATATCAAAAAAGGCCATTGGATTAATACTGTATAAAGTTAAACTGGAGTACCGTAACATTTCAAATAGAATCTGAATTCTGACTAAAAACACATCATTTTTTTATGAAGAAATTAACATTTGGCTCCTTACCCTTCCTTTTCATCTTCTACCAGCATGTGTCAATTCTGCTTTCTTTTTTTTTTTAATTTTTTTTTCAACGTTTATTTATTTTTGGGACAGAGAGAGACAGAGCATGAACGGGCGAGGGGCAGAGAGAGAGGGAGACACAGAATCAGAAACAGGCTCCAGGCTCTGAGCCATCAGCCCAGAGCCCGACGCGGGGCTCGAACTCACGGACCGCGAGATCGTGACCTGGCTGAAGTCGGACGCTTAACTGACTGCGCCACCCAGGCGCCCCAATTCTGCTTTCTTAATACTTCACAGTTCATTCCCTCCCCTCCATCCCACTCCTTGAACTTAATTTTGTCCCATATCATCATGCATTTTGATTACTGTAAGGGCCACCTAGCATATCCTAGTACTTTCCTCTCAGTAAAATGTATTCCATATTTATCTCTTCAAAATGCAAACCTGATTAGAACATGTCCTAACATCTTTTTTCCAGTGGATTCTAATTGTCTTCAACATTAAATCAAAAGTCTTTAGCATGACACACAAATTTATTATTAGTTGGCCCTCTGTTTAACTTTACAATCTGTACTCTTTTTTTTTTCTCATTCTTTCTCCATACTCAGTTAACCTGAACTATATTCAGTGTACAAAATGCACGCAGTTCCTTCATTTTCTAGGCATTTTCACAGGACACTCTCTCTACATAGAATGGCCTCTCTCTCCAGTTCCCCATCTTTATCAAATGCCTTCTCATCTCAGTAGCTTCTTTGACTCATCACTCCTAAGCCCCCAAACCCAACCCCCCCAAATAGCCATGATATATACCTCTGTAGTAAGAAATATCAAACTCTGATCTTACTGCCTGTTGCTGTTTTTAGCATGAAAACATGGGCTCCTTTGGGCATGGAATGTTTCTTTTTAAATCTTTATTCCCAGTGACTCGTATGTGCCAGGCACAGGGTAAGTACTTGATAATTGAGGGAAGAATAAATGAAGACAGGATAGCATGGGCACAAATGGCTTCCCAGTCATCTTAAATTATCTTTTTTATCAGTACATTTCCTGTGGTCCTTCGTAGTCTTATGCAAATTAGTTTCTGAGTGTGCAATTACAAGCACAATAGCTATCCCAAAAAGAGTTACTTTTTATTGGAACATTAAAGATTACTGCTTTGCAGAATAGAATTTTGGGTAATTTGGCAGTCTATAGAGATTGCCGGTTGTGGATGATTCTAGTTCCTGCTGAAATAGGCACTCCTTTGATAACCTCACTTTCTGAAGTTATTACTAGGCTCATCAGGTTTCATATACAGCACCTAAACTGATATAATAGTACCATGAAAATCTGCCATGTGTGGGTTCTTAAGCTGATTGTCATTTGTATTATCTTACAGAAGAGGCAAATAAACCACTCAAATACATAAAGCATTGTTCATATATAGCATTCTTTTATAATAGTGCAGAATTGCAAGATGTCCAATTAGGTTTTATGGCACTAAGATTTTGATTTATATCATCTGTAGGAAAGAAAAGAAAAAAAATTAAATGGGGCAATGAAAATGGGACAATACCCTATCAAATAAATCTTAGCAATACACATTCAAAGTGTCATATGCAGAAACAGATATAAATACATGAAAGACGGTATCACTGCTGAAGTAATGGCTCATTGAGATGCATGTTTGCTGAGAAAAGAAACTATCATGTTTTGCTTACAGGGTCAAACTAGCTATGGAATAATGCTAACATCTTTTAATACAAACTGGATATTTCTTTTTTAAATGAAGAACAAACTAATCAGAAAGGTTTTCAGGTTCACTGTGGTGCTGATATTCTTGCACAGTTCTTCAGATGCTTCTTATTGTTTTGAAAGGGCAAATTCATTGAGATTGACAGTTCTGCAGCAATGGTCTGTCTAGTATCTTCTCTGTGGCTTGAACGGTACACATTCTACATGTCGCAGTACTTTAAGAGTCATGCTAAAAATTCACATTTGCTCTGGGTTTGCTTGTTGGTAACTGCCTTAGAATAAAAACACTTCTTTTGAGGGATGGTTATGGGTACAATAAACTATGCAGTACACCTCTTCATCTGATTTTGGAAACTCTTACAATCAAAATGTCAAGTCATAGAGCTATTTTTGTATCATTTTAGGGTGGCAGAACTCTGCATGTGCCAGGGTCTGAGAAAATACAAAGACCAGTTAGGAAGGACCTAGGCTCTTTCAGCCTTGTGCCATATATATATTCATAAACTATATCTCTTCTGCAGCTGGAGTGTAAACATCTTTTCTCACACTTACGCTTATCCTCCTTCTGAACCTATTCATGTATTTACCTGTCTGGCTATCTATCTATCTATCTATCTATCTATTTATTTATCTATCATCAGTAGACTTCATGCCCAACAAAAAGCCCAACACAGGGCTTGAACTCATGACCCTGATATCAATACCTGCACTGAGGTCAAAAGCCAAATACTTAACCAACTGAGCCACCCAGGTGCTCTGTTTATTTCTTATATGGGACATACCACCCTCTGTATTGTGTGGTAATGACTGTCTATATATTTACAGAAAATACAGTTAGCAGTAGAGCACAAGACCTGTCAGTCTCTCTCTCTTCTCCATATTTCTGTTTTTATTTCTTTCCCACACCAGAATGATAACACATTTTTCTCCATGTTATCTCTCCTCTCATCACACTCGTTTGTTGGCTCTTTACGTCCCTAATATGATATTCTAGAATCCACTTGAATTTAAATTCCATTAAAATTAATAATTTGACAGTATTTTTCACTGCTGTATCACTGATAGATAGGGAAATAATTTGATGTTGTAATAGTTGAATTGTTAAATAATAAATTAATGATCAAGGTAGATCCTAGACTTTTTCTTCTGTGGAGCTCTCCCTGCCTATGGTATCCAGTAACTTTAGGTACCATCTGTATGCTAGTGACTCTTTTCCACTCTTTGACTTATTTTCTTACATATCTTAGCTATTGCAATATAACTTAAAAACACCGAAGAATAACCTGGTTTCATACTATGGATATCTTTTCCATAGCCTGTATATTCCCAAATTGATTGCTCTTGTTTAATTTTTGGAATATGGACTCCTCGTTTTGTATCCCAAATTTGTTGCAAATTTTTGCTCCTCTTCCTCATTTTTAGCAAAAATTCAGACTTCACTTCAGGTTCTGAAACTAAGCATCTCTTCAAGAGTTTCTCTTATTTGGGTTTCAGTATTACATATTAACTTGGATAAGAATCTCAAATTATGTTCCATGGAACATTATCTATTGTCAGTTCAGCCTCTCATTTTCCTTGCCCCAATGACTTACCCAACCCCATATTTAAAAAGAAAATAATATATATATTATACAGTGGCCTACAATAAAATTCAGTTTCTCTGTAACAGACCTTATTATTTTCCCCTCAGACCTGCTCCTCTGTCATCTGCTTTCTTAAATGTTTCCACTATAATGCTGCAGAACTGTATAATGCACAGTACAATTTTTATTTTATCATCTTGAATAAAAACACACAATAAGGTAGGACACCAGACATGAGCCAACATCTTGTGAATATCAGCAGTGCAATTCAGTCACCCATATTCTGAAATACATGTCCAAATCATATACCTTTGAATCATATTTGAGGTCTGATTTTTATTCCCTACTTATCAGACAACTGCTAAGCCGAAAAAAATTTTCCTGTGGATCAGGCAAGGGTGTAGGACGTTAAAGGTATTAAAAAATAATGATAAAAAAATTACCAATAATGATAAAGGAAAAATATTTTTAAATATATGAAGGACTAAAAATCATTGACCCTACACACATACATACACACACACACATATAAATATCATATATGCTATTCCTAAATAAAAGCCTGTTTTTTTTTTTTTAATTTTTTTTTTTCAACGTTTATTTATTTTTTTGGGACAGAGAGAGACAGAGCATGAACGGGGGAGGGGCAGAGAGAGAGGGAGACACAGAATCGGAAACAGGCTCCAGGCTCTGAGCCATGAGCCCAGAGCCTGACGCGGGGCTCGAACTCACGGACCGCGAGATCGTGACCTGGCTGAAGTCGGACGCTTAACCGACTGCGCCACCCAGGCGCCCCAAAAGCCTGGTTTTAAGATACATTCTTGTTTTTTTTTTTTTAATTAACAAATTGATCATCTATCATCTATCTGTACTTTTTCATAGGATTGCATATTATGGGTATAGCAAAATTAACTCATCTTGGTTAGTCATATTTATGGGTTTCTTTCATAGTTTGAGATGTGTAGCAACACAATTACCTTATTTTAGTTTCTGAAAGCATACCTTTGCACATGTAGTTTCCTTTGTCTAGAAAATTCTCTTCCCTGCTTTTTCCCTTTTCATATCTCAGATGAAATGTCATTTCCTTAGGGAATATTTCCTTGATCTCATGGGTGAGGTTCCATTTTTAGGAGCCCCTCTCAGTCTTAACTCTTGCCATGCTCCTATTATCTTTGAAATGTTAGGCTAAATATAACTAACTCTTAATACTAATAGTCTTAATACTAATTGATTGATACTAAATCACTTCAGTATACTTTAGTGTAAATACTCTGCCACCATGTTCTTATAGCATCCTGTGATTATTTTCATAATACTTTCACAGTTTATATCTAACCATCTGTATGAATAGTTGATTTTTTTCTTACTAATCTGTAATCTTTATGAAGGCATATATTGGATCTATTTTGTTTATCATTTTATTCCCAGTGTGTAGTATAGGTCTTGATATAGATGCTCAATAATAGAATGAATGAGTGAATAAATTATTCAAAGAATATCATTGAAAATCTACTTCTGATTCCATTTGAAGGATTACTGAAAAAATATATTCCTAGACAAAACTGTTTCCTCAAGGGGTCTGTGTATTTACATTTTGATAGAACCTGCCAAACTTCCTGAAGAGTTATGTGTTTTACACGGTTGCTATGCCTGTTGCTAGTTAGCAGGGAATGATATTCTATCCAGGAGACATTAAGCTCAGAGCAAACATTATTCGAGATAATTGATTCAAAAGAATTAAGAGATCATTGAAGCCTAGGTAGGGAGGCATAAGGCATAAAGGCCAAGTAAGACAGTAAATTGGAATGCTATCTGGGTGAACTCTCCTGGCCTAGTAAGGATGGCCCTTTCCAATCAGTGCATTCTAGGTTGTCTTCACTATGAACTGACACGAACTGACTGCTAATATATATTAATATATATAAATATATAATGTATATTATGTATGTAATATATATGTATATTATACATATTATGTATATGTATATAATATGTATACATATTATGTATATGTATATTATAATATACATATTATATATATATGCCTCTATCTCATTAGCATCATAAAATACCCCAAACTTCTCCCCCTACATACCTTTATTTAACCATTTTTTCATTCCAGAAACTTGGAAGTTATCTTAGACAATTTATGCATCATTTTTCTCCTCACTCAGTCTGTTGAAATTCTGTTTTAAACTTCAGAATACATCTTAAATCCAACAAGTGCTTTGATATGCATTTACATTACCATCAATGTTGCTGTTTTATTTTCCTCCAGTAGCCTAGATGTTCAACATTATATACAAATATGTAATATGTGAGAGAGGCCCCACAAAGGAAAGTAAAAGCACACCAAGTGTTAGGCTTGAATTGTGTTGTAATGACAACCCTCAAAATGAATTTGAAACGGAGTTTAACTCTTCCATAATAACTGAAAAAAAAATAGTTGTTTTAAAATACCGAATACTGACATAATCAATAATCAAAATTGGATAACTTTAGTTAACTGTTAGCTGTTACTCATTCAACAAATATATACTAATAATCTATGAATCATTTAGTTTTGAAAAAAAAATTTAATGTTTATTTTTGAGAGAGACAGAGACAGAGCGTGAGTGGGGGAGGGGCAGAGAGAAAGGGAGACACAGAATCCGAAGCAGGCTCCAGGCTCTGAGCTTGAGCTTGTCAGCCCTACGTGGGGCTGGAACTCACGAACTGTGAGATCATGACCTGAGCCAAAGTCGAACACTAAACCGGCTGAGCCCCTCATGAAGTTACTTTTTAATGGGAAGCGACAGATTATAAAATCATGAACAAGATAATTATTATATATAATATATAATATGGCAAAAATAAAGCAAAGCATGTGAGTGTGATCATGGAGTATATAATAAATAGGCAATATTCTTTTTTAATACATAGTCAATTTGTGGTTGTATGTACTACATACATAAAACATTAAATCTTGGCATTACACTAGCCGTATTTCAAGTGCTCAATAGCACATGAGGTTAGTGGATATTGGACATCCTGTATTGGATAGTACAGCTCTAGATTATGCTCAGATGGTTATGCAAGAATGTACATGATAGAAAAAGAGGACTCCTTTAATATCATGGTTTTCAGCCTTGGGTGCACAGTGGAATCACATTTGGGAGCTTTTAAAAAATCTCAGTGTCCAGACTGCAATTCAGATCGATTAAATCTATATCTCTCAGAAAGGGATATAAGCATTAATGTTTCTCCCTGAGTTATTCTGCTCTACAGCCAGCCAAGGCTAAGGACCCATATTACAATACATGACAATTTCACAGGAAAACTATAAACTGAATATGGCATATTCAGAGGATATGCCATAGGTTCAAAAGCAAGCAGGTCTCCTTTAAGAAAAAAAAAAGTATGATACCATTATCTTTTCAAAACAAACTAATGTTAATCAGTGTCTCATTCTTAGTGTACATTCTAAGCCCGTTCACATCTTTGTCCACATATAACTTTCCAAAATCCAGTGCAGTGCCCCCTATACTTTAGCTGGAGATTAATCAAATTCAGTTTAAGAAGTTGACATGATTAGATCTATGTTTCAGATAAAGTATTAGACATCAGTATGTACGATGAATTGCCAATGACAAGAGAGAAAAGTTGTAGGAAGATCAACTATAAGAGTGAGGGGATAAAATCAAGGGATTTAGGCTTATAAATGTTGCAGCAGAAAAAAAGAAGTATGAATTTACAAATGTTAGTCTTTTTTTTAACAATTCATGCACTTTTTTAAAAAAAGTGACAACTCTTAACATGAAAGTTATTACCTACTGTTTCATTGTATATGTTTATGAAGGCTGGGGATGGATTCATTTGTGTCCCCTGTCTTATGTTGAAGAGGGAGAGAATATGAGGAAATTGGACAAGTCAGAGATGATTTGAAGATTATTTTGTTTTGGGTTTTTTTTTTTTTGAGTATAGATGACACACAACATTATATTGGTTTCAGGTGTACAACTTAGTGATTTGACAAGTTTATACTTTATGTTATGTTCACCACAAGGATGGCTATCAGCTGTCCCATTACATTGCTGTTATATCACTGACCATATTCCTTATACTGTGCTTAAAAATTATTATTATTATTATTATTTTCATTTATTTTAGAGAGAGCATGAACAGGGGAGATGGGCAGAGAGAGAGAGAGAGAGAGAATCCTAAGCAGGCCTGATGCAGGGCTAGATATCATGACCCTGGGATAATGACCTGAGCCAAAATCAAGAGTTGGACGCTCAATCCACTGAGCCGCCCAGGTGCCCCAATACTGTGTTTTTTATTCCCGTAACTTACTCATTACGTAAATGGAGGCCTATACCTCCCTCTCCCCTTCACCCATTTTTGCTCAATCCCCCTTGCCCCTTCTGGCAACCATGAGTTTGTTCTCTGTATTTATAGTTCTGATTCTGTTTTTTGTTTGTTTATTCATTTTTTAGATTCCATTTGTGAATGGAACCATATGGCATTTGTCTTTCTCAGTCTGACTTCTTTCATTTAGTGTAATACTCTCTAGGTCTGTCCCTTTTGTCTCAGATGACACAATCTCATCCTTTTTATGGCCATGTAATATTCCATTGTGTATATATACCACAGTTTCTTTATCCATTCATCTATTGATGGAACTAAATTGTTTCTATGTCTTGACTATTGTAAATAACACTGCAGTAAACATAGGAGTGCATATGTCTTTTAAGTTAAGATTTTTTAAGTTTGTTTGTTTGTTTGAGAGAAAGAGCATGTGAGTAGGGAAGGGGCAGAGAGAGAGGAAAGAGCGAGAACCCCAAGCAGGCTCTGCACTGTCAGTGCAGAGCTGGATGCAGGGCTCAAACTCACAAACCCCAAGATCATAACCTGGACCAAAGCCAGAGTCCCATGCTCAACTGACTGATCCACCCAGGCACCCCTGAATTAAGATTCTTAATTTCATTGGTAGAGAGGAGCATAATACCATGAACAAGAAATGAGATTCAAGAGGTTGTCGAGGGAAACATAATTGATCTTATTTTTTTTAAGTTTATTAGTTTACCTGCAAGGCATCCAGAAGAAAATAAAATGTATGAGGTTGATTTGAACTGGAAATATAGATTAGTCTATACTATATTGTTTGCCAAAGATATCTTCTCATTTTTAAAGCTTTGTAATTTTTGCTTATGAGCTTGATATCTAGCATGAAGCTTGGCACATAGACTATTGTGGAACTTAACCAGCATGAATTACAAGGGAATTGTACGTATTAACATGACTTGGAAATGGAGTCAATGAAGAGCCCTTGATTCTCATCATTTGTACTAAGGTTTAAGGCAACTTAATAACTGTATCCATTAAAACATTTTGTATGGTAATTGATAATTTTGAGATATAATATTCATAAGAAAACCACATCATGAGCAAAGAGTGATGCTAAAGAAGGGAGAGAACATGGAAACAAACAAACTATTGTATAAATTCTACTTCAGAGTCAGGATTGGTCAGTGTATTGGTTTGCTAGAGCTACCATAACAAAGTACATAGGCTGGGAAGCTTAGACAGTAGAAAATGATTTTATCACAGTTGTGGAGGCTGGAAGTCTAAGATCAAGGTTTGGACAGATTGGTTCCTGGTGATACGTCTCTTCTTTGCTTGCAGATGGCCTCTTTCTGCCCATCCTCATTACCTTATTTTAACTGAATTACCTTTTTAAAGATCATCCATAAAAATAGCCATATTCTGAAGTTACCAAGTGTTGGAGTGTCAATATATGAATTGTGGACCATGGGCATAATTTGGACTGTAAGAGTCCAGGAATTGGTTTATAACTTACATTGTTAATATGGGTCAAGAGTGGCAAGTGACAGAGATAAGATAAATGAGATGGGGTAGCCTTGTTGCAGAAAGTGGCTTAGTTCATGAAAGTGGAAAAAAATTCTCCTTGGATGCCTGGGAATATTCGTAAGATATAAATAGAGAAATCAATCAGCTATATAAAGCCTAAAACTGCACTAAGACTTTTAGAAATTAAGACTTTTTGGCATTGCTAGAAACTTAAATTAAAAATAACCAGAGTACAAGACAATTTAGTAAAAAAAATAAAATAAAATAAATTGACTGTGTAAACTCATTATCTTCATAATAGTAGCATAATAAAATAATAAAGGTTTTTTTTTCAACACGAACACCTAGAAAACAATCTAAGCTATAACTTTGTAGAGAAGAAGTTCCAATTTTAATTAATTCTAAAAGTACACATAAATGTGAAAGGTGACAAATTTGGTTATATAAAACCCAAACACCTCATGTTTTTCTCTTATTTACACAATTAAAGGCTGAAATATTTTCTGTATATTTAAAATAAAGATTCTTGACAATGGGTCATGGATTTTCCCCAGTCCTCTTCCAAGCAGAGACAGAGTTGACATGTGAAACTCATTTGTCTACATTATCTGTGAGCTGGAAGAAGAGATACTGAATTCAAACAAATAATAGGTTGAACTTGCCAAAAGATATATTTTGAGAGATAGTGTGTGCTTTATGGATTTAGAATTAAAGTAAGTGTCTTTATAATAAAGTAAGGGCTTCCTGAGGAACTCTGAGAGAACAAAAACAGTTCTCTGATTATTCTTTCACTTCCCTCTTACCTAGAGTTTCGTAATTCATCCCTTCATTAGGTGTACGAAAAAATTTGTTTTTTGTTTGTGTGTGTGTGTCTGTGTGATCTGCTTATGTGACACTAATAGGCATATTGTTTTATGTAGGTATACATATATACTTATTAATGCACTTTTATAACTAATTTAGTTGTAATTTAGTTATATTTTGTAAAATATTTTATTGGGCCAAATATTGTAAGTTTATAGAAATGAAAATAACTCAGCAAATATAAGAGCAGAAGGCAAGCTAACTGAAAATAAATATGGAGAATTTGTTTTCAAAATTATCATAAGTTTTACTTTATGGAACTAAAGTAGTGTTGGACTTTGACTTTTAGGGAAGTATAGAAAATTTTGTATAGTTTAGTATGAACCTGTGCATAATGCATAAAGCCCCCAGTTAGACTTATGGTGCCTGAAATTGGAGTACGGTGGGTCTAGGTGTTCTAGAAGCAGTAGGAATTTATTTCTGTCTTTACATTTTCTATGCCATGACAATTCCAAAGAAGAGGAAAACAAAAAGGACTAGTAATGGATCAGGATGTATAGAAATAGGACAAGGGGACAAAGAAAGGAGAATAAAAGGAAAGACTAGGGGAGGACACATAGAATACATGAGAGGAAGTAAAAAAAAATGGACAAGGAAAAATAGAAGGAACAAGGAAGAAAGATGATAAAAGAAGATCATCATTTCATTGGGAGGGAGAGGAGGTATTGGGAGAAGAACAGATGAAAAGAAAGAAAACAGTAGGAAAAGGAGAGAAAAGAAAAAGAAAAGGAGAAATACATAGAAAAGAAACAGAAGTCTGAAGATGGAAAACAGTCATGATGATTTACAAATATTTTCTATTTGTATTCAAATAATATTCAAAATATTATATATTTTTAGTTTAATGAAACCTTACAAGGTATCTATAAAGTATAATTTAATAACCTCATTGTATAAATAAAGTAAAAAATTAAGAAAGACATTAGTATATGGCAAGGCCAGTTTTCTGATATAATGTAACATAGTCCTTGATTTATTTAGGATGGCAGTTTTGTTTTGTTTCGTTTTTTGTACACTACAACCTAATAATTAATAGCCGAAAATGCTTCTGTATAGCTTCTTAGGTTTATAAGCTTGTAACAATGCCTATTTTGCAAAAACTCTAATAATTATTAAAGGAGAAACTAAAAATAATACTCTATTAAAATTTTACTGAGAGATTAAAAAATTTTCTCAATAGAAATAAAAATAGTTTAAGAAGAACAAAAACACTGTCTTTAAAAAATTGGGCATATAGAAAGTATGGAACTTCTTTGATATAAGAACTTATAAAGGACACTAGGGAATTTGAGGTCTTTGGAAACTCTCAGGTGAGTCACACAAAGGAGGAATATATATGTTTTATGTCGTTAGTAAGTAAGAAATACACATTTTTCAGTTGTGGAAAGTATCTATGGTTCCCATACAGTTTGAACTCTCTGAGAATAAAATAAAGAGGGATTTGTTATGTTTTATTTGTTCTCCTTGTTGACTGTGTTTGTGACTGCTTCTAAAATGATCGAATGGTCACCTAGCAAGTGTCTCTCCAGGCAGCACTTAGACAACCCACCTGGATGTCAACATACAGCCCAGATATTTTAAAAATAAAAATAAAAATAAGAATAAACACATTAAATAATACCGTGTGTCATATAGAAGGAAGAAGAACATTTTGGCTAGTTTATGATTAGAAATTCCACTAGCAGCTGGATATTTGGGTCATATTGTTGTGATCAAATAATTAACTGCAGAATGTACACATTTTCTTTTCCAAAAGATTTTGTGTTTCTATGAAGGAGATGAACTGATAACAGTTAACAAATTTTTTGGCTACTTGTACCTGATAAATAAGTTATTTACTTCAATATTTTATAAACATGAATGATTCAAATTTCAAATGGCTTCACTTTTAGTGTTTTCAAAAAATTTCACCTGATTTAAAGTTTCCCAACACTCCATTGAATCATAGACCTGTATTCTATATCTGATTTATCAGTGGCAATCTAAAGGACCAGAAATGTGCAATTATACTCAAGTTTACCCTATCTTTTTTTGAGTATAGTTTACACACGATGTTATATTAGCTTCAGGTGTACAACATACTGATTCAACATCTCTGTATACTACTCTATACTCACAACAAGTGTAGTTACCATCTGTCACCATACAATGATATTACAGTATCATTGACTATATTTCCCATGCTGTACCTTTTATTCTCATGACTTATTCATTCCGTGACTGAGAGCCTCTATCTCCCACTCCCTTCTACCCATTTTGTCCATCCCTCCACCTCACTTCCCTCTGGCAACCATCAGTTTGTTCCCTGTATTTGTAAGTATGATTCTCCCTTTTGTTTGTTTATTCATTTATTTTATATTTTAGATTTCACAGTTGAGTGAAATCTTTACTTTTGAGTTATTGTGTGACTTGACTTTGTCTTTAATTATCATCAAAAATTTTGTTCATTTGCTTTCATAAGAACATACTTTCTACTGTGGTACAGATATAAATCTTGAAAAATACATCATCATTTTACATAATTATCTTGGAAAGATATTAAATGCTTATTAGTATTGCATTAGTACTGGCATTATTTTCTTTAGTTCAGCTTTTTATTGAACAGGTTCCAGAAGAGGTTTTTTAGTCAAAAAGATCAAAGTACGTGTCATCAACAGACTCCTCTGATTCTTCTTTCTTTGCTTCCACTTCCTTCTTCTCAGCTGGGGCAGCAGTGGTGGAGGGAGCGGAATCTCCTGCTGGTGCAGCACCAGCTTCTGGGGCAGGTCCACCAGCGCCTACATTGCAGATGAGGCTCCGATGTTGACATTGGCTAGGGTCTTTGCCAACAAGCCCAGCCAGAAAGGTTCAACATTTACCCACGCTGCTTTACTGAGAACGTTGATCTTACCCTCCATAACTGTCACCTCATCTGACATGGAGGATGAAGGCCGAATAGATGCAGTGAGCTCCAAGATGGAGACCATGACACCAGCGAGTGCTGAATGGGCACTGCCAGGCACAGTGCTAATCACAGTGGGATGAAGTGTGGGTCTCAACCCAATGCGGCCTTATATTCCTTGGAAGGACCAAGCACCTTAGCAGCAGCTGAAGAAAGCTGCCATTAGCATTATTTTAAGAGCTAAACTGTAAAGAAAAATAATTTTTACATAAAATAAAATAGCAATATTTTACGTGAAAAGCTTTTAAATACTGTATGTCATCTAGGATACTATAGACATTAAATTGATGACTGTTGCACTCGGTAACATTGTAGTAAATGTTAACTGGCTCTCAAAAATTAAAAAAAAAAAAAGTAGACTTGACTTTAAACCAGTGTCCATAAATGCTCTTACCTTAGCAGATTTCCTGAAAATGGAGTTGGGGAAGAGAGGTGCATAATTGGTTCCAGTGAGCTGATATGAGCTAGCTCCAGTGGATCACTGCTTATATTGAAGTAATGTTTGGAAGACACAACATAAACTGTATATAATAGAGGATAATATTCATTAAATCAAGCAAAATATACTGGTTTCAAAATTACACTATTTTATTACAACTAGAGATTTCAAAACTGATCATCAGTTAAGTAAATAACTCATTCTAATGTAATGCTTCCTTCAATATATTCACTTTATATTTTATCGATAGACTCAATACTTGCCACTCTCCCTGGGTGTATCTGAGTGAACTATGAGTTCTGTAATTTATTTACCTGTCTCAACTGTATGTCAATCTTCTATATAGTCTGAATAGATTTTTCCTGGCCGTTTTCCTTTAATTGTCCATGTTTATATATATTTCTAAGGTATAAACAATGTGTTTCTAATGTGTACTTAATACACATATAGCTAATTTATATCCACTGTACACATATCTCTATTTATCCATACTCATACCAATATCTATACTTATTCCATCTCCTCTGGTTTATCGATATCTAACCATTTGTTATAATAATGTAAATCTTTGTTTATAATTCACAATTTGAGCTAAATGACTTAAAAAACAATTGGACATATTTAATGTATAAATATGAATTGATTTCTACCAAAATATAAATATTAGCGTTAGATTTATTTTTCTTGTTTTCATAAAAGGAAAAAGTTAAATACCATGAAGACTCTAGGCCCTTAACGTGGTTGGTCAGAGAATGCTAATGAAGTTAAAAGGAAAGTCAAGTTTCTGATGCAGAAGATTAATTGCCAAATCCACAGTTTAGTTTTTTGATGGTTACTTACATGGAGTTAAAGGTCTAGCTGAAGATAAAAATCCAAATATTTCTATCGTCTACCAATTGTGTTCTTCGTAATTCCTTAATAATTTTAGATAAGTTTTAATAAAATATGAAAATAAAACAGGACAATTTATATGAGGGCAAAAATAGAAGTCTACATTTCAGGCCAAGTAAAAAAGAAGAGGTAAAATAAAGGTTAAGACAGAAGAGTAACTATGATTAACCACTTTTGTTAAGACAAAAAAAAGGTTATATGTGTTTCTTTTAAAGGAAATTACCATTACATTTCCCAATTCAAAAATATAACTTCATGGTCTTAAATAGGATAGATTTCCTTAGAAAACTTGTATCCAAGTATTTCCTGCGAATTAAATATTACCACATAATTATTTGTTTATATAAGTTTGTACTTAATAGTTTCAATTATATGTCATGGCAATGTTTTTCATACAATATTTATTATCTTAGTCCTAAAACTTGATAAACACCAGCAAAACCATACTACTTTTACTCGGTAAGAAAGTGAGAAATGACATTTGCAGAGATGAAAGTAATTTCCTATATCTCTAAAAAAGTTACTTTTCATTGTGATCAGAAATATTTCTGGTAAGCACCTTTGAGAAATACAAAAATGTTTTTTCCAGGTTATTCTCTTGCCCTTTGATGCCATGTATTTGGTACATAGCAATGAGAAGCTTATGGGACCTGTGAAAAACGCTAAGTTCAGTAATGTGTGCCTAATAATAAAATTGGAAGGCCTTTAGAAACATGTGAGGTTAAGACAGAATTGACTCCAAAGAACACTATGAAATACAGTGATAAATTTTCATCTTCCACTTTTATTTCTTCATGCTCCTTTGATTCTCTCTTCTCCATATAACTCTCTCTTTCTCTTATAGACTGCTGAAACATTACATGGGAATTCTGTTCTTCAATAAGATAATTCTTTCTGATTTTAGTATTGGCCATGGAGGGATTAGAACATGGTAGAAAGAGCCCTGAGCCTAGAAGTCATGCTGTACATCATGTGCACATTTAGAGGGACATTAAAAGTGATACAATACATAGGACAAATTTAGGACTGAAAGAAAAAATGGACACAAAATTGAGCAAACTCTGCAATTCTGGGTATGAGAGAAGAAAGCATACCCATTTTGTGGGGCAGTTGCTTAGTGCATAGCAACGTCGTAAACCATTAACTAGAACACCATACCACGAAGGATGGCCTCATGTAACAAGTGAAGCTCAAGCTGGCAGTAAACATCAGAGGATTCAATGAAATAATTTTGTGTCTTAAAAGGCCTTAGAATATGGTCACACAGTATCCAGGAACAGATGGTACCGTGTAGTGCAGGTTGGCAGAAAGTCCTTTCAAGGAATTGTATCAGTATATATCAGGCCTCAAGTCAACTCAGTGGGTTTAAAGAAAAAAATTTGATTACTTGGAAGGATAGTAAGAAAATTGGCAAGGCTGTAGTTCAAAAACAACCAAAAATGCCTGGGAGGTTCTCTAGGTATGGATGAAGATCATTAAGTAATTTAAAAATAAACTCTAGGGAAGAATAACCAGTTGGAATCAGCAAGAACAACTATTTAGTTCTGATCTTAGGGAATGGAATAAAAACTATTTAACCTACAGTTGTAAGACAAAATATATGACACTAGGTAAAATTTGAGTATCTGTTAATATTGAATAATTGCAATATTTGGGTAATATTTTTACTTAAAATTTTATTGTTTGATTCAAAATTAACTGTGTCTTTTTGTGCCTATGTGTGGGAAATCTAGTGATCTTAATTTAATGACAGCTGCATGTGAGAGCTAGCCTTGTGCATCGCACCAGGCCTGAATCGGCAAGAGAAGACAACTTTAGAGAGAAGAATGTAGGTAGAGGTTGGGAGACAAACAGTCCCAGGTATCTGTATGGCATAAGTCTATATCTGAAACCAATTTCCTTAAACTGTTAATTTTTAATAATGATATGAGACAAACTAATCCCTTGATTTGTGTACAGCATTGCCATATATGTAGCCCACCACGAATTATAATTTCTAGTCTGTGGCATTCAGTGAAGGGTAACCTGCCATAATATTTGAAGTTTATACATCTGAAAGACAAGCAGACATTTTTATTTTTATGTCTATTTTTTTATTATTTTTTTAAGGTTTTATTTATTTTGAGAGAGTGCAAGCCGGGGTAGGGGCAAAGATAGAGGGGGAGAGAGGATCTGAAGCAGGCTCCACACTGACAGCAGAGAGCCCAATGCGGGGCTCAAATTCACGAACCGTGAGATCAGGACCTGAGCCAAAGTCAGGCTCTTAATTGACTGAGCCACCCAGGTCCCCCAAGCAGACTGTTTTTTTTTTTTTTAAATAAATTCCAGTTTGAACTGTAATTTGACTTTACGATAGCACTCATTTCATTTTTATTATGAACTTTTAAGTTCTGGAAGAGTTAAGCCTTCTTTATTTGTCTAAGAAATGAATTATGACATTCCAAATTATTGTGTCCCATGATGGATGAATGGATAAAGAAAATGTAACACACACACACACACACACACACACACACACTGGCATAGTATTCAGCCATATAAAAGAAGGAAATCCTGTCATTTGTGACAACATGTATGATCCTCAGGATATTATGCTAAGTGAAATGTCAGACAGAGAAAGACAAATACTATATGATCTCATTTATATGTAGATTCCCAAAAAGCCAAACTCATAGAAATAGAGAGTAGGGACACCTGGGTGGTTCGGATGGTTAAGCTTCTAACTCTTGATTCCGGCTCAGGTCATGATCTCAATGATCATGACATGGAGCCCCATGTCAGGCTCCACGCTGAGCATGGAGCCTGCTTATGATTCTGTCTCTCTCTCTCTCCCTCTCCCTCTGCCCTTCCCCAACTCGTGCTCTCTTGCTCTCTCTCAAAAAAATAGATAAAATATAATTAATCACATACCATGCCATGCCATGCCATGCCATGCCATGCCATACCATACCATACCATAGCATACCATACCATACCATACCATACCATACCATACCATACCATAAATATAGAGAGTAGAATGGTGGTTGCCAGAGCTGGAAGGTAGGAAAAACGGGGAAATGTTGGTCAAATTGTATGAACTTCCATTTATAAGGCAAAAAAAAGTTCTGGAGTACCTAAATATACAGAATCATGACTATAGTTAACATGCTGTGTTATGTATTCCAAACTTGCTAAGACTGTATCCTAAATGTTCATACTGCAAAAAAATAAATAAAGTAGTTATATTAGGTAATAGATGTGTTACCTTTTTGTGGTAATCATTTCACAATATATGTGTGTATCAAATTATCATGTACATCTCAAATTTATACAGTGTTGTATGTAAATTATATCTCAATAACACTAGAGTGAAAAAAAGAATAAATACTAAAAACAAACATCTGAACTGTAACCTAGATCTTGGTAGCACATTCTGAATTCTTCATGTCCCCATTCAGGAAGCATAGTGTATAATTCCTTTTTCAGAAGGGTTGGTTAGAAGAGGGGAATTGGGACATAAACTTATATTTATTGCCTGAGATTTTTACTTTATCAGTCTCTAATAGTAGCCATTACTCTGCTAATAACATAGTTGTACAGTTGAGGCTGAAATTTTATTTCCTGGGAATTTATGGTTTGTAGTGTTAATATCCAGGCTTATGAAACCTATATACTATGCCCTGAAGCTCATGAGTTTGGGGTATAAGGCAGTGCTTTGTCCTGGTCATATCTTAAATGGGGATGGAGTTGACAGTGGCTATACCTAGTAATGTGCAGTTTTCTGGTGAAATTACTTTTTATTTAATTACTCGTCCCTGCCTCTTTACTACATTTTAATACCAAGAACAAAATGAGGTCCCAAGGCCAATTCCCAAAGGGTAATATTTTTATTAATATAGAAAACAATCCTGGTAATTGTCAGAGTTATGGGGTCTAGGAGAGAAGTTTTCACTGCTTGCTTTTCCTTGTATATATTTCAGGAGGTGTTAAATCAGAAGATTCTATATTTCCTTTTAAAAATCATATGTAATTGGTAGGAAAACATTAAGTGACAGCTTAAGAGAAAAGTCCGTTCTCTTTAGAGCATGGGTGAATGAGAGCTCATTGAGACAGAAGGTGTCTTAAATGTCACTTCAGGGAGTGACCTGCTTCAGGTCATAGAGGACATATGACCCTTGCTGGCCGCTAGTACCAGAACACTAAGAAAGAAGATATAAATCATAGAATGAGACCATGAAGGCAGATTCTTTGATCACATCTCCTTGGAAGCATTTCTAGTTCTTTTTAATAGAATATAGATTCTTATGATAATATAAAGATTTATTGTTTCTAAACAAGAAAGATCTATAGCAAAGTCTGCGTTGAACAAGAGCTTTCATTATGAAACTTTTATAAAACTATACCCTGGCACAAAGGTTTAGGGGTCTCACTTTGTCTGATCCTGATCATTGTTTGTTATAAGAGGAAAAAGCATGTTTTTTTAGAGTCTTTAAACCAGATTCAGTGGGCTATAATTCTCTGATAAACCACAATGAAGATAGGGATAGAGAGGAAGGGAAAAGTCTAATAATATAGTTTAAAATCTTGAAACATATACTCAAATAACAATAGCCTGAAATTTTTATAATTCATGGTAAGAAATGTAAAGCATGATGGTTAAAAGTATTGAAGCCAGAAGGCAGCTACACCTTCCTAGCTGTTTGAACTTTACCTGGTTACTTTATCTCCCTTTTCCTCAATAAGTGCACTTGTGCAATGAGAATAAGAATGATAATAAATACTAATTCTAATGATAACATTTATTGCATTACAAAAATAATCAAATTAATATATAATGTAGACTCTGGGTCTAAAGTTCTCTCTTGTCTCGAAAGAGAACGGACGCAGGATGAAAAGTGAGAGAAGGCTAATGTCTGGGAAAAGACAAGAGCCCCGAATAAGGGTTCTGGTCCCATTTTTATTAGGATCAGAAGGCTTACAAACATGGTGATGGATGTGCACAAAGAGACAATGAATCTGTGATCATTAACTTGTGGATGTGAAGGAAAGAGGATCTTGAAGATATTTGGGGTTAGGGGTTGGGTTAATACAAAACAAAATCCTGAAGGTGTTTTCAGTGGACGTGAGGCACCACCTCTGTTTATCTTAGCTAGCCTAGGGGATGAGACAGGTAGGACATGTGACTTCAAGGTTGACAAGACACCTTTCTTTTGTTAATCATCTCCCCTCTGGGCAACTTCCGCTCTGCAGCACAGTTTACCTGTTTACCTAACTTGGTCCTTCCTTCCTGTGAAAGCAGCTTTCTGCTATAGTACTAAATTGGGGGACACTTCCACCCTGAATACCTAATCTTGTTTATTTCCTATACCTATGTTCTATATTGGGGCCTTTGCCCCTCCATCTCTATACTGGGGCTTCTGCCCTGCCTTCCCTATACTCATTTACCTAATCTTGTTTACCCAAACTTGGGTGTGAGCCTCTTATGGCTTTGTACTTCTTTATACCTTGTTAACCCATTGGTGTAAGCCCAGGGGATTCCTAAGCTTATTTCCCCCACTTGTATAGAACAGTACACATAATAAACACTCAGTAAACATTAGCTGATATTCAATGTATCCTCTATTCCAGTCATTGTGATAGGTATGTTTCTATTTATTGTAGCTGATTTAGTTTTAAAGTAACCCTGAAAATAAGGACACTTACTATCCATACATTTTTCACATATGGAAAACTGTTGTTTACAAATTGCAAGTTAATGTATACTCATTATACCAGGTCAGGGTTTGTATGCAAAATATCTAAACAAGTAGTAAAACTCAAAAGATCTGAGTGGGGCACCTGGATGGCTCCCATGGTTAAGCGCCGACCTTGGCTCAGGTCATGAATGATCTCAGTTTGTGAATTTGAGCCCCGCATTGGGCTCTGTGCTGACAGCTCAGAGCCTGTAGTCTGCTTCGCATTCCGTATCTCCCTCTCTCTGCTTGTCCCCTGCTCATGCTCTGTCTCTCTCTGTTTCTCAAAAATAAATAAACATTAAAAAATTTAAAAAAAATAACTCAAAAGATCTGAGCAAACATCTCACTAAAGATAATATATAAGTGGAAAATAAACATATGAAAAAATACTCAACATCATTTTTAGGTAAATGCAAAGTAACACAGCAGTTATCTATTAGGATGGCTAAAATTCAAAACTCTTAGGGGTGCCTGGGTGGCTCAGTTGGTTGAGTGGCCGACTTCGGCTCAGGTCATGATCTCGCAGTCTGTGAGTTCAAACCCCACGTTGGGCTCTGTGCTGACAGCTCAGAGCCTGGAGCCTGCTCCGGATTCTGTGTCTCCCTCTCTCTCTGCCCCTCCACCGCGCTCGCTCTTGCGCACGCACTCTCTGTCAAAAAAAAAAATATTAAAATTTTTTTTAAATAAAAAAAATTCAAAACTCTTAAAATACCAGCTGATGTCACAAATATGGAGCAGCAGGAACCCACCTTAATATCTGGTGGGAATGTGAATGGTACAGCCACTTTGGAAGATCTCTGACAGTATTTTATAAAGCTAGCCATATTCTTCCTATATTATCCAAAAATCAAGCTCCTAGATATATACTTAACTGATTTGAAAACATATCCAGGGGAAGCTGGGTGACTCAGTTGATTAAGCATCTCACTTTGACTCAGGTCATGATCTCACGGTTCATGTGTTGGTACCCTGTGTTGGGCTCTGTGCTGACAGCTCAGAGCTGTTATGCCCAGAATTCGTGATCCCCAAAGACCACCAGGGAGCCGAGTCTGATGCAAAAGCAAAAGAGCCTTTATTCGAGCTAGCTCCAGTTCAATCCCCTACCTGTACGGAGGCAGCGGTGAGATACCAGGGAGAGAGAGCGAGTTTCAAAAGGACAAAGGTTTTATTGGGGCCTAGGGGCAGTTGGCGAGGTAATGGCTGTGGCCTCAGCCGATTGGCTGGGGAAGGGTTGGAGTCCTCTTAGGCAGGTGAGTGGGAGGTTACTCAAGGGGAGGAGGCGTGGTCAAGGTGAAGGACACAGAACAAAATGGAGTTGGCTGGCGTAGGCCCGCCCTTTCAAGAGCCTCAAGCCTGATTCAGATTCTGTGTCTTCATCTCTCTCTGCCTCTTTCTGCCTCTCCCTCTCTCTCACAATTTCAAAAATAAATAAAGATTAATTTTTAATTGTAAAAAAGAAAATTTATGTCCATACAAATACCTGTACATGAATGTTTGTAGCATTTCCATTCATGATCTCCAAAAGCTGGAAGGTATCACTGTATTCTTTAATCTGTAAATGAAAGAAAATATCTGTGGTGCGTCTATAAAATTAAATACAGCATACCTCATTTTATTTTTTTTTCCTTTATTGTGCATCACAGGTTTTGTTTTGTTTTTTTTTCCTTTCAAGTTGAAGGCAACCCTGTGTCAAGCAAGTCTGCTGGCATCATTTTCCAACAGCATTTGCTCACTTCATGTCTCTATGTCATATTTTGGTAATTCTCAAATATTTCAGACTTTTTCATTATATTTGTTAGGGTGATCTATGATCAATTATTACAACTCCCTGAAAGCTCAGATGATGGGTAGCATTTTAAAGCAATCTTTTTTAAATTAAGGTTTATACATTGATTTTTAGACATAATGTGACTGCACACTTACTAGACTACAGGATAGTATAAACATAACTTTTATATCCATTGGGAAATCAAAAATTTCATTTGATTCAGTTTATTATGATATTTGCTTTATTGTGGGGGTGTGGAGTGAACTTGGAGTACCTGCAAGGTATGCCTGTACTGTTCAGTGATAAATAGGAATGAGCCATGAAAAGATATGAGTAAATCATAAATCATAAATTCATATTGCTAAATTAAGCTAATCTGAAAGGGCTAATACTGTATGTTTACATTGATACAACATTCTGGAAGTGGCGCAAGTATGAAGATAGTAAAAAGCTCAATGTTTGCTATAGATTTGAGGGGTAGTTAAATAAGTGAAGCACAGGGTTTTTTGGTTTTTGGTTTTTTTAGGCCAGTGAAACTTTTTTAGTATAACACTACAATGGTAGATATATAACACTATGCATTTGTCAAAACCAGTAGAACTTTATGATGTAAAGAATAGTGTGTGCACACTTTAGGTAAGTAATAAAATTCTTTGATAGGCTGTTGGATCCTAAGGGGGAATGGTGCCTGTGACAAAAGAATCTAACAGTATTTCATATGTATAAAATAACTTCGTGAATGTGAATGTGATGGGGGAAGATGTGCTTATGTAGGTGACTTTGGAAATGAGTGGACACTAATGATAAAGGAAAAATGGGGGGCACCTGGGTGGCTCAGTCAGTCAAGCATCCAATTCTGCTCAGCTCATGATCTCACAGTCTGTGAGTTCTAGCCCCCCATCAGGCTCTGTGCTGACAGCTCAGAGCCTGGAGCCTGCTTCCAATTCTGTGTCTCCCTCTCTCTCTGCCCCTCCCCAACTCGTGCTATCTTTGTCTCTCTAAAATTAAATAAACTTAAAAATTAAAAAAAAACAAACTTTTTTAAGGAACCATACATACATAGCACATTACTCTTGTTGGTAAAATATGGAGAACTGGTTAATAATTTTGAAGCCATTTTATGTAAATACTGAAATAACCAATTAAATAGAAGGATGGCAGGTGATATGATCCATGTTTTTCATGATTGGAGTGATGGATTAGATAGAAACAAGAGTAGGAGATTAAAATTACCCATGTGTTAATAAGAGTTAGATACATCCATGTGAATTCATGAGGATTTAAATACAGAAACAGATGGTTAAATATAGAAATATTTAAAGATGAGTATAGATGCAGGTTCATATACACACATATATTACCTTGTGCTGTCAGTTTAAAGAAGCTCAAAGCAACAAAATCTCAGTAGCAACAAACATACCTAGCTCCCGCAGTTCCTAATACCACCTCTTTGAAGAAATGGTTGATTCTGGAAACAGAACAGAAATAATAGAATGAGTCTGGAGCATCTTATGGTACCAAATAATTGATCCAGAGAAAAGGGGGGGGGGAAGAAAAAAAAAAGAAACCATTACAGGGTCTGTCAAAAGACCCTCAAAAGATGCCTGTTGAAAGAGCTCCCAGTGGTCAAAGCTGGCATAATTTGAAACAAAAGCAAGGAAGGAAGGAAGGGTGAGGGAGGGAGGAAGGAGGGAAGGAAGGACAGACGAAGGAGAGAGGGAAAAGAAGGGAAGGAGGGAGGCAGGCAAAGAAAGTTTGATTATTATAATAACCCAGGTTATAAATATACATGACTCAATACTACTATAAATATGTTATTGAATAAGTAAATAAGGGAGATGAGGTAGATCTCCAGTGCAAGAGAATTCCAAATAATTTTTGTAGATGTCTTGCCCTCAAGGAGGTGGAGAGAACTCTTCACTTTTTAAGTATGGGCTGTGCATTGTAACTTCCTTCCAAAGAGTACAGCATGAATGATTGAGATATAGAGTAACTTTGCACTGGAGCAGCTTACCTAACTACCTCAATTGGGCGATCAAGGTCAAGATCAACAGTGATAAGTCATGTTGATAAGTACCCTTGATCTGACATGATGAAACTGCCACTTCACCTCTGCAAAACCAATAATCATTCTAATCATGAGAAAAGCATAAAATAAATATCAACTGTGGCATACAGAACACCTGTTCTGCATTCCTCAAAACTTTAAAGGTCATCAAAAACAGGAAAATCTGAGAAACTTTAACAGTCAAGAGGAACCTAAGGACACATGATGACTCAGTGTAATGTGGATGTGATTGTGCAACAGAAAAAATAACTCTATGTGAAATTAAGGCAATCTGAATAAAGTATGGATTTTAGTTAATAATAACATATATTATCTCACTGAATGTGCTAAACAAATGTAAGATTTAAATAATAAATGAAACCAAGGGTGGGATTTATGTAACCTTTCTGTGCTATCTTCACAATTTATATGTAAATCTAAAAATTTCCTAAAATAAATCACATATTAATAACCATCTATATGTAAGTACACAGACACATACACACAAAACCAATATAAAATATAGATTTGAATACTTTAGAGCATAACATAAATGACATTATTCAGCACATGTGCTCGTTCTTCATTTTTTGACAAATAATTTTGGCAAAAAACAATTGTTTTGATTCCACATGGATATGTGCAGCTCTCTTTCATTCATTTTAAAGGAATGTGATTGTAATGATCACATTTTAGTTTATTTTTCCATTCTTCTTTTGATGCATGCTGGGATTGATTTTAATGTTTTGGCTATAGCTAATGGTGGTACTGTGAACAGTATGCTTACTTATTGAATGTAGGAAATTGTGTCTAAAGTGCATAACTACAAATGGCATTACTGGGTAATGGAGAATTCACATCTGCAACCAAAATAGGAATGACTCAATTGCATTTTTAAATTTTTTTTCAAGTTTACTTATTTATTTTGAGAGAGACAGAGTCAGCGTAAGAAAGGGAGGGGCAGAGAGAGAGGGAGACACAATCCCAAGCAGGCTCTTCACCTTCAGTGCACAACCCAATGTGGGGCTTGAACTCACGGAATCATGAGATCATGACCTGAGTTGAAACCAAGAGAGACGCTTAACCGACTGAGCCACCCAGGTGCCCCATCAATTGCATTTTCTATGTACACTCCCACTGGAAGTGTATGAGTGTTCTTATATCTCTAAATAAGAACAAATATTTAAATTTAGAATAAATAATTGTCATCTTTTTAAAATGTCATTTTAATGCATGTGACATGATATCTCACTTTGATTTTAAATCATGGTCCTTTATTATTAGTGAGATGGATTTCTTGTCCATATGTATTATGTATTTCTTTTTTGTCATATTTATATTAACAGCTATACATTCTGTATTATAATATCTGTCAGTCATATATATGTATACATATATGTATACATGATGTGTATGTATACATATATATGACTGACAGATATTATAATATTATATATATATACAGTAAATATGCACCTTTTGCTTATTTTTTTTCATGTTGTTTATGCTGTCTCTGTGGTTTTGCTTTTGTATTAAGAAAATTTTTGCTAGAATGATATCCTGAAGATTGAGGAATTCAACCCACCTGGAATTTTATCTGGTATGAGTTAGCAAATAACCCCTCTCCCAATTAATATAAGCCATTGTTTGAGTACCTTTACATTTTTGTATGTACCATTGTATCTCTTCCTCACTGGCTTGCAATTCAACTATGTCATAAATGAATCTGTTATATGTGGTTCTCTCTCTGGATTTTCTATGATGTTTTATTGTGAACATACTTGTTTATTTCTGAAGCCATTAGAGATATTATACTTGGAATACTGGCTCTGTCACTGGACATTTTATATAATCATGGAAACTCATTATTTGTCAAATGATCAAAATAGTAACGTTTATATTACGTTTATATAATATAATATTTATATTCTACTTGTTAACAATTTTAATTAATATATAGAAAAATCTGACGATGCCTATACAATAATAGCTATTCAGTAAGTGATGTTTCCTCTTAATTTATTGGTCTGTGTACTCATGTTATATTTGGCTGTCTTTTATTTCCTTCTCTTTGATGTACATATTTGGATCTGTAGATCATGGATGTGCAAAGATCATGAATAACCAAAACTTGTATAACACAAAGATGAACAAATTTCTGTACTTAATTATTTGGATTCAGGAATTTATATTTTCTCATACTTCTCAGATAATTATTTTTTTTTTACAAGAGAAACAATCTACACTTTACATTTCAGTAAGTTTAAATCCCTGAGGGGTACAGTGATTTTATGGCTAATAGCTTTAGCAGGAAGGTTGCTTCAGAATTTGTCATAAACCGTGCCCCTGTTTCCATGAGCACGAGTTATCTTTCCCCAGATTACTCTGCTTTTGTTCAGTTTGCCATCAGGAGTCACTGTGTTGTTCTTTGCTTTGTACACATAAGCACATCTCTTGCCTGTTCAGTTTCATCTAAAACATAAGCACCTTAAATTTTAAGAAGAGCTGTGTGTTCCCTCTGGTTCCAGACACCCCACTTATACCCAGCAAAAAAGGCCTTGGACCACATCTTCCAGACATTGTTGTCATTTTAGGAGTCCTGTTCCCAGTAGGCCTCCAGAGGCTCCAAGACGGTGGAAAGGAAAGGCTTCAGTTAATTCTAATGTGCAGGAAGTCCGAAAACAGTTGCTATAGGAACTAGAAGAGATAGGAAGACTAAACAAGAAGACTATTAGCTGACAACTGACCCACAGATATAAAGGTTAAATTAATAAACATGCTAAATGTTGTTCAAAAAGGCAGCATGGCACTGGGGCATGGATAAAGGGAAAACGTGTAATAACTTGGAACTTTTAATTTTTTCTTTGTAATGTTCTTTTTTTCTTATATAACATGAAACTGTATTTTAATAGGAAATTAGCTGTAGTAATTTTATCCTTCTCACAAGTTAAATATTTTAACGGTATATATGACCTTCTTTAACCCTACATTTAATCCTAAAGTATCGGGGGTTTTTCCTTTAAAACCTGTATTATCTGATATTTGTATACTAATGCCAGCTTAAACAATTCCAATGATGCTGATAGTACTAGAGAAGAACAATGCCCCCCTCCCAACCCCATCACCCCACACATATCATGTGTCATTAGCAGTTTTCCGATGTATTAGAAATGTTCCTATATCTTTATGTCTGCATTTGTAGAGAATTACTGTTTTTTGATAATTACTCATTATAACTTCAGAAGCCAAGATGCCCCTGACAACTAGGAAATAGTTTTTGTCAGTTCAGCTACCCATTTACACAGGCAGCTATTAATTTTCCCTGGTGCCTTGCACTCTAGTGCAGCAGTACCCTTGTTTTATGTTTGAAATTGTTACATAATAATGTTGAAATGGCTGAAGGGAATCATTTGTAGCAGTTTTATTCCCTCACATGGGAGAAAATAGCAAAATAAATCAACAAAGCAAATGTGTACTAAAGCAAGTGCAAACAGCACTGATGAATGATGAAAATAATGACATTGGATTTAAAGCTACTTATCTTTATAATGACTTTTCTTATAGGAATTCTAACACCTGCCCCATTAAGTTTGAATAAAACAAAGTCATCTTTGAACAAACTTTTTTACATTAGCATTTGTACCTATGATTTAGTAAAAATCCTAGGTTATGGTGTGTATTTTTACATGTTAAATTTTATATAAGTTTTATATAAATATAAATACAAATAATATAAATATAAATACAAATAATATATTTATTATATATATAACATCCTCAAATATCTTCATGGCTCTCTTCCTCACTTATTTATCACCTTAAGACTGACTCATTCACTATCAAAGGATTCACTACCTAAAGCTTCATGGACATTCCCATCCTTGCTTCAGTTAATATACCATTTGTTCAACATTTCTTATTTTACTAACAAGGACATCGTTTTGTTATACATTGACTGTATGTTCTATAATATGTAAGAGGGAATGAATTTGGGGAAGTTAAGATGATATTTTCATCTCTCAGTCTTGTTCTGTGAAAAATAGTATTAATATATTTTACAATGCTTAGTAATTCCCCATATTTGAACTAATTTTTGTACCTTTTCATTTGTTTTTTTAAAATTTTTAAATGTTTATTATTTTTGAGAGAGAGGGAGAACGCAAGGGAAGGGAAGAAAGAGAGGGTGACACAGAATCTAAAGAAGGCTCCAGGCTGTAAGCTGTCTGCACAGAAGCTAGACACGGGGCTCGAACTCATGAACTGTGAGATCATGACTTGAGCTGAAGTCGTACACTTAACCAACTGAGCCACCCAGGCACCTCTTGTACCTTCTCATTTAACTCTTCATGTTCTTCTCCAGGACATTAGTCCAGGGTAATTGGGGATAGTGAGAGGAGGCAGTGAAAATGATACTGTATTCCAAGTAAGTTTAATTTAGTACAGATTCCCTAAGTATCTGCCATGCAACCGATATAGCTGTTAACTAGCAACCTGTCCATATATGCTATAGAAATAATTGTTTTGGAAATTTCTGATGTTAAGAAAGTAAGTCTCCACATAGGATGCTCTATCTTCCTCACAGATATAGAAGCTAGTTGTGATACATTTGGTATTTCCTATATTTATGCATACGTTGAATAAAATTTATGTCCCAAGAACTCAGATTTCTCTTTAAAATAGTCTTTGTCAACAAAATGATGTTTTACTTCATTATTTCATTTGTCAATCCATGACATCAATCCATTCTTTTTCTTAGCAATTCTTTCAATAAACCCATATCAAGTGTAAATTGTGTGCATAAAACTTTAACGTATATGTTACAGAAAAATATTAGTAGTTCTGTTTAATATTTATATGACTAAAGGAATGAAAATTATACAACTAATGACAATATGAAAGTAAAATTTTTAAAAAGTGCCTTCATTCTTTATGTAAGAACATTGATGTTTTGGAGGTAATTATTATATAAAATAAGGAGGTTTATGAAACATAGTTGAAATATATAGAAATAATATATAAAAGCATATTATAAACCCATGAAAATAAGTATAAATATTAAATTATATATCCATACATATTTATGCATGAGAACTGCTTATGTGCACTGAATAATTATGTCCTGACTCAAGAGTCTCATGACTTAGGCCATCTTCAAAGAAACTGTGGTCCAGCAACTTACTAGCTTGTAAGTAGGATAAAGTCTAAAACCCTTCAGAGTTCTTGATAGATTATTTGACTTTATTCTTTGTGAATGACCAAACAAATGTAAGCTCAGATTAGAGGTTTACTAACTACACCTATAAGTGCCACGTATTAGGTTCTAGCAAACTTTCCATATTCATATGTCCTTTTCATTGTATAGCATGAGTATGGTAACTGTTTACATGTTTTAATGTCTAATACACTTTATAAGTCTATTCCATTTATTGGCACATTTAAACTGCAGAGTAGCTAACTCTATGGATTAAGAATTATTCCTTGCTAAAGGGGTGGTGGGTGGGGGTTGGGTTAAAGAGGTGATAGTTATTAAGGTTATTAAGGCAGGGACTTGTGATGATCCCTGGGCATTGTATGTAAGTGATGAATCACTAAACTCTCCTGAAACCAATATTACACTATATATTAACTAACTGGAATTTAATTAAAATTTGAAACTACCAAAACAAATAAATACAATAAAAAGAATCATTCCTGTTTTACAGATGGAAAACAAACAAACAAACAAACAAACAAAAACCTGAGAAATCAAATGAGTGCTCCAGGGTCACGTAGCTAGTCATGTCAGATCAAGGATTTGAATCCAGGTATTTGAATAGTACTTAATCTGCAAAATCGACAATGACCTACTTCTTTGGTATTTTTTTCTCAGAGTGGTTTCCTTTAATAGGCTGATCTTTCAGGACTTGCCCTTGTCTCTAGGCCATAGTCATGAATTGAATTGGGAAATTTGAATACCCAGAAAAGTAATCAACTAGGATATAATATTAGGTAATTCATATCTAACTTGTAAAATCTTGGAAGAGAGAGACAAAGTTTTATTCCTTAAATTAGTAACCACAGTAACAGCAACAACCTGACATATATTTGCTTTTTTAATTAAGGACTAAGTATGAAAGGAAGGATAATAAAGAAAGAATGGAAGGAAAGAAAGTAGAGACAGGGAACAAGGAAAGTCAGTATTACTCACAGGTAACAATTGTGAGAAAGGTGCAGAATAAAGCCCAAGTGTAAAATAATACTGTTCTTTTTGGAAGTGTTCATAGCTTTTCAAAAGAATTGGAAATAGTTGTTTATCTGCTTTGCTGTAGAAGTTTATACATTTAATACTTAGGAATGCAAGTAAAAATAATAGAAACCCAACTGCTGAATAATGCATATTTATGAAGGATAGCAACTTTCCTCTTTCAAAATGATTTTTATAGAACTGATACACAACCATTAATATTATCAAACACAGTGCAGTGAAGAATAAAAGAGGTAACAAATTAAAGGACTGCCCAAAACAATTTTGCCAGTCTTCCATTGTCATACCTGGCAGACCTTCGTGCTAAATGATATATTTGGGAAAAGGGATTGTCAGTCAAAATAGATATAGTATATAATTGTACTATAACTGAACAGAACTTTAATATTAGACATTCTTTTTCTGAGTAGTGGCATATAATGTTAAAAGTTTATTTTAGAAGTCATTAAATTAGGGATCTTATCAATAATTTACCACTTAGAAACAATGAATTTCCAAACTATGCTGAGTTAAAAGAGAATGGTGATAGTGAATATTTAGGTCATCTAGAACAAGATCTCAGGATAGAAAGACTGTACTAAGTCTCCTGAATGTACCCACCTCACATCCACACTTTCTAACTTATTTTTTTTCCTAAATCAAGCAGATGCTAGAAGTTCTAGGAGAATTTTCTCCTTTTGTTTAGCAACTATTTCTTACCAATATAGCATTGGGATAAAAACCAATTATTGTCATAATAATGTGTAAATGTTATAATTTTATTTTTTGTTAACATGTAATTACATGTAAACTCTGTAGTGTGAAGAAATGCAGATTCTCTTGCGATTATGAAATTTTAGAACATAGTTGATCAATATGTGAGGGCCTCCAACTTCAGCTGTTGACAGAGGTATAGTGAAGAGTATGTGATTCACAATATCACAGTGAATTGTGGAAACTCAAACTGGAGGCAGACCTGAGCTGAAAAGAGTATCTGAGGCCAAAGGATACTCATAGAAATGTAGGTTGAAAAATGGTGTTGAAGAATAAGTGACCTCTGAATCCTGTCAAATCTTCTGAGGAGTTGACAGGAAGAGATTCTGAGAAAATAAGGGCCTATGTTTCACTAACAGAACTGGGATTTTATTTTTAAAAATATTAGCAAACCAGCCTAATATGGAACACATTATAAATATTAGACATCCTACTTAAGAATGGTCTCTATTAGATATTGTAACTTAATGTTATTTATTTGGAAATATTTTTGTAAATACATTTTATAAATTTTATTAGTGGACGAAATTTGTTCTCTATGACAATTACTCTGTGATAAAACAAATACCACAAAATATAAGCTACACAAACATATGACTCATTTAAAAAAATAAACTATTTGAGGATTGAAATGATTCTAAAATTAGAAATTTCTATAAAAAGCTGTAGAGAGAATGCCATTTACCAAAGCATTGCATATGCAAATAACGAAGCATAAGTTTAGAAGTGTAAAATCAGTAAAATAAAGGCACAATATGTAAAACTGGGTTTTAGTGATGATAGGTTAAAAATATTGAAATAATTTTTGCAAGGGGCATCTGGGTGGTTCAATCAGTTAAGTGTCTGACTTTGGCTCGGGTCATGATCTCACAGTTCATGAGTTCAAGCCCCATATGGGGCTCTCTGCTGTCAGCACAGAACCCACTTCAGATCTTCTGTCCCCGCCCCCCCCTTGCCCCTCCCCAGCTTGTGCTCTTGCCCTCTCAAAAATAAATTAAAAAAGAAAAGAAAAGGAAGGAAGAAGTGGCCTTTAAGTAATGTTTGGGGTGCCTGAGTGGCTAAGTCAGTTAAGCAGCCAACTCTTTATTTTGGCTCAGGTCATGATCTCATGGTTTTAAGTTGGAGACCCACATTAATCTCTGTGCTAACAGTGTGGAGCCTACTTGGGATTTTCTCTCTCTCTCTCTCTCTCTCTCTCTCTCTCTCTCTCTCTCTCTCTCTCTCTTCCTCCCTCCCTCCCTCCCTCCTTCCCCGTCCCTCCCTCCCCCCCATTCCTTCCCACTTCTGCTCTCTCTCTGTCTCTCAAAATAAATAAATAAACTTTAAAAAAAGAAACAATTGGGGCGCCTGGGTGGCTCAGTCGGTTGAGCATTCGACTTTGGCTCAGGTCATGATCTCGCAGTCTGTGAGTTCAATCCCTGCGTTGGGCTCTTTGCTGACAGCGCGGGGCCTGGAGCCTGTTTCAGGTTCTGTGTCTCCCTCTCTCTCTGACCCTCCCCCGTTCATGCTCTGTTTCTCTCTGTCTCAAAAATAAATAAACGTTTAAAAAAAAGAATTTTTGTGAAATACCTACTTTTATTCCTAGTTACTGAGAAATGCAAACTTTCCCAAAGCATTTTAATGCATGTTGTGCATATATGTCTGTTTGTATATATAATATATGCAATTAACTTCTAAAAATATATCCTATTCCATTTTCTACTACTAGAATGTAGAAAGATGAAAATAGAGTTCACTTTCTCCAAAGATAAGGGAAAGAAAAGACAGATAATTGGCTAATGAAACACAATTTTCTTAAACCGTTCAGAAAGCTGAAGTTGGAAGGTAACAGGTAGTGAAATCTCAGAAAGGATAGCACCTTCTCTAATGGGTTAATTAGACTGTCTTACTTGTTGCAGAACATGGGAAGGAATTGGGACCACAGTACAAGCAGAAGAAAAGAAATCAGCTAAAATTTCAACAAATTGCTAATGACAGTTTGGGCTGGAGTGATAGTATATACAGCCTCTAGACACAGAGAGTAGAGGGTTTGTTTATTTGTGGACTACTATGGCTTTCCACTAGGTGCTTTTACAAAAGCTTGTGGGAGTTGCAAGAGACCAGAGAGCCACTCTTCCTGGTATAGGTACTGGGAGGACAGGAGGTACTCTGCAAAAAAGACACAAACCCTACAGTCTTTCTCAGAGGCTTTTCTCAAAGCCTCAGCCCTCTGTGGGAGGCACAGAATTTATCTTTCCTTGAAACAAAGAAAGGCACATTGTTGCTAAAAGAAGATAAAGAAAGTTTAGGTTCCTATGCTAATATTATTACAGATCTCCTATCATTGGAGGAAGGTGGAAAACTTTCTCCATTCCATGACTCGCCACAGATAAAAGGCAGAACTTCACTGCCATGAGAAGGAAGGATAGGAATGCTGAAAAATCCCCACCTCTGAGATGCAATTATGCAGACCTCACTTATCTATAAGAACATACCCCACTGTTAGCCTCGCAAGCAACAAGTAACAAGAAGAAATATTTACCACTAGGGGATAAGAGCATGAGGTACAGACTTAAAGAAGCAGCTGAAACCTGAGGGGAGAACACTAATTCCAAGGAAAATCCACCTTTGGAATATTGAAAGTAACCATAGCAATTAAAACCTCTGTGCTAACTGCCTGAAAAGAGATTACCTTTTCCCAGGCATAAGACTCACCTCACTATTTATTGTTATTAGACACCTGGGTAGCTCAGTTCCAACTCTTGATTTCAGCTCAGGTCATGATCTCATTATTGATGAGGTTTAGCCCTACATCCAGAGCCACACTGAGCATGGAGCCTGCTTGGGATTCTCTTTCCTCCTCTCTCTCTGCTCATACCTTGCTTGCACTCACTCTTTCTCTCTCAAAATAAGTAAACATTTAAAAGCATATGTATCTATTGTTTAATACAAGATGTATGGCATTAGTTAAAATCTCTGAGGTATTATAAAAGTTATATATGTATATATGTACATATATAGCTTTTATATATGTATACATACATATATGTATATATTACACTTATATGTAATATATGATATGATATATATGACACATATATACATATACATGTATATATAATGTGTGTGTATGTATGTGTGTATGTGTGTGTGTGTGTGTGTGTGTATATATATCAAGTGATCTAGAGAGCCAGGCTGAAATGGCACAGGCATTGGACAGGGACTTTAAATAACTATAATTAAAATGTTGAATAATCTAGGGGAAATAGCTAATAAATGCATGAACATATAGGGAATTTTAGAAAAGAGCTGGAAACTAGAAGAAAGGGTTTAAATGAAAGCTACCCCCAAAAAGCAGTAATAGTGTTGATATCCTTTGATAGACTCATTCTGTAGACGTAACAGAGCTGAAGAAAAACTTAGAGAAATTGAAGATAGGTCAATATGGATTACCAATCTGAAACATAAAGAGAAGAAAAGGGTGAGAGGCAGGAAGGACAGATGATGAAGTGGTCATATAGTTTAACATACATGAAATTGGAAATCCAGAAAGAGAAGAGAAAACAAGAAATGTTTAAATTGATAATTGCCAAGAAATTTTAAAATCTAATAAAAGAATCCAGCAATGAATCCAAAAAGTGAAGAAAATTCAAAGTAAGATCAATATCAAAGGCAGACACACATACATACACACATACACACACGCACTTGTACACACCCATAAACACAAACATACCAAGACAAATAATATTCAGATAGCTCAAAATCAAGATAAAAGGAAAGATAGAACAAATGCAAAAAAAATCAAAATAATAATGATAGATTTTACATCAGAAGACTTACAGACCTGATGGCAATGGAGTGATTTTCAAATACTGAGGAAAGTTATGCAAAATTGTAATCTTGTATTGAATTTAAATATCTTTAACAATAGGAAACTATAAAGACTTTCAGACAAAAATTGAAAGATGAATTGCCTGCCAACATGCACTACAAGAAATGGTAAAGAATGTTTATACAGAAACTTTTATCAGAGGTCAACTTGGATCTACACAAAGAAATGTATAGTTCTGGAAATGGTAAAAAGGAAAGTAAATATAAAGGCATTTATCTTTATTTTTAATTCATAAAGATAATTGACTGCCTAAATCAAGAATAGTAGCAATAATTGTGGATTTTATATGATGTAAATTTAAATATATGATAACAAAGAACTCAAAGGATGGGAAAATAAATTGGAACCACACTGCTCTAAAGTTCATATAATGTAGACAAAATGTATGGTATTTAAGGATCCCCTGTGATAAATTGAAGATATATATTATAAAACTGAGAGTAACGAATAATAGAGTTATTGAATCATTATGTTGTATACCTGAAACGAATGTAACATTATATGTCAACTACACTAAAAGAAAAAGATAAAAAACATACATTTAATGCAATTCAGACAGAAAAAAGATAAAGAACAGATAGAAAAAATGAAAAGCAACTAGGAAGATGATATATTTATATCCAAACATATCAATAACTGTATTAATTGTAAATGATATGAACACCTTAATAAAAAGACAGTGATTGGAAGGTTGGTAATAAAAGCAAGATCCAGCAAGATTCATATCAAGGACTATTATAAGAGACGAGGGGGGATATTGCATAAAGATAAAAGACTGTATTTAGCAGGGAAACACAATATGCTTAAATGTTTAATTGACCTAAGAATAGAACTTCATTTTAATGAAGTAAAACCTGATGGAACCAAAAAAAGAACTAAACAAATTGACAGAGTTTAAGACATCAACCTTCATCTTTCAGTAACTGATACAGCAAATAGAAAATCTGTCAAGTTATAGAGCTCTGAACACTATCAACTAACTCAACCTAATTTACAATTTTAAGAACACTCCACCCAATATAGCAAATACATGTTCTTTAAAGAGTTTCTTTCTCTATGGTTAGTATCTTACATTAACATGGTATATTTGTCATACCTAAGAAACCAAATATGATACCTCATTATTAACTAAACCGCATGTTTGATTCAGATTTCACTAGATTTTCCATTCTTTCGAACTTTCTATTCCAGGATCCCATCCAAGATATTACATTGCATTTAGTTGTCATGTCTCCTTAGTCTCTCTAGTCTGTAACAATTTTCCCATCTTTTCTTGTTTTTCACTATCTTAGCAGCTTTGAGGAATACTTTTCAGATATTCCATAGAATATGTCTTACTTGGGTTTTTCTCTTATATTCCTCTTAATTATATTGAGATTATGGATTTTTTAGGGGACAAAGATGAAGTACCCTTTTATCACATCAGGCTGGGGATACATGATATCAATATGACTTATTACTAATGATGTTAATCTGATTCATCTTGCCAGTTTTTGCTGCAGTAAAGTTACACCTTTACCGTACTCTATTCTTTGGAAGCAAGTCATTAAGTGTTGCCTGCACTCAAGGGAGAGGGGAGATAATTAAGATTCACCTCCTGAAGTGGAATGTATTTATATGAATCAACTTGGATTCTTTTTTTTTTTTTTTCCAACGTTTATTTATTTTTGGGACAGAGAGAGACAGAGCATGAACGGGCGAGGGGCAGAGAGAGAGGGAGACACAGAATCGGAAACAGGCTCCAGGCTCCAAGCCATCAGCCCAGAGCCTGACGCGGGGCTCGAACTCCCGGACCGCGAGATCGTGACCTGGCTGAAGTCGGACGCTTAACCGACTGAGCCACCCAGGCGCCCCAACTTGGATTCTTTTTTAAGTAAAATAGGCCTCTCTCTTCTCCTCTATGTATTTAATCATTTTTTTACATCAGTATGGACTCATGGATATCTTTTTTTTTTTAGCTTTGGATTATAATCCAATACTGTGTATGGATTGTACGTTAATATTAATAATAATTATTAGTAAAATATTAACAGTCACCACTTACTGAACGATCATTAATTTTGACTGAAGGGCATATCAAGTTTGCATCAAACCATGTCATTTGTCATTGCTTTCTAGTTAATTAAATAACTTGTTAGAGTGACTATTTTTAAACAGGAAGTCCTCATATAAACAATTTAATTTATCATCAGTCATTCTCCCACCTTTCTATTTCTGAAACCTTTCATCTGTTCTCATTTTTATTAGCCAGATGAATCTTTGGAGATGGGAATATTACCAAATATTAGTGTGAATCTTGTTATTACTACAAATCATGGCAGGTTTTTTTTTTTTTTTGGTCACAAATAAAAAGGAACCAGTTTTCACTTATATGCTCTATTTTTGTTTTCATTTTCACTGGGTTGTGAAAACATTATAAGATAAATGAGACATGAAGATTATAACTTATTGATACAACTTGTTTCAGTTTCTGGGCAAAATAACGTATGCTTTTATTATGAAATAGCTAGTGTATATGCAGTCATTCTCTCTTATCTACAGCAGAGATTACTCATTAAATGTGTTTCAGCAAATATACTTATTTTAAACTCTTTTAATATTTATATGTTCCATATATTTGATGCTAGATTGCATTATACCTGAGGGACATGATTGTTAGTATTACCAGCAAGTAGAAAATGTCCCTACCTGAATCCTGGAGAGGTGTAGTGGAAAGTGTTCCTTACAACATCATAGTACAACATTCATCTGTCCTATTAAATTATGCTAGAGTCTATGGAAGAGAAAAATAAAAAAAGTAACAACAAAACCCTGATGAAATAACTCAAACACTAAAGGAATTATCTTAACTTCAAGTCTAAAGTGATTCAAATCATCTACAAATATTGATAAAGATGCAATACCCCTACTTTTAAAATTTTATTTTTAAGAAAACCTGTATATATTTATGGTATACAACCTTAATTTGTTTTGATATACATATACAACCTTGATTTAATATGTATATTCATGTTGAAATGATTATTTCAGTCATGGTAATTAACATATAATCTCACATACTTACCATTACTTTTTGTGTGATGAGAGCACCTGAAATCTCTCTTGGTAAATTTCCAGTATCTAATACAGTGTTATTAACTACAATCATATCTGTACATTAAATCTCTAGTTTTATTCATCCAATATAACTGCAACTTTGCAGTCTTTGATCAACATTTTCCCATTTCTCCTACCTCCTCACTCCTGGTAACCATGTTTCTACTCACTATTTCTATGTCTTCAGCTTTTTAAGATTTCATGTGTAAGTGAGATCATTCTTTTTTTTTTTTTTTCTTTCTGCCTATTTCACTTAGGACAGTGTCCTCCAAGTCAGTCCATGTTGTTGCAAACGGCAAGATTGTTTTTATAATCTGATTTTATATCTAGATATCTATGTCTGTCTATCTATCTACCTAGCTCTATCACTATTTCTTTATCAATTCTTCCATTGAACACTTAGGTTGTTTTCATATCTTGGCTGTTGTGAATAATGCTGCAATGAACACGGAGTGCCAGTATCTCTTTGAGATAGAATTCACTTCCTTTGGGTGTGCATCCAGAAAGGGGATTGCTGGATCATATGGTAGTTCTATTTTTCGAGTTTTAAAGAGTCTCCATGATGTCTTCTGTAATGGCTGTACCAATTTATATTTACACTAAAGGTGTACAAGAATTACTTTTCTCCAAACCTTTGCCAATATTTATCTTTTATTATTTTTTTTTAAATAATAGCTTACCTAGCAGGTGTAAAATAATGTTTCATTGTCTTTGTTTTACTTGCATTTCCCTGATGATTAATGATGTTGGAGCACCCTTTTGTATACCTATTGACCGTTTTTATATCTTTGGAAAATGCCTATTTTAGGTCTTTTGCCTGTTTTTTTTTCTTTGCCTGTTTTTAATTAGTTCTTTTTTTATTATTTGTGAGTTCCTTATCTCTTTTATATATTAATCTCTTACAGATGTATAGTTTGCAAATATTTTCTCACATTCTGTAAGTTGTCTTTTCATTGTGTTGATTGTTGTCTTTCATTATGTTGACTGTTGTGCAGAATTTTTTTTTAGTTTGAAATAGTCTCGGTTGTTTACTTTTTCTTTTGCTGCCTGCACTTTTGATGTTAAATCCAAAAAATCTTTGCCATGACCAGTGTCACTTTTCCTCTATGTTTTCTCATAGAATTTTATGGTTTCAGGTCTTATGTCTAAGCCTCTAATCCATTTTGAGTTTATTTTTGTGTATGGTCAAAGATAAGGGTCCAATTTCATTCTTTTGCATGTGGGTGTTCAGCCTTCCCATCACTATTTAAAAGAGATGATCTTGTCTCCATTGTGATTCTTAGCATCTTTATCAAAAATTAGTTGATTGTGTATGCTTGGACTTGTTTCGGGATTTTTTTTTTTTTTTTTTTTTTTTTGGTCTGTGTGTCTGTTCTTATGCCAGTACCATCTTCTTGTGATTATTATAACTTGGTAATATATTTTGAAATCAAGTAATATATTTCCAACTCTAAAGTTCTTTCTCAGGATTTTTTGGCCATTTTTGGAGTACTTTGAATTTTATTGTGAGTGAATAAAATAGCAACTTTATCATAAAATGGAAAACAAATGCAAATATTTGGAATTTCATTCACTGATGAGAACTATCAGAACTACTGCCAAATAATTTGTCACTACTCCTTCATGATCATTTTATTTGTACTAGAGATCAAGTATATAAAAATATGGTATTGTCTTACCCTAGAAAAATACATTTCAGATATGTATACATTAATATGAATTACAAATTTATTCTTAAATTTGTTTTTCATTAAATTCTCATGGGATAAAATTCTAATGTGTAAAATTATTTAGGGACTTAATATTTCTTGTATTTCTACCCAGTATAGAACTTTTGCTACAGATCATTATTAACTTCTTATTGCCTCATAAACCCGCATACTTTCCCTGATCAATTTTACTACATTATGATCGAGACAACCACAGTGATCTGCACTAAATTGCCTGTATCCGAAGTCTGTCTGATCCAGATGCAGAAATTTAGTCTGGCATATGGATAATTTTTCAAGCATATAGGACCTCATCGTATGTATTTGATGCACCAACTTTGTCTCACTTTTCCACGATGATTTTATTTTTGTTGGTTTTTTGTATTAAATTTTATGCCTGGAATATGTTGAATATAATATAACAGCACCTTAATTTTTCTCTTTTTTGCATCTAGATGAATTACAAATCCTAAAGTAAAATTAACATCACCTGAAATTTTAGAAATTTTAGAAAGCTCTATAGTGACTATGATTTTTGGTTGTATCCATTTCAGTAATAGATCTGTTGTTAAGACTTTATGACATTGGAGCAAATGGAAGAGCCTGAAGCAGACTAGAGGAAGATAGTGAAATTCACTTCTAAATATAAATTGTTTATTAGCATCAGATTAAATAGAATTGTTACATACCAGTGAAAAGGTACTAAACAGACATATATGTGTTTACCTGTGTATCATCATAGTCATAAACCAAGCCTAAAAAAAGGTCTAGAGATGGCACAAGAAGGGAGTTGTGAATTTTATATAAAAAGTCCGAGTAACTATTTTCCTGTTTTGTATTTGGCAACAACGAAAGAAGGAAAAAAATCAGCATCAAAAACAAAGCTTTCCAGGCAGGCAAAGGAACAGATCCTTTGCCAGCAAAAGGACTAGATCCACAGCTATAAAAATTCCTCATGTCAGGGGCTAGGGTTTTACTCAATATACTAGAATGTGCCTAAACAGAATTGACCTAATAGTGCTATACTTTCTTCATGTAATATGGGATTGTCCATTTTATTTTAAAATTTTGATTAAAATATTAAATCAGTTGTTAGTTACTTTGTGTGGAAATTCTGAACACCTTTTGTAAAAAAAAAAAAAAAAATAACTGTTTTTGGGGCACCTGCATGGCTCAGGTTGTTAAGTGTCTGACTCTTGATTTCAGCTGAGGTCATGATCTCAGATCTCAGGTCCTGAGATCAAGCCCTGTGCCTGGCTCTGCACTGGGGGTGGAACCTGCTTAAGACTCTATTTTCCCCTCTGCCCCTCCCAAGCTCATATGTGGGCATTCTCTCTCTCTCAAAAAAAAAAAAAAAAAAAAAAGTAAGAATAATAATAACTGTTTGGAAAACTTCTGTTGATATTTGTCTAGTTGCCCTGTTGCTAAATATTTATCCCTAGAATATCCAAGATCTTGTTTTTATGATTGTGTTTACATTGGTAAAAGGTAGATGGACAAAAAAGTATAATTTTCATTTTAATTTGTGAGGTTATTATCATCACTTATAATAATCATTATAATCAGGTTCTTTATAATCAGGTTCCTCAAAACAGGCTGGTTTACGTTTTCAACAAATTTTGTAGTCGTGTCTGATGAGATTATACACAGGATATCTTAAAAGTATCACTGCAGCTTCTTTGCTTTAAAAATTTCAAAAATAAAAATGTACAAGTATATTTTTAAGGTTATTAAATTTATTTTATACTTATTTATTTCCAGTGTTGAGTAATGATTTTTAAATGAACAGACTTTATTATTTTGAGCAGTTTTAAGTTTATGGGAAAATTGAACAGAAAGTACAGAGTTCCATTTACCATTTACCACTTTCCCCTAGTTTTCCCTGTTGTTAACATTATTATATTAATGTTATACTCTTGTTACAATTGGTGAGATAATCTTTTGAATTACTGGTTTATAGTTACATTAGGATTATTCTTTTGTGTTGTGTATTCAGTGGGTTTTAACAAATGTTTAATGACATGTATCCACTATTACCAACATACAGAAAATTTTTACTGCACTAAAAATACCCTGTGAATTCCACCTATTCATTTCTCCTTCCCTCCCCACACACCCTGACAACCAATGATATTTTCATTGTCTCCAGAGTTTTCCTTTTCCAAATATCATATAGTTGAAATCCTAAAGTATAGTGCCTTTTCAGAATTTTTTTCCATTCAATAATATGCAATTAAGATTCTTCAATGTCTTCTCTGGTCCTGATAGCTCATTTCTTTTTATTGCTGAATAATATTCCATTATGTAGAATACCACAATTTGCTAATCCATTTACTTATTTAAGTTTTTATTTAAATTCCAGTTAGGTGTGCACCTGACACTTCCATACAGTACCCAGAGTGTGATTCGACACTTCCATACAGTACCCAGAGCTCATCACAAGTGCACTCCTTAATCCCCATCACCTATTTAACCCACATCCCTACCCTGATAACCATCAGTATATTCTCTATAGTTGTGTCTGGTTTTGTTGTTGTTCTTGTTTTGCTTCTTTCTCTCTTGTTTTTCCTTTGCTAACTTAGTTTCTTAAAGTCCACATATGAGTGAAATCATATGATATTAATCTCCACTTAGCATACTACTCTCTGGCTTCATCCATGTCATCGCAAATGTCAAGATTTCATTCTTTTTTGTGACTGTAATATTCTAGTATGTATGTTTGTATGTGTGTGTACACACACACACACACACACATAACTTTTACTTATTGAAGAACATTTTGGTCACTTCCAAGTCTGGGAAATTATATATAAAACCACCATAAACATTTGTGTGCAGGGTTTTGTGCAAACATAAGCTTTCAGCTCATTTGGGTAAATACCAAGGAGCATGATTATTGGCTCCTATGGTAAGAGAATGTTTTGTTTTGTAACAAACGACCGAACTTCCTTCCCAAGTGGCTCTACCATTCTCAATTCAATGAATGAGAATTCTGGTTTCTCCATATCTTTTCTGGCATTTAGTGTTGCCAGTGTTTTGGATCCTTGCTATTTCACTTGATGTTACTGGTGTCTCATTGTTTTAGTCTGTGTTTCCCTAATGGCATATAGTATTGGCCATCTTTTCTCATGCTACCTTGGAGAATTGTGTTTTCAGATCTGTTGCCCATTTGTCGATTGCATTGTTTACTTTTTATTGATGACTTTAAGAGTTTGTGTATTTTGGATAATAGTTGTTTGTTACACATAGCTTTTGAAAATATATTCCCTTAGTCTGTGACTTATCTGTTCATTCTATTAACAGTATTTTTGTCAGATCAGAAGTTTTTAATTATAATGAAGTCCAGTTTATCATTTTTTTCATATAACTTACTTTTGCCATTTTACTTAAGAAGTCATAGACAAACCCAAGGTCACCAAGATTTTTTTCTTGAGTTATCTTTGAGTTTTCTTAGAAAGAAAAATGAATTTTAATTGTAATACACAGGAATGTATTGCAGATTGAAAAAATGAATCAGGGTGAGAAAAGAGAAGTATATGTCAAATTTTAAGATCCAGATCAATGTCATAAGTGGATTTTGACAAGAAGAATCCACTCCATACTTGTATCACTAACCTCACAATTCTAATCTCTTAGGGTGAAAATATCTGTCTGGACAAACTTAGATGACATTTCTATTGTTCCACTAATAAATACCATTTTATCTTGATGGATAATTTCAAAATTGGAGTAAAAAATGGGTAAGAGTCAATTCCCTAACAGCTAAGTCAGAAAAAAGATATGGGAAACCAGAGTATTTAACACAAAGGAAAAATCACAACCCCCCCCAAAAATAGTAGTGTTTTAGCTTATAATAACATAACAGATAGTTCTTCAGAGACATTTTTGTTCTTACTTTCCATTCACTACCTTGGAAGATCTAAGATATATATTCCCTTTTTATTTTTTTCCTTCATGTATGTCATTTGTGGAATTTGGACAAGCAATCCAAAATTTTATGTTCAGTGATTTTTACAAAATATAATCAAGGACATTTTTGTGGAGTGCCAATTATATTTATTTATTTGATAAGTTCTTAGGGTAAATAAATCCAGGAATAGAACATAATTATTAAAGGTAGTGCCATTTTCCTAATTAAGTATTCTATTCGAAGTCAAGTCCCTAATGACTAGCTATTAAAATGGACTTTCTATCTGTGAGATAGATAATGGATAAAACTGAATTTGATTCATTGATTTGATGCTGTATGTATGCTCAGTGGGGTTTATGGATTGCTATCATTCATCCATCAAGAATTCTAAAACTAAGTGCTGTCTTCATATCAGTCATGGGTGAATATGGTGCTGGCCTGTTTAATTGACTGGAAAACACTTAATGCACCAAGATTAGTAGAAATGGAACTTAGACTCTAAATCCTATTTCTCAGTAGTAATTCAGTTATTATTACTCTGGGAAAAATTTCTAGGTAAAAATTTAGAAACCATAAGAATATCAATTAAAAATAGATGCTTCCCTCAGAAACAAATAAAAAAAGAAGCATCCTTTAAGTATAGCCAAACCATGCTAGAAAATTAATTTCCCTTTAATGCTACATGTTATGTTCAGTTACCGTGTCTTTTTATATAATGAAAGTCCCTTGAACTACTATATTCCATTGTCAAATATTGTATACCTTTGGGAATTTTTTCCACTTCTTCATCATTTGATGAGCAAATGGATGACATTCATTCCTTTAATGCATTTTTATTTACACTTAAAATGTTCCAAGTACCCTTTTAGGTATGAAAGTTACAAAGATAAATAAACATAATTCCTTCTATCAATAAGCATTCTTCTGGAAAAGAGAAGACATATAAGATTATGGAAATGTGAAATTTCCACATAACAGTCTAGACATATGATCAAATCAAAGAAAAATGGTGTGAATCTTCGTCTTTACTGAAACTGGGGAATGGTCTCAAACCAACATAAACATTAAGGTAATTCTAGTAGTAAACCAGAAGATAGAAAAAGCTTGAAATAAATAATGGAGGGATGACTCACAATTCTGATTCCCAAGAAATTGGCAGGTAAATCTTCCTCCTATAAATTACATAGGCCAAAAAATGCATCTCATTTATTATTAGTATCTTTCCTCTGGCAGTTCACTTAAACCTGTAGGGGCAAGTCTTTCCTTGCCTTTTCCTAGTTTCTAGTGGTTAGCCTGCAACCTTCGGCATTTATTCCTCAGTTGCAACATCTCAGTCTTTGCCTCCATTGTCTCCTGGCATTATCCCTGCCTGTGTCTGTTTCACATAGTGTTTCCCTCTAAGAATGCCAATCGTAATGAATTAGGGACCACCCTAATGACTTCATCTTAACTTGATTACATCTGTAAAGAGTATGTCCAGGAGGTCACTTTCACAGATACAAGAGTTAAGACATCAACACATATTTCTGAAAAACACAATTCAACCCAAAACAGTGAGTTCTCATCTTTATTACAGACTTTTTCTGGAAGTGGCCTTTCCCTAACAATAGATAAGAGTGAATCTGTCATTTGAAGTTGAGACTACTGTGCATACCATTACATGCCCTCCTCAACAGGAAAGAATCATAACACTTATTTTAAGAAAATGCACAACAAATTTTTTTAAAACATAAAAGAAGGTACAAATTAATAATGGTGATGGCAGACAGAGAAATATAATAAAAGAAAAGAAAAATATTGGAAAGGATAAATTAATGAAAATCTGGTTTGTGTGCTTAATTTAAAAAATAGAGGAAAGCATTAAGGTTAGTATTGAAAATGGATTTATCCACAGACATAACAAAATAATAGATTTTTAAGAGAATATTATCTGTAAACTTTAAGATTTTTTTTAAGTTTTTTTTTTTTAATGTTTATTTTTGAGAGAAAGAGTGAGAGACAGAGCGTGAGTTGATGAGGAGCAGGGAGACACAGAATCCGAAGTGGGTTCCAGGCTTCGAGCTGTCAGCATAGGGCCTGACACAGGGCTTGAACTCATGAGCTGTGAGATCATGACCTGAGCCGAAGTCAGATACTTAACCAACTTAACCACCCAGGTGCCCCAAGATATTTTTTAATCTGAAGGAAATAGATTTCTTCATGTTAAGTAAACTACCAATATTGATAAAAGAAGGACAAAGGACTTGATAAATTAATTATCATAGAAGAAATTGTGAAAATCATTGGAAGTTTATTCTCTCTCTTTTTTTAAGATTTATTTATTTATTTTGGAGAGAGAGAGAGAGAGAGAGAGAGAGAGAAAGAGAGAAGAGAACAAGCAGGAGGGGCCAGAGAGAGAGGAAGAGACACAATCCCAAAGCAGGCTCCCCTCCTCACTGTCAGCATGGAGCCTGATTTGGGACTGAAACTCACAAACCATGAGATCATGACCTAAGCTGAAACCAAAAGTCAAATGCTTAACCGATTAAGCCACCCAGGCATCCCTGGAAATTTATTCTTAAAAAGCACCCTGACTACATGATTTTAAATAGGTTCCACCTAACTGTTAAATAGTAGTTAAATCCATTATAATTGAAAATACTCGAGACTATAAAAAACATGAAATCTCTTTAATTTATTAACCAGGATATGTTTAAAATAATGTAATAATGTAAATCAGTAAAATAAAACCACTACTTATGATTATGGATACAAAATAAAATAAAAGGAAATGGAATCATTCAATTTATCAATAGATTGTCAGGATTTATTCCAAGGCCTAAAGGGCAAATTAACATTAAGAAATTTAATGTATTAATAAATTATACAAAGAAAAAAGCATTGTCTTTTTTTTTTCTTTCCAAGTTTTTGTTTAAATTCCAGCTAGTTAACATGCTGTTTTATATTCTTTTTAAGTATAAAATTTAGTGATTCATCACTTGCATGCAACACCCAGTGTTCATCCCAAGTGTACTCCTTAAGCCCCATCACCTATTTAACCCTTCACCCCACCAACTTCCCCTCCTGTAACCAGCAGTTTGTTCTCTCTAGTTAGGAGACTGTTTCTTGGTTTTCTTCTTTCTCCACTCTATGTTCATTTGTTTTGTTTCTTAAAGTCCACATATGAGTGAAATCATATGGTATTTATCTTTCTCTGACTGACTTATTTCACTTAGCATAATGCTCTCTAGCTCCATCTAAGTCATTGCAAATGGCAAGATTTCCTTCTTTTTATGGTTGAGTAATATTCCATTATATATATGTATGTGTGTATATACACATACGTGCACACACACTACTTCTTCGTTATCCATTCATCAATCAATGGACATTTGGGCTCTTTCCATAATTTGGCTGTTTTTGATAATGCTGCTAGAAACATCAAGTTGCATATATCCCTTTGAATTAGTATTTTTGTATTCTTTGGATAAATATCTAGTAGTGCAATTGCTGGATCATAGGGTAGTTCTATTTTTAACTTTTTGAGGAACTTCCATGCTGCTTTCCACAGTGGCTGTACCAGGTTGCATTTCCACCAACAGTGTAAGAATGTTCTTCTTTGTCTACAACCTCACCAATACCTGTAATTTCCTGTAAAAACGTGGTCTTATCAAAGATGCTATAGAAAACTTGATAATATTCAGCCAAGGTCACTCATTAAAAATCCAAACAAATTTTGACATTTGAATGCTTCACAATAATTTCTCCACAGTGATAGCTGCTTAGAGTACTCCTGCAGGCACTCAGCTTTGCATTTTGTTGTGCTAGATATATGCTCACTTTTCACTGAGGCATGAGTAGAATCAAGATCTATTCTTCACTATGATTGTTAGTATAGACTTAGATTGATGGGAATGACACTAGATTAGTAAGATTTCCTTAATCTCTAATGTAAACTGACTAGTGTAAAAACATTTATCAGGTTCACCTCTAGAATTTGATAGATTTGGTAATAATGATAATGGAATTTTTGTGGATATATTCTATGAATATATTATTATATATTCCATGGATATATTTTTTCCATAGTTTTATAAAATCAGTTGGGCAAGATTAGCCCTTAGACTTGGAGTTTGAGATGAAACAGTGGAGCAATTGGCCTTTTTTTTTTTTTTAGAGAGAGAGAGACAAAGAATACATGAGCAGGGGAAAGGGGAAAAAGGGGAGAGCTAGAGAGAGAGAGAAAGAGATGAAGAGAGAGATGATCATCATGGAGCCCAGTTCAGGGCCTAATCCCATTACCCCAGGATCATGACCTGAGCCAAAATCAAGAGTCAGACGCTCAACTGACTAAGCCACCCAGGCACCACAGCAATTGGCTCTTTGGTGGCAAAATTGTCTCAGAATTTTTATCTGCATCTTAATTTTATTGTGCGCACCAAAATTATTCTTTGGCATGGATTAAAGAATAATTGATATTCAGGGATATCAAGAAAAAATGCTGATTTAGATATTCCCCCATTTGAGTGAGGTACCAAGTGTTGCAGCCAAGACAAAGGCAGATTTTTGCTGAATTCTGATGTCAAAACCCACGTTTGGGCATTCCTATACTGAAAACTCAGGCTTATGTTCATGTTTCATTTTATTGTGTCTGTGTAAATGTGGTGGGAAACACATCCTCAGTCGTGTGATAAACACTTGTACTGATTTTCAACTTAAAGCTCATTTCTATTGAAAGGTAAGCTTTGCTTCTCATAAAGACTTCTTTCATCTTCAGAGAGTTAATCACCCACAACTAATTATTTAATACTAACATTGTTCTTAGGTCTGTCTTTACATATAGTACTCTGCATGGTAATACTTCATGTATATATTTATCTTTCTTTTCAGACTGTGAGTTCATTAAGATAAAAACAAATGGACTGCATGAGTTCAATACATTATGAGGAAAACCACACGTCAATAAGATTTGAATCAAAGTGGTCTGGTCAATTCATGTTATACAGAGACATTTCAAATAATGGACAGACTCCTGTAGCAGAAATAAAACAAAATATGCCACGAGATCATGAGATTTGTAAATAAAATATGAAAATTCTCTAACATGACAGAACAATGGAAAAGGACAGAAAATTCTATTTTGTAACTTTAAGGAAACAAAATACTTAATCATTTGTCATAGGTGAAATGAATTCTTAACTCAATCTACCTTGCAATTTTCTGACAGAAAGGAGTGCTGGCCATCATATCATCTAGGAATTCCCCCATGTACTTTAGTCTGTCAGCTGAAAAAGATTCAATTGATTATGACAGATAGGCATGAAGTCTGTCACAGTTCTGATGGATCAAGGAGGGAGAAGCTTGATAAATGCTGAGAGACAGATTATGTCTTGATTATTTTCGCAGAGTCAATCATCTGTGTACTGTGTACTTATTATAATCTAAGAAAATTATTATTGCCCACTAATTGGCATACATTGTACTTCATTTTTTGACTTAAAATGTCAATGATAATTTTATGCCTGAAATGATTACATGTAGCAACAGAGAAACACACCTAACAAAATCGTCAACTTTATAGTCTTCACTTTTAAAACCTATTGATATTCCAAGATTTATCTCTACCATATGAAATAAATAATTAGGTATATCTTAAATATGGAAATATGAAAAATACATGACTAGATTATGACCATGTCCAGTCAACATTCTCTTAATATTTTATGCTAACCTAATAGCACAATTATTAATTATTTCCATAAAACTCTCATTTAAAAAAAAACACTTGGAAATCTTACTTATATAATCTTTCTGATTTGTAAGTTAACTTTTTGAGCTCCAATGCTTAAATTATACATGGATAAGTCAGATAAGAGAAAATGCAATTTTTTATTTATATTTTTTTCCAATGTATACAATATATCAGGCTGGTATTCTTCAGGCAAGCAAAACAGGAAGGAGCTTGACATGAGAGGAAGTCTTATTTTTATACACTTCAGTTTTAATTATTATTACAACTTGAGAAATGTATTCCTTTCTATAGAATCCCTGTTTTTCAAATGATGTTCTTTTTAGGTTCCTCATCATATCCAATAGTTAAAAGGGGGAATCCTTTTTAAATGTTTTCTTAACTTTGCATGCTACGCCTATCAGGAGTCAATTGCCCTCACATCCCTCCCTTGCCCATCCCTGTTCTGTTTGGCACAGTGGAGGCCCTGATATTAGGTTTCTTTGGCTGCAGTTTCAGCCGGCTTTCAGCTTATTTTGAGTTAATGAGAGGCACTAGTGGGAGATAACAGAGTGATGTTCTTCCGAAAATTAAAAATAGAACTACCATATGATCCAGATATTCTGCTCTGGATTTTGGATAAATATCCAAAGGAAACAAAACACTAATTCAAAAAGGTATCTACAACCCCATTTATTGCAGCATTATTTACAATCGCCAAGACATGGAGACAATTTAAGTGTTCACTGATGGATAAGTGGATAAAGAAAACATAGATTAAAAAAATAAAAATGCAAACACACACACTCACACACACATATATGTCCATCTCCCTCATCAACTTTTCCAGCATTGGTTCCAGCTCCCAAGTGACAGGCCATGGTTACAACTTTTGAAGGTTGATCCCAATCTTCCCTTTTTTCTTAGCACCTTAGGGGTTGTAGTATTCTACTACTGCTAATCTCTGGGTATCCTTAGTTTCTCCTCTTGTCGTTTTAGCTTTTCCGTCACCTACGTAGCTAGTTCTCTATTAAGCTACCCAAATGGATTCTGAATGACATATACTCCAACTTAAAAAAATTAGTAGCTTCCTTTTGTGTCATGTTGAATATACTTTAAGGGTATACAGTGGCTCTGACCCAGTACTGGAATCAATTATGAATGCATGTCATGGATGAACACATGATATGTAACTATCCACATGCCATGTAACTGCTTTACTAGCCACTTCTGAATTATACCTTGGTAAGTTTGCCATCACAATATTTCTTATCATTTATAATCTTAGAATTAGTCTCTTTCCCCAAGGACCGCATATGTTTTGAAAATAATCTTTATTATAAAACTGTTTAAAACTTAAGGCCTTCATTGCCTTAAGACCACCTATTCTTAAGCTCATAAAATCTGGTTTCCATTTTTTGGCAAGTGTTGGAAATGAGAACCTAAGTGTCCTGTTGCTATGATAACACAAAACAACAAACTTAGTACACTAAAACAGCTCAAATTTGTTATGTTATAGCTCTGGAGATCATAAATTTCACTGGACTAAAACTCAAGGTGTCTGAGAAGCTTTATTCTTCCTGGAGGCTCTGAAGAACCATGTATAAATCATATTTTTGAGCTCCTGGAAGTTGCCCCCCTCCTTGTTACTTGTGAGTCACTTCCATTTTCCAAGTCAGCCATTGCGTCACTCTCACCTCTGCTCTGTCCTCACTTACCCTTCTCTGATTCTGATCCTCTTGTCTACTTCTTACAGGGGACCTTTTGATTGCATTTAACCAACCTCGACAAATAGAATAATCTCTCAATTTCAAGATCTTTAACTTAATCACAACTGCAAACACTCTTTTACCAGGTATAGTGACATATTCACAGGTTTGAGGGATTAGTATTACATGGACATTTTTGAGGGGCCATTATTCTATCCATCACAAATCCACATCTATTTAAATGTGTGTCACATGTTTTCAGCGTCTATGGAATACAGCCTCCCTATTATAATGTGTTACAGGACTCTGTTAACTCCTATTTGATCGAATGAGGAACATTCCATTTAAGGTGTTTGTTTTGTTTTTTTTAGTGTTATGAAAATTCAATTTTATTTTAAAGTAGATCAGTGCATATTTATACATCATGGATGTACTTTAAGGTAAAAAAATGCATTGTTAATTTATTTTGAATTGAAATGCCAGAAAATAGTCTTTGATAAAATTGTAAGCACTGAAAGGTCAAAAAAGAAAAAATGTTAAGAGCTTTGTAGTTTGGATTAACATTAAAATCTCTGTTTTTCCCATTAATAATACAGAAAAAAACATGTCTTTTAACTTCTTATCTAAAATACAACAGATTTTTACTGAAACTATTTTATAATTCATTTTCTTCTAAACTTACAAGGTCAGTTATAAGGGATATTATAGTGATCATTAGAACCTTCTTTCTCTGGGAAAAGAACACTTTAGAAAAGCAATCTTATCATTCAAAGTTTTTATTTTAAAAAGAAAACCTAAGGTGCATTACTTCAAACCAAATTGTAGATGTAGTGTCAGGTCACATTCATTCCCACTGGTGCAGGTACCTAGTCAAATCTACCAAAAACTGAGTACAAGAAGATAAATCTAGACATTAAATTCTACAATGTGAGCCTTTTATATCTTATTTACACTCTGTCTGATGCCTAATACAAAGAATATTAATAGAATCAATGTAATTCTAGGTGTTTTAATAAGCATCAATGGCTAAAAACGTTAAATGGAGATTTTTCTGTCATTGTAGTATAATCTGGGCTTTAATTGTTCGTTTAAATGCTCCTTGCAGGTTATTTGATAATACAGTTATGTGTTTGCTTTACCTGATATATTTGAATTAAGCCCAGGTTGCTAAGCCTAACTCTTTTTAAAAGGCAGAATACAATGTTTATTTGTTATTCACCTTACATTATACCTTAACAATAATTTTTAACTTACTGAAGTTATTAGCATGCTCACTGCATATGTTGTTGCCATGAAAGCTGCTTTCTGAAGCACATGAGGTCTTTGTGCTGTATCACCAATATTGAAAATGTGTGTATTGACAGTAGGCTGGGGAAGTAAAAGGGCCACACTTATAGTGTTAAAAGCTATCAACGTGTACTTTTATAGTGGGTAAAGGTTTTTGAGAACGATCTTCTTTTCTAGAATACTTCAAAAATAAGAGTGGTAAGTGTTTTAAATAATTAAAGGTTACTTCAAAATGGGCGAGTGGATACTTGGGAATATTGAGAAAGAGGATTTATTTGGTTCATGCTAACAATTACACGGAAAAAAAGATATCAGTAACAAAGATTTCTCATGAGAACATGAAGCCTGGGGCTGCTCGATATTCACACTAATTTGGGCAAATAAATTATGGCTGATAAAATTTATTCCCTGAGAATATATTTGCAACCACCTCTGGCAACCACTAGTTTGTTCTCTGTATTTAAGAGTCTGTTTTCTTGTCCGTCTCTTTTTTTTTCTTTTTTCATTTATTTTGTTTCTTAAATTCCACGTATGAGTAAAATCATGTGATACTTGTCTTTCTCTGACTGACTTATTTCACTTAGCTTATGCCTTTTAGACCCATCATGTTGTTAAAAATGGCAAGATTTCATTGTTTTTATGGCTGAGTAATATTCCATGGTATGTATTTATGTATGTATGTGTATATATGTATGTATGTGTATATATGTATTGTATATATGTATGTATATGTATATATGTATGTATGTGTATTATGAATGTATGTGTACTCACTAGTGTGAATAGTACATATACACATACATACATAAATATATACTATGTGTATATGTATATATACACACACATATATACATATATACCATGTATATATATACACATATACATGTATATATGTGTGTGTGTATATATACACACATATATACATACATAAATACATACTATGTGTATATATACACATATATAGATCACATCTTCTTTATCCATTCATCTATTGATAAACATGGGCTGCCTCCATAATTTGACTGTTGTAAGTAATGCTGCAGTAAACATAGGGGTGCATATATCTTTTCAAATTAGTGTTTTCATTTTTTTCGGTTAAATACCCAGGAATGAATTTACTGCATCATATGGTAATTCTATTTTTTTTTTTTGAGCAACCTCCATACTGTTTTCCACAGGGGCAGTACTAATTTACATTCCCACCAACAATGCACAAGGGTTCCTTTTTCTCTACATCTTCACTTACATTTAGTATCTTGTTGTGGTTTTGATTTTAGCCATTTTTACAGGTGTAATGTGATACCTTATTGTGGTTTTAATTTGCATTTCACTTTAAGATGAGTGATGTTGAGAATATTTTCATGTGTCTGATGGCCATTTGTATCTTTCCTTTATACAAATGTCTGTTTGGGCCTTCTGCCCGTATTTATTGAATTATGATGATGATGATGATGATATTAGTGTTGAGTTGTGTAGGGATCTTTATATATTTTAGATACTAAACTGTTACCAGAGTTATATCATTGGATATATCATTTGCAAATATCTTCTCCATTACAGTAGATTGTATTTTCCTTTGTTGATTATTTTCTTCACTATGCAAAGCTTTTTATTTTGGTGTAGTCCCAATAGGTTATTTTTGCTTTTGTTTCCCTTGCCATAGGAGACATATATAGAAAAAAGTTTTTGTGGCCTATGTCAAAGAAATTATTGTATATGTTTTCTCCCAAGAATTTTATGGTTTCAGGTCTCACATTTAGGTTTTGAATCCATTTTGAGTGTATTTTTGTGTATGGCATAAGAAAATGGTCCAGTTTTATTCTTTTTTTTACTTTTACATGTAGCTGTCCAATTTTCCCAGTACTATTTATTAAATAGACTTTTTCCTATTGTATATTCTTGCTTCCTTTATTGAAATTAATCGACCATTTGACCATAAAAACATGGGTTTATTTCTGGATTTTCTATTCTGTTCCATTGATCTATGTGTCTATTTTTGTGCCAGTAACATTCTATTTGGTTATTACAGCTTTGTAGTAGTATATCTAGAAGGTTGGGACTCTGATACCTCCAGTTTTGTTCTTTGCGTTCAAGATTGTTTTGGCTATTCAGAGTCTTTTATGGTTCCATACAAATTTTGGGATTATTTGTTCTAGTTCTGTGAAAAATGTTTTTGGTATTTTGATAAGAATTGCATTAAGCCTGTAGATTGCTTTGGGTAGTATGAAATTTTAACAATATTTGTTCTTCACCTCCATGAGCATGGAATATCTTTACATTTATATGTGTCAATTCATCAATGTTTTATATTTATTTATATTTATATTTATATATATTTAATGTTTCAATTCATCAATGTTTTATAGTTTGTGGAGTGCAGATCTTTCACCTCCTTGGTTAAGTTTATTCCTAAATGTTTTATTATTTTTTATGTAATTGTAAATAGGGTTGCCTTCTTAATTTCTGTTTCTGCTACTTCATTATTAGTGGATAGAAATGCAACAGATTCTGGTACTTTACTGAATTAATCATTAGTTTTAGTAGTATCAGTTTTGGTGGAATTCCTTAGTGGTGTTGTTGTTGTTGTTGTTACTGCTCCTGTTTTGTATTATTTGCTTGATCTAGTTGAGAGATGGGGAAATTTCAAGGCAACAGGGTGCTTAAAATTGTTACTAAAGTGAAAAGAGCATTAACAGAGAAAGAGAATTAAATAAATGAAAGTAATAGAGCACAGGTGGCCATCTGATCATTTGTAAAAACCTTGGAGAAGACATTTTTTTCTTTTTAAAGGACTTGAAATGGGTGTTCAAGCTAATCTAGATGATAAGGATAGGGTGATTTTAATTAAGAGCTAAGTTACAAGTTTTGTGCCTTTTGCATTTTTTTCTGCCGGTACTAAATTTATATTCAAGGGTAGGTATTTCATTTTTTTATTATGAGTGATTTTACAATAACTGGTGTTAGGTATTTTTAATCAGATTATTTGTGGTTATTCTTCCTTTCACTAATCCATTGTTTTCCCTCTGTTATGTTCAGGGTATATAATGATGAACCAAAAACATATGTGCCCTTATGTCATAGAGCTTATAGCCTAATGGGAAATACATAAAATAATCAAGTAAATAACTATTGTGTACATCTATAAAGGAAAATTAAATGTGATTTTATAGAGGGATATGGGAGAGGAATTACTTAAGAAAGGTTGCAAGTTCACATTTAAAAATGTCCTTCACATATTTGAAGGTGCAGATATGACTCCTGGGTATATGTGTTGTCATACAAAGAAACATTTCTGAAAGAATAAAGGGCAGAACTTATTTTATTTCATTACCAAAATACTCCTTGGCTGGATCTATTTTTAATTTTGTTTTATAAGACACTTCTTACTTAATAATAACATGATTATGCAGTCAACACAGGTATGAATATTCTCATTTAATACTATAGACAAATGAGGCACAGAGCTTAATTATAGTTTGTTCAGGTCAAATTCCAGCCATATTTAAAACCTTGGCCTTTACCCTATGCAGTACAGGACCTTTCAGATCATGTGGTGATCTCTTTTTATTGGGTAGTTTTTGATTATCACTTGACAGTCTATCGGTATCAAATACCTGAAAATTTAATTTACTTGACATAAAATACAGAAATATATTGTAAAATAAAGATTGTTATATTTTTAAAAAACCCACCTGGATTGCTATTGTTAACTGCATCTTTAAAGCCAGCATAATACATTTTCAAAGTAAAAACAAATCTCTTCTTTGAGATTTTTCTCTCAATCTGAGAGGGAAAGAATTTTCTTCTACCAGATCACTTCGATCATTTCAAGGGAGAGAAGCAGGAGAGAGAAGAGTAGGAAAATTGAAGAAAGAGAATGAGAAAGAATAAGGAAAGATGCAGAACTACTAGAATAGAAATGTAGGATAAAAGATAATGAACAGTACTCCTTCCAAGATGAAGGAACAGGGAAAATGGTTTTATTTTTATCTTTTTTATTTTTTAAGTTTTTATTTTAATTCATTAAATAAATTTAATTAATTTATTTTAATTAGTTAACATACAATGATGTATTAATTTCAGGTGTATAGTATAGTAATATAACACTTCCATGCAATGCCCTGTGCTCATTACAGCATGTGCACTCCCTAATCCCCATCACCTATTTCACCCATTCCCCAAACCACCTCCCTTCTGTTAACCATCAGTTTGTTCTCTAGAGTTAAGAGTAGGCTTCTTGGTTTGCCTCTCTCCCTCTCTCTTTAGGGAAAATGTCTTCCTTTTTTTAAAGGACAATTAGGGGCACCTGGGTGGCTCAGTCGGATAAGTGTCCAACTCTTGATTTTGGCTTGGATCATGATCTCACGGCTCATGGGAATTCTGGAATTCTTAGAATTCTCTCTCTGCCCTTCCCCCTGCTCTCTCTCTTTCTCACTCTCTCTCAAAAAAATAAACATTTAAAAAAGATAGCATATTACTTATAAATAAGGCAAAAATGAGTGAGAACGTAAGAGTCATCTTATTTTTTTTTTGAGAGAGAGCTCATACACACACACACACACACACACACACACACGTGCACAAGCAGGGGAGGGATAGAGAGAGGGAGAGAGAGAGAATCTTAAGCAGGTTCCATGCCCAGCCCAGAGCCCAACGCAGGACTCCATCTCACAATTGTGAAATCATGACCTGAGCCAAAGTCGAGAGTAAGACACTTAACCAACTGAGTCAGCCAGGTGCCCCAAGAGTCATCTTTCTTTAACTATAAACTACTCAATACTCAACTGTAGTAATATGTGGCAAAGTAGGGTAGTGTCAAAATATTTAATCTCTATCTTGACCTCTTTTTACTTATACTGCATGTCACATTCATAAATTTATTTCATCAGATTGATTATCACATATTCTATCCTTCCCTATCCTCTCAATGGCCAGTGTTTGTCAGTAAATATTCAGTAATAGACATAATCACTAAACTGTATTCAGCAATTAAAATAGGTACACATTCTGTGATTCCCTCATTTCAAAGTATTCATTTTATAATTTAGAGATTTCTGAAGATAAGATTTAAAAGATAATGCTTTTTATTAGGGGAACATAGCAAAATAAAACATTTCTAATGGAAGTAAAGATTATATTTTCTAAGTGTGTATTTTCATTTTCCTATTTTATTTTACATATTTTATATGAATATGTATGTGTGTGTGTGTGTATATATATATATATATACATATATGAATTATGTTTATTTAGACTCCAGAGTACAAGAGCTCACACATTTTATAATAAAACCTACCATATTTTTTTTCTTTTTATAATTGGTCCCAAGGCTATCTTTAGTATCAAGTGTGAAAGGATTAATATGGTAATTTATATTTTATTTCTTTTGCCACACAAGAGAAAACTAAATTGATTTTAATGTATTACTTATTATTTTGGTTAAATATCTGCAAGACTACATATTCATATGAATCTTAAATTAGGAGTATATTTAAAAGCATGAATTTTTGCTTTGAAATAAGTAAAATCATAAGAATTCTTCATATAGGAATTCAGGTGAAAAAACCTTTTAAAAGATTACATTTGTAGGGTGTTCAGAGAATGTATCTTTCAGAGAAAGCTTTCACTGGTACTATAATAGCTGGGTCAAGACATTTTGTATGGCAAAGAGTAGTTCTTGTTGCATCTGGGAGACTGACAACAGACTTTAGCTGATGTCAGATGAAAACAGAGCACTTACAAGAAAAATTGAACAGTGTTACATCTTTGGGCTACTGATGCAGTTGGAAAAGAGATATTCCCTAGGAATAAAATGTTCAAACGAGATCTAAGTGGGAGAGACTCTGTGATGATAAATGAAATTGTATGGTTTCTTCATGGCCCATAAAATTGGATTTTATTTCATTCTAATTGGTTTTTGATTTAAAACTCCCAACACAAAGAAAAATCTTAAAAGGAGAAGAATCTTAAAAGAACAGTTTGAGTATCTTTATTGTATGAGGTTTGACCTTAGTGGTTCCCTATTGAACTATGTAACCATTTTATCATTATTGGAGAACAGTATGTTGAATCTATAAGATGAACACATCATAGGAAGGCATACAAATTACTTGCTCACCTGAGTCAGCTTCAGAATGTTTACATAACCTCATCTATGGCTGATATAACTGCCAGAGAGCAAGTGTTTATTAACTGTCCCATGTCTCCTGTATTTTCAGTTTCTTATAGTTAACTATAAATGAGACACAATTAATAATGTTTGAAAATGTGTAATCTTCCAGTTAAAAGATAAAAAGAAATGACTATATACACTTTACTAGGTTCTGTAGATACTAGAAAATGGCAAGACTCTCAAAAGATTTATGATTGTGTATGACAAATGACATGATTTATCAGCTGAGGGAATTAAAGGTATGACATTTCCTCAGATGTTTTGTTCAATGCCAGGTATATAAAAAGGGAATTAATTCAGATAAAAAAATGAAGAAGAAAAGAAGAATTTAAAGGACTCTAAATTATTTCACAAGACACATGATGGAAGGCAGCATGGCATTTTAAAATAGCAAAGAGTGGGCTCACAGGGGAGTTAGGTATATCACTTCAGTATTTGAAAGCCTGTCATGAGCAAAGGGATTAATGTCTCTTTTAGATAAGTATTTCAAATATAGATTTGTGTGTAAGTGAAGGTAAGGTTTTGTGCCAGAAGGATCTAAGTATGTCTGCTACCTGAGATAATGAGTGCCCAGTCCCTATAGGTTTAAAAGCATTGGTTCAATGTACATTAAAGATGAATGCTTTGAAAGAAACTTAACAGTCATGTAGGGAGTATTTATCTGGTGTTATTGGAATTAATTTGGCTTTTTTTAATGAATTTGAGCAACTAAATGGTTCAAACATATAATACTGGCATGGGTGTGTGTGGGTATGTATTTAGAAGTCAGTTACTGCATTTACTGTATTGGTTAGATCAATGGCAGTGTGTTCACAATGGCGATGTGAAGATCCAAACTTAACATGTATGTTGTCATTTCTAAAGGAAATAGGCTGAACAGAGTTTGAATCATGTTAAAAATCCAGGTATTTATGACAGAAATCTTTCATATCCTTAATACTCAACTCTGAGTTAAAATCAAGAATGTTAAATATAATTTATTAGAAAAAATAGTGGCTTTTTTAAAGTCAGCCATCCCTAGGTTGAAGCTGCTGGCCTGTACCACTTAGATGGATTGTAAACAGGATTTAAGTGTGAAGATAAAGTTAAATGATTTTTCTAAAGGTCCTATTCAATATCCGACACATATTACAGGCTCATAAATGTTAGGTTCATTTTTTAAAATGAACATGTTTTCAGGTTCAGCAGAGAAAAGTAACAATTTTTATTAATAATCCCCAACAAGTAAGGATACAGTTTGAATATGACTCACAAAATAATGAACTTACTTTCATCGTTACTTACTCCACTAAATTGACGGCAATAAATAGGCACCCCCACTCCCATCCTGCCCCAAATCCATTCTCACATTTGGAGGCCAGTTTAAGCTTATGGAAGCAGAAGTCTTGTATAACTATCTTATCTCTACCCACTGAGTTATAACTAATGAATATGACTACATGGTTTCAGGCTAAGTCCCAGGTACATCCAACTGGAGACCATGTAAACCCTAACTCCAGGGTTATTCAATACTGAACTCCACCTGAAATAATGGTCTCTGTAGTTACTGTTGAAACCACCACTTCTTAAGCTGACGGCAAATTTGCCATCCTCCTGTCAAAACTCCCTTTAATTTCTAGAAGTCAGAAAAAATGGACAGAAACAAAGGAAGTCTTCAATACAGAGTGTTGAACTCTTGTAACTGGTTCTGAGGGAAGGAAGCATAGAGATGTCCAAATAACATTGGTCGTTAGGACAACATTAACAGTAGTCTCTCTTGCCATGAGTAAACATTTTCCTTCTATACATATGGTTTATATACATTATCTCCACTGCAAAATTATAAATAAAATTGCATTTATCTTAATACTAAGCATGATATTTTGATTTGTGCCACAAAATAGCTTTTATTTTCACAGGTGTGGATTCACAAATTCTAAATGTTTCTTTTTATTAGTTTCTGTTGTTAGAACAAAGAAACTTCAATTGACTTTTCATCTATTTCTAACATAGCAAGTTTGAATTAATAGATTCACCCAAGTATGGACAGTCTCATAGATTTTAATTTAATAAATGGAATTTTTATTATAAATTTTCTATAGTACAGGCACAGATAGACATATAATGATTGCCTAATTTAAATAACTATGGATTTTCTTAACCTACTGGAATTATTAAGCATCTGTATTTGTCAGCAAATATAAATAAGTCTTAGTTAAGATAAACAATAAAAATAATCTCTTTAAAATCATACACCCTTCCTTTTCCTGAAAAATATACCTTACTATCATAAAAACACACTTTATGATTTGATTTTTTTTAATTATTTGGAAGTAGTGTAGTACACAGTAACCCATAATATGACTACTTGATGATTCATCACTCTCTACATACTCTCTACATACTAGATTGTATTATATAATTTTATGCCTTCAAATATAATTATGAGTTTTCCTCTCCTATTCCTTCTTCTCTCCTCTTTATCTTCCTCTACCTTTACCTTTCCTTCATTAATTATTCAGCCCTAAAGCCATTAGTTGGGAGAAGAGCAAAGTAGACTTCATTTGAAAGGATACCCTGGCTTAGGGTGTCAGAGCTCAAACAGAGTGACAAAGACATCCATATTGAGAGGCTATTTATTAGCATAAGGAGTCAAAGATAAGTGAGGGCAGAGGGCCTCCACATGGAGAATAAGCCTGGCCTGCCCTTTTGAAATGCTAGTGAAAAGGGTGACCACACAGAATACAGCCTGCCATGAGGAATCAAAGTCCAAGTGAAGTCAGAAAAGCAATCCCTCAAAGAAAGGTTTTTGAAACCTAGTAGACTAACAATGTTGTCCAAGTGTGTGGATAGCCTGGTGCAGGTTGGCAGTGCCATGTGAGGGAAATAAGGTGATTCATGCCTCGAGAAGTCCCAGAATGGGTTGGCAGAGCCAAAGTAAAGTGAAGGATGCATACATACAGGGAGATAACCTATTGTGGAGAGGCAAATCCAAATGGAACAAGTATTATCATTTGCCAAGTGTGAGTTATCAGAGCCCAAGAGAATTACAGAGGGCATTCTTACTGGTAGAAGAACTGGCATGATGTGTTAGATTATGCATTAGCTGAGGAAGACCTCCATGCAAATGCGTAGAGTAGAATAGGATGTGAAAGTTCCAGCTAGAGAGATACGGAAGAACAGAGGATACTCACAATTCATGGAGGTATTCTGAAATGGGATGACAGATGAGAGTCAAAGTCAGGGAGATGAGCATCCTTCTGAAAATGTGGCCTGACAAGCCATATGAGAGCCCCAGCATGGTGAAGATCTTTGCATAGAGAGGTGCTGAGGCACCAGAGTCTAACTGGTGTGAAGTGCTTCCACAAGGAGAGAGAGCCCAGTATGGCCATTCAGAGCTTGAGAAGAATCAGGAAACTGTCTATGTGGGGAAAAAAGCACAATTAAAGGGTGACAGAACCTAAAAATGAGAGCAGCCTAACAGTTATTGAGTCTGAATGAGTGAGGAAGATATCCCAAAGTGGAGGCAGTCCTGTGTAAGGTGTCAGAGTACAAATGGGACAAAGAGAGGAGCAAAGAGGAGGGAGGTCCAATGTGATGTGTCAGTCCCATCAGGTAAAGGAAGGTGACCATGCAATGGGTTGGTCTGGAATGGAATACTGAAGCCCTAAGGGGGCATTGAGGATGTTTACATGGAGCAGGGAACATATGGATGGGTATTAGAGCCTCAGTGGGTCACCATGGCACTGGCAAAGGAAAAGAAGTTGTTAGATTTAAGAGGATGGACCAAAGAAATGAACATATTAAACATAATAAAAGCTGGTTTTCTCACTGTTTGGGAAGAGAATTATCAAAAGGAAGAAAATTATTAGATTGGCACTGGTGTTGTCAGTATGAATGCATGGTTTTAAATATATAAAAACAAACAGGAAAAATAAAAAGGATATCTGCTTCAGTCTATGAAGGAATAATTTCTAAAGGATGTGCATTATATCATAAAAAACTAGTAAACTGGAGAAAAAGTGGTGAAAAAAAACTGTTCATAAACATCAGACAAGAGTAAGTGCAGAAATTTGGCTTTTGAAGCCGTACCACCCTTTGTTTTAGGAATATATTAGTTAATATTTTTAAATTTAAAAACAAATTTTTTTTTGGCCGGGGGGGAGGGGGAAGACAGGGTAGCAGGGGAGGGGCAGAGAGAGAGAGAGAAAGAATCCCAAGTAGGCTCTGCACTGTGGGCACCAAACAGGGCTCGATCCCACGAGCCATAAGATCATGACCTGAGCAAAAAATCAAGAGTCAGGCGCTTAACTGACTGAACCACCCAGACAGCCTATTTTTTTTCAATGATTAAAGAAAACACTTCTGTACTTTATTTTATAAACTTAATTGCATAATTAACTACATACATTAGATTCTTACAATCTATTGAACATATTTATAAAAACATCACTTACACTATAATCATTTGTTTTTCATGTTGCGAACGTTTGCTTAATCACAAATTATTTAATATATTGAGAATATTTTCTTTTTTAAATGTGTAAATTTAGAGTGGTTGATAAACAGATTTATGCAGATTTTCTATATGAGATAAACTAATAGACTTTATAGTTCATAACTATATAACTCTTTTGTGTCCATATTTGAGTGATTTATTTTTTTAAGTTTTTATTTAAATTCCAGTTAGCATAGAGTGTAATGCTAGTTTTAGGTGTAAAATAGTGATTCATCACTTCTATACATTACCCTGTGCTCATCACAACTGCACTCTTTAGTCCCCATCACCAGTTTCACCCATTCCCCCCACCCACCTCCCCTCTGGTAACCATCAATTTGTTCTCCATAGTTAAAAGTCTGTTTCTTGGTTTGTGCACCCCCCCCCCAACACCTCTCTCTCTTTTGACAGGGGAGAGGGCAGAAGGAGAGGGAAAGAGAAAATCTTAATCAGGCTCCATGCCCACACAAAGCCTGTTATGGTGCTCAGTCTCACGACTAAGCTCATGACCTGGGCCAAAATCAAGAGTAAGATGTTTAACCAACTGAGCCACCCAGGTGCCCCAGCGATCTCACTCTCTCTGTCTCTGTCTCTTTTTTTCCCCCTTTGCTCCTTTGTTTTGTTTCTTAAATTCTACATATGAGTAAAATCATGTGGTATTTCTCTTTCTCTGGCTGACTTGTTTTGTTTAGCATAATACTTGGTAGCTCCATTCACATCCTTGCAAAGGGCAAGATTTCATTCTTCCATTCTTTTATACTTACCACTTCTTTATCCATTCATGAGTCGATGGACACTTGGTTTGTTAACATAATTTGGCTATTGTACTTGATGCTATAAACATCAGGGTGAGTGTATCCCTTTGAATTAGCATTTTTGTATTCTTTGAGTAAATACCTAGTAGTGCAATTGCTCGATCATAGAATGGTTCTATTTTAAACATTTTGAGGAACCTCCATACTGCTTTCCAGAGTGGCTGCACCAGTTTGCATTCCCAGCAACAGTGCAAGAGGGTTTCCCTTTCTCCACATCGTCACCAACACCTGTTCTTTCTAGTGTTGTTGATTTTGGCCATTCTGACAGTTGTGAGGTGATATCTCATGATAGTTTTGGTTTGAATTTCCCCAATGATGAATGATGTTGAGCGTCTTTTCATGTGGCTGTTGGCCATTTATAAGTCTTCTTTGTGAAAGTGTCTATTCATATCTTCTGCCCATTTTTAATTGGATTATTTGTTTTTTATATGTTGAATTATATAGGTTCTTTACATATTTTGGATACTAAACCTTTTTCGGATATGTCACTTGCAAATATCTTTTCCCATTCCATAGGTTGCCTTTTTGTTTTGTTGATTATTTTCTTCACTGTGCAAAAGCTTTTTATTTTGATGAAGTCTCAATAGTTTGTTTTTGCTTTTCTTTCCCTTGCCTCAGGAGACATATCTACAAAGAAGTTGCTACATACAGCCAGTGTCAAAGAGGTTACTGTCTAACAGGATTTTTATGGTTTTAGGTCTTATATTTAGGTCTTTAATCCATTTTGAATTTATTTTTGTATATTGTGTAAGCAAATGGTCCAGTTTCATGTTTTTTGCATGTTGGTGTCCAATTTTCCCAACATAATTTGTTCAAGAGACTTTTTCCCATTGGATATTCCTTCCTGCTTTGTTGAAGATTGACCATATTGTTGTGGGTTTATTTGGGATTTCTATTCGGTGTTACTGATCTATATGTCTGTTTCTGTGCCAGTACCATATTTGTTTGATTACTATAGCTTTGTAATATAATTGAAGTTCAGAATTGTGATGCCTGCCACATTTCTTTTCTTTTCAAGATTGCTTTGGTTACTCAGGGTCTTATGTGGTTCCATACAAATTTTAGGATTGTTTGTTCTAGCTCTCTGAAAAATACTGTTGGTATTTTGATATATATTTCATTAAATGTATAGATTGCTTTGGGTAGTATAGACATTATAATAACAATGAGCATATTTCTTCACTATAGACATTATAATAACAAAGAACAATAGTTCTAACCCATGAGCATGGGGTGTCTTTCAATTTCCTTGTGTCATCTTTCTTTCATCGGTGTTTTATAGTTTTTTAGAGAATAAGTCTTTAAGCAATTTGTTAGTTTTTTTCATAGGTATCTTATTGCTTCTGGCATGGTTGTAATGAGATTGACTCCTTGATTTCTTTTTCTCCTATTTCGTTATTGGTGTATAGAAATGCAACAGATTTCTGCACATTGATTTAATATCCTGTGACTTTACTGAATTTGTGTATCAGTTCTAGCAAGATTTTGGGTGGAGTCTTCCAGGTTCTACAGGTCTTCCACGTAGAGCATTATATCATCTGCAAAGTATGAAAGATTTACTTATTCCTTACTCGGATGCCTTTTATTTCTTTTTGTTTTCTGATAGTTGTGTCTAGGACTTCCAGTACAGTGTAAAATAATAGTGGTGAGAGTTGACATCCCTGTCTTTTTCCTGACCTAGAAGAAAACCTCTCAGTTTTTCCCCATTGAAGATGATATTAGGTGTGAGTTCTTTGTTTATGGCCTTTATTATGTTGAACTACGGTCCCTCTAACCCTATTTTGTTGAGGGTTTTTTTTTTTTATCATGAATGGATGTTGTACTTTGTCAAATGTTGTTTCTGCATCTATTTAAATGCTTATATGATTCTTACCCTTTTCTTTGTTAATGTGATAGGTTACATTGATTTGTAAATATGAAACTACCTTGCAGCCCAGGAGTAAATCCCACTTGACTGTAGGGAATGATTCTTTTAATGTACTGTTGGATTTGGTTTGCTGGCATTTTATTGAGAATTTTTGCATCCATATTTATCAGGCATACTGGCCTGTAGTTCTCTTTTTTAGTGGAGTCTTTATCTGGCTTTAGTATCAGGGTAATGCTGGCCTCATCAAATGAATTTGGAAGTTTTCCTTCCTTTTTTAATATTTTTGAATAGTTTGAGAAGAATAGATATTCACTCTCAGTCTGTTCAAGTTTTCTATTTCTTCCTGTTTCACTTTTGGTAGTTTCTATATTTATAGGGATTTATCCACTTATTCTGGGTTGTCCAATATCTTGGCATGTAGTTTTTCATAATATTCTCTTACAATTGTTTGTATTTTTGTGTTGTTGGTTATTTCTCCTCTCTCATTTGTGATTTTATTTACTTGGGTCCTTTCTCATTTCTTTTTGATACGTCTTGCTAGAAGTTATCAATTTCATGATTTTTTTTTCAAAGAACTCACCCCTGGATTCACTGATCTGTTCTATTTATTTTTTAGTTTCTATATCATTTATTTCTGCTCTAATCTTTATTATTTCTGTCCTTCTTCTGGCTTTAGGCTAATTTCTTGTTCTTTTTCTGGCTCCATTAGGTTAGGTTGTTTATTTGAGATTTTTCTTGACTTCTTAAGGTAGCCTGTATTGCTATATACTTCCCTCTTAGGACCGCTGTGCTGCATCTCAAAGGTTTTCAACTGTTGTCTTTTCATTTTCATTTGTTTCCATTTTTTTCTTTGATTTCCTGTTTGGACTACTCATTGTGTAGTAGCATGTTCTTTAACTTCCATGTGTATGTGGTCTTTCCAGAAATTTTCTTGTGATTGTCTTCTAGTTTCATAGATATCAGTTAATATTTTTAATCCAGCAGACTGTAGGTAGTAGGTACACAGTTATTTAAAAGAAATTATTTTATTTAATCCTTACAATAGCCCTATGAGAGACATTATACAAGGGAAATGGGGCTGAGGATAAAATGACTTTATAAATCCAGTCTGCATTAGAACATGGGAAGTCTGAAGCTAAGACTGTTCTCTAAACTGGGAAGTACAATGTAGAATTGATGCATAAGTAATTAACAAAATTATTATGGATATTCCAGTAAAGAAGCTGTCAAGTAAAATTACAAAGGCAAAACTGTTCAATGTGGCAAAATTGTCTTTAATTTTTTTTAAATATTTTGAGATCCTGTGAATTCAGAAAGAAATTACAAATAGAAATGTGCATTTTTGAGAAGGAGCTTTATTTAGTCATTAGTTTATAATGACTTATGAGAAAAAAATTCACGAGCCAGTTATGTGCTAAGGCTTCCACATTTTCCCATGTATTAGAATCAGCTTGTGTTTTGAGTGATATGAAAATACACACATGGTAGAGGTTTATTTCTCTCACACATAGAAACTTATCAACTATTAAATACTAGTTAAGAGGGAGGCTTTAAGGGTGCTTGGGTGACTCAGTCAGTTGAGATTCAGACTTCGGCTCATGGTGTCAGTCTGGCTCAGGTCATGATCTCAGGGTTCGTGAGCTGGAGCCCCATGTGGGGCTCTCTGCTCTCAGTGCAGAGCCCACTTCAGATCCTGTTTCCGTCTCTCTCTGTCTCTCCCCTGCTTGTGCTTTCTCTCTCTCTCTCTCTCTCTCTCTCTCTCTCTCAATAAATAAATAAATAAATAATAAATAAATAAACATTTTTTTAAAAGGAAGGGCTTTAGAAAAAAGTGTCTTTGCATAAATAAATTAAATTTTATAATCCAAAATTCTAAAGTCAGTATGACTCCAGTTACATAACATTTCTGCTAAAATCACAGAAGTCCATTAATAACACATACTAAAAAATACTCGCATGCTAACGAAGTTAGTAAAATTTGACTTTACTAAAAAAAAATTTAAAGTAGATCTGACCTATCCATAAATAAGTAGAAATTGATTATATATACTTTTATTATGACATTACTTATATTCATTCTATCTCTTCAGTTAGTAGGAAAGGCCATTTATTTTTAAGCATTAAAAATAAAGGACACAAAAGAGACTCATCTTTACCAATTACCCTGTATAGGAGAGCAGAAAATGAAATGGGAAATATCATTAGCATAGATAAATAGGTGCATGACCCCATTAATTAAGCTGTAGGGGGCATTCTACACATAAAGAATTATATCTCATCTTTTATCTAATCATTATCTTTTTACAAACAGTTTCTCTGGCACTTTGTTCTGTTAAGAAGTCCTCTATCCATGATGTCACAGATGCCATTATCCTCGTGGGGTGAAAACTTCAACCTGGCTAATGGGGACACTTAGGACATAAATCTGAGCTCAAATCAGTTAAGAGAATAGATATGTGGCTTGCCAATGTGGCACTTTGGCACAGTTCAAAAAAGAGTATCAAACAACTTTTTCAATAACCACCTCAGTGTTTTAATCTACAAAATGAGAAGGCCCATCTTTCTAGAAAACATGTTAGGAATTTTTGTTTTCAATGTCTCTTTTGTTTCTTTTATAACAAAGTTTTATGGAGGTTCAGTTGGTATACAATAAACTGCATGCAGTAAAGTATACATTTTGATAAATTCTGGCATATATATTCACCTATAAAACCATCACCACAACCAAGATAATAAACCTATCAACATTCTCTAGAAGTTCTGTTGTGAACGTTAGTAATTACTCTTGCTCATCTCTCTTTGACAGAAACCACTGATCAACTTTCTGTTACTGGAGATCAGTTTGTATTTTCTATAATTTTACATTAATAGAATCGTATAGTGTGTACTCTTTTTGTCTTCTTTCACTAAACATACTTATTATGAGGTTCAATGAACCACGGGAATCTACCCCAAAAACCAAGAGCATACTTTACACACAGTATGGTAGCCAATTTGACAATAAATTATTTAAAAGAATTATCATGAGGGGCGCCTGGGTGGCTCAGTCAGTTGAGCAATCTGGCTTAAGCTCAGGTCATGATCTCACAGTTTGTGGGTTTGAGCCCCTCATCGGGCTCTGTGCTGACAGCTTAGAGCCTGGAACCTGTTTCAAATTCTGTGTCTCCCTCTCTCTCTCTGCTCCTCCCCCACTCATGCTCTGTCTCTCTCTCTCCTTCAAAAATAAATAAAAACATTAAAAAAATTTTTTGAAAAAAAGTTATTATGAGGTTTATTTATGTTGTACCATTTATCAATAGTTCGTTTGTGTCCATTGTATGGATATACCACAGTTTGTTTATTCATTTACCTGTTGGCAGATATTTAAGTTTTTCCAGGTTGCTTTTTATTTTTATTTTTTGCTATATTAAGTCATTTTATGAATTTTTAAATATGATTATTTTCCCTAAATGTGATTATTTCCTATGGTCTACATAACAAATTGACATAGGCGTGGTTGTTACTTTACGTTTTAGTAATCTTATGTATTAACTGTATGGTCATTCATAATTTTAACAGAATATGACCAAACTGAGTCAATGGTGTGGATCAATCAATTTCCTATTTTGAAATATTTCAGAGTAATTGAAATTTTAAAAAGTGAAGAGTAATAAGTTACTGGGTATTTCCTCTTTTATTTTTTAAGTTAACCTCAATGATACTCAAATGCTGAGAGCCCATTACATCACTTGCATCTGTTTTTACATTAAAGTACATGTTATTTTCTATAAATGACTGGAAAACAAGGGATGATATTGGCACTGGAACAGTTTTTCTATCTATTTTGTGTCACTAAACCACACAGAATAAAGTTTTGTGTGTTTTTTTTTTCTAGTATTTGCAGGGTATACAAATTTAGAGTAAATGATGGCCACAAAATGTGATTTAATGACTTCATTTTTATTTATTACTACAGTGATCACTGTAATAATGATTTGGATATGTTGAGATAAGTAGGTCTATAAATTGTCAACCTAATTTAGCAATGTTGACAGTAACCTTGACAGTAACCTTGACAAAAACATTTTGATGGATAAATGGAGAGACAGCTAAAAGCCCAACTGGAGTGAAGGAGAGAATCCTTATATGCTACTTTATAAAAACTATAAGAAATTTGTGGACACATAAAATATAGACTATAATATTATGTACATTATTACAGTATGTAGACTCTGTATTTATAAACATATATGTGTTTGCCTTTCCCAAATGCATACCTCCATTCATTCTATGACTTCAAGTCACATTGGATTACTCACCATTTCGCAGAGTTCTTACCATTCACTTCTTACTGCCTCAACCTTCGCATTCCCCTGGATTACTCAGCTCTGAGTCATTGCTTTTTCTCATTGCAGGGAAATAATTTATTACAACTTATAGGAGTCTGCTATTTTAATAATTGTAACTTTGAAATTCTGTATACATGCAAAGTTTCTACCATTTTCGATATGATTAATAAATATAAGTTACAATCTTTACTTATTTTTTTATCAAAAATTTATGGTGTTAAGCCTGCATACCTGTTTTACTAAAGTGATTTTCTGTTACTTCTGTGCTCATAACTAGACTACAGTTGCCATCCTTTTCTATGGTTAGGTATGTGTATGGCAGAGTTCTAGTCAATGAAATGCATTTATTCCTGTTACAGCCCTGGTCCATAAGTAACCTCCATAAGCTCCTTCACCATTTCTTTTCCTTCTTCCCTCTTTTTCTGGTTGTATATTAATATTCAGAGTGACCTTGGAAGCTATGTATTGACAATGGCAGAGCTCTGTCAGCCTGTATTATTGAATAACTACAAAGAATTTTCCCTCTCCACACCAATGATCAGGATCACCAACTTTCATCATAAGCATCTGGGATTTTTTGTGCAATTTCACATATTTACCTCTGGCAATATGAAGAATTATCAGCATTTGAAATGAATTGTTATTGTGGTTGTTTTATCTTCTGAAGGTTTCAAAGATCTCAGATAAAAGTTTTACCTATGGCTAAAATCCCTCCCAGAACTCTAGAAGTGAAAAGCTATTACTTGTAGTGGTTGCACTATTTTTAATTTTAGAGTAAACCCTAGTAATGATAGCTTTTTAACATGTTACATAATATGAATGTTGAGTAAATGCTGGGAATATTTGTAATTTGATAGGATTAATGCCCCATTTCTGATTAGACATGAAACATCATAGAAATTGATAGGAACTTGAGCTGTTACTCCAAATCAGCAGGTAACATGCATTCATCACATTGTGTAACTGTATGTATAATCTTCCCAAACATTTATAGTTTTTAGCACCTATGCTAAATATGAGCATGGTAGAGAGGTATATTTTTCACCAGTTTCAACAACGCAGTTGAAAAGACTGATCATGATTGTGTTCATATTATCCTGCACAAGGACTGTGATTGTAGTCCCTTGATCAAACTCCTTTAGAATTATCTGTCGTATAGCCTGTCAGGTCTGTACCCATGGATGCTGCCGTGTCACACACTATCCATATCATAGTGATTGGATATGATATTCCTCATTGGAAGGTACAAGTGAAAATTAGGGAACAAAATCAATATGCTCCTGCTGTATTTATTGGCCTTGTCAAAACAGGATATAACCAGGAAGCCTGCATTCAGAGTGCTGATTTTTCACTGCCATCTTCATTTACTGGTAGCAGCACTCTTACTTTCTAAAAGGAACTCTGAGGATCAATATAACCACTAATAATTTTGACTCACCTATAACTGATCTACACTGTGATTTGGATCTGCTTTATTGTATTCACTGACAGATGAGAAAACTTGGAATTGAATCCATACTATGCCGAAGCAATGAGAGAATGTTTTAAAAAATTCTAGAAAACTCTTTTGCCGTGACCCATACAAAAGAGCCTGATTGTCTTCAACAAACAAGGATTTTTTAAAAAATCTTTTAGTATGTAATTCTAGGAAAAAATAATTTTCTTCAAAAAGAATTGTCTTCAAGAGACATAGATAATAACATTTATAGAGCATCTTCAGTATTGCACTAAAAGATGTGTATTTTAAGTTTCATAATTTAAAGAGAAAGATTGCCTTTTCTAATGAAGATAGTTTAATTTTATCCAATGATCCTACATTTGGGAAGGTTGTACTACAACTGGTGATAATTCCAGAATACTGAGAAACTTCTTCAAGTGTCTTTTTTCATACACAGTGGCATCAGAAAAAGAAATGTATTTTATTCAACTACAAGAATATTTAATGAAAGTACATTGGAATGTTGGTGGAAATACAAATTGGTGCAGCCACTGTGGAAAATATTATGGACATTCCTCAAAAGATTAAAATAGAATTGCCATATGATTCAACAATTCCACTACTGAGTATTTACCCAAAGAATGAAAGCACTAATTTGAAAAGATATATGCACCCCTATGTTTATTGCAGTAGTACTTACTATAGCCAACAAATGGAAGCAGCCCAAGTATCCATGGATACATGAGTGGATAAAGAAGATTTGGTGTGTATACACACACACACACACACGCACACACACACACGCACGCACACACACACAATGGAATATTACTCAGCCATAAAAAGAATTAAATCTTGCCATTCACAACAACATGGAAGGACCTACAGGGTATAATGCTAAACGAAATAAGTCAGACAGAAAAGGACCATATGATTTTACTCATATGTGGGATTTAAGAAACAAAACAAAGACATAAAAAGACGAAAAAGACAGACTCTTAAATGCAGAGAACAAACTGGTAGTTGCCAGAGGGATGTGGTTGGGGGTTAGGTGAGATAGATAAGATACTAAGAGTACATGTATCTTGATGAACAGTGAGAAATGTATATAATTATTGAATCATTGTATTGTACACCTAAAACTAATATAATACTATATCTGAATAAAAATTTAAAAATTGAAAGGTATATATATACATATATGTGTATATACAAAAGGAATATATATATATATATATATAGGTATATATACACACACACCCATATGCATATATCACTTTATACCTATATACACACGTGTGTGTGTGTGTGTGTGTGTGTGTGTGTGTGTGTACAGATGGGTACAGATGAATTCCAATATAACAGCCAATGTTCCTTTTGCTCTACCTATTGTACAAAATCATTTGGCATATTTTGGGGGTGACACATTTTATTTTCAGAAATTCACCTGCAGTACATTGCAGTGATATCAATATACATTTAGAATTGTTTCCTCCTTTTAAAATGAAAATTTTTAAATTAAAATTCCATCCTTTCCTAGGCTGCTACTGCTTTCCACGTAGTAGTTTCATTTCAACTAGTTTTCAAGCTTATTCCACTAGAGTAATTGTTGAGACCAGATGATCACTTGAAATAGGATATTAACTAACATTTCAAGAGAAAACAGAAGGGAAGTCCAACTTCTACCATCTGTGGCTACCCTTGCGGTGAGCAGGCCCTGACTCATCCTCAGGGAGCCCTGGCAGGTGTGGTCCTACCTAGTCAGAGCGAGGCTCCAGGAAACAGGATAGTTCTCCCCAAAAGTGTGGTATCAACAAGCCTGTCCTTGTTCAAGGATTCAGTCGTCACTCCCTGAGGCCCACAGATGACAAGAATTTCCCCCCAACTTTGGATCAGAGATTTTTTTTTTACCTTAGTCCTCATATTCCTGTCAAAATATTGAACTCCAATCAAGGCAGTTGACATTATTTGTGTCCCAGATCTTCAAAGGAAACCTCCCTCTATCTCCACAGAAAAAGACATCAGAAGACAATAGGTACACCGTGCTGTGAGGAGGAGGGATGCACACTAGATTCATGTGTGCTCTTGAAAAGAGCTTAAGAATTAAAAAAACAGAGTGGGGTTGTCCAGGTACCCACAACTTTAATCCAAAATGTTCTCCCTCTTAATTAGTGCACAAATCACTGAAAAATGCCACATCCTCAACATTTTCCTGACATGTTGGTTCTTTATAATTGATTTTTAGAAGTTCCCTAAAGAGTAGGCACAATGCTATGGAATGAAGAAAGTAATTAAATTCAACATAGTAATAATAAGAGATTTTGAAATTATTTTTCTTGCCTGGAGCACCTTTAATCCATCAATGTGGTTTTCTCTGAGATGAAATTCACTGTGAATATTAAGTGCATGGCCTGTATTAATTTATGATGGTTAAGGTATTTGTTTAACCAAATTAAGCATCACGTATTCATTGAGGAGAAATTAATAGGGATTATTCAGGATATATGAGAGGAATTCATTGACTATGCAATTAATTTAAATATATATAAACAGATTGTTATGTGAGCTGTTTAGGCATATAATTATGTCATTAAATTACCATACTAATTCATTTAGAAAACTATAAATGGTAATGATGTTGTCTAATGTTTACGTTTGCTTAAAAAGTTATTCAAAATGGTATATTTAACTCTATTTTGTTTGTTTTCTTATTATATCATAATGCTGAATCAAGTTCCCATTTGTATTTATTTAAACATTACTTTGTTATTTTTTTAATGTAGAACAGTCAGAAGCCTATAGAAGAGTTAGGAGTACAACATAAGAATAATTTTTTTTCTTGAAATATTTAGGAGTTAACTGCTGACCCAGTACTCCATAAATCCATGTTTCCTGGAAACATGGACATTCTTCTAGACAAAACAGAAAGAAGGAAGTACCACAATTCAATAATCAAAAAATGATATTGATGCATTACTAACATCTAACTCTTAAACCCACTTCAAATTTTACCATGTCCCAATAATATCCTTTATAACAAGATAATTCAGTTCCGAATCATTCATTGCATTTATTTGTTTCAGCTTTATTGGAGTTTAACTGACAAATACAAGTGTAAGACATTTAAAATGCTAATCATGGTGATGTGATAAACTTCTACGTGGTGAAAAGATTCCCACCATCATCTAGTTAATTAATACATCTATCACATCACATATTTATCTCTCTTTTTTCTTTGTTTGTTGGTAAGTACATTTAAATTTTACTCTGTTAGCAAATTTCAATTATATAATAGGGTGTTATAAACTATAGTCACCATGTTTTGCATTAGATCATCATACCTGATTGATCTTATTGCTGAAAGTTTGTACCCTTTTACTCACCTCCCATTTCCCCCACCTCCAGGCAATAACTTTTCTACTCTATTTCTAAGAGTTTGACCCCCCTTTTTCTTACTTCCACACTAAGTGACATCATGTCATACTTACCTTTCTCTTTCTGGCTTATTACACTTAGCATAATGACCTGAGGGTCCATCTGTGTTGTCATAAATGGAGGGATTTCCTTCATTCTCCGGGCTGAATAATATTCCACTGTGTGTGTGTGTGTTTGTGTGCACGCACGTGCACATGCCATATCTTTATTCATCCATTGATTGACACTTATGTTACTTCCATATTTTGGCTATTATGAATAACCATTCATTGCATTTAGACACCATATCTTTTTAGTCTCCAGTCTAGACTGTTTGTAACTTCTTTGGCTTTGAAGATTACAGGCCAGTTTTCTGGATTGTCCCTTAATTTATGTTTATCTGGTTTTTCTTCATGGTTATATTCACGTCATGTATCTTCATCAAGAATATCAGAAGAGTGATTATATGTTGTTTCACTGTATCTTATCAGGTGGTAATACAGTTTCAATTTGCCTCATTATTGATCTTCATTTTGAACACTTGATAAAGTTGATATATTCCATGTTTCTCTATCAGATAGATTCTCTTTTCCTTATTATTATTAATATTTTCAAAAGATATAATTTGAAACAATATAATTATATTGAAACAATTTTGAAATTGTTGAAATTATATTGAAACAATATAAAAATCCTATTCTTCATAAAATGATACACATATACATTCTTATGTAATTTTTTCAGTTTTTTTTAAATATTTAATGGGTTATAATCATCATTTACTTGGATATGCAAAATATTCTCACTTTGGCCAGTTTGGGGCCCATTCAATCTGGCTTTGGTTTCTTTAACTATGTTCCCATCATTCTTTTAGCACTTTCTTGCTTTGGGGCACAGTAAGAAGCTCCAGGCTGTCTTACACTTTTCCTACCACAAATCTAGAAGTAACCATTTGCCCAAGGATTTCTAATTTGTTTTAGTAGAAAATTTAGAAGCTGAAATCTGGTTGCTGGGTGTACTCATTGACATTGAGACCTTGCTACTCCCAGTCTACACACACACACACATGCATATTTTACTTTCAGTTTATCTGCCATTCATCATATATCTGTTTAAGAACTACGAACTCAAACCAAGATTCCAAACTCCTATTCAATATTATGAACTTTTATATTTATAATTTCATTGTTTAACACTGAGAACACTGTTCTCTACTACATTTAATAAAATTACTTATTTGATCATTTTTCTAATTTATAACCAATCTTCCATTTCTGCTGCCACTCCTTCTTCTGTGTAGATGCTGGCCTTGCCCTTGCAACCACACTCCAGCAGCTCCTTATAGGAATGCCCTCCCCACCACATGCAGACTCTTAGTCCCCAAGATAAGTCACCCATCCAGGGTAGCTTTCCTCCTTACCCTACTCAGCAGTAATTCACCACACGGGGAGAGATGCCCACATTCCTACATGGATGTCCTTCTCACCCTGCTTGGAATCCAAAAACTTTTACATGGCTTTCCCCCCTTGATTCCTTCCTCACCCAACTTAGGCTTATATACTCTACTCTGAGCTGCTGCTGCAGAAGGAGGCAGGAGTGCTCTGCTCCCATTGATGGATTTAGAATTGAATTGTTCAGGAAGAGAATTTAAGGAGAAGGAAGGGGAAAAAGAAGGGGGTTAGGAAGAGGAAGTGAAAATAAAAAAGGAAAAGAAAAATTTTAAATTGTTTAGTGTAGAAAAATAATACAGACTTCATGTAACACATTAAAAAACTGAAAAAATGTGAAACATTAAGTTTAATCTGTCATTTATATGTATCAGCCATTTTTGTCACATATCCTACAAATATATCTTTCAATCTATGTTTTGCTTTTTGATTTGATTCTGGTATTTGTTAAATGTTTTATGTGGAATCATCTAAGCCTATATTACCTTTGTTTTGTTGCTAAAATATCTAAAGCAGACAAACAAAAACAACAAATTTTTAGGCTTTAATTTGCTTTATTTTTCTTGCATAAAACTCTGTGGTGGCCACAGCTGGAGCCTTGGTCCTCTTCATGGAGACTCTGGTGTGGGTCTTTACAAAATGGTCCGTGAGTCCCTGATTGGGAGACTTTGTGAACACACTCTATTCCCAGAGGTCAGAGGTGAGATAGATGTAGGTCTTGGAAATGGCATCAAACTTGGCCTTGGTGAAGTTTCCCAGGATGACAGTGCAGCTGCTGGCCAAGGTGTGGCAGTCATCAATACCAGTCACCGTCAGTAGCTTCTTGAGCACAGGGGCTGAGACAGTGCCAGTTAGGCTTTTTAATTATTGGCTTGGGAAGACAATTACTTTTATATTATTGTTTTTATTTTGTGTGCACTGTAAATCATTTAAAGTGACTCAAGAAAGATCTACATACTAAAGCTTGAGCTTATATATGCGAAACAAATGGTTCCTTGTGAAATTAAAAATATAAACATAGTCTATAAATCCATTTTGAGTTCCTGCTTATTCTTTTGACAATTCCAACTAGGCATTTAGGCTTGCAGTGAGACTCAAAGCTCTGTGCTAAAGAGACAGCGTTCAGTTATCTTATTTTCCAAAGTCTTCCATGACAAGAATCATTCAAAATGAGTTAAGACAGGGAGCAGCCTAAGTGTGCATCAATAGGTGAATGAATAAACAAATTTTTATATATTCATACACTGGAGCTCAGCAATAAAAATAAATAAATAACTGGTACAGGTAACAACATGGATGACTTCCAAAGTGACTATGTTGAGTGAAATAAGCCAAACAAAAAGTATACATGCTATATCATTCCATTTATCTACAAGTCTAGAAAATGCAAACTAATATTTAGTGACACAAAGATCTTGAGGTCACAAATGATCTTGAGATCATGACCTGAGCTGAAATCAACTGAGACACTTGACTGACTTAGCCACACAGGTGCCCCTAGATTTTATTTTTAATGTTATAAAATAATAGATTAGCTTTGTTTTCTTCCAGATGCATGTAGATAAAAATATAAATAACAATAATTAAAGGTCCATTCTCTTATGAATGAAATAAAATATTTGTAATAGAATAATCCCCTGTACAAATTTTAAGCTATTCCTATAGTTTTATAATAATGACTTTTTTATCCTATGTCAGTATTAATGCATTTTGTGTGGAGTGGATTTATAGCACATTTTATGATCTGTTAAGATATAGCCTACTTAAAATTTTCAAAATTGATTTGGCTTTTATTTAACTATTTTCTTCCTTTGGAACTTTGAAATCGTTACTTCCAGGTTTTTGTTTTTTAACTCCTTTAGACTCTGATTAGAGTTGCATTAATTACAGTAAACTTTTTAGGATGGTAAGTTTGGTATTCTGAGAAATTTCCTCTCACTGTCTCTTTTTGATGTCATTCAATAAAACGTCATAGTTTGAACTACGTAAGTACTGTCTTTCCTGTGAATTTTTTTGTACCATATACTCCTTTTTTTTTTTTTACTAATTTAACAAGGTATTTTCTATTTCTAACATATAATATCTGTTATATAAATCTATTTTTATGTAATATAATTTTTAAATTTGTAAATAGGAATTCTTTTTCTTTCTGATTAATAGAACGTATTTTCTTATTGTATTAGCAATTAACCTAAAATACCATGTTGTAGTAATGTAGAATGATGTGTAGAGTGCACATTTCATTTTAAAACTAGTATATATGTGTAAAGAAGATTAAAAATACATCATAAAAAGTTTTAAATACAAAATAGCATATTATGTAAGACATTCTGGAATTAGACACTACCAGACATCAGTTACTAGCTTTTTGAGCTTTGAAACTTATGTAACCTCCCTAAGCCTCAAAGTCTTTACCTGTCAAACTAAATAATCATGACTGCTTTCTGGTTGAAATGAAATTAAGCAAAACAACCTACTAACATATTTATAATGTTAAATGAGTAAGCATGTAAGGAAAATAAGCTAAAAGAAAAACATATTTAAAGAATAGTAACCTTGGGGCTCCTGGGTGGCTCCATCAGTTAAGTGTCTGACTTAGGCTTCAGTCATGATCTCATGGTTTGTAAGTTCAAGCCCTGCATTGGGCTCTGAACTGACAGTTCAGAGCCTGCCTGGGATTGTCTGTCTGTCTGTCTCTCTCTCTGTCCCTCCCTCCTACCTCTCAAAATAAATAAATGAATTTTAAAAAATAATAGTAACCTAGCAATTAGTAACCATTAAATAAAATTAGCCATTTTTGTTGCTTATGAGAATTATAGAATTCAGTATATAAGGCAATATGCTTTTGAGGAAAGAAGTAATGGCTATTTAAATAACAAAAGTCATGGTTTACATACTAAACCATTCTTGTTAGCTTGATAAACATAGAAGAGTAATTTAGCCATTTGGACCTGTTCCCTGATATATAAATTAGTGATAATAAATGATTTTTCTGTTTGAATTGTTGAATCCAATAAAAGGTGAATGAGTTTCATGTCCCTTTGTAAAATTATAATGGAAAAGTCACTGACATCTGGAACTTAGGCATTTTATGGGTATTTGATAATATAATACGTAATATGTCTTATAATCTAGAATATGGTAAACTGAATATATATGAACTAAATTTCTGTTTGTAATTCAGAATAGGTGGCAAATATGCTGGAGCAACAACATACCCTGTTTCTGTATTTGTTTGGATCATTCAGGGAAGTCCTTTTCCTATACTTGATTTTAGATTGAGTCCTGAATCCATGAGCATAGCTTCTTATTCACTGATGTGTTTGGTGAAGTTGCTAATTGCTTGCAAGACCTTTTTATACTACAAGGAATAATTCAGTGTTTAAATTGTCTGTAAATTTCCATGGACTCTGAAAGAATGTGAGAGAACTCCTGGAACAAAACAGGCTTTCAATAGGAATTCTCTGTTCTATTAGGTAGTAAATTGGATCTTAGGCAGATTTATGGTTAAGTGCAATATATAGCATAGTGAATGGAGGAAGCAAATGTAGAAGGAGGAAAGAAAGGGAACTCAAGAAAAATACAGCACAGCTAATATAAGGAAAAGGACTGAAGAAAAGTTGCAAAGATAAAGAAATGGAGCAATCAGAATTAGACATATGGAAAAAATAGAAAGATATTAAAACATTGATGTTTCCAGTTCATTATAGTCCTTTTTTAAGCAAGTTATTTTTGTCTTTCTGTACATTTGCTAAAGGTCTTTGAGTATGACATTCTCAAGTATATTTTAAGGGTTACTCGCATTGACCGACAAATTAGCAATAATTTAAAAATATGTGATTCCATTAAAAAAAATCTGTTGGGGCGCCTGGGTGGCGCAGTCGGTTAAGCGTCCGACTTCAGCCAGGTCACGATCTCGCGGTCCGGGAGTTCGAGCCCCGCGTCAGGCTCTGGGCTGATGGCTCAGAGCCTGGAGCCTGTTTCCGATTCTGTGTCTCCCTCTCTCTCTGCCCCTCCCCCGTTCATGCTCTGTCTCTCTCTGTCCCAAAAAATAAATAAACGTTGAAAAAAAAAAATCTGTTTATCTTTGTAGGTCCTCCATAGAGCTAATACTTTTAGAACAATCATTTCAAATATATGAGTATTATGCAAACACTAAGAGTTTAGAGTCATCAAAAATCATTTACTACATATGCCGGGTAATAATTATTGATAGCTTTGTATGTTACTAGTATTCTGTTATACTCTTTCACCTTTTAGTCTCGTTTAATCGTGACAAAATTTTTAGAAAGTAAGAACTCAGCTTCAGAGCAGATCTGTTCATCCTGCAAGATCACAACTGCATAAGTCGAAAAAAAAAAATGAGTAAAAATCAAATTTTCATGGTCAATTCCAAGATGAGATTTTTAAAAATGTGATAGCCACAATTGTTGTAAATATAATTTGTTTACCACCAGCTAAGTTCGTTAGTTAATAGTAAGGTAATTTCTAAGAATAGAGATTTCATTCTTTTTAAGTCACCAAACCTTTGATTGCATTAATAAAATATCCCTTTACCAAGTCAATTAAAGGACTTCAGCTAAATACTGCATAAAGTTCAGGTCAAATGAAAACTAAGAATTGTCACAGTCCTTGAGAAAGCAGAATAATATTCTGGAAAATAAGGAAAGAAACAGGCAGAATTTCTCAAGTATTCACAAGGCTGACCTATTTCTTTTTTTTTTCCAACGTTTATTTATTTTTAAGACAGAGAGAGACAGAGCATGAACGGGGGAGGGGCAGAGAGAGAGGGAGACACAGAATCGGAAACAGGCTCCAGGCTCTGAGCCATCAGCCCAGAGCCCGACGCGGGGCTCGAACTCCCGGACCGCGAGATCGTGACCTGGCTGAAGTCGGACGCTTAACCGACTGCACCACCCAGGCGCCCCAAGGCTGGCCTATTTCTATGTGTAAAGTAAACGTTGGGTTGGAAGGAAAGCTTGGACAATCCTTCGATTGATTGCAGGGAGACATGAATGAGTAGCCGGGAAGTATTGTGTTCTGGAGCCTTAGGCAAGCATTTATTTCTTCATTCTGTCTAATGGATCTTTAAGTAATTTTAGACTCTCTGCTAAACCTCAAGCCAGAGGAGATTCTGTATTTTCCAGTTGAACCCCACCTAATCATCAAAATTATTGCTGTTAAATGTGTCTGGGATATGAGGAGTTAGTGAATCCTGTCAATTGTAAAACTGTGAAAAAGATTGAAAATATAGTGTAGGTAACAAAAGAAACCTCAGGTTTTTCTGTAATACATTTTTACTAAGGTTTCTTTAAAAATGTCAAAATCTTATACTTGTTAATTATTGGTTGTGTGAACACAGGTGTTTTTTTATTATTGTCTTTCTTTTTCCTGCATTCTAAAACATTGAAAGCAATAAAAAAGATCTGTTACTATAGTATAAGCTTATATATGGAAAAAAATCAAATGCTTCCCTGTGAAATTATAAACAAGCTAAGAGTCTATAAATTCACTCTGAGTTCATAATGACTTTTAGAATTTTCCAACATGGCATTATGTTTGCAAGCAAGATCAAAGCTAGTGGTATAAAGACCATTTAGGTACCTTATATACCAAGTTCTTGGGTGAAAACATTTATGAAAAACTCTCTCTACTTTTGGAAATATTTTTAAACTATTTTCTAAACTATTGAATCTATTTTCTTTTATCTTTTTAACTCTTAAAACAAACAAATACTCCTTACACTGATTGTTGGGTTTTAAATATGTTTAGCCTAGAGGGCACTAAGTAGAAGCCAGCATGCCTGAATCTATAACTTATTCTGTCACTCTGTAGTCATATTACCTTACCTACTCCTTACTTTGCTTATTTGAAAAAAGAAGGGTATGGAGTGTTAAACTATACAGAATGAGAGTTGTTTCCCTGTTCTTTTCTTTTCTCTTAGATATGAAAGCTTTTGCTCTCATTTAGAACAGCAAGGAGATAAAACGTGTTCACCTTTTTTTTATGGTAAAATATGCTAATCTGTGGACACTTTGAAAACAATAACTCATCCAAAATTTCTACATCACAAGAAATAGAGTTTGGATATTATAAATAATTAATTTAAATTGTGGACTGCACTGTGCCTTATTTGATATATGGGCTGTGTTCTTTAATGCTGTTTTTGAAAATAAAATTTATTCTCTAAAACTGTGCTGCCCGTATAGTAGGCACATGTAGCTGTTTACATTTACATTCAAATTAGTTAAAATTTTGAAAAACTCAGTCACCTCCCACTGAGATATTTTGTCTTCAATAGCCACATGTAGCTAATGGCCACCACTGGACATTTCTGTCATTGCAGAAAGTTCTATTGTCAATGCTTCTCTAAAAATCTAGACAGACCACAATGGTATGCTGGAGCTGCATATGTAGACGATTATCTGCATGTTAGCCATACAGAGGAAACCATTGCCATGTGGCAAAAAGAAGATAATAAAAATTTGTTCCTGGCAAGATTAGTATGAGAACTGAAAACAATGTAAGAGAGATGAGTGAACCTAGAAAGAATTCAGTAAACCACAGAAATACTGAAAACTGTAAATGTTCTCTCACCTATGTTAAATATATACCTATCTATAGGTATGGATACAAATTTCTCTGTTTTTTTAAAAGAAATCTCTGATTTTGTAAATAAAGTAGGTAAAGGGAACCAGAAGTAATTATGAGGGTTAGTGTATACATAGGAGCTGGGAAAGGAACAGGAGAGACTAAAGAGTGTTTGTTGCTTGTTATACTCAACAAGTGTCAAAGTTGATGCATTTACCATGAAGAGAGTAGACTGTTTAGGTTCTTCTATCACTCTCCTCAGAAATGAACCCTCTGGATACCCTACCAAATGTTAGGTAGTGTTAGAATTTAATGAACCACTTGTACTAGGTCTTGGTTGATATGCAGACCAAGAGAAGTATCTAGGAGCTTTGGTGGAAGAGAGGAGAGGTAGAGAGGAGGGAAGGATTGTTGCTCTGCATTGCATAAACTGTATCATTGGAATATTGAATACTGTTGCCCTCAAAAGGCATTTGTTCTCAAATAGAGATAAAGTGACAATAATTTCTGCTATTTTGTGTTTTGCTTTTGTTTTTATCTTTTCCTTGCTGTTAGTTTCCTTTCCCCCATCTGTATTGAGGTATAATTGACAAGTAAAATTGTATATAAATATGTACAACTTGATTTTTTAGTATATGTACACATTGCAAAATAACTTCAATTTGCATAGTTACCATTGTCTCTCTTCCTCCCTTCCTCTCTCTTTTTCTTCCTTCGTTTCCTTCCTTTTCTCCGTTCTTCCCTCCCTTCTCTCCTCCCTTCCTGCCCTCCCTTCCTGCCCTTCCTTCCTGCCCTCCCTCCTTTCCCTTCTTCCCTTCTCCTCTTCTCCTTCCTCTTTCTTTCTTTCCCTCTTCCTTTCTCTCCTCCTTTCTCTCTTTCTTTCTTAGAAACACTTAAGATTTACCCTCTTATCAAATTTCAAGTATATAATACAGTATTGTTAACGGTAGTCATATTGGTGTACATTAGATCTCTAGAATTTATTCATCTTACATAACTGAAACTTTGTACCCTTCGAGCAACATTTTCCTATTCCCCCTGCCCTGCTCTTGGCTTATCACAATTCTGTTCTCTGCTTCTGTGAATTTGACTGCTGTTTTGACTCTGTCTTGCTATTGAAGAAATCTAACCCTATGCAGTGACTAAGAAACAGTCTTTATTTTTAAATTTTTATGATTGAAGTATAGTTGACATACAATGTTATGTTTGTTTCAGTGATACACCATAGTAATTTGAAAATTCCATACAGTACACAATGTTCATCACAGTAAGTATAGTTCCATCTACCATCATGTAATGTTATTACAATATTACTGACTATATTCCCTATGCTGTAATTTTCATCCCCATGACTTATTTACTTTATAACTGGAAGTTTACACGTTTTTATCTTCTTCACCTATTTCTTCCATTCCCCCATCTCTTTCCCCACTGGCAACATCAGTTTGTTCTCTGCATTTATGAGTCTAAAATTTCTGTTTTGTTTTGTTTTGTTTTGTTTTGTTTTAGATTCTATATACGAGTGAAATCATAAGGCATTGGTCATTGTCTGACTTATTTCACTTAATGTAATAGCACCTAGGCCTATCCATGCTATCACAAATGGCAAGATCTCATTCTATTTTATGGCTGAGTAATATTCCATTGTATGTATGTATGTGTCTGTGTGTGTGTGTATGTGTGTGTGTGTATATATATATGTATATGTATATATATATTCATCTATTGATGGACACTTGGGTTGTTTCCATATCTTGGCTATGTAAACAATACTACAGTAAACATAGGGATGTATATATCTTTTCAAATTGTATTTTAATTTTCTTTGGAAAAATACTCAGTAGTTTAACTACTAGATCATATGGTATTACTAATTTTAATTTTTTGAGTAACTTTTATACTGTTTTCCACAATGTTTGATCCAATTTATATTCCCACCAAAAGTGTACAAGAGTTTCCTTTTCTACACATCCTCATCAAAACGTGTTATTTCTTGTCTTTTTGATGGTAGTGATTCTGCCTGCTGTGAGGTGATATCTCTTTGTAGTTTTGATTTGCATTTCCCTGGTGAATAATAATGTAGAGTATCTTTTCATGTGTCTGTTGGTCATCTGCATATCTTCTTGGAAAAAATGTCTATTTGTGTCCTTTCCCCATTTTTTAATTAACTTGTTTGTTTTGGGGGTGTTGAGTTGTGTAAGTTCTTTGTATATTTTGGGATTAACCCCTTATCAGATATATTATCTGCAAATATCTTCTCCCATTCAGTAGGTTGCCTTTTTGTTTTGTTGATGGTTTCCTTCGCTGTGCAGGAGCTTTTTATTTTGATGTAGTCCCAATAGTTTATTTTTGCTTTTGTTTCCCTTGCCTAAGGAGACATATCCATAAATATGCTCTAAGGGCAGTATCCAGGAGATTACTGCCTATGTTTTCTTCTAGGAGTGTTATGGTTTCAGGTCCATATTTAGGTTTTTAATCCATTTTGAGTTTGTTTTTGTGTATATTGTAAGTTAGTGGTCCAGTTTCATTCTTTTGCATGTAGCTGTCCAGTTTTCCTAACACCATTTATTGAAGAGACTGTCTTTTCCCTATTGTATATTCTTGCCTCCTTTGTAATAGATTTATTGACCACATAAGTATGAGTTTAGGGGCGCCTCAGTGGCTCATTCAGTTAAGCATCCAACTCTTGATTTCGGCTCAGGTCATGATCATGAGATCGAACCCCTCATTGGGCTCTGTGCTGGGCATGGAGCCTGCTTGACATTCTTTCTCCCTCTGCCCCTTCCTTGTTCGTTTTTTCGTTCTTTCTTTCTTTCTTTCTTTCTCTCAGAAATAGATGATAGATCGATAAATAGGTAGTGTGAGTTTATTTCCAGACTCTCTATCCTGTTTTATTGACCTATGTGTCTATGTTTGTGCCAGTATCATACATTTTGATTCATTCCAGGAGACTTTTAAATGACTTCAGCAGATGAAAAAAGTAACAATTCACATATATCTGTAATTTAAGTGATAGAAGAAGTTTCAAGTGAATCTTTACTTGTAAAACAGCCCTTTAGAGCATTCCTTCTCCTTTATTTTTCACAATTCATGTAAGGAAATTAAAAACAACAACAACATAAAAAAACAACGGAGTGTATCAGAAACCCCTACTGTGCTGTCTCAGGTCTCTCAGCTTCATTTGGTTCTGCCCAGTCACCTCTGTAGAGACTGGCTCTTATTAATGTCCATGGTTATATCACCATCAAGAGTGGTGACTGACTGTCTTTCACTTTCAGAGATACATGAAACATCAGATCACAGGTCATGGTATCTGGTCTCCCCAGGGAGAGCTTAAAGAACCAGGTGATGTAACCTAGAGTTGCAGAAGAGTGAAGTATTAAGCAGTGAAGGAAAGATGATGGGTGGGAAATGCAGATAAATCACCCTTTTATCTCTTCTCTCATGTCCCAGCATAATGGACAGTGATATTGCACATGGATAAATGACTGGTTATATGTATGCTGAAGCAATAACCAACTTGGTTATATTCTGTCTTCTCTCCCTTTAATGCACACACTGTCCTGATATTACAACTACTAATAAAGAATCAGCACTTAAATCTGCTTTAGAAAGGGTACCTCTGGTTGAAGATTGCTTTCCTTTGCCAAGGGACTTAATCCACAAAATCATCAGTTACTGAGATTGTAACCTAAGAAGGGTTGTTAGACTTGTGGGCTGTAAATGTAGGAAGTGTGCCATAGCTTGATTGCCAGCTTCCAGAATATTTTGTTGCTTTGGATTCCAGAGAATTCAGATTAGTGGATTAACCGGTGTAAACGACCAAACTGAAAGCTCAGGTAAGGTGCACACTGTCTCTCATACACAGAAACCAAAAGATGTTGAGTGTCCCTCTTGATGCTGGGAATAAACACGCAGTGATCTTCCTTTGCTGAGGAGATTGAGAATTATGAATACATTCACATAATCCCAAAAAATTTTACTTACTAGCAGTTTTTTTTCAGCTTTGCTGGTGTTTATCAACCATCCTTGCTGGTGTAGGTGTGACAACACTATAGCCAACTTTATTGATACTGAGACTTTTGATTTGCCAAGCAAGAGGATGGTATTCATATAGTCAACATTGCATATCAGAGAGTAAAGGTACTTAGACTAAATCCTGGCACCTCTCTGATGGCAAATGACAAGGATTTTGGTTATCTCTGTCCCGTTAGCACTTCTCTCTATGTACTCTTTCCAACTGGACAGTTCTTTCTGGCATTTATGGAACAGTGAGGTGTAAGTATAAAACACATTGATGATTCCTATTCCCTTTAATATATGAGAATGGAAAAAGTAATTGAATTGGTCCAAAGAGTCCCACCATAAGGTCATTTTAGCTTCTGTGGACATTAGTCAAACCTTATTAGCTCAACCCAGTTATCTCATTCCCTGACAGAACATAAAAGAAAGGTGGTTTGGGTGTTTATATCCATCAGAACAATAAAAGTTTGAATCTCTCTACTCTCTGAAATTTTCTAGACTATTTGGATGGGTACTTATGATCCTAAATTCCTCTTGGAGACAGAGCCCCACCCCTAATAGTCTTTTTCCTTAAAGCGTCTGAGTTTAGAGTAAGGATGGAGTGAACAATTAAGGTGAACAAAGGGAGATGCCAGTTTTATGTGATTATGTAAGGCTCATTTACTTTCCTCTTCAAGCAGTTTAGTAGCTGCTTACAGGTCAACAAAAGGATTTTCTAGTGTTTTTAGTCTTCCCAAAGCTATATATCCAGTGTCAAGATCATCACGGCTGACATAATCTGTTTTCTCTTTGGGGAACCCCTGAGTCTGCAGTCACAGCCATATTGTTTCTGGATGAGGCCATAGGGTTTGCACCCTTTGGCTGACTCAGGCTTACTCATGCAGTAGTAACATTTCTTAAGGAATTTACTTTAACCGAAAGCATTTGTTGTCCAATTGTACCAATAACATCTCTTAGGCTTTCACCAAATTTTAACATAAATGCTATATGAATTTTCTAGGAAAATTCAGATGATTGCATATTTACCAAGATTTATTTGGGTCAGTTTCTCGTTCCCCACTGAGTAACATTCAGCAGCATTGTATATCCAATATGAATATTAAGCAATGGCTCACCTATGGTTTAGCATAGTCATTGTCTGTTTTGGAAAATTCTGAGAGGCCAGATCTCTCTTACACAAACCAGGACCCATCACAAACAAGCAAACAAACAAAAGAGAGCAACACACACAAGCGTACACACACACACACACACACACACACACACACACACACACACACAAATCTCTGAGATGTTTTCTTTTGTCTCTGAATGGATCTAATGTTGACATAATAAACATTAGAATGAGAGTAAACCATAAGCTCTAGACTTTCATCCTTGACAACCATTGTGCTACTCCATCCTTTATTTTTCAATTGATCAAAAATTCTAGTGATTCACCTTGTTTCTGTACATGGTGGTCACAAACATCCCTTATTTCATGCTCAGTAAAGGTGTACAGCTCTTTAAGTACCTTTGAAATGGTGGTGAATCTTCTGAACATTCAGATGAATCTTTATGGGAAGATCTAAAGATGAATGGCAGACTGGTGAGGAAGACCCCTTCTCCCTACTCAATGGAGAGTTGGCAAGAAGACAGCACCATTTAACAAAGAAGTTCTGGTATTTGGCTTGTATCTGCCAACCTGTACCTCCTCATTGATAGTCAGTATGGGGGAAGGCCATTTATTATCTGTTGACCATGCAATTTGATCAATATATCTGTTCCTTACTCCTTTGGACTTACCTCAGATCTTGTCAGTCATTCCACAGGACCCTCAACCTTCCACTTCCACAAAGCCATTTCTCTGTCAACATCCCGTCCTCCTTGCCAAAACTGTCAAGAACTGTGAATAGATTTTATCCTACTTGCATGCTAACAAGTTAGTTTCATACTTGTAGAAAACATGCAATACCTGGTTAAGAGACAAAGACTTTCTTACAGCACAACAAGCTGTGAGTATAGCATCGTATCACATCAGTTCTTCTTGCCCCCAAGTCCCATGAGGGTGATGTGGATGAACCCAGATAGTTGCTCACCCAAGCAGCTACAGGTGAGGTACCTTAACCTAGGGAACCCAAATCTTTTATTATGGACAACAAAGATCCCTGTCCTTACTTTTCCAAAAGTCACTATCTCTATCTTGTGTTCACTATGTAAACATCCTTGAAAAGATCATCCAGAACATAGGACTGTTACTATTGCTGCTTAAAAGAGAGCAAACAGAACTGATAACAATTGAAATTTGTCTTACAATACAATATATGGTATATCCTCTTGAATATATCATATTGTCCAAAAGGAATATTTATGTTGAAATTGTTTGCTATAGTTGTTCACTACATATAAACCAGGACAAATTGCTTGATAATGATATTCAGATATTCAGTTACAATGATTTTTGTTTTGCCTGTTCTATCTTGCTGAGTAAGGGGTACACAGTGTTCAATCACAACTGTGGAATGGTCTATTTTTCCCCTTTATTCTAACAATTTTTGCTACACTTAATTTGGAGCTTCAATCTTGGACACAAAAGCAGTTGTTATTCTGTCTTCCTAATGAAGTGATTATTATAATAACATATCACTCTTTATTTCTGGTAATACTCATTATATTAAAATATAATTTTAATAGCCGTTCTAGCCTTCTAATGCTTACTATTTGCATGGTGATTCTTTTTCAGTCTATTTACTTTTACCTATTGCTAATTTTAATATTTAAAATGTATCTCATAGATAACATCAAATTGATTTTTACACTTTTGTCTATTCTGACAACCTGTGTTTTTCAGTTACAATATTTAGTACATTAACTTATAATGTAATTACATTGTAATGTAATACTTGATTCACATCACAATTTTGATTCCGTAACATCACGGAAGATTTTTTTGTAGTGATCAATGATGTGATTCTGAAATCTTTATGAAAATCAATGGAGCTAGTATAGCCAAAACAATTTGGTGAAAGAAGATAAAAGTTGTAGTGTGTACACAACCTGATATCAGGACTTCTGTAAACCTACAGTGATCAAGATAGTAGTATATTGGTGAAAATATAGACACAAATAACAACGTTGTTTAATTGACAGTCCAGAGGGGCGCCTGGGTGGCGCAGTCGGTTAAGCGTCTGACTTCAGCCAGGTCACGATCTCGCGGTCCGTGGGTTCGAGCCCCGCGTCGGGGTCTGGGCTGATGGCTCAGAGCCTGGAGCCTGTTTCCGATTCTGTGCCTCCTTCTCTCTCTGCCCCTCCCCCGTTCATGCTCTGTCTCTCTGTCCCAAAAGTAAATAAAAAAAAAAAAAAAAAAAAAAAACGTTGAAAAAAATAATTGACAGTCCAGAAGTAGACACAAAAATATATGGCTAACTTATTTCGGCAAATATATATATATATATATATATATATATATATATATAAAATTCAATGAGGGGTGCCTGGGTGGCTCAGTCAGTTAAGCATCTGACTCTTGATTTCAGCTCAGGTGATGAGCTCACAGTCATGGGATCAAGCCTCACATTGGGCTCTGCACTGAGTGGAGCCTGCTTGGGATTTTCTCTCTCTCTCCCCCATCAGTCATTAGGGAAATGCAAGCTAACACCACAATGAAATAGCATGCATACCTATAAGAATGGTTAAAATCGAGATATCATTATCATTATAAAATTTACGATACCAAGTTCTTGAAAGGATGCAGAGAAATTGGAAATTTCATAAATTACTAGAGAAACAAAATGGCACAGGCATTTTGGCCAATTGTTTGTCAGCTTTAAAAGTTTAACATATACTCTTCATATGTCCTAGCAACCACACCCCTTAGTTTTGCCCAATAAATGAAAATTTAGCTTCATTCATATGCCTGTTTTGGGTGACTTTTTTGTATATAACCTCCCAAATCTGGAAATAACCAAAAAAAAAAAAAATGCTGCAACTGGTGAATGGATATAAAAAGTAGGATATAGTCATATAATGAAATGCTACTGATCAGTAAAAATAAATGCACAGCTGTTTCACATACAACACAGATAAATTTTAAACATTATGCTAAGCGAAAGAGGTCAGACTCAAGGGCTATGTATGATTCCATTTATATGAGAGAAAGGAGGTAAACAACAAAGTAATTAATGTGTACTTGGCAAAAATAAGGATAAATGATATGAATTTTTAAAAAGCAGAGGTTGGGATGCCTGGGTGGCTCATTCAGTTAAGCATCCAACTTGGTTTTGGCTCAGGTCATGATCTTGCGGTTTGTGAGTTTGAGCCCCACGTCGGGCTCTGCACTGATAGCATGGACCCTGCTGGGATTCTTTCTCTCTCTCCCTCTCTCTCCCTCTCTCTCTGCCCCTCCTCTGCTCGTGCTTTCTCTCTCAAAATGAATAAACATGAAATTTTTTAAAAATAACAAAGCGGAGGATGAGGATAAGGAGTGTTCGGTGATGGAATCATATAAGGGAACATTTCACTGAAAAGTTGCTTTGAGTAAAGATCTGAAGGAGGTGAGGGGACAAGTCACAAGTAAATTGTCAGTAATAATAATGTGGTGTAAAAAAAAAAAAAAGGTCAGTCTAGGACTATATCCAATGTTTTGTGGTAGTAGCACAGAGCAGGAGACTAAACCTCTGACCTGAGTATTGAAGCATAGATGCATAATCTGTACTCTTTAGATGTATAAAACATAGTTAAATATAAAATATATTCCATGTTAGTAAGATATAAAGGGATTCTAGTCAGAAACTTCAACATTTGTGAGGACACAAAGATGAAGGTCCTGGTGTATGGTATTTCATTGTGGGGAGGAAGAGGGAGGCGTAATGTAACTAAAGGAAATGAGGAGACTGAAATAAGCCAGTCTGCTACAATTCAATAGTATTCTGTAGAAAGAGGATTCATTTGAAGTTTACAACAAGATAAGTAGCATAATCAAATTTATAATACCTTTTATTGCACCTTTTTTAACACTGTGGTCTAAGGTCCTTAGACAGTGAAATCCTCTGACAGCAAGAAATCACAAAAATTGAATGAAGTAAGCAGATAGTGGAAACATAAGTAGCACCTGAACTGCATGACAAATCAGTGCCAACTGGAGATGTTTTCCGATGGTACATTCTGAAACCTTGTTATCAGCTATGTTCTCGCCTTCAAGATTTTGTAAAAATGAAAATAATATTTTCAATATGCAGCATAACGAAAGTTATATCCCACTTTGCTATGGCATATTTATTCTTTTACTATAGTTTTCCTCCAAACCATTATACTAAAAACATTTTAATGTACATTTTTCTGACTTTATTTGATACATGTTTATTAAAATAAAATGCACATAAAAGAAAAGTAAAAGATTAAGCCAGGGTATTACCACTATTAGCACTTCATTTAGTTTTAGGTTGATTTTCCTATTTGTGAGGCTTTTATTTGAATGAATGAAACCATCTCTGGTGAGCAGTTTTGTATCTTGGTTTATTTTTGTTAAAAATTTCTCAATATCTTACTATGTCATTAAAAACTACTTGAGACTTTTGATTTAACCTCCCACATGTGGAAAGTTTGGAGGTAATCACACCCATCTTCACAACAAGAAAACATGCTCAGAGGAACTGAACTGAATTAGAACATAGAGATCGGACACAAAATAAATTGAGATTAAACTGAAATGTTTAGTTACCTCTATTGATATGTAAATAAAAATGGGAACTAGGAATCCATTGTGGTCTTGGCAAATGTTAGGTACTTAAATATTTATCAATGCTATGGAAGGATGTGAGCCAGAAGTGCTAAGGGGATCTAATGTTGCTATACCTCTTTATCCCTTTTTTTGAATTCTTTTATGAGAAAGTTAATGATACTAGATAGATGGTAAATGTCTTTGACCTAGAGATGAAAGCATAAAAACAGTTTGTCTCATTTATTCAATGATGAGCACTTTTTTCACATTTTATTATCCCAACTGGGGATTTGCCTTGTGATCACTACCAACTTAAACCCATAGTTTGTTAATCAACAAGATGATGTTCATTTCATTTCCTATGCATGTGGTCAAAGTCGTTGCCATAATTTGAATTATTTATGTATATATATAATACATATCTATATATTATTTGTATGTGTATATACAGAGATTCATGGTTTAAAAAATCTTCAAAAACATTGTAAACATTCAGCATTGAAATGAAGTAATTTGCATATAGAAAGGTCTAAACCCAGAGCAGTACTATGTATGATAAAAATTAATGTGTAAAAGAATCCACAGAGTGTTTTTACAATAAGAATACAATGTAAGTTTAAAGTGATGTGAATAGTTTTTCCACCGTTTAACAGTGTTTTTGTTTTCAAAACCCGACCTCCATGCTTTGGAGCCAGAACATAGGGGAAGACAGGGTTTAGGATAAAGAGGAATAATAGCTTTATTGCTTTGCCAGGCAAAGGAGGCTGCTGCAGGCTGTGGCTGCAAGCCCTTGGGAGTAAGGGGCTGAGGGGGTTATAGGGAAATACAGGACCTAGCGGGTTTAGAGGGGAAGAGCTGCCAACTTCTTTAGGCATTTTCAGGGTGATACCGGGTTCCTGAAACAAAAGGCTCAGAAGGGAGGAGGGAGGTTTGTGGAACAGAGGAAAACGGTTACTTTAAAATCCCATTTCACTGAAGCATTAGTGCAGCCATTTTGATTTTTGTTTAATGCTTTTAAGCAGTTTCACTTTTACTTTTGATGTATAAAATATTGGTAAATATTACAATTAATGGCATCTTAAATTCAATAGACTACAGAAATTGGATATGATTCCATTTTCACAATGTAATAATTTCCTTAGGTGGTGATAACCTCTCTGACCTTTAGTGGGCTCATCTGCTAAAAAAAAAAAAAAAAAAAAAAGACAGCATCTCATTGACAGTATTTTTATAAGGGTTTGTAGGATGGTATATAAGAATATACTCCGTAAATGTCAAAATACCAGGCAGGTGCAAGGAATTATTTCCTGTAATTAAAGCATGGGATAGGTTTATCAGAATTAGAAATAAAAAATTAATAATGAATATGGGAACATGGCATTTTACCAGCTAGAAACCTCTTGAAATTGTCATTCAAAGAATTAATGAAAATAGTGTGGAGCTGACATAATATAAGAAGCAATTAAGAGGAATACAATCAACATCCCAGATAGAGAACATAAATTTGTAATATATGATCAAGGAGACATCATTAAACAATGGAATAAATATCTATGAAAGTATCGGGATAAACTCTTTATCCATTTAAAAAAAATTTTTTTTGTAGTTTTATGGGGTTTTTATGTTTTTGTTCATTTTTGAGAGAGAGAGAGAGAGGGAGAGAGAGAAATTGGAGCTGGGGAGGGGCAGAGAGAGAGGGAGACACAGAACCTGAAGCAGGCTCCAGGCTCTGAGCTGTCAGTGGGGCTTGAACTCATGAACGGTGAGATCATGAGATCATGACCTGGGCTGAAGTCAGATGCTCAACCGACTGAACCACCCAAGCGTCCCAACTCTTTATCCATTTTAAAGAATAAATTTAAATATACATTTCAAAACTCCACATAAATTTTCCAAATCATTTAAAATATATATATATGTGTGTGTGTGTGTGTATATATATATATATATATATATATATATATATATGTATCTTTAAATCTATAACACAGGAACATTAGAAAAGATCATTGAACATAAAATTTGGGGAAGCAGAAATGACCTTTTTTATAAAATTAAATATATTTTTCTCTGTACTAATATTTTTTATTGTTTAAAAAGTGAGTTACATACATACACATATAAAAGCAGAACTATGTGCAAGTGCCACCATCCAGCAACAGACATTGCTGTTTTATTTCTGGTGAATATGTTTTCTAGCGTTCTTGTAATGCATATACACACACATATTTTAAATGCATAAGTAATATCACATCCAGTTTTTTGACCCTGCCTTTTGCGAGCATCACTGCTTTATGTCCATCCACACAATGAAATGTATTTATGAAAATTATGAATGGTTTCACAATGTTCAATTATACGAATGGAACATCCTTTATGTAACCATTGTATAATTAGTGAACATTTAACGTATTTGTAACTTTAACATATGAAGCCTAATGAAATGAATACACATTCTATTGCATAATATTTGGGCACATTCAAACATATTAGGAATAAAATACTACAAATTAAATTTTGATTTATAGCCTCTATCTGTTGTCATCATTTACATGCTTACTGCATTATATGATAGTTCTAACCCTGCATTCAACCACTAAGAAAAAATTCATATGCTTAATTTGAAAGTTGTGTGGATGTACTGAAGATAGGTGATTCTTATTTTAACTTGCATTTTTAATCATTAGTAGGCTTTAGTGTAATATTGTATTGAACATTTCTATATTTTCTTCTTTGAATGAACTCTTGCCCTCTGAGAAATATTGTGCAATACCTAGAAAATCCCAAATTTTAATTCTATATCACTAAGATGGTATATAAGTGTGTGACTCATAGGAATGTTGAGGCAAATGAATGAATTAGTGTATATAAAGCAGTTAGGATAGAGTCTGGCATATAATATAATAAACATATCAAATGTTAGCTATGATTACTATTACAGTTACTGTTCATAAGAGTACTGCTGCTAATATCAACATAGAATATTTGTTAACATAGAATAGCTGTCATGTTAATACTAATTTAAAAATAAATGTTATAACACAATATATATGGTTCCATTATTCATTAACCTACAACATTATGTAAGTTATATCTACCTTTCTACATAGAACTAGATGTTTTCTATTTTTTCATGAAATGTTACATTTACTAATTATTTCTGAGACATAGAGTTGCATGTCTTATTTTTGTTATGTGTTTCACTTTTCTAAAGCAACTATCTATCCTTGTCTAATAAATGGAAAACTATTTTAAGAAAATGAGCATAGCCAGGGTCCCAGTTTCAATGTAAATACTCTCAGATCCTCAGTATAGTTAACTAACATAGAGATCCTCCTTCCCATATGGGCTCACTATATCATCCTTGGAAAGAGCTGAAAAAAGAAGACTTGACAGAGGTAAGCATGGTTCCATAGCAAAGCTTCAGACTCTGTAGAGGGAGGTAATTCTGACAAAGTCATGTATGTAATAATAATTGACCCCTGAAGAACTCATACACCCTGGTAGGGAAAGATCTGCAAGCAGAGAATGTAGGAGAGATCATCAAACAAATGATCTATACCTGTGATTGTGTGTTTCTTTGAGTACCAGAGGCAGCACTCGCCAGGGAGGACGGTTAATATATAACATATATAACTCAGATGTGAGTTTGGGAAAGACAGTTCAGTCCTAAAGGGCAGTCATATTTTCAAATTTAGAGTTACCTTCTACGTATCTGGAGATACCTTTGTAGGCAATCAACATAGGAACTATTGGGTCATTTACAACATAAAGTCAAGGCAAAGAAGAAAAGGATATGTGTGTAGTGAACACATCTGAAATAGCTCTTGAGGACTCCAAAGAACAATCACAAGGTTAACTGCAGTGCTCTTGGAGATACTGCCTTGATGCTGAAGGCAAGAGCCAGATAGATGGATCTATTTTGTAATCAGTAGATATCATTGCAAGCAGCAAATTCTGGAAAACTTTGAAAAGCAAATTCAATCTGGTGATATGAATCCAATTCCAAGTGTTAATGTGGGGATAAAGTGCCGTCCTCCCCACTTTGAATAAGGCAAGGAACCTATAATCAGAGTCAAGAAAACATTCAAGACAAGAAATGGAGCCACAGGATAATACATAAGAAGCAAGAATGATAGATGTGGGATATCACTCATCACCTGACACTCAATGAAGGATAAATTGTCATCTGTGTCAAAAGACTGTTTTTATTGATCAGCCAATCCTTGTCAGCAAGTTGAATTATGGATAATGTCAGTCTCTGCCATTCCATTGCCAGACTGCCTGCCTGCCTGGTTCCAAGAGATGTCAGAAAAAATGACTCACTCCCCTTTATACAAATGATGGACAGGGTACAGAAACTGCAAAGCCAAACAAGGATGAGTAGCACCATTGCAACTGGGAATAACATTTGTGTAATCCCGTCTAGCAACATGGAGATGAAATGAAAAAGCATTGTGCCTTGTGAGGCAGCCTCTTAGGGAGACAAAAAGGAACATCTATTATAATTTTAAGAATGATGGATTTGCACATGTCCCAGACCTCATACAGGAAGATCTAGGACAGAATAGTTCTTGTTTTTCCTTAATACATCGAATCTTACTTCATGTGATTACACCTTTATTTTCTTTTCATGATATAAGAGCAGAGATATTATAATCTAAACATTGTATTTCTTCATGATATTCTCTTTCTAGTTTTATTCTGGTCAGACATAATCAAGCATCATTTTCCAAAGAGTTAAATCATTCAAACACAGTTACTAAAATGAATCATTTTCTCCTGTTTTCATAATTGCATACATACTGTATAATGTTCACATACACATAAGCAAATAGAAAAATACACACCCACTCACACACCCACACCCACACCCACACACACACACACACGCATTTATTTTTCTATTCCCCTCAATTTCATTTCTTTATCCAACCAGGATAGTCCAGGTTTCACATTTTAAGCTATTAGATATTGATATTTTATTTAAGTATTTAGCAATATGAAACTTATCCCTCAATACCTTTCAAAAAGTATTTTAACATTCTTTGTATATATTCTTTTTTTTTTTTAATTTTTTTTTCAACGTTTATTTATTTTTGGGACAGAGAGAGACAGAGCATGAACGGGGGAGGGGCAGAGAGAGAGGGAGACACAGAATCGGAAGTATATATTCTTAATATCAAGTTCCAAAGTTTTAAAAAAAATTATCTTTTGGAATTATATTTTTTGTGTATATTTATATTTTTCTTGGTATTTTACTATATTTACTCTTCATATCCAAGAATATTATAGGCTTCTTTGTTTATTCACGCTTTTTTTTATCTCTTCATTACAGTTTAGTGACATATTAATGTCAATATTAAAAAGTGTATAAATAGGTATTTTATATTTTTCTTGTCATTAAGAATGAAGTCTCACTTTTCCATTTCAGTTTCTTCATGGGTACTGCAAATATGTAAGAAATTTCTAACCTTTTCTATGTTTATTTAATTAACTATATTACTGATCTCTCATGCCCTAAAATGACTTTTTACCCAGCTGATTTTCTTATATTTTCTAGGTAATCATGTTACATGCAGAACATAATTTTATCATCTTTAATCATAAATTCAGACCCCTAATTTAAGCAGTACATTCATAGAAGTACCAGTGCCTATAATTGTATCTGATAAATAGTAGTTTGATAATTATTTATTGAATAATGATCAATGTTAGTTATAGTATGTAGAGTAGTAAAATTTTCCTAAATCTAATGTAAATTTTTCCAGTGCTTTGTAGATTTATCTTTAATATGTGCAAGAATTTGTATGCAGTTATTATGAATACACACCTAAAATAAGGAATATGCTAAAATTATCAGTTGCTGTAAGGATTTGTTTCACTTAACTTTATATACACTTTATTAATATATATTCGATAATAGAAATCTGTTTTAAGAACTCCTTATTTTAATGAATGGTGTTGAATTACTCTTCACAAGAATCTTACCTTTTGGTGGTGCCTGAATGTCTCATTGGGTTAAGTGTCATAAGTCCTACTTCAGCTCAGGTCATTATCTCAGGTCATTATCTTCATGAGTTGGGAGCCCCATTGTGGGACTCTGGGCTGACAGCTCAGAGCCTGGAACCTGCTTCAGATTCTGTGTCTCCCTCGCTCTTTGCCCCTTGCTCACTCGCTTGCGCGCTCTCTCTCTCAAAAATAAATAAACATTAAAAATCATCATCATCATCATCATCATCTTACCTTTTCAGGACATTGTTGTCTTTCACTTTCCTCTTCTGAAGCTCAAAGACGGGTTTATTTAAATATTATTAGAGTGAAGCTGTAAGAGGGAGGATAGAGGGAAAGAAAGCACAAAGGGTAACCACTGAGAAGAATCTGAGCTCCTATTTGGTATTTTAAATAACTTGCTTATGTATTTACACCAACCCAAGGTGGTGGATATACCTGATTGTCATACTGTGTACCCCTAATCATTCATGCAATTTAAGGGCTTAGGCTACTTCTGAGGGAAAAAAAATGGTCCTTGTTGTTTATATCTCATTTCTTCTCTTTCTCCCAATAAGGTATTTCTTATGAATCCTAAAGAGGAAAAAATAAGGATATTCTGTAACTGCAGTTTGTAAGTTCTTATTTGACTGACCTGTTATTTAACAGTAATGTATTTTCATTGATGTCAGTTATACACGCACTTATAATATGAATTGCTAACTTCATCTTGGTCATGGAAAGTGACCAGTTATCTTTTGACCTTTATGGACTTAGTGAATTTTTCAGAGACCATAGAACTTTTATAAGCATATACAACTGGAGTAACCAACTGGTCTGCAGAAGCATTTCATTTTGACAGTAAAATGTTTTCTTTTTTTTTTTTTCTTATTTGCATACCATTTGAAGGCATCATTCTGCCTTTCACTGCGGCCTTTGTAATTTCTATTTCTTTACACAAGATTATTTCACACACTTGCTTTTCCTGTTTAGTCCCAGCATGCATGGCGATTTATCACATCTGTTCCAGATATTTTTTTTATTTACTCCATTTGTTGTGATTGAGGTTAAATTATTAAAGAATGACATCATTGTATTCTTGTCAGTTCACCCCACTCTAGTTCCTCAATATTTACTTCATATATTTTGTGTCTTACTGTTTGAAGAAGAGTTATGTTCAATTGATGTTCAGTATACTTTAGATACTGTATCAAAATGGCTTATTTCCTGTGTATTAATTTTTCTTGAATTAACTGTTATCTAGTAGTATTTGAAGTATTGCATGGATTTTAATTATACCTTTGAAATTCTTTTTATAGTAAAACCATATGACTTGTTTAGTTAGGGCTTGTGTTTATAGACTTTTTTATTTAGTCTTTTTACATACAACTTAAATATCTTAATCATTTAATGTGGAGGTTGATTGCCAATCTGATAACAATGGTTCTGCAGCGTTAGTCTTAATTTTTGTCAGGGAGATTTAGCAGGTACACTTCTAGTCTTGAATTCTGAAACGGACTTTTTCTTTATTTTTTTCTCATCTTTTCTTTCTGGTTTATACTAGTCTATTTTCTTAGCTCTTGATACCTCTTCCATTGAGTTCATGATTTTTTTTTTAAGAACATAAAACTGTTTAAACCATTCAAATTGCATGAGAATATTTTTCAACCCTTAAAGCTATGCTAATTGCAGCATTGTTTTTAGTAGGAAATTATATAAACAATGGATAAATCCCTCAATAGAGCTAGCATAAATAAATTATTGGGACACCTGTTCAATGAGGTATTATGCATATCCTGTAGAAAAATGTGCTATGTGCTAATTTGGAAGAGTACCTAAGATATCTTTGAAGAGGAAAGGTGATGTTCAGAAAAATGCATAGAATATTCCCATTTATATAATAAATTGATATTCAGGTCACTTAAAAATCTGGAAGGATATGTAATAAATATTAATAGTTATATCACAAAAAGGAGATTAGAGTTTGTTCAAATGAAACATATACTAACTTAAATCCCCTTTATTTTATTAGGGAGAGATTATCATGAGCCATATACATTAAAAAATGTTTGTTTAAAATATATTCTCTAATATGTATAATATGTATGTCTTATGTAATATAACATAGATCATGTAAAATAATATACTTCCTACTTACTTTTTAAAATCTGTGCATAAGCTTTATTTTGTTGACCTACTTCTTTAAATTATAATTTCAGGTTACATATGGCCTAATATTTGGTGAAAATTAAATGTATTGAATCTCTTAAAGTCCATTGAACTCTGTTCAATGTATATGTTACTAGAAACCATCTCTCTACTAATAATTTGTAGTTTTTAGAATTTTTTATCAGTCTATATGCCCAGAAACCTGACAAACACGTGGTTGGGCAGGCACTATAAGCATGCACAGTCCCAGAATTTTAAATGTAATCTGATTTTTTTTTGAGTATGCAATGTTCACCTTCATTATTTCTCTACTTCTGAAATTAATATAAGGTCTTTTTTTTATTTTTGAGTTTATTTATTTTGAGAGAGAGAGAGAGAGAGAGAGTGAGAGCATGCACAAGTGGGGGAGGGGCAGAGAAAGAGGAAGAGAGGGAATCCAAAGCAGGCTCCACACTGTCAGCTCAGAGCCTGATAAGGGACTCGAACTCACAAACCATGACCTGAGCCGAAACCAAGTCAGGTGATTAACCGACTGAGCCACCCAGGTGCCCCTATAATGTCATTATCTTTAAAAACTGAAACATTAAAACATAAAAAAGTAAGAATTTGCTACTGAGATAAGATCTCGATTTTGATCTTGACCATGACTTCATGTTTAGAATCCTTCCCAATCTTTTCTTAAATAGGAACAGCAGCTGGTACAGTAAAAAGAACAGAATAAACACAAACAATGCCTTCTGGTAAACTAGAGATAAGATATCAAGATGTACTTCAGAATCTTCCCTACCTAACAGAATCTGTAACACCTGTGAGCAAGAACCAGCTGGGCTGAAATCATGAAGGGAAAAGAACAGGGATTTCTTCTTATCCTAAGGGCCAAAGTAGACAGAAATAAATATTTTCTTGAAAGAGAGTTAGAAGCCACCACAAGGAAATCTGAAGGAAGCCTGTGAGACTAATAGAGGGCTACAAAAGGCTCCAGTTTATTCATGAGATGAAAATGAATAGTGAGACCCACTAAGAGAGTTATAAGGCAGCACAGCCTAAGTCCTCAGAATTTCAGAAACACAATAAAAATAAGTTTTAAAAGTAGATCTTTCCTCCAGAATATGGAGATGAATCCAAATGATGAAACTGCTAGGATTGCATTCAAATTGAGCAGGACTGTACCAGGGTAAAGAAAAGGTTCAGATGGAGCAAATGGAGCAGGGTCAGTAGACAGCAGGTGAGAAAACTCTTATTTGAATTTTTTTTAAACGTGTTTGTGTGTATTTATCCAAATGGTGAGTATACAGATCAATTAATTTCACAAACCAAACATCTCTGTTGTTAAGAGCTGAATTGTGTTCCTCATAGGTTCATAGGCTGAAGTCCTAACACCCAATGCCTTAGAATGTGGCTGGATATATTTGGAGATATAGTCTTTAAAGAAGTAATTAACTTAACATGAGGTCATCTGGGTAGGCCCTAATCAAATATCACAGGCATTCTCATAAGAAGAGGAGATTTGGACATGGGCACAGAGTGAAAACCACGTGAAGTCACAGGGAAGAGAAGATGGCCATCTAGAAGCCTAAGAGAGAAGCTTCAGAAGAAAGCAACACTGCCAACACCTTGATCTTGAACTTCCAACCCCCAGAATTTTGGGGAAAAAATTCTGTTGTTTAAAGCACTCAGTCTGTGTTATTTGTTACAGCATTCCTAGCAAACAAATACACCTGTATAACTAGTACTGAAAAGACAAATAAAAAAGCAACAGAATTTTAAGTCCTATGGGGCCAGAGATGGTAAATAATAGAGCTGTTTTGAACCTTTTTATTGGGGTATTTTGTGTGTGTATGTATGTGTATTAATATATAGAGAGATAAATATAATGTCTCTTTGATGAGTATCTATGTGATGTTAATTCATTAATTAAGGTATATGAGGTATATAAAATATTCTATTATGTATGTGTCTCTATATTCTATTGTAGATGTGTGTTTGGATGACTGGCAAAAATCATATTTGAATTATTTGCTGTCAAAAAGAAAATTGTAGTTGAATATGTCACATATATAGAGAAATACATGGAATAATACACCCTATTTAAATTATTTTACATTAGGCGATTTACTATAAGAACATTTAGAAAATAGGGACTCATAAATATTTTTAAACATACAGCATTGTGTTGGGCACCAGGGTGGCTCAGTCGGTTAAGCATCTGACTCTTGATTCCGGCTCAGGTCATGATCTCATGGTTGTGAGATCAAGCCCCGTGTTGCACTCTGCACTGAGCTTAAAGCCTGTTTGGGATTTTCTGTGGCTTTTCTGTCACTTTCTCTCTACCTCTCCCCGGCGCTCGCTCGCTCTCTCTCTCTCTCTCTCTTTTAAATAAATAAACATTAAAAAAAGCACAGCATTGTAATTTTTCAAAAACAAAGGAGAAATTCTCTTTATTCTTACTATCTTTTTTCAGCATAATTTAGTTGACTTTCATTATATATGACTTACAGAAATAACGTACATATTTCAGTAAAAATAAATGCTTTCCATGCAAAGTCATTAAGAAAGCTTTGAGCTTGGTAATATGAAAAATCAAAATAAAAACGCTTTTCTATGAAATACATATTTAATTTTTCTAATATGGAAAAATATATTGATTTCATTTATGATTTTGTATTCAATGTCATTGATGAATTATGAATGCTCATAATTTAATTATAGATTTCTTATGTTATTTTACTTTTATTGATTGGAAAACTTAATTTTTGTAATGGTACCAAGTTCATTTCACATTCATATCACAACTTCATCACTTCTCTCAAACCATTCTTTTTTTTTTTTTTTTAATGTTTACTTTTGAGAGAGAGACAGAGCACGAGCGGGAGAGGGACAGAGAGAGAGGGAGACAAAGAATCTGAAGCAGGCTCCAGGCTCAGAGCCTTCAGCACAGAGTCCGACGGGGGTGGGGTGCTTGGACCCACGAGCCATGAGACCATGACCTGAGCTGAAGTCAGATGCCTAACCCACCAAGCCACCCAGGCACCCCTCAAACCATTCTAATTAAATAAGCAGTAGAAATAAAAACAATATCCTCTTCATAAAAAAAATCCCCAAATTTTCCCTAGTCCCTTTCTCCAATCACATGACCTCTCATAATCTCTCATAAAATGAGATTCTGAAGCTGAAATTCCAAATAGACCATTATGTTTTTGTATTTACATACTGCCCACTCAAAAAAAGCAACAGCATTTCAAGAGAAGAATGACTGTCCAATTTAGGTTAAATTTAGGTACCATATCTGTATGTCAGGCTATGTACAATGCGGATAGTTATGAAGAATTTTTCAGGCTTCCCTCGGGTGGTCTGTGTATCAGTAAGAAGAATTTATAGCACCTACTCTAAATTTCACTTTAGTTCTTTCATCTATAAAATCAGGTTTTTGCCCAGTAATTTCTAAGTTATTTTCCCTCCCATAACTAGGGGAAGTGTTTGAAACTGGATCTCTCAGCACTCGTTTCTATTTACAAGATAACCATCAACTGGAAATAATGCTGATGTCTAAAACTCAACCACAGAAGTGGACTCTTTTCCCAACATTCCTACTTATATCCAGTGAATCACCTGAGGCTCTACTGGTGTTATAAGAAAGGCAGACTGAATTAAAAATTTGGGCAGTGACTTTTTGGAATTTGACTTTATAGCAAGTATTCTTGTTGTATGAATACCCACCAAAACCTGAGTCCCTCATCCAAGCCTTTTTACTTCTTTTGACACAGAGGATCATCTGACTTTACTTAAATTCATAGAAATTATCCTATTTTCATTTGGATCTTATTTCTCCAAATTACGTATTTTATATATATATATAAATAAAGCAGTAGCTTATTTATATATATATAAACACATATATAAAGCTGCTTATTTATATATATAAACACATTTCAAACACAATAGTGCTTATTTCTCTAAATACATATGTATGTAGTTATAAATTTTCTCTAAAATCAATGTTTTGTTCTTTTACAATTTTTCTCTCCTCTTTCCTTCCCTCTCAGCTTTTGTTGACACACAAAAGCAAGAAGAATAACTCTCTTCTTTCTGCAGTAGGCACTTCTCTTCTTTGGTTACCAAAGACATTATTCCAGCCCTCAACATTTGACAATATCTTGAAATATTATTGGTTGTCACATGTGAGGAGGGGAATTGCTACCAGCATCTAATGAGTGAAATCCAGGAATAGGGTTAAACATCTTAAAATGCAGAAGACGGCATCGCACCTTCCAAAAAATTATCTGGCCTAAAATGTCAGTAGTGCTGAGATTAAGAAACCCTCATTACCATTTCTATGTCCAAACTACATAGAAAGAAATTATTTCTTTAAATTAACTTCTAAAATTAGCATCAATTAATAGATTCATCAAAATTTAATTTGAAGGTCATATTATTTGGTAACTTGTAGATAGATCGACTTCTACAGCACGGATTTATTCTGCAAGTATAAGTTTTTCTACATATTCACTTTTAACTTGAAGAATTTAGATAAATAACTGAAGTTTTTGAGCCTAGTTATCATTGAGAAGACTACATTACGTGCATAAAGCGTCTAACATACTGTATGTGATCAATAGACAGTCGCTGTCACAGTGTGTTATTTTAATCATTATTACTGTTATATATAACGGTTTGTTCAGCATCCCACGTGAAAGGTATCAGGTATGCTAATATCCTGAGTTTCAGAAGAGGTTTCATCTTATGGATATGTTGTTGCTCAACTGTGGCCAGATATTAAAAATATCAGCTTTATCTTCAAAGACAGTATTAGTCCCAGATCTAGAACTTATTATCTGACACATCACCTACTTTTTATAGGTCTTTATTAGCTTTATTTTTATTAAAAAAAAAGTGGGGCATTTTGGAACTGGAAGTAAAGTGGTTTAATATTCCTTAACTGCAAAATGATGACTATAATATCTACTTTATAGAGTTAGTGTTATTACCAAACCAGATAATATATTCTAAAGCACTGTGTGAATCTGACACATTTTTTTACAGTCAAATCATCATAATTTGAATTTTTTTTTCATTCCAGGATTTATTTTTTGAATTTTTTATGATGAATAGAAGGCATGCTAGTTGGAATTTTTTTCTATAATTTCTGATCAAGAGTCTTTCAATAAAATGGCAAATACATATATGAAAGAAATAAATCAAAGAATATTATTTGAGATGGTGCAGTTGAAGAGATTTAGTGACAGAATCATTAAGTTAGTTTTGTAGATTTGCTCCCAAGTTTCTGACCATTATTAAGTATTTACAATTTCATCTATTTTAGACCAGTTTTCACATACATTTCAGTAACTATAAAAATCTGATGATGAACCATAATCAAATGATAATTTTTTCTAGACCTTTTACCCACAGATTTTAAGAGTTCTGCCCCTATTTTGGCAGTGGGGGGGATGTCTTGTGGGATATAATTAACTATCTTCTATCATTTATTTTGAAAATTATTAAGATAGAGCATAATATACCCAAATTTTTGCCATGAACATTGTGTTTTGATATGCTAATAGCTACACTATGAAATAAGGAACAATAGTCATATAATCTGGGAAAATATTGGGATATTTGAAATTAAATAGGTATCTTTAATTTAGGAGTTCTCAGAACACTTTTTACATTAATGCACATGGAAAATATCAAAGAGCTTTAGAGAATATAGGTCCCGTCTTTACAAAACTCTTTCCATCTCTTTTCCCTTTATCTACATAGTTGTTCCCTGGGAGCTATGTGCTATGTGCCAGTCATAACTGGCCCAAGATGGTTATCTTCTTTCCTTGTTTCTGCATTGTATACCTAAGTTAAGGAATGTATAGCACTGCCTTCAGACAGTAATGCATTTACCAGTGGGTATGTGGTTCATTGAAATGTAACAGTAAGGTCTAAGGTCTTTGTGATTTATTATTATTATTATTATTATTATTATTCTGATAGGTGTCTGGGAAGAGAAACAATATGCTCTTTACATGTTTGTTTTTATTTATTTTTAAAGTTTATTTATTTATTTATTTTGAGAGAGAGAGAGAGAGAGAGAGAGAGAGAGAGAGCGAGCGAGTGCACAAGAAGGGAAATGGCAGAGAGGTGAGACAGAATCCCAAGCAGGCTTCACACCATTGGCCCAGAGCCTGATTCAGGGCTCAGTCACCTGAAATCATTACCTGAGCTGAGATCAAGAGTCAGAGGCTTAACTGCTTAACCAATTGCGCCACCCAGGTGCCCTCTATGTTTGTTTTTAAACATTGTTTGCCAGAAGCATGAGACATTTTTTCTGAGGAAGCCTGAGTATGAAGCGAAGAATTAGAAGAGGTTTGGGGGAGAGCAGTTGACATTTTGTAAAGTCTTTAGAATCAGTTCAACCCTAAAGTTTGCCCTTTTCGACTTTCAGTCATGTGTGATAATAAATTTTTCTCTATTTAATTGTATTTGATTTGTGTTGAATGATAAACAAATTCTAACATTATGATGTAAAAGGGTAATGGTTTCAAAGAGTTTTTGATGATAAAATAATTTTGTTCAGAATATCCATTCATAGAACATTTTTTTAAAATCTAGTATAGAAGGAAAAGGATGGTTTATAGAATTAAACTGTTACTGAGTTCCCATCCTTTCTGATTTATTACCAATTTGCACTGGCAGGTGATATAATCTCTATATAATTAGTTCTTATTTTATAAAATTATTATAACAAAACTCCCCATATTATGATAAAACTGTTTCAAGGGTGAGATAATATGTATGAAAGGCTTACTATAGTGCTTCACAAATAGTAAGTACTCAATAAATTTTGCCTATTATCATCATAATTACTATTTTATCATAATTAGATATTTCTTCATATGACAGGAAATATATATTAAGTTGACCAGGATACGTTTGAGAATATCAAGACAGTTTTTATGTCCTACCACAATGTATGCTGTACATATCCTAGTAAGGCACAATAATTTAAAAACTAGATCTCTGAGTAATATTTTAAGATCTTATAAAACGTACTGTTAATGTGTGTTAAAATTTTTTTTAGTGTTTATTTTTGAGACAGAGAGAGACAGATGGGGGAAGGGCAGAGAGAGAAGGGGACATAGGATCTGAAGCGGGCTCTGTGCTGACAACAGAGAGCTCGAAGCGGGACTCGAACTCGCCAACCATGAGATCATGACCTGAGTTGAAGGCGGATGCTTAACTGACTGAGCCACTCAGGTACTCCAATGTGTATTAAAATTTTTTCTAGCCTTATTTAGGATAATAAAATCCTCTCTATATTAAGTCTATCCAGTCTTCATATATTGGACATAAAGTCATAGCATCAGAAAGTTCTAAAATTGAGGAAAAACTTCCTAGATAGCCGAGCCTGACTATACAAATGGACTTTGTAGTGTATCTTACAGGTTCATATCATGTATTTTCAATGCCAGGGTGTGGTGGAGCCCCTCCCTAAGGAATGTGGTGGAGGCCTTCTCAAAACAAAGGAAGGTGACATGCACCATGGCCAAACCAACTCTTACACACGTATGCCTAAGTCTGACGTGACTCTGTAACTTGGACAGTGTCCAGTTAGACTATATGTGTCAACATATGTGGGAGACAAAAAAGTAGAAATTGCATAAGAGGTTACATGCTGCTGTGCTCTGAGCTTAGCCTTTTTGGGGTCTTAGCCCTCTGAGCCCATGCCAGCATGAATAAAGCTGCTTCCTGGAAGGAAGACCCTCAGTGTCCCATCTCTCTGTGTGAGAATCCTGCTACAAGGGCATTCGCAGACCATGCATTTCCCTATTACACAACTCTGATTGTTAAAAAAATCTTCTAAAATACTTATCCTTATTGAATTCACAGGAGGAAAATATAAATATATAGCCTATTGGAACATTTGGCCAAAACTTTTTCATGATTTAGGCACTGTGCTAAGTGCTGTACATGCTTTACTTTAAATAGTTCCATAGCTCTATAAAAATATATTATTGTTTCTACTTTAAACTGAGGGAATTGAGATATCAAGATGCTAAATAAAATTACCCTAAGGCATATAGTTAATAACTAAATTATTCAGGGTTTTGCTTCATATATTTTTGAGTCTAAAGTATCTGATCCTAACTTCTAGGCAATAGTGTTTTTGAATAATTATTTTGAACACTTACTGAATACATACTGCTCATTACCTCGTGAGAAAGGAGCTCAATTTAAAGTACAGAAAACTAAAACAAAGAAATACCAATTTGGCCAACTTCACACAGCTAGGAAATGGTATAAGTGAGATTTAAAATAAGATGGTCAGAATCAATCTGTACTTTTCACTGCTCTGTTTTACTCTTCAAGGAAATGTTGAAGACTTATTTGTGAACTAATACAAAAGAACAGTTTTTTGAATCAGATTTATAATAGTTTGACATATTAACTTATATCAAGATAATCTGATAATCACAAGGAAACAAATAATCAAAGGTGGTGAAATAGATTGAAAATGTGTTCATTTGTTAGTCAATAAGGTGATTCATCTGTTTAAATATCAATCTAAATATACTATTTGAAAATTAAATATAAAGGATAATGTAAAGGGTATAATTATTCTTCAATATAAAGTCCCACTTCAACAATTTAAATACATATCTTTCTAAACAAAGTCAATGCCTGTAGTTAATGCTATTTTTAGTCTATCCCGTACATTGCTCGTAGTATAATTTTAAATAGTAATTTTGATCTATTGCTGAATGTTTAATATATTTTGTACCTCATTTAATTATCACAACAAACCACTTACTAATAGGAATATGAGCTCAATGAGAGTTTTATAGCTTTTCCAAGGTCAGAGATTGTCCTTTGTTATTTTTTCAATCATATTGTTTTAAAATGAAAGACAAAATCTGATACAGTGTTTCATGTAATAGAAGACTAAGAAAAACAATAGGTACATGCAATTAGTACATACAATTCTGAATTAACTCCTAGACTAGAAAAACCAAATAATTTATTTTTTTTCAATATATGAAATTTATTGTCAAATTGGTTTCCATGCAACACCCAGTGCTCATCCCAAAAGGTGCCCTCCTCAATACCCATCACCCACCCTGCCCTCCCTCCCAGCCCCCATCAACCCTCAGTTTGTTCTCAGTTTTTAAGAGTCTCTTATGCTTTGGCTCTCTCCCACTCTAACCTCTTTTTTTTTCCTTCCCCTCCCCCATGGGTTTCTGTTAAGTTTCTCAGGATCCACATAAGAGTGAAAACATACTATATGTGTCTTTCTCTGTATGGCTTATTTCACGTAGCATCACACTGTCCAGTTCCATCCACGTTGCTACAAAGGGCCATATTTCGTTCTTTCTCAATGCCAAGTAGTACTCCATTGTGTAAATAAACCACAATTTCTTTATCCATTCATCAGTTGAAGGACATTTAGGCTCTTTCCATCATTTGGCTATTGTTGAGAGTGCTGCTGTAAACATTGGGGTACAGGTGCCCCTATGCATCAGTACTCCTGTATCCCTTGGGTAAATTCCTAGCAGTGCTATTGCTGGGTCATAGGGTAGGTCTATTGTTAATTTTCTGAGGAACCTCCACACTGCTTTCCAGAGAGGCTGCACCAATTTGCATTCCCACCAACAGTGCAAGAGGGTTCCCATATCTCCACATCCTCGCCAGCATCTATAGTCTCCTGATTTGTTCATTTTGGCCACTCTGACTGGCGTGAGGTGATGTTTTGATTTGTATTTCCCTGATGAGGAGCGACGTTGAGCATCTTTTCATGTGCCTGTTGGCCATCCGGATGTCTTCTGTAGAGAAGTGTCTATTCATGTTTTCTGCCCATTTCTTCACTGGGTTATTTGTCTTTCAGGTGTGGAGTTTGGTGAGCTCTTTATAGATTTTGGATACTAGCCCTTTGTCTGATATGTCATTTGCAAATATCTTTTCCCATTCCGTTGGTTGCCTTTTAGTTTTGTGGGTTGTTTCCTTTGCTGTGCAGAAGCTTTTTATCTTCATAAGATCCCAGTAATTCATTTTTGCTTTTAATTCCCTTGCCTTTGGGGATGTGTCGAATGAGAGATGGCTACAGCTGAGGTCAGAGAGGTCTTTTCCTGCTTTCTCCTCTAGGGTTTTGATGGTTTCCTGTCTCACATTCAGGTCCTTCATCCATTTTGAGTTTCTTTTTGTGAATGGTGTGAGAAAGTGGTCTAGTTTCAACCTTCTGCATGTTGCTGTCCAGTTCTCCCAGCACCATTTGTTAAACAGACTGCCTTTTTCATTGGATGTTCTTTCCTGCTTTGTCAAAGATGAGTTGGCCCTACGTTTGTGGGTCTAGTTCTGGGGTTTCTGTTCTATTCCATCGGTCTATGTGTCTGTTTTTGTGCCAATACCATGCTGTCTTGATGATTACAGCTTTGTAAGAGGCTAACGTCTGGGATTGTGATGCCTCCTGCTTTGGTCTTCTTCTTCAAAATTACTTGGGCTATTTGGGGCCTTTTGTGGTTCCATATGTATTTTAGGATTGCTTGTTCTAGTTTCGAGAAGAATGCTGGTGCAATTTTGATTGGGATTGCATTGAATGTGTAGATAGCTTTGGGTAGTATTGACATTTTGACAATATTTATTCCTCCAATCCATGAGCAGGGAATGTCTTTCCATTTCTTTATATCTTCTTCAATTATCTTCATAAGCTTTCTATAGTTTTCAGCATACAGATCTTTTACATCTTTGGTTAGATTTATTCCTAGGTATTTTATGCTTCTTGGTGCAATTGTGAATGGGATCAGTTTCTTTATTTGTCTTTCTGTTGCTTCATTGTTAGTGTATAAGAATGCAACTGATTTCTGTACATTGATTTTGTATCCTGCCACTTTGCTGAATTCATGTATCAGTTCTAGCAGACTTTTGGTGGAGTCTATCGGATTTTCCATGTATAATATCATGTCATCTGCAAAAAGCGAAAGCTTGACTTCATCTTTGCCAATTTTGATGCCTTTGATTTCCTTTTGTTGTCTGATTGCTGATGCTAGAACTTACAACGCTGCGTTAAACAACAGCGGTGAGAGTGGGCATCCCTGTCGTGTTCCTGATCTCAGTGTTAAAGTTCTCAGTTTTTCCCCATTGAGGATGATGTTAGCTGTGGGCTTTTCATAAATGGCTTTTATGATGTTTAAGTATGTTCCTTCTATCCCGACTTTCTCGAGGGTTTTTATTAAGAAAGGGTGCTGAATTTTATCAAAGGCCTTTTCTGCATCGATTGACAGGATCATATGGTTCTTATCTTTTCTTTTATTAATGTGATGTATCACGTTGATTGATTTGCGAATGTTGAACCAGCCCTGCATCCCAGGAATGAATCCCACTTGATCATGGTGAATCATTCTTTTTATATGCTGTTGAATTCGATTTGCTAGTATCTTATTGAGAATTTTTGCATCCATATTCATCAGGGATATTGGCCTGTAGTTCTCTTTTTTTACTGGGTCTCTGTCTGGTGTAGGAATCAAAGTAATACTGGTTTCATAGAATGAGTCTGGAAGTTTTCCTTCCTTTTCTATTTTTTGGAATAGCTTGAGAAGGATAGGTATTATCTCTGCTTTAAACGTCTGGTAGAAGTCCCCTAGGAAGCCATCTGGTCCTGGACTCTTATTTGTTGGGAGAGTTTTGATAACCGATTCAATTTCTTCGCTGGTTATGGGTCTGTTCAAGCTTTCTATTTCCTCCTGATTGAGTTTTGGAAGTGTGTGGGTGTTTAGGAATTTGTCCATTTCTTCCAGGTTGTCCAGTTTGTTGGCATATAATTTTTCATAGTATTCCCTGATAATTGCTTGTATCTCTGAGAGATTGGTTGTAATAATTCCATTTTCATTCATGATTTTATCTATTTGGGTCATCTCCCTTTTCTTTTTGACAAGCCTGGCTAGATTTGTCAATTTTGTTATTTTTTCAAACAACCAACTCTTGGTTTCATTGATCTGCTCTACAGTTTTTTTAGATTCTATATTGTTTATTTCTGCTCTGATCTTTATTATTTCTCTTCTTCTGCTGGGTTTAGGCTGCCTTTGCTGTTCTGCTTCTATTTCCTTTAGGTGTGCTGTTAGATTTTGTATTTGGGATTTTTCTTGTTTCTTTTTTTTTTTTTTAATTTTTTTTTTTTTTAACGTTTATTCATTTTTGAGACAGAGAGACAGAGCATGAACGGGGGAGGGGCAGAGAGAGAGGGAGACACAGAACCGGAAGCAGGCTCCAGGCTCTGAGCCCTCAGCCCAGAGCCCGACGCGGGGCTCGAACTCACAGACCGCGAGATCGTGACCTGAGCTGAAGTCAGACGCTTAACCGACTGAGCCACCCAGGCGCCCCACTCTTGTTTCTTGAGATAGGCCTGGATTGCAATGTATTTTCCTCTCAGGACTGCCTTCGCTGCATCCCAAAGCGTTTGGATTGTTGTATTTTCATTTTCTTTGTTTCTGTATATTTTTTAATTCCTTCTCTAATTGCCTGGTTGACCCACTCATTCTTTAGTAGGGTGTTCTTTAACCTCCATGCTTTTGGAGGTTTTCCAGACTTTTTCCTGTGGTTGATTTCAAGCTTCATAGCACTGTTGTCTAAAAGTATGCATGGTATAATTTCAATTCTTGTATACTTATGAAGGGCTGTTTTGTGACCCAGTATATGATCTATCTTGGAGAATGTTCCATGTACACTCGAGAAGAAAGTATATTCTGTTGCTTTGGGATGCAGAGTTCTAAATATACCTGTCAAATCCATCTGATCCAATGTCTCATTCAGGGCCCTTGTGTCTTTATTGACCGTGTGTCTAGATGATCTATCCATTTCTGTAAGTGGAGTGTGAAAGTCCCCTGCAGTTACCACATTCTTATCAATAAGGTTGCTTATATTTATGAGTAACTGTTTTATATATTTGGGGGCTCCGGTATTTGGCGCATAGACATTTATAATTGTTAGCTCTTCCTGATGGATAGACCCTGTGATCATTATATAATGCCCTTCTTCATCTCTTGTTACAGCCTTTAATTTAAAGTCTAGTTTGTCTGATAGAAGTATGGCTACTCCAGCTTTCTTTTGACTTCCAGTAGCATGATAAATAGTTCTCCATCCCCTCACTCTCAATCTGAAGGTGTCCTCAGGTCTAAAATGAGTCTCTTGTAGACAGCAAATAGATGGGTCTTGTTTTTTTATCCATTCTGATCCCTATGTCTTTTGGTTGGCGCATTTAATCCATTTACATTCATTGTTATTCTAGAAAGATATGGGTTTAGAGTCATTGTGATGTCTGTATGTTTTATGCTTGTAGCGATGTCTCTGGTACTTTGTCTTACAGGATACCCCTTAGGATCTCTTGTAGGGCTGGTTTAGTGGTGACAAATTCCTTCAGTTTTTGTTTGTTTGGGAAGACCTTTATCTCACCTTCTATTCTAAATGACAGACTTGCTGGATAAAGGATTCTCGACTGCATATTTTTTCTGTTCAACACATTGAAGATCTCGTGCCATCCTTTCTGGCCTGCCAAGTTTCAAAAGAGAGGTCAGTCACAAGTCTTATAGGTCTCCCTTTATATGTTAGGGCACGTTTATCTCTAACTGCTTTCATAATTTTCTCTTTATCCTTGTATTTTGCCAGTTTCACTGTGATATGTCGTATAGAAGATCGATTCAAGTGACGTCTGAAGGGAGTTCTCTGTGCCTCTTGGATTTCAATGCCTTTTTCCTTCCCCAGTTCAGAGAAGTTCTCAGCTATTATTTCTTCAAGTACCCCTTCAGCACCTTTCCCTCTCTCTTCCTTCTCTGGGATACCAATTATGCGTATATTATTTCTTTTTAGTGTATCACTTAGTTCTCTAATTTTCCCCTCATACTCCTGGATTTTTTTATCTCTTTTTCTCAGCTTTCTGTTTTTCCATAATTTTATCTTCTAGTTCACCTATTCTCTCCTCTGCCTCTTCATTCCGAGCCGTGGTTGTTTCCATTTTATTTTGCATGTTGTTTAAAGCATTTTTCAGCTCCTCCTGACTGTTCCTTAGTCCCTTGATCTCTGTAGCAAGAGATTCTCTGCTGTCCTCTATACTGTTTTCAAGCCCAGTGATTAATTTTATGACTATTATTCTAAATTCACTTTCTGTTTTATCATTTAAATCCTTTTTGATCAGTTCATTAGCTGTTGTTATTTCCTGGAGATTCTTTTGAGGGGAATTCTTCCGTTTGGTCATTTTGGATAGTCCCTGGAGTGGTGCGGACATGCAGGGCACTTCCCCTGTGCTGTGGTATATAACTGGAGTTGGTGGGTGGGGCCGCAGTCAGACCTGATGTCTGCCCCCAGCCCACCTCTGGGGCCACAGTCAGACTGGTGTGTGCCTTCTCTTTACCTCTCCTCGGGGCAGGATTCAGTGTGGGGTGGTGTGGCCCGTCTGGGCTACTTGCACACTGCCAGTCTTGTGGTGCTGGGGATCTGTCGTATTAGCTGGGGTGGGTAGGCAAGTTGCACGGGGGCCAGAGGGGCAGGCTTAGCTCACTTCTCCTTAGTTGATCCACTTTAGGAGGGGCCCTGTGGTAGTGGGAGGGAGTCAGACCCGCTGCCGGAGGGGTGGCTCCGCAGAAGCACAGCATTGGGTGTTTGAGGGGAGCAAGCAAGTTCCCTGGAAGGAACTGGTTCCCTTTGGGATTTTGGCTGGGGGATGGGTGAGGGAGATGGCGCTGGTGAGCGCCTTTGTTCCCTGCCAAACTGAGCTCTGTCGTCCAGGGGCTCAGCAACTCTTCCTCCCTTTGTCCTCCAGCCTTCCCGCTTTCCGAGTAGAGCTGTTAGCTTATGACCTCCCAGATGCTAAGTCCCGCTTGCTGTGGGAACACACTCCGTCTGGCCCCTCTGCTTTTGCAAGCCAGACTCGGGGGCTCTGCTTGGCTGGCAGGCTGCCCCTCTGCCCCGGCTCCCTCCCGCCAGTCCATGGAGTGTGCACCGCCTCTCTGCCCTTCCTACCCTCTTCCGTGGGCCTCTCGTCTGCGCTTGGCATCGGAGACTCCATTCTGCTAGTCTTCTGGCGGTTTTCTGGGTTATTTAGGCAGGTGTAGGTGGAATCTAAGTGATTAGCAGGACGCGAGGTGAGCCCAGCATCCTCCTACGCCGCCATCTTCCTCAATCAAGTTTTTCATGTCACAAAATAACTTTAAAGAACAATGTTAGGACAATTGAAGGAATTTGTATATAGATGTTGCTAGATAAGCAGCTATTAGCATTGTATGAATGTTCAGTATATTGATTTTAATAATTATATTGTGGTTATATAATAGAAAGTCCCCCTTCTTAGGAAATATATGCTGAAATACTAAGGTATAAAAGGCATTATGTCTCTAACTTACACTCAAAAGCTGAGGGAAATACATATATATTACATAATCATATATTGGGGGGGGAGTAACAGAGAAGGGAACAGAAAGAGACAGAGAAAGAAAATGACGATGATAAAACAAATGGGGAAATATTTAATTAATTGATAAGCCTGAGTAAAGGGTATATGAGTGTGTGTACTATTTTGGCAGTTTTTCTATATATGTATCATATCATATCAAAATTACACACATAATGAGTTACTCTTGATATTTTGTTCCTTATCTGTAAAATAAGATGTCAATGCTTTACTTCCTAGAGTTCTTTGAGAAATAAATGCAATAATATATATCAACCCATGTATAGAAGGAGAAATCTTTCTATATTTTTAATTTGTTTTATAATTAAGGAAGCAAGGATTAAATAACTTACCAAAAAGGACATCATACTGCTAGAAATTAGCATAGCTGTACCTCACAATGTATATCTTCTTAAAATGTAATGATCTCAAAATCATTAACTTTTTAAAAATGTAGTCTGAAATTGGAATATGTGTAGACAATAATAGTAACATAATTCACTGAAAACCATAATTTAACCAATTTGTGGCTTTCTTTGCATCTTAGTTGTTTTCTGCCTGTTTATGTGATTTCATATAGAATTAGTAAATGACAACTTAGGTTTTAAATATTTTAAACAATGATATTAATTCACTGGAACTCACATTTCATCAATTTATTGAAGATATTACTAGCACTGCTTTATGCTTTACTCCAATTAATTGCTTATGTTAGAATAAGAAACAAAGGGGGGGGTAAGATGAGAATGGAATAAACTCAACCAATATAATCTAACATTCTACTATGAAATATTTCATCATGACTCCAATTGACAGTTTTAAGGAAGGTAAATGTTACAAGTAGAAGTTGTTGTCTCTAGTTCTGTCATTACAGATTTTGCAAGGTAATTTTGTCCTAACTAAAAATTCTGATAGAATTCAACAGCATTCCATTTAGCCTTTGATAAAAATTCTTTGAATCATAGAAAAGTGATAAACATATATCAGTTTGGGGCTAAAAAGAAAGAAACCAAGGAAAACTAGATCTATATTATGTATGAAGTCAACCAAGTAGTAATTTATAATTTTGATATCACTGTAACTTGAACATTCTTTGGTTTTCAATTGATTATTTATAAAAGTACAGTACCCACTATATGTCTCACAATCAATATAGAATATAAATGTAATAGGTTTTAATTCAGGAAATAAAGGAATGAAGTTGCCCATGTAGGCATGAATGGAAGTATATATTCTATGAAAAATGTGGAGAGTAAAAGGTGTGTGTGTGTGTGTGTATGTGTATGAGTGTGTGTGCATGCACACCTGCTTGCAGGCAGCATACAAATGACAAATATTGTAAAAATAACACTTTTATTTTCATGAAATGAGTACTGGTTTTGCCTTCCAAAATTTATTAATGTCTCACATCTGCAATCTCCAAGATATGTGAACTAAACAGTTATGTAACAGTGCCCCTCTCAGTTTTTCCATGTTTGAAATAGATTTGAAGATAACAAATATTTTTCCAATCAAAGGACATAGAGTGATTAAAAAAAAGAAGACCCATCTATATGCTGTCTGCAAGAAACTCATTTTAAGCCTAAAGTTAACCTTCAAGCTGAAAATGAGAGGATGGAGAACATCTATCATGCAAATGGATGTCAAAAGAAAGCCAGAGTAAATACATGAATTCAGCAAAGTTGCAGGATATAAAAATCAACGTATAGAAATCTGTTGCATTTCTATATACCAATATGAAGCAGCAGAAAAAAAAATCAGGGAATCAATCCTATTTACACTTGCACCAAAACCAATAAAATACCTAAGTATAAACCTAACCAAAGAGCTAACAGATCTATACTCTGAAAAATATAGAACACCTATGAAAGAAATTGAAGATGACACAAAGAAATGGGAAAAATTACATGCTCATGGATTGGAAGAACAAATGTTGTTAAAATGTCAATACTCCCCAAAGCAATCTATGTATTCAATGCAATCGCTATCAAAATACTACCAGCACTTTTCACAGAGCTAGAGCAAACAATCCTAAAATTTGTATGGGACCACAAAAGACCCCAAATAGCCAAGGCAATCCTGAAGAAGAAAAGCAAGGAATCACGATTCCAGACTTGAAGATATATTACAAACCTGTAGTCCTCAAGACAGTATAGTACTGGCACAAACACAGACACATAAAACAATGGAACAGAATAGAAAACCCATAAATGGACCCACAACTCTATGGTAAACTGTCAACACAGCAGGAAAGAATATCCACTGGGAAAAAGACAGTCTCTTCAACAAATGGTGTTGGGAAAACTAGACAGCAAGATGCAAAAGAATGAAATTGGGCCACTTTTTTACACCATACACAAAACAAATTCAAAATGGATGAAATATCTGAATGTGAGACAGGAAACCATCAAAATCCTAGAAGGAAACACAAGCAGCAACCTCTTTGACCTCGGTCAGAGCAGCCTCCTTCTAGACAAGTCATGGAAGGCAAGGAAAACAAAAGCAAATATGAACGATTGGGGTTTCATGAAGATAAAAAAAAAAAAAACTTCTGCACAAGAAGAAAACAATCAACAAAGCTAGAAGGCAACCTGTGGAATGGGAAAACATACTTGGAAATGACATATCCAATAAAGGATCAGTATCCAAAATATATAAAGACCTTCTACAACTCAACAGATAAAAAGAAGTAATCCAATTAAAAATAGGCAGAAGACATGAAAAGATATTTTTCCAAAGAAGACATACAGACGGCCAATAGACACATGAAAATTTGCTCAACATCACTCATCATCAGGGAAATACAAATCAAAACTACAATGAGATATCACCTCACACCTGTCAGAATGGCTAAAATAAGCAACACAGGAAACAACAGGTGTTGGCAAGGACGTGGAGAAAGGGGAACCCTCTTGCACTGCTGGTGGGAAAGCAAACTAATGCAACCACTCTGGAAAAAAAACGGAGTTTCCTTACAAAGTTAATAGAACTACCCTGTGATCCAGTGATTAAACTACTAGGTTTTTACCCAAAGAATACAATAACACTAATTCAAAGGGATACATTCACCTTTAAGTTTATAGAAGCCTTAAGTACAATAGCCAAATTTTGGAAACCGCCCAAGTGTCCATTGATTGATGAATGGATAAAGAAGTGGCATATATAACATTGGAATATTATTCAACCATAAAGTAGAATGAAATCTTGCTACTTGAAATAGCATGGATGGAGCTAGAGAGTATTATACTAAGTGAAATATGTCAGTCAGAGAAATACAAATACCATATGATTTCACTCATTTGTGGAATTTAAGAAACAAACAAGCAACGGAAAGAGAGAGAGAGAAACCAAAGAACAGACTCTCTTTTTTTTAATGTTTATTTATTTTTGAGAGAGACAGAGACAGAATGCGAGTGGGTTGGGGCAGAGAGAGAGGGAGGCACAGAATCTGAAGCAGGCTCCAAGCTCTGAGCTGTCAGCCCAGAGCCTGACGTGGGGCTTGAACTCATGAGCTGTGAGATCGTGACCTCAGCCGAAGTCAGATGCTCAACCAACTGAGCCACCCGGGCACCCCTACCAAAGAACAGACTCTTAACTATAGAGAACAAATTGATGGTTACCAGAGGGGAGGCCTGTGGGGGGAATGGATTAAATGGGTGATGGGAATTAAAGAGTGTACTTGTTGTAATGAGCACTGGTGTTGTATGGAAGTGCTGAATCACTAACTTGTACACTTGACTAATATTACACTGCATTTCAACTAACTGGAATTAAAATAAGAATTTAAAAAATCAGTTTGTTGTAATTCCAAAATAAAATAAAATAATAAAATAAAATAAAATAAAATAAAATAAAATAAAATAAAATATGCTTCAGTGTCTTATTAAACAATGTGTGTAGCTGCATATAGGAGCACAACAGTCACTTAATTTGGGTTTGTACCTAAAAATGTTATAAAACGAGAGTAAACGAAAATCTCCAAAATACACCATCAACATAATTTGAAGACAGAAATCTCATAAAAACTAAACAAACATAAGTTGTGGGAAACACATACACATCTGAATATGTAACATGGACTGGGAGTTAGATAATAGCAAGCAATAAATATTAATGTTTTCTAGATACAATAATGACTTTTTGGTTGTGTCTAAAATAGTATCTGTATATTCAGATACATTCTCAAGTTGTATGGGTGAAATGACATGAAATCTATACTTTTCTTTAAAATATGTCAGAACATTAAACTGAAACTAGCAGAATCTGCACAAAAACATTTCCGTTAGGTGGCAAAGAAAATATGTAAGTGCTGAGAAAACTAAATATAACTAGAACTTTAAAAACATCCAGGTTCCTGAGTATAGATATAGGAGGAGGGGCATCTCAGCCATCAGATTACTGGGAGAGGTGAAAGGCTGATCTCTGAGATTTGAGAAAGATTCCCCAATCTCTTCTCTATATATGATCCCCATAAAAGGAACTGTTTTTGATAAAATCAAACTCAGTTTGATATGAATAATAAGTAAATTAAAACTGTTGCATCCACGCTTAACTTTACACATAAGGTGGTGAAAATACTGCTGCTAAATGCAACAAGAATTTTTTTTAAAAATATATTTAAAAAACTCTAAAGACATTTGAAAGCTACTAAAATAAGGAAAAGAGAGAGAAAAACATTTTGGAGAAGTGAGATTTTAAAAAAAGTGAGCCAACGATGGTATTTTATGGTAATAGTTTTGCCCATTGCAGAGTTACTCAGTTTTCCATGGTCTGTCCCATGCATATAGGAAGAATACACGCTATTAAACTCATCTTTGTTTTTTCTTCTGTTAATCTATTTTATATTAATTTTTAGACTAACTAAAGAATCTAGAAGGGAAGAAAGAGAACTATTCTCCCCTACACATGTACAAGAAGCTTTGAAGAGGGGGGAACAAAAGAATGGAGTAGGTAGAACCAGGTTGAGAAGGAAACTTTTTACTGTTTCACTTTTTGTGCTGTGTTATTTTTGAGTCATGGGACCACATGATCAACTAATAAAATTAAATTAAAAATGAATAAGGAGAAAAACAGCTGAAACTATGCAGCTACTTTGCTCATGGGGACATTTTTCAATTTTGGACAGGGATGAAAATGGTGATGCTTGGAATGGAAAACTTGAGCTTTGCCTAACAAATATTTAGAGTTCAAGACAGTGGGGAAGGTTGATAGTGAACAGTCTTTAGGAGATGTGGTGGGCTATGTCTCTGGCGCAGAGGACCCAGAAGTAGATAGAACTTTCCAAATTGGAGCCCATACTTGAGCTAACTGGTTCTGATTGGATTAAGGTGATTCAATCCCACTTTATTTGTCTAGAACAGGAAAGAGTGAATAATCTCTAGGGGAAGATAATATGATCTAGATACTCTATAATTTTGTACATACAATGGTCTTCATTCAAATAAAAAATACGGCAAGGAGATAAGACCATACAAATGAGAATCAAGAGGAAAAAATGAAAGACAGAACTAAAGATGATCTATATATTGGAATTAGTAGACAAGATTTTTAAATAACCATAATGAATATGTTCAAAATATGGAATAATGAAAGATGTAGACTAAAACATGGAAAACTTCACAAGAAAACTAGATTTTCTAAAAAGAGATCAAGGAGACACACTTTTGAGTGGCACTTTTAAAATCTGCTGCCTCATAAAAACAATGGATATACCATCAAAACAAACAAAACTTATCTTTTCAGAATTCTTAAAAGATTTATGACAATCCAGGGAACATTTATTCAAAAAATGCTTACTCGTGGTAAAAACTACATTCTGTGGAATGTTTTTGTTTTGTTTTTTTAATATTTAGAAAGAGAGCTGGGGAGGGGCAAAAGAGAGACAGAGAGACAGAGAATCTCAAGCAAGTTCCATGCTTAGCATGGAGTCCAATGTAGAGCTTGATCTCACAACCTGGGATCATGACCTGAGCCAAAATCAAGAGTCAGATGCTCAACAGACTGATCCGCCCAGGTGCCCCATTGTGGAGTTTTAACTAGCCCTATTCTCACTTCCCATTCCCTAATGCAATAGCCTTGAAAACAACTTCACATCCATGGTAGTTGTGAAAAATAGCACCTAGCCACGAGAAGGACACTGTGTTCAGAACACTACAGAAACCACTACCCTCACTTTTTTGTTACTATTTGAACTATGGGGTAGTTTTCTGGAATTGCTCCATTCTCAGGGATTAGTTTTATTTGATCTGAGTCAGAGTTAGCTCTATGCAAACAATCCTATCTTCAGAGTGTTTATAGAACAATCCTATCTTCAGAGTGTTTGTAGAAAACAATCAATGGCTATTGATTAACACTGAATCCCCCTTAGGAGGCAATAACAGTTGGGGCTAACAAGAGATTGACTAAAATACTTCAGAGGAAATGCTGTGGAATAAAATGGCTATAGCAGGTTTTGTAAAGCTGCAATATATTCCTGAGAATGTAGAATATCACACACGTTACTGGGCTGTGTACATGATTTTTAACCCAGTTAAAAAGTAGACACAACATCTGACAGACACATGACCAAAGAATATATACAGATAGCAAATAAGCATATCACAAGATCCTCAACATCATACGTTATTAGGGAATTGCAAATTTAAAAAGACGACAAAATAACTACACACCTATTAGAATGTCTAAAATCCAAAACACTGACCACATTAAATGCTAGGGAGGATTAAGGTAACAGGAATTCTGATTCACTGCTGGTGAGAATGAAAATGGTACTTACTTTTCTAAAAAGCAGTTTCTTAGAAAAGTAAACATACTCTTACCATGTAATCCATCAATTGTGTTCACTGTTTATCCATATGAGTTGAAAACTTATATCTGTACAAAAACCTACACATGAAAGTTTATGGAAGTTTGTCAAAAATTGGAGGCAACCAAGATGCCTTTTATTGGGTGAATGGCCTTAACTGTAGTACATCCATACAATGGAATATTATTAAATCATAAAAGAAATAAGATATCAAACTATGGAAATACACGGAGGAACCTTAAGTGCATATTGCGACGTGAAAGAAGCCAGTCTGAGAAGCTATACACTGTGCTCTAGGTGCTGGCTGTTCCTCAAAGTCAAGCCTTCTGTCCTATGCTATAACTGAATCTTGAAACCAGTTGTCATTGGAATTTATGAGTCAGCTGCCTCATTGATCTTTTATTGTTGATTTTCAATAAGTTACAAAAATACTGGATTTGTATGATACTCATAATCCCAAATCAAGTTGGAATCATCTTGGAGATACCTCTTTGGCAACAAATTTGAAAAATCAAATCCTGGATGCTTATGGGAAGACTTGTTACTTTGCTATAGCCTAGTCAGTTTCTCCTCTGGGGAGTTGTCAGGGAAGTTACATATATTGTGTGAGGGCAGTGTTGGTGGGGCATGGTGGGATCTAGGACTGAGAATAGAATGCTTAGATGAAAGATTAAATGTAGACTTTCAATCTGAATACCTCCAAATATAATTTGCATGAGACTGTGACCAAAATTAAGAGGAGGAAGAGCCAGAAAAAGGCTCAACCAAAGATTTTAAGAAGTACTCTTGTCTAGCACAGAGAGAAGAAAACCCTGGGCTTTTCTGAAAACCCCACAATATAAACTGTTATCAGAAGCTTTTGTTTGTGTCCTCTGCAAAGATCCTTTGTGGAACAGAGTATAAATTTCTTCCTTGCCTTACTATTGACAATTAATAAGACATGTTTTACCATTCACCTATTTAAATCTAAGTTTTTCAAAGCATAAAAGTAATTCTTGTTTGACTTGTAGCATATTTAAAAACAAAACAAAACAAAACAAAAACACTCCTCATAAATTATATTATTCTCAAAACCATTAACTTTGTTATGACTTTTTAATTCAAATCTATTTTATTACATCATCAAAAATGATAGGTTATATTGTGCTTGGTCATAGAACTAATTAGTTACAAATCTAGAATTAAAAAACCAGCTTCATTAAATGCTTTTTTTTCCTCATTCATTTCATCAGACTATAATGCTTCATGGTAAACGTCTTCTTAGGTGGCTCAAATCCACTTCTAAAACAAAACAAAAAAAAAGTGTAAAATCCTACTTACATTCATATCCTGACTTCCATATATGTGTAAGAGCCAAGTTTTACTTCTAAACATGTCATTGTAGCAGTGCACACCCAGATAAGCTAATATATTCAAAGGTAGAGCAAGAAAATGGGCAGCAAATGTTTAGGGTATCACCATGGTGTTATCTGTCCTTATCTGCCTTGAAAAGTATTGAAGTTGGGGCGCCTGGGTGGCGCAGTCGGTTAAGCGTCCGACTTCAGCCAGGTCACGATCTCGCGGTCCGTGAGTTCGAGCCCCGCGTCAGGCTCTGGGCTGATGGCTCGGAGCCTGGAGCCTGTTTCCGATTCTGTGTCTCCCTCTCTCTCTGCCCCTCCCCCGTTCATGCTCTGTCTCTCTCTGTCCCAAAAATAAATAAACGTTAAAAAAAAAAAATTTAAAAAAAAAATAAAAAAAATAAAATAAAATAAAATAAAATAAAAAGTATTGAAGTCTAGAAAATGTATCTCATACATAGAAATAGATACAGAAATTGTCTCTCTCTATGTATATATGATATAGCATATGTAATTTATATAAAGAGCTTGAGCTGAAAATAATAGATATATTACACACACATACACCCATACACACTTATGTATAGCAAGTTTACTTTTATCATTTTGGTTGTTAATGGTAGTAAACCTATAGAAATGTATTTTATTAGTAATATATTGCTCAGTAAATTACCCCACAAATTAGAAGTTCTAAACAAAACCATGTATTATCTCACACAGATTCTGAGGAATCAGAAACCTGATAATGGCATAACTGGGTGAAGCTAGGTAATTCTGCCTCAGAGTCTCTGAAGAGGTGGCTTTTACCTACTCAACTCACTAGAAGTGAGGCAGTAAGTGAGCCCATAATCAGGATCATGCGTACTGGGAGTCGAGATCATTGGTGCTATCTGAAAACTGGCTGCTACTTCAAACTTTAAACTCAAACTCTAAATACAGTAAATGCCCCCCAATTACTGTTTGCTGGTTTATTAAATATTTTTAAATCTTTTTTTTTTAATGTTTATTTTTTAAAGGAGGGAGAGAGAGTGTGAGCAGGGGAGGGGCAGGCAGAGAGGGAGACACAGAATCTGAAGCAGGCTCCAAGCTCTGAGCTGTCAGCACAGAGCCCAACGCGGGGCTTGAACCCATGATCCGCGAGATCATGACCTGAGCCGAAATTGGACACTTAACTGACTGAGTCACCCAGGCGCCCCGCTTTATTAAATATTTTTAGTGAATTATTTGATATTCTCACCAGAAGAATAAAGATTACCATAGACAATGAAGTCTATTAGAAAGTATGTGGATGACAGCCTGGATTCTGCTTCTTGTTCTGCAATTAATTAATGCTGCACATTTCAGAAGATTCTCTTTGTAACACAGATTTTTCATCTACTTACTCATTCAACAAAAACATACTAGCACCTATGCTTTGTTCCAGATGTTGGGATATATCAGTTCAAATATTCTTGCTCTTGTAGAGATTACCTTCTAGTTGACTTCAAATTAGTATGTAGCTCTAAAAATTAGATTGGAAATCTATTTTATACATGAAAGTCTATAGAAGAAGTCCCAATGGTCTGGTCTAAAGCCAGGAAGTAGGACACAGATAATTTCCAAATTGCAAAGTACAGAGCTGAAGATAATCACAAAATAAAATGTCTGGTGTTCATTCAAATGGGACAGCATTAGAGAATAAGCTGAATTTAGGGCAACCAACCAGAGCAAAGGGGCTCAGGATTTGAGGATAATAGAGCCTGAAGCAACTCCCCGAGTCTTTACCAAGTGGCCATAGGTAATTTTTATTGGGGATTTTAAATTAAGCCATGTGTGGAAAGGGAGCTGTTAAAGAAGCAATTCCAGCTTGATCAACCTACTAAGACTATGCTCCCGCTAATTGTACAGCAATATATTTCCCAGGATGCATGGCAGGAGACTCTAAGATAATGCTGTGTAATCGCAACGTTTTAGAAAACGTATCTTCTCGGAGCCCAACACTTGTCCATATAATTTTTTTGTACTCATTAACTAGAGAGCTTCAGGAGAGGTGAATCTCATGGGACCTAATATACAAGTAGCAATATCATGTAATTTAAAGCATATGAGGCAGGAATACTCCTCAGGGCACCGGGATTTTCAGCATATTTCATGAATTTTTCTCACAGAAGAGTGCTTTGTTGATCTTTTATTTTAAAGGAGGAGGGGAAGATTAAAGAATCCCTAGATTTTGTTGCCTTATCAGTATGTGTAGAGATCTTTATGAATGTGTGTAGGTAGAGAGGCTCTTATTTATGTGAAAAAGTGTTCTAGTTAGAGTAATGTAATACCTGTTGTCAGTAGAGCTCATCTGAATTTCTCAGTTAAATACTTCATGTACACATTTAAAAAAATGGCAAGCAGGAGTTGGGTTGGCTTTTGGAGGTTTGCTACAAAAAATCTCTGAATTCATCTTTATTGCTGAGTGTACAGAAAGAGTGCAGGTAGTCTGAAAGGTGGTATCAAAGGATACAAGGGCTTGCAGTTCTTGGGAATGTCCTGCCATCTCTACAGTCTGTAATCAAATGAAGCACAGATGGTGAGCAGGGCCCAGACTTTCAGAGCGTAAGTAATGTGTATCCTGAAATGCAATAAAAGGGAAGGATTGGTTACACTGGGTCCCTAGAACTCAGGGATTGTTTTTTGAGGGTATAGTGGAAGTATTCCCAGGGTTTCTGAGCTAAAGTGAATTTTACTTCTCTTTAACTTAAAAGCTAGATAAATATATTTTAGCATAGATTCTTGTAAGATGGGGTTAGAGAATTATAGTATCTAAACCAAAAGGAAAAACATAGAAATAGGAGAGCATAAATATGGTAAGGAACTAAAGATTGGGAAACTCGAAAGGTTTCTATAGCATACATGGATACATAGTCTAGAGCTTAGGCAATATGATTTTCAGGTAATGATAGTCATAAAAAAAGTGTTTTGTTGTTTTTAAATTGCTGTCTCATTATGTGTAAACCAAGTATATTGATAAATGCTTTTTTGGAATTTTTTTAGTTACACAAATATTTCTTGCAAGGATTCTCCTAATACTAAAAAGTGTACTAGTGATAAAGTTTAAAATGAGAAGAAATTAAATGGATTAGCATCCTTGGTTGATTACTTTGACATGTTTAGGGCAAAAATGAAATAAATTGGGCTTAAAATATAAATACTTGATCTATGTAATACTTGTATTATGAATTAAAGAAAAAATAATAATTCTGAGGAATTAACATTGATATTTTGAATTTTTGTGAGAGAGTATCAATATGTTGAATAAAGAAAGAAAGGAAAAAAATCGAAACTCCTTACCCACTGATGCAAAAGAATATATGGCAGGAGTTGAAATAAATAAGCAAGGAAATAAGTATTTCTATAGCTTCCATTACCTTCTACTTACTATTCACTACTGACTTCTACTCACTACTTCCAAATGTCCATGTTCTTTTCCCATTCTCTCTTCTGTGCTTCAGATTCTGTTATAAACTATCCATGTATCGTTCGCTTTTGGAATTCTTATTGATATAGCTACCAAGAATGCGGTGTCTCTTCAGCTGCCCTCAGAAATGTCTATTAGTTTATAAAAATGTTTATTTCTTTAAGGGGTTAGAATTTTCTAGTGTTTTGCAGTGCTTGATATGTCTTGATTATAGTGTTTGTTGATGAGAGGACATATTGCAGAATGGTCACTGAAGTTTGACAGCCCAGGTTTGCTTCTTAGCTCTAACATTTCTTCACAAAGTAGAGGTCCTTGTTTGCTGATATATTTTCTAACTTCTCAAGTAGAATATAAGTTTCAATAGAACAAAGTAAGACAAAATAAACCATAGAAATGGAAACATTGGCTCATACACATTATGCATTCAACAAATATTACATAAATGAGTGAATGAATGAATGGAACTCAAACCTCTCTAAGCTGATAAGAAGATATATTCAACAGAACTTCTTACTTTCTCCCTAAAACCTAAACAAAAAAAAAGATCAGATTTCTCACCCTTAATATTTTCAGTTATAAATGATAACATAAGTAATCTAGTAGACACTAATGTAATGCTCATGTGACAACTGATAGTTTGGACTTGAGAAACCTCAGTGGTTTCAAGACTTTGGCTTCTCTAGGGATCATATGATCCAAATCAGCCTAACTAGATTAGGAATGTTGTTGAAAGATGATATTTCAGTGATAGGATTATAGTTTGAAGCCATTAAAGAACAGAAAGTGTGCTATGTTCATTTTATTATTCCAAATGATTATTCCAAATGATTATCACTATATGATTTACTTAAAAATCCTTCCCTGCTGATTTGAAATAAAAATATAAAAAGATTTATATATAGCTGGAAGTCCCTGGACTCACAGTTCTATTCCATTGCTTGGCCATCTCATCTCTGTGCCAGAACCATATCATTTTAATTATATATCTTTGTAATTATTTCAGTACTTTGTGGAAGAAGTTTCTTTTGATTCCACTTCTTTTTTCTTTTTTTTTTTTGCCAAAAATGATTGTATCCAAAGGTTTATTCTTCCCAATGAGTGTAAAACTATTTTTAAGTTTCAAAAAATAAACACTATTATATTAAAATTATATTTATTTATAGATGATATTAGTTTGCACAGAATTGGCATTTTACTAATATTGGCTTTCTTATTGGGGAATTGATCAGTTCCAATTTTATGTTTCTTTTTTTAAATTTCGTTTTAATGTTTATTCATTTATTTTAAGAGAGAGAGAGCACGAGCAGAAGGGCAGAGAGAGGGAGAGAAAGAATCCCAAGCAGGCTCCATGTTGCTAGTGGGAAATCTGATGCAGAGCTTGAACCCACGAACGATGATATCATTACCTGAGCTGAAATCAAGGGTCAGAGGCATAACCAACTGAGCCACCCAGGCGCTCCCCAGTTTTGTGGTTTTTTTTTTTTTTTTTTAAAAAAGTTGTGTACTTCCCTTTACATTGGTGATTCAGGCTAATTGTTAGTTTTTATGATATTGTTCACTAGAATTGTCATTATGAATTGACTGTTTTGTATTGCATTTTTCTATAGGGTAACTTTGATATATAGGAAAACTGTAGTTTTCATACTTCTCTTTTGTAATACCTATTTTAGTTTCATTTAGGTGACATAATTGTTTAAGTGGATCCCCCCCAGATTTCAAATAGATTATCATATCATTTTCAAGTCATAAGCGTTTTTACCGTTTCTTCTCTGAATTATAGGGCTTATTTCCTCTTCCTGATTTATGATATTTTCTGAAACCTGTAGTTATGAACTACAGTGATGACAGTGAGCAAATTTAAATGGGATGTTGATTTCACCGAGAAGTTTTGCTTTTAAATATTCTTAGACAAGATTTTTCAGATTGTATATTTTTAAGTTTATCTTGTAAACATGGAAAGTTATATTAATAGAGTTTTTCATACTGCTGAGCTATCCTTTGATATCCTTTTTTCTGTGGCACCTCCCACACTCTTTGAAGGCTTACCTTTATCACAAATATTTGGCAAGAAAAGTTCTTGTTTTATTTCCACTCAGAAATCAGTCCATACTTTAGTATACTTCTCCACTGCCTCCTGACTCGTAGCAGCATTCTTACCTTCCGTGGCTGCTCTTTCTCTTCTTCCTGCAAGAGCTCAAGTAAGAAATACAGATTTAATTTTTACTTTATTTACTTAAAACATTGCCAACAAATGCTGTTGTGCATAACTCTCTCCAAAAGATTTCAGGTTCAAAATCAGAATTTTTGTTTTGTGTTCAAAACAATCTGCCATAGTCATTTTTTTAATATAATTATGTGTCCTCTTAGACTGTTTACTATCATTTCATTGACACCTATATCCTACTGTTTGTTTTTCATTTTTCTAATTATGACCTGCCATACAGATAGTGCTATATACCAGGCATATTTTGCTAATCATTATATGTTGGCCTTTAAAAACATAGGAATTCACAAAAAGATTCCAAGGTAGCTTTTGTTTTTCAACTCTGACTTTAAAGTGGTTAAGCCAGGTAATTGTGGCTTCATGAAAAAAATTTTGGAAAATTTTACATTGTTCTTTTTGAGCTTGAAGTTTTTATATTAAATGAGAATTTTCTCTTTCTTGTTTACTAGAGTCAATTATTCAAGCTACAGGATATGACACCTTGGATTAGTATTTCTTAGCAAAATTCTGTAATTGTTATTTAATTCACATCTGGCCCTTATTCCATTTTAGTTTTTCCCAAATATCTTTCTCTTTACCACAAGTTTGGTTGGTATCCTTCGATATTCTTTTGATCTATTTATCATTACCTATATTTATTTATTTTCCAGTTATATAATTTCTATTTCCAATTAGTTAAGACAATTCTGTTTTAATCACTTTCAATATTTACTGTCCATTTTTTTTTTGAGAGAAAGAGAGAGAGGTAGAGAGAGAGAGAGAATCTTAAGCAGGCTCCATGCCCAGCATAGAGCCCAGTGTGAAGCTAGATCTCATGACCACTTAACCAAGAGAGCCACCCAGGCACCCCAGCCATTATTTTATTATACAACTTTGTGATTTAAAACAACGTAAATTAGTCTCCATTTGGTTAGAGTATATTTTAGAGAACTGTACATATCAACACCATCTCCCCTCACCACTGGGAGGATACATGGGTGGTTTGTATTTTTCACTTGAGCATATTATTCATGTATCACATTGAATTATTCACATTGAATATGTATTAACATATCAGTGATAAGTATAATACCTGTGCTTATAATAAGTAACAAATATATATACTTATATATTTAACAATATATAAAACAATTTATATTAAACTACATACACACACAGATAAATACATATACATACAGTTCATTACTTTTGAACTGTATTTTGAACATATACATACAGTTCATAACCTTACCTATGTCAGGCCCAGTAAAGTATTATTTTTGACACACTTCAAGAGGCCACTTTTTGCATATTACTAGTGATGATACAAATTTTATTATATTCATAAGTACTTTTCATGATAATGGTAGCATATTAGTTACATTTAAGGGAGATTAGGGGAAAATAGTTGTGCTCAAATGTCTTTCCATTAATAATTAATCAAGTTTCTTTTCAACACTGTGATTTTTAGCATTATCTTTTACTTTACCCACTGTATGTCAAGTCTTAACTTTCTTTATACAACAGTAAATGTATGCTGTTTTGAAATGTGAGCTCTTGGGTATTCATAAATGGATGGCTATCTAATGTAACTACAGTTTGGTGTGCTATATAAAGATTCTGTTGGGACGCCTGGGTGGCTCAGTTGGTTAAGTGTCCGACTTCAGCTCACGTCATGATCTCACAGTCCGTGAGTTTGAGCCCCAAGTCAGGCTCTGTGCTGACAGCTCGGGGCCTGGAGCCTGCTTCGGATTCTCTGTCTCCCTCTCTCTCTGCCCCTCCCCTGCTCATGCTCTGTCTCTCTCTGTCTCAAAAATAAATAAAAACATTAAAAAATTAAAAAAATAATAAAGATTCTCTTGAGTTTCCCTGGAGATTATCAATATTTGATTTCTTGTGAACTGAAACATGAAATGTAGGATGTGCTTAGGTACTGGATATTCAGTGTTTTCATAGATTGTATGAGAGTAGGATTTAGACCCCTTTTCATACAGAAATGCATTTTCTCAGTTACGTAGTGATGCAATATGAGAAGACTTCTAAAAAAGCCTTCCAGACACAAATTACTGGAACCTGTTTGGTCAGCAAAGATGTTATGCAGTCTCATGAAAATGAACTCTACTGAAAAATGTCTTGCTCTTTCCTGTTTCAGAATTACCTGAAAGCACTGCCTGGCCAGAATTGCATTAACTGTGGATACTTACAGTCCTATTTTTAAGTGTAATTGAGAATACTGATGGAAATATTTTAGAAGAGCGTTTATGTATAGTAAAAGAGTCTAAGTTATACCATTCATAAGGATTTGGCTAGAGAAATTGCTTTATTGACTTCATGATGCTTTCAACAAATTAAACTTGGGCACCAATTGAATATTGCTTAGCAAGAATATTCATATAGGTCCCTATGAAATGTTCCTTGCTTGGATTAATTCCATCATAATCATTTTTTCTGATTCTTTTTTAATTATCACCTTCAAATGATATTTATTTCAAAATATTTTGCAAACCTCTCCAATATCTTGGTTTGAATAAGTAATATAAATATATGTAAGGACTTATTTAATCAACCTTAACTGTTGCCTTTGCACCAACCTTTGAGTTAAAAGAAATTCTTTCAAAGACATTGAAAAGCCAAGTGAAAGGAATGGTCATGAGCATTTGGCTTAAAAGATAGTGAAGAAACTTCTTCTAAATGAGTTGTGTAAATATATGCAGAATGCGCTACTTTGTGAGGGAACTATGTCAAAAGACATGTGACTGAATACTTAGAGAAAGTACAAAAAGGATTAGAAGTCATGAAATTCTAGTTCAAGTCCCGGTTTCATTACTTACTAACAAGTGATTTTACCAATAAAATGAGATTTAAGCTATCTTCTCTATCAGATAACTGGATTGTTACAGGTGAGATATATGTTAAAGTGTTTTATAATGCCAGCTAAATAATTTATACTATGTTTAATGAAAATAACAATATTAAATAAATTTTGCCTATTGATATGTGTCTAGTACCTTTATATATGAGCTCATTTAATCCTTACAACACCCCTTTGTCGAATATACTTTTTATTATTTTTTGACACTGAAGAAAATGAAGCTTAAGAGTGGTTAGATCACTGTCCCAGGCTTATACAACCAAAGATGTTAGAGCTGGTATTTTACACGCAGATATGTCATTTTGCCAGACTGTCTCCATCACCTTAATTAACAATAAGTAGGGAAAGTAGACTTAATGGATGTCTAAATTTTATTCTACATCCGATATTCTGTGTTTCTAACTAAAGTATTTTTCAGTACACCTGTCAGAAGATTTTGAACCTCGTGTAAATTTAGAAGAGCTTATAATGCTTAGCAACATTCCGGGAACATCCCTGGCATAGTCTAAACTATAGTAAAAGGAATAAAATGATAACTAGAAAAATGAGGAAGAGAGAAGAGGTATTGGTCAGAGAAACTGGCAAAAAAAAAAAAAAAGTTATTGGCTTACACAACAGTGTCAGAAATTAACAGCACTGCCTAAAGAGAAGCAGATGTTTTCAGGTAACATATGAGTTAATTAAAAGGAAGGTGTCCCAAATGATTGTGATTCCCTAGTAAACAATCTCTGAAAGTGAAGCACCAGAATATACTATGCGTATTAGCACCAGGATGTACTGAACTTAACGGGTCTTAATATGTTAAGGATAATAATGCTGCTTTACAGTTCATAGGACTTTACAAGTTTACTTATAATTTATGGGAATTTTATCTCATTAAGTTTATCCTTAAGTTTGACTAAGAACTTAGTTTTTGTAAATGAAATCTAAGGGTTGACGGAAAGTATCTTATTTCTATTAAACATTCACTATGTACTAGGCACTCTGGACTCCACGCACCTCATATAAGATTCGCAGCAGTCCAAAATGTAGGTATTATCTTCATCCTTTCACTATCACTATTAAGGCTGAAAGAGGTTTGGTGGAATACTAGAGAAGAAGCTAATATTGTTTCTGAACCAGTACTTGAAGCTATTAAAATCTGTTACCTATCTTAAAGTAAAATATTTACTTATTCAGAAAAGGTTGTCATTGTCTATCTCATCCCCACTGAAAGCACATGATGAAGCCATTATTCAGTGAGTGGAATGAGAATACACCCTAAGTGTACCGGAGAGAATCAGTGTTGTAGTTAAACTGGAGTTACATAAAGTTTAAATTACCTTACTGCAACTTCTTGGGCCTTTTCCACTCTTGGTCTTTGGTATCCCCATCACATCCATGTAGCGGCTACTATGGAGCCAGATTGCCTGGCTGTGAAAATCTAAGGTTATCCACCTGGTTGTGATATTGGGCAAGTTACTCAGTAGATCTTTGCCTCAGCTTTCTCATCTCTAAAATGGACAGAAAAAAAAAACGCATTGGCTTCATAGGATTTTGTGAGGAGTAAACAACTTAATACGGACAAAGTAAAACTGCTTAACACATGGGAACTCAAAAAAAGAAAGTTGTCATTCTAATAATTATTATTTTTGCTGTCCTTGGACAATATTCCTAGTAGGCTGGGCTTCTAATATTAACAATAACCCCGGTAACATTGCTCATATATTTAATGAAAAATAGATAGGCAGAAGTATTAAGTAAAATTATTGAATTCTATAAAGTGTGAAGTGGTTTTATTATTTTTATAGGGTCAAAGTCTTATTAAATTCGGCAATCTGTGGTGTTAATAAGCACAATAAATTTCTGCTGTTTCGCTTTCAGAGCTTTATGGGAAAACTACACCTAATTGGAATTCCATCTTTAACACTATGCTTCCAGAAAACCTTTTCTCTATAGTCCTTATTACTACTTCTTTAAATCTTATCCTCAGCTAACACACCAAAGATGAGGGGGAGGAGGATGAAGGTGGTGATAAGAATGACAATAATGGGGCCCATGGGTGGCTCAGTCGGTTAAGCCTCTGACTTCAGATCATGTCATGATCTCAAGGCTCATAAGCCCCAATTCTGGTTCAGGCTCTATGCTGACAACTCCCATTCTGTGTCTTCCTTTCTCTCTGTCCCTCCCCCACTTGCTCTCTGTGTCTATTTCTCTCTCTCTCTCTCTCCCTCTCTCTCTCAAAAATAATAAACAATAAGAAAATTTCAATTAAAAAAAAAGAATGATAACAATGATGGAAGTCTTGCTATGTGCCAGGCACAAGAGAATTTTTATTTCAACCAGTGACAAAACAGACACACCTGGTCTCATAATTATTACTTATGTTGCTGGTAAAAATAGGTTTCAAGTTGAATGTCTTTACCCTATTATATATTAAATGACAGTGTTTCATTTTCCAAGTTTATTTTCCTACTGAAGTTTAGTTGAGAGACCAAAACTCAGAAAACCAAGTCTAGATAATGATGGCAAAGCAATTCTTTTTGTTCTTTCTGTTCTTCCTTTTTGATCTTCAAGCTGGAGGCAACCTATTTCAATCTATTGCACTGAGGCTCCTTCCTAACTTTATTAATTGCATCCACATTCTCTCAGGATATAGTAGAAGAAGGAACTTTAAATTGTCTAAAGTTTAACCTTTTATTAAAATGTCCTTGATTAATAAAAATTCAAGGTCATTTTGTGATTCAGAAGTGTCTGGAAATGTCTGAAAGGCTGATGCTTCAGTCTTACAAGGTGTCCATTTGCAGGAGCGCCAGGAAAGCTCCTTCCCCCCTCCCCCACTGCCCCTATCCTTCCCATCCTCCTCCTCCTTTTCATCCTCCTCCCTCTCTCTTCCCCCTCCCCCTCCCCCCCTTCTTCCCCCTCCCCCCCCTTCCTTCTATGTGCGTGAGTGAGTGTGTGTGTGTGTGTGTGTGTGTGTGTGTGTGTGTCAGGGCTCTTCGTGGAGAAAATATCCTAAGGGAAGGGAGAATCTGAGATTCAAGTATAATCCAAATTTACTGAGGAAGGACTAAAGAAAGATCTGGATAATAAATGTCTTTTAATCATACTCTTTTTCCAGTATGTCTCCCAGCCTGAAAATAGGAACTTTTCATGAAGTGCAAGTCAAGTTGAAAACCCTGTTTCAGTGTGTGAATGTGATTGTATATTCATATAACATTTGGTTTGCAAATAATCAACAGCTAGCTTAATCACAGAGAGTAAAATAATGGAATGATGCATCGTCAAGAAATACAGCTAGACCCCATGAGGGATTGAAACCAGGAATTTGCATGTGAAGAACTGAGTTTATTATCACATTATTCCCAATGATGTCTTCTTTTCTTATCTCTTGTATTATTCTGAGTGTTTTATTCTTTTCTCATTCTTGTAGACCTTCTATTTATTATTGAGATAGAATTAACATACGGTGTGTTATTATAGTGTATAGATATAGTGTATACAGGTGTAAAATGTAGTGATTCAAAAATTCTTTACATTACTCTGTGCTCATCACAGGAGGTGTACTTTTTTTTTTTTAATTTTTTTTTCAACGTTTATTTATTTTTGGGACAGAGAGAGACAGAGCATGAACGGGGGAGGGGCAGAGAGAGAGGGAGACACAGAATCCGAAACAGGCTCCAGGCTCTGAGCCATCAGCCCAGAGCCTGACGCGGGGCTCAAACTTACGGACCGCGAGATCGTGACCTGGCTAAAGTCGGACGCTTAACCACTGCGCCACCCAGGCGCCCCAGGAGGTGTACTCTTAAACCCCTTCACCTGTTTCATCCATCCCTGCTCTCTGGTAACCATCGGTTTGTTCTCCATATCCAAGAATCTGGTTTTTTTGGTCTCTTTTTTTCTTTGTTCATTTATACTATTTCTTAAATTCCACATATGAGTGAAATCATATGGTTAGACCTTTTATTTTAAATGTCTCTGGGCATATTAGTAAAAACCAATCTCAGCCCCAACTTTCCATAATTTCACACCTGACTCTGTAAGTGAGAGATTTTCCCTGATCAGTCTGTATGGATGATCAAACTGTGCTACAGTTCTCTACCCCGTTACCTTGCTTTGTCTTCATGATCATATTACATATTTATTTTATTACTTAGTTTTTCTTTCACCCTCACCCAATTAGAAGATCCAAAGTAGCACATACATTATCTGTTTTGCTCCTCAGAATCTAGTATAATGCTGTCAAAAAATAAACATCTAGTACATATGTGTTCAATGAATCAATGTTGGATAAATTTCAGGGTTCAGTCACACACATAAAAATAACTGACCTGTAAACTAAATACATACATAATAAGTCAGTTGGTGTGTTTGTGTGTGTGAATGAGAGAGAGAGAGAGAATGTAAGAGTCTCAGAATACAGAATGCCTGGAAGTAGGTATTGTTAACAGAAGAACAATTGCCTGGAAGCCTTTCCTCCCTTTACTTTCAGACTCAACAGGATTGTTATCACAGAACATAGTCAGCTTCTTCTCTGTAAATTAAGATTCCACTCTTACTCTACTCCTTGGAAGAATATCCAAGGGAAATGGGGAGTGCCTAGGCAAGCCAAATATTGCCCCAATGATTTCTCTCCCTCCCTCCCTCCCTCTCTCTTATATATATAATTATATATATTATATTATATATAAAATTATATATATATGACATATATATATAACATATAACCGATTACTTATCACATACCAAACATGAAGCCAAATGGTTTACATATATTATCCTACTCTATGTACACATCAGGTTTATGTTGTGAATGCTATTATCATCAGCCCCAATTTAGAGATGAAGAAACTGACTCCGAGGGATTTGGTACATTGGTGACTATGATCCAGCTTAAAAATGATGGAGTGAGGGTTTTCATTTGGGAAGTCCAAGTCTAAAGCCTGTGTTCTTACCTAAGACTCTGCTACTTTATTATTACCCCCAGGGAATTTTAAGCTGCTGGTTAAGTCCCAGTTGATTTCAGTTAGATTTTTACCATTTCATGGTCCTTGATTTTATACGCCATCTTCCATCCCAGATATAACTATCACAAATCTTCCTATTCCCCTCAGTTTCACTTTTGTACGAAAGCCTGTGTTCAATTCATGCTACAGTGCTACACACGGATCCCATATCTTTCAAAATAAATACAAAAATCTAGTTTGTTGACATTTCTGTCTACATCCTAAAGGACACTGTCCTCTTCTACATTGAACAAAGCTGAATTCCTAAATTTTCCTGTAAAATAACTCATGTTATTTTCCCTCTAGTTTGCTTTGTTATTTTCTGAAGTTTTGTTGCTTTACAGTGAATGCATTAAACTTAATTCTTATAAACTGCTTAGTTTGGCCCTTTTTTAAAAACTCTTCTCATTGAATCCCTTGTAATTTAAGAGTGCTGCAATGAAAATATAAGGTGTTTTTGTGTTAAGCTTTTCCATCCATTGTTCCTTTTATCTTCTTGTTTATTTTGTAAAATTACTGAATTTGAAAGCGGTCTCTTTACCCACTCACTCCTTTTTTTTTGGTAAGCACTTCAGATATTAAAATCTTGGGACTTAGAGCTGTGTTTAAATTTTTACCACAACCAATTGTTAGCTTAATGAGTCATTTAATCTCCCCAAATGACAGTGGTTCTGCACTCCTCAGGGTTGTTGTATAAAGAAGATAACTAATTTAACCATGCCTTCTGCTCTTCAAAGCTTTCCAGAATGGAATGTTGTAATTTTCTGTGACAACAGCTTTCACCTAAGCCGGATCAGCACATTCTCACAGATGCCCCTTTCCTATCACATTGTTAATTATTTCCTGCTTTGGGTGGCCTATTTTATGTAGATATAAAGGAAATAATGTTGTAAAATAGTTACAACATAGTCCATTGAAGGTTGGAAATATATATATAACATATATATATAACTTATATACATTCATAACCTTAAGTTTGTAAACAGTATGAGTCAGCAAGTCATACCCTCAGGGATATGATACAGCTAAATACTATGGAGACTGAGAAACACCTGGGGAGCCAGACAAGTTGATTTCAATTCATGATACTTTTACTAGCTGTGTCATCTTTGGCAAGTTACTTAATCTCTGTATGACTTACTACATCTCTGTATTACTTATTACTTATTACTTAATTTCCTCATACATAAAAATGGAATAAAAATGTGTACCTCAGAGTTTATTGTGAATGTTAAATGAAAAAAAAATTACGTGAAGGGCTCAATTAGTGTTAGGTGGGATTTCTAGTGTGTTCCTCTGATCTATGTATGTATTTTTGTGACATCACCATACTGTTTTGATCACTACAGCTTTGTAATATAACTTAAAGCCCAGAATTGTGATGCCTCCAGTTTTGCTTTGCTTTTTTCAAGATTACCTCAGCTATTCGGGGTCTTTTCAGGTTCCATACAAATTTCAGGATTGTTTGTTCTAGGCTCTGTGAAAAATGCTGTTGTTATTTTGATAGAGATTGCATTAAATGTGAAGATTGCTTTGGATACTATAGACATTTTCACAATATTTGTTCTTCTGATCCATGAGCATGGAATGTCTTTCCATTTCTTTGTGTCATCTTCTTCAATTTCTTTCATCAGTGTTTTATAGTTTTCAGAGTATAGGTCTTTCACCTCTTTGGTTAAGTTTATTTTCTTGTGGGGCGTTCAACGGCTCAATGATTATTTCATTGTTTTTGTTTGCTACTGTCATTGACTTGTACCTTATCTATGGGAAAATTTTAATCAGTTATCAACATTTAACTTTAAATTTAGAAAAATCACATGTATTAAGTAATCTATGCCCTCTGTCTCTACCCCTGGCCCATCATCATTTGCAGGTATTGATTTATTCTTAACCATAGGCATGTATTTTAATGAGTTATGAGTCAAGTATCCTACCCAGACTTTTGCCATAGTGATGATTATGTAATCCACAACAGCACTCTGGTCATAGAATTTTAAAACTGGAGCTAAGGGAAATGAAGTGGTTAGTTCTCGGTGGCAAAACTGGAAAAATATGTAAAGCCATGCTTACAACCTTATGAAGAAATCTCTGCTTAGGGAATTAAATTAGCATAGGAAAATATGGACAAAAGAGAAAAAAAATTGATAGTTTTTGAAGCTCATCTATCCCCTACCAAATAAATGTTGTTTCTTTGTATTGCCTAAACTGATTCAGGTTGGACCTTCTGTGTCCTGTAATCCAAAGAGAGACCTGGACTTCATCTTTATACAGTTACATGTATCATTTTATAGTTACCTATACCACAGGTATTAATTATTCCTATTGTTCAACTGTGCAAGCTGAAAAAGAGGAAATGTCAATGACTAACTGTCAGCCAAAGAGTAAGACATAAGACACTATGGAATTCTATTTTGAGATAAACGTTTGTGGTAAAGAATAAAATATAGAGCAGAAAAGCAGAAGATTGAAAAGAAGTATTTCTAGATTTCCCTTGTTTCTGTGCTTTCTGGAGAGCAAATTGCTTCCTTTTTGCTGTTTGTAACCCACTTATTAGCATAAACCCTAGTTATTTTAAGAGTATAGTTCTTCCATTTCTATGCTTAATTAAAGGTCATGATTAATTGAAATTGTAACAGCTTATCACTGCTCTGATTTGATTCCAAATGGTAGAGTACACTAAATTACAACTATTTCTGGAATTCACTAAGGATAGTAGTTAATTTTATTTCCTTGACCAGTACTTTGGTTACTATTGCTTTAATCAAGCTTCCTATCCACCTGAATCAGCCATCACATACTCAAGAATAGAACATTTTCTACAAAATACTGTGGTGTATTTTTATTATAACTGCCTTAATAGAGAATTAGAGCCATACTATGTATCAACAGCCTTCACCGTTGAACAACTCCAAACTAATGATCTCTTATGAATAATTGTAGGGAATACATGGAATAATGGGTGTTTAATATGCTCACAACTGGCTGGTGTTGCAAGCATTCATTTAACTTTCTTGCATAAATAACTGGTGAGATGGTAACAAGAAAATGTACCTTCAGTATCCAACTGCCGAAGGAAAACCTCGAGCTTAACAACCTCAGGGACACCCAGTTGATGTAGCTCTTAAACTCAGCAGAGTAAAAACCTGAATAGCCATTGAATCAATCACAGCAGGTTTTGCTTTGGTAAGGAAAATCAAGAACTCTCGATGACTTAAAATAATAAGGATTTATTTTTTACCCATGTTACAGAAGGAATAGCACATTGTCAGAATAACAAAATGCCACATTGGACTATAATACCAAAGCGTGTAAAGGATGCAGGAAAGAGAAGCCTCATGCTCTACTCTCGGGAGTACGAATAGTTACAGTCATCTGAGAAAGCAATCTGGCATTATTTATTGAAATTAAGTGTGTGTGTGTGTGTGTGTGTGTGTGCTTTGTGGTTCAGTAATTCCACTTCTAGGTATATCCCAGACAAAGTCTCCCAAGGCTTATAGGAATGCACACATAATTCTGAGTAATAGAAAGGGAATGATATTTATGGTATAATTCTCTTTATATAAATTAAATCATTTATCTCACAAATATACTATATATTTAACAAGACTACACATATACTTAAGTACCTGTATAAAACACATGGTATACTTCTAGAACAGTGGGGAGTAGGAGTGGTGATAAAAGATGAGAAAATTTGTTTTTAATTTTTTTAATGTTATTTATTTTTGAGAGAGAGAGACAGAGCATGAGCGGGGGAGGGGTAGAGAGAAACACACACACACAGAATCCCAAGCAGGCTCCGGGCTCTGAGCTGTCAGCACAGAGCCAGATGTGGGGCTAACCCATGAACTGTGAGATCACAGTCTGAGCCAAAGTTAGATGCTTAACTGACTGAACCACTCAGGCTTCCCTAGAAAAGAAAATTTGATGTTTATTTATTTTTGAGAGAAAGAGAGAGAGAGCACGTGCACACACACACACACACACACACACACACACACACGCATACACGCATGAATGGGGGAGGGGCAGAGGGAGAAGCAGGGACAGAGGATTCAAAGAGGGCTCGGTGCTGAGCCTGATGCAGAGCTTGAACTCACTAACTGAACTTTGAGATCATGACCTGAGCTGAAGTCAGATGCTCAACCAACTGAGCCACCCAGGCACCCCAAAGATCAGAAAATTTAAGTATAAGATACCCTGTGCTAAACTCATGATTGGGGGGGGGTGGTTAGTGCTATAAGGTGAAGAATATGATTTACCAAATAATTTGACCCATCAGCAAATCAGAATTTTTACAAATGGTCAAGGGTTCAAAATCATCTCTGAGAATATTTATTTTTGTCTTAACCATCTTTGTTCCATTATGACCAAGTCTACAGGAGAAATTTATTTTTGGATATGACCATCACTGGCTAATATATTCTCTGCACCTAGGGAATCCATTCAATCATTTAATAATTAGCAATTTAATTCTTAATTTCTACAAGTCACCAGGATATAAAAATGAAAAAAAAAGTTTTCCCCTTACATTCAGAGATAATACAACACAAGAAAAAATCAGAAAGTGTAATAATACAATCAAAATTTAGTAAACTAAAATGTGGTGTAATAAATGATAAAATATTAGATCAGGGTGGGGTGCAAGACAAATACAGAGATTAGAGTTTTGGAAAATTATGTCAGTAGTTGTAGTGAAGATGTTCTATATCTAAGTACATAACACCTGCCTCCGCTGCTTCTAATTTAGTCTCTTATCCATCTATTCTTCCACTCATCCATCCATCCATCCATCCATCCACTAATATTAATGATAGCCTACTATGCCCTGGACAAACAGTATCCTGGGTCCTGTTGTATAATACCCAAGGTAGTCAAAGTCCCTCTCTTACTGAAGGTTTAGTGATTTTTGTCAGAATTTAGATATGGCCACTGTTTTGGGATTTAAAACAAGTCAACCAGACTCCCTATTTTTCTATAAATATAAACCTGATCAAACATGCACTTGAAGGCTAAGTAGGACTAAACATTTAGGCCTATGCTGAAAAGAAACATTTCTTAGGCAAATTTCATCATAAATCTGTGAAAATATCAGATGAGGCAAGTATAAATGAGTCAACATTTCCATCTTTCAATTTCTTTAAAACTAGCTAGCATTGAGAGAGTTTTGCTTGTTTAAGGTTTATATGTAGATTTTAACAACAGATAAATTCTATTACATAGCTAATTGAGCCATTTCTTTGAGTTTAAGGACAGAGGTTTCATTTTGTAAAAACCAGTGATCAGGTTATATTTGGATCCTGATAACAAAGAAATAGAGATAAGTAAATATTGACAAATGTTTGAAAGAGGATGATAAATTGCTATTACCCAGCCATGACCCCAAAAGTAAAAGGAGGAATGCCCATATTCTTAGTTTGGTAAAATGGAGAAATCAGTTGCATCTTATGCCAAGATTTTTGAGATCGCTTTTAAGACTTATTTTTCTTCAAAAATATACTATTTAAAATTCTATATATTCTTATTTCTATTTCCAAATAGTTTCTTTATATTACTTGTACTTTTTATTTTAATACTCCTACCCATGGAAAATAAGGGAATGCATAAAATCTTTAAAGTTCAATATAAATTCAATATAAACATTAAAAAAATTCAATATACATTGTAGTCTATGTGTTTCTGGCATTTTTTCTTTTCGTACACAAACATACCCATCATACACACACACACACACACACACACACACACACACACACATTACATATGCATTGCATAGATTTTTGACATTTTTTATTTAATAACATTTGAGTATTTTCCATGTCAAAAATTCACTTTTAAAGCATTTTCACTGAGCTTTAATTTACAATGTGATTTACAATGACTTTTAACATTGTATATATAATATGTGTATGTACATATATATACATATATATGTGTGTGTGTGTGTGTGTGTGTGTGTATATATATATATACAGAACCTTGGATTCTAAATAACTTGTTCTGTGAGTGTTCTGCAAGATGAACAAACATTTCTAATAAAGTTTAACTTGATAAATGAGCGATGTTTTGCAATACAAGTAGTATGTGATGCTGAATGTCACATGATCACCACTGAGCCAGTGGTTCTTGAAGTTCACTTTGATATACAAGTGCTTTGGATTATAAGCATGTTTCCAGAACAAATTTTGCTCACAAACCAAGGTTTTACTGCATATATATCCCTATGACACTCCCAATTGATGGTATATATGTAGTTGTAACTAACACACAAGCAGAAAAAAGTTTCTTCTTTTTTTTCTTCTCCTCAGAGTTGCCTTTTGCCCCAGCAATCACTATCAACCACCATTTCATCTTGCTCCCCATGTCTGGCAACCACTGATCTGATTTCTACCATTAGACACTACTTTTTTCTGTTCTAGAAGTTTATACAAATTGGTTCATGAAATATTTACTCTTATATACAGCTTTTTTCACTCAGCATGATGTTTAAGACTTTCATCCTTGTTGCTGCATGTATCAGTTTATTTCTTTTTATTGTTGAGTGGTATTTTACTATATGAATGTATCACAATTTATAGTTCAGGTGGCTTGTTTCCAAATTTTAGCTAATATGAATGAAGCTCCTCTGAACAGGAGCTTGTTGGGACAAGTCTTTTATGGACATATCCAACATTATATTAATAGTTGTATTTCATTCTTACATCAATACATCTAAAATAGGTATTAATTTTCTTATTTTAACCTATCCCTATCAAAACCAATGCTGGTATAGACGGACATGTTTTAATCTAAATAATTTTACACATTCCTGATTTTTTATTGAAACTAAATTCCTTGAATTTTAATTGCTTGATCAAGAAATTTGATATATTTATAGACAATGTCACATCAAAATTATTGTAAAAGTTCAAAATTTTTCCTTTATTTTTGCACAAGTTGAAAATAACTGAGTGGCATAAGTCCTTTTGTTTCTTTCCACTCTGCTAGGGACAGAGTGTTGAAGTGCTGTTTGTAGGGCAAGGTGAAGGGGTGTGCAGATGGAGGGACCCTATGTCCTGTGTTGTTATTTTATTGAATTAATTTAATTACCACTATGTTTGAATGTTCTTTTAACCTCTTTACACACACACACACACACACACACACACACACACACACACACACACTAACAGTAGTCTATATTGCATCTCCATTATGTGCATGTGTTTATGTGTGTGTGTGCATTTGTGTATGTAAATTTTAAGAACTAAAGAATCAAAAATAATGAAATTCCTTCTGGTGGACATTTGTCCTTTTTGGATATGCAGCATTCTTGGAACAGCTCCTTATGTGTGCAGTCAAATGGATTGGTTATTATTTTAGGGTCATCTTCCCTTGAGTTAAGGAAACATAGGACTTACTACCATTTAGATACACACTCACCTAGATATTCTATTATGAATTAGAGACACAGTAAACAGCAACCTCACCAAATCGTTTCTGATGGAGCAGCAGCTTGCCTCTTGTCAAGTGTCACTGATGTTAGTGTTGCAAACATGGTGTTTGTATTTAGCAGATGCAATAGAGGTGTTTTTGTGGGATCTGTTCTGTGGCCACCTTTTTGTCATTGTTCATTGCTATTTAGCTCTGCACCCCGTTCTCAGGTCTACCCACAGTTTCTTGGATCTACTAAATATTCTTTTAATAAATGCTGTTTTTTTTTTATGCTTATTCATTTTTTGAGAGACAGAGCACAAGTCGGGGAGGGGCAGAGAAAGAGAGGGAGACACAGGATCAAAGCAGGCTCCAGGCTCTGAGCTGTCAGCACAGAGCCCAATGAGGGGCTCAAACCCACAAACTGCAAGATCATGACCTGAGATGAAGTGGGACACTTAACCGATTGAGCCACCCAGGCACCCCAATAAACATTTTTTTTAATTAAATCCACATTAGATTTCAGTTGCTTTAAACTGAAAAAACCTATAGGTAAATGTAATCAGTTTGAGCATAGTGTCTTGCTCTTTTAAGTCAATCATCTTTCCATTTCTGTGCATTTCTTGTTGACTTTTTCTTTTCTATTCTCTTATACAGATAGTAGCCCACTCTCCTACATATATAGAAAAATTTTTATATGAGTCAGGCAATATTACAACTTGGTTCATTTTTCTAATTATAATGTAAAATGTTACAAACTATTTGCATACTTTACCTCAGGTTGAAAGTCATGCATATAAGCCAGATTCCTTCTCTTCTTCTGTATATGCAATTTTCTGTATTTTTTTTGTTTTTCTCCCCTACTTCATTCTTAAATGTAAAAATAAAACTTCCTAGAATAAGTCCATCATTGGAGCTGACTGGTTTTCCCTCTCTAGCCCTAACTTGTGCAACCATCTTTCTAGCTTTGTATAACTGTGCAGTCTTCTAGGAGAATCACTTCACATGTGTCTCTCCCCAGTGAATTGTTGAAAGTGCCCGACATTTACATGACTGTTTTAGAAACTAAATTCATACATTTTTGTTTTTTTAGTCTCAGAACAGTTTTATGATATAGTTTAGGATAACATTATTGTATTAACTTTGTAAATTATACCTTAAAATTTAAAAAAACCTTAAGTTTATGTCCTTTTAAAATATTGAAATTTTAATTTTTCATAATGTTATTATTTCTGTTAAATTTCCTAGAAGGCAGAAATTATAGATATTTTAATTAAATATTAAAATGATTGTAAAACTGTCACAGGATAACTACCATCATTTATTTCTGCCGCTATCTTCTATCACTTCCCTATACTTTTTGAAGATGTGGTCAGGTTTTCTTAAAGTAATTTTTTTTTCATTTTCCTTTTTTTGTTTGTTTGAAACTACTTCAATTTAGGGAAAAGTTTCAAGTACTATATCATAACCTTTAATTTTTATAAACCATTTGGGACACAGTCTCATACATCATGCCCATCACCCTCTAGTATTTGTGTGTGTGGTTCCTATGAAGACATTATCCTATATAATCACATTGTAACCATCAAAATCAGGAAAGTAGCATTCAGACATTACTACCATCTATTCCTAAGATCCCATTCAGATATCTCCATATAGTCCCTATATCTTTGTAGCAAAATATCCAGAACAGAATCTAGTGTTACACTGAGTTGCAGGATCCCTTTAGTCTCCATTGATTTGGAAGAATTTGTCCATCTTTATTTGACTTTCGTATTTGTGACACTTTTGAGAATTACAGGCAATATGGTTTAGAAAATGCTACTCAATTTCAGTTTGCCTAAACCTCATGATCACATTTAAGTTTTTTCCCTATGGTAGGAATATCACAGATGTAATCATGCATTCTTCTCATCACCTCTTATCTGATGGTGTGTGATTTTGATTTGTCCTTTATATAACCCTCTTGATTAAGATAGGATCTCCCAATGTTCTCCACTGTAAAAGATACTTTTGATTGTATTTTGGATTAATGATTGTTTTGTATAAAAGTACTTTCATATTATATGTTTTATACATTTTTAAGAGAGAGAGACAGACAGAGTGTGAGCAGGGAGGGACAGAGAGGGAGACACAGAATCTGAAGCAGGCTTCAGGCTCTGAGCTGTCAGCACAGAGCCTGATGTGGGGCTCGAACTCACAAACCATGAAATCATGACCTGAGCGGAAGTCACACACTTAACTGACTGAGCCCCAACTTTTTTTTTCAATATATGAAATTTATTGTCAAATTGGTTTCCATACAACACCCAGTGCTCATCCCAAAAGGTGCCCTCCTCAATACCCATCACCCACCCCCCATCAACCCTCAGTTTGTTCTCAGTTTTTAAGAGTCTCTTATACTTTGGCTCTCTCCCACTCTAACCTCTTTTTTTCTTTTCCCTTCCCCTCCCCCATGGGTTTCTGTTAAGTTTCTCAGGATCCACCTAAGAGTGAAAACATATGGTATCTGTCTTTCTCTGTATGGCTTATTTCACTTAGCATCACACTCTCCAGTTCCATCCACGTTGCTACAAAGGGCCATACTTCGTTCTTTCTCATTGCCACGTAGTACTCCATCATGTATATAAACCACAATTTCTTTATCCATTCATCAGTTGATGGACATTTAGGCTCTTTCCATCACTTGGCTATTGTTGAGAGTGCTGCTATAAACATTGGGGTACAAGTGCCCCTATGCATCAGTACTCCTGTATCCCTTGGGTAAATTCCTAGCAGTGCTATTGCTGGGTCATAGGGTAGGTCTATTTTTAATTTTCTGAGGAACCTCCACACTGTTTTCCAGAGTGGCTGCACCAATTTGCATTCCCACCAACAGTGCAAGAGGGTTCCCGTTTCTCCACATCCTCTCCAGCATCTATAGTCTCCTGATGTGTTCATTTTGGCCACTCTGACTGGCATGAGGTGATATCTGAGTGTGGTTTTGATTTATAATTCCTTGATGAGGAGCGACACTGAGCATCTTTTCATGTGCCTGTTGGCCATCCGATGTCTTCTGTAGAGAAGTGTCTACTCATGTTTTCTGCCCATTTCTTCACTGGGTTATTTGTTTTTCGGGTGTGGAGTTTGGCGAGCTCTTTATAGATTTTGGATACTAGCCCTTTGTCTGATATGTCATTTGCAAATATCTTTTCCCATTCCGTTGGTTGCCTTTTAGTTTTGTTGATTGTTACCTTTGCAGTGCAGAAGCTTTTGATCTTCATAAGGTCCCAATAGTTCATTTTTGCTTTGAATTCCCTTGCCTTTGGTCGAGTAAGAAATTGCTGCGGCTGAGGTCAGAGAGGTCTTTCCCTGCTTTCTCCTCTACGGTTTTGATAGTTTCCGGTCTCACATTCATGTCCCTTATCCATTTTGAGTTTATTTTTGTGAATGGTGTAAGGAAGTGGTCTAGTTTCATTCTTCTGCATGTTACTGTCTAGCTCTCCCAGCACTATTTGCTAAACAGACTGTCTTTATTCCATTGGATGTTCTTTCCTGCTTTGTCAAAGATGAGTTGGCCATACGTTTGTGGGTCTAGTTCTGGGGTTTCTATTCTATTCCATTGGTCTATGTGTCTGTTTTTGTGCCAATACCATGCTATCTTGATGATGACAGCTTTGCAGTAGAGGCTAAAGTCTGGGATTGTGATGCCTCCTGCTTTGGTCTTCTTCTTCAAAATTACTTGGGCTATTCGGGGCCTTTTGTGATTCCATATGAATTTTACGATTGCTTGTTCTAGCTTCGAGAAGAATGCTGGTGCAATTTTGATTGGGATTGCATTGAATGTGTAGATAGCTTTGGGTAGTATTGACATTTTGACAATATTTATTCTTCCAATCCATGAGCACGGAATGTTTTTCCATTCCTTTATATCTTCTTCAATTTCCTTCATAAGCTTTCTATAGTTTTCAGTATACAGATCTTGTACATCTTTGGTTGGGTTTATTCCTAAGTATTTTATGCTTTTTGGTGTAATTATGAATGGGATCAGTTTCTTTATTTGTCTTTCTGTTGCTTCATTATTAGTGTATAAGAATGCAACTGATTTCTGTACATTGATTTTGTATCCTGCCACTTTGCTGAATTCATGTACCAGTTCTAGCAGACTTTTGGTGGAGTCTATCAGATTTTCCATGTATAAGATCATGTCATCTGCAGAAAGTGAAAGCTTGACTTCATCTTTGCCAATTTTGATGCCTTTGATTTCCTTTTGTTGTCTGATTGCTGATGCTAGCACTTCCAGCACTGTGTTAAACAGCAGTGGTGAGAGTGGACATCCCTGTCGTGTTCCTGATCTCAGTGTTAAAGTTCTCAGTTTTTCCCCATTGAGGATGATGTTAGCTGTGGGCTTTTCATAAATGGCTTTTGTGATGTTTAAGTATGTTCCCTGTATCCTGACTTTCTCCAGGGTTTTTATTAAGAAAGGGTGCTGAATTTTATCAAAGGCCTTTTCTGCATCGATTGACAGGATCATATGGTTCTTACCTTTTCTTTTATTAATGTGATGTATCACGTTGATTGATTTGCGAATGTTGAACCAGCCCTGCATCCCAGGAATGAATCCCACTTGATCATGGTGAATAATTCTTTTTATATGCTGTTGAATTCGATTTGCTAGTATCTTATTGAGAATTTTTGCATCCATATTCATCAGGGATATTGGCCTGTAGTTCTCTTTATTTTATTGGGTCTCTGTCTGGTGTAGGAATCAAAGTAATACTGGTTTCATAGAATGAGTCTGGAAGTTTTCCTTCCTTTTCTATTTTTTGGAATAGCTTGAGAAGGATAGGTATTATCTCTGCTTTAAACGTCTGGTAGAACTCCCCTGGGAAGCCATGTGGTCCTGGACTCTTATTTGTTGGTAGGTTTTTGATAACTGACTGAATTGCTTCGCAGGTTATGGGTCTGTTCAAGCTTTCTATTTCCTCCTGATTGAGTTTTGGAAGTGTGTGGGTGTTTAGGAATTTGTCCATTTCTTCCAGGTTGTCCAGTTTGTTGGCATATAATTTTTCATAGTATTCCCTGATAATTGCTTGTATCTCTGAGGGATTGGCTTTAATAATTCCGTTTTCATTCATGATTTTATCTATTTGGGTCATCTCCCTTTTCTTTTTGAGAAGCCTGGCTAGAGGTTTGTCAATTTTGTTTATTTTTTCAAAAAGCCAACTCTTGGTTTCGTTGATCTGCTCTACAGTTTTTTTAGATTCTATATTGTTTATTTCAGCTCTGATCTTTATCATTTCTCTTCTTCTGCTGGATTCAGGCTGTCTTTGCTGTTCTGCTTCTATCTCCTTTAGGTGTGCTGTTAGATTTTGTATTTGGGATTTTTCTTGTTTCTTGAGATAGGCCTGGATTGCAATGTATTTTCCTCTCAGGACTGCCTTCGCTGCATCCCAAAGCGTTTGGATTGTTGTATTTTCATTTTCTTTGTTTCTGTATATTTTTTAATTTCTTCTCTAATTGCCTGGTTGACCCACTCATTATTTAGTAGGGTGTTCTTTAACTTCCATGCTTTTGGAGGTTTTCCAGACGTTTTCCTGTGGTTGATTTCAAGCTTCATAGCATTGTGGTCTGAAAGTATGCATGGTATGATCTCAATTCTTGTATACTTATGAAGGGCTGTTTTGTGACCCAGTATGTGATCTATCTTGGAGAATGTTCCATGTGCACTCGAGAAGAAAGTATATTCTGTTGCTTTGGGATGCAGAGTTCTAAATATATCTGTCAAGTCCATCTGATCCAAAGTATCATTCAGGGCCCTTGTGTCTTTATTGACCGTGTGTCTAGATGATCTATCCATTTCCGTAAGTGGAGTGTGAAAGTCCCCTGCAATTACCACATCCTTATCAATAAGGTTGCTTATGTTTGTGAGTCATTGTTTTATATATTTGGGGGCTCCGGTATTCGGCGCATAGACATTTATAATTGTTAGCTCTTCCTGATGGATAGACCCTGTGATTATTATATAATGCCTTTCTTCATCTATTGTTACAGCCTTTAATTTAAAGTCTAGTTTGTCTAGGGGCGCCTGGGTGGCGCAGTCGGTTAAGCGTCCGACTTCAGCCAGGTCACGATCTCGCGGTCCGTGAGTTCGAGCCCCGCGTCAGGCTCTGGGCTGATGGCTCGGAGCCTGGAGCCTGTTTCCGATTCTGTGTCTCCCTCTCTCTCTGCCCCTCCCCCGTTCATGCTCTGTCTCTCTCTGTCCCAAAAATAAATAAAAAACATTGAAAAAAAAAATTTTAAAGTCTAGTTTGTCTGATATGAGTATGGCTACTCCAGCTTTCTTTTGACTTCCAGTAGCATGATAAATAGTTCTCCATCCCCTCACTCTCAATCTGAAGGTGTCCTCAGGTCTAAAATGAGTCTTTTGTAGACAGCAAAAAGATGGGTCTTGTTTTTTTATCCACACCTTATGTGTTTTGGTTGGTGCATTTAGTCCATTTACGTTCAGTGTTATTATAGAAAGATACGAGTTTAGAGTCATTGTGATGTCCGTAGGTTTCATGCTTATAGTGATGTCTCTGGTACTTTGTCTCACAGAATCCCCCTTGGATCTCTCGTAGGACTGGTTTAGTGGTGACAAATTCCTTCAGTTTTTGTTTGGGAAGACCTTTATCTCTCCTTCTATTCTAAATGACAGACTTGCTGGATAAAGGATTCTTGGCTTCATATTTTTCTGTTCATCACACTAAAGATCTCCTGCCATTCCTTTCTGGCCTGCCAAGTTTCAGTGAGAGATCGGTCACGAGTCTTATAGGTCTCCCTTTATATGTTAGAGCATGTTTATCCCTAGCTGCTTTCAGAATTTTCTCTTTATCCTTGTATTTTGCCAGTTTCACTATGATATGTCGTGCAGAAGATCGATTCAAGTAACGTCTGAAGGGAGTTCTCTGTGCCTCTTGGATTTCAGTGACTTTTCCTTCCCTAGATCAGGGAAGTTCTCAGCTACGATTTCTTCAAGTACACCTTCAGCACCTTTCCCTCTCTCTTCCTCCTCTGGAATACCAATTATGCGTAGATTATTTCTCTTTAGTGCATCACTTAGTTCTCTAATTTTCCTCTCATACTCCTGAATTTTTTTTCTTTGTTTTTCTCAGCTTCCTCTTTTTCCATAATTTTATCTTCTAGTTCACCTATTCTCTCCTCTGTCTTTTCAATCCAAACCGTGGTCGTTTCCATTTTATTTGCAGCTCGTTTATAGCATTTTTTAACTCCTGACTGTTCCTTAGTCCCTTGATCTCTGTAGCAAGAGATTCTCTGCTGTCCTCTATACTGTTTTCAAGCCCAGCAATTAATTTTATGACTATTAGTCTAAATTCACTTTCTGTTATATTGTTTAAATCGTTTTTGATCAGGGGCGCCTGGGTGGCTCAGTCAAGCATCTGACATTGGCTCAGGTCATGATCTCACAGCTTGTGGGTTCAAGCCCCATGTCGGGCCCTGTGCTGACAGCTCAGAGCCTGGAGCCTGCTTCGGATTCTGTGTCTCCCTCTCTCTCTCTCTCTGCCCCTTCCCTGCTCACACTCTGTCTCTCTCTCTCTCAAAAAATAAATAAACATTAAAAAAAGGTTTTAAGAAAATAAAAATAAATCATTTTTGATCAGTTCATTAGCTGTTGTTATATCCTGGAGATTCTTTGAGGGGAATTCTTCCGTTTAGTCATTTTGGATAGTCCTTGGACTGGTGCGGGACTGCTGGGCACTTCCCCTGTGCTGTCTTGAACAACTTGCGTTGGTGGGCGGGGCCTCAGCCAGACCTGATATCTGGCCACAGCACACCGCTGGGGCCACAGTCAGACTGGTGTGTACCTTCTCTTCCCGTCTCCTAATGGTGGGATTCACTGTGGGGTGTCCTGGCCCCTCCGGGCTACTTACACACTGCCAGGCTTGTGGTGCTGGGGATCTGGCGTATTGGCTGGGGTGGGTAGGCAAGTTGCACAGGGGTGGGAGGGGCAGGCTCAACTCTCTTATCCTTCAGTGATCCTCTGCTTCAGGAGGGGCCCTGTGGCAGCAGGAGGGAGTCAGACCCACTGGAGGGATGGATCCGCGGAAGCACTGCAAGCAAGTTTCCTGGCAGGAACTGGTTCCCTTTGGGATTTTGGCTGGGGTATAGGCGAGGGAGATGGTGCTGGCGAGTGCCTTTGTTCCCTGCCAAGCTACGGTCTGTCATCTGGGGCTCAACAACTCTCCCTCCCGTTGTCCTCCAGCCCTCCCGCTCTCCGAGCAGAGCTGTTAACTTACAACCTTCCAGATGTTAAGTCCTGCTTGCTATCAGAACACACTCCATCTGGCCCCTCCGTTTTTGCAAGCCAGACTCAGGGTCTCTGTTTGGCTGACGGTCTACCCATCTGCCCCGGCTCCCTCCCACCAGTCCATTTAGCACGCACCGCCTCTCCACCCTTCCTACCCTCTTCTGTGGGCCTTTTGTCTGCGCTTGGCTCCAGAGAATCCGTTCTGCTAGTCTTCTGGTGATTTTCTGGGTTATTTAGGCAGGTGTAGGGGGAATCTAAGTGATCCGCAGGACGTGGTGAGCCCAGCGTCCTCCTAAGTCGCCATCTTCCCCTGAGCCCCAACTTTTATATTATGTAAAGATTCTATACTTCATCAAGTTTTAAAATGATTCATTTATTCTTTGACATCAGTATGGACTCATGGACTCCTGTTTTATTCAAAGAATGTAAAATTTTATTATTATTATGTTTCTGATACTTAGATTGGCCAGTGTGATCAGCTTTAAGCTGGATTCTTTGTCCTTTATCCTCTTCCCTGGGCTTTCCTCTACATGGATGCTATCTCTGCAGAGTCAGGTTTTGACATCCTGCATCAGGTCAGCATCACATCCAACTTCTTACCATATGCATATTTCCCTCATCTTGCTTAGTCTCTAATGCTCCATTTGGGCCATGGAGCCCAACTCCCAATGGCTCCCCCAACTTCCCACCATACTTTCCACTAAGTCCCACCATGGACTTCCCGCTAAATCTAACGTAGTTGTTGGACTAAATTTTTTAAGGGAAGGAAAATGGAAGGGAGAAGAAAGAGGAAGAGGGAAGGAGCAGATATTGTGTCTGAAAATTACAAATGATAGCAGTACAATGAGCAATACCATGGTAACAGCTTTTTTGATTTGTTTTGGTTTTGTCTCCAGAATCACCGTTTCTTACAAGGTTAAGTGAATTGTTCTTTAGAACCCTCCCTTTTCAAGTTTGCAATAAGAATGGATCTAATTATAGAGCCTGCAGTTGGGGAGACTAAGTTTTCACCTGTGCAGTGAAATCCTCTGCAGATCATGGACATGAGAATTATAGCTACACTAATAAAGCAAATGGTAATGTTGCTGAGAAATTAATATATATGTATTAATGTGACAGTACACGTATTTCAGAGGAAAAGCTATAAGACTAATTTAGAACCATAACAACAAAATAATATATCCATGCTAAGACAATAAAAATGTAGCTCTTTGATAAAGTTAATTTTAAAAAGTAGATATAACTGTTACATCTAATTATTAGAAAAACCTATACTGAAGGAAATAAGTAATATATAACTCTAAACATACAGAGATTTAAGCAAAAAGCTAAAGAGTGCCAATGAAATACAGTTATCAATTCAAAACTGAGCATACATTCAAATCATTTCAGACTTCAAAATCTTTCCTGTTCTTATGTGATTTCAGATTTTAAAATTTCCTTTTACATCAGGAGTATTTCAGTCAGTACTTCAGAAGGCAGATGCTGAGTAGGAGTTAATGATATAAGCAATTCACTGGGAAATGATTCTAGTGAGAGCTAAAAGAAGGAGGGAGCTCAACTGGGCCTGATAAACCTTCCACCCACTCTGTGGACACATATGAAAGCAAAGGGAGGTGGAGAAGGACTAGTAAGGGTTTCTGACTGATACAGATCTGAAAGTGTATCAAATAACCAAAGGGACAGTTTTGAATAACAATGGCCTTGGGGCGCCTGGGTTGCTTAGTTGGTTAAGTGGTTAAGCAAGTGTCTTACTCTTGATATTAGCTCAGGTCTTGATCACCTGGTCATGAAATTGAGCCCCACATTGGGCTCTGCCCTGAGCACAGAGCCTGCTTGGAATTCTCTCTCTTCCCCTCTCTCCCTGCCCCTCCCCCCCGTCTCTCTCTGTCTCTCTCTCTCTCTCTCTCTCTCTCTCTCTCTCTCTCTCTCAACAAACAAGCAAACATTAAAAGATGGCCCATTAGTGGAATCCTTTTTTGCTCTGATCTGCACACCGTGTTGAGTCATTGGCTGAAGCCTGCTCGTGAAGAGTTATTTTAGTCTCACAAACGGAAATTTACCCTGAAGATGCTAAAACAGAGGGCAGTCAGCTAATTCCACTTCTTTCTGTTAGTCAAGAAGTTCTTTCTTAAACAGAGATCCAAGTGTTGCATTTCCATGGTTGCCACAGCCAGATAATTTTATTTAAACAAAAAAATTTTTAACTTCTCAATTTATCAATGTGATAACGTATCCTCTGATTCATTCAGTGCATATTGAATATCAAGGTACCATGATGAACATGAACTATTTCTCTCAAGGAGCTTAAAATCCAGAGGTAGGGGAAGAAAACAGTAAAAAGGCATTAGAATAGATTATAGCAGATATTATAATAAGGTTAAATATAGAAAATTCTGTAAGAACAAGAGTTGAGCCCTTAACCCAGCCTTCAGGGACTCCTAAGTCTTTCCAAAGTAAATGTAGACAAACTGAAGTCTAAATGAAGCAGAAAATATTTTGTCCTAAAAGAGATAGGTTGGAAAAGTATGTGCAGAAGGCTATATTTTAGAGCAGATAGTATCTTTGGATTTGGTTTAATATATTTAGAGCTAAAATCAGACTGTATACACACCCCCACCTTCTCCCATACCCCAAATCACTCAAAAGTAACTGAAATATATATTTTCAAAAATAAATCCATCATAGTTCAAAAATGAGAAAATATAGTATCAGCAGACCAGAAATTAGAAATACTTCTCAAAGTTGGAAAGCATATGGCTCAGATTAACAGAACTGGAAAACCAAAGCTCAGTGTATGAGTAAATTACAAAGATGACAAAACTACAATCTCAGAGTAAACAGGTCCAGAGTAATGGGTGATCTCTGGGGCAACAGTTAGGGTAATTATCTGAAAGGAGTCACTATCAGGAGACCAGCACACCCCTTCCTTAGTTCCAACATATACAAGGCCTGAGCTGAATAACAGATAATAATTGCACACCAAAGGAACTAACTTCCTAGGGAGGGCTTTTCGTGGAATATGGACCAAACAGAGGGAAAATAATGATATATGTTCATTTTAGTCTTTGCTTTTTTCTGTCCAGAAGCATCAAGGCATCCTTATATAGGTACACTTCTAAAAATGTGATCATCTAATATAGAGTAACTGTTTTTGCTACAACCGAGAATACAAGTGTCCACTGCCCAAAAATTATTACTCTGATGTCTTATTAATTATAGTCTGAGAGATGTCCAGCCCACTCCTCACAAATTTCTCCCCTAAATCAGTACTGATAGTCTGTAACTTGTAAAGTTTATGACTAGCAGCATTCTTTATGTCGTTTCTATTTCAGCAAAGACAAATCATTTCGTGACTGTAAAGTATAGAACATAAATATAGTCCATTTGCAGTAAGTAGCTGACTGGTCCTCCAGGGTTATGTGAGCCATTTTCTTTAGTCAGAAATGCAGGTCTCTGGACACCAAGCAGTGGTAGCAGAAAGATCAGTCGAAGTGATGCTTAATCCATGTGGATAAGCTCATGTATAATCTCTGTTCCTATTACCATAGCCAATTTGATTATGATCTAATTAAAATAGAAGAGAGAGGCAAGAAAGGGAGGATGAGTGTCATTCATAAGTAATCATCTTATCAACCTGATTATTTAGAGCTGCCTACACAGTAGGGACTTTGGATATGAATTTCCAAGGATACAAATTCTCTGTCACTCTAGGTTTATTTTCAGATGTCTAACCATATACAGCTTCATCATGCATACTGAAAACCAGTCCTTAAATTTTCCCATTCATTCTCTTGAGCATCCTCCCATTCCAGTAATCGCTATACCATCTTTCCACCCAGATATAGTGAATCATGAGATTGATTATACTACTTAGAGTTCTACCTATTGGTAGGAATTCTCTTTTCCGTTTTAATTCAAAGCCACCACTATTCTGGGCTGTAAAGCTGCAGCTGTTTATATCCAGCTGATGCAAAAATATTCTGTACATAAGTATGTAAAACATACTTAACATAGAAAAGTCATATGAAAGAATTATTTTTATTGAGGATTATGGAAAACTATTTTAAGCAGGGGAATGTCACATTCAGATATCTTTAGGAAGATAATTCTAGCAAAAATATGAAGATAGATTTAAAGGAAGATAATAAGATCAGTGCAAGCAAGTGAAATAATTATCTATTAATCCAAACGAGAATGATGAAAATAAAGAAGTTGTTACAAGAAGAGAAAAGGGCTTATATTAGAACAACAGTTTTGAAATACAAACGGGGGGCTCCTGGGTAGCTCAGTCAGTTAAGCATCTGATTTCACCTCAGGCCATGATCTCATGGTTTGTGAGTTTAAGCCCTGTGTTGGGCTCTATGCTGACAGCTCAGAGCCTGGATTCTGTTTCAGATTCTGTGTCTCCCTCTCTGTCTCTCTGACCCTCCCCTGCTTGTACTCTCTCTGTCTCAAAAATAAACATTGAAAATTTTTTTGGAAATACAAACTGTCTTTGTAATTCTGAATAAGAAAGATATATAACTTAAAATGTTCTTGCAATTTGATGGTGACTTTGTAGATTATAAAATTATATCTATGGGTTTGACATTTAAGATATTTTTCAAAGACATTAAATACTTGTATCTTCCTCTCATAATTAACAGTGCTGGTAGGAATGCATTTAAAATATTTTGCACTTGCTTTTGAGGGCTATGTATTTGTTCAATCTGTCCATACTTGTGTCATTTAACAACATATTGTGCATATCTTTTTATATCATTCACATATTAAAATAAAAAGTATAGAGGGCCCTGCTACTTTGTCAGCACTTTGGATACAAAATAGATAAAAAAAAAAAAAAACAAACCTCACCTCTTCTTTTTCAGCACATACATAATAAGTGGATAAATTCTATAATACTTACATAATTCATAAATAAATTATGTGCTTTATAATTATAAGTGCTGTAGAAATAAAATAGAGAGGGATAAGAGGGATTAGAGGTGCAGGGAAGTCAAAATCTTGTGCAGGATGATCAGAGCAGACTTCATCAGGAAGATATTGAAGGGAGACAAATGAACGAGATAAGCACGTCTCTGGAGGAAATACAATGTGCCCAGCAGGGACACATAGCATATCATAGCACAGTCTTTAATATAGGGTGGGCTGTAATGTATGTTCCTCTTCCTTTATTCTTCCACTTTTCTTTCCTCACATGATGAGACATAGGCAAGTGGTTGTTACCCTTTCACTTGGAAACTACAACTAGGGAAATATATGGATTTTTATCTGTGGCTTGTAGCTTTTGTAGTCCGTGTATTTTTCAGAGTATCTCTAATCTCTGGATCTTGATAATAAACGGTAAGTCATACTTTTTTTTTTTTGCTTTTAAAGACTACTGGAAGGAACCTGTCTATAAAAGATATATAGATACATAAATGTAGATATACATGTAGATACAGATACAAGTATATAGATATAGACACAGATAGATAATAGATATAGATATAGACACAGATATACATATACACACACTAGTAAGGCATAAGAAAAAATGAGATCTTGCCATTTGCGACAATGATGCACCTACAGGATATTATGCTAAGTGAAATAAATCAGACAGAGAAAAACAAAAACCATGTGATTTCACTTATATGTGTTACATTAAAAAAAGCAAATAAACAATAGTTTAATAAAAAACAGCTTCATACATAAAGAGAAAAAACTGGTGGTTGGCAGGGGCTGGGGGATGAGTGAAGTAGATGATGGGGATTAAGAGATACAAACTTCCAGTTATAAAATAAATAAGTCACGGAGATGATAAGTACAGCATAGGGAATATAGTCAGTAATACTGTAATGATGTTATATGCCAACAGATGGTGATGACGCTTGTGGTGAGCATTGCATAATGTATAGGATCATTAAATCAATCACTGTGTTGTGCACCTGAATGTCAACTATACTTCAATAATAATTTTTTAAATAAAGAGGACTAGTGGATATGAAACTACAATCAAACTAAAATTTGCCATTCATTTATTAACATTTTCAATGGAAGTGTTAAATATTTCTGTTAGAAATAGTTTTTCTCTTATGTTCAAACATTTAAAGGATTAACTTTTAAAATTTGTACTAATGAACTGTTGCTGTGGATTTGCTTTGTGTTCACAGCAAAAAGCAATGAATCACAGCATCAAGGCTTAAGCTGAATTCTCTCTATAACCCATAGATAAGAAAGAGGTCCGTATGGCACTGTTTGAACATCTTTAAAAAAAAAAAGGAAATTCATACACAGAACAGAAGTAAACATCACTGCTATTGCCAACCATTTATAGGATAAATAACTTCTATTTTTGTTTTTAATTATAAAATTGAAAACTAAAATTCCTGGTAAAATTGTCTCATTCCTTCTCAGGGATCCAAGATGTTTATATGAATTACCAACTGTAATTTGAGGTTTACGCCTTAGACATCAATGTCTTTGCCAACTGCACACCATTTAACATAAGCATCTTAAAATTAATGAAATATAGATAATATACTTTTCTAATTTGCAATGCTACTGGTTTTTGTTTTTATTTTGTTTTTGTAATTTCACTCTGTCTTTGGTTACTTCCATTGATTTCTCTCTGAGTGTTGAGATGTATCCATCTGCTTGAAGCATCATCGTACTCTAAAGTCAGACCCCAAACATTTTTTTAAGTAAGGTTTCATTAAATTGCAAAATCACATAATCCATTTTTTAAAATTACCTTTTCAAACATGATATTAATCAAAATACTGGTAGTAACAGAACGATAATTAATTTGAAGATATGAAGAGGTTCACATTATATCCAGGAAAACCAAAATCACATTGAGTGTTTTTAGCCAGAAGCATGGCTGGCACTGCTCCTTCTCGTTGATATGGGAGCTGACGGTACAGATGAAGAGCTTGTGACCCCATCACTAGTACGTCTTCTACTGCTAGTCCTGAAGCTGGATGTTTGCTCCACTCCAGAACATTTACCAAGATTTGGAGTCTACATGCTCTTTCCTCGGGCTGCTCTCTATCTACCATAGGATTGGGGGGATTTCATCTTATTGGGACAATCAAGTATTTATTAGAAATAAGATTTATAATGTGATAAATTCCTTAAATAAAGATATCAAGACTATGTGAAAGATGCTGGGCAGCCACCATCCTCAACTAATAATCTATGACACTACTAAATGAGCATTGATATCCCAGTATTATAAAGAGAAGACTAAGACCTACTTGATTGCCCTAGTTCTGCTTGCCACAAAAATGTATCTTTCTTGTATACTATAGTCCTTATAATATTTCGTGTTTCCCATTTATAGACCTTTGGACTATATTGAATGTCTTGAAAAACAAGCAAGCAAGGAAGCCACTGTGATGGTTCTGAAGGGGTTATACTGATGGCATACTATATTAAAATTATCTAGTAAAAACTGTAATTGCATGGTTAATGAAACCTATTAGGTAAAAATTAAACAATTTAATATAAAACCTGCCACGTCCTTAGTGACAAATACATGAAAATAATAATAAGTACAGTAAAAACAAATACAGTTTTGCAGCATAGCTTTCTAGAAAATAATTCCCACTTGAATATGAATGTGAATAATCAATTTAAGTTCCTCCTCTACTGCAGCAACCACTGTCAGTACTACTGTTGATTCTGATTCTCCCTATTCCAAACGTGTAGAACTTGTTCATAGGTTGAAAACATGTAGAATTTTAGATTTGGAAAGACTCTTGGATAATTTATAGTCCCGTATTTTCAGTTAACGAGTAATGAAATTTAGATCTATAACTATGAATTTGCTTTCCAAAGTTTATTCACTAATCTCATAGGATGATACAGCTTAACTTCTGAAGACATGGTCTTTCCACCATCACTGAATAAATTGTCGGAGTCACAACTCTGGCAATAGCATGTGCTGACATTTTATTGTTAGACACATAATTATGTATACATGACTTGCCTCCACTAATAGAAATATATATATGTGTATATATATATATATATATATATATAGAGAGAGAGAGAGAGAGAGAGAGAGAGATGTGTATGTATATATATATATATATATATATATATATGTTCCATTTAATCCAGTAGAATTCAAATTCTAAGTACAATGAAGTAATTTGAAAAATTGATTCTTATATGAGTATGGCACCCTTTAATTGAGCTTAAGTTTTCTAATTTTAATGAGGGAAATACCTTTAATTTCGTGAGCTTAGTGCAAAGATTTAGCTGTTATATGAACATTTTATGTCAGCTAATAACTGTCAATGAATATTCTATCCCTTTTATTTATTTCTTAAATCCTTACAACTGTGTTAGATAATGATCAGTGAAACTGAAATAAAAGTGAATCCTAGGGAAAGTTCTGGGATAGTTGGAATTTCATTGAAGAGTTACAGGTAAGTAAATTTGGTGCAAAAAATTAATATGTTATTCAATGACTAAGATAAATTCTGTTTATTTTTTTTAATTTTTTTTTACATTTATTTATTTTTGAGAAACAGAGTGAGACAAAGCATGAGCGGGGGAGGGGCAGAGAGAGAGGGAGACACAGAGTCTGAAGCAAGCTCCAGGCTCTGAGCTGTCAGCACAGAGACTGATGCAGGGCTTGAACCCACGAATGTGAGATCATGACCTGAGCCGAAGTCAGACGCTCAACCGACTGAGCCACCCAGGCGCCCAATAAATTCTGTTTAAATAAAATTATTCAGAAATATAATGTTTATGCTAGTCCAATGGAAATCAAAGATCATATTTATTGAAGCTAAGGGTATAAAGGAGATTGAAATATAATAAAATGATGCCTGTCATAATTCCAGGGAATGTCTTCATGCAAGGGAAAGAAGACCAATAAAAATCAAGCAAATCATACAGCCTTTCTCTTCAATTTAAAGGGAATTAACTAGTGTTAATAGGGCACATCATGCCTCCTAAGAAAACAAAAATAAATTGTATGCTATGAAAATGAAGATGCTCTTATGGATAATCATTATGGATGAGAGAATATCTTCTCATATTCTCATAGAAGATAATCTCTCATTCATAATTAAATTATACTATATTACCACAAAGTTTAATATATAAAAAAAAATTATTAGTGCTGTCTTATTTGTTGTCCTTTATTTGTGCCTACATGTACCTACACTGAACTACAAGTATTTCCTTAGACATCTATGGGGCTGCATATCAGTATTTGTTTAAACCAGCTAATAAATTAGTCATTTTTAATGTCTCCTGCCCAAATAGATGGCTGATGTTGGTTAAGACATTTGTAGGTTGCCTGAATGGCTCAGTTGGTTAAGCATCCAACTCTTGATTTCAGTTCAGGTCATGATCTAACAGTTCATGGGTTGAAGCCCTGCATCAGGCTCCATGCTGACTGTGCAGAGCCTGCTTGGGATTCTCTCTCCCTTTGTCTCTGCCCCTCCCCTGCTCATTCTAGAGCTCTTGCTCATAAGCGCTCTCTCTCTCTCTCTCTCTCTCTCTCTCTCTGTCTCAAAATAAATAAATAAATAAACATTAAAAGTAAAAGGTGTTTGTCTTGTCTTTTAATGGCTATTTTATTATTTATTATTTTATTATTTTATTTTTTATTTTATGTAAAATTGGTATATAACTTTACATATGTTTTAAGTGTGCAACATTATAATTAGACACCTGTATACACTACAAAGTGATCACTACCAAAAGTCTAGTTATTGCCCATTACCATAAAACTGACCTCCTTCACCCATTTTGGACTCTCCCCAACTCCCTTATGCTCTGGCAACCATCAATTTGTTTTCTGTACCTATGGATTTGTTTTGTATTGATTTGTTTATTTGATTTCGTTAGATACCACATATAAGTGAAATCATATAGTATTTTTCTTTGTGTGACTTATTTCACTCAGGATATTGTGTTTTGTTAGTATTCTTCAGTCCAGCCAGTCCAGAACATGATGAAAACTTTAATTCCAGGAAATCCATAAAATTGATGGATACTTTTCAGTTCTAATGAGATGTTCACAATTATATATGTAAAATTTATTTATGTAGCACAGCAACCATTTCACTTATTTTTCACCCCCAAAACCCACCTCATAATTAAAATAGTTTTAAGGATTAGAAGCAATTTATTTTTTTTATTTTTTTTTAATGTTTATTTATTTTTGACAGAGAGAGAGAGAGAGACAGAGCATGAGTGGGGGAGGGGCAGAGAGAGAGGGAGACACAGAATCTGAAGCAGGCTCCAGGCTCTGAGCTGTCAGCACAGAGCCCAATGCGGGGCTCGAACCCACATACTGTGAGATCGTGACCTGAGCTGAAGTCAGAAGTTCAACCTACTGAGCCACCCAGGCACCCCAGAAACAATTTATTTTTTATAGGAAGCCAATCATAATGAAACATTTTCATGTTTGTAACTGGGCTGTTTAAATGTCTAAATTAAATTTACACATCAATATTAAAAATGGATACAACAGATTGGAGAAATTGAGAGTGGTGAGAGAGAAATCTTTTTTTAATCAGAAGAGACACTGGACTGAGATTTACCAATTTTTGTATTGTTAAAATTTGAAATGTGTAGTAAAACTTTTTTCTATAAAAGAAATCTGAAAAAGAAATCTGAGAAGTAATTAAATACATAAACTTTTTGTACTAAATATTGACATTATCTGAAAGCATTGTGCTTTTCACGGGACAAAAATCCATACAAACTTTTGCAGTTAACAGTGTCAAATTATTAGGGCTTAACTCTTAGATAAAAATAGATCAAAACACCTCACACTCATCTGTGGATATATTCTCACTCCATTTCACATATAGTATCATCTACATATAAGTAAAAAATAGAATATTATTGATGCTACTAACTTTTATTTTTAACTCTGTATCCTTTGTTTTGTTTGAGTCGTTACATGGAACATAAATCTGAGAACATTTTAGGGAAAACTTAAGAAAACAATAATTTTCATAATTTGACTATCAACTCTGCAGGAAAAGAATCAACTTGCTTAATTAGCTACTTTTACCTTCTTTGCTGTTCTGTATATCCTCAAATTATGTGATTCTGTGTGTGTATGTGCATGTATTTACATGTGCAATATTTCCAAGAGTGAATTTGCAATCAGGCAACCATAGATTTGAAACATGTTTCTTCCATTGAATACCTGTACAGTTGTTACAAATACTAATTTTTCTGGGCCTTTCCTCTTCCATTCTGTATTTTAAATTGGACATAACTTTCCATATAATTTTGTTTATAAGAGGTAAAGAGGGAGAGAGAAAGAGAGAGGGAGATAAGGTGAGATGAGATGAGATGAGATGGGATAGATGTAAAGTATAAAGTACTTGAGATAATTTCAGGTTCACAGAGGATCCTCCAATAATAAGTATTATTTTCCTTCTCTACTTTGTAAACCCAAACTATACTTTATGAGTCAGTCAAATATTACCTCTTCTACAAAGTTTTGTCTATAATTCTATAATTTTTAATAAAATTCCAGTGTATTTCTCTATTACATTATCAATGTCACTATTATACTACCTATCATTCTGTGTAATGGATATTTGCATTTGTGGCTCTACTCTCTCTATTCAGGTGTTCTTGAGGACTGTGACCATGTTGATTTCATAGTAATAGTAATCTCAGAAACAACCACAGGACCTGGTCCTTAATGGTCTTTAAAAATGAACTAAGAAGAATATTAAATTACCAAATTATTCGTTTAGTAATAGATTATTATTTATAATTGAAAGTTTATATATTTTTAAAATAAAACCGCTATACAAAGAGTTACCAGAATGGATTCACGCCCTGACTATATGACTAATTGTCTATGTGACCTTGCAGAAGTAATTTTCTCTCTATTAATATGTGAAAGGAGATGATGATTAAATTATACCTACATTATTTCCAGTTGTAATATTTTATTATTCCGTACTTTTAAGTATCTTCCTGAAAACTAAACATCAATTTACTTATATGATAATAATTCAGGAATTTGTATTTAAAAGGACATATATGCATTAATAATAAGCAAAAAACCTCAGTCACTTCTAAGGGTATAATTCAGACTTTCTTTGAGTTTTACCTTCTCTCTGCAAAAGAACCCTTATGGTAAGCAGAGAATGTTTACTCTTACCTAAGCAATAGGCATGATTTATTACATGTGCTGGTTAAGACTATTTCACAAGAATCCTTTGGTTAATGTTGCCCAGTAAATATGTATGGGACTTAATGACACTGTTATTAATCACTGAGAATCAAAGAAGGATATAAAGAAAGCAAGAAAGAAAACAGCCTGGATCTCTGAGACGGAACATTCTTATCTTAGCCAATTATAATAACCTTGTTAAAAGCTAAAGATCCAGAGCTGTTTTTTTAGCAGAGAGATGAAATAAAGAAAAATGGAATATTTGGTGGTTTCACAAGCTTGTGTGAGAATCCTAACCAGTGGTGTTTTCTTTGACTTGTTTGTATTATCTTGTCTTACTGTGTCTTTTGAGAGTGGCATTCTAGAAGCACTGAGAGGCCAGTTTCCTTAAAATTGTTGATTTAACAATTGCTCATTTAGAACTTGAATCTATTAGGCTACAGTTGCAACTAACTAAAACTAACGTAAGCTACCTTATGTTCAAAAGCAGAATTTGAGATGAGGACACACTGTTGTTTATTGAAACCTGACAGCTGATAAATATAGTGATAGTTTTCTCAGAAGTGGACAGGACCCGCAAATTAGTAGAACTTCATAATTGACTTAGTCTTTCCTGTTGCTCACTTTCTGTGCTTTCCTCCATGTCAAAGCCAAGCTTTCTCTATTCCTTCTCCTCATGATGTAACACATTTCACTGAGGACTTTAAATTTATAGGATACAAACTGGACCACCAGTTTGTACATCTCCTATGACAATTCCAACATCCTGTAACATCTCCTATGACAATTCCAACCTCTCCTATGACAATTCCAACATCCTGTAAGAAAGAACTTATGGCTTACATGGTTTTATCACTAGTCATGTGAAGTCAGGTATGGCACAACACTGGCTGTAGTGATCCAATGATAGGGAGATGCTCTTTCAATCAGTCTCTCAATTGAGTTTCAAAGGCTGAAAAGATACCTAAGTATTTCTGCTTTAGAATCTTAAATCTTTAAGTCTTTTTTCAGTTTACTTAGTATTCTTTCAAGAGGAAAGCTAGCATCCAAGATATGTGTGAGATTATGAGAGATTTTGAAACCATTTATATAGTCCATACCCCTTTTCTCCATCATGGATTGCTTAAAGAGGACTTAGTCCAATCCTCTTGTTAAAAATAGTATTTACTATAATATTTAATAATGCCTGCTTATATTTAATGTCTTTTAGAACAATATTCAAGTTTTTAATGGATTACATATTATTTAGAAACTTGTAAGATGCTATATATATATAACTTTTGCAATCAAGAGGTACACAAACTTGCTTCAAAAGTGTAGAGAAAATCTTAGTACACCCTGTTCAAATGTTTATTGACCTACTAATTCATAGGTTATTGATTCATTCACATATTGACTGAATATTTTATTTTTTTAATTTTTTTAAAGTTTATTTTTGAGAAAGCACAAGCACAAGTGGGGGAGGGACAGGGAGAGAGAGAGAGAGAGAGAGAGAGAGAGAGAGAGAGAGAGAGAGAATCACAAGCAGGCTCCACACTGTCATCATGGAGCCCAACGTGGGGCTTGAATTCTCAAACTGTGAGATCATGATCTGAGCCAAAGTTAGACGCTTAACAGACTGAGCCACCCAGGCACTGCCATTGCTTTTTCTTAAAGAAGCTCATCAGATACTATTTTTTTCCTACCTCTTCCATTCCTGTGCAAGCAGAATTCACATTGTTCTGAGTTGATGTGTATCTTTCCAGTCAATTTTATTACATTTATATATATGCAAGCTTAAATCTTGTAATTATTTTGTGTTAATGTTGGAGTTGAAACAATATGCAATTGATAGAGCTTGCATTTGACTTGTAATTTTTGTTTTTACTATTTATCCATGGTTGATATATACAGAGGTATAATTTATTCATTAATTTTAACTATTACACAGCATTAATTCCTGTACTGATACTCAGTTCGCTTCAAATTTTCATCATTAATAACAGTCCTGCAATGAACACTGTTTTACATAATTTCTTTTGAGTTTTTTTAAATGTTCAATTGTATGTACCTTAAAGTAGAAATGAATACTCATTTGCATTATCAATTTTACTAGATGCTGTCCTGTTGCTCTCTAACATGAAGCTGGGATTTAAAACGCCTACTATCATGGTAAGAGACTTACATTTTCTCTTTGTCTCTGAAGCAAGAATTTTTGTATCTTTTCATTTCCTTAATTTGACATATTTCACTTCCTTAATTTGAACATATATTTTACTGTTTAAATGTGTAATTTTCTGTTTACTGGTGATGTTGACATTCTTTACATTCTTTAATTGGTTATTTTAAACCTCTTTTGTGAATTGCCTGGTCATATTCTTTGTCTCTTGTTCTATTGTATGGTTTAACATTTTTAAAATCAGTATAAGTCCTTTATACAATTTTAAACTGACTTTTTGCCTTTCAAGTATGTTGTAAATAATGCAATAATCCACCTTAGCCCGTTTTATTCTAAGATGGACTGTGTTGTGTTTTGCTGAGTGTATATAGTTACTATATTTATTATATAAAAACCTTAAAGTCAGTTAAAATGCCAGTGGAAAAACATGTGAAAAGAAAAGACTAAAAAGATATTTCACAGATGAAGAAGAAGAGCATCTTAAAATGAAGGAAAATAATAAATGTAAGTAGAGGCAATTGTATATATTATTAATTTTTGATTCATAAGCTCTTTTGAAAAGAGAGATGCTATAACAAAATGCAGTATTTAGAATTCATCTGGGGAACAAAAATAAGTGGATTGCTGCTTTCATAAATATAAATAATGAAATCATTTCAGCAGAGTTGATTTCCAATTTGAAATAAGAGAAACTCCCTGATTATTTCTTTTACTATGAGAATTTCAGGGTATCAGCAGTTTTATTTGACAAAACACAATTAGAACAAATATTTATTAATATTGAAACAATACAATTTAATATTTTGATCAGTATTTCAAACATTTTTAGACATGTGATGGCTCTTTTGATCATGTCCATTATCCTTAGTTATAGAGCTATAAAATATTTGCTTACTCTAGTTCACTTAATATAATTTATATAATTTGAAAATTTCAGTAATAGTCACAAGGTCCATATACTGTATTTTTTAAATACATCTACCTTTTTACATAATATGCTTACTCAAATAAAATTAGCATGTTCACTTATCTCACTATATTTTTGTACCTCGTTATATTTCCTCTATGCAATATGTTCTAATACGTTTTCCATATGTATCAGAAAGAAAACACCTCCTGAACTTTTCATTTGCTAAAATTATTCTAATAAATTCTAATACTTTCTTGATTTAAAAAATAATCAGATATCTCCACAAAGGGTAAAGACAACCCTTGAAATGGGAGAAAATCATTTATCTAACAAGAGTTTTGAATCTAGAATAAGAACTCTTAGAACTCTAGCAGAAAGAAAAATAACCCAGTTAAACAATGAGCAAGGAATGTTAATAGCATTTCTCCAGAAAAGGTATGTAAATGGCCAATAAGTCAATGAAAGGATTTTCAACATTAGTAAGCCATCAGGGAAATGAAAATTAAAACCACAATAACATACAATAACATACTACCTCACACCCATTAGGATGACTGTAATCAAAAACTCATAAAGTAGCAAGTGTTAACAAGATTGTGGAAGAATTGGAACCCTCATATACTGCTGATGGGAATGTAAAATGGTGCAGCCACTTTGGAAAATTTTCATTGCTGAAAGTTTCAACCTAGAGTTACCATGTGATCCAACAATTCCACTCCTAGGTATATGCTCAAGAAAAACGAAAACATATGTCCACCAGAGAACATTTACAAAAATGTCCTTAACAGCAGTATTCATAATAGCCAAACAATAGAAACACGTTTACATGGCATTTCTTCAGAAATATGGTCTAGTAGGCTGGGAGAACTGGTATGTTTCAGAAGACACAGTTGTTCCTGAGGATGCTAATTAATTTATGATGACACAGTTTGGATACCCTAGCTCTATCATGGACATCTTTTCTCTAAACTACTGGCTTTGAATACTTGATTAGCAATATAAGGAGACTGTGCTGTCATGTTGTTGATGGGAAGACCTAAACCAGTCCAGCCTTAGGTCACATGGCATTTTTGTGAGGATTATTTAAAAAGGTACTTCTTTTTAGTGTTTGCAGCCTTGTGTCAGGGTATGTGTGTGGGCAACGAGGCTGAATTTTCACACATTCTTCCTCATTTGGCAGCCTTGCAGCATCTGTATGATAATGCTCAGCATCCTTTACCAAAGTAATCTCCAACATGGTGCTTCCAAGTTTTACTTTAAAAGTAGATTAAAACTGTATACACAGGGGATGCTATTGAACTTGGCCCATGAATAAATAACTCCGCTGTAAATATCATTGACAACATACAGTAAAATCACTATATAGTGTGCCTCACTGCACTAGAATCCTATAGTGAGATTTTACTATCCATTAAATCACTAGAAGCTCCTTGCGAGTGATCTTGGCTTTTATCAGAGGGTTACACTTCACATTACCACTTCAGATATTCCATCTTACACATCACTAACTCACAGATAATCAGGGATGGACTCCTGGGGTTTATTGTACTTTGATTATAGGACTGGTTTAATTGCACGTGACTGATGCAAACCACCTTCTTTTCCCAAAACCTGCTTCTTTGCAATGCTTCTCCCTCTCTAGCCTTAGAATTTTCATGCATGACTTCAGTCTTATGATGATTATATTTGCTATATTAGAATAAAGGAAAAATAGCAAACTGTTCAGACTAGACAAGTTAGAAAGAAGTTAGTCACCTTTATTAATATTTACTTAGGAATATTTCTTAGTTAATGAACTTTAGTACTTCAGGGTTTCCGGTAGTTTCCAAATAACTGACTGTGCATTGTTAAATTGGTAGTTAAAAAAAAAATCCACCAGAAAATGTTTTTACCCAGAACTAACAACCACTTCAACTACAATTTTATTTATTTAGCTGCCTAATCCAAGCTTTCATTGCAATATCATAATATAAATTTGGGGGGAAGCTAACTTTTTAATATAGTGAACACATATTTGGCTATCTTGATTTTATTGAGAAAAAGGAACTGACCAGTTACAGAAATTTATGTGGCTTGGACAGCTTAAAGTATTCACTATCTGGCGTTTTTATTTTTATTTGAACATAACTTAATCTTATAATCTTCAGTGTGAATGATACCAAATTATCTCTATGATTTATGGAGAAATGAGTAATCATTTTACATTTGTCTTCATTACTTTCCTTTAAATATAATTCCTTTTATAACTGGACAAACTGATTATAAATATTCATATGGGAGGAAAAGGCATAATATCACAAGACAGTACAAATGAAATTTAAAAACCAGCTACCCACAGGGAAGAGAGGTGTTCAATGCATAAAACTGCTATATGATGCATAGAGAATGTCTACAAATGACCAAGAAAATGACAAAGGATTCAATAACTGAGTTAATATTACAAGTATACAATTTCCACAAGAAGAAAAATAAACTTCCATTAAAAATCTAAAAAAAAGCCTCTATATCACTAGTAATAAGATGAATCAACAAAGTAAGCCAACAATCAAGTCATAACAATCATTATAAAATTTTATGGATAGCAACAATAAGAAACTGGCAGTATTATTTTATCAAAATGTAAATAAGCAGAAAATTAACTATAGGTCACATGTAAAGATGTTACATTTTAAAGAACAATCTCAGATCCTGTACTTCTGTTTCTGAATGTATTCTCTTACATATTTACACCAGAGATATGTATTAGGATGCCCACATAAGTATGGTCTCTACTAGGAAAAAAAATAGAAACAATATCTCTATAATAGGAAAATGAATGAAGATGTTGCGTTATATTAATAGAAAACACAGTGTAGGAAGTAAAATAAGTGAATTGTATCAAAATTGTAAAGTGTAAACAGGTGGATGTCTAAAATAAAGCAGTGAGAAAAGCAAGTCATGGGTGTGGCCACCTAGAGATGCTGAACTTTGAGACAAATAACATGACTGAGTCTATCTGAGGTTACCTTCCTTGAGGAGAGGAAAAGTATATTTTTTACAACATGATTTGCATGTTGACTACGTTCTCCATCAACTCAATTATAATTATATATATTAATGTTCTAGTGTCTAATTTTGGAGAAAAATAATGAAGACACTCTACTTTTATGAGAAAGAATAAAAACAAAACATCTTTTTGAAAGCATCACCTAAGTCCTAGTCATTTCTTTGAGGGCAAAATACTATTTGACCCATACTTAGAAGGGGTAAATGAAGAGTACTTACTTAGCAAATACTTTTACAAAAGTAAACAAACCATAAATGAGACTATGTCATATAGAACCATAAAATCTTTAAAAATTTCATACACTGTGAATCTTTAATAAGATTTTATTACCAGTTAGTAATAATACCATGAAGAACACATAAAATTATGTTAATCTATTTACCGACACACAATTTTGGCTTTCTTGCTGAGGGCAACTACTCCCAAGGCCCCATAGTCTTAACCATCATCAGAAATTCATTATGGCTTTCCAAGTACAAGTATAATCTATAATTTTAAGTATCAAGGGAGAAATGTCTACTCTAATTAAAAGAACATAAAAGACAGCTTTTTTTACTGTGTGAGCAAGCTGGACTCATTGCTATTTAAAAATCAAACGCAATTTGTAGACAGTCCCAACTTGCAAAAGGGCTGTGTTTCACAATTTCATTTATAAGACATTTGTGAGCTCAAAAGCTCTTTATCAATATAAACAGTATCTTAAAAGATTATTTGGTTTACAGATATTTTATAGAGTTATTTAATCAACAGAATTCCTGAAATTAAACTTCATTCTCTAATATATATTTCCCTATAGAAGTGGTTGATTGTCCTTTTTACTCTTAGCTTTTTTTTTCTTTCCATTTTTGCTTGGCTCTCTATTTCACAATTTAAAAAAATATAGAATTTTCAAAAGTAAGTTTGCAGACATCAAGAAATTCGTCATTGTGCTTTGTGAATCTATGTGTTCTACTGGTCTCCTCACCACATCTTTCAGAAACTATCTCCTATATCCACTCACAATCCACATGGGCTCATCCACTACCAGAAATAAGTGTTAGCCCCTGTAAGATGCACATCTTTTGAGTTCTCATTTGAGTTCACAACAGCATGCTAACCATTTGGGGGCAATACACCTGATATTTGAAATCTGAAACATTCAGAACAGTATCAGAGAAGTCAGTATAATTAAGGAACGTCTGTCTTACAAAGTATTCGTATCTTAACGATGTCTGGAAAGATATCATGGTTATAGCATGTTTCACTCCATCAACTTTTAGAACTGTGTCATTGCCTAGACTAATTCACTGCATCTGTATACTGTTTTGCATACACTTGAGGCTAAGTTCTCACATGGTCCAGTAAGAATATACTTTTAAACCACCTATTCATAGCAAGGTCTATTCTCCTTTGCATTAGATTGGAAGACATGCTTAGCTTGATATTCAGTTTGATTGAGATCACCACAATAGTGGTATTTTTAAATATGGTCCCTATATTTTAAATCTAGTCTCATTTAATCCTCACAAAAATAAAATGAAATAAGTTCTATAATTATTTCATTTTATAAGTAAAAACTAAGATTCAGAGAGTTTAGTCAGACCAAGATCACTTCAAAAGCTATGTAACAGAAATGGAATTAGAACCAAGTCTGGCAAATTCCAGAATATTATTTCTTTGTTACTAGACTATAACACTTTTTTTTATTACTAAGTGCTACATTAACAAAAAAAGAATGGAGTTAAAACAAGTAAATTTCCCTGAAATAACACATTTCATTCAAAATAACTTTTGTTTAAGATTCTATTAATAATGAAACTCTTAATACTTAATTTCACCTAGGCATTTGTATCTACTGAGAGTATATTCTTTTCACAAAGATCGTGCTGATTGGCTGCTTGGATTTATCTAAATTCAATTTGATTTGATTTTCATGATGTTGATTAAAATATAGTGCTTTCAATATCTTGGTAAAAAAAAACTGCTTTTGCTTCAGTTTAAATTGAGAAGAAAACCTGCAAATTGGTATTATGTTTTAATAAGTTCACTTTATAATACGTACATATACATTCTAATTCATTCCCCATAAATATCACTGAGGTCCTGATGTATTCTAGGTATTGGGCTGAAGGCTAGGGAATGGAAATTGGAATAGAACATGAACCAGATCCTCAAGAAGTTCAAAGTGTATTGTATAATATGGAGATAACAGTATAAATAAACACAGTATTTATTCTCTGTTACTCATCCTATAACATTCCCTAACAGTAAGTGGAGGGAAAATCCAGACATTATGAGAGAAGCCAAAGACTACTTTCATATTGTTTAGAATATTGTCCTTACATACCAGAAGGATTTCAGAGTTTGGGAAATAACCTAAAGGGTTGACAGAGAAAATAAATTGCCCAAGAAATTTGATCTTTCTGGCATCAGTGAGGGACATACTAGGATCAAAATATAAACAAAATGGGGAATGTTCTGTGATAATTTAATTTTTTTCTGTTTAAATCTTTGCAAAGAATAGTCACCATAAGGGCAGAGAACAGGAGGGGTAGAATCCTAGAAAATGTTGGTGAGCTATAACAAATAGAATAGTGTGTGTGTGTGCGTGTGTGTGTGCGCGCGCGTGCGTGTGCGTGTGCGCGCATTTCATTTAATATTTTGCATCGCTATAAATTTCTATAAGTTTATTGTGTCTGATTCTCTAGTGTTTTACTGAAATGTGTTTTCAGGGCCTAAGAAAATGTCTCGGACAATTTATCTTTGGCTACCACATGTTTTAGCTTTCTATATTATTAATATTACACTCAAAATAATATTTGATGGCTGTTACATATCATATATATATGTGAATAGTATATCTTTTAGTATAAAGGAACTCTCTAAGAGTCTATTTTTTGTTTACCTCCTGTTTCTTTGTTCATTTGTTTCTTAGATTCCACTTATGAGTGTAATCAAATGGTATTTGTCTTTTTCTGACTTATTTCACTTAGCCTTACAGTCTCTAGATCCATCCATGTCATTGCAAATGGCAAGATTTCATTCTTTTTTTATGGTCGAGTAATTTTAAAAGGATATAACTTAGTCCTTATAATATTTTGTGTGTGTAGCTGTTGGTGTCCACTCTATCAACATTTGCCAAATATTTTTTGGTTAACCAGTCACTGTCATTTTGTGTTTTAGTAGTAAATAGCTTGAATAAAGAACCAAAGCAAAGCACAGGCTTGGGATTTATTTACACTGTTTCAGTCACAGTCTCAGTACTTCTAGCTAAAGGGTTATGAATTTCTTGGAGCCTGAATTTCCTTACTTGAAAATAATTTCACCTACATAATTGAGTCGTATGAAGAGTTATTTTAGAAGAGATATGATAATAAAATGTGTGCTCAATAAGTATCTCTTATTATTTTTTTTGTCCTTGAAACACTTGGTCTTCTATTATATATCTAATTCTTAATACTTCTTTACATTCACCATATTATCCACTTAATTCCGTGTCTTTCAATATGTTCCATATCTATATTGCTTACCTGGATTTTCGTCACATTGATTTTAAACTTATATACATTATTTTTTCCAGTAGTGCATCGTCATATACTTTTAAAATGACAGCCTGGGTGGCTGTTATTTAAGTAACCAACTTCAGCTCAGGCCATGATCTCACAGTTTGTGAGTTCTAGTCCTGCGTCAGGTTCTGTGCTGACAGCTCAGAGCCTGGAGCCTGGGTCTGATTCTGTGTCTCCCTCTCTCTCTGCCCCTCCAAGCCCCCTAAAAAAAAATAAATAAATGAACATTTAAAAAAACTTACTTTTAAAAATTATTAAATAAAGTTATAATGTTCTGAGACCCTGGCCTCATATAATAATATAAATTTAGCATTATACTCTCAATTTGTTATATTGTTTGTCCTATCTTTCTGATAAATTTTATCAAAATTTTGTTCAATAATTATTTGATCTTTTGATGCTATTTTTTTACTTGCATGTTTTCTTAAATATATTATTATTATTTAGACAATTGTGATTTATTTAATTGTTCATTACCTAGCCATTTTAATGTTTTTCTAGTCACTACTTCTTCAAATTGACTTGATATTTGGATTAATATATTGTGGTAGCCAAAATGTGTTTAAGAGTACATTGCTTTATCAGTAAGACTATTGTGGGTATAAACTCTCTGATTCTCAGAGTGTATCAGAATACCTTTATGATTACTTTCACAGGACTGACACATTAGGCATAAAATTCTTGGAGTTCAAATTGTTTCCCCACAGGTTCCATTTCCTTTTAATATTTGGAAGTACAGAGCGATAGTTTTTAGAAGAAACTAGCATTGCCTCGCTGGGGATCTTGTTTTATTTTTTCTATAATATTTTAAATGAAAATGTTATTTTCATTGATTTTACCACAGTCACTAACTTCTTTTTATTTTTAATTAGATAATTTTATCAATCTCCATGCCTGTCCTTTTTCTCATTTACCTTTGGCTTATTAATAACATGTTAGCTCTGGGTGAATTTTTTTAAGTCTTCCTTCTACTTTCCCAATTGTACATGTTATAATATTCTACCTGCTCCTTCTATTTTTTTTATTTTAGTTTATTTCATTTTATTTGGGCATCATGTTTTCAACTTTTCTCATTTCAAACTATTTCTTCACAATGACTGTATAAATCTGGAAACACAGATGCAATATCCATTTGAATCTTCTTAAGAATATGAACAGAAATGCTCTCCTGTTCTTATTCTTTTTTGGAGTATAACAAATATGCAGATCCTAAGTGGACAGCTCCATGCATTATCACACAATGAACACACTTAGGTAGCCACCACGCAAAGAAACAAATACTAGGTGATGTTCTATCAATGCCCAATTACTATGATTTGCTTCCTCTTTCGTGAAAGTTTATTGCTTTCCTGAATTCTTTCTGATACATTAGTTTTGCCTATGCTTTGTGTTGTTTTGTTTTGTTTTGTTTCTAGTGGAATTGTATGGTATGTATTATGGTGAGTCTGGCTTGTTTCCTTCTTGCAAGATTCACCCACATTGTCATATGTGGCTACAATTTGTCCATTTTTTATTCCGTATGATATTACATTTTATGAGTAAAACACACTTCATCACCTCTTCTGTTGTTAGACATTTGAATTGTCCCCATTTTTTGGCCATTTTAACTTATACTGTTGTAAATAGGCACACTTTTCCCTTAGGTATACACCTAGGACTAGAAATGATAAGTAATAAGTAATAGGGTACACACAAGTTCAACTTTGGTAGATAGTGCCAAATGACTTTCCAAAACAGCTATGAAATTTTACATAACTGTCAGGAATACTGGTGACCTAATACTACATAAGAAACGAAATAAATCTTACTTCCCTAACACAATAACTCTTTTATTATACCTCATGAATTCTGGATCAGGAATTCAACTACAATTTACTTATGAACAATATGAAGGGTAGGGGTGCCTACCTCCATGCATGCAAAAATCCATGTATAACTTTTGACTCCCCCCTACCCACCCCTAACTACTAATAGCCTACTGTTGACTGGAAATCTTACGGATAATATAAGCAGTCATTTAACACATACTTTGCATGTTAGATGTATTATATACTATATATTCTTACAATAGAGTAAACTAGAAAAAAGGAAATGTTACTAAGAAAATCCTAAGAAAGAGAAAATACATTTATAGTACTTGCCATCTCAACAAAAATCCACATATAAGTGACTTGCCCAATTCAAACCCATGTTGTTCAAGGGTCGACTGTATTTGAGAATGATTCTTATGAGAGAATACATAGTATGTTTGGCAATAGTTTTTAGGTTAGAGACTTTTTATTTTTCTTTTAGGCCGGAGTTCTTCAGTTTGGTCAGAAAAGATAGGATAACGATCAGAATTCAAAAGAGTTGGTAAACTTAATTAAAATACTGGATTGATCCATGAATAAATATTCTCTAGTGATTCAAAAATAAAGTTATTCTTGTCAAGGAATTTGCAGTCTAAAATTGGAAGTTGCATGTAAAAGGAGCATCTAAAAGCACTCAGATTGTATACATTTCATAAAGGCATGATATGTGCATAAAAAGTATTGAGGGACCATGGAGGCTTCCCTCTGGAAGACTCAAGATTCCAGAAATGTGCTGGAAACTAATGGTGAGCAAAGAAGTCTCAAGATGCCTTATTTTATAAGAAAGGAAATTCTAGTTTGGCACATTCTTGCATCCAAAAGTTGTTTTGATGTACAAACTTTTTATTCATTAGGTAAGTCTTCAAGAGTAGGCAATAATAAGGTCATAGAGATTTTTACATCATAGTACTCAGGATGAATTTAATTATGTGTACAGTGAAGAGCTATTTTATTTATTTATTTTTAATTTTTTAATGTTTATTTATTTTTGAGAGACAGAGAGAGACAGAGAGAGAGAGAGAGAGAGAGAGAGAGAGAATGAGTGGGGGAGGGGCAGAGAGAGTGGGAGACACAGAATCTGAAGTAAACTCCAGGCTCTGAGCTGTCAGCACACAGCCCGACATTTGGCTAGGACCCACAAACCAGGAGATCATGACCTGAGCTGAAGTCCAGTGCTTAACCAACTGAGCACTCCAATGAAGAGTTATTTTAAATAAGGAGGAGACATGGCTTAGTTTTGGAAACGGTATTCTGGCATCTGTGGTAAATCAGTTGAAAATATGTGCAAATAGAGACAAAAAAAAATACTTGAGAGACAAATGCAGTTTTCCACATGTGATTATTAAGTCTCAATTGGGATAAAACATATGAGGAGGGTAAAAACTATATTAAAGCGGCAGAATCAGTGATACCTATATAACAACTGAGTGAAGGTTAAGGAGAGGAAAAGTCATCTGTCTGGATGAATGCCAAATTCACTGAGATCAGAATATATGGGAGAAGCTAGCTATAGCATTTTTCTTCATGCCCTAAGATGGTCTATAGTGGAAGCAAATGAACCAATAAACAAGAATGTAACAAAACTTCACTTAAAGGGAATATTGATGAACTATGAAATCAATCTAATATATTTTTGAAATAAAACACACATGTGCACACACACACACACACACACACACACCATGTCATTTTTCTTATAGTCGCCAAAATCAGCTCCCATATGTGCACCTACAGTAAATACAGTCATTTTTGCTAGAAAATTTTAAACAAAAGCACAGGCATCAGAAGACATGAAGGGTGCAAAAGCACTGGTCAAAAGCCACACCTTCATTGAAATGGGATAGGAGTCTTAGGACTCCTGAAAAGAAAATTATGTGTATACCACCAGAAAATGAACCAGCAAATAATATTCCATTCACCCATCATTTCTCGTGGAGGCAGACCCATCATTTCTCGTGGAGACAGAAAGAATTTTATCCCACATTCAAGGCAAGTTTTTCCTTCTGCAGAAAATGAAAACAAGAGAATCTAAACCTCTATTCAGAATAATATTAGGTTAGACAAGTATTTAAATTTTTTACATAAATTTGTGCTTACTACAGGACTGGGTAAGGTGAATTTGGCTGTGCACCTGCTGTTTTTGGAAATGGTTTCATGCACAAGGTATTTTTCTTGCCAATTTTCATGTGTTTTGCCTTTCTATGCCAGCAACTTGTTTGCCAAGATGTTGTGTTAAGCTAACTTCTGTTTTCACTAGAAAACATAGAAACATAGTGGGGCTTCCTTAATAGCTGGAGAGGATCCCAATTAATCACACCTTTATGACAGTTAGTGGTTCATATCCTCAGAAGTAGGGTTGCAATTATACAAGAGAAATAGAAAACTTTTGTCCAATAAGCTTCCTTGACTGAATTTCTAAAGTTTCATAATAATTTGTAAATAAAGTCTGACACATTAAGGGATTCTAAACATTTAGCTTGCAGAATGCTTAAAAGACATTATTTTTCACTGAAAAACACACAGAATCATAAGCAGAGACTTTAAACAAAACGTTGAATTACAGTTTTTGATCAGAGATGTAACCTGTGTAGTAGTCTTACTCCATATATTAGGAATGAGAGTAACAAAGCCATCAGATAGAACATTCCTTTCTGAAGGTTTAAGAGTAGGTTTTAGCCTGTCAATCTCATTTTTTCAGGTGCCAAGGTTCAATTTAGAAAACATGGGCCCATACACATGTACAAAGCTACAACTATATCTGTTATGCTTGCTTTTCCCAATAGGCACAGGCATATTTATGGGAACTGTCATTTGGACTGATAAAGTGTGTGCAGAGGGGAAGAAAAGGTCATTCTTGCATAGAATATCAGAGATGTCAGTAATTTGAGAACTAATGACTTAAATCTTAGGGAGAAATGAAGAAAACAGAATGGTACGCTTCATGATTTATTTGATGCTTACCAAATGGCATGTGTTCAATAAATCTTCTTCATCCCAAAATATGTGTGATGGTCCCCAGAAATTGTCCTAAGTTAAGGAGGTGGGTATAAAATAGACAAAATGAAGCATAAAGATTATATGAAGATTGTTAGGATACTAAAGAAGACTTTTGAAAGTCAAGAACTATGAAATAATGCATTCAGTTCACAGATCTCACTATCCTAGGCATCTAGAAATAAATGACCAAATGTATTTCAACCCATGAGTTTAAAAATAATTTAATTTAGGAAATGTATGCTTGTCATTATTCACAACATAAATCACTGGGGAATAAGCATGCAGTACAGGTGTACAAATAGCAAATTTTTTTAAAATACCATGTGTCCAAGAATATATTTATTCAGTTATAGTATTATATGTAAATAATCATTAGCATTATGTCTCTGAAAAATAATGAAAACCGTGTATACAATACTAGGAGAAGAAAAGCATTAAGAGATTGAGAAGAAAAGGATACAAAAACAGTACATAGTACATACACCATGATACCAATTGTTTAAAAACATTTGTTTTATATTTACATGAATTACATAAAATATTAGGGATTTTAAAGTTATTTCTGAATAAAGAGATTATATTTGATTTAAATGTTTTATAACTTTTCACATTGTGGATTTTTTTATTTATGACTTTTATTATTTATTATTGTTTTAAAATCAAAAAGTTTAATTTTCTTTTAACATATAACTATTATGTGACATGTAAACATAAATTTGGAAGATGTAGATCTTTATAGAAAGAGAGGAAAACTATCAGTATAGTTTATCAACTAAAACTAAGAGATAGATAAAACACCTTTGAGGAGTGCTCAGAGTATCACACAGTTTCCCTGCTGTGTTGTTCTGAACACAGTTTTCTTTTCAGTCACCGTCTCCACAGGGATGCACCTCATGATGAAGAATTTTCTCCAGGTGGAGCATTCCACTTTCCTGCTTCTAGGTGCAATGCATACTCTCATCAACCCTTTGGTACAAGATCAATGAGAGTAATGAGGGACATAAGAGTCTACTCAGCCTGTATTTATGCCCAGGAAGAACAAAATTACATTTGAATCTCAGGAAAGTATTCTTTTTTTGAAGTTCTGCTGCCCTGGCCCTGGCATTAGGAGATACTACTGCTTTGGATTTTGTAAACTGCCATAGCAATTGAAGCAGACATATTTCAATTAACATATTTGAGAAATGAAGTGACCATTTATTTAGTTTATTTTTTGGACATTTTTTTTTACACTTTCCTCTTTTTATTTTTTTGATAATGAAAGGAAGATATTAGTGTGGACTGAATGTAGAGTTATTTTTTACTCTACTTACCCAATTTAATATCATAACTAAAGTTAAATTTGAAAGAGAACTGCTCCTTCTTTATTCATGAAACCTTTTCATATCATGAGAAAGAATTTTTAAATAATGTTTTCCAAAATAGAAATATCTATGTATATGTATATGTGTGTGTGTATATATATATATATATATATTTACACACACATATATATATACATATATATACATATATATACACATATATATGTACATATACATATATATATACATACACATACACATACACATACACATATACATATATATATAGTTGATTTGGAATCTTACCAATCAAGAGAGCTCATTCTTATTTTCTTATGTGAGTGAACAAAGGGGAAGAATCAAAATAACAATGCAGTCAGTGGTCTTGTGGATCTGTGGCTTCAAGCCTGAAGAGTACTAAAACGGCCCATGTTCAAAGGCAGCAATGAAAATGCCTTCTTCATTCACTTTACCTAACCAGAATTGCACTTTGGATGGCAACAACAACAGCGCTAAAGGCACTTGGGAAGTTCTAGATATCATATGTTCAGAAATAATTAGGATTTATCTCCAACAACAGATGTGTGTAGACAGTTGTTGAATAGTTACTACTGCTAGATACTGCATTAAGTGCTTTGCATAAAACAATTTTATTTAATTTTCCAAATGACCCTGGATATTGTCCATTTCCTAGAAGATTAAAGTGAGGTCTGAAAATACATTATCAAAAAATGTGCAACAATTTATTGCAGAACTGAGTCGAACCAAGGTTTATGTGAATCCAAAGCCCATGTTCTTAACCCAGACTTACATTATTAAAAACCAATACCAAACTATTGATTCAGTAGTCACTATTAAGTAATAATTAATAAAAAAAATATTTATCAAAAATGCTTAATTACTTATTTAACATTATTTATATTGAGTTAATACATGCCAAACTAATTTAATTGTATTAATATTCTGTTTTTACCAATGGAATTGTACTCTGTTAGGATTATTTAAAAAGCCTCAAGAGGGGCGCCTGGGTGGCGCAGTCGGTTGGGCGTCCGACTTCAGCCAGGTCACGATCTCGCGGTCCGTGAGTTCGAGCCCTGCGTCGGGCTCTGGGCTGATGGCTCAGAGCCTGGAGCCTGTTTCCGATTCTGTGTCTCCCTCTCTCTCTGCCCCTCCCCCGTTCATGCTCTGTCTCTCGCTGTCCCAAAAATAAATAAACGTTGAAAAAAATAAAATAAAATAAAATAAAAAGCCTCAAGAGAAGACATACAAAAGTTCTTCAATATCCAAGAATTATTGGTTTGGTAAAATGTCTACATAAAATGGAGACTACTCTTTCATCGTAAATAATGGAAAAAAAAAGAATTGTTGAATGAAATTTAGTACTGAAAAATAATACCAAAGATTAAGAAAATAAATTTGTTTAAAACTATATTTACACTCAGTTTTAAATTAAAATTAGCAGATAATTCTTCAACAAAAGAAGCAGGTAATTGAATATTTTTAATACTGTCCTACTTCTCACACTTCCTCTGACAAATATTGCAGAATAGAGGAGGATGACAACTACTTTTTGTTTGACTTTCTGATCACAAAAATGAAGATAATCCTTTTTGCAGTAATGTCAAATGCACATCACATTTCCTGAGGACTTTTCTTAATCCCTTTGTTTCTCTATACAGTCTTGTAAAACATGGGGCTCAGATAATATTAGAATAAATACAGGCACAATTTGATAAATGGATTGAACTTAAAGTGTGCTCAGTGTGCTGAACAAACTTATTTTCACTAGTTCTTACTGCTATAACTGTTACTTCTCTCTCTCTCTCTCTCTCTGGTATATGGTATTATTCTCAGCCACGTTATCTATCTGATGTTTACATTATGATGAACTAGATCTTAACTCTTTCCATAATCTGATATAGACAATGCTTGGAGGGGAGCATTTAGTGTCCAGGAATCACTTCTGTTGAATTTGGTTCTGGCTTCTGAGAAGGTGAAAGAAAGAAACCCTTTCTCAGGGTTTAGGATAGATATGACCACCCCGTGTCAAATAGGCCAAGGTTGTCATGCACGGGTCTCAGTTACCATAGTTTGTTGAATGTACTTAAACATCGAGCAGGCAAGTCAGAAGAAGTTCTACTCATAAATACATGCTTTGAACGAAACCAGCGTATATTTCTTTCTTTCCTTCAAGTTCTCTGAAAGCAGAGAGAATCATTCCTCTGTACTCAACCAGAATGAGGGCTTGTTCTTTTGGAAGAAAACACAGTTCTCTTTTTTGAGTGTAGTTGACACACAATGTTATATTAGTTTCACTACAGGGTAGTGATTAGACAAGTTTACGTGATATACTATGTTCACCACCAGCGTAGCTACCATCTGTCCTATTACCTCGCTATTACAGTAGCGTTGACTGTATTCCTTATGCTCTGCTCTTTTATTTCCATGACTTAACTTGTTCCATAACTTGAGGCCTATATTTCCCTGTCCCTTTCACCCATTTTACTCACCCCTCCACTACCCTTTCCTCTGGCAACCATCAGTTTGTTCTCCGTATGTATAGTTCTGATTCTGTTTTTTGTTCTTTATTTTTAAGAATCCATTTGTAAGTGTAATTATATGTATTTGTATTTCTTAATCTGACTTATTTCACTTAGCATAATACCCTCTAGGTCCATCCATGTTGTCTCGAATAGCACAATTTCACCTTTATTATGGCTGTGTAATATTTCATCGTGTGTGTGTGTGTGTGTGTGTGTGTGTGTGTGTGTGTGTGTGTGTTTGGGTGTGTGTACAACATTTTCCTTAGCTGTTCATCTATTGATGGACATTTGGGTTATTTCCATATCTTACCTATTATAAATAATGCTGAAAGAAACATAGGGGTACACAATTCTCTTTCCATTTCCTCCCTTATCTTCCCCCACCATGCACAAAAGGCAAACTGTGCATTTTCTTCATATTTCAATCTGACCAATTCAATCCATTTTCTTTGCTCAGTAAGCATTTGATAAATGCTTGCATTCATCTCAGTTCCTAGTCCTCTATAGGAATTCGACAAATTCTTACAGAGAGAATATGTGTACAGCAAACAAACAAAAAATAAATAAAATAACTAGAATTACTTATGATGTTTTATTTATATTATTTGAAATTACTTTATTTGACATATTTGGACAGTTATTCCACTTTTATGGAAACTTTATCATGGGATATTTACAAAGTTCGTTCTGATTATGTTAAATCATATCTTTCATTCGTAAGCAGACAGCATTGTAAGAAATGGACAAACTTTCGAAGACAACCATGGTGATAAATTGAACAAGTCATAACTCTTCCATAATAATGAATCCTTAGGCTCCTCCAGAGCACCATTATGGTTTGTTTTATTTTATTTTTTTATTTATTCATCAGATATTAACAATACGCCTCAGTTTAAGGCACGTTATTATCATTGATCCATACAAGGTTCTCCAGTTTTATCATTTATTTGTTCCATTTTATCCCCATCTCCAAAGTAACCATTCTGTTGTGCTTTATTCCTATTTATTTTTAAGTGCTTAAAAATGTGATGTGTGATTTTGTTGGCATCTGTGTTAAAGTATGAAAATCCTTATAGATCTCATTCAACTTCTATTTTTTTGGATGAAGCCCTTTTTTTTTTTTTTCTTTTTAAGATCTGATCTTATTTCTTTTTTTTTTTAACATTTTTTTTCAATGTTTATTTATTTTTGGGACAGAGAGAGACAGAGCATGAATGGGGGAGAGGCAGAGAGAGAGGGAGACACAGAATCGGAAACAGGCTCCAGGCCCTGAGCCATCAGCCCAGAGCCCGACGCAGGGCTCGAACTCACAGACCGTGAGATCGTGACCTGGCTGAAGTCGGACGCTTAACCGACTGCACCACCCAGGCGCCCCTGATCTTATTTCTATGTATACATCAGGTGTGTTCCTTCTAATGCTTCCTTAACAACCCATGTAGGTATTCTGTCTACCCAAACTGCCTCCCAACTCCCACCATTGTAAACAACACTGCAGTAAATATCTTTATATATTTCATGTTAAAAAAAGAAGAAATAGATGAACTTTCTTACCCTGCAGTTAAAGGAATTTCTGCTCTCTAGACATTAATCACAATTTTAACATCAAATCTCCTAATTTAATATATTGGGAAACTTCAAATTAATCCATACCTCATGAATATTTTCAATGGCATTAATTTCGGGGGGTATTTTTGATATACCAGATGGTTATCTCTTAACTCTTACAAATAAATACTGCTAAGATCTTCAACTTCTTTATTTTATAAAATTGTTTTGATTATATTAGGCCATTTCCATTTTTACATACATTTAAAATATTTCATCTACCTTTACAAAATTCCTGCTGAGATTTGATTGAGACTGTATACAAGTATATACATCCTTCTGGAGACAAAGGACATATTGAAGATATTGAATGATCCAATTTATGGGCAGAGAATTTCTATTAAGGTCTTCTTTAATTTTTCTTAGCAATATGAAATAGTTTTTGGTACAGATCTTGTACATTTTTAGTTAAAATTTTTTCTAAGTATTTTCTGCTTTTTAATGCAATATAAATGTTATTTTTAATTTCATTTATCAATTGCCTTGGCTAACATACAATCTGATTATTTGAACAATATATTTCTACTATTAATGAAAAATGCACAAATGCTATTTTTGAAAACTTATAATTTCTTTCTTTAAATCATTGTAAAAGTATTTCAGTGATGATATCATTGAATTATTGATGTTAAGAGCCAAAACAATCAGATAACAGTATTCTGAAGACTAGAAATATGTTCAGTGATGGTTGTTCCTGCTTATTAAAATATAAACTGTGGGGGCGCCTGGGTGGTTCAGTTGGTTAAGCAACTGACTTCAGCTCTGGTCGTGATCTCACAGTTCGTGGGTTCGAGCCCTGCGTCGGGCTCTGTGCTGTCAACTCAAAGCCTGGACCTGCTTCAGACTTTCTGTCTCCCTCTTTCTCTGCCCCTCTCACACTTACCTCTGTCTCTCTCTACCAAAAATAAAAACATAAAAAAAAAAGTTTTTAATAAAATATAAACTATGTACAATATATTTCTTTTTTATGCATCTATAATTTGACCACATAATTAGAATTTCTCAATAAAACTCAAAAATAAATATATTTTAATTAAGTGAAAGAATTATTTAATTCTAAATTATCATTTAAGGTTGGCCTTTTCCATATTATAAGGCAAACTCAAAGGGCTTTGAACCACTTATTTTGCTTAGTAATTTTTTTTTTCCTTAGGAATTCTTACTGAAAATAATCCAAACTTGAAGAATCCAAGGGATGAGAAATATTAAAGTTTAAAATCTAGTTAAATAATACAAATATTAGGATATTTAAATATTCAGTATCATCATTAGCTATTTATGTTGTTTTATGTTGTTACCCACTACTAATTAAAAGTAGAAGTTTAATTTATTCCCACATTATCATATCTCACTGAGAAGAAATGACAGGAAAACATGGGATTTGTTCCATGTTTTTGGTTCAGTGAGTGCCTTAACCCTTTGGTCAGACTCATTTCTATTTCAACGTAGTAGTTAAGATTGAAGGTTTTTAAGTGTGTATGACTGAATTTAAATTCACATACATAATAGCCATGTAAACGGGTATATTACTTTCCCAGGGCTCGTATCACAAAGTACCACAAACTGGGTGATTTACAACAAAAGAAATTAGTCTCACAGTTCAGGAGGCTAGAAATTCAAAATCAAAATATTGGCAGGGTCTGTTTCTTCTGGAGGCAGTAAGGGAGATTCTCTTCTATCCTACAATCCTGGCTTCTGGCAGTTGCCAAAATGTTTGCATTCCTTGCCGATAGATGCTTCACTCCAATTTCTGCTTCCGTCTTCATATGTTGTTCTGTCTGTGTGTCTATCTGCCTTTAAATACCCCTCTTTAAAAAAAAAAATGTTAGAGAAAGAGAGAGAGCGCATGAGCTGGGGAGGGGCAGAGAGAGAGAGGGAGACACAGATTCCAAAGCAGGCTCCAGGCTCTGAGCACAGAGCTCAATGCAGGGCTTGAACCTACACACCATGAGATCATGACCTGAGCCAAAGTCAGACATTTAAATGACTGAGCCACCCATGTGCCCCCCTTTCTCTCTTTTTTTAATGTCTGTTTATTTATTTTGAGAGAGAGAGGGAACAAGTCAGGGGTGGGCAGGCAGAGAGAGAGGAAGAGAAAGAATCCCAAGCAGGCTCCGCACTGTCAGCACAGAGCCCCATGCAGGATTTGAACTCACGAACCGCAAGATCATGACCAGAGCTAAAGTCAGATGCTCAACCGACTGAGCCACCCAGGAGCCCCAATACCCCTCTTACTATAAAGATACCATTCATTGAATTAGGTCTCACCTCGACCAGTATGACCTCATTTTAACTTGATCATATCCACAAAGACCCTGTTTCCAAATAAGGGAGCTTTCACAGGTATTAGTGGATAGGATTTGAACATAGCTTTTGGGGGGCATAATTAAACCCATAACACCTGGTTATTTACTTACCCTCTCTCTACTTAAGTTGTCTCATATACAGAATTTGAATAATGATAAAACCCTACTTTATATAATTGCTGTGAGGAGAAAATGAATTCAGAAATGCAATGTTCTTAACAAGTTTCACACATGTTAACCCGTAAGTAATGATAATCCCTTCTTTCTCTCCATCCTTTATTCCCCACTTCCATCTGCCTCCCCTTCTTTCTCCTTCTCACTTGCCTAGAGGCGTGCTCCCCTAATATCTTATTCTGTCATTCTATTTTATTATATCAGCAATCAATTTACTCTTCATGCCCAACTAAAACTCTCCTGAGGTAAAATTGATATTAATGATTATGAAGTACATCATTATTATTGTGGTGTATCTTGTTTAGATTCATAAATATTAAAATCCTTGCTATGGAATTAAGTTTATATAAATAGAATATTTATGACATTTTAGAATTTAAATAATGCAAAAATGGGAGGGTGACTGTAATCATGCTGGATCAAAAGACATGTGTGTCATCTGAGACCAAGAGGTATCCCCTCTTTTTATTGTACTTGATTCTGACCAAATCCCTAAATAAGAATATTTTAAAATTTCATTTTGTAGTTTTTGAGAATTAAATACTTTGTTGCAGTTCTACTGCTAATACTTTTAGTTTTCTTCTGAGTTCAATGTAGAACAAATTATGTAGTAATCAACAGCTTTGTTTTTAACTTTTTATTTTTGAAATAATTTTAGACCTTCAAAATGTTGTGAAAAGAATAAAAAGGGCTTCCATATAGTCTTTTCCCAGATTTCCCTGACATTAATATCTTAACATCTTATCTAACTATATATTACAACTATCAAAACTAAGGGATTAGCATTGCTATAATATTAAGTGACCACATAATTTATTTGGGTATCTCCAATTCTTCTTTTCCACTGATGTTCTTTATGTGATCTAGGATCTAATTTAGAATCCCGTATAGAATTTAGTCCTGTCTCCTCCAAACTATTATAAAACCTAAATCTTTCCTTGTTTTTCATGACTTTTACATTTCTGAAAAATATTGATGTTATATTATTAAATGTCCCTGAACTTGGGTTTATCTGTTTTCTCATCATTAAACTGAGATTATGTACTTTTGGCAAAAGTACCATAGAAGCGACATGCCCGTTGTAATGCATTATGTCAGGAATTACGTGATGTGTATATGTTTAATTAATGGTGAGATAAATCTTGCTTAGGATGGTGTCGAGTAGATTTTTCACTGTAAAGTTATCGTGCTTCCCTTTAGAATTAGTATCTTTTGGGAGACACCTTGAAACTTTGCAAATATCCTATTTGTTCATCAATAAATCTTGCCTGCCGTGACTATTCCTGTGTTTTTTCTAATAGTGACTTTTTATTTCCCACATTTCTTCTACATTTATTAATTACACTTACTTTTCAATGGAGAGTTGTTCCTTCGCCATTTATTTACTTATTCAATTATTGACTTAAATCAGCATGGGCAATTTCACTATATGGGTTAAGATGGAATTATGTGGATCATAGCAAAATTGATTTTAATTTATATTGTTAGTAGAAATAGTCACATATCAAAACAGGGAAAATATGTATGTGAAGAACCAAAAAATATGAATTAAAAGAATATACATGTTCAACAAGTTATTGTCTTTGAATGTTATGGAGTGTAAAATAGAGAATGATGTACGTGCTTTTCACTTATATAGAACCCACTTTATCCAAGAAGTAGATTATGAACAGAGGCGTCAGAAGGAATGTTGGAGAAGATAATGACCCACTAGACACCACTCAGAGGGGAGCCACTGCTCTCTGTATTTCACCTGAAACTTCAGAAATCAGATCTTTTTGGAGACTCCCAGTTAATATTGACTTTTCTTTGTTTCCACTAGTGCCAAGTTGGATTTTGAAATCGAAAGCAGTACAGTGTTCAGTGCCTTTCATAGATTTATATAAGAGTTATGGAATATTAAGAAAAATGATTAAACTCTTTGATAGGTTTTCAAGAGGAATAAAAATGAAATTGTATAACAGCGAAGTAAAAGATGATGTTATGCTAGTTTTCTGTGTGTTTAGCCAGTGAACTCTCAGATTTTTTAGTAGAGAATGCTTTGAAGGACACATGATAATGTTGCATAATACATCATGGTTTTACCTAGGAGGACTGCTACTGTAATTGTAAAATTATTTTCAGAATAAAAATATTGTAAAGTAGAAAACAGGTTTTTTCTCTTTTCTACACAATCATGACAAATGCATCCTTGTCTCGTCCCTGGAACATAGCTAGATCAACATCAAACCATTTGGAACACCTAGGAAATCGATCTGGGGATTAACAGAACAACCCACATAATTTGAGGGAGAGAATGCAGCAGTTTGTGTTGTAGAGAGAGGAACTGGGGGAGAGAAAAGCCACAGTGCCACAGAGGGGAAGGAGCCACTTTGAAGAAGAGGAGAAAGACGGAGGGGAGGATAGCAGCACAGGAGGTTTGCACCAGAAAGCACTCCCCCTGAAAGCAGCTTGAGACAGAGTGAAAATATGCACAAGGGACTGCACAAGACAGCTGTTCCCCAAAATCACAGGGAAAAAGGAGAGGGTTGCAATACCACCAATTTTCTATAAACAGTGGGGCACGGTCTTAAGTTTCAGAGGTCATCTCCATTGAGGAAACAGGGTAGCCCCAGTAGCAGGCAACACGATCTGTGGATCCCCTGGGTCACACCGGGAGAAACCAAAGGACGTCCCCGCTTGGAGTGCATTTGGTAGAGGTGATGTGGCCTCTCCATGGGCAAAAGACCTGCTGGGCAACATCTAGCCACCGCCTTCACCCGTATAGGAACAAAGACACCAGCTGACAGCAGCAAACCCTGGCACCGGCTGTATGTTAGGATTTACTATAAACTCGGAGACACTGCTTCTGCGCAATGGTGCAACCATTTTCTGGGACAAGCTAGCCCTGGCCACAGCGCAGATGAGACGTCCCCCAGAAGATCACTGCGGATCTCAACCATGGAGGTCTCCGACGTATAGGGTTCTGAAACACAGCTGCACCTGGGATAAAACTCTGGGGAGTGGCGCCGCCTGGTAGGCAGACAGCTCTGACACAGGTAGGGTGAAGGCAGGGAACTGACAGAAGCACGGGACCCAGGAGGAGTGGCTGATCATGCATCTATAAGGGTGAGAACATCCCACTCTGGAGACTAGAGGAGGGGGTGAAGCTATTTGCACCATTAGCCCACCAACACTGACAGACCCAGATGAGCTAATTGGCTCAACCAAGTGGAGAATGGACCCTTACACCAAGCCTGTGCCCTCCAGGCACATCTCCACTACAGCAAGTTGGCCTGAAAATTAGAGCAACGGGCCCATCCCCCAGAAGGCCAGCATAAGCCAGTTCCACATGCTTAATCTACTGACCAGAGACAATTGAAAAGTTTCAGCTCTAGGGGAAACTGGATCTAGCGTCATTTGGGCTGACCTATAACAGGTTTGACCCCAGTTTATGGCAGAGGTAGCACTCACCTTTCAGAAGACTGGCAGTTCTACATTGACCTCTTGGAAGTCTAAATTTCCAAAATGGGTTCCTAGGTATATGCTTGTGTCCAAGCTCATCATATTTTATATATTTAATATGTGTAGTTTTGTGTATATCAGTTATACCACAATAAAGCTGTTTTTAAAAAAATAAGGAAGTTTCTTTACTATGCAAGAGAGATCCTGAGACAACATTAAATAGGAAAAAGGAACAACTGAACCCAGCTTTCAAGTCATCCCCACCATGTGTGATGAGCCACATGTGTGAACAGGCTTCCATAATAAACCAGCTGTAATTTGATTAAAACTATGTGACTCTAGTTGAAACAAAATAGCCTGCTCAAATTCTTGACTAAAAAAAACAACATGTGGTTATATAATATATAATATATTAAATATATAATATATTAAGTATATTAAATATATAATAATGTATATTGAATATACAAATAAATATAATATATTAATTATATAAATATGTTAACTATATTAAATATGTGATATATTAAGTGTAAGCATATATATGTATGTATATATGTGTGTGTGTATATATATATATATATATATATATATATACATAAATCATTGTTTCTTTAAATCATTTGGAGTAGTTTGTTATGTAGCAGTAGATAACCAGAACAAAATTTAATACTGAAAAGGAGTGATACTTTGATAAAATCAAGCATGTGTCATTGGCTTTGACATCAGGTTGTGGGAGAAGAATTGGAAGAGCTTTAAGGAAACTGTTAGTGAATAATATGATTATGTAACTGGAGATTGGTGAAAAGTGCACCTGTAGTATTCTGGCAGAACAGTTAGGAATATTTTTGCTTGCACTACTAACATGAAAATTAGAATGGTACCTAATGATCTTAGATCTGGATAAGTGGTTTCCCACCAAATACTAAAATTTCCAGCTGACTTCTCTTATTGCCTGTAATAAAATAGAAAAAGAAGTAAAGGAAGAACTCTATAATTTGAAACACAGAAAGCCCACAAAGGGGATTGTATCAGCATTTACTAAAACATACAAGAATAGTTCAAAACAGAAAGAGGTTGTTGATATGCCAGTCATACATGGGCAGAAAGCAGGATGAAGAAGGTACTCAGTTGTAAACTTTTGCCATTTCTTATAAAAAGGGGGAAAAGATTCAGGCAACAGAACCCCTATCCAGTGAAAATATCTATGAATGTTCATTGTTTTACTGAATAAGTTCCGATTTCTTCAGCTTCATGTTATTGGCTCTCCTAGTCTACATTTAAAATAATTATGGGATAAGAGACTCTTAAAAACTGAGAATAAACTGAGCGTTGATGGGGGGTGGGAGGGAGGGGAAAGTGGGTGATGGGCATTGAGGAGGGCACCTGCTGGGGTGAGCACTGGGTGTTGTATGGAAACCAATTTCACAATACATTTCATATTAAAAAAAACAAAAAAAATATAATATAATTATGGGAAAAGAATATGTCTTACATTCTTTTACTACACGTAATTGTCTTAAAGTACATGTTTATTTGTATCTAAAACTTGTGTGAATTTCTGAGAACTGATAGTTTATGTAAACAAACTCAAAAAAAAATGTTTGTCTCCAACTTTTGTGTACTTGAACCTAAAATCGTATTTGTTCATGGATTCATGACTTACACAGAATTACAAAGATGTGTTTGAAGTCTAAACTTACAGGGTCTCTTTCTTATTTTAAAAGGAATTGACCTTAGCTCTAGCTTCATGTTTAAATATTTGTGTCAATAGAGAAATTAAATGAGATTTGTCCATTTAATAATAAGTGTTGCTAGAGTTCTGAGGCTATATTGATAAGACTGCCCAAACACATTTTTTTGTACAATGGAAAACAATTATATTTCTGTCACACGTGGATGATATAAAATCAGTTTTGTGTAGGCTGTTCCTTATGTGTTCACTTCTGCTTCCTCTCATATCCAGTTATTTTCTCCTAAAGTTTTAAAACAGAAAGGTCACGCTTAGTTAAACTTCACAATTTCAAAATCAGTCTCAGAAAACATATCCATAACTATCATAAAAATGATAATTTTGGAAACATGGAAGTTGTTTTTCTATCCTGATGATTATATCTCTGTATCTATCAACCTATCATTACCAATCATTAGGTAATTGCAATTGTGAAGTGCTTTGTCTTATGTGTGCACATTCTATGTGTCCAGTCTTCTTGTTTATGCAATCCTCACAACAACCTTATTGAGCAGACAAAAAATCTTCCAATTATAGCTGAGAAATGAAGTCTTATAACGTTAAGCAACTTATTTAAATCCCTATAGCTAATTACAGAAATCATTTATTTCGGCATCACCAGAGTTTCATTTGGGTGAAGGATAGTGGAAGGAAAATTAGAAGAACAAGCTACTTGTTATAATCTCTTTAGTAATTGAATAAAGAGTCACAGTATTGGCAGGGAACTCTTACTGCATTTGGCACTGAGATTTAAATGCAACCAGAATTGTCCTCAAGGCCCAGCCATTAAAACTTTGTCTCATTGTCCTCTTGATCTCATCAGGGAGCTTTTCACTGTGAACGTTGTGGAAAGGGCTGTGTATATGTGTGTTATCTATTATGTTGGGGTTAGGTTTCCCGTTAGCCAATATTAGAGAGGAAAACTGCAATATAAAATCACTCTAAAAGAAAAGAGAGAGGGAATACCCCACAAAGAAAGAAAAACTAACAGTCCTTCCTGAATTTTATGAGTTTACATTATTCCAGGGACAGATTGTGTCACAGCTTCAATTTTTTTATTTAATTATAAAACTTACTTTGTGTTTGTGTGTGTTTGGTTGGTTGGTTTTGGACTAGTATTATTCCAAAAAAGTATGTGTTTTTTAACTACAGCACCTTAAAAGAAACAATAGGAAATATTTTGGAAGCAGATCTTCAGGTTTTATGCTGCCCGCTCTCTGTGGTACAATAAGAATCATCTGCTGGCACCAAATAAAATCAATTCAGACTTTTCAGACCAGAAGTCTGAAAAGAAGCAAGACAAGGTAAATTTTTTTCTTTGGCAAAAGAAAGCTCATGCTAGTGGAATTTTCATATCAACCACTTTGCAGCTGAGCTGGTCAGCTTCAGTTTTATTAGTATCATTAATAATCATGGCATGTCACATAGGCACTCAGCTATAGACTAGTCTCCTGGGTGGCTGGAAACCTATATTTTTAGAAGGCTGTGAATGTTACTTTAATTATTTAGAAGTTGATTGGCTCATGTGACTGTCATGCATTTGCATAAAGCTTCAGCAACCTGCTTTTGCTTAACTAATAGGGAAAGTAATAGTAACAGATTGGACATCATGAATCTTGATAACCACGCTGTTGTGCACACAAATAGTCATCACTGAAACCTCTTTGTCTTTCCATTGTATTTTTCTTCATGTGCTAATTCGAGTGTGAGCATTCAAGTGCTATATTCAATTCCAAATCTTAAACCAAATATCTTTATTTCGTCAGTAAACTGGAATATTTTCCCTCTCTATATTGTCATAATCTTGGACTTGTCTTAAAAAATAAATAAAATACTGGTTCCATTTTACAAATACTTTATTTGCCACATATTCAGTAAGAGATGTGTTCCCAAGTGTATATTAAGGTTAAATTTATTCATCAATGCTTGAATCACTCTAATCAAGAACTTATTCAGTAAAAATTTAAATCCTGCAGAGAATAGATTAGTTTCAATTGTTAAGTGTCATCAAAAATCAGGAATAAAATCTTATTCTCAAGCAGCTGAAAACTTATTTTAACCTCATCTGATGTTATCTATAATCATATCCAAATAAAAAGTATCAAAATTCTGTACTTTAATTCTGTGCCTTTATAGAAATTGGTTTAAAATATTGTTTTCAAGGAAGCTGAATTTTTTGACCTTACATGTTCCAAAGACAGAGGCAATCAATGTATTTATGTGTATGTGGGTAGTCATAATCTTAGATATTTTTAGAATACTGCCACAGTTGTGGGGAGAAAGAAGGTGTTTGTGAAAATAGCAACTGCTAATGTAAGCAGTTATTAAATGGCTATAGTTCATCTAATAACAATTTTATATACATTATAACTAAAACTGGGCACCAGAGGTAGTGGCTCCCTTTAAAGTTGCATTACATTTAAGCTGTCATCACAAATTATATTAATTCTTCTTTTTACATGTGCAGTTGGCTTAGACCATGGTATGGGTCATGCAGCTTTGTTGGTTCCATTAGCCTGGCATTTGAGGTATGCCAGATAATCGTGTTGACGAAAGGCACATCCCTACTGTTGTTTTTTCCGAATGTCTGATCGCAGTGATTTTGAGATGATAAAATGATTTTGTTCCATAATACTGAAATCTGGGGCTTTAAAAAACTTATTTGGCAACAGGTAACTAGAACTCTCTCTTCATTTTTCCATTCTTTTTACTTTTATTTACTCCTGGTGATTTATTTCCGGATTTATATTTTTTGTTTGTTTTAAATAAATGCAGCAGTCCACTACTGCTGTAGTCCAGCAGCGGCCATGCCTTTAAGCTTCGTCTTTAGGCATGTATCACTCAAAATGCTATGTTGAAGTGAATTTCCTAAAACCGATTTGGATCAAGACAAGTCCCTCCTTAAATTCCTTCAGTGACTCCTCATTGTCCTCAAAATACATTTCAAAATATTATCGTAGTTTAAGATGTTTTATAATATAGTTCCTATGTGTATCTAACCTGATCTTCCCTGATACTGTTTCCCAAAGCTTTGTCTCCCTACTCCAAAAACTACCTCTTATTTGAGGAAGATTGTGGGTAGAAATGGTATAACATTAAACCATAAATTATGAAAAATTGTGTTGTTTTAAAAAATATATATATATATATATATCTATATATATCTCAATACCAATACGTATAGCTCTTTAGAAATATCTTAATATTACTTTGCAATTGCACGTGATGTTCTCATAAAATTTCTCCCCCCTGTCTTCTTCCAAGATGCTCTTATTATGTCTCTCATAAGATTTAAATCCAGTGCTTCCCTCTCGGGAGGTCTTATCTCGCAGTGTGAGAAGTATCTTCTTTAGGGAATCTGTAGCCTGTGCATATATCTATAGCTGCACGGATCACACTATTTTATGTCTGGTGAAAACATATCCCACAAAATTTAAATCCTAACCATTTCAAGTATACAGTAAAAAAGTGTTAACTATATGCATATTTTTGTGCAACAGAGCTCTAGAACTTCTTTTTCATCTTGCATAACTGAAACTCTCTGCTTTGAACAATTCTTCTTTCCCCCTTCCCTGCAGCCCTTGGCCGCTACCATTCTACCTTCTGTTTCTAATCGTTTGACTACTTTAGCTATCTCCTATAAGGAAATCAAGCAGTATTTCACTTTTCGTGACTGGCTTATTTCTGGGGCTTTAAAAAATTTGACAACAGGTAACTGGAATAGCATAATGTCCTCAAGTTTCATCCATATTATAACATATGACACGGTGTCTTTTTTTTTTCTTAAACTGAATAGTAGTCCATTGTATGTATATACCACATTTTCTTTATCCGTTCATCTGTCGACATTTTAGTTGGCTTCTACCTCTTGGCTATCGTGAATAATGCTGCAGTGAACATGTTGTGCAAATCTCTTTGAGATTCTGATGTTAATTCTTTTAGATATATACCCAAAAGTCAGTGTTTGTGTCAGTTTCAGCCAATCAATAACCAGTGTGTGGTTGTGATTCTTATTATGATTGCAAGATACCCTTCAGCAACAACCATCAGGAAACTGGAAACAATAGAGGTATATTATTTACAAGACCTGGAATTACACAGCACACTTGGGGCCACACAGTGAAGGCATGGGTAGAGAAAGAAAGAGAGAGAGAGAGAGAGAGAGAGAGAGAAAGAGAGAGAGAGAGAGACAGGGAGAGAGAGACAGAGAGAGAGAGAGAGAGAGAGAGAGAGAGAACTCATGGCCTGAGGCTTCTGCTTTTACTAGGGTCTGTGAGGGTGGGGCTCAGTCTTCATTGGTAAATTTAAAACATAAGAGCAGGAATTTGAAGTCTGAGAAAAGAAAGGGCAAATGGCCCAAAAGGTCAGTTACTGAAATTAACCAAGATTTCTAAAACAAAGGAGCCCTGATTAAGGCAAGTGGCCTAGCTCTTTATCTAGTCCCATGACTGGCAATATGTTTATTTTGAGGTAGCCAGCATTGAAGTGAAGGTCTCTTTGAGAAAGATACCTAGGCAATCAAAATGTCAAGTCAGGCACTTGAATTACAATGAACGAATGAATGGATGGATGTCAGGGTTTATACTACAGTGGGTTTACTAGATTATTAGGTAGTGCTAGTTTTAATTTCTTTTTTTTTTTTTAATTTTTTTTTCAACGTTTTTTTATTTATTTTTGGGACAGAGAGAGACAGAGCATGAACGGGGGAGGGGCAGAGAGAGAGGGAGACACAGAATCGGAAACAGGCTCCAGGCTCCGAGCCATCAGCCCAGAGCCCGACGCGGGGCTCGAACTCACGGAGCGCGAGATCGTGACCTGGCTGAAGTCGGACGCTTAACCGACTGCGCCACCCAGGCGCCCCCTAGTTTTAATTTCTTGAAGAAACTTGACACTGTTTTCCAAAACAACTGTACCATTTAACGTCCCTACCAACAGTGCACCAGGGATCTAGTTTATCCACATTCTCACCAAAACTTGTTTTTGTTTTTTGGATAGTGACCATCCTAACAGAATGAGGTGATATCTCATTGAAATTTTGATTTGCATTTCCCTGAGGATTAGTGATGTGGAGGATAGTTTCATTTACTTGTTGGTGATCTGTATGTATTCTTTTTTGTTTTGTTTTCTTTATGTGTTTACTATTTTTTTATTTGAGCATAGTTAAAACATGATGTTATGTTAGTTTCAGGTGTACAACTTAGTGATTTGACAAGTATATACATTATGCTATGTTCACCGCACCCTCCCATTGCATCACTATTACTGTATCATTGACTGTTTTCCCTATGTTCTACCTTTTATTCTCAAGACTTACTCATTCCATAACTGGAGGCCTGTATTTCCCACTCTCCTTCACCCATTTTTCCCAGGCCTCCTTCCTTCCCCTCTGTCAAACATCAGTTTGTTCTCTATATTTATAGGTCTGATTCTGCTTTTTGTTTACTTTTTTAGATTCCATTTATGAGTGGAATCATATGGTATTTGTCTGTCTCAAATTGACTTATTTCATTTAGCATAATACCCTCTGGTCCATCCATGTTCCATAATACCCTCATGGTCCATGTCCATCTCAAATGGCATGATCTTATCTTTTTTATGGCTATGTAATACTCTATGATATAAAGTGGCAGGATACAAAATTAATACCCAGAAACCAGTAGCATTTCTATATACTAAAAACAAATCCTCAGGCACAGAAATTTAAAAATAATTTCATTTACAATTGCACCAAAAGGAATAAAATACCTAGGAATAAGCTTAATCAAAGAAGTGAAAAACTTCTACTCCAAAAACTATAAAACACTGATGAAAGAAATTGAAGATGACACAAATGGAAAGATATGCCATGCTCATGGATTAGAAGAATTAATATTATTAAAATGTCCACATAACCCAAAGCAATCTACAGATTTAGTGCAATCCCCATCAAAATACCAACAGCATTTGTCATAAAATTGGAACAAATGATACTAAAATTTGTATGTGTTCTTTTGAGAAATGTCTATTTAGGTTTTTTGCCCGTTTTTTTATAAAGCCTTTTTTTATGTTGAATTATATGACTATATAGTTTAGATATTGACTCTTTAGCAGATGTATGGTTCACAAATATTTTTTTCTTATTCTGTAAGTTGCCTTTTCACTCTGTTGATTATTTCTTTTTGTGTGTAAAAGCTTTTTAATTTGATGTAATGTCCCATGTCTATTTATGCTTTTGTTGCCTCTGCTTTTGGTGTCATATATAAGAGAACATTGCCAAGTCCATGTCTAGAAGCCTTAGCCTATGTTTTCTTCTAAGAATTGTATTGTTTTAGGTTTTTCTATTTAAGTTTTCAATCCATTTTGAGTTGATTTTTGTGTATGGTGTGTGATAAGGGTATAAGCTCATTTGTTTTTGCATGTGAATATACAGTTTACCCAATGCTATTTGTTGAAGAGACTATCCTTTCCCCCAGTCCATAGCCTTAGCATGCTTCTCAAAGATCATTTGAACGTATAGATGAGAGTTTATTTCTGTTCTGTTGGTCTTCATCTCTGCCTTGATGCTTAGTAAGTACCAAACTGTTTTCATTAGTGAAGCTTTGTGATGTTCTGAAATCAGGAAGTGTGATTTTAAATAATGAAGTATAGCTTTGTTTTTCTTTATCAAGATTATTTTGCCTATTTGAGGTCTTTGAGATTCCATATGAATTTTAAGATTTTTTTTTACATTTCTGCAAAATAATGCCATTGGGATTTTGACAGGGATTGCACGAAATTTGTAGATTGCTTTGGGGAGTATGGTCATTTTAGCAATATTAAGTTTTCAGATGCATGAACTTGGGATGTGTTTCCAATCATTTGTGTATTCTTTCATTTCTTTCAAGGATAGTTGTAATTTTCAATGTGCAAGTCTTCTCCCTTGCTAGGTAAGCTTATTCCTAAATATTTTATTTTTTATGCTATTGCACTGGGATTGTTTCCTTAATTTCTTTTCAGATTGTTCATTATACTGTACAGAAACACAACTGATTTTTGCGTGTTGATTTTGTATCTTGCAATTTTGCTGACTTTGCTAATTAGTTCTAACAACCTGTGTGTGTATTTGTATGTGTGATATTTAGGAGGTTTTATATATAAGATCAGGTCATCTCTGAACAGACATAATTTTACTTCTCCCTTTCCAATTTGGATGTCTTTTATTTCTTTCCTTTTCCTTTTTATTTATTTATTCATTCATTCATTCATTCATTCATTCATCTTTTGCCCAATTGTTCTAATTCTTCTGGTACTATGTTGAATAGAAGTGGCAGAAGATGGCAACCCTGTGTTGTTCCTGGATCGTAAAAAAAAAGCTTTCAGTCTTACCATTGAGTATGATGTTAGCTGTGGGCTTTTCATATATGGCCCTTATTATTTTAAGGAAGTTTTTTTTTTCTATTTCTATTTTATTTAGTGGTTTTATTATGAAAGGATGTTGTATTTTGTTAAATCCTCTTTCTGCATCAATTTGCTCAATTGTTGGCATATAATTGTTCATAGTATTTCTTATGATCCTTTTTATTTTGCGGCTTCAGTTGTAATGTCTCCTCTTTCATTTCTGATTTTTGTTATTTGAGTCTTATTTTTCTTACTTTATATTAGGGTTTTCAATTTTGCTTAATTTTATGTTTTTTTAAGTTTATTTATTTATTTTTGAGAGAGAGAGAGCATAAGTCAGGGAGGAGCAGAGAGAGAGGGAGAGAGAATCCCAAGCAGGTTCTGAGTTTTCAGCACAGTTGGGATGTGGGGCTCAAAGTCATAACCATAAGATCACAACCTGAGCCTAAATCAAGGGTCGGATGCTTAGTTGACTGAACCACCCAGGCTCCCCTATTTAACTTTTAAAAAATAACTCTTAAAAAAAATTAAAAAAAAAAAGGGGCGCCTGGGTGGCGCAGTCGGTTAAGCGTCCGACTTCAGCCAGGTCACGATCTCGCGGTCCGTGAGTTTGAGCCCCGCGTCAGGCTCTGGGCTGATGGCTCAGAGCCTGGAGCCTGTTTCCGATTCTGTGTCTCCCTCTCTCTCTGCCCCTCCCCTGTTCATGCTCTGTCTCTCTCTGTCCCAAAAATAAATAAAAAGCGTTGAAAAAAAAAATTTTTTTTAAAATAACTCTTAGTTAAGTTGATACTATCTATTGTCTATTCTCTCTTTATTTCTATTGTAATCTTTATTATTTCCTTCTTTCTAACTTTAGGCTTAATTTGTTCTTTTTCTGGTTCCTCGAGGTAGAAATTTAGGTTTCTGATTTGAAATCTTTCTTTTTTGTTAATGTAGACATCTACTGCAATAAACTTCCCTCTTAGTACTGCTTTTGCTCTATCTCATAAGTTTTGGTATGTTGTGTTTTCATTTTCATTTGTCTTAAGATATTTTCTTGTTTCCCTCGTGATTTCTTCTTTGACTCATTGATTGTTCAAGAGCCCATATATTTGTGACTTTCTAGTTTTATTCCACGGTGGTTGAAAAAGATAATTGGCAAAATTTCAGTTGTCCTAAATTTGTTAAGACATGTTTTGTGTCCTTTTCTCAGCACCTGAGAAAAGTGTTTTCTACTTTTGTTGGAGGGATATTCTGCATTTGTCTGTTAGATCCAATTGACCTATATTGTTGTTCAAGTCCTCTGTTTTCTTTTTGATCTGTCTGGTTTCTCTTTATCATACGATAAATTTATACTTTCATATTTAAAAGTAAAAAATTATACTTTCATATTTAATTTCTGTTCCCCCATTAGACTGTGAATTTCAGAAGCATTCATCTGAGGATGCCATAGGTCAAAAATAATATCCAAGATTTGGTAGAATAAGCATGTGTTTAATGAAATATTTTATTCCCTGAAAATGTTCCATTTCAAAAATTAAGAATTTCAATATGCTGTCTTCCTATCCACATATGGTTATTCTTTGATCATGGAAATCTTCAGCACTCAAATCCTTTTATTTATCTTTTATTTTCTTCTCAATTTTATCCTATTAATTTGTTATCTGATAGTTGTCTCACAGCATCCTTGATTCTCTTTCATGTGTGTCCTTTAATTAAAATTGCACAGAAAATATCTAATCTTGCATTAAAACTCCAATTTATTTCTTCTACTGTTACATAAGAGCAGTTAAGTATTATAAGAGAAAACTAGGGGTGCCTGAGTGGCTCAGCTGTTAAGTGTCTGACTCTTGATTTCAGCTGAAGTCATATCCCATGGTTCATGAAATTGAGCCCCATGATAGCACAGAGCCTGCATGGGATTCTCTTTCTCTCTCTCTCTCCCTATGCCCCTTCCCTGCTTGCACACACTCTCTCTCCCTCTCTCTTCCTCTCTCAAGATAAATAAACTTAAAAAAAAAAGAAAGAGGAAGTTATATTTATTAAGAATGGTAGACATCTGGGGCGCCTGGGTGGCGTAGTCGGTTAAGCGTCCGACTTCAGCCAGGTCACGATCTCGCGGTCTGTGAGTTCGAGCCCCGCGTCAGGCTCTGGGCTGATGGCTCAGAGCCTGGAGCCTGTTTCCGATTCTGTGTCTCCCTCTCTCTCTGCCCCTCCCCCGTTCATGCTCTGTCTCTCTCTGTCCCAAAAATAAAATAAACGTTGAAAAAAAAAAATTAAAAAAAAAAAAAAAAGAATGGTAGACATCAATTTCCATGGTCTATCAATTCAGAACTAGGATGATACTGTCAGTGTTTTTATTTCCTAATTCAATGTTCATTCTCCTAAATGTATTCTATACTCTTCTTACTCTTCTCAAAGCCACTATTGATCCACCTCTCCTGTTATTAGCAGACAACCTAGTTTATTACCTAAAAATATAAGTTTTATCTAATATGAGAGATTATCTTCAATTGTGAAAATAATCTGCTTCAGATATATCTATATTCAAATTTATCACTCTCTTTTTCTAAATCTTAAAGTCTGATATGCTTTCATGCAAGTCTCGCAGTCTCATGTGATTCATAATTTAAGGTCAAACTGCATCATATGCCTTTGATTAAATTTCATCATAACTTCTTTGGCATATTTCTTCCTTTCTCACAACTCCACTATTCCATATAGTGACTCACTCCAACATTACTGTCTCTCATGCATAGAGACATATACTTTGCATATACTCAGATCTCTCCTATCATAAAAATTCTTTCCTCACGTCTAGAGAAGCCTTGCAGTATTTCCCCCACTGCTCATCTAATTTTCTCAAAGAATATTCTGCAGTGCACTCACCATATTCAGAGCCTCACCTCCTATTAACCATTCAACCTATTTCAACCTGCTTTCAACATGTATCACTCAAATTAAATCTACTTTGCAGATAAATCCAGTCACCAGAGTACTTTTCTAACCTTATACACCTGATCATGTTTGTGAATTCAAAATCTCATTGTGTAAATATATGAAATGCAAACTCATTTGGGTAACTTAAAATACTTTGATCTGACTTCTCATATTGCTCTATTTCAAATTTCTGCCATGACTTTTTTTTTGTTATTGTTTATAACACTTCATAATTCTGCGAGAGCTCCTACTTACTCCACAACAATTTCTGCTTCCATTACTTGTTCTAAATGGCCTCTCTGCCATGAAATTATTTTCTGTGGTAAAATTTCTTCTCAATTTTTTTAGATCAGTGAATGTCTTCTTGAGGTATGTTCTGCCAATTTTGTGTAGAATTAGGTTGCCTTTATTTACAATTCTGCTCTATTATCTGCAATTGTGGTAATTGGCATTATGTTGTACCATTCTTGTACATTGCACTGCATATTTTTTTGGTTTTCTTCTCCTTAAAGTTTATTTCAGATTAAGGTTTATATTTGACTTATCTCTGTCAGGTGTCAGCACACTTCTTCTGTGAAGAGATAGGTAGTAAGTATTTTAGGCTTTGTGGGCCACGTGGCCTTTGTTATAGTTAGTAAACTCTGCCATTGTATCACAGAATAGCCATAGATAATACATAAATGAATGAGTTCTAATAAAATGTTACTTATAGACACTGAAATTAAAATATCATATAATTTTAAATTTCATGAAGTACTATATTTATTTGAACTTTTTAAACCATTTAAAAATATAAATACCCACTTTGACTCCCAGGCCATATGAAAACAGGTAATAAACTGGTTTTGGTTTGGGGTCTGTAGTTTCTTTTATGCATTGTGGCATTTTGCACAATCTAGATTCTTTTAGGGGCTCACAAATATCTGTTCAAAGAATGAAGGGATGAAATACTATACTTCTTTTGATTCTTAGTGTCTGCCTAAGGTAAAACAAACAAATAAAAAACATTTAAATGACTGAGTCAGGAATAATTTTCTTTTGAATCACAGTCCTGCATTTTAACTAATTTAAGAACTATAAATTATATGAGCATAATGCCTCTTCTCAAAAGTGTTAGAATGGATAAAGGACAAAATCATATGATTATCTCAGTAGACTCAGAAAAAAACATTTGACAAAATCCAATACCTTTTCATGATAAAAACATTTAACAAACTAGGAATTGAAGGGAACTTTCTCAATCTGATAAAAATTAAAATTTCAATCTGATAAAGCATATCTGCATAAAAAAATAATAATACCCACAGCTAACATCATATTTAGGCCAAAACTAAGATCACAAGACAGAGGTGACTAGTTTCATTATTTCTTTTTGACATTGTGCTGGACATACTGACCCGGGCAATTAGACAAGAACATGAAATAAAAGGCATCCAGATTGAAAAGGCAGCAATTGCATTGTTTCTAATACCTCTTTCATTATTGGCTCTAAGTCTGATGATAGCACATCAGATGGCTCTAGGTATTCCGTTCAATAGATCCTATCATTAAGACCTGCACAAAAAATACTGCCCTTTCGTGGAAGGCTTCAGACTCTTTGGTGTCTTCTTTCCTGGCAGCTGCTCTATTTGGCTTTTTTGAGACTTTGACCCAGACAACATAGATCTGGACAAAGACAAGAACCCACTTGGTTTCTTTGGTGGTTTATACTTTAGGGGACTGAGTAAGGATCTAATAAGCTCTAAAACTACCGTACTGTTTAGGCAAGGTGCTGGAAACTCCCATGGTTAATGCATTGCAGATGAACCTGGAAGATACTGACATGATTACACCTAATTTTTTTGTGTGTTTTTTTGTTTTTCTATTTGTAATGAAAGAAAGATATAGACACCTTTTCAGCTAAAGAATAATAATAATCACAAAGGCATTTGGAAATATTTTATAATATGCCTAATATTTAGAAATTGTGTTTCATTTGTTAATTCTTGCCTATGCTCAGAGCTGATTCTTTTTATTGTGCTCTAAAATTTCAGTACTTTAAAAATAAATGAGGGGGTGGGAGGGAGGGGAGGGTGGGTGATGGGTATTGAGGAGGGCACCTTTTGGGATGAGTACTGGGTGTTGTATGGAAACCAATTTGACAATAAACTTCATATATTGAAAAAAAAAAGAAAAATAATAAAATGCTTAAGATATAAAAAAATAAAAAAATAAAAATAAATGATAGCTTATTAATTCTTTTATAATCTCTTCAAATCTCTTTTGGTTATTTCCACCTTTTTTTCTTTTTAAATGAATATCAAAATCATTTTAAGTCCTAAAATCTATTGCTTTGGATTTTAAACCTAATCGGATATATAAATTAATGTGTCAAAAAAATATCTCTTTAAAATTTCGACCTTGCTTTAAGAAGCATAGCATGTGTTTCTATTCATTCTTACCTTACCAAATAAAAGTTTTTTTTTCATTTTTTTAAATTTCAGAAGTAAAATTTCATGATTCATCCCTTACGTATAACACCCACTACTCGTCACAAGTGCACTCCTTAATACCCATCACCCACTTAGCCCACCCCCCCATTAACCTCCTCTCCATCAACACTCAGTGTTCTCTATAGGTAAGAGGCTCTTATGGTTTCTTATTATATTTGTCCTTCCCTTCCCCTGTGTTCATCTGTTTTGTTTTGTAAATTCCACATATGAGTGAAATCATATGGTATATGTCTTTCTCTGACTGACTTCACTTAGCATAATACACTCTAGTTCTATCCATGTTGTTGCAAATGGCAAGATTTCATTAATTTTGATAACTGAGTAATATTCCATTGTGTGTGTGTGTATACCACTTTTTCCTTATCCATTCATTAGTCAATGGACATTTACTCTCTTTCCATAATTTGGTTATTGTTGATGCTGCTGCTGTAAGCATCGGGGTGCATGTGCCCCTTGGAATCTGTATTTTTGTATCCTAGGGATAAACACCTAGTAGTGCAATTGCTGGTTTGTAGGGTAGCTCTATCTTTAACTTTCTGGGGAAACTCCACAGTTTTCCAGAGTGGCTGTACCATTTTGCACTCCCACCAAAAGTGTAAGAGTGTTCCCCTTTCTCCACATCCTGGCCAACAGCTGTTGTTTCCTGACAGGTGTGAGGTGGGATCTTATTGTTTTGGTTTTGATTTGTATTTCCCTGATGATGAGCGATGTTGAGCATTTTTTCATGTGTCTGTTAGCCATTTGTATGTCTTCTTTGGAGAAATATCTGTTCATGTCTTCTGCCCATTTCTTAACTGGATTATTTATTTTTGGGGTGTTGAGTTTGATAAATTCTTTATCGACTTTGGATACTAGCCCTTTATCTGATATGTCATTTGCAAATATCTTCTCTCATTCCGTAGGCTGCCTTTTGGTTTTGTTGATTGTTTCCTTCACTGTGCAAAAGATCTTGATGAGGTCCCAATAGTTCATTTTTGCTTTTGTTTCCCTGGCCTCCAGAGACATGTCTAGTAAGAAGTTGCTATGGCCAAGGTCGAACAGGTTGCTGCCTGTATTCTCCTCTAGGATTTTGATGGTTTCCTGCCTAACATTTAAGTCTTTCATCCATTTTGAATTTATTTTTGTGTATGATATAAGAAAGTATTCTAGTTTCATTCTTCTGCATGTCTGCATTTTCATGTCCATTCTGCATATCCATTTTCCCAACACCATTTGTTGAAGACACTGTCTTTTTCCAATTGGATATTCTTTCCGGCTTTGTCAAAGATGAGTTGAACATATAGTTGTGGGTCCATTTCTGGGTTCTGTATTCTGTTCCATTGATCTGTGTGTCTGTTTTTGTGCCAGTACCATACTATCTTGATGAATACAGCTTTGTATTACAGTTTGAAGTTTGGAATTGTGATGCCTCCCACTTTGCTTTTCTTTTTAAACATTACTATGGCTATTTGGGGTCTTTTCTGGTTCCATACAAATTTTAGAATTGTTTGTTCTGGATCTGGATGCTGGTGTTATTTTGGTAGGGATTGCGTTCAATGTGTAGATTGCTTTGGATAATATAGACATTTTAATAATATTCTTCCAATCCATGAGCATGGAATGTTTTTCCATTTGTGTCTTCTTTAATCTATTAAGTGTTCTCTAGTATTCAGAGCATAGCTCTTTTACTTCTTTAGTTAGGTTTATTCCTAGGTCTCTTATAGTTTTGGGTGCAATTTTAAATGGGATTGATTCCTTGATTTCTCTTTCTGCTTCTTCATTGTTGGTGTATAAAAACACAACAGGTTTATATACATTGATTTTATATCCTGCGACTTTGTTGAATTCATATAACAGGTCTAGTAATTTTTTGGTGGAATTTTTCACGTATTCCATGTAGAGTGTCATGTTGTCTGCAAAGAGTGAAAGTTTGACTTCTTCCTTGCTGATAATGCAAGCCTTTTATTTCTTTTTGTTGTATGATTGTTGAGGCTAAGACTTCCAGTACTATGTTAAATAGTAATGGTGAGAGTGGTCATCTTTGTCTTGTTCCTGACCATAGGGGAAGGGCTCTCAGTTTTTCCCCATTGAGGATGATATTAGCTATGGGTCTTTCGTATGTGGCCTTTATGATGTTGAGGTATGTTCCTTCTATCCCTACTCTCTTTAGGGTTTTTAGCAAGAATCGATGCTGTATTTTGTCAAATGCTTTTTCTGTGTCTATTGAGAGAATCATATGGTTCTTATCCTTTCTTTTATTAATGTGATGTATCACATTAATTTGCAGATATTGAACCAGCCGTGCATCCCAGGAATAAATCCCACTTGATTGTGGTGAATAATTCTTTTAATGTACTGTTGGTTTCAATTTGCTAGTGTCTTGCTGAGAATTTTTGCATAAAGGAAACAGTTTTTAAAAATATATTATGTAAAAGTAAATATTTCATAATCCTCTCACATTTTTCTAAATATTCTTTTTTTTTTAATTCTAACTATGAGTAACAAAGAAATCAGAAATTTATCAAGCTTCAACTAAATGAGCTGTCTACCATACAGATTAAATATCTTGGCCATGAATTTACCATTTCTTTCAGTGATTTTTCAAAAGAATTGAGAAATCTGCGTGTGTGTGTGTGTGCGCATGCGTGTGTGTATACATACAGGTATATATATACATATATATATACCTGGTCATAGTTTTATAAGTTTGTCAGTAGCGTCTTTATCATTTTTTATCATGATATAAAGAGTCTTTAATTTGTTTGATAATCACACATGTTGACTGGGATCTTATTGATCTTCACGTCAGAGGTCACTATGTGAAATCATAGATCTCTGTAATTATTAACATCATATATGTAATTATATCATATATTTTAAACTGCATTTATTCCTTATAATTTTTAATAAACAATAAAATAGTTTGCAATTTCATATTTGTCCATTATGGATAATCATTCCTTCATCAGTGAGCAGTTACAAATAAGCAGAAAATTTAAGTGTTTCATATAATTTTATGTTATATAGATACTAAGGATGCTTTCTGGTTATTTTCTTTTTCCCAAAAAACTCCTCTCAGATGAAGAGAGGAATGTGTGTAGAACTCACTAGTTTTTCCCACTGGCCATTTAATAATAAGATTGGAGTCCTTGCCAATCAACATGACTCAGCTCCAGTTTGGAGGACTTCTCCCAGATCACAGGCATCTGCCAGGTGGTATTACTCATTCCCAAAGGGTGTCTGGAAGGAGTTATAGGAACAGACTGCAAGGAAATACTCCAATTCTCTGCTCAGAGGTCTGCATTGGAATAGTTCATTTTATACACAGATGGAACAACTGAGCTCTGGCATAAAGGATCATTGTATGAGGATGTGGAACAATTAGAATTCTCATACATTGAAGGAGTGTCAAATAGTGCAACAATTTGGGGGAAAATGTTTGAACGTTTCTTATAGACTTAAATGGAAGTCTACTCTATGACTCATTGATGCCAATCCTAGGTATTTACCAAAGGGAAATGAAAACATATAAAACATTGTACAGAAATGTTAGAAGAAGCTTTATTCATAGTAACTAAATACTGCAAAAACCCCAGTAACCATTTTCAGATGAATAGCTAAATAAATTTAGGCATTTTCATACAATGGAATACTGCTTAACAACATAAAAGGCATCAACTATTGGTACATATAAGAACATGGCTGAATCTCATAAATATGTTCAGTGAAGGAATCCACACATGGGATGTTATATATCTGATGATTCCATTTACATAATGTTTAAAAATAGATAAAACTCATATGATGATAGAAATTAGAATACGGTTGCCTACAGTTAGGTATTGGTGATGAATGATCTGTATAACAGCATTGGGGTAGAGGTTACATAGGAATATACATATTTCAAAACTTCCTGAATCCTATACAGCATCTTTGCATTGCAATCTTTGTAATTTTTATTTTAAAAACATATAATTAAGTAGGTGATATGAGTACATCACAAATAAAATAAATGTGGTGGTACCAATTATTCTAATAAAAAATATGAATATCCACTAGGTAAAAAAATCTTGATATATCTTGCTTGAAACCAAAATTCACAGAAAAGTTGAAAGAAAAGTGAATGTAAACAACATCTAACAGGTAAATATTAATCAAAATAATACAAGTGTATTTTTACATTAGAAATATTAGACTCCAAGACCAAAGTTATTATTATATTTGAAAAGGCTGTTTCATAGAAGTGAAAATTTTAATCAATTTGGGCAGTATTCATTCAGGAAAACAGAAGTCACTCTATATATCTCCAAAAGGAGATGATTGGAGGAATGGATTTAGAGATGTGTACACAGTGCTAAGCTTTTGGGGGCATCATTTCTAGAGTACTGGAAGTTAATTAATCACAGGGGAACTTCGCCAAATTATCTCAGCTAGCTGTAACACTAATATAAGAGGTTCTTAGGTGCACCTGTACCTACTGGCGGCACAGCTTCTGTGCTTAGTGGCCAGGAGCTTGCCCACTGATGCCTCTGGAAAAAAGCAGCTTCTCCAACACTTCTGTCTTCAGAATTCATGGTAGTTCTTTTCATTGGAAGAATCTCTTCTTGGACCCACTGTCTAGAGATTCCAGGAAAGTAGTTTTCTTCCTGAAAACAACAATTACTTTACCTATCAGTAAGCTTCAAAATATATACAGAAAAAAGAAAAACAGACTGTTCACTCGAAAGAAATATTGACAAATTCAACATTAATAAAAAAATTTCAACACACTCGACTGCAATTGGCAGAATTTTTAAGAAAAAGGAAGAAAAATAAGAGCAGACACTGATGCTATTTTTGTTGTTGTTATTCTTTATATTCTAAGCCAGATAAAACTAACAAAATTTTGAGCTCCTAAACATGGCTGTGCTGCACTACCTTATTTAATCTGAAAAATAACCCCATAACAATCAGTATGAAAACCAAAGCTTTCTCCATTAACCAATTTAGCAGTCAGTAAGGTTTTTGTGTGTTGTTTTTTTTTTTTAAAACATGCGTTGAATTTGTATTTTAAACTAAAATAACTCTGCAGTCTTTCACAGGCGAGTTTGAAAGAGGAATTTGTGCTATTGTCTTCTAATACATTTTGGAGCTTATTCTAATATCCATAGTATTTGTGTAATAAAGCTTCATTCAGAAAATGGTTTCTTTCAGTGTACATCATTAAGCCAAAGACTGGTTATATTTACTCATAACAATGTTTTAAAAACCAATTTCTAAAAGGAGACAATCCAATGAAAGTAGGCCCAGTCTCTACACTTTGATACTATATCTCTGCTTATCTCTTTTCATAGTTTATTTCTCTTAAATATGATTTATGCAATTGTGATATTTTAAGCAAAAATTATACTTGTTCACATTTGCCTATTCATTAATTTCTCTAATATGTCATGATAAAAAATATTATTTAGCATTTGCCAAATTATTTGAGACCTATAAATATTATATAAATATCTATATTTGTAGAATAATTATAAGACAAAACTTGAGGAAAGTCTAGGCATGTCACGATCCCCAGAAATGTAAAACCTTGAATCAGTTCCTTATTAGAAATGCAATACTATTTATATCTTTATGGTACAGTGTCAAATTATTTTTGCAATTTTTCCTTTTTGCTGATTGATGGTTGTATGACACTAGATAAGTTATTTAAGCAATGGAATTACTATAAGTAGGACAAGTATAAGTCAAAGAGTAAAGTTATTTATGATTTGCACAATGAATTATTAATAGAACATTAGCAATTTGATTAGGAATTCATATATAAGCATAGGTCATTTTTTTAAATGATTCATATTAATAAAGTTTGAAAAAAGTTAATCAGATATTAAGAATATAATGTAGAACAATATATCTGCTTATATCTTGTTTTCTCAGTCAAGCCTATCCTACATGGATTTTAGCTCCTCTGAATACCAGCCAGGTTATCAGCATTTGCCTTGACCTCAGGTGACTTGGTAATTCAAATTTTCTTCGTCTACATATAGTATCTGTATCCAAAGAAACTTTCTTTGTAATTTCCTGCACACTCCATGTTCTTGCCAACCCCCCAAGTTTATAGATTTTGTCCATATTCTGTTGTATTAACAAATTGACGAGCTTAAGGCTACTGCTCATACTTTCTCTGGACCCTTTTGCAGAATGTTTCAAAATCTAGTGTTCTCAGATTAATTATTCCCCTTGAACCTCTCAGTTGAGTCCTGAAACTTGACCAATTGATGAAGGTAAATCAATATTTGGAGCCCTATTTTTTTCTTTACCATTTTATCTCCTTTATTATTTCTTAAATCACTCTAGAAAAATAGAAACCCTAAGTTTGGAAGATACTACATTTGTCTTTGGACCTAGATTAAGAAAAAGCAAAATTGCTTAAATAATATCACTAAGCTGTTTTTTCCTAAATTTAGTTTCATTTAGATCCTATTTCATTGACAGTTTATTCATATCCATTTTCTCTTGACTCTATAAATAATCCAGAACAGTAAATTATCTCTTGATAGGAAGACTTCTGTTTATCAAGAATCATTTTACAATCATTGAGAAACACATCCCCAATTTTTTTTTACCTAATATTAAATGGATGATTTTTTTCCCTTTAACTAGGTCTATATTTTATCTGTACAATTTCTGCTACTCATAGAAGAAATAGTATCTACTGTTTAGCAGATCCTAAGGAAATATATAAACATAGATTTGATACAATTGAGGTATAAGAAACCATGTGAAAAATCCACAGCACCACTACCAGTAGATTTTTGGAATAGTGTGGTTATTTTACTGTTACCATAGAGTGGACTCTCCTCTCCCATCTTTCACAGAAACGAAGCTTCTTTGCTTTGATAATGAGAAGTAAAGGATTGTAAACATGAGAAGTGAAATTGGCAAGGACTCTCTCTTTACAGAGTGGAATTTGGGGCTTTGTTGACAGAGTAGGCTTCAGAACCTCATTTATTAAGACAGGCAAGAGAGGAGATGATAAAGTGACAAGCACTGTTCAAAAATTGTGTGCTCCTTATGCTGTAACTCTTGAGAATGTATGAATGATAGAACCACTGGAAAATGGGAAGAAAACACTTTGTTTCAATGACTAGCTTTATTTTTCTGGGCTGTTATTCATAAGAATTACCATTTAGTCTACTTTTAAACGCGTAGTGTTTTTTTTTTTTTATAAGAGATACTTAAAGAGAAAACTTGAATCTTATATACAGAATAAAATATTAGCCATGAAGAACAGAATTCACTCCTGGTAATGTTCCTTTAGTTTTAGCTATTCTAGAAATTTATAGATTACAACCTCATATCTTAACAGAAAGCATTGTCACTGGAGTGCTGCCCAGTTGATGGGTGCACTTGAAAAGAACATTCAGTTTTCTGTACTATTCCCAACTCAAGAGATTTAAAATGCTGCCCTAGTGAAAATAAATCTTCTAAATGCTTCAAAACAAACAGATTAGCCAGATATAATAAACCTCAGAAATATGGCCACAAAAACTTAGGAAATATTTCATTCAAAAAACAATTGTTATGTATGTAAATTTTAATATGAATTCTTCATGCTGATCTTTATATATATATAATACACTAACAATATGTAAAATATGTGTGGAGTTCCAGGAAGTTGGAAAGAAATCTACAAACATGTCTTTTTTTTTGTTTTTATTTTTTTATCCTGTCCTTCTTTTATATGACTCTTATTCCTATTTTCTTTTCAGTACACATGCAATCCCATTTTCCTGTGCATATGCATGTATTATGTAGGGCCCCAGCAGGTCCAAAGGGCACACTCAAGAATAATTCAAAGAGATTTTTAAAGGTGTGATCAGACAGACACCACATTAGATAGTGTTGTTCCCAAAAGGTAGTAATGCCAGGATTGCATTAGACCCCTGGTCCTGAAGAGATGAAGCTAAATATATAAGTCATTTGGAAAATTAATAGAGACACATTGTTACTCTGTAAAAAGACACAAATGGCCTCCAGGAAAGGAACATCCAACAAGAGCTAAAACCTTTCTTCAAAAGGGATGCTGCTAGACAAGAGCAGGTCTACAGGGAAGGAGCTGGAGTAATCAGTGTTCTAAATTAACTGTCCTCTCTCTCCTATCTCCTGCCAAGACCTTCTTTGGCCAGACCCATCACAAAAACCTAGGAATAAGGAATCCCTTATGTAGCCCATACATTTCAGCCTCTCATTGTGCAGGGAGTAGAAATGTGGAGAGTGGATCCTCAAGAAACAGGAGATATCCAGTATATATAGATATGTCTGTGTTATCAGTGTATTTCTATGTGGAATCTTCCAACTTTTTAACAAAGAATAATAAATATAACTGTGTAGCAGGAGAAGAAGAAAGGGTTCTGATTTAGTCATGAATTATGGGCCAAACACTGTTAATAAGCACTTTACAAATGAAATAAGTAATATTTTTCACATTTCACTTCAGGAAATAGGACAGAGATCACAAATAGCCTACTCAGGATCATAAAGCTAGTTAGGACTAGAAATTCAATTTCAATCCGTATCTAATTCTGAAGTACTTGCTTTTAAACACTATATGATAAAGCTCTGTTCCTTGCAACATCCTGTTTCTCCCTTCTGTTCCAGCCAAGTTTGATAATTATTTGCTGAACATGTCCTGAGATTTCCAGTCCTTACATCTTTGAGGTAAATGGCAGAGAAGGTAAAGTTCTGCTGTGGCTGTAAAATGGATTACTAATGACTCACCACAGGGGCTCCTTCCTTTTTTCTTGATGTGCCCATCCCTTCAGTCAACAGTATTTATTGAGTAGATGCTCCATGACATACACTGAGCTAGGTGATAACAACAAATTAAATGAATATTTCAGGAACTGAATGCCATTTGCAGTGGGTAGAGCATAAGGCATACATAGTGAAAAAGTAGGTGAGTTTGAACAGGTAGAAAATGGAAAGATGGTCATGAATTTTGAAAATCTTGCCATGGTATTGAGATTTTATTCTATAGACAAGGAAATTTAAAATTGTTACATTTTAAATAATAAGCTAATATGGTCAGATTTGCATTTTAGAAACATTACTTCAACTGTGGTGAATTGAAAGGGGTGATATTTGCAACAGGAAGACCAGTTTTGGAAATTTATAAAATAATCCAGGTATGAGATAACAGTAATACATAAGCAGTGCTGGCCAAAAGAGATATGCATGATTGAAATGTTGGAGTGAGGCTAGGTGACATTAGAATATGAAACTGTAACATTTTAAAAAATTATATGTGTCTTCAGCTTTTTTCAGGTGGAATTTACTCAATTGCTCTATAATTAGAGCGTTTTTTTTCCTTCTGTTATCAGGAGTGACTACTGGCGACCTAATGATACAGAGACCCTGACTATTTATTCTTTAGTGTGTAGGCTAAGAAAAGTATTTTTTTAATGTTTATTTATTTTTGAGAGAGAGAAAGAGAGCGAGAGCGAGAGAGAGAGAGAGAGAGAGAGAGAGAGAAACAGAGCACAAGCAGGGGAGGGGCAGAGAGAGAGGGAGACAGAATCTGAAGCAGGCTCCAAGCTCTGAGCTGTCAGCACAGAGCCCAGGCTTGAATCCACAAACCGTGAGATCATGACCTGAGCTAAAGGAAGCTTAACTGACTAAGCCACCCAGGTGCCCCAGCTAAGAAAAGCATTGAGTCTCATATTATATTTGATATTCTTTGGTTAACTCTCTTCAAACATAATCCAAGAACCCAAGAGGCCATTCAAGCCCCACTGAAGGAAAATTTAATCCCTCCAAGTTCTGTGTTCCCAAATACCTTGAATGTATACTCTGAGCATAGTTCTTATCATACTGCACAAGTATTCATTTTTTTCTGTTTTCCTCAGCAGAAGAGTGAGTACTGCAAGCTTTTATTTTACAAACTATTGACTGAGATTCAGTAGGGCATATTCTATCTTAACCTGGACTTTGGAATCATACAACCATGGTCTGGTTATTTGTTTAGTGATTAACTCCCCTGTGTCTCAGTTCAATTCTAAATGAAGATAACAGTATCTTCCACTATGTTGTGGAAGAAGTAAAAAAAAAAAAACAACAAAAAACAAAAACAAAGAAAAAAACTATGTTAAGATCTAAGCAAACTATTTAATACCATGTAATTAGTTAATAGATTAGAATGATTTCTATTATCCTTTTTCAGCATAGTTTTGGAGACCTATATTTGTCAATACTTTGATAAATGAATAGTAATAACTAAATTGTTAACACCAAATGCCATTCACAAATCTAAACAGTTTACATGAATTGGCTCATTTAATCCTTACAGCAAACTTAGATATGACTGCCATGGCAGTTCTGCAGAGGACTAATTATATAACTTACCTGAGGTTTACATGGCCTGTTAATGGCAGAGCAAGGATTAGAACCGTGCTATTTATTGCCTTCCCAGGTGTAAGCATGAGTAAATCTGTTTCCTTTTTTCCCCCCATAGCTCCTAAAAAAAGAAAGAAAGGAAGTTTAAAAACACTATCAAAAAACAAAACAAAAAAATCATTGGTATCACTCATGTACAAATGAGGTAAAGCATGAGCCTCTTTTTCTCAATGCAGTGTTTTCTTACCAAGCTCCATGCCTGGTGGATGGTAGGCCTAATGAACTATTGAATGAATAAGTGCCTGTTTATAATTCATACATACAGCTAATTCTGTTTTAATTGTTTTGAATGATCATTATCATAAACAAGAACAACAACAAGAAAAGCAAACCATCTGTCAAAGAATGTGATTAAGTGTCATGAATTGAGACTAGAATGAGGGTTAGGAAGAGGGTGAAAATGTAATAACAGAAAGATTGCAACAAACGTATCTATCCTGTTCCTATTATAACTTGTTTTATTTCCAAATCTGCCACTTGGATCTAGTCCAGTAATATATTCTTATTCTAGAATGTCCAGGCCAAGCACTCAGCATCACTAGCCCCCTTTGAACAAACAAATGGTGAAATATTTATCAGAATTTTTATGCAATGTGCCTTTTTAGCATTAGTAAGCAAACTAATTCTTGCTTAACATAAAATTTCAATTTTTCTTACATATACTTGGATTTTTCCAATAGTGGCAGTCAGTTTAGAGATTTTCTTATTACTTTTTGGCCAAGAAAACAAAGAGTCATGAGTTTTATCTACTCTCTCCTTTTTATGAATTCAATTAAGATTATTAACAGAATGTATGTCTGAGCACACATTCAGACTGTGTGCGCATCAGGCACTGGCAGGCCCCAGATTTCCAACTTGTTAGAAATCAGTATTCAGGGCAGGAGCATTCTAAGCTTCTGCAAGAGATACAAACAGAAAATAATGCTTAGTTTATGCCACTTAGATATAAAAGAGATCACATCATGCACTGATTACATTGCTGTTTCCAGGATCCAGACAGACTGTTTTTCTGCTAGTGTTTATATTCAGAAAGGTTAAAACAATATTAATACTTTGTGCTTTAGACTCCAGACCCATATTTATCATGAATCTAGGCAAACAGCTCAGTCTGTTATTGTCAACAAATATTCATTGTCCAATTTCCTCAAACTAAAATTTGACAAAACAGATTTTTTCCATTTATTTATTGACAGTTTCCTTCCTTCATGAGTATAGTGGAAAAGATATTTTCCATTCACCCTTTGCCCCTACCATTCACCACACCAAACATGTAAGAAGTAGAATTCTAGTGTATAATCGATCTCACCTGAACAGCTATTTAATATAATTGATACCCTGCAGACAGAATTGTAAATATCAGTGATTTCTAACTTGAAACAAAACTTAACATCGAGTGACCAAGCATTTTCAAAGTTTGGTAAATATGAGAACTTGGCCTCATTTCAAAGCTGCTTTCATTTTGGCTCCCTACCAAATGAGCAAGCAAATTAGTGTCAAGGATATATGCAAAATATAGTTACAAGGGAGTAAACATAGCTATTCGTTGTCTCTGTTTCTTCACAGAGGTAGGGCACAAACTTCATGGGCGATGCAACCCTCATAATGTTGGCAACTTTATAGGTCAAAGATGCTTTGAGATGTGGTCTGCCTGCCTTTTACCACATCGGACTATGAAGGGTCCTGTATTATTTCTCAAATCCAACTACCACCATATAAGGCAATCTTCTGTAGCATCAAAGGAATATTTCTGTATTCTCTTTCTTTCTGTACCAGTAGACTTGGAATACCTGGACATAGCCAGCACTGTGCAAGCCACCTGAAACGTGTCCATTTCATATACTATCTTCACCAACTACATGTAAGGGATTTTGTGAACAGGACACCCAGTCTCTCTTCCTTCAGAAAAATGTGCTAGGAAAGTGTGATTTCACAATGAGGTATGGAGGAGAGTACATGGGATACAAATGAGAAGACAACTCTGCTTCTTGTTAACTATGTGTTTTGAACAAGCTAATGAGAGCATCAGCTTTTCTAAGATGGGAATAATCAGAAAGTCTGCTCTATATTTCTCGTTGGGTTTCTGGGAAGGATATATATATCATCATTAGCATAAGTGAAGCACTTTGTAAATTCCAAAATATTTTATTTATTCTAGGTTTGGTATTATTGCCTCAATGAAAGTAAATAATTCAGTTCTAGATATAAGTATCATTTCTTCCTCTGTGAGATTAGAAAGGGAATTTAACAAGATTCCCCGATTTAGAAGATATGCTATTAGCCTTTACAATATCCCCCCAGCCTTACTCCAACCTCACATTTTAAAAAATTACTAGAGTTGATTTTTTTAGAGCAATTTAAAGTTCAAGAAAACTTGAGCAGAAAGTACTGAAGTTCCTATATACTCCTTCTTCTCCCTCCCCAGGTTCCCTTTATTATTAACATTTTACACGTGGTATATTTGGTACAGTTGATGAACCAATATTAATACATTATTATTAACTAAAGTCCGTAGTTCACTCATTGTGTAGTACACGATTTTATGAGTTTTGCTAAATGCATAATTTAATTACCATTACATTATTATACAGAATAGTTTCAAAAGTTACAATATTATACAGAATAGTTTCATTACCCAAAAAGGCTGTGTTCCACCTTGTCATTCCTCCCTTGTCCAAGTCCATAACAACCACTAATCCTTGTGCTTTATATATAGATTTGATCTTCCCATATTGTCATGTACTTATAATCATACAGTATGTATATAGCCTCTTAAGAATTTGTATTTAAGGTGCCTCCATGTCACTTCATGGCTTGATAGCTCATTTCTTTTAATCATTGAGTAATATTCAATTATATGGATATACCATTTCATTTACCCATTCACCTATTAAAGGACGTCTGGGCTGCTTCCAAATTTGGACAATTACAGGGACTCCTAGGTGGCTTAGTCAGTTAAGCAGCTGAATCTTAATTTTGGCTCAGGTCATGATCTCACGGTTGTGAGATCAAACTCCACATCTGGCTCAGCACTGAGTGTGGAGTCTGCTTGAGATTCTCTCTCTCCCTCTCTCTCTGCCCCTCCCCCACTCATGCTTTCTTTCTCTCTCTCAAAATAAATAAATAAACTTAAAAAATCCAAATTTGGACAATTATGAATAAAGTTACAGTAAATATTCACATTTGAGCTTTTATGTGATATGTTCTTCAACTTATTCAATTAAATACCTAGGAGTACGATTACTTGATTGTTTAGTAAGACTATGTTTACCTTTGTAATGAACTGCCTGTCTTCCAAAGAGGCTGTATTATTTTGGATTCATATTCTCACTTATTAATGAGAGTTCCTGTTGTTCCACAACTTTGTCAGCACTTGGTGTTGTCAGTGTCTTGGATTTTAGCCATTCTAATAGGTATATGATGGAATATTATTCTTATTTTAATTTGTACTTCTCTAATAACATATGATATTGAGCATATTTTCATATGCTTATTTACCAAATGTTTGTTTTCTTTGGTGATTCATGTTTAGATCCTTGTCCATTTTTAAAATATGTTGATCTTTATCTTGTTTTGAATTTTAAGTTGTCTGCATAATTGGATCTGAGTCATTTATTAGATATGTAATAAAGATATTTTAGATAATGTTATCAGATAAAATGAGATATTTTTCCTAGTCTTTGTCTTGACTCTTCTCTCTTTTTTATTTTTTTAATGTTTATTTACTTTTGAGAGAGAGGGAGATAGACAGAGTGCGAGCAGGGGAGGGGCAGAGAGAGAGGGAGACACAGAATCTGATGCAGGCTCCAGGCTCTGAGCTATCAGCACAGAGCCCAACACAGGGCTCAAATCCATGAGCCTTGAGATCATGACCTGAACTAAAGTCAGACGCTCCACCAACTGAACCACCCAGGTACCCATGACTCTTTGTTCTCTAAACAGTGCCTTTCACAGGGGAGTTTTTTGTATGTTCATTTGTTTTTCAATTTTAATGAAGTCCAGAATACCATTTTTCCATAGGTCATACCTTTACATTGTATCTAAAAACTTCATTGCCAAATCCAAAGTCACCTAGATTTTTTTCTTTGTTTTCTTCTAGAAGTTTTATAATTTATAATTTTGCCTCATATTAACTTTTGGAAAGTGAAAGGTCAGTATCTAGATGCTTTTTTTTTTTTTCATGTGCATGTTGACTTTTCTCAGCATTATTTGTTGAAAGGACTATCCTTTTTCCATTGAGTTCTCTTTGCTTTTTGGCAAAAGTAAGTTGACTTTATATATATGAAGCTATTTTGGAGCTGTCTATTCTGATCCTTGATTATCTGTCTCTTCCATCACTAATACCACAGTGGCATGATAACTATAGCATTATAAGAAGACTGGAAGTCTGATTGTGTCAGTTCTACAACTGTGTTTTTCTTTAATATTTTATTGGCTATTCTTGGTATTTTGCCTTTTCATATAAACTTTAAAATCAGTTTATCATTATCCAAAAAGTATCTCTTGGGGATTTTGATTGCAATTGTATAGATTCTATAGACAAAGATGGGAAGAACTTAATGTTGAGTTTTCCTATCCATGAAAATGTATCTCTCCATTGATTTAGATTTTCTTTATTTATCACTTCTTTAGTTTTTCTCATACAGTTCTTATATCTATCTTGTTAGATTTCTACCCGTCTATTTTTTTTATTTTGGAGGAGTTCGTGTAAATGGTTCTCTGTTTCTTATTTCAAATTTCAATTGTTCATTGCTAGAATATAGGAAATAAATTTAATTTTGTGTATTAACTTTGTATCCTGCAACCTTGCTATAATTGCTTATTAGTTTCAGAAGGTAGGCGTGTGTGTGTGTGTGTGTGTGTGTGTGTGTGTGTGTGTGTGTATAAATTCTTTGAGATTTTCTAAATGGGCATTTATATTATCTGCAAACAAAAACAGAAACAGTTTTATTTCTTCCTTTCTAAATGGTATATCTTGTATTTCCTTTTATTCTTTTTTAAGTTTATTTGTTTATTTTGGGAGAGAAAGAGAGAACACATGCAGGGAAGGGGGCAGAGAGAGAGGGAGAGAGAATTGCTAGCAAGCTCCATGCTGGCAGCACGGAGCCTAATGTGCGGCTTGATCCCACAAATAATGAGATCATGACCTGAGCCAAAGTTAGATGCTTAACTGACTGAGTTACCCAGGCACCCCTTGTATTTCCTCTTCTTATTACATTAGCTAGGACAATGCCAGTACAATGTTAAATGGGAGTTGTGAGAGAAGACATCCTTGCTTGTCCTGGATCCAGGGAAAAGCATCTAATTTCTTACCGCTGAAAATAATGTCAGTTGTGTATTTTTCACAGATGCCCTTTATCAAGTTGAAGAAGACCCCCTCTACTTCTACTTTTTGAAAGTTTCTATAAGTGGATGTTGGATTATGTTTAATGTTTATTATGTATATTAGTATGGTCATATGATTTTTCTTTAGCTTGCCCAATGCAATGGATTACAATAATTGTTTTTTGAATATTAAACTAAACTTACATATGTAGAATAAATCCTAATTGGTTATTTTGTATAAATCTTTTTATGCATTGTTGGATTTAATTTGCTAATATTTTGTTGAGAAATATTCATTTTTGTTTATGAGAGATATTCATCTACAATTTCCTTTTTAAAATTTGTCTTTCCTGGCCTTAATATTAGGGTAATCCTGGGGCGCCTGGGTGGCGCAGTCGGTTAAGCGTCCGACTTCAGCCAGGTCACGATCTTGCGGTCCGTGAGTTCGAGCCCCGCGTCGGGCTCTGGGCTGATGGCTCAGAGCCTGGAGCCTGTTTCCGATTCTGTGTCTCCCTCTCTCTCTGCCCCTCGCCTGGTTCATGCTCTGTCTCTCTCTGTCCCAAAAACAAATAAACGTTGAAAAAAAAATTTAAAAAAAATATTAGGGTAATTCTAGCTTCATAAAATGAATTAGAAAGTATACTTTCTGGAAGAGATTTTAGAAAATCGGTATTATTTCTTCCTCAATTGTCTGGCAGAATTCACCAGTGAAACAACCTTAACCTAGTCTTTTCTATTTTGGAATATTATTACTGGTTGATTCATTTTTTTTACAGATAGAAATCTATACAGATTATCGCTTCTTGTGTGGCTTTTGATAGATGCATCCTTCGAGGAATTGTTTTGTTTCATGGTCATTAAATTTGTGGGGAGAGAGTTGTTCATAATATTCCTTTATTGTCAGTGGGATCAGTAGCAATGACCCCTCTTATCATTTATGATCTTAGTATTTTGTGTCTTCTCTATTTCTTGGTTAACCCAGCCAGGTTTTAGCAAATTTGTTGATATTTTCAAAGAACCAGCTTTGAATTATATTGATTTCTTTATTGTTTTTCTGTTTTCAATTCCATTGGTTACTATTCTGATTTTTATTATTTTCTTTTTCCTGTTTAATTTTTTTTTCTAGCTTTCTAAGGTAGAATCTTCTATTATGCATTAATTTTCCATCTTTATTCTTTTCTAATATGTACATTTAATGCTATAAATTTCCCTCTAAGCCCTGCTTTTGCTGTATCCCACAATATTTGATAGGTTGTATTTTAATTTTTATTTGATTTTCAATATTTTTAATTTCTACTGAGACTTCTTGGTATATGTGTTATTTATCATTGTGTTGTTTCATCTCCAGATATTTTGGAATTTTTCAGCTACCTTTTTGTTATTGATTTATAGCATAATTCCATTGTGGTCTGAGAGCATTCTTTGCATGATAATCTCTTTTAAATTTGTTTAGGTGTGTTTATAGCACAGAATATGGAACACCTCAGTGAATTTTTCACATGGGCTTGAAGAATATATTTGCTACTGTAATTGGATGGAGTATTCTATAAATCTCAATTAGGTCAAGTTGATTGCTATTGTGGCTCAGGTCATCTATATCCTTAATGATTTTGTGCTAACTGGATATTTCAGTTACTGATAGAAGTGTGTCAGCAGTGTCTCCAGTTTTAAGTGTATTAGTCTATTCCTCCTTGCAGTGCTATCAACTGTTGTGTCAGGTAATTTGATGCTCTACTTTTAGGAGAATACACATTAAAGATGGTTTTGTCTTCTTGGAGAATTATCCACACTGTCATTATGTAATGTGCCTTTATTCCTGATAAGATTCTGATAAATCTGTATTTTATTTTGATATCATTTTCCTTCAATCCAAATAACTTTTTCTAGCATTGAGCATTTCCTCAAGTGTAGATGTGATTGCAATAAATTAGCAGAGTTCTCTTTTATCTAAAAGTGTCTACTTCATCTTCATTCTTGATAATTTTGCTGGTCTTGAAGTTCTTCATTGATAGTTTTTGTTTGCTTGTTTTTTCTTTTATCACTTCAAATATATTATCCCATGGTCTTATTTCCATATTTTTTGATGAGAAGTAAGCTCTAAATTGTTTTATTGTTTCTCTGCAACATAGCCTGTTTCTCTTTTCTATTTTCACCGTTTATTCTTTTGGCTTTCAAAGGTTTGCCTATTCTGTGCCTAAGTGTGGTTGTTATTATATTCATCAAGCATAAGACTCATTAAGATTCTTTATTCTGTTAATCTATTTCTTTCATCCAATTTAAATTGGATTTGGTGGGGGGGCACCTGGGTGGCTCAGTCACTTAAACGTCTGACTCTTGATTTCAGCTCAGGCTATGATCTCACGGTTCGTGAATTGGAGCCCCACATCCAGCTCTGCGCTGACAGTTCAGAGCCTGCTTAAGATTCTCTCTCTCTCTCCCTCTCTCTCTGCCCCTCCTCTTCTCACTCTCTAAATTAATTAATTAACTAATTAATTGATACAATATAGGGTTATTATTTCTTCAGTGATATTCTTCATGCCTATTTTCTTTCTTTTTTTCTTCTAGGATTCTAATATTCTAAATTCCTCTAGGATTCTAAATATCCTAAGTACTCAGAATATTTTAACAAGTTTAGATCTGAACTTTAAAATATTTTCTTTTTGTTTTTCAACTCGGTTAATTTTTATAGATATGTGCGTAAGCCCCAGTTATCTCTCTCTCCTGTTGTTAATTGCACCCAGAGGATTTTTCAGATACTACATTTTTTAGATGCAGAATTGCCATTTTGCCTGTTTTAGTCATATTTCTACTTTCTTCTGAAGTTTTCCATTTTCACACTCATTGAGATCATATATTATCTTAAATAATTGAGAAATATTATAAATTAATAGCAGCTGTAGATCTTTGTCTATGAATTCCCACATATGAGACATCTTGCGGTTGTTCTAAATTGATTGTCTTTTTGCTTGAGAATGAGTTCCATGTTCTTAGCTGTTTGAATGTCAGGTAATTTTTATTTTAATGTGGATATTTTATGAATATTAAGTTGTGAGGTTATGGATTCTGTGATTTTTTTAATGATTTATGTATCATTTTTTAAAGAAAGAAATTGCTTCAGGTGGATATAAACTGAAAATACTGTTTCCTGGTTGGCAACTCCAGCCTCAGTAGAGAACTCTTGTCTTTCACTGACCTGCTTTAAAGTTGAAGAGGAGCCAGCCAAATACGTGGACCAAAGAGAATCTGAAGATATCCTCTATCATTCTTTCCCTTGAAAGATTTCACTGTCTTTCTTCTGTGTCCATAACTTTGTCCTCTTTCCCCAGACTAGAAGACTGCACTTTTCCCCCTGCCATTTTATACATGATGACTGTTCCTTTTATAAACTCAGAAGCAACGAAAATTGGAAATTAACTATATAAATCCCCTCCTTTGAGATTAGACTCATTACCAGAGTCTGCCTGCTTCTCTTTACTCTTCAATACATTTACATTGATTTCTTCTGTACAGATATTATTTCAGTGGAGTTGTTGGTCTAGTAGCATCTGACTCATCTGTTACTGGATACATTTCCGATGGACTTAACACACACACACACACACACACACACACACACACACACAGAGTCAGTTCCATTATAATGTTTATTTTGAACACACAAATTTCTTCCAATTGATATATTAGGAAATAATTTGAACATAATGTGAATCTTGTGTTTTCTTATGCACCATTTCATCAGAATAAACAGTACATGAATGCAGAAAAATGCACCCAGTTGCACTGAGCTGATACAGATACACAAAAGGCAGGCACAGTCACATAGGCATACAGACCTTGAAACTCTACTAGGTACCCCAGTTTGCTATATGTATTATGAGACACACTTATTCACATCTTGTGCTAATTTATGCATCTCATTTTAGATACCCTCTTCCCACCATTTCATAATCACTCAAAGCTACAATACTTCTAACACGCACTTCATCAGCAAACTTCAGCATTTTTCAATGTAAAGTGCCACAATTGTTGTAGTCTTTATGTATCATTTAACTATAAAATGTTTATAATTGTGCTATTATCTTTATTAGATTCTTATATTTTTGTTGTTATTTTTAACAAGTCACTGATGAATCTTCTGTGTAGTATGTCCCTAATTCCATTTCCCCCTAAGCTTTATGGGTTTTACTGAATGATTTTATATAACATGATAATATTTAGGAACAACATATATTGACTTAACATATTTTAACTTATATTAACTTATATATAAGTTAATATATTTATATACTTAACATATATATATAAGTTAATATATTTATATACTTATATTAACAACATAAAAGACTTAGGTGGAACACATTATTTTGTGTATATTGTACACATTATTTTGCAGTTAAAATATGGCTTTACATTTTTATAAGGCTGTGTTTGGCTCAAATGCTTCAAACTATATGATTATAGACAATATAATGCAGCGGCTCTGTATATATCAATTTTTTCTTTGAATAGCTAATAATACTGTATAGAGATTAAAAAATTAATGCATTAATGTCTCCCTGAATAAGTATCAATATACAGATAGTGCTTCTGGACATCATTTTGCATTTGAAGATTTTACCTCCTGGCTGAGAAAAATCTGTACATATCTAAATCGTTTTTACTTGTTCCCTTATAAAAAAATATAGGTTTGATAAAAGACCAAATGGTAAAGTTGGTAAATTTTCTCCAGTATCCCATGCTTGAGGGTCTTAGCATTATATTCAGCTGTAGGCCATCCAAATTGTGCCTCCTTGGAAACTTATAGTATAAATGATTATTACTCAATTACCTTTCTGTAGAGCGGTGAGACAAATATGAGTTTCTCATGCCAGTTTCCCCCCACTTTTGCCTCCTCAGTTTACTAAGTTGTAATACAGCTACTCTTCCCTTTTCCTCTTCAGTTGATTCTCTCTCTCACTGCTGAGATGCGTACAAAAGAATATGAGACACTTGTTACCAGAATTCATGTGATTTACACGCCATTTTGCAGAGTCTTGTACATAATTGTTTTAATATTGCAAATTTCTTGGAGTAAAAAATTAATTTTCTACTTAATTTTCTAATAAATAATTTGTCATTGATAGCTTTAATACAAAAGCTTGAATTACATATTACAGTATTCAAAATATTTAAATCATGCCATTTTAAAGCAAGATAATGAGGAACTAGCTATCCAAAAGGAAATGGAGGTTCAAAGAAACCTAATGGCTTCAGGAAGGTCACTCAGATAGTAAATACCAAAGCTAGGATTTTAAAGGTACCATCTTTCACTTATGTCAATTAAGTGGTTTCTGAGAGATCTAAATAATAAAATAGTCCATAACATTCCCTCTTAACAGCATTTCCCATCAAAAGATTATTGACTTTTAGAAAATTATTTTCATTATCAAAAACTACAAGAAAAAGGAAGATGAGAGGAGAAAACAGACAAGCCATCTAGAAAAATAAGTTTTTGGAGATAGTAAAATCATTCTGCGTAACTTCAGTAGCTGTTATTTATTTATATATGAACTCTGTTCTTAACTATATCACACAGCAAGCACAATTTGTGAATGCCAGAAATTTTTACAATAGACAGGTACCTAGACTAGATTGAGCTTTCAGAAATAATTTTAACATGCTGGAGAAAGTATAGGGTGGCTTGCTCAAGACCTTTTTGCAGGTAATGAAGTTTGCATTAAAAATAGTAGGTAGTCAGAGGAGACCTGATACTTTGAGAAAAACTGCATGTCCATCATATAGCCCAAGCTGACACCTCACATGTGTGACACCGTGTGTAAGGGAGGAGGAGCCAGTTAAACCCACAAACATACGCAGACTCACATCACACATATGTATATGTAATATTAAAGGTTCAAAGTGTAATTCCCAGAAAAGAAGGGACCAGGAGCTTTGAAGAAAAGACAGTGTCCTTGGATCACACTCTGGCACCTTTCACAGCGGGCTGGTGAAGCCTGGATGCAAGTGTTAGAAGAAGTGCATTAAATATGCCAGGAGAAGTACCTACATGAATACAGGGCAAATATTTTTTTTTAATTCTCTATGCAAATGATACAAAAAATATCTATGATATTAAGGATTCCCACCTGAATTTTCCACTGGTAGTTAATTGTTTCCATATACTGAAAACATCTAACAGAGAAAAGCTTTAATAATTGACATGTCTACTACTAACCTGTTATTGATGTTACTAACCCTTCTAGAACTAATACCATCAAGAAAAAGAAGAATTGTATCATAAACTTCAGAAAAAAAAATTTAATTCAGAAACAACATCTTCAATGTGCCTCCATATACATACATGTATTTTAGAGTTGTAATCATGAAGTTTTTGTTTTGAATTCTCTGACTCTTACATTTTCTTCCTAAAACTTAAAAAAAAAGTGTTTTGACACAACCTTTATGATTTCAATTGTTGATATCCACAGTGTATTTCATTTATTAGCGTTAGAATTTTCCAAGTTGTGGTTCTTATATTAAATTCAAAACGGGTACCTACAATTAACTTTTGTGTTAGGTTTAATTATTTTCTTATGTAAAATTCTTAGGTAAAATATAATTCAGTCAGTAGGTGTAAATATTTATATACCTTGTAGCATTTCCATATGGCTTTCCACAAATATTATACAGAACTTGCCATCAATAGTTTATAATCATTTGTTTCCTCAAAAATCTCCCACCATTAGCTGATAAGTTTTCCAGTTTTTTTTTTAATTTATTTAATTACATTTTTTATGTGGCTTTTAATTTTATTAAAAACTTCTGGAAAAAAATTTTAAATAATTTCATCATTATTTTAAGTGATTGGCTGTGTTGTGGGGTTATTCCTTAATTCTATTTTCAAACTTCTTATATTTGTGTACAGTGTACATGTATCATGTTTATAATCAAAGAATAAAATAATGCTGTAAAAATTGTTTTTCTGCCTTTCTGATAACATCACATCACTTTCTCTATTTACATCTTAGTAAACTAAATAGTGCTGATTTTATTGTGAAAAAAATCATTTTCTAAAACTTTAGAAATAGAGGAAAACCCACTAAAACACTTTCAACAATATAAATCTTGGTTAATTTCCAGAGAATGAGTCTTTGGTTCATATATATGAAGTAGACACCACCTTTAGTTTTATTTTTATAAAAGAAAATTTATTTTGTCAGTTTATACGCTTGTTTACTTCCAGATAATACAAAGCAGCTTATCATCTTGTAGGAATAAGCACATTTGGTTTACCACACTTTATAGAACAATGCCATTTTCTAATGGCATTTATCTATATGCCATTTATCTAATGGTTTATCTCTAGAGAAGCAAGTTGGAATACATAATATTTTAAATGAAATAGAAACAATAAAAACATTACAGTAAGCATTTTTAAAGCAAAATGCACAGGTCAGAATCAACCAAATCTTTAAATACATGATTTGAGATCTCTAATCTTCCTTGTGTATAATTTGGGTCTAAATCACTTTAGTGGAAAATTTGTATTTGCAATTACTTATATTTTCAGTAAACCCAATTTTTTTCAGAATTACTGCAAGAAATAATTAAGGTAGAATCTAACCTCAAATCTTCTGATTTATTTGGTGACTTTTACAAATTTGCTTTATATGCAATTCATATGTGGAGAAATAATAAAATAGCCATCGCCACACTGTACAGCACATAGCTTGCATGTTCTACTAGACTGTGAGATCTTTGAGGGCAAGAACCATAACTTTTACATGACCTATTTCCACCACTTAGCCCAGAGCTTTTCACAGCATGTGCCCTATGAGTGATCATGGAATCATTGAAAGAATGATGGCTGGAGGGAAAATCCCACTGTGTAGTATACTTCACAGGAGCTTCTCTGAGAAAAAAAACGTGCTTTTGTTGACTGTGTACAAGGGTTTGTATTTTTCAGGCTTACTCACTGCTTTGATTTCATTACAATTCTAATCCCCATTGCAAACGTTTTCTCAAATATTTTGAAGCTACAGCACTTTCTGTATCATGGAAGGTTTCTTAATATTCTCAATTATTATCATGTCAATTTTTAAAACTCAACATAGTCCCTATGGGAGAGACAAGTAACCTCACAGTACACAATCATGGACAAGGGCAAACAAATTTGGCATTTTGCCAGGTAACGCTAAAAGACAAACAAGATGCTCTGAGGGTGTTTTTAGTATTGATTCCTTGTACCTGCCTTCATGAGTCCCAGCTGTCAGGCACACTTCCGCTGGCTCTGGGTGTCTTGTTCCTGTGCTTGGCAGAAAGGAGACTCAATATTGAAAGAGAAAAATGTACATCTGAGAAAGACTCAAGGAAATAGAAAATGATCCATCTGTTCAAAAAAGTATCAGTAATTAATAAAGCATACTTAATTCATAAAGAAAGGTCCACAAACATGACAGGATCCTACTCTGTCTTGCCTGCCACCAATGAAGATCTCTTGCTGCAATTTTATTAATAGATGTAAAATAAGTTTCCATTACTTTTCACATGGACTCATAATTCATGTGACATTTCAAGTGTTGTATGTGGAATGTCCATGTCCTGAAGAATCCAGTTAAGGACTACAGTGGGCACTTCTCTCAATAGATTTTGTCGGCTGAATATGGTAGATTCATTCTCTCACACTCTCTCTTTCTCTGGTCAGAAACCATTGTTCTTTCCCCACCTCATTGTGTTTGAAAACAAGCTAGACTCTATTGACTTATTTTTCACTGGCAAGATTTTTTCAGCAAGTTGAGCTATAAATACAATTGAAGTAAATGCCTGCAATGGATAGAACACTATAAATTTAGTTTCTTTTTACTCTTACTCTTTGCGGTTGCTTTAAAGTTTTGTATGACTATGGAGATTGATGTGAGGTCTGAGTCTATGTTATAGAAATAGGAAATGGTCTTCACTTAAAATAGAAAATATGAGGTAATGTGCAAGCAAAAAAGTCTGTGTACCACAGGCATTACTATTGCAAATGCTAGATTACCATCCAACAAGAACAACAACAAAAATAACAAATAAATGATTTCATTTTATACTGTATTTTCCTAAACAGTACTACATAATATGTTGTCTCCTTTATTATACATAAAACCATGTAAAGTAGTACTCAAGGGCACAGTTTGAGTCTCTTTTTAATGAGATAGGCATAGGTTTGTAGAAGTATAAACCAAGAAACAGTTGGTAAATTCTAGAATTGGATTAGAGAGGCACCTGTGTGGCTCAGTCTGTTAAGCATCCGACTTTTGATTTCGGCTCAGGTCCTGATGCCAGGCTGGTGGGATGGAGCCCCGTGTCTGGTTCTGCACTGAGCATGATGCCTGCTTGGGATTCTTTCTCTGTCTCCCTCCACTCCTCTCTCTCTCCCTCTCTCCCTCACTCACACTCACTCTTTCTCTCTCTCTCTCTTTCTCTCTCTCAAATAAATAAAAATAAAATTTAAAAAGTCTTTATTCATTTAAAAAAATTAAAATAAAAAATAGAATTGGATTAGATATTAGTTTTTCTGACTTTTAAATTGATACCCCATACTATTTACTTTTCTACATTATAAAAATTTCAAAGTATTTTCCCATCCCTTTTGCAATATTGTTTGTGATAGTCTCTGCTGTATCCAACATTTATTTTGCCCCCTTGTTCATACTTAGAAGTCCAATACATATAGTAATGTATGCCCACAGTAGAGGCTTAATAATATTGGTTGAATAAATGAATTCCTCATTCCTTAGTGGTACTTTAAAATTAATGCTGTCATTGAGAGGTGCTTTCAAGATATGTTTCATCAGATATATGACTTTATGGTGTACTTTTTCAGTAGGCAATACTTCTGAAGCATTTAGTTTACTAGGAATTTTAAATATATCTGAGCAAAAAATAAACTGTTTCATAAAGGAAATCTTTAAAAAAGACACAATAAGAAATAGCAAACTTTATTTACATCACATGGATTTTTTGTTAGCTCTTCAACTACTACACAAATGAGAATTCTTTTAAACTAAAAATTAAAAAAAACATACTTAGAACTCACTGAATTTTTTTAAATTATCAATAAAACAGAACTATTGAAATAGTTGCAACTAACCCTACTTGTAGCCTTTAAATTATGTGGTATAATACATTTCATTTTTCTTTAAACTACTTTAAGTTATGATTATCTGTTACCTATAGTCTCAAACATAGATACTGATCTCAGATCCTTAACAATAGTATTATTGCTTAATTAGTCTTTGAATCCTCCTGATACCTAAAATAGTCTTGGTAATAGTAGAAACCAAATGACTACTTTTTTTTTTTAATTTTTTTTTCAACGTTTATTTATTTTTGGGACAGAGAGAGACAGAGCATGAACGGGGGAGGGGCAGAGAGAGAGGGAGACACAGAATCGGAAACAGGCTCCAGGCTCTGAGCCATCAGCCCAGAGCCTGACGCGGGGCTCGAACTCACGGACCGCAAGATCGTGACCTGGCTGAAGTCGGACGCTTAACCGACTGTGCCACCCAGGCGCCCCTGACTACTTTTTTAAGTAAGGGTGCAGGGGTGACTGGGTGGCTCAGAAGTTTAAGTGTCCTAATTGAGCTCAAGTCATGATCTTAGGGCTCATGGATTGGAGCCCTGCATCCGGCTCTGTGCTGACAGCATAGAGCCCAGAACCTGCTTCAGATCCTGTCTCTGTCTCTCTCTCTCTCTCTCTCTCTTTCTCTGCCCCTTTCCGGCTCATGCTGTATGTCTCACATTAAAAAAAAAGTGAACATTAAAAAATATAATTAAAAAACAGATGCATACAATGAAGGATAAATTGTAATGAATGAAACAACTAAGTTATCGATAGGGAAAGCTAATTAAAAATATAGTGTTGAAAAATCTAAATGAAGAGGGACTTTCACAAGAGTATTGAGAAGGTCGGAGGAGTTTCCAAATAAGAGAAATGGTACGAACCATGCACTTGGGTTAATGTGAATTAAACTATTTGTCAGAGAAGTTATGGAGAGTTCATTGGCTGAAAAGGGGAAAATGATAAGGAATGAAAAATAAAGGGGGGGAGGCTAATGCACAATTTTCAATCTTTTATTCTATACTGTGAAGAGAAGCAAACAGAAACTAAAGATAAGCTAATCATTAAATATTAGAGAAACTACTACATTAAAATAGTGGATTAGGAGCACCTGGGTGGCTCAGTTGGTTAGGCATCCAACTCTTGATAATGGGCTCAGGTCATGATCTCACAGTTGGTGGGATAGAGCCCTGTGTCATGCTCTACACTGTCAGTGCAGTGATCCTCTCTCCCCCTCTCTCTGCCCCTCCCCAGTACACATGTGCTCACTTGCTTGCTCTCTCTCTCAAAAATAAACATTTAAAAAATAAAATAAAAATGGTGGATGAAATAGTTTATTAGCTTGATAATTAAGTGAAAAAATGAGTACAAATGTATGTTTGCTATGATTATAAGGGCAACTATTATAAAAATAATATATGCAAGAGAGCTTCTGCTCCCATAATGGCAGTCTCTATTGTTTTAGTTAACCCTTCAGCCAGATAGAATATATAGTCTGGACAAAATATAAAAAGCAATTATTTGAAAACATAGGTACAAAAACATTCAGAAACTGGAGGGATTTCAACCTGTGAAAGAAGAGAACTTCATTCAGTGACATCCAATTTGACAACTTTTCCCCTTAGGGCATTGGCATTGGGAGCTGGGATCAATTAGAAAGTCTCAGTTTTTTTATGATGATGTGTCAAAGGATAAAGCTGAGGGGTTTACAAAGCAATAGGAAATTTAGTTGGAACATGCAGGAGAGGAGGGAACCGTAGAGTAATGTGTTTCAATATCTCCGTAAAGGTTCCCCTGGAATTATTGGCTATCACCTATAAATCTCTGTCCAATTATATTGCTTTACTTAAATGGTTGTTTGTTAGATATGCAATTCAGAATCTATTTTTGGGCACTTCTATCGTTTTTATTTTTATAAGATATATAGCAATATCTAAGATACCTTTTATAAATTATGAGATCTCAATATTTCTAAGTAATTTTTGTTTGTATCAAACATGTTCTCCTAATATACTACTGCCTTTTAGTATCTGAGTAACCAGTTCCCTTGGTAGGATATCTAGGCAGCTAATTTTATTTTATGCTAATAGGTGTAATAGTTTGGTTATTAAAATTTTTTATCTTCACCTTTTATACTTTTAAAGCATTCAATGGCATGCATTTGGATTAGCTTAAGAAATATTTTACAGTGGAAAATGTCTGCTATCATTTTATGGGTAATTATGGGTCTTCTGAATGATGATGAATGAGATATTAATGTCAAATAAAGAACCATGGTGTTCATCTCTCCTTCTTCCTTGCCTTATTCACTAAGGACATTGGTTAATATCCACATTTTTAAAAACTTCAAATTTGCAGAATTTACCATCCTTTGAGGACTCATGCTTTACTCTTGGGAATATTAAGTTTTGGAGAGACCTGTCTCTTAAGAGACAGTACAGTAAATAAGAAAAAAGATAATGCCTAAATTACAGGGTTGTGATGAGCCATAAATGAGATGCATGCATGCATAAACCACAACAGATATTATCTGCTATGCATTAACTACTCAATAATTTTTGATTGACTACCCAGTGTTAAATAGTTGTCCCACAATAAGATCAAATAAGGTGACGCCCACTCTAAATTCATCCAAGCAATTAAAAAATAACCACCAGTTCTGACTCTTGATTTTGGCTCAGGTCATGATCTCGCGGTTTGTAGGTTTGAGCCCCACATAAGGCTCTGTGCTAACAGCGTGGAGCCTGCTTGGGATTCTCTCTCCCCCCTCTCTCTTATTGGCTATCACCTATAAATCTCTGTCCAATTATGTTGCTTTACTTAAATGGTTGTTTGTTAGATATGCAAACTACCTTCTCTCTCTCAAAATAAATAAATAAACTTAAATTTTTTTTTTAATTTTTTAACCACCAATGCACTCACTACTAAGAATATAAACTTCTTCAGGTTGAACATTTCAAACTCTTATAAAATGTCCTGCTTTTACTAAAGACTACTTTCTCCCCATTCCACATTTTTTTTCGGTGAAGAGAGTCCAAAAAGTATTCATTGTGGGCCTCTTTCTGACCCTTTTCTCATATTGTCCTTGGGAATGTAGATTGACTTTTGTGACTAAGAGATAGGATAGTTCACATCGTATCAACCATTAGGATTTTTGTCATTGTTGGCAGATAATTTCTCTCACATTTCTTTATATCTTGTGACAGCTTTGTATTCTAGACTATGTTTTCAAGGAATTTTTTTTTCTTTTTTCGCCACTCAAGGAATTTTTTTTTAACAAACAGCCTTAGAAGACAGTGTCTCCCTCCAGGATAGAGACATATTTGTTCACCATTCAAGATAATAAAGATGATGTACCCTCCATGACAAAGGTCTGGAAGGTTTTTAGAAACTCCTTTAAAAGATAGAGGTTTCCTAGACTTAGCTGCTATTCAAACCCACTGTGTGCATAGTAGCCATCTGGGCAGCTCCATGTCATCTCCTCAGGCAAGAAGAACTGATGCAAACATGAAGCTCATGCTGCCTGCTGTATTGTAATAAAGCCCTTTGTCTCTAAACCAGAAGGTTGTATCTTCTGCCAGTATCTAGATTTACTTATTAGTTTAGGAAGTAGAGTAAAATCATAGAGTCTTTACAGTTCCTGACAGTATATGTAAATGTGTGTGTGTGTGTGTGCGTGTGTGTGTGTGTGTGTTCGTTATTTTACAACTTCATTGTGGGGATGGAGCACTCAATTAGCACGCAGTCTACATAGAGAGCTCATGAGTATTTCCCCACGAGGTGTGAATAGGCAGCCCTGGACTAGTAAACATGGCACCATTCATGTAAGAAAACTGCTCCCACTCTCCCTTGCAAGGTGCATCAATAGTACAACACAAAGTATAGAAGAACAAGAGGGAGAAATAGGCACAACGGAGAGTTAGACCATACAGTTCTTACCTACTAAAGGACTGCGGTTGCCTTGTACTACTTAGGCTCAAAGATGTCTTTGAATTGGATAATATATGATTTGACTTCAAAAATGTTTCAGATCAGAGTGAAATAAAGTAAGCCAAGTTTCTTCCTACAGATAGATTGTGGCTCAAACACAAAGTTACTGACACTTATCAAAAAAATAAAGTGTTCTCCATTTTTAGACGTTACTTTAGAGACTCTGTAGTCCTTACCGTTTACAGCAGCTTGAACTAAAGATACACCAGTATCTAAATGAAGAGAAATGAACTGTAATTTAAGGTGATGGAGTAAGGGGAAGACAGAGAAGAAGGCACAATATGGCAGGTATTTACTAAGTGAAATAAGAAGTAGGTCAACATTTAGACATAAAAGATGAGAGAAAGAGAAGTATAGAATTATGCACAATAAATATGATCTCTCTTTCACAAGAGAGACAAAAATATTTCATGCAATGTTAAAACTACACAGAAAGTTTGAAAACATCTAGTTCAGAACACTCACTCTGCAGATGAGGAAATTGCCCAATATCACACAGTTAATTACTAAGCGATAGCCTTTAAACTTGAATCTCGATCATGACAACACGAACTCCTCATTAAGCCTTCAGCCTTCCATCGCCTTCTATTATTATCTTTTATTGCCATTTCTTGTTCTTAAATTAATGGATGATTTCTTTATGTTATTTGTTGATGGTAGAGTGTGTAAAAAGAGAGGTTGAACAGGTTCAGAGAGGCAGTAGAAAAGCAAATGTATATAACTTTCTGAAAACAATCTATATATGATTTACTTGTCATTTGTACAAAAGCTACATAAATATCAGTAGTGAGAATATGCTCATTTTAAGGTCTTACCAATTAATTTGTCAAACTGTTCTCAATAGCTCAATTTTTTGTCATTTTCTATGACTTGTTAAGAAAAGTCAATGAATTTATTTACAAATGTTACTTTTTAATGTTTTATTCCATCCCCCCCCCAAATAAATGCAATGGTAAAAGCAATATAATTCTTAGCGAGAAAATCGGTGCTGTATCTTTGATTCTTTTTAGTTCCCTAAACTCTATATTTGTTATGTTTCTCTATTCCCTCTTCAATGAGAATACCTGAGTCACCTTGCTCATCAGAAAATGATGGATGAGTAAGAGTTTGCTTCCTTATCCATTATTGAACACACATAAGTTTCCCTTTTTGGAAGCCACATTAGTGTAAAAATCAATACAGTACTTAAATCGGCTACCCCATCAGCATCATCAATTGAGTTTATGAAGGAGCTACCTAACCAAATAGTAACCAAAACTAATCTGAGTCCAATTATAGTCCATTGAATAAAGGTTTCTCACTTATCACTAGATTAAGAGCCTGATTAGGCCCAGTCCATGATGCAATATTGAAACAAATGTGCACTTCCAAGTTTATTCACCCAGCCTTAAATGCAAGCCACTTAGAATGAAGAAAATTCAACACTTAGTGTATTAAGAGACAAATATTGCTCTTGACAGAATGGAATTATAGACTCTCAGGTTTAAAAGTGCTTTGAGAACTTGTTTAGTCTAAACACACAATGTTTGTGCCCTCTTTGAAAAATATCAGCCAACTAGCCATGTTGATTCATGTGCCTATGTCCCCTGTTCTTACCTACTCTACTGGGTAATAATCTTGGTTTATTTCTCTGTAATCTTTAGCACCTCCCTTGCCAGATTACATATGTATTTGCCCCCCTAAATTTGGCAGAAAAAGAAACTAATAAATTATTGTAGTTAGTGTTTGCTAATAAATCTAAGGTAAACTTTGCCTTTTTAATTGCTGCATTTTGTGTTTGCAGAAAACATAACAAGTACACATATAAGAAGGCAAGTAAGAATCTCCCTTAATCTCAAAACATTTTGAGGTATAGAAACTAAAGACAAAAAGCTCCTATATAGGCCATTCAATGCTATAAGTTTCCTAGTTAGAATACGAAGCATAAAAAATAATCTTGACAGTTTTACCTTTTTATTTGTGAAGTCAGCTTCATGTCACTATAATATTTTTTTACTCCCTTACATAGCTAGTCATAGGTCTCTTAATTCCAAATGTTGATGATGGATTGACCTAGAGTTCATTTCCACCTTTATCTAATTACTAATACACGCCTGCTATTTTAAAGTGATCAGACAACAAGGGCACCTGAGTGGCTCAGTCGGTTAAACGTCCAACTCTTGATTTTGGCTCATGTCATGATCTCATGGTTCGTGAGATGGAGTTCCATGTTGGGCTTGCACTGACAGTGCAGAGCCTGCTTGGGATTTTCTCTTTCCTTGTCTCTTCACCCTTCCCCCCTCCTCTCTCTCTCTCTCTCTCTCTCTCTCTCTCTCAAATATAAACTTAAATTTTAAATTTAAAATAAAATAATTAAGTGATCAGAAAACAAAGAGCAAACAAACAAAAAACAAAAAAACAAAGAGGTTTTTATACTTTGGAGCAAAGAAGCCTGTTGGCTCTGGAGATTACTTAGGTGTTTTCAGGTATTGCCAGTGTTGATGCAGTGGTTTGGTATAAAGCAGCATATTAAAACAAATTGTTGCCGATTATGTCTGATCATTTCCTTATTGATTTTGCCTAATTTTTTTGTTACCTTTTTGTTTCATGATTCAAAATCTTCATCCTTCCATTGTCAATTAATTATAGTCTCATCTGTCACAACTGTCTATAGCTTAAACTCATCCTGTCTGTGCTTCACGCAGTTACTGTTCGTAGTATTTATCATTCTGCTCAAAACATTTAGTGATTTTCCTTGAAGGATATCTACAGCGTAAGTTTCAATTTCTTAGTGGGACTTCAGAGAAGACTCCAATTACCCCTTTTAGTCAACGTTTTCAATCCTCTTAGGCAGATTGTACTCTCCATCAGTCCTCAAGTAGATTGTAACCACATGGGTTCCATTTTCTTTCAAAATTCCAATTTTATTATATAGTTCAGTTTCCACTATAACCACACTTATATTTGCCAGATTGTATTTTCTAATTATTACTATGGCACTGGTTTATCTGTTTGCAGTTACTTTTATTTCTGCCTGTTGTGACCTATTCTTCACCTCACATTCTGAAATCATTCTTCCGTGAGATGGCACTTCTTTGCAACGCTCCTGACACTGATATCCTCTCCCTCTTCTGGACTTCTGTAATTACTTGTGCTGAAAACATGTGTCTATACCTCTTTCTCTCTCAAATGGAAATACTTTGAGAACAGAAATATATCCATCATAGATTCTGCTCTATCTTGTAAAATAATATATGTTTATTTATCTCTTTATATCATGATTAATTAATGTTTTAGTAAAATATAGAGAATGCATTCATCATGGGGTTCAGTTCTTCCCATCTAAAGTTAAAAAGGAACCCCAAATATGGAAACTGTTTTCTGATTTTCTGTGGTCTAAAATGTATTTTAAGTCTTAGTACCTAGAGCAGAAAACACCTATTAACCAGTGTATTTAGTGAATACTTTCTGCTTTAAAATGGTGGTTTTCAATTTATAGACTACTTATTTCAATATTATTCTCAGCTAATCAAGTAAATACATGGTTTGTTTTGTTTGTTTTGTTTTTATAAAAACAGTTTAGTCTTACTATAGTAGGAAGAACAGGGCAGAAGTTAAATGGCCTTAGAATGCTCTGAAAAGCTGGTGGGATGGAAAGATGAAAGCAGCAGAATTCAAACATGTGACTTGCTTTTTTCAGGGTCTAGATCTTGAGGGTTCTGTCAGTGTACTCATTAAAGTTCTTGTTCAGAATGGCTTGCTATGGCTCCTGTCCCCATGTGCATGTTTGCAGCTGTGTGGCTGGGAAGAGGACTTTAGCCAATTGTAGAACTAAAAAGCCTCTGGGATAAGGGCTGGGAGAGCCCCACGCTGGGAATCACACACCTTATGGTAACCACACTGGAAGAGGGAATGCTTTTGATCAGAGTGGCCTCTTAATGCCTGTGAAGCAGCAAAGGTCAGTCTACATGGTGAGCCTAATAGGAGAGAAATCGGGGGTGACTCTGACTTTAAAAGTGCAGTCTCGTAGAATCTAACTTTGCACCAGCATTTATGGCAGAAGAAATGTTATTTTAATATTCATTAGCACTTTTATGAATTATATGTCTGTAATGAATTATGCAGCCCTTACTGGTATAGTTACATTTTTCTCCAGGAGTTGACTGCAAACTTCAGCAAAGCTTCTGACCTTCAGTTCACAAAAGATTATCAGTTTCATCATGAATAATATTGAAAATGTTTGTTAGATGTGAATTGCAAGCAATATCTATTTATAACACAAAGAACTGATACAACGTAGTAAGCTAAATGTTCCTTAAAAAGTAAATTTAAAAAATTCTTCGCTTTGTTTTGTTTAAATTATATTACAGGAGCTTCCTTGGCATGTAACAGCATTGAATCTATTAAGACAATGGATAGGGAAATTCAGCAGAAGCTTTTCAGTACATTATTTCCATTATTAAAGCATTTACCACAAATACTGTGGCTTTGTGATGCTGTGTGCCTATAACATTGTCTTGTAAATGAAGATCTTATTATTTAAATGCATTTTAAAATTTGGACAAATAGATGCTTAGAATGATGAAATCAACTTGGAATACTAAAAGAAAATAATTAAAGGCATTCATTACATTATATGGTGTTTAATGGGTTGCATTTCTACCAGAAAAATAAATTTCCACTGCCTTGTTGAGAAACCACTAATTTCTGATCCTATGTGACCCAGTTTTGGCCAAATGTATATTTGCAAAACTTATTCCTCTAAGAGCACATTAAATGAGTCTGAAATAGAGTAGATATATTAGTGTATATTTTAAATTATTATATATTGCATTTCTATTTTGAATGTGGCAAATATTTACATTAATCAACCACTCATAAACTTTTTTTTCACATTCTATCTTCTGGATTCAAAAAGGAAATTTAAAATTCGATTAAATATTATTCAGGCTAAAAGAATCAGAAAAGGTTCTATTTCAGACCAACTTTCAGAAGCAACAGAATTTCAGTAAGAGTGGTAAGGACCCTTAACACTTTCAGAGATTTAGGGATTGCTGGTCAGGAGACTTTCAGTGAAGTAACCATTCTCCTAGAGTCTGACGGTCATCTTCAACAGGAGTCACACAGTTTTAATATACACTGAACTTTCCAGAAAAGGTACCTACTAAATAATATGTCTGTTGCACTATTTTTGTTGATGTTTTTGAGGACTTTTTAAGAGTTCTACACCACAGTAAAAAATCATATCATTGTTTGCAATGTGACCTACGTATTACTGTACGTGTGCATGAGTTACTTATAATTGGAACTGCCAGTTTAAGACAGCACACCAATATCAGTCTGCATTTCTAATTGTTGGATTCCAAGTGAGTATGCTTACATGTGAGGATATGACTGCCTCACTGTGTTTTCTGGAAATGTAATGCTGTATTTGTACATTAAAGTACAAATTATTTTATTATAACTGTATTTCCTTCTATTTCTCTCCTTCACTATAGTTAAGGCATTGAATTGTTTTTTTTTTGTTTGTTTTGTTTTTTTGTTTTTTTTTTTTTAGGGAAGGATGCCTTATTGGCTATGGATTTAACTTCAAGTAGTAACATTTTTTCAAAAAGAAAGTTGTGTCTGATAAGACTGAAAATCACTGGCCTCGGAGATTCAAAGAAGGTCATATCAGTCAGTTTTATTTTTCAAAATATTGTACATTGCCCCCAAGGATCTAATTTACCAAACACATTGAATCTGCTGCACGAAGTCAAACATGATTCAGATTACAGTAGATGCAATGAATATTGATTGATAACAAATGAAAGTCATACTCAAGGTTCCTGAAGGATGAATTTTGCCTGTGGAAACATGGATCAGTGAATAAGAGACAGTTATTAAGTGCATCAAAGTTTTAAAGCTCCAAGAAATCAAACTAATGACAAAGAAAATAAGTGTGAATTAAGGGGAAAATGATATAAGAAGTCATCAGAATGGTGGCTTAAAATGCCAAACATACTTTTTTAATTTTTTTTTGCCTGAGCTTAGGAAAATTAGATTGGTGGGTCATTTTTTATATCTGTGACAGCAGGAGGAACAAATGATCCTACTGTGAAGAAGAATTAGAAATAACTTCTGCTCCATTATATCATTCATATAAATTCACAACTAGTGTGAGTAATACGATTTTTTTTTCATTAAGAACTCCAGAAAACAGAGCCTGTGCTCAGCTTCTAGCATGAAAATACATTTTCTTTTTACATTTGGTTTTTCTTTGATGGAAGAGAACAAGACGTGCTGATGTTCTAAGGCATGACTTTGTTTTTGGCTAGAGTGAAGAAAAAAAGTAAAATATGTCAGTGAGTGCAGAAAAAGGTGCTGAGACTAAAGCAGTGACATGGATGTTATGCAGACTTCCAAATAAAGGAAAGAGCTCAGATTCCAGCTAAGGGTTGATTCTGGGACAGAATGCTTCATGACTAATGGCCTTTCATTTATCAAAGAGCTGGAGCATAAGCTGTTAGTAGAACATATAGCAGAAACCTCAAAAAACTTCATGGTTAAAATTCCTCCGGTGTATCCAAGGACATGAATGATGAGAACAGGTACTTCAGAGGGTGAAATTGTTCATAAGTTTCCTTTTCCTGATATATAATCTACTGATATTATATAAAACGATGCAAGATAGTTTATTTATGTTAATAAACTCCTATTTCATCGTGTTGTGGCAGAACATGAGAGTGGGGAACTTCAAATGTATACATGCACACTCACACATTTATTAATTTATTATTATTTATTTATTTATTTATTTATTATCTGTAATGTGGCATCACATGCTGCGAGAAAATGCCCACCTCCAAAGAAATCGAGGCAGCAATAAAACCTGTCACATTAATTGATATCTACAGTGTGCAGTGGGCTTCACACACTATATATCTCACGTAATTCTGACAAGTTGGAACTCAGACACTTCTTCTATTTGATTCTAAAGCCTGTTTTCTTTATTCTTTGCCATGAACCAAGTTTTTATATCTGCACAAGAATTCCAGAGTTGTCAACTCTTTCATCTCAAGCACTGAAATGATTTAAGTAAAGGATTAAACTGCAAAATGAATGCATCAGCATATGCATGTGTAATATTTTGCTTTAAAATATTTTCTGTGAGAAACATGTTCTTAGCCTTGCTTATTGTATAGAATTTTGTAAAAATATAATTGAGTGAATGAAAGAACAATGGAGAAGCCGTAAAAAGAATAGTATTTAAATGCATAATATTCTTGTTAAGTCATATCATGTATATACTTATAACATTTAAAAATTAACACACATAAATAGTTGGTATACATAGCATATGTCCAAAAACATAACAATCAATAGTTTTTAAAAATTCTCCAAATAATTATATTTTAAAAATACTTAGCAATGGTTTGTCAGATGTCTTAATTCCTTCTAGTTTTTTAAAGCTCCCATGAAACCAATTTCAAAGCCCGGTAACTTGATTTTCCTATATTATAATCACAAATTTGCCTCAGAACACATATGGAATTAAAAACAAAACAAAACAAGCAAACAAACAAAAACCTGCTTTCTTATATATACTAAGGTTTTTTTAATGTTTATTTTTGAGACAGAGAGAGACAGAGCATGAGCAGGGGAGGGGAGGGTCAGAGAGAGAGGGAGACATAGAATCTGAAGCAGGCTCCAGGCTCTGAGCTGTCAGCACAAAGCCTGATGGGGGTTCGAACTCATCAACTGATGAGATCATGACCTGAGCCCAAGTCAGATGCTCAACCTACTGAGCCACCCAGGCGCCCCAATTTATTAAGATGTTAATTAAAAAATTTTTAAATGTTTATTTATTACTGAGAGACACAGAGACAGAGCATGAGCAGGGGAGGGGCAGAGAGAGGGGGAGACACAGAATCTGAAGCAGGCTCGAGGCTCCGAGCAGTCAGCACAGAGCCGGATGCAGGGCTCAAACTCAACAAACCACGAGATCATGACCTGAGCCGAAGCTGGACGCTCAACCAACTGAGCCACCCAGGTGCCCCTAAGATTTTAATTTTAATTCCGGTATAGTTAACATACAGTGTTATATCAGTTTCAAATGTACAACATAGTAATTCAACAATTCTATACCTTACTCAGTTCCCATTATGATAAGCGTATTCTTAATCCCCATCACCTATTTCACCCATCCCCCCACCCACCTCTCCTGTGGGAATCATCAGTTTTTTCCTCTATAGTTAAGAGTCTGTTTCTTGGTTTGTCTCTCTCCCTCTCTCTTTCTTTCCTTTCTTCATTTGTTTTGTTTCTTAAATTCCATATCTGAGTGAAGTCATATGGTATTTGTTTTCCTCTGACTGACTTAGTTAATCAGCATTATACTCTCTAGCTCCATCCACATCGTTGCAAAAGGCAAGATTTAATTATTTTTTATAGCTAGGTAATATTACATTGTGTGTGTGTGTGTGTTGTGTGTGTAACACTTCTTCTTTATCCATTCATCTATCAATGGACACTTAAGCTGCTTCCACAGTTTGCCTACTGTAAATAATGTTGTAATAAACATATCCCTTTGAATTAGTGTTTTTGTATTCAGGAGTTAATACTGAATAGTGGGATTACTGGCTCATAGGGTAATCTATTTTTAACTTTTTGAGGAACCTCCATACTGTCTTCGACAGTGGCTGCACCAGTTTGCATTACCACCAACAATGCATGAGGGTTCCCCTTTCTCCACATCGTCACCAACACTTGTTTTTTCTTGTGTTTTGATTTTAGTTCTTCTGACAGGTGTGAGGTGATATCTCATTGTGGCTTTGATTTGCATTTCCCTGATGATGAATGATGTTGGGCATCTGTTCATGTGTATGTTGGCTATTTGGATGTCTTCTTTGGAGAAATATATGTTCATGTCTTTTGCCCATTTTTAATTGGATTTTTGTGTGTGTGTGTGTTGAGTTGTATAAGTTCCTTGTATATTTTGGATACTAATCCTTTATTAGATATGTTGTTTGTAAACATCTTCTCTCAAAACCTGCTTTCTTAGCTTATGTATAGATGAAGGAGAGAAAATGGCAAGAACATTTTTGTTGGCATTCCCTCACGCAACCCTTTATACTTAACATTAGCAACTGACCCTACAATAAGATTGACCAGGTCTTTTTTTATGGTTCCAAGAATTTGCATTCTCATTTTTCATTCTATATCCTCAAGTCTGTTAATTTTCCCTGAATTCTTAACTCTGTTAAAGACAGTTTGGCCTAGTTAATACTATTTATTTGTCTCTGCAATTTGGAATGGTATCATTGCTCATATCCAGAAATTACAATATATGGTCCTAAATCTTAATTTGTTTTTTTTAAATTGTTTTTAATGTTTTTATTTATTTTTGAGACAGAGACAGAGCATGAGCAGGGGAGGGGCAGAGAGAGAGGGAGAGACAGAATCTGACACAGGCTCCAGGCTCCAAGCTGTCAGCACAGAGCCCGACGCGGGGCTCAAACTCACAGACTGTGAGATCATGACCTGAGCCGAAGTCGGACGCCCAACTGACTGAGCCACCCAGGAGCCCCTCTTAATTTGGTTTAAACTGGAATATCTGAAAACTTTACCTAGGTCATCATGACATATAATCCAGGATCACAGTGCTAAGTATTGGGAAATCTAATATTTATTAGAGTACACATGACCATACTTTTTCATGAAATTACAAAAATAGAAAACATCATAATCACAAAAAAGCCAGTTTCGATACACATTTCTGATAATTACATATATATATATATATATATATATATATATATATATATATATATATAGTCTTTATCCAAATGATAAACTCTGTTGTTCTCAGCTAATAATCTTCTGGTATGATCTCCCAGTAAAATTATAAAACTTTATTGAGTTGAATTGAATTGAACTGAAGTGAATTATCCATGCATCCTATACATTTTCTGACTTTGACTTTTTGGAACACCATTTTTTTCATCCATTTATAGAGCCTCCCTTCTACCACCACCACCTTTCTACCATTTCTTGGTTCAGAGATTTAGCTTTTCTTTTCCCCTGGAAAGAAATAGAGCATTAAGTGTATACTAGTTGAGTTACTGAAGCTTAACGCTCTGCAAGATTGAGATGCTGTTTATTGCCTATTCCATTCCTCATAAGACCAATTATCTAGAAAAATAAAATGCCTAGTGAAGGTTCTGGGTGTTCTCATGTTGCATGTGATTTTTTCCTCTTGTTCATTAGATGACACCTTAAGAATTAGGATGCTTCTACTTGAGGCATGACAAATACCATCCTTGAATCTGAGCCTCAAATATTTTTCCCCCTCACTCATGGGATATTCTGAATAAATACATAAAGCTACAGTGGCATGATATTGAAATGCTAATCAGAGACTAGCACTTAGGCTAAAACAAGAGAAATTAAATTTTAATAAATTAAAGAACTAAAGAGGAAAAGAGCTGAAGTGTGAAATTTTCCAGTTGAAATTTCCATGGATCTTCACCTTTGATTAGAAAACTAGCCACTGACTTTTTCTAGAATACAAAGTCGTATGACATAGAAAAATATTGAAATGAAATCTATAAGTTTGGTTCAGTTTCTCATTATTTGTCAGGAGAGGCTTCACTTAGCACTGACCACATCGCAAATGCTATGTACGTGTATCTCCTCACACGCATGTTACTCATGAATTGAAGAAGACAATATGGTCCTCCATCTCTGTTTTCTGTATTGTTCCTACTCAACACATGCTGGTTCCATAACCTACTCAGAAATTATAAAAATCTCCCCCTTAGAAAGGAAAATAATAAATAAATGGTAGGCTTACTTTAGTCTTTATCACTTTGTTGGAAATCTTTCAAATTCAGAAACCAGAAAATTTTCCATGCTTTTGAGTTTAAAAGCTGAGCAGCACTTTAATAACCCATGGAAAGGACGTTAGATGGCACTCTAGCCCAACTTTCCATCCAGTTAAAAGTCCGGGGTAGATTGGGTAGGAAAAAGCAAAGTTCCTTGACTCTTCTTTTTGATACTCTAGTACTGCTTCTCTTCTAAGGCAGAGAAGTAGTCATCAAAAGACCCTTGACACAGTAGAAAAAATTAATAGTTCCTGCCTAAGAGTCAGCAGCATGAGGACTTTTCCTTGCTTCACAGTACATAGCTCTAGCCTCACTTTTGCCCTTCCACACGTATCTGTATTAATAGATCCTGAAACAAGTGATATGATCTTTAAAAATGTCCTTCAATTTTGACATCTGTCCCTGGACTTCACATTTCCTTCACATAATCCATGGGGAGTGGTGAGGTTGTTTATTCATGAAGTACATTTGGTCCAGGAGCTTGTAATCTCTTTGTATCAAAAGGAATTTATTTAATCATTCCCCTCAACTGATGGAGTGTGCAAATGTTAAGCTTGGGTTAAATGATGCCATTAGCAGATGGCACTGACACAGACATGTTTTACAACCTCTGATATAGCCTTTAAGCCCATGAGTGATCTATAGCAAAGCAGTAAATAACGTTTACATGATGTCTTTGAATAGGTCACAACATAGTCAGAGAATGACAAATGAAGATGAGCCATAAACTAGTTAACACTCAGAAATGATTCTCAGTAAGGCTAATTCATCTGGTCACAGACCAATAACAGAATTTTCTTCTGCCCACTTCTCGAGTGCTGACACTTTTCTCTTAAATGTGATAGGTTATTAGATGGCATTTTAGGAGTTGAAGAAGAGATATTAGGTCAAAGGAAATGATAGCCTAATGCATGTTGCATCATGCATACATTACTGCTTTGGCTGCCTTCTGCCAGCCCACTACACATCATTGATTCCATTTGTACAGTTTACCTGGTACTAACACTTGACTGATTAAATCTAAAAGGATGATCCTGAACATAACCAACCTGAAACAGCACATTTCCTTCCCCATATATTTTAGATACAGTTTTCATTTTTACAGATGTTTCTTAAGATTATCATATTCGGTTTTCAAAATTCATTGTAGTCCAGTTCTAATTTAAAAAATTTATCATCAAAATGGAAAAAAAATGCATACTGATGCTGACTTAATCAGACTTGTTACTAAATATTCTGTACATATAAAATATGTTTATGTATGGAATACAGATTTCATGTGTACATTTTCTTTTTTTTTTAATTTTTTAATGTTTATTTTTGAGAGAGAGAGAGGACAGAATGTGAGTGGGCCAGGGGCAGAGAAAGAAGGAGACACAGAATCAAAAACAGGCTCCGGGCTCTGAGCTGTCAGCACAGAACCTGATGGGGGGTTTGAACTTACGAACTGTGAGATCATGACCTGAGCCAAAGTCGGACGTTTAACCAACTGAACTACCCAGGTGCCCCGTATATACATTTTCTAAATAAGAAAACTAATATGACTAAAAACACATATTGACTTCGTACTTGTTCCAAACTACTCTTTTCCCTAGAGAAATGAAATAAAGAGCAGATGACAAAATGAAATTGACTTTTTTCTGTTGTTTTTTTTTTTAATGTAAAGGTCACATCAAATCAATGCTTTACCTTATAACATTTACTCCACACTAATTGCTATATAATAGTGTGACACCTAGTTAAAAACGTTTGTTATTTATGCACTATATAATGCTCAAAGTAAATCTTCTCAGACTAGCTCAATGTTATTAAACCATTTAATCTACTTAAGACCAATTAAAACAAAGAACTTTTGAAGAAAGCATCTAGTATACAATACTTCATATAGTCAGAAATATTTTTGTAATATTCAAGTGCAAATCCTAGATTGAGCAATAAAGGGAGAAATGAAAATTCATCTTTTATCCATTTTAAGTATAGAGCTATATGTAATTTGTAGTTTTTTATTAATATCATTATTTTGATTAGATCCATAGTATGTAATGTGAGCAGCATGATGTAATAGAACACAGACTCATGAAACAAATAGTTCTGAGTTAGAATTTCAAAATCAAATATTAGCTTTTTAATAAATATTTGCTTTAGTGTTCAAAACCTCAGTATCATTATTTGCAAAAACATAAATAAAATTAGAGTTCTGGAGAATATTAAATAGATACGAATATAGAAAATGTCACGGTATTGAGACTTGGAGGTGATTTAAATAAGGTGGCTTTAGTCCATATCTTTGTAGTTACCTGGCTTCTTAAACACATAACTTTTCCAGGTTTACTCACTGTAAAAAATGTTACATTTACAATCTGTTTTTCTAAAAAAAAATACTATTCCTTACTAAATAATTAAGCATAGAAATAATATATAATGTACGTGTAAAAGAAAGTACAATAATTCGTTATGACCCGTAGTACATATAATTGTGTATATAAGACAACTTCAAATGTATTTCCACATCATTTATTCTTTTTCTCACTTGTATAAAGTTAGAAAAATTAGCCATATACCTTTAAAATTTACTATACATTTATTTATTTTTGAGAGACAGAGCACAAGTGGGGGAAGGGCAGAGATAGAAGAATACATAGAATCTGAAGCAGACTCCAGGCTCTGAGCTGTCAGCACAGAGCCTGACATGGGGCTCTAACCCACAAACTGTGAGGTCATGACCTGAGCCGAAGTCAGATGCTCAACCGACTGAGCCACCCAGGTGCTCCAGCCATATACCTTTAAAACTCATCACTATTACATTAAGCATGTGCCATTCTAGGGTTTTTGTGTATATGTATGTGTACATGTATGTATACATGCATGCATATTCATATATCTATGTAAATGCATACACATTTTTATCACATAGAGCATGTTCTGTTACCTGCCATTAAACTTTATAAATATGTCATTAATGTTTTTCCGCATGATTGAATATTATTTTAAAATATGTGGAGTTCAAACAAATTTCTTGTAGATAATCTGACTCTAGGTGAGAAAAGTGCCCATGTTCTCTCATCTACCAGAATGAATGCAGTTGAAAATTAATATAATTTTAGGGAAATTGAATATTTTTTTAAGAATTTCTTTGTATGATTTCTGCAAGTAAAGGACTGGTAAAGACAAGATGGACTTGTCAATTAAGGAAATGTTTTTATTCACACTAATCCAATAGGGAGAATATTCACTGATGAGGAACATCTCAAAGAAAAGGAAGGAGTCTATGCTCTTACAGAGGCAGGTGTATACTGGAATCTGAGGAAGAGTGGAGGTGGTCTTATCTTAGTCATTGGGGAAGAATGGAAGTGGAGCTTGTCAGAGTCATATTGGGGGAAGGGAGGTTTTTGCAGTTAGCCCTTTTCCAGAACACAAAAAGGTGGAGAGATGTCCTAACCATCACTCTTTTCCTGAAGGATAGGACTTGAATAAAATTAAACATTGTTAGGCCTCATCCACATAGGCATAAAAAAGGAAGAACTTGTAAATTCATAGCAATGGGTAAAGCTAATCTGGATAACTTTGGTTGAAATAGCTGTTTTTATTAATCCAGCACCATGATTATAGGAAATCAATTAAATAATTGCAAAAATACAACCTATATTAATTACTCAAATCACAAATGTAGCCAGAATGTGTCAGCTATTGGATACAAGTGAAGTCTCATTATTATTCAGACTTCAAGGCTCTGGTGTTAATAATTTCTCCAGAAGGATAATAGGATTTAGCTCCCATTTTGAAATCCCCATCCCTATCTAGTATTTCAAGGGAATTACATAGAAGGAAGCGAGTTTGCTGTTTCACATAAATTGACACAGGAAACTGTACAGTGATATATAACCCAGTATCCCCTGACTTAGCATGTCACCCTGCTTTGTCCACAGACCATTGCCCAGACCGCTCCCAGTTTTTCCCATAGTCCTAAAGCTACCAGTAACTCTTCCAGGCTACTGCTACATTATGACACCACTTACTGCAAACACAGAGCTTTCTTCAGTTTCCTTCCTCAGATCTGAATAGAGTGAAACACTTAACAAATAAGACCTTACTGAAAGCTCAGAGAAAGTAGAAGAGCATTACACTGGAGAGTGACTTAAAACTGCTGAACTGAGGTTATTTCCTCTTTACTAAAAGGCCACCCCCATTAAACTGCTGATTCCTTTGGTGTTGTTAAATAGCTCTGAATATGTGTCCCAATGGCGGGTTTGGTTCTTTTTTTTTTTGCTTTCTGCTCAAACTCCTCAAGGAAATTTGCCTATAAAAGAATGTCAGAAGGGATATTTCTTTTATGAAAACAACTGTTCAGCCTTGAGTAGATGATTCAAACAAATCAGGTGTGGCACATTTAAAGCAGTTACTGGTCAATTATTCTGATGGAATCCATATGGAATCCATATGGCTCAACTTTGAATTTTTACATTCTCCATTTCAGGGTTATCCGAACTTCTGTGGATTCAGATATGCTAGGGTATGTGGTGTGGTATCATAACTCCGAAATCTCAGTGGCTTAACATCAAATTTGTCTCACTTAAATCACATGTTCTTTGAGGTCACCTCAGAATTCTGTTGTACATCATCCTCATTGTTGTGACCCAGGCTGATGGAGTAGTCATCAACTAGAACAATCTCCCTGTCCCAGGGGGAGAGAGTAAAAAATCTCCTAAAATTTTCACTCAGAAAAGGCACACATCAATTCTGCTTACACTGAATTGGCCAAGCAAGTCACAAGGCCCCACTAATCTGAAGGAGTCTGTCAAAGCAAAAATTGCCCTGGACAAGTTAAATAGGCGAGCAGGACTTTATTAAAAGCTATTGCAAGAGAGGAGAAGGGTCAGAGCTCAGTCTAAACTCAATTCTACTAAAACAAAGGACCTGAGAATTTTTAGGAGCTGAAGTGGGGGATCTTGGGCTATCTGTGTCTGCTAATTGGCTTTACCCAAAGGAAAAGTAAACTTCCTCTTACCTTCATGACAGAAGATAGTTTTACAACCTACAGTTGTGACATTGGTCTCTTCTTCAGACTTGGACTCAGACCAGAACTTGTACTACAGGCTCTCAGGCCTTTGGACATGGACTCAAACAGTGCCATTGACTATCTAGCCAATCTTAGGACTTCTCAGCCTCCATTAACTGTAGGAGCCAATTCTACTTCCTCACAATACATACATATGTATTCTCTGTCTCTCTCTCTCTCTCTCTCTCTCTCTCTCTCTCTCTCTCTATATATATATATATATATATATATATATATATATATATAATCTGGTAGTTGTACCCATCCTCAGCCTCATTTCCAGATATGTTGACTGAATAAAAAACAAATGTACTGAATTAAGCCACTGAGATTTGGGGATTATTTGCAGTTGAATTTTACCTAGGCTATCTCAATTACATATAATCCATTGCTCTATTACACATCTTGCTCCAGGAATTACTAGGTTTTCCTTGTGTAGCTGGTAACTTTTCTTACAAATTTTATATACAGTCTGTTCACCCTTTTAAAGTAGAATGAGGGGGCACCTGGGTGGTTCAGTTGGTTAAGCTTCTGAATTCAGCTCAGATCATGATCTCATGATCTGTGCGTTCAAGCCCCATATGGGGCTCTGTGCTGACATCTCAGAGCCTGGAGCCTGCTTCAGATTCTGTGTCTCCCTCTCTCTCTGCCCCTCTCCCCACTCTCAAAAATAAATAAACATTGAAAAAAAATTTTTAAATAAAGTAGAATGAAAATTTTATGTCAAACATGAGAAACTAGAAGTTTCTATGCCTTATACTTCTCAGAAGGTGACTGTGGCTTCCATTTCAGTGTAAATAATGGCTATGCAGATGGAAGCAATGATATTTCTAATCTATGGGTAGCAAATGGATATTGAAAGAAGTTACTGAGAATCATACAGGCCTTCTAGGGATAGAAATAGGATCCACAACATATATGTACCCATCTCTATACATTTGAATCAAATGCATAGCAGTGATGATATCTTTTATAGAAAAAGAATGAAAGTATTTGTCATTATGTCTTGTATCTTCCTAAGTAATTTATTGAGAGAGAGGACCATAATATGGTTCATGATTGATATACATTTTCCCCCAGGTATGAGCATATTAATTTTAATTTCTGTACTCTCTGAGAAAGGTATATGTGTTTTCATTTTGTTACCAAGGAAACTGTCAGCAACACTAAGATTTCTTTATCTGAGGTTGTTTTTGCCCCTTCTCAATATAAAAATAAATTCTTAAGTGAATTTCTTCAGAAAATTTCATTTGATACTTCTCAATTTTGTGTGGTATTTGTTTTTTTCCTCACTTTAGGAAATTTGGGAGAAAAAAAGTAGCACATTTGAAAATGTGCAAATTTCTAAATTTCCAAATATAGCCATTTTGATGTATTTACTTTGTAATTTATTCTATCTCTATCCCCCCCCCACCACCAAAAAAAGCCCCAAACAAAAATATATTTAAGGAACATAAGGAACACATCATTTTATGACCTGCTTTTGCACTTAACAAAAAAATTACGAGGGGCGCCTAAGTGGCTCAGTTGGCTAAATGTCCAACTTTAGCTCAGGTCAGGTTTGTAGGTTTGTGGGTTCAAGCCCTGTGTGGGGCTCTGTGCTGACAGCTCAGAGCCTGGAGCCTGCTTCGAATTCTGTGTTTCCCTCTATTTCTGCCCCTCCACAGCTCGTGCTCTGTCTCTCTCTCAAAAATGAATCAATGTAAAAAAGTACTCTAAAAAATTATGAACATGTTTTATGTACATAAATATTAGCAACCCTGTATTTCTTAATGACTAATTTCCATTCTATGGGTGAACTATAATTTATTTACTAAATTGGAATATATTTATATAGTTGCCAAATTTATGATAGACACTATATGATCAAAATCAATCTTGTATATAAAAAACACATCTTTTCAAAAAAAAATCTTTTCATGTGCATAATTACATCATAAGGACCATCTAAATGAAACTCAATACCTGTATCTATGGGCATGCATGAGTTAAGACCTTTAATTTGTGTTCTATATTGACTTCTAGAAGGTTTTTATCAGTTTATTATTTATTTATTTATTATTTTTGAAAGACATAGATCATGAACGGGGGAGGAGCAGAGAGAGAGAGAGACACAGAATCTGAAGCAGGATCCAGACTGAGCTAGGTGTCAGCACAGAGCCCTGTGTGGGGCTCGAACTCATGAACTTGCAAAATCATGACCTGAGCTAAAGTCAGATGCTCAACTGACTAAGCCCCCAAGGAACCCTGGTTTTTATCAACTTAAATTCCCAATTTAAAATGAAGGTTTTCCTTTCCCACTCTTTGAAAATCTGGGTTTTAACTATTCATTTTCATCTTTGTTAATATGTTAGGATAAAAACATTTTATTACAATTTCTGTTTATTTATGAGGCTGAACAACTTTGTGTTCATATGTAATTTCTATTTATTTTCAAAATTACTTAAGCATACCCTTACTGTTTTTCTTATTGCTTAGTAAGAATTATTTCACATGTTTAAGAATATTGAGACACTGTTTTTCTCGGGGCTCCTGGGTGGCTCAGTCAGTTAAGTGTACTTCGGCTCAGGTCATAATCTCTCAGTCTGTGAGTTCTAGACCTGCATGGGGCTCTGTGCTGACAGCTCAGGGCCTGGAGCCTGCTTCGGATTCTGTGTCTCCCTCTCTCTGCTCCTCCCCCATTAATGCGTTCTCTCTCTCTCTCACTCTCTCACTCTCTCTCTCTCTCTCTCTCTCTCTCTCAAATGAATAAACATGCAAAAAAAAAGGCTTTTTTTTTCTCATATGCTGAGCGTTATTTTCCAATTTATTTGCTTGCATGTTCTTTCCATTTATGGTGTTTTTGATTCAGACCTTTTTAAATGATCTTTTATCAAAGTAATCCATAAAAGTGGTAACAAATCAAGTAATTCTACAAAAGCAATGGCTTTAAAACTGCTTCATTTCTCTACATAATCTACTCTACCTGAAGAATCACCAGTCAACATTTTATGCATTTTAATTCTGATTGCTGCCATTCTAACTGTACATAAACTCATCATTTCTCTATGTTTTTATTCATCAACTTTATTCATAACTACTATTGTCCCACTATGATAGGTGACAGTTTAGGTCATTTATATTTTCTTTTTTTTCCTCCTTTCTCATTCTAAAGATTGATAGTTATTTCATTATTTTTGCTTCCTCCACTGATTGGTGATCTTTACTCATGTAAATAATAAGCTTCCTACTTCTGTTTTTTTTTCATCAACTTTATTCAGTATGTTAACTACTTTCCAGGTAAAAATGAGAATATTAGCAATCCGAAGCTTTTTTCCCTTTTTCACTTCCCTCTTATCTCTTACCTTGTGGCAGCTATAATCTTACTTTTACAAATGTACCAAGGATGTTGACCAACACATATTTTCTTTTACCTTGTATTTTACAATCACTATAATATCTTCCAAGCTTCCGTGAAACCAATAAGCAGTGGCTTTATTATTATACCTATGTATAGGTATAACAGCTATATTGTCTAGCTAAGCATTTTGCTAGGATATTTCCTTCTCTCTGGATATTCTAGAAGCAGATGACTTTTAACATCAAAGTTATGGTTTTAATCACTTAAAACAAGGCTATTATTTCATTTGCCTAAATTTATACTATAACTTTTTATACATACTTCTGTGTTTTGTAATTTCTTTTCTGTCTTTTCCTCTAGTTGAATAAAAGATTAGATGTTTTGTAATAGCTCATGTGTTATTCCCGTCTCCTCATTCATAGCCATTTCTGTGTGAAAGAATAACCTTTTATCCTTTGCTGCAGTCCAAAATGATTGCTCTTTAGACCTGCTACACAGCTGCTGTTAAGACATTTCTCTTCCCTGTTTTCCTTAACTATGTCTATCTATCCTTCTCATCTTTTTTAAACTTATCTTTTAATGCTCTCATTTATTTTAAATGTACCTCCATTATTGCTACATAGTAATCTATCCTTCCTTTCATCCTTTGTAGTCCTTTGCTTAAATTTAATTTGTACACTTTTTCTAAACATACTTTATTTATTTTTTAAATGTTTATTTATTTTGAGAGAGAGAGAGAGAGCGAGAGCGTGAGCATGAGGTGGGGGAGGGCAGAGAGAAAGGGAGAGAGAGAATCCCAAGCAGTCTCCATGCTGTCAGCACAGAGCCTGGTTCGAGGCATGAGTCCACAAACCATGAGATCATGACCTGAGATGAAATCGAGAGTCAGAGGCTGTGTCGGCTCAGTCGGTTAAACATCAGACTTTGGCTCACGGTTCATGGGTTTGAGCCCTACATCAGGTTCTGTGCTGACAGCTTAGAGCCTGGAACCTGCTCGGAGTCTATGTCTCCCTCGCTCTCTGCCCCTCCCCCACTCATGCTTTGTCCTTTTCTTTTAAAAATAAATAAAAACATTGGGGCGCCTGGGTGGCGCAGTCGGTTAAGCGTCCGACTTCAGCCAGGTCACGTTCTAGCTGTCCGTGAGTTTGAGCCCCCCGTCAGGCTCTGGGCTGATGGCTCAGAGCCTGGAGCCCGTTTCCGATTCTGTGTCTCCCTCTCTCTCTGCCCCTCCCCCGTTCATGCTCTGTCTCTCTCTGTCCCAAAAAAATAAATAAATAAACGTTGAAAAAAAAAATTAAAAATAAATAAATAAATAAAAACATTGAAAAAAAAAGAGTCAGATGCTTAACCAACTGAGCTACCCAGGTGCTCCTAAACACATTTTAAAATATGTCAGTTGACAACATTTTTCCCATACTCATTGCTCTGGAATCTAATTAGATATTTAGATTTGTATAGCTGATACAAATTTCCTATTTTTTTTTACTTCCTAAAGCTTTTATGTTAGTTATTTCTATTAAAATTATTCCTATAGTTCTTTGCATACATCAGTTACATGAATCTTTTCGATTTCTCTTCTAGATATTATCTCTTCATGTTAAAATTCATATCACTCTGTCCTTTTCCTCTAAGGGGACTTTTCTAGTTTTACTCTATATCACTGATTCAATTTTCTGCAGTGCTTATTCTACTACTTATTACATCCCATGTGAATTTTAATTCTGTGATTGTAGTTTCCTAATTTAGTTTCATTTTCATTTCATTCATCCCACTTTACACAATATTCTGTTATCTGTTCAGTTCACTCTACTTTATTCTTATAAATCCCTGCCTAAAGAGGACGCATTTATTTCCTCACTTATTTAAAGCAAGGTGCATTTTATAAAAATTCTAGATGGGGTGCTTGAGTGGCTCAGTCAGTTAAGCATCCAACTCAACTCTTGATTTTGGCTGATGTCATGATCCCATGTCATGGGATCATGCCCCACATTGGGCTCTGTGCTGGGCATGGAGCCTATTTGAGATTCTCTCTCTCCCTCTTCTGCCTCTTCCATGCTTACACTCTCTCTCTCTCTCTCTCTCTCTCTCTCTCTCTCTCTCATCCTCTCTCTCTTTGCAAAAAAGTTCTAGATCTTGTAGGACCTAGATAAAAGGAAGTAAGGAAGGTAGGAAAGGAAGAGAGGAAGGAAGGGAGGGAGGAAAGAAGGAAGAGGGAAAAAAGCTGCTGTAAACATTCATGCACTGATTTTGATTGGATATTGTTTTCACTTCTCTAGGGGAAATGTCATAAATATAGCAATCACATGTTTATTTTTTTCAAAGCAGAATGTTTAATTTTTCAAAGTGGCTGCAACATTTGTGGCATTACCATCAGTAGCATATAGGAGTGATCCACTATCTCCACATCCTAGCCAGGATGTTGTCACTGCTTTTATTTATTTATTTATTTATTTATTTATTTATTCATTCATTCATTCATTCATTCATTCATTCATTATTTTATTCTTTCATTCTTTCATTCTTTCATTCATTCATTTATTTTTGAGAGAGAGAGAGACAGCATGGGCAGGGGAGGAGAAGAGAGAGAGGGACACACAGAATCTAAAGCAGGCTCCAGGCTCTGAGCTCTCAGCACAGAGCCCAATGTGGGGCTTGAACTCACAAACCTGAGCTGAAGTTGGACACTTAACCAAGTGAGCCATCCAGGCGCCCCACTATTTTTTTTAATTTCACAGTTTTTATAGATATGCAATGATATCTCATTATGGTTTTAATTTGCATTTCCCTGTTGACTAATGGTGATGTATCTATTTTTATATGCTTATTTTCCACCTGTGTATCTTCCTCTAAAATATTTCATGTCTTCTGACAATTTTCTAAATTTTGGATTGTTTGCTTTTTTTTTACTATTGGATTTTGAGAGTTGTTTATATATTCTAGATACTTATGCATTGTGAAATTTGGAATTCTTGAGTATCATTCATCACTTTTCATCTTTTTAACAGGATCTTTCACAAAGGAAAAGGTTTTAATTTGATAAAGTTCTATTAATCAATTTTTCCTTTTTATGGATTGCACTTTTGATGTCAAGTCTAAGAGCACTTTGCCTAGTCCTAGAATCAAAAAGGGTGGGTTTTGTCTCAATTTGTTTTTCTAATGTATTACAGTTTTATGTTTTGCACTTAAGTCTGTGATCCTTTTTATGTAATTTTTTTTGTATAAGATATAACATTTAGTTGTAGGTTCACTCTTTTTGTGTAGATCTTATTTAAACTTCTCTTCACCTGGCTTTTCCTGATACCACTCTGCTGGAGGTAAAATTCTAGCTTCCCCATTTGGCCTCCTTGTTTATGCTAGGTGAAGATGGTGTTCTGGATCCCCACGTGATCTTCATTGACGCCATAGTTGATTTGCCTTGTTATTGCCTGGCAGTGGTAAAATTCCTGAGTCTTTACTTGACAGTACCACAGTAGAAAAGGCAAGGGGCACCTTGTTACCGTCCAGTGGGGGTGGAACTCCTGGGTGTCCCCTGACATCTGGGGACAGAATAGTCTCCTCACCAGCCAGCAGGTATGAAAGTCCCAGTTGCCAACTTGGTACTTTATGACACCACCCTAGGAGATTTAGAGGCCCCTTGTTACAGCCTTGTAAGGGTGGAATATTGGTCTCCCCAGTCAGCCATTGTTGCTGTTGGTGGGGATGAGACCACAGCTTTATTTGTGGCATTTGGCTGAAATAAAGTGGTTATTGTCTAAACCAGTTCTGTCTTGCTAGCCTGCCTCTTTTCCTGGTCCATTCGCTAAAGAGAGTGGACTTTCCCCTGCCCCTCCTCAGTTTGATCCATTGGCATTTCTGGATTCCCAGGCTCCTTCAGCTCTGTGTCTGGGGAATGTGAGGTTAAGTACACACATGCGCATGCACACACACACACACACACACACACACATACCTCACTTCCATGTCATTTCTCAAGTAGTAAGTTTGCTAGCTGATGTTTTTCTCTCTCCAGCTTTAAGAGTCTTCTTATGTTGGTTTTATATAATGTACAGAGTTTTATGTTGTACTTAACGGTAGGAATAGGGAAAAGTTCATCTACTCTGACATTATTTTTATACTTATAAAAAAGGCTAAGCTTCTTTATGTAAACCTCACCTCCAAGCTTACTTCCTGTTTTTATCAACTGCGTCTGAAGAATGTTTTTAGCTACAGCAAACATCCTTGATTGTATGCCAATGTTTGGCTCCCCCACTTTTCTTCCTAATACAACTCTGATTTTCTCAGGTATTTACCTTCTTTTTTATGCACATGCTTCACCAACAGCTGGTCATATGCCAGTGTAGAGGGAAGGAGGAGGTATAGATGAGACCAGCGGATATATGCCAGATATATACCATATAATATATTGTAGTTCTTTTCTTTGTCAATTATTATTTTAGACACAAGCTTGTGACTCAACCCAGTGAATGTGACATAAGGGCAAATCAGTGGGAGGCAGTTAGGAATGGTTTTCTGAATACTAAAACAAGCAAACAGGATATTTCCAGGTGTGGATGTGACATTGGAACTGCTGAAGCCAACCTATGTTTAGAGGAAAGAAAGGCATGGAGGGGGCCAAAAGTATAAAGAAACTGGGATTTTTGACAACTTCATTCAGGTATGAAATTAACCTTCTTTATGGCTGCTTTCCTGGAAATCTTGTTTTGTGACATAAATTTAATGAATTTTAAAGCCACTTTGAATTAGGTGTGTGTGTGTGTGTGTGTGTGTGTTTTCCTTGTCACTGAAAGCATTGCTTCAAAAGCTATCAGGAATATCTCTTGTAAAAAAACAATAGTAATCATACAAAATAATCCATAACCAATGACCTCATCTTTTCAGAACAAAGGCCCAGAGAGTCAACAAAAGTGTATTTGTTTAGTCTACTTTGCTTTCATAATGCATGTGCATTGTGCCAGATTATTCTCATTACATTTTATAGAAGAGAGAAACCAGGAGTAAGAGATTTGTTTAAAGACACACAGATTTGATTGGCAGATTGTAATGCAAGCCAGGGCTTGTGGTCTGAATCTGGCGATGAATGGTACATGATATGTAAAAATTCCGTTCAGGGGCAAATGCCACCAATGCACTCTGTAGTCGAGGTGTTCTTCTATGTAAATGTCTGACTGAGAAGCTGGCATCAACATGGTTTTCTCTAGGGAGCCAGAGTTCATTTTCTTCCATAGATAGAGAGATTTTTCTCTAATTGTTCTGTATATACAGCAAAGAACCTTGGGGACCTACTAACTGTTCTTGAGGGACACTCTAACAGAAGAACAGCTGGAAGACAGTGTGACTCAGCAGGCAGAACAGCAGGCTGGAGGACAAGGGACGAGAATTTAAAATCCCATTTCCTATTCCTAAGGAAGAGTGACCTTGAACAAATCCCTATGCTGGGTATGCCTCTGCCCCAGCAGAAATCAACATTGAAATTAGGAGCTAGGTTTGATGTACATTGAATCTAGTCTATATACTTTAAAACTGTTTCCATGGAAACCTGCATTCATTTGGAAACTTAAATGTGCTTGCCAATGGCAGATGTTTATGATATCATATCCCAGTGCAATGATATCTAACCCTCTTTTTGTTGTATCAGGAAAAGGCATACTCAAAGGCTACTAAGAAACTCTTAAAATTATAAGACAAAATTCATTTTAGTTTACTTTAAAATATAAGATTACGGTTGAGAATTAGTATTTTGGAAAATTAGCAACCTCTGATTAGATTCTCTAATTACTCGTTGAAATGTTAATAAATAAATAAATAGTCAACACATCAGCAGTAAAGAGAGCAGAAATATTGCTAAATAATATGAGTGATTCTAAAAAGAACTTCCAGGGGCGCCTGGGTGGCTCAGTAGGTTAAGCGTCCAACTTCGGCTCAAGTCACGATCTCACGGTTTGTGAGTTCGAGTCCTGCGTCAGGCTCTGTGCTGACAGCTCAGAGCCTGCAGCCTGTTCTGGATTCTGTCTCCCTTTTTCTCTGCCTCTCCCCCTCTCACATTCTGTCTCTATCTCCCTCAAAAATAAATAAGCATTAAAAAAATTAAAAAGAATTTCCAAGCACCAAAATGTAAAGATTTTAATGCAGAGCAGTGGGATAATGAGAGCTCGTTTCCTTACCTTCACTAAGGCATTTGACACAAGGATATAGACTCGTTGTCAATGAGGGAGAAAAAAGACTTTCTGCCCTCTATAAAAGGGTGCTTCCAAGGTGTTTTGAGGTGTTTGTGGTAGAATATTGTGGTGAAGAATCCATCTTAATATGGTACATTTCTCATTGGGAAAATAATGACAAAGGTCAGAAGTGTCTATTTTTCCCCATTCTAAAGTGCTTTCTGGTTTGCTCCCCAAGAGGGTCGGTTAGCTTTGTTCTTTTATGTTCTATTTCATAATTACCTATTGAAGCTCTCACTCTAGCCATCCAGATTGCCACAGCATGGTATTGTACCAAACTGAGATGTCACTAAGAATCTGTCTCCAAGCCTGGAAAAATGATCAAAGTGACTGCCTTCCTAAGGGAATAGTTACATCACCATCTTTGAAAAATAATGAGAGGTCACCATAATTGACACTATCACATATTGTTATTATCCCTTAGGCTTTTGTAAAGTAATCATAGGCAGTGTAGACAAAACCCTGATAATAATGTAGCCACAAATACAGATAACTATTCCCTTTTATGTTGCAATTGCACTAACCTCAAGCTGTCAATTAATGAAGGTGGAAACAAATCAAATCAGAACTGGTTAAAGACTCAGATATGAACAGTAGTCACCCTAATGAAAATTTAAAAATAGCAAAACTACCAATAGAATACATGTTTATGAAGCTCATGTGGGGAATTACACAGCATTATCCAATTTATAAAAGAAAATGCATCTGTAGTAACTTAGGATAAATGTTAATAGTCAACAGCATAATATGAACAAAGCACTATTTAATTAAATATGAAAGATGATAAAACATCCTGACATTGTTTAACAGATTCCTAAGAATACAAAAATAATGGCTATAATGAGCAAATAAAGGGGAATTATAAATTTATGATGAAAAGCTTATCATATATTTTATAATCTGGAAATTAGGACTGAAAGGAAGCAGATTATCAAAATTTACACCTTCTGTATTTAAGGTCATTTCAAAATCTCATATTTTTTATAATCATTACAGTATTATTAGGAAGCTATTCTCCATGGGCCTTTAACGGTTTTGCATATCTTGCAAGAAGAGGTACTGACTGCCCTTCGTTCCAGACTCTCTTTGCTAGGATGTTTGTTCAGTAAACAGCCTTGAAAAACAGAAATAGCATGTTCTTCCAGAGTAAAGACAGGCATGTTTACTGTTCAGTATAATAGATTCAGGTCTCCTAAGTTCAGAGCTTCTCTTATATCATACAACCCACTATTTGTACAGGCATTCATCTGTGCTCATCTAGGTCACCTCCATGAATCCATCATCTCTGATCAGTAGCCTTGTTTCTTCTCTCCGAATCCATGAAACCATGGCAGGTTGAACATGTTAGCTTGAAAGTAAGATAAAATCACAGATGCTTCACAATTCCTAGAGTTATGGCAGTGAGGATAGGATAGTGAAGAGATATGGCTTTCTGGAAGAGGGAAGACTAGGGTTACATGACTGTGTTAGGGGAAAAGAGAAGATTTTCTAGCATCTGGTACATACTCAACCAAGTGAAGGGCAATGGTTGGGGGATGGTAAGAGTCTATTATTCTTCTACCTGTTCAGTGAAAGGTAGGATAGAAAAAACCTGCCAAAATTGTGTCTTTATTGCTGCTCTCTGTCCTCTGTGCAGGCAGAGGAAGGGCTGTTAATAGGACAGTGAGGTTGCAATCAGCATGACTAAAGCCAAAAACCGTATAATTATGGCTGCAAGGCCAAGGAGTCCTCTAATCTGAAGTAACTGGAGTCAGCAATGAGGGCCTTATCATTCAATACAAAATTTTGTATAGACTAAAAACATGAGAAGTTTAATTTCTAGTTGAGTGGTTTCTGGAACTAAAAAGTAAATGTGCACTGCATATACAGAATGACTCTCTCTTTTCATATCTTGACCCGACCACCCACCAGGTTTCCCTCAGCCTCTACCCTGACCTTAGCTGCTCTAAGGAAAAAGATGATTAGGTTTGAGGCAGTGGATACCCTGTCTCCAGGGAGAGCCAATGGCCAAATACACTCTTTCAACTATTCTGGGTGACTTCAAATAGGAGAAGGACTCAAACCTTTATGGATCTGTTGGAGAGAGACATCTATTCACCATCCTAACCATAGGAAGAGGAAGTGCCCAATTTCAATTATGTGTTGAGCAAAGTTTGCAGTGGAAAGCGGAAGTTAAAATAACCTCATAGGTGGAGCCTTGTGGGATGATTCTTCCTCACCTGAATGTATCCAAGGAATTGATGTGTTCTAGGCTTGTGCTTTTCTGTGCCAAAAGTGACTGAAGGAATTCTCCCCATGAGAAAAAGCTAAAAGTAGAAAAATGTTACTGTAACAAATTCTCAAGCCTTTGCCGCCAGTGAATAGGTAAAAAATTCATACAAGTTCCTTCATACTTAAAAGTCCAAAGTTTATCAAGCTGTACTACAAAGCTGTAATCATCAAGAAAGTATGGTACTGGCACTCAGATCAATGGAACAGAATAGAGAACTCAGAAATGGACCCACAAACGTATGGCCAACTAATCTTTGACAAAGCAGGAAAGAATATCCAATGGAATAAACACAGTCTCTTCAGCAAGTAGTGCTGGGAAAACTGGACAGCAACATGCAGAAGAATGAACCTGGACCACTTTCTTACACCGTACACAAAAATAAACTCAAAATGGGTAAAAGACCTAAATGTAAGACAGGAACCCATCAGAATCCTTGAGGAGAAAGCAGGCAAAAACCTCTTTGACCTCACCCGCAGCAACTTCTTACTCAACACATCTCCAGAGGCAAGGGAAACAAAAACAAAAATGAGCTTTTGGGATCTCATCAAAATAAAAAGCTTCTGCACAGTGAAGGAAACAATCAGCAAAACTAAAAGGCAGCTGACGGAATGGGAGAAGATATTTGCAAATGACATATCAGATAAAGGGTTAGTATCCAAAATCTATAAAGAACTTATCAAACTCAACACCCAAAAAACAAATAATCCAGTGAAGAAATGGGCAAAAGACAGGAAGAGACACTTCTCCAAAGAAGACATCCAGATGGCCAAACCAACACATGAAAAAAGTGCTCAACATCACTCATCATCAGGGAAATACAAATCAAAACCACAATGAGATGCCACCTCCCACCTGTCAGAATGGCTAACATTAACAACTCAGGCAACAAAAGATGTTGGCGAGGATGTGGAGAAAAAGGATCTCTTGCATTGTTGGTGGGAATGCAAGCTGGTACAGCCACTCTGGAAAACAGTATGGAGGTTCCTCAAAAAATTAAAAATAGAACTACCCTTTGACCCAGCAATTGCACTACCAGGCATTTATCCATGGGATACAGGTATGCTTTTTTGAAGGGGCACATGCACCCCAATGTTTATAGCAGCACTATCAACAATAGCCGAAGTATGGAAAGAGCCCAAATGTCCATCGATGGATGAATGGATAAAGAAGATGTGGTATATATATACAATGGAGTATTACTCGGCAATCAAAAAGAATGAAATCTTGCCATTTGCAACTACATGGATGGAACTAGAGGGTATTATGCTAAGCGAAATTAGTCAGTTAGAGAAAGACAAATATCATATGACTTCACTCATATGAGGACTTTAAGACATAGAACAGATGAACATGAGGGAAGGGAAGCAAAAATAGTATAAAAACAGAGACGGGGACAAAACAAAAGAGACTCTTAAATATGGAGAACAAACAGAGTTACTGGAGGGGTTGTGGGAGGGGGGATGGGCTAAATGGGTCAGGGGCATAAGGGAATCTACTCCTGAAATCATTGTTGCACCATATGCTAACTAATTTGGTTGCGAATTAAAAACTAAAGTTAATCAAAAACTTTTTTAAAAAGTGCAAAGTTTATATTGATGATAATCTGCTGATTGAAAAGTCAGAAGCATGAGTCTTGAGTTGTGACAATAGTGTTACCAAACATCTGCCAAAAGGGTTGGCCTATAAATCCCAACAAAAAGCAGGGGCAATTAGCCAATAAAAAGTTCTTGGGGCCATGTGGGCACATTCACAACACTAAATACCTCCTATGGTCAAGGAAACACAGCTATCTATTCAGCCACAATGACTTAAAAGTAAGTCCAACATCATATTAGACTCTTGGTGTTGAAGACATCATGTATCTCAGTTGGGCATTGTACCTGGTTCTTCAGTTCAGCTAACATTCAAATCAGCATCCTTTGAGTGAGACACAAATGAATGGGCTGCAATAGAATGTGTCCAGTAAACTATGGCATTATCTTTATCTCTGAGACCCAACTATCCTAATGCACCCTTTGAACCACCAGCCTCTGAAACTGATGATATATATGATTGCAGCCTCTGGCAAAAGGAGGCAGCCTCCACCCAAAGGTGTCTCCCAGGATTTGTTGTCTCTCAGAGACAGCTATCAAATCAACCCCCTTTTAAAGGCATCTTTTAGCTTACTACTGGTTTCAAGCTGAACCTGTATACCTGATCCATGAAAACCAGTGACTCCCTGGCCTGATACTCCATTTTGAAGTGGGTCAACATGGACTAAATGACTAATAAGACTCAATTATCAAATGGAAATAGTAAACGAGAACATAGCCAGCCTGACCCAGCAGTACTTCAACAAAAAGCACATACTAACTCATATGCGATTAGTAGATGTATAAATTGGTGCAAAGTCTTAGGATGTTAAATTTGTCAATTTAAAATAAAGATGAAAAGGCATGTGTATTTTCCTGCAGTGTGTATATTGAAATGCTATAACTTAATGGCAATAAATGATTTAAATATTTGTCAAATGAAAGTAAAAATGGAACAGCTTTCCTCTAGAGCAAACTTTATTCCTCATTCTACCCACTGACGCAAAGACAGTGGCTCATTGAGGCTTTCAATTCACCAAGGTTCCTCTAAATGCCTGGAATGTTTCATTGATATTTCAGCTAAGCTGAAACCGAATAGTGTCTACTAGGTTGCTGCAGTTCAGCAAGCCAATGCAAGCTATTCAACGGAAAATAGACATGCTTGTTTTGCCCAGTGGGAATAACTCAAGACTTTTCTTAAAGCACAATCCAATAGTCACATCAATGAACGTTTTTATATTTTATTGACTCTTGAACTGTTGACAATGGCTTAGCTATTTGGTCCGCCACTTGCAATACTAGTGACTGGCAGAATAAAGCAATCCTTTTGGGGCCATAAATGAAAAAAATCATGGTTGGTGATTAAGATGTCTGGAATACTAATGTATATGCCCATGCTAAGGCTGTGATTACACCAAAAGCAAGCTGCTGATTGAACCCACATCACTGAGATTGCCACTATTTCTGCCAAGACCCATCCTCATGCCAGACATGGAGATATATCTGCCATAAGAGACTGGACACAAAAAAAGAACTATGTTACTGCTGCAGAGGATACTATTGCATTGCTAGAGATGTGACCCCAGCCCAAATTTGACCCATATCAATTTGAGAGAAGGGACATTGCATAAACCATTGTCCTTGACCTCTGGCCCATTCTTGGACTATTGGTGATACTTCACCACTGATCAGAATGGCTTAACTAAACTTTAGACAGGCTTTTTTTTCCTGCCTTTCCTGACCTCCTTTTTACCCTGGCCCTTACTGAATCCAGATGTCCTAATCTGTGTGGGACTTCTGTGTGAGATTTCTGTGAATTCCCTCCCTTCCATTGCTTACAGTATTTATTTTAGAAACTTGTTATTGTAAACTCTTTCTCTGCCTCTTTGAGATGCAGTTAAAAAAAAAAGCTTTTATCAGTTTTACCACCCAGGGCTGTCTTTCTCAAGGACTTGGGAGCCATCCTTTTGAACTGTAACCATCAAGGAAGATAGCTCCTTAACTCCAAATTTTGGGGGGGAAATAGGAGCCTAACTCCAGTGAACACCTAGCTCCAAGTTTTAAAATTACCTCCTATCATGAAGATAGAAGAAAGTTTGCTTTTCCTTTGGATAAGGCCAGTTAGTTAACACAAATGGCCTAAGATACCTTGACCCTATTTCTCAAAAGTTCTCCTGCCCTTTGTTTTACTAGAGTTAAATTTAGACTAGGTTCTCATCTCTCCCTGCTATTACAGTAGCCTTGAATGAAGTATTCTTTACCTGTTTAACTTTATCCATTTTTTTTCTTTGATAACACTGTTGACATTTTTTTAGACTAAAATATGGAAAACTCCAGTTGGATCGACTGACTCTACTGACTCTAGCCACACCCTTGGAACAAGCTAGACCTTTGTATGGCTTTCCAAACTTTTTTTTTTTTGAAGAGAGAAAATGTGTGTGATCTGGGAAGGGGCAAAGGGAGAGAGAGAGAGAGAGAGAGAGAGAGAGAGAGAGAGAGAGAGAGAGGCAGAGAGAGAATCTTAAGCAGACTCCACACCCAGTATTGAACCTGAAGCAGAACTTCATCTCATGAACCATGAGATCATGACCTGAGCTGAAATCAAGAGTCAGACACTTAACCGACTGAGCAACCCAGGTGCCCCCTAAATCTAAAAGTTTTATACTAATGAGAAAAGCCACTCAACAATGAGCTGATAGTTAAGCTGTTCAGTAGACCTTCCCAGTTCCTTATCAACTATACACATCTGATATTGTTTAGCATCAAAAGGTTATCTCACACATTTTCTCCAAAAAATGTCCAACTTTAATTCATTCACTTCCGTCTGGTTCATTCATATTAGTAAGGTAATTTGGCCACTGAATGTGACTCCTTCCAGAAAAGGATCATCATCTCCTCCAGGCCACTTCCTAGGTAATGATCAATGTAAAATGGTAGGTTTTATATAGACCAACTTTAAGAATTCAGAAATCCACCCTGACTATTCCTGAGCATGATGCTTCTTTTTGCCCCAGTAGCAATCCTGTAGTTGTCTGGTTGGAGCAATCTCCAGATGGCAGCATAGTCAAAGGAGGGCTCAGGAATTCAAACTTAAGTCTGGTTTTGCCACCTGGATTCTCTTGTTAAATTGACATGATCCTAGATCATAAAGGTAACAACCACTTAGTTGAGTGCACTTCTTGCTAAATGCCACTACAGCAGTTCATGTGAGCCAAATGAAGATATAATAAGTCTCTGTGCATCTTATAAAAATAACCTTGTTTCACTCCTACTTGACCTTTCTGAATAAAAGGATTGGGTACAAGTAGGGATGACTGGAAAAAAAGTTAAATTTTAGTTAATGGAACAAGACATACCCATAGTTTGGTGGTGGAAGAAGAGCAATGTCCCTGTCACTCGGGGAAAGAATACATCAGATTCTAGAAGACAAGGGAAAAAAAAAACACATTACTGATCTTAATTTTTACAATAGCTTCTGGAGCCTTCCTCATGAATCAAAACATCCCAGTGTGGCTCTCCCAAACTGTTACAAGCTCATTAACTTAACTAACTGCTAGGTACGCTCTTAACTACCAGACAGTTCTGACTATGAATTGATTATGATGTAATTTGGACCCCTTAACCATACCAGGAAGACTGTAACTGCAAAGGATGGCCCCAGCACCTTCCACTCCAAAAGCTTGTTAACACTATAGCAATCTCTTAGTGGGGTGGACAAATGGCATCCAACTGGTGGTGTGAAAAAACAGGACAGGTTGGACTAACATAATAAAGGCCATATATGGAAAATACAGAGCTAACATCATAATCATTAGCAAAAAATTGAATTATTATCCTCTAAAATCAGGAACAAGGCCAAGACAGCCACATGTGTGCTTCTGTTCAACACAGAAATGAAAGTTCTAGCCAGAGAAATTAGGCAAGAAAAAAGAAATAAGCATCCAAATCATAAAAGAAGTAAAATTATTTCTGTTGGCAAATGACATGAGCTTGTATATAGAAAATCATAAAGAGGACTAATGAATTCAGAATTTTGTAGGATACAAAATCAACATAAAAATCATGTGAACTTATGTTTGCAGACCATATATATGATAAGGAATTAATATCCAAAATATAAAATGAACTTACATAACTCAATAGCAGAAAAAAATTTTTTAAGTGGCAAAGGACTTAAACAGATACTTTTCCAAAGAAGATATACAAATGGTCGACGGGTACATGGAAAAGTGCTCAACATAACTAATCATCAGGAAAATACAAATCAGAACCACAATGGGATAATGCTTCAAACCTGTTAGGAGGCTATTACAGAAATAAAGTAACAAGTGTTGGTGAGGGTGTGGAGAAGCGGAAACTCTTGTGCACTGTTGGTGGAAATGTAAAAACTGGTGCAGCTACTATGGAAAATAGTATGTAGATTCTTCAGAGAATTAAAAATAAAGTTACCATGTAATCCAGAAATGCCATATCTGGGTATATATGCAAAATAATTGAAATCAGGATCTTGAAGAGGTATTTGCACGCTTGCAGCATCATCCATTATAGATAGCCACAATGAGGAAACAACCTAAACATCTGTTGACAGTTGAATGGATAAAAAATATATGGTATATACATACAATGGAATATTATTCAGTCTTAAAAAAAGGCAGGAAATCCCTGCCACATGGCATAATATGGATGAACCTAGAGGAAATTATGCTAAGTGAAATGAACAACTCACAGAAGGAAAAATACAGCGTGATTCTACTTACATGATATATCTAAAATAGTCAATGTATCTTAGAAACAGAAGTAGAAAGGTGACTGCCAGGGGCTGAGAGGAGTGGGGGAAATGGGGAGTTGCTGTTCAATGGGTATGAAGTTTCAGTTATTCAAGATTAATAATTGCCAGTGAACTGCTCTCCAACATTGTGTCCGTGGTTAACAACACTTTATTGTGCACTTAAAATTTTTCAGGAGAATAGGTCTCACATTAACTGTTCTTACCACAATAAAAAAAATTAATGCTACACTGTAATAGTGATCATCTGTAAGATGATAATCACAGTGTTAAAAATATGTTTTGGGGCACCTGGGTGGCTCAGTGTGTTAAGCGTCGGACTTCAGCTCAGGTCATGATCTCACGGTTTGTGAGTTTGAGCCCTACGTTGGGCTCTGTACTGACATAGCCCACTTTGGATTCTGTCTCCCTCTTTCTCTGCCCCTCCTCCACCCCTGCTCTGTTTCTCTCAAAAACAAATAAACATTAATTTTTAAATATGTTTTTATTATTTTTGCATATTATAAGAAGAAACTAGTGAAGTAATGATAAACACTGAAGATTACATTGAACCCATTTTAATCCCCAATGTTGTTTTCAAGGTCTTCCTTCATTCACAGATGTCTTTGAGGTTGAAGTTGCTATAGAACAGTTAAGAGATCTCAGGACTAATTCCTGCTTCATCCCCACACAGTCTGGCTCTTATCTCTTTTAAATATTACTCTGGAATATAATAGTTCTTTGGGAAAATGTAACACTGTTTGGTGAATAAATGGGATTTTTTTTTTCTGGGAAAAATACCAGAGAAATAAAAATGAAAATGCTGACAAAAGGAAGTATAATAGTTGAGAACAGAAAGTATTATTAAAAATTTATTTATTCAGTCCTTATTTCATTCAACAAATTCTTAGAACACTGCTATTTGCCTAGTGCTATTCTAGGTGATGGGGAAACACAGTCGACTCAATGGGCTAACTCTGTGCCTTTCTGGAATGTACATTCTGATGTGGAGAGAGAGATGACAAATACATGATGATAAGTAAAGCAATACTAAGGGTAAAGACTATTGATTGGCAAGGATAGGATCACTGTTTTATATAGGGTATATAGGGACAATCTCAGACAAGATTACATCTGAGCAGAGAACTAAAGAAAATGAAGGAATTAACTATGTGAATGTCTGATAAATAGTTCTTGCATCTTCAGAACTTTCTGAAATTGTCTCCTTTAACTAGTATTTTGACCTATCTGTGTAGCACTTTTATGAAAATCAAATGGCTTATATAAGTCCAGTCACTGTTTTGATCAATATTTAAATTCTCACCTAATTGAATCTACTTTGGCTAATATTCTGTCTCTGAGAATTACAGTCAAACTGAAGACAAACTCAACTCCAACATGGAAGTGAACAGGTCAGCTTCTGACTTTAGTTTTGTATTCTAACTTCAAGCAGTCTAGCAAATTGGAGCATTTGAGAATTAATGACCTCATACTAATGATTGTATGATAAAGAAAAAATTTTTAAGATTTGTAAAAAATAACTATTCTTTAGATAGAGCAATCTTGTATAATTAACAGCACTTATATATGATGTCTCAGATATTTCACAAGGGAATTTTTAAAATACTGCCTATTTGGGGCAACTGGCAAGTTCAGTTGGTAGAGTATGCAACTCTTAATCTCAGGGCCAAGAGTTCAAGCCCCACATTGGGCAAGAGAGAGAGAGAGAGTGGGGCGCCTGGGTGGCGCAGTCGGTTAAGCGTCGGACTTCAGCCAGGTCACGATCTTGCGGTCCGTGAGTTCGAGCCCCGCGTCGGGCTCTGTGCTGACTGCTCAGAGCCTGGAGCCTGTTTCCGATTCTGTGTCTCCCTCTCTCTCTGCCCCTCCCCCGTTCATGCTCTGTCTCTCTCTGTCCCAAAAATAAATAAACGTTGAAAAAAAAATTAAAAAAAAAAAAGAGAGAGAGAGGGAGAGAGAGAGATTGGGGAAGGAAAGGAAAGGAAAGGAAAGGAAAGGAAAGGAAAGGAAAGGAAAGGAAAGGAAAGGCAAACGTTTAAAAATAAAATACTACCTATCTTTTGAAGAAAATTCAGTTCCAGTATTTTTTCACTATAATTAATAATGGAAATATATAAAAGTAGCATATTTTTAGCAATTGATTATCACATTTTAGGGAGATATAGGAAAATGACACGATCTGCTCAAGAAAGATGGTAACCATGTGCAAAATCTCACTGTAACATGTTTAATTTCTTAAAAACTGATGCTTTTATAACATTTAACAAATTACAAAGAATCTTCCTTGTTAATTATATCTTGAATTCTTATGAAATTCAGTTAGTATATATCACAATTATAATTGATGAACTTTTTTCCCCATTTTATATAAAAGAAAACAAATTAATTCTTTTCCAGCATGTATCAATACTAACTTGCTAAGTGATGGTCTATTGTGTATTTGTGGTCTTTATGTTAGTTTTGACCTGTGAGAGTTTTTAGCCAATTTATTTTTGTTAGTTTGACTGCAGTCTATTTCAACATATAGTGAAAATTCCAGTAAAACTGCACCTGAGTTGGTATCCCCAACTTTTATGTTTAAGAAAAAAGCAAGTGTTAAGAAGCTTCAGACATTTGAGAACATATTCCTTACCGTATATAGTTGATAGTATAATAACCTAATCCTATCCTCAAATTGTCCCATTTTGAAGTCAGACTGATGATTTCACTTCATGTGAATTTTTTAAGGTAACTTATCATGTTTCTGGTAGTCTGTTCATTCTATCTTCATGTGCATAGCTGTAATGTTACTTCCGTTTTGCCATATCTTAATCCCCATCTCATAACTTATGACAGGCCAAGGTTTAAGGGCAGCAACTCATTATATCAATGTAAAGATGTTGCTGACAGGTGGCAGGTCATCAATAAAAATAACTACTTCTGATAATACCAGGTGGTTCTCTTATGACATTTTGTTCTAGCCAATTTTTACTTACCATTCTGTCATATATAGAATAGTTTCTCCTAGGAGTAATGAATATGGATGCACATTTTCAATGCCATTTTATTTATCAGAATTCCCTTCTTTGTTTCTTTACAATCTGATTTGTGGGTCCTTTGCTTTTATTATGAAATTCCTTTTGAGTCACTATACAGATATATATAAAATAAGTAATTCTGTTGATCAACACCAAACAACATTTGAGGAAAGAAAAGGATCAAACATATAAAATACTTGTTAACTCACCCAAATGACTTGTGTTTCCAAAACAGAAAACAAAGCTATTGATTAAAGTGATGGGAAACTTCACACTAATATACACACAGTAAGATGTGAATAAATCAGAAATGGCATCATTTTTCCATTTATGAAACACCGCCAATCTTGTAAGCATAGATGATTTTCACATAGAAAATAAGGAGGTGAAATGTCCATCTCTCCTTTTGAGACAGGCAAAGACACAATAATCCCACTTATTCTTTTTTTTATTTTTTAAAAAAAAATTTTTTTTTCAACGTTTATTTATTTTTGGGACAGAGAGAGACAGAGCATGAACGGGGAAGGGGCAGAGAGAGAGGGAGACACAGAATCGGAAACAGGCTCCAGGCTCTGAGCCATCAGCCCAGAGCCTGACGCGGGGCTCGAACTCACGGAGCGCGAGATCGTGACCTGGCTGAAGTCGGACGCTTAACCGACTGCGCCACCCAGGCGCCCCTAATCCCACTTATTCTTAGCACAACTAAAGCAAAGAAAGTTTGTACCTTTCAATAAGACTCCAACCATAAAAGAATTTCCTCATTTATCCATAATTGGGATCACAAACTTATTTGCATAAAATAGTGTTTAATAGAATTTGATGGCACAGTTGTCAAGTCCATTAAAGTCCATTAAAGTAAAATAGTCCATTACCCTAAAATAATCTTGGTTCTCCCCTTTTTGGGTTTGCTTATTTTTTTAACCCCACAATATTCTCACAATCCCATGTGCCTGTGAGTGTTCATTTCCTCAAGAAGGGCTATGAACACAATATGTGTGATTGGCTCCAATTCATTGCCACCATTGAGAAAATATTTGGAATAATAAGCACTACTAATATTATGAAAGTAAGGCCGGCTTTGCAGAGGACAGCATCTGAGTCATTTGCCCACCCAACCATACAACCACGCTTATGTTGCCGAATGGTGCCTTCCCTATCTTGTATGATTCAAGTCAGATACACTCAGTTGTCAATCAAGGAGACATTGTGAGGTGCATTCTAAACTGAGACAAGCCCTGAGGGGTAAGTCACTAAAATCCAGACACCAAAATGTTACCTGTAAAAAAATGTGGCCCAAGCTGTGAAACTTTAAGGATGTTATAGAACATTAGGTGAAAATTATGGGTTTATTGGGTGTGTGGCCTTTGACATGTCACATAAATGTCATTGGTCTCAGTTTCCTCAACTACAAATTATAGATAGTGTTTCTCCCATGCACATACTATCTCAAAGAGTAACATAATGTTTTGAATACCTTTCACTTGAGACATAATAGATATCCGATAATTTGAACCTATAATTTTTGTTACCCTTTTTATCATTCTTTTTGTTCATAATACCTTTGAAAGAATTTATGATGAAGGCCTTTTATCCTATAATGCACCTCTTCCATGGAAAGACATTACATTTTTCCATGGGTGGGATGAGTGTTGTATTTTCCTAAAAAGAAACGGTGACCTACAGAAATAAATCCTCTGGCCTAAACAATCAAGATAGAATCACACTGAAAACATTACTCTTCAGATATGTAACACATGAAATCAGGTAATCCCACAATCTCTGATTTCCTAGACATCTTTTATAATTGTAAAAACATGGTTTTTTTTTCCTTCATCTCCCCTAGGTTTTACATCCTATTACTACTCTATTTATTTTTATCTTATAAAAATTTGCCATCTCTTTGTAGACTTTTCATTGACCCTTCTAGAACTTTTACATCTTTAGAAATTCCACGAAACACTACTGATTGTCACTAGTTGAATCCCGGCTCCCCTTACGTAGACCACTGTTTCCTTATAGGTCATTTCCAATGTAACAGAGCATCTAATCTCCTGAAGATACAGAACGGGGCTTTAGTATTCTCAGAGTTTTTCAATTTCCTTCCAAGCCAGTGCTATCTTAACCAATATTCACTATTTTACATCAATGTCATTAAATTATACAACAATCCATCTGCTTCATCTCTGCTGTACTAAATTCCTGGTCACTGTCCCACCCCTACTGCAAGTCCTCTTTAATGACTGTGCTTTCTTCTGATTTCCCTCTCTACTTCTTTTACCCTTTATCTGGGTGATATTGACAACTGTGTACATGCCTCTCCAGCACTCAAGTAGACTCAAGTTTATATCCTTCTAAAGAATGGTCACTGTTATTCTATCTAATGCCCCCAAGCAACCTGACTTTGTTATCTTCCAGAATCCCTCCATTTTTTTAAATTATAATTAAAAACAATCTCATGCTCCTTCTCTAGCTTCTAGTTTTTCCACCTTTCTTCCTTATAATAAAAGAAGCTGTGATCTAGCTTCTTTAAATCTTCCTTCAAACTGTTTACCCCTCAATTTTCTCCCAAACTTCCAGCCTCCTTCTGTCTTCAATTCCCTATACATGTATTAAAGATCACATAGTCCCGGGGCGCCTGGGTGGCGCAGTCGGTTAAGCGTCCGACTTCAGCCAGGTCACGATCTCGCGGTCCATGGGTTCGAGCCCCGCATCAGGCTCTGGGCTGATGGCTCGGAGCCTGGAGCCTGTTTCCGATTCTGTGTCTCCTTCTCTCTCTGCCCCTCCCCCGTTCATGCTCTGTCTCTCTCTGTCCCAAAAATAAATAAACGTTGAAAAAAAAAATTTTAAAAAAAAGATCACATAGTCCCTAATTTAAACCATTATTGAAGCATTATCCTCAAGAATCCTTCCCTGTGGTTTTTCTAGTTCATTAAGAACACAATACACCAATCCTGGATCATCCAACTATTAAGGATTGAATGCTAGTGCCCCGTTCTACCCCCACCCCCCACTCAATTTATGTGTGAAAATCCTAACCTTCAATGTGATTGTATTAGGAGATGGGGCCTTTATGAGGTGATTAGGCCATGGGGTTGGAGGTTCCATGTGTGATTAGTGTCTTTATAAAAGAAAAGGCACCTCAGAGAGCTCTCACCCCTCTACCAGCTGAGGACAAAGGGATAAGACAGTCATGTATAGACCAGGAAGCAGGCCTAAATCAGACACCAGATCTGCTGATTCCTTGATCTAGGACTTCCCAGCCTCCAGAACTGTGAAAATAAATTTCAGTTGTTTGTAAGCAACCCAGTTTATGGTATTCTGTTACAGCAGCCAAAATAGACTGACACCAACTATTCTGAGAAATGAAAAATCCATAAAACAGATAATAACGGAAGAAAGAGATCCAGAGCAGGATGGAAATCACAATAGACACTTTAGGATTTTCACCTTTATCAAAGTGGGAAGTATTTTGTCTCATAAAATAATACCTAGAGGAGTAGGAATACGAAAGGAACAAAAAAGAGGGAGGGAAAATACCTTTGTTTCTAAACACAAAGAACATGCCACTATCTACCATGCTTTTCACATCAAAAAAATTAGGTTCAAGATAGTATAATAGGAATAATAGCAACTTTACAAAACAATTCAATAATTTCAAGACACATAGAAATCTAGTTTAAGAAATTCTAAAATTGTTTTTAGGAATCATATGCATTGCCTTGGAATAAGATTTCTAAGTAAATGGTTTAGATGAAATGTTTATTATATGTTTGTAAATAAACTTTTTAACAGCATAAACATCATTCTTGACATATTCAGTGTTTCTTGATATTAACCAAGGAATAATTAGTTTAAATATAGATATCCCGGCTCTTAGATTATTGTGACAGTTGAATATGGTTAGTTGCACTCTGTTTTTAAACAAATCATGTGTAGGAGGACGCATGCTGCTTACCTAGTTTTTAATTTTTGACATTACCATATGCTATAATTTAAGCCATCTTCAGAAATTGATTGCTGCTTCGAGAATATAAGCTGTTTGAAGAAATTTTCATGCATTTACAATGCAGGTAATACTATATTCTAAAATAAAAACAATAGTATCATGAGTTTTAGAGAAGTAAAAGGAACAAAATACAAAATAAAAATGTTCTCATATTCATGTACTCTTTAGAGTAGTCAAAATGAACGATGTTACTGCATGGGTAAATTAATAGAAAACTGGGGAGATAATTTCACAGCAAAATCTCCAAAGGGGAGGAGAAGGGGACCTTCCATATCTCAATCAGGGCTGCTTTTGCAACATCACAAAATATTACTTTTTGATAAGGATAGAAATAAATGCAATTTTGTAACCGGTGAGGAGGAGATTGAAGAGAATATTTTTTGATGAAAGTCTCAAAATGCAGTCCATTTCTACCCAGATCAAAAAGGAAAGGGAAGAAAAGCACAATCACCCTTTTATAGGTTACAAATTAAGTGAAGAGGTGATCTTTCTCCATCTCTCATCTTTGAAAGTGATGTGATGTTTTGAAGAGTAATTACCAAATCTTTGTGTAATATGTTACTACCTTTGTGAAATATGGAGACAGAATATCAGTTGGGTTGCATCATTGAACTTATACAGAATTGCTTGTGTGATATTCATAAATAGCTGGACCCTATGTGGCTGGTGGATCTTTCAGAACTCTAACAGAAATTGCCAATGAGGAATATAGCAATTTGTTCCCTTGGAAAATATAAGCCTTATGGCTATTGGTTATTATATTTGCACATGATTTAAGCACAATCCTTCCTAGAGATTAAAAAAAATTAAAAAGTCCATAGTCCTTGGTATCATTTCTAACTCTTTAACACTCTAAGTTCAGTCACTTGTACCAATGTGTAATCTTAAAGTCCCAAAGAGACTTTATAAAATTTAATTTAGTATAAACATAATTTGAAGTTAGCCAAAATATATTCTTAGTGGCATCACATAGTGGAAAGAGCACTGTATTTGAAGAGAAAAAATGTGAATTTGAGTTACAAATGTTTACTCATTAGCTAAATTGTGTCTTCATTCATAAAACATGATGTCTATTCTGGAAACATAATAGGATTATTATGGTTATTAAGTGGAATGATATATTTAAGTTTTAGCAAACTAGAAAGCACTGTAGGAATATATATGATTATTATTAGCTGCTAAATTAATAGAGGTAGAGTGAAAGGAATTTACATTTGTTGATTATGTAATGTGGTGTTGAGCAGTTAGCGTATATTATCTCATGAATTCCTGTTAATCTTAATTTTAGAAATGAGGTGACATTACGAGAGGTCATGTAACTCACTCACCATAACTTATCTAGTAACTAGAAGAATCGAGTCTTACTGAAAATTCATTCTCTTTCTACCTACCTCACACTGTTATCATGAGAAATTGTTATTATTGGGACAGCACGGAGAACTCTATTTTCACCCATGACTTAATGTGTTTTTTTTAATGTTTATTTATTTTTGAGAGAGAGAGGTACACACAGAGTATGAGCAGGGGAGGGTCAGAGACAGAGGGAGACAGAATCTGAAGCAGGCTCCAGGCTCTGATCTATCAGCACAGAGCCATACGCGGGGCTCGACCTCACAAACGGTGAGATACCAGAGCCACTGTCGGTGGCTGCAACCTAATGGACTGAACCACCCAGGAGCCCCAGCATGATTGAATGTTTTTAACTGTAATTAGTTGTATGTTACGATGCATTTTTATCCCACTTAGGATTCTTTAGACTCCATGAGTCCATACATTGTCAATCAGGTTCATGTAGAGCTTCAAATACCTTGATACATCACAATCTGTAGTATCTCCCTTTGCGAACCTACTTGGAATTCGTGTATGTGCAGTCTGGAAGTAAGGAAAACCAATGCACAGTGGGCTACCCCTGATTCTAATGGGACATAATTAAAGGGGTAAATATTTCTCTCTTTCAACTCCCTGGGAAATAGTTCTGAGATACATATTGTAAGGTACTTTAGAAGGAGCCTTTTCTGACACTAACCTGGCAAGGTGGTTGGGGCACCAAATTACAACCTGGTGAGGGAGGAAGTCTTTTTGTTTTGTTTTGTTTTGTTTTGTTTTGTTTTGTTTTGTTTTGTTTTGTTTGGTGGAGAATATATCAAAGGGGGGAAGTCTTGGTTTCCACTTGGCCTTTGCTGGCAGAGGCAGGAGTGGAGCCAGTTTTTCTGTAGTGTTCAGCTGGAGTAGACCAGTTATTGTCTAAAATTTGTCTTTCTAAACTGCTTTTTTCCTGGTCCTTGCCTAAAGAAAATAGGCATTCTATTGGAGATTTTTTTGCACCTTTTGGTGTTTCTGAATTTCTGATTTCTTCCACACTAAATCTAGGAAATATGAGGCAAAGGAAACACACAAACAAAAAACCGACAACAGCAAAAACAGGAAGCTCCCCGTGTGTTGTTTCTCAGATCCTTACGTCCCCAGCTGGTCTGCCTTCTACTCTCTATGTATGATTAGCCTCCTTTGTATATTTTAAATAATATGTTCAAGGTTTTTAGATTTAATTAGCAAGAGAAATAGGAAAAGGTTTTTTACTTCACCTTTCTGGAAGCTAAAGTCCCTGGGGAGCTTTACATAGTACTTATGCCCATACTCACTCTAGACCACTTAATCAGACTCTGATTAAGATCATGTGTATGTGTTTTTTTATTTGATATATATGCTCAATTAACTAAAGGATGATTCTGCAGCTTTCGTTACTTTACCCTCAAGTCTTGAATGCCTCATTCTGAAGATCCAGTTCACACCTTGTAAATTCCAGCAGAAAGGATCCTGATTCTGATACACTCTGAATCTGATACCTAAACACTCCTTTATAAAAGTTCCATGGGATCAAAGATCATCATTCATGGAAGGTTTGTGTTATGAGTCCCACAATTTTGCTACCTGTAACCAGAAAGATTCTACATTTTCAATATCCCTCCTCTTACCAGTACTTTGTAAAATTAAGGGTTTTGTAACTTTTTTTTTTGCTCATGAACTGTTTAAAATTCTGTTTGAGAAAGGGATGGAGAGAGAGACAGGGGGTTAATTGCATATAATATCAGGGAAATCTACCTGTATACAAACTGATTTATAGACAGGTAGGAACCCATGTGTACATAGAAAAAAATTGACTTGTACATATAAAAGGCAAACAGTTATAGCCTTCATGAGATTCACTTTCCACTTATAAAATATCATTATATGTAAAATGCTATTATCTATACAATTAATGTATCTCAGATTATTTTTTTCTTAAATTTTATTTAATTGCAACAATAAATTTCAGTTCTATATTTTCTGTTACTCATACACTATAGGCATATTCTTTCTTTTTAAAAGAAATCAAGAGGAATTTTTTGTGTTATTTGCATTAGCATGATAATTGCCTTTTTTAAACGTATTATCCTAGAACGAAAGGTATACACTTGATAAATTTATAACATTAATGGCTGTCTGCAAACATGTGTTTGTATGTATGTGTGTGTATTTACCTAAATGGCTATAATAAAAATAAATCTTAGTAATTGCTAGTTGAAAGATTTTTGTTTCGTTGATATAACAGAATATCCATTTTTGAAAAAGAGACACCCATTTCTCTCTTTGTGGATATTCAAAAAAGAAAAATAAAAAGAATAATATACAAATTAAACAACAGGTTGAGAAAAAATAAGGATGGCTCAAAGATTTGCTATGCAAATGATAACCAAAAAATAAAATAGAAATTGCGGAGTGCCTGAGTGTCTCAGTTGGTTGAGCATCCAACTCTTGACTTTGTCTCAGGTCTTGATCCCCAGGTCATGAGATCGAACCCCATGTCAGGCTCCGTGCTGAGCATGGAGCCTGCTTAAGATTCTCTCTCTCTCACTCTCCCTCTGCCCCTCTCCCCTGCTTGCACTCTCTTTCTCTGTCTCTCTCTCTCTCTCTCTCTCTCTCTCTCTATATATATATATATATATATAAATTATAAACTATATATATATATAAATGGGAATATAAATGCTCAAACTTATCTGCTAGAGGAAATACATTATGGTAGACAAAAATATATTTGAAAATTAAGAATTATGAAAAAATTAATATTGTGTAGTAAGCTAAAAAAATACACCCCTCAAAAGATAATTTTGTACATGAAAGAAATGGAATATTAAATCACTGAAGAAGAAAACATAAGGTCTAATTCAGGCCATTATGAAAGGATAACTGATAAACATTTGGAAGAAAAAGTAGTTTCACTGGCATAATACACAAAATAATCTCCAAACAAAAGATGAAAACAAAAATAAAGCCATAAAGGCTCTAAAAGTAAATATAGCCCCCCCCCCCAAAAAAAATTAGAGCCCTGGAAAGCCTTTCGTAAGAAGTAATTGAATATAAAAATCTCTAGGTCCTTACAGCTGGGATTGTATTTTGTACGTTGCACTTACATAAATAAATGAGCCCTAGAAACCTAGGTATTGTGATAAATATAAAGAATTTAAGTAGAAAAAAAAAATCACTAAGTCTTTGAGTAAAAAACAAAAACAACCCCAAAACCCATAAAAATAAATAAATAAGTAAACTATAATAGAATCTATTTGACTGAGCTTTGCCTCCAAGGCTATATGTTGGCTTTCAAAAGAGAAAGGAGACCATTATAAAAACTGTAAAATGGATGAACCAAAAGTATGTAAGACTTCAGACCAATAGAAACTTATACTTGAGAGGAAAAGAATATAGCAAGTTTTAAGATGGTAACAGTTCTGAAGCACTGTTGTACATATCAATTTCTTGTCCTCTTTGTTTCTGCAGAAGATAATATGTTTTGGATTCAGTTGCTTATTACAAGATCTACACTGTGCAGTGTTGAACATCATACTCACTCTAAATCTAAATTAAATTCACTAGCTACTCATATGTAGTATATTGATGAGGATTTATTTTATTGTCATACTTAAAGTATGCATATTTGGAAAAATAAGTTGACTGTATTTTTGACTTGGAAAATTATTATGTTTTAGGTTTGTCTTTACTTAATTGATGTCTTTGAAAATTTTATTAACTTGACAAATCATTCCTTTGAGAGAACAAAATACAGTCTATCAGTAGTCACATAGAACCTCAAATTTTAAAATGGCCCTTGAAAGTTCAACTTCCACCAAACACTTTCCTCAGCAGATGTGATGATTAGAGAAGCAATTATTAAAATGTCAATTCTGGGGGCACCTGGGTGGCTCAGTTAGTTGAATGTCCACCTTCAGCCCAGGTCATGATCTCATGGTTCATGGTTCACAGGTATCATGCCCAGTGTCAGGCTCTGTGCTGACAGCTCAGAGCCTGGAGCCTGTTTCGGATTCTATGTCCTCCTCTCTCTCTGCCCCTCCTCCTCTCATGCTGTCTCTGTCTCTGTCTCTCTCTCAAAAATAAATAAATATTTTAAAAATGTAAAATAACTAAATCAATAAAATGTCAATTGTGAATACAGCGATAACATGCTACATTAAAATCACAACTGCTACACTTTCATATTTTATGACTGAACTATTCTTCAGCATTTGATGTACCAAAGGTAAGGACAATACACACACACACAACTTCCTCAATTTATTTTATTGTTTTCCCTATTTCTTCAACTATCTGGACGTGGTAGGCTAGCCACGGTTGGTTGATTGATGCATAATATTCATGCTCTATACAATGCACATAATCATATCAAGCATCAAAAGTGGAGTTTTCAAATTAACTTCCAATTACTTGCTCTGCAATTTTCATCTTCTTAGTATTCTCTCTTCTTTGTCCTCTCCCCAGTTATATCCCTTTCAAAAATCATTTTACACTCCCTTCAAAATTAAAGAAGTATTCATCAGTAGTAATTTGTGATGAAAGCTATTGCTTAGTGCCTAGGAAACTTTACACCTCATAGTTGAAATTTAACTAGATTACTTAAAATAGTTTAGAGATTATTTCACTCTAGTTTTTTTATATGTCTCTGACTCATTTCTTCCATCCTACTTTCATTGTAAGTGTGGTAAAATGATCAAATTAGCAAAACTTTTATTTCTTCTTTGTAAATGAGTTATTAGAAATGAGAGAGAGAGAGAGAGAGAGGGAGAGAGAGGGAGGAAGTGAGATCTTTCTGGCTTGAAGAAAAAGCTTCCAGGAGTAAAGTTAAAAGAGAATCTAAGGGGTGCCTGGGTGGCTCAGCCAGTTAAGCATCTGACTTCAGCTCAGGTCATAATCTTACGGTTGTCAATTCAAACCTTGCGTGGGGCTCTGTGCTGACAGCTCAGAGCCTGGAGCCTGCTTTGGATTCTGTGTCCTCCCTCTCTCTCTGCCCCTCTCCTGCTCGTGCGCGCGCTCTCTCTCTCTCTCTCTCTTTCTCAAAAATAAATAAATATTTTTTAAAAAGTCTTTAAAAGAGAAACTAAATACAGTCTTTTAGACTTACAGTCACTGGCCAAAGTTCAGACTGTATATGGGTAATGGAATCTATTGAGCTACTGCATGTAATACAGGCATTGGTGAGCTCTGGCTCAAAAGTCATATATGCCTGGCTTGAATCTGACCTCTTCCATTTCCTTTGCTAAGTTTATAACTACCCTTGGCCTCGTTTGTACAGCGGGGAAAGTTTGACCATTACCAACACGAAATAAAAGTGCAACAGATTGTAGGTAATGTGAGTATTTCTTCGACAAATTCTTAAGAAAAAAAATATATATATACCATAAGCCTTAGATAATAATTATATCAAGTCTGGGATTTCATTGTATTTTTGATATCATACATATTAGAAAAAATGCTTGGTATTCATTGTATGTATTATTGGAGTAAACGTGTAGGAAAATATAGACACCTAAATAATTAAATTTATAGCAGTTTATAATCATTCTGAACACTGACCTATTGTGAATATTTTTATTTGAAAATTTGGTTGGCTATTTTGCAAAAGCAGAAGTGTATAATGAAGAAACTTAACTCAGATTTAACAATAAAATTATATGGGAAGTAGAGCATTCAGTCTGTAAGAGGCATTAGAAGTCCATAAGGGCATGTTGGTCTGGAAATGAGGAAAGTACGTAGATGGAAGCAAAGAAATTCTGGGACAAGAAGATAAAAGGAACTAATGGTGCATTAGGAGATCTGCACTATGTCCAACAAAATCACAATACAATCAGGTCCCAGCTATGTCTATTCACATCACATTCCACTGCATTTAACAAGTTAGAAATGATATGTTGATAAAAGAATGATTAGTAACGAATCTGGCTACTTCACATGATGCTTAGAACCAACATAATATCCATCTGATATGACTCTAAGAGAGTGTTGCTTCATATGGATTTCAAAATAATTAACAAACTTCTGTTGAAGTCTTTTGGTGAGAGACTATGCCAACAAGACGTTATAAAAGGAGAATAGGACTGAGATTCACCTAGCCTGAGTTTCATCCCTGTATCTGCCATTTACTGTTTTTGATATTGAACACAATTATCTCTTCTCAGACTGTTTCCTTAATTGACTCTAGGCTTCAGAGAAGTCATTCATAATGCTTTTGTACTTCCTGTGTGATGTGTTTATGAACATAGCAGTGAATCTTTTTGGGTTGTAGTTCTTATTTCATTACTTTTTTCTTCATTCTCAGTAACAATTGCTGGATTAAAATGAATACTTTCATAGGATTTCATGCATACTCTAAGAAAGAATACCCTACAGAATATTTTTTAGCCGAATACTGGAAAATATAGTAATGAATTTGCCATTTCTATTGATTAGCTTGTCGTATTATTACATATAATGGCAGAATGTATTACAATTACTTCCTCATCATGGTAGGTGTAAATTGCCTAAATTCTTGCCATTAAAAATTAGATTGACATGCACAGTGTTCACTTCAAAAATTTATTTGAGATGATTAATATTATTACATATTAAATACAAAGTAATTTATTTGAAAATAGTTAACATTGTACTACTGATAATGCTACTTGTTAATTGCCTGAAATTATTTTAAATCAGAATTTTGCCATCTGCCCAATAATAAAATTTGTGTTCCTACCATTTTTCCCCCATTTTATACTAATTTGATAACATTGGGGTGCTCTACTAATAACAGAGTATACAACTCCAGCTTAACTTTTATAAGTTAGTTAAGGAATGGTTAAGTCAGTATAAAGATACACTAGTTAGAAATCGTCTTTATTTAGAGAAGTGTTGACTGTCTTGTGAATACCATTCCAACATCCATGACAAAACTGGAGAATAGCTACCACCATATAGTAAATTGAAAACTGTTGCTGATATCACAAAACAGCATATAATTCACCCAGTACTTAATAATGCTTTTTTATTTTAATTTCATAATCAGAAGATATTTTTGAAGGACATCACACAGAAAAAATTCAGTCTCAGCCACTTTCTTTACTATGTTTAATAAGGAGAGACATTGTAGCAGAAAGATGATCTTATTCTGAAGAGAGCCTGGGTTCAAATTCCAGTTATCAGTTTTGTTAATTTTGAAGAAAAAAATATTATAGGATTATTTGAAGCTTACATGAGATAATGAACTTAAAATTGTCCTACACCTGGATAATATGCAGTGCCTATTATATAAAGCTCCTGTTTTGTCAGAATTTTAATTTGAGCCCCAAATTATCTCTTCTTCTGAGCTTCTGTTATTTCTCCTTCCTGTGGTATAATACATATTTTATAAAATAATATACTATATAACATGATGTTTAATATAATGGGTTTATAAGTCTAATTGCTTTGGACATGAATCTTGGCTTTGCCACTTACAAGATGTAAGAACTTAGGCAAGTTATGTAATTTTTTCAGTGTTCAGTTTCCTCACACATAACATGGAGAGCACATTTCACCTTACTCAAAGGAGAGGTATGAGTGATACATATAAAGTAAATAAAATAGTACCTGGTACGTAATAAACATTCAAGATTTAGCTGCCATTACTATTTAAGAATAGTGAGTTCTTCACACCTGGGTACTACTTCTAGTAATGTGTATGTGTGTGATCTTTAAAGATAAAGAAATTAAAGGGCACAAGAAGTTCTTTAACCTTGTTAGTGTAAGAAATCCATTAAATCAATTACCCATCTAATTACCCACATAGCAGCTTATCCTTAAAGGATGAAATGTGTAATGACCAATACATTTTGCAAGTATCCAATAATATTAAAACTAGAGAGATAATTACTATCTAATTAAGAGTGAGATTAATCTACAAGAACAATAAATAAAAGTTAAATAATTTATTAGTATAATTATTTGATGAAAAATATTTCATATATTTGAAGAGTATAATTAATATTTGAGATAAAATGTTATATACACACACACAAAGATTGGGATCATTCACGGAACTCAGCTAATTTTTTGCTATCTCACCTAAATTTATAAATTCAGGTTAAGAAAATTATCTTGCTAGGTAAAACCATTAGTGAACCCTTCAAATTTTCATTTACTAAAAAGAGTGAACTTTTTTTTTTAGGTTTTAATATTTTATACAAGTTTTACTTTACGTGATGTTAATTACAGCATTTTTAAGGGGAGGATCTAATTCCACACAAAATGGAAGACTGTAAAATGTACCCATTAAACTACGAAAAAATAAACTGAGTGGCAAGAATATAATAGAAGTCCAATTTAGATTTCAAGTGTTGTCACCATGTGATTACATTCACAGAGACTCTTGCCAGCTTACAGCTGGGACTCTCAGAAGCTCTTTCATAATATGGTGCAAGGGCACAAAAACACAATGTGAGAGGGAATTAAGTCATGAATTACTGGCTTCATCACATCCACCTTCTCCACCCCAAAATGGCACAAAAGAAATAGCTATCCTGCCTTGCAGACTACTTTTGGTGTAAATGAGGTGATGACATGAGATGAAAACAGTTCATGAAAATCTGTCTAAAAAAAGTCTCTTTAAGATGAGTTTGTATGCACCACAATGAGTCTCTCCTTCATTTGGGTAGGAAACCAAAGTTCAATTCTCAGGAAGTCATAATTTCATTCATTTACTCAATACCAATTCACAAAGTGCCTACAAATTATCAGCTTCCACTTGCAGCCATTACTAGATAAAAAAGAAGCCTGACATCTCTAGAGGAGCCACTAAGTTCCCCCCAAGTCTACAGCTGAAAGGATTTTTTTTTTTTTTGGCATTGGGTTTCTTCTGTACCTCTGAAAGGCTAACACCTTAAACCTGAATCATCTTTAACCAGCTGTAAAATATCTAACATGATATTTAGCATTACTTGCATCCCAGACACACAACACGAAAAGGTACACTAAATTTTCAAGCTAGCTATGATCAAAATAGTTTAAAAATAAACGATTGTACAGTATTCATTTAGGCCTGAAATTCCAGTCCTAGACCAAGCTTGTGGCCACCTGCATTGACATTCTCTCCATCCAGCAGATCTGATAGCATTGGTTAGATACCTGGCTTTAGGGTCTGAGTGTACCTGAAACCTATCAGGCTGGAGCTCGAGTGTTCGTTTTAGCTGTGAAGCAGGTGTCAGGGTCCACGTGATCCTTGGCTGCTGTTCCAAAGCGAGTGTTACTACTTCCTGCTGTCCAGGCCAGATTAACAGCAGTCTCTAAACTTCTTGTTCACCATCTGATAAATGGAGCCACCAAACTCTGTCCCGTTGTTTACGTTAGTATGGAGCTGGAATTCGTCAGTCTTGGAACAATCCGCAAAACTCCTCTAGGTCACTGGTGACTTTGCAGTCTCAAAACTCATCTGGTGGCCAGCCAGCCAGCCTTCATAACCCAGCACCAGAGCGCCCCAGACTGGAGGGCTGGGGAAGTTGAAATCCATGTCATGGCCCAGGTGGATGTGTTCCCGCTTATACCCTGTCTTGATGTAGCATTTTCCCTCCTGTGTTTGGTGAGAAGGATGGATCAAAAGTCAGCTTCAATCCACGTGTAAGCTGATCTTCCACAGTACTGTGTCTAGTGTGTTGTCGGTGTGCCTTTTCTCCCTAAACACCTGAGCATATTCAGCCCATCTGTACTTGGTTTCCAGACTGCCATCACTTTGGTGGTCTCAGTGTTGGCTGAACCTGATCTTGTAAATTCTAGTCCATTCTCAGATTTTGTTTTCGAGTCACGTTTTATTAAGCCAAACCCATAACCCTTGGGGAAGACATCCCTGGAAGATTTGCCAGGATCAATCAGCATACGTGGGAGGCATAGCCATCATCTACTCAGGGGCAGTGGCAGCGGGTTCAGCGGCGGCTACCGTGGGGGCTGCCCAGCAAGGAACTCGTGACAGTGAACATTTTTTAATGAATGTGGGTCACCTTAAGAATGAAGACTTTTTTCTGTCATCTTTATTATTTATGAATAGTTTAACATTTGAAGTTCTAAACTATTGGAAACTATTCAGATAGAGAAACAGTTATAAAATGTTCCATTTAAATTTGCCATTGATCTGACCTGAGCTAGCAATGTAATTCAGATGGGAAAATGATATTGTTTTATTCTACTTTGAATAAAAAGATGAAAATTATAGTCTTTCATTAACTTTTGATAATATTTCAGAGGTTAGAGCTACTTTCTCACTGTTTTACTCTTTCCCACCTGGTGTGTGTGTGTGTGTGTGTGTGTTTTAAGACTTTGAAGACTGACTCATCAGAGCAGCTGTAAAAAGTCATATACAGCTCACATGCTTTCCAGATCAGTAAGTGACAATGGGGATGACAGAAAACTTTCTGAAATGAGAATAATCTTTTTAAGCAGCCAGTAGATACTTAATAGCTTGATAGTATAAGTAAAGCTTTGAAATAATCCATAATTTAACAGCAAATAAAGCAATCTCACCATTTGACAGGACAATTGTTATGAACATTGATTGCTGTGCTCTAATAACCTCATACCTTCAGGAACCCTTGGGTTGTGGAGGTAGACTAGAAACTAATTACACGTATTAGTGTTCACCTAAAGTTAGATTATCTAAATTTCTTTTTCAGTTGGGGGAATATCTTGAAAAAAAAATTCTGAAAATCTAGACACAGTTTAAGATGACTAGGTTACAGGATTTATTTGATTATGCTATATAATTTTATTATTAAAATTGCATATATTTTAAATGGCATACAGTATAATGTTGTGTGGTTTTTTTGCACTAAGTTAACCAAGAAATATAGAGGATAATTGATTCAGACAATCAGGTATGCTTGGCATTATTTATAAAATGGTTTTTGAAAGATTAAAAATTTGGACCCTAAAATTTATCCACCCCCGAAAAATACAGATGTACTTAAAGTGACTGCATATGGTTTGTCATTGCAACATTATTGTCATTTAAAAATTGGAAACAGCCATACTGTCTAAAAATAAGAAATTGATTTACCATATTGTGATTTATCCACAAAAGTAACATTATACAAATATATTACAATGGTATTTTCAAATAATATTTATAATATAAATAACTTAAAACATTCTATCATCTTAAAAAGAATTTTAGAAAAAGTATAAATATTATGATCCCTATTTTGTAAAATATAGAAAGTGAGCTCCATGAGAGTAGCTACTGTGAGTACTGTTTACGATTGTACATTGCCTCTAACAGAGTAGATACCAGTCAACATTCCTGAATGAATGAATAAATAATATCAAAAATAAATCCATAGTGCTATAAGAATCTATTAAGCACTTTGTAAAGAATGTAAATACAACCAGCATTCTAAAATTAAGCAAATTAATGTACTATTTTGCTTTTTAAGACTGTATGAAGAAAGGATAATGTTTTTAGTGATTATAATTATTAGCGTTAAAACTATCTCATGTGAAGACATTAAAATGAGGAAAAACTTACATATTGCTACTATACAATTTTGTTCTCTGTGAGATAATACCAACAAACTGATTATTCATACATAGATCTACAGCATATGCTTCTTTGCAATGAAGAAAATACTGGCTGTTGTTGAGCTGATTCAACATAATAAAATGATTATATCACCATGGAAACATAGACAGTATGTGCTAAGCCATTTATTTTCAGGGAGATATTTTTAATATTTTAGCATTAGTTCCATAATATCTGGAATGGATGCATCTGGTAAACAGTTAGAATACCCATTTATTTTACTAACGAAAAAAAATGGAAGGGTAACTGATACTTACTTTATTCAAGACAAAGGATAGAAGATTAACATTTCTTAGCCATTGATGTCCTAGAATAATTTTGGCACCCAGCTTTTTTTTTAGTCTGAGCAATATTTCTTGACATAAATATTTTATACATTTTCCATGATGCTAGAGTTTCAGGGAACTCTATAAACAACACCCCTATCTCTGCTACTTTACTTCTGAACTAGTTAAAAAAGAGAAGACAGACAATTAGAGGCAAAAATGTTAGCTCTCTATAGCATAACATATAGACCTGTGGAATCACTATGTTGTGTATCTGAAATTAACAATGTGTGTCAACTATACTTCACCTTTTAAAACATCAGTTCCAGGGGCGCCTGGGTGGCGCAGTCAGTTAAGCGTCCGACTTCAGCCAGGTCACGATCTCGCGCTCCGTGAGTTCGAGCCCCGCGTCAGGCTCTGGGCTGATGGCTCAGAGCCTGGAGCCTGTTTCCGATTCTGTGTCTCCCTCTCTCTCTGCCCCTCCCCCGTTCATGCTCTGTCTCTCTCTGTCCCAATAAACGTTGGAAAAAAAAATTAAAAGAAAAAAAAAACAAAACATCAGTTCCAGAGTGCCTGGGTGGCTCAGTCGGTTGAGCATCTGTCTGACTCTTGATTTCAGCTCAGGTCATGATCCCAGTGCTGTGGAATTGAGCCCTGCATGGGCTGCTCACTGATCGTGGAGCCTGCTTGAGATTCTCTATCTCTCCCTCTGCCCCTCTCCCCCCACTTGCACTCTCTCTCAAATAAAAAATAAATAAATAATAATAATAATAAAATAAAATAAAATAAAAAGTCAGTTCTATTACCAACTCTAAAGTAACAACTACAACCTAATGGTGCCCGGAGGACATAGATGGGGGAACAAAACTGCTAACTAGAACTAGACTGACCATAACCGGTCCTGTTAGAAAACCACAGACCTGGCTCACAGGAACAGACCTTGCTCATTGAACTTGATGCAAGGGCAAGAGCAGAGAGACCCTAGTATCACAGAGTAAAAGGAAAGGCAAAACTGTAAAATCCCATTAGATATTTTACTCCTCCTCCTTTCAGTAGGAATAATGAGGGTGTACAGAGAAGCCAAGTGAGTTACAATCTCCTTCATGGGACAGGGAGAATAAAATGTTTTCCCTAACATGTATTTCAGTAGTTTTCCATATAAAGCAAATGGTAGTTATTATGGGCTGATCATGTTTTATCCTTTCAATGCTTATACCAAATAACTTTTAGTTTGGCTTTTTTTGGATAAAGTTTTAGAGAGAAAATAAAGCTAAAATAATTGTGAGATATTGGTTTTAGATGTGTCCTTAAGCATTAAAGTAGTGGTTTCTATTTTTAAGAAGGCACTGGAGTAAATATTGTTATATAAAATAGATGGAAAGATAATATGGATTTGTATTTATACCAAAAGACATTAAATTGCCAAAAGGTGATATTAATTCACAAAGTAAATTTTCTGCCCCAGTAAATTTAATTACAACACTGTTCTGGGTCACAGCATATGATTTTATTTTTATTCTTATTATTTTAAATGCTATTCTACTAATAGTTTTTTTAGCTTCACTTGCTCCCTTGTTTATCCTCTGGCTACATACCCGGGAAAAAAAAGTACATGAAAATTCTTGCAAAGATCTTCGTATTTTTTTCTTTGTTAAATGAACACATGTTTGCAACACACCTACAAACACTTCACTAGTTTGACTGCTAATTGCAATCCTTTTTGGAATGTTCTTGGAGAAACCAACCATGGAATAAATAAAAGTCAGCTTTTCTTTTTCTACAAGTACTGTCGTCTTTTAACTTACTATGTAGTCTCCTAGAAAGGCACATTCTCAGACAATATACCAATCTCTAATTTGTCATTTAACAAGTATTTATTGAGTTCTTTTTATGTTTTGGGCTTTGTGTTACAATAAAACAAATAAATGTAAGCTCATAGAGTTTATAACCCATTCTACTTTAGGAACAGTTATTTGTTTCTGTAGTATAAAAATATTGCCAAAATACTGATATAAAGGCAACTGTATTCATTCACACAAACATGACATTTTATTCTCTCACATGTACACACATACATACACATATATGCAGGTGCGTGCAAATGTGCTTTTGATACAGTGTTGATTTTTCATACAATCTCTAAATCTGTAGAACACAGTTTTTAACATTTATTTATTTTTGAGACAGAGAGAGACAGAGCATGAAGGGGGTAATGTCAGAGAGGGAGACACAGAATCCGAAACAGGCTCCAGGCTCTGAGCTGTCAGCACAGAGCCTGATGCGGGGCTCAAACTCACGGACCACGAGATCATGACCTGAGACGAAGTCGGATGCTTAACCGACTGAGCCACCCAGGCGCCTCATGTAGAACACAATTTTTAAAGCAAAACATTAGAAATTCTATTAGTCACAATAGGTAATTACTAACTTGTGTATTATTTAAATATATCTATTCTTCTTTAAAAGAATAAATAATTTGCTAGTTTAGAAAAGCATTTGAGGGGCGCCTGGGTGGCGCAGTCGGTTGGGCGTCCGACTTCAGCCAGGTCACGATCTCGCGGTCCATGAGTTCGAGCCCCGCATCAGGCTCTGGGCTGATGGCTCAGAGCCTGGAGCCTGTTTCCGATTCTGTGTCTCCCTCTCCCTCTGCCCCTCCCCCGTTCATGCTCTGTCTCTCTCTGTCCCAAAAATAAATAAACGTTGAAAAAAAAATTAAAAAAAAAAAAAGAAAAAGAAAAGCATTTGAATAAGACCATATAATGTAGCCTTTTTCAACTCTCTGATAAAATACCAACAAAGTTGCAATAAAAATAGAAACATATCACTATTAAAAAGTAAGATTTAAAGCAATTTATGAAAATCTGAAATTTTCGGTACCTATAAAATTGATGCTGTTAGGTTTAGAAAAGCAGATCGAAGGTTTGCTTCTTGGAATATTATGCTTTTTTTCACCAAACAGCTTGTCCTAACAAAAGGTGTGAAGTTTCGTTATATCTCCGTTTTCAAAAACTATAGAAAATATGACAACCCGATCTTTACTGAAAAATGATTCTTCTTGGAGTTTTCAGATAATTTCCCTTTTTTTTTTACTATACACAATATTTCTATATTCAGAAATAGAATGAAATTAGATAGTTAGGAAGAGGAGGAACAATCCTCAGGGCCCCTTTCATCCCCTATCCAATACAAACTCATCTTCGGGTTTCCATGGAATTACTGCTTAGAATTCCCCTCTCAACTACTGGGAACGGGGTGTGGGGGACGGGGAGGGGGTTGGGGAGAGCATAGTTAGTGTGAATATTTCTGTTCTCAGTATCCATGTTTTGGTAACTTAGCCCTCTTAAAATTCCTGCAGATACATTTCACCACCAGGCAATGTACTGTGCTTGAAAAGCAGAAGCAAGGCTGACTGTTTTCTCTTTTCCAGCCCAGGATGAAACATTATCTTCATCTTTTTTTTCTTCCTACAACCATCTCCTTTGCTTTTGGCCCCAGAGAGTAAGCTCACCTGGGCACCTTAAGTTGACATGGTTTTCAAGATCTAGATATAAGATGATAGGGATAATCTTTCTTCCCCATAACCTTCCATATGTATAGTCTTTTTTATAAGAGAATTCTGTCTTGGTTTCTTCTACAGATAAATAAAACTAGTACATTTTTTATTTGGATTGTGACCTCAAGACTATTGTGTGTAGTCTCCCCTTATAAGAACCATTGATGGCAGAGTTTAATGGTACCTTCAAGGCGGGGCTTCTGGTAGCTCAGTTGATTAAATGTTCAACTTCGGCTCAAGTCATGATCTCACAGTTCATGAGTTTGAGCCCCGCGGTTGGGCTCTGTGCTGACAGCTCAGAGCTTGGAGCCTGCTGTGGATTCTGTGTCTCCCTCTCTCTCTGCCCCTCCCTCACTCGATCTCTCTCTCTCTCTCAAAAATAAACATTAAAAATAATTTTTAAAAAATAGTACCCTTGGGGCGCCTTAGTGGCTCCATCAGTTAAGCATCCTACTTCAGCTCAGGTCATGATCTGGTGGTTCACGAGTTTGAGCTCCGTGTCAGGCTTTGTGCTGACAGCTCAGAGCCTGGAGCCTGCTTCAGATTCTGTGTCTCCCTCTCTCTCTGCCCCTTTCCCCCTCTTGCTCTGTTTCACTCTCTCTTTCTCTCTCAAAAATAAACATTAAAAAAAATAGTACCCTCATGCCATTAAAAATTAACAGGAAAAGGGAGATTAACAATTAAATCACTCCATTGCTATTTGTGAGTCAGGTAGTGGATCAGAGCAGGAAATTGTGGAAATTATAGAGTCTAATGAATTCTGTTTTTTAGAGTATCAGAGAATTAGAAATGGAGGCAGCAGAAGCAGTTGTGAGCTAGAAATTAGAATTGTTCTGAAAAGTACAAACACTAATCTGTTCTCTAGCTATGAATCTGAGGAAACAACTTCAGTCATTGTCTACGTGAACAATGAAAGGAACCAAAGACATACACAGATGTGGCTATCTGGACATTTCATTTGAAAAAACAGGAAAATAACTAAAGAAATAAAGTATAGGGATCATGAAAAATAATTTAGACCAAAAAAGGACCATCAAGCTAAAAGTTCAAAGGTAAAAACATCCCCCCAAATGAATTATTATAAAAAACAGATTGAATTCTAGAAAGTTGCACTTTCTCAGTGAAATAAAACTATGAGCAGTGCCTTGGCTAACCTTAAAAGACAACAGAATTAAATTAAGATGTAAGTGGGTAGATAAGAAAAGTTTGTGAGTAAACTAAAATGCATTAAAAAGGATAAGGGGGAAAAATAAACCATGAAGAAAATGTAATTAGAAATATGGAGGATAAATGTGAAAATTCATCAGACTAGAAAGGAAACCATATGAACACAGTACAACAACAAATGAAAGAGAATAATTCTGTAAAGCCCACGCACAAAGGTTAAAATGACCCACTGTATCTGTAGATCTTCTATTATGTTAGAGTTCGGACTTCTGCCTTTTGTTTTGTTTTGTTTTTCCATTTATTTTTATTATTTAAATTTTAGTTAACATACAGTGCCATGTTGGTTTCAGAAGTAGCATTCATTGATTCATCACTCATATACAACACCCAGTGTTCACCATAACAAGTACCCTCCTTAATACCCATCACCCATCTAGCCCGTCTCCCACCCACATCCCTCCATCAACCCTCAGTTTGTTCTCTATCGTTAAGAGTCTCTTGTGGTTTGTTTCCATTTTTCCCCTTTTCCCATATGTTTACATATGTTCTTCAATTCCACATATGAGTGAAATCATATAGTACTTGTCTTTCTCTGATTTATTGATTTATTTCATGTAGCATAATACATTCTAGCTCCACCCATGTCATTGCAAATGGCAAGATTTCATTATGTTTGATGGCTGAGTAATATTCCATTATATATATAACCACATCTTCTTTATCCATTCATCAGTCGATGGGCATTTGGGCTCTCTCCATAGTTTGGCTGTGGTTGATAATGCTGCTATAAACATTGTGGTATAGGTACTGCTTCAAATCTGTATTTTTGTGTCCTTTGGGTAAATACCTAATAGTCCAATTGCTGGATTGTAAACCAAAACCATGATGAGATACCACCTCACACCTGTCAGAATGGCTAAAATTTACAACACAAGAAACAACAGATGTTGGCAAGGATGTTAAGAAAGGGGAAACTTCTTGCACTGTTGGTGGGAATGCAAACTTGTACAGCCACTCTGGAGAGCAGTATAGAGGTTCCTCAGAAAACTAAAAATAGCACTACCTATGATCCAACAATTGCCTTGTTTTTTAAATCCCAAGAGACTTACTTAATTTTTCCTCTATATAAAACCCTGGGTCTTGCCTATCAAACCCGTATCTGATTCTAAAGTAAATACTAGATACACACTCACACTCATGCACACTCACTCACAGTTTATACTAAGGCTATCCTGTATAAAGTTGTACTATTTGTTGTCTTTTTAAAAATATAAACTGCAGATAGTTATGATATTTGTATGCTAACCAATAGCACGCACTACTAACATCTGGCTATCTCTGAGTCAGGTAAAGCCTCAGATGCAGGTTATACCAAACCACTTATATGTTGTGGACCCTGGATCCCTCTCCTAAAAGATGTTTTGTGAGGACATCAGAGAAGCTTAAACCTTAGGTCATTAGTCTTGCCCAAGAGTGGAGAAGCAAGCTATGAACTGGGATACCAAAAATTTTGCATTAGATGCTAGAGAAACAAACTGAGAAGCCAAGAAACTAGAGTTTGAACAAAGCTAAAATAAAAGAAAGACCAAGAAAAATTTAAAAATCCAAGAGATTAGTTATAGCTCAGAGTATGTCTTTGTGTTTTTCTTTAAGAGACTGTACATCATCAAATTATATTGCATTCCTCTTCAAAACACTATATTAGCATGTTTTAACTATTAGCCCTCAGAATATTATCAATTCAAGATACTACAGATACTACTACAGATATACAGATACTACAAGATGCTACTTTTAAATTTTAATAATTTTTAATTTTTTAAGATATTACAGTTTTTTTAAAACTGTAATCTTTCGTGCTTTCTGCTTGTTTCTTCTTTCTCTAGAAGATCCTTTCCAAACCCCTGCTCATCATAGTGAGGATTCACGTGCTAACCTTGTCACTTTATGTGCTTCCCACGTAAGTATTGTGTCCAAATACATGACAAAATACTGTCAGAGATAAATAAAGCTGGACATTAGTTAAACAGCTAAAATGGCTTTTATTCAGTAACTACTGACAGTAGGGGAAAGAACTGAGCTCTTTTCTGATATGTGGACAAGCAATTGTTTTAAAGGAAAAATGAGGGAGTATGAAGGGGAGGAGCGGAGCAGGGGCTTAAGCAAAGTCAGCGAAGTGAAAGATCACAGAGTCAGGAGTTGTCTTTGTGAAACCCATCTGTGTTTGCTAACTTGAACTTATCAAAGTTGGCCTCCTACCCTCCCCCAGAGACTGGAGACAGCAGCTCTATCTTCAGGTGTGGAACAAAGAGCAAATTCTTCTGGCAGCCTTGGTTTTTCTCAGGCAAGCACTTTAAGGGGGTCTAGGGATGCACCCCAAGGATGCTACTAGAAACTGTGTTAGTGTTTGTTCACATCTTTATAGGTCAAGGTTGAGGCCTCGTCAAGAAGGCTCAGAGGAACCTGGCTAGAGTTTAATCAAGAGTCTTTATCAACATGTACAAATTATTGTCTCTACAATATATATAGCAATTCCTCTCCTAAAGTATACACCTGCTACTTGGTATGTCTGACTAAATGTTCCACAGACAATTAAAACACAGTGGGTCAAAAATTAAACTATTTCCTCATAAAATTAGTTTATCTTCTATCTCCCTTGTATTGAGACTACAGTCCAAAAAATTCTGGAATGAGAAACTTTAGACTAAAAGGCATCTCCCTTCTCATAATACACATCCATCTTGACTTAAAATCACTTCATTATTGTTCAGATGTATCTATTATAATTTTTTTAATATTTGAGTATAAATTTTATCCATTTTGGCCTGGATTGAAGCAGAATCTTTTTTTTAACTATTACCTTTTCTTCCAGTCTGTTTCTGTCTTCAAGCCAGCCCACAAACCAATATTTACATAGCCTATACCAAAATCCTGTATTAAATGCATCATTTGATTTTTTTTCCACCTATGATAAAATAAAACAAATCCTTATTTTTAAGACAATGACTTCATGAACTTGGTCCATTTTTCTGTCACTATCAACTAATCACTCTGCACTCCATATAGGGGTGTGTGTGTGTGTGTGTGTGTGTGTGTGTGTGTGTGTGTATTTCTGCCTCTGTACAATTGCACTTACTATTTTCACTCTCTGGGAATGCTAATCTGAGTTTTTCACCAAATCCATTTCTACTCTTACTCAGGGATAAGAGAAGGTGAGGATTTTGAAGTCTTACAGAGTAAACAGTTGTTTGATGCCACTTATTGATATGTCTAATGGTTTGATATTTACCTAAATGGAATTTGGGGGGAAGGTCCTGGAAGGAAAAATTAAGTTCTTTATCTCTCATCTTCCTGGAAAAAAGTTCCCTGGTATAGTAGAGCCCTGTCACTATAGAGAATAATCTATGTGGTTGTAATGGTTTCTGCTCTCAATATAAATGCATACACGAGTCTGGGTATTTATTGTACTGTAATTATTATTGTTATAATAATCCTACTCTTACCTCCAGACAAGTGTGAACTGAGGAATGAAGGGTTACACAAGAATCATAAGACTTGATGAAACAAATATATGCACATCCAACTGGTCCTTTTACTGCCTGCTTCTCATAAATGTAGACCAAATTAATGTAAATTGGTAAATTAAGTTACTTTAAATTTGATGTACATAGGAAAGCATGTGCAATTTCAGAAAACTCTAAAGATATGTTATAAGGATGCTTTCTCCAAAATGTCCAATTAAGGAAGTAATCTGTAAAAAAAATATTGAATTTATAAAGCAGAGTTAGGAGATCCTCATTTGTTAGGTTTCAGTACACAGAAATTGAATTAGAAAACAAAATTTTAACTTTATATCTATTCCTTTCCATCCCATCAACCTGTTATTCTTTATATATTATCCTGATTTTTTTTCTTTATAGAATTTATCACCATTTTCTAGAGCTACTTCTCAATCAATTTTATCTATTTTACTACCCAACCCCCTATTTTGTAAGCTCCATAAAATCAGGAAATTTATCATCCCAGATTTTAGGATAGTGCCTTAGACAAAGCAGATGCTAAATAAATATTTGTTGGATAAATGAATGAAATAATGACATTTTCATCTTGATTGTTAATTACTTGAGAATAAGTGAAATATTTTAGCTATGTATTGCACTCCTTATAGTCACAGTTCTTGATATGTTTTAGGCATTCAAATAATATGTGCTATCCAACTGAATGGATACGTTTTACTAAGATAGGAAACTTTAAGACATAAAGTGAGCAGTTGGAGAGCTGAGTATGAGACTCAGAGAAGCCATTTGATGAAGTAAAATGGAAATAACTGGAAGATTAACATGAGGGGGGAAATAGATATGCATTAGACACAGATATAAGAACAAATATGGTAAGTTCCAGGATGTAAGCACCTAGTGAATTATATTCCATCAATGATTTCCTCCTTCTTGAACAGAATTGTCTCCCATCAAGAAGTTTCCTGGTTGCTGTCTTCCTCTGCATAACCATTTTTAATTTTTTAAAAAATCTTTGTATCTGTTACACTCATTTCTCCCACCCTCTACTACCTGCCTCTGGCAACGACCAATCTCTTTTCTGTATCTGTGAGCTTAGTAGTAATTTTTGTTGTTTTGTTTTGTTTTTGATTGTTTTACATTGAATATGTGAGAGATCATAAGCTATTTGCCTTTGTGTGACTTATTTCATTTAGCATAATGTCACTGAGGCCCATCCATGTTGTCACAAATGGCAATATTTCCTTACTTTTTATGGATGAATAATATTCCATTATGTACATACCACAATTTGTTTATTCATTCATCTATCAGTAGACACTTAGGTTGTTTCCAAGTCTTGACTATTATATATAATGCTGCAATGAATGTGGGGCTGCATATATCATGTTAATATTTTCATTTTCCTCAAATAAATACCCAGAAGTGAAATTGCTGGATCATATAGTAGTTCTACATTTAATTTTTTGAGGAACCTCCATACTATTTTTCATAGTGGATTTGTACCAGTTTACATTCCCACTAACAGTACACAAGGGTTCCCTTCTTTCCACATCCTTGCCAACACTTGTTATTTCTTGCTTTTTTGCTAATAGTCATTCTAAAAGGAGTGAGGTGATAGGTCATTGTGGTTTTGATTTGCCTTTCCCCGATTAATTACATTGAACATCTTTTTATGTACCTATTGGCCATATGTATGTGTTCTTAGGGGGAAAAATGTTTATTTGGATCTTCTGCTCATTTCTTGATTGCATTATTTGTTTTTTTGCTGTTGAGTTGTATGAGTATGTATTTTGGATATTAATCCCTTATCAGATATATGATTTGTAAATATTTTCTTCCATTTAGTAAGTGGTCTTGTATTTTGTTGATAGTTTCTTTGCAATGTAGAAGGTCTTTAGTGTGATGTAGTCCCACTTCTTTATTTTCGCTTTTGATGCTTTTAATTTTAATGTCAGATTCAAAAAAATCATCCCCAAGACTTGTAGCAAGTTGCTTACACTTATGTTTTGTTCTAAAAGTTTTATGGTTTAAGGTCCTACATTCAAATCTTTGCTCCATTTTGAGTTAAATTTTGTGTATGGTCCAGGATAATGATCCAGTTTTATTCTTTTGTGTGTACATATCTAGTTTTTCCAACATCATTTATTGAAGAGGCTGTCCTTTCTCAAAGTATATTCTTAACACCTTTGCTATAAATTAGTTGACATTATATGCAATGGTTTATTTCTGGGCTCTGAATTCTATTCCATCGACCCCTGTCTGCTTTTATGCCAATACCATACTGTTTTAGTTACTATAGCTTTGTCACTTAATTTGAAGCCAGGGAGCATGATGCCTCCACCAGTGTTCTTTTTTGTCAAGATTGTTTTGGCTATGTGTAGTCTTCTGTGGTTCTATATAAATTTTAGGGTTGTTTAATCTAGTTTTGTGAAAAATGCCATTGGAGTTTTGATAGTATGGATATTTTAACAATATTTTTCTAATCCATGGGCAAAGAATATCTTTTATTTATATCTTCATTTTCTTTTCTAAATGTCTTGTAGTTTTCTGTATACAGGTCTTTTATCTCCTTGATTACATTTATTCCTAGGTATTTTATTTCTTTCATGCAATTTTAAACAGGATTCTTTTCTTTATTTCTCTTTCTGGTAGTTTATCACTAGTGGATAGAAACATAACAGATTTTTGTGTGTGGTTTTGTATCCTGCGACTTCACTTAATTTTTGTTGTTAGTTCTAACAGTTTTCTGATGGACTCTTAGGTATTGTCTAAATGTAATATCGTCATCTGCATATAATTACTGTTTTACTTCTTCCTTTCCAATTTGGATGTTTTCATTTCTTCTTCTTGCCTAATTGCTCTGGCTAGGACTTGAGAAGGATGTGCACTTGAGAAGTATGGGCATTCTGTTGCTTTTAGATGGAATGTTCTATGTATGTCTGTTAAGTCCATCTTGTCTAACATGTATTTAAGACTGATACTTCCTTATTAATTTTCTGTCTGGATGATCTATCCATTTATGCAAGTACAGTATTACTATATTTGTGGCCTCTACCTTTAGGTCTATTAATATTTACTCCATATATTTAGGTACTTCTATGTTGGGTGCATAAATATTTATAAATATTATATCCTCTTATTGGATTGACTCCTTTAAAATCATGTAACTCCCTTTTTTATCTCTTATTAGAATCTTTGTTCTAAGATTTAAAGTCAGTTTTTCTGATATAACTACCCCAGCTTTCTTTTTCCTACTTGCATGAAACAATTTTTTAAATCCCTTCACTTTCAATCTGTGTATGTCCTTATATCTGAACTCAGTTTCTTCCAGGCAGCATGTAGATGGTTCTTGTTTTTTAAATCAGTTCAGCCACTTCTTGTCTTTTGATTAGAGAATTCAATGCATTTACTTTTTAAAATAATTAGTTATAGGTATATACTTACTGCCACTTTGTTAATTGTTTTCTGGCTATTTTTTAATTTAGTTTTTAATGTTTATTTATTTTTGAGAGAGACACAATGTGAGGGGGGGAGAGGCAGAGAGAGAGGGAGACATAGAATCTGAAGCAGGCTCCAGGCTCTGAGCTGTCAGCACAGAGCTTGATGTGGGGCTCAGACCCACAGACCACAAGATCATGAACTGAGCCAAATTCAGAAACTCAGCCAACTGAGCCACCCAGGCACCCCTGGCTGGTTTTTTTTTTTTAAGTTTATTTATTTATTTTGAGAGAGAGACAGAGAGTGAGAAAGCAAGGGAGAGGCAAGGGAGAAAGAGGGAGAGTGAGGATCCCAAGCAGGCTTTGTGCTGTCAGAGCAGAGCCTGACGTGAGGCTTCACCTCATAAACCCTGAGATCATGACTTGAGCCGAAATCAAGAATCAGATGCTCAACTGACTAAGTCGTCCAGGTACCCCCTGTTTTCTGGATGTTTTTTGTAGTTCCTCTCTTACTCTCTTCTTTGAGAGTTGATGACCTTCTTTAGTAGTATGCTTATTTTCCTTTGTCTTTAACTTTTGTGTATTTGTAATAGATTTTTGCTTTGTGGTTACCATGAGGCTTATATATAAATTTATATCTGTAACAGTCTATTTTAAATTAATAACACCTTAGGTTTGATCACATTCTAAAGCTCAACATTTTTACTCCACCCCTCCACATTTTGTTTTTCATGTCACATTTTACATCTTTTTATCTTGTGTATCCCTTACCTAATTATTTTAATCATAGTTATTTTTACTTACTCTTGTCTTTAACCTTCATACTACTTTTATAAGTGATCACTCCACTACCTTTACTATATATTTACCTTTCCACTGAGATTTATTCTTTCATGAGTTTTCTTTGTCTTTAGCCATTTTTAAGTGTACAGTTCTGTGGCATTAAGTACATGTAATTGTTCTACAAATATCACCACCGTCCATCTCAGAACTTTTTCATCTTCCCAAACTGAAATTCTCCACCCATTAAATACTCACTCCCCATTTCTCTCTCCTTCCAGCTCCTGGAAACCACCATTCCACTTTCTGTCTCTAAATTACACTATGAGGTACCTCATCTAAGTGGAGTCATACAATATTTGTCCTCTGGTGATTGGTTTTTATCACTTAACATAATGTCTTCAAGGTCATCCATGCCAGAATTTCCTTCTTTGGTAATATACTTTAAAAATATTTCAGTTAAGGAAAACATATAAGGTCCATTTATGATCTGGATAAATCGAGATATGTATCTCCTCTTCCTTATCTTTTCAGTGTCTCAAGTTAAATTTTTAGTAGTTGAAATAAAACTACTAGAGAAAATTGATCTTTATTATCAGCAATCACTTAAAGCCCTATATGTGTTTTTCTGAAGAAAGCTAAGCAGGATACAAAGTTCACTTATATTTTTTAGTGTGAATGAGTTCCTGATATCTCACATTACAACATGACCCTGTTGATCACTCTTTATTGAATAGTATATGAAGTAAATATAAATGCTGGTCTCCACAACATAGCTAAAAAATGTTCTGAGCAAATACTTCTGTAAAAATTCTCTACTCTGTCTGGAGTATTTACAAATAAAGAGATATTCAGCCCAATATTTATACATAAAAAGAAAAAGCTCTGCAATGAATTCACCTTTTCATACGCTGAGAAACTATTGAGGAGTTGCAAATAGTCCTCCAGTGCATCATCTGAGCTAAATTTTTTTTAATATGAAATTTGTTGTCAAATTGGTTTCCATACAACAGCCAGTGCTCATCCCAACAGGTGCCTTCCTCAGTACCCATCACCCACTTTCCCCTCCCTCCCACCTCCCATGAACCCTCAGTTTATTCTCAGTTTTTAAGAGTCTCATATGGTTTGGCTTCCTCCCTCTCTAACTTTTTTTTTCCCTTCCCCTCCCCCATGGTCTTCTGTTAAGTTTCTCAGGATCCACATAAGAGTGAAAACATATGGTATCTGTCTTTCTCTGTATGACTTATTTCACTTAGCATAACATTCTCCAGTTCCATCCACGTTGCTATAAAAGGCCAGATTTCATTCTTTCTCATTGCCAAGTAGTATTCCATTGTATATATAAACCACAATTTCTTTATCCATTCATCAGTTCTTTCCATAATTTGGCTATTGTTGAAAGTGCTGCTATAAACATTGGGGTACAAGTGCCCCTATTGAGCTAAAATTTTAAGTTAAGTAGATAATTTTAGTGGAACTGATCTAGTTCTAGTCATCATTTTAGATAACATATGATCGGCTTCTCCAAGAAGTGTTGCATAACCTCTTACCTTAATTGTTCAAGTACTGAAGATAGAGCAAGTGTAATAATTTGCCTTCATATCTTCCATTAACCTGGGAAGCCTTGGATGTAGAGATTATATTGTATCCATCATTGTGTACCCACTGTATGGCAATGTGCCTAAAATAGAGTACTTGTTAAAAATTTTCTGAGCAAATGGAATACTTTGATAATATTCTATAAACATTCTTTTGGGGTTAGCATGGTTATTTATTACAGCCCCCCTCGTATGTCTTGGCTTCATGATTCCTAGACCCTAGTTTGATACACTGCTGTAATAAAAAACAGTAAGGAGTCATTCATACATCCAAAGAGTACTTTTTTATAAATTAGTGTAGGGGAAAAAATTGGTGTGCATAAGCTGTAGCCTCCCTAGAGAATGAACACAGAACTATCCCTTCAGCAAACTTTGGTTTGGTCCATTTTTTTTTTCTTCTCAAATCTTCTCTGACATCAGTTTACACACAAAGTTTTAGATAATGAAATATTTTACAGAGCAGGATGAGGGATTGGATATAGATATTTCATTGATTTTAACATAGTAATCAGGGTGAATATTGGACAAAATTTAATTATAAATAATATTTTTTGTTTTGTTTTTTATTTTAACACATTTTCATATTTGCTTGTACCCACAAGATCTTTTTATATGAATGTTCTTTTTTAAAAATTTTATTTATTTTTGAGAGAGAGAACATGTGCACATGTGGGAACGGTAGAGAGAGAGGGAGACAGAGAATCCAAAGCAGTCTCCAGGCTTCAAGCTGTCAGTGCAGAGCCCTCTGCCGGGCTGGAACTCATAAACTGTGAGATCATGACATGAGCCGAAGTTGGACGCTTAACCAATTGAGCCACACAGTGCCCCTCTGTGTGTGTGTGTGTGTGTGTGTGTGTGTGTGTGTGTGTTAATAATCCTTTACCATCAGATAGGCCATGGCTAGATGTCCCATCAAAGCAAAAGAATGAAATCTAGGCAGTTATCTTAGCTTTACTCTGATAAATGGCCTTCCTATATGGTTGAGAGTACTATAAACTGTGTTTAATGGTGTGTAATTTGTTTTATGAAACCAAAGATTTATGATAAATTTGGAAATGCTATTACATATGTTGATAAGAAATTTTAAATGTATAACTAGCTGGCAATTGAAATATAACGTCAAATGGGCCTTTTTTCCTATTATTGGAATTTCCACAAAAAAATGACATCTCTCTCAAATATAATAAAATTTTCCACCCAAGACAACTAATTATATTTGACTATAGATCTCCATTACATGACAATATTTGCCAGAGTAAAATACTTTATTATATCAAAGTTTACAACTGCCTTTATTTAAGAGGCTGATATCTTTGTTAAAAGTATAGATAAAAATAACAAAGAAACAATAAAAGTGGTATTTGTTTCAGTTATAACATTGTTAAATTATTTAGGATCTATTTATTCCTTAAGCATTCAACTTTAACCTTAAGATTTCTCTATCTTCTCAACAAATATAATTTTAGTTGCTGGTTTTTATGAGTCAAAGAACACCACCAGTTTATAAACACATTGAGGGCATTTCTGTCTGATAGTACTGTACCTCACATTTATTAAATGTTTAAAACTATATGTCAAAAAAAATGAATAAATGAACTAACTACTGAAAAAATAACATTTCAATTACACTTGAGATAAAGAATAAAAACACATTCCCACAACTATTTTTTAATGAATTTTGGCAGTTAAATTGGGTTTTTCAGCTGGTAGGGTATTTTTGTTTTTGTATTTTAAGCAATGATCAACACAATTTTGAAAATTTGAAAATTCTTCATATTGAAATTTAGCTTAACTTGTGACTTTCTTTTCAGAAAGACCTTGATATGGCAATAATATCTCTTGCTAGAGGAAAGCTGCCATATAGGCATAGATTTACGTGTTTATCTGGCAGCTTTTTTTTTTCTTATTGGAAAAATGATGAAGAGGAAATGGTCATCTTATCTGCTAGACTATAGACTTTGAAATGTAAGTAGAAGGCTTCACTAATCCATTTTCCTCATATCATAAGCAGTAAAGATATGTCAGACCCCAAATTTTTTGTTTAGAATAAAATTTCCAAGCATATCTTTGAAAGGTAAGAAGAAAATGACCTTTCCAAATGAAAAAAAAATAGTCTTCTGGAAATACTAATTTGTAAGTTTCTCTATTAGAGAGTTCTGTGGCTTTTCACTAAATGTACGACTTCAGCAGGTAGCTGTACAAATACAGTAGATTGCCTATATCCTTCAGTAGCACTGAACTTAGAGATTGCAGTGTGATACGGTCATTAAGGTGCAAGCTTCCATTTCTCTTTAGAACTTAATTCCTGTCTCTGGCACTTACTAGCTGTGTAACTTTGGGAAGTTACATGACTCTTCTAATCCTCGATTTCTGCAACTTTAAAATGTATGTAAGAAATATAACTTGTTCAAACAGTCATCGTGAAAATGCTATGAAATAAAACTATGAAAGCTCTTAGTGTTTATATTATTTTCATGATGTAGAACATTTGCCATAAACTCAATAAAAGTGTTGTTAATCATTGTCTTTGATCTTTATCCCAAGCAACTTTTGAATAATGCTTTTGAATTTTCAAAGAACTACATCTCAACAAATCAGTCTTGAATTCAGTATTTTATATTTCTATTTGATATTACCAATTTTATAGCCTTCAATTTTATAGCCTTCAAATTATGGTTAGGAGTTTGATTTTTGAAATAAAACTGCCTAAGTCTGGGGTGCCTGGGTGGCTCAGTTGGTTAGGCATCCAGCTCTTGATTTCAGCTTAGGTCATGCGATTCTTTTCTTTTTTTTTCCCCTTTAGTGCTTATTTATTTATTTAGAGAGGGAGAGAGAGAGAGTGGGGGAGGAGCATAGAGAAAGGGAGACAGAGAATCCCAAGCAGGCTCCACACTGTCAGCACAGAGCCCAACATGGGGCTTGAACTCACAAACCTTGAGATCATGACCTGAGCTGAAATTAAGAGTCAGATGCTTAACCAGCTGAGCCACCCAGGTGCTCCGTCAGACTTGATTCTTAAGATTCTCTCTCTCTCTCTCTCTCTCTCTCTCTCTCTCTCTCTCTCTCTCCCCCTCCCCTACTCTCACTGTCTCTCAAAATAAATAAATAAACTTAAAAAAAAAAGTGCCTAGGTCCAAACTCTGGCTTTTCTATTTGCTCTGTGTACAACTTGAGTCAAGTTATATAATCTCTATATCCACAGTTTCCTCCCTTATAATGTGAAATTAATACTTTATAGGGTGTTAGTGAAATGAGATGATTCATAAAAAGCACTTAGCGTAGTGCTTGGTATATAGTAAGCACTCAACATGATAGGTCAAAGTGAATCTCCAACAGTCCTCCTCTGTCTTAGTTTAACTTGTATGGTTAACTTCTTACAGATTCTAATGGCTAACTATTAATAAGTATTGAATATTCAGAAAAATCAATACCATTGATTTTTTATAAAGAATCGCAACCATTGAAAATAAAGTTAATATTTTCCATCTATTGGAAAATTTTGATTAGATGCATTGACTTTTACTGAATATGACTTGGGGAATTGATCAGATTTTCAAAGTTTTCATATTTGGAATGTGAGCTCAAAATATAATTATTAAAGATTTATTTACTTGGAACAGAGCAGCCATAACTTCTAAAAGTATGATTTAGAAGTGAGGTTTTGTCAAATAACACAGAAAAACAATGAAATATAATATCTATCAGGAAACTAGAGAAATAGATGAGTCAGCAAAACTGACTTATCCGGTAACTGAAAATTGAGTTTATTGCCAGTAAAATGATTTTTCCAAAGCCAAGTTGCTCCTGGCAGTTATTGTACTTGGTAGTGTCAGACTCTGACTTGGCTTCATAGGAGGTTTTCAGCCTCCTAAGTGGCTGTTGCTAGCCATTCAGTTGTTGGATAGAATGCATGTCTTATCTTCTCCCAAACTGGATATTATCTCACTGAGTTATATCACCACCATTTCAAAAGACCATTCTGATTTTTCTGGCATGGTTTGAAGAGGAGACCAAAAAAAAAAAAAAAATGTGTGTGTGCACACACACAACGTGGTTGTATGATTATTTGGTCTAGGGAGATTATTTGGTCTAGGAAGATCATTGTCCCTTATGTGCCTTAGAATTCCTGGAGGGAATGGTAGAAAACTCTGTATACAGGTCCCAGGGAGAATATATCTTCAGAGAAATTATCAGGGTTAGTATGTAATTGAAGTTTCTGTAAAAATGGAAGGTTGTCTCTAGAGATATTATAATATGGCAAGAGAGCTGGATACACTGAAAGTAGGAGGGAAGCAAGGTTAATCTAAACAACTACTGTGTTATTGCTAGAACAAAATAATTCTCAGGAGAAGGCTGATTTTGATACATGCATTATTTTTCTTCTTCCTTGTAATAACTTTTTGTGTTGCTTACTGGTTATGCAGAAAACATGCTCATTTTATAACATCAGATGTATTTTTTTGGATGCGCTATTTATTTTTTGCAAAATTCAGCCACCCAGTGATAATAATTGTTGATAATTTGTTGTCTGACATCTAGTTTCATATGTATTTCCAATTAGAATTTAAAAATGAATTGTAATATTTCCTTCACCAATGAAAATAGGTGTATACAAATATAGAGATACAGGTATACACAAATGTATAGAGATGCCATATTATTATACTTAGCAATTCTCGTCTACATATTAAATATTATTTCTGAATGTAAATAAAATTATTTTAGGATAATTTTTAAAGAACGTTAATTTGGAATATTTTCAGTTTATACAAAAATTGCAGTTAGTAAAGAAAGGTCCCATAAATTCAGCGCTGTTTCCCCTTATATCAACATCTTTCATTATGGTATATTTACTTAAATTGATGTACAAGTATTGCTAATATTATTAACTAAACTCTGTAGCAACTTCCTATTTCTGTTCAAGCATCACATCAAAGACACTGTATTACATTTAGTCATGTTTCTTCTTAGGCAATTCTTGAATGGGACAATTTCTCAGATTTTTGTTGGTTTTGGTGACCTTGACAATTTTGGGGATATTTCACAGGGTCCCCCTGTAATTTGCCTATGTTTTTTTTCATGATTAGTTGATGTTATGGGTTTTGGAGAGGAACTCCAGAGGTAAAATTATATTTTCATCTTGTGAAGTTAAAAGTATGTACTAGCATCGTGGTTTAGCATTATTGATGTAGATCTTGACTGAGATGGTATTTGTCAGCTTTCTATACTGTAGGATTGCTCTGTCTTACCCCCCACCCCACCCCCTAACCCCAAATTCCACACCATACTGTTTAGAAGAAGGTCACTATGAGAAGCCCACACTTAAATAGTGAAGAGTTATGCCTTACCTCCTTAAGAGAGAGTAGATATAAATTATTTGAAATTCTTCTTCAGAGGAAATTGTCTCTTCTCTCCAGTTTATTAATTTATTCAATTATATATTTATATCATAATAGACTCACAAATATTCATTTTAAATTTTGGGTTATTAAGCAATGCTGCTTTATTTTGTTACTTAAATTGTTTGTTATTTTGTTTTATTTTGTTTTGTTTTAAATACCTTCTTATTTCACAGAACTACAAGATGTTCCATTCTTCAGATTCATTTTATATATATATTTTTTAATTAATTAATTAATTTTTTAATATATGAAATTTATTGTCAAATTGGTTTCCATACAACACCCAGTGCTCATCCCAAAAGATGCCCTCTTCAATGCCCATCACCTAACCTACCCTCCCTCCCACCCCCCATCAACCCTCAGTTTGTTCTCAGTTTTTAAGAGTCTCTTATGCTTTGGCTCTCTCCCACTCTAAACTCCTTTTTTTGTGTGTGTTTTTCCTTCCCCTCCCCCATGGGTTTCTGTTAAGTTTCTCAGGATCCACATAAGAGTGAAAACACTTTCATGTCTTTCTCTGTATAGCTTATTTCACTTAACATAACACTCTCCAGTTCCATCCACGTTGCTACAAAGGGCCATATTTCATTCTTTCTCATCACCACGTAGTACTCCATTGTGTATATAAACCACAATTTCTTTATCCATTCATCAGTTGATGGACATTTAGGCTCTTTCCACAATTTGGCTATTGTTGAGAGTGCTGCTATAAACATTGGGGTACAGGTGCCCCTATGCATCAGTACTCCTGTATCCCTTGGGTAAATTCCTAGCTGTGCTACTGCTGGGTCATAGGGTAGGTCTGTTTTTATTTTTTATTTTTTTTTTATTTATTTATTTTTTTATGAAATTTATTGACAAATTGGTTTCCATACAACACCCAGTGCTCATCCCAAAAGGTGCCCTCCTCAATACCCATCACCCACCCTCCCCTCCCTCCCACCCCCCATCAACCCTCGGTTTGTTCTCAGTTTTTAACAGTCTCTTATGCTTTGGCTCTCTCCCACTCTAACCTCTTTTTTTTTTTTTTCCTTCCCCTCCCCCATGGGTTCCTGTTAAGTTTCTCAGGATCCACATAAGAGTGAAACCATATGGTATCTGTCTTTCTCTGTATGGCTTATTTCACTTAGCATTACACTCTCCAGATCCATCCACGTTGCTACAAAGGGCCATATTTCATTTTTTCTCATTGCCACGTAGTATTCCATTGTGTATATATACCACAATTTCTTTATCCATTCATCAGTTGATGGACATTTAGGCTCTTTCCATAATTTGGCTATTGTTGAGAGTGCTGCTATGAACATTGGGGTACAAGTGCCCCTATGCATCAGTACTCCTGTATCCCTTGGATAAATTCCTAGCAGTGCTATTGCTGGGTCATAGGGTAGGTCTATTTTTAATTTTCTGAGGAACCTCCACACTGCTTTCCAGAGCGGCTGCACCAATTTGCATTCCCACCAACAGTGCAAGAGGGTTCCCGTTTCTCCACATCCTCTCCAGCATCTATAGTCTCCTGATTGGTTCATTTTGGCCACTCTGACTGGCGTGAGGTGATACCTGAGTGTGGTTTTGATTTGTATTTCCCTGATGAGGAGCGACGCTGAACATCTTTTCATGTGCCTGTTGGCCATCTGGATGTCTTCTTTAGAGAAGTGTCTATTCATGTTTTCTGCCCATTTCTCCACTGGATTATTTGTTTTTCGGGTGTGGAGTTTGGTGAGCTCTTTATAGATTTTGGATACTAGCCCTTTGTCCGATATGTCATTTGCAAATATCTTTTCCCATTCCGTTGGTTGCCTTTTAGTTTTGTTGATTGTTTCCTTTGCAGTGCAGAAGCTTTTGATTTTCATGAGGTCCCAATAGTTCATTTTTGCTTTTAATTCTCTTGCCTTTGGGGATGTGTCACGTAAGAAATTGCTACGGCTGAGGTCAGAGAGGTCTTTTCCTGCTTTCTCCTCTACGGTTTTGATGGTTTCCTGTCTCACATTCAGGTCCCTTATCCATTTTGAGTTTATTTTTGTGCATGTGTAAGAAAGTGGTCTAGTTTCATTCGTCTGCATGTTGCTGTCCAGTTCTCCCAGCACCATTTGTTAAAGAGACTGTCTTTTTTCCATTGGATGTTCTTTCCTCCTTTGTCAAAGATTAGTTGGCCATATGTTTGTGGGTCTAGTTCTGGGGTTTTATTCTATTCCATCGGTCTATGTGTCTGTTTTTGTGCTAATACCATGCTGTCTTGATGATTTGTACTAGCTTTGTAGTAGAGGCTAAAGTCTGGGATTGTGATGCCTCCTGCTTTGGTCTTCCTCTTCAAAATTACTTGGGCTATTCGGGGCCTTTTGTGGTTCCATATGAATTTTAGGATTGCTTGTTCTAGCTTTGAGAAGAATGCTGGTGCAATTTTGATTGGGATTGCATTGAATGGGTAGATAGCTTTGGGTAGTATTGACATTTTAATAGTATTTCTTCTTCCAACCCATGAGCATGGAATGTTTTTCCATTTCTTTATATCTTCTTCAATTTCCTTCATAAGCTTTCTATAGTTTTCAGCATACAGATCTTGTACATCTAGCAGTAGCACTGCTAGGAATTTACCCAAGGGATACAGGAGTACTGATGCATAGGGGCACCTGTACCCCAATGTTTATAGCAGCACTCTCAACAATAGCCAAATTGTGGAAAGAGCCTAAATGTCCATCAACTGATGAATGGATAGAGAAAATGTGGTTTATATACACAATGGAATACTACGTGGCAATGAGAAAGAATGAAATATGCCCTTTTGTAGCGACGTGGATCGAACCGGAGAGTGTTATGCTAAGTGAAATAAATCATACAGAGAAAGACAGATACCATATGTTTTCACTCTTATGTGATCCTGAGATACTTAACAGAAGACCATGGGGAAGGGGAAGAAAAAAAAAGGTTAGAGAGAGAGGGAGCCAAAACATAAGAGATTCTTAAAAACTGAGAACAAACTGAGGGTTGATGGGGGTGGGAGAGTAGGGAGGGTAGGTGATGGGTATTGAGGAGGGCACCTGTTGGGATGAGCACTGGGTGTTGTATGGAAACCAATTTGAAAATAAATTTCATATTAAAAAAAAACAAATAACAGACCATGGGAGTTGATAGGATCAGGGTTCTGAGATTATCATATTTCCTTTACAGCCAGATTTTAGGAAGTTGTTTTCAAGACAGGTCTAGCACAGGGTCCTTAGCATAGAATTTCTCAAGAAAAAGAGTATTCTGAACTTGCTTTAGCTAGCTTACCCCAAACCCTAACATGGTAGGAAAATTGAGATTCTATATAAAGTTTATCCCTGAGTAGAACTGGGATTCCCCAGTGGATCTCCTGTATTTGGTTAGAGTTAATCTGTAGCTAAGACTTACCTAGAGGGACATAAGCTCAAAAATTTCTTCCTACTAAAAGCCTCAAGCAGAGTGTCTCCATGGCATAGGATACATGGAAATAAACACTAGACTGAGTTAACAGTCATGGTCTAACCAAATATACTAAGTAACAAAGGCCATTATGAGGAATAAGAGCATATTTAACTCAGGTGCCATATTATGAAAATCCAAAGAAATGTTCTCACACTTGGTATGCACATGAATTGATATCCTTCTGTCATTGTTTAAATCCCCTCTGTATAAGTCATAATCCTGACAGAAAAAGGTAGCAACTGATTTTTGGAGAGACTATTAATAAATAGATGAACTGCAAGATGCAAACAGGATTGAGGGAAAGGATAGTGTTGTACTTTGAGAGTAGTAACAGAGTTATTAGAATGCCTAGCCTTGAAGTTCAAGGGGAGAGAGTATTACTGGAACTCCAAGACAGTTGTGTGGAGAGGGCAGCTTGAGTTGTGGACTTTGGTAGAAAGGTGCTGCCCACCTACACAGAGCCGACAATGAGGGACAGTGAAGAAGCCAGGAGAGTAAACACTTCATCCTCACTTTCCTCTCTTCCTTTGATGTTCTGTCAGTGTTTCCTCTTGGCTGCATCCAGTTGAAAGCTACAAGACAAGGGAGTCGGTTACATCAATGCAAGGATATTAGCTCCTCTTGGCATAGAGGAGAGTGAGAAAATGTGCAGAGGGTAAAAAGTGACTCATTGCACTTCAAAGGAGAGGCCTGAATCTAGGCTAGCAGGCCCAGACTATAATCCGACATGATAAGTATAGGAATTCATCAAAGAGTAGCATGAGGAACTGAGAGTTATCTAAAAGTGCATACAGAGCAAAGTCAAAATACAAAACCAGACAGTGCAGTGAATCAGCAAGTGTTGGCAGAAAGACAGATTCTAATGACAAGGCACTAGAGGAGATTTGATCTTACAGAAGAGGGAGATCTGATGTGAGGCAGCCCTATGTGATCCCTTCCTAGGTAGTTCAGCACACATAACTGTTTTCAGGTAGTGAGGGAAACACAGTTGACATAAGGAAATGCTTAAAAAGTAATTTGCATTGCCTGTCTGGGTGCGGTAAAATGAATTTGCTTGTATACTACTGGAAGCAGTGAAACTTGTTATACATTCTGGGAAACAGTATGTAGCAAGGGCCCTAACATGTCCATACTCTTTGACTGAAAATAATAAGTTTTATTGGATGTTTCATATTTATTTTTAATAAAAATGTATTTGGTTAGTAATACTGCTGAAAACATCTAAATATAGACTTCTGGAAGGAGACGCTTAATGTCCCCCCTGCAGCAGAGGTAGATTGAGATTACACTGTCTGTGCTCATCTAGCAAGACTGAGGGAGAAAACCAGTACATCTGGCACATAGACCAGATCATGTCCATGAAAAGAAATAATGCCAGGGGTAAAAGCCGGACGATAACATGCAAAAAAGTTTATCAAAGAAAGGAGCCTAAAGAACTGTACAGGGATATAGGGATCCGAGATCCTGAGCCAAGGAGATGGAATACTCAGAAAAGACATGAATCAAGAGGAACACATCAAGGGACAAAGGAGAAGTGTATTTGGAAAAATAACAAAAACAACAGTTGTTCCCAATGGCTGACATATGATATGATGCCGGGGAAGAGGGATCAGTGGGGTGTGAAAAGGAGGGATTCACTTTATTGATAGGAGCCAGGAACCAGAGAGAGATGCTAAGTCTGTTAACAAGCACAGGAGGTTTTATAGCATTAAATCAACTTCATAAAAGGTTTTAACAGTGCATGTGGGCCTGACTGGGGGGCCTTAGAGAAAGGCCCTGTGACAAAGAGTCAAGGTGGGATCTTATAGTTGAAACCTGTTACAGACAAATTCATAGGTGGAAGGGTCTAAGGGAGAAGAATGTTCTTCAAGTTGGTTAATTTTATAATAGCCCACTTCAGAGAAACTATGTGACACCTTTCATTAGAGCCGAAGCACCTAAACGCTGACACCTTGAGGTGACCCCGGTCAGGAGAAAACATCATAAAACTGAAGTGATTATCTTTCTCCCAGAAAGGGAGTGGGAGATCAGGGCAGGAGTTATGCATTCTCTTAGGCAGCAGGATAGAGTAGAAAGTACACGGACTTTGGAAACAAAAAGGATCTGGTGTCAAATCTCAACTATATGATCTTGAACAAGTTACTGAATTTCTCTGAGCCTTTTCTGTAATAACAAGAATAACAATAAAAAATACCTGTGAGTGTCGTCGGGAGAAGCAGATGATAGTGTGTATGTGAAAGTACTTCACGGACTTCTACCTTTGTGTCAACTGGCAGCTTTAACTATGCAGACCGTGATACAAGCAAGCCCAGTTCAGAATCACTGCTAGGAGTTAGTCATTATCTATGGTATCTTCCTATTATATACAAATTAAGTTCTCCTTTCACGAGAAAATCCACGCACTGATTCAGAGCCAGAGAGGAACTTTTGTGTCATTTACACTTGCTCCGAGATAAGGGCACTGACAGTTTTACTGATCTCCTGGCGGCTATCACAATCCAGTGCTAAGGGTAAAAGGTGTGAGGCTCCTCACCATCAGTTCTGCCTCAGTTAAGGGAATTAAAGGAAAAGAATAATTAGTACTTTAGAACTTCTGCTCAGATCTCTGCTAAAATACTTTACAAAAAGAAAAAAGGGTGTATATGGAGTCTAGAATGTGCCAAAAAGAAGCCCAGGGCTCCTAGTCAAAGTGCAGGGATGAAACTTCCAAACATTTCATGTTAGCTTATAGAAAGTCAGATTATAGATTTAACAGATCTTACTTTCCACCTTTACAGAATCATGATTATAAGAAAGATATTTTTTTTTCTTCACATGGTGGTAAAACTTGGGAAATCCAAATAGAGTTCAGTTAATAGAAATGTAAGAATGCTGGTTTCTGTGTTGTAACATGTATCACAGTCATGCAAGGTATTAACAGTAGGAGAAACTAGGTAAAGAGCATACAGTAACTCTCTGTACTGTCTTTGCAACTCCTCTGGACATGTAAAACTATTCTAAAAAGAAAAGTTTATTTTACAAAGGATAGTTTCAGCTTCCCACTAAGCATTTCTACAACAACTCACAATCCAAATTTTCTAACAGTACTGAGAGCTTTAGACTAGCACCAAACTATGACTGGAATTTTAGACAAAGACATTCTACTTATAAAACTTTAAGTCAGAAATATATTAGGGGGTGCCTGGGTGTCTCAGTCAGTTAAGCATCTCGCTCTTGATCTAGCTCAAGTCATGACTTCATGGTTCCTGAGATGGAGCCCTGCATCTGTTTCTGTGCTGACAGTGCAATTCAGAGCCTGCTTGAGATTCTCTCTGTGTCTCTCTCTGTTCCCCCCCCCCACTGTCAAAATAAGTAAATAAACTTTAAAAAAAAGAAATATAAGAGAAAATAAGAAGTGGCATGAATTTTTGTCACAAGGTAAAGAGCAATTGTGGGGCACCTGGGTAGCTCAGTCGGTTAAGTGTTCAACTTTGGCTCAGGTCATGATGTCACGGTTCATGAGTTTGAGACCCCCATTGGACTCACTGCTGTCAGGGCAGAACCTGCTTCAGATCCTCCATCTTCCCTCTCTCTGCCCCTCCCCCCCCCACTATGTGCATATGCACACACTCTCACTCTCTCAAAAATAAACAAAATAAACATTTAAAAAAAGTTTAAAAAAGATAAAGAACAATGAAGATCTAAGATCTGTACTCTGAATAACCAGAAAGTTGAGTAGTCACTTCTCAAATTTCCAGAAAAATTTTAATGTGAAAAAAGGCTATTTCACATGTCCATTTCTATTAACGCCTCTCTTTTGTATCCATTCTGGTTCTACAATACACAGTAACACAACAGGATCAAATTTAAAATTTGAATTGAGAAAAACGCAGGAAAGAATACAAACAAGCAGTATGTCAATAGGACAATATTATATCCAGTTCTCTTCTGGGTTATAATGTTTGAGAACTCTCAAAAGAAAATTTTAAAGAAAGGATAATCTTCCAACATCATACATGAGAACAAGGGAGATAAAAAAATTATTGAAAAAACTAAGATAAAGATACTATTCTCAAACAGTTTTAGAAGCAAAACATAAATTTTCTAGGAAAATTCACTGTATAGATTGTCTTTTTCAGTCCTGAACAGATGCCTTCTAGATTTTTCCTGAATTATGTAAATGTTTTCATTTACATGAATTCATTTCATGAATTTGACTATTGAAGAGGAAAGAGTTTCCCCTAAATTAAGGTTCCCACAATACAATTCCCCACAAATGAAGGATTTCATCTTAATGAACATGGTTCTTACTCGCTAGTGATTTTTTTTTCACCAAATTTTCAAAGGTGAATACTTCAATAACTAAGCCATAATTTGCTACCTTGCTCGTGTGACACTTTAAAATCCTTAGGAGAGGGATTATGAATCTTGTCCTTTTCTAATAACACTGAGGGTTTTAATTTTTTTTTTAACATTCATTTATTTTTGAGAGACAGAGAGCATGAGCCAGGGAGGGGCAGAGAGAGGGAGACAGAATCTGAAGCAAACTTCAGCCTCTGAGCTGTCAGCACAGAGCCCGATGTGAGGCTCAAACTCACAAACTGTGAGATCATGACCTGAGCCACAGTCGGATGCTTAACCAACTGAGCCACCCAGGTGCCCCAACACTGAGGGTTTTAAAACTGGAAGGATCATCAGCTCTTCCTCTGTTGATAATGAACATGTTTCAGAAAGGGAAAAAAAGTTGACAGTTACTAAGTATGCACTGTATGCCCTTTGTAAAATTTCTCATTTAATTCTTTTTGTGAACCTGAAAATTGATAACAGGGAAGAGTATCTAAGAAGCTAAGTAATCAGAAAGGTGCAAAAGTTACTAATTGATTCACATAGAATTCAAACAAGCTTGTCTGATCCCAAAGACAGTCCTCATAAACACCACAGTCCCCATTGTCTCAGATATTTCTTACTGCAGGTATTCAGTCCAGCAGAATTTTCTGTTCTCTTCCGTGGAAACGTTTACCAGAAATGTGCAAACACATTGGAAGGAATTTCAGAATGAGCAATGTAAATGTTGGAGGCAGACAGAAAAGCAGTCATTAAGAGAAATGAAGGCGACTGCACTTAATGGCCATCTGGCATTAAGGGAGAAACTAGAAAGCTATAAATAAATCTTTGCAATGGCAAATAACATGATAAATGAATTGCGTAGCAGAGTATATTAATATTATAAATGGGAAAATTTTCTTGACTAACTCTTGGAGAAAATAACTCAAATACATGTGCACTTTTAAGTTGTCTATTTTAAAATTGTCTTTCTGTTGTGGCTTTGTTATCAGAATAGTAAATGTCTAAAATAGAATATTTGGAAAGTATAAAAAATCATCAAAAATGAAATTTAAAAATATTAGTATTTCAACCACCCAGGAATAACGACCACTAGTGCTCTGATATATTTGCTCCAGCTTGGTTATACACACACATATACCTAGATAGAAATATGACTATATCCGTGTTAGGATTATCCACTGCTTTGGCAAGAACAATCTTCTACCTCATTATTATTTTATCATACAATATTTAATGAGTCTATAATTTTTCAAGATTTTAAATTTATGTTTCTGGAAATAATTGAAAGTATCTTTGTGAGTTTAACATATAATCTAATTATTTTTAATATTTGAGACTAGAGGAATTCTCCCCAAGCTGTTTTTTAAAAGAATTTTGAGTCTACAGAAAAATTCTAAGAGTAACTCATGGAATACCCATATATATCTTATGTAAAATTGTTATTTTGCTTTATCTGCTTGATCTCTCATCTCTCTCTCTCTTTTTCTCTCTCTCCCTCTTTCCATACACACACACACATATTTGTATGTGTGTATGAGAATTAGCTTGCACACAATGCGACATTTCATCTCTAAATTCTTCAGTATAAGAACATTCTCTTACATAAACACACACACACACACACACACACACTGAGGTAATTTAACATCAATATAATATTAATAGCTCAATTACAGTCCATATTAAAATTCTTCTGCTTGTTCCAAAAATATCCTTTATTGCTTCTAGTTTGTTTGTCTTGATCCAGGATCCAATTAAGGCTTAGGCATTACATTTAGTTGTCATGGCTCTTCAGTCTTTAATAAATTAAGAGAAGAAAGAAAAAAAAGTTGTTCAGTCCTCTTTGTGTTTTGTGCTACTGAAATAATTTATGCATACAGGCCAGTTGTCATGCAGAATTTCTATCAACTTAGGTGTGTTTGATTGTCTTCGTGATTAGATTGATTCAAGTTTCTTTTCTTTTTTTTTCCTTTCAGGATATAACATAGTGATGTCTTTCCATTTTCTATGCAACATAAGAGAGAATACAGAAAGTCAAACTGATAGGTCAAACTTCCTTTCATTAGTGATGTTTGATTACTGTGTTAAAGTGGTGTCCACAAGATTTCTCCATAGTAAAGAAGCTTTTTCTCTTACTGATTAACAACCATTCTTTGGAAGGCTTCTCTGAGACTGAATATCCTATTATTTAACTATCTTTCTCACAATGATTTTGTCATCCACTAATGATACTCATCTGAATCAAGTATTATTATGGTCATTTTACAATGTTGATATTTTTTAAAATTATCGTATCTCCTTCATGGGTTAGTTGTCATTTCTGAGTAAGAGATTTGCACCTTCCCATTTAATTGTTCTTTGTTCATTTAGTCAATGTATTATAATCCAATTCTGACATTATTCATTTTTATGTTCAAATTTCTCCAAATTTGGCAGGGAGAGCGCCTCAAGCTACTCTTGTGTCCTTTTGTCATGTTTCCATCAGTTTTTGTTGTTGTTCTTGTTTGGTTGATTATTTTGCTGATGGAAACAGCAACATCCTTTATTTTTGGCACAAATATTCTAGGCAACCCTTACTTTCCCTGTATCAGTCATTTCTCATTTCCCCAAAGAGCCCTGCTTCCTTGGATTGGGAAATGTTATTTAGAAACCAAGATCCACTAGTAGGTATGCTGTCTTTTTACTGGAATGCATCACTTCTAGACCATGTCAGTAGACAGAAACAGTAGTATGAGTCATACTGGGTCTCATTTCAGTCTGACACCAGTTTTTCATTTTTATATTTACAATTTATTGGCCCTTCTCCCACAATGAGAAACTTTGTTTCTAACATCAATATATTCACTCATTTGCTCAATAATAAAATACAAAAAAAAAAAGTTTTGGAATTGCTACACCAATACCACTGCTATTAAAAAAACCTAAGTGTCAAGACATCTTTCTATTTTTTACCTTATAATATAGCTAATTGTGTTAAAGTAGATTAACATGTTTCAAAATTAAAACTGCTTAAAAGGTAGATTCAAAAATGTCCTTTCCCCTTCTCCATCCCTTTTGCCCATTTCTCACCCATCGATTCTTTTAGTTTCTGGTTTTCCTTCTTTTGTGTATTTGTATACGCATTAATATGAATATATCGTTATTTTTTCGCCACAATTCGACATGCTGTATATACTCATCTTTCACTTCTTTTTCCCTCCCATTTAACAATATATTACCAGTACATAGGGACCCTAGCACTTTTGTTTTTACATCTGCATAATATTTGCATTGTGGATGTACTGGAGTTTATTCTACCAATTTCCTAGGTATGGGCATGTAAATTGTTTTCAATATTTTGATATTACAAATAACCAATCTGATTTTTAGGAGTCCACTGGGAAAGAATGGCTGTGATAGAGATACAATGCTGAAATATAGATGTTTTAAAAAATGATTAAGAGCATAAGACTATAATGATTTATTCAGTTCCATATGCATTTTTTTCTAAGTGCCTCTGGATAAAACTGAGATGAATAATTCCATTGCCACCTATCACTGTACTTTTCAATTCTTATTTTATTGATGGATCCTTTTCTATACACTTAATTTCAATATTATCAACTATATGGTTTTGTGACTATTCTCTAATTTTTAATTTCAATTAACTAAAACTAATGATAGCTTTTATAACTTAATGCTTTTGGCTTAGAATTTTACCTGAATACTATTTTTATAAAATCTACCTCTGCTACATTTGCGTTATTCTGATGTGTTTTTCTCATCCTTCTATTTAAACTCACACTGTTTTCTGGGTTTTTTTTTTTTTTTTTTAGGGGAAACACTTAGTGATGTCATCTGTTTGGATTTTGTGTTTTAATTTGATTTTATAACCTGTACCTTTTAATAGGTGACTTTAACCCAACTGAATTTATTCAGATGACATATATGTCTACTTACTTCTATATAACATTTACTGTTTCTGCTTTATCAATCTAGCGATCTATTCATTCTATCTTTGCAAGATTTTGGAAATTAAAATTCTATTCATAATCATATTTTTTGTTAGTAGCTACGCTTTCCAGGACAACAGCATGAGGTTACCTTTTTCCCCTTAATCCCTTCTTGTCAAACTCAGTAATCCAAGAATATCTGTCTGTTCCACTCCTCCCTCAACCCCATCTACACACACATATACATATTTCATTATGATTTTATGGGTCTGAAAGAAATGGAACAATCACCTAATAAATGACAGGAAGACCACTAATGGAAAACTACCACGTACGTTGACCAAAGTCTGCAGCATACGTGCCCCCAAACTTGTAACTTTATAGAGACATAATAATCTATTTTTATTTCCTCTGATACATAAGTTTATTTACATATGCTTATTGATTTATTTCTCTTTTTTGTATTGACTTGAAGGAGTTGTTCTGTTTTCAAAACATTCTTAACTTAAATTTTTCTAATTGTTAGAACAATGAGGTATTTCTGAGATTCTCTTTCTAGAGAGTAATTTTGAGTAACGCATGTCTCACATTAAATTTAAAGTAATTAGCCCATTTTCTTTCCTATTCATGCACCTTCCATTTCCAAGTTTCTTAATTTAATGTGAGATTTTAGAATTGGAAAACTGTGGTCAGTTTTTATATGCACTCACATATGCAGTATGTATATTTTCACCTGTATTTAGTTTTTAAATATCTGTTTCTATTTTTGTAGGCACATTACAACAATCATTTAAATATATCATGGAGTTTTTTTCTGCTTTAGTCCCAAATATATACATCATGAATTCTCTATTCTGTGGTTTTCATTTTTCTATTCTTATAGTAGGTTAATATGTATCTTTAAAAGTGTTTGTATTTTGTCCTGGCACATAAGTGTTTAAGTGTTTTTTTAAGTGTTTTTAAGTGTTTTTATTTTGTCCTGGCACATATCTTTAAGTGTTTTTATTTTGTCCTGGCACATAAGATATTTTCAGAATTCTTAGATTATGAGAATATATTTTTGTTCATTATCATATATCACAGGCATTTATGCTGAATGTAGAATATGTGATGTATACAATTTTTCCTAAAAATGCCACCAACAAATTCTTTGTAGTTTTCTTGTGTCTGTTACTGTAGAGAAAAATTTGAAATTAGCAAAAATTTTGTTCTTTGGTTAGAAGACTGTTTTCTGACATTTACTTGTTTTTTCTGTTCAAAGTTTGGGGAAAAATTTCTGTTTTTTGAAATAGGAAAAGTACATTCATAGTGTATTTAGTCATGGACATTTTTATTCTGGTTTTCTGAAGGTTGTGACTCATTTTAATCTCTTTTTTTTCCATAGCACGGATAATCAGCCTTCTATTTAAATTATTATTTAATTTCCATTATTTTTTATTGTGTCTATCAGACCATGTATTGAATTTATGTTCTCTATGATTCTATTATTTAGACTAATAATTTTGTTTTATCTTTTTTCCCCCATTTTAGAAGTGCTTGTTTTCCACCAATTTTGTTGTAAATAGCTTTAACACACATGCATGTTGCACTTGATTCTTTATAATGTGGATTTTAATCATGTTATTTTTCCTTTTTTTGCTTATACTTAATAAACTCTTATTTCTCTTCTGATTAAACATCCTATTGTATTTTAATTTCCTTTGTCTTCCTTATGTATTCTAATCCTTCTGCCTAAAAACATCATGTTTATGCACAGTGATGAAAATCTGAACAATTTGTCTGTCTGTGGAAGTATCCCATCCAAGAATATGGGATTTCTTTGATTTTTCCATCTGCTCCATGTTTCACTTGTGACCCATGTTGTTGTGTTGTTTTATACATCCTTCAATAGAGCAAAGTCAGTATGAAGTTACTCTCTGCTATAAAGCATCTGTGTTCTCTGAGGGTCTATTCTCTTTTATATGAACAATTACACAATCCTCTTATAAGATACACAGATATAGGATTAATTGAGGCACTTGTTTGAATTGTCCCATTACCAAGTTTCTAACAGGTACTTCAGAATTGTGAGTGTTTCTTTTCCTTCTCCATTTCTTGTGTATTCTGAAGACAGTACTTTAAAAACCATTATTCCTGGGGCGCCTGGGTGGCGCAGTCGGTTAAGCGTCCGACTTCAGCCAGGTCACGATCTCACGGTCCGGGAGTTCGAGCCCCGCGTCAGGCTCTGGGCTGATGGCTCAGAGCCTGGAGCCTGTTTCCGGTTCTGTGTCTCCCTCTCTCTCTGCTCCTCCCCCGTTCATGCTCTGTCTCTCTCTGTCCCAAAAATAAATAAACGTTGAAAAAAAAAATTAAAAACCATTATTCCTGTTTGAATTCTTAGCAGATCCCTTGGCGTATTTTTATCCCTGCATATCTTAAGTTGTTCAGATTGTATCTTATAAAACACACAAAACTGCTGACTGCCCATGCTCCTTTGTGCCCTTTGGTTTTTAGAGTTATTGCAAGATGTTAGCATTCAAATTATTGTAAAATGTTAGCATTTGATCTTTTAGTTGTTTGACAGACAATGTAGGATTTTTTTTTGATAACTTTTTCCATTGTTTTGAAAACAATTTAGTTATTATTTAGAAGAGAGTGGTTTGAAATTAGCTATATAGTTTCTATTTCCATTCAGAAGTATAGAGATCCATTTTAAATTTGCCTTTGAAATATGGCACTGAAGGCTTGTGTACCGCATCGCAGGGCTAAAGTGTTCACGGAGAGGTCAGAGAAGTTATCCCTCAGCCTGAGCTATTCAAAGTACCATTAAAATAGACTCTTCTCATTCAGAGAAGCAGATTCTCCTCTTACCCTTAAAATAATTCTTTTCAGGATCTTATAACTATTATAGGATAGACTGTCTCTCTGATTTATAATCTAATTAGAGCCCTTTTCCTCTTCTGTCTAGGAAAAGGAGACCTGCTCCTCATCTATTGTGCCGGGCCATTTCATACACTCAAGTCTCCTAGTAAATCCAAAATCATCCTTTCTTCCTGTAGGTCAAAGGAGCGCAGTTTCATTTGCTTTATCTCATAGGGGCTGTTGCCCAAACTTTTCATCAAATCTGATTGTTTTCATCTAAAATAACTCCATTTCATACTTCACTGTGATAACCCAAATGTTGCCCAGAATTTTTCTAATATAGTTAGAATTCTATGTGTATTTCCTGAAAGAAGTGCTTCCTAGTCTCTTCTCACCTTTATAAGTTGCGCAAAGGATGAATCAAATAGCTAGGGTGATTCTCAATTCTCAAAAATATAAGGTAGCTGCATGTTGCTGTTGACTGTTTGAATATGTTGTGTTTTAATTTCCTGAACATAAATTTGGTATCGCTGGAGAACTTTCAACACTTCTATGGTTTCAAATTAAGAGGAAAAAAGCGTTTGTATTTTTCAATTTGCATCAGTCACACCAATTAAAATGTACTAGATGTGGTGTTTCAGGATTTGCTCAGTATATATTAAGCTCAAAACAAATAGTATGTCTGCAAAAATGCTTTAGATGGTGATATGTGCTAGGGAGATCAATATGCTTCAAGCCAATAGAATAGGAATTGTTTAAATTATTTCAATTCCATGTTTTGACCCATTATTTGGAACAGATAACTTTAGAGATTATTTTTCAACTTTATTGAGGCGTAATAACATATAAAATTGTAAAATATTTACAGTGTACATTGTGATTATTTTAGGTATATATATATATATATATATATATATATATATATATAGGTATATATATATATTAAGAGATTCTTCTCATTTAGTTAATTAAAACATCCATCACCTCACATATTTATCTTGTGTGTGTGAGAACATTTTAGTTTGGCTCTATTAGGAAAATTCAGTTATAAAGTATTATCAAATATAGTCATTGTGTTATACAATAGAGCCTCAGGACTTATTCATCTTCTAGCTGAAAGTCTATAGATTTTTATCAATCTCTTCCCAATTCCCTCACCTTCCAGCCCCCTACAGCCACTTTCTACTCTGTTTCTATGAGTTTGACTTTCTTTTAGATTCCACATATAAGTGATACTGTGCAATATTTGTCTTTATCTGTCTGGCTTATTTTACTTAGCATAATGCCCTCAAGGTCCACTCATGTTATCACAGATGGCACAATTGCCTTATTTCTCTTGTCTGAGTAATGTTCATATGTATTAACACATCACATTGTTTCCATATCTTGGCTGTTGCAGGTATCTCTTCAATATCCTGATAATTATTTCTTTTGGATAAATTACCAGAAGTGAGATTGATGGATAATGCAGTAGTGCTATTTTTAATTTTTTGAGGAAACTCCGTGCTGTTTTCCATAGTGGCTGCATCAATTTACATTCCCACCAACAATGTACAAGGGTTTCCTTTTCTCTTACATTCTCACCAATACTTGTTATCTTTTATCTTTTTAATGATAACCATTCTACCAGGTGCAAGGTGATAGCTCATTGTAGTTCTTGTTTACATTTCCCTAATGATTAGTGATGTTGTGCATTTTTCATGTACCCCCTGATCATTTGTATATCTTCTTTGGAAAAATGTCTATTCAGCTCTTCTACCCATTTTATTTATTTTTTTTTTAATTTTTTTTTCAACGTTTTTTTATTTATTTTTGGGACAGAGAGAGACAGAGCATGAACGGGGGAGGGACAGAGAGAGAGGGAGACACAGAATCGGAAACAGGCTCCAAGCTCCGAGCCATCAGCCCAGAGCCTGATGCGGGGCTCGAACTCACGGACCACGAGATCGTGACCTGGCTGAAGTCGGACGCTTAACCGACTGCGCCACCCAGGCGCCCCTGTTCTACCCATTTTAAAATCAGATTGATTTTTTTTTCTTTTTAGCTATTGAATTGTGTGAATTCTTCTTTATGTATTTCAAATATCAACCCCAATCAAACACATGATATGCAAAATGTATTCTCTCCCATTCTATAGGAATGCTAGATTGCCTTTTCATTTTGTTGATGGTTTTCTTTGCTGTGCAGAAGCTTTTTAGTGTGATTTAATCCTACTTGTTTAATTTTTGCTTTTGTTGTCTTTAGTTTTGGTGTCATTGCCAAGACTGACATCAAGGAGGTTATACCCTCTGTTTTAAAAGTGGAACAGATAGTTTTAAACTTCCCTTTATCCTAATTTTCTCTGGTCATGGCTGCTGCTATCACTATTACTATATGTAGGCCCTAATGACACTAAATGCTACGTTACTAAAATCACTAATATGATAAAGGTTTGGGATTAGCCTATTATTTTCTTTCTTTAGAAGAAACTGTTTCTTTATTGCCTGCTTCTCGATTACAAAATATAGACAACTCTTGTTTATACCTTTCTTTTATTTTTGTAATGCTTATTTATTTTTGAGAGAGAGAGAGAGAGAGAGAGAGAGCGGGGGAGGGGCAGAGAGAGAGGGAGACACAGAATCTGAAGCAGGCTCCAGGCTCTGAGCTGTCAGAACAGAGCCCAGCACGGGGCTCAAACCCATGGACTATGAGATCATGGCCTGAGCTGAAGTCAGATGCTTAACCGACTGAGCCACTCAGGTGCCCCTAGCATTTATTTTTCTACCCTTTAAATCTGATATGGCTGTGTGGTTTGCTTTGACCAACTGAATGAAGTAGAACTGATGGTGTGCCAGTTCAAAGCCTAGACCTCAAGAATTGTTGCATACTCCTGTTTACTCTTTTGCAACCATGATGTACATATGCCCAAACTAACCTGCTGGAAGATTAGAGACCTCATGAACCATGAACCTTGTGAACTACATCTATCCAGTTGTGCCAGCTGAGACCCCCAGCAGCAAAACCAGCTCTTACCTAAACAGGGGTACTAGCAGTGACCAGAAGAACAAGAACCTAGCTGAGAATAGTCCCAATTGCATACACAAAATTAAAAGCTAATAAGTATTATTGTTTTAAGCTGCTAAGTTCTGGGGTAAATTGTAGCCCAATATTAGCTAAATAATACATTATAACCCTGGGTACCAGTTGATGGGTCAACCCTTTTAGGCAAACTCGTATGTAATTTAACCAGTCATTATACTTCTAAGGGTCACATAGCCCATAGTTCCAGATTGAGGAAGGCATTGCCCTTATAAGAGCAACAGTTTTCCATAATTGAGATAATCATCATTTGATGATCATCTTAATTCAATGCAGATTATTAACTCTTCTTTTATCTTGTAGGGATCCACATGCATATTAACGATATAGCACTCTAATTGATCATGGAAGGGACCAGTTACAAAACTGGTAATGACTGTGGAGTCTAACGATGCTGAATTAAAGCTGTGCAAATTTGGTCCAGGTCATACAACATATTTTTTTTTTAATTTTTTTTTCTTTTTCAACGTTTTATTTATTTTTGGGACAGAGAGAGACAGAGCATGAATGGGGGAGGGGCAGAGAGAGAGGGAGACACAGAATCGGAAACAGGCTCCAGGCTCTGAGCCATCAGCCCAGAGCCCGGACGCGGGGCTCGAACTCACGGACCGCGAGATCGTGACCTGGCTGAAGTCGGACGCTTAACCGACTGCGCCACCCAGGCGCCCCAAGGTCATACAACATTTTTAAGGCTAAGTGTGCTTAATTGTAAATTAGTTATTTACATTTACCTGACAGGTAAGTGTACATCATAAGGAAGTAATTAAAATTAAATATTTATATTCGTGTTCATATCATGTTTAGAGATATTCTCGTATTATTTTAGCTATTGAATCCCCTTCACAAATACATCTCATTACCATGCTTAAATATTAAGCAATGGCAATGTAGTAATGCTCCATATTTCTTGAATACCGTTATGATACTCATCTTGTTAGAAAATCATAAAACAAAATAAATCTTTTTCCTCTTTCATTTGTGAAAAGTACCTCTTTTTTTGCGATTGGAAATAGGTAAAATAAGTAATATAATCAGTTGTTAAAAAGGGACACTTCATGCAATATTATGCAGCCAATAAAAAAGATGAGGTGTGCCATTTGTAAGAAAATGGATGGACCTAGAGAGTATTATGCTAAGTGAAATAAGTCAGACTAAGAAAGACAAATACCATATGATTTCACTCATATGTGGAATCTAAAAAACAAACCAAAAGCAGAATTAAATCTGAGAACAAACTGATGATTTCCAGAAGGTGGGGGGATGGGCAAAATGGGTGCAGGGGAGTGGGAGATACAGGCTTCTAGTTATGGAATGAATAAGTCATGGCAATAAAAGGCACAGCATAGGGAGTATAGTCACTGATACTGTAATTGCGTTGTGTGGTGACAGATGGTACCTACACTTACGAGCGTAGCATAACCTACCCAGATGTGTAATCACTATGTTCTATGTTGTGCACATGAAAGTAATGTAACATTGTGTGTCAACTCTACTCAAAAAAAAAATTTTAAAGGGGATATTTCACGAGAAGACATCATAAATGGAAAGATTAATCATTAACCTAGAGTTGTGTGATATAAATTGAGCCTGTGGTATGAAAACTCCTTAGAACATGGAGAACATTATCAAACATAATTTGATAGCAACTATGCAAGTGAAGTGAAAACAGCAAGTGAAGGCTTAGGGAAAACATTAATAAAAGACATGTTTGCTTGTATATTTGTATTTTCAAGTTTATAAAGTAGATGAATTGAATTGAATTGAATTGAATTGAATTGAATTGAATTGACTTACATGTTCACAGTCGTGAAGAATGGCATTTCAAAGTGTTCTTAAATTTATTTTTAAAGGTATTACGATAGCATCTTGGGTTTCAAGTAGTGTACAACCAGAGTCCCCAGGGAAATTTTTCTCACTTTTTAATTAAAATATCCATGAATCAAATAAAAATATGGAAACTCACAAGCAATAAAACTAAGAGGGAAAGACAATCAAGTGTCAGAATCCAGCTGAGCAGGATTGAAAGAAAGATAATCAGGTTTCAATTCATGTTACATCCAGGTTTATTTCTGTAAGTAAGAGTGCCCCCTCCCCAAGTATAAGTAAGCTTCCTGGTGTCTAAGTCATAATCTATCCCATGATTGGGAGACATAGAAACTTCACCAGTCAGGCATCCATCTCTATCTTAAAAGACTAATGTGTGAAAAGATTACAGTTCCCTCTAACAATATCTTCTCTATACAAATGTTACTTCATATTAGTGCAGAATGCAATACAGTAATAATCAAAAGTTAACATAAATTGACTATTTTTATGATAAGTGAGATACTAAGTACTTTAAATACATTATTCCATCTAATTATTACTACAAATCTATTTACTCTTCACTTACAGTTGAGGAAAGAAGCCTAGACCACTTACATCTATTTGTGTTGAACTGTATGAAATTACCAATTACCACCACTTTTCACCTACAAAAATATCAACTTCCTATGATACAACCCAATAGTAAGTGGCATATCTAGACCTGATCCCTAAGTGTTTATGAATCCAAACCCATTAAATCTCAGAAAACAATTGAGGAGGAAGTGGGAGAGGGGCTAAAATTGTTGTAGTACAATGAATTTTCAGAAGAGTTTGACTTCCCATAAAGTGCCATTCATTAGAATATCAGAACAAAATAACAGTTATAGCATTGAATGCTGGAAATGGTAATTTTGCTTCACTTCAGCGCATCAGAGAACCACACACAATAAAACAAATTAGCTCTCAAGATTTGCATCTTTTATGCTTTTTTAAAAATTTAAATTCAAGATAGTTAACATACACATAGTCTTGCTTTCAGTAGTAGAACCCAGTGATTCATCACTTCCATACAACACCCAGTTTTCATCCCAACAAGTGCCCTCCTTGATGCCCCTCATCCATTTAGCCCATCCCCCCACTCCTCTCTAGCAACCCTCAGTTTGTTCTCTGTATTTAAGAGTCTCTTATGGTTTGCCTCCCTCTCTGTTTTTACTTATTTTTCTTTCCCTTCCCCTATGTTCATCTGTTGTGTTTCTCAAATTCCAAGTATGAGTGAAATCATATGTTATCTGTCTTTCTCTGACTGACTTATTTTGCTTAGTATAATACCCTCTAGTTCCAGAGTCTATTATGCTTTTAAACACTGCTATAATACTCCCTTGAAGAAGGAATCCCCTGGTCTGGTTGTCTACTTGAAATAAGGAGAGGGAAAAATAGGGAAAACGAACACGCATTAAGTTCAATGTATCTTCCTGCTCCATCTTTACAGTTATTTTCTTTGTGATTAATAGTACATTTTCCATATCAAGTTGGGGAAGTATGAAGTCTTGGGAGATCTATATAGGAAGGTGTTTAATGAAAACAGTTTAGGAAGGGTTTGAACTAGGTGAAAGGAGATGATTCAAGAAAACATTTCACTAGGGAGTAAAACATAACATTGAATCTGGTTTTTCCAGATTCCTACAAAGTCTATGACTTTTGTTATTTGCCATTGTTTCCCATGAAAATGACATTATATGGATCCTGGGAAGATGGCGGCTTAGGAGGACGCTGGGCTCACCACGCATCCTGCTGATCACTTAGATTCCACCTACACCTGCCTAAATAACCCAGAAAACCACCAGAAGACTAGCATAATGGAGTCTCCGGAGCCAAGCGCAGACGAGAGGCCCACGTAAGAGGGTAGAAAGGGCGGAAGGGCGGCCGCCGGTCAAGCAGAGCCCCCAAGTCTGGCTTGCAAAAGCAGAGGGGCCAGACGGAGTGTGTTCCGACAGCAAGTGGGACTTGACATCTGGAAGGTTATAAGCTAACAGCTCTGCTCGGAGAATAGGAGGGCTGGAGGACAACAGGAGGGAGAGTTGTTGAGCCCCAGACCGCAGAGCTCAGCTTGGCAGGGAACAAAGGCACTTGCCAGCGCCATCTCCCTCGCCCATCCCCCAGCCAAAATCCCAAAGGGAACCAGTTCCTGCCAGGGAACTTGCTTGCACCGCGCAAACACCCAACGCTGTGGTTCTGCTGATCCATCCCTCTGGCGGGTCTGACTCCCTCCCGGTGCCACAGGGCCCTCCCAAAGCAGATCACTGAAGGATAAGGGAGGTGAGCCTGCCCCTCCCGCCCCTGTGCACCTTGCCGATCCACCCCAGCTAATACCCCAGATCCCAGCACCAGAAGCCTGGCAGTGTGCAAGTAGCCCAGACAGGCCACGCCACCCCGAAGTGAATCCCGCCCCTAGGAGAGGGGAAGAGAAGTCACACACCAGTCTGACCGTGGCCCCAGCAGTGGGCTGGGGGAAGACATCAGGTCTGAATGCGGCCCCGCCCACCAACGCAAGTTATTCAAGACAGCACAGGGGAAGTGCCCCGCAGTCACACACCACTCCAGGAACTATCCAAAATGACCAAACAGAAGAATTCCCCTCAAAAGAATCTCCAGGAAATAACAGCTAACGAACTGATCAAAAATGATTTAAACAATATAACAGAAAGTGAATTTAGAATAATAGTCATAAAATTAATCGCTGGGCTTGAAAACAGTATAAAGGACAGCAGAGAATCTCTTGCTACAGAGATCAAGGGACTAAGGAACAGCCAGGAGGAGCTAAAAAATGCTATTAACGAACTGCAAAATAAAATGGAGACGACCATGGCTCGGATTGAAGAGGCAGAGGAGAGAATAGGTGAACTAGAAGATAAAATTATGGAAAAAGAAGAAACTGAGAAAAAGAGAGATTAAAAAAATCCAGGTGTATGAGGGGAAAATTAGAGAACTAAGTGATGCACTAAAGAGAAATAATATACGCATATTTGGTATTCCAGAGGAGGAAGAGAGAGGGAAAGGTGCTGAATGTGTACTTGAAGAAATAATAGCTGAGAACTTCCCGGATGTGGGGAAGGAAAAAGCCATTGAAATCCAAGAGGCACAGAGAACTCCCTTCAGACGTAACTTGAATCGATCTTCTGCACGACATATCATAGTGAAACTGGCAAAATACAAGAATAAAGAGAAAATTCTGAAAGCAGCTAGGGATAAACGTGCTCTACCATATAAAGGGAGACCTATAAGACTCGTGACTGATCTCTCTACTGAAACTTGGCAGGCCAGAAAGGAATGGCAGGAGATCTTCAATGTGATGAACAGAAAAAATATGCAGCCCAGAATCCTCTATCCAGCAAGTCTGTCATTTAGAATAGAAGGAGAGATAAAGGTCTTCCCAAACAAACAAAAACTGAAGGAATTCATCACCACTAAACCAGCCCTACAAGAGATCCTAAGGGGGATCCTGTGAGACAAAGTACCAGAGACATCGCTACAAGCATGAAACCTACACACATCACAATGACTCTAAACCCATATCTTTCTACAATAACACTGAACGCAAATGGACTAAATGAGCCAACCAAAAGACACAGGGTATCAGAATGGATAAAAAAACAAGACCCATCTATTTGCTGTCTACAAGAGACTCATTTTAGACCTGAGGACACCTTCAGATTGAGAGTGAGGGGATGGAGAACTATTTATCATGCCACTGGAAGTCAAAAGAAAGCTGGAGTAGCCATATTTATATCAGACAAACTAGAATTTAAATTAAAGGCTGTAACAAGAGATGAAGAAGGGCATTATATAATAATCACAGGGTCTACCCATCAGGAAGAGCTAACAATTATAAATGTCTATGCGCCGAATACCGGAGCCCCCAAATATATAAAACAATGACTCACAAACATAAGCAACCTTATTGATAAGAATGTGGTAATTGCAGGGGACTTTAACACCCCACTTACAGGAATGGATAGATCATCTAGACACACAGTCAATAAAGAAACAAGGGCCTTGAATGATACATTGGATCAGATGGACTTGACAGATATATTTAGAACTCTGCATCCCAAAGCAACAGAATATACTTTCTTCTCAAGCGCACATGAACATTCTCCAAGATAGATCACATACTGGGTCACAAAACAGCCCTTCATAAGTATACAAGAATTGAGATCATACCATGCGTACTTTCAGACCACAATGCTATGAAGCTTGAAATCAACCACAGGAAAAAGTCTGGAAAACCTCCATAAGCATGGAGGTTAAAGAACACCCTACTAAAGAATGAGTGGGTCAACCAGGCAATTAGAGAAGAAATTAAAAAATATATGGAAACAAACGAAAATGAAAATACAACAATCCAAACGCTTTGGGATGCAGCAAAGGCAGTCCTGAGAGGAAAATACTTTGCAATCCAAGCCTATCTCAAGAAACAAGAAAAATCCCAAATACAAAATCTAATAGCACACCTAAAGGAAATAGAAGCAGAACAGCAAAGAGAGCCTAAATCCAGCAGAAGAAGAGAAATAATAGAGATCAGAGCAGAAATAAACAATATAGAATCTAAAAAAACTGTAGAGCAGATCAACAAAACCAAGAGGTGGTTTTTTGAAAAAATAAACAAAATTGATAAACCTCTAGCCAGGCTTGTCAAAAAGAAAAGGGAGATGACCCAAATAGATAAAATCATGAATGAAAATGGAATTATGACAACCAATCCCTCAGAGATACAAGCAATTATCAGGGAATACTATGAAAAATTATATGCCAACAAACTGGACAACCTGGAAGAAATGGACAAATTCCTAAACACCCACACGCTTCCAAAACTCAATCAGGAGGAAATAGAAAGCTTGAACAGACCCATACCCAGCAAAGAAATTGAATCTGTCATCAAAAATCGCCCAACAAATAAGAGTCCAGGACCAGATGGCTTCCCAGGGGAGTTCTACCAGACGTTTAAAGCAGAGATAATACCTTTCCTTCTCAAGCTATTCCAAAAAATAGAAAGGGAAGGAAAACTTCCAGACTCATTCTATGAAACCAGTATTACTTTGATTCCTAAACCAGACAGAGACCCAGTAAAAAAAGAGAACTACAGGCCAATATCCCTGATGAATATGGATGCAAAAATTCTCAATAAGATACTAGCAAATCGAATTCAACAGCATATAAAAAATTATTCACCATGATCAAGTGGGATTCATTCCTGGGATGCAGGGCTGGTTCAACATTCGCAAATCAATCAACGTGATACATCACGTTAATACAAGAAAAGATAAGAACCATATGATCCTGTCAATCGATGCAGAAAAGGCCTTTGACAAAATTCAGCACGCTTTCTTAATAAAAACCCTTGAGAAAGTCGGGATAGAAGGAACATACTTAAACATCATAAAAGCCATTTATGAGAAGCCCACAGCTAACATCATCCTCGATGGGGAAGAACTGAGAGCTTTTTCCCTGAGATCAGGAACACGACAGGGATGCCCACTCTCACCGCTGTTGTTTAACATAGTGTTGTAAGTTCTAGCATCAGCAATCAGACAACAAAAGGAAATCAAAGGCATCAAAATTGGCAAAGATGAAGTTAAGCTTTCACTTTTTGCAGATGACATGATATTATACATGGAAAATCTGATAGACTCCACCAAAAGTCTGCTACTACTGATACATGAATTTAGCAAAGTGGCAGGATACAAAATCAATGTACAGAAATCAGTTGCATTCTTATACACTAATAATGAAGCAACAGAAAGACAAATAAAGAAACTGATCCCATTCCCAATTGCACCAAGAAGCATAAAATACCTAGGAATAAATCTAACCAAAAATGTACAAGATCTGTATGCTGAAAACTATAGAAAGCTTATGAAGGAAATTGAAGAAGATATAAAGAAATGGAAAAACATTCCGTGCTCATGGGCTGGAAGAATAAATATTGTCAAAATGTCAATACTACCCAAAGCCATCTATGCATTCAATGCAATCCCAATCAAAATTGCACCAGCATTCTTCTCGAAACTAGAACAAGCAATCCTAAAATTCATATGGAACCACAAAAGGCCCCGAATAGCCCAAGTAATTTTGAAGAAGAAGACCAAAGCAGGAGGCATCACAATCCCAGACTTTAGCCTCTACTACAAAGCTGTCATCATCAAGACAGCATGGTATTGGCACAAAAACAGACACATAGACCGATGGAATAGAATAAAACCCCAGAACTAGACCCACAAACATATGGCCAACTCATCTTTGACAAAGCAGGAAAGAACATCCAATGGAAAAAAGACAGCCTCTTTAACAAATGGTGCTGGGAGAACTGGACAGCAACATGCAGAAGATTGAAACCAGACCATTTTCTCACACCATTCACAAAAATAAACTCAAAATGGATGAAGGACCTGAATGTGAGACCAGAAACCATCAAAACCCTAGAGGAGAAAGCAGGAAAAGACGTCTCTGACCTCAGCCGCAGCAATTTCTTACTTGACACATCCCCAAAGGCAAGGGAATTAAAAGCAAAAATGAACTACTGGGACCTTATGAAGATAACAAGCTTCTGCATAGCAAAGGAAACAACCAACAAAACTAAAAGGCAACCAACGGAATGGGAAAAGATATTTGCAAATGACATATCGGACAAAGGGCTAGTATCCAAAATCTATAAAGAGCTCACCAAACTCCACACCTGAAAAACAAATTACTCAGTAAAGAAATGGGTAGAAAATATGAATAGACACTTCTCTAAAGAAGACATCCAGATGGCCAACAGACACATGAAAAGATGCTCAACGTCACTCCTCATCAGGGAAATACAAATCAAAACCACAAACATCAACTCACGCCAGTCAGAGTGGCCAAAATGAACAAATCAGGAGACTATAGATGCTGGCGAGGATGTGGAGAAACGGGAACCCTCTTGCACTGTTGGTGGGAATGCAAATTGGTGCAGCTACTCTGGAGAGGAGTGTGGAGGTTCCTCAAAAAATTAAAAATAGACCTACCCTATGACCCAGCAATAGCACTGCTAGGAATTTACCCAAGGGATACAGGAGTACTGATGCATAGGGGCACTTGTACCCCAATGTTTATAGCAGCACTCTCAGCAATAGCCAAATTATGGAAAGAGCCTAAATGTCCATCAACTGATGAATGGATAAAGAAATTGTGGTTTATATACACAATGGAGTACTACGTGGCAATGAGAAAGAATGAAATATGGCCCTTTGTAGCAACGTGGATGGAACTGGAGAGTGTTATGTTAAGTGAAATAAGCTATACAGAGAAAGACAGATACCATATGTTTTCACTCTTATGTGGATCCTGAGAAACTTAAAAGAAACCCATGAGGGAGGGGAAGGAAAAAAAAAAAAGAGGTTAGAGTGGAAGAGAGCCAAAGCATAAGAGACTCTTAAAAACTGAGAACAAACTGAGGGTTGATGAGGGTGGGAGTGTGGGGAGGGTGGGTGATGGGTATTGAGGAGGGCACCTTTTGGGATGAGCACTGGGTGTTGTATGGAAACCAATTTGAGAATAAACTTCATATATTGGAAAAAATAAATAAAAAGAAAAAGAAAATGACATTATATGAGAAAGTGGTCCCCATACTGGGAAATCATGAGTGATGAGGCACGAGCTCTTCTGCCAGCACACTACAGTTGGTCAGATTTCAATAATATCCTTGCCTATTCAGTTTTGTGATCTCACAAATTCAGGATCTTTAGAGGCTTCCCGTTATTATATTGGATGTATTTTCAGATGTGTTAACAAACAAGATTTGTGTTCTTAATAATTTATTACATTTTATTTTACTATCAAAACCCACAAAATATTCCCAAGCATATATAAGTATATGATTATACCTTTACAGAATGTAAAGTGTTTTAAAATTTACTATGTTAATACATCTCCCTATTGCAGTACAATGGCTTTTCCTTCTGAGAACATCAAACATATACTAAGAATGCATGAGGTGCACTCTACTAAATGACTTATCTAATTTAGTAGCTTTTAGTATCCTCTTTTACAGATGAAAATTCTGAGGACTTGGGGAGGTGAAGTAACTTATTTGGGGTCACAGACTTAATAAAAATCAGTCAGGATTTGAACTGTTTACCCCCGAGTACCCACTTTTAACAACTACTTTCTACAAAAATTTTACTCAAATGATAATTATATCGCATGACCATTTCCAGTATACCACATGAATTCAAAGGTGGGTCCCTTCGCATACTGTTCTTTTTTTTTAATTTTTTTAAATGTTCATTTATTTTTGAGAGAGAGACAGAGTGTGAGTGGGAGAGGAGCAGAGAAAGAGGGATACAGAATCGGAAGCAGGCTCCAGGCTCTGAGCTGTCAGCACAGAGCCCGATGTGGAGCTCAAACTCACGAACTGCGAGATCATGACCTGAGCTGAAGTTGGACCCTTACCGACTGAACCACCCAGGTGCCCCAATACTATTCTTCTGGCAAGAGTTAGTATTTTAAAATTTTTATTTTAATGGACGTCTTAATCTAACTCATGGAGCTGACTTGATAAAATAGTGATTTGTTAGGAAGACTAACCAATACAATGAATATTGACTTGAAGATAATGAAAATTTTCACTACTGTTTATAATTACTATAATTTTTTTAAGTTTTTTTAAATGTTTATTTTTGAGACAGAGGGAGACAGAGCGCCAGTGGGGGAGGGGCAGAGAGAGGGAGACACAGAATCTGAAACAGGCTCCAGGCTCTGAGCTGTCAGCACAGAGCCCGATACAGCGCTCGAAACCACGAACCATGAGATCATGACCTGAGCCAAGTCAGATGCTTAACCAACTGAGCTACCCAAGTGCCCCTATAAATTTTTATTTTTATTTTTATTTATTATGACATAAGCACCAAGCACTGGAAATGTGAATGTTAACCACACTTGTTATCTAAATATTGCAGTTTTAACAACAAAGATTAAATAGGATAAATTGTAGATACAGAGACTTTATTGATGCTAAATTCACTTCTAGATCATAAGGAACATACTCTGAGGGTGAAACTTTTTTTATATATATACCAGGTAATTTAATTTAAATTAAACCAAGTATAAGGCAATAAAACATATTGAATTAAAGTCAAGGTCATGAACCTTTTATATGAATCCACTTTTCAGCTAAAGTTAAAGCTTTAAAGTAATCTTTCTCTGCAGTTCTTAATACCAATAGATTTCTTATTTCTCATAAATGCCGTGAAGTCATTTCTTTACACTCTAACTTTATAACTCACTTTCCCACAGAACTCTTAATATGTGTGATTAAAATTTTCATTGATTCTCTATGATTTTCAGATTTGCATATTATAAATTCATGGACAATAAATACATCTAAATGCAATCCACTCTAATTGTAATCACTTACTCCCTGTTAGTGTACATCTCCGTCTTGTTAGATTAACTTAACACTTAAACTTCTGTTCACCAAATTACTTTTTACATAATAGTTATCAAAATCTTTACTTAGAAATCAGGTTTATTGCTGGTTTTCTTTTCTTAAATGATACTGCTTTTAAGATAAAATTATACTTGCCTAGGAATGAAAATACAGTTTCTTTTATTTCACGATGACTTAGAGCATGAAAACACAGCTAATATTAGACTGGCAAAAACCTATGAGTACTTTTTATAGGCACCACTGCATGGAACTACTTCTCCTTACTTTGGCCCATAAAGTAAGTCTGTTTTTGTGATAACTTTGGGCTTTATGCTGAGATTGGCCTGAGGCTAGAATGTCACCAAGAGTATATCAGAGGATGTGTAGTCAAGTCTTATGAGTAAATTTATTCAGAAATTTTTCATGTCCATGATGATTTCTGGCATTTAGCCTTCCACAAATAACAACAGATTCTTTGTTTTTCTCCACCAGTATCACCCAAAAATCTGTCTTCCATCCACAATCCACATTCTTCCAAATACCTAAATAACTGTCCTGTCTTATCAAAGTGTTTGTTCTATTTCCTTAAAACTTTCCTTTTCGCTTCTACCTAAGTAAATGTAATCAGATAAGGATACTTTCCTGTGGGAGTAGTGTCTGGGTAGGAGTAAATGCTTTAGGTTATTGATCATTATTCTATACTATTTTAATCCCTATCTAACTGTGATAAGTAATCTCCATTTTTTTTATCTCTTTGACCCATTTATAAATTTTTATTTTTTATGGTATGGTCTATTACTCTTTTAAATCTAATATAAAAGCACCATAGTTCCAGAGCCAATAAATTACCCTTTAAGGTAATAAATTACCGTAGAGCCAATAAATTTCCCTTTCTGCCACTACAATGGAAAAAAGCAAAAAACAAACAAACAAAAAACAAAAACAGAAATCAAAAGTGTTCTGTGCACTTAACAGACCTTAAATTGTCAAAAAATAATAAAGAATACAAACAGTGAGGATTCTCCAACTTGAAGTTTGAGGATGTTAAGTTAGCAATAGCAGAGCTCCCAAATTGTTGTCTGTTGTATCTTTAGCCCCTACTCATTTGTCTACCGACATTGGGACTTTAGGGAACTTGGTAAAAAAAAAAAAAGGCAGGATATTGGTATATTTGCTGCCTATTACCTTCTTTAATAATATCCTACTAGAAAAAGCCAAGCTTTCATTCAAGCTACTCATGTAAAAAGAGAAAGAAAATATGGCTTTGTTGATAAGCACTGTCTGCTTAGAGTCAGCAATCCAAATGGTTGAGAGTCCAATAATTATGTGCTTTGAGCAGTTAGAAAAGTCTCCAAATTATCTGTCTTCAAAATAACTTTATCACATGGAAGGATCAGAAATTGGAGATGCAATGGGAATAAAATATTAGGACCTAGCTAAAGACAGAGAACAGAGTAAAACCAGATGCCATAGGCCCTGTCTAAACACTTTTCTTCATGTACTACCAGAGGTAATATTTATATTCCTGGAGTGCAGTATGGGATTATAATCATATTAGCTAGGTCTCACGACTATAGCCTATCATTTCTGAGGTAAATGCAAATGGAAGTCTTTTAACTGGGGACTGACAGATAAGCAAAATTCTCAGAAGCACTGCTAAAGCAGAGAGCCTTAAGGCAAGGTCTAGATTTAAAGACTATAAATAAACTATATCTTTAGGTTTATTTACTGGATCTTAGAAAATTCAAGTTTTTCCATACCCAAGTTCTAAGTTTTATCTCCAGAGAAATTTCTAGCAAGCAAAGACCTGGAATGGTTAAAATAACATAACAACAATTAGAGTAATGAAAATGAATACAATTTCCAGGTCTTTGCAAACATTCCAGATAAAAATGATAGGCTCAAGTAGTGTAACCCAAAAAAAAGTCTTCTCTTTGGCCAGTGAAGAATAAGAGATAAGGGAGATTCCCTTTAAAAACAGAATGTGAGTCAGGCAAAGTGGCTAATAACTCAACAAACGCAAATTGGCTGAATTACACTTGACCAAAAAAAATGCATGTTGCCCAGAGATCCTAGACCCAGCACTAGACACAGGGAGTAAGTTCTCTCTATAAAAGCAGATCTTATTTCTATGGGATGTACACACTATGTTAGAGAAAAGAGTATTTATGTTAGACAGAAAGCCTACTTCTAGGCAGGTTTTTTTTTTTTTTTTCCATTGTTACTCTTCTGAAATTACCTCACAACACTTCTTCCTTCCTCTGGTAACAGAACACTTTTTTTCTTATCAAAGATTGTCCTTTCCCATCTAATGAGGTGGTCAATCACATGAGTTCAATTCTCCACTACAAAGGAAGGCTGATACAAGTTTGATGTGATAAAATCAAGGCCAGTTAAAAATCTGATATCCACTAAGCATCATATAACATGTTGCTGCTGAGGACCATCTTTGCCACTGCATGGAGCTCTTGATTATAGCTGATTATAGCTTTGGATCATTTCTGTCTTTTTACTGATATTTTCTATTAAATGAGACCTCATTCTTCTTATTTCCTTTAGTCATATGTCCATGGTTCTCTTTAGCTCCTTTGCAAATCAACAATAGGGCTCAAGCTGAGTGTGGAAGTTTTGTTGGGAATAGGAGTCACAGATTAGAACTTGAGACTGACAGAGTATCTGGAAGTTGAGGGAGGGTCCTTTGAATACAAATTCTCCTTCAGGAAACTAAGAGCACCTGGAAAGCCTAAGAACTGAGCAAAGACTGATGCTTAGATGATAAGAGGAAGAGTTTGAGGTTCAAATTCAACCAAACTAGTGGAGCAAAGTAAAAGTCTTGAGCTTAAGCTACTTGAAAGGCCAGCAGCATCAGTCACAGTTTAGGAGGACCCAGACTAAAGGATACAGTTTAAGGCTAAGAGAACAACTGAAATAGGTCCACCCAGATAAAGCCTAACCTGATACCAATATTTGGAAAGAGTCTACAGGATTCTTTAGTACCACCTGTTGGAACAAAGATCAGCAATCTTTAGAGAAACACAATGGAATCCATACTCCCTGGTATTCAATAAGAAACTCCTAGTCACACGAAGAGGAAAAAAAAATGTCTTAATATCAAAGGAAAAAAATCAATAGACACAGTCACACAGTTGACCTAGGCTTTAAATTCAGCAGAACACAACTTTAAAGTAACCTCTGAATATGAAAAATAGTATCAAGAAGAATATAAACATGATGGACATCGAGGACTTCAAGAGAGAAGTTGCAGTTTTAAAATTGAAAAATATAATACATGAAATCTTTTAACTGACTTAGCAACGCTATTAAACATTGCAAAAGAAAAGCAAATCTGAAAATAAGTCAGTAACAATTTAAAGTGAAGCATGGAGAAATTAATGATTGAGAAAAAACAGTGTCAGTGACCTGCGAGACAATATCAAGAGACCTAAAATATATGTAGCGGGGTTCCTGGGGAAAAAAGGGAGAGAGGAAGGGGAAAAATACATCCCAATATTTAATATTTGAAATTTCTCCGTTCTCACAAAAAACAAAACTCCGTGTGTTCATGGTGCTTCATGACCCCTAACAGGAAACAAACAAACCACACCTAGGCACTTTTCTTCAGAAACAATAATATCAGCTAAGAAATTAATAGAATGACATTTCCAAATACTGAGAGAAAAACAAAACAAAACTGCAAACCTAGAATTCTTTATCCAGCAAAACCAAAATCCTCACAAAATAATGGTGACCTGAGTGCAGTTCCATATCTTTGTCACCAGCACATATACCTGACAAAACATGCTAACGGAGGATCTTCAATGGGGGAAATTACATTCGATAGAAATGTGAATCTGCAGGAAAGAATGAAGAGCACTGGAAATGTGAGTAAAAATAGAAGACGACATTTTCTCCTCAGATTTTTTAAATGTTCATTGGAAGTGGTAAATGTAGGTATGCTACATTCTTACGTTATACAAAGCACTATGATGTTAAGTCAAGATAGACTGATAGGGCGCCTGGGTGGCGCAGTCGGTTAAGCGTCCGACTTCAGCCAGGTCACGATCTCGCGGTCTGTGAGTTCGAGCCCCGCGTCAGGCTCTGGGCTGATGGCTCGGAGCCTGGAGCCTGTTTCCGATTCTGTGTCTCCCTCTCTCTCTGCCCCTCCCCCGTTCATGCTCTGTCTCTCTCTGTCCCAAAAAAATAAATAAACGTTGAAAAAAAAATTTAAAAAAAAAAAAAAAAGATAGACTGATAAATTTAGGTACATATTTTAATCTCTTGGGCAAATACTAAATAAAGGAGACAGTTATAGTTAAAAATACCAATACCAATAATGTAATGCTAATAAATACTTAGTTAATGTAAAAGAAGTTAAAAAAAAATAAGGAACAGAAACAAAGTAAAAAAGGGGCAAAGAAAAAAATAAGACTCAAGAGGGGAGACTTAAACCCAGTGACATAAACAATTTTGATAAATGTAAAAGGACTAACCAAGTTAAAAAACAGAACTGTCAGGCTGCGCTACAAAGCAAGGACCAAATATGCACACACTTTAATTATATAAAGACCTGCAAACATTAAAAAAAAGTAGGATGGTTATATTAATGTCAAATGAAGAAGAATTCAAAAAAAGGAGTATTTCCATAGTTAAAGAGAGTGTATATCATAATTGTAAAATGTATTTCATCAGAACAACGTAAACAATTTGAAATGTGTTGCACCTAATTAAAATTGCGTGATTCAAAAAAAATACAGATCTAAAGGAATTAACAGACAATTCTATAGCTGGAGATTTTAGCACTCATCTCTTAGAAATAGGCAAAAATGTAGACAAAACACCATCAAAAAGAAAGAAAAATGGAAAAACACTCTTAATCAACTAAAACTACACCAACAACAGCACAAGACACATCCTTTTCAAGTGAATATAGACCATATGCTGGACTAGGAAACAAATTGAAGGAAATTTTAAAAGATTGAATCATAGAGAGTATTTTCTTTCACTACAACATAAAATTAAAAAAAAACAGTAACAGTCTAGAAAAAAGACTACATTATTGAAATTAAGCAACACAGTATCAAGTAACTCAGCATTGCAATCTACCACATTAACTGAAAACAATTGAAAATTACATGATCATCTCAATAGAGGCAGAAAAATCATTTCATAAATAGCAATACCTTTCATATTAAATTCAATACAAGACAATAGCTTCTCAGTTACAGAGTTATATGAGTTCCCTTTTTATCTTGGTTGTGAACCCTTTGTCAGATATATGGTTTGCAAATATTTTCTCCTTTTCCACCGGTTGCCTTTTCATTTTGTTGATTGGTTCTTTTCCTGTACAGAAGCTTTTTAATTTGATATAGTCACACTTGATTATTTCTTTTGTTGCTTGGCCTTTTAGTGTCGTTGCAAAAAAATCATTGCCAAAGATGAATGTCAAGGACCTCTTTCCCTATGTTTTTTTTCCCCCTGTAGGAGTTTTATGGTTTCATGTCTTCTGGTTAGGTCTTTAAACCATTTTGAGTTAATTTTTGTGAGTGCTGTAAGATAGAGGTCCAATTTCATCCTTTTGCATGTGATTATCCAGTTTTCCCAGCAAAATCCTTTCCTCATTGAGTATTTTTGGCTTCCCTGTCAAACATTAGTTGACTGTGTATAACTTCTGGGCTCTCAATTTTGTTCATTAGTCTAAGTGTCTATTTTTATGCCTGTACCATACTATTTTACTACTTTAGTTTTCTAGAATAGTTTGAAATCAGAAAGTGTGATGACTCCAGCTTTGTTCTTCTTTCTCAGAATTAGTTTGGCTATTCGGGATATTTTGTGGTTCCATACAAATTTTATGGCTGTTTTTCTATTTCTGTAAAACAAAAATGTCATTAGAATCTTGATAGAGATTATATTGAGTCTATAGATGGCTTTGGCTAAAGTGGACATTTGACAATATGAATTTTTTTAATCCATAAACACAAGATACTTTTCCATTTATTTGTATCTTCTTCAATTCTTTTTTTCATCACAGTTGCATAGTTTTCAGGGTACAGATCTTTCAACTCTTTGGTTACATTTATTACTGTTTCTTTGTATTATTTTTGATGTTGAAAATGGAATTGTTTTTCTTAGTTTCATTTTCAGATATTTAATTGTTAGTGTATAGGCATGCATCTAATTTCTGAATGTTGGTTTTATATTCTGTAAATCTCCTGCATCCTTTTGTTAGTTCTAATAGTTTTTTTGATGGTCCTTAGGATTTTCTATACATAAAATTGTATCTTTCTATTCAACCTTTTGTAAACCTAAAGCTGACCTGAAACTAAAGTCCCCTTGTTAAAAATATCATTTATAATGGCAGAGAAATTTAAATACTTAAGAATAAATGTAATAGAATTGGCAAGTAGAATCTAAAATTTATTTAGAAATTCAAAGGATCTGAAATAGTCATGACCATCTTGAAAAAGAAGAACAATGTTGGAGCACTTAAAAGTGCATGATTTCAAGACTTACTATAAAACTTACTAGGAGCTAATCATAGTGTAAACAAATATATTGTGAAACACAATAAAAATTTATGTAGTTGTTGCCCATATGGTCAATATGTTTTGTTCAGAACACCAACACAGTTCAGTGGAAATAGTAAAGTACTCTGAACCAAGTAAGCGGGTGTAACTAGTCCAAATGGAAAAACAAACTCCACTTTTCTCTCATATTATGCACAAAAATCAATTTGATTAAGAACATAAGCCTTAATGTACAAGCTAAATTTTCTAAAGTAAATACAGAACATCTTCACGATTTGGAAATAGGTAAATATTTCCTAGATAAATTGAAGCATTAAGCATAAAAATTTTAAATTATTAAGTTTTGTTTCATGAAAATTTAAAGTGTAGACAACATTAAGAAAATAAAAATATAGTTTATGGACTGGAAGAAAAGATTTATGATACATATAACTGGCAATGGACTTTTTGCCAGGAAATCTATGAGGTTAAAAATATGTAGCCTATGACTCACCAATTTTACCAAGATTTTTATTTTTTTTTATCTAAGAGAAATGAAAGCATATATTCACAAAAGGATTTCTACAATAATGTTAATCTCAGCCTTATTTATAATCACTGAAAGCTACAAACGATGGAAATGTTCTTAATGAGGTGAGTCGCATATTCTTACAATGGAATAACTGGAAAAAAGTACTGATACACACAGGAGTATGGATGAATCTCAAAAGAAAAAATATGCTGAGAGAATTCAGACACAAAACTCATGCATGATATGTGAGGCCATTTTTTAAAAGTTAAATATCAGGCAAAACGAATCTACGGTGAGAAAAATCAGAATGGTAACTGCTTGTGCTACAGGGGGAGTGGTTTTAGTGGGCATGAAAAAACTTTCTTAGATGATGGAAATATTCTACATCTTAGTTGTGGTTTTACTTATATGGTTGTGTTAATTTTTCATAGCTCAAGAGAATTATGCCTTATCCTATAGGTAAATTACATCTCTATAAAAATTATTACAAAAAAGAATTCCAGAACAAAGTCTTTAACATTAATTACATTCATTGTATATTAATTTCTTGGTCCATGATTCCTAATATCTACTTGGAATTTTATTTATTTTGTGTTACTTGTTGTTTGTGGTTTTGTTGTTTGTTTTTAAAGTTTATTTATTTTGAGAGAGAGAGAGAGACAGAGACAGAGACAGAGTGTGAGTGGGGGAGGGCAAAGAGAGAAGGAGACACGGAATCCGAAGCAGGCTCCAGGCTCTGAGCTGTCAGCACAGAGCCCAACTCAGAGCTTGAACTCATGAACTGTGAGATCATGACCTGAGCCCAAGTCAGTCGCTTAACCAACTGAGCTACCCAGGTGCCCCAAGGGTTCCTTTTTCTTCATATCCTTGCCAGTACTTATTGTTTCCTGTTTCTTGTGGCTTTGACTTTAGCCATTCTGACTGGTGTGATATATCATTGTGGTTTTGATTTGCATTCCCCTGATGAGTGATGTTGAGCATCTTTCCACATGTCTGTTGGCCATCTGTCATGTCTGTTGGCCATGTCTTCTTTGGAAAAATGATGCCTTCTGCCCATTTTTAATTGAATTATTTGTTTTTTTGTGTGTTGAGCTATAGAAGTTCTTTATATATTTTGGATACTAACCCTTTATCAGATACGTCATTTGTAAATTTCTTCTCCCATTCTGTAGGTTGTCTTTTAGTTTTATTGATGGTTTCCTTTGCTGTGCAGAACCTTTTTGTTTTGATTAGTCCCAATAGTTTGTTTTTGCTTTTGTTTCCCTTGCCTCAGGAGTCATCTCTAGAAAAATTGTTGCTATAGCTGATTTTACTGCCTGTGTTCTCTTCTAGGAGTTTTATGGTTTCAGCTCTCACATGTAGGTCCTTACTCCATTTTGAGTTTATTTTTGTGGATGGTGTAAGAAAGTAGTCCAGTTTCATTCTTTTGCCTCTTGCTGTCCAGTTTTCCCAGCACCATTTGTTGAAGAGACTGTCTTTTTCCCACTGCATATTCTTTCCTCCTTTGTCAAAGATTAATTGACCATATAATTGAGAGTTTGTGGGCTTTCTAAGTGTTTTGTTTAAATGCATTATATATTTAGAACCAGCAGCAAATATAAATTCTTCTGTGCAAAAAAATTGAAATTTAACGTTGCAATATATCAGTCTGAAGCTATATATATCCTACATAATTTACTTGTTCATTAGTAAATCTTTTTCAGAACTGAATAATATAATTTATAATATTGTAATATTTACCCTGCATAATATTTACCCTGAAGCTATATTTACCCAGTATAATTTATTTTTTTTTGTTAATAAATACTTCTCAGCACTGTGTAATGTAATTGTGGGTACACTAGATAAAAAGCCAGAATCTATGCTATCACAGGAATCACAATCTATCCCGGTACAGATTATGATATGAAATTGCAGTTAACACATAAGATTAACCATCACAATCATCATAAGATCTGAGAAGCATCCATCAATCTAGCAATGTGGATGGACATTGTTGGAGTTCCTATAAGAACACTGTCAGTGGGATATTAGAAACCAAAGTCAGTTTAAGGGTGAGTTGGATATGCAATGAATACAGCAAACTGATTTGTTTCATGGCTCTGGAGGTGAGAATATGATAAGAAGGCATTTGGAAAGAGATCCAGGGTCAAGGAAAGTGAATTTGTTTTTAAATTGAGAGTTAAGCATATTAAAAGATTAAGAGGAAGGAACTGTTGGTCAGGTAGAAATAAAAATACAGGGACTAAGATAATTTTTAAAGAAAATATGGTATCTAAGAGGGTAGAAAGGTATGGGATAATAACTACATCTCGAAGGACTATCTTTATAAAAAGGTGGGTGCCTCATCCATTATCATTTGAGGGAAGAAAAGATGTTAAATTTTAAAAATATTTTTTTAATCTTTATTTTTGAGGGGGAGGAGAGAGAGAGGGAGGGATAGAGAGAGAGGGATACCCAGAATCTGAAACAGGTTCCAGGCTCTGAGCTGTCAGCACAGGGCCTGAAGCGAGGCTCGAACTCATAGACGTGGGGCTTGAACTCACAGACAGTGAGATCTTGACCTGAGCTGAAATTGATCATTTAACCAACTGAGCCACTCAGGCGCCCATTGAATTTATTTTTATGGGAGAGAGTAAAGTGCTCTTCTCATGCTTCTGTGTTCTGAATGGAATGGGAAGAGACATGATCTTCTGATGATCCTGAGGAAGAGAATGAGTTTTTTGAGGGTCAACATATGAGGATAATGATAAGATATGAAACTTCTGTTGTGCACAACTAGGAAGGTGTTGACTGAACAAAAGAAATTCAGAATAGTCATAGGGGCATGGTAAGGTGACAGAACTGATAATTATATCAACCTTTGTGGGGTGTGAGTTGGCATTATCATGGCTCAATTTCCATCAAGTAGTGATAGAGATGGATAGTTGAACTGACTTAGTGCTTGGGTTTCACCAAACAGGACTAAGAACAGAACAATGGGACAAGTCATTTTAGTACAATGGCAAGAGAATGATTAAAATAATACCAAGGAGACAAAGTCAGGAGGTGGATGAAAGATAAAATACAACCAAAAAGATAAATACAACTCATGGAAAGGAACAAAGAAACAGTCTGGTTTATTTTCTGGCGAATAGATCCAAATTGCAAATTGTGTGCATTACCCCCCCTTCCCCCGCCCCACCGCAAAGTCTTTATATGTCAGCAAATCAACAGAGTAAAATCAGAAAATGAACAGATGGTCCCTGGAGCTGCCCACTCTTTTTCCAATGCAGAAGATGGTTTTCTAAAAGGACAAAAATTAAATTACAAATAACGGTAATGTTTGATCTTTTTAGTTTTAGCAAGCATTTTACCTGGTTGTTATCTGCAGTGGCATTGATCACATCATCACAGTAAGTCATAAATTTTGTGAGTAATTATTCCGCTTTATGGGGATATCTAACTTCAGGAGAAATTAAAGATTTTTTTAAATCCCCAGAGGTTTGGCAGAATTGGTTTACAGAAAACTTCTTTCAGAATAAAAATCTCAATTTTCCAAAGTGATATCATGAAAGACATCTGTTTATTATAGGCCCTAAACTATAAGCAGTTTCCTGAAAAAAGCAATGCTAAGAGATACAAGTAGAGTGGGATGAACATGTGAATGTTCCAGAAGTTAAGTGAAAGAAGAAAGCATACCTTTCTTTTTAAACAGTTAAGTACCTTTCTTCTTACCTTGACTGGCACAATAAGCAGAAGAGAGATAGCTCATCACTTCTTTTCTATTCTAATTTAGTTTAGTTTAATTCCTCTCTGCTTCTCTAATCTGGGTTACACAATACACATCATGATGTAAATTTAGTTCTGTTAATCAACCAAGCACACTTTGAGCATCTCTCTTGTCATTCTGAATAATTCAGACCCTCAAAGTGATTTTTCTTCCATTATTATTCTGACTAGAAGAGATAGAAGAATGTGTTTTTCCCCCGTGAGTAGACAATAGCTTATTTGCTAAGTGACATGAGAGACCCAACCAGGGAGCATTTTTATAGAGTGTCTGCACGCATAGCAATACATGCTTCGGAGATAATTGACGTGTGTATTTATTTAACTTACAGCTTAAAAAAAATGAGGAATGGAGATGAGATGTTGAACAGAAATATATCATAAACCACTTAAATATCTGTATTGTAATTAATCTCATTTTTCTGCAGCACCTCTAGGGAGACAGAGATATCACACTCTAATTTTTTTAAATAGGTAACATAATTAAGGAGTGCACTTGTTGTGATGGGCACTGGGTAATGTATGGAAATGTTAAATCGCGATGTGGTACACCTGGAATAACATAACACTGTGTATTAACTATACTGAATTTTCAAATGATATTTGAAAAGGTAACTTTTATATTAGATACATGTACAGTATCTCTAAATTATATAGACATATGATAAAAATTTTAAAGGATTTATAAGGTGAGAAATGGAGACAAATTTGACCTCAAGAAGCTCACGGGCTGTACAGTGTTTTGATAATATTTGCTTTACTTATAGTATTCTGCAGTACACTCTGCTATATTTTATCTCTTGCCTCAAAGGATCATGATAGCATACATAAAGAATATATACTACAAACTGATCATAAAATACAAGCACAAATAGGGAATCCATAGCAGTTAAAATATAAATAAGATAGAAACATGTGCAAGCTGTAAGTTTTCTTTAGGCTTCCTAACAGCCAAAGGAAAATGAAACCATGATCAGTAGATACATATAAGGAGAAAACAAATATCAGTAAGATAAAACAAAAAAAATGTTCATAGGATAAAATTATAAATGAAAGTTCATATGTGATGGGGTGCCTGGGTGGCTCAGTCGGTAAGGCATCTGACTCTTGATTTCGGCTCAGGTCATGATCTCATGCTTCATGAGATCAAGCCTGGCATTGGGCTCTGTGCTCAGAGCCTGGAGCCTGCTTTGGATTCTGTGTCTCCCTCTCTCTCTGGCCCTCCTCTGCTCACACCCTGTTTCACTCTGTCTCTCAAAAATATATAAACGTGGGGTGCCTAAGTGACTCAGTTGGTTAAGCATCCGACTTACCTCAGGTCATGATCTCACAGCTCATGAGTTCAAGCCTGTGTTGGGCTCTGTGCTGACAGCTCAGAGCCTGGAGTCTGCTTCAGATTCTGTGTGTCCCTCTCTTTCTGCCCTTCCCCTACTCATGCTCGCTCTCTCTCTCTCTCTCTCTCTCTCTCTCTCAAAAACAAGTAAACATTAAAAAATTTCTTTACAATAAATAAATAAATGTAAATTTTTTATTTAAAAAAAAACAAATGTCAGGATCTCATTCTTTTTTTTTATAGCTCACTAATATTCCATTATCTCTATACAGGGATAAATATATAGTTAAAATTCTTGGTAAATGATTCACTCTGAAGTCCCAATCTTAAACCACACTTCTTTCTCTGTAAGCACTGATTTTCAGTTGTCTTCTTGACATCTACATCTAGGTTCTTCAAACTCAAAATTTGCAAAACCGAGTTCTTTATACTCTTTTATAAGCCTGGACTTTACTTTTTGTTTGTGTTAACAGTGAACAGCATCACAGTATTCCTAGTTCTCCCCTATCCAAAGAGTTCCTTATTCTTTACATAAAATCTGATTTGCTTTCAGAGATGAAGTCATTCTTTTTTTTTTTTTTTTTTGAGATGAAATCACTCTTAATTCCTTCTCTTATTACATTTCCAATGTTCTAATTCAAATCTCCACATATTTCACCTTAAAATTTGTCATAATCTTCCAAAATGGCTTCTTATTGTCCATTCTTTTTTTCTAGTACATGTATCATCCTACTGCTTTTTTTTTAGTTTATTTTTTTATTTGAGAGAGAGAGAACACATGCACTCATATGAGTGTGGGAGGTGCAAAGAGAGGGGAGAGAGAGAATCCCAAGCAGGCTGCATGCTGTCAGTGCAGAACCCAATGGGCTTGATCTCACAAACCCTGAGATGATCTGAGCTGAAACCAAGAGTCAGACACTTAACCAAGTGAGCTACCCAGGCACCCCTCATTCTACTGGGTTTTGATTGAATCAGTATGATTGCTTATATTGATTGTTTCTCTTTTGGCAGTCTCAATAAAAGACTAAATGACTGAGCCTTGACATTGGAAGTGAGCTTCCAGGGAGGGTTCAGTTCTGAGACACGAGACTAGCAGGTGGTGAGGGAAGGTATTTTCTTAATTTTCCAAAGGCAGAGAATTAGTCCCCATATCTGCAAAGTTTTCCTTCACATAACCTTCAATCATCAGGGACTCTAAATAGAAATAGTTTCTATATGTCCCTCACTGACTGAATCAGACATCCTTCCCTCTTAGTCTTGACAATTCCACTTTCCCTGAAGGGTGGCAGAGTATATATACCACCCTAAAATATGTCACTTCAGCATAGGATAATTTCAAGCTCTAGGCATTTGAAAAACAGCATATGCAAGAAGGGCACTCTAAATCTTTCCCTTTCTTCCTGAAAGCAAGAAATTTAACTCCCATATAAAAGATTTCCTCCTTATACCAGAAGAGAAAAAAACAACATTTTTATTTTCTTAGAAGGAGGGCAAAGCTGAGGGAATTCTGTACAAACAGACCTTTAGCCTCTGCATGTATTTTAGTTACTTTCCCACAATTGCCTCTCTTTGTTCAACCTACTATAAAAGTATTTAGGTTTTCCATTTCTTCAGGTCTTCCTTTCCTTATGAAGGCTCCTATGCTTCATAAAACTTAGATTAAATAAATGTGTATGCTTTTCTCCGTTAATATGTCTTATGCCAATTTAATTCTCAGCTGAACAGGAGACCCCAAGAGAATAGAGGTAAAGTTTTGCATTTCCTACATACCCATGATTGAGCCCCTTTTTTCTTTCTCTTCAATATCAGCTTCCTTCTCCCTCAAAAAAAGGATTTTTTTTCTTTTTAGAGAGAAAAGGAGAGTGTGAGCAGAGGAAGGGCAGAGGAAGAGGGAAAAAGAGAATCTTAAGCAGGCTCCATGCCTAGTGTGGAGCCTTACATAGGGCTAGATCTCACAACCATGAGATCATGACCTGAGCCAAAATCAAGAGTTGGACAATTAACTGACTGAGCCACCCAGGTGCCCCCCAAAAATGATTTTTTAAATGTTATTTTAAGATTGTTTAGAAAAATTCTGGGTCTCATCCATTTTCTTTCTGCTATGAACTATTTTTAATAATCCTGAGGACAATGATTTACTCTTAGAATTATGAAACTTTGGCATCTCCTTGGTGAAGATAGTGTGCAGAGAGGAGTGTAAGGAAAATAGCCCTAAATATAAAGGTGCTTTCATCCTGCTTCCTTTCTGGAAAGAAGAGGAAAACACTAACTAATTTCCCAAGATCTTCAATTTGTAATCAAGGATTTAATTCTTGGGGCACCTGTGTGGCTTAGTCACTTAAGTATCCGACTTCAGCTTGGGTCATGATTTCACGGTTTGTGAGTTCGAGCTCTGTCTCCAGCTCTGCGCTGACATCACAGAGCCTGCTTCGGATCCTCTGTCTCCCTCTCTCTGCCTCTCCCCAGCTTGTGCTCACACTCTCTCCCTCTCTCCAAAATAAACATTTAAAAATATTTTTAAATTTAATTCTTGTTTCAGCTATTTCATAATTTTTTGTTATTTTATTTCTCTCTAATTACATAGCCATACTAGAGAGATAGAAAAAATAGTTTAATCTGGGAAGTGCATAAAACAATCTAATAATTGATATCACCAGTGACATGGCCTGGTCTTGAGTAAACTTAGAAAAACACTCACTGTGAAATAATGGAACACTGTATTTGTTTCGTGAGACACATTGCTGGTTCTATCAAGAAGGTGTTAGTATACTGTCACTCACAGTGATGTCCATGAACTACAAAATAATGAACTTCACAATCCAAGAAGAATTTGGGCAACGTATTTTTGGTATGAAATTTGACTCTTCTTTGTGTAAAATTGAGAGGAGGAAGGAAAGAGAAAGAAGATAACCAGCTTTTAACTGGCTTCAATGTTGTAAACACTTTACGTATATCATCTTGTTGAATCCTTACAATTATCATATTCTTATTCCATTTAAAATCTAAAGAAATTGATGCTTAGCAGATAATAATTTGCCTTGTAGACAATAAGGAAAAAATACATAACTGAAATTTGAATTCATACATACTGAATACTGTCCCATGGCTTTGAACTACACAATGATGGTTAATTGACAGAAAGTTTTTACGACTCTAAGATATCCCTAGGTAAAATAATAATTCTCTAACTCAAACTGATATGAAGACTTCCCACTGCTAGCCACTGCTTTGGAGGGTTTGGGGAGGATACAAAATGGATAGCAAGGAACTCTGTCCTTCAACAGTTGAAATATAATAAGTGAGTCAACAAAGTAGTACATATTATAATAAGCCTATTCCTATATGATTAGAAAATTATATTTCAATAATTGTGATCTGGGGAAAATAGAGGAAGCAATTGATTCTAGAAAGGAAAAAGGGATACTTTTAAATAGTCAAATAGATGCCCAAAAGATGGCTATGGTCTCAATATATGGAACTGGGAAGAATATTTTAAGCAGCAGAAAGTGTGTGTTCAATGTGTAGAAGGGACAATAACATGAAGAGTAAGTAATTCATCATTGTTGTGATCATTATTTTCTGGGGGAAAAGATATAGAATAAAAAAAAGTAGTAGTCAGATAATAAGAGCTTTGAATGTTAGGATAGACTGAATATTACTTTCTTACTATAAATCCATCAAAAAGTCTTGAGCAAGGAATGGACATTTTTAAAACTGAACTTTGAGAAGTTTTCTGTAGCTGTATTATCTTGAATTTACTTGAAGGGAGTTGGTGTACGACAGCAGAAAGACCAGATTTGTAAAAAGCTATTGCAATAATGAAAAAGAGAAGATTAGGTCATGAATTAAGGATATATCAGTGGAAATGGAAAGAGGAGAACACACATGAAAGACATTGAGGCAAGGAAATTAGTCATTTTCATTAATATTTCCCTTTACTGAAGACTTTAATAATCAGCTAGAAGATGCTTCAATATGGCTTCTCAATGATCCCCATCCATTTCAGATTTTAATCAGGCAGTTACTGTCTGGTAATAAAATGACATTTAATGTTATAATGATAGGCCTTTCAAAGAGCTCTCATCAATGATTGAGTTGGTGCTCAGTAATGAGTTGATCTGTATTTAACACACTGTGCTTAGTTTAATGAACTTACATTTAATTTTTGCCCGAGCTGAGAGCTTTAAATCAAAGTTATGCCATTGTATCCTCACTAGAAAAGTTTTAAAGACTCTTCGATAAATGTACATTGCATAATTATTCTTGGGTGGGCACTTGGATAATATTTCTGACTTTTTCTAAACTGGATACTTTCCTTGTTTAACCACTGTTTAAATCACCAGTTCTTCACCAAATAATTCACAAGACGTTATAGCTAGAGGAGATAAAATTTGTTGTCTCCAAATATCTGTTATGAGGGATGACTCATGAAACATTATAAAAAGTTGGGGTTAAAGAATGTTTTCTCTAAAGTCAATGGACAAGGAAATTACATAACTCAGTTAAAGGACCTTTGGATTGTACTTCCTCTCTCTCTTTATCTGTACCTTTGTTTGCAAGTTAATAATTTGAATACAATATTGCTTTATATCCATGTAATCATTCCTGAAACATACCTTTTATGCAATTGATAACAAGTAGGAAATAGAACTATTTAAAGATTCCTATTATTTCTACATATTATCTTTATATCACGAGACATACGAAAATTACTGTAATATTAATGAAACTCTCACTAAGGAAAGGGAACTGTTTACCTGCCATGCGAATTGTTTTCATTTGGCCGTGTTCCCTTGTTCTCCAAATGAACATATAAGTTTTAGTTATAAGTTTAGTGTGAATACAATTTAATGTAACATCCTTTTTCTACATATAGTCACCGTAGAAATATCACCTGAATATGTATACCTTTTATTAGCTGTACAACTTTCCATGTATGTATAATAATGAAAACGGGCAATCTTACCATAAACATCTTTATGCATAGAGATTCATTTTGTTTTCCTTTAGTGTTATTTAAAATATTCTTTTAGAATATTTTTTATTGTAAAACAAGTGGCATGATATTTAACATAGCAGTCTAATCTGTTTGGTAGCAGAGGAGATTTGGGGCCAAGGCTTTTTCTTATTTAGACATAGCACCAGATGTACATTTTATAAATTGTTTTCTGAATAACTTTAGAAATACTAGGCTTTTCAAAGAAAAGAACGTCTGCTCAGACCTGTAACAATTTTTAAAAGAACTGTTCTATGTCGATGTATGAGCTCATGTTAGCCAATCTCTTGGGTTAAGTATTCTAGACCTCTAGAGACCATTGCTACTGACCCAAAGACTTAAATACAATCTGTTTGTCCAAGAAAATGAAGCTTTTAATAAGGAACCTAAAATAAAAATGTGTTCTCATTTCTTTTGGCACTTGAGGGGAAACACTGCAGAACAGCTGAGAGATATAACTATAAAAAATGGCTTCTGTGAGAAAGCAGCCACTACTTTTCATGAAGATAATGTGACATTTTAAAAGCAGCACAGTATATAGGCTACAGAATGAGGGGTCCCAAAGGAAAAATTATGATCATCACATAAATTAAATATTTCCTAAATGTAATTTAGTTCTCTTCCTACTAATAAAAGTAAGAACTTCTTTAAAGTACAGATCCAGGTCATAAATTATAACAATATTAAAGAGGGCCTTTGTGGTCCACTGAACTAAGGATTATTTGGAGTTAAAGGAATTATAACCCTGTCAACAGAATTCACAATGATGTGCAAGCTACTGAAATATTTTGCTTTATTTGATCGATATAGGCAGCTTCTCATGATCACTCAAACCTCAAAGAAGATGCTAGGCTCCAGGGAATGATTTTGCCTCTCTACCATTGTAACTCTACTGAATAATTGTCAATATTTTCCTTCACCTTATGCCTGAGAAACATTCCAGGTATCTGCATAGACTTTTCAAATTGGATTTCTATTTTCAAAGCTATTAAATATGAACTTTTAGCAGCCATTAAGATTACAGCTAGTGTAACTTCCCACACTGCTGGCTGAGATTCACCAGCTCACATAAGCTTTGGTATCTTGGCATGTGTATGAAAGCTATTCACTATTTAATTACAGAACTAAAACTTCACTGTAAAAGCTCATCTAAGGTAGCCAATCAAGCTCTGATGCATGTTAGTAATGAACATAAAACCAAACGCTTCCCAAAGTAAGTGGTAGATTTGTATCAGTACACATTTGGCGTCGTGTAGGACCTTTTTGACTTCAAAATAGGCAGTTGATCAATCATTTCCACATGTCCCAGTCAGGATCAGCCTCCTACTACAAACTGAGTTAGGTAGACTGTTATCCAACAAAACATTATGGTTCACTTTTGAAAAACTAGCCCTGGACCTTCTTGCACTGCTAAGGAAGAAGTAACTAGATAAATCACTAATTTCTTACTCCCAGAAAATCCTAATTGTATAGATATCATATTAAACCTACTATCAGAATTTATGCACTTGAGGAGAGACATCACCCATCTGAATTTTCATACTGCTTTTTGGCAGGACATTTAACTGAAATGTTTAACAGGTATTCCTGGTTCCCTGTTGTACCACCATCCTTTCAGAAGTAAACCACCAGGGCGCCTGGGTAGCTCCGTCAGTTCAGTGTCTGACTCTTAATTTCAGCCCAGGTCCTTATTCCAGGATTGTGGGATTGAGCCCCACATCAAACTCTGCACTGAAAATGGAGCCTGCTTGGGATTCTGTCCCTCAGTGCCTCACCCAGGCTCACGTGCTCTCTCTTTCTCTTTCAAATAAAAAATAATAATAATAATAATAATTAAGAAAAAAGTAAACCACCAAATTTTTATCAATGTGAAAAATACTGAACACAATAAAAGGATAACAAATTATATACCCGTGTGTGGGTGTGAGTGTGGGTATCAGTGGGTGGGTGATAGAAATATCAGGTCCTGAGGCAGCATATAACTTGCTACTAGTAAGAGGTGTGAATGTGCTGAAATAAACAATAAGCCTGTTGCAAAAAAAAAAAAGCATGTTTTTTTTTTGGGGGGGGGGGGTTAGAGCAGGGAAGAACACTGTCTTGTGAATATATAAGGGCAGTTAATAGTTCCACTCAGATGCAGTATGGTACTAAAAGGCCACAGAGTGGATAGTAAGTAAATGCAGACGCTTTTAAAGACAATGTGAAACACCATTTTACTGTAGTTGTTACCGCCTGGCAATTATGCTGACTTGTTTAGTGTTGTTTTGACTCTTTTTTTAATTCTTTCAGGTTTAGGGGCTAATATTCTAGTGTTCAAAGAGTGCTGCCAACACAAAAGGGTCAAGAATTCCTGCCACAGCAGGAATACACAACAAACACACACACACACACACACACACACACACACACACATTAAACTTTGAGTCAGAAGATTGTCTTCCAACTGTAAATAACCATCTTTGTATCCTCAGATATGACACTGTGTCTCTTTAAGCTGAGGTATGAGGATCAGTACTCTAAGTATAATAATACCTCCCAGATAGCAAGATCTTTGTGAAATGAAATAGATGAGATGCTGCATGTAAAAGAGCTTTATACCCAATAAGGAAATTTAAAAAGAAAAGATTTCCAACTTTCGTAAAGTAGAACTCTGCGGGAATGGGACATAAAACAGCAATGGAAAAATAAAGAGAGATTTACAGACTATGGAGCTTGAATAGTAAAAGGCAGGTATCAGGAGCCTATTCAGTGCTCATGTTCAAAGCCAACAGGGACCAGTCTTGGAAACCAAGTAGATGGAGTTACATGTGTCTCAGTTTTGTCAAAAGCTGACTAACAACTGCTCCATTCCACGGGCTGTTACAGAGGTTGTGACAACTTCAGGGGAAATGCTGTACATTGCCTAAAATATTATGGCTCCGTGTCCCCTCTGGAGAGTTATATGAAGTTACATCAAAAACCAGATGCCTGGCCACTCTCCCACTGAAAATGGAATTTCCTAAAACTGAATGAATTGGAATAACCAGAGTGGGTAACATATGGATTACTTTGGAAGAATTTACGGTATAGATCAAATCCAACTAATTTTTATCAAAGCTCACTCCATTCCTAAGTGTGTCTATACAAAAACCCTAAGGGGAAAAGTTATGCTCTTTGCTGTTTCAATTCAGCTATTCTACTGGAAATGTTAGCACTTTATAGAGAAAATAATCTTTAGAATTACATGAGAGTAGAAATCTGTAATGCACAGAAAAAAATAGTAATAAAAAGCACTGAAAAAAAGGGTTTTATTTTTTTCTATAATCCCTCATACTTTGTTATTGTTGACCACCCCCACTAGAGATGAAAAGGTTGATATTTAGAGTTGTGACATTTTTATGAATGATGTCTTGTATAGTTCAGTATTCTTCATCACAGCATAGTCTTTACATCTCAAAAAATATTTTTAAGTTATTTCAGTAGAGTCCTTCAGGCTAAAATATAAGTACACTAGACAGTAATTCAAATCCACAGGAAGAAATAAAGAGCACCAATAAAGGTAACTACGTGGATACACATTAAAGCATTATAAATGTATGCATTTGTAAATCTTTTTTTTTCTCAATCTGACTTAAAAGAAAACTGCATAAACAAATGATCATAAAACTGTGCTCACGGGTTTATAAAGTATAAAGATGTAATTTTTATGACAATTTTTATGACAATCTCATGAAAAAGTAGAGAGAATGAAACTATGTTGGAGCAAAGTTTTTGTGCTGAAAATAAGATGATATTAATCTGAACTAGGTTGTTTAAAGTTAAGATGTTAATTGTAGTCCCCAGGCAACCACTATAAAAATAACTCAAAAATATGTTAAAGAAAAAATAAGAGAATTAAAATGGTGCACAAAAAGTATGTTTTTAGCAAAAATACAAAATTGAGAACAGGAAACAAAAAAATCTATAAAATAGATGGAAAAAATGGCAAAATAGATGAGGAATCCTACCTTATCAGTCATTACATTGTATGTAAATGATTAAGCATTCAAAAATTCCAGTCAAAAGGCAGATTGCAGAATGAATTTTTTTAAAGTAATACCAATATGCTGTATACCACAAGAAATACACATTAAACTCAATGACTAAGAGTTTGAAAGTAAAAGGATCAGAAAAGATAAACCATGCAAACAGTAAGCAAAAGTGAGCTGTGGTGGCTGTACTAATACCAGACAAAAAAATGTTACCAGAAGCCTTTCCCCAAGATATCCATTCAGTGAGGAGAAATCATTGCCAGGTTTGAAGTTAAGCTGGAGGTATGTTGGATATTTATGCAGCACTTGTCCTGTTTCTAGGCTCAGACTTGATCAGACAGACTCCACCACACCACCCAACTCACCCCCAGTCAATGTCCAACCCTCTCTGTGTTCATAGCACACTGGAAACTTGTTCTTGGAAGTGTCCCCCATTCTGAGGTGGAGATTAGTAGGGATGAGTTTTAGAGAGATGAGTCTTAGTAAGAGAGACAGATGTCCCCTCCCATTCTCTAACCCCAAAGTTATGGGATACCCTGGACTTTTACCATCAAATAATGCACAGACAGAAGACAGCATATGACCATTTAAAGAAATAAATACATTTGGGAACTATAAAAACCATGATAAAAGAGACCATCTTCTTCACAGCATCAGGGTCATAAAGAAATCTAAGTGTATGCATATTTTCTAGAGATTTTCAAGATTTGTAATCCACTTCTAAGTCATTTAGATTGAAGTGACCATTTCCTTGCTGACTGTCATCTGGAGCTACTCTGGGCTCTGTCACGTAAACTTCTCCATCTTCAAAGTGGCAATGACATTTTGAGTCCTTTTCACAATTCCAGTCTTTCTGACTTCCTGTTCTGTTACCAGTTGAAGCAAATTCTCTAGTTGTTTGTTTGTTTTTTTTCTATTTTGAAAAAGAGAGAGAGCAAGCATGGGAGGGACAGAGAGAGAGGAAGAGAGAGAATCTTAAGCAGACTCCACACTCAACACAAAACCCAATGTGGGGCTCAATCGCTCAACCCTGAGATCATGATCTGAGCCAAAATCAAGGGTCAGACACTAATATGATTGAGCCACCCAGGTGCCCTGAAAATTCTCTAGTTTTAAATGGCTATTGTGGTTAAATTGAGCCCACCCAGATCATTTTCCTTCTCACTATCACAAAGTCAATTGGTTAGTAATCTAAATTGCATTTGCAATCCGTTTTTCCATGTAATTTAATGTAATTGTGAGTTTGGTATCTCATAATATTCAGTCTTGAGGATTTTGTCAAAAATCTTTTCATCTTTCTTAGCAAAATTTCTATACATATTCACATCCATTAGCCATATTAATAGAGTCTACATCATGGTATTATTAAATGAAAATAACCAATTCATATACCATGTTATAACCATAAAACCTTGGTTAATCAGATTAACAGTAAATACATTGATGAATGCTAATGTAAAAAGAACTTCAATGAACGTGACTTCCATAAATATATGAATGATCCTGGACTCATTCATTTATACATTTTATTCACTTTATCAGTGAGTTCAAAATTACTAGGTTATATCCATATTAACAAAACACTCATCAAATCAAAGCTTTTTATTGAGAGAAATAAATTCCACAGTGACAAGTAACAAGCAAATGCAAATTACTTTGTGTATAATTACACTAGATAAGCATTTATTAATAAGGGAGGAGAGAGATCCAGGAGGATAACGTCATTTCTTCCCCCTAAAAGGAACTATAATGTTTATACAAGAATTAAGAGTATTTGTTTTTATTTGTTTTGATTTTTGATTAATTTTTCTATTGCTTATACAGTGGTGTGTTCGCTTGTACTTAATATAACGTAATTATATGAACCCCAAGTAACTTTAAGAGCTGTCAGGATTAATTGAAGATCTTTAAGAATGACTCTCTCTTAATTATTCAGAAACAAATGCTGTTCAGCACATTGGCCAACTGCCCTCTCATTTAAAACAAAGCAAAACAAAAGAAAAAAACTGCAAAAACCTATCTGAAGAAGTTTGAACAAAAAGAAAAACAAAGGATATTATAATAACTATATGAAATATTAGTAATCTGTCAATACTTTGAGGAGTCATTGCTAAATATGATCCATATTAGACAGGTTTTAAAGGAATGGCTGAAGATGGACTCATTATCCACTCCAAAAGTAACATTTAATAATTATAAACTGAAGGAAGGTCTCTGATTATATTAGTAAAAATATAAATAGGGGAGAGGAGTCTGGGTGGCTCAGCTGGTTAAGCATCCAACTCTTGATTTTGGCTCAGGTTATAATCTCACAATTCTTGAGAGACAACTGACAGCACTGAGCCTGCTTGGGATTCTCTCTCTCCCTTTCTCTCTGCTCCTCCCCTGCTCACTCACTCGCTAAATATAAATAAATAAACATTTTAAAAATCTGTAAGTAGGGGAATTATGGGATGGAGAAGAATGGGTTATTGGTCTGTTGTGTATAAATTGTTTGGGGGGTTGTGTATTAGTTATTTGCTGCATAACAAATAGTTACAGATCTCAAGGACTTAAAAAAAAACTTATTCACACTATTAGGTTTCAGAGGCATTGCTACATTCTGTAGGAGCAAACCCTGTTGCTGGAGATTTTTCTCCTTGGAAGGTATGAAGGATTGATTTTTGACTTGCAGAATATCCCCCAAATCCTGACCCAGGGGGAAAGGTGGTCTGAAGAATCTAGTTTCATTGATCTAAGCTTCAGGACCTTGGATCCTAGCAGAAATTAATCAAAGAGTTTGGGGAAGGAGAATAAATAGGACAGATGACTGATAATTGAATCTGACAGTTTTCCAGGGACATATCTCATGGTTTCTGAAGCCCTTATACCTGCTGGGACACCTCTGACTCCCAGAACCTGTGTTGTGATTGTTGATGGTTGTGTGATGATGCTCTGTTCCCTTCCTTTTACCTCGATAGGAGGAAGCCCTGTTGACTCAGGAATTCCCATTTAAAACCTATCTGTGACTGGAGTTTCTCCTCTATCTTTTCAGACATGCTTGAAGTCTCCCTCTCAGTCCATATTACTCTTCTAGGATCATGCCCAAGACCTGCATGTAGCCCTGAGTTTCAGGATTATGAAAGTCCATAATATCAGCCCCAATTTCATCTGGGTCTGGACTTAGCACACAGCTGATACTGATTTGTCTATTTCCTGTGAGCCTTCCTACCTCTTGCTTTTTTTCTGGGCACAAAGTCACTAAAAATAGCAAATCTTTTTTCCCATTTTCCTTCTGGAAGAAACCTGTATGTTCTTTGGCAAGACTGGTGAGGTGTTCCTCTTTATTGCCATTCAAACTACATTACTTTTCTGGTTCTTCCTGTAGCCTGAAGCTTAGAGTTCCCCAGCTGGCACAGGCTGCTTCTTCTGACTTCCCTATTGGTACCCAACACCTAAGAAGCTGCTGGGTCCCCAGTGAGTTCACTCTGGTGATGAGACTCAGAGAGCCAAGAAGCCAAGCATTTGGAAGCAAGGAACAATGCAGTGAACAAGCCTGAGGCTGGAGCTGGGCTGGAGCTCTATGTCTAAATGCAGATTTATGTTATCAGGAAGCTTCTCTTTAAAGCATAGTTGTCCTGGGTCTCAGGTGATCAGCATGCTTAGTGCTCAAGACTTTAGACCACACAGATGCCCATCTATCTCCTTGTAACTCCTAGGTCACCACATCTTCAACTTATTGTGAAGGAGAACTAGGGTGTTTGCTCTCAACTTTTTCACAGAATACTTTGACCATAGTGGGAACACTTAGAACCATCCCCACCAACTCCTTCCTAATATACAAATTGGGCTTACAGGAGACTCCCCTGTCTTCTCGGATGAGGCTGAAATGGGCAAGCTGAGTCTCTTGTCTGAGATGGTTGAGAGAGAAGAGGCCAGCCAGGAGGGTTTGTTTGTAGTGGACCTCAGCAGTATCTCAAATGACTGTACAATGAAAGTGGAGGCTGGTGGTGGAGGTGTAGACACAGTGGGTGATGGTGGATGACAGTCAAAGGCATCACTGGAATTTATAGGATGGACCCTGAATGTTATGACACTTATGTCCTGAGAGAAGGTGTAGTCAGGAAAACCTGTGGAGTCCAGAGGCTTGGTGGGGTGAAGGGGTCCAGTGTCAGTGTGTTCTGTGGAAGAGAGGAAAAAGCAAGTCACAGAGGTGAAAAAAAGGTGCCTTGCAAATTTGGAAATCAGTAGCAAAAAAAGGCAATGCTGCAAGAGGATTCCAGAGGTAAGGATGAGAGCAAGGAAAGTATGGGGAAGGGGGCCTACCTATAGTCAAAATACTCAGATGAGGAAGAGAACAGGGGAAAATGGAGGAGTCAGGATCTTCTGGTTAAGAGGACTCTGTCAGCAAAGATGAGGCAGCTGACGGAGGGGGCAATGTTAAGATAAGTAAGAAATGAAAAGAGCCACCTGGCAGGGATACCCTTGAGGAGAGGAGATGAGATTGTCACTGAAAGTAGGAAAAGGGGCATCAGGACACATAAAGCAAATGTCAGCGAGGCCTCTGCTGGTAGGGAAAACATCAGTAATGGAGAGGGAAGCCATGATGTAGAAGTAGAAGGCCGTGGTTAATAGGGGTAGAAAATTATAAGGGGAGATCATGAGGTAGAAGAGGACAGAGCCAAGTTGGGGTGCAGTGAGGGACAATGGGCCTCTGCAGGTCCTCTGCCTGAGGTTGTCAAATAAAATAATACTAGAGAGGACTTCCAAAGAGGGACAGGCTATTAAAGCCCAGTGGGAAGCAGTGAGAAAGCAGAGATAAGTTCTGTTTACAGGGGCTGCTAACTGGTTTCTCAGAGGGTCTGGAGATAGGTTAGAGACCAGAGATTCACCTGACACAATTACAGAAGCTCTGGAGGCAAAGGGGACACAGAGGGGACAGCATCTTCCACAGGACATCTACATCTGTGGCATTTAGAAAGGCACACAAATGCATTTGGAAATGCACACAACTCACAATAGGTGTCCTGACAGCATCTGGCCTTTCCAGGGCACTCATTCAGAAAGCAGACAGAAGTTGCAGCCAGAGATAAAAAGAGAGAGGAAGCCTGGTAGGCCTGTCAGGGGTAGAAGCATGAATGTGTAATGGCCCAGTACCTTCCCTTGCACCCCTGACTTTACAGCAGACATTAGACCCTCAATCAATGGCTTCCTTAAACATTCTTTAATTACTCACTCTCCTATCTTATCTACCCTACTCCCAGAATGATGTAGACCAAGCCTGAAAGGATTGAGAGGTGAGTCACCTTTTCTGAAGTGTAGGCATAACAGTTGTTACAAAGCTCCTCCCTGGTAAGCTCTCCAAGAAGGAAAACCAGGAGATTAGGTTATTTGTGGTAAAGGTAGAAGCCAAAGCATCTTCTGTAGAACTGCACATAGCAGCCCTTTGGGAAGAGACTATTGGGTGGTTAGATTCTAAGACTTCCAAGAATGTGTACACAATATCATGTTTGACAGTGGAAATAATGGAAACTCCCGCGTGTGTATGTTTTATCATTTACTAAAGGATTTCTCACAAATTATCTGATGTGATTCCTACAATACAAAGATGAGCAAATATTATTTCAAAGGATGAATCTCAGGTTTAGTGCCATTAAACTACTTGTCCATAGCAGAGTCTAGAATTTCTGCCTTCAGAACTAACCAAGATTCTTTCATCACACCTCACATATGCCCCATTCTCAGTTCCTTCATTCTTTCATTCCCAAGGATAGAAAGAGCAGATAAGTGTCAGGAGCTGATGCCTTTCCTGTGATGACCTTTTCTTCTGGGTCTTTGCTCTCTGAGGAGCACTTACTCTAACAATTGACATCTACAGAAACTGTGCAGGTGGCGCACTCCCTCCAGGATTGGTGAGACTACATTGTACCTTTAGAGCAGGCATTTTAGAAGAGCAGAACCTTATCTATCAATGAACTGTTTCCTCTTTCTTCCTGTTTTGGCATTGATGCTGAAAATCAAGAAAAGAAGGGTGCATGGGACCCAATTCATAATCTCCCTTTTCTATACTACGTGCAGAGCTTCATTTTTATGAATAATGAAATCTTTATCCTTTACCTGTTATTTATTTTTGAAGTTATAAAATACTTTATTTTGTTTTAATGTTTGAATAATGCAAAAAAAATGGGGGGAGGGGCTTTCTGGAGGGGATCCTCAATTAATTTTGGGTTACTAGTCCTCTTTTGAACAGGGCACAGAATGTTACCCCCAAAGGTGCAGGTATGCTCCACACAATAGAACGCTATTCCCTTACAACATACAATCAGAGCCTTTCAAAGGTTCACCATTGTTTTCCAGATCAGCCCTAACAAAGAAAAGACTCGACCCAGAGCCACCTGATACGCGAATAGGGCCAGTGATCAAGTGTTGACAAACTCTTGTCTCCCATGGGTACCCTGAATTTCCTAAATATTATGATACCTAGCCAGTGTACCACGTGTGTTCAGGATTTTATTCTGGAGTATGTTGCCACACCTATGTGAATGATCTGTGAAATCTAAATATCACTCAGGAGCAGTTGGGTGGCCCAGTCAGTTAAAATGTCCGACTCTTGATTTCAGCTCAGGTCATGATCTCCGGGTTCATGAAATAGAGCCCCACATTGGGCTCTGTGCTGACAGTGTGGACCCTGCTGGGATTCTCTCTCTCTCTCTCTCTCTCTCTCTCTCTCTCTCTCTCTGTCTCTGCCCTCTCTCCCCCACTCATGTGCTCACTCTTTCTCTGAAAATAAATAAATAAACTTTAAATAAATAAATAAATAAATATCACTCAAACATCTGCTTTGCCCAACCTGTTCCCATAGATGACAGCCTTTTCCTTCTAAAGAGTTCATCTAAAAGGTATCACTCTGGGCCAACATAGATCTCATTGCTGTCTAGATGTTTCATAGTAATATAATAAGCACTAATACCATTTAATTGGATAGAGAGAGAGTAGGAATATAGGGAAGGGAGAAGAAACTATTTATACACCATGAATTTTCCAGAACTGATTTTAAAAATCATCCTCAGTTTCAAGAAACACAATGAATTTTTAAAAAATTCATTACTAATTCCATTGCAATGGAACCAAAGGAAAGGAAAGCAAAAGAAAAGATTACAAAGCATCCACAACAATGAAAACCAAAGACACTGTTGTATAATCTCTTCAAAAAACTAAAATAAAGTGGATGTTTAATTAAAATCATTTAACAGTCAAAACTATCAAGAACAAAGGATGAATTCTGGAAAAATGGCAGCAATGGTGACATAATTTAAGAATCCTCGTACAAAATAAAGAGGGGTAAATTAGATAAAAATGTCAAAATTGCATGACAGCATTTCCCACCAACATAGGTGATATGGCATTATGATTAATTCCGTGCTACAAGAAATAGGACAAAATACCAACAGCTATGAACTGCGCATGCTATCCATGTCTGTATAAAAAGAAGCAGAGGGAAGCCATTGAACTTTTGATGGACTTGAGAATAAGAAAGGCACAATAAAGTCAATAGGTAGTCATTAGAAGCAAAGTGATTGCTTAAGATTATAGGAAACTGATCTAATCACAATGAAAGGCAGGAGAAAGTTACAAAATTAAAGTAAAGGTAAATAGCATTACTAGACATAGATAGAACTTACCCATCACAAGGATAATGGATTTTATCTAAGTAGAAAATTAAATGATCAAATAAATAACATATTAAAAAGTTGTGGGGCATCTGGGTGGCTCAGTTGGTTAAGCATCTGACTCTTGATTTTACCTCAGGTCATGATCTCATGGTTTGTGGGTTTGGGCCCTACATCTGGCTATGAGCTGATAGTACCAGCTTGCTTGAGATTCTCTCTCTCCCTTGCACTCTGCCCCTCCCCACCTCAAAAATAAATGCATGAATACATAAATACATAAATAAACAAACAAACATACATTTAAAAAGGTATGATTGAGGGAATTTTTTTTTTAGTGAGAACAAAAGACAAACTTACAGATAAAATGGTGCATTGGGGGCGCCTGGGTGGCGCAGTCGGTTAAGCATCCGACTTCAGCCAGGTCACGATCTCGCGGTCCGTGAGTTCAAGCCCCGCATCGGGCTCTGGGCTGATGGCTCAGAGCCTGGAGCCTGTTTCCGATTCTGTGTCTCCCTCTCTCTCTGTCCCTCCCCTGTTCATGCTCTGTCTCTCTCTGTCCCAAAAATAAATAAACATTGAAAAAATAAAAAAATAAAAAAATAAAATGGTGCATTGTATATACAAGGAAAATGATCAAGGAATGATTACCATTTAGTGAGAAGTGACTTCATTATTGAACTTGACTAATTAAGAAAGAATTTTTCAGGCAATCAGGCAAAAAAAGCAACTCACTTATTAGGGGAACATCGGAAATCCATCCACCAGCACTTAACTCGAAAAGTTAATAGAGCCAAACTGAAACATGAAAAGATGCTCACTATCACTCATCATCAGGGAAATGCAAATTAAAACTACAATGAAATATCACCTCACAGCAGTCAGAATGACACAAATTAACAACATAAGAAATAATAGATGTTGGCAATTATGTGGAGAAAGGGGAGCCCTCGTACACTGTTGGTGGGAATGCAAGTTGGTGAAACAAGTGCAGCCACTCCAGAAAACAGTATGGAGTTTCCTCAAAAAGTTAAAAATAGAACTACCCTACAATTCAGTGATTGCACTACTAGGTATTTACTCAAAGGATGCAAAAATATAGATTCAAAGGGATACATATCACCAGATGTTTATAGCAGCATTATCAACAATAACCAAATTATGGAGAAGGCCCAAATGTCCATTGACTGATGAATGGATAAAGAAGTGTGTGTGTGTGTGTGTGTGTGTGTGTGTGTGTGTGTACGTATACACACATACAGGAATATTACTCAACCATAAAAAGAATGAAATCTTGACATTTACAACAACGTGCTAGAGCTAGAGAGAGTGTATTATGCTAAACAAAATAAGTCAGCCAGAGAAAGACAAGTACCGTATGATTTCATTCATGTGTGGAATTTAAGGAACAAAACAGATTAACGTAGTGGGGGGAAAGACAGAGGCAAACCATGAAACAGATTCTTAACTATAGGAAAAAACTGAGGGTTGCTGGAGGGGAGGTGGGCAGGAAAATGGGTTAAATGTGTGATAGGCATTAAGGAGGGCCTTTGTTGGGATGAGCGCTGGGTGCTATATGTACGTAACGAATCACTAAATTCTACACCTGAAAATAATGTTACACTGTACGTTAACTGAAATATGTTAACCAATTGAAATAAAAACTTGAAAAAGAAGAAATGCACATATTAAGCATCAAAAAAAAAGCAGAGCCTCTTTTAAAATTTTCTCAGGTCAGTGTATCCTAATATTATTCTCAATCAAATTGTTATTCAAGTATGAAAACAACGACCAAATATTTAGGAGCATTAAGATAAAATAACTAAGAACTACAATTTCTGTTTCCCGTCTTTAAAAAAATAAAAATAGTGGAATGTGAAATTTAGCTAAAGAACTGTTTCACCACATCAAATAACCCAGAAAGAGAATAGCGGTAGGAGGAGGAAAGAAATTAAGGAACACTCAATATTGTAAAGATGTTGGCAAACAGTCAAAAACAACTAAGGTTGATGGGACGCCTGGGTGGCTCAGTTGGTTAGGTGCCCCACTTCGGCTCAGGTCATGATCTTGCGGTTTGTGACTTCGAGCCCCGGGTCGGGCTCTGTGCTGACAGCTCAGAGCCTGGGGCCTGCTTGGGATTCTGTGTCTCCTTCTGTCTCTGCCTCTCCCATGCTCATGCTCTGTCTCTCTCTGTCTCTCAATAATAAACGTTAAAAAAAAAAAAAAAAAACAAAAAACAAACAACTAAGGTTGAAACAGTTAATTGTTACTCAGTTAATAAGTGGGTAAAGAAAAATACGTTGTATCTTTATGATGGCATATTTCAGTAATAACAAGGAATGAAGTGCTGATATATGCCACAACATGGATAAACCCTGAACACATTATGCTAAGCAAAAGAAGCCAACTACTAAACATCAAATAGTGTAAAATTTTAAATAAAATGCCCAGGGGTGCCTGGATGGCTCAGTCAGTTAAGCGTGGGACTTTGGCTCAGGTCACGGTCTCCTGGTTCTTCAGTTGGAGCCCCGCATCTGGCTCTCTGCTCTCAGCGTGGAACCTGCTTCAGAACCTCTGTCCCCCATCTCTGCCCATCCCCCACTTGTGCATGCTCTCTCTCTCTCTCTCTCTCTCCCTCTCTGTCTCTCTCTCTCTCTCTCTCTCCCTCTCTCTCTCCCTCCCTCTCTCTCTCTCTCTGTCTCTCTCAAGAATAAATAAACATTAAAATAAATAAATAAATAAATTGGGGAGCCTGGGTGGCTCAGTCATTTAAGCATTGGACTTCGGCTCAGGTCATGATATCACCGTCGTGAGTTCGAGCCCTGCATCAGGCTCTGTGCTGACAGCTCAGAGCCTGGAACCCGCTTCAGATTCTGTGTCTGCCTCTGTTTCTACTCCTTCTCTGCTCACACTCTGTCTCTGTTATAAATAAATAAATAAATAAATAAATAAATAAATAACCAACCAACCAACCAACCAACCCATATGCCAAGGTGTGGGTGATAGAAAGATGGAGAGTCATTGTGAAAAGATACACTATTCCTTTTTGGAGTGATGAAAATGTCTTTAAATTAGATAGTGGTGCTAGTTTAATAAACTGTGAATATACTAAAAAAAAAACCTGAATTGTATACTTCAAAAAGGTGAATTTTTTGTTATATGAATTAGTTCTCAATTTCAAAATGTGTCAGAAAAAAATATTCATTATAAGTAAAAAGGTGAAATGGAATGGAAAATAAGGTTGGCTGGCCACTCTTGATCTTTTCTACCTAATTTTATATTCTTTAAAGTACAAGACAAAAATAGAGTAAATGTTCTGATAATAACAATTCCTATTTCCTGGGCCTTATAAAGAGGTCAGTAAACAGGAGAAGGAAAATATTCTGCATTTTATTTAATAATTCTAACAATATAATAATATTATAATCTAGTATTTTATTGAAGTATTATGCTTCAACAAAAAGTAAGACCTTAAAAGACCTTGAAGGCTATTTTCTTTTTTCTTTTTTTGAAAAAAAAAAGTTTTATTTAAGTATAGTTGACACACAGTGTTAATTAGTTTTAGATGTAGAACATAGTAATTCAACAAGTTTGTATGTTATGCTCTGCTCACCAGAAGTATAGCACCATCTGTCACCATACAAGGCTGTTACAGTATCATTCACTATATTCCATATGCTGTGTCCTTTATACCCATGACTTATTCATTCCATAACTGGCTATTTTCAAGTAACATTATTTCTGTTGTTTGTTATATAAGACATATTTTATTAAAATCCAGATTGAGGTTTTAAATTTTCATTCTTTTCTTTAATATTCCTATATCAATGCCATTATTATTTTCTAATTAAAGGAAGTGACATTTATTCTCTAAAGCAAATGTAAAAATATGAAAGAATAAGGGCAAAATAAAAATAAACCATTAGAACAATAGAAAAAAGAAACCAGTGTTGTTTATTACTACCCACAGGAAAATCTACATATATAATGCTATCTAAAAATTTCAATAGTTTCTGAAATATGGAAATATTTATTAGTTTTTCAGTTTCTGGAATTCATGAAAACTCAGCTCATTACAATGTTTTTAAATTAAATACTCTCATGTAAATGACAATATCTTAATTCATTGTTAATTAAATACATCTAATTTACATTTACGTAATAATAGATAATATTGGACAATTTATGTATTATCTTGCAACTGTTTCTCTTCTTGCCAGTTGCCTGCTTATATATTTAATTTGATTTGATTTTTATTGGTGTTCTTCTGATAGAATATTAGAACTAGAAGGAAACATAGATACCATTTACTCCATCATCTTTCACAGATTTGTAGAAAGTTATTTCCCTTAAGTCAATGTGTGTGATATTATATGTAACCTTTAAATTATAAATGAGAATCCATTACTAAATAAATAATTCATTAATTCAGTAACCTTCTTAGGTCACCATTTTGAAAGGTTGTTATGGGTTAGATCCTGTGATGGCTTCTGAGGTTTCTATGAAGAATAAATATGGTCACAGTCTTCAAGGACAAAAAGGAAGATAGAGGTATTGAAGCTACAAGTTAACATGCCTACATATTGAGTAAGTTATATGGTAGGGAGATTAGAAATGTAATAGAAACATGTACAACATGCTTTGGAGCTTCAGGAGGAAAATGACTTCACAGAGGAGGTACTATTTAACTGAGTTGCAAAGTATATGTTTGGGTTTGTGGAGAGTGAACAGAATACTTTTTTTTTATTAATTGATATCAATATGTGACCATTCAAAAGTATGTATTAAGAAAGGAACAGATGGATATGGAATAAGAATAACCAGATCCAGGGATGAGTCTGAAGTATAATGATCATTTTCTCGGAGTATAGCACTAATATCTGGGTCTCCTATCTGGAAAATTTTATATGAACTTTTGTCCCTTGAGCTTACGTTGCTCTCAGGTAGTAATCTTAATATGTAGTACCAATACTTTATGTATTCAACTACTTCTCATATTTCTCTCAAAAAAAAAGTATTTTAGTCTGCCATTTTAAATGGCAAACAAAATATTGATAAATCTTCTCCTTTTTCATAACTATGCTCTATGCAATAAATCAAACAATACAAAAGTGTATATTGAAAAAATGAAGAGTACTGAGTATTTTCCAACTGCTTTGCTCATGTATAGATAGATGCTGAAATGGAATGTGAATCCAGGAGTGCAAAGTGTCATGGTCTATTTTTAATAGATCCTCTCCCACCAATACCCTTTCATCTGCAGTATCCATACTTAATAGTTTATGAATAACCTTAATCTGGACATTTTAACAGCCAGCTACTAACATGAAAACATTTTATCACAATTGCTTCTTTGAAAAATAAATTGCACCCAATGCTTAAAACAAGTTTAATTATGGGACAGGATATAAAGGGTGAGAAATAAGAAACGTGAAATGGGTTCTGGGCTACATTAAAACACTTTACAGATAAGAAAGTAAACATCTCATTGGAATTAATGTACATTAAATTTATGGCCCTTAATTTTCTGTAATTAAGGCTTTCAGCATCCTCTGAACTCATGGAATAAGAAAGTAACAGAGCACAAAAACAGCCATTAAGAGACATAGACAGAGGTCTTCATTAACATCAGCCATCAGTTACACAGGAGATACTAAGTAAAGAATTCTTTTTCTGGTTTAACCTAATATTGATACTAAGCCCCATAGATGCCTAAGGAATAACTTGTGGTTCAGAGTAGGTATGAATAAAGGACAAGACAAATACAACAGCACTAGTAGTTTGTTTTTACAGGTTATACTGTCTCTGAGGTAATATAGTATCATTTACACTATGAATAAGAACATATCTTGGATTTTTTTTTTAATTTTTTTAACGTTTATTCATTTTTGAGACAGAGAGAGACAGAGCATGAATGGGGGAGGGTCAGAGAGAGAGGGAGACACAGACTCTGAAACTGGCTCCAGGCTCTGAGCTGTCAGCACAGAGCCCGACGCGGGGCTCGAACTCACGGACCGTGAGATCGTGACCTGAGCTGAAGTCGGACACCCAACCGACCGAGCCACCCAGGCGCCCCATCTTGGATTATTTTTGGAAGTATCCTAACATTCATAGTGCACAATTTATTTTTGTTTTGTTAGGGTCATGAAGTGCCCTCTTTATTCCAATAAAGTTCCCTGAAATTGAACACAGGAGGTGTTGTTTTTTTCCTTAATTTTACTTTCCTTTCCCTTGTACAAAGAGATCATCTGGGATTAGGACAAGTGTCACTTTATTACATTTCTATCTCCTTTGTATCCTTAATTTCAATAAATATGTCCTTATGTTTCCAATTCTATTATACAAGTATAAAACTTATATTTTGAAGAATATTTTAAGTGGAATTTTATTTTACTTTATTATTGTTTTAATTTTATTGTTATTATTTTTAATTTACATCCAAATTAGCATATAGTGAAGCAATGATTTCAGGAGCGTATTGCTTAATGCCCCTTACCCATTTAGTCCACACCCCCTCCCACAACCCCTCCAGTAACCCTCAGTTTGTTCTCCATATTTAAGAGTCTCTTATGTTTTGTCCCCCCCCGTGTTTATATTATTTTTGTTTCCCTTCCTGTATGTTCATCTGTTTTGTCTCTTAAAGTCCTCATATAAGTGAAGTCATATGATGTTTGTCTTTCTCCAACTGACTAATTTCACTTAGCATAATACCCTCAAGTTCCATCCACGTAGTTGCAAATGCCAAGATTTCATTCTTTCTGATTGCTGAGTAATACTGCATTGTATACATATACCACATCTTCTTTATCCATTCATCCATCGATGGACATTTGGGCTCTTTCCATACTCTGGCTATTGTTGATAGTGCTGCTATAAACATTGGGGTGCATGTGCTCCTTCAAAACAGCATACCTGTATCCCTTGTATAAATACCTAGTAGTGCAATTGCTGGGTCATACGGTAGTTCTATTTCTAGTTTTTTGAGGAACCTCCATACTGTTTTCCAGAGTGGCTGCACCAGCTTGCATTCCCACCAACAATGCAAAAGAGATCCTCTTTCTCCGCATCCTCGCCAACATCTGTTGTTGCCTGAGTTGTTAATGTTAGCCATTCTGACAGGTGGGAGGTGGTGTCTCATTGTGGTTTTGATTTGTATTTCCCTGATGATGAGTGATGTTGAGCATTTTTTTCATGTGTCGGTTTGGCCATCTGGATGTCTTCTTTGGAGAAGTGTCTCTTCCTGTCTTTTGCCCATTTCTTCACTGGATTATTTGTTTTTTGGGTGTTGAGTTTGAGAAGTTCTTTATAGATTTTGGATACTAACCCTTTATCTGATATCTCATTTGCAAATATCTTCTCCCATTCTGTCGGCTGCCTTTTAGTTTTGCTGATTGTTTCCTTCACTGTGCAGAAGCTTTTTATTTTGATGAGGTCCCAACAGTTCATTTTTGCTTTTGTTTCCCTTGCCTCCGGAGACTTGTTGAGTAAGAAGTTGCTGCAGCCAAGATCAAAGAGGATTATGCCTGCTTTCTCCTCAAGGATTTTGACGGCTTCCTGTGTTACACTGAGGTCTTTTATCCATTTTGGGTTTATTTTTGTGTCTGGTGTAAGTAAGTGGTCCAGGTTCATTCTTCTGCAAGTCGCTGTCCAGTTTTCCCAGCACCACTTGCTGAAAAGACTGTGTTGATTCCATTGGATATTCTTTCCTGCTTTGTCAAAGATTAGTTGGCCATATGTTTGTGGGTGCATTTCTGGGTTCTCTATTCTGCTCCATTGATCTGAGTGTTTTTGTGCCAGCACCATACTGTCTTGATGATTACAGCTTTGTAGTATAGCTTGAAGTCTGGGATTGTGATGCCTCCTGGTTTGGTTTTCTTTTTCAAGATTGCTTTGGCTATTCGGGGTCTTTTCTGGTCCCATACAAATTTTAGGATTATTTGTTGTAGCTCTGTGAAGAATGCTGGTGTTATTTTAATAGCGATTTTGTTGAATATGTAGATTGCTTTGGGTAGTATCGACATTTGAACAATATTTGTTCTTCCTATCCAGGAGCACGGAATCTTTTCTATTTTTTTGTGTGTGTCTTCTTCAATGTCTTTCATAAGCTTTCTATAGTTTTCAGTGTACAGATTTTTCACCTCTTTGGTTACATTTACTCCTAGGTATTTTATGTTTTTTTGTGCAAATGTAGATGGGATTGGTACCTTGATTTCTCTTTCTGTCGCTTCATTGTTGGTGTATAGGAATGCAACCGATTTCTGTGCGTTGATTTTGTATCCTGCAACTTTGCTGAATTTATGAATCAATTCTGGCAGTTTTTTGATGGAATCTTTTGGGTTTTTCATATAGAGTATCATGTCAATTGCAAACAGTGAAAGTTTGACCTCTTCCTTGCTGATTTGGATGCCTTTTATTTCTTTGTGTTGTCTGATTGCAGAGGTTAAGACTTCCAATACTGTGTTGAATAACAGTGTCAAGAGTGGACATCCCTGTCTTGTTCCTGACCTTAGGGGGAAAGCTCTCAATTTTTCCCCATTGAGGATGATATTAGCATTGGTTCATTCATATATGGCTTTTATGATCTCAAGGTATGCTCCCTCTATCCCTACTTTCTTGAGGGTTTTTATCAAGAAAGGATGCTGTATTTTGTCAAATGGTTTCTCTGCATCTATTAAGAGGATCATATGGTTCTTGTCTTTTCTTTCATTGATGTGATGAATCATGTTAATTGTTTTGCGGATATTGAACCAGCCCTGCATCCCAGTTATAAATCCCACTTGGTCTTGGTGAATAATTTTTTTAATGTATTGTTGGATCCGTTTGGCTAATATCTTGTTGAGGATTTTTGCATCCATGTTCATCAGGGAAATTGGTGTATAGTTCTTTTTAGTGGGGTCTCTGTCTGGTTTTGGAATCAAGGTAATGCTGGCTTCATAGAAAGAGTTTGGAAGTTTTCCTTCCATTTCTATTTTTTAGAACACCTTCAAGAGAGTAGGTATTAACTCTTCCTTAAATGTTTGGTAAAAGTCCCCTGGAAAGCCATCTGGCCCTGGACTCTTTTTTTTTTTTTTTTTTTTTTGGGCAGTTTTTTGATTACTAATTCAATTTCCTTACTGGTTATGGGTCTGTTCAAATTTTCTATTTCTTCCTGTTTCAGTTTTGGTAGTGTATATGTTTCTAGGAATTTGTCCATTTCTTCCATATTGCCCATTTTATTGGCATATAATTGCTCATAATATTCTCTATTATTGTTTGTATTTCTGCTGTATTGGTTGTGATCTCTCCTCTTTCATTCTTGATTTTATTTATTTGGGCCCTTTCCTTTTCTTTTTGATCAAACTGGCTAGTGGTTTCTCAATTTTGTTCATTCTTTCAAAGAACCAGCTTCTGGTTTCAATGATCTGTTCTACTGTTTTTTTGGTTTTGATGGCATTAATTTCTGCTCTAATCTTTATTATTTCCTGTCTTCTGCTGGTTTGGGGTTTTATTTGCTGTTCTTTTTCCAGCTCCTTAAGACGTAAGGTTAGGTTGTGTATCTGAGACCTTTCTTCCTTCCTTAGGAAGGCCTGGATTGCAATATACTTTCCTCTTATGACTGCCTTTGCTGCATCCCAGTGGTTTTGCATTGTGGTGTTATCATTTTCATTGGCTTCCATATACTTTTTAATTTCCTCTTTAACTTCTTGGTTAGCCCATTCATTCTTTAGTAGGATGTTCTTCAGTCTCCAAGTATTTGTTACCTTTCCAAATTTTTTCTTGCGGTTGATTTCGAGTTTCATAGTGTTGTGGTCTGAAAATATGCATGGTATGATCTCGATCTTTTTGTACTTACTTAGGGCTGATTTGTGTCCCAGTATATGGTCTATTCTGGAAAACATTCCATGTGCACTGGAGAAGGATGTATATTCTGCTGCTTTAAGATGAAATGTTCTGAATATATCTGTTAAGTCCATCGGATCCAGTGTGTCACTGAAAGCCATTGTTTCCTTGTTGATTTTTTGCTTAGATGATCTGTCCATTGCTGTGAGTGGGGTGTTGAATTATCCTACTGTTATGGTATTACTATCGATGAGTTTCTCTATGTTTGTGATTAATTGATTTATATATTTGGGTTCTTTCATGTTTGGTGCATATATGTTTACAATTGTTAGGTCTTCTTGGTGGATAGACCCCTTGATTATGATAAAATGCCCTTCTGCATCTCTTGATAGAGTCTTTATTGTAAAGTTTAGATTGTTTGATATAAGTATGGCTACTCTAGCCTATTTTGTTAACCATTAGCATGATTGGTGGTTCTCCATCCCCGTTCAATCTGAAGGTGTCTTTAGGACTAAAGTGGGTCTCTTATAATCAGCATCACGATCTTTTTTTCTTACCCATTCTGTTACCCTATGTCTTTTGATTGGAGCATTGAGTCATTGACATTTAGAGTGAGTACTGAAAGACATGAATTTATTGCCATTATGTTGCTTGTAGAGTTGGAGTTTCTGGTGGTGTTCTCTGGTCCTTTGTAATCTTTGTTGCTTTTGGTATTTATTTAATTTTTTTTACATTTTCATATTTTCTCCCCTCAGAGGGTCGCCCTTAAAATTTCTTGCAGGGCTTGTTTAGTGGTCACAAACTCCTTTAATTTTTGTTTGCCTGTGGAACTTTTTATCTCTCTATTTTGAATGGCAACCTTGCAGGATAAAGAATTCTTGGCTGCATATTTTTCTGATTCAACATATTTAATATATCCTACCACTCCCTTCTGCCTGCCAAGTTTCTATGGATAGGTCTGCTGCAAACCTGATATGTCTTCCCTTGTAGGTTAAGGACTTTTTTTCCCTTGCTGCTTTCATGATTCTCTCCTTGCCTGAGTATTTTGTGAATTTGACTATGATATGCCTTTTCATGGTCTGTTTTTGTTGAATCTAATGGGAGTCCTCTGTGCTTCCTGGATTTTTATGTCTGTGTCTTTCCCCAGGTTAGGAAAATTTTCCGCTATGATTTGCTCACCCTTCTACCCCTCTACCCTTCTACCCCTATATCTCTCTCTTCCTTTTCTGGGAGCCCTATGATTCTGATTTTGTTCCTTTTTAATGAGTCACTGATTTCTCTAATTCTTAAATTGTGCTCTTTTGCCTTAATCTCCTATTTTTTTTTTCTGCTTCATTATTCTCCATAAGTTTGTCCTCTGTATCACTGATTCTCTGTTCTGTCTCATCCATCCTTGCCGCCATGGCATCCTTCCATGATTGCAGCTCAGTTATAGCATTTTTCATTTCATCCTGACTAGTTTTTACTTCTTTTATCTCCACAGAAAGGGATTCTAATCTATTTTCAACTCCAGCTAGTATTCTTATTATCATGATTCTAAATTCTGGTTCAGACATCTTACTTGTATCTGTGTCGGTTCAATCCCTGGCTGTTGTTTCTTCCTGTCTTTCTTTTGGGGTGAATTCCTTCATTTCATCATTTTGAAGGGAGAAAAGGAATTAATGAGGTAGAAAAAATTAAAATTAAAAAAATTAAAATTAAAAAAATATTAAAATCAAAAAATTAAAAATGCACAAAAAATCAAATAAATGATGCTAGATCCTAGGTGTGTTTTTGTCTGGGTGTTTAAAGTGGCTTGATAGATTAGAGAAAAAAGGTGGGGGGGAAGGGAAATTGTTTAAAAATTTGAAAAAGTGAATACACTGTAGTAGACTAAAATAAAATGATGGAAGTAAAACAGAATTTGATAAAAATTACATAAAAGTAAAAAATATAGTAAAAAAATTAAAGAAAAAATTTTTAATAAAAGTTGAAAATAGGGGCACCTGTGTGGCTCAGTTGGTTAAGCATCTGACTTTGGCCCAGGTCATGATCTTATGGTTCGTGAGTACGAGCCCCGCTTCAGGCTCTGTGCTGACAGCGCGGAGCCTGGAGCCTGCTTCAGATTCTGTCTCTGTCTCTCTGCCCCTCCCCAGCTTGTGCTCTCTCTCTCTCTGTCAAAAACAAATAAAAACTTTTAAAAAGTTGAAAATAAAAATGAATTTTTTCTCTTTCTGCATTCAAGAAAAAGAAAAGAAATGAAAAAGAGGGAAGAAAAGAAAGAAAATTGAATACATGGACCTGCTAACAGATTGAAATACAACTGAAATTACTTCGTTTTCCCCTAGAAGTCAGACTATGAAGTGCTTTATAGTCCATAAACCAAGGAGGCAGTGAGACTTGTGTTCTAGAAAAGGGATGTTGGCCCATTTGGGTGGAGCTTACTGCAATGCCTCCATTCTCCACTAGATGACACTGCTAGCCTAAGGGGGTGGATTGTTGTGGTGCTTGTAGGTGCATATGTGCATGTGTGGGAGCAGTGAAAATGGCATCGCCCAGCTACCCAGTCTCTAGCATCGGAACTCTGTTCTCCCAGATCAGCAATCGTGCACCCGTCCTTTGTCTTCAGCTTTCGTCCACTCCCCGCTTTTACACTGTCTGTGACCAAGCTCCAGGTAGTACCCCTCTCCTAAGTTTGCCTCAGATGTGGCTGTTTTCCCTGGCCCCTTACTTCTGAGGGACTGCACCTTTGACCCGTTCTGCCTCTCTGCGGAGGGTCTCACCGAGCAATGACCAATTGCTGACTGCACCCAGGAAAGTTCGTGAGACTGTGCTGCTGCTGGTGCCCAGAGACTGCAGCCAGGTGCCAGCCCGCCCCAGAAAAAGTTCACAAGATGGTGTAGCAGTAGCGTTTCAGGGATTATGGAAAATCACAACACACATCTGGCACCAGGCTTCACCCTTAACAACCTTATTCCAGCACCAGTGAATGTGGCTGTTTTCTGGGGTCTGCTGGGACCAGGTGGCCTCAACATTCTCTACCAAATGTCCTTCCAGCAGTGGAACCGCTTTTCCCCATGTGGCCCAAGAACCTCCCGGACCCCACTCTGCTCCTAGGGATTTGCCCTTCCCACCAGAGCACCTCCAGGTATCAAGCTGCAAAGTTGCAGATTGTGAACTCCCCTTGTTTACAGTCAATGGGATTTAAACCCTCCCCTTTCTCCTTTCTCCCTTTTTAGTTTAGTCCCTGTGGCTGTTTCCAGTTTCCACTTTCTCTCCAGCTGTTTTTGCGGAGGGGTGCTTTTTCCATATTCTCCCCCCTTCCCTGTCTTCATCCTCTCTCCACCTGCAAAAGCAGCTCCCTGCCCTCTGCGGCTTCTCTCTCCCCAAGTTCACCTCTCCGTGCTGTGTACCTGCTGAATTCTGTGGTTCAGGTTGTGCATATTATTGTGTTAATCCTCAAATCAGTTTTCTAGGTGTGCAGGATGGTTTAGTGTTGGCCTGGCTGTATTTCATGGATGTGAGACACACAAAAAACTTCCATGCTGTTCCACCATCTTGGCTCCCTCCGATAAGTGGAATTTTAAATAGTCACTGGATAGCATACTTTTTTTCTTTTACATAGAACTCACTTTCCAATTTATAATACTTCATTGAAATTCCAAGTATCCCAGGGGAACTTTTTCCTACAGTTCATTCACTTTTCATTGATTTCATCTCACAGACTTGCAGTGAGGATTTGAGGAATAAATAGAAGAAAGAGGAGATTCATTGAAAATTAAATGATAGAAAATGTTCGTATGTCATAACATGTCACAATAAACTTATTAGATAAGGGTATTGCCCTCATTAAAAATGAGAAAATGTGCATTCACTTGTATAGTACCATACCAATATATGAAATTATCATTATCATACTATACATAAGGATTTATGGGAGTCAGCATACAGTCATACTCATGACTATGATTTGTTATAGCAATGTAGTAAGGACACTTAGCAGGATCAAAAGGGGAAAAGACAAAGGTAAAGTGTGGAGCAATCCATTTGTAGCCCTCCTATGCTTTCTGTCTCTCATGAGCAATTGCAAACATTGCACTCATAGCTGAGCAACAAAAATGCAGCAGTAGTGTTTGATGTTCTGCCTAGGGAAACCCATTAGAGAGTCAGTGCCCAAGTATGCCTTGGGGACTGCTCATGGAGGTGCTCTCTGCCTAACACACACTGAAGTTCCAGAGGAAAGCGGGTTTTTAGCATAGACCACCTTGTGTGTACAAATAGCTTAGGCACAGTAAGCCACCCTTATCAATTAGAAAAGGTTTTATATCAGTGTGTGAAACCATCAGCCAAATCCCAGATGCTAACCAAGGGTTAACCTCATAAGCAGTCCTTTCTAAGGGTAACAGCCTCAGGCTTACTACATTAACTCTTTTCTGCACACACCTCGATTTCTGTCTAGTTTTCTTTGGCCAAGTATTCTTAGAATTCTTTGGATGCCTCCTATGTATTGAAAAGTTCAGTATGGTATTGTGACATTAGCTAAGCACTTTGGGTTCTTATACTAGGTCTACAACTCCAATTAAATGTAGTATACAACTGTCTCCCAGCTAGCACCTTCATACAAGTTTTTAAAAAAGCATAAGGGGCGCCTGGGTGGCTCAGTCAATTAAGCGTCCAACTTCAGCTAGAGTGATGATCTCACAGTTTGTGGGTTTCGAGCCTCGCGCTCGGCTCTGAGCTGATAGCTCAATGCCTGGATCCTGCTTCAGATTCTTTGTCTTCCTCTCTCTCTGTCCTTCCCCAGCTTGTGCTCTGTCTCTGTCTCTGTCTCTCTTTCTCTCTCAAAAATAAACATTAAAAAAAATTTTTAAGCATAGAAGTATGAATATCTGCAAAAGTCATGATGTGAAAATACCCATCAACCTAAAATCCTATGCTTAGCTAAATTTCTTGCATTTACAATGGGTGAAATAAGTGTTGTTTTCAGATTAAAGTAGTTTACTACACTACAGATTATACTTCAGGCACATCAATCAAGAAAACAAATAGGATGCAAAAAAAATTGAGTAGAATTATTTGTAAGCATTATTGTAATTCTTAATAAATAACAGGTGTAAACTACATGAAAATGGTGAAAAAAGTTTATAAGTAAAATATTAAATTAAAAAATGCAGAAGGTGGAAAATTATTTAAAACATTCTAGGGTCCTGTCACTTGCAGAAGTGAGAATAGAGAAATTGACTGGCTTTTTTTTGTAAAGCTATTAAGTTTTTAAAAAGACGTTATAGTGCTCACTACATAAATAGCAATGAAGGCATACTGTCCAAATCAGAAACACAGAATGGATGATAAGGAAAGTTTTGTTAAATCAAAAGATATTACATAACAAATAAAGAATGTATTAAAAAAGGGAGAAAAGCATTGAAACAAATATATTAATTTCAAACAATGTAATATATAAATTGAAGGCAAATGTCAAAAATTAAGAAATACAGTTTAACAGAAAAACATAAAACATATTATAGTGTGAATTGGTAGAGCCATTGTGGAGAACAGTTCCTCAAAAAATTAGAAATAGAACTACCATATGATCTAGCAATCCCACTTCTGAATGTATATCCAAAGAAAACGAATTGGTATCTCGAAGATAGATCTTCACTTTCATATTCATTACAGCATTACTCACAACTGTCAAGATGTGGAAACAATCTAAGTAACCCCTGACAAATGAATGGGTAAAGAAAATGGAGATATATAATGGAATATCATTCAGTCATTCAAAAGAAGGAAATCCTGCTATTTGCAACACCATGGATAAACCTGGAGGACATTATGCTAGAAGGATGTCCAAATGAAAATGACTTTCTTCATGTAATCAGGAAAATTTAATGGGAGAAATCTTTACTTCTTATCAGTAAGTCATGTGTTCCCCCCAAATCTTCAAGCTTTCTGTGGTTGGGTGATGTCATATGATTAGTTCTGGCTAAGGGATTGTGAAGAGAAATGATGACGTCAGTTGAAAGCATGCTTAAGAACCAGTGCACAACCCTCTAGCTTTCATTTTCCCTATCATGGGAACCATGCTATCCTCTTGTTGAGGAAAAGAAGCAATCCCAATTGCTGAGTAATAACATGGAAAACTTGCCCCAAGAGAGTTTCTCACTTTTTTTTAACATTTAGCCTGAATAAAAAGTAAATTTTCTGTTGTATTATACCTCTGATGTTTGTGGTTATTGATTGCCATGTGGTCTAATCTAACCTAATCTTTCTAAATTAAGAGAATGGTTCTAGCTAGTAAACCACAACAAAGACACATATAATTTAGCTTGAATAATGTGTCCATCTAGAGCAAATCATTGTAGCCACTGATATCTGATGGGCCAGATATTAGCTATGTACCTACTTTTGTGGAGGTGGAGACAATCACATAATAAAGCCTGAAATGTATCCCTCCCAGGAGAAACAAGTCTTATTATTAGAAGGAAGGGTTCTGATGATGGATAGGAAGTAACAGCAAGTAACTACTATTTATATCCCATTTTACACTATTGCTATCAGCTGAATTGTACCCCCTCAAAATTCATATGTTGAAGCATAAACCCCCAGTAACTCAGAACGTGACCGTATTTGGGAATAGGGCCTTTATAGTGGTGAGTTAAAATGAGGCCATTAGAATGGGCCCGTATCCAAACTTACCTTGGAAAGAGGAAATTTGGACACACACAGAGACAACAGGAATGTATTCACCCAGAGAAAGGTTCATGTGAGGACACAGTGAGAAGACAGTCATTTGAGAAACAAAGAGGCCTCAGGAAAAAGGAAACCTGCTGACACCATGGTCTTAGAAATCTAGTGCCCAGTACTTGAGAAAATAAATTTCTGTTGTTTAAGCCACCCGATCTGTGGTATTTTGTTATGGCAAACTAATGCACCTATACATAAAAATAACAAAATTTCCCTAAATAACTTAATGCTACTATCCCAAATATAGCCCCAAACATGCTCCATAATCTGCCCTTTTCAAAGTAGACACCCAAATATCATCCATTTATTGTACCAGTTCCAAGTTCAAGAACTCTAGTTAATATATATTTCTGTAATCACTCTCAAGTGCTACTACCCCCTTAGAGTCCATAACCTATAGCTAAATGATAAGATTTACAGAGGAAGTCTAATAATCATGAATCTATATTAACAAACAACATTAAGATACACAAAGCAAAATACCTTTAGCATATATACTAAACCTGCTGATACTCAATAGCTACAGGAATCTTTAAATAATAAAAATAGGCAGAAATCTAGGTAACATAAATTATATAATATATATATGTTACATGTATTAAGACATGTATTAAATTATGGGCTGACATAATTAGGACATATATAAGACATTTATTAAAGCATGAACATTTCCAATACAATGCATTCCAAAAACTGATCACATATTAAAACAAAGTTTGGTAATCCTTCAGATGGGTTTCAAATGTATTCAAATATTGATTCCCTCAGCTCTCTGGACAGGTTGGTGAACAGCATCATCTCTATTAATCTTGATGTGGCACACGATCATTGAAATTTACTATATATGCCACAATGTGAAAATTATTGAGAAATAACACAGAGAAAACCTCGGTAAATTCCAAATGAGTAATTGTTCAGGCTGCACTAAGTATAGTATAATAAAAATTGAAATGGCCATATTTTCTCAATCCTGAAGTCTATAAATTTTCACTTTTTAAATTTTCTGAAATTATGTTTTGCAATCACTTTTTAAAAGTTCTAGCTGCTGGGCAGAGGAATAAGTCATATATAGTGGTCAATTCTTGGGCATCTGTGAATTAAACATAGTTTTGAATTAATTCTAAACATAGTTGTCTTTTTAATTTAAGTATCTGTAATAGTAATACAATAGAATGTTAAAGTGTGACTCTTTCCATCTCAGTTTTAGAATTTCTGGGCTGCAGTGCCAGCAAAGGGAACTTAAATAAAGCCCAACAGTCTCCGTGAGTTAGAAAAAAAAAGTGTTAAAATGTTGGGGTGGCCAACATGGTCTCAGTTTGCTGGGCAGAATACCAGAAAGGACAGAGCTGCTTGCAGAAAAGAGAGCTGAACAGAGAGAGAGCAAGCTCAGGAGAGTTTCCCATGAGTCTTCAGCTGAGTGGTGATAAATATCTGAGGAAAATACCAAAAAATTACCAGGAGGAAATAAACAATGGAAAAGCCATTTAAGTGGGTAAGGAAAAACATTTCAACAAATGGCATTGGAACAACTAGATAGCCATGTGGGGGGGGGAATGAACTCCTCAATCCATACCATAATCATATACAAAAAAAAAAAAACTTCAAATGGATTGCAGACAGTATAAAAGCTAGAATGATAAAATGTCTAGAAGAAGACAGGAAGAAATCCTACTCAGCATAGTTTTGGCAGAGGATTCATTACACAAAAGCACAAACTATAAAATAGAAATTTAAATAAATTGGACTTCATCAAAATTTTCAAAATTATTTTTCTGCCCTTCAAAAGATACCATTACAGAATGATAAGGCAAGACACAGACTGGGAAAAAATACCTACTCAGCATATATTCAACAAAGGACTTGTATTTAAAATATGTAAAGAATTCTGCAACTCAATTATTTTAAACAGTTGAACAAATACTTTACCAAAAAAGGGTGAGAGGTGGATAGCAAACCTATGAAAAAAAGCTCAACTTCATCAGTATTAGGGAAACACAGTTTAAAACTACAGTGAGATGCCACACCTCACACACACTGCACAAACCTTGCAAGCATTAGCAAGGATCTGGAACAACTGAAACTCCCATATACAGCTGCTGGGAATCTAAACAGTGTTCCAAAATGCTTTGGAAAACAATTTGGCAGTTTATTTAAAAGTTAGACATACACCTACAATATGACCCAGCATTCTGCTCTGAAGTATTCATCTGGGAGAAATGAAAGCGTATGTCCACACAAAGACTTACACAGTAATATTCATGACATCTTAGTTTCTATTAGCCAAAAACTGTAGACAAGCCAAAATCCCTTCAGGAGTACAAATTATGGTTATCCATACAATTGAATACTATTATTCAGAGATAGAAAACAATGAAGTATGAACACTGCAAATGAATCTCAAAATATGCTGTGTTAAAGAAGCTAACACACACACACAAATGATAAGTAATGCATGATTCTGTTTATATAAAATTCTAGAAAATTAAAACTAATCCATAGTAACAGAAAGCAGATCATTGGTTTCCTGGAGAGGGGGGAGTGGAAAGGAAATGAACGATTGCAAATGAGCACAATGAAACTTTTAGGGAAGGTATATGGTTATTACCTTAATTGTGATAATGATTTCACAGGTGTATACATATGTCAAAACTCTTGAATTGTGCACTACATATGTGTGTATGTGTATACATACATATATATAGTTCCATTTTCATATAAACTTTTTTAAAGGGTTGACAATTCCACTACTCATCTTAAAACTATGTATGAATACATTTGCAAACAATCCAAAATACAATACCAGCACTTAATCATTTGTTAAGGCATATGAAGTGTATTTTATCAAATCGAATTTATTTAAAGACTATCAGAATGATTCAGTAAAGCAGTTTCTTAGAGAAAAAAGTAAATCAGTATGCTGATAGATCCTGAGAAGACATTGGAAAATTAAATGTCATGATATTCTTAAAATCTTGTCTGAAGAAAAACAAATTCCAATCTCAATCTAAAAATCCAACAATAATCTAAAGCCAAGTATAAATTCCAGAACATGTTAAAAATTCCAGTTATCCATGTGGGTAATCACATAATTTATTGGCTGTGCAATATTTTTAATGGTTATCATGTTGCACTCTTAAGGAGAAAAGAATATGTAACATTATTTTTTAGGATGACTTAATTATTTACTTTAAAAAGTAAGGAACCTAATTTCAAAAACCATTCAGTTTCTTTAGAAGTAACAAGAAGGTTTCATAATATAGTTGTATACAAATTACATTTATAAAAATTAATAGCTATGGTCTGTTGCAGCTTGCTGATGAGAATAACTGGTACCAGACTAGCACCCCACCCACTGTAAACAATTAGAATATTGCAAAAAATATATAAAAGCCTTTGTTTTAAGACATTGGATGACAAGGGCTGTGATCCCTAAAAAAGGGAACAAATAAAATGCACCTGTGATCTTGCAGGCTTTGTAGATGGAGGCACTTTCCAGATACCAGTATAATGAGGACAGAGAATTGCTGAAGAGACACAGGGTACAATTTGGGAAGAATTACTGAGGATGTAGAGAGGGGACAACTTTAGAGAAAAACTTCAGAAATCTGCAAGTAATCTCTTTGCTGATAAGCTCATCTGACATGTCTTCACAATGGGTGCATTTTATTAAAGTAAACTATAACTCAATAAAATTGACTTGAAAATCTTAAACTTTCTTCTATACCAGCCATAATGTTTTACTCCACAAGAGATAAATTACAATAACCCAAACAAAATCTAAATTCTGGGAATCAATTATAGATGAGTAACATAGAATCTCTTTGAAGAAATATACCAAACATTTACTGGAATATAAAAGATGATCTGGATAAATGAGAACGCATAGCATTTTCTTCTAATTGCAGTGTGCATATACCAATAGCAGTCATGTCAAAATATAATATTTTGTTCCACTTTGAATAAGAATAGCTTCTTATGTGACAGACATCTTTTTATTTCCAAATTGTCCTGCAAATTTACATTAACCAATATCTGCTGAAGGGACCTTTCCAAAATGTACCTAAAAGGGGTCTTCGCAGGGTTTGTCTCATTTGTAATAGAACTTAGATATAGTAATTAATCTTGATACTGTAATTTAAAATGAAAATTGACAAGGCTAAGCCTTAGAAGTCACAAAATTTTTGACAGTTCATAGAATTTATGAGTGCATAATCTCATATTTAATCATTGTATAGCTAATGAATTATTTTATGCAAAAATTTGATTAAAAATCTAGGAGACCATTTTGAAAGATAAAATTATTTATAATATGAAGTACTGCTTCTCCTGCCCCACCCCCCTTTTTTTTTATTTGACATCGTTTTCTTGCCTTAAACTCAATGAAGTCTATTGGGTGAGCTTCTCCCAAATATTCACATCTTAAAATTCATCAATCCAAAAATAGCAGTCAATCTTTTAAAATAGTCTAGCTTCATTACTCAAATGTGTTTCTAATTTGAAATTTCAAGCATAGAATAGAAATAACTTATTGAGGTCTAGTCACATGCAGGTTCTCAGCAGCTAATAATAAGACTGCATTACAAGAAATAACCTCAATATTTTATTATTCAGAGTTAAGTAGCATCAAATATTAAATATTTGGTGCATTGTAGGTATCCCCCCTTTATCACCTATCAGTGTGTCTATATGAGGTGTCAGCACCAAAATGAGATGGTTGAACTGCTTCCTTAAGAGGACTGACAGTGTTCAGATCTAGCAAGTGAGGCAGAAATGAAGTCTGTGGTGAAACATTGGGAGACTTCAGTTCCTATCAAGGAGAAGAAAAAGCAGACAGTTTCAAGATCAAAAACTTGGGATAATCACAAGAGAATAAATGGACCGGTTCTAAGTAAATGTGTGTAGTCTAGGGGAAAAAATGTTCAAATGGCATTATTTTGTAAGGCTTTTTAGAAGCTCCCTTCTTTAAACAATTCTGCCGTACATAAATCAACCATCTTCTGAACACAGAATTTAGCAAACAGATAACCTATATATATGCCTATAGCCCTATTCTATTGGAGTAACTGTAAACATGAGATAGTAGAAGAGGAAGAACAATCCAAATTCCAATATTTTGTCACTGTTGGCTTCTTAAAGGAGTGTGAATATTGCTTAAATGATTCAATCAGGATAATCTGGCATGATAAAATAATAGTATTCATAAACTACTACATAAAATTTATATTTAGTCCCCAGAAAATATAGAACTTCATTCATATGCAAAGTAATTTTTGTTTCATAGCCAGATCCTGGAGGTGCTTTCAATGGGCAAATTCATCTGTGGAAAATAAAAAGAAGATGATGTAGGAAGTGATGTACCAACCATATGCATTTATTTACATTTCTGCCATATGGACTGGATTTAAGCCCTCTTGGTTAAGGGTCAAAAGTTATTAGAACTACTGAAAGTTCTGCCTTTCAGATCAGAGGCACAAATAGACCTACCAGGATTCAAAGTGTGACAGAGTGGTTCAATAAGTGCTTTTCTCTGTCTCTCCATGGAACCCAGGTTAGGCATAGGAAGAAAGGAAGCTTTGAAAACATGGAGAGCAAAAGCAAGAATCATTGATGATTTAAAAAAAAAAAGATGATGAGACTTTCCTGAATGGCCTTTCAGGCGTAAGATTTAGAAAAGTAGTATCTGGAGCAGGAGAGAAATAATCTGTTCTGAGGTAGAAAAGAGTGCATCAAGGAACTGAAAGAATCAATTTGGCTAGGGCAGAGTGAGGACATGAATTCTATGAAATGAGATGTACAGGGTTGGCAGGAGTCAGATTACACAGAGCCTTGTGGCTTGTGTTAGGCATGGGTGCACAGGACAGTCATGCAGGATTATTTGCAGAAGTCTAAGGCTTACAGATATAAGCAGGAAATGTATATTATTTTCTTTTGTACCTCTTGCACTATATGTAAATACAAAAAGGAAACGTTCATGCATCTTGGTCAATCACATACTTTGCTATTCTGAAAGGTATCACAATAGTTGTGAACTTATTAATTAATTAAACTCCATTATATTTGCCTTATTTTAGTTATTTCCTAATGTACCCATAGGATACTCAGAATTATTAAAGTAGGTATAATTTCACCAACTTTGAAAAATCTAATAGAAATTAGTTAACTGTCATTGTAGCCTCTATCAAATCTTATCACTCCTTACAATCATTAAAATTCCAATGGTCCTTTTGTGTTTTGTGATTTAATAAGCCCTACTAAAATGCATACCCTAATTATACACTTCACCTAACTCATCAGTGTACATACTACAAGTGTTCATTCAACAGTCAGACAATTATTTACTGCGGTCTTGAATTTATAGCCAAATAGCTACAATTTAAGGAAAGCAGTTCTTTGCAATGTATAATGTTAATGATGCATGAGAATGCTTACAGAGGGCTGAACTAATAAAATCCATTTCATATCAGCCCATTAAATGTGTTTCCTTGGTTCAAATTGGCAAACCAACCAATAGAAGAGAACAAAACAGAATAAGGAAATAAAACATCTTGAAACAATTGTTATTCTTTTAAAATAATCTTTTGTGGTTTTAACTTGTGTGCTCTACAATGTGATTTTTATTGACACATATTTTTCTCTAGTGTATCACTAGCTGGTTTAATGTTATGTATTTATTGCAATTTTATAGCACCATTTCAAGTTTATAGAATATCTTCAGAATATGTATTTCATAAGTATAAGTATATTTTTCTTGTTAACCTTAAAAATAAAATAGCCAGTTATTTTACCAGCAAGATAAGTTTAGCAAAGGAACTACAGAGGACTGACAACTCAGAACACACAAGCCATGTGAAACCACAGGTAAATCTGAGTAACAAAGGAGGGGACAGTTACGTTATAGAGAAAAAGGAGGGAGTGGGAGGGGCTACTTTGAACTAAAGTCCATTAAAGGAAAAGGATTGGTTGGAGGGGTGATGATTTCTCATTGGCTGAGTTGTGGCAGCCTATGGCTAGGCTGATGCTGGACAAGGAGAGAAAATAAACTAGTTAAAAGTCACTTAAAATATCTCCATTTGTAATCAATACAGTTAAATGGGAGGGAGGAAACGGTTAGTGGATACTGATTTAGGAAATTAGGAACAATTGGTGTTGAAGAACTTCTCTCTATAGGCTGGTCAGAGAAGCCCTTTCCAACAAGGTGTGTTTTAATGTGAGGCCAAGAACAAGTGAGTCATGTGAAGAATGGGGTGAACAGTGATATAAGCTGAGGGGAAAGCCCAAGTTACAGGTGGGGGAAAGTCTTGGGCATGTTTGATGACCTACCTGCTGATGTCCAGTGCATCTGAAGAGTAGTAAGCAGAGGAGAGAGCATCACTGGAAGAGGTATAGAGGACCCACATTGGTTCCACCAGTTTCCTCACAACACCCAATTTTCTTCTTTCCTCTAGCTTGTGTTACATAATGTTACCTCCCTAACTCCTCTACCTTCCTCAGAGAGAACCAGAAAGAAAAGTCACTGTTGTGTCTAATTAGTTTCATCATATTTAAGTTCTATTTATACAGTCATTTGCACTTTAAAATATGTTGGGACAGGGGCACCTGGGTGGCTCAGTCATTTGAGCATCCAACTTCAGCTCAGGTCATGACCTCATGGTTTGTGAGTTGGAGCCCCACACTGGGCTCACTGCTGTCAGAGCAGGGCCTGCTTTGGATCCTTGTCCCCCTCTCTCTCTGCTCTCTCTCTCTCTCTCTCTCAAAATAAATAAAACTTTTAAAAAAATAAATTGAAAAACTATGTTCGGACATTTGTCCTTTCATTTGATCCTTATATCAACTTTCTGAGGCAGCTGATTCAGGACTTCAAACCTTACACTAGACTTGATTGAACACTAGGGTACAAATTTTTATTGTTATGTATTTTTGTTATCCATTTTCTAACACTGGCCTGGTCGGCCCCTTGTGTTTTCTGTATTTTGTTTTCATTTTCAAGTGTAATTGTCTTACATTGTAGTGCTCAGAGATTTCTACCTTGAGGAGAATTCCTGGTGTTATCACATGTCCTTCGGGGGCAATTTTCAACCACCACATTTGCTTGTCAGCTTGTTTTTGTGACTTTTTTGACACTCACACACACAAAAAACCATTTTTATCACAGATAAACCCTTAAGATTCTATAAAAATTCTCTTAGTTTTACTTTGCAAAGAGAAGTTGTGAAATATTCAGTCATATCCTTAGCTGTTCTCATAGAGTATTCAGTGTGTATGTCTAGAAGGACACCCCAGCATAGAGGAATTGCTCACACAGGACCACTGAAAAATAAAGCCCATGACTCTCAGCCTGCCATTGTGCAGGAAATTCTGTGCTAACTTGGGATTCTTCTTCATAATAAGCTCCCCAAGAAGATACAAAGTAGCAAAATCGAGCAATTGCCCTCATATTTCATAGGTCCTTACATTACTATGAAAAGTAATAGCTAAGAGTGGTAGTCATATAAGAACACAAGAACCTTCTGACCTTCCCCATGGTGTTTTAATATACTTGGGTTTGCTAAGTAGGAGAGGTTATTTTCCTCTTTGTTCTCATTCCTAGAATTCTATTATTTTCCATCTGGTAGAGGTAGAACCCTGGAATGTATATATTTACTTCATAGATAGGGCCAGTATATACACAATCATTCAGTCATTTATTTTTATTGAGATATAATTGATATCTAACATTATATTAGTTTCAGGTATACAAGATAATGATTCAATATTTAAATATATTGTGAAATGATCACCACAGTAAGTCTAGTTAACATCCATCACCACACATAGTTACAATTATTTTCTTATAGTGAGAACTTTTAGGACCTATACTCTTAGCTACTCTCAAACATGCAGTGTAATAATATTATCCATTGTCACCATGCTGTACATTGCATCCCCAGGACTTATTTCTTTTATAACTAGAAGTGTGAACCTTTTGACCACCTTCAGCCATTTTGTTCTGTGTGTCTATGAGCTCATTTTTTTTATTTTTTATTTTTTGTTTTTTAAGATTCCACATATAGGTGAAATAGCACTGTATTTGTCTTTCTCTGACTTATTTTGCTTACCATAATGCATCCATGTTGTTGCAAATGACAAGGTTCCTTCTTTTTTTATGGCTGAATAACATTCCTGTGTGTGTGTGTGTGTGTGTGTGTGTGTGTGTGTGAGAGAGGGAGAGAGAGGGAGAGAGAGTGAATTCCACATTTTCTTTATTGCTTCATCCATTGATGGACACTTAGGTTGCTTCCATGTCTTGGGTATTGTAAATAATACTTCAGTGAACATGGGGGGTGCATATATCTTTTTGAGTTAGTGTTTTTGTTTTTGCATAAATACCTGCAAGTGGAAGGGCTGGATAATATGGTAGTTCTATTTTTAATTGTTTGAAGAACCTTCATACTCTTTTCCATAATGGCTTTATTAATTTACATTCCCACAAGTCCATACCCTCACCAACACTTGTTATTTTTGGTAATATCCCTCCAATTGTGGTTTTGATTTTCATTTCCCTAATGATTAATGATGTTGAGCCCAATTATTCATCTACTATTTGGAACCATTTTGAGTACCTTCTATTCTGAATCCTATTCAAGGTGCTGGGAGCACAAAGAAAGATTTATAAAGAAAAACACAGAGACATACTAGACAAAAAGCTAAATAATTAAAACATGCAAGTATTGCATCCAAATAGGCAACATTTAAATTAGAATATAATAAATGCAGGGGCGCCTGGGTGGCTCAGTTGGTTGAGTGTTCGACTTTGGCTCAGGTCTTGATCTTCCGGTTCCTGAGTTCGAGTCCTTCAGCCGGCTCTGCACTGACAGCTCAGAGCCTAGCGCCTGCTCTGGATTCTGTGTCTCCCCCTCTGTCTACTCCTCCCCCGCTCACACTCTGTGTCTCTCTCTCCAAAATAAACATTTTTTTAAAATAATATAAATGCAGCAATAGTAGTATGCACAGGACAATTTGGGGTCACATGATAGTTGCCCTTGACCCAGACTATCTGAACTGAATCCTGAAAGATGAGTGCAATGGACTAAATGTTTCCTCCAAAGAACAGTTATGTTAAAATCTTAATCCCTAATGTGATATTTGAAGGTGGGGTCTTTGGGAACTAATTCAGCCATGAAGGTCGAGTTCTTCTGAATGGTATTAGTGCCCATATAAAAGAAACTCCAGAGAGCTCTCTCACCCTCTTTCTGCCATGTGAGGACACAATGAGAAGACAGCTGTCTGCATCCTGGCAGAGAGCTCTCGCTATAATTTGACCATACTGGCGCTCTGATCTTTGAATTCTAGCCTCAGCAACTGTGACAAATTTCTGTTGATTATAAGCCACCCAGTCTATGGTACTTTGTTAGAGCAACCTCAGCTAAGACAAGTAACAGATTAAAATTAAATTAAAACACTTGATAGATTTTATGTTAAGAAATCTTATTAAGAAGAAGCAAAGACATTATATAAGGAGTCAAATTTCAGGAATTAGATTATCCAAGGACAATTTAATGACATACCACAATTATCTCAGCATCAGTGTCTAAAATAATCTTGTATTTTTATTTTTGCTCTTTTGCAGACTTTCAGGTACAAAAACATCCCTGTATATGTTTGTATGCAAGCAGCTCTGTCGAACTTTATAGAAAATAACTATAGTAAAAAAACTTTTACTTTTGTTTTATTCTATCAAAAGTACATAAAATAAATCTTTTTGTAGTATCAAAAAAGAGAGAGAGATTTTTACCTAAACCTGCTGCTGTATTAGTTATCTAAATTTTACTTTGAAGGCAAAACCCAGAAAGTGGCTTCTTAGCACCAAAGTGCTCAAAATCCAATCTCCCTCTCTTCTTTCACCCCATAAACTTACATCTCTCTGTGTTATATTCCAATATTGCTCTAGGGAACACAATATGTATCTTTAACCTATCACACACACAAAAAACCTGCTTAGAGTTAATACTCTCCTGCATCGTAGAAAATATAAAAACATTGCCAGACCGTGTTTTATGCTATTATTGTCATGTTTTCATTTACATTACTTATGCAGTACACTACACAATGTTGTGTTAATATTTCTTTCTTTAAGCATTGTTTTTTTCAAAACATTTACTAGTTATGAAAGTTCAATCCTTTCTTGTATCTGATGTACTTTCCTTTAGCCCAAATAATTTTCTTTAGCACCTCATGTAGTATAAGTTAGCTGTCAAAGAATTGGGGTTTTTTTATTTAGTAGTTTCTCATTTTTATTTATTTTTATTTTTCCCATTGTTTTTTAAAGTTTTTATTTAAATTCCAGTTAGTTAACACAGTATATGGGGCGCCTGGGTGGCGCAGTCGGTTAAGCGTCCGACTTCAGCCAGGTCACGATCTCGCGGTCCGTGAGTTCGAGCCCCGCGTCAGGCTCTGGGCTGACGGCTCAGAGCCTGGAGCCTGTTTCTGATTCTGTGTCTCCCTCTCTCTCTGCCCCTCCCCCGTTCATGCTCTGTCTCTCTCTGTCCCAAAAATAAATTAAAAAAAAGTTGAAAAAAATTAAAAAAAAAAAAACACAGTATAATATTAATTTCAGGTGTACAATATAATGATTCAACACTTCCATACAATACCTGGTGCTCATCACAAGTGTACTCCTTAATCTCCTTCACCTATTTCACCCATTTCCCACCCACCTCCCCTCTGACAACCATCATTTTTTTCTCTATAGTTAAGAGTATGTTTCTTGCTTTATCTCTCTCGTTTTATTCCCTTTGCTCATTTATGTTGTTTCTTAAATTCACATTTGCGTGAAATCATATGGCATTTTTCTCTCTCTGACTTATTTCACTTAACTTATTTTCACTCTAACTTATTTCACTTATTACACTCTAGCTCCATCCAGGTCATTGCAAATGGCAAGCTTTCTTTCTTTATTATGGCACACATACACACATATATATATACACACCACTTCTTTATCCATTCATCATTCTTTTTTATTAATTTTATTCTATTTTTTAAATAGTGTTGGTTTTATCAGTAATTTATTAAAAATGACTTTAATGAGTACAATAGAATGTCATGCTGAGTAATAATTATTCTTTCTATCATGAGATCAGAACATCCCAGTTAGTACCACTCTTTAGTATCCAGGCCTAGTATTCTTTGAATATTATTTAATGTTGGGGCACCTAGGTGGCTCAGTTGGTAAAGCATCCAACTTCAGCTCAGGTCATGATCTCACAGTCCGTGAGTTCGAGCCCTGCACCGAGCTCTGAGCTGACAGCTCAGAGCCTGGAGCCTACTTTAGATTCTGTGTCTCCCTCTCTCTCTGCCCCTCCCCTGCTCAAGCTCTGTCTCTCTGTCTCAAAAATAAATAAAAACATTAAAAAAAATTTTTTAACATTTTTAATGTTTATTTTTTTGTCATTTTCCTCTGCTTTTTTTTTTAATTTTACTTTTTATTTTTTTTAATTTACATCCAGATTAGTTAGCATATAGTGCAACAATGATTTCAGGAGTAGATTCCTTAGTGCCCCTTTCCCATTTAGCCCATCCCCCCTCCCACATCCCCTCTAGTAACCCTCAGTTTGTTCTCCATATTTAAGAGCTTCTTATGTTTTGTCCCCCTCCTTGTGTTTATATTATTTTTGTTTTCATTCACTTGTGTTCATCTATTTTGTCTCTTAAAGTCCTCATGTGAGGGGCGCCTGGGTGGCGCAGTCGGTTAAGCGTCCGACTTCAGCCAGGTCACGATCTCGTGGTCCGTGAGTTCGAGCCCCGCGTCGGGCTCTGGGCTGATGGCTCGGAGCCTGGAGCCTGTTTCCGATTCTGTGTCTCCCTCTCTCTCTGCCCCTCCCCCGTTCATGCTCTGTCTCTCTCTGTCCCAAAAATAAATAAACGTTGAAAAAAAAAAAATTAAAGTCCTCATGTGAGTGAAGTCATATGATTCTTTTCTTTCTCTGACTAATCACAGCATAATACCCTCCAGTTCCATCCATGTAGTTGCAAACGGCAAGATTTCATTCTTTATGATTGGCGAGTAATACTCCATTGCATATATATATATATATATATATGTATATATATATATATATATATATATATATATATATATATATACATACATATACCACATTTTCTTTATCCATTCATCCATCAATGGACATTTGGGCTCTTTCCATACTTTGGCTATTGTTGATACTGCTGCTGTAAACATGGAGGTGCATGTATCCCTTTGAAACAGCACACCTGTATCCCGTGGATAAATGCCTAGTAGTGCAATTGTTGGGTCATAGGGTAGTTCTATTTTTAGTTTTTTGAGGAACATCCATCCTGTTTTCCAGAGTGGCCGCACCAGCTTGCATTCCCATAATTTTATTTTTTTAATTTACATCCAAATTAGCATATAGTGAAGCAATGATTTCAGGAGCAGATTCCTTATTGCCCCTTACCAATTTAGTCCACCCCCCCTCCCACAATCCCTTCAGTAACCCTCTGTTTGTTCTCCATATTTAAGAGTCTCTTATGTTTTGTCCCCCTCCCTGTTTTTATATTATTTTTGCTTCCCTTCCCTTAAGTTCATCTGTTTTGTCTCTTAATGTCCTCATATGAGTGAAGTAATATGATATTTGTCTTTTTCTCACTGACTAATTTCGCTTAGCATAATACCCTCCAGTTCCATCCACATAGTGGCATATAGCAAGATTTCATTCTTTTGGATTGCCAAGTAATACTCCATTGTATATATATATACCACATCTTCTTTATCCATTCATCCATCGATGGACATTTGGGCTCTTTCCATACTTTGACTATTGTTGACAGTGCTGCTATAAACATTGGGTTGCATGTGCCCCTTCAAAAAAGCATACCTGTGTCCTGTGGATAAATGCCTCATAGTGCAATTGCTGGGTCATAGGGTGGTTCTATTTATAGTTTTTTGAGGAACCTCCATACTGTTTTCCAGAGTGACTTCACCAGCTTGCATTCCCACCAACAATGCAAAAGAGATCCTCTTTCTCCGCATCCTCGCCAACATTTGTTGTTGCCTGAGTTGTTAATGTTAGCCATTCTGGCAGGTGGGAGGTGGCATCTCATTGTGGTTTTGATTTGTATTTCCCTGATGATGAGTGATGTTGAGCATTTTTTTCATGTGTCGGTTTGGCCATCTGGATGTCTTCTTTGGAGAAGTGTCTCTTCCTGTCTTTTGCCCATTTCTTCACTGGATTATTTGTTTTTTGGGTGTTGAGTTTGAGAAGTTCTTTATAGATTTTGGATACTAACCCTTTATCTGATATGTCATTTGCAAATATCTTCTCCCATTCTGTCGGCTGCCTTTTAGTTTTGCTGATTGTTTCCTTCACTGTGCAGAAGCTTTTTATTTTGATGAGGTCCCAACAGTTCATTTTTGCTTTTGTTTCCCTTGCCTCCAGAGACTTGTTGAGTAAGAAGTTGCTGCAGCCAAGATCAAAGAGGTTTTTTCCTGCTTTCTCCTCGAGGATTTTGATGGCTTCCTGTGTTCCATTGAGGTCTTTTATCCATTTTGGGTTTATTTTTGTGTCTGGTATAAGTAAGTGGTCCAGGTTCATTCTTCTGCAAGTCGCTGTCCAGTTTTCCCAGCACCACTTGCTGAAGAGACTGTGTTGATTCCATTGGATATTCTTTCCTGCTTTGTCAAAGATTAGTTGGCCATATGTTTGTGGGTGCATTTCTGGGTTCTCTATTCTGTTCCATTGATCTGAGTGTCTGTTTTTGTGCCAGCACCATACTGTCTTGATGATTACAGCTTTGTAGTATAGCTTGAAGTCTGGGATTGTGATGCCTCCTGGTTTGGTTTTCTTTTTCAAGATTGCTTTGGCTATTCAGGGTTTTTTCTGCTTTAATACAATCCATTCATCATTCAGTGGACACTTGGCCTACTTCCATAATTTGGCTATTATAGGTAATGCTGCTATAAACATCAGGGTACATGGATCCCTTTGAATTAGTATTTTTGTATTCTTTGGATAAATACCTGGCAGTGCAATTGCTGGATTGTACGGTAGTTTTATTTTTAACTTTTTGAAGAACTTCACATTGTTTTCCACAGTGGACGCACCAGTTTGTATTCCCACCAACAGTTCAAGAGGGTTGTTTTTGTTTCCCTGAAGATGTCTTTACTTAAAAATTTTTTCAGGACTTTAATAATGATGATCCATTGTTATCTTTTCTTCCTGCTTCCACTGTTTCTGGTGCAAAGTGAGCATCATCTGTATTGTCCCCCTGTAAGTAATATGTTCCTATTAAACCCAGCCAGTCATTTGTTTTTATTTCAGTTATTAGAATTTCATTGCTAGAATTGTCACTTTGGGTTTTCTATTTTTCTGCTGAGAATTCCATCTAATTATATTTATGAGTTATGTATAAAATTTTTAATTTCTTGAATATATTTATAATAATTGCCTTAATGTTCTTGTCTCTTAATGGCAATATCTGGTTACACTCTGTTTTGATTTCTATTGAGTACCTTTTTTCTAGAATATAGGTCACACTTTTTATGGGTCTTTTTTTGTGTGTGTCTAGTGATTTCTGATTGAGTAGTGAGCATTTTGAGTGATATGTATGAAGAGTCTATATTCTGTTATGTACCAATAAAGAGTGAATTTTATTCTATTTATTCTCTCCTCCTTCAGCCCCTAACTCTGTCTTCTTCTCTCAAGCCAGTAAGCCTAGGCTTTCTGCTCTCAGAGCTGCATTTGATTGGCAGCACCCTGCCCAGAAGTTACAAACTCAACACTCACCTGCAGCATTTCATCTTCGAACAGTAGATGCCTCTCTGGTTTCTGCCTGCAGTCTGTTGTTTGCTAGTGTTTTCAAATTTCAAATAGGTTTGCTTTTATGATATTACTTTATTTCCCCCTGTGAGAATGTTGGTACTAACCAGCGACTCTGCCATTATCCTAGAAACTCTTTTTATAAATTATATATTTTTCATTTGATTGAATCTTGAATAATTTGAATTTATTAACGATGAATCTCCATTTTGTGTATAAAACCAGTTAAGATTTATCTAGTCTTATTTTTTGTTTTTGTTTTCCAATCCCCTCCTGGTAGCTGTTAGCATCTTTTGCTCAGAGTGCCACGCATTAATAGGTATATGATGTAAATGTAATTACCAATTCAGTTATCTAGCTTCTTTTTTTTTTTTTTATTAAAATTTTTTTTCAATGTTTATTTATTTTTGGGACAGCGAGAGAGCATGAACGGGGGAGGGGCAGAGAGAGAGGGAGACACAGAATCAGAAACAGGCTCCAGGCTCTGAGCCATCAGCCCAGAGCCTGACGCGGGGCTCGAACTCCCGGACCGCGAGATCGTGACCTGGCTGAAGTCGGACGCTTAACCGACTGCGCCACCCAGGCGCCCCTCTAGCTTCTTTACTGTAGATATGAGATAGCCAGAGCTATGAGTAACCTAAGCAGTAAACTTTATATTTGTGCCCGTGTGTGTGTGTGTGTGTGTGTGTGTGTGTATAAATTTTACCCACGCCTAGGTTCCTACTTTCAGCATTCTGCATAGATTAATCTACAATAATGAAACACAATGTAGTTACCTTAGCTTCCTTCCTTAAGCTGGCCTGCATTACGTCAGGAATAAACTACCCCTGCCCTGTTGACTTGTGTTTGGATTTGTTACAACATAAACCCTGACAAATCTTATTTAGGTTAAGAATTTTAGTTAATTTACACACTATAAATATATCCATTTTAAGTGTGCAGTTCAGTAAGTTTTAGTAAATGTATAGATCTGTGCAACTGTCACCATTATTGTTTTAAAACACTTCCATCACCCCAAACTCTCCTTGTCAGTATTGTAGTCAATCCTCACTCCTATACTCAGTTGAAAGAAAACAAATACATGTCTCTATAATTTTGAGTTTTTTAGAAATTCTGTTTAAATAAAATCATATAGTATATAATTTTTATCTAGATTGTTTCACTTAGCAAAATATTTTTGAGAATTATTCATGTCATCACATCTATCAGTAGTCTATTCCTTTTTATTGCTGGGTAAGGGTAGTATTTTATCATATGTATGTAATGCATTCACTAGTTGATGGAAACCTGGGTTTTGCCAAGGTTTTTTTTTGTTGTTGTTGGTTGGTTAGTTGGTTTTTGGTATTGTCATTCATGTTTTTAAATGTTATACATTCAAAATGATAAGAAGATGCCAGTGCTGTCTTTGCAGTGTGATCTAATATCTTCCTTTGTGTGCAATTTTAATTTTTATACACTTATTTCCCCATAATGGAAATTCTTAAGAGATTTCACAGTGTAAGTACATCCATTCAGTTTCTTTAACTGATGTTTCTGAAGTGTAAATGATCCCCTTCCCCTCTAGGAAGAATTATTGTAAGTTTGTACACTTGTTTTAACATTTCAATATTTAAACCACTTGCAATCTGTGACAAGAATTTACTCTGCTATTTTTGAAAGTCCTTAATTAAGCTTTCCCCCAAATTTGACATGTAAAACTCTATATATCTTATTTTTCTATAATGTCATTAAGAGTATATAGGTCACAATCTGTTCTCCAATAACATTTAAAGAATATGATGCTAGGGGCACCTGGGTGGCTCAGTCAGTTGAGTCCAACTTCACCTCAGGTCATGGTCTCACAGTTCATGAGTTCAAGTCCGGCATGGGGCTCTGTGCTGTCAGCTCAGAGCCTGGAGCCTGCTTCCGATTCTGTGTCTCCTCTTTCTCTGCACCTCCTCCACTTGCACTTTGTCTCTCTCCATCTCTCAAAAATAAACGTTAAAAAAATTTTTAAACAATGTGATGCTCAAGCAATGAATTGCTATCACTAACAAATTATGCCTGAAAGGTCTAGCTCACACTAGTGACCATTAAATTAAATTAGTACTACATATCTTCTTACTTTTCCATAGACCCTTACAGTTTATGTTCTGCAGGTGGCCTTGCTTCAATCATACAAATGATTATCTGTGAGACCTTGCAGGGATAAGGGAAATTTTAGAGATATACCATGAACAGGTTCATTAAGCTTTTACACAGGAGTATACATATTCCTTCCACTTACATTTTATTAACCCACATTTTATTGGCCAGAGCAAGTTACATGCCTGCTTTAATTAGTTGCATGATGTATAATTGCACCAGGGAGGACAGCAAATATTGAGAGCAATGGCATAGTATTTTAAACAGGGCAATGACATGATCTTATTTATATTAGGGGATGAATTGTAGGAAAACAAGAATGGGGGTTTCCTGGGTGGCTCAGTTAGTTGAACATCTGACTCTTGATCCCTGCTCAGGTCATGATCCCAAGTCAGGTTCTGTGCTGACACAGCAAAGCCTGCTTAGAATTCTCCCTCTCCCTCTCTCTCTCTGCCCCTACCTGCCACTCTCTCTCATGTGTGGTCATGTGCATATGCATGCTTGCTCTCTCTCAAAGTAAATAAACATTAAAAAAAAGAATCAGGGGCGCCTGGGTGGCGCAGTCGGTTAAGCGTCCGACTTCAGCCAGGTCACGATCTCGCGGTCCGGGAGTTCGAGCCCCGCGTCGGGCTCTGGGCTGATGGCTCAGAGCCTGGAGCCTGTTTCTGATTCTGTGTCTCCCTCTCTCTCTGCCCCTCCCCCGTTCATGCTCTGTCTCTCTCTGTCCCAAAAATAAATAAACGTTGAAAAAAAAAATTAAAAAAAAAAAAAAGAATCAAACAATGAACTTAAATATATTTCAGAAGTCCATGAAAAGTATGGTCATGGCTTATACAGAGGTGCTGGAGGTGGAGAGAATTTAATGCATGGTAGCATCAATGTGACTTGCTAATGGATTAGATGTGGAGGATCAAGGAAAAGGATAATTCAAAGATGACTCTTAATTTTTTTTGTTTTCAGTTATTTATTTTGAGAGAGAGAGAAAGAGAGCAGGGGAGGAGGGGCAGAGAGCAAGGGAGACAGAAAGAATCCCAAGCAGGCTCCGCACTATCAGCACAGAGCCCAATATGGGGCTTGAACTCACCAACCATGAGTTCACAACCTGAGCCAAAATCAAGAATTGGATGCTTAACGAACTAAATGACCCAGGTGCCCCAACTCTTAAGTTTTTAAACTTAATTAAAACTTAATTAGCAATTCATTTGAGAAAGCATATAATCCAGGAAAGATGATTCACTATACAAGAAAATGAAACGTTTTTCACAACTACCATAGAAAAGGTACCAAAGCATTAAAGAATATATAAGACCTATGCTGTACAAAGTGATACAAGGCCAAAAAATATGAATATTTTACAAAGTAATTATAGTGCTAATAACACATAAGGAAGAACGTATTAAAATGGGGAAAATATAGACTAATAAACTTAAGGTAGATTTATGTGAATAATCTGAATTCATACTAGCAAATTAAAATCCAGGGGTGCCTGGGTGGCTCTGTCGTTTAAGCGTCCGACTTTGGCTCAGGTCATGATCTCCCGGTCCCTGAGTTCGAGCCCCGCATCCGGCTCTGTGCTGGCAGCTCAGAGCCTGGAGTCTGCTTCAGATTCTGTGTCTCCCTCTCTCTTCCCCTCCCCCACTCATGCTCGCTCTCTCTCTCCCCCTCTCTCTCTCTCTTTCTCGCTCTCTCTGTCAAAAATAAACTTAAAAAAAATAAGACACACCAGTCTTTAAATAAATAAATAAATAAAATCCAAAGAACCTTAAAATAATAATGTACAATGACTAAATAGTGTCTAATCCAAGAATGCAGGTATGATTCAAAATTTAGGAAATCTGTAATAATCACAAAAATAGTTCAAAAGAGAGTATAAATCTTATCACCTCCTACCCCTGTTTGTCCTATGAAGTTTACCAAAGTCTTTGTTCTTAGAATTTCTTCCCAGAATATTTGCCTAACAAGGCAGATAGAACAATGAAATTCAGCTACCTTCCACTCAATTTTTCCTAGTCCAAATCTCTAGTGAGTAATTTATGTCTCAGTGATCTCCAGTCTAATTGACTCTCAGTTTAAAGGGCCCCAAGCTTCTCTATGCAGGATTGATTACCTTAGAGTATTTCCACGACAAGGCAATAAGTGTTTCTGGGTTGTTTCATTTAACATTTTTTGCTACTTTTTTCCCTATCAGTAGTGGATGAGAAAATTGGAGATAAATATATAATGTAAATACTGAAGCCAACAAACAACTATATACAGCTAATTGATGCTATTTGTTTATTCCTTTATTCATACATTCATTCATTCACATTTATTTATTCACACACTCAATGAATATTTACATTGTTCCTAATATGTTCCAAACAAAATGATAGGTTCTTTGAGTGACATTTCTTTCTTGGAGTGAAAAATCTTATTTTAAAGTTCTATACATCGAAACATAGAAACATATTTTTTAAAAAGAAAAATAATAAGGCTTAAATTAGGTAGAAACAGAAATCACAAGATATTCTTGATACATAGATCAATAAATTGATAGAATATGGGATGTAATAACATAGCCAAGTGTTTGGCTGGTATCTTATAAGTGGACCACATAAGCACAACATGGGTATCTTGTACTAAGAGTAGAAAACAGAGAACAGAAAACTAGCTTAATTTCTTTGTATCAATTGTGGTTTCATTGAAAAATGGATGGCTCAAACATAAATTATGGTAATATATGGAGGGGTTAATAAACAGACTAATTGTAAAGATACAAGGAGGATATAGGGAAAACACGAGATATATTGTAGCCTCTCCTGGGTCTAGAGACAGCGTGGTTGTTACCACCATTAGATCCAAGAGCTATGAAGAGAGGGCATTTCGAATAGTCTTGGAGAAGGGACTATAAGAGGGAGGCAGCTAGCCTAAGACAACCCAACAGAGAGGATATTGGAAGAAAAAATACCCAGAGTTCACTTTCCTTTTTTTCACCACCAGTCTCCCATGGGGCTGCTCAGTAGCCAAACCTAATTAGACATGAGAACAAAAGTTGGTATAGTCACTAAGGCAGAGAAGAGGAGGGAAGGAGAAAATGGATTATTTCCACCAAAACCTGTTCAAATATGCTGTAAATTTGTAAATATTAAACTTATAACTAAATACTATGATTATATTAGCACAGTCATGAGTCATATCATACAGTTGAAAACTCATAGAGCATTTATATTATAATACACTAATATCTGCCTAGCCAGAACTTATATGACTTACTGCTGTCATTAGAGTATCATGTTCCCTTGCACATCTCCTACCAATAAATAGAAGCAGGTACCTCAGTACAGAGTCCACATCTACATCAGCAAAATATTGTCTTGATGACTCTGAGAATTCCACTGAGTGATACTCTTTGCTTCCACCTTATCTTGGGACAGAAACACTTCTCATCAGCCACCAGAAAGAACAAACAACTGTGCAAATGAGATAGAGACCTCATTTATGAAAATAGCTGACTGAGAAGTTGCCTCAGAGAAGAAACTCTCTGTCTCTGGTAATGCTAGAGTCAGAGGTGTCTATGCAACATGCCGAGGGTGTCTATGCAACATGCCTAGGACTGAGCCACTTGCTCCCCTTGTTGCCATTAGCCTAACATAAATCCTGCTCAGTTTGAGATGATTCTTAAAAGTCCTACGAAGAAAATTATCCATAGCCTATCCTCTTCAGCTAAGGATATCACCACAAAAAGAAAAAGAAAAGGTTTACTTTTACTCTGTAGTTTATCTTGGGCACAGTCCTACCCTGACTTTACTGCCTTCTAGGTGGAGATCCACTATTCTTCTTCAATCCATTTAACATTTATCTCATTTATTGAGATAGTTGAGATTTAGCTCTACCATTTCACAACTTTTTTTATGTTTATAAGGCTTCTCTTTAGAAACAATAATATCTATTTTCCTTGAAGAATCTGATATTACTCTAGAGACCCACCAAATGCAACTTGAAGTAATTAGAGAGTCAAAAATCCTATCATAACATTTTTCTCCTTTTTCACGCAGTTGTTCATGAAATAGTCATTCATTTTGTTTTTACTCTTTGCCAAACACTGAGATGGTAGTTGGAGCCAGAAAAACATATTCCCTCTCCTCGAGATTTCAGAATACTGAGTCAGGCTTAACAAAAAGAAACAAACAAAAAATTCTAGTAGACATTTGCCTCACTTATTTTTAACATGTGGTGGTTATCTGTGGTTTGCTTGGAGAGGAAAAACTGCTGTCTATGGGAGTTTTCACTTTGCAAATGACAGATTAATTGAACCCTGAGGGATAGCATAGAAAGAATCAGAGATGGACAGAGGAAAAGAAGGAGGTAGTGGACTTATTACACAGGATTAGCATTTGAAATGCTTAGGGTTGGGACCAGGATGTAGCTGTGAGCACTGTAGCATAAGCTTCATCTATAGAATGACAAGCTGCAAGCCTGGAAAAGTAGACAGGGAGGTGAGTCATGAAGGACCCTGTATGTCACTAATACTAAAAATTGCAGGTTTTATCACTGGTTTACCAGTATACATCTTTAAAGTTATATTCAAATAAAATCACATTTTATAACAGGAATAGCTTCCATCTATCATCACCAAATGAAATAATTGAGATAATTTCAGTTTAATTACATTCAAAATGGACAAATTCTAAAATGTCTCTGTAATTTAATCTAATATCTATCTTTTAAATTAGCCTGTGTTATGGAGTCCAATGTCTTGAACGTATTAATTAAAATAATGGTAACATTATAAAATATTGAAGGTTGCAAAATGCACTATCAAGCCATTCCAGATGGATAAAATAGTAATTGTATGTGCTACAGTGGGAAAATGCTAATAGGAGCAATTGAATTTCCTTCAGCTGAATCATTAATAAAACTCTGCAAGCAAGTTAGATTTAAATATATGGTTTAATGGTGCTGATTATCTTTAGATTTGTGGTTTCTCCCTAATGATAAGAACAATATGTGTGACATTTTTTGATAATAATTATGAAAATATTACTAATTATTACTAACATTTATTGAAAGTGCCCTGCATGCCCAGCCCAGCACCAAGCACTTTCTATTACTTATCTCATCTCATTCTCATAATAACCATATAAGATAGGTACTATTATTAACTGCATTTTAGAGGGGAAAAATCTGAAACTTAGTCTAAATAAATTACCCAAAGTACTTTAGCTAGTCATTGTTAAAGCTCTGATTCAAAGTCATGCACTTCTGCTTTCTGAGGCCAAGATGAGGAAAAGACTTGAGGTAAGCTCGCTTTTCCTTTATCTATAGTGATTCATTTCATGTTTTAAATATAGCAATCTGCTAAATTAGGAAAAAAAAACTAATACTGAAATCTGTTAATGTGAAATAATTTCTTCTTCCCCCTTAATAAATCAATTTTTATTCTGAAGCATGACAATTAATGAGGTTTATCATGGTGTGCCTAACTATGGGCTGTTATTAACAGTCGTAAAATTATCAGGACACAGCATTTGACTTGATAACCTGGCATGAACAAATTTCCAAAGATTGATTTTTATGGTGCCTACATTAGTCCTCTCATTCATTTGTTCTTAGTTGGTTGACTGCTAATTCCAGCAAAAGAGAAAGAAGAAATTCTTAAGGCTGCTTTCCCCCCCTAGAACAATAAAGCTTTCGTCCCATTACATTAGCATGATGGAAGTCTTTGTGGCAATTTATTTATGCAAAGTTCATATTCCATAAAAATTGTTTAGGTTTAAAGCAGTTGTTATCACCAATTAAAGATGTTGTGTAATGGAAGGATGAATTAATTTCCTATTCGGACTTGCTTTTTAGAAGCAAAATAGGCATTTCCTATTACTGAACATAAGAAACTTGCTTCCCAAACATAGCTTACTTTTTCTAGATACAGATTCAATACCTCTCACAGCAAAAAATGTTTGAGGTTTAAAAAAATCTCATATGGATAGCCCTAAGAATATGAGGATGATCTATATGTAGGGGGAGGGAAAAACCATTTAATCTTACCTACTGATATTATACAACAGAAGACAAGCTGTATTTCCTTGTTGCTTAGACTAATGAAAACGTTTCCTTTTAAGAAATCATGTAAAGAGCTATCAACTGTTCCTCTGCCACAGCAGAAGTTAGAAATTTTTTAAAGTGAGTTTTTCTGCTATCAATGGCCTTTTAAAAAGGTCATTATGGGGCACCTGGATGTCTCAGTCAGTTAAACATCTGACTCTTGATTTCAGCTCAGTTCGTGATCTCACAGTTAGTGAGTTTGACTCCCACATCGGGCTCTGTGCTGACAATGCAGAGCCTGCTTGGGATTCTATCTGTCTCCCTGTCTGCCCCTCTCGCACTCTCTCTTGCTCTCTCTCTGAAAATAAATAAATAAACTTTAAAGTAAATAAAAAATAAAAAAATAAAAAATGATCACAATGCCATTATAATCTTATACTTTGCTTACTGTGTATAAAGACTCTAAATATACAATATATTTTACAATATATACTTGCAACATTAATAAAAATAAAGAAGTTGTATACTTTGGGCAAACTCTTAATGCTCACTACATATGTGTTATTGGACACACACATTTAAAAAAATTTTTTTTAATGTTTATTTATTTTTGACAGAGAGAGACACAGAGCATGAGCAGGGGAGGGGCAGAGAGAGAGGGAGACACAGAATCTGAAGCAGGCTCCAAGCTCTGAGCTGTCAGCACAGAGCCCGACGCGGGGCTTGAACTCACAGACCGCGAGATCATGACCTGAGCTGAAGTTGGACTCTTAACCTACTGAGCCACCCAGGCACCCCAGACACACACGTTTTAAACACATAAGTATTATGGATAATAAAAGGTTCCAGAAAAAGGGTCAGGAATCCAAACCAGAGGGATAAACATTAAGGTTGGGAATACAAGTTAGGGGCCAGGCTGAGAAGGATCATAACCTACTGGTTATGGTTTTCCTTTCCTCTCCATCTCAAATACCACATTATTTTTTTTTTTATTTTTTTTATTTTTGGGACAGAGAGAGACAGAGCATGAACGGGGGAGGGGCAGAGAGAGAGGGAGACACAGAATCGGAAACAGGCCCCAGGCTCTGAGCCGTCAGCACAGAGCCCGACGCGGGGCTCGAACTCACAGACCGCGAGATCGTGACCTGGCTGAAGTCGGACGCTCAACCGACTGCGCCACCCAGGCGCCCCTTTTTTTTTTTTTTTTTTTTTTTTTTTTCAAATACCACATTATTGCACTCAACTGTAAATCCTGCCCCTACCCTCAACTCTCCTGCCACATTCCCGCTGCATAAAACCAGCTACTATCCTATTTTAGTTTACAATTTTGGCACTGCTCTAGATATTCATAATTGAGTATGTATCTCTTAAATTCATGGCATTGAACTTTAGCTAAAGTCCATGATACTTCTTGAGAATCCTTTCTTGCTTGACTAGTCATTTACATCTGCCATTTTCCTCAGTGATATCTTCAAATTTCCAGTGCTTTCTCAAAACTACCTCTCCAGTTCCTTACATGTTCAGGGTGCCCTGTAATTTAGCATTTGAGTGGATATGCTGCCCAATTATCTTGCCAATAAACCTATTTGCACAATCACATATTTACATACTTCCCGTCATTTCATCACTTCTGCCAAGGCCCGTGAATAGCATTCCTGGGCTTGGACATCCATTCTTATCATATACTACTGCTAAGAGGCTTGAGGTGTCTTCATGCAGAAAGCAGCCCTCTGAGAAATGATCTATCATTCTGGCCACCACCACAACACAAAACAAAAGAAACAAGGAAAACAAACAAACAAAAAACATCATCAAGGATCCTTACTACCCTTTCCCTACCTACAATCACCCCTGCCAAACAAAGATCAAAACATGTCCTGAAAATGTGCATCTCTTTTCCAGTTTTCATCCAGGTGGAAGCACTGACTTAGTAACACAAGTAGCACATGAGTCAAATAGGCTCAGATGTAAAGTACAGTCGACCCTTGAACAACTCAGGGGTTAGAGGCATGGACCCGCCCCTGTTCCCCATGCAATCACAAAACTCAGTATAACTTTTGACTTCCTAAAAGCTTAACCACTGATAGCCTACTGCTGATCAGAAGCCTTACTAATAACATAAACAGTAGATTAACACATATTTTGTAGGTTCTATGTATTATATACTGTATTCTTACCATAAGAAAAGCTGAAGAAAAGAAGGTGTTATTAAAATCATAAGGAAGAGAAAATGCATTTACAGTACGGTACTTCATTTATGGGGGGAAAAATGCATATGAGCAGACCTGTGCAGTTCAAACCCATGTCGTTCAAGCATCAATGGTATTTTGTGTTTTGTTTTTCTGTCCACATTTGAAATTCATTTCAACCCATGATCTTAACAACAGGGACAAGTGAGTATCCCTAAAAACCATAAATCCAGGCAATGGATTCTGAAAAACAGTAATGAATTCTGAACACTCTAGGGCAAAGAAGGGCCTGATATGTACGAGAGGGATGAGATTGGCCCATGGGCAATAAAGCATAGAGCCACTATCATCATGTGGAAAAACCAGGATTAAAGAAAATAAATTGCTACCAAAGAATCTGAAAGTTCTGGGCAGTGAGGCAGTAACTAGAAATGAAGAAATAAGGAGGAAATCACATACATGAAACCAGTGTTAAAAGGTGTTGGAATTAAGGCAAGAGAAGGGGCCTGGTGAGACTCCTCGTGGTGCCGGATCACATGTGATTTTTCTGGGGGCCTCTGATTCACGCTTGCAGAACGAGAGACTGGTTGACCTATTTGAAAGTGACCAACTTAATTGCTGCCTTTTCTTTTACATTTAAAATCTTTGAAAATGGCACAGGTGAGTTGGGCTTTTAGTTATGTTAATATCCTTCCTGATACAAGGAGATGTTAAGAGATAGCCATCCTTAATCAGCTTCCTACTGATACCACAGAGCTCATCAATTAGCCAAGGGTGTGTTCCCCTCAAATCCACCATGTGTTTTACTCCAGGTACCAGCCACCATTCCTTGTGTATATTCTCAAGCCATAGTGAACTGGGTTAGACCACTTGAGCTATGAGATACCTTTTGTCTTGCTGACCTAAGACATCTATTTATTTATTAATTCAACAAATACATAAGGAATGCCTATGTTTTTCTAGCTATTTTGTGTATGCTCAGGGTTACATATACAAAGAAAACATGTATAATCCCTGACTTCATTAAGGTCACAGACAATAAGGGAAGAGAGAAAGTTAATTGAGTAGATAGATTAGCTAGCCCTTTCTATACCAGTATGACCAGAATGGAAAGAATTTAATCCAAGTTGAGGAGCAATCCAGTGACAGTTTTAGTGATTCCCTGAGGTCTTAAATGAGGTAGGAAACATCCATCTGCTCATAATCACAATAATTTAGAGGTGGGGAGTGAGAGCCAGTAGAAGAAATAATCTTTTCCATATGTTAAATTACACTATATTATCTCCAGTGATAATTAGCACTAGTTTTCATATGATAAGCTTACTACATAGGCGAATCATATGGAAACAAATGTCTCTAAAACACCAGATAGTAGGTTTACTGATCTAGAATTGTAAGACCCAGATGGATTAGAGCCCTTTTTTCTCAGGAACCTGTGAATTGGGGAAAAGGGAAATGTCAGTGCTCATCCAGATGAAATCCAAAAAACAAACTTCCTTTTCTAAAAAATAGGAAGAAACAAAAAAATTAAGCTTATTCTTATAGAAGGGATCGTTTTTCCTGAGAGAAGGAATTGGGCTGCCACCTGAGTAGGGGATTATAGTGGAAAAGGAGAGGGCACCTGAGGGGAGAAATCCAGATCAGGAGCAAAAATATTGCACAGATGATCTCTTCTGTTAGGGCTAAGTTGGGAAGTACTTTCCCTGGAGATTTTATTTGTCTTCCCGGTCTCTAGTTGCACTTTTCCTATCAGAGGTTTTTCCATTTCTTGTCTCCAAGGAGTAAGGGAATGCAATAAGGGTAATGTATAAATTAGCCAATATGCTAGCCTTTATTCTTTATACCCCCTAACTCCCTTCTGAAAGTATTCAACTTTTTGGATTATCTCAGTAGTTAGATGGATTCAACTGATGTAGAGATTTGGGGTCAGGATTGTGAAAGGAGGGATGGGCACATACTGCTCAGTTTTCCCTTCAGCCCTTGAAGAGACACTGGGTAAAGGAGCAGGCAACTCTTGGTGGATAATGATCCAATATCCTTGGAAATTATTGGTGTCATGAGAAAAATTCAAGACCCAGGAAGTGCCAAAGAAATTCCAGGCATAGGGAATTATGTCTAAGTTTTATGACTTCTCTGAGTAAATGAAAACCATCCTTTGACAAGATAAAGAGAAGGAGCTGAGTAAAACTCAGATAAAAGGATAATAATTTCTTAAATGGTACTAATAGGGGAAATTGTGGGAAACATGAGAGCTCATAGTCGCATTCCAAGCTCATTTGGACTCTCCATTGTTTTGATGTTCTCTGATGCTGTCTATGTCAAATTCATGGCTAAATTCAAATCATGTCCATATGGTCCTGGGCTCTTTTTGTCTAGGACAGGTTTTAAAACAGAGGTCAAGAAAAAACAGTGGAGTTTAACAATCCATTTGTTGAGCATATAGCTGCTTAATTCTTGCTGAATAACTTTGGTTATGAATATATCTTGCCAGTCACAAGGTTTGCAGCAGAAGGGAGAAAGCACACCTAAGAGGAAGGTTTCAGGGTGAGAACAGGAACAGATCCACACAAGTTTCTTCCTCTCCCTCCTAGAGGAGAAGGAGATGTCTAGAATAAAGTTTCCAAAAAAGGCATGGCCAATCCAAACCAGGAATCCTGTGGTCAAAAGCACAGCCTGTTTGATGAGAGGGAGGAATGGTGGTAGTTCTAGATAGTTCTAGAAAGTTCTAGAAAGCAGAGTTGCTGTGAGGATGGTAAAAGTACTGTAATCAAAATCAATTATTCCATATATCTTATCTAGTTGAGAAAGAACACGGAGGAGGAGGACTCATTGCTACTCTCCCAGTTCCCTTCTCCTACCCTCACTACTGCCCTGCTGTATTGGGACTGATTAGGGCTGAGAGATGTAAGAAGGAGGCAGATCTCCATTAAGAGTCAGGGCACAATTCAGGACTTAATGGTCAGAGAACTCAGTGAAGCTTCTGACCAGCCTATGGCTACCTCAGATAGTGTTTTAACCTCTGTCCATAGACATAGAACATAGAAGATATTCCCAAATGCAGGAGGGAGGGAGGGAGGGAGGGAGGGAAGGAAGGAAGGAAGGAAGGAAGGAAGGAAGGAAGGAAGGAAGGAAGGAAGGAAGGAAGAAAAGGGAGAGGAAGTGAGGAAGGAAGGAAGGAAGGAAGGCCCAAATATATCTGAAGACTCCATAGGGTACATTTAAGCCAGGCCAGAGAATGAGATTTGACTCACAGACCCAGTCCTTCTTTCTCCAATAATGACCTCAAGCTTTTTCTTTTTAATATTTGTTATGTTTGTTATTTAGTTTTATTTTTTATTGCTTTTGCTTCTCATCAGTGGTCTTTTATTAAAATGACCATTGTTTGCATGGAGTACAGGGGGAGGAGAGCTACTTAAACCAGGAACACCTTTATCCTGAAGCTAGACCTCTGATTTTAACCGTGTTCTTGTAGCTCTCAAAGTGTTTCCAACAGGTTTCCTCCTTAAGGGATTTTACCCATAAGTCATCAGCTCTACCTTATGGACCTGCTACCCTCTTAGCTACCTAGTGGATAATCTCAATTCTTTTTCTTTTCTTCTTCCAGATTTTGTGGCTCTATATTAATCATTAAAAGTGCAAAGTTCTCAGCATTAACAATGTACAGAAATGCTTAAAATTAATTTAAGGGTTGGGGGTTTCCTAGGAGGATACATATGAATTTATAAAACCTCTGAAATATTGATCCAAATGAATCCACTTGGGGAAAGGTTTACTTTAAAAATTTTTTTGAGTTGTCTGTCCCTAAGGTAACTGGAATTTCTACATAAGTCAGTAGGAATTCCTCATGGATTTTGCAGTGCTTCTGTGTGTGTGTTTTTATTATTTCAAAGACAAACATTTCTCAATTCTGTCAATCTTTTGTGGTATAAGATGGCTTATTTCACAGATAAATTGTTATTATAACTCACAGTGGAATCCAAAATAATCCAAAGCACAGTAGTAGTACAATCCCCTGGAGAACATCGAGCCAAATAAATCACATTTTGTAGCATTTCTCACTTCACCAGGGAAACATTTTTATCCAGGTGAAATAAGGATAAATACCAGAGGCATTCATAATTCATAGGAGGACAATATGGGAACTAAGAAGGTGTGTACAAGAGAATTGCATGCCTTAGGTTGACTATGGAAAGCCCTCAAAGAAATTAAATTAAGAAAACTAAATTTTCCCCTGGGTAGTTATATTCTAAGCCTTGGTATAATGGGTTGCATCACAGATATTCTTTTTAAAAAGGCATGCAAGGAGCAAGCAGAGAAAAATGATATTGAAGAAGAGCATTCTCCCTGGTGACAGACAATACAAGATCCATCCCAGAGTCGAAGAAACACTTGGTTTCAAAGAAGGAACACTTTCAGGGCGGTTAAGGAAGATAAAACCTGGAAAGGTCCACTGACCTTGGCAATTTGATAAGGGATTCTGGGAATTAAGGCAAACTTTCTTCTTTCCCATAATCCCCTTGAAGTATCTCAAAGCAGTTGGTTTTGCAAGATCAAATATTTGGGTTTTTTCTGGGCGCCTGGGTGACTCAGTCAGTTAAGTGTCTGACTTCAGCTCAGGTCATGATCTCACCATTGGTGAGTTTGAGCCCATGTCGGGCTCTGTGCTGACAGCTCAGATTCTGCTTCAGATTCTGTGTCCCCCTCTCTCCCTCTCCCGCTCATGTTCTGTCTGTCTCTCTCACTCTCAAAAATAAATAAACATTAAAAAAATTGTTTTTAATATTTGGGGTTTTTTCTTCCCTAGCTAATTGATTTTACATATTTTCCTTTAAAAGATGCCTTTAGGCCTCAGACTCTTTTACTCTACCATGTGTAAAGAGCAGGAAAAGGAGAGGTTTATAAACACACACACACACACACACACACACACACACACACACACACTAGAGAGACAAAGAGACAGAGGGGAAGAGACAGAAAGAGAGAGAGACAGAGAGAAAGACAGAGAGAAAGACAGGGAATTTACTGCAGTGAGGGACCAGAATCTAGATTGTTTTAAGTAGCCTTGAACTGTATTAATTTTTTAAACATTTTTTTTCCTTTTCCTTGGAGAATGGTGGAATATAGAAAAGCATATAAAGAAAAATATAGGTAAGTATAATATTGGAGTGGGAAGACAGAAAATAAAGGAAACTCACATCTAATAGACTTCTTTTCCTGTGAAGTAGAAAGGTAAATTTCAGAAAATATGTAGTAGATGTGGGATTTAAGAAAATAAATACGAATTTATTTAGTAATTTAATTTAGACTAACTTATTGAGGGGAATTATAAATGGAGCCCAACAGAGATAAATAGTAACATAGTATGAGTGTTTTGGTTATTCACAAATCCTTTATGTCACGGATGCAGAAGATCCCCCTGCAGTTGTATTAATATACGTCCTGATTACTATGTCAAGTTTATCTCTGAGCTGCATCTCTTGAAGGACTTTTTGAGAGGTTTGCATGATAATTTAACTGTAATGTAATATAAGCCCAAGTGGCAGAATGTCTGCGTCTGAAAGCTGACAGAGTAATGAGTAAACCATTTGTTTTCCAAAGATAAGCAGTGCAATTTTGGTAAATAGGTAGGCTCTGAGAATGCATACCCCACACACACACACATCAACTACACATACACACATGTTAAAATATGTGCATCCACAGTCTAAAGGTAAATAAATACAAAATAACATTAGCTTTAGAGTGGTTTCATTGAAATATAATATGTAGAAGAAATGGTTTAACAGACAGGCTCACTGTAATTTGTTCCAATTAGACCACATCTACTGTGGTCACTTCTGTGAGTCATTTTTGGAAAGATTACCAGAATAATTAAAACAACTGAGATTGTTTCCTTTCTTCTAAAAAGAAATTCATGGGGGATATAGTGGCTCTTTCCAAATATTTGAAGGACCATCTAATAAAGAAGAGGTAAGACTTAGAGCACAAAATCTAGAAGTAGAACTAATGGGTAGAAGTTACTAGTTATAGTCAATACAAATTGAATTTTCTTAGACATCGTTGTTTAACAATAGAATGAAATTTCTTATGAGAAAGTCAACTCTTTGCAGCTGAAAATGAACAGGGGGATTGACTTTTTGCTGCACATGCTCTCATTAAAAGGATTTGTGGTGAACAGAGGATTATTTGTAGGGAGATCCATTATAACTCTAGGATTTTGTGGTGATTATATGTGAGGCAATACTATGTACAATTTCTGTGTGCATAAACAAATATATTTAAGTTTACTCTTAGCCCCCCTTGCATTCCATCAATAAATGAAATAACTTTCTTCAGTCATGTTGAAGGTTCTGAACACCATGTTTAATAAGAGTGTTTTACATTTTTACAAATGGTGTTAACTAATCAAAGAGTAGAACTTGGCTGTTACTTCATTTTTTTAATTTTTTTAATTTTTGTTTATTTTTGAGAGAGAGAGACACACACACATTGTGAGCAGGAGAGGGGCAGCGAGAGAGGGAGACACAGAATCCAAAGCAGGCTCCAGGCTCTGAGCTGTCAGCACAAAGCCCAATGCAGGGCTTGAGCTCATGAGCTGTGAGATAATGACCTGAGTTGAAGTCGATGCTTAACTGACTGAGCCACTCAGGCGCCCCTGATACTTTTTTATTGAAGTACAGTTGACATACTGTACTTCATATATTAGTTTCAGGTGTATAACATAGTATTTTGACAATCATATACATTATGAAATGCTCACCACAGTAAGTGTAGTTACTACCTGTCACTGTACAAAGTTATTATAATATTATTGACTATATCGCCATGCTGTATTTTTCATCCCCATGACTTATTTGCTCCATAACTGGGTTATAAAATAAATGTGTGTTTAATGAAGAAGTCTCATATTGATCAAGTTATAAAATAATATTTCTCTGTTCTGCATATAAAACATTTGCCCATATTTTGAAATGAACTTTGTGCATTTCATTTTTAATAGATCCAGAATGGATCCAAAGATATATGAAATGTTTAATAAAAACTCACATTTTTCTTTATACCTATGGAATGTATTTTATATTAGAACACACATGAAAATACTACATGTCAAAGTTTTAAAACAGCTTTAAAAGTTACCTAATTTTTTACAGTAAAGGAGCTCATGAGTGGTTAAAACTCCTTTTGCTCCAAGATATGATAAATATCTAGAGAATCTCTTAAGATTTAAAAGTATATATATTTTCTAAAATAATAAACCCAATCAAGATGTTAATGAACCCTAATGATTATAGAGAAAACATGTTAGTAGAAGCATTATTAAAATACAGGCTAACTTTATATTGTCACTTCAAGGCACAGAGTAGGGCAGTTGGACACAGTTGGAACCTACAGACTAAAAGTCTTATTAACATTGGGTGGACCAGGATCTTGAGGCAAAAAAGAAAGAGAGGGAGAAGGAAAGAGAGATGAGGAGGATGAGGAAGAGAGGAAGGAAGGGAGGGAGGAAGGAAGGAAAGAAGGAATTGAGACAGTGAGTACAGGCAGGCATTTTTATCTGAACAGCTCTGAAAAGAAAAAAAAAAAAAACGTGTAGTATTAAGTAGAGGTTCATAAACTGTGCTTCACTCTGGCCAACTCAGGTATGAGAGTGTAGCCCAGGATGTTGTGTATATCCTGCTTTTCACAGAGATATTTTTCATACTTTATCATATCATGAATGTTTTTTATGCTCAAAATATAATGGTCAATATGAGATATATTGACATTGGCCCTATCTTCAGAAAATTATAAACTAAGGAGAAAATAGAGATGAATATATGTAAGAACAAAAGAAGATGGGACATAAATATACATAATCTAACTCATTTCATTTCAAAGCTTGTGCTAAAATACGATTATTATTTTTAATTCACCATATTTATCAACAGGACATGTATGCTAATGCACGTTGTTCATCACTAGAAAACAAATTAACCATTAAACCTATTGGTAGTAACAGGCGGTTAACTTACATTAAGTACTTATTATGTGACAGAAACATTACATGCAGTTTCACATGGGAATCTCACAACAATTCCAGGAAAGGTAATATTAACCCCTCTGTTTGATGAGAAAATGAAAAACCTCATGATTAAGGAAAGTATAAGTTTATTCACCCAGCTGCAAAAGATTAGCAGCTGGTTTCAAATTACTTCAAGTGTGTTTACTCCAGTGCAAGGCGATAAACACTGATGCAGGCATTCTCATATTCCAGTTAGCGTGACCCTATATTTTGGCTTGCTCAGGGCAGTTCCCTCTCCGCCTGTCTTCCTTGTGTAATTATAAATAGGGCCACCTTTCACTTTCAAAGTGTGCCAGTTTGGTAACACACATATGCTCATTATAATAATACTCCATATTGCTAGAATCCACATATTTCCCCTTCAAAATTCAGAACAGTATACAGGCCTTTCTGTGTGCATGCACAAGCCCATGTGCATAGGCATGTGTGCCTGTGAGTGTGTGTTTCACTAAATTATAGGAAGGGATGAAAAATGACCATAATGTAGCAATTCTTTTGTAGAGTTGATGTTCTATTCCTCATTTTGAAGAAATGTATTTAATAAAACCTGAAATAGGAAGTAGATAATTATGTGCAGAATCTGGATTGCAAGTATAATCAACTTGAATAATTACAATAAAAACTTAGTGATCTGTCTATAAGATAGGCCCTTAATGGAATTCAAGAAAACTTTTTCAAAAAAGGTAGATTAATATTCATATGCCGGTCAAGTGTGTACAGCAGTGATATTAGGCCTACTGAATATTGTTTATTCAGGAAATGATAATGTTTATCCTCTAAATTTTGATACTCCAACATCAGATAATTTAATGTAATTGTTTTCTCCTTTAGATATATGAGTTTATAAGTAGAATGATAAACATATAAGTTGAAAATGACTTAATATACTGTACAGAATCAATTTTATAAAATTCTAGAACTCTAGAAAATACTAGACCAGTAATCTAAATATTTGTATACAAATGTTGAATGAAAAAATATACAAAACTTAATTTATATATATATATATATATACATATATATGCTTAATGTAGTCTGTATATCTATAATGTACATAATTTTACTAAAGTCTATTAAATATATAATTTATGAGGATTCTGGGAAGATGGCGGCGTAGGAGGACGCTGGGCTCACCGCGCGTCCTGCTGATCACTTAGATTCCACCTACACCTGCCTAAATAACCCAGAAAACCGCCAGAGGATTAGCAGAACGGAGTCGCCAGACCCAAGCGCAGACGAGAGGCCCACGGAAGAGGGTAAGAAGGGCGGCGAGGCGGTGCGCGCTCCACGGACTGGCGGGAGGGAGCCGGGGCGGAGGGGCGGCTCGCCGGCCAAGCAGAGCCCCCGAGTCCGGCTTGCAAAAGCGGAGGGGCCTGACGGACTGTGTTCAGACAGCAAGCGCGACTTAGCAAGCGCGACTTAGCGTCTGGGAGGTCATAAGTTAACAGCTCTGCTCGGAAAGCGGGAAGGCTGGAGGACAAAGGGAGGGTGAGCTGCGGAGCCCCCGGACGACAGAGCTCAGTTTGGCGGGGAACAAAGGCGCTAGCCAGCGCCATCTCCCCCGCCCATCCCCCAGCCAAAATCCCAAAGGGAACCGGCTCCGGCCAGGGAAATTGCTCGCTCCGCGCGAACACCCAACTCTGTGCTTCTGCGGAGCCAAACCTCCGGCAGCGATTTGACTCCCTCCGGCTGCCACAGGGCCCCTCCTGAAGTGGATCACCTAAGGAGAAGCGAGCTAAGCCTGCCCCCCCTCCCGCCGTGCACCTTGCCTTCCCACCCCAGCTAATACGCCAGATCCCCAGCATCACAAGCCTGGCAGTGTGCAAGTAGCCCAGACGGGCCACGCCACCCCACAGTGAATCCCGCCCCTAGGAGAGGGGAAGAGAAGGCACACACCAGTCTGACTGTGGCCCCAGCGGTGGGCTGGGGGCAGACATCAGGTCGGACTGCGGCCCCGCCCACCAACTCCAGTTATACACCACAGCACAGGGGAAGTGCCCTGCAGGCCCTCACCACACCAGGGACTATCCAAAATGACCAAGCGGAAGAATTCCCCTCAGAAGAATCTCCAGGAAATAACAACAGCTAATGAGCTGATCAAAAAGGATTTAAATAATATAACAGAAAGTGAATTTAGAATAATAGTCATAAAATTAATCGCTGGGCTGGAAAACAGCATACAGGACAGCAGAGAATCTCTTGCTACAGACATCAGGGGACTAAGGAACAGTCATGAGGAGCTGAAAAACGCTTTAAAGGAAATGGAAAACAAAATGCAAACCACCACGGCTCGGATGGAAGAGGCAGAGGAGAGAATAGGTGAACTAGAAGATAAAGTTATGGAAAAAGAGGAAGCTGAGAAAAAGAGAGATAAAAAAATCCAGGAGTATGAGGGGAAAATTAGAGAACTAAGTGATACACTAAAAAGAAATAATATACGCATAATTGGTATCCCAGAGGAGGAAGAGAGAGGGAAAGGTGCTGAAGGGGTACTTGAAGAAATAATAGCTGAGAACTTCCCTGAACTGGGGAAGGAAAAAGGCATTGAAATCCAAGAGGCACAGAGAACTCCCTTCAGACGTAACTTGAATCGATCTTCTGCACGACATATCATAGTGAAACTGGCAAAATACAAGGATAAAGAGAAAATTCTGAAAGCAGCAAGGGGTAAACGTGCCCTCACATATAAAGGGAGACCTATAAGACTCGTGACTGATCTCTCTTTTGAAACTTGGCAGGCCAGAAAGAATTGGCACGAGATTTTCAGGGTGCTAGATAGCAAAAATATGTAGCCGAGAATCCTTTATCCAGCAAGTCTGTCATTTAGAATAGAAGGAGAGATAAAGGTCTTCCCAAACAAACAAAAACTGAAGGAATTTGTCACCACTAAACCAGCCCTACAAGAGATCCTAAGGGGGACCCTGTGAGACAAAGTACCAGAGACATCACTACAAGCATAAAACATACAGACATCACAATGACTCTAAACCCGTATCTTTCTATAATAACACTGAATGTAAACGGATTAAATGCGCCAACCAAAAGACATAGGGTATCAGAATGGATAAAAAAACAAGACCCATCTATTTGCTGTCTACAAGAGACTCATTTTAGACCTGAGGACACCTTTAGATTCAGAGTGAGGGGATGGAGAACTATTTATCATGCTACTGGAAGCCAGAAGAAAGCTGGAGTAGCCATACTTATATCAGACAAACTAGACTTTAAATTAAAGGCTGTAACAAGAGATGAAGAAGGGCATTATATAATAATCACAGGGTCTATCCATCAGGAAGAGCTAACAATTATAAATGTCTATGCGCCGAATACCGGAGCCCCCAAATATATAAAACAATTACTCATAAACAGAAGCAACCTTATTGATAAGAATGTGGTAATTGCAGGGGACTTTAACACCCCACTTACAGAAATGGATAGATCATCTAGACACACAGTCAATAAAGAAACAAGGGCCCTGAATGAGACACTGGATCAGATGGACTTGACAGATATATTTAGAACTCTGCATCCCAAAGCAACAGAATATACTTTCTTCTCGAGTGCACATGGAACATTCTCCAAGATAGATCATATACTGGGTCACAAAACAGCCCTTCATAAGTTTACAAGAATTGAAATTATACCATGCATACTTTCAGACCACAATGCTATGAAGCTTGAAATCAACCACAGGAAAAAGTCTGGAAAACCTCCAAAAGCATGGAGGTTAAAGAACACCCTACTAACGAATGAGTGGGTCAACCAGGCAATTAGAGAAGAAATCAAAAAATATATGGAAACAAATGAAAATGAAAATACAACAATCCAAACGCTTTGGGACGCAGCGAAGGCAGTCCTGAGAGGAAAATACATTGCAATCCAGGCCTATCTCAAGAAACAAGAAAAATCCCAAATACAAAATCTAACAGCACACCTAAAGGAAATAGAAGCAGAACAGCAAAGGCAGCCTAAACCCAGCAGAAGAAGAGAAATAATAAAGATCAGAGCAGAAATAAACAATATAGAATCTAAAAAAACTGTAGAGCAGATCAACGAAACCAAGAGTTGGTTTTTTGAAAAAATAAACAAAATTGACAAACCTCTAGCCAGGCTTCTCAAAAAGAAAAGGGAGATGACCCAAATAGATAAAATCATGAATGAAAATGGAATTATTACAACCAATCCCTCAGAGATACAAACAATTATCAGGGAATACTATGAAAAATTATATGCCAACAAATTGGACAACCTGGAAGAAATGGACAAATTCCTAAACACCCACACTCTTCCAAAACTCAATCAGGAGGAAAGAGAAAGCTTGAACAGACCCATAACCAGCGAAGAAATTGAATCGGTTATCAAAAATCTCCCAACAAATAAGAGTCCAGGACCAGATGGCTTCCCAGGGGAGTTCTACCAGACGTTTAAAGCAGAGATAATACCTATCCTTCTCAAGCTATTCCAAGAAATAGAAAGGGAAGGAAAACTTCCAGACTCATTCTATGAAGCCAGTATTACTTTGATTCCTAAACCAGACAGAGACCCAGTAAAAAAAGAGAACTACAGGCCAATATCCCTGATGAATATGGATGCAAAAATTCTCAATAAGATACTAGCAAATCGAATTCAACAGCATATAAAAAGAATTATTCACCATGATCAAGTGGGATTCATTCCTGGGATGCAGGGCTGGTTCAACATTCGCAAATCAATCAACGTGATACATCACATTACCAAAAAAAAAGAGAAGAACCATATGATCCTGTCAATCGATGCAGAAAAGGCCTTTGACAAAATCCAGCACCCTTTCTTAATAAAAACCCTTGAGAAAGTCGGGATAGAAGGAACATACTTAAAGATCATAAAAGCCATTTATGAAAAGCCCACAGCTAACATCATCCTCAACGGGGAAAAACTGAGAGCTTTTTCCCTGAGATCAGGAACACGACAGGGATGCCCACTCTCACCGTTGTTGTTTAACATAGTGCTGGAAGTTCTAGCATCAGCAATCAGACAACAAAAGGAAATCAAAGGCATCAAAATTGGCAAAGATGAAGTCAAGCTTTCGCTTTTTGCAGATGACATGATATTATACATGGAAAATCCGATAGACTCCACCAAAAGTCTGCTAGAACTGATACATGAATTCAGCAAAGTTGCAGGATACAAAATCAATGTCCAGAAATCAGTTGCATTCTTATACACTAACAATGAAGCAACAGAAAGACAAATAAAGAAACTGATCCCATTTACAATTGCACCAAGAAGCATAAAATACCTAGGAATAAATCTAACCAAAGATGTAAAGGATCTGTATGCTGAAAACTATAGAAAGCTTATGAAGGCAATTGAAGAAGATTTAAAGAAATGGAAAGACATTCCCTGCTCATGGATTGGAAAAATAAATATTGTCAAAATGTCAATACTACCCAAAGCTATCTACACATTCAATGCAATCCCAATCAAAATTGCACCAGCATTCTTCTCGAAACTAGAACAAGCAATCCTAAAATTCATATGGAACCACAAAAGGCCCCGAATAGCCAAAGGAATTTTGAAGAAGAAGACCAAAGCAGGAGGCATCACAATCCCAGACTTTAGCCTCTACTACAAAGCTGTCATCATCAAGACAGCATGGTATTGGCACAAAAACAGACACACAGACCAATGGAATAGAATAGAAACCCCAGAACTAGACCCACAAACATATGGCCAACTCATCTTTGACAAAGCAGGAAAGAACATCCAATGGAAAAAAGACAGCCTCTTTAACAAATGGTGCTGGGAGAACTGGACAGCAACATGCAGAAGGTTGAAACTAGACCACTTTCTCACACCATTTACAAAAATAAACTCAAAATGGATAAAGGACCTAAATGTGAGACAGGAAACCATCAGAACCTTAGAGGAGAAAGCAGGAAAAGACCTCTCTGACCTCAGCCGTAGCAATCTCTTACTCGACACATCCCCAAAGGCAAGGGAATTAAAAGCAAAAGTGAATTACTGGGACCTTATGAAGATAAAAAGCTTCTGCACAGCAAAGGAAACAACCAACAAAACTAAAAGGCAACCAACGGAATGGGAAAAGATATTTGCAAATGACATATCGGACAAAGGGCTAGTATCTAAAATCTATAAAGAGCTCACCAAACTCCACACCCGAAAAACAAATAACCCAGTGAAGAAATGGGCAGAAAACATGAATAGACACTTCTCTAAAGAAGACATCCAGATGGCCAACAGGCACATGAAAAGATGTTCAGCGTCGCTCCTTATCAGGGAAATACAAATCAAAACCACACTCAGGTATCACCTCACGCCAGTCAGAGTGGCCAAAATGAACAAATCAGGAGACTATAGATGCTGGAGAGGATGTGGAGAAACGGGAACCCTCTTGCACTGTTGGTGGGAATGCAAATTGGTGCAGCCGCTCTGGAAAGCAGTGTGGAGGTTCCTCAGAAAATTAAAAATAGACCTACCCTATGACCCAGCAATAGCACTGCTAGGAATCTACCCAAGGGATACAGGAGTACTGATGCATAGGGGCACTTGTACCCCAATGTTCATAGCAGCACTCTCAACAATAGCCAAATTATGGAAAGAGCCTAAATGTCCATCAACTGATGAATGGATAAAGAAATTGTGGTTTATATACACAATGGAATACTACGTGGCAATGAGAAAAAATAAAATATGGCCTTTTGTAGCAACGTGGATGGAACTGGAGAGTGTAATGCTAAGTGAAATAAGCCATACAGAGAAAGACAGATACCATATGGTTTCACTCTTATGTGGATCCTGAGAAACTTAACAGGAACCCATGGGGTAGGGGAAGGAAAAAAAAAAAAAAAAAAAAGGACGTTAGAGTGGGAGAGAGCCAAAGCATAAGAGACTGTTAAAAACTGAGAACAAACTGAGGGTTGATGGGGGGTGGGAGGGAGGGGCGGGTGGGTGATGGGTATTGAGGAGGGCACCTTTTGGGATGAGCACTGGGTGTTGTATGGAAACCAATTTGTCAATAAACTTCATATAAAAAAAAAAAAAAAAAAAAAAATAAATAAATAAATATATAATTTATAATACACATATATATTTCCCATCTCAGCATTTCATATATTAATTGTATAACATGGAATGACTGAAACTAACATTTATCGAGCATTATATTACATGCAAGGACTCTCCCAACTACATTACATTTATTTTATTATCTAATCCTCATAATGACCCTGTGATTGTAAGGTACTATTAAATTCATGATCTCAGGATTAGAAAATTGAGTCATTCCCCAAGATGATACCATTATTAAGTAGTAGGGCCTGGAATCAAATATAAAATGCATAGTCATATCTTCTAGCTTAAAAACGAGTATTAACTCCTGAGCGCCTGAGTGGTTTAGTCAGTTAAGTGTCTGACTCTTGATTTTGGTTCATGAGCCTGAGACCTGTCAGGCTCTGCACTGTGAGTGCAGAGCCTACTTGGGATTCTCTCTCTCCCTCCACCTCTCTCTGCCCCTCCTGTGTTTGGCGCACATGTGCTCATATGCTCGCTCTCTCTCTTTCAAAATATTAAACAAATTTTAAAAAATAGGGACGCTTCTGGGAAGATGGTGGCGTAGTAGGATGCTGAGCTCACTGCGTCCTGCGGGTCACTTAGATTACACCCACACCTGCCTAAATAACCCAAAAAATTGCCAGAAGACTAGCAGAATGGAGTCTCCGGAGCTAAGCACAGACAAAAGGCCAATGGAAGAGGGTAGGAAGGGCGGAGAGGTGGTGCACACTACACGGACTTGCAGGAGGGAGCTGGGGCAGAGGGGCAGCCCACCGGCAAAGCAGAACCCCTGAGTCTGGATGGCAAAAGCAGAGGGGCCAGACGGAGTGTGTTCAGACAGCAAGTGGGACTTAACATCTGGAAGGTTATAAATTAACAGATCTGTTCGGAGAGTGGGAGGGCTGGAGGACAACGGGAGGGAGTGTTGTTGAGCCCCAGACGACAGACCGCAGCTTGGCAGGGAACAAAGGCGCTCGCCAGTACCATCTCCCTCGCCCATCCCCCAGCCAAAATCCCAAAGGGAACCAGTTCCTGCCAGGGAACTTGCTTGCACTGTGCGCAAACACCCAACACTGTACTTCTGCGGATCCATCCCTCTGGTGGGTCGGACTCCCTCCTGGTGCCTTAGGGCCCCTCCCGAAAGGAAGGGTGCACCTTGTGGATCCACCCCAGCTAATACACCAGATCCCCAGCACCACAACCCTGCAAGTGTGCAAGTAGCCCAGATGGGCCACGCCACCCCACAGTGAATCCCGCCCCTAGGAGAGGGGAAGAGAAGGCACACACCAGTCTGACTGTGGCCCCAGCGGTGGGCTGGGGGCAGACATCAGGTCTGACTGTGGCCCCGCCCACCAACTCCAGTTATTCAAGATAGCACAGGGGAAGTGCCCTGAAGTTCACCACCACTCCAGGGACTATCCAAAATGACTAAACGGAAGAATTCCCCTCAAAAAAACGTCCAGAAAATAACGACAGCTAACGAACTGATCAAAAATGATTTAAACAATATAACAGAAAGTGAATTTAGAATAATGGTCATAAAATTAATCGCTGGGCTTGAAAACAGTATAATGGACAGCAGAGAATCTATTGCTACAAAGATCAAGGGACTAAGGAACAGACAGGAGGAGCTAAAAAATGCTATTAATGAGCTGCAAAATAAAATCGAGACGACCACGGCTCGGATTGAAGAGGCAGAGGAGAGAATAGGTGAACTAGAAGATAAAATTATGGAAAAAGAAGAAGCTGAGAAAAAGAGAGATAAAAAAATCCAGGAGTATGAGGGGAAAATTAGAGAACTAAGTGATGTATTAAACAGATAATCTACACATAATTGGTATTCCAGAGGAGAAAGAGAGAGGGGAAAGGTGCTGAAGGTGTACTTAAAGAAATCATAGCTGAGAACTTCCCTGATCTGGGGAAGGAAAAAGGCATTGAAATCCAAGAGGCACAGAGAACTCCCTTCAGACATAACTTGAACCGATCTTCTGCACGACATATCATAGTGAAACTGGCAAAATACAAGGATAAAGAGAAAATTCTGAAAGCAGCTAGGGATAAACGTGCTCTACCATATAAAGGGAGACCTATAAGACTTGTGACCGATCTCTCTACTGAAACTTGGCAGGCCAGAAAGGAATGGCAGGAGATCTTCAATGTGATGAACAGAAAAAATATGCAGCCCAGAATCCTCTATCCAGCAAGTCTGTCATTTAGAATAGAAGGAGAGATAAAGGTCTTCCCAAACAAACAAAAACTGAAGGAATTCATCACCACTAAACCAGCCCTACAAGAGATCCTAAGGGGGATCCTGTGAGACAAAGTACCAGAGACATCGCTACAAGCATGAAACGTACGGACATCACAATGACTCCAAACCCATATCTTTCTGTAATGACACTGAATGTAAATGGACTAAATGCACCAACCAAAAGACACAGGGTATCAGAATGGATAAAAAACAAGACCCATCTATTTGCTGTCTACAAGAGACTCATTTTAGACCTGAGGACACCTTCAGATTGAGAGTGAGGGGATGGAGAACTATTTATCATTGCCACTGGAAGTCAAAAGAAAGCTGGAGTAGCCATACTTCTATCAGACAAACTAGACTTTAAATTAAAGGCTGTAACAAGAGATGAAGAAGGGCATTATATAATAATCACAGGGTCTATCCATCAGGAAGAGCTAACAATTATAAATGTCTATGCGCCGAATACGGGAGCCCCCAAATATATAAAACAATTACTCACAAACATAAGCAACCTTACTGATAAGAAAGTGGTAATTGCAGGGGACGTTAACACTCCACTTACAGAAACGGATAGGTCATCTAGACACATAGTCAATAAAGAAACAAGGGCCCTAAATGATACATTGGATCAGATGGACTTGACAGATATATTTAGAACTCTGCATCCCAAAGCAACAGAATATACTTTCTTCTCGAGTGCACATGGAACATTCTCCAAGATAGATCACATACTGGGTCACAAAACAGCCCTTCATAAGTATACAAGAATTGAAATCATACCATGCATACTTTCAGACCACAATGCTATGAAGCTTGAAATCAACCACAGGAAAACGTCTGGAAAACCTCCAAAAGCATGGAGGTTAAAGAACACTCTACTAAAGAATGAGTGGGTCAATTAGGCAATTAGAGAAGAAATTTAAAAATATGGAAACAAACGAAAATGAAAATACAACAATCCAAACGCTTTGGGATGCAGCGAAGGCAATCCTGAGAGGAAAATACATTGCAATCCAGGCCTATCTCAAGAAACAAGAAAAATCCCAAATACAAAATCTAACAGCACACCTAAAGGAAATAGAAGCAGAACATCAAAGACAGCTTAAACCCAGCAGAAGAAGAAAAATGATAAAGATCAGAGCAAAAATAAACAATATAGCATCTAAAAAAACTGTAGAGCAGATCAACGAAACCAAGAGTTGGTTGTTTGAAAAAATAAACAAAATTGATAAACCTCTAGCCAGGCTTCTCAAAAAGAAAAGGGAGATGACCCAAAGAGATAAAATCGTGAATGAAAATGGAATTATGACAACCAATCCCTCAGAGATACAAGCAATTATCAGGGAATACTATGAAAAATTATATGCCAACAAACTGGACAACCTGGAAGAAATGGACAAATTCCTAAACACCCACACGCTTCCAAAACTCAATCAGGAGGAAATAGAAAGCTTGAACAGACCCATAACCAGCGAAGAAATTGAATCGGTCATCAAAAATCTCCCAACAAATAAGAGTCCAGGACTAGATGGCTTCCCAGGGGAGTTCTACCAGACATTTAAAGCAGAGATAATACCTATCCTTCTCAAGCTATTCCAAGAAATAGAAAGGGAAGGAAAACTTCCAGACTCATTCTATGAAACCAGTATTACTTTGATTCCTAAACCAGACAGAGATACAGCAAAAAAAGAGAACTACAGGCCAATATCCCTGATGAATATGGATGCAAAAATTCTCAATAAGATACTAGCAAATCGAATTCAACAGCATATAAAAAGAATTATTCACCATGATCAAGTGGGATTCATTCCTGGGATGCAGGGCTGGTTCAACATTCGCAAATCAATCAACGTGATACATCACATTAATACAAGAAAAGATAAGAACCATGATCCTGTCAATCATTGCAGAAAAGGCCTTTGACAAAGTTCAGCAACTTTCTTAATAAAAACCCTCGAGAAAGTCGGGATAGAAGGAACATACTTAAAGATCATAAAAGCCATTTATGAAAAGCCCACAGCTAACATCATCCTCGTTGGGGAAGAACTGAGAGCTTTTTTCCTGAGATCAGGAACATGACAGGCATGTCCACTCTCACCGCTGTTGTTTAACATAGTGTTGTAAGTTCTAGCATCAGCAATCAGACAACAAAAGGAAATCAAAGGCATCAAAATTGGCAAAGATGAAGTCAAGCTTTCACTTTTTGCAGATGACATTATCTTATACATGGAAAATCCGATAGACTCCACCAAAAGTCTGATACATGAATTCAGCAAAGTTGCAGGATACGAAATCAATGTACAGAAATCAGTTGCATTCTTATACACTAATAATGAAGCAACAGAAAGACAAATAAAGAAACTGATCCCATTCACAATTGCACCAAGAAGCATAAAATACCTAGGACTAAACCTAACCAAAGATGTAAACGATCTGTATGCTGAAAACTATAGAAAGCTTATGAAGGAAATTGAAGAAGATATAAAGAAATGGAAAAACATTCCGTGCTCATGGGTTGGAAGAATAAATGTTGTCAAAATGTCAATACTACCCAAAGCCATCTATGCATTCAATGCAATCCCAATCAAAATTGCACCATCATTCTTCTCGAAGCTAGAACAAGCAATCCTAAAATTCATATGGAACCACAGAAGGCCCTGAATAGCCCAAGTAATTTTGAAGAAGAAGACCAAAGCAGGAGGCATCACAATCCCAGACTTTAGCCTCTACTACAAAGCTGTCATCATCAAGACAGCATGGTATTGGCACAAAAACAGACACTTAGACCAATGGAATAGAATAGAAACCCCAGAACTAGACCCACAAACGTATGGCCAACTAATCTTTGACAAAGCAGGAAAGAACATCCAATGGAAAAAAGACAGTCTCTTTAACAAATGGTGCTGGGAGAACTGGACAGCAACATGCAGAAGAATGAAACTAGACCACTTTCTCACACCATTCACAAAAATAAACTCAAAATGTATAAAGGACCTGAATGTGAGACAGGAAACTATCAAAACCCTAGACGAGAAAGCAGGAAAAGACCTCTCTGACCTCAGCTGTAGCAATTTCTTACTTGACACATCCCCAAAGGCAAGGGAATTAAAAGCATAAATGAACTACTGGGATCTTATGAAGAGAAAAAGCTTCTGCACAGCAAAGGAAACAACCCACAAAACTAAAAGGCAACCAACGGAATGGGAAAAGATATTTGCAAATGACATATCGGACAAAGGGCTAGTATCCAAAATGTATAAAGAGCTCACCAAACTCCACACCCAAAAAACAGATAACCCAGTGAAGAAATGGGCAGAAAACATGAATAGACACTTCTCTAAAGAAGACATCCGGATGGCCAACAGGCACATGAAAAGATGCTCAACGTCACTCCTCATCAGGGAAATACAAATCAAAACCACACTCAGATATCACCTCATGCCAGTCAGAGTGGCCAAAATGAACAAGTCAGGAGACTATAGATGCTGGAGAGGATGTGGAGAAACGGGAACCCTCTTGCACTGTTGGTAGGAATGCAAACTGGTGCAGCCACTCTGGAAAACAGTGTGTAGGTTCCTCAAAAAATTAAAAATAGACCTACCCTATGACCCAGCAGTAGCACTGCTAGGAATTTACCCAAGGGATACAGGAGTACTGATGCATATGGGCACTTGTACCCCAATGTTTATAGCAGCACTCTCAACAATAGCCAAATTATGGAAAGAGCCTAAATGTCCATCAACTGATGAATGGATAAAGAAATTGTGGTTTATATACATAATGGAGTACTACGTGGCAATGAGAAAGAATGAAATATGGCCCTTTGTAGCAACGTGGATGGAACTGGAGAGTGTTATGCTAGTGTAATAAGCCCTACAGGGAAAGACAGATACCATATGTTTTCACTCTTATATGGATCCTGAGAAACTTAACAGAAACCCATGGGGGAGGGGAAGGGAAAAAAAAAAGAGGTTAGAGTGGGAGAGAGCCAAAGCATAAGAGCCTCTTAAAAACTGAGAACAAACTGAGGGTTGATGGGGGGTTGGGAGGGTGGGGAGGGTGGGTGATGGGTATTGAGGAGGGCACCTTTTGGGATGAGCACTGGGTGTTGTATGGAAACCAATTTGACAATAAATTTCATATATTGAAAAAAAATAAGTTTAACTCCTAATTCTCCCATAATATTCTGAAGTCAAATAACCTTTCCCATTTTCCTTTCCAGCATCATGCTGGTTCCACGTCCTCTGATCTATTCCTATCACCCACTCTGGTCTGTACCGTATGTTATTACTCATAAGTAGAACCAATACTTCCATTGAGGAAGAGGATTTTTAGGTTAGTTTGTTCTCCTGTACAATTTTCTTGAAGTTCTCATAAAATTCTCCCAATTTTATTTGCTCCTTGTCTTTTGCCTTACTAAAATTTTATAGTCATATATCTGAGCAAATATTAGATTTCAGGCAGTCTGGGTCATTTAAACATGTCTATTCTGCAATATTCTTGTTGCACCTATTTGGGAAAAGATTTTCCTCTCTCCTATGTGAAAAGACCATAGAGAGGACATGGTTTATGGGCTTCCTCACGGGGATGCTGTCAGATTGTGAGAAGTATATTGAAAAATATCTTGCTCCATTACCCAGAAATAAATTATCTCCCATGACTTACTGCAACATGCTATTAAAGGTTTCTTGTAGTTACGATTAGCCTTGGCTTTTGTAACTTAACACAGTTTTAAACATAATGTGTTGGGGATGGGGCATGTGTATATATGTGAGTTATACATAAGCAGTTACTGTATCTATTGTTTATAACAATGAGAATCCTTTTTAGATATTAAATGTTTCCTGGAATCATATGATTACTCGTGTCTCAGTTTTATTTGAGATAAGACAAAATTGGAAATAAGTAAAATTCTGCCAGTTTTCAGACCAAGTAATTGAATGTACATGTTTTTCAGCCCATGCATTTAAAGCACAGTATTTTAGGGGCACCTGAATGGCTCAGTCAGTTAAAAGTCCAACTTCAGCTCAGGTCATGATCTCACAGTTCACAGGTTTGTGCCCTGTGTCGGGCTCTGTGCTGACAGCTCAGAGCCTTGAGCCTGCTTCAGATTCTGTGTCTCCCTCTCTTTCTGCCCCTATCCCCTTCCTCTCAAAAATAAATAAAACATATAAAAATAAAATAAAACATAGTATTTTATACTGAATGTAATCAGTATGTTATTTGCATTAACATCTATTAACATTTATATCTGTGTACTTCCAAAGATTGTCTAATTAGATGTCATGGAGAGGTAAGAACTCCAGATTTTTGATTCTTAAATATTTAATAAGAATCCTATTTTCTTGCTCCCCTGAAACCTTGCCTGTTTTCCTCAAATGGGCTTTCCATGGTTCTTTAACTCTGAATATGTAATTGCATCAGACAGGCCTATAGAGGAATGAGGCATGTACCCAGAGGATCTATGATGAAATCTTTTAATAGCAAGAGACACTTCTGGTGATATATTTGAAACCATCTCTAGTTTTCTGCTCAAAAAACTAAGTTATTGACACAACAAAAGGAACATTAAAATGTTTGGGTTTTGTGTGTGTGTGTGTGGTTTTTTTTTTTTGTTTTTTTTTTTTTTTTTTTTTTTTTTTTTTTTTGGCCAACTTGCTCAGTATCATTTGAGCACTACTAAATCTAAATCAGATAAAAACAGAGAAAATTCATTTCGACTAGGGTACCTGATATCAAATGTAACTCCAATGTTTATCACAGAGGGGAGTTCTTTCTTGATGGAAAAATAGAAACAATAGTTACCCTTGTTCTGTAGGATGGCCATTTATGCCATTACCATAAAAATATATTCTAATTTTGAATCTTATTTTTAAAACAAATATTTGAAACATTATCCACTGTAAAAAAAAAAACCCTCAATACTCATTCTAACCTCTTGCGAGAGACACAAATAATATAAATTCTCTCCAATGAAGAGATACCGACTTCAACAGGTAAAGAGGTTGGAAGTGGCCATTCTTGTACTTAAAGCAAGAAAAATCTGGACAACTGAAAATCACTGACTTTTCTTGGACCCATTAGACAATTGAGGTTTCAAGGCAAGCTACCACTCTGAAAAAGGAGGGACAGGCACATCCAGAGGAACACTGGGGAGATCTGCTGACCTGGGGACAGAGGCTCCTAAAACCTGAAACTGGTAGGATCACTTAAATGGTAGTTTTAAAGAATAGTTGGAGGCTGAGTGTGCACCGACAGGGGGCAGGGAATAATAACCATTATGAAATACACTCAGTGACTTCTCTATAGCAAAAGCCTACACTCTGGGGGGAAAAGACTTTACCAGAGCCTTTTGCCAGTTGGGGAAAGGAAATTCCTCCCACTCCAGCCACCTCCAGGCTTTCTGTATCTCTTAAGGGGAAAAAAAATAGTTAACAGTGGTCAGGGGTTCAAAAACTAGATTGGGAACACAGCACTTAGGGAAATGAGGTGAGAGGGAGTTTTACCACTAGAGAAACACATGTGAGGGTCATAGCCCTGAGGTACAGGCTCACTAAAAGATTTAATCAGAAGATTGCGGAACCCTCCCTCTCCATCTCACCTAACCACAATACCAAAAAGGACTCAGTATAATAATGGCAAATTACAACTGAAACTGGTGTGAGGCTCAGACCTTCTCTGAGGAGTACTTATGGAAGCCCAAAGTCATAAGGAGACAACAACAAACACACAAGATGATTTTACAGTCTCTGTAATCCCACCCCCTGGATGCTTGGGTGGCTCAGTTGGTTAAGCATCCAGCTTTGGCTCAGGTCATGATCTCACAGTTTGTGGGTTCAAGTCCCAGATTGGGCTCTGTGCTGATGGCTCAGAACCTGAAGCCTGCTTCGGATTCTGTGTCTCTCTGCCCCTGCCCTGCTCACACTCTGTCTCTCTCTCAACAATAAACATTACAAAAAAATTTTTAAGTCTCTGGAGCCTCTAGTTACAATAAAAATTTTAAATGGCTCAATTTCTAGCCAGAATTTATAAATCCTCATAAATAAATCCTCATACTGAATGCCCATTTTCTTCAGTTCATATTACCTTACCCATTACAACATATCTAGCTTTCAACAAAAAATTACAAAGCATGCCAAAGGCAAGGTAATATACAGTTTTAAGAGACAAAGCAATCATCAGAACCAGACTCGAAATGATACAAGTGTTAGACTGATCAGACGGGGAATATAAATGATCAACATGTTAAGGCTCCTAATGGAAAAAGTATACAACATGCAAGAACAGATCACTAATGTATGCAAAGTGTCTCTAAAAATAATAAAAGTAAATGCTTGAAATTAAAAAAAAACACCAGCAAAAATGTCCTTTATAATTTCATCAATAGATTCAAAAAGGCTGAGGAAAAAAATCAGAGAGAATCCCTAATTTGAAATGCAAAGAGAAAAAAATAATGAAAAACGAGAACTACCTTCCAAGAATGGTGAGACAGTATTTTTAAAAAATGTAACATATGTACAAGTGGAATACCAGAATGCGAAGAAATAATAGAGCACAAGAAATATTTGAAATAGGGGCACCTGGGTGGCTCAGTCTATTTAGTGTCCAACTCTCAATTTTGGATCAGGTCACTATCTCACGGTTCATGGGTTCAATCCATGCATTCGGCTCTGAGCTGACAGTTGGGAGCCTGCTTGGGGTTCTCTCTCTCTCAAAATGAATAAAATACTCAAAAAAAAGAAAGAAATATTTGAAGTAATATGGCAAAGAACTTTCCAAAATTAATGATGACTACCAAGCAATAGAATCAGGAAACTCAGAGAACACAAAGCAGGATACATAGCAGACAAACTACACATAGACATAACATTTTCATACCGGTGAAAATCAAAGACAAAAAGAAAACCTTGAAATATGGTGCCTGAGAAACTTTGATCAATATAAAGAAAGGAAAAGTATCAGAGAAGGAATAAATAAATAAATAAGTATCAGAGAAGGATAAATAAAATAAAATATTTTATTTGTTATTTTTTTTAATGTGTATTTATTTTTGACAGAGAGAGAGAGAGAGACAGAGCGTGAGCGGGGGAGGGGCAGACAGGGAGGGAGACACAGAATCTGAAGCAAGCTCCAAGCTTTGAGCTGTCAGCACAGAGCCCAATGTGGAGCTTGAACTCAGACCACGGGATCATGACCTGAGCTGAAGTCGGACGCTCAACTGACTGAGCCACCCAGGCGCCCCATGTTATTCTTAACTGATCTAAAAGTTAAGTGTTTCTTTAAAATTAATTGTAAGAATATATTAGGTGATTACAGCATATGGACACTTTAAATGATTGACAGACATAAGGAAGAAATGGAAGCAATTAGAAATATTTAGGTATAAATCTAACAAAGTATGAACAAGATCTGTATGTGGAAAACTGTAAAACAATAATGAAAGACATCAAAGAGTATCTAAATGGATATATGTTCTCTGTTTCTGAATTAGAACATGGAATATTGTTAAGATCTCAATTTTTCCCAAGTTGATCTAAAGATTCAGTATGGTCACCAATCAAAATCTTAGCAAGCCATCTTGTAGATATTGACAAACTGAAAAATTTATCTGGAAACATGGAAGACCTAGAGCACTCAACAGAAACTAAAGAAGAGAACAGTTAAAGGACTTATACTGTGTGATTTCAAGGCTTAAAATAGAGCAACAGCAAATAAAGCATGACATATAGAATAGTGGGACGTAATAACCAGAATTGGACCCACACAAATATAGTCAAATTTTTTTGTTTTATTTATTTATTTTGAGAGAGAGAGAGCACAAGCAGGACAGGGCATAAAGAAAGAGAGAGAGAGAATCCCAAGCAGGCTCTACACTCTTAGTACACAGCCAGTTCAGAGCTTAAATTCATAAACTGTGAGATCATGATGTGAGCCAAAATCAAGAGTCACACGCTTACACAACTGAGCCACCCAGGAGACCCTGTAATCAAGTAATTTTTAACAGAAGAACAAAAGCAATTCAATGGAGAAAGGATAGTCTTTTCAATCTTTGGTGCTATCCACATGCAAGGAGAATATCCATATGCAATGGTGGATATCCATATGCAAGGGGAAAAAAAAGAATCCAGACATAGACTTCACATATCACATAACAATTTACTCACAGTGCATCATTATAGCATGCAAAAGGATAAGCTTCAAAAACAAAACATAGGAGAACATCTTTTGTGACCTTGGAGTTTGTGGTAAGTGTTTAGATACAATATTGATACTATGATTTATGAATGAAAAATCAATTAAGTTGGATTTTATTAGCACTAAACATTTTAAAATGCATATCTGATAAGGGAAACGTAGCTAACATATACAAAGAATTTATAAAACACAAAAAAACAAACAACCCAACTAAAAAATCAGCAAAATATTTGAAGACATTTAACCAAGAAAATATACAAATGTAAAATAAACATATAAAACACACTCCACATCATTTGCTATTAGGAAAATGAAAATTGTTAAAAAATGAAATATGACTCCATGTCATTTTATGCTACAGAGAAATCATTCATGAAAGGAAGAGTACATCAATGCAGCAAACTTTATTGTCTTATTTTAAGAAATTGTCACCAACACCCCAACTTTCAGCAACCTGATAAGTCATTACCATCAAAATTGAGGCAAGATCCTCCACCAGCAAAAAGATTATGACTTGCTGAAAGCTCAGATGATGATTAGCATTTTTTAGCAATAAAGTACTTATTAATTAAGTATATACATTGACATTGGTGTTTTTTAGACATAATGCTATTACACACTTAGTAGATTACAGTTTAGCATAAACCTAACTTCTACATGCACTAGGAAAAAAATAAATTTTTAGACTAGCTTTATTGCAATATTCACTTTATTTCAGTGGTCTGTCACCAAACCCACAATATCCTTAAGGTATGAGAGGACCGATAAGCAATGACACTCCAACAGTAACGTGTGCATCTAGAACTTAGAACTTATTTTCTAATACCATTCTCCAGTAAAAGAAATGGGGTCCTTGGAGATATGGCTGATTCTACCACTCAGGCAAGAAATATACATTGTCCTGGAGCACTGGACAATAAGGAAGTGTTCTAAAATGTAACAGAATAAAAACACTGGTTGGAGTATATAAACAAGACATAGTAATCAACAGAGCCCCAAGTGGTCAAATCTGGAACAGTGTAAGCAAAAATAAATAAATAGATATAGTATTGTATTATAATCCAAAGTATAAAGTAAATATTCATGAGTCCATACCAATATAAATATATGATTGAATCAATAAATACTTGGAGCAAAAAATAGACAAAACCCCATGGAGAAGAATGGCAAATGATTTATTTAGATTTTTTGCTCACAAGAAGGTGGAGCCTAACTCTCCACTTCTTAAGTAAGAGCCACACATAGTAAAATCTTTCCACAGAGTAGGGGACATGGGGAAAAGGAATTACTTTACAATGAAAAAATATAGCCAACACTGTCACAGCCTGCTGATCAAGGTTAACATCAACAGTGATAATTCATGTTGGCAGTGCATACCCTAGATATGATGTATTGAGAATGACACTTTACCTCTGTGGTCTTCCTCACAGAAAAACAATAAATCTAGTCTAATCATGAGAAAAATATCAGATAAATCCCAGTTGAGGGACAGTCTATAAAATATCTGACCACTACTCCTCAATTCTGTCAAGGGCATCAGAAATGGAAAATCTGAGACATTGTCATAGTCAACAGGGTCTTAAGGAGACATGACAACTGAATATGTTATCATAAATGTTATACTGGAACAGAAATAAAAACTAAGGAAATATGAATACACTACAGAGTTTAGTTAATAATAATGTATGAATATTGTTTCCTTTATGGTGGTAAATATACTAATGTAAGGTTTCAATAGCAAGTGAAAATGAGTGTGGAAACTTTCAATTCATCTATGTATATATGGAAATTTTTGCCATGGTTTCCTAAATCTAAATCTATTTTAAAACTAAAGTTTATTACAAAAATTTTTTAAAGATACCCAAGAACAGCTTATCTTTTTTTCAAAGATACCCAAGAACATTTTTGTATGTAAGAATTTACACTCAAATTACTAGACAATGATTTTGAATAAAAGGGACTCTTGTCTGAATTCTAGTATGATAGATGTGGGATAGACCCTATTATTCAATCCTGTGCCCCCTTTTATATAAGTTATGAAGAAACTGAGCCCATGAGAAATAAAGAGGCTTGGGTCAAGGTCGTACTTTTTGTATTATTTCTATACAAAAACTGAATTCTTCAAGATGAGATTGTTACTTTTCACTTTTCCAAAACCCTCTAGTCTAAGAATTGCTGAAATACTTTTATTTTTTTCTGACGTGGACATTTACCTGAGGTTTACACTTTTATTTTATAAAGAGTACTTATGAAAATAAATTCTTAGAATAACTTTATTAAAGCCAAAATAATACTAATCATAAATTTGAAGGTATTGCTTTCCAAAAAAAGGAATGTCTCCTCTCTTACTCCTTTGTTAACATCTATATGTAACTATACTCTATAAAATATTACTCTACAACTGTATATTTGCATCAAGAAGGTTTTTGAATAAATAATTCTTTCTCATATATTTGGAACTGTTGAAGTCTTTGGAATAACGTTTTCCCACTATTATTCAAATGAATTAGTTTCCATAAAGAAAGGATCTGCTTGTACAAAATTTTGAAAACCGAAACATATTAACAGCAGCCCTATAGCTTTATGGGGGCTTCCAAAATATTCTAGAGTAGCACGATTTTACAACATTTCTAGAAATCCTAATCTGTGATTTCAAATCAGTAAGGGGGTATTTTGAATCTACTGGAGGGTGAAGGTAAACAGAAAGCGTGTAATCCTTTTCCCCCTCTGAGGTCTGGGATTTTCCTAACTGCTGCTTTCTTTTGGCAAATGATGTTAACAGTGCAGATATCTTCCTAGCTGTATCACAGGGAAGAGATGACAATCCGTCATTCACCAGTTTCTTACAGTGATACCTGCATATGTACAAACACAGGTGGGCAAAGAATTTAATTTTTTTTTAATTTTTTGAAGTTTGTTTATTTTTGAGAGACAGAGCACGAGCGGGGGGCAGGCAGAGAGAGAGGGAGACAGAGAATCCAAGCAGGCTCCAGCCTGTCAGCACAAAGCCCAACGTGGGACTTGACCTCACAAACCCTGAGATCATGACCTGAGAGCAGAAGTGGGGCGCTCAACCAACGGAGCCACCCAGGTGCCCCAGAACTTCATTTTTTTAAACCATAGAATCATTACATGCTTTTAAGTCTAAGATGAACGACTGGTAGTGAGAACTGAAACAGTTCAGAAACTGAAAGCAGTTTGTCTGCCTTTCTGTAATTTTCCTAGCATCTGCACATAAAATATTCCCGTTAGAGCAGTCTGCTTATGTTCTGTATGGAATTCTCCTACTGGACAGAGGTGTGCGTGAAGTCTTCTCAAGAGGTGCTTGGCCTTCCTTTTCCATAGTTACCTCTCTGTATGTGGTTGCCTTCGCCTCACACACTGAGCATGCGTCTAATGATTTGAAGTTGGGAAACAAGTGTAGCTTCCTTCCCATCCTAAGTATAAGATACTGGAACTTCCCAGAAAGGAACATGGAGAGGCAGGTTCTTTGAGTTTCCGTGGCATTTCTATGGTAAGAAGCGATGAGGAGATGAAATGTAATTTCATTGTGATACAAGACAAATGCATGTCCTTTACACTTAGTCCATAAGTAAATTCTTTATATTATAAATGATTGTTGTATGTGTAAAGAACGGAAAATAATTCGTTTTTAAAGGGTTTTAAGTTTTGTAACTTTATGAGTAGGACCAAAAAAGATCAGTGTAGACATATGTTGTCCACCAGATGAAAATAGATTTTATAATGCAAACAGATTCGGAGTGATGGCATGATCTGTAATGATATTTTACCTGTATTCAGTTGTTTAACCCTGTCACTGTTCCTGCAATTTCTTTTTTTTTTTTTTAATTTTTTTTTCAACGTTTATTTATTTTTGGGACAGAGAGAGACAGAGCATGAACGGGGGAGGGGCAGAGAGAGAGAGGGAGACACAGAATCAGAAACAGGCTCCGAGCCATCAGCCCAGAGCCTGACGCGGGGCTCGAACTCACGGACCGCGAGATCGTGACCTGGCTGAAGTCAGACGCTTAACCGACTGCGCCACCCAGGCGCCCCTGTTCCTGCAATTTCTAGATGAAGGAAACCATTGCATATTCCAAGCAGGTATGCTCACCGACATGATATTAATGAATAGTGGCACCATATCAGGTTTGGAGGAGGACCAGCCACAAGGAAGTTATTTATGTAACTTATTATTCCAGGCTGCAAACCAAGAGGCAATGGCTCTTTAACAGCCAGAGCCAAGAATTAGCAGAGCAAGGAATGTCTTCTTCCTGACAAATCAATAGTGTGAGGCTTTTCACTTCATTCCACTGGAGTAATTAAAACATTTGTATCCAAGGGGATCCATAGGACATGATGCATAACAAATTTTAGCCGCCATCCACCACCATCTCTAAACAGCACTACAGCCAACCATTTCCAGAAATTGCAGCCAAAAGGGACAAGTGAAACATAAAGCAGTGTTCTTCATTAATTCATGCAGAGGAGCTCTATAGTGATGGCATATGTTTCAGTGGTATATTTTCTAATCGAAATGCAGTAATCCATAAAGTGTCCATAGGAACAAGCAACCTAAGGTTTTATCGTATGCTCACAGAGAATTGTTTTCAGAGTTACGGTTTAGGGGGTTCGCAATTTTGACTTCATGGGTTAAAGAAGTCTCAGCTGCTGTTTAACTGCATTGTAAATGATCAAAAGTAATAATGCACATAATTAAAAGAATAATGCAGATCTTTTCATTAAAAGGCCTTCTTTTCCATCCTGGTCATCTCCAGTCACTCTCCTTAGATGTAATAGTTTGTGTTTTCCTTATGCCAGTGGTTATTTCCATCTCTCTAAATCAGATATGTGTGTATAGCTCTTTATGGAGTTATTGATTTTATAAATTATGTGTTGCTTTCCTACTAGGATTAATAAGAATTTAGCTTAATTATACTTCTCTCTCCTTCCTTACCTTTTCTCTCTCTCAATTCTATATATGTCCAGATATTAGGAAATTGTTCACTCAAACCTTTATTCAGAAATGAGCCACCTAATATATAAGCCCTAAAACTCTCCCTTATTATAGGCCATTTTCTTTTTCAGTTTGTTTTGAATAAGGTAAAATATTTTGAAGAAGAATATCATATGTGCTCAGTTGTCCAAAATGCTTAAGGAAGTCTGGTGTATGAGTAAAAACAAGAGGCAAAGAAATATAAGAAAAAGTTACTGACTGTTGCTAAATATGACATCAAAATATGTGTTAGATATCTTTATAAATATGTCTTTGAAACTCACTTTTAGGGCAATGGAAAATTATATTTTTATGAAGAAAATATTTCTTTAGAATTAATAAAATGTTTAAAAGATTATAATATTATATTATACAAATAGTACTTGAAATTTGGACTAGCTTTTCCAGTGACAAGATTATGTATGAATTTAAAAAGTGCTGCATATCAAGTCATTTAGATGGAATTGAGGATGATGGCTCTGAAAACCTATGCTAGATGATTTGAAAGTGGTTCTAATGGTGACAAAGACAATGTTGTAGAAGATGCAAGTAGAATCTGAATACAATTTGAGTGTGAAGAGAGCAAATATGTGTTTATATATTACATAAATGATTCTAAGAAATTAAATATTTTAAGAAATTAAATATTACAAGAAGAATTTGACATATTCACCTATAAATTTATTTGTAGTAAATCTAAAGAATTTCTCATTGTAAAAAAATGTGGGTTTACTTTATATTTGGGTTCTCTCTCTAAACATCTGCTTTACAACGTAGTGCTGATAGTCAATAATGTTGTAATGTGTAAACTTCAAAAGTCATTAAGAGGGCAGATTTCGCATTAAGTGTTCTTACCACAGAGGAAAGGGAGGAAGGAAGGAAGGAAGGAAGGAAGGAAGGAAGGAAGGAAGGAAGGAAGGAAGGAAGGGAGGGAGAGGAGGGTGGAAGGCAGGCAGGCGGGGAGGAAGGGCTAAATAAATACATACATACATTTCTGTTTTAAATCACCAAGGGGGAGGGAGAGGAAGGGGGAAAGAAACTCATTTCACTCCTTAGATTTCCCCTAAATTAGAGCCCCAGCACACTCACTGAAGTTCTTTGGATTAGATCAATGCCTTTGGATCCTACTGGTCTGTCATGTTGATGCAAAGCAAGGGACTGCAGTTACTGGGAACCATTGTTAAGGAATCTATATACCTGCAGTCTGACCCCCTCTGCCCATAGTTCTGTTAATCCCGTTCCCTCTTACTGAGTTCCAGGCACCCAGTCTGAATCCTGCTTACTTTTCCTGGAAACTTTAGGAAAAAAGTCTGGTGCACATATCTTGTCTGCCATTAGTCTTTGTCCTTCCTTGGTGAAACCTTCTTCAGTTTATCATTTATAAATGAGCAGTAAACATGCTTACTACTTAAGGTTATTGTGAGAATTCCGTGAGTATTCTAAATATAGTCCGGACCCAACACAGAAACTTTGACAAATGTTATTTCTTTTTCAACTTTATACTTTCTCATTTTTATTAAGAAACACAATGGTACAGTCATTAAAAGTGGAAATCTATATGAGAAGACGGCTTTCATTTTGAATCTTGGCTCTATATTTTGTTAACTGTGTGACAACCACAAGTTATAAAATGTGTCTAAATCAACTCTTGTATAAAATAGAAATTATAATAGCATCTCCCTTACAGGTTTGTTGTGAGAACTAAGCAAAAATCTCCACAAAATTTTGAGATATTCAGGTTGAGTATCTCATTTATCAAAATAGATAACACTAGAAAGATACATTTCATGGGCCAGTAAAAGTAGTAGTTGAGAATTTAATGTCCTGTTCTGAAAAATGAATATTTAATATGTGTCTTAGATACCCAATTGACAATATGAGGTAAGGAATTTGATATACAAGCCTAGAGTTCAGAGAACATTTAAACTGAAAGATGAAAAGTGTTTGACATCATCAGTATATAGGTGTTATTATAAAGCATAAGACTAAATGAGATTATCTGGGAAGAGTGTTTAGTTAAAGAAGAGAAATCCTCTCAGGATAGTTGGCTAGGATACTTTAGTGTTGAAGGTTGAACAGAGGAAAAGTTGTCCCCTGAGAAGACTTTAAAGTAGCAACAACAACAACAACAACAAATAATAATAATAATAATAATAATAATAATAATAATAAAAGGAACAATGGAAGAATGTTACAGACTGTTTCAATCAGAATTCACTTGCAAATAACAGAAACTAGTCTATCAGTTTTAAGCAGATTAGAATTAAATGCAGGAAATTAGATGCTTACAAACTTGATGGCTGGGCTCATCCCACAAAAATAATTCCCGGAACAAGGCAATTAAGGTTTCGTATCAAGGGAAGAGTTTCGAAGGTCATAACAAACATATAGGCATGATCCTTCTGCTTCAGGATCATACTACCATAGCCACAGATCAGTTGGTTTTATAGTCATGTTGTACTGTGAAAAACCACCAGGTCAATTGGTTTTAGAGTCATGTTGCACAAGCAAAAAGAGTGCTTCATGCTCTATGCTTTGCTCCCTCCATCAATTTCAAATTTTAGACTCACTAGTGCATCTCACTGGCATTACTTAAATCTCTATGTCTGTAAATGGATATATACAGAAGTCTGGAAAATATGGTTTTTAGCTTTCTACCTACCTAGTACAGGAAGGTAAAACAGAAGACTATTGGAACAGATATTAAAGAGTAAATTTACTATAGGTATCAAAAGAGATGCAAGAGGAGAGAGCTGTTTCAAGAAGACGTGAGTAGTCAGCTGTGTGCAATTTTAGTAATAAGGCAAGTAAGATGAAAACAGAAATAGTAATTGGATTTGGCATCGTGTGAGGTTCTCAATGATCTCAGCAACAGCAGAGGAGGCTGAAAACTTTAGGGAGATGGAGTAGGTTGAAGAGTGAATAAAAAGTGAGGGAATTGAGACAAGAAGGGAAACAACTCATTCTCAGAGTGTCTTGTGAAAAGAAGCAGAGATATAGGACAATAGTTGGAGGTGAATGGAGAGGTCAGTGAAAAAGTTTTGTTGGGTTTTTTTTTTTTACTTTTTTTAATGTTTGTTTATTTTTGAGAGAGAGAAATAGAGTGCAAGCAGGGAAGGGCAGAGAGAGAGAGAGGGAGACACAGAATCCAAAGCAGGCTGCAGGCTCTGAGTTGTCAGCACACATCTTAAAGTCAGATGCCACCCAGGCACCCCTTTGTTGTTGTTGTTGTTTTAATGTTTGTTCATTTTTGAGAGAGCATGAGTGGGGGAGGGGCAGAGAGAGAGGGAGACACAGAATCTGAACCAGGCTCCAGGCTCTGAGCTGTCAGCACAGAGCCCACCATGAGACTCAAACCCAGGAACATGAGTCATGACCTGAGCCAAAGTCTGACCCTTAACTGACTAACCCACCCAGGTACCCCAAGTATATTGTTGGTTTTAAATAGGGAATATCGGTAAAATGATGTGAATAATTCATTAGGGAAGGGAAAATGATGTTCCAATGGAAGTAAGGAATAACTACAGGATAAAGTCTTTCTATTAAAGGCTATCCTATTGATAACCAAAATCAGATCTTTTCCAAATAGAGAAAATGAAGGGAGAATGGAAAAAGGGAATCCAGAGTGCTTACAAGGAACTGAATGTCATGATTGTGAGCTTGACTGGATAAAAAGAGAAATGAAGACAGGACATGAGGGATGAATAATAGAAGTTGAGTAGATGAGTAAGTTAGAGGTCTAAATCAGGCCAAAATATTTTGAAGTGGACCGACTAACGTTGAGGATAAATGGAACTAGCCTGACTAATGTGTTTATGGCTAGTGGTTATAAGCAGGTCTAGGGCATGATCATAGGAATGTGGGGCTGAGGAGAGTTTAAGAAAAAGTTTGTTGGAAGTGAGGAGGTCATGAAACAGAGAACCAGGGGTAAAGTATGTGTTATCTTGACCTAATCACTAATAATAACAGTAACACAAATGGAGAATAAAATGCGGATCTGGGGAGGGGGGAAATACAGAAAACAAAAATATCTTTAGTGAGTGAGTCAAGATGGTTTAGAGGTCTAGACATACAGGGAGAGTAGTTACAATGAGAGTAGAATAAAATGGTATGAGCATCAAAGAAACTGATTTTGAACAAGGAAAGAGAAAATACATATATGCTGAATTTAGATTTTTTGTAAGGACTACAAATGATAATCCGTGTAAGGCACCATCTCGAACACACGCGTGTGCACACACACACACATCCACGCCCCATGGATTGCACTGTTAACTAGAAAATCTCATTTCATGGCATAAATATAGGAAGACTTCAGAGCAAGTAAAATTTGAGCTATTATATGTTACTTTGTAATAATACGTCTAACAAAGACAAGATAATCGAAGAATTTTTTAATTCTGAGTATTAGTTGGCATGCTTTCCTTCCTACAAGGAATTCCTTGATGATACTGACTATTTGACTGATCTCTATGTTCCCAGCAACTGGCACAATGTCAGGCACACTGAACCAGTATTTGTTGAATTCAGAGTTCACAGAGCATCAATTATGTGAAGAGATTCTTCTCAAATTAATGATGATATATGGGGAATTTGAGAGAGCCTAAATTAACCATTGTACAACAAGTGGAAAATGTATTATGCTATAGCAAATCACAAGAAACTTGAATAACATTTTCACTTATCAAGCATTATACTCTTTGTATTTCAGTGTCTAGTATATTTCCAATTTACTAAAATAAATGTGGATTGAAAATGTGATGTATTATTTTTGTGCATGTAATAGCAAATAATTATTATGCATATTTTCAAGAAAATAAAAAGATAGGACCCCACCTGACCCTGGAAATTTGTTCAGACAATCTGTGTTCATGGTTCATTAGTGATATGCTCTACCAAGCTGGTGAATAAATAATCATTTTCATTCCCTTTCATTGCTTCTCCTGCTTATGGAGGCCATTAGCAGATAAGAATGACATTAATGCACATTTTGTATAATAAAAATTCCATGAACCTAAGAATCTTATTTTCGCTGTCAAGGGCCTATAACCACAGTAGGGGGATGATGAATAAGAGATAAAAAGCCAGAAATAGCAAAATTCAATACAATTTTTAAGTGAAGTGCAACCAGAAATGTGGGTAAAGAAATACAATTATATGCTAGCAGAAGGAGACTGCTGATAATTAAATATAAATGTATAATGCATATATAACAAATATACATAATACAGATGAATTCTGTGGACACAATATGCATGCACACTTATGTGTGCTTATTTATATATATATAATAGAAAGATATTATATTTTAGTGTGATTACATGAAGAACAAAATAATTTTCTTAAACCTTTGCCTGACAGATTTTATGGATATTTTTTTTTCACCTTTAGATCTAGGTAAAGTTAGTTGGCACAGAGCAATTAATGTAAAGCAGACCATATCAAAGCCTTACACAAATAACACACATACAATTCAATAATGGCACAGATAACACTGTGCTAATGGAAATTACCTCCCTGATTATTGTCTTATTGTCTCTATTTCCTCTTATATTGGTGGAAATAATTGGTGAAGACATTGACTAACTCAAAAATAAATGGATCATGTCAGCTGTTGATGGCTTGCCTTAGTAAATGGAATTAGGGATATCAACTGCTTCCTCAATTCTATAAGAGTAAGAAACAGATTTCAACTAAAACAGTCATGTTGCAAAGAGGAAAATCCTATTGGCTTGGTAAGTGATATATTTTTAAATATAATGTACAGGAAAAATATCTTTGACAAATATTTTATCTCATATATTCAGCCACCTGTGTGATTATTTTGGTAAGATTAATAAGAAAAGAGACTGTGGGTTCCATGTTTACTAACGACAAGTATGCTCAGAGCTTTTTAGGATAGGACCTGAAAGAAAGGCTTAGAGTCTAATAATGTGCATTGACTTTCACAAGGAAACGTCTTCTTAACACCACAGCACCTTTGAAAGCTTGGAATAAGCCCCTGCTCTAAACACGGAATCAAAACTAGCAAGCTTAGCTAAGTATACAGGATGGGCCCCAGTTGTTCAATTTTGTTTTAGGTTGGGGTTAAAAAAATGAATAAGAAATTGTGATTCCTTTGTGTTGGATCTTGTTTTTTTTTAATTTTTTTTCAACCTTTATTTATTATTTTTGGCACAGAGAGAGACAGAGCATGAACGGGGAGGGGGGGGTGGGGAAAGGGAGACACAGAATCGGAAACAGGCTCCAGGCTCCGAGCCATCAGCCCAGAGCCCGACGCGGGGCTCGAACTCACGGACCGCGAGATCGTGACCTGGCTGAAGTCGGACGCTTAACCGACTGCGCCACCCAGGCGCCCCCGTGTGCTGGATCTTGTTTTAATGAAGAGCTTTTCAGGGGAAGTAAAATGACACTTAGGTTTCTCAAAAGAAATACAAAGAGACAGCTGATTTTTTTTAATGACTCATAAAGATGCAAATGACAACAAGAAGAACCACTTGAAGTAACTTCAAAGCAATTCTTTTTCTGCCAAGGGAAATAAAGAACTAAAGCAATATTAACACAATCCACATTACAATGCCAACTAAATTTTATAGAAATGTCAAAATATTTGTATTTATTTCCTTTTTAAAAAAATGTTTATTTGTTTTTGAGAGAGAGGGTGCCAGTGGGAGGAAGGGCAGAGGGAGAGGGGGACAGAGGATCAGAAGCAGGCTCCACACTGAGGGCAGCCTGTTCGAACTCAGGAACCTGAGAGTATGACCCGAGCCAAAGTCAGACATTCAACCGACTAAGCCACCCAGGGGCCCCTCTATTTTCATTTTAAATTTGTAAATATTTTAATCATAGGAAGAATAATATAACAGGTACTAATGCAGTCACATCTAAAAAAAACAAGCTAACGTAATAGAAATTTTCCTTCACCTTTTTTGAAGGAAATATCACATTTTCTTGTTTCTTTTTGTTTCTTTTCCTGTTGATCTGTAGAGATTCTTACTATATTCTAAACATTAATCTTTTTTTCTTTGTGTGTTGCAACTAATTAATAGTATTATATAAATTTTACTTTACGTATTTCTAAATTTTGTGTAGCCAAATATTAATTATTTTCTTTCTAGCTTGTATGATTTATTCTTTGCTACTTGAAGTCATTACTTTTTAAAATGAATTTGGTATATTTCTCCATTTATTTAATCTTTTTCATGTCCTTCCATAAATATTATTGCTTCCTCTGTAATACCTCTGCACATCTTTGATAAATTTATTACTGGGTATATTATAGTTTTTTGCTCTCACGGATGGTATGTTTTAATTTTGTGGTCTAATTTATATTTGTAACATAAGCATGTTATAGATAGGAGTAGCAGCCTTGCATCCAGGCACCTTGCTAACTTATTAATCCTAATAATTTATAAAATCTCTTGGGTTTTAGGAATAGAATATCATTCAACTGCAGATAATTACAGCTGGACTGGTCCTTGATTTTTCAGCCCTAGTGACTTTTGTCTTTTTTATTACTGTGATATAATAACTTTATACTAGTTAATTCATTAATAATCATGAAATATTTTTATGTCATTATAATAGTAAAGTTTACTATAATAAAGTTCGATAGGAGTGGTAATGGCAGTAATTCTGATGTTTTAACAGCAAAAGGGACTCTATCATTTCACAAGTAAGTGTCATGTTTTCTCTAGGCGTTTGGAAGTTTCCTTTCAGTAGATTAGAAAGGACCATTGTTTCTAAGTTTCCAAAAATTTACGATGATGAAGAAAAATCAGTACTGTATTGTAACAACATTTTTCTGCATTTTTTTGTATGTGGCCATTCATATTTAATCTGTTAATGTGGTCAATTACTTTAATAGTTACCATTAAACCATTTTGCATTTCTGGAATGAACTCTTAATAGGTCATGATGTATTTTTTGTACACATTTACAGATTAAGTGTATTAACATTTAGTTGCCTATGAATTTAATTTCTTTTGCTGTTCCTATCTCATTTGTTAAAAATTTTATATTGGGCTTATATAAATAAAATATTGCCTACAAAACAATGCAGGTGAGATGTTTTTAATTATGTATTATTTGGGGTTTATATAAAATTAAAACATGGAGTTTTTTGGATTGTAATCGATTTTTAAAGATTTTTCCATTTTTTGGATGCTCAACATTACTCATCATCAGGGAAATACAAATCAAAACCACAATGAGATACCACCTCACACTTGTCAGAAGGGCTAAAATTAACAACTCAGGAAACAACAGGTGTTGGAAAGGATGTGAAGAAAGGGGAACACTTTTGTATTGCTGGTGGGAATGCAAACTGGTGCAGCCACTCTGGAAAACAGTATGGAGGCGCCTCAAAAAAATAAAAATAGAAATACCCTGTGACCCAGAAATTGAACTACTAGGGATTTATCCAAGGGATACAAAAATGTTGATTCAAAGGGGCACATGCACCCCAATGTTTATATCAACTCTAAACAATCACTATCAACAATAGCCAAATTATAGAAAGATCCCAAATGTCCATCGACTGACAAATGGAAAAGATGTGATAATATGTCTACAATGGAATATTATTTGGGGATCAAAAAGAAGGAAATCTTGCCATTTGCAACAACGTGGATGCAACTGGAGTATATTATGCTAAGCGAAATAAGTCCATCAGAGAAAGATAAATATCATATGATTTCACTCATATGTGGAATTTAAGAAGCAAAACAAACGAATATAGGGGAAGGGAAGGAAAAATAAGATAAAACCAGAGAGGCGAACAATAAGAGACTCAAATACAGAGGGTTGTATTTAACTGAGGGTTGCTGGAGGGGTGTTATGAGGGGATGGGCTAAATGGGTAATGAGCATTAAGGAGGGCACTTGTTGGGATGAGCACTGGGTGTTATATGTAAGTGATGAATCCCCAAATTCTGCTGAAATCATTATTACACTACATGTTAACTAACTTGGATTTAAGTAAAATTTAAAAATTTAGAAATTATAATAATAAAGTGGGAAAAGTCTAAAAAAAATTCTCCATTTTTTAAAAACTGATTTGATAAAATTTACCATTTCATCTATATTTTAAATCTCCTGGCATAATAAAGTTATTCAAAGCATTCCTTTATGATTTCTATAGATATGTAAGGACTCTGTTTTCATTATTAATATTCTTTGTTTTCATCGCTCTGTGATTCCTGTCCAATATTTCTAGAAATTTATCTGTTCTTAGTCTTTTTATACTCAATATTGTTTCTTAGCTTTCATTTTTTATTTATTTATTATTATAAATAATAAAGCTTGTTTAGTTTTCACTTTCTTCTTGCTAATATGTTTTTCCAGGGCTGTCCATCTCTCTCTGGTATATCACAAATCTTTAGTAATATTGCTATTGTCATTCAGTTCTATGTTTCCTAATTTCTGTATTTTTCCCTACAAATATGCGTTCATTAAAAATATTTAATCAATTTTTATCTTTTCTCTTTAAGATAAATGTATGCTTTAGCTTGCTTTGAACTAGCCTTTTTTAGACCTTATTTTGTAATGGCAATATAAGCAAAGAGACTACCTTTCAAAATCTGAAACAAAGAGAAGCTGAACATAATGCTTGCTAAACCACAGAGAGTTGCACTTGCAAAGCAAGTCTCTCCAACACTGCAAGTACTGATTTTTTATAGGGTTGAAGTAGCAAGTTCAGGGACTAGTGGCCTTTGAGAAGCAATATTGTGCTAAACCTAAATGACTTTCAGCTTTGGAAGCCGTGTTACTGTTGTGACCTTGTTGTTGATGGGCTTCCAAAAGCATGGGATCTGTTTCTGATTGATTGAGATGAGTTTTGAAATTTCTTGTGGTTACTTATTCATGGCCTGCAACTATGCCCAAGGAACTCTTTCCTTTTGGAGAATAGGGTTTTTTATCCTGAGAAGCACTAGCTCTGCTCTGTCTGTACTAGGTTAAAGAATCTTGGTAGCATTCAGGGGTGCCTGCATGGCTCAGTGGGTTAAGCATCTGACTTTAACTCAGGTAATGATCTCACCGTTTGTGAGTTTGAGCCCCATATTGGGCTCTGTGCTGACAGCTGAGAACCTGGAGCCTGCTTTGGATTCTGTGTCTTCTTCATTCTCTGCCCTTCTCCTGCTCATGCTCTGTCTCCCTCTCTCTCAAAAGTAAATAAACATTTTTTTAAAAAAGAGAGAGAGAGAATCTTGGTAGCATTTGTAAATCAGTATTCTGGAATTTGGAAATTTCTAAAGGTAAAAGTGACTAAATGAGACTCACTGATACCATACTAGGAGTAAACTAGATATGGTTTACTAAATGGTTAGGACGTGGACATAGGCAGAGCAATAGTGATATATACTGGCAAAATTGTAGATATAATAACTTATGTAATTAACATTTAAGTATAGATATGTTTAATTAACTTCTGATTCTTCTTTCTAAAGATTAGTAGAGACACTCCAAAATAGCTATAGCAAATAGGCTTGTATTGACTTGATCCTAGAAAGACTTTATTTTCCCTCCTCATTTGCCAGTTAATGCTCTATCTTAGCCTGCTTAGTGTGTTTCAACATGATGACTTTCATGTGTCAAGGATAATTTAGCAATTCAGTGGACTTTTAATTTTTCTGAAATTGCTCAATAGTTGGAATTCAAATACCCTCTATGCTAATTTTGGTAATAGCTGCTGTCTCTGGGTGCTATACAGTCAACCAAAGAGTCTTACCCCTTCTCCCCCCCACCTCCCTCACCACACACACACAGAGCTTAGGGTGTCATCAAACTTAGGCAAGTTTCTTGGTTTTCAGGCTCTACTCTGCCTTTGTAGGGCCAGTGATAGAAGAATTTTTCAGAAAACTGGAAGAATTGAATGATCGATGACTCTTAATATTTCTTCCAATTCAACAAACTTGGAAAAGAAAAAAGATACATTAACTAGTGTAGAAGAACATGATCCAACTTTATGAACCATTCCTTGAGGAATCAGAATGATGGGCTTGAAGCTGGGAGCGGGGTTTCTCTCAAGCAACATAGGAGTGATATTAATTCACTACTGACAGGTAACCTCACAAAAATTACTCTACGTATTTTTCACCAATTTACAATCAACAGTGCATAAGCATACCTATTTCACTGCATCTTTACAAACACTAGAAATGATACCCATTTCTTTACTTTATGATATGTACATCCGTATATACACGTATATACACATATATATAGATCTTATTAATTTGAGTATCACTATGACTTGGTGACATGAGACATATGGTTGGAAAGCAGAATAGGAAGGTAACGTCTTACTGAAAGAGGATGGAGTACTTAAGGAGTGAGGCAAAGTGCCACTGAATATCAAGAAGGTAAACTTGTACGGAAGTCAATACCCTAGATCACAAAGAGCACCACGAGAGGATGTGATTAAGGTTAAAGAGCAGCCAAAGGAATATCACTGAAAAATTGTTCTTCAAATCTGGCAAAATGGAAAAGTTTGTGATGTATTTTAATATCAGTTATAAAACTGATACAGTATGAGAAATTTGTGAAAATTCCGAATATGTGGGTATTTTATTCTGCTCAAGAAAACTATTTTATAATTACTTATTCTGCTTACAGTTTAATCTCTTGGGAAAAGAATAGGTAAATAAACAAAATACATTCTGCTTAGGATTCAATTCTGAGCAAAAAAAATTATTTGTAAAATGTAAGTAAATGAAAGTTTGGAGAAAGTGAATATTTAATTTTATCCTTTGGGTTTAAAGAGGTAAGAAAGGCTAGAGATATTCATACATGTATCTGAGATTGGAAAAAATGCTAAATACTCTAAGCAAACATAAAGATTTCATGAGAAAGCTGTATATATCTCACTGTTACACCAGAAATTACAGTAAAACATTGGATTGTGAGTAACTTGTTCTGCAAGTGTTCTGCAAGACGAGCAAACATTTCTAATAAATTTTAACTTGATAAACAAGCAATGTCTTGCAATGCAGATAGTACATGACATCGAACATCACATGATCACAATTGAGCCAATGGTTCTTTAAGTTCACTTTGATATACAATTGCTTTGGATTATAAGGATATTTCCGGAATGAATTGCTGTGTTCTTTATTCCAAGGTTTTATTGTATTCTGATATTTCAGAGTAGTTACTAGATAAAATACATTGAAAAATTTGCAAAGCAATGTGTCACAAACAAATCCTCTTTGTTGTCATTAGTAATAAGACTTAAATGAACATAGTAAAATATTCAAACAGCTCAAAAAAATCATTTCTCACCATTTTTTCTAACAAGAAAAAATAAATTTTTGTGCCTTTCTAGACTGCCAGATTCACTTCTAAAGATAACCATTAACAAGAGTTTCTTATACTTTCTTACAGAAGGTGTGTGGGGATATCTAGATATTTATCTAGATACCTATCTATCTAAATATATGTATATATGTATGTATATATATACATGCAAATAACATTTGTCATTTTATGTTGTTACTTTGTTACATTATGTTGCCACAAGTAAAAGCTCACTGAATGTACTGTTCAGTAGCTATTAGAAGGTAGAGGGTTATGTGTGATTTTAAGTACTGACTCAGGGCAACACATTTGGTTTGGGTAGAAATCCAAACTCTGCCACTTGCCAGCTATGTATTCATGGGAAAATTAATTGCTCTGTGTTTCATTTTCCATATTTATAAAAAAAAATGTGTGGATGATAAGATAGTAGTTACTTCATAGGGCTGTTCTTAAGATAAAACGTGTAAATTCATAGGAAACACTTAGAATAGTGCCACATAATAAAAAAAATACTCAATAAAGATTAGCTACCATTGTAGTATTATCCTACTTTTCACACTTATTAATGTATCCTAGAGATTTTCTCCTGTTTGCACATACAGACAAATCTTTTTTTTTAAAGGCTACATGGTATTTTCTACTCTCTGACTACTGGACATTGTGGATGTTGTGATGATCAATAAAACAGTATCATCATTAGATGTTCATTTTACATGAATGTGCAAAAATATACTTAAGATAATATTCTTAAAAGGAGAATTACCAAAGAACATAACATATACCATATGTGAAAATAATGGCCCAGAGTAGATAAAGAGCGACACCAATCTCTACAAGTTATACCTAATAGTTTATGATGTATTGGAAAAAGGATTGTGGAAAATACCATAAATAACAATTTTTTTTACACTTATGTTTGGAGTGCAGACCACAAAGGCATAGCCAATGTTTGTGGTTGGTTCATGGTGACAAGTAGAAAAATGAATAGGAATAAAACACCTAATATCCATATTTCCACCTCTCTTCTTTTTCAGGGATATGGCCTTCAGATGAAAAACCTGAAAACCTAAAATCCAGTATGTACAAAAAAGATGATGTGTACCTTCCTACATGCTTTAGAAACTTGTGGATAAGGTTATTTGATGACCAGTGAAAGCTATCTTGAGGTGAAAAATGCCCTGGATCTGAGATTGGAGGACCAGGTAAAAGTTTTCTATTTCTCCTAATGATCTGCTAGGTGTCTTTTGCCAAGCTAACTTTCTGAGTTTACTGTCCTCAGTTATAAAATAAAATACGAAGAAGAAGAAAAATAAGATGTATTGCCAAAGATGATTTTGAGAATTAAGTAAACGTAGCAGTCCACCCTTATCTGGGTTTTGCTTTCCGTGGTTTCTGCTGCCCTACTGAGGTCAACTGTGGTCTGAAAGCAGATACTCCTGAGGTAGCATCACTTTCTGTTACAACGTACTAAGTCTGTCACCTCCCTTCATCTCATCACACGGGCACATGTTATCATCTCACATCATTACAAGAAGGGTGAGTGCAGTACAATAACGTATTTTGAGAGAGAGACCACATTTACCTAACTTTTATAACAGTATGTTGCTATAAGTGTTCTATTATTACTTATTGTTGTTAATCTTACCATGCCTAACTTACAAATTAAACTTTATCATGGGTATGTATGTATGTACAGGAAAAAATAGTATTTATGGGGTTGGTTCACTCCACAGTTTCAGGTATCCAGGGAGGGTCTTGGAATGTATCCCCCATGGATAAGGGGTAAACACTATGTTTATAATTTTATAAATAACAGTTGTTACTGCTCATGATAATTTTGAAGACTAGGAGAAATGTCAAAATAATGGCTGCCAAAAGTACTCTTGATTTTTTTTTAAAGCAGAGGGAAGTGAGGCTAATGTGTTAGTCTCATATGTGTATAAAAAATCTCTAAATGAAATGTAATAGAGGTTTTAGAAAGACATATTGTGCGTAAATTCACCTACACAAGTCATAATAGACTAGCCTCCTTTCCTTTTCTGAGAGGACTACTAGAATAATACACAGGAAATACGGTGTATGTAGTATATCTGAAATTTAGGAAGTCATTTGAAAAAAATCTCTCAGGATACTCTTGTAGACAAGATTAAAACATAACTAGTTTACTCAGGAGTGACCAGAATCATATGCACAAAACAAAAGTCACTTGATAATCAGTGGAACAAGATAGTGACTTCTAAAAGGGTATTATTTTTATTCCTTTCTACCGGAAGTCATATCTGTCACTTCTTGGAAATAGAGAACAATACATACCAATTGGGGAGCTGATATGAGAGCTTAAATGTACAGGAGGCCACGTCATTGAAAAACAGACTGAGGAGCCACAAGGATTCTCACATGCAGAACATAAAATGTGTCATGCAATGACACAGAAGATCAAATTAACAAAGAAAAGTTAATGATTACCACAAACATAAAACGTGGAGAGAGACAAATCAGCTGTGTCAAGAGTGCAAAAGGCAGGGATGCTATATGGCAGGGGAGGGTTGTGCAGGTAACCCATGTTGAATGGCTCTCCAAATGCTAACAGGCTGTGATACTACACCATAATAAAAATATAGTGTCAAGATTGAAAGAAATTATAGTCCCTTTCGATCTCAAGTTGCTAAATTCATGTGAGAATTTTTTGCCCAAAGCAAGAGACTGCATTTTCAGAAAGACTGATAATCCTGAGAACATTAAGATGGAAGAGAATGGAGTAGTGGGGATATTAAAAGCACGTATGAGATCTACTTCAATGAACTGGAAATTTTTAACACAAAAACCTGAGAGAAAGATATTGGCTTTACTTAAATATCAAGAGAGCTACAGGGGAAAACTAAAAGGGTTATACATAGTCTATGTAATATTACTGTGGAGAACAAGAACTTATGTGGAGAGTTTACAAAACTAAAATGAAAAACTCTTGCAATAGTTAGGATTATTTCATAACTGGAAAGGGCTGCCTTTGAGTGATAATCTTTCACTGGAGTTGTTCCTGAGGAAGGGGGATAGTCACTTACAGAAGTAACTTCCATAAGGATTGGAACCCTCTTATGTTTAAGCTTGTATGGTTGGGTACCAACTACTTTCCTTTTTCTTCCTTTGTCTAGTTTTTAACTGTCTTTTTTTCCTTGGCTTTCTATTTCCATTTTCTGTGTGCTATACTGTAATAGACTGATTTGAAACATATCATGCCATTCTCATCTTTTATGATTCTCTTCCTTCAGCTCTTTTCTATTACTCTCTGTTAAGGCTTCATAAGGATTTATGTATTTGGCTTAAACTTTGCTGCCTACAGGCATATGCTTGTATCCTTCATCGATCTGTTGTTTTATTGCTAATAAGCCATATTTTTTAAATGCCAGATTCGACATACTTTTATCCCACTTTATAACATTTCTAGTTATTATTTGGAACACCGCTCAATAGCTTACTTTTAAAGTTAACTATTATAATACAAGTATATGTCCTGGTGAACAAGACAAAAACTCTCTGATGTTATCATTGGATTGATATGAGTTCACATTCCTCTGTAGTTCATTTAGTTGATAATCTATTATTTGATGAAGATGAAAAGGTAGAAATTTCCATAATTCATAGTGTGCATGCTAATGTAAAATTCCTACATATTTTCATACACTATATATTTTTTAATTTTTTTAATGTTTTAATTAGTTTTGAAGGAGAAAGAGACAGAGCATGACCGGGAAAAGAGCAGAGAGAGAGGAAGACACAGAATTCAAAGCAGCCTCCAGGCTCTGAGCTGTCAGCACAGAACCTGATGCAGGGCTCGAACTCACGAACTGGGAAATCATGACTTGAGCCAAAGTTGGACGTTTAACCGACTGAGCCAACCAGGCACCCCAATACACTATATTTTTTAAATTATGAAATTATTATACTTACAACGTTTGAAAATTCAAAAAGTATGAGCATAAAAATTTAGATTACAACTAAGAGATAAGTCTGCTTAATGTTTAATTATATTTTCTGCCATACTTTTTTCTATGCCTATTTTAACTTAATTCACACACACACATACACACACATGCTTTCTACTTAGTTCTTTCACCATTACATGCATATAATTTATCCTCTGCTTTACAACTCTTATAGACATCATTTTAATGAGTGCAATATATCATATATCTGTGTCATTTTTGCATTTAGGTTACTTTCATTTTTTATTATTATAAATAGTACATCTATGAATAAATTATTGCATAACACATTTTATGTATTTAGAATTATTTCTGAACCAGAGTATGAAGATTTCAAAAGCATTCATGTGCACTCCTCTCAAAGTTAAGAAGGGTTGACCTGGAATGCCGATAAACTAGAAATAGTCCTGCATTTGGAATCAAAATACCTGGACCCACAAATCCAGTGTTTTAATCCATAAAATCTGGACAGTATTTGCTATACGAGAATTATAGTAATAATCAAATGAGGTAATATTTGTGAAAGTACATTGTAATAGATAAGTATAGATCATATTCCTAATTATTATTTGCAAAAACAAATATCAGTTTGATGACCAATGCAGGTTTAAGGAAAATTGTTTGAAGACAAATCTATGCTATGAGAGTATACAGTTTTGTACTTCATGCGTGACATTTCATACTGCAAATTCTATAAATTGTTTTCCTAAAAAAAGATGAAATTCACGCTTATACAAGATATTGATCCTCAGAGGCCTACTCATGGGTTTATTACCTACTCTCTTTGCTTTCTGCTTGTCAGTTATATAAACTCAAATTGAGCAATATCCAATTTATAACATAATTATGAAGCTAATTTAATTAATATTTTGAAATTAAATTAGACTGTAGAAAGGAAGGTATGCAGGAATAATTTTAAGTAACATTAGAAGATTCTTCACATAAAGGCTCTTTTTTCTTTTTTTTAAATTTTTTTTTCAACGTTTATTTATTTTTGAGACAGAGAGAGACAGAGCATGAACAGGGGAGGGGCAGAGAGAGAGGGAGACACAGAATCTGAAACAGGCTGCAGGCTCTGAGTGGTCAGCACAGAGCCCAATGCGGTGCTCGAACTCACGGGCCATGAGATCATGACCTGAGCTGAAGTCGGACGCTTAACCGACCAAGCCACCCAGGCGCCCCATAAAGGCTCTTTTTTCAGCAGGTAAACTGACTCCCACCTATCCCCTAATCTTTATATGTACTAAACTTATAAGTAGCCTCAGATCAACTTTCCCCTTACTCTTACTGTATTGACCAACTCCCTAGGTGAGTTAGCACAAATGGTTGACTTTTAGAGTAGATACTAAGAATCTGCGACATTATTCTTTACTAAGCTTTACTAATTGTTTCAAGAATAATCACAAGGCATGAGCAAAGCAGAATAGGGTACAGGGTCACCAGTGCTGCTGCAATCCTGGTCCTTTCTTGCCCCATTAGATTGCTCTCTGACTCAGATGTAACATAATAGTTTTCAAAGTAATGTAATGCAGCCAAGTCACTTACATGAAAGGGAGCTATTTTGGTCTTGAAACATCTCCCTTTTATTCTCTAATAGTTAGAGAATTATGTGACATATTTGAGGAAGCTATGTCCCATAAATCCAGAGATTCCAGGATTATATAGTATAGGCAAACCAAGATAGACCAAGTACATCTTCCTGGAAGCATTTCATACATGCACTCTCCCACTAGCAAGTAACAGTAGTTTGTTTGTCAAAAGATCTAACAATAGCATATTTTCAAGGAGATTTGGCCACGTAGTTTGGTTAATTGGTTGGTTTTCCTGCATGCCTTCCAAAGGTAGAGAGTGATTGCCGTCCCGCTACCTACCATTTCCTGTCCTCTAGGTCTTAGCTTTGTATCAACATTACTTCATGGAGTGCCTGGGTGGCTCAGTTGGTTAAGCACCTGACTCTTGGTATCGGCTCAGGTCATGATCTTGCAGTTAGTGAGTTCAAGCCCTTCATCGGGCTCTGCACTGACAGCACACAGCCTGCTTGCAATTCACTCTCTCTCTCTGTCCCTCCCCCACAGGCTCTCTCTGTCTCTGTCTTTCAAAAAAAACACTACTTCAATAAATATTTATAGAATACCTGTGTTGCAGCAAAAATAATTCTAGATGATTGTGATATAAGGATAAACAAGGTGAGTAAGGTCTTTCCACTTGTGAGGCTTATATTCTAAGGGAGAGACAGGTAATAAGAAAGTAAAATAGATGAGATCATTGCAAATTATAATATAAGCTATGAATAAAATGAAATAACAGTGATATTAAAGAAAGAATGTGGGATGGGGCTAATTTTGGTTGTGAAGTCCATGAAAGCCTTAAGGAGTTGTCTTTGTACTCAAACTTTGATTGCCCAATATCAAATCAAGGGCCTAATACATAAATTAGAGCCCTGCCTTTAAAGTTGATATAGTGTTATATGTATGTGATGAATCACTAAATTCTACTCCTGAAACAAGAAAAGAAGAAAGGAAAGAAAGAAAGGAAAGGAAAGGAAAGGAAAGGAAAGGAAAGGAAAGGAAAGGAAAGGAAAGGAAAGGAAGGAAGGAAGGAAGGAAGGAAGGAAGGAAGGAAGGAAGGAAGAAAGAAAGAAAGAAAGAAAGAAAGAAAGAAAGAAAGAAAAAGAAAAGAAAGAAAGAAATTACCTGATATAGCCCAGGTTTTTTTCCCCAAAGAAAGACTGATTTGAACTACAGTAATCCTAATTTCTGGTTGTGATCCTACTCCCAATATTCTGATTGCAAAGAGTCTTTATGCTGCTACTCTAATGTAATCCAAGAATTGCTTAACATCACTACTTCTGCTAAATCCCTAACAGTAGGCTGAATCTCTTGAGATGGAACTAGAGTTCATACACCCCTTTAGTTATCACACTTTGATGCTATTGACTCTAATTTCTACATACATCACAAACCCATTCATCCCTCACTACCTCTACCACTATTCTCTCAGAGAGCGAGCCAACTCACTCTCATCTAGCACCTAACTTCTATCACCAGCTAGACTTCCTGTAACTGTGCTTAACTCATTAAACTCAGTTTCTCATATAGCTGATGAGTGACTCTTCTCTAAAAACTGTTTCTATGTGGGGAAGTTCAAATGTACAAAGTACACAAATTAGTATAATGAACTCCAAGTACTCATTAACAATTACACAGGTTCTTCCATGCTCTACTCAGTTCTTGTAACTTACCTGATAATTGTAAAATGACATAATAACATTTACTGTTATTTTTATAGAAGTGAAGCTCATGTATCTTTGCTATAACAAAGTTATCCTATTCCCTCTCCATTGCTTTGCCATTGCATGGTGCTTTATCAAGACTTCTGCTTTCAGAATCATCCAGGTGGGAAGCAAATCTACATGGGTGACAAATTCCAGGGGACACACCAAGTGTTTAATTTATCTGAATATTTCCCAAACTGCTTCACTTTGGTTCCATATAACATTGAGGCCATCATTCTGAAGTTAAAGTGAGTGGTATGCCAGTTACCCCTGAATTCTCTATGAGTGGTTCCTTTAAAGGAATCTCTTAATTCTCTGGGGGCTTGCCCTTTACTTCCCCACAGGTATGAGAGTTACACTGCTCTCTACATCATCAAGGACAAGAAAGATAACGGTTCTCATGGGTACATTATTTTTTAAGCAAGTTACCATCTCATGTCAACTGTACTTTAATAAAAAACAAAAACACCCAACAGATTTGGAATACTCATGCCTCCAACAAGTTAAATAAATTAAGTAAATGGCATTAAAATAAAAAGAAAGGGCACCTGGGTGGCTCAGTCGTTAACTCTCTGACTTTGGCTCAGCTCATGATCTCACAGTTCAGGACTTCGAGTCCCACATTGGGTGAGCATGAGCCCCGCTTTGGGTGAACACAAGCCCCACTTCTGGTGAGCCCCACTTCTCTCTCTCTCTCTCTGCCACTCTTGGGTTTCTTTCTCTCTGCCCCTCGCTTGCTTGTGGCCTCTCTCTCTGTCTCAAAAAAAAAAGGAAAAAAAAAGGAAAACAAAAGTTACCATCACTTCAAATATTTTTGAGGTGTGCCTTTTAGCCCCAGATTTAAAGTTAATAGGATGAAAATTCCATAGCTATGAATAAAATTAAGTAATTAATTATGAATTCATAATTTATATAATTCATGGAAGTTATGTCTACAGTATATTGTATTTACTTAGGATGAAGAATATCTGAAGGTATGTTCTAGTTAAGCTTTGCTAGTTCCTTTAAAAAAAGAAGATTTCTTTATCACTGGGCAAAGGGGAAAGGAAGCTTGGGGAGGTGAAAAAGCCAGAACGAATAGGATAAAATAAAGAAAAGGAAATATAGTCTATCAGAGAAAAAAAATAATGCACTGACAGTGAAATCTGACATGTTGTTGAGTAAGTCCCTGTGCACATAATGGGAACAGTATCTTCTGGGTAATTAATGGTAGTCTGATCTCATTGAAAGGGCATATAAATAGGAAACATGGAAAAAAGTTCTAGTTTCAATTTTATTACCTATATAGGACTCCTGTATGAAAAGGTCTTAGAACATTTGTCTGGGCAACATAGTGCATTTGACTGAGTAAAGTTATTTATCTCTGGTCACCTTTTCTAAACATGAAAAAAATATTTCTGTATCTTACTTCTGAAACCTAGCAAATGGTGAAAATATTTTTCTTCTTCATTATTTTTAAAAAGTTTTTGTTTTTACTCTGTTGTATTTAGCCAAAGGTGGGGGGGTGGAGGGGAGAAACATAGATGAATCAATATTTTAAAGTGCTACATTGTCTATAATAATTCCCTGACCTAGAAAACTAAATAATTTATCCATGACATTAAAACTCCTTATCATTTGAAATGCTGTTGGATTATCTTCTCGCATATTTAAGAATAATAAGTTTTACTTAGGTGTCAGTGAGGGTGGGCTAGCTATTTTAAGAAACAATACCCAAACCCATCTTAGCATCCTCTGCACAGTGAGGGTCTATTGATTCCACAGTGCAATATGGTGTATATTTGGCATGGGTGGATAAGAGTGCTTTACTTAGTGCAGTTATTCAAGGACCCACATTCTGTTTATCTTTTAATGCTGTCATCTGTAGAAGAAAATAAAGTAGATTGAATATGTAGAAAATTATTTTTCCCCAAGGCCTGTAAGTGGCATACATTGCTTCTGTCAACATTCCATTGACTTGAACTCTTCACATGGCCTAAATTAGATGCAACCGAATTGAGATTTGTAGTACCAAAAATGTTTCATGAAAAAAGCATTTGGTTCATAAAACATAAATCTTTAATTTTCAAATCTGGAGCCCTGTTCTCTAGTCAAGAGAGAATGGGCTAATTTTAGTAACATGCAGGTAGCAAATAAGTGCTTAGACTCCTAACGTTATTTTTAACTTAAAATCACAAAATGTAGAGATTATGCTTTTCTTAAAATATTCTAATATTTTATTAAATGTGTATACATGGTCCCTCCTTCTGCTGTTCCGCGCTTGAGTGTCAGCATGACCTGTGACTTGCTTCTAGAAAACAGAGTATGTGAAGTGATGGGGTGTATGCGATTACATGTAGGTGAATATGTAATCACATTACATAGGACTGTTGCATCCAACTTGCTGGCTTCTGTCTCTCCTTTACGGGCTCTGAGGAAGCAAGTGGCAATGTTGGGAAACTTCATTGGAAAGAAACTGTGGGTGGTCTATAAGAGCTGAAGGCAGCCTTTATCCCACAGCCAGCAAAAAACTAAAGCACTCAGTTTTACAGCTGTAATGCGTTGAATTATGCCAACAACCTGAGTGAGCCAGTCACCCCTCAGATAAGACAAAGCCTTGGCTGACACCTTGACTGCAGGCATTCAAAGGACCCAAGTAGTCTATGCCTGAACTCCTGACCCACACAAACTGTAAGGTTAATAAATATGTGTTGTTTTAAGCTGCTGGGTTTGAGGTTATAGTAGTATTATGCAGCAATACATCGCTAATACCCATGTCAAGAGCAAGACTCAAAATTTTACATAAATGAGGACCAAATACTTTGAGTAAGAGGGGGTGTTGTCCCCATTCTTACCCAAGAGGATTGTAGGAAGGAAAAACTGGCAAGGGATCAAAAAGTGAAATATTCATGCTGTGTGTCTAACTTTTCTCTTCAGCCAAGAAAAGAGGCTATACTTTATATAAATAGAGTTTTTTTGAGAGCACAAAGAAGCCTTATCCTTCTTTCCTGCTTACTATCCTGTAAAGACATCACCTTTTAGTTTGTCTCTGCACTGTGCTCATTTAGCCATGAGGTGTGTGTGTGTGTGTGTGTGTGTGTGTGTGTGTGTGTGTATGTAAGCAGGGGGAGAGGAAGGAAAGAGAGAGAATGAAGTGCAGAAACTTTTTTTTTGGCACTTATGCTTGAACTGGATGAGCTTAGCAATTATAATCAACAAGGAAATAAATCAGCCTGATTTTGAAAGTAAACAGGAAGAAAGAAGAAAATTTTTCTTATTTTCAAGATGAAAATCCCTCTGTTTTTAATATTAGAACATTTGTAGAAACCTTTATGGATGTTCCTGGGTATTAAGGAAAAGATTCTCACTCCTAATGGAAGATTTGTATTGGTCTGTATTCAGCAGTAGAAAATGAAAACTTCTTTTTAATGTGTAGTTAGTAAATGAAGTGTGAAGCTTCCCTTTTAGATTAATGCAAAAACAGTTCTTAAGGCTTAGTGCCAAAAGGGAGAGAAATAATGAAATGACTCACATACAGCTTCTCCTGAAAATCAATGAAAGAATGGAGGTGCAAACAGTGCTAGGGAAATAAATAAGAGCATGTACTTTACAAACTTAGTTAAAAAATATGAAATTCGTATTGTGGAATGAAAGCAGCTTCTTAATCTAAAAATTATCAAGCTTCAAAAGAGAAAAGAAAAAGGTTTTTGCTAAAGGGCATCAGGAAATAAACTGATCCTAGAGAAATATTTAAGTGACTTCCAGAAAGCACTGAAAAGAGAAAATGTGTTAGAGGAAAGGTGAGTAAAAGAAGCTGTTTGTGCTGAATCTCCCATTGTTCTCGTCTTGCGCCCTTGTCATAGACTATAGACCCCATTTCAGGCTCTTTGCCTTTCTTCCAGTAGCTGCCACCACCAATTTGATCCTTCATTGTTCTGAAATCTCTAAGTCAGCTCCTGTAAGTGAAATGCACTCTTTAAGTATATCCTTTTTTTTCCTGCTCCTAAAGATAAACACTAAGCCTTTTGTTTGCGGTTTCTCTCTACATGAAGTTTAGTTTTTCTTTACATTTTTATGGGAAGACAGAAGCTAACACAACTACAGATTTGATTACCTGGATGTAACACATAATCCTCAGCAGGCTGTATAGTTCGAGAGGTCTGCTAAGGTGACATACAAAATTTGAAGATTTCCCAAACTCTCCCCAGTTCCTTAGGAACCATGATGGAGTTCCTTCTCCACATGCTCTATCTCTATTCTGAAGAGCTTTTCTAGAATTCTTGACAATCCTCTTTCCTTTTCCTGAAAGTAATTGTATTTGACCTCTCCATCCCTCTCTCACTCTCGCTCTTGCTCTCTGTCTGTAATGCCATGAATAAACAATGCAAGGTCTGAAGAGATGGACTTGACAGCTAGAAGGATTTACTTTCCTGTTTGTATTTTTTTAAGGTACTTTTCTGTAATTCATCTCAACACACAGTGAAAATCACTGCTCAGTACATCTGATATAGTCTTATCAATTTTGCTTTCTCTTTTTTTCTCATTTGGAGATATTTTCTCTAGCTCCTCCCTTTCTAATATTACCATTTGTTCTCTAGCTATCTCTAATCCATTCGTCTATATTCACTTTAATTATAAAGTGCTGCTTTGCTACCTGTTTTTAACGTGTGTGTGTGTGTGTGTGTGTGTATATATAGTTCCTTATCTAAGAATATATTTCTCTCATCCACCATCATTCCTAGTGCTTGAATATATTGTTTCTTTAAGTTGCATTATGAATATTTTTGAGTTTCCCCTTCAAAGGATATTTACTCATTCTCTATCCTTCTCTGTTCCCTGGAAGTATGACTCATGACTCATATGGACTCATTGCCTTTGGCTTTCAGTTGAGTTCAGCCAATGGGAGACTGTAGCAGGAGATCAGAAGGCAAATGGAGAATGAGATCTGATCCTGGCTCTCTGTCTACAAGGTCTCGGTGCTGGTTGAGCCTTTAACCAAAAGCCAGGTGGCCTGTAACTTTGCCTTCCTCCCTGTGCTACAGTCGCTCTCTATGGGTTCATTCAGTTTACCCATTCAAACTGGAAGTGATAATGGTTCTCCACTTTTTGCTAACCTGAGGGTGGTTCTTCATTCCTTTTTTATTTACCTCAGCCCGCCCACACCAGTTAAATTGTTCCTTTATTAAAATCTGCTCTAAACATCCTGTTTATGCTATTTGTTTCTTACTGGGATCCTGACTAATATAATAAGTGGCACCAGGAGTCACCTCAGAAAACAGAAGGCAAACCTCTGAAAATACCCACCTTCAGGTGGGGGTAGGAGTAATATTAGTAATCTCTGGCATTAAATGGAATCAAAATTGGCAGCTATAACTGTTAGCAGCGTAGGATAAATTTCAGGTGCAGAGCAAGACATTGGGAGATCGAGTGGCTGTGGCACTTAATTGCTGTGGTAATGATAGTAATTATAAAGTTTTAGGGTCATCTGGTAGCCTAGATATTATATACATTAAAGAGAGCAAAAAAGAGAGGGAGTAGGGAGAAAGAGAGAAAGGAAGGAAGGAAGGGAAGAAGGGGTAGATGGAGGGAATAAGTGGAGGAAGGAAGGAAGGAAGGAAGGAAGGAAGGAAGGAAGGAAGGAAGGAAGGAAGGAAGTAAAATCCTTCAATGCCCGACTGAGAACACAGGTGGAAAAGCAGGGAGCATCTATGGAAGCTTAAAAAAATTTGCTCATCTCCTGTAGTCACAGAGACAATATACCTGAGGATCTAGCCCAGGACCCAAGTAGAATTGGAGACCTAGGTTAATGCTCTACCCTGGCCAGACTTTAATGCCTAAGTAAGAACAATGTTGTGAAAAGAATGACTACTCTCTTTGTCTACCAAATAATTTACTGAAGGAAATTTTATTTTCCCTTTTTGTGACTTTGTTCTCAGTGAAACATATTACTAGGGAACACAGACATTGTTTTGACAAATTGGAAACTAAGACTGCTTCCTCACCATGCTAGAACCCTCAGGCTGCTGACCAATGAGCAAAAAAGGGGATTACCAAGGGGAAAGGGGATTTCTGACACATAATGGGGGAAGACAGAACTATATCTGGAACCAGGAAATTCTCTAAAGTATCTCTTGGTACTCCATGTTCAGTAATAATGGTCAATGAGAAACTGCAAAGAACCTTTACAGATAGGGCCTCCATAGACTCATCAGATCCTGTGGAAATGATTTGGAAACCTGGGAACAAAGAAGCTATGATTATCACCTTGAGTAATAAAAGATTCCAATCTCCCCACTATTGCTGATTATAAGGGACTTTACTATCCTCATTATTTTCCTTTATCCATACCCATATCTCTTTAAATAGTCCATTAAAATCTCCTCAAATAACTCATTTGATGGTGTCATCTGTTTCCTTCTTGGATCTAACTGATACATACCAATTTATTTAAATAATCTTCTGTTGTTGCACATTTAGATTATTTCCCCCAACCCATGTTTTAGATGACCACTATGCACATCTTAATAGCCAAATATTTTTTCTCCATTGAACCTAGGTTTATAGAATTAGATTAATCAGATAATAATGACATATTATTATCTTTGGTTTTTCATGATCCTTTTCATTTATTGAATTCACTTACTTATTTAAATTATTCATCTGGGGGCACCTGGGTGACTCAGTCAGTTAAGCATCCAACTCTTGATTTTGGGTCACATCATGATCTCACGGTTCATGAGTGTGAGCCCCGCATTGGGCTTTGTGCTAAGCATGGAGCCTGCTTGCATTCTCTCTCTCCGTCTTTCTCTGCCCCTCCCCTACTCATGCTCCCTCTCTCTCTCAAAATAAATAAAGAAACATTTAAAAATAAAGTATTTATCTGTAAGATAATATTAGTGAACAATCCAACCCAATCCAACCCAATGAAGAGTAATTTAGAATAGTAAATTCTATTTACTACACTAAATTTACTAAAGAATAGTAATTCTAGGGGTGCCTGGGTGGCTCAGTTGGTTAAGCATCTGACTCTTGATTTCAGCTCAGGTCATGATCTCACAGATCATGGGATCAAGCCCTGCATTGGGCTTCTTGCTGACAGCATGGAGCCTTCTTGGGATTCTCTCTCTCCTGTTCTCTCTGTCCCTCCCCTGCTCATGCATGCTTTCTCTCTCTTTCCCTTTCTTTCAAAAATAAATAAATAAACTTATAAAAATTTAAAAAAAGAATAGTAATTCTGAAGTGTATGTACAAATGTACCCCTCCCACATTCAATTCCTCTGTCTTCCCCGTGAAATTTCCCCAGAGGTAATCAACATCCTGAACTGTGTATTTATTATACTTACATGCCTTTAGTATTTATTTGTATCCAATGTCAAAATTATGTATTTAGTTTTATCTATTTTTGAATTTTATAAAAACAGTTATATAATCTAAAAATTCAGGAAGAGATATATATCCTAAGAGGACACACAAAGGGTTAACAAATACATGAAGAGATGCTCAACTTCACTAATAAAGAAATGAATATCCAGACAGCATTGAGACATCATTTACACTAATTTTGATAGAAAAACATTAGGAATTCTGAACCTATCAAGAGACAGAAGAAGAGTTACTGGTAACAGTATAAATTAATTCAAAGTCTTTGGAAAATAATTTAGCTTTTCCTTGCAAAGCTGAGTGTTTCGATGCCCTGTGACCAAAACTTCCACTCATACATTTTCCACTCATACATATATTTGGGTAAACATTCAAAAAGTATCATGTACAAAATGTTCATTACAGCATTGCTCATTAAAAAAAGATGTAAATATCTAAGCACACATTGACAGGAGAGAAAGGATAAATGTGAATAAATCTGATAAAGGTGTTCATTTCCCAGGTGAAGTGTTTCCATGTCTTTATTAATCAGGTGTTGTACCTGCCCTGAAAGCTAGATTATCTAAAGATATCCTGATAGATACAATAATAATAGTAATAATAGTAAGATATTAATAATAATAACAGTAGGATAACGAAAAAAGTGTGTTCTATGTCAAAGGAACAATTTATTTATCTAAAAACCTTATCTAAAAGGGTGCATTCTTGGGGCGCCTGGGTGGCGCAGTCGGTTAAGCCTCCGACTTCAGCCAGGTCACGATCTCGCGGTCCGTGAGTTCGAGCCCCGCATCAGGCTCTGGGCTGATGGCTCAGAGCCTGGAGCCTGTTTCCGATTCTGTGTCTCCCTCTCTCTCTGCCCCTCCCCCGTTCATGCTCTGTCTCTCTCTGTCCCAAAAATAAATAAACGTTGAAAAAAAAAAATTTTAAAAGGGTGCATTCTTTTTCACTGTCATCTGCCTTTAAAAAATGAGATTTAATGTCTTGTTACATTAATGTAGTTGTTACAACTACTAACAGACACAATGGTAATGGTCATATTAACATTAAATAAAATTTGATCTTTTCATTAGAAAAATAAAGCAGCTTAGGGATAAGTAGAAACATTATTATGCATTCATAAAAGATGTTCTTGAACGGCATAATGGATCCAAAACCTAGGCTATGATTACTGTTAGAGAAAGTCCTGAGAGTCCTGGCCTCTGAGTAGAAGATAGAAATGAGACTATATATGGTCCTGTGTGAAGGGCAATTTCTTTGGCTGTCCAACAACATCCATTTATTTCTCTTCTGTCCATTATTAATACCTCTTCCTGACCATGCTCCACATCATGAGGGATGTAAGATATAGTACAGGAAAAAATTTATGATTTTTATTTATTTCAGCTCCTTCTGTTTTGTGTCCTGTCATGGTTGGTAGTATTGAGTTTGTTACTTCCAGATGAACAATAACCCTTTTAGGATTCCCTGATGAGATCCTATACAGGACTTACACATGCACATCAACAATCCTAGTGTTCTGTAATAGAAAAGACCCTAGATTAGGGATGTCTTAATTTTGTACTAATTCTGAAATAAACAAAATGACTTCCAGCAAGTTTCTTCATCACATTGGCATTGTTTTCTTGTTGGAAAAATAAGAAGACTGTGTTCTGTGTCTGATAAAGATGCTTCCAGCTATAAATCATTGCCTGTAATTTTTAAACCTTCTTACTATAAACCCACTGTAATGGATTGAATTATGTCCTCTAAAAATTTATCTGTTGAATCATTATATTTATAATTCAAACTAATATAACACTGTATGTTAATTATACTTGAATATATATATATATATTTTTTTTTAAAGATTCAAAAAAATTCATATGCTGAAATCCTAACCCTGAGTACCTCAGAATGTGACTTCATATCCTTTATCTGGTCAATACCAAGGCAGTTAAAGTTAAGAAGACATCATACTAGGCCCCTAAAGTGTGGGCCCCTAAACTGATATGACTGGTATCTTTATTATTTTTTTTAAAACAAGTCATGTAAAAGAGAAACACACAAAGAGTTGATGTGAATAGACACAGGGAGAAAACAGTCTACATACTAAGGAATACCTATCATGACCAGAAGCTAGAAGTGAGCCCTAGAATAGGTCCCTCCCTAGTGTCTTATAGGGAATGTGGCCCTGCCAACAGCTTGATTTTGGACCTCTGGTCTCCAGAACTGTGAAATAATGAATTCCCCTTTTTCTACCCAGTTTGACGTATTTTGTTATGGCAGCCCCAGGAATCTAATACACCTACTTCTAGGCATCCCTTCCCTGACTTTTTTCATAGATCCAAAACCCTTCGCTCCACCAGCACTGTGCTGCAACCCACACTCTCACCAGGGCCCAGGAAAGGGAAGACCAAAACAAGAGGTTCTTTTACAATCAGTTTCTGTGAATGTGAACTGGATTATGTCACATATTCTTTCTTTGTATCTAATTAAATAAAATATATTTATTAACTGCTGCACCATAAATTATTAAATCATTAAGAAATCCTTGAGAAACAAATGCCCATTCAGCACCTACTATATGTCAGAATATCCCTATAGGTTATTTGTTTCAAGGGTATTAACATAACATACACCTGTACACAGTGTGCCTAAGTATATATGCAAAGCTCAATAAATAAGTCAACATGTTTTATTATAAAGTTAAACATATTTTAATAATATTGTATAACAAGTATGACGGACATTAAGTATGTTTATTGCATGTAGGTATTGGGAAAATCTGGAAGACGTTGGCCTTCATGCCAGTTTCTCTAATTTCACACTGACTTGTTTTTCTTTTCTTTCTAGAAGACCATAGGATTATGCAATATTTTATGGCCTACCTTTTTGAATTTTCTAGTTTCACAGTGTTAGTTTGGAGAAAGTCATGAATTACTGTTTTGGTTTGTCCAACTGAATTAGTACTTTTCCTATGGGACTAGAAAACTGCTTTTCATAACTACTGGGTCCTATAGTAGTTGGATTTACATACTTTCGAACTCTTTAATATTATAGTTTATACTGATTAGCTATAATTTTATTTTTTCCAACTGAAAGTTTATGAAGTCAGCACTTAGGATATTGTTATAGACTGAATGTTTGTGCCCACCCCCAAAAATCACATGTGGAAGCCCTAACCCCTAATCCCTAATGTAGTGGTATTTGGAGTAGAGTATTGGGAGGTAATTGGGTTTAGATAAGGTCTTGACTATGAGAAGTAAATGTCTGTTGTTTAAACCATCCAGTCTCTGGTTTTTGTTATAGTGGCCTAAGCTGACAAAGACAGGTATGTTGGACCTATGATATGTTATGTCACTAATCCCCAAAACTGTGATGTGTGATTGTTAGGATCTTGCTTTTATAAATAAACAATAAAGATCAGAAAAAATAATTAGCCCAAGGTTCCCCAGATCATAAGTAATTGAACCAGGATTTGGAATTCAGTCACTATAGTTTAATATACTTTTTGTTTGCCTCATCATAAGTGACATAACCATGTCACTACACTACTTTCAAAAGCAAATTATATATATATATATATATATATATATATATATATATATGTCACTACACTACTTTCAAAAGCAAATTATTTCATTTAGTTGGCTTATATACTTTTGGAGGAAAGTGATTATTATAACCATCGAAATCTTTGAAATATTGAAAGTAAACATTACCACAATGATTCAGGGACCCCAGACTTGGAAGTAAATACTGGATTTACCTTTACTGACATGCTGGGTATAATATCAAAAAAAAGGAAGTGTAGCTAAGGATCTGACTTCACTTTGGTTCTAGCAGCCCAATTAGCATTTCTTTCATTTTGCAACGTGTACAAATCTTACCTGCTCTCTCTGCCCTTCTCTATCATACTTCTTTTTATTTCTCCTTAGGAAACATACTTGATTTCATTACAAAAATTTAATTTTTAAAGGAATAAATGTTTCAGGTACTTTCTGTCTAGAAATGCAAATTGGTTTATATTCAAAGACTTTAAGAAGCCAAGTTTCAAAGTCTCCTTTTAAACTGATCTGAAACCTGAAGAATGAAATTATACACTAGAATTTCTCTTATAAATGTGATCATCAAAGAAACCCATATGCTGTTTGGTTCCTATGTCATTAAATTTCATAATGGACTTTGAATGAAGAAGGATAAAAGTGAACATCATTAAGGCAGATGATTCATGCAGATTGGGTCTTTAAAGACAGTTACATATTGGTGAAAGATGTATCAAGATGTACTTATAAAGTAAAAAGAAATAAAAAATGTAGAACCTAGAAAAATGTAAGATTGCATAACCTAGACACCAATCTTAATAGGAAACAACCAATTACTTACAGTAATTAAATAAAAGAGGAAAAGATAGTAGGCATTTATTTGATAATGTAAAATGCCAGACACTGGGCTAAATGACAGACTAAGCTTCAGTTATTCTGTCTTCATTATCTTCATTCATTCATTTGTTCATTCAACTAACTTTTATTGAATAATTGTGGAGAAAGAGACAGTGATGCTAACCAACTCTTCAATTTCCTTTCCTAAATTTCCTAATCCCACTTGCAGTTAAGGGGAAACGTGTGACTAGTTCTGACCAATTCTGACTAGTTCTGTGAGCTGAAATAACATGTGTTCCTTCTGGGCTAAGGCAATGAAAAGCCCCTGGGCAATTCTCAGTTTCTCATTTCTCCTGCTATATTAATCACAGAGAAGGTCTCATATTTGAGGTGATGGATCTACAATTCTTAAACAACCTGAATTGCTGAAACATTACGTGGATGACAGCTGGCCTTGAGAGTTGCCAAATCAGCAGTGGACTCATCATGAGCATTAAGTGAAGGTTTTGTTTCAGCCAGTGAGATTTGGGGACTGTTTGTTACCATACAACAATTCAGTTCTTCTTAACAAACACCCATAATGTTTACTCAGTTATCTGACAAATATTATTGAGTACCTTCTAATTATCAGGCCATGTACTAGTTTCTAAGGATGTGGTGGTTAAAAAAAAACCTGACATATGGAGCTCTTAATCTAATAGGATACAGATATTAAATAAGTTCTCAAATAATTGCTTAATATCCTATATCTCACTATTTTTATTAATTTGCTCCTACTAATTAATTTTATACTATTGCTCATGTAACATAAACCATGCCCAAATAAGAATATACCTTGTTCAAACCTCATTCTGCAAAGGAACTTATTTAACTCATATGCTCACTCTGACTATACAAATCTTGACTATAATTGTCAGACATAAACATCAAGATCTATCAGATAACCATCCGGTTAAACATTTCTCATCTGAAGTTTTCTAAAAATAATACATGACTTTGTTTACCAAAGTCCAATCTTAGGCATTGCCTCCATTCGACAGGAGCATATTATATGTGATACAGTTCTGATTTTAACTTCCACTCCTTTCTCTATTTACACATATCTATAAGTATTTATAGATAATGTGTGAATATTATATATATATATATATATTCTTTTTTTATCTACATTAGCTAAATATGATTTGATGTCTTCAGTTCTAACCTATTACCAAGTGGATCATTCAAGTTTCTTCCCTTGCTTCTTTGTAACCACATAGTTCAACAGTGAGAAACCTGGCTTCCCCAGTCCACCATCCAGTTACTCATTTGGTTGATTCCAGCATACACATAAAGAGGTTTCAACATTGTTAGCCTAAGGAAAATAACTTTAGCAACTGGACTGTAAGACTCATGTACAATTTCTTTTGCATTAGTCTTAGTCTATACTCATTTCCAAAATTGTTCTGATCAGCACGTTTTTTTCCCACCCCCTTCAATGAGATTGTTTCACAAATTTATAATACAGTTGGATCATTTTGTCACAGTTTACATTTCTTCCTGGTATAACCTAACCTTGTACGTTTTAAATTTGTAGGTATTAAGTTTAGCCTTTTGTGCTCTAAAGTTCAAGGGATTTTGGCGAATGCATAGTGTGATGAATCCACCAGTAGTGCATCATACAGAATAGTTTTATCACCCTAAAAGCTCCTCTGTACTTCATGATTCAACCCTCCTTCCTTCCCAAATACCTGACAATCGCTGATTTACCTACCATCCCTACAGTTTTGCTTTTTCAGAATGTCATGAAATGGGATCATACAGCGTGTAGCATTTTCAGACTGGCTTCTTTCACTTAGCAAAATGCATTTAAGATTTAGCAATGCTTTTGTGTGGCTTGATAGCTCATTCTTTATTATAGCTGAATAGAATTCCATTGTATGAGTGTACACATTTTATTTATCCATTCACCTATTGAATGGCGCCTTGGTTGCTTCCAGTTTTTGCTGCTTATGAGTAAAGGTTTTATAAACATTCACATGCAGTTTTTCATATCAGGTGGGTAAGTACCTAGGAGTACTATAACAGGAGTATAAATAAGATTATGTGTACATTTTTAAAAAACTGTCAAACTGTCATCCAAAGCAGCTGTCCCCTTTTGTATTCCCACCAGCGTGAATAGAGTACTATTTGCTCTGAAGCCTTATCAGCAATTGATATCATCAGGAGTTTTTGTTTCTTTTGTTTTTTAGATTTTAGTCATTCTAATAGATGTGTATTATTGATTCTTAATTTGCATTTTCCTAATCACAAATGGCAAAAGACAACAGTCTATAGCTTGTCTTTTTATTCTTTTAACAGTGGCTTTTGCAAAGTAGAAGTTTTTAAATTTAATAACAAACAGTTTGTCAATTTTTTTTTCTTTCATGGAGCATGCTTTTGGTGTTATAACTAAAAACTCATCATGAAACCCAAATTACCTAGGTTTCCTCCAACTTTTTTTTGAAATTATATACATTTGCACTTTGCATTTTAGTCTATGGTCCATTTAGAGCTAATTTTTTTTTCTTTTTGCTATTTATTTTTGAGAGACAGAGAGACACAGAGCACAAGTGGGGAGGGGCAGGGAGAGAAGGGGACACAGAATCTGAAGCAGGCTCCAGGCTGTGAGCTGTCAACACAGAGCCTGACGTGGGGCTCAAACCCACAAACTGTAAGATCATGGTCTAAGCTGAAGTCGGATGCTTAACTGACTGAGCCACCCAGGTGCCCCTAGAGCTAATTTTTGTGTAACATGTAGGGCCTGTGTCTAGGTCCCTTTTTTATGCATATAGACCTACATCGTTTCAACATTAATTATTTAAAGACTTTCTCCATTGAAAGCAGGAAAAGACCTCTCTGACCTCAGCCATAGCAATCTCTTACTCGACACATCCCCAAAGGCAAGGGAATTAAAAGCAAAAGTGAACTACTGGGACCTTATGAAGATAAAAAGCTTCTGCACAGCAAAGGAAACAACCAACAAAACTAAAAGGCAACCAACGGAATGGGAAAAGATATTTGCAAATGACATATCGGACAAAGGGCTAGTATCCAAAATCTATAAAGAGCTCACCAAACTCCACACCTGAAAAACAAATAACCCAGTGAAGAAATGGGCAGAAAACATGAATAGACACTTCTCTAAAGAAGACATCCGAATGGCCAACAGGCACATGAAAAGATGTTCAGCGTCGCTCCTTATCAGGGAAATACAAATCAAAACCACAAACATCAACTCACGCCAGTCAGAGTGGCCAAAATGAACAAATCAGGAGACTATAGATGCTGGAGAGGATGTGGAGAAACGGGAACCCTCTTGCACTGTTGGTGGGAATGCAAATTGGTGCAGCCGCTCTGGAAAACAGTGTGGAGGTTCCTCAAAAAATTAAAAATAGACCTACCCTATGACCCAGCAATAGCACTGCTAGGAATTTATCCAAGGGATACAGGAGTACTGATGCATAGGGGCACTTGTACCCCAATGTTTATAGCGGCACTCTCAACAATAGCCAAATTATGGAAAGAGCCTAAATGTCCATCAACTGATGAATGGATAAAGAAATTGTGGTTTATATACACAATGGAATACTACGTGGCAATGAGAAAAAATGAAATAGGGCCTTTTGTAGCAACGTGGATGGAACTGGAGAGTGTAATGCTAAGTGAAATAAGCCATACAGAGAAAGACAGATACCATATGGTTTCACTCTTATGTGGATCCTGAGAAACTTAACAGGAACCCATGGGGGAGGGGAAGGAACAAAAAAAAAGAGGTTAGAGTGGGAGAGAGCCAAAGCATAAGAGACTGTTAAAAACTGAGAACAAACTGAGGGTTGATGGGGGGTGGGAGGGAGGGGAGGGTGGGTGATGGGTATTGAAGAGGGCACCTTTTGGGATGAGCACTGGGTGTTGTATGGAAACCAATTTGACAATAAATTTCATATATAAAATAAAAAAAAAAAGAAAAGATAAAAAAAAATAAAAAAATAAATAAAGACTTTCTCCATTGATCTGCCTTTGTGCATTTGTCAACAATTTATTATTTAGTGTGGTTTGGTTTCTGTCAATTCACTTCCATTGATCTGTGTGCATGTTATCTCACCAATACCACACTGTTGTAGTTAATGTAGCCTTTTAGGAAACCTTGAAATTAGGTATTATGAGCACTCTAACTTTGTTCTTCAGTACCATATTGCTATTCTAGGACCTTTGTCTTTCTATATATAAATTTCAGAATCAGTCTGTATATGTCTACAAAATAGTTCTGGAGTTTTGGTTGAGATTGTGCTGAATCTACAGATTAGATTGCAAAGAATTATTATACGGACAGTATTGAATCTTCCAGTCCTTGAACATGGAATAGCTCTCCATTTATTTAATTCTTTTTTTTTTATCATTTTGTTTTGTAGTTTTCTGCATATAGATCCTACACATATTTATTTGGGTTTATATAAAAGTACTTTATTTTGGGTACTATTATAAACATTTTTTTATTTCAATTTTCCAGTGTTCATTTCTGGCTTATAAGACAGCAACTGATCTTTGTGTATTAACGTTGTATCCCACAATCTTGCTATACTTGTTTATTAATTCCAGAAGGTTTGGAGGGGTTTTTTTTGTAGTCTTTAGGATTTTCTACATAGACAGTCATGTCATCTGCAAATAAAGACACTTTTCTTTCTTCCCTTACAATCTGTATAATTATTACTTTTCTTCTTGCAATTAGGTAGTTCTTCCACTATGATGTTTTATAGGAGTGATGAAAAAGGATATCCTCACCTTGCTGACAGACATAGAGGGTAAGTGGACATCACATCATCATTAAGTAAGGTGTTAGCTATAGATTTTGACATTTTCTTTATTAGGTTAAGGAAGTTCTGTATTTCTGGGGTTTTTGATAATATTATCATGAATGATGTTCAATTTTCCTTAATATTTTTCCTGAACCTATTGATATGATTATGTTGCTTTTCTTATTCAGTCTATTACAATGAATTACATTGATTTATGATTATGCAAGAAGCTTTGTAGTTCTGTAGTGAACCCCACTTAATCATGATATATTCTTCTTTCTACATAGTGTTGAATTCTGTTTGTTAATATTTTGCTTCTATTTTTGGAGAGATATTGGTACATAATTTTCTTACGTTTTTATTTGGATTTGATATTAAGATACTGCTGGCTTAATTAAATCTAATTAAAATTTCTGTTTCTATTTTCTATGAAAGATTATGAGGAATTAATTACAACTTCTTCTTTAAATGCTCGGTAAGATTTATCAGAAAAAAATCTGGGGGCACCTGGGTGGCTCAGTCAGTTAAGCGTCCAAATCTTGATTTCGCTTTGGGTCATGATCTCACGGTTCATGAGTTTGAACCCCATGTTGGGCTCTGCACTGACAGCCTGGAGCCTGCTTGGAATCCTCTCTCTCTGCCCCTTCTCTGTTTGCTCATTCTCTCCCTCTCTCTCTCAAAAATAAATAAAATAAACATTTAAAAATGTATTTAAAAATATGTCCCTGATACTTTCTTTTTTTTCTCTAATTTTTATTAGTTATTTCTTCCGTTTACTGTAGCTTAATTTTCCCTTCCTTAAAATTTCATAATGTAGAACCTTAGGTTATAAAAAAAGAGAAGCTTAGGTTATAGATCCTAGATCTTTCTTCTTTCTAATTTATGATATAAATTTTCCTCTAAGCACTGCTTTAGCTGCATCCCACAAATTTTGTTAAGTTGTATTTTTATTTTCTTTTAATTTTATGAATTCCTCTTGAAACTTTTTCATTGACCTTTGAGTTATTTAGAAATGTGATGTATAATACCAAGAGATTTGGATATTTTCCAGCTGTCTTTCTATTATTAATTTTTACATGGAGTCCATGAACTGTGAAGATATACTATATATATGTATATATAGTATGTATGTATTATATATACTGTGTGTATATGCATACACACACACACACGTAATTTTATGTATTAAAGTATGTTTAATGGCAAAAAATGTAGTCTATCCTAGGAAATTTTCTACAAGAACTTGAGAAAAATGTGTATTCTGCTGTTTTGTACATAGAGTATTTTATAAATGTCAATTAGATAAAGTGATTGTACTGCTCAGGTTGTCTACATCCTCATTGATTTTTGCCCAGTTGATATATCAATTACTGATATAGGAGTATTGAATGCCTCAAATATAATAGATAATTAGTCTCTTTCTCCTTTCAGTTTTATTAGTTTTGCCTCATGTATTTTGACACACTGATGTTAGATGCATACTTGTTTGGAATCATTATGCCTTCTTGGAGAAATGAACCATTTACCCTTATGCAATGCCCTTTTTTATCCATCCCTTTTAATCCTGCTTATTCTTAAGACTGCTTTGTCTGAAATTAATATAGATACTCCAGCTTTCTATTGATTGGTGTTGGCATGATACATCTTTCTCTATCTCTACCCTTAACTATCTGGGTCTTTGTATTTAAAATCAGTTCTCATGGACAGTAGATCTTGTTTTTGTTTTTGTTATTTTGTTGTTATTGTTCTGCTCTGACAAGAGTTTATAATAAACATTTTTAGACTACTCTATGCCCACCATCAAATAACATTATACCAACCCATGTGTAGTGCACGCACCTTATAAAAGAGTATTTCATTCCCTGATATTGCTGTCACTCATTTCACTTATCCAAATACTAGGATTTGGATGAGTGCTGTCACTCATTTCACTTATCCAAATACTAGGGCACCTGGGTGGCTCAGTCAATTAAGCATCTGACTCTTGATTTTGGCTCAGGTCATGATCTCACGGTTTTGTGAGTTCAAGCTCTGCATTGGGCTCGGCATGCCAACCTCATGGAGTTTACTTGGGATTCTCTGTCTCCCTCTCTCTTGCCCCTCACACTCTCTCTGTCTCTCTCAAAATACATAAGTAAACTTAAAAAAAAAATTCCAAATGCTGTAGTTACTCTATACATTTCTACTGTTATTTATTCAAAGAGTTATATTTAGATAAATTAAGAATAAGAAAAATAAAAGATTTCATTTTACATTCATTTATTTCTTCTCTAGTGCTCTTAATTTCTTTATGTAGATCCAGTTTTCTGATCTATATCATTTTCCTTCTGCCTGAAGAACTTCTTTTACCATTTTTTTAAGGCAGGTCTGCTGGTGTTGAATTCCCTGGATTTTTGTTTTTCTGAGAAAGTCTTTATTTCTCCCCTACTTTTGAAAGATAATTTCAATAGAAAATTCTATGTTGGTAGTTATTTTTCTTCTTTCAACACTTTAAATATTTTACTTCATTCTCTTTTTGCCTTCATGGATTCTGATAAGAAGGTACTGTAATTCTTATCTTTTCTCCTCTCAATAAGTAAGATTTTTTCTCTTTAAGTTTTTGAAGACTTTTTTTCTTTGTTTTTAGTTTTCTATAGTTCAAATATGGTATGCCTCAGTGTGTATTTTTGTTTGTTATTGTTGCTGTTTTGGTATTCTCTTAGCATCCTGGATCTGTGGTTTGTTAGTCATTATGTTTTTCTAATATAGTTAGCAGACAATGTTATATTAGTTTCAGGTGTACAATATAGTGAGTCAACACTTTCAGACATCACCAGTGCTCACTCAGTATTGGCCATTATTAATTTTGGAAAGCTTCTGGCCTATAACACTTTATTTCCTGTGCTGCTTTCTCCTTCTTCACATTTGTGTATTCCAATTATATGCATGTTCAACATTTTTTACATTATCCCAGTTTTTAAGTGTTAGTTCTGTTTTTTTTTCATTCTTTTCCTTTGTAATTCTCTATTGTCCTATCTTTAAATGAACATGGGGCACCTGGGTGGCTCAGTAGATTAAGCATCTGACTTTGGCTCAGGTCATGATCTTGCGGTTTGTGAGTTTGAGCCTTGCGTTGGGCTCTGTGCTCACATCTTGGAGCCTGGAGCCTGCTTCAGATTCTGTCTCCCTCTCTTTCTGACCCATACCCCACTCATGCTCTGTGTGTGTGCGTGTCTCTCTCTCTCAAAAATAAATAAACATTAAAAAAAATTTTAAACGAACAGATCCTATCTTATTTCTGTTACAATGTTTATTTTATTTCTAGCATCCTTTTTCATTTCTTTTTAGAGATTTACTGGGTATACTGCCTATCTTTTTATGCATTTTTTTCGGTAGAGCCCTTAGCATATTAGTCCCTATTTCTTTAAATCACACGTCTGATAATTCCAACATCTGTATTATATCGAGTCTGATTCTGATGAGCTAGAAGGAAGGATCTTTCTGAGATCTTTGCTGTGAGAATCAGGAGCTTGTAGGGGACCTGGTTTGGGATGGTGGGGGGGGCGGGCAGGAGAACCATGGTGGGGTATCCCTTAAGAATAAGACTATAGTCCTCTGAGTTTCTCACACTTAGGCTTATCTGCTCCTGGTCTCCACAATTCATCAAAATTACCAAATAAATGTTCCTATCTATTTATGGCTCAATGGCTTCTGCTCTAAGTAAGTGGATCTCAGTAGTGATTCTCTGTATTTACCCATCTCTCCATTTTAGGGTCGTTAGTTCTCCCTGTAAACTCAATTCCCTTAGGAATCCAAGGAAAGTAATTTTCTCGTAAGGGTGTCCTGATGACTACTAATCTCTAAATAGCAGAGCCGACCTAATAATTTTTTTTAAAAGAAAATTTTAAATATATTTTATTTAATGAAACAGTCTTATAAAGGTACATCAAGGGGCACTTGGGTGGCTCAGTCGGTTGGGTGACAGACTTCAGCTCAGGTCATAATCTCACAGTTTGTGAGTTGGAGCCCCAGTTGGGCTCTGTGCTGACAGCTTGGAGCCTAGAGCCTGGAGCCTGCTCCGGATTCTATGTCTCCTTCTCTCTCTCTGCCCCTCCCCAGTTTGTGCTGTCTCTCGCTCTCTCTCTCTCTCTCTCTCAAAAATAAATAAACATTAAAAAAAAAAATCTTAAAATAAATAAATAAATGACTAAAGGTACATTGAAATGAATTCTAGAACTTTGATTCCTAATACAACAGACTACCTTTAGAAGACAATAGTGGCTAATTTATTTCAACCCCAACTTCATTTTTGTATATCATTTTATGTCATTGTATCATTATACAAGATTAGATAACTTTGTTATTTAATTTAAAAGTTGATCAAATTACAGTGGATTCAACCAAGACTAAATTTTTACTCATGGCTTTAGTTGTACATATTTCTGCATTATTCACCAAAAAAGGACAGAAAATAGTTTTCCATTATATGATTCTTCGAAGACTCTTGTGCCAATATTTTTCAATAAACTTAATGCTAATACTCTTCTTTCCAAATGGCTGATTATTTAACCAGAGGGAAAGTATTAGATAAACAGCCTAACACTTAGAATTAGAAATTAGTACAGAATTAGAAATAATTGGGGCAGTAATTTTGAAAAATCAAGTTTTAGGTTACTGTTTCCAGTATTTTCACTGGCATTAAGGAATCTTTATAAACCGTGAACCTCATTAACTAGGGCCATCTTAAGAGCACTCCAGGATTCTGCTTCGTTATTATGCAAGCAGCACAAAGATCAAAGAGGGAGTAGCCACCTTTATTTTAAAGGATGTTCTAAATTAAATCATCTAAACTTCACACCAGCACATGTCCAGTTTCCCTAATTAGCATAACTATTTCTTTCTCCAGGAAACATTTTAGTAACGCTGGCTGAATGCATTTTTCACATTCTGCATTTTAAAAACTGTACTTATCCTGACAACCTATTTTTGTGTTCATCTCCGTGAAGAAATCTTTCTACCTCCCTCTACAGACACACTAAATCTCAATGGCTTTCCTGTGCATTGATTGGGTATTTCCTTTACATTTATGTGGTCATTACATCATACATCATACAGCAGATTGACTTGGTTTCACTATCTTTTCATTTAAAGTGTTAAGAAAAGGAATCTGTTTTTCTCAGCCCAAATGATGGATCTGTTTTTCTCAGCCCAAAGGATGGATTGATTCACTTTGATTCAATCAGTTGTAGCCTTGAGGTGAATCGTGTCACATGGCCTGAAGCTGTTCCCTTCAGACCATAAGGAATCATGAGTCCAAGAGGTGGTTTAGATTGCAGAGGACAATGATGGCCATCTTGCTGTATACAGGGACTGAGAGCTTCTAACAAGTTGTTACAAGTAATTTCAAATTCTATAAAAGATGAAAGGTATGATTTTCTGCAAAAATGGTATAAAGGGAACATTTTGTATTGTCTCAGAATTATAGGTAGAAATCCAAAACCGAATTTAACAAACTCTAATTTCTCCCATATTCTAGAGACAGGTACCAGAAAGTTAAATGGTGTATTTTCTAGGATTCACTAAGAAATGCTCAAATTGATCGTTAAACTATGACTTTAAACCATTTATCAAATGGTCTTTAAACCATTTATGAGGGGCACCTGGGTGGCACAGTTGGTTAAACGTACTAATCTTGATCTTGGCTCAGATCATGATCTCACGGTTTGTGGGTTTGAGCCCCACATCATGCTCTGCACTGATGGTGTGGAGCCTGCTTGGGATTCTGTCTCTCCTTCTCTCTGACTCTCCCCCTCTTGTGCTCACTCTCTCTCCCTCAAAATAAATAAATAAACTTAAAAAAAATAAAATAATTTTTTAAGCCATTTTATGAAAAAGAGAGAGAGAAAACTATTTAAAATAGGTGTTTTGAAATAGGTAGCCTATAAGAGTCATGTAACGTCATCCTAAGGAAAACTTACTGTCCTCTTAGACCAAGAGATAGGAAAGTCAAGAGAACAACTAGAGTACAAAATAAGGTTCCCTAGGAGAAGAAGAAATCAGCAGTTCATGCCTTGAACAGAAAACTGCTTGTTTAGAACAGTGGCTGATCGACACCATGTTTTTATTTGCATTGAGGCATAAGGAACAGAGTCAGAGAGACATCAGGTTAGAAAGACAGAGCCTGAACTTTCACAGTTTGACCTGGAAAGATCGTTTTTGTGGGTTTCCCATGAGCCAAGTGAATACATAATAATAATTGAGCATATAACCATTTGTCAGTTTCTGCACCCATAAAGGAAGAAACGTTGGGCTAAATTAAAATGACTAAACACGATTCACAAGCGGCTATTCCAGGAATAGCAAGGAATGAAACAATGGGCACAGGGACGAATAGTTCTAATAAGCTTTCCCGAAGAATATACTTGTGTAACTATTTAGCATTTGGATGCCTATCCCTTGGAACACATTGATACAGACTTCAAGAGTGCCACCAGATAACACGCCTCTGGTCTCTTTCATATAGTTCAATGTCCCCTTTACCTGAGCCCATAGAAGCCAAAAATAAAAACAACAGTGTGTGGAAGAAAGGGTTGGGTGGGGGGGAATAACAGAACAAATTATCTTCTTTCAAGTTTAGGTCTCTCAGGTCATAGTTTAGATCTGAGCTAGACTGGGAAGCAATGGTACAGGAGAAAACCCAATTTCAGTACAAGAATGAAATTTTAAACTCACTTAGAAATAAAATTCTTAGTACTTAAAAACAACTGGAAAGAAGGGACATCCGAGAGAGTATATTTGAAGGCAGTAAACTGGAGACAATAATAAAACTGGCATGTCTATACCCCACTAAAATCAGAGTGTGAAACATACCAGTTTATTATCAGAATAAGAATCTTGAAAATCAAAAGTATGTGGCAAAATAAATATATTAAAAATATGAAAAACATACAAACCCAATGAAAAAAATGAATAAATAACCATGATATATAAATGGGAAATGACTTTGAGTACACAATGGCTGTAAAATAAGACACAGAGAAAACATAGTTTTGGCTACCCAGCATTTAAACTATGATTAAAAGTTCAGTAAACATTCATAGATTTCTATTTTTTGTTTCTCAGTATCAAGTTACTAATTTTAACAGTATCAATCAAGGAAAAAAATTCTTATTTAAATGTCAGAAGTTCTTAGTCTGTATTCTTTAGTTTCTTAGATATGTGGTTTTAAAAAATCAGATGTGTGTATTAATTATCGGCCCATCATTTGCTTACACCATATCTTATTTGAATTTGCTCATTGAAATTCAGATTACGTGAATATGCCCATTTGTGTACTTTTGTCAATATATATGCAAATTTTACTCACCACCCCTTCCTGAATCATTGATGTCAAAGGGAGTGTTACTTTGAATCAGTCAGCTCAAGTGTCTCTTCTCCCTCTCAGATTCCAGGCATTATCACAAGTATTTTATTGGTTCGGGGTTGTTTATTTATGTTCTTGGTCCTTTTGATGGGATGAATTTTATTAACAAACTTCCCAAGTTTCAGCTTCCTGGAATAACCTTTCTTGGTCATTGTAGGCAATTCTTAATGAACTGTTCACTTGATTTCTCGGAATTTTAATTTTAATTTTGCATTGCCCCCAACTTACCTCACTGGGAGATAGAGAGAAATAGAGAAAGAGAAAAGAGAGAGAAATAAAATCGATCCAGACTTATGCTTCAGGGGAACAACTGATATTTGAAATTTACTGCAAATTTTAGTGTGATTGTGCTTTCTTCTGGCAAGAATATCTGTTTTTCACAAGGTTCTCAAGAAAATGTGTGACTCAAAAATACTTAAGGATCTGTAGTCCATAATTATGTAGTCCATAATTTTTGTCCCTTGTGCTGTATAACTCAGGTTTTGTGACAATTTTATGAAATAAATTGGTTAAGAAATCATTGAAAATATTGATAGATATTTCTAAGTTGCTTTCAAATTGACAACCATACAAATATTTTTTAGAGTGCTTGTTGAACAGTCATCCCTAACCACTAGTTGGGGTTTATATTGAAAGAAAAACACAAGGATTTTGATAGGGGAATTCTTCCATGTTTATTTAAATTTTTATGAATGTATTCACTTGAGGATTAACATTTTTCCACGTCATTCTTGCCTCTCCTTATATACTATGTGTCCTCTGACCATTTTTCTTAGGCAGTCTGAATGTTTGAACTATTTAAAAGTGAATGAAAAAGAGTTCTATGAATGCGGCGGGGGCAGGGGGTGTGTGGGGGGGGTCCTTTTGATCATTAGTCATGATCCATGAGTCCAAGCTCTCTCATACAGACTCAGTTCTCTCTCCACCACTACTGTGCTGGCTACGGTTATGCTGAAAGAAAAATAAGCACCGTCAGTGCCCTAGAGATACAAAATTCATCATAGAAAATAGGTGCAGCCATTACAGAGTCTGCTACATAGTACTCAAGAAAATATACATTGAATGAATGATTTTTTTTTTTCTGAGCAGCAGTTTGTCCGTGAATCGGCGTAAGCCCAAGTGATAATATATTGTTCAGAAGATCCACTTCTTTTTTGTGTTCCCACAGCACTTGTTTATATTTCAGTATATTATTCTCATATCTAATTTAATTTTATTGCACTTATTCCATTTTAAATTATAGCATTCACTCATTAATATTTGGCCTTCACCTTTCCATGTGGATCTAATTTTTCAGGTCTGTAACTGTGACAAGCCTCATATTTGAAAAATCCCTCAAGTGTTAGGTCTTAGTTTATATATCTTTTAAATAATGTAAATTATCCATTCACATACTACTTTCCAAAAATGCATTTCACTTACTTTAACATGTGTAAGCACTCTAAACTCTTGGGACAAGAAACCAACTAAATCTATAGTAATGATATCTGAAACAAGAATATTGTAGAACATAGGTCAAAGAATTAAGTTTAGGAAGTATGTTCAATTAATGGGAGAGCTGGTAAAACCTCATTATATTCAGTGTTACTCTGCTAAGCATAAGGTTCATCTTTCAGTCATCTGTAAGAGATTTATTAGCCTTCTAAATTTTTGTATTATGATATTTAGTTTACAAGGACATGCCCAGGGACTTTAGTAATGGAAACATTTGTTAAAATTACAAACCAATAAAAAGGAGTACAGATGAATGAATCTCAAACTCATTTTAGCAGATGCTGTTTTTCTATTTATTAACTTTAAATGACTCTAATGCTGATTTTCTTAACAATTACAAGGTGACAATATGTCAATATGAATGATAGAGCATTTGTGGTACCATATACTGTAGTGAATTAAATGGTGTCGCCCCCCCCCCCCACAAGACAGTTCAGGCCCTAATCCCTAGTACATGTGAGTGTGACCTTATTTGAAAATACAGTCTTTGTAGAGGTAATTATGTTAAGATGACAACATGCAAGATTAGAGTAGATCCTAAAGCCAATGACTGGTATTTTTCTAAGAGAAGGAAAGGGAGATTTAGACATAGACACAGAGGGAAGAAGGTCATGTGATGATGGAAACATGGTGATGGAGCTGTAAGCCAAGAAATGCGAAAGACCACAGGCAACTATCAGAAGCTGGGAAGAGGCAAGAACTTTTCCCTTGAGCCTTTGGTGGGAATATGGCCGTGCCAACACCTTGATTTTGGATTTCTAACCTCTAGAACTGTGAGAGAATGACTTTCTGTTGTTTTAAGCCACAAGTTTGTGGTAATTTTTATAGCAACCCTAGGAAACTACTATGTATACCAATCGTACTAATATATATACTAAACGTAGATGTATTGTGTTCACACACATACATACATATCCTCAAATAGGAGGAAATGAATATTTTTATAAAAACAGGTATACACTGATAAAAATTAAATGGAAGTTCCAAAACATCAAAGAAAAAAGGTAGAAAAGACTTTTTTGTATAATAACTAACAGTATTCGAGCATCTAATGGGCTATATATTGTGACAGGTACTAGGGATACAAAAGCCATGGTCTAGAGGTAGACAAAGATACATAAATACAATAAGTATGATTTCTTATAAATGAAGTGATGGAGGCTTATACTGAATCTTCTGAGAACACTAGCACCGATTGCTTACTTGCAATGAGAGCAAATGAAGTCAAGGAAGATTTGCTGGTGACAGGGACAGGGAGAGAGGAATTTCTGAGCCAAATTATAAATAAATTAGCCAGGAAAATGATGTGCATGGAGAGTGGGGAGAAGGAGGAAGGCCCTATAATAACCCTGCAGGGGCACCCTACTGAGCCAAAAGCCAGGAACAATGAGCCAATAACAATGGTGAGATCCATGTATAGAGAATTAAAATTAAGTGTAGGGAGAGGGGATAGACAAGGCTGGAAAAGTAACTGGGAAAAGAATATAAGACTATAAACCAACTTATTAACAATGACAATGGATTCACTGCATGGTAGGTTTATGGTTTGTTCTTAATTTCTTATATATAACAATTTTACAGTTTTAAAATCTCATACAATAAAAACATATTACCTATGAAATAATAAAAATAAGTTAAATACAAAACATATAAAATATTATCCAAAATTTGTCCCTTCACCAATAAAATTCTGTGTGACCACTGAAAAAAGATTAGAAGAATATAAATTTGCTATATGGTTGTCTTTTGAGTAGAAGGAATATGGGTGATTTTTATTTTCTTATTTATGCTTTTAGGTTTTCAGAAGTCTCTGCACTGAAGTATTACTTTCATAATTAGACAGACAGTTATTTGTTTAAAAAATCTATAAGCATAATACCAATTGAGTGCCTAGCCACTGATTTAAGTGGGATAAGGTTTATTTTCTGAATATTTCTTGTTTAGCATTTTATCTTCTGACTGTCTTCAATGCTTGTCATCACTTCTGGTCATTCTTTATCTTAGTTTTGCATTTTTTATTCATAAAAAAGGTGCTAGTTACCTCATTAACATCTCCTCTTTTTACTCTGAATAGTAACATTCACATCTGACTCTAGGTTTCTCCCACCATGACATATCTAGATTCAAAAGCTCTACATATTTGTGTTGCTTTTTTCAAATCTTTTAATCTCTCCATCAAATTGCTCAGAACTCTTTTGACAAAGGAATGAAGATAACTGAATGCTGAATCTATTTCTTACTCATTTACTGAGTTCCAACCACAAGATGTAAAAATCTAAGTGTATTCCTTTCTGGATTTGCAAGGACCTATATTCTTATGTTGTAGATTATTATGAAACTCTTGACTTAATAGAACATTAATTTGTCAAAAATAACATTGTTTTTCTGCATCAGACAACACTGAATAGGCCAAAATACATAAAGTACCACATGGGAAAAACTATTTCCGAGGGAAAAATTATTTTTTTTCAAAATGCCAAAGGAAGTTGAGTTTGAAGCAGTAAATTGCCCAGTCTAATGTCTGGTGCCTTCTCTGATTCACCATAATTTTGTTAACTGTAAGGATTGTTTTCCACTCTAACTTAAAGTTTTCAAAAATTTTCAAAGATTCATCTAGTTGTTACTGCTTTCAGTTATAGTTTTGCCATAAAATAAAGTGTTTATGTAAATAACACATGATTATGAGGCTCATAATCATGGCACCTGAGAAAAACTTTACATTATGTTACACAGAAATAAAAAGGTTTGGAATTGATTCTGTTCTCTTGTTCCTGGGCCTATTACTGGATTTCATTTGTTATTATAATTTTTTTTTTAATTTTTTTTTTCAACATTTATTTATTTTTGGGACAGAGAGAGACAGAGCATGAACGGGGGAGGGGCAGAGAGAGAGGGAGACACAGAATCGGAAACAGGCTCCAGGCTCTGAGCCATCAGCCCAGAGCCCGACGCGGGGCTCGAACTCACGGACCGCGAGATCGTGACCTGGCCGAAGTCGGACGCTTAACCGACTGCGCCACCCAGGCGCCCCTGTTATTATAATTTTAATGTATATCTGGCTGAAAGAAGCACATGCTTGGAACATAGGAAGGGAATAATTAAAACTAGTGTACCGAATTACATTCAATATGATTTCACTCCAACAAAACTAGTGTTTCTTTAGAAAAAGATGCATATAGCAGGAGAGAATATCCAATGTAAAAAAGACAGTCTCTTTAACAAATGGTGCTGGGAGAACTGGACAGCAACATGCAGAATGAAACTAGACCACTTTCTTACACCATTCACAAAAATAAACTCAAAATGGATGAAGGACCTGAATGTGAGACAAGAAACCATCAAAACCCTAGAGGAGAAAGGGTTTCTGACCTCAACCGCAGCAATTTCTTACTTGACACATCTCCAAAGGCAAGGGAATTAAAAGCAAAAGTGAACTACTGGGACCTCATCAAGATAAAAATCTTCTCTACTGCAAAGGAAACAGTTAACAAAACTAAAAGGCAAACGATGGAATGGGAAAAGATATTTGCAAATGACATATCAGACAAAGGGCTAGTATCCAAAATCTATAAAGAAGTCACCAAACTCCACACCTGAAAAACAAATAATCCAGTGAAGAAATGGTCAGAAGACATGAATAGACGCTTCTCTAAAGAAGACGTCCAGGTGGCTAACAGGCACATGAAAAGATGCTCAACGTCACTCCTCATCAGGGAAATACAAATCAAAACCACACTCAGATATCACCTCACGCCAGTCAGAGTGGCTAAAATGAACAAATCAGGAGACTATAGATGCTGGAGAGGATGTGGAGAAACGGGAACCCTCTTGCACTGTTGGTGGGAATGCAAACTGATGCAGCTGCTCTGGAAAACAGTGTGGAGGTTCCTCAAAAAATTAAAAATAGACCTACCCTATGACCCAGCAATAGCACTGCTAGGAATTTACCCAAGGGATACAGGAGTGATGCATATGGGCACTTGTACCCCAATGTTTATAGCAGCACTTTCAACAATAACCAAATTATGGAAGGAGCCTAAATGTCCATCAATGAATGGATAAAGAAGTTGTGGTTTATATATACAATGGAGTACTACGTGGCAATAAGAAAGAATGAAATCTGGCCATTTGTAGCAACGTGGATGGAACTGGAGAGTGTTACGCTAAGTGAAATAAGCCATACAGAGAAAGACAGATACCATATGTTTTCACTCTTATGTGGATCCTGAGAAACTTAACAGAAGACTATGGGGGAGGGGAATGGGAAAAAAAGGTTACAGAGAGGGAAGGAGGCAAATCATAAGAGACTCTTAAAAACTGAGACTAAACTGAGGGTTGATTTGGGGGTAGGAGGGAGGGGAAAGTGTGTGATGGGCATTGAGTTGGGATGAGCACTGGGTGTTGTATGGAAACCAATTTGACAATGAATTTCATATTAAAAAAAAAGAAAAAGATGCATATAGTTTCTAAAGTACACATTAGCATAGGTTAAATGAAAATATTTCTTTTGTTTCTTTAAATTGCCTAATACACTGCCATTCCCTTCTGGGCATTATGTTTTGTTTAAATGCTTTTGCACTTTAAGTATGCTAAAGCTGTAGTTCCCTAGAGCATACAAACCAGTAAAATTTAATATTCCAAACAACACAATGTATACCTTCTAACCTACATTCTGGTAAAGTAGTTGTAAATACATGTCATGTGTTTTAATTTCATGTACTTTGATTTTATTTTTTTAGATTTGTATCTGCTATGGGTTTTTTTTTATTAACCTTTTAAGAAAAAGACAAAGAAAGAACTTGAAAATTATGCCATCACCAGCTAGTCAATCTAATAAAAAAATATTGATAGGTTGTTGAAGAGGGCATCTTTTGGGATGAGCACTGGGTGTTGTATGGAAACCAATTTGACAATAAATTTTATATATTAAAAAAAATATTGATAGGTTGTACATTAGTTGAGAGATTGTCATACACTTTGCTGTTTTGATTTTATTTTTAAAGATGCAATTCTTTATTTAAAAAGTGAAAATTAACTGGTTTTAACCCAAAGAACAGGTCTTTAAAGTTATTTGAAGTACAGTATTTTTTTTACTAATTTTAACTTTTCCAATGCTTTCAAATATGAGCATATTGTAGTGGAAAAAAGGTTAATTTAGAACACTGTCTAAATGAACCTTATTCATTCTTCAGAACCAAATTCAGAGATTTTTTTCCCCAGGAACTTCAAGTTTATTAAGGCAAAATAATCCTGTAGTTTTGATACATAGTGGCTGCAAGCTATATATCTAGTTTATGTTGTTCAGCTGATTTCCAGAGAAGCCCAGATTCACAGTATGATAACTTATTCAACACTTATTAATTACCTACCATTTTAGGTTACTAAGTATAGCACAATCAACAAGAGATACAAGGCTGTCAGGCTTGTCATAGAAATATTGGCTATCCATGCAATAAATAATAAAATATCATATAATCATAAGTTCTCTACAGATACTGAAAATGCAGTCATGTAATTGTGATTGAGTTGTTTTCTCTAAGGACCTGATATTTAAATGAGAGCAAGGACTTAGCCATTCAAAGGACAATGGAAAAAGTTATTCCAGGCAGAGGGAATACTTAATGCAAAAGCTTTGTACTAGAAAAAAGATCAGATATACAAAGAAGACCAGTGTTGTTGAAGTATATTCAGTGAGGGGCTGAACCATATGAAATTAGATTACAAGAAAAGGCAAAGGCTTTATAAACCAAGATAAAGAATTTGAAATGCATTTGAAAGGAATTAGGAATTAGCTGATTTATTTCTTCTAAGTACCATCTGGTTGCTCTGTGAAAGCCCATTTGAAAATTGAAAACAGAGATACCGGTTAGAAGTCTATCATAGTCTTTGGTGCAAGAGTAGACCAGGTCCAGAGCATATGAGAGGAGCTGGACAGAAGTAGATGAGATTGAGTATTATTTGGAGATAGAGTCAGCAAGACCTACTGATGAATTGGATATAAAGTTTAAAGAAGGAAAGGAGATGAAGATTTATTTTCTTCTGAAGCACATGAGTATATGCTTGTAGAGTTCACAGCTGCAAGAAAGAATCGGGGATAAAACAGGTTGGAGTGGGGCTGTAACAAGAATTGTATTTTGACCATGTTAGTTATGCACTTTTCATCTCAAACAGGAAGATCAAGCAGAAAGTTGAATATAGGGGTCTGGAGTTCCAAGGAGAAAACTGGATATGCATTGTAAATCATTGAAATATATAGATAGTCTTTAAACCCATGGGACTGGATGAAATCTCCTGAGGAGATTACATGGATAAAAAGAAAAATAGCGAAGAGGGACTCGCATAAAAGCTTGTATTATTCTAACATTTATGTGGACAGCAGAAAAAAGGAAGCCAAACAATCATAATGGGGAATGGCCTTTGAGGTGAGAGGAAAGCTAGAAGAGAGAAGTATAATAGAAGTCCAGAGAAAAGTTGATTCAAAAAGGAAGAATGGTCAGTTATGTCTAATATTGCTGGAATTTAAGATATGAAAGGGAAACAAACATTGGGTTTGGTAACTTGACAACAGCAGTTTGAGAAGAGTAGTCATGATCAAATCCTTACTGGAACAGGTTGAAAAAAGAATTGAAGAAATAGAACTAATGACTAGAGATAATTCCTTCAAGTTGTTTCTTTTAGGAGGTGCAGCAGAGAAATGTGATAGTAATTGGAAAGGAATTAGGGTCAAGATTAGATGATATTTTGTTAGACTGTAGTTTTTATGAGTTTTATCATTGTTATTTAAGACAGACATTGTGAAAGCTTTTTTAGCTGTAGATAGGAAAGTTCCTATAGAAAGGGAGAAATTGAGGACAGAAAATAGAAGGGATCATTTCAGGGGAAAGAGCCTTGAGAAATCAAAAGGATTTAGGTCTGAAGTGTAAATAGAGGAGTTGGCTTTTGATATAAGTCGCTAGTATATTCATCATTTCAAGAAGAAAGATAGGTATAATATTCCCATGATATATTCAAGAAAAAAAGGGAGAAGAACGAGGAAGGGATTTATTTCACAAATCTCTGAGTTTGTTTTCAAAAAGAAGCAGATAAAATGGAGTATTCAACTTTGCCCTACCAAATTTTGCAATCCTGAAATAGTGCTTGTAGAGTAAGAAGGTGAAGCCTGAACGAAAAGATAACAGTTTCCCCAAGAGCAAGGTAGTAGCTTTGTAAATTAAATCCTGGTGAAGACTAGGATTCTATTAATGTGGCTACAAAAGTGATCCATGACAATGAAACCACCAATGCTATAAAGCCATACAATAACAAAGGCAGTGAAGTAAAAGAAAACAAACAAGCCTGAGAAGAGAATTGTGAAATGTGCAAAGGAAGTAGTCACAGAACAGAACAGAACTTTGGCAAAGGAGCTCTTTTCATGGGCTCTAGATTAAACTCTCAGATAACAGATGAGAAAGAGAAAGCTTTATTTGCTTGCAGCAGGAGGGTCAGTCCAAAAGTAAGAATGTCTTCTGTCTGTTAGCAGAGGGTTTCGTTGTAGTTATAGTTTTTCTATGTTATAGGCACATTAGTAGGTCAGGAGAAAAGAGAAACAGGAGAGGAACATGGGCAGGGTAGGTTGAGGCAGAGATTAGTTAACAACCCTGGATTTCTAGAAACAGGTGACTTAAGGGCAAGCAAATTTAGTCCAGGCCAAGTACATTCTGCAAATTCGGGTTTTTCAAAAAATAAACAAGCAATTTTAGTAAGTTCAGAAAAAATATACTTAGTCTCTGGTTTATCTATCAATTCTTTGTCATGTAATGGTTGTAGAAAGTTCTTAACCCTTTACATTATGAAGAGCAGTTGCTGGGAGTTGCTGAGGTAGTCACTGGAGAAAAGTGATCTTGAGCCCTTCTAGGATTAAAAGGAAAGTGCAAAGGGCAACAAACACTCCTCCAAGACTATCACTATGTTCTCATTTTATATTTAGCCTACCTTGATCATAATGATTTTTTTATTATTATTTCTCTATGGATTGAAAGTTTAAAATATAAGCCCACAAACAGGGTGACTGCTGTTTGTGGGCTTTTATTTGTATATTTTTATATGTATAAATACATATATATATAGGTTATTTTTACACATATAAATATATATGTATAATATATTATGTATATTATATATATGTATAATATATTATGTATTTGTTATTTTATGTGTTATATTTATAAATATATATATTTATATCTTGCTGGCCTAGCATACTTGGTGACAAGTCAGTCCATTAAGGGATAAATTGGACTCCAAATGTAGAAGTTTTAAGAATGGGTATTGCCCTGAAAAATAAGATTACAGCCCTTCTGTAGAAGAAAATATTTTGAAATTAAAAAAGAAACAAAAGCAGTATTCATTTTTTCCATCATAAAATAATGAAGAAATATGTCTTCTGAGTGTTTGATGATTTTTCAGTAATAGCTAACAAGCCTCTTATCCATCATTTTTATTATAAGTTAGAATAACTTTATGAGTTTATAGAGGCAAAATGAAATGGATTAAATTCATGAAAATATAATATTGATTTCAAAGAAGTAATTATTTGAGAGTAATTTATTAATATATCAATACAAATAAAACTACAGATAATAAACAGGTCAGTTACCCTAGACATCAAAATTATAAATACGTTTTAATTATAATAACAAATACCTCCTTATCTAGAAAACAGTAAAAATTCCCTTGTTTTGGTCATTGTTTCTGTGAGATTTTGTTTCTTCTGTTATTTTGGCTTAGGTTCATAAATTTTTTCCTTTGGTCATACATCATACTCATTGTGACACTGGCTAAGTTGCTCATAGATTCTGCAGGCCTCTGTTCACCAGGCTGTGAATGTTGGAGGAAACTTAGATATTCCTCTAAAGATATTTGAATAAGTGCTAGGAATGCTTTCCCTAGGCATGATTCAGAATGATAGTTGTCTGTGTCTCTGTATGAATGCAGATGACTCTAAGCTCTATGCAACTAGTTCAGTGTCCAGGATAACAGGGCATTGTGATGAGAGACCACATAGTGGTGGGGGACAGTTAATAAGCAGAACTTTCCTCCACATTCTCTTTCCTTTTACATAGGTCCAAACATAGAGTTGCCAGGAGTGTAGCTGAGGAAAATGACTGGGACAATGGAATAGTGGTTGTACATTGGATAAGATGCCCTCTTTCTTCACCTGGATGCAAAATGAATATGGACATTTCTTTTATGCCACTGACACAAATTTTAGTACCACTCTTCTCTTGGTTACTGAAAGACAGAGAGAAGGAGAAGGAGAAGGAGAAGGAGAAGGAGAAGGAGAAGGAGAAGGAGAAGGAGAAGGAGGAGAAGGAGAAGGAGAAGGAAAAGAAAGGAAGAGGAAAGAACAAAATAAAGGGAAAGGGGAGGAAGAAAGGAGAAGAGAAGAGAAGACAGGAAAGAGAAGCAAAGCGAAGAGAAAAATCAAGAATTGTGGAACCAAAGCAGCTATGATTTGCAAAAGAGGCCTAGACATTATTTAAGGGATTTTAAAAACTAAAACTTTGACAGCATACCAAAGAGACAGTCTGTAGAAAAAACATTGCCTATGGAATCTTCAGGCCCAGATCAACTCAACCTTACCATTTGTTGATTGTATAACCTTAAGTGAATCATCTTATGTCTCTGAGATTTGGGGTTATTTTCTTTAAAAACTCATTGGAATATTTTGCATGGTTTTCTGAAAGAGTGGTTGTGAGAATCAAATCAGTACTATAAGATATGCCACAGGAACATATTGTGTTCTCTGAAAATATGGTAGAATATACTTGTATTATCTATTGCCATGCTAAAAATTACTGTAATATCTTGTGACTTAACACCAGCAATAAATATTTATTATATTACATGGTATCTTTGGGCAAGAAATTCAGAAATAGCTCAGATGCGTGATTCTGGCTTACAGTTTTTCATACAGTTGCAATCAAGTTGTTGGCTGGAGCCCAAATCATCTGAAGGTTTGACTGGGGAAGAAAGATCTGCTTCCAAGATCTCTCACTAACATGGCTAGGAATTTTGTGCTGGCTATTGGCAAAAGGCCTCAGTTCCTTGCCAGATGGACCTTACCATAGGACTGCTGAAGCAGTTTGCATAACATGGCATTTAACATGCCATCATGTTATGTATGATTACACAGGTCAGCCCTACACAGTAAGAGGAGGCATGAATTCCAAGAGGCAAGAACCATTGGGAGGCCTCTAGCAGCTGCCTATCACAGTACTCTTAAAAATGTCTGTGTGCTTAGAACTCTTGACGGGGTAGAATTTTAGCTGTTTTCAACTTGCTTACGACACATTAGTTTCTTGAGATTTACTTTTTCTTAAGGCTATTTTAGATATCTATTTTACTGAAAAAGTATTTTATGTAGATTTTCAAATATACTATGTCTCAGGTTTCAAGGTGAGCAAAGTAGACCCAGCAATAGGCTACTCTGATAGGTAGCAAGAAAGAAAATAAAATACAAAAAAGGGGGTGATTAGGCAGTAAGAAGGGGGGACAGGAGTGTTTATTAATCCAACGGAATAAAAAATGATCCAGGACACTTGGCAAGGTCTAGATACCTCTGAGACCAGGGAACAAAATGACTCTGTGCTGAGAGGGTACAATGTCATTCTAGAGAACTCTAGCTCCTCGCGGAGATTATTTCCTAAATCCAGTGAAAAGTTGACGTTGTGGACAGAATGATGTAGTTGGAGTTGTGGAGACTACACAAATTCAATGGCAGGGAGCCAAGCAGGTCATACTTTATCTAATTTTCACATTGCAGCACTTCATTTGCTCAATTTCCCAAAGCCAGTTCCCTAAACCAACCTAATAGTTTTAGAGGCTAATACTGCCTAATCCGTAGGAAATATCAATGAGATCTCATTTGCCCCCTCCCCGCCCCACTCTCCTTCAGCAAAAAAAGGATTTCATTTATTTCCCATGCATGCATTTCTTATGCCACTTTATTTTCAGTATTCTGGCTGCTGAGGTAAACTCTAGGATTAAAATGGTGCAGAATCCCTTCCCTAGGATTGCAAATTAACATTGATACTTAAAAAAGAATACTGCTTAGATGGTCAACTGAAGAGTGAATCACATTTTCATTGCCAGGAAAAAAAGGGTGTCCAAGTAGGGCTATAATGGTAGTTCTACAATTTCTCCATGATTCAACATTTATTTATTCCATACCAATTATGTGTTAGATACTAGTCTACGTGCCTGGACTACAGAACTAATTTTTAAAATGGCAAATACATATCTTACAGATCTTATATTCTTATATGAGAGATAATTAATAAGACCAGTAAGTAAAGTAGGGTAGATGGTAATAATTGCTGAGGGAGGAAAAAAGCAAGAAAGGGGGTTTGGGTGTGTAGGAGGATGTCTGAAATCTTAGATGAGGGAACAAGGAGAGCCCTTACTGAGAATTTGTATTTGAGTAACTACCTGAAGGACTTGATGAGAGTGAAAAGCCATGGAGACACCTAGGGAAAGAGGATTTCAGTTATATTATTGACACTCAGGACAGTATCATTGATTTTTAACTCCCAGATTCTGGTACAGTTTTCACACAATGGTTCACCAATAAATATGTTTCAAATGAAGAATAACTCTCCACACAGAGGAGATAAATCTTTTAGAATATCATTAATTTTTAATTATTTTGTTTATTTTAGCAAATAAATCGTGCCCTCCACAGAATGAAAACTTCTGCTAGAAATTATTCGTAGTAGAGAGGAAAAGATAGCCATTTGTAGACTAGGGAGATAAGCTGGGGAAAAAATATGATTTGGTGGCACACAGAAAAATATAATCCACAGGTTGCTTGAAAGATAAATACAAAAGCTTATCTTTATGTCCTGATGAACCGATCTCATTTCACATATCTCTGCTTTCTAGTCTTTTTATCAAAGCAAATAGGATTTTTTGCTAGATTGTTCAAATATATATACATATATATATATATATATATATATATATATATATATATATATATTTTTTTTTCTTTAGAAACAGTTTTACCCAGGGACAAACTTTAGGCAATGTTGGTGTATTGCCGATCAAGGAAAGTTTAGTACATTCACCTCTTGCCCTTTTTCACTCTGGCTCTCGCCTCACTTCCCTATTCCTATCTAACATACTTTGTTCCCCAGTAGCCATCTATACTGGAACACATTCCTGAGCCTCTCAAGTAACCCCTGAAAGTATCATCAATAACACTTAAACAGCTATTTCCCAATGATTGTTGAAATATCACAAGGACTTCAGAATGTAAGCGCTGGGAGCAACTTTTCAAATCACGACAGAAACTGTTTATTCTACTTCTCTTACCAACTGAATGTTACCGGAACCATTATACTTGCATAAAGCTTTACAATTTTTCAAAAAATTGTGCATAATTTATGTTGTGATTTGATTTTTACTACTTGTACCTTTTTAGCATAAAACCTAAAGTCAGGATGTTGCACCAGAGAATGAGTTTGGGCGAGTTTCTCCCCTTCTGCATTATTGTAAAAGTGGGTCCCTCCTGGAATTGATTTATTTTGGGGGACTATCAAGGGAAAAACGATTTCTTTTTTCTGTTCAAATAATTTATAATTGTGTATACCATAAGTATACCTAAAGACACAAAATAGCCATATAGCTAGAAAATATAATGTGAGTCTGAATTATATCCACTGCTATTGCTTAAGCATATATTTGAACTAGTTCAATGAACTACAAATTCATTTCTATGGGGAACTGAAGAATTTTCTGAAAATATGCCTCAGTGAAAATCCAAATCTTACACCCATTGACTGAATATGAGTTCTTTGGTTGTTGGAGAGGAAAAGCCATTATTATTTTTTAGTGAGAGAGAGCCATAAATTGAAATTGAGGAGGCCATTGCACTGAACATTCCATGGAGCACTGGGGCATCAATATCACCAGAGTAGAGTGAAGTCTTATACAGAGACCAAAGGTAAGGTAAAAGTTTAATAGAGCTAGAATTACCTTTGGGTATATCTTCAGAAGACATCATCACTCAATAAGATCAACACACCCAGTTTTTCTTTCAGCATGGGAACAGACTGCTATTTTGATCACCAGATGAATTAAAGCCTATTATTCATGAAAAAAATAGATTTTTTAACTTTAGTATCACAGGAAAGAGGCCAAACAATGAAAGTCATGAGAATGTATACCCAATAAAGATCTGTTAATATCTCTTACTCATGCTTCCTTCAGCATATAAGTTCAGTGGGTGAAATAATGGATAGGATCACCAGCAGTTAATTTTTTAACAAATTAAACCTGAATATTTTCAATGTTTCAGTTCTTTCATCTAACAAATGGTTCTCAACCAAGCATGATTCAGCCCCTCTGGGCACATTTGGCAATGTCTGGATAACTTTTGGTTATGTCATGGTTAAGAAAATCTGATAAAAGAATGCTATAATATGGGGAGGGGTGGGTAATCCCCCTCCTTATCATGAATGGTCTCCCCTGGTTTGATGCTAGGCTAGATATCATGTATTTGCTCCTCATACCCACCTTCACCCTCTTGACTTTGCTCCCTGCCCACCTTTGCAAATCATCCCTTTATTTAACTCTCTTCAAATTATGCAATTTATGTATGTAATTTGTTTTCTTCCAGGACCCTAGTTGATATAAACCTTCTTAAATCCTGTGGAAAAGGTTTTGGTGCTTAGAGAGAGAGATAAGTAGTGTCCACTGGAGGCAATGATAATAACTAAGGGAAGAAAAGGCAATACTCCAAATGAACCACTGGCAGTGTCCTTTGAATTAGAATACACAGTAATTCCAGTTGTATCCAGTGACCCAGTAGGTTCAGGAGTCTAAAGGCAACTGAGTTGCAGCCAAAATAGTGGTATCTGTGGACCAGTCCAAATAAGTTCAATGTATGATAGGAGTGGCATTGCATAGGAGAAAAATATAGTTGCACCCTTGAAAGGGTCAGCGTCCCTACACAGGAAACATAATCAGCAAAGTGGCAGCAGAGATGGAGTATTGTGTGATACGTTAGAGAAAGAGGGAAAGAGCACGTGTGCACACCAGTGGGGGAGGGGCAGAGAGTGAGGGAGAGAGAAAATCTCAAGCAGACTCGACACCCAGCGTGGGGCTCCATTCTACAACCTTGGGATCATGACCTGAGCCAAAATCAAGAGTGGGATGCTCAACCAACTGAGCTGCCCAGGCACCCCATAGATGAGTGAATTCTAAGGTGATGATCAACAAGTGAGCTCATGTATACAATCCAAAGATTGCATATTACCATTACCTTAATCAATTAGAATTTTTAGTATGGTGTTTAGAATTTCAGTTTCGAGAAACACCATTTTTACCTTCATTATACATTTCTGAATTTTGCACATTCATTAATCACCTGGTCAATAAATGTTTATTAAACATTTACTATAGGGGCACCTGGGTGGCTCAGTCAGTTAAGAGTCCAACTTTGTCTCAGGTCATGTTCTCACGGTTCGTGGGTTCCAGCCCCACGTCAGGCTCGGTACTGACAGCTTAGAGCCTGGAGCCTGCTTCAGATTCTGTGTGTGTGTCTCTCTCTCTCTGCCCCTCCCTGGCTCATTCTCTCTCTCTCTCTCTCTCTCTCTCTCTCTCTCTCTCTCTCTCTTTCTCACTCTCTCTCTCTCAGAAATAAATAAACATTAAAAAAATTTAAAAAACATTTACCATATATCAACATAAAGTCAAGGCTTTGGGATATAAAGATCTTTACCACTAAGAAGCTGATAATCTAATAAATGAGAAACACAAATATACAAATAATTGTTACATAATAATATAATATTCAAGTATATTCAAAGTATTATGGATGAACAGCTTAATGGGAGGAGAAACTAGTATTTGCTGAATGGATATTCTGGTGTAGAGAATAGTGCTAGAATAGTGCTAGAATAGTTATGGCACAATTTCTCTGAAATTAATGTGCCTACAGATTACCTGGAGATTGTGTTAAAATGCATATTCCAGGGGCGCCTGGATGGCACAATTGGTTGAGCTTCCAACTTCGGCTCAGGTCATGATCTCACAGTTTGTGAGTTCAGCCCCACATTGGACTCTGTGCTGACAGCTCAGAGCCTGGATCCTGCTTCGGATTCTGTGTGTGTCTCTCTCTACCCCTCCCCTGCTCACGCTCTGTCTCTCTATCTCTCAAAAATAAATAAATATATATATTTTAATTTTAATGCATATTCTGATTCAATAGATTTCAGGTGGATCCTGAGATGCTCTAGTTCTGACACGTTTCCAGGTGATGCCAATGCTGATACTCCTTGGATAACACCTCGTGTAACAAGGATCTAAATCTTAGAACCATACCCTACTTTTTTACAGGAAGGCAGAGTAAGTCTCTGAGAGAGACTCTCAGAGAGATTAAATAATTTTCCAAAAATTACATAAACTAAAACTGGACTGAGTTGAATTTTTCATGTTCTAAAACACAAGTTTATTCATTATACAAAGTACACAATCTTGAGTAGATATTGGAAGGAAGGAAGGTGGAGATTTCTAGGTGGCGAAGAAGGATATAGTGTTTTCTAGGCAGCATATAAAAAATAATAGTAGTGGGACACCTGGGTGGCTCAGTTGGTTAAGCGTCCAACTCTTGATTTCAGCTCAGGTCATAATCTCACTGTTCATGAGTTCGAGCCCCACGTGTGGCTCTGACAGCTCAGAGCCTCCTTGGGATCCTCTCCCCCCTCCTCTCCGTCCCTTCCCCACTCATGCTCTCTCTCTCTCTCTCTCTCTCTGTCTCAAAATAAGTAAACTTAAACAAAAATAATAATAGTAGATATTTTATAGTCTGATGTGGTTGTAGTGGTATCTGAAGAGTAGAAGTGGATACAGTCAGAAATTAAACTATAAAGCTTGATCATACAATTGGGAGGGATATTTAACAGTACCTAGTAATGTAAGTTTGTAATTGAAATCGGTAATTGAAAGTCATTGAATATTTTTTTAATAAACTCGTGACTTTGTTTCTCTAGGAATCTCAATCTGGATGATTTGGGATGTGATGGGTATTAGTCACTGGAGGTCTTAAAAAATAACTTCATTATTCTGTTATAATAGAAGTAGAAATGCCCTGAAAATAAAGATAAAATAATTCGAAAAAATATTTTGAAATATTAAGTGTTCCACTGCCAAGGTGAAAGAACCAAGAGGAGGAACAGCATTTGACAGAAAGAATAATGGGAAAGTTGCAGGCCATCAAGCCTCTGTGCTAGCTTCTGCAGATGATGTATGTAAGTTAAATGTTAGGTGGAATTTGCTATGCAAATATCCGTAATCAACTTGGAATCACACTAACAGCATCACCCCAGAAGAGCATTATACTGGCTGTTTATTAGAACACACACATCTCTTGTTTGCTGAGTGGCAGCTGCATGATCTGATATTAATCCCTACTCGAAAAGCACGACCACTTCCTCTGAGGCCTTATCATTTCATTTAGACAGAAAGCTCATTGCATTAGCCAACTACACAAATGGAAAGAATTTCTACAGAGAAGAGATAAAGGAGTCCAAGTTCTGGTGTGTTTGTTGGAAATTGCTGGAAAGCACCAGTTTTAGTCAGTTCTCTAAAACTGCAAAACCAGCAATATACTCTAAAGCTGAGAGATAAGCATAGAGAATAGCTATATCAAAACTGAGTATCCCTACACTTTGGATATTTACCCCAAGGATGTGTTTTTCTTGTTCTATTATAATTCCATAAATAATTCTTTTGGAAACAGAATGAGAAAGCAAGCACAGCACAGCCTGTTTATTCCAAGATTGTGAGCAGATAGATTTTCCAATTTGAAATGCAAATGAGAACTTGTATAAAAGTAAAGGGACCACAAGGCAATGAAGCTGGTTAAAAAACCCAAATACTGAAATTTATATATTTTCCTCAGTGGAGCAGAACTCAAGCCCTCACTCAGCACCTACTTGCTTATATTGCTATATGTCATTCTAATAGGTGTGATGTTCTAGAGTCCCAAGCAAACTTAGGAGGCATTGAAGCATAGTGGAAAGAGCAAAGTCTCCAGATTCATTTACTAGCTCATGAAAGCCTCACAAGGAGGAATCTAGCGTATGCTATATATCCTACACTGTATATCCTATCTATATATTCAATGTTACTAGTATAGACTGAATCATATTTGTACAACACAGTGACTGTGCATTTGTCATGTCACCTCCATGAGCCTTCCTCCCTTATAAAATGATGAAAATATAACCTGATAGAGTTATGATGTTTACTAAATGAGATTTAAGAGCACCCAGCACAATACTTGGCATGTAGCACTTATCTATATGTTAGTTTCTTGACACCTTGTATATTAGAAGCAGGAAATTGGAAGGCTACAGTGAAAGGGCTGCTGGCATGGGGAACAAGGATAGTAATGAGCCAGTAACTGCAAAGAGAAAAACAGTGAGGAATAAGGTAGACAGGATTACTAAAGTATAGGGTACATACATTTTAGGAAAAACCTGTAGCTAACATCACACTAAATATCAAAGACTGTTTGCCTCTAAGATCAGGAGCAAGACAAGGATGTCCACTCCCACTCTTTCTTTTCTACGTTTCATTGGAGGTTCTGGCCAGTACAGTAATGCAAGGGAGTGAAATAAGTATTGGAAAGGAAGAGGTAAAACTGACTTCATTAACAAACAATATGATAATTCTTGTAGAAAATCTGATGGAACAAAACCACTGAGTTTAGCACAGTTGTGAAATATCAGATCAACATACCAAAGTCAAATATGTGTGTGTGTGTGTGTGTGTGTGTATGCGATGAACAATTGGATTCAAATTCACAGAAAGTAGTATTCAAAAGAGTGTCAAAAATTATAACATCCTTAAGGATAAATATAACAATGTGACAACTGTACATTGAAAAATTACAAAACATTTTTGGGAGAAATGAAAAGAGGCCTACAAAGTCAAAGTCAACTGTTAAGATGTAAGTTCTCCCAAATTGATCTATAAAGTTAGTACAATCCTAATCGAAATCCCAGCAGGCTTTTTTGGGGAAATTTAAAAGCTGATGTAAAAATTCATATGGAAAAGCAAAGGACCTAAAAAGCCAAAACAAATAGAAAGAGTAGGGGGAAAAGACTAATAACTGCCTGATTTCAGGGCTTATTATAAAGCTGCAATAAACAAGATAATGTGCTTTTATTATTGAGATAGAAAAATAGATCAGTCATACCAAATAGAGCCTAGAAATACATTCACACATAGATAACTTTTTCAACAGAGACGCAAAGGCAATTGAGAGGAGAAAATATAGTTCTTTTTTCAATAAACTATGACACAATTGCACATTCAAATCCAAAAAAAAACCCCACTTTGATCCATACCTCACACCATATATAAAAATTCACTCAAAGTGGATCATGAATCTAAGTGTAAAGCTTATGAAAGCTTATAAAGCTTATAAAACCAAATGGGAAAATATTTGTGACTTGAGGGAGGCAAAGATTTTTTTAGATATGACAAGAAAAGCACAATCCAATCCAAGAATGTAAGTGAGAAATTGGACTTCATCAAAATTAAAACTTCTGCTTGAAAGATACAAATAAAAGAATAAAAGACAAGCCCAAACTAGGAGAATATATTTGGAAATCTGATATCTATCTGATAAGGTAATAGTATATAGAATGTATAATAGACCCAAAAACTCATTAATAAAAAGCAAACCACCTAATAAAAAAGTTGGCAAAAGATTTCAACAGACACCATCACGGAAAATACACAGATGGCAAATAAGCCCATGAAAAGATGCTAAAATTAAAATGATTGGTCATGCCAAGTATTTGCAAGGATGTGGAGAAACTAGAACTGCCATATACTGCTGGTGGGAATGCAAAATGATACAAGTGTTTTGAAAAACTGTTGGGTAGTTTGTTAAAAAGTTAAACATAGATCAACCATATGATCCAGCCATCCCACTTCTAGGTATTTTCCCAAGGGACATGAAAGCATATGCTCATAAAAGGCTTCTATACAATGTTCTGTTTGGAATAGTCCAAAACTGGAGACACTTTAAATTTTTGTCAAAATGTAAGTAAATTTACAAATAATGATAATATTCAAAGGGATACTATTCATCAATAAGAAAAAATAAACTACTGAGGTACACCAATGTGACAAAAGAAGCTGGACCAAAAGAATGCATATCAGGGGCACCTGGGTGGTTCAGTGGGTTAGTGTCTGACTTCGGCTCAGGTCATGATCTCAGTTTGTGAGTTTGAGCCCCTCATCCAGCTCTGTGCTGACAGCTCAGAGCTTGGAGCCAGCTTCAGATTCTGTGTCTCCCTCTCTCTCTGCCCCTCCCCTGATTGCACTCTCTCTCTCTCTCTTTCTGTCTCTCAAAATAATAAACATTAAAAAGGGGAGGAATACCATATGATTCTATTTGTATACAATTCTAGAAAATGCAAACTAGTCTATATTGCTATAGATAGAAAGCAATCAGTGGTTGCCTATGCATGGGTTTGGAGGGTGGGGTGGGGTAGAAGTGAGGAATATAAGGGGGTACAAGGAAACTTTGGTATTGACGATACATTCATTTTCTTGATTGTGATAATAGTTTCATATGTATGTGAATTTGTCACAACTTATCAAATTTCACATTTTAAATACTTGTGGCTATTTCGTGAATTACTCTTAAGTATTCTAGCTCTTTAAAAGAATTCAGAATGGAGGATCAAGAATTACAGAAGGGAGAAAGGCAAGTTGCAATTTTAATGCTTATTTATTCTTGAGAGAAAGAGTGTGAGCGGGGGAGGGGCAGAGAAAGGGGAGACATAGAATCTGAAGCAGGCTCCAGGCTCTACGGTGTCAGCACAGAGCCAGACGCGGGGCTCGAACCCACAAACCGCAAGATCATGAACCGAGCCGAAGTCGGACACTTAACCGACTGAGCCACCCAGGCACCCCCAAGTTGCAGTTTTAAACAGCTTATTCAGAAGAGCCCCACTGAGAAGGTGAGATTTGTGAAGGGCTTTAAAGGGGAAAGAAAGTTAGCATGTACACTATAGGGGCCCAGCCAAGCAGAAGCCCCAGGGTGAGGGTGTACCTGAAACCCAGAAAGGAGGGGCTAGTGTATAGTAGAGTAAATCAGAGAGGTCCCAAATCACGTGTTGTCTTTACAGGGCATTTTAAGGATTATGGCTTTTACTAGAGGTAAAATGGGTAGCTATTAGAGGTTTTTATGCAGAAGAGTGACAAGAGTGACATACCTAAGTTTTAAAAGGATTTCTCTGGGTTAAGGATAACACTTAAGAGAACAAAAGTGAAAGAAGAGAGACCTCTTAGGAGGTTGTTAAATTAACTAAGGCAGGAGGTGCTGGTAGCTTGAAACAGAATGGTAATATTGGAGGAGGTAAGAACTCGTTAGATTCTGGATGTTTTAAAGGTAAAGCAAACTGTTTTTCCTGGTGGATTGGAAGTGGAATATGAGACAAAAAAAAAAAAAAAGGTTTACTTGAATCAACTTTTAGTCCTATTCTCTCTTCTCTGGAAGCTTTCCATTTTGTTCATACTCCTTTCAATGTAATATCATGATCCAAACAATGACTAACCAGTTCAGCATAGAGGGACCCTCTTATATTGCTCATTCTCTGTGGATTTGGGCTAATTTGTTTAGTGTTGTATCTTCACTGGATTGACCTAAAATGAAATTACAGACAAGAGACTATATCTGCTCATCTGTTTTCATCAAAAATAGCTTTCCAACTTTACTGTCACCTTTTGAATGGATTCCGTTTATTGATGTATCTTAAAACATATATCTAAATCATCAAAACTAAACATGTTGTATAACTTCCATAAATATTATAAATCAACAATTCTTTTAGGATCTTGCCCATTTAAAAAATGCATTCCAAGTTTCTTAGGAAAGTTAGCTTTATGGTATTTCAATTTAGATATGTGTTGGGCAAGAAAACGTGTAGAAAAAAAAGATATAATTATTTATTAAATGGTCTATAACTCAATGTTTTCTTTATTGTCTTAATTATGAGGAAGTATGAAGTATGAATGATTTTCCTTTAATGTAGGTACCCTAGTGTGTTTATTCTTTCATTACTTCCTTTTAATCAGTGTCCTCTAATGTGAATTTTATTTATTGTTTTCTTTTAAGTATGCCTTTCTCCCTTTTTTTAGTGAATTTAAATTTACTTTTTAAAGCAGGTGGAGTGTAAATAATAAAACAGACCTCTTCAAAAGATAACAACCCCCCCAAAAAAACCAGAAAAAACAAAAAAATTTCACTGAAACTACAGATACATTGAAGACATTAAATGTCACATTATGCCTTTATTATTGCCAGTAAATTGCCAAAGATATTTAAGACCAGGTTATTTACTAAGGTGACTACAATAGCTTATATCTTCTGCCTGGGTAATTTTTAAATATATATATACTGAAGCCTACTGTTACTTGTTACTACTTTTTGGCCGAATAAAACTATACTGGCTTTCATTTCTGTTCCATTATTAAATATAAAGGGAACAGTTTCACAGTGACATTTATTTTTGGAAAAGTCTTATTTGCAGAAAGATCGAGAAGATCACCCAGTTCTTTTAAAAACAATTATTAGCACATAGTTAGCATTAAAGCAATGATTTCAAAAGTTGTCGTAGCTAGGAATCCTTTCATTATTCTCTTTCCCAGAGGCTAGACATTTCTTAACAACACTAGTCAACAGAACTTCTTTCTGATCAATATGAAAAAAAACAGTGTTGCTACACTGAGATGGCATTAAATGCAGGAAACTCAGAAAAATCTGACATTTTTGTCAGCCTGCCTTTTTATTCTGTTCAATGTCACATTTAGGTATTATAGTTGTTGATAGCAACGCACAGACACTTCCACCACACACACACACACACACACACACACACACACACACACACACACTCACTACTCTGCAGACCCTGAAGATACCCTGGCCAAATCCTCTCGGTTCATCAGATCTCAGTGCAGCTGAAGTAAAAAGTCTATGCACATTACCAGCACTCCACTTCAGGAGCACCTCACAGTGCCCATCTGCCAATCTGCCTTGGAGCTTTCTCCAGAGTCATCAAAAGCCAATTAATTCTTATGTAGTCATGGCCCAGAGTGTGGGACAGTTAGTTCCTCCAGGGGCAAGAAGCAACCAGTGAGGTACCAAAGTGAGTGGATACTTTCTTAGCCTTCCTATTTTTGTTTGGGATCATTTAGAGGCAAAGCCTATCTGATTTTTCAGTGGAACCCCAGAAGGGCTGAATCCCAGCAGCAATTCTGGTGAGAGTCAGCTCAATATCACATTTATTTGGCTTTTTTCTATTATCTCACACTCCCCACTCTCAGTTTCACTCCTGGGAATCACCTCCCAAATAAATTGCACCCAAACCATTTCAAGCTCTGATTTCAGGGCAACCCAAATCATGACAACTACCTTTGTATGTTCTAAAGTATCGAGAATTCGATGAGGAAACATCTAATTAGATGACTCATATTTTTTAATACAAGCCATATGTTGCATACTTATAAATATTTTATATCCATTAACCCACCTAGTAAATCTGGGAGATTATTTTTTCTTTTGCAGGTAGATTAAGGGAAATATCTAGTGCTTTATTGTTAATTAGGAAAGTTGACTTTCAAACCTAGATCTATCTGGTTCCAAACAGCTATTCTTTCTACCATATTGAGTCTTAAATTATATTTTCAGTAATGTACATTTCTTTCTCCCAATAAATGTTAATAACAATTCTTATGAAAATAGATAGCCAAAGTTTGTCTGTAATAATCTTCAAAGATTGTCAGTGTCTGACAGCACCTCTCAGGTTACATTTCAAAGGAAGAACTTCCTCCTTTGAGGGGAGCTTTCCTGGTGTTTTGGGTTTTTGCCCAGCTGTTTTTGCTTGTACTCTGGCTTAATTCCAACTAACAAAACTTCAGAAGCCTATATAATTTCCCTCAAAACTGACTTAAAACATCTATTGTTCTGCTCTTCAAATCCTAGTGTGGCAGAATTTGAATCAGTTGAGCATCCTGAAATAGATTAAGGCATAAAGTCTTGGCATGTTGTACTATTAACGTGCATGGTCTCCATCTTCACTAATGCAATGAGAATTTGCAAGTGGATTCAGTGCTTTGAGTCAGTGGTTTGATGAAATAGAATGAATCTGGTCTATCAGTTTGGATTAGGTTAAACGTAAGTGATTGAAAATCCCAAGTAGGAATAGCCTAAATAAGATAGAGGTTTATTCTTCTTCATGCAAAGACCTGTAGGTACTCCAAGAATTAGAGGGTGGTTCCCTATCATTCCCATGACTCACCACCATGAGTGCCCAACCATGTTCAAGGTGATTTTTACATCATGGATATGATCATTATTTAAGCTGTAGCCATGATATTGTATATAATATCATATATGCAATACCTTTCATTGTATATGTTATTATTATATTATACATTATTATTTTCTATATTATATATTATTATTTAAGCTGTAGCCATGATATTGTATATATTATATATACAATACCTTTCATTGTATATAACATGTAATTAGCATATTTTAACCAGTAGGAATAAAAGGAAGAAGTAGGAGATGCCCTTTCTCTTAAAGTTAGCTATAATGTAGTTGCACAGGACATTTGTTGACATCCCACACACCAAATCTTAGTAACCTAACCAGCCAGAAAATTTACTCTTTACATTGGGCATCCATGTGCCCAACTAAAACCAGAGGCTATATTACTAAGAAAAAAGAGAAAAATGGGTATTCAGAGGAAACTATTACCTGACACACATGGGTTTTAAAGTCAGACAAAACTGAGACCAATAACCAGCTCTGCCATTTATGACCTGAGTGATCTTGGTCAATATTTAACCTTTTGGAGTCATAATTTACTTCACCTTTAAAAATGGGGGTTGGGGGACTCCCGGTTGGCTCAGTCAGTTAAACATCTGACTCTTGATTTCAGCTCAGGTCATGATCTCACAGTCGTGAGATCAAGCCCCATGTCAGGCTCTGTGCTGATGGCATGGAACCTGCTTGGGATTCTCTCTCTGTCTCTTTCTGCCCCTCCCACTCTCTCAAATAAAAAATTAAACATTTAACCAAAAAATGGGAGTTCTGTGTTTCGCCCCACAAGTTTCTATAAGGATTAAATAAGATAATGCATGCAAAATACCTTTCATTGTATATAACATGTAATTAGCCTTAAATAGAGAAAACAGAGAGGTGTTAGGCATATACTCTTCATATCAATCTTTTTTTCTGTACATTTCTTTGGTGTTTTAATTTAATTATTTTTTGATGGGGTGGGTAGAGTAGGAGTTTAAATTTGTTTTTGTAGGGGCACCTGGGTGGCTCAGTCGGTTGAGCGTCTGACTTTGACCCAGGTCATGATGTTGCAGTTCGTGAGTTCGAGTCCCACATCGAGCTCTGTGCTGACAGCTCAGAGCCTGGAGCCTGCTTCAGATTCTCCCTCTCTCTGCCCCTTCCCCACTCATGCTCTGTCTCTCTCTGTCTCTCAAAAAATGAATAAATGTTAAAAAAATTTTAATTTGTTTTTGTTAATAAGGTAGTTTCAGTGTTTGAGGGGAAAGGAAATTAGGAAGTAAAAGATTGTTATTATTGTGAATAATAAAAACCCAAGTTATGTATCATTTTCACCTAAAGCCCAATTCATTATCCATCTATTATTACACTAACAATAAATATAATGGACTTCAAAATTAAGAAATAATTTTATAGGGGGACCTGGATGGCTCAGTCTGTTAAGTGTCTGACTCTTGGTTTTGGCTCAAGTCATGATCTCACAATTCATGAGTTCAAGCCTTGCATCAGTGCAGAGCCTGCTTGAGATTCTCTCTGTCTCCCTGTCTCTCTGTCCTTCCTCTGCTCTCTCTCCCTCTCTCTCTCAAAATAAAAAATAAAACTGTAAAAAATAAAGGAATGATTTATTTATACTGTCTTCTTTATCTTTACCACACAAAAAAGTGTTAGCATCACAGTAATCTTCAAATATTACAAATAAATCAACTTCGGTATAGGCAAATTTGCAATCTTATTTGAGATCACACAGTGTAAATGGCCAATTGAACAAGGAGTATAGCAAGTGGAATTCACCTGAGGATGCCACTTAGTAGATGTAAAGGACTATTTCTACATTCAAGATCATGGCTTAACTGGTCTACTTGCAGGTCATGAGCCTTTTCACCCAACCCTACTTTATTGACGTTCAAGGTCCATTTGAGGACACAGGAGTTGAGGTGTAAGAGTTTGTAAAGAGACAATGAGAGAACCAATTTCATTTTCAGGATAGACTTCCTTCTGACCAAAAAAAAAAGTGATGAATTTAAATTTTCACAATTGACAGGCTCATAGCGGCAAAATGATTTCACCATATGTCAAAACTTGTTAAGTCAACTCTTCAGATCTAGGTTGAGGTTGGACTAAAAAGAAAGTCTTTGCTTTATTTGGTATGAGAGTGTGAGAGAAATGATACAGTTACATAACCCTTTTTGTCTTATGTTTAATAAGACTTCGGATCATAAATATAAAATATTAGGTATAAATATACAGAGTAGAAAATCCTGTAAACTGTAATTTATTAAAAATATAATTTTGCTTTTCTCCTAATCATTTTGATGCTTATAATTTTCTTTAATTGGAAGATAGTACCTAATTTTCTTGTAATGAGGGATAAGAGTTGGCACAGCAGAAATTCAAAGAGAGAAAAATAATAAATAGCTTGTAAGATCCAAAATAAAACAATACACAGCATCAGAGAGATAGAATCTCCTAAATTTTATATAGCTCTGTATATAAAGAAATCATGGAAGACTAAAATCATAGTGATTTGCCCACAGTAGAAAGACCTTGGTCAAGAAGTTGGCTATTTTTATACAGGAGACTGTGATAACAGAAGAAACACAAGTCCGCGTTCATCTCCTTCAATTCCAGAGAGCAAACAGGAAGAAAGATGAAATACTTAATTACCTACCGTCCCTTAAATCTTCTTTACTTCCCTGACATCAAAACAGTTATATCAACTATTGTTTTGAATTCTGTTTTTGAACTTTGTATGTGATTATATACAAATTGTTATGAGCAACATAAAGTATTAGCAACATATAATTTAATTCAGTTTTTTAATGACTATATATTCAATTTACTGATAAAGATATTGCTGATGTACTTGGAATTTCCTACCATCTTACTATTTGTCCCATCTTTCCTCTGTTATCTCTTTCTCTCCTATTTTCTCTTATTTATCAAATTTTTAAATTAATACTACTATTAATTCTAGTAGCTTATGAGTTATACATTCTACCAATAGTATCTGCCCCAGAGAGCTAAACATAGATGCTTGACTAGATTCTATTATATATGAGCACTATTACCACTTCCTAGAGAGAGCAAGACATTTATAAGACATTTCCTCAATATCTTCCTCCTACCTCTTAAGCTATTGTTGTCATTAATTTTATTCTTAATAAATTTAAATTTCAAAAGAAATTATAATCATTGTCTTATAGTCAATAAGCATTTTGATTTACCAACACATTTACTCTTTCCATTAATCTTTATTCTTCCTTTCCTTTCTATCCTTCCATTGGGGATCATATTCTATTCCCATTAGAATTTTATTTTGTAAGAATTTGGGGAGCAGGGGTGCCAGGTCTACTGGCTATAAATCTTCTTAATGTTTGATTACCTAAAAATATTTTATTTTGTCTTTATTTTTAAGGTTATTTTTTTCTGGTTATAAGCTTCTAGCTGTTAGTTTATTTCACCATTTTAAACACATCATTCGATTATCTTCTGGTTTCCATGGCCCTAGTAAGAAATTAGTTTTCAATTTTATTTTCCTTTTGAAGTTAATACCCCAGTTATTCAGTATGCTTTAGGAATGTGTGTGTGTGTGTGTGTGTGTGTGTGTGTGTGTGATCTTATTTTCAGGAAGTGTACTATGATATGCCAAGGTATGTTTTTCTTTGTATTCAGTTTACTTGCAGTGAATAGTAATTTTTGTTTTTCATCACTTTATAAATATTTTAAGCTCTTATTTATTCAAAAGCTGCTTCTGTCCTGTCCATTCTCTCTCTTGTGGGACTCTAATAACACATATATGTAAGACTTTTTATGGAAATTTATATATTTCCTATACTTATTTCTTTATTCTCCATCATATTTTCCCCAGATTTGATCAGAATTTTTTTTTATCAACCAGTATTCCAAATCATTAATCCTATCTGAATCTAATCATATGGTAAATGCCATTGTCTGTGGTCTTAATTTCAGTTATTAAAGAGTATGCTATAATTATGATAAGTTTCTCTCCTTTCTATACATCTGGCCAGAATACTTATAAGTTGGTGAATACTATCATTGTTTCTTTTTTATAGTGTATTGTTCTTGTTTCATAGATGGAATATTTCATGAATCTTTCTGAGGGTTTTCTGTTTCCTCCACAGTCATTTGCTTGTGCGTATATCTCTTTCACATTACAAGACATTTGGTGATCCATGATCACTCATATTTAAGAAAAACAAAAAAATATGAAGATGAGCTTTTTATAGATTGGTTATATGTGTTGATCTTAGATACACAGGTATAGATCCAGTAACTTCTTAGTAGACCTATAAATTCCAGAATGTAGAGGTCCTTCATACAAGCTCTGTTGATTCTTTCCAGGTCACGTTTTCAATTCACTTTGAAAACAAAAATTCATTTTTTTTTGTATATTAAATCTATGGATTTCATTCTACTCTTATGAGTGGGCATAATATCTCTGCTGCATGCATAAGTGGAATTAATCCTCCTATCAGTTTCTCATGACTTATTTCCATTCTCCATTTTATTTGGTGCCCATAGTGAATTCATTCAAGAAAGTGGAAAATTCCTCTTGCTACACTCATCTTCATTAGAACAACAGGCTGTAACTTCCTCTACTCTGCTTTATCAATGTATACTTTCCAAAATTAGCAATAATTTTAAGCATTTTCCACCTACTTTTTATCTCCCTCTTGCACTCTTTATTTTGGTAAGTTTGTACCATTTTTACTCTTTTCTGATATGATTAATAGGACCTCAGAAAAAAAGTATATACACAATAGGTTGCTGGAACCCATTCAGCCAATTATTTCTTGAGTGTTCCATGGATCTGAAAATGGTAGCATATGACTAATCTTATAAATTTTATATTTTACTAGTCCAGCTGTTCACAGCTTAATTTTATGTGTAGGACCTCATAGCGGCTTATTTTATTCTTTGTACTTACAGTGGGATATACAACGGGTGGATTCATTGAAAAACCTTATCCATACATTAAAATGAAAGCAGGCTTCAATAAAGGAGATTTCTACTATATGTTTTAAAATAACCTGTGCACGCTGGGTGGCTCAGTCAGTTAAGCGTCTAACTCTTTGGCTCAGGTCATGATCACATGGTGGTAGCATCAAGCCCCTCATCACACTCTATGCTGAGCAAGGAGCCTGATTAAGATTATCTCCCTTCCTCTCCCTCTGCCCCTCCCCTGCTTGCTCACTCATGCTCTCTCTACCACTCTCTCTCAAAAAAATAATTAAATAAAATAAGTAAAATATCCTGAAATTAGCTCTTTACTAGTTTAAAATGCCTTTAAAGTATTTTAATTTTTCTTAGTTTCAAAAACTGGTAAACTAACATACGATGTGATCTAGTAGCCAGCAGGGTGTATAGCCCACCAGGGTGTATAGCCCACCCTCTGTTCTAGAATTGAAGTTATATGTTAACTATCTACTTCTGCTCCCTTTTATTTCAGTTGTTTCCTGGAAAACATAATGGAAAAGAAAAACTTTAACTCATGATAATAAATTAAAATTCCACTTATGCATGCAACAGAGATATTATGCCCATTCATAAGATTAGAATGAAATCCAGAGATTTAATATACAAAAAAATGAATTTTTTTTTCAAAGTGAATTGAAAATGTGGCCTACAATTAAAATTATAGAGAAGTTAGCTTAATATCATTTTGTAATATGATGTAGGATTGGAAACCATTTAATCCAAATGTGATTGAATAATTATTTTAAAATACCTTACATTTACATTATTTTAAGAAAAAATAAAAAATAAAATATCCTACATTTGAATGTGTGACCCATGAATCAAAGAGAATTTCTGACATAATAAATGCTCTTCTCATGCCTTTTATTTTATTTTATTTTAGAATATGAACAAATACTACACTCTCACATGAAAAATACATATTGTTTTACACGAGTAGGAAAGAAACAGTATTTTATTTCCCAACCAGGAGTATAACTCTATAAGATGAAATACCAGCTTCAAGCCAAATACTTGCAAGGAACATATTTATTTACACCAACTTTCCATGTTAATGTATAGATATTCGCCTTTCCAGATGACTAGAAAAAAATTAATGCATTAGACTTTCACTAAAAGGCCAATGGAAATTGAAGAATTTTTCAGTAGTTTAGGTAATTAAGCCATGGAAATAATGCAGACCACATACAGAAGGGGTCCTCAAAGTTTGTGCTTTTGAGTGCTTACCAGATGCCAAACATTTAAGATGCAGTATGAAATGTAATCATTACTACAAGCCTATGAGGTAGATAATATTTTGACTCATTTTAGAGACCAGAAAATGGGTAGGAAATGTTAATCAACTCAGTTGATTTGTTGGTAAGGCACAAAAGCAGGATTTGACCTAGGATTGTCTCACTATAGAGTCAGTGTTACTAATAATTTATTCAATAATTGTTTTCAGAACATCTAACTAAAGGCCAGGCAATTTTTATGACACTAGGATGCAATAGTAAATAATTCAGATGTAGTTCTTGACCCTCTGGACATTATATTCTTGTAATGAAAGTAGGCACTGAGTAGTAGAGAGGGATAACTCAAAGACAGCTTGCATGCCTCTGGCCTGAGCAACATTATTGATGGCCTAGGGTAGACTAAATGATCAGATTTAGACATGTTGAATTTGAGGTGCCTTCTCAAATCAAAGTGAAAATTTCAAATAGGATATGTCAGAAACTTGAAAGCTAGCTCAAAAGGTACAGATTTTGACATTTCATGATTAATATTTAAGAGTATTTCACAAATGAGAAGTTTGAAATGAAATAAGACTACCTGTACCAGGGCTAAATGGGAAATCGTTATAGACCACAAAATGCCATAAAATTACAAAGCCAGCCAACAAGATATAGCCACAGGTAAGGGCTGTCAAGAGTAACTACAGAGCTCTTAGCTTAGGTGGGTTCACCAGGTTTGGGGGCATTCATCTCAGATGCTCAGATAACAGACTTGAAATTGGCATGGCTCAAACTTTGCTTACTGACTGCCACACAGAACCTGCTGAAAGCATCACAGTACAACACCACATTTTGATACAGACAGAAATTGGCCATCAGCAGCATTTTCATGTATTGAAAAATAGTTGGGTATAGAACCAAGAACATATTCTTGAACAATGCATGCATATCTGAACTAGAAAAGAAAGATACATGAGCACAAAGAAAGTAGAAAACTATCAGCTTTATTTATTATAGTCTTGCTCTATGCCTGAGGCTAATTAGGCAAGTCTCACTTTGCATTAAGGTTATAAGAAGAACCTTCTTTAAAAAAAAAAAAAAGAAGAAGAAGAAGAAGAACCTTCTTTAAAAATATAGACACTGAAACCTGGGGGAAAGAATAGGTTTGGAGCAGAAAGGACTAGGGCAAGGAAACAACTGTAAATACCAACTTCCCATATTTACCTTCATATCCAGTGTTAGCTACAGTCAAAACAGAATCTTTCAGGGGGGCCTAGGTGGCTCAGTCGGTTAAGCATCCAGCTTTAGCTCAGGTCATGATCTCATGGATCATGAGTTTGAGTCCCGTGTCGGGCTCTGTGCTGACAGCTCAGAGCCTGGAACCTCTTTGGATTCTGTGTCTCCCTCTCTCTCTGCCCCTTCCTCTCTCTCTCTCTCTCTCTCTCTCTCAAAAATAAATAAACATTAAAAAAAACTTTTTTTAAAGAATCTTTCTAATTGTTTTTTAAAATGTGAAATCAGCACAACACAATAGCAGAGTGAAACTTGAAACTAAGGTTAAATAATTTTAATATACTCCTCTATTGACTTACACCATCAGCTGCATTACTGCAGATAGCAAAAATTACAGTATAGGCAATTGTTTTTCAAGAATTTACAAACAATTGCTTTGAAATTTTTCCAGTTACGTTAAATCCTAAGAAATTTATTTTTAAACATGTTATAAGCTGATTTCTTATTATTTTGCAGTTTTTTCTTTCAGAACTATTTCTCTATGCTTATTTACTCATTAGTAAAAAAGAGTTTTCCAACCATCCAACAATCTCATTATTTTTGTCTTTTCTAGGCTATATTTGCATTTATGTATGTTCTAATTATTTGTAAATCAATAAAGTTTATAGTACATTGCATTGGACTAGGAGTCAGGGGTCCAAGTTGTAGTAATTGAAAAATAGTAGATAGTGCTTTAGAAAGTTAGCAGATATAGATTTAACTACTAAACCTCCCAAGTCTACAGCCAAACCACCCAGAATGCACCCGATCTCTTCTGATCTTGGAAGCTAAGCAGGGTTGGGCCTGGTTAGGATGGGAGACTAAGTCTCCTAATTACATGACCATGGAACAATTACTTATTATTCCAGAATCTGCAATAATAAAAAGGTGATAATAAATATAATAAAAACCTGGTTAATAAAAAATGTGATAATAAATTTTAAAAAGGTGACAATAAAAAAAAAGGCGATAATATCAACCTTTCAGATTTTTTTAAAGAAATTAATGATTTAATGTACAAGTATTTGAAATGAAATCTGTTAAGTTCTATAACGAATAGGGTATTTTTTCCATTCATAAAATATTGGGGTCATGTCACTGAGATATGACAAATTATACTGATGAGTGCACCCATTCCCTCAATGTAGAAATTCAATAAAAAGTATGTAATTAATTGTCAATACAAAGCTAATCTTGAAATAAAGGAAATCATCAGATAAAAATGTACAGGATGCCAGAATTAGAAGGGAGGAGCTGATATCACAGAACATTTCCTTTGACCATAATGCAATGAAATTACAAATCAAGGACAAAATAATATGGGAAAAGAAACTCTCACATTTGGAAAAGCAAACGGAAACACATATATGCACACACATGCACACACCCCTGAACAATTCAAGTATCAGAAGAGAAATTATAATGGAAACTGAATCATGTTTAGAATGAGATAGTAATATAACCAATATATATCATAACTTGAGGGTGCAAATAAAATGGCAAGTTAAAAAGAAGGCAATAACCTAAGAGTTTAATATTAGAAACAAATATTAGCAATAAATGAGTGGTTCACTCAGAAAGTGAGAAAATTAACAAGTAAGCCCCCTAAGGAAAAAGAAGGTAGAAAACAATGAAGATGATAGTGGGACCTAATGAAACAAAGGAACAGTAGGAAATGTTTTTATAAATCAAATTAAATAGACAAATATCAGTAGATGAAGTAAAAATAAGGATGCCGTAATTAGAGAGAGAACCTAACCAAAAGATAGTAGGTAATCTTTATATGACAGTAGTATATAAACTGTAATCTAGTAAGTTTGAAATCAGATAAAATAGATAACTTTATATAAAATTTAATTACATAAAAGAAATGTGATTAACCTCTAATGATAAAAGATTTTTAATTTTTTTAATTTTTTAAATATATGAAATTTATTGTCAAATTGGTTTCCATATAACACCCAGTGCTCATCCCAAAAGGTGCCCTCCTCAATACCCATCACCCACCCTACCCGCCCTCCCACCCCCATCAACCCTCAGTTTGTTCTCAGTTTTTAAGAGTCTCTTATGCTTTGGCTCTCTCCCACTCTAACCTTTTTTTTTTTCCTTCCCCTCCCCCACGGGTTTCTGTTAAGATTCTCAGGATCCACATAAGAGTGAAAACATATGGTATCTGTCTTTCTCTGTAGGGCTTATTTCACTTAGCATCACACTCCCCAGTTCCATCCACGTTGCTACAAAGGGCCATATTTCATTCTTTCTCATTGCCACGTAGTACTCCATTATGTATATAAACCACAATTTCTTTATCCATCCATCAGTTGGTGGAAATTTAGGCTTTTTCACAATTTGGCTATTGTTGAGAGTGCTGCTATAAACATTGGGGTACAGGTGCCCCTATACATCAGTACTCCTGTATCCCTTGGGTAAATTCCTAGCAGTGCTACTGCTGGGTATTGGGGTAGGTCTATTTTTAATTTTTTGAGGAACCTACACACTGTTTTCCAGAGTGGCTGCACCAGTTTGCATTCCCACCAACAGTGCAAGAGGGTTCCCGTTTCTCCACATCTTCTCCAGCATCTATAGTCTCCTGATTTGTTCATTTTGGCCACTCTGACTGGCGTGAGGTGATATCTGAGTGTGGTTTTGATTTGTATTTCCCTGATGAGGAGCGATGTTGAGCATCTTTTCATGTGCCTGTTGGGCCATCCAGATGTCTTCTTTAGAGAAGTGTATATTTTCTGCCCATTTCTTCACTGGGTTATTTGTTTTTCGGGTGTAGAGTTTGGTGAGCTCTTTATAGATTTTGGATACTAGCCCTTTGTCCGATATGTCATTTGCAAATATCTTTTCCCATTCCGTTGGTTGCCTTTTAGTTTTGTTGGTTGTTTCTTTTCCTTTGTTTCTTAATAAAAACCCTCGAGAAAGTCAGGATAGAGGGAACATACTTAAACATCATAAAAGCCATTTATGAAAAGCCCACAGCTAACATCATCCTCAATGGGGAAGCTTTTTCTGAGAGCTTTTTCCCTGAGATCAGGAACATGACAGGGATGTCCACTCTCGCTGCTGTTGTTTAACATAGTGTTGGAAGTTCTAGCATCAGCAATCAGACAACAAAAGGAAATCAAAGGCATCCAAATTGGCAAAGATGAAGTCAAGCTTTCGCTTTTTGCAGATGACATGATCTTATACATGGAAAATCCGATAGACTCCACCAAAAGTCTGCTAGAACTGATACATGAATTCAGCAAAGTTGCAGGATACAAAGTCAATGTACAGAAATCTGTTGCATTCTTATACACTAACAATGAAGCGACAGAAAGACAAATAAAGAAACTGATCCCATTCACAATTGCACCAAGAAGCATAAAATACCTAGGACTAAACCTAACCAAAGATGTAAAAGATCTGTATGCTGAAAACTATAGAAAGCTTATGAAGGAAATTGAAGAAGATATAAAGAAATGGAAAAACATTCCGTGCTCACGGATTGGAAGAATAAATATTGTCAAAATGTCAATACTACCCAAAGCTATCTACACATTCAATGCAATCCCAATCAAAATTGCACCAGCATTCTTCTCGAAATTAGAACAAGCAATCCTAAAATTCATATGGAACCACAGAAGGCCCCAAATAGCCCAAGTAATTTTGAAGAAGAAGACCAAAGCAGGAGGCATCACAATCCCAGACTTTAGCCTCTACTACAAAGCTGTAATCATCAAGACAGCATGGTATTGGCACAAAAACAGACACATAGACCAATGGAATAGAATAGAAACCCCAGAACTAGACCCACAAACGTATGGCCAACTCATCTTTGACAAAGCAGGAAAGAACATCCAATGGAAAAAAGACAGTCTCTTTAACAAATGGTGCTGGGAGAACTGGACAGCAACATGCAGAAGATTGAAACTAGACCACTTTCTCACACCATTCACAAAAATAAACTCAAAATGGATAAGGGACCTGAATGTGAGACAGGAAACCATCAAAACCCTAGAGGAGAAAGCAGGAAAAGACATCTCTGACCTCAGCCATAGCAATTTCTTACTTGACACATCCCCAAAGGCAAGAGAATTAAGAGCAAAAATGAACTATTGGGACCTCATGAAGATAAAAAGCTTCTGCACAGCAAAGGAAACAAAACTAAAAGGCAACCAATGGAATGGGAAAAGATATTTGCAAATGACATATCGGACAAAGGGCTATTATCCAAAATCTATAAAGAGCTCACCAAACTCCACACCCAAAAAACAAATAATCCAGTGAAGAATTAGAGAAGACATCCAGATGGCCAACAGGCACATGGAAAGATGCTCAACATCGCTCCTCATCAGGGAAATACAAATCAAAACCACACTCAAGATGTCACCTCATGCCAAAGTGGCCAAAATGAACAGATCAGGAGACTATAGATGCTGGCGAGGATGTGGAGAAACGGGAACCCTCTTGCACTGTTGGTGGGAATGCAAACTGGTGCAGCCACTCTGGAAAACAGTGTGTAGGTTCCTCAAAAATTAAAAATAGACCTACCCCAATACCCAGCAGTAGCACTGCTAGGAATTCACCCAAGGGATACAGGAGTACTGATGCATAGGGGCACCTGTACCCCAATGTTTATAGCAGCACTCTCAACAATAGCCAAATTGTGAAAAAGCCTAAATTTCCACCAACTGATGAATGGATAAAGAAATTGTGGTTTATATACACAATGGAGTACTACGTGGCAAAGAGAAAGAATGAAATATGGCCCTTTGTAGCAACGTGGATGGAACTGGAGAGTGTGATGCTAAGTGAAATGAGCCATACAGAGAAAGACAGATACCATATGTTTTCACTCTTATGTGGATCCTGAGAAACTTAACAGAAACCCGTGGGGGAGGGGAAGGAAAAAAAAAAGGTTAGAGTGGGAGAGAGCCAAAGCATAAGAGACTCTTAAAAACTGAGAACAAACTGAGGGTTGATGGAGGGTGGGAGGGAGAGGAGGGTAGGTGATGGGCATTGAAGAGGGCATCTTTTGGGATGAGCACTGGGTGTTGTATGGAAACCAATTTGACAATAAATTTCATATATTAAAAAAAATTAAAAAAATTAAAAAAATAAAAACTTCCATGACTACCTATGGTTTGTCTCAAGGGTCAAGGGAAGTTTTCACATTATAACATGTATTAACGTTTTCAATGAACTGAAAGACTGAAGAAGAAACTATACGTTTTCACCCCCAATACATGCAGGAAATCCAAGCAAAACATCTCCTAGTGAAGATAGAAATGAATGAAAAAAATGACAAATATAAATAAGATAAAAAAAGTCACAAGATAATTTCTGGAGAAGGAAGAATCATATTAGGAGAGTAAAAATAAAAAAGGGTTCATAGATAACTAATGCAGCCTAGATTTTTAAAGTAATAAATAATATGCCAAGTTTTATACAAATAGCAGATTATTATGTTGTATACCTGAAGCTGATATAATGTTAAATGTCAATTATATCTCAATTTTTAAAAGGGGGAAAAAGCTATATATACCTATTTGTTTATTTCTTTTAACTAAAAGAAACAGATAAATGATTTAAGACTTAGGGAAATGATCACCTTCAGGGGATGAGTGAGGGAAGGGTAAGACTTCTCTAAGAATATCTTTTATATAGTTTTCACTTTTGAAAACACGTTACTATTTCACAAATTCTAAACACTAAGTCAAAATAATCAAAAGAACAAATCCAAAATATTTTAGAATACAAATAAAAAAGCTTGTCTGTTGTCAAATTGTAACAACACAACATAGTAAGTTATTAAGCCACCTACCACAACATAGTAACACACGCCTATTTACTCTGACTGTACACCCTAATTGGAATATATTTTAAGGATAAAATAACTCAAAGAGTTCTTTGACTTTAATTAATAGTTTGTTGTGGCTAGAGGTATTGGTATAGTAATTTTGTAGTTGTTTTATCAGTATCACAGGATTGAGCAAATGAGTAAATACATTGATAAAATCGGGGAGCCTGGATTTTCACTGAGAGAGAAAAGTTATCAGTAAGAAATGTAAGATGAGGAGAAATCTATGATATTGGATTTAAAATGGAGCTATTGGTATAAATTCATGAATACATATGATTTATATATACACTTTTTCTCACTGAAAGGAGGTCTAACAACATTGATATCCAAGTAGCACTATTCCTAGTAAAGAAGTCCTTGGAGCATAGTTGATTCTAGCTCTGGGCTAGGAAAAGTGTAATACCAATTTAGTATATAGTTTCAAAAATAAGGAAGAGTCTAAAGCCTAGTGGGATTATGTCAAAATGAAATAGAACCAAGCTTGAAGGGGCTTGTGACAGTTCATTCTACTTGGGTGTATTATCTTACTCTGGGTCCTGTAAGAAAAGATATGACTAAATAAAGATAAAGAAACTCCTCAAACCATGCAAAACTTCCCCTATACTGAACTCATCATTCTTTCACTGAATATCTAAATAAGTTTTCTGAGTAAAATACAGTCATCATTTTTCAGACTTCTTCCTGACTACTAGAGGCTGTAAACGTTCACATCACTTGACAAAGATACTCGACATCAGTGTGTCAATGTCTCTGAACAATGGAGGTATTCCCTAACATGGTTCTTTTATTCAAAACTAAAGTATTCTGGGGCACCTAGGTGGCTCAGTCAGTTAGGCATCCAATTTTAGCTCAGGTCATGATCTCATGGGTTTGTGGGTTGGAGCCCCATGTTGGGCTCTGTGCTGACAGCTCAGAGCCTGGAGCCTGCTTTGGATTCTGTGTGTCCCCTCTCTCTCCCCTCCCCCCACTCACGCTCTGTCTCTCTCTCTCTCTGTCTCTGTCAAAATTAAATAAATATTTTTTTAAAAAATTTAAACCAAAGCATTCTACATTGAAGGAAGGAACTGTCAAGCTCACTGTTCCAAGGTTTATCCCTCTGATATGCCTCATTCTACTTATTATACTTTGAGGATAATGCAGTTTATGCCATAAATTTTTATTTTGTGCTTACCAGGTATATAATACTGGATTATATGCTTTATGAACATCCAAATGAAACGTAAAATCTATCCTTAACTAATCTGCAATTTAGCAGAAGATAAAAGACACAGAGGAATTCATACAAAAATAAACAATCTCAGTTGTGATAGAACTCAATAAAAAATCTTCTATGGAAAAGGGGGTTACAGGGGCACCTGGGTGGCCCTGTTGGTTATGCATCTGACTCTCGATCTCAGCTCAGGTCTTGATCTCAGGATCATGAGCTCAAGCCACATGTTGGGTTCCATGCTGGGTGTGAAGCCTACTTAAAAAAAAAAAAAAAAAAAAAGGAGGGCTTTAAAACTGTGATGATAATAACTTTTTTAAATGTTTTAAAAATATTGAACTAGTACCATAAGCAGTATTTAATCTTAATGAGAGTTTAACATTTGCATAGTTTACACATAGTCTTCCTCTGAAAGTAATACAGTTGTATTTCCTCTGAATCTAATACAGTTGAAGTAGGAAATTAATGCACATTCAAATTGGGTATATGAGAAGTTTTAAAAAATCAATTGCAGGGGCACCTGGATGGCTCAGTCAGTTAAGCATCTGACTGTTGATTTCAGCTCACGTCATGATCTCACGGTCATGAGATCAAGCCCCATGTTGGGCTCTGCACTGAGTGTGGAACCTGCTTGGGATTCTCTCTCTCTCCCTCTCTGCCATACATGCTCTCTCTTTTTCTCTCTTTCTCTGCCTCAAAATAAATAAATAAACATTAAGAAATCAATTGCCAAATGTGTAAATAATTTAAGGAAAACAGCAGACAATATTCAGTGTATCATTACCATATTTGCCCCTAACATTGATGTATTGTCCTTTTTCCAAATAGAATTTTGTGTTCTCAAAATAGAAGGCACAAAAATTCCCATCAGCTAGCTACTCTGTTACTGTGAGATCATTTCAACGTGCCCAGATTCCCAACTGAAACCAAAAATATTAGCTGCCAGCCTTGTTTCTTTATATAAGGTAATGCAGGAAAAGTGCATAGAGGGAAGAAACATCATTAACATAAAACATGTTTTTTAGCCACCGCTTCTGTAACTCATGGTAAAGGTGGAAGTAATCATAACTATGTACTTCTACTCCCAGTCCATGTAATTGTTAATCTCTCCCAGTATCTATCTCTAGTTTTCCACTGATCAGGGCAACTCAGAAAGAGAATACTAGAAGGTGTCTCAATGAATCTTCTGTTAGCTAGAAATAGTCTTCCTTGCTCCCGTTATATATTAGAAGCACATTTCCACTGGTAATTAGAATCAATCACACTGAAGCTTTTAAGCATTGGTTCAAAAGAATGAGGAGCCCAAATTGGAAGATGGTATCCTCAGTTTGTAGTTAATTAGAACCATGACTATGTCTGCTGGTTCCTCCTTGGACACAAGGACCTTTATCCTCACCAATACCGAAAGGTATTGAGGCAGGTACCAAAAACCTTGTTTAGATATTTTCACTACTTGGTTTCCAACCTGTGTGTTCTAGCTATGAGGTAGTTGGTCACTGTTCTAAGACATTACTGAGCCTTTGAAGATAGCATCCATATCTCTCATGATATTATGTTCCAGCTGATGCCATAACTAAATCTTAAACAACCCATATCAATCTAATATCCTGTTACTCCAATGAATTCTATAATTGTGAGCCACTTCTGTAATTCAGAGTATGCCCTTAGTCAGAGTCATTGTTGTATGAGATACCATGTCAATGGATAACACATTCTATAAGGTCCTAAATATGGTGCCAGTAAAAGGTTTATGTTAGATAGCTAATATATACCAGGAATATGTTTCTACTCTGTATAACATCACCATCCCTTCCACGATGGACAGTGTCTAATGTAACTATCATTTATGAGGGAACTCATTGGCATCCACAGGAAACAGTGACATGTTGTATGTAGATTTAGCCTCAGCCTCTGCTGATGGAAGTTCAGGCTCTCAGTAGTAGTAGCAGCCAAAACTGCTTTAGTTCCACTGGAAACAGATACTGATAAAATGGTCATAATGCCAGTGGTTTATCTAGGAGATACAGAAAAAAACAAGCAGTGGAATGGTAAAGTGATACAGGAGAAACAAGATAGCCAATAAGGGCTGAGTTATTAAGCCAGTTAGCACAATGAGCAAATGAGACTTAATTCAAGGGGAAACTGAGAAAAAGTGTGAAACACCCATCTCAAAACCAATCCATTTAATATATGGGAGCTGAAGTATTTATACATCAATTCCATTAGATGTCAATTGCAGTCTACTCCTAGTGGTATCAAGTCCCAGGAAGTTCCGGTCTGATGCATGAAAAGAAAGGGCAGAAAAACTGTTTAAGTGTGGACGCAGATGTTGGCAGTGTAAATGCATCTAAACACATTGAAAAGGTAGGGCCCAAGGCATATTGGCAGGGCACTGACAACAACTGCTGCAGCCTTAATCTCTGAGACTAGGACCACTTTGTGTATAGATTAATTGAGGAAGCATCAGAAGGCTGAGGTCAGGGGAGGAAGCTGACATTCAAGAATAACCTGTCGTGTTATTTAGAGTTTCACCTAATAATAAATGCACTCTGGTGCCATTTATGTAGGTCAGAAAAATGCCTAATCCAAGAGGTTCATTCGCATACTTCTTAAAACCTTCTTGTCCTTAATTTTTCTCTCTTTATACCTTTCCAAGTTTCTCATTAGTCAACCAAACCATTAGCAGTTGCCCATGAAGCAGGGTAATGCATAACTCAGGCAGTAGTACTTTATACAGGAAGTAGATAACCAAATGTAACATCCAGAGATATCCCACAGGGAATCAACTCTTCTGGGGCAATTCTGGAGCAAAGATGTAAAGCATCGACCATATACTTCTGGCAGATGCTTGTAAAGCGTACAAATCCATCATTTTTTTCCTACCCATTGAAATATGATAATGGATTCCTCAGGAAATGTGGGTTGAAGGAGAGGCAGTAAGGCAATGGGAGCAGGTACCATAGGAAGACGCATCTGCTTGTGCCATTGCCTGGAACCTCCTGGACTTGCCACTGACTCCTATGAAGTATTTCTATTTTACAATGAAATGCAGACACATGCTCCAGTGCATATAAACTATATGGTTCATGACTAGTAAGATATATTTCAAGATGATTAGTTTAACTCAAATTGTTATTTGGTGTCCAACATCATTATTCAGTCTTTAGTAGTCCCATCCACAGAAGCGGCTTTCAAATGGAGAATATGTTGTCTTCGGAAAATGTCATGACTTATTCCAAAACCCTAGGGATCTTACTAGTGATTGCCAGAGGCTCCATGCAGCATCTCTGTTTGCCACAGACCTTTCCAGTGTATTTGGGTATGTTGAGTCATAAGGACCCAAGTGACAGGGCAGCTTGTAGCACAGCCTGGACCTGCTGTAATATTTTTCTTAGTCTGGCCCCACTCAAAACTGGCAGCCTGCAGGCAAATTTTGGCAAGAGCTGGAAGAGCCTACAGAGCCGGTAAGATGGCAGTCACAGTGTGGGGAGGTAACCCAGCCAATGCTCAGTGGATTTAGGGCATGTGATACTCATACAGCAACTTCTGCTAATCAACAGATAAGAACAGATGCACTACTACTTTCTTTTCTAACAAAAAGCAAATATATTGTCAACTGAAAATTCCTCACCCAGCCTTCCAGGAACAGTTACAAGAGTTAGATTTTTTTAATTAAAATTAAATACCACCTCTACCAATAACAAAGACAGCTCTTTGGTAGCATTGCAATGGAGAACAACCATCCATCATCTTGAAGACCTGATGATCCAAGATCCAGAGGGGAGTCTAGGGGAAAGGAAACATACTGAGGTAGTGAAACTGAGCTTCTCCATCAGTTTTCCCTCAGGTCATATACCAATTAGAGATAATGGCATAGCTATCTTGTGTGGCCAAGGAGATGAAAATTGGAGCTGAAGGGTACCAAGGAGGTTGGCCCTTGTTATTTCATGATCAGTGAGATAGTAACTTTGTGGAATAAAAAGTCCTTGCTCCATCTCCATCAGTCAGGAATCAATGTATGAATTCTTGGTTAGTGTGTGTGTGTGTGTGTGTGTGTGTGTGTGTGTGTAATCATATTTTGAGAATGGGGAGTTAGACATAGTGTGGTCCTTTGTCCCACACAACCCTGGGAGACACAAACTATCCTCTGACCTCCAAGGAGTCCTGCTATGACTCATGAAGCATAAAGGATTTCTGGATCTCAAATAATAAGAGGATATTATAACTTGACATACAGTAGTCTCTCAAAGGTCTAGTTGTCTCCCTCTTCCCAGTATAAAGTCATCCTGGTAAATTGCTATAGGACACTTTTAGGAAGGTTCATACTATTCAAAGGAAATAGTTGACCTAAAGATATTGAAATGTAAAGGTTTATATTTTATTCTTTATTTTTTAAATTACAACATAATTAAATTTACTTTTTTACATACAGTCCTATGACTTTTAATATATGCATAGATTCGTGCAACTACTGCTACAGTCGGGATACAGAACAATTCCAAAAGCCAAAAAGCTCTCATACTATCCCTTTGTAGTCACAGCAACTTCCCAATCCTGGCAACCACCCACCTGTCCTCTGTTACCATAATTTTGTCTTTTCCATAATGTTATATAAATAGAATCATACAGCATGTACGTCTTTGAGACTGGTTTCTTTCACATTGCTGAATGTCTTTGAGATTCACCCAAATTGTTGTATGTGTCAATATTTCCATTCTTTTTATTGCTGAGTTGTATTGTATACTGTGCCACTATCTGTCATTCACCTATTGATGCCACTGGAATTGTTTCCAGTTCTGAAAATTATTAATGGAGTTGTTAAAAATATTTGTGTATGGATTTTTGTGTGAAAGTAAGCTTTTATTTCTCTAGAGTAAACATTTAGGAGTAGGGTTTCTAGGACACATGCTAAGTATGTATTAATTTCATGAGAAATGCCAAATTGCTTTCTAGAGTAGCTATAACATTTTGCATACTCACCAGCAATGCATGAGACTTATGTTTGGTCTACAAACTTGCTAGCATTTGGCATTGTACTTTAAATTTTAGCCATTAAAAAAAATTTAATGTTGATTTATTTAGAGAGCCGGGGAGGGACAGGGAGAGAGAGGGAGACACAGAATCTGAATCAGGCTCCAGGCTCTGAGCTGTCAGGACAGAGCCAACACTGGGCTTGAAACTCATAAACCTGAGATCATGACCTGAGCCGAAGTCAGACACTTAACCAACTGAGCCACCCAGGCACCCCAATTTTAGCCATTTTAATAGATGTGTCTCATCATGGCATAGTTTCAATTTACATGTCCCTAAAGGCTGATGGTAGTGAAATCTCTCATATACTAAGTTGCCTTCCATATAGCCTCCTTTGGTGAAGTCTCTAAGCCTTATCCAATTTTTTTAGATTCAGTGATATTTTGTCTTTCTGTCAAATATCTTTAGATTATTTTATGCCAGATTTAGATTTTCATTTTAGATTTTCATTTTAGTTTTCTATGTATGCCTAGCACAAGAGCAATCAGAAGATAAATATGTTCTTGATATTGGTGGCCTTAATGTGAGACCACAAGAAAGCAACTGAGAAAAGAGAAAACTTCATTTGCTGCAGTTAACATGGAGTTTACATGTTACAGATACTCAAATAGGTTGTATGGACAAGATGCAGGCAAATATTCTATTTATTCTCAGAAATAGACGGGCTATTGCAAGAAACATAGAAAAGTGCATTCTGTGAGCTCAGTTTGGCCAGGAGAAAGAAACATGTTAAGTAAGTTATAGAATATAATCCTTGGTTTCAAGGTTAGTCAGAAAAACATGGGTGCTTTAGGCCAGAAGCTTATATTTGTTAGGTAGATGTCACAAAAGAAATAGTTTTGGGATATATAGGGGTTACAGAAAGCACTTTAACTCTTTACATAGAAAATTGGCAACTGATTGTTTTAAATCTTATAATCTGTGACCTCAAGTTACTATAAATAACTAAAGATTAGTTCTATAATACCTAGCTATTAATAAAGCCATCTCATTATTTCCTTCCAAATGATTCCTGAAGGACTCTAGCACACTGTGTATTTTTCCAGGTTAAATATTATTTGGTTCATAAAAACATCTCTCTTTTCTTAAAGTATAAACTAGCAGAGCATTTTCCACACCCAAGTTTGTTTTCATCTTTCATCAGTTTTAAAGTCAAGATGTAAAGTGGATAAGTGATTTATCATTGTTGTCAGTCTGTCTCTTTTCATCTGTGAAAAAGAACTTCCACCATAGAGGAAAATTTATAGCCTTATGTTGGTTTTACAAGATCATCTTTGTTTCATGAACTATTTTATAATTACCCAGATAAGCCCTACATCTGATTCTTTAAACAGAAACTACTATTTTATGCTTTAATTTTGAAGAATCAATTAATCTCTGGGGAATATACATTAGAGCATAAGAATTTCTCCAGTTTATTACAGAATAAATCAACCCACCAAACGTTAATCTCCTGGATTCCAGACAAACAGTACAGGGAGCTATTAAAAACAACAATTAAAAAATGAGGTGTAATACTGTAGTTTAAGACAACTTCAAAAATATAAACTTTTCTTACAGAAAAATGAAACAACTTTTTTAGGCAATCTGCTTCTAGGGAAACTATTTCCCAATAACTTTAAGGAGTTAAATCCAAAGTTAAATAAGAAATATCAACAGAACCTGAAGAGGGAAGATAACAGTGAGGGAAGCTATTTCAGAAGAGCCTGAAATGAGGAAAACATCATCAAAGGATACTAAGTAATATGTGCCAAAAATGACTTTAAGAAAAATAGATAAATAAAGCAACAGTGATCTTCCTATGTGAAAAAAACTCAAGCTTACCAGCCAGAAAACATTCTGTTGGAATGGGTCCTGGCTGCATAGACCTAAGAGATAGGATTGTGAAGAGCTTGGCTTCCTACCAGCTTGTGATAGATCCTTAAGTGCCATAGCTGTTTTGTTTACAGGTAAGTCCAAGTAATCAGAATGTAGTAGGGATTTGGTTATTATCTGTTTATGAAATGACAGAGTGACTCTACTGACGTTGAAGATCTAGATTTCTCCCAAAACTTACTCTGCTCTGTACTTGTATTTAAAAGCAAAGTTCTGTTATTCACAATAAAAAACATATTGTAGCAAAATGAGAGAGAGAGAGAGAGAAGAGAGAGCATGCACGATATGAAACAGGAGGCACATTAATCCCACAACCCAGAGAGCCCCTATACTCTGGAGTCCAACCCTCCCAGGGTCCCTCCCATGCAAGTTTCACACTGAGGAGCAGGTGCTGGGAGTACAATTAGAATTGAGCGCAAAAATGATAAAATTTCCATAGTTTGGAACATTACACGAAAACAGTAGAAAAGGAAGATCTGTGAAGTTAAAAACATTACCCTGAGTTTGGGACAACTTTAAATTGGCATAAAATTTGGGCTCAAAAACTAAATTACATAAAACTAAACAAGAGAAAAAGTATCAAAGCCAAATCCCATGCCAAGTGATGTAAGGAAAAAGAAAATAAGGATCAGGATAACATCCCTATAGACCAAATAAGACCTGACTACAAGGTAGATTAAAATGTAACCTTCTCAGGAAGTCTGGGTGGCTCAGTCCGATTAAGCATCTGACTTCAGCTCAGGTCATAATCTCTGGTTTGTGAGTTAGAGCCCCACGTTGGCTCTGTGCTGACAGCTCAGAGTCTGGAGCCTGCTTTGCATTCTGTGTGTGTGTCTCTCTCTGCTGCCCTTCCCCTGATCATGCTCTGTCTTTCTCGGTCTCTCAAAAATAAATAAATATAAAATTTTTTAAAATTTTTTTAAAAAAGTAACCTTCTCTTTCATGGCATTAAGAAAATAATACAAGAGATGAAAGTACAACAGCAATCAGAATTGGAAAACCTCAGAAATGTTCAGAATTTAAGATAGAATTATAAAGAAAAGGAAAAAAATCAGAAAATGAACTCAAACAAGAAGAAACACAGGACTGAATACCATTTAAGAAAAACATTAAAGTAAAAAAGAGACATATTTAAATCAGAAAGAAAAAAGGTAGAAATGTTTTGAGAGAAAGTGGCAAATATTTAAACATTTAAAAAATTTTTTAAAGGGTGGGGAGCGTCTGGGTGGCTCAGATGTTAAGTGTCCAACTTGGGCTCAGGTCATGATCTCACAGTTCATGAGTTCAAGCCCCACATCAGGCTCTGTGCTGACAGCTCAGAGACTGGGGCCTCCTTCAGATTCTGTGTCTCCCTCTCTCTTCCCCTCCCCCACTTGCACTCTGCCTCTCTCTCTCTCTCCTCCCTCTCTCTCTCTCTCAAAAGTAAATAAACATTAAAAATCAAAAAAAGAAAGTGGCAAATATTTAAGATAGAAGTTCTGACTAAGAAAATCAGTTTTAAAAAAGTCAATTTCATGCAAAGAAATAGCAACCTCTAAAAATTGTAATTTCAAACAATTTCTAAAATAAAGAGTGATTTGCTGAGTATACCATGTGCTTCAGAGCATCAGTCCAGAAGATGAACAAGACCTATTCTGGTAAAATTCTTAGATTTAGAAAAAAAGAAACAAAAATGTCCTCGGAAATCTAGGAAAAAAAGTACATGACATACTGGGAAAGAAAATTAAATTATTTGACTTTTCAACACAATGTTTTATGTCAATAAAAAAAAGCAAAAACATTTAAGAGACTCAAGGAAAAGAAAATATGAGCCAAGGATTTATAGCCATCAAAACTAACTTTCTATAAAGTGTACAAACTGTTATCAACATATAAGAACTAGTAAATTATTTTTCTTATGAGAGCTTCCTGAACATCTGCTAGGGAAACAGCTTCAAAAAATCAAAATGACTAGAGAGACATTGACATAAGGAATGATAGTTCCTCTTAGAAATAGGACTAAATAAAAGTATAAGGGAGAATGTATAGTAATCTTGAAAACTGCCAAATGTAGGGAAACAGTCCTGCCTGTGATTAGAAGTCTAGGAATAGTATCCCTTGGTTACCAAATAAAGAGCAGATGATGTTGTGGGAAATGCTGGGGTTTGGTGCCGATGGCCAAGAAAGAATTGTTGAGATGTCTTTGGTATAAATAAAAAGGTGGTTTTGTTAAAGCACACGGACAGGTCCCATGACTGATTATATATCTTCAAGTTGGGAGGGAGGGAGGGAGGGATAGCATAAGTCTCTAAGGAATCTTGGAAGCAAGGTTTCCAGGACCCTGACAGGGCTAGCTTTTGTTAGGAAAAGGTCATTTTTACTGTTTAGTAAAAACTTAGTCATGAGACCCTTCAGCTGTGTAGCAGTGAGCCATATGCTCAAAGGATGATTGCTAACATTTGGGGGTTAGAGTTAAAGGAAGTTTCCGAAGGAATTTTTATATGTTAAAATAGACTTACAGGATCCAGGAGGTCAGGATAATGTTAGGCTAAGATTGCCTTTTGCCCTTAGCAAAGTGTCAGCATTGAAGCAGCTGACCTCCTGGAGGAAGGCCACTCTGCCTGTCTCAAAGCTTGTCAATGGGGCTGTAAATTGTAAGGAAATTTAATTTTTTTTTTGCCTTTGTTTCCCACATCAGATAAGGTAAATTATGTCTTTATAATGATTTTTCCACTTAATAATTTTTTTTAAATATTGATAGAATTAGAATGTGACTAATTTACAACCCCAGATACTTAATAGATCTAAAGGTGATCAGCAGCAGCTTCAAGCATTATAAAATTTGAAATTATCTGACGCCATGCACGTATCAATGAAGGAGCACATCACTCCTGACAGATATGCAAAAGGAATCAGAGATTAATTTTAAAAAGCCTCTGGATCAAGCCGATACAGAGGACAGAAGAACAAATTAAAGTGTACCAATAATACGCACCTACGAAATCCAGCCAGAAACTCTGCAGATCAAAATGCTCTCAGGATCTTCAACATATACATTGTAAGGAAAAGAAAACACAGGCACAAAAGGAACCTACAGATTGTTTGACACTTACAAGATGTGTCAAAATTCCTTTGTATTTTGATTTGTTTAAACAGCAATGAACATCTGAGTGATAAAACCAATAAAGATATAAGGAGGTGATTGCTATAAAAGTCAGAATAGTGGTTATTTATGGAGATGGAGGGCTTTTGATTGAGATGGGGCACGTGAAGAATTCCTGTGGTGGCTGTTTACAGAGGCAGTCAACCTACAAAAACTCGTTAAGCTGTACATATTTCATGGGGTTTCCCGTATTTGCACTTCACTGTAAAATAAAAATATACAGAAGTTAATTTCAAATGCACCTAATCTTTTAGTGTTTGGATATACAATATTTTATAACTACACATCCCTCTTATTAGGTATTTAAGTTACTTCTACTTTCTTACTAGGTAAATAATGTTGTAATGAACAGAATTTGGCTAAATATTTATGTACATCTTTAATTTTATCTTTCGCATAAATCTCAGAAGGGGAATTGTTGCATCAAAGGATATCCACATTTTATGGGTTTGATATATGTGGCCAAAATGCATTTCAAAAAGGTGGTAAATCCTTATTTTACAGGCTGCCACCACCCGTTGACTTGCTTCCATTATTGATTATATTTCTGCAAGTTTGATTTTTAAAACATTCTAATTTAAAACATTAAAACATTACCGAGTTTCAGTTACATGGATAGAAATGCCCAATTATGAAAAAACGACTTGGGATAAATCCAATAATACATGCCAGGTGCATCCAGTTGTGTTATTACTGCTATTTGTATTAATTCAGAGTGCAACAAAAAACTCAACAATGATATATACAAGAAAATCATTCAATCTATTTTAATTTCAAACACTTAGAATAAAACGTACTTTCTGCTATTTAGGTCAATTGCAACTATTATGCTAATGGACCAACATAAGAGACAAAGTAACCATAAATTCATATTTTAATAGACTTGTCTCTACAATGCCAAAATGGCCTTATGTGGATTCATTGCTCTAGGAAAATAGGGAATGAAAGGAACAGCTTTTTTCAGAGTTGCTAGAGCCTATGTAACTGACTACTGATGCCCATATTGCTGACAACTCTTGTCTAAATGATTTTAAAACCAGCTCTTAATTTTATGGAGGGGAAGTATTTTGCCTTTCTATACTCATAGAAACTAAAATTTACTTTGCGATGGGACTGCAGGTTAGAAACCAAAATAAACCCTATAAATATTAGTGTGTGGTTTGTGTGTGTTTGCATGTGTGCGTGTGTATCTTCTGTTTCTGCCTGTAAGCCATTTCCACTGCCTTTTGTTCCTATGTTGTAATGCAGGGTCCCAACAGTCTGAGAAAACCAACTGACTAGTCAGGGAGTCACAAATGAATGGCTCTATCACCTACCATGTGACATTCCCTCGGCATCACTGATTCTTCTTCTGGTAAAATCACTGGGCTCCACTCTCCCCTTCCCATTCTGACAATGTGAGTATCACTCTTGATTCAGTATGGAACCAGTCCATACACTGGATGCTACCTCCACTCCCACCATGTCCTGCCATTCCGCCCTAACATAGATGTCCATGATGGACACTGCTTTGTTTCTTGCTAGGTTCAGCCACGTCCCCTAGCCACCACCTCTACTCTAGACAGAGACATCGCTTCCAGTAAGTTACTCTAACTTTGCTAAACAACTACTACTACTGCTGAGTTCCATATTCTGTGCCATGTCAGGACATCATTATTGTCCCCTACACATATGGCACATACCTGCCACAGAGAGGCACTGTACTCATTATACCGCTGAAACTGCCCGGTGCTCTGTAGGTTGTGGTGAAGTGGATGTGATTGCTTCGTTCCTGTTTGTTATATACTTTTTGACGAAGATACTAATGCTGTGACGCGTGCAGCCTACTCTTCTATTGACAGCTTTGTATAATAGATTTTCTAGCTTGTGCAATGCATTCCTATGTGCTTCTAATAGATATCCATGGTCAGAGAGTGAAGAGTAGACCTAGTGACCCCAGCAGAGTTGACTCAAAATCTCTCTTCCCCCAAACCACCGCGTTCATTGAGTCATACTTAAGATGAATTCTCTCATAAACTGGTTATCAGTCTTGCAACTCAATAAGCATCTTTTAAGCTTTTAACCAATTCCCCAGACATGTACAGATATGTCTGAAGCCCAGAAATGAACATGGTATGGCCTCAAGCTGAGACTCTTGTTACAAGTTATTAATTTAGCTATAGGTCAAATAGGATGAAGAATGGATTAACTGAGTTTAATCGAGCCACACACCTTATCGTCCACCAGTCAGTCTCTCCCTCCTACTGTGTTGGCTTGGCCTTGTGCAAACACTCTCTAACTGTGGACTAACCCAGAAATGTTCTCACTTAGTGATCCCATGAAGCTTACCCAGGATCTGAAGAAGAATTAAAACAACTATTACCAGATTAAACTAATAATAAAATGAGTAAAAGTTCTCATGCTAGTTCAACAATAATTGACAATCAATCAGCTTACCTCTCAGTGCTACCACGACATTTTTACTTTTTCTCATCTACTTGTCCATTTTAGCTGAAAGCCAGTTACTACTTAGAGAGTATTATATATGTCCCCCGGCTCTATCTCTAAATGTGAGAGGCAAGAACTAAAAGAAATAGACATTAATTGTAGAAGAGTAAATCATCCCTCAAGTCTCATGGTTTCAAATTTCTATGTGTGTTTTTAGCTTTTTCTTATCAATTCCAAATTTCTGTAAGACTCTCTCTTTCTCAATCCTCTCTCCCTCTCCCCACTTCTATCCTCTGTTCCCTTGAAATTTGGAAATTTCAGGAATATTTTGGCACTACTTCTCACAATTATTTTAAACAGCCTTACTTTAGGCTCTACTCTCTCAACAAATGATTATTATCAGCATTTTTACCAAAGGCTTATTTTCTTGCGCATTAAATTTGAACCGTAGGCAACATAGTTTTCAGCAAGTAAATAACTTTCTCCTTTAGAAAATATTAAATATGACTTTCTTATTCAAAAGCATTAGAAAGCCTGATTTAAATGGACCTGACTAAAAGAGAGATGTTTTTGCCTCACATCTCTGAAAAGTTCAGTTAATATCACCTCGAGGAATGGCTAGATCATGACCTAAACTTACTGGGCCTATTTTCCCTAGAGTGGCTACCTTTTATGATAGGCATTTGTACCAGCAAGATGGCTGCCAGACATTCCAGGCTTATACTCAATACTTCTAGAAGCTCCAGGGGAAAGTATGTATGCCCCTCATAACTATTTCAACAGTTGGCCAAGATTGAGTCTCATTGGGTCTAACTGGTAACATATCCATCACTGTTACCATTACAGTAAAATATCTCCAGAAAGCGGATAATTCCTCAGAGATCAGAATGCCATTAATATATGGAAGGTGATCAATGCTGAGAAGATGAAAACAACAGATATCCATTGCAAAGGATACCTAATATTTCCATGTCATCATTTTATGGGGAAAGGAATGAGTGGTGAAATACATAATTGGAGTGCATGGCAGGAATCTTCACCCTCTATAATGCACTATCCAGGCATTCATAAATCCTCCATCTACTCCAAGAAATCCACTGAGCAATATATAAAAATAATTCTGAAATATGTGCAAGCAGTATTAGTTCTTGCAATCTCCTCACTCTGAGGTATCCTGGTTCATTTCTGGCCATCCTGTTACTGACTTTCTCTCACCCTTGGTGCATCTGTTACCAAGTGTTGAACTGAAACCCAGCCACTCCACTCTGTATCTTTGTTCTAAGACCTTTCTCTCCATATTCCCACTTATGTTTCCTCTCCTAGCCCAGCATACTCTTGAGTTTATTAAAGAACCTTCTAATTGTAGCCCCCGACCTCTCACATCGGAATATTGCCCTTACAGACAGCCCTATTTGGTAAACAGTCAATCCAATTTTTACACACTGTAATACTTTTGAAGTGAGATCAGCTTAAAGTGTTGAGATTTTCCTGATGAAGAGAATTGAGCTTGAAGCCCAGTACATGTGACTTGAGAGCAAGTTAACCCAGGAAGGAAGTGGTGCCTTTAATCGTACGAAGGATATATGTGGCAAGGGAGTCAGTGGCTCCAGTTACGTGTCTTGCAAAGAGTCAAGCATTTTACCATTTAATCTTTTGTACTTTCTGTAGACAATGCTATCCCAAAGCGTACCCATCAGGTATCTATGGGGGATACCTGAGAGTGGGGGACGTAACTGAATTACATGCAGAATTTTCTTCCCCCTCCATCCCTTACCAACAGTTGAACCACTGATATGGAGCAGTGCTCTCCAAACCTGAAATATTTATCTGGAGCTTATTTCAAATGTGGACTTCTATACTCCAGCCAAGATACAATAAATTGAAATTTCTGATACCAACATTTTTAAAAGCTCCCTGGATGATTCTGAAGATCAGCCAGGTTTGGGAATTACTGGGATGCAGCATCTGGTCCCAAAGCAAAAGGAGAATTAGAACTCAGTGAGCATATGCTCCAATTGAACAGGCAGTTGCTTATCACCCTCTTGCTTGCTTTGAATCAAAAATAACCCAAGCGTTTCTTCATTTGGGGTTTGAGCAGAATGCATCAGCAGAGCACCCACTCTGCAGAAGCAACACATTCAAAGGTCCTTCATGGATGGATTCACTTTAATAGGAAAGCTGTTCTCTGTGCAGGTGACCAGCTGGGTAAACCCGCCACCACACCATTCTACCAATTATCATGATGCCCTATTAAAAAGTCAGGGCAGGGCAGGTCCCCGTTTGAAGGAGGCCGTAAAACTCCTTGTGCAGTGACTATTAATTTCTCTTTAGAAGTCTGTTGGTTACATACAAAAGCTAAAACAAAAACTAGAATATTCCACCCAACAGAAAATAAGCTCGAGCAAATCAAGCTCTTTATGTGGTACGGATTAAACTACCAGTGTACATTTTCGCTTTTCCAATATTTATTTTTATTAACCACCGTTCACAGCCTCTGAAACATTAGAACATTTCTACCTTTATAATGTGAAAATTAGATAACCAGAAAACAACCAGAATACTATAAATGTACATTTAATGAGGTATAAGGCAATTCAAAGCTAACATATAAATAAAAATATATCCCTGTGCATACTCGTGAAATGTATGTACATGGAGTGAAACATAGAAGGTCTCTTACCACCTGGAGTTATTACTGTACTTTCCTTGCTGCCTCTCCAGCTATTCGACATCTGTTCCTACAACAGCTTCAGTGCCTGTAGACAGAAGCTTTAGCCACCCAAGGTCTGTTACAGCTTTGCCCTGCTACATCTGCAATCCAGACCTCGCTGCCAGCCATCAGTCACCAGGCTTCTGCTCGTTCCTGTGGCCTCAAGTATCATCAACACTAAAAATCTTTTTCAGCGTTATGTTTAAAACAGCAAGATAATTAATAACACTTTTTCCATTGCCTATCGAAGGTAACCTCCCAAACTGCAAACCTTGTCTACATTTTTCCTCTCCCCTCTTCTCATCCCCACCCTGCTCAGTGGTACTCCTCCTTTATTCCACACATTGTGGAATCCTTGTCTATATTTAATGTATTTATTTACTGTCCTTAACTAAGACTAGGCTCTCCATGAAACACCCAGTTTTTCCAGATATCTCCAATGAAATTTAACCATTCTCGAACTCTGCATGGACCTCCGAGTCAGAAAACGAAATAGGATTCCCTTTTTTCCAAACCTGTTTGCTATAGTTATACTCTACTCTCATGTAAATCCCAGCTCCTTGGAATGCAATTGAGCAACACTGGTCCCTCCTTGTCCCTGATACTTACAAATCTCGTGATCACTCCACATTTTTTTAAGACTTTATATACCATAATTAATTCCATGTATCTATCCCAATTCTAACATAATTCTGAGTGATTTCAAAGTCCATATGAATATACACAGACCTGGTTATTCTTTAACTTCTACTCTAATGATCTGCACTTCCTCTTCAGTTTAGTTGTGCATCCTTGTCATTAATTACAATGGTCCTATCTTTAAAAACAAAACAAAAAATAAAGGGGCGCCTGGTTGGCTCAGTCGGTTGAACATCTGACCTGGGCTCAGGTCATGATCTCACAATGTGGGTTAGAGCCCCGTGTCGGGCTCTGTGCTGACAGCTCAGAGCCTGGAGCCTGCTTCAGATTCTGTGTCTCCCAGTCTCTCTGTGCTTCTCCCCTGCTGGTCCTCTGTCTCTCTCCCTCTCATAAATAAACATTTTGAAGTAAAAATTTAAAAAATAAATAAACCAAAAAAATAAAATAAAATGGTCCCATCTTTGAAATATTGAATTTCCGGGGCACCTGGGTGGCTTGGTCGGTTAAGCGTCCGACTTCGGCTCAGGTCATGATCTCACGGTCTGTGAGTTCGAGCCCCGCGTCGGCTGTGTGCTGACAGCTCAGAGCCTGGAGCCTGTTTCCGATTCTGTGTCTCCCTCTCTCTGCCCCTCCCCCGTTCATGCTCTGTCTCTCTCTGTCTCAAAAATAAATAAACGTTAAAAAAAAAATTTAAAAAAAATAAAATAAAAAAAAAGAAATATTGAATTTCCATAGTGATTCTAATACTATTTACTCTTTTGTTACTTTGTCTACGCTATGACTTTCATTCTTTTTTTTTTTTTAATTTTTTTTAACGTTTATTTATTTTTGAGACAGAGAGAGACAGAGCATGAACAGGGGAGGGGCAGAGAGAGAGGGAGACACAGAATCGGAAACAGGCTCCAGGCTCTGAGCCGTCAGCACACAGCCGACGCGGGGCTCGAACTCACGGACCATGAGATCATGACCTGAGCCGAAGTCCGACGCTCAACCGACCAAGCCACCCAGGCGCCCCATGACTTTCGTTCTTAATCTTACTTTGACCTCACCAAGATTTCTAAACCATTTTTGTTATCATTTTCTACCATTATGTCACATCCATCTTGGGTTATCTTCCATTGGTGGTGTAGGCTTGATGCTTGATCATCTGAAAAAAAATATTTTATAAATCCTAAATGCATTATTTCATAACCCTAACAAAACCCCAACACTAGAATAATCCTGAAGTCCATTTTCTCCATTTATAATCCTTAGTAAGGCTGGGGAAAAAAAAGTATACAACCAGAAAGCCTTTTATCATTACAAACCCATATATATTTGGATATACATATAATACAGATGATATATATATTTGGGTGTATGTATATATATATATATATATATATGTATACATATATATTTTATATATATGTATTTGGATAGACACACAGTGATTTTATGTGCCTATATATAATGATCCCAAAAAATCTTCACTTTTTTAGGTTATCTTCAATTTAGAGAACAGCATTTGGTTGACTGCATTTTGCTGCTTCCAAAGATTTGGAATGCCATGCACTTGGTATCTTACTTCTACTAGAACATGGCATAGAGAGTCTGGCTTATTACTGTGTTCACCGAAGTGGGTAAATTCACCCCAGAGTTATCAGAACATGTCCATGAGTAGTTAGCACTCAAGAAAGCATAATTTATTTAAGTGGAATATATGGCAAGCAGTTAAATACAGCTGGTACCACCGGATTATAATGCAAAAAATAAAAACATAAGTACCACAACAAGAGACTTTAATGGTCATGTTTTGCCCTTTCCTATTCTATGTTCATACCATGATCAACTTAGAACAGAAAAGAATAGCTATTTTTGAATTGTCTGTAAGTAACACGGACTATTATCACTCTTGTATTTTTCTGTTTCTGGAGTGCAATTCACAAGAAATTGGGCTTGGTTACTTTGGATGCTTGCCTCATAGAACTATTTATGTTAAAAGTCACAACACCCCCCAGGGCTACCATCTGCTCTTTCCAACAGCTCCTTCTAATTTATTTTCACTTGCTCCAAATTTCTTATTATAGTATGAGTTTTGTCCCCAAAATAGTATCTGTATCTCACCTGCTACAAGTCTTCTTCCAGTTCCCTGAATGGGGGAAGAGATGCTCATTCTAGGTGACATACAGGGTTATCACTGCAAGAATATTTAGTTTTTGTTTAAAGCAATGTGTATCTATGATAAACATTTTATTTATTTTAGGATATGTGTAATAAAGATAGTAGAGGAGGAATAATGGAGAGGTGGGAACAAGAGTGGGAGATAGTCAAGACTGGGGAAACTCAGGTACATCTTAAATTGTGAAAAGGTTTGATAAATCAAAGACTGGCCATAAGCATATATTGACTCAACTTCATACCATGCTATTTTTACTGTACTTTTGATTAGGATAAATATGTTTATCTACATTGTTTCAAAGATGTGTGGCATATAATTTTCAAAAAATATATATTTATTCAATGAATGATTTAATGGGTAGAAGATGGGGTAGGCATCAGTCAAATAAAGGACATTTGTCCTAATATGAACCAAACACAAGCACTGGCAACCAGGACACTTGGTGTAATTTCAGGAAGGACTTACCTCTATAATCCTGACTAACAAAAGACCTTCAGAATGTTAGCAGCTTATAGACTCAGTCCCATCAAGACCACAAGACCAATAGGCCTACAGAGAAAAATGAAAAGTGAAATTACCGAATGTTAAATATTTATTTTTAACTTGTTTCAGGTTAACATACATGTGTATGTGTAGTATGTGAAGTTGAATAACAAAATCTATCTGAATTGCTATTAAATAAACACATGTGGGCACATACACATGCACATATATACACGAACATAAATTCATTCTTTAGTTCTATATTATAAACATGTGAAGGCAAAGATTGATGTGATAGGAAGGGGAAGGTCAACTACGGGGAAAAGGAAACAACAAAAGCATCCATATCACAGATAGAAAGGTAGATTAGAACAATAAAAGAAGCCTTCACATCTATAGTCAACTAATAGCAGAGATACCTCCCCTCCTCATAGTCCTTGTTGGAGTCATAGAAGGGTTTTGTGGACTGGTTTGAAGAAATGAGCTCAAGAGGCAATAAGAGAAATACTAAAGTCCCCAAGGATAGAGAGAGAAGGTGCAAATTAGGTTCTTTCCATCAGCTAAATTAGGAATAGTTCAGCAATGAAAAATCACAGTTTGAGTGAGCAGGTTAAGTAGCTGGTGATAACGACATGATCTGTAGATTCTTACAAAGGTGTAAAGACAGCAGTAGGGTTGAAGTGGTTCTGTTTGGAAAGGTTCTATACACACAGCCTGTTGTACACAACGGCTGGTTCTGGGAAAGAAGGGATCAACATACCCTGTTAAAGATGTGTCCAGAATGGGTTTCTTGAAAGCTGTTCAAGTTAGTATCTTCAGTGAAATTCCAGGAAAGTGGCAGTTCTTATACCGTAAAGCAGAATGGCCCTCCCCATGCCATTCCTGTCATCTAGCTTATCCCATGGCTGTATAGGGGACCCCAGGTGTACAAGTTTTCTTTTGATGCTGGCAAATTACTACCAACTTTAGAGGCTGAAAACAATGCAAGAAATCTCACTGGGCTAAAATCAAGATGTCAGAAGGTCTACATTCCTTTCTGGAGGTTCTAGAGAAAAATCTTTTCCTTGTCTTTTTCAACTTCTAGAGGTCACCTATAGTCCTCAGTTTGATCTTCCAAATCCCTTTTTTTTCTCTCTTCACAACCATAAATGTTGCTTCCCTCTGACCTTTCTCCAGGGATCACCTCTCTGACCACAGCCCAGAAAGGTTTTCTGCTGTTCAGGATTTGTATGATTAGATTGGATCCATCTGGATAATCCAAGCTAATCTCCCTAACTCAAGGTCCTTATGCCTTCTGATAGTTTCAAAGTCCCTATTGCCGTGGAAGGTAACATTATCACAGTTTTGAGGGATTAGAATGTGGAGGTCTCTGGGGGCCATTATTCTGCCACAAAACAAGGATATAGAATATCAACAGATACAACAGAGGCAAATGGGCTTTCAGAGACAGATGTTAGAAAGAAGAAATGCTCAAGGCACAGTGGCACACCTACATAAGGTTCAACATAGTTATTTTTGATAATCAATCTTCCTATAGCTTTGTGATAAAAGATATGAGATACTGGTATTTAAGATGTTACTAGGAGTGCTGGGAAAAAAATATAAGCCCATGAAACCAATTACCTGGAGAAATTCACAAAATACCTGCACTGAAACAGGTGCTAAACAAAGCCAGAGACAGGAAAACAATTCAAATACATACTACATAGATCCAAGAGACTCAGTAAAATTGATACAATTCATACTCCACAGCCCCACATATACATATACAACTGCAGAGAGGCACAAAAATTATCCCTCCTTTTTCATATAACTTTTTATTAATGTTATTTTTAATGGCATAAAGTCTTTGTAAATCATGTATTTAGATTGCATATTTTCATATGTGCTCCATCGGCTAGATATGATAAAATAAAAGGTAGTGTTCAAGACAGAATAATATCTTTATACTTTTTTTTAATGTTTATTTATTTTTGAGAGAGAGAGAGACAGAGTGTGAGTGGGGGAGGGGCAGAGAGAGAGGGAGAGACAGAATCCAAAGCAGTCTCCAGGCTCCAAGCTGTCAGCACAGAGCCGGATGCGGGGCTTGAACTCACGAAATGTGAGATCATGACCTGAGCCGATGTTGGACACTTAACGGACTAAGCCACCCAGGCGCCCCTCTTTATACTTCTAAAGTATGAGAAAAGTTAGAGATTTCTTGCAAACATATTAGTGCTTTATTGCATGATGTAATTCCCCTTGTCAAAATTTGTTACTAGACCTAATTTAGTTATGTTCTAGTTGCAAATTGCAGTCCTTTTATTCCAGTTCTTCTGACTCGCTAGCTATGTCTAAACATGCAAAATAGAAAAAAGAATTGAAACCATTATGCTAAGAAAATATATATCTTTTTCATCTGAATTAACCAAATAATTGAGGCCAAGGGTTTCAAGCATTCATAATTAGAACACTTTCTCAAGTCTTTAAACTTTCTGTGCATAGAGACCATCTCAGGAAAGCTAATAATTTAGTCAATTTCAATATCAGTTACATTCTTGAGTATTTTTTTATCTTCTGCCTTGAAATGTATTTGTAATTTGATGTGTTTGGTACATTATCCTTTCTGTACATTAGGAGGAATGTAACGTAGGAAGGAGACTTACATTTGTGGCAGACACATCAGGTACCAGTCACCGGGCTTTATGCTTTTTATGCATTTGATCCTTACACGAATAGTGCAAGTGTTTTTGTTTTTATTTCACAGAAGAAAAAATATAATTCAAGCACAAGGAATTTAAACAACTTGTTTAAGATCACGTAGATAAGTGGCAAAAGTGAAATTGGAACTTTGATTTGAAAAACAAGTATATTATTTTTCAGTACGATACACTGCTTCCAAAACTGCATCAATCTGAAAGGTACAGCAGAATCAGAAGAAATATAAGGCAAAATTCTAGGATCAGTTCTCCCAACAATGTCCCTGAAATGATAGCCGCTTCCAAATACTTCCCTCTGATCCCAGAGTGGCTCATGATGTGCTCACATGTTCCCAAGAGAAGTAGTTGCCATCTTCCATTACTTCCAGTGATTTTCCTGTGTTTGCCACCAAGGTCATCACACTACCCAAAAGGAGACCAAACGTCCCAACTACTCCCGGAAAGGTACACCTGTAAGAAGGCTTCTTGTTGTCAGCTCTCCATTACTCCCCACTGATCTTCCACAGACCCTGACTCTTCACTGGCCCTGACAGACACTTGCCTCCTTTCTGCTTCAACAATTACTGTGCAGACACGACATGGAGAAATGCCCTTCCTCTCTCAGCACTGCCCTGGGTCTCTGTTTTATTACAGAAACTTTCACGTCATCACTTTCTGTTTCAGTCAGTCTTTATTGAGGTCACCTCTCCTTGAGACTTTAGCACTAGTCCAGTGGCAAAGATGGCCTACCATTTTCCTCAGCTTGACTAAACTTTACACAGTTTTCTTCCTGACCGTGTGCCCCTGCCCTCCCTTTTCTTAGAGCAGTTACTTTAGAAAACTCTCGATTGTGAATTATTTCTCTTCTACCCTGAAATGTATGTAAATCTCCCAGCCTCTTGCCAGTTTTACAACCCAAGAAATGTCTTTCTCAAGGACCTGGGAACCACCTCTTTGAAATGTTTGAAACATCGAAGGAGATAGCTTCAAATCTCCAGTCTCTGTGGGAGAATGGGAGCCTAACTTGGGTGGGTGCCAGTTAGCACACACAGATGGTTTAATAGCAGAGAAAAACATTTGCAAACTCAGGAATAACTCAGTGTGCTCAACACATCTCAACACATTGGTCAACACTGATTGACCGATCCCCTAATGTCCACCAGTGCCTGTCCACTGGCTCACCCCAGTGCTTAACACCCTCATACCTTTTGTTTCAGTGTGGTTGAGTTCAGGCTTTCTTCCCTATTGCAATAGTCTTAAATAAAGTCTTCCTTGCCCGTGTAAATTTATCAGTGCAATTTTTGTTTTGACACCAGTGTGGAAGCTGGAAGACAACCTCAGTGTCTCAGAACAGCATGTATCAGACACGGGTGCCCCATCTCTTATTATGCACCTCCATCTTCCCTTTCCACAGGATGAGTCCCTTCCCCCTTTGAGGACCTTCCAATGAAGGGAAGACCCTTCTGTCACTGTAGCTTTGATGTCCTGGAAGTCCACCTCCCATCAGAATCCAGTCAGGTGACCTTCCTACAAGTTTATGTAGTTAAACATGTAAATCAGTTCTCAGTCAGCTGATGCAGTGAGCACTCAGGACAAACCTTGACATGGACAGATTTATCATACGTATGCAGCTTAGGCGCTCACTCTGGTAACTCTGCTGTAATAGTAAAGAGAAACCCTTTATTAGTCAACAAGCCTTAAGCCAGGAAGATTTGTATATAGTGTTTAATTTGGCACAATAATATATTCAAAATACATTTTTTATAAATTTTTTAATGTTTATTATTTATTTTTGAGACAGAGAGAGGGAGAGAAAGTGAGAGGGGGAGAGACAGAGAGAGACAGAGACACAGAATGCAAAGGAGGCTCCAGGCTCTGAGCCGTGAGCACAGAGCCCCACCCGAGGCTCGAACTCACGAACCGTGAGATCATGACTTGAGCCAAACTCTGACGCTTAAAAGACTGAGCCACCCAGGCGCCCCAAAATATATTTTTTAACTCACCCAAACCATTATCACACAAAGAAGGACAGACAAAAATCTTCTGGCATGGCAAAGTACAGTTACGCTGTTGGCCGCAGACGTGTGAGATAAAGACATTAATGTCTTTTCCTTCCCAATCTGTAATACGATGTTATACTCATTCAGAATTGTCTGTAATAAAATACCATATCGTCCCTGTACAGTATCTACCAGATATTTGCAGAATACAAAGCTCTGCAAATAAAATAGCATTCAGAGATGCCATGACACAAGAGGTACTTAATTTTTGTGACACCTCACCGCGTCTTTAACATTATTCATGTCCAGGCATGGTACATAATGGTAATCTGTTATGAAGTCAGTTCTAAGTAGTTTAAATCTGGCCAGTTTCGAGTGATAAAGAGATAAATGCAAATGACTCACATTGCATATGTACTTCTAACTCAACATGGCAAACGTGCCAGTGGTTTATGGTAATCATAACTCAACATCTCTTTGTTAAAAACATTATCATCAACAATATAAAACACTTGAGCAACTTAAAACTGCCTCGTGCCTGTAGAGAAACCTCTATTGCTATCTGCTTGGATATGTTTGTCCCTTTATTTATCTGTTGATTCAGAGAAACAAGTAAAGCGTTGCTGTCACGAACAAGCCAGTTTGGTTTTCTACAGGAAATATGGCCTGGCAGCTTCAATAAAAACAGAGGCTTCCAATTAACTCTCTCTATTACATGGAAAGAGTAATCTTTCAGCCAAGCCCACAATAGAGAGAAAGAAAGGCAGACAAGAGAAGAATGAAAAATAAGGGAGAAAACTAGACAGCATAGTTCTTAACTGTGACTGCACATTGAGAATATCTGGGGAGCTTTCAGATTATACTGAATTCAGGCCCCACCCCCAAGGAGTTTAACTTAATTGGGATGGAGTGGACTCCATGTACAGTATTTCTTAAAACTCCCCAGATAATTTTTTTTTTCCAACGTTTATTTATTTTTTTGGGGGGGACAGAGAGAGACAGAGCATGAACGGGGGAGGGGCAGAGAGAGAGGGAGACACAGCATCGGAAACAGGCTCCAGGCTCCGAGCCATCAGCCCAGAGCCCGACGCGGGGCTCGAACTCCCGGACCGCGAGATCGTGACCTGGCTGAAGTCGGACGCTTAACCGACTGCGCCACCCAGGCGCCCCTCCCCAGATAATTTTAATGTGGAGGCAGGTTTGAGAACCACTGAAATAGAGGAAGTGTATGAGCCATGAGAAAATCCTTGATTGTCTATTAATTTACAAAAATATTACTTGATAAGGTTTCTTAGCTATTAGGATTTTATGAATGACACAGCAATCTAAATGAATATATTAGCAAAATCAGAGTTGAGGCTCTAAATGCCAACACCAAAATGGCACAAAAAGCCTCTCACTTCATTTGAATATTAAAAAAAAAAAAACTATGAGCAAAGCTATGATTCTTAATCTGTTCAGTTTCAAGGGAAACATATGGCCAGGATATAGAAATATTATAGGGGTGCCTGGGTGGCTCAGTCGGCTGACCATCTGACTCTTGATTTCGGCTCAGGTCATGATCCCACAGATTGAGCCCCAAGTCAGACTCCAAGCCTGCTTGGGATTCTCTCTCTCTCTCTCTCTCTCTCTCTCTCTCTCCCTCTCTCCCTCTCCCTCTCCCTCTGCCCCTCTTCCCCACTTATGCTCTCTCAAAAGGAAGGAAGGAAGGAAGGAAGGAAGGAAGGAAGGAAGGAAGGAAGGATGAAAGAAGAAAGACAGAAGAACTCAAAAACAGAAGAAAGTAAGCCATCTGGTTTTTCCTCAGAAGCTAGACCTCCTCCACAGCAAGGAAAGAAAGAAAGAAAGAAAGAAAGAGGGAGGGAGGGAGAGAGGGAGGAAGGAAGGAAGAATGCTTTGTACTTGAAAGAGCAACACAAATTTTTTACCTGCCATTTAAACATTTCGGATCCCAACCCAGTTCTTCCTCACCTCTAGTTGTTATCACTGTGCAGATAATTAGCCTGCAGTTTATATGAGCCAGACAAAAACACAGAATTCTATGTTTATTTGATCCAACCTGGTTTACTTTTACTATTTGTCTTAATTATTAGGGCTGCTTTAACAAAGTACAGGAGACTGGGTAGCTATAAACTACAGATACATTTCTCACCGTTGTGAAGGCTCAAAGTCCAAAATCAGGGTGTTAGCATGGTTGGGTTCTAGTGAGAGTCCTCTTCCAGGTTTTGGATTCAGCTAGAGAGCTCTCTAAAGTCCCTCTTACAAGGGCACTAATCCAATTTGTGAAAGCTTCACCCTTATGACCTAATTACTCCCCAAATGCCCCACATTTAATACCACCACATCAGGGAGTAAAATTTTAACATGTGAATTTTGGAGGGATACAAGCATTCAGTTTATAACACTATTTTAAGAAAACATCCTCATTTCCACCCAGCTATGTGAGAAACATATCAACGTCTATGGTAGGCAGAATAACAGCTCCACAGATGTCCATGTCCTGATTCTCAGAACCTGGGGATATGTTTCATTACATAGCAAAGGGGTATTAAGGTTTCAAATGCAATAAAAGTAATTAAGGTTGCTAATCAGCTGATATGAGAAGGGGAGACTATCTTGGATTATTCAGGGGAGTTCAGTGTTATCACAAGGATCCTTACAAATCAAACAGGAAAGCAGGGGGTCAGAATCAGAGTGATATACTGTGAGAAAGATTTAACAGATCATTACTGGCTTTGAAGGTGGGAAGGGGCCAAGATCCAAGTCTTTAATGTCCTTGACTTCTGACAATCTGCTTAATTGTTTATACTTAGTTACTTAGCTTCCATTTGGACAACTTGTCCAATTTTTCTTAGCCTTGGACTTCAGCTATTCTGTTGGTTTCAACTCCGTTTATTTTCTCTGCTTGGAAACTTACATAAATTACTCTTTAGTTAAAAAAAAAACAAACTTTCAGCTGAACCTAGCCCCCAAGAATACCCCTAACAATGATCTGTTTAAAGAGGTATCTTACAGGCACACACATGATCTGTTTTAATTTTCCCAAGCAGAACTCAATCACTATATTCAAACTGTTTGTGAAAACTAAATTTTACAAAGTGAGTAATGCAATACTTTGTGAACAGAACATTTAATAGCTGATAAATCTGAGATTTTTTTAATTCCCCTTTCACTAGAAGAGAAATAGAATACAGCTGGCCAAATGATAAAGTAAATCAATCTGCCATCTACTGGTGTCCAATGAAAACTACAGGCATGAAGCCTTTAATTCAGAGCACTACATAGCTATAGTATAATGTTTAACAATAAAAGCAAATTTTCCCCTTTTACCATTTCATGAAACATAGTAACAATCAATGTATTTTTGTGCCACATTTTTATGCCACAGATTCATTTCCCTTGTTTCAATTGCCAGACCCTAATTATGACAGCAGGAACTGCTTAAGTTCTAAGATACATAATTAAATTATGTTTATAGACCCATTTTAAGAGAGGCTATGTTCAATATTATTTCTGTTCTTACTGCATGAATCAACATCTAAAAAAATCTTTTAAATGCAATATCACTCTGTGTACCCATTCGTACACATCCTTCACCTAAGCACTTACATGTTCATACACACACACACACACACACACACACACACACGCACAAGCAGTTTGCTTCCATGTAACCTAAGTGTCCCAAATCAAAACTACAGATCTTCTGGTGTCTTGCCAAGTGAAGGAAATCTTGAGTATTATTGGATAATAAAGATCAGCCTCTGATAAATAAATTATACTAGAATGATAAAATCAATCCCAATTTTGACATTTATGTATTTAGTTTTCACTGTCACTTTAGGAATATGATGGCACTGTAGTCATTTTTATAATAATTTACTGCCTCAGTTCTCTTTGATTAACCTTTTATTTCCTGAATTTCTTTGTACTTTTCTTTTTGTGGAAAAACAAACCAGAAAACACTCTATTGCTATAGTTTGGAATGGGAGCCTCTAGCCAACAGAGGACGTTGATTCTATTATTATAGTTTACCCTCTGTAAACCAAGAGACTGGAACTTGGTAGGTACACATGGGGAGGAGCTACACCACCATGTTTTGACCAGTGCAGAAGTAAGTCACTCCATATACAGAGGACACATTACAATGAATATTATCAGCAGCCTTTGCAGGCTGGAAGCTTAAATCTCAAACTAAGAATTTTCTAGGTTGTTCAATAGTGGGTCTAAATGCAAGACCTCAAAACACTGGAAAGAATTGTGAGAAATTAAAATTGGCTACCATTCTCATGTGGGGTAAATCCTGGGGACATGGATGCCACCCCGTTGCACGTTCCCAGAAATGCAAAGCCACCTACTTGAGACAACTAAAATCTGGAAGTTGGTTTGTTACAGCACTTCGCTTTACCTTTGGGAATAAATGGAGAGATTAAAAGTCAAATGGGGCTCCAAGTTTCTTCAGTGGAAAGATTAAGAAACTATAGTCCCAGTGTGAAGATTGTCAAAATTTTGAAAAGTTTGCATGCACTTATATCTTATTACCTAGTTGTGACTAGCAGGAAACCTTTAAAACCAATTTTTTTTTCAGTCCTGCGTCTCCTTTTTACCCCATTCCTCTGTCTTTAGCATCCCTTCTGTATATTTTATTCAAAGAATTAAGGTAATTGAGCAAGAAGTAGAATGCCAAGTAATAAATATAGAAGAAATAATGGAGGGAAAAAACTATCAATGTCTAGAAAAATTAGTGAGGAAAAGTTTGATGAGAAACAGAATATTTACATAGTCTCAAAAAATCTCTCCACAAACTATTTATCAACTACAAAGGGAAGTATAATAAAGTTACAATGGAGAAATCTGGCAATTACCATTTTACCCAAGTAAACAAAACTGACATCACCAATATTAAGACAATATCACGTAGCTCATGAATATGATGCACTGAGGATACAATAAATATCATTTCTGATATCCATGCCAAAATGTATAGCCTGAATTTAATCATGAGAAAATATAAACACCCAAACACACACACACACACACACACACACACACACACACACACACACACAGGGGCCTGTATTCTTCATAAATGTTAAGATGGAGAACAACAGAGAAAGGCTGCGAAACTGCTTCAGCAGACCAAGGAGACTAAAGAGACATGACAACTAGGTACAAGACGTGATCCTGGACTGCACGCTTATCCAGGACAAAGGTGGTTATAAAGGGCATTACTGAAGCAATTGATGAAATATGGACATGGACTTCAAATTAGATAATAGTGTTGTGTCACTGTTATAATTGTTGATTTTGATAACTGTACTTCAGTTATATGAGAAAATTTCTTGTAAAAAACACATGCTGGGGTGTCTGAGTGACTCAGTCCGTTAAGAATCTGACAATGGCATGATCTCACGATTTGTGGGTTTGAGCCCTGCATCGGGCTCTGTGCTGACAGTGTAGAGCCTGCCTGGGATTCTCTCTCTCTCCCTCTCTCTCTCTTCCCCTCAGCCTCCTCTCCCATCTCTCAAAATAAATAAACTTAAAAAGAGAACATATGGGGGCACCTGGGTGACTCAGTTGGTTAAACATCTGACCCTTGAATTCAGCTCAGCTCATGATTCCAGGGTCATGGGATTAAGCCCCACATTGGGCTCCATACTGAGCATGAAGCTTGCTTAAGATTCTCCCCACCCCCAAATAAAAAAAGAAAAAGAAAAGAGAACATTTTTGAAAGTTAAAAAATGAAATGTGCTATACAAAAGAGAGGCATAACTATAGTGGAAATGTTAACTTTTGGTAGATTAAATAGATAAATATAATTAATAAGGTTTATGTAGCTAATATAAAATATCTAGGGGCAACTGGATCTCATGGTCTGTGAGTTAGAGCCCCACCTAGGACTCTCGGTTATCAGCATGGAGCCCATTTTGGATCCTCTGTCTCCCTTGCTCTCTGCCCCTCCCCCACCCTCAAAATAAGTAAACATTAAAAAAAGAATATATATATAAACTGCAGGGAAAATATGCTCTTTTTTTCAATTAAACATGAGACACATATAAAAATTATAATATGTTAAACCACAAGGAAAATCTGGGTAAATTCCAAATGAGCAAAAATAAGGACTATGTCTTCTGACAACAGTGAGAAAGGGCTAAAACTAAAAAACCGTTAATATATGTACTCAGAGGAGGAGCCTGCCTTAGACATATTACTTACTAGACAAAATTGGTCACTCACTGTTGGTTTGCCAACTGGCCCCTATACATGGAGGGCAAGGGAAGGGTCAAGAAAGAGGCAGGTCACTCCAGATTGGTAGGTGGCCAGTTTAAAAAGCAGGAGAACTTACTTATGAGGTATATCTTAGGCACCCACAAGATGAATAGATCTCTGCACCACCAGAAACTTGAAAGTTTACATAGAGGCTTAATGGGTTTCAGTCACATACCTAGTCCATATGGTCCCAACAGCACATTGCTCTCTCAAGGCTGCCTTCTTGAAAATGGCTCCCACTGTGGGAACAGTGGGTAGAACATACATTCCAAGGACAGGGGAGGCTGTGAGGAGCCTCCCAGATCCAGGTCACAGGTCAGCCAGTGGTCACATCGTCTCTATATTACCTCCTCCGACAATTACAAACTTAAAAGTTAGGATCAGAACAAAAGAAACCTTTGGAAATAGAAGTAAGGAATTATAAAAGGTAAACTTAGAAATGAGAATGGCAAAACAATAATCAAAAACAATTTAGAATTATGAGGGTTTTTTTTTACATTATTTCCCTGTTAACCTATTAGAAAACCTTCCAGTTCAAACATCGAGTCACCCTGAAGATTGGGAACCCCCCCCCAAGAAAAAAACTGCAGTGTGATCCTAAGCAATTTAACAATTAGTAAGGATATGTGACATTCATGCAACATTGGGAGAAAATAATGGCATCAACTATGCATAAATGCTAGGAAATGTAAAATGAGACACATCAGTCCCAGGTCATGTTCTTTGCTGAGCATGTTAGGACTTGTCAGATTATTCAGTCCAGGAATTTGTATCCTATAACAACAGAGAGCAGAGCGAGCCATATTCATCAGCCCTCTCTCTCTACTTGTGTGTAATGGGACATTTATATGCAACAACTGATCGTGTCAATGGCAGAAACTATGTAAGAGATAATGTGATCAATCCCAGTATCTCTAATTAGTGTTCATGTGGGCTTCACTGTGGCAAGAAAGCCCGGGAGAGGGCACAGCTGGTAGTACTAATTACAGTTAAGGATCAAGCAATTAAAATAAAATGATCAGCCTTGTAGAGGCCAAAGCGTAAGGATAACGGGAAACTAGCAGAGTATCTTTGCTGTAACATTCTAGAGGTGTTTCCTCAGAAGAATAGAGAGAGAGTCGAGGCATTCTTCTGTGGAGGGCTCAGACAAGAGATGGAAAGAATATTGTTTATTTGACTTCTGAACTTTTGGGGAGCAACATTTGGGAAGTGATCTTGGACAAAGGGACATAAGCATCTTACAAGGAAATGAGCTATGTTATATAATTTTTAATAAATTACCTCTTAAAAATTTTTCTCTCTTCACATTTGGTCTAATACTATTTGGGAAAAGGATTCTGTATCAAAATTTGATTGGGAATTTCAAGCCCAAAAGATGAGGGCCTAGACTTTTAAAGTTCAAGTGATTATTTCTCCCTCTCCTAAAATCTCACCCATAAATCAGTAATTGAATCAGAAGGTAGTCTTCAAAATCCTGGAAACTCATTTTTCTGATGTCTAATGCAGGCAAATGTACAATTTATATGGTGGAATAAATTAAAATTAATTTATCTTTGTTAATTTAAAGCACACATATTTTTATGGATGCTAGATATAGATAGATAGATAGATAGATAGATAGATAGACAGATAGATACAGACCAATGAGAAGAATATGGAATGCAGAGTGTAAAAATTAATGTAGCCCTAAAACACTGTTTGAAACTTTTTGGACATATTTCCTCTCTGGGAATCCTGAGATGGTGCTGATGTATACTAGAGGTCTCTTTTCATTGGGCAGAGCCTTTGACAAAAACTATCAAGAAGTATAGCCAGGTCCCTATATACAGATGAAGATACTCTAAAGAATACAGTACATTAAACTTGCCATTTTATTGAGCATTTGACAGTGGATCAAGACCTGTTCTAGATGATTTTCATACATTATCAATAATTCTGATGACAGTCCTGCAAGATAAGATTTATGTTAATATTTCCCAGGCATTAAAATAAGTTAAATGACCTGACTTCATAAGTGGCAGAGCTGAGACTGGGTCCCAGGTTGACTTGACTCCTGCCATCATACCCGGAGGACTCTCTATAGCTGGCCTCACTGATACTCCTTAAAAGAGAAAAAAAAATCATCTTGTGTCCCAGACACGTGAGAGGTTGCAGGAAAGGGATAGTCAGTGAACATGTTCAGTTGGTCATGACCACAAAGAGAGTTTTGTAAAAGAAAATCGCTTCAGCATCCCTTCCCAGTGAATTAGTCTCCATTTCAGACTCCTGAGAACTAGTCTAGTTTTTTAACAGAAGAAGAGGTAACCATAGGTAATTGCATTTGTCAGTAACTCTAAACTGGCCTCCCAGTCACTTTTTGTGCTCCCTCAGATAAAGGGCAGTAGATCAGAGTGAACTTGAAGAAAGCCAAAACCTTGGGCTACCAGCAGGGACCACCACTTACAGGGGCTACAGCCTAGAGACAGAAAGACTGATTCTAGCCCAAGGTATAAGCTCAGCAGTAGCACAAACAAAAGGCTCCAGCTGCTGACCTGAAACAGGCAACTGGGGAAGGGTAGACTGCAATAAGGACGAAATCGAGAATATCCAAAGTTAGTGTGGAGTTAGGACAGAGGAGGAGGGAACACAGGCCTTTGAATGGACCTCTCTGCACAAATATCACTGCTCCCATAGTGCTGGAGAAAAGTATCTGCCTCCATTAAATGAGCCGAGAAGGGTGGGGATGGACTTTTCCTCTTGGCTACACATCACCTAAACACAGGGGAAAAGACACACGGCTGCCAGGAATCTGGCTTAAATAAAGTCCCAGGAAATAACAATATCTCTTTCAAAGCTCTGTTCATATAAAGGCTTGTGCTTCTTGTTGTGCTAATCAATCCTTCAAGTTAGTGCCCATATATCATTATAATAGAGCTATTCTAAACTGAATCCAATATGGTGACATGTTTATGATTATTTTATTTACTTTACAGAACATTATGGAAGGTGTGTTTATTTTGTACTGCTATTAGCAAACTGTATTGCCACAAATCTTTAGATAATTCTTCCTAAACAAGGCAGCAAACTCAAAAGCTATAAAGGAGGAAAATGAACAAATTTGACTACACTATTTTTTTATATTCTGTATATCAAAATATACCATAAAGCAGGTGAAAGTTATTGCAAGTAGGGAGAAAATATTTGTAAAACTTGTAATAGGCAAGGAATTAATGTCCGTAATAGGAAAAGATACCTCACAGATTATTTAAGAAAAACGCCCAATCAAAAAATAAATTATTAAAACAGCCAAGTGTCTGAAGAAGGAAAGCAAACAGTAAATAGGCACATTAAAGGAAGCTCACAATAATAGAACGTATAAATTAAAGCAGTAATGAGAAAACATATTTTACCCATTAGGTAGTTTTGACCAATAGAGTACCAGAGAAGTAACACAAAGCCAATTCCTGGCCTAATCTTTAAGTGGATGGCGTATTAGTCAGGTTTCTCCAGAGAAATAGAAACAATAAGATACAAAAATGTAAAGAGATTTATTATGAGGAATTGGCTCACACTATTATGGAGACTGAAAAGTCCCTGTCTGCCATCTGCAAGATGGAGGCCCAGGATATCCAGTGGTGTAGCTCCAATGCAGACCCAAGGCCTGAGAACCAGAGGAGCCAATGTTGTAAGTCCCAGTCTGAGTATGAAGGCCTGAGAATGAGAAGCACTAGTATCTAAGGACAGGAGAAGACGGATGCCCCACGGAGTAAATTTACCCTTCCTTTGTGTTTTTGTTCTATCCTGGCCCTAAGAACATTGGAGGATACTCACCTGCGCTGTGTGGTCAGATCTTCTTCACTCAGTCTCCGGATTCAAATGCTCATCTCTTCCAGAAACACCCTCAAACACCCTCAAGGCCCAGATATAATGTTTCACCAGATATCTGGGGATCCCTTAGCCCAGTCGGGCTGACACATGAAATTAACCGCCACTGATTGGCAGGTTATACCTTAGTCCTTTAAACCCTGACTGCCATTTAAGAAGTCCGTCCCTTTGCTGGAGAGATGACAGGGAGCGGCCCTGAAGGCGAGGTCCAGCGGAGTCAGTCTTCCACTGTCCCCACCAAGGTGTCAGGTATTTGAGTGAAAAAAGTGGGGACTATCAGACCCAACCAGCTACCCAAGTGACACCAATCAATGTGCTACAGAAAAATTGCCCAGCCAAGTACTGCCTGAATTTTTGACCCCAACACACACACACTCAACTACATACATGTATATCATATAATAAAAATGTATTTTATGTATTTATATATTATATATTTATTATATTATATATAATGGATGTGGATATATATGCCATTCCATTTTTGAAGTAGTTTATTATACAATAAATAACCAGAATAGATGCCAACCATTAAACAGTTCTCTAAATTGAGAGGCCTTTTAAGATTCCTGAAACAAACAGCCAAGAGGCCAGAGAAGAATCAAGAACAAATGGCATCAAAGACAAGACAGGAGAGAGAATATCAAGAGGAAGAGTGAGGGTAAATAATATATCAATAATAAGGAATGCAGAAAAACGTTCACAACATATTGTAATTAGAAACTCACTACCAACCTTAGTGGGATCAGCTTTGGCTGGGGGTGAGGAGTTGGGGGGGAATAGTAGTAAGCTAATAAGTGAGTTAAAATCAGGCCATTCATTCCTAGGTTTATATCATAGACAAAATTTCTATATGTAGAATGTACATAGTAGTGGTGTTAATCATGGAGGAAAAAAAATGGAAACAACTCAAATGTCCATTGGCAGAAGAATAGGTATAAAACCTGCTATATTCAGCAACAAAATAGAATATAGTCATATGCAACATCATGGATGAATCTCAGTCACAGAAGCAAGTCTCAGAAGATTGTGTATAGTATATAATCTTTTTATAAAAGTAAGAACTAAGGGCTCCCAGGTGACTCAGTTAAGCATCCGACTTCAGGTCATGATCTCGTGATGTGTGAGTTCGAGCCCCACGTTGGGCTCTGTGCTGACAGCTCAGAGCCTGGAGCCCATTTCAGATTCTGTGTCTCCCTCTCTCTCTGCCCCTCCCCTGCTCAGACTCTGTTTCTCTCTCTCCTTCAAAATTAAATAAACATTAAAAAAATTAAGAAATAAATGAAACTAAACACATCATATTTATGTATGTCTATAACATGTATGTATGAATGTATGCATTCAAAAGCTAAAGAATGTCAAACAGAATCCTGAATAATGGTCACCTTACAATGAAAGTCAAAGTAAAGTATATACTTTAGAAAATAGAATGATATTGATAACATTCTGCTTCTTACATAGTTGATGGGTTTGTAACTTGCATATAGGTCTCATATATTCTTATATATGTATCAAATATAACATCGCAACATTTATAGGAAATTTTTAAAAATAACAGGGATAAAATGAACGTAGCTCAGCGTTTACTTTTCTAGGAAGCTTTGCTGTATGATAGGAAGTCTAGAGATGGACCAACGTTAGAGGAGAGGAAAAAATATTAACATACAATCTTCAGAGGGAAGAAATGTAAGCATATTCCTAAACAATACAGGGAAAGTCATTTTTGAGAGATAACGCAAGTATACTTGAGGGTGTGGGGAAAGAATCATTGACTTCATGTCAACACTGACTAATGGGGCCTCTGGAGATTCTGCTGACATGTCACATCCCACTGAAACTCGAGGTTGCTAATTGTGAATGGCTATCATTTGGCTATTATTTTCTACTATATCCCTGTATCAATTTTTTGTTTAATAAATTTGCAAGTCTTTAGAAAGAAAAGGCATTTTGCCGTTCTGCTATAACTTACAGGAAAATGCTAAACACACACTATTTACAAATCTGTATTTAACTTTTGATGGACAGGCAGAAATTTTCTGACTATCAGTCAAAAGAATATGTTGAAAAGAAAATGGATTGTTTCCCACATAGAATTACATTCAGATATGTACCAAGGAGACTAACAGTTGCAATCCACATGGATACCCTTCAGCTTCTAAGAGAACTCCAAAGTATTTTACCTTCAGAAAATACAGGGGAGGCTCTTTAGCAAACACCACGACCTTCCCCCAAAATATGATGTGAAGATGTTTCTGATATCTATCATGAGCTTTATGGCAGTACATCGACCAAAACTAATTTACCTGGCTCTTAGGGACTGAGCCATCATCCACATCATACACTTTGGGGAGCTATTAGACAACTCTTTTTACTCTGGGATCAAAAGCAAAACTTTAGAAGCAAATATATGTAATTTAATGAACACTAGCACCAGTGTGTTTCTGAATTTGTTCCATGCCTGTCCTGTCCTTGGTGTTTTGCTAGATACCGAGCAACACGCCCTTGAATAGTGGATTCATCTTCAAGGAGAGATGGCTCTAACAATGTAACCGGCTATTGAAGCAACAGCTGAAGAGGAGGTCAAATCTCAGAAGCCTGAGGTTAGTAATTCTCTTTTATCTGCACTCTCTATTCTCTACCTATTCCTTTTCTCTTTTGAAATAGAAAGCTTTTTTTTCCTCCTGAGGTTTGAAATAATGGGAAAGGGCAGCTTACGCCTTGATAATGGGCCAGTGAAAAAAAATTCATTTATTGCCACTCATTCCCTTGAATCTAGGACCAAAATAGAGTGTGGCCCCTGATGTCTGGGAGCATTCAGGCTATTGGGCTATCTGCTGAGGCACTTGGGGGTATGGCTGTCTGGGAGAAATGCAGGCAACTCCAGCTTGACCATTAAAATGAAGTGAACTGTGGGCAGAGAATCAGTCAGTCATAAGGCAAAAGATCAGGGCTAGAACATTTGAGCAAGATTCTAGGAAGAAAAGTTTTTCTCACAAAGCCACAGTTTAGCCTTCTGAGGAAATGAGGATTTGCAAACATCCACTCAAGAATGAAAATTCCAAGTTACAAAATCAGGAGTGAGGTGAGTTAAATGTATACCAGTGTGCTGTTCCTATACTGTTGGATTCTAATGGCACTGCGATCCAAACATAAATGAGTCCCAAAAAACCTTCTGTCTGCATTGACTTCTTCTTGAATTGGAAAGGTCTGAATCTATCTGTCCCATATATCATGGTTCCAATTTATTTTTAATTGCACATATATGACATCATCAAGACTTAATCCAATTTGAGCTCTGGAGTTTTCAGGGATATAAGCCTTCAGCTTTATTAATAAGCCTCAATATTTCTGGCCTGGCAAAAAAAACTACCTGCATCTCTTTGTTGGAACAACATCCAGAGAACATGGAAACGTGAACGACAGCTCAAGAAGACGCTCGACTTTATTAACAACGTTATATCATGCCTAACACTTGTAAATCATTCCTAACATATACCAGAAAAAAAAAGAACTCATGCTTCAAGATATAAGATCTGTGCCTGAATTGGAAATGAATAGCTCCCTAGCCTGCTTCCAGACATGTCCTTGTATTTATACAAAATTGCTTGAGTTGTTTCAGGCTTCTGGGAGCTCACCTCTGCGTAGAGCAGCTCCTGATCCTCCTACAGGACCTCCCTCAGCTTCCATCTCTGTCACTGAAATGGAGTGAAGGACCCTAAAAATAACAAGGCCTTTGCTCAGACTTGAAGTCTGATTATAAACCCGACTGTCTTCAAGTGACTTGTTTAACAAGCCTGGAACTACTACCTTTCTCAGAAATGTGTGAAAGCCTGATTTCCATACCCCCAAAAGATACATCTAAACAACCAAATCTCTGAACAGTTTTAAAGTAACATTTTTACTTTTACATCTTAAAATCAGATAAAACCCAAAGATTAAAAAGTAGTCCTAGATTTAGGATGTGGGAGTGGAGAGAAGTACAAGATTCACCCAAGGAGAATATAGGCCTATCCTGGTTAAAATCTAATCAGCGTTATGCCCTTTGGGCAAGATGGAAATTTAGTATAAGAAAAACTAATTTTTTCTCCCAGAGCAAGAAATGTTTTTTAACATGATTTAGAAAGTTATCTAAAACAGAGAAAAAAATAAGAGATCTTTTTAAAACATCTTAGCTTCAAAGATTATAATAACTTTCTAGAATTAAAAACAAAAAGTCCTCCTAAGAAATTTTTCTTTATATTGATACTATTTTCATTTGCTTTGCCTTTTCTTCACAGTAGTAAAAAATGTAGCAACGCATAGGGATAGCTGTTTACCCTAAAGCCTGCTCAGGACTGTCCTCAACCACAAAGTCTAATCCAAAATCCTGTTTTATTCAGCATTGTAATCCCATGTGGCCATGTGTCAAGTATCAATTTACTGCCTCTCTGCTCTGAATGTACTCTTCAGTATATGTTCTGTGATAAGCAGTGGGGTCCTCTGCTTAAATAATTTAACTTTTGATGGGCAGGCAGAAATTTTCTGAATATAAGTCAAATAAAAGAATATGTTGAAAAGCAAATGGATTGTTTTGCATATAGAATTACATTAAATATGTACTAAAGACACTAACAGTTGTCAATCCACATGGATACCCTTCAGCTTCTAAGAGAACTCCAAACTTCTCCTTTAAATGGGCATGATGCCAAACTCATGTAGAGGTGCTTGAGGAACACTGCAAGAGGAAGAGCCTCCCCTACATTTTCCATTGTGGGCTGGAGTTCTATGTTGTGAATATGAAAATATCTAGTGGAAAACTCCCCCAACCGTAGACTAAGCCATAGTCCCTCTATGACCTCATAGCCTCAGCCTTGAGAAAACCCACAGAAAATAGAGCTACCAAGTAGTGGACATAGTCTTGGGGTCTCTTGGCCTAGTTGGCATAAGACACCCCTACAAGGAAGGATATCTGGCCTCATGGTAGAACATAGCCTGTGAAAGCTGTAGCTATGACTGCAAATAGTAGTACGATTCCGATGTTTCACGTTTCTGAGAAGGTGATGGCAAAGGTCTGGACGCGGTCAAATAACTTGTCGCTGGGCTTATTCTCTATGCTAAGTCTCCACACGCAGGCAAACAAGGTGCAATTCAGTCAATGGTCACAGGACACATACTTCAACCTCAACGGCTTCGACGGGACACGTATACGCACACCCACGTGTACCTGTACATGCGTTACGCATGTGCTTCAAAGTATGCTTTGAAGGCCACTTTGCCCCCACTATCACACTTACACCGCCCATCGCTGACCAGCTGCTCCCCCCCCATCTGCACTCTGTAGTGTTGCCTACTGCCTGCCCAGCAACCCCGGCCTGGCTCCAGCCTGGCCAAACCAGCCAACTTCTCTGTTAACTGGTGGACTAAATCACACTTTCTCCAGCTAGATCTGAACCCCTTCCAAGTCTGTGCTTCCTTGGGTACTCTACCGCAGCTCTAATATACCATATAGAGTTTCCTTGTATCTCATAGTTACTCTTTTGTCATATTTAATACTTGTTTTTATTAAATTTTTCCTGCTTATCATACCATCTGCTTTCTATCTCCTGACTGGACCTAAACTGCTACATCTATAGTAGAACACAGTGAGAACTCAACAATAAACTAAAACTGCCTCTGGGCGTTCTAATTCTCTACCCATTTTCTATTTCTTATTCATTTTTGTGTCATTTTGCGACCTATTCTCCCACTAAATAATCCCATATGTTGCATCAAGATTAAGCTTGCTGGAGCGTAACTGACCATACAAATACTAATCTTTATTGAGTGCATATATAACCAATACTATTTTGGATGCCTTAAATATATCATTATTACTTTTCACGGCAATTCTTAAAGATAGATATTATTTTCCAATTTTTAAAAAAATTATAAAATGAGGCTCAAAGGTTAAAAAACTTGGCCAATATCACATGGTTTTCAATTACTGTAACCAGAATCATAAACATGCTTGATTCCAAGGCTGGTGCTCACTCTATTCATGTTTCATGCATCTCTCTGCTTTAAAAGCATTTACTTGTGTCCCATTCACCCCTAGACACAGGGCAACTACAATCTTGATTATGAAAACTTTTCTGATTTCTCTCACTCAACTCTTGCGGTGTTTTTTAGTAGATACCTCCTAATACCAATATGCCTTGAATTGTATCTATTTATGCCACGCACCTTGAATTCTAAGATGATAAAGAAAAGAAAAACATTTATTTTTTATATCCTATTCTTCCTACCAGAACTCTCAGAATATTAATATTCCCAAAGACAAAAGAAACAGCTTTGAGGTAACCAGAAAGACAGATACTCAATTAAATAGGTGAAAATGAATGCAAGATGAAAATGTCATAAAGTCCAGAAGGGGGGATATAGAGGTATACTATCATAGATTCTTATGTTACTTGTGAAGTTGTATTATATCACTTAAAGATAGACTGTACTGTAAACATAAAACAAGCATTGAACTAAAAAAACAGAATTATAAGTAAAAAGCCAAGCATAGAAATTAAATGGAATCATAAGGGGCGCCTGGGTGGCTCCGTCGGTTAAGCGTCCAACTTCAGCTCAGGTCATGATCTCACACTTTGTGAGTTCGAGCCCGGCGACAGGCTCTGTGCTGACAGCTCGGAGCCTGGAGCCTGCTTCCGATTCTGTGTCTCCCTGTCTCTCGGCCTCTCCCTGCTCATGCTCTGTCTCTCTCTGTCTCTCAATAATAAATAAACATTAAAAAAAAATTTAATGGAATCATAAAAAATAGTACAAAAAAAGGCAGCAATTCAAAGATTTAGAAGTAAAAAAGAATCTTAATTTCTTTTACATTGTTTTACATTGTGCTATTCTTGTATTTATGTCCAAAGCTATAGCTTAAGAATTTCCATTATAAGAACATATTGTACTAATTGCTTTATTGTAGGTTTATTCCTATTCTATTCAGTGGAAGGGACATGATGTGTACACTTTGTGTGTTTGCATAAATATCCATATTCTTAATTATTGGAGAGATGAATAAGAAAAGTAAGACCTACACAATAAATGACAGAGGACATAGCACTCAGAGTATAGAAAAAAATATCTGTCTGTTTTGCGTTCAGAACACAATTCAAAAAATTTGTGGCAGGAAAGATAACAACTAGAGAAGTTAGAGAATGGAGATCCTACATAGAGATAAGTTCCTTAAACACATGTTAGATAAATGCATCAAAGATATGATAGTTATTCCACAATGGAAAAAAAAAGCCTATTTTATTGTATGAAGAGCAAATATTAGGAATTTATCAGGTAACCAACTTTATTGTAATATACGAATTGACTTGAAACTTTAACAAAAGTGTTAAAACCTCCATCAGCAATTTTGCATTTGCCCACATCTTATTGGTTTTGCTTTATGGTTTTGATGCTTTAATATTTGTATACCAGTTTAATATCTATTAATCTTAATCTTTAAGCACTATAAAATAAACTTCATTTTGTTGACTTGATGTAATCATGGCTTCACTTTCATACATTTTTTTATTGCATCCAAACTGAAAAATAAAATGCTAAATACCATGGGAAATATCATTTGAGAATAAGATCATTTTCTACCTTTCAGTTACTTTTAAACGTAATTGCTGGGAATTGATACAGATATGTAAAACATATAAATAATAATAAAATTCAGTAGGCAATTGCCTGAGTGTTAAAGCAGAAAAAAAAGTCTTAAGAGTTCGATAATAGCTGCAGTGGTTAGCAAATGTAATGTAAGGAAGGCAAAACTCAAGTGTGGATTTGAAATATAAAAGAGTAGAGAGGCATTTTAAGAGGGAGGCACAGTGATAACAAAAGCCTGGATATGGAAAAAACTGTCCTTCATCAAACATCGATTGAGAACATATTATGTGGCAGGCACTATACTTATGTGGTAGAAAAACAGGAACCTACAATCTATTATTGGTAGTGAAAATTGGTTGTTTTACTTTCTGCCTTACCTGATCACAGAGCCTCCATTCTGTGCTGCCTTCAGATCATGTGGTTCAGGCTGGTTTGAGATCACTTCATCTCCAATTCCTGGGACAACCATAACCAAGTCATTCCATAACATGGAAATTATTGAGAAGAAATTTTTTGCTAAATATTTTGCTAAAATTTCTGAGAAGAAAGAATTCTCCTTCTGTAGGAAATGCTAAGCTGGGAGTGTATAAATGCCTGGTGGCCAGTGTTCTCCATGAAGAGAGAATGTAAACAAAACCCACAAAGAAGAAAGTGGAGCCAAAACAGATATTTTTTGATCACTTAAAGACCTGGATCCACCTGTGTCTGAAAAGCTACCCTTGATTTTTTTTTTCATCATGTGATCTGTTAAATTTCCTTGATTTCCCCCATGCAAATTTTAAATTGGAATTCTGGTTTTGGCTACTGAAATACTCAGATTAATTTGCTATTATGTTAGTCTAAGGAAAAGAAGGCAATGAATGTGTCTGGCTGGAACAGAAGGTTTGTATTAGAGAACAGAAGGAATTGATCTTGAAAAGGCAGGTAGCAAGCAGAGGTTAAAAAATTATCCTTATGGCTAAGGAAAGGAACTTTTATGATCCCCTGAGACTGTGGAGAGTACCAAATTTAAATTTAGTGGGATTCCCAGGTATAACTGCAATTTGAGTGTGATCCCCAAATATAACTATTATTTGCCTCAGTATTAAGGCCATGAAACCACTACATCTCAGTAGATGTTAAAGTTAAGTCAGGACCTATGCTGTAGGGTTATAAAAGGCAACCTGTTCCCTTTCATCTTTCTATTGTATAAATTCTTTTAATGAATTTTGGATTTCCAATTGGATGAAAATATATAAATAAAAAATTAATTATCCTTAAAGAGTTTGGACCCACTGGAAATTTAACAAAATTACAGGATCATTTTAATAACATAATCTAAAATACTGTGGCAAAATGATTGAAGAAGACATCAGAACAATGATGCTTAAGCTATTTCCAGAAGTGACTCAACAGTACTTTTAGGCTGATTGGAATTAGAAGTAGAAATGAGGAAAGAGTCAAAAATGATTCCAAACTTCCACTAACTGAGACAGTAGTACAGCATCCACAGAATTGGGAGGTCCAAAAGGAAGCCATATTTGGGGGAAAGTACCAAAGTACAGTGAAATGTCTGTTTGGAAACATCTGTACAGGAGATATGAGAATAGCATTGAAGCTTTGTTAAAAGCCACTTATGAAGAATATATTTGAAGTAAAGATTGTGTTTATATTTCCTGCAGAAAATGTGGAAAGAGATGAGCAGTATATTTGAGTGATAGTATAGTTTGTTTTCAAACTGGGATACTTTTGAAAGTAAAGCAAAGCACTCAAAACCTGTGCCAGGTAAATAGAAGTAAATCAGAGTGCCCCTGGAAAACTGGGACACACAGTAATCCCAACTTCAATAGAATTAAAGTGAATGAAGACTTCTGTTTCCAGCAAAGATAGAGTAGTGCCATTCCTCCTAGGTGTTCTCTCTGACAGCTAAAATCCATAGATACAACATGGGGCACCTAGGTGGCTCAGTCAGTTAAGTGTCCGACTTCAGCTCAGGTCATGATCTCATGGTTCACGAGTTCAAGCCCCATGTCCAGCTCTGTGCTGACAGCTCAGAGCCTGGAGCCTGCTTCAGTTTCTGTGTCTCCCTCTCTTTCTGCCCCTACCCCACTCGTGCTCACGCTCTCTCTCTCTCTCTCAAAAATAATAAACATTAAAAGTATAATAATAATAAAATAAGATCCATAGATACAACAAAACAAACATAAGAAGACCCTGAAAGGTGGAAAGAAGACAAACTCCACAACCCCCCCACCAAAACAAAGGCTTCAAGAAAAGCCTATTCCCCTAGGCCAAGGGCCTAGAAAAGGATGGCCTAATAAAAGAAACCTTTGTTTTTGGAAACTGCTGCCAAATCCAGCCAAACACAGTGGGAAAATCAGACTGTTGGCATGGTGTGATCAGGAAACTTGGTTTTCACTCCATCTTCCTGCCCCACAGAAGAAAGCAGGCAGCCCTGATTCCCAGGGAGTTAATCTTCCATCCCCTGCCTGGTTCCTCCATTCTCTGCCTGGGTGGTGTCTATAAATTTAGGGTGGAACTGAGCACAGAGCCTACATAATCCCTGCTTGGTAAATGCAGGCAACTCTGATTCCTCAGCAGAGGAAATACTTGAGATCGGAGCATGGAACTGACTTTCTATCCCCAATCCATCAAAAATAAGTAGTGATTAGATTTTCTGCCAGGCAGCAGGGTCCAGCGGCATGGTCATTGGGAAATTCTGCTAATGGAAGACAAACAAAGAAACCACAGAGTCAGAAAAAAACTTTTTTCATAGACATATGTAAAAATAAGCATACAAATGCAAAAGCTAGACAGCATGAAAATAATGAAGGCAGTGTAGATAAGCATGACCACCAATGGCCATATGGCTGAGGAATGGTGAAATCCAAGGTGGGAGCCAGTGGGGCTTCCTCTGAGAAAAGAAAAGTGCCTTTCATCTCAATCTGTGAGAAGGAGAAAAGAATAACAGACAAAGGGAGTGGGGGCAGAAGGCTATATTTTGAATGGTTTCACCCTCTTAATTAGGCAAAATATCTTTACAATAGATGTCTCATTTTGTGAGGAGTGTAGGATAAGAATCTTTTTTCTCTGCTCCAGTCTTTCTTTGGGGACCATGTTCTTAATGGTTTGCTGACGGCTGACTCCCTGATTGCTCTTTCTCCAGAGGGGGGAAAAATGAGTAAAATTAAGCTCTTGGGAAAACCCTAATGGTGCATCAGAACTGCACTTTAATGTTCCAATAATTAGGAGTGATTATTTCTGCATAGTTTTAGCCTGAGAACTATTTCTTTTTTGATGGTCAGAAGCAGCAGCCTAAGAAGTCCTATTCTGTAGCGTAAGGCAGAAAGAAAGAAAGAAAGAAAGAAAGAAAGAAAGAAAGAAAGGGAAAAAGAAAAAGAAAAAAAGAAAAAGAAAAAGAAAAATCTGGGTGAAGAATAAGTTTTACCTACAGAAGGCAGGGTCACTATGCTGGAGGTATCATATAGGCAGGCCCTCGTCACCAGAGAAGTCAGGTACCTGCCAGGCTCACAGTTTGAAGCTGTTTCAATATTGGCTGTTTGAGACAATGATCAAGTATTTGTATCCATTTCTTCCTTCCTCATAATTACATTTCATTACAGTACAAGTCTTTGAAGGGAGACTCATCAATTGGATCAAAACTGTCAAACTGATCTAAAATTTTGTCTCCTATTGCTATTCAGAAAAAAGCTTTCAATCTCCACTATTTTGTACTAAGCCATGTTATAGCCAGCTCTCTTCTCTTTTTAAATTGGATTACCTGGTGATAATCTGATTTCTCTTATTTTCTTATAAAGCTTTTTACCTTTCTTCTAGATGATATTACAGCTCTCCAAAATTTTAATATTCGCCTGATCTAGTCATGCTGGCAATACAAGAAGATGCAGGCTATATACATATACATATACAAATACATATACATATACATACACCCATATACCCTTGGTTATTCAATGAATATATAATATATATATATGCGCAGAGAGACAGAGAGGGAGCCACTGACTCCTCTGAAGTCCGTAATTAATGTCCTGCTTCCACCCTCTATCAATCTATATGAAAGCTTACATTGTGAAGAGGGGGTAGATCGAAACATTTTAAAGAGATTTTTTTCTTATTAATTATATAATTTGGGGCCAAGATGTAGTTCTTTGAGTTAAGTTCAGCTGAAGTATCTCATTGCCATTTTTTTTTTTAATTTTTTTTCCACGTTTATTTATTTTTGGGACAGAGAGAGACAGAGCATGAACGGGGGAGGGGCAGAGAGAGAGGGAGACACAGAATCAGAAACAGGCTCCAGGCTCCGAGCCATCAGCCCAGAGCCCGACGCGGGGCTCGAACTCCCGGACCGCGAGATCGTGACCTGGCTGAAGTCGGACGCTTAACCGACTGCGCCACCCAGGCGCCCCTCTCATTGCCATTTTTAATGGGGCTCTGTGACTTCACGAGAACAATAAAACCTCCCAAGCTGCTACCTGTCATGTCAGTTTTTCTATTTCTGTATCAGTTGTGCACACATGTGCCAGAAGCCACATAGTAATTTGAACAAGGAAGCTTTCATATAAGGAGCTATTAACCTTTTACAAGAAATTAAGAGACAATAAAGAAAAAATCCCCAAAATACTCTAGGGCTGAGGAAATATACCCAAGAAAGGAACAAACTTGGAAATGGAGGAATGAAGTTACTCCTTAGGGTGGGATTCAGCCCTCACTGAAGAAGGTAAGGTTGCAGCCTACTGGATAACAGAGCATACTTCTGCATTGTCCTGGGCTAGAGCTTGTTCAAAGTCAGCAAGCCAGGGGTAGGAACAGAATCATCTAGCAGAGTGCCCGCAAAATTATCCAGGCAGCTGCATGTTAGGGTTGCTGTTGAGCTTGTTGAGAAGCCAGTTGGAGCACCAATTGGCCTTAACAGAAAGCTACTAGGGAGCTGCCTCAGAGAACTCACCAAAAGACCATCACTAGGAGGGCTCCAGAAAGCAAGCTGGGGTGCCCTTGGGATTCCCCCTGTAGAAACCAACTGTGGTACCCACAGAACATTCCCAAAAGCGGAGGCGCCACCGACCTTGCTTCTAGGAAGGCAGCTGTAGTGTCTCTGAAATTCACAAAACCACCTGCAGAACTCATCAAGGAGATACAGTGATCTTCACTGGATGTCCTACAGGCAGGCCTAGCCCTTTACAAGCAGTTAGAAGCAAAGCACGGCAGACCTAGGAAGAGAAGCCCCTTCCTCCTCCAGTGTCCCTCTAGAGACTTTTAGTAACAAAGATTAGCATTGTGCCAGCTGGTGAGAAAGAAACGTTCCAGTATTATAAACAGGGCAATGAAGGGTAGATCTGGAGCTAAGAGGCAATAAATTTATAACTGGCACAGCACCCAAATGAACAAACTAGTAATACATTCACCTTCACTTAAGTCATCAAGATTCTGCTACGTACTGTCTGAAAGAATATGAGCCTCCTGAAGAATAGCAATGTATAAATTTCACAGGGTTAAAATGATGCTACTTTCTAAGAGAACTGCAGGGTTTAGCTCACCTTTGATGTTAAAAGGCAAAAACAATATCCTTTCCATAACAAAACTCTTAAAACAGTTGTTGTTTTAGACAATTAGGATATTGGCAATCCTAAAACAAGTCTAGTGAAATAATAACATCCCAATTATCTAACAAGAAATCAACATTTTACTGTGATTTCCTGAAATGCTCCTGTGGGCAAGTAAGTCCATAGCTATTTGCAAGAGGTCAAGCCCCAGCAAGTCTGGAATTGACCTGAATTGTTCTGCTAAAGTACCTGCAAGGCACAGTCCCTGACCAAAGCATGAAAGATGTTGATTTATAGTATTGCTTTGTAACCATGAGTCTGAGGAGTTTCAGGGCCATTCATACCGCCTTGTCAGCTTTGTTTATTGATAAAAGTGAAATCGGTGATTTACAGTTGATCTTAGTGAGACCCCTGCAGCCACGGGGTGGGTGTGGGGTGCTTTGTTATTATGGCTGGTTATATAATAAGAATATGCCTACCTGACCAACAGGCTATGAGAAATCCTGGCTAAGACTCCATTTGGAGATCCTTGGTTCCAAGGTATTCTGTGCACATGTCAGTGCTTTCTGGTCCAAGAGAGAAAGTGTTTCCAGTACGGCTCTTACAGAGGAAGGCAGGTGGAAGTCACATCTGGCTTCTCGGGACCCCTTGCTGCCAGACAGCCTTTGGCAGGTATGTGTATCCTTACTTTAATAATGTTGTTGTATTGAATCCTTTTATTGAAACAAAGCATGGATTTATAAGCATTGTCATTTTGGGCCCCGTCTTCTTTAGCATACGTTCCCTAACTACCACTGTTAGTGTAGCAAGGCTTTTTTAAGGTATAATAATTGCTAAGACTCACAAGGTGAGTGGAAAATGTTCCAGATGTAGAATAGGTTTTACCCTAGAGAGAACCACTGGGAACTGTTTTGTAAAGACTTATTTTTTAAAAGCCTCAGAAACTTTCCATTTGGTACCTCCCCTCTTCCCTTGCTTGAAATTTCTCTAGATTTGACAGCTATTAACAGGATCCTACATCCCATCATGTTGCCTTTAATATTTCCAAGCCAGTAAGTTTTTGTCATTTTTATAATGAAACTCAAATGATGAAATGTGTTGGCTCTGGGCTGCATTTTTCCTTTTTTTTGAAAAGCCAAATATTGAGAATAGTTTACAACAAATGATACATTTTTCATCTCGTTTTTTTGTCTAGCATAGGGTATTACTATCACTTTATCTCCTTATTCAATGGCTGAGGAATCCATTGTATTTGCTTGGTTTTTGTGAAGGATCTTCCCCTTCCAGTAAAAGCCATTCATTCCTCCTGCACAGATACATCTTTTATTTTGCAGAGGTTATTTCTTAAAGCTCTGATTGTGAATGTTTAATGTAAATTGGGATAAAGAGTAAAGTTTTGGACATTTTCCAACATATTGTTATTTTAACAACATTCAAATATTATTTATCTTCTTTCAAAAGTAGAAGTACAAACTAAGGTTTTGTTTAGGGCTTAAACAAACAGTAATCATGTTTACATTTTATGTAACGTTTATGTGATTAATGTATTGGGCGTAATTTTTTACTAGTTATCACAATCTAGCCAAAGGCATGTCTTAATTTCTAAAATTGCCAAGTATTAAACCCACAGATCCTGCCACTCTACCCCACCTTCCATTTCTGATGTGATAGCCTTGGGCAAAGAGTCTAGTTAAGACCTATCCCTATTTTAGGGACTCCTGTGTGGCTCAGTCAGCGAAGCGTCTGACTTCGGCTCAGGTCATGATCTCGCGCTTTGTGAGTTCCAGCCCCGTGCTGGGCTCTGTGCTGAGAACTCACAGCCTGGAACCTGCTTTGAATTCTGTGTCTCCTTCTCTCCCTGCCCCTCCCCCACCCACATTCTGTCTGTCTGTCTGTCTCTCTCTTAAAAAAAAAAATAAACATTAAAAAATTAAAAAAAAAAAAAAGACCTACCCCTATTTTGATGGATACCATCTGGAGGGAGAAGAAGCACAATCAAAAAAAGGAGAAGTTGTCACATTGCATAGCTTTTTTGTTTAGATGATTTAAAACCCAATGCACACCTCTGAGTTTTCTCAGTAAAATCAAACCAAGCAACCTAAGATAGGGACCGAAAATCAGTATGGGTCCAAGAGAGATAGAAACATCACCTCTATCTCTAGCGACTTCTTTTACCTTTAGACCAAAGCAGGAAATTAGGATGAGGGCAAGTGGGGCTATTTCTACTTTTTTTTTCCATTTTTACCAGTAAATAGTCCCCATTCCTCTTTTCAATTTTTAAGCTTATTTAATTTAGTTGAACCATGAGGGTGCAAGCTAGAGAAAATGAAATAGGCTCCCTATAAATTAAGTGAGCCCAGGAGCCATACCCAGCACATTTCAAACTGTTCCTTTAAGTGACATTGTTACTCTAAAATATTTCTATTTTATTAAATTTTAAAGGATGGTGTTTGCCTTGCAGAAGGTGAACTTTCCTGACAGAATTTATAAACTGCAAATATATGGCAAAATCATTAAGATAGGTATAATTAGAGATGAGTATACATAGTTGTATAAAGATGTCTTTAAAATAGTTGCAAAAATCTTTCATCTCTAACTCCATCTCTCTTAAACAGAAATAGTCACTCAGCAAATATTTCTTCTCTATGACTTTCCTGCAGTGTAGCAGAAAGACAAAGCTTAATTGATAGGATTGGCAGTCTTTGAACATAGATATTCTCAGTGGAAGACATTTCTTTGATTACCATATTCAGCTTGCTATCCTTAGTCACTGGGCATAGATGTAAAAGGAAAGAAGGGATGAGTTAGCAAACTGAAAAATTAGCCCAGACTTTAGATTGCACCAATCTAGGTATAAATCCCAGCTCCCAGCTGCACCACTGACTGATTGTATGAAATAAGTTACTTGAATTTTTTGAATCTCAGTTTTCTCACATAAAAAGATGAAAATGGTATTGTGGTTATTTTAAGAATTTAAATGATGCCTAACCTAGGGCCTCTAGCATCAGACATATTTAAATCATTGCTGATACCATCGTTATACTTATTATATGGCTTATCTGAATTTTAGGCATAGATTTTTTTTTTCTCACCAAGCCTCAATTTGCTCATCTATCAAATGCTGATATCAAATTGCTTTAGACCTGTGATCATGGTCCTAACCAGAATTGGCATTCTTGGAATTGGTGATATTTTCCTCCTATTAAAATTCAATAGGACAGAGGTCATTGTCTTTGCACAAAAGTATGACTTGGCATTGTCTTTGCTATGTGGAGGTAGCACTGGGGTCTCACTTCCCCAGTTCATAGTTACCCCTTAACTCATCTCTTAGAATATCTCTCAATATGAACAGCTAGCATGATCAGTGTGGCTGTAAAAAACATTCACATTTGAGAATCAATAAAGAAAAGGTAAATATGCTCAATTATACATCAAATATTATTATTTACGATGCTTAAGAAAGAGCACATACACATTTTGCACATTTTTATAAAGAAATGTGATTGTTTAAAGCAAGCAAATTATGGGGGTGCCTGGGTGGCTCAGGTAAGTGTCTGACTCTTGATTTCAGCTCATGTCATGACCTTGTGGTTTGTGAGTCCAAGCCCTGCATCAGCTTGGGATTCTCTCTTTCCCTCTGTCTTTCCTTCTCTCTCTCTCCCCCTCCCCTGCTTGTACATGTTCTTTCTCTCTCTCAAAATAAATAAATACACTTTTAAAAACGTTTTTAAATAAAATAAAATAAAATAAAATAATAAAACAAACACATTATATTGGAGTGCTTAAGAATTTAAAAGACAAGTTAATGGATTTATTACAGTTGGGATTTCAAACCTATTAATATTAATCAATGACTTTGGAACAAATAAAGGGGAAGATAACAATTAATGAGGTCCCTACCATATACCATGCAAAAATAAATACCAGACACAGCAATAATTAATTTTCTTTAAAAACTTTTAAAAATGGTAACATAGAATATATTTTTAAGTTTTGCAGTGAGAAAGACATTTCTTAACATATTACTAACGTCAGAAATAATATAGGACAAGACTAACAAATTTGACTGCCATTGCCCAAGAAGTTTCTCTATGGCAGAAGATATTCTAAAGACAGTTTAAAAAGACAAATGACAGATTTTGAAAATACATTTCAATGTACCATACAAAGGGTCAGTATCACTTTGGATGAGGTTATGGTAGCATTTTGAAGGCATTGAATCCAGACATATCCCAAACCAGTGCCAACCCAAGCCACTCTTACCTTCACACAGGAGGTTTCCAAGGAGGCTTACAGAAGCAACCAAAACAGAACTCAAGTCAAACTACCATGTAATAACTGCCAAAATCTATGCAAGCAACTAATATTCCAAATGCATTAAAAGTTGATTCTGGATACAAGCCTTGCTCTCTAATTCTCACCTTTCAACACTCCCCCTTCCTAAATAAACAATGAAGAATATTCTCAAGAATGCCTACATAGAGCAAGCAAGGTGACCAGGCCTTAAAAATGTCCTTAACTTGGTTTATCGGTTCTGCCACATGGAACCCAAGCAGGAATGGCAAGCATTTGGCCATCTTGGCCTCAGTGCCTAAAACTGGAAGCCCTAAAGAGAGAAGGGAATATGGGTCTCTGTGATTTTAGAGATACAATAGTCTTACCTAGTTTTAATTGTGACCCAACCAATGATTCAAGCTTGAGGAAGGAAATTCTTTGTCAGAAAGACTAAGCAGAACTCCAAGAATTCATTTTGAGAACATTATAAACACCTTTGCTCTCACTAAATTCTGGAACTACCCCTAATCACAAAGCGAAGGAAAGCTATGGCCCTGGAATTAGAAAGAAATTCTAATTCCAGAAATTAGGAATTGAAATTCAATTAGGAATTGAAATAAGAAAGAAAATGGCCCTGGAATTAGAAGTCTTCTCCAGCATGATTAATTGTGTGACCATAAGTATATATCTTGAACTCTTAAGCTCATTCCTTTACCTGTTAATTTGAAATAATATTCACCTTGGGTTTGTAGCAAGCATTAAATGAGATAAACTCAGAAAACTCTAATTTATGCTACCTTATGCTATGGTAATTCTCACTGAGAAGTAATTCCAAGTTGTAGGTTTAACCCAGTGCCTAACACAGAGTAAAAAGACCAGTAAATGTTATATATTTTAGTCCTCTGTCATTCTTAAGAAATATTAAATTTCTCAGCAGTATCTTTTAACTACCACAACATTAGCCAACCCAGCATATCCAGCTTTTATGCTAACAAAGAACCTGACATAGTGGTTGCTCATGGTGGATGCTCAGTACATTCTTATTTCATCAATGAATTTTATGTTCAAATCTTGTACAAGTGACTATCAGAGGTGAAATCATTCAGCAAATGTTATGAAGAAAAAGTCTTTGACTTCCTGGTGGCTTGTCATTTTTTATTTAATGACTTGTTTCCAAGAAGTAAAACATTTTCTTTGGAATTTAGTGCATTGGCTTTTGGTCCAGATCCTTAGAGAATTTTTATAACTATTGAACTGACTGACTGTTAGATAGATTCGACCTCATCTTTTGGTCCCACCGTTCATGCTCAGATCAGTCCTGGGAGTGCTATGAACTACCCAAAGTCGAAAGCTAACGCTAAACTCTCACTAGAGGCCACTGGACATAAGCTGTAGTCTTTTTGGAGAAAACTGGATTGACAAATTTCCTTTGGACAAGATAGCTTTCAAATCGTTTCCAACTGTACCTCCTAAGGGCTCCCTAAGAGTTTTTTTTTTTTCTATATTCTACTTTTTATACTGAAATTAAGATATAACTACTTTTAATTTAACTTGCAACTGTATTTGCATGGCACAGAATTTAAATCTCTATAGCTTCAATCTCCCTCACAATGTAAAGTCTGCTATTACTGGCTAAGGGTTTTTACAGAGAGGAGGATGGAAAGGGTAGAAGACTGGCTTAATCAATTTACCTGTCCACATTTCACTACCAGGCATGATCAAAGCTACATAAAACCATCATCCAAAGTCACCTTATTATTCTCCTTGTGTTCCTAAGATTTCTAACCCATTATTTGAGAAAAAAATTGCTTTGAGAGCATATTTAAATATATTTTTATTCCAAACTTGGATCTTGGTCAAAGCTAACCCATAGAGTGGATAAACCCTGGTAGAACAAAGAGAGGAAGTCATTCTCTGTTATAGCTCATGTTATACTGCATTCCTGCAAGTAACAACATCAACAACAAATGGCAACTTCACTTAATGTGTGACTATACATCTGAGTCAAATGAGAAACTCATCAGTCCCTCACACGGCAATAAAGGGCTAAGCTATGTTTTATACACGGACATAGCTCTATTTTAATTTAGAAAGAATATAAAGATGGCTGACTCACAAAGGTTTCAGAGCATTAATATTTCATTCCTTTTTAGTTACTACAGAAACTTAAAATCTGAAAAGTCAAACTGTCAGTGAAGCCACACATTCTTTTCTTATTCTTTCATAGCTATTTTATATTAAATGCATCTCACGTAGCAAAGCTCTTTTTCTCCCCCAGAGAATCTGGCAGCCACAAGACTTAGCTTTACCAGCATCTGTGGGTGTCTCTGAGTAGCAGTCAAGCACTCTGAGAGAATAACGGAGAAGTCACTGACATTTTCTAGAAAATCACTCCGGCAGCTCATCAAAAAATTGGCATAAAGAAAATTAATTTCTGAAATCTTTAAAGACTTTATTTAAACTCATTTTTGGAGACCAAAGGGAAATCATATTTTTAAAATCTCATATAAATGAGTTCCATGGTCCATTAAAATCTTTTTGCTGTTGTATGATTTTTTTTTGTAGTAAAACACATTGCTCATGAACCTATTTCCACTCTATGGGGCCCTAAAATTAAGTATCAGAAAAGAATAGAGGGGAAAAAGGAATTGACATTTGTCAAGTACTGATGCTTTGTCAAGATCATAATTCACTGTGTACGTTATCTCTTTTCGTCTTCATCACAATCTTTAAAAATGTTGTGGCAGCAAGTATCGTGGTAGAGACACAGGCTTTAGAGTCAGCTTCTTTGTGTTCATATCCATTCACTAGCCAAATGACAGTCAAATTCCTTAACCTCTCTGTTTTTCAGTGTCTTCCTCTGTAAGAGTGCAATGTGTCATAATGTTGTTTTGAGGATTTAAGTAGGTAATGGTGATAATATTCTTAGCAGAAGGCAATGCACATAGCAAATACTCAATATATGGAAGCAAAATAAAAGAGCAGCGCTATGGTTCATTTAACAGATTCAAAAAAATTTCAGAAGGGAAATAATTTGTCCATACCACAAGGGTAGATATTAACGGGGCTATAGTTTAATTTTTATCTCTCGGATCCCAAAGCACATGGTCTCTCTGTTACAAGATTACTCTAAGAATTAGTACATAAACTTTCTACAATGAAAATCAAAGGAAATGTTGTGAAGGACTTGAATGTTTGTGTCCCCCTAAAATTCATAGGTGCAAGCTGTAATTCCCAGCATTATGGTATTTGGAGATGGGCCTTTGGAAGGTAATTAGGGTTAGATTAGGTCATGAGGGTGGGGACCTCCTGATGGGATGAACTGGTTTATAAGAAGAGGAAGGACAGGGATGGCTGGGTGCCCTTAAGAATCTGACTCTTGGGGCACCTGGGTGGTTCAGTCGGTCGACCCTCCGACTTTGGCTCAGGTCATGATCTCGCGGTCTGTGAGTTCAAGCCAAGCGTTGGGCTCTGCTGACAGCTCAGAGCCTGGAGCCTGCTTCAGATTCTGTGTCTCCCTCTCTCTCTGCCCCTCTCACGCTCATGCTCTGTATATCTCTGTCAAAAATAAATAAACATTATTTTTTTTTTTTAAGAAAAGAATCTGACTCGATTTCAGCTCAGGTCACGATCTCATGGTCCGTGAGTTTGAGCCCCATGTTGCATTGTGCACTGATAGGACGGAGCCTGCTTAGGATTCTCTCTCTTCTGCTTTCTCTGCCCCACCCCCGCTCATTCTATTTCTCTCTCTCAAAATAAATAAATAAACATTTAAAAAAAAAAAAAAAAAAGGAAGAAAGAAAGAAAGAAAGAAAGAAGGAAGGAAGGAAAGAAGGAAGGAAGGAAGGAAGGAAGGAAGGAAGGAAGGAAGGAAGGAAGGAAGAGCGAAAAGGAAGGAAGAGCGAGAAGGCAGCCATCAGCAAGCCAGGAAGCAAGCTCTCTGGGGCCCTGATATCAGATATCCAGCCTCCAGAATTGTGAGGAAATAAATTCCTATTGTTTAAGCCACCCAGTCTACAGTATTTTGTGATGGCAACCTGAAGTGATTAATATAAATGTTTTAATTCTATTTGGGAAAAGAGAAAATACTGTGTGACTATTTCCTGCCCCTTCAATGTCCCCTTTTGTTTATGTATGAGATGAATAATGCAGGTATGCACTCTCTCACCCATCCATAGCTCATAGGAATAATTGGAATGCTTCCTGCAGAGAAGGGTAAGTGGGCAGACGAATGAAGTTGAAATGTCACATAGTACAATGCAAAGAGTCCATGAGCTGGGTAGCTGCCTTAGATGGGGCATGGGCAAAGCAGGACTGTGATTGACATATTTAGTTCACAGATGCTTAACAGAGGTTAGTGACTTGCCCATGGTCACACAGCTGTTACATGACAAAAGAAGGATTTGAAAAGCATCATGAATCTTGCATTCTAAGCTCTAGGTTTAAAAAATAATAAAAGCTACACTCTTAGAGTCTTGTTTTTAATTACAATAAAAAATGTCTTTGTTCATGTGCTGAAATATCCAATCAAATCCATTCAAGAAAACCTGTTTTTATAAGATGTAATCCTAGTGACATAGCCTAGCTAGCCCATACTGCTTTCTTGAAAAGTGTCAATTAATGATTGTCTTATATGAAGCTTTTCTTATTTTTATTTAAAAAGATGATCTCAGCAATTATTATAATTCCTTTTATCCCAGAACATATCATAATGTTTCATGTTTCTTGCTTTTGCATATGAAAGGCCACTTCCTGGGATATCTTCTAGCCTTCCTTCCTTCTCTTTGTGGCAGCCAGGTTGTTACCATTTTAAACATCAGTTCAAATATAACTTCCTCCAGTAAAATTTCCCTGGCCAACACCCCTGAATTAGAAATTGTTCCATTCTCCAGGAACTGTCTGTTCCTTGTGTATATTTACATTGCAGCGATCATACAGTGGAATAATTTATTAAGATGTCTGTCTTCCCTACATGTTGTGCATGTAGGTACTGCATCATAGTCATTTTTTTTATTGTTGTGTTGTTGTTGCTTTTATTTTTTCCAGGTTTGTGTTTATCAGACATGACCAGGTGAGGGATGCTGGTGTGGCTCAGTTGGTTAAGTGTCCAACTCGATCTCAACTCAGGTCTTGATCTCAGGGTTGTGAGTTTGAGCCCCACGTCAGGCTCCACACTGGGTGTGGAGCCTGCTTCCAAAAACAAAACAAAACAAAAAAGAAAGACATGACCAGCTGAACAGAGTACTGGCTGGGAAGAACCATCACACTTTAAGCCAATTGAACTTATATCACTCACTTTTGCATTCATTCCTTCACTCATTCATCAGTTACTTATTGAGCCCTTGTCATATACAGGAACTATTATAGGAACTGGAAAGAGAACCTCTTTGCTTCTTTGCTCACCTGTACCCTCCTCATTTAATTTCCAATCTGATCTTGTTTGTAGGCACTTTGAATGTACCACATTTATCACACAACCTAGAACATTACAGGTAACCAATAATTCTACTTCATTGAGTTACACAAAAATACAGAAAATGAACATCCTATTTAGGGTTGTTTAAAAAGACACATTTCCTTGATGGGAAGTCAAGAGATAGATTTCTGCATACAGTCCACTCTTTTTCAATGATTGCAATAATAATATCTTAAGGTTTTAAGATTCATATGTTCAGTTTACCAGTCATAAATTTCACTTTATAATTGGGTTCTTATACCTACAATCAGCCATTTATAAATAAAAATACTATAGTAAATAGCTATTTTGAATCTATTTGTATTTACTCCATAAAAGTCATGCTAAACCTATGGCTCTATTTACATTCTCTTAACTTTAGATAATTCTAAAGTGATTAGTCCAAAGGTAGATTACTTTAAAGATTTACGTTTAATATTTTCCAATTAACAACCATTCTGCCAGGGTAGGAATAGTTATTCAATGTAGTTCTCTTTCCCTCCTTCGTAGTATTTTTGGTTTACAAACTATATTTGAAAAGCATTTTTGCCAAAGATCACCAACCAGACAAACAAATTCGTGGCCTTTAAACTTAACTGCACCCTCCAGCTTGTGCTCCCCAAGCAAATAACAAAAGGCAGCAGAATCATCCACAAAGCTAAGATGAAGTCCTCTCAAGCCCATCTGACATTCCAGTGCTCAGACAAACCAGAAATACATCTGTGCAAAATTGCAGAATATTTGTAACCAGCAGGACTTTCTTTCAAGACTTTCATTTTATAGAGACCTCTGATTCCTTAAAAACATACATCTGCCTTTATTCTCCTTTCAAGGCATCATTGTTATATTAGACGTCTGCTTAAAAAGATCCTTGGCACTGTTTGGAAGGTTTTTCACTTTATCTGAATTGCATTTCTCTGACCTCCCAGTGGTTCCACTATTTCACACAGCTGGCTCTGCCCTCTATGTTCCCTTAGAGTGTGGAAATGGAAAAATATAATGGTCATACAGGTACAGGAGCCTCACTGTGAAAATTCTGGTTGTTCTCACAGTATTCATCAAGACAAATTGGTTTTCTGGCAGGCTGTTCTTAAAAGTAGACATTAGTACAGTTGCTGGTGTGTTTGGGTAATTTTTCATTTATTCCTATTTGTTTTTACTCTTCCTTGATTGACAAGTTCTTCAGTTTATTTATTAAGTATACATGGTCTTAGAAATGGAAGAGTCACTTCTTAGCCACCCCTGGTCTATAAACTACTTAGTTATAACTTCACTTCCGTAATGTTGCTGATTATGTTTTTGGCTCATTAGTATAGTTACTATTGATTGCGTATTTTAGGAAACTCATCGGCTCATGCCTCTGTCTAATGTTATGAAATCTAGTGGCAACTGGACAACTTTAGAATTGACTCCTTTTTCATATCTATTCATTCAATCAGTCATCCATTCAGCATTTATAAGGCAACATTATCTTCAAAGTATATATTAAAAATGAGAGAAATACAATTTTATCCTCAAAAACATAAAAATATGATGATTCCACCTGCGAGTGGCTATTCTTTGAAATTTTCATCATTTAATTGGCTTAACTAGACTAAAATATATTGTTCTTTAGGGTTTAAGTTCAAAATAGAATCCTGACACACACTACAACATGGATGAACCTTGAAAACATCATGCTAAATGAAAAAAGCCAGTCAAAAAGGACCGCACATTATATTATCCCATTTGTATGAAATATCCAGAATAGGCAAATCCATTAATATGGATAGTAGATTGGTGTTTGACAGGGCTGGGGAGAAAGAGGAATGAGGTGCAACCACTAATGAGCATGAGGGTTCCTTGCGGAGTGATGAAAATATTCTAAGATTAAATGGTTAAGATGATCAACTCTGTGAATATACAAAAAAACACAAAACTATTGCATTGTGCACTTCACATGGGGGAATTGTAAGGTGTATGAAATCGATCTTTATAAAGCTATACGACACATACACACATACATATTAATGTACAACGGTGAATTTTTTAAATATTTTAATGCTAGGCTCTGACACTTTAAAAGTTTTAAAGAATTTCAAAACTATTATGAAATAATTTTATCTATGTGGTTAGCCAGGGAAATGACAAATTCCATAATTCTATAATGAAATAATGGAAAATAAGGTCAAATACTTTGGCTAAGTTTTTATATTTAAATTAAGTTTAGTCACATGCTGTAGATATCATAATTAGGCTAATGTCTAATTACATAATTATGTGTCTTTCTTATCTAAAAATTTAAAAGAAGATGCTAATCCTCGCTGCTTGACAAATTATAAAATACCTCTTTCACTTATACTTGTTTCAATAGCTTCTCGAAACGATTTAAATTTGTTTGTGACCACTGGCTATACAAAATGCCAGCAATTGTCTAGAAGAGCACAATTATCTAGAAAAGCAAACCAATAAGAATATGCATACTACTTCTGAAGTTTTTAAAATATAAAAAAGGCTCTATTTTATGAGAGTTTTGTTTTGCTCTGTGGACAAATGTGTAACTAGTTACACAAATAGCCCATTCATGTATTCCAGCATTTATTTATTCATACACGCTTTCTGCAAACATGAGTACTGGCTATGTCCCACACGTTATCTACTACACTAAGGAATTCAAGGTCAAGTCACTGTCCTTGAGACACTCACAGTCTAGTGAAACTATTGCTACTAAATGAATTAGTAGAGATGAGAACATAAATGTCAATGCTAGTTGGAGAAAAAAGACATGTGAGTATATCCTATTATTGTCTATCATCTTCAAAGGACATTTCTAAGAAAAGTATTTCATACTACATACATAAAAGAGACAAAGCCACATCAGAAAGGACTGGTAATCAAGGTACAAGTTATCTGTCAATACAAAAGGTTTCACTACTTTGAACACTGCCCTTTGCCCTCAGTAGCTCTCTGAGGTAAAGAATGCACATGACTAAAACACAGAAAAAGGTCAGAACCCATATTTTAATATTAATATTTAATATTTAGTTCTACCTTGAATTCTAGAAAACTGTTTCTTTTCATTTATATCTTATCTAGGATTATAAACAAACTCTAAGATTTTTAATCTTCATAGAGTTATAAATATCTGGACATCTGTAGATAAGCCCACTGGCCAAGTGGCTTTAAGCCAGACCGTCAGCATTTTGAGTCTGGATTATCAAAACTGCCTTTCTCATTGTTTTTCTATAAATAGGGAATTGTTTTCTTTCCATATTGCTTTCAATATTTTTTCTTTGTTTTTAGTTTTCAGAAGTTTAATTATAATGTGTCTTGGCAAAGATTTCTTTAGATTTATCCCATTTGTTTAGATATCTTGCTAAATTTGGGAAGTTTATAGCCATTCTTTCTTGAAAACATCATGCTAAATGAAAAAAGCCAATCAAAAAGGACCACATATTATATTATCCCACCCCAAAGTGCCTTATTATAGCTTCACAAGCTAGAAGTCTAAGCTCCCCACTCAGCCTTTTTTTTTTAATTTCAATACAGTTTTATTTACTTATTTATTTATTTAAATTCAAGTTGACATACAGCGTAGTATTGGTTTCAGGACTAGAACCCAGTGATCACTTGCATACAACACCCAGCGCTCATCCCAATAAACGGCCTCCTTAATGCCCATCTCTTATGTATTAGCCCGTCCCCCTACCCACCTCCCCTTGAGCAACCCCAACTTATTCTCTGTTTTGAAGAGTCTCTTATGGTTTCCCTCATCCTCTGGTTTTATCTTATTTTTCCTTCCCTTCCCCTATGTTCATCTGTTGTGTTTCTTAAACTCCACATATGGGTGAAAACATATAATTATCTTTCTCTGCCTGACTTACTTCGCTTAGTGTAAGCAAACTCTAGTTCCATCCACATTGTTGCAAATGGCAAGATTTCATTCTTTTTGATCTTCAAGTAGTATTCCATTGAATATACATGTACCACATCTTCTTTATCCATTCATCAGTCAATCGACATTTGGGCTCTTTCCATAATTTGTTCAGCCATTATTTCCTGAAGTACTTTGCAGCCTTGCCGGATTTCTTCTCTCCTTGAAGGACTCTGATGATACCTGTGTTATAACCATAACCTTTGTTATGGTCTCACATGTCTGAGACTCTGTTCTGTTTTTCAGATTGGATACTTTCTGTTGTTCTGTCTTCCAGGTCACTAATCCCTGCACCCTCTATGCTGCTGTTGAGTCCCTCCAGGAATCTGTATATTTTGATGTATTTTCAACTCTGTTTTTCATTTAGTTCTTTATATCTTTTCCTTGCTGAGACTTTCTATTCCTTTGTTGGTGAGGTGTTGAAGTACCTTCTTATATTTTTAAAAATATTTTTAACATTTATTCATTTGAGAGAGAGAGAAAGAGCGCGCACGGGGGGGGGGGGCGGGGCAGAGAGAGAGAGAGACACAGAATCTGAAGCAGGCTCTGGGTTCTGAGCTGTCAGCACAGAGCCTGACACAGGGCTCAAACCCATGAACCACAAGATCATGACCTGAGCTGAAGTTGGAGCTTAACCGACTGAGCCACCTAGGTACCCCGAGGCACGTTATTATAACTTCACAAGCTGTAAGTCTAAGCTTCCCACTCAGCATTTGTTGTCATGACTAGAGATGGGGCCCAATTTTTTATGTATTTTTTTTCTAGAGTACAGTGGTTATTATCTAAATATTTTCTCTCTTTCTAGGCCAGCATTTTCATGGTCTTCTGGCTAGAGAGAACACAGTTCTGTTGGGTACTCTTTTTTTTTTTTTTTTTTTGGGTTTTTTGGTTTAAGAGAAAAGGAATGACTGTACCATGTTCCCAGAAGCAGAGGCCTGAATAATTACTAAAATATGTTGAAATAACAAAAGCTTGAGAAATCTGAAGAAACTAAATGTGATTTTTCACAATTATAGGGGGAAATTATTTTTAGACAGTATTTCTGAAATTTTCTGAAGACAACACTAAAGCTATTTGGTTTAGTGAAAAACATACCAGGCTGAGACAAAAATGGTATGGACGAGGTTCAACTTTCCCACCCAAGAAATGACTGCATTTGTATTATAATCCCTAGATATCACTCCAAATATATGGCCTAAAAAATATGCCACATAAACTCTCTATGAAATTAGAAAAACAAAAAGAGAACAAGGGGATAGACAAGCCAACCACAACTATAGTAGCTCCACACAAGGTAACAAAAAAGATTCGTAATAGAGAGTTGTATTGTCCCATCAAACAGCAATAGACAAAAGCTAAACCAGATGAATGCTAAGTTTTAATACTCTAGAAAATTTTAATGTACATTATCACTACCATTCTCCAATTTTAAGCCTTATGCTTGTGTTCAATGACTGCAAATGGAGTGGTTAAAATGAAATTGGTCAAAATGTTAAGTGAGTTAAAAATAAATTTTCCTCATCACTGGTTTTTATATAATTGTAATGTTAAAGTAACATGAGACAGTTATGAAATGACTTCTATAATTTAAACATTTTCCCATTCTTCAGAATTTTGGGAGAAATAAGAAATTCCTTCTTGTTTTGAATTTCTAAATAATTTTAAAGGTACTTTAGCCAGTTAAGTGTTCTTTATTTTATTAGTCATTCCCTAATGAAATGGTCAGCTTTCCTACAGTTGTATGTCAATTATCCTTAAACAACTTAGTTTGATTTTCTTTTTCAGTGAACAGCAGTACTTTTTAAACTTTATGTGCTTTAATGTGATTTTGTCAAGTTGGTAAATGTATATCTTCTTCTAAATTATTTTGATTTCGTGAATTTCAAGTTAATTTTTTTTTTTGAGAGAGACAGTGGGCACAAGTGAACAAGGGTGAGAGAGAGAGAGAGAGGGAGAATCCCACAAGGGGCAGAGAGAGAGAGAGAGAGAGAGAGAGAGAGAGAGAAGGAAAGCTCACCTGGGGCTCGTGTTTTACTCGAAGTGGGGCTTGTGCTCATCTGATGCGGGGCACGAGCTCACCCAATATGGGACTCGAACTCATGAACTGTGAGATCATGACCTGAACCGAAGTCAAATGCTTAATGACTGAGCCACCCAGGTGCCCTCAAGTTAATTTTTAGGCAACAAGGACAGCTTTCCATATTAGACTATATTTTTACGTATTTTTTTTAATTTTGTGCTTACATTTAAGCAGTTTTAATATGAAACAACTGTTGTAACTTCAAGAGTGGTAATCAGCCCCATTTGATACCTCTGTGCTGTAAGACTTGAATCCACAGTACAGAGCATATATAATCTCAGTGCAGACTCCTGGAAGAAAATTACGCTGGGCTTGGATTACACAGTGAGGTAGGCATGTTGTTTTATCTTCCACATCCTTTCCTCAGTGGGATTGTGAATACATGAGCACACCACACTTTCATGGTAGATGAACATAACACACAAGAAGAAACATAAATCCTTCTGTGGGGCTTAGTATTGCTTATTTTTAGCTTATGGTTATAATTTGAGTTCCAGAACTTGCAATTGAAAGTCCTGACAAATACTTCAATAATGTGAAAGAAAATGAATTGTAAGATGCCAACAAGAAATGGGGCTGTCATGTAGCCAGCATCATGTAGGTCATAAAATGGTGAAAGAATCTAAAATCACTGAAGATAACCAGTCAAACTGAATTGGTGGATAAAATGCAATTCATTTGCACCTTCATATAAATTATTAGAATTCATATAAATTATTAGAATTCAAAAACATTGCAAATTCAGGACATCCATAACTGGATATAGTAAAATTAAGAAAATAGACTCAAGCATTTTTAATAAAATAGAAAAATATGCATAAAGATTAATAAAGCTCACCAAACTACCTAAAATTATTAATCTGTTAAAAAATAGTAACTATGAAAGGGCATATTGGTATGAATGGATGCAGACATATAGATATTTCTCAATTTGTTCTTTTGGTGCACTCTTGACCCTTTTGTGGTTTTCTGTCCTTTTGTTGTTGTTGTTGTTGTTGTTGTTCTAAGTTGCCGTCCTCAACATTGCCTTCCAAGATAAAGTTGTACATATGGATCGATGTAGGTATTATTTTCCATCCAACAAAAGTAACTGTCAGCACAGGAACAGTTTCGTACTCAACCATTTAAAATAGTGTCTAGCACCACGTAAGTGCAAAAACAGACAAGGCAAGAACTGACTGCATCTCATCTGATCAGACTAGTACAGCCTGTGGCTCCTGAGTAGGTATTAAACCTCTGCCCCGGTTGCAGGGTTTCCTCGAGGCATTAACCTACCTGTACTTCTGGACTAGCGATGTACAAGTTGAGCAAGCCTCCCAAGGCTTTGGAGAGGCACAGACATGGCTGAGATGGGATGCTGTCAAGGTGCTTTGAACTTTCCACCACAGATGCTGCTGAAATTTAGACACAGGGCTCTAAAATGTCCACAGTTGGAGAATAAAAAGGAGGCAAAGAGGAAGTGCAAGAACGAGTGTTTTGCAGTTTGATCCTGGGGCAGATAAAACTAAAGAGGATTATGTCTGGCTCAATCTGTCTGCATCTGTTCGTGAGGAGGAAGAGGAAGCTAGGGAAAGGAGGAGCAGCAGGGCATAGTTCTTTTATGTGAGCTCTGTTCACATAAATATGTAGATATTTATATACATATATATGTGTGTGTATGTATATATACATATATATATAACTTAATATATACATATTATAGGCAAATATATGTATAATAGGCAAATTAAAGATGTAGGACATTGCATCCTGGGAAGGAAAATTGAAAAAGTACTCTCAGATGCATGTGGGAATCCTCCACTTGCCATTTTATGAAGGTGAAATATATTTTCCCTACAACCTTTTCCGTTGTCAAACATCTAAATAGTTCTGCACCTCTGGATGTGTATCAGAACCTGCTTTTAGGGATTATTCTTTCAGTGCTTCTTATCAAACAAAAAGTAATCACTAACACACAGGTCTTTGCACTGGAATAGCACTAGAAACACTGTGGACAATCAGGCCACTTCTGTCAAGTCCAGAGTAAGTTATGTGACATATTCCCTCTCACCACAGCTGCCCTGAAAGAAATGTTCAGTAACTTGGAGGGGACATGACTAAATCATTGCAATAAACAGTTTGGTGAGTCCCTCCTCAGTGATTTCTCAGCATTTTATCCATGTCTCCATTGTAGCACTTAACACAGTCCACAGAAATGCATCTTGTTACGTGTCCAACTCTCCAGAAACTAGCAAGCTGCACGGTAAGACCGTATTTTATCCACCTCTGTGCATATAATTCCCAGCACGTTGCCCAGTGCAGAGTGGATGACTGATACAAATTTGCTGATTGACTAGGCAAAGCATTTTCCAGGTTAACATTCCCTGATTTGTGTCAAATAGATCAATACTGACATGGCTTAACCCATCTGAGATCTGAACTTGGTTGTGCTACTACCAAGCAGGTAACCTTGGAGAAGTCAAAAACCTTCTTTCAATCTCTATTTTTTTTTCATCTTTATAATTAAGGGGGTTGAGAAGATGATCCCTAAGGGAACTTCAAGCTCCTGCAGTCGATGATCTGTGTCACAGCTGTTAGCTCATTAGAACGCACTGAAGGAATTCTGTCCCCAAGTCCCTACCTAGCTTTCCAAAGCACCTTTGCATATGTACCCTGTGACTAATGGTGTGTTTATATGTAAGTGTGTAGATATGATAAAAGAGAAATTAGACTTTTAAATCAGGAGTCTAATAAGGAGGTTGGCACCTTTGTTCTCTTGAAGTTGTAAAAGCTGGTACCTGTGTTTTCTTTGGAAGCTTTTTTGTCATCTCCCTTAATTTCCATTTCAATTTCTAATCTTTGGTTTTAGGGATCGAGGGTTGCATATTAACCCGCCAATAGCAAGAAGCAGCATTTGTTTTGAAGCACACTGTTTTTGCAACTCCAACTTCTAGTTAAGCAATAAACAAAAAACCTACAAATTTAATTCATTCTTTCAACACACCTCCATGGAGTCAGGCACTATACTAACGCTAGAATCGGGGAAACAAATTAGAGATGTCTTAATGAGCTAAGAAATAAAGTCAATGCCATTCATGAAGAGCTAGGGAACTAGAGAATTTTAAGAGATGAATGTTTATACTTGGTACTGCTTTCCTCATAGGTATTCTAAAGAAACAAACTAGCAACCAAAAAAGCAAATGCAAATAAAAATCGTGGAATCTATGTTCAGAGCAAGGCAATCAACTGAAAGCTATAGTTTGATGGATTGAAATCTTTGAAGAATGAGTAGAGGGATTTTTAAAAACAAACTTGAGGATAGCAGTTAATTTAATTTGGTAACCTTATCCCATTTTGAGAGGTTCCTAAATGCTTTTTTCAAATTTGTATGCCAAAAGTATACTTGAATGACTTGGCCTTATAGAGCATACACAAAATCCAGCTTAGAATTTCAGTCTTTCAGAGCACTAACAGAATTTAATACACACATATGTATAGCAGTATCTCAGGGTCATGACTTAGACTAAAGTATAAAATATACTCACTTTACCACAAGGATGAGGAGGGAAGTTTATATAAACTGACAATAGTTCCTAGTGATGCTATTGGAAAAAATATAATGGTAAGTCACAAAGGAGAAAATTCAGAAAGGAATGCCACAGACCCATGGGTACATTTACATTACAAGAACCGCTGTTGGAGAGGGGAGCCACCTGGGTTCAGTTAAGCATCTGACTATGCTCAGGTCATGATCTGTGAGTTCCAGCCCCACATTGGCCTCTGCTGTACGCAGAAGAGCCCGCTTCAGATCCTCTGTACTCCTCCCCGCCCCTACCCTGCTCACGCTTTCTTTCTCTTTCTCAAAAATAAGCACTTGAAAAAGAAAAAGAATAGAATAGAAACGATCAGGCAACAACTTGTATGACTTTCCAGGGAATTAGGCTTAGCAAATAGAGACGTTACATGCTGTACTATTCCATATATACAACATCCTTGAGAAGACAAAATTGTAGAGCTGGAGAACAAACTAGTGGTTTTCAGAGTAGGTGTGGGGGGAGGGTGAGTCGGAAGATGAGTGTGGTTACAAAAGGGCAATAGTAGGGATGCTTGTAGAGATAGAACTGTTCAGCATCTTCAGTGTGGCAACAGATACACAAACACACGTGATAAAACTGGAGAGCACTAAGTATATGCACACATGCGCGCGCACACACACACACACACACACACACACACACACACACCAGTACATATAAAGTGGGAAATCCGAGTATCTGTGAATTTTATCAATGTCACTTTCCTGATTGTAGTATTAGTCAGTAGTTATGCAACATGTTACCATTGGAGGAAGCTGATTAATGTGATTTCTCTGTATTATTTCTCACAGTTGCATGTGAATCTACATAATCTTAAAATTTTTAATTTAATTACAAAAGTCAAGAAGAAAAGTACAGACAATACATTAGAAAAATGAGTCAAAAAGAGTTGAACAGGCACCACTGAACAAGAAGGAAACTCAAATGGCAAAGTTTACAAAATAACTTTATGTAGTTATTCAGCTCATTGACAACCAGGAAAATTAAAATTAAAATCACAATTAGATACAACTGCACAGATTGGCTAAAAATTAGAACATCTTATATAAGTAAATGTTGGTAATATTGGAACAATCACAAGTCTAATCCAATGCTGGCGGGAGTAGAAATGAGTATAACAATCTTGAAAGACAAGGTAACATTTTCTAATGAAATTGCAGCCAGAAACTTCATGCCTAAGTATTAGAGAAATACTTGCATATGTGCCAAGATGCATGCTCCTAAGAATATTCACAGCTCCATAGTTTGCTTTGGACAAAAACTGGAAAGAACTCCAGTGTCCATTTACAATAGAAAGGTTAAATAAATTGGAGTATATCAAAACAATGTAATTCTATGTAGCAACTCTACGTGTGGAACTCTATATGTATGAGGTATAGCCACACATACCAACATGGATGAATCTATGAATAAATAAATATATGAGGAAATATTCAAAAAAAGTCAAATGAAAGTTACAGCATCGCTAAATATTAAACATTTTAAAATATATTCCTTTCCGCACCCACCTACACTCTAAGAAAATATCAAATGCAAATGAAAATAATTAGGTACCCATAAACACAAAAATTTTTTATTAAATGGTGCATGGAAAATGAATAGGCATAAATAATTTTACCCTTTGGTAAGAATAATCTACATTGACAACTTTGGCCTTTGTTCTTCCTCATCTAGATAATTTATTTCTGATATTGAATTTTTTTTCTGGTACCATAGTAAGTACTTCATAAGTATTTGTAGAATAAGTATGTTTTTATTTAATTTAAAAAATTGTATTTTACATTTTTCATTATACCTTTAAATTGAAACAAATTATATTTTTATGCTTTAACATGCATAAAGAAGAGATCAGAATAAAATATACCAAAAGTGCTTTCTTCTTTTTTGGCATTCTGGCATATTTTACATTTTCTCATTTTCTGCATTTCCTTTCTATTATTAGAAGAATAAACAGTAGGAAAAAAAGCCATTTGAAAAATTAAACTGAAAGTCAAACTTTAATGGTCATTTTAAGCCACTGAACATATAAACAGGTTAGGGGTGCCTGGGTGGCTCAGTCAGTTGAGTGTCCGACTTTGGCTCAAGTCATGATCTCACACTCTGTGGGTTTGAGCCCCGCATTGGACTCTGTGCTGACGGCTGGGAGCCTGAAGCCTGCTTCAGATTCTGTATCTCCTTCTCTCTTTCTGCCTCTCCCCTGCTTGTGAGCTCTCTCTCAAAAATAAATAAACATTAAGAAAAAATTTTTAAAAATTAAAAAAACTATCATTTTGACTGTTTATTACCAGGGTCTTAGGAAATGTGACCTCACTGATGTTAGATTGGTTTTGTTTAAATTGATTTTGTTACCACAGGTGCCTGTGGTATTGCTACATAAAATGAGACTTACCAGTGAAAACAGATACTCTTTAAATTATTCAATTACAGTTTTAGCCTTTGCAATTCAGGTTGGGAGTCAAGATTGGTTACTGTATTCAAGTGTTTGGAAATCCTTCCTCCCACCTCCTGCCTTAGTCCACAATTTAAGTTCTGCATATAATTCTTCATGTGACAATTATCTGTGCATTAAATTTTCATAATTTTGTAGACTAAGGACGTATGAATTGTCTGAAAGTCCCCATTTCCCAAACAACAAAAGCTAATGTAGTAGCAGTAAGATCTGTATCTCCTGAATTCTCTTTATTTTTTATTACACTTTTTTTAATTTTTTTAGGGGAGGGTGAGGAGAGAAGGAGAGAGAATCTCAAGCAGGGGCTCAATCTTGTGACCATGAGATCATAACATGAGCCTAAACCAAGAGTTGGATGCTTAACCAGCTGAACCACCCAGGTGCCCCTTTTTATTTATTTTTATTCATTTTTTATTTTTTTATGTTTATTTATTTTTGAAAGAGTGGGAGACAAAGTGCAAGCAGGGGAGGGGCCAAGAACGAGGGAGACACAGAATCCGAAGCAGGCTCCAGGCTCTGAGCTGTCAGCACAGAGCCTGATGTAGGACTCGAACTCATGAGATCATGACCTGAGCCAAAGTGAGACGCTTAACGAACTGAGCCACTCGGGCACTCCTATTTATTCATTGAGAGAGGGAGAGAGAGAGCACAAGCAGGGGAGGTCTCCTGAATCCATATAATCCATGTGTGTATGGCCTCCCATGGCCAGTCTCTGATTTCAATCTGCATCTGTCTTGAAACAACACTCATTACTGAAATGCAAATCACTTTCCAAGGTGTTAGTGAGCTACATAGGCTCTACTAAAGGTTACATAGAAGACATAGGCATGGGTGTATATGTGGCAAAATATAGCATTTTTACTTTGATGTAAGGACCTTCACTGGACATCTCTTCCAAGACTGTTTTTTTCCCCACTGTACTGGCTTCCAAATCTCTTCAAATTTCTCTTCCTCTGTAGGCTCCTTCAGACTCCGTGACTGCTTCTCTCTTCCATTACTTTCCTTTTCTTAACCAGAAAAACCTATCTGTATCTGATCCTCCAAATTTGCATCACCACACCCATCATTTATTTTTTTTCAATATATGAAATTTATTGTCAACTTGGTTTCCATACAACACCCAGTGCTCATCCCAAAAGGTGCCCTCCTCAATACCCATCACCCACCCTCCCCTCCCTCCCACCCCCCATCAACCCTCAGTTTGTTCTCAGTTTTTAAGAGTCTCTTATACTTTGGCTCTCTTCCACTCTAACCTCTTTTTTTTTCTTCCTCTCCCCCATGGGTCTCTGTTCAGTTTCTCAGGATCCACCTAAGAGTGAAAACATATGGTATCTGTCTTTCTCTGTATGGTTTATTTCACTTAGCATCAAACTCTCCAGTTCCATCCACGTTGCTACAAAGGGCCATATTTCATTCTTTCTCATTGCCACGTAGTACTCCACTGTGTATATAAACCACCATTTCTTTATCCATTCATCAGTTGATGGACATTTAGGCTCTTTCCATAATTTGGCTATTGTTGAGAGTGCCGCTATAAACATTGGGGTACAAGTGCCCCTATGCATCAGTACTCCTGTATCCCTTGGGTAAATTCCTAGCAGTGCTATTGCTGGGTCATAGGGTAGGTCTATTTTTAATTTTCTGAGGAACCTCCACACTGTTTTCCAGAGTGGCTGCACCAATTTGCATTCCCACCAACAGTGCAAGAGGGTTCCCGTTTCTCCACATCCTCTCCAGCATCTATCGTCTCCTGATTTGATCATTTTGGCCACTCTGACTGGCGTGAGGTGATATCTGGGTGTGGTTTTGATTTGTATTTCCCTGATGAGGAGCGATGTTGAGCATCTTTTCATGCGCCTGTTGGCCATCCGGATGTCTTCTTTAGAGAAGTGTCTATTCATGTTTTCTGCCCATTTCTTCACTGGGTTATTTGTTTTTCGGGTGTGGAGTTTGGTGAGCTCTTTATAGATTTTGGATACTAGCCCTTTGTCCGATATGTCATTTGCAAATATCTTTTCCCATTCTGTTGGTTGCCTTTTAGTTTTGTTGGTTGTTTCCTTTGCTGTGCAGAAGCTTTTTATCTTCATAAGGTCCCAGTAATTCATTTTTGTTTTTAATTCCCTTGCCTTTGGGGATGTGTCGAGTAAGAGATTGCTACGGCTGAGGTCAGAGGGGTCTTTTCCTGCTTTCTCCTCTAGGGTTTTGATGGTTTCCTGTCTCACATTCAGGTCCTTTATCCATTTTGAGTTTATTTTTGTTGAGCTGTTGAGCAGATCCACTATCCTAAAATGTTTTCTCATACCACTTCGCAGCTGATGCCCTCTCTTGATCTTTGGCCACAGGCAACTACTAGTCTGCCTCCTCTTTCTATAGCTTTACCTTTCTAGAATATTGCACTAATCGACTCATGAAGTATGTAGTCCTTTATGTTTGTCTTCTCTCACTTATATGTTTGAGATACCTCCTTATTTTCATGCATATTAAAGTTTAATTCATTTTTATTGCTGAGTAATATTCCATAGTGTGGATAGTTCACAACTTGGTTATCTATCTACCAATTAATGCATATTTGACATTACTACTAATTTGGGGTTATTACACATAATGTTGTTACTACATTAGTATAGTATTATTATAGACTGTATGATTATTGTTTACTCAAATGTAAAAGTCTCTGAGTAAAAAACTTTGTATGGACATAACCTATTGAATTTCTTTTGTGTAAATATCTAGATGTGAGATTTGTGGGTTATATGGTAAGTGCATGTTTTACTTTATAAAATACTGCCTTAAGGGTCTTCCAAAGTAGCTGTGCCATTTTGCATTCACAACAGAAATGTAGGTTTTGGTTTCTCCACATTCTCCCCAGCACTTGGTGCTGTCACACTTTTTAATTTTAGCTATTCAAATGGTGTACAGTGATCTCTCAATGTGGTTTTAATCGAATTTCATGGTGACTAGTGATGCTGAGCATCTGTTTATGTGCTTTTTTATCATTTATAGATGAAGTGGCTAAGTCACTTCCCCTTTTTGAAGAAACTGGGTTATTTTCTTATTAAGTTGTACCTGTTCCTTACATATTCTGGATGCAAGTCCTCTGTCAGAAATATGTTTTACAAATATTTTCTTTCAATCTATGGCCAATCTTTTCATTTTCTTAACTGCACCTTTCAAAAAACAAAAGTTTTTATTTTTTTTTAAATTTTTTTAATGTTTATTTATTTTTCAGAGAGACAGAGACAGAATGGGAGTGGGTTAGGGGCAGAGAGAGAGGGAGACACAGAATCAGAATCAGTCTCCAGGCTCTGAGCCGTCAGCACAGAGCCCGATGTGGGACTTGAACTCACAGAGCCGTGAGATCATGACCTGAGCCGAAGTCAGATGCTCAACCGACTGAGCCACCCAGGCGCCGCAGATTTTTATTTTTATCAAAACATTTTATCAATTTTTACACTTTGGCCTTTTGTGACATGTTTAAGAAATATTTGCCTAGTCCAGTGTCATAAAGATTTTATGTTTTCTTCTAAATATTTAATAGTTTAAGATCTCATGGTTAGATCTCTGATCCATTCTGAGTTAATTAGTGTGTATGGCATGAGATAAGAGTTAAAGTTTATTTTTTCTATACAGATAAATTTGGTTGTCCAAGCACTATTTTTTAAACTCTTGATTCATTTGGAATTAATTTTTATGTAATATGAGGCAATACTCTAGCTTAATTTTTTTTTCTAATATATAGCCAATCGTATCAAAATTTTCCATTCCCTAAGTCACCCTCTACTTACAGTACGGAAATATTATATTTGTAACTTTTAAATTCCCTATTCATAATTATAATTATTTTGAGACTTTATTCTCTTCCACTGATTTATGATAATAGTCCAAAACAGAATTCTTGGTTATCAACACCTTAACTTGTTTCTCTTTTCATTTTTCCTTATTTCAATAAATGGCACTACCATCTACCCAGTTGGTCAAGCCAATACTGTAAGTACTAGCCTTTATTTCCCTCCTTCCTCACCCTTGTAATCAATCCATCACTTTTCCCTTTATATTATAAATGTATCCACTTCATTCCATGTCCATTGCTAACAGACTCATCCAGGTTACCACACCCTTATCTCATACCAGGTTTTTCCTTGCTCCCTAACTCTGTCCACATCAACCAGCTTTCCGTTCTTTGACCATCCAGGTTTGTACCTATTTGACCTTGCCATTTCCTCTGCCTACGACAATCTTCCTTCATCATAACTATCTCGGGTCTTGGGTTAAATGATAACAACTCGGATCTTTTTAAATATCTTACATGCAAGGTCCCCCTGACTATAATTTCCCTATGCTAGTTTGAGTTTCAGGTGGGTACTCACCCAGAAATTTGCATACTTAATAAGATGCATATCTGTAGCATCTCCTGAGATCACTAGATCTTTCCTTTCTTAAATGATTTCTCCCCATCTTTGTAGTCTGAGCCAGAAGCCAGCCCAGGGTTATTGCTTAGGGACAAAGAAGAGCAAAGGATTAGCTTTGGTCAAACTGAATGCTATCCAATATGGTGCTCATAAAAATGTGGTGCCCTGTGCCTTCCAGAATGTCACAAATTCCAGTAAGAGGACAGCTTTGGGCTCACCCTCAGATGAGGAGTAGAAGGTTCTGGGACCACATGGCATATTTCTAAATAGCAGTCCATTCTAGAGGGACAGTCACTTGGGTCTTGGAAAGCATACCTGGAGAAGTGAATGCTGCTGACAAATAGGACCTTCGCACTTGGAAGGGTCTCTTCTACGGGACTTGAGCATCATCCAAAGAGAAAGATTACACTCATCTGGCTTGCCCATTCTGCAGGTGTGTGTGTGTGTGTGTGTGTGTGTGTGTGTGTGTGTGTGTCTTTACTCGTTCTGGCTCTACTTCTCCAGGTCCTGTGGATTCAGTATATTCAGTGCCACAGCTGCAGCTGCCACTGCTCTTGTTGCTGTGACAACTCACAGCAATTGTTGTTGTTCAATGTGAGATTGAGCCCTGGGGTACACCTTGCCCACCAAACCACTCCCTCAAGCTCCGAACACCATTTGACTCATTTTCCATTACAATCATCAGAGGACCTTTAGCAATTCTAAGGGAGTTATCACTTTCTTTCACATCCTTTCCCAGATATCTGATTTTGCAATTCAGCTCTCCAGAGGAAATTCAAGCTGCCTCTTTAATCCTTATGAAGAGAAAGTGTGAATTTTATCCTAGACTCATCATTTTAAAGCTGATGGGGATCTTGAATACAATCTAATTATATCTTCACATTTTACACATGAAAATTAAAGTGTCTGATGTGCCTAGAAGAGAATCTGGCATGTGTGGTAATCATTCAAAAGCTTGTTCAAAGAATGAATGAAGTTCAGGGAATCATGACTTCTCCAGCATCACAAAAGTCCATAGGAGAACAGAGATTAGAATATAGATTTTTCTCATTCCAAAATTGAGTCCATTTATAAAAATAAATTGATCCTATCTATTTATTGAAGTAATCTAAATAAAATACTTTTATATTTTAAAGATTTGCCATAAAGCTGTAAGTCTTATAGTAATACCATTATTGAAAGCTACAAGTAGCCTTGAAAACAAAGTTGTCTATTTCTCAGCCTAGTAAAAATAAATGCACATGCAATAAGTAAAGTACATGCAATGTGCTTTAAATATCTTTATTAAGGTATAATTTATATTCAAAAAACTGAACATATTTCATATATACAATTTGATACGTTTGGAGATACGCATATACCTGTGAAACCATCACCACAGTCAAGGTAATAAACATATCCATCACCTCCAAAGTTTTCCTCCTGAGTTGTCTTTGTTTGGTTGTTTGCTTGTTTTTTTTTTAAGAATACAACATCAACTCCACTGTCTTGGCAAATGTTTGGTTATACAATACAGTGTTAACTATAGGCACTATATTATACATTAGATCTTTAGGATATATTCATCTTGTATAACTTAAACTTTGTAGCCTTTGACTAATACTTCCCCCATGTCCAGCTCCTGGAAACCACCATTCTAGTGTATGCTTCTATGAGTTTGACTATTTTAGAATCCTCCTACAAGTGATGTCAGGTAGTATTTGTCTTTTGTCTGGTTTGTTTCCCTTAGCACAACATCCTTGGTGTTTGTCCATGCTATTGTGTTTGGCAGGATTTCATTCATTTTTAAGGCTGAATGATATTTCATTGTATGTTTATGCCACATTATCTTCATCCATTCATCTGTTGATGAACATTTATTTAGGTTGCTTCTACAACTTGGCTATTGTGAAAAATACTGCAATGAACATGGAAGTGCAGCGTTTCCTCTCAATCCTGATTTCAATTCTGTTGGATATAATTTTAATTTTTTGAGGAACCTCTACACTGTTTTCCATGACAGCTACACCATTTTACATTCCCACCAACAGTATACAAAGGTTCCCTTTTCTCCACATTCTTGCTAACACTTACGTTTTTGTTGTTGTTGTGATACCATCCTAACAGATATGAGTTGATATCTCATTGTGGTTTTGATTTGCATTTCCCTGATGAGTGACATTGAGCATCTTTTCATATATCCATTGGCCATTTGTAGGTCTCCTTTTGTGAACGGACTATTCAAGTCCTTTGTCCATTTTCCTAAGTCAGTTTTGATTAAGTGTTTTCCTCATGACTTATTATTTTAAATACACATTTCCTGCCTTTCCAATCTCATTAACTTTACTTGGCTAAAAACAGGGTAAAATCTTCAAGTTTGACAGATTTTTTAAAAGCCACAACAGAAACAATAATTGAAATGCACATCACACTGATGTTTAAATCAAGTAGTTTCAATAGTAGCATATGTCTAATATCATGTGATGCAAGGAGTGGAAGGAACCACTTTCATCCAAACCGAGCTATCTTTCTTAGTCCATGTAATTGTGAAATGGTTTTCATGAAAGAATTGGAAAGAAGTGGCTAGAAAAGAAATACAGTGACTTCAGAGCCAGAGTCTTGGAAAAAATTTTTAATTTGATAAGGAGTATAAAAGCACCCATCCCCAAAATCAATTCAAAGTTCAAACTAAGAAATTCTCTACTTTGTAGAAGAAAGAGCTTTAAGTTCAGTTTTTTTGCAGCCCAATCATTTGTAGTAAGAAAATCCTCAAGAAGTGTCATCTGAAATGGTATGTTTGTGAGGCTGGCTCTGTAGGACAATGTGAAAGACCATCAACTTAGTGTTTGCCAAACCTGGCTTGCTTTAGAACCACCTGTGGCCTTTTAAAAAATATGCATATTCTTGAGCTTCAAAGAAAACCCACCAAACCAGACTCTCTATGAGACCCAGAAATTTGTTTCACTGAGCTTTTCTGTGCTCTTCTGCAGCCCAGCAACCTGGGCCACTATTAACTATCTTTGGCAAAATAGTTATGTCTTTACTTTATGTTGTGCCTACAGACAGTTGAATTTTCTCATGAAAATGTAAATTTCCCACACATATGTGGACTATAGACCTGGAATACTGCAGGAAAAACTGTCAGGTCTTACCTCAACCTGTCCCTGAGAAAGAACCATAAAAATGGTGTGCTTGCTTTTAATCTAATAACTCAACATTTGGGTAATATTTTAATAGTTATATTATTGTTTTGCACTGGAATAGTTCTGTGGAGAGGCCACAAGTTATTGTCATTCCCCATGAGCAGGGAGATAATTTTTCTAAATGTAGTGAATATTCCAAGTATCACCCTAGGGAACAGAAGATCCAAGATCGGAAGATAAGGACTTAGACTGGTAGCAAGATGGGAACCCATCATTCTGCATCTTGTGGTTGATAGAATCTAGATGATAAGGAGTAGCAGCCCTCTCCCAAGGAGCCACTTGGGTTTAAAGAAAAAAGAAAGCAGGCTACTACCACTCACGGGCAGGTTAGGAATTCGGCAGGGATGGATTGTGTGCTTAAAAACAGCTGTGGTGATCTGCAATTACAAAAAACTTAGAATGCCATTTGTGGAATGGGCCATGTCTCTAGACCCATAAATTCATCCTCTCTATGGTGGTTCAGAGAGTGAACTTCTTATCTTGACCCCAAATTTTAAGAGGACTTGTTGATTGAACTTACACTGCCCCTACACTGATTTTGAGGCTGAAACGCTACAATGTATCTTACTCCCTGATTTGAACTGCAGTAAAACCCAATGGCCAGGGCTAGAACCAGTTTATATCGATCCATATCCTGACTCCAGACATAAAACAACTTGAAATAATATAATTTTATACACTGTGTATTGTGGCAAGTCCAGACTATGAATAGATTTCTAATATAATGAAAAGTGATAGGACTTTGTGAAACAAGCAACCTTGTAGTATCAATTACATTTTTTTTGGCATTGATTTCAAAAATCCAATTAATAGTCAAAGATGTTTATCATTCATATTTGTCCAGCAAGAAGGCCTACTTTCATCCTGAAAGGATTGCTGGCTTGATTACAAAAATATTGTCCTTTTATTACCTAGGACCAAAGGCTTTTGTACTTGGCATAAATGCCTGACTATAAAAACTACTATCGCATTAAAAAGGTGCCCATTGTCAGAGTATCTTATATATTCACTTTTTTTATTAACATAGCAACAAAACAGCATGATGTACTGTACTCATGTACCTAAAATTACAGTGAAAACAAGCTTCACATTTTCTCCTTTAAATATGTCCTTTAAGATAAATCTATACAAGTCACTTGACAATGACAATTGTATTGCCTCTTAGAAATAGTGTCTTCCAATTTCAGATAGCCTTCAGTTTGTGTTTAGAAATAAAGTAATAAGGACTCAGAAGTTCCTCTTCAATTGTTTCTTGATAGTTAAAAAGTAGGATTTAACAGCAAAGTAGCTATTGACCTTGTCAAAGTGTGATGATACAGATGCCCTGATTTTGTGGTGCTCTGAGATCTTATTCAGGGGTTGCTTGTAAAGGTTTGGGTTCATCTGGTTAACTAATGAGATTAATTAATTACCCAGCAAGGGTATGATTCCACTCATGATGCATATGCTATTCAGAAATGTCCTGGGAAGATCACCTCTATTTTGCTTCCAGGATAAAAGAGAGCTAAAGATTGCTAAACAGAAAGAGGTCCCTTTAAATACCCAGGCCGGATGGGAATTCAGGCATCATCCAGAGTCAGTCAGATACAAATAGGACATTGGCAACTTACCAAAAGGTATTCAGGATCACCACATTGGCCTTTGTTATCACATCTGTTAGTTAAATTTATGGAAAGACTGCAGCGCGCGATCCCCTTTATTTTAGCTTCTTTCTCATTTCTTTCTTACACCTGAGTGGACAAATTAGATCTCAGTGATTTGAAGAAGTGTTCATTAAACAACATTATTTCAAAATATATTTTTAATAAATTCTTACAATGGATCACACTTTCAGAAACATTTGTATATATTATCTCATTAATGCTCTTAATAATTCTGCACGTTGTATATGATCATTATTTGCATTTTATAGCTGAAAAAACTGAGTTTCTAATCCAGTTAAGAGAATATCATTTGTACATGTCAGAAACTATGATTTCAAACCAAATGTTCTAGCCACATTTTTTTTTGTATTTTTACTGTAATACAAACTTAAAAAAGTTGTTTAAAAAAATGATTATCTAAATCTATTTTTCCCTTGTTAGTCACATGCTCTTTTTTTCTAGGTGGTCCCAAAGCATATTCTCTCTTATTTTATTATTTTTTTTAAGGTTCAACAATTTTATTAGAATATGCTTTGGTGCTGATCATTAAAAGTCAATATTCCCAGGCACACACACATATTTTTCTCAATATATAGTTAAATTTTTTTTTGTTGTTTAATCTTTGGGATGTTTTATGCCACAGGTTTTAGTATGTATTCTATTTTCTTACTTTGGTTTTCTTCTGTGATTTTGTTTATCTATATTTTTAATTTCTTGTGTCTATTCTCAGTATCTTGCCTATTTTCCTCTTAAATCTTTTTTTTAAATAAATGTTTATTCATTTTTGAGAGAGAGAGTGAGCTGTGGAGAGGCAGAGAGAGAATGGGACTGAGGATCCCAAGAGGACTCTACACTGACAACAGGAAGCCTGATGCAGGGCTCAAACTCACGAACTGTGAGGTCATGACCTGCGCCAAAGTCCGCCGCTCAACCAACTGAGCCACCCAACGCCCCTCCTCTTAAATCTTTTTACCTCTCCCTTCAATTTTAATGGGTATTTTAAATTTTCCTGTGTTTACTTTTTATTTGTCTGAAGACATTAATTTGTTGTTGCTGTTGTTTTTGTGTTCTCTCAACTTTAGTATTCATTTCTGAAATATTTTTCTATTGTTTCTAATTCTTTCTTGAGTTCTGTGATCTCATTCCTCAGTCTAGTTCCAATTTATGTCGTTCTTCCTTGTTTATATTATTTTATTAATGTCTTAGTTCATTTTAACACGGTAGGTTATAGTTTCAATCTATTTTGTGGGCATGTCTTTCTGGCATGCTCTCCTTGTCTGTAGGGATATTATTCTGTACTTTATTCTTTTCTTCTTGTAATAACTTTGCATAGGATTTGATATCTATGCCTTTCTTTTTTTCATTTTTAGGTGAAACTAGTATTTCTGAACTCTATAATAAAGCTAAGTTCAGGAAATCTTTTTTATCTTTCCAGAAGTTCTGCTTCTGATGTTTTTGTACAGTGTTCAGCAATATGATGGCTGGCTTTTCTGTGACATCCTGGTTCTTTCCCTCCCCAACTTTGATCTGGATCTTCTCTCTTGTTCATCTCTGTCCTGCTCAATTTTGGCTTCACTTTGCATCATTGCTCCCAGAGTGGGACCTTGTCCCAGAAGGAAGCCTTTGCAGATCAGTTTTGCGAGTGACTGGCATCTGGATTCTCCGTGTCCTCCAGGTCTTCTTACTGGGTCCCTCCACTGACTACATACTGGAGAGGGCCAACCACCAGTGTTCGCTGCTGTCTCCAGTCAGTCATCTGTGGTGTTCACTGAATGCATGTTGGCTCTTTTGAGGTCTGCTGATCTTTTATCAAACACTGTTGTCATGCCCCCCCCCCCACCCTCCCACCCCCGCCCACGGGACTGTAACCAACTGCTTGAATATGGGGATTGATGGGGATGCCTTTTCACCTAGTTTGGTTGTAAATGTCATCTATAGATATTGTGTTTTGCTATCTATTTGCCCTGTCAGTTTTTCTGGAGAGGTGGAAAAGACATACTATCTTTGTCATTGCCATCTTCCCAGAATCTCTTTATTTAACAAAAATTATAGTATCTAGAGAGAAAAAAATGCACATAATGTATAGCTTTATGCATATATTTACAAAGTGTGTTATCAGTACCCAGATAAAGAAATACGTCATCAGCTGAGGATTGTTAGCGTATTCTCCCATTTTTTTTCCTTCTAAATCTTAATTTTTAGCAATCTGAAAGCCATATACTGAGAAAACAGAATATGGATTGAGGCAATTATGGTAAAGTTACATAGTCAATAAATGTATATTTTTATGTTACTATTCCTTTATTTAAAAACGCATGTGTAGGGGCGCCTGGGTGGCGCAGTCGGTTAGGCGTCCGACTTCAGCCAGGTCACGATCTCGCGCTCTGTGAGTTTGAGCCCCGCGTCGGGCTCTGGGCTGATGGCTCAGAACCTGGAGCCTGTTTCCGATTCTGTGTCTCCCTCTCTCTCTGCCCCTCCCCTGTTCATGCTCTGTCTCTCTCTGTCCCAAAAATAAATAAATGTTGAAAAAAAAAAATTCTTTAAAAAAAAAAAAAAATAAAAATAAAAATAAAAACGCATGTGTATTTGTACTCCTCTGTCCCCAACTATATCACACTTACACATGGAAATACTTGTGCTTGAGCTTATACAAGATGTTGTAAATTAAATTTCAGGCCCCAATTCTTCATCCTCCCATTATTCACATCCTCAACACATAACTTTGCAGTCCATCCTGCTTCATATGTGAAGGACACATATCTCTACATCTTGACTTTAGCCTTAGCTATTTGACTTACTTTGACCAAAGAGGATGTTAGTTCACAGGCCACAAGCAAGAGTTTAAAATGTCCTCTCACACTTACTTATATGTTCCTTCTTACACTCTGCCATTGCCCTCTTACTAGTCCACTGGGCTCAGGAGAAGTGTCAAAGACATGTGGAGCAAAACCATCCCCAACGACCTCCAGTGTGAAACAGGCCATACCAGCTGACCTGCAAACTCAGGAGGAGAAAGAAGTGCTTAATGTAGATTACACTGAAGATTTGAGATGATCAGTACTGCAGCATTATTGTAGGAAACACACAATTCACATGCCAATGTGTTGGAGTTCTCAAAGACAGTTTATGGTGGTTGCATGATAGGATTGGTTGTTTTTTAAAAAATTATCGAAATAGGTACTGCTGCTTATACCCTTATGGTTTCTTCCTAGTTGCTTTAGTTGTTTTCCATTTTTGCTTTAGTTGGATGTTATTTAACTAAGTTATTTTCTTTTCTTTTTTTCTAATACGTGTTTTAAAGGCCATACATTTCATTCTGAATATTTTGGGGATTGCGTATCACATTTGTACGTTCAGCTTTTATTTTTCTCATTTCTAAGTAGTCTGTAACTTTTTAACTTTCCTTTTTAACGTGGAGATTAAGTAGAAAAGTTTGTGTTTAATTTGCAAGTGCTATTTTGCCTTCTTTTTTTTTCTGATTTTTGCCTTTAATGAATTCTTGTCAGATAAGAATGAATGAATGAATGAATGAATGAATATCTAGTTCTAAATGAGAAAACAGCACTGTTCTAGTAGCTCCAACCTCAGTTAAATGTTATTATTCTCTGACTCTGAATCCATGACTCTGAATTCTCAGACACTGATAAAGTAGAACTCTCTTATACTACCCAGTTAGAGTTAGTTAAACAGTCATTTAAAATCATTTTAAAATGCTGTACTCATATTTTAGCTTAACATAAACTACATAAATATTCATCTGTTCCCCTTGATGTTTTTCTAGCTTTATTGAGATATAATTGGCATATAACATTGTGTAAATTTAAGGTGTGAAATGTTTATCTGATACACTTATATATTGCAAAATGATTAGTACTTCCATCATGTCACACAATTACCTTTTCTTTTTCTGGTGAGAACATTTACGATCTACTGTCCTAGCAGCTTTCAAGTATATGAAGCAGAATTATTAGCTATCATCACCGTGCTGTGCATTAGATCCCCAGAATTTATTTGTCTTATAACTGGAGGTTTGTACCTTTTGATCAACCTCTCACCATTTCCCTGAACGCCTAGCTCCTGGTTACTACCATTCTACTCTCTGTTTGTATGAGTTCAGCATTTTTGGACTCCACCTATAAGTAGAACCACACAGTATTTGTCTTTCTCTGACTTATTTCACTTAGTGTAATGCCCTCAAGGTCCATTCATATTGTTGCCAATAATAGGATTTCCTTCTTTTTATGGCTGAATAATATTCCATTGTATGTATATACCACATCCTCTATATTCATTCATCTGTAGACAGACACTTAGGTTGTTTCCATGTCTTGGCTGTTATGAACATTGGAGGACAGATATCTCTTCAAAATAATAATTTAATGTCCTTCAGATATACACCCAGACATGGGGTTGCTGGATCATATTGAAGTTCTATTTTTAATTTTTTGAGAGACCACCATACTGTTTTCTGTAGCAGCTATACCAGTGTATATTCCCACCACAGTGCACAGGGGTTCTCTTTTCTCTACATTCTCACCAAATACTTGTGATCACTTATCTTTTTGATGATAGTCATTCTGACAGGTACAAGGTGATAGTGTGGTTTTGATATGCATTTCCTTGATGATTAGTGATGTTGAGTTCCTTTTCATATATCTGTTGGTCATTTGTATGTCTTCTTTTTTTTAAATCAGATTGGGGTTTTTGCTGTTGAGTTCTAGGAGCTCTTTATATATTCTAGATATTAACCCCTTATCAGACATATGATTTGCAAGTATTTTCTTCTATTCTGTGATTTGCCTTTTCATTTTGTTGTTTATTTTTCTGTGCATAAGCTTTTTAGCTTGATGTAATCACACTTACTAATTTTGCTTTTGCTGCTTGTGTTTTTGGTGTCATATCCAAAATATCATTGCCAAGACTAATGTCAAGGAGACTTTTTGCTATGTTTTACAGTTTCAGGACCATAGTTTTGTTTAAAGTCTGTTTGGTCCAGTGATGAAGTTCCATTGCCATATTTTGCTGAATTACACAAACAATGCATCATTTACAATTTCTACATTCTTTAAAGTGAATGAAGAACTTAATGATACTTTTGAACTAAAGAAAAGTTTTCTGTAATTTTCCAATATTTACACCCGTATTGTCCACACCTGATTTTTTAGGGAGCTGACTTTATTGAATCTTTCCAAATCTTTAATTTATTTTTTAAAGTATTTTAAGGATTTTTAACCTTTATTGAGGTATACTTAACATACCAAAAATTGCTCATATGTTATGTGTACATTTTGATGAGTTTGGACATATGCATATACCCATGATGCCATTACCGTGATAATTTGTTTTTAATAAAACCTGTACTTTTCCTTGTGCAATCATATATTATCCATTAATTATGTTATGGAATTAAAATAACAAAACAACCAGAGTAAATAGGTTTGTGAACAAACACAATTTCATCATGATCAGTCAACAGCCTAAATGGTGGGGGTGGTAGTGGTGAGCATACAGCCTGCTATCTGGAGCATCCATCAGTGCATATTACAGGTGGATGGGATAGTCTAGGTTAATCTAGAAATTCGATTGAGTGGAAGTCAGTTAAGACATCTAGAGGCAGGGATATTTGTCTGCCTTCCCCGCAATTCAGTGCATTTGACCAAGTGGGTCCTTTAGAGAGACGGACATCCATACTAAGAAGTTAAGAAGATTTTCTAAGGAGCTGATATGGAAAAGGAAGACTCTTATTTAGGGCACCTGCTATCAACCAGGCTATTCCTTTGTTTTGACCTTTTCGTTTTCCCCATAAGCCTCCAATAAAATGTAAAGCAAATGAAAAAAAAAACTTAAGAGATAAAATATTAAATATTAAAATGCTCACATAATGAATGTTTCATTGAAGGTCAAGAAAAGCTAGACTTCTAAACTGAAAGCATGAAAAACTTCAAGATAAATGGAACCAGAGAGTGCATGCAACTTGACCTATTTTGCATGAGGGTGCTTAAAAGGATTGTTCAGAAAATAAAATTAAGAAAGGATGCATCCCAGGCAGAAGACCTCAAGTGAAGACTCGGGTTTATCACAAAAGACCCAGGCTAGAGCCTAATAAATAACCTACTTTTTTGAATCGTAAAATATTTTGAACTACTATTATGTATGTTTGGGACATAGTAATAATAAAAAAACAGACATGATGTGTGCCTTCAAGGATTTATAACCTAGTAGAAAGAAAAGGCAAGCTTAAATCATTATGTACAAAGGAGTAGTATAGGACCTGCCTTACAGCAAATGCCAAATTGGCCCCCTTACATTCAAACTTGAATGTCTAATATGGATAACTGATATGCAAAATATTTTAAAAGAATTATCCAAAATCATATACACAGATCTCTTTGAGGAAAGATTAAAAGCCAAAAATAAGAGTATTTTGATTCTGGGTGCCTAAATTGAGCACTCCAGTTCTCCAAAACTAGTGGGTCTTCTGTAAGGGACTTCAGACCTCTAAGTCTTCGTGTGTAGTAAAAAGTGTCCTTGAGCTGTTTTTTTTTTTTTTTAATTTTTTTTAATGTTTATTTATTTTTGAGAGAGAGAGAGAAAGAATAGAGTGCACGCAGGGGAGGGTCAGAGAGAGAGGGAGACACAGAATCCGAAGCAGGCTCCAGGCTCTGAGCTGTCAGCACAGAGCCCAACATGGGGCTCTAACTCATGAACTATGAGATCATGACCTAAGCCAAAGTCTGACGCTTAACCGCTTAACCGACTGAGCCACCCAGGTGCCCTGAGCTGTTTTTTCGTAAAACAAAAGCCTTTTAAAACTATGTGTTTAGCCTCAGTAATGCAAAGACAATGAAAATCCTGCCTTCAATTGGACTTTACTTTATTAAGGATCTGATTCAACCAGAAACTGATTGGTACTGATGGTTTTTATGAACTACAAATAGAAAGATAAGCTTATTAACACTTAATAAGAGCAGTTTGGGGAGAGATAAGCCTTATAAAACATGAGGTTTAAGGAATAAATAATTTAAAAAAACTTGAGAAACACTACAGTAGACTAACTGTAGCTTTACTCAGAATCACAAAATAATCTATATAATCATTTTTTAAAAATTTATCTCAGTGGTAGATTTCTAAAGCACACCCTGTGTACAGTTAATCTTACTTTTAACAACTACAAACTGGTCTCTGAGTCTGTTATATATAATAAAACAGCCCAGGAATGAGAAGGCTTCAAATATTAATGGTGACCCCCACCCCTACAAAGAAGATGAAAAAAAAAAAACACACACACACACACAAGAAGGAGAGGAAGAAGGAAAGGAAGAAAAGGAATTTTCTGTTCTTTGCCTGGAATGATCTTCCTTTTCCCAACCATGAATCATCCCTTCTCATTTTTCAGGTATTGGCTTAAATTCCTGTCCTCTGAGAGACCTTCCCTGGCCAACCTATCTAAAGATACTTGCTCCACTCTACCCACCCCTTTCCTTTCTCTCCTATAACCTTCTTTATTAACTTCATGGCTCTTATCGCAGCCTGCAATTATTTGGATTATTTATTAGCTTGTTTGTATATTACCTGATTTTCCCACTATGTAATGTAAGCTCTGCAAGGAGGACATTCTGTAACTTATTCCCCTATTTACTTCCAAAAGCTAGTGGGTGCTCAATAAATATTTATTGAATAAGTAAATAAACAAGAACCAAAATCTCTGCTTGGAGATCTGCTACTCTGCTAGATACTTTTCATCTGTATGTCATCTTATAAGAACTCTGCTAAGTGTCAACTACCTTGATTTAAAAATGGGGGGGGGGGGGCGGGTCTAGGTGGCTCAGTCAGTGAACCCACCTACTTTTGATTTTCGCTCAGGTCATGATCTCAGGGTGCATGGGTGCTGTGCTGTGCGTGGGTTCGGTGCATGGGTTTGAGCCCTGCCTCGGTGTGGAGACTGCTTGAAACTCTCTCCCTTTCTCTCTCTCTGCCCCTCCCCTACTCATTCTCTCTCTCTCTCTCTCAAAATAAATAAAAATTTTTTAAAAAAAGGAAACTGAGGCTTAACAGAGTATAAAAACTGGCTTTGCCAATACCAGTTAATGATGAGCCAGTGATTCAAATAACTTTCTGTCTGCCTCTGAAGTCTATATTTAAATATAGACTTTTAGCGGAGAATCTCAAGGTACAATTACCTCATCTGTATTGTACATGTTTGTGTGACAAGAAAACACAATCTCCTTAAACGATTTGTTCTTCATCTGCTATGGCATTTTCCATGCTGAATTATAATGGGTCTTGTTACCTGGATGCTTCCTCCCACAATCTCAGCTCCTCAAGGGCAATGAATTATTCTGTGTACCAAAGAGCTTCCACAATGTTCAATGGCATGAATGAAATGAATGGGTTGAGGATCAAGGTCATATTAGCTTTTCAAAGTAAAAGAGAAAATCAGGCTCTTTTTAACAGGAAGAATTCTGGGAGAGATGGTGGTTTTATGCACTACAATATATATTCAGTGACATACAGACTTTAGATTATTTAAAACTTTGGTGAATTTGTTATCAAAATTTTAACCGAGGAATAAGAAATTTGAGTTTAAAGAAAAGTTAGGTGGTTTGCCCAAGGTCACACAGCACTTTTGCATTTAACAATGAGCCTAATAGTCACACAATAAGGAGGGACCTTGGGTCAAAACTAAGGGCATTATGTTTTAATTACTGCCACTTAAAAGCAACAAATAAATACTATGGTGGGGGACTTGGGGGAAGAGGTATTATGTGGACCAGCATTATCCCTCAGACTTCCATTTACATTTACTAAGAAATAGAAATAGGAAAAACCCAGTTTGGCTCAAGAGCCTATGTTCTTAATCCCTACTAATGATAGCCAATACTTACATAACATATACAATGAGCCAGGTATTCTAAATGCTTTGCATCTACTGACTAATTTAATCTCCTAACAAACCCAGGAGGTAGGCACTGTTACTATCTGTACTTCATAGTTAAGAAAACGGCACAGAGAAGTGAAAGCAACCTGCCCTGTAATGCGGTTGGTGGTTGTTAGTGGTTAGGAAGTTGGTGAAGCATCTGGCTCTTTGTTTTGGTTCAGAACATGATCTCCCGTTCGTGAGTTAGAGCTCCGCATTGGGCTCTGTGCTGATAGCACAGATCCTCTGTCTCCCTGTCTCTCTGCCCCTCTCTCTCTCTCTCTCTCAAAAATAAATTTTTTTAAGTAAAATAAATAACTGCTGGTGTAAAAATATTCATAAAATCATAAACCTATGACTTGGATATTTACCTGAGTGCTTCCCTAATCCAACTTGCCCTCTGACATTTGTGTATGCTCCACCGTATCCTGACAAGTGGATTTCCAGCCTCTTCTAGGTCGGCCTCTAGTGTTGGCTGATAATTAACATGCACCTTAAGAAACTGTGGAAAGTCTACCCATGAACGGAGAGGTATCATCTCCCCTGTATTCCAATAGAGGATGACTACAACCAAAATCAAGTGACTCATTTTTAAAATAATTTCGCACTGTGCAGATGCTGTGAGATAGTGGGAAACTGGGCTTGCTCAAAGCAAATTATTTTTTTAAAATGACCCTTCAGGACTCATTATCCAACCACCTAAAGAAGTGGGTGGAATGAAATATTTTAATCACAATAATTAATATCACTGAAGTGTCGGGATGCCTGGGAGACTCAGCCGGTTAAGCCTCTGACTCTGGCTCAGGTCTTGATCTCACAGTTCGTGGGTTGGAGCCCTGCGCTGGGCTCTGTGCAGATAGGATTCTGTGTCTCCCTCTCTCTCTGCCCCTTCTCTGCTCACGCTCTGTATCTCACTCTCTCAAAAATAAATCAACACTAAAAAAAAAAATATTTTAAAAGATAATTGAAGTGTCTGCTTTTTTCTGACAATGAGGAAAAGGTTTTTGTGTTTTTCTTTTTAAAACTGGTCTTGTGATGGCCCCTTAATTGTCCCTTTCCCTATAGAAATGGTGACTCCTTCCCCATTGCCCCCCAAGTATCCTGTATGTATTTCTGCTACAGCAACTTTAACAATTAATGCTCCTCATTGTTTATCTGCCTGCTCCTCTTTGCTATTCCTATTTTTACTTTGTTTCCCTGGCATCTAACTCATTTTAGGAACATCACATTCCTAAAAGAACTTAGAATCTCTGAACCAAAAAGTAATTTTATAATACCTCAAACTCTTTACTTCATCTTTTACTCATTAAAATAGACATACGGGAATAATTCCTTTTTAAAAAAAAGTTTCTCCTTTTTTAACACTCTCTTCACTCATCTTGACTACTTTCTTATTTCTCAGACCCCCAAACTACCCTGGAAAAAGCCATCCCTCAGTCCCTTCCCCAGAGCACCTCTAGGCCTCTCCTTTCCCTTGTTGCATTCTGATACTAAACCACCAAATAACTGATATGGCAGAAACGGAAGCTTCTTAGAGAGCAGGAGACTGAGGGAGCCAACCCAGAATCTCCTTTCAAGTGCAAAAGGAGGGAGGAAAGGCTGGTAACCATCAAATATAAGTAATTTGATCCCATGATAAATATTTGTTAAGTGGAAGGGAGGGAGGAATGAGGTTTGGAGGGAGGGAGAGAGGGGGAAAGAAGAGAAGGAGAGAAGGAAGAGAGGGAGGGAAGAAAGGCAGGCAGGTAGGCAGTCTAATGTATTTGGAGGGTAACTTTTATCACACCCTAGCCAACTTTTATGTCAAAAGTTTGACGACTTTCTTCTGCAGGTCCCTTTTTCTTTTCCTTTTACTGTCCCCAAACATTACCTATTAGTTATTTAATGTGGTCTATAGCTACTGTCCTTCCATATCATTGGCTTGAAACAGACTCAAAGACTTTAATGAGAGGTTATCATGGAACTATTTTAAGACTAATTCTAAGTGGAGAATAAAGGTCATAATACCACTGTAGCAGCTAAAAGCACTTTTGCTGACATTATCTAATTTCCACAGAACTCTAGAGACAGAGGCAATTATTTTGATTATGCTTTTACAGATAAGATGTTTTAGGCACAGTGAGTAGAATAATAGAGGTCAATCATTGCTTGCACCAAAAATAGACTTATATCTACTAATATTCAGGGGAGACCTATTTGGATGATAGAACTTGGCCTTCACAAAAGGATCTTTTATTACCCTTCTCTTGCCAATACAGAAAAACCGAGACTTAGATGTTTTCATTAATAAGTTGAAATAGTTGCACTGTGTAAGACACACATCCTGGAATTAGAGATTTCCCCACCCCTCCCCCACAAAAAAAGAAGTGCTATCTCTGAACATAAATAGTTGATAGCCAACATTTGTATGACAGCTTTATTTAAAAGAAATCCTATATAATAAAAAAGATGCTTATTTTTTATTAAAAAAAGCTCTTTAAATTGCTGATTAACTCAAATTAGTGTAAGATTCTATTACTTAAAATGTTATAAACATATATTATTTTACATATTACATTTTATTTAAAAAGTTGATATCTGAATCACATATTCTTTTCAATGTTTTTTTTTAATTTTATTTTTGAGAGAGAGAGAGAGAGAGAGAGAGTGTGTCAAAGTGTAAGCAGGGGAGGGGCAGAGAGAGAGTGAGACACAGAATCTGAAGCAGGCTCCAGGCTCTGAGCTGTCAGCGCAGAGCCCAAACTTATGAACTGTGAGATCATGACCTGAGCTGGAAATCAAGAGTGAGATGCTTAACCAACTGAGGCATCCAGGCACCCCTGAATCACATATTCTTATTACAATTCCCACTGGAATATATTCGAGAAGTATAAAAAGGCCTTTATTTAAAATTCATCTAGACCATTTCCCTTGAGTCATACTTCAGAATCTGCTACTCCATTTAACTTCATATATTCATTCTAGTTATTTTCCACATGAATTTCTGCCCTGCTGACCCATTCTGAACATACTCCCCAGTTTAATCTTGAATGAAAAAAGGATTAGGGTGCTAATACTTTACTTGGGAAGTGGAAGCACACGGTGGCATGAATAAGAAAAAAGAGGAAGTGAAGCAAGGAAAAGGGGGTATAATATGATACCATGTGTTTTGCAATGTGTTATCACACCTCTTTCCCTTCACAATACCCAACAAAAGGACCCCGCAGATCATTCAACAGACATGTCCACTCAACATCCAGGAATTCTCCAGAAGGGTTTCAAAGACAAAGTCTTAGGGAGTAGCCTACAGAAGAATTTTGCTTAGCTCCTTTTTGTCTCACATTTCACATTGGTCTTACTGTGGAGAACTAACTTCCTGCACTTTTAGGTTCAATTACCCAGTCCCTGAGACATCTCAGGAAGCCAGAACCCCTGCCCCATTGTGTTGTGATTTATCCAAGCTCAGAAATGCGGGGACTATCTAGTGTGGGTGAGAGTGATGATCAAGAAAGAAAGAGACAGTGTGAGGAAGCATACAGCGTTATGATCCTAACAGCGATACCTAGGACATAATTATGATGGACACCTACTTGCTGAAGACGCTACAACTCTTGAGCAAGAAACACTCTGGCCTTTCTCAGCTGGGCAATCAATATGTTTAGTGATCAAACAGGGATCAGACAAGAATGTGCTGGAGGTCAGATCCTGACTCCTAGCTAAACCTAAGAGAGCCATAAATAGAAACAGAGGCAGAGTACAAAGTCTTTAGAGAGTACTAAAAGTTGAAATTGAGAGAACCAGAAGCAAACACCAAAGCTAGGGTCACAAGTGGACTCAAAGTTTGTTGATGAAGCCCAAGCCCAAGACTAAAAACAGGAAGAAACAAAAGTGCAGCCACAGCAGAACAGAAGGAAAGTAAGCAGAATCCCAAGCAATTGCTTTGAGAGTGCTAAGAAGATGGGACTTACCTTTATATGCCATTAGGCATGTGACAAATGGGTAGGCGGGTCTCTCGTAAGAGTGTGTGCCATCATTGCAAACTGTGGGAATGTATGGGAATGCAAGGCTTATAAAAGCTTCTGAAAATAAACTTTATGTAACCTAATTGTCCCTTGGCCATGCCAGTCTGACAACTAAAATGAAGTCACATTTTCATTAGTAAGCACACTATTCACTTAGTCAAAATTTTGTATCAAGAGCCTATACTGATCAAAGAACTGTCGTTAGGACCCCATTAGGTGATGCTTGTTTAAATAGTAGTCATCACCCTGCCTTCATGGATTTTTAGTCTGGTGGGGAATATAGATAACTAATGAACAAATATGTATTTATCATTGTGAGGTACAGTGAATTAAGTGAACAAGGTGCTGTGAGGGAGAAAACTACTGTTGTCAGGGAAGACCACTTTTTAGAAGCTGCCAATTACGCTGAGATCTGAAGGGTGAGGAACAGAAAACTGAGCTGGTGAAAGAGCCTCCTGTACAGAGAGAACAGCGTGGCCCACTCCCCAAAGCTAGAATAGGATTGGCTTGATCAAACAAAGGAAATAATCCAATTTTATTATGAAACATAATAAAAGGAGAAACCTGAAAGGCAGATGTGAAGGGCCTTGTAAACTTTGATTAGGATTTGAATTTTATTTTAACTCCAGTGTGAAGTCATTGATGGGTTTAACTATTTCAGTTGCAATGACTTAAAGCCCCCTCCTGCTTAACTGCAAGAAGCCCCCAACAGGTTGTCCATATATGACCAAGAATCCCTGGAGGGCAATTAAATATTCCACAGATACATCCTGTTGTCACCTACTGCCTTGACTCCTGTCCTGCTGCAGATCATGGACTGATGGGCTAGGATTACCATCTCCCTTCATTGTCTACTATTCTCCTTAATACTGTTTGCCCCAAGCATGAATAGCACTGTTAACACTGGCTGAAATCTTAATGAACTTTACTGAAAGTTTGAGACATGAAAGAGAAGTAGAACCCAAAGAGTAACTTATAACAACTACTAGATATATATCTTCCTAAAGCTTCCTAGGACCAGATCTGTCCTTGGGTTTGGACAGCATCACATGGGCCCAGACCATCCCAGACAGTCTCCATGACACAGAGAGGCCAGATTACCCTCATTCTATCCCACCCTCACCCGCATTCTTGTTTTCTATCCCAGGATCAGTCTTTTTTAAGGATTACACAATGAATTCCCTTCAAAGAAAAAGTTAACCTGGAAGGACTTCCCACCCACGTGGGTGAAAGTCATCCCTGTGATCCTGAGCTATACTAGAACCCAGTAATCCAACATCAAGAAAGGCTGAATGCACACAGGGATAATGCCCATTGGGATAACATGCCAGTCTAGTTTGAGTTTATATAAACTAAGCCTCATTCTTTTCTATAATTCAAGGTAAAGATTAAGCTTGCTACATATCCTTGTTTTAGGATCTCTGTTCATATGATGAAACAGCAGGTTGCAGGCATAGTTCATTCTAGATCCATATTTAAAGGAGACATAATTCTCTCAAGGATTCAGCCACAGCTATGTAATCCCATCTATCATGTGGACCATCATTATGTTACCACAAAGTAGTTTACTTCCTTCACATCACAAAATCTGCAAGTCTGGATGTCTCCATTCCACTTTTACATACCCAAAATATCTCTTTGGTTCCTTTGAAACAAAGGCATAATTTGCACCAAAAGTAAATTCAAGTCTGTACCCTGAGCAGTACAGAAAATGCTTTAAACCTGAAAATATCCTTATAGTTTTCTTCCTTTCTAGCTTGAAAAGAAACAAAAAACAACAACAAAAAAAAAAACCCTCTTGCATTTGACTTCTCACCAAGAATGTAAGCTTGTTTAGATAGAAGTCACTGCAGTAACACAGTTCTCTTCAAACTCTGGCTTCAAGGACTCCTTGAAGGGCTCTCAAGGACTACCACTCCTTTTGGCCTGACCCTTGTTGCAGACCCTTCACTTTGATTCAAGTTCTCATTCTTCACCTACCCATTGGAACTATTCTTGCGTCTTAAGGAAGACTGCCCTGCCTGGCTCTCACAGCAGCCCCCCTTGTCATGGAGCTCTCAGCCTGCTCCCATGATGATGAGATCCAGCTCCTGAGACCCCAGCCTAATTTAGAATTCTGTTCCCTCAACACCCCACCTTCCAGCATCACTTAAGAGATAGACTAGAGCTACTATGCTCGAGAAGTTGAAGATTTCAAGAACTCCCCTGTGAACTAATGCTGTGATGCATACTCAGCAGTGTATCTAAAGCCAACATAGCTCAACTCACCTCCACTAGGGTTCAATGGATTGAAACCTGCACATTTTATTAAGTGTGGGAAGAGAATGTGCTTAAAGCTTCTAATGCCAACCTCCCTAGCCTTACTTACACTAACCTTTGTCTCCTCATCTACTCCAATCTTTGCCCAGTGGCCATTGATGGCTAACATTTCATTCCAGAGCTACCTTTTTTCCACAGCTATTCTAATAGTGCCCTCCAGTGGCAGATGATTCAAATGACAATTTAAAAAAATCGTACCATAAAAGGTCAGCTAATTCAGTATCTACCCAGTGCCTAGGGACTCTCCCTGATATAATCACCTCAGACCTGGATACTTTCTAGTTCTCTGTCTTGCACAGATATATGGATACATGAAATAAGGATAAGACTGCAAAGAATGAGTCAGACTTTTTTCAACTGGGAAATTCACTGATCAAAGACCAATGTATCTGTCAGATAGTACTGAGTAAACCATATCATCAATAATGCCACTGCCATTAGCCACAGACATTGATAAGGGGAAGGGGGAAGGCCTGTAGCTCCACCTGTCATATAGTTATGACTTCTTATAGAGAATGTGAAAGAAAATGGTCTAGTCCTGTGGTCTCAATTCTGGAATGCATTTAAATATGGGCTCTTAACACCTCTTCCTTTGTTATCTAACCTCTTTGAAGATAAAAAACGAAAAGACACTGAGTTCACACTTTCTAGGCTAAGTTCTATTAACTACTCTGGGGTGGAGGAAGGAGGCTATATAGAGTAGACAGCCAGTATGACCAACTCTGGCTCTACCCAGGAACCCACTGCCCTCTCATCACCATGTCATAAAGCATAATGAAAGGATTCTCTTCATACTGATGTAGTATAGCAGGGACATGCATTTATGTGAAAATAATTACGGGCTCAAGTGTAGTGAGCAGCCTTATAGACTAAACAAATTATCATTTATGTGCAGTTCCTCACAAAACCTAGAAGGGCAAATATTGCCAATGGCCCCCATTTTTGTTCCCCATCCTATTTGCCACATCTATGCCATGAGTTCCAGATAAATACACCATCTGTGGAGAAGACGTATCAGGCAAGGAAGTTTTAAAAAAAAAAAAGGTGTATCAGACAAGGAATGAAGATGTATGAGACCAGGACAGGTGATTATGATACACAGTCAAATTTGGGAAGCAATGCAAGCTATCCTCAAATACCTTCTTACTGTTTGGAGTCCTATGATGCTTATGTGTTATGGTTTAACTATTCTCTTTAAGTGAAATTTGTGTTATTTCCAATTTTTCAATATTAAAAAAAAAAACTCTGCAATTCAGTGAATGACTTAGAATTGTATTTCTTTTTTCTTTGGGATAAATTCTTGGTCAAAGGATATGGACAACTTTAACCCTTTTTGGATAATACTTAATTGTTTTATAGAAAGACTAAATCTTCTAACAGTACCACCAGCAGTAAGTATACTGCCTAATCTCCTATCACCATTGGATTTTATCATGAACATTAGATTTTGTGAGTGTAATGATTATGTAACAATACAGTCAAACCGTTTTAATTCACACTGCTATGATAGCCCTGCAAGCTTCTATGTGATGGAAGCCTTCTGAATATCCTCAGATATAAACATCTAGGCGAGATACTTCAAGCCAAATATTACCTGGCCTAGTATATACATTTATGTAGTCTTGTGATAATAGAGGTTATTCTTTTCTAGGACAAAGGTATTCAATGAATATGCAATGAATTTGAAGATTCTAAAGGGATTTGTTTTGGGTATATTGGGAATTTCCTTATGTCAACATTCTTTATTATTATGATAGCAAATTAGGGAAAATCAAACACATTGGTTATCTTTCAACTTTTGTGATCTCTGATGAATAGCTAGAGGGTTTTTTTAAAGTGCAAATTAAGGCACTTTTTAGAGAGCTGAGTGGGTTTAATAAATCTATTTAAAGCTATTTTATGATTCCACCAGTGCAAACAATAAATGAGACCAAGGTAGAGTTACAACATGCAGGAATCTTGTTTATGCCTTTGGCTGCCACTAAAATCTGAAGGAAACACAAGAGTATAGTCCCAAGGTCTTTTCGTAAAGAACAAAATTATGAAAAATTTCAGGGTCATATACCCATGGCTGTGAATCTTTGGTAATGGGCTGGGGCAGGCCTGAAACAGTCCCTAGGAATACAAACACTTTTTCTATTTTCTCTCCTGCTATTATTACAAAGAAGATGGAATAAGAAATATCCATTAAACAAATATCCCCAAAGTTTGCATATAAATAAATTTCAATGCAAACCACAAGTACATCCTTGATCTGCTCTCTCCAAAGTTTTATATATAAACAAATGAGAAGGCACATTCATAAATGTGAGTGAGACAAAGAGCTTGAAAGGATACCAGATATATTGGATGACATATTCCAGATCCCAAAAGTTCCCATTTGGACCCTAAATGGGAAAAATGAGGCCAGGGGTCAGGCATCTAGTTCAGGAGGGGGTTTGGGGAAATGGTATATGCAATGAACATTGTGAGGCAAAGGATCCCAAGATACCTTTGTATTGCATGCCAGCCATGCACAGTCTCCTGTTTACTGACTTCAAGTTATCCTTATTGAGAGCAAGCTCATCCTCACACCTTTCTCCTTGCCTTCTCTCAGGCATGTTGGAAGTACCACACATTGTTTTCTGTCTCCCTGAAATATAACAGTTATCTTTTCTTATAGGCAAGTATGTACTAAGGAAGTTGACTTTGCCCAAAGGGAGATACTGGCTTTTTCCCTTGAGTTCTGGAAGGTAGTTAATATCATACTCGATAGGAGTGTCTTTGTTTAGGTAAAGGCTGGCCACACTGTATTTTAGGGTGTGGCCACAACCAATAGTCTTAAAGTGGCGGGGGTGGGGGATGGTGTTAGATATGCCAAAAAGACCAACCATATGATATAAGGTAGGGGCTTTGGGTTATTCTGTATCAGTCAACCTGGAGACTGAGTTCAACCAATCTCCAGGCAATCAATCATGCCTATATAATGACACCCAAATAAAAGCTATGGACTAAAGCTTAAGATAGCTTTCCTGGTTGGCAAAACTTCATGCATATACCACATATTGAGGCAAAGAAGGTGATACTTCCTAACTCCATGGGAGAAGACAATGGAAGCTTCTTCATAACCCTCCCAGACTCTATCCTATGTGTCTCTTCCTTTAGCGGAATTTTCCTCCAGCCTCAGTGAGATGTAATTGACATATGACATTGTACAAACTTGAGGGGTACAACATAATGATTTGATATACATATATATTGCAAAATGATCACCACAATGAAGTTAGTTAACACATCCATCACCTCATTTTCATTAGTTTTCATTTTATCTGTATCCCTTCCCTGTAATAAACCGTAACCATGACTATAATAGACTTCAGTAAGTTCTGTGAGACCTTCTAGAAGGTTATCTGACCTAAGAGTGTTTGAGAAAACTTCCAAATGTGCAGCTGGTGTCAGAAGTGAGGGCAGTCTTGTGGACTATGCCCCTAAACCTCACAGTTTGGTTGACACTGGGTAGTAACATATACATGTCTGCTATGAAATATGGCCTCCAGCCCATCGACTGTGTGCCTGTCCAAAGTGCTACTTTATACATGGGGGTCAATTTACCCTACTTTTGTGCAAAATCTAAGTTCACTGCATTGATATGAGGGCAATCTTCTTATAGAAAAGAAAACTAAAGGTTTTTGTTTTTTTCTTTTTTGAAGAGATGAAAATTCTTTGTGTTTTATAAATTTCACTCAGATTTTTTAAATTATTCTGTTTAATGATTAAGAATAGAACTGTGAATTCAGGTAAATTCCATCCTAGGTGCTAATTGCAGTTGGTCGGTAATCTCTCTCACACAGAAATGTATGAAAAGTATTCTACAGTGATAAAACTCAGGCACTCCACTTCCTAAATGCTGCTTCATTCTCCCAATTTTCTCATCTTCCTGACCTATTGAAATAGTATTTTATCTCTTCCAACCTATGTTCTAGGTACCCCAGAGATTCTTTCATCTATTAAATACTCTTTGATGGGAGATAAGCCTGAGGTCAATTTCATCAGCTCTTATTTTTAAAAAATGAAAACTTGACCTTTTTAAATGAAAGGCCTCATTCTGCTCAGCAGAATTTTTATATTTTTAGTTTATGTCTATGGTGGTATTTAATTATTTTTATTTATGTAAAATGATCACCATTCATATCAGTCAGCTTCAGCTGCTACTGCTGCAGTACTGCTAATGTTAAGAAGGGGAAGGGGGGGGCGCCTGGGTGGCTTGGTCGGTTGGGCGTCTGACTTCGGCTCAGGTCATGATCTCATGGTCCGTGAGTTCAAGCCCTGCATCGGGCTCTGTGCTGACAGCTCAGAGCCTGGAACCTGTTTCAGATTCTGTGTCTCCCTCTCTTTCTGCCCCTCCCCTGTTCATGCTCTGTCTCTCTCTGTCTCAAAAATAAATAAACGTTTAAAAAAAATTTTTTTTAAAAATAAGAAGGAAAAGGGGGAGGGAGAAGAATCATTTAAAATCTCAGAGAGTTGTATTTATTTCTAGCTCTTGTTACATGTCCACTGTGGGATGGTATAATTCTGCTTTATAACTTCTTTGGATACAGATTAAAAGAGCACACCCCTGCTCAGTTTGGGACTACCAGTTTCATGATAAATGGAAAAGAAAACATTGTGAGACCATGCAATGACTTCTAAAGTTTCTGCTTTGAAATCGTTTACATCACTTCCATTTACATTCAATGGACCATATCTAGTCACCAGGATAAGCCTATTCAAGGGATCAAAGTCCCAAAGTTCCATTCAATCATAACATCATACTCAGAGTTCAAGATTTCATGATAATCTTTTCATTAGAACTGGTTGTTTCTTCTCTTGATCCAGAGATCTGTGATCTGGAAAAAACAACTTGTTTGTATCCTACACACCCAACATACAATGAAGGTAAAAAGTCCTAGAAACCACAATAAACACTTCCTTTTGGGAAGGAGAAGGCTTAACGTTACTCACTGTTCATAGCAGTTTTGAAACCCTGCTGAACAGATACCAGAAAGTCCCCTACCTGGGTGGGGAATGCTGCTTAACTAGGTCTCAATTCTGCTTCCTACAGTAGCCTACAATCCATTGTCTTTCCTGACCATTATGGAAAACAGCATGGCAGTTCCTTAAAATTTTTTAAATAAAACTACCACATGATCCAGCAATCTTACTCTCAGTTCTATACCCAAGGAAATAAAATCTGTCTCTCAAAGAGATATCTTTACCCCCACATTCACTATGATAGTGATTATGATATGATTATGATAGCCAAAATATCATATGTTCAAATGTTCATCGACAGATAAGTGGTAGAGAAAAACTGTGGTATGTACATATATAGAATAATAAGAAAGAAAGAAATCTTGTCATTTGCTACAACATGGATGAACATGGATGACCTTATGCAAGTGAAATAAGCCAGACACAGAAAGACAAATACTGCATGATCTGACTTATGTGTAGAATCTAAAAAAGTTGAACTCTTAGAAACAGAGAGTACAGTAGTGGTAACCAGAGGCTGAGGACTGAGGGAAACAGGGAGATACTACTCAAAGGGTACAAAATACCAGATATGCAGGATAAATAATTTCCAGTACAGCATGGTGACTATAATTAAATAATATAGTGTTATGCGTGAAATTTTCTGAGAGTAGGTCATATGTGTGTATATTTATATGTGTGTGTCAGGGGTGCCTGGGTGGCTCAGTCGGTTGGGCGTCTGACTTCTGCTCAGGTCATGATCTCACAGTTCATGGGTTCGAGCCCCACGTCAGGCTCTGTGCTGATAGCTTGGAGCCTGGAGCCTGGAGCCTGCTTCTGATTCTGTGTCTCCTCTCTCTGCCTCTCCTCTGCTCATGCTCTGTCTCTCTCTGTTTCTCAAAAATAAATAAATGTAGAAAAAAAATTAAGTGTGTGTGTCATGTGGATACATGTATATATATATATGTGCGTGTGTGCATAATATACGTTATATATAATAATAAATATATAGTAAAGGATGGAAAAGCTATATTTATGCCTATATCCTTATCAAAAGGCTGAGTTTTAATCAGTCTTTTTTATTCACAGTTGATTCTATTTTATAGCCCAGGTTGAAAACCATCATTAATGGTCTGTTAAATTCAGCCATAGTAACCAGGAAGCACTACTGACACACTGTTTCCTACATCTCTGCCTAAGGCCTTGAGGTCATTTGGTATTCTGCCTTCCAAGTTATTGTAGCAAACCTTATATTGAATATCTCACCACGGCAGAACTAGGGCTCCATTTTTCTAGCTTCAGTAACAAGTTCTTCATGATCTACTGCTCACCTAAAAGCCAATACCAACTCAGTTTTTGTTACAGCAGGTCTCTACTTGGTATACCAAGAATTGACTTGGTCAGTTTAGGCAAGACATATTGTGGGAATAAGTGATCCAAAATTCTCATTGGCTTACAATAACAAACATGATTTCTTGTTCACCCTTCATGTCCATCATAGGTTAGCTTTAGTTCTGCCTCACAACATGTTCACTCCAGGACCCAGGCTGAAGGGGAAGCCCAATCCACACATCCAGGCCTCGTGAAAAGAAGAAGAGAAAGGTGGGCAGAACCATGCAATGGCTTTGAAAGCTTCTGGTGGAAAGAGGTATGTGCCACTTCTGTTCATATTTCATTTTCAAACAGTTACAAGGTCTACTCTTCTATCATATAGATCAAAGAAAGATAACCTTCCTACTGGGAGAAGCAGTAAATACCTTCAACAAAACTAAATCTGACATACCATTATTCATAGATAAGGCATTTTTATTTAATCATTGACTGTGACAGTGACGTATGATGGATGTTTGGAATACAATAAAATATGCAACTATCCCCTTTTAATTACTAAGGACCTTCAAGTCATATCACCCTTGCTAGTAGGTAAACAAGTATAGAGGACACACACAGATAACTTGGTCTCTCTGACTCCAGTCTCATCCTCCTCCAGTCTTGCTATAAGCACTTTTTATTGTTGCACAACAAATTACCACAAAGTTAAGCAACTCAGGATAATATCCATTAATTATCTCACAGTTCTCTAGGTCAGAAGTCTTGGTGGGTCCAGCAGGGTCCTCCACTTAGCATTTCACAGGTCAAAATCAAGATGTTGGCCAGCTGAGCTCTTACCAGAAGCCTCCGGAAGTAATCCATTTCCAAGATATTCAAGTTATTAGCAGAATCCACTTCTTTGCAGTTAAAGGACTGAGGTCACCATTTCCTTGCTAGCTGTCAGTCAGGAATTCTCCTTTAGCTCTCTGGAGTTACCCACATTTTCTCACTTCATCCTCTCCATCTTCAAAACAAGCAACAGCACAGTGAGTCCTTCACATGCTTCAGATCTTTCTGACTTCCTCTTCTGACACCAGCTAGAGGAAACTGTGCTTTTAAAGACCCATGTGATTAATCAGCAAAACTAAAAGGCAGCCAACAGAATGGGAGAAGATATCTGCAAATGACATACCAGATAAAGGGTTAGTATCCAAAATCTATAAAGAACTTATCAAACTCAACACCCAAAAACCAAACAGTCCAGTGAAGAAATGGGCAAAAGACATAAATAGACAATTTTCCAAAGAAGACACCCAGATAGCTAACAGTCACATGAAAAAATGCTCAACATCACTCATCATCAGGAAAATAGAAATCAAAACCACAATAAGATACCACCTCACGCTGTCAGAATGACCAAAATTAACAACTCAGGCAAAAACAGATGTTGGCGAGGATGCAGAGAAAGAGGAACCCTTTTGCACGGCTGGTGAGATTGCAAACTGGTGCAGCCACTCTGGAAAACAGTATGGAAGTTCTTCAAAAAATTAAAAATAGAACTACCCTATGACAATTGCACTACTAGGTATTTATCCAAAGGATACAGGTGTGCTGTTTCAAAGGGGCACATGCACCCCAATGTTTATAGCAGCGCTATTGACAATAGCCAAAGTATGGAAAGAGCCCAAATGTCCATCGGCTGATGAATGGATAAAGAAGATGTGGTATGTGTATAAAAATATATATATAATGGTATATTACTCAGCAATCAAAAAAATGAAATCTTGCCATTTGCAAAAACGTGGATGGAACTGGAGTATATTATGCTAAGTGAAAGTAGTCAGTCAGACAAATATCATATGACTTCACCCAAATGTGGAATTTAAGGTACAAAGCAGATGAACATAAAGGAAGGGAAACAAAACTAATATAAAAACATGGAGGGGGACAAACCATAAGAGACACTTAAATACAGAGAACAAACTGAGGGTTGCAGGATGGGTTGGGGGAGGATAGGCTAAATGGGCAAGGGGCATTAAGGAGCACACTTGTTATGAGCACTGGGTGTCATATGTAGGGGATTAATCACCGGATTCTACTCCTGAAATCATTATTACACTATATGCTAGCTAACTTGGATATAAATTTTAAAAAATAAAAATAAAAAAGACCTGTGTAATAAGCTCAGGCCCACCTGGGTAGTAGCCCTATCTTAAGGTCAATTGTGCCACATAACATAATGTAATAACAAGGATGATATCTCATTATATTTACAGGTTTCAGGGATTAAGGAAGGAATCTTTGAAGGCCATTTTAGAAACTTTACTTACTATGGCATCCTTTTGCAGACTTAAAATATGCAAAATGAATTGTAAAATGACTGCTTATATTGAATTAATTTTTTTTCAATGATCTTTAATGTCTCACTAAAGCTAGTGAGATAAAATCCAGATTATTTTCCCTGTTTTAGAAAAACCATCACATACTACTTAGACCAGCTACTGCATAACTTAACCTGTCACTAACTTCCAAAATGAACTCTTGATTCAGGGTGGTAAATTCTCCTTTGCAAATTCATGTTGGTTATTTCTACCTTTATTAGTTTGTTAGGGTGTTATTTTGTACGTGTGATATTCTCCAACTTCTCTCCATCTGTTCAAGTTGTCTGATTCCTTTAAATGGAAACATAAACTTTATATTACTCATTACTTCAAGATAAATTTATTGATTGTATAGCAAATGTCGGGCACTGTTCTAGGCTTAAAGAATTCATGGTAACCAGTGGAGATAAGGCCCATGCCCTTGTGGAGCTTATATTCTAAGGAGGAGAGACCAAAGTCCTCTCTAATCACAAAACCATGGCAAATCTTTCCTTATCAGACTGAAGTGTTTAACTGTGGCACTTACCTGATGCATTTTATACCATGGATTATATCATGTGCATGTTTCCATGCCTCTACACTGTCTACCCAATGAGATCCTGACCTCCTGCTAGATATGTATAATATAATATTCTCCATAACTCCTAGGATTCTGCATTGAGGATTGAAGTAAGTATTTACTCATTGAATGATCAATTCCTGTACTCGAGTTTGGCCAAAGATTGAAGTATTTTTTCCCCAAGAGCCACAACTTAAATCTCTTTGCAAACATGTTTTTAGGGGGAAAAATTCAAGAAAGTGGAATACTGACTAGAGGACAAGCAGTATCAGGAAGAAAAGTGGAACTAAGATCAGTTTTCTAAAACATCCATACCCTATAGAATCGTCTTCTGAATGGTTTAGAAGTGTATCTGCTCCCTGTGACAAGGAAGTTCAAAACTAAATATTGGAGGTAATTAAATATTACTTCTACCTGGCAGAGCATCTGTAAGAAGACATTCTTACAGAATGGCAAAGTAGAACTATTTAACATGTGAATGAGAAACTTGGCGTATATCACTGAACTTCAGAATATTTTAAAATTGTGCAGTATTGCTCCTCTGTATAGAGTTCAAGATGGAAAACTGAGATCACGCCAAGACCATAAAAGAAAGGGGAGCATTAGCAGAAGGTAGATTTGAACAAATTTCTGGAAGATGGGTGTTGGAACATTAATGAAGCAGAGGAAAGAATGCTCTAACTTCAAAAAGATTTGAAGAGAATGCAGCAAAGAAGCATTTATTCAACCAACAAAGCCCTAGAAAGATTATCTTGACATTCTCAATACAATGTAGAGCAGGAGTTAGAAGTGGGACTAGGAAGAAAATTAACTTACAGTCCGTATAACATGTATAGAACTTCCTTTCCACCATCTTTAATCCCTGCTCACCAGCATATAGTAGATAATCAGGCATATGGTTCTGGCATTTACCTCAATCAAGATAAAGGGATGGAAGCAGAGTTCTTTTCAAAGAAAGAACTTTAAGAAATTAATTAATAAAGTGTCTAGGGAGAACTTTGTTATTGAAAATAAATGTCTGAGAATCAGCATACTTTTGAGGGAAAACAATGTATGGCATAAAAAAGAAGGACCAAAACAAACAACAGAGGAGGAGATGACCCCAGAGTAAATAGAGATAAATCAAGGAAGAAAAAAGCAATTTAAAATATTATAATTAGTATTCTAAGGAATAGCCCAGACAATATGATATCCATAAATCATGAACAGGCTGCCGTGGAAAAAATAACAGTAAAAGAAACCAGAAAGACCTCTTGGGAAATTATAAAATAATATTAATAAAATAAAAATTTCAATAGTCAAGTTGGGAAATAAGATTAGGAAAACCTCACCAAGAATGGAAAGAAATGAAAAATATAAGAGCCAATTTGAAGACATACCAAACCAAAAATATCAGTATCTCTACCCAAGTAATAGGATTTTCAAAAACAGAGTACAGAAAACCTAGAGAAGAAAAACAAATTACTAAGTAAATAATCAGAATTTCTCAATGCTGAATTCCTGTGTCTTCAAGATGAAATGAAGATACCAGCACAGGAAATAAAGATTCCCCATCCAGGTCCATCATTGTGAAATTTGAAAACACAGAAATAAAAAAATCCTAAAAAAAAAAAAAAAAAAAAAAAAAAAAAAGAAGAATGAGGCACAAAGGTATTTTGTTACTTGCTTAAAGTCTTCAGGGTGAAGGGTAGCAGAACGTGGTACCCCAAAATATGCCACTTTGGCATGTGGAGCTGAAGGCAATTAAGACTCAAGAAAAGCTTTTTACCTCTTGTCTTAACTGCCTAAAAGAATTTAGAAAGGAGGCCTACATCAGGAAGAGTGTCATTACCAGAAATAACTTTTCATCTAAGAAACTTTTCTGCATGACACTGCAAACATTTCTTTATCAAACGTTTCCTCTTCTCAGCTTCCTGTGAATTGCCTTCCTCCTCTTTGGAGCCCCAGAGCTCTGTAAATTTCCTTAGTTCAGGAGGGTATATAAGCCTCAATTGCCTGGCTGCCTTTGAGTGTCCTATCTTTGTGAGGCTCTCATATGTACAAAATTAATGTTTCTCCCGCTTAAATAATAATATAATTATTAGACCAGTCAGAGAACCTAGAAGAGAAGAAGGGAAAGTTTTTCCTCCCATACAGTCTGCCACCCTTAAAGGGATTTCTAGTGGCTGGATATTACTTGTCGGGACTGACAAATGTCTTATCTTGATTATTGTGGTAAGTTTCACAGGCATATATAAATGTCAGAGCTTATATATCATTATATATACTATTCACATGCAGTCTATTGTATTTCAGTAACACCTCAACAAACCATTTCATACATTCACACCACACATTTTTTAAAAGCATGATGTTATGGGCTGAATTTATCTTCCCCAAATTCATTTGTTAAAATAATAACCCTGGTACCTCAAAATGTGACTGTATTTGGGAATAGGATCATTAAAGAAATAATTAAATTCAATGGAGATCATTATGTTGGGAAAATAAGTTATGCACCATAAGATGGCCTTCAGGACTAACATAAGCTCTAGTCCCTAGCTTAGAGACTCCTCTTCCGGATTCTCCCTGTTCTACATGCTCCGCGCTAAATTGTCACGAATGCAGAAGGGACAACACCATAAATTACCCCTCCCGCTTGCGTTCGGGGCTCAGACCTTGGGAGAGACTATCTTCTCTGAGCCCATCCATGTAAATAAACCTCTGATCCACCAAGATCTCTGAGTTCCCCTTGGTTTCTCTGCCAGCGATCCAGCCTGGTTCTGTAATAATTAAGGTGGGGCCTATCTAATATGGCCGGTATTTTTATAAGAAGAAATTAGGACATACTGATAAGAAGAGATTATATTCACAGGGAAGACCATGTAAAGACACAGGGAAAAAATAGAAGAGGCCTCAAAAGGAAACCTTCTACCTTGCCAACACCTTGATCTTACTCTACTAGTCTCTAGAACTGCAAGAAAATTAATTTTTGTTGTTTAAGTCACGCAGCCCATGGTATTTTGTTAGGGCAGCCCCAGCAAACTAATACATCTGGTTGGACTTCACATAAAAAACACATGCTCTCCATGTGGGAGTGATTTATTTTCTGTCTAAATGAATGATTTCCTTTGCTTTTTTTTTTTTAACAATAATTATGTGTTTCTGTTATAATTATAAAAATAGCCATAAAATGTTATATGGAACCATTCGTGAAATTCAATCTGAAAATCCTAATAACAAAGAAGCCAAGATGGAAAATATCCCATTTTCTTATTGTAAAGGAAGAATGTTTCTAGTATAGGAGAAAACATGGTAATTTTAAAAAGACAACTTAAAGAAAATTGGCAAGTATACTTTTGAAATCTTTCTATAAATATTCAAGAGGAAGCCTGCCGACTCTAAATTGCTGATACTGCTGTTTCAAAGATGCCTGCAACACAGGAAAGACTCAGTGGAACTATAAACGAGCTGTTCATTAAAGATACCTATGTAAATTACAAGACAAAAGGTAATATTCAATATAAAATGCTCCTATTTTTTTCAGAAAGCTTCACAAAATGAGTTTTAAGTTGGCAGTGATTACCAGCAATGTTTTTGTTAGGAACTTCACACAGCTTTCTTTTATTCTTAATTACTTTTGTAACTACCAACACTTATTCAATTAGATATGTTAATAGTCCCTGGATTTCTGTACACCTGTTTCTTCCAGCTGTCTGCAAGGCTGGTTCTTCGACATCTGTATGGAATTGGTAGTTCCATTTCCTACCATTAAAATCACAGGAAAACAAGTCCTAGGATCAGTATGGGGTGAAAGAGCCTAAAATAAAGACAAAAGGCAGTTAAGTATGAATATTCTTGCAGTGAAATCAGTGTTATAAGTATAAATTCTGGGATTCACAGACAGAAAGGAAGTTTCCCTTACTTTGTGTGTGTGTGTGTGTATATATATATATGGTCCAGGTTGTAGAGTTGTTTTGGCTATGAAAATTAAAGCAAAAGTTAAGTACTTAAAAACTGAGTCATTTATAATTGGTTAAGATACCTATCAAAAATGCTTTCCAGAATATGCTTTCCCCCATATTCCTTAAAAAAAATACTTACTGTGTACCTCCTATGCATCATAATTTAGGATATAGTGTCTTTAGAGAAGTAATTCAGTTAAAATGAGGTCACTTTAGTGGGACCTAATCCACATGACTGGTGTCTTTATAAGAGAAGACAGACATCCATATACACAGAGGAAAAACTGTGTGAAGACATGGGGAAAGTTTCCTATATTCAGGGAGTACAGCGGTGAAGACAATGCCCCTGACCTCATGGAGCTTATAAAGGAGTAGGAGGGACTGATAAATTCAGATTAGTTGAATGTTATGAAGATGATATAATAGGGTAAAATTATAGACAGGAAATGGTTTGCACAAGAGAAATGCTATTTTCTGAAGGTGGTTAGTCTTTTCAAAGGGGTAATATTGAAATGAGATAAGATCTTTAACTTATACAACCAAGAAAGATTAAGGAAATAATTATTTTACCCATTGTTGGAGAGAGTGCTGCATAATAGGCACCATAAATTGAAACAAACCATATTAAGAGAACATAGGCATAACACATTTTAAATGCACATAAATTAACCTACAATTATATTTGTGGGATTTTATCTAAAGTGTTTGCACCAAGAGTTGTTCCTAAGGTTGTTCATTGCACAATTGTCTATAGTAATAAAATTTTGAGGAAAACTGAGTTTCAACTACAGAATACTTACTAAATAAATTTTTAAAATATGATACATCGGCAAAATAGAATATCCTGCCTTCATTAAAATGATGTTATACTGTTTCTGATGCAAGGAGGCAAATCTTCCTCTCTCTCTCAGACTCTTTCATGATACGAAGGGAATGTTTAAAAGGTATAAGCCTACAAGTAGGAAAAGAGAATAGCCAGCAATAAACAATGGGAGGTAAATGGAAGAATCTCAGTAGATGAGGCATATCAAAGGAAGCCACAGTCTGGAACTCATGTGCTATGAACATCAGTAAAGAAAGAAGTTGATCCACTCAGCAAGTACAAGTATGGCAAAAGGAAGAAATAGTAAAAAGGGCTAAAAATGGCAGATGAACTCTGGAGAAATTTATGCTCCAATTTGTCCCCCTCCCTTGCCTGCCTCTAGTGGCCTGAAACTTTATGCTCAACCCCAAACAACACCTGGAAAAACCTAAGGCAGCTAAGGCTCATGGTTGGCGCCATAAGATAAACACTTCCTCATTCTATTATATGGACATACTGTGACCTAATACCCAGTTCTGCCACTTACCCCAAAGAAAGTCTGGCAGTCAATAAACCATAATTAGCAGCATAGATCATGCAGTTGGACTTATCGTCACCTAATTCTAAACATAAGCAAATGAGACATTTACAGAAAGGCTACAAGATCGAAGAGAAATACCAAGATTTAAAAACAAAAATAACCTTTAGAAAAAGTAAGAGAAATAAGAAATTACAAAGAAAGAAAGACCTTCAAGTTAGAGTTCTCAACAACGTTTAGGAAGATATCACTTCTCTAAAATAAAACATTACATTAAACAAGTCAGAGAATAAGAAAGGAGTCTTGAGAATTAAAGAGTTAGAGTTGGAAAAGAGAACCACTTAAACATACTGCCCTGCCATCCCAGTTCCAATCTAACTATCAGCCTCTTGAGTGCAGAAAATGCCAGAGAAGCCTGGACATTATAAATAAGTTCTTGGGCTCTGCTGGGGTCTGGTTGGAGAAAACAGATCTGCAACCTATGCCCCGCAGGATGGAGATGAGCCAGGGATGGCACCAAAAAGCCCAGGGACATGAAGTACAACACCTGGTAACATGAAGAGATGTGCATCCCCTGCCAGCCAAGGATCCCTAAAAGGAGAGGAATTCCTGAGGAACTGTGTGGAAACTAAATAAGGCAACTGAGTTGACCCTGGCCATGAGGCTGGTAAAATTTTATCCAGCTCAGTGCTTCTCCAAATTAGAAACATCTGGGAAGCTTGTAAAAATCCCATTGCCCAGACCACATGGCCTACCAATTAAATCAGAGTCTCCAGGGGTGGGATAGAATCATTAGTATTTTTGAGGTTCACTATGTGATCTCAAAGCACAGCCAAGTCTGAGAACCAGTGCTCTAGCTATTTGCAGCAGCACCAACAGTGGGAACACCTGGGAATTTGTTAGAAATGGTGAATCTGGTCTTATTCCAGACTTCTGGAGCCAGCATCTACATTTCAATAAGATGGCCAAAGGATTCACCTTTACATGAAAGAATAAAAAGTTCTGCATCTAGCCCAAGGACTAGAAATCCAGACCAAATAAACCAAGGATGGAGACTAGCCATTACTACCCAATGCCTAACTGGGAATAATACTCCTAAGGTAATTCCCATGTGCACAAAGATTGAAGACCCCTGCCCTAGACATTGCAATTGAGGAGACAAGAGCAGGAGAAAAGTTTTCCCTTTGGGACCCGAATGGGATATTGACAGATTATTTACTGCTTTATTATTGGCCCTCAGGGAAATGCTGCAGTTCCTGTCTCCCCATAAGGGTAGACTCCACATAAGACAGGCAAGGAGTCCCATGCCCAAAAGATGAGACATGAGCAGATGAAGAAAAAAAGACACATCTATAAGGCTTCAGCCAAGCAGAACACCCAGAATAGGCAGCTTCTAGAAAAATAAAAATATTTTTGTCAACAAAAACATTTTTTAATGTTAGATTTTAATAGATTAATTAGAGGTGATGTTAGCTGTTGAAATATATGTCCTTGACTTTCTTATTTTTTAGGTAATCTCTGTGCCCAATGTGGAGCTTGAACTCATGACCCTGAGATCAAGAGTGGCATGCTCTACTGACTGAACCAGCCAGGTGCCCCCAAATATGTGTCCATGAATATAAAGTATAAGTATATAAAGTATAAGTATCTCACAAAGAGATGGATATCATGAAGTTAGAGACATAGATGATGTTGTGGGTTGAATTGTGTCCTCCAGAAAGATCTTAAAGTCCCAACCCCATACCTGTGAATGTGACCTTATTTAGAAATAGGGTTTTTATAGATGTAAGCAAGTTGAAATGAAGTCATGCTGGATTAGGGTTGACTGTAATATGGTGAGTTTATGTCCTTGAAAGGAATGAGATATTTGAAGACACAGGGAAGGCTCAAGGAAGAAGGCCATGTGAATAAGGAGACAAATTGGAGTTAGGCTACCACAAGCCCAAAACGCTCAAGAATTGCCAGGAACCACCAGAAGTTGGAAGAGGTACATGAAATGATACTTTCATTTTGGACTTCTAATTTCCAGATCTATTGTAGAATAATATCTGTTGCTTTAAGCCACCCAGTTTGTGGAACTTTCTTACAGAAGCTCTTGGAAACTAATGCAGATGACAAATCCAGAAAACCCAACATATAAATGGAAAACTAAAATAGCAACTAACAGACAAAAATTTTATTTCCTTGAGTTTAAGAAATTTTTGAAGCTTCAGATTGAAAGGTATCACTGACTTCCAGTACTGACTATAAAAAACATGTACCTAGACATATATATCCTGGCAACAAATTCTCTTTCCAAAGATAAACCCTCTTTTGCAAAAAGGAGAAATTACTAACAAAGTAAAAAAACAATTGGACTTCTCATCTGAAAAACCAGAAGCCAGAATTTAGTGAACTAGTATCTACAGACTTTTAAAAGACTGCAATGTAAGAATCTTATACCTAGGCAAGGTATAAATTTTCTCACCTGCATAAATGCAAAATGTATAAATAAATGAGTACATGTGAGGTACTATATCTGAAGCACATAATGGAGAATGGATTATAACAAAACTGCCAATGAATCAGAATACAGACTTTAAAATAAAGATGAAATCAAGAGACTACAATGGTATACAATTGATCTTATAACTGTATAGTTAAATTTAAATGAATAATGACAGAGTGGGAAATAGATATGTACACAATAGGTTATGATTTTAAATAGCATGCGATGGGTGCCTGGGTGACTCAGTCTGTTGAGCATCTAAGTCTTGGTTTCAGCTCAAGTCATGCTCCCAGGATCATGGGATCCAGCCCCACATGGAGTCTGCTTAAGATTCTCTCTCTCTCTCTCTCTCTCTCTCTCTCTCTCTCTGTCTCAAATAAAAAACAAATAAAATAAATAAAAATAAAATAGCATGTGAACCTACTGGTATGCAGATCTTTGTACATGTCTGTAAGGCCACATATTTAGATGTAGTTTTTGGCTACAATGGATTCAAAGCTAATAACTGTTTATTATATTCCCCCCACACACTTATAAATTCATTATTTTTATTTCCCCCTAGGTTAGAGTGTCTTCAGAACGTTTTTTCTTTCCATGCTTGAAGTTATAGTAATAACTTTCTATTGCTTTTACATTGAAGAAAAACTCTCTGAAATAGAAGTTTTTAATTTGCTTTGAAGTCTTGTTCTACTCTTTCTAATATCTTTTGTGACTGAGAAGCAACCATAAGTTTGTTTTCCCTTTTAGAAAATGTGTTTCTGCCCCTTCTACATACTTGTACAATCCTTTTTAGTTTTTGAAATATAGTAACCTCATCAGAAGAGAGCTCAGTGTTGGTTGCTTTTCATTAATTTTGCCTGACACATGGAAAACCCTGTAGGTAGAGAAATTAAGGTCTACCCTCAATTCAGGACATTTCTTTTATATTTAATTTCTACTGTGTTTTATTCTTTTTCATTTCTTCTCTATTCTATTCCCTTTCCTAGGAACACAAAGTATATGCACATTGAATCACCAATATCTCATTCTTCTCTTTAATCTTTTTTTTCTTTTGAGAGAGAGAGAGAGAGAGAGAGAAATAGAGTGCACACATATGAGTGAGGGGAGGAGCAGGGAGAGGGAGAGAGAGAGAGAATCCCAAGCAGGCTCAGCACTGTCAGCGCAGAACTCAACATGGGGCTCAATTGCACAAACTGCGAGATCATGACCTGAGCCCAAGTCAAGAGTTGGACACTTAGCCAACTGAGCCACCCAGGTGCCCCTCTTTAATCTTTTTTGTTATAACTTTTATAAAAATCTTGTAGCTTTTCTTTGGTTCATGTTGTAGGTAATTTTCTCAACTATGTCTTAATGATCCCATTTTCTGCAGTGATGATTTTTCTCTTTACTACTTGGAAGGCTTTAATAGTATTATTACTTTTATTAAATCTACTTCTTTAACAAGAATCTCTATGGCTCATTATTTAATATAACACTCATGTTCATTTCAGACCCCATGTTATACTGAATATTAGTCCAAAATAGATAGCACCTAAAATTTGATTTTGTTTTCTTGGGTAAGTCTTTAAATATATGCTCTTCAACTAAATTTTTCACACTGGTTTAGAGTGTGTTAATCCCACTGTATTCATAGAATAAGGGTTGCCAGTTTAGTATAATGGGTTGAGAGCAGGAGAGTTTCTGTTGGCTCAACTTTCTTGGTTTTTTCCTAACATCTTGAAAAGTATACTCCTAGAAAGTAAGCTAGAGGATGATCCTGTAGGTTAATGTTGTCACCTTAAATCATTCAGTGATTTTAAGAGCATGGGAAAGAAGTTAATACTATAGGAAGTTGTAGCCAAAATATCATCTTTCCAAAAAGCACTTTCTCTACATCTGTTGAAACCCATTGCATAAAGGCCAACTCAGCTAGGTTTGGAGAATTGGGGGGGGGGGGGGGGGCACTTGGTTCTCTTTCACTTCTAATTCAGCTGGCCATACATTCAGGGGTGTGGGTGTGGAACCCCATCAGATTTCTTTCTATGTGATAAAACTACATGTTTTCTTCTTAATTAATACTTTTACTATTAATGACATAAAAATGTTAAATGAGGGGTGCCTGGATGGCTCAAGCAATTGAGCATCCAACTCTTGATTTCTGCTCAGGCCATGATCCTGGGATAGTGATATTAAGCCCTGCATCAGGTTCCACAGTGTGGAGTATGCTTGGGATTCTCTCTCGCTCTCTCCCTCTCTGTCTCTCTCCCCCACTCATTCTCTCTCTCCCTCTCTCTCTCCCTCTCTAAGATAAAAATTAAAATATTAAATGACTATTTAAGTAGATATTCCCCTATCCTTCCAATGACTCATCCTTGTTTCCAGACTTCAATCTGAATTAGTAGATGTGACAGCAAGCAGACTCTAAATAGGGCCCCTAATGGCCCCTATCTCCTGGTATTTTTACCCAGCATCATCCTCTTCCCTTGACTGTGAGTAGAATCCATGACTTGCTTCTAATAGGATCCATGACTTGCAAAAACGAAGGGGTGTCATGCATGTGATTACATTATATTAGAGTGCAACTTTTCTCTTGTTAACAGACTCCCGCTGCCTTCGATGAAGTGCGCTGTCATCTAGAGAGGCCAATGTGGCAAGGAACTGACAGTGAAGAGCTGAGGGCCTCAGTCTGGGAGTCTGCAAGGAACTGAATATTGTTACAACCACATGAGCTTGGAAATGGATCCTTCTCCAGTCGAGCCGCAGGTGAGACCCTATAGGACTAGACAAAACCTTGATTGATGTTTGTGAAAGACCCGGAAACAGAAGACCCAGGTGAGCCATGCTCAGATTCCTGGCCCACAGAATGTACATTGTTTAATGTCACTACATTTGTGATGATTCGTTTTGCAACAATAGATAAATACTATGGTGGGTTTCCTTCTCAAATCAGAACATTGCTATTGGAAAAAACATTTCAGACGAAAACAAATTATTTTGACTGAGTCATTGTTACCTTGGAATCTAATAGATCTAGGTCAAGGGGGGAAAACCCCCAAATGGATTTTCTCAATCCTCCCCATAGCCTGTTCATATCTCCGATGCCTGTACCATCCCAATTAGGAGATATTGGTAGAATTTTCCAGAAACTTTTCCACCTGCTTTCCACAATGAACTCATAAGCTATCTTTGAAACATCTAGTTCCCTAGAAGCAGAGACTTACAAGGGGATTATAAAGCATTTTAGTGTATGTTTTCAGGAGAAAAAAAAAAATGAGGAAAGCAGGAGAGAGGAAAGGAAGAAAGCTAAGCAAGATATGGTCTCTCAGCTGGAGAGTAACTTTAATTTTATTCCCTTAGGAATCTTTGGAGCAAAAGCTGCACCTCAGAACTGATTCCAACTTTAGGCAAGAGGCCCAGTCTTTTGCCCCTGTACTGATCAGTCTTTGGTTGCTGGCTATCCTGAAAAGTCTGGAGAGATTTGGATGGACAGGCTGAGTCCATAGCAACCAAGGCTGACGGCAACCGGAGGAAAGTTTCACACACTCAGTGAAGGGCAGGGAGCCAACTGCATTCACCAAGAAAGGTAAGTTGTGCTCTGCATCTAGGCATCATCTTTGAAAGTGTTCTAAACTATTATATCTGACAAATGGTCTTGAAATGTTTGTAATTGGCAGTATCTTTAGTTTCAGTACTGCAGGCATTTTCTTCCCTATCTCTTTGGTCAATTTATTAAATTAATATGTGAAAGTTTACAAATTTGCTTTTAGCCCACTATCATTCTAAAAGTTTCAGAGTTTATGAAAATGCGGTAAACCCATGTGGTTAATTATTCATGCATTCTGCATTGGTAATACTCTGAATTAGCAAAATCTGTAGTTTACATGAAGGACCTGTTGACCATTTCTTACCCCACCCCACCCCCAACATACCATCTGTCCAACAGAACTCGTGAGTTAGGGATTCAGTCTTACTGCTTCTGGATAAAAAATAACTACCGTCTCACTCAGATTGCATGTTTGTTGGCCCCATTCCCGCCTGAGTTAGGGGCACAGTGACTTGAAAACAATCCCCACAGCTCAGGTTATCCTCTCACCATGCCGCGGGGGTGGTTGGCAAGGTTTTTCCTGTCACAGCTGGTATGATCCTGAGTTACTCAGCCAGAGGAAAATTGCCTCCTAATGGAACCCTAAGCCCTCCATTCAATTTTCCCTTAAGGTCTGAAGAGAGCAATCCCAAGAACTCATGCTAAGCAAAGCCTCTTCAAAAATTATGGTCTGTGCTCATTTGAGAATCAGAAATTTTCAATTATATAGCCTCCCAGGATACATTTTAAGGAAAAACAAAAGACAATTGTTTTTGCTCACTTGTTAAACACTAACCATTTTGTTCCTAGCTCCATTACTTTTTTTTTTTTAACTTTATCCCTTTTATGCAAATAAGCAGCCCATTTTCAATCTTCCTTGAAATAAGAAATGTAGGCTCTGTGTATGGGAAATATGTAGTTATGGAGTTTGCTTTAAAAATTGTCTTTGGGAGCAACTTGAAGTTGACACTTCAAAGTTTCAGAAGTGCTCTCACATCCATTGCTTCATTTGACAGGTGTTATAACCCCCAATTTACAGACCAGAATTCAGAGATCACCTAACTTTTAAAATCGTGTTGCTAAGAACAAACAGAACTGAGACAAGAACCAAATTTTCTAACTTAAGTCAGATGCTGTTTCTCTTCTTCCATGCTGCCTTTTAACTGTCAGCAATAGGCATTCTCAATTTCTTTCTTGATCCTAGGGATACTTGCTTTATTATTATTTTTCACTCAGGGATTCCACAAACACACAACAGGACTTAGTAACGCCCCATTTAGTGTCATTCAATATTAGCACTCCCTTTATGTATTTCCACATTCTCTAATGAGGACCCTGACTTAATTGTCTAATCCAGACATGTTATTTTACCAGTGTGACTCCAAGATGTACTGGTGAGTCCCGAAACTGGCATATTATTGCAGTTTATTTGAATTTTATTGTATCACCCTTATGCTTTATTTCTACTGCATTTCAAAGCAGTCCTTAGCATGCGTAATATCACTTAAATAAGACATAGTGCTGCAAAATGAGAGTTCTCTAGATATCCCCTGTGCAACCACAGGAGGCCCCTTCCAAACCAAAAAGCTGTGAATCTTATCTGTGGTTCTGTTGTAAATTTTGATCCGGAGGCATGTTTAATAGCTTTTCAGTGACTATTGTAAAGGGAGTATTTACTTGAAATGATGTCTGCTTATATTATTTCTTTCCCAAATTGCTCCCAGCAACTAGAAAATCTGCTTGTACCTCTCCATCAGTAGCCTCCCTGGAAAGGAGACATTTTCTGTTTGTATACTGCCTGAAGTATTTGATTTTTCTTGATGATCTTTAAAGTTCAGCCAAAAGGACAAACAGCACATCCAATGATTCTCAATCTTTTCACCACTAAGGATACTTTTATTACTTTGCTCCTTGATTTGAAATATTTCACCTGCCAAACTTCACATTTACCAAGGAATTCATTATTTTCCCATTTTTAGTACCATATATATATAAATATATAGCAAATGCACAGAGCACTTGATATGCTGGGTGCTGTTCTAATGATTTACATAATTAACTTCTTTAACTTTTCTGACTCTATGGGAGATGAATACTATTATCTTCATTTTGCATGTGCTGCACAGAAAAGTTAGACAACTGGCAGGAGCTGAGAGAGCTGAGATTTGAGCACAGGCATTTTAGCTCCAGAATCGATGCTCTTAACCTCTGCATGTGCTGTTTCCCATTTGTAGTGTCTAATTAGCAGAGATCTGTGAAAAGGTGTACCTCTTTTACTTTCAGAAAAATGGAATCAGGAAAAGACATGACTTCCTCCAATGGGCAAACACCCCAGGTGGAAAAACCATTGTCCTTGGAGTCAGGTTACTAGAATCCAAGTTGTCACTTCTCCCTTTGTCAGCTTTATACCTGTGTGGACATCTTTTATGTTGCCACGTCTCCAATTCTTAGTGTGAAAGTAAGGATGTGAAGATTTATCCTGCCTATCTCATACATTACTTCAAAAAAAATCCTTCATGATACAATCTACCATGTGCCAGGCACTGTTGCTGGATATTGGCATGCAGATATGAATGAGGTGAAACTATTTCCCTGAAGGAATCCAGTGTCTAGAGTGGAGGTACAGAAAAGTAAACATGTGCACACCCAGTGTGATGGGTTGATGCCATAGGAGTTATTGAATACTAGGGGAGAGAAAAGGAAGAAATGTGTCCCATTTCTCCAGAGTGGGCAGGTAGGGAAGGCAAGGTCAGGGAAACATCATGGAAAAGATGATTCCTGAAATGAGTCTTGAAAGATCAGGAATAGTTCACATGGCACATAATTGATGGGGCAACAGGATATGTGAAAACATGAAGATGCCAAAGGAAAAGATATGCTCTAATTTGGAGCACTTCTAAAAGTATAGAAGACACAGCTCCTGGGCAGTTAGCAGGAGGGGAGATTGAATCACATACAGAGCTGGAAGATAGGTGTGACTAACAGGACAAAGCGTTTTATAAATTCCAAAGCATGATATAAATAGACAATAGTATTTGGGATCAGAGTCTATACTGACCGTTCAGCGTTTTTCCTGAGTTGCATGATACCAGCTCATGCACGGCCCTGGATCCTAGAATTCAAGAACCCTTTAAAGAGCTCTGAAAAGTTTATTCCTGAGCAGTAATCCAGAAACACACAAGGTGTTGAAACCAAGACCTTTTCACCCCTTCTCATCCAGAATTTCAAATGAAATACTGTAGTTCTCAGTTAGAGGCTTTGCATCTAGAGAAGTCAAAACTGTGCTTCTGACAGAGCTTAGAGAAATCACAGAAGCCTAAAGGATTCTAAACAAAGAATTCTGGTCGTATCATTTTGGGAAGACATGAGGGCCCGAGACAGAGAGCCTCAATCATAATTGCTTCAATTTTCTATTTCGCTTTGCTTTTGTAAATGAGGAAGGAAATGATGAGCAGAATAATTTAACTTAGGTCTCCTGAAAACACATTTATTCTCCCTTCTCCCATTTACTCTTCATTTTGCTTTTGGAGAATTTCAGTAAAAAAATAGGAATGTGCATTGTCTAGGGGAAATTGCACTGGTATAATAAGTCCATGAAATTTTCAATGGGGCACAGGTGGGACGAAGACAGCTGTTGCCCATTTAGGCAAACGTGCATGTTTTTTAAGAGGAAATTATGTATAAATTGACCAAAATAACAGCTTTTCTGAATAATCGAGGTAACTGACACCATTCTACTCATTACTTTGTTGGTGTAAGCAAAAGTTTTGTAGACTTTAAAGATGCTACCATATTTCTTTTACCTTCACTCTCTCAGGTGTACAGGGAAGATGTTGGTAACCATAACTGCACAAAGCTCATATGGACCTGATCATTCCATTTGCAAGCAAACGAATAAGACCTTCAGGAAATATTAGGTTGTTTTGTTACATGTATAGTCTGTGTTACCTGATGTCGAATATCAAATCCGTGTTCACGGAGCAGAAATTACCTGTAAGGCACCAAATTACGTTTTAGATAGCAAAAGAGAAGTCCTACATCATTGTAACAGCTTTCAATTAAATTAAGGATAAATGCGCAACAAGTTTACAAAATTCACTGATACCCTAAGTTGGATTTGGAGAGATATATAATTTTTTAACTAAGTTGATGTTTATCTAAAGCCCCAAGCTGTTAGTAAAAAGTATAATGCTAATAACTTTTATTCCTATCCAATTTAAACTTTAGTCTAAACTAATATTATAAAGAGCCTGTTTAGGTAATTTTAAGTATATTCTAAGTAAATATATTTGATTTCTCAGACAGTTTCCACTTCCCAGTTTCTTTCCCCCAGGATGATATGCAGTCTACAGGAGGAGGTTTGGTATGACCAGGCTGGCAGGGCTGGAGAGAGGTAGTAAAAGGGACCACTGACCTCATGCTTGTCCTCGGTCTTGCGCTGGCTCTCACACTCTGACGGGGGCTCACCTTCTTGCATCTGCAACTGTTGGTAGAACTCTCGATCTGGATTCTTTCAGTTTGGTGGGGCCTGCTCTCTATCGCTGAGCGAGCCAGCCTCACAGGGCCTCCTTCCACCCAGCCCTCGCTGCAGCCCATACCAGCCTTCTCCAGGGCCTCCCTTGTCCTGCCACACAGGCCTATTGCTCCCCCAGCTTCGCATCAGTTCCACGCAAGAACCTCAGAGGTCTCTGAGGCTCCCACTCACACCCCACCAGCTCACCTCCTGACCACACTGTGCTCTTTGCTCTATGTCACTCTGAACTATCTCGAACATTTCCCTGTGCCTGAGCCTTAACGGGAAAAGAGAAAATCAAGAGACCTCTCATTCCCAACATTTATGTATTAAACATGGAAAGATGCTGAACAGTAGCTAAAGAGTTTTTTGTTATGATCTGTTACCATAACAAAAACAACAACAAAAATGTTCCAGAACTCAAAGGTGCAGCCCTAACTCTGTTCCTTCCTCCCTTCTAAGATCAAGAGGTCATTTGCCCACATTCAATGAATCCACTCAAATCATGCATGACAGACGCTGGTCCAGGCCTGGCATCTCAGAGATGAAAAGCAACCAGACCATCATAACAGAAGGGCCTCTCTAACGGAAAGGTAACAGATGCCATCATAGAACACAGAAATCTGCTGCGATGGAGGAAGCACAGGGCACTGGAGAGCCCAGAGGAGGACTCCTAGCCAGACCGGGGAGGCCAGGAAAAACTTTCCGGTAAACCAATGCCTGAGATGAGTCTTGGAAAAAAGCAGGAATTGTCCAGAAGACAGCAGCAAAAACACGTAGTGCATGAGAGGAAGCAGCCCCATAGAAAGACAGGGAGGTGTAAGAGCATGTGGCTCATTAACGGAACCACCAAGTTTCTTGGTGTGGCTGTCCTGCACATATCACACGTTCCTCTTTCCTGTCCTCTCCTGAGAGCCTTTGATTCTGACTTGATTTTCCACAGCTATGAACAAAGGCTTAAATGCAAAGTAGAAATGAACAGGGTCATATGCAGTGAAAAACTTGTAGATGGATACCTTTTGGAGATGAAAGCAAAAACATTTTACGATATTTCTTAAAAGCATATGATTTCGCTTCTAAAGATTTCAGGCTTCCTCTTGGTTTCAAACAGCAGAATAACTGGCTATTGTTACTGGTTTCTTCGTCTTTTTTTCTTTTTTCTTTTTTTCCCTGCCTATCTAAAAGAATTTCTTCTAATATTCTCCACCCATTACAGAGTAGTGGGAAGGTACATCACACAGGAAAATTCCAGAATTTACAAATGCCATAGTAACAAGGCAGTCTACCTAAAGAATGCATTGTTTAAACTATACAAGAACTAGAAAAGAATAGCCCTGAATATTTTTGTCTTTTTCCCATTTTTATGAAAATGAGTATTCTTTAAATAAATGTGCACATCCCGCATTTATTTAGGCCATGTAGAAATAAATAAAATAAATTAAAGACAATGATGCCAGCATGGGGGAGCACTCCCAGTACAACACAAAAATATGTTGAGAGGTTGATAAATCAGTAAAGGTGGAGTATATTCCTGAGGCGAAATTTCTAGGACATTATGCTAATTGGAATGATTTTCTTTATAATGGATGAAGTTTACCTCTAAACTCAGAACTGCAAATGTTTATGCAGCTCACTAGAACTACCAAGATTGTCTATCTGTTCAATCTGAGAGAAAATATTTAAAGGAAAGGTAAACATATCCATCCTAAAATACGTTAAATGTCATGTCGGTCAAGGTAATTGCCCCTGCTAGAATGGCATATAAAAAAGTTTAATTTGAAATCTTGAGTCTTTCCCTGCCTGCTAAAAAAAATAATAAATATTTATCCCCAGCATTTCTACATTTTAGAGAAAAGAACTCTATGCTTCCCCTTCAGTGTCCTCATCAACCTCTTTCTTCAAACCAGTAGATTTACTAAGTACTACTCATTCTTCTTACCATGTAATTAGCTGTGATTTCCTTCAGGGCTAAAGTTCTTAAGACATTCCTTCTAACAGAATTAGCTTGGGGTATATATAGAGGGGAGATAGAGCAGGCTGAGAGAGTGTTTATGGAGTCAGAGAGCTCCTTACTAAATTGACATGATTGTTTCAACACCACTACTCCAAAGGTCCCAGTGTAGAATTTGCTCCATGTTTCTTTTTTCTTTTTTAACTTTTTAAATGTTTATTTATTTTTGAGAGAGAGAGAGAGAGAGAGAGAGAGAGAGAGAGAGAATGTGCAGGGGAGGGGCAGACAGAGAGGGAGACACAGAATCTGAAGCAGGCTTTAGGCTCCAAGCTGTCAGCACAGAGCCCGATGTGGGCCTTGAACTCATGAACTATGAGATCATGACCTGAGCCAAAGTTGGATGTTCAACCAACAGAGCCACCCAGGCACCCCTTCACCCAATGTTTCTAAAAGATTGCTGGAGCTAGTGTCAAAAGATCAGTTTACAAGAACTTTGAAGTCTCCCTTACAAGGCTTTATCCGCAGAATAGAGCTGCAATGGCACACAGGCTGGATCCAGGAGTAACAGGCCAGTGATAGAAACTGGACAAAGAGGGGAGAGGATTTTAGGCCCAGAACAGTGCCTGTCCCTGAGATTATTTTCTGACCCAGCCTTGATAGCCCAAAACATGAGTTTGGGGCTGAGAGCCAAACAGAAGACCCAGAATCACCATGCTCCCTAAAACACTGAAAATGGGGCACCTGAAAATAGTCAGCTAGGCCTCCGACTTCAGCTAAGGTCATGATCTCATGGTTTGTGACTTCAAGACCCCCATCAGGCTCGCTGCTGTCAGTGCAGAGCCTGCTTCGGATACTCTGTCTCCCTCTCTCTGCCCCTACTTTGCTCATGCTCACACGCTCTCTCTCTCTCTCTCTCTCTCTCTCTCAAAAATAAATAATATTTAAAGCATTTAAAATGAAAGTTACTTCCTGCAGGATTGTGCTAAAGTTTTCATTCGTTTGACAGGAAGCTTACAGATGCTTCCCTTGCACTGACAGGCTCCACATGGCATCAGTACCCAATGGTGTCACCAGCAGCTGCCACCGTGGGCCTGTGGCAGAAATGAGGAGTTGTCATTTCTACTCCTAGACTTAGCCTTTGCCTGAGTGCCAGAGCTGGGGTTCTCTTAGTGGAAGTGACCTCGGTTTTCTCACTTCCAGTCCTTCATGTTTCTTTAAGGATATAACAGACATTTAGGGTGACTGAAGACATCATGACCACATTATTCCTTTCAGCATGTCATTCCTTACTAAGATACATGGGAAATTTTTGCTTTGTAACTGGAGAATGTAGGAGTTTGCTTCAGAGAGAAGCAGTGAGAGGAGAATGACAAGGGAAAGAAGAAGTCCCCAGGGGCTCCTAGGCCTGAGTTTACTATCTATTATTGGAAGGGTGGAAGACTGACTGTCACAGACCTGTCTTCATGAGGTTTTAGTCAAGAGGGTTGGCCAGAATTGTATTCATCCATTCAGATGAGACCTAGAAACAAGGAGAGCTTCTTTAAAGGCACTGATTATTCAGGGAGGTCATAGTCAAGGAGCAAATAGATCTTCCTCCTTCATCAGTTTGCATGGGACTCAGAACAAGTCTGGTCCCCTCAGGACTGGATGATCTTAAAAACAACTGGAATGGACGTCCTTAACAAGTACACTGGGGTTCCCAGGTGAGGCAACTGGCAACATTGTAGGTTCTCTGGGCCACAATATTAGTGGGTGACAGCTGTGAGGAAACAGAATACAGAACAAGAAAGGACAGCCAGCATGTTTGCTGGATGCAGGTGGCTGCAACCAATTCGTGATGGGCACAAACAAGTCCACTTTCAGAAACTCTCGAAATAACTCCCGTCTGAATGAAAACTCTGTGTAAGAAATCGGATTTTCTCGGGGTGTCTGGGTGGCTCAGTCAGTTAAGCGTCCAGCTCTTGGTTTTGGCTCAGGTCACGATCTCACGGTTCATGGGTTCAAGCCTCATGCTGGGCTCTGCACTGACAGCAGAGAGCTCCCTCTCTCTGTGCCCCTCCCTGACTCATGCTCTCTCTTTCAATAAATAAATAAACAAACAAACAAATAAATAAATAAGAAATTGGATTTTTTTTTCTCTCTCAGTCCCCCATGTCTGGCACTCCATAAATATTTGTTTGTTGTGGAACACATTCAGGATGCTTTCAGGAAACTGATTTCCAGTAATCAGTTCAATGAGTACTTAAGCTAGCATCCTTTGATCATTTAAATATTTGTGACATAACTTTGTAGACACGAAGGAGTGGGTGATATTTATTTTGTGGACAGAGCAATTTAGTTTGGGTCACTCTGTGCAAGAGGCTTTTCTCTTGGGGATAGGGAAGGGGGAGAGAGGCAATTAGGGCAAAAAGGGTGGGTATGATTTCTGCAGTGGCAAATCCAGGAAGTCTGGGCGGTAGTTCCGTTTTTACGTGTTAGAAGGATGCTCTCTTGTCTCCCTTCAGCTTCGTTGATCAGACAAGAAATGGCTGTGGGCAGCCTCAGGGCCCTGCAGAATTGAGCTGTCCTTGGTGCGATTCTCAAATACCATGACTTGGTGACTGCAGCAGTGCCCAAACTTTCCTTTGAATCAAAAATTTCCTCACATCAGCCTGTGCCAAGGCTCTGATATTCCGGCATCAGGCAGCCTCGGCGTAAGGTGTCTGTTTAAATTCAAATATGTTACCTTGGAGGAGTAACATATTAATCCATCAGTAGCCATTAATACAACAACACAAATTAGTTGATCAGTCAGCCACTGGGTAAGCAGTGCCTCAGGGAATGGTATGTAGGGCAGATTTGTTACTTTTTCCCCATCTTAGATTATGATTTATTATATAAACAAAAATTGCAGCAGCAATAAAAAAAGTCTAAAACAAGGACCAAATTCTCCCCATGTTCCTACTGTAGTAACGTACTAATTGTTTTATCTGGGTTCCCTTTCAGCTCCTATTCAAATTCAAAAATCAGCTTTAATTCAAGCGTTTCCCATTCTTTTCTGAATAATAATAGCTAACATTTATTAAGTGCTTACTGTGTGCCAGGCACTGTCCCAAAAACACTTAAACAAATTAAATCATGTCATCTAAACAACAGCTCATGAAGTAGATACTGTTTTATCCTTATTTACACATGAGGGGACAGAGGCCCAGAGAAGTTAAGTAACTCACAGAAGGCAGTAAATAATCAATTCAAACTCAAGCATTTGGCTCCAACACCCATGCTTTTCACCCCAGAACCAAGCATCCCATTTACCAGTAAGGAAACTGGGGCATCATGTAATTAACTTGCCAGTAGTTCCTTAAACAATATGTGGTGGCACCAGAGTTTGAGCAGACCGCCTGGTCCTGAGCCCACCCTCTTAACTGCACTGCACAGATGATTGACGCTTTACCCTAGCTGATTCAGCCTGTGAACGAGGTTGACATCATTATGCCCATTTACAATTTGGGGTTCAAGATGACTGATTAGTTTGTCCAAGGGCAAACTAATTTGTTCATAAATGACAAATCCAGGTGATAACTCCAGATTTTCTGACTTTAAGTTCAGTACTTCTTTGTTTACATTCCTTTTTATCTGCCTCTTATTGGCAATCAACTTTTTCAACATAGTTTAAAAAAAACATATCATCTGTATATTCCTATTTTATTCATATAATGTAATTCAAGAGCACTTTCCCTTGTTACTAGGTGGTTCTTATAATTATCATTGTGTTGGCAGCCCAGGAGTACCCTGAGGTTATGAATCATAATGTACTAAAACACCCTGGCTGAATTTTGGGTTTTTTTTTTTTTAACAATATATTTCTGCTGTTACAAGTAAATGTCACAATAAAACAATCTGTACAATATAATTTTTTTTAGACTCTTCTTTCAGGAATGGCAATGTAACAGCATCTCTCATTTTGTTTGATTTTCCAACAAGGATTCAACCTTATGCAGAAAACAGAGCATCATCTCCTTACAGACAGCAATAGCAATAGACACTTTCCCAGTAGCCCCTGTAAAGTGAGCTGCCTGGAGAGATTTGGATTTTTCTGCTCTGTAGCTCCTTCAGAGGCATTCAGCAAATCAAACTGTGCCACCCATTTGGTGGCAGAGTTACGATCAGCTGGAACATGGCCTTCTCCTTTTTGGTGCCAGCTTTCCTGTGGCTTCTTTGTGCAAGGACCCAAGCCTGAATCTCAAGAATAATTGTCAAGGCTGGGCTTTGGATTGATACTACCTCTGGGAATAGGAACATACTCCTTGGAATTGCCCGAAGCCCCCAGCACCTGCCCTAACTGTGCCTGCCCGGTAGGGCTCAAAAGCACATATGCCCGGTAATTAGTTGGGCATCTCTCTTAATATTGTCACCAAGACAAAGTAAATTCTTATAAGTCTTGCCTCATCTATCTTCTAGAATATAAATCCCTTAGGAACAGAAACTATATCTTGGTTGGGTCTTATTGTGGGCCTTTTACATAGCTGATATGCAAGTATTAATTGATGTCTTCATATGTTGCTCAGGGGGTGTGCCTTATGCTTTACAGTTAGTTAACTCAAACAACCACTTTCCCTAAAATGAAAGATTGATGATTATGGGGAGATTTTGTGCACTTTGGATTGCATTGCAGAAGTAATCTATTTATGCTAATTATCCTTTCTCATTCCATAACATTTTCACTAAGTGAAATATTGATTTTTTAAAATAAAAATAACCTTGAAAAAGTGATAGGTAACATATTCTGCACAGCGTTGATAAAGAATTATTTTTGATTAATCTCACTACATAAATAGGTTGAAAAATACATATTTTGCAAAGGTCTATTTTTTATACATTCTTCTCAGGGTTATATTTTTCTGGAAGCACTCTGACTTAGAAAAAATAAGGTCATCATAATGTCTTATTCCAAAATAAATTATTAAGTTAAAAAAATTGGAGTTAAAGTGTCGATGCCAGGATAGAGGTAAATATTCATCCATCTCAGCCACAGCCAGGAGCTTTCATTATTTGATGCAAAATATGAGCCGAGTTCTTGAGAAAACCTATGTCTTAGGGCTATTTGTGTCTTTGCCACTTTGAACATTTTCAATATTTAATTATGAACTTTAAATTTGCTTATCTCACAACTGTATTTTGTGTAGCAACTAAACATAAATTGTAACCAGCTGGGAGGTAAGAAATAGAAATATACTGTGAAAACCTCTGAATATAAAAATATCAATACATCAATGTTGATGGTCAATAACAAGTGAGTTAGAAGCTATTAAATATTACTGTTATATAATTTCTCAAGTTCTATAGCTTTCATAATCTGTAGAGCAAAATACTCTATCATAGTTTAATCATGCTGTAGAGCATGATACTTCTGTCATGACCTAAATTTCAAATTCTATTTTCTAGAAAATAGAAAAGAGGGGATCAGTTACAGAAATAGTTAAATCATCTCTGAGGCTTGCCTCTGGAATAAAATCCCTGGAAGTCTTCTGTTCTTTTCCAACTCTACAGTATATTGGGCTCCCCATGATAAGCCCATAGGGCATCTGAATAGCTGATCAGTGATAAAATGCAATGGTTTTCAAACTGTTGAGAGAAAGTGTAGGGTTCTGTGGAAGTACATCACCAACTATGACGACAGCAGAGGGAGGTCAGAGGCTCAAGGATCCGAGCTCTCCCACTACTTTCCACCCAAGTGGTGCCATGTTTGTCTGTTTTATAGGTTGTCTTTCCATCTGAAATTTCTTTCTTGGGGGTTCACAGGGGATAAAACTGAGTTCCACTGATAAAACTATTGTTACAATTTAATGACGATTTCATAGTCAAAGTAAAGAATAGGTCAAGTCAGTCTTTTATCTTTTTAACTTCTTTTGACATTCTAGCCAAAACGTAATTTTAGTATAGACTTAACTGGCTACTTAAATCAACCCTCAAAATGAAAAAGGGACGAATAAAGACCAAAAAAAAAAAAATACATTTGTATCTTTAAGTAATTTAATATACTAAGAAACAGAGATAAAATTGAAGAAGACTAGCAAAGTAAATCAAGCTGTAGGGAAAGGGAAAAGAACATAAAAGCTAAAAGTCCAGGCCTCGCTCAAAGCTGTTCAGGCTAGAGCATCAGGGAAAGACTAAAAAACTATATAGGAAAAGCAAAGAGAAGCTGTGTTTCAAAGACATGTATTCATCAGTTTGTAAGACATGAATCTAAAATAGCTAGCAGTTTGGTTCTCAAAGATCTCTGAGTCATTCACAGCTACTTGGGTGAGTGAGTCAGGATCTCATCATGAGACAGGTGGAAGGGAAAAACCCAGCCAATGTTTTCTCTAGTAATGAATGAGATGTGGCAATCGAGGGAAAGTGAAACATACCAAGTGGGTGATGTCGGTTAAGACACAGAATTGGCACAGAATTTCAGTACTCTGACCAGGTCTCAGAGATTTAGCGTTATCAGTCTGTGAAAGGGAGCCCCAAATGTATGCAGAAGGGAAAGTAGACTATGGTGAATACACAGATAAAAATAATGTGAGAGGACAAGCAACCACAATCGTAGCTGATGACATTATATTTCTAAGTGACCAGACCAAAGACAAGGCATAGAGTGGCCTTCTTTGGCCATTGTTTGGTACAGTCTCATTTCCAAATCATGTGTAGTCTTTATAGTTCCTAAGGACAAGAATTAAAATATTCATATATATATTATATACACATATATTATATATATTATATACATATATACATATATATTATATTTATTTACATATGTTATACATATATATATATATAAAGAGCTAAAAGTCTAAAGGAAAAAATGCAAAAATATGCTTTCACTTTAAGCTTTGATTTAGATATTTAAAGTGGAAAATGTTATTTTTTCAACATTGATTTTGGCTCATGACACCAAGATTTTTCATAGATCTTGTTCAGCTGAGATGATAAACTAAAAAAGAAGAAAAGAGGCTTAACTGGGAAACAAGACTCAAAGGAGTATAGACTGTAATAAAGTGTGAGATTTCCACAGGAACCAATGTTTCCCTCTGTCTGGTAGAAACTCCAGTTTATTCTTTCATCACATTATTCCTTCAACAAATATTTACTAAGGCTTTGCAATGTGCCAAGCTATTCTAGGTCGAGGAAAATATGATGAATGGCTTTATTGTCTCCACTAGAGAAGAGGAAAGTAATATAGTTGGAAACCTTTCAACCCCCACTCCTATCCCACCTTCTTGTAGGTTTCTACAGTTGTTTCTGATATTTTTACTAGTATTTATCACATACTATTCTTTTAAGATAGTTATTTTTGCATGTGTTATTTCCTGTATTAGATCACAGACACCTTAAAGATACAAACCTTGTCATGCTACTTGGGCCCTGATATGTTGCCTTCTACACAGCAGGTATTCAATGTGTATTTAGAGAGTTAAATGTTTAAAAACCATAAGAGTAGATATCATTTAAATTTTCATAAAACATACCTTCAATAGTGAATGTAGAGCAGGCAGAGGATGAACTTTCATTTACTTGCTATTACACTAGGACATGCTTAGGGTTACACAGTGCCTTTCCTCAAAGAGCCATCATATATTTCAGTTATTTTCACCAGTGGCCTCAAAGATGAGTAGAGACAGGTATTAATAACTCTACTTTAAATATGGAACCGATCAGTAGCTGAAATCATACTAAATATCATTTATTTTATAGAAAAGAAAACCGGGTTAAGAATGCAGTTTTCACACCACATACTTCCGTATTTTTTTTCATAAGTGTCCATATCTAATGTACTTGGCCAGCCTCTCTCTCTATTTTGGTCATTTAGGCTGGTTATATAGGGAGACAAAACCTCACATTACTGTTCACACACCAGATAATTCTTGCCAAACATCTATTCAAACAATCAGATCTGTATGTCAGTGAAGATCACTTGAGAGTTACTTAATGCTGTGTTCAGAAAAGAGATGCTTACACTGGATACACATGTGCCAGATGGTGAAAACATCACCTATTCATCTGTTTATACAATACATATTTTAGAATATTTAAAATACTTATTATCTGCGAGACACTGAACAAAACTTAATGGAGTTTACAATGTAGTGAGGAGATAAAATAATAAGCAAGCAAACCCCACTAATGAATTAAAATTATTAAATACAAAATGCAATGAAAGAATCAAATGCAATACTATGATAGAGAATAAGGTGGAGAAGGAACCTGTTTAGAAAGTGTAATTAATCTTCATATCACTCTTAGGAAGTGATAATTAAGGAGCCAGCCACTGAGAAGGAGCCAGCCATGTGAAATTCCAGAGAAAGAGCATTTCATAAAGAAAGAATAGAATGAAAAAATATTCTGAAAAGGAGCCAGCCATGTGAAATTCCAGAGAAAGAGCATTTCATAAAGAAAGAATAGAATGAAAAAATATTCTGAAGTGGGTGAACTTTAGAACTTAGAACTTTAAAGAAGAAAATGGGAGTGAAAGTAAAAGGCAATATCACCATGGGAATGCAAGCTGGTGCAGCCACTCTGGAAAACAGTGTGGAGGTTGCTCAAAAAACTAAAAATAGAACTACCCTAAGACCCAGCAATTGCACTACTAGGCATTTATCCATAGGATACAGATGTGCTGTTTCGAAGGGACACATGAACCCCCAAGTTTATAGCAGCACTATCAACAATAGCCAAAGTATGGAAAGAGCCCAAATGTCCATCACAAATGTCCACACAATGGAGTACTTCTTGGCAATCAAAAAGAATGAAATCTTGCCATCTGCAACTACGTGGATGGAGCTGGAGGGCATTATGCTAAGTGAAATTAGTCAGTCAGCGAAAGACAAAAATCATATGACTTCACTCATATGAGGACTTAAAAGACAAAACAGATGAACACAAGGGAAGGGAAACAAAAATAATATATAAACAGGGCAGGGGACAAAACAGAAGAGACTCATAAATATGGAGAACAAACTGAGGGTTACTGGAGGGGTTGTGGGAGGTGGGATGGGCTAAATGGGTAAGGGGCAGTAAGGAAGCTACTCCTGAAATTGTTGCACTATATGCTAACTAATTTGGATATAAATTTTTAAAAATAAAAAATAAAATTAAAAAAAAGGCAATATCACCAGAGCATAAAGATGTAAATTAAAATTCTAGAAATAAGCAGGGATCATTCCATACCAGGCCTTTTAGGCCAATATATGAAGTTTGGATTTAAGTCAAAGTGCAACGGAAATCTATTGAAATATTTTCAAGCAGACAAGTAGCAAAATTTATTTTTGAAAGATCATGCTGGAGGCTACAAGAACAATAGATTGCAGGGAAGGGGTCAGTAAACAGAGTATTACAAAAGGGAAACTTGGGAGACTCTTGAAGTAGTTCCAAGTAAGAGTATATTTATATGGCTTAAATTGAAGTGCTTGTAGTGCATGTGGAGAGTGGAAAAATAGGAGATGTAATTTGTGAGTAAAGTATGCAGGACTTATTAATAGATTGGAAGTGAGGGGGTTGCAAGAAGAAAGAACTAAGAATTTTTCCTAGGTCTCAAGAATAAGCAGCTGAGGAGAAAGGATGTACCATTTACTGACATGAAGAAGACTATGGATAGAACAGAATCCCAAGATAATGCTAAATATGGGATGTTTCTAAAACATCCAAATGGAGATGTCCAATGGGCAGTCATGTATGTATTGGAGGTCTAAGAAAAGGTTGGACTCAGAGGTATAAATCATAAGTCACCAGTGTATGGATGGTGGACATTTATAAGATCTACTACTGAATAAGGCCTTTGGGAGGCGGGGCTGGGGGTGGGGGCAGGGTCTATTACCAAACACTGAAAAGCTCAAACACTTAAAGCTCAGTACAGACAGGAGGAATCAATAAGAAAGGCTGAGAAGAACAAAGGGATAGGAAGAAAACTACGAAAGACAGATGTTACCAAATGAGAGAAGGATGTTCTAGGAGGATCCTCAGTGTCAAAGTAAAAGGAAGCATAGACTAGATTTCACAACATGGAGATGTCAGAGGTCCTAACAAGAATGCTTTGGAAGAAATGTTGGAGGCAGAAACCAGATTGGAGCAGATTTGACAAATGAAGAGCTCCTGACACAGCACTTAGAGAACTCTTTGGAAACGCTTAGCAGTAGAAGGGCCATTCATGCATTTGATTCCTTTATTCGTGTTGCTCATTAAATTTATTAAGCAAAGAATATCTAATTTTAGCAATGAAATTTTCTGATGATCCCTTCAAGATATATGAGCTGCAAAATGTACTTTTAAGTAATGGAATCACGTGATCTGACATACAGAATTGTTGCCATTTAGCCAAATAATTGTAAAAGAATATCCAAAAAATGATCATTTTGGTTTCAAAACAGTTGATCTTAGGTCATTTTTCTGTCAGTAGTTAAAAGAAAGGACTGATTGTCTACTGAGAAAATTGCTAGCCTATACTAATAAAACCTTATGAAAAGATAAAATATATGTACCCCTTTTTATGTCAGTAACAGAAAGCATATATACAATTCAACTAGGAGTTTCTTGGAGTCACTGAGGAGCACAGTAAGTGCTAAGCTAAAATACTTGTTCTCAAGATGCTTAAATTGAGACATGACTTAAGCACTTTTCAATTATAAAGCAGAATCAGCATGAATGATCGTTTAAGATCTGTGAGAGTTTGAGGAAGCATGAAGGTACATTCCTTATGTGTTTTAATTAAACGTATATGTTAAGCACCAAAATTTTATGGATCTGAGCTTTTATATAAGCTTGACAAAATTATGGAATATGAGTAAAATAGATGCTTTGTTGAGCCAGGGATGTATTGTGAATGTTATAATGAAACCTCACTCTCTTATAAAAAGATATGATTTTCCTGACAAGTTGTGCCTTTCAGAAGCATATTGATACAGTATTTTCCAACATTTCCTTTTTATCCAGATATGTAAGTATAAATATAAGGGAATATCACCTATTACCACAAAAGGAACAAAATTAAGTCTTATTAACAGTCTTTCAGTTGCAAGTGGCAGAAGACATAACTCAAAATGGCCAGCGGTAGAGGTAATCCCCCCTGAATCACGTGACAAAAATGAGAGATGGGGTCTTTGCAAAGTGGACAGTGGATAGTATGACGTAAATAAGAAAGGTTCATTCCAACAAGCATGGTCAAAGCCACATTATTTCTCAAAGCTTTCATGTATTGTAGAGATAAAGACTAGAGAATAAAAATTATCTTTTCATTAGTGTAAATTACTATGCTAAAATGCCTTATCTAGGTCAATTCCTTTTGGAATGTAAAATTTTCATTTTCCTCTTTTAAAATTATTTTAAATATGTTTACTGAAATAAAGAGATTTCCTACTGTTCTAATTAGCTTCTCATGCACCTCCCCAGAGACTTTTTCTGATGTATAAACAAGTGTAGTACATGAAAGGTTTACCTATATATTTAGAAATAATCACCATAAATCTGAATTTCTATCAGGGAGCTAAAACTATATGTAAGTTACTCTGACCTATCTTTCTTATATATGTAATGGGTTATCTACCAGTTAGTATCTTTCCTTCTTTTGTTGTTTTTGTTTTGCTTTTGTTTAGAGAGAGAGAGAGTACGAGTAGGGGAGAGGGGCAGAGAGAGAGGAGTAAGAGAATCCCAAGCAGGCTCCATGTTCAGCATAGAGGCTGACATGGGACTCAATCCCACAACCCTGAAATCAAGAGTCAGATGCTCAACCAACTGAGCCAACCAGACACCCCTAGTTAGTATCTTTCTAATTAAATGATCTTTCAAGTTCTTCACACTGTTAAAGGTAGAATTCCTAAGTCTAGGAATACAGGTAGAATACAACACAGCTTATATTTTTATCTTTATCTAAGAAGGCTTGTATTAGGTAATCCAAGGAAATGAAAATCTGTGTGAGATGTATACCATATTGACTTTACAATGTATATAAGAAAATCCTTATGTGTGTGTACATATAGTGTCTTCTCAATTTGAAAAATATCTCTGTATGACAATCTTTGTACTAAATGATGAATGAAGAAGATACTTTTTAATTTCAACATATACCATCTTTAGATTTTTTTATTTTAATTCCAGTACTTAACATACAGTTAACTAATTTGGATTAGTTAATGTAGTGATTCAACAATTCTATACATTACTCAGTGCTTATCATGACAAGTGTACTCTTAATCCCCTTTACCTACTTCACCCTTCTCCCCAGCTACCTCCCCTCTGATAACCATTAGTTTGTTCTCTATAGTTAAGAGTCTGATTTTTAGTTTGTCTCTTTTTTTCTGTGTTGTTTTGTTTCTTAAATTCACATGTAGGGGAAATCATATGGTATTTGTCTTTCTCTGACTTATTTCACTTAGCATTATACCCTCTAGATCCATCCATGTTGCTGCAAATAGCAAGCTTTCCTTCTTTTTTATGGCTGAATAATATTCCATTGTATATATATATATATATATATATATATACCATATCTTCCTTATCCATTCATCTATTGATGGACGCATGGATTGCTTCCATAATTTGGCTATTGTAAATAATGCTGCAATAAACATAGGGGTGCATATATTTTTGAATTAGTATTTTTTTTATTTTTTGGGTAAATACCCAGTAGTGGAATTAATGGATCATATGGTAATTCTATTTTTAATTTTTTGAGGAAGGTCCATATTGTTTTCCACAGTGGCTGTACCAGTTTGCGTTCCCACCAACAGTGTGAAAGCATTCCTTTTTCTCCATATCCTTCCCAACATTTCTTGTTTCTTCTGTTTTTGATTATAAATATTCTAACAGGTGTGAGGTAATACCTCATTGTGGTTTTGATTTGCATTTTCCCGATGATTAGTGATGTTGAGCATCTTTTCAACTGTCTGTTGACCATCTATATGTCTTCTTTAGAGAAATGTGTGTTTTTGTCTGTCCATTTTTAATTGGATTATTTGTGATTTGGTGTTGAGTTATATAAGTTCTTTATATATTTTAGATACTATAACTTTATGGCATATATCACTTGCAAATAATTCTCCAGTTTAGTAGGCTGTCTTTAGTTAAGTTGTTTTTCCTTTACTCTGCAGAAGCTTTTTATTTTGATGTGGTCCCAATAGTTTATTTTTGGTTTTGTTTCTCTTGCCTCAGGAGACATATCTAGAAAAATGTCAGAAATCACTGACTCTCTAGGCTCCCTTCTAGGATTTTGATGGTTTCAGGTCTCACATTTAGGTCTTTAAACCTTTTCAAGTTTATTTTTGTATATGGTATGAGAAAATGGTCCAGTTTCATTCTTTTGTATATACCTGTCCAGTTTTCCCAACAACATATGTTAAAAAGACTGTCTTTTTCCTGTTGCATATTTTGCAACCTTTGTCAAAGATTAATTGGACATATAATCTTTCTGGGCTGTCTGTTCTATTAATCTATGTTTCTATTTTTGTTCCAGTACCTACTGTTTTGATTACTGCAACTTTATAGTAAATCTTGATATCTGAGATTATGATACCTCCACTTGTGTTCTTTTTCAACAATGCTTTGGCTCTTTGGGTTCCTTTGTGACTCCATACAAATTTTAGGATTTTAGTTTGTTACAGGTCTATGAAAAATGCTGTTGGTATCTTGACAGAGATTGTATTAATTATGTAGATTGCTTTGGGTAGTATAAACATTTTAAACAATGTTTTTCCAATCCATGAGTATGAATATCTTTCCATTTGTTTGTTTTTGTCATCTTCAATTTCTTTCATTAGTGTTTTATAGCTTTCAGAGTACAGATCTTTCACCTCCTTGGTTAAGTTTATTCCTAGGTATTTCATTACTTTTGGTGCAATTGTAAATGGGATTGTTTCCTTAATTTCTCTTACTACTACTTCATTATTAATGTATAGAAATGCAGTGGATTTCTGTACATTGATTTTGTATCCTACAAATTTTGTTTCCTGCTGAATTCATTATCAGTTCTTTCAGTTTTTTGGTGAAGTCTTCCTGGTTTTCTATATAGAGTATCATGTCAACTGCAAATAGTGAAAGTTTTACTTCCTCTTTACCTGTTTAGATGCCTTTTATTTCTTTTTGCTGTCTGATTAGTGTAGCTAGGACTTCTGGGACTATGTTAAATAAAAGTGGTGAGAATAGGCATCCTTGTCTTGTTCATGACCATAGAGGAAAAGCTCTGTTTTTCCCCACTGAAGATGACATTAGCTGTGAGTTTTTCATATATGGCCTTTATTATGTTGACATATGTTCCCTCTAGATCTACCTTGTTGAGGGTTTTATCATGAATGGATGTTGTACTTTGTCAGATACTTTTTCTGCATCTGTTGAAATGATCATATGGTTTTTATACTCTCTCTTGTTGATGTGATGTATCACATTGATTGATTTGCAACTATTGAACCACACTTGCATCCTGGGAATAAATCCCACTTGATCATGATGAATGATTTTTTTAATATATTGTTGGATTCGGTTTGCTAGTATCTTGTTGAGGATTTTTGCATCTATGTTCATCAGAGATATTGGACTGTAGTTCTCTTTTTTTGTCATGTCTTTATGTGGCTTTGGTATCAGTGTAATGTTGACCTCATAGGATAAATATGGAAACTTTCCTTCCTCTTCAATTTTTTGGAATAGTTTGAAAAGAATAGGTATTAACTCTTCTTTAAATGTTTGGTAGAGGGAGCCTGGGTGGCTCAGTCATGACTGACTTTGCTCATCTGACTTCGGCTCAGGTCATGATCTCACAGTTCATGAGTTTGAGGCCCACGTCAGGCTCTGTGCTGACAGCTCAGAACCTGGATCCTGCTTCAGATTCTGTCTCTCTCTCTCTCTCTCTATCTTTCTCTGCCCCTCCTCTGCTCTCTCTCTCTCTCCCTCTCAAAACCAAATAAACATTTAAAAATAATAATAAACAAATAAATGTTTAGTAGAATTCACCTACAAAGCTGTCTGCTCCTAGACTTTTGTTTGTCAGGAGTTTTTTTTGTTACTGATTCCACTTCTTTGCTGGTTATCAGTCTATTCAAGTTTTCTATTTCTTCTTGTTTCAGTTTTGGTAGTTTGTATGTCTGCAGGAATTTGTCCATTTCTTGTAGGTTGTCCAGTTTGTTGACATATAGTTTTTCATGATATTCTCTTATAATGGTGTGTATTCGGTGGTGTTGGTTGTTATTTCTGTTCTCATTTGTGATTTTATTGATTTGAGTCTTCTTTCTTTTTTTCTTGGTAAGTCTGGCTAGAGGTTTATTAATTTTATTGATTTTTTTTCAAAGAATCAGTTCCTGGTTTCACTGATCAGTTCTATTGGGTTTTTTTAGTTTCTATTTTGCTTATTTCCACTCTAATATTTATTACTTTCTTCACTGGTTTGGGGTTTTGTTTGTTTTTTCTAGCTCCTTTAGGCGTAATCTGATGGTTGTTGGAGATCTTTCTTACTTCTTGATGTAGGTCTGTGTTGTTATAAACTTCCTTTTAGAACTGCTTTTGCTGCATCCCAAAGATTTTGGACTGATGTGCTTTCACTTTCATTTGTATTCATGTATTTTTTTATTTCCAATTTGATTCCTTGGTTGACCCATTCATTGTTTAGTAGCATGTTATTTAACCTCCACATATTTCTGCGTTTTCTGGATTTTTTCTTGTGGTTCATTTCTAGTTTCATAGTGTTGTGGTCAGAAAAGATGCATGGTTTTACTTCAATCTTTTTCAATTTATTGAGACTTGCTTGTGGCCTAATATGTGATCTATTCTGGAAAATATTTCCTGTACATTTGAAAAGAATGTGTATTCTGCTATTTTAAGCTGTTCTGAATATATCTGCTAAATCCATCTGCTCCAATGTGTCATTCAAAGCCACCATTTCCTTGTTGATTTTCTGTTTGGATGATCTATCCATTGATGTAAGTAGGGTGTTAAGGTCCCGTACTATTTTTGTATTACTACTGATTACTTTTTTTAGGTTTGTTATTAGCTCCTTTATGTATTTGGGTGCTTCTGTGATGGATGCATAAATATTTACAATTGTCCCCTTTATAACTGTTTCTTTGTCTCTTGTTACAGTCTTTGTTTTAAAGTCTATTTTGTCTATTGTAAGTATTGCTACCCCAACTTTTTTTACATTTCCATTTGCATGATAAATGCTTTTCTCTCCCTTCACTTTCAATCTGCAGGTGTCTTTAAATCTGAAATTAGTCTGTTGTAGGCAGCATATAGATGGGCCATTCTGTCACCCTATCTTTTGATTGGAGCATTTAGTACATTTACATTCAAGTAATTATTGATAAGAATATACTTATTATCATTTTGTTACTTGTTTTATGGTTGTTTTTGTAGTTCTTCTCTGTTCCTTTCTTCTCTTGTTCTCATTGTTTGATGGCTTTCTTTAGTGATATACTTGAATTACTTTTTCTATTTTTTGCATATGTATTTACAGTTTTTGATGGTGGTTATTATTAGGCTTATACATAATGTCTTTCTTATACAGGGAGCAGTCTATATTAAGTTGATGGTTGTTTAAGTTTGAATCAATTCTTTACTACACTTCCCGCCATGTTTTAGGTATATGGTGTCATACTTAACATCCTTCTTTTTGTGAATCCCTTGGCTGATATTTATAGATATAACTTAATTTTACTGCTTTCATGCTTCCTACTTTTGTTACTATTATGGTCTTTCCTTTCTACTCAAAGAGCCCCCTTTACATTTCTTATAGGGCTGGTGTCATGGTGATGAATTCCTTTAACTTTTTTTTTTTTTTTTTTTTTTTTTTGGTCTGGAAAACTTTTTCTCTCCTTCTGATCTGAATGCTAGCCTTGCTGCAGATTTTTTTTTTCTTTCAGCACTTGAATATATCATGCCACTCCCTTCTGCCCTGCAAAGTTTTAGCTGAAAAATTCCCTGATAACCTTATGGGATTTCTCTTGTACATAACTGTTTTCTTTTCTCTTTCTGCTTTAAAATTCTTTCTTTATCACTACTTTTTCACATTTTAATTACTAGATGTCTTGGTGTGTACCTCCTTGGGTTGACTTTCTTGAGGGCTCTCTATGCCCCCTATATCTGGATTTCTGTTTCTTTTCCCAGATTTGAGAAGTTTTCAGCTATTATTTCCCCAGGTACATTTTCTGCCTCCTCTTCTCTCTGCTCTCCTTCTGAGATCCCTATAATGTGAATGTTGTTATGCTTGATGGTGCCACTAAGTCCCCTTAGTCTATTTTCATTTATTATTATTACTTTTTTCTCTCTCCTGTTCAGTTTGGTCACTTTCCATTACTCTGTCCTCCAGGTCGCTAATTGTTCTTCTGCTTCCTCTAGTCTATCTTTATTCCATTTAGTGTATTTTTAATCTCAGTTATTGAGTTCTTCATCTCTGATTGGTTCTTTTTTTATGTTTCTGTATCTTTGTTGAGGATCTCACTGAGGTCCTCTACTCTTTTCTTGTCTGGTGAATATACTTATGGCTGTAACTTTAAATTCTCTATCAAGCATATTACTTATCTTGATTTTGTTTAGCTCTCTTGCTGTGATTTTGTCCTCTTCTTTCATTTGCGGCTATTTCCTCTGTCTCCTCATTTTGTCTACCATCTGTATCTATTTCTGTGTATTGGGAAAGTCAGCTATGTCTCCTGCCCTTGAAAGTAGTAACCTTTTTTTTTTTTTAATTTTTTTTTCAACGTTTATTTATTTTTGGGACAGAGAGAGACAGAGCATGAATGGGGGAGGGGCAGAGAGAGAGGGAGACACAGAATCGGAAACAGGCTCCAGGCTCTCAGCCATCAGCCCAGAGCCTGACACGGGGCTCGAACTCACGGACCGCGAGATCGTGACCTGGCTGAAGTCGGACGCTTAACCGATTGCGCCACCCAGGCGCCCCGAAAGTAGTGACCTTTTAAAGAAGTGTCCTGTAGTGCCCCTGCATTGCAATGTCCTCTGTTCACCAGAACCTGGCACTTCGTAGGTGTCTCCTAGGTGTATTGCATGTGCCATACTGTTATGGCTGAGCCATGTTCTCCTTCAATCCAGTTGTATGCAATGGCTCTCTTTACCTGTTGTGGGCAGGGTTCGGTCCCCGTGTTGTTAGTGGGCCAGTCAAGGGCCACCTTGGGCTTGAGTTGAGTCATATCAGGTGTGCCAGAGATGCAGTAGCATCAAACTGCAAGGTGTTTTCTCTGTGTCATCCCTTGAGAAGCTTTCATTGGTGGATGGGGCTTGCAGTCACACCAGATCCCTGCCCTGAGCCCATTGCTAGGTCCAGTCAAACAAGCATGTGTGATTACCTTCCCCTGTCCTTGGGGCAAGGATCACTTTGGAGTGTTCCGGCCCTGCCAAAGTTTATTGCACACTGCCACGCTTGTGGCATGGCTTTGGATATGCTCAGGCCAAGGGTGTATTGGAGGGGGCAAGTCCTCAGGAGAGCACAACAGAGCAGCATTGGTCTGCTGTGGGAAGGGAGCTGTAGCTTCCCAGGAAAACTCCTGCCCAGGCTGGGATGCAGGGGACATTTCCACAGGAGAACATGAGGGCAGGGTTTGTGGTACCAGCGAGGTGGGAGGAGACCTGCAGCTGCTGGAGAAAACTCCTATGGAGAAGAGGAAGAATGCAGATTGGGGCATATAGTTGTAGCAAGGTTTGCAGAGGTCTGTGGTAGAAGGAGACTTGGAGCCAAGGCCACGATGTAGAGGGCAACCTGCAGAAGTGCAAGGAGGTGAGGCACACTGTTAGCAAGTTAGCTGGAGAGTGTGGGTGCAACACTGCTTTTGGCAGGTGGGTGTGTGTTTATGCTGGGGATGGGGAATGGGAAATGGTAGCTCCTTTGTTCCTGTGAAAGTCTCCCAATAATCCCTGCCCCTCCAATACCTGCTCCTAGATTAGTAAACAAATCTCCCTTCCATATACCCCAGGTGTTTTCCCAACTGCCACTTTTATGCTGTATCTCTTTGGGACTGTTGGTTTTGCTATCTCTTTAAAGGTGGGGACTCAGTTTCCTATTGTAGTCCCAGCTCTCCCAGAGCCAAGCATGCTGATTTTTAAAGTTCCAGGTATTAAGCCTGGATTAAGCAATACTAGTTGCTGGTATTAAGCCCCACTGATTGTTGCATCTCTCTGGTTTTCAAAGCCAAACGTTGTGGGCATTTGTCTTCCCCATGTCCATGTAGGATACTCTTGCTTGGGGTAGGTGGCTTGAGGATCTGCTTCTCTTCTCTCTCTACATCCACTGTGTCCCTCCCTTCCTTTGACAGCCCCTCAGGTCTGTTGGACTTTCAACCCCATCTCTGCTCTACCTACCCTCTTCAGTGTGGCCTCTCTCCACATTTACCTGTGGAGAGTTTGTTCTGGCAGTCTTCCTGTCATTTTCTGGCTTATTTACACTGACGTGTGTACTATCTAGCTGTATCTGTGGGAAGAGGTGAGCTTAGGATTTTCTTACTCTATGTCTTCCCACTTTCTCCCACCATTTTAGGGTTTTAATCCCAGAGATTATATCCAATTTTTTTTTTAAGTTTATATATTTATTTTGAGAGAGAGACAGAATGAGAGAGGGGAGGACAGAGGGAGAGAGGGAGAAAGAGACTCCCAAGCAGGCTTTGTGCTGTCAGCACAGAGCCTGCTGTGGGGCTCGAACCCATGGGCAGTGAGATCATGACCTGAGCTGAAACCAAGAGTCAGATGCTTAACCGACTGAGCCACTCAGGTGCCCCTCAATTTCTTAAATCAAATAAGTTTGAATAACTAGCTCATTTCACAAATAGGTATCAAAAAGATATGCCATAATAACTTAGTATTTGTAAAGGAGTGTTTGCCAGGATGTACAATCTCTGTTTTTAAAATACATACTATTTTAATTAAAATACTCTGTGGGCTTCAACATAATTTCTTTTACTTTTAAGATCTGTGGGTCCCAGAAATTGTGGGACCTTTTCTGAGATGTCTGGACTCTCAGAGATCAACATGAAGAAGTCAAATCAGAGAATAAATTCATCAGGCAAGGCTAGACACCCATGGGTGACAGCTTAATGTCTGCCTGGATTGCTATTATAAAGAGAAATCAGAAGCTGAATATGGTTATTTGGGAGAAGGAGATGGCTAAAAATGGTATGTCAAAAATCCAGAAAAAATAATTGATCTTTTGAGTCAGGGAAGTTTGAGATTCAGGATGTGGCCAGGGGGTGGCCTCCACAAAAATGGCAAGTAGTAAAGGCAGACATCCTTGGTCAGAAGAAGCTGATATACTATGAAGCGAATGCAATCAAAGGGCTGAGGGGCTCTTTTTTGCACAAAAACCATCCAAAGCCTAGGCAAATCCCCAGCACAGTATTCACATGCTCCTCTATTTTTGTAAAATTTTCGCAAGTTAGACATTTTAAAAGTAGTCATTAAGACCCTGTCTCTCTGCTCTGACTTTCCCCCTACTTTGCCTTTTATCTGGTGATATTAGATCAGCTGTGGCCACTTTGGAGCTCCAACTAAAGGGATATTTAGTGGTTACATTTAGCTCATATATAAAGGAGACTTGATATAGAATTTTCCCAAATTTGACAGCTACTAAAAATGTACATAACATAACCAATAACAAGTTGTGAAACTGATAGAAACTTCTCTACGTTATCAATAAAAACAAAAACCCAAATTCATGTGCTTCAAGGCTTCAGACTCACCTTGTCATAAAAAACAACCATATAGCTGGACAAATATGCGACACAACTGCTTTCAAGCATTAGACTACCATGAGGATTGTAATTCTTAAGAGAAGGAAAGCACTAGGGGTGAATCCCCCTTTTGCCCTGGCTTTCTATCAGAGAGCATTTTCCCTTCCTGAAGCAGGGAGTTGAGGCCCAAGCAGAAAGCAATGGTCTCGCTGAGCTGAAGAGACAGATTGGAAAGTGGAGTGCTAAAGATGGGTAGACTTTGCCGAGCAGGCCACAAGAAGGGCCGGAGCTAGAAGAGGCAGGTCTGGTGTCCCCATAGATCCTTGGAGGGGGCTGGGCTGCACATGTGCAGAACAAAATTCCGCACTAACGGAAAATAGTGGCTCTGGGGTAAAACTGAACTGAGAGGTCAGAATATGGTAAATGGTGGGAAATGTTGAGTTCTCACCCAAACGGAGTTGACAGACCTTGCTAAGCATCAAGGGCATTCACTTGAGACCTTAAAAAGCTACACATAAGAGCCGTGCTATAAGACAAAGAACAAAATACTCAAGAAGAGCAAAGTATACTATAATGCCAGGCCCTAATCCATATGTGCATTAAACAAAAAAGCTTGAAAGTGAAAAAGCAGTGTATCTCAGTAGGTTAGCAAAGCACAGATACCTGGCATCAGTTAGTGTCAGGAAAGTCAGGGTTCAGCTACCAGCAGAATAGGCTCTGACCTTGAGAAAAGCCTGAGAGAAAGCATGCTAGCATCCCAGGACCTGAGGAACATAACATCAAAACAGGACCCCAATTAAGAGAACTTGGGCACATGTAAGGAACAGAGCAACAGCAAGACGGACACTTCTGGAGATAGAATGACGTACTTCCTGTCTCTAAGCAGAGTTAGTTGTAGGAATTATTGGGCAGGACCAACGCTGCAGATTAGAAGCTAAGTGGTTCCAAACACGAGGACCTGAATAGTGGGGGAAAATGGGGAAATCATACAATCGATGAAGGGAGAAAGCTTGGTGACCATAGTAAGTCTGGGTTTGGAGGAGACAACAACAGCCATCTCTGGACGGAAGAGGCCTAAATGCCATGAATGGAGAAGAGGCACAATGTAAGCCCAGCTGGGCAGAGGCTGTGAGATCCTCTGATCAGAGAGGACAGGCTGGAACTAAGAAGGCAGCTTGCCTCCAATGCAAAATTGCCTTGAGGGAACCATCCTGAGTTTTCTTTCTGCTGTTTGGAATGCACAGTCCGGTTCCTAATTAGGACCATGTGTCACTCACAGACCAGGATAACAGTGACCATTATATGCTTCTAAAATTACCAACAAGTGTGTATGTGAAAGAATAGAGTTGCATTCCCGAAATGACATTGACACTCACTAGACTGACATTGTTAATACAGATCAAAGAACTAATTAACAATCAAAGGGAATATTTTTGCCACACAGAGAGCAGTCTAAAGCTGACTGCATCTGAACACCTTGGCAGTCCTAGGAAATCAATCATTAGGAATCTGCTCTGGATCCTTCAGGCCTGAAACAGCCACCAGTGATAATTATAAGAGGCTGACTGGACTGAACAACCCAGTCAATCTTGCTAAAGGAAAGAATAAGCCAATCTTGGTAACTGGAAGTTCTGAAATGCAGAACTTGCTTGTTCCTTTCCGTGGCAACAGAGGGTTTTTGTGTTTATTTCTGCAAAACCTGGGGAGAAATGAAAAGCAGAAATAAGGGACAAAACCATTGTAAAGGAGTAGATTTTATGGACAGTTACAGATGAAATGGTTGTGTATGTTAAAAACACAAGCAAGTGAACTTTCTAAGATCATCATCAGGATGGCTAGATACAAAAATGCATACAAAAATCAATACCCTTCTAATGTTAATGCGTTTATTTCTACCAACTGCCCCCACTCACTGCCTACTCTAGAATTTTATACCCAGGTTTTTATTATTACATTTTAATAATTTATACTATTAATCCTCCCTTTAAAATTTGCTTTGAAATTTATATTTTGATTATGATTGTAATCATTATAATTACTTGCATTATTCATTGAACTGATGTTACTACTCCCTGCCAGTGCTCCTACGATATAATTTCACCATTCTCAGTGGCTCTTTATTCAGATTCATCTTTTTGTCAGAGAATATCTCTGAGCAATATCATCAGGGATGGAACTTACGTACTACATCTCATGATTTGTGCATATTATACAATGTCTTTTTGTTGTCACTGTGCAAGAAAGGCAATTTCCCCGCATGTGGGATCTTTAGTCACAATATTGTCATTGTCTCCCTCACCACTTTAAATATTGCTTCTAGCATTGCCATCTAGCATTGGCGACATCCTAGATCCACTTAATTTTTTTCAACACAGATAATCTGATTTTTCCTACTTGGATGTTTGTAAGATAGTTTTTCTTCATCCTTTGAAACTCCGACCTCTCAGCAGGATGCACCTAAGTGTTGGCTTCATTTCATTAGCGCTGCCTGCTTCTCAGGGAGACTCTTCATTCTGCAAACTCAGCACTCTTCTTTTAGGAAAGAAAACTTCTAGGAAGTTTTCTACAATTGCAACTTTGGTTGCTGATTTTTTACCGTGGGTGCTGCTATCTCATTCATTTATCTGCAATGTCGGTTCTCCTGAATCTTTCACATGCCGTCTTTGCTGTCATCATCTTCATATCTTAATTCTTTCATGCTGTATCCTGGAGCAGTTTCTCAAATGTGTGTCTCACATCACTGATTCCCTTCTCTGTGGTGTCGGTTTTTATCTGGATTATAGTCAATGCACCTTTTGCTTCTCATATGGCAGTTTTTACTATCATTTTAATATTTAATTACCTTGTCTGCTCTGTTCTCATCTCGGCCTCTTGCCTTATTTCCTCTATGTTCTTTTTGCTTCATAGCCTTCACATTTTGGATTATTGAAATTATGAAACAGTAGCTTTAAATTTTACCTCCATGTACTACAATGTGTTATTGTCATATTTGCACAGTCATCTTGAATGTTCTTTTCCTTTCGTGCCACAAAATCTGTTCCTAGATCTCATGCTGGTATATATTATTTTCCTATGTACTCATCTTTGAAATCAGACATAATATTTGCCTATAGTGGGGATGGGGGCAGGAGGTCTTCATGATTCCCTACTATTCACCTGTTTGCCCTTAAAATCTCCATCTCAGATGGTGTTAATCTGGAAACCCCAGCCGATCTGCACATCTCCTTGGTGCATTCTAGCACTTAGCAATCACTTATGTAGTGTCTCAGCTGGATCAAGAAGGGGGCTACCATTCCTGTACCTGGTCAGCCAGATGTGTAGATGGACACATATTCCTGCACAATCGGTGGCGGAAAATAACCCAGTGCTAACAAAGAGCAACCTGCCATGGCCACCCTTTGTAACTGACACCATCAGTCTCAGAATGAAAAACATCATTTACACTTCTTTTTTGCCCCAACCAATGTTAAATTATTAAGAATTTTAGACCCTCAACGGATATAAAAAGAGAAGCTCACTGGAAAGATTGATGTAATAGTAGGGTGAATTGGCCCCAGCTACCTCTGACATTTTGTTGTCTAAGATCTTATATCTTTGTTATAGATGCATTCAATGAGGAGAATGGAAATCACTCATGCTTTGTCTGACTATATTGTGCCCTAGTGCCCATGATGCTAATATAACTGGAAATCTTTCCTGGTATCTGGTAGAGAATTAGCCACATATTCCTAATTCTGCATGTTGTTGCGAATGTATATATTTCTGTGACTGTGGCAATATTTAATTGGAATTTGTGACTATATTTAATAAAAATTAATTTGTAATTATTTGTAGTTAATCAACACTGTAAGCCACTAAGAATGAGACATGCTCCAGACTTCTTCCTCGCTTAAATTCTTTCTCCTTCTTACTCTGTCCTGCACATGTTGGAAAGAAGAATGTTATGACTCTGATCAGAAACAAAGAGAATGATCCGACTATCATTGCTAGCAGAAATAACTATATATTAAAAGGTCTCATGCATGTACGGTTAAAGCCCCATTCTCCCACTGCTGGAAACGTAGGGTTCCCTAAGAGCTTGCCTTCCCTGAAAACTGCCCTGTCACTTCTCTCTTTCTTCTATCCTTTCTCCAACTTGCCAGGAGGTAGTGAGACCCAGTCTGCTTTGGACTAGGGAGGGGTCCTGCCAGCAGAAGCTGAAAAGCCCATGCTCTAGCCCAGTTTTCTGCATCAGTGGATTTGGGCCACAAACCCAGTTGATGATGTAGAGATAGTTCATTATGTCTTTATAGCTTTTTAAAACTGTACAAAGAGGAGAAGCAGTGATTTGAAGCAGGATAGAGACGTTCTTTGGTCTTCGGCCTGATTTTATCTAATATGCCTTAATCCATTACAAATTTAATGGAGACAAAGCAAATAGTCATTTGTCAGTTGCTTAACCCAGCTTGTATTTGTACTAATTTAACTCAAATTTGAAATATTAGAAGGAAGTTCATAATATAAAATGTGACCAAGAATAACTTCTATAAGGAGCCACACAATGGAAGGCAACCAAGATGGAAGGCTTGTATTAATTAGTTTTTCATTGCTTAAATCTTCAAAGAAAATAATTTTTTATTGACCAAGTGGTACTAAATTCTTCAAATTCCATCTCAATCCTCCACCAGCATAATGACAATTTTGTCTTAGCTCTTCAAATAATACATTTATATATACACATTTTTATCTTTCTTCACATGATTTTTTGACAATTTTTTAATTGAAGTATAATTAATATACAGTGTTATATTAGTTTCAGGTGTACAATATGATTCGACATTTCTATACATTACTCAGTGCTCATCATGATAAGTGTACTCTTAATCCCCTTTATCTATTTCACCTATCCCCCCTCACCCCCCACCACCAAATCCCCTCTGGCACCCACTAGTTTGTTCTCTGTAGTTAAGTTTGGTCTTTTGTTTGTTTGTCTCTTTTTTTCTATTTCTTTCTTTCTTTTGTTTCTTAAATTCCACATATGAGTGAAACCATATGGTATTTGTCTTTCTCTGACTGACATTTCACTTAGCATTATACCCTCTATATCCATCCATATTATCACAAATGGCAAGATCTCATTCTTTTAAATTTTTTTTTTCAACGTTTTTTTTTATTTATTTTTGGGACAGAGAGAGACAGAGCATGAACGGGGGAGGGGCCGAGAGAGAGAGAGAGACACAGAATCGGAAACAGGCTCCAGGCTCCGAGCCATCAGCCCAGAGCCTGACGCGGGGCTCGAACCCACGGACCGCGAGATCGTGACCTGGCTGAAGTCGGACGCTTAACCGACTGCGCCACCCAGGCGCCCCTAGATCTCATTCTTTTAAATGGCTGGGCAATATTCCATTGTGTGTGGAATATCGTCCACACCATATCGTCTTTATCCATTCATCTATTGGTGGATACTGGGGTTGCTTCCATATCTTGGCTACTATAAACAACACTGGAATAAACATAGGTGCATATATCTTTTTAAATTAGTATTTTTTTAGTATTTGCATAAATACCCAGTAGTAGAAGTACTAGATCAAGTGGTAATTATATTTTTAATTTTTTGAGGAACCTCCATACTGTTATCCACAGTGGCTTTATCAGTTTGCATTCCCACAAAGAGTGCACAAGGCTTCCTTTATCTTCACATCCTCCCAACACTTGTTATTTCTTGTCGTTTTGATTCTACCCATTCTGACAGGTGTGAGGTGATATCTCACTGTGGTTTTGATTTGCATTTCCCTGATGATTAGTTATGTTGAGCATCTTTCACATGTCTGTTGACCATTTGTATGTCTTCTTTGGAAAAATACCCATTCAGGTCCTCTGTCTGGAACTCTTTAATAGGACTATTTGTTTTTGGTTTTGGTTTTGGTTTTGGTTTTTTTTGGTGTCGAGTTGTAAAGTTCTTTATATATTTCAGATACTAACAATTTATGGGATATATCATTTGCAAATATGGTCTCCCTTTCAGTAGGTTGCCTTTTTGTTTTGTTGATTTTTCCCTTCACTTTGCAGAAGCTTTTTATTTTGGTGTAGTCCTAATAGTTTATTTTTGTTTTTGTTTTCTTTTCCTGAAGAGCCATATCTAGAGAAATGTTTCTACAGCTGATGTCAAAGAAATTACTACCTATGTTTTCTTCTAGTAGTGTTATGGTTTCAGATTTCACATTTAGCTATTTAATGCACTGTGAGTTTATTGTTTTGTATGATGTAAAGAAGTGGTCCAGTTTTATTCTTTTGCATGTAGCTGGGCAGTTTTCTCAACACCATTTGTTGAAGAGACTGTCTTTTCCCCATTGTATATTCTTACCTCCTTTGTCATAGATTAATTGAGTGTATAATTGTGGGTTTACTTCTGGGCTTTCTATTCTGTTCCATTGATTTATGTGTCTATTTTTGTATCTGTACCATACTGTCTTGATTACTACAGCTTTGTAATATATCTTGAAATTTGGGGTTGGATGCCTCCAGCTTTGTTCTTCATTCTCAAGATTGCTTTGACTATTTGGAGTCTTCTGTGGTTATGTACAAATTTCAGTATTATTTGTTCTAATTCTGTGAACTCAGATGATGATTTTTTTTAATGTTTATTCTTTTTTGAGAAACAGAGAGAGAGAGAGAGAGAGAGAGAGAGAGAGCAAGTAGGGGAAGGGCAGACAGAGAGGGAAACACAGAATCTGAAGCAGGCTCCAGGCTCTGAGCTGTCAGCACAGAGCCCAGTGCAGGGCTTGAACCCACAAACTGTGAGATCATGACCTGAGCCGAAGTTGGACACCCAACCGACTGAGTCACCCAGGGGCCCCCAGATGACGATTTTTAATAAGCATAGTCTCTCCCACTCAAAACTCCAATTATATCAATTATATATACAATATATAATTATATAATTATGTATAACATACGCACACACAACCACCACCAATTAGAAATTATTACCAGAGTTATATACAATGCCCACATACAGTTTTAGGTGTGTCTAATATATATAAACATTAAGAATTCCTAATCGATTTCAGTTTACAACCATCAAATTCCTTCTGCTTACTCAAAAAATATTCTCTGTATCACTCTTTCTTCGACATATAGAGCATAGATAAGAATAATAAGGCAGAAACAGTCGCTAGCACCATTGATTTAATTCCTTTTTCTTACTAGGCAAGTGAGGCTTTGGTTACACTTGCTTGCTTGTTTAACCTTGAAATAATTTAGAATTCTTCCACATGGACAGAATGTTTAAAAGAACCACAAATTTGATCTCAGCTTGATTTCAAATGGATTATCAGTTCCTGTTTCTACAAGCACTGGACCCCCTTCTTAGTTCCATAGGGATTGTGATAGGTTCATACCCTGCAAAGCACAGGCCACATTTAAATTATGTTAGGTGATCGCTATGTCCCTTTTTTCTTTCCTTCCTAGATTTTCCTGACTCCCAGAGTCATGGATTTTTCCAAGTGTCCTTCAGCTTCCCATTTCTCACTACAAGTTATCACTTTATTGTTGGCTTACTATATCTTTCACGGTGGAATTGCCTCGTGTTTTCATTTCATAGAGTGGGTCTGCATTTTACTGTCTAGAACTTTTGAGTTAGCAAAGTTGTCGAGCTGTCACAATTACACTTCATCACCCTTAAGCCTCTCATCGGTTAAAATATTGTGTTAGTTATAAGTGTCCAATTGTTCAGTAAGTTTTTGTTCCTTTTGACTTTCTGCAGTCATTTGCCACAGTGATTCAGGTTGAAGTTAGCCTAGGGTAGGTATTTGTAGCAATAAAGCACTGTCCTAGAAGATTTGCTAGTTCCTTACCTGTTTATTCCTGTTCTCACATTGAATACTGAAATGTAATCACCCTTTATCAGAACACTTGTTCCCCCATTTATGACGAGCTAGTATTTTACAGGGTGTGACAGAGCCTTTGTGAAAATTCCTTGTAGGCAGAGTTTTAGACAGCTATAATCTTAAAAGATTTCCCAAATACATTTCCAAGAAACCCATTGTTTCTGGCTGTAACATTTGTACTTTTGAACTCTGCAGTGTTGATACATTCACAGTAAGTGACATAGTGTGAAATCTGTCTTTTCTGTGAAGACTGGAACACACTATAATAATTCAAGAGTCATGTTTCAGGGTCTACATGTATTAACATTCTATGCTTTTTCCTTGTACCTGAAACCTAGTCACCAGGCACTGCCCATATTCCATATTCCAGACCAAGAGAAAATGGGTATGTTATTAGAGAGATAAAGGTAAAAAGCTGTTAGATGCAGTCTGTGATCAGATAGATGTCCTGGATGATATTCGCCAATAACAAATTGTGAATGCATGGTCTCTTATGCCTCCCTCTTTAAGCTGTTTGTTGCCTTTCTGCTGCTTCAAAAAGAAGGCAGCCAACCCTAGACTTCCCACTAAGCCTGTTTTCACCCAACCCCTGACTTTACTGCCCCTTTCTCATACATGTTGTAATTAAAGGCTTGACCTTATCTCAACCTCATACTAGCAGTTTTAAAAGCACTATGAAATTGGATCTGGTAAAATCTTTTTAATGAGTGAGAGGAATAATATCCACGTCTCAGCCAACCAGCAAAGACTCATCTTCTGGCCTTTTATCTGACTGCACTTTGTGGAAGGGACCAGACTGACCCATGAACCCAGGCACCATTGGATTTCAGGGGCAGATAAGGAACGTCAAAGAGTCCAACCAACCTGAAATGTCTGTTCTGATAAATCTTCTAAACTTCTGCCTCTTTCAATAGTAAATACGCAGTTTGTTACTTTATTTTGGTGGGAAGGAGGAAGAACGGTGTCAAATTACTTTCACCAGCCCCTTTGTACAGGACACAAGCTCACTAGATAGTGAAAGGTTTAACTTTGTTTCCACTTCCTATTTTTAGATACTGTGCCTTATGTTTATACCAGAACAACTGATTAGAAAGTAAAAAAAAAAAAAAAATAGAGATTATTATAAATTCTCTTCTTTTCACAAAGCTTTGAAAGAAGCAGTTCCTTGATGAATATACAGAGGTTTGATTTTCTGTGATTTAGACTTCAGGCAGTGTGGTGTAATAGCAAGACCTTTGTTACAAAAATGACTCCAGAGTCTGGGTTTCACATACTATTACATTGCCATCTAATAATTTGGTGACCTCATCATGACATCTCTCTGAACTCTAGATTCTCCTTTCTAAAATGATGTAGTAACTGTCCTTTTGGATTCTTTCATTTATTTTAATGAAAATATTCTTGTTGACTAGAGGAGAGGAAAGAGACAGAGCAACTGAAAATTATTTAGGGCTGAGATTGTACAGAAGTGCCTGATTTGGAAATTTATTTGGTTGGAGTTTTTCTTTTTCTTTCTCTCTTTTAGCTTGCTTTCTTTCTTTCTTTCTTCCTTTCATTCTTTCTTTCTTCCTTTCTTTCTTTCTTTCAATAAAATGGGCCACTTGGATGAATTTCCTCTATGGTTTGTAATGAACAAACTCAGTCCAATCACCTGCCATGTTTGTGGAAAAGCCTAATACTGAAAACTAACTGAACTAAACAATAAAAACTCAAAAGAAGTCTCATAGGACAGGGAAGAAAATAGTCTAAATATTGTTCACCTCAGTTTACCCACAAGATGAAATGTAATTTGACAATGAATTAGCAAATTTTGAAAAGCAGAAAAGGATATAGCAAGTAATTGTTAGATGAAGTGAACACTTAGCAAAAATACAAAAGTGGCAAAGTGAAGCGTGGTTCGATGGGAATGAAAAGTTAGAAACAGATAGCTTCAAGAGATCATGCATAGAAAGAGACAATAGATATTTTTGTCTAATTAGTAAACACAAATTTTTATTTATGTATTTATGTATGTATGTTTGTATGCATTTATTTATTTATTTATTTATTTATTTATTTATTTCCTATCCTTGTATGATAAGCAGAATGATGGCCTCCCCATAGTCCATACCCTAATCTCTGGAACCTGTGAATACGTTATGTTACATGACAAAAGGGGACTTTGCAGCTATGATTAAATTAAGCATTTTGATGTGAGGAGATTATCCTGAATTGCACAGCTTTGTCTAATGTAATCATAGGAGTCCTTGTACGAGGCAGGTAGAAGAGTCATAGAGAAAATGTGATAATGGAAGCAGAGGTTCATAGCCAGAGAAAGATTTGAAGATATTATTCTAGCTTTGAAGATGGATGGATATCGTAGTTAATCTGACTATCCCCATTGTGGACCAGCTACAGACCTATGTCAGATTCCCTAACCCAGTCTACCCTCCTTTCCTCTGGCAGAGACCCATACTACTACTATGGTTCTGCAAACTGCATGGCAGGGGCTGTCCTATTGATGACACGTCCTCTGCAGAGGAGAAAGAAAGAAGCAGTATATTTTCTCTTTACTTGTTGTAGTATCAAGGCTATGAACCTATAAGTATTTTTTCTGAAAAAATATCGCTTTTCAAAGAAAAGGAATTTCAGTCGAGCATTGACTATTCCCTGCACTTGAGCAAATGGAAGGTAAAATTACAAAGGCTTAAGTCTCCAATAAGGGGCAGAAGGAACCCCAGCCCAGGGAAATCTGCAACATGTGGTGTAAGGCCTAAAATTAAGGCTCAATATTACATGCTGCCTTGACATCTGGCAAAATCAGAAGGGCTGTGAATGGTCTAATGGACTACAAAGTCCCCTCTCAACTCCACTCCCTGAGATAAGGTCCTCTAGCCAAACAGTTCTTCTTATCAAAGGAACCAGCACAGTTCCTGCTCATCCCTGGGTAGGGAGTTTCGGTTTCCTGCCAACCTACAGAATGATTCAAACAAGCCAGTCACATCCTCCCAAAGGAACCAAGGAGCATCTCACCCTCTTACTACTACACAGCCTGTTTGCTCTGTATGGCCCTCGATGGCATACCGTATCCGCTCCTACCAGACCATAGGCTTGTGTGACTAGTAAACTGCTGTCAAACTCATTTGTCCGGTGTCAGGTGTCACATGTTTAGCCATCTCCATCACCCCAGGATGGGAATCTTTCCCTCACCAACAGCGTGAACAGGAGGCAATTAAAACATATCAAAAAAGGGACCACTTGAAAATGTTTACCATTCTCATGTATGTGAGTTTGGTTTTTTATTTTTTCCCCCTCAGACTTGAGTTCTTGGGAAGATGTAGTTTCTTCTTATAAAATCTTCGCAACTGGATGTAGCCGAGTGGTGGGACAGCATCAACTATGAACTCAGGGCTGCTCTCAGTTTGTTTCTCTCCAGCACCCAAGACATAGTCAGCAATATCCAGAGCTGCCAATCTCTGTTTTCTTCCCCTAAAGCCTTTAAACAACACACGCAAAAAATATTGTCATTGTTTTAATCAGCATCCAAGTCCAAGTCAAGGATTTCCGGGAAGGTAGGACCAGAAGATGAAGATCTCTTAGTATACCGATGAAAGAAAGTTGTTCCTGGCAAGTGTTTTCAAAAGTTCCTAAGCCTGAATCAAAATACCTTCAGATGATAATTTGAATAGGCATTCTATATTTTCCATCTGTTTCTTTGTTTTTGGGCTTTTTGCTCTCATCCTTAAGGAAACAAGGGAATAAATTAAAACATGCTGTGGCAGGATGCAAGTTCCCTTCAGCAGCCAGTCTTTAGCCATCATCTTGATTATGGGATAGAAACATAGCCTCTCAGTTGACAGACTAGATTTTCTAGGCTTGCTTGCTCCTACATGTGATGCTGTGGCTAAATATTAGACAAAGAAGTGTAAAGAAAAATGTTTCGTGGGTCTTCAAGGAAGTCTTTGTTTAAAAAGGTGCCATACCTTTCTTCCCTCCATTCTCCTACCTTCCTGCTGGCTGGAATATGGCATGATGACTGGAGCTTGAGTCACTGTTTTGAACTGTAAGACAGAATGCCGAGTATGACAGAGCATCAGAAAAGAAGAGGAGGAACTGAGATTCCTAAAGACTAACAAGCCACCGTACCAGCCCTGAACTTTTCAACCAGTCTATGTCAGTATAGCCATGCTAAGCATGCAGTTATGAAATTCTTTTATATGGGTTATGTGGATAAACTCCACCTAAAAATGTTGTTCAGCAACAGCAGAGGCAGGAAATTGAACCTGTGAATCTTGCTAGTACCAACATGGGCAACACCTGGTGGATGTTGAGTGGACAAAGCTGGTAGAAGCAACAGTGCAGTGTCATGTTCTTAGGCCCACCTGCTGTCTGGAGGGAGCCCAACATTTGCAGAAGCAAGTTGGCAGAGCAGCTGGTAGCACTTGTGGCAACATTATCCCGACTGGTTGAAATTCAGGCTCTCCTCACATATAGGGAGGGCAGCCAGCTGCCTTCAAAATGCTAAAAGTACAAGTACCAGGAATGTATTCACTATCCATTTAATGAAGAAGTCACTGAAATAGCGTATGTGCTTCCCAAAATCAAATCATGACTCAGCCAGGAGAAACATTTAGTCTGTGACATGACAGATAAAAGATCATGCTCTCAAATTTCTAAACAAATCAACAGCTGATTTGAAAAGTATTAAATTGGATGAATGATTTATGTCACTAGGTAAATAGTTATATGGTTTTAGACATATACGTGGATATTTAACTTAGAGGATAAAAGGAGCGTGGCAGTTGTTTCATATTTCGAATATCATCCCTGATCATTCTCAGATAGGAACAAGTCTTATTAAGTTAGAATTTTGTAAGAAGAGCTGCTTTTCTAATTTTCATACTCTAGACATCAAATTACTGATGCCATTCAAGACCTACCCACTGATAACTTGCCCATTTATAAAAATAGCTGAGTGATAGTATACTTTGGGACTTCATTTTTTTAGAAAAAAAGCAATTATGATGAAATGACATCATTAAGTGAGAACAATAAAACACCTGCAATGAGAAAAGAACTATAAAGATGTCACAATAAACATAAACTACAAAACACTGTGATCTAACATTAACTCACAATCCATCTCTAGTCGCAACTGGTGAAACCATCGACCAGGTGTTGATAAGGGAAATGTGTCTCTTCTACTTTACTTTATCTTCTATTTTTATTTCACCATAATGATTCACCGATCCTCTTTTACCATGTTTCAAACTCTAAAATTTTGGAGGTTGTTCAACTCCTTGTGTCAAGAACTTGCATAATAATTGCAGAGAATTCTATCTCCTCTTAATTGCTCTTTTCTCAGACTTAATTAAAATATAGAGTCTTTATCAACTATGTCTTTTAAGATTTTTCTTTTTCTCAATTATGATCTTCATAATTGTTATCCCCAGTTACCGAAAGCAGTGGTTCTCGAATACTAATGTTTTGGCCCTGTGCATCAGAATCAATTGGAGAATTTGTTAAATATTCGTATTTCCATAAAATGTTCTAGGTGAACCTACAAAACTGTACTTTAGCAAGATCTCCAGCCCTGAAGTCAAAAGCACAGCCATATTTGAGAAATTACTAGTCAGAGAAAGGCTGTCCTCGCTACCCAATGAGGCTAAAGCACTGCTCTGACTTTTTGCCACTCCTACCAAGTTCTTTAGGGTCTTCCCCTTACTACATCCATTGGGTGAGGAATAGGAAAGGGTCTGAATTGTGTTAAATAGTGTACTTCCCAGATTCAAACACGGTATGAACTCAACATGGAAAAAAGTTCAATCTCTAGGAGGCAGAAATTTTTATTATGTTTTTATTGCTCAGAAACATCATCCCAGACCTCCTGTGGTTGCAGTCACCTTGGATTTTACTGTATATTGAACATTCATCCTCAGGTAACCAACTTAGATAACTTTGGAATAGAGCAATGAAGAATTATTAGGAAAACTGTAGAATAACCAAATGAAAGCGTGAAGTCAGGCCCAAGCATTAAAGAGGGTAGCAATCATCAGACAGAAGCAAAATGAGAAGTTTTGAATTCTAACTAGAGTTGAACAAATATGAATCTGAAGTCAGGAGAGGCGGCCAGTCAGGAATCCAAGATGTCCTGCAAACTGGGACTCATAAAACAGAAGTCTGAAGTCAGCAGAGAGCAAGAAGGGGTTAAGTCCACAGTTTTAGGAAAGATTGGAGATATCAATAGAATCTTGAAGGTCACGGCAGGTTCAGAATCCCAACAGCTTCAAGAATCTGAAGCAGTAGCATTCATGAGTAGAAACAGTAAAGAGGCTCTGGGCCCAAGGCAGTGAGTGGTATTCTCTGCTCATGTTGTTCTCTCCCTCTTGTTGGATATGTGTGGCCCCCAAGACCACAGATGTGTAATCACTGACAGGATGATTAGAGGCTAAAAGGAACCCTGTGTACCTGACTGAAGTAAGGGCAGAAGTGTGACAATTACTGGAAGCTCTTCGACATTAAAAGTGTCCAGCAGACAATTCATTCCTCCTTGTTTATTAATCCCTTCCCTGTACCTCACAATGTCCAAAGGCAAGTCCTGGTCCCTGCCTGCTATATGTTTATAATATATGAAAGACCTGGGAAGATCTTTCATCTCAAGGCTCTCAGGCAGCTTAATTCTTCATTAGCTTTCATAAAGGCCAATTCAGTAGGTCAAACTCTGTTCTGTTGTAGAAATTAAAATATTCTAGCCAATGAAAGTTTTCAGCATCCACTTGAATAAGAAAATGGAAGTTCTTAGTGGGAAGTATGGGGTGCTCAGCCTTCACCGTAATGTATGTTAAAAAAATAAATAAACTGTGACCTTTAACAAGTCATTTAATGTCTCTAGGCATCAGTGTCCCCCATTGTAAAATCTAAAGGATAGCATTTGCCCAGAATGTTTCATGAGACTGTGATGAAGTCAAAATAACTTCACATATAACAAAACACTTGAGAAGAAAATCACTATTAATATCATCATTAATTATATTCATTATATTTCTTTGGCCAGTATTTTATTTTGCTTGGATATATCTACATGAATATGTTATTGCAAATAATCACATTTCAATAACACAAAGAGAGCAAAACGTTCACAAAATGGACAAAAAAGCCAATAGCTATGTAATAAGAAAATACAAAAGAAGAAAATAAGAAAATCCCATACCAGAGAAGGAGAAAATATAATCAAAATTTAACATTGTTTCTTATTGTCATATGTATTTTCTTCTTCCTTTTGATTGCACAAAAACATCAAACAAAATTATAAGTAGTGTTTAATGAGATGCCAATTGATATTTACAACTAGGTAGATGGTTGGTTCTGCTTTTGACAAGAAAATTCCCATGGAATATATGGACATAGAGGCAGGAGGCACTCTATTGTGTTTTGAGGCCATTTCCAGAGGGGAAAAATTATTATTTTATTACATTTCACTGCTTGACCACCTGCTGCCTACAGTGACTCAGCCATGTAGATCCTGGACTTTGTAAACAGTGACACCAAGATATAGTTGCTAGATGGAAGATTGCTACATTGTGTCCAGTAGTCTCCCACGGAAGAAGAACTTAGCATTAGTTATACCTGTCAGGTGGACAGGCTATCACTTTAATTAGAAAGTAAATAACATATTTTGAAAAATGTATGCTCCATGCCAGTTTCTATCAGAATTGTCATGAATTCTAAACTGAGAATCTACAAATTTATTAAGTTGTATAATAATGCTAATTTTCTGTACATACCATACAAAGAGAAATAATGTTGAGGGAGAAAATATGAGGAGAAGCAACATACATTTCTTTGAATTAATAAATTGAGGCATTTCGTTCCAACTTTTTTTGGCATGGTTGTTCATATGTCCTGACTCCTAGAGCCACCACAAAGGTCTGGTGCAGGTTTTCCAAGCTTTCTTTCTTGTCCTCTCCATCCGAACAGAGGATTTGGATCCAACTTGATTCTTGCCTTTGATAGGACAAAAGCCAATTTAATTCAGCAAGGCCCACCTTTAAGCAGCTTCCAGAAGCAGAATATGTACTCCATAAGGAGTCATGGACATCACTAAAGCCTCTTCAATGGCAAGAGCAGTGGAAAAAAAGGGCATCCAGATGGCTATGCTGGAAGTCTTTTCTCTCTTCTGGATCTACCCAGGGATGGATTCTGATCAGATGAATGCTACTGGACTCCTTTCAAGGCATTAAATGTAATTAGCTGTTAATTGTTATCGTTAAAGGACTCTGCTGAGTGGCTATCAGGGCACCATCTGGACAACTCATCACATTCACTGGGGAAACCCTGAAATCTCTATCCAAAAATGTGTGTGTCACTCGAAGACATTTACAATACCTGTCAAAAACCTTTGTATCCAGTGAGAAACTTGTTTGCAAATGGTTGATATTTAGAACAGAAATGCTCTTTTGTGGGTCAAAATTTCACTTTATTTGCTCTTTAAAGCAATCCGTTTTGAGTGAGGATAAAGAGTGATATGTGTCCTTACAATTTTAGCAACACCATCTATATCACCTGGGCATTTGGTTGCAAACAAAAGAAAATGACACATATAGTCTGAAGCAAAAAGAATTTATTGGAATGATATCAAAAGGCTGGAGGACCAGGCTTGTAAACTTGACAGGTACCAAGTGAGTTCTAGAGAACTATGCAGAAGAAAACCAGGGAAGGTCACACAACTCTAACAGTCTCACTGAATTGTGCCATCACTGTCTCAAGATTGGAAGTCCTACCAGATAACACCTGTTGGCCAAGTGCATGTCATAGCTTTACTGTCTGATTTTACTGGGATAAAAAGCGAAAGGGGACATATCTCCTTCAGTTCATACAGTAGAAGGTAACCACTGCCTTCAAGGAAGGGCCTCTGAATTAATATAAGAGTACAACTACGAAGCATGCTGGAAGCCAAACATCCCCCAAATGGCAAAAATTTTCTTTATTTTACCATAAATCAAACCCCTATATGACAGCCAGAAAAAAAAACTGTCTTCCAGTTGTATTTGGAAAATCATTCCTGACCCAATCATGACCTAAACTCATATTTTGTTAAGAAGGTATTATAGGGAAACCCTGGGAATTGTAGATTTATTCCTTACTTTTTGAGATCAACGTCATAAAAGGGAAAAAACATGGTGTTCTCCAAGATAGACTACTGATCTCAATGACCCATTTTCATGACACGTAATGTTATTTTAGAGGTTTCATTTATTCTTTTTCATTTATTTATGCCATATGCATCTGTTAAGTTTTTATGTGTACTTTTGTAAGGTGGTGGTGGATGGACACAAAATAGCATTTAACACTGTCTCGACTTAGTCTAATCGGGAAAATAAGATACATCTACCTCCAAACAATTAGTGGGTACTATAATACAAATCATATGCTTTGATTAAAGTCAATTAAAATTCTGAATATCCTGATGCTTTCTTAGTATTCAGTTCCCAACAAGTCTTTCTGGGCTAGGAAAATAGATATGGCAGGAAAGCTCATTTTATTTTCTACTTTCCCATCTGCTATGTAATAATATGCCAAAATGTTCCCATTTTCTCCTTTTACCCAGATATTTAGGTACATCTTATCTAGTTCCAGGAACCTATCTGCTCCTCCCTTCTCATCCTGTTAACTCCAGTTCATCCTTCAAGATTCATTCCAGATGTGCCTTCTGTAGGAAGAATTTCTTGATACATACTCTATGGATTAGGTATCCTTAATCTGTGTTCTGGACATCCTGATTCATGTCTTCTTTTTTTTTTTTTTAATGTTAATGTGTGTGTGTGTGTGTGTGTGTGTGTGTGAGAAAGAGAGAGCCCACAAGCAGGGGAGGGACAGAGAGAAAGGGAGACACAGAATCTGAAGCAGGCTCCAGGCTCTGAGCTGTCAGCAAACAGCCCAATGTGGGGCTCGAAGTCACGAACCACGATATCATGACCTGAGCCGAAGTCGGATGCTTAACTGACTGAGCCACCCAGGCGCCCCCCTGATTCATGTCTTCTTAATGGCACCATACTCTAATCCCCCAGAAAATTCATCCTCACCCCTGCTCCTGACTTCACTTCACCCACCCCTTAAAAAGAAGAAAGAGTACCAATCAGCATACCAATCAAGGGCAAAATGGAATTCTCAGGGACATATGCGTAAAGCAGAACACCATGGGATAACGTTTACAGTTGGGGGTGGGGGTGGGGGATGAAAGGATTATAAAGAGAATTTGAGGAGAGAAAATGCTTGCCCATGGAGATTTGGCAGGGCCCAGAAGTTCTAAACAAGTTAAATAATGACCTCTCTGCAGAATCCAACATGTTTCCCTTTTTTAGCATGCTTAGCTGATTGTCAGCTGTGCTATGGCAAGACCTGTGGATCGACATTATTGTTGTATCTCTGTGTGGAATAGATAGAGGGTTTCAGGCTATGCACTCCCATGGTGAAATCAAAGTAGCACTGGGGCTACTGTAAATAATCCTGCAAAGTACATGTATCAGTCACGGTCACATTTATCAGTGACTTTAATAGATATTTAATATAAAGAATTAGTGAAAGACAAAAAAATAGTGAGGTATTACAGAAATGGTAAATGCAACAAGCAAGTATGGCCCTAGGGAGCTAAGAACTTAGAAGTGTGGAAGAAAGGTCCTAAAGAACTTGGCACTCATCTCTAAGAAAGAGGTACCAGTGCTAGCACTGGTACCTCAGGAGTTCAGAAGAGGACCTGTGCAGAGCTGAGACTCAGACTTACGGGGAGGGACACAGCTGGTGAGTGTTAGTGATCTGGAAAGATTCAATGAGGCTGGTGCAGGAAATAGAAAAAAGAAAACGAAACCTGGAGCCACCTGCTACTACTGGTAGGGCCATTAGGGGGACCCTGATGGGATCAGGAGACAAAAAAGTGGGAGCAGTCTCCTTTTCCGTCCTCAGCCTTCCCATTTCTCTCTAGTTCCCCATCTTAATAGTGTCCACTAGGAGCCAGCTGACAAAAAGGAACTGTAGCCTGCCACATCCCGACCATTGTATTACCAAGCCAAAGCTGGGAGATATGCACTTCATAGTTGGCAGGGAAGGCCAGTACAGGGAAGGAATCTCTACTGTTAAAGTTAGGTGTCAATTCCTCTCCTTTTTAGATTTTCAACTCTCTTAAGGTTAAGTTTTCTAGACTTCTAATGGAGGCCATCCCAAAGACACTACCACAGCCTCGCAATTACACTTTTTATCAGACTTCTGACATGAACCAACTTGTCCATACATTAAAGGCTGGCCTCTAAGTTGCCTCTAAAGTGCCAACTTGTCCATTCTTTAAGTTGCATTGCTGATTTTTTTTTAAGTTTCCGGGGGGCGCCTGGGTGGCTCAGTCAGTTAAGCATTCGACTCTTGATTTCAGCTCAAGTCATGATCTCACGGTTCATGAGATCAAGGCCCACATTGGGCTCTGTGCTGACAGCACAGAGCCTGCTTGGGATTCTCTGTCTCCCTGTGTATCTCTCTCTCAAAAAAAAGTTTCTAGAAAGTGACTAATTCCTTGCTTCTTCTTTCATCACCGTAATTACTGATCCGATTAGAAAAACTTAAAAATGCAAATTTCCCTTTAAGTTCCTGGGAACAGGACTTTCTTTATCTTGTCTGCAAATGTAGGGACCCATTTCTACTCTGAAAACTTCTGACCTTCTAGATACAGAAAGAATTACTACACTGTACAGAGAATAATGAGTCAGTCTGTTCTCTAGGCAGCAATGAGCTGTCAATCACATTTTGTTTTCATCACATTTATCAACTTTTGTTCTTAAAAAGTGTTTGTAATCTCTGCATGCCCTTCTCTAAACACTATTAACCAATACAGACAAAAATGAAAAGTAAGTTCTCCATGAGCCTCATAAGACTGTTGAGCACTGAGCACAATTTTATCAGTAAATTAATGATGAATTTTTTTTCATACCTAAGCATAACATTGAGTTAAAATCAACACTACATGAGTCTCTTTTAAAACTCTTCTGAAAGTTCTACCCTGGAGCTTGGCCTTAAGCCTGTCTTGTCTTTATGGGCTCTCAGATTTGTTCAGGAATCTCCAACAAGCAGCAGCCCTCAGTACCTGCAGCTTAGAGGTTCATGATGGAGGAAACATTCTTTCCTGGCTTTGAATCTACTAAAGCAATTTCTCCCCCACTGATTTTATAGCTGGTGTCCAGTTGGTCAGTCAAGCATATCTGCAATGAAAGGAAAATAGCTCTGGGTAGTAACATGAACTGCTTAGAGTAAAACAATCAACATAGGAAAGGTCCTACATAGTTTATTCTCTCTCAACTTTTAGAAAACATCTTTCACACTTCCCCTCAGAAATTAAGCAGTGTAAAATCATTGTTCAATTCGACAAATTAACTTTTACAATGACAGCCTTAGAACTATCAGAAATAGTAAACCAGTGTCTTAAAATTCAAAGATTTTTTACAGTCTAGTATGAATAACATATTTTTTTCACTAAACACTTAAAAAAATTTTAATGTTTATTTATTTTTGAGAGAGAGAGACAGAGTGTGAGTAGGGCAGAGACCAAGAGAGACAGAGACAGAGAATCGAAAGCAGGCTCCAAGGCTCTGAGCTGTCAGCACAGGGCCCTATGCAGGGCTCAAACTCACAAACGGTGAGATCATGACCTGAGCCAAAGTTGGTCACTTAACCAACTCAGCCACCCAGGTACCCCTTTCATTCAGCATTTTAATTTAACCATGGATAATGGGGATCTATGACCCTTCCTGTGTGCACTCTGTGATTGTTTTAATGAACAGAATACTGCAGAATGCACCTGTTTCTCAGCCCAAGACTTATGAAACTGACAGAACATTCACTCTTTTTGTAAAAATATAATTTATAGGGGCCCTTGGGTGGCTCAGTTGGTTAAGCGTCTGACTTCAGCTCAGGTCATGATCTCACAGTTTGTGAGTTCAAGCCCTGTGTCAGGCTCTGTTCTGATGGCTCAGAGCTAGGAGCTACTTTGTATTCTGTGTCTTCATCTCTCTCTGCCCCTCACCCACTTGTACTCTGTCTCTCTCTCTCTCTCTCTCTCTCTGTCTCTCTGTCTCTCTGTCTCTCTCTCATAAATAATAAAGCATTAAATTTTTTAAATATGTATATGTATATATATAGACATATATACATATATACATATATATACATATATACATGTATATATGTATATATATGTATATATGTATGTATATATATATATAATTTACATATACCAAGGCATAAGTTTAAAGTGTACAACATATTGATTTGATACACGGCTATATTGCAATATGATTACCACCATAGCATTAGCTAACATCTCTATCACATCCCTTAATGACTATTTCTTCTTTGCAGTGAGAACGTTTAATAGTCAACAGGCACCCACTATCCAGGGTTCTGTCGCCTCACAGGAGATAACCTTCTTAAGACATTTTGAGATTTTTAGTCTAGCACACTAGTAATCCCCTTTATTTTCACCCCCAGCATACACATATTTCCCACCTTAGAGAAATGTATACTCTGAAAGAGGGAAAAAACGTTGACATACAAATATATGATAAGATAGAAAGTTCTAAGTTCCATGTCCTGTAATTTACCTTGATGTGAGCAGCATCTCAGGAAGGAGGATTAGTGGCCTCTGCCTCTTATTTCCCTGTCATCTTTCTTCCACTTCTCCCTCAGCCATTGTGTCCTCCTCACTCATTCCCATCTCATCTCTATTTTTTTATCTCAACAAATCCAGAATGAAAACTCTGGCCACAGAGAATAGAACAGGAAAAGAGGTGTCAAACCACCCAAAATAATCCTCCATCAGCCACAAAGCATGGTTTTTGGTTTGGAGTTTGGTTTTGTTTTGGTTTTCTTTTCTTTGTCTGTGTTCACAACTCCTGGTACGTTTCTTCAACCACTGCAATGAAAACCACCTATTAAAATTGCAGCTGTACCGATGCACTCCATGTCCCTCTTCCTGATTTGCTTTTCTCTGTAGAATTTACTGCCAGATGCTATACTATATATTTAGTTATGTGTCTTTTTGTTCCCCCAATATAATGTAAGTTCCAAGAAAAGAGGAATATTTGCCTGTTTTATGCACTAATATATTTCTATCCCCTAGAATAGAGCCAGACCCATGGAAGATTCCCAATGAATATTTGCTAAATTATTACTATTAAATTGGGTAGGTTACCCTCAGAACATATCATTGTTGATATTAGAAAAATGTGCTCCAAAATCCAAAGGGCCTATTTTTGAATATTATCTTTAAAGCAGTCTACTCAGAAATAGAGGGTTCATTTTTTTAGTTATCTTTATAGCATCTAATTTTTTAAAAAATTCAGCAGTGTAAAAATATTCCATGAGTTAGTGTTAAATAATATCAAATGCATAATTTTCTTCTTGGATTTTTCTCAGCCTTGACCTTGATCAAGCCAAACTATTAATAACTTGCTAAGGAAGAAAATCTTTCCTGCTCACTAATGAAAATTTTCAATACTTAAACCATTTCAGTGAACACAATCTGGTCACCTTCTTCCCTATCTAGTTTTTAGCATTGGATTTATCTCTACTGTTTCTTTTTTTAAAATAATGATTTATAAATGTTAAGAACTTCTAAGCCATCTGTACAGATAAATAGGTGACCACAATAAATATATATCATTTTGAACAATAAAAAAAATTGACATAATAACTTGAATCCTTGGGTAAATGCTAGAAATAAGTAAAATCTGTGTCTTGTCACTCTTCTGTGTCTTCATCTCCAATAACCCACATCTTAAGGATTTTTAACTCATATTTGTATATTACTTCACACTTTGCAAAACTCATTCATGCACTGTCTTATCTAATTCCCACAGTAACAATGAAGTATTTTTATCAGTTAGCTACTGCTGTGTAACAAACCATCACAAAAGCTGAGTTGCATAAATCATTTATCTTTGCTCATGAGTTGGTGGCATTTGCTGCACAGTTCAGCTGAGTTCAAAGAGGGCTCATGTATGCATCTGAAATTAGTTGCAGGTCACGTTGACAGCTTTGATGACCTTAGCTCAGTTCTCCCACATGCCTCGGGCCCTAGCTGGTCAAAGTGGGCTGTCTTGACTGGTTCACATTCCTCATCCCCTAGTTTTGTCATGTTCTCATGATAAAGACAGCAGAGCAAGAGAAAAAGCAATTCTTTTTCAAGCCTCAGATGGCATTATTTACTACTGAATCATTGGCCAAAGGAAGTCACATGCCTGACCCCAGAGTTACAGTGTAAGGGAAAAGATGTTGCTATAGAAATGCCATTAATTGTGGTCATGAATGAAATCAACCTACCAGAAGTATGTACTGTTATTTTCATTATTTGATATGTAAGGAGACCAAGACTTGAGAAGGTTAGATAATTGCCCAAAGGGAATCAGCCATGTGAATGAGCCAGAAGCTCAGGTCTTCCGACTCCAAATATGTTCTTTCCAGTAACATGTCTGGCCTATTCATTTATAGTCATAGAAGCTGATTTTTTTTTCCTCTGGAAAGACAGAACGATTTCAAATTACTATGATACTTCAGGTATTCCAAAAACAAAAGTTAGGATGTCAATCAGATTACTTACTCCTTTGTTTAGCTAGATAAATGCAAATCCTGAGTTCTTCACACTGAGATTAGTTCACATTAATCTCCATTGTTTTTAATTATTGAATTATTATTGAACTTCTGATGTATATTGTTTGTCCCTCCAGCTATATCATCACCTTCTTCCAGATGGAAACTCCTTATTCTACATGTTCTATGCCTTTGTATTTCTCCTAGTGCCTGACACAGTGCTCGTGCAGATAGTAGTGTACTCCTTGATTAACAAAGCTTAAAGAACATGAGGTCAGCCTAACAAAGTTCTCTGTTAAAGAAATTAAGATGAAAAGGGGAAATAAAAATTGAGCTGGGATTGAATGAAAGGTAAGAGATAATTTCCAACTGTGCTTTCTTAAGAAAAGAAAAAAAGAAATACATTTATTTTTTATTTTCAAACTCTTCACTCCAGCTAATATATATGAATATTTTCCTTATATTTATTTGCTCTGCCCTCAGAGTTGAAAATCAACTAGAGTGAACTGCCAACAGCTAATTAGTGAACTAATTCCTTTATTCAGTGTAATAGCCAACACAAATGTTGGGTTCAATGAGGTAATCACTTTTCCATTAACAAATACAGATTTTCTTCACTATACTCAGAGATAACTGGGTTGATGTCATCTCTCTGTCCTCTATAGCTTTTTAATTCAAAAACTATATCAGACCTAGGAAGGGTAACTGTTCTAAGGAATGTAAGGTTTTGTAAACATTTTTGTTTATGACTAAGTCAGGTTGCCCCCTTTCCCATGTCTGGGTCACCCTCCAGAAATGGAAGAAGGGAAGAAAAAAGTAAAGTAATAATTTCCTGTGAAAACTCCAAACATGCCATTCTCTTTTAGCAGTGTTTGAGTTTTAGAAGGAAGCACCAGATGATCCATGTTGTTAAGTTCCCATTGACAACACTCTCCATAGAGAAAGGTAATGGAAAAACTCTACAGTGCTAAAATATATGGTCATCAACTTCCACATTTCAGTAAAAACTGAAATTCTTTCTTTAATGTTGAGTTTTCGATCTTCAGTTGGGAGCAACTCAAAGCCACATCAGAGTATACTGGCACCTCAGAATCCTTGAAAGGGGGAACTTATCTTCCTCGTAAATAAGCCTCTCAAAAGGATCCAGTTTATAGTCAAGGCTAACTTCACTATTAAAGCAACAATTAAGTAGCTATAAATGTGAAGAATGCTTCGCATCACCTTTAAACAGGTCTATACTTCTTGAAACACATTGCAGTAATGCCTGAGGATAATGCTGTTTCCTTCTGACTTAGAATGACATTGGTTGAATTGTTACAGATATGGAAACATTGATTGATAGTGACAGGCAAACCAAACTGCTATACAAAATGTGAGATAAGGGTGGATTCAATGGTAGATTATTTTTCAACAATAGGACAACATAGACACTAGAATTTTGAGTTCAGAGTTAAACTCAATCAATGTCAGTTTCTGAAAATAAAAAACGTAACCACTATGATGGTTGATTTTACGTGTCAACTTGAGTGGGCTAAGAGATGCCCAGATACTGGTAAAACATTGTCCCTGGGTGTGTCTGTGAAGGTATTTCTGGAAAGATTAGCATTTGAATCAGTAGATTGAGTAAGGAGATCTGCTCTCACCATTGTGGGCTGGCATCATCCAATCTACTGAGAAACCAAATAAAACAAAAAAGTGTAGGAAAGGCAAATTTTCTTTTCTTAAACTGGGATGTCCATCTTCTCCTGCTCTTGGACATCAGAGCTCCTGGCTCTTGGCTTTAAGATTCCAGGACTGAGGGGCGCCTGGGTGGCGCAGTCGGTTAAGCGTCCGACTTCAGCCAGGTCACGATCTCGCGGTCCGGGAGTTCGAGCCCCGCATCGGGCTCTGGGCTGATGGCTCAGAGCCTGGAGCCTGTTTCCGGTTCTGTGTCTCCCTCTCACTCTGCCCCTCCCCCGTTCATGCTCTGTCTCTCTCTGTCCCAAAAATAAAAATAAACGTTGAAAAAAAAATTAAAAAAAAAAAAAAAAAGATTCCAGGACTGAATTATACCACTGGCTTTCCTAGTTCTCTAGCTTGCAGATGTCAGATCATGGGACTTTTTGGCTCCCATAGCCATGTGAACCAATTCCCACATTAAATCTCCTCTTTAATATCTATATGTATACTCTCGGTTCTGTTTCTCTGGAGAACCCTGACTAATACAACCACTAAGAAGAATCTTTTCCTATGTGCAAAATGGCAATAGACAATTCCTCCCTCTCTCCAATAATAGCATTCACATAAAATGAGCCAGCAGGAGCAGCTACACTGTGGAATAACATGGGCAACAGCATGACCCTAAGATGTTTTCCATCAAGACTCTTCATTAATTGTAATAACAAGCCTTCATGTATATTAAAATCAGACAAGGCCTAAAGGAAACAAGATTTCCTCTAAGAGTTTTTATAATGTAGAATAATGAAGTATATTTTTTAAGAGACAGCAGTTCATTATCACCAGATACATTTCATGGTAATAATGATGAGGTTGAAAAAGATGCCAAAAATTTAGTGGAATAATGATTACAACCAGCATGATTACAACAGTTAATAAGCTATCTTAAGACTGATGTTAGAAGGGGCACCTGGGTGGCTCAGTAGGTTAAGCAGCCGACTTCAGCTCAGGTCATAATCTTGTAGTCTGTGGGTTCCAGCCCCATGTCAGGCTCTGTGCTGACAGCTCAGAGCCTGGGAGCCTGCTTCTAATTCTGTGTCTCCTTCTCTCTCTGCTCCTCCCCTTCTTGCTCTCTCTCTCTCTCTCTCTCTCTCTCTCTCTGTCTCTCAAAAATAATAAACATTAAAAAAAATTTTTTTAAAGACTGGAGGTTAGAAGAAATGGGTGCTGCAAGCTTATGTGCCACCAAGAAGCCTTAGGAAAGTCATTTAAACTCACCTTATGGTTTTCTCTCCAACGCAATAGGAGATCGGATTATGTGATTCCTTCTACCATTGTGACTCACTGACCTTTCTCTCTCTGGATTTTGGGAAACCATACAGTGAACCTCATTATTACCTTTTCTAATTTTCATTATGTTTTAATTTATTCTCTATGATAATTTTCATAAGTTATTTAATACAAGGGAATAATACCTCTTGTTTGATTCACAATGATGATGTGGTTGTTAAGTGTCTAGCATTTATTTTAATTTCTTGGAAGAGAGAAATAGAAAAAGAACATTTTATACTTTAAATACTGTTCTATAATGATTGTAATTTTTTATAAAGTCACAATTCTTATGAAGAAAAATTACCCTTATTAATAATGAAATATTAAAAATTTTTCAAATGATATTTTATGGCTGAAGATTATGTAACAAAAGTTGTACTTTCATAAAGTGTTAGTGAATGATGTAGATTAGTACAAGCCTAGTAGAATGAAATTTAATGGCCTGATCAAGAGTGAGGAAAATGTCAGTATTTTATTTCAGTGTTGGCTATAGAATTCAAGTAATTCAGTGCTACAGAAATAAGCAACTTAGAGCTGAAATCTGATTACTATATATTTTTAAAATGTATTGAGGGGCACCCAGGTGGCTCAGTTGGTTAAGCGTCCAACTTCGGCTCAGGTCATAATCTTGCTTTCCATGAGTTCAAGCCTCACATCAGGCTCTGTGCTGACAGCTTAGAGCCTGGAGCCTGCTTCTGATTCTGTGTCTCCCTCTCCCTCTGCCCCTCCCCTGCTCCCGCTCTGTCTCTCTCTCTCTCAAAAATAAATAAACCTTAAAAAAATTTTAATGCATTGAGAAGACAAAATGGGATCAAGCAGGAAATCGCAAAATCAAAACTTTAGCTCATGGATCTTAAAAGATGTTTCCAGGGATTTCAAATCCAGAAGCTCAGATTGTTTCAACTGTTCTATTCAAAACAAAAGTGACTACTCCTGAAGCCCAGCTCCAGAAGTAGGAAGAAAAGGAAGAAACAGGAACAAATCAATACATGGAAAAGCATGTCTATTATTGCCTAAATCTAAAGAGGTTAAGATACCAATTTATTCACAGTAAAACTCATTTGATTACATCAACAAATAATGGCTTCTATCCTTATATTTGTGTTGTCATCATCATCATTGTTGTTGATGTCCAAGGGAGAGTTTGCCAAAAAATGATCGTAGCCAGTGGCAGGAAGGCAAGCTGCTGCAAGTAGCTCAGTGCTTGGGAATAAGATAGCAGGTGCTCATCTAGTCCACCAGGTGCCATCTCTGAATGAAGAAGTAGGCCTGTAGGTACTTTTTAAGATTGCAAAAAATGTGTATTTTCTTCACATGTGTTACTCTTTTATTTTCCCTTTTCCTGTAAAATCAGCAGCTAAGACATTAAAACCAGCCATTTTGAGTTGTCATCCTGGTATGTGACAGGAAAGGAAGTTGAATGGATAGGACTACTAGGAAGCCTAGGGAGACAGTTCCACTTCACAGCCATATCCTGGGAGAGCATATAACCAAGGTGTGGAGTGAAGGATAACCCAAATTTCAAAGAAAAGAAAGGAGATACAGTCCAGATCTGAAAAGCAGGACGATTCAGTTGGAGAAAAGTTGGGAGAAAGAGATGTGTAGGGGAGTACAGGCAGCCTAAGAGTGACCATAGCAATTTTAGAAATTAATTTGAGATAAGTCCAGAAAATCAGTTTTCTAGAAAAGTGAAGCAGTTGCTTTTCTGCCAAGGTTTACAACTCTATTATTTTCATGCATCTATATTAAAATCCTTACATTACCATGTTCCCTCCAGGAACTCCCCATTGTATCATACTTCTAGCACACTCTGGATTTCACCTCAAATGAAAGTGTTCACAGTTTGAATTTATAAAGCACTGATACTAATTCCCTATAAGGCACCAACCACCTATTGAGAGGTAAGAAACTTCATATTGTTTAAATTTCTGAAGTCCATATAGCAAATATGGCATATGTACATTCATATGCATTTATATACGTGCTTATACTATATGCGTATGCATACGTGCACATATATATTCAGGCATAAATATACAAAATATACAGATACACATGCTGGAAAATGTTAAGGAAGTGACCGAATCAAGAAGTTTGCTGTATTTTCCTAGGACGCTTATCCTATTTCTTGGTAGAATGAAATCTAAAGCACTCCATCCTATAGGGAACTGAAAACTAGAGGAAAATAGTCTGGAAGCTCCATTTTAGGTAGTTTTCAAGGCAAAACAATTTAATTATGACCTAAGCATTGCACTAGCCACAAATATTGGAAAAGCAATACTGTCTATGTATACTGCTACACAGTCAGGCATTGCTCACTTCGTTTAACAGCCTCTTGGATGTGGTTGACAAGCATATTCCAAGTTGAGAGAGAGACAGAGAGGAAACCACAGTTATGAAAATAGAGCCTATTAGAGCATGAAATGCTGTAAGATGGTATTCCCTGAGTAGGCCCTCCTAGTATGATTCACTTGGGAGAGGGACTCACTAGATTAACACAACATAAACTAGAAAGCCGACACTAATCTAATTTATGTAGTATTAAAAACCCACATCTCTTCCTTTTTTTTTTTTTTTTTTTTTTTTTTTTACCGGCAACTCAGAAGAATTTCTTGCTACCAGATTAAATATCTTAACTTAGTGAAAGGCACCAAAAAAGTGCATATTCTTAAAAACATCCAGTTTCCCTTAATTATATCATTTTTCGATATTTTGTTAGATGTCATCTGTTCTTTTACCACTGTGTAACTTGTGCCCTGTGTCAATGCACTTGGCCAAGAGTGTGAAAACAGAACAATCCAGTCCTGGTTCTCTTGAAGTCATGCACCCTGGGGAGGGGTTCCCTCTGCAAGAAGGAGAGGGCAGGTACTTTTTTCCTAATTCACTTACAGGCGTCCTGGCGCTAACGTCTTGTCTGCTCCGGTCTCCTACAATGACACCTAAATCTCCATTCTCTCCCTTCTTTCTTTTCTATTTTTCTATCTGCTTCCAAAATCCTCTTCTTTTCTAAGGCAATCCTTTTTGGTTGCCACCTATTTTCGTGACCCCTTGTGACCCATTTTCTCAGGGTCTGACTTTACCCAGAAGTTCCTTATTTTGGTGTTGGCCGTTGTCACAATATGTTTTAACCCCATTATTTTTGCTTCTGCTTCTGTGACACCGTGGCTTATTAGCCACAGCTCCTGCAGCAATGGGGCACAGAGCTGCCTGCAGTGAAGGCTGATACATGCAGCGAGCAGAAGATTGCTTTCTCAGGGCAGGAAGTAGTGCCAGAGACATCAGGCAGGGGTAACTGTAGGATCCACATTGATGGGCATCCCCAGAAGTGCAACACTTCCTTCATGGGCATCAGCATCCTTAGGAGTGCAACACCCTCCAGGGACTTCCAGAAATAGTGGCAAGAGACTTAAAATGCAGTGCAAGAAAACCTTAAAATATAGATATGACCATATTTGAGAACCTAGTTTGATCTGGAAAACATAATTTGTTTTTGTACCAAGTTTATATCTTTATATCTGAAATATCCCAAAAGCTTAAGTTCAGAATATTTACTTAGGCATTAATTTGTGTGACCAGTGTAGAAATGAGACTGTATAACTATATCTAGTGCTAGAATATGGAACATCAAGGCTTAAAACATACAATATGGAAAATAGAAGGTAGACATAATAGCCTACAGAAAGAGAGGGACTAGTTATAAAGTACAGCGATTGCATATTCAAGGGATGGAGACTATAGGCCAGTAGATTCAATAGGTATCTATCCTCTAAAGGGTAAAACTATCTTTATAGTCTTCATTTAGTCTCTCCTTAATTTAAGAGAGGCACTCCCTAAAATTAAACAAATCTATTTTCATCAAATGAGACTTCTGATTAAATGTTGTAGCCTTTGTCTGTTGCCTACAGGGAAAGAAAATGCTGATCTGCTAACAAGAGTAATTCAATCCTAGCTACAGTTATATTTTTCATTACAAGTGAGTAAATTGATATTCTAGTTTATACATCTCTCTCTCTTTATTGAAATGAAGCAATTTCCTAGGGTCTAATTGTCTCAGAGTTCTGACAAGATCAAATTTCTGGCCTTGCAAGGCTGAAGACAAGACCCTGGAACGTGATAAGTCAACCACTGGACCGAATCTCTAAATGGGTCTCCTAAGCTGCACCCACAATCCCTGGTGGATGTTGCACTGCCATGAACCTGGGAAATCAACACACCTTCCTCACTGAATTGCATATGAATTTCATTTGTTTGCTTTCTTAATACTTTCATTTGGTATATTTACTAAAAGATGCTCACCACATTAGCAGTTAGGGGATATATGTAGTTTATACATAGTGAGTAATGTAAATTTAATAATTTAAGAAAGAAGTCATTTTTTACACATGCATAATTTAAGTTAAATGCCAATATTTCTAAATTTTTCTTTAATGATTTGTTTTTTGAGAGACAGAGCACAAATAGGGGAGGGGCAGAGGGAGAGGGAGACACAGAATCAGAAGCAGGATCCAGGCTCTGAGCTGTCAGCACAGGGCCCGACGCAGGGCTTGAACCCACAAACACTAGATCATGACCTAAGCCGAAGTCAGCTCAACCGGCTGAGCCACACAGGCACCCCTAAATGCCAGTGTTTCTAAGGCTGGAGGTGATATTTAATTACATAAAATAGGAAGGAATATGAAGCCAATATCTTTTGCATCATATGCAAAACATTCTCCATTTCTCAACCTAGAAGCCATTGTCATTCAATCAAAAGCTATCATGGCCTGTAAAGTCCTGTTAAACCACAACAGAAGAGACAGAAACCATTCTGGACCAAAGATAGCTTCAACAAGAATGTTTCAGAGCTTGTATCACAGGAAAATTAAACTCCTCAACTTCTAATTGAAAGAGATAAGGGGTTAAATAAAGAATTGATGAGGAGTGCACTTAAAATTTTATAGTTGGAAATTACATCTAAAGACTGGGAATTCTCTGCAATTCGTACAATATTAAAGATCTAATAGTCCACCCCACTCCTGTGCCGCAAATAAAAGCCTATTGCAATACTGTGATTTATAATAGAAATATGTATTTGGTCTTCATCCCCGTGTCTGGTGCAAAACTCTGAAAGCCTTGGAATTTCCTAAGTGATTAGAGGGATAAAGATGTCTTTTGTTGTGTTACTGAGGTGACTTTTGGAAAGTACCTAAGGCTGGAGGCCAGTTGCCAGGGGACCAAACCAAATGGATCAATCACCAATGGCTAGGGATTAATCAATCACACCTATGTAATAAGCCTCCATAAAAATGCAAAAGGACTGAGTTCAGATGTATTCTAAGTTGGTGAACACATGGAGATTTGGAGAAATGGTGCTCTTCGAGAGGACATGAAAGCCACAAATCATTTCCCCATACCTTGCCCTATACATCTCTTCATTCTGGCTATTCCTGGATTATATCCTTTTATAATAAATTGGTGATCCAGTAAGTAAAATATTTCTCTGAGTTGAGCCTCTCTATTAAATTAATCAAACCCATGGAAGGAGTCATGAAACCTCTAATTTATAACAAATGGGTTAGAAATTCAGGTAAGAACCTAGTTGCTGCTGGCATCTGAAGTGGATGTGAGAGGAGGGACTGGTCTTGTGGAACTGAACCCTTTATCTGATGCTCTCTGCTGGGTCGATAGTGTCACAATTGAGATAAATTGTAGGACACCCATCTGGTGTCTGAGAATTGTTTGTTGGCATAAAAAAGCCCCCACTGCCCACTCCTAATACACACACACACACACACACACACACACAAACACACACATTGGTATTGGGTTCAGGAACCCAAAGACCTATGCTCAGGTAGGTCAGCAAATGTTGTGTAGAGGTCCTAAATAAGTGGGTGTGCCACATGTTTACACACTTGCAATTTTCACATAGACCATTAGACAAAATGCCTAATATTCCTTTCTAACGACAAGGAATTCACCTCTCTATCTAAAATAATTAAACTGTAAAAGCTTTTAGACAAGTTTGCAGAATTATCTTTAGGTATATGTACATAGCATATTATAGAAGAAGGGATGAATAAAAGGCTACCACTGACTTCTGGCTTTGTTTCAGTAAAGAGATCATATAATGTCCCTGTGTTCCTATATGTGAAATGAAAATAATCAAACCAAATGATCTTTCCTTCCATTTCTGACTGTCCAAGATTCTCTAAGACACCAAAAGTGGGAGGTTTTGAGGAACAGTTGAAGAATAACCATAGTGCCCTGCAAAACAACAACATATTGGAAAGGTATTAGGCAGTTATGGCCAGTAAGATTCTCAACTGATGGTTCTTCACCAATTTTGACAGTGTTTTCACTAAACATCTTCAAACTACCATCACTATGTCTCATAACTTTATTTTTTTATTGATTTGTTTATTTTGAGAGAGAGAGAAAGAGAGTGTCTGTGTGCATGCACACACGTGCGTGCATTCACATGTGCATGCAAGTGGGAGGCAGAGAGAGAAGGAGAGAGAGTGGGAGAGAGAGAGAGGGAGAGCAAGAAACCCAAGCAGGCTCTGTGCTGTTAGCCTGGAGCCCATCACAGGGTTTGAACTCTCAAACCATGAGATCATGATCTGAGCTGAAGTCAAGAGTCAGATAATTAATTGACTGAGCTACCCAGGTGCCATTCTCATAAGTTTATTTTTAAACTCAAAGGTTTTATTTGAAAGACACATGCCTTTTTTGTTTGGTACAATTTCCTGGCTTTCTACGTATATAAGTAATATGTTTATATTTTACTAAATTTAGAAAATATAGCAAAATAAAAATTATATGCAATTTCTCCGATGACTCCTACAAAGATCAAAGATATTCACTAATAATATCTTTCGGTCTTTTTTTCCATAAAAGGAATAGAAAGTTGTTATTTAAAGTTGGACATCTTTAAATAATTTTATAACTAACATTTTCCATGTAACAATGTATCTTAAGAATTTAAATATGTTATTAAATATCATTAAACGTGACTTTGATAATTGTACAATATTTCATTCAACTCTTTATGGGAAGACATTGAGTCTGTTTTGAATATTTCAATATTATAAATCATGCCTCAACAAAGATTCCTGTATATAAATCCTTTGGTGGATCTCTTTAGATGTTCTAAGAATATATTTCTAGAGGAGAAATTACCCAGTCATAAAGCGCAAGCATGGGGGGCGCCTGGGTGGCTCAGTCAATTAAGCATACAACTCTTGATTCTGGCTCAGGTAATGATCTTGTGGTTCGTGATTCGAGCCCCACTGCAGGCTCTGTGCTGACAGCATGGAACCTGTTTGGGATTCTCTCTCTCCCTCCTCACTGTCTCTCTCTGCCCCTCCCTTGCTCATTCTCTCTCTCTCTGTCTCTCTGTCTCTCTCTCTCTCAGTCTCTCAGTCTCTCAAAAATAAATAAATAATGACACATTTTTTAAGTGCAAGTCTCTTCTCTGGCATACTGCGACATTTCCCTCCAGGGTAGTCATAATTGCACCCTAGCCCAAACTAGGCATTACCATTTTTCAAAGCATGCAAATTTCAAAATGTAAAACTGGTAACATGTTTCTACTTATTTTACTTTGGTTATTCTTGGAATTGAATATTTTTTCCATATTTTATTGGCTAGCTTCCTTCTTGTGAATTATTTGCTCATGTTTTTGACCTGTTTCTCTATTGGGGTATTTGTAGTTCTTGTATTGATTTCTATCACTGTTTTTTATATGAAAGACATTAAACTCTCTTTCACAAACTGTCCAAGAGACTTAACACCAGTTTGCCATGTGAACTTTAGTAGGCATATATATTTATTGTTCAGATATTTTTAGTAAAATCCATTATAATGCTTTTTTCTTTGATTTTATGTTTGGAGAATACTTTCCTACCCTAAAATTAGAAACATATTCAACATTATTTTCTTCCATATTTCTATAGTTTCATTTTTTCTCATAACTCTATTCATACTGAGTTTATTCTGATATGGAATCTGAAACAGAGACCTTACTTCATCTTATTTCCAAAGTCTTTATCAATTGTTAAAATAGTATTTGTTTAATAATCCTACTTATTTGAAAAGCTAGCAATTCATCCATTCAACAGATGTTATTGGATGACTATTATGTTTACTTTTCTGTCATACAACACATTTTTTACATATTCTGTGATCTGTACCTAGGCTTCATTTGGATCCATTGACCTATCTGATTATCCTCAGGCCAATACCATACTTTTTAAATTATTATAGCTTTGTATGTTACTTAAATAATTTCTCTACAACTGTTCTTATTATAAGTTGTCTTTAGCCATCACTTGATTTTAATTCTGGCCCAATGCTTATTGAGAATGTCTTTTTTTTTTTCATTTCCCACGTAGATAGGTTTGGGTTTGTATAGAGGATATATGAACTTTCATTAATTTCAAATTTTACACATTTCGATCAAGGCATATGGCCTTACTTTTCCTAGTTTGGAAGATTAATTCACGCTTTTTGTAGCTTAATTTAAGAATATTTTTGCACAGGGGCATCTGGGTGGCTCAGTTGGTTCAGGATCTGACTTCGGCTCAGATCATGCTCTCACGGTTTGTGGGTTTGAGCCCCGCATCAGGCTTTGCTCTGACAGCATAGAGCCTGCTTCACATTCTGTCTCCTCACTCTGTGTCCCTCCCCTACTCACACTTTCTTTCTCAAAAGTAAACATTAAAAAAAATTTTTTAAGACTATTTTTGTACATGTTGTATGGAATTTTTAAAAAGAAAGTATATTCTCTGTGGCACACAAAGTTTGTTAGCTGTCTATTAGAAATGTTTTTTCTTTAATAATTTTCAAATAGCTAGTTTTTCTAAGTTATTCCTTTTTCTTCAACAAATGATTATTGAATTCTGAAAGGCACTGGGTAAAAAAGTGAGCAGAAAGCTCCATGGTTCTTACCTTCAAATATGAAACTTAGGTATGTTGATGTTTATCTGAATGACTTACATATTCTAGTTTGAACTTTGTTTCCTCTCCTCTCCTCTCATGGCATTGGTTCTCATTGTTGTTACTTTTTCTTCATGTCTGCCTTGGATAGAGTGTCTCTGTTTTATCCAGCCATCACTGATGTGATTTTTTTCATATTGTTTTTCTTGGTTTTCCTGTCAATAACTAATTTTAGTTAGTTTTTTTTTTTTAATTTTTTTTTTAATGCTTATTTGTTTTTTGAGAGAGAGACAGAGTGGGAGTGGGAGGGGCAGAGAGAGAGACACATACAGAATCCGAAGCAGGCTTCAGCCTCCGCACTATCAGCCCAGAGCCCCACACAGGGCTCGAACCCACAAACTGTGAGACCATGACCTGAGCCAAAGTCAGACGCTTAACCGACTAAGTCATCCAGGAGCGCCTGCCTTTTTTTTAATAATGCATTTTAGTTTTAAATCCAGGATAAACATTTCTTATTTCCTCAATCTCCATTTTTATCTAAACTTGTTTTCCAATTATGACTTCCTTTTTTTCTCGACCATGTATTCTTGCATCATATTGAAAACACCAAACAATCGTGTGTCCCACAGAATGAATTTTCAGAAGTATACCTTTTGACTGAGTCTTCAGAATGTTGTTCCCTTTCTATTGTTCTGCTTTATTCATTCAATAGGTTTATATTTTTCTCTTTAGTCATCTGCAAACAAGGTAAAATTAGTTCAGTTCAATTCTTGTCATTAGAGAGGGTTTGCATTTTGCTTTCAGCTTTCATCACTTTATTATTTGCATGGCAGTTCTATTCTCAAAATCTACAGCTAGAAGGCAGACTAACAATTTTCAACCCAATTTCCTAGAAGGTGTATATTTATAATAAATATATATACACACACATATATAGAAAATTATATACAATTATAATTATATATATGATTTTTTTGTTTTTGTGTTATAAGAGTTCTTGGTGTATTTGGATATTAACTCCTTATCAGATATATATGTAAATATTTTCTCCCACTCTGTAGGTTGCTTTTTCACTCTGTTGATGAGTCCTGTGATGCACAAAAGTTTTTAAGATTGATGTAGTCCCAGTTGTCAACTTTTGCTTTTGCTGCCAGTGGTGACATTTTTAATAGTATCCCCAGACACTTGGTCAACAACACACCTTATAATCTCCAAATGACCAGATTAATTTGTTTAAACAGTATATTAGTAGAGCTACAAATCCTAAAGGGTCACTGTGAACAGTTGTTATCTAAGCATTCCGTGTGAAGTTTCCAAATTTTCTCAATTCACAACACCCTTAGTGTCTTGCGAAATAATGGCACCCCGCCCCCCCCCCCAAGTCAAAAGAAACATCTAAGAGTTCTGGTTATTAAGTAGTTTGGTACTAATGGGGCCTAGAGCAAGTCTGCTAACAAGATGGTGTCTTATATACTGTAACAATCAGAGGCATGACATCCCATTACCTTTGTCCTATTCTATTTGTTAGTAAGAGGCAAGTTACAGATCCACCCACATTCAAGGGGCAGGAATCACACAAGGACCCCCAAATCACACAAACACAAGGACCCCCAAAAGTTGGGGGTCATAGAGGCTGCCTTAAAGTCTGTCCACCACAATTGTTAATATGAAAGTAAGTATACACTTCATTAGTATTAATATTTTATATTCAGTGATATAAGTGTGCTAAAAAAAAAAAAAAAAAAAAACTTGGAAAATCCAAATCATGTCTACTATCTTAATGAGCATTAGTTGCTATTGCATTTATTTCAATGTCAGTTTTGACAAAAACATAACAGCAACTCACAGTCAATTTCAGAATACTGAAAGTGTTGTTAGCAATAATTTGGTCCTACATCAGCACTTAGCAGTGATGATCATGACTCTTTTCTTGGGGGCATCATCTTATCTTCAGTTAATGACATGTCATAAGTATATTACCTATTGGAAGGTGTTAAGCTATAAATGGGAAAATCATACCAAACAAGGTATACAGCTAGATAGATTTATGAAAGAGTACTATGGTATGGTTTCTAAGAGTTCTCCTGTTTATTTATTCAGCAAATATTTATTGTTCATTTACTATATGCCAGTTACTGTGCTAGTTATTAAAGATACAACAAAAATAGGTAGTTACAATAGATCTGTCTTCATATTAATCCCTAAATATTTCCTTAGGAACTTATCTGTTTTTCTTAAGGTCCAGATTTCTTACAAATTGCGTTTTTATTAATGGGTTGGCAACATCTTCATTACTCTCTAATCAGCCACATTTATTTTCTTTCCTTTTCGTATTGATGAGCAATGGACTCATTATTGCCTTCATTTCAGAGTCATTAATTTTACACTCTTCATTTCTTAGAGTAAAAGAATAGAGTGACAGAAAGGAACTTCAAATGTCATTTTCATGTAAAACTCCATCTGATCCTTGAATCCTGTGTACAACATCTTGGCCTGCAGTATTTCCAGTTCATATCGAATACCTTCCATCATGGGCAACTCCCTCCCTCCAAAGGCAACCTATTCAGTGTATTTGCCCAGCAAATGTTCATGTCAAACTACTTACAATCAGTACAATACCTACCATCAGTATTATACTAGACGCTGGGTATAAAATGGGGGAGTAAAGCACACATGGCCCTTGCCCCCACAGGAGAACACAGGCAATAAGCAAGAGTGAAATAAGTGATTGCATAATGGGAAGTAGTTATGGGTGTTCAAAAAGGAGTGAGACTGATGCTATGACAGAGAATGGCAGAGGATTGTCAGAAAGGGACTCTCTTAGGAAGTTAACAGTTAAGATCTAATTTGGGATGATGAAAATACAACCTGAAACTTCTTGGTGGTCTTCAGAAACTGAAAGGGAACCAGTGTGGCTCTGGCATGGCAGACAGAGAGGGAGAGTGGCATGAGACAAGGCTAGAGAAGAAAGTTCTCATTTTAAACTGAAATCAGTCTCCCTTTCATTCCTACTCATTAGCCCCTATTTTTCTCCCTCTGGACCATTCAGAACAGATGGACCTGCTCTGCCTCTGAGAGCATTTACTTGAAGCATCTCTCTTGGACATCTGTGGCTTCCCTTTACCTGATGAAGCCTCTCCATCCCTCCACTCCTTCCTATGACTAACAGGCCTCACTTTCAGAGTCTGGTCTGGGTTTGAAAGGATGTTCTTAGTGGTAAAACACAATCATTACAAATTGCCTTCTAACCAAGTAGGAAATACTTCCTGCTTAATCCCTAGTTTTGAGTCTTTTAAAATATCCTCTTTAGACCTGGGGATTTCCCAACGCTCTCCCTGCTAGACTTCCCCACATTGTCCTAACTTCTGTAAGGAGTACCACCTTATCCCTGGCTTCCAAAACTCTCCTGATTTTGTATTCTCTCACACCCTTCTCTGCACCACTTCAAATCACCTCTGGTCTGTGACTCTCTGCTGCCCTCTTTTGGCCATAATGAGTGTGAGCTGATGACAAACCCTCTGCACCACACATCCCCCTAGATACTGAAGACAGAAAAACTCCACCCTAAAGTAGGGCACCTCCCCTGAGCACAGGTACATCAGTTCCTCAGAAAAAAGGTACAAAACCCACAGAATATACTAGCCGTGAATAGGTAAATATTTCACTCGCTAAGCCAAGTTTCTGGAGATACATCAATAGGTCAGAAATTCCTTGTCCTTGAAAGAGTATGGCCTAATGGGGGATATAGCTATATAAATTGCCAATAATATATTTTGGCCAGTGCTATGATCAGGAAATTATCTAATGCTATAGGAGCATTTAAAAGGAGGAATAGAACTATGATTTGGGGACAAAAGAGACTTCAGGTCTCAAATTATGATCGGAAAATGGGGGTTAAGAGTATTTCATATAGAACAAAGCTCAGTTAGCACATAGAACCCAATATGCTTGGCCACTCTACAGAAAATTCGGTCGCTCAAATAACACATGCCATCAAACCAGACCTTGGCTAGCTTATTTTGCTTCAAGATCTACTCATCCATCAGAAGCTAGAGTCATCTTTTGGCCAATGATGACTTCCAAGACCTGACAGTTAAACACACATACCTCAAATCTCTGCTATCTCTATAAACACCTAAAGAAGTCCTTCTGTTTGCTATCTTTAACCATATCACCAGCCCATAATACCCTATGCTCCCCTTAATACAGCAGCCACCATTGCTCCCCTCTGTCCCAAACATTTCCACTGTGTCCTCTAGAATCCTGAGTTATAAAATCCCTCTCTCTCTGCAGCCTTTTCACTATTGCCTTCATTCCTCTTATGCCATAAGTTTAACTTTTTGTTTCAGCCATTTCAGGCTGCTATAACAGATTCCTATAGACTGGATGGCTTGTAAACAATAGAAATCTATTTCTCACCATTTTGGAGGCTAAGTCCAAGATCAAAGTGTCGACAATTCTCCTGCAAGGACTGCTTCCTGATTCATAGATGGTGTCTGTCAGTATGTTCACATGAAAGAAGTGAGGGAGCCCTCTGGTGTGTCCTTAATAAGGGCCCTAATTGCATTCATGACACTCCACCCTCATGACCTAATCACCACCCAAAGGGCCCACCTCCTAACACTGTCACATTGGGGATTAAGTTTCAGCATTTGAATTCTGGGGAACCCAAACATTCAGTCTGGAAGCATTCCCCTCAAAACCTTGAGGAGGAGAGGAACCTTCCTCTGAGGAACCTTCCTTCTATCCGCAACTCTGTTCCTAACCCCCATGAAGGATATGCCATCCTGTCAACCAGTTACACTCTCCCCTCCTAGTCACCATCAGTCACATCATCTACTCTCACCTGATCCTTCTCCCTCATGAAAGACCTTGGCAGTAACTGTCTTCATCTCCACTCGCCTCTTGTCCCGGGAAACTTCAGGATCCACATAGATAATAGAAGCTATAATGGGTCCATCACTTTTGGATGTGGTTTTCTTCTTACTCTCTGGCAACTCCATCTCCGTGTCATTTACAGGATCTTATTCTTTGCATATCCCTGTAGTAGTAAGCCACAGTATTGTCTCTCTTTTCTTCTCATTCCACACTTTCCCCCTGGTAAATAAGTGCTAATAAATACTAAAGCTTTACTTCCATCCAAGTATTTCTCTTGAGCTCCAGAGACACATACCTAACTATTAAAACAGGTAATATTTTTTGATGGCCCACAGGTAGTGAAATTCAGTATATCCACAGATGAATTCATTATCTTTTTCCCAAACGAGCTGCTTGTCCTCAGAATGACATGTAAGTGCTCAAACCAGAAATACGGGTTTCATCTTTTGTTGTTCCCTCTCCAGTTCCCCTGCCTACCCCACCTCGAGACTATTTCCATTGCCATTTTTCTCATCCCAGGTCACCACCCTCCCTCAAGTAGATTGTCCTGGATCTCATCCTGCCATACTGCCAGTCCTTTCTTTACGCTGCATCCACAGTGATTCTCCACATATGCAAATCTGATTACACCATTCTCCTCATTTTAAATAAATAAATAGATAGATAAATAAATAAATAAATAAATAAATAAATGCAAGCACTTCAACAGAGCCCTTCTGCCCTCAGGATAAAGTTCAGACTCCTCAGTGTAGAATCTCTTCTGATCTGGCTCCCCGTTACCTCCCCAGCCTCATCTTCCATTCTGCTAGTACCACCCACGCCCACATGCCCCAACCATGCTGAACTACTAAACCTAAAACCCTTCTCAGAACAATCACAACTATGTTTACATCTAAGACTAGAAGACTTCCTTATTAATCGTCTGAGGGTGTAAGACAGGTTTCTAATGAGCCCATGTCAATGAATCCCCTGATTTGTGAATAAATACAGCTGGTTACACATAGATTTGGTTTCTACAGAGAATTCTGGTAAGTCCTGAGGAGGCCATTAGAGAAAGGGGGAGGGGGACACCATTAGCAAGAAAATTTTAGCTCCACCGGGATCCTTAAATTATGACAATGCTTACACATGATTGGCCCAGAATTCAGGCTGCAGTGAACCATCCCTAATGACTCAGTTCCAAGGCTAATAGACCCAAGCAACTCCTGGAAGATCCTCTGTGTCCTCTCATTTTTAAGTCTCCAGATGCTAGCACATAATCAGTGCTTCACTATGTGTTGAAGATCCCTTTTAGAGATTGTAGCCATGTAACCTAGATCCTGCAGCCCAATTATAAGCTCAAATATTCCTCTCTGTAAACCATGGAAATGTTACATAAATTACAGCTTTTATGAAAATAATCATGGAGAGGATCAAGTAAGTAAGCACTGCAATAAAACTATACATGCTTAAAGATGAAGAATGGAAAAGTTTTGAGAGATCAGAAGCCAGGGAAGTACTGTGATATATCATGACAATAATGCATACTAACCCATGTCACACATGTCTTGGTATATAATGCTAAATGTGTACACAAATAGATCACATAAAAATAAACCACATTAAGGCAACATTCTGCAAGGATGTCATTTTCCTAGTTGGCACAATTTGAGTATCAGAATTGAAATGAAGAGCAAGAAGGCTTGTTGCCTTCTTTTCTTTTTTTCCTTTAACAATTCTTGGGACTTCATAAAGAAATTATATTGTTATTTTATTTTGTATTTAAAAAATCTATCTCTTGTGGTTTGTTTCCCTCTCTTCTATTCCCACTCCCCTTCGCATATGTTCATCTGTTTTGTTTCTTAAATTCCACATATGAGTTAAATAATATGGTATTCATCTTTTCTGATTGATTTATTTCACTTACCATAATACATTCTAGCACCATCCATGTGGTTGCAAATGGCAAGATTTTATTCTTTTTTTTTTTTTCAACGTTTTTATTTATTTTTGGGACAGACAGAGACAGAGCATGAACGGGGGAGGGGCAGAGAGAGAGGGAGACACAGAATGGGAAACAGGCTCCAGGCTCCGAGCCATCAGCCCAGAGCCCGACGCGGGGCTCGAACTCATGGACCGTGAGATCGTGACCTGGCTGAAGTCGGACGCTTAACCGACTGCGCCACCCAGGCGCCCCAAGATTTTATTCTTTTTGATGGCTGAGTAATATTCCATTGTGTATATATACCACATGTTCTTTATTTATTCATCAGTCGATAGACATTTGGGCTCTCTCCATACTTTGGCTATAATTGATAAGGCTGCTATGAACATTGAGGTGCATGTACCCCTTCAAATCTGTATTTTTGTATCCTTTGGGTATATACCTAATAGTGCAATTGATTGATTGTAGGGCAGTTCTATTTTTAGTTTTTTGAGGAACCTCCATACTGTTCTCCAGAGTGGCTGCACCAGTTTGCATTCCCACCATCAGTGCAAGAGCATCAATGCAAGAGGGTTTCCCTTTCTTGATGAAGTCCCAATAGTTCATGCTTGCTTTTGTTTAAAACCCTTGCCTTCAGCAATATGTCTAATAAGGAGTTGCTCTGACTGAGGTCAAAGATGCCGATGCCTGCTTTCTCCTCTAGGATTGTGATTGCTTCCTGTCTCACATTTAGGTCTTTCAGCCATTTTGAATTTATTTTTGTGTATGGTGTAGGAAAGTGGTCCAGTTTCATTCTTCTACAGGTAGCTGTCCAGTCTTCCCAACACCATTTGCTGAAGAGCCTGTCTTTTTTCCATTGGATATTCTTTCCCACTTTATCAAATATTAGTTGACCATATGGTTGTGGGTCCATTTCTGGGTTTTCTATTCTGTTCTCTTGATCTATGTATCTGTTTTTGTGCCAGTACAATACTTTCTTGATGACTACAGCTTTGTAATATAGTTTGAAATCCAGAATTGTGATACTTCCAGTTTTGTTTTTCTTTTTTAGGATTGCTTTGGCTATTATGAGTCTTTTGTGGTTCCACACAAATTTTAGGATTGTTCTAGCTCTGTGAAGAATGAAGAAATTACTTGAGAAAACAGAAAAATCTGAGTCAATTATATAAAAACAATATACATTTTACAATGGAGTTAGGTCCATTATAACAATTTACAATCACTTTGACCACAGTTTTGAGAGACTTTCATAGCCTCATTTATTCACTCACTTAATACCAATCATCTCCTATGTGTCAGGTACTGTTCTAGCTACTCGGGATATGACCCCAATGAGTAAAACAAAGAGGTGCCTGCCTTCAAGAGGCTTACATCTTAGCAGTAGAGAGATAGTATCAATAAGTGTGTAAATTAGTATGTTAAGAAATGATAAACTCTATGGAAAAAAAAAAGTGTAGAACACAGGGATTGGGAGCACCAGTGATGGGTGTGGGGTGGCGGCTGTAATATTAACAGGGTGATCGAGAAGGGCTTCATTTGGAAGACAAGATTTGAGCAACCACTTGAAAAGGGTGAAAGAGGGAAACGTGTTCCTGGGCAGAGGGGACTGCAGAACTGGAAGCCCCATAATGGGAGGACTTTTCACAGTTGTGATTTTACATTTATATTTGGATTATTTTCTTTTTTTTTCTTTTATTTATTTATTTTGAGAGGGGCAGGGGTAGAGAGAGGAGAAGAGAGAGAATCCCAAGCAGGCTCCATGCTGTCAACACACAGCCCAACACCGGACTCAATCTCATAAACTGCGAGATCATGACCTGAGCCAAAATCAAGAGTCAGACCCTCAACAGACTGAATCACCCAGACACCCTATTTTGATTATTTTCACAATCTTTCTTCTTCGTTTTCCTATAATCTACAAAAAGGCAAGGCCCATATCTACTTTGTTCAATTTCTCTCCAGCATGTAGTCCAGGGGCTGGCAAGAGTAGGTGCTCAGAAAATATTTGGTGAGTGATTAAATAAATGAAGCTGATTGCCTTGTACATTTTACCTAATGAACTGGGGAGACTCTTAACCTGTTTGACTAAGACTACATTGTCTAATCTATCCTACTCTGGATTTTGCTCCTTCACTCATTTTTGGCTGGTTCTGGTCTTACCCCATTACTGACCCAACCTAGTCTGTAATGGGATGATTGTTTCCTTGTATCCAATACCTATTACTAATTGCAGAAAATCGTTGGCCTCATTGTCTATCTGATAACTTTTAGTATGAGAATTCTTATGAACCTTCCAATACCTTCTAATAAATGTCTGCAACCAATTACTTTTCTTCAGAGGAATTATTTCTGCTTTCACTTGCATAGCTGAACAGATCTTTTCTCTGTTTCTTCATTTTCTGGCTAGCTTCCTATGTTCTGCAGAATCAGTATTCTGCTCTACTATGTGATGGACAGGGGGCTATCCCACTTCTTTTTGGCAGGAAGAAGATCTTCAAATTTGGCTCTGAGTTGAAGATGGGTAACACATTAAGAAATAAGGTCACCACTATTCTTCCTGTATAACTCATTATTCAACATTTTATTTGCATGAATTAGCTCCAGAATTTTGCTGTTTAACTGTTTGGGCCTCAATACCGTAAAAGATATAAAGATGCATTAGACTGACTGAGCTGCATGAATTCCACAGCACAGTTGGAAATCTGTGCAACTGTGGCTGAGAGAAAAACAAAATGACATTCTTGTAGTTCAAATTTGTATGAAATATGTTTGGAAATACTTCACTCTTTATTTTATCATTCAAATAAAAACAAAGCAAATCAAACAAAACACACAAGGGAAGTGTCCAGATGAAAGGATAAAGAAATTGTGAGATATAGATAGATATAGATATAGATATAGATATATTGATATATATGATATATATGTGATATATATATATATAATGTGTATATAATATACAATAGAATATTATTCAGCCTTGAAAAAAGAAGGAGATCCTGCCACTTGCATCAACATGGATGAACATGAAGGATATGTGCTAAGTGAAATAAGCCAGGCACAAAAATACAATAATTGAATAATCTCTTATATGTGAAATATAAAAAAGTGAAGTACATAAAAGCAGAGAATAGAATGGTGGTAAGGAGAGGTGGAGAAGTAGGAGAAATAGGAAGTTAGTCAAAAGGTACAAAGTTGTAGTTATATAGGATGAATACAATCTACTGTAACCTGGAGATCTAATATAGAACATGTTGACTACAGTTGATAATACTATATTGAATACTGGAAATTTTCTAAGAGAATAGATTTCAGATGGCCTTATCACCAAAAAATAAATTGAAAAGGTACAGAACCTTGGTGAGAAGATATGTCAATTAGCTTGACTACAGTAATCATTTCAATGTGTATATGTCTCAAATAATCATATTGTACACATCAAGCGTATTTAATTTTTATTAATGAAATTAAATACACAAGAGAAATCTTTCAGTACAATATTTAAAAAGGAATACTTCTCCTAAATGGACCATTTACTCATAATATTTGGTGTTATAATGGAAATAACGTTTATAGAACACCTACTATGTTTTAAGATTAAATAATATACATGTAAAATGTGTCTGCTCATAATAGACACATAATGAATGTAATATATTTTTCTCAGCATGAGTTCACCTTTACGCTGCATTCATCCATGGGTTAAGTACAGAATAATCCTTAAATAAGCTTTATGTGTAGAAGAATCTAATCTCACTTAACAAATTTAATCTAAGAAATACCAGTCATCCCTCAAAAGTGTAATATACAGAGATTCAACAAAAATGTCAAAAAGAGTTTTATCAAAGGAGGAGATAATTCTATATTGTAATGTTTACAATTATGAGTTTAGCATATTGATTGAGTATACTTTCTAGAGGCAGCCTCCCTGAGTTGAATATGTTCTGTTATTTATTAGCTTTGTGTCTAGGAGCAAGTTATCTAATCTTAAATCCATAGCTTTTTTCATCAATAAAGTGAGGCTAAATTCCACTTTATTTCATATTGTATTTGTCTTTCTTTGTCCAATTTATTTCACTTAGCACAATACCCTCTAGGTCCATCCATGTTGCCACAAAGGCAAGGTCTTATTCTTTTTTATGGTTGATTAATATTCCATTCTATATATATATGCCACATCTTCTTTATCCATTTATCCATCAATGGATGCTTGGATTGCATAGGGAATATAGATTGTATATTACAATAAGATTGTAATAATATTTGGTGACAGATGGTAAACATAATGAGCACTGTGTAATGTATAGAATTGTTGAATCAATTGTTGTATACCTGAAACTAGTATAATACTGTCTGTTAATTATACTTCAATAAAAAAAAAAATTAGGGGGGCACCTGGATGAGCACTGGACTCTTGGTTTGGGCTCAGGTCATGATCTAATGGTTTTGTGAGTTCAAGCCCCACGTCAGGCTCTGTGCTGCCAGCTCGCTCCCCTGCCCCCTCTCTGCCCCCTCCCCCACTCACACTGTCTCTGTCTCTCTCAAAATAAATAAATAAACTTGAAAAAATAAGATAAATTAGGCTAAAAATATTATCCACCTGTGATGGTTAATTTTATGTGTCAACTTAGCTACACTGTGGTACCTACTTATTTGTTCATATATCAGTCTAGATTTCGCTGTGAAGTATTTTTAAGAAGTGATTAACACAAACTTTGAGTCAAGCAGATTACCCTTCATAATATGGGTGGGCCTTATACAGTCAGTTGTAAGCCTTAAAATAAACAATAGATCTCCTAAGAAGAAAGGAATTCAGCCTCCTATTTTCAGACTCAAGACTACAACACCAATTTTCCCCTCAGTCTCCAGCTTGCCAGCCTATCTACAGATTTTAGAATTGCCAGCCCTCACAATTATATCAGCAATTCATAAGAAGAAATCGCTTTTAGGATGATAGATAGATAGATAGATAGATAGATAGATAGATAGATTTATTTTACATCTTATTGGTTCTGTTCCTCTGGAGAACCCTACTACACTACCCTCCCTCATAGTAGTGTTGTAAAAATATTTGTTCTGAAATTTACTTTGACTTGACATTAATGTAGTCACTTCACCTTCCTTGTGGTTATTGTCTGCTTGTTTCTCATTTTCTATCTTTGTATTTTTAATCCATTTGTACATTTAATGTAGGTAACATATAGTTGGGTTTTGCTTTTTTATCTTGATAATTTCCGCCCTTAACTGGGGTGTTTAAAATATTCCTTTGTTTAGCTTCACACTTACATTTGGTATAGTAGAATAGTCTTTTTTCTTTGAAAGATATTTATACTGGGTATAGAATTCTAGGTTGGCAAGTTTTTTTTTTTTCCTGTCAGACCATTGAGGATGTTACTCCACTGTCTTCTCACTTGCATCACTTCCAGTGTAATATCTGCTGCCATCCTTATCTGTGTTTCTCAATACATAATGTGTCTTGTTTTCTGGCAGCTCTTAAGATTTTCTCTTTGTCATTGGTTTTGGGAAATGTATTTGTGACATATTTTTGTATAATTCTCTTCACATTTCTTGTGCTTGGGATTCACTGAGCTTACATTTGTGGGATCATCCAATTGGAAACTTTTCAGCCTTTATTTCTTCAAATATTTGCCTGCCTCTCTCATCTCAGGAACTCTGATTACACACATAGTAGGTCATTTACAGTAGTCACACAGCTCACTAATGCATTCTTAATTTATCATCATCATCATCATCATCATCATCATCATTACTTATTCCTTTTTCCCCTTTGTGCTTCATTTTGGATATTTTCTACCTCTATGTCTTGAAATTCACTAGTGTTTTTTACCCGCAGTGTCTACTCTATCATTAATTCCATCCAGTGGACTTTCATCTCAGGCATTGTAGTTTCTATCTATAGAATTTCAATCTGGATCTTTAAAAATATATTTCACATCTCTACTTAACACGTTCAATCTTTCATTTAGTTTCTGAACATATAAAATGCAGTAACAATAACTGTTTAAACATCAATGTCTGCTAATTCTAACATCTGAGGGCAGTTCCTAGCCAGTTTTTCTGGCTTTTCTGATTTTTCTCCTTATTATGAATTGTACTTTCATGCTATGTTCCTGATAGTGTTTTTTTGGATGTCAGAGTTTGTGAATTTTATCTCATCTGGTGTTGGATTTCTTTATGTCAATAAATACTCTTGAACTTTGTTCCAGAATGCGCTTAAAAGCAGTTTGATCCTTTTGGGCATTGCTTTTAACATTTGTCAGGCAGAACCAGAGCAGAATTTAGTCTAGGGTTAATGACTCTCCATTACTGGGGAAAGATCCTTCTGAATACTCTAATACTCATGAATTATGAGGCTTCAAGCCTGGATAACAGGAACAGGCACTATTTCTGGCCCTGTGTGAGTGCTAGGTACTGTTCCCTCCAATCCATTCGGATTTTTCTTTCCCCCATGCCTCAGTGGTTTCTTCATATGCATATGCTGATCACTACTCTGCTGAATACCCGGGGTGAGGTTGGGGGGGGGGTACTCTGCAGATCTCAAGTTCTCTGTAACTCCCCCTCCTGTCTAATACTCTGTCCCATGAATTCCAGCTACCTTGATCTCTTCGGACTTTCATCTTTGTCTTCAAGAAGTCCCCTGGGGTAGATCTGGATTTCCCCTTCCCTATACCATGGCATGGAAATACTCTCAAGTCAGTAAACTAGGAAAATTGTAGAGCTCACCTCTATTGTTTCCCATTTCTCAGGGATATCCCTCTTCCATTGCTTCATGTACATTGTCTTGAAAACTATTCATATACTGTGTGATATTTTTTAGTTATTTCAGACAGAAAAGCAAATTATGTTCTTGCTAGCCCATTTTAGCCAGAAGAAGTCCGATGTTATAGAAAATTTAATAAGATAATGAAAGGAAAGTGCTTGGAAAGAGTTCAGTGAATGTTAGCTATTTTATTATTATTATTATTATTATTATTGTCATCATCATCATCATTAGCATCAGAATTTTAAGCCATTTAGATTATACTTTTAGGCAAATCTCATTGTATGAATTAAGTTTTCATAAATATGGGGAAAGTGTGGAACAATGAAAATATTAATAGCAATAATAATCGAGCACTAAGTGCTTTAAATTAATTGTCCATTTAATTTCAGTTCAACACTATAAAGTAAGGTAATATTATCAGCATTTTATAGATGAAGAATCTCAGGTTCAGAGAGGTTAAATAAATTGTTCAAGGTTAAATGGCCCTCAAGTGGTAAGTAGAGAACGGAGCCAACGTGTGTCTAATCCCAAAGCCCGATCTCTTAACCTTCATACATCACAGCCAGATCACTTCTAAGCAACTGTGGAAAAATTCTTGTTTCATAGACCCAAAGACTTTGGAAAAGAATTGATAAAACTGTGTCTTAATGTTACCATGGGCTTTTCCTACTGTGAACATCAGGAAGCCATTTCCGTAGATATAAAGTATCTTATAAAAGCATGGGTTCCAGTGTGACATTCTTGAGCTTGAAGTCCTGCCACACGGGCCAAATAACAAACTTAATGATGATGTTTACTCATCTCAGAGCAAAGCAAATTTGCTGATAAGATGGCTAGCACATCAATGGATAACATGAACTCCAGCTTCAGTAGTGCAAAACATAAAGGTAATAAGAATAATTTAATGAAGCTGTCAGTTAACTGAAAATGAACAAGATTAAGACTAAGGGGCAAGGGCCAGGTGTGCAATCACTGTGCCAAATAACTCATCAAATGTTTCTCTAGTTGATATGGTAGTTTTTATAAAATACTCTATTGTTTCCATAGATACACCATACAAAGAATTAAAGTTAAGACATTCTATGGATTCATCCAAGTAAAGTTCAGACAGGTTTTTTTCACATGCAAATGTAAGATTTTTAAAGCCTGTGCTTAATCCAGAACAATATCAATATTTAATAGTTATTTTAATACAGAAAATTTTAAAGAAAAAACATCCCCATAAAAAAACATATATGTGGGCAAAAAATTCAAGCAGTAAAGAAATGTTTAAAAAATTAAGCATTTCTGGGGCGCCTGGGTGGCTCAGTTGGTTGAGTGTCTGACTTGAGCTCAGGTCATGATCTCATGGTTCGTGGGTTCAAGCCCCACGATGGGCTCTGTGCTGACAGCTCAGAGCCTGCAGCCTGCTTCAGATTCTGCCTTGGGCTCTCTCTGCCCCTCCCTGACTTGTGCTCTTTCTGTCTCTAAAATAAATTAAAATTAAATTTTTTTAAATTAAACATTTCTCCTCTGTTCCTCTCATCCAAAACCACCCTACCCCTTTAGTTCTTCTCCTCAAAGGTAATTATGATTAATTTTTGTTATGTTCACTTTTTGAAAAAAATTGAGAAAGATGTGTAGATATGTAGAAATTTTCCTTTTTAAAAACCTATTGAAATTACTTTCATTATTTTTAAGATATTTTTAAGAGATTATACCACCACATATACTCTAGTTTCTATCACTAATTGAATCTGTTTTAATTATTTCCCATGGTATTATTTTCAAAATGTCCAGGCAGAGTGTATCAAAACAAATACAAATACCTGAGCTTACACTGAAATTTAGACTGCCAGTAAAAGTGAGAAAATTGAGGATGCCCGGTTCAATGGTAATCACTACAGTTGGACCAAGTCAAGGAGGTGCAGATTGGATTGGTGCAAACTGATTGGATTGTCCAGATCATTGAAAAGAAATACTGCACCACCTTATCAGTTTTCCTGATTGTAGTTAATAGAAGAGTAGAGAGAGAATCTATGAAAACCTGGCATATTTTCTCTTTTCTCTTCATTTTATTTTTTTATCTGCTTGCTTCTTTGCAGTTTCTGGCAAGTTGCTCTCATTTGGGGTTTGTTTGGGGATTTTTGTGAGACTTTTTAGATGTGTTGCCTTTTGTTTGTGATATCCAATTAATAAACTCTAATCATAGCGAGATATGATTATCAGTTTGGGAGTTACTCTCTCTTTACACAATATCTTGATTTATTCTTAAGACTTAGATTAATTGGATCAATGATCTGAACTTAGTCTCCCACCTGCTAAGTCTGCCTTTTGCAAAAATTAAGAAAAAGTGGGACTTTGATTGGGCATGAATTCTGTTCTTAACTGCTGTGATTTCATACTTATTCTCTCCTTTGAAAACCAACAAGAAATTTTGTGGAAAGGAGAAATGGGGGGAAATTGGGAAGTTCTTCTCACCCTTCTCAAGAAAAAACTTTATAAGAGTGTGGATCTGGGGGATTTTCACTAAACAAACCAAAAAATAAGTAAAAAAAAAAAAAAAAAAAAAAAAAAAAAAAAAAAAAAAAAGAAAAGAAAAGAAAAAAGAAAAAGACTATGAAAAACTCAGCCCTGTTAATATCTAAAATCAATAACTGATAAATGGATGTAATTTTGAAATGTCTTTAATTCCCATACTTATTTCCATTTTTCTCTGCATAGGATCCTGTGGTGATCAGCAGTACAACATCCAAACAAAAAGTATCCACATACCTGTTTAAAGGGGACTTAGGGATACAACCTAATAGGCAAATAGTTTTCTAACACAGTTTTCTCACTCTGGTGTTTGCTTGGGTTCAAATTCTGACTCTGTAATTTAGCACTTGTCCTCACAAAGGTTATTTAATTCCTCTAAGGCTTGGTTTCCTCGAGTGTAAAATAAAGTAATAATACTTAACTCACACAACTGTTGCAAGGATTAAATGAGAAAAATGTACCTAGAACGGTCAGTACTTAATAAAAAGGAAAAAGAGAGGAATCTAATATGATATTGTATGTCAACTCTTGCCAGACATTTATGCAATGTATTGCATGGTTTCTAATTCTCACACATAGCAGCCATGATGTTTGATCTAAAAATAAGGTATCACAGGCTCAAAATGAGTAAACAACCCAAGAGCAAACATTTAGCAATTGATGCACTTGGGATTCAAATCTAGTTCTAACTTAAAAGATTTCCTTCCCATTATACCACTGTCTTCCAAGCAGAACATACTGGTTTAAATATGGACATAGTTCTTAGCAGGAGATGGTATTATTCTCCATGGAATTACTTGTGAATGTTTTAAAAAGATAAAATATATTAAGGGTTTGGGCCAGTAGTTGGCACTTACTCTTCATCATTATGATGATGTCCCATTTTGCTTCCTAAAACCCTTGTGGGGTGTGGGATTTTGTCTTCCATCCCCATATTGATCAGTCTCTGCTGTACTTTCTTTTTGAAGTATATCAGAATTGATCTGTTGATTCATGGGTTAGATAACTAGAAATTATTGTTCTGTATTAATACCGCACATATATATAACACAATAAATAAAATAGAATGCTTGATGTTAAATTTAATATTAATTTTTTCCCAAATATACATACCCCGACCTACCCTGTTACTTCAAATGAGCAAAGCTTGGGCGCCTGAGTGGCTCAGTCAGTCAAGCGTCCTACTTCAGCTCAAGTCATGATCTCACAGTTCCTGGGATCAAGCCCTGCATTAGGCTCTCTGCTGTCAGTGCAGAGCCTGCTTGAAATCCTCTGTCTCTCCCATTCTCTGCCCCTCTCTCACTCTCTGCACCTCCCTTGCATGCTCTCTCTCTCAAAAAAATAAACATTTAAAAATTTAAAAAGAAAACAAATAAGTCAAGTCTAAGGGATATCTTCAAGTCAAGGAGCCGTCTTTGTGGGTACAAATTAATATAAAAATATGAAGAGAAAGTTCAGGCCCCCTACTACCCATAGTATTCAATGTATCTGAATTTTAAAAAAAAATTTTCAGCTTTGTTGAGGTACAATTGACATATAAAATTGTGTAAATTCAAGATGTACAATGTGATGATTTGATACACATATATATAGCAAAATGATTGCCAATATAAGATTAGTTAATACTCTATCACTTCACATAATTGCCACCTGTGTGTGTTAAGAACACTTACAATCTAATCTCTGCAAGTTTCAAGTATTTAATATAGTATTATTAACTATAGTCACTATGCTGTACATCAGATCCCCAGAAATTATTCATCTTATAGCTAGAAGTTTGTACCCTTTGACCATTATCTCTACATTTCCCCCTACTCTCCAGCGACTGGAAACCACTATTTTATTCTCTGTTCCTGTATGTTTGGCTTTTTTAGATATCACATATGAGTGAGACTATATGGTCTTTGTATTTCTCTAACTTATTTCACTTAGTATAATGCCCTCAAAGTTCATCCATGTTGTTTTTGCAAATGGCAGGATTTTTTTCTTTCTCATGACTGAATAATACTCCACTGCATATATACCACATTTCCTTTACCCATTCATCCACTGATGAATATTTAGGTTGTTTCTGTGTCTTGGCTATTGTGAATAATGCTGCAATGAATATGGGAGTGCAATATCTCTTCTAGACACGGATTTCATTTCCTTATTGCTGGATCATATGGTAGTTCCTTTTTCTTTTTCTTTTTTTTTTTTTTTTTTTTTTTTTTTTTTTTTTTTTTTTGGAAACTCCATGCTGTTTTCCATGGTGCCTGCACCAATTTTCAATGGAACTGGATTTATTGAAATATTTTATTTAAGGTATCACATCTTCCATAAAGGAATTGCAAGGCAGGTCAGAGCACCTATCTCATTATTCCTGGTTTCCTTTGATCTACATCAGTGGTTCTCAAGTGGAGGCAATTTTGCCCCCCGCCCCCAAGGGGAATTTGCTGATGCTTGGACAGATTTTCAGTTGCCACAACTTGATGGGCAAAAGAGTATTACAGGCATCTAATGATTACAGGTGAGGGATGCTGTTGAACACCCTAAGATGCACAGGACAGCCCCTACTGCCCCCACAGCAAAGAATTACCAGCCCAAAATGAATAGTACTGAGATTGAATTAGATAAATTACCTAGGGAGCTTTTTTAAATGACGATATTGCCTGGGCCTCCCCCCAACCAAAAATGTGGACCTAAGTGTCCTGGGGTAGACACTGGTTATATATGCATGCCAGTTCCACAAGTGATGTGCAGGTTGCCATTCAATCAGAATTGTGAACCACTCGTCTAGATGTAGCTAACTAGTTTGTATAAAGAAATGGAGGGGCGCCTGGGTGGCGCAGTCGGTTAAGCGTCCGACTTCAGCCAGGGCCGTGAGTTCGAGCCCCGCGTCAGGCTCTGGGCTGATGGCTCAGAGCCTGGAGCCTGTTTCCGATTCTGTGTCTCCCTCTCTCTCTGCCCCTCCCCCGTTCATGCTCTGTCTCTCTCTGTCCCAAAAATAAATAAACGTTGAAAAAAAAATTAAAAAAAAAAAAGAAATGGAAAAGACAGTTACAACGTGAGAAAATTCTTATTGGGATTTTGCCAGATGGATTCCTGCCCCGCCTTCTCCCTCTCCGGTTGTGCCAGGAGAGTCCTAACTTTTTGCCAGAGATCTCATTAGAATTTGCTCTTTATTACAGCATTTCCCCAAATAGTGTGTTCATTAGTGGGAATAAATCTCATTTAAATTAGACAGACTCAAAAAACTCAAAATATTCACCACAGCCAACACCATATATGTGGCTTTTACCTAAACTCCTTCCTGTGAACAGCTATGTGGTTATTTTTTTTTCTTTGTCCCCAAAATACCTTTGTTTACCTCTCTTAACTTGAATCTGCAGTGTTGCTATCCTTCCTGCAAATTCATCCTGTCCTTGGCTCCTCCTTCATATGCTCTCTTTGCTCCACTGCTTAATTACTTCTAACTCATCCCCGAAACAAACCTCTTCCAGCCAGATTTTCTCATGTGATCCTAAGTCAAAGTGCAGAAGAATGTGGAGCCCCCATTAAACATCAGTGATTCAGAATCCCTCCAGGGTCTCTTCTCTGTACCAGAGTAGCTTATTAAATTACTGCTGTTATTGTTTAATGGGAAGTCAAAATAAGTGGGGAAAAAAGAGGTTATTTAATTTCTCTAATTTAAGTTTCCCCACACAGATTTACTTAGAAAGCTCACTAGGCTGAGTGAAAGATTTTAAAATATACTATGGAAAATGATTTTGGGCACATTTGCAACAGGGCTGATGATTGTGAATGTTACACAATAAATGTACAGATCATTCCCTCCTCCAGCTAACAGTTTTACCATCAGCTGCTGGAAGTCCAATTTCTGCCAAAGGAGCAAGGTTATTTTAAGTTATTTGACAAAATGGTTTTAACTCCCAGAAATAAAGCAAGTTGCTCTAATGCATATCAGCTATAGACTTTATTTCCTCCTCATGTGACATGCTTCTGCAGAGTAAATGGAGAACTACAGAATATGGAACTTGGACATATTCTGCCTTTAAAAAATGACAAATGAAAATGAGAGAAGCAACATAGTTAGAGATTTCTGAGCTCTGATGGTTGCCATATGGCAAAGGTAATCCAGTAACATATACCAAGAAGGGCAGAGCATTAAAAATAATGTGATTTGTATCATGGAAATATTGATCATCAGTGCCAAAGAGAATCTGAGGTGTGTTTGAACAAGAAATAATGGTGGGGCCATAAAAAAGGATGAGATCTTGCCATTTGCAACAACAAAGGTGGACCAAGAGGATATTATGCTAAGTGAAACAAGTCAGACAGAGAAAGACAAATACTGTATGATTTCACTCATATGTGGAATTAAAAAAGAAAGAAAAACAAAGAATAAGCAAACAAAAAGCAAAACCAGACCTATAAATCCAGAGAACAAATTGATGGTTACCAGCAGAAAGAGGGGGTAGAAAGGATGGGCAAAATGGGTAAAGGAGAGTGGGAGATACAGGCTTCCAGTTATGGAATGAATAACTCACAGTACTAAAAGGCACAGCATTGGGAATATACTCAATGATATTGGAATAGCACTGCATGGTGACAGATGGTAACTGTACTTATGGTGAGCATAGTAAACATATAGAGAAGTTAAATCACTATGTTGTACACCTGAAACCAATGTAACAATGCATGTCAACTATACTCAAATTTAAAAATTATTTTAAAAAAGAAGTAACTTGGGAAAAATAAACACGTATGCTCATGAATTACAAAGGAACTATTATTCCTTCCTTAGCAATTTTACTCCTTAGCTCCCTGTATTGAGTAAACCCAAAAGGTGTTGCTTTACAGCTGCGGTCTATAATTTTTTTTTTTTTCACAAAAGACCAAATAGTAAATATTTTAGGCTGTGGGGGCCATACCGTACCTGTCTCAATAACTCAATTGTGCCACTGTGGTGTTAAAGCAGCTATAGACAACCCAAAAACAAATGGGCTTGGATGTATTCCAAAAAAACTTCACTTACGGATGCCGAAATTTGAATTTCATGAAATTTTCACATCACAAAATAATATTCTGCCTTTTTTTATGCTTGTAAAGTATTAAAATTATTCTTAGCTCATAGGCCATTTGAAAGAGGCAGTGTACTTGATTTGGCCCATGACCCCTAGCTTGTAGAGAACCCTGCCTTACAGTATTAGTATTTCTCTTCTATTGTTGAAATTCAAGGAACTGAGAGGCCAAGAATGTTGGATGGATTTTCTATGTGGATACTGAAATCAGTAACATTTAGGATGGGAATTGTTAGAGTGACAGTGAACCAAGAGTTAAACTTTCTAAAAATGAAGGATAATGATCTAGAGGATGTTAGATGACTGCCTCATAGAGATAGTGGATGTTAGATGGGGCGCCTGAGTGGCTCAGTCAGTTTAGCTTCCGACTCTTGATTTCAGCTCAGGTCATGATCTCACAGTTCTCATGAGTTCAGGCCCCATGTCGAGCTCCACGCTGAGAGTGTGGAGCCTGCTTGGGATTCTCCTTCTCTCCCTGTCTCTCTGCTCCTCCCCACTCACATTCTCTCTATCTTTCAAAATAAATAAACTTTAAAAAAATGTTTAAAAAAGAGATGAGGGTGTTAGAGATAGATAGCAATAGTTCCAAAGCCAAGTTTTAGTGAGGAAGGGTGGAGAATAGTCTGGATGCATTGGTGAAGGCTGTCCTGTATATTGTAAAATGTTAGAAGAACTCTTGTCCTCTATCACCCAGTTGCCAGTAGTACCCGTGGCCCCAGTTCTGGCAATTAAAAATATCTCCAGACATTACCAAATTTCCCCTCAGGAGAATTGCCCCAATTGATAACCATTGCTCTACCGCAAAACTTCACACCAAATTCTCCATTCTATTCAATTCCTTTCCTCCTGTTTTTTCATGGCTTTCCTGTCTGGCGTTCACCTCCACCACCCCACTAAAGGGGCTTTTATTAAGATCACTAGTAACTTCCCCATTACTAAATTCAGTGTTCAATGTTTGGTCTCCCTTATGTTCCTCTTCACATTTGACAGAGTTGATCTCTCCCTCCTCCTTCAAACATTTTCTTCATTTGGGTAATAGGACACCTCACTCACCTGATTTTCACATTCTCTTATGAGCTGCTCCTTCTCACTTTCTTTCCAATCTCTGATCTTGGTGAAGTGGCCTAAGATTCGGTTTTTGAGCCTCTTTTCTCTCCCCATTTTTTCTATTGGCACTCATCCAATCCTACAGATGTAAATACCATCTGTGTATTCATGACTCTTAGTCTCATGTCTCCATCCAAGTCATCTTCATTGCACTGAGACTTACGTAGCCAGTTACTGTATGACATATTCACTTCCATATCTAATTGGCATCTGAAATTATATCAAAAACGGATAATCCAATGTTTCCTATAAACCTGTCCTGCCCACAGCCTTTCTCATTTTGGTTGATGGCAACTTCTTTCCTCAGTGACTGTGGTCAAACATTTTGAGTAATCTTTACTCCTATTTCTCCCATGTCACCTCCAGTCCATTGGAATATCCTGTTGTCTTTACAACTTCAAAACGTCCAGAATATAATCACTTTCCATTCCTTTGGTCCTACTCAAATCCAAAACATCAGCTTTTGGCATCTGAATTATTTTAGTAATAATAGGAGGACATGGTTTTCCAGCTAGTCCCCCTCTTCCCACCCCTGCCCCCTACAGTCCGTTCTAAAGGCAGCATCCAAACCAATCCTTTTAAAAGCTAATTTGGATCATGTCACTTCTTGGCTCAAAACCCTCCTATGGCTTCCCATCTCCCTCAGAGTAAAAGCCAAATATGTCACAGAGACCTGCATTATTTTGTTCCTTGTTATTTCCTATATTGGGTTGTATAGTATTCCCCCAAAATTCATTGTCTACCTGGAACCTCAGAATCTGACCTTATTTGGAAATAAAGTCTTTGCAGACATAGTTAGGAGAAGGTCATACTGGATTAGGGTGAGCCCTAATCAATGACTGATGTCCTCAGGAAGAGAAACAGAGATAGAGACACAAAAGGGGTGGGAAGAGAAGAGAGAAAGGCATGGGAGGCAGAGACTGGAGTGGTACATCTACAAACCAAGAAATGTCAAGAATTGCTGGCAACCACCAGAAGTTAGGAGAGAGGCATAAAACAGAAGCTCCAGAAGGAATCAACCTGCCAGCCCTTATATTTCAGACTTCTAGTCTCCAGAACCATGAGAGAATACATTTATGTTGTTTTAAGCCACCCTTAAAACAACTTGGTGGTACTTTGGTATGGCAGCCCTGGGAAATGAATACACTTCTTTCATCCCCTTCTGCTCTTTCCCTTCTCCTTCTCCTCCAGCTACAACCGACTTGCTATCCTCAAAATTATCCAATCCTTCTTTTTCTTTATTCTGTCTTTTTCAGAATAAAGTTCAAAGTTCCTAACACAGCATACTTCCCTAATTATCCAGTGTCTATCTACCTCTCAGCTTTATTTTCTGAAACTCCCACTATCTTTCAACTTTACGAAAATACCCATTTCTTCATTCTTTACTTAGCCATTCACTAAGCATTTGTGGAGCACCTACCCACATGTGAAAATTCTGTCTTAACAAGAAATTTAATGAAGCCAGATCATGTCCCTATTCTCATGGTGCTTATTATATTTCTTTATTGAGATAGTAAGTGGCAAAATTAATATACTCAAAGAGAGATAAATGCTATGAATAAGATAAATCAGAAACTGTTACAGAGTAACTAGATTGGAAAGGTGGGCAGGAAAGGCCTGAATAATAAGAAGTCAACTTTTGAGCATTTGGAGAGAATTTTCTAGGAGAGGGAACAAAGACAAAGACTGAGGGGAAAGGAGGTCAGCAGGTTCAAGAAACAGAAAGAAGGCTGGTGTCTTTGAAGAGCCTCGGGCAGGGATAGAGTCTACTGGGACAAATAAGAGATTTGGCATTGTAAAGCCAAAAGAGGGTACCAAGCAAGGGAGTGATATAACAGATTTTTGTTTTAAAAGGAGCACTTTGGGTGCTGGGTAAGGAGTGAATTATAGGGAACAAAGGGAGGAGCAGAATTTGTAGGTTCCTGAGCATACCACGCTTGGCCACACACCTCTATTTTACAACTTCAGCAAACTTTTCTCATCCTTTAGATCTCAGCTAAAATATTGGCACCTCTGTGAAACCTCTTGTCATTTACCCAGGAAGATCTGAGTACTTTTTCCTCCAGAAATCCCATTGCATCCGAGGGAATCAGAGCACATTGTTAAGGCCCACAGTCCTTTGGAAGGATCAGAGAATAATGTATGTTTCTGGTGTCTGTGTTATTTTTCTTTATATACTAGAGAAAATGTTGCTACTGTCACTCTGTCTCAATTGACTCCAGCTTCCCATGTTGAAGCTGGATGAAAGAATCAGTTGCACTTTTAAAGAGGTCATAGTCATTTCTATATAAAGCCAACATGCTAGAGCAAATTTATCCTAAAATTCAGTACATACAAGTTAAAAGGAGAGCTTTAAAATATCAAGTGCTAAAAGAAAGGGCTATATATAATAAATGTTTTTATGTTTGGTTTTTGTTTGTTGCCTCCAATGCTGATCTCAATGCTATGTAATAGACACTACCCTGGACAGCTACCGATGTCTTCTTAAACTTTCCCAATAGTCTTGAGAGAGAAGTCTCCCCACTATAATCATTACCCTGTGGATTTCTTTCAAGTACATCACTATCTTGCATATTTATAAAGTTCATGCTGCTCAACTTTCAAATTCAGTCTTCATTTCAGCAAGAAGTGAAGTATACGTTTGACGGTTTCTGGTAGAAGAAATATATTTTTCTCTGACTTACCTAACAAGTTTTTGATTTCTCTCTTTTGTCCTCAGAATACTCCCTTGGGGGTTTCTCATCCTCAAGCTACTGTCAAACTCTAATACTTCTTACAGGCACCGATATCTAGATACTGAACCCACAGATGACAAGCAATTTCCTCCTGAAGTTCCCTGATGGGAGTCACAGTGGACTCGCAAGAAGCCACATTGGGAAATATTATGGAAACTTAGAAGGAATTACACCCTTTCCTCTAAGCCTTCAGGCTGTCTGAAAACAAATCAACACATGCTGAGTGCCCAAGTACCCTTCTGCCAGCTAGTTTAGGTGAGGTTAAACCTCTGCAACCCTCTCCCATAAAAAACAAGTGAAAAGCTGCACTGAAGCTCTAAAAGTCTGTTTAAACATGCACTGCAGTGGAAACACAGGTTTCTTGATTAACATGATGCTCCCCCTTCACCTTTCTCCTAATGAATGGGCCATCCGTTGCCTCGTTGTCCAATCATGCAACTTTGAGTTGCCACAAATGAGAAGGCCTTTGCATGAACATAGTTCCCTACATGGAAAAAGCAGCCCCAGCTCACTAAGTTGTTCAGGGCCAGCTGTCAAATCAGAGATGAAAGGACTGATTTTTTAGGAGTTCACAGAGCAGATGAGGAAAACACTTTTAAAGTGCTGTCAAGGTGCGGCTGTCCTTGAAGAAATGGCTTCCTGACAGCTGCTGGTACATTCCTTCCTGCCAATGTTTAATTTCTCTCAGATAGGCAGGGCTTTAATTAGGTTCCTAGGGCAGCTAGCTCTGTATCTTTGACCTTATCAAGGATGCAGGATTTCAAAGCACAAGCTTAGCTAGGTCTTCCTTCATTACTGATCAAAAGTCTCCCCAGGAACACTCCTGGGCTCAGACTTCAGTTCCTCAAAAACCAAAGCTGCCTTTTCATGCTTCCTTCTAATGGGTAGTCTCATACTAGCATCCCTGTCATTGCCAGGTTCTTCAAGGGAGCAGGGAGTGTTCAGGAGACAGAAATTAGATGCAATTCGTATAAGAAAATTTTCACGTCTGAAGCTACTTACATACTTCGCTACAAAGGCCTTCTAATATTTGGGAGAAGTTTGCATCTGGTTTATTGACTTGATTTTCAAATGTATAACATTCTGAGTGGAAAAAAAATTCCTGTAATTGAATACTAGGGCTTAGTTTCAACCTGGTTGAGAGTGAGTAACTCCTCTAAAAAGACAGATGTTGAATTTTAATAATAGAATTTTTTTGGCATGTAAAATTAAGCATAGAGCATCTGCTTTTTACAATGCCAACATCTGTTTCTTTGACATCCCTGTCTTCCCTTCTGCTAGATCCAACTGTGAATTTGCTATAGAATCTGATATGAAAAACAGATAAAATTGTTCTTGACATGCTGAATTCTACAGGGCCAGCATAAACTAGACTATCAGAATTAAACGCACATTCTAAAAGAAGAAAAACTTCTGAGTCACTCCTGCTCATGATACTCAGTCTCCAACTAAAATCAGGAAATGTAGAATGTTTCAAGGAAAGGGTGACATTATTTACAAATGACATTGTATGTTATAGGAAGCTTTTTGGAAAAATTATTTAAAACGCAACTTTTAAGTCTGTCATTAATAGAATCATGCAGTAGATGTCAGTCACCAAGAAAATTCACCCAAGAAAAGACATTACTTTGATTATGAGCTTTAAAAAAGGTGTTCAGAGAGACTAAAATCACTAAAAATGCAATACAGTTTTGTAGTAAGAATAAAATTTTCATTAGGTGACCATAATGATCTTGTATTGAACGAAAGTAAATAAGTGGTTCAATAATGGACTGTTCAGCTATTCCTATATCACTTTAATTCCCACATATTTATTTATTCATTCATCAGATATTATTAAAGATTAATTCTGTGCCAGTAGGGTTAGGTGTTAAGGATACATACATTACTATGGCAAACATAGTCCCTACCTTTGTGAAATGTAACGTCTATAGGGAAAACATACATTTAACATATAAACATGCAAGTAAAGATTACAAATTTTGTTAAGGGCTCTAAGATAAAGTAGAGATGTGGTGTATTGGGGAATTATTAGTAAAGGAAGGCATTCAGAGGAAGGAAATATTAACCCAGTACCTAAAAAATGAGTAGACACTAGTAATGAGGAGAAAATAAGACCTTTGGGGGAAAAATTGAGCAAAACTTGCTGAAAAAGGCCAATATGGCTAGAAAGCATAATGAGGATGAAGTGAGACAGGAGAGATAACAACTGGATCCATGTCAATTCCTGCAACCATCTCAGTATTGCCCTAGGTTCAGAAGCCACTGTTGTTCCTGGCTTGGAAGAAAAAGGATGCCCCAGAACAGAGACTCACTGGTCCACTGGTCCACTGACAGTATGATCTCACTGCTGGCATACCCATGGTCACAAGTTCAACTCTATATCTCAATTTGAGTAATGAGTCACCTGCCATTTTATTCTTTGCCCGAGTCCTATACGGAGGACTTCCATCAGTGTTTCTGGTTCTGCTGGGCCTGAGGTCAGCCTGGCACTGGTAGTGCCTCTGAGCTGACCATCAAACCTCTGCACCATGCTTAAGCACTGTATTGTACTACACTCTAGGGTTATAAAGAACAGCAATTCTGGGGCGCCTGGGTGGCTTGGTCGGTTAAGCGTCTGACTTCGGCTCAGGTCATGATCTCATGGCCTGTGAGTTCGAGCCCCGCGTCGGGCTCTGTGCTGACCGCTCAGAGCCTGCAGCCTGTTTCAGATTCTGTGTCTCCCTCTCTCTCTGCCCCTCCCCTGTTCATGCTCTGTCTCTCTCTGTCTCAAAAATAAATAAACGTTAAAAAAAATTTTTTTGGGGCGCCTGGGTGGCGCAGTCGGTTAAGCGTCCGACTTCAGCCAGGTCACGATCTCGCGGTCTGTGAGTTCGAGCCCCGCGTCGGGCTCTGGGCTGATGGCTCAGAGCCTGGAGCCTGTTTCCGATTCTGTGTCTCCCTCTCTCTCTGCCCCTCCCCCGTTCATGCTCTGTCTCTCTCTGTCCCAAAAATAAATAAATGCTGAAAAAAAAAAAATTTAAAAAAAAATTTTTTTAATAAAATAAAATAAAAAAAAAAAAAAAAGAACAGCAATTCATCCAAGTTCCTGCAGGCAATAGGAGTGGCTTTTAAAATGTGGACATCTAGGTCTCAGGAACCAAAGAAACTAGAGACTTGTGTTCAGTTCATGGCAGCTCTAGGAACATTATGCCTCTCCCCTCAAAAGCTCATCCATTCATATAACATGGCTACTCTCTCCATGCTTTTATCTCCCAGCTTCTTTACCAGCTGTGCCATTGTGTCTATTACCCATAGCTTCTCCCTTGTAAATTTTGTTCTGTGTGATTCTGCCATGTTTTCTCAGTATTCTCTAGAGATAGAATCCGATAGGCTCAATTTGTCTTTTTGCATCAGACCAGCTTATTGATTACTTGAACTTGGATCAGTATCATCCTTTAATCCCATCAGCTATGTCCAGAAAGCATGGAATCTGATGTTAAAAATATTGCTGCCCTTCGTGATTTCAAACTATACTACAAAGCTATGGTAATTAAAACAGTATGGTACTGGCATAAAAATAGACACAGGCTAATGGAACCAAGTCAGGAGCCCAGAAATAAACCTTCCAATGTAAAATCAAATAATATTTAACAAGGAAGCCAAGAATACTCCATGGAAAAACGATAGTTTCTTTAATAACTAACATTGGGGAAACTGGATAATCACATGCAGAAGATTGAAATTGTACCCCTATCATACTTCACTCCCAAAAATGAACTCAAAATGGAATAAGGACTTAAACATAGGTCCTGAAACCATAAAACTCCTAGAAGAAAACATAGAGAAAAAAACTGCTTGGCAATGGTGTTGGCAATGATTTTTAAAATATGGCACCCAAAGTGCAAGCAATAAAAGCAAAAGCTAAACATGTTAGAGTGCATCAAACTAAGAAGCTTCTACACAGCAAAGGAAACAATCAACAAAATGAAAAGGCAACCTATGGATTGGGGATAAATATGTGCAAATTATATATCTGATAAGGGTTAAAGGATATCACCTCACAACTGTTAGAATGGCTATCATCAAAAATACAGGAGATTAAAAACGTTGGCAAGGATGTGAAGAAAAAGGACTATGGGTGGGAATGTTAATTGGTATAACCATGTTCCTCAAAAATTAAAAATGGAGCTACCATATCATTCAGCTATCCCAATTTTCTGCATATATCCAAAGGAAATGAAATCAGGATCTCAAAGAGAAATGCGCACTTCATGTTCCACTTCTTGTTCCACTGAAGCATTATTCACAATAGCCAAGATAGACAAATGACTTAAGTGTCTATCTACAGATGAATGGATAAAGGAAATGTGATAGATAGATAGATAGATAGATAGATAGATAGATAGACACATAGAGATACAACTGTGTATATACACACACACAATAGAATACTATTCAGCCATGAGGAGAAAAAAATCCTTCCATTTAGGACAACATGGATAGACATTGAGGGCATTATGCTAAGTGAAATCAGTCAGACAGAGAAAAACAAATGTTATATGATCTTGCTTATATGTGGAATGTAAAAAAGCCAAGCTGAGACAGAAGAGAATGGTAACTATGAGGGGTTGGGGAGTGCGGGGAAGATGTTGGTCAAAAGGTATAAACTTCCAGTTAAGATGAATAAGTTCTGGAAATATAATGTGCTGCATGGAAACAATAATTAACAATACTGTGTTATATACTCAAAAGTACCTGACAGAGTAGATCTTAAACTTTCTCACCACAAAAAAAGAAATGGTAATTATGTGAGGTGGAAAGGCATTACCTCTTCCTACTGTAGTAATCATTTCACAATATATAAGTCTATTAAATCAACATGTTATACATCTTAAACTTACATAATGTTATAGATGTCAAGTGTATCTAAATAAAGCTTGGAAAAAAATAAAATAAAAATGAAAGAACATTGCTCCCTCAATTTCCTCATTTACAAATGAGGGCAAGGCCCCCTTTACTTCCTTCTGAAAAATTATGATTATAATATGAGACGTGGGTTCTGAAATCACCTAAAAAAGTTAAAAGTCACATATTATGATTCAGGTATTATCATACCCTAAATACTATTACCATCATCAAATTTAAGATATAACAACAGAATTCCACCATATTGCTATCATATTTCAGAGAGAAGGATAACACTGTAGTCTTCAAACATCATCTTTCAGCATCATCTCTCCTTCTTGTTCCTGTACCATTTATTATTATGTTTATATCTCTATTTCTTCCACTAGACCATTAATTCAATAAATATTTTTGAGCCAAGCACTATGCTAGGAATCTGATATGCAACACTGGGCAACATAGAATGGTCTCTGAACTCAAGAAGTTTATTGTCTAACAAGAAAGACAGACAACTAAAAATCTATGCCTATAAGCTGTGATAAGCATGCGATAGCTTTCTATGTCCTACTTAATATGCAGCATCTAAGTAAGTATTCACAAGGCAGTGACCATGTGTAATTGTTATCGTCATGCCTCCCAGTAGATAACCGGAGTGTTTGCTGGAGGATCTGGGACCCATCCAGGAAAAAGATATAATTTTTTTTAATTTTTTTTTCAACGTTTTTTATTTATTTTTGGGACAGAGAGAGACAGAGCATGAATGGGGGAGGGGCAGAGAGAGAGGGAGACACAGAATCGGAAACAGGCTCCAGGCTCCGAGCCATCAGCCCAGAGCCTGACGCGGGGCTCGAACTCACGGACCGCGAGATCGTGACCTGGCTGAAGTCGGACGCTTAACTGACTGCGCCACCCAGGCGCCCCAAGATATAATTTAGTCTGAAACTGAGAGGAAGAATTCTCAGGAAGAGAGTCTTTGTCAAGTTAGAGAGGCCAGTACCAAAAAGTCAGTTGCTATGTGTATGTATATATATAATTATTATATTATATTATATTATATTATATTATATTATATTATATATGTATATATACATACATATTCCATCAGTGAAAGTAATAGGCATATAGTAAGCACTCAATAAATGTTAGCTGCCATTATTTCTTTAATTTTAATTGTCTCTGGGCTAAAAATATGCCACTATAATGAAGAACCAAGCCAAGCATTTAGAGGCTTTTCACGTTGTGTTTTAAAAGCTGCAACAGAAATTATGTACAAAGAGCAAATTATTTGACTCACATTATAATTGAATCAGGGCTAAAATTAGGTGTCTCCTAGTGGGGGCTTCAAAATCATTTTTATTCCCTTGATTGTCTTTGAAAATGATCCTGTTAATATATGATAGGAACAATAACATAGAGGAAATGATCAAACAAGGTATAGTTTGGGGAGAACAATGACTGTTGTGTTTAAATTTCTAGGAACGTGATGCACTTCATAACTGTTGTTCACTCTCATTGCATTCCATTAAATCTGGAAGATTATTGGTTGGTTATGCTGAGTGCTTCTTTTCATTATCCTTAGAGCACAAATAATAAGTTGATTTTCAAGCTGCAAATGCTTTCTTTTTAATCAAGCTTTTGCCAGAGTGGAACTTAAGTTCAAGAGTTGTTATTACTTTAAAAATCTGTATTAACAACACAAATCATCATGGTTTCTAAGCACTCTATTGCCTCCAAATCGTGTTAACATGTGCACCCAGAGACTTGGGTGTTGGGCCAAATCTTATCAATCTAAATGAGAAAGAAAACAAAGTTCAATGACTATAGATAGGAAAACAAATACTGTAAATGCCCTGGGTTTGAACACATTGGGTTATTTTAAAGCTTATACAGATAAATAATGTGACTACATTGTCTACGTATTTGTTGTCAAATTACTGCTTCCGAAAAGTACAAAGAATGTCTTTATTGGGTACCTGCATGTATACCAATTTAAAGAAAAAATCTTTACAACAAAAGGATCTTCACAATTGGGAAGATGTGCTATGAATGAACAACTCTACTGAATTTATTCAGGAGCATTTAGGGTAATAGTCCAGTCAATTAAATAATAAGCCCAGGGGCCACTACCTAAATTAATGGTAGAATATCTATTGTATTGCTTTTTCCAAAAATTCAAAATATACTACACTGTATTTCGTAACTCCATATAATGTTTGACTAATACTGAGAATTTGATCATTCTAAATCCTGGGATTGCAGGGTTTCTTGTAGTACCACCCCACTATCATTTAAGTCCACCTGCCTTGAAAGTGATGTACAAACACCAGGAAGCCTTTGTCGTTAATCTGCCTTGATGGTAGAATAGCCTCTTCTGAGAATATAGAAAAAGATCAAAGAATAGCCCTCGTCTGTAGCCATCATTCAAAAAGCAAATAAAACAGGGAAGGATAGCATGAAAGACACAAATTCGCTCTACAAAGACATACTATACATTTATTTTATTTTTAAAATTTACACACACAAAAAGCCATGAATGTTTTTGTGTATGTAGGTATAAAAACTTCAAAGAATAGTGTCTCCACTTTCCAGATGCTTTCTCCAAGACAGCTGCTACTCTATTTGGTTTCAAAGCATATGGCACACGTGTTCATGTAGAGATATGTAATTTTACATTTCCTTTTTAGGTTAACTGGTGACTTTATTTATTTTTCTAAAAGTTTCTTTTTGGCCTAATAATATATCCTAGAGCTTTTAAAATGTCAGTACATATATATCTACCTGATTCTTCAGAATTGCCACAGACATGGTGTTCTATGAATGTGAGCACCACCACGTATTCAACTAATTACCAATTGATGGATTTTGTTCTTACCAATAATGCTGTGGTAAACATACTTCTATTTACCAAACACACATCTGAATAGTTGTCTAAGGTACATACCTAAAAGTAGGATTGCTACCTTGAAGATTACACATATTTAAATCTTTATGAGATGCTGCCAAACTACCATCCAAAAAGGCTATATACCAATTTATATACCCAGCAGCACAGCAGAAATGGAACTTCCCAGTCCCTTATACCCCCGTGATTATCGTGATTAAAATTTGCCAACGTGTTAGGTGAAAATATCTTATTGTTTGTATCTGTATTTTCCTGATTCCTAGTGAGGCTGAGTATCCTTTCATGTGTTTATGGGGCATTTGCACGTCTTTGAAATCCCATTACTTGTTATTATACGTCTTCTATTAGGACTCTTTTCTCCTGATAAGACAATTCAAAGAGCTGAGCTTTGAGGGAAAGGTACTTTAATAGGGAAATGAGAAACCCTGGACAAACATATCTCACATTATTACTGAATGTTTTAACCCAGAACCACTTGTGGATAAACAGAATTAATGACTATTAATTGAGTGGATTTAATGTACTAACATAAAATAACATAAATTCTAAAATTCAGAATCCTGTGTAAGTTTTACTTAATGGTATTTCGGTAACCTTTGACAAATTACTTAACTTCTCTACAGCTTAGTTATCTCATCTGTAAAATGGAGAAATCTTACCTACCTGATAGATTGGGTTTTTTTAATTTTTTTACTGTTTATTTAATGTTTAATTAATTTAATGTTTATTTATTTATTTTTTAATGTTTATTTATTGAGACAGAGAGAGACAGAGCATGAACAGGGGAGGGGCAGAGAGAGAGGGAGACACAGAATCTGAAACGGGCTCCAGGCTCTGAGCTGTCAGCACAGAGCCCGACGCGGGGCTCGAACTCACGGACCATGAGATCATGACCTGAGCCGAAGTCAGACGCTTAACCGACTGAGCCACCCAGGCGCCCCCCCTCCATAGATTGTTTTGAGGATTATGTGAATTTGATGTATATAAAGTGCTTGGAATAGTGCCTGGTCTATAGTAATTGCTCCAAGAAGAAGATTGTGCAAATAACTCATTGCACATGTACAGTTGAATAGAATGTGTGTGGAAAATGGTGATTTGAAGAGAAATTCAAGAGTTACATTATACATATATATTTACATATATTTACATATGCATAATGAGAATTTCTCATTATGTGAGTGGGGAATCGGGTGGTAAGCAATAATTATGAAATCTTTCAAGAGAGGAAGAGGCATCTGAGAAGGCTACCTGATGCTGCCATCTGGCTATTTTGGTTATAATTCTCTTCCTGAAGTGCAGGTAGGTGCATGTGTCAGGAGCAAAAAGCCAACTAGGACAGGGTGTCCTATTGGAGGGCATTCAAAGCAGGGAGCACTAGTAAAACATCCAAGTCGAAATCTTTAAGAATGACATGAAAGTTAGGAGCTCCTCAGACACAATGTGAAGAGTGGAAAGGACTCAGCCCAGTCCCAGAAACTGGACAGGAACTGAGTCGGAATGAGAGCAGGGAGGAATTAAAGAGGAAATGAGACAATTACTTCACTCTTGCTTGAACTATATGCCTCACTTTTATGAGTCAGTGGATGTTAGACAGGCTCACACACATAGGACAAAAAGATTCAGCACTGAAACCAGATGAATAATTACCATGATCTAGGTTAACTAGACTAAAACCACCATGATCTTGAGTGTGTATATTGTTGTTTTGTGCCATAGATGTGATATGCAGCAAGCATATCACACTGAGGATCTGCTCATCAAACTGCAGTCAAAGACATAAATCAGTTTTATATAGTATCTAACCAACATACATCCAACATTAACTCCACTCCCCATTGATTATCTTAACATTAAAATGGATTTTAAAAATGTAAAGAGGCTTCTATAACTAGCAAAAAAATGACATTAATGAGAGAGCAAGAGATTATATTTGCTTTCCTAAACCATGAAGTTGAAATCATGGAGAATTCTTCCTAAATTAAGACAAATGCAATGAAGAGTTTGCTTCCATGCCCTTCTCCTGCAGATTTTAGTCTATGCTTTGTATTTGCAGAAAGGTATCTTTCATTTTCTTCTTAAAATTCTGTCTGAATATTTAAGTTTGACATATCCTCTGAGTTATTTCTGGAGACTCATTCTGGTATGGTGACCATTCACAGTTTGACATATATGTATGTTATTGAAACCTTGCAGAGATTTCCATGAGTGATTTTAGTGATAGTATTAATTTTGAGCATCAGGTGTGTGCTATTATAAAATTATATCAACAGCATACATTGTAACAGCATCTTGCCCATATTTTGTTGGGGAGGGGAGAGCGAGGTGTGAGGGGGGCAAGGGGAGTGGGAGGAGGGAGGCAGGTTGTGGAAAAGGCCCTGTAACTGGAGTCAAAACTCCATGAATGAGACAAGTATCACCACTTCCCACCTAGGCAAATCATTGAACTTCCTTTCTTACATTTGTACAATAAATAACTGTGGGAATTAAAAAGCTAATATCTGTAAAAATTTTCCGTAATAATAACAGCTAACACTTTGGAGTGCATACTATGTGCCAAGAACTCAGCTAAGTGCATTATATGGATCATTTCATTTAATCCTTCCAACAACCCTGCGAGTTAGGAATTATTAGTTGCATCATTTTACAGATGAACAGCTTGGAGAAATCAAATAACTTGCCCAAAGCTACAATGCTTGTAAGTGTAGTAAGTGGAGTTTCAAGCTCAGCACTAACTCCAAAATTAAACTTAATCACTGCTTTATACACTACTTTCTTCCATGTTTCATTGGCTCCTGCTAAACATATCAGCACAAAATAACTTTCCGCTGTTGTGCCAACTCTGCCTCTCAAGAACTCTCTCTTTGACAAGGATTTTTCTTAATAGACCACTATTGCTCAATAAAACATTGTGCTGTTTCAGATGTTTTCACTTACTCCTCATAACAATCCTATATTATAGAGTTATCCCCATTTTACAGAGGAGGAAAATGAAGCGTAGAGAAGTTAATTGAATTCCTCAATATCACACAGTTAGGTATGTGGAAACCATGCTTTGAATCCAAATTCACCAGACTCCAGAGTCCATTTGCTTAAAGACAGTGCTATACAGAGTCACATCTTATTCAGGCATTAAGTTCTAACGTCAGCCTATAAGGCAAAAATTGCATATAATCAAAGCTACCACTAAAAGTTCCTTTAATCACAGATCAAGTACCATACATGGACGTATTCTATACTACTATGGGGACCCATAAATGCAACACCAGAAATTTTTCCTCCAGGACTGGAACAGATTGCTGTTTCTTCATTTGAGCACAGATGAAATAGTTAGTTTATGTTTAGAGGCCATGTTTTTGAAAAGTAAGTGTCTTTAACATAAGAATCATGCCCAGCTCAATAAAGTGTTCATATTATAAGAAGTAAATGGAAACTGAAGCCAACTGACTGAATAGCAAAGTAATGCTTCCCATTTCATGCTCTCTCCAAGCATATAGCCATTGAATGCAATGGCTCACCTGTACTACTAAATTTTTACTTTTTTTTTTTCTTTTGAACACATGTAATGTGCTTCTACTACATGCCGTGAGGCTACATCAAGGGTTGGGGGAAATAGCATAGTCATTAATGATTCATGTAGGGTATAATGATATGGGTGGCAGTTTTTGCCATAACTGTACTAAGTACTTAAATATTAACTAAATCTGAAGCTCTCTCTCTCATATCCACATAGTTTATATTTATGTTTTATAATATTTAACACACTTTTCTTATTTGACTGTAAGTCCCCAAGGGCAGGGACAATGACTGTCCTACCAATGACTTTACCCGAGAATCCAGCAGAATAGCTGGAACAATGGCCCAGCTCAAAACAATATTGTTGAATAATGAGTGAATAAACAAATAAATGATTATGTTCTCTTTAAAGTTAGAATCTTTCTGCAATGTCTGGAGAACCCATATTATTTTGTGAAGTTAACCTTCACTTGGTTTGACCCTCTCATCCAGAAGGCATGGAGAACATAATCTATTAGATTTCCTGGACCTCTACCTGTCAAGTATGCTTAGTAGTTCATTACACAAAATGTTCAATAAAGGTAAGAGAATGGATGCAGTAGTCAAGTTGCCTGAGCTCATGTGCCTGGGCATTTAGTCTCCAAGCCTCAGCTTCTTCATCTGTAAAATGGGTAAGACAATAGTTCTAAGTAACCTTTCTTCAGTATAAATTATATGACAGGCACCGTTCTAAATGCTTTATATGGTTAAGTTCACTTAACATTCCCAGGCACCCTGTGAGATAGCATCTACGAACTTAAGGATCTTGTTCTGGTCTGTGCAGCTGGGAAGCAGCTTTGCAAATACTGCAAAGCCTGTATTTGTAACCAGTGCTGTATATTGCCTCACAGCATGGTCATGCTTAAAGTGGCCAGCTTCATGAAGCATTAAGCACAGTGTCCAATACATAAAGACGTCTCAATAAATGCTAGGTCTAATCAATAATAACATAACAATTGCATGCTATGCATTCAACAGAGCATGGCAACCACAGGGAATGCTGTGGTTAGGCTGCCTAATCCCCCTTCAGAACAAAGACCTCATGAACCCAGCTACGAGGAATGTCGATGGCTGATAACTCATGACCCAGTCTAAAGTAAGAAACCTCACCGAGATTCACACCCTTTCGGAGCAGTTCTCTTTCAATGTCTGGTTGATAAGGGAAGGGTGGGGGAGAGGGAACAAAGGCTCTGTCCCCTTGCCTCAATTTGGGACAAACCTGAAAGACTAGCCATGCTCCAGAGCTTCCTGTGGCATCTCCTGAGACTTCTGTCACAACTGCATCACCTTCTCCCTCTGCACAATCTTGCTTCCCTCATCCCCTTTGGTGCAGTTCCCGAGCACATACTCCAATATTTCTTGCAGATCTTTCAGATCAATATTTCAGATCTTCATGTGAGAGTCTGTTTTCAGAAAACCTAGCCTAAAACAATAAAAGACTCCCAGTACCTCACAGCTTCCTGAAGCCACGGGATGCTCCATGAGTGCTTGGTTTCGCACAGAGAATTGTATCCCAGATCTCTTATAGACCCAGGAGAGTGGAACTCTCCCATGATGGACCCGCTCTTTCTGGAAGCATCTTTCTTTGTTACATTCCTACCCAAACACTTTTCCTGATACATAACTTTTCTCTACCCACCTGTTTCCATATTGAATTTGTCATAAACTCTCGTTGACAAGCTGATGACAAAGGTATATAAAATTACTTAACAAGTACGGAGTCAATTTATCTATTATAATAAAAACATTAAAACATGCCAAAACTAGTTTTCAAGGAAGTGTAAACTTGAATCCAATTTAAACTGTCCTTACATTCATCTCTTAATTTTGGTGCCTAAATAGGAGCATCATCCTCAAAGTAATCTCAATTTAGCTTATGCACAAGGAAACATTAATTCTTATGTTTGTAGCTTAAAAAACTCAAGTTATTAATACAAAGTTTATAATAATCTTGCAATTTCCCTCAATCATACTGTAAAAACAGAGTCTCCATCTCACTTTACCCCTTGCCGGAGCCCAAGTGAGGCTACAATTTTATATGCTCTGGATTGGCTGAGTTGAGATTTTCTCTTTCTTTCTTTCTTTCTTTCTGAATATAATTTATTGTCACATTGGCTTACATACAACATCCAGTGCTCATCCCAACAAGTAAGTGTCCTGTGAGTTGAGCTTTTCTGACCTGGGCCAAACAGTCTCCAACCTCGACAAGTTATGCAAAGAGTTATGTATAGGTTAATGGAATTAACCAGGGGAAAAAATGGGAAAAAGAAATGCTCATGATTCTTCAATGCCTGAGCATAAGGATACAAACATTCACTCCTAGTTCTTGCAAAAGAATTATGTGGTTCACTTGCCATGCTCCAGGAAGTGGTATTATTTCACCTGACAATTGATCAAGTCTGATTGGAATATCAACTTTTGAGTGAGCTCAGATTGACGTTATTTTGAAAATAAAAAGCCTATATATGTATGTGTATCTTATCTATATCCAAACACTTGCTCATATGACAATAAGGCAATTTTACACTAATTGGCTAACTGAACATGTGATGTGCTGAAGTGATACTAACAAAGCGCAAACATAAGAGAAAGAAAAGAGCAAACACAAGCTGTCATTCCAAGACTACAGTCCTCGGAGGAAATGCGGCAGACATTTGCCCATGAAGAAATTGATGCCCATGGTCCTCCATATGTGGGTATCGCTCAGGCTATTTTTGGTACTGGTATACATTTAAATGGAGAAACAGAAGGACCGTTTTGCAGAGGGTTTGCTAAGGTTGAATGTTTGTGTATCCTCACCCCCCAGATTCATATGTTGAAATCCTCACCCCCAAAGGTGATGTTATTAGTAGGAGGAACTTTTGGGAAGTGATTCGGTCATGAGGGTGGAGGTCTCATGAATGGGATGGGTGCCCTTATAAAAGAGACCTCACAGGGCTCCTTAGACTCTTCCACCATGTAAAGATACAAGGGGAAATCTGCCACCCAGAAGAGGGTCCTCACCTAACCACCAGGCTGTTCTTGAACTTCCAGCCTCCAGAACCATGAGAAATAAATCTCTGTTGTACACAAACTATCCAGTCTGTGGTATCTTGTCACAGCAGCACATTGGACTAAGACAGTTTCTCACATCTAAAGATAACTTCTCTAAGTATCCACAGACACTCTCCCCCACAGAAGGAGTACTTTCAGTTTACCCAAAATAAATAAGTGAAACTTTTTTCCCTTTCCTTATCAGGGAAAGGGAATGTCACAACCATCTACACATGACCTTTAGAAGGAAGTGTTTCCACAAAACAGTGCCTGGAAAGAGGCTCACTGAATCCAGAAAGTGGATGATTCCAAGGGCAGGATTCTACCCCAGCAAACTACAGAAGCTTCTTCTCTCAGTACAGTCCAGCAACCCCAGCTGTGATGACTGCCCATTCCTACACAGAACCAGCCAGAACTAGCAGTTTTATTTTCATTGGCAGCTCCTTTTATGATTCAGATGTTCCCAATTCCTCAGTTAATTTGTCCAGAGCTGCTAAACAATCTTTCCATATTATCTGCAAGTTGACAGGGTGTTAGGGAGGTGGGATGTAGTTAACTGACTGTATTCTCTACAGCTTCCGTTATTCTTTACAGCTAAAGGTATACAGGCCCCTGCATTTGGGATTAACTATTTACCAAGTTTCTAAATTTTGAAAATATACTACATTTTAAGCTCAGGACAAAATGTAAATAATGATAAAATAAATTGCTTTACCTTTTCTCTTTCCAGATCTTAGAAAAGTTTACAAAGACACAAATTAGACGCTGTTTTTAAATAGCAGGTAACTCTTACCTACAGCATTCAGATGCATAGAAGTAATTTAGAAACAGGTGGTTGGAATGAACTTTAGGATATTTTTATAAATATATAAATTATGAGAAAAATAAAAAGGGGTCAAAATACTTTCTCTTTTAGTTAAAAGTATCCAATGTGCTGCAATGTGCATTATCGGTATTGAGCATTTTGCCTTAATTTAAATGAGTGTATTTTTAAAATGTTTGGTTATCACAGAGTTTTTACATGGAAGAATTATACACTAAGCATTAAAAAAAATCTTCAGAAACAAACCAAGAAACAGATTATTAACTATAGAGAAGAAACTGATGGTGACCAGAGGGGTGGGGGGAGAGGATGGGTTAATAGGTGATGGGAATTAAGGAGTGCACTTGCGACGAGTACTGGGTGATGTGTGGGATTACTGAATACTATGTTGTACACCTGAAACTAATACAACACTGTGTGTTAATTATAATGGACTTAAAAATAAAAACATAATAAAAATAAATAAATAAAAACACTATTAAAAATCTTTAGAAAATATGGCCTCAACAAGAATGCAAAAGCTAAGAGATTGAAATTATAAATAGATGACCTCTGAAGTGCTCTCATTTATAAGAGTCTAACATCTAGAAGTTCTTTGTTTGCATTCGGGTTGAGTGTTTCCCTTATCAAATGTAATAAATTTAGATAAATGCATAATGTGTCATTTGCACACTTCTCTCTGAATTCAAACAGAATACACAGAACATGTTGGGATTGATTCATTGATTCATTGATTGGATGATTGAATTTTTATCTGTTTTTTCACACAAAGGATTTGAGACAACTGGCAAGCAAAAACCATGAAATGCAACTGTGGGGTATAAATGGATGTCAAATGCAAAATCATGAAATTAAAACAAAAAAGGCGGGGTCCCTGGGTGGCTCAGTTGGTTATGGGTCGGACTTCGATACAGGTCACCATCTCCCAGTTCCAGCCACACATTGGGCTCTGTGCTGACAGCGTAGAGACTGGAGCCTGCTTAGGATTCTGTGTCTCCCTGTCTCTCTGCCCCTACCCTGCTCACACTCTGTCTCTCTGTCTCTCTCTGTCTCTGTCTCTCTGTCTCTCTCTCTCAAAATAAACATTTTTTTGAAAAGGCAAAAAATAATAATAATAATGTCAGTATGCTTGCTTTACCTGAATCTCTAAATCAGTACTGAGCCTTCTGGTAAAGACAGTGAAAGGGGTAATTAGAACCAATTATTTTTCTTATTTCTAGAAAGGGGGAAATAATGACAGTTCTTAAAGGGAAACCAAGATTTTTCTATAAATTATTTCTAAAAGAGTTACTCACAGGTAATTTTATATAAGCACAACTAAATTAGATAGTAGAGAAAATCTTCAACCTTATTTCCAGCAAATGCTTTAGCAAATTTTGTTGTAACAAGTAAAAGACAAGTGCATAATATTAAATATAATTTATTATATGCAATTCTTAAAGGGAAACAGCCAATGCAATCCAAATGTATAGATATGTGGTGATTGAATCTAATTGAGAATAAAGTGATCTGTGCCTCCCTGTTGCACTCAATTGCAATGCAGAGATGCTTTCAAAGACTTTTGAGTTAAGTAACAACTGTTTGCATATATACTGAAGCCCTACACTTTTCAGAGTTTTGGTGGTGGTGAGTTTTTATGGTATACAATGCAGAAGTTCAGAAAGGTTACTCCACTCAAAATTTGAGACTTCTTTGCTACTCAGATGTTAGGTCCTGGGGCTGATGATTGACCAATTCACATCACTCTGTGCACCACTAGGGTTAACTTTCTCTTTATGAATTTTCCAAAATCACCAGAAACACTTCTCATCACCTCCCATTTGTGTTAAGATGGACACTTATGTCATCTTAACACAAAGAAATATGTACTAGAACATTTCAACCTAAGATTAGTTCCCGGCTGTGGCTGAGTCTATTTGGCCACAGACATAAGCTCATATGTGTATAAGGATTGGCATTTTATTTATTTATTTATTTATTTATTTATTTATTTATTTCTTAGGATTGGCATTTTATTTAAAAAAATTTTTTTTAACGTTTATTTATTTTTGAGACAGAGAGAGACAGAGCATGAACGGAGGAGGGTCAGAGAGATGGAGACACAGAATCTGAAACAGGCTCCAGGCTCTGAGCTGTCAGCAAAGAGCCTGACACAGGGCTTGAACTCACGGACCGCGAGATCATGACCTGAGCTGAAGTCGGCCGCTTAACCGACTGAGCCACCCAGGCGCCCCAGGATTGGCATTTTAGAGAGATTGTCTACATTTGTAGGTCCTGCTTCCAGCAGGTTCTAGCAGGTGCTTCTTTGTCTTGTTTGTTTGTGGGTGAGGATTTTTGTTTTGCTGTCATTCTACTGTTTTGTTTTTGTTATGAATCACTTTTATCCTCTTGCAGACCAGGGGTGGAGGGTGTGAAGAACCAAAGCTGAAAACCTCTAGTAACCCCTACCAATTTTTTATGCATCAGTCCATGTATGTGATACATCTATACTTGCTAGAAAGCAAGTAAAATGTGGGGAAATACAGCTAGTACCTGGTGCACTAGAGATGGGAAAGTCTGCCACCTGTTATTGCACATTTATTTGGTATCATAAGCAAGTTGGGGGAGATACCAAAGAGTTAAGTTCATATATATCATCCAAGGAAGTGTGGATTCCATTACCTTTTTGTACAATCAAACCTATTTTCCTGGGTGCAAAGTTTCACTTACTAAAACAAAGGCATGCCAAAAATGCAATGCAATGCATTTAAGAATATAAATGCCAGTGCTATGTGGGGTGTGTGTGTGTGTGTGTGTGTGTGTGTGTTGAAAAATTACCAGCAGGGGCGCCTGGGTGGCTCAGTCGGTTAACATCCGACTTCAACTCAGGTCACGATCTCGCGGTCCGATCCGTGAGTTCGAGCCCCGCGTCAGGCTCTGTGCTGACAGCTCAAAGCCTGGAGCCTGCTTCGGATTCTATGTCTCCCTCTCTCTCTGACCCTCTCCCATTCATGCTCTGTCTCTCTCTGTCTCAAAAATAAATAAACATTAAAAAAAAAAATTAAAAAAAAAAATTACCAGCACCAAAACTGTTTCCCCGACCAGTCCTTTCATGGGTTCAAATGAATCTAGAAAACATCAATTCATTTGGCCAAAGGACTTCAGAAAATATTAAGTACCTCATAAAGCCAAAAGACAACATGAGAAAGGATAACATGATGCCTCAAGCTCACTTCAAAGGAGTATCATTTGAATCAGGTTTCCATAGATCACGGAAGTCTTTACTTATGGTGGAAGCTTTTAATGTCCATTTATTCAGGACCTTACCTTCTTTCTCCAACCCATGAAATAAAGCAGCACCAAGTAGAATTCTACATATTTCCATTCATTAAGATGTTCTGGAATGAAAATTGGCACCTGTATATGAAAAAACTCAGTGTTCCTAATTTTTTTAATTCCATGATTAGAATGAATACCATGAAGGCCAAGAGAAGTGTGAAGATTCAGAAGCACAGGCATGTTCTAAAAGAAGAGAAACCAATATCTATACAATTGTATGACCCTTGAAGATATTTCACCTTAAAATAATGCCAAATCCCAAAATGGATACACAGTAATCTGTCTATTCAGTTAATTCCGTACTGTGTCCTAACTTTAAGTACATGCTTACTGTGGGCATTTAAAATTTTCCATACCACTAGCTGGACACTCTACCAAGCACTTCACCTGGCTCTTCTCATTTAATCATCATACAAACCTTGTAAATGCTTTCCCCATTTTACAAATGAAGACGCTGAAGCTTAAAATTGTCACAAAGCAGATAAATCAGGAGACTTACTTCAATCTGAGTGATGAGGAAGCTGCTATGCTGACATTCCAAGGTGGCAGATGATCAGATGTCACTTCACACGATTGCAGGACAGAGGATGCAGTGAAGGAAAGAGATTTAGGAATTTCAGTTTAGGACACCTGAGCTTAAGTCATGTGCTCATGGACAGACACGTACTCGTCCTTAAGACGGACACAATGAAAAAATAGTATCTCAAAGTTTTTGTATAAATCAAATGAACTGCATGTGAATGCATTTTATCAATAGCATGAAATACTGTGTGGCTCTTATTATTATCATTAATTTCCTGAGATTTGTTCCCTGGCTTCTGATTATCTCTCCAAATCTGCACTGGTATAGGAATCAGGCTCATTAGAATGCTTTCAGGAAAAGTTGGAAGTGTTTCTCTATAAATAAAATGTGTGAACTTCAAGAGCATCCGCGCTCCAATATTTTTTGGTTTTTGTTTTTTGGCTCCTTAGAAATGTACTTGCCTATTTTCTGGTTCCCAAATATGTTTCAAATATGAGAGGTTACTGGGTAATTACTTGCTAAATTAGTTATAACTTTAATTTGCATATCACTTTTTTACATTAAAGTGTGTAAATGAGGTGCTGCTAATTTTTAAAAAATGATAACCATTATTTTCTATTAATAATTCTTTCCAATGTGGAAATGGAGGTTCTATATACAAAATTATAATTCAAGTGTGTACAATCCTTACTTGATTTTTTTTCATATTTGTGGGTAATTTACCAAATGCTAAAATTTTTATGTTCATCATTTTTATTGACTAAATGAAATAACATAGAATTAACATGCCTTAAAAAACATATTCAAGGGTGCCTGGGTGGCTCAGTTGGTTAAGTGTCTGACTTCAGCTCAGGTCACGATCTCGCAGTCCGTGAGTTCGAGCCCCACGTCAGGCTCTGTGCTGACAGCTCAGAGCCTGGAGCCTGCTTCAGATTCTGTGTCTCCCTCTCTCTCTGACCCTTCCCTGTTCATGCTCTGTCTCTCTCTGTCTCAAAAATAAACGTTAAAAAATTAAAAAAAACATATTCATTCCCCTATTGTTAAATATTTATGTTGCTTTCCAGGTTTCCACAATGTTTCAGTTGTGCTGCAAAATACCTTTCTACTTATACTTCTGGTTTTTCTTCCTTTTTTCCTTCCTTCTGTGTTTTTTCTCTTGTTTGTTTTTTTGGCCTTAATTTCCATAAAGCAGATCATTTTATCAAAAAGAATGAAAAGTTGTGTGATTCCCCCATATGTGTTGACAACCTGATGTTGCAACCAGCATAAAAGTATTCCTGTTTCTTCAAAGCATCAACAACATGGCCTTAAGTACTTTGATCTATATATTTTAATTTTCCCATGTGATTATAATTAGCTCTTTAACTGACATACATCAGGTAAAGAGTGAGTTTTCTCAACATTAATATGCAAGGTTCCAAGAAGCAGTCGCTTAATAATAGCATTGCCCACAGTTTTTTTACGCCTATGGAAAAGAATTATATTTTGATATATTTTTCCTTCTTGATAATTAATTTTCCTTAAATTGGCCAATTCAAGTTTTTCACCATCAGTAGAAATGTAACTTTGAAAGTTAAATTTTAGTTATACAGAAGTAAAGTGACATTTTTACAACCCAAGATGCCACCTCTTTGGAGACGATAAAATTTGGAAACGCCTATAGTTAGTATGACAAATACAAAATGCAGATTTATATGTGTGTATACATCAGTTAGCCTAATATTTAGGCTTTATTATATCCTATTAGTTTGGCTTCATGATTTCTGGCATATATTATATTTTCTTTTATCTGTCATTCTTCTGTTGATTCCTTATGTTTGATGTCCTTACAAAGAACCCAACTGCAACTCAAGAAATATCTTCCATTTCAAGCTTTATTCCTCAAATGTTTTTAACTCTTTGTTGGAATGACAAAATTTTCCAACACTAGTGAGATCCCAAAGCAGGGACCTTTTCATTTGTTTCTGCATTCTATAGTATCATGTCCCTAACACAGAGAGAGCCATGACATGTGATGTTATTAAACATCAGTTTATTAAACTATGAGCATTAACAGTTATTAAACTATGAGCATTAGGCTTTAACTAACTCTGACTACTGAGTAAGATTCTGGTTTGAACTCTTCAGTCACCTGACAACTGGATTAGGCCTGGTTCTTTTGGGGTTTGTTATGCAGAATGAGGAAGAAAGCTAGAGGCGGAGAAACATGCTAGCACTGAGGAAATCTTCAAATAAAGAAAGGCTGGCAGATTTTAGGGACAATTTAGGATGAAAGAAATGTGGAAGCACTTACAGTGAAGAAAGGAAATGAATGAGAAAGATGAAGAAAAATGTAAAATATTACGCAGTGTATGTATATCTTCATGCTATTTGAAAAAAATGCAAATAAAATATTTGTTAAGATTATTTTGTGACTGGATGTGTTCATTTTAACCTCGATGCCACTTATACTAGGCACTATATGAATACGTGGAATGTTTTTTTATAAGGACATGCTGAGTATGTTCAATTTCATGATGGCTTAAGACCTTTGTTGTGTTGGATCATGCAAAGAGGTGAATTTTCACCACGTGAGAATGTAGAAATAAATATAAGTGCTTAGACTGAATGTGAACTATCCTCAGAATCTACTTTGGAGACACTTGAGGGTTTTTTTCTTCTTAACCCATAAATCTCTGCTTTACCTTGGGATATTTCTCTTAAAAGCAAACAAGATGCATCTAATTAAAGTGTTTCCCACAGATTTATACATATGTGTCAGTCACTTTGCTGCAAAACAGATACCAAGAAAATCTCAGCAATGCAGAACATAGCATGTATTTGTCACTCACCAGACTCTTGTTCACTGGGGTTCAGCTGACCTAGGCTGAGATCAGTTGGACTTGGCTTCCACCTGCAGCTGGGCCTGGGTCTGTTTTACAAACCTCTCATGGTCTTTGGAAGAGCAGCCATCCAAAGAATGTTCTTCTATGGGCAAAAGGTAGGAGCCCAAGAAAACAAGTTCAGCTGGGCAAGCACATTTCAAGCCTTCGTTTGCATCCTGTCCACTAAACTTCCACTGATCCTTTGATCAAAGCAATGAGTTATCCAAGCCCTAAGTCAAAGCCTAGGTAAATGCACTCCTCCCTAGAATGAGGCCATACTACTACTATAGGGAAAGACAGAATTGAGGCTAATGACTTAACTTGTACATCTTGCTAAATTGTATTTTTATTATACATATGTTACATTTTACATTATATTATATGTGAATGCATTGCTAAAGCCTTTCCTGCTGTACTCATAGGATTCAGTGTAATCTCACTATCATCATATTTTCTGATCTTGTGATAAATATAGTCAAAGATTTTATCAGCTAGTTTCATTTCCTTCAGCCATATCCCTTGACCATGTAGGCAAAGACTTGCTGGCATTAGCAGAAGCAGAATGAAATAATGTATGGCAACCTATAGACATTGTAGTCAACTGAAAACTGGATGCCAAAGGGAACAAGCTATAGGCAACCTCTGCTAGCCATCCCATACACATACAGAGGCCAGCAGCACTAACCGTGGATGCTGCCAGGAAGAGGTTTCTGGCCACCCACTTCTGGAATGAGGATGATGTATTTTGGCACTGGGGAAGATACCAGTAAAAAAAAAAAAAATCTGTAATAGCAAATTTAAACCCCATGATGGAGAGGCTGATAAACCAGGAAACTCACTGCTTGATTTAGAAAGCAGCAGGGAGCTAGTAGGGAGACTTAAAGAGGAAGATTGAATAGCTGGTACAATAGAAAAGAAGATTGCTTTTGCTGAAAACCATTTCGAAACTCCACAGAAACATGACTGTGCCACCAGCCAGATGAAGGACTTTAGGAAGAAGCCATACTAAGGTGGGAGGAAACTGCAAATCTCCCAGTTAAACATGAATGAAGATTAAGGCAGATATGGCCATTATAAACAAATGGGCTGCAAGTGCTTTCATTATCAGAAAAGCTGAGCCCTCACCTTAATGGCATCAAACGTCAGAACCGAGCAGAGGTCTTTCTGCCCAGGAGCAGATTAGAGGACAAACACCAGCTTACACAGCACCAGCTCCACCATCTGTGGTCATAGTAGTATATGCTGCCTCCCCATTTTGATTACTGCAAAAGAAATGGGGTTTTAGTTCTATGTCTGCCTTAAGTTGTGGAACCTTGGGCTATCATTTATTGACTCTCCGCCTCAGGCATCAGCTATTCATAATTGATTTAAAACTATATAAATATAATAATATGTCTACTCTCTTCTACTTGAGAGAGAATTAAAAGAAAAATTCTGCAAGAAAGCATTAAGCTCTTCAAACAAAGAGGTGTCATCCCATTCCAGAGTACAGTAGTTATTATTTTTATCCTGCCTCATCCTAATCAGTGTCATTGTACCAGCATTCTTAATGAATGTAATGTTTTCCCATTGAGTTCTTGGTAGGGTTCCATGTGATCACGAGCTAATCATTGCTGCTATTGTCTCAGTCTTGCTCAGTCTGCTTTCCATAGTGTACCTTGCAGTGATAGTACTGTTGGGGGTAGGGGCCAACTGACTTTTTTTTTAATCTGGTGATGGAACCCCAAAAGAAAAGGTACAGTGTATACTGAGGGGGTTTCAAATTCTGGAAGAGAATAACAATTTCTAGATGATTAGCCCTCATTTCAAAGAGAGGTTCAGTTCTCATAAGGTTCTCCTTCAGCATAATCATGAGATTTTTTTTTTCGGTTGCATCAATTCTAACACCTAGAAATGGCATGGAGAACCGTTCTGTTTAGCAAAAGGTCACACGTCACAACATGAAGTATATCCAAACTCATTTTTGAGTGATCTACCTTATACCATGCAAAGTCTTCAATCCTTTGAGCAAGATAGAAGTCTTGCCAATTACAGTATGTGAAGAGGACGCTCCCGTCTGCCTTAGAGAGAATAAAGGTTCCCTGTGAACTGAACTTCTCCCAATGAGGACATTCCAGAAGCGCCATCTCACATCACATAGATTTTCATATATTGACATATTCCTTGAGATCCTGAGTGTAGGCTGCTAAAAAGAGATCCTAAGGAAGAGAATTAATTATAAGATAATATTTCCAATGACATTTAAAACTGTAGCCAAGGTAAAGTCATTTCACATATGAAATAGACAAAAAAAAAAAAAACATCCGCTGGAAAGTTTGTGGCCAATAAGAAAATGGAAAATCATAATGATTCATGCCTGTTTATGTGTAGTATTAAACAGTAAGGAAACCATTTCCTAAGATCTCCTTAAGTATTAAGACTTTTAGAGTTTGCACTAATATACTCAGACAGTGAGAGTCAAGTAACTTTATGATTATGTTCATCCTTGTACATTAGCTAGATAGTGGTCCCAGAGTCAGCCAGGCCTGATCATTATGCTTCCATTCACACTTGGAAATGGCAATGAAGATTATGGACTTCAGAGTCAGAAGATCAAATCTGATTTTGCTTCCCAGTTCTTAGCAAATGACTCAACTTCACCAAGTACAAGTTTCATCATCTATAAAATAAGGATAATACCATCTATTTACATATTTAGGAGATCATGTAATCAACATGCCCGGCATGTAGAAGTCACTCAAGATAATAAGCTCTAGGATGATAAAGATTTCATAATTCTTATCTTCTTGTGAAAAGCCTTCCTGAAAGCCTCTTTCTAAAGAAACAAAAACTGTTTTTTCTTAAACAAAATGCTTTTACACACACAAAGCATAAGAAATACGAAGAAAGTAGCCTTTACAAAAGTCCCTAATTCTTTGGCTACAGCTGTAAAATTTGTGCAGCAATGGGGCACCAAAAAAGGCCCTTAAAAATGTTGCAGTCTGTGATGGGCCAAGTTTTATTCCAAAACTCATTTGAATAAACACTAAATTGGGATGATTATTACAAAAAGAGAGAGAGAGAGTGACCGAGAGCGAGAGAGAGAGAGAGAGAGAGAGAGAGACTGAGACTGCCATATTGGCCTTTCCAAGCCCTCTTTGAGTTTCTGTAGTGTGTCCTTTAGAAGAATCAGAAAATCCAAACACTCAGCTAATAATCCTGGTGGATGTTGAAAAGGCCACACACTTGTCACAACTGATAACTTACTCCCCTGACAATAACTAGACTGAAGACACCACAGTGTTCTTTTTCATAGCTGAAAGCCAAACAACTATTGGAAGTACGTAATTTATAGATAGGTAATAGTCCTGGCCTGAATTTGGTTTCCTGGGTGTAGGTGATCATGTGGTACAAGAGAGGAGACATTCCCCTTTATATTTTCCAGTGTCATGGCAGTGCCTGAGCACTGCTTGAAAGAGATAAGACAAACTAATTTTTTGCTTTCTTTTCTTCACCCCATTTTCCTAGCTCCTGATGCTTTTTTTTCCTCTTATTCCAGTTCCTTGGGTTGCCTAAAACAACTAGTGAAATCCTACCTGGTCCTTTCTTATGTCCCCAAATCCCCTTATAATGTGAAATGAACTCCTCCTCCCCCATCAAAAAAAATTCCCAACAGGATATTCATTTTGCAACAATCAGGGTAAAATAATTTATCCTAATAATCCCATAATGATGAGGGGATCCCATACTTACATTTTTTGAAGAGGATGACTATTGCCAAAATTAATGCCTAGTTAGTAGAATAGAGAACAGTGTTACAGGTACCAAGTGAATACAGCCTTTTTTTAAATTGGGGGGACATAAAAAAAAGAATAATTAGGCTTTAAATAGATGAGCCGTTAGGATCTGCTTCTTCTAAGAATTGGAACTTGATCCAATTTTTTCATGATTCATTCCCTCCTCAAATTCTGTTACCATCACTTCTCTACCAACTCCACACATATTTTTAAAATTTTTATTATTAAGTATAGTTGATATACAATGTTTTATTAGTTTCAGGTGCACAACATGGTGATTCCACAGTATTCTATACATTACACAATACTCACCACAAGTGTAGCTACCATCTGTCACCACACAATGTTGTAATGGTGTTGTTGCCTATATTCCCAATGCTGTACTTTTCATCCCTGTGACTTATTTATTTTATAAACAGACTGGAAGTTTGTGCCTCTTCATCCCCTTCATTTATTTTGCCTATCCCCCCAGCCCCCTCCCTTCTGGCAACGACCACTTCGTTCTCTATATTTATGATTCTGTTTCTGGTTTGGGTATGTTTGTTCATTTGTTTTGTTTGCTTGTTTTTACCCAGAAGGATGCTCATAACAACAGGGTCCCTGGCGATAGAGACAAAGAAGTTGATGTGGGAGAGGGCCACAATTTGGGCTTAGGGGTATTATTAGCTAGAGGTGAGCATGTTTTTCATCTGAATATTGATTTTTTAAAAACCCCTACAATTGCTAATATTGCATACGAGGCTGACCCAGAGATAGGAACATGTCATTTGATATTATTTCCATCCACAAAAACAAAGCTAAATATGGGTAGAACTTGAAAATTTGTCAGGGTATAGGCAAAAAGAAAGAAAAAAAGGTCATTTTCCAAACCTTTATAAAAATGTGACTGAACTGAAAGCCCTACAAAAAGCCGCCCACTCCCATGGAACTTCAAAGGGTTCCCAGGAGTCCACACGCTGCCATGTAGACAACGCCAAGAGCTGTCACCACAGCCCCAGTACAAAGGAGGAATCTACGCTTCAGGAGGTTAAATGTCACACCCATAGGGAAGCGGTGCTGAAAATAGAATCCAAGTTTCTGACTCCCACAGCATCCTTCACCACAGCCTTTCCTGGGCTACTTCCAGAATATCTCCGCTTTTAGTTTACCCATTGCTGGTACCAGAAAGCACAGATGTGCACAAAAGCACATTTTAAATTGTGAGCATTTGGATTTGTTTTTGTTTATTTGACTCTCCAACATGGGTTCTTAGATCAGTAGTTCTCATTTAGAATCTGGTAATAAAAAGAGCTTCATCTTCTCTGGGTGAGCCAATTTTGAAATTTGGCTGATTCTTGCTACCAATAATGCAGCTGGGGTGAACTTAGAATCTTGAATCCATGCTGCCACTCACTAACTATGCAATGACTTTGTGCAAATAATTCAACTTTTCTCAAATACAATTTCCTGTTCTATAGGATGGGAATAATAACACTAATCTGGTAAGATGGTTTTCTGATTTGACAGTAACGTTATCTCTCATACGCATTATTGCCAACAGCCTTATATCTGGTCTCCTGACTTCTACTCTTGCCCACGTTTCATCTATTATCAAAAGAGCAGCTAGAGTAGTCCTGTTAAAACGTAAGTCCTGTCACCCTTCTGCTTAACACCTGCCCCCATACCTTCTCATCCCCTTGAGAATAGAAACCAAAATTCTTCACTGGCTTGTATTATCTGCCACCTTCTCATTGCCTCTCTGGCCTGACCTGTCACCACTCTTAACCCCGGAGCATGTTGCTCCAACAACTCTGAGCTTCTTGCTATTCCTCACACATACCAGAAATATTCCTTCCTCGGGGTCTTTGCACTTGCTGGTTCCTCTACTTGGAAATTCTTGTCTTGAATGTTTATATGAATCATCCCCTCACCTCCTTTAACCTCACCTCCTTTAAGTTTTTATTCAAAAGTTATCTTCTCAGAGGGGTTTACCCTGGTTCCCCTATCTAAAATTAAAGCCCATTCTCCTCTTAATTCTTCCTCTTTGCTGGTTTACTTTTCTCCTTTGCATCGAATGACATATCCCACATTTACTTCTTTATATGTTTTACTGTCTGTCTCTCCCACTAGATTATAAATTCAATGTCAGCATTTTGTTCGCTCATTAAATATGTGACTTTGAGGGGGGGAAACCCTCAACTTCTCTGATCTAGAGTTTATTCATCTACCTCCGGCAGAGTTCTGCAGCAATGTCTGGCACAGAGTAGGAGCTTAATAAATGGTTGTTTGAACTGATGATTGACTCTAGAAGAGCTTTCAACGTTATGACCATTGAACCATAAAAAAAGAGGAGAAGGAAAAGAAAAAAGGGAAATGTGAGGAAAGGAGAGAAAAGAATCATGCCATAGATGTTCAGATTACAGTGATATGGATAAAAAGAACCAAGCAGCAGGCCTGGGTGGCTCAGTATGTTGAGCAGCCAACTCTTAATTCGGCACAGGCCGTGGTCTCATGGTTCATGAGATGGAGCCCCCCCATGGGGCTTTGTGCTGACAGTGCAAAGCCTGCTTGGGATTCTCTCTCTCCCTCCCTCTCTCTCGGCCCTTCCCCTGCTTGCATGCACACACACTCTCTCTCTCTCAAAATAAATAAACTTTTAAAAAAAGTTTTTAAAAATACTAATAAGAAAAGAACCAAGCAGCAAAAGAAAATAGAAAGGGAACCAGTGTATCATCATTGAAAAGCCCAGAAAGAAACAAAAAAAGAAGCCCTGGAAGGAAGGGCTGTTCTTCACTGTTCACTCCGTATTTGCAAGATGTAGCTGTGGTTTATCCTGAGCTGGTACAGCTCTTTCCTGGGAGCCTTGGGAATCTTCCCTTCTTCTGTGAACAAGCAGTTCATCTGTTCCCTCAAGGTGGTCATGGACTTGAAAGGCCTAAAGAATGCCAGTGACTCTTAAGATCAAATTAACAATCAGACCCATCTATTCTTCATCACCATCTAAACATGTATGTAATGCGAAGTACATACTAAGGTAACCACTTTAGCGCACGGTCTGTTACACTCCTCAGTGCACATATACACAAACACATCTTCTCATTACACAACTAAGAGATTCCCAGTTTTCCCGCAGTGCACGGGGCAGGAAATTCTATACTTTTCTTATTCAGATCCCAACTGATGGACTCTTCTGAAACAAGAAAGAGTCTCCAGGACCCACCCACGGGACGCACTCTAGGGCCTCAGGAGGGCCCCTGTCCCTTGTGGTTCATCCTTTATGATGACTCTCACTCTTTTCTTCTCTGGCACCCCAGCCTTGCAGCAGCCATTTTGGTTATCCGATAGGTTTTGCACTGAGATGCCTTTAAAGGTCTGTTTTGAGGGAAACGGCATGCACTTTTTATCCTTGTTGGGAATTTTATTTAGCTAGAGCCTCTTCATCCCAAGGATTTAAAGCCTGATGGAAACTTTAGCTCATGAATCAAAACAGCCCTCCAGAGCTAAAAGCTAGCTGTATTTGCATAACAATTTAGCAGCTCCAAACAGCAGGGCAAGGTGAGGTGAAATAAATTGCCAAGGTCATGGTTCTCTTGAAGTGGTATTGAAATTCAGAACTGTCGGTCCCCAGCCTTGCTCCCCCGCCCAAGGATGTGTCTCCTACCCTCCTTCTAAAGGATACCAAGGCATAAAATAAATTTACTGTACGCGTGGAAACCACAGTCCTGCCCTTACCCCTCTCTTTTGCTTCTAATTTCAGATGATTCAGATCCTGGAGGAAGAGACCAAATCATAACCCACTGACTCCACTGTATTACCATACAAATGAAAGAACTTACTAGAAACGGTGATCTGGATGGGCTCTTGGTCTAAACTAGAACCTACTGTTGACTGTGCTTGAAACTCTAAAAGTATTTTGAATCTCTTTAATTTCTGGATCAAATCATTGCTTCCAATTCACTTTTTAATTCCAAGAACCCCAAAACGTAGGGAACCCTTCAAAACCGCAAAGGCCCACGTGCCCGAGAGAAGGAAGCGGAGATTAAATGTGTAAATGATTCTGGCTTTCGTGCCCTTACTAGAAAAATCTTTAAAGCGACACATCGAAGAGAAGAGGCTCGTTCAAGTTGCAGCTTCTCAGAACCTATCCCAGCGAACCACTGGATTTCGGATTCCTCAGGCACAACTCGGAATTCGGAATTCTCCGCGGCTCCGAGACCTCGCCCTCTGGGGTCGCAAGGAATTTCGCAAACCGAGACGCGTCGCGGTTGCGGGGAGCGGACTTTCCGGGGGCGCGGGAAGCGCCACCCGGGAATCTCCCCATCAGCGGGCGTTTGGCGCAGCCAAGCGACAGGCTGGCGCCAGGGCTCAGCAACAGGGAGGCGCCGGCTGAGGCGGGGAGAACTTTGCGCTCCGAGCAGAACCACCCTTTGCTGGCCAGTCGCGTCGCTCCGCCGAGGAAGCAGGCGGCGGCGGCCACTGGGCGGAAAGGGGAGCGGAGCAAGGAAGGGAGGAAGTAGCGAGACAGGAAGAAAGATGAAGCCAGCGCTGGGGGGCCCCGCCGGAGGGTGGCCGACGGCGGAGCAAGGACGATTTGGCTTGTTTTTCGCACCCCGGGCGTGAACGCCTTCTCCTGAGCGACCCCAAGGAAATAAGGGGGTCTCGCCCGGGCAGAAAAGGGAAAGAAAAGAATCCAAGTGAGCGCATCGCCTCCTGGGTCGCGTTGGCCCCTAGGAACTCGGGCCGCCTCTCAGCCCAACCTCCCCGCGTGGCCGGACGCAGTGCCCGAGCCGCCCTGCAGATGGGGCGGGCAGAGAACGGGCGTCCAAGCCGCGGGTGACCGGTGCCGGCCCGCCCGCCTGCCTGGCTCCGCGCAGGGACCCGGCGGGCGGAGGATGCGCGGCGGAGGGACCTGGGCGCGCTAGGCTCCAACTTGGATGGCCCGGGGACCGCTTCGGCTCCTGGGAGCGCTTCGCCGCGAGGAGTGAGCCGCCGGCGGGACCTGGGGGCGGAGACGTGAGGCAGCGGCTGCAGGGGGGCGAGCCGGGCGCACGAGGGGGCGCGCTTTCTCCCTGCGGGTCTCAGTAATGAGGAGACTGAGTTTGTGGTGGCTGCTGAGCAGGGTCTGTCTGCTGCTGCCGCCGCCCTGCGCTCTGGTGCTGGCCGGGGTGCCCGGATCCTCCTCGCACCCGCAGCCCTGCCAGATCCTCAAGCGCATCGGGCACGCGGTGAGGGTGGGCGCGGTGCACTTGCAGCCCTGGACCACGGCCCCCCGCGCCGCCAGCCGCGCTCTGGACGGCAGCCGAGCAGGCGCCCAGCGGGATGAGCCCGAGCCAGGGACTTGGCGACCCCCGGCGCCCTCGCCGGGCGCACGCTGGTTGGGGAGCGCCCTGCACGGCCGGGGCCCGCCGCGCGCCCGGAAGCCGGGGGAGGGCGCCGCGGCGGAGACCCTGTGGCCTCGGGACGCCCTCCTCTTCGCCGTGGACAACCTGAACCGCGTGGAAGGGCTGCTGCCCTACAACCTGTCTTTGGAAGTAGTGATGGCCATCGAGGCGGGCCTGGGCGATCTGCCGCTCTTGCCCTTCTCCTCCCCAAGCTCGCCGTGGAGCAGTGACCCTTTCTCCTTTCTGCAGAGCGTGTGCCACACCGTGGTCGTGCAAGGGGTGTCGGCGCTGCTCGCCTTCCCCCAGAGCCAGGGCGAGATGATGGAGCTCGACTTGGTCAGCTCTGTCCTGCACATTCCAGTGATCAGCATCGTGCGCCACGAGTTTCCGCGGGAGAGTCAGGTGAGAGGAGTGGGGACGCCGCTTGGGGGCCGGGACCTTGTGGAGGGGAGGGGGGACTTGGGGCTTTACAACTTTGATAATGTTATAGGGGTCGGACCATATCCGTAGATGGTTGGTAGAAGGACCTCAGTAAAAGTAAAATAAGACAGTTTAAGTGCGGATGGAAAGAAAATGAGAGGTAGGGGTAGCAGATGGAAGAAAGGAAGTGGGGGGAATAAGCGAAAAAAATCCTCCTGTTTTGACCAGCTGAGCAACCCTAGTGGATGCTGGAGGGAAGTTAGAACTCAAAGTTCTGGATCGTGGAGAGCAATAGAGGTTCTAAAGACTAGCGCGGGGGTGGGGGGTGGGGTGGGGATGGAAGATCTCAGGCAAAGCTAGAGCCTTTCATTCCCTAGAGGAATTGAGAGCACGTGGCGGGAAACGCAGCATCTGCTCTGATGCCTGTAGAAGGTGTGCCTGAGGCTTGGGCGGGGGTGGAAGGAAGAAAACATCCCTTAGAATTCCTTGAGTCAGTCAATAGAAAATCTGCAACTACTACGGAAGCAAGCGGTAAAGATGTGTGGTTAATTAGGCTTAGGCATTGGAATGCATTAGAAATATCTGAATGGATGGGAGGAACGCATTTGGGATTGGTGGTTTTTGGTTTGTTGGTTTGTTTGTTTTCCCCTATCTTCTTTCTGTGTGATGTGGGCTCAGAGACTGGTTGTATGCAGTTGCTGTGTTGAGCCCATTTCTGTCTCAATTATCTAGTAATAAAAAAAAAAACTAATGATTCCATTTCTTAGGGGTTAAAAAATTGAATATATTTTCAAGAAAAGAAGCTATTTGTGAACTTACTGTTGAAGATAGTGATATTGAGGACCTGAGGGCAGAGTCCTTTCAGCAATAGGAGTTTTCTGCATTTTGCTCATTTTTATGAAAATATCAAGCTAAATTTAGCCTTGCACAAAGTATTTATGAAACAAGTAGGTAATTGTTGGCCTCATGTTAAAGATTGAGAAACTAAGGAAAGTTTTGGTCAGTGTGTTGATAAAAGAGTTCAGACACTGGAGAATTTCTGACTGTATATCATTTTACTATCCCTTTGGCCGAAAAAAAAATTTCTAATCTCTCTTCCTCCACTTTTGATATATATATACAGAGATAAAAGCTCAAATGAGTAAGGCCAAATACAAGTGAAAAGTTTGATAGAATCTATGCATAAAATATCAAGAGAGCACTAAAGGTTTCTTTTTCTAGAAAAATGGATCTTACATTTTTAATCTTAGGAAGGCCGGGCACCCGTTACTTTCAGCAGTTGCCCAGAATATTTTATTTAATGCTGAACTATAGAGATTTGATCTGCAGAGTGCAGGCTAATTAACTTTTATCTAAAACATTTCCGTCACCTGAATCTGAATGACTATAGGCAGCAGATGGGAAGGCATGGAAAACACAGGTGCACCAGGCTGCCAATGGCCAAAGTGTTATAAACATGAAGTTGCATCCATAGGGTGCATCATTATTAATATATATTCAGAATCAGATTGAACGAAATGCGAGAGTCAGCATCGCTTGCTTCTCATCATTGCTTCTTTATTAATACTTCATAAGTTGCCAATAGTGTTCAGTCTCCAGACTCCATTCCATTTGTAGATTGTTTGGCAAATCATAAATAGCAAGAATTTTCCCCAAATTAGTGGTTGTCAGTTAGGAAGGAGATTGTGTTCCATGATGGGTTTGTGCAGATATAGCACAGTACAAGGGGACCAGAGAAACCATGAAGCAGCGTCTAGAATTGGACAACTTCAAAGCTTTAGGACTACTGTGGGAACAGTCTTCCAGAGACAACCCTTACAAGCTGACAATAAAATGAACACTCTGGCAAGCACATTTACTTCTTTATTTCAAATCAGAAATGTATTTTAAATCACATTTGTCACTGTTATTTTCATGGTACACATCTTGAAAGGGAGAGATTATTCTGTTAACTCAGATCTTGTTTGCCCAAGTGACGTTTTCTTTCATGTGTCTTTGTATTTTATATTCAAACATATCTAACTTGTCTTGCTTTTAGTATATCATTTAAATGTCATTCTACAATGTTCTATATTAAGAATGTCCAACTCAATGCCAAGTCACTATAATATGTAATTTTAGGAGAGGACCATAATCTGCTTTCAGCAAAAATAACTCATCTTTCTTTCCCTTGCTTCTCCTAAAAAGTAGACCCATACACACACTTGTGTGTGATTTAAACACACACACACAAGACAACTTGCAAAATATAAAACAATGTCAGAGTCCTTTTAGGCATTAAATAAAATGGACTTAATTTAGCCACCATTCTCAGTGAATTCTACTGCCCAGTGACCTAATACATTGATTGGGCCAGTGACTGAATAAAGGATGCTAGCAGAAAGTGGAATTGTCTACACAACCAAGTAGAATAAAATTGTGTCTCTTATTCAGACAAGTCAGAATTGCTTGGAGCAATCGCAGCAATATTTCTCTCACTTTCTTTTGTACTGCTAGTTTCCTTCATATGAAACCTTTAATTAATAAATAATAGTTTTGATAGTATTCTACCACAGCTCATGAATGGAAAGAGATACCCCTGAAATGATTAAAACCCTGAGAAAAGCATAATAGTTTTATTTCAGTTAACTATTTATGGAAACAAACACATTAATCATCAGCTTGTAAGGAACTAACTTTATTCAGTGTGGGAAATCCATTATGAGTAAGATAATAAACTAGCCACTTTGGAAGCCATATGTATCATCACCGCATAAATAAAAGCTTCAGACAGCATTACACATAGGATAGGGTCAAAGCACGTTTCCATCCAAAAAATTGACTTTACTCCACACTCAAATCTCCACTTGAGGCTAATTCCTTATATTAAAATGATAATTTCTTCTAAATTCTGTTCCCGTGACCTTCAAATAATGATGTTGCATATGGATCCAGTTACCTTCACATTTAAGTTATATATAAAGTTCCTATAATTGTTCTTTCTTTCTCTTCATCCCCAAACTACTTTTTCTTTTAGGGTTTTTGTATAGTTTCTCTAAAGTTAACTTCTTGAAATTCACCTGCTCAGGTAGTGACAGATACATATTTCTTTCTAAAATGTTTATCTCCTGTTAATTCCATATTGGTTCCCTTAGGTAGGGTTAATGGAGTGATATAATTTGCTTAGATCCAAACTCTCATGCAATTAAAAAGTGACTGTGTCACTATTTTCAACTCCAGTTGAACATACCAACTGCAGTTTGCCTGTCTCATGAGTCATACATGCTGTAATCAGTCATATATGCTGTTTAGTCCCATGGAAATATTAAGTATTTCAGATGTTCCCCTTTCTCTGACAACACAGTGCTAAGTACAGAAGCTTATTTATAAGAATTTGGCTAGCATAGTGCCACTTTTGTATGATACAGGGACCAGAACAATGATACCACTAAGGTGCAGGTTTTCCCTCTATCTGAAAGTATACTTTACTATCTGAAAGTAAAACATTCCTATGAAACCTTTTGTAAGCCAAAATGGCATAAAGTGAAGAGTATTCTCCACTTTCCAAAAGTTCATGTAATGTCACTTCGCTTTAAGGAAAGACCTATATTAGCACCTGTTTTCCATAATGGAAAAAAAAATCAGAAGAGGATTTTCACTTTTATGAAAACAAAGTGGCATAATGTAGAGTTTCAGAAAGTGAGAGATACCTGTAGTGCCCCTTTACCCAAGGTTTTGCTTTCCACTGTCAATCATGGTCTGGAAGCAGATCTCTCCTCCCCTGACTTAGTGTCAAAAGGTCAATAGTAGCCTCACTGCATCACAACGCCTATGTCTTTCTCCTCACTTCATATTATTACATAGGCATTTTATCATTTCACATCATCACAAGAAAAAAGTGAATTTAGTACAATAAGATGTTTTGAGAGAGAGACCACATTCACATAACTTTTATTATAGCATACTGTTATAATTGTTTTATTATTAGCTATTGTTAATCTCTTAATGTGCCTAATTTATAAATTAAATTTTATCATAGGTATGTATGTACAGGAAAAAAACCACAGTATTCATAGTATAGGTACTATCTCTGGTTTCAGATATTCACTGGGGCTCTTGGAATGTATGCCCCACAGATAAGGGAGGGGTACTACTATGTATAACTTAGGTGCATTATTAGGGGACAAGTAAAGGACGTTTATTTTTAACAGATTTTCTCTCAACTGTATTGGTTTTCCTTGACTTGCTTCATGCAAAGCACTGCTGTCTGTCCTCTGAGGGAAATATATTCTTCTGCAATTCATGATGAATGGCTGATAGTAGCACCTAATTGTTGCTGACTTGAAGATAAATGATTTCAAATTAAATGTCAAGTGATACAAAACTTTTCTTAGAAGTGATCTTTTACAGATTCCTCTTGAGGAACAGAGACTTGGGACTAATTTGGAAGTTTTTATTTTTAATTTGGGGATTTTTTTAATAGTACTTAAAATTTTTTTTCAGATAAATAGATCAGAACAGACTAGCAGATACATTCATTGGGCAATTAATCTGTCTCACCCACTTTTCTTTGTGCCTTCCGCAGTATAATCATAGAGAATATTTGGTTTTGACCTTCTTTGACTCATCTTGGAGTTAAGTTATGATGAATCAACTGAACTGAGTATCTGAATCATCTGAAGACCAATTTCAATGTCCCTTAATGTTTTATCTTTTGGTGTTGTGCAATCCACCATGGATTTTGTGCCATTAGATCTTATTTCATGAATACCTCCAGTCAAATTCCAATAATGTTGGTTAAAAGGGCACAATATAATGGAAGGTATATTAAATAATAGTCAAGACTCTCAGTCTACTTCTGCCTTTTACTGGCCATGTAATCTTGGGCAAGTGCCCAAGTTCTATATACCCATTCAAATGAAAATGAAAATGTGTTGCCGAGCTCCATGCTTATCAGTCAAAAGAAGGTACTTACCAATCTGACACAGTTGTTTTATAAATCAAATAAGAAAATGAAGTACTTTGGGAAAATTTATAGTATTAGCCCAATGACTGGTAGAGAGGTGTTGGTTATGATCTGATAAGAATCATCCAAGTCTTAATTGTTCACTAATTCTCGTTAGTAGTTACTGATCAAATTGGGATGTGATTCACAGCGTAACATGTCTTCATTCTCCACCTTACTGTCTACTCCCTCATTTTCTTCCTCTTTAGAGAAAAAAAATAGTAAGTAGGTTTAGTCCTCCCCCAAAAAAGGGGGAAAAGAAAAAACTTTTAAGTATGTTGCACACTTGCCCCAAAATAGAGGACATGCCATAGGTACTATTTCTATACTGATGGCAAATTTTTACCTTTTGCACATCTAACACAGTTTCTAGAGCCTTAGGTATTGCCTTAGGTAGAAGTCTCAATAAGATGCTCAAGGTTTTTCAGAAATGTTGGTCTCTCACATTGGTCATAAGTTTTTCCTGTGAGCAAACTTACAATAATAGATTGTTTATGAGACTATGGCCATACAGTTAACCCACTCCACCTACTATATCAGTAAGCACACTGGTTGGCTCATCTGACATTATTTTCACAGCAAGTCTTTCTTGATGAGAACAGCAGTGTGTTGGTCCATTCTGGCACAAGCTCCTTATCTCATCATGGATAGATTACAAAGAGTTTGCAAACCAGCTACTTTGAGTACCACGGCCCTAGACAATTATGTGGGGCTCTCATAGCAAGGTATTGCTCAATTTGGTGTCATCACTAAATGTAGAGATGAGCACCTCATCGTCTCTTCTCCTGCCTACTCTAGCTTCTGCCACTCACATACACAGAAAATTAGAGGAAGTGTAGAGCACCAGAAATGAGATGCTACATCTATAAAAGTAGGCAAGAAGGAGGAAAGAACATCTCAGCATCTGCCATGTTGCTTTTGGAGAGAATGCATGAATAACAAACTAATGGAAATCTTTAAGCCACTGATTTGTCTTTCTCAGATCTTTTCTTTATGGGGTAGTGGGAGAAAAGAGCAATGGGGAAAAGGTGAGCAAAGAGTAAGCTAGCTGTCTGCCCCCACTCTTGCCTCTTCCCTCCCCTTCACCCAACCTAACACCTCAGCCAGATTTTCAGGTCTCCTTCTGAATGGGCATGATTCAGTCACTTTCAGAGGACACTGTGATCTTCTGCATTGAGGGAGCAGGTTGATCACACGGACCTGGACTGGTATTGCGTCAACTGGAGTAAATACTGATACTGAAAGGCTAGTATCTGGTTTAGCCAGCGATGGTCTACTGGTAGAGATGAGCCTTCAGAAGTTCAAGTAGTAAAGAATTAAGCAGGATGACTTCATTTTTAGTCAGGCTGAATTATGCCCAATTGTTAGTCTTTGAGTCATACGTTTAGGAACAAACTAAATCATACATATTTTTGTAGCATTTATGCTTTTCAAGTCTTCACAAATGTGCTCACAGAATCCTCCTAACAGCCTTGTGAGGTAGAGAACAATGTGTAGAAAACATATAGGGTACTAGAGAAAGCTATGCATTATAGGAAGTGAGGAGTCACCAAGAAGAAAAACAGACTAATAGCTTCTTCTACATTCAGTGTATTTGTTAGCCTACAATCCAAGAACAGACGGATCCATCACTGCTTTTGAATTACCTCAGAAAGAGGATAAAAGAGAGCAATATATACTTCAGGTTTGATTGTTAAAAGCATATTTCACACTAAATAACCAATAATGGGAATTGAATTAAATGAATCATGATACAGTTTTACAGTGGAGTTCTATATACCCATTCAAATGAAAATATATTGACATATATAGAGAAAAAAATTTTATAATGTATGTAAAGTGTGACCTTGATCCTATAAACGATGAAGTCTAGAATTTTATTTATAAAAATGATAAATGTGATTGTAACTGGATGATCTATGTTTCCCTATCTGTGCTCCAGTTTTTTTTTAAAGTATGTATTACCTACATGATTAAAAATATTAAGAGAAAAAAAGACAAGTTACCTTCACCTTTCCTCACCAATGCTTTCAATACTTCAATATGAAAATATAGATTTTAGGAAAAAGTAAATTGTAGAGCATGTTTACATTTATCAAAGTCCTTTCCCATCTTTTTTTTTTTTTTCATTTTATTCTCACAATTACTTTGTAAGGTAAGCAGGACAAATAGTGTACCTTTGTTTTGCAAGTGAGACAATAATAACATAAATGAAAGAAATACAAAGTAAGAGTTAAGGGAAAAGGTTTCTGAGAAGCACAGACCTATGTCTGAATCTTAGCTTTACAACTTTCTAGACATTTTACCCTGGGAAATATGCTTCAATTTCTTGATCGATGAAATACGACTATCTCAGAAAGTTATGGCGAAGACAACACCATGTATGCGAAGTTCTAAGCATGGTACCTAGAGCACTGTGTGTTCTTACTATGTCAGTGATCGTTCTTTTAATACAAAGGGTTGGCATGGCAAGTTTAATAAAAACTAAAATTATCAGAGTAAGTCCTCAAATATCCTGGGTTGCTCTCCAGAGTACCTCCAAATGCATTTTCAATATGCACATGGTAGTCAAGCTTAGGAGATCCAGTTCCAGTGGACCAACCCTAAGCAAAGCAAAGAAATCTGCTGTTTTGAAACCCCACTTAGGGGTCCAATTCACTGAAGTGCATTCTCAGCTTAGGTATATGTAAAGTTGGTCAGCATTGAGGTGAACTTTGAGGTCTAGTTTCAACTAGTTGCTCCTTTGTATTGGTTCTCAATGACTGGATCTTTGGATTGGTTATGTCAGAGGTAAAAAATAATGCTCTATTTCTATTAGTCGGTGTAAGTGAGGAATTCATAACTCTTGCCTTTATCTACTAACCTAATTTCTCATAGGAGGCTCCCAGAAATTAAACTTAAGAAATAGTAGAACCATGAGCCAATTGATATGTTAGACTTCTAGAGGAAAATGAGGTTGTTAGAAAGGGCAGAGTCTCACTTGACATGGATTGAAGGTTCAGAAGTTTCCCATTTCATACAGGATTTATCTGTACTAAAGTAACTGATTTGTGGCATATATTAGCTCAAAAGTTTAGGGACAATAGCACTATTATATACTAAGGCTTACCCAAAAAAGATACCCATAAGGCAAACTGTGGTTTATTGAATGCTGACGATATCAAAACTGATGCATACAACTTTGAGGGACTTTTTAACCAACTGAGCCACCCAGGCACCCCTTTGAGGGACTTTTTAAATGCATATTGCTGTTCTGATTATAAAAGTCATGCATACATGTGCACTGCTTCGCATGGGTGTCCACAGATAACCTTGAGTAACATTTTGATATATTTTATTCTCTCAAGGCTAATGGTTTAAAATTTTTATAAACCATTGGGTACAGTTAAAGAAAGCCTTACTGTCAGTCCAAATGGGCTGGACAAAAGGACAGGAGAGGGGAAAATTTTTTTTTTGTTAACTTTCCAAAAAGTCAGAGTTGATAGGGCCTTTTGAAACTTGGGCACTCTGAATTGATGGTATTTCTATATTAAAAGGTGGTATTTTCCTTTGTATGTGCAACCTAGCTTTATATTTTCAATATTCTACAAGTGGCCGTGTCTGTACGGTTCCAAACAATGGCTTGGTCTGGATCTTTCAGTGCCATTCCTAAGAATGACTTGGAAATGGGTTGCCACTACTGTCTTCTCAGTTTGGGATGGTCATTAGCAGAACTTCCAGTGTCAAGCACTTTCAGGGCCACACAACCTACATGCAGTCTCTTGCTGTTTTTGTATTGAAGGCCCCAACCCAAAGCCAAACAAAAGTGGGGTTAATACTCTCCAGATTAAAAATAAAGAAATTTTATCTCATAAACAAAGTGAGCTGCTCAGCATGTCTTCATCTAACAGAATCACAATCTGCCTGTTGCAGAATTCCATTTGTTCAGTCCCAACCGGAGGTATTTAAATAGGGATTCCATTAAACAAAGAATTTGCTTCTATATAGTATGAATTTAATAGGTTCAGACAGAGAGCTGTTATTGTTTTGATACTATACAAGAAATTCATTTGAGTCACGTCACACACTGTGTTATACACACAAAGAAAAGCTTCAGTATATACCTGAAAATGAATGATAAATCCATGCCTGAATCAATCCAGTGTGCCTTCATCTGGTTGCAGGCACAGAGAGCCATCTAGTGTTCCCTAAAATACAGCTTTTAGGTAAAGCATCCTAGAAATCCAACCTGACAAGGCAGGAAAAGGATTCCAAAGAGCTTTTAGTTCATGTCCCAGCCTTTTAAGTCTGTGGGAAATCTAGGTTAATCCACCACAGAAAGGACCTTCTTTTGCCTTCTAAGAAGATCCAACAATCTCTGTTCTTGGCCACCGTACCTATAATTGCAGTTATAAACCTTAAAGTAAGACTATCTGAAAGTGTATGTTTCGAGGAGTTGGGAGGCAAATGTGAATGGCTTTTACCAACTCTAGGAAGGCAGTGGCTAATTGTTGTAGTAACTGTATTTACTATCACTTTGGTTTATAAAGCAACTTGAAAAGATGTAGCCATTTTATTGTGTTAAGCATATCATTTGCTCCTTTATGTCCAACTATAAAAATTTTATGTCCTTTGTGGATAATTCCAAAAATAAAAAAATACCAAAGAATAAAATAAAAATCACCCATAAACCCACAACCCAGAGATTTAGACATATGTATGTGTGGTAAAATTGGGATCCATGCTATTTTATGATTTTTAAAATGTATATTATAAACATCTTCCTGTGTCATTAATATTTTTTTCATTATTTTTAATGGCTATATAATTTGCCGTGGAATAGATTGTTTCATTTGTTTGACCGCTGTTGTTTGAATCCAGGTATTTCCCCCCAAAAAATCAGTAACACTTTAACTAATGAGACTTTACCAGCCTGGTCCTTCTTGTAGTTTTTGGTGCTGTGGAACATCCACTACTTGAGTTCTAGGACATCATCATGGTTGGGGTTTATTGTGTGTGTCTTTTTTTTTCTGGCTCTTTCGTTATCTTTCACTGATTATACTTGCTGTCTTTGACCACTTGTAGTAACAATCCTAAGGCTGTGCTAAAATGATAGCTACTAGCTCTATATGAAAACATTTAAATACATTTAAATTAATTAAAATGATATAAAATTTAGAACTATCTCAGATGCTCTCACCCCATTTCAAGTGCTCAGTGGCCACATGTGGGTAGTGGCTACTGTATTTGACAGCACGGATACACAACATTTTCTGTCTTCATAGAAAGTTCCATTGGACATTCTATTGCTGTCAAAGGGCTTGCAGTTGTAAGAAGCAGAAACTCATTCTGTGGAGCTCAAAAGTGAGGAGTTTATGCTGAAAACTGCAGGAAAATGACAAGGAAGAAAATTGCAGGAGCTGCTGGAAAGTGGTAGGGCAGCTACTCTCTGCCCGTCTTCTGGGGCCCAAAAGCTCTTCTTCTCTTGGCTCCTTTCTTCACATCTGCTCCATCCTTCTCTCTGGATACCAGCTTCTTCCTCTGCCCTGCCATGACTTCTGCATGAATGTGGTTCTGATTTACTATGATGACTAAATGTAGCCTGAACTCAGTAGGATTTACAGCTCTAATCATCTGAGCAGGGTAAGGAATTAGAGAATGACTATGGTTCGTCACCAAGGCCTATCTGAAGAGGTGACATCTGAACATAGAATGAAGTAAGAAGTGAATCATGCAAATTTCTAAGGGAAGAGCATTGTAAGCAGAGAGAACAAAAGTACAAAGCTCCTGAGGTAGGAATGAGCAGAGCAAGAAATGTTTGTTGAATAAATGAAAAAATGGGCTATCCTTAGGTACTATCCTTTATGACATTTGTGAGTGGGCACAGTTTCAAAGAAGGTATAACTAGTGAGGCAGTACCCAGATCTGGGGTACTCATATACATGGGTATTTCCCAAGGTTTGGACCCCTGAATTTGTGTCCTGGCATAGGGCAATACCAGGAATTTCTAACTGGAATTTCCAGTTCTATCTCATTCTCACCTTAAACTCAAAATATCTAAAGATATCCTAAGGTTGTGCCCCCTCTTACCTATAAACAAGAATTCTCATACCATCTTGGACCTCTCCCTTCTTCTCATCAGGTTCTGTTGCCTTCCTTTGAATACTTTCCATACCTTCATCCTTCCTTCTTTTCACAAGACATTAGCTGCTCCCATCAATATTCTTGAGTAGCCTCTAGATCTCTAGTTTCTTTCCCCCAAGCCATTCTACAATCTTCTGAAAGCAAAGCAACTTCCATTCATTTATTCATTCTTTATTTTAAATTTTTTTAAGTTTATTTATTTTTGAGAGAGAGAGAGTGTGTGTCTGTGTGTGTGTGTGTGTGTGTGTGTGTGTGTGTGTGTGTGTCTGTGTGAGAGCAAGTGAGGGAGGGGCAGAGAGAGAGAGAGAGAGAGAGAGAGAGAGAATCCCAACCAGACTCTGCACTGTCAGTATGGGCCTGTTGCGGGGCTCGAACTCACAACCCATGAGATCACGACCTGAGCCAAAATTAAGAGTCGGGCGATCAACCAACTGAGCCACCCAGGTGCCTCTTCATTCTTCATTTTTTATTCAAGTATAACACACTAAGCTTCATGCCAACTCCCTGCTCAATGGCCATCTTACTATTGCAATATCATCATCCTTTTTCCATGTCCCAACACTCCTGAGGGATGAAACACACACCTAATCACAATGATGCACTACAAGAGTAATTCACAGAATTGGAGCAGGGTACACTGAGCTTAAGAGAACGTATCAGATTCTCCAAGCTTTGTGAGTATAGTTCAAGAGTATTCCATCCCTCATTCTCAAGATTCTGACATGCCTCCCCTGAAGCCAGAGAAACTCAGGTTAATGATGAGCAAACTTACAGAATCTGGTCCTCAAGACCTTTCACAAACACATGCAAATAACTCTTTCCAATTCATGACATTCTTTTGAGATACAGGTGCCCAGAAAGCATAAAATCTCTAGGAATAGAAATGTGTGTGTGACATAAAAAAAAAATCAATAGATGTAAATTATTATATTAAAAAGCATTTCTCTATTGTATATCTATATAGAAAGACAGGTATATACCCAAGTTGTCATGATTTGCAGATGAATTAAGCTCCTATTCAGAATTGATTTTTCCATTGAAACAATGTTATCTGTGGCTGTTAAGACCTCAGGCCAGGCCACAAAAGCCTGTTTGACCCATGCTATAAGAGAATTCTGGTAATAGTGTTTCTGCAGACGCTGAACACTATCTGTTACAGGCTCTTTTTGTTTGAGACCAAGGGGATATGGAGTGAGGAGGCCAACCAGAAGAACTGACTTTAAATTATCATTCCAGAGTGATCTGTACAGTCTTGGAAAATGTCTCCTGAGTCTCAGTTTTTTAATATTATAAATTATAAATAGATAGTCCCTCATTAAGCAGGTATTGGTTGTGTACTTACTATACTGTTTTAAAGAATCGATATGGGTTGCAGCAAATCAATGTACATAAAAACACTTTGTAGATTCAAATTTAAGAAACAGATGAGAAGCATTCATACTGAAGCATCTGTTTCATCACGAAGACACTTGTAGTTCCACTTTTGGAAAGCCAGGACATATCTTCTCCAGTGCTAATTTGGCCATGGGAATAGCCCACCCTTGTCCTGCCCTCCTACACTGAACCACAGTAATCCCACTGTAACTTCAGTGGTCACCAGCAGCTGGAAAGGGAGGAAAGGAGGGCAGGGTGGTTTCACACTTTCCAAATGGAGACTTTAAAAAGTGCTCAGGGCATCTGGGTGGCTCAGTCAGTTAAGCATCCGATTTCGGCTCAGGTCACCGTCTCACAGTTCATGGGCTCGAGCCTTGTGCTGGGATTCTCTCTCTCCTGTTCTCTCTGACCTTCCCTCATTCGCTCTCTCTCTCTCTCTCTCTCTCTCTCTCTCAATAAATAAATAAACAAAAAAGTGCTCATCCTAGCTGCTCGTCTCAGGCCTAAGGAGGGGAAGAAAGGGCTTTGAGGATCTGACAGGATAGGAAAGCTACAGCCAGGACACAGGTTGGAATGAGAGACACTTTGGAAATCAAATATTAAAGCTCAGATTGCCTGCTAATATTCATAAAAACACATTAGTTCAGATTTAAGATTTCATCAGTTTCTAAACAATATTTCATAATGGAGTGGGATCCTGGAAAATAATCAAACCTCATTCTAGCGTTCATTCCAAGTCTGCCTTTAGCACTTGCTGGACAGCAGCCACTTAAAAATCTTTTCCTTTCCGTAGGTCAGAACCAGTTCTGGATTCACCGCCCCACCCCCACCCCAGGCCAGGAGAGCCCTTAGGATCCTCTTTATGCAAAGTAATGCTGGGAAAGGTCAGGAATAAACCAGCAGGCTTACCCTTAGCCACACCATCCATGCCTACAGTATTTCACTGTCCTCCTAGCTGACTTCTCTGCCTCCAGTTTTGGCTCTCCAGTTACATTCTCCAAGTGACTGTCAGAAAAAGAAACAGTTCACTGGCCTGCTTAAACCTGGTCGCTCCTCCCTAAAAACTACAGCCTAGTTTCCCATTTCAGGGATTGTGTACTGCCTTCATAAGTTTTGCCATATCTCTGCATCACCTGTTGCCATTAATTTTTAAAATCACTCTTTTTACTTAAATAAGTGTATTAAAAAACATTTTTTTATCATCGCATTAGTGAAAAACCAGTCCCCCTTTCCATAAATAGAAATAAGTACACAAAAGGGACACATGGGTGGCTCAGTTGGTTAAGCGTCCCACGTCAACTCAGGTCATGATCTCACAGTTCAGGAATCCGAGCCCCGCATTGGGCTCTCTGCTATCCGTGCAGAGCCCGCTTTCAGTCCTCTGTCTCCCTCTTTCTCTGCCCATCCCTAGCTTGTGCTCTCTCTTTCTCTCTCTCAAAAATAAACATTAAAAAAAGAAGATTCTTAAGAAATAAGTACACAATGAAGTAAGTACAGCATGAAAATAAAATCGTTCTAGCTGGGTAGGTAGCTGTGCGTGAGCCCTTCTTCAAAAGGGAAAATTTCCAGGTGTTAGGGAAGTGTTGAAGGCATATTGACACCAAATGGAGGGTTTCTCCAAGATTTAGCAGAAGGATTAAACACTAATTGAGAAGGGATTAACATTCTCACTGTGTGATTCAGTGTTACTTAATGTCAAGTCCCTGATCAAGATCCTCTCATGAACAGCCTACACTCTGCCAGCCTCTCACCTATAGGTTGAATTCTAAGCAGCTTAGTGCGGCATTCAAGACCCTTCATTATCTGAGCCTTGATTAGCTTCTTTTTTTAAAAATTTTTTCAAATGTTTCTTTATTTTTGAGAGAGAGACAGAATGCGAGCAGGGAAGGCGGCAGAGAGAGAGAGAGGGACACAGAATCTGGGGAAGGGGCAGAGAGAGAGAGAGGGACACAGAGTCCAAAGCAGGCTCCAGGCTCTGTGCTATCATCACAGAGCCTGACATGGAGCTCCAACTCACAAACTGTGAGATCATGACCTGAGCTGAAACCAAGTGTCAGATATTTAACCAACTGAGCCACCCCGGTGCCCCTCTTCTCATTTCTTCTTGATACTAACCCTTTGCCCTTGCACTCTGCTCAACAGTGCCTAAATGCACAATGCTGTTCCAAGCCTTGGCACATGCTACTCTCACTCTTTGGAATGATCTTTCCCCTTGTGTCTGCCTGAAACTCCTATTCAACCTTCAAACCTTTGCTCAAATATCACATATGCACTGTTGACTGCCTGTCCTCTCCCTGCCACAGTTAGCCAATTCCACTTTTGTGGGACATCCTTCTTTTCTAGATCTAACAGCAGGGTAATTATTTATTAACATGTGTCTCCGTCCTCCATTGAATTAAATCCTAAGCTTCTAATATAGTGCATGGCTCATAATAGATGTTCAGTGACTGTTGACTAAAGTGAATGAATGGTACATATCCATCCCTTCCAGTGTAACAGAACTAAGTACTGTAATCCCTATGGGAAACCCACTGACTGTTCAGATGGGATGATGTGAACCTAAGAAAGTGTACCACCTTATGAAAAAGGATGCTCATTCACTGTGGTGGATAGAGTTCATGACCACCCAGAATTTACTGTTATGTAGAACAAAGCTGGAGGAGTAAGGCCTTGGGGAAATTGATTTTGTAAGAAGTAGAAAACCTGTTTCTACTACCCTATTAAATTTTTTATGTATCTTTCATTGTCCCCAAATCGGTTTTCAATTTCCTAGAGACCACAAGTGACAGGAAAATGACATTGTTCTCATGTCTGTGAGCCACTGCTTTCCCAAATTTTAATCCCCCCTTCAGCCAATTTCACTATATTGTATAGACAAAAGATTCTTGACATATAAAATTAAAGAAAGTCAGAGCTGATGAAAAGTAAAGTTACTGGAAATAATCACCAGTTAAGAAGAGAAAACTCTAGAATTGTATTTCATCCTGTCATCCCTTGTCAAACAAAATAATCAGGAAATCAGACAAGAGTTCAGTTCTAAGACTAACCAGTTCTATTTCTGGCTCAGTTTCTTTCATTAAGTATAACTCCTTAGGCTTTCAGACCTCTGGAGTGGTGGCCATCTGTGTGTTAGCAATACCCAGATAACTTTTCAAAATGTAGATTCCCAAACTTATGAAAGCCCAACTTATTCCCCTGGGTTTGGAGCACAGAAATCTGTCTAAAAACCAACAACTTCACAGGTGATTGTGTCCACAGGTGATTCAGAGTATCATATTTTGGGACACCATTATCCTAAGAGTCCCCCCACTAAAGTGATTTTCACATTGTGACCAGGCACCACCTGAAACAAAAGCCCAAGGAAATTTTTTCTTACTTTCCATAATTTATTTATTTTTTATAATTTACATCCAAGTTAGTTAGCATATGCTCCAACAATGATTTCAGGAGTAGATTCCTTAATGCCCCTTACCCATTTAGCCCATACCCCTTCCCACAACCCCTTCAGTAACCCTCTGTTTATTCTCTATATTTAAGAGTCTCTTATGTTTTGTTTCTCTTCCTGTTTTTATATTATTTTTGCTTCCCTTCCCTTATGTTCATCTGTTTTGTATCTTAAAGTCCTCATATGAGTGAAGTCATACGATATTTGTCTTTCTCTCACTGACTAACTTCGCTTAGCATAATACCCTCTAGTTCCATCCATGTAGTTGCAAATGGCAGGATTTCATTCTTTTTGATTGCCGAGTAATACCCCATTGTATATATATACCACATCCTCTTTATCCATTCATCCATCGATGGACATTTGGGCTCTTTCCATACTTTGGCTATTGTTGATAGCACTGCTGTAAACATTGGGGTGCATGTGTCCCTTCAAATAAGCATACTATGTATCCCTTGGATAAATACCTAGTAGTGCAATTGTGGGGTCGTAGGGTAGTTCTATTTATAATTTTTTGAGGAACCTCCATACTGTTTCCCAGAGTGGCTGCACCAGTTTGCGTTCCCACCAGCAGTGCAAAAGAGATCCTCTTTCTCCACATCCTCGCCAACATCTGTTGTTGCCTGAATCGTTAATGTTAGCCATTCTGACAGGTGTGAGGTGGTATCTCAATGTGGTTTTGATTTGTATTTCCTTGATGATGAATGATGTTGAGCATTTTTTCATTTGTGTGTTTGCCATCTGGATGTCTTTGGAGAAGTGTCTATTCATCTCTTTTACCCATTTCTTCACTGGATTATTTGTTTTTTGGGTGTTGAGTTTGATAAGTTCTCTGTAGATTTTGGATACTAACCCTTTATCTGATATTTCGTTTGCAAATATCTTCTCGCATTCCGTTGGTTGCCTTTTACTATTGCTGATTGTTTCCTTCGCTGTGCAGAAGCTTTTTATTTTGATGAGGTCCCAATAGTTCATTTTTGCTTTGGTTTCCTTTGCCTCCAGAGACATGTTGAGTAAGAAGTTGCTGCATGCGGGGTCAAAGAGGCTTATGTCTGCTTTCTCCTCGAGCATTCTGATGGCTTCCTGTCTTACATTTAGGTCTTTCATCCATTTTGAGTTTATTTTTGTGAATGGTGAAAGAAAGTGGTCCAGGTTCATTTTCCTGTATGTCACTGTCCAGTTTTCCCAGCACCATTTGCTGAAGAGACTGTCTTTATTCTGTTGGATAGTCTTCCCTGCTTTATCAAAGATTAGTTGGCCATAGTTTGTGGGTCCATTTCTGGGTTCTCTATTCTGTTCCATTGATCTGAGTGTCTGTTCTTGTGCCAGTACCATACTGTCTTGATGATTAAAGCTTGTAGTATAGCTTGAAGAGTGGGATTGTGATGCCTCCTGGTTTGGTTTTCTTTTTCAAGATTGCTTTGGCTACTGGGGGTCTTTTCTGGTTCCATACAAATTTTAGGATTATTTGTTCTAGCTCTGTGAAGAATGCTGGTGTTATTTTGATAGGGATTGTGTTGAATATGTAGATTGTTTTGGGTAGTATCGACATTTTAACAATATTTGTTCTTCCTCTCCAGGAGCATGGAATCATGCTCATGTATTTCTTTTTCCATTCTTTTGTGTCTTCTTCAATTTCTTTCTTAAAGTTTCTATAGTTTTCAGTGTATAGATTTTTCACCTTTTTGGTTAGATTTATTCCTACATATTTTATGGGTTTTGGTGCAATTGATTTCTCTTTCTGTTGCTTCATTATTGGTGTATAGGAATGCAACCAATTTCTGTGCATTGATTTTTATTTCCTGCAACTTTGCTGAATTCATGGATCAGTTCTAGCAGTATTTTGGTGGAATCTTTGGGGTTTTCCATATAGAGTATCATGTCATCTGTGAAGACTGAAAGTTTGACCTCCTCCTGGACAATTTGCATGCCTTTCATTTCTTTATGTTGCCTGATTGCAGAGGCTAAGACTTCCAATACTATGTTGAATAACAGTGGCAAGAGTGGACATCCCTGTCTGGTTCCTGACCTTAGGGGGAAAGCTCTCAGTTTTTCCCCATTGAGGATGATATTAGCGGTGGGTCTTTCATATATGACTTTTATGATCTTGAGGTATGATCCTTCTATCCCTACTTTCTTGAGGGTTTTTATCAAGAAAGGATGCTGTATTTTGTTAAATGCTTTCTCTGCACCTACTGAGAGGATCATATGGTTCTTGTCCTTCCTTTTATTGATGTGATGTATTACATTGATTGTTTTGTGTCCCTGCCTCCCAGGTATAAATCCCACTTAGTCTTGATAGATACTTTTTTTGATGTATTGTTGGGTCCGGTGGGCTAGTGTCTTGTTGAGGATTTTTGCATCTGTGTTCATCAGGGAAATTGGTCTATAATTCTCCTTTTTAGTGGGTGTTTGTCTGGTTTTGGAATCAAGGTAATGCTGGCTTCATGGAAAGAGTTTGGAAGTTTTCCTTCCATTTCTATTTTTTGGAACACTTTCAAGAGAATAGGTGTTAAATCTTCCTTAAATGTTTGGTAGAATTCCTTGGAAAGCTATCTGGCCCCAGACTCTTGTTTTTTTGGAGATTTTTGATTACTAATTACTAATTCTTTACTGGTTATGGGTCTATTCAAATTTTATATTGCTTCCTGTTTCAGTTTTGGTAGTTTATATGCTTCTAGGAATTTGTCCATTTCTTCCAGATTGCCCATTTTATTGGTGTATAATTGCTCATAATATTCTTACTATTGTTTTTATTTCTGCTGTGTGGGTTGTGGTCTCTCCTCTTTCATTCTTGATTTTATTTATTTGGTCCTTTCCTTTTTCTTTTTGATCAAACTGGCTAGTGGTTTATCAATTTTGTTAATTCTTTCAAAGAACCAGCTTCTGGTTTCCTTGATCTGTTCTACTGTTTTTTTGGTTTCGATAGCATTGATTTCTGCTCTAATCTTTATTATTTCCTGTCTTCTGCTGGTTTGGGGTTTTATTTGCTGTTCTTTTTCCAGGTCTTTAAGGTGTAAGGTTAGGTTGTATATCTGTGACCTTTCTTTCTTCTTTAGGAAGGCCTGGATTACTATACACTTCCCTCTTCTGACAGCCCTTGCTGCATCCCAGAGGTTTTGGGCTGTAGTGTTATCATTTTCATTGACTTCTATGTACTTTTTAATTTCCTTTTTAACTTCTTGGTTAGCCCATTCATTCTTTAGTAGGATGTTCTTTAGTCTCCAAGTATTTGTTGTCATTCCACTTTTTCTCTTGTGGTTGAATTTGAGTTTCATAGTGTTGTGGTCTGAAAATATGCCCAGTATGATCTCGATCTTTTTGTACTTGTTGAGGGATGATTTGTGTGCCAGTATGTGATCTATTCTGGAGAACGTTCCATGTGCACTCAAGAAGAATGTGTATTCCAGTGCCTTAGGATGAAATGTTCTGAATATATCTGTTAAGTCTGTCGGGTCCAGTGTGTCATTCAAGGCCATTGTTTCCATGTTGATTTTCTGTTTAGATCATCTGTCCATTGCTGTAAATGGGGTGTTGAAGTCCCATACTATTATGGTATTATTATCAATGAGTTTTTTTTTATGTTTGTGATTAATTGATTTATATATTTGGATGTTTCCACATTAAAAAAAAATTTTTTTTTAACATTTATTCATTTTTGAAAGGCAGAGAGAGACCGCAAATGGGGGAGGGGCAGAGAGAGAGGGAGGCACAGAAACAGAAGCAGGCTCCAGGCTCCGAGCTGTCAGCACAGAGCCCGACGCAGGGCCCAAACTCACGGACCATGAGATCACGACCTGAGCAGAAGTCGGCCGCTTAACCAACTGAGCCACCCAGGCGCCCCTGGATGTTTCCACTTTGAAGCCTAAGTGTTTACAATTGTTAGATCTATTTGGTGGATAGACCCCTTAATTATGATATAATGCCCTTCTTTCTGTCTTGTTACAGTTTTTATTTTAAAGTCTAGATTGTCTAATATAAGTATAGCTACTCTGGCTTTCTTTTGGTGACCATTAACATGTTAGATGGTTCTCCATCCCCTTACTTTCAATCTGAAGGCGTCTTTAGGTCTAAAATGGGTTTCTTATAAACAACATATAGAGGGATCTTGTTTTTCTTATCCATTCTGTTACCCTGTGTCTTTTGATTAGACCACTGAGTCCATTGATGTTTAGAGTGAGTACTGAAAGAAATGAATTTATTGCCATTATGTTGCCTGTAGAGTTGGAGTTTCTGGTTGTGTTCTCTTGTCCTCTCTAGTTTTTCTTGCTTTTGGTCTTTTTTTTTTTTTTTTTTTTTTTTTTTTTCTTTTCTCCCCTCTGAGAGTCCCCCTTAAAATTTCTTGCAGGGCTGGTGTAGTGATCATGAACTCCTTTAATTTTTGTTTGACTGGGAAACTTTTAAGCTCTCCTTCTATTTTGAATGACAGCCTTGCTGGATAAAGAATTCTTGGCTGCCTATTTTTCCAATTCAGCACATTGAATATATCCTGCCACTCCTTTCTTGCCTGCCAAGTTTCTGTGGATAGGTCTGCTGCAAACCTGATCTGTCTTCCCTTGTAGGTTAAGGATTTTTTTTTTCCCTTGCTGCTTTCATAATTCTTTCCTTGCCGGAATATTTTGTGAATTTGACTATGATATGCCTTGTTGATGTTCGGTTTTTGTTGAATCTAATGGGAGTCCTCTGTGCTTCCTGGATTTTGATGTCTGTGTCTTTCCCCAGGTTAGGAAAGTTTTCTGCTATGATTTGCTCACATAACCCCTCTACCTCTTTTCTCTCTTCATCTTCTGGAACTCCTATGATTCTGATGTTGTTCCTTTTCAATGAGTCACTGATTTCTCTAATTCTTAAATCGTGCTCTTTTGCCTTAGTCTCCATCTTTTTTCTGCTTCATTGTTCTCCATAAGCTTGTCCTCTATATTGCTGATTTGTTGTTCTGCTTCATCCATCCTTGCTGCAGTGGCATCTGTTCGAGATTGCAGCTCAGTTACAACATTTTTTATTTCATCCTGACTATCTTTTATCTCCACAGAAAGGGATTCTAATCTGTTTTCAACCCCAGCTAGTATTCTTATTATTGTGATTCTAAATTCTGGTTCAGCAACTTGCTTGTATCTGTGTTGGTTAAGTCCTTGGCTGTCATTTCTTCCTGTTCTTTCTTTGGGGTGAATTCCTTCGTTTCATCATTTTGAAGGGAGAAAAGGAATTAATAAGGTAAAAAAATTAAAAAATTAAAAACCACACAAAAAAATCAAATAAAGGATGCTAGATCCTAGGTGTGTTCTGGTCTGGTTGTTGAAAGTAGCTTGATAGATTAGAGAAAAAAGGAGAAGTTAGAAAAGAGAAGAAAAGAAAAGAAAGAAAAATGATAATTTGAAAAAATAAATACAATGAAAAGAATAAAAAATGATGGAAGTAAAAAAAATAGGATTTGAAAAATTTACAAAAAAATAAAAAATATAGTAGAAAAAAATAAAAATATTTTTAATAGATATGGAAAATAAAAGTAAATTTTTTCTCTTTCTGTATTCAATAATAAGAAAAAAATGGAGCAGTAAACAGACTGAAGTATGATTGAAATTACGTCGGTTTCCCCTAGAAGTCAAACTATGAAGCACTTTATAGTCTGTAAACTAAGCAGGCGGAGAGACTTGTGTTGTTCCCGAAGAGCAAGGTTGGCCCAGTTGGGCAGGGCTTAGTGTAACAGCACCGTTCTACACTCAATGGTGCTACTTAGCGCCTGGATTGTTGTGGCACCTGTAGGTGTGTATGCGCATGGGTGGGAGGGGTTAAAATGGCGTCCCCTGCTACCTAGTGTCTAGTATCAGAACTCTGTGCTCTCCCCGACCAGCAATCGCACACCTCTCCTTTGTCTCCAGCTCCCGTCCACTCCCTGCTTTTACACTGTCCATGACCAAGCCATCAGGTTGCCAGGCGGCACCTCCCTCCCGAGTTTTATCTCAGATGCAGCTGTGTTTCCCAACCCCTCACTTCTGAGTGGCTTTGACCCACTTAGACCTTCTGGGGGAGGGTCTCACTGAGCAATGGACGGGTCCTGGCCCACCTCCAGGAATGTTCGGGAGACCACGCTGCTGCCAATGCCCAGAGACTGCTGCAGGTTGCCAGCCCACCCCAGAAAAAGTTCACGCGATCATGTAGCAGCAGCATTTCAGGGATTATGGAAAATCACAACACACATCTAGCGCCAGGCTTCCCCCTTAATGTCCTTGTTCCAGCACCAGTGAATGTGGTTGTTCTCTGGGGTCCACTGGGACCTTTGCCCGCGAGGTGGCCTCACAGCCTCTACCAAATGTCCTCCCAACAGGGAACCGCCTCTCCCCATGTGGCCCGAGGACCCTGAGGACCTCGCTCTCTACTCCTGGGGATTCGCCCTTCCCAACAGGGTACCACCAGGTGTCAAGCTGCGGAGTTTAGACTCTGCACTCCCCCTGTGTATAGAGTCTTAATGGAATTTAAGCCTGCTCCTTTCTCCTTTCTCCCTTTTTTGTTCAGTCCCTTGTGTACTCTTTATTTTCTCTCCAGCTGCTTTCAGGTGGGGAGGGGGGCAATGCTTTCCGTACTCTCCCCCTGTCTCCATCTTCCCTCCTCAAGCAAAACCCCTCCCTGCCCTCCATGGCTTTCTCCCCCAATTCACCTCTCCATACCACATACCTGCTGAGTTCTCTGGTTCAGGTTGTGCAGATTGTTGTGTTAATCCTCAAATCAGTTTTCTAGATGTGCAGGATGGTTTAGTGTTGATCTGGATGTATTTCAGGGATGAGAGATGCAAAACAACTTCCATGCTGTTCCACCATCTTGCCCCCTGCCCAAGCCCAAGGTAATTTTTAAAGTGTAGATCTGAAGTGTAGATCGACCTCACTGAGCTCCACTAAATTATATGCTATGGCCTCATATATGCTGTGGGTTTGTTTGTTTGTTTGTTTGTTTTTGTTTTAAAGAAACTCCCCCTGGGTGATTCATTTATTTATAGTACAGTTTGAGAATCAATGACCTGGGGCAGAGGTCTCAAGCTCAGATGCCTTATAGGGGCCAGGAAGGTAATGGAAATGTGAAAAATAATCCCAGATAATACAGTAGGGAATAGTAAAAACTGTAGGCAACTGAAGAGTGACCTTTCTAAAGGAGGCAGCTACCATCACTCAGCTGCAACCAGCTATTCACCCATGGGGATGTTGCCAGATACTTGGAATTTTCAAAGGAAGCCAGGCTGTGATTTTTTGTTAATATAAACATTTCCTTAAATGTTGACAAGGAACTCATCTTCTTTTCAGCTTTACTGAGGTGTAATTGACAAGTAAAATTGTAAGATATTGAAAGCATACATCATGATGATTTGATAGATGTATACATTGTGAAAGGATTCCTCCCATCAAATATATTAAGTAACTCACATTTTAAAATATAATACACAGGCCCACTAGGGCTGGAGGGTCACCTGTTTGACACTTCTGGACTGGGAAATGTCAAGGCATTTGTCATAGACAAGTATTAACCAGAAATCTTCAGTGACTGGCTAAGCAATAGGAGGTGACATAGCCCTGTCACTGTAAGTAGTGTAGCTTTAAGGTGCAGCTAGAAAGACCTAAAATAAAATACATATCATAAAGGAGAGGTGGCTAACCTCATTTAAAAGCAAGAGAACAAGAGAGAAAAAAAGGCACTAAAAGATAATGAATGTAATCAATTCCAGGTGTGGTCATAAATGAACTCTTAGAAACCTCACTCATAAAATAGAGATAATGAGATAATGATAACTACTCATAGTGTCTGAGGTATTGATTAGGAAGAATAGTTTATATCAAGTGGGTTAGCAATATCATCTGAAACAAAGTAGGCACCCAATTAAAAAAAAAAAGAATATGCTACTGCTCTTATTTTCCTGTTCCTTAAGCCACTCTTCCCTCCCATTAAAATTCAACAGACACTAAAGAAAAGCAAGCTCATGACAAAAAGCTGACAAATTCCCTTGGTATTCTTGTTTTTGTTTTAGAGATAACTGATAATACTTCTGTAATGAGATAATTAACAAAGTAGTGATGACAAAGTGATTCCAGTCCCTCATTAGAAATGTCATTTCAGAATGCAGATATGCCCTTGCATCTCATCCCTGGGATTCTTCCCTCTACCATGGGTTCAGTGATTCTAAATCCTGTGGAAAGGAAATTACTAAACGAATGGCCTGAAGATTCTGGGTAATTCTGAGAGAGCTGATAACACTGTGGTCAAGGAAGATTGCCTTCACTTTATAGCACTCTGTTATTCGTTGACTTTAAAAAATAATAATAATAATTTTTTAAAATAATAATTTGAGGGACGCCTGGGTGGCTTAGTCAGTTAACTGTCCGACTTGGGTCAGGTCATGATCTCATGGTTTGTGGGTTCGAGTCCCACATCAGGCTCCACACAGTGTGACAGTGTGTGACAATGTAACAGTGTAACAGTGTGGAATCCCTTGGGATTCTCTCTCTTCCTCTCTCTCTGCCCCTTCTCTGCTCACACTTTCTTTCTCAGAATAAAGACATGTTTAAAAAAATAAAGAACATTTTAATATGAAAACAGTGTAATGGTAATGTTAAAAAAATGTATTCACAGTTTTAAAGACTAATAAATTCATCACCTTCACATCTATTTCCTTCCAGTTTTTATCCTCTTGTGTACATTTTTATCTCTGTGAGGTCAGTGTTTTCTGTTTTACTTGCCATTACCGTCCAAGGGCCTATTGAAGTCCTTTGCACATTGTAGTCACTTAAATATTTATTTAAGGAAAGAATTAATGCACTTCTGAATGATAAATGTACAATCCATTTTGTATTCTCACTCCCATTAAGTCATGAATCTTATGTCTCCACAAACTTCAAACAAGTCATATTTCTCTACCTGTTTTATTGATTTTCTTCTAATTATAAAATCAAGAAAATATGAAAGCCTAGGAAAAACCGTCTTAATCTTGCTATCCAGAGACACTCACTTTTTTTTTTCTCAATTAAATTTTTTTTTTATATATATGAAATTTATTGACAAATTGGTTTCCATACAACACCCAGTGCTCATCCCAAAAGGTGCCCTCCTCAATACCCATCACCCACCCTCCCCTCCCTCCCACCCCCCATCAACCCTCAGTTTGTTCTCAGTTTTTAACAGTCTCTTATGCTTTGGCTCTCTCCCACTCTAACCTCTTTTTTTTTTTTCCCTTCCCCTCCCCCATGGGTTCCTGTTAAGTTTCTCAGGATCCACATAAGAGTGAAACCATATGGTATCTGTCTTTCTCTGTACAGAGACACTCACTTTTAATTTGCTGAGATGTTTCTCCTAGTTTTGTGACATAAAACTTTTGCTTTAAACATGGAGAATTTCTTTTCAGATTCTTTCATTTGATGTGACATTCCTAGTGTTTCCTCATATCATGGGAAATCCATGGTCACTATTATTTCATTAACTGCATGTTATCCTATGCTTTTGGATATGTCTAGAATCTTGACATTTAAGTTTTTTACAATTTTTGTCATAAAATTTTCCACATTAAAAATCTTAGTTCACGGGCGTCTGGGTGGCTCAGTCAGTTAAGCTTCCAACTTCGGCTCAGGTCATGATCTCATGGTTCATGGATTTGAGCCCCACGTCAGACTCTGTGCTGATAGCTCAGAGCCTGGAGCCTGCTTCATATTCTGTGTCTTCGTCTGTCTTTGGCCCTCCCCCGCTCATGCTCTGTTTCTCTCTGTCTCTCAAAAATGAGTAGATGTTGAAAAAAATGAAAAAATAAAAATATCTTAGTTCATAGACTTTTTGTCCACATTGTAGCATCGATTCCTAGAAGAGGAAAATAAAGGCTACTTAGTTGGGGTATATGAATGGCATATTTTCTACACACCTATGTATCTCAGCATGTCTTTGTTATTTCTCTTACACATAAAAGACCGGGTAACAAGACATAAAATTCCCAAACAAATTCAGTTAGATATCCTTTTATCTTCTTTGAGCATATACTGTAGCAAAAACGAGAAACCCATGATATTTATAATTATTCTTTGGAAGGCAACTTTTTTTCCCTTTTCTTTCCTCCTGTGTGCTTGATAGTTTTTTTAATTAAAACCCTTTGGCAGCTATGTCTAATTCATTTTTATTAATTATGCCAAGAATGAAGTAAATCCATCAGATCAAGATTTATTTTTTTTAAGCAGAAAATTTTTCTTCAGGTAAGTCTTTGATTAGTCCTTCGGGTCTTGTGGTTATGGTTTCTTTCTTAAGTAAACCATAATTCTTAGGTTTATCCCCCATATTTAGGTGACCAAATAGCTTATATTCAAATCAGGACAATTTTGAAAGTGAAAGGGGTTAATAATTACACAGGACAATAGGGATAAATCAGGAACTGAGACATAGCCTCCCTGCCATTTTTTTCATTTTATAGTTCTTGATCCTTTTCTGTACCCTGATTTTCTATATTTTGTGTTCCATATCACTAATTCAATCCTTCGCAATATTTATTTTACCTTTTATACTTCCAAAGCATATTTGAAATCTTGGATTTTGTTGTTGGACTTTTAGTTTCCCTGTTTCTTTACATATAACACTGTTCTTTTTCATTCCATCCTATTATTCATCTCAACGTGTCCTCTCTTGTGAATTACTCATGTTTCATAAAAGTCCTGTTATCTTGCTAATGTTTAAATGTTGGATTTTGTGTTTGTTTTTCTAATATTTCATTTTTTTTTAATAAACATCCTTTTCTTTGCCTATTTTATAGCATTTGCATAGGGCTCATGTTGTTTTTGTGTTTTTGTTGGGTAGGAGAGTTCTTACTGTAGAACAATAAGAAATCTATCTATACCCTCTGTTTGCCAATAGACTAGCTGCTTAGATTGCTAATTGCCTTACTTTGAATTCAGTTATGGTCTGGCTGCATCTCTGTCTAATAAATACAGGTGGATGTGAAGTTGCTGTGTATAACATGTAAGACAAATCCCAGTTTTTAGCAGCCATTAGCATGTGGTCTGACTCTGCTGAACCAGCTGGAATCTGCTTGTCTCCTGCTGAGTTGCTTTTTGATGATATGAACCAGTGGCTCTTAATCAATTCCTCAACCTAGGCAGCCTTTTCAAAATTCACACTTAGGCTCCATCCTAGATCTCCTGGCTCAAAACCTTAGGAAACATAGGCTTGTGAATGTAAAAAAAAAAAAAAAAATCCCAGCTGTTTCCAGGTGCCCACCCACTAATCAGAGGAAGGAAACGATTGAATTTCATTCTGACTACCTCAAAACGCAAGACACATACAGTAGAGGGGCCATCGTGACTCTTCTAATTGAACTATGTGGTAGAAGAAAAGATATTATAGTCAGTGTACCAGTTAAGAGCTAGAGGGCCCAGATTACCCAAATTTGAATCCCATCCTGCTGCTTACATTAGCTAAATGCAACTAGGCAAGTCACTTAACCTCTCCATGCTTTAGTTTCCTCATTTTTGAGATAAGGATAATAAGATCTTTCCCACTGAGTTTTAAAAAGATTAAATGAAATAACCTATAGAAAGTGTTAAGAAATGCCTAGTAATATTAAATGTTCAAGAAATATTATCTACTATTATTTAGAGACATAATATCCATTTAATATTTTTTCTGGTTCCACCAGCTTGCAGTTTGTGCAACATCCTTTTCTAGCAATAAGTTAATTGCTAATTGAAGTTTTTAGAGCTGTGAGCTTTCATATTTTTATGTCTTATTTGACATTTTAGTGTAAAGTTGAGAAATGCTGCATCAGATCAGTTTGTGCATTTAATTGGAATTTTATGAGTAAGTTCTAGAATGGTTATCCATCACTGTGGTTTTGGCTTGAACAGACAATCAATCATTTTATTTCTATCCATGCCTTCATGCCATTTCCTACTGGTGCCTTGTCTACCTCATTTCTTCTTCTACCTAGTTCTGTGACTTTGGAGCAGTAACCTGGTTTGAAACATGCCAACCCTGGATGAGCTAGTGACCATTCAGGAAGAAAGTTGTCCTGTGGGGTTCAAAAGGCCCCCGTGGGTGCTAGTCACAAGGAGGAAAGTTTAGCTCAAAAGCGAGATCTTTCAAAGCTGTCCAAGTGATTAAATAAATTGTAGTAGAACTGAGTGTATCAGTGAGGGCCACTCAGTACATAGAAACCACAAGTATTCAAAGAGAAATTTTAATATAACGAATAATGAAGTAGGCACAAAGTTGTTACGTAACTGGAAGGATAATAAGAGAACTCCATGGTCTGAAGATAGCAAATCTTGGAGCGTTACCATCCCAAAGGTGAGGAAACAATAGGGGGAGGCTGCAGATACTAACACTAAAATATTAGAGGAAAAGACCTGTGAAGCTGAAACTCAGATATCTGAGAAAAGTGGGACTATTCGTTGGTGACGGTATCTCTGAACTCTAACTAGGGACCTAAGGGGCCCAGATCCAAACCGCAAACTGGCCTGTTGGTGCTGGTATCTCCGAGGGTGCAGGATAAGGTGTTTCTGCAAGTGTTAGAAAAGCTGCCCTAGATTTAATGCTGCCCTGAAAAGGAACTGCTGCAGGGATGCTGAAAAGAATCAGAAGCAGACAAAAAATCCCCAGGAAGTAAAGAGAGAACAGACAGGAGTAAGCAAGTCCCTGGTCATGGCAGAGCCTACCAGGATCCTCCTGACAAAGCAGAAGTGTGATGTGTACTAGAGTACTAGCTCTCCCATCCCAACGCAGAGAAGGGAGAGGTGGGTTTAGAGAGACAATAGCCATATGCACACAGTGGGTCATTCAGAGTATCAAAGAAATAGTAGTATTGATTGCCAGCATTCATTGCACCATTACTATGTACTAGGCATCATGCATTTTCATATTTAATTCTTACTAAATCTTCTCAGGTAGCTAATATTTTTTGCCCCCATGTTATTGGTGAAGAAATTAGGAGTTACTCAGTTAAGGTCACTTATTTAAGGACCTTACTTGCTCAAGGTCACTCAACTCGAAAGCCATAGCTAGGAGTCAGGTTTGTTCTTTGTAGCTCCAAAGTTTCTGTGCAGCTCTGCCTTCTGTTGTGTATGGCATTGATGCTATGATTTCTTCCAACTCTGAGATGTGTTTGTGAGTAATTAATGTGTCTTTGCTCAACATTGTTTGATTTTGTTTTATTCTCAATAAAATTATTATTTCACAACATTTAACTTATTATTTAACTTGTTATGTTAGGCATGTGTGCCTAACTGCTGAGAGCTGTGGAGACTGGGCAATTTTCCAATTCATCTGAACTAAACAGATAGTTGAATCAGACAATACGAAGTTTAGGAAAATATATTAATGTGAATTATTTGCTTTGGCCATGTACTTTGTCTTTCAGATTGCCTGGAACAATGCCTGGTTGCCAATTGACTTTATGCCTTGTAATGTCACTGTAATTACTTGGCAAAATTCCTCTCTCGGGTACCTCATCACCAACGGTTGACTGTCCTCAGTAGCCTCTCCATTAGAAAAGCAAGTTGGATAAACTGATTATACATTTTTGCCATAAATAGAAATCTCTGAGTTATAATATGGATCTATGGAACAGGGTAGAAATTGGAAAGAATTAACCTATTAATAGATCTCTAAACTAGTAGAGATCTCTCTTTAAATAATAAGTTACTGCTTTTGAGAATAGACTTAGGACATCAGTCACCTTCAAACCTTAATATACCCACTAATATCTGCAAAAGATTGCTAATATTTGCACATATTTTGGCATTCTCCATACAACAATAAATGAATATTTATCTTAATTTGTATTTCTGTTTGAGACTCAAAAAAAATGAGCAGCATTCTCTGACATAGGAAATTTGGTAGGAATACAAAGTCACTATTATCTGTTATTCAAGATTTTTTGGCAGTTGGGATTTAGATCCTTAAATATGTTAGCTCCCTAGTTTCCACTCACCCACCCCTACTCTGCCCAGACTCCCAGTTTTTGTTTACCTATAAATACTTCTCCAGTTTTTTTTTAATTTTTTTTTAATGTTTATGTATTTTTGAGAGAGAGAGAGAGACAGACAGAGCATGAGTTGGGGAGGGACAGAGAAAGAGGGAGACACAGAATCTAAAGCAGGCTTCAGGCTCTGAGCTGTCAGCACAGAGCCTCTTGCGGGCCTTGAATTCACGAACCACGAGATCATGACCTGTGCCGAAGTCCAACATCTAACCGACTGAGCCAACCAGGCACCCCAATATTTCTCCAGTTTTTAAAGACTGGACTAATACAGCCAATACTTCAAATCTAATCTCTTTATAGCTCTTCTGGCCTCCCAAATTACTGGAATTCATTCAGAATCCTCTAAAATAAAGGATTTTCATGAAAAACAATTTAAAGGAATAATAGTAAAATTGTGTATAGAGTAAGTTTAAGTTTGGGATATGCAAGTAACACTTTTTCAAAGGTCCTTTCTTTACACCATCATATTGATAGATTATAGAAGTACCATTCCTATATTTTCTCTTAGACTCTATCATAACTGAAAGAAGTATTTTAATAAGTACAATGTGAATTTAGGGTAGAGTGGCTCATTCCCCTTAGGTCTTGGGTACAGGGCATGGACCTTTTTTGGTTTGTGTATAATAAGACAAACACTCTCATTTCATGAGGATTTTACAATTTACAAAGTAATTTCAGTACACATAACCTCACATACACATAACAGCCTACAACAATTCTGGGAGGAAAGAGTTACTCCCCCAAATTACAAATAAAGTTATTAAGAAATCGAACCTCAGGTAGTTTTAAAAAGCAAGTATTAAAAAGAAATTTGCTGATTTTAAGTCCAGTCCTCTGTCCTCTAAATCACTGTGGATTAAGAGAGTCTGCTTCTGAGAGCTTAGTAATGAGTGTATGAGCTACTATGGCACCAACTTCAAAATCCAAAGTCCTGACTCCTCTCTTGAGACTAATCACCAGGCTCTGCTCTCTCACCAAAACCAGGGATATTCCACCAAAGATCCTATAAGCAGAGAGGTGTACTCTGTTTCAATAAATGCTATATTCTTTAAAACTGCCTTTAGATGACCCCTTTGGCATCTTAAAATGTTATTTACTATCACCTGAAGCTGCTGAGATGGATAAATAATCTTATTTCTTTCTGGAAAAGATTGTTTGAATTTTCTGAGACCTATTTGACCTTGAGTACATGCTAACATATTTATCATTAGCTTCCCTTATTCATGTTCAGCTTCTAGGTATCTTAAGCAACCCATCTTCTCAGGAAAAATCAGTTTCAAAAGAGAAAAAAAATACTTAAAGAGTTGCAACACAGGTTGTGGCTGGGAAAATAAGAACATACAGTTAAAAGTGTAGATCCATTGCCAAGGGTCAGTGGAGCATTTTGGAATTGCCTGTGTGTTATGGTCATTTTGAGTTTTTTTCAAAGGTTTATGAAAACATTTACAAGTTAAAATTTTAATCTTGAGCTTTCTACTATTATATGGGATTCATAAAATACGTTCTATGACATATTCATATGTTGGAGATTTACTGCAAAATTTTATGTGAGAGTCTGCAAAGTTACTTTGAGGACTTTTAATAAGCATTTGGGAGACACTGGTGTAGACCTTATAATTTTGGAGCTGGATACTCACTCATCTGGTATAAAAATGTCAGGTTAGCCATAGAAGTGCATAAGACAAATCATTATCCCATTATTTCTGAAGATTTATGCTTTAAGCAGATGATAAATTCTGGATCTCTAAATCAAAATTGCTCACTCATTATTAACTATAATTATATAAGTAGAACCCTATCATAGTAAGTATCACATAGATAATTCCTAGGCCTTATTAATATCTTGACCTTGAGCTAATTGGGGGCTAACACCCCCATACCCCATCTCTCCTTTCGTACAGAGCATTCTACTCCCACACTGTGGCTCAGCAATACTATCACATAGATCCCCATTGTCAGTGGAGCAAAATACGCTTTAATCAGTTCTATCCATAAAGCCATCACAAAAACCATATTATCTTGTTTGAAAAGATATTTAAAGGGCATATAATGCCCGTCTCCCCCAACCATTGGACAACCCATTGCCCATAGTAAGTAATGTTAACTCTGCAAATCATAAAATCCAATTAGCTATTTCAAGTCTTAAAATGAGATTGCATTAGTCACTTAGTGATCTATTGACTACTCTTAGCACTCAATCACTGACATGGCCTCAGGACCCTTTAGAATGAAAAATATTTTATCCTCATTAGCAAACTCATTTTACACTCTTCATCCGAATGGCCGGGTTGTTCTCATTCTCTTTTTATCTAAATCTATTACATATTCAGTACCTCTCAGCACCACCCCCACCCCAACCTTTTGCATTGAGAAACTGCCTCTTTTCTTCACCAGATATTCAGCAAGATACAATTGGTGACATTAAAGGGAAGGTCTTGCCAAAGAACTATCAAAAGAGCAACTTCTTACTTCATGCTCCTTTCCACTCTCCTCCTCTGCAGAAATATTCAACTTGAGAAGAGTAGAACATCACCCTTGGCTGGATGTACCTAGCATTCCGAGAGAGGAATAAAAGTTCACTGTCTACTAATCTAAAATCCTTAGGATAGGTTGTCTGCTAGAGTTAAGAATAAGAACAATTGCACTGATATTATCTTAAAACTGTAGGCATATTATGCAATGTTCAAAATGTCTCTGTTAGTACTGGGAGCATCTGTAGAAATCTAAAAACAAAAACAATGCTTACTTAACCTAGAGAGGAAAGTGTATTAATAATTAGTCTATTTTTAAAATAATATGAACTCCATTTATACCTATATCTTATATCTGAGAAGCTGCCAATCTGGGATATTTTAAAACACATATGAAGAAGGCATCACAAGGGCAACCAAAAGGGAGGCCTCTGTACTGTGCCCAAGATACGCAGGATCTCACAGTAAACCAGCCATAAAGAGGAGTGGTCAGATGGGTATATATGGGATTTGGATTGAGTTCTGTTGTTTAACCTTATTAAATGTAGACAGTTATTGGTGATAATAAATTAGGCTAGCAAGCGTGTTCCCAGTTCAGTTCATTAACTATTAGCATGGACAGAGAAACAGAGGTTTCTGCTGATGTAGCTACAACCCTGGGGCTACTTATGGACTATTGTGCAAGATGCTACACTCCATAAGACAAAATATACTGCTGGGAAATTTTCCACTGCATTTTTAACATACTATTTCCACAGTTGACATTTCAACATCATGATTGTTTGTTCTCCTGGGAGATACTGGCATCTTTTGCAAATTTCAGTGGCTGTTGAATAATTGCTGTTGGGATGTTTCTTGCTTCTCATTTGCTGATTTAGTTTCACCATCTCATTACAAGTCTGTGATTTCTTTTCTGAAATCTGTAAATTTCATCTGCAAGTGGAAAAAAAAAAAGGAGATCAATCCTCTCAGACTTGAGAGACTATAAAATTTGGTCATTTGGCAACACATTCATTCTTGTTCTTTCTCTTGGTCTCCCTTGTGTGCAACGTTCTACATTTTTAGATAAGTGCTGGGCTGAAGAATGAAATTTGTGTCCAAGGAACAAATTGAAGCTTCCTGGCCTATCTGGGAATTAAATGAGCTGTTGCTTAAAAAGAACGTGTGATGACCTCCTCTGGCAGCACATTCTAGTGTTCTGCCACATGGACAGTGAGGAGTGTTTTCCTAATGACCTGCGTTAAAAGGAGAGGCTCCATTTCCCTGAAATGGGTTACTACATAATGTATCATGAATTAAATGCAATAATGTCAGTCCTTCCAGCTCCCTGATTGCATAATCTGATTGTGTTGTTCTTAAATAATTCCTCTCCAAACTGTAGCTTTATTTACAACTGGCTAGAATGGGTTACAAAAGAATCATAGTTAATATTATTTACTTCTTAGGGTTATTATTGAAGGTATCACATTCATCCTGAATTCATATTCATCCTGAGACAGACCATGGCCACCCAGGGAGTTTTTACGTGCATCTGACCCATATTCATTTGTTCTGACTTTGCATTATGTTAAGCAACAGCAGAGATTGATTATTTTGCAGGAAGTGGAAAGGTCAGAAGGATGAAGTAGCTACCAAATTGTCAACGAGCAGCCTCTGTAATCCTTTGAAAAGGAGGTTCTAGTAGGATTAGGTTGGGCAGAACTGAGTTGAAGGGAATTAAATATAAATTAATTCATTCCTTCCCATCTCAATTCTAACACCTTTTCTCTAAGAAAATCTTGCCTGATTCCCCAGACTAGGTCACTCTAGAATATTTCTCCATACTCTTTACTTTAGATTCATGGAATTTATCATTATAATTATAAATTTACTTGGAATGAATCTCACCTCTCATTTTTTTTTTAACAAGTCACACCAGGCAGTGCAATGTATTTTAAAAGGATGACTTCTAGAGACTCATTCTGAATCCCTTCTTGGCTTCTTACCGGTTGTATGTCCTAAGTTTCTTTCTCTCTAAAATGGTCACATTAGTAGTTCCTACATCATAGAATTGTTTTAAGGATTGAATGAATTAATAGTTGTTAAACACTTAGGGGCATCTGGGTGGCTTAGTTGGTTAAGCGTCTGACTTGGGCTCAGATCATGATCTCACCATTGGTGGGTTTAAGCCCTGTGTCGGGCTCTGTGCTGACACCTCGGAGTCTGGAGCCTGCTTCAGATTCTGTGTCTCCCTCTCTCTCTGCCCCTTCCCAACTCACACTCTGTCTCTCTCTCTCTCTCACAAAAATAAATAAACATTAAAAAAATTTTTTAAAGAAGTTGTAAAACCCTTAGAACACTGCCTGGCACACAGTAAACATTCATCTACTAAATATACCTATTAGCATTTTTTATTATTCTTAAACTATTTATTTATTTATTTATTTATTTATTTATTTAATTTTGAGAGAGAGAGGGAGAGAGAGAGAGAATCCCACGCAGGCTCTATGAGCACAGAGCCCAAAGTGGGGCTCGAGCTTACCTGGTGGGGGGCTCAAACTCACGAACCCTGAGATCATGACCTGAGCTGAAGTTGGATGCTTAACCAACTGAGTCACCCAGGTGCCCATGTTTTATTTTATTAATATCTGCCTCCCCCTAAGACTCTAAGCTCCGTAAAGACAGAGGGCATGTATGTTTTGTTCATTCCCATTACATTTCCAACTTATGTTACAGTGCCTGGCACATAGTAGCGATTTTCAACAAATATTTTCTGAATAAATATGTATCTAAGGGGCTCCTGGATGGTTCAGTCAGTCAAGCATCCGACTCTTGGTTTCTGCTCAGGTCATGATCTCACAGCTCATGAGTTCGAGCCCCAGATAGAGCTCCACCATGACAGTGCGTAGCCTGCATAAGTTTCTCTCTCTCCCTCTCTCTCTGCCTTGTCCCTGCTTGCACTCTCTCTCTGAATATATATATATATATATATATATATATATGTGTGTGTGTGTGTGTGTGTGTATACGCACATATATAGTGTAGAAATATGAGATTCTCTGGAAGTGAATATGACCTCAAACACCAAAGGATTAAATTTTGCCTCCATAACATTACATTAACGTAGTGAATGAATGAGCCATATTTTATCAGCAAATACTGTATGAGAATATTTTAGGAAACATGATTTCATCCACAGTTAACCAATTTTGCGGTAAAGAACTATGCCATAATGAGTTTTTAAAAATAATATCTAAAAGGTCTCATCTTTTTAGGACAATAGCCAAAGCAGCAAACTGTTTGAATACGATGATAATTGTTTCTAATGTTCAGTAAATACAGTCACTTCCCATTAGGATGCTCCTTTTAAAGAAAGGCCTTTCCCCGTGTTTAAACGAGAGAAAACTAGAGATAGGGCCACAAAGGAGGTAAATGTTAAGATAAAGAAAGTTAGAGACAAGATAGAGATCAAGATCAACAACAGAGACAGGGATGGAGGTGGACGTGGAGGCAAAGGGAGCACCAGATGGGCTTGGATGGAGACAGAGGTAGCAAAGAAAGACAGATTTCTATAGGTCACCCACCTCAAATTAATTCCACGGGGACAATTTCTAGGATATGTCTTACCAGTCAAAAAATCAGCTTTTGAAGGTTTTTAGTAGAAAGACAAGTTTTAGGGGCGCCTGGGTTGCTCCGTCAGTTGAGCGACCGACTCTTGATATTGGCTCAGGTCATGATCTCACAGTTGGTGAGTTCGAGTCCCATGTTGGGCTCTCTGCTGACAGTGCAGAGACTACTTAGGATTCTCTATCTCCCAGTTTCTTTGCCCCTCCCCTACACTCACTCTCACTCTCTTTCAAAAATAAATAAATAAATAAATACAAAAAAAAAACCCAAAAACAAAAATAAATACACTTTTTTTAAAGACAGATTTTAATATGTGATAAGGAGACGTCTTGAGTCAGCATCAGTCAGCCAACAAATGCCATTAAACATTATTCTACGCCCTGAGATGTAGTGTCTGGATTCTCTAGAAACTTTCAGTTTCATGGTGAGTGAATGTTCAACAAACGCATCAACAAATAACATAATTTCCATCACTGACCAGTGCTCAAGAAGAAGAAGTTGTGTTCTACGAAGGTAGTGGATTTGATGGTGGGCAATACAGTGGGAAGGCTGCTAATGTTAAATAGAAAGCCTAGAAATTTGAGCCTGAATGTTGAGAAGGAATCAGCCATCTGGGGGAAGTGCTCTCACTTTGCATAAAAAAGGAGCGGCAAGAATTGTACTGTAATTTGGTTGTCCACTTTCCCCTCTCTCCATCCTCTAAGCCATGTATAGCTGTGTCTCTGAATTCAAGTAAATAGAAACCTGATTACTTGCTTTTTTATGCTAAATGCTAAGATATTTTCAGTTGTGCATAGTAATAATAGGTATGTTATTTTAAGTTTCAAAATCCTGATAAAACTTCTGTCATCTTCCTTTATCTGTCCTCTTCTTTTCCTTAGTCTTCTTTATTTACTATCCTTTCCATTTACTTTGTTAGAGTACCATTCTCAGTTGGTCACATTCTCAGTTGATCACTGAGATTTCAGAGTCATTTCTGCAGTTCTGTTACGGTACTTCACTTTAAATAACAGATGAGTAACCGAACAATTGCCTCCATACTGATACCTTTGTATATTCAACTGTTTTAAATGCATCGGTGTTGAACATTTAAACAAAGTCAATCATGAATAATTTATAAAGCACAGTAAATATGTCCCTGCAACCATCTTTAGTGTAAAGAATATGAGTGACACACATTCAGTTTGCACATGTCATGATGCACTTGTATTTCTAAACAGTGCCTTGGGCACATAAGCACTTGAGCAATCCTGTCAATCCTATCAGCATTCAGGTGCCAGTTTTGTGATTGACATCAGAGGAAATTTGTGTCATCTGGAAGGATAAGATTTTATGGGAAGGCAGATCATAATTACTCTTGCCTCTAGAGAGAAACCCTATTAGTCAAATAGGAAGGAAAATGACTCATAGAAAATAGACCCACATCTCAGCTAAAGGTCAGGTATCTCTGTCTAAATCTAAACTACACATCAGTATTTATTCATTCAACCAACACATCTTCACTGTGAATGTCTTATTTTCTGGGCACTGTTGCTCAGGATTTTACTACAAGAGACAACATATCTAGCCCCCAAATAGTCCAGGGAAGGAGAGAGATGAGGAAAGGAATATTAACTATGCCATGTAATAAATGATTGGGGGGATGTACAGAGTGTGGGAGGGAAGCATATAAAAGTTAGACAAGTAATACCACTTGAGTGTGAGGCAAGTTAGCAATGTTTAACTGCAGGAAAGCTGGCTGTAAGTTTGTGAAGCCAAAAGAGAAGTAAAGAGTGTTCTGGGCAGAGAGAATGACCCACCCATGCATGTGGAGGCAACACAGCTGGAGCACTTGGTGGTTTCCAAGTTTTGGGGGATGGGCTTCCAAGATAAAAGGAAACTGATATGTTTAGACAATTGAATAAGCAGGACAAGATGACACCACTGTTGTGCTTCAGAGGAGATAAGCATGAGGGCTAGAACACATAGAGATGTCACTGTCTGCTCTGATAGATCCTGTGTAATCTGGGAAGGGAGGCAAGAGATAGGATATTAGAGCTCTCCAGGATCATCCAGGACACACACAGAAAGAGAAAATCATCAACATTGTGAATTTAGCATTTTGAGTGCTGGTCTATATTATAAAGCCACAGTTATCAATTCCCTTTTTTCTGGAAAAAATAAGGGCCTCTCATGGTCCCTGTTCTCTTTTTGGTCTGTGCTACACATCTGACTTAGAAAACAATGATGGGCTTTGGAGGTTCTTCCCATTTTAAAGCCTAAAAGCTTTTGGTGTGGCATGCAAGAGTTTCAAAGAAAATAATGCCAATAGAGGCTAAAAAAATGTTAGTGGAATGACAATATAGGGACAGTAAATAGTTCCAGAAAGACACAATTCCAGGGCTCATATAGTAAATCAGTTGGAAACCCAGAAAATTAATTGCATTTGATTTGATTCTTTTTAGCACTAAATATATTAGTAATTAATGTTTCTGTGCTCTCAAGATACGATGTGATTATATATGTTTGTCACAGTGGGGAAGAAAAATTATTGAATTCATAAATCAGTGCACTCTTTATACCTCTCTTATAAAGGGCAGTTATTTGTGGGTTGAGGACTACAGAGAGAAATTAGAGTGTGAAAGTTTGGACTGAGCCTAAATGTTTCCTTTAAAATTCAAGAATAAAATTAAACACAAGCAGGTATTCATAAATATTAAAATGTAGTCATATTCATTTAAGATCACAAAGAAGACAGACCACCTCAATTAAACAAACTAGTAACACTCCTAATTTGAGAAATGCCTTTAACTCATTCTTACCTCTTAATTCATGGCATTCTTTAAACTGTACAGGAGTTTGGGTCAGGTAAACTTTAGGTCCTTTCTAAACAAGATGATAAAATCATAAGTACACTAATTGGCTTTTGGTAGTTCATTCAAACTTAATAGTCCTGTCCTATCTGATTATTAATGGGCTTGAATGAATACTGACAATAATTTGACGAGTGAGTTCACAAAGGGACAGAGGCAATCCAAATCTTAAATTTGATAACTAACCAACTAGGTCTTTTTTCATTTCGTAATCATCGACTATGCTCACATGGACCATCCTAAAAGAACATAGACCCATTCATTCAGGATTCATTGACCTGGACCTGAGGTCACCAGAACTGCTTAAAGAGCCCCTGAATTTGATCACTAATTCATAAGAAGGTACTGCCTCTGTGACTAGGGACTTTATGAACTAAAATCAATATTCCCAATGCCTTCTTACTTTGAACCAGGATTTGAAAGGTATGAAGAATTAATTATGCTAATGTGTGCCTAGCAATGCAAGTGAAATAAAATGTCATTGCAGCAAAGCTTAATCATAATTAGTGGATCACAGGTTTTGAAATAAGGTACTAAAATGGGAACACTAAGATACTGCTTCATGGCCTGCTAATACTCTTTATAGTGTTAAACCGATCAGAGTCTGGTAGCAGCAATGAATGTGAGGCTGTACAAATTTTTTAAATTTCCATATGAAATGAGAAGCTGTTGTGTGCAAGTAAACATTTTATAATTATGAAATTAATCCGGGATGCTAAACCAGTATATATAAAAGCCATATTACATCACAATTAGCTGAACCATAGTTTAAATGTGTAAAACATATACTTGTATCAGTTAAAAAAAAAAAAAAAAGACTGGCTGAAGGAACTGAGAAAAAAAGCTTATGCCAACTGTGGTGTCAGTCCTGGAGGGTATTTAAAAATAGAAATAATCAACATTTAGCTGAGTTTTCATTCTTACTGTAATGAAGCAAATTAGCATGTGACATAAGCCATCTCTTAATAATAGTTTCAAGCTGCATTGACATAGAGTAATCAAATTTCCATAGGAAATTTAACTTGCATGCTAGACAGTTTAATTATCTGGTGCACATTTCAATAGTTCCCATTATAAGAAAATATGCCAGAGTTTGTCACTGAGAGTGTCTATAACAATAGTTTGAACACTTCAATAAATTTTAATTATCTTATAAATCATCTGCCTGCTGATACATATAAATGTGTACATTCATTCAAATATTACTTAATTTGACCAAAACTGGGTGGTGAAACAGTAACTAAAATTAGTCTTAAATTAACATCTTTATTCCATAAGTTCTTAAAGTATAACAAATAATCTTGTCATTTTATAATATGAACTTTAAAAAGTTGGCATAGAATATGACAATTAAATCTAGCTTTAATATCCTATTCCAGAGATCACACAGAATTACTCAAAGCTCAGTCTCTGGAAGGCTTCCCACTTCCTGTTATGGTAAATATGTAATATTAATGTCTGTATAGTCGAAGACATGAAAACAAACCAGCAAAAAATATTCTACTCCAGAAATGCTTCCTTTACCTCTCTCTAGGTTATAAGATCCTGCCACCTCCTACTGTCTAGGAAACAGATATGCGAACACATCGTGTCTTCTATTTTCATAGTGCTCCATAAAAGCACCTTCACATACATAACATCATGAGGCCCCTGCTGCCCTGAAGTAGTTGGTTGACTGTTAGTCTCTTGTTACACTTGAAGAAATGGAAACCACAATCCCCAGCACAGTCTTGATCTCAAAACAGTCCACAGCCTCTTCAATGCTGCTAAAGCTGATCCATTTTGCTTATAGGATGGTATTGATATATTTTATATTCTTATTTTAGATAAAATTGTGACATGAGAGCTATCCTCTTTTTCTCTGTCAAAGTATCTGAAAGGGGGCTGCAAGAAGTTGATGAAGACGGGCACACCGACACAGTGAAAAGGGATAATAGATAGCCTTACACTGTGGCAGGAAAGAGAGAAAATACACTTTCTGAAAAGACTCAAGAGTTCCTGCATTGCCGTAAGCTCAGCTCCTGTGGTTCAGTCAACATGGACACCAACTGATGCCATAGCCCCCAAACACATCATGGTCTTGTAGCCTGGTACAATGACTAGTGCTGACATCAGAATGTGTGAGTCATCAAGGAAGGATTAAGTACACCAGCTCAAGGAAGTGTGCTAATTTTATTCACAATGCTAATAATAATAATAATAATAATAATAATAATTAATAGTAATAAGGCTGATATTTACCAGATATTTCCTACACATTAGGCTTGTGGTAAAGCCTCCCTAATCATCATGTTCTGTGTCATTCTAGCCTCCCTCCTCTTCTCTTCCCATTCATCCATGGTCCCTTGACTCCATCTATAGACTTGGTCTTTCCCCAGTGTCCAGGCCTTGTCCAAAATGCAGGCAAGAAAGCCGTGATGATATTTGCCTCACAATTTAAAACTCAAAAACCAAGTCACCATTCTTCTTAGTCTGGCTTAAACTTTGGGACCTATTTCTCATCTCATCTCCAGCTTTGTTTCAAACTATCAGTTTGTGTCCTGGTGGTGATGATAGTACCTGGTAGACTTTAAAGTTCATGAAAGAAAAGACAATATTGGTCTTATTCAGCACTGTAGTCTCAATAGTCAGCACCCAATTACTGGCATGAAATAGGGGCGCCTGGGTGGCGCAGTCGGTTAAGCATCCGACTTCAGCCAGGTCACGATCTCGCGGTCTGTGAGTTCGAGCCCCGCGTCAGGCTCTGGGCTGATGGCGCAGAGCCTGGAGCCTGTTTCCGATTCTGTGTCTCCCTCTCTCTCTGCCCCTCCCCCGTTCATGCTCTGTCTCTCTCTGTCCCAAAAATAAATAAACGTTGAAATAGGTATTCAATTGTTTGTTAAGTAAACCAAATTTACCACCAGTCTAGCTGGCCCTTATACTTAGATTCTCTTAGTGTAATGTTCCTAATGCTGCAGCAGCAGCATTATTATAAACTATCACTTATTATTTACTGTGTGCTGAGGCTTTATATATATTATGTTATTTAATCCTCACGAACTTTTCAAGGTAGGTATTATCATTTTAATCACACAGAAAGGAAAATGAAGCTCCATGAGGCTAATTGATTTTCGCAAAGTCTGTCACACACAAATGGTAAGTGAACCACAGTTCAAAGATCTGAGTTACGCCAAATAGAGCCACCATGTTCTCCTCTGGACTCTCCTGGGAATTGCAGTGACCTTCTGAACCCCAGACCAAGGCTTTGGACCTTGTTGCTTGCTGATAGTCTTTCCTGATGTCAGATGCCCACATTTCCAATGTCTACCTGTCCTTGGTTCACCCTTTCCTGCGTTGGGACATTCCTGAGCACCATATGACTATGTATCTTCCGTAGCCACATCCTTTTGATTGAAGCCCTCCCTTCCCCAAGTATACCAAGTGACAGTTTTAAGCACCAGAGGTTGCACCTGGGGAGGGTAAACTTACACGAGCAGTCCAGGAGAGCAGGGCTCAGAGAGTGAGTGGGAGCCAAAGGCTTTCAAGATTACAAAGGGTCAGGTGAGAGAAACAAATTACAATCATCTAGGACAAAAGACATAAATGGGGTGGAACCTGGATGAACAAATTGGGTATCAATAATTAAATGGAACTAGAATGAGAAAAACATGTGTGATCAAAAGCCCAGTGTAGGAAATTTGAGTGGCCACCACAAACCAACCTGCTATGCCCCTGACTTCCGTTTTTGGAAAACGGTGTGGGATGAAGAAGGATTGAATTGGTTCAAAGGGTATAACATGCATACTTCCAGTGTTTCTTCTGCTTGAAGACATATATCACTCTGTCAGTGGCCTGGCACATGATAGGCTTTCAATGTGTATTGTTGGATGAATAAATCAGCCAGTTGTTTTTGAAGACAATGTTACACATACCAACACTTCCTCCTACGACCAAGTCAGCCTACCAGTGTCATCTCTATTCCAGGAGGTGAATTCTAGTCTTCCCCATACTGCTGCAGTGAAATAGACCGCACCTAGCCTGATGGGCAATAAATATTATGCCAACTGCACCATACATCCAAAATCCTGCTTTCTGAAGCATTCATTGTATTTTACTACTTTGTTATATATTGTTTTATATGTCACTCACAAATCCTGAGGGATGTGTTCCAAGATCATTACTGACATCCCCATACATGATAGTTGACCACCATTATAGATTATAGTTTCAACCATGAAATTCAGTAGACTCTAAATGAAAAATTTGTTAGGCTTTCCAAACTTTTCTTATTCTACCAAACACAAAACTGATGTCACTAATTATATAACTGGCTTGTTAAATTTCTGTTAATGAAGAAATACAAGTGTTGTCATCTCACAAGAGTTGCTACAAATGGAAGAATGAATGAAGAAAACTGCTAGGAAGCCATGTGTGTGCGGGACAGCAGGCCAGCACCCCCACTGGCCTCCAAGTGCCTGCCACACAGGACACGTCATTCTAACCCATGCCATGACACATCTTAAAAGTGACTTGATTCCTTGAGCCTTTAGGATTACTTGCAAACAAACAGAACTATAAATATTAGATCCATAAATGTCAGTGCTCTTCTTCATATGATATCCTTCTCAAGTGGAAGAAGCAGTATAGAAAAGCCAAAAGCACAGGCTTTCCCATCCTACAAAGTTGGGTTTTGGATCCAGGTTTCTGTTTCTTAGTAACTGCACAACCTTGGAAAAATTACTCTTTCTGAGCCTCATTGTTGTAGTTTATTTAAAAAGGCTAATCATCGTATTCACCTCATGAGGCCGTTGTGAGGATAAAATGAGATAATCTGCATACAGCACTATGGCCATTGGTAGAGATTAGCTCTTCATTTGTATTATTAGATTACAATTTCTGGGCAGGAACTATGCCTTTTGTTTGCCTGAATCCCTAATGCAACAGTAAAAAAAACAGTTAATTTATTTAAAAGCCTGGGCTTCTAAAGGAATAAGCTTTAATTTTCAGAAAAAAAAAAAAAACCCTTCTGTATAATATAGGTCAAATGAGGTGTGAGATAATGAGAAACCACAAACCTCCAGCAGCCTCTTTGGCTGCAGAGAAAGGAGAGCAGAGGAGAACGCCAGTTCTGAGCCCCTTGAACACTTTCAGTCATCAACAGACTTACGAAAGGAAGGGAATTTCATCTCTGTTAAAAGTAGTCGAAGTATTATGCTCATTTGAGATTTCCGAGCTTTGGCCTAGAAGGCAAAACTAAATGGTTTGCTTGCCCAGGAAAGAGCTGAGAGAATTTCACCCTTTCTTCACTCTCAAAGCAAACCTGGCTTCGTTTCCTCTTTTCTTCTGTCAGGGAACGTCTCAAAGCAGCTGGCAAGCTCTTTACTGCAGCCAATGCTGTTTTTGAAACTTTTACTGATCCAGAAAATAGCTGAATCTGTGCTCTCGGGAAGAACAAAGATTGATGGGGGATTTCCAGCAGTTGGTGCCAAAAATTCCTTAACCTGTAGAAGTGACACTAGAACCAGTACCAAAGAAAGAAGGGTTGGGGGGAGGGGGGGAGGCCGGTACTCTGCTGTGAACATAATGTCTCCCAAATAAATAGCCTCCTCCAGCCTGAGACAGAGCTGCTGTTTTCCCGCTAGCGAGTTAGTGTAATTGGTGTTTGCAAAAGATACCTATTGCAGGGGCTGTTGTGTAAGTAGATGAAAGGGAAAAGAACAATAGCAAAGACAAAAATTACATTACAGTCACTTTAAAAAAAAGCACGTCCATCACAATGACTTCACTCTAAGCAAATTGCAACAGCTCTCACTTACTAGGCCCTTGCTCTGTGCCAGGCACTTTGCATGCATTATCACCTTCTCACATTTAATTCTCCCAATGAATCTGTAAGGGAAGAGGTAAAATGATCTTCGTTTTAGAGATGAGGAATTTATGACTCAGAAACACTAAGTGACTTGCAGAAGGCCACTTGGCTCATAAATGATGGAGCCAGAATTTAAGAGTAGTTTGGTTTTTTTTTAACCGTACTTTTGTTTTGTTTTGTTTTTTTAATTTCCTTAAGTAATCTCTATACCCAGCATGGGGCTTGAACTCACAACCCTGAGATCAAGAGGTGCATGCTCTATCAACTGAGCCAGCCAGGCAGCCCAAAAGTAGTTTACCAGGATTACTAAACCCTGTTATACTTATTGCCTCAGAAAAGGAGAGAAAAGCTCAGTTGACTGAAGAAGGCAGTAGCCAAGCCAGCAAGGAGTGTTTAATGATGAAGTTTTGGGGTGATGGTCGGGTGGTCCAGAGCCAACTACCAAGAAAGAATTCTTGAAGACGTCTTTGGTGCAAAAAGGTGATTTTATTAAAGCATGGGGACAGGACGCATGGGCAGGAGGAACTGCACTGGGGTCCAAATGGGTAACTCATTATATGCCCTCAGGTTGAGAGGGGGTCAGGGATGGAGTAAGTCTCTAAGGAATTTTGGAAGCGAGGTTTCCAGGACCTTGAGGGGCTAGCTATTGCTAGGGGAAATGCCATTTATTACCATTTAATAAAACCTCAGTCATGAGACCCTTTAAATGTATATCAGAGAGCTATAAACTTGGAGTATGATTGCCAGCATATGTCTTGGGGCAGTTGAGATAAAGGAAGTAGACTTACAGGATTCTGGAGGTTGGGATACTGTTAAGCTAAGGTACTCTTTTGCCCCTAGCAAAGTGTCATCATCTAGGCAGCTGAGCTCCTAGAGAGAGGTCACTCTGCCAGTTTCAAGGACTTGTCAATGGGCTGTAGGCAGTAAGGGAATTTAATTTTTCATTTGCCTTAGTTACCCACATTACCATGGCAAGCACTGTTAAACCCCTTTCCCTTGTTCTCTAGTATCTGGGAGTGTCCAAGGACACACATAGGTCCCACTTGGGGTGGGGGTGGGATGCTAGCTTGTGCTTTTTTTGCCCCTCAGCCTGCCTCATGCTCCCTCATCATGTAGGACTTAAGGGAAAATATTGCAGACACTACCAAACAGGAGAGTAAAGAATCAGAGGGAACACAGAAGCTTGTGATGGCTCCAACCATTTATCTGGGACTAGAGAGATAGTACCTAGTCGAAGAAGAACGGATGGTCAAAATGAGGCCACAATTTTAGTTAAATGTCTGTGTTTTTATAAATCATTATATATGTTTACCTATATATAGTGATTATTCATTTTATATACATTCCTTATTTTTGCTAAATTCCCAATTGCAGAGTGCTTGTATAGTATAGATACTTGCGTCCACCTACCCTATGAATCATGATTAGTACACTTTTCTTCGGACCCTCTTCCCCCTTTCCCACTCTTGCCACTCCCTCCTAGTTTCATTTACAGTAATTTTGATGATTTATAACTAGTGTTTATTTGTCTACATACCTATGTATAGTCTATCCCTCACCCCCTACGCAGACAATGGGAAATTTCTTGCAGGGGCATGGCTCACAGTAGAAGCTTAAAACTGTTTTCCTTGATTGAATGAGTGCTCAGTTGAGGATTCTATTTCCTGATGGATCAGTAAATGTTCTTCATATTTTGTAACCATTAACTCTTTGTCTATTCAGATTTGTTGCACATATTCTCTTATTTCTTATGTTCCCTTTGGGTTTTTTTGTTTGTTTATGATAGGTATTTAATACTAGAAATAAGATATATTGTAATGTTCAGTGTACTGTATATTTTCATCATTATGATTTCTGAAACCTATGTACCAATTAGGTCTATCTTTTAATGGTTTCTCATTGTACTTTTAAATGGTCTGGAGTTGATTTTTAATATATGGTAGAATTAGGAATTTAAATGAAAGTATTTCCAGTAGTGATCTATTTTCTCAACTCCTAATCTCATATATATTTCTTACATATTCCTTTATGATTTGCAATCTATAATATACTAATACAGTCTATTAAATTAATGTAGTTCTTTACATACATCAACACATCTGTTCTACTTATTTACCTGTTAATCCTTTTGTTTGTACTTCCTTGTTTTAATTATTGTTTTATAAAAATTGTACTTTCTGGTGTATTCCAGTATCTTTTAAGGCAAGACTGCTCTATCATTTTTCTGTTCCCAAATTTTCTTACCATTCTTGCCTGATTTTACTTTCTGTGGAATTTTAATATTTTACTTATTTTACTATTTACTATTTAATGACTTTAATATTTAAATCGAGTCTGATCATAGCCAGTGAAGCAATCTTTCCTTACACCATTGAATGATTCCTGGACATTCTTGCAGTCCTCTGACACAGGCAACTGCATTGCCATCTTGGCAAATCCTCTCTCCCTCCAGCTCTGCACTTGACTTGTTGAGATTTCATTCCATGAGTGCATTTCAACATGACCATTTTTGCCTTATACTTTTGGGAATTTAAGCCTCCAAAATAATGTAGAAACAGATTATGATGGGAATAAAATTTTAAAAATCAATGGAGCGAAGTGGCATGTCATCGTAGGTAGAAATAAAGATTCAATTCAACATGTAGGAAAATTATATTTGAAAGCCCCTTAAATTATCTGTTTAGTTTGGCATATAGGGTTTTGTGTACACAACTATGGGCAATAACATACATATATTACAATGTGTAATGATATCTATAATGTATATAATAAAGAGTACACTCATTTAGGGGAGTCAGAATTATCAGTACTATTTAACATATTTTCTCTCTTCCTACCTTCCCCTATTGAGTCTCTATTTTAAAAATTTATATAAATTAAATGCACTTAAGAGGCTGCTTCACTCTGTCTGCATGGTTGAGAGATGCTTCCTAATTCTTAGGCTGTTTTGTTATTGAACCTCCGATTTAGGAGGTAAGCAATGCACAAGTTATTTTTTTTTAAAGTATATCTTCTTGGGGCGCCTGGGTGGCTCATTTGGTTAGGTGACCAGCTTCGGCTCAGGTCATGATCTCATGGTTTGTGAGTTCAAGCCCCGTGTCGGGCTCTGTGCTGACAGCTCAGAGCCTGGAGCCTGCTTCAGATTCTGTGTCTCCCCCTCTCTCTACCCCTCCCCTGCTCACGCTCTGTGTCTCTCTGTCTCTCAATAATAAATAAACATTAAAAAAATAAATAAAATCATTAAAAAAGTGTATCTTCTTTCAGGTCATGGGTTTGCTCTTTTGCAAACAGCAAACTATAGGTAAGACATAGACTTTGATTCTCAATTTGGTTTGATGAGTCTTTTTTATATTTTGTCCAGGGTTTTCATGGAAGTTTTACGATTAGGCTTGAATTTTAGTGTCCTAAGTTTTCATATCTGTGTGTGTGTGTGTGGGTATGTGTGTGCACACGCGCACTTGCATGCACCTGTGCTTTTATTATTATTTGGAGAAAAATTGGGAGATGCTGCATCTGAGGTGGCTAGATAAAGATAGTATCACAAGATGTTTCCACACTATTATTTCATAAATATTTGTTTGAAGCATGGTGTTCCTCAAGTCTGTTAAAAGATTAACTTCAACAACTGGAATTTCTTAATAGAATTGTTTGTAGAGATGAGTGTGATTATATGGATTAATAATCATCCAAGGTGGGGCGGGGAGGTTGTCCTTCATTTTATTACCGTGTCCTTCTCATGCCAAATGCATTTGTTTGTGTCTGGTGCTAAATGCTCAATATGATTAGCTAATTTCACTTCCATCCCTGCCTCCATTAAAGCTTGCTCCTTAACATACCAATGTAATGAATCCCTCCTGAGGAAGTGTATGGATGGGACTTTGTTCCAACTAGGGGCAATATTAGTTCTTGAAGTTCTGCTAGAAATGGCCTTTTTCTTAGTCTTTCAGTGCAGAGATTATGACAAAGTCTAGGACTTGAGGTGAGCAAAAGAAAACCACGGTTGACAAATACTATCTCTGATTAACTAAGAGCCATGTGATAAGAGATGGCTGCGATTTGTTCCTTATCCTAAAGAAGCTTCCAGTCTAGTGTGGGAGATAAACAGTTAATCAAATAACTATGTTATGGTGTGAAGAGTTCTGTATTAGAAGGATGACCAAAATTAGACCATTACACAGGCATGAGATGATCACTTCTGCTTGGTCAGGAGTTAGAGGAACAATCAAATGAACAAAATCTCAATTCACCATTACAGGAAATCAACATGCCAAAATATTGTGGAAAAAAAAAAAGATCAGCAGTTTTGTCGACTATACTTCAATTTTTAATTTTTTTTAAATACAAAAAAAATTTGAAGTTTAGCAGCAGCAGAAACAGTAGTAAATGCTACATGAACTAGTTTCTGGAAATCTGCATGGAAGAGCTGAGTTTTGAAGGATGAATATGAATACAGACGAAAACATCCTGGAGATGTTGAAAGATCAGCATACCCAATTTGTGTAGGTGTGAAAATGCCTACTCTGATACAAGAAAAATAAATTGTCCACTATGACTCATCTTGGTGTGCATGTTTGGAGTGTTGAAGGTGAAGTTAAAGACTAGGATTGGGCTCCTAAGCCATACTACTGATTTTGAAATTTGTTCTCTGGGTGACTCAGAGGTTATGGTGCAGAAGAATGATATGGTCATATTTATGTTTTAGAAAGAAAGCTGGCAACAGAGTAGGGAGCCAATGCCAAGAAGATAGTTGGGAAGAATTTGTTCCTGCCAGCTAAATGTAGAGTTTGCCTTCCATTCCTCTTTGCTTCTGGAAGAGGGTTAAAATGGAGGAGGAAATAGGAAGAAAACCAGAAGAAGACAAGAAAAACTCTCTGGAGGAATTTATTTTAAATTTTTTTTTTCACCGTTTATTTATTTTTGGGACAGAGAGAGACAGAGCATGAACGGGGGAGGGGCAGAGAGAGAGGGAGACACAGAATCGGAAACAGGCTCCAGGCTCTGAGCCATCAGCCCAGAGCCTGACGCGGGGCTCGAACTCACGGACCGCGAGATCGTGACCTGGCTGAAGTCGGACGCTTAACCGACTGCGCCACCCAGGCGCCCCTGGAGGAATTTATTTTAATCAGTAGTAGGAGTGAGGAATCTTCCATTGTTCTCATCTCAAGATCTTGTATGGCATCTCAAGCCTGGAAACCTGGAGCTACCTACTGGATATTGTCTCCCGGTTTCTAACACCTCTCCCTTTTTTGCCTGGCACATCTGATTTTGTCACTAAATTTTAATTTAAAAAAAAAAAAAAAGCAACACGTTTTCTCATGCCCTTCTTACCATTACCAACACTGGCTTCCAGTTTAAACACTTAGCAGCTAACCAAGATCCTGAGGGGCTTATTTTCTCTCTCACTGTTGAGTGTTGCTCATAGATGATCCTCTAAAAGTTCTGCTTTTATCATTACACAAACCCTGCTTAAAAGCTTAATTTGAAGGACAGAAGTTAAATTCGTAGACTAAATTTTAAAATTTCATCCTACCTACCAGCATGATTGTTCTCATTTAGAGCCTTTGGCCATAGTATTCCTCCCATAGTCCACTCCTTAGTCCACTCATATCAAAATTCTTTCGGTCCCTCATAGAATTAAAACTTCAGCTCAAATTCTATTTCTCGTGACATGTTTTTTTAGGTGGGTAAGGGGAGGCCATACGTCCCTTTTGTTCAGCGTTTGATGCTTTATTGAGAAAGCCCTCCTCATTTCTCTACATATATTATTTGCCTGAATCTGTGCCAAGTTCTCAGAAATAGTCCAGTAGTCTAATAGTTTCCAGTGGGAACGTGTTGAGTTCAATTCAGCCAATATTTACTGCGTACCTAATATGTGTAAGGTATTGTGCTAAACATTCTCAGGATGCCAATGTTGAAGGATAAGTAAGTCAAATGTCTGCTCTCAGGAAGAACAATTAAATTTATTCAGTGGAGAGCTATTTCCACTTCACCTGTAATATTAATTTGTGACTTTTCAAATAAGATACTCTTCCTTCATTGATTTGGTGAGTTTCATAAGTAAGTGAAATCATGATGGAAGTTGCATAAATGTGTTTAAATGGCACACATTTCACATTTCACAGCAAAAGTGCAGTCTCAGTAGACACAAATGTAATCAAGCCTTCAGTACAACTATCCAATGTATATATGGCTAATTATACCAAATGTCTTAATCCATCCGGGCTGCTATAACAAAATACCACAGAGTGGGTGGCTTGTAAGCAACAGAAATTGATTTCTTACAGTTCTAGAGATTGGAAGTCTGAGATCAGGGTGCCAGTATGATCGAGTAAGGGCCCTCTTCTAGGTCACGGCCTGCCAACTTCTCACTGTGTACTCACACGTAGAAGGGGCCAATGAGCTCTCTCAAGCATCTTGGGCATTAATCTCATTCATGATGATTCTGCCCTCATGACTTCATCACTTCCTATAGGCCCCATGTCCTCACCTCCTCATACCATCACATTGAGCACTAGCATTTCAACATGACTTTGGGGGGAACACAAACATTCAGACTATAACACCATATATATATTGAAAAATGCCATCCTCAGAGGCTAAAAGTTTAAGAAATGGATGTATCCATTTTCCACACCACCTTTATACAAGTGCCTGCACTGTTTTGAGATTTCCCTGCTATTCATTTTAAAGGAAAGCAAACATAATTTCTTCTTTCTTATTATTTAAAGTAATTAAATTTCACTTGAGAGGAGAATTTAACCAATAAGTTAATAACAGCCATAGTTAGAAATGGAGTACATGAAGGGGACAAACTATAAGGAGGTAGGCAAGCCTGATAAAAATGTAAGACCGGTTGCATCAGCCCTGACATTTACATCAGAAATCATTTACCCTCTGGTACCCTTAGCAAGGAAATCAGTTGTCAGGAATCAATAATTCCATTAGATGGGAAACATAATTTTCCAGATGATGGGAATTTTATCCCAGAAGCATTTGAATATCTCAGGGAAAAATAAAGGATTAAGCCTCTTAAGAAAGCAAACGTACCCTATGTTATCATCTTTGGCCAATGCTTTCTAATTCTTCTTTTTCATATCTTTAAATACAGAATCCCCTTCACCTACAGCTGAGTTTAGAAAATTCATTAAGTTCTGACGCTGATGTCACTGTCTCAGTCCTGACCATGAACAACTGGTACAATTTTAGCTTGTTGCTGTGCCAGGAAGACTGGAACATCACCGACTTCCTCATCCTTACCCAGAATAATTCCAAGTTCCACCTCGGGTCTATCATCAACATCACCACCAACCTCTCCTCCACCGAGGACCTCTTGAGCTTCCTGCAGGTCCAGCTTGAGAGTGTTAAGAACACCACGCCCACAATGGTGATGTTTGGCTGTGACATGGAAAGTATCCGACGGATTTTTGAAATTACCACCCAGTTTGGAGTAATTCCCCCTGAGCTTCGTTGGGTGCTAGGGGATTCTCAAAACGTCGAGGAACTGAGGACAGAAGGTCTGCCCCTAGGGCTCATTGCTCATGGAAAAACAACACAGTCCATCTTTGAGTACTATGTACAAGATGCCATGGAGCTGGTCGCAAGAGCTGTAGCCACAGCCACCATGATCCAGCCAGAACTTGCTCTTATTCCCAGCACGATGAACTGCATGGATGTGGAAACTGCAAATCTCACTTCAGGACAATATTTATCAAGGTAGGATGCGAGGCCTGTGTTATATTCCCATTCATAGGGTTTTGACAAGAAGCAGAATTTCCCTATCTATCTGCTTTGTAGAAATCTTGATTTTGAGTAGCTTTAAACTCTAGTAATATTTCTGAGTGGCTTTCTGGTTACATAGGCTAGTATCCCATGATCTGTCATCTGAAATTTGATCTGAAGATTTGAAAGCACGTGGTGTACAATAGGGAACACACAGTCCTGCTTTTAAACCCTGGCTTAGTTGCTTACTAGCTATTTGTTCTTGGCAAGTTATTTTAAAACTCTGACCCTCAGTTTTCTAATTAATAAGCTAGGATTATATTGAATACCTTGACCTATGATCATTAAGATATGAAACTATATATGAAAAGTACCTACCACTGCTCGGCTCATAGCAGAAACACAACAAATGTTTCTGTCCCTGCCCACTCTTTCTCTTATCAACAGACTTGGACAAATCTCTCTGAATCTATACAGAGAAAAAAATTAGTCAAGCAGGAAATGGATTTTTCATATTCCTCCCAGGCTGTGATGCTTAAGGCAGTATAGAGTAGTAGTTAAAGACATGGACCCTGGAGCCAGACTCTCTGAGCTTGAAATTTGGCTCTGCCACTTACTGTTTGTGTGACTTGGTCAAGTTACTTAACTTCTCTGAGGCTTAGTTTCCTATGTCTTATATCCATTTATGTAAAATGGGCATAACAATAGATCCTACTATCCATGGGTTCCTTGTGATAGATAGATAGATAGATAGATAGATAGATAGATAGATAGAGTCAGCACTAGGGTTCCACAAGGGTTTTATTTAAATACATACATGCACGCGCACACCACACACACACACACACACACACACACACACACACACACATTCTTTTTAATTAGGTACCTTTCTTCTCCAGTTTCTCAATCTGGTTCCAAGATAGAATGAAAAAGTCCATTTAATTTAAAGAATAACCCATCATTTGGAACTGGTTTTCATGATACTTGGGAAAAGGAGAATATACTTAGAAGATATTTTATAGGGACCTAGATTTTTTTTCCTGAAACGGACCACCTGTGATCAGAGAGACCAAATCAGAGAATTTTTGGCTATTTTGGAGGTGAGGTCTTAGCTCTAGGCTGGTCCCATTTTTAAAGTTTATTTACTTTTAGTAATGTCAACACCCAATGTGTGGCTTGAACTCATGACCCTGATGAGATCAAGAGTCGCATGCTCTTCTGACTGAGCAGGCAGACCTTGGAACAAGGACATCTTACTATATTGAGAAACAAAAGACCATTGTATAGTGAATTGCCTTTTAAGAAGACATGACTATGTGATAAGGTGTGAGGAGGTCGTAAGCATTTTACACTGAATCCTATATATATGGACTGAGCACCTATTATGTACAAGGCAACATGCCAAATGCCATGTATTGGCAGTTTACCCACAGCCTATACACTCCCTAAAGAATGTTGTTAAAACAATAAAATAATTCAAAAGTCATTTATTAGGAATCTGCTGATGATAAAATTAGATATTCTGTCATCACCTGAACTTTCTATTTTCCCCATGTTGTATTTTAATTTCCACAAGATTAAAGTCTTTGAATATTTTATTTTGCAGCCACTATTAAGATTTAATCTACTGTTTTTGAACTAACACATAATTGAGGCCCAGGATTTTAACTGGGATAAGAAAATTCTCCTTCATAACAAAATCTAAGCAAAACCTTTATTTATAATTTTGAATAGTCATCATTTTGGAAGGATAATCATAAACAGCAGATAAGAAAAAAACCCTATGAAAACTACATTAAGTTATTTAGTGTCTTTCTGTCTCATGTACAATGGAGAGCACAAGGAAAATGATTCTGTTTGGATCTTAAAAACATTTACAAACTACAAGGAGAAATATTTGTTGACTTGGGTTGTATATACCCTAGGGGTTCATTTTATCAAGATCAAACTGGTCTTTCTGGCTCCTCAAGGTTTAATTTATATTAAAGTTATATGCCTCCTTTCACAAGGATCCCATGGCACTTTGTACATGAAATTAGATGATGGTACTTAGCCCATTCCATCATCATTATTTGTCCATGTGCCTGACTTCTGAGCTAAAGTAGAAATTCTGTTGAGACACTATTATTCAGCGTAGTTTAATGCCTAGCACATAGCAGCCACTTAATAGACATTTATTGGAACAGAAAGAAGGAAAGGAAATTTCTTATTATATTTATATCCTACATTATCTGCTGCTGTAGAAGAAAAATAGGTGCTGGTAGACAAATAAAATTTTGTCTAAATTAAAAACATGGTTTGTTTTTTTTGTTTTTTGTTTTTTGTTTTACCTTTTTGATGAAATGTGAGGGTCTTGGATAACTTTTGCCCTTGTGGCTGTTTCTACATGTTTATCCCACAAAATTTGAAAGTTTAAGAGAAGAATGTAAAGTTTGGTGCCTGGCAGCAATTCACAATGTATGAGGGTCAGTGGCAGTATTTTCACATCCATGGATGTGTTTGAGAGCGAACTCCAAGAACTTCAGGAAATAGGCCTAGGACTTCTTGGACTCCCTGAGGAGTACAGTCAAAGAGAAAGTTTCAAAGTGTTCAGGAAAGGTTCAAGAGAAGTGGGCTAATCTCTGGAAGGAGTCTTTATAATGCATAACTGAAAAGCTGCCTGAAGCCATAAAACATCTGTGGAATTTCCATCAGTCTTATTTATTTTGTTGAATACAGTCTTTTAGGAAGTTCGTTATTCTCAGTCCATAAGTCACATCTGCATATAGTAATTTTCTTAATTGTTCCTAAATTTTGTGAAGCTGACCCCACTTCTTCATGGCGTAATGAAAAGTCCCAAGGATAATGAGCCATGAATAGCGAGTGTCAGTTATGCAAGCTCTCATTTCTCACACAGCCATTTTTAGTTTGGGCTGACAGAATTGTTAGCGTTTTAAAATGTTAATGAAATCACCCAAAAACATGGACTTTTGAGCATAGCCTTTTAGACTAGAAAAAACAGTTCTCAAGACAGAGTACATAGATGTAATTACAGGTGTAAGGGATTTTATTCTTCCAGGGTCCCCACATGCCAGAGCAAATGCCCATCATAACTAAATGTAGGGGCGCCTGGTGGCTCAGTCAGCTGATTGTCTGACTCTTGATTTTTGGCTCGTGTCAAGGATCCCAGGATCATGGGATCGAGCCCCGCATCAGGCTCCTTGCTGAGTGCGGAGCCTGAACCTGCTTGAGATTCTCCCACTCTCCCTCCACCCCTCTACCCTGCTCACAGTGTGCTCGCTTTCTCTCTCTCTCTCTCTCTCTCTCTCTCTCTCTCTCTCTCATAAAATAATAATAATATGTAAATAATATGTAAATAAAAAATAATATGTAAAAAATAATAATATGTAGACAAAACCACTTGGGGACTAAGTTCATAGTGTAATCTTTAACAGTTTATTTGCAAGTTGTTTTATTAAATGTTAATTATTTGAAGTGATGGTATCTAGTATATTATTCAGTAATAACTTCCTAAGTGCATATGTGTCGGTGTTTTTGTGCAGCCAATAACTCTTTGTTAAACTAGGGTGAGGTAGACAGAATGAAGACATGCGTCCTGCCATTTTCAAGCTGACAGCCTAGTGCATGACATTGAAAAGTAGGGAAATGATTGTAAAACAAAAGGATACGTGATTCTTAAAAATAGAGATGTGTCCATATAGACAAAGACTGAGGGGGAAACACTGGAATCGGATCTTACGATAAACAAGTCATTTTCTGGTTTGGAACAAATTCATAAGCATAGGAAATGGCATATGTAAATGAACCAAGACCTAAAAGAGAAATTTGGTACCGTTGGAGCATACATTGAATATGAAAGGGATTCAGCATGGTTGTGCAAAAGTAGTTAATTTGATAGCATGCCACACAGGGCTTTTATGCCAAGCTAAGAAGTTTGCATTTTGTATGCATACTGGATGTCACCTGAATGGCAGAACATTAGCCATAATGTATTTCCAAATTAACCAATTAACCAAACTGTAACAAATTAACCAAATAAAGTAATACAGCATAAAAACCTAGAAAGCAATGTTTTAGACCATTACAATAGCAAAATTGTTTTTATTTCTCAAAATTGGTTTTAGCCTTGCCCACCTTTACTCCTTATTGCACTGTAAACACCAGACTCTAGTGAAAGTGAGTAGTTTGACCTGCTGTTCCTAGGGTTAGGCTTTTGCCCATGCTTCTCTTTGGGCCCTGCATGCTAATGAATCTATTGTTGTTAGAGAAAGAGCTCCCTTGGGTTAGTCTTAGCATGAACAAAGACTGTTACTGGGTCTTTAAGAATTCCAAGAGTCTAGTCACTGACAGACCCCTCATTCTCTTGGCCCAAGAAGTCCCTGACCCTTTGGCTTACTAATTATAGTCCTGATAGTTACTCTAGCTTCTAAACAGGCCATAGAATCTTGCCTTTATTCTTTGAACAGCTTCTGCAGGTCAGTTCTCTATCAGGTAGCCATGATTAATTCATTTGTACATTCAAAAACATTTGTTGTGAATATCAGGCGAGGCCCTTGGCTAATGCTGGAGACATAAAGAGTAGAAAACCGGGACCTTGATCTCAGGAAGCTTACAACCCCCCTTCTGTTCTCTCACTAAGAGAGGATATGCTCCTCTAATTATCCGTATTTTTTGTTAAGTTTGTTCATTTATTTTTGAGAGAAACAGAGAGCGCACTAGCAGGGGAGGGACAGAGAGAGAGGGAGAGAGAATCCCAAGCAGGCTCTGCACTGTCAGCACACAGCCCGACACAGGCCTCGATCCCACGAACTGTGAGATCCTGACCTGAGCCAAAATCAATAGTCGGATGCTGAATCAACTGAGCCATCCAGGTCCCCCACCCCACCCCCCCCCCCCCCCCCCCGCCAAGTATTTTTTAATCCACTTTCTTTGACTGAGCTGTTTATCATTCGTGAGATAACACCCATTCTACTAGTGATTATTCTCTTGTATTAGCTGGCATTGTTAGGCCCTCTCTTCATTTGTCCTTGAAGAATGGTCCAGCATGCTAGAGACTCGTCCAAGCTGTGTTCATCTTTATACTTGCATAGTCAAGCAATACCAAGACAATACCAAGATTCACTAGGCTTTCATTAATAACAAATGTTGCTTTACTTATTGATTCTGCACATATTGTGTACAGCCTACTATGTGCCAGGTATTGTGAGGCACTAGGAAACTTCAGAAAAAAAAGGCTAAAACAATCTCTATTAAAAAATCCCAAGACATAAATTGATGGGCCCCATTTTACTCCTGGATGTTAAAAGAAGTCCAGAAGAACTTGAGGCTGCAGGATAGAATTCTAATTTTGAATATTCTTACCCATGTTTACAATAATTTGCTGGCACCATGACCCTAGCGAAGTTATTTAATCTTTGGAAACTTTAATTTCCATAACAATAAGGATTCCCACCTTGAAAAGTCAAGTGGTATACCTAGGGTCATTCAGCTAGTACTTTATAAGGGAAGGTTTAAACCAGTTCATCTAAATCCAAATTCTCAATTCAGAATTGATATAAACCTTCCTTAATTGGGATTCCATTACTTTGTAATTCATATTCTTTCAGTCAAAAGCTACATAAATCAGGAGGCATGACTACTCTTGTATAAGCATTCTTGTCCGAAGGACCCTACTGAGCCAAACTAGTTAGCCTGTATGTTTCAGTTGTACTTAGAGAAGATGCAGTTGCATTCAGCATAGGAGCCAGGGGTTGGATGCTGGTAACTCTGGTTCCTTGTATCTTCAAGCAGAATCCATTGCTGTGTGGTGACCTAGTGTGTCCAACTGTTACTCCTAAGTTAGCCCTGTCTGCTAGGGCATCCAAGGTGTCAGTACTTCTAGAAAGCACATGCCTTGGTGTCATGAATCTTAGGGACCTACGCTTAAGGTCTGTGTTTCCAGATGTTTCCAGTAGGAACCCCTGCCACTGAACTAACTTCACTGAAATCCTTTGAACTTGCTGCTCTCTCTGTGTCACTTAAATCATGCCAAGAGCTGAGTCTGAAATTTTCAGTAAGTCATGGAAGCCTCAAAGAAGGAACATTAGAAAAGAGGTATTCCCTCAGGACCCTATTTTGATAAAAACAACTCAAATTTGCTTAGTCCAGCATCCAGCAAGTTTTAAACTATGGAATTTTTCCAAATGAGGAAAGCTTCCAAGCTTTTATTTGCCAAAGAGGATATTGTGCTCTTTGTTGACTTTTTCCTTTGTATGCATCTACTATAAAATTTGGAAATATGTCAAGAAGAGATATGAAAGTATAGAGGGCAATACTGCAGCTCCACTCTGAATTCCAGATCTATCTCTCAGGCCACTTCAGCCTCCAAATCTTCAATCTCTGGATGGATGAATGACTGGTAAATACTGCATGATGTGCCAATGCCAGGGCTATGCTATTGCTGAAGGGATATCAGCACCTGGGTTAGTGCTGGAGCCAGATCCGGAGAGCTAGAATGAATTCATTTGGGGTATTACACAAAGCAACCAGGAGCAATCCAAGGGCTGGGCACAGACCACAATTGTGGAGAAGAGTCAAGGTCCATACCAAAATGCAGAAGGAAAGGAAAACAGCTTAAGAGGATGGAACAGCTCTAACACAAATGTGAGAGAAAAACACAGAAAGCAAAAGGCGCCAGCCTGTCGCTTGTGGCTCACGAAAGCAAGAAAAGGGAGAGTTATATCCATGTGTCTGATTTTTTGAGGTGTACTATTCACACCAATAGTAACACAGCCCAGAATGTATATTAACACAATCACATAGGTTACTATTTTCCTCCTCTTGGGAAAAAAGCCAAGAAGGACAGGAACTGTCCTTCCACTCTGCAGTTTCACTTGTAAGTAACTGAGTTTTGCTGATGTTGGCAAAGCATAGACCCACATGATTCATGTTGGTACATATGTATATTTAATATGTTATTAAATTCCTGTTGCTCTTGTCTCTTAACTGATAGAAATTTATTTTAAAAGGTGAGCTTTGTAAGTTGATGTGATCAATGATTAAAATATGTGGGGCCCTCTGTTCAAAGGAAATTTAGCAATTTCTAATTCCTTTTAAATTCCTTATCCTCAGAGAGGTTTCCCATTGAACCAATTTCTATTTTTGATACTGTCCATCATTCGGGGGAAAATGTATTAGAATTTTAATTCTTTGAACAATTTGTAAATTGCAGATACAAATCCTTCCTGGCTGGCTGAGCCCTATTCTTTTGGCAAAGTGATGAAGAGCTCTCATGTCCGATCCGAGCAGAAGACATGGGTCTAATTGCATTTACCCCACAAACATTACTAAGCAGTAACTCTGGCCAGGCAGATTCAAAGATGACTCAGTACTCTGGGTGCTTAGATGAACGCTGAAGTCTCTTTCAACTTGACAGCCTGCAGTGTTAGGAAGCAGAGCAGTAGGAAGAAAGGATTTACTTATTCCTACCAGTCACTCTGTGGAAGAGACTGCTTTCTGGAATGCGGAGAATGTCAAAATCCACACCCTCACAGGCTTAGGGTTAGAAAAGTCAAAGATGGAGGTAATCATCTGCCAAATACTTGCACTTTAGGATCACTAAGAAGGATTAGAAAGAACAGTTAAGGCATCTTTCACATACAGCTCAAGAAATTGTCTACATTTAATGTTTAATTTGGAGTGCTGTCCCATGCACGGAGAACAAAATGAAAGCAATGTCCTTTGATAGAATTGTACCTTGGGTAACTCTGTGGCTAAGGTGACAAATTCATGTCATCAGGCAAGGGTCTGCTGCAATGAAAGAGGCCACAATGTGAAAGCTTAACTAATAATAGCTGGCCATACAAATAGGAAACGGGTCTCCGGCGTTATTGAAAAAAATGGGGATGGGGGGAGGGGTGGCTAGATGGTAAAAGAAACATTGAAAATAATAAAGGGAAGTAAATAGATGGATTTCAGAGGGAATGGGAGGGGGCCTAGAGTGGCAACAACAGCAACAACAAAATAGTAATTAACTGTTACTGTTAACTCGGTGATTAACTGAGGATGGTCAAGAGCTCATTGAACATAAGATCTCCTTTTAACATGACAAAATACTGACAATTCTGTTATACAAAGTCCACCGACAGGAAGAGAGGGAAAGAGAGAAAGAAGAGAAAATTCAGGAAAAAAAAAAAAGAGAAAGGGGCGTTTGGGTGGCTCAGTCGGTTGAGCGTCCGACTTTGGCTCAGGTCATGATCTCACAGCTCGTGACTTTAAGCCCCGCATCAGGCTCTGTGCTGACAGCTCGGAGCCTGGAGCCTGCTTTGGATTCTATGCATCCCTCTCTCTCTGCCCCAACCCACTCACATTCTGCCTCTGTCTCTCTCAAAAAAAAATAACCATTAAAAAAAATTTTTTTTAAATAATAAGAGAACGAAAAGAAATAATGAGATAACCATGGATTAACCCACGTGCCAGAAACTAAGAAACATGGAGGAAGGGGAAACCATCTAGAGCCTGGGGAAGAGACATAAAATGAGGATAATTTAGAGAATAAGGAGGAATAGAAAAAAGTCTTGAAGGATTATGAAAAATCACACACATGGATTAAAATAAAAACATCAAATATAAATAGCTAATAATTCAGACAACTGGATCTCTATAGTGGTTGTAAAAGATCAGAACTGGGTGTAAATTCTCTAAAAGACATAAGACTATCCAAAGAAAGAATAGTTTGGGGCCCTCCAATGATAAAGAACAGGGGAAAAAAAACTGTGAGTATGAATTTGTGACAAATGTCAAAGTCTGGAACTTTGGAGGATGTGAGTTTTGATTGGCAGTTAACATGATTGTAGATAATGAGTCACATGGAGAAAAGATGGGATTTCTGAACATTAGTAGATCTTTTCCCAACTCTCCTTTTTTCCCCCACCCCCAGTAAAAGAAGAACAGAAACTTTAAGAATATTCATTTGTGGGGCACCTGGGTGGCTCAGTTGTTAAGCCTCCAACTTCAGCTCAGGTCATGATCTCACAGTTTGTGAGTTCGAGCCCCACATCAGGTTCTGTGCTGTCAGCATGGAGCCCGCTTTGGATCCTCTGTCCTCCCCCACTTTCTCTGCTCCTCCCCGCTCTTGTGCGTGCTCTCTCTCAAAAATAAATAAATATAAAAAGAAGTATTCCCTTCTTTCATACTCAAAGGGCTTTATTGAGCTTCTGGTGTAGTCAATAGCTCTGGAGCTAAATTAAAAGTGACCACAAAATAAATATTTAGATTCACTGCATAGGAACAAGTCAACCTGACAAGAATTAGGTGGTGTTGGTGGGAGGGAAGTTGGAGAGAATATCACCAACAGTAATACAGGCAAAGGCAAAAAGTCAAAATGAAATTCTCACAGGCTAAAAAATGTTATGAAGCTTTGTGGAGGATGAACAAATCTCTCATTCCTCAGGGGTGGAATATTAAATATGATGAGATGATCATGGAAAAAGAGATTCAGCTCAATTTTCAAGACATACGAGAATGAGGATACAGATTTTTTTAATGATACAAAGAAAGTTCCCAAAGGGAAAAATAAATTTTATGGCTCTACAGAGCAAAATAGATTTCCTCATATACAAATAAGATTAATGGAAGGTGGCAATGGTGGGGGAGGAACAAAGATAAGAGGACAATTTAAAAAGAAATAAAAAACAGGGGTGCCTGGGTGGCTCAATCGGTTAAGCATCCAACTTCGGCTCAAGTCACGATCTTGCGGTCTGAGTTCGAGCCCCACATCAGGCTCTGTGCTGACAGCTCAGAGCCTGGAGCCTGCTTCAGATTCTGTGTCTCCCTCTCTCTTCCCCCCCACCCCCCCTCCACTCACACTCTGTCTCTCTCTCCTTCAAAAATAAATAAACATTTTTTTCAAATTTAAAAAAGAAATACAAAACAAAGGAGGGCAGTAGATATACAAAGATAAGTTGAGTGAAGAAAAGATCAAAGTAAAAATAAACATATAACCTATAAACAACTGGGCCAAGGAAGAAGACACAGGAGGAGGAAGATGTATTTAAACAATGGTTTGGTTCCTATGGGGTGAAAATGAAGACTGGAAACAATGGGGTTATTCCAGGACTAGTTCAAAAGCAAGAAAAGATCCAGATTTATGATAAATATAAAAACATATTACTGGTAAAACTACATGCTATGAATGAGAAGTCAGGGGGCAGCAGATCTTAAAATCTATAAGAACATGACATTATTTTTGGTGAGAGATTTTTCTTTAACTTCGGTAAATTTTAGAACAACTTTTTAAAAAGTAAAAATAGTACGTGAATAATGTAATTAGATAAACACTGCAGTTAACATTCTATTATTAAGGAATGTGGAAGCATTTGACACACTTGATCACTGCCCCTCCTTGAAACATCTTTTTTACTTGGCTTCAAGCACCCAAAACAGCCTGCTCTTCTCTTATTTCTCTGGTTACTTCTCAGTTCCCTTTGCTAGTCCTTCCTCAACGGCACCACCTTCGAGTGTTAGAGAGCCCCAGATTTACTCCTCGGACTTCTCATCTGCAAAAATATCGTGTCCAGAGGGAAGGCTTCCAATTTTGTAGCTCCAGTCCCACCTCATTCCTGAGCTCCACACCATCTCTAACCACCTACCTGACATCTACACTTCAATTTCTGTAAGTTATCTCTAACTTAACCTAAGCAAACTGAACTGGTGATTCTCACCTACCTCAAACCTGGTTCTTCTGACAGTTTTCTCTCAGTGGAAACTCCAGGCCTCCACTTGTTTGGGGCAAAAACTTTGGTGTCATCCTTTCCTCTCCTTTTCCTAGCAACCATATCTGAGCCATCAGCAAATCCTGTCATTCCTCCCCCCCCCCTTCAAAAATCTGACTAATTCTTCACACCTTCACTGCTACCACCTCCGGCTAAGCCATCATCACCTTTTGTATGGGTGTTGGAAACAGCCCCTTAACTGGTCCTTCTGCTGCTGCTCTTGTCTTTTTTCAGTTCTTTGTCAACACAGCACTGTGGTGATCCTGTTAAAATGGAAGTCATGTCAAATTGCTTCTCAGCTCAAAACCCACCACTGGCTTTCCGTCTCAGGCAGAGAAGAAACAAAGTCCTTACAGTGACCCACAACGTGTGTTTTCCCCAGCTCTCACTACCCATAAATTTTCTCTGACTTTGTCTTAAACTTTCATGCCCCCTCACTCCCCTCTGTGTTCCTCACACATCAGATACGACCCCACTTCAAGAAAGCTGAACCTGATGCTCGCTCTACAGGGAATGCTCTACCCGGATCTCCTCCTCCCGGTTAGCTCCTTCCCTTTCTTTACTCTTTACTTCTTTACTCAAATACTTCTTTCTCTGAGAGGACTTTGTTGGCCTGTCTCATTTAAAATTTCACCCCACTATGGCCGCCCCAGGCACATCTTCTCTCCTTACTCTGCTTTATTTTTCCTCCTTTGCCCTTAGCAGCTCTAATATCCCATACACAGTACCTACTTATCACATTTATTCTGTCTCTTTCAGTAGACTATAAGCTACATAGATTTGCATCTGTTTTGCTCACTACTATATTCCCTACCTAGCACCTAGCACAGTGCCTGGCACATAGTACTGTTGAATGAATCAATGAATGAATGGGGGACGTGTTGTTTTTAGTATCTTTGTTCATTTGTTTTCATGAATAAGAAAATCCTTTAATTAGCATGTCAAGTCTTGTGTGCAAATGTGGCTTCTAAAATGTATCTTAAATGTAGTTGACACTGATCTTGCTTACACCGTGAACTGTCTCAAAAACAGTTTTTACATAATTTGCAAAGTACACATTTTATCTCGGTTCCTGTACAACTCAACACATATTCTTAATTAGTGAGATAATTGGGAGCTTTTACTAAAGTGATAAGTTACCTCAATGCAAATTAACTAATGAGCTTCATTCTTTCAAGCAGAGTGGTATCTTGGGAGGTGTACTGATAAAAAAACATGGATACCTGACTGCTTTGTTAAACAGCCCACACGAAAGGCATGGTGCTAAACTAGGTTCTTACTCAGAGTGAGATCCAAGCCCTTACCATACATGACAAAGCTATTGTAATAATTCTAAGTGGTCTCCTGGTCACCATCTCTTCCTTTCTATATGCACAGTGTACCTGTCTCTAGATCAATATTAACAATGCAGACCTCTGGTTGTATCCATTACTCTGCTCAGAAGTCTTCACGGGTCCCCTTTTCCTATTAAATAAAATCCAATCTCATAAAATGGACATGGAAAACCTCTACAGTCTAGTTGCAATCTGCTTTTCCTACATTATTTTCTCATATTTTTCTACCCTGGTCTCTAATTCGATTGTTCTGCCTTCTACCCCTTGTTATATTTTCCACCTCCCTACCTTTCCTCAGAACATTCTGGAAGCCGGAAGTTTTATTTAGAATTCATTTCTAGGCTAGAGCAGTAGTGTGATCAACACAGAGTGTGGTGATATTATTGGTCCCTGTGACTCAGGCTCTAAATTTCTGTTGAAAGAATTTAAGATCACATTTCTCTTTTTTAATACCCACATTGCTATATGGGCTTACACTGAGCTGATATTCAGCTAAGTACTCCAGGACTTATATATGTGACCTTCCATCAAACTGAGTTTCACACATTCTTGGTGTGGTTTGTGTGCTAAATGCAACGCTATACATTTGGTGCCTTAAAATCACTACTTTTCTTTTTGAAGAATATATATCTCCTGCCTCTGCCATCTTTTCTCCACTTACACTGCTATTACCTTAGCTTTTGCCACCTTAAGCCCCTTATGAAGCTAGCAGAGAGAGAAGCAAGAGAAAGAGGGAAGGAGCATTATTCCCACATAATGAAAGTGTGCTCAGCCCCCTCCTTCTTACAGATCATTGCCTATATAGCTGACTGGGAAAAAAACAACTTTTTAAAATCAAATCTGATGGTCATGCCCTTCCCCAGATAAAATCTCTGCAATGGCTCCCCATTACCTTCATCATAACCTCAGACCTTTTGAAATTCATTTCCCACCTTCATCTCCAGCCTTATTTCACACCACTTATCATCACGCAGCTTGCACTCTGTGGCTTTTGCACCCACATCTCCCTGAGTGAATAGCATCAGTCCCCAGCTTCTCTTCCTGGCTAACTATTCATTCTTACAGACTCAACTCTGGCACCTCCTCCTCTAAGATTTCCTATCATCTCTACAGTAGAATGTGCAAGTGCCTTTGCTCTCTGTTCCAGTGGCACCCAGATTTACCTCTAACATGATACTCATTATACTGGTTGAGCATTGCCTGTTTGCTTTTCTTTCTCCCCATCGGTAGACTTTAAGGTCCTTGAGAATGAATGTGCCTTTCATCTCTGTAACTCTAATGTTAAGAACAGTGCTTTTATCAGTTTCTCTTGCCAATAAAGTTATTCCCGATTTTTCTTTTTCTTGTTCATCCAAGAAGAATGTAGGGCAGAATAAAAAGGAACACGATAGAAACTGATTTAAGCAAGAGTGAGATTTCACCCTTTTAATTTTTTTAACTAGTATAGGGAGGCACTGAAACTTTGCTACACACTCTTATTACATTACAAAGAATACATAGTGAGGGTGACTATAACTGAAAGCTATCAGTGAGATTATTTTAATTTGCCTTCTCCATTAAACGGAAATAAAATAGACAGATGATCTGTAAATGGGGATTCTCTGAGACCCAATTTCTTGGTGTCAATTGCATAATGAAGCAGGCACTGGGTTTTCTGGCCTGGGAAAATTGAAGACATTTAGATGCAGATTGATTAGTCTTTCTGTGAGAAATGAATGCCTCGGAGACAACTGAGCATTGCCCTTCAGTTACGGCCATATTGGATGTGACTTAACATATTGATGAAACATACTTTTTACTGGAACGAGAGAGTTACATAATCTCTGAAAGATTTCTTTTCGGAGATGATTTAAGTATGTATTTTTTCAGTGGCAGTCCCTCAAGGGTCCATCCGGCTAAAAATCTATACTCATTAAGCCCCAGATATTCTTAAAATAGTAAAGGGCGTCTCCTACAACTCCAGATTTACTTTCCTGATCAACAAATTGACCAGATGAAATTAACCTATTTACTACAAACCATTTTGTTCCCTAGGCTGTCAGCGTGTATGTGTGTGTGCGCACGTGTGTGTGTGTGTGTGTGCGTGTGTGAACACAGCTAATAGTAGATTGCTCATTAAAAACACAATTGTAGTCACCCTTTATAGTACCTAGGTAATTATCGATTGATTGATTTGTATATTTTAATGATTTGGTTCCTACTTGTCTAAAGAAACATAAAACTATGTTAAAATCTAAGATAACTGAGACTTCATTACTTGTTGCAAAATAGAATTTATTCTAACTGGTAGAGTCCCACCAGGGAGTGCTAACATGAATAATTAACCATTACATGCAGTCTACCAAAATGAGCAGTTTCATTGCATTTAGTGATAGTAGCAATCTTCAAATGTGATTTACATTTATATCTCTAATGAAAATTAGTACATTCTTCACACTTTCTGATTTTTCTATGCCCCTTCTGTGGCAGCATAACTTCTTAATACTTGTGTATGCATTTGTCAATTACTGAGTAATGCTGGTGGCAGGTAATGGATGAATGTGTTTTGCCGAGAACCTAGACTTGTATCCGCTGATTCCTCAAAAAAACCTCTGTGTTATATTCCACGTTTCATTGTAATTCCTTTTAGTTTAACATAGGTCTTGGGTAACCTCTATGAGTTTCTCATAATGCAGTACTTTGTGTCTCCAACAAGAGAAATCCTATTAGATGATAGGGAAGAGTGACCTGGGGACAGCCTTGATTGAAACAACTTGAATGACATTAAATAATAGCTACCATATCCAAAACATTCGCCCTGTGTAAAAAGGTGTGGTATATATTTTACATGCATTATTTCCAACTCTTGTAGTGGAGGAAGTACTATTTTCCCCATTTTGCTGAAGACAAAACTGAATCTTAAGAGTTTAGTAAATTCGTCTCCAAGGACGATGCTAGAAGGTGGCTGGACCAAAATTCAAACAGAGATTATGTGTCTGACGTTAAAGTCTAGGCTTTTCTTCTGTCACAGGCCATAATTAAGAGTACAAAAGTGCCCAAGCTTGTATGTTACCTTGTAGTGCCTTATCTTCCCAGACTCTGACCAAGCATTTTCCTGTCTTGCCCATATCAGAACATACTTGACAGTGTCTGGTTTCAGGGTTAGGAATCAGGATATCATTCACTTGGTAATTTTCCTTTCTTTGACTTGGGCAGAGAAGCTCTCTCCAGAGCCAGAGCCGATTGTTTTTCTCTAATGATTTAGAGGGAGGGCAGCCTGAGGCTATCCTGAGATCTGCAAGTCTATTTATCATCTTTCACTTTGTTCCATGGATGATATCCAACATGCCTGCTGCTTTGACTGGCCTCATGGGGACAAATGTGTTCCACTCTGAAAAGAGAAGTATTGAAAGTAAAATTTGGCTGTTTTCTGGAATTACGGATGCAATTTTTAAGTAATTATAAAAGTATAAGCATACTTATTAAAACTTATTCCCTGCACCAAAAAAAATTTGGTGAGCTGATTTCATTGCAACAGAATATAGTGAAGAGTAGAAACGAAACATGTTAAAGATGCTGAGAACCTCCATAACTTAGAAAGTTGTAAGAATATAGAATAAACAGTTTACAATGGGAAAAAATTAACACATCCCTTAACTGAGAAGAAAAGGTATCTGGAGTAAGACCAAGAGCCAAGCACCTAACCCAGATGTTAGAACCTGAGGGTGAGATCTCATTTGCTCAGTGAAATAGGACTCTTTTCTTAGAAGGAGTCCAATTTATTAATTCCAGAAGTTACAGGCAATGCCTTTAAAAAATTTAGAGTTTCTTTTTATTAAGATAGGGAAGCAAAGATGAGCACTGTTTCCTGTCTTTGGCCTCACCTCTCTTCCTTACTTTTTGCCTTTGCTCCTCTTTGCCAGGTTTCTAGCTAACACCACTTTCAGAGGCCTCAGTGGTTCCATCAGAGTAAAAGGTTCCACTATCATCAGCTCAGAAAACAACTTTTTCATCTGGAATCTGCAACATGACCCCATGGGAAAGCCAATGTGGACCCGCCTGGGCCGATGGCAAGGGGGGAAGATTGTCATGGACTATGGAATATGGCCAGAGCAGGCCCAGAGGCACAAAACCCACTTCCAACATCCAAGTAAACTACACCTGAGAGTGGTTACCCTGATCGAGCATCCATTTGTCTTCACGCGGGAGGTAGATGATGAAGGCTTGTGTCCTGCTGGCCAACTCTGTCTAAACCCCTTGACTAATGACTCTTCTGTATTGGACGGCCTTTTTAGCAGCCTCCATAGCAGTAATGATACAGTGCCCATCAAATTCAAGAAGTGCTGCTATGGATATTGCATTGATCTGCTGGAAAAGCTAGCGGAAGACATGAACTTTGACTTTGACCTCTATATTGTTGGGGATGGCAAGTATGGAGCCTGGAAAAATGGGCACTGGACTGGGCTGGTGGGTGATCTTCTGAGTGGGTCAGCCCACCTGGCAGTCACTTCCTTCAGCATCAATACTGCACGAAGCCAGGTGATCGATTTTACCAGCCCTTTCTTTTCCACCAGCTTGGGCATCTTAGTGAGGACCCGAGACACGGCGGCTCCCATTGGAGCCTTCATGTGGCCACTCCACTGGACGATGTGGCTGGGGATTTTTGTGGCTCTGCACATCACTGCCATCTTCCTCACTCTGTATGAATGGAAGAGCCCCTTTGGTATGACTCCCAAGGGGCGAAATAGAAGTAAAGTCTTCTCCTTCTCTTCAGCCTTGAATGTCTGTTATGCCCTCTTGTTTGGTAGAACAGCAGCCATCAAACCCCCCAAATGCTGGACTGGCAGGTTTCTAATGAACCTTTGGGCCATTTTCTGTATGTTTTGCCTCTCTACATACACGGCGAACTTGGCTGCTGTCATGGTAGGCGAGAAGATCTATGAAGAGCTTTCTGGAATACATGATCCTAAGGTAATACTCCTTTTTACTCTAGCTTTCTTTATCACCCATTATAACTCCATATATTGTGTCTTAAGCTGTGGTATGTCTGTGTTCTTTCATCTAACACAAGAATATTCTCTCAGCCATCTATAGAGACTAAGAACTAAATTAAATATTTTATTGTTTTATTGAATGAGACAAAAAAAGTGAGGGGGTTCTGGGGTGTTTGTGCTAGAGAAGGTCTTTTTGTAAGAGCGTCTGTTAGTAAGTTTCTCTTGTGTTATTTGTGTATCTGACAGAATGTCCATCAAAGAATAGACTTACAAAGTATTTTTACCCAACGCAGACTGCAAAAACTGATTTATAACTTCTCTTGGGAATTAATGAAAATAAATAGTAGGATCTGTGTTTTAAATTGTAAAGAAGAGTTAGAATTAAAGAGAGTTAAAATTAAAGAACTAACATTTAGTCAGACACGACAGAACTCAATGGGCATAGAATAAGGAGTACTAAACTAACTGAAGTGGCAAGATTAGTTATGAACAGGGTGTCTTTACACAATACGGAAAGCTGTACAGCTGGCCAACTTGGCTGAGGGGATGATGCCAACAGTCACATTATAATGTCCAAGGTTATTCAAAGAAGTATATCTATTCTAGGCTGCCTTTGATATCCTAGATATCTACCTGACCCTAAGAGTTGAAGGGAGGAGATGGATGGAGTTCAGGCAAATAGGTAAAGCAGTGGTGATACTCAAGGAGAGCCATATTTGTGTTCTCTCTGGATTAAAACAGGACCTTCCAGTGACTAGGAGTATGGAGAACCTAGTTCAACCTGACTCGTAGTGAGGAGGTGGTTGTCAGGGTTCAAGGGAATTGGAGTAAGACCCAAGGGAGCACTACAGTCCTGACAGGGAACACAATTCAGATCCAGGACAAGAGTGTTCCAATGTGCACGACCCACCTAGGAGAGAGATTAGAGAAAGTTATAATTCAGTGGGCGTTCCTGGGATGCACTGTGTTTAAAACAACTTGAGCTCAGCTGAGCATTTCAAATTGGGAAATACTGATGCCTTTTCAAATACTCCTTTCACACCAAGTCTCAAGGTATTGAACCTTTACTATAAATTTATATTAAACATTTTTTTTTAGTTTTTTTAGTGTTTTATTTATTTTTGAGGGAGAGTTGGAGTGTGAGTGGGGCAGGGGCAGAGAGAGATGGAGACACAGAATCCAAAGCAGGCTATGGGCAGGGAGAAGGGCACTTGTTGGGATGAGCACCGGGTGTTGTAGGGAAACCAATTTGACAATAAATTATATTTAAAAAATAAAAAATAAAATCAGAGAGAAATTAAAAAAACAAGAAAAACAAAGCAGGCTCCAGGATAAGCTGTCAGCACAGAGCCCAACGCAGGGCTCAAACTCATGAACCATGAAATCATGACCTGAGCCAAATCAGATGCTTAAGCGACTGAGCCACCCAGGCGCCCCTCCATTAAACATTTAAAATTAATTTCATAGATCACCAACATATAAGACATTTGTAACTGTCTTTATCAAATGATGGAGTGGCCCAGAGGGCTGGTGGCAGCTTTAGAGAATTCTCATAAATGGTTTGTACTAAGATATATGATCTGTTCTGCAAACAAATGTACATGAGAAACTTGACCCATACACTGCAAACCTCCTGGTAAGTGACATGAACCTCATGAGAAGGTTCAACAAACAATGGCTTACTGATTAGGCAAGGAACTGCATTGCCTTTTAATTCACACTCGGGGTTTTAGGTTAGGAGCTGGAATTTAGTGAACACCAATAAGTCTGTAGCATAAGTAAATGTGTCACCCTTAAGAGAGATTTTCATGATGCTTCAGCATTTGTGCTTTGCAGTGGTATTAGCAGCCTCTGTTTATTCTTTGCCTGACGAGACCTGTAGATCTCCCAAAGATTCATTGTTTTGTTAGAGCCTTACCTAGATTTTTTACATGAATCTTGCCAATGCGATGCTTAAATTACAAACTCAGAGTGGGAACCATTCAATGCAATCTAGTACAAAAAACAAACTAATATATGGCTGTCGTGAAGATTCCAGACCATTAACGTAAAAAGGTGAATACAATACTGACTAAAGTTTCATTAATCAAAACCAAGGATTATCAGAATGAAGTCACGGATCCTGTGTGCGAGAAGCCTGAAGCAATGATTATTTTAGGGGATTAAATAAAAAAACATGAAGATAAACTGTACACAGCAGTAAAACAATTTCTTTAAGCAAAAAGAGACACTCATTCCATCCCCAACTCCACCAGAATAAAAGGTGAAGTTTTTATAAATCTAACCCCACCCCCAAGACAAAGTGAGCAGAACTAGACAAAGCCGACTATGTGTTATAGCTAGTAAGTTCTTAATGCAGTGGGACAAGCCTAAATCTAAAATGCTTTCAATTTGAGATAATAAACGAATTTCCACTAAAGTTCCCCCCAGTAATATGTGTTTCTTCCCTAGTGTTGTTTCTATGTTGCAAAGTCTCTCAAATATAGGTTTTGGTCACATAAAGATACCCAGGTTATTTGACTAAGAAGTACTTGACATTCTGGACTTTGGGCGAATGACATTAGTGACAGAATTGTTCAGTTTTCATCCAGATATGTGGTATTATGCAAATGATAGAATGTCTTCACCCTCCCACAGAGAGAGATGATTAAAATCATTTTCATGCTCTTTCAGTCATCAGTATTCATTCTTAAGTGTATTGCAGTTACTCACGGGCACTTTTCGTCCTACTGATGCTAAGCTCTTTAGGGGACTTATCTTTTTCTTGTACTAAATGATGTCAAGAAATTCAGAAGTAAATAAGACCGGTATAGGAGAAAACAACTTAGAAAGTTGTAAACATGCTGAAGTTTAAAAACATGAAGTACTGTCAAAGTTCAAGGAAAGGGTGATCACCTTCCACTTTAGTATACCAAAGGAAAGCTTAATTAACAAGATAAAAATGTGTGCTTATTCTTGAAAAACACTTGGAAGTTGGACATGTATGTGTGTCAAGGACATAGGAATGGTCATTCCAAGCAAAGCAACAGAATGAACTACTTTGAGGTGGAAAGTACAAGGCACAATCAGGATATATCGAGGAGTTCAATTTAGCCATAGCATATGTTCCACGAAACGAAGGAGGTGAAGTCCTTGTCTAAAAGTTAAGTTCAGTGGCGCCTGAGTGGCTCAGTCGGTTGAGCATCCAACTTCGGCTCAGGTAGTGATCTCACGGTTTATGAGTTCAAGCCCTGCCTGCATCGGGTTCATTGCTGTCAGTGTGGAGCCCACTTCGGATCCTCTGCCCCCATCTCTTTCTGCCCCTCCCCCTCAGAATAAAATAAACATTAAAAAATAATAATAAAATAATAAAAATTAAGTTTACTTGAGATAACAGAAGATCTCTGACATCAAGCTAAGACAGGTGAACTTCACCTGACAGTAGAGATCTACTGACATTTAAAAAAAAATTTTTTTAATGTTTATTTATATTTGAGAGAGAGAGAGACAGTGAGCAAGCAGGGGAGGGGCAGAGAATGAGAGACATAATCTGAAGCAGATCTCAGAGCCCAACGCAGGGCTCTAACTCCCAAGCTGTGAGATCATGACCTGAGCCAAAGTCGGACGCTCAACCGAACGAGCCATCCAGGCTCCCCATTCACTGACGTTCTTGAACAATAGAATAGCAGAGTGGAACAGTATCCATTTAGGAGGATGGTTGCTCTGGCAGCAGCATGTAAATAAGATTAGAAGAGAAAGACAATGAATAGAGCTGAAGTTGTAGCTATAGTCACTGATAGAAGACAGATGCAAGAAATGTGATCAAGTCACTAGGACTTGACAGTTAACTGAGTGTGAGAGGCAACAGAGTCTCCTTCAAAGTTGCAGTCTGAGTGTCTGACATGGCAGTACCATTCAAGGAAGCAGAAAAGGCAAATCGTGGACTAGAAAATACAGTGATCAGTTCAGTTTCATATGTGGCATTTTAAAATCTGTTTTGGACATTCAGGCAACATGCAGCAGGCATTTGGAAGCCCAAGTTCAGGAGTGAGATTGAAAGCTGGTGGGACTCCTGGCCAGAAGGTGATCCTGTGTATTAAAGCCATAAGAGAGTATGAGATTCCCAAGGAGGAAGGTGGTAGGGAGAAAAATTGCTATTTGAAGGAAAGCAACAGGCATAAAGGAGTCCCAAGCTGTTGGAGAAGAGGATTTGAGGAGAGACAAGGTAGAAAATAAGGAGATAAGGTGCCCTGTAATGGAGTCACACAGACCCCTCTTTCTGTAGCTTGAATTTTTACTTTTTTGAGGTGAAGATTGTTATTATCCTACCTGCCATGTCTAGCTTCTTGCTAGTGTTATCAGAGAGGACAAGGGCTGACCAGCGCCCAGTCCAAACTGTGAGAATTGTTAGTGTGTGCGTGGGTGTGTTTTATGTCTGATGAAACTGGGTTTATATGGTTTGCTTTTTCCTAGTATTTTTCCAGACTCCATTTTCACTTTTCCAATACACTTGGTGGCATTTTAGTTCAGATAAGTGAAAACATGTCATCTACATAAAAGTCACATAGAAGTGACTTTTAGTTCAGATAAGTGAAAACATGTCATTTACGAAGAAGTCTGTAGTTTTCTTGGGACATTTGTGTGTCTGCTGGATGGTGTATTGGTCACCCTCTGAAGATTCTTCCACCCCCAACTCACTATCTTATTTCTTTTCATCTCCTTTTGTGCTCCTCATTTGCTAGATGTTAGGACAGCCCACATTATACCTTGCTGCCATTTTCATCCCGGTTGCAATCTTCTGGCTCAGTTAATTCACCTCAGACAGATTTCAGTGTGCCTCCACATGAATGCTCTTTTCCTTCTCCAACTCTTCTTTAGTTACCTCAGGATAATCTCCCCATGCCTCCCTGTTATAGTTGTGTGCCTGAACACTTTGAGAATTCTACCTCTCAGACTCTTCTAGAAGCACCTTAGGAAGAAACATGCTCCTAGGAATAGATGTCTTCAGCTCTTAGAGGCCGTGTAAGCCCCCAGATCTGAAAAAGGGACTCCCCAAAGTTCCATCTCTTCTTTCCTTTTCCTCTTACCATTCCCTTGCATTATAATGTTTTAAATTATAATAGTGGTGTTTTGTAAGTGGTTTCTATTTCTCACCCCAAATTTTGACGACATCTTTTTTTTTTAAACAAAAAAATGTCCATCTTGGAATCCAAACACCACTTATAAAAGTGTTTGGATGAAAACCTATTGACTTAAAAAGTGAGATTTGTGATCTGTATTTATACACAACCCATCAGTAAATTGAGCCCTGGCCACATAAGTATTTGTTTCCATGATATTAGATAACTTAGAGCGAATGTAATGGCACCATATTTCTTCGTGATCATAATTGTTTAGCATGCTGGCTATACATTTATCACAATTAATAAAACTGTTAAGAGCGTGAATATTTTATCACCATCTCAGAATTGAGATTCACTGGCTTCAACGAACTATTTGAATCAAGTAAAATTAAAAGCAAAATGCTGGGCAGAACACACCAGTTTATGATTCACTACATGTTACAGTAGCCGGGGCAGGTTAGAATACTTCTTTTTTTTCTGACTGGGGTTGGAGGGAAGAAATCATCTTGTTGCTGGTTGCTCCCATAGCTAACCCCAAGGAAGAGGGACTGAACTGCTGTGCAAATGAAATTCAAAAGGATGGTTCTATCTTCACTTAACTGTTTTTGCCAGAATAATTTATTTTACACTAAAAGTAATATATGTAGCTTCTCCCAGCCTCCCACCGACTCTTCTGGGAAGCAAGCTCCATGCTTCAAAGCGGGTGGGCTCTTGAAGCATGGGACCATGAAAGCAAGAATTTATGAGTGATATATTTAATAGAGCTTACATGGGTATTTCTCCGACATAAAACTAGCACTATTCATTATAGGCAATGCAGAAAATAGAGTAAGGCAGACAGATGGAAGCAAATACCCATTGCCTCATCATCCAGAGTTATTTCCTCTTAGCATTTTGAGATGATCGACAGGTGGATAGAAACCACAGTATTATTTTTATCCAGCAAAGTCTTCATCTGGGCCTATGATCTAAGGTGCAGAATTGGACGTTCTTAGAACCTTCCAGCCATTGACATTCGATCTGCAGAGATATGGGACAAGATGAGAAAATCCCTTCACAAATCACAAAGCACACTAAAAAATGAAGCCCCACCTCCCCTCATAGAGTTGAATTGGCCCAGTTGAAAGGATACATAAGCATTTGAAATGAACTATTTGCTGATTTTAATGGACCTTCTAGCTCTTTTCCAGCTTCTCACATACAATGCCCCCTTAACTCCGTGTGTCTTAAAAAAAACAAAAAGTCAGCTCCATAGAGGGAATAAGAGGCTAGTGTCATTTTTGTACAGGCAGATGATGGTGCTGCTTAGGAAATACAGTCCTGGCCTGGTGAACATTCAAGTAAATATTAATTATTAAATAGACCTGCTGTGAAGGCAAGATCAAACTTTAACCAGAAATATTAAAGTAAAGGACACTCTCGAAGTCCTAGTAGGAAATGATGAGCATTTCCCAAAATAATAAAAACCACCTTTATTGATCTTCATATAACAGCATGTGCCTGCCCAATAAAACATATGAATTCATGTAATAAAGGCTGGCCTTGAACAAAGGAGGGATGCCAGAACTCCAAGGCAAACAAGACCGAAAATGGAGTTTGAGACGACGGGAAAGAAAACTGAGCCACACCAAACCATTCATTCGTTCTTTCTCTAATTCAGCCAGTAACAGTAACTTCTGTTCCAGGCACCAGGCTAGGTGGCTGGGAATTTAGCAGCGAGAAAACAGATGCTGCCTTTGCAACATGGAGTTTAGTGGGAAAGAAAGACATCAATCAAGGGAGCACATAAATCAGCTAGTGATGTAAACCGTGTTAAGTTACTGCAAAATAAAATACAGTAGAATCTGAGAGCCTCACAGGAGACCTGATCTGAATGGGGAACCTCAGCCTCCAGTCTGGCTGAGATCTGAAGGATGTAAATGAGCTAACAAGGAGCCGGAGAGGGTATTAGGAGAAGAGCACCTCAGGGTGACATGGCAGCGTGTGGAGAAGCCCCAAGACCGGAGGGAGAGAACCGCAGTCATGACTACTCCGTCATGAGCTACGAGATTGGAAAGCCAGGCAAAGGGGGACAAGAGTAGGACAAGAAATAGGTAGAGGGGACGGTTCTTCTAGAGAGAAAACCTCTTAAAAGAAGAAAATTCTGAGAACGCTATAGTCTGAGAAGAGCCGCACTTCCCACGGGTTCCATGTACTTCCAGCTAGAAAACATAATAGGAGACACATCCCATTCACTCTGGCAGAGAAACCCATAATAGATCAGGGAAGTGTTCTCTGTGAGAATTGCATTAAAACACTTTCTAATGTACAAAACACAACATGGTTTGGATAAAAAATAGAACGTGCTGATGGTTGCACCTATCTTGCACATACTAAAACCTATCCAATTATACACTCTAAATGGGTAAATTGTATGGTATGTGAATTGTATCTCAGTAAGGTTGTTTTAATAAATTATAAATTAATAAGCAAACTGCCATATTACTGAATTGGAAGACTGAATATTTAGAGATGGTAAATTTCTGCTTGATTAGTTAATAGGTTGTAAAGCAAATCCAATTAAAATCCCCAAAAGACATTTTTGTTGACTTGTTTGTTGCTGAATCTTCTAAAATATATATTGTTAGGGTGGCCAGTGACATGCATGACAAAGAGTAGAACAACAAGCAGGGCAGAGTTTATTCCCTCTCCAAGGGAGGAGAGGAACCAGGCATCTAGAGAAATGTTGCCCCAAGCTTCTGTGAGACTGGGCCTTTTTTTTTTTTTTTTTTAAGACAGTGTGTTCCTGTACACCCGCCAGTGGTGGAGGGAGAGAGAGAATCCCAAGCAGGCTCCACTCCCAGTGTGGAGCCCCACTGGGGACTCAATCTCACAACTGTGAGATCATTACCTGAGCTGAAATCAAGAGTCGGCCCCTTGAAGCACCTGGGTGGCTCAGTCGGTTAAGCGTCTGACTTCGGCTCAGATCATGATCTTGCGGTTCATGAGTTCGAGCCCTGCATCAGGCTCTGTTGCTGACAGCGCAGAGCCTGGAGCCTGCTTCGGATTCTGTGTCTCTCTCCCTCTCTGTCTCTCTCAAAGATGAATAATCTTTTAAAAAAAAAAACAAGAGTGCCCCCAGGCTGGGCCTTTTCAGGGGGTGTGAAGTCTGTGAGAGGGTTAGAGCTTGCCCATGTAGGGAGGGGGGCAGCTCTTGGCCAGTTGGAGCAGGAGGTGGTGGGGTTCTCAAAAGACTTCCATCCAGGGACTGGTCCAGGATGTGGGCTGTGGTCAGGCTAGAGAAGATTATGTTTTGTATTTGGGTTCTATTTTCTGAGAATGAAGGGCACCATGACCTAGGAAAACAAAGAGTTAGGGCCAAGTACAGACACCTGTGAGTTTTGTCTTGTCTGGAAGGAGTGGAGGGGTCCGGACCTTGAATAGATTTCTTTTATATATATTGAATTTAATCTAAAAAAAGAAGGTTCAAGGGATTTGTTCTTCTAGATATTGAAATACTTAATCTTAGTAATAATAACAGAAAATTTAATACTCATTGACCACTCTGATATGCCAGGCACTATTGTAAACGGCATTAATCCAGCACCCGCTCCCACTGAGTAGTCATGAAAATTAAAATAATCCAAGTAAAACAAGTCGCATTGTGTCTGACAACTAGGAGGCACAAAATAAGAATAGTTAAAAGTTTTGTCAGATTTTAATACCAATGTTAATTACATTTATCTTGAACAATTAGTTCTCTGTCTCTCTCTCTCTCTCTCTTTCTCGTTCACTGTGAACTGGGTAAATGGCAAGGTTCTCTTTTTGAGCTAACTTCTGGAAGGTTTGGAGGCAATTGCTTGCCCACTAATAGCAGATTTACTTACATTGCGTTATGCATCTTAAAAAGCATCATTCCTGGCTTCATATTGTTTTTTTTCCCCCTACTTCATCCTATTTTAATTTATGCTGTCTTGTATTTTGTGTGGCCTTTAAGCCGCTTTAAATCTTTTCAGGAAGAGAGCAAGGTATACATTAAGTAATGTCAAAATCAGATAATAAATAAGAGTATTAACAGCAATTCAGGGGCGCCTGGCTGGCTCAGTTGTTTACACGTCCAACTCTTGATCTCATCTCAGGTCTTTTTTTTTTTTTTTTTTTTTTTTTAATTTTTTTTTTTTCAACGTTTATTTATTTTTGGGACAGAGAGAGACAGAGCATGAACGGGGGAGGGGCAGAGAGAGAGGGAGACACAGAATCGGAAACAGGCTCCAGGCTCTGAGCCATCAGCCCAGAGCCCGACGCGGGGCTCGAACTCACGGACCGCGAGATCGTGACCTGGCTGAAGTCGGACGCTTAACCGACTACGCCACCCAGGCGCCCCTCATCTCAGGTCTTAATGTCAGGGTCGTGAGTTCAGGCCCCACCAAAAAAAAAAAAAAAAAAAAAAAAACCGAGGAAAAAAAAAGAATGTTAACAGCAATTCAAAAAAGAAATACAATGACCAACAAATATAAAAAAAGTTAAATATTACTTATAATCGAAGAAATGATCACTGAAACAGTAATGAGATTATATTTTTATCTATCATATTAGGAATCTTTCACTGATAATTTTCAGTCTTGGTTGAAATACATTAAGACCAGCACCAGCACATACTGCTATTGGGAGGGTAGGTTGGTACAATAGACTCATAAATCAACTTGGCCATTTGTATCAAGAGCCTTAAAAGGGTTTATGCCCCTTCACCCTTCACTTCCTTCCACTTCTAGGAATCCATCCAAAGGAAATAACTTAATATATGGACAGTAATTTATTACAAAGATTCACTGCACTCTTACCCAAAATAGCAAAAACTAGGAAACCATGTAAATGTCTAACAATAACACAAGGAATACATTATAATATTCCTATGTGCTATAAAAATGTAGCCGGTAGAGATGATTCTGAAGAGCTTTTAGAATGTTAGACAATTGTACACCTGAAACTAATATAATAATATATGTCAACCATACTTCAACTAATAAAAAAATTATAATAATTAAATGTGAAAAAATCAAAATATGAGTAAGTGAAAAGCTGGGATATAAAACCATATACTATATTTCTAATTTTTTAATATGCATGCATAAAACTATAAAGAGAAGTGACCAGAAGGGAATATATAATACAGTATTAACAGCACTGATATCTGAGCAGTGTAATTACAGGAAATATTTTAGTATTTCCCTCCATATTTTCTACAGTGTTCATGGCTTATTTATGTAATGAGAAAGTACATAATAAGCCAAGAATGAGAATAATTTAGACATGAGACCATACTCGCAGCAGCGATGTTTGATTCACATTCACTGCTGCTGTCTACAGACTTTTGAATCCAGGCAGAGTGAGGTCCTCAATCAGTGGCACTCGTGTAGTAAAATGTTTACATTTTTTTTTTAATTTTTTTTTCAACGTTTTTATTTATTTTTGGGACAGAGAGAGACAGAGCATGAACGGGGGAGGGCAGAGAGAGAGGGAGACACAGAATCGGAAACAGGCTCCAGGCTCCGAGCCATCAGCCCAGAGCCCGACGCGGGGCTCGAACTCCCGGACCGCGAGATCGTGACCTGGCTGAAGTCGGACGCTTAACCGACTGCGCCACCCAGGCGCCCCTAAAATGTTTACATTTTAAAGATGCTGGGGCACTTGGGTGGCTCATTTGGTTAAGTGCCCACTCTTGATTTTAGCATAGGTCACAATCTCACGGTTGGGTTAGTGAGATCGAGCCCTGCGTCGGACTCTGCACTGACAGCCTGCTTGGGATTCTCTCTCTCTCTCTCTCTCTCTCTCTCTCTCTCTCTTTCTCTCTCTCTTTTTCTCTCTTTCTCTTTCTCTCTGCCCCTACCCTGCTCTTTCTGTCTCTCTAAAAAATAAATAAACATAACAACTATAAAGATGCTGTGCTTTCCACAGAGACTTTCTGAAGCAAATTTTTATTCCCACTCAGTTTATTCATAGGACTTGGCACAATCTGAAACTGTCATGTCATCTATTTGTTTACTTGTTAATTGCCCTGTTGTGTCTTGCTTACCACTGGATTCTCACCATATATTCAGTAAATGTTGTTCGATTAATAAATGAATGGAAAATGTCAGCATCATTGGAATAGGGCTATAGCCTTCTGTAGGGAGAAGCATCATTCAAAAAGACCATTCAAAACCATTCTCCTGGGTTACCTCAGTGGCTCAGTTGGCTCAATCTGACTCTTGATTTCAGCTCAGGTCATGGTCTCAGGGTCGTGGGATTGAGCCCCTCATTGGACTTCACACTGAGCGTGGAGCCTGCTTAAGATTCTCTCTGTCTCTCTCTGTCTCTCTCTCTCTCTCCCTCCCTCCCCCCTTCCCTCTCTCTGCCTCTCTCCCCCACTTGTGCTCTCTCCCTGTCTAAAATAAAATTTAAATTTTTTAAATAAAACCATTCTCCTACTAGATGCTATGGAACAAATAGAAGGAAAGCCACAGTAAGTGGCAATGTACCATATGACCCAAAGGGCAAAATTCTAGTGTTGGCCAGATCCAGGTTTGAAGTATGCCTCAATCATAGGTTAGCTGCGTGAAGTTCGGCAAGTCACTTGCCATGGCCTCTGAGACCTCATTTGGAAAGATTACAAGAGAAAATGGATGTGAAATATCTAGCTGAAGTTCTGATTCCATCTACCACTAAGTTATAAACTCCATCAGAGTGGTGACCAGATCTACATAAAATAAAGCACCTATGGAAACCAATTTGACGATAAACTTCATATATTGGAAAAAATAAATAAATAATAAAATAAAATAAAATAAAATAAAGCACCTATATCCTTAGAGTCTAAGTCTATAGCAATCACTCATTAAGTGTTGGGTAAATCATGGACTTGTTATGAGGCCAAGCAGAAGTGATCAACATGTGTCCAGGAGAATAGAGAGGCAGAAGGTAGGAGGACCTCTCACTTGCAATTAGAAAGTATACCCAAGTGAACTCCAAGTTGTATCCAAGAGTGACCTGGAGTGTTTGAGCCATGAGATTGGTTTAATCAGATCATCAAAGCAAAGAATACCTAAGACCATGATGCCTGTACTGGAGCCAAGGATCAGGGATGTTGGATCCTCGAATGAGAGCATGAGCCAGGCCAGGTCACATGGCCCTCCCCTGGGTGGTTCTGGGTCCCTGGTGGCAGATTATGGAGTTGGGTTAGAAACATTTAGTGTTCCAGTAAAGATCAGACACACGGTACCTGACACCTATTCAGAGTTGAAAAATTGGGTTATTTCCCTTCGCTTCCTGTTCTTCAATACAAAAAACTTTGGAACACCAAAAACATTTTACTAATTCAGATTGATAAATAGAAAACTGAACAAATGAGCATGTCATCTGTTTATTTCCTCACCTACTTCCAAAATATTTTTGAGAAAGCCTCTTTATAGAATTTTTAAAAATAATTGCAGCTTTGTTGCTTTCAAATAGATACAGTAACTCATACTAACAGCAGCAAAGTGTCTTCAACTAGACACCCTGCTGGGTTTGCATTCATGAATGTCTAAGATCACTTCCTTCATTTGAATACAGAGAATGTGCCAAATTTTTACAAACGTTTCTCTTAAATTAGGGGAAAATTGGCTTATAACTTTGTTTACATTATTAGCCTGCCTAGCAAGCACTATCTGTATGCATAGATACTTCTGTACCAATAAATATATCATAGGACATCTATGACTATTCACATCTTAATTATAAACAATTGGTACAGATATCTACCAACTCTGTGTTCATACACATATATTTACATTAAACACATGTTAAATGGACACATAACATTTGTAATTAGGGAGAGTTAAGTTACTCCAAGTCATTTTTGGACATAATGTGGACATCTTGTGGCTACACCCTCCAAATGCAGGTGAGAGGGGCTCCCACCCTCTGCCTCTGTCCTGCTGGACACGTCTTGGCCACATGTTGGTCTTACAAGCACTTGAACCACTCTCATATTAGATGCTATGGAATGAATAAAAGGAAAGCCCCAATAGGAGGTAATGTAGGATGATTCAGAGGACAAAGTCCTGGTGTTGGATAGATAAAAGTTCGATGCATCTTAGGTTTGAGGGTTTGCCCTGTGAAGAATCTCATTTTCATGCTTAATAAATATCTCTGTGTGTCCTAAGAAGTTGCAGGCAACCCCTGAGGGGCTTCTTTTATGTCTAAAATACACATTTTAGCTCCTCACAGTGTGAATTAAGATGAGGGCTGTGTTTTTATGATTTAGCATCAATTTCACATTTTGATTCTTAATCAGATCAGGAGCTAGCATGATCTAACCACCCTTGGTATCCATCCAGTGGCATGTCAGGAGGCTTAACTGTGAGCTCAGCTCCATTGTGAACTCTGGGAAATTCAGCCAAGTTAGGGTTCACTTTCCCAACTGCAACTGCGTACAAGCCTGCTCCAGCCAAATGCACAGATACGTGTGTGTGTGTGTGTGTGTGTGTACACACACACACACATATAAAATATGTTGTATATATATTACATACACTGTGTATATAATGTATGTATGTATATATTAGGTGTGTATATGTGCAATGTATACATCATATATAATGTATATAACATAAATGATGTTATTTATAGCTTGAGTTCAGAAAGATGTTTTGTTTCTCAGAATCCATTAATATTTTTCAAACTCAAGAACTGCACTTACCATGGCATTTTATTAGGAAGCTCCTGCTTAAAAAATGCCAAATGACAGAAAATTCTCATCCAGCCAAAACAAGACCTGTCAACGTCTCCTTAAATTATGTTTGAATTAGAGGTTTTTTCATGTGTGATCTGAAGATATAAAATTAATGGAGGTGAATCTACTGGCAAATAAGAATATAAGTGAATGTATGCATATAAATATATGTATCTCCCATGATTTACGTAAAGTGATGATCAACCCTGAGGGTCATATGTATGAACTTTCATATGTATGTACATGTTAGCTTCATAATAAGACCACTGATATAGTTTCAGGGACAGGAACTGGAAACAATATCAATAAGTAATAATGATAATAACATTTATTGGATACCAGCCATGTTCCAGGGACTGTGCTAACTGCTTTACATGGATTTTTCTCATTTAAATTTTACTGCATCCATACAGATGAGGAAATGGGGCTAAAAGAAATTAGGAAACGTGTCCAAGGCCATACAGCCAATGAATGGTAGAGGCAGGATTCATACCCAACAAAATCTGACTGATTACTCCTACTCAGTATTTCATTTACACGTGTAGTAAGAATGTTCTTTCCAACCTGGTGTATTTGAAGTAGCCCTTTCCCCACCCCTGGACTTAGTCTGGGAAAGCTGCTCACACACAAAGGTGATTCAAAGGCAGAGACCCCTGCTGAGGCTGTGACATTTGAATTTGTGCACACAGTATGTAGGGATGAAGAAGTGAGAGACACAGATCCAGGAAAGATTAACTTCCACCCCACCCTCCCCATCATCATCACTAACACCCTACCCAGGGAAGTGTTGCAGCAGGAATATGCCCTTGCGGGCACCTCATAGACTAAGGAGGGGTTATTTATCTGCAGAGTATCTTCTCCCCAGCACCACCGTGGCACACTGTCACAGTCGCAGATGCCGCCCTTCTCCCCTGCCACCACTCCTATAAAATGGCACCTTCTCTCCTCTTGGCTACAGTTCAGAGTCTCCAAACGAAGCTATAGTGTCCAGGTATGAACCCTGGTGCTAATTAATCTCTGGGAAATCTCTCAAACTGTTACTCCACTCTCCCTGAGCACTACTCAACTCACATAAATTTTGTTCAGAGAGAAGAGAGACTAAATCAGTCTCTGTTCATCAAGATATTGTTTATACTACTGAGGGGCGCCTTGCTGACTCAGTCAGTGGAGCGTGAGGCTCTTGATCTGGGGGTCGTGGGTTCAAGCCCCACATTGGGTCTATGTAGAGATTACTTAAAAAAATAAAATCTTTTTTTTAAGCTTATTTATTTATTTTGAAAGAAAGAGAGAACATGAGAGAGAGGAGAGAGAGGCAGAGAGAGGAGAGAGAGAACCCTAAGCAGGCTTTGCAATGATAGCGCAGAGCCCAATGCCAGGCCCGAACTCATAAAACATAAGAATATGAGCTGAACCAAAATCAACAGTCAGACACTTAACTGACTGAACCACCCAGGTGCCCCTAAAAAAATAAAATCTTAAAAAAAAAAAAAAAACGGATATTGTTTATACTATTGAAAGTCTAGAAATCATTTCTAGCCATTAACAGATTGGCTAAAGCAGGGTACATTCTTTCCCTGAAATATAATGTTGCTGTATAGAAAACAAAATGAGCTAGATATATAGTCAAGTAAAAAAAAGTAGATTATACAAAACAAGCATATAAAATGAAATACTCCTGGGATGCATGGGTGGTTCAGTCAGTTGACCGTCCGACTTCAGCTCAGGTCGTGATCTCACAGCTCGCTGATTCAGGCCCCATGTCGGGCTCTGTGCTGCCAGCTCAGAGCCTGGAGCCTGGTTCGGATTTTGTGTCTCCCTCTCTCTCTTCCCCTCCCCTGCTCGCTCTCTATCTCTCTCAAAAATAAGTAAACATTAAAAAAATCAAATAAAACAGTCCATCTGTAAAAACATGTTACTAACATTTTTAGTTTTACTGAATTGGCATCTATGTACAAGGGTTGCTGGCCACTAGAATACAGTGGTATCAGGGACGCCTCAACTCTTTCTTCCTGGCACAGGTCCTGAAATTCTTCCAACAGCCATTTCTTTGTATAAGGAAATTTTCCTCCAGGCGGCTCCTATATATACTGCATACATTTCAAGATAAGACGAAGGGGAGACTTCTGTTAGTTTCCTGTATGGGTTATTAATTTAGACTAGATAGTTCTGCTTACATAAACAGCAAGGAAAATATGTATCATTGGACCACTTGATGAATTTTAGGGAGAAGACACCAACCATCAAATCTGTGCAAGAGCCCAAAGGAGGAGGCAGCCAGCATAGCTTGCCTCCAAGATCCAGCTCCCCCTCGCTCTCGACTTCTCAGAGTTGAGGACACTTTTGCCTCATGTTCAGACACAGGCTTCTTCCTTACTTTGGCCCCTGAAGCTCAGAAACCAATCTCATTCTCATTCAGGGAGAATTTAAGATGTCCTGTCTAGATCCTTTCTCCTCAGAAGTGGGGTCCAAGGACCAGCAGTTTTAGTATCTCCAGGGACTTGTTAGAAATGCAGAATTTCAGGCTGGATCTCAGGCCCTACACCAGTCCTACTGAACCAGAATCTGCATATTAATGAGACCCTGGCTGTTTCATTTCTGTAGGACAATTGGAGAAGCATCGACAAGTCAGTTCCCACTTGCCCCAGCATCCGGTTACTTTGCTGGTGGTTCCACTCTTACCTTTGACCTCCAGCAGTGACATGTTCCAGGACTAAGCTCCACAGGCATCTTATAATTAGCATCATGCCTTATTGACAGTTTCAGAGTTCCAGTGATTTCTAGCTCCAGTCCTCTCCCAACACCTGAGGGATGCTTTCACTTAGAGCCCCAGCTCACCAACTACAACTTTAGCCCAGCTGGTAAACATCTTGGATAGTGGACCTATACCGTTCTGTCCATCATCCACCTGCCTCACCATCAAACGGATCTATACTACTTCGTGCCTTCTAGGCAAACCAGCAACACAGCAGTCCACCACCTAAAGAATTTCAGAGAAGGGGCACCTGGGTGGCTCAGTCGGTTGGGCATCCAACTTCAGCTCAGGTCACGATCTCGTGGTCTGTGAGTTCGAGCCCCGCGTCGGGCTCTGGGCTGATGGCTCAGAGCCTGGAGCCTGCTTCCGATTCTGTGTCTCCCTCTCTCTCTGCCCCTCCCCCGTTCATGCTCTGTCTCTCTTTGTCTCAAAAAATAAATAAACGTTAAAAAAAATTTTTAAAAAAGAACTTCAGAGAAGAATCCCTGGTCTCTGTCACCACTCTACCCTCAGTGCGAAGTTCTTCATGTTGCTTCTTAAGCCTTTTTACTCTTGCTCTTTCCTCTTTGGAGATAGGAACCAGTCAGTCAGCTTCTTCTTTGAACGATTGTTAAACCATTTCTCACCCTGCGCTTCACATCTTGTGAATCACTTGACAAGCCATGGTTTCCAGCTCATCAGGAGGAATGAAGGGTGCTGGCCCTGTTTTCGCATCATGTTAACTGCAGGCAGGTAACAGGTTCTTGGCTACAACTGAGTACTGAGAGAAGAAGTATTACATGTAGGAAATTCAAACTTTTATCCTGATCCAGCGTTTTTCTTTTCACTTTTACACTCTGTTAGAAAATGACCATTTTGCTTCACTAATATGACAGATAAGAATGACGTGAACCATTTGTAAAGCAATCCATTGCTTCCCAGATGCTGCAGTCCAGCACCTCAGTTTATCTCCTGCATCTCTGCAGCAGAAAAGACATTTAAATGGAGAAAAGACCAGGGCACCTGAGTGGCTCGGTTGGTTAAATGTCCGACTTTGGCTCAGGTCACAATCTTGTGGTTCGTGGGTTCGAGCCCTGCATCGGGCTCTGTGCTGACAGCTTGGAGCCTGGAGCCTGCTTTGGATTCTGTGTCTCCCTCTCTCTCTCTGTCCCTCCCCTGCTTGCTCTCTGTCTCTGTCTCTGTCTCTCAAAAATGAATAAACATTAAAGCAAAAAATTAGTAAATAAGTAAAACAGGGAGAGGACCAAGGCTCAGAAAAGTTAAGTGACTTGTTTCCAAAGGTCAAGCTGCTACCTAAACCCAAGCCCCCTAATCTCAGACCTATCATCATTTCAGTACAATGTGCTACCTCATATAAGCCATATCCAAAAACTTATTAAGCATACAAGGGAAGGAATACTCACAGCTCCCAAAGGTTTGCTCCGCAATTTGAGGAAAGTAATTATCAGAACAAATAAGAAATTCATAATATATTTATTTACTGCTTGATATAGATCTAGTACTTGTGAATTACCTTAGGTTTTCAGATGGTTTAAACTTTCAGGAAGCTGAATATTTTACAGGTCAAATATAAAATCAAGCAGCCAATATACTGAGAGCCAACCTGAAGTCCAAGAATGCACAATATATTTTGCTTTGTGTCATGTACCAAATGACTAATAGGCAGCAGGGGCTTTCAGGGTTATAATTTTAGCCCAAGGTTCTGGTAACTACATGAAATCCTTGAGTGGTTTATGATATCATAAGGTGAAATTATAGCTCCCCATGGGCAAGAGTTGTTGAAATGCTTTCAGCCATTGAGTACCATAACTAGCCTGTTCTCTATAGCAATTATAGGAAAAACTATATTAAATGCCTAGTCATATTGACTAATGACTTCAAATATAGAAATTATTTTTTAAAATGAGAATGTTGGGCAGGCAATTCATTCATCCATCCATTCCATAAATATGTATAAGTCACCATATGTCTGCCACTCTAACACAAGGGCTGGGGTTACAGCAACCGACAAGTCTGATCCCTAATCCTGCCCTCAAAGTGCTTTCATTTTAGCAGGGGAATCACACATTAAATAACCATAACTGAGATAAATGTTATAATAATGAGGGGCGCCTGGGTGGCTCAGTCGGTTGAGCGTCCAACTTTGGCTCAGGTCATGATCTGGTGGTTTGTGAGTTTGAGCCCTGCATCGGGTTTGCTGAGGTCAGTGTGGAGCCCACCTTGGATCCCCTGTCCCCCTCCCCGCTCCTCTCTCTCTATCTCTGTCTGTCTCAAAAATAAATCATTAAAAATTTTTTAATGTTATAATGACGAATAGAATGTTACGCCAATGTATTAACAGGAGCCTGACCAACTGGGGTAAGAGGGGCACTGTTAGAGAAGGCCTCCTTCAGGAAGTAAGCAGAACTAAACTCTGTATGATGAGTCAGAATTTTAAAGGGTAGGAAGATGGGGAAGCTTTAACAAGCAAATATTGAGAGTAAGATACAGCGATCTGACCTCCCTCCAAATGGTAGGAACAACTAGGTGGATATGCTAGAGGAAAAAGTGAAATGGAATCAGAAAATAATACCTTCAGCACATTGTGCTAATTGAGATAAGTCAGGAGAGAAAGACAAGTACTGAATGATATCACTTATATGTGGTATCTAAAAAAGTCAAGCTTGTAAAAAACAGACTAAAATGGTAGTTACTAGAGGATAGGGATCTAGGGGGATAAAATTGATGTTGTTCAAACATGCCAACTTGCAACAAGCAATAAATAAGCCATAGAGATCTAATGCACAGTATAATGGTATAGATAACAATATTGTACTATAACTATGCAATGTGATAAAAATCACTACAACCAGCACTCATTACAATATATAAATGTATCAAAGTAAGACGTTGTGCACCTTAAATTTACACAATGTTATATGTCACATATATTTGCTAAAAAAAGAAAAAGAATACAGTATAGTAAAATGTATATACACGTTTCTCAGAATATACACACCTATTACAAATATTACGTGGATATACTGTGTAATGTAATAACATGTGTATGTGATATATGTGTATATGAGAAGTATACAGTAGATATAATATAGCATATATTATGTACATTTTATATGTGTGTATGGATGTATATATGTACAGGCTTGTGCACCAGAGCAGAATTTGCAATGAGAAAACACTAGGCCACTTTAAAAAAAAAATTTAATGTTTATTTTTGAGAGAGAGAGAGACAGATCATGAGCAGGGGAGGAGCAGAGAGAGAGAGGGAGACACAGAATCAGAAGCAGGCTCCAGGCTCTGAGCTGTCAGCATAGACCGCGATGTGGGGCTTAAATTCACGAACAGCGAGATCATGACCGGAGCCGAAGTCAGATGCTTAACCAACTGAGCCACCCAGGTGCCCCAACACCAGGCCATTTTTTATAAAATGCCTCATTTCCAGTCACAAAAGGAAAGAATAAGATGCAAAGACTAGGGAGACAATATTCAATGGGTAAGTAATTAGGATGACAAAATCAGATAAGATCATAAAATCTGTATTGCCTGAAACTAATATAACACTGTATGTTAACTACATTGGAATTGGAATTTAAAAATAAATAAATAAAAGGTTGTGTTGAATGGAACAATAAGTACAAGATTCTAAGAGAGACGACCAAGAGGTCATTTAATGTGAAACAGTTACCTAGTGAAGATGTCACATGTGATTCACTTGGAGAATATAAAGATCGCCACCAAACGGGAAAGGCCCAAGACTTACTGACTGCACAGGTCACCTCTCAGTAGTATTTCAGTATCATTTCAAACAATTAAATTCTATTATTATTTTCAGTGATAATATAATTTGCATTTGTTATCACACTTTATGTATACATGTTTCCTCATCTTGTGAGGAGGTACACTGACAGTAGAGTTTTAGCATGGTTAAATATAAACAAGTGATCTAAAGTCATACACATTTAAATGAAAAGTAGAGGGGCGCCTGGGTGGCTCAGTTGGTTGAGCGTCCAACTTCAGCCTGGGTCACGATCTCGCGGTCTGTGAGTTCGAGCCCCGCGTCAGGCTCTGGACTGATGACTCAGAGCCTGGAGCCTGCTTCCGATTCTGTGTCTCCCTCTCTCTCTGCCCCTCCCCCGTTCATGCTCTGTCTCTCTCTGTCTTAAGAATAAATAAACGTTAAAAAAAAAATATTTAAAAAAAATAAATGAAAAGTAGACACAATGAAGATTATGTTTCAGAATATCAAATAATAAGTGGAAGGAAAACACAAATTAAAGACACAAACCAACAGGACAAAATACTTAAACACATGCCCCACGCTCTAAGTAGATATCCTTAGATATAGGAAGAACTGGTTTGGGTTTTATGGTAACTATTGGTAATTCTCCCTGAAAGTTGGTTTCACTAAGAAAGTGACATTTTTAGAAAAAGTCTCAACAATGTGACATTTACAAGAAGCACCCTTAAAACAGAGCTGGGCTAAAAAATTGGAAGCTTGATTAATATAATTCAAGAAGCATAAAAATTATTTTAAATGTATTTTGTTACTTTAGAGTTCTTCATAAATTAAAAAATAGTGAAAGTAACCTAAATATTTATTTCCTCTCTGAAAAGCTGTGTGTCAACCAAGCATTACAATAAAACTCTGAAAACAAATATTTTAACCATTTTGCAGTAAATGGTATAATATAGTTTTATAAAGAAAGAATCTAGCCAACATCCAAGACAAGTGTCATATAATGACTGAAGTTTTAATAGCCATTCATACTTGGAATTTTTTATGCATTAATAATACTTGGAGTAAAAATGAACAGCATTTTCCAAATACAATAACTCAAGAATAAATGGAAACGTTTGTACAAATGTTTCATTTTTTAAAATCACCTTGGGCTGAGTCAAACCATGGAAAATTTTAGCTCAAAGGAAAATTCTTCCTCCCCCCTAAGAAGTCACAAGGATGTGAAAACGGGATTATAATGGAAGCTGTCTTGCAACATTAACTGCAATGTTCATTCCCCTAAAAGCCATAATTCATGGCTGTTCTACAGCTTTTTCTTTCAGCAATTATGCATATTAGAAGAAAATTTGAATACATAAAAACTAAATACTGATAGAAAATCAAGCCTCAGTAAAAGACACGTTTACTTGACTAGTTTGCAGTGAAGGGAAATATGAAAGCTAACCAACCTTCTTCCCAAACCCCAAGTGCCCTGGTCCAAGGAGGTTGGAGGGAAAAAAAATTCCAGCCCCTGGGCATTGTAGAGCATTTACTGCCTGGCGTCCATAATCAACGCACCAGTGGTCAATTCCATCACTAAGGGACAGTGCCTTGAGTGGGAGAAGAAACGTTGGCATCTATTGGCTCTCCGGGGAATTCAGTGCAAAAGTTCTCTTCTAAATAGACAAACTGCTACAGAGAATACCTCAAACCCATTCCTGTTTCTTTTGGATTCTCTTTTCTGAGGATCATAGGGTGATATAAAAGTATCTGATGAGAATTGTCCCATGCCATTTTGATTATCTATGTATTTCCAGTGCAGAGTGTGGCACTTGATAAACGTTTGCTTAAAAAAAAAAAAAAAAAAGTGAAAAATCTCTAAATTCTGTTTCAAGTCAGAAAATGTGCGTTTAAACCTTATCTCTGCTGTGTAACTGGGCTTTGTGATCCTAGGCCAGGTACTTAAAGTCTAAGCCTCAAATTCCTTACCTAAGGAATAGAAATGAAAATAATTCCTACTCATAGCACTGTCCTTAGGCAGTTATGAGATAATGCATATAAATCCCTGAGCACAATGCTGGCCTCTGAAAATGTTCTGTGATAATTTGTTAAATCTAAATTCTCCAGAGCTATAGATGACCATAATCCCAGAGTTGTAAATGACCAGGTGAATGAAGGACAAATTATATCTAACATAAAGGCTGAGGATCCACTCTAGTACTTTTCTCAGACGTCTAACAACGGGCCAAGACCAAATGCATCCTTGACTTCTCCAGGCAGAATTACAGCCAACATTCATGGCACTCAAGATTTATGCTTTGACATACATCTTTAAAGCAAAGCCAGTGACCATTTTTAAATAGGAAATCTCAGAAGAAGCCCAGAAGTATTACCAAGGAATATGAAATTTATTTGTAGAATTTACAGACTTATAATAACCCTCCAAGCAAATAGCATAAATTTTAAAATCTGAAAGGAACACACATGCGCGTGCATGCAGACGATGAACTTATTGTGCCCTCTCATTATCAGATTAATAAATCAGCCAGCAAGTTATTCTCCATGCCTAGAGTAAAACATAAAGAACAGTGCACATAATTTTTGTCCTCAGAAAATGTGTAATCAAGTTGAGATTAAAACACTGCAGTAAGGGGCACCTGGGTAGCTCAGTCGGTTACATGTCAGGCTCGATGTCTTCTCAGGTCATGATCTCACAGTTGGAGAGTTCAAGCCCCGCATTGGGCTCTGCACTGACAATGTGGAGCCTGCTTGGGATTCTCCTCCGTCCTTCTCGCTCTGCCCTTCCCGTACTCGCTTGCTTGCTTGTTCTCTCTCAAAATAAATAAACTTAAAAAAACAACAACACACTGTTTCTGATTCTGTGTCTCCCTCTCTCTCTGCCCCTCCCCCGTTCATGCTCTGTCTCTCTCTGTCCCAAAAATAAATAAAAAACGTTGGAAAAAAAAAAAAAAAAAACAACAACAACACTGCATTAAATTAGGGAAGGGAATGTGTTCACCATCAAGTACCCAGTGAGGATATCCCTTTCTCTGACTGCCCTATGAGAAGTGGCCTCCCCACCTGACTTTCTATCTCATTATACCATTTTTTCTCTTGTTCTCTTCAATTTATCTCTAATCTGTAATTACCTGGTTTGCTTTTTGTTATTTTTTTTTCTATAGGAGTAGAGACATTTTCTGTTATTCATGGTGATCATCAACTGGTACACAGTATATATGATATAAATGTGCTGAATCAAAGAATTCTTTGTTCACCTGACCCAGGGGCCCTAACTCAGATGGTAGGAAAGACTAAATCAGAAATATGCTAGAAAGCCTTAATTTTTTTTTATTTTTTAGTGTTTATTATTTATTTTTGAAAGAGAGAGAGAGACAGAGCGCGAGTGGGAGAGAAGCAGAGAGAGAGGGAGACACAGAACCCAAAGCAGGCTCCAGGCTCTGAGCTGTTAGCCCAGAACCTGATGAGGGGCTCTGAACTCACGAACTGTGAGATCATGACCTGAGCTGAAATTGGACCCTTAACTGACTGAGCCACCCAGGCGTCCCTATTTTTGAAAGCTTTTAGCAGGAAATCATTTGGGGTGGGGGTGCCTGGGTGGCTCAGTCAGTTGAGCATCCAACTTGGGCTCAGGTCATGATCTTATGATTCATGGGTTCGAGCCCCACATTAGGCTCTGTGATGATGGCTCAGTGCCTGGAGCCCACTTCAGATTCTGTGTGTGTCTCTCTCTCTGCCCCTCCCCTTTTCACCCTCTCTGTCTCTCCAAAATAAATGTTAAAAAAATTTAAAAAAAAATCATTTGAGGTGCCTGGGTGGCTCAGTCTGTTGAGCGTCCAACTCTTGGTTTGGGCTCTGCTCATGATCCCAGGGTTGTGAGATCACATTAACATGGAGATTCTCTCTCTCTTTCCCTCTGCCCCTCTCCCCCACTCACAGACACACTATCTCCCTCTCTAAAATAAAAATATTTGGGGCGCCTGGGTGGCGCAGTCGGTTAAGCCTCTGACTTCAGCCAGGTCACGATCTCGCGGTCCGTGAGTTCGAGCCCCGCGTCGGGCTCTGAGCTGATGGCTCGGAGCCTGGAGCCTGTTTCCGATTCTGTGTCTCCCTCTCTCTCTGCCCCTCGCCCGTTCATGCTCTGTCTCTCTCTGTCCCAAAAATAAATAAACTTTGAAAAAAAAAAATTTAAAAAAAATAAAATAAAATAAAATAAAATAAAAATATTAAAAATTAAAAAAAAATCATTCATTTCTTTTTACATGTTCTTTCTACCAACTAATAGAATTCCTAAAATGATAATGAGGCACTATGGTGGTCCTAAAGAAGTTCAAGGAAACTCATATTCCCTTAAGAAATACATTCAAGTAAGGGCACCTGGGGGGCTCAGTCGGTTCAGCATCTGACTCTTGAATTCAGCTCAGGGCATGATCTTACAGTTTGTGGCATCGAGCCCATGTTGGGCTCTGCACTGACAGCGCAGAGCCTGCTTGGGATTCTCTATCTCTGCCCCTCCCCCACTCACATGCTCTGGCACACATGCACTCTCCCTCTCTCAAAATAAGTAAATAAAACACTTTTAAAAAAAAGAAATACATTTAAGTAAACAACTAGTGCCACACTGTGATTAGTAAAATAATAAAAATATGTCGAAGGGAGAAGTGGCTCCCACGAGGATAGTTGACTCTTTCTTAGGAAGATCAGAGAGGCTTTATTTTATTTTAGTTTTTTTTTAATTTTTTTTTTCAACGTTTATTTATTTTTGGGACAGAGAGAGACAGAGCATGAACGGGGGAGGGGCAGAGAGAGAGGGAGACACAGAATCGGAAGCAGGCTCCAGGCTCTGAGCCATCAGCCCAGAGCCTGACGCGGGGCTCGAACTCCCGGACCGCTAGATCGTGACCTGGCTGAAGTCGGAGGCTTAACCGACTGCGCCACCCAGGCGCCCCATGTATTTTGAAGTGGCTGTACCATTTTATGTTCCCAACAGCAGTTTTGAGCATCTATTTGCTCCACATCCTCACCAACACTCAGATGGTCATTGAAAATTTTTTGTGGCCATTTTAATGGGGGCGTGGGGTATCTCATTGTGGTTTTACTTTGCATTTGCCTAACGACTAATAATGTTGAGCATCTTTCCATATGCTTATTGGCCATCTTCTGTGGTGGAGTGTCTGTACATTACTTAGAAGTCTCTTAACTGCTTTCATTTACTGGTTTTTTTTTTCTTGTAAAGTTTCTGCAGTTATGAGAATGCTTAACCGACTGCGCCACCCAGGCGCCCCCAGAGAGGCTTTTAAAAGATGTGCCTGGGGCGCCTGGGTGGCGCAGTCGGTTAAGCGTCCGACTTCAGCCAGGTCACGATCTCGCGGTCCGGGAGTTCGAGCCCCGCGTCAGGCTCTGGGCTGATGGCTCGGAGCCTGGAGCCTGTTTCCGATTCTGTGTCTCCCTCTCTCTCTGCCCCTCCCCCGTTCATGCTCTGTCTCTCTCTGCCCCAAAAATAAATAAACGTTGAAAAAAAAAATTAAAAAAAAAAAAAAAAAAAAGATGTGCCTAATCTGGATTTTCTAGGAAGACCAGGAGGAATGGAATTCAAGGCAGAAGTAATGTGTGCAAAGGCAAAATTGGCCCAGATAACATGAGCACTAGGCGTAGAGACAGAAGATCTTAAATTTCTGGATTCTCATTTGTAGTTGTTACCACTCTATCAGTTACCTATTGCTATGATAATACCATATAATAAACCACAAAACATCAGTGGCATACAACAAAAAGCATTTATGCGGCTCTCAAGTTTGCCAAGTTTAGCAGACCTAGTCTGGGGTCACTTACGTATTTAGAGGTCAGCTGGCTGTGGGCTGATCTGGGGTTGCTTCAGGTAGGTTACTTGGCTCTGCTCCACGTGTCTTATCCTCCAGCAGGCTAACCCAAGTATGTCCTGCTCATGGCGACAGCAGATGGCTACAGCACAAAGCAGAAAGTCTGAGCACTTACCAACACTGTGCTTACATCATTTCTGCTAACATGTCAGTGACCAAAATTAAGTTCTCTGGCCGGAACCAAAGTCAAAGAGGGAGGGCACTCACGGTGACGTGGCAGAGGGAAGAATTGGAGCCATTAATAAAATTAGTAGACTATACACATATAATGTCTTTAGAGTTTGGTTTCCTATTCAGTAAATGGAGAACACAACAGCTCCTCCCTCCTGACATCCCAGGGTTTGGGGGAGGATATGTACAGAAGGTGTTTTTGAAGTTCTTTGGCTGAGAATAAATAGACAAACTTACTGTGGAAATCTAAGAGATTCGTGTCTCTCTGTGGTTCACATACCAGCTAGCCACACCTTTAAACTGGAATTTCTATTTCATTTTCCTTAAACAAAACAATGGTCTCAAACAAAGCTTATAAATTTTCTAGGCTGTAATCAAAAAAAGACATCTAGGGGCGCCTGGGTGGCTCAGTCAGTTAAGCGTCCGACTTCCACTCAGGTCATGATCTCACAGTTTGTGAGTTCGAGCCCCGCGTCGGGCTCTGTGCTGATAGCTCGGAGCCTGGAGCCTGCTTTGGATTCTGTGTCTCCTTCTCTCTCTGCCCCTCCCCCACTTGTGCTCTGTCTTTCTCTATTAAAAATAAATAGGGGCGCCTGGGTGGCGCAGTCGGTTAAGCGTCCGACTTCAGCCAGGTCACGATCTTGCGGTCCGTGAGTTCGAGCCCCGCGTCAGGCTCTAGGCTGATGGCTCGGAGCCTGGAGCCTGTTTCTGATTCTGTGTCTCCCTCTCTCTCTGCCCCTCCCCCGTTCATGCTCTGTCTCTCTCTGTCCCAAAAATAAATAAAAAACGTTGAAAAAAAAAAATAAATAAATAAAATATTTAAAAAGTTAAAAAAAAAAAGACATCTAAATACCAAATTCAGCCCCTTAGAGCTCAAGGTAAGCACAAGAATACTCATGATAACCACTAAAATATCAGTAACAGCTACTTCTAGAGGAGGCAATAGAATCAGGGAGGAAAAAGAGATACTATAATGTTTTATGCTATGAAAGTTCTGTTTGCATTTTACAGTGAGAATAGATTCATGTATTACTTTTAGCATTAAACCAATGAATATGTGTTTGAAATTTTTTCATAAAGTGAAACTAGTTAAGTATTTCCATAATATCCATTTCAACAGTTTAAACATTAATCCAGATATCCAGGGTTGTTTCTGTTCACTTTTCATTCTGAAATATCTGTGTATGCACACTTTATTTTTATTTGTATGACTCATGGATTCTCAAGAGTCCAGGAAACTTGGTTCTTCTCTCAACTTTGCCATAGTCAAGTCTGTGGTCTTGGATTATTCATTTAACTGTGGTCAACTCTAGTCTCTTCATCTGCAAATTAAGGATTATGAATCAAATGGTTCTAATATAACCTTAGATCTAGCATTCTATAAGTCTGGAAAGAAATGGTCCATTTGCAAATAAGCCCGCTCATCTGAATATTACCAGCCAGTATATGAACCAAAAAAAAATTTTTTTTTAAAAGAGGAAGTATTAATTCAGGGTTTGATAAGTAAACAGTTTTTTTAAATCAATATTTTTAGCTACAAATAGTTCATTATTTTTTAATGTATACTGATGTAACAGATGATGATTTTTAAAATAATCAAATAGCTTCCACTTACAATTACTTTCTTTTTAATTTTTTTTTAACATTTACTGATTTTTGAAAGAGACAGAGCACAAACGGCAGAGAGCTAGAGAGAGAGGCAGACACAGAATCCGAAGCAGGCTCCATGCTCCGAGCTGTCAGAACAGAGCCTGATGTGGGGCTCGAGCTTATGGACCACGAGATCATGACCTGAGCTGAAGTCGGCTCCTTAACCGACTGAGCCATCCTGGCGCCCCTCCACTTACAATTACTTTTAAACTGATGAAACATATTTAATTGTTTTAGAATGTATGCTTTTATTTTTACTTTAAAAAAAATTTTTGTAACGTTTATTTATTTTTAAGAGAGAGAGAGACAGAGCATGAGCAGCAGAGGAGCAGAGAGAGAGGGAGACACAGAATCCAAAGCAGCCTCCAGGTCTGAGCTATCAGCACAGAGCCTCATGTGGGGCTCAAACCCACGAACTGCGATATCATGACCTGAACCTAAGTCAGATCCCTAACCGACTGAGCCACCCAGGCACACCCATATGCTTATTTTCTGTAAAAAGTTTATTTATTTTGAGAGACAGCAGCATGAGTAGGGGAGAGGCAGAGAGAGGAGAGGGAGAATCCAAAGCAGACTCCTTGCTGTCAGCACAGAGCCTGATGTGGGGCTCCGTATCTCCTGAACCTCAAGGTTGTGATCTGAGCCTAAATCAAGAGTCAGATGCTTAACTGACTGAGCCACACAGGTGCCCCCAGAATGTATGTTTTTTAAACTCAGTGTAGATTAATTATCATAAGTTTATTTTCAGTTCTGAGTCAGCTTTTGTTTTTTCATTCTCTGCACTATGGGTATATTAATTCATCACTTACTAAGTATTTACTTCTACTGTCTAGTCACTAGAGACACTTCATGGATCTGTTCTTCCAGTTTGCACCAAACCAGTTTCTGCCTATGAATTATAAATTTATTTCATTCTCCTAATTTGTTTGCTGTGAGGATTACTTAAAGTAGTGGAATCAGAGCCTACATTCAGGTTCAATTCCAGAGGCACCACACAAGTTTACTGTGTTAAATGCGTGTATGACATAACTCCACCTAGCTGTTCATACTCTTGGCCAAATTGCTTAATCTTGCTGATCCTCATTTTTCTCAACTGCAAACTTTATGAATCGTTGCATGTTTTTTTTTTTTGGTTTGTTTTTGTTTTTGTTTTTTTTTACTGCTACATGAAAATTTTCTCAAATTTGCAGAAGAAGGAAAAAGAAAATGCCTTTTTATCTCAGCTGACTGCTGCCCTCTGATGCTTAGCTCAAAAAGCAAAATGCTACTTTGTGATTCATTTAACAGGAGCAAATGTGCTGAACAGAAAAGAAAGATAAGCAAACACCAGCTCAGTCATAAACTGGAAGTTGGTCTCAAGTGGAAAGAAAAGCTGGGAGCCATGGTATAGGCAAGCCGCCCTGGTGGGAGGAGAGGCATCTTCTCCTGGATGCAGTTAGTCAGAATAGATGCTTGAATCTTTGAGGGCCCCTCCATCATAAGGGCTCAATCCCTGACTCCCTTGAGCTCCAGAGCAAAGACGGATTGCCTATTCAACCATGGCAAATAAAATTATTGGATACAGCCCAAGTCATCCCCGAGAACTAGCCTAGGAAAAAAAAAATGAAGCAAAAGGAAAGGATTTCTCTTTTTACTGTTACTCAGAGCGTGTCTTTTTGTTTGATGTTTTCCTTTGGCAGCTTCTCCAAGAGGCTGGTTTCCTGGGGGTCCATGCTGTGGGATTACTGACCTTTCCGCTAAACCTCCTACTGTAGTTTTACACCCAACCCACCCTGAATGAAGACCAAATTGGACATACTTTAATATTTCAATCTTCTGAATTTTATAATTAAATAAAAACTGGTATTAAAACAAGTTCCTATGCACAAGGATTTGGGTGGAGTTGTGCCAAAAAGCTTACATCACATAGCCTGGAGATAAATTCATTGCTGTTTTCATTCATTTGCATTTAATCAGCCCAGAATTGCTGACTCCAGGTTCAGCAAGGACCTGCCTGCCTGCTCAGTCTGCAGGGTACAGTACTGGTGATGGGCAATGACTCAAGTGAGAAGTTTGAGTTCCACAGTCCAAAGGTCATTTTTCACCTTGAAGCTTGGCTGGATAGCCACTCAATTACATAAACAAAAAGCCAGGGTTATTCTGATGCCACGGGCTTAAAGAAATCCTCCCCTTTTCCGTCAGAGACGTTGGTTCTGGCCTCGGCCGACCCAGTTCATGCTCCAGTTCTGCCACTTACAGTAGAATCACATCTTTGGAGGAATTATGGTTCTAGACTTATTGCATTATGATCATATTTACCTTTGAAAATCCCATTAAGACAATATCTTACATGTAGTTGGGTTCTAGTGTCAGCTGATCAGTATGCATACCAACCGACTCTAGCACTATGGGCTGAAGAAAGTGATTTCATAGCTCTGAGCTTCCTTCTCCATCCATGAACTGGAGTTATTAACAGAAGCTACCTCGTAGGGGTATAGGAAGGCTGAAATGAGATGATGCATGTGGGCATATATATATATATATATGTATATATATAATCAGCACAGTAAATGATAGCTGTGGGTATTAGCAGATTGTTAAGAGCTAATTAAGCTCCCATAATCAGCTGTTGAGCTCTGTGTACAATGGCTGAACTCTTTCAGTTAACCATTTTGCAGATAAGGGAACTGAGTCACAGCAGTTAAGGGGATAGCTGGTAAAACCACAGTGGTCAAGAGCATAAATGGAGCCACACAGACCGCCCACCTCTGTCATTCATTGGCTTCATAAGCACAGACAAGTCAGTGGCTCTGTGCTTCAGGATTCTCTTCTATAAAATGGACAGATTGAAAGAATCAGTCTCTTAGGACTGTTGTAAAGATTTTAAAAGTTGGTATGTCTAAAGTGTTGAAATAATGCCCGGCACTTGGTGAGCTATATCATCATTGTCATTGTCATCATCATCACCGCCATCGTGTTTATGATTATTCCATGCTTCTTCATTTGAAACACCACTAGTGTGGTAGTACCAGTAGTGAAATCATTCATCTGGCATATGAGGGGGAAATGGACTTAGCTCCACAAGATCACTGAGTGTAAAATGGGGTTTGAAGGGGATTTTGAATAAGACAATCAGAAGGATCTCAGTGAACTGAATAGGATAGGCTGGGATGCATGAAATGGGTGATGGGTATTAAGGAGGGCACTTGTGATGAGTACTGGGTGTTATATGTAAGTGATGAATCGCTAAATTGTGCTCCTGAAACTAGTATTATTACACTATATGTTAACTAATTGGAATTTATTTTGTTTATAATATTTATTTATTTACTTATTCTTCTTTTGAGAGAGAGACAGAGCGCAAGCAGAGTAGGGGCAGAGAGAGAGGGAGACACAGAATCTGAAGCAAGCTCCAGGCTCTGATCTGTCAGCACAGAGCCTGATGCGGGGCTTGAACTCACAGACCACGAAATCATGACCTGAGCAGAAGTCGGATGCTTAACCGACTAAGCCACTGAGGCGCCCCCTAACTGGAATTTAAATACAAATGTGAAAGTATAAAAAAAAAGGGGGGGCGAAAACAAATGAAATAAATCAACTAATGTCAAAACAAAACACACACACAAAACAAACAAAAAAATAGGATAGGCAGTTCCAGATGAATACATAAGACATTGAGACCAGGGCCAGAAAAGACCAACAAAGTGACTCATATGAAGGAAAGGGAACAGGAAACAAAACACATAGGTAGAACATTTGTAGCACAACAGCAATAATTCCCCTATAGAAATCCTATTATTCTTTGGGTTACTTTCTCTAGTGTTTAAAGGCTGGATACTATAAAAGCCATGATGATAGGCCCTCCCTTGTCTTACTGTACATGACTCAGAAATATACCACAGACTTCCAGAGGCCTAGTAAATGAGTACTGCAATGCCATTTCATGCGTGTTGCTGAACAAATTTAATTGTTTAAAGAAGGAAATAAAGTCTGGGAACTTACAGTTTCATAAATAGTGGATGGGGAAGTGTTACTGAACATGACACACCAAAAAGAAGAAATAACAATTACTTTTATCAGCCATATTCATTTGGGAAGGGATTATTTATTTAACAGGATTATATTTGAGCCTGAGTTAGGGTTTTTCAAGCTTACCTTTACCTTATTTGTGGGACCTGGAGCAAGTCCCTTCTTTTTCTCATTATGAGCCTAAATCTTCCTATGGTACAGATCAGGAATGTTTAAATACAAAGACTCTGGAGCCTAACTAAGTTCAGAATCCTCCTGTATGCTTATTGGCTGAGTGATCTTGGACAATTTATTTAAATGCAAGTCTTAGTTTCTTGTATGAAAGTTGGAGATGATAATAAATACCTCATAGGGTTGTTATGAGGCTTAAAATATATAAAGCATGTTAAAGTTTTAGCATAATGCTTGACATACAGAGAGTGCATAATAAATAGAAGCTACCTATATTGTTAGCTATAAAAATAAGTAAATGGACTAAATGATCTGTAGCATGTCCTCCAGCCTGGACTCCATAGTTTTATAGCCTTCCCGACTTTGGCGTCTCTTTCCAAGTTCAGTCCCTAGGCCCCACCTGTAACTCACGTTACAGTGACAGGAGCATTAAGATGGCCGCTGTGGCAGCAGAGGTGTGTGTGAAGATGTGGGGATGCTGGCAAGCAGGGGAAGGATCAGGGTTCGGTCCTTCTACAGCCACCCCAAGACTGCTAGATACTGAGCACAAGCATTTGGGCCCCGTGGGATACAGGATGAATGTGCTTGTTTTTGGGAGCTTGGCCAAACCATCTAGCTTATTTTTTGCCTTTTATGAATAGAACACAGAAACATCATACTGCTTGCACCTTGTAAATGGAATAATATGCATGAATGAGTTTTGTAAACAGCATAGTTCAAATGTTGCTGTTTTTGCTGCTGTTGTTATGACCGTGATAAATACCTTGTTTAAAAACCCAAAGCATATAGGCTCTCGGTCTTATGTCTTTAAACTGGCACTTGTTCACATTAAACTGAACAAGTCTTGAGGAGTGCCTATCATATCTATAGTTTCTCAGAGAAGACGAATCTTTCCTGAAGGCAGTATAAACTAGAGATTAAGAGCACAGGTTCTCTGGATTCAGTTCCTTGGTCTGCCATTTTCTGGTTATATGGCCTGGGGCAAAGTTTCAGTCTCCACCCATCCTCCCACTCCCCCACCCCCTCCCTCATCTTTAAAATGGGGATAATGATTATATGTAGCACAAAAAGACACTGTGAGGATTACATGAGGTGATGAATTTAAGATTTTGGCACAATGCCTGGAATGAAGGAAATACCCAATAAGGGTCAGCTGTTACCATTATTAAAATAATGAAGGGAATAATATAGAACTCATAAATACCTGCAGCTTTGATGAAACAGCAGCTACATGAAGTCTGCATCAAGAGGATGAGGACTGGAGGCACGTGGCAAAGAAGAGAATGAAATGAAGGAAACATCTCTGCTAGAGTGATCAGGTGCGTCACTGGCCAATTCTCATAACTTCAGGCCTGTGCAGACGGTTTCAATGGCACCTGCCCTGGAATTTAAGATTTAATTCAGAATTAGTCCCAGCATCATACGAATGCTTCAATTTGAAATTCTGTGACCAGAGCTTTTTGATTACTGGCCCTAAAAAGACACAGAGGACTTGTAGTTGCCGGGAACGTCCTGTCGGGACATTGATACTCCAAGCAGCTCGAAGTAAGATGTGCTGTCCAACTAAAGCCTAAATCTGTGCAGCGCCAGGAAGCCTGCAGAGATTTATCATCCCCACTTCTGTTCATTCACCTGTGAATGTGGCATCCCTTAAATGATCGATGGGGTTTTAGAATGGAGTAAAGTTTCAAGTACGGGAATCAATGAAATAGATCAATATTATCTATACCCTGGGCTGGCAAACATTTTCTGTTTGGGCCAGATAGTAATATGTGAGGCTTTGTGAAACCATAGTCTCTTTCACACCTACTCAACTCCACTGTTGTAGAACAAGAGTAGCTATAGACAATATGTAAATGAAGGGCACGGCTTTTGTTCCAATAAAACTTGATTTACAAAAGCAAGTAGCAGGCCGGAATTAGGCCATGCAGCATAGTTTGCTAACCTCTAGTTAGGGTTTGGATGCAGTGACTCAGGTTGTCAGAAGGACCTGGACTAAACCTCATATAAATTAAACATGATGTCAGAGAATGATGTTGACTAGAGATTAGCTGACCTAACATAGACGGCTTCAGACTAAAAATCAAGACAGGAAGTAAAATCCTTACATTTAAATGGAGAGCCCAGCTTTCGTAGAAGAAAATAGGATTAACATGGAAAAAAAGAATTACAACATAAAGTGTGCTCAGTAATTCACATTAGAGAGAGACTGAGCGGGGCTCAGGAACATTGTTTCCAGCCTCAGTTTTCTGTATTCTGATGTTCTGAGCATGAGTAATAACTCCGTGAACACATATCCCTGTTTGCTGGGAGGAGTCTTGGTGGGTGTGCTCTTCCTTTGTAATAATCAGTAGTGACCCCTTTTGAAGAAGTGTCCAGTTTGCAATATACATTATATGGCCACACCTATAATAACCAAAATGATTTTGAAATTGTAGCATGTGTTATTTAAAGTTAAGCTTTAACTCCATGTGTTATTTAAAATTAAAACTTGGACAATAACACAAGTCTATAAAAGCAGAATGTAGTACTAGACAGGGTGAGAGCTGCAAGTCGTACAGAGTCAGATTCAAATCTTAATTTATCACTTTCTGCTGGTCTTACACAATATGCAGAATCTCCCTGAATCTTAACCCTTCAGAGGTAATAATAAATAATAAAAGTAACAATCTCATTACATTTAAATGTATTAGCATACAGTAAGTATATGAAAATATTCAGTTATTATTATTATTATTATATTCGAATGGGTAGATTGATTAGGTGGGGCATAGAGTCATCTCTCCTATACAGAAGATAGGCTTCAAGAGGAGTGATTTCCTTTTCTCTGAAAACTTCCAAGCAGAGACTTAATAGGCACTTAATAGTGATGTTATAAATAAAGCCTTGCAGGGGCACCTGGGTGGCGCAGTCGGTTAAGCGTCCGACTTCAGCCAGGTCACGATCTCGCGGTCCGTGAGTTCGAGCCCCGCGTCAGGCTCTGGGCTGACGGCTCGGAGCCTGGAGCCTGTTTCCGATTCTGTGTCTCCCTCTCTCTCTGCCCCTCCCCCGTTCATGCTCTGTCTCTCTCTGTCCCAAAAATAAATAAACGTTGGAAAAAAAAAAAAATTTAAAAAAAAAATAAATAAATAAATAAAGCCTTGCTACTCCAACTGTGGTCCATGAACCAAGGGTCAGCATCAACTGGGATCTTGTTAGAAATGCAGACTCTTGGGTGCCTGGGTGGCTCAGTTGGTTAAGCGTCTGACTCTTGATCACAGCTCAGGCCATGATCCCGTGACTTCTCAAAATTACCTTGAAGGGTAGGGGTACCTAGGTGGCTCAGTCAGTTAAGCGTCTGACTTCGGCTCAGGTCATGATCTCACAGTTTGTGAGTTCAAGCCCCATGTCAGGCTCTGTGCTGACAGCTCGGAGCCTGGAGCCTACTTTGGATTCTGTCTCCCTCTCTCTCTCTCTGCCCTTCCCCCGCTCGTGTGTGTGTGTGTGTGTGTGTGCGCGCGCGCGCACATACTCTCCCTCTCTCAAAAATAAATAAATGTTAAAAAAAAACAAAAAAAGAAAAAGAAATGCAAACTCTCATGCTCCAACCTAGACATAGTGAATCAGAATCTACATCTTAAAGAAATTCCTGGTGGTGTGCTTAGCTTTGCTATAAAGGATTCAGAAATCAATGGATGATTACAGTAGGTGACTTTTAAAGCCCCTCTGAACTCTGAGATCACTCCATATTATAGAGGCCACAGGTTTTAAGTGGATAGAATTATGGCATGGGGAGGAGCTATGGTCTCAATAACTAGTTTATTCCATTCCACCGGGCAGGTTAAGAATTCCCCTCTCCACTCAATTCCAAAGGACATTAAACCAAGTCTAGTGAAGAATTTAATAAATTTATTTATTAAAGTACAATCTCAGAAAAATACAAATTTATTTATTTATTAAAGTACAATCTCAGAAAAATACAAATGTAGACCTTAAATGAAAATACCCACCATGAAGACTGTTTTTCAGTCTAAAGCATCATATCTTCTTGAACAGAGCCCCTTGATTATTCCTTGAGTTCGCTTCCATTTTGTTTTGAGCGCTTCTCTGCTTTCTCCAAAACGCGTATCTGATTATTCTCCATGCAGGTGCTCTGCATAGAGTTCCATTAATGCTGAATAGGTCACATACAGATGGATAGTTTAACCTTTGGTATTTCCCCAAGGCCTGAAGAGGTTGAAGCAAGTATAAACAGAACTGGAAGAGCTGGCAAGATATTTAGCTGGAACTTTAAAGAAATTTTTCTCTCTCTGGGACTTCCCGGTGATGGCTGTAACACAGCTCAGCTGCTCCAGCTCTTTGTATACTTCTGTCTTCCCTCCTTGATGCAGGCTTTCTGACATCCCTGGCTGTTTGAATTACACACCGCATGGACACACAGGATGGACTGTGCTGGCCCATCGGTTGCATCCATTCTTAGATCCCTTTTCTGATTCCGTTATTCTGTGACTGCTGAATAGCCCATTGCGTTTTCCCATTAGAATCACACACGGAGAAATTTAAAAAGAATATATTGTTTCAGAAGAATTAAGATAAGAATTAAAAGGAAAAAAATAATTTTTATGGGGAAAGACAACATGAAATGTGACGAAAGTATCAAGTTTGTAATGTGTCTAACCTAAGAGAATGTTAGATTAATAACGGTGATTTATGACACCAATCTTTGTCAGGCATCTGCTGTGTCCCAAGCACTATGTTTGTTGCATAACCACGATGATGATAATGATAATGAGGATGACAGTAATAGTAGCTAACATTTGTTGACGACTTGTGACCATACAAATGAGATAGGCATGGGCCCTGCCCTTGTGGGAACTTACAAGCTAATAGGAAAAGCAGACATTGAACAAATAATTCCAAGTTTTATCAGTACTATGGCAGGGTATAGTGGGAGAGTGTTACAGGTCACCTAATCTAGACTAAGGGTCAGTGAAAGCTTCTGTGGGGAAGCAATGTTTAAGAGTTAGCTACACAAAGGAAAGGTTGGGTTGAGGAGAAAGAGCATTCTGGGCAGAGTGAAGACTATGGACAAGAGCTCTGATCAAGCAAAAAGTATATGTTGGAAGAACTGAGAGAACTGACTAAAGCTTAGAGGACCAGGAAGAGAGTGAGAACATGAAACTGGAGAAGAGAAGGCAGAGAAAGGCTTCTCTCGGAGAAGTTCTCGGAGTTCTCATGAGGAGGCCAGTTTATCCCAAGGGCAATGGGGAGCCACTGATAGGTGTTAATAAGCAAGTGAGTAATATGATCAGCTTTGGGCTCTAAGATTACTCTGACTGGACTGCAGGGGAAGAGAGGAAGTATGCAGGGGGCAGAAATGATGGTGGCTTGGCCCAGAGAGGTGGCAGTGTTTGTAAAACATCTCCAAAGTAGAGTAGGGCCCCTGTTGGGCTAATAAAATGCTTCCTCCCATTGGAGTCTGGTTATTTGTGTTAGTGTTGAAGGAACTTTCCCTTCATAGGCATTAGCGCCCCATGAGGCAGATTCGGGAGCCCATTAGCAAAAGGCAACCCAAAGGCATGGAAAAGAAGAAACACAAAGGGCTAGTTCTCCGCTGGAATATGAGCTTGGATCTGCTGGTTTGTGACTCTTTCCCACAACATGGGAAGGAAAGAAGCACTGATGCGCTCAGTTTGTCTAGAAACAGTTTGTAGGCCATAAAAGTATTGTCACACAGAATGATGTGCGAAAATGGACTACTGAAAGGGATTCTTTTCATATATAAGACAAAAGTATTGAATTACTGACCTAACATCCCTTTACCTTAAAAGGAGGGTTCATTTTGAAAGCTGGAGTTGTAAGCTAGATTGTTAGCCCCTCTTGTCCTAAGTAGGACGACAAAGCCCTCGCTTCACTCTGGGTTCAAAGAAGAGTTATCAATCATTGGTCAAGCATTTTAATTGAGCAACTATACAATGAAAGTCATTGGAATACAGTGGTTAATCACATGTTTATCACACACAGCTTCCAGTCCAGTGAAGAAGCTGAAAGTCTAGACACTAAACTGTCACGCAATTTAATTTAAGAAGTGATCTACTGTGACAGATTCTAGCAAAGAAAATTCTGTGTACTGTGAGGGCTTACAGAAGGAGGGTGTGGTGCATGCAGCAAGTTAGGGAAGTGAATGAACTTCCCTAGTTAGGGAAGTGAATGAACTGAGATGTCAGGCAGGTGGAGAGAAATAGAGAAGTGATAGAGCAAGTTAATTTGACAAACGTATAGCACACCTGTTGGGTGCCAAGTGTCATATAAGTCACCGTGATATGCAAATGAATGAAACTCAGTCTGCACGTGGGGTGGGGGGGAGAACATGGGCTGAGTCATGCTAATTGCTAGCTGTGAGAATTAGATTGTCACTTTAACTGCCCAAACCTCAGCATCTTAATCTGTAAAACAAGAAAATCACATCAATCTTGCAGGATTATTGCGAGAATTAAAAATATTTAGAGCCAGGCACTTAAGTCACAAGTTTTGTAATGACCACACTCTTGCCACACAAGAGTCAGTATGACATAGTGTCAGAAGCAGTGTTCACATTGTTCAAAAAGTCACTGTTTTCCATCAGACTGCCTACGTTCAAATCCATGTCTGAAATTTACTAGCTCTATGACCTTGGGCAAATGACAAACTATCTAATCAGTAGTGTCTTCATCTATAAAAGGAAGAAAATAAAAATACCTCATAAGTTTCTTGGGAGAACCAAAGGAAGTAATGCACAAGAAGAGTGGAAGATGGTTAAATAAACAGCTAGACTACATATTATATACATGCAAGGTGCTATACCAGCACAGATAAAGAGTGAACTGTTTATGGTTTTGTTCTAGATAGCACAGTGAAGCTAGTTAAGACCAAAGATTTCAGATAGAAAGACTTGGTCTGGGCCTTAAAAAATGAGTAGGTGTTGAGCAGACAGAATGCTGTTAGCTTTGCCTTGCTCAAGCTACAGGGCTGCAATTTGCAACTGTGAGAATGCCAAGAGGGGCCTAAGGCTTAAGGAGAATATTTTAAATGTTTACTGATTTATTTTGAGAAAGAGAGCATGCATGCAAGTGGGGGAGGTGCAGGGAGAGAGAAAATACCAAGCAGGCTCCGTGCTGTCAGCTAGGAGCCCGACACGGGGTTTAAACTCACAAAGTGTGAGATTATGACCTGAGCCAAAATCAAGAGTCCGATGCTTAGGTGCCCTGAGAATATTTTAAAAGACTAGTGAGTTTATTGTAATAAGCATCTTCTCTCCAGTTGCTGCCATGAGCCACAAGGCAGGTTAATAATAGCATGGGCTTCGGCAGTCGGTTAAGCGTCCGACTTCGGCTCAGGTCATGATCTCGCGGTCCATGGGTTCGAGCCCCGCGTCGGGCTCTGTGCTGACAGCTCAGAGCCTGGAGCCTGTTTCAGATTCTGTGTCTCCCTCTCTCTCTGACCCTCCCTGTTCATGCTCTGTCTCTCTCTGTCTCAAAAATAAATAAATAAATATTAAAAAAAATTTAAAAAAAGGGGGGGGGGGCGCCTGGGTGGCTCAGTCGGTTAAGCATGGGCTTCGGAATCAGACAGGCTTGGGTTCTAACTCAGTCCCTTCTGCTTGTAACTGTGTGATCTTATGCCAGTTACTTTGCTTCTCTAAGCTTCATATCACTGATCTTTAAAAAGGAAGTAATAGGGGCGCCTTGGTGGCTCAGTTGGTTAAGCATCCAACTTCAGCACAGGTCATGATCTCACGGTTTGTGAGTTTGAGTCCTGAGTCAGGCTCTGTGCTGACAGCTCAGAGAACTGGGCTTCAGATTCTATTGTCTCCCTCTCTCTGCCCCTCCTCCACTGTGTCTCTCTCTCTAAAAAATGAATAAATGTTAAAAAAAAATTTTTTAAGGAAGTAATAATAGTGCCCCCTTCATGAAGCTGCTATGAGGAATAAACAAGATAATGCATGTAAAACATGTTTGGCACATAATAAATATTCAGTAAATATTAGCTACTGTTATTATTGTTGGTGCCTCATTAAGGTTATGCTGGCAGAGAACATTAGAATTTGTTTAGTGTATGGACAGTTACATTAAACACATGCCTTATGCTTTATCACCTACTCAACAGTGGGATCTGCAAAATATAACATAAACCACCACATTCCCCTATGTGGGAATGATTGCAGGTTTCTACCTCTGTGGCCCCAATAACTTTGAAAGTCGTACAAAGTAGGCCCTCAATAAATGTTGAATAAATTAGTGAGGAATTTGTTTCACTGATCATAAAATAAACTTTTCTCTAGTTATAGACATGAGGCATACTTCTGTAAGTCTATAAATAAATAAGTACCCCTGTAATTTCACCAGCAATGGGACGACCATTGTTAGTATCTTGATACATTTTCTTCCAAAGTGTGTGTGTGTCTGTGTGTGTCTGTGTGTATGTGTGTGTGTGTAACATATATGATATATGTTGAGGATCACAACATTTAAAGTAACTATATAGATATTTAATTTGATCATATCATACAAAAGCTTTTTCTCCATTTGTCATATGAGCATTTGTATTGTTTTATTAAATATGCTTCAAGGGCATCTGGGTGGTTCAAGGGCAATTCAGTCGGTTGAACATCCAGCTCTTGGTTTTGGCTCAGCTCATGATCCCAGGGTCATTGGATTGAGCCCCATGTCAAACTCCGTGAGCATGGAGCCTGCTTAAGATTCTCTCTGTCTCTCTCTCTCTCTCTTTCTCTTTCCTTCTTAATCTCGATCTCAGTCTCTATCTCTCCCTTTGCCCCTCTCCCAGCTCATGATCTCTCTCTCCAATAATATATATATATATATATATATATATATATATATATGCTTTAAAACATTATTATAGATTGCATAATATCCTATAAGGATGGCCATGTAATTTGTTTATTATTTATTTTATTGCCATATTGTTAGATTTTTATCATGTTACAAAACTAATTCATCTTAAATATAAGTTGTTACTATATTTAGTGAGTCCTTAACCTTTTGGCATTATTGACAACCTGAAAGCCTAATTTATTAAAAAATAAATAAAACTGTAAACAAAAAAAAAAGAGGGGTGCCTGGGTGGCTCAGTTGGTTAACTGTCCAACTCTTTATTTCTGCTCAAGTCATGATCTCATGGTTCATGAGTTCAAGCCCCATGTGGGTCTCTGTACTGACAATGTGGAGCCTGCTTGGTATTCTCTCTCTCTACCCCTTCCCTGCTTGTGTTCTCTTTCTCTTTCTCTGGCTCTCTCAAAATAAACTTAAAAAAAAAAAAGAAACGGTATTATTTTCTTCATCAAAGAAAATTACCTATTTAAATAAAATGCTGCCTGGGGCACCTGGGTGGTTCAGTCAGTAAAGCAATCAACTTTGGCTCAGGTCATGATCTCACGGCTCGTGAGTTCGAGCCCCATGTTGGGCTCTGTGCTGACAGCTCAGAGCCTGGATCCTGCTTCAGATTCTGTGTCTCCCTCTCTCTCTGCCCCTCGCCCGCTAGTGCTTTGTCTCTCTGTTTCTCAAAAGTAAATAAACATTAAAAAATTATTAAAAAAAATAAAATAAAATGCTGCCTACAATTTCAGGAGTTTTATAAACTTCATGAAGCCCAACCATGGATTCCTGTCCCAGGACTTCATGTCAGAATCAATAATATCAAATATGTTAACATGAAGCAGAACACAAAGTACGGGAACTATAATTTAACAGTTGTGGAGAAGTATCATCTCTAAAATACTGCTGACTACAGGATATTCAACTATTTTTATAACGTGGCCCAATCCCAGTTCAATTTTATATTGGAAATAATCTTAAATTTAGATGCTACATTAATACTTCTGTACAACTTTCGTGAAAAATAGTGTTGCACGTGCTGTATCTTTATTATCCTTGGTGACAGAAAGCCTCTGCAGAGCTCCCAGGGTGCTACTTCTCCCCACTGCAAGGTTGTGCACTATATTAGTCTGAGAACTATTAATAGTGTATCTACCCCTGCTCCCCTTCTCCTCTGTGGCTCCTAACTGTCCCACATCCCATTCCATTTGAGCAAGTATACAGCATGATTCAGCACTGAAAAATACAGTTATCTAAAGGAAAGAGATAATTTCATAATTATACCAAATATAAATTCAACAAACCTAAAATATAGCATAAAACAGATAAACAGATGTATTCACTGCTTTGGATCGGGCATATTTCAATCTCAAGATCCAAGGGTTTGTTGTTGTTGTTGTTGTTAAAAATTTTTTTAACATTTATCTATTTTTGAGAGAGAGACAGAGCATGAGCAGTAGATGGCCAGAGAGAGAGGGAGACACAGAATCTGAAACAGGCTCCAGGCTCTGAGCTGTCAGCAAGGAGCCCAACGCAGGGCTTGAACCCACGAACTGTGAGCTCTTGACCTGAGCCAAAGTCAGACGCTTAACCAACTGAGCCACCCAGGCACCCCTCAAGATGCAAGGTTTCATCTTGGCCTTTGTGTAGTTCTAACCAAGGAGCACAACCTTTAATTTATTATCTTTATACCTTTGTCTGATATGCAATTTATAATAGGCTGACTCCACATGCCAGTTTATACAGTGTCTGAAGAATTTTGATAGGTTCTCAACATAAAGTAAAAAGTTGTTTTATGTCCGTTGTTTCCATATATTTGCTTCTGAAGTTGGAACAATTACTTACGTGAAAGCTAGGATATGAAAGAGCAGGTACGTATCTGCACATTTCTGTGTACATGTTAATGACGATGTGTGTTTGGAAAATTCTAAATCACTATTAGGTCCCAAAGAATGATGGAAGAAGAAAATTTTGAAAACAATTCTAAGAGTAATTTATATTAAATATCTTTTTTTTTTTTCCTCCCTCATAGCTACATCATCCCTCTCAAGGGTTCCGCTTTGGAACTGTCCGGGAAAGCAGTGCTGAAGATTATGTGAGGCAAAGCTTCCCAGAGATGCATGAGTATATGAGAAGGTACAACGTCCCAGCTACCCCTGATGGAGTGGAGTTTTTGAAGTGAGTGTCAACCTCTTGGGTTCAAAAAGTTCTCACTGAAAGAGATGTCTTAGCTACCAATATATATAGTATGTGTTGGCTTTTTAAAATGACAGCTAAATATACCCACTTTGTGTTCAGTAATGCCTCACACTGTGTGAGATTGAGAAGGCAGTATGGAATAGTGTGCATTTAATTATGTGACCTAGATTACTAGTTACCTGCATAGATAGTCCCCAGTTGGCAGTAGCTTTGCTCAAAGTGCCAGTGGGGTCATTAGCGTAGCAGATGGTGGGGGAAGTAAATGTTGGCTTGACATCACCGAGGAAACAATGGTGCTGAAATGATCACACAGTCAGGGAATGTGGCCAGAGGATAAAGTGTCCCAAGGCAACCCTTCCCTGCACGGTGAATCTCTAAGCCCATGGACTGTCTCCTTTGGCCATAAGGAAATGGAACTTATCTTAGAGATTTCCTGTAGAAAGGAAATAAGATAAAAGGCAATGATTCCCATGCCTGCATTCTTCTCATCAGAATTTATGAGAAGCAATCAAGAGCAATCACATTGCCATGGCAGATTATCAGAGCCTGTAATTCAACGAAGCTGAATGCAAAGGAGGATGGTGCAGTTAGGGATTCGCTCATGTAGTCTGCCTGGGAGAAGGGGATGAATGGCTCCTGATAGGCACCACAGCATGAGGGTGAGCAGTCCCATCTCCCTTGTGCCTGATGGTCTCAGGACAATGACATACATTCCAGCCTCCAACCCCTAAAATTGTGCTGCCCAGGAAACTGGTTTATCTATGGTGAACCACAGTAATCCTCCCAATGGATGAAGGGACTTGCCACTTCAAATTCTCTTTTAAGGAAGAAGGGAAATAGGGGCACCTGGGTGGCTCAGTCAGTTAAGCATCTGACTTCAGCTCAGGTCATGATCTTAGAGTTTGTGAGTTCAAGCCCCACATCAGGCTTTCTGCTGTCAGTGCAGAGCCCACCTCAGATCCTCTGCCCCTCCCCTGCTCATTCTCTCTCTTTCTCTCTCTCCCCCCCAGAATAAATTAATTTTATAAAAAAATAAGAGAAATAAATAAATAGCTTCATGGGACATAAGGGCTTTATGTTTCTCAAGGATTCTGGTGACAGGCCCCTAAAACTACTTACAGACTTTTTACAGAGTCTAGAGAGGAAGCCTTGGGTTCTCAGATTTATAACATTCTGTAGGGTGTGTAAGCACTAGGAAATGGCACTATCAGTTTTGCAAGAACACTAAAATGTTAGAGTCCATCTGTAACACAGAGTGTAGTGCTCCTTTGCCTTCCAGCCCTTCTTCAGTACTCTTCTGTACTTCAAGCAGATTCATGGCTGAGAGAGAGAGTAAGATGTCAGGGAGATGGCAGTGGCTTCCAGCTAGATAGTAATCTGACAAACTGGGCTCTTTTGGCAGTGTGAAAGAGCAAGATGAGCCACTACTGTGGCAGTCCCCAGGTCCACTTGACTCAAGCTATTCATTTATTCTGGAAGCTTCACCTGAGAAGGCCCTGGTGCTCAGAGTTGTCTCCACTCTAGTCTGGAGAGATGAACTCGTTAGAAAAGCAGGTACACAACTGACACATGAAAAAATGCTCAACATCACTCATCATCACAGAAATACAAATCGAAACCACAATGAGATGCCACCTCACACCTGTCAAAATGGCTAACATTAACAACTCAGGCAACAACAGATGTTGCAAGAATGTGGAGAAAGAGGATCTCTTTTGCACTGCTGGTGGGAATGCAAGCTGGTACAGCCACTCTGGAAAACAGTATGGAGGTTTCTCAAAAAAATAAAAATAGAACTACCCTACGACCCCACAGTTGCACTACTAGGTATTTATCCAAGGGATACAGGTGCTGTTTCGAAGGGGCACATGCACCCAATGTTTATAGCAGCACTGTCAACAATATCCAAAGTATGGAAAGAGACCAAAGGTCCATTAATGGATGAATGGATAAAGAAGATGTGGTATATATATATACAATGGAGTATTACTTGGCGATCAAAAAGAATGAAATCTTGGGGCGCCTGGGTGGCTCAGTCATGAGCATCTGACTTCAGCTCAGGTCATGATCTCACAGTTTATGGGTTCGAGCCCCATGTTGGGCTCTTTGCTGACAGCATAGAGCCTAGAGCCTGCTCCTAATTCTGTGTCTTCCTCTCTCTCTGCTCCTCCCCTGCTCATGCTCTGTCTCTCTCTCTCTCTCTCTCCTTCAAAAAATAAATAAAAATACATTAAAAAATTAAAAAAAAAAAGGATAAAATCTTGCCATTTGCAACTACGTGGATGGAACTAGAGGGTATTATGCTAAGTGAAATTAGTCAATCAGAGAAAGATAAATATCATATGACTTCACTCATATGAGGACTTTAAGATACAAAACAGATGAACATAAAGGAAGCAAAAATAATATAAAAACAGGGAGGGGGACAGAACATAAGAGACTGTTAAATAGAGCACAAACAGAGGGTTACTGGAGGGGGTGGGTGGGGGATGGGCTAAATGGGTAAGGGGCATTAAGGAAGCTACTCATAGATTATATATAGCTATATATATAATAATCTATATATAATATATATTATATATAGATAATATATATAATTATATATAATATAATCTATATATATATAGATTATATATAGCAAATCATTGTTGCACTATATGCTAACTGATTTGGGTGTTAAATAAATAAATAAATAAATAAATAAATAAATAAAAGAAAAGCAGGCACAGATGAAGACACTGAGACCTTAAAGAAGCAACTTGTCCATGGCAATCTAACTAGCAAGTGGCAGAGTCTGGATTAGAACCAGGTGCCTAGAATCCAATCACTGCTGCAGGCCAGTCTAGGAACCATAACAGAAAAGCAGGTCCTTGATATTCAAAGAATAGTCCATGTTCCAGCAACATCCATGTTCCAGTTAGCACTTGGGAGTTTGTGAGAAATGCAGACAGTCAGATCCCATCTCAGAAACTGCATTTGAATAAGCTCCCCAGGTGGTTCGCTGATGGAGGTAGGTGAAATTGTTATACAGGCAGAATTTACCATTAATGCCCTCTGACTCCTTATCTTTGGGCTTCTCTCTCCACTTTTGGCCCAGTCACTGGGTATGCTCTCGGCCACGACTCCAAGAAACCACAGTCCTTGTATTACCGCCCCCGCCCCAATATCCCAGAGCCCTGACCTGCAGAACACAACCTCTAGAGTCACCTATAGTATATGTATTATTGTCGTGTATGTATTATTTTGTGGTGTGGGTATTATTAAGTGAACTCTCAAAAAGACAGCAGGATTCTATAATGGGAAAAACAACCAGGGGCCCTGCCAACTGTAAGGATGATTCAGCCAGTCTAGAAGCTGCTTATACCTGGATCACACCCAGCCACATCCTCACAGTGATTCAGGGCCCCATGGGAGTCTGTGAGCTAATTGCTTTTTGCCTTCCTGTGCCATAGACACCTGTCATAACTAACTCCACTTTGCAGTCCAAAATCAAGAGTAATTATTTAAGGATACCATTGAGACTGGACCTCAGCAATTACTGGTTAGAAAAACTGAACCCCAATTTTTTTCTATTGTTACTGCTACCTCAAATATTTGCAGAGTGTTGGTAAATGGTAACTTGTTGCTGTGTAGCTCCCAAGGTACATTCTGTTTCTGTGGCAGTAAAACTTTTATTGGAGAAACATCTTTCAGCTTGATTTTTATTTTATTGCCAAGATTCCATTAAGGTTCCTCATCATCAGCTCCTAGGAGACAGTTCACATCCTCAACCCTTTCTGAAGCTTCCCACAGCTGTGGAGCTGAGAGATGTTTTTTTATTTTGGTTAACGTTAAAGACAGTCCTCATTGCGACTTAAATCCAATACCCCTGGAAAAGGGAATGCATTTTGAATAAGCTGTTCACTTCCTGGAAGAGCAAAAAGAGGAAGCAGTGGTCATTGGCATTAAGAAGGGAAGTTGATCTGTTTACTCTGTGTCCATGTAAATATGTACTTCCTTCCCACTGATGAATCTTAGAGGGGTCTATGGGTGTCTTTTGCTTTTAGATTTTTGATGGGCCCTAGCCATGTTCTATTCTGAGTTTGAGGCCACTCCACTGTACCGAATTCCAAGAGACTCATCTTTGGCTCTAAGAGAGGAATGACTGAGCCCAGATGGAATAGAGCAGGGTTGTTCTCTTTGCTAAAATGGTTGGACAGCCCTGAGGGTCGGAAAGCCTTTCTCAAATGGATGTATGTCCTATAACTTTCCAAAAACGATTTGAGGTGGCTGAAAACAAGAGTCATTGCATACACTGTAAATAGTTACTTTGGAAACTCCTCCTTCCTTGCCTCCTTTCTAAATGGGAACTCATCCAATGCTCAAACATCTTCCTCTTCCTCTGCACCATCTCTGTGCCTACAGTCAAAAAATGGGGAGAACACATGAAGAACGCACAAGGCATCTGTTGGCATCTTGAGCCCAGTCCACGTCTGATTCACTGATACAGGCCAGGGACACCTACCTTAAATGATTCTTGCCTGAACCACCTCCTAGGATGGGAGTGAAACGTGATTCTCTGGAGGTATATTAATAAAGCAGATCATTGAGATCTATTACCTGTGCTTCCCCTCCCTATTTATTGAATGCTAGCTCATGGGCTTTAAAGAGACCTCAACCATCTTTTCCCTAGGAGTGCCAGATCTCATATTTGTATTTCCTTAATATGTATTCCTAAATATGAAATGATGTCTGATCTCTGAAGAATATGATAGTGATCATAACAGAAAAAAATAAAATTTTCCATATATTGATTAATGAGACCAACTGGTTCCAACACTTACTAGCTATGTAACCTGGATCAACCTGCATGCAACCTGTACTTTGACTCTCTGAGCCTTGTCATCTGCTAGAATGGGATAATACCAACCACTTCAGAGTCATTATGAGTGATACAGGGTGCAGAGAATAATAAATACCATGTCTCACACAAAGGAGTCATTCAGTTAATGTAAGAGAAATGAACTGTGGGGCACCTGGGTGGTCAGTCAGTTAAGAGTCCAGCTCTTAGTTTTGGCTCAGCTCATGGTCTCAAGGTTCATGAGTTCGAGTCCTGTGTAAGGCTCCACGCTAACAGTGCAGAGCCTGCTAGGGATTCTTTCTCCCTCTTTCTCTCTCTTCCCCTCCCCTGCTTGTGCTCTCTCTCTTTCTCAAAGTAAATAAATTAATTTAAAAAAGAGAGAGAAATGAACCTTTCCCTTTAATTCAGAGTTGCTCTGGCTTTGTTGTTGGATTTAGTAGTAATAAAAGGAAATGGTAGATAAACCATTGGAAAGATGTCATGCTGTCTTAGAAGAGTATCTGTTTCCCCTGCTCTGTTCTCTACGGGTCAGGGAGTTGTCAACAGGCTGAGTCAGCAGCTACCTAGATTGGGCTGTCCTTTGTGTCCAGGTTTCTGTCCCCTAAACAAAAACCAGCTGTCAACCTTTCTGTCCATTAATGAATCATTTTTCTCTTTTCTTCTCTTGGTCTTAAATATAGGAATGATCCAGAGAAACTAGACGCCTTCATCATGGACAAAGCCCTTCTGGATTATGAAGTGTCAATAGATGCTGACTGCAAACTTCTAACAGTGGGGAAGCCATTTGCTATAGAAGGTATTAGCCAGTCACTCTCGATTCCCTTTAACACAGGATGTGCTCAGTTTGCCAACCTCGCAAGTCAGAAACGCAAACGTCAGAGGCAAAATGCTATTCATCTTCCCTTGTTTTCATTTTCAACTCATAAGCACTTAGCTATTAAGTTGCTGAACTTAGGAATTTATTTTTCACCTACCCCACAAAAATTTATTCGCCCAATTACTAAAAAAGCAACAACAAAAAACATTGCTGTTACCCAAATGATGTTGCTTCAGATTATCTGAGAGGGGTGGCAAGCTGACAGTGTAACAATTTTCATTTAACCTGTTTTTTCTTATGACCAAATCCTTTAATGAATCCGGCACGAAACTAGAATGATTGCATTCTACAACTGGAAGGACCTCAGTGTTGATTTACTCCAATCTACTTGTTTTATCCACAAGAAAATCCAGGGACATTACATCATTTTTACATAATCACACAATTAGATGATTATCCTGGAATAATCGTCTAAACCTCCTGGTTCCTAAACACATGCTTTTCCACTAGCTGGGAAAACAATAGGAAAAGAAATCTCTTTCTATACCTTAGGAACCTTTAAGAGTCCTAAACAAAACCTTGTTTGGGACCTCAGGTTTGCCTTTCTCCTCACTGGCAGCAAATTTTGGCTCCCAACGTGATCAACGAATCAGTCAAACTTCAGAACCAAAGAAGGATTGCTCTGTCAGTCTCTCCTTTCACTCTGGACAGCAGTTGATACATGGAGCTGATAGTTTGAACCAGCAAATTTCACATCTCCCAATTCCCAGCTTCCCTTCTCTGACAGTACATGCTGGCTCTCAAGACAGCCATGCTCACTTGTCAGAAAACACTTTGACTTGAAACAGTCCCATGGGGGTGCACAAGCCCTATTTCCAGAAAACTCTTCTTTCCTATATGTTAACTAGTGTATCAAAACTATTATGATTCCAATTTCCCAGCCACAGTTGGTTTCTGTCTTCCCTAAACGTATCAGCAAATTTTTTACTTCAGTCTTTGTTTTTGTGATGAATGAGAATGTAAGAGCTGATGCTGTTTCTTCAAGCTTCTCCTAAGAGAAATCAATCTTTTCTCCAAGCAAAATGACCTCCACCTGAACCAGGGATAGAACTCAAGAAGAGAGAGATTTAGTGGTAGTTGTCTTCTCTTAAAACTACAATCTGAAATAGCAAAGTCTGAAAAAAAAAGAAAAGAAAAGAAAAAAAGAAAAGAAAAAGAAAAGCAAGAAACCAAAAGAACATTTATTATATAAACCCATTTTGACGTAACAATGGAAAAAAATCCCATTTTTTGTGGCATCTGGGGATATGGAAGGGATGTTAGATTTTTTTTTTTCTGTCCTAGATGCACTGGGTAATTGAGGTCCCTTCTGCCTTTAGCAGCTACTAACAATGAATCATTTGTAGCAGGCATAAGAATGAGGGACTCCATTCTCCACCTTTGTCTTCAGGGTGCAACGCTATCTTGTCAAAAGACAGTGGTGAGATGGCTTTTTGCCTCTGCTAGACCCCAGTGCCAGATGCCACACAATTAACTCCCCACTGGTTTCCTGTTTACATTTCCATCTGTGCTCCTGAGACTTCGTGTCTTACAGTTCCCATCATCTCCACATACCACATTGTTTTCAAAGGGGATGAGGACAAAATGGCGCATGAAGAGCTCTCTCTGCAAGAGAACAGAAAGACTACAGATTTGAATAGAAAACATTCTCATCATTGTTGGTTTATTTTAAAAGGAAAAAAAAACATTGCTGGTTTAGTCTGGATGAGGTGCAAATCAGAAAATTTAATTCAGTACTGCCCCTGCCAACAAGTTCACAGCTTACAAACAGAACTTGATAAAACACAAAGGGAGGATACTTATAAGTTACAAAAAACAGTGTGATCGAGATACTAGTAAAAGTCTTGATTGCTGCTTTAAAAAGAAAATTAATCTTCTAACTTTTTAGGGAATATTTCTCTCAATGCAATTTTAAAAAATATTATATGCTTTAAGAACATATATGTTTCTGGGGCGCCTGGGTGGCGCAGTCGGTTAAGCGTCCGACTTCAGCCAGGTCACGATCTCGCGGTCCGTGAGTTCGAGCCCCGCGTCAGGCTCTGGGCTGATGGCTCGGAGCCTGGAGCCTGTTTCCGATTCTGTGTCTCCCTCTCTCTCTGCCCCTCCCCCGTTCATGCTCTGTCTCTCTGTCCCAAAAAAATAAATAAACGTTGAAAAAAAAAATTAAAAAAAAAAAGAACATATATGTTTCTTGAACTTATAAAGATGTGGACTTATTAATTAATCAGACCTTATAGTTATATAAAAATGTCATGAAAGCAATTTATGACCAATTCTTACCCTTTTAGCTTACAGAAATGTTTTATATATATGTATCTGTATCAACTGTGTTATAGCAGGTATGTAATAGACGATGTATTACCTATGATGTAACTCATTAGGTTAAATCTGAAATAAGTACTTAATTCACTTACTGATGTAGTTCGTCAAAGGATCCTGAGAGTCTGCACCTACTTTCCCAAGTGCTTAAATGGCTTTGAGAACTTAAGAGGGAAAACAGTCCTTGGATTGCTTCATGTTGAATGTACCTTCACTTTATATAGTATTGATATCACACCAACTGCTTGTGACTACTGATCCCCCCCCCCCCAGCTTCACCATTCTGCATTTATTTAGGCTTAAAAGGTAAAACTGAGGCAAATGTGAGCCAGTGGCTTCACTTTGATTTTGAAACCTTTTCCTGAGGACTCAGCACAGCAAACCAAAACTATTAAGAATTCAGAAGCATGTGGAAAGCCTTTCGTCATATTAAATACCACACATCAGGGACACAAAGACATATAGGGTGCTCTGGAAAAGAAGAAAGTGTTGAGATAAATGAATACATGTCCCAAATTTATGCATTGGAGTTAGCTGACAATAAAGGTCAAATGAGAAGAAAGAGTAATGGAACTGCACAGTAATGATTTGTGACCTTTCTGCCAAAGACCTTTGCCTGTTTTTGAGTTTGTTCCTTTACTTGCTTTCCGCTGATACGTAATACAGTGCCGGAGTCTGAGCGCTTCGGTTAGAACAGAGCTGCTGTTACTGTGCCCCATTGGTCTGGTCATTTCATTTGTTCTCCAGGCTCCTCATCTGCATGATGGGTTTATGAATAGTACATCTAGAGTGGAGCTATTGTGAAGGTTAAGTAAAATAATACAGGTAAAGCATGGACAAGCAAATAGTGCCCAATAAATTATTATCATCCGGTATATTGAATTCATAGATTGAGACCAATGCCCTATAAAATTATTCCGGGTAGATAGCCTTCACATATCTCAGCTTCTCCCACACACTTCTCTGTCCACTTTGATGTTCTGGGGGTAAGAGAAACCTATTTTTAAAGTCTTCCTTATACCTGGGGCTATTACAATGTGTTCTCAATGGCCATTACCCCAGCGTAGCTAAATACAGTATTCCAAGGACAGACAGCAAAAAATGAATTAACCTTTCTTCCTGAAGTCTTTTTAACCCTATCTAAGATCTCATTTTCAAAATATCTATTTCCCAACTATATTTCAGGAAGATTCTTTTAGTCTATGAATTTCTAACAATACATTTGCTAGCCAAAATATATTTCTACTATTCCTAGCTGAGTAAAGCTGATTTATCCATGGGGAAAAGATCAGGATTCTGTTCTGAAAATTGTTCTCTTGGGCTATTAAGCTGTATCCAATTTCCAGGGTGCCTGATGCCTTCATCTTTAGGGTTGAAGGATTCCATTTTGCTTCATCCATCAACCACAAAATAGTCAACCTCGTCTTTATTGCAAAGCCACGTTTCTAATGATAATGAAAGCAACTCAGGCTGCTAGGTTGAGTCAGCAATTTAAAAATCAGAATTCTTTGACCAATGAACACAATCAAATTTGAAAAAGCAACTGATAAAAAGGACAGAAATGAAACCTTCAAGGTTTTACTATTTTATTTTTCTGAATAAAGTGGATTTTTATGTCTTTTAACAAATACCTCTTCCAATCACCACTAACTTTTTTCCTATTTCTCCCTTTGTTCTGTATGCATAGTTTGTTTTAATTGGTTCATAATTATTATTAATGCCAATAATCATTTAAATGCCAATACTCAATATACATATTAAAATAGAAAATTAAAAAGGACAGTAATCTATTTTTAGCAGTCAATTGCAAATTGACATGATGGAATAGGGTGATTTAATATTTATTATTTCCTATGTAATAATTTTTTATAAATGTCTCTCTGCAAATTCAACATAGCTTTTTCCCCGAGGCGTTTTTAATACTTCTGTTGTAGTGCCAAAAAACTATTCTTAAAATATGTAGATTCATCGTAAGTATTAATTTCAGCTTTTTAAATTTTACAGCATGTATTTTGTTTCATCTACCCCAAATGCCACTATCAAGAATCAGTCTAAGATGCCTGCCTCCTCTTACCCTTCTCAGCTGGTAGCAAGATCGCATTCCTCTGAACTCCATAGAGTTTCATCCATCCTCCTCATCGCATCTGGTTTTTATATTTTACCTTGTTGAATTTATGCATCATCTACCTTGTCTTCCAGAAAAGTCCTATAACTTTCTACCACATTATGTACTTATTCATGTCTGTCTCCTCTCCCCCTTACCACCATGAGCTTCATGAGGATAGAATTAGTGTCTGACTTCACTTGGAAGTCTCCACAGCCCTCAGCAGAATATCCGGCACAGAATACGCATTCAACATGTTTGTGGAATTAATGAACAGATGAATAGGTGTGCAACAAATGCTTATCAAATGAGAACTAAAAACAGTTCTGCCATTATTAGACTAACCTAGGTTGCGGTTGTTGGCTTTGAGAAGATTTTTAGGAGAAACAATATAGTCAGGGAGTGTCCTTGCTAATTAATTCCCTCATATAGGTACAATCACATACCTATTAGGGCTGTGCTTATGCTATATTTACACAATTTATTGAAAAGTTTATAAACAAAATCTGCTTATGAATAATATATACTTGTGTCTGCTAAAAACAAACCACCAGTTTAGATTATTGTGTTTTTTTACTGAATTGCCTGGTTTGGGGAGTTGACATCAATATGACTGTAGTGATAGGGCCTGTGTTGAAGAGGAAATAAGCCATGTATTCTCTTGTCTTGCTCACATGCTGTCCTGGACACAATGGAAAGAGCATTGGTTTTGGACTCAAAGAGACCTACTTTCAAATGCTAGCTTTGACAACTATGAGCTCTGTCACCTCGGGCAGTTTACTTACTCAATCTTTAAGTCTCTAAGTAATACGTATTGTGCCATAAGTTCATATAAGGGCTAGACACATATGGAATATTATCTGGTACACAGTAATGCTTAATATGTTCTAGTTCTTGTTATTAAATTCCAGAGTGATTTAACTGAACTGTATACCATAGTCTACAGTATTCATCTAGTGCATGAAGTGCAAAATGGGGTAAGGTACGTAAAAAGTTTATTAGAGAACATGGTATATAGTCATCTCTCAATTCACATTAGAAATTGTCATGGAAAGTTACTGCCTCAGGGAAAATACAGTAATATTCAGCAAACCTGGCCTACTTACCCTGACCATCAAGCCATTTCTACCAGACAGTCCCAATTCCTCCTGCTATATGTTGTATATGCCCCAGTTCTCTCTCATGGCATTTATCTCACTTGTAATGGTATAATCATTACATGGTGCAGTGAAAACTATCTCCCTGTTAAGGTACATATTCAATGACCGCAGGGACTATATCTGCCTTGCTTACTGCTGAATCCTGACCACTGAACACAGTGCTTATTCACTCAAATATTTGTTCAGTGAATGAATGAGTGAATGAATGATTGCATGAGTCAGTCAGTCATTGAATGTTATTAGACACTTGACCGTTATTGTGTCTGACATGTAAATAAGGGCTGAATGAGTGAATGTACAACTGAGTTGTCAATAGCATTCATTATAATAAAAGTTTCTAAAGAAAACTGCTTACTTCCTTATAGTTACCTATTATAAAAAATGTTATTTAATGATAACATCAGCAGAAGAACAGGCTGCCTATTTAAAGTCTTTTCTTGTCAGTCTTGCTTTTCAAACCAAAACTACTAGGCACAAAGTAGGCACTCAAAATAGCTTTTTGGATGGAAAATTCTAATCATGCTCTTGACATTGTCATCATTTCCTTGACTTGCCATTGTTAGGGAACAAACAAAATTATCAGGGGAAAAACACCATACAGCTCTTTAAAACTCAAATTTTTTCTGGATTATTTTTTTTTTTGTCTTTTATTGGTTATAAACGTATCTCAAGCCTCATTTTTTTAAAAAAGGATTTGTGTATCCACAATAAAAAAACAACAACAAAAGCTAATGTCCTTGGAAATAAATTGTAGGATGGAATAATTATAGCGAGCGTTTGTTTTCATGAAGCATCTTTGAATTCTTGACAGCATTTTAGTCTTTATCGGTGAAAAAAGAGCTAGCTGTACCTTTAATTTATCTTCCTCAATCATCCTGAGGGCAAAACATCTTTTTTTGACCATGCTGTCCAATAGTTAAAGACAAAATGTAGTTAATTAGCTTTTTCACATGGTTCATCAAAGAAAAGAACAGTGAATTAATAGCTTGGAAGGGAAGTAAAGCCGCACAGAGTGAGAATACAGAGTCCATGCTGATAACTAAAACTCTGACAACACATTACATCCACCTTTTTGCTCCTCCTTAGTCTTCCCCCCTGCCTCTCTTGCCTTAAATAACCACTGTCCTGGATATTTGGCTTATCATTTCCTTGATTTTCTTCTAACTATACTTTTGCCACATACATACGAATTCCTAAAAATAGACTGTTTTGTTGTGAATGTGTTTACATTTACACAATGGAATCATGCTGGAATCTTCTGGGACTGATCTTTCTTATTCATTATTGCTAGAAATCATCCATATTATCCCATGTAGTTCTAGTTTATATGTTTCACACTGTATAATACTACAATTGTGTAAACATTCCACAATTTATTTACTCATTCTCTTGTCAAAGAAAATTGGGGGGGGCACCTGAGTGGCTCAGTTGGTTAGGTGTCTGACTTCCCTTCAGGTCATGATCTCACTGTTCGTGAGTTGGAGCCCCACATCTATCCTCTGGCTCCCTCTGGCTCTCTGCTCCTCTCCCCCTCTTGAGCACTCTGCCTCTGTCTCAAAAATAAATAAATATTTTTAAAAAACATTTGGGTTGTTTTCAGTTTTTGCTATTACATACAGTGCCTCTAGGTACATTCTGGTACATATTCCCATGTGGTTGTGGAGGAGCTCTTTAGGAATGTACTTAAAATTGCTCATGTTAGAGCATGTAAATGTTTAACTATACAAAATAATAGCAAACTATTTTCCAAATGGTTATATCAGTTTGTATTCACAGAAGCAACATGTAAGTGACCTACATCTTACTGACCTACATCTTCTCCAACACTTGGTATTACCAGACTCTCTCTCTCTCTCTCTCTCTCTCTTTTTTTTTTGACATGTTTTTGTGGATGTTTCAATGCTCATGCTATATTCTATGCTTACATGGTCTCATTATTAATAAACTAACAAAAGTGACCAATGATAAGAAAATGCCATAAACAAGAGATAGTAATTAATCCAATTTTGTGTGTTCAAGGTTCAGAGGAGGGGTTTAGGAGAGGTGGATAGGGAATCCTAGCCCTGGTAAAGGCCTCAAAGATAGCTTCCCAAAATTACTTTGAAGGGTAGGGGTGCCTGGGTGGCTCAGTCAGTTAAACGTCTGACTTCGTCTCAGGTCATGATCTCACAGTTTGTGAGTTCGAGCCCCACGTCAGGCTCTGTGCTGACAGCCTCAGAGCCTGGATCCTGCTTTGGATTCTGTGTCTCCCTCTCTCTTTGCCCCTCTCCTGTTCTCTCTCTCAAAAATAAATAAACATTAAAAAAAATTACCTTGAAGGGAGGGGCAGAAGGCCTTGGAATACAATGTGCCGCTAGAACACAGTGTGCAGCCCATTCCTCTCCTTTCCAGACTCCTCTCCTTCTCAGAAAGGCAGCAGATCCAAGGTAATCATACCTTGGACATCTCTGAGTCCTTTGAAGGAAAGATAGTGAAAGCTTACCCTACCCTTGTTACCAGGTCTGATGGCAGCATCACACAATTGTGGTGGCAACCTCTTAGGTACCTCTCCGGCGAAAAGCTGATCTGAGATTATATTTTCTTCTAGGATATGGCATTGGTCTTCCACCCAACTCTCCACTGACCTCCAATATATCCGAGCTAATCAGTCAGTACAAGTCTCATGGGTTCATGGATGTGCTGCATGACAAATGGTACAAGGTGGTTCCCTGTGGAAAGAGAAGCTTTGCTGTCACTGAGGTAAGGGAAAAAGTGCTGATAATGTTGATGCTTCGTAAAGCCTTACTTTGAAGGATGTGACGAAATGCACTGTTACATGTGTCTTGTGGTACAAACCAGGCCATCACATCTACTAGAACTCACCATGATATTTGAATGACTCCTACCTTCACTTGAAGAGTGCCCATTCCTATAGGAATTTGCAATAACACAAGTTTGTCTTATATTTAAATGTGATGCTATTTTGATGAGTAAATGTCTGAATTTCCATTTTCTTCTATATGCAATATGCTCAAGTGCAGAAGAAATGCTGTTCAAATTACAGCAGTAGTATCTGAGATTCTCATTAACTATGTTCGGTTTAGGGGCGTCTGGGTGGCTCAGTCGGTTGAGCGTCCGACTTCGGCTCAGGTCATCATCTCGCGGTCCGTGAGTTCGTGCCCTGCATCAGGCTCTGTGCTGACAGCTCAGACCCTGGAGCCTGTTTCAGATTCTGTGTCTCCCTCTCTCTCTGTCCCTCCCCCATTCTCTCTCTCTCTCTCTCTCTCTCAAAAAAAAACAAAAAAAACAAAACAGTGTTCAGTTTAAGTGTTAATTGCTGGTCACGAGATGGACTTCAGACTATCCTTCAAGATCCAATCAAAGCTATTTTCCCGATAGTCCAAAGATGAATCTTTTGTGGGTTTACAAAAATAGACACACTTTACCCAGTAATTCTTCATTACTGGATCATAGATTTTTTAAACTGAAAACAGCCAATACCTTTCTTTTACAGATGGAAACTAATACCCAAAGGTCCTAAGTGATTTCCCCAAGGCAAACAAATAGTCAGAATCTACATCTTTCTATTGCAGTGCTCTGCTTTTACAATGTAATGGGGAAGAAACCATCAAAGTGGATAATTAAGATAGGAGACTAAAAGATATAACAAGAACCATGGGTTCAGGTATTTAAAAGAGAAGCCAAATAAATCAGTACAAGGTCAGCCAGACATTTCCAAAAAAAAAAAAAAAAAAAAAAAAAACTATAGCCAACAACAATAATGGCTTCATATAGCCTCTATTTGTCAACAACTCCCAAATTTGTATTTCTACACAGACTCTTCTGAGCTCCAGAACCATATGTCTACCTTCCCGTTTGACATCCCCACTTGGATATCCTACAGGCATCTCACATTTAACTTGTCAAAAACTGAACCCTTGATCTTCTCTCCTAAATCTGCTTTTCCTCCTGTGCTTCACATCTTGGGTAATGGCGCCTCTGTCCATTCCAGAAACTGCCAAGGATCCTTAATGCCTCCCACATCTCACCTTCCGTATCCATCAACAAGCCATATTTTTTCCTTCTATAAAATATGTCTCAAGTATGCCCGTTTATTGCCATCTTTGCTGTCATGGCTCTAGTTCAAGCCATCATCCCTCATCTGGGCCACTGCAAAAGCCTCCTAACTGCTGTCTGTTTTCATGTCTGCCTGTCTCCAATTTATTCTCCATGTGGCAGATCACTCTTCAACTTAGAAGCCTGCATTGGCTTCCCGTGTTAATTAGGGAACAATCTGAAATGCAGAACATGGCCTACAGTGCCCTGTGGGACTTGATCCTGCCTACAGCTTCAGCCTCATCTCATGCCACTTTCCCCTGGCTCATTACAGCCCCACCACAGTGGCCATTTGAGATAGAGATACGCCAGTGGCTTCTGTGTCTTGGCATCTCAGCACATGCTATTACATCCTCCTTCCCCAAAAGTCTTACGCCTGGCATTTACCAGCTAATGCCTTCTCATTATAAATTCCCAGCTGAAATCTTGCTTCTCCAGAGCCTGCCTATAATCCCTGTGCCAATATGAGTCATATCTTCCTTTTTAACCTCATATTATATCTCACTGAGAAGATAGTCATAGAACAAAGATTTAAAGGAAGCAAAGAGGAAAATGGGGAACTAGGGAACTAGCATGTTCTGTTTTTTTACTATGTGACATAAGCTGTACTGGGGACATTAATTCATTGGTTCTCACTACAACCCTGTTAGGCAGGCATTTTTATCGTTATTTGGAGAGGTTTGCATGGCATTTTCTAAATGAAGTAAAATTGGGCTGATACTGGTAGCTGAATTAAGTCAGCCGAGAAAGGAAAAAAACCAGTTGCTTAAATTGTGCAAAGCAGCAGTTCACTTGGTGTTTTCTACCATTTGCTGTGACCGTGGTTAACTCATGCCAAAACTTCCAAGTGATTCAAAGTTGACAAAAAAGACATCAGACAAGGCAAAAGGAGCCTCTCAGTCATGTCCCCAAAGCCAGCCATATGGAATGATCTGAACCTGCTTGATCACATGAACACCTCTAGGCTGTTGCCATTTCAGAGGACCATCAGACTGAGATATCAGCTGGAGGGACCATCTGACTCCACTGGACAAACCTCCACTGGAGGTACAGGACTCTGCAGACTCAGAACCTAACTCCACCAGGCACATAGAGGGGAACATCCTTCTGGAGACTAACATAAATCTATTTATTCCAGTATGAAAATAGCTACCACAAAGCATGATAAATTTGAAGCCATATATTTCTGGACTTGTATCCTGACTCTACCAATTAACAACTGAATGACTTAGCTGCTATTAAGTCTCAGTTTCCTCATCCATGAATGAATATGATAACACCTGCCTTGCTATTTTGTTCTGAGAAGAGGAGATCATTTATGGAAAGACACCTGACATTGGGCACCTGGGTGGCTCAGTCAGTTCAGCATCCAACTCTTGATTTCAGCTCAGGTCACGATCACGGTTCCTGAGTTCGAGCCCCATGTCAGTCTCTGTACTGGCATTGCAGAACCTGCTTAAGATTCTCTCTCTCTCTCTCTCTCTCTCTCTCTCTCTCTCTCTCCGCCCCCTTCCCCTGCTCTCTTCTCTCTCTCAAAATAAATAAATAAACTAACTAAAAAAAAAAAAAAAAGAAACCTGACACAAGTAGCAAATGATGGAAATATTAATATACAATCAGTGCAGGGAGAATGAAATCATCATGATGGATTAGACCAACCATGACTCATCCCCTAGGACTGATGATGGGATGGCTTCCCTTGAAATACATGGTCACATAGAGAAGACCTAAACAAAAGCAGCATTCCCTTAGGAAGAGGGACACAGGAGAATGGATGCCAAATAAGCAATCACTCACCTATTCCATACCCACTCCATAAATGGAAAAGTTGCTTCCTCTCTCATCCCAACCACTTCTTATCTGTACAATGAGGTGTTTGGGTTTTATCATCTGCAAGAGCCCTCCTAGCTTTAATCCAGTGGATCATCCTGAGATAATATTAATATTCTTTACAGTACAGCATAATGGTTCAAAACATGGGCTTCAGCGACCGTTCTGGATTTGAACCCTATCGGCTATGTGATACAGGACATGTTAGTTGGCCATTCTGAGCCTCAGCTTCTGCAAATTGGGGATGATAATATCTACTTTGTAGGATTATTGAAAATTAAGGTAGATAGTGCTTGTAAAATACTGAACTATGCCCAAATATGGTAGCCACAAGATCACTTATGTTGTTAAGGATTTTGAGGTTTCACTATAAATGTTCCAGGATTTTTATGAATTTAGCAGCAATTTTAACAAAACCAAATTACATGTGGACAAGTAAGAAGATAAGTTTTGAATAACAAATAATCATTAGAAGCCATAAACTGTTCAGGTCATGCATACAAAATACACTAAATTTTTTTTTCTAACCATGGTTTTTAGCAGGTCAAATTCAGGAGAGAAGCATTTGGGAAATTCTGGATGTAGTGAATTAGAAGCAGTTGGATAAGAGACTGACATCAGGATCAAGTTATAGTTAAGACCACCCTGGGCCCTCTCTCCTGGTCAGCTGAATTTGGAAGGGGGAGAGAGGTAGGACTGAGGAGAATGGAAGGGAAGTGTATCATTAATTGGAACCTCAGACAAGGAAAAAAAAAAAAAAAGAATATTCTGTGTGTGTAGAGGTAAGCAGGCCACCCCCAGCCTCGGGGAATCTTCTGAACACGCATGGAGCTGTTCTTTCTCAGGAACGGTGCCCTGCAGTATGGTGCATCCTGGTCTGTGCAGTAGCAAACTGCCATATGATGATGCTCACCTGTGTGCATTTAAACAGCAGTGCGTATCCTTGTACACCAGCCGGCACATTTGTCTTGAACAACCTATGACAGAATTTCAGGATGTCTCCCTCACCGAACCCAAAGGCAGAATATAATTAAATGAAACCAGTCTTTATCTCATTGGCTGAGCTTGGGCTCCTCTGTGAAGGCCCTCTGCCTGCTGGATTTCCCTTGGCTCAATCCATGAATTTCCACCTGCTTTTTTTTTCCCCAAGCTTTCAGAAAAGGTCAGAAGAAGGAAGCATTTACGTAAGTGCTTTGCTTCCCATACCTTTTGCCTCAAATGCCGTACATTGCTGGGCTGTGATAGTGTGGAAACCAGGACCAGCCCTGAAATCGGACAAGCCAGATTAGAAGCCTGCATCTACCATCAGCTTGCTTAGGGCAAATCACTAACTCAGCTCAATCGTAGCTTCTTCATCTCTTCAGGGGCTTCTTGGGTGGAGTAAATAAAATAGCGGTTTAATGAACGTGTCCCACCTCCTTCACCACCCAGGGGGAGGAGTTCTGCAGGGTACCTCTCCCGACAGGTGCCCTTGAGGAGGACATTCCTTCGTTTACCTCTGGCCCGACTCTCCATTTTCCATGTCCAGTCCTAGTCTACATATGTTGCCACAGAGTAATTAAACACCCTTTCACTCCGAAAAAATAACCTACTTTGGCTAGTAAGCGATACGGTCACCTAGTAACACTATATGAAAGCTGCGTTTTCTTCCTATTTCTAGTAATTGGACATTAGTATTTCATCCCCTGTGAGGACTTTGATCTATTCACCTCCCATCTCTTGGCAACCCCAGAGCTGTCTAGCTGCAGTCTCTCTGGAGGATAAACTCATTTTTTTTGGACTTCAGGGCTTTATCTGGTCCCCCAGAGTCACCTAGAAAATCGCACGTCCAATTCTGCCAACCAGACTCCAGCAATTCTCAAAGGAACTTTAAATGACCTCAGAAGTTTCTTCACGATGCTCCTAGCACAGTTGTGCCTACGCTCACAGTAAACTTATTGTCCATCAGTTCCACTGGGGAAAACGTATGGCAGACTTTAAATTCCTCCGTTTTCCTTTGACTCAGGAAAAAAATGTAATTTTTTGGTAAAGTCACTGAGTGAACTTAGAGTTCCAGGGCAACAGTTTTGTAAAATCTGTTATTTGCAAACTAGGAAAAGGAAGTCAGCAGATCACAGTTTAGCAAACTCCCAAAATTCTCCAAGAAATTATTAAGGTGTATAATGATACCTTTTTTTCTTTTGAGATTCAGCGGGGGAAGAGCAGAGAGAGAGGGGGACAGAAGATCCAAAGTGGATTCTCACAGAACCTGATGTGGGGCTCAAACTCATGAACCACGAAATCATGACCTGAGCCAAAGTCAGATGCTTACCTGAGACTCAGGTGCCCAATGATACCTTTTTATTAAAAAAAAAAAAAAAAAAAGTTTCTTTTATTTAAAAAAAATGTTTTTTTTAATGTGTATTTAATTTTGAGAGAGACAGAGACAGAATGTGAGTGGGTTAGGGGCAGAGAGAGAGGGAGACACAGAATCCGAAGCAGGCTCCAGGCTCTGAGCTGTCAGCACAGAGCCCAACGCAGGGCTCCAACTCACAAGCTGCTGTGAGATCATGACCTGAGCCGAAGTCGGATGCTCAACCAACTGAGCCACCCAGGTGCCCTCCCCAAAAAAGTCTCTTTTAAATAATGGATTGAGTAAATAATTGGTTTTACCTTTTAACCAACTGGAAACAGTAAAGAAGGAAGAGGAAATAGTGATCTTGGCAGAGAATGGATAGCACTCTCAAATAGTCTGAGAAGAGTTTTCAAGAAGACATTTGCAAATGTATGGGTTAAGGAAACCAACAGAAATAGTAGTGTCCCAGAGCAGGTGAAGTGAAGGAGTCATTACCACATCTAGGCTCAAGGGAAAAAATGGAGAGAGCCATTCCTAGAACTCAGGAGTAAGGGATCAAAGGGGGTTTTCTAACGGGAGCTATAGCCTTTGGTGAGGGACATAGCCAACCAATGGTGACCTGGCTGGAAGATGGCCAGAGAATAAATACCTGACCTTAGTTTCCTCCCACCTTCTCATTTTCCACCACTACCTTAGGTCAAGGGAGCCTGTCAATGTGGTCCACAGAGGACCTCCTCAGGGCACAAAGCCCAGTGAGAAAAGGTGGAGAGTGTTCTGGAAGGCCAAAAGAATGTACGGCACAGCCCCTGGTAGCAGACAAAGATGGGGATGGAATAGCTAGGGGAAAGTGCCTGCAGCCTGACCGTCTGAGAATGTGTAGCTTCTGTACCAGAACACGGAGGTCCAGCCTGCAGGCAGACAGCTCATGCCTTGCCCTGGTCAGAAAGGAGAGAGTACAACCAGGTCCACTGGAACAACACTGGTCTTGGGAGCCAGACCATCTTAGCTCTGCCATGACTACAAGGAAGCAGCTTTATGTCTGGAAAAGTTACTTAACGTGTCTCAACCTCGGTCGAAGCCCTATCTTCCCGGATTGTTATAAGGTTTTCTGCCTCTGAATCCAGGTGTCTCCTTGTGTTGTTATATGTGGGAAACAAATACATACTAAGCAGGAAGTTGGACATTGCCATGAAAGGAGTTCCATCTCAGGAATTCAGAGGCCTTGATTACATGGTATAAGGAAACGGAGAAGTAAATTTTGGAGCAGTCTAAAAGCAAATCATTGTACTTTTTGGTGTTTCTGAATACCAAGGAAAGTGCACCATAAGAAACTTGCCACCATTCCATCCTGAGCTCATCCTCAACTTGACTTTCACTACATCCCTGAAATTTCTCCATCCATGGCCTTCCCAATCCTGAATGTCATCTAATAAGGAAATCACTTAGGTTCTCTTAAGCTTGTTTCCTCACCTTAAGATTGAGCTGCGTAGCTTGTGCAGCTTAGAGAATGCTGTGCTTCTCAAGCTGATACATTTAGAGGGACCCTGACTTAACTAGCTGAAGAGGTGGGTCCTGGAAGAAGGACAGGGAACTGACTGGCCTCCAGTCTGGGCTCTCTATCTCTGACCACCAAAACGTGCATCCCATATAAAACTTTCTAATACTGTTCACGGAGAAAACAGAGTTTTCTCATGATAGATATATTCTTCCCTCTATTAATTTTGGGGGTGGGGGAAGAGGAAAGGGTTAGTCAACTAGAACACTGAAACCCAAAAAAATCGCATGGGTCACATCAAGAAGCTTCAATGCCGGGGTACCTGGGTGGCTCAGTCGGTTAAGCATCCCAACTCTTTTTTTTTTTTTATTATTTGTTTATGTTTGTTTATTTATTTCGAGAGAGACAGAGAAAGTGAGAAGGCGAGAGACAGAGAGAGGAGGAGAGAGAGATTCCCAAGCAGGCTCCACAGTGTCAGCGTGGAGCCCGATATGGGGCTTGAACTCACGAACCGTGAGATCACGACCTGAGCTGAAACCGAGAGTCAGAGATGCTTAACCAAATGAGCCACCCAGGCACCCCAAATGTCCCAACTCTTGATTTCAGCTCAGGTCATGATCTCATAGTCACACACACATCAACCAGGCTCTGTGCTGACAGTGCAGAGCCTGCTTGGGATTCTCTCTCTCCATCTCTCTCTGCCCCTCCCCTGGTCTCTCTCTCTCTCTCTCTCTCTCTCTCTCTCTCTCTCTCTCTCTGTCAAAATAAACATTAAAAAGAAGAAAAAGAAGCTTTAATACTGGTCAATTTTCTTTCCAGTTTATCTTTAAAAACCCAAAGGAAATAGTATGGGGGTGGGGGAGGGGTGAGTTTCCATGCAGTCTGTTCTGCTCTTGACAACTAGGTCACATCTCAACAGCCTCCTGCCCCTCTCATCCCTACCCCTTCCTTTTTCAATTTAAAATGTCACTGCTATTCAACCTGATGAAAGTTATGGTGAGGCAAGGAGAGTTAATGACTGTAGATTGCTTTAAATTGAAAACCCGTGTATGTCGGGAGCCACCTTGACAGCTGAGTGCTTCCCTTGGAATAGCCTAAGTAATTAAGTTTAATATTTAAGCCAAGCATAAGGTCAGATGGAACCTATCCAGGTAGTGCTTTCTGGAAACCTGAAGAAGCACAAAGCTCTACGTGTGTCCTTTTATGATGTGGAGTGGGATTGCACATGAAGAAAGGGAGGCCAGTCTCCGAAAGGCCTCACTTTCTTTTACTCTGCTACCAGAACGGATTCATTCATCCAGCCAGCCAGCCAGCCATTCATCAGCAAACATGTACTGAACTCCTGTGTGCCAGCCCTGCACGAGGTGCAGCTGATGCAGAGATGAATAAGAAGCCAGAGGCAGGGAGATAGATCTGCGAACAAACCCCCTACCCCACACCGTCACAGGGGCGGCAGCAGCAGGAGATATAAGAGAGAGAGGTAGCACAGGCAAGCCTGTGAATCACTCATGGAAGAGGAAGAAGGAATCTGAGAAGGCTTCCTGGGGGAGGTAACCCTTGTAGCAGGAGGAACCTTCCAGTCTGAGCATGAGCAAGGCACTGAGGCCTGGGAAAGCAATGCAGTTTGGCCCCATCCTCCAGAGACACTGCACCCAATCATGCTGGATGGACACGACTTTATGCCCTTTTAGTGGTGCCCTCCTCGGGGATTCTGAAATCACAGATGGCCACCTTTCCTTGTGTTCTGCCTCATAGCCCCCCTGCTACCCAGGAGAGCAGGGGTATCTTTTAAAATCTCCATATGGAAGGCAGTCTGAAATAACTAAAAGACTTTCAGCTCCAAAAGTAGACATACTGAGGTTTGATGCCCTGCTCCATCACTGTGTATCCATGCAAGCCATGCGACTTCTAAAACTTCAGATCCTTACCCCCAAGCTGGGGATAGATAGTAGTAGAATCTCCTTATAAGTAGTGAAATATATTTAATGAGCTATTTTCAGAAGAATACTTAGCTTAATAAATGTTCGCTCCTCTTTCCCTAAGTATAGAGCTACGTGTGCAGAAGAAAAAATATGTGGTAAATAACAAGCACATGCAAGAAATTACAGTTGGTGCACCCTCCCCTTTGGACCCATCTCCAAAAAAGCAGTGTCAGGAAGTATAAGCATCTTATAATTACAAGCATCTTACAATTCCAACATAAAGACTCTTATGTATTAGTTACATACGTTATAAAACTGAAGACTGTTTTACTGGAGGACTTGAGAAAGACATGATTCTGGAATTTTCTACCTTGTAAGTGCTGGATTAACCAGCTATTATATCATAGTATTCCTTTCTTCAAAACCAGCTTCTAGACTTGAGTGGGGAAACCTGAAGGTAGTTTATGCAGATCATTAAGATGCACTGAAATCAGATGTTTAAACCAACAGCAGGAACTCTTTTTCTTTAAATGTGGTCAGTGGTTTTTCAAAGTGCGGTTGCTGGGCGGACAGGCTGGAGACCTACCATTCTCCCGTGTTGTTTTCCTCTCACGCCACATCTTCACAAAGGTAGGGCTGTTTCTCTGTTGCTCTCTGCTTACAATATATGACAAAAGTTTTGAATTTTACTACAAGGAAAAACTAATTCTAGCGAGTGCCCTCTTCACCCTTGCTAATGACCAAGTAAACAGAGCTCTTAGAATAAGGGTCTCCTCCTTTATATACCAGAGATGCTTGGGCATAAATTATAGCTGGGACCAAATACCGTTAACAGTTTTTGCTTTTCCCCTGGTTATGTTCCATAGACTCATGAATATTTATGAATAGTTATTTACTATGCAACCAAAAGGTATGAATAGTGCTCAAACTGGTTAAGCTACTGTGAGAGAGTCTTCCTTCCACTTTTTAAGATTTCCACACACTGAAATCTATAGGCGAATCACATGAAATGAGACTCCTCCCTAATTATTCCCTGTGCTAATAAGTATTTGCTTCCACGCTCTAAAGATTCTGGCTTGGAAACAAAACAGAAAGCTTGGAAATGTGTGAAGATTGCCATCTAGTGGCTATGATGTGAAGTGTCACCAACTATCAGAAAAGCCATCTTTTTTGTTCCTCACCTTTGTTCCCAAGTCTAACAATGTGACAAATTGCCTTCACATTTCCTCTGTCATATCCAACGCCTCTGAAGACACTTTATCCCCATACAGCTGTAGGAATTGGTGGGATTTCAGGACATGCTAGATGACAAGGCAGCATCATTGGGGAGCCCAGGGACTCATAAATGTGCCCCTCTTATCACACATTATAGATGGCTTCCTGCAACATCTTAGCACAGGACTAGTCAGCCAGAGAAGCCCATACAATCACATCTGGAGCCTCGCCTCTGCTCCCTCCTTTCATCCTTCTATCTAGTAAGACTTCAGGCCTGGTGATATGGGTTGAATTGTGTCCCCCAAAAAGACACGTTGAGGTCTTAAAGAACTAATCCCCTGGTACCTCAGAACAAGTCCTGGTTTGGAAATAGGGTCACTGCAGACACGGTTAGTTAAATTGAGATGTGGTCATACTGTAGAAGCATGGCTCCTTAATCCAGCATGACCCATGTCCTTATAAGAAGACAGTTCCTCTGTAGAGATAGACACAGCGAGAACACCATGACCGTGAGGCAGAATTGGATTTATGCAGCTGCAAACCAAGGGATGCCAAAGATTGCCATTAAAATGGCAGATGCTCAGAATAAGCAAAGGAGGAGTCCTCTATGGCTCTCAGAGGGAACATAGTCCTGCTGACATCTTGACTTCAGACTTCTAGTCTCCAGAACTGGGCGACCATCAACTTCTGCTTAAGCCCCCGGTTTGTGATACTTTGCTGTGACAGCCGAGCAGACAAATACACCTCTCCTTTCATCTCCAGCGCCTCTTTCAGCCTAGCTGTTGAGCTGTTGAGCCGAGAGCCTAGCACAAGCTCTCATTTTCCAGACAAGCACATGTAGTGGTCCTTGGTTGCTAGCTGCTCTCCCAGCTGTCGGTCTCTCCCCTGTTCAGCTCACCCTTCACAGTGCCATATTAATCTTTCTAAAACAAAATTCTGATTCAGTCATTCTTCTGTGCTTTCAGCTACTCTTTCTGCGTCCTATAGAAACCAGATGTCTTGGCCAAACGTTCAGAACTCTTGTTGATCTGGTTCTGTCCATTTCACTTTGATATTTTATTCAAGTACTTCAGCCACACTGCACAGGTTGCTACTAACTCCACTCCTCCCTTTCCCACTCGTGTGGTTAGGGTACCTTTCCCCCTTGCCTTCATCAGAATCAAACAATACTTCTTACAAAGAAAAGTCTTCCTCCATTTGTTCCCAGCAAGAATGCTAGGAATTTCCCAATTTCTCAATTCTCTGAATTCTTATAGTTCTTGGCTCTTATACCTCTGATGACATCTTTTCCATCTTGTGTTATAGTTAAGTATAACTCTAATGCCTCAGTTCACTCAGCAGTCAGTAAGCTTTGAATAGGGACCATCCCTGAATGCTCTCAATGCTCTACATGTTGAAGAAACATGATTGGATACATGATGCCCTGTAAGGAATGATTGAATAAATGTTGCACTTTCTTCAGTGTCTAGGGAATAGTCAGACATTTCTTCACTTCATCTAATACCATGCTGTCCTTTGACTTCCCTGTTCTGGCCTCAGTGGCCTTTTTTAAGGTCTCCTACTTGATATGCTCCCCCTGCCCCAGGGCCTTTGTACATGTAGTTCCTTCTTCGTGGAACACTCATCCCTGCCTAGAACATCCAGTTAATTTCTTCTAATCCTTGACATTTCAGCTCGACCATCACTTCCCCAATAAAGGTTTAGTTTATCTTTCTGACCAGATCAAATTCCCGTTGTGTAAACTCCTGTGGCACCACAAATTCCTACTGTGTTACCTCTTACCTGCAACACTCACTGCAGGCACCCCTTTAACATTTCTGGTCATGGTAATTTGGTTAATGTCCATATTCCCTGCAAAACTATAAGCTCTGTGGGGACAGAGACAGTTGGAAAATTATCTGCTTTAGATCACTATTGTATGCCTGTCATATAGTAGGTGTTCAATAAACATTCATGGAGAAAACAAATGATGACTATAGCTGCATTTACATTTGTGTAAATAATCTATTAAAATTTTCCAGGCAAACCTAATGCAGGCAATAATTATAGCACCTATAATTTTTGTACCTACTATATGCTAGACCTTGAGCCTAATTCTTTATGTGCTCTATCTCGTTTAATCCTGAAAATGACGCTATGAGTTAGCAATCATTGTCCTTGTTTTAGAGATGGGCAGTGATTCAAATAAGTAACTCTGCCCAAGATCACAGAGTTGTTAAATAACAAAACGGTGATTGAAAACCATTGCCCATATTAAACACCATGCCAGAATTACAAAAGAAAATCAAACAATACCCTTGATCCTTTTGAATACACATGATAAACATAAAAGACTGACCAGATAGTGCTACATCCTTGCAGTCACATTATTTATTAAAGTGTAGATTTCTCAATAGCAAAGCTGTATATTTCTCAAGGGACTGTATCTTGTTTACCAACTAAAGACCCATTAGCTGGCACAGGGCCTGGCACACAGTAGGTGTTCGATATATACTTGAAAAAAGGTTTGTCACATCCTTGTGAAAAATAAACACATATAGCCAGGGCCAAACATCTGCTTTGGAGAAAGCAAATAAAGAAGGAAGAAAGGGAAAAGAAAGGAGATAGGGTACAAAAGGTATTGAGCACCTACTGAGTTTTGGTGTGCTAATGTAGATGGCTTTATTATTGTAGATGTTCTCTCACCTAAACCTAAAATAACACCGTGACACCATTATATTATTCCTGCTTTTTGCAGATGAGAAATCTGATGCTCAGAAAAGGTTTTAACCTCAGGGCTGAGTGGCTCCACAGTCTGTAAGGATGGGCCAGTATGGTGATTGGCAACATCACAGATAGGTGAAGGCTTCCAGGTCAAGGTCAACAACCACCTGTGAAGCTCCCAGAATGGCTGTGTGATACTGCTCAGAAACCCATTCTCCTGACTAACTTGGAAGATGAAGGTTTAAGTGAGCCACAGGACTCCTCACTTCCATTTCTGTTGGTTTTATTTCCCAATGTCAGTTATTTTTGCACACAACCATCTCATAGTTCTTTACCTGAATGTTTGGGGGGGGGGGGAATGGCTTGCTGAAATGGAAGTGCCATCAGGCTCCTGATTTCTTCCAAAACAATCAGTCAACCCTTTTAATTTACTTACTGCAATGAATGTCTGACAGTCCAGATCCCTCCACAGTAATAAACAGAAAGAGTAACAGTGAAAATGACTGAGGATAACAGCCAGAGAAAATTGAAACCATGGCACTGAGCCCCATAATAATGCCCGAGGACAGTGGCACAGTGGGGAACTCAACTGCACATTGACTAAAACCTAAGATCAGCATGAGGTTACATCCTCTGCAAGGCAGGAGTAGGGCACTTCTTGGGTGCACACTGAATTATTTCAGTGAAGTGGTACCATCTTCCTGATACCATCTGTTTGACCATTAGGTAACTCTTGTGACAATACTTCTCTTATGTAACATTTCTACATGCACTCCGTCATCTTTCTCTCAGAATAACCACATGCAATGGAGAAGGCAGTTACAATTACTATCACCGTTGTACAGTTTAGGACACGGAGGCTGGGACAGTAATGGCTCCTCTAAGGGCTCACAGCTAATCAGGGCAGAACAAAGACTAGAACTTGGTCTATTGAATTCTTATGCTCTCTCCACGACCCCTCACTACTTCCTAATAAGACACATAGAGGAATACGCTTACTAAAAGTTTCCCACATGAATAACTCCTTTCCAAGTGATGCCCACCAGGGGAAAGTTGGTGAGGGCTCTGTAAGGGTGCTTGATGGGCCAGTGAGGTTGGTCGCTGTGTTCCTCTAGCCTGCAATAGGAGGTCTGCAGGCAGTCCTCAAGGAGTGTGCTGAACCAGAGGAGCCAAAGTTGCTGCTGATAAAGTGTGAGAGCAGTGAGTAGCATACTGTAAAAGGTGCACAAGGGTGCTCATCAAATGACATCCATACACATGAGTGCCCAGGCCGCCGCTGTTCTTTAAGACCTTATCTCTACCTGCAGGCTAAATAGTACTGAAATTAGTAATAATAATAATAATAATAATAATAACAATAATAACAACGATAATGTTTTGTCATTTTGGGTAATATCAGCTTTAATCCTCATCCAGCTGTACAAAATGTATTATTAGCCCCATTTTACAGGTGGGAAAACTGATGTTTTTCAAGGTGTAAGGATTTACTGCTACTAAGTGGGCAGTTTTCAGATCTGATGCTGGGTTGTTCTTAGATTTTTTTTTCCCACCCTATCATGTTTCTTTCAGATGTAGTTAATTCAGTCAGTTGGGATAATAATTTAGTAAGTTAAATATTTTAGCCTACAGACCTTGTCTTTCTTTTCCTTAAGCTGTCTAGATCTTGTGGTGAGGTATTCATCCCATGGCTTTGTTTGTGCCAGTTTAAGCATGCTTGCCTCTAAAGTGTTATTTTGGCTTTACTTAAAGCACAAAGGAGGTGCTAACATTTTTTAAGTGAATGTTTGCCCCCTTCAGTTTGATTTAGTGGCCTGGGGTTCCCCCTCGTCCCTTTGAATCAAATTTGCTCTGGAATCATGTTTATTTCTTATGCATTTGGGATAACTGATGTGCTCCTAAAGGAAAAAGGAATATGGGGAGGGAGGGGCAGCGTGTGAGATTAATCTTTAACAGAAAGGACAAATCCAGTTTAAGCAAAGGGAGAAGAGACAGTGTAAGGGCCACTGTCACTCTCAAAACCTGCAAAAGGCTTCTCTGGGCACATTACAGCCATTCCCAAAGCAGGAGAGCCACCAGGCACCAGTTCAACAAAGATGAAGGCCAAGATGACGGATTCCAAGTAATAGAACGACCAAGGCTGTATTCTTGGGAACTGTGTCTTCTTGAAAAATGCCCTGAGTTCAGCATTGTGTGTACTCCTCAGGAATATGTTACTGCCTATAAGTGATCCATGTGAGAAATTATGTGTGACATCTGGGTGGTCTCTTACAAAGACCCTGAACCCCATGTCCTGAAACAGGTCAGTGACCACCATAGGAAGGATGTCAATTGTGGCTTCCCCTCCCCCGGAGAATTTAGGAAGTATGTATAACCACCAAGACTTTGATGTATCATCTCATTTAGACCTTACACGAGGCTTGCATAAAGAGCCCTTGACTGCTGCTCACTCAGTTATTTGATATGTATGTTTATTAAGTACATACTGCATGTCAGGCCCTGTGCTGGGGATACTGCCCCGTTGGAATTTACTTTCTAAGGAAAAGAGAGAAAGTGAGAAGATAAAATACTAGCAAGGGGGCTAGGGAGAAAACCACCAGTGGTGGAGGGAAGGAAGGAGGGCGTGGCATCCTCTCAGCCTTGCTGTGCTGGGCATCCATCCACCACCCCCCCCCCAAGCCCCCACACCTATCCCCACCCCGCTCCACCCTCCACTCTCTCCTACCCATCCTCCGGGCTTCTCCCCCTCCGCTCCGTGTCCCCTCCCCGCTCCCTCCCTGTTCCGTCTGGTCGTGGGTGTCCCGCGAGCCCTCCAAGCCAGCCTCGCCCTCCCACCGCGCAACTGTCCAGCCTGAACCCGCCCGCGCCCACCGCCCCTGAGAACGGGTGCCTGCATCCACGATGGGAAATGAAGCTAGTTACCCGACGGAGATGTGCTCCCACTTCAACCACGATGAAATTAAAAGGCTGAGCAAGAGGTTTAAGAAGCTGGACTTGGACTGTTCGGGCTCTCTGAGCGTGGACGAGTTCTTGTCCCTGCCCGAGCTGCGGCAGAACCCGTTGGTGCAGCGAGTGATCGACGTCTTCGACACCGACGGCAATGGAGAGGTGGACTTTGAGGAGTTCGTCGTGGGGACCTCCCAGTTCAGCGTCAGGGGGGACGAGGAGCAGAAGTTGAGGTTTGCCTTCAGCATCTACGACATGGATAAAGACGGCTACATTTCCAACGGGGAGCTGTTCCAGGTGCTGAAGATGATGGTGGGGAACAACCTGCAAGACTGGCAGTTACAGCAGATCGTGGACAAAACCATCATCATCCTGGACAGGGATGGCGACGGGAGAATATCCTTCGAGCAATTCAGTGCGGTGGTCGGAAACCTGGAGGTCCACAAGAAGTTGGTGGTAATTGTGTGAGCCTTTTTTTAAGAGCACCACCCACCAACTCTCACTTAACCTGTCTCTTTCAAGATCAGCTCCAGGCAGCCCAGCACGTCTCTCTTGACTTATTTGGAAGTGTTTCTCTTTGTGAAGCCACATTGTCTAACGTGAACCTCATGACCAGCTCGGTGTTATTAATTCTTCTCTCAGTGATTCAGGGTAACACCCCAGAGGAGCGTGGTGGGGAAAGAAAAACAAATGGCTTTTATAAACGTCTTTTTCTTTGCTTTGATCCAGAAACCAAACTATAAAGAGTCAAGAAGAAGTTGAAAACTTCAAAAATAAGAATATATACACTTCTTTGCCTCTACTTCTCATGCTTGTACGTGGAGAAAACTGCACAATTTCAGTCAGGTGTTACGTGAACTACTTTCATTTATCTGTGGTATCCAGGTATTTTTTGACAGATTGTTAACTTCCTATTGTGGCAGCAGGAATAAATATATTTCTCTTGGCTGAGCACCTTTTAAGCAGCTCTCTCTGGATAGGGAAAGCCCATCCTTCCCTTTCCCAGGCTGCAGCCCCCTTCCCATCTTCATCCAGAAATCCCTGAGCATGTCTGGAGGGCTCCTCCTCTCTCATTGTTCCAGCTCCTGCCCAGAGGCTGGTCTCAGGGCTCTTGTAAGAAATACTAAGCCTGGACTGAATGCCCAGCCCAACTATTAGCCTCAGTGGTGGTCAGTCTTTCAGGATGGACTACCCGCCCCCAATATTAAGTTTGGTTAAGGTTGCTTCCAGACAGACAGGGCAGGGACCTTCTTAGAAAGCTCTCACCTCCAAAACTCACCACCACCCACCAACCCCCAATTAAAGGGAAGGGGACAGATTCAGAGTCGTTCTTCCCACAAGGCAGAGTCAGTGAAGATCTCAGCTGCAGCGGGCTTCCCCTGGGATGCTGAAGTGGTGTTGCTCCTGGTACTCAAAAGGTGAAGAGATGGGCAAACATATCTCGGCAGCAGGCAGGGGGAATGCTGTCTGCACTGACTAAAACTTAGCTTTAAACATAAGACCTGGGGCCTGGCAGGGAAACTGAGAGAAGGGAGGACTTTTCATTCCTCACACCCTAATAAATCTGCAGCCAAAGGGTGTACCAGAGCCTGTTCACACTGGATCGGTGTGTATGCATCTCTTCCTGCCCCTGTGTTCAGTGATGTCATGTCGATAGTTTGAAATTGGTTGTGGTGGAACTAGTATATCACAGAAAGGAGCAAAAGGTTTTTGTTTTGTTGTTTGGAGAACCATCGTACCAGTAAATCTACCACTGCCTGTATCCCAGATGTTACCAGCTCTCCAAGGCCCCACTTACTGTCAGTTCTCAGAAAACAAGCTGTCCTTGGTCCCAGCATCTGCCACTTCCCACCAATCCTCTTCCTCAGAGTGGACACTCCCCCTGGTCTCAGAACACCAGGACAATGAGACATACTCTCCCTACACTGGACAAAACTCAGGTGACGTTGCTCAGGATGAGGAAGATCTATTTGAAAGATATTATTATTTCTATGTTTTGAAGAAGACAGTAGCTAGTCTTGAAAAAACAAAAGTAAGAAAAATAAGTCCACAATTTTAATTACTGTCAGGGCACCCATCTGCCAAAGGCTCCCCGACTTTTTATTTAGTAGATTGTCTTGGAACCACAAAAGATAGGACTCTTTGTCCCCTTAATTCCTGTGCGGTCCTAATGTATTAATGATTAGTAAATGGTACCAACCCTGTAGTGTTAGGAGTCATACCCCTATTGCAGGATAACATCATTCAAAGGTTCAGACACAACTGGGTTTGGATTCATTTACAACTAGGTTTTTATGACAGTCACTTATTAGCTGTGTGAGCACGAGCAAGTTTCTTAACCTCTCAGTGTCCTTTCTCCTAATTAAAACAAGGATCTCTCCTATGGTTATTTAGAGGATTCGAAAAGATAAAACATGGTTGTCTCAGTCAGTAGACCATACGATTCTTGATCTAGGCGTTGTGAGTAGGTGTAGAGCCTACTAAAAAAATAAATAAAAATAAATAAAACATGTAAAGTGCCTAGAACACAATGGGTTCATTCTAATTCCCTTCCATTCCATTCATATATATGTGTGTGTGTGTGTGTGTGTGTGTGTGTGTGTACATATATATATATATATATATATATATATATATATGAAACAGGAGGCCTATTGGTTCTTTTTGAACACTTATTTAGTACTCAGCCACACAACTCTAAAATTAACTGAATATTTGTGTAATCCTAATCCAGAAAGGAAGCAATGTCATAGTCCTTCCCACCCTCTCATTTGCAGAAGGAACAAAGACTTCTTGACTGGAGAAAGTTAAAATGAAAGACCCTCATTCTGATAAAAAGATCAGGTCAGAGGTTGCCAGAAGCCCCGAAGGAGAGAAAGATAGACGGGTGGAGCACAGGGCATATTTAGGAGTGCAAAACTGTTCTGTATGATACTCTAATGATGAATATATGACATTGCCCATTTTGGAAAACTCCATAAAAGGCACGACACAAAGAGTGGGCCTAATGTAAATGACGCAATTTAGTTAACAATAAACCTATCAAGTTGGTCCATCACTTGAAAGAAATGCACCCCTTGAAGAAGTTACTAACTGAAGCTGTGTAGGCAAGAAGGGATATATGCAAACGTTTTATACTTTCTACACATTTCTGTAAACCTGTTCTTCAAATAGTCTATTAAAATGTTTTTTAAAAAATAAAAGACTCTCATTCAAGCCCAACCTATTTGATTTTTGTGGAGGAAACTTTGCATGAGGAAAGCGAGCATGGTAGTGTTAGCCAAGAAGGCCTCTCGGAGACATTATTTATGTACTCTGCAGTGTGCACATTAAAATACAGAAATTTTAAATTATGGCCAAGGGTTTGAAACATGTTGGATTACATGTTTAAATTTAACAAGAAGAGGAAAAATATTTCAGCTTTTGGACTGGCTAGAATTAACAAGCTAATTGCTCAATCAGTCAGGGCTTTATGGCAATGACCTTGAACTGAGAGCCTGTTCCTAGCTTCAGCAATTGGAAAGATCTGGCTGTATAGGTGTTTGGTTGTATAGATATTTTGGAAGAAAGATCACATTCATTTCCAAGTTAGAATACTCTGATTTTTCTGTTGTCGGTTGCCAACAAATCTAGTTCTGTACAGCTTCTTGGGGTGATAATGGTAGTTAATACCTACTGAACACCTGTCCCAGGTATTGTTACATTTGTTATATCATTTAGTCATAACAACACTGTGAAGTAGGTGCCATCATTCAGTTTAACAGATGATGCTGTAGAGAGATCTAGAATCTTCTCCAAGGTCTCCCAGCTGGTGAATGGCAAAGGAAGAACCTAAACCAGGCTTTCTGACCCCAAACACTGACCTTTTTCCACCTCACCACATTGCCACCTATTTTTTATAGTTCTTGTATTTACCCACTTCAGATATATTTACCCACTTCAGATTATTTCTGATAGTCTTTTTTTGTTTTTGATTTTTTTTTAACATTTATTTATCTTTGAGAGACAGACAGAGAGCAAGTGGGGGAGGGACAGAGAGGGAGAAACAGAATCTGAAGCAGGCTCCAGGCTCTGAGCTGTCAACACAGAGCCCGATGCAGGGCTCGAACCCACAAACAACAAGGTCATGACCTGAGCCGAAGTCGGACACTTAACCGACTGCCCCAGGCAGTCGGACGCTTAACCCAGGCTCCCCTCTGATAGTCTTATTAATGTAATCAAGCCTCAGTTTTCAGCAAAGGTATGAACTGTCAAGAAGCAAGCAGCCCCCTCCACTTTCATTCTGCACATTGCGGCCGGCGGGTGGGAAGAGTTAGGCAAGGCAGTCCTTTTTCTTTTTTTTTTTTTTTTTTTAGAAAAGATTAAAAAAGTTTTTTAATTTATTGTTCAGTTTACATCCAAGTTAGCACATGGTTCAACAATGATTTCAGGAGTAGATTCCTTAATGCCCCTTACCCATTTAGCCTATCCCCCCTCCCACAACCCCTCCAGCAACCCTCTTTATTCTCTATATTTAGGAGTCTTTTAGGTTTTATCCCCGTTTTTATATTATTTTTGTTTCCCTTCCCTTATGTCCATCTGTTTTCTGTCTTAAAGTCCTCATATGAGTGAAGTCATATGATATTTGTCTTTCTCTGACTAATTTCGCTTAGCATAATACCCTCCAGTTCCATCTATATAGTTGCAAATGGCAAGATTTCATCCTTTTTGATTGTCAAGTAATACTCCATTGTGTGTGTGTGTGTGTGTGTGTGTGTGTGTGTATACATATATACCACATCTTCTTTATCCGTTCATCTGCCGATGGACATTATGGGCTCTTTCCATACTCTGGCTATTGTCAGTAGTGCTGCTATAAACATTGGGGTGCATGTGCCCCTTCAAAACAGCACACCTGTATCCCTTGGATATATACCTAGTAGTGCAATTGCTGGGTGTAGGGTAGTTCTATTTTTAATCTTTTGAGGAACCTCCATACTATTTTCCAGAGTGGCTGCACCAGTTTGCATTCCCACCAGCAGTGCAAAAGAGATCCTCTTTCTCCCCATCCTCGCCAACATCTGTTGTTGCCTGAGTTGTTAATGTTTGCCATTCTGACAGCTGTGAGGTGGTATCTCATTGTGGTTTTGATTTGTATTTCCCTGATGATGAGTGATGTGGAGCATTTTTTCATGTGTCAGCCATCTAGATGTCTTCTTTGGAGAAGTAGACTGTCTATTCATGTCTTTTGCCCATTTCTTCACTGGATTATTCATTTTTTGGGTGTTGAGTTTGGTAAGTTCTTTCTAGATTTTGGATACTAGCCCTTTATCTGACATGTCATTTAAGCAAGACAGTCTTAAGTTATCTTCTACCTTCATCTCATTTTGAAAAATAAGTGACAGTATTTAGATTAAACTGATAACAGCAACCAATATACTCCGCAGCTGTACAGATCAGTAACAATATGTTGTTAGGAATCCTATATTAATGAATTGCCTCTGCTCTCTACCATATGTTGTAATCCCAAACCACTAAACACCTCTTTTTTTTAAACACAGGAGAAAATACAGCCTTAGCACTGTTGGTTTATCCTCTTAAGTCTATCATGCTTTAGATACATTCTCAGGGAGAACGCTCAGGAAATTTTTGTGTTGTTTAGTTACAAATTCTATTCTTCACTTCTCTATGCTATTGATTCTCTCTGTTAGCATGTAGGAGGCCATTGGTACAGTTACTGTGTTTTGTCTATTTTGCATGCCTCAAAAAGGAAGAGGTTTGGGTGTTTTTAAGGACAAGGTGACATCATAAAAGTCAGGCCACTAGACTGGGAATCAGAACTGGACCCCTCTCCTTTCATATTTGCTACTGTAGCTATCCCAAAGGCTGGTGACTGTGTGAAGAGCAGCAAATCATGTGTCAGCTTTAAAGGCATTAGCTGATTCACAATGAAAAAACAGAACACTGAAGGGACACCAGCAGCCAGAAGGCTGCATACAACCTGACAGTTCAGAGGCTTACTCTGACCCACCAGTGAATTTTTTGTTGTTCGCTTTACATGATGTTTGTCCTCACAAATTTTTAATGTTTGTTTATTTATTTTGAGAGAGAGAGAGAGAGAGAGAGAGAGAGAGCTCACAGGCATGCGAGCAGGAGGGAGGCAGAGAAAGAGGGAAAGAGAGAATCCCAAACAGGCTCCACATTGTTAGCACAGAGGCTGACGTGGGGCTCGATCTCACGAGCCATGAGATCATGACCTGAGCCAAGACTTGGACACTTAACTGACTGAGCCACCCATGCGTCCCCGTCCTCACGATTTTTTTATTTTCCAATATTTTTAAAATCTGAAAATTTTAAATCAAAGCCCATATCATAAAGGAATGCATGCCACCCCGAGATGAGTGTGAGCTTTCATTGGCTAAGGCACCTCTGAAGCAAGGAGCTGAAATGCAAAGTCTCAACAAAGAGAAAATAACGTGTTCCACTCTTTAGTACAAAAGCTCAGGATGGATTAAAGTGCTTGTTATTTTTCAGAAATACAGCAACTGCTCATAAAACATTTATCCCAACTGATACTCTTGTACCAACAGAAACAATAGAAGAATTTATAATAGTCAAAATAAATGCACCATATAAAATTTCAAACTTCTGTATAATAAAATCTCACAAAACAAAGCTAACGGTAAAACTTAAAAATTAGAGAAACATAAATAACATGTTTGGAAAGAGGTTAATAGCTTTTTCCAGTAAAAAGCCTCACCTTTCTGAAATCTATAATTGGCAAAGGATACAAATATAGTATTCATACAAAAGGAGATAGGAAAAACAAACATCAAAAAATAGTTAGCCTCACTAAATAAATACAAATCAGAACATTTAAAACAGGAAAAAATGATTAATTATGAAACAGGCTTGGGGTGCCTGGGTGGCTCAGTCGGTTGAGCATCCAATTTCGGCTCAGCTCTTGATCTCGCAGTCTGTGGGTTCGAGCCCCACATCAGGCTCTGTGCTGACAGCTCAGAGCCTGGAGCCTGCTTCGGATTCTGTCTCCCTTTTTCTGCCCCTCCCCCACTCACACTCTGTCTCTCTCTCACTCTCAAAAATAAATAAACTTAAAAAAAAAAAAAGAAACAGGCTTGGCAAGAATGTGAGCAATCTGTGCATTGTGGCAGCCCTGGGAATGATTTTCTTCACATTTTGTGAGGGCTGTTTCACACACTACAAGGCATCAGAATGGTTATACTCTCTAACCTGTTAATATCACCCATTGCAATATGTATGTCAGAGAAGCACAAACAATTTTTAAATGCTATACACAAATTATTTTTTGTTGCAGCAATATTTATCGTGTATGTATAATGAATAATATTAAAGAAAATCAAACACTTGACAGTTTGAGATTAGCTGTCAATTATGATAAATAATAGGTGATAATATAGAGTCATTAAAATTAGTAAAATGACTAAACTCACATTTTTAAAAAATTGTATTGTTTTTTAAAAAGGATGATTGTTATATGTTATGGTTATATAACTCTGGAAAATACATATGTGTATGGTTCATATGCAGTTCAGAAGAGAAAATGAAGAATTGAAAGAAAGTATTTGTAGGGTCGTCTGGCTGGCTCAGTTGGTAGAGCATGAGACTGTTGACCTTGGGTTTGTGAGTTTGAGCCCTGTGAGAAGGAAGGGAGATGATTCATTTTCAGAAAAAGCAAACAAAAGCTGTGCTGTCTAATTAACAGTAGGTTTACAACCTATTGGAAATATATATATATGAAGCTCTCCCTCCCCCATAATGGAGTCCCAAACCCTTGAGCCCTTCACTTCCTGGTTCTTCTTCCCATCTCTGCTTCACCAGGCTTATTTTCATGGCCTTTGCAATAAGCATGAACCAAAGAACAAAGGGGAGAGGGACCAAAAGTCTCTGCATCACCTCAGGGAATGTGCATTTGTTCCAATCAGACTACTTTTTGCCTTAGTAGGCATAGGACATAGGTGATGTCTGCATAAGGCTGTAACCTCTGTAGTACTCAGCCAATGAGGAGCCAGGGGAGGGACTTGCAAGCTAGGAGATAGATTGTCTGCTGTAACTGCCCCAAGTGTGCCTGCCCATCAGACACACTCTTGCAAGAACGTTGATTAAAGCCTCACTTCACTGTGCTCCTAGTATCCGTGTCCCTCCTTTGATTGGGTCAGTGGCTTATTTCTCACAAGCCCCATGTTGGGTGTAGAGATTACTGAAAAATTAAAAAAAATTTTTGTATTTATTTTTGGGAGAGTGCAAGAGGCAGAGGGATAGAGAGAGGGGGACAGAGGGTCCAAAGCAGTGCACTTCACTGACAGGCTGATAGCAGTGAGCCTGATGTGGGGCTTGAACTCACTAACTGAGAGATCATGACCTGACTGGAAGTCAGACACTCAACCCACGGGGCCACCCAGGTGCCCCTAAAATATTTTTTTAAACAAGAAAGTATTTGTATAGGAAAAGGATTATGGTTAATCATCTCTAAGTTTTAGAAATATTTTTCTGAGTTGTTTTAATAATAAATTTAGATTTTCAAAAGACTGCACAATGGAGCTAATGTGGCAAATTGAGCACCAGGTCCAAAGCTGAAAAATGGTTGTCAAAGCCTAGAAGGAACAGGGGCTTGGGAAATGTAAGCAACAGGGAGAGAATTTCTTCAGCAGCATGGGCAGTGCCATGGTGACAGAGCCATTAAGCAGATTCCAGGTTAAAGAAGACAGAGGTAAGGGCTCCTGGGTGGCTCAGTCAGTTAAGCAGCCCAGTTGGGCTCAGGTCATGATCTTGCGGTCTGTGGGTTTGAGCCCCGTGTCAGGCTTTGTGCTGACAGCTCAGACTACCCTCAGAGGTAGTATGTATAGACGCAACAATGAATCTGCCAAATTTATTGAGCTGCTGTTCTTCTGGTCAAAAGAGTGGGTGGCAAATATATATATATAAATCAGGTTTTCTAAATTAGAAACAGCATTTGCTTCCTACTCATCTTGCTTCCAAGTATCTAGGAGTCATCCATATTTCAGAAGCTCCACAGCCTTTCTTTTCTTTACCTCTCACTAAAACCATTATTCCCCCCACCTACTCCTGTTCTTTTTTTTTTTTTTTTAATGTTTATTTTTGAGAGAGAGAGAGTGTGAGTGGGGAAGGGCAGAGAGAGAGGGAAACACAGAATCTGAAGCAGGCTCCACTGTCAGCACAGAGCCTGACACGGGGCTCAAATCCACGAGCCGTGAGGTCATAACCTGAGCTTAAGTCAGACATTTAACCGACTGAGCCACCCAGGCACCCCTTTTGTTTTTCTTTAATAAGAACAGGAGTAGGGGCTGTTCTTAGGAAAGAAAATCGAAAGGGGCACTTGAGTGGCTCAGTCTGTTAAGCGTCCGACTCTTGGTTTCAGCTTAGGTCATGATCTCATGGTTTGCGAATTCAAGCCCCACATCTAGGCTAGCTCTGTGCTGACAGTGTGGAGCCTGCTTGGGATTCTCACTCTCCCTCCCCTGCTTGCTCTCTCTGTCTCTCTCTCAAAAAAAAAATTAAAAAAAATTTTTTTAAGAACAACGAAAATTATTGTGAACACCAGGATTGGGTTTTGCAGACTCAAAGAGGAGACCATGCAAAGTTTAAAGCACTAAATCACTGAAATATGAAATGATCTCCCCTGGTTCTTGTAGTTATTTTGCTCTGAGAGAAGCATATTTACAAGGTGTTGGAAATCATGAGAGTAATTATAACTAAGTTTCTTTTCAGATATATACTGTTTTTAATAAGCTATTTATTGAGCACCTACTATACACTAAGCTTTTGGAGGCAGAGAAAAGCAAAGCCTCACCCTGTCAGAGAAATCTGCCTAGAACAGGCTCACCCATTCATTTCAGCGTTCTGCATGAGAAATAAAGTCTATATCAAGAGAGATTGTATTTGTACCTCAGAGCTAGAGGAACTTAATCCTTTAAAGCAGTCTGTCAGCTCAGATTCTTTGGTTGCAAGCAACAGATTAATTTAAGCAAGGGGAAAAGAAGAGATTATCAAAAGAATAGCGGGGAACTCGATGTTTTGGAGTAAGAAAGAGTAACTGATGAGAGGGGATTCAAGGGATGTTAGTGGCAGGAAATAGGGGCCTATGCCTTTGAGGCATTGACATTGGAAATGACTCAGCCTCACCCACTTTCCATGCCAAAAGTCTCTGCTTCAAATGCAAATTGGTTTTACCTTGGGTCACATGCTTGGCATTAGGGGACCAAAGAACAGGGAATCTGTGATTGGTAGACCCACCAAAACTACATGAAGGGAATAAAATCAGTACAATATACACAAGCCAGCTAAAATCATTACATTCTGTCTCCAATTTTTTACTTTTTTAATTGTAAATATATTTCCCCCCAGTGAGGTCCCCAGAGTGATGAATGATGAACACTGGCATTAGAAGTCAGGATGGCAAGTTCTCCAAGGTCTCCGGGCCTGTTTTCTTATCTATCAATCGAGAATATCCATCTCTGTCTTTCCCTTCACAGAATTATTCTAAAAATCTCCTGAGATATACGAAAGTGTTTGGGGTAAAATTCTGTGTACATTTACATTATTAAAAAAAAAAAAAAAGATTCCAGCTTTCATACACTTTCATCCATTCAAAAAATATTAATTGAACACCTAGCAAATGCTAGGCACTGCTCTAGGCAATTAGTGTATGCTCAGAACAAAATGGGCAAAATCCCTGGCCTCTTAGAGCTTACATTCTACTTGAGGAGCAAAATAGGCAATAAACCTATATATATTATCTCAGTAGGGAAAAAGAACAGCGAGGGGGATAGGTTGTATCCAGGAAAGAAAGGTAGAAGGGCAGGATTTGTCTTTTTAAAAATAAAATTTTTTAATGTTTATTCATTTTTGAGAGACAGAGTGTGAGCAGGGGAGGGGCAGAGAGGGAGAGAGAGACACAGAATCCGCAGCAGGCTCAAGGCTTGGAGCTGTCAGCAGAGAGCCCGACGCAAGTCTCCAACTCACGAACCTCGAGATCATTACCTGAGCTGAAGTCAGATGCTCAACCGGCTGAGCCACCCAGAGGCCCCAAGATTTGCCTTTTTAACCACACGGTTAGGGTAGACTTTACTGATAAATGACATTTGAATAGAGACTTGCAGAAAATGTGGGGAAGGAACAGTATTGATTACTGGCTAAAGAGTTATAGGCAGAGAGAACAGAAAACGAAGACCCTCACCTGCTCCGTAGACTTAAAGAAGCATGAGGAAGCCCAAGTAGCTAAGCAGAATGAACAAGTGAGAGAAGGATATGAAGTCAGGAAGTGTGGGCCTAAATCATGGAAGGTCATGTAGACCATTGTAAGGACTCTGATGTTTACTCTATATGAGATGGAATACTGTCACCAGTCATTGAATGACATGGTATTTTGAGGAGGTTAAGCTGAATCCTGTGCAGAAGACAGATTGAGGGGGTCAGGGAATCAAATAGAAGGCTATTTCATTAGGCTAGGTAAGAGATGATGGTGGCATAGACCAGAGTGGCCGGTGGAGGTGGTGGAAAGCCATCAGACTCTGGGTAAACTTTGAAGGTAGGGTCCACCATATTTGCAGCCACCCTAGGTATGGAAGACTAAAGAAAGAGGAGTCAAAGATGACTCTAAGGTTTTTGGCCTGAGCAATTTCAAGGATGGAGATTCTTTGATGAGAAAGACTATGAGAAGCAGTTTCCAGTGTGTGTCGGGGGGGGGGGGGAGTTAGCTTATATCAACGTGTTAAGTTTGAGATGTCCATTAGATATCCAAGTAGAGAGACTGAATAGAGAGTTGGGGAAGATGTAAATGTACAAGTCATTGACATATAGGTAGTATTTAAAGCCAAGAGTCTGGATAGGAAAGTGAACGTAGCCAAAGAATCAAAGGCATGCCAATGTTTATGACCAGAAAGGTGGGGAGGGACCAGTAAACAAGACTGAAGTAGAACAAAGGTATCCTTGAAACAGTGAAGAAAATATGTGAAAGAGGATGCAATAATCAATGGTGTCCAACCTGATACATGAATAAGGTGAAAACTGATCTGGCCTTGGCAATGTGGAGGTTATTGATGGCTTCGACAGGAATCATCGAGGTTATAGGTTGGGACAAAAAGCCTGATTGGAGTGAATCCAAAAGAGAATGAGGACAGAGGACTTGAAAACAAGTATAGACAACTCCTTAGAGGATACAGAAAGTGGTAGTTGTCGTGTGTTGAGAGATGTGCACTGGGGCCTCGGGACTTAGTCACATCTAAGGCAAATGGTGCATGAAATACTTTCAGTGCATTTCCTGCTGGAGGTTTCAGAACTAGTCAGTTATCTAACCAGCTGTCAGATGTTTCAAATGTCCACATCTGAGCAAGATGCAAAGCACAGTTTAGGCAGCAACGAAATTGGTGGTCTTGGCCTCTGTGTATCACTGGGAGCACTGATGGTGTGGGCAGAGACCACTCAGGACATTTGACAGTACAGGCATCTCCCTTTATCTGATTCTAGTCCATTCCTAGAAATCTGTTGGCTAGTGAATTTCCAGATGGTGGGAGTCCTTTCCATTGTTTTAAATGAAAAACAAAAACAAAAAAGGACACAAAGCATTCCCACCTCACCCAAAACCCCAGTCAATTTCTTTAAATTGTCTAAAGCGGTCTTAGACACATGTAAATGTTTAATAGCTTAGACATGATGCATGGATTGTTATAAATGACAATCCATCAACGATTTCTGCATAATATAAAGCATTTATAATACCGCTTCTTGAAAGCATAATTAGTGGATATTCACAGGTGCGGTATGCGGAGTATGTTTTCCCTCCACAATGCAATGAATTTATACTAACGTAAATACTAAAAATGTTAAAAAAGCATAACAAATACAAATAATATTTAGTAAAATAAAATAAGCAAGCAAGGCAAATTTTTGAGTGGTTACTTATTGATTAAAGAGGTAGCTCAGTGACATCAGATGGCCTAGAACGAGCATGTGAAGGACTAGGTGAAGCCATGAATGCGTGAGATTTGCCCATGGCTAAATCCTAGGACAGTCTTCCCTCTTTGACACTGGAGCCCCCAGATGTGTGTGGCTGCAAGCTATCAAATGAAGCTTCAGAAGAAGCAATGGGATGAGGAAAACACGAACCTCATGTCTGTTGGCATTGCCTTGCCGTCACTTATGCAGCTCTTGACAACACACCCCTGGGCCCTCACTGCACTTCTGAATGATGTCCATACTCCCGTCACTTGGAACCGCCATCATTTTGTCTGCATTGCTTAAATTTATTGTCAAGATTTGACGTTGAATATCCACTGCTTCTCTTCTTCTTCCTCTGGCCAATGTTAAATGTGAAGTTGAGCAAGTTCCACTTTATTAGAAAGAAATTTTTCGCGTGATATGTGGAGCAGATGCACATAGCTAATGCACAGCACATTCATTCAACATGATCCTGGGAGAAGAACAGCTGAATATCACAACTGCCGCGAGACATCTTGTCACTCAGACTCAGACCCAATTTAAACACATTCAGTGATGCTCACAGGAAGATTATAGTGGATTTTCAATTCAGATGGTGGATTTCGAATTAAAATATCTGCAAGTTCTAGGGAATAAATATTAAGAGTTCAGATCACAAGGGATACCTGTAAATGGTGTTCACTTGAAAAGCAGCACAGGCTTTAGCATCAAACAGTCCCGGATCCATAGCCAGACTCCTTCATTTATTAGCTTGTAAGATCTTGGGTAAGGTAGTTAATCTCTATGAGACTCAGTTTCCTTGAATGTGAAATGGGGATAATAATACTAATAGGGTTATCATAAGATCATAATATGCATGTATGATGTCTGGCACATACATTAGACACCCAATAGACGGTAACTGTTAGTCTATTAAATGTATGTGGGTGTAAACAACAGAAATTGAAAGAAAAATGTGCAAAATAAACTGAATATAGCCTATTTGTTATTGAGGCAATAAGAGGAAAATGAGACCAGTTCTTGTCATGCACAAGAGGGGGAAGCCACGCATGCAAAGGCAAGATGTGATGTTTCGCCATAAGTTACATTTGTCGCCCTCATCTTGGCAGCAACTTATAAGAAAGCAGTGCCAGTATGTTAAGTGTTTTGCTGAATGTTTGACGATGTTAGTGTTAAAGTTGGAAATGAATTCCGCCATTTTATTCTTCTACCGTAGTAGTAACAACTCATTGAATCCTTATATAATAGCCATACCATACACATTACGACAGGTCCAGCCCAAGGACTATTTTCAGACACATTCATAATCTACTTTCTGGGGGTCAGCGTTATATGGGTGGTCACCACTGGTACAGAGATGTCCCAGGAGAATCCGTGGGACCTGTGTAGCTCTCGGGATCTGATACACCTCTTGCCTTTCCTAGACCAGCATTCTTTTATTCTCTAGGGCTGGGCATCTGCCTCTATCTCAGGTGGTCTCCCTAGTCCTGCCTTGTGCTCAAGCTCCTATACGTGGGGCATGCTCTGTGCCCCGGCTCACCTAGAGCCATTACTTCTCCAGGGATCCCAGAAGCTGTCATTGATACAGAGCCATTGCTGCAGGTGCTGTCATGGAAGAAAAGAGACTCCACTAGAGTCTGAAATCCCCAAGCTCTACCTCTGCTGCCCTCAGATGGACTTCCTGGTATACCCAGGAGGCAGACCCATGCCTGAATCACATCTGGCTAGCTATTTCTTCAGGATTGGAGGTAGAAATGGAGAGAATGAAAGAAAGGAAAACCCCTGAAGAGAATGGGAGGAAAAAAAAGGGGTGCCTGGGTGGCTCAGTCGGTTAAGCATCTGACTCTTGATTTGGGCTAAGGTCATGATCTCATTGTCATGGGATCGAGCCCTGCATTGGGCTCCATGCTGGGCATGGAGCCTACTTAGGATTCTCTGTCTCCCTCTTCCTCTGCCCCTCCCCAACTCACATGCTCTCTCTCACAAAAAAAAAAAAAAAAAAAAAAAGAGAGAGAGAAAATGGGAGGACACTGACATCAGTCAAGTGAGGTGGTTAAGAGTATAGGCTCTGGAGCCAGACTGCCTGGGTTTGAACCCCAGCTCTAACCTTTGCTAGTTATGTGACCTTGGACAAGTTGCTAAGCTATTTTGTTCCTAAGTACCTACCTCATAGGTTGTTATGAATAGTAAGCAAGCTGCTACAGTGATAAAGTGTTCAGAGCTACGCCTTCCACAATTAACTGCTAAATAATTATTGATGATGACAATGACGGTGATCAAAAGCCCTCAGCAGAGGGATGACACCCGGCTCCTTAGCACTGACATGCTAAGTGGGCCCTGTTTCTCCCTCATGACACACGCCTGCTGCACTCTCCCCCTCAGCCATATTGGTCTGTTTCACAACCTCTTCCACCACTGCACCAGAGGTCACTTCTTTCCCTCTGTTTCTTCCGCCTTCAGAGTGCTTACTTTCCCACCAAGCCTCCACATTCTACCTCTCTTACTTTAATTTTTTTTTTAACATTTATTTATTTTTGAGACAGAGACAGAGCATGAACGGGGGAGGGGCAGAGAGAGAGGGAGACACAGAATCGGAAGCAGGCTCCAGGCTCTTAGCCATCAGCCCAGAGCCCGACGCGGGGCTCGAACTCACGGACCGCGAGATCGTGACCTGAGCAGAAGTCGGACGTTCAACCGACTGAGCCACCCAGGCGCCCCCTACCTCTCTTACTTTAAATCTTATCTCACAAGCCACCTCCTCTACAAAACTGAGGAGACCTGGATCAGCGTACGTATCATGGGGTATAAATGTTTGCTTCCTCCCTAGACTCAAGCTGATTAAAGGCAGGGACGTGGGGCGCCTGGGTGGCTCAGTCGGTTAAGCGTCCGACTTCGGCTCAGGTCATGATCTCAGGGTCCGTGAGTTCGAGCCCTGCGTCGGGCTCTGTGCTGACAGCTCGGAGCCTGGAGCCTGCTTCAGATTCTGTGTCTCCCTCTCTCCCTGACCCTCCCCCATTCATGCTCTGTCTCTCTCTGTCTCAAAAATAAATAAACGTTAAAAAAAATAAACAGGGACATAACCCTCCTGTCTTCATCCCATGGTACTTCAAGAGTGCCTGACACGTAGTAGGCACTCGGTGTGTCAGTCTTTCTTTCTGCAGGATTGACTGTCATCATTGATGTCTGTGACCGAGTAATACCCATTTCATAGAGAATTTGTGAGGATTCTGTTAGATCTCATATGTAAATCACTTAGCAAAGTGCCTGCCCCATATAGTCGTTGTAACTATTGTTATGTAACTGCTGCTGTTTGGGTTGTACAGCAGAAAGAACCCAGTCTTCGCAGCTAAACAAACATGGAATTATAGAATAGCTCTGCCACTTAAAACCTGAAAGGACTTAAGTCTCTTCAACTGTGAATTGTGGTTTCAATGCCTATCTCGGTGCAAAAAAGTAAGCAATCGGTAAATATTAGGTCCTTCCTTTTTCTCCTCTGTGGCTGTCTAATTTTGTGACTTGCCTGATTTTACTTCACTTCCCTGGTCCCAGGTCCCTCATCTGTAAAAGGAGGACATTGAGGGGCGCCTGGGTGGCTCAGTCGTTTAAGTGACCGACTTTGGCTCAGGTCATGATCTCACAGCTTGTGAGTTCAAGCCCCGCATCGGCTCTGTGCTGACAGCTCAGCCTGGAGCCTGCTTTGGATTCTGTGTCTCCCTCTCTGCCCTTCCCCTGTGCGCTCACTCTCTCTCTCTCTCTCTCTCTCTCTCTCTCTCTCTCTCTCAAAAATAAACATTAAAAACAATAAATTAAAAAAATAAAAAATGAGGACATTGAACTAGATGATCTCTATGTTCCTGCCAGATCTAAATGTCAAAATTATCGAATTCATCATCTCTTCCCCTTAAACCTTCTCATTCTGTGTCCCTGAGAAAGGTTCTTTCCTTGATAACTGTTCAGTGCTTTAGTTTGTTAAATTGTCTCAACTCTTGGTCTCTCCTGCTCTCTCAGTCTCTCTGTAGTGAGTGTGGGGCCTTCCAGACGCAGGAACCATTCATAAAATAGAACTATGTGTGTGCAGCTCCCTGGAAAGTGTGCTGCTCAGGAGCCCTTGGTCCTGGCTGGGTTCCTCTCACAACGTGTAGTATGGTGAAGGCTGCCGAGCTCGCAGGGAGGGATGCTCTCCTACTCTGCTTGGGTCCAAGGAAAAAGTATCTGCATCTAAAAACAACCCTAGGGGTGCCTGGTGGCTCAGTCAGTTGAGCGTCCGACTTCAGCTCAGGTCATGATCTCATAGTTCGTGAGTTCGAGCCCCGCGTCGGGCTCTGTGCTGACAGCTGTCCCTCTCTCTCTGCCCCTCCCCTGCTCACGGTCTGTCTCCGTCTCATACATAAATAAAGATTAAAAGAAATTTTTTTTTAAACAAGCCTGGGGCCAGGAGGAGAATCACACTCATGGCCTTTCCTTTCCTGTTCTGCCACAGACTTTGCAAATGGGCATCAAACACTTCTCTGGACTCTTCGTGCTGCTGTGCGTCGGATTTGGTCTGTCCATCTTGACCACCATTGGTGAGCACATAGTGTACAGGCTGCTGCTTCCACGAATCAAGAACAAATCTAGGCTGCAGTACTGGCTCCACACCAGCCAGGTGAGTGCCGCAGGTGTCCTGCTCCAGTATTCTTAACTGTCAGAATTCCCAGTGGTGGGAGAGTCCAGAGCCCCAAGTCAGAACGACAGGTGACAAGTTCCCAAGAGACCTAGGGTGGTCTAGACAGTGTAGAAGATGGAGTTCTTCTATCCCATTAATTCACTTTCCCCTTGAATTAGCCTATCCCACAACAACCTGTCCTTTCCTATAAACTTCCACTGTTGCTCACATTGGAAGCAACAGAATTGTTTTTAACCTGATTTCACTTAATAGCGACAATCTGAAGAGATGGTGTGAAAGATTTATTTCCTACAGACTCCATTCTAGCTAAAATTGAAACTCATTAAATGAGCTTCGAGTCCCTGTTTCCCTTTAGATGAACCCACTGAGCTCTATTCTGTCCCCATTTTCAATGGTCCCAAAGGGCCAAGTCCACTGGTGCCAAGGCAGAGCCACACAGGATCGAAGGCCGGCCGGGTAAGGCAGACACCAGCACGCTCATTCACGGGAGGACTGAAACCGCCAGGCCAACCAGCCCTTCAGGCACATTCCCTTGCACAGTGCTCCCTGAAGGCAGCTGGCACGGAGGGCCAAAGTAGAAGAATCCAAAGGGTACTGAGAATCAGAAGGGGAGAGGTCTGGCAGCAGCATCAGCTGACCCCGGTGAGGCAGAGGCCCACGGTGCCATCTTGATCTCCTGCCAAGGGCTCCCTCGGGGCTCCCTCCAGCCTCCTGGGCCTCATTGGGCTGTCAGGCTGCCCAGATGCCAACCTCTCCGTTGTGTTAACACCATCCCCTCCCCTCCCCCCCTTTTTTTTTGATAAGTCACTGTCATTGGTTTGCTCACTTGGAACCCTGTTCTTCCTGCTTCATCCTGGAAAGTATTTGGTCTCCTCGGGAGAACTCCACAGACAGGTTACCTTCATTGTGTGCTAACGTGACTGGCTTCATTCATTCTCAATGCTTGCCTGCTTTGTTTTGGCTGGCAAGAAGTTCAGACTTAAGTTTCTGACTCACCTTTAGCAATTCCACAAGGCCTTTTGCCACACACGTTGTGACAGCTCTTCTTTCTGTCACATACCTTTTTACAACCCAGAGCGTTTTTTTTCTTTAATTTTTTTAAATCTTTATTATTATTTTTGAGAGAGAGAGAGAATGAGCAGGGGAGGGGCAGAGAGAGAGGGAGACACAGAATCCGAAGCAGGCGCCAGGCTCTGAGCTGGTAGCACAGGGCCCGATGCGGGGCTCAAACTCACGAACCGCGAGATCAGGACCTGAGCTGAAGTTGGATACTCAACCGACTGAGCCACCCTGGTGCCCCCAACCCAGAGTGTTTCTAAGCTACCTATCAAATTACTTTTTTCCCTCCAGGTAGAATAACAACTTAGAATTTGGTTCTTTTGAGATTTAGGGCTGAAGGTTGTTGATCTGTTTTGGGGCATCCCTGGAAATGTGTTTAAAGAGGCTAAAATATTAGTAACAACGAGATACACTGTTGAATCTCAGGAGGTACTTTGTCCCAGACTGTGTGTTTCTAATGCGTGAATCTGTTCTTTCTGCCAGAGATTACATAGAGCACTCAACACATCATTTGTAGAGGAAAAGCAGCAGCGTTTCAAGACTAAACGTGTGGAAAAAAGGTAAGAGACCAGCGCCAAGTGTCTTTATGTTGGTTAAAATAAAAGTGGAGAGATGTTGGGGTGTCTGGGTGGCTCAGTAGGTGAAGCATCCGACTTTGGCTCAAGTCATGATCTCATGGTTCGTGAGCTTGAGCCCCATGTCAGGCTCTGTGCTGACAGTGAGGAGCTTGAAGTCTGCTTCGTACTCTGTATCTCCCTCCCTGTCTCTCTGCCCCTCTCCCACTTGTGCGCTTGCTCTCTCTCTCTCTGTCTCTCTCAAACATTTAAAAAAATTTCTAAAAGATAATAAAAGTGGAGAGGTGTAACTGAGACTCCCTGCTCCAAGGGGAAATAATGTATAAATAATTCAGATCAAATCAGGACCAAGTTAATGATAGCACCCTCAGTAAAAGTATATGTGATTTCAAACAGAAATAGAACAGAGAATAAAAAATATATCTGTACGTACATGGACACTGAAATGCAGTATAGGCAATATATGTCATGGTTAGCAATGAGGCTGTGGTCTCTAAAGTCAAGCATCTGGATCCAAATCCTGTCACAGACACTTGCTATACATGTGGCCTTGAGCAAGTTACTTATTTAACCTCTTTGTGCCTCAGTGTCCTCATTTGTGATTGTGATAAAAGCAGTACCTACTTCCTAGAGATGCTGTCAGGATTAAATGAGATAATACATGTAAAGCCCTGAAAACAAAGCCATTTTAGCTCTTGTTATCATGCACAGAGTACACATAAGACTTAATTCATGAGTACTGCAGGCAATTCGTTTCACACAGTATTGCCTTTCTGGCATGGTTCTGCTCCCTACTCCTTTCCAGCACTCCTAGGAATATTTGAAATATGCAACAGACGTGTTCTGCTTAATCCATTTCCTGGCACTCTTCCTACAAACTCCCTAGAAAAAGCGTCTCGTTAATAGGAAGTAAAAAACATTAAATGCATAGATGACATCTGAAAACCGAAGCTTCACACCTTCCCCACATCCAGCCTGGGAAGGGCTGTTGTGGCTGAAGATGCCGGTAACATTTGGCCCAGCTCCTGGCTGGCCTCTGCTGCTTGCTGCCTGGGGCGGCCCACCTCCTTCTTTCTCAGGCCCAGAGGCCTCAGTTCAGGGCACCCCCCTCCAGGCAGCTCTGGGGCAGAGCTTCAGCTCAAAGTTCAGCTTTCTGGGTAATTTTGAAATCTGCCACTCACGCTTCTCATAATAGCAGAGAAGGAGAAAGGGGTGAAAAAGCATGATTTTTTTTCATCGTTTGTACCTCCTCTGGGACTGCTGCCATCCCATTGTCTCCAGTTTGCATCTAGCCTGTCAGAATCCTTTCCGTTATCTCTCGGAGCCCCTCTTTCCAGTCAGTGAGCACCTCCCGCCCTCTCAGTCTGTGGTATTCCTGGATCATATTGCAGCCCTGTCAGCGACAAGCTGTAGACTAATCAGGTCACAGCTGTTCTATGTCATGTTACATAGGCTTTTTTTTCTGTAATTATTTTTAACACAAATTTTTTAACCAGAGGAACACAAGAAGACATAGCAGCAAAGACCTTATCTCTTGACAAAGCATTTGTTTACCAGCCACAATAGAAACAGGAAGCCCAGTGATCCCATTTCCAACCGTGATGTGATCCCTAGTCACCTCTCTCTCACCTCAGTTGAGAACCAAATGTGTCTTCCACTCAATGGATCCATTTTTCTTGGCAGATTCCCTTTTGGAGCCCCTTATTTTGAGGAGCTAAGACAAAACACACCCTCATGGCCTATCCTGGGCCCACGCTCGCTGTGCCACCTCCCTACAGCCCGACACCCGGCTGTACGTAACCTTTTAGATGCCGTGAGTGTTTGAGGTCCCCCCAGCTGTCACGTCTCCTCGGAACAGTCTCATGGAGTACTGAACTTCAGTGTTACATAATTGGTCTGTGGAAGCTCATTTTGCTCATTTTTAGTGTCAAATGCAGTTCACCCACAGGTCACATTACACTCTAAGGCTGAGGAAGGTTCAGTACAAAACATAACCTAAACCCTGTAGAGGCTTCCAATTAGACACCAGTATCTGTCATCTTCTATTCATAGGGAGCCCAGAGCCACATGTCGATTACCAGGGCACTTGTAAATGCTGGCAACCAGCCTTTGTCATGGAAGCCAGCTTTTGCTTATTCTTCCGTATTATATATACTCCCAGATATCTGTACAAAGCTCTGGAGAAAACCACATGGGCTATCTCCACTTACCTGATTTTTGTGGTTGCCCAGACATACCAGGAGAATTTGCAGACACCCTTCTCCTAGGTTTTCCTTAGGAATCATTCTGTGGTCCCAGAGTTAGGTCTGTTGGGTTGAAAACTTTTTCCCTCTTTTCTTGGAAGAATATCTATGCAAATGCCTGTGTCTGCTACACCTTGGCGTCCCTCCAGTGTGCCCCATATTTATTGAATAAAACAATAAATTAGTGGGTGAATGCAGAGGAGTGTGGCCCCGAGGACCGGGGATGGTGGATTGTGTGTGTACCTGCTGGAGAATAAAGATTTCTTTGAGTTAAAAAAGATAGGTGAACGAATTACTAACATGTGGATTTGAGGAAAGGCTTAAAGTAGATGTTGTTCCTTTTCTATTTAAAGCAGAGGAAAAAAAGTAGATATTGCAAGAGACTATGCCTAGTCTTTGGTTTATTGAACCTGGGATTTCATATAAGTTTTGGTTTATACTTCACCCCACTGGGTCTCCAATACACCCCCATTTCCCCTTTCTCCTCACCCCCAGATACACAAAAACTGTAAACCAGATGAGACGGTCTTGAAATTTCTCAAATTCAATTGGAAAAGATTTGAAGGAAAAATTCAAGGGAACCGTAGGGCTGGAAGTAAAATTGTAACTGCACGTCTGATCTAGGTGTAAAGCCAGTGGAGCTGTTTCACAGCCCAGGACCCATGAAAGCTAAGCTCTGGTGCCACCTGCTCATTGATAGGAGACTTAGATGATGAGAAAGGTAAAGGAACCGCAGGGTAGTTTGGAATGTATTTTAATGGCTTGGGGCCTGTATCTCTTAGTTTTTGCTGTGTAAGAAAATTATCTCAATAACTTTTTTACAACAACAGCAAGTTGCTTAGTAATCTGTGGGTCAGCTGTGCAGTTTCCTGATCTGGGCCAGACTTGGCTGAGCTTGGCTACATTTGCTCATATGTCTGCAGCCAGCTTGTGGGGAGGGGAAAAGCAGCTAAGCTGGCTGGTCTATGGCCTCGGCTGGGTCAACTGAGAAGACTGGGGACTCTGCACATGATCTGTTATATCAGCAGACTAGTCTGGACTTGTTCCCACTGTAGCAGCAGGGTCTGAGAGGGACCCTCGGTGAAGGTGCACGAGGCTTCTTAAAAGTTTAGGCTTAGAACTGCCACGTGCCATTTCTGCTATTTTCTGTTGCCAAAACAAGTCATGAAACTAGACTACATTCAAGAGGGAGGGAAAGCCAGACTTCCCCCCTGCCCTTGAATCCCCCTTGATAAAGATGAGCTGCAAAGTCACATTAGAGAGGGACATGGATGGAAAGGAGGAACAAAGGATTGTGACTATTTTTGCAGTCTACCACAGGGCAAGATGAAGCAGAATCATCCTATTAAGCCCTTGTGTTTCTGTTCTCATCCATGTAACTGACTCAAGACTATTACCCCTCCCTGTTCCCCTGCCTCTGGAGGTCCTCCCCTTCTTCTGGAAAGTAAGAATCTAGAAATAAAGTCTTGAGTCAGTTACATGGATGGGAACAAAAACACAAGGACTTTATAATAGAGTGTTTCTACTTAGGTTTGCCCTGTGGTAGATTGCAAAAGTGGTCATAACCCTCCTCCTCCCCGCCGCCGTCCTCCTTCCCGGCTAGAAGAAAGCAGAAGCTATCCTGCTTAGGGCTCCAGTCTGTTCTTGAAGCAAGAAACTCTTCTCATTGCATCTGTCAGTGGATTTCAGGCACCAAATCCCCCTCCTCTTGTGCCTGTCCGACAGTAACTCTTCCTGTCTACAGCCATCTCTCTGAGATGGGGTAGTCGCTTTGATGGAAGCCTAAAGGAGGATTGTGAATCTATTTCTATTGACTTTCTTTATTCCCGCAAGAATTTGAGGCTTTCTTGGGGTTTCTTTTTAAGCTTCAGACACGAGCTGTCATTCTCAGCCCATGTAAAGTCATCCCTATAATGGAAAACTTTTTGCTGAAACCTGCAGCTTGTATGTTTTTATTCCCCTCAAACTCAAGTAGTAAACATCAGAGTAGTCCTGTGGGACTAAGGATGAGCCATTTTATAGTATCGCTGCTTCGAGTCCAACAGATTCTCCCTTTTCCTAAAGCACCATCTTTATGGCCAGAGAATGTTTCAAGGCACTGCTGCTCTCTGAGCCTCACCAGCAGGAAGGGAAGGGAAAGACATCCAAGGTACTTCATAAAATATGCCACACCCTGGTCCATCAGCCCTCCAGATGACACACCCATTCCGATTTGGTAAGACCTTGAACTGCAGTTGAAAAAGAACTGTATTGACTCTTTTTGTCCCTGTGCCACTCCAGCAGGAGTCTGTCCCTGGCTTTGTGGCTTCACCTCTGAATGCATAACCAGCTCCACGGCTGCAGTTTGAAATGGCCAACCGTCGGGGGACAGCACTCTAAGAGCTGCAGAATGGAAGGTAAATCTGATGTGTCTTTGTTTCCTAGGTCCAATGTGGGACCCCGTCAGCATTCCAGTGTGTGGAATACTTCCAGTCTGAGTCATGACAACCGACGGAAATACATCTTTAGTGACGAAGGAGGACAAAACCAGCTGGGCATCCAGGCCCACCAGGACATCCCACTCCCTCCGAGAAGAAGAGAGCTCCCTGCCTCGCTGGCCACCAATGGAAAGGCGGACTCCCTAAACGGAGCTCGGAACTCAGTGATGCAGGAACTCTCAGAGCTCGAGAAGCAGATTCAGGTGATCCGGCAGGAGCTGCAGCTGGCTGTGAGCAGGAAAACAGAGCTGGAAGAGTATCAAAGGACAAACCGGACTTGTGAGTCCTAGGTGACCATGCTGCTCCCCGTCTCAGTTCCTGGCATTCCTCTGAGCCCTTGAGACACTTTGTAATGCTCTTTTGTAACTACTGACACAAGTGTGGGGAAGGTGAGGTCTAAGTCTTCTTAGAGGTCAAGTCTGCTCATCCCATAGCCTAAAACGCAACCACAGCTCTTCAGAAGCTGACTCTCTAGCTCTCCAGGGTAGGGGTATTTCAAGAGCAGGGATCGTAAATTAGGAGTAAACTGCGTGGTAAAGGGTCTGTAAAGGACCGGGCAACCCCAGCTCCTGAAAATCTTTTCATCAGGTGCCACACACATAGTTCTGGGTTTTAGCCCTTTCTCTGCCCTAACACCAACAGGAGATAAAACTGTTCCTCATACCTGGTTTTAATCTTAGTATAGAACAGGATTATCCAGGGTTGGGGCTTTTGATACAAGTCTCCCATCTACATTTGTTCCTGCATTCTGAATGTAGAGCCAGAAAAGGGCCAGAGAAACTTAGGGCAGTGAGGCGGGTATGTAAAACATTAAGTGAACTCATTAGCATCACAGCAGACCAAGGACTGACTGGATCAGGCAACAGCCATGTTTTTGAGAGGGTCCTGGATCTCCGACACCATCCTGACCCACACTGAGTAGGACTATGAAAGGGATGTGGTGAGTGAGTGGGAACAGGACAGACAGAAGAGGTGAGTACATTAAAAATGTACACCATGCTGAAGAACAAAAGCTCCAGGCCAGAAAAGCTCTTTGGCTAAGGAATGAATAGGACTGTACTTCCAATCTAAGCATCTCCACTAGAGTGTGCCTTTTATAAAGAAAAGCAAAGCACGGATGTGGCCTTAGGATGATACTGGAATATCCCTGCTTATTGCCTGTACGGGACATGTGAGCTGGCACTGTGGGTGAAGTGAAAATGCTCTGCAAACCACATTCCAGGCCATTTTCAAATCAGCACTTGCCTCAGCTCTAGGAATCCCAAAATCAAACCTCCCCTGCAAACACCAAGCTTTAACATTTGGGACTGTCCCCTGTGTTGTCCAGAGCTATATTGGTCACTACCAAGTCCGTCTCCCAGCCCCATACCCACTCATGCCTGAGGGGCTGTGACCAGGTGTGGTCCCTCCCTTCTCCCCCAGGTCCCACCCAATGCCCCGAGAAAGTGATACCAATACCCTGGCTTCCCCTCTGTGCCGGCATCCTTGTCCTGGTTGCCATGATGTGGACATGCGTGCAGGAAGGGAAAGTCTTGGCCAACTATGGAACATCAGTTCCCAGGGCTAGCGTAGGTAGGAAGCATCTAGGAACCCATTAGAACGTGATTGCCAGGGCCTTCCCCAGCAGATGGGGTGAGCTGGGGAGTCTGGAGGGGAGCTCAGAAACGTACTTCTTAACAAACTCTCCCAGGTGATTGACAGGTGTGATCCAACAATTACTTTTCAAGAAACACTTCAAGAAGTATGGCTGCTCCAGGCCTGGGGAGAAGTAAGAGCCTTTTTGAGTTTATGTTGCAGCACACAGCTGCTGACTGACCTTCCATACAGCCACTTCCACCCCAGGGCACCATTCAGGACTAGACTTCTTTACTTACCAGTTATTTTGCTCCGCCCTCATATCAAATGGAACGCCCACAATGAATTCACAGCACTGTCCCAAAGCACTGTGCTCTAACAGCTGCACATCATTGGAAAGGCTCCTCAGTCACAAAATTTCTCCTGTGTTTCTGCCAAGCACTACCCAGTCCCCAGGGAAAGATAATTCCTTAAGCTGTAATTAGATAACACTTTAGTTAATTGTCCGAGAAAGCCCTGGGGTGGATGTAGGCACAGAGATACTGATGAGAGAGGTAGGAAGGGTCTAGTTGGACTTCAGCCTCACAGATGAAACAGAACGGGGAGCCCTGGAAACAGAAAGGACAATTCTGCCTTGAAATGCCCTATCCTCCCATGTTCTTGCCCCAGGCCCAGAAATAGGTTTGCAACTGTCTTTGGAAAATTATGCCTGGTAGCCATCCCTACCCATCTGCAACAGCTGATGCTGTAGACTCTTGCCATCATGCTCTGGCTCCCCAAACCTCTGCGCGGCCTGGAAGGCTGATGTACAGGTGTACCTCAACTCACATAACAGCCATGCTCCTAATGTACATAGACATTTTTATAACTCAGCTCATATTCTGACTGTACTTGAGAAGCTGGCTATTTAAAGGAACCCAGAGGTGAATTCTTTTGTAAAAAATCCTTTTGTAATGCAATTATCCCCTAACGTATCTGTTTTGTAAGTTTGGATTTTTGTATAACGGGTTTACCTTAAGCTTCTCTCCTGGGGCGTTCTGAGCAGTGGTAACATGCCAGACGGCCCTGCCTATCCACAAAGTAGATGGCCAGTGCACAGCTTCTCGAATATCTTCTGAGGAACTTCTTGGCCAAAATGGTGGCCAGGATGCGGCAAGCAGCAGCAGGGGCTGAAAGCAGGCTTACTGCTGTCAGCATTGCTTAAAATGCTTCCATTTTCTGGATAAAAAGAAACAGCGTAATTGCTTGTGGTGAGATGAAGCTGTCTTAAGTAGCAATGATTGTTTTTATCGGTAGTAATTGAACAGTGTTTTGCAATGTGTGAAACAGTGTGTTGTGTTTTATAGAGTTCATGAAATGGAGGGTCCTTTGAATACCCTCCTTTCTGTTCTCCACCTCTGTTCTTTCAGCTCCCCTTAGGCTCAAAAACCACAAAGATCAAGATCTTCAGGTGGAGGGTGGTATTTTAATAAGGAAAAAAGATCAGGGATGCTACCTTGCCTCCTCTTCTGGGCTTCTGTTTCATGAGATCAGGAAGGCCCGTTCTTTTCCAATCCAAGCTCTGGTGTGGTGAAACCTGGAACGTGACAGCCTGATTGTGTTACACACCCCATCCCGTGTCCCAAGGGGAAATTCCTCTGGCACAGGAAGCACACAGTCAAGTACGACGGGGTGATCAGGGGTGATCAGGAACTGGGGTGATCAGGAACTGATAGGGCTACACTTTGGTTCCTGTCAATAATAAGGGCCCCAGAGTGTGGATGCCTCGAGGTGGAGAGGCAAGGGGATCCTTCCAGCCATTAAAGAGGAGTTGGAAGAATGGGAAGACAAGTGAGGCAGCCACAGGGATACTACCAGTTGAGCTCTTCAACATGCCTGGAGGGGACTCTCCATTATTCATGGATCCTGCTGTTGCACAAGCCCTATCTGGGAGCTTCCGCTTCTGTGCCAACCAGAGCAGCCACCAAGTAAAACTGAGGCGTGTCTTCCAGGCTGGGGGCTTCCAGTGTTGGTGCTGGGTCCAACAAAGTCTTGGAGCTAATACGCACGTCCTAGGTGTGGATAAAGAATGAAGGGGCAAGAAAGTACTTTAGAGCCTCTCTTCCTCCCAACTCATTTTTGATAGGCAAACCAGAAAATCCAGTAGTCACGGAAAGAACCGCTTCACGACCTGCTCTGTTGAGTTGTTCCTTTCTTCACCAACACCACCCATCTAATCCAGGACTCCTTCACTTTTTCAGTTTAGTCCCCAATCGTTTTATGAAAATAACGTATTTAGAAGTATTTTCTTAAGGTTTGTAAAGAGTGTTTGCATTGTGTCTTCATTGTACTGTGTGTGCGCAATCGCTCTGCCCCAGGAAGAATTGAAATGCTGTCTCGTGAGCATGAAGTGAACAGGCTGTTTTGCTCCAGCCACTTTTCTTGTACAATCATGTGGATGGACTAGATGTCCTCAGGTCTTTTCCATCTTCAGTTTCTATGACTGTGGAATAAATGTTCAGATAGAAACTTCATTTTCCAATGTACTGCTGGCATTATCTTTGGGGATTCAAATACGGGCATGGTACCAGCCCCTTCCTCATAGGAGACCCAATCATGCTGTGATTTATACATTTACTTAGTTGAGATAACATGGTCCCAAAACATACTGAGAAAACTCAGAGCCCAGGCATCACAAAGTAGAATCGAAGTGACTTCGTCTGAAAGACGTTCTAGGAAAATCCACAACATTGAGAGATCTCTAAAAAATTCTGCCCGGACCACCCTCATGTGGTAATTCAACAGCCTTCTGCTTGTTAAACAGCCAAGTGCTAGAGACACAGCAGTGAAGAAGATGGGCATGCTCTCTAAGCTCGAAGACCTTCTCATAATCTGCCCTTTTCCCTACCTATGAACAGACAATACTGTCATAGCTAACATTTACTGAGCACTTATTTTACTTAATCTTCGTTAGAACCCCATGGCACAGGTTCTCTAGACCTAGTCTAAGGTAGATAAACTCCATGGGGCCCCTGGGTGGCTCAGTTGGTTAAGCGCCCGACTTCGGCTCAGGTCATGATCTCACGGTTCATGGGTTCAAGCCCTGCATCGGGCTCTCTGCCCCTCCCCCACTCATGCTCTGTTTCTGTCTCAAAAATAAACATAAAAAAACTTAAAGTAAACTCCATTTTACAGATGGCAAAACTACAACTCAGGGCATTATGGAAGTTGCCCAAGGTCACACAGCTAGTGAGAGTAGTGGCAGGATGAGACTGACACACAGGTGGTACAATTCCAGAACAGCCATTGTCCATTGCCAGGATTCTGATCATTGCCTTACAACTCCTCTCCTTCCTCCAACCCCCCTTCAGTCTGCCACAGCTCCCCCAGGCCCCTGCCTCAGCCTGGTCCCCAGCTCCACAGAAAAGGAAGCCAATGCACTAACTGCACCACTGAACTCAACACTGTAGCCCCCGAGGCTCACAGAAACAGCTGTTTTAGGCATCTCTGGCTTTCTGGCCCAACCGAGAACTGGTACAAATACAGCTGAAAATCAGGCAGCAGTCCCACAGTCTCAGGCACTCTGCAGTTTGTGACACACCCCGCACTTTTCGTGGCTGGCAACCTTGCCATCATGAACCTGCTAGCAGGATGCATTCTTCACACACATTCTTTGGGAATATAACCAAGTTGAATATCATACAAATACAAATCTATGGCAATCTAATTCAACCACCAGCTTACCCAAGGTTGTTTTGCATCATTCAGTCATTCATTGGATGCGTATTTTGAGCCAGATGTTGTGCTAGCTGCTGGAAAGAGAAAGATAAACAGCAGATTCTGACCCCACAGAGCTCAGTCCAGTGGGGAGATACAAACTGGCAAAACAATGTGGCGTATATTCTGATAAATGCACATCAGGTACTATGGAGACAAAAACACTTACCGTGTGTGTGTGTGTGTGTGTGTGTGTGTGTGTGTGTTTGTGTGCACGCGCGTGTGTAAAGCAGAGAGGAAGCAAGCACTCTCCCATCTCTTCTTGTTAGGGCACTAATCCCAGCATGAGAGTTCAACACTAAGACCTAATTACCTCCCCCAAACCCCATATCCAGATACCATCACATTGAGGATTAGGGTTTTAATACACGAATTTTGGGGGTACACATTCAGTCCACAGCAGAGACCTAGCTAAGACTTTTTTAATGTTAGCATATTTAAAACTTTGTCTTCCTTGGGGCACCTGGGTGGTTGTCAGCTAAGCGTCCGACTCTTGATTTCAGTTCAGGTCATGATCTCATGGTTTGTGGGGTCAAGCCCCACACTGGACTCTGTGCTGTGAGCATGGGATTCTCTCTCCCTCTCTCTCTCTGCTCTTTCCCCACTTGTGCGCACTCTCGCTCTCTCAAACTTAAAAAAAAAAAAAAAAAAAGAAATATACTAGGTTCGTGTAGGTCTTCAAAAAGACTAAGAAGACTCAAAGTATTTTGATTTATTATCTTCCTGATAACATGCACTCTTATTTGTACAGGTCTCCACTTAGGGTAAAAGAAAACAGAGGTCTGATTACCACATTTTGATTCTGCTGTTACTACTGAGTGGCCCTGGGACCGGTTTCCTCCTCTTTAAAATAAGGACATGGTTTATTTAAAGTTCCTTTCAGCTCCCACATCCTATCTTTCCAATCATTCTACTCCATAGAGTTTAGTAACCTGGAATCCTCAGAGCATAGCATTATTTTATTAATGCAAATGTACTGCTTCCAACTTTATCTATAATTTCCCTCAAAACAAGACTAAACCTACAAAAGACACCCTAGCTATCATGGGTTGTCTTGAACAGAGGTAGTAGTTTTAGAATTCATAATAATTCCTTTTGTTATCACTACAAAAGGAAATTTAAAATATAGTAATATATTTTAGGAAAATCAAATTTGAAGAGTAACTTCAATATATGAGGAAAAATTGTTTCCACTTGGTGAAAAAACGTGAGTAGGGTTTGAATTACACATTGGTCCAATTCAGCAGACTTCAGAGGACCTGTTAGCAGAAGCAAGGAGCTGAATTAACCTACCACGTGGACCTTCCTGGAGTGCTGTGTGCCAGCCCCTCTGCTGGGGACTGGGAACTACGTTAAGACACTGTTCTTTCCATGTCCTTATTTTAGTATCCGTGAAGTATGCTACAAATAAGACCTTGATATCTACCATTAGAAAGAGACCAAACTTGGACAGAAACCTCCAGAAAGTAAAGCTCAATTTTTCTTTGTGGTGGGACGATTACAGATCCAGGAAATGTTGAGGTTACTTCTACACTAGGGGTTTCCTACTGTGTAAACAAATCCAACATGCACACCACCCACCAGTGTCTACATCCTCTCAATGTAGCTGTCTTATTGTCTCAAGTCAGGTTTCATGGTTAACAAGTAGTCGAAACTTTTCTGCAGACTCACTGGTACTTGGCTTTATCTATCAATCGACAGTCCTCAACAAAATTAATAACCAAAGCGTAAAGGCATTCCACACCGGCAAACGACCATGGAACTGATGAGAGCAGCACACAGCTTCCTTCAAGAAGTGAGCATCACCATCCCAGTTAGGTCTAAAAGAAGCCCGATGACCACTTCTCTATTGTCCAGAAGCTCCCCCTGAATCGCCACAATATCAAATTACATTCATTACTCAAGTGACACGCATAGAGTACTACGTGCACAGAACGGCCCTCAAAGGACAAATATGCCTTTGGATCTGGATTGAGATTAAGAAAATAAATAAGGAATCCCAATGGAAATTCATGTACGAATGCCACAACTAGCAGAAATGGCTGAGCACCTTTGAAAAAGATCCCTACACAAGTTAGAGGGTAAGATGTAAAGACACATGCCTTAAAGCAGATCAACCCAGACTTTGGTCCAAATTACCAAGACAATTTCCAAGATAACAAAGGAAAGTCAAGAAAAAAAGAGACCATCCCCCATTAAGACCTGAAAAAAGAAAAAGAGAAGACTCCAGTACTTCTCCAATAATCTTTGAAATTGGCATTCTATTTAGGCATTAAACAAATTGTCTAAAAAGTTCCTTACGGATCTACAGCAGTAAGTCTGAACTTCTTTGGGATTTGTGAAGTTTCAAAATTCCTTTGAGAATCTGAAAAAAGCTATGAATAATGTACATACAACACAAACAAAATTTTGTATACAACTTATGGGTATCCCTCAAGTCCATTCATTGGCCTCGTCTGTAAAAAGAAGCCAGACTGTCCAAAAACCACCACCATTTTTGATAATTATCTCAAAATGACTATAAGAGCTCTCCATGTTGCCAGGACTTCAAACTAGTTGGGACTAGGCACTCCCTGCTCTTCCCAGCTAAAGGACCTTCCCCTAAACCCAGCTTCCCATGGGACTAGTGGTTTCCTCCACAATGTTCCACAGGCTGCAGTCCCCCAATCCTGGGCGGCCAGCTTTCCTAGCCAAGTGTCATAAAGTCAATATCCAAACCCAAACCACCTACTGCCCAAGAAAAACACAAACACTAAAGCAAATTGAATCCTGCTTTAATTGAAGCTTATGGAGTATAAAGTCCTACAGAAACATTACAGAGAATCTTCTGGGGAACAGGGATCACAAGAATCCCTGTAGAGAGGCAGATGAGAGTAATTCATGGCTCACCAAGACCTCCCTGTAATCAAGTTCCCGGAGTACCCAGAAGATCTCTTCACCATCTCAGTCCTGTTCCCCATCCTCTCCAATCTTGATTTCATTATAAGATAAAAGGGGCGATTGCATTTGAAATTATTCTGGCCTCAAGAAATTTAAAGACCTTTCAATGAGTAGAACATTCAAAACTTAAATAACTTCAACATGGAGACCAGCTGACCTTAACAAGTTACTTTGTTAGTGAATAGGAAATGAACTGAATCATCCTGGACATAATTTCATTAAGGCTTCAAACCATCCAGGAAAAAGCACAATTATACCATTTTATAATCCAAGTCTACAAAAAGTTTACTACCCAAATCAAGAAATGTTTGTGCCCATGGATAGCTTATTTCTAAAAGATCGCCCTCACTCCCCAAAATAGCCATGTGTCTCCACTCTTCTTGTTCCCTTCTCCATGTCAAGAGTACCAACTTGCTTCTTCAGGAGGAATGAACAATCCACGATTATTTATGCAGTTAAGCCTGAAGAAGAAAATGCTGAAAAATCTAAAAGCAGGAAAGAAACAAGCTGGTGGGGAAGACAAATAAGAGGTTTCTAATTCATTCTAAAACCCAAGACTTGCTTTTACCAGTCCTTTTCCCCGAAGTCATGTAGCTATTAGGGAGGAGAACCTGGACGTAAAGTCTGCGAAGGAAAGGTAGTTGACAGATAAACTGCCCCGTAGGTGACAGTCAAGGTGAGAAGAGGTAGAGGTTTGATGGTTACTGAATAGGTGCCTGTCTAGCCATTCCCTCTTCTTCTCTTGGCTTGGCTCAACCAATGTAGATGCGATGGAAATCATTGGCACCAAATGCAGCGTTACACTTGGGACATTTGCGCTGACGGGTGTCATAGCGTGTCTTCACACACTCAAAGCAAAACACGTGAAAACACTTGGTAAGTACGGCATCCTTTTTACGCATGTTGCAACATGGACAAGTCAGGCGTGCCTAAAAAAAAGAAGCCAGAATCTGATCAACTATAAAAGTTTAAATGGCTGTCATATGTAAGCAAACAACCAACCAGGAAACCCACTAACCACTGCCAAGAGTGCCACTTCCCCACACACGTACAGTAAACCATCCTTGGAGCGCCTGGGTGGCTCAGTCGGTTGAGTGTCCAACCCTTGATTTCAGCTCAGGTCATGATCTCATTGTTCATGAGACTGAGCCCCATGTTGGGCTCTGTGCTTACAGCACAGGGCATGCTTGGGATTCTTCCTCTCCCTCTTTCTGCACCCCCCCCCCCAATCTCTCTCTCAAAATAAATAAACTTTAAAATAAATAAATAAAATAAACCATCCTCTGGTTACCTTCATGTAAAGACCAGTATTTATTCTCCCACTCTATTAGCAGGCCACTTCAGGCCTGGACAAAACACAGAGAAATCACTGAGGCAGTTTTCCTAACCTTGTAATCCTTAATCTCCTCCATCAGGATCTCATCACATTTGGGTACATTGTCTGGTTTCTTTGTGGTCTCCAGCTTCCTTCGAAGTCTAGAGATGTCCTCCTGTGGTAAGACAGCATACCCATTAGACACACTCCCCAAGACCTGTCAATTTTGAGAGAAAATTGCTTCAACTTGAACTTTCTGCTGTGGAAAGAAAGGATTTTCTGTCCTTTTATGTCCAATTATCTTATAGGTATGCAGAGAACTGAACCTAGAACACAAAACCATCATCTTTTGTTCCAGAGCCCAAAACCATAATCTATTAGCAAACCTGAGTTGCACCTAACTATTATCAATTCAGTTCCATAAAAATACAGTCTAAGAATTAAAAAAAAAATTAATAACTTGATAAGTCAATTTTAAGGTAATTAGTTTCAAGCTGGAAGGTAGACTGGATTAAAATAATTACAGATATATGGATAAGGATAGGAAGTCATCATTAGAATCATTTGACATGCCAAATATAGAAAAATTATAGAATTTAAAAATCCTCTAATTTGATACACTGCTACTTTACAAATTCACCAATTCATTCATTTAATAAATATCTATTTCATCCCACCAGGACAGGCTCTGGGGATATGACAGTGAAGAAAACAGACTTGGTCTCTTCACTCAAGGAACTTACAATCAAATAGGAAACAACACACATTAGACCAATGACTCTTCATAACATGGGTCATTTCAGAGCTCAGGAAACACCTAAAAAGGTGAAATGTAAAGAAAGTATAATCACTCTTACCTGGGCTCGTTTGAAATTGAACATGTCCTTTTCTTTGGTGACACTGTTCTCCACAATCTCATCCTGAAAATCATGTAGCTTCTTCTGAGCCAATTCCAGTTGTGTTTTGAGGTCATCTGCAAGCTGGGCTGCCTCCATCGCCTAGGCAGGACGTACAAATCACATCACTTCATTGCTAGCGAGGCAAAACATTAACCCAGTCCAAGGAAGAAAGTGAACCTGTAATTTCATCAGTGTCCTACTTATTTGCTCCTGAGACCAATCATCACTTTAGATTACAGAGTAAAGCAATCATACCTTGCGTTTATTCATCTCTAAGGCTTGAGTCCTAAGACCCAGTTCCTTCTCCCCTGTGCCAATGTTGCTTTGTAACAGATGCTCCTTCTCTTCCAATTTTCTTACTACCTGTAACTGAGCATCAACCTTTGAAGGAAAAAAAAAAAAAAAAAAAATCAGATTTTTAACAAATGAGAAAAAAAAAAATTAACTGACTAGGTGCCGTTAGCCTATGAAGCGTTTGTTAGAAATCTCAAGACATCACTGTCTTTACCCATGAACCCTTCAAAAAGCATGAAAGGCTGCAATAATCAAAAGCTTCACTTTTCATGCACAAAACCAAAAAACAAAATGCTGTTGATGATTCAAGCAAGAGTCTAAGAAACCACTGAAAATATTCTTCTCCAAATTGCCAAGAACAAAGGAAATTACATTTCTAGATATTCATCTCCTTCGGCCATACTAACTCTCCATGCCTGGCGATTCATATTAGACCACATAAACTACAGCTCAAACAAAAGCCCAGGTGTATCGTTTTCAGAATGGCTAGAAGTTCTAAAGTAGTCTTTCTCTTGAAATTCACACACAAAATAGAATAAACACCAAAGGGTAAAAAGTAAAATCACACACCCGCGAACCCTCATCCCAACATCCAGAGGTAGTCAGGTAACCAGTGATAGTTCCTCACACAGCCTTCCAGAGAATTTATAAAATACACAGTACATACACACAAAGATGTACACATTTTTAACACAAAAGGAAAGGAAAATAAAACAAATCAATAACAACATTTTCCATATTAGCAGATCCACATCTGTTTTAACAGCTATACTGTAGTCCTTTGCAGGGATGTATAATTTATTTACCAGAATGCTAACAAAGTACATTAAGTTGGGTTTCTTATTAAAAAAAATGCCACGGGGCGCCTGGGTGGCACAGTCGGTTAAGCGTCCGACTTCAGCCAGGTCACGATCTCGCGGTCTGTGAGTTCGAGCCCCGCGTCAGGCTCTGGGCTGATGGCTCAGAGCCTGGAGCCTGTTTCCGATTCTGTGTCTCCTTCTCTCTCTGCCCCTCCCCCGTTCATGCTCTGTCTCTCTCTGTCCCAAAAATGAATAAACGTTGAAAAAAAAATTAAAAAAAAAAAAAATGCCACAATAATCATTCTTGAATGCATGTAGCAAGTGCCCTACTTCAACAGAATTCAGGAAAGCTGAGTTACCTGAGTCTTTAGAGTCAAAACCTGGTCAGCCAGCTCCTCCTTCTCTTCTTTAAGTAACTTGTGGATCTGATTGGACTTAATACGTTCTGACATGAGCTTGAAATTTGCATCATCCTTCTCCCGCAACTGCTGCATTAAACGGATATTCTGCTCCTGCATGTCTTCAAAGGCCTGGCCTGTAACATCCATCTCAGAGAGGAGAGCCTCTTCCTCCTAAAATATGGAGAAAGAGGGGTGCCTGGGTGGCTCAGTCAGTTAAGCATCAGACTCTTGATTTCAGCTCAGGTCACATTCTCAGGGTCCTGAGATCGAGCCCTGTGTTGGGCTGTGCACTGACAGCATGGAGCCTCCTTGGGATTCTCTCTCTCCCTCTCTCCTTGTCCCTCCCCCACTCACACTCTCTCAAAATAAGCAAATAAAAACTTTAAAAAATTGAATAAATAAGGGGCACCTGGGTGGCTCAGTCCGTTAAGCTTCTGACTTCAGCTGAGGTCATAATCTTGCAATTTATGAGTTCAAGCCCTACATTGGGCTCTCAACTGTCAGCACAAAGCCCACATCGGATCCTCTGCCCACCCCTCTGCCCCTCCCCCCACTCAAAAATAAACTCTCTAAATAAATAAATAAATACATACATACATAAAACACAGTGAAAGAACCCTTATGTTAATACAATCTTTTAACTCCAAAGAAATGAGCACTGGAAACTAAACTTTCCCAGTATTCGTTAAGAAATAAATTAACCTAGGGGCACCTGGCTGTCTCAGTCGGTATGGTGTGTGACTCTTGATCTCAGGGTTGTGAGTCTGAGCCCCATGTTGGGTGCAGAGATTACTTAAAAATAAAATCTTCAGGGGTGCCTGGGTGGCTCATGTGGTTGGGCCACCAGCTCTTGATCTCAGCTCAGGTCTTTATCTCATGGTTTGTGAGATCGACCCCTGCATCGGGCTCTGTGTTGACAACATGAAGCCTGCTTGGGATCATTTCTCTCTCTCTCTCTCTGCCCCTCCCCCCCAGCTTATGCTCACTCACTCTCTCAAAATACATAAACTTAAGAAAAAAAAGGTAGACAAAAACTATACATACTACAATCTAGCAAACTGATCAAGTAGCTGTTGGTTACAAGAACTTCTCTCATGATGAAACCTCACATTTTCTCATAGTTTTCCACCACTATATCGATTTTAACTACAGAGACTTTCCAGTAGTACAACATAACAATCTGACAGGTGAATAACAGTCTCTAAAAATATTTTTCACTTGCATTTGTTATTATAAAACTTTTTTTTTAATGTTTATTTTTGAGACAGAGGGAGACAGAGCGTGAGTGGGGGAGGGGCAGAGAGGGAGACACAGAATCTGAAACAGGCTCCAGGCTCTGAGCTGTGAGTACAGAGCCCGACACAGGGCTCGAACTCACAACCCGTGAGATCGTGACCTGAGCCGAAGTCAGACGCTTAACCGACTGAGCCACCGAGGTGCCCCTAATTTGTTATTATAAATGAGACTGGACATCTTTTCAGATGTTGAAGAACTATTTGTATTCTTTTCTCTGAACTAGCCAGATCTTTTGCCTATTCTTCCACTAGGGTGTTGGGTTTTCTTCTCTATCATTTTTGGAGACTTTTCTATATAGTAGAAAGATAAGCTCTTTTGTGCTAAGAGTCAGAAATATATTTTCTCTGTTTATCATATATATCTGTTGGCTTTGTTAATAGTGGTTTCTGCCACGTAGAAGTTTCATGGGTTTTCATAAGTCAAAATTATCAATTTTTTTCCATATTTTTTACTTTTATTAATAGTTAAAAAGGTCTCTTCCATTCCAAATTTATAAAGGAATTTGTTTTAACTCTTATGAATTTCTTTGATATTTTATCTGTGATCCATCTGGAAATTACTGCAGTATACAGTGTTCAAGTATATATCCAACTTCTTCCCAGTATTACTTTGCTTCTTTCTGCCCTGCCACATTTAGTAGTCTTTCTTTTCCCCCACTGACTTAAAACTGTATCTTTGGCACATTTTTATGAAACAGCCATGTTACTCTGGTCTATTTCTGGACTTTCTATTCAGTTCCAACAGTCTATTAGTCTCAAGGTACTTTATCTACTGAAACTTCATATTTTTACATCTGATAGAGATAGGAACTGCCACCCATCAACCCCACTGCTTTTCCTGACCTTGTTTACTTTTCCACAGTTTTAAATCACTATTTAAAAAATAATAATAAACATAAACATATATATAATCTGTCTAGTGCCAAAATAAAACCAAAAATAATGAAACAAAACCAAAAATTTAGTATTTTTATTGGGATATTAAAATTTACACATTAACTTAGGCACGATTAACATTTTTAAGATAAGGTATTCTATATAAAACACAGTATGCCTCTCCACTTGTACTAGAACCTATAGCAGTACAATTTCCTGATAGTTTTTTTCTTAAAGAGCAATGGAGACAAATTGGCAATCAACGGATTTATGAAAAGCCAAAACCCCACTTTTTATAGAAGAAATGGATATGGGGAGGCACCTGGGTGGCTCAGTCAATTGAGCATCCAACTTCAGCTCAGGTCATGATCTCACGGTTTGTGGGTTTGAGCCCCACATCGGGCTCTGCTGTCAGAGCAGAGCCCGCTTTGGATCCTCTGTCCCTCTCTCTCTGCCCCTCCCCCACTCACATTCACTCTCTCTCTCTCAAAAATAAACATTACAAAAATTTTGTAATGCATATATGTTCTAATAAAGTTCATCTTCTCAAGGTACTTAATCAAGTCACCACTGAAACCACTTCACTTTGTCATTTTGCTATTTCTTAGAAACAGTGAAGCTGTTCCTCACAGTGAACATACATTTTTCCATCTTTGGTTATCTTTATTACTCAAAGTTAATATAATTCCCTGAGACTTAAAAATAAATATACGTTCATGGTGAGTAGGGGAAAAGTCTCTCCAGTTCTAGGGCCCAGAGGACAACCACAGTTAACATACTGGTTACTTATTTATAACCTATTTGGGGGCATGTTTTTCTTAGTTTCAGATATTTGTAATCATAATGCATATAAAAATTTATATATATATTTTTTCATTAATACTCACTATATCCCTGATTCCAGATCAGCAGAGGAAGGGCAGATGCCCCAATAAACCATGTCTGAACAACTGGCTATCCATTTGAAAATAACAGGAAATTTCCTGCCTCACAAATATGTAAAACAAAATAACTGAAGAATGAAAGACTTCAATGTAAAAACAAACATATGTGTAGGGTAAAAGACATTCACAGAAAGAAAAGACTAGAATGAAAGCGCAAATTTCACTGTCAATAACTTAGCTGTCAAGCAACATTTACTGAAAAACCTAACTAACTAAAGAGAGTGCACCCACCTGCTTGGCCATGGCCAGCTTCTTCTGCAGGTACTCTATCTGCTCCTCCACTGCCCGGATCTTCCTCAAGGCATCCTCGTCAGCCATTTTCTTATTCTCCTTTTTCTCCTTATCCTCTAGATCCCGGAGTCTTTGCCTCAGGTCTTCCAACTAGAGAAAGTAAGGAATCGCACACACAAAAAGAAAAGGCTATGATAGAATGTCAAAGTTCAGTTAATCCTGTGCACAGATAGATGGAGGGCCCCAAACTGGGAAAACCTTGGCCAAACCGGGAAAAGAGACAAAGGGTATCCTAGTGCACCCATCACACTTCACACACTTGTACACGCACCGCTGGTGAGGAGCTCACGTGCACCTTCCTTCAGGATGGTGGCTCTCACCATTTGTTTTTTAAGGCCCCCAAATTTTAAGAGAATAAGACACTCTTCCCAAAAATAACCAGAAAAGAGACTCACCGTAACAATGATTTATATGTGAAAGAGGTACTAAAAAAGTCTGAAAAGGTTACTCCTATTCCCAGAAATTCTGATATACCTTACCACCTAGTGGAGAGTACAGAAATCTATTTTATTTTAGATGGTCCCTGAAAGGGAAGAAAAGCCTGAGTTTTAAACACTAACTTTAAAGATGAAGAAAGAAACCTATATACTTCAGAAATGTGAAGGAAAATCCCACAAATGAAGATTTTAACCAGAATGACAGGTAATGGCAGACTAGATTACCTCTGCCTTAGACTTCTTCTCAGCTGCCATTAGCTGAACTTTGTCTCTCTGTTCCTTTGGGGCAGAGCGGTACATATCTAGCAATAGTTTCATCTCCTTTTGGCTCTCCTGTGCCTTCCTATGATGAGGGTGATAGAGGGAGGGGGATGGTGCAATGAGAAAACAAAGGACATCAGAGCAAGGGAATTTTGAATTGAGCAAAATATTTTACAACAGTTCTATGTAAACCTTATGTCACAAATCTAAAAGATAAAACTTTCATACAGACCGTCAGGAGACTTGTGGATACACTCAAACTACAGAAAAGCAAGCTGGATAATGGAGTCATTTCTCCCTTCACACCACATTCTCCAACATAAAGTTATAAAATACATGCCGTGGCCCTAATTAAATAGGCAAAATTCTGGTGCCCCACTCTTAGAAACTGAGATTCAGTGGGTCTGTGATGGGGTCCAGGAACATATTTTAAAGAAGTCATCCAGGTGATTCCGATACCACACTTGAAAAAAAAAATATTTGCCTTAAAGCAATTAAGAGGAAGGAAGGAAAAAAAGGGGAGAAAACTAGATTTGATAGTGGAGTGATTAGCCATCAGCTGAAGGCTGAAACTTCCATCTCTTTCTAAATTATCAGGCCTCTTACCTATACTTTTATATACCAAAGAAGTTCAAATGTTTTGAGCACAGTTGTCATTCAAATCCAAGTATCAATAAAGGCACAACCACGACCATTGGGAGGCAAGAAATAACCAGATCTACCAGAGAAAGTATTGGTTATGCAGGAAGAGAAGGAGCAGTATGTGACATTACGTTGGGTGTTTCATTAACCACAAGGTTCGTCTTACCATTTCAATGCCTGCAGGAGTAAACCTCCTAAGAAATCTCTTAAATGACCTGATACATACACAAACCAGCTAACTGCCAGGCAAACAGATCAATATTGCTCAAGTTACAGTGATACAAACTCAACCCAGTATAATTTAAATTAAAATTCATGCCGGCAAGCTGCCAGTAATTAGTTTCAATAATTCTCATGAGTATTACTTAAGTCATGACACACTGCCCCTTAATTTGGAATCATGAAGAATGAGGCTACAGCTGCAGCGTTTACAGAGACCCAACCACTGAACCAGACTACACGGTAGCCCATGCAAGCCATCTGGGCTGTACACTTACTCAAGAACTGAGATCATAATTAACTGTGCATTTAGTTACACCCAAAATATTACAATGATCTGTAAGCCAGGCCATCAACCCAACATTTCATGCGTGATGTCCTAACCTTAGCTTCTGAGTCAGAAACAGATACTTTAAATTCTGTTCTTACTTGAGTTCAATCTTCAATTGTTTGATAACTTCTGCTTCCTTTTTCCTTCCATCATCATGTTTCCCTTTCTCTTTGTCCTTAGCAGAGTCTCTTTCTTTTTCTGACTCTTTCAGTTTCTGCTTCTCTCGTTCTCTCTCCTTCTCCTTCTCCCGCTCTCTTTCTCGCTCCCTCTCTTTCTCCCTCCTTTCTCGTTCTCGCTCTTCCTCATCCCGTTTGGACTTAATTTCGTTGACTTCCTCCTGAGATGCCTTCGATGCAGAGGACTGGGCAGATAAGTCCTCAGGATCTTGCTTCAGCTCCGTGGGCTCGTCCTTCGGGTCCTCAGTACTAGACTGAGACTGCAGGAGGGCACTGCCGCTACGCAGGCGCGTCTGGAGGACAGAGGCAGAAAGCAGCACATCACCTGTGGCAGCCACACTCCTCTCCTCACTCAAAACCAGCTCTCCAAACTCAACAGCAAATCACACTCATTCTGCACTTCCTGGTTACCTTGTTCAGGTCAGACTGGGCTTCTCTCAACTTCCGCTTATACCTTAGGACCTCCCCTTTCAGCTGGTGATTGTGATTCTGGAGGCTACTGATGAGGTGACGCATCTCCCGGTTTATGGGGCCTTAGATACAGCAACAGCAATGTTAGGAAGAACTCTGATAAGGAAAAAGGCACAAGGATAGAAAGCGCAGTACCCATCAGGGACCTCTGAGAAACTGGGAAAATTACCAAAAGCAAGATTCCTTCTCAGAAGAGGAAAACAAAACTGGCCAATCTTAAAAAACAAACACCCAGGCTGTGAGCCAAAATGAATTACAGTGATTTGATTTAAGGTTCTTTGGGACACCCGAGCTCCATTCATACCAACAAATCCAGGGAACCACATTGTGTTTTTGAAGGAAGGCACTTGCAGCAAACCACAGGATGGAGCGAGAATAATTATACCTGCTTGTTCGTTGGCAGCAAGGGTCTGCTCAAACTCTATCCTCAGCATTTCATACTCCTTGCGGACCTGGGCCAGAGTATCTTCCAGCTGGATCACTTCGGTCCTCAGCTTCTTATGAAGACTAACCTCATCTCGCTACACCCAGAAAAAGGACCCAATCAAAAATTCTTATCAAAATGTGAAGACATCACATCCTGTTACTAGGTTTCTTAATTGACCGACCTAAGAAGAAGAAAAGGATCTACTAGAAGGGATTACTCTGAAAAGTTCCAATTCAGTCGATATTTAACAAGCACCAGGCAGCTACAAAGACTGATTTGCAGACTGGCAGGATATTAAAGAAATAAAGGACATGCCTCCTCACTCTGAGAACGTAGTCATTTACTTAGAGTACTAAACAATAAAACAGTACATAAACATATGTAAGGTAAGACATATTGAATTCGATTCTTTTGGCAGACATAGAGTAGAAGACCAACCACTACAAACATTACTTTAACGACTGTGGAAGATACAGAAGCGAACACACGAATAAGCTGCCTTAAAAAAAAGCATTCACATTTGCCCTTGCATGTCGTAACGGCTTGTACGTTGGCCCTCGCATGCTGTAAGGGCTTGTAAAGTGAGGCAGCTTCCACCCACTTCTCTCTCCCATGCACAAAAGGCTCTAGCCATTCTACACTATTTTTAAATCTGCTCTTTTTGGGGCGCCTGGGTGGCACAGTCGGTTAAGCATCCGACTTCAGCCAGGTCACGGTCTCGCGGTCCGTGAGTTCGAGCCCCGCGTCAGGCTCTGGGCTGATGGCTCAGAGCCTGGAGCCTGTTTCCGATTCTGTGTCTCCCTCTCTGTCTGCCCCTTCCCCGTTCATGCTCTGTCTCTCACTGTCCCAAAAATAAATAAAAAAAGTTGAAAAAAAAAAAAAAAATCTGCTCTTTTCACTGCTGGAAATGCCCTTCTATTTTTTTCTATCAGCAAACTTAAGATTCACACTTCACTTTGGCAAGTGGAATCAGGAAGTCTCCAAAGTCAAATGAGATGCTCTGTCTCCTTAATCACTGCCTCTCCTGGCCATGCCTCTGTTGTACCTGCATTCTAATGGACTATACTCTCCCCACCAGGCTATATGATCTCTCACGGCAGGATGCCCACCATCTAGCAGAGTAAAGACCTATGGCCTGTCTATACATGTTTGCTGGAGGAGCAGTAATTGCTTGCAAGGGGGGAAAATTATAAAACTTATGAGGCAGGAAAGCTGATGCGCAAAAGACAAAGCTGAGCTGCTACCTCGATGAGCTCAACTTGGCGCTGGTGGGTCCCCCTGGTGCCATGCAGCAGAGTCCGGGCCTCGTCCAAGTGCGCTTTCAACTGTAGGCTCTCATTGTACAGGACGGAGAACTGTGACTGCATACAGCGGTATTCCGGAGTCTCCTTAACCGCCTCTTCCACCGCACTCCGCAATTCCACCTGAGGGGCCCAAAGACAAGTCAGAAGCACAATCTAGCGTCTGTGCCCCACACACTAGACAGGAAACAAAACCTTATAGTGATGTCCTGTGCGATGGAGACAAGCTTTATGAAGATTCTGGATTGTATCTCCACTCTTCTAGTTCTGTAAAATCTGTATCAAATTAAACTGTCCAGGAGGTAACACCAGGGACCTCTAGTCTCCACCCAAGAATTGTTTTAATTGATATGTGTTTTACACTGTGTGTCAGCCTACACCCAAGGACACTAGAAGAGCTCTCTGAAATCTGTCAGATGTAGAGACACGGAAAACCCAGGATGTTTGTTTTTAACACATAATTGAGGATTTCTGTCATTAACTTGTTCTCTTTATTAACAGTCTCTGAGAGATATATTTTGACATTGTATCAAAAATAGTTAGGCTTCTCTTAAGCAATGGTTTGCTTGAATTACCCAAACACTTCAATTAATTTAAGTCAGGTTGTTTTTTTTCTGTTTTTTCACTTCAAACATCTTTATTCATATATTTACCTAGAAACAAGTCAAATTGTAAAAGACACGTGGCTATGACTGAAAGAGGGGTAGGAAGACTCTTAGAATTCACCTTTCCCCAAGAACCCGGGGAGAGAAAATTTTAACAGGCATGTTCAAAAACCAACAGAATCGGTCACTGATCGTTTCTCTGCTCTGGCGGCTAGAAATTGCACAGGCAAACCGTGTGACCCACATTTGGCAATTCCTAACACGTGAGCAGCCTACCCTACTACAGTATGTACATGCTCCTTGCATATATCTTGTATACAAGCCCCGTTTTGTAAACTCCATTTTGGATCATCACCTTAGTTTACCCTACTCCTCATTTTTCTCAACAATTCCTAAGTTAGAGCACTTTGATTCAGTCTATATTATCTTTGGAAGTTGCTTGAAATCCTTTGCAGAGCAAGGGGGGGGCGGGGTCCAAATAGTAAGTAAATAAGTAGACCCACCAACAAAACTTACATTTTCCTCTTCCCTCATAAATTATGAGAGCTCACCAGTACATATGTGAGTTGACCAGCAAAACGTTTCATGGTACTGCCTTTCAGAGACACATCTCCTACCTTCAGCTTTTCATTCTGTGTAGTGACCTCCTCGAAGTCTTGCCGAAGTTTCTCCAGCTCACAGTGACGGTTCTGAGCCAACTCTTTGTTCTCCTCAAGCTCTGCATTCATTTCCTCAAACTGGAGAAAAGAGGAAAATCACAAAATAAGCATAAAAAAGAAAGAATTTTTAAATCATTCCCATTCCTAAGCTTCCACCTTCACTGATCCATTCTTCTAGCAAAACCCCACTGCCTCTTGTAAACCCCTAAGTACCTCGCACAACACCTGACACTAGGCAGGAAATGTGACCTGAGTGAGTCATTGATTTTACCTTCCGGGCATTGATAGTGATTGTGCCACCATAGAGACTGCTCCCCGCTCCATAGACCTTATAACCTTTCGAATTCACCTATAGGAAGGACAAAGATTCTTTAGTGAGAGACCCTAAGATTTTAGTCTGATAACCAAAGCACTTTCAAAAGAGTCCATTGTATCCCCAGGTATTACTACCCAAGTCCATCAACCCCCTTTTTTTTTTTTTTTTTAAACATTCATTTTTGAGAGAGACAGAGTACAAGCAGGGGAGAGGCAGAGGGAGACAGAGATACAGAAGCCAAAGCAGGCTCCAGGACCTGAGCTGTCAGCACAGAGCCCGACGCAGGGCTCGGACCCACAAGATGTGAGATCATGACCTGAGCTGAAGTCGGACACTTAGCCAACTGAGCCATCCAGGTACCCCGAAGTCCGTCTTTCTCAGTAGACTCCTTAAAAATGATTCTAGTCTCTAAACTATGACTGAAAGAGCACTTGCCCGTTCTAGGACTTCTGCTAAGTGTCGGTTGAGTCGCTGTTCCCTCTTTCGGATTTTGTCAATATCCCACTGCAGGTCATCGATCATGGACTCCAGGACAGAAACTCGTGACTCAGCTGTCTCCACTTTACTCTGCAACTTGGAGAACTACATCCCAAAGACAGGCATTCAGAAAAAGCCAAAAAAAGACCAAGTTAGGAAAGGAATGCCTAACATCACTACTGTACATCCCAAATCTCACAAAATTAACCCCTGCTTATGTATCATTATAGACAAAACTGAAATAGAGGATGCTTTACCCTCTTTCCAATGCAAGAGTATAAAAATGAAACCATAGATTCCTTTAACCGTTCCGGGTCAGTTACAATCATGAAAACTGTAAAGGTCTCTAAGAACTCTCACTCTCATAAGGGAAAGACCACTTGGGATGCAACAATTTTTCTACTTCTGAGAAGCACCAGTTCCTTCTATAGACCACAAACCATCAGAAAATGTGTTATCTTTAAAGAAGCAAATAGTAACTTTGATTTTACCAAATATTTTCAGAGATAAAAATTCAAATACATATTCAGAAGACCGCTATCTTTGCTCCCAACTTTCCCTTTCCACATTCCCACAAATGATAAACCAAAGGGAATGAAAGGAAAATGTCCATTCTCTTTTTTAAGCTGACCCCAGGGAAATCTTGAACCAGACACACTAAAAGATACAAAAACCTGTTTTTATTTGGGCACTTTGCACCAGCTAATGCTATTTTTTTTTATTAATTTTATTTTTTTAATTTACATCCAAATTAGTTAGCGTATAGTGCAACAATGATTTCAGAAGTAGATTCCTTAATGCCCCTACCCATTTAGCCCATCCCCCCTCCCCAACCCCTCCAGTAACCCTGTTTGTTCTCCATATTTATGAGTCTCTTATGCTTTGTCCCCGTCCCTGTTTTTATATTATTTTTGTTTCCCTTCCCTTACGTTCATCTGTTTTGTCTCTTAAAGTCCTCATATGAGTGAAGTCATATGCTATTTGTCTTTCTCTCACTAATTGCGCTTAGCATAATACCCTCCAGTTCCATCCACGTAGTTGCAAATGGCAAGATTTCATTCTTTTTGATTGCCGAGCAATACTGCATTGTATGTATGTGTGTGTATATATATATATACACACACACACATATACACACACACACACACACACACACATACACACACACCACATCTTTATCCATTCACCCATCGATGGACATTTGGGCTCTTTCCATACTTTGGCTATTGTTGATAGTGCTGCTATAAACATTGGGGGTGCATGTGTCCCTTCGAAAGAGCACACCTGTATCCCCTGGATAAATACCTAGCAGTGCAATTGCTGGGTCATAGGGTAGTTCTATTTTTAGTTTTTTGAGGAATCTTCATACTGTTTTCCAGAGTGGCTGCACCAGCTTGCATTCTCACAGCTAACGCTATTTAATACTTTATTTACAATGCTATCACATGCTCGCATTAATCTACACATAACCTTTGTACTGGTTGAAAAATATGTCCCCCAAAATCTCTGATATTCCTCCCATCAAGAGGTGGTGGCACTGTCTCCTCCCCGTGAATCTGGGTCAACTTTAGTGACCCAATGAAAATGATGCAGAGGCTACATCTGAAAGGCCATGCAGGTTCTGCTTTATGTTCTTGGGAAATTCATTCTCTGGAAGAAGACAGCTGCCATGTAAGAAGACCCACTACCCTGAAACTGCCATGTGGGAGAGGCAACATGCAGATGTTCCAGTGAAGAGTCTAAGGTGGGCTCCCACCCAGCTGGCAGGTAATAGCAGCCAGCCACAAGAGCCACTGTGGACATCAGCTCAGTTGAGCAAAGCACTGTCTCTCTCCAGCTTAGTAATGCTAAACGAGATTGGTAAAGGGCCAGAAGAGGTGGACCTTCTCGTTTTGGTTGTACCTAGTTTACACCTTAAACATGACAGAAAGTTATTCTATTTCTCCACTACACTCCAATCTAATTTATAAGCACTGCTATACTCTAACCCTTTTGAAGGCTGATGAGGATCTACATGTATTGATAAACTTCCCAGACGATTCTCATACAAGCAGCCAGCACGGACCCTGGCAATGGAGTTTACAAAACAAGGGCATAATAAAGAACATGGGCTCTGAAGTAAAACAGACCTACATCCGAATCACAGTTCAATTACTTTGTGTGCTCAGAACAGTTACCAACCTCCTTGATTTGTTCCCTTAAGAGCAAGATAGGAGTTGTCTGACCATCAGAGATAATACTCATCAAGTGTTTAAGTGCTAGTCACTAAGGAGATGGTAACTACTAACCTACCAATAAGCTAAAGAATTGGGTGGTCAAACTAAAGTAGGTCAAATTTCAGCAGAATATCCTTTGAACTAAACCAAAATGATAATCAGGACTGGCAGAAAAATCTTTTAAGGCCTTTTATCACTTTACCTCAATCACTGTGTGTGTGTGCGTGTGTGTGTGTGCGCATGTGTGTGTGTGTGTGTGTGTGTGTATGCACACGCACACACACAAATAAATACCCAAATCTTGACACAGTTTGGTAGTGGGGTCGTACCCAAGTTTGGCTGGAAAATCCACATTTCTCAAGCTCCCAGGATACCATCAATATAGTAGTTCGTACTGTCCATTCTCAGATGAATTTCTACCAACCCATTCCTCAGTAACATTGCACATGATCTTTTTTATTTGGGGTAATTCGTTATTTGGGAATTTGGTGCATTGTTTCACAAAACCTCATATGATATTTCTTCTTAAAAACAAACACTGTAGTATCTGTTTAACAGAGGCACAATCAAGAAGTATTCAATTATTTTCACCCCTTAATCTTTCCTCTTGATTTCTCAGAACTGGTTGCTTTGGCCTGCCCTTCATGCTCTTCAATATAAAAATAGGCTTTCTAGAGTCAGATGAACCTTTGAAGCATTCAAAATTCCGAGTCCATGTGTGCCACAGGCCACTAGAAACTACCATCTGTCCTTTCTGGTCAAGTACCTCCTGAGACATGGTGCGATGCTTCTCCTGAAGGAGGTCTGTCAATTCCTGTAGCCTCATATTCTCTTGAGCAAGGAAGGAATTCAGCTCCTGCACCGCTTCCTCCACTATCAGATTATCTGAGGGAAAAGAACTGCCCTTTAGTTTAGCATCTATAGTGTCCAATTTCAAAACTATGCATCCCACCAAAATATGAACACGCTCCCTCACTTTATTTTCCCGAAAACCTTTAAGAAGTAGGCTGGTTTTTATTATCTTTACATGACTAAGAACCCAGAGGTTAGATGACTTGCTTAAGGAAATGAGCCAAAGCTGTGCTTCAGTAGAGGATGACACAGAGCCAAGATCACCTAACTCCCATCCTTTCTGTAAAGTCAAATGTATTGAGAGAAGAAATGGAGGGATTCTGTAACTCTATTCAGATAAGACACAATCACTAAAAAACTGCATTTCAGAATTGTAGACAAGATAGAGGTATCTGTAATCAGTGTCAGACTTAACAGCCATAAAATTCTATCTCATAAGGCTATCACAAATTCCTATTAGTGAACACCAACATGAAGCATCTCTGTTGGGAGGAAGAAGGGGGGCAGAAAGTAGCAATTTCCTTGTTCAAATGAGTACCTATAGAATCATGAAGAATAAAGATAAGAGCCTAGAATTACTTATCATGTTCTGGAATACTATGCTAGGGGCACTTCTAAAGCTCAAAAGCCAAAAGGTACACTACAATTTACAAACAAAGTAGATAAATTTATAGAACTTATACCAATTAACATGTTTGGAGACAGTTAACAGGAGGAAAAATTGTGCTTTCTCCTACTCCCTACCCCTTGGCATCACTCAGAAACACCATACAGAACAGGCTGGTCATGTGGTGGTTTTTGTGGTTTTCAACCAAGACTGCCTGTAGAATCACCTGTGGAACTTTAATTTTTTGTTTGTTTTTTAACGTTTATTTTTGAGACAGAGAGAGACAGAGCATGAACGGGGGAGGGGTAGAGAGAGAGGGAGACACAGAATCGGAAGCAGGCCCCAGGCTCTGAGCCATCAGCCCGGAGCCTGACACGGGGCTCGAACTCACGGACCGCGAGATCGTGACCTGAGCCGAACTCGGACGCTTAACCGACTGAGCCACCCAGGCGCCCCATAATGACTTTGGGAACTTTAAAGATTAGACACTTCACTAGGGCCCATCCATCCCACACATAGTAAATAAGAATACCCATGGGCAGGGCCAAAAAAAAAAAAAAAAAAAAAAAGTATGCTCCAAAAGCTCTCAAAGTGAACTGATTCATAACCGATGTTAAGAACTAGAGGCTGAAATTTACTCCTCTTAATATCCTAACATACTTAGAACAAGGCCTAGAATACAGTAAGAGCTAGATAAACACTTACTGAATTAACAAGCTGACAATTGCAATTCCTTTGAATCAAGGATAAAATACACATGGGGAGAAATGAACTGACAAAAAGGTATAGTTCATGCTACAATTCATACTTTATGGATCTTTATCCTTAGAAAGTTCAGCTTATCAATGGCAATTACTTTTTATACTATAAATAGCTCAGTAATTTGTAATTTACAATTAATGTTTTTTAAAAATTTATTTTGAGAGAGACAGAGCATGAGCAAGGGAGGGGCAGAGAGAGAGAGGGAGAGAGAATCCTAAGCAGGCTCTCTACCACCAGTGTGAATCCCAATGCAAGACTCGAACTCAAGAACTGTGAGATCATGACCTGAGCCAAAACCAGGAGTTGGATGCTTAACCAACTGAGCCACCCAGGCAGCCCACTTACAATTAATGTTTTTTTTTTTAACTTAAACTCTACCTTAAAATGCATGCCAACAAAAATAATTTTAAAGTACTGCTTAATATACTACTCATTTTAGTTCCTTTTTAAATACAGCAATTATTTTACTTGACATTCATTCACAAAGTCAAGTTTAACAGTGGCATAAGCTCTCCATATGGCATATTATCTGCATGTAACACGCATATGGTATGCACCATCATGCATATATATATATGGTTTACCGGTGTGGCCTATTATTAGGATTCAATCATACCATCCAACTACTCAACTACAGCCAAGGGAGAAAAAACTAGCACCCAGCTCAGTTTACATTAGGTATGTAACTAAGACCAGATACAGTGCCAGACAGACACTGGAGAAACAAAGAAGAGTAAGCCAAAGCACTGCACCAAGAGACAAAGTCTAGCTGGGAACCCAAAAGTAGATGGAATATATGAATACAAAAGTCTGGGAGGACATGAACCACATTGTTTACAATGGTTACCTTTGAGAAGGGAGATAGGAAGACTTCTATAATTTCTGATTTGTGTATTCTAAAACTGTTACCCAAATAATAAAATACATAATACATACACAGACTTATGGGAAAGTAAAAGAAACCCTTTCCCAAATTTTCACAAGTCTTTTACATGCCTCCTCTTTTAATTGTTGATAACTTAGCCCAAGTGTCCTTAAAAATTACAAAGTAATAAAATTCTTATTTGCCTGCCCAATCGCTCAGCATCCACTACATTCAACACATTACTTTCAGAAATGAAACACTATACACCTTAATAATAATCAGTGAATTGGAAGTGCCCGGGTGTCTCAGTCAGTTAAGCATCGGGCTCTTAATTTCAGCTCAGGTCATGATCTCACGGTTCATGGGTTTGAGCCCCATGTTGGGCTCCACACTGGCAGTGTGGGATATGCTTGGGATTCTCCCTCTCACTCTCTCTCTTCCCCTCCCCCACTTGCATGCTCTGTCTCTCTCTCAAAAATAAACATTAAAAAAAAGGAAATAAAATAAAGCAAAATAATAATCAGATAAATTAAGGTATTACAACTAGACCAAGATTATTACTGAAAATGTAAAACCAGGGCACTTAAGAAGATGCAACCTAGCCACACAAATACTTCACTATACTGTACAAGTCTCTGCATTAACACTGACTAGTAACATAATTATTTCAAATGGACCCTTTTCCAACAATATTCTTTTTCTTTTTAAACACAGATCTAACAACTCTAAAACCTAAGCCAACTCTTTTTGAAAATATTAGAGATAACAGAAAAAAACCAACAAAAGGAATGTATTAAAACTGACTCTTTGAAGTGAAAGTTCACTATCTAGGGGCGCCTGGGTAACTCAGTTGGTTAAGCATCCGACTTCAGCTCAGGTCATGATCTCACAGTTCATGCGTTAGAGCTCCACATCAGACTCTGTGCTGACAGCTCGGAACCTGGAGCCTGCTTCAGATTCTGTGTCTCCCTCTCTCTCTGCCTCTCCCCCATTTGCACTCTGACTCTCTCCCTCTCTCTCTCAAAAATAAATAAACATTAAAAAAATTTTTTTTAGTTCAATATCTAAAACAAATTTTTTTTAAATATAATTACCAATATTTAAAATATTTAAACTAAATTACTATCAGTTATAAATCAGTAGCCAGAAACAGAGCTACTCCTTAAAAAATCAAATTAAAGACAAGCAGAGTGGCGCAATGGGAGCATGCTGGGCCCATAAAAAATCAAATTAATTCTACTACTTTTAAGTGTTTTATTAATAGAAAGTATCAGAATGAAGCTTTCCTCAGCTTCTTACAGGACTATCACACGGCTCAAAACATGAAACACTTGTAAAATACTAACTTGCCACAGCAATGGCATTACTGGTATTACTGGTAATACTGGAGATTAGATTCCAAGGAATTTAATTAAAATTAAATACATAAGTTTGCAAACTACAAAGGAGCATGCAAAGTTGAGCTCTTATTCCTCCCACCCTGTTCCCAGTCTCCTGATTCTTGCCTCACCTCCGCTGTTTAGCTTCCGCGACAGGAGCTCTACTTTTTCCTGTAATTTATCATAGACGGTCACAATCTGGGACACGGCTCGGCGGGAGGACTCCACTCGCTCCTGCAGTTGAGATTCCATTTCTTCACTGGAACTGCTGGCCAAGGTAGCGAGGAAAGAGAAAGCTGGCTCTTGCCCTTCCCCTGAGGATACAGGGGGGGAAAAAGCAGCCGTCAGCATTATAAAAGTGGAAGTATCAAAATCCTTTTTTCCTCAAATGGAAAGCCTGAAAGCCAAGATCTACTTTAAAACCCCAGAGCATGCAGTGGTAGAATCCACCACAAACACTCGCCTCTCTCTCGGTCGTCTTTCCGTTCCTGATTGCTATCGGAGTCTGGTTCTGGTTCTGGCACGACAAGGGCTTTTCTTTCTGTGAGGAGATCTCCCAAACCTTGCTCCAGATCGTAACGTTTAAGGATGATACGGATGTTTTCATCAAACTGAAGAAGGGAAGGTACAGTCATGAGAAAACAGAAGAGCACAACTTTGGAAGTGAAGAGAATGCAAAGGAGAACTAAAATGCTCCAAAGAAAATCTGAGTAAACAAACAAGTAGCTACCTGACTCCAGTACCGGTTGACAATCAGCAGTGAGGCATCATCAGTGGCCTGTCTTCGTTCCAGTTTTTCAATGTGCTCACGGAGTTCATCTTCAATGGCCTGCCGTTGATCCAGCATCTCTGCCAGCTTGCGATTTTTGGTTTGCAGTGTTCGAATGTCTAGCTCCTCCTGCCCCATGAAACCAAACTTATTAGTCTCCACAAAGAAATTAGGCAAACCAGCTGTTAAACTCTACCAGGTTTAACAGCTCTGACCAAAGCTATTCATTTCCTCTGACCAAAGCTATTCATTTCTTAAGTCTTACAACAAGTAATTGGGTAAGAAGTAGGAACAGAAGAAATAAAGAGTCTATGATGACAATGGGAAGGAAGAATGACACTAATATGCTAGAACTTGGACCTCACCCACCTCATTGTTCTCTTCACATGGATATCCACAAAGTACTGTGAGGCTCCACTGTCCAGCTTCTGCCCAGATCAACACTGCCATCTATCTCCTCAGCACTGCCCCTCATTCATTCAAGACCTTGGCACCTGGGTTGTTCTCTGTCCCCAGTCCCTGCCACTATGTCCAGTGACAATACACACACGGACATGTAAACATGCGGACAAACCATCTAATCCTCCAGCATCCAGGCTGCATTCTGAATCCCTTAACTCTGGTGATTATCTCACTCCCTGTGCTTCAGCCACCCATTTCAAAAGCCGCATCTTGGACTTGTCATTATCCGGAACTGTGCCACAACTGAAATCTTAAATTCCTCAAATGAAACCCTATCTTTCCAGGTACCTCATGTCCTTATCCCCATATACCAGTTTTCATCTGGATCTCCCAGAATTTTAAATTCTCTCCATTATCCTCGTTGGTCCCTTATCTCCACTATCTTCCACACCCTGACCTCAACTTGCGCTCAGGATCCCATTCTCTTCTGTTTCCGCAAAAATAGAACTCCGTCAATAATTCCACACCCCTCTCAGGATCTTTAATTTCTCTCCCTAGCTCCTTCCCTAGGACAAGTTGGGGTCTGGAGGTGGGGGTGGTGGAGGGTGGGGGAGGACCCCAGGCAAAGAAACAGGATTGGAGAGGATTACATTTTTATCTTACCTAGGAATTAATGAGTATTTCAAAAAGTAAGAACTGTTTATGAGAACACCGATTTCTTGTTTTGCTTTTATTTTCTCTTGTATTTTGATTAAAATATTCTTGACACGCCCAAAGAGTCAACAGTTTCCCAACTGTACCAGTTCATTAATACTATTAATAAATGAAATCCTCGATCTCTTCACTGAGCCCTCCTTTCCCCTTCTTGCTCTGATAGCGGGATGAGAATACTGTTTCCCTGCAGTTTCTCCAGTACCACTCTGGGCCTAGAGGCAGGTAGGTACCCCTCGCTCTCCACTGCCACTTTCAGCCCATTATCCCACCTTCCTCCCTAAAACCTCCTAGCTCTGCAGCTCGTGCCACTGGTCTGCCCCACCTGCCACCCTGCCTTGCTGCACTGGTCTAGAAATGCCCAGGTCACTTCCCCACGTTTCCTGAAGATTTAGCACCTAGCTTATTATCACTCTCCAATGTTACTCCTGTCATAGTCCTCACTGATTTCCAATTCCCATATAGATGATCCTTCCTGTATCTCAAATCAAGTCACTGACCTCCTCTCCTCCAATGATCTTGTCTTCTACCTCCCTTGGCCACCAAACTCTCAGTGATTCTTATTCTTAGCCTGATCTGTATGTGTATGCTCTCTGTAAGCTCTATTTCTCCACAATTACCACCTACTTTTCCAGCTCATGCTCTCTAGTTTCCTGACTCCCACAATTCTTCACCTCCCCCAGGATCTACAATCCATTGCCCCATAACTTTCCTGTCCTTCACTCCTCTCACTTCCTCACTCCCTTCTTTATTGGCATTAAATTCCACAATCAGTCAATATCATGTCTTCCATAACCTTCTCCTTCCTCACCCTTGCCTAGGAAAAACCCCACCCCTGGTAACATCCAACTCTCCACTACTCCAGGCCTACATCCATGCAGCTGAACATGAATAGAAAACATAAAGCACCATGCTGCCTGGGCTGACTTTAAACTCATAATCACAGAGTCAAGTAAGTCCTCAGTGCTGCCCAGCAACAATAATCTATCTTTCTAGTCCGTTCCCTCTTCAAGATGACTACTTCATACCTTCTCCTGTCTCTTCAAACCTTCAACACTTCCTCCCCCATCCTCACTCTCAGAGGAGGCACTTCTGATTTCACTGAAAAAAAAAATAGAAGCAATCAGAAGAGAATGTCCACATCTATCTCCCACAACTGCAGCTACCAACCTACCTACATCTGAACTCTTTGCCTTCCTCTTTGTTGCTACGGATCAACTGCCCCTGCTCCTAGTTAAGGCCAGCCCTCCTGTTGTGCATTATATCACATGCTCTCACCCCTATTGGTGGAAATCGCACCAGCAACAGTCTCCTCTGCTACCCCATCAGCTTAATCCGCTCTACCAAATCATTTCAATCAACATGCTTTAATAGCTCCTATTTTAAAATCAAAACAAGCTTCCCTCAATCCCACATTTCCTTCTAGCTAATGTCCCATTTCTTTGTCTTGCTTTATATCAACACTCCTGCAAATCATTGGTTCTGTCCCCTTTTCCCTAATTCCTCTCCTCTTCTCTTTTATTATTTTTTTTTTTATAAAATTTTTTTTTTTCAACGTTTATTTATTTTTGGGACAGAGAGAGACAGAGCATGAACGGGGGAGGGGCAGAGAGAGAGGGAGACACAGAATCGGAAACAGGCTCCAGGCTCTGAGCAGTCAGCACAGAGCCCGACGCGGGGCTCGAACTCACGGACCGCGAGATCGTGACCTGGCTGAAGTCGGACGCTTAACCGACTGCGCCACCCAGGCGCCCCTCCTCTCCTATTCTCTTAAGCTCACTGCATTCAGGCTTCTAGCACCATCACTCCACAAACAAGATTCTCACTGAGGCTCCTGAGAACCTTCTACTGCTAAACCTAATGACTCAGTCCTCCCTTTACCCAGTGCTCCCCTTACTCAAGCCATCAGCAGCACCTGAGTAACTCCTTCCTGAAATACTTTTCTTCATTTGGCTTCTGGGCCCTCACTCTCTCTTGTTCTCCTCCTACTTCATTTTCTGTCTCTTTGGTTAGTCTCTTCTCATCTCCCCGACATGAAAATATCAGTGTTCCAGGGCTCTGCTTTCAGAGCCTAGAGCCTCTAGTCTCATGGATTTAAATACCTCCTACATGGGGTGCCTGGGTGGCTCAGTCAGTTAAGCATCTGATTTCGGCTCAGGTCATGATCTCATGGCTTGTGAGTTTGAGCCCCGCATCAGGCTCTGTACTGACAGCTCGGAGTCTGGGGCCTGCTTTGGATTCTGTGTCTCCCTCTCTCTCTCTGCCCCTTCCCCACTCATGTTGTCTCTCTCTCTCTCTCAAAAATACATAAACATGAAAATAAATACATACATACATACCTCCTACAAAATGATGACTCCCAAATGCTTTAGCCCAGACCTCTCCCTAGACTACAGATGACTGTATCCAACCACCTACCCACTCAGAGGTCTATTAAGTATCCCAAACTTGCATGTCCAAAAATCAAACTCCTAATTCATCCTCTGCAGCCTCCCAAAAACTATGCTCCTCTCATACTACTTCCTAGCTCAGTATGTGAACAGTCTGTACTTCCAAAATTCTGGGATCTCATAAACTTCATCCAATCCATCAGCAAATCCTTTCAACACTACCTCTACACTACAGTGACCCAAGGCACCATGATCCCTCAGCACAATTACTGCAACAGCCTTCTATAGTGGACACTTTTGTGTCTCATGTCATGTCCTGTCAGCCTGCCAGACTTCAGCACAGCCTTGGTGGACAGCTCCATTAGCACCACCAGTGTTCCGACTTAAAGCACACCTAGAGTCTTCATTTTTTGTTCCACACAATCTCAGCTGGCTCACTACAGCAACCTTGAAGTGCAGAGGAAGAGTTATTGCCTTTAAGGGCAACCTTCAACCAACTGGGGCAGGAATCAGTGGAGACAAGCCCCAGTTCCCCACACTTAGAGATGAAATGGGAAGAAGAGGAAGAAGCAACAAGGGAACAATTCTGCTAACTGAACTTCTAGCCCTTGCTCCTCTACAATCTGTTCTCCAAGCTAAGTCAGAGCATGTTACTCTCCCACTTAAGACCTTCCAATGACTCCTCAATGCCTTGTGGATGAAGTCCAAACTAGGATGTATCCTCTCTGCTTCCCTTAGAGCATGTGGCTATTTATCCCTATAAACAGCACATATCCCACTCATAAATACTAGAACACTCTGTTCTCTTGTCTGTGCCACTTTACAAACTGAAGTCCAACAGCTGTCCTCAGGGTAACGCATAGTGTCTGGCAAATCACAGATGCACAACAAATACTTTTATTGAATTAACAAATGTCCTTGGGATGCATGATGTGAGACAGTGCTTAGATAAAAATCACCTGTTGGCAGCAGTATGGAGTACCTGAATCGCTGACAGACTCAGAAATGACACTTCATCAACAATTTACTCTGAATGTTCCCATTATTCTCTATCCTGAGCCTGAATTCAAAAAAGTAAGATGTGGTTTTATAAGCTATGCAAATGCAAAGCATTTTAACACCATACCTCCATCGCTGAGTTCCAGAATAGACTCCTGATCTAGATCCAAACCTATTATAGTGAGCTTCTGATGTCTAATGGACATATAACATTACTATAAGCTTCTGATGTATAACAATCTAATGAAACGGTCAACTCCCTAAGAGCAAGGACGGTGTCTTACTTTATTCACCGTTATATTCATAATATCTAGCCCAGTAATTATTAATAGCTCATATATAGAGTACTTACTAAAGTAGAGGTAATGTTTTAACTCTTAACAGAGACTCTTTCATTTTATCCTCTCAACAACCCAATAGGTGGGCACCAGAATTACATTTACAGACATGGAGAAGAGGCACAGTGAGGATAACAAAAGGCCATGCAGCTAGGAAGTGGTGAAGCTGAGTCAATTCCAGGTAGTCTGGCCTCAGACTCCTATCCTTCACCACCCTTCAGTGATTTTGCTACACTGCCTCTTAGTAACTAGAGCCGAACTTTTCAGTGAATGAAGAATGAATGTATAGTTTTCCCGGTGATAAATGCATATAATCAATTTGTATCAAGCACCACACTCTCCAGAGATTAGAAGCACACCTCTGAAAATAAACATCAAATGTTAATGTATCTCTTTTCAGAACTGACCACCACAGCACATCATCACCTACTTCTGGCTCTTTTATTTCCCTCTTTTCAAATAAATTTCTCTTCCATAAATCTATCTTCCATAAGTTTTCTCTTCCATAAAAAGCCTTCCAGAAGGCTTCCATAAATTCTTACTTTCAGGTTGCAACTCAGAAAAAAGAAGCACACTCTCAAAGCCCTGTTTCCACATACCGTTGAAGAGACACCCCCGAGCTTAATTGTCTCCACTGTGGTCCCTGAATCTTCAACAGCTGTCTTCTTCTCCGGAGGCATGGATGTGCCAGGCTCTCCAGCTGCTCTTTTATTTCCAATTCCAGACATCTTGGCACCAGATGACAGCAGTTTTCCTGGAGAGGGGGAAAAACAAACAAACAAACAAACTTAGGTAAGATATACAAAAAGAATAACAATAAAGAGACCATCTATAATGTAAAACGTAGCAATTTTCCAGCCAGCCTTTTTAAACCTAAATCCATTCATTTCATACCAAGCAATACAATCCCCAAACTCCTCTTGGAAAGAAAAAAGTAAATTGTAGAGTAAGAGTCAGGGCTGAATTTACACAACTACCAATTTCTAAACAGAATACTAACAAATAAGACAATGGGCAAAGGATGAAGAGACCAGGGAAAATGCCAGAAATTTCACTTCCTGAAATGCCAGAATCAGAAAAATAGTTTGATCAGGACAGGACCTAATTCTATTGTGCTGGAAAAAATCACAGAGCTGAAAGACACTTGGGAAATATCCACTAAATCATTAATATTGAATAAGTCATGTATCATCTCTGAGACCCAATTTCCTAAACCAGGAATTACTGTGCCTCTTACAAGGAATTAATACGTCTAGAAAGAACTTACCATAATGCCTGACACGAAGAACTCAAATACTAGCTCTCTTTTTCATATTTAGTTTTTCCCCTATTTCCAAATGTTCTCCTCGTGATTTTGTGCAACCCTACAGAACCTAGATCTGAGTGTGAATCACAATTCTACCTCTTAGGGAGCCTTGTGTTGCCCTCAAGGAATTCTCCAAGAGCCTCAGTTTCCTCATATGTACAGTGGAGGCAAACAAATATTCTGTCTACCTAAACTGCTTCCAAGGGTTTCAGAGCTCAACGGAGGAGAAATGAACGCTAACGCACTTCGCTACTTTAGAAAGCAGCCCTGCCCTCACCAAGAGTACACGCTACTCTGCTTCCAATTCACACTCCAGGAGAAAGGGTATCGGTGGCAGTAACCTGAGTCGGACCTCACCTAGAGAGAGAGGAGACTAAGGAGCAAGACAAGGACCCCAGCCTCCCGCGCGACCAACTGCAGGCCCAGGAGAGGGAAACCCCAGAGCCAGAGACGGCGGAGATTCCCGAGGACCCGCACAGTCCCGCAGCGCCGTTAGCCGAGATCTCACCTAGGTTCTTCCAACTCGCGCCGCCGGGGAGTGGAACTCAGGGAAGTTATTCACCAGGGTCCGTTCTGCAGCACCACTTCTCACCCCTGACCCGCAGGCGAGGACCCATAGAAGCTTCCGGGGGGCGGGGCCAGGTAAAGGAAGAAGGGAAAGAAAAGAGGATGTCGCTTCGACACGGCCGGGCGGAAGTGACGCACCGCGAGGGCGCCGAGCGCCCGGAAGTAAGAATAGCGTCTGTAGCAACGCGAGGCGGCTGGGACCTCCGGGTGTACACCACTCTCTCCAGTCCCCGGCCCCCGGCCCTCCGCGCTGTCGCTGGCGAGAGTGTCCCTGACTTTTTCGGCTTGTTGGCCTCTATTACTACGATCTAGTGTTTCTACTGAAAAAAAGTGCGTTGCTCTGTTGCCTCTTACTGGCACCGTCGAGACTCGTTCAGACTGCCGATTGGCTGACGGTCCCGTCAATCTCCCCGCGAAAGCATTAGCCTCAGGCACTTCAGGAAAATGTTACTCCGCGCCTATTAATGCAGAAGTAAAGCGTTCTGGAGAAAATCCAAACTATTTGATGGGTTTCGGGGCTTGTAGTTTTTCTTACAGGGAATTATATACAGCCCTCCCTACACATTAGAATTACTTGGTGACTTTGGTCCCTCTAGGTTAGGGCCTGCATTGGGCAATTTTTAAAGCTTTCCTCTATCCCTTTTCCACCTCCATGATTCTGAGGTGCAACAGGGTTGACAGCTACTGCTTTTTCGCTTCTTTGGAACAAGACATTGACCAGAGAAAAGATAAGAAACATAAATCAGTAAGTAGTTTCTGATCAACATTAGTCTAGTTTAAGCTAATTAGACATTGATTTTTTTTATTCAATAACAAATTATTTCACGTTCAATTAAACTAAATGCCTATCTTTTTAATCATGGAAAAGTAATCTAACTTGCCAATAAAAAGTTGTATGCCTCACACAACTATGAACTACCCAATGACATCAGATAGGGGTCCAGAGATCAAGAACGATTACTGTATCTGTTGCATCCACCCGACTCCTGAAACAGAATGCTACGGGCACCAGAGACATTCAGTTTATTGCAAGGAGAGGCAAGGCAAACCGATCGATCAGGACCGACACTCTTGACCAGAGTGCAGTCTCGAACAGCCAGGGTACATTGTTTTTATAGCCAACCACATCGTATTATTATCACCTGGGAACAGAACAAAGGAATAGTTCTCAGGGTGGAAACAGTTCAAACAGGCCCTTGCCCCAATCCAATCAAGCGCTAATCCATCCCTTGATTGATAGGATAAGGATGTTATCTCTTAACCTATAGTGTTAAAACAAAGATGTTATCTCTTAAGGCTACAGGTTAGCCCTATCCTTACATTTCCCTTTTCTTGTCCGTGAATCAATCCCTTGATTCATCATTAGGAACTAAGCCAACATAGTTGGACCTAATCATAAATTTTTATTTCACCAACTCACCTCTTGACATACTGTACTAACCAATTGATAGTGCATGGGCCGATAGTTAACCCAAGAAGTAACAATAGCAGTGGCCCAGCTATGGTGGTGAGCAGCGATGTGAGCCAGGCAGACCAAGAGTGATACTAATTATTGCTGGCCTCCCTGGTATGTTCCCTGGCTCTAAGATTGTTCCTTACTAAACTCAGTGTCTCGAATTACTCTGGAATTGTTGGCATGAGACACTATGCACCAACCCTGCCCTTGGAGGTCCCCGTAGGGTTAAAATTGGTCGTGAACCCCAAGTGCACAATGACATCATACATTCGGAGGCCCCAAGTGTGCCCAGTATCTCAGAATGATGAGAAAATAGATGAGCTGGTGTTGGGTTACATTTTCCTTGGGCCGCACATTGGGGGTTCGGGGTTCTAAGGAGAGTAATTAGGGGGTCAAGGTCCCATCCTGTTAACCAGGAGGCTAGCATCTCACAACCCCATTTGGCACTGTGGTATTAACCCTCTCCTTCCCATTTTTTCTATCTGCATCTTAGCCAAATTTCGTTCTAGTGCCCTATTTCCTCATCCACAATTGTTCTCCCCAATGTTCCTGAGAGCTCTTGCCCAGGTTTGCAACCCCCATTCTTCTTCTACCAGGTCACACAGGTCGAACAAGAAACAAAGCATAGTACTCGAGGCTTTAGATGTTACCACACCTTCCCTGTGACAATGTCACAGGTATGGCCAATAAGACAAGGGGTGCAGTTCTGCACAGTCTCCCAAGCTTATTATACAAACCCAGACAACTGTTATTCCCGCATCAGTCTTATCTTTAAAGGATCCTCTGGGTGCTTTTTGACCTTCCGTCACTGTTCGTTCTCTGGTCCCGTATCAGTCCTGGTGTTTCCGCCTCCGTACAGTTTTTCTTAACCTGAAAGTGATGAATCCAGGTTCGGACACCGTCTACCTTCACAGCCGTTGGTGTAGTCAGGATCACGGTGTGCGGTCCTTTCCAGCGTCGCTCCAGGGTTTTAGGTTCATGCCTCTTGACCCAAACTAAGTCTCCTGGTTGAAAGGGTGGGGAAGTACAGGAGGATGGGCAAAGGCTTCTTTCAGGGCCTTGGTTATTTCCTTTTGTACAAGATGCAGGGCCAGGAGTGAAGCCAACAAGTAGTCCTGTTCTAGCTGTTCCTTTATGTCGTCCCCTAGCCTCGGCAAGATAGGTGGAGGTTGGGGCGCCTGGGTGGCGCAGTCGGTTAAGCGTCCGACTTCAGCCAGGTCACGATCTCGCGATCCGTGAGTTCGAGCCCCGCATCAGGCTCTGGGCTGATGGCTCAGAGCCTGGAGCCTGTTTCCGATTCTGTGTCTCCCTCTCTCTCTGCCCCTCCCCCATTCATGCTCTGTCTCTCTCTGTCCCAAAAATAAATAAACGTTGAAAAAAAAGATAGGTGGAGGTCTGCCAAATAAGATTTCGTAAGGGGACAATCCCTTGAGAAATGGAGTACAACGCGCTCGCAAAAGGGCAAAAGGCAGAACATTTTGCCAATTTTCGCCAGTCTCAAGGGACAATTTGGTTAAGGTCTCCTTTAGAGTCTGATTCATCCTTTCCACTTGACCCGAGCTCTGGGGTCTATAATGCACAATGTAATTTCCAATTTATTCCCAATTCTCTGGCTAGACCTGCGATACCTGTGCCCTGAAGGCTGGGCCATTGTCCAATCCTATGCTCAGAGGCAGTCTGAATCTAGGAATTAGTTCATTTAATAATTTTTTTTAACTGTCACCTGAGCCATTTCTGATTTAGTGGGGAACGCCTCAACCCACCCGGAAAATGTGTCCACAAAAACGAGCAGATATTTGTCTCTGTATTTCCCTGGTTTAATTTCAGTAAAATCCACTTCCCAAAACCGGCTTGGCTCAGTTCCTCTAGCTCTTTTAGCTTCTGAAACCTTATTTGCACCCTGATTTACTTGGGCGCAACTTACACATCTTTCAACCATCTTCTCAATCTCTTTTCCCAGCCCTTGCACCCTGAACTTTTTCCGCACCAATTCTGCCATCTTTGTTTTTCCCAGATGAGTCCCTTGGTGGAGCAGACACACCATACGTCGCCCAAGTACAACAGGTAAGAGTATCTTACCTTCAGGATCCTGAATCCACTTTTGTCCCGGTATCATACTTCCTGAATGATCAGGAGTCTCGCAGGTTCCCAGATGGCTGTTAGAAGGTGGAGAATTTCGGCTTTATTTTTGATGTCCTTGCCCTCCGCTGTGAGGAGGCCGCGCTCTTGATAGATGGACCGTGTACATGCACAGTTGCAAAGTCATTAACTGACTTTTTTTTACCCAAGTTTCAGGGCTTTAGTTAGCACGATGAGCTCTGCGAGCTGGGCTGAGGTTCCCAGGGGAAGGGTCTGTTGCCATAGAACCTTGTGGTCTGTGGTAACTGCAGCACCAGCATGCCTTTGCCCTTGAAACACAAAACTACTGCCGTCTGAAAACATGTTGCTATCAGGATCCTGTAGGGGAACGTCTGTGAGATCGGAGCAGAGGGACGAAACTGTCGCTAAGTCTCTGGGCAAGAATGTAGAGGGGGACCTAGTCCTTCAGGCAGCAAAGTAGCTGGGTTTAAGGCTGCAGGGGCACAAAAATGTATCCGGGGCTGGTCAAGCAGCAATGCCTGATACTGGGTAATCCGAGCATTTGATAGCCACCATTCTGGGGGAGCCCGCAGTAAGGCCTCCACTTCATGGGGCCCCGTAACAGACGTCTGTCCCAGGGTTAGTTTATCTGCGTCTTTTACTAGTAGCACGGTGGCAGCAATCTGTCGAACGCACGTGGGCCACCGGGAAGCAACTGGGTCTAGCCTTTTGGCTAAATAGTGCCTGGGACCTTGGCGCCAACCAGTGGCCTGAGTCAGAACTCCCTTGGCTACCCCCCTTTCTCGGCTACAAACAAATGGAATGGCTTAGTGGGATCTGGCAGGGCCAAGGCCGGTGGGGTCATGAGAGTCTCTCAAAGCTTGGAAGGCTTTAGTTTGAGTCTCCCCCCATGTGAGGGACTCCGGAGACCCCTTGAGAGTGGCATACAAAGGGGCTGCCAGTTCAGCAAAGCCAGGTATCCATAGTCTGCAGTAGCCTGCTGCCCCCAGGAACTCACGAACTTGTTTGCAAGTTTTAGTATGAGAAATAGAGTCACCGAGATAGCACTTACCTTTTTAATGTTGTAACCTAAATGAGTGACCGCAGGAGACAGATCTGCGTTTTGGCTGATACTCAGTATCCCAGTTTTTGCAGAAGACTCGAGAGTTCCTTGGTGGCACTCAGGCATCCTGAATTAGAGGGGGCCACCAGCAAGATCTCATCAACATACTGCAACAGAGTTACCTGCGGTTTGGAGATTTGAAATGGTTCTAAATCCTGGTGCAGGGCTTCATTAAGAAGAGTAGGGGAGTTTTTTGAATCCCTGGGGAAGTCCCCTCCAGGTGAACTGTCCGGCTTTTCCCTCTTCAGGATTGGTCCATTCAAATGCAAACAGTGGCTGGCTCTGTGGGGCCAGCAGGATGGCAAAGAAGGAGTCTTTTAAGTCCAGAACTGTATAATACACCTGAGAAGGGGGAAGCAGACTAAGGAGAGTATACAGGTTGGGTACAGTGGGATGAATATCCACTACTCTGGAGTTTACTGATCTCAGGTCATGGACTGGCCGAAAATCGGATGAGTTAGACAGGAAGAAGTCAAGTATTCCATGATGACTTGCATGGGGTCAGAATGCCTGAGTTGTGCAAACGCTTGATGTGAACAGAGATTCCCCGCCTGGCCTCCCGGAACATAGGATATTGTTTCAGTCTTACCAGAAGCGCAGACGACTTAAGTTCCACAATTATCGGGGCTTGATGAATCACTAGTCCAGGTGGATTGATCTCGGCCCATACCTGGGGAAAGTCTGCCTGGAGACTTTCAAGCAGGGGATCGACTGTGTGAACATTTTCATTGGGCACCGGGGTAAATAGGCCCTCTTCCCCAAGTGGCACAGTCACCATTACTATTGTTGGGCCATCCTGGCCGAATTTAACATGAATACCCCCTTCAGTGAATCTCAAAGAGGCAGTTAGTTTATATAATAGGTGTCTACCCAGGAATCCAGGGTAGGGGCATTCAGGCATCATTAGGAAAGCATGTGTAACAGTTTTACGGCCTAAATCTACTTGTCGTTCAGTGGTTCATTTACAAGTTTGGGACCCAGTCACTCCTTCCACTAGGATTGCTCCTCGCCTGGTGGGGCCAGGATCTTGTTTTAGAACGGAAAAGTTTGCCCCAGTGTCCACCAAGAAGGTCTTCAGCTGGTCCCCTATATTAACAGTAACCAACGGCTCAGAAGGGGCCACCAAGTCGCGGCCCTGTCAGTCGGAATCAGCTTCCATTACAGACACCTGGGGTGGCCGAGTTTTACGCGAGGCTGTTGGGGCAATCCTTTTTCCAGTGTCCCTCTCGCTTATAATATGCACATCGGTTTTTTCCTAGTGGCACTCTAACCCTGTGTCTTTTTTGTTTTTCCCCAGACCAGAATTCTTTGGGTGTTTGGGGTCCCCTTCCCTCGCGGGCATCCAGGACGGCCGCTACCACCCGAGTCAATTTTTTTGTCCGTCTCTCTGCCCGAGAATCCCTATTGTTAAAAACTTTTTGGGCTATTTCAACTAACTCAGATAAATTTTTTCCCTTCAAACCCATCTAATCTTTGCATTTCTTCCGAATGTCTGGGGCTGCCTGTGAGACAAAGGCCAGGTTTAATGCCCTTCTATTTTCAGGTGCCTCAGGGTCAATAGGGGTAAAGGTACGGTACGCTTCCATGAGCCTTTCTAAGAAGGCTGAGGGGCTCTCCTCAGTCCCTTGAACTACTTCAGTTACCTTAGACTTGTTTGTGGGCCGGCGGGCGGCCGCTCGGAGACCTCCCAGTAGAGTCTGGCGAAATAGGGTCAATGATTGCCTACCGTGAGGAGTGTTTGGATCCCAATCTTCAGGGTGCGAGGAAAGAAAGACTTCCTTGAGTAAGGCGGGATCCTCGGTGGGATGCCCGTTTGGCCCCATCACCAATTTCCAGGCCTCACGTACGGATCTTATCCCATTCCTCGGTAGTGAAGAGAGCCTGCAAGAGCTGGCAGTCATCCCAGGTTGGCTGATGGGTCACAAATATAGTTTCAAGGAGAGAAATTAATGCTTGGGGTTTTTCTGAGAATGGGGGGGGGTGGTTTGAAGCTTCCAGTTATAAAGGCCGCTAGTGGAAAAGGATACATAAATCATAAAGGGTCGGACATCACCCTGCAGGGGTGGCCCTGGCCGAAGCAGTAAGGCAGCGAGAAGGGGATGGAAGGAGGTTCCTGACTGGGTATGAGACAGGCTCAGAGGAGTGTCCCGACTTGGGCTTGCCTCGTATTCTCTGCGTGAGAACTATAGGGCCATTTACAAGTTTCTTCTTCTTCCTCCGGTGCAGATGGTAAAGGGGGCGGCTGCTTAGTCCCGTCAAAATTCTTATCAGGTGGACGGCCTTTAAGTGGCAAAGCCTGTGCTTTAGGGAGGTGAGGGGGAAGGAAAGGTTTTAGCCAATCTGGAGGGTTTTCAGTGAGGGTTCTCCATGCCTCAATGTATGGGATTTGATCTTTTCGTGCCTAGAATAGACAATAGCATGAACCTTATGTACCAGAGTAAGGTCAAAGGACCCCTGAGGAGGCCATTCAACCTGAAAGCTGGTCCATTCCACCTCGCAGAGTTCGAAGGACTGGCTTCTTGACATGGAAGCCGAGAATTGAGGCAGCTTTCCATAGTCCTGGAAATGGGCTAGTATGAGACTCTGAGAGGTGGGGGTACTCTGATTTTGACCCATGACAAAGATAGGCAGAACCAAGAAGGATGCCCAGACAATCAACAGAAAGAAAACAATTAGGCAAAACCAAGTAGGATGCACAATCAACAGAAAGAAAATAATTAAGACATGAACAGAACACATGTTCGAGATCTCGAAGCCAGTGGGCCGCAGCAGCCACATAAAAATAGGATCTTTTCTAACAAAAACCAAGCCAAATGGGATCCACCGGCATCCCTGCAGGAACCCTGACTCTGGGTCTATAGCCATGTCCAGCAGACCCTTCTTGAGTCATTCAAATGGCGCACCCCAATCCTTACCTCTCCCAATCCCGAGCCTCCTTCCAGGGGTCAGTGGAGCAATCCGAGGAAAGGGCCCTCTTTCAGACCTTTAACTTTCCTGGCCAATTCACCAAATGTTGTATCCACATGACTCCTGAAACAGAATGCTACGGGCACCAGTGACAGTGACAACAAAGTTTATTGCAGTGAGAGGCAAGACAAACCGATCGATCAGGACCGACACTCTTGACCAGAGTGCGGTCTCGAACAGCCAGGGTACATTGTTTTTATAGCCGACCACGTCGTATTATTATCACCTGGGAACAGAACAAAGGACTAGTTCCCAGGTGGAAACAGTTCAAACAGGCCCTTGCCCCAATCCAATCAAGCGCTAATCCATCCCTTGATTGATAGGATAAGGCTGTTATCTCTTAACCTATAGTGTTAAAACAAAGATGTTATCTCTTAAGGCTACAGTTAGCCCTATCCTTACAGTATCTTTAAAAAAATAAGAAAGGAAGGAAGGAAGGGAAAAAGACCCAGTAGAATTTAGGCAGCTTTGAAAAAAGGATCAAACCTAGTCCATGTTGGATTTCTAGTAGTATGAAGACTTTGGTCCCTGTACCCACGGGGTCTTACCTGTGCACGAAGTGAGAAAGTAAACAAGTGTTTGCGGTTCGGGTTATTAGAATAGTTTGCCTGGTCAGGAAAGGAGTAACTGGCTCCAATAGAATTCAGATTTTACTAGGTGAAGCAGAAGCCTAAGGACTGTGTTTGGGGGCCTGAGATAAGGAAACTGAAGGACTCCATAAAAATCTGCTTTTTGCTTATTTTCTGCTTCTATTCTTGTTAGGACCTGCATCCCATCCCATTTTACATATGCTTTGTAATGCAAATAGCATATGTACTCCTTGTAAGGGACTAGAGTTAAGGATTTCTCTAGTAGAGATAACTACTAAGGAAGGACCGAGTGAGAATGACTGGGAGAGGCTATGATATACGTATTCCAGACCACCAGAGCTAAACATCTGAACACCAAGACCCCCTAGCTCCAAGGAATAACATCTGGGACCTTGTCTTGTTCTAACTAGTTCCTGGATGCCTGAGAGTGTAGCAAGATTCTCGCACAGAGACAGGACACAGGCTTTTCTGTCCGGGAAGCAACTTTGTCATGCCAGCATGAGCCCAGTGCGTTCTTACCTGAAAAACTGAGCCCCAAGCGCAGCAGAGTATAGCCTTTTATGCAATTTCTACTTGTCTCCCATATGGGGTGACATATAGTCTGATTGGACACAGTCCAAGTTACAGAGTCATGTCACAGCTATGTACATGTGTATAGTTGATGGGGCCACATTGCCTTACTTTGTTCTGAGGAGGCCTCCACCACATCCCTTAGGGAGGGGCTCTACCACAAGAGGACACATACACCAGATCATAAATAATCCCCAGTAAAACCCCAGACCCCAAACAAAGACAAGATTCATCCTCCTTTCCTTTCTGAGTTTCCTGGTATCTCCTATGCAGATACTCCATCTGTTTCTGCTCTCTTTATATCCTCATAAACTCTGCTCTCACCCCCTGCTAGCTCAGAGTTTGATTTCCATCCTTCGAGAAGCCAAGGATCCTCTTGGCTGGTCCTGAGGGACCCCTCTGGGGTCCTACTGGCATCAGACCCACCTGCTGAAATGTATCGTGTGAGATAATGACACTGATTCTCCCATCTTCCTCCTTTGGCTGCACTTCTATTGGCAAGCCTTGCATTCAGAGAACCACTAAATGACAAGCAATGGTTCTTCTAGCCTAAAGCTTGTAAACTAGAGTTTCACAGGCTGTATTTAGTCAACAGATAAGCTTTGTTTGTTTTGGGCAGTATTGGCTGTCCTTTGTGGTTAAAAACAAAATCCAACATTTAAAATAGGATATTTGACATAAAAATGCAGATTATCAACTTCTCTTGAAAATGTTGAAACTCTAGCATCTTCATATTCTTATATTCTGTGGTCATGTTGACTAGGGCTGAGTTGTGCTTCCTCTTTTAGTTCTGTTTACTGTAATCCCCACTAATACCAGTTCCCTCACACTAATTGAGTTTCGTTTGGGTGTCATCACCTGTGTGTCCTACTACGACAAATCAATCAATCGCTGATTGTAAATGAACATTGTTGGTTGCCTACCCAGAATCCATCCCCCACCTCACTTTCTTAATAGAACACAAGCAGGATTTTATTCAAGTATCCATTTAGCCCCCTTCATTCCCTATGTTTTAGAGAAAGCTAACTTCACTTTCATCTCCAAAGATTGTCTTAATATAAACAGTCTCATGCCCCATGCAAAGTCCTAGTCTTTTTTTTTAATTATTTTTAATTATTTTTAATGTTTATTTATTTTTGAGACAGAGAGAGACAGAGCATGAATGGGGGGAGGGTCAGAGAGAGAGGGAGACACAGAATCGGAAGCAGGCTCCAGGCTCTGAGCTGTCAGCACAGAGCCCGACGCGGAGCTCGAACTCGTGAACCACGAGATCATGACCTGAGCCGAAGTCGGACACTTAACCGACTGAGCCACCCAGGCACCCCAACAAAGTCCTAGTCTTAACAGTGGACAGTTTAATCAGGGTTAATTGCTTAGACTACTACAACCAAAGCAGTTTACTTCTGATTTTTTTTGTGTGAGAACTGAAACTGCTGGAGCCTTCTTGCCAACAAGCTTAATAATGAAGCCAACACAGAGGTGGGAAGATCTAAGAGAATCTCAGAGAAATGGTGAGGACACTCCTCACTTCAACCCACACTTCGGAGAAAAACTGAGAAGAGGGCACATCTTTGTAGAACCTTTCAATTCTAATGATGTAGATAACCATATCCTCCAGCTACTGGTAAGCTCTATTTTTTTCTGAAAGTCCCAGTCAGCCATCTGACACCTTGAGAATAAGACTTTTTACTTTACATCTGAAGTAGGTGTCCTGATTCAAACAGGTAGCCTCATCATAAAGAATTGGGGATACGCAATAGATAAAGTGGAGGATGGCAGAGACCTCTCTCAAAGAACATATTCCCTATTTATAACCAGCAACCTCCTGATCAACATCTTAATCGAGAGGGAAAAGAATAGTCCTAGAAGAATAAGTTTGGCCCTCATGAACAGTAGACCAGCATTTGCCATCCTGTCCTATGGCCTTTGTTAACTACACAATTCTGCCACGAGGTGGCAGCAGGTGACATGCTTTCATCCCCAGTTTCTCTCCTAAAGCTTCACTGCCGAGTACCCTACTGTATTACTCTTTGGTCACATCTTCAATTTCACTCTTAGAAACCTGGCCAACTACTTATGGTGAGCTTAATGCTCTCCTGAAGGACAAAATTAAGATGCTTAGGATTTTTTAGTTACCATTTGTCTATGCTCCCTGCAAATGCTCCGCTAGAAGATTATTATTTTATCTCTATGCATTCAAATATTCCATGAACTCTAGATTGGGCTATTTGTGTGCTAAACATAATTCCTTTACTTATCCTTACTTTTAGTCAAGTATTTTATCTAGTGTGACATCACTTGTCAACTGTAAGCATATAGGTTCCATGGCCCCTGCTCTAGACTTAGTGAATCAGAATCTCCAGAGGAAAATTCTCTGGAAATGCAAGCTCTTACTTTTGTTAACTATGCCCCCCTTAGGGACACATTTGAGAACACTGCCCCAAGTGAGGCTATCCAGCCCTGCCTGACTGAGAGTGTTCTGCAGAAAAGAGTTCCCTCCTCTTGTCCTCAGCTTTCCCCTCCCTCATAGACATTCAGCATTGCCACGTCTTTCTTCTTCCCCACACTTCTGTCTTCTCCCCAGATCACCGAGCCTACTATGTTATGCCCTCTTTGTACGATTTCTGCAGATCATGCTTGTGGCTTTAGTGCAGGGAGCCAGCAATCTTGAGAGCTGATATAGTCACAAATTTTCAGAGAAGCCACCCTTCACTTTATACTCTCCTAAAAAGCTACGTTGTGTCTGTTACAGTCACATAATTGGTCTTCTACGTTTCTATGCCATGTGACATTCTATGTTTACATTACTAATATTTTTATAATTTTGATCTCTATTATGTCGACAGCACACCACAGCATCCACTGGATGACCAAAGGATAGGGACAAGCAGTGCTGGAGGTCCAAAACTGTGACTTCAAAGAATGTCACTTTGGAGTCTTGCTAAGAGACACAGAGGTCTGGGCTCCCACCTGCCTCTTGCAAATGGATGTGGAGTCTTGCTGAAAGGTGGTCCTCTTCCCAGCACACAGGCACTCTCTTGATCCCTCAGATGGTGATTCGTTAAGAGATTATTGTATTTTACTCCAAAGTTATGGGCTGTTTTTACCCTTGCAGAGGGGAGGATGGAAGAAGTGTCCATTACCCAATACTTTTTTTTTTCTTTTTAATTTATTTTGAGAGCACGAGAAAGAGAGCACGAGCAGGGAAGGTGCGGAGAGAGAGGGAGAGAGAGAATCCCAAACAGGATTCTAGGCAGCGCAGAGCCCAACAAGAAGCTCAATCCCACGAACCGTGAGATCATGACCTGAACTGAAATCAAGATTCAGACGCTCAACAGACTGAGCCACTCAGGCTCCCCTTTTATTTACTTATTTATTTTTATTACCAACACTTTTCAACAACCCAGTGCTATGGACTGAATTGTGTCCCCCCAAAACTCATGCGATCCCCAACCCAATGTTGTTGCAGGATTTTTTTACCACCATACCCAGGATTCATTGCTCCCACTTCGAAGAATGAAGTAGTGGACACAAAATGAGCAGCAGGCAAAAGTTTATTAGCATACCTCTCTTTTCTATTGTCCTTTCTTATTTCTTTCTGGAGAAACTTCAATCTGCTGTTCCTCAGCTTTATCCATTCTGCTATTTCACCTATTTTTCATACCTAATATTTCTCCTTAATTCCATTTTTGTTTACATTTTCTTCTTCTTTGATATTAACATCTTCTCTTATCTCTTTTAGTATGTTTACTAAAAGTAGTATGTTTACTACTTTAAAATTGCTGCTCTATTTGCTCTGTTACCTTGTGATAGAATTTATAATCCAGCATATTCCTTGTGGTTTCTTTTGGTTGGTTTTTTTTTTTTTTGATGTTTAATTTATTTTTTAGAGAGAGTGAGTAATTAGAAGAGGAATAGACAGAGAGGATCAGAGGATCTGCGCTGACAGCAGAGAGCCCAATGTGGGGCTTGAACTCACAAACCGTGAGATCATGACCTGAGCTGAAGTCAGAAACTTAACCAACTGAGCCACCCAGAAGCCCATGTCTTTCTTTTGAAATAGTTATTCTTCTGGGGCGCCTGGGTGGCTCAGTTGGCTAAGCTTCCGACTTCAACTCAGGTCATGATCTCACGGTTCATGGATTCAACCCCGCATCAGGGCTCGGATTCTGTGTCTCCCTCTCTCTCTGCCCCATCCCCACTCATGCTCTATCTCTTTCTGTCTTAAAAATAAATAAAACATTAAAAAAAATTGAAATAGTTATTCTTCTCCAATGTCATGTTATTTTGGCCTGTGGGCTTATTTTCCCCTGTGTATGTATCAGGCAACATACCAGGGAGAAGGACAGTCCTCATGTCAGCTCCTGGTTACCGTGAAATGAGTGGAGAGCCCTGGCACCAAATATGTCTGAGCTAATCACATTCACTTTTCAAAATAATTTCTCAGGTCAAAGCTCCAACTTTTCCTCCCAGGGTGAAAAGCATTTGGGAGAGATACTTTCAAAACTGTTGCTCACTGGTCCTGGAGTTTGGAAGGGGAAGGGTGGGAAAGTAATTGCTCAGAGGGAGTCAATCCCATCTATTTCCTCCTCACACACAGAAGACTCTGGCCCCACTGTGTAATCTTGACATCTGGGCCAGAGCCCCGAGTCCCCACAGGGAGAGGTACAGGCCAGCTGTGGGGCTAGTTCAGTGTCTTGTCAGGAACCACAGCAGAACCTACAGCCAGCCCATCTCCACTGTCCCCTGCCTCCAGCTGCTTTCCATTCTCCAACATTCAGTTGCTCTTACCTCCTCACCCACTCATCCCTTATACCGACTTTGCCTTTATTCTATTTGCTCTTGAACTTTCTCCAGTCTGGCTTCTACCCCCAACACTCTACTGAGAGACTGCTGTATTCAGCATCATAGTAGACTCCAGCCTTTTTGCTAATCCATGTTGTGTCCTCATCTTTAACACGTTGACACAATTAATTAATCCCTCCTTGAAGAACCTTCTCTTGGTTTCAATGATGCCATCACAGCATCCAACTTTTCTTCCTGCCTCACAGACTCTTCTTCTCAGGCTCATTTGATTGCTTCCTATACTACCACCTAACGGCTGTCAGATGGCCCTGAGCACTCAGCTGGCCATAGAAGGTAGATAGTGAAGGGGAGCCTGCCAGTAATTTTCATTCAATTTATAGCGATTAGAGTGGTCTTTTAAAAGCACATTTTTTAAAATATGAAATGTATTGTCAAATTGGTTTCCATACAACACCCAGTGCTCATCCCAACAGGTGCCCTCCTCCATACGCATCACCCACCCTCCCCCTAAAAGCACAAATTGAATAATGCTATCTCCTGGCTTCCCATTGCACTTGGAGTAAAATCGAATCATGTGGTTATGGCTTATAAGATTTGCATGGCCTGCTTACTCTCCCCACATACTCATTAAGCTCCGACTCTGTCCAGGCTCAGAGCTTTCTATTTTATTTTATTTTTTAAGTTTACTTATTTATTTTGAGAGAGAGAGAGAAAACACAAGTAGGGGAGGGGCAGAGGGAGAGGAAGAGAGAGAATCCCAAGCAGGCTCCTTGCTGTCAGTTATTTACCTCTCCTGGGATCATGACCTGAGCCAAAATCAAGAGTCAGACTTTTAACTGACTGAGCCACCCAAGGGGCCCCAGACCTTTCTATTTTAATTACTGCTATCTCTCTGGAACTTACGGTAGTGCCTGACAAATAGTAGATATTTGTAGTAAGCTGAATAATGGCCCCCAAAGATATCCACATTCTAATACCTGGAACCTGTAACTATGTTACTTTATATGGCAAAGAGACTTTGCAGATGTAATTAACTTAAGGACCTTGAGATGAGGAGATAAGAATGTTTGTGTGCCCCCAAAATTCATATGTTGAAACCCTAATCCCCCAAAGTGATGGTATTAGGAGGCGAGGCCTTTGGGAGGTGATTAGGTCATGAGGGCAGAGGGATTAGTGTCCTTACAAAAGAGACTCCAGAGAGCTGGCTTGCCCTTCTGCCATCTGAAGTTACAGTAAGAAGATGGCTATCAATGAGGAAGCTGGTCCTCACGAGACACCAAATTTGCCAACACCGTGATCTTGGACTTCCCAGACTCCAGAACAGTGAGGAATGTGTTTGTTATTCATAAACCACCAGTCTATGACAGTTTGTTACAGCAGCCCCAATGGACTAAAACAGGGAGAGTATCCTGGAATACCCTGGTGAGCTCTGAATGTAATCACAAGGGCTCTTAATAAGAGGGAGGGAGGAATATTAAAGGAGGAAGAAAATGATGCGCTGATGGAAGAAGGGAAGAAAAGGCGATGTGATACATGGCCATGAGCCAAGAATGTGGGCAGCCTCTAGAATCTGGAAAAGATCAGGAAGCAGATTCTTCCCTGAAGCCTCCAGAAAGAACCAGCTCTGCTGACATCTTGATTTTGGTCCATAAGACAGACTTCTGACCTTCAGAATTGTAAGAGATTACATTTGTGTTTGTTTCAGATTTGTGGTAATGTGTTACAATAGCAATAGGAAACTAACATAGTGCAGAAAGTATGGGTCAGAGGGTTGAATGAATTTAAAATATCATTGCTTTAGGGGTACCTGGATGGCTCAGTCAGTTGAGTGTCCGACTTCAGCTCAGGTCATGATCTCACAGCTTGTGAGTTCGAGCCCTGCATTGGGCTCTGTGCTGACAGCTCAGAGCCTGGAGCCTGCTTCAGATTCTGTGTCTCCCTCTCTCTCTCTGCCCTCCTCCACTCATGCTCTGTCTCTCTCTGTCTCAAAAATAAATAAATATTAAAATATCATTGCTTTATATGTATGTCCAAATACGGTATCTCTGAGCCACCCCTCCCCAACGCAGAAACAGTCCCAGTCGGAGTGTCCTCTGGTTATTTTGGGGAATGAGTTCCCAACTACGGTTGTTCCTATGCCCCCATTAGTGAAAAGCGATGGGGAAAATGATGGAGACCTGACTTCACTACAAACAGTCTGGTCTATTTCTGACTCTGATCAGAGTGTCTCTTCCCAGGTTAGTGGGTAGGATGAGACACATGCCATCCTGTTCCCTTTTGTTTTCCCTTGTGTTTGTTCACCCTGCCTCCGACCCAAATGTTCTCCTCTAGTTCCAAAATAAAAGCCTCAGCATTGCGATGATGCAAATACACGATGGTGGGAAATTGCAGTGAGGTCACTGCTGGCCTCAAACAGTCAAAAACGTCCTGTTACACACACACATACACACACACACACACACACACACACACACACACACTCCCCACAGATTGAGAGAGAGAGAAAGAGATGGGAACACAATAAAGATATTCATAACTGTTTAATTTGGCTTAGACTTTTTACTTTCAGTAAATTTTGATTTTCTTTTTACTTGACTGTACTTGTAAATTTTTCACAATGAGCATAAATTATTTGTAAAATAAGTAAACTTTGGGGTGCGTGGGTGGCTCAGTTGATTAAGTGTCAGACTTTGGCTCAGGTCATGATCTCATGGTTCGTGAGTCTGAGCTCGCATCAGGCTCTGTGCTGACAGCTCAGAGCCTGGAGCCTGCTTTGAATTCTGTGTCTCCCTCTCTCTCTGCCCCTCCCCGGCTCACGCTCCCTCTCAAAAATAAATAAACATTTAAAAAACAAATAAAATAAAATAAGTCAACTTTATAACAGAAAATATGTCAATTAGGTACAACCTATTTTTAGAACCATGGTGGGGTTGCTACCAAGCCAAGAGTTTGACAAAAATATGAGAGGAATATAAATTGTCAGCACTGCAGCAGAGTCTTAATACAATCAGGTGATGGAAGTTAGTTAGTAATGCAAATTAGGCAACAAAAATTGTTTCTAAGAGGCGCGGACAAGCAAATCCCCAGTACACAGAGTGGCATCATGACCGTAACAGACTGCTTAGCATATACATAAGTGACATGAATCCTCATGGAAGCACCTCCGAGTCCTCAAACCCTGGTATGCATCTGATTCCTAGTCCCGAATTTTTGACCCGGTATCTTCCGCTTCCCTGAGAAGCTAAAACAACCCTCCTCAGTTAGATGAGTGGCTTTTTAGTCCTGGGAAGATTTATAATTAACTACAGAGAAAATGAATTAAATTAAACACATAGTATTAATACTTTCATTTAACTCAAGAGAATCTGTGTGTGTCTACAATGTTTAAGAGAATCTGGCAGTCTGTCATAATTGTAAGTTAAAAGACATGAGAATTTGATTCAATGTAGAAACTGCATTGAATGTTACAAGACTTTAGAGGCATTCTATACAGGAAGGTATTAGATGTTCAAAAGTTGTTTAAATACTTTGTAAGCTTTTTGCTTATGAAAGTGTTGTGTTTACTGTCAGGTAACTAAAACATGTAAGAAAATCAAACATATTTAAATGTACAAATGTAATTTAAAATCAACAAATTAAAAAGAAAAATTGCGTGTTTACATATAAAACTATCAGATTTATAAACAGAAGAACAGATTTATAAATTAAATTTACAGAGTTAAAAAAAGATAGGTTTTAAGAATTTCCACATTAATATATTCACCTTATTTTCAATCCATGTAACTGCAGGTATTTCTTAAAAGGCAGAAAAGCCCCCCCCCCCAACATTAAAAAAACACAAACTCTCATTATCATAACTAAATTCTTACAGCAACAATAGAAGAAAATGAAATCTCAGGTTTCAAAAAAGTGGTGTTATGTATATTATATTTAAATCGGAAATTTTAAAAAATGTATGCCAATCACATAAAAACTTAGTTTGACATCCCTCTAGAATTTTTTTTTTTTTTTTTAGTTTATTTTGAGAAAGAGAGAGCACGCACACAAGTGAGCAGGATAGGGGCTGAAAGAGGAAGAGAGAGAGAATTCCATGCAGGCTTCACACAGTCAGCACAGAGTCTGATGTGGGGCTCGAACTCATGAATCCGAGATCATGACCTGATCTGAAATCAAGGGCTGGACACTCAACCAACTGAGCCACTCAGGCGCCCTGACATCCCTCTAGAAATTTGAATAAATTATCACTCACGAACTCTGGGTCTAAAATAAACTGGACATCAGACAGTAAAAATAAGCACAGTTTAAAATCAGACTCATGGCAAAAATACCATATTGTAGTTCTTTAATCAACTATTGCTTGTAGATACCAAGGATCGACTATAGTCCCCACCCGATCAAGGCTACCTCAAAGGATAATACACACAGGTAGTATCCAAACCTACTTACAATCGGCTCCTTCATTTCCTCATTCATTCATTCATTCATTCATTCCAAAAACACCCATTATAAGTAACTGGTGTATGACAAGACTGCTCTAGGTCCACAGGGAACTCATTTTCCAGACAGGTAATCCTCCCCAGGGCAGGAGCTATTGTCAGAGGCTAGGTCATAAATGGCTTTAACTGTCATGCAAATGAGCTTGAACTTTCAGTCTGGTGGAGTGTGTTAAACTGGAGAGAAACCTGATCTGGTTAATGTTTTTAGAAAATTCACTGGGTTAGCCCTCTGGAGGTTTGTTTAGAGTTCAAAGATTACAAAGCCTAAGATTGAATAGGAGACTATTACCAGGTGAGAGATGCTGACTTTTATCTATGCTCCGCTGTCAAAATCAGGTGAGCAGAGTAAGGGGTCTGACTATTCAGATTCCAAATGTTAGTTCTGGATAATCAAAGTTTAGCTGTAATAAACATAGATTAGAATGTCTACTTTGGGACTTAACCCTGGATGGTCTCTGCTTTTTGGGTTTTTTCTCTTTTGTGAAATGGGAAGAATCCAAGATTAGGTGATGGTTAGAGGTTACCATGACAGAATTTCCAGTGTCGAGGGTGGTGAGCAACTGGAGATCCTTCTCGCTGCAGATGAAGAAGGACGCCAAAAGCATTCAGGTAAGTTGTAGGCACTTCTTGGGACATGGTCTGCAGTGAGTCTTTAATGAAATGTTTATGGTGTTTTGGTAAAGTAACAGTTTCAACAAGGTTTTTCCTCACAACTCACAAAGATTCTTTTTTTAAATGCTTTTTTCTTTTTTGAGAGAGAGAAAGAGAGAGAGAGCACGAGAGCAGGGGAGGGGCAGAGAGAGAGGAGGGCAGAGGATCCAAAGCAGGCTCTGGGCTGACAGCAGAGAGCCTGATGTAGGGCTCAAACGCAGGAACTGTGAGATCATGACCTGAGCCAAAGTCAGAAGCTCAACCGACTGAGCCACCCAGGCACCCCACAGCTCACAAAGATTCTTTGCTTTTTTTGTTTTTCAAAGATTCTTTGCTTGACCAAACTTAAGTCAGCCTCCTCAATCTTCTCCTAAGCCCTTCTGTACACTTCCTTGTAAAATCCAGTGTTAGCAAGAATCTTGCTAAATTAGTTTGGCAAGAAACCCCACCCTTGATATCTGATCATCGTGGCCTATTTTTAGCATGGATCCTGTCAAGTACCTTTAGCCAGAGTCACTCTTTGCACATGATGCTTCCTCTCAGTGATTTGCTATCCACCATTCCCTATCTTGTTTCTTGGCTATAAATTCCCATTTGCCCATGCTATGTTCAGAGTTGAGCTTAATTCCCTTCTGTAAGACTCCATGTCAGGGGGTCCCTGTACCTATCATCATGGCTCCCCTTGACGCCTTACCATCTTCAATAAGTGCCATTGAATAATTTTTTCTTGAACACACCCAAAGGGATGGATAAGTAAGAATCATAGCTGTGAACCTTAAAAGGATCTCTTAGAAGGATCTTCTATTGTGAGAGATGGAAGCTGTTGTCAGGGTTCTGGTTTCCATGTTGGGTGGTGATTTCAAGGGCATTTCTTATATTATTATTGTTGTTGATAGATAGAAGTCCTTATATAGACACGTAATGAGAACTATGATTAATCTCTCTCTGTGACCCCCAAGTCCAAATTTTATAAAAACAAGAAGAAAATGAGAGAGAAAATGAAAGAGAAAAGAGAAACTCAGTCTTTCCTAGATTACCACTCTTCCTGCCTCTCCCTAGAATCTCTTGATTTATTACCTTTCATAAAATACCTTCATGGCTGTTCCGCTTTGGGTTTTAATCTGAAAAACTGACTCCCTGTTACTCTTGTATGTAGTTATTATTATCTATGCCTAATGATAATCACATAAAATAAAAATAAACACCCTTTAAACTACCATTCAACATGCAAATTAGAGTCTTTCTATATGATTTTAACAAATTGAGTATGAAACAACTTCAAATAATTGTGTGTTTCTCTTCATATTGGATGAAGTTTAATCACATATAATTTTTAAAAACCAAAATAACAACAACAACAAAAATGTGTTAACCTCTCATGTAAAAGAAGTCTGGAAGTAGGAGGTCTGCGACTGGTCCAGGAAATGGGAATAGCTTCCCAATCTCCTGTCTGTGACAGGTGCAACTGTCAGCCTGCACTCTGGGCGAGGAGCCTAAGTTGGGGATTGAACTCACGATCCTGAGATCGAGACCTGAGCTGAGACCAAAAGTCTGGATACTTAATAGACTGAGCCACCCAGGCACCCCCTGGGCATTCCTAATGACAGACTCCATGAGAGCATGACACACACCTCATTCTTATCTCATTCTCATCCATGGTGTTGGCACTGTCAGAACAGTACTTCAGTAAATACTGCTTGGAAAATGGAGGCTGACTGGATGCTCAGGGGGACAGATGGGCGTTCAGATAGATGGATACAAGATTCCATGGGAACTTAATATCTAGTACCAACTCTGCTGACATAAGAAGAAATTACATGAGCATTCATTGGCTTTACTGCCTTACCTTGTGACCACTGAATAGACGTTTCAGAGTAGGTGTCTGCAAACCAGACTAAGTATTTCAGGCTTTTGCATCGTAAGGTCTCTGCCACAACTATTCAACTCAGGATAGCAGCCATAGACACATGTAAATGAATGACCACGTGCCAGTAACACTGAAATTTGGATTTCATATAATTTTCACATGTCTCAAAATGTCCTTCTTTTTAACCATTCAGTATTATAAAAAACCATTCTTAGTTTGTGGACTGCACAAAAACAGGCAGTGAGTTGTAGTTTGCTAACCCTCAGCCTACAAAGGCAAACTGACCCAGAATTAGAAGCACTAAGAAAGGTAATAAAACAATGAGGTGAAAACCCTGGGAGCTGGCTTTCACTTTTCTTTGGCTTTCCTTTTTCTTCCCCAGGATCATTCCACTTGCCTTTCCTCGGGTCCTCTTCCTCGGAATTGGTCTTCAACCAACGTGCACATTTTCTCATACCACAAGCGTTACATCATTCAGAACGGTTTTGCTTAAAATAGGTTACTGGAAGACTGAAAAACATTTGAGACCCAAAGTAATAGCTTTCTAATGAAGGGCTTTCGTGCACTGAGAGACATCATTTCCTTAATGTGAATAAATCTGTGTGCCCACCTGATGGAATATTATGTTGGCTTCTATTTCTCTCCCAAAAGAAACATGCTTCCTGTTTGCGAGACTTCGGGTAGCCCTGAGGGCAGGAACAGACTTACATACCTCTGCTTGAACAAGTAGTGATGACTTATCTGAGGGGAAAAAATATTCTGCAGTTCTCATTTGGAGACTGAGTTGGCTTGAGGCCTCACTGCTGTTTTTAAGAAGTGCTTAGACTTTAGGTAGTTTCATTCATGATAGGTGAATAAAGTAAAAGTTACAATGTATGACAGATTACATTTTCAATTACCACTTAAATGGGCATTTATTATGTACTTAGTGAATACTTGGCTCTTCCACAGTAAACCCTAAGTTATCACCTTCAGCTCTCACCCAGTTATTTTTGGATCTTTTATTAAACCTCTGTGGCCTGTTAACTAAATGATTTCTGAGAGATGAAGCTCACAAATGACCTCTCTCAATGCATGAAAGCCCTTCATTAGTAATGATAGCCACTTTTCAGACATCTCTTTCATAATGCTCTTCTCCCTTTGCTCAGCTCTCTTTTATGTTCTGTGCAAAATTTTTAACCTTCTCATGTAAAAGAAGTTCTGGAAGTAGGCTTACCTCATTCTCATCTACGGTGTTGGCACGGTGTCAGAAGAGCCCTTCAATAAATATCAGCCAAAATTAAAGGTTGGGGATGGGTACTGAACCATCGAAGTCACTCCCGGAAGACTGACAGGTTAAGTGGAAAGAGCCACAGACCTAAATCCCATGCCTGGATAGGTGATCTAGTTTAGCCAAACCTTTCTGATTTTGAATAAATGTTTACAGTCTGGCTTTTGGAATTAGGAAAGGTTGTACTTGGCAATTCTTCTCAAATCTTCCGTCATTTGCAAATTGGGGATGATAATCTGTAACGTCCAGGGTGAAGTGAGATCTAGAGGAACGTTCACTAAGACGCCTGGGTGCAGTGGGGCTTCGGGGCGGAAGTGGGGTGTCCGCTCTTATTTTCATTATGGGTGAAACCAGTTCCTTCCAGCGGAGAAAATGCTTGCAAGCCCGCTGGGGCTGCGAACAGCGCAGAGACCTAATCCAGAATTTCAGTTTCTTTTGCCATGAGCCTGCTTTTCCCTTTCTGCCCATCAGTTGGCGCCTTTTGCCGTCCTCCCCCCCCCCCCCCCCCCCAAGCTGGTTGCTCCGCAGCTCGCAGGTCACATGGCCTGCCGGAGCGCGGGGACCCGGCGCGGGAGCTGCGCCGCGGGAGGAGGCGAGGCTCCGGCGCGCACCCGAACCGCGCGGCACCCGCTCCGCTCGGGCCTCAGGGTCGGGCGATGGCTCCTCAGTAGCGATGAGCCAGCCAGCCTAGGCGACACTGGAGGCGGCCCTCGGCGTACGCGGAGGACGGAGCTGACCGCCTCCACCGGGTAGGTTTGCACTGCGTGCGATATGCCCAGCCCCTCTGGCATCGCGGCCGGAGCGTGGGGATGAGGATTACCGGGGCCGCCGCTGGCCCGGGGAGAGCAGCGGCGGGGGCTTGCGCAGCTCGGGAGGGCCTGCGCCCCCGGCCGTGCGCTTTGAGCAGGCGAGCTTCGCCGCGGCCCGGCCCGGAGCTCTGGCCGCTTCCTGCCGGGGGACTGCGGGGACCCCAGAAGGGCTTCCTCCGCGCGGGCGGGGCCGGTGTCAGGGCAGGGATGAATGAGTGTCGCGGCGAGGGCATCTTTCCACCCTTCGCCTGCCTCGGCTGCGCCGCGAGGCCGACAGGAAGGCGCGAGCCGGGCGCGTGCCAACCCAGGTTAAGACCCGGGTCCTGGGAGCCCAGTCGGGCCGCACAGCCGAAGAGCGCATCGCCTAATGGCCGCGCGCTTGAGGCGAGGATTCCTCCCGCGTCAGCCCCTCGGGCTAATCGGGCTCGCGGATTACGCGCTGCTGCGGCGTGGGGTTTCTGCGCAGCCGGGGACCGAGGAAGGGCGACCCGGCAGAGGAAGGCGTCGCTCCCAGCTCCCGGAAAGACCGGCTGAAGGGAGCCACCTCCGCGATCCGAACCGTTAGCCTCGACCGACGAGTAGGGAAACTGAGGCCCAAACGTGGCGGGGACTGCCCAAGGTCGGCGGCAGGAACTAGATCCGGGACTGTGGTCTCCAGCTCCCATTCTCTTTCGGCGAGGAATAGAGAGGACCACCCCCCGGTAGTCGCATCATCCTCCTGGCCTCTGGGCGCGGGCGTTGCCGGTTCCGCACTGCGCCCTTGGTAGTCAGGGGCGAGAGCTCCTGCAGGGTGGGTGTGACCCTGGCATCCCCTGCTGGTCCCTTGCTGTCCCCGGGGGAACCGCAGAGCGACTCCAGTGATGATCTCAGTATGCAGACCATTAGCAAAACCTGCAGGTTCAGTGTGTGCGTGTGCGTGTGCGTGTGCGTGCACGTGTATTTATTTCGCCAGGAGAACTGAACCTGGTAAGCGGATAGCTTTTTTAGGGGTGCATTTCTAGAGTGCACTGTACCAGGTACTTTAGGAGGCGACAAGAGAAAGCTATGTGTGTCTAACACCAATATTGAATCTTTTAAAAAAGGGTAAGTGTATTACAAAGCATTCAGGAAACAGAAAAATGTGAAGGAGAAAATAAAGATGACAAAACTTCATCTAGATTGTTGAGATTTTCTGGATGTCTTCTTAAAGGTTTCTTGGCATGCACACATCTAAACCAATAAGATGGACAAAAATAGTATCTTGTTTTAATTTGCATGTCTGAATCCCCCCCCCCCCCCCCCCCCCCCCCCCCGTCTTCGGGGCAGTAAATACCTTTTTCCTCTGTGTACTGGCTTTTTGCATCTGTGTAGGTGAACTGTCTTAATTCTTTTGCCCCCTTCCAACTTTTTTTTTAAAGTAATCTCTACACACAAGGTGGGGCTTGAACTCACAACCCTGAGATCAGGAGTCACAGGCTCCACTGACTGAGCCAGCTAGGCACCTCTCTTTTGCTTTCTTTTTCTTTTTCTTTTCTTTTAATTTTTTTTTTAATTTTTTTTTTCAACGTTTATTTATTTTTGGGACAGAGAGAGACAGAGCATGAACGGGGAAGGGGCAGAGAGAGAGGGAGACACAGAATCGGAAACAGGCTCCAGGCTCTGAGCCATCAGCCCAGAGCCCGACGCGGGGCTCGAACTCACGGACCGCGAGATCGTGACCTGGCTGAAGTCGGACGCTTAACCGACTGCGCCACCCAGGCGCCCCTTTTTTTTTAATTTTTAAAAAAATTTAAATCTAAGTTAGTTAATGTATAACGTAATAATGATTTCAGGAGTAAAATTTAGTGATTCATCATTTACACATAACACCCAGTGCTCATCCCAACAAGTGTCCTCCTTAATGCACATCATCCCCATCCCCCTACCCAACACCCTGCCAGCAACCCTCAGTTTATTTCCTGTATTTAAGAGTCACTTATGGGTTGTCTCCCTTTCTGTTTTTATCTTATTTTTGTTTCCCTTCCCTTATGTTCATCTGTTTTGTATCTTAAATTCCACATATGAGTGAAATCATATTTGTCTTTGACTTATTTTGCTTAGCATAATTCTCTCTAGTACCATCCATGTTGCAAATGTCAAGATTTCATGCTTTCTGATTGTCAAGTAATATTCCATTGTATATATATATATATATACACCCACATCTTCTTTACCCATTCATCAGTCGATGGACATTTAGGCTCTTTCCATACTTTGTTATTGTCGATAGTACTGCTATCAGCATTGGGGTGCATGTGCCCCTTCGCATCAGCACTCCTGTATCCTTTGGATAAATACCTAGTAGTGCAATTGCTGGGTCGTAGGGTAGTTCTATTTTTAATTTTTTGAGGAACCTCCATCCTGTTTTCCAGAGTGGCTGCACCAGTTTGCATTCCCACCAGCAGTGCAAAAGAGTTCCTCTTTTTCTGCATCCTCACCAACATCTTTTGTTGCCTGAGTTGTTAATTTTACCCTTTCTGACATGTGTGAGCTGGTATCTCATTGTGGTTTTGATTTGTATTTCCCTGATGATGAGTGATGTTGAACATTTTTTCATGTGTCGGTTGGCCATCTGGATGTCTTCCTGGGAGAAGTGTCTATTCATGTCTTTTGCCCATTTCTTCACTGGATTATTTGTTCTTTGGGTGTTGATTTTGATAAGTTCTTTATAGATTTTGGATACTAATCCTTTATCTGATATGTTATTTGCAAATATCTTCTCCCATTTTGTCGGTTGTCTTTTAGTTTTGCTGATTGCTTCCTTTACCGTGTGGAAGATTTTTATCTTGATGAGGTCCCAGTAGTTCATTTTTGCTATTGTCTCCCTTGTCTCCGGAGACATGTCAAGTAAGAAGCTGCTGCGGCTGAGGTCAAAGAGGTTTTTGCCTGTTTTCTCCTCGAGGATTTTGATGGCTTCCTGTCTTATTTGGGTCTTTCATCCATTTGGGGTTTATTTTTGTGTATGGTATAAAAAAGTGGTCCAGGTTCATTCTTCTGCATGTCACTGTCCAGTTTTCCCAGCACTACTTGCTGAAGAGACTGTCTTTATTCCATTGGATATTCTCTCCTGCTTTGTCAAAGATTAGTTGGTCCATTTCTGGGTTCTCTGTTCCATTGATCTATGTGACTGTTTTTGTGCCAGTACCATACTGTCTTGATCAGATTACAGCTTTGTAATACAGCTTGAAGTCCGGAATTGTGATGCCTCCAGCTTTGGTTTTCTTTTTCAGGATTACTTTGGCTATTCGGGGTCTTTTCTGGTTCCATGCAAATTTTAGGATTGTTTGTTCTAGCTCTGTGAAGAATGCTGGTGTTATTTTGATAGGGATTGCATTGAATATATAGATTGCTTTCGGTAGTGTCGACATTTTAACAATGTTTTTTCTTCCAGTCCATGAACATGAAATGTTTTTCCACTTTTTGAGTCTTCTTCAATTTCTTTCATAAGCTTTCGATAGTTTTCAGTCTTTTGCTTTTCAATTGGAGTGTCTTTCTGTTCCTGACTTTTAAGCACTCTTTGCACATTACACGTTAAAGTAGTAATTCTGTCATTTATGTTGCATAGTGTTTCCTAATCTGCCTAATGTCAGCTTTTCATCTTTGACCATATACAAGTTTAACTTTTTACTTAGTCATATATTTTTTCAATGGTTCTGCTTATGGACTTTGCTGTTAAGGTCCTTTCCTAAACCAAGTTTATATAAATATACTTCTGTATTTTTCTTCAGGTACTTTTAAGCTTTTGTTTGACAGTATTAATATGAAATTTATTCTAGTTTAAGTTATAAAGTGGAGCACTAGTTTACTTTTCCTGCATAGTTAGCCAGTTGCTGCAAAGCTAGTAAATCCATTTTTCACCCCTGATTTAAATTGCTTCAAGTATGGCAGATTAAATTATTACATGTTTGTATCTGTGTGGATTTCTGCATCTGTCTATTTATTTATCAGTACATTTTGGTGCCAGTGCCATGTTATTTTAATGACTGAAGTTTTATAGTAGGCTTTAAGCTCTGGTTAGACAGATTCTCTCTTATTACTCTGTATTATTTTCCTGGCTCTTAGAAAAATCAATTTTATTGAAGCATAGTTTACATGCAATAAAACACAGCATTTAAATGTGTATTTTGAAGAATATTGTCAAATGTAACCACCATCACGATAAAAATTATGAAGCATCACATGACATTGATGTCATCACTGCACAGGGCTAATCTTTGATATATCCCCCCAATGTCCGTATATATGCCAGCAAAGTAAGCATTTCCTGGCCGTTTTTATTAGTACGAATTCCAGAAAATCTTTAGAATACTTTCATCAAGTTAACTAACCTTTCCCTGCTCCACCAAAAGAAGCAAACAAAATTTTATTTGGATTTCTATTGGATTTTTGATAACAACGGCCCTCAGGGTATAAGGGCCCTGGCAGACATGTTCACCATCCCAGTCAGTGCACAAGACTCAGTATTTGTTGAATGAACGTTTAATAATTGCCATAAAAGTAGCACGTGCTCTTACAGAAGTGTTGAAAGCAAAACAGGAGTCTTCCATACATTCATCTCCTACTAAATTATATTCCATATTAAAAATAGAATGACCATACTATGCACATTTTTTTTTTTATAATTTGCATTGACATAATTTGCATTCTTTTCCCTTTAGAGACTTAAAATCTGCTCAGTTTGGTATAACAAGTTATCATAGACTGGGTGGTGTAAACAGCAGAAACATTTCTTTCTGAGCCTGAAAACCTGAGATCAGGGTGCCAGCATAGCTGGGTGCTGCTCAGGGCCCTCTTCCTGGTGTATGGATGCCACTTTCTCGCTGTTCTCACTGGCAGAGGGCAAAGAGAGGAAGAAAGCACACTCCCATTTCTTCTTTTTTTTTCTTTAATTTTTATAATGTTTATTTCTTGAGAGAGAGAGAACGCAAAGGGGAGAGGGGCAGAGAGAGAGAGGGAGAGAATCCCCGCAGGCTCCACACCGTCAGCTCAGAGCCCAGCTCGGGGTTCAAACTGACAAACCATGCGATGAGCTGAAATCAAGAGTCAGAGGCTTAATGACTGAGCCACCCAGGCACCCTTCCCCATCTCTTTTTATAAGGGCACTAATCCCAGCATGAGAGTTCCACCACAAAGACCTAATTACCTCCCAGAGACCCCATATCCAAATACCATTACGTGAGGATTAGGGTTTTGTTTGTTTGTTTGTTTTTTAATTTTTTTTTCAACGTTTTTATTTATTTTTGGGACAGAGAGAGACAGAGCATGAACGGGGGAGGGGCAGAGAGAGAGAGGGAGACACAGAACCGGAAACAGGCTCCAGGCTCCGAGCCATCAGCCCAGAGCCTGACGCGGGGCTCGAACTCACGGACCGCGAGATCGTGACCTGGCTGAAGTCGGACGCTTAACCGACTGCGCCACCCAGGCGCCCCGAGGATTAGGGTTTTAATATAGGAATTTTGGGAGAACACATTCAGTCCATAGCAGAGACCTCGCCAAGACTTTGGCGTTAGTATGTTAGTATGTTAGTATGTTTGGCGTTAATGTTAGTATATTTAAAACTTTCTCTTCCTTTTTAATGGCTCCTTATCATCCCTTTGTATAATTATCTAGAAATATGTTCCCTGTTGCTGGGCCTTTTTTTTCCCTGCAGCTCCTCCTTCTTCCTTTCCTTCTTTCTCCTACCCTCCCCTCTCCCACTTCCTCCCCCCTCTTTATCTTTCTCTTTCATGCTGTTACAAACAAAACTGGCATGAACCTTCCTTTTCTATCTTTGATAGCATGTGTTGGGATTTCTGCAGGATAGATTCCTAGAAGTAGAACTTCTAGGTCAAGGGGGATGCATACATAAAATTTTTGTAGATACCCGGCTCAACTTTCCTTCCAAAGGTTGCACAAATGTATTTGCAAGTGCCGTTTGTTGAACTAGGCCACTCCCTCTTGAAGTAAATTGAATTGACCTTATGTTAAATGTAGAGACTAGTTCCGGAAAAAGAGAACTCTGTCGCCTCTTTCATTAGTGAGGCTTTCCAGCTAAGAAAACGTTATTTTTTTTCTCCACTTACTAAAGACTTTCTAAGTATCTTTCAGTAGAATTTTATAGTGTGTGTGTATATTCCACATATTTAAAAAATTTTCGTCCTGGGTATTTTAGGGTTTTTAACCTCATTTTGACAGGGATCTTTTATCCCATTGATTAATTTGGTTATTATCTGATTAGGTGAAAGCAGTGTGTGTGTGTGTGTGTGTGTGTTTGTAATATTTTTACATATTAATTCTGTTATCAATCGCATTTTGAAACTCTTTTACCATTTCTAATTATTTGTCAGCTGATTTTTTTGGGTTTCCAATCTGTGCAGAAACAGTAGTGCATATTGGTTGAAGATGTGGGTTCTGGAACCTGACTGCCTGTGTTCGAGTATTTGAGTTTTGCCACCCACTGAAGAGCTTTGTTAACTTTGGGTACAAGTTAATTCTGCCTTAGTTTTTTGAGGTATAAAACAGGCTGAATAATAGTACTTCTCCTAAGCTTCTTTAAAAAAAAAATTTTTTTTTAACATTCATTTTTGAGAGACACAGTGTGAGAGGGGGAGGGGCAGAGACAGAGTGAGACACAGAATCCAAAGCAGGTTCTAGGCTCTGAGCTGTCAGCACAAAGCCAAATGCAGGGCTTAAACTCACAGACCGTGAGATCATAACCTGAGCTGAAGTCTAATGTTTAACCGACTGAGCCACCCAGGCACCCCTCTCATAAGCTTCTTATGAGGATCACTGAGATGCTTAGAACAGTGTCTGGCACGTAATAAGTGCTCAGCAAACACGTACAAATAAGTTGATCTCTGCACATTATGTGGCCAGGCTCTTTGATACTCCCAATTTTATAGCTGAGGAATTGAGTCCCACAGAGGTCAAATGACTTGACTATGGGCATTTATTAGCTCAAAAACATTGAACCTCTTCCATGCATAGAGTTCTGTGATGAGTCTACAAGGGATACCAAAGATAAATCAGACTGAATCCACTATCAAAGGATTTATAAGTCTAATTGACACATAAGTCAGGGGCCATAAATAAAGCCATGGAAGGCAGCAGGCATTGGGGACAAAATATGGGCTTTGGAATTTTTCTTCTGTTTTAAGCTCTTACTTTCAACTTGGTAGCATTTTTTTTTCATGTAAATGGAATTAGTTCCACTGCTATTTGAGAGTTGCTATTTTGGTTAAATGAAATAGATGTAAGAGTCTACTACGGGACTTGGATATATAGCAGGAGCTTAATAAGTGGTAGCTATAAATAGATACAGTCTAAAGTAGAAAGTGACAAATGAAGGTTCTGGGGGGAACGTTTATGTAAAAGGCCCAAGCAGTTGAGAAACAAGAGATTATTTCTGGTTGGGGGAGATGACGGTTGGCTTTCAGAAGAGGTCCCCCCCCTTTTTTTGTTAAGTTTATTTATTTTGAGAGAGAAAGAGCACAAGCCAAGGAGGGGCGGAAAGAAGGAGAGACAGAATCCCAAGCAGGCTCCATGCCATCAGCACAGAGCCCGATGTGGAGCTTGAACTCATGAATCGTGAGATCATGACCTGAGCCAAGATCAAGAGTTGGACCCATAACTGAGTGAGCCACACAGGCAGCCCAGAAGAGGTTCCTTTGGAGCTGATTCTTTTTTTTTTTTTTCTTGAGAGAGAGAGACAGAGAGACAGAGAGACAGAGAGAGTCTGTACATGTGCATGAGCCAGGGAGTGGCAGAGGGAGAGAGAAAGCGAGAGAATCTCAAGCAGGCTCCACATCCAACGTGGAGCCCAACTTGGGGCTCGATCTCAAAACTGTGAGATCATGACCTGAACCAAAATCAAGAGCTGCCTCTGAGCTGATTCTTGATGGTTGAGTAGACTGTGTGAGGAGAAGAATAGAGTCTGGAGAGATAGCTGAAGCTGGATTTTGAAGAATCATGGTGAAGAATTTGGACTTCATTCTATAGTCATTGGGGAATCCTAGAACAGTTCTGCAGAAAAGAGTGCCATGTTCAGACCCATGCTTCAGAGCATCAGATGGATGCTGGTGATGTAACACATTACCATCATTTCTGCTATCTTTCTGACAAATGGCTTTCATAGCCATTGTCTCATTTTGTCTTCACAGTGCCTCCATACATGAGATATTTTTAATTTTCCTATTTGACAGCAGCAAAATAGTCTCAGAGAGATCAAATGATTTCTTTACAAATGGACCTAAGTAGCGAGTGTTGGGACCAGACCTGCACCCAGATCTTATGGCTTTGAATCTGTTGGTCTTTCTGGAAGTCATAGGCCTAGTTAGGAGGCTGTTGCTGGTAGCCAGCCTGGAGGTGACGATGAGTAGCGAGGGTGAGGCAATGCAGAAAGGCATGGCTGTGGGAGGGGAGGAGAGAAGAGAGGTGTACAAGAGGCCATATGGGTAGCATTGCTGGGGTTTGCAAGTGACTGGGTAGGAGCGAGAAGTCAGAACATACTGGTCTTTTGGACCCAAGGTGCCTGGGGGTATGGTGGTGCCATTCATGCATGAGGGCTGACTTGGGAAACAGTCCTCTTGACTGCTTATCTCTTCAGGCTAAGCCTGGTATACTGCCTCACATACCCCTGTGACCCCTTCAACTTAATTTTCAGAAGCTGCCATAAAATGTAACTTGTCATTGTTGCTCCATTTATTCATTCTAGCCCTATTTCACATTCATTTCTTGGTGTCTTTGTCTTTTACTATCTTTTCTGAGCCCTCCATCCCAGACATGGTAACAGGCATAGTCCAATTTACAAAATGGTTGTGTTTCAAAGTGCACTAGTAAGGCCTAGATAAGAATTCAGGAATCATTACGCCATAGTATCCAGGCTGTAATGGTGTCATTGTTTCCAGGCCACCTCACAGATGCAGGTCAGTCCACAACATCACTGGAGCATGGTCCTGAGCCGGTGATGCTGTGGGTGACTATGGAATTCTGGAAGAAGACAATCAGGGTGATAATGTAGACATGGTCCTCCTTCTGCCCCACCCCCGCGATTGGGCTGGGAGTAGAGAGCTCCTTCCCTTGAACTACCAATTCACAATCCTTTGTTTTAAGGTAAGTTATCTTAAAACCAAATCAGTAAAGTGAAATAAATTATAGGTGGCCTTGGACACCCGACCCCACTGTGCAGCAATTGGTTAAATCCTTTAAGAAGATGCTTTAAAAAGCAAACAGAACGTAGTCTTGAATGCCTACCTCCATGTGGTTGGATTTTAGGCAGACCAGTCATCTGATCATTAAAGGATCTGTTCCCACCTCCCACGGTCCAAGATGGGTGGACTAGATTGTATTATTGTTCAAGATATTTTCTTCTTTTCTTTTCTTTTCTTTTTTTTTGAGAGAGTGCATGTGTGCAAGTGAGAGAGGGACAGAGGGAGAGAGAGAGAATTCTAAACCAGCTGTACACTCAGGATGAAGTCTGATGTGGGGCTCGATCCCACGACCCTAGGATATCAAGAGTCCGATGCTCAACCAACTGAGCCACCCAGGCACCCCTGTTCAAGGTATTTTCTGCCCCTTACTGGAGAGACATATCTTTCCCTAATCATTGGTTTCAGGCTTGGCCATATGTCTTTCGGTACCCCTTCTTGCAGGAAAATTACATAACTGTTATGTTGAACTTAAGAGTTGTTATGTAACTTGCTCTGGTCAGTGAAATGTAGGTGGACATGATGTGTGTCATTTTTGAGCCGTAGCTTTGAGAGCCAGCTTGTGGTTCACTGTCTTTTTCTTTCTCCTCTGCCACAAAATCAGCAATGTCCAGAAAAGAGGCAGTTCCATCTACCTGGGGCCTGGAGTGCAAATGACAGGGAGCAGAGTCTCAACTGATCCGTAATGGACAAGTAACATGAGCAAGAATTAAGCCTCTTTCTTATAAAACCCGGAGATTTAGGGGTCATTACCATAGTCTCTTTTGACTCATACTGAGTATAATGATATGGCAGCCAGATGCCTTATGAGCATTTTAGAAATGTCGCCTACTCTGAACAAATTGCTAGAACCTTTCTTTTTTCCTGAGGGCTTAGAAATTGGCCTGCTGCTTTTGCCTTCTATTGAACCTTCATTTTCCCTTCCTCTGCTCTGTGGGAGGAGTACATTTCCCTGCCCCATTGCTTCAGCTAGTGCATGGTGAGTGGACTTAACGTGTGGCATGCTTAAGTGAGGCTGTAAATGAACCTTCGTGTTTTGATTCTTGTGTATCTGCCATCCACCAAAAGAGCATGCCCAGATGGCTGTTTCTTCTGACACTGGACTTGGAACAAGAATTACATGAAACGACCTGATTCCAACCTGCGTTCTAGAGCTGAACCCAGCTGAACCACAGCTGTGCACAGATCCGCGAGCAAGAAATGCATGTCCTTATCGTAAGTTCTAAAGGTCTGGGCTGTTCCTCACCCCAGCTAAGAGCTTATCAATGTATGTGGGGACCATGTGTCCTCAGAAATGAGTCCTATTCCTTCCCTGAAGGTCAGGAGAAGAGCAGTCTCGCTACCATACTTTTTTAATTTATTTTTTTTTAATTTTTAATGTGTATTTATTTTTGAGAGACAGAGAGAGCATGAGCGGGGAGGGGCAGAGAGAGAGGGAGACACTGAATCTGAAGCGGGCTCCAGGTTCTGAGCTGTCAGCAAAGAGCCCGACGTGGGGCTCGAGCTCACGGCCCGCGGGATCATGACCTGAGCCAAAGTTGGATGCTTAACCAACTGAGATACCCAGGTGCTCCTCACTACCATATTTTTAGAGCAAGGTATTTCTGAGATGTTAATGATTTTATTGACCCCAGAGGGGAAATTGCCTGGGATTAAAGATCGTCTTTATGTCAGTACCAGGTGTCTCAGTTCCTGACCCACTGCCAGAGGGAAGAGAGAGAAAATCAGGAGCCTAGGGTGGCAAGGGAAGGATATGGCCTGAGAGCAGCAGCACAGGGTGGCTTGGATAGAACAGACATCTCCTTAATTTCGCTGGCCCCACTTTAATAACAAAATCTAAGGGAAATCATCATGCTTGCTTGATAGCTTCAAGAAAGGCTTCTCCCCTTCTATCCACCTGCCACATACAAGCCTCTTTTGTACATAAGCGTTGAAGGCAGCCCCACAACCACACCAGGACCCTCAGCAAGATCCTAGAAAATAAAGCAGGAAACCACAGGCCTGGAAGGACTTGGATTTAAGAGTGTGCTGTCAATCAGTTTGTTCACTAAGTAAATACTTGTGGACTTATATACAAGCAAGTACACTTATGTATATTTCCCCCCTTTTCTACACAAATGGTAGTGTGCTATACATACTTTCTGTGTCTTCTGTAACTGAAAAAATATCTTACAGTTTTTCCATATCTGTGCATAAAGAGTTTGCTTTTTGTAACTTTTTTTTTTTTATGAGAACACTTAAGTTCTTCTCTTTTAGCAAATTTCAATTATACAATACTGTATTATCAACTGTAGTTACCAAGTTATGCATTAGATCCTCAGACCTTGTTTATCGTACTTTTTTTAAACACCTTATTCACCTTAGGGGTCACTGGGTGGCCTAGTTGGTTGAGCATATGACTCTTTTTTTTTCGAGCATATGACTCTTGATTTTGGCTCAGGTCATGATCTCACTGTTCGTGAGTTCAGACCCCACATGGGACTCCTCGAGATTCTCTCTCTCTCTCTCTCTCTCTCTCTCTGCCCCTCCCCCAAAATAAATAAACTTAAAAAAAAAGACCTTGTAAGTAAAAGTTTATACCCTTTGACCAACCTCTCCCTATCCCCGCACCGCACCCCTTAGCACCTGATAACCATCTTTCTTTCTTTCTTTTTAAGTGTTTATTTTCTTTTTTTGAGAGAGAGAGAGAGACAGACAGAGAGAGGGAGAGACAGAGCTCAAGCAGGGGAGGGGCAGAGAGAGAGGGAGACACCAAATCTGAAGCAGGCTCCAGGCTCTGAGCTGTCAGCAAAGAGACTGATGTGGGGCTCAAACTCACGAACTATGAGATCATGACCTGAGCTGAAGTCAGATGCTTAACCGACTGAGCCACCCAGGCACCCCGTGATAACCACCTTTCTATTCTGTGTTAGGTTCCACATTAGATGATACCATGCAATATTTGTCTTTGTCTGTCTTATTTCACTTAGCATAATGCCCTGAATATTCATCCATGTTGTCACAAATGGTAGCATTTCCTTTTTTTCTTTAAAGGCTGAATAATATTCCATTTCATAGATATACCACATATTCTTTATCCATTAATCCATCAGTGGACATTTGGGTTGTTTCCGTATCTTGGCTATTGTGAATAACGCTGCAATGCCAGTAACTCTTCAAGATAATGATTTTCTTTCCTCTGGATATATACCCAGATGTGGAATTGCTGGATCATTTGGTAGTTTATTTTTAATTTCTTGAGGAACCTCCATATTGTTTTACATAGTGGCCATACCAGTTAATGTTCCAGCCAACAGTATACAAGGGTTCCCTTTCTCTACATCCATGCTAGCATTTGTTATCTCTTGCCTTGTTGATGGTAGACATCTCAGTAGGTGTGAGGTGATATATTATTGTGGTTTTGATTTTTTTCTATGATGATTGGTGATGTTGAGCACCTTTCTGAGCACCCTGTTGACTGTTTATATGTCTTCCTTGGAAAAATGTCTATTCAGGTCCTCCTTTGCTCAATTTTAAATAAGTGAGTTATTATTATTATTATTACTGTTGCTATTGAGTTGTATGAATTTTTATATATTTTGAATATTAACTCCTTGTCTAATATGTGGCTTACAAATATTTTCTTCCATTTTATAAGTTGCCTTTTCATTTTATCGATGGTTTCCTTTGCTGTGTGAAGGCTTTTTAGCTTGATGTAGTCTCACTTGTTTATTTTTCCTTTTGTTGCCTGTGCTTTTGGTGATAAATCCAAAATCACTGCCAAGACCAGTGTCAAGAAGCTTATTCCTGGGGTGCCTGGCTCAGTCGGTTAAGTGTCCGACTTCAGCTCAGGTAATGATCTTACAGTTTGTGAGTTCAAGCTCTGCATCAGGCTCTCTTCGGTCAAAGAGATTGCTTCAGATCCTCTATCCCCCTCTCTCTCTGCACCTTCCTTCCTTGCATGCATGCTGTCTCTCTCTCTCAAAAATAAACATTTAAAAAAAAAGAAGCTTATTTCCTGTTTTCTTATAGGAGTTTACAGTTTCAGGCGTTCTGTTCAAGTCTTTAATATATTTTGAATTGATTTTTGTGAGTGGTCTAAGATAGGGATCCAGCTTTTTGCATATGGCTATCCACTTTTCCCAGCACCATTTATTTATTTATTTATTTAATGTTTATTTATTATTATTTATTCTGAGAGAGAGTGTGTGTGCATGTGCGCAGGGGAAGGGCAGAGAGCGAGGGAGAGAGAATCCCGAGCAGTGAAGAACCAGACACGGGGCTTGATCTCATGAACTGTGAGATCATGACCTGAGCTGAAAACATGAGTCAGATGCTCAACCGACTGAACCCCCAATTGTCCCCCAGCACCATTTATTAAAGAGATTATCCTTTACCCATTCTATACTCTTTGCTTGTTTGTCATAAATTAATTGACCATCTGTGCAAAGGTTAATTCTGGGATCTCTATCCTGTTCCATTGGTCTGTATGTCTGTTTATGCCAGTACCATATCTTTTTGATACAGCTTTGTAATACAGTTTGACAACAGGAAGTGTGATGCCTCCAGCTTTATTCTTGCACTAAATTGCTTTGGCTATTCAAGGTCTTTTGTAGTTCCATACTAATTTTAGGATTGTTTTTTCTATTTCTGTGGAAAATGCCATTGGAATTTTAATAGATATTGCATTGAATCTGTAGATCATTTTGGTAATACGGACATTTTAACAATATTAATTCTTCTACTCCATGACCACAGAATATCTTTCCATTTATTTGTGTCATTTTCAGTTCTTTCAATAATGTCTTATAGTTTTCAGTATACAGATCTTTCACCTCTTTGGTTAAATTTATTCGTAAGTATTTTATTCTTTGATGCTCTTGTAAATGGGGTTGTTTTCTTAATTTCTCCTTGTTAGTGTATAGATATGCCACTGATGTTTATACATTGATCTCAGATCCTGCAACTTTACCAAGTTCATTTATTGGTTCCCACAGTTTTTTGAGTGTTGGGGGGCTATTAGAGCCAGGTGATCCAGAGGCTCATCCCTCAGGTTATTGCCACAAAAGCTGGGGCACCAGACCTATGTACAAGTGCCTTCCAGAGAGATACTGGCGATCTGGTGTTATCATTGGAGGGGCCCATGGAAGAAGGTGGGAGAAGTGCCTATGAGCTCCCCTGGGCTCTGCGCAGAATCTCAGCCAGCTCCTAGTTATGTGCTAAGTTAGAAGCACCTCTGGCAGGTGCTTATAAAGTATACACTCCAAACCGTTCCAGGGAAAAACTGGGGGATAGGCGTTTTTTGCCTGCTTCCTCCATGATGAGCCCTGGAGGGGACAGAAGTGGCAAGTGCCCATGAACTCACTAAGAACTGCTTCTTTCTTTACTATGGTCCTGTTGGTCCCCTGGATGAAAGCCCAGTTGGCATTTAGAGCTAGATGTTTTGGGCGCCCATCCTTCAGGTGGGAGTCCTAAAATTTGGAGTGCTAGATATGTGTGTGCTCCAAACCCTTTACTTCTCAGAAAGAAGCTGTGAATTGGGAGTTCCCTCCAGATTGTATGGTGCTGTACTGGGGGTGGGGTTTATCGCTGGTGTGTGTTTCAGCCTTTCCTACCTGATTCAACGTGGGTATTATCTCATTTTCCCTATGTGTAGGAGTTGCTCAGCTAGTTTCTGGATTTCTCTCACAGGGAATTTCTCACGGTGTAGCTGTACATTTAATGCATCCATGGAAGGAGAGAAGTGCAGGAGCCTTCTATGTTGCCATCTCGGTCTCTTCCAAGTTTGCTTACTTTTAATGGGTACTTTGTATTCCATTCTTTGGATGTACCATAATGTATTTGACTCACTCTCAACCGATGGGCACTTGGCACTATTTTGCTATTACAGATGATGCTGCAAGTCATTTCTCACATATGAGAATATATACCTAGGAAGAAACATTAGAAATGGAATTGCTGAAGGTGCCCCGGTGCCACAATTGGTTAGCGCACGGCACTTACACAGAAATGGAATTGCTGAGTCATTCGTGGTTTTCTTAGATCGTCCCAGATTACTTCTATGGAGGTCGTGCTGATTTATACTCCCATTAGCAAAATATATAAGTGCCAATTTGGTAGGTCGTCCTTTGCATGGGCCAGGGACAGCTCCCCTAAGGAGATTGTACTAAAGGATGAGAAAAAGCAATCTGTATGAGGAAGCAGGGAAGGGGGTGGACTAAAATGTTCCAGGGTGAGGGAGCTGTGGGAGCAAAGGCCAGGAGTTGGGTAAAAACATAGCATAGTCAATGTTCTGAAAGATCAGTGTATCTAGAGCTTTCCTGCTAATTGGTGACATGTGGCTATTGATTACTTGAAATGTGACCAGTCTGAATTGAAATCTGCTGTAAATGTAAAAGATACACTGGATTTCAAAGACTTAGTACAAAAAAAAAAGAACATAAAACACCTCATTAATAATTTTTTCATATTGGTTTCATGTACTGTGTTTAAAATATACTATTAAAATTAATTTCATCTGTTTCTTTATAATTTTTTACTCTGGCTGTTGGAAGATTTTATTGTACTTTTTAATTTTTTTTTAACATTTATTCATTTTTGAGAAACAGAGAGAGACAGAGCATGAGTGGGGGAGGGGCAGAGAGAGAAGGAGACACAGAATCTGAAGCAGGCTCCAGGCTCTGAGCTGTCAGCACAGAGCCCAATGTGGGGCCCAAACCCACAAACCTGATCCTGAACCCACAAACCCACGATCATGACCTGAGTCAAAGTCAGACGCTTAACCGACTGAGCCACCCAGACGCCCCAAGGAAGATTTTTAAATACATGTGTGACTCGAAATATATTTCTATTGGACTATGCTAGTCTAGAATAAGAATTGGTAAACTACAAGCTGCTGGCCAGATTTGGCTTACAGCTTGTTTTTATGTGGCTGGAGCACTAAAAATAGTTTTTATATTTTTAAAGCATTTTCAAAACGGAAAAGCCTAAGAAGACTGTGCAACAGAGATAGTATGTGGCCCACAATATCTGCAATATTTACTGTCTAGCCCTTTACAGAAAAATATTGCCAACCTCTAGTTTTGTGCAACTTGAGAAAGGGATGGTAGAACGAGATGACAGAGAAGACAGAGTAGGGCACAGTCCAGATCATACAGGGTCTTGTGGACTAATGATAAGACATTTGGATTTTATTAACAGAGCAATGGAAAGCTACAGAAGGGTTCTAAGCAGGAGAGTGATATGATCAGGTTTATATTTTAATGTTTATTTTATTTTTGAAGAGAGAGAGAGAGAGAGAGAGCAGGGGAGGGGCGGGGGCGGGCAGAGGGTCAGAAGCAGGCCCAGTGCTGTCAGCACAGAGCCCAATGCGGGGCTCAAACTCACAATCACGAGATCATGACCGGAGCCGAAGTCGGATGCTTAACCAGCTGAGTCACCCAGGCACCCCCGGATTTATATATTTAAATGATAACTGTGTGCATGTACACACACACACACACACACACACACACAATCTTTAAACATCCCTCCCCTGGGACTTATCTGGACTAGAGTGTCACATTCTTGCTTTACCAGAAACTGTCACTGGAAGAGAGTGTTGAAGGAGTATGGATAGTGATTTCACACCAAACACAGAGCTTGCACAGTCATCATAATCACATTTTCATCTTTGCACTCATGATGTGCCTGGCATTCTCCAAGCTGCTTGCCTTATCTTGTATTTTGTTCCTTCTTCTAAGTGGGTACAGCTCTCTTGGGTAATAGCAAGAGTAGGGAGGACAAGGTGAGCAGGAAGCCACTGGAATGACTCCATTCCCTAGCAGGAGTGTAAGCCCAATCCAACTTCAGTTCTTGGCTTCTACTAGGAGTGATATGAAACTGGTGAGGCCATATGGACGTGCACCTACATCATTTATTAACTCCATTGGCCTGAGCAGTTCCAGGGGGAAGCAACCAGTCTTGTGTACTCGGAACATTCACACACCAGCAGGGTTGCATAGAATGCAAACCTCTCCCTGCCATTTCCCTCTTCAGGTACTATCCGGATCTCTTCCTAGTACTGGGGTAGTCTGTCTCACGTCTGGGATCTCACAGTATAATCTGCTTCTGATGCTGACATGGGACTTCCTTGAATTACTATGTCATGGTCCTATAGAGAGAGGTGTGGTATTCTACACAACTCTAGTGGGCTGGAAGGTAACTGCTGTAATAAACGAGTCCAAAAATTATTAGTGACCAGACGCAGTGGTTTACGTCTTACCTCCCACAAAGCCCCCTCTAGACTGGGAGGCTGCTCCGAGATGAGCAGTGGGAGGGACCTCTGTTCTATGCAGTCATTCAGGAGCTCAGGCTCCTGCCGTCTGGTGGCTCCACCTCCTCCAGATCCACGAAACCTGTCCAGTAGGTTGGCAAATGGAGAATGAGAAAGTCGAGAAGGCACATCCACTCTCAACTACCTTGGCCCAGAAGCCACACCTATCATTGGCTCACATTTTCCTGGCAAGTCCTAGTCAACATGACCTCACCTGGAAGATGATGGACTAGGGAATGTGGTCTTTCTGTGTGCCCAGGAAGGGAGGAACACGGATATGGCAACACTGAGCCCTGCAACACAGCCTCATGTGGTACCTGGTCAGGTACCATACAAGATAACTCACGAGCTGGGGAGTTTCTTCCAAATGTGTGCACGCTTTATTATGCTTCTGACATAAGGGGCTTAGGTTTACCGTCTAGTCTTTAGGCACTGCTTAGTTTTGCATTGCCCTTAATGCTGTAATATTGGCTTTATCCTTTTAATTTTGTTTCTTGGTTTGAGTCTGTTTTCCCTCAGATCATTAGGCCTACTTATTCCCAAGGTATTACTCGACTTTCTACGTATGTATACATTTTTAAAAGTTTTATTTATTTAAGGAATCTCTACACCCAACATGGGGCTCAAATTCATGAGTCTGAGATCAAGAGTCACAGTCTCTTCCAACCCAGCCAGCCGGGCACCCCACATATGCATACATTTTAATGGCATTTATATTCTGCACTGTTTTGCTCTGTAACACATTTAATTTCCATAGTAACTCGATAAGGTATTATTGTCATCTCCATTTTAGAGGTTAGGAATCCGAGCTGTGGAGAGGTGACGTGAGTTTCCACCAGCTGAGTGGCTGAGTCGTGAGTCACACGTGTGCCTGACCTCAGGCCTATGCTCCGAGCCATCACATCACACAACATCCTTTCTAGACCAGGCTGGGGGCACCTGCCACTTGCATCTTCATCACCACCTATCCCCTCTCGCCCTCATTGAAAAGCTGCTCATAGACCTTCCTTCAGACACCTCCTTCCCTCCCAAAGGCTGGGGCCCTCAAGTTTGCTTGCATCTGGAAGATACTGGCACTGGTTCCTGTGGTAGTGCTCTAAAAAATAAAATGAGAGGACTATCAGGACTAAATTGATAGGCAATTTTAAGTATAGTTGCATGAGATTAGAGAAATAAGAATGGAAGATCTTGACAAAGACACTTCAGAGAATCCCAAACAGTCCTTTTCTTATTTGGGATGCGCAGAAAAGACTGTTTTCAGAAAATTGCAATGCCCAGTCAACCAGTACTCACTACACACTTACTTTAGAATTTGCTTTGAATATGTATTTCTTCTTGCTTCTCTTGTCAAGTCTGGATTTTTTGTCCGTCTTAAGAACGCATATCTCTGTAGCTGCTGAATTGAAATAATGATCTTACTAGCCTACCTGGTGATTTTCTGGCGCATTGTAAACCTAACTAAGCATCTGTAGGCATGGCAATTTGGTTAGATACACCAAGGTTTCCTTGTTCATAGAAATAATGAAAAAATCCCAGAGGCCAGGAACCAGTACAACCAAAGAATACTGTCCCGGAGAAGATCCTTCTAAGTCTGTAATAGCTACAACTTAGAATTAGAATTTCTGGTTTGATTTGTGCTGAGTTCTGTCCCTGGGCTTTTTAAGGCCTCTTTTACCATTCTGTCCTTCCTCTTTCTTTAGGTGTCATCTGTGCTGAGGTGGGCCTGCATTCCAGGATGGTTTGTTCTTGGGACCAGACCTGACCAGAAGTTGACCTCATGAGCACGTCAGCCCCTCCAGCTGCCATGCTCCTCCGGAGGCTGAGGCGGCTCTCCTGGGGCAGCACTGCTGTCCAGCTCTTGATCTTAACAGTGGTGACGTTCGGCTTGCTGGCCCCCCTGGCCTGTCACCGCCTTCTGCACTCTTATTTCTATCTGCGCCATTGGCATCTGAACCAAATGAGTCAAGAGTTCCTGCAGCAAAGTTTGAAAGAGGGTGAAGCTGCCCTCCACTATTTTGAGGAGCTGCCCTCTGCCAACGGCTCAGTGCCCATTGTCTGGCAGGCCACCCCCCGCCCCTGGCTGGTCATCACCATCATCACTGTCGACAGGCAACCTGGCTTCCACTACGTCTTGCAGGTGGTGTCCCAGTTCCACCGGCTTCTTCAACAGTGTGGCCCCCAGTGCGAGGGCCACCAACTCTTCCTGTGCAACGTGGAGCGTAGTGTAAGCCATTTCGATGCCAAGCTGCTGTCTAAGTACGTCCCCGTGGCCAACCGCTATGAGGGCACCGAGGATGATTATGGCGATGACCCTTCAACCAACTCATTTGAGAAGGAGAAGCAGGACTATGTCTATTGCCTGGAGTCCTCCCTGCAGACCTACAACCCAGACTACGTCCTGATGGTAGAAGATGATGCTGTTCCAGAAGAGCAGATCTTCCCAGTCCTGGAGCACCTTCTGCGGGCTCGCTTCTCCGAGTCCCACCTCAGAGATGCCCTCTATCTGAAGCTCTATCACCCCGAGAGGCTCCAGCACTACATCAACCCTGAGCCCATGCGGATCCTGGAGTGGGTCGGTGTGGGCATGTTGCTGGGGCCCCTGCTAACCTGGATATACATGCGGTTTGCCAGCCGTCCGGGGTTCAGCTGGCCTGTCATGCTCTTCTTCTCCCTATACAGCATGGGTCTCGTGGAGCTGGTGGGCCGGCACTATTTCCTGGAACTGCGGCGGCTGAGTCCTTCCCTGTATAGTGTGGTCCCTGCCTCTCAGTGTTGCACCCCAGCCATGCTTTTCCCTGCCCCTGCGGCCCGCCGGACCCTCACCTACCTGTCTCAGGTGTACTGCCACAAGGGCTTTGGCAAGGATATGGCACTCTACTCACTGTTGAGGGCCAAGGGGGAGCGGGCCTACGTGGTGGAGCCCAACCTCGTGAAGCACATTGGGCTCTTCTCCAGCCTCCGGTACAACTTTCATCCCAGTCTGCTCTAGTGTTCCAAGAAATGCCTTTCTGAAATTGGCCATTCTTGGCGATTCCGATATCGAGCTCTGTCTTTGGACGTGGTTGCTTGCAGTCATTTCATTGTTTAAGGTTGTTAGGGATCTAGGCACTGAGGCAGCTGAGAACATACACATCAAGAACCTTGGCTTTGGTAACTCCAGCAGGATCAGATGTTGGCCCTGAGTTGGGACCCCTCTCCCTCCACACAGCCATACTGCCTCATGCAGTTGACCCACCCACCGAGGGGGCATTTACATACCAGTTCTATTCTCCGACTGTTTTCAGCAATGCTTTGTGATAGAGCTGGTAACTGCCAAAAATAGTGTGCATAAAGATAGGACTGTTTTAGGATTTTAAGGGTAGAATTTGGTGAAAGGTGAGATCCTTTTGAATTGATTTCTTTCTTTCCAGGCATGAGAATGGACGTGTGTCCAAAGAGGCAGGACCATGTTGCTAGGTTCCATTTGTTTCTTTGACCTGGTGTAATAAAAGCCAGTAAAATCCATTGCAGGGCCTGGCGACTTGGAGGCAGGTGATCACGTTTCTGTTTCCTGGTGTTTTTTCCCCCACACATCTGTAGTGTACTGCTAGTCAATACCGCTAGTGAGAACTTTAAGTCACAGCAAGATCTACAGGCACCTTCTGGATCATCAAAACCAGATTTCTTATGTTCAGTAGTGATTCAGTGGCTCTCTCCCTCATTGAGGGAAATTGAATATTTCTGTCATATTCTGATTCTTTGAAAATTGGACATTGCAGAATGATATAAAATGGGTGAGCTCACTAATAGCGTATCCTTTTCCCTTATTTTTCTGGCTAACCATTCACCCTCACTTTTTTCTTCTTCTGGATATTATGGTGTAAGAGAAAGAAAAAATGTAGACTGTGAAGTCAGAAGGCCTGAATTTTTATTTCAGATCTCTGCCATGCCCTAGTGACGTGAACTTGGGCAAGTTATGACCACTCTGAGTCTTAGATTTTTCCACCTGTAAAACGGGGATAATGATACCTACCTTTTAAAGTTGCCTTGAGGATTAAATGACAGAATGTATGTAAAACACCTAGCAAGTGCTTATCCCATAGAAGGCACTTGACGAACACTAGTTCTTTTCCTAGAATAAGCATATGAAATTCAAGTGTATTTTGGATAAAGATATTAGTGATACTGTTTAAAATGTGCAGTAGGGCATAGGGCTTCCACATGGGGAGCAGTCATTCTGGACCAAACTACTAGAATAAAAGCTGACTTGGCATTGTGACTTGTGAAGAAGGTGTAGCTCAGCTTTCATCTGGCGCCTCTTCCAACCAAGCCAAAAATAATTGTTCATTTAAATGGGAAATGGTCTGAGACTCCTCTTGAGTTTATTCCAAGACTAGCATCTGAAAATTACTTTTCTCCAAAGTTCCACGTAGATGTCCTCGGACAATATTTATCAAGCCAGTGGCCAACAAGTCCCTTTGTGAGGATGTGTGTCTACATTGGATTTCAAGTGTGTTGTGTGGATCATTTGTTTTGGTGCCATGCCTTCTTTTGCTTTTTAAATTTCTGGTAAGCTTCCATTTGGAGAACCCCTCAAGAGCACTGAGGCAGTACATGGGGGTTCCACACCACATTTTGCAGATGGACAAACCGAGACCAAGGGATACGAAACAACTTCTCTGGGTTCACACGGCTGGACAGCAGCAGAGCCAGGATGGGAACGTAGCTCCTCTCAGTTCCTGCACTTTTTTCTTAACCACATTCATTTTATAAATATCTATGTAGTCAAATTCTCTTTTGTAGAATCTGTAACCTGGACTGAAAAAATGTCTCTGTAAGCTAACATGGTAGACCCTCATTGTCCCGTTGGTCTTGGGGAACAAACAGGCATAAGTATGTGTTGTGTTGTTATCGTGAGATGTTACATGTCCCTCAAGAATGTCCAAAGTGAGCAGAGCTACTAGATGACTTATCAAGATGTTCAGACTCCACTGCTAAATTCATCTTCTCTCAGAGACTGGTTTATCCCCGTGTTCAGGAACAGAACTGCCTTCAACCTACAACTCATTAGCATTTGTTCCATTAACAAATGGATCTCCTCATGAATGTTTGGTGCCCAACGACAGGAGAGTCCAATCTAAGCTAGCCAGGCAGAAGATAGGGAATCATTGCTGGTTTATATTTCTGCTCTTTCTAATTCAGTTGTCTACCGCATGCAGACATCCCCTCCCTTGACTCCTGGATGGCTAAAGCCATTTTTGCCTTGTCTCATTTCTCTGCCTACACAAAGACACCTTCCCCCATAGATCTTAACTAGAGTCTACCGTCCTTGGACATTTTCTGCAGATGCAGGCTCCATTCTGCCATTTTGTCCCCACCCGCATCTGGCTCTCCCTCATACCTGGAGTCCATTTTTTGTATGTTGTCCTTCATTAGGACAGTTGACAGCTTTACACCAAAGCTGAAGTCTCATTTAATCCTAAGCAAGGGGGCTAGAGGAGAACTAAAGTCCCCTTCCCATAACAAAGGACATAGGTCACCGGGAGGATGAAGGTATCTAACAGAACCTGCTCACCTTTCAGGGTTTAAATTATGATCAGGCCTAAGAAGCTCCCTATTGCGACTGAGTGTATTTGCATAGACATATCAGTTCCAATAAAAGCAGCTGTTCCACTGAGGCATCCTGAGAAGACTTTTGTCATTCCCTCTCATTTCTGTGGATGGATTTTCTAATGTGGTGAATAATAGAGAAAATACACACACACACACACATACACACACACACATGCCATTTTGGAGTCCCAAGGTAACCATTCACAATTATGGGCCATTGGCTTAAAAATTGATAACTGATTTTGTTGTATTTCTTGAGTGGAAACATCTGAACTGTGCATTCTTTTTTTATTGTTGTTTAAGGAAAGAAGGGTAAAAAATACTACAGTACAACTGGAGAACACAAACTGAATTAATAAGATGGTAGGATTAATCTAATTTACCGTGGATACACCCCTCATTTGGTAGAATTTATTTAATTGGCAACTTAATTTCGGTAGAGAGGCATTATAATTGGAGTTGATTACTGTGGGATTTTTATATACTCCATGATGCATTGTGAGTTACAGTAACGCATGATATGAAACTGGCTAGTTTTAAGTCACATGAACCATTTGGATTTTTATCTCAACTACAATGAATTTGCTGAGAAATGCTCATTAACTGGCCCTTTTTTTTTTAGGTTGAATTTTATATTGAAAACCTTTGGGGGCCATGTCAAAGATGATTGGAAATGTGATTAAAAAGTACTTAATGTATTAGAACTGCAGTGGAAATGTGCTGTGGCTTCCAGGTCCCTCCAGTCCTTGGGTTGCAGGATTGTTATAAGTCATCATTCTGTAATGAATGGAGATTTTTTGGCTTAGAATTTAACAGATTTTCTTGATCTTTTCCCATATGATCTACACAGAAATGTGGATTAGTGAACTGATTTAAAGAAAAAAAAAAGGCATCTCTGTTAATAGTTTGGGGTAAAAACAGATGAAAATCCAAAGCCAAATGATGAATTTCTCAAAAAGAAACAAGGATCAGATTGTGTAAGTATGTAGGAATGGGGTAGCTTTAAGATGTTCAAGAGATGGGAGAAGACAAAGATGTAGAGTAGAGCAGAGGATCTCGCATTTGTCACCTGTTCAAGTTTATTTATTTTGAGAGAGAGAGAGAGAGAGAGAATGAGTGGGGGAGGGGCAGAGAGAGAGGGAGGGAGAGAGAGAGAGAGAGTCCCAAGCAGGCTCCATACTGTGTGTAGAGCTCGAATTCATGAACTGTGAGATCATGACCTGAGCTGAAGTCAGACGCTTGACTGAGCCACCCAGGCACCCCTTTAAGATTTTAAGTAATCTCTACACCCAACATGGGGCTCGAACTCACAACCCTGAGATCAAGAGTTGCATGCTGCACCAACTGAGCCAGGCGCCCCTGTAATAAATTCTTCATGCATGCATCACCATCATGACATCGTCATAGGAACAGCCTGTGGAGAATGCATAGGAACTAAACAGTGAATGGTCAATGTTCTGGATATATAATGCATTACTTTGCTAGGGCCTGACTTCTTATTGCATTTAGAATAAAATTCAAACCTCCTATGTTAATTTCCAGGCCAGATGGAACCGTCTGACTTCATGTCTTAGTGCCACTCCCATCCTTGTTCTCCAGGTTCTAACCACACCAGCTTGCTTTCACTTGCTTGGACTTGCTACGCTGTTCTTATTGTAAGGCCTTTGCATGGCCATCCTCTCTGTCTGGAACACTTTTCCTTTGGCTAATTCTTTCCTATAATTCAGGTCTCAACCTAATTTTAATCCCTCCCAGCAGGATCTCCATCCTATCTAAAGCAGTCTCCCTGCTTTCCAGCCCCCAGGCCCATCTATCACTTACCCAGTTTGATTCTCTTCAAAGCTCTTGTGACCCAAAGTTCCCCTTTTATTTTAGGATATCCCCCCCACACACACACACACCTCTCCCCATAGGATATAAACTTCACAATATCAGGAGTCTTCTTTTTCATTTACTGCTGTAGGCCCAGATCCTAGAACAATACCTGACATATAGTAGGAAATGAATGAATGAGAGAGAGAGAGGAGAAGAAAGGCAGGCAGGAAGAAAGGGAAGAAAAGAAAAAGAAAGGGAGAAAGAGTAGAGGGATCCACAGTGGAACTGCCCATGGAAAAGAGGAATACTGGCCGAAGAGAAAAGGAACTAGGGAAGACAATTTAGGAGAGAAACAAAGAGGGGTCCAGGTAGTGAGGGTTGGTTAGGATGTACAATTCTGACCGCTGTGAAAAGAAGCTTTTTTGCATGCATTCTAGCAGAGGGAATGGCAAGTGTGAACAGGAACTTTTTAACACGTAGCTGCTTTTTTTTGGTTGTTACGGTTTTATTTCTAGTGTGGTGTGGGGTCCTGTGTGTTACTCTTAGGCAAAGGTTGGGATTTTTCCTTCAGGCTGCAACTGCTGAATCTTCCTGGTGTTGCCACTGGGAATCATCTAGACATGAACACCACCCATCATGGGTCCACAGCCTCTTCTAGGACTTTTAGGCCAACAGGCTGGAAAGAGAGTGACACAACCATCACCTCACTGTACCAATGAACCCAAGTTCTGTGGGTAAGCGGCTATGGATGATAGGAGTGGCTTTTGGCAAAACATTACACGATTTAACACAAACCAAGAATAGAGAGACATTACACGATTTAACACAAACCAAGAATAGAGAGGTAAACCTTCCCAGAGACTAGATGTCTGGAACAAGAGACTACTTAGGAATCATTTTTCTGGTACATGACTTTTGGGGTTTTTTTATTGTATCAGTGCAGCTTTGTTTAAATGTGAGTTCTTTGTAAAAGTTGAGTCCTCTGCAAAACTCATACACTGGCAACATTTTAGACAAAGAATGTACACCACCCCAGTTTGTTTTTATCCAGAAAAAGATGTTAGCTCTGGCACTGCTGTGACCCGAGGACTTGAGACCATGGTTGCTTGTACAGTCAGGAACCCAAACTTTTGAAACACAAGTCAACGAATCTGTGTAGATTTTTTTCTAACACCATGTTTGGGCAATTCCTTTTGTCCTTCTCAACCATACCCTTGCCAGCACTAATACATCCAGAATCCGTAGCCATCTGGGGTTCATCAAATGAAGTTTGGCTTCCATTTAGCTCTCCCTGCAACGAAGTTTATGACAAAGGAGGCAGGATTCCCGGAATGTACATTTGGAGTGCTTCCCCCTCATTTGAACTAGAAGAGGTGAAAAAGCATCTAAGTTTTAAAGTTATTTAAAAAAAAAAAAGGAATTGTGTGTGTCTGTCACATTCAAAATCATAGTTCCTGTGTTATTCTGCAAGGAACTACATCAAAGTAATCATATGTAAATCTAAGTATAGCATTTTATCTCCATCTTAATAAATGCCTAAATCACATTAGCAATATTCATTCAAATGACTCAAGCTGTTTTCTTTAAAAATTTTTTCCAGCTTTACTGAGAATAATTGATATAATCACTGTATAAGTTTAAGGCATACAGCATGCTGGTTTGATTTACATATATTGTGAAATGATAACCACATTAGGTTCAGCTAACATCCATCTTGTCATATAGGCACAATAAAAAGAAAAGAAAGAAGAAAAGAAAAAACATTTTTCTTTGTGATGATTTCTTTTTTTAATCTCGATGAAGTATTAGCTGAAGTGCCTCACGCTGTAGAAACACACTCCCATATTTGAAACAGAAAAAGCTTTGAAGAGATTAAAATCTCATTATCTTTCATTTTACCAGTTAACGCCAGAGGAAGAAAATCGTTTCAGCTAAATTAACTGCTACTGTCACACTTACACATGAATCCTCACACTAAGGCAGACACACATTAAAATTCAGAATTACATCTCATACATCATGAAGGCGTGTTGTAAATCTTGCAGGTTGGTTTCAGTGCATAGACAGTTGTGGCATAAGGATGCATTTAGCTGCAAATAACAGAATCCAGTCTCCAGGACCTCACGCAATGATGTTTAATTTTCTCACCTAAAAAGAAGCCTGGAGAAGGCAGGCTTAGCAGTGCAATGGTCTCATTGAGGACCCAGATTCTTGTCTGTCCTTCTGGTCCTCCATCTTTTGCCACCTCATGGCTACTACAGCTTCAGATATTAAGTCCTCACGAGGCTACATTCAAAGGTGGAAAGGACTGGGGTAAAAAAGCTTCCTTCTTTGAAGTTCTGTTTCTTTTCCAGGAAGAAAAATTTCAGGAAGTCTCCCTGAGACCTCTCCTTTTGTTGCATTGGCCAGATACCGGCCAGGCTCGCTCTTAGACCAATCCCAGGCAAAGGGAGATGGGACAAGCCCAATCCCAGTTCACTCCCTCACAGCTTGGGTGGTGGCTTATCTTTCTTGACCTCAAGTGCTCTCTGCCCATCACTCAAACAAAATAGGGCTTTTGTTACCCAGAAAGACATATATGGATAACTCAGAGGCAAAATGTGAACAGTGACTGTCCTGTTTCTGGAGGAAGTGGCCAAGACTTTTAATATTCTTCCTACTTTTGCCCCTTTATATAATATTTAGAAGTTGAAGCAACATGGAGATTTATTTTATTAAGATTTATTTAACTGTATAGTTACAGAGTTATGTCATAGGAGCCTTTCAAAAAAGATGCTGCTACAAGACTAATTGTTTTGGAGTGTCAAAAGCTTTGAGAGGCTTAGCTTGTCAGATTCCTATAGGCCCATAAGACTGCATTTTCTTTCCAATATGATGTCAGGACATCTGAGTGGTTGACCATGAAGCACCACGTAAACAATAAGATCATTGTTGCTAGCTTCAAGGAAATACAGGTAGTCAAACTCAAATTGGACAAGGGAGATTGACCATTTGGTAACTGAAGATCATGCTTTCTACTTATTGTTGAACTGTTCTGAATTATTGATTTGGGGCACACAAAGAGCTTTTAATTTTTTCCAAGTTCATAATTTTGGAAAGTGGTCACATGAATTTTGATACATAGTATGAACTGTGCAGTGAATTTCTAAAACTGGCAAATCGTAATATGGCTCCATTAGAAAGTATTTTCCTGTCTGTATTCAGTTTCAAGAGACAACTATGAAGTTGAAATCAAATTACGTTCACCAAGAAAACATGGCATCCCTAGAAGTTTAGAGGTAAGTCTCATGAACTTTAGAGGTTAGACATGAACTCTAGGGAGGTCCTGACATTTCTAGCAATTTGAGCAATGCTTGTCAGTGTACTCTTTAAGAAAGGAATAAAGGTGAAGAATTACAATCAGTTCTAGAATTGCAAGCTCTCCTCAACAAAAGATAACCCAAAACTCAATCAATAAATACCTAAAGACACCTAGTCTCACCAGCCTGTGAGTACAAATGAAGTCATGTTAATAGTAAATAATGCACAGTTTCCTTTGTTGACAGACCCTTCCCCACCCCATAAAAGTCTCACTCAGATATTTCTTGAGAATCTCCAAAAAGGTACCTTGCACGTATGTGTCACATAGCAATTTACCAGCCACAATTATCACACAGCATCCATCTTGTGTTTCCTCTCCTGCCTGCACAGTGCCCCATACTGCCTGCAAAGTAACTCTAAAGGGCCTTTCTCTTTCCCCTGCTATGCTAGCCTGTGCCAGTCTTTCTATTTGTAATGCTAACCCAACTGTCAGTCCCGGAAGCTAGGTGAGACTTGGCCACACCAAGAACAAATACTACTGTCTCAGGGGCTTACCGTAACAAAGGTTTATTTCTCACTGTCATAAAACCTAATAAATAAAGATCTGGACAACCCTTTAGAGCAACTATTTTCCATATAGAAAGTCAACAATTTAGGCTGAGAATGGTTTCATAGTCCTGTAGCTCTCCTATCAGGAACAGGAAACCTCCCTGGTCAACCAAGCAGGCTTAAAGAGGTGCCAGATAAAGAAAGGGCTTACTGGTTACTCACCAGCTCTTCTCTATATCAGACTGCAAATGGCCAGAACTATGGCCCCACTCAACTGCAAGAGGGCTGAAAAGCACAGAGAAGTCTTCCACAGATATGAAAGAGGAGAAGAACAATAGTGGAACAGTATTTGATGCATAGTAGTAAGACCTACTTTACAGGTCAGTGCTGGGTTCCAGAAAAAAAATGGAAACAAAGACCTCTCCAGTTCTTTGCTCTGTTTTGTCACCTGATCCTCAAATCAGTACTGCTTATACCCAGAATCCCCAAAACTTTCTCATGAGTAGGGTCCATTGTTTAGTCGTAATTTCTCTTTGTTAGGAGCTTCAACATAGCCCAAGAACGGGGTGACAATGCCATATCATCTCTCTCATTCCCTCTTTTTTCCTTTTTCATGACAAATCCACATACACCCCTTTTTTTCTAACTCCTTCACTAGGTGTCTGACTTGTTCACTGCAATAGGATAAAGTCACAGCCCAGGGTCTGGAACTCAGAAATATGTTAATGAGTCGATGGATGGATGGATGGATGGATAGGTGGATGGATGGATGGGTGGATTGATGAATGATGGTTTTCTCTCTACCCAGAGAGGAACTCAAGGGAAGCCTGTTACTACTTTCTATTTACCCTCTGAACTTCTGGCACTTTGACCCTAGCTTCAGTCCTTCTGTCTTGGACACCACTTTTGGCTCTTTTGGGGGGCTCCCTTTGGATTGGGACCTTGTTTAAGATTAACTATGGGAGAGTGAGACTTTCAGTTTAGTGGCTGAAATTCTACCACTCAACTTCAGTGATTCCTAATTAAGGAATGTGCACATGAAAACAATAACCAAATGGAAAATTAAATACCTTTTTATTAACTGGTAAGTAAGTACCCTATTATCTGCCAGTGTAGACATCTTTGTTAAGCCACATGAGATTATGCTGTTTAGGCCTGGAATCTAAGGAAGGCTTGCATACTTCTATCACTAGAGAGTGATGGAAAGGTCTGGAACAGACCAGATGCAATTGATGCAGAAGCTCTTAGGTAAAAGAGAGAATGGCCAGGCCCTGACCCAGCGCACTGCAGTAAGGGGACTGTGTACAAATGAGGGAACATCGGCTTAGAGACTCTACCGCCTAGCAGAATATAATTGGTATTAGCCCTGTGCTTTGAGTGCTTGAACAACTCCCCCTCCCTCTGAAAGAAGCTGGTAAGAAGGGTGGACTGAGGGTGTGGGAGCAGTGAAAATGCCCCCTCCTCTACAGACCCAATATCGAAAAGGAAAGAGAGCTGGCTGGAAATTCTCCATCTCATCTTCCCCTCTTCCATAATTAGCTCTTTACCCTTCCTCATCTTAAATGCTACCTTCACTTTCCTCTTTGCCCAAACCCTTCAGTCCTTTACATGGGGTCATACCTATTCCACTCCATGACAGACTGTCTCCAGAAAACCAATCTAGGCCAGTGTCCTCATTCTACTAAACAAGTTTGTTAGAGAGACCAGTTCAAACTGTAGGCTTATTGATGCATTTTTGTACAAAGTCCTTTTTTATTTTTTTATTATTTTTGAAAGCAACTTAAAAAAATGTTTATTTATTTTTGAGAGAGAGAGGGAGAGGCAGAGAGAGAGGGAGACAGAATCCCAAGCAGGCTCCACACCATCAGTGCAGAACCTGATGTAGGGCTCAAACTTACAAACCATGAGATCATGACCTGGGCCAAAACCAAGAGTTGGACTCTTAACCGACTCAGCCACCCAGGAGGCCCAAAGTCCTTTAAGAAAAAAATACAAAACTCACTACATGTTAATACTGGCATATGGATACACTTCCTTTTGCCTGTATATGGATTTCTGAGCAAGTGGTGCACTATTCTAAGTTCTTGGGAAACTTACATAAGAAATAGCCTGCAGTTAGCTTCTGCTGCTCAGCTAGGGTTCCCATCGCCCTAACGTGTTTGCTGTAAAATAACAAAAAGTTCATAATCATAATTAAAAACAGCAATTGGGGGAAAAAAGACTAGAAGTTTGACCATGATGTGGGCAATGTGAGAGGAGAGATTTTGGATGGGGCAGTCAGTATTTCCCTGCCAGCTCCAGTCTCTCAACCTCTCCCAGTCTCCCAATTTTATGCCATTATTTCCCCCCATTCACCTTCATTTCTGCCAGCCTGAATTAGTGTGAAGAGTCTCTGTCTATGTCATAAGTATCTATTTAGGTAGTACCTATTTAGGTAGCTGTTAGTTAACATCATCTTCCTTGTTTCCAACGAATTGTGCTGTTTATCTAATAGTTCTGTCAACGAAATTTTAGAATAAAAAAATAGCAAAACACCTCAAAGCATTCTCATAACTGCAGAAACTTTACAAGAAAAAAAAAAAAAACCAGTAAGTGAAAGCAGTTAAGAGACTTCTAAGTAATGTACAGACACTCCACCACAGAAGATGGCCAATAAGCATATGGAAAGATGCTCAACATTATTAGTCGTTAGGCAAATGCAAAGTAAAACCACAATGAGATACCCCACGCCCCCATTAAAATGGCCACAAAAAATTTTCAATGACCATCTGAGTGTTGGTGAGGATGTGGAGCAAATAGATGCTCAAAACTGCTGTTGGGAACATAAAATGGTACAGCCACTTCAAAATACATGGGGCGCCTGGGTGGCGCAGTCGGTTAAGCCTCCGACTTCAGCCAGGTCACGATCTAGCAGTCCGGGAGTTCGAGCCCCGCGTCAGGCTCTGGGCTGATGGCTCAGAGCCTGGAGCCTGTTTCCGATTCTGTGTCTCCCTCTCTCTCTGCCCCTCCCCCGTTCATGCTCTGTCTCTCTCTGTCCCAAAAATAAATAAACGTTGAAAAAAAAATTCAAAATACAAGTAGGCAGTTTCCTGAAAAGTTAAACATACACCTACTGTTTGATCAGCCCTGATCATTCCACTCCTAGATATTTATCCCAAGAAAAATGAAAACAAATGTCCACATGAAGACTTGTACATGGATATTTATAGAGCTTTATAATAGTTAAAAACTGAAAACCACTCAAATGTCCATCAGCAGCAAGTGAGTAAACACAGAGGGACATCCATCTCATGGAATACTAGTCAGCAACAGAACTTGAATGTGGATGAATCTCAAAATAATTATGCTGAGTGAAAGAAGTCAGAGCAAACAAACAGAAGTATGTATTGTATGATGCCATTTATGTAAAATTCTAGAAGATCAAAATGAGTCCCTATAGGGACAAAGAGCATAACCAGCGTTGTTGGAAGATGTGAGTGAGGTAGAAAGGAAGGGTAGAAAGGAAGGTACGTGAAGAAAGTTTTAGGGGGGGTGGTTATGTTCAGTATCTTGATTACAGTGATGGTTTCATGGGTGTATACATATGTCAAAACATCAACACTTTACAAATGTGCAGTTTATTATGTCAATTATATCTTGATAAAACTGTTATTTGAAAAAGATTCACATAGTGGTTTTTGTACCAAAAATGAAAGAACTGGCTTGCATCTTTTCATTGCTTCAAACTGCTCTTGGAAAGCGCTTTTCTTTTTTTTTAATTAAAAAAAATGTTTAATGTTTATTTTTGAGAGAGAGAGCAAGAGAGAGCAGGGGAGGGGCAGAGAAAGAGAGGGAGACACAGAATTTGAAGCAGGCTCCAGGCTCTGAGCTGTCTGTCAGATGCAGGGCTCGAACCCGTGAACCGTGAGATCATGACCTGAGCTGAAGTTGGACGCTTAGCCAACTGAGTCACCTTGGCACTCCAAAAGGCTCTTTTCAAGAGTGTAGGTCAGTGGAGAGGAGGGTGAGTGTGCTGGGTTACCTATTATCTCACTGTGCTTTTATCTATCGGTTTCTTTAGAGTTTCGGTAAAGACTTATTTCAAAAAAGGCCAGATTGGGGCGCCTGGGTGGCGCAGTCGGTTAAGCGTCCGACTTCAGCCAGGTCACGATCTTGCGGTCCGTGAGTTCGAGCCCCGCGTCAGGCTCTGGGCTGATGGCTCAGAGCCTGGAGCCTGTTTCCGATTCTGTGTCTCCCTCTCTCTCTGCCCCTCCCCCGTTCATGCTCTGTCTCTCTCTGTCCCAAAAATAAATAAAAACATTGAAAAAAAAAATTTAAAAAAAAAAGGCCAGATTTAGGAAAAAATGGAAAAAGTCTTTAAAATTTGCTGGATCATCTCATCTTTAATGCCTACTAGCTATAACAGTTTGTGAATCTAAAGTTCTATAAATCAGTTATGTATACTGTCCCTTTGACTTGAAGATGCCCTCAATTATAAAAGATACACTCTATCTCTAGCTTTTAAAAAAGCAGTAAAAGTACACTTATTATAAGATTCACTCCAGTTTCAAAAATATTAGAAAGTATGACTGAGAATAGTCCCTGTAGCAAGTAATCCCAAGGCCGCCGAAAGGAATGCCAAGGGCCTGCCTCTATAAGTTCAAGGTGCTCATGTTGTGGCCTGTAGCACTGTGGCTAGTCTCAGGCACAGTCTCTAAAGAAGAAGCAACATACCAAAACCCCAAATTTCACACTTAGCACAAGTTTCCTCTTTGCCCAGAATCTGTAGAAGCCCTGATGCTAGGGTTATATCCAGAATCCATTTTATCTTTTAAAATTGTAAATTTGGTTACACTTATGTAAATTGGATCAGGAATCATCAGGGAAATGCAGATCAAAACCACAATAAGATATCACCTCACACCTATTGAATGGCTATTATCAAAAAAACAAGAGATCATAAATATTGGCAAGGATGTAGAGAAAAGGGAACCCTTGTGCACTCTTGGTGGGAATGTAAATTGGTACAGCCACTGTGGAAAAACAGTACGGAGGTCCCTCAAAAAATTCAAAATAGAACTGCCATAGGATGCAGCAATCTCACGTGTGGGTATACATCCAAAAGATTTGAAATCAGAATCTAAAAGAAATATCTGCACTCCCATAGTCATTGCAGCATTATTTACAATAGCCAAGACATGGAAGCAATCTAAATGTCCATTGAGAGATGAATGGATAAAGATAATGTGTTGTACACATACAATGGAATATTATTTAGCCTCAGAAAAGGAGGAAGTCTTGCCAGTTTTGACAGCATGGATGAACCCAGAGGATGTGAAATACATTAAACAAATATTAGATGATACCATTTATATGAGGAATCTAAAATAGTCAAACTCCTAGAACAGGGACTAGAATGGTGGCTTCCAGTGTCTGAGGGTTGGGGGAGGGGGAAACTGAAAGGTATTAATCAAATGGTAAAGTTACAGTTAGCACTGAGCCTATACCGATTGTATACTTTACAATTTGATAAGCTTTTATGTTAAATCTTCTGTTAAGCCTTTGCTAAGATCTTATGTTAAATGTTATCATGCACAAAAAGTAATAATAATAAAAGAGGGTGGGAGGAAACTTTTGGAGGTGATGAATGTGGTATGTATTGTGACGATCTCATGAATATATACTTATCTCTAAACTCATCGGGCGATATACATTAAATAAGCAACTTTTCTATGTCAAAAAATAAAAGTTAAATTAGGTGAAAAATAATTTGTCCATATTTCCCTTCATTTGGATGTTATACAAACTTGGAGAGACTCTATCTTAACTTCCCATGTGAGACAATCAGAGACTATTTTTAGCTTCCTTATGTAAGAGTATGCAAATGGAAACATTGATGGATTTTAAAAACATACATGATGAAAAGAAGGGACTCAATCTAGGAATTAGAGAAGTATCTTCCTATTAAATATAGTTGCTGCAATAAATAAATTATAGCAAATTTCTGAATCAAGTTTTTGCAAAATTCCCAAGAGAATCTTAAATCAAAAATTCCTGTAGTCATGAAATGATAATGAAAAAATTAATTAAAAAATAAAATAGAAATATCTAAATTTATCTGTTAGTTGTGGTGAGTGATAACTATGTCTGGGTCCCAAATTTCGGAACCCTGTCTTGCCACCTCCTTTCAATACCTTGACAAAGGCCACCCCCTAGAGTATGTGCACAAGTGACAATTATGGGAACATCATCCCCAAATCTTATGTCCTCTATCCTTGTGAGCTGTTGGGCTAGGAAGTATGACTTGTGCCTAGATGAGTCACTCTCCTGCCTGGGAGACTCCACTCAGGTTTTTGTTTGGTCTACCAAGGAAGGAAGCCAATTTTTCGAGTTGGAAGAGGACTCCGAGTCCTCCTACAGTACCAGCTCCGAGGAGGAGCAAAGAGGGAAGCAATTCAATAGGAAACATCTGAGAAGACCAAGAGGCACCGAAGCATTTATCTTAACCCAGCTCTACTGAAGGGAGCTCTATCTTTACTAGAAATACGGTCTTCTCAGACCTCAGAGAAAGTGCAGGAGCTCCCCCTAGAGGATAGAGCACGAAGACCGCACTTCCCCATTCTGTTCTCCCCACAGGCTTACCCAGGATTTTACTTCCCTTCTCAAGAAAAGGCTTTGGAGACTCCCTTACTGATTTGAACATACCTCTCTTACGGTATGGTACTTACCACATAGCACTATGTGGGCTGTTACAAGCCCATCTCTCCCCCTCAGGTGTGAGCCCTGAAGGAAACCAGAATATGTCACCTCCAAAAATGTCACTCTGACACAAAGATTATTTCGAGTCAAAGGCACCTAAAAAACAGATGAAAAAGGACACCCTGACCTTACTTTTTATTCCTCAAAGCAGGAAATGAAAGTTTTGTGTGAAAGACACCTTCCCTGCAACAGGAGGAAAGAAAAATCCTTACCACCTGAGACAGGAGACGAGGCTGAGAGAAATCTTGACAAACCAACCTTGTTAAACTCACCCTTGCATCTCAGTCACTTCTCCACCATTAACTTCCCTAAACTTTGTCTTTCCACATTTCCACAATTTACTACTTTTGTTCAATTTAGTGTATGAACATTTGGCTCTGTTTCCTTGGGTCTTCATTTTCATGGACATGTAAAAGTCTGAATGCTTAAAAAAAAAATAACAAAAAAATAACCAAGTAAAAGTCTGTATGCCTTTCTGCTGTTAATCTGTTTTATGTTGATTCAATTCTCAGTCCCAGCTGGAGATCCTATGAGCAGAGAGGTCAAGGTTCACCTCCCCTGCAGCCCCTTGAGGGAAGCACCTGTGCTGAGGTGTCCTTCATCCTTTGCAGCAGTTCCTGGAACACAGCTGGCCCTCGGCAATGGTGTTTGTTGGAGGAATGGAAGTGCCTGTAAAAAACAAAAGCCCTTTGATCACATTCCTACCTTGCAATGTTCAGTTATTTCTCTTTCTTTTCTGTTCTTTTTCTTCTGTCATATATTATACCTGCACTTTATACAGCCCTGCCTGTGCAATATTTCATTTCATTTCATTTCACTTCATTTCATTTCATTTCACTTCATTCTCACAGTTCTGTTGGGGGCATATATCTATGCCTGCCTTTACTAGAGGAGAAAACTGACATTCATACTGATGAGGTGAGTAGCTGAAGGTTCCAGAGACAGGCAGTTCCCCTAGGGCCTTTCCTCTGTAGCCCAAGGATGAGCACTCAGGAGGCAGCAAGCCAGGGATACTCCGACGTGGAATCCCCAGCAGGCAGTCCACAAACCAACAAGAGGTCACCAGGGGATAAAAGACCACAGCTTCTCTGAGCAAAATCTATCTGGGTGAAGACACCAGTTTTCAGGGTGTTTGTTGGCAATGGCAGGAATCAAAGGGACTGAGTGATCTGATAGGATACAAAAATTCTGGATTTATCATAGACATTGATTTGCTGCAAAATGTAAAGGAAAAGATTTCTTTTGCCAATCACTCCAACCAGCCATTGTTTTGGGAATTATCTTGCCATCATAGATCAAGCTTGAATAGAAAGAAGTGGCTAAGCACCAGGGATTTGGAGTCATATCTGCTGGGGTCATGTCTCTGTTCAGTATGATCTAAAGTGGAGCTTGAGCCCCACTTTAGGTGAGCACTAGCCCTGCTTTGGGTGAGCCCCACTTCTCTCTCTCTCCTTTCTCTCTCTCTCTCTCCCTGCCCCTAACTCACTCTCTCTCAGAAAAAATAAAGGAACTTCCCCCCAAAAGTAAAAATTATAAAAAAAATAAAAAATTAAAACAAATATAAGAGGGAGAAACGGATATTGGGAAACAATTTGCAGTTAGTCACACTATTCATTAATTTGACCTAATATTTCCGGTTGTGGGAATTTATCTTAAGGAAATAATCAGAAATGTATAAAAAGTTTTAAGGACATCTCCTTTTGTAATTATGGCAAAGAAATTAGAAACAACCCAGATTTCCAAAACAGAAATTGGTTAAATAAATAAAGGCTTATCTATATTCTGGAAAATTATAGACCCATTAACAATTGTGTTCTCAAAGAATATTCAATGGTATAGGAAAATGCTCAGGATATAATGATACATGAGAAAAGCAGAATGCAAAACTTTACATACAATACAATTTTAGTTGCATCTTTTCAGGTACATAGGTGATGTCTGGGTTTATTGCAGGGATCAAGGGAATAAAACTATCGGCCTCACAGTGTTAATTTCTCACAGCGTATGTTTGGACGATACCCCTGTAGAATCAGAAACTGGATTTTGTTTACAGACTCAGAACAGATTTGTCTCTCTGAGACATTTCAACCAGAACCATAAGATAAATACATGCAAGGAGGTAAGTTTACTCATTGACAATGAGGTATAATAGCAACATGTATGTGTGTGTGTATATGTATATATATATACACATACATATATATATATATATATATGTTCCAGCATAATATTAGAGGACAATAGAGCACAGCCAAGGAACTTTCAGTCCACTAACAAAGCAGAAGGTTTTATTCTTAAAGGCATTCTCTATGAGGATCTTTTGAGGAAAGCAGCCAGAGTGAGAAAACAACACTTCTCAGAGGACTCTACACATCTCTCTGTAAAGAATTACTGAAAAATGGAGGCACAGAGCCCTGATGTCCTCCAGCCCTTCTCAAGAGTCCTACAGCTAGTGAGCAGGAACTGAGGTTTTGACGTCATTTTCTGTGGGTAAGAAATACGGTGTGGCACAAGGGAAGGAGGTTGGAGCAGAGTCTTTTGTAGAGCAGTGTCTGGGAGAGTTCTGGAGGAGAGTGAACTGGAGAGTTTGACAGGACTTGTGGGGTATAAGATAAAAACAAAAGGGGATTTAATGAAGTGTTGCTGGAGGTATGAGTTTGACCTTCATTAATGTCCCTTGAGAAACATGAATACATTTAAGTTATTTTTTAATTGCTTTTGGTTAAGTGGACCTCAAATATATCCACAGCAGGACTGAACGCCATAGGACCCTGAAGTCATATTCCAGGGATACAAAAATAATTAATTTTTAAAATCTACATTACATCAGCAGTTAAAAAAAAAAGTTCTTAAAAAAATGGCCAGATTTTGATAATATTCAACATTTGTTTTTCTTTTTTGAAAGATGAAAAGATCTAATACATCTATCTTTTGGAGATACATATGCATCCTTAGCATAGCAGTTTTCAAACTCTGGCCACATGTCCCCAAAAATAATCGTTTTTGTTTGTTTTTTTTTTTTTTAATAAATTTGGAAGGAATTTTTTTTTTCAACGTAACGTTTATTTATTTTCAGGACAGAGAGAGACAGAGCATGAGCAGGGGAGGGGCAGAGAGAGAGGGAGACACAGAATCGGAAACAGGCTCCAGGCTCTGAGCCATCAGCCCAGAGCCCGACGCGGGGCTCAAACTCATGGAGTGCGAGATCGTGACCTGGCTGAAGTCGGACGCTTAACCGACTGCGCCACCCAGGCGCCCCTCCCCAAAAATAATCTTGAGAAACTATGTATACCTTTGCACTTTAAATTAACATATAACTTTTCATCATAAGTGTGAAGAGTTCCAAAGGATATAATATCCAGTATGTTTTAATATTAGTCACTCTAAATACATATAATGGAATCTTAAATACTGTAGTGATTAAATACCCACCATCATCCATTAAAGAAAAATACATGTAAAAGTTTGGGCTATTTTTATTATTCTTTTATATTCCCCTCACAAGATTCTATCCAAACAGAATTATATATAATATATTTTTAGGCTTGAAAATTTTATTGATCACTGTGTCATACTTCTCTGCAATGAACTAAAAAAACTTCCTTCGTTTTCTGTAACCATAAGGCTCTAAGCCTGTATGGTTCACAGGTGGCTGATAAACACTTGAAATGAGACAAACTAAAGAATGAAATTTTTAATTCTATTTTCGTTTTAAATTTTAAACTTAAATAGTTTTCTAATTTTCTTCCTAGAGATCTTACCTATTTGTTAGTTTTTTCCTAAGTAATGTATACTGTTTGATGCTCTTGAAAATTACTTTTTTTTTTGAAAATTACTTTCTAAAGACATATTTTCTGGTTTTTGATGGTATTTGAAAAGATGCTTGATCTTTGATACTGATTTTATATTCTGCAACCTCGCTAAACTATGATTAATTCTAATAATTATTCCATCTAAGCAATCTTTTTTTTTTTTTTTTTTTTTTTTTTGAGCAGCAGGCAAAAGTTTGAGTATTAGAATATAAGATTAGAAAGGAAGAATAGTAGGAAAGCTCTCTTTACAGAGGGACAGTCGAAAGTGAATGCCCAGGACTATAGGCAAGGGTCCTTGTTTTATAAGATTCTGGTCAGCCCTCCCCCATCCCGTCCCCCTTGTTCCTTCTCAGGTTCTACCCTTATTGGCTGGATAGCTCTAGGTGCTGGGTTGTCCATTCCTGGTTGGCTCGTTTCCATTGTATGAAGGGTGGTCTATGGCCATACTTAGATCTTATGTCAAATTCCTGAGGGGGAACCTGAGGGGGTGTAGGCAGGGTCCATTACATTCTTAAGAGGAACCTTATGCCTGAGGGGGCTCCAAGCAGACAATCTTATCATCTACAAATAATGGACAATTTGTTTCTTCATTTCTAAACTTTATGCTTTTTATTCTCTTTTTTGATTTAATTCACTGGGTAGGACAATACTGAACACAAGCGGTGATATCAGAGACCTTGTCTTTTATCTTAAAATTTTTCCATTATTTCACCATTAACTGTGATGCTTGCTATTGGTTTTTCATAGATATTTTATTAGATAAAAGTTGATAATAAGCCTTGAATCAGGAGTTTTGTCTGATACATATTCACGAAGAGATCATTATTTTCCCCTTTCAATCTAATAATGTAGTCACTTCTATTGTTTGATTTTCTCATGATAAACTCAATTTGCAGTCCTGAGATAAACCCATGTCACTGTCACTTGTACAAGTTATTGTATTCAATTGGCTAAGATTTTCTTTAGACTTTTTCCATCTCTGTTCACTGAAGAGATTGGCTGTAACTGCCCTCTTTCATACCATCTTGTCAGGTTTGGACTTCAGGTTTATGGTACTTTCATAAATAAGTTGGGTAGTGTCCTCTCTTTCTGTACTCTGGAATAGTACTGACTGAAATTGGAAGCATTTGTTTCATGGTATATACAAACCAATAAAACTGTGTGACCCTAGAACTATCCTGTGGTAAGATCAACTTCGGTTTCTATTTCCTTAATGATTATTTTATTTCTTCTTGAGTCATTTTTTTTTTTAGTTATATTACTCCAGTAATTGCTCATTTTAGTTAGGTTTTCAGATATGTGGACAACAAGTTTCTTGACATCCTTGTTGCCTTTTTAGTACTTGTCTTTTTATCCTTAACGTTAATGAAGAAAAAAGGAGGCAAATATATAAACAGTCTTGGCAGAGGGTTTGTCATTTTATTCGTCTTTTCAAAAAAATCAACTTTTACCTCTACTTTGTTTCATTTGTTTCTGCTCATATCTTTAAGTTTATTTTGCCTTTCAACTTAAGTAGCTTAACTCAATTTTCAGTCTCTTCGCTCTTCTAATATAACATTTAAGACAAAAAAGTCTTTCACTTCAAACTTTCTAAATCGACATTTTAATAGTGTCGCTTATCAACAGCATATACTGATTTTTTTTAAATCCAGCATAGGTGTATATTTATCGGAGATCTTCATCTATACCTGTATCACAATTGAGATTTTTATATTTATTTCTATCATTTTATTTTGCACTATCTCCTCTTCCTTTTTTCTTTCTCTTTCTCTCCATTGCCTTTTTTTTGGGGGGGGGGGGGTGGAATACGTCTTTTCTCCTTTATTCTCTAAGCATGTTTTCAATTTGTTTTGGAAGTGAGAAAGGATGATATATATCTGTATCTTCATCCACATTTATATGTCTCCAGGGATCTGTCCCAGCATCTGTCTCTCACCTGGTAATGAACTCCTACCGTCACATATTTTATTGTATTTCTCAGGTGAGTTCAGCTGACCCTGCAAGCATGTAGAACTATGGTTACCCATGAACTATGCTTTCTAGTACGCTGCCTGCAGACGCACGGTTTATGCGGTTGCCCTTCCTCTCCTCTCGCACATCCGTCTCACATTTGCTCAGGAAAATACTGCCTGTTCTTGCAAGGTCACATGGGCTTGATTCCAAGGCTAAGTCTCCAGGTGGCTCCGCTTACCGATGCCGGCGTGTGTTGGCGTTCGCTGGCCCGGGAACCCAACCCCAAAGTCTCTCTGCCTCCGCCCGGGACCACCGTGTCCTCGTGCGCCACCTGGAGGTCGTCTGCCTGCTTTGCGCGGGCATCGGGGGCGCGCAAAAGGTCAGCGCGCTCCCTGCAGGAGGCCTGGGCTCTGCGCCTTAGCTCCCCCTTCCCTGCCGCTGCTTGCCCCCGACTCCGCCTGGCACGGCGACACCCTCTCACCCCGAAAGAGCGTCGCCAGCCGGGACAGAGACCTCCCACCTCGGTCCCACGTAAGCCACCAGGTCCCACAGATCTTGGCGTCCCGACCCCACTCCCTCTGCCCTGCTCAGGCAGGGTCCCCTCCTCGCAACAGGCCCCGCTAGTCTCTCCTGCAGGCGCTCCGCGCGTGGCTGCCTCGCCCCACAGAATCATCTGCTTCAATGTTTTTCTTCCCTTTTTCCCCCCTAAGATTTTATTTTTAAGTAATCGCTATACCCAAGGTGGGGCTGGAACTCACGACCCTAACATCAAGAGTCACAGGCTCTTCCGACTGAGCCACCAGGTGCCCCTCAATGTTCCTTCTTGATGTTTGTGAGAATTAGGTAGATCATGTTCTAAAAGAATATCTCAAACTAAAAAGCAATACCACGCTTAACGGTAAAACAATAGATTACTAAGAAAAATAATAAATTAGAAATAAAGAAGCACACTCTTATCACAAAATTTTAGCCTTTTTCTGGAAGTTCTAACCAATGTATAAGTAAGAGGCTATTGAAAAGGACTATAACAATATTTCATTATTTGTACCAAGTATCATTTATCTTTAAGAAACTTTTTTGGGGGGTGCCTGGGTGGCTCAGTCGGTTAAGCCTCCAACTTCAGCTCAGGTCACGATGATCTCTCGTAGCCCGTGAGTTCGAGCCCCGCCTCGCCCTCTGGGCTGATGGCTCAGAGCCTGGAGCCTGCTTTCGATTCTGTGTCTCCCTCTCTCTCTGCCCCTCCCCCGTTCATGCTCTGTCTCTGTCTCAAAAATAAATAAACGTTAAAAAAATTTTTTTTAACTTTTTTTTTTAACATTTATTTATTTTTGAGAGAGAGAGCACCAACAGGGGAGGGGCAGAGAGGGAGACACAGAATCGGAAGCAGGCTCCAGGCTCTGAGCTGTCAGCACAGAGCCCCACATGGGGCTGGAACTCACCCACCGGGTGGGAGATCATGATCTGAGCTGAAGTTGAGGGCTTAACTGACTGAGCCACCCAGGCACCCAGGCGCCCCAGTCTAATCATTTCTTTTAGATTAGAAAGTTTAAGTGGAAGAATGTTTAACTGAAAAACTGTTAGAACTAGTTATGTATATCAAAAAGAAGGTGAGTGGGGCTCCTGGGTGGCTCAGTCCCATAAGCCTCCGACTTCAGCCCAGGTCATGATTTTGAGGTTCCTGAGTTACAGCCCCACATTGGGCTCTCTACTGTCAGCACCCAGCTGCTTAAGATTCTCTGACGCTCTCTCTCTCTCTCTCTGCCCCTCTCCAGCTTGTACTCTCTCTCTCTCTCTCTCAAAAATAAACATTGAAAGAAGAAGAAGAAGAAGAAGAAGAAGAAGAAGAAGAAGAAGAAGGTGGGTTACTAAAGAGCTTGCCTCTAATAAAAGAAATAGATTTTCTAACAGCAATAAGTTAAAAATAGAAAGGAAAAATATTCTACTCAACATGGCAACAGCAAAAAAGTTCCTAGCATAAACTTAACAAGAAATGCATAGAGCCAATTATCCAAAGAATTATGAAAATTCAGTGCATTACAAAAATTAACAGGTAAATAGAGGTGCCATTTTATCTTTCTTGATGCTAAGTTCTAACAACACATCAATTATTTCCCAGTTTATTTATAAGTTTAGTAGAATTTCAATCAGAATGCCAAATTGAAAATTTCACAAAACGCTTCTAAAGTTCACTTGGAAAATTAAAAGATAAGAAGAGCCATGAAATCTTTGAAGAAGATTGTAGGGGAGATCATCTCCTAGATCTTTACATGTATCAGAAAGTTCTAGTAATTAAAATAGTGCCAAGTATTACAAGAATAAAGTAAAATGCATTGATAGAAAAATAGAAAGCATCATATGTAATCTAGTGTATTAGGAACACTAATCAAGTGTATTAGGAACAGCATCTCAAAGGGATGCTGAATTATTTTAGAAATAGTATCGACATTAAGGTAGCAGAACTCTGCATTATGGCTGTCCAACATCTTCTGAACACTCTCCGATATTTCTCACTTTGTAAGTAATTCCTGCTTTACTAAGAGAATCCATTAATCAGGCATATGACTTAGGTCTGCACTCACCCTACCCTGCCCCATGATATCTCATGCGGAAAAGAGCCACATGAGGGCACCTGGGTGGCTCAGTCAGTTAAGCTTCCGACTTCAGCTTAGGTCATGATCTCACAGCTTGGGGGTTCCAGCCTCGCATCCAGCTCCGACAGCTTAGAGCCTGGGGCTTGCTTTGGATTCTGTCTCCCTCTCTCTCTCTCCCCCTTCTCCGCTCATGCTTTGTCTCTGTCTCTCAAAAATAAATAAACATCAAAACAAAAACAGAGCCACATGAGGGGGCATATTCAGGGAGATTATTCTGCTAAGTGTGGTGTCGAGTGGAGCAGTCAGAGTTGCAGATGTCCCACTGAGTCATTTTTTGTTTTTGTTTTTGTTTTTTTGCTAGAACCATCCTGCGGGATGGTCAGATCTGTTTACCATGACTGCCTTGTCCTTGGCTGTGTAATTGCAGCCCATAAGCCTAGTTCTCTGGCCCTCACAGAGGTCAAACTGTTACCAAAATTCACACAAAAAATTATTCCCCAAAATAAAATACATGTGGATTAATGAGTAAAATGTTAAACAAACAAACAAAAACAAAACCCCCAAAGGTAAACCTAAACAGAACTAGCCAAACTAACAACAATGAACTAACTAACCACTATGGGCCAACATTTGATATGAGTAGATCAAAAATGTGTGTCTGGATGAACTGGCAGGCAGTGAGAAATGGAAACCTGGCCAGTTAAACATTCATAACGTTAGGTTCCTAACATTCAAACAGTAGGCTTCATAACATTATAAGATAAAATTAAAGGGACTGTCCAAGGGAAGTACAACTATTCTTAGTTCTCAGGTCAGATAAGAATTTTGGTCTGTGTACTTCATACCAAGCACAGTCTGTGAGGGGATTATTGGACAACGGCCTGAGAGTGAGTCGCACAGACCTATTTTGGTGATGGCGCCCAGGCAAGTTTATTCGGGATCAAACCAAAAGTACATTAGCACTATTCACCCAAAACAGTTCCTGCAGGAAAGGTGGAGGCCTGGGTACGCAATGTGCCCATTCTCTGTACCTCTGACATCATCAAATTGGATGGACTGCATATTCTATAAGGGATCCTCTCCTAATATTTCTTTCAGGTGATTTTTCGATAATTAGGGGACTTAAGCCCAAGTTTATACCTCCTTCGCGGTCAAACAAAGATCTCTCTCTCAATACATAATCAAGATAGGTGTGGGACTATCTTGAGGACAAGGACTATCAGAGGACAAGGGAGATCCAGGCTACTTCCCTAATTTTCAGCAGTAAGTATATTAAAAATGAAGAAATGGCAAAACCAGAGTTAATTTGAATGCATACATTTTGGCAAGTTACTGCTTTGAATACACACATACAATAAGAGCTCTGTTTATAACTCATTTGGTGGTAACACTGAAACTGAATTTGAGGCCTTTCTTGAATCTGAAGCTCAGATCTTCCTGGCCTTCTGGTGTTGGTCCTGGTTAAAGTGAAATGCCACAAATTTGTAGTCTGTATGTTAAAACCCAGGTTGTTCTAGCCTTGGCTAGATGCCCTCCTTGGCCAAGATAAAAACCCTCATTGATATATACCTAATAAAACAATACCATTCCTGGCTTTGTAAGCAAACATGTAAAAAGATCTCTCCTATGTAGGTTTGATTTTTAAGACCCCATTTAAGGGAAGTAAGTGTCTATGAAAAAATAACACAAGGTTCAGAATTGTACACATCTTCCCTTGCCTTTCTTCCAGGCCATGATTAGCTAACAGGGTCACTGTCTGTCCTGGTCATGTCTAGCTCAAGAAAATGAAATTACGTCATTGGGGTACAAAGGAATACTTGTCCTTTGTTAATTCTTCTCTGGTGTTTTCTGGTCCTGTTCCACCCCCACATTCAGAGCAGAAGGGTAAGGGGAAAACAGGCCCATGGAAGGATTACTCGTCCTCATAGCCCAGCACCCACCTCCATCCAAAACATGTACCTGAAGTTCTATTTCGGAGCAGGAAACCCTCTACACTCTCAGTGGGTCCACGTTTGGATTCTTCCCTGACCATCTCAGAGAAAGAGAATCCCTTCCTCTGAACTCACAAGGCGGGGCTTGCCTGTCTCATGGCCCTCACCACACAACCTTGGAATACACTTATAAGAGAAACCAAAAATGTGATGTAATACCAAAAATACATGCTAAGGAAGGTGGAATAGATTCGAGAAAGTTTCAGGGTTTCTTTTTTTTTTTTTTTTTTTAATGTTTTATTTTTATTTTTTTTGAGAGAGAGAGACAGAGAACAAGCAGGGAAGGGGCAGAGAGGGACACACAGAATCTGAAGTGGGCTCCAGGCTCCAAGCTGACAGCACAGAGCCCAATGTGGGGCTCGAGCTCACAAACTGCAAGATCATGACGTGAGCCCAAGTGGGACACTTAACTGACTGAGCCACACAGGCACCCCAAGTTTCAGGGTTTCTGAGTGGCTTGTCACAAGCAGAGTATAGGACCCTGTCTGACAGCCCAGGAAGTTGATTTGTTTGGAGATACAAGGTTTGGAGGTGTACTGGGAGGTACTGCCTCAACTGGGAGAGTAAAACCAATTCAGACTTCTAAGGACAATCTGGGAGGGAAGAAATGAGCGGGGGGACAGGGCAAAGGAGAGGCTTCCTGAAGCACTGAATGGAACACCCTGCCTGGACCGGGGCGGGGCGGGGGGTGGGGGAAGGGAGGCGGGTGTTTCAAAGGACTTCTAGGAATAGGGATGACTAATGTTCGATTTTAAATTGTTCGATCACCGCCATGTAATTCCCCTTCCTTTCTGCAAATGGTTAGTTGTGTCTACTGTTAAATTAATTATACAAGGAGGCTGTTAGACAGACGTGGCTCTAATGCCAAAGCTCCTACGTGAGCAAACCAAAATCTAAGCCTGTAAATGCCTCGAGGTTACGAAATTGAAACCTAAGGACAGCCAATCGCTAACAGCCAACTAGGTTTTAAGCTACAGCTAATCAATGTCATTTCTTTGCTTCTGCCTTTTATCTATAGAAGTTTTTCCTCAACTCTGTTCAATGGAGTGCTTTTACTTGGTATTGCTCAGATAAATTCTTAGAATTTTTGCATGACCCAGTTAATCTTTTAGCACTGCGAAAAGACTTTGTGCAAGTGAAATTGCTTGTGTGTTTGTTTTTGCTTTTTTTTTACAGAAATCTAATGAAGGAGTCAAGTTTCCCATCTAGGTCATCATGGTAGGGATAGGGCTGGCATCCTGGGCTGGGGGATGACCCGTGTGCTTGACTGAACAGATTCAGTGAAATGAGAAGCTCTGAGCCAGAGTGACCTTAATAGAACCCCCAGAATCTCCCTCAAACTAGAGAAAGGCATTGGGCTTTCCGGAGGTTATAGAATGGAGGTTTGAGCCAATCTTATCTGGATCTAAAAAGGCAAAGAAAATCAAGCAGAGATGAGAGTTAACTACAGCTATTTGTGATCTTGCCTTCTCACCCTACTAGACCCAAATGGGACTTTGACTTTTGCAGAGGGGCACTGTTGGCGGCTAACCTCATAGGTCCAAGATGCATGGGGGAGAAGGCATGACGGAAACGATCCCAGAGTCAGTGCTTCTCGAGGTTGGAGGACAGGAGGGAGCACTGGAAAAAAGATTGGCAAATTTGCCTGCATACAGTGTGAGCAAGAGCTCTAGCAAGAGGTAACTGTTTCTCTGACCGTGACATTCCAGAATGTAGTTATTTGTAATAAATGATTGCCTTTATTTATTTTTTTGAGAGACACAGAGAGCATTTGCACACAAGTAGGGGAGGAGCAGAGAGAGAGAGGGAGAGAGAGAATCTCAAGCAGGCTTCATGCCCAGCCTAGAGTCTAATGCTGGGTGCAATCTCATGACCGTGAGTGAGATCATGACCTGAGCCAAAATCAAGACTCAGACTCTTAACTGACTGAGCCACCCAGGTATCCCCCAAGGCTGCCTTTTTTCTTCCTACTTTTTATTTATTTATTTTTTTAATGTTTATTTTAAAAGAGAGAAAGAGAGAGAGAGAATGAGCGAGGGAGGAGCAGAGAGAGAGGGAGGGAGAGAATCCCAAGCAGACTCTGCACTGTCAGCTCAGAGCCTGACATGGGTTACATCTCATGAACCATGAAATCATGACCTGAGCCAAAATCAAGAGTTAAATGCTTAACTACTTAACCAACTGAGCCACCCAGGTGCCCCTCTTCCCACATAAAAATATATTTAATGTTTATTTATTTTTTGAGAGAGAGAAAGCGGGCATGAGTGGGGGAGGGGGGTGACAGAGAATCCCAAGCAGGCTCCATGCTGTCAGTACAAAGCCCAATATGGGGCTTGAGCCCAACAACTGTGAGATCATGACCTGAGCCAAAGTCAGATGCTCAACGGACTGAGTCACCCAACTATCCCCTTCTTCACACTTTTTAAAGTGACAGCTTTTACATTACCCCCCCAGGATCAAAGGTCTTTGCTCTCACTGGACAAATGGCCCAAAGGAGAGCCACCAAAATGAATGGCAGGACAGGGCAAGCCTGGCCAGGAAATGGGTTAAAAGAGGGTTTATTCTCTCCTCTTCTCCCTCAGGGGAGCCAGGGCATCTGCTGCCTGGTCAGGATCAGTCTGCATGTAGCCTTGGCTGTGAGGGTGCCAGTAATTGGATGAGGACTTCCCTGGGCCCTCTGCCTCAGAGATAACTTGTTCCAGCCTCTTATTTACACCTCCATCTGGCCGCGCAGTGGGGTCTAGCGCCTAGAAGTCAGCTGTGCTGCTGGGGACAGGCATACAGCCATGCTTCTAGAATTGTGTGGCACAGGGGTGCTGATGAAGTCAGCCTATCTGCCTGCCTAGCATGGTGGCCCTTTCTGCCACTCAGCCTGCTTTTCTGATTCTGGACGTGTGGCTGCGTGGCCACCTCGCTCTCTCTTTTTTGTTTCCCTCAAGTTTTTATTTAAATTGCAGTTAGTTAACATACAGTGTAATATTAGTTTCAGGTGTAGAATTTAGTGATTTGACATTTCCATAGAATACCCGGTGCTCACCACAAGGGCACTCCTTAATCCCCATCACCTATTTAACCAATCCTCCCATCTACCTCCCCTCTGGTAACCATCAGTTTGTTCTCTACAGTTAAGAGTTTGTTTGCTTGTCTCTTTTTTCTTCGTTTGTTTTGTTTCTTAAATTCCAAATTCTACATATGAATGAAATCATGTGGTATTTGTTTTTCTCTGACTGACTTTGCTTAGCATAATACTCTCTAGTTCCATCCATGTTGTTGCAAATGGCAAGATTTCATTCTATTTTGATTGCCAAGTAATATTCCAGTGTGTGTGTGTGTGTGTGTGTGTGTGTGTGTGTATACACCGCCTCTTCTTTACCAGTTGATGGATATTTGGGCTCTTTCCATAATTTCGCTGTTGTTGATTATGCTTCTATAAACATTGGGGTGTGTGTATCCCTTTAAATTAGTATTTTTGTGTCCTTTGGGTAAATACCTGGTAGTGCAATTGCTGGATCACAAAGTTCTATGTTTAACTTTTTGAGGAACTGCATACTATTTACCATAGTGGCTGCACCAGTTTGCTTTTCCACCAACAGGTAAGAGGGTTCCCCTTTCTTCGCATCCTTGCCAACACCTGTTGTGGTTTTTGTGTTGTTGTTGTTGTTGTTGTTAGTTTTAGCCATTCTTTGTAGTTTTGATTTGCATTTCCTTGATGATGAGTGATGAGCATTTTTTCATGGGTCTGTTGGCTATCTGGATGTCTTCTTTAGAAAAAGGTCTATTCATGTCTTCTGCCCATTTTTAAACTGTATTATTTGTTTTTTGGGTATTGAGTTTTATGAGTTCTTTATATATTTTGGATACTAGCCCTTTATCAGATACGTCATTTGCAAATATCTTCTCCCATTCTGTAGGCTGCCTTTTAGTTTTGTTAATTGTTTCCTTCACTGTGCAGAAGTCTTTATTTTGATGATGTCCCAATAATTTATTTTTGCTCATGTTTCCCTTGCCTGAGGAGATGTATCTCCTAAGAAGTTGCTATGGTTGATGTTAAAGAGGTTACTTGACTGTGGTCTCCTCTAGGATTTTAATGGTTTTCTGTCTCCTAAGCCTTTAAGGCATGGCTATCTCTTTATTCATCTCTTTTCCTTCATGTGCCTTTACACTTTCCACAAATCACATTGCCATTTTCTTTTCTTTTCTTCATTAAAATTTTTTTTAATGTTTAATTATTTTTGAGAGAGAGAGAGAGTGCAAGCTGGGGAGGAGCAGAGAGAAAGGGAAACACAGAATCTGAAGCAGGCTCCAGGCTCTGAGCTGTCAACCCAGAGCCCGACGCAGGGCTTGAATTCACAAACTGTGAGATCATGACCTGAGCCAAAGTCAGACACTCAACTGACTGAGCCACCCAGGGACCCCTCTTTTCTTAATTTTTTAAAATGAAACTATATTTGTCTGTTTGTTTTTTGAGAGAGAGAGAGTGAGAGAGCAGGCACTTGTGAGCAGGGGTGGGACTGAAGTAAAGAGAGAATCTTAAGCAGGAGCCTGACTTGGGGCTTGATCTCACCACCAGTGAGATCATGACCTGAGCCAAAATCAAGAGTTAGATGCTTAACCAATTGAGCCACCCACTCGCCATGCCATTTTCTTTAATCTCCTCAAACTGCTTCTGCCTCTCTTCATCTCTTTTAAGGGACAAGTCATACCTTTAAACTTTGGGTACCATGATGGGTGAAAAAAATGTTCCTCTTCTACAGCTCCCAACTACCTTCTGGGGGGGTATGTTCCTCTTCTTGGGTGTGGGTATGCAACTTTTGAGATGAACTCAGGAGCCACCTTAATTTTTCTGTATATTAAGTGAAGAAAGATTTTTGAGGGTAGGAGTGAGGTGGGAGGATTCAGGGTGAAGGACACAGGAGATGATGAGGTTGGGTGCTATGGGAGAAAAAGTTTTGGAATGACCCTTCTTTGGTGACAGAGAAGGGAGAGGGGAATTTGGACAATGTGGGAGAAGGGGACAATGAAGAGGAGAATGATAGCAACTGTTATTTATCCAGTAATTAATTTTTGTCAGGCATCGTGCATAACCCTTTTTGCTCATTATTCAATCCAATCCTCCAACAATGTCATAGGTCACATCTTATTATTATCCTTTTGCTGCTAGGGAAACTGAGGCTCAAAAAGCTTAGAGGAATTGCCCAAAGTAACACGACTAGGAAGCTCTGAGCCAGAATTTAAGGGTAAGTTCTATCTGACTTCAAAGTCCAAATTCTTAATGACAAAAAAAAAAAAAAAAAAAAAAAAAATATATATATATATATATATACATATATATATATATATATATATATTGACTTGCCACAAAAATTTATGTCTGGGCCTTCAGAAAGGCACAGGGTTGAGTTTTCAGATAACTGGATTAATTACCTAGGAGGCTGAGTGACCCTGTTCTTCATTTTGTGGGAGAGTAGGTGGCACCGATGTGGTCACTAAGCAAGTGACTGGTCCACCATTTGCATATACTGGCTGGCTGGCTGCTGCTCAGAGTCTGGACCTTTCATCCAACTTTCCAGGATCTGGTCAGCCTGGCACTCTTCATTCCTATGGGATAAAGCAAACCAAGGGGTAGGGGAATAGGAGACAGGGACTTAGAAGTACCCGGTTTCTTTCATACACATCAGCATTTTGAAGATTTCTAATCAATAAATAATCCATTTTAACAATACTTCCCAAAAGAAAGCATTTTATGGTCTAATTTAAGCTTCTTATATTATTGTTTAAAACCATTTTCTTCGTTTTAGGATAACCATGTATGTCAAAATCACACAATTTCAGGGGGAAAGACCATAGACTATCACAGCTAGAAGGGATCCCTCCTTCACTGCATGGATGATGCATAGGCCCATAGAAGGTCCTAGGATGGCTTTAGAGATCTGTATTTAAAAGTTCTTGCCCTGCTACTTACTAATGGTGTGCCCTTGGGCCAGAAACAGGATCAACTCCTTCCTCTCCAAAACAATGCCTACCTGGCTGATGCAGTGGGGACTGAATGATGTACTCTATGCAAAGTGCCCAGAAAAGGCCCTGTAAGGAGTAGGTGATCAACAAATGGTAATGCCCTCCCTTGGGCAATATCTTCCAGATGTTCAGAGCAGAACTAGGACTAGAACCTTCTTTTCTGATTCTCATGCGTGTGTGAGTGTGCACACGCACGCCACGGAGCATTGGTGATGTTTGCTTCCATGAAGAACATGGTTTAGTCACCTTGTAATTAGGTGGGACTTTATAGTTTTCAAAGCACTCACTTAGATGATATTGTTCACTCCGTGCAACAACATGGAAAAATTACACAGGAGTGGTATTGCTAGGCCCACTTTGCCCATCAGGGACGGGAGGCTGAGAAAACGTGGTTTCCTTCAGTCCCATGGCTAGCCAGGGGCAGAACTAGACCACCACCCAGATCTTGTGGCTCCTTATCCATGGCTCTTTGTACTAGCACACAGTACCTTCTCACCTAAACACCAAACAGTTTCACCAAAGAGATAAGGAATAGTGTGGAAAAAAATACACGGTGGGGGTCATAAATGACATAAGTCACCCACAGTCCTGATTAGATAGTGAGGGAAAAATTGGACTTTGATATGATTGAGCAAATGGCAGAGAGAAAACACTGACAAGGCAGTAAACAACTCTCCAGGAGGGAATATGGGACAACGGGGGCTTGTGGTCACTGCTGACCACAGTGTAACTCTTTCCTGTCAGAGAACTACTGGACACTCTAATTCTGAAATTGTGCAGCCCCATTCTTTCTAACTGCTTCTGCCTCTGCAGCGTCCTAACTGCACATATGAGTTTCCTCAGACAAGGCAAACCCCATTCTTTATCACATTCAGGCTTTAGTTGTCTCCAGTCTCAAGGGGGTGGTATTTCTAAGACCTAGAATTTAGATCATCTTTTTTTTTTAATTTTTTAAATGTTTATTTATTTTTGAGAGAGAGAGAGAGACAGAGCGTGAGCAGGGGAGGGGCAGAGAGAGAGGGAGACGCAGAATCCAAAGCAGGTTCCAGGCTCTGAGCTGTCAGCACAGAGCCCAACACAGGGTTTGAACTCATGAACCACGAGATCATGACCTGAGCTGAAGTCAGATGTTTAACTGACTGAGCCACCCAGGCGCCCCTTGAATTTAGATAATCTTAAATTATCACTGTCTTTCTGCACATAGATCTTGTAGTCTGACGTGCTGAATCAGATGGTATGGAGGCTAACCTGGCCATGTAGCAATCCAGAATATCTAGACTTTTCTTTCATGTCTCTTCATGGAGTCTTCACTGAACACTGCAGTCACAGCCACCACGACCACCACCACAATCTCTTGTACTTTCAAATGCATTCTCTTATTTGGTTTGATTTTATTTGATCCTGACCTCAACCCTCTCTTCCCACTTCTTAGAGGTTTCTTGACAACAGGCCAGTCTTAATCATCTTGTGTTCTCTACAAAAGTGTACTCTCTGCAAAATGCCTCTGTAGCTAACAAAATACCTTATACGTACAACCTCAGTAAAAATGCCATGAGCTATGTTGAAATAACACTAGCTCTATCTCTGTGACCAAAATAAGGGCCACTGCTTTCAGGGCCCTGAAACCATCCCAACCACTAAAGCAGATTGCAAGATAGTAAGGAAATATCTGTACCACAGATTAGAAACGATATTTTAAAAGGCCATATTGACCCAATCGTGGATCTTCCTTCCATTGTGTAGATGTGGCCCCTTTTTAGGAAAGTTCTTCCTCTGTAGTATTACTAATCCTATAATGTTTATTATTTATTTTTGAGAGAGAGAGAGAGAGAGAGAGTGCAAGTAGGGGAGGGACAAAGAGAGAGGGAGACAAAGAATCCGAAGCAGGCTCCAGGCTCTGAGCTATCAGCACAGAGCCTGATGCGAGGCTTGAACTCATGAACCATGAGATCATGATCTGAGCCAAAGTCGGTTGCTTAACTGACTGAGCCACCCAGGCGCCCTTATAATATTACTAACCCTATATTGAGTGTAACTATGATATATAGGAGATTAACTTGCATGTGTAAGTTTGTGGACTCAGACTTCATAGTGCTCATGAAAACATTGAACTCATGGCCTGTCAGTTGACTTACGTAGATATCATATTCAAATCCAAAGTATCTAGAGTAGGGCGGGGAGTGGAGAATAAACATGGTAGTTGTTGGAGGTACTCTTCTGTTAGAAGAGTCTGCAACTGGGGACTTCTAAACCAGAGTTATATATTCAGATCAAGCCATTTAATAAAAATTTACTGTGTGCTAAATGCCTCATCATATGTCATTTCATTCCTGCTTCATAATCCGTTTCGGATGGAGGCGTCGCTAGCCCATTTTACAAATGGCAAAACTGAGCATCAAAGAGATTGAAGGATTCCCCAGTGTTTCATAGTGCCCAAGTCCCATGTTCTTTCTGCATATTGTGGCACCTCAGTTTTGAACATTTTACTAAGTTAAGAGACTAACAAAAAGAACCAAAACCCTGCTAGCAGTCTGTGTTGCTCAGGAGTTGCTGTTTCTCTATGTTCTGGTAAGCCTTATCCTTGCTTTCCTGAACTTTGAGTTTCAGTTGCACATCAAACCGTGGAGGCGGCCAAATGCTGGTGGCACCACTAGGGGTGAGCATGGTAGTGATCCTGTGACACGCCTGGCCAGGCTGCTGTCCACGTGAAATGATGCCCAGCAAGTGCAGGGCCACCCAGCTCTGCCTACGCAAGGCATTCTTCCCTGATGAATGCAGGTTAATGTCCAAGGTTATAAACTGCTGGGAGGCGGGGAGGGGAAGGACTAATCTATGCGGTCTGTGGTCGCCAAAAGGTAAGCAGCTCTGCTTTAGACCGCTGGCTTGGAGGAGGCAGTGTCCCCGTGTACCTGTCCTGTGACTCTGGGCAAGTTCCTTGCTCTCTCTGAACCAGAGTTTCCTTATCCAGAAAACAGGAGTAATAAACCCTTCCACAGAGGGGTGCTGAGATTGCAAATCGTGTATAGGGAGAACCAGATGCATCATAACACCTCTAAACACAGCTATTAGTATTGTTATTGCTGCCACTGTTATAGCAAGAAGAACTAGTGCTGGTAGCGTAAGTAAAATTATTTCTACCATGCGTCTTTCAGTGGGTGGCACGATTTAGTCACACTTCTGACACTCCAGCCCTGACCGCCAATGGCCGTCATGAATCCTACTCTGCACTCTTTCGTCACTGTCCACCTTCTCTTCCTCCATTCTCCTTTGACACAAAGCAAATCTGATGAAACTCACATGTCCCCAGAGCAGATCATCGTGGTCTGATGAATCAAGCACCAGGGGCTTGAAGGAGCACCAGGCAGACACGGGGAAACCAGAAAGCATGCCTTCAGGTGGCAAGTGGAGTCAGGAACACCAGGGGCGCCTGGGTGGCTCAGTCGGTTAAGTGTCCGACTGGATTTCAGCTCAGGTCACGATCTCACGATTCGTGAGTTTGAGCCCCATGTCAGGCTCTGTGCTGACAGCTCAGAGCCTGGAGCCTGCTTCCAATTCTGTGTCTCCCTTTCTCTCCGTTCCTCCCCTGCTCATGTTCTGTCTCTGTCTCTCAAAGATAAATAAATGTTTAAAAAAAAAACAAAACAGAATGCCAATGGTCTGTACTTGGCCTAGCCCCCTGCGATCCTTAGGACAGGCCTTGCTTGGCCAAACCTTCCCTAGGCAAATGAGCTTCAATTTTGTGTTTCAAACATTTCAATTTCCTTTCACAATCACATTCAATGTCTAACACTCCCCCATTTTTAGAAGCTGTCTGAGCCTAGACTCTGATGTTAAGACAGCTTAGTTCTTTGCTTCTTTTTCTTTCATTTCGTTGACGGTTCATTCATTAGAGTGTTACACTCTATACCACTGGGCACTTGGTTTTTAGGGTCTTTTTCCTCCCATTTTATGAGTTATTCCAAAGGAATAGGTTCCTGAAAATTTTATACTTTCCTGTGATCGTGGCCACTCCATTATTTTTAGATTTCCACATAACTCTTATTTGCCACATTCATTATTTGCCTGAGGAAGCAGACACTATTTTTATTTGCCTTCTCTTGAATTAGGTTTTGGTTTAGTGATCAGGAAAAAAAAAAAAAAAAACCCTGTAGAATGCACCCACACCCACACAGTGTATATCTAGGAAAACTGATGGCTTATACCAATCACTCTGGGTTTTATTCTAGTTTTTAGCAAAGTTAAAGACAAACGTGTAAAGTGTAAGAGAGAATGGGAATGGGGTAAATACAGTGTGTTCTGGTATTAAAAACATCATGGGGCCCAGCTTGGTTCTTGGGGAATAGGAAGGATCTTTCATGCCTAATGTGTGCAAGGACTTTGCAAACTCATTTAATGCTCTCGTGAAGTTGAGATCCCATTTTACAGAGGAGGATATTAAGGCCTGCAGAAATGAAAAGAAACAAACCGACATAAAGCCTTGGCCAAAGTCATGTGTTTAGTAAGTGCTATAGCAAGAGTGACATTCTTCCCAGTTTCTCTGGGTGGCTCTAGAGCTCTGTAATTTACTAGCTCTGTGACTTAAGGGAATCCCCTAATCCTCTGGGCCTCAGTTTCCTCACTTGAAAAATGATGTCTAGGTTAAGAACTACATGGTCTCCAGATATCCACTGTAGCTTTAACATTCTGTGAGTCCAGTGAGTGTGTGAGCGTGATCAGGATTGGCTGGTTATGAGCCAACCAGGTATCGGATAAACACCTCCCTATCAGGCCAAGGTGGGTAGGGGAGGGTGAAAGTTAAAAAAAAAACCCCACAACAAACAAACTTTGACAAGACCGCTATAAAAACTGTGTGTTCCCAAAGGTTCGTCCTATTTGGCGGCTGCTGCCTCGTCCACAGCTTCTGATACCTAAGAGGACTCTCCCTCACAAACTGTAAGTAAAAGAACTTCCTTTGTCTGCCTGGACGGCACCTGGGAGTAAGGGGTTAACAATGGCACTACACAGGTAGAGGAGAAAGTCTGTTTGCTTTTGTTTTCAGGAGAAACTTGATGGTGGCTGAAAATGTGATGTTGTACTGAAATGATTTTCCTCCCTAAGCGTGAATGCTCATCCACACCTTTGCTGACTCTTTGGAGGCAAAATGCTCAGGATGGATGTCAGCTCCCAGTGTGACCTGCATGAAAGCTCTTCTATCTTTGGCCTAGGAGAAACAGCTTGAATGCACTTATTTGGTTAGGTGCCAATCATGTTTTGAGGTTCCTGCTCATTTCTATTCTCCCCATGACAACTGCTTAATTCAATGATTTGTTTACATATCTATTGCCTGATGTCATTTTCTTCATTCTCTTCCTATTCCTTCTAGTGCTGGCGCTGAAGCTCCTTTGTCACATAAATGAGCTCCTGGTGTATGTTGCTTGTTACCCTTGCCTTCACCCACTGCTCAAATGAGAAAATGGAACAGGCTGGGAATTGTCACAGAGCACCATCATCATTTGTTTATGAATTGTCAAATTTCCACTTGTTTGATGCTTTCTGTAACATTTCCTACTTTGAAGATCCTACAGTTTAAGTTATTTGGAATAACTCAGAAGCTGCTGACGTACTTTAGGATATTTGTTCTACTGTCTGAAAAATAGATGTGTTATGAGGATATGCTGCCTTTATGCACAAGGGAGGGGCAGAGAGAGAGAGAGGGAGGGAGAGGATCCCAATCAGGCTCTGCCCTGTTGAGTGAGCGTAGAGCCCGACAGCGGGCTTGATCCCATGAACTGTGAGATCGTGACCTGAGCCAAAATCCAGAGTGGGACTGAGCCACCCAGGCACCCCAGGAGATTCTGCCTTTTAAAATAAACTTCTTTCTAGTTACCTAGGGCTCCGTTAGCCAATTGGGATCCAGTAGGGGCTTGGGCTCTGCTGCCATTAAGCCAAGGCACATCTGGGGACCACCCCAGACCTACGCTAAAGCCTGAGGTGCTGGATGGAGACCAAGAAGTGCCTTTGACCTAGGTGCCAGTTTAGAAGAAAGAGCAACACTCAGCTCTCTTTCTGAGCTACCTCATGTGTGTTCAAAGCATCAGGGATCAAGCTGTCATAGGGCATCTCACTGCGCTTGTCACTGTGGGTAATGAAGCTGTGGGCATCTTCACACATCTATATGTAAAATCTTGCTCGCAGTGCCTGGAGGTCATAGGCTTTCAATGTATTAGCTCCTCATGTCTTCTTGAAAGCCCATCTGCCTTGCACATGGAGAAGCGAATGGACTCTTTACTCCCTTATATTTCTCTAGGAGTTAAATATTCATTTTTACAAATCATTATCTTTTCACAGAACCTCTTCAAGGAAGGCAGAAAGAACTGTAGGTTTCATCTGCTATTTTTCTAAAAAAGGATTGGAAAAAGGATTCCAAGTCAGAAGCCAGTAGGATGTGGTTTATAATCCCAGGGCATCACAATTTAGGAGGGGCATCAGACATATTCTTTCTGAGGTTCAGATTCCCCATCTTTAAAGTTGGCAGCGTTGACATCTCTGAGGTCACTTGCACTTCTGTTTTTCTGTGATTACCTTCTATTCTCATATTTCCATACAAACTTCTCCCAGATTTGTATATGTATCACCTGTTAATATATTACGTATAATAAATAATGTAATATATAAACCTATTCATTGAGAAATCAAACATTACAAAAAATTTATAAAGTAAAATGTGAGGGTCACTCCATCCCATTTCATTCCCCACAAGTAACTCCAGGGTGGTTACTCTCTGCTTACATAGATGCACAAACAGTATGTGTTATACCAGTAAAAAACTTTTTTTTAGGTTTATTTATTTATTTTTAGAGACACAGAGACGGCATGGACAGGGGAGAGGCAGAGAGAAAGAGAATCGCAAGCTCCATGCCGTTAGTGCAGAGCCTGATGCAGAGCTCGAACTCACGAAATTGCAAGATCACGACCTGACACAAAACGGAGAGTCGGATGTTTAACTGACTGAGCCACCCAGGCGCCCCAAACCATTTTTTTTAACTAAAAAAGAATGATACTAAATATTACATACTTCCTTGAAACTTGCTTCCCCCCCCATTGTAATAATACAATGTGAACAACTTCCCATCACACTTTAAAAACAAATTGGCTTGAGACCTCAGTGAGCAGAGGCTGGGGAGCACGGAAATCACTCTCCACGGTCACCCACTCCTGGCTATCTTCCTGTCTCCAGGGATGAACATTGGTCTGTGACCCTGTTTTATGATTAACAGAGGGGCAACATTTGTGCTGATGTGATACAGACCTTTAATCTCTCTGTAGAAGTTTAACTTCCCATAAGCAGTATTGGTTCAATTTGACCTTTTCTCTGTTTTTTTTTCTGGTTGAATCAGCACACTCAGACTAAAAAAATAACTTGGTAGTATATAGAAACATGGGATCTTGGGTAATTATTTTTTTTAACATTTATAAAGAGATATATAGTAATATCCAACATTTTCATAATGCATTATAAAACATCTTCCAATTTATCATGCAATTAATTCGACAAACGTATTTGGAGCAACTACAATGAGTACGGGTGCTCACAAGTTACATTAGACCTGGCAATGAGACAACCAGAGCAGATATTAGCACCATTTATTCCATAGTAAACTAAGACTCAGAGAAGTTACTGACTTGCTCAAGGTCCCAGTGAGGAGGAAGCAGAGCCAGTGTCTGAACCCAGGTCTGTCTGATCTAGGATCAAAACCCTGTGTGAATATATGAGATGTTTATAAATCGACAAGGTCTATAGTGTAAGGCTGATGAACCACAGCCCAAGGATTTTGGGTCTTCTGGGGGTGTCATCAACAAGTACTCTGGGGGTGTTATTGGGGACATTAGAGTCACCCAAAGGCTGATTCCTTTCACCAGGCTCACTCTTTCCTTGAAAGAGGGGAGTACTGCCCCTTATCCTAACTTTGTGCCTTATTAGTTACATGTCCTTGGACAAATAATTAAACTTTCTTATATTCTTTCCTTATCTATTATATAATGTGTGTGGGGGGGAGGGGAGAAGCCCAGCTGCCTTCTGAGGGTATAATGAGGAATAAATTATATAGTGCATGTAAAGCAATTAGCAGAGTACTTGGCAATAAATGGTCATTTGCTATTATTGGGTGATGTTTTCCTTTTGTTTCATCAGGGAAACATCTTTATTTCTTATTTGTTAATTCCTTTATGCAATTACCTGAACTGAGAGAGAAAATTTGCACTTTGGTCTGAAGGTCACCAATTTCAGGTTGGCTTTTATTCACATAAAGAACTAGTGGCCAGATTTAAAGTTAGTAATCCCCGAATACAATCTTAGGAACTAATATATAAATGAGGGGAAACCCTATCTTCAGGTGGCTGGGATGGGAGGGGTCTCAGAAGATCATCTTCTCTAGAGATCATTGCCCATTAGTCTATCCTGTCTGTCCCCAGTGACAGTGCTGTGGTTCCACTCTTTAGGGTTAATGCGAGAACCCCTGTTGAAATGAGAGTGGCATCAATGACACCCTCTTGTGAATTAGTTCAGTAGCCATCCACTTCTTATATCAACCCTGCCTTGAAGGGATGCAGAAAATGTGAAGAAATTGATTTGCCATGCTGGGCAGCACTGGGTGGGGAGCTCTGCCTCATCCTAGCTGAGACCATGGGCAAGTCTGTTAACTTCTCTGGGTATTAACTTGCTGGTTAACTAATGAAGATAATAGTTGCCTTGGTTACCCCATTGCTGAGTGGATTAAATGAGAACTGAGATGTCCCTGTGCTTGCAGGAAGTAGAAAGCAGGCATGGGGCATCTACCCTATGGATGAGTGTTTGAGAGGGAGAAGACCAGGGAAAGGAGGAGGTCATAGGATTGAATAGGACACCATTCAAGATAATCCTTACCACCATTTTTTTTTTCTTTGATAGTCCAACACCTGCAAAATTAATCTTTCTAACATCCAGATGAGAGTGCTGGGAGCTTGCATTTTTGACTAGCCCAAGGTGTCAGCCAAACAGAGGCAAGATTCTTTTCAGAGGGCCACTGCCAAGGAGGGTGCTTGCATAGGGGATCTTCAAACCAGAGTCTCTCTTTGCTAGAGCAGTGAAGCTGAGAGGGATTGGAGCAGGGATCACTGTATGACTTTGGCATACAGAGTGATCCTAGAGTCCACGGGAGCCTCCAGTCCAGAGCCACTTAGGGAAAATCCTCCCCTTATATCCCAAATGGTGTCATAGGTGGTTGAATATAAGAAAAAAGAGCCTTGCACACCATACTCTATGTCCCAAAGCCGAAGGGAGGTTAACTGCAAGGCCAAAAGGCAGTTCCTCCTCTCAAGCTTGCTACCCAAAGAATAATCCAGGCTAACAGAATAAAATGGGAGATGGCCATCGAGGCTGAAAGCCTCACTGTCCTGGCTTCAAGTCATCCAGAGCACCCAAAGGCACCAGAGATCCACGGAGGGATAGTCAATGACCGCAGTGCCATCTATTTGTCAGATTTGAGTGGGTCACTAGTTAGCTGGTTCAGTCTCAGAATCAGTGAACCCAAAGGTCTCCTGGAAGACATTCTATTTAGGATGACCATGAAATTTGGCATCCCACCTTCCTCCATTATGGCTAATTGCAACTACTTAAGCTAGAGGGAGAAAAACCCAGACCTCATTTGTTTATCCATTATGGACATGGTTCAGAAATAGAGGGGCCCACAGGGCTTGGTAGCATACATTGGCTGTCTTGGTCATGAACCTGTCTGATCCACCTGCAGTTCTGTTCAGGACACTCCCACACTCTTTTCCAGACCTGTCACCATGGCCCACCGATTTCCAGCCCTCACCTCAGAACAGAAGAAGGAGCTCTCAGAAATCGCCCAGCGCATTGTTGCCAATGGGAAGGGGATCCTGGCTGCAGATGAGTCCGTAGGTGAGTGCAAGTAACATCATACAAGTGTATTCTTATTTCTACAACTTAGCAAAGGCAATCAACAATCATATTCTTTCCTCTCGGAGGAGTAAAGGTACACAGCAGTGGGAGCAGAAGACCCAGTAAACATAGACATTTTGAGTCCTGTAGTTCCAGTGGGTAGATTTCTGAAAAACAAAGGAAGAGGCTCAAGCCCTCCATTTTAAGGCCCCCTTGCCAGCAATCATTTGGGGTTTTTTTTTAATGTTTTATTTATTTTTGAGAGAAAGAGTCAGAGAGACAGAGTAGGAGCAGGGGAGGGGTGGAGAGAGAGGGGGACACAGAATCTGAAACAGGCTCCAGGCTCTGAGCTGTCAGCACAGAGCCCAGTGTGGGGCTCAAACTCTTGAACCACGAGGTCATGACCTGAGCCGAAGTTGGATGCTTAACTGACTGAGCCACTCAGGTGCCCTGCCAGGGATCTTTTGAATATAGACTATAGCAAGGCCAGGAACTCAGTAATAAGAATGAGGTCAGATACACAGACCTCTGCTGCTGAGAAGTCAGTGTAAAGTCAGCTAAGGAAGGTCAGGGAAGGCAGGGAAGTGTCCCTATCTGGAACAGGGAAGGGCTTGTGGCTGAGAGAAGCCCAGGATGGCACAAGGGAGGGTTGCGGCTGGCCTCTATGGCCCACCATAAAATGATAGAAGCTAGAGGAGTCAAGAGCCCGCCCCATCCCTCCTTCTACTGTATCGTCTAGTCAGATTGAGGGCTGGACCTGGGGGTGGGGGGTGGGGGTGGCTAGAGGGGTCTGAGGGTCTTACAAACCCACTTGGACCCAATGGTGGCTTCCACCCACCTGGACCCTGACATGTCCATTCCATGCACTTCCTAACCAGCATCCTGACAGCAGCCCAGGTCTTTCTTGAGGGAGCCAAAAGGGAGACAGTTTTGAAGATCTGAATAAAACAGAGTCTTGCCGTCCTGCTGAGGGTCGCTGAGCTAGAGTGGAGGAGGCCAGCAGTAAAGCCCTGGCTTGCCCCTCCAGCTGCGTTTGGCCCGCCCACCTTATAGGCACCATGGGAAACCGCCTGCAGAGGATCAAGGTGGAGAACACTGAGGAAAACCGCCGGCAGTTCCGGGAAATCCTCTTTACCGTAGACAACTCCATCAACCAGAGCATCGGGGGCGTGATCCTTTTCCATGAGACCCTCTACCAGAAGGACAGTCAGGGGAAGCTGTTCAGAAACATCCTCAAGGAAAAGGGGATTGTGGTGGGAATCAAGGTAAATACTTCCATTTCTACCTCCCTTCTGCCTCATCCCAGCCCAACTCTCAGCACAGTCACTGGGCCAACACTCTGGACACCCTCATCATCCAACTGTCATTCGTACTCCTTTCCAGCATCATCCTCCCCCTGAGGACCAGATCCTCTTCTAGACTTTTCTGCCAGTGCCTTCTTCTTCCAGCCAAGTTTTCTATAAGGTACTTTATCTCCTGGTGTCTCAGTTTCTCCATTTCTAAAATGGGAATAGTAGGGCGTACCTCATAAGGCTCTTATAAGAATGAGGAGTTTATAAAACAGTTCCTGTCACATAATTATTATTTATTTCAGGATCACTATTATTATTGAAGCATTTACCATTCAGTTATAACTCTGTTATCTCAAACCACATGAGCTCAGGATTGAAAACTAGTATCAGTTGAGTGCTTACAACTCCAAGTGCTCCTTTAATCTTCCTCATAACCTCTGGAGGTCAGTTTAGTTATTATCCTAATTTTAGAGATGAGGCAAGAAAATGGAATTACAAGGCATAGCGGTAACTTGCCCACAGCAAGGCAAAACTGGAGCCAGTTCAAACCCAGGCTGTCTACCTCTCTGGCTCATGACCTCAGATTCTGGTATGCCGAGAGTAGGGGCTGTGTCTTTATTCTTTTGATTTCCTGGAATAATGTAGTGCCTGGTATGTGCAGGTGCTCATGAAATTTCTCTTAGACACATAATTTAAGGGAGCTACTCCTATATGGCACCTCTACATCCCAGATACTGTCAGATTACTTCTTATTTACCAAGCTCCCGGTGTTTTCCATACTTTCCATCTTCTTAGTGTTGACACTCAGACATTGTTCCTTCCAGGTAACTTCCCTTCTGCTGTGGACTGAATTGTGTGTCTCTGCCCCTCCCTCTGTCCTGTTACTAACACACCTTTGGAATTCAACTCCTTGCCTTATGAAAAATGACAACTATTAGTACTAGGGGCTCTGCTTGTGTTTTCCTGGGGCCCATGACATCTGCTAATTGCTTGTTAATTATGTTCACAGTTAGACCAGGGAGGTGCTCCCCTTGCAGGAACCAACAAAGAAACCACCATTCAAGGTAAGGATATCACCCACTGATATGAATCATGCCAATATATGTTAGAAATGATGGCAAGAAAAGAGGGAAGCAAGGGAAAACAAAATATGAATATCACACTGGTTTTAGAGCCACACACATCTGCTTTTCAATCCCAGCTCCTCTATGTAATAACTGTGTGACCTCAAGCTAGTCATGTAAATGTTCTGAGCCAGTTAAAATGGGATGACAGTGTCTGCTTTGCAGAATAGTTGTGGGAATTAAATTAGATAAAGGTACCTAAAGTGCTTACCACAGTGCTTTGTGCAGAGAAGATACTCTGTACCTGAGAGTATAAGTTTTAGAGAAAAATCCAGCAGCAGAAGAGAGGAAAGGTCCCAAGTTTTGGAATCAGACTCACCAGGGTTTGACTCCTGGTTCTATCACTTCCCAATTAGACAATTTTGCAAGGTACTTCACTGCCCAAGTAGATAAGTATGAACCACTGCTTTGGGTTAGTTAAGCGGAATTTGAATTCCTGTTCTGTCACTTGTTAGCTATGCAAACTTGGTAAAGTCACTTAACCTCTTGTAGCCTGGGTTTTCACATCTGTAAAACTACTATAATATTAACTATTAGAATTCTTATGGTAATTAGATGAAGTATGCAAAATTCCTAGAATCATGCCTGGAACATAGTAAATACTAAACAAATATTAGTTCCCTCTATTCTTACAAAGTATAAAGCCCCAGATCTTTGGGCTCAGTATCAGGATTGATATTTATTTGCCTGGATGTTTTCAGTCCTTAAGCTCCACCAACTGAAAGGTAAGGCAAGGAAGAACTTCCTCACTTCATCAGTGCCCCATGGATCAGGGATAAGGGTGCAAAGAAGCCTTTTTCTCTTTTGTGACTTGCAGGGCTCGATGGCCTTTCTGAGCGCTGTGCCCAGTACAAGAAAGATGGTGCTGACTTTGGGAAATGGCGTGCTGTGCTAAGGATTGACAACCAGTGTCCATCCAACCTTGCCATCCAGGAAAATGCCAATGCCCTGGCCCGCTACGCCAGCATCTGTCAGCAGGTGCTCAGCCTTCCCCTTGAGCTAAAACAACAGTAGCAAAGAGCCTTCTTCAGAGCTTCTCTTTCCAATTTTACTATAAGTACATGAACCTTATCTCACCCCTGTATCCTGGTGGCATTTTGTACCACTTTTGCTATAGCTAGGTATGGTAGGGTAAGATTTGCTTCCACAAGTTAGCTATGAACCCAAAGGCTGATGCCATCAATAGCTGCCCTCTGCCAAAGCTCTATAAGCTGAGTCTTACGAGTGATCCAGCCCCTAGGGCCAGGGCACTTGCTTGCCTATGCTCCATCACATCTAAAACATGATCCTCTGAGATCCCTAGCTCAAGAGTGACAGCTCTGATTTAGCCCCAATCCAAATAGTATCTTGGAGGATGGTGACCTGACACTAGTTTCCAACATACGTTGAAGTGTCCTGGGATCCCAGTTAACGTCTGATTTGCTTGTGTGGGTGTTATGTTGGAGTTACCAACATTCTCAGAACTATAAACAGTGCTTAATTCCTTAATTAACCCACACAAGGGGGATCTTTCTTAGTGATCTTGACTGCACTAAATGGGTGACAACTAGGTTCTGAGGTAGCTAGAATAATCTCTAGCATGATCTGTATCTATAGAAACTATAGGTTTTTATTTTTTTTATTCACTCCCAGGAGAACTTTTTTTTTTTTTTTTAACCTCACTGTGCTTTTTTGGCCAAGCTACAAATGCTCTTTAGAAATCCCATTAAATTTCTTTTCACTGCCTTTAAGTCAGTGAATGGTATTTCTCTATAAGGGCCCCATTTTATACCAATTGCAACTGTCAAACTTCTTTTTTTAAGTTTATTTACTTATTTTGAGAGAGAGAGAGAGACAGTGTGAGTGGGGAAGGGACAGAGAGAGGGAGACAGGGAATCCCAAGCAGGCTCCTCGTTGCCAGCACAGAGCTTGACTCAGGGCTTGAACTCATGAAACTGTGAGATCATGACCTGAGCTGAAAGCAAGAGCCCAGACGTTTAATCGACTGAGCCAGGTGCCCCAGGCAGCTGTAAAACATCTTCTTAAGGAAAGGATCACAGTGAGCAGAGCTGCTCTTTACCTCTTCCTTTTCCCTTTTTAGAATGGGCTGGTACCCATTGTTGAACCAGAGGTACTTCCTGATGGAGACCATGACATGGAACACTGCCAGTATGTTACTGAGAAGGTAAGTCTTGAACATAAAAGTCCCAATTCCAGTTGAAAAATCTTGGTACTTAACATATATCAGCTGTGATATATGAAATGTTCTTCAGTTGGAATCATTACGTAGCATTGAGAAGGTAAGGAGGTACTTATCAAACCTTTTTTTTTTTTTTTTTTTTGGCACAATGGTATTCTCCATATGGAAAAAGCACAGAATTTTCTGTACTAAGACTTGCATTTCACAATCCACGTCCCCAGCTGTGGGACCTTTGGTAAATCCTGTTATCTTTTTGGATCAGTTACATTATATGTAAACAAAGAAATTTAAAAATAAGATGAGTAAATGTGAAATGTAAGAAACAAAACAGATGAACATAGGGAAGGGAAGGAAAAATAAGATTAAAAACAGAGAGGAAGGCAAACCATAAGAGACTTTTAAATACAGAGAACAAACTGAGGGTTGCTGGAGGGGACGTGGGTGGGGATGGGCTAAATGGGTGATGGGCATTAAGGAGGGCAATTGTTGGGATGAGTACTAGGTGTTGTATGTAAGTGATGAATCACTGGGTTCTACCCTTGAAGTCAATACTAGACTGTATGTTAACTAATTTGAATTTAAATAAATAAAAATTTAAAAACCTGTATATTAAAAAATAAATAGGTAAAAATAAGACGAGCATCACGTGAGAAAAATGTAATTAGAAGGTACTTCATTCATACTTGCAGTGTAACCTGATTTCAGTTTCTCCACTTGCAAAAGTAGGTGGACTGAGATGAAGCTGGTTGGGAAGCTTTGGCCAAGCCTCATTCAAGAATACCTTTGGCTCGCATCCCTGCGACATAAAAGTGCCAAGGTCAGGTGACTGTCAGGCTGGCTCTAGGTTTCACCTGTTTGGACCTCTTGTCCTTCAGGTCCTTGCTGCTGTCTATAAGGCCCTGAATGACCATCATGTTTACCTGGAGGGCACCTTGCTGAAGCCCAACATGGTGACCGCTGGACACGCCTGTACCAAGAAGTATATGCCAGAGCAAGTGGCTATGGCCACTGTCACAGCTCTGCACCGTACTGTTCCTGCAGCTGTTCCTGGTAAGGCTTTCCTTCTCCTCTGACTTGAGATCTTAGCTCTCATCCTGTGAAGGAGTTCCACAACCTCTTGTGTTTGTCTAAAAGTCTTCTTTTTTCCAGGAAACAGACCTCTGTATCTCAGAGGCAGCCAGCACTTTCCCTCATACTCCATGATACCACATATCCTGAGTCTGTCCAAATGCACAAAATCCATTTATTTCCTCAATATTTAATCACCCTCCTTATTTATTAAAGCTTCTCTTTTTAGCCCAGTTAACCTCAGCAAAAGCTAACTAATTTTTCCAACCCAGTTCCATGCAAAGAGAGAAAAGATTGAGGCATCACATTTCTTTTAGGCTCATTGCTCTCTTTCTCAAGCCAGGCACATAAACTGGGAATAGTAGAGAGGAATGGCTTCTTTCCTTCCAGGTATCTGCTTTTTGTCTGGTGGCATGAGCGAAGAGGATGCTACTCTCAACCTCAATGCTATCAACCTTTGCCCTCTACCAAAACCCTGGAAACTAAGTTTCTCCTACGGACGGGCCCTGCAGGCTAGTGCACTGGCTGCCTGGGGCGGCAAAGCTGCAAACAAGAAGGCGACCCAGGAGGCTTTCATGAAGCGGGCCCTGGTAAGATGCTACTGCTTCTTAGCTACTTGATCAAGTGGATACTTGGAGCTTTCTTACCTGGGGAAGCATTGCTTTTTATTCAGGCCATGATGGTATCTCCAGAGAGTGTCTGCTAGATATTTGAAAAGGTGGCATTAGAGCTCAGTAGGAAGGAGAGGGCTAGAGAGAGTTGTGAATTATCCACACTGGGAGCTTAGTTGATGACAGCAGACTGAAGGACAATCTCCACAGAGACACTGGCGAGGGAACATAAGAGGGCCAAGGACTGACCCCAGGCACCTTTCATTTTGGGGAGATGAAGAGGAAAGCCATCATGACAAGCAGCAATAATATGAACCAAGGATCCTGGGAACAAATGGAGACAAGTTTCAAGGGGATCAGTAGTAACACGCTACGGGGAGATTCAGAATAAAGGCTGAGGGAAAGCGGACATTGGCATTTAGGAGCATATACAGTGACCCTCAGCTCAACGATTTCAATAGAGAGAGAAGAGGAAAGGTTGTCAGGAAGGAAGGTTGGTGGGAAAAGGCCCATAAAGGATACCAGGAGAAATAAGGACTAAAACGATTTTATTCAATCAGTAACGATTCCTTTTTGAATACCTAGTATGAGCCAAGGGCTGGGGTGAATAAAGGAGATGCAGATACCACCTTCAGGGAGCTTAGGATTCAGCCAAATAGGGGAGAGCCTGGCATGTTTAAGTGTAAAGCAAAAGGAGCCAGAGGAGAGATTAAAGACAAGGTCAGTGGGGATAATTGAGAGGACAAGGAGTTAGAAGAAACAAGATTGCACGAAACTAAATATTAAATGCAGGTGGCAGAGTTGGTCTTGGAAAGGAGGGAAGAGGCAGCAACGAAGAAAAAAAAATGGGTTTGGAATCAGGTCTGTAGAGGTGAAGGGAAGTAGCAGTTGATTCCAGTTGAGGCCATCTGTTGAGGGTGATAAGGGAATGGAGATTTCAGTCTTAATTAACATTGGGGAAGCTCGGAATAGTTGTTGGAGTAGCCTGGGAGGAGACTGACCAGACATAATGGCCAAGCATCAGGCACGTATGGCTGAAATGAGAGTAAATTTGTGGTGTGTTAACTTAGATCCTGAAGTTTCCTAATAGCTTAATCATGCAGGAAGATCCAGATCAATCTCAGTGGGAAATGGCAGGATAACAGAGTAAAAGTTTAATAGGGAGCTAGGACAGTGCTGAACTTGAGCAATAGCCCTAATGTGGCTTGCTGATCACAGAGGAGGCTGGGCAAAGAATCAAGCATAGCCAGAAGTTTGGTGATGAGACATTAAAGAAAGGAAGGCCCCAGAGAAGCTTAGAAGACATCCCACAGGCATAAAAGAGGTGTGAGATTTTAGAGGTAGTTCTTGACTCTGTTAGGATGGAGAGCTGGGTCTGGCTGTGCTGATGTGTGGCTGAGGAGGTGGGGAGATGTAGCTAGTATGATGGAGGGATTGTGAAAGAAAGGGCTGGAAGGGCCATCTGCACAAAACAAGAGAAGTTGAGTTCATCATTCAGGATGGTGGTTCTCAAGCTTGAGTATGCATCTGAATCACCTGGAAGGTGTGTGGAAATACAGACTTCTGGGCCCCAGCCACTGAAGTTTCTGATTGAGAAAAACTGGGGTCAAGCCAAAGAATTTTCATTCCTAAAGAAGTGCTTAGGTCCATGCAACATACTTTGAAAATCACTGTAGATGTAGAAATAAGTCCCAGAGAGAGCAAGACTATAGCAACAGTGACTTGAAGACATGATACCATCGAGGGGCATTCAAATATTATTATTGCAGGTTTTGTAATTCTGGACTCATCTTTAACTGGAATTTATACAAGGAATCAAATGATAGTGTAATTACAACTCCAAAAAAATTATATATTCTTGCGGACAAATATAGGTGGAAAATGGAAAATTTTTTTTGAAATATTTTTTTTGAGAGTGTGAGTGGGGGAGGGGCAGAGGGAGAGAGGTAGGGAGAGGGGAGAATCCCAAGCAGGCTTCACAGTGTCAGCGCAGAGCCCAACTTGGAGCACGAACTCACCAACTATGAGGTCACGACTTGAGCTGAAGTCAAGAGTCAGAGGCTCAACCAACTGAGCCCCTCAGACGCCCCTGGAATAATTTCTTTAACTTGCTGTGTTGTACCTCTGGCTATACCTTGCCTGGTCCTTTGGCATACTATCTGGACCATTTCCTAGCAAACGACTTGAACAGCCATTGCAAGCTTCTCCACTGTTCAGATTGAAATGTCCATTCCCTTATCACTATATCAATGAGAAGTTTCTCAACTTTTAGTACTGTTGTTGCAATACTGTTGGTACTAAAGAGAGACTTTCTCAGTAACTGACACAAACCTCAGCCTCCCTGAGAAATGCTCAGAAAGCTGGGATAAAAAAGGAGATAATGTATCATAAAAGGAAAGGAATGCTATCAGCATCAATATTTAGCAAAATCACTGTAGGGAGAAAAAAAAAATCCAAATGCAGGTGGAGCTGGTTTCAAAGGAGAGACACAGAGAGTCAAGCACAGGGTTGCATTTGCTCTAACCCCATGTCCTCTCTCACGCTTGCTTTTTAGGCTAACTGCCAGGCAGCCAAAGGACAGTATGTTCACTCCGGCTCTTCTGGTGCTGCTTCCACTCAGTCTCTCTTCACAGCCTGCTATTCCTACTAGAACCTGAGGCCGACCAGCCTGCCTCTAGCTCTCCTACATGCCTTGGTTGGAGTGCTGAAAGAGAACAACTGACCTTGGACATTAGACAAAATCAGATTTGAACTACTGGAAACACAGTACCTGTTAAATTCTTAGACTCAATGAAAAAACATCAGTTACTAAAACATAGGTGTGAATATCAAGGATCTGACAAAATTTCACGCAATTTCCTTCCAACGGCTCCAGCTCCCCATGCCCCAGAGTATCTACCTAAGAAAAGAATAGACTTGAAAACAAAACCATTCAAATAATGACATTCAAATATCGCAGAAGCTGAGTGCAGAGAAGTGTATCTCGCTAAACAATCTTAGCAGTGGTATGTTACGAAGGAGACAACTGCAACCAACAAAGAAATAAAATGTTCTAGAAGCCTTCGGCCGGTATCAGGTTTTACTTTTTGCTCTTGCTTCCAAAGGGCTCAGTATATTTCATTACCTTTGACTCTACTAGACATGACTGACATTAATGGTTAGGGTCCTCAACTTGGGCTACTCCTGGGAATAACCTGCCAAAAACTAAAACTCCCAGATGCTCAGCCCACACCACAGCCCAATTAAATCAGAAACTGTGGATGTGGGATCCTCTAAATATCAGGGTTTCTTAACAGCTCCCTTGGTGATTCCAACGTACAGCCAAGTTTCAGAGCTACCACGCTAAATTTCAAGTTTGAGGATATTTTGAAATGAAAGCCCTTCATAATATGAAACAAGCTAAAATGTAAAGTGATTTCAAGCAACACATGGAGTATTATGGGAGAATCAGTGTTGCTGTGATGCCTGCAGGGTTCCTCTTGAAGTGGCCCAGGTTTGGGGATATAGACTATGCACTCCCTCTGCACATCTAAGCATGCTACCTTGTTTTGCAGTAAATGCTATTCACACAATTATACTTTATTGGCTTTCAATTTTCAAAATTAACCTAGAGAAAAAGCATTATAGACAGCCATAGTTAGAAAAGAGAATTTAACTATTTTAATTTTGTGCAATATAAAAATAATGATTTTGGTGGGAATAAAAGTAATGATTGAACTGATAAAAGCTAGGAAATTAAAGGGAGAGAAGTGAGGGAACATTAATTCACTTAGTGGGAAGTCAAGATATTACTAAAAATTGATGGATTAAGAAATTGTGCTTAAAAAAAGAAATAGTCCTCTAAGTCTATTAAAGGAAATGAATAGAAATCACTAAAATATCCATATGTATAATTAAATATAGGAGAAAGTAGCAAACTAAATTTTTTGTCTTGAAGAGTACAAAGATAAATGATATTGCTTAGAGTAGATAAATTAAGAACTAGAGGCATAAGCAAAGTATTTAAGGCAGGAAGACAGAATTAGTCTAAAGGGGCTTTGTTTGAGGAGAGAGACCCGGGAGTAGGGCACACAGAAAATTTTTAACTCCTGTGTCTCCACCACACTTGAGTATCTGTTTCTGTATACTTGTATTACTTCTCTAAAGGTAGCTATATTCATATAAACAATTCAAACCTACCTTAGAGATCATTTGGCCTGAGACTTTCACTTTACAGATGATAAAACCAAGCCTAGAGCAGTGAAATTACTTGCTGATGGTCACACATATGGGGGTTTAGGATAGAGCTGAGAGATTAGAATCCAGGTCTCTTTCTCCTATAATGGACACATGGCCAGGAAGGAAGGCAAGGACAGGACAACAGGCAGTGTTCAAAACCTCTATCACCAGTGTTGTAGGTCTTCTACGTTTCTTACCTCATTCATTCATTCATTCATTCACTTATTCAATCAGCAAGTAGTTGAGCTCCTACCATGTGCTAAGCTCCCCTAAAGCTGGTAACACCTGATGTGACAAAACTCTGGCCAGGAATTTTATCTAGAGTTCACTTAGCATCACTGACCCTATGTTGTACAGAAACCTCCTAGACTATCATTTATTGGTTGAGCAAGAATCTATAATCAATGTATTTTGATCCAGGCCAAATTACACTTCCCTAGGGATAAGGATTTATATAATGCATTTTCCTGGCTATCATCTGGTATATTTTTCCAACTAAAGCACTACAGTTGTCTTTGAAATCTCAACCCCAGTAATTTATGCCACTGAGAGTAATATGAAGACAAATTTTATGAGGCTACAGACTTTAATTTCTATTAACTGTATGATCACTGAGGGAATATATTAGTGGGTTCCTACCTTTTGGCACACTGTCGGATTTATTCTAGTTATTGAACACCTGCTAAAAACAAAAGTTGGTACTAGGCACTGAAGGTAATTGAGAAGTTTCAGCTTTAGGCTAGGGGTGATATTTGCATATCACACAATCAAACTTAAGTAGCTAAGCAAGAAACACAGGTGCCATTGACTAGAGGTTGGGAAGTGGGAGGAGATAGCATCTAGGGTAAGCACCGAGGCATGGCCAAGGGGAAGGAACTCTTACAACAGCCTTTGTGTAAGAAAATTTACTGGGAGAAAAGGATATCTTGAAGGCATAAGTACCAAAAGCGGGAGAAGCCAGGGCAATATGGAAGCAGGGCGGGGGTGGTGGTGGGGCGGTGGGGAGGTGACTAAAGCACTTTTAAGAAGGTGGAGAAATAACAAGCAATCTAAAGACATTTGTCTGCTTGAGATGAAGAGCTGAATTTCACACATGAGTTTACATCATGCTGTCAAAAACAAGATACTGAGATGACTCATAATGATTCATAATGTGAACTGATTTAACAGAAGCTGAAGCCAACTGTGACAATGAGAATATAAGCCTCTAGAACCTTGCAGAAATCTTAGAGCAGGCTTTAGGCAAAGCAGGAATAAGACTTCAAGTTCATCTGATGTAGCTCTCCTGGGGTGAAACCCTCCGGGTTGACATCTACATTTCACTTTTAGCAACAGATGAGGGAAACGGGGCCCAGGACGCTAAGGCAGTGGTCCAAGGTCACATCACCAGTAGGTGAGACTTGCAAAGTCCTCTTGGTTTGCAGAATTTGGGGTGGTGAAAAGCATCAGTTCTGGAGTCAGACAATCTAGGTTCAAACGTTGTCTCTGCCACTTCCTAGCCATGTGACCTTGGGCACATTATAGAACCTTTCTGCGGTTCAGTTTCTTCCTCTTCAAAATAAAACAAGTACAGCATTGCAAATTATTGGGAGATTAAATGAGTCAATACATCTCAATAACAGGTTCACATCCCTTATTATAATTTTCACAATTCTGAAATCCAAAAGGCTCTGAAAACAAAAATGTTCTCATAAGTTTGCAGCAAATTATTTGGTGGCAAAATGTGACTTGAGACTGTCACCTTTATTTCACTTGATGGGATGCAGAGAAAATGTGCCTGATTTTAGGTTCTGACTCAGACCCTGCAGAGGGAGGTATACAATATGTAGCACAAGCACTATATTTAATCTCTAAAATCTGAAAAATTCTGATTTCTAAAACGCATACACCCTCAAGGCAATCAGATAAAGAACTGTGGACCTGCCCTTAGAACAATATATATCTCATATGTAGGGTAAAAATGAGTTACCTATGCTCAGTAGAGCCCAGAGGGCTCATGTAATGCTACCAATTCCCTAAGCCCATTTTCTAGAAAGGATGAATGAAGACACAGGAGTAATGGCAAAGGTCAACATAGGCAGTCATAGCTCTTTTTCATTAGTCAAATAAAGGTTTTTCTGGCTGTAACACAGTCTGTCCTAACCTCCTGAAATGGTTGAACACTCAATGCTGGGTATCAATCTCTAAACATTTATAAAATCAGTCAACAAGTATTCATTTAGCACCCACTGTATACTTGGTGATATCGACACTACATGGTCCTTGTATACTTACCATTGAGATGAAGAAGACAAGGGTACAGTTAGGAAACAAAATGGTATGCAAAAATGTGCTAAATCACAGTGGCATAGGCTACATGCTGAGATCAAAGGGGCTTTATAAAGACAGTGGGATGAATTACAGACAGCTAGTTATATTATCTTGGGGTCTTGAGACTCAATTTCCTCATCTGTAAAATAGGATTGCTGTGAGGTTAGCAATATTTTATGTATAGTGCCAGATATATAAGTTGTGAACAAATATTATATTTTTTCTCTGTAAATTGGCTGTTGAGAAATGGTCAAGGCATTTGAGTGGGTGTGACGATGAATTGACTGTATGTTGCCTAGAGTACAGATTGGATATGTTGAGGACATTGTCAGAACTTAGAAGAGTGAGGCCAAGTAGAGTGACACAGTGGAGGGGAAGGGGAGATTGGGCAGAGATATTATGGAAAGTCTTACCTTGAAGTAATGAGAAATAGGGACCTGTGAGTAATTTTTGAGTAGGGAATAACATGATAAAAGAATAGTGCTGACAATTATTATTTTTTGGAAGGTAGAGGGTTGGGAGGATTGGGAAGGTGGGAAGCAGCTCAGAGTGTAGAACTGCAATCTGGCAAAGGCCTAGACTCTAGGAGGAGGGGGGTGAGTGGAAATGACATCTTTTGCACTGAGGGAAACAACAGAAAACTCTCATGGAGCATTGCTATTTACCACCCTAATAAAGTGTCTTATTGCAACTTGACAGGCAAGTACTGGGAAAAATAAAAATTCAAAATTCTTCTACCTCTGCTTCTCAAAAAGAAGCTTACATACATGTACAGACTTGCCTCTTTGAGTATGGTGGTGGCACAGTGAAATACAAAGCATCTTCTAAACACAGCACTAATTGTTCTGGCAGTTCAGAACAACCAGGGCTAGCTTGGTTGTAGCCTAAGGTCTTAGATGTCAGAGAAATCTATCCTGCCCTCTTAAAAAATTCAAGGTCAAACATGTTTCTGCAGACACTTCTAACTTTTCCTTGTCCTGCCCTGGTTTTCCCTGGGAGATTTTATAGGCTAAAGAAGTCAGAGGGTGCTTCTTTGTCCCAGGGATGAAATGACTATCATGTGATGTGACGATTTCTTAGCCATTGAACATGAGTAGCATGTTCTTGAGATCATGGCTTCTGCACAGGAACAAGGACAGGTAGAGAGATATGCACTATGTTTTATTTGTACAAAATGTATTTTGGCAAGTTAAGTGATTTTCCCCCATTCTTTTTGTTATGGAGTACATATGGCTTACTATTCACTTCCCAAAGTCTCCTTGAGGCTAAAGGACTGCTTGAAGCCACTATGCAACTAATACTTACAGTATTAACATAGCACCTGGTAGGTATTTAAAAATACGTTAATTGAACTTGAACCATTGGTGCAGTAAAGTAAATGTAACTGTCTTTCTATTTTCCATGTGTTATGGTTATAGAGATAGCCTTAATTAAAAAGAAATCAATCAACCTACCCCTTGGCCACCCACCCAAGGCCATAAAACACATTTGAAGGGGATCACGAAGGAAGGTAAAAGGTATTAAATACTGACTAGGAACAGTAATTTTTAAAAAATGATTGGAATATTTGGACTAGATTTTTAAAAGTTGAAATTTATTTTACAAATGTGCTCAACTGGGTATGCTGTGTATGCCCCTAGATTTGCTGATGAAACCCTCCTTAAGGAAGGCAGATGAAAACAAAATTTTACCGGAATTAGAGAAATGGAGTACTGTAGTGATTTATTTTGCCACCAAAGGCTTTTTACCTGTTTGTTTTAAATGTTATCTGGTTAATTTTATGTTTAAACTTGACTGGGCTAAGAGATGCTGTTAAAATACTATTCCTCGTGTCTGTGAGGGTTTCTGGAAGAGATTTGCATTTGAATCTGTAGACTGAGTAAAGATCAACTTCACAATGCTGCTTTGCATCATCCAATTCATTGAGGGTGTGAACTGAACAAAAAGGCAGAGGAAGGGCAGATTTGCTCTCTGCTTAAGCTGGGGCATCCCTCTTCTCCTGTCCTTGGACATCAGTGCTCCGGTTCTTGAGTCTTTGGACTGGGACTGAACTACACCACTGGCTTTCATGGTTCTCATTTGTAGATTGCATATCATGGGACTTCTTAGCCCTTATAATCACATTAGCTCAAAACTTTCTCCTCCTATTCAATTCCATATTGTCTTTTAAAATGAAGGCATCACAAGATCTGTTGTGTGTGTAGTTTCTGGAAGTACCCAGGTGAGTATCAGGTGTACCAGGAACATTTCAAGTGCCACTTGCATAGGTTTAGTTGTGAAAATTCAGAACTGCACACTTAGTGTCCCTCCTTCTCTTGTGCATGCACACACACACAATTTAAATACAAGGAAAATGTTATCACAGAATTTTAGGCAGCATTAAGTCCTATCATCTCTTGAGCACAGCAACTCTATTCATCTGCCCTTGTTTACAGGCAGGCTTACCTCCTGCCACATTCCCATCACTGGAGGTTTGCTCTGTGGCTAGTAGGTCCTCTTACAGTTCTGTCTTCAGACACTATCCTTTTTTCTTGGTACTTATCTTTTAGATCATCTATAGCATCATCTCCTCTTGAAAGCTTTAACTTTCTCCTTCCCTCCTCTTCTGGCATTTCATGTTCCTGTTATTTCTGTCATCCTCTTAGAAAACAACAGTGAACACTGCAGTAACCTTGCTTTAAAAGTTCATCTTTTTGGCTATGCTTTTTATAAGCAATGAATTGTACATACAATCCAGAATTGTTTCACTGCTACTGGAGTTTTGAGATATCATTCCAGGTTCACATCCAAGGATGTTATGTAATTTTTGTTGGTATATCTCATATGACGATGTCCCCACATTACAATGAGGCAAACAGCCAGAGCTTCTGCTAAGCAAGGTAACCATACACAAAACAGATGCAACTCCAGCAAAAAGCACAGTGTCTTAGTGTGCATGCAAACTGCAAAGTATGAAGAATATACTTTGCATTAAACTTTTCAAAACACTGAGAACAGGTATAAGAACCTCATTATTAGTTGAGACCATGGCCTCTGAACCACTAGTGGACTAGTGTAACGGGGGAGATTTACGGCAGGAGGGTAACTGAGGTATCAAATCACTTTCAGTAGCTTTTTATGCTTTTCATTGGGCTACAAACTGTTTTTGAAAAGTTAACTATATGCTAACTATGAGCACCTAATTTGAATAGGAGAGTGCACAATTTCTACATGCATACCGTAACACTGACATTTACATGTGCACACACACGTATTCTGAGAAGATTTAAGTTTGGAGGTGACATTCAGAATGTCTACAATATTGAAGAAAGGGAGGTTTTTTCCTCAAGCTATTAGGAAGTTAGAATTGGTGTTCTGGAATTCCATATTCAGAAACTAAAAAAATTGTATTTAACCTTAATTGAACTAACCCAGGAAAGGTAACTTATAGGCACACCTCATTCTATTGGTTTGCTTTATTATGCTACTCAGATATTGCATTTTTTCACATATTGAAGGTTTGTGGCAAACCTGTGTCAATTCTATTGATTCCGTTTCTCTAAAAGTATTTGCTCACTTTATGTCTCTGTCACACTTTGGTGATTCCTGCAATATTTCAAATATTTTCATTATTATGTTATGCTAATCTGATCAGTGATTGACTCGTTCAAAGCTCAGATGATGGTTAGCCCTTTTTAGCAATATTTTAAAATTAAGGTATGTACATTGAATTCTTAGACATAATACCACCGCACACTTAAGTGCAAACATAATTTTTATATGCACTAAGAAACCAAAAAATTAATTTGACTTGCTTCACTCCAATAATCTGCTTCATTGCAGTGGTCTGGAACCAAATACACAATATCTCCAAGGTATTCCTGTAGTCACAGGTAGAACAAGTGAGAGCAATTTCTTTTAAATCTTGATCCTAATTTGTTTTGAAAATTTTAAAAATGTTTATTTTTGAGAGAGAGAAAGAGAGTGAGTGGGGGAGGGGCAGAGAGAGAGGGAGAGACAGAATCTGAAACAGGCTCCAGGCTCTGAGCTGTTAGCACACAGTCTGATACAGGGCTCAAACTCACTCACTCAGGAGTGAGATCATGACCTGAGCCAAAGTCGGACCTGAACCGACTGAGCCACACAGGCACTCCAATTCTAATTTTCAAATGCAGTATTTGTTTGACAGGATAGATTCTGCACTAAAGTAATAAAGAACTCTTACACAAAGCAAAAAACAAAACAGGTTTAATGATTAGAACAGATGAATTAGTAGGTTTATATAACCATTAACTAAGGGAAACCCTAGAACCAGAAATAAGGATTTTAAAATTGCATGCAAAGTCTAGTTACCATAAAAACCAAAGCAATACCAAAATATCTCAGCTTCCTAGCATAGACTCCAGATATTTTTTATTTCCAACTCTTGGTAATCAAAATATGTACACTTTTGCATGCTACTGGTAGTGGAGGAGTAAGATTATTTGTATAGGACTACAATTATGTTTCACAGTTGGGAGGGCACATAAAGAAGTGTCTTCCTCCACTTTGTTGGGCCCATCTTAAAAAAAGGCACTCCCTAAGGTTCCTTGGTAACACCTTTGCTAGGTTTCTTAATTACTCACATAATCTTTACGTGTAAAATTACTGGTCCACTCATTTCACAGATCTGGGAACCACAAGGCATTGGAACTGCTTAACTCACATGCCAAAAAACTGGCTTTCTTAAGAAATGACCAAAACTTTGGAAAAGCAGTTAAAAAAAGAAAGGAAAAAAAAAAAAAAAACACCTGGGGCTTTGTTTCCTTGAAAATGTAATCATATGCTTAATTACTAGGCTTTGGCATGCACAGCCAGACACATCATGGAACTGAAAGAACCACCATATAATGGTGGCAGAGGACTTTCTTGAATAATTACGCTACTTTTCTACCTTCAGCTCCCTTGTACCAATGCAACTTTGTCCTTCTCCCCTTTTTAATTACAATACCAAGTGCTCTGAACCTGGGTTTGACCTCTCTGCTGAAAGATGTGTTAGAAAAGGATGCTTATTTTTTTTTTTTAAAAGGATGCTTAAATAAATTACTGAGTCTTTCTCTATGATCATCAAAACAAAGAGTAATGGAAGTCTTGAGCTGCCTGTGGGCAGTTGTCCACTATTCACAGAATCTTCAGAAACAATTTGCCTGAGGCCAAGGAGAATTTATCACTAAACCTGACTCATGTTGAGCCATACTGAAACCGCACTTGGGTAGCTAGTCTCAAGTCAAACTGCGCTCGAACATTTCTTGACATTTATTGCATCCACGTAGAGTGCAATTTTTGATGCTGGATCAGAGATATGCGGCAATTGAAGGCTTCACCACAAGCATCACATTCGTGGGTTTCTTGGGTTTTCACCTCTGCGTGGATCTTCTGATGGTTGACAAGGCTGCGCTGTTGACTAAAACTTTTGTCACACTTCTCACACTTGTAAGGTTTCTCTCCTGTGTGTATTCGCTGATGCTGAATAAGGCCTGAGTTCCGGCTAAAGGCCTTCCCACATTCATCACATTTATGGGGTTTATTACCTGTGTGAACACCCTGATGTCGAATAAGGTTACAAAGTTGACTAAAGCTTTTGCCACACTGTCTGCATAGATAAGGTCTCTCACCAGTGTGGATTCTCTGATGTTCAATAAGAAATGAGCTCCGACTGAAGCTTTTCCCACATACAGTACATAGATAGGGCTTTTCACCAGTGTGTATTCTTTGATGTTGTACAAGATGAGCACTGACACTAAAAGTTTTCCCACATTCATCACATTTATAAGATTTTTCCTTGGGATAGACTTCCTGCTGTATAACAAGACTGCAATTTGGATCAAAACTTTCCTTAGTTTCATTGTATGAGTAAGTCTTCTCTCTGGTGTGGATTCTCTGATGCTGAATAAGACCTGAGCTTCTACTAAAGGCTTTTCCACATTCCTCACATTTATGGGGTTTGTCTCCTGTGTGAATTCTCTGATGACGAGTAAGGTTGCACAGTTGACTGAAGCTTTTCCCGCACTCTTTGCACTGATAAGGTCTTTCACCTGTATGGATCCTTTGATGTTCAATAAGAAATGAGCTCCGACTGAAGCTTTTTCCACATTCAATACAAAGAAAAGGCTTCTCACCAGTGTGGATTTTTTGGTGTTGTATAAGGTATGTACTTAATCTAAAAGCTTTTCCACATTCACCACATTTATGGGGTCTTTCCCCAGTGTGAATTCTCTGATGTTCAACAAGTAATGAATTTCGACTAAAGCTTTTCTTACATTTGGTACAGTGATAGGGTTTCTCACCAGTGTGAGTTCTCTGATGTTCAATAAGGTGTGATTTCCAACTGAAGGCTTTCCCACAGTCACTACATTTATGGGGTTTCTCACCTGTGTGGATCCTTTGATGTTTAACAAGGCTCCTTCTCTGGCTGAAGCTCTGTTTACACTGATTACACTGATAGGGTCTCTCTCCAGTGTGGATTCTCTGATGTCTAATAAGGGTTGAGCTCACACTAAAGGTTTTTCCACAATAATTACACTCATAGGGCCTTTCCCCAGTGTGAATTCTCTGATGTTCAATAACAAATGAACTGCGACTAAAACTTTTCCCACATTCATTGCACTGAAAAGGCTTCTCACCAGTATGGACCCTTTGATGTTGAATGAAATGGGCCTTGCGGACAAATCCCTTTCCACATTCTTCACATTTATGGCATTTCTCTTCTGGGTTTGGTCTCTTACGAATAATGTTAGTGTTTCCTCTGAACATTCTCTGTTCCTGGGCCAAAGATTCCCTTGGTATTTCCCATAAGAAGATTCCTCTCTGTTTATCTAACCTACCAACAAGTTCAAAGGTTTCTCTACCTATGGGGTCTTGGTCAATTTCACTTTTGATTCTTGTAACTATAACACCCTGTGGTTCCACTTCTTCCTCAATTTCCTCAATTTCTTGTTTTACAGTTGGCTCCTCATCCTTATCTCTGTTTAAAACATCTGGAATAATAAATAGAAAATAGAAAATAGAAAGATTAGCCAGACTCTTTGCTAGCAAGGAGAAATGCTTAGGAAAATAAGATTAAGATAAATTAATCCACTACATCTATAAAATGTGGATGATTACTTCACAGTATTGTTGTAAAAATTAAATTAGTTCCTATACATAAAGCATTTAAGACCATACCTGGCAAAGAATACAAGCTATGTAAATATTATTATTAGTTATCTGATGAAAAGTTTTTCTTAGAGAAGGGGTGTGAAGAGTGTTGTTTTTTTAACGGAGCAAGCTTTGAAGTTTTAATTTTTTTTAGTAATCTCTACACCCAACATGGGACTCAAACTCACAACCCCAAGATCAAGAGTCACATGTTCCTCTGAATGAGCCAGCTGGGTGCCCAGAAAAGAGTGTTTTTATGAGGCAAGTGATAAGTTAGTGGGGGTAAGCAGAGTTGGGAGGAAGGGCTGGTGATCAACAGAGAATTATGCAAAGTAAGATGGGCCAACAATGAAATAAAACAAATAGCGGTGTGATGAATTAGTCTGTCAAAGAAGAAAGGATGACACAGGAAGAAAACAGTAGGTTCTGGGAAATTTGGGATGAAACAACATTGCTGGAGTGTGAGTAGATTAAGTAACTGACAGAAAGGAACACAAAATGATGTTGAGAAAGATAAAAGACAAAAACCAGGAAGCAACAATTAATAAGAATTTACTTATTAAATAAAAAAATAAAAATAAAATTAAAAAAAAAAGAATTTACTTATTGCAATCAAAAGCATGCCAGGCATTGTGTAATGATTCAGTATTCAAAGATAAGACATGAAACTTCCTACCAAATAAAATGGATGACAAGTATACTGGGGAAAGAAAATAAAATGGTAAAATATTAAGTAAAGCAATTCCTGTATCAAGAGACAAAACAGCTTTAAAAAAAATGGGTTGGAGTGACATGGAGTCTATGATATAGAATGACAAAAATAAATACAAAGGAACACAGTCAAGGTTAATGAAAGAAACAGGGAAAAGCAGTGTGTGGTAACCTCACCTACCACAAATCACCCCACGTTCTTCAAGTATACATGATTCTTACTCTTCCAAAGATGTAAGAGCCACATTGGAACTATCTGGTTCCAACCGAGAGTCTCTAAGACATCTGAGAAATGAAAATCTTGCATGTGTTAAGGAAAGATAACATAATGGTCTACAATGTAAACAGAGTGGCATATAGAACACTTAAGTCTGCCTCTGACTTCTTTCTTTTCTCTCTTGCTTTCTGCTGGATAATTCCACATATTTGGTTGATCACTACCAAATATATATTTGGCCCTAAACAATTTCCTTTTTTAGACTTCCTCTTTTCTCTTAGTTTTCTAACCTTCTACCTTTGGAGTCATCTTCGAATTTTCTTTTCACTCACTTTAAACCAGTCATTAAGTTATTTTATTCCAAAAAGCTTTCTCTTATTCCTCTAAGAAACTAGTAGAAACTTTATTTTTGCTTATACTACTTACAGTATTCTCTCTCAAATTCACTTCACTGGACTACTTTCTTTCACACAATGAAAAAGGATCAAAGAACTCCCTCAACTTTCTGCCCCCTTCCTATAAAATTATATGCAATGGCACATGAAGATCTATCCCATTCCTATCCAAGCTGAATTCATCTACGTTCTCTTTATCCCACTGTCTCTGAGTGTTTGTTCAATTATTAGCATTTTTTCCCTCTTTCTTCCATCTGTACTCTCCAGTGTCCAACATATCAACATGCATACAAATATGCTCAGCATACAAATATGTCCAACTATATCTTGAACTTGAAATCCTTCTCTTAATGAAATCCAAATTTGTGAAATAAAATTTTAACTCTGTAGCTCTCCAGTTCCCAACTATGTTTTCCATGCCCAACATCTTCCCATTCAATCTGTTCTATAACCTACTGTGAAATCTGGCTTTGGTTTCCGGCATCTAGAGATGCTTCTTATGAAATCACCAATAACTCTTGAATAACAAATACAACAAACATTTTTCAGTCCTTTATTCGGCAGCATCTGACACTGTCGATTATTCCCATTTTGACACTATCTGTTTTTGGTTTCTATGCTGTTGCTGTATTTGGTTTCTATGCTGTTGCTGTATGCTGTATGTATGTATTGTTGTATGTTGCATTTTTCTAGTCCCCTCCCTACTTTTTCTTTGGCCTTTTCTAAAAAATCTCCTTCATGTATTTTTCTTCCTTTGTCAACTGCTGTTTGACAAGGTTACTGTTACCAATAATGTTTACATTCCTTTCTTTTAAGCTTATTTATGTATTTATTTATTTATTTATTGAGAGAGAGAGAGAGAGAGAGAGAGAGAGAGAGAAAGAGAGAGAAGAGACACAGAATCCCAAGCAAGCTCTCCACTGTCAGTGCAGAGCCTGACAGGAGGGCTCAGTCTCACAAACTGAGCTCATGACCTTAGCCGAAGTCAAGAGTTGGATGCTTAACTGACTAAGCCACTCAGGTGCCCCACCCATGTTTACATTCTTACCTTGCTCTATATTCATACTCACGATATCGCCACTTACATGCCTCAAAAAGGGCTTGCAATTAACATGATCCTCATCATCTGCTGTCATGTAGGTCTCTACCTCTAATTATCTTCTCTTAACCGGCATCCTCATCCATTACCCAAAGTAGAAAATCTTCCTAGATTTCTCCATTTTTCTTTTTGTTACCCAATCACCAAAACCAAATATCCGACTCTCTAGCATCTACCTTCTTCCCATGTTTTCTCTGGATGATGCAAAAGCCATCTAATAATCCTTCACTCTAGTCTTTAAGCTGCCCCCACACTGTACCTACTTAGCTGCATCCGGAGAGATGTACAGGAAATGGAATTCCAGTCACATCACCACCTGTAGGTTCACTAGTACTCTATCATCTCTAGGATCAAATCAAAGCTCTTTACATTATGGTACTCAGTGCTTCACAACAGGTTCTCTAAACCTCAAGTCACCCTTCTACCCACTTTCTCACACTGGAATTGGGCAAATTGCTTATGTTAATGTTTTATACCATTTCATTACATATCTCGTTTACTAAATGTCCCCCAGCATTGTTTACCTGGCCAACTCTTGGTTGCTCTTTAGGACTCAATTCAAAGCAACAGTTCCTCCACAAAGCCTTCACTAAGTCCACTAGACAGATTAGGTGTTCTGTTTTTTATCACCAGTCCTCATCCACAACTGTATTACAGCTATTACTGCACTGCTGTTTTAACTGTTTGTGTTCATCTCTTCTATGGGTTTGTAAATTCCTTGTGAGAAGGGGAAGTCTCTTTTAATGTTTACCCAGTGGTTACTGTTCCAGGGGTTTTACTCAAAGGAGTAAGACAAATTCTTATTTGCAGACAATATGAATGTCTAACTAAAATTTCTAGAAGAATTAAGTGAAATATAATAGCAACATGAAGACTAAGCTATAAAATAAATACTGGTACTTACTACCAAGGATAACCAGTTGGGAAATATTATAGAAAAATAAAATATGTTTTTCATGATAACAAAACCATAAAACCTATAAATAAATCTTACAAGAACTGTACGAGATCCACAGAGATAAACCATAAACTTTTTCTGAAGGACTTAAGACAGACAAATAGAGTCAACCAAATTGCTAAAGAGATTCAATATTATAAGGATCTTAATTCTTCCTAAAACAATCTATGAACCCAATTGTATACCAATCAAAATCTTATGAACTAATTAAAAACCCCAATGAATCTAAATTTCAACTGGAAGAATGCAGAAAACTAGCTAAGTGTATCCTGGAAAAGAATATAAGAGAATGATTTATCATGCCAGATATAAAATGAAATATATTGCTAAGTAAAATAGAGATGCTCTGGCACAAAAATAAACAGGTCAAACAGATAGGTAAAGAAAACAAGTGACTTCAGTATTGTACACAAAGCAGCACAGAAAGGACTATCTGTGAGATCTGGGCTAACATGTTAGCTATAATCACCTTCTGAGGTCTCTGCCATGCTTGTCTTATGTTCCCATCCTGTGATCATAGCTAATTTGTCTAGAGTACCGCTGACTCAAAGTGCATCTCTCCCAGGAATTTGGAATTAAAAATGAAATATGCAGTTATTCTGAACATGACAGAATTGTAACCTATCAACTCAGAAGCTATAGGGACAAAAGCATGTGGATATGAGGAGGAAAGACTAATCTACCAAGGAGAAAGAAACAAAATGCAAGGGTTAATCACTGACTTCCTGAGCGCACCAATTTTTGGGTTTAGTCCTTTTCTGATATCCAGTTGCAATCATGCTTATATATCCTATGAGCCACCTATGTCCCTACAGTAAGTTCTCTTGTTGGCTTAAGCTAGTTTGAGTTGATTCCTATAATCTTTAATCCGTTTTAATAATATGCTAGCTGAGGAGAGAGACAAAAAGCAAGGAAATGGTAAAGTGGAAGTGGCTAAACTTTAGGAAAGAACAAGAGTTACCACACATTTTCTAAAAAGGGCCAGACAATAAATATTTTTAGCTTTGTTAGCTAAAAATGGTCTCTGTTGCAACTATTCAACTCTGTCACTATAGCGTGAAAGTAGTGTCAGATAATACACAAAGGATTGGGCATGTCCATGTTCCAATAAAACTTTATTTATAAAAATGGACAGTGCCAGATTTGGGCTGTGGACCATAGTTGCTAACCCTAGTATCTAAAAAAGTATAAAAAGAACAGTTTTCTTGGTAAAAGAATGACAGAATGGGGAAGACTTGCATTCTTAGCGCTAGCACAGTGCTTGATTAACTATTTATTGAGTTAACTATTTATTGGATGAGTAGTTGAACAAATAACTGAAAAGAGACTATAATCAAAGAACTGAAGCAATGAGATTAAGGTCTTACAGGTACAGCAATTCCCAATTCTGTCAAGGTCCAATAAGGTTCAAGCAGACTGAAAAGGAGTCATTAAAATTAAAGAAGTCCAGTTCATTTCAAAGAACTGAGATCAAGCTGTCAGCTGTATCATCAATGTTGTTACTAAAGCTTTTAAGTAAAAATCAGCATGGAAAGGAGAAAGGTATTAAATAAAGGACCAAAATTAAAACTGGAAAAGTATTGTATTAAGTAAAGCAGCAAGATGAAGTGCAGGAAAACACTATATTAGAAAAGTTAAGGGGGCACCTGGGTAGCTCAGTCATTTAAGTGTCAGGCTTTGGCTCAAGTCATGATCTCGTGGTTCGTGATTTTGAGCCCCACATTGGGCTCTGTGCTGACAGCTCAGAGCCTGGAGACTGCTTCAGATTCTGTGTCTCCTCTCTCTCTCTGCCTCTCCCCCACTCATACTATGTCTCTCTCTTTCTCTCAAAAATAAATAAACATTAAAAAAATTAAAGAAAAAAAGGTTAAGTAATTGTGATTTGTCATCAAGGGAATGGAGACAGAGTCTACAGAGGAAGATGAAAAGATTGTGGAGGGAGAAAGAACTGATAAAAAGCTGTAGTTCAGCTAAAATGAGAGCCTGAAAGTAGATCACAGATGGGCTCACTGCCATGCCTTCATCCATATGGTACTCACATTTTACAGTAGTAGGGACAGGCAAGACTGGGCATTTGCCTGGTTCTATCAACCAGGATACCATATGTGTGGATAAAGCTGGCAGTGACTCAGAGACACCATGGCATATTGGGAGAAAAAAATCAGCAGCTGATCTGGCTAGAGACTGAAGTGGTGTGCAGGAAATAATAGATGATGTTAGAAAGCTAGGCAGGGGCTATTTAGAGAGGCCCTGGTAGGTAGGACAAGAAATTAAATTTTTTATTAAGCTCTCAGGAATCAGAAATTGTAAGCAGTTAACTAACAAAATCACTTTGGTGGCAGTGAATAGAATGTATTAAAAGAAAGGGAGTTGGAGGCAAAAGGCTAGTTTATGGGCTAATGCAATAATCTGTTCAAGAGATACCAATCTTTTTCTTGTTTTTATGTTTATTTAATTTTGAGAAAGAGAGAAAGGGAAAGATAGTGTGTAAGTGGGGGAGAGAGGCAGAGAGAGAGACACACACAGAATCCGAAGCAGGCTCTAGGCTCCGAGCCGTCAGCACACAGCCTGATGCAGGGCTTAAACCCACGAACTGCGAGATCATGACCTGAGTCAAAGTTGGATGCTTAACCAACTGAGCCACCCAGGAGCCACAAGAGGTTCTGACTCTTAAGTATAGTAATTCAGTTATACAAATATTTAAAGGCATATAATATATACCTGGTTCTGTGCTAAGTGCTGGAGAAATCAAATGAAAAAATATATAGTTACCATCCTCATGGAAACCAGTCTGGTTAGAGAAATAACATAAAGAATGACTAGAGTACAGTCATTTGATAAATTGATTGTAAACTGTGCATACAGTTGAGAAATTCAACAGAAGTGCAGCACAGTGCAACACATGGCAGCACAGAGAAAGGAGTACTTAATTCTGAAGAGAAGGTCCTTGAGATCTTAATGGATTATTTGAGACTGGCCAGGTGTGAGTTATTTATGTGGTCTTCAAAAGGAGATGATGAAGATTTTGGAGCTCTTAGAGAAGATAATAGGTATGATGACGATAGCAATCAACATTTATATTATACTTAGTACATGCTAACCAGTGTCCTAAGTGCTTTACACATATTAACTCAGTACTCACAGTAACTCTAAGAAGTAAGTGCTATTATTACTGCCATTGGGTAAAAAAGCAACAGGCATGGAAACGTTATATAATTCACCCATGGTCACAAGGCTTCTAAGTGGTGGAACCAGGACTTTTGCTTAGGCAGTTAGGCTTCAATTGCTTCTCTTAGGTAGAGATAAAGATTTGGGACTCATCACAGTGGCAGGTGATGACCTGACTATAGATAAGTTTCGCCAAAGAAAGCACATAGATGGAGAGGAAGGCAATACAAGTAAGCAATAAAGAGCTTCAAATACATAAAGAGAGGTGAAATAAAATAAGGTCCAAGTGTCTATTCCATTTGACAATTAGGCTATTAAAGTAGAATGTTAAACAATTTAAGGGGAAGGGTAGAGGCAAGAAAAGGGGCTTAGAGATAATGGCAGGGAAAGTAAAGAATATACATTAACTACTCTTACAAAAACTTGGCTGTAAGTGAACAAGGAGCAGGTTACAGGCTCTCTCAAAGGACAGACACCCCCCCGGCCCTACCTTCCCCAACTGGAAGAGTCATAAACATACCCATCACCAAAATAAAGGTACCAGAGGAGAAGGAATAGAGACTGAAGTTGTAAGGGGGGGAAAAAAAAAGATGACGGATAAGTTCTTGGAAAAGTGAGGAAAAAGGAGCAGACTTAAGCATACACACGAGGAGCAGAAAGTTAGAGTTCATATTCAGTGGCCTCTATCTTGTCTGTGAAACAGAAAGTGAGGTCTACTGAGTGATGGACCCAAGGAAAACTTTTTTAAGTTTTTGGAATAGTCACTAAAGGGAAGAAGAGAATGAGCAAATCAATGATAAAAAGTTGGCTGAGATGTGAAAACCCACTGGAGACTATTAGAAAAGCCATGCATATATCCAGGGCATTAATCCTTTCAGTTAAACAATTTCCCCTGCTGTGCTTGACAACTCAGGAGAAAAAGCTGATTTTATAATCAATACAGAATATGAAATTTGCAGAATGGGTAGAGCACAATGACAAGGTGGCAAGAGAGCATGCTGGTGATAATTCATATGTAGGTCCATGGAACAGATGAAGAGGTGAAGTTAGAAGAGGACTGATAATCTGGGAGGAAAAAGGAGAAATCAACGAACAAGTAGCATGACTGGGAATAAGCTGGTTTGGGAGGAAATGAGTAGGAGATGTAGAAGCGTAAGAAACTGTAGTAAGCTCTACATGGGCAGAGATCATGTCTGTTTTGGTCACCCCTGTTTAGTTATGGTCTAAGATAAAAACAATGGCTCGAGAATTTTCAAAGACTAAGATACTGGGGCTTAAGATTTGCCTGCCTTGACAAAATTGAGGGTTTGATCACTGATGGGACTTGCTGAACAAAAAAGGAAAGCAAGGTTCCTGAAGACAACGTGGTCAGGATATAGCAAGGCTTAAATAATGGCTGCATCATTGATGGCATAGGTTAGCATAGAGAGATTCTGGAATGTGACAAAATCTACGTGTGACAGACCAAACAATGTTGGCAGATGACAGCAGAAGAGAATTGGGTGGGTAGAGCAAGACTGCTGAAGCCTCCAAAGGGAGATTTTGTTTGAAGGGTTAAAACTAACGCTTTGGGAACAACACTGAAAAGCCAGGAGAATAGGAACTTCTCCTTTCCAGCCTTGAGACAAAGGATAGGGAAAAAGGAGGATGTGGGAGAGTAAGCAGCCTCTGCCAGAGAAGTGGTGTCCTTGGGAAAGTGCCAGTTTTCAGTTAAGGCCAGGAGGGGTAAGGAACATTATGTGAAGAAGAACAGGGGCTCCAGAAGGCAGAGTGAAAAGGGGTGGGAGGAAAGCAGTGGGAGGATGAGCCAGGAGGGAAAGTGCAGAGCAGTATGGGAATGAGATTATGAAGATAAGAAGCCAGAAAGGCTTGTATTTTGGTTTTTGCAAGGACACTACAGACGAGAGTCATGGAAACAATTAATGGCCGAAATGTTTGAATCTGAACTTTGGAACAAAGCAGTTTTGGTACTCGTGGTGGTTCAAGCGTTCTCAGGGTCTGATTTCTTATAGCTTCTTAGATATTTTAATCAGAGAAACAAAAGATTCTTACCCAGTGAGACCAGGTTTCCATAATTCTCCATCATGACATCTTTATACAGGCTTCTCTGAGCTGGATCCAGATAATCCCACTCCTCCTGGGTAAAAAACACAGCCACATCCTCAAATGTCAGCAACCCCTGAAATAGTACGATTTCTGTAGTCAGTTCTTGTTGTCTCAAGGACAATTCTACCACTGAAAGTAGCCGAAGCAATCACTTTTCAGAGCCGGGTAGTCTAGGAGGAACATGATTACCCAGAGATCCAAATGGGGCCCAATTCTGTATCAGACAAGCACCTCCAACTAGAGGGCAACTGAACTGGATCCTGGTCGTCAGTAGTGATGGTCCTAAGGATAGAGCTTTTCTGGCTGAATCATTATACCCTAACACTTTTATTTTAGTAAGTTGCCCCAAGGACTCCCCAAGTTTCCTGCACCTCATTGCCCGGCTCCATCCAACTCTATTAGCAGTGGCTTGAGACCCTGTTCAATTCAATTGCAGGAAGTTCTCTAAGCGTCTACCTGGGGTCCTAGCTTCGTGACAGGAGCACAAGACACAGGGAAGAGTCAAAAATGGTGCCTCATCTGGAAGAACTCACAAATGAGAGCGCTTGTTTGCAGCATTACTAATTTTCTTCAGCTAATTTATCAAGTCGCTCTTGAAACGAAGGGCCAAGTGGGCGATTTGGTCGCGAGGCGCAATCCGGACCACTACGGAGTACTTCCTCGCACAGCGTTGGCCTTAAAGACCACGGTCGTGGGGTTGGGGGCGGGGGGGCAGGGGGGGTAGCGCGGCCTAGCTCCAGTACTGGCCAGAGAACAGGGATACCCAGAGGAGCGACTTACCTTTGGCTCCGGCGGGGGGCTCGGGGAGGCCATCTCCAGGACAGAAAATCAGGACGGGAACCCGGGAAAGCCGCAAGGAAAGGAGCTTCTCGTGAGGCCTACCCGGCCGTTGGAAATTAGGCCCCACGAAGGCGAGGCCTCCAGGCTGGGTCTGGCCAGGTCCTGCCTCGGTCCCAGAGCGGTCACGACCCCAGCAGCATATCAGACCCACTACTTGGTTGTCCCCCAACTCCAAATTCCCTCCCCACCTAGCTGCGCAGCCTTCCAGGCCTCACTAGAGCCTCCTCCCAGTTGCCAGTTCCTCCTCCTTTCAGCCAAGGAGCGCTATGACCGCCCGCCCCCGGACCAGAAGGCGTCACCCGGAACCTTCCCGGGACGCCCCCCAACTACAACTCCCGTCGTGCTCTGAGAGCGCGCCTCGGTCCAGCCTCCGCCGGCAAGACCCATAGGACTACATTTTCCGGCGTGCAAAGCGGGAGGGAGCCTCTGGGGAGGCTCAACAGGAAAAAGGGAACACCTACCACTAAGCTTACACTTGATTGGCTGGTCTTGGCGCGTCACTGCCGGCGGGGGGCAGAGCTCCAGCCGGTAGCTCTCCTCCGAGATGGCGGCGCTGTCAGTGTCTGGCGTTACCAGAAGAGGCCTCACGTGGATAGTCTTAGGGGCACCACGCAGAGAATTTTGGTCTCGATTCAGGTAAAGCGGAAGGTTAGATGGTGGGTCTCGTTCAACGAAAGTGAGAGAAACTGAGGAGGATGAAAGGACGAATTCAAAAGTGGGAGTCCTGCCATTAGGACGGTACCCTGGCCCTGCGCCTGACTTGGGATAGGACGAGAAAGTACGTTAGGTTCTGAGTTCAGAGGCTTCAGCGCGGGTGTCCTTGAGTGGTGGGGCCCAGTCTTGGCCTCAGTTTTCTCATCTTATAACGGAAATGCCGCCCCCTTTCCCTTCCACTTCACTCGTTAGTGTAGTAAGCAAACAGTACTGACCATGTGTTCCAGGCACCGACTGTGGTATCAGGATACAAGTGGTTCGTTTGGAACGAGTAACATGGAACATGAACATGAAAGTGCTCGGTAAACTAAGTGCATTTGCGCGGGGTATTTCTTCACAAGCTAGATTCAGAAATGAAGCGTGGCCTCCTCGTTTTGTTCGTTTGTCCATTCATTGATTCATCAACAGATAGTTAACTAAACGCCCTCTCTGGCCCAGCATTTCCCTAAGTAGGTTACAGCAGTGGAAACAAAGTCCCTTCTCAGAGCTTAAGTGCTCTGGCATATGGGGAAACGGTGGCCCCATAGGAAGTATTTTGCTGAAAGCAAGTTAGTGGCACAGCTGGAACCCGTCTTTGACTCTCCATCTACTGCTTTTCCCCAACACGGGGCTCAAACCCACAAACTCCGAGATCATGACCTGAGCCGAAGTCGGACGCTCAACCGTCTGAGCCACCCAGGCGTCCCTCTTTTCTTTTTCTTTTTCTTTTTCTTTTTCTTTTTCTTTTTCTTTTTCTTTTTCTTTTTCTTTTTTTCTTTTCCTTTTTCTTTTCTTCTTTCTTTTTCTTTTCTTCTTTCTTTCTTTCTTTCTTTCTTTCTTTCTTTCTCTTCCTTCCTCCCTCTCCCCCTCCCCCCTCCCCTTCCTTCCTTCTGTACTTCCTCCTTCCTCCCCCCCACACACATCATTCATTTCTGATGCCTCCCAATTTTTGTAGTGATGACCAATCCCAGTCAGATACCAGCTCCATGGAAAACAAGAGTGAATAATATTTCATTAAGCACTGAAATAGTGTCTTAGGCAGATTTCCTCACGTTGGCCCATGTACTCAGTAGTAGTTATTCAAGCAGTTTTCAAAGGACCCCAAATCAATAAAACAGGTTTCTGTATTCAGGAGTTTATAATCTGGTACAGTGGTTCTTAACCAGAGATAATTTTGCCTATCAGGGGGCGTTTGGCAATGTCCTTTGGTTATGACTGGAGCATAGGAGTGCTCCTCGCATTTACCCTGCCCTGGGTAGAGGCCAGGGATGCTGCTGAGCATCTTGCAATTACAGGATAGCCTCCTACAACAAAGAATTATCTGGTCCAAAATGTCAAGTGTTTGGGCTGAGAAACCATGATCTAGTAAGAGAAATAGAATGTAAATAAATAAAACTCTGGTACGATGAAGTGTGCTGTGAAAGCAATATAAAGCGCTATACTAGATCAGAGGAATTTATAGTTATATTCGGAGAAATCAAGTAAAACTCCTTGGAAGAGAACAGTTCTGTTCTAGGACTTAAAGTAAGATTTCAATAGGCAAAGATGAAATTGGCATCTCCTGTAGGATGTAACTTGAGGTAACACATGACCTCAGGAAAGTGGGAAATAGAATGTAGTAGTTTAGTGTGGGTAGGGCATGGAGTGTTTCTAGTAGATTCGTAGGACATGAGGTTAGAGCGGTTGGTTGGTTGGGTTTGGAAACTGGGAATCCCAGACAGGCGATTTACCTCTTTACATGTTCTTAGGAATTCTTACAGCATGTGAAATCTGTAAGTAGCTTTTCTTTTCTGTCTGTATCAGCTCAGTTCAACTATAAGCTTCCAAAGGCAGGCACCTATCTTATTCTTCTCTCTACAGTGCCCAGAAGAGTAGTAAGTGTGCAAATTATTGGTTGATTTAGATAGATGGGTAAGATTAGGTCTGGTGTTTGTCAGTTTGTCAGCTGCATTAGTGCAGTTAACCAGAGATTCACATACTTGTTTTTGACCATTCTAGAAAAGAGAAAAAGCTAGTGGTGGCTGAGACAGTAGAAGAAGTGAAGAAAGAGCCTATTTTGGTGTGTCCACCCTTACGAAGCCGAACATACATACCACCTGAAGATCTCCAGAGTCGTTTGGAATCTTGTGTCAAAGAAATTTTTGGTTCCTCTGTTGGTAACAGTTGGCAGGATGTGTCCCTGGAAGATGGCCTTCTGAAGTTCAGTTTCTTGGCACGTTTAGCTGATGACTTGGGCCATGCAGTGCCCAACTCCAGGCTTCACCAGATGTGCAGGGTCAGAGATGTTCTTGATTTCTATAATGTGCCTATTGGGGATCAATCTAAATTTGATGAACTTACTGCTAGTAATCTGCCTCCCAATGTAAAAATCACTTGGGGTTACTGAGCAGAAGAGGAGCTCATTAAGATCATTTTGTCCTGAGCAAGGGGGCTGGTTATTAATTAGACTTTTGATACGTTACCATGTGAAATGCTATCAGAACTGTTCTCTAAACCCACTTTTTCTGTGGAAGGATGAATTATCTCTTTTTCTCATCATGAATTAACAAGTAACAAGATTTTCTTTTTTCACGTTTGCTGGAACTTTGTTTTTTTTAATGGAATCAAGTCTTTAATCATGTATGAAAATTTCCTTCTTTGGAGGACACTGTAATTAAACTTGGGTTTAAGATACAAGGCTATTATATGTTCACACATGGTCTTTATTTTTTATGCATAAATTAGTAGATGCAAAAACAGGTTTTAATCCTGTTAGGACTCTTAAACCTAAGGTGGTATTAATTATGTATATAGTACATATACTAATAAGGAAACATAGATATGTATAAAAGAAATGTAAAAATCTATGTTGTATATTACAGCAAGTTGTTTCTTTCATTGCTTTACTACAAGAGTAAAAATAGTAGAAAATGATACTGTTCATTCTAGATTAATCTCTTTTGGAATTAAAGTAAATTTCTTGAAGAGTGTTGTGTATTTTTAAATTTTTTAAAGGTGAAATTTGTGGGTTGCCTGAATGTCTCAGTCGATTAAGCGTCCGACTCTTGATCTCAGCTCAGGTCTTGATCTCAGGGTTGTGAGTTCAAGCCCCACGTTGGGTTCCATGCCGAGTGTGAAGCCTACTAAAAAAAAAAGTAAAATTTGCTTTTTTGCCTTATCATATCCTTAATTTAAGTATTATAAACGAAAGAATATATATGCCAGCTATGAAGTGCTGTGATTTTTCTTAAAAGAGATATGCCAGCTTCTGTATCTAAATGAATATGCTCTTCAAAGGAGATGATGTTTATTTCAAACCCTTTATCTTTTCTGTAACTTTTTATTTTATTTTTTTTAATTTATATTTGAGAGAGAGAGAGAGAGAGAGCACGCAAGCTGTCTGCAAGGGGCAGAGAGAGAGAGGAAGACACAGAATCCAAAGCAGGCTCTGGACTCTGAGCTGCCAGCACAGAGCCCAATGCAGGCCTCGAACTCCCGAACCGTTAGACCGTGACCTGAGCCAAAGTCAGTCGGTTAACTGACTGAGCCACCCAGGCACCCCTTTTCTGTAGCTTTTTAAAAGCAGCTTTGAATACCTATGGGTATCCACTAGGGCGGTAAGTCTTTGCAGACTTTGGTGTACTCAATTTGTGGAAATAACTCAAATAGCAAGTTACCAGACAGTTCTGAATTACAGATGTTAGATGAGGAAGTGATTAAATTAGGGATTATTTTTGTTTAGACTTTAGATAATGGCTAGAGAGTAATAAGAGGGAGAAGGAATTTCTTATATTTTACCTGGACTACTTACAGTTCTGAAAGAAAAGTGACAGGTTTTAAACAAAGGAAATTGCATTTATTTTCTTTCCCAGGATGACTACTTTGAAGAGGGCAAAAATCATGTGGGTGTATAAATTCTGGCACAATCGAAAAATTAGTTACATTACAGTCATGCCCAATAAACATCAGCAGATGATCAGGTTTTTAATAACCTGTACATTAAAGAGCTTTTCAGAAGTCTGGAGTATCAGAGTGTCTGGAGCTTAAATATCAGAGCTATTATATACCTTCTATGTGAGAGGGTTTCAGTATGGAAATATTTGAATTTTACATACAGGATTTGATCATTTCATTTCCCACACAACTTTTATTTCTGATCTGGAGACAGGAAAATGTATAAAGGGTATGATGGAAGTAATGGATGATAAAGGCGGTTTGAAAAAACAATTGGTTTCAGCTGGAGAACTGTAAAACCAGGCTTCTCATGAATGTAAAGGCAGAAGAAATTACTTCTTTGTAGACTGGAGCTGTGTTTCTCAAAATCCAATGTGCATACAAGTCATTTGGTGGTCTTTTTAAAATGCAGATTCTTATTCCATAAGTCAAAAGTGGGTCCTGAGCTTCTGTGTATCTAAAAACCTCCTAGGCAATGGTGATAATGTTTTGAGTAACATGGCCCTAGACCCTAGTATTGAAGTGGGAAAGTTCCAACCCTGAAGCAGCAATCCTGGAAAGTTGAGCTACCAGAAAAGATAAACTGCACATCCATCAATAACTCTAGAGGGCGTCACTGTTCTACAGACCAACACAATAAACATACCAGAATAATGACCTTTGGTTTTCCTGAAGATTAAGTTAGGTTTGCTAACTTATTCACTTAAGTAACCAAACTTGATATAATTCTAAAAGGTTACATTTGTAAAAATTAAGTGATTGCTGTATAGAAGGAGTTGTCTATTAATTTTACTTAGTTGGATCTTTGAACTCCATAAATATACTTACAAAAACCCTGATGATAAAATATTCAGGGTTAATAGAAATAGTCTTGTACAAACAATATGTATTTTAAGCCACATAAGTAGACTTCTCCCTCTCCTTTTTAATTTTAATGTCATTTTTCTGATTATAAAAGCACATTCTTTAAAAAATTTGGGAAAGACAAATAATACCATTTCCATATTACTGCTCAGATAATCACTTAATATACTAGTACATTTTTAAATGAATATAAACTTTTCTCCTGTATTTTAAAATTTACTGTGACATTGTCCCCCTGCTCCCTTCACTCTATGAGTGTTTCTACATTTTAAAAGTCCTTAATAAATTTGATTAATAATGCATTATTCCATAACTGGATGTTAAGTACAGTAGTCCCTTCTTAACCTTGGGGAGATGCATTTCAAGCCATCCAGTGGATGCCTGAAACCCAGTATAGTACTGAACCCTATATATACTATGTTTTTTCCTATGCATACAGACCTATGATAGCTTAATTTATAATTAGGCACAGTAAGAGATTAACAATGACTAATAATAAAATAGAACAATTATAACAATATGTTGTAATAAATGTTATGTGAAGGTGGTCTCTGAAGGTATCTTATTGTACTCACCCTTCTTGTGATGATGTGAGATGATAAAATGCCTATGTGATGAGATGAAGTGAGGTGAATGATCTAGGTGTTGTAATGTAGCATTAGGCTACTATTGACCTGATTTACGTCAGAAGGAGGCTTATCTACTTGGAGACTGGGGATGACTGCAGGTAACTCAAACTGTGGAAGGTGAAACTGTAGCTAAGGGGTAGGGGTGGGAGGACTACTGGAATTATTCAACCAATATTCTATTACTGGATAATTAAATTATTGCCAGTTTTTTGCTTTTATTCTTATCTATTTGTTTTAATCTGGCTTTTTTATAGTTGAGTATTGGTCTGCCATAAAACTCCCTTTTACTCAGAAGTGGAAATCATTCCACTGTAAATTTCTTGACTCTGAACCTAGGAATGGGCAACTTGGTCCTGCTTCCGTGTGTGTGTGTGTGTGTGTGTGTGTGTGTGTGTGTGTGTCTGTTTTAATAAATATTTATTGATCTCAAGTCATCCTTTTGGCAATATTTTTTTTTACATAAGCTCTACACCTAACATGGAGCTTGAACTTAACCCCAAGATCAAAAGTCACACTCTACTGACTAAGCCAGCCAGGCCCTCCTGTCCTACTTCTTCATTTGTAATCCATTAACGTGTGTTCTTGTGTATCTTATTTTTTTTTTTTTAATTTTTTTTTCAACGTTTATTTATTTTTGGGACAGAGAGAGACAGAGCATGAACGGGGGAGGGGCAGAGAGAGAGGGAGACACAGAATCGGAAACAGGCTCCAGGCTCTGAGCTGCCAGCCCAGAGCCTGACGCGGGGCTCGAACTCCCGGACCGCGAGATCGTGACCTGGCTGAAGTCGGACGCTTAACCGACTGCGCCACCCAGGCGCCCCCTTTTTTTTTTTTTTTTTTTAATTTTTTTAATTTTTTTTAATTTTTTTATTTTTTTATTTATTTTTTTTTTTGTGTATCTTAAAGTATAAAGTGACAAGTACCTTGAACTCAGTCATACCTGCACACATGAGCTTTATCTGCAGTTACTTTTCTATATCATTTTTATTAGTTTATTTCACAGTGCAAAAGTTCTCAAGTTTTTACTTGAATGATTTCTAAGTTGTCAAAGTAGTTGGCATAAAGTTTTTATAATATTCTTTTATTTTCCTTTTAATGTCTATTGGATCTGCAATGATAAGCCCTCTTTCACTTTGGTATTTGTTATTTTATTCTTTTTATTTGACCAGTCGGGCTTGTAGTTTATCAATTTTGTCTGTCTTCTCAAAGAACTAAATTTGTCTTTGTTAATTTCTTTCTGTTGTTTATTTTCCATTTCATTGATAATATGCTTTTCTTATTTCCTTTCTTATATTTACTTTGGGTTTACTTTCCTCTTTTTTCCTAGCTTTTTGAGGTAGACTTGGGTCATTGATTTTAGAACTTCTTTTCCAGTATAAGTCACTAAGATGATAAATTTCACTTTTTAGCTTTAGCTTCATCCTACAAATATTTTCATTTTGTACTTCCATTATCATTCAGTTTAAAATATTTTCTAATTTCTGACTTCTTCCTTGACCTGTGGATAATTAGAAGTGTGTTTGATTTTCAAATATTTGGGAACAAATAAGGAATAACATATTCTGGATTATTTTATTACTTTCTAATTTAATTCCATTGTGGTCTAAAAAAGTACTCTCTGATTTCAGCATTTTTGAATTTGTTAAGATTAATTTTATGGTGCAGTGTATGGTTTATCTTGTTAAATATATCATGTGGGCTTAGTGTTCTATAAATAGCAATTAGGTCAAGGTCATTGATAGCAATGTTTAAATTTATGCCTTAACTGATTTTTGCCAAGTTATTCTATCAATTGCTGAGAAAGGAATGTTAAAATTTTTAACCATGATTATGGAATTGTTTATTTCTCGCTTTAATTCTGTCTCAAATTTTGCCTCATATATTTTGAAATCTTTTATTAGGATTTATGAATTTTATGAATTTGTCATAAATATAAGTCATTTGTCATAAATGATAAGTCAGCTTATCATTATTTATTTTTTTAAGCTTATTTATTTTGCGGGAGAAAGAGTGAGAGAGAATGCACATGCCAGCGGGGAGGGGCAGAGAGAGAGGAAGAAGAGAATCCCAGCAGGTTCTGACAGCAGGGAGACTGATGGAGGGCTCAATTTCATGAACTATGGTATCATGACCGGAGCCGAAGCCAAGAGGACACTCAACTGACTGAGTCACCCAGGTGCCCCAAACTTGTCATTATTATTACTTTCTATTTTTTATTTTTTTTTAATTATTTTTTAACATTTATTTATTTTTGAGACAGAGAGAGACAGAGCATGAACGGGGGAGGGGCAGAGAGAGAGGGAGACACAGAATCGGAAGCAGGCTCCAGGCTCTGAGCCATCAGCCCAGAGCCCGACGCGGGGCTCGAAGTCACAGACCACGAGATAGTGACCTGAGCTGAAGTCGGATGCTCAACCGACTGAGCCACCCAGGCGCCCCTATTATTTTTTTCTTTTAAAAAAAAAATGTTTATTTATTTTGAAAGAGAATCCCAAGCAGGTTCCAGGCCGCTAGTACAGAGCCTGACACAGGGCTCAATCCCACGAATGGTGAGATCATGACCTGAGCCACAATCAAGAGTCTGATGCTTAACCAACTGAGCCACCCAGTGCCCCATTATTTTTCATCTCTGATAATACTCTTGATATTGAAATCTACTTAATCTGACATTAATATAGCCACTTTGGGTTTCTTATGCTTACTGTTGCATGGTATATTATTTTTCATCCATTTACTTGCAGTTTATCAATGTGAACTACACTGATAATCTTTCACCACAATCCTGACTCTTTTGGTAATCTCTTCCTTGCTTTTGTTTAAAAATTTACTCTAAAAGTATGTTATATAATTTTTTAGCATACATAAATTTATGATTAATCTATGTATATTCATTTATGATTGGCATCTAACACTCAATATTATGTTTGTGATGTTCACCTAGGTTTTTGAATATAGTTATGAGTCTTATTTTTATTGCTTTTATTTATTTATTTAATTTTTAAAAAATGTTTATTTATTTTTGAGAGAGAGAAAGAGAGACAGAATGTGAGAGTGGCAGAGAGAGAGGGAGACACAGAGTCCAAAGCAGATTCCAGGCCCCGAGCTGTCAGCACAGAGCCCGACATGGGGCTCGAACCCACAAACCATGAGATCATGACCTGAGCTGAAGTCTGATGCTTAACTGACTGAGCCACCCAGGTGCCCCCACTGCTTAATAATTTTTAATCAATTTTATGTGTAGTATAAGTCTACTGCAAGTTAGCAGCCTGTGTTTTCAAGTGTTTCATGGAGTTTTTGGCTGATCAGAAGTCCTTACAATTAAGGAAGATAAATTTAATAGTTTCTTTAAGTTCATACTTTTATTTTTTTTAACGTTTATTTATTTATTTTTGTGAGAGAGAGAGAGTGAGTGGGGGAGAGGCAGAGAGAAAGGAAGACAGAAGATCCGAAGCAGACTCCACACTGTCAGCACAGAACCCAGAGCCCGACAGCAGGCTCGAACCCATGAACTGTGAGATCATGACCTGAGCCAAAACCAAGAGTAGGATGCTTAACTGGCTGAGCCACCCAGGTGCCCTTAAACTCATACTTTTAAAGTGCTCTGTCTGTCACCTCAAATAAATAAATAAGGGCTCAATGATTTAATAGTGCTTTTATTTTCTTATCATGTAAAATCCCACTATGTCGTAGACCCTGGGTCTGGAGTTCTCTCTTGTCCAGCAAGAGAGCGTCTGCAGAATTGAAATGCAAGAGAGGCTAATGTCTGAGAGGAGACGAGCCCTGAGTAAGGTCCTTGCTCCATCTTTATTAGGATCAGAAGGCTTACAAGCATGATGGATGTGCACAAAGAGACAATGAAACCATGAACGTTAACTCATGGGCATGGGGAAAAGGGGGTTTTGAAGATATGCAGTGTTAGCAGTTTGGGTCAATACAAAACAAAATCCTGGAGCTGGGTGGAAGGTTTTTTACAGCAGATATGAGGCACCACCTCTGTTTACCTAAACTGGCCTAGGTAAAGATAAGAGGCACCACCTCTGTTTACCTAAACTGGCCTAGGTAAAGAAAGACAGAGCAGGCTACCTCAGGGTCAGAAAGACACCTTTCTTTTGCTAATTGGCTCCACTGTGGGCAACTTTGCCCTGCCCTGTCTAAAGTCCTGTTTTCCTTTTTTTTTTTTTTTGTCCTTCCTTCCTACGAAAGCAGCTTTCTGCTATTGTACTAAGTTGGGGGGCATTTCTGCCCTGAATACCTAATCTTGTTTACCTCATTTTGGATGCTTCCATCCTGAGATTTCCTATTCCTATACCTTTGTCCTATACTGGGAGACTTTGCCCTGTTTACCTAATCTTGTTTACCCAAACTTGAGTGTGTTTATCCTGTGGCTTTCTAATTCTTTATGCCTTGTTAACCCATGGTGGAAACTCAGGGAATTCCTAACCTTATTTCCCACACACTAATGCTCCATTCTATAGCATTAAGTAGGCTCTCAAGAGCTCCTATGAATTAGTTCAGGAGGGGGAGGTAATGACTGGGAGATTTGGTGTTGCCCACATTCCCAAAGCAGAAATTGTGGGCCCAAGAACAAGTATTTTGTTGCCTGTTACTGTGGCCACATTTGCAATTCTCAGTTCAGAACTCTTTGGTAGTAAGTCAAAGTCCTTGACTTCTTTATTTATAGAGCAAAGGTATGGCCAAACGGTGCCAATGAAGGTCAAGCAATTTGTTTATGACAAAAATTAATAAAATATGTGAGTAAAATGTAGGTGCTATTCCTAAGAGGGAGAGGTTTAGAAAGCATAGAGAATGAAAAAGGGGAAAATAGGAGGGGACTGGGTTCAATATGTTTTAAAAGTTAATAGGAAACTAGAGCAAACAGTGGGCCATAAACCGGTGCTTCTCTTGTATTAGTTTGGTCAGATTGCAAAGATGTATTTGGGGTTTTGATTAATAAGAACTCTAGGGAGTGCCATTCTTCCTTTAGGGATAGAAAGGGAGGCTCAAGAGGAAAAAGTCAGGTACTTTGGTTTGTAATCAGGGCTCTCTCTTCTGGGCTAGTTGGAGATGGGTTAAAGTCTCAGGTCTTGAGTGAGTCATAAAATTAGATTCTTACTTTCAGTGTTTGGAATTTGGCAGTTTGTGTGGACAAATAGTCTTTTTATTCATTCTGTAATCTCAGCTTTGGAGTTCAAAGAGTGCTCAGATAAGGGTATGTCTTATCTGTTGGATTTTGTTTAGAAAGGATATCATAGGAACTTGTGATTATGAAGATATCAAGCCAGAATTTATATTTCTGAGGGAGAATGACAGGCTCTCTGAAATTAACTTTTCTTTATTCAGTCTTCCCCCATATCTCCATTAATATTTCTCCCTCTTTTTAAAGATGACTTCCTAGAATAGTATAGAAGAAACTGTCTTAGTTTGGGCTTTTGAATTGTGGTCCATTTTTATATTGTTTGAAGGATGATTTTCTTTTCTTGTATTTTTAAGTTTATTTATTTTGAGAGAGAGAATGATAGAGCACATATGAAGGGGAGGAGGAGCAGAGAGAGAGAGAGAGAGAGAGAATCCCAAGAGAGAGAGAGAGAGAGAGAGAGAGAGAGAATCCCAAGCAGACTCCATGCCCAGCGCAGAGCCTGATGTGGAGCTGACATTAAAAGAAACTCATCCTGGGGCACCTGGGTGGTTCAGTTGGTTAAGTGTCTGACTCTTGATTTCAGCTCAGGTCATGATCTCACGGTTTGTGGGTTCGAGCCCCGTGTCAGGCTTTGCACTGACATTGCGGAGCCTGCGTGGAATTCTGTCTCTTCCTCTTTCTCTGCCCCATCTGAAGATCACACACACACCCACACTGTCTCAAAATAAATGAAACAAAAAACAAAACAACAAAAAAAACAACCCAGACTGTCGTGTTAGCAGATACTGTCAATACCTTGCCTGTGTATACTTCCCCTAGTGGCATTAGTGCACAGGCCTGACTCACAACATCAGACCTTGGATTCCTCTGCCTGATAGTTTTATTGGGCCTCCAGAGTCAGCTTTACCTCTCAGCATGGCAGGCTGGAAGTGGTGGGAAACTAAGGCTTTTTCCTCCCTTACCACTCAGCCCTTAGCTAACCATTTATTGGATACTTCCCATTGCCCCTCTGCATTCCTGTTTCCTGGAACCTCCTCAAAATACACTACTTGTTTTGAATTCTTACCTCAAGGTAGGCTTCTCGAGCAACCCAAGATAGGACAAACTACTTGACCCTTCCTTTAACCACCACCCTGTTTCTCTTCTTATTCTCGAATAATTAAGCTATCATATTTATTCTTCAACCCTGCTCTTACCAGGTTCTGCTGTCACATGTTACTGGCCCCCTCTCTCTAGAATTGCACAAGGATTTACATGGTATAGCCAACAGCGATTTCAGAACTTGGCTTGCTTGAAATATCAACTGACGATAAATAATCTTTCCTTTAGCCTCCTCAATCCCGCTGATCTGTAACTCTTAAGGATTTAAACTTACACAGTTGTGGAGGTTGGTTTAGCAGTCTCTGAAAAGTTGTCTTTGCAACTGATGACTGATCTCACTGAACCCTGTCCTGATTCCCAACCCACAGAATATATGAGCATAATCACTATCGTATGCCTTTAAATTTTGGGATTTACTACACAGCCATAGTAAATGAAACATCTGTTTCTTTTGGGGTTACTTAAATGTGTGTGTGTGTGTGTGTGTGTGTGTGTGTGTGTGTGTGTGACTCTATAGAATACAATATGTACCTGAGGAGTCTAGCTCCTAGTTAAAAACCTATGTATGATTTTCCAGAACTGACCATAGGCAATTACAAAGGCTTTAGCTGGCAGGCATCATGGGAGAAAGCTCCCCTTCCAGCACCAGTTTTGGGGTACAGTCAGTGCATGGCAGCCTCTTGAAAAAGTTGGAGTCAAGGACTTAAGCCACTCAGCAGTTACTGGTCTCCATAGTCATTAGTCACTCAGGCCCATCATGTTCTTCTCGTATTTGCCTTCCCTGCCCATTGTAGATCTCTTTATATCAGGCCTGTTCAGGGTCCAAATTCTTGTCAAGGTGTGTCTGCTGAGGTCTCTATATGCAAGGAGGAGGGATACTTGAAGACATTTCTTTTCACTGTGATTCAGCGCCTAGCTCTTTTCTACTTCTAGCCCTTCCCCTCACTCTCTCCTGACCTCAGAACTGCTGGATCCTTTGGAGCTCCCTCAACAACCCACCCCCACTTCTGGCTGAGCCACCAACTTCAGACCATCGAGCCTCGTCTTGCCCAGGCATTTTCTCCCATCACAGTAAGTGATTAAAGGCTTCACTCTTGTTTTTGGCTTGTTGGTTTAATCAGCTACTCTGACACATAGCCACTCAGCTTTCTCTATCTCCCTGAGCTCAGCTGAGCTCCTAACAGTACCTTTAAGTAATTACAGTCAGCCTGCAAATAATCTTGTATTGCTCGAAAAATAGCAGGTAATATATAATAATCTTACAACAGTTTAATTCTATTTACCCCATTCCCACCTTTGTGTCATTATATTTTATTTCAGTGTATTCTATAAACCCCACAAGACATTGTTATTATTTTTATTTTATATAGTCTCTTACTTGCATTTAAATACACACACACACACACACATATATGTGTGTATACATATTAAAGATGTTTTTAAATGGGCTTCTATAATTACCATTTTTGTGGTCTTCATCCTTTCCCACAGATCTGGTTGTCCATCTGGTCCAATTTCCCTCCAACAACTCAGCATTTCTTATAATGTCGGTCTACCACAGACATAATGTCTCCCATTTCCCCACCTCCTGGAAATGTCTTTATTTTGCCTTCATTTTTGAAGTGTATTTTTGCTAGATAGAGAATTTTGGAGTTTTTATGTTTTCTTTTAAGCATTTAAAAAATTTATTGTCTTCTGGCTTCCATTGCTTGTGATGGGAAGTCAAACATGATTTATGTTGTTAATTCTCCTATATGTAAGGTTTCCATTTTTCTCTGGCTGCTTTTATTTTATTATTTATTATTATTATTTTTTTTTTAATTTTTTTTTCAACGTTTATTTATTTTTGGGACAGAGAGAGACAGAGCATGAACGGGGGAGGGGCAGAGAGAGAGGGAGACACAGAATCGGAAACAGGCTCCAGGCTCCGAGCCATCAGCCCAGAGCCTGACGCGGGGCTCGAACTCACGGACCGCGAGATCGTGACCTGGCTGAAGTCGGACGCTTAACCGACTGTGCCACCCAGGCGCCCCTATTTTTTTTTAACGTTTTATTTATTTTTGAGACAGGGAGAGACAGAGCATGAACAGGGGAGGGTCAGAGAGAGGGAGACACAGAATCTGAAACAGGCTCCAGGCTCTGAGCTGTCAGCACAGAGCCCGACACGGGGCTCTAACTCACGGACCGCAAGATCATGACCTGAGCCGAAGTTGGCCGCTTAACCAACTGAGCCACCCAGGCGCCCCTCTCTGGCTGCTTTTAATATTTGCTTTTTATATTTTATTATCATTAGTTTAACTAATGATAATAGGCAATGCTGCAGTTGTGGTGTTCTTAGTGTTTGTCCTCCTTCTGGTTTGCTGAGTTTCTTGTAATTGTGGCAAGATATTTTTCAACAATTTTGGGAAAATTTTAGTCAATATTTATTTTGTTAAAGTTTATTCATTTGAGAGTGCAGGGGTCAGGGAGGGAGGCAGGAGGGGCAGAGAGAGAGGGAGAGTGAGAATCCCAAGCAGGCTCTGCATGGTCAGAGCAGAGCCCGACCGCGGGGCTCTTGCCCACACAGTAACCATGAGATCATGGTCTGAGCCAAAATCAAGAGTCAGTTGCTCGAACCAGTCTCTTCTCATGGTCCTGGGGCAGCTCTTTCTGTCTCTCTGCCCATGGGTCCTGTCCATGTGCTTTAATAAAATCATCTTTTTGCACCAAAAAAAAAAAAAAAGAGTCGGATGCTCAACCAACTTAGCCACATAGGTGCCTCTCCATTACTATTTTTTAAAACATTTTTTCTGTGCCTTTCTCTCCCCTGTCTTTCTGAGGCACCAATTACACACATATTAGAATCTGATATTGTTCCACACGTCTCAAGTGCTCTGTTTTTCTTTTATACCCTTTTTTCTTTGTTGCAATTTAGTCTGGTCCTTTACTCTGCTGTTGTTTTCTAGTCTTCTATGAAGTCTATCTAGTAATTCTTCATTTTTATTCTTGTATTTTTTATTTCTAGCTTTTCCATTTGGTTCTTCTCTACAACTTTCATGCCCAGATGAAATTCTCAAATATTTTGTCTGCCTTTTCTACTTGATCCTTTAGCATTTTTATCACAGTTATTTTTTTTAACTAAGCTTTTATTTTGGGGTAATGGTAGATTTACCACATATGTAAGAAATAATACAGAGAGAACACATGTACCCTTTACCCAGCTTCCCCTAATGGTAAAATCTTGCAAAACTGTAGTACAGTGTCACAAGGATATTGACCTTGATACAATCAGGATACAGAATATTCTTATGAACACAAGGATCCTTCATGGTGTCCTTTTATAGACATCTCCTCCCAACCCAATCCTTGAACCTTGGCAACCACTACCACTAATCTGTTCTCCATTTCTCTAACTTTGTTGTTTCAAAGGGCACCTGGGTGGCTCAGTCGGTTGAGTGTCTGACTCTTGATTTTGGCTCAGGTCATGATCGCAGCGTTGTGGGATCGAGCCCTGCACCAGGCTCCATGCTGAGCGTGGAGTCTGCTTATGATTCTTTCTCTCTCTCCCTCTGCCCCTCTCCTCTACTTGCTCTCTCTCTAAAAACAAACAAATAAGCAAACAAATAAATAACTTTGTCATTTCAAGAATGTTATATAAATGGAATCATACAATATGTACTCATTTGGGAGTGGCATAATTCTCTTGTGATTCCTCCCAGTTATTGTATTTATCAGTAATTCGATTGTTTTCTTTTCCTGAATAGCATTCTATTGTAGTCGGTTCAAAGTTCCTGCGTGATAAATCCACTCTCATCTATTTCTGTGCCCTTTCCTACTGATTGTTTGCTCTCATCATGAGTATGGGTTGATTTTGTTGCTTCTGTTGCACCTTGTAATTTTTTTTTTTATTATACCCCAGATATTTCATATAAAAGAAAAGACTAGGGGCACCTGGGTGACTCAGTCGGTTGAGCGACCAACTTTGGCTCAGGTCATGACCTCACGGTTCGTGGGTTTGAGCCCTGCATTAGGCTCTGTGCTGACAGCTCAGAGCCTGGAGCCTGCTTCGGATTCTGTGTCTCCTTTTCTCTCTGCCCCTCCCCACTCACGCTCTGTCTTTCTCTCAAAAATAAATAAACATTAAAAAAAAGAAAAAAGAGTAGACTAAGTCATATTTACCTCAAGAAAAGAGCAAAGCCCTGTTCTGTCAGAATGGTAGAATTAGGGGCTGACGTGTAGTCCAGCTGGATCTGGGCTTTGTCTCAGCTTTATCTGATTCAGCGTACCCCTGGCTTCACATAGTTCGGGATATGAAATTAGGCTCTTCTCATCAGAAGAAACTGGTGCCTAACCGTTGCTGAACTTCTGGAGATATCTTTGGTTTTTGTGGCCAGGTTGCTAGCTTTTCTAACTGTAGGATATTTCCCTCTGATTTATAATTCTTCTGGAAGGAGGGTCACCAAGGACATTTCTTTGCTCTGCAGTCCCAGTCCTGGCTTTCTGAGCCTGGGGAAATCTCTCTATTTTGCTATTCTTCCCTATCTTTTGGAAGTTAGCTGCCTTGCTTCTTCCGAAGACCTGCAGACAGATTTGTCTTGGCTCGTGTCTCTGCTCCCATTCTTTGATGTATTGTCCTAGAGCACATGGCCAGGTCCTAAAGAGTTGGCACTTGGAGAAAGACTCTGGCTGGAGTTTCTCAGGATTCGAATCTATCAAACCAGCCCACACACATCCATTATACTTTCTCCTTATTTTTGATTTCTCCCTATTTTTTTGATGGGCATTTCTTTTTTGCTGCTTTGTCATAAAGAAAAGTCACTCTGTAGAAGAGAAAGTTTTCTCTCTCCTATGATGAGTTTGTTACTCACTAGAGTTTAATTTGTTTAGATTCCTGACAATCTAATGAGCTTTAAAAATTTTTTTTAAATTGATTTTGTTTTTATACAGATAATTTTAGGTTATTAGAATGGGAATAATGGTCATTTTTGTGGCTTTCTTCACACTAACCAAAGGAGAGAGGCATTCCCTAATTTTTAAGATGGAAGTTATAAAAAGCCCAGCAAATTTTTGGGTGTCTGAAGGGCTGGTCAGTGCCTGATTTTGCTTAGGACTGGGTAAATCCTAACTCTGAAGCCAGGAATATTTTTTCTTTAGGGAATAATACATATGTCAGCCTCCTTGCTCTTCCCAAAGATTTTATTTTCATACTTTTGAGAAGATTTGTCTGTTTTTTTAATACTCTGTTAGACATGAATTCTTAGATGCCAGGCATTCTGTCTGAAGGATGTGGGAAGGGGATTAGTAGTGAAGTCACCAGTTCCATATATATATAGATATTTAACAAGCCCCCCTTTTCAACTGCACATCTCACTCTTATCCTCCACTGCATCTAGTTTTCCAAGGGTTCTGGTGTCCGATTGCGGTATCTTCCTTGGATATGTTGATACCATTCATGCATATTTTGGCTGCTGCTTCCTCCACCCTGGTTCATAATGATTATAAAACTTATCTACTTGTTTTATATATTCTATAAATTCGTTGAAAGCTCTCAGGTATCTAATACTTGAAGATTATATCAGTATATTTGCTAAACAACTGGAGGGTTAGAGCTGAATCCCAAGCAGCCTGATTTCTGTTCTAGTTCACTTCTCATTAACCTTATCACTGTCTTATTTCATTATCCCATTTTTTTTTAATATATCCAGAGTTTACTCAAAGCATTACTTGAAGAATCTTCAAGGTGCCACATTGTAACAATGATTCAGCTGACAGCTACCCCTGCAAGCACGCTGACTGATGAGCCAGTGCACATCCGAGCTACAGGCCTGCGTCCCTCTCAGACAGTGATTTTTCAGGCAACACTGGAAGATGAAAAGGGGAACCTGTTTCATTCTCAAGCCTACTATAAGGCCAGTGAAGTTGGTGAGGTAGACCTGGATCATGCTCCCTTCACTTGGAGGTGACTATATAGGAGTCCACCCCATGGGTCTCTTCTGGTCCCTGAAACCTGAAAATTTTTTAACTAATTGATGAAAAGAGATGTGATGACTAGCCCCTTCCTGGTCCAGATAAAACTTTGTGATTCAAATTTACCATTAGCCCAGATTGCTGCCACTGATCCAAAAGTCAGCGTGACTTTGGAGAGGTGGTACAGAGCACCTGGTGTCACATGGATCCAAGTTCAAGAAGGCCACCTTCGGGGAGCCCTCTTTCTCCCTCCTGGTGAGTAGAATTAACCTGGTACTGTCATCCTCGTGTTTCCTCTTTTGAATGCCTCGTCCTTCTAGAGGTTTAACTTGGATATGGATAGTACATAGTGTAATCCTTGCCAGCCGTAGAATCAGGGTTAATTCTGGGTCAGAACAAGAATATGGTGATGCCCCACTCCAACTCAAGTTTGATCTCAACAATTCTGGAGCTTTTCTAAGGATATGACTACATGTAGTTTATGAAGTCCCTGCATTATGGGTTTCCCATAGCTTTGGATTTATGTGAAATCCTATATTGAAGCCTGACTATCTGAAGACCCCTATCCTGATATCATGGAACTGTATCCCAGCTTCTCTTGGGGGTTTTGTCCTGTCTGAGTTTCAGTTTAGGCATAGGTCATCACATGCAATAAGCTGAAGATATTATGGAGTGAAATACTGCAACAAATATAGAGGATGCAAAGAAACTTTATATTCTCTAGTTCCATAAATATTTCATATTTATACAGTATTCCACAAATCTGCAGAAAATACAACATGCTTTTTAATGGCATACAACTTACCAGAATACACATAGTTTCTCACAGTGATCTCCACATATCAGTAAGTGGTTCAAAACATCTACTGGTACATTTATCAGGGTTTATTGTGGGACTGAATGAAGCAAAGTTAGTTTTCCAGAAGTTGCTCATGGCAGGTCCAGGTTTCAGGAGTGTCTGAGGCCCCCTTCTGCGGACACATGATTTGATCTGGGACATAGCCATCGTATTGCCAGTATGTATGCCTCTCTCTCTGCTTTTAAAAACATAATCACAGAGTGCCTGGGTGCCCCAGTCAGTCAAGCATCCCACTTTGGCTCAGTGATCTCACAGTTCATGAATTTGAGTCCCCATTGAGCAGCGTGGAACCCCCTTCAGATCCTCTGTCTCCCTCTCTCTTTGCCCCTCCCCTGCTCTCTCTCTCTCTCTCTCTCTCTCTTTCTCTCAAAAATAAACATTAAAAAAATAAAAACATAATCACTTAGTAGAACTGAGATGGATTGAGGAAGCTTGAAGTGATAGAAGTGGTTTCCAACAGCATAGAGTTATAGACAATGTAGAAGGAATAAAAACTTCCCTTTCCAAAGTCATCATGACCCATTTAGTTGTTTGGACAAATTTCAATATGTTTACACCCAGTAATTAGCATATAGGCAAGATTATTGTGTGTGGGGATCAGTGAGTGACACAAACGTCTGTGCCTCTATTATTCCACTTCAATGAAAAATTTAATATTGGTGCAGGCCTCCCACGTTGGGATGATGTATTGGTTTAGAGGGTGCTATTTGTGAATCCTCTTGGACACCGCACGTGCTCGTGTCCTCCTTGTTCTATGGGGGCCAAAAGAGAATGAGTCAGGTCTCAAAGTGGTTCTCAACTATGACATTCTTCCAGGATAAGAGGCTCAGTACTCTTTTTTTATAATGATTTTAGGAGTAGAATTTAGTGATTCATCACTTGCATATAATACCCAGTGCTCATCCCAACAAGTGTCTTCCTTAGTGCCCCTTACCCATTTAGTCCATGCCCCCACCCAACACCCCTCCAGCGACCCTCAGTTTGTTCTCTGTATTTAAGAGTCTCTTATGGTTTGTCTCCCTCTCTGTTTTTATTTTGTCTTTCCTTCCCTTCCCCTATGTTTGTGTGTTTTATTTCTTAAATTCCGCATTTGGGTGAAATCATATGTCTTTTTCTGACTGATTTATTTCACGTAGCGTAATACACTCTAGTTCCATCCACATTGTTGCAAATGGCAAGATTTCATTCTTTTTTATCGCCAAGTAATATTCCATTGTATATGTATATCACATCTTCTTTATCCATTCATCATTCGAGGGACGTTTGGGCTTTTTCCATACTTCGGCTATTGTCGATAGTGCTGCTATAAACACTGGGTGCATGTGCCCCTTCGAATCAACATTTTTGTATCCTTTGGATAAATACCTAATAGTGCAGTTGCTGGGTTGAAGGTAGTTCTATTTTTAATTAACAAAAAAAATTTTTTAATGGTTATTTATTTTTGAGGGGTGGGGGGAAGGGCAGAGAGAGAAAGGGAGACACAGAATCCAAAGCAGGCTCCAGGCTCTGAGCTGTCAGCACAGAGCCCGACGCGGGGCTCAAACTCACGGACTGTGAGATCATGACCTGAGCCGAAGTTGGACACTTAAACAACTTGAGCCACCCAGGCGCCCTAACAAGTGGTATATTTTAAAGCCAAGATAGATTTAGTATCATTTTATTTCTTCTCTCAACATAAGGAAACACAGCAATGTTTTCTTTTGAAAATTCCCAATATTCCTTTAAATCAAGTCACTTGTTTCTTTTTTTAAAATATTTTTTATTTTTAAGTAGTCTCTACACCCACCATGGGGTTTGAACTCACAACCCCAAGATCAAGAGTCACACACTCTATCAACTGAGCCAGCCAGGCATCCCCAAGTCACTCTTTTCAAAGGTAGATGGGACCAGTCTTCCGTAGCTAAAATCACTTACACAAGAATAGAATGCCCCTAGTAGTGCATCATAAATTTTTTTTCAGTGTGTGAACCTTGCTTTATTTAGGAAACAAGTTGCCTACACAGAGAGTGAGTATAGAATGATACTCTGAGCACCTCTACTTTTTGCCATGTGTTAAGCTGCAGTGAATAAACAATGTTACTGCATGAAAGCCCTCATCATTTACATCTGCTTGGGTGTAATCAGACTAATGTAACAGAGCAGTGTTAAGTCAGGATTATAGCTAATAATCATTTCAATTCACTTTTTGGAGTCATATACTTTTGAAGCCTTTTTTTTTTTTTTTGAGTCATATATACTTTGAGAACCCAATTAAATCCATAGAGGCTTTCATTAGTAACATGCACATATAAACATATATTTTGCATGTAATCTCAGGACCTTCACTGGTGTCCTAAAGCCTAATTGTGTACCTCTTCATAGATTAAAAAGCCCTTGCCTAATTTCAATGGCTTTCTTTACTCAGTACTATAGAAATGAGCCACTATGAGTCCCCAGTAGTCCTTGGCTACAGAGATGAAGCATGTCAGTGAACAGGTTTCCCAATCAAGCTTCCTGATATTGTGTTCCATTAGTGTATTCAATCAGCTTTAATTCTGTCCCAGATAGGAGCCTGAAAATTTAGGGATTCCATTGAAAATTTATATGCCATTTCCACGATTTGTGATGCATTTCTTTGTGTTGTCGTATTTTTCTTCCTTTTTCCTTCCCTTCCCTTCATATCCAGTTCTGTTTTGTTTTGTTCTTTTTCAGGAGAGGGCCGTTTCCCAGGGGTAATTGACTTGTTTGCTGATATTGGTGGGCTGATTGAATACCGAGCCAGTCTCCTGGCCAGTCATGGCTTTGCTGCGTTGGCCTTGGCCTACTGTGACTATGAAGATCTGCCTTTACACCCAGAAAAAATAGAGTTAGAATATTTTGAAGAAGCTGTCAACTTTCTCCTGAGACATCCGAAGGTAATTTTTGCCTTTTCTTTCAGTTCCTGTTTTTAAATAACTATAACACTCTGTGACCCTTTAACTTCCAAGTATGATTCTATATACATACCCATATTATTCACATGATTTCTTTCACACCCAATGTCTTCTGCTCAGAAAGACAAAATGGGAAGTTAGCCTGTGTCCATGATGGAATCAAAATGCAATGGCTTTAGATTCAGACAGAAATGGGTTGCCTTTCTGGCTCCATCCCATCTGGTTGTGGGAATCTGGGCGAGCTACTAACATGCTCTAATTCTCAGTTTCTTCATCTATTAAATACTATGGCAGTGGTGCTATTTTGTAAGGCTCTTGTGAGAATTATCTAAGGGGATGATACAAGCAAAGTGCTCACTAGAGTCACTGGCAATACTACACCCTCAATAAATGTAATTATTATTATCACCACCTCTCTGATAATTATTTAATCACCAGACTTCACCAGAAAGATAGTCTGTCTTTCTTGAGGAGTGAGTCTGCATTTTTAGCTATTTGAGAGACCTTAAAAATAATACTATAGTTCTTTCTAGTCTATACCTTCTTTAAATTTTAAAATGTGATTTGCTGCTACTGTAGGGTTGCTGCATGTTAGCCCTTGCTAATTGCTAATATTTTTATCTTTTTTTAATGTTTATTTTTAAGAGAGAGACAGCGTACGAGGGGGAGGGGCAGAGAGAGAGGGAGACACAAAATTCAAAGCAAGCTCTAGGCTCCAAGCTGCCAGCACAAGAGCCCAACGTGGGGCTCAAACTCAGATCGTGAGATCATGACCTGAGCCGAAGTCAGCTGCTTAACTGACTGAGCCACCCAGGTGCCCCAGCTAATATTTTTTCTTAAAAAGAATTGATCTAAGTAAAATTAAGTCCCTGTACCACATCCTATTTCGTATCAGGATCACCAAAATATGATTAGAATTGTAGTAATTAGATGGGCAATGATCACTGACAATCTATTGATGCTTTGAATTTTTACTTTTTATTTTATCTTTAATTATTTTTAATGTTTATTTATTTTTGAGAGAGAGAGAGAGAGAGAGAGAGAGAGAGAGCATGAGCATGAGCATGAGCAGGGGAAGGGCAGAGAGAGGAGGAGACACAGAGCCTGAAGCAGGCTCCAGGCTCCGAGCTGTCAGCACAGAGCCCGACGTGGAGCTTGAACTCACAAACTGTTAGATCATGACCTGAGCTCAAGTTGGATACTTAACCAACTCAGCTACCCAGGTGCCCCGATGCATTGAATTTTTAAAAAACTATTTTTGATGCATATAATGGAGTTGTCCTTGAGCTATCAAATAGGCAATGTGACTGTGCTGAGTTTCTGCTTAACTTAGTTGAGAGATGAAGAGGCTGTGTGATTCGGTTTTCCACTTTCTTAGCCTGATTCCTCTTATACTTGCTGCATGACTTCTTTATCAGTAATCTTACCAATGTCACTTAGATAGTCAATGACTAAACGAGACCTGGAAACCAGATTTCTTTCCTAGGCTGTTGGTACTTGTACTAAACCTGCTTCATGCTCTCTTCTGTGGGAGGATAGACCACAGATCTTTCAATTCCTTGTAGGTCTTATTTCTCCATCTGTTGATTTTAAGCATCCTAAAATCCCTGATCCCAAATTTGGTGGCAGAAATTGTAACGAGAGTTAGTGTTCTGCCAAAAGGCTGCAGATAGCTGTGTCATTTTGTTATACCATGTTGTTCATGCATGTTATACTTCCTTTTACTTTGTCTTCCCTGGCCAGATCTTTTCTGGGTTCTCATCTTTCATTGCAGTGATGTGACTCTATATCTTTTATATTAAGACCTAGAACTTCAGAGCTTGAGAGCTCTTTTTAATTCAAAAGGAGATGATTCACGTCACCCCACTTAATATGCAGGGTAGGATCTTAGGTAGAATGTACTGGCCTTACAAGAGAGCCTGAAAACATACATAGAAAAGGGGACTAGGTTCAGATCCATCAGAACTTATCCCTTGGGACTGGATACATGCCCCTCAAAATAAGAAGAGAATGGCTCCTGTTAGTGAGCCTATACACAGCATAGAATACCATTCCTTCTTGTTTGTTCCCATTTTTTAAAATTAATTCATTTATCTTGAGAGAAAGAGAACAGGGTAGGGGCAGAGAGAGAGGGAAAGGGAGAGAATCCCAAGCAGGCTCTGCACTGTCAGCATGGAGCCTGATGTGTGGCTCAATACGGGGCTCGATCCCTCGAACCGTGAGATCATGACCTGAGCTGAAATCAAGAGTCAGTCACTTAACTGACTGAGCCACTTGGGTGCCCCAACTCAAATTTTTTAAATATAAAAACCCAATTCATAGCCTATTTCCTTTGAGAATCTTTCTCTGATCCTGTCTTTATTCCCTGATAATCTGGGTTGGCAGTCTTGCCTATGCATTCTTATATTGCAGAATTTGTAAGTTACTCTAATTGTCTGTTTTTGCCGTCCTGTCTCTCCACCTGGTAGTGAGTTCCTTGATGGTAAGAGATGATTTGTGCCGTTTTCCCCTCAGTGTCCCCCAGTGGTTAGTACAGGGTGGACGATCTAAAAATGCCTGCTTGGTGACAGGGAAGAGGAAGCTGAGCCAAGAGAAGGAGAAACCTTCTATGGAAACCACAGCAGATGTAGAATCCTCTGTTTGTGTTTCAATGCTCTGTTTTACCAATTTTACCTTTTTTCCTCAGTCTTTTCCTACAGAGTGCCTTTCCTATGACCTTTAGAGACCCCAGTATTGATACAACAAAGTTTACCAATCAGCTATACCTTGACTCATACTATTCACAATAGTTATGTGCCCTTTTCTTATTTTCCTGACTACATTGGTATTTCTTTAGGGCATTTTAAACTCAGCACCTAACACCATGCTGAATTCATAGTATTTAATTTGGAAAGCCTGACATATTCTTGAAGGAGTATTTCCTTTGAACATACATTACATATTTCAGAACTCTAGAACTGGGCATGTAGGTGGGATTAGTCCTTGCTTGATTCCGATTGGCCATTCAAGTTCTTTGGTTGTTTGAGATGGTAGGGTTTTGCTAAATGGTGGATAAAATCAATGTCTCATTTTCATTATTTTTAGGTCCTTGGCCCAGGCATTGGGATAGTTTCCATAAGCAAAGGAGCAGAGATTGGACTCTCCATGGCTATTCATCTAAAACAGGTCATAGCCACCGTGCTTATTAATGGACCCAACTTTGTATTTAGCACTCCACAGGTTTATCGTGGTCAAATAGTCAGCCCTTGTCCTTCTCTCCACAGTTCGTATCTATCAATGCCTTAGGGTTAGCACAGTTCCAGTATTGTTTTGAGGAAGCTAGAAGCAAAGCCAGTGAGACCTTTTTTCTCCCCATTGAAAAGGCCCAGGGACATTTCCTCTTCATTGTGGGAGAAGATGATAAGAGTATCAACAGCAAAGCGTATGCTGAGCAAGCCACAGAACAGTTGAGGAGAAATGGGAAGGACAATTGGACCCTGCTATCTTACCCCGGGGCAGGCCACATGTTAGAGCCTCCCTATTCCCCACTGTGCTGTGCCTCAAAGCTCTCCAAACTCCACCTGTTCATGCAGTGGGGAGGAGAGGTGACCCGGCATGCAGCTGCACAGGAGCATTCTTGGAAGGAGATCCAGAAGTTTCTCAGGAAGCATCTCATTCCAGTTGTGACCAGTCAACTCTGAGAAGAGAAAATGTTCCTGAGAAATAGAGAAGCAATATCAGACCTTCACTTGATTTTCATGGAACAATGTCTTTGACCTCTTATTGTGGGAGGTTATAATAAGAGAAAGCAAGAGGATGGCAATGGTCATGTCTTGACTTGGAAAGGGAAAAATGGTTCCCACTTAATCCAGCATCATACACAGAGGATTTTCTATTCCGAAAAATAAATTTAGGGCTCTACCTGCCCTAAAATTTTCCAGTTTATAATTATAATAGCAATTCTCTGGAGGAAGAAAGTTACCAAAATGAACTACAGAATCCCCTGGTTTATAAAACAGACATGTGTAGAATCAGGTGCTCATATTTGCTGATTTCTTAAAACTCAAATTCAATATGTTTAGATTTCTCATTGAAAATATGTTGGGGCGGCTGGGTGGCGCAGTCGGTTAAGCGTCCGACTTCAGCCAGGTCAAGATCTCGCGGTCCGTGAGTTCGAGCCCCGCGTCAGGCTCTGGGCTGGTGGCTCAGAGCCTGGAGCCTGTTTCCGATTCTGTGTCTCCCTCTCTCTCTGCCCCTCCCCCGTTCATGCTCTGTCTCTCTCTGTCCCAAAAATAAACATTGAAAAAAAAAATATGCTCATGGCTCATGGTTACATCATTATCACTGAAAAACTAGAGCATTATTTTAAGGCAATATGGAAGCTGATACGGAGGTAACATGATTGAGTCGGTCTACAATAAATTCAACAAATGCTAATAAAATGAAATAATTTTTGTGTCTAAACATACAGCATTTTAAGAAAGAAACAATCTGAGATTCACAGAATTGCATTTTAGGAAAGGAGCCATGAGGGTGTGGATTGTGTACCATAGGGGCTGGCAAACTGTTTCTATGAAGTACTAGATAGCAAATATTTTTGGCTTTGTGGGCCATACGTAAAGTCTCTGTCATTATTACTGGGTTCTTCCATTAAAGCACAAAGGCAGCACAGGCTGTAATGAATGACTGTGGCTCTGTTCCAATTAAATTTTCTTTATGGACACTGACATTTGCATTTCATATAATTTTAACATGTCACACAATAGTAATTTTCTTTTCATTTTTTTCCAAGTATCTACAACTGTAAAAGCCATTCTTAGCTTCTGGGCAGCAGAAAAACAGGCTGTAGGCTGGATTTGGCTCACAGGGCACAGTTTGATGACCCTGGGTTTAGAACAATCCAGATTACTTTGTCCAAGTACACATTCTCTAAGGGGCAAGTCACCATCCAAATATTCCTGAGCTACTGAATTGCAATGGATGAATGTGAAAGGTGATTAGTAGATAATCAAGTGAAGATAAACCAGCAAAAACATATTTGAATGATTTTGTAGGTGTGATGGGGGGAGCCAGTGAGGAATTAGAATAGAAGTCACATGGGGACACTTCATTGTATCTGCCTAAACTCTTTTTCTTTTATTTGATGTCTGATATTCCCTATGTTGGGCATAAAATTATTCCACTCAGTATGACTGAGGCTACTAGCCTCTCCTTTCTCATTCAGATAAGTTTTCACATCTCCCAGACCTAGTCAATTAGAATATATCACTCCTTTGGCTATAATAATCGTGTAATTGCAATGGCTAATATCTCCTGTGCTATATGCTATCTAACAACTATATATGTTAGATGTTATATGCATTAGTTGTATATGCCATACGCTATATAATAGTTATCATAGTGGGTTTAATGGGTATAATTGTTATAATTATTATTTTTATTTTTTGAGAGAGAGAGGGCACAGATGAGCGAGGGGCAGAGAGAGAGAGAGAGAGAGAAGTGGGGCTCACCCGAAGTGAGGCTTGAGCTCACCTTAAGCAGGACTAGACCTCACAAACTAAGATAATCACCTGAGCTGAAGTCAGATGTTTAATCGACTGAGCCACTCAGGTGCCCTATGGGTATAATTATTTTGTTTCCTGTTTTGGATTTTAAGAAGAATGACTATGTTTATGAGGTATGCTGTTAGTGTTTGGTCTGATATATATCCCTTGATTTCTAGCTTATGGGTTTTCTTTTTTTTTTTTAATATTTTATTTTTTAACTAATCTCTCCCCCCAACATGGGGCCCAAACTCACAACCCTGAGCTGAAGAGTCACATGCTCTCCCAACTGAACCAACTAAGTGTGCCCTGTATTTTATGGCTTTTCAAAACCAAGAAGGTTCTGTGTTTTTTTCCACATAGTTTTTCAGTATCACTACTACAAAGATTGGCATGAATGCAGATCAAATAACATTCTTGACCAGCTTCTCTAACCTTTTAGTAATGTAACTAGTCTGATCTCCAGGCACTGGCCTCTTATGTACATCGATGTACCTGTCCTTTTGGCATGGTCCAGGCCAGCTGGCCAACCCACTCTCACTCTCTGCATTTGCTCCACTTGGCTTTTATTGCCCTTGCAAATTCTCTGAGTGTAAGTCGTGTCTTCTGTCAGGTCCCTGGTAGATGCATATACCCCATATCCTATGCTAAAGGGTCAGCTTACACTACACCATGATGATCCCAGGGCCGATCTGCTGGCCATCAGCTCTTAGCTGGCTTCCATGCCCAGCACTGTGAGAATGTGGGAGCTTCTGAAACTCACAAATCAGAAGTGGAGAGACACTCGCAGGAAGGTTTTGCTCTTTCTTTGGCTCTTCATTCCTTATGAAGGCTCCCGTGGCACATAAAGACTTATATTAAATACCTTTGCATGCCTTTCTCCTCTGAATCTGTCTTAAGTCAGTTATGTTCTCAGGCCTGGTCAATATACCCTAAGAGGGTGTGCATAATGAGAGGGGAAGAGAGATTGATTGATTTTAAGAAAGTGGCTCCTGTGATTGTGGGAACTCAAATCTGCAGGGTAGGCCAGCAGGCTTGGACACCCAGGGAAGAGCTGGTGTTGCATTCGTGAGTCTGAAGGCAGACTGGAGCTAGATATCCTTCCTCCCGAGAGGACCTCAGCTGTTTCTGCATGGTGCATGCCTGCTATTAGTAACTGTGGATGCCTCTTTTCTACATAGTCATCACCTTACCATCCAGCGTCCCCAGTCTTCTTTGGCCACATCCCTTAGGGGCCCATGGTTTTCTGATGTTTTCTGCTCTGAGCAGCAGAGTGGAGAAGACCTGGGTCTATGCCGTCTAACCTGCTCCTCACTTTATTACCTGGGTGCTGAAGCATCATGACCTGCTCACCTTTTCTTGCACTTCTCTTAGAATCTTTATGAAAATGGGGACCTTGGATGGCTCAGTTAAGTGATCAACTCTTGATTTTGGCTCAGGTCATGATCTCACGGGTCATGAGATTGAGTCCTGCGCTGTGTGGACCCTGCCTAAGATTCTATCTCTCCCTCTCCCTCTGTCCCTCCCCTGCTTGCATGTATGCGCTCTCTCTCAAAAAAAAAAAAAAAAAAAAAAAGAATCTTCATAAAAGTGATACTAATATCTGCTGCCTTCCTCACTCACCTCACATCCCATCCTGGGATCTGCTCCTGGGAATTAGTCACTCGACTGGGAACCTTGCTACCCTGCCTAGGTACTTCTCATCCGGTGTGATGGCTGTGTGCCAAGACACCGTTGTCTTCTCTCAGAACTTTCAGCCTGTCCATGACTTCCAAGAGCAGCCCTTTTTCCTCGAGGCTTGTATTTCACTTGTAATACATGTGTGTATCACTCCCGTTTAAAAAGCTGAAGCACAAGGGACGTTAAGCAATCTGCCTGAGGTCAGTCACACTGCTAAAGAGTCAGGGTTCCAATCTAGGTCTCTGGTTCCAGAGACGGGTGGTCTTCCAGCCGCACCTCACGGGCTGCCAAAGATGCAAAAGTGAAAAGACATGGTACCCTCCCTCAAGCAGGTGGCAACCTGGAAGCATAGGCCATGATCTGTAAACTTGATGACTTGTACACTTTGACAAGAGACATTGACTCATGAGACTAACCATAGGGCGGACTTCAGGGATTCTGGCCCTGGGGAGGCATTTTTGCACTGGGAGGGCTTCTGCGGTCCCTTGGAAGAGTGGTTTGCACACCAGAATATGCCTTGGCAATTCCCTGCCAAAGATACAGATCCTGGAGCCTTATTCTGGTCAGAGCCTCCAGGTGCAGGGCCCAGGAACCTTTACCTAACAGGCCCCCGGTGAGCGTTAAGCCCACACTCTGGACTCTGACGCTGGGTAACTGGGAGTTACCCTGTTAGACACTATCAAAAAGGCAGTTGCCTAAGACACCAATGACTTAGAGGAGGAAATAGGGATTTGGAGTGAAGGAGACCAGAGCCAGGGATTGAGAGGAGGAGTCAGGGAGAGGCTTAGAAACCAGAGCTGTGTGATGAAACACAAGAACCAGTGGGACTGAAAGGTGCAGCAGCTCCACTAAGCCTCTGTCCTGACCCCGCGGCGGCACCGGCTGGTAGTCCCCTCACAGGGGACCTATAGAAGGAAGGAGCAGCTGATAGTTTTGTGACACAACTTCACCTTGGAAGCTTGGGCTGGGGTGTTGGAACCAGAACACGTCAGCAAGCAGAAGGGCTTCCTGTTGGCTCAGCAAGCCGTCCTGCTCCAGGCCGCTTCCTGCAGAGGAACTCAGGGTGAGTGAGTGTGCAGCAGTCGGGGATGTGGGCATGCCGCAGACAAGGTCCTTTCTGTATTTTAGCCGCTTGGTACCTGGGAAGGCGGCTTTCCTTTGGCTGCCTTCCTCTCGTCTGGATGGGCAGCACAGCTCTCTGAGGAACCTGCAGTTAACGCCCCGGGGTGGCTGGTTGCTTGGAAAGGAAGATATGTCAGATGCATCCACCCAACAAGAGACTGTTTGAGACTATTTTGGGGGCAAACTGCACACTTGGCTGTAAAAGTCAGGATCCTGCTAATGTGAACTTAGAGACTCTCTTTCTTTCTTTCTTTCTTTCTTTCTTTCTTTCTTTCTTTCTGAGGGAGTTGGGGAGGGTGAGGGGCAGAGGGAGAGAGGGAGGGAGGGAGAGAATCCAGAGCAGGCTCCATGCTGACAGCACCCTCGTGGGGCTCCATCTCACCAACCGGGAGGTCACCACTGGAGCCGAAATCAAGAGTCGGACGCTTGACCAACTGAGCCACCCAGGTGCTCCAGGGAGAGACTGTTTCTTGACGGGAGAAATCTTCCTCTGGGATTTCTTGCTTGGAAGGAGGGGGAGGAAGTGCCTGTGATGAAGAGCAAAAAGCCCCTAGAGGGAATGACATTCTGTTTCTTGACTGGTAATTTTAACTTCTGTGGGTGACCTTTTGCTCTCATTTTTTCCTGCCTCCTGCTGCTGTAGCGTCCGGCCAGTTCCTAACTGCCTTTTCTCCTGATGGGTCAAAGTCTCCCTGGGGTGTAGCCTTGATACCCTTCACCCTGGGAGTCTGGATGCCTGGAACTTATGCCACAGTATGGCTGTCAGCTCTCAGCTCCTATCGGGTTGCTTCCAGATTGCCCAAGTCTCTCTCTGCAACCACCACAGGGCTGATCCTGTGTGTCGCAGCTGGTTTCTTGCCCTTCGGCTGCTTTCTGGCTTTGGCTTCCTGGATTCTCTGCAACGTGCAGGGTGTAGCCTTCGGCTGCAGAGAAGTGAGGAAGCCTGGAGATTTTATTCCGTTGCATTTTGAAGAGTCTCACCTCTTCAGAAGTAACCTATGAAAATTCAGTTGGGTTTCTGTTCTTCTTCATACTCTCTCGGAGAAATTTTTATTCTTTTTTTTTTTTAAACTGTTCCATCTATCTTTTATTCTTCCTTTTAATTCCTCAAACACTTACTGAGCAATCACTATGTGCCAGGAACTATTCTAGAAACTGAAGAATAGAGTGTTGGACAAAGAATGATTCTTGCCCTTGAAGAATAATTTATAATCTAGTGTTAATAGACTATTCTAGGGTGATGGAAATATTCTATATCTGCATTGTCCAATGCAGTAACCACTAGTTATATGTGGGCTTTTGAGCAATTAAAATGGTTACTGTAACTGAGGGATTAAAATTTTAATTTAATTTATTTTTAATAAATTGAAATTTAACTAGCTATATGTGGCTAGAGGCTACTATCTCGGATAGAACAAAAAGGGTGAGAGATAAAGAAGCAGATTTTTACAATATCATATACTAAGTTTTATAATAAGATGGTTGGTTGGACTGGTAATAGGTTGGGGTTAGTTGTAAAAGGCTTTCATTGCATCAGATTATAAAGGGCACCAAAAACAAAGGGAACTTCAAATCCAAGACTGACAGATTCAGCTGGTAAAGAAATAATAAGCCCTTGTTAGATTCCAGACAGCTTATTACTTACACAGATAGTGGAGGCAAGAGAAACTGAAAGTGCCAGCTGTCCGAGTCCTTGTCTTACACCCTGAAATAATGGCATTGAAACAAAAGGGGCCTCATGACTTCAACAGAGTTGTGAGGTGCCTTGTTGCTGAGAAACCAACTCCAGACTGCAGCAAATGGTCACAGAGCCTCTGGCTCTGCTCTTGAAGGGGGGTGTGGGTGTGAGCCAGAAAGTCCTGTGCCTCTCTGGAACCAGGGAGGTGGATGGGAAAACTGTCTCGTGGCAGTCTCCTATAAGATAGGGAGAGACAGATAAGAGCTGCAAACCTCCACTTATAAAATAAATCAATCATCGGGAATATATAGCCAATAATATTGTAATAACTTTGTCTGATGACAGGTGGTAACTAAACCTTTCGGGGTGACCATTTGGTAATGTGGTTAGTTTGTTGACCATTTGGTTAGCTTGTTGAATGTTGTATACCTGAAACTAATGTAATATCACATTTCAATTATATTTTAAGATAAGAAAAACAAGTGAGAAAACAATCTTGTGAAGCCTCCTCTAAAGATCATCTACCTTGCTATGTTCCTGGCAGTCACAAGGCATTCCATCCAGATTTAGGTCATAGTGGTACAAGTTTTGCCAGTGAATGCCTGGAAGCTCTCCAGGGTGTGGTCATGAAGCCATTCCCCTGCAAAAGGTCTCAATGCTGGGCCAGAGGATTTAGAGTTCACCTTTATTTTTTATTTTTTAATTTTTTTAATATGAAATTTGTTGTCAAAATGGTTTCCATACAACACCCAGTGCTCATCCCAACAGGTGCCCTCAATAACCATCACCCACCTTCCCCTCCCTCCCACCCCCATCAACCCTCAGTTTAGTCTCAGTTTTTAAGAGTCTCTTATGGTTTGGCTCCCTCCCTCTCTAACTTTTCTTTTTTCCTTCCCCTCCTCCATGGGATTCTGTTAAGTTTCTCAGGATCCACATAAGAGTGAAAACATATGGTATCTGTCTTTCTCTGTATGACTTATTTCACTTAGCATAACACTCTCCGGTTCAATCCACGTTGCTACAAAAGGCCATATTTCATTCTTTCTCATTGCCACGTAGTACTCCATTGTGTATATAAACCACAATTTCTTTATCCATTTAACAGTTGATGGACATTTAGGCTGTTTCCATAATTTGGCTATTGTTGAGAGTGATGCTATAAACATTGGGGTACAAGTGCCCCTAGGCATCAGCACTCCTGTATCCCTTGGGTAAATTCCTAGCAGTGCTATTGCTGGGTCATAGGGTAGGTCTATTTTTAATTTTTTGAGGAACCTCCACACTGTTTTCCAGAGCGGCTTGCACCAGTTTGCATTCCCACCAACAGTGCAAGAGGGTTCCCGTTTCTCCACATCCTCTCCAGCATCTATAGTCTCCTGATTTGTTCATTTTAGCCACTCTGACTGGCGTGAGGTGATATCTGAGTGTGGTTTTGATTTGTATTTCCCTGATGAGGAGTGACATGGAACATCTTTTCATGTGCCTGTTGGCCACCTGGATGTCTTCTTTAGAGAAGTGTCTATTTATGTCTTCTGCCCATTTCTTCACTGGATTATTTATTTTTCGGGTGTGGAGTTTGGTGAGCTCTTTATAGATTTTGGATACTAGCCCTTTTTCTGATATGTCATTTGCAAATATCTTTTCCCATTCCGTTGGTTGCCTTTTAGTTTTGTTGATTGTTTCCTTTGCAGTGCAAAAGCTTTTTGTCTCCACGAGGTCCCAATAGTTCATTTTTGCTTTTAATTCCCTTGCCTTTGGAGATGTGTCAAGTAAGAAATTGCTGTGGCTGAGGTCAGAGAGGGTTTTTCTTGCTTTCTCCTCTAGGGTTTTGGTGGTTTCCTGTCTCACATTCAGGTCCTTTATCCATTTTGAGTTTATTTTTGTGAATGGTGTAAAAAAGTGGTTGAGTTTCATTCTTCTGCATGTTGCTGTCCAGTTCTCCCAGCACCATTTGTTAAAGAGACTGTCTTTTTTCCATTGGATATTCTTTCCTGCTTTGTCAAAAATTACTTGGCCATACTTTTGTGGGTCCGATTCTGGAGTCTCTATCCTATTCCATTGGTCTATGTGTCTATTTTTGTGCCAATACCATGCTGTCTTGTTGATTACAGCTTTGTAGTAGAGGCTAAAGTCTGGGATTATGATGCCTCCTGCTTTGGTCTTCTTCAAAATTCCTTTGGTGGATAGGTATTTAATCCTATCCGGAGTCTTTTGTGGTTCCATACAAATTCGGGGTCTTTTGTGGTTCCATACAAATTTTAGGATTACTTGTTCTAGCTTCAAGAAGAATCCTGGCGCAATTTTGATTGGGATTGCATTGAATGTGTAGATAGCTTTGGGTAGTATTGACATTTTAACAGTATTTATTCTTCCAATCCATGAGCATGGAATGTTTTTCCATTTCTTTCTATCGTCTTCAATTTCCTTCATAAGCTTTCTATAGTTTTCAGCATACAGATCTTTTACATCTTTGGTTAGGTTTATTCCTAGGTATTTTATGATTCTTGGTGCAATTGTGAATGGGATCAGTTTCTTTGTCTTTCTGTTGCTTCATTATTAGTGTATAAGAATGCAACTGATTTCTGTACATTGATTTTGTATCCTGCAACTTTGCTGAATTCATGTATCAGTTCTAGCAGACTTTTGGTGGAGTCTATTGGGTTTTCCATGTAGAATATATCATGTCATCTGCAAAAAGTGAAAGCTTGACTTCATCTTTGCCAATTTTGATGCTTTTGATTTCCTTTTGTTGTCTGATTACTGATGCTAGAACTTCCAACACTATGTTAAACAACAGCGGTGAGAGTGGACATCCCTGTCGCGTTCCTGATCTCAGGGGGAAAGCTCTCAATTTTTCCCCATTGAGGATGATATTAGCTGTGGGCTTTTCATAAATGGCTTTTATGATGTTTAAGTATGTTCCTTCTATCCTGACTTTGAGGGTTTTTATTAAGAAAGGATGCTGAATTTTGTCAAATGCTTTTTCTGAATCAATTGACAGGATCATATGGTTCTTTTCTTTTCTTTTATTAATGTGATGTATCACATTGATTGATTTGCAAATGTTGAACCAGCCCTGCAGCCCAGGAATGGATCCCACTTGATCATGGTGAATACTTCTTTTTATATGCTGTTGAATTCGATTTGCTAATATCTTATTGAGAATTTTTGCATCCATATTCATTAGGGATATTGGCCTGTAGTTCTCTTTTTTTGTGGGGTCTCTGTCTGGTTTAGGAATCAAAGTAATACTGGCTTCACAGAATGAGTCTGGAAGTTTTCCTTCCCTTTCTATTTTTTGGGACAGCTTGAGAAGGATAGGTATTATCTCTGCTTTAAATGTCTGGTAAAATTCCCCAGGGAAGCCATCTGGTCCTGGACTCTTATTTGTTGGGAGATTTTTGATAACCGATTCAATTTCTTCGCTGGTTATGGGTCTGTTTAAGCTTTCCATTTCCTCCTGATTGAGTTTTGGAAGAGTGTGGGTGTTTAGGAATTTGTCCATTTCTTCCAGGTTGTCCAGTTTGTGGGCATAAAATTTTTCATAGTATTCCCTGATAATTGCTTGTATTTCTGAGGGATTGGTTGTAATAATTCCATTTTAATTCATGATTTTATCTATCTAAGTCCTCTCCCTTTTCTTTTTGAGAAGCCTAGCTAGAGGTTTATCAACTTTGTTTATTTTTTCAAAAAACCAACTCTTGGTTTCATTGATCTGCTCTACAGTCTTTTTAGATTCTATATTGTTTATCTCTCCTCTGATCTTTATTATTTCTCTTTTTCTGCTGGGTTTGGGGCATCTTTGCTGTTCTGCTTCTATTTCCTTTAGGTGTGCTGTTAGATTTTGTATTTGGGATTTTTCTTGTTTCTTGAGATAGGCCTGGATGGCAATGTATTTTCCTCTCAGGACTGCCTTTGCTGCATCCCAAAGCATTTGGATTGTTGTATTTTCATTTTCATTTGTTTCCATGTATCTTTTAATTTCTTCTCTAATTGCCTGGTTGACCCATTCATTCTTTAGTAGGGTGTTCTTTAACCTCCATGCTTGTGGAGGTTTTCCAGACTTTTTCCTGTGGTCTATTTCAAGCTTCATAGCATTGTGGTCTGAAAGTGTGCATGGTATGATCTCAGTTCTTTTATACTTATGAAGGGCTGTTTTGTGATCCAAGATGTGATCTATCTTAGAGAATGTTCCATGTGCACTCGAGAAGAAAGTATATTATGTTGCTTTGGGATGCAGAGTTCTAAATATATCTGTCAAGTCCATCTGATCCAATGTATCATTCAGGGCCCTTGTTTCTTTATTGATCCTGTGTCTAGATGATCTATCCATTCCTGTAAGTGGGATATTAAAGTCCCCTGCAATTACCACATTCTTGTCAATAAGGTTGCTTATGTTCGCGAGTCATTGTTTTATATATTTGGGGGCTCCCGTATTCGGCGCATAGACATTTATAATTGTTAGCTCTTCCTGATGGATAGACCCTGTAATTATTATATAATGCCCTTCTTCATCTCTTGTTACAGCCTTTAATTTAAAATCTAGTTTGTCTGATATAAGTATGGCTGCTCCAGCTTTGTTTTGACTTCCAGTAGCATGATAGATAGTTCTCCATCCGCTCACTTTCAATCTGAAGGTTTCCTCAGATCTAAAATGAGTCTCTTGTAGACAGCAAATAGATAGGTCTTGTTTTTTTTATCCATTCTGATACCCTGTGTCTTTTGGTTGGAGCATTTAGTCCATTTACATTCAGCGTTATTATTGAAAGATATGGGTTTAGAGTCATTGTGATGTCTGTAGGTTTCATGCTTGTAGTGATGTCTCTGGTACTTTGTGGTCCTTGCAACATTTCACTCACAGAGTCCCCCTTAGGATCTCTTGTAGGGCTGGTTTAGTGGTGATGAATTCCTTCAGGTTTTGTTTGTTTGGGAAAACCTTTATCTCTCCTATTCTGAATGATAGACTTGCTGGATAAAGGATTCTTGGCTACATATTTTTTCTGTTCATCACATTGAAGATTTCCTGTTGTTCCTTTCTGGCCTGCCAAGTTTCAGTAGATAGGTCTGCCACTACTCTTATGGGTCTACCTTTGTAAGTTAGAGCCTGTCTATCCTTAGATGCTTATAGAATTCTCCTTTATCCTTGTATTTTGCCAGTTACACTATGATATGTCATTCAGAAGATCGATTCAAGTTACGTCTGAAGGTAGTTCTCTGTGCCTCTTGGATATCAATGCCTGTTTCCTTCCCCAGATCAGGGAAGTTCTCAGCTATGATTTGTTCAAGTACACCTTCAGCCCCTTTCTCTCGCTCTTCCTCCTCTGCAATTCCTATGATACAGATATTGTTCCGTTTGATTGCATCACTTAGTTCTCTAATTCTCCCCTCATACTCCTGGATTTTTTTTTATCTCTCTTTTCCTCAGCTTCCTCTTTTTCCATAATTTTATCTTCTAATTCACCTATTCTCTCCTCTGCCTCTTCAATCCGAGCTGTGGTCGACTCCATTTTATTTTGCACCTCATTTATAGCATTTTTTAGCTCCTCATGAATATTTCTTAGTCCCTTGATGTCTGTAGCAATAGATTCTCTGCTGTCCTCTATGCTTTTTTTCAAGCCTGATGATTAATTTTATGACTATTATTCTAAATTCTTGTTCCGTTATATTGTTTAAATTGTTTTTGATCAATTCGTTAACTGTCGCTACTTCCTGGAGTTTCTTTTGAGGAGAGGTCTTCTGTTTCATCATTTTGAATTTTTTTTTCAATGTTTATTTATTTTTGACAGAGAGAGACAGAGCATGAACGGGGGAGGGGCAGAGAGAGAGGGAGACACAGAATCGGAAACAGGCTCCAGGCTCTGAGCCATCAGCCCAGAGCCTGACGCGGGGCTCGAACTCACGGACCGCGAGATCGTGACCTGGCTGAAGTCGGACGCTTAACCGACTGCGCCACCCAGGCGCCCCTCTTTCATCATTTTGGGTGGTCCCTGCGGTGGCTCCAAACTGCAGGGCACTTCCCCTGTGCTGTCTGGAGTAACTTGTGTTGGGCGGGGCCGCAGTCAGACCCAATATCTGCCCCCAGCCCACCACTGGGGCCACAATCAGACTGGTATGTACCTTATCTTCCCCTCTCCCAGGGGCACAACTCACTGTGGAGTGGTGTGGCCCTTGTCTGGGCTACTTGCACACTGCCAGGCTTGTGGTGCTTTGATAGGATTTGGTGTATTAGCTGGGTGGATCTGGGTGCACTGGGGCGGGAGGGGCAGGCTTAGCTCGCTTTGCTGTCGGTGGTCCCCCCTGCGGGAGGGGCCCTGCAGCACCAGAGGGAGGCAGGCAGACCTGTCAGAGGGATGGATCCACAGAAGCACAGCGTTGGGTATTTGCGAGGTGCAAGCAAGTTCGGGCAACTGGTTCCCTTTGGGATTTCAGCTGGGGGATGGGAGAGGGAGATGGCACTGGCCAGCGACTTTGTCCCCCTGCCAAGCTGAGCTCTGTCTTCCAGGGCTCAACACCTCTCCCTCCCGGTGTCCTCTCGCCCTCCCACTCTCGGAGCAGAGCTGTTGACTTATAACATTCCAGATGTTAAGTCCCGCTGGCTGTCAGAACTCATGCAGTCTAGCCCCTCGGCTTTTGCAAGCTAGACTTTGGGGGCTCTGCCTTGCTGGGCGGGCTGCCCTTTCACTGCCCCAGCTCCCTCCTGCCAGTCCATGTAGCATGCACCGCCTCTCCGCCCTTCCTACCCTCTTCCGTGGACCTCTTGTCTATGCTTGTCTCCGGAGAGTCCGTTCTGGTAGTCTTCTGGCGGTTTTCTGGGTTATTTAGTCAGATGTGGGTGGAATCTAAGCGATCAGCAGGACGAGATGAGCCCAGCATCCCCCTACACCGCCATCTTCTCCCAACACTTAGAGTTCACCTTTTAATGACTCTGGCTGTCATTGAAAGTATAAAGCAGGAGAGTGATTTGATTACTTTTGTGTTTTGTAAAGATCTGTCTGACAACATTGCAGAGATTAGACCGGGGAGTGCAAAAGACTAAACAGGGAGGAAGAATTGGATAAATGGATGAGAGTTTATGGGAATGAAGTGGACAGCACAATCGATAATCATTTACTGAATACATGGATTGTAAAGGACTCCATGCGCAGCAGGTGGGACAAAGACAAGTCAGACCAGATCCTGCCCCCAAGAGACTTACAGATTAACAGGAAAGTAAAAGCTCAACATAAATGGTTCTAGTATAAGGTTCAGTGATATATTAAGTACTCTGAGTGGCATGGTGGAGACTCCTCTTCCCTGTGCACAGTAGGTGCTTTGTTGATAATGATGACAATACAGCATTGGACAGGATAAGCGTTAAGGCTTCTTACAGCTTATTGTGAAAGTCTATGAGGGTCTGGTTCCGAGAGGCAATAAGCCTTATCAACTGACAAAGGTGTTAATCCCTGTCATAATATGTGGAGTAGCTGGGATCCAAATGAGAATAAGATAATAGAAATGGAATACAGGGAAAACAGGAACTTAAAAAATCTTCAAAAATCAGCCTATTGGACCTTCAGACATGTTTGCAAAAGGCAAATGCTTACTAAAATACAGAAGAGTGGCATAATAAATAACAGGGTGTGAAAAAATTCTTGAAAAAGCAGTTCTTTATCACAGTGTTCTTCTTGTCCCATCCATACTTGACAATGCTTTTCTTACACTGTCCACACACTTGGCAATGCTTATAAATAATAGCAAAATGTCAGAGGGCAGCTGAGTTGCAGTGCGTAAGAATTCATTTTTCAGAAGGCACATTTCCCTCTGATTTTCTCTTACACCAATAGAGTCTATTCCCTTAACTCATTTCATGAAGCATAAAGGGAGTTTGGAGTAGGTAAATCAGGAAGGAGAGGCAAATGTGATCAGCCTGCCACCCTTCTCTCCATGCAACGTAGTGCTCACTAACCGTCAAGAGCCTCCTCTATCTTGCATCCAAAACTGAAAATGAACTTAGTCAAATGAACATGATCCTTTTGCCCACTGCCCTTATGGGATGAAAAACCTGTAAAGAAATCACTGATAGGACTGCTCGGTCACTATCCATCCTTGAGTGCACTAGCATCACATGACACTTGAAATTCAAAAACTTTCTTTTTTCCTCAACTAAGAACTCTAGTGGAACCCCCTCATGACATTCTGCAGAACCTCAGTGCTCCTCAGAACCCCAGTTGAGAAGCCCTGGTGTAGAGGTACAAAGTCTTCTTTCACGCGTGTGTGCATGCACACATATGTATGTGTTATGTGTGTGTATTTTAATCCCGGACTCTTCTTGCTTCTTGAATATATAAGGGAGGGATGACACATAGGCTTGAGAAGCCCGAGGTCTGTTAGACTTACAACCAACTTCTGGAAAGGCAATCTGTCCAATTTTGCCTTAGATCCCTACCCAATCCTCATAAGGGTCCTCCCTGCCTTGTCAACTTGTGAAAGATGCTGATTTTATTTAGCTTATATTCCAAGGGCAATGACACTGGGGTTGATGACCATCTGGTCCCTTCCTAGTCTTTCATGGGGAAACCTGAGACACCATTCACAAACACCCACTGTTGACCTGTCAAGTGGTATCTTCTCTTGAGAGAACTGCTTCTTATAGGAAATTTCACTCTAATCTCTTGCATATACATTGGTGGAAATAGCAAACATGTAGACATAGAATAATAGTGACCATTATGAGGAATTTCTGACAAGTCAGAGTGACTGGTGATCTCTGGGTCCCCCCCCCCCTTTTTTTTTAATTTTTAAAATGTTAATTTATTTTTGAGAAAGAGCTTGAGCAGGGGAGGGGCAGAGAAAGAGGGAGACAGGATCCAAAGCAGGCTCTGTGCTGACAACAGGAGCCTGATATAAGGCTCAAACTCACGGTGAGATCAAGACCTGAGCCAAAGTCAGACACTCAACCAACTCAGCCACCCAGGTGCCCCTCTGGTCCCCCATTCTAGATAGGCAAAGGGAAAACATCTCTGGCACATATTGTATCAGGTATCCATTGCAATGGCCCCAGGTTGAGGTCACATGGTATAAACATAGCTGCTGGGTATCCATCTCTGGGCTCTAGAAAGCAGTTCTATCACTACAATTTGCATCAAGATTTTGTTGAAGAAATGGTGCATACCTATGTCGAAGTTTAATATAAGAAATCTATTTCAGAACTAAATATTGGAAAGGTCTCACTTCTTCCTTTTCCCTGAGGAAATGGTAACTTTTTCTATGAGAATAATTAGAACAATGAAACTGCCCAGATTGCCTTTTCTCCTCTGGCTATCACTAATTTATTTAGGGCAAAACCTACTACAGCTCACAAAAAGCTCTAGTTTTCATGCTCCAGGGTTTCTTTGACCAATGTCTCTGATTTTGTTCATATTTTCCCCATTCTATTTTATTTTATTTTACTCTGTATCTGTTATCTGTAAACAGGTTCAAATTTGTTGTAGATATGAGGAATGGAAGAAAGAAGGGAAGGGAGGAAAGAGAGAAGAAAGGACAGGAGAAGGAATGTAAGGAAGGAGGAAATGCCCCACATTTTGCTCATTAATGAAACGGAGTATGATCCAGTGTCTATTATAGTCTCTTTACTACAAACAGCATTTTGACATTTATCACCCCATTGGAAAGGCAGAAAAGCAGAGACAAGATCACGGAGTTTTATTTTCCTATGAAAAGAATAAATAATGGGAACTCGAAAAAGAGCTGAAGGTTGGTTTTATAATGGCAGGGATGGATTAGAAACTAAAACAAAAAAGAAACAACATCCTAGTATATTTCTTGTTTATGTAACTCTGCCCCAGCTAGGTATGGGGATTGAAAAGCAGCACTGATCTTTCCTGTAAGTGCTCTACCATGCGTTACCTCCTTAGATCCTGGCAAATACCCTGTAAAATAGGTCACATGGGTATTATCTTAACTGAGGAATTAAAGCTCAACTTACCCCAAACCATAAAACTAATGTTTACGACAGTGTTATAATGGATAAGGCAGGAGGCTGTGGTTCAGCCTTAGCTTGAATTTCCAGTTCTACTGTTATGTATGAGGTTTGAAGCATGTCACTTGTTTCCTCATATGTAAAATGAGAATAATGTGTCCTCTTGCATGTCTCCTTTTCCCTCCTGGAAATGTTCTGTGTATTTTGCACGAGGTCTCTAGAAGCAGAACTTGGCCAGACCTAATGCAAGCCTTGTCTTGGTCTTTTTCCTGGGATTTCAGTCTCCAACTCAAAGTCTCCTCTCACATTACAGGGCACACTACAGGTCCCTCTGCCAGTTGCCAATGTTCCAGCTGACTGCCACCCCGGCAAGAGCCCTTGCCGATGAGCCAGTGCATATCCGAGTGACAGGCCTGCCCCCGTTGCAGATAGTGACCCTCACAGCATCCCTGAAGGATGAGAAGGGGTATGTGTACCAGTCTAAAGCCTTCTACAAGGCGAACGAGGTTGGTGAACTGGACCTAATGGAGGCTGCTTCAATTGGAGGCGACTATGTGGGGGTCCACCCGATGGGTCTCTTCTGGTCTCTGAAGCCCGAGAAGGTTTTCCGGAGGCTGACTAAGCAGGATGTGATGAACAGCCCCTTTTATGTCACTCTGAACCTATATGACTCAGTTTATGTGCAAGTTTCCACCACAGATCAGCCTAGGGCCAGCCAGACGGTAGAGCGCTGGTTCTCAGGCCCTGGCGTACAGCGGGTGCAGATCCGAGAAGGTCGTGTGCGAGGAGCCCTTTTTCTCCCTCCAGGTGAGGCCAATCTTTGGTGATATGGAAAACATTGTTGACAAATATAAAAACAAAAACAAATGGCATCAAATTATTGGAGAACTAATATTTCGATACACGATAGTTTAAAACCAACACGCTATTTTGTGTGTGAGTGAAGGTGGAAATCACGTTGCTCATCCCGTACTCCCCCTGATATCCACTGGGCCCTCTTTTCACTCTCTCTGATCCCATTCTCTTTTCTTTCTGTTGCTTTCAGGGGAAGGTCCTTTCCCAGGAATCGTGGATTTGTTTGGGGGCAGAGGGGGTCTGGTTGAATTTCGGGCCAGTCTTTTGGCTACCCATGGCTTTGCGGTGTTGGCATTAGCATATTTTCTCTATGAAGATCTGCCTAAAGAACTGGAGGAGATCGACCTGGAGTATTTTGAGGAAGCTGCTAACTGGCTATTAGCTCATCCCAAGGTATTTATTTATTTTTTTCTAAGTTTATTTACTTATTTTGAAAGAGAGAGAGACAGAGTGTGAGTGAGCAGGGGAGGGTCAGAGAGGGAAAGAGAGAATACCAAGCAGCCCTTATGTGGGGCTCAAACTCACAAACTGTGATACGATGACCTGAGCTGAAATCAAGAGTTGGACACTTAACTGACTGAGCCACCCAGGCACCCCCATCCAAGGTATTTAAAATACTTTTCATTCTACCTTGCAACATTATAGTGAAAAAAACACATAAATGTTTGTTTTGCCTATTTTACCAATCTGTTTAGACTTGGGCATAGCAGAGTTTACTCTTAAAACGGGGATGATAATATCTACCTCGTAGGATTGTTGGGATCGGTGGTGATCAACTTACTGGCACAAAAGACAATAAATGGTGGATATATTATGATCATTTTCAATGGGAAGAAAAAGCCAAGAGTCCTCACATTTGAAGTGCATGTGACTTGTTCATCAGTGGCTCTTCAATTTTCATCAGCCGCTGATCTCAAATCATGAATTCTCTGACTTGAAGTGTTTTCAAACTTCAGTGATTGTCTCTGCATGGGGTAATGCTGGAGTAAGTCACACTAAAGAGTCCCGAGACTAAGAACATGCAGAAGTTCCGTTTTAGAGCTGGGCCACAGGATTAGAGCAGAATTATCAGCAAAATGGATGTGGCTGCACCATCTGATTAGCTGAATTAGCTCTTCAGGTATCAGATCTAGGAACAGAACTAAGCCCAAAGTAAGTGTCCAAGTCTAGAAGCCAGGGTAGGGAATGGAATCTGGAAAGGAAGGATCATCTTAGAACTCTGTCAAGTCTTGTTGTACCATTGAAAATGTCATCCATGGCCCAGAGGCTTTGTTATCAGGTGATGAATGTGAATGGGTGATTTTTCTAAGCATATTTGGCTCTTTATAAAGGATTGTCCAGATAAAATGTTTAAGTGAAAAATTTTCTTTCACTTCAAATTTAACTATTTGTGACATTATCTGAGGAGAAAGGGCAATTGTCAAAATTCAGTTAAAATTTTTTTAAGTTTACTTATTTGTTTTTTGTTTTTTTTTTTTTTTTTTTTGAGAGAGACAGAGACAGCACTAGTGGGGGAAGGACAGAGAAAGAGACAGAGAGAGAGAGAGAGAGAGAGAATCCTAAGCAGGCTCCGTGCTGCCAGCACAGAGCCCAACATGGGGCTTGATCCCATGAAACCACGAGATCATGCCCTGCGCCAAAACCAAGAGTCAGATGCTTAACCGACTGAGCCATCCAGGTGCCCCAAAATTCAGTTTAGATTTAGATTCATCAGAAGAGGTGCAGTTCCCACCTCTGCCCCTTGATACTGTTGTAACCTTAAGCAGGGCTTGTAAACTTCCTGAATCTCAGTGCTATTATGGAAGGACGAGCTGAGACAACTTATGTGTAGAGCACTTAGCTGAGGGGCCGGCATATATAGTAAACTCTCAATAAATCCACCTTGTCATCTTTGCCCATCTGGTTTTACCCCTCTCCCTTCCCCATATCCTCAACCAGTCCCAAAGTGTTTTAGGGTCTGTTCCTGAATCTTTCTCAATACCTCACACCCTGTCCACCGTCCAGGCCACTGTTTCAGTTTGTTGTCATCACTGCCCCACTGTGGTACCGCCATAGTGTAGTTTCCTATCTCTCGTCCCTTGCTCTCATCCCTTGCCCCAGTCCTGTCCTCTTATGGATGGTTCCCAAATATGGGAGCCCACTGGATTTCCCCATGGATATGCTATATTATCAGATTCTTGGGCCCACTCAGAACTATTGAAGTAGAAACGTGAAAACTGGATCTTGGAAAGCTCTAATTAAAACAGATTTTTTTTTTCAGGTGATCTGATAAAAGAAAGGTGCTGGGCATACAAGTGTAAGCAAAGTAAACATATCAGGTTGCAATGTATTTGCTACTGTCTGTCCAAATGCCCTTCCTTTCCCTACTCATCTTCCTAACTTCTCCCTTCCCTCTGTTCCCTCAGCCTTCCACAGAATTAAGGACCCCCTTCTACGGCCTACTACTTTTGCTATTGGACTGGGCACTGGAATTCAATTGTTTATAGAATCCAAGGCTTTCATCTTTACACCCCCAATGCTTTCATGATTAGTTCTTAGATTAACGGATGTGCAAAATCTCCGTTGCTGTAAAATGCTATTTAAATATGAATAACACAAAATATTCTAAAGAACCTAGGGAAATCTCTTTTCCTAGCCAGAGAGAAGAATTTGATTCTTTGTGAAGTTTACCTGCTTGTACTCACTTGATGTTGAACATTGCTGATGCATTTAGACTCTGCTTTTACAGAACTCTGCCTTTGATGAAGAGTTTTTATTTCTTTTTTATTTATTTTTGAGAAAGAGAGAGAGAGAGAGAACGAGCAGGGGAGGGGCAGAGAGAGAGGGAGACACAGAATTGGAAGCAGGCTCCAGGCTCTGAGCTGTCAACATAGAGCTGGACGCGTGGCTCAAAGTCACCAACTGTGAGATCATGACCTGAGCCGAAGCTGAAGGCTTAACCGACTGAGTCACCCAGGCGCCCCACGGCTTTTATTTCTATTGTTTCACTAGATCATCATAACAATCCTGCAGGGTAGGTAATATTAACGCCCCCATAAGACAAGAAGGTTTTCAGAGGGCAGACAGGTAGATAATGTTTTCAGTCATAGAAGCTGGTAAACTCGAGTGCCAGGACTCCCATCCAATATTTTCTGTTTGCTCACACTAGCTTACTGGCCTATAAGGCGGCTCCTTCGAGTATGGCATTGATGGGTTCCCTTTATTTTGTGCTTCAGATCCAAAAGCCAGGAATTGGAGTGATCTCCGTGAGCAAAGGTGTAGAGATCGCGCTGGCCATGGCCTGCTTCCTGAAGCAGGTGGTAGCCACCATCTGCATCAATGGGTCCAACGCCATCTATGAATTGCCGCTCAGGTACAAAGATCTGGTTATAACACCCATCCCCTCGTTTATGGAGCGCATGCAGATTGACGTTTTAGGAGCTGTGCGCCTCCGCCACTACAAGGGGGACGCCCGGGATGAACTGAATCAGAAGAGCGTGCTTCCCATCGAAAAGGCCCAGGGTGCGATTCTTTTCATTGTAGGAGACGGTGATGAATGCTTGAATAGCAGGGAGTATGCTGAGCAGGCCTTGGACCAGCTGAGGAGCCATGGGAGAAACAATGGAAGGATGCTGGTATACCCGGGGGCGGGCCACCTCATAGAACCGCCCTACACACCCCTGTGTTATGCTTCCCCACACAGGCTCAGTTCCAGGATCCTGCTCTGGGGAGGGGACCCTGTTGCCCATGCGGCAGCCCAGGAGCACTCCTGGGGAGAGATCCAGAAATTCTTCAGGGAACACCTTACTCAAACCAGAAGCAAACTCTGAGCAAGGAAGGGCTAAGGGTGATGATGCACTGGGGAGACAGACAATGAAAGTAAGGCAGGAATATGACGGAAAGAGGGGGCTCTCCTGATTTCTCTAGATTCACAGTTATTTTGGACCAACTGGAAGGAAATTGGACAAAATCAAAGGACAAGGGCACAGGTGCATATGAACTATTTCGAACAAACTTGTATGTGATTTGAATTTTTGTAAACCGAATCTTAGTTTATATGTACCAGCAGGGTACATCGCTGTCTCAAAATTGTGATACCCTTGCAAATTGAATAACCTTTGTACCCCAGTTAGGGATACCTTGGATCCAGGTATTTGCCAATCTAGGTGAATTCCCTGGGACTTGGCAAGTGGTGGAAAACATTTTCTGTTTAAAACTGGGTTTCTCGGGGTGCCTGGGTGGCTCAGTCGGTTGGGTGTCTGACTTCGGCGCAGGTCATGATCTCGTAGTCTGTAGGTTCAAGCCCCACGTCTGGCTCTGTGCTGATGGCTTGGGACCTGGGGCCTGCCTGTGATTCTGTGTCTCCCTCCTCTCAGCTCCTCCCCTGCTCACGCTCTGTCTCTCTGTCAAAAATAAATAAAAATTTAAAAAACAACAACAAAAAAAAACCGGGTTTCTGACATTTGATATGAAAAGTTCTAATGCTACCATCAAATGTAATGCTTGCTATAGATTTCCAATAGGTATTTTTTTTCTCAGAATAGGGATGTTTCTTTTCATCTCTAAAATATATTTCTTTTTACCATTTTTAATAAGGACTGGGGTTGAATTTAATCATGTGCCTTTGTAGCATTTATTGAAATTAGTTAATGTATTTAAAACAATTAGAATAGCAAATAGAATAGATACATAGCAATTACTGTATCAGAATTTGCGGTCATTATTTTCAATACTGCTTTCTGCCTTCAATCTGTTAATGGGGTGAATGACATTCATTAATGGACTCATTTTGCTTTTGCATCTAATTTTACTACATGATTTTCTCATATTGACTAATTTGAGTTTTAAATTTTCTTTTGGAGTCAACCTGGCCATTTATATTTTCTCAGAATTTCACCTATGTTTTATAGAACACATTTGTCACTTAGAAGTTGCACATATCCCGTTATCTATTGGCATGCTTTCTCTTTTTTCTTCTTGGTCTGACTTGCCAAATATGTTTTTTTATTTTATTGATCTTTTCCAAGAACAGTTTTTGGTTTGTTTATTGGTCAAGTCTTTTTTTCCTGATTCCTTGATTTCTGGGTTTGTTTTTTTTAATATTTATTTTTGAGAGAGAGAGAGAGCGCTCATCAGCAGGGAAGGAGCAGAGAGAGAGAGTGAGAGAGAGAGAGACAGAGGATGCGAAGCAGGCCTTGTGCTGACAGCAGCGAGACCAATGAGGGGCTCCAACCCACCAACTGTGAGATCGTGACCTGAACCTAAATCAACCGAGTGAGCCACCCAGGAGCCCCTCTGTTGATCTTGTTGTTGTTGTTATTTTTATCAAACCATTCCTTCTGCCATTTTTGTGTTTATTTTTCTGGCTTCTTGACATCCAGTGTTCTCATTTTGTTAATTTCTAAACAGTTTCTGATTTACTCCCCACCCCCAACTTAATCAAAGAGTCATTTTACCAAAGTACAAAGTAGCATACTATAGATATTTATTGATTATAAGGGGAAGGGGTGAGGAACTTTGCAGTGGAGGGATCACATTGTTACCACTTGAACCCACTGTTCAAACTTAGCATCTTTTAAAATGGTCATTTTTTTTCCAACATTTTTTATTTATTTTTGGGACAGAGAGAGACAGAGCATGAACGGGGGAGGGGCAGACAGAGAGGGAGACACAGAATCGGAAACAGGCTCCAGACTCCGAGCCATCAGCCCAGAGCCTGACGCGGGGCTCGAACTCCCGGACCGCGAGATTGTGACCTGGCTGAAGTCGGACACTCAACCGACTGCGCCACCCAGGCGCCCCTAAAATGGTCATTTTTAAAAATTAAATTAAAACAAATTTTTGAGAGAGAGAGAGCTCACATGAGCAGGGGACAGGGACAGAGGGAGAAAGAGAGAGAATCTTGAGCAGACTCCATATTCAATGGGGCGCCTGATGTTGGGCTCTATCCCAGGACCCTGGGATCATGACCTGAGCTGAAATCAGGAGTCAGAGGCTATACTGACTGAGCCACCCCTTTTTTAAAAATTTATTTTCTTTAAGTTTATTTATTTTGAGAGAGAGAGAGAGCAGGGGAGGGGCAGAGTGGGATAGGGGGAGAGAGAATCCCATGCAGGATCCACACTGTTAGTGCAGAGCCCAGCTCAGGGCTCAACCTCATGAACCATCATGATATCATGACTTGAGCAGAAATCAAGAATCAGGGGCGCCTGGGTGGCGCAGTCGGTTGAGCGTCCGACTTCAGCCAGGTCACGATCTCACGGTCCGGGAGTTCGAGCCCGCGTCGGGCTCTGGGCTGATGGCTCAGAGCCTGGAGCCTGTTTCCGATTCTGTGTCTCCCTCTCTCTCTGCCCCTCCCCCGTTCATGCTCTGTCTCTCTCTGTCCCAAAAAATAAATAAATGTTGAAAAAAAAAATTAAAAAAAAAAAAAAAAAGAAATGAAGAATCAAATGTTTAACCTAATGAGTCACCCAGGCGCCCCTAACAAAGGTCATTTTTACATGATGTGTTTCATGACAACATGTAATGTGGAGTGCCCTGCACTACTTAGATCTATGTCTAACAACACTATTAAACGTGAACTTAACCAGCGGTGCCTGGGTGGCTCAGTTGGTGTGACTTCGGCTCAGGTCATGATCCCACGGTTTGTGATTTTGAGCCCCACATCGGGCTCTGTGCTGACAGCTGGGAGCCTGGAGCCTGCTTCGGATTCTGTGACTCCCCCTGTCTCTGCCCCTGCCATGCTCGTGCTCTCGGTCTCTCAATATTGAATAAACACACACACACACACACACACACACAAAATGTAAACCTAATCAAACTTTTAGATCAAACTTATTAGTATAGTGGCTAGAGACCCGTTAAAGGGTACTGCAAAGAGACAAACAAATCTAGGTTGTGGGTCATTCTACCACCTGGTCTCATCGTAAGTTAATTAGCAACAGATCTAAATAACTTAGAAAAGTTAGTTGCATGAAAAAATTTGTGAGATTTTTTTTCCTTTTTGTTTTTGCATTGGAGTGAGCTGTGGGGCTATCAAGCATTAAAAGAGACTTACGAAACATAATCAACCAAATGCTATTTGTGGGCTTGGTTTGAACAAAGTAACTGCAAAAAAAGACTTTTTGGGGACAATTAGAAAAATTTGAATATGTACTGGGTATTAAATGATACTATGAAATTGTTATTATGTTGTTAGGTGTCCTAATATTGTGGTTGTGGAAAAAGTCACTTCTACATATAGATGCATACTGACATATTTAAAGGTGAAGGATTGTGGTATCTGGGAATTGTTTTAAAATACTACAGGAATATGGCAAAATGTAAATAATTATTACATCTAGATTGTGGCTATTGTGAGGTTTGTTATAGTATTTTATGTGCACTTGCAATGTTTCATAATAAAAAACTCAAAATATAAAAGACACAATGTATTTACCTTTCATCCTCCAAAGGCAAGAACTTTAGCATATGCTATATCTTTTTCTCCGTGATACCCCCATTAATTTCAGATTATTGATTTGTTTTACAATAAATACATATTTAACATAAATAGTTATGCTTTAATGTGTTTTTCATCCTTGTGGTTTCTTATAACCTGTTTTTTCAGTTCTTGGCTTTATCTTCTATTTGGCCATTTTTTAAAGTACAAACTCAAGTAACTATTTTAAAATACTCTTATTTACCTGAATCTTAGCAAATTTAGAAGTGTCTATTTTTACTTACTTTTTAACGATAATTTTTACACCTATAGAATTTGATGGTAACAGACTTTGGTATTTTTATTTTTGTATCCATTGTTGTCAATGAGAAGTCTGATTCTTGTTACTTTGTGGGATTTTTTTTTTCTCTGAAAGATTTTTACAATTTTCTCTTTGTTCTCAGTGTTCTGGAATTTCTTCAAGTTATGAGTAGGGGCGGGTTTGTCATTACTATGTTTATTTTGCATGGTACTGTATGGGCCATTCCAAACTCAAGACATAGCTGCCTTCAGCTTTAGATATTTGCTTCTATTTTCTTTTTTTTAATGGTTTTTTAATGTTTATTTATTTATTTTGAGAGAGAGAGAGAGAGGGAGGGAGAGTGCGTGTGAGCAAGTGGGGGAGGGGCAGACAAGAGAGGGAGAGAGAGAATCCCAGGCAGGTTCCATGCTATCAGCACAGAGCCCGGTGTGGGGCTCTATTTCATGGACCATGAAATCATGACCTGAGCCAATATCAAGAGTCTATGCTTAACTGACTGAGCCACCCAGGTGCCTTGATTCTTCTATTGATTTTCTGATCACTTACCCTTTTCATCTTTTCTACTCTCTCCTTCTGGAACTCCAATTAAGAGAACAAAATTCTCTTAATTGGAGTTTCTGGATATATTCTCTATGAATATTAAATTTCTCTCATGCTTCTTTTTTGTAGTCCCTGCCTCCCATGCCTGCTCCCTGTATTCTTGGAGAGCTTCACAGTTTAATTGTTCAACTCACTAATTTGTGCTTCAGTTGCTTCCAAGTTGTATTTAGCTCAAATCTCAGGTATTATTTTGACAATCATTATTTAAAATTTTCCCACTCTATAATTGCATCTGTTTCCTTAAAGCCTGTTCTCATTTTTCCCTCAGTTTTATTGAGATATAATCTAGAAATAATATTGTGTAAATTTTAAGGCATGCAATTCGAGGATTCGATGTACATATATGTTGTGAAATGACTGCCACAATTAGGTTAGTTAGCACATCCATCACCTCATATAGTTATCAGTTCATGTGTGTGCGTGTGTGGTGAGAGCATTAAAATCTGTTAGCAAACTGCGGGTAAACAATACAGTATTAGTAACTATAGTCACCATTATCCCATTGTCATTTTATAGATAGATCAGTAGATATCCTTTCTTATTCCTGCTTTCACCAGTAGCCTTCACGAACACACCCACATTCTGTGCAGAATAATGTCATTGCATTTAAAAAGCAGTATAAACCTTTGGGATTAAGAAACCCACTGATCCCAGCACTACTTGGATATTGCTTTTTAGGGATCTGATTTCAGCAAAATGAAACATATCTTCGTCATGGTCTTCTATCAAGGCTTTATTGAGATCTCAGCTCCCAGCTCCACCATTTAGTTGTCACCTGTTGTTTGCTTAGAAAAATCAGACTAAAACTAGCCTATATTGGGCTAATTATTGTCTCTCAAAAAAGAAATCCAAAGAAAGGATCGTTTTGGTTATTCACCAGTTCAGCAGGGTCAGTAAGAACCAAATTCCTTCTGTCTTTCTGCTCTGCCATCGGTAACAGGCTAACTTACTAAGGCCAGCCCCCCTATTGTTCTCAGATGTTGACCACAGGCCCTCTATCTCAAAAGATCTCCCTTAGATTTCCCCATGTCTCAGTGGCCAAACTGGGTCACATGTTCATGACTAAAGCAATCACACAATCACAAGCAAAAGAAATGAGACCACCACAACAACTTAGACAATCAAGACTTAACCTTACACATCCAGCATCATTGAAGGACACGTCCATTTGGCAGATGGCTAAACAAGTGAAATCCATTATTAGCAAGGGCTATCGACTTGCCAATCAGCACAGTTTGCCCCACTTGTGTCTCCTATTTCCTCTATTATTTTTTATAACAAATGAAAATTGGGGGGGGGGCAGGTACTTTTCTGGTTTCTGATGCATTCCAAATATTTTCTTTAACTTGTGGACAAAGATTACTCTTGAATTGACTTGTCCAGGCATTTTGAGTCTCTGAACTGTGCTCTCCTTCCTTGTGCCCTTTGGCAGACTGCAGATGTCCCTCTTGTTTAAAGAAATGAGTAGGACACTTCTTATCTTCCTATTTATGTGTATTTGGGAGTCCCGGTACTTTCACTCTATTGTATTCCCTTTCTAGGGTGGTTAGACAGTATACCTCAAAACAAAGTTTTGTATGTCTTTGAATACACATAGTTTGTAATACAGGACCTGGCAGTGTCTCAATCTCTGGATTTCTTTTTCCCTAAGGCATGCTATTCTACTGTTTCATTGTTACACTGTGACCAGGCATTTTTCTCTCATCCTTTTTATGTGCTTTTCACGGATTTCTGTTGCTTCTGGCAAAAAGTTTCATTGGTTTCAAAACTCTGTGGCATATACTTTTGGTAGACTAAACTTCCTCCTTTCTAATAGTACCCAAATGCATCCTTGTGCGTCAGTGATTCTAGACTTACTCCAGCCCAACAGGTGAGTGCTAATTGGTGTAGACCAGTCCTGGTGGTCTTTTTTTCTTCACCCAGGCATCAGTGTAGACATGGACATATGGCATAGTTCTCGCCAGTGAGATGTCAGAGACTCTGAAGGGAATGAAGATGGTCTGCAAAAAACATTTTGGGAATTGGTGGGGGGGGGGTCTTTCTTATAAAGCAAAGAAGTGCAACTCTTCCCTTTGGATATTGTTTTATCTTAATGCTGAGGATATATTGAGGCTAGTCTGAGGACAAAACCAACACATGAGGTCTGAGCCAAATGAATTGTAGAGAAATGGGACTCAGGCTCTAATTATGTTGTTTTCATAGATGCTCAACCTTTGGATTTCTTATTATTGGATTAAATACATTTCCTTACTTGTTGAAGCCATTTACATTGGGATTTTCATCTTTGCTACTTAAGATTCTCATGATCACGGACACTTCCGCCATCACAGCAGCCCTCCCTCTTTTGGATCTGGCCCGAGGCAATGTAGAAGGACAAACTGCACAACCTAACTTTAAAAAAATACTTTTTTTTTTTTTTTTTTTTTAGCATTTATTCATTTTTGAGAGACAGAGTATGAGCAGGGGAGGGACAGAGAGAGAGGGAGACACAGAATCTGAAGCAGGCTCCAGGCTCTGAGCTGTCAGCACACAGCCCGATCCGGAGCTTGAACTTGGAACAGGTGAGATCATGACCTGAGCCAAAGTTGGGTGCTTAACCAACTGAGCCACCTGGGCACCCCTAACTTTTTAAAAGAAAAGTGAGCAAGAGTGATTAAAAATTAGTAACCATCTGGAATTTCAGGAGACATTTATTAGACTCTTAGTGTTTCATAAACTCACATAATATGCATAACCTGAGGACCTTGTTTTGTTGCTAGAAGTGATTGGATTACATTTGGTTTGTGCTGATGGGGTTGTGGAAAGAAGAGAAACCTTTTATAGGAAGTAGAGTCACTTCCTGATTGGAGATGAGCTGAAAATAAGCCACCTACTTTGCAGAAACACAGACACAAAACCACTTGTTGAATGTTTACTGTATGCTAGAAACTCTGCGAAAAGCTTTTCATGAGTTATTTAATTTAATCCTCACATCTTTACGGCACACTTTCCCCATTAATGCCCTCATTTTAACAGTACACACCCCATGAGGCTGGGGGTTTGTCTTGCATTGTGATTCAGCCAGTTACCAGATCAGATTCTGGGTTTGATTTTTAGCAGTCTCAGCCCTATGGCTATAGGAGATGAGGATTTTCTTCAGAGAGCACATAGAACCTTTCAGATCACTTATGGGGCATATAAACAGGGATTTTAAATCCCTGAATTTAACATTCTGCCCTTACTTTGTTCAATGACATGAGGAACAAGTAACCAATATCATTATATTTATTAATTTGCCAAAAATGTTCAAAAGTATCATATATAATGCCACTCAGTCCCTTGCTTATTAGTGGTTGATTAGGAGTATTCAATAGTAACATTTGCATATCCCTATTGCCAGATCATGCCATTGACTAGCAGTGTTCTCTTTAGTCTTTGAAATAGACTCTCTTTGACTCTTTGAAATAGAGTCATTAGAATCTTTAATCAGAATACACATCCAATCCCAGAAACCCCCAAACCAATGCAGAAAACTCATCCTTAAGTTCTCTTTCTTTAGAACATTCTCAAGACCAAAATCTCTATTAGGGTTCTCCAGGGAAACAGAACAAACATAATGTATATAAAGACATTTATTACAAAGAATTGGCTCATGCAACCATGGAGGCTGAGAAGTGCCAAGATGTGCAAGCAGCAAACTGGAAACCCAGGAGAGCTGATGGCGTAATTCTAATCTGAGTCTGAAAGGCCTGAGAAACACAAAAGCCAACAATAGTGTATGTTCTAGTCAGAAAGCTAACAGGCTTGAGATCCAAGAAGAGCTGATGTTTCAATAGGAGTCTGAAGGCAAGAAAAGACCAACGTCTGAGCTCAAAGAGTCAGGCAGGAGAGGTTCCCTCTTGAGGGAAGGTTAGCCTTTTTGTTCTTTGCAGCTTTCAGTTGATTTGAAGAGGGACACCCACACTATGGAGGGCAATCTCTTTAGTCTGCTGATTCAAATGTTAATGTCATCCAAAAACTCCCTCACAGATATATCCAGAATAACGTTTGACCAAATGTCTGGGCACCCTGTGGTTCAGTCAAGTTGGCACATAAAGTTAACTATCACAGAATAGGTAGTCACTGGATCATTTCCATTTTATAGATGAGTAAACTAAACCTTGGAGAGGTTAACTTCCCTCAGCGCACTCAAATATAGATGAATTTACAATAGAGATGCATTTACAGTCTTCCTCCAAAACTCATGTAACTATTATTTCACTCATATGACAACGGTAGCTACCCAAGTTGCTGTAGCTAGGGATGAAATAATTCCATCCTTTCTTACCTGTTATATTATAGCTTCCACTCTAATGGAGGTCAGGGTAGGGTCCTTATACTTTTTAAGTTTGATTAGCCTAACATATAATAGTAAAAAAACTGACTTTCTTCTGGTCCAGAGACACAGGGCCTAAAATACTTTGATATTACTACACAGTTAGCAAGAAAGAGCAGACCAAGCAGAGGTGTATACTGGCCTCAGTGAGAAAGGTTCAGTGAATGTTGTCCCGCATTGTCCTGAATGAGAAAAACTGGGACCAAGAAGAAAACCCACTGCTGGAAAAAAATCGAGTTGAATCAACTATAGAAAAACCACCTTGGCCATAGGACTAGGTCTATGTAGTAGGCTTTTCTCATGTCTTATGGAAATATCTGTATACACTATTCAACTTTTGGCTTGTGATTTCATGCTCACCAAGCAACATTTTAAGCAATAAAATGGTTTCCTAGACATCCTAATTACAAGATGGGATATGGGTAGGAGATGTCAAATTCTGGACACCAGAGTTGTTTTTTAGTTTATGAACAGAATGATAGAGATAATATTTTAAAATGTATTTACATGCTTTTCTCTGCATTTCCTTATTCCCTCCCCTCCCCCCCACCAGCTTTTATCTACTTGCCTTGGGGGAGATTTAGGATTGTCACAACAACAACATGAAGAGAAGGAAAGAGTTAATGTCTCCCAAAGGAATAGATTTTACCCTAAAAAGTCTGGTTTAACTGGAAGAGAGGGAATTATACTTAATTGGAAAGATAGGATTTTTTTCCCCTCTACTCAGTGGGACAGAGAGGCTCATTAGGAAGTTTAGATTGCTTTTACAAAACATGCCGAGAAATAGGTTACATTTTTTATTCTGCTACACTCAATAAGAGTCTGTCGCAAAGGAATTGGCCATCTTTGAGGAACTCAGTGCCTGTTTTCAGGCCAACAGGGCTGTGGTCCAGACCCGATGTTGTGACTTCTATCCTGAGATTCCTGCCTAGAACTAGAGACCATATCCTCCTTGCCTTGACACTCCCTTCCCCACAAGTCGTGCTTGTGTTACTACAAAAGTTTGGAAATGCAAGTGGTGGTGGTAATAATTCTATCCTCAGTATCTAGGGAAAGCATCACGGAGCTATGGCATTTGAACTGCATCTCAAAATATGTTTTTTCTTTTGAAGTTCTTAGAATAAAGATGCTACAATAATAAGAAGTAATAGGTCTGATGAAGGGATACATTCTTAAGAATCCTATAGAGACACATAGCAGGTCTATTTTGCTTTATCATTTAATAAGGATGTTTTTGAAAAGTTAGACTCCAACTTCATGCCAGTGAGGTGAAAGTCATGGTGATAAAGCTGGTATAAGTTCACCAAAATCAGTGATTTCAGCAGGCAGTGGTAGATTAATACATACACAATGGATCTTGGTATGATTACTTTTACCGAATCTGTAAGTATCTATTTTTTTTTTTTAACGTTTTTATTTATTTTTGGGACAGAGAGAGACAGAGCATGAACGGGGGAGGGGCAGAGAGAGAGGGAGACACAGAATCGGAACAGGCTCCAGGCTCTGAGCCATCAGCCCAGAGCCTGACGCGGGGCTCGAACTCACGGAGCGCGAGATCGTGACCTGGCTGAAGTCGGACGCCAAACCGACTGTGCCACCCAGGCGCCCCAATGTAAGTATCTATTTTTAAGGCGGTCAAACAACTGAAAATCCCTCTAAGGGTGAATTAATTCACCACTGGTGACTGTTCAGTTAATTAGCCCTAGACCCCGAACTAGACAGAGTCTACCCAGACAATAGGCAGCTGGAGTGGAGGTCCACCTGCCTGTGTTTTACACTTACCCCTGTGGCTGCCGAAGAACAGACAGAAGAAATGCCAAATGAGGGAGTAGTTAACTGTGTGGTCCCTACAAAGGCAGAAACTCTGTTGGCTACAAAGAGGGAGCACAAGAAGGGGATGTAAATGTTTTGTACAAAGTTATGCATGATGAGTCTATGTGACTTGAGTGAGCCTGGGTTTACTCAATTCTGAAATACTGTGGGACATCCCTTGAAACGGAGGAAAAAGTGCTTCAAAGGATGATTCAAGACAGAAATGACTTTATATAACAACATTAAACATCGTTATCCCGAGAGAAGAGTTGTTCTCTGTTCCAAAATATTTGAGATAAATTGGTAAATGGAAGTTCCTTTAAAGTTAATAAGGCATGGATAAAGAATACACACCGACACACACACACACACACACACGTGCGCGCACGCACACACACTGGAACACTACTTGGCAATCAAAAAGAATGAAATCTTTCCATTTGCAACGATGTGGACAGAACTGGAGTGTTATGCCAAGTGAAATAAGTCAGTCAGAGAAAGATAATGTCACATGATTTCACTCATATGTGCAATTTAAGAAGCAAAACAGATGAACATAGGGGAAAGGAAGGAAAAAGAAGATAAAAACAGAGAGGGAGACAAACCATAAGAAACACTTAAATACAGAAAACACACTAAGGGTTGATGGGGGTAGGGAGATGGGCTAGATGGATGATGGGCATCAAGGAGGGCACTTGTTGGGATGAGCACGGGTGTTGTATGTAAGTGATGAATCACTGGGTTCTACTCCCAAAACCATTATTGTACTATATGTGAACTAACGTGGATTTAAATGAAATTAAAATATATACATATAAAGTTAATAGGGTAAAGTAAGGACTTCTGTTTTTTTTTTTTAGACACTATCTTTAAGGAAAAGAGCTTCATACTCACCCTATTCTTCACTCTGCTCATAGGTTTACTTGGTTTCATGGGAAGTCCATAGATTGTAACCTTTTATAGATGCTGACACACATAGGATACCAAAATGAACAAGACAGGCTGAGGACACAGGCACCAGCCTTGCGTGGTATAAATGCTGCTTTCCCAGGCAGAGTAATTTCTAATTTTAGAAATGTGTGTGCAGTTAACTGGGCTCCACAAGAGTCAATGAGCTGGAGGGTAGAGTATCAATGGGTCAATTGATCTTGGGCTATCCATGAACATATCAACCCATCCTGGGACATCTGGATCAAGAACTAGGATGCAAACAAGACGCCTGGTACTCACTACAAAATTCCTGTAGTAGTACCAGGAATGACAGTACATGACAGGCTAGTTCCAGCACACATCTTCAATTCAGCGTGGTGGGAATAGTACAACAGCTTTAATGCAACCCTATTCCTTAAGACGAACTGGGGCAATCTGGTATTTCATGTGTTTGCCTCCAAGATATTTAGCACCCTTGAGAGTGTAGTTGCATAAAGTAGGGAAATCGAGCCAATTTTTTGAAACAAAAAGACTACTCCTGGCTCTTCTGCTCTTTAAATCATCCCACTGGTACCCACTCTTCTGAGTGTGGGATCATGCCTGTTTGCATTCTCTGACTCAGAAGCTCAACATACAGCCCTTCTAGCACAGTTTAAGAGAGAGATCTTCAGAATTTGCCAAGAGAGGCACCCAGACGTTCATGCGTGCTGAGTGCAGCTCCCTTATCCTTATCAGTCCTGTATCTAAATATATTTATCTTTCAACTAGTGGTGGTACCATTCAGGCTCCATTCAAATTCTCTTTATTTCCAAATAAGTCATTGTCTCCTTAGCCAAACTGGGAGGAAGTCTGGAATCCATCCATTTGGCAAATTTAGTTATTTGCTCTGTGAAGTTGCTCAGGTCAACATACTTCCTTAGCCTTTCTTTTGTTCCTTCCCTCTTCCCTCTCACAGGGAGTCAGGCTTCTCAGGCTCCTGTGGGCTTTCCTTAAAAAGAGGAAAAGCTCATTATGGAATTCGTTCGGAGGCTATGGCGACCACTTGTCCTACTTAGATAGAGGGCTTTGTCTTTCGTAGAAGGCCTACGGGAAAGGTCCTTAGCCCTAAGAAATGAATCTCAAATGGCAGGCTTGAAAGATCAACGTGAGGCCTGTGAAGTGACTTGGGGCTAATTGGGGCAACCCTAACGTTGCCATGGCGTCATGGAAGGAATCAGACTGGCTCAGCGGTCCCACAGATGCGAGCCCAGAGATGTCCCTTATTTCCAAGTGTTGCAGTGTGGTGTCCTCTGGAGTGTGGCTCAGTCATGTACTGACACCGCCCAAGCCCAAGGCCAGGCAATTGGTGTCTGTGGCCAGAGCGCTTGTAATACTTCTGAGAGATCCTTCCAGATGGAAACCGGAAAGCAAAGTAGAAGGATAACACTCACTTTGTCGACTGGACTTCTGTTCTTGGAAATACCATCTGGTAGTCACACATTTAAATGGCCTCTCATTTTGACGAGAAACGGGTAATGTAAAATCCATATAGCCTGCCAGCGCTTTTCAGAATGTCTTACCACGAACAAGGAAATAAAATCAAACCCTCATTGCTGTTATGAAAACAAAATCCTCAAATACGTTTAGAAAATGAGTCACTCACATAAGAGACTCTTAAAAACTGAGAACAAACTGAGGGTTGATGGGGGGTGGGAGGGCGGGGAGGGTGGGTGATGGGTATTGAGGAGGGCACCTTTTGGGATGAGCACTGGGTGTTGTATGGAAACCAATTTGACAATAAATTTCATATATTGAAAAATAAATAAATAAAAGCATGCAAAGTATCCAATGGAAAAAAAAAAAAAGAAAATGAGTCACTCAGAAATCGGGCAACGTGACGCTTGGGTAGCTTACACAAAGTGGAGAGCTCAGAGCTCGCACATTATTCCTTCTGAGAAGCAGAATGCATCTTCCTGTACGATGTGCTTTTCTTACCTACATCATCCCCTGAACCATCTAAGCAGGTACATCACATTGAGAAACCTTTGAAAAGACGCGGACTTGGTTCAGAGGCATCTCGATTTAGGGGAGTCAGGAGGACCTGGGTGCTCACACCGGTGCTGACATGCACAACACTACCTTGGAAGAGTCACGGCTTCGCTGGGCTGTTTGGAGAAGAACCACATTACGTGTGTGAAAGCACATGGTATGGCATCCAGGATGAACAAAGTTTCCAGTGTTCTTTCCCTCCTCGCCTGCCTACCCAACTTCAGCCAGACAGAGCTCAGGTGCGTGTGAGAGCATGAGCGTGGAAATGAAAATAACCTCAGGCCAGAATGAAATGAGAGATCAGGCCAGGTTTTAGCAGAGGTCACTTTCGTTTTTAAGAACGACTAACTTTTTATTGGCAACTCAACATGGGCAGGCTGAAAACCAAGGTTTTCACATCCAGGTTGTGTTTCCAAATGTCCTAATAATTGCAAGAATTTTAAAATTTTGCCTCCACATCTCCAGTCCCACCCACCTCCACTCACACTCGCTCCCATACTCCCCCACGAAAAGACCTACCAGTCATGCCTCTGCTGGCACTGATCTCAGCAGGCATGGAACTAAAGAGTGTAAACATGTGTTGGGTTCACTTCATTGTGGCCCTTCAAATACCCAGGGGATGAAGCTTAAAACAAACGACAGGAGCCGGAGTACATTTTGTGATAACTTTTTTTTCTTCTCTTTAGAAAAAAAAAAAAAAAAAAAGTACAAAAAAAAAGCTAAGAAGAGCCAACATGAAAGTGTCAAGAAAACATTCTGATAGGTCCAGACAAGGGAGTTCCTTCTCTGAAAGGAGTTACACGTTAGTTATTACCATGCTAGAAAAATGAGATGCAGTTAAAATTCTAGAACAATTAAAAGCCACAAAGCCAAGCTGTTGCTCTGCAGCTCTAGGTTGTAGATGCTCCGATACCCTTTCTGTAAAATAATACTGTGCAAACTGTAAAATATTCATTTTCATAGAAAGTCCATACAATATGATATACAAAACTGTTGAGTTGACAGGGGAGACTGGTACTGGTTGCTTTTTGGAAAGAGGTCTGCAGTGTTACCTCCCAGTGCAAGGACATGATTCCAGAAAGATCTTGAGTTTTTTTTAGATGGGAGAAGACTTTATCTAGGAGAGAACCATATAACCCCAATACCCCTCAAATCCAGGAGTCTCTGCCACTTTTTTATGTAAGTAAGTGACTTCACTAATATAGTACTTTAACTTAGAATACAAAACAAGTTAAGAGACAAGAACACAAAGTTCTTTGTGAAAGGAATGTTTCTTTCTGCCCAATTGATTTGAGATTTACCATTAACCAACATTGCCCTCCCTGCAACTCAAAAGTTAATTTTCATTAAAATTTAAAAGCTCTGGAGGAGGCAGCAAGTGCAGAATAAAGGGGTAAGGTGAATTGTTACATTAATTTTATTTCTGTGCCTATAAAACTGAGAAAAGAAGGTCTGTGTACAAATATCACAAAACAACATCAATCATTGAATCAATGTGGTTCTTCAATGCGCACTGGAACAAGAAGAAAATTTTGTTGGTGTAAAATTCTGGCATAAATATATTAAAGCTGACAAAAAAAATCAGGGCAAGCTACATCACTTCCTCATACAAAAAAATGTACAAAACATTAGCTTCTAACTAGATAAACATAATACTTGTCTTCACAGTTTGACATCAAGTAACTGTGTGTCTTGAAGTATCGAATTGGAGGGTGATAAAAAAAACAGCTTGTGACACATCAGCTGTCTCAGGTGACTTCGGTCATGGAGGCAGAGTGATTCTGTAAAGACAAGCAGGTGTAATCTCAGAGTCGGGCTGATTGACTCGTGCACACTCACTCTTCCCTGGCTGTGCCCTTGCTCTCTTGTCTACTGACTTCATACAGGCTGTTCCCTCTCCCTGAAATGCTTTTCCAGGGCCTCACAAATGATCACTGTTTCTATTAAATCTTCCCTGATTTTTCAACCAAAAATAAAATAATTTCTGCACCTAAACTTGGTCTCTATAAAGTTGTCTTGTATCATACTTAATCATATTTTAATAGAAACATTTAAGGATCTCAAAGTAACTTCAGCTGCATTCCACATTTTTAATGTGGTGTTTTAATATCAAATGGTTCTGATTTTTGAAAATTTTATGTATGATTTATTCTTTGAGTCATGAGCTATAAAGAAATGAGTTTAATATTTTCAAATGTACAGGGTTGTTTTAGGTATAGATACCTATTTTTTTCCTAAAGAATGTAACCTGTGTGATATTGATCCTTTACAATTTCTTGAGACTTTTATGTGATTTATTTTCCTAATGTTTCATATGTTTTGAGGATTGTATGTAATGCACATTAGATCTTACTAATCATCTATATTTTCACTATATTTTATTTGCTTATTAATTAGAGAGAAATGTGTTACAATCCATACTATGATTGCAGCTTTGTCCCCTTTTCCTCGTAATTCTATCAATTTGAGCATTTATGGCTTGTTTATATAACCCCTACCTCTTGTTTACATAACTTCTATATACAGGTCCCAACATTTCCTCTTTTGTTTGAACTTAAACCCCCCAGTCCATGGGGTTGGGAAATGACTTAGGAAACTGTGGCTTTAGATCTGATTATTATTGGTTTCTTGATTCCTGTTTATGTTTAAAATACTAGAGATTCATATATTCTTGAGAGCTCGACTACAAATTTTAGAAACTAAGTATTTTGTTTTTCAATGTACTTTTTATCTGTCATGTTTGTGAAAACTAGAGCTTGATGCATTTCTTGCCATAATGTGAAAAATGACTTTTCCTTTATGTCTTCACTTTTATAATATGCTTCCTTTTTGAAAAAAAAATGTTGGGTCAATGCTTTGTTAATTTACATGTTTATAAGATTCCATCTCAGAGTAAGCAGTAAAGATAAAGTAATTCAATAGGCTAACTAAATGGGTGACTGTGGGCAGACTTCTTTAACTTTCCAAGTCTTGTCTTCTATTTATGATATGATGTCTACAATACCACTAGTTTCTTTTTTTTAAAAATTTTTTTTTTCCAACGTTTATTTATTTTGGGGACAGAGAGAGACAGAGCATGAACGGGGAGGGGCAGAGAGAGAGGGAGACACAGAATCGGAAACAGGCTCCAGGCTCTGAGCCGTCAGCCCAGAGCCCGACGCGGGGCTCGAACTCACGGACCGCGAGATCGTGACCTGGCTGAAGTCGGACGCTTAACCGACTGCGCCACCCAGGCGCCCCTACAATACCACTAGTTTCAAATCAAGGGGGCCCTTAGAATTCCTCTGGGAATATTTTCTGAACTATAAATATTCTTTTACCTCATGATTGTTGGATTAGAACCTCCTGGGGTAAGGTTCTAGGCACCTGGGTCTCAGCACCCATTAGATTCTTTTTCTGCTAAAGAAAAAAAGGTCTCCCCTTCTTCCCAAATCTGGAGACATTGAGAGACTTTACACCACACCCAGAGTGAGTTCATACAATTGTTTCATTTCTAACTTCCTTTTGTTAATATAAACTGTGTTTGACAAGTGCACAGTTGCTCAACACCAAGGGCGTGGAGAAGCAGAGCACGGCTCCAAGCTGGTCTCCTTAGGGTCACAATAACCCTGTGGGATCCTAGAACAGGCTGTCTATGAGATTACAAGAACTCTACAGGACCACAAAATTATGCTTTGGAAACCTGACCATTTTTGTTTTGTTTGGATTCTATAATTGGTTTTTATTTAGTACTTGGGAAAGATGTTAGAAAATGAACCCTGTCTTAATCAACTATGCTAAAGGAATCACGGAAGACAAATATTCAAATTTGAGTTGATTTTCAGAAAGGAATAAAAAGCACTGTAACTCCATGTGGTAAAAGGGAAAGGTGTCTCAGGAGGAAGGAAAGGAGGGTGACCAGGTCCCCTCTCCAGCCAGACAGTCTTCTCCTTGAGGTTTTTTTGTTTTGTTTTGTTTTGTTTTTTTTTAACATTTATTCATTTTTGAGAGACAGAGACAGAGCATGAGCGGGGAAGGGGCAGAAAGAGAGGGAGACACAGAATCTGAAACAGGCTCCAGGCTCTGAGTTGTCGGCACAGAGCCCGACGCGGGGCTCGAACTCACAAACTGCGAGATCCTGACCTGAGTCGAAGTCGGACACTCAGCCGACTGAGACACCCAGGCGCCCCAACTCCTTGAGGTCTTTTGAACAGTGGGATAGATTTCGCACGTATGAATGCATGCTCTGAAGAGAAGTTCCTATTTTCTCTCAGATTCCAAAAGATCTTCTCCCTGGGAAGATGGTTCTATCCCAGATATTACAAAGGAGTCAGCTTCTAATAGCAACCACAGCTATTGGAGTTGACTAGGGAGTCCTTGCCCACAGGAGAAACCACAGGGCAGATTTCTTTTGGAAGAACTGTAGCTCAGTTCAAATACAGTATCCCTTACCGCATGTTTCCATTTAATGCTAAATTGCAGACTTCAGAATGGAATTTCTCTTGAATGAAATGCCACGCCCTATGGTATAGTACAGCAGGCGGGGCCTTTGGAATTAGATGGGTCTGTTTTAATTTTAACTGGGTGACCTTGGGCATGTTTCTTAAAATCATTGTATTTTACTTAACTTACCTACAAAATGGAATTTATAACAATTGTAGGATTATTGTGAGGACTGAATGTGATGGCTTGCAATAAATGCTAATTTTCTTTTCTTGACCCAACAAGTAAAGGGTATAATCATCCTAACTGCCCACATGAAAACATTTTAAATAAAGGTGGATGCTTTGTTACTTGAGTCTTCTATAGTTGGTGTGGAAGGCATCACTTGAGAAGTCAACTTTCTAACCAGCGTCCTGTAGCTTCTCTTTGACTAGCCTGCAGAAGTCCTGTTCACTGTTTCTTATTAATTTCTGTCTTCTGTGGGGGTTCAGATAGTGACTATTGTCTGATTTTTGGTTCTTGCTTTTGTCTAAAGTCTCTAGTTCAGGTTTTGTTTCTGGCTTGCCTCTGCCCCTGTCAAACATTCATTTCATGCTTCACAAATGCCAGGAAATATGGAGAGTAAATAAGATATGTTCATAGGGTTCAGATCCTCAAGGTCTCCAAGCTCTTGGCAGAGGCAGATATGAAGGGGCATTATTGGCATTAATTGTGCAGGACAATCACACAAGGGTCCATGAAGTCCTTAGGCCCAAGCCTGTTATTCAGAAATGGCCTCGTATCCAGATGGAACGATACACATGGAAACAAAGATACATGGGCAGATTGAAGGAAGTTCAACTGCTGCTCGTAGTGAATCATAATATATATTTTAAAGATAATCTTTCATTCTATCTTGTGGAAGAGCAGATTTTGAAATTCTGTTTGGCACTTCATATTTCAATGTAAGTGGAATCCCCCCAAATACGACCTAGATGTCTCTATGACCTCTGTGGTCACTATCAATGGTCCTGAGGGAGAAGAGAGAGAGAAGTCTGGAGAAGGCTTCCAACAGAGGGTAGTGCTTGAGTGGTGTTTGGCAGAAGGATGGGGTCCAAAGTCGATGTCCTTGAATTGGGACATTTAAGGCAAAGTAGAGAGCATTTAAAAGAACACAGAGACTCCCATGTTTGTGGAACTCAGTAGGTATTTGTTTGCTTTTAAAACTCACCTTTGTCTTCAGTTGCTTCACCTCAAAAGTAGAGGAAACCACTCTGATCTTATCAGGTACAGAAACATAATTAGATAGGGAAGACCAGAGAAAGTCTATCTCACCATTTCATTACAAGGGATCATGATTTAGCTCCTTTGTCACTCAACCTGCATCGATAGGCTGTATATAAATAAACCAGCAATAGATTTTTTAGTATGTTACTTTTTTTTTTTTACATTTATTTATTTTTGAGAAACAGAGTGAGACAAAGCGTGAGCGGGGGAGGGGCAGAGAGAGAAGGAGACACAGAATCTGAAGCAGGCTCTAGGCTCTGAGCAAGCGGTCAGCACAGAGCCTGATGCGGGGCTCGAACCCACAAGCTGTGAGATCATGACCTGAGCTGAAGTCGACGCTCAACTGACTGAGCCACTCAGGTGCCCCTTAGTATGTTACTTCTTAATTATATCAAGTCAAAACGTTCACCTTAATACAGGTTGGGGGAAAAATAAACAAAATACTTGGCTCTGGGTTTAATGGAGAGCCCTAGTTTTCCCAAGATGGAAATAGCTTTAGTGTTTTGTTTTTCTTGTTAGTAAAATTAGAAAGACTTCACTAAATGTGAAAAGAGATAGGAGAGTTCATCTCAGATACCGGATAGTTAATCTTTAATAAGGGAAAATATTATTTTATACTATATCGATAATTCCAGTGGGAAGTGATTTGCTTTTCCCTTGTACTATCTATGAAAATGGTTTTATAAGGATATAAACATAAACACGATTTCAAGATGAATAGATTATTACAGGAAAACATTTTAGTGGGACTCAGCCTGGCCTGACAGTAGAACCCTGTTTTGTTATTGGTTATCTCCTTCTCTGCTTAGAGAACCACTCATCTCAGCTCTCCTGCTTGCTAGCTACGTGGCCTCAGGCAAATTCGGTGAACATCGCTATCTTCATATTCCTATTAAATTTTTTTAACGTTTATTTATTTTTGAAGGGGGGGGAGAGAGAGAGAGAGAGAGAGAGAGACAGAGAGACAGGGTGCGAGCAGGGGAAGGGGCAGAGAGAGAGCGAGGGAGACACGGAATCCGAAGCAGGCTCCAAGCTCTGAGCTGTCAGCACAGAGCCCAAAGTGGGGCTTGAACCCACGAACCGTGAGATCATGACCTGAGCTGAAGTTGGACGCTTGACTGAGCCCACCAGGCACCCCCATATTCCTATTTTTTAATCTGTGCAGTGGGACTTCCCTATCGATTCAATAGGTTTTCGTTCAAATAAGAATGTAGTTGTAAAGCACCTAGCAACTGTCCCAGGCAAAAACAAGTGTTTGATACTATCTCTCGAGGCTGCTTTCACTTGGCGAATCTTCTGCATGGCATTTCCTGTCTTCTCAGACAGAATACACTTCTTTTTCTTCATTTGGATTCACAAAGCACCTTGGGCACCTCTGATTCAGTATGCCATATTATGACTACTCACTTATATCCACCTTCCTGATTATCTGTGAGTTCTTCGAGGACAAGGACTGTGCAGCTAATCATTTTCTGTATCTCTGACATTTACATCAGGGCCTTGGTTCGTAAGTGAGTGGTTGCATTAAAATTTTTTGATTGTGGTCATCAAAATAGATGCAAAAGGACACTTAGTAACCTTTTTAATGTTTGTTTTTTTTAATGTGCTTCCAGCTTACATCTATTGCTGAATGTAACAAAACCTTTCTCTTTCTAAATATTGTCCTAGTCACTAAACAAGATTGGCCTCCCACATAATTGGTCCAAATTTCATAAATGTGGTATTACATAGGTCAAGGTGTCTTAAAGCAGCTGGGGTTTAAGTTAGACATTACTAAGAACTTCCTGAGGATTCATGATTGCCACGCCCCAGAATAAACACAGGACTATTGAGAGAAGATTGAAGTTCTTGAAGCCTTTACCTCAGATTTGATTAGTGTTGAGTGGGTTCAGCGGTATCCTGCTTCCAGTAGAGGAATGGATTAGCTGACCTCCCAAGATAACCGGCCTTGAGCCTGTGGGTTTGGTTTGCTAAAACCACTTTACTGTACCTGTGCGCTTAAGGTTTCCAGAGGGCTTTCTATCCTTGGGAAAGCCATTAGGGGCACTCCACGGGGATCCTCGGGTTTGGATTTGGAAGGAGATCCTTGTGTTCCTTTAAAGTTATGGACCACACACATTCCCTGCAGGATGAGGGGAAAAAAGACTGGAGTCAGACTAGAGCCATCTATGCCTGGGCACCTCTGAGGATGGCAGGCCTTTCCCCCTAGAACATCGCTGCCATAGTGACTGTCTTCTTTTGAGCCAGTGGGTCATAGGGGCCATGCAAAGACCTCGGGCATAGTTTAGGGTGTCTACTGAACTTGTCTAGGGGCTGATGAAGCATCTGACTGATAACCACATGGCCAGTGGTAATCAATCCACCCCACTAAGCCTGTTTCCTCACCTGTGAATGGAAATAACACCTATCTCACAGATCTGAAATGATTAAAAGACACAACGACTGTAAATCATCTTATAACAGCAGCATAATTTATTGAGGGCCACTCTGTGTCTGGCATGGCCTGAGGACTTCACCTTCCTTCATTTAACCCACTCAGCAGTCTTACAAGAGGGACTATTATCATATTCAACTTGGGTAAGGAGGCACAGAGAAGTTAGAGAACTTGCCCAAGGTCACACAGAGATTTCAACTCCACAGCCCCTTAATCATACCACTCTACTCTTTTGCCTCTTAACAAGCGCCAAACATATAGCAAATGATCCATGCTGACGAGTCTTTCACTCCTAAGATGACCCTCCCTAAATTATGTGACTACTGTTTGCTTGAGATTAAATACCTCAAAATCGTGGCACTTTTCCTTTATTGCTTCCATGAAAATACTTTCCCTCTAAACGACTGCTCACTTTTATTTCTTACTGAGGCCCTCCTTCATAACCGAGTCTGTTTTTACCATCTTCTCTGCTTCTTTTGCCCTCGTAGAGTTTGTCTGTCTTTTTCCACTGTCTTCATTGTTCTGCATCTTTGTTTCTATACCCAGTATCTTTGAATCTTTCCTGTCACTCTTCAAACCCTGCAGAACATTTATATAAATATTCTCTACTTGGCTTTCTTCCACCTCACTCTCCAGCTCTGCTTAAACCCCCTCGATTCAGGAAATGGGGGAACTGGGAAACATAGGAACTCTGAAGTTGGAAAGACCCAGGTCAGATTTATAGCTTATTGGCTGGGTGGCCATTGAGTAAGTTATTTATCTTTGAGCCCCATTTTCTTCATCTGTAAAATGAGGATAAGAATAGTGTTAGGGTTGTCCTAGGAGCACATGATTTGGTGTATATACAGATTAGGGCACGTAGTAATTGCTCAACTAATCACCAACCCCTGCCCTGGATGCTTTAATCTTCACAATAATGCATATGTGCTCTAAAGTATGCTCCTGAGTATCTCACAGAGTCTTCTCCTCCTGTCTTCCTGTCCAAGTCTCCACTTTGGGAGGCTTCCAGTCTCTTCGAAGACATCTTTCCCCTCCCATTTCCAAGCTCAGTGTGTGTGTGCATGTGAAGTGTGCACATGTGCACATGCAGACAACAGGAAGAGCATGGGGTCTGTCTCTGCCAGGGTAATTCAGCAACAGTTCTGGGTCTTACATAAAGACCATTTGTGGAAAACAAAATTGGACATTTGCCATCAACTGGGAAGGCAAGAACAGAGCAAATAATAACTAAGTGGTAGGAAACAGGGCTGCCAGTTAGTGAGAGAAAGGAAGGTTAATACTAAGGCAGAATTTGTACATGTGGCCTTAGAAAATGCAAAGGATGTCACAGATTTCATCCCATAAAGACCTCATGAAATACCTCGGGACAGTCTGTACCGTTCTTCGTCTCTAGCTGGGGATGTTGGTCCCGGGACTGATGGACAGCAAAATTTTTTGGCTTTTGAGCCTAAGCCTTCACTGATGGACTATTGATCTGTCTTTGAAAACCCTCTCTTCTCTTGAAGTCACCTGTGCCCTTTCCAAACTCTTTTAAAAGCAATCATTGGGAAATATCTCCTATGAGAGATCAACACCTCAGGATCATTCAGCACTGCTTTTCCTGCAGCTTCACACAGACAATTTGCATTGAAGTCCTTCATCTTTCACTTTAGAAAGAAAGCCTGGATCCATTTAAAATAATTTGGAATTAAAATGGAGCTTCCCCATCTCCATGGGGAGATCAGTGTTTTGAGCAACTGGGAGCATTTCCTGTATCTCAGCAGGTAAAAATGTTGGAAACTCTGAGTTAGAAGTTAGGAGAGGCATAGGTGTATTTAGTGTGTTGGGAAGGGCAAGGAGGAAGGCTAGGACAAGGAAGAATCATCTATGTATGATGCCAGTCTCTATGGGTGCTTTGGACCAGGGTAGGCAGAATGGGAGGAGGGACATCCGGACTGTGATGGCTATTGTCTTTTAGGGGAAGCTTGCTGAATATTATTAGGGGATTCATTTCATGCACAACATAGGACTCTCCAGTCCCAGTGATTTACTGTAAATCCTTCCAGGTATACTTTAAATCCCTGAAGAGTATTTACAAATTGTACCTCTGTGGTATGCCCTTGTGATAAAATACTACACAGCAAGAAAGATAAATGAATTATTGAGACATGCTACAATGGATGGATCTCAAAATAATCATGTCAGGTGAAAGACGGCCAAGAAAATGAATATACACTATATAGTTCCATTCATATGAAATCCTAGAAAAGGCAAACTAATATAGGGTGTTGGAGAGATCAGTGGTTTCTTGGTAATGAGGGGAATGGATGAGAGAAAGATATATGTATGTCAAAATTTATCAAATTGTACACTTCATGTGGCATCTATTATCTGCCTATTATAGTTCAATAAAACTGTACAAAGACAAAAATAAAAATTAACCTCTTCTCTTCCAGTCCAACTAAGATTGAGAAATTTCCTAGTTGATCAGGTGGTGAGGCCCCCATCTATTTGAGGAACTAAAATCATCAGAAAAGTAAAGATACGGAGAAAACTGTATCAGCCAAAACTCTTCTCCAGAAAGATTATTATATGTGGTTGAGAAGCCACTTAGAGTGGAAATAAGCGGTCTGAGAGCCAAGTGCAGGTGAGAGCAGAAGCCTTCTAAAAAGCCTGGGAGTGGCTAGAGGAGTGTTTTCATACTGCAGAGTGGGATATGCAAGTCTGGGCCAGAGCAGAGTTTCTGAGGATGCGGGAGAAGGGAGTGTCTGCTTCCACCCAGGCTCTTTGTTTTCTGTTCTTCCCTCCTTAGTTTCTGCTCTCGATACATTCTGAACAGATATTTAAAGAACATTGCTTTAAAAATAAAATAAAGAACACTGCTTTGAAGGTACGCCAAATTACTAGTCTGCTGGACCCCAGTCCACAGCCCAGTGTTGAAGGAAGCAGAGCAAGCCGTCCTCCACAGGCATTCGTCTTTCTGACCCCTTGGGGGAACATGCAGTCAGATTTCTGAAAGGGTGCTTGAGAAGTCATTTTTGTAGCAAAAGGATGCGTAATACTTGGAAGAAAGTCGCAACTCACAAGGCTGGGGCAGGAGGAACACGGACTTACACTGTGAAGTCTGGCTAACCTGACAGCCTTGCAGAGGGCACGAGAGGGAAAAAGGTAGAAAGAGGGAAGCTAACCTACCAGAAACAGGGCTACAGCAGTGCCCAGGATGAAGCCCGCAATCACGTCGGAGCAGTGGTTCCGATACTCAGAGACCCGATTAAGGCCTGTCAGGAAGGCTGTGCAGAGGGTCCCGAGGCACAGCACTGGTTTAGCCAGCCGACTGCTCTTTGTCTTGATTGTGCTTGTGATGTACATCTGGAACAGGACAGAGACCAGCAAGTGACAGGCAGCCTCCTTGTGCGGTGCAAACACATACATGCACAGACATGCACCAGCACATGCAACAGGGGCCGCGCCCAAGTGGCCACACTGACTAGTTGAACAATTCCACTAAGTCAGGTAGGAAAGAATTTGGGTGGGAAACCAGTGCAGCAAGAACAATGGATGGCCGTCTCCTAATCATGTTTTGTGTTCTAGTGGGCCCGTAAACAGAAATAGCGATGCAGAGAGTGACCGCATAATGAACATCAGAGTGTGCAAGTTTTATGCAACAAATTAAAGAATCACTTGGAGTATAAGGAAGCCCACATAGAATCTCAGATACCGAAGAAACCTTCTGTGAGAATGAATTTTATGAAAGAGAAGGCCAGGTAGGCGAGTGGCTAATACGTTTTACTTTTGGTGTCTCCCAGAGTTCTAGCTGATTCTTCACACTTGTGAGCAACAAACACAAAAGCATTGACTGGTTAGTTGATTGGCTGCATTAGAACTTCCAGATGGGTGTGTCACACAAAGAGGTTTCAGTTGTGCTAAATTCTCACGTTCCTTGGAACAGCTGTGATCGGCTCTCTGCATTCATTTACTCTGGTGTTTAAATTTTTTAAAAATGTTTTATTTCTTTCTGAGAGAGAGAGTGCAAGCCGGGAGGGGCAGAGAGAAGGGGACAGAGGATCTGAAGTGGGCACTGCGCTGACAGCACGAGTGAGTCTGAGTGAGGCTGGAACTCATGAACCGCAAGATCATGACCTGAGCCGAAGTTGGAGGCTTAACCTACTGAGCCGCCCAGGTGCCCCTACTCTAGTCGTGTTTGAAATTATTGAAATCTATGTGTTTTAAAATATCGAACTTTTCTATGGGTTCCCCGACATCCAAAAGGTTGGGAAAGGAGTTCCTGACCTGAGGAAAAGATGATGAAATTTATGGCACCTGAGATGTGGGCTGTTCTTATCTATTGTGAGGGGCTTGGCAACACTCTTAAAGTTTCATCAGCTCAGTTATCAAATGTATGTCTGGTGGCCTAGAGCCTCTTTCAAAGAAGTAAACACGGTTCGATCACCTGTGCAATGGTTATAAGAAACCACTAGAGGGCATTACTGATCCATCCCATCATTTCTTTAGAACCGATAAATGAATTTGCAACTCTGAGAAATAGTATGCTAATACTTACAGTCTACAGTGTGTTTGTATGGCCTGAGCACATACAGGTTCAGTGGATGCATTTTACAATGTTACAATGGAAACTTTTACTTTTGTAGAATGTTTCAACAGTGGTGTGAATACAGAAGATGGAATTCTCTATCACATGTAATAGATGACCTACAAAAGTATGGTTTGATCAGTTACAAAAATTAGAGCACATTACACCATTCTGGGGCTGTATAGGAAATGTTACTTAACATCTACACTAGATATATTTAACTCTAGTATTTTATCTTTTTATGTTGTTTTAATTATACCCTTTATCAATCTTTCCTATAAGATTACAAACTATAAGAACAGGGGCTTAGGGTTAGTGTTCTTCACGGTATTAACTAGTCCTTAGGAGATCTTTGTTGAGTAATTTCTGAAAGCACTTCACACATAACAGGGGCTCAAAAAATGTTCACACAATTGGAGTCTTGTATCACGGTTTATCTGATTATAGTCTGTGGGGCATGATTTGAATTGGATTATATCTGAATCCTTGAAAACATCTGCTTTTCTGAGCAGACTTTTTTCTCAAAAGAAATTTGTATCTCATTTGATGAGACAATAGATTATTATGAGTAACAGATTTATTTTTATAACGTTCTACAAATTTCACACCTCAGTGGCTTGAGTTCGATAAATATGGGTAGGAAAAGGGTTCAGAAGTACATTGCTTCATAGAACTTAGGCTGTAGATAATTTAGAACAAATGGATATTTTGAAAGTTGGAGAACATGCCAAATGCCTGAGAGGATTTTCTTTGTTTAAAGAATACATGGTCGGCCTGCCTATCTATCTATCTATCTATCTATCTATCTATCTATCTATCTATCTATCATAAAGCAAAGCTCACCAAGCTATGATTGATCTGTGTGAGGCTTCTATATTATCTATGTGCATGCTTCCTAACAGGGGGCAGCTGAAGTCATTTTTTCTCTCCTATTCATTAAAGAGCAGGTTTGAAAGGAATAACTAGGAAGACTAATTTTGGGTAATTGGTGGTTGACAAATTCATCCTATAGATGTGATCTTGTGAATGTGATGCCAAGGAGCCATCATTTTAAAGAGAATATTCAGCAGTTTACTTGACGCTGTACTGAGTAGACCAGACGTGTAGTCAGTCCCCTTCTTTCCACCCTGAATGTAGGCATCCAGGTGCTGGCAGGGACGCCCTTCAACTGGAGGCAGAGTCTCAGCAGAGAGTGCAGTTACCCTCACTTGAGGGGGTGGGAACATGCTCTCCTGGGAGGTGGGGGCGAGTCTTGCTCAGAACCTCTGGGAAGAATGGATTATTTCAAAGGGGTCTTTCCTCTGCCTTCTCCTTCCCTTCTATTGAGACTCACTAGACTAGTCCTACCTGGAACATAAAGTTCAAGTAAGGAAAAGATGTGTTTTTGACCAATAGTTGTTCTTCCCCAGGGAAATGCATAGGCTATCGGCCTTTGAGCTGATCCCTCTACTTGTGTGCTCGTTTCTAAGGAAGCATAGGCCAGAGAAAGGGGAGATGAAGTCATTTCCAAAATGGATGCAATTAAAGAGTAGGAAAGTAAAAGGGACAGCATGGTTTCTTCTTGTATTTTAAGATGTGGGACCCACTTTAGGTTTTCTCTGTGACGAAAGCAAACAATGTAGAGAGAACATTGTACACTAGCGGGGGCAGTCAAAGCCTGTAGGATTTGGGGAGCAGGGACAAGTGAACTTTCGGGTGTTGGGGATCTGGTAGGATCACCCTTCTGTTCTGGGTAAACGGTGAAGAAGAGTGTCGGGAGGAGCAGAGGAAAGCTGTGTTTTTATCCCAGGTCTGTTGCACTACCCACGCAGCCGTTCACATTAATGCCCACACCTGCAAACTTGCAGGCAGGTGTGAGAAATGTATGCTGTCCTGGAACCAGTGGAACTTTGGCAAAGAGTGCTGTTGCGAGCAGTGGGAGGATCCCCGACAGGGTGCCAGAAGCCTGGGTCCCAGGTCTAACTGTGGGTTCTTACCTATTTCTCTGGGGCTCAGTTTCTGCATCTGTAAAATGGGAAGATTTGACTAAGAGATTATCCACATTCCCAAGCCAATATCCTCCGGCAGCTCGGTATGTTACCCTGGGGTGTTGGGGCGGGGGGGGGGGGGAGGCAACGGTATGGTGCTATGCAGGAGAAACATGTTGTAACAGGACTTTAAAAATCACTCTAAGTGACTGTGACAAAAAAATGAAGGTGAGGAGGGCAGAGAGACATGTATCCCAGCCAACATCTCATCTTGGGAGTGCCGGCAAGACTGGGCTACTCACCGTGGCATATAAGGCGGAATAAATGCTCAGAGCGGCATGTTTGGAGGGAAAGGACCTCCGAGCCTTTTCTATCACTTCCATGTCCCCGGTACAAATGTTGCCATTGTTTATGAACTGGTGGTGTGCTCGGCAGTCTGTACTGGTGTAGTTCGGCTTGCACACTGTCAGGAAGTACGGGGTTAGGTGCCCCGTGACCACCTGTCCGGCGTTTACAAAAATGTCAGTAGCAAAAAGTCCGAAGGCAAATACCCCTACAAGGAGATTTGAAACGATTAGCAATGGTGAGGTGCACCGTCGGTTGGTTTTGTCCCTGAGAGGAAAACATAGCAGTGAGAGTCCATCAGAACCTACCAAAAATGATCTCGCCAAATTGTCTCCCCAACCTTTATCTTGCAGGGAGTGGTGCCTGCTTCCCAAATCATTATTCCATTCAAATTGATGCAGATATTCTGCGGTTAGCATTTTATCATTTTGTATAAACCAGAAGCAGCATGTTCTAATGGAAAGGACTAGATTTGGGGAATCATACAGATTTGGGCTCCATCCAGCCCCAACGTTGCTGACATTCACAGAAGTTATTTGCCTTCTCTGAACCTTGGTACCCTCAGTCACAAAATGGTCGGGGGGAGTGATACCTCTTGGGGGGCAAGATTAAGTAGGATAGGTACAAAATACTCCCTTTGGCGTCAATAGCTACTCAACATCAGTTAGTTCCCTTTTTTTTTTTTTCCTGTAGAAAATATATTCTGCCTGCTCATGTTTGGAAATGCAAATACTCTGAGGAGGGGATATTTATGACATCATGGCGGCTGAAGTGAATGAGGTTGTTAGGGAGTTATCCTTAAAGATAAAAAAGGTCATTCCAGAAACCTCGATTGAACTGGATGTTTCATTTGACAGTTGGGCAGAGAAAATGAGAAGAAAGGGAGAGTGTTAAAGAAAAATGTTGGTGACTGTATCGGTTTCATACAGCTGCTGTAAAAAGTTACCACAAACAGAGTAGCTTAAAACAACACAAGTGTATCTTCTTAGAGTTCTAGAGGTAGGTTTCCCTGGGTGAAATCAACAGGATAGCAGGATTGTGTTCCTTCTGGAAGCTTGAGGGTAGAATTCATTTCTTGCCTTTTCCAGATTCTAAGGTGTTTTACATTCCTTATCTGTGACCCCCTTCTAGCAATTATGTCACTATGACCTCTGCTTCCATTGTCACATTTTCTTTGACTCAGAGTTTCCTGCCTCCCCCCCCCCCGCCTTTTTTTTTAAAGTTATTTATCTTGAGAGAGAGATTTTGAGTGAGAGAGAGAGAGCGAGAGCGCGCGCGCAGGGGAGGGACACACAGAGAGAGAGATTTCCAAGCAGGCTCCGTGCTGCAGGCACAAAGCCCAGCGTGAGGCTCAAACCCACGAACTGTGAGATCACGACCTGAGCTGAAACCAAAAACAGGACGCTTAACGGACTGAACCACCCAGGCACCCCCTCCTGCCTGCCTCCCTCTTATAAGGACTTTTGATTACATTGGGTCCACCTGTCCAACCCAGGATAATCTCCTCAACTCAAAAGCCTGAGTTTAATCACACCTGTAACTTCCCGTTTGTCATATAAGGTAACAAATCCACAGTTTCCAGGGATCAGGATATGGACATTTTGGGAGAGGAGGGCATTATTCTTTCTGCCACACTGACTTTGCTGTTTGGCTGAGAATCCTGTGGGTAGGCTGTATTTCCTGGATTTTATCTGTCCTCTGGCAAATTCCACCGGATTAGTCCCAATAAGATTGAACATGGTAGGGCAGAATTCTTTATAGGAAGCTTCACTGTGAACTCTTTCAAAGCCTACACAGTACAGCTATAGATTATCAGTGCACTATCGTCTGTTAAAAATATCAAAGGGGGCTGTGCAGAGCCGAGGTACATACAAGTTACTTGAAAGGATAAAGACTTCCCAAATGCAGCTCAATTATGGGAGAAGTTGGCAAGTGTGAGAGTCAGCATTAACCCTTGTAAATGTCAAGGATCTGCTACAGTTTCAGTTAAGTTTCTACCCAGCTTCGACTCCCATATTCAATGTCCTCCATCTGCAAATTGTGCTGACATCAGCACTGAAAAGTTGATCCATTATAGCAGAAGTGAAGACAAGTTTGGCTGAAACCTTCATCCGGTTTTCATTTTGATCTGTATTGATTGCTATAATTTTCTTTTTTGTGGCTTTGCCAGGATGTGCTTTATCACAATGAGAACTGGCTCTTTTAATAGCTTCAGCCAGCTCACTCTCAGAGGGTCTGACCTCTGAGAGTAGGCAATCATTGATCATTCGTGGCAATTTTCCCCCCAGGTTCAGGAAGTCTGAATGGTTAGAGATTTTTTTTTTTTTTTTTTACACCTTTAAGCAAGATTCTTAAAGACCAGGTCTCTGGCTTTTTCAAGGGGCAATAAGTCTGTCTGGGCATACTTTTCCAGGAAACCAGGGTAATTTATGATTTGAAAAAGGACAAGTGCCAGCACTTTCCTCTGGCATTTTATTTGTCAGAAGTGCTTCCAATTAGGGCGGGTTTGTTCTTTCTGAGACAGGATTTCTAGGCTCCTAGGATGGGTGTCTGAAATGCCAGCTCTGTGGTCCATGGTGATTCTGTGATGGGCAGTTCTCCTATTTATTGTCCTGTGATATTTTGCAGAAAGTTGCTTTCCCTCTTCTTTGCCTCCTTAGGCATCATCTCTGCTTCTCCTAATGGCTTAACAAGCATCTGCTTTCCAAACATTTCATTCCGGTGCATTTGATCTAGCTTCAGAAGGGCACTGTTACAGGCCACCTGAATGTCACAGGCCATGCCAACAAAGGGCAGCAGAACCTGAAGCAGCGATTCACAGACAATGTCCTATCACACAGGGCTTTTGTAAGACACTCCAGCCATTGCCCTTAACCCTGAGCTACTTGTGTGTATTTTACAAGCCTCAGAAGCTAACAATAGCTCCTTTTGTCCTCAGGGTCAGGTGGAATACCATTTATGGTCTCTGTATTGCAACGTATGATTTGAAGGGGATGTTTTTAAAATGTCTATAGAACCTACCTTGGTGTCAAAAAATTCTTTAAGTGAGGTCATATTTTTGAAATTTTAACAGATACATTTTTCATTCCTATAACCCTCCCTAGTGGGTTCTATTTATCTTACGAATCTGCTCCCAGTAGTGTTCCTTGCTTCAGGGGAGCTGATCGCATTTATGAATGAATTTATAAGCTGACACAATAGCCTAAAAGTAAAGTGCTTTTGATTTGCCAGAGCTGTGTGCTTGAGACACTTGTTATTGTTGTTGCTTTGTTTGGAATTCCAAAAAGGCTCGGATGGGAAGACTGAGAGCCACCCTTGGGGGTGGGGGGGGGGGATGTGGCTGAGGATGTCACACAAGGAGGCTGAAGGAGTGAAGAGGCACTCCCATGCTCCCTGCCTCACGCTGGCTGACAAACCCAGGGTCAGGGCAACAGAAATCTCCAGAATGATTTCTGGAAATCCATTTGAAGTGTGTCCTATCCCTCTCAGGGTGTAGCTCAGGAGCCGCAAGCCTTTTAGAGAAGCTTCACACCCAGCATGGTATCAGACGAGGGTACCTGCATTAGCAACGGCAGAAGATCAAATTGGTGGAGCCCAAGGGCCTCCTCACAAGACTCATACGTTCTGGTGTGGTGTGGGGTAAGCAGTTGTAAATTCCCACATCCCTAAGGGATGACAGGCATTAGAATGCCGACAGGACCAAGAGGCTAGGAGGGCCTGAAATTAGGACAAAGAGATTGATTATGATGTCTGTGGTTCTTGTCAGGATGCCATAGATCAGCTAAGGAAACCTAAGCATGCCTCTTCTTTGTTGTTTGTTTTTTAAAGTTTATTTATTTATTTTGAGAGAGACACAGACAGCGCGAGTAGGGGAGGGGCAGAGAGAGAGGAAGAGAGAGAGTTCCAAGCATGCTGCACACTGTCAGCACAGAGCCCAACGTGGGGCTCCAACTCAGAACCATGAGATCGTGACTTGAGCTGAAACTAAGAGTTGGATGCTTAACCAACTGAGCCACCCAAGTGCCCCGGCCTCTTCACTGTGGTGTAAATATGACACCCATCAGGCAAGCCCAAGGATAAAGAAAGAGGAAAATGAAGGTATTAAAAAGTCCTTATTTTTTTCCTCAGGATTCTATCTGGGTCCATCTGATCTCAGTCTGTCTATGGACAAATTAGGGTCTTTGATCACTAGTAATTTGGGACATGGAGGTCAAATTCTGGGACCTGGTCCCTACTATGGAATCATTACAGTATTCTACCCTTTCACTCAACCATGAACGTAGAAAAACAGTGACATAACCAGGAAATGTGCATGAGGAGAACCACCAAAGCCACAGATAATTGGCATGCTGGAAAAACAGGACTCATACTAGGATACCATTAGGCCTTCCAAACAAAGAACTGGGAAAATACATAACCGGACTCCGTGGTATGAAGGAGGATGCTATTGCTTTTCACACAGGTGCCCTTCATTAGGAAACCTAGCCCCAGATAGTAGGTTGGGAACGGGGTGAGTAGGGGCTGGTGGGTGAGGGAAAGACTACATTCCTTTTAGCCACAAAGATCCTGTGACCTTTAGAGGTGGGGCTTCTAAATTGAAGGCCAACTGTTCTATATTCAATTATAAATGTGTAATTTACAGTTTAATATGGCACCTAGCTGACAGCCCCTGGTGGAGCATCTCTCAGTTGTCTACTAAAGTATACATGGGGCTTGTGAAAAAAGATGGAAACTCATAATGTCAGCCCAAAGGGAGAATCAGCAAGGGATTTCCATTGTCAATAATTGACATGGAGTGAGTTTACTCTCTGTCTGTCTGTCTCTGTCTCTGTCTCTGTCTCTGTCTCTCTCTCTCTCACACACACACACACACACACACACACACACAATTTTACTTCATGAAAAACTCAAGCTTCTCCTTAGAAAACAGAGATCAGGGGAGAAAACCTAGGGCGAGAATTCCTTTCTGTCCTACCATCTGGCCGCTGACTCAGATTCAGGCTTTAGATTGCTCAGAAATAGGGCTGCAGTCACTCCACTGGATGAGGTCTGCTCTTTGAATTTATCTGCAACTCTCTCCTCTCCTTCTTCACTCTCCTGAATGTATTCAGAAACATAGTCATGGACAGCAACTCGGTGGGAAGTGGCAGGAGCACGGGCAGTAGTGTCTTCCAGGAGGAACACACCCAGACGGGCTCTAGAGAGCAGGGCCTTCTGGGTCCTGTGGTTTTGTGTGCTTCTCATCTTAACAGTAGTGGGGGTACAAGGAGATGCCAGATCACTGGAGCCGAGGAGCTCCAGTAGAAAGCCTGCTGACTGGGAACTGGACTGAAGCTGTGCACACCAACCGGCTGGCAAGCTGTCGTTCCGGAGAGCAGGCCAAGAGCAAGCCACAATTCTGTTGATGAATACTGTGTATAGGGCTTGCCTCACTTAAAAGTGAATAGGGTGAGAGGTGCCTGGCTGGCTCAAGCAGTTAAGTGTGTGACTCTTGATCTTGGCTCTGTCATGATCTCACAGTTCATGAGATCGAGCCCCATGCTGGGCTCTGTGCTGACAGTGTGGAGCTTGCTTGGGATTCTCTCTCTGCCTCTCTCTCTCTCTCTCAAAATAAATAAACAACAAAAATGAGCAAATAGGGAGGGGTGCCTGTGTGGCTCAGTAGGTTAAGTGTCCAACTTCAGCTCAGGTCATGTTCTCGGCCCTGTGTTGGGCTCTCTGCTGTCAGCACAGGGTCCTCTTAGGATCCTCTGTCTCCTTGTCTCTCTGCCCACTACCCACCCCCCCCCCCCCCGCCTCATGCTTGCTTGCATGTTCTCTCTCTCTCAGAAATAAATAAAAATTAAGGAAAAAGAGTGAATAGGGAGAAAGAAACAATCACATACTCATGGGGTCTTAGAAAAAATATTTCTATTCGAGACTTGTAGGAATTTTACATTAGTGACTATTCAGTAATGTCTACCTCTCTCATTAGAATTGTAGAATATACAAGCTCTCTCAGAGCACTGACCACCTCTACTTTAACACTGCACACTAAGTACCTAGTATCAAATGTGGCACATAGTAAACATTTCATACATATTTGTGGATCGATTCATGAACTGCTAGAGAAACCTCAGAGCAACAATAGAAGAGGATAAAAAAGCATAGGAACTTGTCCAAATTATCTAACTCACATTGTTGTCTCACATCCTTGATTCTACTGAACACAGAACACAGAGTTGACAATAAACCATTTGGCATGTAAGCTGTAGGGACCATGTCTCTTTTTTATAAACTTCACAAAATCCTGCATAGTCCCACTTAGCAAGTAAAGAGAATAATTGAAAACTGGGACTATGTAAGTTCTCATGAGTCGGGAAACTCATAAGTCATCATTTGTAAATTAAAGGATTCTCCATTTTTGGGGTGCCTGGGTGGCTCAGTCGGTTAAGCCTCCGACTTCGGCTCAGGTCACGATCTCGAGGTCCGTGAGTTCGAGCCCCGCGTCGGGCTCTGGGCTGATGGCTCAGAGCCTGGAGCCTGCTTCGGACTCTGTGTCTCCCTCTCTCTCTGCCCCTCCCCTGTTCATGCTCTGTCTCTCTCTGTCCCAAAAATAAATAAACGTTAAAAAAAAAAATTTAAAGGATTCTCCATTTTTGATGCAGCAAGAATGAAAAAAGAACCTTAAATTGGAATATGGAGATCCCTGCTATATACATAGGAGAGACTTCCTGCCGGGGAGGCCTGTGAATCCCGAAATCATGACCAGCTTGGGTATAGTTTTAGACTTAGACATATTTGAGAGAAATGTCCCCATTTCTGATCCTGAGAAGTTGCAATGGCTGTCAGTTTAAATATTAACACAGGGGCACATGAAATCATGACTCCTACCTATTCTCATGCAGAGAAACTAAAATATAGAACTTCAAAAAAAAAAAAAAAAGAAAAGAATATTGAAAAAGACATAAAAACGAGTTATCTGGGTTAGGTTGGTCACAGTACTCTCTGAAAAGGGGAGGGACTCCCATTCCTCCGTCAACATCCCTTCTCAGCCTCTCATCTAACATTTCTAAAAGAGGGCTGATCCTGTGTCTATGTTTAGCAAAACAATGCAGTGAAAGGATGGAAGAACTATTGTGCTATGTGACATTGAGAATGCTTGAACATTTTCTCATGTTCAAAATGTAACCAGCTTTGTGAATCTTTTGTGATAGTTTTCCTACTATGACACTGAGCAACAAGCAAACCACCCTCGAATCAGTTCCTAGCCTTTGGTTTAGTGGGGAAATGGATGAAAAGCTTATCCCACAGGAACAAGTAGAGCCAGTGGCATGGGTTCGTCAGTCCATTTTCGACAGTGGAAGGGGAACACCTAAGGAATTCTTATGGGCCATGTCCTCAGTGCACATTCTGATTCAATCACCAACTCTTAATTTTAGATCGTATCTTCCACCAAATCTCCATTGTAAATAGAATACAAGATACAAAGAAATGAACAGAGTTCCTTTTTGCTTTTACTTTTGCCACATCGAGTTCCTTAGTGGAAAATCTCAGTGGAGAAAGTCAGTCAGCTGTTGCTCTCAATTCAATTGTGAAGACCATTCTCTCAGGAAACAACTATTTCCTTAGGAAAAGGAAAGAAAGAAGGTGAAATGTCTTTTCGTTTTTGAGAGAGACAGAGAGAGAGAGAGAGAGAGAGAGAGATGGAGAGAGACAAAGAGAATCTAAAGCAGGCTCCATGCCCAGTGAGGAGCCTGACCCAGGGCTCGATCTCACAACCTGAGCCAACATCAACAGTAGGATGTTTAACTGACTGAGCCACCCAGGTGTCCTGAAGCGTCTTCTGTTTAATATGCTTTATTCTTGGGGCGCCTGGGTGGCTCAGTCGGTTAAGCGGCCGACTTCGGCTCAGGTCATGATCTCGCGGTCCGTGAGTTCGAGCCCCGCGTCGGGCTCTGTGCTGACAGCTCAGAGCCCGGAGCCTGTTTCAGATTCTGTGTCTCCCTCTCTCTGACCCTCCCCCGTTCATGCTCTGTCTCTCTCTGTCTCAAAAATAAATAAACGTTAAAAAAAATTTTAATATGCTTTATTCAAACTGAAAGTTACCCAACGAAGAGACTTATCTGTGTTACCATGTTCATCCCATTTCCTTGTAAGGATGTACTGCACAGGTGAGATGTTTAAATAAGAGTGCCATGGATACTAGGTAATAACAATAAAGACAGTAACAAGGATAGCTAGTACTGTGTGCTTAGTGTGCATTAGGTATTGGTCTAAATGCTTTAGAATATAGTTCACTCAGTTGCCACCACAACTCTATGAGGTAGACACTGTTAGTAGCTCCACATTTCACAAAGAGGTCAATTAACTTGACCAAAAAAGAGCTGGGATTAGAAACTAAATAGTATGGCTCTAAATCCACACTCTTTTTTTTTTAAGTTGATTTACTTATTTTTAGAGAGAGAGAGAGAGAGACAGTGTGAGTGGGGGAGGGGCAGAGAGAAAGGGAGAGAGAGAGAGAATCCCAAGCAGGTTCCACACTGTCAGTGCAGAGCCTGATGTGGGGCTCAAACTCAGGAACTGTGAGATCATGATCTGAGTCGAAACCAAGAGTCAGACACTTAATCAACTGAGCCACCCAGGTGCCCCTAAATCCATACTCTTAATCATAACCTTCTAAGCTTATATTTTCATAAACCTAAAAAAATATGAGTAGGCCACAGCTCATGAGTTCGAGCCCCGTGTTGGGCTCTGTGCTGACAGCTCGGAGCCTGGAGCCTGCTTCGGATTCTGTGTCTCCCTCTCTCTCTGCCCCTAACCCACTCGCATTCTGTCTCTGTCTCTCTCTCAAAAAAAATAAACATTAAAAAAAATTTAAAAAAATATGAGTAGGCATCAGGCCATGAAAAACAACACTTTTAGTCCTGTTTGCTTGGCCACACACACACACACACACACACACACACGCACACACACGTGCAAATGCACACTGAGAAGAGGCAAGGATTTAGAACATGCCCCGATGAAATGTATTGCACTTGTCACAACTGAACAAGAATTCCTCAATATTTTAGGCAACAATTTTCCAACAAGAATATTATGATAAAATACTTGGGATATGTCATCACTGAATGAGATAGTTTTTTTTTTTTATCACTTTGGCAATGAATCTAATTTTTTTCTAATATATTACAACACCCATCAGTGCAAATTGATCTACACACATCAAATACCTTATGCTTCAGAAAGAAGTTTCTGACACTATTGAATACATCAGTTCCTTGGACAGTTAATTTCAGGTGTTCACAAAACAAGATCCATGTGGTCTCTGTTTCCTACATATTTCATGAAAACACCAAAGGCTGATGGGAGTCTACTTGTCTTAATGGCATGGTTTTAATTGTAAGAATAATTTTATTTAAATCAACTAGTCTGGACCTCGGTTCCTTTATATCACAGGGTTATTATGCAAATCACAGAAATAGTTGTAAAAACATTTTGTAATTGTGAGCTTCATATAGATACTAGTTACTACTATTTTTATAACTGAGGGAAATAAATGTCCTCAGTATATTTTATTTTATTTTATTTTATTTTTAGAGATTTATTTTTGAGAGAGAGAGAGAGAGAGAGAGAGCATGCACGCAAGTGGGGGAGGGGCAGGAGAGAGAGTTCAGAAGATCAGAATTGGGCTCTGTGCTGTCAGCACAGAGCTCATCACGGGGCTCAAACTCACAAACTGTGAGATCAAGACCTGAGACAAAGTTGGATGCTTAATTGACTGAGCCACCCAGGCTTGATTATAAAATTGGTTATAAAGTTATTTTTAAAACAGAGGAGAGACAAGGACCCTATAATGCTAACAACCTCAATCAAATATTCAACTCTTTGTGTTATTCATTCTCTGTATTAATAAAGTACCTTTTACAATATGATGAGCTGGTGGTTTTAAAAAGTACCTTATATTTGGCAGTATATCTACTCATCATGATGGATGAAGTTTAAGGATAATTACTTAATAAAGATGATGGGTAATCAACAGGAACCATTCCTCCTAAATATTTTTATAAATGAAAGAACAAACACATCTCTCCTTCCCCAAAGCATAAAATTACATTTCTTGATGACACAGTTTCATCTCAACTGGAGTGTCTTCTTTAGTCCTCCTTTCTGGGGACAGTTCCTCAGTGTTTTTCTCTCTCAAATGTCTGACTCCTGCTGGCCTTTCAATATCTGCCTCTCAGTTCCCCTAGGCAGTGTGGATCCAAATGCTGCTTGAGAGAGACAAAGATCCTAAAAGTTGGCCAGAGGCAGTGGAATTCTACAATAAAATGGAGAAGTTGCATGCAGGTAAATCTAGGAAGTATGCCCTAGATACAAATTAAATATGGAGAGGGAAGATTCTAGATTCCTAACCTACCAAAGAATCTAACGATGGGTATATTAAATTCTGAAGGGCTTCTAAATAGCAGATCCCGAGTTCTGCCCTTTCTGATAATGTTTGTGTTTCAAAAACAAAGCTGGTGCTTTGAATTCCCTCCATTCCCACCACTGACAAGCATCAAGTCCTGTTGATAACTGACAGATTACTGATCTGGTGCTGTTGCCCTCTGACGCATTTCCTAATCACTTATCACATTCGAATATAATCATTTAAATTGTTTCCAAAGCACCACTTTTTTAATCGAGGTATAACTGACATAGAACATTAATTTCTTTTCTTTTAATTTTGAGAAGGTTTTATTTATTTTTGAGAGAGAGAAGAGAGCGAGCAGGGGAGGGGCAGAGAGAGAGAGGGAGACAAAGAATCCGACGCAGGCTCCAGGCTCTGAGCTGTCAGCACAGAGCCCGATGTGAGGCTCGAACTCGTGAACCACAAGATCATAACCTAAGCTGAAGCTGGACGCTTAGCTGCCTGAGCCACCCAGGCTCCCTGAACATTAGTTTCAAAGTGTGCAGTATAGTGATTCGATATTTCCATATATTGCAAATTTTATTTTTCACATAGAAAGCTTTGAAACCACCCTTTATCGATTGTTGGAAGTCATTTCCAATACTCACACAGTATTTTTGTATCTCACTGTGCCTAATTTTGTGATGTGTGTAGTATCTTCATAGCAAAAATATTCACGTAACATTTGAAGCAAAAATCTGAAGTATACTTGTCTTCCTAAATCTTTAAAACTGAGGGTGGTCCTGCTTCCAGGGGTCATTTTGCAGTGTTCAGAGGCATTTTTGATTGACACTGGTGGGTCAGGGGTGCTACTGACATCTGGTGTATAGAGGCCAGGGATGCTACTGAACACCCTATGCAGAAAAGAATGATCTGGCTCAACAGGTCAATAGTGCTGAGGTTGAGAAATGGCTTTATAGCAGAGAGGTTCACTGACGTGCCATGAATGTGCACTGGCTCATCTGCAAAGTGTAAGAAAGTGGCCATCTACTTGCTCCTTTCATCAGAGTCCAGTCTTTAAACACTGGTGCTGGGAAGACCCTCAGGGAAGGATCACTAGAGTCTCATATGACTAACTAACTTTCCTCTTGATAATGAGAGTACCCTATAGAGTCTGGAGTAGGAGTCTTGCTCTGGACTGTATGTAATGTGCTGGTTCACAGAGGATGGCACTCAAAGGAGAGCAGATTTGTTCCGTCCACTGAGCAAAGCAACCACAGGCAGCCTCATCACAACCTCTGGAGACCTGAACAGAGGTCTGGTTCTGCCTTTTAGGTTATTCAGAGCTCCCAGCCTCAGTATCCCTCTCCTCCCTGCATCTCTGCTCCCTAGAAGGAAACACCAAACAGGACAGTCTTGAAGTCTGGTGGCTTGGCTGCTCACGGAGCCCAGAAACTGAGGTTCCATTTTTTTCCCCTAAGACCCATCCTGGCTTTCTCCTCCTGATCCATATCCTAGAGCTTCAACTCTGGTTTATATTGCTGAGCTCCAGAAATATCTCCATCTGCTTATAAGCCCATGCCCTGCCTTGCATTTGCCCTTTTTCTCCAGCTTCTTGTCTCAGAACTAAAGTTGGGTGCCTGGGCACCCCTAAGTTTTTAGAAAAGAATGGAACTTCAGCTTCTTCAGTTGGCACATGGGGCTGGCCTAGTTCACGGGGCACCTAGGTTCCTAAGGCAGTCGCTATCCTGCTGTGAAGTCACTGCCAACTCTAGACAATTCTCTTTGTAGGACAGCCTTTAAAATCACATATCTATCCCCACAAACTCCCTGTTTCCTTTTTCTACATTATTTTTCCCCATGGCACTTATCTCCTAATGAACACTATAATTTACTTATTTATTTTGTTTAACGCTTAGTTTCCCCTACTGGAATATAAACTCAATGAGGGCAAATAAATCTCTATTTGGTTCACTAATATGTCCTCAACACCTTAATCAGTGCTTACCATATGGTAGATGCCAGCAAATTATTTGTTGAAGGCTGAATGAATATGATCAGTCCTCCAGTTTATAATTTAATTATAAATACTGAAGGTACATAGAAATGGACTTACTGAATCCAATGACATCTCTTTTCAGATAAAGTACATTTAAATGACTTTCCAAATGGAGAAGGATTTTCTAGTTCTCAAAAAGGCTGACATTAAGCTTGTCTCAGGGTATCAATTCTTATGGCCATAAAACACTGTGACCTTTGAAACTGCATTTAAAATATTCATGCTCCATTTAGATCATAGTTAATTTATGGCAATTAATTAGTGTTACATGAATTAACTGTTTACCATGCTACTTTCTATTCTGTCCAGTGCTACCTCATCCACAGACCTGACCTAAATGGCATAAGACTTGCTTAGTATTTAATTAAATTTTTATTAGAAGTAATAATGGAGCAACTATAGGATCCCAAATGGAAAGCCCATAATAAATAGCTTCTGGGTGACAGGCTATTTTAGTTGCTAATAGACAGTCTAATCTTGACATATTTAGATGAGTTTTTTTTCCTTTTTTTTTTTTTTTTTAAATTTTTTTTTTTTCAACGTTTATTTATTTTTGGGACAGAGAGAGACAGAGCATGAACGGGGGAGGGGCAGAGAGAGAGGGAGACACAGAATCGGAAGCAGGCTCCAGGCTCTGAGCCATCAGCCCAGAGCCTGACGCGGGGCTCGAACTCACGGACCGCGAGATCGTGACCTGGCTGAAGTCGGACGCTTAACCGACTGCGCCACCCAGGCGCCCCGAGTTTTTTTTCCTTTAACCTCAAACAAATTAGTTATTCAAGAAGATAGTTTAGCTTTCCCTCCACATGGCAAACAACCCCAAAACCCTCACCAAATTCTAATGCTTTTTATTCATTACTTTCCAATATTAAATTAAAAAGTTACTGTTTAATAGTTGATATTTACAAGAATACTTTTACTCAAGTATATTTGTAAATGAAAAGGATATAACTAAACTTATCTTCATGAATTTTTGGGAAAATGTGACTTCCTTATGTTGTCTTTGCTCCTGAAAAAAGAACGCAGTGGTTTATCTCTTTCGAGAACTTAAATCTGGGTGTTGTTGTTGTAGAATTTAATGCAATACCAAAGAGATTGTATAAGAAAAGGACTGGAGAGGAAAATGATGAGGCAAGGGAAAAGTCCAAGTACATGTTACTAATTTAGGTACATCTGTTCTTATAAAATGCTGGTGAAATTTGTTAGTTCAGCCATCCTTTTCCACCTTTCCCACATCATGTAAACAAAACTTGAGAAGTTAAACAACAATTTAGAAAGGGGTGGAACACTTATGAGGGTACATCCCTACATTCAGGAGGCTGGGAATCCTTCCTATAATGATAACTTTGGGAAAACCAATTTACTGTTGGATCTGTGAATCTGAAGAATTCCATCTTCTCTGTGAAGGCCAACACACTTAGCATCTGTCTACTGGTGGAGATGGCTTCATTTGACGGTTTTCCCTTTGGCTTCACTATTCTTGCCATTTTCTTACTGAAAATTTAAATTTGGATCTGTGGGGTAGAGTGAGGGGATGCTGTGCAAGTCCACACCACCCAGGCTAGGGGAGACTGAGAGCCAAGGTGCCACGCTCAGTTCTGCTTCCTACACTGAGGAACACGTTAAAGGACATGGCCATCCTTCCGGATAGCCTCTATTTTGCCACTCCTTCTCCCTGCCCCTTAAAAAAATAATGTTTAGCTCTCTTTTCTGATTTTACAATTATACATATTGATGATAAAAATTAAAAATTAGAGCATAGAAAGCAAAAGATAAAAATTATTCAACCATTCTTCTAACACTCAGAAGTGACAAAGGTAACTTTTAGTGTATTTCCCTTCAATCTTTTTTTCTCTGGGACACCCACACACAAATAAACACACACATACACACCTATGATACTGTATCCTTATTTTGAAATATAGATTCATAGTGTCTTGACTTTTTCACATAAAATTATATCGTGAATATTTCCCTTTTCATTAAAACTTCTTAAAAATAATATTTTCTGAGGTTGCAACTTATGGTGGGAGCATTATTTTGAAAAAATTGTATCTTGAGAGATTTCTAATTTAGGTTATAAAAAATAATTTTAGTCCATAAAAATTAATCTATAGCAGTGATCATTTCCGTAGGATAAATTATTTGAAGTAGAATTTTGGGTTAAAAAGGACAGCTGTTTTTAAGATTATTGAAATATACCATCAAACTGCTATGCAGAAAGGGTATATCAGTTTAGTCTTGCCAAAAATGTATTTGAATTCCAACTTTTCCCTCACCTTTGACAGCATACAGCATGATTCTGCTTAAAAATATTTTGCTAATTCACTGGTCATTTTGCAATGCGAAGCTGATCGTATTTGTTGGGAAATACTATTTGTAATGGACTCTAGAATAATTACATAAACGGCAAGAGAAAGTCATGGGATTTCAACTTAATTAGAAGAGTTAGCTGAAACAGCTGCCATCTTCTGATCATTTTTGGTGGCTACTAGGTCAGAAAAACAGACTGTTAATCTCTTTACAATAACATTTCTAGTATATTTGATTACTGCCTTAGTTTACTTTGATTGTTTTCAAAGGAAGCATCCCTATTTAAAGGATTTTTAAGTAGTATGTTTTTTCCTCTTATAAAAAAACATTAATCCAGGTACTAAAAAAAAATGTTACTCTTCTTAAGATAAATAGCCTTTCCCTACACCTTCAACTCTCCTATATGAAGTTAGGACAGACTTCTCTCACCTCTCTTAGAAACTGCCTAACTTATATACTTTAATTTCCTGGGACTAAGCTGAAGAGTGGTAATAAAGTTAATTAAACAGCAGGTAAATGAATATTTAAGAACCAGCATTTATGGAAGCAATTTTAGGCAAATCTGTGTCTTAACACAGGTAATCTTTGTTCTTTACTTATCCAAAAAAAAAAAAATTAATGAAAACTACTATGTGCCAGGCATTTTGCAATATGCTGTTGATAAAAAGTGAAAAGATACAGTTCCTGCTCTACGAAGGATCACAAGTTAGTAGGAGTAAAAGTCTTACATAATTACAGTGAAATTTTAAGTGCCTATAAAAGATGCAGGTGTAAGGCTCAGTGGGGGCTGGGGAGAGGAGGTAGAGAGCTGTCTGGGTTGGTAAACAGGTAACATGTAAGCTGCGTGTTGGAGAACGAGCAGGATTGTCAGCTGTAAGGGCGAGAGGATGGCAATAGGCAGAAGGAGCAGCACGTGAACAGGAACCAGGGCAAAGCATCACACTGTTAAGCACGCTAGGGATTCTTTGAAAGAATTTAAGCAGGGAAATGACCTGGTCATACTTTTGCTCAGGAAACACGTGCAAAGTGGTCAGCGGATGTTATTTTTGCAGGGCTGGGGTACACAGAGCCACGTTGCAAGACAAGATGGAGGGAGACAACTTACAGGGCAAGAAATTTCAATGGCTTAAAGCTGTGGCTCCCAAACTTCAGAGTGCATCAGAATCACCTGGATGACCTATCATGAAACACAGATTATCAGGCTCCATCCCCAGACTTTCTGATTCCGTAGGTATGGAATGGAGCCTAAGAATGTACATTTCTAACAAGTTCTCCTTTGGTTTAATGTGACTTCTAGGTTTTTGATTTAAGCAACTGGACAGATCCTGGTGCCATAAAACAAAAGATGAAAAGAATGGAGCAGGTGCTTCCTTAGCCAGCAATCTCTCTTCTCTTTTGATGCTATTCCTCTAATTCTCCAAGGTTTACACGCTACCTGCTGGCTGTCTCCCCACACAAGCATCCCTGTGAGAAGTATCTCTGTCAGCTTATGATAGACCCCAATGGACTAAAGTGTCACTGATTATGGAAATGGGAGTTTGATGTTCCTCTAGGGTGAGACATTTCTATTTAATTGTCCTCCTGAAACCACACCTCAGCTCGATGCACTGACTACAGTAGGGATTTCAGGTACCACCGCTGGCAATCGGCAGGGTTCGTTCCTGGATGGTGGGGGCCTTTTGGCATCCCTCCGTGAACAAAGTCTTGCCCTGACAATGCATACAGGCAGGTCTGTATAAATGACAGATATCAGTTACAATTTCTATTCTTTGGACTCTGCCCCAGCTGGGGTGGATCCCAAATAGGTATAAATTATCTTTGCCAAGGAAAAACAACAGTGACTTTTATAAAGATATCTCTGCTTAATTATAGTCTAATAACCTTCTGCTTTGAATAACTTGCTCTCATTATATGATCAGGCAGTGAACATGAAATCTTCTCCGAATCAAATTATGTAAATGTGTCTATATACATACACAGGCACTCTCATACTCCTTGGGAAAAGTTACTTCATCCCATTTTATATCAGATCTTCACTTGTACAATTAGGATTATCAATTACCTTATTGGGTGTTGGGTGGATTAAATGAAATGTTTATAAAGCATCTACTCCACTCTACTGATAATAAATATTCTCTTTTCTCCTTTTGTTTTCTCCTCGATGATTTGTTACCTCGCCACTCTGGTGGGAAGTGACCGAACTCCAAACATCTTTGAAAGGCACCACTGTTTGGAATGAGTGAACTCATAGACAGAGATGACATTGTATTGATTAGGGGATTACCCAGTGAGCTGATTACAGACTGCCACAGGTCATTCTGCAAATACCATCAGTAGATGCTGAAGACTATTTTAATGTTAAGGGTTGCTTCTTTGAAATTAGATTTTCTTAGACTTCCCGCTGTACTACGTCCCTCATTTCTACTCTGATCATAGAAGTTACTGCATATTTGATTTTAATGTGGTCATTTGCCTATGACTTGAGGAAATTCAACCCTTTTTCCTACAGCGGGGAAAAAACAGGATTAAGGAAAACCAAGAGTTTAGAGCATGCCATATTCTGGACTTCACTTTCCTAGTTGTCAGTTCTGTAGGCTCTCACTAGTATCACAGCTTGTTTCAATACCGGCTATGATCACACTCGGGAGTTTTATCCTGGCTCCCATGAAGATCTAATCAGAGGTAGGAATATATATAGGTATATTCCTACCTATACCCATATACACACTCATCCCCATATCTATAGTCATTATCCACACCACCTCAGACATTTTTATAAAAGTCCTAGAAGGACAGATATAGAACATGCCTTAATTATTTCTTATCATGAATGCTAATAAAACTATTTGTTTTCCAAACTTGGAAAGGCAGAATCAGATGGATTCTGCCTTCCAACCTTGTTTTCCAGAATCTGATGGATTAGATTGCCCATACTTCGTAGAGTTCCCCACATAACAAAATTATACTGGATGGGAAATTTTTGTCAGGAAATTTGATTATTTCTAAATTCGTTTTATTGGTGGCCCCTGCTGGGCCCCCACATGCTCCCCTGACTCAGTTAAAGGGTATATGACAATAGCTGGTGACTATGAAAATATATGTCCAGAGGGAATCTCAGATAAATATTGTGTAGGGGGAAAAATCTAAGTAAGTTGAAATCATTTGTAAGACAATAAGTACTGCTTCACTTTAAGGATGAAAAATTTGACATGGCACTACGATTAGGCTCGGTTTCTGTACTTCCTGGAAAATCCCTAAAGAAACCGTTGCTTTTAAAAGTTGATGCTTTCATAGCTTAGTTTATTTTATCAAGTGTGTCCATCTGTGGTAAGGGTAGTAGGTTTTACCTGCGGGAGAGGGTTCAGTTCAGCATGCTTTTATACTCACCTATGAATCTTATGATCCTTCGGAGTAAGGGGTTCAGGTAACAGCATTCTCCGGTCAGGATTGTTTTCTCCTGGGCAATTAGAGATTCTCTGGTTGACTTTATGAAATACATGGATATCTCACCAATAAAAATCTGGAGAAAGAATGTTTAAGAAATGTCAAGTTGGAAAGCTGTCTGACAAAAGAGACCAGTTGCCTTAAAAAACAAAAACTTCTGAAGCTCCAAATGCTTTTAAAAGATGTCATGTTGCAGAGATGGAGAGTTAAATCATAATTTGTACTTAATTCTTCAAAAGAATTAGAGGTGGCAATAACTGATAATTTCAGCTAGGTTTCAGGCTATAGTATTAAATTCTAAGGTCATAAAAACATAAATGGAAATAGTGAATTGCAGTAGGAACTATGATAAGGCTCACTCACACTGGGACTGAATTTTTTTCATGTTTATTTATTTATTTTGAGAGACAGAGAGAGAGAGAGAGACAGGGAGGGAGCAAGCATGAGTGGGGGAGGGGCAGAGGGTGAGGGAGAGAGAGAGAATCCCAGGCAGGACCCTCACTGTTATCTCTCAAACTACGAGACCATGACCTGAGCTGAAATCAAGCGCCCGACGCTCAATCGACTGAACCACCCAGGTGTCCCTGGGATTGATTTTTTTAACTGAATGTGTGAGTTGCAATGATGAGAAATGACTGGGACAGCGCCATGTGCCTAACAAGGCATTATAGGCACACATAACAATAAATTATTACCTTGTTACATGGCAACACATTATTCACCTGATAAATCTTTACTTTTATTTACTTTATTTCTCTTACTATGAACTGGTTGACTGTCTCTTTATAACTGGTACCTTGGTACCTCTCTCTCGTTATCTTGAACTAATACATATATATTACTATATACATTATAATGTCTTTGTGTAGGCTGTAAACTCTCTGAGGACAGGGACCACAACCTATGTTTCTTGATTACTCTTGTAGTACTCAGCACAGTATATTCTTATTTAAAATAAGGAACTGACGGGGGAGGGTGGCTGGGTGGCTCAGTTGGTTAAGTGTCTGAGTCTTGATTTTGGCTCAGTTCATGATCTCATGGTTGTGAGATTGAGTCCCCCATCAGGCTCTGTGCTGAGTGTAGAGGCTGCTTGGGACTCTCTCTCTCCCTCGCCCTCTCCCCCTCCCCCACTCAGGCTTGCTCTCTCTCTCTCTCAAAAAAAAATAAGGAACTAGCATGAGGTAAGTTGTCACCAACTCTGCCACAAGTGAAGACTGAGAACCACCAACAAAGAATAAAAAGTTACTAATTACCATCATCTATTGAAAACTATGTGTCACGCACTTCATCATAGTATTTTTCATGCTTATAAGATTCCTAGTATAAGTATTATTACCCTTGCTTTGCTGGGGAAGACAGAACATTCAGGACCTCCCAAAGCATACAATTGGCATGTGGGGGCACTGGGATTGGTATCCAGGACAACTAAATTCTAAAGTCCATACTTTCCACCACATCACACGCCATTTTTATTTTCCTAATCCCGATTTCAACATTTTCCCAGAAGAATGTGATCCTATAGATGTTCTTCTTTGCTATGTACATGCTTATGGTGTTAGGTAAACTTTATCAATACGTTAAGAATTCCCATTCCTTATATTCCTTCCGTCATTATGGGATAGATGGATAAAGGTGGCAACATCGTGAATGGCACAGGGGTGTGGAAATGAAACTATAAAATTATAAAATTGGAACCATTTACAGATATTTTCCCTTTTATGATCTAGGACGCCAAAGGTCTCAGTGCTTGGCCACACATAGTCAGTGTTGGAGGCAGCACTAGAATGTGGCCTTTACACATAATTCCATGCACAAGTGTTATCCTGATTGTACAAATGTAACACCTGAGGCACAGAGGGATTCAATAATTTGTCTAAGGTCAGAGCTAGTAAGTCACAAACCCTGGCTCTGAAGCCAAGAAGACCTGGCTCCATGGTCTTCATCTCAACTGCTTACACTTTTACTAAGTGGTGACTCAATAAAAATATTTGTTGCATCTGTGTTTAATATTGAGAACATAGAAAACAAAACAAGTTAAGCGTAATATGTTTTAAATACTGAAAAACTCAGATGCTATTAAAGTACAAGACAGAATGGTGTTGTGGAAATAGCACTAGAGGCAAGTCAGAAGGAGGTGGGAAGTTGGCAGGAGTAGACAGTATTTGGGGTCAGACAGGCACACAATGGCATGTATCACTTTGGCAGGTGGCGTCAAAGTATGGTTGTTCTGAGTTAAAAATATTTTGTGCCTAATGTCCCTTGGAATTAACAATAAGATGATGCTCTGTCATGTACAAATATCTGAATAGCTTTAAGAACTCAGCCCTCCTTCTTTTCTAGTAAGACCTATCTCTGCCAAAATAAGGTGCCAAAGGGTTTTGTTTGTCCTTACTGTACATGATGGAAGCGTATTGTTGGTTTTTTATCTTAGTGAACAGATGGGGATGGATTCATGCATGCTTGGATACATGAAACAGTATTTCCTTGAGGGAGTTTTCTCTGATTCCACAGAGCTCTGATTCCACTGCTTGTCATTATACAGATCTCTCTCCTGACATCTACCCACTTAACTGCAATTATTGTTTGTGTGTCCCTCTTCATTTGACTACAATATTCTTATGGGAAGGACTTGTGCCATTCCTTGTATGGTGCTTAGAACAAGGTCTGGTAGGCTCAATTAATACTTGTTGAATAAACAAAAGATTGAATCTTTAGAGGACCTACTTCTAGGTAGAATCTGACCTTATAGACTCTGACCTCTGACCTTTATTTCTCTGAAGATGAACACTGCAGGAAATTGACAATATGGACCGGAAAACACACAATTCTTGGTATTTTGCTTAAGAATAAATGAAAACTGTGGACCAAGTAATACAAAGTGAATTATCTCTTCTAAACTAAATTCATCATATCCTCATTTTGCATTCAACAGTTTTGGAGAGGGAGAACCCACTCTGCCAGGAATTGTTTTAGCATTGGAGGCATAGCCGTGAACAGATGTCGTGTGTGTGTGTGTGTGTGTGTGTGTGTGTGTGTGTGTGTGTGTGTAGGGAGGGCAAAAAAACTGAATAAATACATCATGTAATGTCATTAAATGACATATGATTACAAAGTAAATGAGGGAAATGGGATGGGGGTGATAAACACATAAGGACAAATATGAAAAGAAATAAGCACTGCTTGCCTTAACCATTTCAGAAGCCCAAAGCATTCTTACTCTACAGGAAAGAGATGTGCACATTCTAGAAATTCTCCATTTAGTGAAACTTTCCACTACTCACACAAGAGGGAAAAGGAGGCAAAAAATGTGTGTAAACATCTACACACAACCTATTCTTGTTAAAAATACACACGTGCATACCCATATACCCACACAAAAATCTCAACAAAATCACTACAAGTCATGTCAGACCAAACAGAACTTGTCATGCAAAAGGGTATGGGGCCCAAATAAATCCACAAGTAAATCCTAAGACTCTCATATCAAAGGTAATAATTAGTACAAGGTTTGTTATTATTGGCTGGCAATATTCAAATTCCAGTTGAGGTATGAAGCATAAAAGAAAAAGAAGTCAGAGCAAGGATATCTACCAACCTATATACCCAGTTCAGACAATGCGTGGAATATATTAAGTGATGATAAATATTCACATAAGGAAGAGAGGAAGAAAGTGAGGGAGGAAGGGGGTCATTTTATAACTGAAATAGGAAGATATTTCTGGTTGTCAGTAAAGACTGTGATGGACATAAAGGTTGCTGAAGAAACAATCCAGTTCTCAGACTCCACTGAGTGGGCTGAAGGAAGTGCATTTTTCTGCATTTTACTGACCACACACAGGGTGCTATTTGTCCACTTATTGGGCCCCATAATCTCATATAGGGCCTGATTATGCTTGGAGAGAGGGGGGGGGGGAGAGAGAGAGAGAGAGAGAGAGAGAGAGAGAGAGAGAGAATTCTGCTTGATAAGGGAAGGGGTCTCTCTTCTTTCCTGCCAGGCCTCCAGCCCACATTGAGTGCCATTTTGTACATTGTGGCAGATTTAGGACTCTGGTTTTGGCAATGGCTGGGTTCCCCCATCTGTGTCTTTGCCACACACACTCTGCCTCTATCTACCCCTCTGTTCAGAGAGTAAATGGGACATGTGGGACTCACCATGTGCTTGTCCCTGGCTGCCCTATTACGGTCTTTCTGATTGTTGGCTAACAAACATCGTATCACTCACAGCAAATGAGAACACCCTCTGGTGAGAAATGACCAAGGCCAAACTCTAGATCTGGAAATGAATGAACTGCACGTGAATTCCATTGGTGCATTTCTTATCCCCTAGCTCTGCCAGCTACAACCCCACATGACATAAGACATTTAGATAATAGTAAGTATACTTTAAGTAATGAGGATAACTGTTCTAGCTTGATAAAGTTGGATTTCAGATATGAAAACCCAAATGGCAAAGAAACAAACAAATAATCCTGGAATATGGTGCATCAGTTGGGTGTGTTATCTCTTAGACCTCGTTTCTTCACAATGTTTCACAGAAGATCTGGTAAGTGATAAATAAAGGATATCAACACACAGTATTTAGGGGACAGTTTTCAGATTTCAAAATATAAACAGTTTGGGGGCGCCTGGGTGGCGCAGTCGGTTAAGCGTCCGACTTCAGCCAGGTCACGATCTCGCGGTCCGGGAGTTCGAGCCCCGCGTCGGGCTCTGGGCTGATGGCTCAGAGCCTGGAGCCTGTTTCCGATTCTGTGTCCCCCTCTCTCTCTGCCCCTCGCCCGTTCATGCTCTGTCTCTCTCTGTCCCAAAAATAAATAAACGTTGAAAAAAAAATATAAACAGTTTGCAGAAAAAAGTCACTGGAAGATGTATGACAATCTCATATTGTAAGGGGGTTTCACTGCATGTTATATGTGGTTGTCACTAAAAAGGGCATCTAGAACTCCTGCACTATATGTTTTGGGTGCACACATATGCTAGTTGTAGCTCTGATACTTGGCAAGATCAAAGCCATTGCTGTTTCTTGAATGTGGGCTGTAGAGCTGAAAACCCAGCTCTCTCCATTTTTGATGTGTAATTGGGGGGCAAGTAATAATTGAAACTTTCTGAGCCCCAGTTTTTCTTTCTTTTTTTTATGATTTTGAATATGAGGGTAATAGCTATATCAGCAAATAGTTGAGAGTATTAAAAAATGTATGTTAAAGCATCTATAGGTACTCAAGGAATGTTTGTTGTTTTTACTTCCTGGTCTATCTAAGGCCAGAATGTTGAGATTGATTTAAAAAGAATCATTGTCTCTGACTTCGGCTCAGATCATGATCTTGTGGTTCGTGAGTTCGAGCCCCGTGTCGGGCTCTGTGCTGGCAGCTCGGAGCCTGGAGCCTGCTGAGATTCTGTGTCTTCCTCTCTCTCTGGCTCATCCCGGCTTGCACTCTATCTCTCAAAAATAAATAAACATTAAAAAAATAAAAATAAATCATTGTCTCTAGTCCTGGAGTAAGCAAACATGGTATGATTCTATCTCTGCTCTGTCCCTGACCAGGTATTTGATCTTGAACCAGTCGCTTGACCTCTCTGGGCCTCAGTTTCTCATCTCTTGAACAAGAAGACCTCTAACGTGCTTTTCCAGCTCCAACATCTTTGCCTTTACGACAGGAACTAACAAGAGAGGGCTGATTAAGGGAAACTGAAATCACATAGTTGGGCTTCAATCTCAATTCATTTGGTTAAACTCTCCACTTTTAAAATCCTATGGGACTCTGCTCTCACCAAGTAATCTACCCTTAAGCAAAATGGATGCAACCTACTTCAGAGTCATCATGTTGCCTGATATCTCTGTCACTTGGGTTCCTGAAGAATAACAGAGACTGGTGGCCCTCTCTGGGATTTCTGTGTAGGACACTCTGAGGAAGAAGAGAGGGTTCTTTGCATACTTCCCAATATTAGGGTCTAAATAGCTTCAGGGCTTTCACTCCCAGGGATTTTTAAGATGCTCCCAACATTCTCCTGAGAGGCTTCCATAGTCATGAGCATTTCCAAGAAAGGGAGACATGCTTTTGCAGTAGATTTTGTTTAGTGACCCAGGAAATTTAAAATGCACAGATTGTGCTGCCAGCCCTGACTGCCAATGTCTTTACATTCTGCTCTAATCCTCCCCAACAAGGGCCATCTATTGACAACCCAGATCTGCGGAGGCATCCTGGTCCTTTCAAATGCGGAGCCCTGGTTGGTTCAAGAGCTCTAGCTTTCTGCTTTCTTACATCCAAGTGTAAGTTAAGAAATTCAGCCCTAGACATTTCCTATGCCTTTTAAAGATCAAAGCTTCAATAGAATTAAGGTCATTTGCATGATGGCATTTTGAAAATTGTTCAGCAACTGGGATAATAAGTGTTTATAGATTGGAGCCTCCCTACTGGTGTTAATCCAGGGGACGCAACTACCCAACTACCCATTTAGAAGGCAGGCTTCAGTTGACACTTGTTATAAAATACCATGTTATGTTATATGACACGTGTTATAGTATAACAAGGTGGTATGCTATATTTCTAAAGCATAGTAGTCTCTTATGCCTTTTTTCCTAGACAGTGGAAATAAGAGAAACTGGAATTTATAGTGGGTTAGGTAAAACACTGCTCTCAATAAAAAGTAAAATGCATTGTGATAACTAACTGAATTGACCAGCATATATTTTTAGGCAAACAGTCTTTTCAAGAAGCAAATTATCAAAGCTCCTTAATACAATCATCACCAATCATTGGAAGGGACATCTCAAAGAGAGTAAGCAAATCGCTCGCTGGGATGACGTCAGGAGAAGAAATAATCTGTTAAAGAATTGAGAGCACTCACATTCAGCATAGACAGAAGATGGGGAAATGAATTTTTTATTTAAAAAAAATCCACAACAATTAATGGGTATATCCATAAACCTTTCCCAGAAAAAAGTGTAATTGTAAAGACTAAGTACACTAGCTTCAGCAATAACAAAATGAAGGACTCATGGTAAAAAAACAAACAAAAAAGAAGTGACGTTATAATATACAAAGGGAAAAAGATGTGAATTATAAAGTGTTAAAAGGGGCTTCAACAGACGAGATTGTTCAGAGCCTGGAAGAGGCAGATTATGAGGCACTGCAAGGTCCCACAATGTCTCTTTTGCTTCAGCAGCTGCGTCCCACGCCAGTCAGCCAACAGACTTGCATTTAGTGAGAGCCCACTCTGTTCCACACTGTGCTTCGGGCTTTTATATTCACTCCAAGAGCTTAGGGTCCGGAAACCTCCCAAATGAAGATTCACAATTTCCTCCAAATTGTGCCCTTCTATCAAATTGTGTTTGTCTCTTCCTTTTCCTAGGAAATTCTAGACTAGTCTTATGTATGTGTGCATGCACACTTGTATGCAAACTGCGAGCTGTTTCCATTCTCTTGGGCTAGGCATCAAATGTTCTGCAGCTTCAATACTAAATACTCCCCTGTCACTTTGTTGTGAGGCCAAGGAAAGTGTTTAATAGCCATTTTCTCATGCCTTGTGGTACTGGGGCTGAGGTAAAATAAAAGTAAATCAGATTCTCCACTGAGTTAAATCCTCTTATCCAAACAGGCTCCCTGCCCTTAACTCTGAGCATACAAGTTTATTTAGGAGGCCAGAGGCAGTAGTCATCCAGGGTTTCCACACTGGTTAGAATGCACTCTGCAGATCTCTTGGAAGCGTGGGCTACCACTTTTGGCTAAACAGTTCTGGACATAATAAATTGCCCAAGCTCTAACCTTTCCTGAAGATCTGAGACAGCACTGGCCTGTCCCTGTACAGTTTATCCCATGTGGCCTCGCCTCAACATGATGCTGATCTCTTCTGACAGCAGAGCACAAAAGGAGAAATAGGAAATGACAGGTCAAACACTCGGCAGAGTCTTTTCCCTTGTGCATTTCTTGTGTGTCCCTGTAGTCGTGAGTGGGATTGTTAATGTCCAGACACACAGAAGTGTAAGGTGCTAGGTTTTTCTAAGGCTAATGTGCTTCAGAAGGCACAGAAAACCAAGGACAAGTCCAGGTTGAGCTACTTTTTTGAAAATTGCCATTAGTTAATGTCACACAAGTCACCCCAGCGGGATCTTGCCTTTTTTCTACTCCAGTGAAAACAGGAAATGGATTTAAGGAGGAATAAACAACAGAAACTCTATGCAGTTCTGTGAAACACCTGACCAGGCACAGAGTATAAAACCAAACTCCAGAAAGAAAGGTGAGATTTGGGGATTGGGAATCTGACTTGTGGAGCTTTCCAATCAGAATGCTTTTTTTTTTTTTTTTTTTTTTTAAAGCTTTCATGGAATATTAGATCTAGAAAGATCTTGGAGATCACTAGCCTAACCCCTCCTTTTATTTACAGATGAGAAATCCAACCCATAGAGGGAACATGATGTACCAGAGGCCACACAATTATTGGAGGCAAAGCCATGACTGGGATTCTTGCCTCTCCTGACATATGAAACCTGAGATAGGAGGACTCTGCAGTGTGAAGGGAATGAAGGATGTGCACTCAGAAGCAGGGGCTGTGCTGAGTTTGACACTTGGGATCTTGATCCCAGTGGCCCAACAAAGGCTGCTCTCGGACAAGCCATACCTCCCTAGAATGGGACAGAAGAAATTGAACACAGTTCCTTCCTCCCAGAAAAATTTCCTGAACGTCAGAAGAGCTCTGTTTCCTAAGGATAGAAACCTTAGAGGACCTTTTTTTCAGGTCTTAGGGGAACACCCAGCACTGTCAGCAGGGTTCTGAGGCCACAGGGCTCTCTGCCATTAACCTGTCAACTGTAATCAGTTTTGGCTCCTAGCAGTGACCCTCATTTGGGAGGAAAATAAAAGTGGAACCAAATGGGTGGCTACCTGTCCAGTAACATACAGAACTAGCTGGAACTTCAGCAAATTAATTTGGCTAAGTCTCAAGGTTCTCAACTCAAAAATGAAGGGAATTTGAACCACACCCTTTCTCTATGTTCTTTGGGATGTCTCTTTTCTATTTCACTGGGATGCTGGGAGGATAATTAGGCAAGGACTACAGAATATAATAAATTAAAAGATGTCATTCTTATAATCATCATTTATGGAATATTCCTCAGCTTGTATCTTAGGGACCTGCTAGCATTACTGGTCACATTTTTCACCCAGAGAAGCAAAGAAATGGAAAGTGTTCCATACTTGAGAGCTAGAATAGAGCTGTAGGTTAGGTTCTTAGTCCTTAGCTCACTGTTTGTTTACCATACCCCTTGACTTTGTCATTTGGGGAAAAGGAACAGTTTCTGCTAAAAACCTTAAAAGCAAAGAGGTATCATTTTTGCCCAGAGAGAGGAGAAAGTTCTCCACAAAGTTCTGTTTTCCTATTTTTGTTTTTTGTTTTTCGTTTTTGTTTTTGGCCATGTGTGTTTTTGTTCATTAGAGTTGCCATTTTTAAGTCTTATTAAAAATTGGCCTTTTCATAATTTTTGCCAGAAGAACGGGAGTATATAATGTTTTAAAAAATGTATCTTTTGATTTGAAAATACTATACATTCATGTAGAATTTGGAAAGCAACATATAAAAGTATAAAAGAGAAGAAAAAAATTAACTGTACCATTAGTACTCATAGATAATAACTGTACATTTTTAGTTTAGTTTATTTAGTAGTTTAGTTTATTTCTTACTAGTCTTTTTGTATATAACTTTGGGATTATACTTGCAACATACACACAAGGTATCTTCTTGGAGTCATTAAATGTTCAGACCCACAGACAACCACATGCTACATTTGGCATTGGTCTACTTGGAAGGAACCACAGCTTGCCAGCAGGGAAACATCACGTGCTCCTTTCCAGCACGTGTCCTCACAGTGGTCCAGCAGAGCAGTATAGCTCAGGTGCAAGAGATCATAGACATATCAGAGGATGAAGGAGCCACTGTGGCTTAAAAGCCTCATGCCCTGTAGGAGTCAGCATATGGTGTAGCAACTCCACAGACATAGCTTCCAAGGTCCCAGAGTCATTGCACTTAGAAGTCATAGCATGGCACCTCCTCGGGTAATTATAGTTCTCTGAGTCCAGATGCAATTCACCAATCAGGGGTTAATTTGGCCTAGCAACACAGTTGATACATACCACCTTTCTCCTTTTTCTAGGGAAATAGACCCAGAAAATTAAGATATGGTCAGATTCTCTTGTGAAAGGGAGAAAGATTTTATACGCAATAGTATATACAATTTTTTTAGCCCTTAAAAAATATCTTAACATTAAATCAAAAACATGTTTCATTGCTACTAAAGGTGTTTCAAAAACACGACTGCCTCACAATGTATTTATACAAGCCCCTAGTACTGTGTATTTAGCTAGTTCCAAGTTTTTCACGGAAACTATTGCCTAAATGAACATCCCCCAAACACAAATCCTTGTATTTATATAAAACTGATCATTTCCTTAACATAAATTCAGGGAATGGAATTACTGGCTGAGTCTGAAGTTTATCAACTCTTAATACATCTTTGACAAGCTACTCTTTAAAAAGAAAATAGCAGTCTACACTTCAACTAGAACTGTATGAAAGTATCTACACCTTCAGCAACATGGCTCTCTGTCTTTAAAACATTTGGAAAATTTATAGGGGAAAATGCTGTACTTGTAAAAACTACTTTTCTTTGGATAACTGATGAGTTTAGAAATGTTTACATGCACAGTCATTGTTTTGTTAATTGTCTATTCTTGCCCTTTCCTGTTTTTATTTTGGGAAGCTCATTTTCTTAAGTATTAAGGATATTTACATTTGAGTCCTATAGGCTGTAAACTTTTTGCAGTCTTTACTTTTTCTTTTGTTAGAAATGCTCATTTCTAGGTAGACAAATCTATCAATCTTTTTCTATATGCTTGCATCAATATTTGAAAGTGAGATTGTTTTTGCTATTGGGGGTGCTTTTGTGGGTGTGCATGCACACTTTCTAAGTGTTTAAAATCCATATTTTCTTGCTTTGTAATGTGCACTAAAAAGCTTTTTGTTTATTTTTAGGGCCTGGAACATTTAAAATTTTTTTTTTTCAACGTTTATTTATTTTTGGGACAGAGAGAGACAGAGCATGAACGGGGGAGGGGCAGAGAGAGAGGGAGACACAGAATCGGAAACAGGCTCCAGGCTCCGAGCCATCAGCCCAGAGCCCGACGCGGGGCTCGAACTCACGGACCGCGAGATCGTGACCTGGCTGAAGTCGGACGCTTAACCGACTGCGCCACCCAGGCGCCCCGTGGAACATTTTATAGAATTATGACTTTTCCATTCCTTCAAAGTTTGAAGGAATTTATACTACAGCTATGTGTCCTCAGTATATTTTGTGAGATAAATTTTAGACATGTTTACAAAGTTTATTCTATCTTTATTCACTATTCAGATTTTCTATATCTTTTTAGGGCATTGTTAGTAAATTACCTTTTCATAAAATATTACCAATTTTATTGAGGTGCAAGCACTTACTGGCACAGAATTGTAAATACAATTCAAATAAAAATACCATATACACTTCTATAGGTTTATGTATTTTTCCTTATATGTATGTGTTTTAACTTTTTTTTTCTTTTTACTCCTGCCTTTCTTATATTAGACTATCTAGGGGGTTGCACATTCTACTTTTCTAAGAATTAGCTCCTGATCTTATTTATTATTCTATTGTTTTCTGATTCACTAATTTTTTTGACCATAATTTTTAATAATAATCTGTCTCCCTTGCTTTACTTAGTTGTTTTTTTTTTTTATGACAAAAACTGTAATTCCAAGAAGTCATTACAGGAGATTCTAGGCAATGGTATATCTTGGGACTAGGGAGAAGAGAGGAAAATAAGTTAAGTCAACGGATCACTTAGCATCATGTCTGAATACACAAGAACATGACATGCTTCTGAGACAGAAAGAAACCAGGATGTGATTCTAGATGAAGCTGCAGTTCCAGGGTTTCCAAGTGGAATCTCATTCCCTTTATGTAGAGGAAGTTGCTCTGTGATTCTGAAGACGATGAAGAACAGTTTCCAGCCAGGCTCTTTGCTCCCCTACGTCTAAACACTTAGTACGTGCCAGGCACTGTGCCGAGTCATTCGTACGAACCATCTCATTCAAGTCTCATGACAACTCTATGAAATAGGGAGTCATATTCTCCCTATGTTTCACGGTGGGGGGTGGGGTGGGGTGGCCAATAGAGTGACTCGCCCAAAGTCACATAGACAGGATGTGAATCCAGCTGTGTCAGACTGCAGAGCTTGCGTTTTTAACCACTCTGATACACCACAGTTTTATTACCCCTGACCTTAATTGCAACAGCATGGTCTTATCATTTAAGGGAGGGTTTGCTGAGCCTAGGATCAATGATCAAAACGAACTTAAAGTCTATGACTCATTATACCCATATTATTTCTTCTCAAAATCCCATCCATTTCTCACCTTAAAGCAAGCAGATCACTTGCATAGAAAACCATACTTGAACTGAACGTCTGAGCGGTCAGTAGATTTCTCAGCATGCCAGTCAATATTACCAAAAGAAAGGGGAAGGGAGAGAGTTGGGGGAGGCAGCTATTAAAAGAGAAAGGGGGGGGAATGATAACCGAGATTACATCCCAAAGAATCTGACCGTGTAGCATGTTCAGACATGCTACACAAAGTCATTTAAAACACAAAGTCATTTTAAAAATTGAAATTAAAATGTCTAAGGATTCAATCAATTTACCAGATGATACAGGTCTGTGAATTTTATACTTTTGAAATGGTTTCCCTTGAGCATAGTCCGGCCATTTTTTTTTTTTTTTTTTTTTTGCCCCCTCATGCAAGAGAAGAATGAAATAGAAGGAGGGTAAAGTTGCAACTGAATTGAATGTGATATAATGTGAACGTGGCCAGAGCCACCAAGAGTGAATGACAGCAAACTTCAGGTCAGGTGATTTCTCTCTGGAAGTTCAGTCAGAACAGCAGGAGACACAAGCCCAGGGGATTCCATTCCACTCTGGTCCGATTCTTTCCATCAGTGCCGGCATCTACATTCAAGACCTCTCCTGAATAGACCCAATTCGCCGCATATTTTTTCAAGAGCACAGTAGCTGTTCTTAACATGTTAGCCAATCATGCCTGTCAATTTATGCCATTCACACATACTTTAAAAATGTGTGTGTGTGTGTATATATATATGTATATATACATACATATACGTATATATATGTATAATTCAGATACCAAAAAGCAAAAGCCACCTATAAAAGACGAGACCCATGTTCATGAGATTTTTATGCAGAACTCCATTCACTGTTTTGGCTGAAACAGGACACCCCCGTTCCCCGCACCCCCCTCCTCCCCCGTTAGACTGCTGGTGAATGCCCAGGAAGGGAGGAAAGAGTAGAAAAGGCAGACAGGAAATGTTATTTAGTATCTGACAGTAAAAAAGGAAGTCGATTCTGTACTTACAATAGCAGTCGGAGTGGCAGCCAGCACACAATAGAGCACCAGAGGGGTGATGAAGCTTTCTTCCTCTGTCCCCGGGTAAGGCTTCATTAAGTCTCCGTCCTGACAGAAGAATCCTTGGATATGCACCTGAAAAGTGTCAGTGCATTCGAAGTAGTAGGCAAGCAGCACTGTCCCAGCCATGATGACAAGCTGAAAATACAGCATGGCCACACAGAGACATTAGCAGGTCTTCGGAGCCGCGTTTGCCCCTCAGAGCACACTCCCTCCATCACCCCAGCAGCTTTCCTCTGTTGGTATTGGCGAGTGTGTGCGTGCCTGGCTCAGCGTGCTCTGGGCTCAGGGAGGGTGTGCTTGCTTGTCTGCCTTGTAACATCTGTTCTAGAAACCTCGCAGAAAATAATTAACGGCTCCCATCTGAAAGGCAGACCACAGCAAGGCTTATAGAGAGACCCAGCTTCTGCTGCCACCCTCTCAGAGGAAGCACGGGAGCCAAGGTAATATTTCCATTCAGGACAGAGGTGAAAAGTCAAAGGGCAGCAGCATAAGAATTGGCAAGATGTAGATGTGAGAGCTGTTCGTGAGAAAGCTCATGAAATAGTAGAGATAAACTTGCCTTATTATAAAATGTTAGAGGCAGGTAAATCATGAATGAATAAACCAATGCACAGGAAAGCTAAAACCTGGAAAGGCTGAGGCAGGTTTTCAGAACCACACCCTTCATTATTGGCAGGGAGGAACACAGTACAGGCGGCCTGTATTGGTCACGGCTGTTACCTTTTCCAAAAAGGTTTTACGTTTATTCCAAAATGCTTTCCCCCAGTAAATTCAGGACTTTCCTGATAACATCTTATTATAGACACAGATCGTTCCTAAGGTTTAGACATAAAAAGGGACATAATTATCCTTTAATTCTGACTCACGAATGTCCCAGACACTCACTGAGGTTTAGATGTAGCCTTTCGTAGGTATGAGAGGTTGAGCGAACATAGAAATGTCGACATTCATGGTCTCATTCATATTTGGAAACACCAAAGTACCAGGATAAGATGGTTATAAAGGTAGATAGAAAACAGATTTTTGAGGTTATGAGACTACAGAAAATTAAGCTGAAAGGGTTCTTGGAGATATTCCCGTCTCAAACCTTTATATTTCATAGATGAGAAGGCTGAATGGGGAACTGACCACTGCTGAATTATCCAACAAGTAAGCTAAACATGTACTTAGGTTGAGAATCAGCAAAGTAGGGAAACTAAAATGGAGAAAAAATATCTTAAAGTGTTGTTTTTTTAAAAAAGTATCAAAACAATCATTATGGAATAAAATCAGAACTTGGGAGGACATGTTTGTACATCGTTTATGGCTTAAAATTGTTTTTACTTGGAAGTACCTATGGGTCAATGAGGGAGAAGGAAAGGTTTAGGAAATCTAAAGGTCTGAATCTAAAGCTGGAATCTTAAAATCTAAAGCTGGAATAGCCCTGGAATGACTAACCTAAGGTCATGATAGCTAGTTTGTGTAAGTCTGGGACTAGAAACCCACATTTTCTGATCCTCAGAGGAAAAAAAAAATACCTGTATTATGGCATCAAAATTTCGTTCTACACAAAAACCTGGAGAGTTACGGGGCGGAGGACAGGCTCGACTCTAACGGCAGTCTTACCTATTTCATATCCATTTCTTTAGCTACAACATAGCAGAGAAGCCTTACACTCTGCCCACTCTCTGAAACCAGGCACAGCCTCTACTTCCGGGAAATTATTTCTGCAGTTTCTCCTTCTTGTAGCTGAAAGCATTCAGAAACTCCTATCCATTCTGCTATAAAGGTCTTTTACCTTTTGGCCTCATCCATTGCCACCTTCCTTTACCTTCAGGTAGGTCGTAGATCATACTTTCCGTTTGTTGTCCTTCATACACGACTTCTCTCTGGTTGTATATGAATGATATTTTACCATCTGGCATTTTCTGTCCCTCTTCCCCAGAGGACCTGCTGTCACAACTTCTGACCATCTAGTAATCTCTGGACACTCCTGTGTGTTTCTCTGCACCTGAAGTTATTTCTTGGCACCACATGTAAATCACCAGTGCTCAGGCCAGCCATCTCTGCTGTTTCAGCACTTTGTTTCTTTTCTCTTTAGCCACAGAGAGATTTGGATTAGTATGTTTCCCGTAAGAGTGAGAGAGAGGTACTCCAAAGCTGCCCTTGCTAACAGGTGTTCCTATTGGCTGCTAGTGTATGAAGTCAAGGCCATGAAGTTTCTCTTTTGTGCTTCACTGGTCAACTGAGATGACCTGATGGGAAGGAACCTAGCCAGCTGACCTGAATGTTCTGGAGCTGAGAACACACTATGATTGCAACAGTGTTGGGACTTTACCTCCAGGGCTACCTGTGCCTCCTGCACAGGCCTGATCTGGGATTTCTTTGTATATCCTCCATGTGGCTGGAAACATATTTCTGTCTCTTGGCTTCATCAGCCCTTGGGGAATAACTGCTTGGAGAACAGGCAGGATCTATGGGAGCTTTTGGATAAAACAAAACCCAAAAATGGCAGCTAGCCCCCTCTCTTGAGGACAAGTGTCCTATTTTACTGGGTGCCTCTGTGCTACCACCTCCATTTGAAAAAGGTCAAGATGAAAGTGAAGTAAACAAAAGCAAAAACATACGTAGGTAAAATGACTCATTAGAAAAACGTAGAATAGAAACTTTTAGAACATAGACTGTCCTAACTTCAAATACATCAAAATCAACAATAATGACAACAATAAAAAAGCTAAGGTCAATATGCCCAAATTTGAAATCTATAGAACAAACCTTGAATAACTGCCTGGCCAATTGAATCCTGGAAGCAACATTCAGAGAGAACTGAATTAATGCACAAATCAGTTAATTGCAGGGCATAAAGTAAAGAACAGAGAACCTGGGAGGCTCAGGAGAGTAGAGGTAAGTGGGAACTTTGGAGCCTCCTGGACAGAACGGACCTATCAGCATAAGTCTGTTTACTCTGCTCCGACTCCCTGACCAGCCAGAAACCCCTGCCTGTCATTTTCAAGTAATCCCCAGACTCCCTGGAGAGTCCCCAGTTATGCCAGTTAGAGATGCACAGAAGCAAAAACAGAACAATTCAGATCTTGATTTCTAGGTTTCCTTTCTATTGAACATTCTCTCATGACCACATATCAAAAAGAAGCTTTGCATTTACTGCAGGAACAGAAATGCTGTGCTGGTTCTGCTTCCCTGAACAGAGAGATCCGCCTTGCAGCTCTGATGACGGTGCACAATTAGCCATCAGCATCCTCCCTTCTTCCTCTCTGTCCTGGGCCGTGATTCATCGCTATCTAGGTTTGTGTCACCGGTGCCAGCTGGCACGCTCACCATCTCTGTTGCTTTCTCCAGCCCCATTTAGGGATGCATGGAGGGAGGCCATAATGTTGGTGTCACATGAGCAGATGGCGAGGCTGTGCTGGACCCAAGTGCTGGTGGAGGGCTGATGATATCGGTGTGAAAGGCGCAATTATGGCTGTGGGGGGAAGGAGTTCATGTACCAGGGGTTTTCCTCAGCTTCAGTTCCCAAGAATGACAATCCGATATTCGAAAACGCATCAAATCCTGACCCATCCGCAAGGATACAGAAGGCAGAAGACAGCAATATCTGAAATTCTGCCTCTCAGGGTTGAGAGACCTGTGTTTCTATCCTCTGCTGATTAGAGAAAAGTGATTATCGGAAAGAATGGTAATGGGGAAGGTCACAAAGCTGGGGGCAAAGGCTGAGATGACAGTACATTTTCCTTTGGTCTGTCAAGTCTGGGGTAATTGTGGACCACTAGTTTACATGACCTGATACAGGCCGCAAGAGTGGGGGAACATGGGGTGCCTGGGTGGCTCAGTCAGTGTCTGACTTCGGCTCAGGTCATGATCTCGCGGTTCACGGGTTTAAGCCTTGCACTGGGCTCTGTGCTGACAGTGTGGAGCCTGCCTGGCATTGTCTCTCTTTGCTTTTCTCTCTGCCCCACCTCAAAATAAATAAATAAACTTAAAAAAAAAGCAGTGGGGGATCAGGTAATGATGGTATGACTCATGAGAGTGAGTGAATGTGAGTGTGTCTGTTGTGCAGGAGCATGTAGGCAGACATGTGAGGTTGGACAATGAGAGGGCTGGTATCTGGTCTAGAGTGTTTGGGCATATCTGAAACTGGGGAAGCCTAGTCTAGGTGACCAACCATCTCAGTTTGCCCAGGATTGAGGGGTCTCAGGGTGCATGGGACCTTTCAGTGCTAAAACCAAGATACTCCTAAACTAACTGAGGTGCTAGGTCACTCCACCAGAGGCAACAAATGTTTCCCTCTCCAAACAGGTTTCTCATTCTGGTTTTGCCAGGACCTATCAAGACTACTGCAAATTAATCAGTCAACCCACAACTGTTTGTGGGAGCCGCCCCTATGTTCAGTCCCGAACTAAGTGCTGCGAAGGTGCAGAATTCTCAGACATGCTCTCTAACGTCAAGGAGTTTGTGATCCAGCTGGGGAGCGCTCACCAACACAGGAAACAGACAATGGTCTATAGATCTGTAGGAGGGGGTCAGCTAATCCCGAGGTGGGGTTTGCACATGGCTGCCTGTGCCTGGTGAGCTGGTAGGGAGGGAGTCGGCAGAGGAGTAGGTAAAGGGCTGAGGCCTGGAGAAAAGAGCACAAGGGGATGGACAGGGCAGCATGGTGTCTGTTTAGGGGAATGGTTTTGACTTAGCCCCATGGACATATGTGCAATTCCAAAGAGAGAGGGGATAAAGGAAACTCAGCAGAAGGAACACTGCATCAGAGCTTAGATGATAAGATTCGGCAGGGTTGCAATGCAGAAGCAATGTCTTAGGACCCCAGGAAAGAGTACACTTTAAGGACTCACATGTTTTTCATATTAAGAGAGAGCAAGCCAGGCACAGGTGTCACTAGCGGCACACAAGGGCTGGGGTGGGAAACCCGCAGGTGGCGTGAATGGAAGTGGGAACTGAGGTAGTACGCTGGAGGGGAAACGTGACAAAACCGGTCTTGAGCCCTTGTGAGACCTCCTGGGCACCTCTACACGTAGGTGTGATCCTTTGAGAGGGGATGGAAGTTCCCCACAAATAACAGAGGCAAGAGCCAAGAAGGAAGGGGAGGAGATGGTGATGGGAAGGGTGATGATATATATGATGCATATGTCCCAGGAACGGCTCTAAGAACGTCACATAAATTAACTCTTCTTCTGCCCAGACACCCTGTGTGGTAGGCATGTTATTATTTCCATCTTGCAGGTGAGGAAACAGTGGCACAGAGAGATAGCGTGAATTCTATAAGGTCACACAACTCACAGGGGCGAACCCAGGATGATGACTGTAAATATGATGCATCTTTCCACACAACCTTAAGCGGCCAGGGGAAAATGAGGTCACGAGTTTAAGGTGGCATGACATCAAGGGGTAAACTATGTGCTGCACACTTGAGTCCTTTCTTCAAAGGCTTCCTAGTGTCAGTTTCCTCATCTGCAGGAAAGTAAATAACTAACTCATAAATATGCAATGGGACACGTTTACGTATTCTCAGTTTGTTCCAAAAAGGAGTTTCATCAACATCCATCAAATGAAGTGTGCAAGCATCAGTGAGAAGGTGGAACAGAAGAAAGGAAGTAGACAGGAATTTCAGAGACAGGAATTTCATCCTTGAGTATAAGTTGCCTAACAGCACAATAAGGAAATGCTGGTCTGTTACACATTTCACAGTATCTGTAAGATAAAAGCCAACCAATGTTTAAAGGAAATAGAATCTTTCTGATGTAGTAACTGGGCTGGAATTCGTCCTGGGTTCTCATAAAGGGTGTGTTGTGATAAACAGTGATTCAAAGCTGAGGATGATGGCGCTATTTTTTTTTTTTAACGTTTATCTATTTTTGAGAAAGAGAGAGAGAGGGAGGGAGAGGAGCAGGGGAGGGGCAGAGAGAGAGAGGCTGACACAGACACCAAAGCAGGATCCAGTCTCTGAGCGGTCAGCACAGAGCCCAACGTGGGGCTCAAACCCACGAACTGTGAGATCCTGACCTGAGCTGAAGTCCAACGCTTAATTGACTGAGCCACCCAGGCGCCCCAGTGCTGTTTGTTTTTAATATGGGACCCTACATCAAGTCTTAGCATAGGCTGATGACATAGCATCAAAGCAAAATGCACAAAAACAATATTGTGGGGTAGAATGGAGGTGGTGGGTATTATGACCCAGTCTAGGTAGAACTTGAGAGACACAGCACAATGAAAGGCTAAGAGTGTGGGCCAGGTTTCCTGGGTTGGAAACTCACTCTGCTGCTTACTAGGCATGGGACTTAAATTCTTGTGCTTCAGTTTCTCCATTTGTAAAATGGGGCTAATAATACTTTAGCATGAGAACTATACAGTAAGTATTCAGGGAAGTGTCTGACTTGGCAGAAGGCACAGACTATATTCTTCAAGCACTCCTTCCTAGGTATTGTTTCTCTCAGGTTTAAATTTTTTTTTCTAGTTTATTTTTTGAGAGAGAGAGAAAGAGATGGGGTGAGCAAGGGAGGGGCAGAGAAAGAGGGAGAGAGAGAGAATCCCAAGCAGGCTCCACAGTGTCAATGCAGAGCCTGATGCAGGGCTCAAACTCATGAACCAAAGATCATGACTTGAGCCCAAATCAAGAGTTGGAGGCTTCACCAACTGAGCCACCCAGGTGCCCCTCTCTTAGGTTTTGAAAAACTATTGGGTAGCAGTGAATTGGATACTATTTTCTAGTAAGTAACCTCCTAGTGAAGTACAGAGCTGTGTCTTTTTGTTTTTTGGTTTTTTTTTTTTTTTTACTGATTTAATTGTTTAAATTGTTTACTAATTTAATTTAGTTGTTAAGTAATATTTAAATGTCATTATTAGATTAGCAGAAGAAGCCTTTAATCAGGCTCATCTCTGTAGGACAAATCTCTTAACTTCTCCACGTCCCAGTTTTTGTCGGAAAAAATATTGAGTTACTTTTCAAGGCTATAATGAGAACTGAGGATATTATACATAAATATCAACAACAGTACTTTGGCACATAGTAGATGCTTAATAAGTGGTATTCCTAGTTGTTATCTTCATTTAGTATTATTGAATCTTAATATGTCCCCTTATTATGGTGGTTTTCCAGACTACAGGTCTCAAACCATTAATGGACTATGAAATAAATTGTACACAGTTTTGGAGTTCAATTAGAATTCTTTTAGTGAAAAAGAACAGAATTGAATATATCAGAGTTTCACACACAGTAAGAGCAAATGTTTTTATGTGAAACTAGTGTATAACATATAGGCAGAGGAAGTATGTATAATACAGTGTGAAATGTGTTTCTTACTATGGATTGTAGTAAAAAAAATCCTTCAATAAAACATGATTTTATTAGATACTTGTCTGATAGTGTACAAGTTCCTTACATTATAGTGATTAAGACACATAGGTTCAAACCCCAAATCCACTAATTACTACTGTAGGACTTTGAACCAATTACATAACCCGTCTATGCCTTAGTTTCCTCACATGAGAAATGAGTTCTCATTGGAATGGTATAAGAACTATATGATTTAGTATAGCAAAACCACTTAGCAGGTACTCAATAACTATTAGCTGCTATTTTATTAAGACATCAGTAGAATACAATTTTTTTTTCTGTGTGAGCAAATAATACCACATGCACTGAAGTATGTAAGAGAATATAGTCATTCCATTAGCCAGGACTGAATAGCCAGCTAGTTTTTCCATCTATAAAATGATGCTTCTTGATGAGCATCATAGTTCCACAATAATGAATTTTCAAGAATCATGTAACTGTTCTTAGTTTTACTATTTACAATCTTATCTCTCAAGATATGAAGACATAAAAATAAAATATTAAACTGTCAATTAATTCTCCTTTGTCAGTATATCTGATCCTTATTTGCCCTTTATAGTTTTATATTTTCTGAAAGAATTTTTTAAAAATTTATTTTATTGTGGTAAGAATAAAAGATGAGATTTACACCCCCCCAACAAATATTTAAGTGTGCTCTGTGGTGTTAGTGACCATAGGTGCAAGGTGCAGCAGACATCTCGAGCTTACTCATCTTACTTAACTGAAACTTTATTCCTTTTGATTACAAATTCTCTATTCCCCCTCACATCTGTGTCTTTTAATTAACAGGCAATTAAGCTGTGCTTAAGAATGACATCCTCTTGTGAAACCTGGACAGTCACAATGGACCAGTGTGTGTCTGAGAATCCATGACCTTCATTTAAAAAAAAATTTTTTTAACATTTATTTATTTCTGAGACAGAGAGAGAGACAGAGCATGAGCAGGGGAGGGGCAGAGAGAGAGGGAGACACAGAATCTGAAGTAGGCTCTAGGCTCTGAGCTGTCTGCACAGAACCCGACGTGGGGCTCGAACTCATGGACCACAAGATCATGACCTGAGCTGAAGTCAGACGCTTAACCAACTGGGCCACCCAGGTGCCCCAGATCCCTTCTTTAAAGAGAACAGGTACATCCACAGGCGAGGACATGTGGATGAAATGGGACTGTTTAGTCAATCAACTAATATTTATCAAATGCCTACAACATGCAGACACTGAGGGTATTCACCTGCTAACAAAACTGAATAGCAAATAACAAGTCTGTTAACAAAGCAGACATGATCTTTAAACATGTTGGGTTTTCTGTGGGGGAGACAGATATCATAAAAGCAATCTCAAATAAATGATAATGAGGGCTCATTTGAGTAAACACATGACAAGCTATATAACTTGAAATGCATTATCTTACATGATATTCATGCTTCCTTGTGAGATAATGAGTTGCTCTCATTTAAAGAAAAGAAACTTTATCCAAGCTCACAGGCCTAGTGAATGGCAGAGCCAGGGTTTGAACCCCTGGTGCCATTTAACCACTCTTTCACACTTCAAACCTGCAGTTAGCATAATGAAATAAGGTTTGTAAAATTCTCAGCATAATGCCTAGCACGTGGTAAGTGCTCAGTTCTTTCTCTTGTTCTTTGGATGCTATTTGCTTGTTCTTTTCTTTCTTTTTTTCTTTTGTGAAAGTTTTTTCTTCTGTGAAAGTTTTTATTTAAATTTCAGTTAGTTAATAGACAGTGTAATATTAGTTTCAGGTGTATAGTATAGTGATTCACTTCGTACAATAGGCTTGTTTTTTTCAATGCTTTTTTGCTTGCCTTGGGGTAAGAGTAGGGATTGACTGAGGGCCCCCCCACACAACCACACCCTCCTTTCTTAGTATTTAAAATCACTACTTTCTCTTGCCTCTGACCATTCTTTCCCTGACTCCTTTAAATTTCCCTTTTCTTGTGCCTGGTTTGTAAATGGCAGTGCTCTCCTAGGATCTATCCTTGCCCCTCTTTTCATTTCCTTTCCATGTTCTCTTCTTGGGAGATCTCATCTCTTTCTATGGATTCTACTCTTTTTTTAAAAAAAAAATTATTTATTTATTTTTGAGATAGAGATAGAGAGCATGAGCAGGGAGGAAAAGAGAGAGAGGGGGACACACAATCCGAAGCAGGCTCCAGGCTCTGAGCTGTCAGCACAGAGCCCGATGCGGGGCTCGAACTCATGGACCGTGAGATCATGACCTGAGCTGAAGTCAGACACTTAACTGACTGAGCCACCCAGACTCCCCTCGATGGATTCTACTCTTATACAGATTCCATTGACTCTTCTATCACCACTCTTGGCTGTGCACGCTCCACTGACCACCAACCTCGTGCTCCACTGATAGTCCAAATACCACAAGCCTGAAATGCAATTCAGCATTTCTCCTCCCCTCAACCTGTCACTTCTTCTTGGAGTTCCCAGTCCTGGTGAATCCAACCAACCTCTTCTCAGTCACCCATGTTCGAATCTTCAATGTCATCTCAGACACATCCTTCTTCCTCCAGATTTCTCACTCCGCCCCATGCCATACTTGGTCAGGTGCCAGGTCTGTCTTACCTCAGTGCCCTTCCTATTTATCTCATTTTTGTTCTGCCAGCCGCCATGTTATTATATAGGCCCCCATATTCTACCATCTACACTTTTGAAATCTTGTTGCCTTTGAGATTTCAACCCCTTCATGCCGTCCCCCCCCCCCCCCCCCCCCGCTGCTGCTAAAGAGTTATGGTCCTAAGACACAGGTGTGATTATGTCTTTTACTCCTCCAAAATCTTCAGTGACAGCTGTTTCAGGTAAACTAAGCAATAGTCTCTCTACTGAACACATTGGGCTCTGTCCTACCTGTGTCTTGATAATGGAGAGAAGAAGCCTGTCATCTGAACAGAGAATAAGCCAGTAAACCTCATCAGGTATCACTCCTCAGTTAGCAGACAGTATACAGGTCTACCTCTGAGTCTGGGCTGCTACACTTTCCTACTGGGCTACTTCTTAAAGAACAAATGCAAATACCACGTTCTTGTCTTTCTTTTCCATTTCTTTTTTTTAAGTTTATTTATTTATTTTGAGAGAGAGATAAGGAGAGCGAGTGGGGGAGAAAGAGAGGGAGAGAGAGAATCCCAAGCGGGCTCCACACTGTCAGCACGTAGCCCGATGTGGGGCTCAAAGCCATGAACTGTGAGATCATGACCTGAGCTGAAACCAAGAGTCATACGCTTAACCAACTGAGCCACCCAGGTGCCTGTCCCCCTTTTTTCCATTTCTATCCTCCAGCAGCATGTTGATTATTTATTGTTGAATAATATGGAGAAATGTAAAGTGTATGATAATATTTCAGGTAGATTTACAGCTACACTAAGGAAAGGATAATTATTGAATCTAAGTTAAGCTAAATTGGGCCACAGAATTTTCTCTTTGATCTTCTACCATTAGGGATTAAAAAAATTTTTTTTAATGTTTATTTATTTTTGAGAGAGAGAGAGAAGGAGAGACAGAGTATGAATGGGGGAGGGGCAGAGAGAGAGGGAGACACAGAATCTGAAGCAGGCTCCAGGCTCTGAGTTCTGAGCTATTAGCCCAGAGCCCGACATGGGGCTTGAACTCATGAACTGTGAGATCATGACCTGAACTGAAGTCGGACACTTAACTGACTGAGGGACCCAGGCACCTACCATTAGGGATTTTTAAAAGTTCAATGATGTGGATGAATACATATAAAGCATATTATAGCTACACAAAACTGGCAAGCACAGCTAATATCAGAGAAAGCAGGATAAAAATTCAAAATGATTTTGACAATTGAGAACATTCCTTAGTGTTAAATGTAAAGGCCTCCAGCAAGGCCTTTCTATTCAGTGACTTCAGGGGCTAGTAGAGCAGAAGGCCTAGGATTCTGGCCTGAGAAGTTCATGAGGCTTGCCCTGTATTGGCCCTGCTCTTCCCAGCACTGCCTCAGGCCTCTGAGGTGGGGAAGGTCAAAGCTCCACTGATGTTAAATGTGTGGGAAAGTGACAGTGATGAGTGATGAGTCAAGAGAAGCCTCTGAGAAGACAGTCCTGGATGACTCTGATGTGCATTTTATTATTACCTACTTATTAGAAGTAGTAAGAGAGGTGGATGGAAAGAATGCATAAATGATCCCTATTGTTTAAAACTCTGCAGTCCTTCTACTTCCTTTGTTAAAATCAACTAAGTTGATTTGGGTGCTAATTTCAGGTTTCTCAGCAGAAGCACTGTAAGTCAACAGGCAGCTACAGAGTACCAACTACATGCCAAAACCCCTCCACTAGTTGGTAGGAATGTAGAGGGGAAGGGGCTCTTCATTTTTCCAGGATATGAGCAATTGGCCAAATGATAGGTGTTTAACACCGATTAGTTGTTATAAGTGGATGACGGATGGACGGAAGGAAGGACAGAAGGGTAAATGTGTGGAAGGATGGCAGGGTGGGTGGATGGATGCTATGATGATATCAAGAAGAGAATATTAACCGTGAGGCACAGGTGGTAAGAGAGGGAAGGATTGTGTCAGCAGTGACATCTGAGCTGGTTACGTGACATAATACAAGTTTATGGCCTTTGCAGCTTAAAGACCCAGATGCAGTACTAAATGCACCATTTGCTACCTGTGTGGCTTCAGGTTATATACAAAAATCTCTTTGAATCTCTGTTTCCTCATACGTTAAATGGATGTGATAATATATATAAGACATTTAATTGTAAAAAGTGATCTATGTAAAAAGTACTGTTTTTAGCTCATGGCTTATGGTACTTGCTGATAAGGAGGAGTTCTTTGCCTTCCTCAGCCTCCCCATAACGTAATAAATAGCAGAACCTTTCTGGAAAACCTAATATAAAAAGAGGTACATGAAATCAACTGACCAATCAGAAGCTCAACAGAATTTAGGCTGTGACCCAGGATATTGATATGCAGGGGGCCCATTGCCCTGTAGAAGCAGGGTAGGCAAACAAAGTCCTGGTCTGCTTAGTTCTCAAAGGTGACACGGAGGATTGGAGAAAGGGGACAGAAACTGTGCTCAACCTCTGCTCAGTTGAATGCCAATGGGAGGTGGCGCTGGAAGCCATTTCTAAGGGCAGTTAAGTGTGTCCTTGGTCAGGATGTTCCTTATTTATTCATTCATTCATTCATTCATTCATTCATTCAAGACAGAGTGAGAGTAGGGGAGAAGGACAGAGGAAGAGAGAGAGAGAATCTCAAGCAGGCTCCACCCTCAGCACAGAGCCTTATGTTGGGCTCGATCCCACAACCCTGGGATCATGATCTGAGCTGAAATCAAGAGTCAGATGCTCAACCAACTGAGCCACCTGGGCACCCCAGGATGTTCCACATTTAGCCATCATATTCTAATGATACAAAGGAGGATTGAAAAGGAAGGGGGCCATAATTCGGAGATGAAGACCCAACTTTTGGTCTTCGTTCTGTCACTGATTGACTCTGTAATCCTGGGATGCATGATTCTAGCTTTTCTGATCCTCAGACCTGCATTAGGAAAAATACCCTTAATGGGAATGAGATAACATGAGAAGTGGGGTTAAACGAGAAGACTTGGAAAAACTGTTTGCAGATGGTAAAGGACTATCCAATATTTAAATCACCTTATAATATCATACACATTATATAAATATGTATAATCAAATAAACTAACAAAAATAAATCAGGCCAGTATAAGAGATAAACATCCAAAACTAGGCTTAGGAGATACAAATGCTCGTATTACTGAGCTTTCCTTTCATTTATGAACATATTTAGGCCCACAGCCCAATTGTGCTTTAGGCCAAAGGATGGTGGCTTTAAGCCTGAGAGAGGTAGAACCAAGATCAATACTCACTCTTTTTCCTCTTCATTTTATTTGAGTGGGCAGAATTTTGAGCTGGTCCCCAAGACTTCTGCCCCCGAGTGTTCATGCACAGTATGATCCTTCTCTTTGGTGTGAGCAAGACCTATGAATATAATGGAATGCCTCTTCTTTGATTATGTTATATTATGTGGTGAAGGTGTAGGAATTATAATGATGTAATTAAGGTCCTTAATGAGTTAATTTTAAGTTAATGGAAAAGGATATTGTGCTAGGCAGACCTGACCTATTAATCACTTGATACCTTTAAACGAAGTTAAGAGATCTGAAGCAGTAGAGAAACTCTCTGTTGGCCTTGGAGAAGCAAATTGCCATATTTGTGGAGAGGGCCACATGGCCAGGAATGGGTGGGCTGACTCTAGGGCTGAGGCTCTCAGTCTTACAGGAACTGAATTCTGCCAACAACTTGTGAGCTTGGCAGAAGACCCTAGGACTCAAATGACATCACAGTCCTGGCTGGCAGCTTGACTTCCACCTAATACTGAGCAGAAGACCTAACTTACTCATAGACTCCTGACCCACAGAAAGTGTGAGATAACAAGTTTGTGTGGTTTTAAGTGGCTATGTTTGTGGCAGTTTGTTATGTAGCATATAAAACTAAAATAAGGGGAGAAGTTCTCTACGAATCAATGTGAACAGGTTGGCCCCATAGGGGCTGCTCTAGCAGAGCAGCATAACTGCTTATTTTATGCTTTTGCTGACTCTCTTTCATAAGCTCCAGAACCTAGAGTTGGCTTTCTTCTGCTAAGGCAGAAGTTCCTGAGCTTCTCAACATCAAGATCCTCTAATTATTTTCCTCCTGTAGTCCCTAAAATTGAAGCATCCCATTTAATTAACAAATTATATGTATTTACTTTGGAATAGTTAAGTTCTTTCTTTTTTTTTTTGAATTTTTTATTTATTTTTGAGAAATAAAACAGCAAGCACACATGTGCATGTGTGAGCTGGGGAGGGGAAGACAGAGAAGGGAACAGAGGATCTGAAGCAGGCTCTGTGCTGACAACCGAGATCATGACCTGAGCCAAAGTCAGATGCTTAACTAACTGAGCCACCAAGGTGCCCCAGTTAATTTGATTTCTAATTTTAATTAAATAATTGCTCTTGAATTAAATATAAATACAGAAGATTCTGACTGGCATGAGATGAACAAAGTAACCAAACTAACTTGTGATTTTTATCCCAGATCAAAGAAAACAGGTATTTTGGTTATTCCTTTCAGGCTTAACAAGGATAAATGTATATTTTACTTCTATTCAAGCTTTCTGAAAGAAAGAAAATAGCTCACTGACCCTAGGAGTTGACATCATTCGAGATGTTCACCCAGACCATGATTGCCCCTCTTTGGGAATTACACATTTACACCCACACTCATGCTTCTACTGCAAGACTAATCCACTGGCTGGAGATGACTTGATTAAGGGGAGACACCTGGCCCAAACGCAGGCCCACGAGTTTCTTTCCAAGAATTTGAAGAGTCACAGACTCTGTGTGTCTTTATTAGCCACTTGAACTCAGGACATAAAGATCTAGGAGCTATAGACAAATAGGTCCTAGATGTGGCCATCTGAACCAAGGAAAACTGTGAAAGCTAATGGACAGATATATACAGATAAGAATGAAGTGAAAAGTCAAGGGACCATAAGACCTGGAGAGAAGGAGTAATTCTGGTTTTGATGGTTTTTCAGTTCCTTGTTTTAGTTTATGCCGAGGCCAGTCTATGCCTTCTGAGCTTCACAGAGGTCATTTTTATCCTTCTTAAAAAATCCCCTTTGGAATTAAAAGCAAAAATGAACTACTGGGACCTTATGAAGATAAAAAGCTTATGCACAGCAAAGGAAACAACCAACAAAACTAAAAGGCAACCAACGGAATGGGAAAAGATATTTGCAAATAACATATCAGACAAAGGGCTAGTATCCAAAATCTACAAAGAGCTCACCAAACTCCACACCCGAAAAACAAATAACCCAGTGAAGAAATGGGCAGAAAACATGAATAGACACTTCTCTAAAGAAGACATCCGGATGGCTAACAGGCACATGAAAAGATGCTCAACGTCGCTCCTCATCAGGAAAATACAAATCAAAACCACACTCAGATATCACCCCACGCCAGTCAGAGTGGCCAAAATGAACAAATCAGGAGACTATAGATGCTGGAGAGGATGTGGAGAAACGGGAACCCTCTTGCACTGTTGGTGGGAATGCAAATTGGTGCAGCCACTCTGGAAAACAGTGTGGACGTTCCTCAAAAAATTAAAAATAGACCTACCCTATGACCCAGCAATAGCACTGCTAGGAATTTACCCAAGGGATACAGAAGTACTGATGCATAGGGGCACTTGTACCCCAATGTTTATAGCAGCACTCTCAACAATAGTCAAATGATGGAAAGAGCCTAAATGTCCATCAACTGATGAATGGATCAAGAAATTGTGGTTTATATACACAATGGAGTACTACGTGGCAATGAGAAAGAATGAAATATGGCCCTTTGTAGCAACATGGATGGAACTGGAGAGTGTGATGCTAAGTGAAATAAGCCATACAGAGAAAGACAGATACCATATGGTTTCACTCTTATGTGGATCCTGAGAAACTTAACAGAATCCCATGGGGGAGGGGAAGGAAAAAAAAAAGAGGTTAGAGTGGAAGAGAGCCAAAGCATAAGAGACTGTTAAAAACTGAGAACAAACTGAGGGTTGATGGGGGTGGGAGGGAGGGGAGGGTGGGTGATGGGTATTGAGGAGGGCACTTTTGGGATGAGCACTGGGTGTTGTATGGAAACCAATTTGACAATAAACTTCATATATTGAAAAAAAAATCCCCTTTGTGGCTTCACATAGAGCAATTGGTTTCCTGTTATATGAATTCAAACAGCCATGGCCAAAACCACCTACCCTGTTCTGAAAGGAATGGAGCCCCTGCTCTAGACCACAAATACTTTTGGATTCAGCTATCTCAATTCCTGACTTCGTCGTAGGAATGAGCACCATTGCATAAGCTATAAGAACAAGAAGTGGGCTATTTGAATGCCAGTCTTTAGACACTGCAACCAAAAGTGTTACTTTCCTCTTGGGGGGAAGGGGAAAAGGGTACAGATGTGAGAAGAGCCTTTGATGTGCCATCCATTTCAGTCAAAAACACAGAAGAAAATCTTTGGAAATATGACGTCCAAGCACCCAGAAGAGTTAGCCCTACTCAGAGGAATGAAGATTTATGTCATTTCTGACAGTGGAGATGTATACAGCAGACTTGTTAAGTGAATAAGTATGTCCAAAGGAGTTTGAGTGGAAGTAGGGGAAGAAAATCTTATTAATCTGTGAAGATGAGACCTTCTCAATGTTTAAAGAGCCAATTGAAGAAACTACATTTACACTATAATTTCAAAAGGAAATGTAATTTTCTTGCCATCTTTAACATTTCTCTCATTAATAATCGAAACAAGTTTTCAGGAAAAGAGATATGGGCTTAATCAGCAGGCAGAGGCTCTGTATGAGCAAGACTGGGTCTCACAAGGGTACGCATGCACCCAGTATTTGAATCACCATCTCTGCAGCCTTTGCTTTCTCACTAGGCACTGACTTGGCCTGGGGGAGACTGAGTTGACTTTCTGCCTAGAGAATGGCTTTCTAATTTGTCCTAACAAATCACTTTGAGTCTTGTGCCTCGTCTGAAGAAAAAAGAGAACTTTGTTCTTACTTCCTTCGGCCCAACCATACCATAATAACATCCACGTTAAAATCCGACCGTATAATGTTCCAAATAAAGGTAACTTATTTAGGGACTTCAATAATCGAATTCATTTAATCTAAGGAAAATAGGGTAGAATAGGGTTTTAGCCCAACAAAAGAAATTTGCCTCATCATTATGGATTCTTCTAGAGTAGGATTAAATCCTATGGCGTTTCATGGTACACTTGATCCTGTACTTCTTTATTTGGGGGTGGGGGCATGTAATATGTTTTTCATCTTTAGGTCTACTTTGGTATAGAATACTAGGTGTAGATGTCATTATGAAGAACCTAGAAGTGGATGGACATTCCACACCAAAGTTCCTGAAATTGCTCTAGAAGTTCTCCTTGACCACCTTTGCAGTGTGATGTGATGGCTCCCTGTGTAGACCTAACAGTTACGACACTGCATGGTCATCCTCAATTTTCCTGTGTCTTCCACCACCAAGCTATGAGGCCCTAAAGGAAAGGTTTTTCAAATTTGTAACCAAGCTTAGTACAGGTACATAACAAGTATTTAAAAGATATCAGTTGAATGAATGGACGAAATTCTACAATTGGTTTTACTCATAGCAACTTGGCCATCTATTCAAGGAACATATCACCTGAAATTGTTTGGGATGGCTTATCAGTATATTGGTTAAAACTAAAGTTTTTGATATAAATCAGCATGCTCTGCACAGTGATCTCTGGTATGGAAGATGTTAATAAGAGCTTTAGAAAGAGAGAGAAGGAGGGGGATCTGTGGTCATATAAAGTTGTAATTATTTTGCTCTAAAAAATATAACATATTTTGATAGACCTATTGTTTCCATCATTTTAAGAGGATAGCAGAGATACAATAAGTTGCTATTTAAATATTGAAATCATACTGTAATCTGTAACCTCTTAAATAAAATCACATGGCTTCTTTTTAAATAAAAGAAATTGAGAGTTCCTGTTTATTAAATTACGGATCTACTTGGGAAAAAAAGGCACTGGAAAATGATGTTATGACTCTAAATTAGAATGGAAACTTAAAACTAACACTGAATTTTCTGTATACCATGTAGAACAAATAAAGGTAAATTAAAGGTTCCAACCAAAAAAAAAACAAAAAAAAAAAAACCTAAGGAAAGAAGAGCTTCCTATGTTTTCTTTTTCAAATAATTAAAAAAATTTTTCTTAACATTTATTTATTTTGAAGAGACAGAGAGAGACAGAGCATGAGCAGGGGAGGGGCAGAGAGAGAGAGGGAGACACAGAATCTGAAGCAGGCTGCAGGCTCTGAGCAAGTGGTCAGCACAGAGCCTGATGCAGGGCTTGAACCCACAAATTGTGAGATCATGACCCAAGCTGAAGTCAGATGCTCAACCGACTGAGCCACCCAGGCACCCCTGCTTTTCAAATAATTTTATTTTTTTTTTCAACGTTTTATTTATTTTTGGGACAGAGAGAGACAGAGCATGAACGGGGGAGGGGCAGAGAGAGAGGGAGACACAGAATCGGAAACAGGCTCCAGGCTCTGAGCCATCAGCCCAGAGCCCGACGCGGGGCTCGAACTCACAGACCGCGAGATCGTGACCTGGCTGAAGTCGGACGCTTAACCGACTGCGCCACCCAGGCGCCCCTCAAATAATTTTAAACCAAAGTACTTAGATACCATGTTAATTTCCCTACCAGAAAGGAACATGATTCTTCTTTCTCCCATATGCATTGCTAAATTACTTGGGAATTAGGCAAATGAGAAGAAAAGGAAAAACATTCTTTTAAATCAACCAGTTTGTTTCTCTTTCTAATTAAAACAGGTAAATCTTAACATTGCAAAAGATGTAGATGTTCTCATTTTCCTTTAAAATCCTACTGGGTAGGGATTTTCCTTGTTTCCCTTAAAATTACTGAATAAATTACCTCTAAGACAGTGCCTCTTCCAAAGACATTAGAAGATCCTGCATAAATGAACAGACTTGAACCTTCACTCAAACTCCTGCTGGTTGTCAGATCACAGGTGCTCAGGCCCGCACCTGCTTCACTCTGGCTGCATCTAAATGAAGCCACTTATCCTAGTGAAAGCAATCAGGTGAGCATCTAGGTTCATCTAGCTTACCAGATGTTTCCCATCATGGAGAAATGTTCTGCATTGATGGAAATGTTCTATATCTGTACTCTCAATATGTTAAGCCACGTAGTGATATGTGGCTATCAAGCCCTTGAGATAGGCCTACTGCAACTGAAGAATGAAATTTAAAATTTTATATCATTTTAATTTATTTAAATTTAAATACCTACACATGGCCAGTGGCTACACATTGGATGGTGTATCATGGCTTTGCATTAGCAAGGTGTTACCGTTAACCATAAATTTGAACCTTCTAAAAAATTATAAAACGTTCTAATATATAATTATATAAGTTGAAAAATATATCATCAGTTTTGCGCTCTAGAGATTAATCATTGTTAACATATGATGTGTATTTATTCTTCTAGACTTTTTCTTTCTCTCCAGGCATATAAACATACACACTCATAGGCATTTAAAAAAATGTATGAAGTAGAATCATACTATATGTGCTGTCCCACAGCTTGTATTTTTCTTAACATGTTTTGGCCACCTTTCTATGTTGGTATACAGAGCTCTTTATAGTTACACAAGCCAGTATATTCCCTTCTTTGCTAAGCCAGTCTCATTTTTGTCATTTGTAATCAAGGAGTTCTGATTAACACAGGTGTGTCCAGGGTCCAAATTCACCTTTTGGATTAGCATGTTGGGGCCCTGAGAAGAAAAGAAGCAGGTGCAAACTCAAATGAGGAGAGTTTGCATGACAGGCAGAGGAGGTTAACATTTTACCATATACTCACAAAGGAAATGACTGAAGGGTTTTGAGCAGGCAAGTGGCACCATCAAACCTGTCATTGAAGACAGTCACCTTGGTAGTGATCTGTCTTAGATGGGAGCACAGATCCTTGACAGAGACCTCAGTGGTACAAAGGTTTGTTTACACTTCAGTTACCAGGTACAGAACACCACCAATACTGCTGTTCTATCATATTTCTACAGCAAGCTCACAAAATCCTGTTCAGCTCTCTTACAACACAGTAGAAGTAAAATATTGTGTGTATGGTAAGTTTAGTTTTCAACCACTATTGTAAAGATATAAAGTAATTCATTCATTAAACTTTTATTGATAAACTGCTATATGTCAGGCATTAAGGAAATAACAGTGCACAAAATGAAGTTCTGTCCACATGGGGGAGGCTATAAAAGGAGTAGATTTGGGGGCTGAGGAAAATAAGAAGTTTAATTTTGAACATATAAATTTTGAGACGCTTATTAACCATCTAAGTGAAATGTAGAGGAGGCAGTCAGATGAATAAGTTTGGAGATACATTTTGGGCATTATGAGAGTATGTGATTTCCTAGTGAGTGAGCATATATAAAGAAAGAGGAGTCAGGAGATAGGAGGAATGTGCAAAAGAGACCACATAATGTGGTGACAAGAATAGAGCTGGAAAGAAAGTGACAGTGAGCCAAGAACTAGAATCTCCAAAGAATGGGGGACAAGTAGCCCAGGACTCTGTGTAACTGCAACAAGGAAGCAGAGTGAGTGGTACTGATGGACAGCATGAGTTTCCAAGCTGAGTGGTTTTTAAGGTGAGTAGGACAACAGTCTAGAAGAGGCACCGAGGAACAAGGATAACACCTACCCTGTCTCCAACTCCAGTAGCACAAGGGGTGTGGGAGACAAAGCATGGCTACTGGGAGGGCTCTAGAGAAGTCATATAATTAAGAAAGCCAAGTTTATAGTAAAAAGAGGAAGGCACTGTTCAGACAAGGTTGCGAAGATAAGGAACTTTACTGACACACTTGTGTCACACTTGTGAGTTTTAGAGCTCATAGGGCAGCAGTTTAGGGGGTGGGAGATAGGAAGGTGGGAGATAGGATCAATTAGGGTTGTATGGAGCTGGGTGGACATGAGAGACCACAGGGTGAGAGGTGACTAGAGTCCTTGTTTTTGAATGGTGTTACTATAGACAGGACAAAGAGCATGACAGAAGTAGCACCAATGTTCTGGGAGGCAGGTTAGTGGACATATACTGAGGAGGGAGGAGGACCCAGAGCTCCTCTATGTTGTGAATTAGCAAAATAGAAAGAGTTTGGTGCTAATGCAGGAATGTGACATTTAAAAAATGTTCTTATGGTGAGAAATGTTTCCTAAGCCGTGGCAATTTAGTACTACATATCCCTAGGCAGCATGGGTTCCACCCTAATTACAACAAATATGTGTTGAATATCTAGTATTATTCTAGGCATGGAAAAGGATGGAGAGAAAGAAAAGCAGTCATCTCTAGGAAACATGAAGTCTTCCCCCAGTCTTAGGCTAAGTTGGTCCCAAATGTATTTCATTAAGAAGATGTTATTATATTCCTCCTCCCAACAATCCTAAGACCACTTTTCATTTTGAGTGTTGGCCTGGGGGCAGCTTTCTTCACCTTGTCTTTGGAAGGAATGTCCAGCTATGTGGTCAACCACATAACCTCAGAGCTTGGAGTTATTTGAACAGTTTCATTTAGAGAAGACACTGAACAGATACAGCATTTTAGTTCTTATGTTCTCTCTAAATTGAACTAAGATAAGAACAGGCATTAAGCTGCTTAGAGATTTGAATTAGAGGAACAATTATTCTAATACACACGGTAGCAGAAAGGCTCTCAGAGCCCATAATCTCCTGAGTCTTATGAAAAAATGTCACTCGCTGGATATCCATGCTTGATTGGAGGTTCTGCAAAGTAATCTAAGCCTCCTTTTCTCACTTTTATCCTTTTGGATTGATTTTTGTTTCTTTGAAAACAATTGTTCCATTTTGAAACTTTCTGAACACAGCACAATGCATAATCTGTATCATTTAGCACTCTAAATACTCTGCCATTATACTAGGGTTCTTATGACTGAGCATGTCTTGTCAATAGAAATTTATTCAATGAAATGTGAAATTACTTTAGAAGACACATTTAGAGCATTTAAGCCAGGCATGTTGAGCTGAAAAGATTTAGGAAGTAAGTTATATTCTAAATAGCTAATAATTGTTCATCACAGGGTACCTTTTCATTCTTTACTGATGCTTCTGCCTTTCGACCTCTCACAATGGCCACTAGAGGATAGGGAATCGACTATGGGAAAGATCATTTCAATGGTGTCTTCACATTTACGTGACATTTTAATGTTACAACTGTCTAACTAGAGTGTGCAGACGGGGTGCTGGTCCAAGCCCCATCAACTGACACTTTACCTCATATCATTACTCTCTTAGAGTCTCTAAAAGTAGATACTGAAAGCTGTTAGTATTGCTGTTTAAGCCACCCAGGCTGAGCCCTATTCCTTCCTTGGCAGAGGCTCCTTTGTTTCCTAGGAAAGAGGGGAGTAACTCTATTCCCTGGGAATCAGGAAAAATATTTTTAACTGAATACATTGAAGAGAAGGTTATATTGACCCGACATGTTCAGAGACTGAGAGGTATGAGAGACAGATAGCAATAATCAGGCCACTGTAATTCCTAAAGATATTCCAAAGAGCACCCTGGGTCCGGAAAACACATCGTTCCACCTGGGGGACCATGACAACTCAGTGCACCAGACTGAAAGCCTGGTATGTGGTTGGTGCTTCACGCGTGCTTGCTCAGTGAATGGATGAAAGAGTAGAACTATAAGATCTAGACACCAGCTCAATGGCGCTAATGCACAGACCACTGCACCTCCAGCCCATGTTCTCTCAAGTGCCTCAAGACAACCATACAACAAGGGATACTCTGTAAATTACCCCATAGTAAATCTAAACCCCATTAGAAACTGAAAACACTTTCCTCATAAATATCTCTTTAGTTTCACTTTCTTTCTTTATAGCTATAAAACTCCTCTTCTGAGACATTACAGGTGAAGGAGGAGTTGATGTATGTAGGTAGTTAGGTTATCTAGATGCCTGAAAGGAAAGGAGATCAAATATTAGAGTTGCCTTTGGGTTGCTTCTTCCCCATGCTTTTCTCTCTCTTGTTAAAGTATATCTAAGAAAGGAAAGGTTGAGTTCGGTTGGACATGAACTCTAGAACTCATGAAAGCAGAATTTAAAAGATCCCAAGATTGAGCAGATGTGGGTCTAAGGCATGAAAACCTAAAAAAGAAATCTGTCTGGGTGGTTAAGCTTCTCAAAAATGAAGTTTTAACAAGAGAGAGGAGGAAAAACACCTTGAAAGAAACTCTTTGGGCTGTATGGGGAGCTCTCTGATGGGACCAAATTTGGCAACCAGATACATAAAGGTGAAAGGGAAGAAAGCTGAGATCACCATAAAACAGTGAATCTCTTTTATAGTGTGTTCACATGTCTAAACTCCAAAGTAAACTGGCTAACAAAAATTCTGCAATTAAATTTGATGCAGCAAGATAGAATGATAATGTGATTTTGATGGAAGATACCGAGAAAGCAGAATTCTTCATTTATTTGCTGTATATCTTCCCTGTCTAGAGAAAAGATCCTTAGATTTATAAAGTTTGAATGGCATTTGTCCCAAATGTAAGCAGTGATTGAAGAAAGAACAGAGTTGCTTTAAGTGAGTTTAAATATGCTTTTAAGAGAAATCACATCCAGGATACCGAAAACTTGCAAATGAGAGTTTTAAGAAACTACTGAGAAGAGAAGGAGGAAGGTTGGAATTGGACAAATATATTTACCAGTTTCAAAAAGGAAAGTATACAGAATTAAAAGCATTACTGATGATGACAACTGAATTTTAGGTTTATTCTGGGCTTGATTGTAGAATGGATGTTATAGGGCAACCTCCTTGCTCTTAGGAGAAGACGCATTGATCTCTGAGCCAGGATGGGTTCACTAAGCATGAATCAAGTCATCTCACACCGATCTTATTTCATTTTTTAATGGAGGACGAGATTAGCATAGCAGGGAAATGGGTTATTCGTGTTCTATTTAGACTGCATCCAGGAATCTGGCACAAGGTGACCTTGAGAACCTGGTGGACAAATAGAAATGTAGACTGGATGACAGGTATACTGAATATTGGATGAACTCAAAGTGAGTTTACTAATGTATCAGTAGTAATACTAATAGAGAAATCTAGGTGTGCATTTTTCAGTCTCATGCCAATGAATTAGAAGTCAGCTCTATCAAATCTCTGAATGATGTGAACTTTGAAGGGATAGCATATATACTGAAAGACAAAATCAGAATCCAGAAAATTCTCAACAGTCTGGAATGAAAGACTGAATTCAACTTAAAGAAATTTCATGGAGATAACAGACAGAAACCCCAACACTTGGGTCTAAAATATTCTACTGCTCAAATATTGGCTGATAGTGACCCGAGGGACATAAATATAAAGGAACAGGATTTAGGGGAAAAGCCTGTTCACTCTCAGATGTTAACTAATTTGTCTTTCTTGGAAATGCTGCTCTCCATTATTTTTCCTCTTTCTGAATCTCGAACCTCTCCATTTTCACTATGTCTGGGCACATCTTAAACATTTAAAATAAACAAAATAAGATAAAGCACAAAACCACAAAACACAAACTAACCCTCCCACCCTGGGTTTTATTACTGCCTTGAGTACACCCTCAGCGGTAGCTACATTGGTTCCCTCCACTCTCCTCAAATTGGTCTCATTAAGTCATCAGTGACCTTCTAATTGAAAAATGTATTAAATATTTTTCAGTCCTAAGTTTCTGTGATGTCTCTGCAGCATTTGATATTCCTGGTCACTTTTTTATTCTTGATTTTTTCTCTTCCCTTGGCTTCCTTTCTGTTGCAGTTATTTTCCTAGTCTCAGAATTCCATCTTGTCTCAACTCTCCTCACATACACAATCCATTCTACCATTAGTCTAGGCTTTCTTCTCACCATCTGTGGTGGGGGATCTCACATCCTCCCAGGGTTTCAACTGTCTCCTGTACGTTGAAATCTTTATTTCTTACATGAACCTTTTTCTTGAGCTCTAGACTTTACTTTTTACTGAACTTCTCCAATGGCTTCAATTACCACCTATACTTTGACTATTCACAGGTATATAATTGTAGCCTAGACCTCTCCACTGAACTCCAGACCCTTATTTCTAAATCCATATGCAACACCTTCCTCTAGATGTTTCTTAGGCATCTCATACTCATGATTTTTGATATTGATTATCACCCACCCTTCCTTTTCTGAAGATTATGACCCAACCACCACACTGTTATTTAAGCCAGAAAATGAAGGATTGTTCCTGGTTCTTCCTGCTACTTTCTATTTCACATTCAGGCAGACTCCAAGTCATACTTCAACTAAAGCACTTTTCCTAAAATACAAATCTAATGATTTCCTTTTTCAAGGGGATAAAAAATCCCAACACCCTAGCATGCCACCCAAGATCCTGACAACCTGGAGCTGAGTCTTCCCTAGCTTTCCAGTCTCATCTCATAGCTCTTCCCTAGAAGTATCCAATGGGCTAATTGTACATTCCTTTCTTTTTTTTTTTTAAATGTTTTATTTATTTTTGAGAAAGAGAGAGAGGGAGACAGAGTGTGAGTAGGGGAGGGGCAGAGAGAGAGGGAGACACAGAATCTGAAGCAGGCTCCAGGCTCTGAGATGTCAGCACAGAGCCTGAAGTGGGGCTCGAACCCACGAACCATGAGATCATGACCTGAGCCAAAGTTGGGCTCTCAACTGACTGAGACACCCAGGTGCCCCTGGACTAATCATATATTTCTATTAAAAGTAAGGTTACCTACATTTGGCTTGCTATATATATCTCCTTGTGCCTATTCCTATGTTTTTTTCCTTTTGCTTCAGTTGTTCTTTCTCCCATTTCTATGCCTGATGAATTTCCTTAAGGCTTAATTCCTTATTTTCTCTACTATGCAGCATTTGAAACTTTCTCTTTTGTATTCACATTTTTTTCCCTATTCATTTTCCTATTGTAGTGCATAACACAGAGCAGTAATTACTTGTTTTGCATGACAATCTTTACCACTAAACTGTGAGCTCCATGAGGAAGTGACTAAGTTCTATTAAGTTTTGTAGCCCCAGAACTTAGCATAGTTCCTGGTACACAGTGAACACTCAATTCATGTTTATGCAATAAATTGACTCAATGTGCATGAATACTGCAGTGTCACTTACATAAAAGTTTGCTCTCCCCCTGGTCAATAGTTCTGCTTTTCTCTGGGTTGATCAGTCCATATTGAGAATAGTCTGTTCTGATGTGATGCTGCACTTAAATTGAGGCAGATATAAACTAAAAAACATTGGGGTGCCTGGGTAGCTCTGTCGGTCAAGTGACTGACTCTTGGTTTCGGCTCAGGTCATGATCTTGAGGTTCATGAATTCAAGCCACACGTTGGGCTCCACATTTACAGTAGGGAGCCTGCTTGGGATTCTCTCTCTCTCCCTCTCTCTCACTCCTCCCCTGCTTGTGGTCTCTCTTGCTCAAAATACATAAATAAACTTAAAAAACAACATTGAAGAAGAGCAATAAGGAATATAACACCATGTGGAAGGAAAAATGATTGAACAAATGGGAAATATTTGTGTAAGGTGTCATGAATTGAAAAGAAAAGTAACTCCCTATTGTAATAGTAAGGGCCTGAGAACAAGCCACACCTTTTCTAACAAAACACAACTATGGCAGAATTAAGCACAGTAACAGATTATTTGCTGCTTCTCTCATTGAGAGGTGGAGTCGAATTCTCCTCCCTTTGAAGGTGGTTTCTGTGACCAAATGGCATGGAATGAAAGGGACACTGCAGAACTTCTAAAACTAGGTCAGAGGAACCCTTGAAGCTCCACTTTGGTCTTTGAGAACGTTTAATCTTGGGGTGCTCCTGCTGTAAATTCAGTCGCCGTGCTGCGAGAGGCCCAAGGCATAGGTGCTCTATTAGTGCCAGTGCAACTCCTGACGGACAGCCAGCTTCACCTGCCATCAATTAGTGAACTGTTGTGAATGCCCAACACAGAACCTTCGGATAAATGCAGCCTCTGCCAACATCAAACTGCACCCCACATAACAAACCCAAGCCAGGACCAGACAGCCAGACCCTTTTCTAATTCCTGATCCACAAATTTAAGTACAAAGTAAAACTCCTTCCTCCCTTCCTCCCTTCCTCCCTTCCTCCCTTCCTCCCTTCCTTCCTTACAGGCTTTTTTTTTTTTTTAATGATTATTTATTTTTGAAAGAGCTAGAGAGACAGAGTGCCAGCAGGAGAAGGGCAGAGTGAGAGGGAGACACAGAATCCAAAGCAGGCTCCAGGCTCTGAGCTGTCAGCACAGAGCCCAATGCGGCACTAGAACTCACGAACTGTGAGATAGTGACCTGAGCCGAAGTAGGCCGCTTAACCGCTTAACTGCCACCCAGGCGCCCCAAGTAAAATTTCTTTTCACCATTAAATTTGGAGTTTTAAATGATTAAAATGGCACGGTTGGTTACACAGCAATGGAGTCCTAAAGCAACAACTACACGTGTTGATTGATTGAAGAGTGACTTGGTGACAATAAACTGTTGTGGAAAAAACGGATGTCTTACTCAGATCTCCCCCTTCAAGAAAGGACTTGCTGCCCAACTGCTAGGAATGCAGCTAGCTGGCGGCCTCCAGATGTTCGTGCCTCGAATTCTGAGCTGTGGTCTTGCTCGTTACAGGGCAGGCACCAGCCAATGACTAAACAAGGCAGTGCTAGCCGCACCCATGCCAAAGTTTTTCTTGGAGCGTCCCCAGTCGACAGCTGAACAAGTGGTACTAAGGCCTAGCCATCTTTGTCCAACTGGGGACTCTAAATGAGCAAACTCTGCTCCAGAGCTCTGCACTGGACCAGCAAAGATCTCCTCTGGTCTGTGTCATGGACTGATACCCACAACCTGCCCAATACTGCCCCTGTCTCTTCACAGGTGTTAACTCCCCAGTGAGCCTTGTACACTCCTATTCCGTTTCAGTGTCTGCTTCCTTGAAAATACAACATATAAAACCAACCGGCATTATCTTAAGAGAATTATAATAGCAAAGAGCAACTCTTAAGACTTGGTGGCCGAACAAGCCCAGCGATACAAATGTGGCTGCTGGGTTTTGGCTTTGGGTCATCGATTGCCTTACTGTTGTTTAAGTAAAACATGGCAGTGACCTTGGTTATTGGCTACCTAGACAGCAAAATTGAGACTGCAAATACAAGGAGGGGAGGAGTGGGTTACACAGCGAACACCGGAGTCTTGATTTCGTATCTGTCTGAAGACAAGCGGCAGAACTCAATGGAATGATAAACATCTCATAAAAGACCCAACTGGTCTTGTGAGACATTTGCTGATTAAAAAACCTCAGTCCAGGTTCACTAATTTCTCAACCCTGTCAGAAATCCTCACCTGATGCTCTTTGCCTAAGAATATGTGAGCTGAATAGGAAGGTCTAATGATTTTCAGGCATTTATGAAGAAGCCCTGAGATCGGATCTTCCTTGCAACGGTCAAATCATAGTGTGACAGAAACTGAATTTATCTTCTGTTCCTTTACTAAGTTCAAAGATGGCCAGTTTTATTTTATTTTATTTTATTTTATTTTATTTTATTTTATTTTATTTTTATTTTAATTAAATGTTTATTTTTGAGAGAGAGTGTGAGCAGGGGAGGGGCAGAGGGAGAGGGAGAGAGAGAATCTTAGACAGGCTGTGTACCATCAGCACAAAGCCCCATGCGGGGCTCCATCTCATGAACCATGAGATCATGACCTGACCCAAAGTCAAGAGTCAGATGCTTAACTGATTGACCCACCCAGGCACCCCAAGATGGCCATTTTTAAAGTATATGTGTGGTAACCACGAAAAGTGTGTGTGTGTGTGTGTGTGTGTGTGTGTGTGTGTGTGTGTGTATAAGAGGAGAGACAGAGAGAGACTAACAATTAGTACATCATTTGAAAATAGGAATTTTATATCCTACTGGCATTCTGTCCTAAGTCTTTGTACCTTGGCCTCACATATATAGAACTTTGCCTCTTCTCTGAAAGTTGATATTACCCTTTCTAGGGAAGAGAAGAATGCCAGGAGAAGGGTATGATCTTTCTGTCCAAATATTTGAAGGATTAATAGGAAATAGATTTGTTACAGCAAAACGTTGTTATAGCAGCCAAATGGTAGAAACTGGCCTGATATTTGGAAGCGGAACAGAAAATATTTTGCATGAACTTTTTGTCAGGACCGTTCAAAGGTGCCGTGGGTTGCTTTGATAGGTGCCGTGTTCTCTGTGTTGGGGGAAACCAAGCAATTACTTGACAGACATGACACGAGAGGGGATTCAAGTAAATCTGGAGCATTAAGGTTTTAAAGTCTCTTTATGCCAGAAATTCTATAAATACGGAAGAAACAGAAAGACAAATATAAAGGCATTTTGAGGGACTTTCCCCATTAAATACAAATATAACATAACATAACAGGAATTACACTAGCATAATCAAATGTTAGTTCTGGTTCTCATTTTGTCAGGTATAAAGCTCTGCGGATACCTTTAAAATTGTTTTTCTAATAAAGCCAGTCAAGCATGAAATAACTTCTAGCTGCTTTAGCAAAGACTAATAGAGGAAATTACCCTAATGAGAGGCTAATCAAGCAGACTAAGATGATCCTAGAAGCACATGTCCTTTTCAGACAAGGCTGGTGGGTCCTGTGCTTGTTGCTAAGAGAGGTGCTGATGTTCCTGTTTTTCTAAAGAAAGGTTTGGGCAAACTTATCAGTAGGGGGCATTGGTGTTCTGTCAGCAGGAGAACTTGACTCAGAGAATAAGTGCACTTGGCGATTCCGAGCACTTTACAATGATCAACAAATCAAAGCAGATAGGAAAGTACTTGCCTTAGAAAAATCCACATAGAAATGTCATCTGTTCTAAATGAAACTTAAGGAAATAGAAGTACAGCATGTACATATTTGGTTTTGCCGAGAAAATGAAAGATGCTGGAGGCCTTAAATAAAATCTTTCTTGAGAGAGGAGAAAAAGATCACAGCAGCTGCAGATTCAGCATTCTCCAAGTGCTAGGAAATGAGAGGGGAGCTGAGTGTGCATCACGGGGGGACCGGTGCCACTGATGCTGCCGGCTCCCATGTCGCTGTAATGAGAGTGAAACCAAACAGTTCTCTCTGTGTTAGACACTTCCCTAATACAACAAATACTGGTCTGTTTTTCTCTCTTCCCTTCTGCTGGTATGAGCAAAGGCACACAATCATGAAAGGAATTGGGGAAGAAAGGGAAAATACATAGATTTGGAATGCACAGTATAGGAGATAAAGAGCTGCACTCTGTCACTTGGGAACACATATAAGCCCGCCATTAGTCACGGAGAGAGAGATTATTAAACGCCAATAAAAACTAATGCAACATTTCCACATCCACCATGATATAAATGCTAGGTGGCAGATAGAATTACTTATGAATTATTACATCTTATAGAAAATTTTGATATCCCAGCTTTTTTACCCTCTTTCCTCAAAAATGATTTTAGAGGTCTATCTTACAAGTTAAAATTCTGGGACTTACAGTTTGAGACCTTAAGGAACAACACAAAGGAAGGATACATCAACACACACATACACACACATATTGATAGGCTTCTCTGATTTGATTCAAGTTTATTTGATGCATAAGAAGCCTGCCTGATTCCCACCTCTTCTTAAGGCTCATCCAGAATTTTACCTTCATTCACTTAACACACACTGATGAAATCCCTCTTAGGTGAGTGTCAAGCATGGGTTAGGTACCACTCTATCAAACCTGCCTTGGCCTCTGAGGCCATACTTAACTCTTGGAACAGGAGTTTCTTTAAAAAAAATTTTTTTAAGTTTATTTACTTATTTTGCACGCACACATGAGACGGGGGGGGGGGGGGGGGGGGGAGAGAGAGAGTGCACATGTGAGCAGGGGGGAGGGACAGAGAGAGAGAGAATCCCAAGCAGACTCCTCTCTGTCAGTTCAGAGCCTGATACGGGGTTCGATCTCATGAACTGAGATCATAACCTGAGCCAAGATCAAGAGTGGACGCTTAACTGACTGAGCCATCCAGGCACCCCTGAAACATGAGTTTCTAGCTGCATTATATTTTTCTCAACTTAATAAACCCTGATAGTCTCCTTCTCCCTGATGCCGCCTACAGTAACAGGAAGGAAAACAGCACTACCCTATTTACAACATTTAAATCAACAGTAAGCAAAGTTCACTTATAAAAGTAGAATATGCTTAGACATATCTGTACAATATGAGTTTAATTACTGTGGTGACATATGACTCTTAACCTTCTCGGAGGTGAGAATTCCCTGAGTCAAGAAAACTTGACTTTTATACTGACATTTTCAAACCAACTGAACAAATTTGGAAGAAAAAGTCATCAGAATTGTTTTGCAATCACAAAGAATTTTGGTTAGACCAAACCAGAAAAAAACATAACCAAATAAGACATCTTAAAAAACAATGTGGAAGGGGGTGGGCAGGTGGGGGTGTTGGGAAAAATGGATGAAAGGCAGTGGGAGGCACAGGCTTCCAGTTATGGAATGAATAAGTCATGGGAATAAAAGGCACAGCAGAGGGAAGATAGTGATATTGTAATAGTGATGTATCAGGACAGATGGTAGCTACTTGTGAGCCTACAACACATCATTATGTTGTAACCTGAGACTAATGTAATATTGTGTCAACTATACCCTCCAAAATAAAAAAGAGTTAAAGTTTCTTAGGCAAGTGCATTAGTTTCTTATTGCTGTTAAATAACTACAAAGGTAGTGGCAACACAAACAAGCAAACAGCAATGTGAAATCCTGTTTGGGGGCAGAAAAAAAAAACTAAACTAAAACATAAGTCCCAGTTGATAGCCAGGAGACTTTAGGTTATAGATGGCTCCCCAGCAAACCACTGCCCCTTTCGGCAAGTGTTCTTTGTTGGAGCGCCATTTTCTTTTCCCTTATTCCCTCTTCCTGTTCTCCTAACAGTCTGAACACTGAAAGGATAGGGTGTCAGGGTAGTGGCTGCGGGGAGCCATGTAGTGAAAACTTTCCTGAAGAGTGAGCTCTGGCCTGGGAGCTGGATCGTTCAAATCCCTGCTCTGGGGCTAACTCTGTGAACGTGGGCAAATCACCCAGCCTCACCTGGTCTCAGTAAAATGGGGAAAATAATTCCTAACACAACAGAAGAAAGTATCAATGCATGAAGAATAAAAGCCTCCTGCCAAGGAAAATTATGGCCGTGGACAGCTAGGTCTCTTCCCCAGCCTTCCTTTTTATTAAGTAGATCCAGAATTAGGTAAACACGAAAAAGGCAGAGAGTATAGCAGAGTTTATATGGAATATTTACAACAGAGAGTGACTAATTAAAAAAAAAACTCCCTAAAAAACACGCCTACAAGAGAGTGGTGTTTTGTTTCACGCTGTTTTTGAATCACCAGCCTTTGTGTTTGGTGGTGTTGACTTTTAATGGAGCTGGTAAACAGCACCCCACCAAGAGTTTTGAATCAATTAAGAGAGTGAGAAGGTGTAAGGGAAATCAGGATAGGGCCTCATTCCTTCTGAAGACTGGGCTAGAGGATGTGGCTTAGATGGATCTCCTAGTACTGAACCACAGAATTAACTGGACTTATCTACTCAGTCATATACAGTGCTAGAAAACCACAGTCCTTCCCCACATAGAAGGAACAGATTAGAATACATGTTTCCTGTGGAGTCTGGCTTCCATGGGGAAGAAAGGAGGAAGAAGCTGAGCCATGCATACCTACGTCTTCCAAACTTGCCAGTGAAAACTTGGCACCCCAGGGGAGGGGCACCTGAAGGGGTGGAGAAATGCCAGCGTGTATGTACCTTCCCTAATATCTCTCCACATGAAAGGAAATACCAGGAGTGTGAAATGTCCTTCTGAGAGCATAGGTCACCTCAATCCATTCTTGTTCAGCAGAATGAATTGGATTTTACAATAATGGAATGTATTATATAAGTAGCAGGACTCTGTATCCATAGCCTGAATGTTTAAATAGACCACATGTCATCACCCTGATGAATACACCCCAGTTTTGTTCTGGAATGGCTTGAAATGAGACATGATATGTCTGGAGTTTCCTTTCCTTTATTAAACCTTTTAATGCATTTGATTTCCAGAGAAGGCTGGATCTTTTCCAGGCGAGGGAGGGGGAGAAGTACGTAGGCATCTGTAATGATCTCTGACAGCGTGACAGGGAGCACTGATTTTTACAACAGTAGCCAAAATTACAGTAATTAGAGAAAATATCCACATCTTTATAAACAGGGTGTTAACTGATTCAAAAGGAACTTAATGAGAACGTACAAGAGGAAGTGTGCTTTTGCCACTGAGTATTAAACATTAATTAAAGTCAGAAGGCAATAGTCAAGTTGCCTCTCTACTTCAGTCAGTTGGCAAGGCACAGAACGTGGAGAGGTTTCAGAATCTGCTGACTTTGCTGGCTGTGATCCTCCAGTGGGTCCTCTAAATTTATGGCCAGTTTTGATGAATTTTAATTCCTGTTAAAGGTTTTGTTCAGATCTTATTGCAGAAACTGAGCGATGAAAGCTTTCAAATGCTTAGTTAGGCTTCTTATTTTTAAAAAGTATTTTTAAATACTCTTTTTATTATCAGGATAAGAAGAAGCCATGTATGAAAGAATATGATCCCAGCTATGAAATAAAATATGTATAGAAATATTGGAAGGACATACATCAAACTATTAGCAGTGGATTTCTTTGATTGAACAACAGATAATTTTTTCTTCTTTTCTGCATTTTATAGGCATTGCTTTTATAAATGGAAAAAATGAGTTTTAACTTCTAAAGGTCTGTTGATTCTCAGGGAAGAGCTAATCAGTGTCCCCCAAATTGACTATCAGGTACTTATAGTACCTGGAAAATAATAAATACAGATAACATTTAAATCTTACACCTGCACTGTTTTTGACTGAATAATTATAAATACACTTCATCTTCATTTCAATTTAAAATTATGCTTAACTAGTGTATTATTGTGGTTTTGATCCAGTATCAAACTTCTGATCCAATAACCAAGAAGACAAACCTCTGGAGGCAGACCTAATCATTTTTTTTCATTCTGAGTTAAGAACTTGCTGATTTTGACAAGACAGTTTATGGAAGTGGCCAGTTTGGTTATCGGAATCTCCTTGGGGGCTGCAGCACAAGACTCTTTACATTGATTTCTATGTAAATGAGACAGTGAGGGGAGGGGAGCAAGCATTCTTCATTTGATTCTTCCGGCTCACATCTTTTGTATTCCTCCCTTGCAAACGTTACTAACTTCCTATTGTGTCTCCCCAGCCAACTAACTCCCGCCAGTCACGGTTTTGCTTACGTTCCCCAATAGTCTGCGAACTCCTTGACTGAGCGTGTGTGTGTGTGTGTGTGTGTGTACACGCTCTCACACAGGTCAGTGCAAAGTGCTGCGAACACACTAGGCATTCTCCTCAAGTTTGCTGAACTGACCAGCGTTGAAAGCAAAGCAGTGACAAAATTGAAAAGCTAGAAACCTCCACCTTTTAAATAACTTTGGGCTCTCCTGTTTCCATTAGGTCAAGTGAAGAATGCACAGATTTTGTGGGGTTTTTTTTCTTTTCACCTTGAAATGAGATTATGTGCAGGCCTGAGCTGCTGAACCACAATTTGTTTTAAAGCTCTTTTGAGGGAAAATGCCCAGGAAAGCCACAGCTCAGACTACAGCATACTACACAGATTTACTGACAGTCTCCCACATGCCTGCATTTGGGCCGGTTCCTGGGGGATGCACTGGAGAGGAAGGTGCAGACCTTACATTTAATGAGCCCGCAGTCTAGCAGGGGAGACAGTCCTGTACACAAATAATTATAATGCAGATGGTCAAGTGCAATTATAGATGCATTTACAAGATACATTGGTAGCCCAGGGGAGGATATGTGGTCAGGAAAGGATCACAGAGCAGACAAAACCTCCACCATACCATAAGCTTTTCCAGACACAAATCATTAGTTTTGAAGTTGGGCCTTTTTACACACTGAAAAAAATGTTGGTAGGATGCCAGTTGTTAAGGTAAATGTAATACCCACACTTTGATAAAAAAAAATTTAAGACAAATGTAGCAGGCAAAAATCTTGCCTACAAATTAGGGTGTTAAAAAATCCTTTTTATTTTTTAAAAGTTAAAAAAAATTAACTGTTTATTTATTTTGAGAGAGAGAAAGAGAGAGAGAGCGCGCACTAGCAGGGGAGGGGCAGAGAGAGGGAGAGAGAGAGAGAAGGAATCCCAACCAGCACAGAGCCGGATGTGGGGCTTGAACTCACAAACTATGAGATCATGACCTGAGCTGAAATCAAGAGTTGGGTGCTTAACTGACTGAGCCACCCAGGCACCCTCCCTTTTATTTTTTTTTTTTTAAGTCAATTTCTAGCTGAGTTTGAGCCACCATCATACTGGGCCACAAGAAGTTTATTCTGTCGTAATTATTGGGACTCTCCTACAGGATCCTAACGGGGCCTCAAAGAGGCCTTCGGGTGTTGTCTTTACTGGGTGGTCCTGAAGCCCTTGGTATCCAGCTCACAGACTTTCTCTGGTTCCAGGGGCTCTGCTGCTTCTGTGCCACAGTCACCGCACAGGCATCTTCGCTAGGGCTCAGAGCCCCAGGGACCTTCTTTGGTGTCCTATGTGGTTGTCAACCTCTGAGGTCTTGCCATATCACAGAAGTTCTGCTACCCAGCAGGGCATATGTCTCATTAATGGAAAGACCCACCCATTTTGTTCCTCTTCTTTAGTCTTTGGGGAATAGCCTCCTTCTCTCTCTCTCCTGGTCCCCAGGGGCACTCCCATGATCCCCCTGTCCCCAGGTCTCCTAGCATAATCACGTTTTAGGAGTATAAGCTGTCATAAAGGACAGGAAAAGTCCATAAATTTAGGTAACTTTTGCTGTTTTACCTGACATATATCCCTGTGATTAAAAAGCACACTGAGCCCCTGACCCCGTGTTTGGTGTTGAAATGGAATGGGGATGTGTGGGAAGAAGGAATAAACACCCAGGCATAGGAACAAATTCATATCTCAGTATACTGTTCTGATACATAAGCAACAGTGTTCCAGGAAGTTCATCTTTAGAAGAAGCCACTATGACACCAACCCAGAGTACAAGCAGTTGAACCATCAGGTCAGAGAGTAAACTGGGGAAAGGAGGTCATAAAAGATGGAAAGCAGCCATGGGCTCTAAGCTCTTAGGGAAGAAACACTGAACTGGGGTTCAGGTTCTAGTTCTCTCACTAAGTTTACCAAATGACCCTGGACAAGTGGCTTTATCTCTCTGGGCCTCAGTTTCTCCAGTTCCAAATTAAGTGGTATCGATGGGTTGATTCTAGGGGTCCTCCAAGCACCGATATTTGTATCTGGTTTGGTATAACAGGGGTGGACCTCTCATTTTTACCAAAGCATCTTAATAATCACCAAGCCATCGGCTCTAAAAATTTAACATTTTTAAGTCCCATTGTTCAGCCAGACGGGTGCAGGGGACAACAGGAGAGTCATGCTGAGTGGGGATATATGAACCCTCCCAAGCCGAATGCAGCATGTAAGATGGGGTGGGACAGATAGCTGTGTCTGAGCGTCTCACTCCCACTGACTGCTGTGGGCCCTCCTATGTGGCTCAATTTGAGCTATCTCCACTGCATGCTCCTTCATGTTCAGCTGTACAGACAGATTTTGCAATTGGGATGAGCAGTTCTGGGAATGCGGGGGAGTGTGGGTGAATCCCCGTGTGGTAGTGGTCCGGCTCTTGCTTTGGTTGATCTGGGTGGGACCAGAATGAGCCAGTCAGCCCTGCACAGAGAGGTGAGGCATGGCCAACCTTAACTGCATCTGCAGTGCTTTCTATTTTCAGGAGGCTATGCTACGAGCAGTGACCATGTATCTCTCCACAAATGGCCCGTAAGAAACATTAAAGATGTCATGTGCTCTAAAGGAATTGACTTAATGACTCTTTTCACTCAAGGAGGGATTGCTGGTAAAATTCGTCCCTCAAATGACAGGTTCCTGAATAGGGACACATTCAGGTCTGACATGCTAACACAGTTTTTTATATTCACCAATCTTCTCCATGGTGTCTACAAAGACCACCCTAGACCATCTATAGATAGAAAGAACCTACACTGCATTTTCTCCCCCAGGTAAAATTGCCACCAGGATGCCCTCTTCTTTTAAAAAAAAATTTAATGTTTATTTATTTTTGAGGGGGGCAGGACGAGCAGGAGAGGGGCAGAGAGAGAAGGGGACAGAGGATCTAAAGTGGGCTCTGAGTTGACAGTCTGATAAGGGGCTCGAACTCATGAACGGTGAGATCGTGACCTGAGCTGAAGTTGGATGCTTAACCTAACTGAGCCACCCAGACAGCCCCAGTATGCCCTCTTTATAAGGAAGAAAAAAACCCACTTCCTCAAAGACTACATGACGGAGGCGTGAACACTAATAGTAACTTTGGGTTCAGTGAGCAAGGAAAAAACAATTCAGTCATCAAAAGGAAAACTTGTAATTACATTCCCCACTATAAACTGAAAGGAATGTTCCAAATTCAACAGTGGATGGTATCTTTTTTGGATACGGTCCTGGAACACTCATGGTTTTTCTAGTGGAACATTTCCCACCATTGTTAGTGTGTGACCATCAACAACAGCAAAGACATTCACCACCTGACTTGTAAGGAAAATTCTTTGTGCAGAATGTTTCCATTTTACTCAGCTGCTTGCACTGTTAATTGTCAGAGGCAATTAACCCGCACAATGGCGGGTCCTCCTTGGCTCTTCCAGGGAGGTGAGAGGCTTTGCTGTTCCATCTTCTTACGGTGGGGGAGATCCAGGGCGGGAAAGTCAGACCCAGCCATGGATTCCAGCACATTAAGAGAAGGAAACAGGAGAGGAATTCGGATAGGGGTTTCATCTTGAACATAACTTGTTGAAAAGTTTTAAAAATACAATCTAAAAACTGACAACCTGTTTTCTACAAAGATGAAATACTGGTTGGTTTATTTACATTTAGATATTATATGTCTAGGTCTCACATACATATTCATATGTCGTTTCCTGTTTTTCTTTTTTAAAGTCTTTTTTTAAATGTTTATTTTTGAGAGCGCGCGCGTGCGCACGTGGGTGGGGGAGGGGCAGAGAGAGAGGAAGACCCAGAATCTGAAGCAGGCTCCAGGCTCTGAGCTGTCTGTCAGCACAGAGCCTGACACAGGGCTCTAACTCACAAACCATGAGATCATAACCTGAGCTGAAGTCAGATGCTTAACTGAGTCACCGAGGCCCCCCCATGCATCATTTTCTTTTACTGGACCTTAACTAACTGGGCATTTCATTTTACACCAGAAGTGTGGTGTCATCATTTCCCACAGGACTTTAAGTTACCTCAGAGCACAGCATAGTCTTCCCAATCCGGTCCTCAGTGCATTTTCTAAAACTCCAAATTGGCAAGTTAGGTGGAAAATAGTCCGCAGCCTTCCATGGCCCCACTAGCTGGGATGGACATCCCAAGTCCTAAGGCCCTGTGGCTTTACTGAGAACTTACCGTCATAGGTCTTTGTTGGCTGAGGGAGAAGGGTTCTGCAGAGAGCTAGGCTTCTGACAGAGTCAAAGTCAAGGGCTCCTGCTCTAGGCTATCTGCAGAACAAGCCAAATCATGTATGACTGCCGAAACTCTCAGAGACATAGACTGGGGAAATGGCTATTTATGTGTGTGCCTTCCTACCTGTAGGGTATGAATCACAGCAAAGGAGTAAGTTTACAACCCTTCAAAGGTTTCCATGGGCTTAGGGTGGCAGGTACGAGGTACATAGAGACTGAGTAAGGGGGGGGGGTTGTTTTGATGCATTTTGGTATAGCCAAAAGCCATATTCCTGCCAGGGCTGAAAGACATCCACATACTACCCTATCAGGCGAAGAGCATGCACAACTTTTTTGCCTAAGTTGGCTTTTCAAGGCAAACACTCTTCCTGTTGGTTCTATTCCAAACTGCAGAGTTTGAATTTTAGCACAGCCCACGCCCATGTGTATTGGCCTACCGTCTTTCTCTAACAGGAATTCCCTTAGGGCACACCAACCTGGGGGCAGGGCCAAAATACTTTCTATAATGGGACTGTATACACACACCTGCTTGCCCTCTTTCTCAATGCTGCTTCGATCCCCACATCACTGCGAGGCTGCCACGGCTGCTGCTAATTTCTCTGGGGACTTAGTGTCACTGCTTACTGTCACTCACTGCACTTCAGCTGAAGGAACGGCTTCACTATTGCTGGAGATGCTCTTGTTGTTACAGGACGATGCGGAATTTCTAGGCACTGTCTGTACTACTGTGGTGGCTATGGATGTGCACATCACACAAGGGCTCCGTCTTTATTTCATCTTCATTTTTCTTTCTTTCCCTCTTCCAATCATTTTACTCATGGGGAGAAAAGAAAGGCTTTATATTCACTTTCTAGAAACAGTATTGAGTGTACTTCTTGATAAATGGATTCTCAATGAAATATATATTCATTGATTGATCTTCTCCTAGGGGGTTCACTTTTGGTGACACAAAGCACAGGCTCTGGAATTAAAGACATGCCAGTCTGAGTCCATGTTTTGCTTTTTATAGGTGATAGGACTCTGGGCAAGCTACACTACCTCTCCGAGTTCCATTTCCTCATCTTTAAAGTTGGATAATAGTGCTTCCTCACAGGGAGGTTGTAGGAAGACATGATACAGTGTATGTGACTTCTGTGGTATCCAGTAGGTGCTCAGAAGCTCTAAGTCCCTTCCCTTTGCACTTGAAGAATTAACTGCTATCTCACTTGCAGTGGCAGCAGTCTGCCACTAGAGTTCCCACGATTGAGGGAGGTTCTGATGGAATGATAGGGGCTGCTTGGGAGGCCTGCCTATCCAAGAAGCAGTGGTCTGCCCCTCAGTCTGGCTCTGTTTTAGGCTAAGATCTGCTCTGTGGGTGTCGGTTCATCATACTTACCCACTGACTATACCTGGGCACTTGTCAAGGAGTTTCCAGCAACACCAGCTAAAGCAAACAGGTCTGTGGTAAAAACTCTGTGATAGAACAAGGCGGTGGGTGTTAAATAATGAAAACTAACAACTGTAGGAAGCAAGTTAACAGGATTGGGGTGGAAAAATGTTATTTGCCATCATTAGCACCCATTCCCCCCATCTTCTGGGATCATATTCCTAACTTACCTTGAGAAATCACTTCTCCTGAATTTTGGCTCATAATTGGAAGGCTTACCCCACTCATAGTCCAGAGTTTTGCCTTCATCAGCTAAAGGGAACCACACATCCAACCCTCTGGCTTCAATGATTGGTTCATGGATGGGCATATGACTCAGTGATTGTCAAATGGAATATTCTCTGGGGCTTAAGAGAGAAAGGAGTTAGTTCTCTCTTTTGTGGGGCTACCACAAAAAAAAACCCACCTGTTTTCTTTTTGATGGTGTGAGTGATGGCTCATAGTGCTAAATCTGGGGATAAAGTTGGTATTAATACAGGCAGTTGAAAGATGGAGGGGAAAAAGTCCTTGGTGAAAGTCTTTGAACTTCTGGATCAAGCTAGTGCTGAAGCCAGTCATATATCAAACCTTTTCAGTTATGTGAACCAATAAATTTGAAGTCTGTTTTGTAAAGCTTCAAATAGAGACCCAGTATACTTGGGGAAAAGAAAATCCTGTGAATCTAATTAGTTTCAAAGATAAATTACTTTTCATTTCGCTAGAAGACAAAATTGTTGGAGGATTTGTGTTCTGCAAGATATTGGCACTTTAATCATGTAATGACAGCTGAACTGATGTAGGTCTTTGATGTTTTTCTTTGCTATTTTACTGTTACTTTGTTGCTCCATGTGCAATATGGATATTGTTATGAACTGAAGCTTTTTTTTTTTTTTGTCTTCTTCAAATTCATATGTTGGAATCCCAACCCCCAGTATAATGATATTAGGAGGTGAGGGCTTCAGGAGGTAATTAGGTCATGAGGGTGGAGGCCTGATGAATGGGATTAGTGCCTTTAGAAAAGAGACCCCAGGGGGCACCTGGATGGCTCAGTTGGTTAAGCTCTTGGTTTTGGCTCAGGTCATGAATTCACAGTTTGTGAGTTCAGGTCATGATCTAGTGGTTAGTGAGTTTGAGCCCTGCATTTGTGCTGTCAGCACAGAGCCTGCTTGAAATTCTCTCTCTCTCTCTGCTCCTCCCTCTCTTTCTTTCTCTCAAAATAAAAAATAAAATTAAAAAAAAAGAAAAAAGAAAAGAGATCCCAGAGAGCTCTCTTGCTCTTTCTGCCATGTGAAGACACAGGGAGAAGACAGGCCATCATCTATGAACCAGAAGTGGTCCCCCACCAGACACTGAATCTGTTAGTGCTTTGATCTTGAACTTCCCACACCACAGAACTGTGAGAAATAAATATTTGTTGCTTAAGACACCAAATCTATGGTATTTTTATCAGAGCAGCCTGAACACATATATAGTTAAATAATACTCTAGTTTATCAAAAAATAGAAACGAAGATGAGTTGTAGTCAGAGAAATCTAGGTTCAAATCTAGATATTACCACTTATTAGCTGTGTGACATTTGGCCAACAGAACCTCAATTTTCTCATCTGAAAGATGGGTTTAATCATAGCTCCCTTTTAAATTTGAGGTGATGAAAAGCAATATATTTAAATCATTGTATGCATTTAAATGGACTTTTTTACATAAAAGTCATTAGGAGGTCCTTTTGAAGTGCCATCTAGAAGAGTAGTTCTTAACTGGGAGTGACTTTGCCCCCCAGTGGACATTTGACAATGCTGGAAACATTTCTGGTTGTCACAACTGGAGGGAAAGTGCTGCTGGCCTTTAGTGGGTAGAGGCCAAGGATAATCCTCAAAATCTTATGTTCACAGCATGACACTCACAACAAAGAATCATCCAAAATGTCACTGGTACCAAGCTTAAGAAACACAGATCTGCAATCCCTATCAAAATAACACCAGCATTCTTCACAGAGCTAGAACAAACAATCCTAAAATTTGTATGGAACCAGAAAAGACTCTGAAGAGCCAAAGCAATCTTGAAAAGAAAATCGAAGCTGGAGGCATCACAATCCCTGACTTCAAGATGTATTACAAAGCTGTAATCATTGGGGCACCTGGGTGGCTCAGTTGGTTAAGCGGCCGACTTCGGCTCAGGTCATGATCTCACGGTCCGTGGGTTCGAGCCCCACGTCGGGCTCTGTGCTGACAGCTCAGAGCCTGGAGCCTGTTTCAGATTCTGTGTCTCCCTCTCTCTGACCCTCCCCCGTTCATGCTCTGTCTCTCTCTGTCTCAAAAATCAATAAATGTTAAAAAAAAAATTAAAAACAAAAACAAAGCTGTAATCATCAAGACAGTAAGGTACTGGCACAAAAACAGACACTCAGATCAATGGAACAGAATAAAGAACTCAGAAATGGACCCACAAACTATGGCCAACTAATCTTTGACAAAGCAGGAAAGAATATCCAATGGCATAAAGAGAGTCTCTTCAGCAAATGATGCTGGGAAAACTGGACAGCGACATGCAGAAGAATGAACCTGGACCACTTTCTTACACCATACACAAAAATAAACTCAAAATGGATGAAAGACCTCAATGTAAGACAGGAAGCCATCAAAATTCTTGAGGAGAAAGCAGGCAAAAACCTATTTGATCTTGGCCACAGCAACTTCTTACTCTACACATCTCCAGAGGGAAGGGAAACAAAAGCAAAAATGAACTTTTGGAACCTCATCAAAATAAAAAGCTTCTGTACAGTGAATGAAACAATCAGCAAAACTAAAAGGCAACCAACAGAATGGGAGAAGATATTTGCAAATGACATATCAGATAAAGGGTTAGTATCCAAAATCTATAAAGAACTACCAAAATCAACACCCAAAAAAACAAATAATCCAGTGAAGAAATGGGCAAAAGACATGAACAGACACTTCTCCAAAGAAGACATCCAGGAAAAAATGCTCAACATCACTCATCATCACGGAAATAGAAATCAAAACCACAATGAGATACCACCTCACACCTGTCAGAATGGCTAACATTAACAACTCAGGCAACAACAGACGTTGGTGAGGATACAGAGAAAGAGGCTCTCTTTTGCATTGTTGGTGGGAATGCAAGCTGGTGCAGCAACTCTGGAAAATAGTATGGAGTTTCCTCAAAAAAATAGAAATAGAACTACCCTATGACCCAGCAATTGCACTACTAGGTATTTATCCAAGGGATACAGGTGTGCTGTTTCAAAGGGGCACATGCACCCCAGTGTTGATAGCAGTACTATCAACAATAGTCAAAGTATGGAAAGAGCCCAAACGTCCATCGACAGATGAATGGATAAAGAAGATTGTGTGGATAACACACAACGGAGTATTACTCAGCAATCAAAAAGAACGAAGTCTTGCCATTTGCAACTACATGGATGGAACTAGAGGGTATTATGCTAAGCAAAATTAGTCAGAGAAAGGCAAATACCGTATGACTTCACTCACATAGAACTTAAAGAGACAAAACAGATGAACATAAGGGAAGGGAAGCAAAAATAATATAAAAACAGGGAAGGGGACAAAACATAAGAGACTCTTTAATATGGAGAACTGAGGGTTACTGAAGGGGTTTTGGGAGGGGGGATGGGCTAGATGGGTAAGGGGCATTAAGGGATCTACTCCTGAAATCATTGTTGCACTATATGCTAACTAACTTGGATCTAAATTAAAAAAAAAAAAAAGAAACACAGATCTAGGGTCTATTGGCATGTTAGTGGAGTGCTGAAACTGGATGATTTCTGCAAAAACACTAAGGGAAAATGAAGAAGGCAAAATAAGAAATGAGTGAGCACACAAGTTGGCACCAAGAGAAAAATCAGAGAGATTCTCTGTCCCTCCACCAAAGCTTGGGGTCTTCACCCTGAGACACGTGCATTTTACAGTAAGAGAGAGAGAAGAGCCCAGCTGAGGGAACGTTGAGATTAGGGAGCACTGGAGAGTGCAAATCTGAGTGCCCAGCTAGGGGCCCAGCTGCAGGAACTGAACTAATGTATCCTGCTGGGTACAGGGCGTGACACAGCTCTGGCCCGGAGCACTCTCTGCATCTGTAAGTACTAGGAGGCGAAGCACCATCAAAATGTTGAGAACTTGGAGGCAGGAGGAGTAGGACGTCTTAATTTCATTAACCAACTACTGGTCTCCTTCAGGTTTTTTTGGGGGTGTTTTTGGTTTTTTTGGTTTTTTTTACTGCTCTTCTACTCCTATCTATTCTATCCTTCCCTACTCGGCTCTGTTCCATTCTGTGTGTGCAGATGCTGAGGGCGTTTTGCAAGTTCTGGTATGGTTAGGAAACAGAACACTGCCTCTTTCAGTCCAACAGATAATCCCAAGTGTAACACAGAGAGAAGAGGTGGGATGATCCTACAAGTCATAAGCTGGTTTCCGTGGCAGTGAGAAGCATCAGGAGGCTGCAGAACATGTCCAGGGTTCTACATTTAGTGTTTCTTTTCTCACAAACCTTCTTGGCACCAAAGGGTTAAAATAAATTCAGTGCTGTGCACCCAACCTGCCAGCGCTGGGGCAGAGTTGTTGAGACTAACCCAACTGGGAATCCTTACCCTCCAGCTACACGGTGTCCAGGAGCCCTGTTCATCTACAGTGAGTAAAGACAAGGACAAGGACAAGGACCAGGCCCGAACAGCAAAGCTTCCTGGCAATCATGCTGATGATGTGGCTTCTCCTCCCCTTTTACCACAGGGAGGAAGCTGGGTGAGGGCGAGTGTTCACTACATGACCAGTTTAATAACCACCCTTTCCTCTGTCATGCTGCTGACTTAATCAACCTCCCTAAAAGACACAGAGATGTGTGTGAATTTGTGTGAGTGTATCTGGTGGCAGCTTTAATTATCGCCGCTCATTACCCTTCTCTGTGCTCACTCTAATTGTCTTTTTGGCTTTGCTTAGCAACTTATGTTAAGGCATTTCAGCAATTCTTTTCTCTTTTCTATTGGTGAGATCTTTAAAATAGTCTTTTTATTATCCCGGCTTTAATAGTTCTAGTTTGCTACCTGCTGAGATTGGTAATCATTACATTTTAAAAGACAGCTGTTGAAAGTTTCTTTAACTGCACAAATAACATCATAGCAACTGAACTAAAAATGAAATAAACTGTTTTAATTTCCCATCCTTTGCTAATACTAATAATACTACTGTTAATAAATAGGTAACATTTAAAAGCTTATCATGTGTTGCATAGGGGCACTTGTACCCCAATGTTTATAGCAGCACTCTCAACAATAGCCAAATTATGGAAAGAGCCTAAATGGCCATCAACTGAGGAATGGATAAAGAAATTGTGGTTTATATACACAATGGAGTACTACACGGCAATGAGAAAGAATGAAATATGGCCCTTTGTAGCAACGTGGATGGAACTGGAGAGTGTGATGCTAAGTGAAATAAGCCATACAGAGAAAGACAGATACCATATGTTTTCACTTTTATGTGGATCCTGAGAAACTTAACAGAATCCCATGGGGGAGGGGAAGGGGAAAAAAAAAGAGGTTAGAGTGGAAGAGAGCCAAAGCATAAGAGACTCTTAAAAACTGAGAACAAACTGAGGGTTGATGGGGGTGGGAGGGAGGGGAGGGTAGGTGGTGAGCATTGAAGAGGGCACCTTTTTGGATGAGCACTGGCTGTTGTATGGAAACCAATTTGACAATAAACTTCATATATTGAAAAAACATAAAATAAAATAAAAAAAAAGCTTACCATGTGCAAAGCATTGTGCTACAGTGTATGTATTTTTTCATTTATATCTCACAACACCCTTATGAGATAACAGAATAATGTTACTTATATCTGCTTTGTAGAAGGAAATGGGAGTCTTAGAGAGGTTAAGCCACTTGCTCACCGTCATGCCAACAGGCCAGGGCCAGGACTCCAGCTCAGGCTTCGACTGACGCCGGAGCTGGAACTCAAAAATCATGTTCCAATGCTTCTTCTTTGGTTCCTTCCAGTGTTTACCCTTATGCATGCATAATTTTTACATTTCTGCAAACATAGCACCGATAGACCTTATCTGCTGTTTTCACTTAGCAGAATGCTAAAAACACTTCCGCAGTTATTATAGCATAGCCACAAAAGAGATGACTTTTATTGATGGTATATTCTTTCGTAAAATGGATAGATCATAGTTGACTTGAGCGTACTTCCAATGTAGCACGTTTATATAATTTTCAGTTTCTCATCTAACAATAAATCTCTAGTGAACATCTTCATGCATGTAGCATTTTCTAATTTTGACCTATTTCTTGGGATACATTTCTAGGAAAGAAGATATTGATTCAAAGGGGAGATGCTGTTTTATAATTCTTCAAACATATTCTTCAAAAAGTTTTCTGAGTTATGCCCCTGTGAATGCTTGTTGAAACTACCAGGTTTACCATGATTTCATCAGTATGGAAGTTCATCATTATTTTAAGTTTGTATTAATTCAACACTTGCTTTCTTTGAAAATTATTGAAGTAGGGCACTTATTTGTATATATTTCTTTTTATCAGTTTCTATAAACTTTCTATATGGTACAGACAAGGGCAAACTAAGGCTCATGGGCCAAATGTGGCTCACTGCCTGTTTTTATAGTTTGATTCAAACACAACCATGTTCATTCATTCATTTATGTACTGTGTATGGCTGCTTTTATGCTACAACTGGAGAGATGAGTAGATTCAACAGAGATTGTGTGGCCCACAAATAGAACTGGCTACATAATTTGCAGAGTCCAGTAAAAAAAAATGTGGGGCACCTTGTTAAACAATGACTAAGAATTTCAAGATGGCAATACCAGAGCATGGAACCAAGTGAAACTCACATGTCCATGATGCTAGTCTGGCCCACACAGCCTAAAACAGCTATTATCTAGTCCTTTGCTTACCCCTGGTATACATATTAATCCCAAACCTGCCCAAATAGGTTTAAATATTTTTCCTTGCCTGTAATTCTTTTTTCTAAAAAAAAAATGCCATTTATGTCAAAATGCTGATATTTGTTTTTATGTGTGATAGGATCTTTAGTTTCCTTCAACAATCACTGATGCAAACATCAGATACATAGTTAAATCTATTTTTAACTAGTTCCTTTCAATGATAGGATTTCTTCTATTTAAAACTTTTTTTAATGTTTACTTATTTTTGAGAGAGACAGAGAGAGAGCAGGAGTGGGGAAGGGGCAGAGAGAGACAGGGAGACCCAGAATCCAAAGCAGGCTCCAGGCTCCGAGCTGTCAGCACATAGCCCAATGTGGGGCTCGAACTCCCAAACTGCAAGATCATGACCTGAGCCAAAGTCAGACACTTTACCAACTGAGCCACCCAGGAGCCCCTCTGCTTCTTTTCAAAACATTAATTTGTCTTCTTGAAAGTTTATTTTTATGAATGAATTTTGGAATAACTTCTGTCAAAAAAAATTCTTGTCAGATTTTGACGGGAATTGATCTAGTGCTACAACATTTTAAAAAAATTTAATTTTTGTATTACGGAAGGAGAGAGAGAGAGAGAGCGAACAGGAGAGGGGTAGAGGGAGAGAGAATCTTAAGCAGGCTCCACACTCAGTGCAGAGCCCAACACGGGCCCATTCCACAAGGCTGGGATCATGACCTGAGCCGAAATCGAGAGTCAGCCGTTCAAGCAATGGAACCACCCAGGAGCCTCACTAGTCCTGCAACTGAACTCCCAGTCCTGGTCAGCCTTCTGCTTCAAACTTCTCAAATTTCCAGCTCCAGTTTGTAAGTCGATCTCTACTAAGTAAAATTTCCAAATTTTCTACTTTGCTTACTTGTCATAAACACCTCCCAGGTTTATTCCCAAGTATTCTACAAGTGTCTTGCTCTAAAATAGGATCTCTTTATTATTAAATGACTATTTCTGGATACTAGTTTTTATTTCAAACAACTTTACTAAAACTGATGATTTGAGTGGCGATTGGCTGGTTTCTTTAGCTCGTCAAGCCATAAGGTAATATAATTTGTAGATTCTTCCCAATGTTTATTTTATTAAAACATTTTTCATCTATTTTTTAATTCAAGTACAATCAACATACAGTGCTATATTGCTTTCTGGCATACAACATAGTGACCTTATAACTTCACCCATTACTCCATGCTCATCACGGTAAGTGTACTCACAATCCCCGCCACCCATTTCGCCCAATATTTATCTTATTTCTCTTCAGTCTTAACAACACAGGCTTGGACTTCCAATTAATCTTAATAGGTAATGTTGATAGAATTAAAATGTAAAATATTTCTCAGTTAAAAAGTTCTTGACTTTGAATATTTATCATTTTAAGTTAAAAATAACAACTTGAGGGGGTGCCAGAGTGGCTCAGTCAGTTAAGTGTCAGACTCTTGATTTCAGCTCAGGTCATGATGTCACAGTTTGTGAGTTTGAGCCCCACATCATGCTCTGCACTGACAGTGCGGAGCCTGCTTGGGATTCTCTCTCTCCCTCTCTCTGTTCCTCCCCTGTTTGTGTTCTCTCTCTCAAAATAGATATAAATAAATAAACAAACGAACAACTTGAAATGATCCTCTATATGAAAAATTTAAGCTACAGATTTTTTTTAAGTTTATTTATTTTGAGAGAGAGAGAGAGCACATGTGGATGAGCAGGGGAGAGACAGAAAGAAAGAGAAAGATAGAATCCCATGCAGAGCCTGACATAGGGCTTGAACTCACAGACTGGACTGTGAGATCATGACCTGAGCCAAAAGCAAGAGTCAGATGTTCAACTGATAGAGATACCCAGGCGCCCCCAGACCTTTTTTTAAAGTTGTTATTACTGTTTCTTTTTTAAATTTTTTTAAAGTTTATTTATTTTTTTGAGAGACAGAGCATGAGTAGGGGAAGGGCAGAGAGAGGGAGACACAGAATCTGAAGCAGGCTCCAGACTCTGAGCTGTCAGCACAGAGCCCGATGCGACATTCGATCTCATGAACTGTGAAATCATGACCTGAGCTGAAGTCAGACACTCAAATGACTGAGCCACCCAGGCGCCCCAAAGCTGTTGCTACTGTTCTTTATTTTTATCACACAGTGTGTGTATAAATGTGCATGCATATGTGTACATACGTACACATACATATGCACATATACACAAGTACACATACCTATGCACATATACATACATACAATAGACCTCTAAAAAATGAATGTGACACGGCGAAGTGCTGACGTGCCAGCTAGGTCAGGATGTGTTAGCAATTCAATGATGTGCTTAAGCTCCTTGAAGTACAAGGAGTTATTCAGAAGCCATCAAGGGTAAAAAGGTACCTTTGTAGCAGGTCAAATTGTAATTTCCTCCAGCATCCCTACAGAATAACATGATTGATTCTTGAATGGAGTTGAACAAAAATATTTCTGACCTAATCTTTACTCCTTCAACGATGGCAATCCCTAAACCCCTCTTTACCAGGATCTGTGTTGTCACCTCATCCATCTCTTCACAGATTTTTCTGGAGGCCTCACGGGGCAGTCAAGAGTGACTGAGCTGCACGTTCTCTTCTCAGACCAAAACTGCAGGCAAATATTTCTTTCCAAACTGACCCGCATTTCTGGTTCTCTCCATGAATATATGGACTCACAGAAGTTTGGAGAAAGACATACAATGCTGATGAAATACATTATTTAGTCAAAGTATCACACACTTTTTTTCTGCCAGTATTTAACCTCCTGTGCATATCATTAAAACAGCGGTACATTTGTGTATGAGGAGCTCATGACTACACTAACTCTCCTTCCTTTTTCAGTGTGTTTCCTTTTTTAGGGACAAGGCATTATTAGACTCAGAATCTGATTGGGAGAAGAGCAGTGGAAGGTTGTGAAAATGAATTGCAACCAAAACAGCTTAAGGTAAAAATGGATATAGAACATTTTTTTTGATAAAGAACATTCTATATACAAAATGCTAAGTAGTATTTCCCCAAGCTTCAGGAGAATATAGATTTCCCCATGGTTGCTTCAGATAATGAACAGGAAAGCACACTGTAATCATGTCTGAACCATGACTTTTAATTTATAAAGTTGACATTGATAAGTGTTAGGAAGATAGTATCTGTTTATAAATTTTAAGTTCCTGTACATTTACTATTTTAATATTAACTTTAAAATTGCTACAACGTATATATAACAGAGGGGAGGTGGGGGGGATGGGTGAAATACGAGATAGGGATTAAGAGTACACTTATCATAGTAAGCACTGAGTAATGTATAGAATTGTTGAATCAGTATATTGTACACCTGAAACTGATATAACACTGTATGTTAACTACACTGGAATTAAAATGAAATGAAATGAAAAAAAATTTCTACAATGTATACAGAATGTCAAACACATGCCTTATTTTAAATTTCCTATAGTGCTTATTAAAAGCACTTGTAAGGGGTGCCTCGGAGGCAGTTAAGCGTCTGACTTCAGCTCAGTCCATGACTTCACAGTTTGTGAGTTCGAGCTCCACGTGGGGCTCTATGATGACAGTTCAGAGCCCGGAGCCTCCTTCACATTCTGTGTCTCCTTGTCTCTCTGCCCCTCCCCCTGCTCACACTCTGTCTCTGTCTCTGTCTCTCTCTCTCAAAAATAAACATTAAAAAAATTTTTTTAAGGCATTTGTAAGAATTATATCTTTCTCTGAGTGCTAACTCAAAATATTTTATGGATTTTTGGTATTCCAATAAGCTCCTGATTTATTAACTAGCATTATTAATACATTTACAGGTTTGAAGAGGTATAAAAGTGGCCAAACCATTATAGAAATTCTGACAAACTGTAGGAAAAAATGGCAAGTTAGCCTTCAGGAGTGATCAAGTAGACCATGAAAGGAAATACCCACTGTGACAAAGATGGACAGAGAACACAGAAGACTGAGAATAATGATTGGAGAAAAGAGAAACAACCTAAGAAATCTAATAGCACTCTCAGGTATAAATACCTAACAAGTTGTTATCAGGAAGGAAGAGAGTTACGGGGAAACATGCATTACACCGGACAAGACCATAATGCACTTGTAATCAGTCCTTATCACGCACATCTCTCATTCATCCTGCTACAGATAGGTCATTCGTATTCAAAGAAGACAGTTTCCTATGTTTGTACTTCAAATGATCCCTGATAACTCAAAGAAATATACTTTTGACAATATTTGCATATACAATCTGAAACCTGTCATTATATTCTGATACTAGTATATGGCTCTCTTAAGAGTTTGATCACTGTACTCATTAACTGTTGAAACTGAGAAGAATGGGGTTGGTAATTACATTTATTCTAAAATAAAATACACAAACATTTTAATAACTATTATTACACTTTCCTGGATTTACCTATATTACTCTGAGTATAGTTGGTATTCTGAATTATCACCATTTAGATTATAGGAAATACAGGAGGTATCTCAAAGGCAGTAGAATGTAAGAGCTAAGGGCAAAGGATATAGAGTTAGACTTGAATTTTAACTCTAGCTGTGTAATCTTGGGTAAGTTAATTCACTTCTCTGTGTTTTGGTTTCTTCATCTGTAAAATGGGGGTGATAATATCTACCTCATAGGCTTGTCACAAGGATTAAAACAATTTAACTATGTAAAGCACTTAGCACAGTTCCTGGCATGCAATAAATATTCGGTATTTAATAGAATAATATCTACCTCATGTATTTACCCACCTATCCATCCACCCCCACTCCCTCCCTATTGGTTTTGTTTTTCTAGGGAACCCTAAGGCACCTTTTCAGTTTAGATTCTAAGGTGACTCTTTCTGTCCAAAAGACTAAAATCCTGCAGCATATGAACCCGTGAGGAGCTGAAGTCAGAGAGGGACAGAAGTGCTCCATCAGCAAGCCACGCCCAGGGTTAAGGAGGAGGGTATAACTAGCACAGTTTCGATGTTTTATCCGGAGTGGGTATGCCAAATAAGCAATCCACTCACAGAATATTCTCTAGCCAAAGGCCACCAGAAACACACCTGTAGTTGAACATGCTGGGTCTGTTGCCTGTCGCAGAGAGGGAGAATGCACAGCAATGGGGAACTGTGGGGTGTCTCAGGAAAAGGGTTTGAACAAGGGCTTGTAGGACTGGGGCTTTGATTGAGTGATTTGAGGAGTGTCTGAGGAAGCAGGCTTCTCTCTGGAGTGGGTACTTTCAGAAAGCACAGGAAGGGTTATGATGGCCTCAATGAAGCTCATCTAAGGGCAGGGCAGAGCAGGGAGAGACTGAAGCTGTAATTGGCAAAGAAACAGCAATCCCTCTTAGCTGAAAGAGGGGATATTTGGGATTTTGTGGCTTGGACAAAGTTCATGTGTTACCTGTGTTTAGATGTGATTTCAGAGTGGTCTTGTTTTTGTCTCAATCCAAAATAGCCACAGAATGGCCTTGCCTGATGTTGATGTCCTGTGAAATTGTGTGTGTTCAACAGGAGAACACCAAGGCCTAGCTGACGGTACTGTGCTAGCTCCTGGGAGTCAGGGCGCTTTCTCCTTCTGTCTTTTTTTTAAAATTTTTTTTTTTCAACGTTTATTTATTTTTGGGACAGAGAGACAGAGCATGAACGGGGGAGGGGCAGAGAGAGAGGGAGACACAGAATCGGAAACAGGCTCCAGGCTCCGAGCCATCAGCCCAGAGCCTGACGCGGGGCTCGAACTCACGGACCGCGAGATCGTGACCTGGCTGAAGTCGGACGCTTAACCGACTGCGCCACCCAGGCGCCCCTCTCCTTCTGTCTTAATGAAGCTCATTTCTGGCTGAGTGGGTGACCCCTTGTGAAATCTCCAGTCCTATCTTTTCGATTATTATTCTCAGCAGCAACATCAGAATTCTGAAATTAACCAGGGGCTCATAAAGTTATAATTATAATTATAGGATGAGTATCAAATTAAATTTAATTAAGATTAAAAATGGAGGGATGCCTAACTTCCACTGTGAAGATGTAGAAGAAAATTTCATTCTTCTTCCAAATTCTAGGTTTTAAATGCCTTTGTTTTTTACAAACAACAATGACCAACAGCAATGGGTAAATTTCATAACAATAATACGATACAAGGTTAATGTGGGGAAAAACTGATGAGAGATTATAAATCCTTGTATACTTAAAACCCATTATAAAGAACAGGAGGAGAAAAAGAAGGCAAGTTCAGCCCCCTGCAAAGGGCTTCGGAGAGAAGGGTGGGGGGGTGGAGTTCAGACTGTCTGTTCCTAACCACTGGTTATTTTCTACACAAACCCCACCGAGCCCAGGGATCTCCTGTGCCCCCGGGATTAAGGAGCTAGAGGCCTCTGAGCAGCTGGTGTCATTATCTACACATGTCTGTATCTTTTCCCAGATGATCCCCTTAGTGCTCTGAAGAAGTAGTGCGGGCAGGTTCCATGAATTTCTGTGAGGTGCATACAATTCGTAGCTTCTCCCCCCAAGCAAGTGGCACTTCTGCCTGTGCAGAATGCTGCTGTATGCTTCACTGCAGCACTAACCATTGTTTATGGTGTTAGTAAAGCATAGCTAATGATCACAACTCAGAACAATTATCAGGACATAGCAAATGTACATAACATTTGGTTGTTTAATTCTAAAAACCATTCTACATCCAAAGGAAACTCCAGAGGTTATGGCACGAATCCATATACTTCCAGGAAGTACCACTCATTCTTCACATCTAAGGCTCCGTTATTCCTGGCCTCATACCTGGGTTAACAATCACAGCACAATCAAACTGTCTGCAGGAATCAGTGTTAATCTCGAAGACAGAGCAAGTGATTAGATCAGCAAGGCCATGATCCAGAATAGAATTGATGTTCTATTTTTAAAACTTCTCACTGGTAAAACAATCACATTTGTAGAAATTCCTTAGAGGGACTATCTCAGTAGCTGAAAGATGGACAAATCTGGAACGGTCATATTCCTTTATATTCATTTGATGTGGAAATCAAGACAATTGCACTGTCAACTGCTCACAGTATGTTGCTGATTTTACCTATGTGTCTTTATATTCTGGACCAAACCTATGTCCTTCATTGTCAGTTGTTTGATCTTATCTTTCCGATCAACAGACGATGGAAAGGAGATTGTGTAAAGGGAAGCAGCAGCAGATTATTGGGCTGTGGAGGTGCTTGCTGGTGGACAGAATATGCCCAAGAAATCTGAGAAAGAAGCCTAAACAGAGAGATAAATAACAGGTATTTCTTCCACTCCACAATAACCTTAAAAATTCGTCTTGTCTATCACATATTCTGCTGAGACACCCACAAAGCACACATATCTACCAGACAGGAAAAACTCACAGAGGAAAAAAGTCTGACTCTTTGAACCTCATGCCTTAGCTTATTTGTTTAGCTTCAGAGGAAGCTTTGTAAAGAAACTCACAATATAGTTGTTGTAAATGAAATGCAGAATATGGGCTCTCAAACTTTTATGTGCCAGAATCACCTGAGGGCTTGCTAAACACTGATCACAAGGCCCACCCCCTAGATTTTCTGACTCATTATATCTGGAGTGGGAGTTGTAAATTTGCATTTCTAATAGGTTCCAACGTGATGCTGACGCTATAGGCTGGAGACTTACCTTTGAGAACCATAAGCCTAGTTATTACTTTCTAAGCTAAGGGCAGCCTCTTCCCTGGTCCAAGGTTCTCACAGGTATGCTCAATAAATGAGAAAAACAAGGCAAAAAGAGACTAAATGGCATAATGGCATGCCCAACTTGGATGTTCCCTTTTTATTTATTTATTTATTTTTAACTTCGCCAAAGTGGGAGCTGCTAAAGGGAGTGGTAGTGGTCAGAGAGATCTATCATTGTAAATGTGAAAGCCAAATTACAGTTTACAACTAATTAGAATTTGTGGGGGTCTTTTAGAAAACCACTCCAAAGGAGTCATTAGAAATGTTCTAGGGGCGCCTGGGTGGCGCAGTCGGTTAAGCGTCCGACTTCAGCCAGGTCACGATCTCACGGTCCGTGAGTTCGAGCCCCGCGTCGGGCTCTGGGCTGATGGCTCAGAGCCTGGAGCCTGTTTCCGATTCTGTGTCTCCCTCTCTCTCTGCCCCTCCCCCGTTCATGCTCTGTCTCTCTCTGTCCCAAAAATAAATAAACGTGGAAAAAAAAAAATTAAAAAAAAAAAAATAAATAAATAAAAAAAGAAATGTTCTATATCCTTTTTCTGACTGCGGTGGAAAAATACTTAATGGAATTACCTTTACAAATGTATTAATTTATTCTACCCCGAGGATTTTATATCCAGTGATTTGGCAAAACTAATCTGAACTAATAACAGACACGCATTTACTGAGACTAAGCAAATTTTCCAGTAGAGAGATACTTAGCCACTTGGAACAAATGAAGTTGAGGTATAAAGATGAAAGAATAGCTGTAATGTCCAAAAGAGGTACTAATGTTTACAGAGAGAGCAGCACAGATTGACTAAAATGCAAAGCAGAAAGGCGTGCTGACAGAGAAAACCATCACAAAGGGGGTAGAAAGCCCAGTACTACCACTACCAAGAAATGTTCAACCACTGCCAGATGCTCAGGCCCAAGGGGCATTCTCCACACATGTGTCTCTTAAGGAAGCCTGAGTGCTGGCCACACCTTCTCTGAGTCCCTGGTTCTCTTTGGTGGAGTCAGGCAGACAATGACTGCCTGTTCATTTCCATCCTGTCGGCCCTTTAAAAATCCTAAATTGATTCCACAGACCAGAGTTGGAATCTTGCAGCTTGCAGGGACCAATGTGAGTGAAATTGGAAGAACATAAGGTAATAAGTAGTCAACAGAGCTTGGTAACCAAAAACTCCACGCTCTATTTAAAGGGGAAGCTGTCTCCCAGCTCCAGGAGATTGATGCATTATGGGATGTGATCCCAGTATCACCAAATCTGTGGGGAAATAGGTTCTACTTACATAAATGGGTTAGAAAAAAGCTTAGGGTGGAAAACCGCCACCACGGGGCGAAAACGCCCAAGGTTAGCTAGCCATATATCGTAATGGAATCACGAGTAACTTGTTCTATCACCTGCAGGAAATTACTTTCCATATGGCACCAATGTACGTTGATCACGAACTCCGCTTGCTCCCGAGACACTTTGCTTCTTACACACACGAGTTAATGATTACTGTCTGATTTTCTCCATGTTCACAACTGTTTTCTCCATGTTCACATATGTAAGATCTTGTTTTCTTCACATTCACCTCAATAAATACGGAGATGAAACCCCTGTTCTGGCCTCTTGTCTCCTCCTGGACATTAGCCTCTCTCCTGTTCAATTCTGTATCCTCTCTCTTGCTGGACAAGAGAGAACTCCAGACTCATAGTCTGCGACACAGATCTTCCAATTTTTCGAGAGGTATCAGAACTTGGATTTTCATGTAAAGTTTCTTGACTGTTAAAATAGTGTGTGACCCAAACAAAATATGTTTGTAGGTAGAACAGGGCCATTAGCCTTCTAATCTGGGACCTCTCCTTAGGCTTCAGTAAGTCCTTCCCTGGTCCTCACTCTTTTCCTAGTTCTCTCACTGCTTACTTCTTGATATGTATTTTGGCTCCCCCCCCCGCCCCGCCTTTGAAGTACTCCTTCCGTTTTCAAACTCACAGGCTCAGAATTTTTCTTCTAATTCCTGAAGGATAAGCCAGATTCATCATGGTTTCTTCAGGAATTCTTTGATTACTTCATATGCTAAAATACAGTCCATTTGTGATGAATTGCCATTGGTGGTGAGTGGTAGTGGCCTCATGTCACATAGGCTGAAGCTGGCATAAGGTTCTACCCCCCCCCCCAAATTTACCCTCACTTTCTCCTCACCTCCCACCATTCCATCTCAGGCCCCTGGAAAAACACTTTGAAAATGCAGTGCGGGTTCCAAGAAAAGCACTCTACCCAACTGTTCAGAGTATGAAGACTGTCACAACACAGCTGGCAGAAACCACATCACTGGAAAAAACCTGAATCAAAGAATTAGAGGGTATGAAGACAGTTCTCTTCAATTCCCAATTCAGATACCGATAAAGCACAGAGGGAAGCCCTTGTAATAATCCTGCAGGTCAGTGTGGTCCAATGCTTCTAGTTCCTTCTCTGTTCCATTCTTCTTCATTTCTTGTAAGAGGAGCAAGTGAGAGGAAGGGAAGGGGGTCGGATATTTAGATTTTTCTTGAGAGTTTAATCATTCACTGAACCAATATTTATTACCTTGTATTTGTTATACATGGAGGTTACAGTCAATTGAGACATAATAAAAAAAGCAAACAAAAAATTAAGATAATTATAGATTATAAAAAGCATAACTTTGCAAATAATTGAGATAAAGCAAATAATCACAGAGGAAAAATCTCTTAGCACCCATGCATTTGTTGCCTGTCCATACTTCTGACCTAGGTAGAGGTGATGTCCCTTTTGGAGGGATTCGAATGGGGAGGGGCTATGTTCACTCTAAGTCCTGGGTAGGCAATGGAGGGGTTGCTATGGTGGTCCACTTTATGCCTTTACTGAGGATGTCAAATCCTAAGTTACTATAGACCTGGTGATGCTAGGACCCTCTTCTTCCCAAGTGAGTTCCTGGAGCAGCTCTGAGTTCTTAGAGGAAAGGGTAGCTCCAGGTATTAGTGGTAGTCACAGGGGAAATATAATTAGCCCATATACAGTTAGACATATACCAGTTTAGCAGGAAAACCTGGGTGTCATAGCTGGAGGTGGAATCAGTGTTCATATTCAATCCCTTTATTATTTTATTTTATTTATTTGTGGGGGAGTGGGGCAGACAGAAAGGGAGAGAGAGAATACCAAGCAGGCTCCATGCTCGGCACGGAGCCCAATGCAGGGCTCGATCTCACAACTGTTGTAGAGATCACAACATGAGCTGATATTAAAAGTCAGATGCTGGGGCGCCTGGGTGGCGCAGTCGGTTAAGCGTCCGACTTCAGCCAGGTCACGATCTCGCGGTCCGTGAGTTCGAGCCCCGCGTCGGGCTCTGAGCCTGGAGCCTGTTTCCGATTCTGTGTCTCCCTCTCTCTCTGCCCTCCCCCGTTCATGCTTTGTCTCTCTCTGTCCCAAAAATAAATAAACGTTGAAAAAAAAATTAAAAAAAAAAAAAAGAGTCAGATGCTTAACTGATTGAGCCTCCCAGGCACCCCCATATTCAATCCCTTCCAAGAAGATAATCTGCTGGCAAAGAGTCCAAGTTTACACCTATCTTTTTCCTGTCCCCACTTTCAGCCCTTTGCCATAGAGCAAGAGAACCATGGGCAACCTGCTTGCATCACAAAAGTACTAAGCAAAAATGGTACCTGATCAGAGAGTTCAGACTCCAGGAGAAAGCTCAGGCTGCAGAAGGGAGCAAATGGAATCTCAGGTTAATACGTCAAAGCAGCAGCTACTTGACTAAACACCCTCAGATATCCTTCCTCAAGAACCACTGGATAAGGACTGTACTCAAAGTGAACTTGTAGGAAGTTAATCAGAAGGCCAAGGGTGTGGGCCTTGAAATCACAGGATGTGTGTGTGTGTGTGTGTGTGTGTGTGTGTGTGTGTGTGTGTGTGTTTGATGTACAACCAAGTCTGGTCCACTACCTTCCTTTCCAGAGTATGGGTTCAGACATTTACACATAGTCTTTGTTGTATTACAAAAGACTAAGTTAAAAAGGCCTCCAGATAATCATAAATCAGTAGTTGTTAAACCTTTTTCCACCTTATCACGTTTGAGAAATAGCCCAGCTCCTGTACATCTTTAGTCACTGTGACCTTAATTCTCACATTCTCCAGAATCCCTGGGGAAACATGTTGGTATAATTTGTGGGGACACTCCTCTTACCCCCATGACTCTCTTACCCACTTCCAGTCATCAGTTGAGATTCTGAACATTTCTCTAGGTCTTGCTCACAATGATAATAAAGTTTATGATTCCTAAACTGAGTAAAACTAAGCAAACAACACCTCTTTGTTTAAGCAAAACTTCTTTTTGTTTGAGCCTGTGTATTTCACACAAACACAGAAGTTCAGGACACTCAGGTAACATTTATGGGACAGTTTACATGTGTATCACTTCAGTGCAGGCAGAGGGCCCAGTACAAAGAAAAATGTCAATAAATATGTATTTAATAAATGCTAGTTAAGTAAAATATCTAACATTTCTAAGGTCAAAGGCTAGTCCATGATATTTTAGACTTTTTAAGTAGCTATATTTGTCATGTCCAAAGGGAACTGTCAACACGAATTTAAACATAAAAAAATAGGTGAAAATACAAAACAAAATGCTTAAATGCATATATGCCCTAAATAACAATGACCTTCAAGTGTGTATCACATATCTATTGGCTATTTTCTTGTAGATGACAAAAAATTATCCATGATTTACTTCTATTTAGAAACACTCAATTTCTGGCATCGACAAGACCTCTTTTTAGAAGAGGTTTTTCAAAAAAATTTATCAGATGAGCTTCTCTAAAATAGTTTTTCTCAAAATAAGATCCACCTGCCAACTGCATTTAGAATCACAGGGGGTAACTGTTTAAAGTGTAGACTCCTAATTAACTATTTTCTCCACATCTAATCTTCGAGGAGCTAGGAATCTACATTTCCAATCCTTCTAGTGAGAAGTTTTAGAGCCCTTGCACAAAGACCTTGAGGGTAAGGAAAATAATTTCCAAAAAAGAAACAATAATAAAACTACGGGAATACGAATATATGTGTATACATATACACATACACATATATACATACACACACATACTATTGGGTAATAAAACTATGGACAACATAAGTACCTTAAAGGTTACAAATCTGTCACTGTAATTATTAAAATAAAATCCATAAGAAACTGTAGAAAGCTGTTCACCACACTTTTCCCCACCCCAGCACACGCACGCACGCACACGCACACACAGACACACAGGCCTTCTCTCCAAGAGACAGAACTTAAACTTCTTTCAGAGACCTAATAAAACTGAACATTACCTACTTCATGATTCATTCTAGACTGGACTGAACTGGGGGTGAGCACAGGCTCCTCTCCCTAGATGTCCCCAGTTGTTAAAAAGTTCCAAAGTTGAATTTGACTCAAAGGTCTACTGGGATCTCAGACATTCCTATTAGCCCAATAAGAACATGTAGATACCTTTAGAGAAGGCAGAGAGCCTCAGAAACCCACTCACTGCTTCCAGGGTCCTAAAGACCCAGTCCGGAGTGGGGTTGGTCTCCAGGGAGATGAACAGTTACACACAGTGGCAACGCACTGGCAGAAGGGCCTGGCTGTGGCTTTGCTTTCTCAATACTTGGGGGCAGCAGCTGCTGGGTGCCCATAAACTTGGCTGGAACTCAAAACCAGAGCTAATAACAGTCTTTATCGTCAGCTGAGTATCAGCCAAGCCTAGGCATTTCCCACCCAAGTGGGAAGATCAGAGCCAGGATGAATAGGGGTAGTGCTACCCTAGAATGTGAATCTTTCTTCTCTTTGACATATCTTTCACAATATGATTTTTATCCTTATCTTGAAGCACCTGAATTTCCTTATTTGTAGTGTGATGTAAATTCCTTAAAGATAGGGGTTGGGGCAGGTGAGCCCACAAATCCCCAATGGGTTTGATCTAGTTGCTACTACCCCTTAACACAACATCCTAACTCTTGGGAACAAATGATAAAACCTTACATTTAGTAGGGTATAAGACCAACATTCAGGCTAAACCAGAAAAAAAAAACCTGCAAGTGTGATTTTTTTTAATATTAAGAGATAGGGAGTCTTTTTATACTAGCACAATCCTGCTCAGTTTATGAAGACCAATGGGAAATTAAGAGAAACTTGCATCACATGGGGAAGCAACCTTAGGTTATTTTCACACATCTTCAGCTGACATTCATCTCTATAGACCACTTAATCATGCCAGTCACAAGAAAAACAAGATATAATTTTCTTTATCAAATTTCTTTCCCTGTTCTGATCCTACTCGGAAAATATACTCTCATTTGTAAGTGGGAGAAGAAAACATGTGCTTTCAGGGGAGTACAATCATTTGTAAAGGATATATTCTGAATGCCATAAAATTTTGTGTTTTCATTTCTGGAGTAAAAATAACTATAGAATAAATAGAGACCTACAAATGTTACAGAAATAAATATGTATATTTGCACTTACATGTAAGTCTGTATTTTTTCTCGTCACCCCTTACTTGATCCCTGTAACGAATACAAGTCCCATTGCTTTATTTCAGAGGTGAATCCTGCTCAAAGTGGGAAGAAACCTTAGTGTTCAATCTGTCCATTTTACAGATCAGCAAAGTGGGGCCTAGAAGGTTTAGAGGGATTTCTGCAAGGCTACACAGCTACGGAGGCACATTGGAAAGAAGAAAACCTAAACTCCTTGACTTCTGGCCCAGTACTGTTTCCAAAGGACCATGGAATCTTTTTTGCTCAAAGTCTCTACTGTGATCCCATATTGCTTGGTTTAAAAAGCATAAAAAGTACTTTTTTTGCTCCATCTGTAACATGGCTTGTGTCTGGAAGACATACCAGTAGAGTGACTAAGTTAGAAGAAAAATTTCCCTGCTACTGGTTTTAGAAATGACACTGTCGCCAAATCATTCAGTCCTGACAAAGCTGATGCTGTTGAAGATCTGTAACTGCAGGAGATGAACAAAAAATCAAGGATTTCAGTTTCCAGGGCCATTTAGGACATTTCTTAGAACTCTTGGGAAATTCCTTTCAATTCTGTACGATAAGGGTTTGTTGAGCATTATAGCAGCGGTGGTCAGTGTCCTGCTCATGGTCCTTTAGCCCTCACTGTTTGCTTACAATTTTTTTTAACGTTTATTTATTATTGAGAGACAGACACAGGGCATGAGCAGGGGAGGGGTAGAGAGAGGGGGAGACATAGAATCTGAAGTAGGCTCCAGGCTCTGAGCTGTCAGCACAGAGCCCGACGCAGGGCTCGAACTCACAAACTGGGAGATCATGACCTGAGCCGAAGTCGGACACTTAACCCACTGAACCACCCAGGCGCCCCCTGGGTTTTCTTATAAAGTCACTCTCTGACTGAGGGTTTTCTGAGGAGCGGGAATGCACTGGCTGCTTGCAGAGCTGGTCGAAGTGCCCAGGAGTCCATGCCCCTTGGAGTAAATGTCAAACAACAATGCAGCTATCATTGCTACCATCGTTCCCATAAGCAACAATACATATTCACCATAGGATGAATTCTGCAACTTTCTCACTCCTTATGGGGAACCCTGAGGCATATTCCAGGCAACCTTCCAGAAGTTTCCAACTGCACTGAGCCCTGGGTCTCCACAATGGCACCTGTATTTCAGTGCGCCCTGTATGAGCTTCATTCTTTTTCTATTTACTTGCTCTCTACAGGTACTTTCAAACTACTTGTGCTCAAATCTTTGTTTTAGAGTCTGTTTCTGGAGGAACCAAAATGAGGACCAGCATATACTCTGTACAAATCATTTTGCCATAATAGGTACCAAGAAATATGAAGATAAAAAAGATATCATCCCAGCCCTCAAAAGGTTTAGGTCAGACAGCAGTAAGACTTTTACATATATAACCCCATAGGGAAGACAAGAGAAGACAGTACTTCGGGAGGGGACTAGAAATATATACAATAAAAATATGTTCAGTAATAAAACATTCACACAATGAAAAGTGGAACTGCCATTAAGAACTCAACATAAAATTCTCTGTAGTGGGAAGGAGTCAACAGCCTAAGTAGTAACATTACACACATCAAATAAAGGTCCTGAGGTACCGAGGTCCTGAGTTCGCTTGGAAATCTGTGTCGGAGAACCCGTCACAGCTCATTCATGCAAGCTTGAAGGACCAATCCAAAAGGAAAAATTCCATACAACCCAGCCTGTTTTTTAGTGGCAAGGGTAGACACATAAACCTCCAAACTGGTTGGACAAGATTCATTGGCTATTTTCCATCTTGTGTGTGTGTTTTTTTTAACATTTATGAGAGAGAGAGAGAGAGAGAGAGAGAGAACGCACGCACAAGTAGGGGAGGGACAGAGAGAGAGAGAGAAGGAGACACAGAATCCAAAGCAGTCTCCAGGCTCCAAGCTGTCAGTTCAGAGCCTGATGTGGGGCTTGAACCCATGAACCATGAGATCATGATCTGAGCTGAAGCCAGGCACTCAACTGACTGAACCACCCAGGCGCCGTGCATCTTGTGTTTAAAGAATGTCAAAACGATCTGTTTTTTCATTCGGTTCTGTCAAAACAGACTAATTTCTGTGGAGAGCAAACAAGTTAAACAGTTGAATTTTGTGTATGTCATTAGGTTGACAAGCCAGTCATTTGAGTTTTCACTGGAGCTAGTGGCCATGCCAAAGTCGGCCAAATGTTCGTGGGTCAGGGACATCGGCTACACAGAATTCTATAAATAATGCTCCTTCAGCCCAAGACAGTTACGGGACAGAAATGACAGAACAGAGCAAGTTAAACAAGAGTATATGAAAAGAAACCTCAAGGGCATTCCTGAGCTGATAAAAGCTGGCTTTGTCATAGTGTGTGCTTCTAGCTGGGGTGTCGTGTGAGCCTATGGGTAGGGAGTATCCACCTGCCATGTGCCAGGCACCTTAAAAAACTCTATTTAATCCCCAAAACAACCTAGTGAAGCAAGCATTATTATTATCATTACCCTTTAATGAATGAGAAAATTGAAATCTGGAGATGTTCAGTAATTTGCTGAAGGTGATACAGCTGTTTTGCCAAACCCTTAAATCCAAACTTTTCCCCAAAATATCATGCTGTCTTCCTTTAGAACTGACAAGAAAGACACCAAATTTTATTTTCAAAGTGTTTTGTCTTAGAAGATGCTAAAGATGCATTTGAACAACCGTCAGCTGAGAGGAACTTAGATTTTAGTAATATACAGTTGAAATTCTTAGTCAAATAACATGTAGTCCCTGGGAAAACACATGTTTAAAATTCCCCTCTCCCCTTTTTTGGCTAACCATTCTTTTGTCTATTATCAAAGGAAAATTAATTCCTAAGTCATCCAAATTCCATGTTGCATATATAAAATTAATATTCATCTCCTGAAAACCTGAATTTTTTTCTCAAGGAAAAGCTGCAGGATTTAATATCAAGTGATTAGCATACTTTGAGAAGGATGTTGAACACATTAGATTTTATAGAAGGATGAACACCCACACAGAAATGACAGCAGACAATAGAAAAAAAAATTGCCTAAATTGGCTCAGTTTTAATTGGACAGATTTAATAAAATTTCCTACATCAAATCTCTTTAAAAAATTTTTAGGGGCACCAGGGTGGCTTAGTCGGTTAAGCATGTGACTCTTGGTTTCAGCTCAGGTCATGATCTCACATTTCATGAGTTCAAGCCCCACATTGGGCTCTGTGCTGACAGTGAGGAGCCTGCTTGGGATATTCATTCTCATTCTCTCTCTCTCTCCCTCCCTCCCTCCCTCCCTCCCTCCCTCCCCCCTTCTCAAAATAAATAAACTTAAAAAAATTTTTTTTAGCCCTCCATTCTTCAAGTCTTATCCTCTAATTCGGTTGCAATAAAGTTTTTCTACTTCGTACAAATTTTCTCTGCCTTAATTTGCATTCCCCCCAAAGTGGACCTTGAGACAATGATGTGAGTCCAAGCAGATTATTTGAGAAATGATCCCAGGAAGCAGGTGAGGGGGTGAGGAAGGGAAGGGTAGGGTGGAGGGAGGGCACAGGGCAAGGGAGCTAGGGAAAGGAGGAAAGCCAATAAAGATACATTGATGGTTAGGTTATTTCCAGGGCAACTGGCATTATACCTTGCTGGGGACCTCTCAGAGACTATACCAAACTCCCTTCCAAATGGTCCCACTGAGGATTGTTTATCCACCATCACTCCTCCTTCAAGAGTAACTTGGTCAAGAGTAACTGGGAGTAACTCCCCAACAATCACAGTCTACTCAACTTGTCAGGCCTAGCATGCGTCTACTGCCAGATGACAGACAACAGGGAAACTGCATGCTTGTTCAGGACTATTTGCAAATGCCCTTGGGATGGATCAAGAGAAAATGGGCAGTGCACTGCCAGCATCTGCCTAAATTGGGTCTGTTGGTGTGTATATGAACCAACTTTACATAAGAACGACCTGAAAAACTTAGAAAAATGCGTCTCTCTCACCTCCCTCCCCCATTCTGATTAAGATCAGTGGTTGGGTTCAGGGATCTGAATTTTTTTTTTTATTTTATTGATTTATTTTTTGAGAGAGAGAGTGCATGCATGGGGGAGGGACAGAGAGAGAGAGGAAACAGAGAGAGAGAGAATGAGAGTCTTAAGCAGGCTCCACGCTCAGGGCAGAGCCTGACACAGGGCTCTATCCCATGATCCTGATCCAAAATCAAAGACCCGAGCAGAAATCAACAGTCAGATGCTCAACTGACTGAGCCACCCAGGTGCCCCAGGAATCTGAATTTTAACTGGCACCCCAATCATTTCAAAGCAGGCAGTCCTCAGGCTACACTGTGAAAACTCTGTGCCAGTGAAGCCATCCTCATGTAGGCTAACTGGTGTCTCAGAGAGAAAAATCTCTAACTTGGCTTTAGATGGACTTTACTTTCCTACATCCCATTTTTTTTTTTTTCAAATATAAGCTGTTGTTCATAAAGAGACTATAACAAGAGTATGGATGCTAGCATTTTGCAGGTCAAATTCTGGAAAATCACTTTAAATATGGATACCACCAACTGATCATGGGTCAGGAACAAAATGATCAGATACCCTTATGCTAGAGTGACCATACTTTTCCAACACATGGTGTGATGAGCAGGAGTGAACTTAAGAGGAAAGTAGGACAGAAGAGTGGACACAGGGACAGAAAATGAAGTCATTGTGTTTATATATCCTGGTCAGTAATCCTAGGGAAAAACTATCTTCAGACCTCTGCTATAAGAAACCAGCACGTAACCTAGTGCAGCTTGGGGAAACTTGAAAGATAGACCCAACTGTTGAGATGGTCTTTTTCAAAGTTTCCTTGGTTATGATAAAGGGTGATGATACAGCAGTTCTAAAAGATACTTTCTATGCTCAGAAATTTTTCAGTAGCATAGTCCCTGGTCCCTTTCACATTTTTCTTTCTTTTTTTTTTAAAAAAATTTTTTTTCAACGTTTTTTTAACTTATTTTTTGGGACAGAGAGAGACAGCATGAACGGGGGAGGGGCAGAGAGAGAGGGAGACACAGAATCGGAAACAGGCTCCAGGCTCCGAGCCATCAGCCCAGAGCCCGACGCGGGGCTCGAACTCACGGACCGCGAGATCGTGACCTGGCTGAAGTCGGACGCTTAACCGACTGCGCCACCCAGGCGCCCCCCTTTCACATTTTTCATAGCTATTATGTAGTAGGGAGAGTGGGCACGGAAGAAGACCCCATCACCATGACACTTGTTCTTTACTAAGAAGGATCATCTGGAGAAGGATGTCTGGGTGGCTCAGTTGGTTAAGTGTCTGACTCTTAGTTTTGACTCAGGTCATGATGACCTCATGGTTCGTGAGTTTGAGCCCTGAGTCAGGCTCTGTGCTGCTGATGTGTAGTCTGCTTGGGATTCTCTTTCTTTCCCTTTCTCTCTCTGCCCCTCTCCTGCTCACGCACGTGCACACACACACACACACTCTCTCTCTCTCTCTCTCTCAGTAAATAAATAAACTTAAGAAAAAAAGGATAGTCTGGGGAGAGAAGGTATCTATTGTAAATGGTGAAACCTGAGCTCATGGCTCTTCTCCTTGGCACCAGGATCTCATCACACTTCCCTGCCATTTCATATTACCAGGTAAGGCATAAATTTAAAATATCCTTACCGGAGTGCTCCGGTTTCCACCAAACCCTTAAGATAAACTGCTTCCTGGGGCCTGCAAGATACCTCTCGTTCTGGCCTCCGCCTGCCTCCCCAGTGTCCCATCACTACTCCCTGTCTTCTCCTCTAAGCTCTAGCCTTAATAAAACTCTTGCAGCTCTTCAAATTTGGGGGACCTTCTCAGCTCTTGGTCCACACCAAGGTGTCCCTTCCTCCTGCAGCACTCCTCCCTGGAGCCTACTCCTACACTTGAGTAGCGTCTCACTAGTCTTTAGGTATTGGACTAAATGTGACTTCTTCTGGGATGTTTTCTTGACCCCTTCCCAGCCGGAGCCATTACAGAATCTTTGTAGGCTTTGGGCTCTACTACACTTGATGGTTCCTCCTCACATCATATTAAGTATATTAAGATAGACCATATTTTATGTAATTTCTCTTGTATAGAAATTATTTCCAAGTGTTTATAGCTTCTGCTTTGGAATCATTTGGCTGTGAATAACTAATTTAATTTGCTATTGATTATGAGAGGGTCAGGGTTACAGGTTTGGTTGCCAACTCAGTTAATAGCCAGGTGTGTGGCCTCAGACAAGTTGCTTACCCTCTCTGAATCTCTGTTATCTTAACTGAGACAAGAGAGATTTTGCATAAGTGATCTAAATTCCCATTTAGCACTAAGAGGTGATGCCTTTATCATTAACTGTGGGGAGAAATGTTTTAGGTGGTGGTGCATGGGGGTGGGAAGGGGCCATATGTTTACTCCACTGATAGAACATGCACCAAAGATCCTGAGTATCATGGGTAGATACTCTGGCCAGAGCTTCCAGTTAAGTAGAAAAAGACAGGTCCACAAGTATGTGTAGAAAAGACCCTTTTAAAACTGAAAAAAAGGGGGCACTTGAGTGGCTCAGCCAGTTAAGTGTCTGATTTCGGCTCAGGTCATGATCTCATGGTTGGTGAGTTTGAGCCCCCCCATCAAGCTCTGTGCTGACCTTGTGGAGCCTGCTTGCAATTTTCTCTCACTCTCTGCCCTTCCCCCACTCGCATTTTCTCTGTCTCAAAATAAACTTAAAAAAAAAAACTGAAAATAAGAACAATCATTATTTTATATAATAAACAATTTAATATATCAACCTACCAGAGAGAAGAAAATTCAGAGCACTCAAATATATTTTCCTAAACAAGACCAACAATTAAAGCATGATTATAATTATTTATAGAAATGCCCCCTAAGGCTTGGTGTTGGTGACAACCATGTTATAAAACAATCAAGTTATGTTATAAAAACAATCAAGTGTTAGAAAGAGCAACTCTCACTATTGTTTCAATTAATTCCCCTCTGAGAAATGATGTAAGACATTGGACTTTTTGTGAATATAATGAGTTTTCAAATTACAGAAGAAGTAGTGACCAGTTTCTACCTTTGTAAAAAGAATTATGTACGTTATACTACACACATCAATTAACTTAGTGCAATTTTAAAAAGAAAAAAATAAATAGCTGCTTTTTAAAAATTTTTTCAATGTTTATTTTTGAGAGAGAAAGGGGCGGGGAGAGAGAGAGAGAGGGAGAGGGAGAGAGACAATGAGATGGGGAGGGGCAGAGAGGGGACAGAGGATCAAAGGCAGGCTTTGCACTGACAGCAGAGAGCCTGATGCGGGGCTCGAACCCCCGCATCTGTGAGATTATGACCTGAGCTCAAGTCAGACACTTAACTGACTGAGCAACCCAGGTGCCCCTAATTTTTTCTGATGAAAAAACTAAGTAGGCTCCATGCAAAAAATATACATTTAATCCCAACACCCAGAGATAAACACTGATTTTTATGCATACCTCTTTTTTCTGGGCATTTAGTTGTATAGGCACATACATATATTTCTAAAAAGGTATTACGTTTTACCTCTGCACTGCAGAATTTGAATGGAGAGATTATCTGGCTTTGAAGCTGCAATGTCTATTGACATGACCCTAACACAACTTGGTAAGTCTGAGAAATTGGTGACGCTGATGGTCCTCCAAAAACATTTTCTATGAATTAATCTGCATGTATAAAACAGAAGAAAAATTAGGGTAGAGGAGACAAGTGTGTCTGCCTTAGGTATTGGTCCTTCCACAAGTCCATGGATTCATGTGTGAGTCCTGTGAACAGAAGGGCTATAGATGTAACCCTAAGACCCAGCAGCACCCCACTAATGCTCAGGTGATGAAGTGAGATGCTGAGTTTGAGAGCAGAGCTTCTGCCCACCCTCTGTGGAGAGAACCTAACAGTGGCTCAGATATTAGCATCCCCACTGTGAACAATGTTAATAATGGCAGGGCGAGGCACCTTTATGTGCCTTCTTTGCTTGAGGAAATAGATGTGCACTGGCTGGAGTGGATGTAAATTCTCAGTCCTCTGGGTAGCAACCCAAAACACTGCTGCCTGAGCATGGGTGGTAATTCCAGGCTTAACCAGGGAAGACTGGGGCTGCTAGAATCCGCTGTGAATGGGTGTGAGCACTAGACAGTGAGATTTTGGTTCTTGCAGATAATGTCACTGTCGTCTATACTCACAGTCTGGTGAAGCCTGGGTAGACTCAGATTATGTACTCTTTTGAACTCATTCCCTCTCACCCATCTCCTTATCTAATTTGAGTATTTCTTCATGGTATTAAGTATTTTTCTACAATATCTTTTTTGTGGATGCATAGTATTGTACTTTTTTGAATGGACAAGAATTTTTACCCCCCACCCTGTAGTTTAATATTAGGGGCTTTCCTTTTTCATCATTAACAATTTAATGATAAATCATCTTTTACCCAAATCTGTCACATCCATGATTATTTCTGGAGCATAGATTAAGAGTGTGCTTTTGGGGTCCCAAGGGGAATACAAAATCTTAAAGATCTGGTACAGGGTACCAAGTTGCTCTCCCTACAGACTGCCATTTTATACTTCCTCCTCCTCTAAGTGAGGATGACTATAAATTATATTTTTAGGGACACTTGGGTGGCTCAGTCAGTTAAGCGTCTGACTTTGGCTCAGGTCATGATCTCGCAGTTCATGAGTTTGAGCCCCACATCGGGCTCTGTGCTGACAGCTCAGAGCCCGAAGCCTACTTCAGATTCTGTGTCTCCCTCTCTCTCTTTGTCCCTCCCCTGCTCATCCTCTGTCTCTCTCTGTCTTTCAAAAATAAATAAACATTACAAAAATAAAAAATATTTAAATTATATTTTCATATGCTATGAGATAAGATCATCTCGCATTTTGATCTAAGTCAAACCATTGTAAATCAGGGACCGTCTGTAATACACTTTAAGCTCGTAAAGAATGGCAGATTACAGAAAGGGAAATTCACATTTCAACATTTCTACGTATTTGAATTCTGGTCTCTGAACTTATCAGAAAGAACTTCCCTAACCTAAGTCAGTTCTCCACTACAGAAAGTTCACTTCTTCAATGATACTATGAAACCAATCATTATGCCTCCTACATATATGCAGTGAAGGAACATAAGTCTAAATTTATGTTGTTGAAAATCCAACTTTAACACCTATTGGCTGTGCAGTCTTGAGCAAAACAGTTAACCTCTCTGTACCTCAGTTTCTTCATTGGAAATTTAAAATGTGAAGACATATTCCTATTGCATAGGGTCAATGTTATCCTACTGATATTTTTAAGTACTCCAGTTCTATAATAGAACACCAAACAAATGTCAAATATGGTGTATTTAATGGTGTAATATCAGTATTTTCAGATTTAAAGAACTGTGAAATCTGTATAACTTACATTCTGAGATATGTGCAGAGAGCTATGTATTTCTTCAGAATGCTGACAAGAGCAAAGTTGCTCTCATTCTGGCTGTACCCCTGACCTATTCAAAATCCTTCCATGGTATTTTATAGTTACCAGCATTACCATTTTTAGATTTAGATTACCAGTGAGATTGCACATCTGTTCTTACTCTTATAAGAGATATGTATGTTCCCTCAAAGTCGGGTTGGGCATTGTATTATCTTTGAAAGGGTAGGCGGGTGAAGGAGTAGAACCAGTAAGGAAAACAGGAGGAGGGTGAGGTGGGAATGATTTCCCAGGCCCAACTCCTAGTCCTTCCCTTGGAGCCCAACCATCTGATTTCGCCTGGAACCATATTTCCTCTTCTTTTGATCTTTTGTCCTCGAGGGCGAGACTGAGTCTCTTAGTTTTGACTTATTTTCTCTGGATAGCAGTTTATTTTAACTGGGCCCTTGATCTCAGAACATCCAACTTGAACAGACTCAATGCTGAAGAACAGAGGAACCCTCACTCAGTTGGAAGAGTACCTGAGGACAAGGATAGAGGGTGATGGCAACCATATCTCATTTTTAAAATCAACACTGCTATCTTGATACTGTGAAAAATAATAGATACCTAGGGATGCCTCGGGGGCTCAGTTGACTCTTGATTTCAGTTCAGGTCATGATCTCATTCTCATTGTTTATGGGATTGAGCACCGTGACGGGCTCTGCACTGGCAGCACGGAGCCTGCTTGGGATTCTCTCTCTCCCTCTCTTTCTGCCCTTCCCAGCTTCGGCTCTTTCCCCACCCTCTCAATAAATAAACATAAACAATAATAGCTACCTAAATGTTGGCATTGTCCTTTGGCTCCATACTGCAAACATGAGTCAAAGAGATGATTAAATAGGAAAAGGCATAGGAAAGTACTTTATAATTTGCACGTGTCATTGCAATCTAAAAGACCAACAGATTTTTTTTAAACGTTTATTTATTTTTGAGACAGAGAGAGACAGAGCATGAACAGGGGAGGGGCAGAGAGAGAGAGGGAGACACAGAATCGGAAACAGGCTCCAGGCTCTGAGCTGTCAGCACAGAGCCCGACGCGGGGTCGAACTCACCAACCGCGAGATCATGACCTGAGCCGAAGTCGGACGCCCAACTGACTGAGCCACCCAGGCGCCCCAGGACCAACAGATTTTTCATTTCTTTGTTTTAAACCTTTCCAACAACATCTTAATATATATTCTAAAAACATTATCCCCTTAAGCCCAGCAACGTGATGTATCTGGGGATTAAACTGCTATATTAAACTCTCTAAGGGTCAGGGTTTTGGTGTCTATGTTGAAATGTCTGTGTAGTTAGTTTTACTTTTCATCTTTGTTGGTTTTGTATCTGTTTTCTATTGGGTAGAAGCTGTTACTTTAATTATTTTTGTTAACATCAACCACTTGCTACTTGGCAAGTACTTTTAGGTGCCTTACCCTCATTTATTTCTCAGAAGTGCCCAAGAGGAAGTTTTTTTGTTTTTTTGTTTTTTGTTGTTCCATTTCACAGATGAAGCAACTGAAGTGCAAAGTAGTTATCCAAGTTTATAGCAGCAGTGGATGGCAGAGCCAAGGTTCAAACCCCAGGCTTTTCACATCACCTTATTTTCTCTTTGTATCCCACTACACATGAGGATGAGATTTTGATACTTTCTCCTTGGAAAGTTCTGGATGTGACTTAAATACAAAGATCTGGGGCGCCTGGGTGGCGCAGTCGGTTAAGCGTCCGACTTCAGCCAGGTCACGATCTCGCGGTCCGTGAGTTCGAGCCCCGCGTCGGGCTCTGGGCTGATGGCTCGGAGCCTGGAGCCTGTTTCCGATTCTGTGTCTCCCTCTCTCTCTGCCCCTCCCCCGTTCATGCTCTGTCTCTCTCTGTCCCAAAAATAAATAAACGTTGAAAAAATAAAATTTAAAAAAAATACAAAGATCTAAGGTAGCTGCAATCTAAGTCTCAGGAACAAGGTGGTCAGATCTGCTAAACCTTAACATCTGCAAGGAAAGAGCAGACAGCAAGGCCAAGACTCACTCTTCTTTTTACGTTGAAGGCACACAAACTGACAGAGGCCTAGAAATGTTATTGTCCCCAAACGATAATGTGCAATGCCTTGTGGCCCAAGAGAAGAAAGACACTCAGAACCATCAAGTTCTTGCAGAACTTCATGAGATTATTTATCTTCAGGCTGGCATTTATAACAATCACCTGGTAGGTTCCAGCTGAGAAAAATGAGTTGTCAAAAACAGGCAATAAAAATTGCAAGTACAAGTAACCGTCAAGATGATAAAACTGTCACATCTGTACACATCAAGCAATAATTGTGTTCATTATGTCCAAACTCCTGGTACTTAATATTATCTGCCAAGGAAGCTAAGCTCCATTTAGAGTTTTGCTGTTAGCATGAATATATTTGAAAGAGACTTGACTGAGTTGTTCATGATTTTACAGAGAATGCAATGACATTGTCTTGAAAGAATCCACTGGTATCTGGGAAGATTTGTCAAAAGGGGTATCTCCGTCCCAAAATATCTCTCTATTTTGAGAAAATACACTGGCAATGATTTGGGGCGGGTAGGGGGGATCTTAGCGCATGTTCTCATTTTTAGGGGAAAAATTCTACTTTAATTTGGGTGTGTTTTCCCTCAGGGAAACCCTCCTTTTGTTGATCCTCAAGTGTGAGAGGTGTTTCTGAAATGACAGAGAAGAGGAAAGAGAAAGAAAGTGGAAAGACAGGAGAGGGGATCAGGAGTACAGAGGGGAGAGTAGTACATGGGAAAGGAGGAGGTAGGGAAGGAGGAAGCTGAGAAGGAGAAAAAAGGACTGAGGATGGAAAACACAGAAAGAGGATATTTGATTATTTTGATCACTCTTTTTACTTTATAGCTAGTTTATTGTAAGAACCTTTATCCTCACCAAAAACTAATATAATTGATTTCAAGTAGCAAAAACGAGGATAAGAAAGTAGATGTCCTCACGTTCACTTAAAAGTTGTTAATTTTCTACTCCTCCTGCTGCCTCTTTCTTCAGCTTTTGTCTAGTTCAGCATTTGCTATTTTTCATTGCTTGAGTAGAACCAGATCCAGGGAGGGCTGAAAGCTGTTGGTTAGAAATGTCGTGTGGCACAAAAACAGACACTCAGATCAATGGAACAGAATAGAGAACCCAGAAATGGACCCACAAACATATGGCCAACTAATCTTTGACAAAGCAGGAAAGAATATCCAGTGGAATAAAGACAGTCTCTTCAGCAAGTGGTGCTGGGAAAACTGGACAGCAACATGCAGAAGAATGAACCTGGACCACTTTCTTGCACCATACACAAAAGTAAACTCAAAATAGATGACAGACCTCAATGTAAGACAGGAAGCCATCAAAATCCTTGAGAAGACAGTAGGCAAAAACCTCTTTGATCCTGGCCACAGCAACTTCTTACTCAACATGTCTCCAGAGGGAAGGGAAACAAAAGCAAAAATGAACTATTGGGACCTTATCAAAATAAAAAGCTTCTGCACAGCAAAGGAAACAATCAGCAAAACTAAAAGGCAACAGATGGAGTGGGAGAAGACATTTGCAAATGACATATCAGATAAAGGGTTAGTATCCAAAATCTATAAAGAACTTATCAAACTCAACACCCCAAAAACAAATAATCCAGTGAAGAAATGGGCAAAAGACACGAATAGACACTTCTCCAAAGAAGACATTCCGATGGCCAACTTACACATGAAAAAATGCTCCACATCACTCATCATCAGGGACGTACAAATCAAAACCACAATGAGATACCACCTCCCACCTGTCAGAATGGCTAACATTAACAACTCAGGCAACAACAGATGTTGGCGAGGATGTGGAGAAAGAGGATCTCTTTTGCATTGCTGGTGGGAATGCAAACTGGTGAAGCCACTCTGGAAAACAGTATGGAGGTCCCTTAAAAAAACTAGAAATAGAACTACCCTAAGACCCCACAATTGCACTACTAGGTGTTTATCCAAGGGATACAGGTGTGCTGTTTTGAAGGGGCACATGCACCCCAACGTTTATAGCAGCACTATTGACAATAGTCAAAGTATGGAAAGAGCCCAAATGTCCATCAATGAATGGATGAATAAAGAAGATACACAATGGAGTATTACTCAGCAATCAAAAAGAATGAAATCTTGCCATTTGCAACTACATGAATAGAACTAGAGGGTATTATGCTGAGCGAAATTAGCCAGTCACAGAAAGACAAATATCATATGACTTCACTCATATGAAGACTTTAAGATACAAAACAGATGAACATAAGGGAAGGGAAGCAAAAATAATATAAAAACAGGGAGGGGAACAAAGCATAAGAGACTCTTAAATATGGAGAACAAACAGAGGTTTACTAAAGGGGTTGTGGGAAGGGGTATGGGCTAAATGGGTAAGGGGCATTAAGGAATCTACTCCTGAAATCATTGTTGCAGTATATGCTAATTTGGATGTAAATTAAAAAAAAAAAAGAAATGTTGTCATGGACCATCTTGGAATTTTAGTGATTCTGGATTTCACTCTTATTAGCAAAAGAAAAGTTTATATTCTAGTCCTTAAAAATCACTATTTGTTTGGGGTACCTGGGTGGGGCAGTTGGTTGAGTATCCAATTTTGGCTTAGGTCATGATCTCACAGCTTGTGAGTTCAAGCCCTGTGTCATGTACTGTGCTGAAGCTCAGAGCCTGGAGCCTGCTTCAGATTCTGTGTCTCCCTCCCTCTCTGCCCCTTCCCCAATCACACTCTGTCTCTGTCTCTGTCTCTCTCAAAATAAACATTAAAAAAATCACTATTCACTTGTCAAAGGCTTTTCATTTAAGAGGCTCCAGCCAGCATGGCAAGTACACTTTCAGGATTAGCTGACATGGGGAAATGTCCAAAGGAGACGTTTTTCTGAATACCTAACATTCAAGGGCATGATTTCTGGAAGCACCTGGGTTGCCCATTACAGGTCATACTTCTCAATCCATTCTGTGTTGATCCCCTCCCTTTCAGCCCACTACCTTCTGTGTCTACTCTCTTTATCTACAAACTTTGTTCTCTCTCCAGTGACATCTTCTCATTTTGGTAGCATCCAAGGATTACTCGGAACTGTGCTTTCCTGACTTGTTATCACTATGAGACCTTTTGTGCTATGTACTCCTTTGCCAGACAGCTTCTCCACCACTGGTTCGGCCTTCTGGGTGGGTCCCAGGCAGGCTTTCACTTTGTCCTCACTTTTGAATTTTTAGGTGCTGGCTTGTATCTACTCACCTCACCAACTGCCACAAGTAAAACATCCCTCAGTCAAAATTTTATGCTTGCAGAATTAAAATATCACTAAGAAAATGCACATCAGTGCTCCACTGTGGGCACTGTTTGGCTCTCATTTCCACCCTCCATCCTTCACACACATTTCAAGCATGGCCCAATAATCCTGGCTCTATGAAAAACTTGATGAGATTCAAGTTACAGAAGCCTGGTTAGCAACTGAAGTATGCAAAAAGGGCAAAACACATAATGACTTTGGGGGGAAAATAGGTACTGAATAGATAAGTGTTTAATAAATGAATGCATTCACGGAACAAAGATGGCCTGAAAACATCCCACTGCAAACATCTACAAACAATGGCTTGTCTTTTTTATCATTCATAGATGAGCTGAATCAAAAAGGGTACTGAAAAGAAGAGTGGTAACCCAATAAACTGACGATACAGTGGATCCAGATGGGAGTAGAGAAAGGGGTACAGGTCAAACTCCATAACAAGATTTGGGGTTTAATGTCCATGAGGACCAGGTGTGAGGATCTGAGTGTGAATGGAGACTGCTGTGTAAAAGCCAGCATTCCTGAACCTTGCTTTTTCACTCAGAGAAAGAATGTTCTACATAAATCCACCTACTGTCATAGGAAGACTACAAGGAAGATGAACTTTGATCTAAGTATACTTTGGGATTGTCACATGTGGGTTCTGAATATAGAAGCCTAAGCCCAAAAGAAACATGCAAAATCCCCCCAAAGACTCTTAAAATCTAAGGCCTGCATGAATCCTACAGAAGAAGCAAGCCCTGCTAAAAAATGAGCTAAAAAGTACAAAAATAAATAAGGAAACAATGAGCTAGAGATGTCAGATACAACATACAGGAGGATTAGCATACCAATAATTTCAGAAAACAGAATAATCTGAAAGAATATAAAAGAAAAACTGTAAGCATGGGGACACTATACAAACAAAAAGATTTCTGCACATAGAACTTCCAGAAATTAAAAAACAAGACGGGTTAAGAGACATGGAATACAGAAAGACGGAGAAGAAGATCCAACATATCAAATGGAGAAAGAAAATAGAATGGAGGAGAGAGAGTATTTGAGGATGTGGTGCCTGAGACTTTTACAGAATTGGTACAAATGTGACTTTTCACACTCAAGATATAAAATAAATTCTAGCCAGTATAAAACTCACACCTAAACATTATTATATGAAATTACAGACCACCAAAGCAAAGAGAAAAATGGCAAAGCCACTGGAGAGAAATGTGGATTACCTATCAAGTATGACTTCAACTCAGCTCAGGATCTCATGGTTCATGGGTTTGAGCCCTGCGTGGGGCTCTGTGCTGATAGCTCAGAGCCTGGAGCCTGCTTCGGATTCTGTGTGGGTGTGTCTCTCTCTGCTCCTCCCCAACTCATGCTCTATCTCTCAAAAATAAACATAAAAAAAATTTTTTTTTAAAAAGAACAGTAATAAGAGGAGAGTGTTCACAACAAAAATAAAGGTAGGCTGCACGGTGCAGGAGAGGGAAATGGTTTAATACTCTGGAAGTTCAGAAGGTAGAATAAACTATTCAATCCAGAATTCAGTACTAAGCTAGACTGCCCTTCTAGATTAATTGTATTGTAAAGAGAAAGTCAGATAAATATTGCAACTGTTTACAATTCATCAGGTCCATGCAGAAAAAACTACTAAAGGCTCAGTTTCATGAGGAAATTAAACCCTGACAGAAGGAGAGGAATAAAGGGAGGAAGGGTGAGCAAAGAAAATGAATATGCAGGTAAATTCAGAGAAGCCAGGACTGAAAAATTAGTGAAAAAATTTAAAGAAGATATAAAATCAAGAATGACACCCAAGATTTCAAAGTGACTTAAGAACATCACTGTTTACAAGAAGCGAAGAGCTACTGGTTAAGCTTATTGTTTATTAACTTTAAATATTTAAAATTGAAGAGTAATGGGGCGACTGGATGGCTCAGTCGGTTAAGTGTCCGACTTAGGCTCAGGTCATGATCTCACAGTTCGTGGTTCAAGCCCTGTGACGGGCTCTGTGCTGACAGCTCAGAGCCTGGAGCCTACTTCAGATTCTGTGTCTCCCTCTCTCGCTGCCCCTCCCTGCTCATGCTCTGTCTCTCTCTGTCTCAAAAACAAATAAAAACATTAAAAAAAATTTTTAATTGAAGAGTAAGGTTTAAAAGAAGAGAAATAGAATCTATAATTTAAAACCGAAAGGGAGATTAAAACAAAAGTAATCTAATCTAGAAGGCAGAAAACGGAAAAAAAGGAAAAAGAAAAAGGAACAAAAGTCCATATTTACAACTTCATGCCAGAACGCCTGAAATATTCTCTTTAAAGTCAGCAATGAGGCATGGATGGCTTCTACTGCTGCCTCTATCTAACATTGCGCTGGAGGTCTTAAGCAAAGCAAAAAGATAAGAAAAAGTTGTAAAAACTAGAAAAGAAACAAATCTGCTACTACTTGCAGATGATATAACTGTCTGAAAAAAAATCTAAGAAATATACAGACGCAGTCTAGAGTTTAGAAAGTTTCCTCAAGGAAACGGATAAAAATTTCAATATTGGTCTTACACTGAAGCAAACCACAGGGAAATGTAATCATGTCCTGGCAATTCCACGGCTAGGAGTGAATCCAAGGGAAGCTCTTGGACACATGGACATGGAGACAGAAATAAGAACGTTTTCTGCCAAAGAAAGCTGTAAGAGTAAAATAAGAGTCAGGAAAACAAAAAAGAATCAACCAAACTGTCCCTCAGTGGGCGTATTCATGCAATGAGATAAAATGTCACAATTTAAAAGGAATGGATTGCCAATCTGGATAAATGTCAGAAACATAATGTTGAATGAAAAGGCAAGTTGCAAAAGGAAAGTTCAATATGGTATCATTTATGTAAAATCTCCCTAAGATATTGTTTACGAATATGTAGATATATAGGAAAAATATGAAAATATGAATGAGAATCATATAGGGGAATAAAGCCTCCAACTTCACGGATAGTTACTTCCAGGTCCAGGACAGTAGGACTTCAGCCATATTTGTAATATTTTATTTTCCTTGAAAAAATATTTTTTTTCCTTGAGAAAACATTTGAAGCACATATGGAAAGATTTGGTTTTGGTGTATCTGTTATATTTCCTCTGTTTGAATTCTTTCATAATTAAGAAGTAATAGTGAGGGGCGCCTGGGTGGCGCAGTCGGTTAAGCGTCCGACTTCAGCCAGGTCACAATCTCGCGGTCCGTGAGTTCGAGCCCCGCGTCGGGCTCTGGGCTGATGGCTCAGAGCCTGGAGCCTGTTTCCGATTCTGTGTCTCCCTCTCTCTCTGCCCCTCCCCCGTTCATGCTCTGCCTCTCTCTGTCCCAAAAATAAATAAACGTTGAAAAAAAAAATTTTTTATATAAAAAAAGAAGTAATAGTGAAAAGATATTCATTGATCAAATTGACATTTTAACTAAGTTATTTTTGACCAAATTTTCTGATATCCCTGGCATAATGTACGTAAACGGTAAGTGTTTTTTCATTTTATACCCCATTCCACCCCCAACTGGGTCTTATTCAAAGTTTTCTTGCTCAATCTCAGAAGAGCACTATTAAGAGAAAATATTTAAAAAAATTTTTTCTTCATTAACGAAAGATTTTTTTTAACTTTTGACCCCATTCATCTATTTCTCCCCCTCTCCCCTCCAACAACCACTAATCTGTTTTCTGTATCTATGAACTTGGTGTTTTTTTAATTTAATTCCACACGTAGGAGAGATCATACAGTATTTGTCTTCTCTGACTGACTTATTTCACTTAGCATAATGCCTTTAAGGTTCATCCATATTGTTGTATTTTGCAAGATTTCATTCCTTTTTATAGTCAAATAATATTCCATTATGTGTCCATTCCACAATTTCTTTACCTATTCATCCATGGACGGACATTTAGGTTGTTACCATATCATGGCTATTGTAAATAATGCTGCAAAGAACATTGGGGTCCATACAATTATAGGTATTTGACAGCTAAAATACAGGAGAACCATGACAGCCACTTTGAGATATACCTCTTCCCCTCTCAATTTCTACTTTATTTCACTTCACTTCCTCTTTTTCTTTCTCCTGCTTATTTCTGAGAGAAGTCACTGATGTACCGTATTTTTTTAAGTTTTTACTTAAATTCCAGTTAGTTAACATAGTGTACTATTAGCAAGTGCACTTGTGATGAGCAGCAGGTGTTGTGTGTATGTGTTGAATCACTAAATTGTACACCTGATGTACTTTAAACTTCCATGCAAAATAAGGACAATACAACAAGAAAAAGAATAAACTGTCTTTCCTTTCTCAGATTTTTAGACTTATATTTATGTTTGTTAAGGTTAAGGCAGAGAAAGACTGATTTATATCTCTTGTTGCTTGCTCCACCCGTCAGCTCATTGTTCATACATCAGAGGACCAACAATCTTCAGAGATATACCTTCCGGCAATAAATTAAACCTCTTACTTTGAGGTTTAGATCCTATTTGATTTTTAAGAAAACTTAAAGTAAAATTGCTACCAGGACGATAAAGACAGTATCAGATGACTCATTGTCTGATTTCCCCCAGCTTACTTTACAAATTTATTTCTCTTACAACAAAGAATTTTAACATTGAAAGACCGACATAGTGCTATAGTCTTCTACATTTTCCCCATGAGCAGCATGAGAAAGGACTCTTTTTCCTTCGTTAAAATTTCAATATGAACAATGGTAACTAGAACCCACAATATACATAAGGTATAGTTATTGTCCGAATGGAGTTATTCTAGGCCTTCTACAGTAAGTTAAAGGAAGAGTATTAAGAAGATGTGTTTATGTTGAGAGAAAAGTTCTTTGTTTACCCTTTCAGAGATTCAGCATAGTGTGAGTCTGTAGGTCTCCTGACATATGAACACCTCTGTCCCAAGTTAATGTTCTATTTCCCCCTAATTCTGCAATACAAACAGATTCACAAACATCACCAGAAAAGAAATCAAATATTATTTGTTCATCTAAACTACCAAGGGATGTCTGCAAGTGAAACTCAAGGATCAGCCAAACCCATGTTTATTGGCCCCAAATCAGAATGTTCAAAATTATTCAACAGACTATATAGACAGCCAAAGTTATTTCAAGAGGTAGAAGGTAAAAATACTTCTTGCGTTGATGCACAGATGTTTAAGCAACGTATGTATTGAAAGTACAGTTTTGAATATAAATAGTGGTTTAACTCAAGTGTTGTCTGTCTTCACATGGATAGTTAAATGGATCAACATGCATGTTCCTCCCACACTCAGCCAAAAAGATCCCATAATATAAGAATATGCTACAGCTGGGCCTTGGGATGTAAAGACTATCCTGGCAGTTACCCAGAAAGGAATCTCAGGACACTTACTCTTCAGCAATTTACATGGTCATATTTTAAAGCCAATCTTTAGGATAAAAAACAACCCATTAGATACTCTACCTATGTCTTTGAGAAGGCAGAAATAATATCTTTGGCAAATAGACATCTTATTTTGAGATAACCTGGGGTAGCTAGCTTTTTCTTTTTTGCATCGTATGATTACAAATTTCTTAAAATTTCCAGGTCTCTGCCTCCTCCATAAAAACATTATAAAGAGTGAGGTACAGTGGGGGAGTGTAAGGAGTTTAACCAAGAAGATGCTGGAGAAGCGTTTGTTGGTACAGGCTTAGAGCAACTCAACAAAATCATTCACGACCAAAATAAATTGCACATTACACAAGCTCTCAATACTCTACTTTAAAAAAAAATGCCCAGTGGAAACAGTCAATTCTAAGATTTTTTTTTCTTTATTTGGGCTGTAAGGCAAAATCTGTCAACTAACATCATCTGTACACAATGTGGTTTATTAACTCCTGAAATATGATATTTATTTTTTAATTGAAATTTTAGTTAGCATATAGTGCAATATTGGTTTCAAGAGCAGAATCAGTGATTCTTCACTTATATACAACATTTATTTTTTAAAAACTACCTACTTAAAATGCTGCATTCATAATTCATACACTCAAGTCACTACTGGAAATAAAAGGAATAAATTATTTTGTATCCCATAGATGAACCTTCTTGTTGTATGGCTTCAAATTCAAGGAACGCTTTGAATAATATATTCCTTACCAATATTTGTGCTACCAAAATTTTTCAATGAGAAGATTAATTTTGTAAAATAATCGAAGTTCTCGGCATAAAAACTACTATTATTCCGATTTGTCCATAAAGGCAAAAAATACACATACCTCAACAAATATAAAACACGGGATGATGGAATAACTTCGTTGAGTGTTGTTTCCTACAGCCATTTCTTACACCATGTAGCAAGGCTGCACCGTCTAAAACTGGCCAGGCTGAAATAGAAACAAGTAGCATGGTATAAGAACCATAAGTTTAGCAGTCCCTTAGGGATTTACATGAAAATATCAGCTACCCTCTAGATAAATAAGCTGTGTACAAACAATGCAAACAGTGATCTATAACATAATCAAGTCAGACTAATCATCATTTCAGAGAAAAGACATGTATATACTAGCCATGAGCAATCTAGAGTTTAAATGACAGGTAGTGAACCCCCCACCCCTGCAAAAAAAGCTACAGTGAATTGAATTCTAATTGCCTAGACCTGCACCTTGCTTTACCCGAGTAGACTGCCCTCATGCCATGAAAGGCAGTTTCTGCTGCAATACATTTGTTGTTTTCCATACTGCTCAGATCTCCTCTCTCTAGGCCTGATTCTCCCAGTTTGCAAGGTTTGTTTCTACCCTTGCCTATACCTTTGGAGCTGACATTTAGTACTGAGGCACTAACCCCTGACTTCTTACCCTGACCACTCTTTGCCCTTGCTCCTTTGATTATTAATTATTTTGGATTAATACATCACTGATCCCTCTCTCTGAGTTCTCTCAGCCCCGTGTGTGTGTGTGTGTGTGTGTGTGTGTGTGTGTGTGTGTATGTGTACCAAACACAAAAACACCATAATAAAATCTCTCAATTTTCAAAAATGGAGTATCTAGGCAACCGTAGATTATTTTCAGTATTTGATAGAATATCTCTGACCTTGAACCAAAAATATTCCTGTATTAGATTTGTTTTTTTAAGAAGAATAAAAATTAACCAAACAACCAAGTTGAGGTTTTAGACTTTTATAAAACTTCCAAGGCCAGATGAAAAGAATTTTCCACTACACCTTTATTTTCTATCCAAAGCAACACATAATATGTTTCAGGTACCTGTTCTTGATAGTTATTATTTTTTGCCTGTTATGTTTCTGTGTTACCCTTCCTAATAGTTGTCATGGGTTATTGCATGAAGAGTGACACAGGACTGCACTATCCTTAAAGGTCATGAATTAATATTTTTAACTTAATTCTATCTTTGTAAAGTCCTCCTTACCTTTTCTAGAAAGAAATTTTACATTTCATTCTCTTTTTGAGATACCAGCTTCTCACTTGATTAAAACTTTCTCTGATCAAATTTAACATTTACATGTGGTATTAAGTCCACATCAATCACAGCGCTTAAATTACTTAGGTTTTAGGCAACTTAAGTTTTCAATTAAAATCAGATATTATCTGTTATAAAGTAATACCCATAATAAATCTATTTCACCATTCTTTTTTGGGACTTAGGAAGAACTAACTTTTTTACAATTACAAAAGAATCCATATGTAGGGTACAGGTTGAGTTAACCTGGCAACCACATATTCTTTACATTTTACCCTTAATCCAAATATCTTAGAATACACGTATCTATGATTTAGAGGAGCCTGTACTTCTTTCACAGTGCCATATATTTGAAAAGAAAATTAACTTTTAATCACCCCAAAGCAAGCATGGGCACCAGAAAAAGCAAAGGCATCAGACACCTAGTATTTTAGATGGTTTCTCCAGATGGTTAATAAAAAAATAGCAATGAAAAGGAGAATATAAGACAAGACTTGGAGTATCATATAAAATCTCCTTTATCTTCAGTCTTTTAGCTCAAAATACAACCTAGCTTTTTATGTGTACAGAGATTTTACACACACACACACACACACACACACAATTAACTACATTGAGGCATATTTTACATATATATAATTCACCCATTTCAAGTATTCAATGATATTTTAGTAAATTTACCATGTTGTGCAACTGTCACTATAAAACAATTTTAGCACTTTTTGCTCACCCCAAAAAGAATCCTCTTCCTCACCAGCACCTCCCTGACTACCCTACCACTTCTCCAGCCAAGTCACCCACTAATCTACTTTCTGTCTCTATAGAGACTTTCTGTATTCAAGTAAATAGAATTATACAATATATGGTTTCTTGACCTGGATTCTTTTATTTAGCACTGTTTTTGAGGTTTATTCATGTCATAATGCACATATCAGTAATTTTTTCCTTTTTATTGCTGAATAGTATTCCATTGTATATCTATAGCACCTTCACCAACTGGTAGAAACATAGGTTGTTTCTAATTTTTGCTGTATCCAATCTTAGGTTGCATCTAGTATTGTGGGTAATGATGCTAAGAACATCTGTGCATAAGTTGTGTGTAGATACATGTTTTCATTTCTCATTGTTAGATACCTAAGGGTATAATTGCTGGGTCATATGCTACATTATATTTAAGAGAACTGTGGACGTGTTTTCCAAATTGGTTGTGTCATTTTACATGGATACCAGCAATGTAAGCAAATTCCCATTTGCCACATCCTAACATTTTTATTGCCTATCTTTTTTTAAATTATAGTCATTCTAGTGGTTATGAGATGATAGCTCATTGTGATTTTCATTTAATAACAAATGATATTGAGCATCTTTTGATGTGCTTATCAGCTGTTATATCTTCTTTTGTGAAATATCTACTCAAATCTTTCCGTTTTTTTGACTGGGTTGTTTATCTTATTGCTTTCAAAGTGTAAGTGTTGTTTTACATTCCAAATACAAGTTTCTTATCGGATATGTATTTTGTCTTTTGACTATTACTGTATCTTGGCATAGATTCCTTTAGGTTTTTTTGCTTGGAGATTTCTCACTACTTGAATCTGTGGGTTTATGGTGTTTTTTTGCCCAGATTTAGGAAAATTTTCAGCATTATTCCTGGAATACTTTTCAACATGACTTCTCATCTTCAGGGACTCCAATGACATGAATATTAGATCTTTTGCTTTAGTCTATCATGTCCCTGAGACTAATTTTCCACCTCGGTCTATTTTCTCTGTTGTTCAGATTACGTATTTTCTATTATTCTGTCTTCAAGTTCACTGATTCTTTCCTCTTTCATCTTTATTACGGTGTTGAGTTATATCCATCCACTGAGTTTTTAATTTCAGTTGTATTTTTTAATTCTAGAATTTCCATTTGCTTTTTCTTTATACTTTCTCTTTCTTTACTGAGATTACTTTTTTCATTTGCTTCAGCATGTTTGTAATTGTTTATTGAAGCATTTTTATGAAGACCACTTAAAAATTCTTGTCAGATGCTTGTGACATCTATGTCATCTGGGTATTGGTATTTCTTGGTCTTAATTCAGTTTGAGATCATCCCTGTTCTTGGGATGAAGAATGATTTTTGATTGAAACCTTGGGTTATTACATGATAAGGCTCAAGATTTTGTTTAATCCTTGTGTTTTATCATACCTCCTCTGATACTCCTCCAGTAGGTTTGTGTTATAGCCATGTGAAGTTGCCACAGGTTCTCCACTTGGCCTTCTATAACACCTGGTTGGGGAGGGGCCCCTTTGCTAGGCAAAAGTAGAATTCAAGGTCTCTACTGACATCCTGGCTGGAAGGGGGAGAGGTACCTCATTTTTATTGCTCCCCATGTGGCCTCCACAGACACTGTGGGAAGGTGGCCTCATGATTGCTGAGTAGTGGTAAAATTCCTGACTTTTCACTAGCCCCCCCTCTGATGCCACCCCAGTGAAAAGGAAGTAGGGGTTCCTCAGTACTTCCTGGTAGGGGTGAGAGGCCAGGCTCCCCACATATTTCCCTCTGATACTGGGAGGTAGGAGACAACTCATTACTGCCCTGCATGAAATAAAGTTCTGGCTCCCCCTTGACTTTTTCTGACATGACCTCAGCAGGAATCTGAGGGAGTCTTATTGACTAGCAAAGGTAGAAATCCAGGGTCTCCACTTGGCCTTCACTAGTTCAGCAGAAGAGATGGGACTATAGTTTTTTCTGTGGTGTTTGGCTGGAGTCAAGAGGTTCTTTTCTAAAAGTTTTCTGTTTTCCTCGGCTGCCTTTTCCCTACCCTTTGGCTGAGCTTTTCTTGGGGCTATTTTGTCTGTGAGTATTATTCTTACCCGGGTATCCAGATTCTCCATCTAGTCTGAGAGAAGCAGCAAAAAGAAAATCGTGGGAACTCACTATTGTGTTGTTTCTTGTGTGCTAAGGTCCTTAGATAGTCTACTTTTCCTTCGATCTCTCAATTTCCTTATGTTTATAGAACATTTAAGATTTTTAGTTGTTTTCAGTCAAAGGCACAGGGAAAAGTACATCTTACTCCATGCTCCCAGAAACAGAAGTCATCAGAATCTTTTTGAAGAAGTACCACATAGTCCAGTCACCAAGATTCTAGTACAGCCCAGCCCAGCTTTGTTCTCATGAACTTGAGTTTCTCAGTGCCCAAGGTTTCAAAATAAGAGAACATATCTTATCATTCATTCATTCATTCATGAGTCCCTAAGTCATGCCACATATCCCATTAGGCAAAACCAGAAGCAATGAACTGGTCAAATACCCTGTGGGTATAACAGGAAGAAGGATAGGAAGGATAGGAAGAAGGAAGAAGGATAATGATAGCACAAATAAATAATCAATTCTAATTCTTGCGGTCAGGGATCTCTTTATCCATCAGTTATATTGTACATTAATCTTTTATGCATTAGGCACAGTAGACATAGTGCCTAGGATCCATAATACTTTTAGGGGCCTATGCAAAGATTTTAATTTCTTCTAAAACCAGAAAATAGACTTTGAGGCAGAAGAAAATTTTAATATATATTATTAAATTTAGTTTTATGCCTAAATTGTAAAATATAAATTTTAATTTTTTTTTAACTAGAGAAAGGGGTCCCCAAAGGCAAAGTTGCTTAGAGTCCACAAAAGTAATATTGCAGCTCTAGTTGAAGAGAAAGTTGAGGAAAGGTTTCTTAGAAGAGACGGCTATTTAAGTTGATCAAAATAAAAGCAGAGGAGGATGAGAGAGGCATTTCAGCTAAAGGGAGCAGCAGGAGCAAACGTTCCGAAGACATGAATATGAATCAGCCTAACATGTGTGAGAAACTAAAAACAAAGAGCAGGTCAAATGTATGAGAACCAGGATGAGCAACAGAAGTACCAAAATTTATGTACATGTAGCTCTTTGTGCACAAACTCTCACAATCAGAGTATCTCAAGAATAAGAAATATTCGTGGTCTATTTCCATATCAGATAGTAACACAGGGAAAAAAGAGAATATGGACAGACAATGCTGTTTCTTGGTAATAAACTCAGACAGAGCTCTTATTTCTAAGCAGCTAAGTATATTATAAATCAGAATTGTCTAATGAAGCGATCACTGCCATCTCCTATATTTCCATTGATTTTTCCACATAATTTCCTCTTATTTATGAGAATTGTTATAATTCCTAATCAACCCATGATAGATACAAAAATAATTACTGATTACAAAGTATCTGTTTTTGTGATTCTGAAAATTGATGGTGATGAAGCATGGTAACAGCTAGACTTCATTTTTAAGTTTTGCATAGTTGGCTCCAGCTGGTCAGTCAAGGAAGCTGCAAAGAAGAAAAATGTCTATGAAAAATAGTCACCATAATCCAGTGGGCCTTTCTGCCCAACTTTGATGTGAATCTAAAATTGCCAGTGGCCAAAGTCATAGCCTATGGTCATTCTCAGTAGCCTAGAGTCTATTATGTTAGGGAAGCTAGAGTTTTCTCCTTTTACAGAGACAATTTTGAGCCAATTTTGCCAAAAAATGCCATGGTTCCTTTCAAAGTTAGGATGATATGAATTAATAGACCTCACTAAAACAAAAATCTAAAAACCACATAGGCAACAACAACAACAAGGACACCAAAAATGGTACCCTTCCAAGGAAGTCAAAAATTCTTCACTCTGAGGCCACAGTTAGGACAGTATTTTTGAACCCCATCACTATTGATATAGTGGGCTGGATAATTATTTCTTGTGAGGGGCTTTCCTGAACATTGTTAGATGTTTAGTTATATCCCTGGCTTCTAGCCATGAGATGCCAACAGTAGCAACCCCCTTCCCAAATCATTGACAACTAAAAGTTTACAGACATTGCCAGATGTCCCCTTCAAGAGGGGAGGTGGTGGGGGTAGAGATGGACTCTAGGGGAGAACCCCTAATTTAGGAGGATTGAAAGTAGAGCTCCTAGAAAATGAGAATTTTTAAGCTGATGAAGAACTTGCTTCACCTGGGATAAAGGCCACAGTTTTACCCAAGGGGACAAACCTATTCCTGCCTAGTACCCAAGAGAGGGAAATTTGGATTTTTTGTTTGTTTTTTACCATATGGCGTGGGATCTCAAAAAGGGAGTGTTGAAAACAAGCTTAAACAACCTTAAAATAGCTCTGAAGGGATTTTGCTTCCAGCTAAAAGAAAGTAACTGAGACTGGATTTCATGCCTGACAACTCAAACATACAAACAAAAATAAAAAAGACAATGGTATTTGAGGCATGGGACATGAGGCAACAAAGGGTGGTGATCCCTGAAAGATGAGAACACACAAAGGTGAGCCCCAGGACTGCCCTAGCTTATTGGCTGGAGGGTCTTCAGGACATGGTAGGGAAAGGAGAACCCAGAAGAATGGCTAGTGGTCTCCCTGAGTAGATAGAGATGAGAATGTGGAGAAAGCCTACACAACTGAAGTTCCCAAGGCAGAGTACAGAGAAGAGAATAATGCAGAGACACAGTTGGGTGTGCTGCAGAGGGTCCCTTGTGTGTTTTTAGCACAGTACTGATGAGCATGAATGGAAAGTACCCAAGGCCTGAAAAAAACCACCCAGAGGGATTAAAGCAAATAATCACCAGGGCTCACACATGGGCAAGAATAGTTTCTGTTCCCACCACCAAAACAGACTCCCAGTTTGCCAGACAACAGGTAGAGGGACTTCAGTGTTGGTTAATTAATAACCACTATGAAAACCACAAATGGCACTGAGAAGTAAGTACTCCTTGTAGACTACTACTGGGTTTTTGTCTTTCTTTCATTTGTGTGTTGCAGAATACTAAATATTTATTGAGATTCTGGGCCACTGAGTGGTATGCTTTTCCCAGGTGTTAGGGGGAACCACGGAAGCAAGAATATGTACCAGCACAATCCATAACCCAGGTCATGTCAAAAGCATCTCTGACATGAGTTTTACAACACTTGAACATGGTGGAACTTTCTAGAAATTCCACAAAACTTAGGTTTATGTAAGATTAAACTGAGATTAGGCTTGCAATTAGTTTAAGATGAGATTATGTCTACAAAGGGGGAAAATAGGGCGTATTTCTATGTGACTCAAATCTTTTTAAAAATCTTTTAATATTTATTTATTTTTGAGATGGGGGGAGACAGAGAGAGAGAGAGAGAGAGAGAGGGAGAATGAATCTGAAGCAGGCTCTAGGCTCCGTGCTGTCAGCACAGAGCCCGACACAGGGCTCCAACTCGTGAACTGTGAGATCATGACTTAAGTCAAAGTCTGACGCTTAACCAACTGAACTGCCCAGGCGCCCCCAAATCTTCTTTTTTAATGTTTATTTGAAAGAGAGAGAATGAGTGTGTGTGAGGGGAGGGAGGAGAGAGAGAGGGAGAGAATCCCAAGCAGGCTCCTCACTGTCAACACAGAGACTGTTTCATGAACCATGACTGATCTCATGAAATCAAGAGTTGGATGCTTAACTAACTGAGCCACACAGGCAACCCATGACCAGAATCTTAACTGGAGGTAAAGGAAATTGTAGAAAAGGAGAAATTAAAAGGTAAGGAAAAATGAGTTTTAAGAATTTCATTTTATTCACTAGTACTCAGGGTGAGCCATAATCCCCCAATCCAGCTTCTCTTTCACACATGTTAAATAGGCATTAACTTCCTTGGTGGTGCTGAGATACCCCTCACTGTTCTGGATCATTTCTATTCAGTACATTATCTCCAACCAGGATCACACTTTGCATTTAATTTCCCAAAGCTGGAAAACCTTTTTCTTTTTTTCTTTTTTTCTTTTTCTTTTTTTCTTTTTCTTTTTTTTTTTTTTTTTTTTTTTTTTTTTTTTTTACAGCAACAAAGACATGAAAGGATAGGAATGCACTGAATGGGTTGTAGGTGAGCGCTAAACAGATTTTATCATCAGATGGTGTGGGATTTAGGAAAGAACTACTTAGGCTCTCAAGACAAATTCTTTACTCTGTTTTCAAAGCTTGTGAAGAATGATGAGTGAAGACCCTATATAATAGGAGAATGGCTTTGGCACTCCCTTTTCCTTCCAGTTTCTTCCCTGCACAGTCTCACAATTAGATCCACAGTCCAGCCCTTGAACTAGTTCAGACTAAGGCAGGGAGATATACAGAGCAAAAAACCCCACAATCTAGGGAAATCTAGAATGGAGGCAAACCTTTACAAAATACCCACAACTCAGGGACCTTTTGAGGATACCTGGGCCCCCACATTGTTTTTGAGAGGGTTTTCAGACCCAGGAATGATTCCAGGTTTCCCTAGGGCTCCAAGACAGCCACTGCCCTTTGTCACCAGAGTATCATTTGCATTTAGGGTCCCTCCTGCTGGACCTCTCACAACCGAAGCAGAGGTTGCCTGGCTAATGTCTAAGCTTGCTGTAGCTTTCTGCCCTGGTTCAGTTTCTTACTTAGCTCCTAGACCTAACTAGGTCTTGAGTCAATCATTTCTAGTTTTGCATGAACTCAACAATATGATACTAACGTAGGTCTTGGCTCAATCCCTTTTGCCTATTCCAGCTAGCTAAGACCACTATACTTTGGACCCAAAGGACAATGAGAAATAAAGTGTTTTTGAAGTCCTAGAAATCAAAATGTAAAACCGAAAACATTCCAAAATGTAAAATTGAAAGGTGGGGGGAATTATTCCACTGAATTCTACTTCTGAGTCTTTGATCATTTAAAAAAATCACTTTAGATTGCTGCTTTAAAAGGTATATGCCTTGGGCACCTAGGTGCTCAGTCCTTAAGCTTCTGACATCGGCTCAGGTCACGATCTCATAGTTGGTAAGTACGAGCCCCACTTTGGGTGACCCCTACTTCCCTTTCTCTCTCTGTCTCCCTCCCTCCCTCTCTTTCTTACTGACCCTTGTGGGATTCTTTCTCTCTCTCTCTGCCCCTCGCTCACTTGTATCCTTTCTCTAAGTAAATAAATAGATAGATAAATAAAATGTATATGCCTTAAATAACAAAAGTTAAAAGTTAAAAAAAAAGAGAGCCAAAGTCCACCTAAACGTGAGCCATCTCTGTAGAGATTAATCTTTTAACAATAAGGAGAACAAGGATGAGGTCAAGCACCAAGCTCAGCAGGTGACCTGAAGCAATTGGGAGGAAAGGGTCTGAGCGTCTGAGCGTCTAAATGGCTGATTGGAAGGGCTGCCCAAGACTGCCTTATGGGTCACAACCAGGAGAACTGCTTAATAGGAAAACAGTGCCCAGACAAGCAGGGTGTTGCTCTCATTTCTTTTAAAAAATTGTTCATATTGTTTACCCCTAATTTTCCACACACACAAAACACACACACACACACACACACACACACACACACACACACACACACAAAACCTAGCTGAAAAAGGTAGCAGGGCATAAAGGGCTTTCCTTATTTATAAAGTAGTGAGTTAATGTTTCCTTCAATAAAGTCAAAGGGTGAGGGAAATGAGGTTTGATGCTCAGTTAAACTGAAATCTTGAAACAATGGAGCAAGAACAAGAAGTATGTCCACACAGGGACGGATAGACAGACACACATACACACACACACACATACACAGGCTTGGACATTAGGAGAGTTTCAGCAGAAGTTGTGTTCAGCTTAAAGTCTGGGGAAAAAATAGGCAGAGAATATGTTGCCATTGCTCTTAACCGAAAAGCAGTGAATGTGATTCTTAAACAAAGTATTTGTATTCTTTTACATCTGGCTCCGGTTATAAAATTTCAAATATAATTTCCAAAGCAATCGCAGTTATTAATAACAAAATTTACAATGATGCCACCATCATGATCTATGTTATAGGACTGACTTGTTAGGGGTAAAGAATTGTTTTATTGTGGTCTCTCACATCCTTCCAGGGAAAAATGCCCAGTGGTAAGGTTTAAGATGAACTTGTACTTGATTAAAGTCTATTAAAAAATGGGCCATATTTTAGAAAAGATCTGGTATTCCTAGTATTAAAATGCCTTTTACAAACTATTTGGAAGACAGACTTTGAGAAGATGGTACCATTTTGTCCATTCACCCATCAAAAGCCTTTATAAGTACCTACTAACTACAAGGCCTTAGGCCTTGAGTGATGTAAATATGAGTCAAACAGCCATTGACAGCAGGCAGCTCTCAACCTAGTAGGAACATAAATACAGACAAATTCAGAGTCCTTTAAAAATGTGGATGATGAGAATTCATAGGAAGAAGAAATTATTTCCATGGAGGACATCTGAGGTGTGTCTGTGAGGACAGGTAAGGAGGAGATGTATGAATAGGCCGAGGAGAGGTATTTCCAGACATTAGAATGAGCAAAGTATGGAGCAGAACAGCCCAGACAATATCCAAGGTATATGGAATTATGGTTAAACAAGTTTGGCCAGCACACAGGAGACACCAAGAAAATGGATCTGGGTATAGCCAGAGGATTGGGACTTGGTTGTAGAATGCCAAGCTAAAGATTTTAGAGTCTCTGCATTTCCTATGGCTCATAGGATGGAAGTTAGATGGCAGTAGGTGAACTGTGGATTTAGGAAGACCTATTAGAGACCATGGTCATCTAGTAGAGATGGGATTAGAACCATGCAAGACCTGGATTCAATCCAGGTTTTATATTTTTGAAATGAACAGGGAGTAGAAGTAGATAGGAGTCCCTGTTTGCATATGGGCCTCTCTCAGTAGCCTAGAAGTGAATTTGTTCAATATTAAGTTCAGAGGGACCAGAGTACCCTTTTGGACTTCCTGGTCATTGGTTCCTCAACATTCCCCTCTGAATTCTGTTCTGGTTTGCATCTCCAGGGTCATAGTGGTTTCTAATGATGCAAGAGATGGGATCACTAATTAAGTGGAAAGAAAAACAGCAAAAGATCAAGTCCAAGCTGGAGAAGGGAGGAAATGCCCCATAGATGATAATTTTAAAGAAGCTACACAGGAAAGTCTTTTTGGGGTGTGGTGTTTCCAGGATATTAGACAGCCCTTTACGGTCTTGCCTGCAGGGATGTATGTCACAAGCTGTTCTGAGCAGTGGGGAGTCTGCGAAACTGTTGTTCTGCCAAGCAAGGCTGCATTTTCCAATTTAAAGCTAAGCTGCCCAGGAGCCAAGCTGTTTGTTTTTCAGAAGACAGGAAGAGAGAGAGACAGAGAGAGAGAGAGAAAATATAAACATGTGTGTGTGAGAGAGACAGACAGACAGAAAGCACAGAGAGACGGAGGGATCCATGAGTTAAGATACCAAATCTATCCTGATGGCAACTCTCTGGAACAGAGTGGTTTTATTTTTGTCATTAGATTCTTGATCCTTGGGCACCCTCAGAAATCATTGCCAGAAGTCCCAATGGCCTCATGACAGGTTAATTAATTAGCTCTGTTGGACCCTGTTGGGTTCTCACAGGAGACAGGAAATAGAATCAAGAGGAAATCCCTTTCACCACGGGAGGTTCCAGAGGAGGGTTAGACAACACTGGTGTGAGCCTTGGTTTGCCCACAGTCAGGGGAGGATTGCATTTAATCAGTGACTGAACCAAACTTAGGATTTTGAATGAGTATAATAATAATGATAATATGGCCCGCTAGTCTCCTTGATAAACATCCATTGAGGACTTACTATTCCATGACAGGCTTTATACAAGTTAATACCTTTATAGTTTTACTTTTTACAATTAACACTACAATGCTTTTTGGGTAATTTGCATATGAGATGGAAGATACGCTGACTGTTCTTGAATATTGCAGCCTGCCTGCCTCATCTAGTATTCCTGCTCCTTACCCTGCGTCTACTTTCTCTTTTATCTATACCACCTGACACCTAACATATGATATCATTTATTTATTGTGTTTATTTATTATTTCTCCAACTTCCAGAATGGAAGTATCACAACTCCTTGTCTATTTTGTTCCCCAGTTGTACTCCAAGTGCCTTTTGGAAAGATGACATGAAATAATAACAACTAAGATGAAAAAACATGGTCTCTCTGGAGGAAAATCCAAAGAAAATCCATGGCCAGGAAAATCTCCCCTGAAGAAGGGATCTTTGGATGCAGAGGAGTGAGGAAGGTGGGTGGGAACCATCCTCCTTTTGAAGGCAATAGCGTATGGGAAGTTCCCAAGATGAGAGAAGGCACGGCCATATGGCTAAAACATAAAGAGCATGGTCAAGGGGACAAGTAGTGAGGTGAGGGAAGAGAAGGCCCAAGATGACACAGGGTAGGCCATATTAAAGACTTTGGAATTAGTTCTAAGAATAATAGTAAACTATTGAAAAAAAATTTTTTTTTAATGTTTAGAGAGAGAGAGAGAAAGAGAGAGAGGATCCTAAGCAGGCTCCTCGCTGTAAGCACAGAGCCTGACATGGGGCTTGATCTCATGAACCTGAGCTGAAGTCAAGAGTTGGATGCTTAACCTACTGAGCCCCCAGGCACCCCAGCTACTGAAAGGCTTTAAGGGAGAAAGCTGTCATACCCTGATTTGTGTTCACTAAAGATTGTTTGGGGTACAGATGATGGTTTGGGAGAACAGGACAAGAATGGATACAGTGAGGTGGCCAGCTAAAAGACTGTGCTATCATCTAGACAAGAGGAGAAGGTGGCCTGGGTTAAGGCAAGGGCACTAGACACACACAGGTGAGTGAATTCAAATTCACTTTGAATTTGAGCATCTAAGATTTAGTCATTGGTCAAAGTAGGAGTGATGGAAATGTTAAAATGCTTTTTCCTATTTATTTAAATCCCTCAAACTAAAATACTCATCTTTCTGGTGCTGTCTGCAGTAGTGACGAACAACTTTCTGTTTACCCTCCCATGAGATCACCTGCAGCCTACTCCTCAGTCTTTCCTCATGAATCCCAGTTGTGTCTTCTCAGCTTTCATGTGGCCCAGAAATAGACAGACTGTTCTGGAGAATTGCCTCACAGGATCTCCTTGTAAAATACCATGCTTAAAGAACAACAAAACCAATACCTTGCCATAAATGTATTCTCCAAATAAGTTGGGATTCCTAAATATTAACAAATGCCCTTCCTTATTTTTTCTGCCTTTCCAACTCCTTCATATCCTTCAAGGCACAATTCAATGTCAGCCTCTTCCAGGAAGTCTTCTTAGTTTAGTCGGTCAGCCATTCACGACACTCAGGCTTTGATCCACCGATAAGCTATGCACGTGTACTATCTGAGCATTTGTTTGGTTTAATCACAGGCAAGGCTAAATCATCATCAATGATAGGCTGGAGCGAGGCAATCTCTTAGACCCCTTTTGTGTTCTCATTTTGTCTCTCAAACTCTAAAGTTCTCAGTTAACTTTCTGTTGCACATGGGTTATCTTTATTCCAGATTACCAACTACAAGAGTGATCTGACTTGTAAGTCTTAGTGGCTCCCATAGCATCTGGCACAGTGCCAACTGACAACACATGGTGACAGTTGCAGTTACAGTTGTTCCAAAGAGAAGGTAGGGGTGACTGAGCTTGCCTCCCTCCACCTCCCTCCTCACTTCCCCACTCTCTACATCAATGCCCCGGGGAATCAAGTAGACAGCAAAAACTGGTCATGGTAAACTTCTCATATCTTTAAAAGACCCTCTAATTAAAGCACAGCCAATTCATTAACAGTAATACTAGAAGGGAAATGAATGAAATCAAACTATTAGCCCCAATTTTTTTTTTTTTTTTTTTGAGAGAGAGAGAGAGAGCACGTGCATGTGCACACATGTGAGTCAGGGACAGGCAGAGAGAGGAGAGAGAGAATCCCAAGCAGGCTCCACACTATCAGTGCAGAGCCCGATTTGTAGCACAAACTCATGAATTGTGAGATCATGACCTAAGCTGAAATCAAGAGTCGGACACTTAACTGAGCCATCCAGACACCCCCAAACTATTAACCCAATTTTGGATCAAAAGTTTTCACCTGTTCTTGCGCTAAAATTACCAAAAAAAACAAAAACAAAACACCACAAAACAAAACAAATAACCCCAAACACAAAGTACTTTGAGTTTTCCTTCCTTTTTCTATTTTTAGTGGAACCATTTATAAAGGCATCAAAAGGCCAGGATAGAAGGGCTGAGGGCAAAAGCAAAAATTTACATAGGATATGTACCCATTTAGCACTCACAACAACCCTGTGAAATAGATTTCATTATGAACTATATTTTGATAACAGAACAGTTATAGAAAATTTAAACAGAGTGCCCAGGATCACGTAGGTGGTATCAAAGCTGAGATTTATAGCCTAGGTGCCTGACCCCAAAGTCTGTGTACTTAGTGACTGCATCAGTTTCTTCTCCAGAAAAATGAAAAAGGAAGCAAAGGGCTTAATCCATATCCCTGGTCCTCAGCCTTCTGGCTAATGGTCAGTTCACTGTCTGATGCACTGGTGCTTTTTAAAGTCCAATAAGCACCCAGGGATTGTGATTCCCTGATATGAGCCCTCAGTTTTTCCTAATTTAATTTCTAAATTTTTTTAAATGTTTATTTGTTTTTGAGAGAGAGAGACAGAGCACTAGTGGGGGAGGGGCAGAGAGAGAGGGAGACACAGAATCCGAAGCAGGCTCCAGGCTCTGAGCTGTTAGCACAGAGCCTGACGCGGGGCTTGAACCCACAATCCATGAGATCATGACCTGAGCTGAAGTCATGGGATGGTCTCATGTCTCAACTGGCTGAGACACCCAGGTGTCCCAGTTTTTCCTAATTTTAAAAGAACTTCCACAAGTCGCGAATCAAGATACATACAGTGACTGTATTTGGGGGACCTTATTCTTTTCTCTATCCCACTGACACTCCACACTTCATAAGACTATAAAATCGTTCCAGGGATTTGATGTTATTTTGTGGTCCGATCTGGAATTGGTTAAGATAGCCCTGCAAAAGGCACATGTTTGCTGACCGCTCATGCTGATATCTAAGAACAAACTTTGAGATGAAGTTAACACCTGTTCCAATGTTCTAACACATCCTCCTTTCTCTCTGTGCTTTGCTAGCTTGTAACCCACAGAGTCTGAACAGGTTCACTATCAACCTCATGCATCAGCCTGAGGTCACTACAATGCCACCAGAATGTCAGGATTTCCTCCTGAGGTCAGTATCAACCCTCATCCCATAAGTAAATGTAACTTTATATCTAGATGAAGAAGCCCCATCTCCATGGACTTGAGTGCTAGTTTTAGACCCTGACAGGTATGGATCTGCACCCAGGTCATTACTGGAACCAAGTAAGTAGATTAAGTCCTTGTGACTTGCTGTGTTTATTCTTTTGTACTGTTGTGGGTGTATTGGGGTAATTGCTGTGAGGGATAAATTACACGATGTGTACAGTGTTCAGCACGTGCCAGGTGTTCTGAAAACATTTGTTGAATGAAAGTTTTCCGCTCAGCACTTACAGTTCCAGTTTCTATCTTTGTCTTCCAGTGTCCAGACACCACTGGTTAGAGGGAAGCCATACGACTCAGGTTAACAAGAAGGGACCGTTTGTAGAGAACATGAGCAATACTTATTAAACATCTTCCTTACTCATATAGAGAAAAAGATTATGAATTACTGAGCTGTGGCTATTTCTCAGGACATCTAATTTGTTCACATCAGTTTTCAGAGAAGCCTTAGATTCAAATAGGAGTTGACTTCACATTTCCCCCCCTCACAGAGAAACCACAAGGCAGTCAGGCAGGTAGCAGGCTACATCTCGGCTGTCAGGGTTTTAGAAGGAGGAAATTTATTCTTAAGATTGGAGGAGAGGGGCGCCTGGGTGGCGCAGTCGGTTAAGCGTCCGACTTCAGCCAGGTCACGATCTCGCGGTCCGTGAGTTCGAGCCCCGCGTCGGGCTCTGGGCTGATGGCTCAGAGCCTGGAGCCTGTTTCTGATTCTGTGTCTCCCTCTCTCTCTGCCCCTCCCCCGTTCATGCTCTGTCTCTCTCTGGCCCAAAAATAAATAAACGTTGAAAAAAAAAATTAAAAAAAAAAAGATTGGAGGAGAAATGTGGATAATGAGATAAGGGAAGTGATGAACCAAACAGCAAGAAAAATTAAAAAGCACTTGTGGGTTCTCCCGGAAACCCTTAATTAACCACATTCTTCACAACACAGAGCTAAGCCATTTGGGCAACCAGGAAATACCCTGTAGAGCTCAGTGATGGGTCAATGCTGCCAAAGTGTTAGATCAAGCCCCAAAGATTCTAGAAGCCCCCAAAAGCAAAATTCAAAAGCCAGGGTGAGGTTGAAGCTAGAATGACCTAAACTTAATAAACAAATGAATCCAGGGTGCCTGGGTGGCTCACTTGGTTAGGCATCTGGCTTTTGATTTTAGCTCAGGTCATGATCTCAAGGTTGGGTTCCTGAGATCAAGCCCCGTGTCAGGCTCCACACTGGGTATAGAGCCTACTGAAAATTCTCTTTCCCTCCCTCTGCTCTGCACCCCCCCCCCCCACACTCTCTCAAAATAAGTAAACTTTAAAAAAATTTCAATTAAAAAAAATAAAATAAACCAATGAATCCAATTCTTTCAAGTTTAGTACATCGGGCTAAGAGGACTTTGCCACCACAGCTCTAAAAGAGGGGAAGAGACAGGTGCAGAAATGTGTACCTATGCTGTTAGCACAAAACTCTCAAATCATTCCTGAAGTAAGTAAAGCCAGCCACAAAATTATTTACTTTGCCCTCCTGGAAGCCAGGCACCTTTGTCACTGATCTGCAGATGAGCCCAAATAATTTCTAACCAAAGCATTTTATTTAAGGCCTTTATATCAGCACTTCTGGGTGCAATCCAAAATCTTACATCAACTTCGTGTTAGCACAAAGGCAAGGCAGAAGATATTCCTGCTTCTGGGAGCAGAGAAAACTCTGTCAGTCTGTGTTTATTCATACAGATACACCTGGTTGAAAAATGAAAATTGCAACCAAAACAAAGATTGTTTACTGGATACCCAGTACATTATGATTCAACACAGACTTAACTGGTTACATCCTCATTCCAGTTCTTTAAGGAAGATATTCTTTTAACCTTGTTTTATAGTCATGGATACTGAGACCGAAAGGGGTTACGTAATTTGCTTCAGGATGGTTCAAGCCTAACAGGTACTAACACTAGGACATAAACTAGGTCCATCGAACTCCATGCCACCATGCTAACTCCCCATCCTACACAATGCTTACCCAGGAGAGGCAGGCTACTGCTATTTTAGGAGGATAAATATTTACTGTAATAAACTATTTACCCTAAATGATTAGTATGAATTAAATGTTCATAATAATGGGGTCTCAGGCTAGGAAGCTATTCCATGAGCTATCTAGTCCAAGGACCCATTCTATACTTAAAGTTTCAGAAAAGGACTTCTATATAGTTTTGAAATAAGGTAATCATTTCCCAGAGAGACAGACGGTCTTGTCATCTGGGAAAATCCCTTTATCAGATACTCTTTTCTCTTCCATTCAATAAGTGACTTATATTTTCGAATGTGAAGGAGAGAATTTGCCACCCCAAAACATGCTTTTTTGGCATAAGGATTATCATGAGCTGGTTATTCTCAAGAAACAGTAGACATGGGAGAATATTTGAAGACCAAGTATAAGTTACCCTTTTGTAAGGGACATTTACATTTGTAATGTAAATGTTTGTAAGGGTCTCTCTGTCTCTGTCTCTCTCTCTCTCTCTCTCTCTCTCTCGCAAAAAGGAAGACTACATTTATAGAAACTCTTATCAGTGGAGAAGGCAATGACTTAAAAGTGCTTAACAACTTTACCCTTGTTTCCTGAGGTGTTCCTGGTTACCTCCCATACCTGCTCCCTTCCTCACCCGCTATGTCTTTCTTTTGTTTTTAACTGGAGATGGTATTTAAGGTGGTGACTTGGGGTGCCTAGGTGGCTCAGTCACTTAAGCACCTGACTTTGGCTCACAGTTCCTGAGTTCAAGCCCTGCATCAGGCTCTGTGCTGACAGCTCAGAGCCTGGAGTCTGCTTCAGATTCTGTGTCTCCCTTTCTCCCTGCCCCTCCCCTGCTCGTGCTCTTTCTCTCTCTTAAAAATAAATAAACATTAAGACAAAATTAAGGTGGTGGCTTGGGACATTTCAGGGAGTTACTCAGTTTTCTTGAGTCTCTCCCATGTATATAGAAGGTATATAGGTTATTAAACTTCTGTGTTTTTCCTGTTAATCTTTTATTATGGTGGGGGGGGCGGGTGGGGAGGGATATCTAGCCAAGAACCTAGAAAGTTAAGGGGAACATTATTTTTCCTCCTTTACAGATGCTTCCCACGTGCTAGGCCATGCTAAGTTCTCCAGCATTGCCTAAGAATCCCCATGATCATATAAGGCAGGCACTATTAATATCCCCATTTTATAGATAAAGAAATTGAGGTTTTTTTTTTAATTTTTGTTTTTGAGAGAGAGGGGGGGAGAAAAAGGTCACAAGTGAGTGAGGGGCAGAGAAAGAGAGAGAGAAGGGGGGCTCACCTGAAGTAGGGCTCATGCTCACCCGATGTGGGACTCAAACTCACAAACTGTGAGATCATGACCTGAGCCGAAGTCAGATGCTGAACAACTGAGCCACCCAGGTACCCAAGGAAATTGAGGTTTAGAATGGCTACATAACTTGTCAGAGATCACACAAGTGAGCCTTAGTGCAAGGGCATAAACACAGTGATCTTCAAGGTACGTGGAGACACATAGTAAAATATAATTTAAAAAAAACTAAGAAGTTACTACTATTCTTTGGTTTGACATCAGTGGACATTTGTGCTTATTTGCAAGTTTGTGGAAAAGTTATCTAATATCAATATTTTCTTTAATCTAAGGCATGCCCAAATCCTTCTCTTTGATTTCCCAGAGTCAGAACATCTTGGGGCAACTGAGGTAACATGCTAACTACCATGTATTGAGCCTATATTTGAACATCTGTATGAAAGAAAACACTCTTACAGCTTATTCCATTTGTGGGCAATGCTGATGATCAGAAAATCATACTTATAGGCAGCTGATGATGCAATTCCGTTAGAAACCTCTCACTTGTATCTCTTGTAGGTCAAGGGCAAAAAATCATGCTGATGAAGTGACATTACCAAAAACAAAGTGGTTCAATGCTATTTGTCTGAACACAAGTGATCTTGAAGGAAATTGAGAGACATTCTTTTTCAAGGACAGCTTTAATAGCTGAAGGGGAATGTTTTATATCCAGTCAACCATTTAGCTACAGACAACCTGTCACAGTAAAGTGGTTAAATTTTTTTTTTTAAAGATATTTCAATGACACTTTGAAAGCATGTAAGAGGTTAGGGTGGACAAGGAAGTTAAGGACTTTTTGTTTTTAGAAATCACATTTGCATTTAACTTGAAAAATTTTTCCAGTCCTATGATTTCTGCATAAATATTTATGGAATCCTGTTGGCTAATTAGATTATAAGCTTTTTATCCAGGAATTTGTCCAATTTTATGCTCTCCATGAAACCTGAGCTCTTTGCTGATCTTGGTTTAGTCCATGTTAAATAAGCAATTGTTTTAACAGCCTTAAAGGCTATATTTTAAATTCTCACTTTTGTTATGCATACTGAGTCATAGAATTTATAATCCTTAATTTTGGACAAAAGTTTAAAGACTCCAATCCTGTGATAAAATGGATTTCTTATGTGAAAGCTTTTATTCTGATCAAAGAGTAAGACAGTACCAAATGTACCCAAAACAAAGAGCAAAAAACACAAATCAGCACATGGTATCATCAGCCAGGCAATCTTTTCCACAGATGTCTTCACATGGTCCCTACAACCACCCTTGGATGTGGAGATAACCATCCTATTTTACTGTGAAAGATACTGTACAAGCAGTACAGAGGCTAAGTAACCTGTTCAGTATCTCATAACAACTAAGCAAAAGTAGTTCCCCAGCCAGGTCCTCAGATGCAACAGCACTTCTTTAGTTACAGACGAAAGCTAGCTCACAACTACCCAGAGGGGAATAAACTATTCTGTCCTTGTTCTGCCCATTTCTAGAAGGCTCAATCTCTCCCCACATAGGAATTTTAGGAACCTCATAGGTACCCTGGAGGCCTTTCCACTTACACTTAGCATTACCTTGAAGGATAAGAAGTTGGAACAAGGGTGCTATCACTACCACCAGATTTTTTTTTTTGGCACAGAAAAACCTGCATTTGTTATGGTACCATCATATTCATGTCACAAAACGCAAAATAATTCTCTATGGAATTTGCTTAGTCTTGAGGGTCTAGCTCTCCGTCCCCAGAAAGGAAGATGGAAAGGCTCAACTAACAACACACAGCTTAGAACATGATCATCACATGTTCATGTCAGCTCAGTCCTTAACAATGCCCCCTTCCCATCGTAGATGAGTTCCATGCAATATTCCCCATGAGCTTATTCACGGAAGTGGCCACTTAATCATCCTCACCCCCCTGAACTCTTTGCTTTTTTGCACACTGCATTGCAGACTCACCACCTTTACCCATCTGTCTCTCGTTCAGCCTCTCTTTTCTATTCCACAAACCATTATTTCTTCACAGAAACTTCAAAAATATATAAAGTAACATATGTGCTCAGGTCAAATACAACTATGAGCTTATGACCCCAATAGCAGGCTGCCAGCTCACCTCTCCTCACCATCATGTCCCTCCCACTCATCAGAGGCAATCACTTTTAGTAACCAGATTCACACATTAAAGGGAAAATAAACTGATCATTGTCATTATGGAGGGGGAAATAAGTCATTTTCAGTTTGGTCAAAATCCTGGAGAAGTCCACCCAGAAAAAACTTATGTTAGCACAGCCTGAACTACCACTCAGATCTTTCACACCAAGACAACTCAAAATGGGAGGAATAGGAAATTAATGCCTATATTTAAGCTTTTATAATAAGAGAGTCTAAATATTGTATGACTTATATTGAGGATATGAATTCCCAGGGGCGGGGGGGTTGGTTAATGTGTTTAATTTCATTCCTTAGTTACCTAGACTATCCCATTAATGATTTTGAATCTCTATGTACTTAGCTCTATACACTTGATTTTTCATAGTGAAATTCCATTTCCAGGTTTTCTTAACAAAACGAATTATGAAAAGACAAAGAAGACCTTCTACTTCTATTGAAAATCATCAAGATTTTCAATTATATATGTAAGATGGATGAAATGAGATTTTTATCGTATAGAGTCCCATTTAGATACATTTTTAACTCTTACGTTGAGGCTATATGACAAAGATATGAACCAAGTTTAGCACACACACACCTATCGCATGAAAGGCAATGGAGAGTCCATTCAATCCCATGCTTCCATTCATTCAACAGGAGAGTCAGTCTTCCAAGCTAAAGAAGCTGTTCCTGCCCAGCTCATGTCCCTTGAGCCTTATTGCTTCAACTGACCTAGCTGAACTCCCAACTCTGTAGCACCTACAACATCTGTTTACCTGGGGACATTTTAGTTGAAGCAGAGAATAACAGCTCAGCTACCTGCAATGCAGGCTGGAAGTACTGGGAAATCAAAATTCTTGGCCCCTGACCTTTTACCTTAACTCCTCCTCAGAGACTTCCTGTGGTGCACTAGGTATTTTGCTGCAGTGTCATTTACAGCTGGAGATTCTTTATATTAGATTCTGACTTTGTCCTTTGGGAGTAGAGCTCCCAGATATTTTTGATCATCAGCTAGGTTTGAGAACCACTGCTTTTTCCAAAATCAAAGGTATTTAATATAAATATATTGACTGTATTTCTAGGTTAGAGCAAGATGAATGGTGTGGTGACTGTCAACATCAATGCCTTGAAACTAAAATCAAAACCTTTCAATACTCTTGGGGGTGCTGTTTACTCAGTTATTCAACGTTTACGCATCGCCTACTATATTCCTGACCTGTGTGCTGAGAATACAAAGATGAATAATGATCATCCCAGTCCTGGAGGAGCTTTGGCTGAAGGGGAGGCAGACAAACAGATAAATCATAATACAATATGAAATATGCTATTAAAACATTTTTATCACATGTCATGATAGCACACATTCTTAAGAGTAGTTTTTTATGTTCATTTATTATTTTTGAGAGAGAGAGAGAGAGAGAGAGAGAGAGAGAGAGAGAACGAACGTACTGGGAAGGAGCAGAGAAAGGGGGAGACAGAGGATCCAAAGCAGGCTCTGTGCTGACAGCAGACAGCCTGATGTGGGACTTGAACTCACACACCATGAGATCATGACCTGAGCAGAAGTTGGACTCTTAACAGACTGAGCCACCCAAGTACTCTGATAGCACATATTGTTATGTGGGGAAAATTGGACATTAACCTTTAGTTCATACCTTTGTTTCCATAATACTTAGTAGAGACAGGACCTTTACTTTCATTCTCAAATAACATTGTTTTTATTATAATAAAGCAATATATATTCATTTCAAAACAAACAAACAAAAAATGAGTCTTAGAAGCAGCCCTCAATTAATGTCTGATGGTAGCAGGGGTAAAATAGCCTAGCTTCCCCACCCCTTGGATGAGAAAACTCTGAGGCATACATTTTACAGTTTGCCAGACTTTCCCTATAGGGTTAAGCTCCAGTCACCTAGTGGTAGCTGGCTTGAGTTTATCCTTTATTGGCTGTCATCCTCCCCTGTCCCACTTTCCCACTCCCCTACTAGTATTTTCTGTGCTTCCCAAAGAAACTAGTTGTGCTTGCCTTCTTGTCTCACAACATGTTTCTAGAGACCTCCAAACTAAGATGAAGGCCAGTTCCTTCACTTGACTTCTGGTCCTATAGTCTCCCACTTCCGTCTCCTCCACTGGTTCCTAGGAGTCAACCTTCTCTCATTCTATGAAGAAACTCTCTTTCTAGTTATTTTCCTAACTCTCCCTTCCCCTATACAATTGAAAGAGTGCTCTGTATGTTTTAGTTTTCTCATTTTTATCAATCGTAACCTGGCTTCTTCATCCATTTCATCTCTGTTGAAGCTCTTTTCACCAAATGTCAACAGTGACTTTCTAAATGCCAAACCTAACAAATTTCTGTCCCTACTTTTATTTCTCTACATTGCAGAAACCACCTTCTTTAAATGTCATTTACCTTGACTTTTGGGACATGAGTCTCTTGATTTTCCTCTTATATTTCTGACTATCCCTTTGCAGCCTGCTTTCCTGATTTCTATTATTCTATAAAACTTCTACTTAAATGCTGATGCTTCCCAGGATTCTCTTCTCAGACTTCTATTTCCACCATACATGCTTTTCCTGAGTAATTTCATTTATCCTCATGGTTTTAACCATCATAATATGCTAACAATGCTCCAACCCACATCTCCAAATTGACCACTCTTCTGAATTTAGACACATATCCTCCACCCCATTGGACATTTACTGAATGTTCACAGTCCTCTAAATTTCATACATCTAAGACGGAACTCATGAATTTTAACCAAATCTCCTATAATCTGTATCTTAGTGAAAGCTATATATGCTCAGCCACCCGAACCTTTTTCTCAGGGATTATGACCCAGCAATTACAAGTCCTGGGAACTATGCCTCCTAAATATTTCTCAACTGCATTCTCTCCTTTCCTTCTTCATTATCACAGGAAGAAAATCAAGTAAGCTGAAGACCAAAAGTGTAAATTGGATTAGGTATTTAGATTTTTGGCATTTCAACTTTATCACTGATTTCCTTATCTCCAGGCTTTATTTCATTCACCAATCCATCCTTAAGACTGCCGCCAAATGATCTTTCTGTAATAAGTGGGACCATGTCAACGTTAGGCTCATCAGTGCATAAAAAATAAAGCTTAAGCTTATTGAGGTGTCTTTAAAGGAACTTTATTATCTTTTTTTAAAAAAAATTTTAATGTGTATTTATTTTTGAGAGAGAGTGAGCGAGGAGGGGAGGGGCAGAGAGAGAGGGAGACCCAGAATCCGAAGCAGGCTCCAGGCTCTGAGCTGCCAGCACAGAGCCCAATGCGGCACTTGAACCCATGAACCGTGAGATCATGACCTGGGCTGAAGTCAGATGCTAAACTGACTGAGCCACCCAGGCACCCCAAGGACCTTTATTATCTTAAAGGCTATTGCTTGCCATTCAGAATCACTGACAGTTGTCTACAAATACTAGGCTGTGGTCCTTCGTTTTTTGAAATCCAGCTATTTGCTCTGTCTGGAAAGTCTTACTCTCTCTTAACCTGCCCACTGAGAGCCTATTCATTCAATAAAATCTCCATTAGGTGTCCCCTATGTTTATTTCCCAAACTCTACAAGACAGAATTAATCATTAAGTCTTTGGCATGACTTCTGTTCCTTGACATAACTCTTCTGTCATGTGTGTCATACCAAGTTCTATTTGTTTACTTCTGTGATTATTTCTATTACTAGATGACAAACCCATCCACCCACACAAACTCAGAGCTTCCATCAAATGCTAATAGTAGGGACTGTCTACCATTTTTAAGCACCTTATGTACTTGTAATTAGTTAACCATTATGTTTTGAATTCTCATCTTCCCTTCTAGACTATATGTCACATGAGGGCAAGGTCAGTGTCCATTTTTCTCACTGCTATAACCCTAGTACCAAGCATTGTGTCTATCAGAGCAAGTGTTCAACAAATATTTTATGGACTAATTGGCTTACTCCTTGAAAACAGTGCCCACACTTGAGTCATCTCCTTACCCGGGTTCATAACAGTATCCAGAAAAGACATCAATAAACGTTAAACTGAATGTCAGTCATAGTACCTAAACAGCATGGAAAATAAGCAAATAGAGTGTTTTCTGACAGTTAGGAAATCTCATCTTGGCATAGTTTTACATTGCTGCCTGTCCATCATTAGTTTGGAAATATCAAATCAAGAAGTCCAGTGGTGAGTTAAATGGGGTTGGCAAGCATATTGCTTTTGTTGTGCCATTGTAAATACATTTATAGCAGATGCTTTAAGTTTTATTTTGGGAAAGATCCTGAGGCCATGTGTGATCTCACTGTAATGCGTTCAAAGGTGAATTAGTATTCAATCATGGACTCAGCAAGAAAGGAGAGAAGCATATGTGCTACATAGTTAGCACCCTCTGTAAACCAAGCAGGGAGCTGACAAATAGTATAGACACACAAAAAGGCTTCACTGGTACATGGTCAAGCATTCACCCACAGTGTCCATGAACCTGACGATTAACTGATTACTTATAAGGATGTTGCTCTTCTATGCAGTCTGACTACAATATTTTAAAGCAACAAGTCCTTAACTCTTATTTCTTCAATAGTTAATATCTTCCCTTGATTAAAGAATGCTAACATATTTTCCTTTTAAAGTAAGTACAAATATTTGAAACAAAATAAATAAAAAAGAACTTTAGGTATTCCAGCCAGTACATTTCTTAGGATGTCTCAGATTCATATAAATTCTGTTCTATAGTGAATATTACCACCTTGTACTTAAATACAGTCTTATATTCTTAAAGTTGTTCCACATCCATTATTCCATCTGAGAAGGGTTCCAAAGAATTACACAGACAACTCATAATGGTAACAAATACCTATTACTTGGATATTATCTTCTTTTAAAATTTATTTTAGAGGGTCGCCTTGGTGGTTCACTCGGTTAAGCATCCAACTTCGGCTCAGGTCTTGAATGCATTTTCGTGAGTTTAGGCTCCCAATCAGGCTCTGTGCTGACAGAATTTGAGCCTGCTTCAAATTCTGTGTCTCCCTCTCTCTCTCTCTGCCCCTTCCCTACTTGTACTCTGTCTGTCTCTCTCTCAAAAATAAATAAAGATTAAAAAATTTTTTTAATAAAATTTTAGAGAGAGAGAGAGCATGAACTGGGAAGAGGGACAGAGGGACAGAGAGAGAGAGAGAGAGAGAGAGAGAGAGAGAGAGAGAGAGAATCTTAAGCAGTTTCCATGTTCAGCTTGGAGCCTGATGTGGGGCTTGATCTCACAACACTGGGATCATGACCTGAGCCAAAATCAAGAGTTGAACGCTCAACTGAATGAGCCACTCAAGCACCCCTGATGTTATCTAATCCATAGAATATTTTCTATTAGCCACACATGGCTTTCTTTTCATCTGATTTGACCTTTCAAAACATACTATCCAGACCTTTGCTCGAAGATATAAAGGTATTTACACTTTATTCTCTCAAATACTACACATAAAAAAAACTATTAAAGAAAAAAAATCCATTTATTTGGAAATGGCAATGCTGTGCCAACTATGAAACATAGCTGGCCAATAGTGTGAAATCCTCAGAACTGAAGTGGGAGGCAGATTTTACCAAGAACAAGAGCCATTGCCCTTAAGATCTGTTGAAAAGTTATCTTGTTTGAAATGAGATCTAGGGGTACAGGCACAACATAAAAAAAAGCATATTATGTCCCTACAGATCTGCAGGCATGGGGATCTGAAGAGGAACCAAAGGTGAGTGGCTCTTGCTATGGTATCAACCGCTGAGTTGATAGAGATGGTCAGAAGGACAGGGTGAGATGGACAGGAGGCAGTAGTCCTCAGATCATGACTACGACAACCTCTGATGTAAAGGTTTTGCTGAGAACCATACCAGCTTTCTGAACGACAAAAATAGAAGTCCAGTGCTTGAGTTTAAGATAAACACAACACAGATTTTGTGAAAATGTGTTGGACACAACAAAGCTCAACCAACACCTGTGGAATGTTTCAACTTCATAGCTTTCACTCCATTCTGAAATATTCTTCTGAAACTAGTGGTCTAAGTCAAGGATAATCAATAATCAAAAAGGCATCATCTGGCAGTCTATGCATAAAAGTTACAAAACCAAAGCAAGCAAATCAAACAAAACCAAAACCCCACAAAACAAAAAACTAGATTAAAAAAAACATTTAACAGAAAAGAACAACCCAATAAAAAAGGGAGGGTTCAGACAAATCAATCTCAATAGATGTGCAAATTTCACAGAGAGCTGTAGAAAGAACTCAAAGAAGAGATACAGGATTTCAAATAGGCGATTATTACTGGGAATATAGGAGGTAAAAAGAGTTGGCAGAACTCCAGAAAGAAATGCAAAGGAAAAATAAAAGCATGGCAAATGAAAGCTTTATTAAAAGCACAAATAGAAAATAAACACAGCTGAAAACAGAGCCAGAGATACAGTAGAGAGGCTGGAAATAAGACGAGATAAGAAAGAACAAAGATCCTAACATGACTGTAGGAAAATGACAGACGTCAGGCAAAGGACATCTGACACACCTATAGTTGGTATTCCTGAAAAAGAAAGCAGAAAAAAAATGGAACAAAAATAGTCAAAGATCTAACAGAAGAAAACAATCCTGGATTAAAGATTTGAAGCCGCAGATAAAAAAGACCTACCTTTTCCTAAGAAAGCCTGAGAAAGTATTGATGAAGCTGCTCAACTCCAAAGATAAAAAGTCCTATGGATATCCAGTTATGAAAAAGAGAATTAAAAAATTATGTTGACCTCTCACTTATTTCTAGCAACTTTAAATATAGAAAATACAGTGAAATAATATGAATTCTAAATAGAAAATATGACCTAAGAATTTCATAACCACCCAAATTGTTTTTGTTTCCCTAGTTGCCTTTAGTGCAAGCCAGGTGGGGACTCATTGTGGAGAAAGCAAGGCCATCATGGGTCTGAGATAGAATACACAAAAAGGTATCTCCAGACAACCGGAAGACTGTTTGGCCTTACAGAATTCCGAAATTCTCATAACTGAGCCCAGGAAGTGTATAAAGTGGTAATGGTTATGAGTAACTCAAGGTTTTTGTTTGTTTGTTTTTAAGGCTAAGCTCTCAAGAAATTTTAATTTGCTTATTTATTCATTCATTTATTGAAATATTTGTGGAGTCCCTGTTGTATTCCAGCGTTTATGCTTTACACACTTGTTTTTGGATGTATATACTTTTTAAAACTTATTATTTATTTTGAGAGAGAGAGAGAGAGAGAGAGAGAATGAGCAGGCACAGAGAGAGAAAGGGAAAGAGAATTCCAAGCAGGCTCCACACTGTCAGCACAGAGTCCAACGCAGGTCTTGAACACACGAACTGGGAGATCGTGACCTGAGCCGAAATCCAGAGTCTGGCGCTCAACCGACTGAGCCACCCTGGTGCCCAGAACATATGTACTTCCTTTAGCCATTAACTCTAATTAATGTTTTACCGTTATCTCAGAAGTAGGGAGGAAATGTGCATAGCAACATGTCAACTGGTCATAATTCTGTGAAACAAATTCCTGGAAGAATATATGATACAAGTATTATTATTACCTAAATATTTCTAACACAAATTTTAAAATGTAAAGGTCTTTAAAAGAGTTTTCAATACAGTGTGATAGGAATTCAGTGGTGGGAGATAATCACTTCAGGCAGAAGGTTTTTGTGGTAACTGGCACTTGAGCCAGACTTCGAGTTACAGATAGATTTGGACATTTGGGCTGAAGACAAGATGACTGCCAAGCACAGGGAATTGTGGGGATGCAGGCACAGAGTAGGGAAAGTTATGGATATGTCCTGGGATACAGAATGTTGGGTATGGCGTCTAAAAAGTAAGGTAGGAGGAGTCTCTGTGGGACCCAATGGACGGCTGGATAAAGGCAGTGGGGTTTCATTCTGTGATCAGTGAGGTGCTATTTAGTCAACATATAGAAAAACCAACATTGTGTTTAGGGAAGATTAATTTGGCAGAAAATCTGTGAGTAATAGAGAGGCCACAGGCAGGGGGACGTTTACAAGGCTAATCGAGGGTTTAGCAAAAGACTGAGAGGGCTTGGCTTGACATAATAGAAGTAGAAAAGGGGAGTTAGAAAGAATCCATTCCAGGAGTAGCAGCAGCAGAGAACTGAGTTTGGCAAATGGCTAAAAATGAAAATGACTGAGGCAAAGTGGAGGTGGAGGGGTGGAATCCTAACCTCAGGTGGTTACTGGGTTGCTGCTAGAAAGTTCCTCATTCTTTAAGGGCTTTTTAGCATTGCAGATGCAAGCAGTTTCATTGATGAGGCAAGTGAGCCCAGGGTAGGGCTTAAAGCCAGATAACCAGGAGCACCTGAGTATCTTTTAATCTCGAGCAGAGTCCTTAGGCAGTAAAATATGTCTAGAACCCTCTCTTAACACCCACTTTCAGGTTAACAGGCATCCAAACCTGACTGCTGAATGTTCTGAGCCAGTAAAAAGATGATGCTTCAGATTTGGTCATCTTAAGAATGGGCTTTGGGGTCAAAACATATCTGGGCTTAAATTCCATTTCTGCTACTTACTGAGTGACCCTAAGCAAGGGATTTAACTTCCCTGAGCCAGGCTTGGACATTAATGTCTTACAGAGTTCTGGTGGGGAGTTCACGAGGTAATGAGCAAAATGGTAACAAGGAGCCTGAGACACAAACGCTCAGCAAATGGGCGCCTGGTACCCCTCACCCCACACTCCCAGCGTACCTGTTGTACCAGCTGCTGGTTTCCTGCAAAATAACTTCCAATTTCTGAAGCTACATCTTCGGTCTGCTCCCCAATGTCCTCCTTTCTCCCTTGCCTTCTCTGGATCTCCTCTCTTTTTTGTCCTGTTTCCTGGGAATTAGGGCTTGTCTCCTCCTCCTCAGTTTTGCTTTTTGTTCATGTCTTAGTTGTAGAGTGTTGTTTTCTTTTTTCTTCTTTCTATTCTGCTCCACCCCCCTCACTAGTTAGAACTGAAAAGACTCAGAAGGAGGCAAAAAGGCGCTTAGTACGAAACCTCCTCTCCTTGATTTGTAGATATTTCACCCTAGTATTACGAGGCAATGGGTGCCAAAAGTAACTATTTCTCTAAAGCCCACCCAAAGACAGAAAACTGTGGTAATCCCCACAGAAAGCCCTCACTGTGGGCGAATACAAGCCATTCCTCACAAATTATAAATATACAGACATTGGAAATATACTAGACCACTAGGCACTGGGTAAGATCCTGCTTGGAGCCACAGAGAACAACTTTTGAGTGAAGTTCACATGAGGCCATTGAATCAACCAGTAGGTAATCCCAAGCACAGCGCCTCTTTTGTGGGGTGAGGAAGGAAGCCACTCCCAGCCACACAGGCAGCTCCCATTTAGATCTAAAGGCATCAGGTGGCTGGGCTGTGACCACCCTGTGTCAGAAATGCTGAAGCTCAACAGCCTGATCTCACAACATCCAGTCCTTTCTTAAGCAACATAAATCAGAAACAGAAGTCTTTTTAAAAATCCTAATGCCTTGTGGAACTGAAACAAGAGTTGAAAATCACAAAATATCAATGTCAACAAACAAAGCATCTCTGTCTCCTTCACATGCTAATGTCATGTTTTGGAAGGATTTTAAGTTTCTTGGAGGCAGAGACCTTTCCTGCTGACCCTGGGTCTGTCATCACTGGGGGCTCAGGGCTCACTATATGCTGGCTTGGGGGAGGGAAGGATTCGGGTGAGATCATTTTGTTAATGGCTCTCTAGGCCCCTTCTAGGGTATAAGGGAACTCATTCCTTCTGAGCCTTACGCTTGGAAACGTTCACCAGGTTATTTAGCTACACTTTTACTGGCAATGCTTCCCTGGTTTCTAAAACTACCAGGCAATTCAAGAGAAGACAGGATATGGAACACTGTCCCTTTCTGCAGAATTAACAGATCTCTCCTCTTAAATTGGTCTGGGTTGGTGGATGGGGTAGCTGGGGGGCTCTTGTCAGGGATTTTCACTTTCTGCCCCATGGGCTCCTGTCCAGCAAGACTTAATGCTGGCACATTATCAGGTATTCTTCCTACTCCTACTCCTTCCTACTCTGCCCTGAGGGGTCTTCTCTGGCCACCCTCAGCATCCAGGAACCTAACTAGTCATTTGTCAATAAACATCTGTTACATGCCACACCCTGTGCTTGTCACTGGGGTACAGAGATGAACAAACCATAGTTCCTCCAAGCAAGGGACAAAGATTTATGTTATGCTGTGAGAGAGAAATCAAGAGGTATAAAGACAGTGCTATGGGAGCTCAGAGGAAGCAGTAACTAATTTTTCCCAAATTGTGGGATGAGGGAAGGATTGTAAGAGGCAGTTGTGTTTGGGCAGGGACTCAAAGGAACAGGATGTCATTGTGGAGAGAAAGGAAGAGTATTCAAGGCAAAGAAAAGAGCATGAGCAGACGTAACAGATGAGAAGGTACTTGGCATGTTGAAAATGCTGCAGGTAGTTTGATTGGCTAGAGCACTGTTTATATAAATGCTTCATGAGAGGGTAGAAAAGTGAAATTGGAAATAGTTTAGTTTATGAAGGAGTTTGAAGCACATGTTCTTTAGGCCAATGGTTTTCAAAGTGTGGTCTCCAGACCATCAGCATCAACTGGAAACTTGCTAGAAATGCAAATTCTCTGCCCCATCCCCACCTACTGCATCAGAAACTGGGAGTAGCTAGTTGATGAGAATGAGGGAAGGAATAAGCCTCTGGTAAGTTCTCCAGGTGATTTTGATAGACTAAGGTTTGAGAACCACTGCTGTAGGCAACAAGGGTATTAGAGATAATCTAGTCAGAGCAACAATATAACACACCTTCATTTTATAGAGACTATTCTGGCATCAATATGGAGTTGTAGACAGGTGGGTACTGAAGGTAAGGGGACCAACCACTTAGCAAGCTTTTGCGGTGACCTGTATAAGAGGTAATGAAGAAAGTCACCCATCCACCTTTTCCTTGACTTGTCCTAAGCAGACAAAAGTTATAGGATAAAAAAAAAAAAAATCACCCAATTAGGATATCCGGTTTCATAATAAATTCATGAGCACCCACTTCACAAAAGCTTTCTATACCATCAGGTCATCCCACTATGTCCCCACAACCTCAGGTTTGCTCTTCCCATTTATACTTGATTCTCTTCACTTATCACATTCTGGATCTCTGTTAAGAGTCTGTATCCTCCCTTCCAATGGGAATTTGAGGATAGGATCCTTGTCTGTCTTGTTTCTCACTGAACTCTTAATCCCAAAAATGTGCTATGTGAAAGAATTAAGGAAGTGACAATAGAAAATTAGAGAAAGAGATTCAAGAGATAAAGTTTTGGGGGAGTATGGGATGTATTCTAGACTATTCCTGGATTCTTATCTGGGAAATTGTTCTTCAGTACAAAAGGGAATATAGGAGAAGAGCTAGCTGGGACTAGGGAAGGGTTGGTGGATCAACTATTCTGGCCATATAGGATGCTGAGGCAAAGGGAAATTAAGTCATGGAGGAAGTTCCTGTGGTCCCTGGGAAAGGAATCGACCAAGTAAAACCAAGTCCTAAGGCATGTGGATTTGTCTACTGTCAAATGACAAAGTTAAAACAACTTAGTAAGGAGTTAGACGTCCTTTATGCAAGGGAAAACAGTCTGTGGATTAGGGAGTACAATGCCTCACAAGCAGTGCAACACTCTTTCCAGTGGATTTTGTGCAAGAGAGAGTTTTATAAAATGTTAGAAGAGGCAATGCAGAAACAGAGCATTGGAGGTAGAAGGGCTATGAGGTAGATGATTTCCTTATAAGGCTACCAGGTCCTATTTTCTAGGGTAAGGCAAACTAGCTGAAGAGGAGTTGGAAGATAGGGATTGGTGTAGGCTAGGTTTCTTTGACAGGTGTTTCCCATAAGTGCAGGCTGACTTAGGTTTACTTTTGTGACCTGCGCTAGGCCACTGGGGCAGCCTTCATTTTGTGGGTCCTGACATAGGAGTTAACTTTCTCACTAGCTTCAGAAGTATAAGCAGAGCAGACATGGGTCAGGAGCACCCCAAGTTTCAAGTTCTAGTTTTTAACCCATCCATTCATTTATTAACTCATTCAAAATGTATGACCAGAGAGGCAATATGGCATAGTGATTAATAGGGCAAAGTCTATAGCCAGAATGACAAGGTTTGAATCCCAGCTCTACCATTATTAGCAGTGAAACTCTGGGGAAGTTACTTAACCTTTCTGTGCCTCAGTTTACTTATATCTAAGAAACTCTAATGAGGTATTTTATTGGTAAAGGAGAAAGCTTGGATCATCTAGTGAGAGGGATGTTCAGATGGAATTGGATTGAGAAACATGGTAAAGATTTAGTATAGCCACTGCAGGGTAGAGAACAGAATTGCTGACCAATAGAGAGAATCAAATTGGGGCTGGGAATGATAAATATGCAGTGATGTGGCCAAATAGTAGGGTTATGCTTTTTTCTCCCTGTACTGTTAGGCATCCAAGGAACAGCAACAGAGAAAGTCAACAATGGGATTGATCTGGCATGGGGCATCACCAAACGGGTAAAGGGACTAAAATTCCAGAGAGCATAGGAATGGAGGGTGCTGACGACAGAAGCTCAAGAATCAGATGAGGATATGTGTCCTCATGCAGTTTCCCAACTTGCTATTTGCATACTCATTTGTGGTTTTCCCACTTTCATCCTGTGGCTAGGAAATTCTTTAATTATATCTATTGAATGAGGACTAGAAAAGAATAAGTTTTAACATGCTCATCCACATACAACCTACAGTCCTCTTGCTCATTCTGTGCTATGAAAAATCCATCACTGTTAAGAACTTGGGCTTCAACCTGAGTTCAACTCCATCTAACAAAGAGTAGGGAGATTTGCCACTTAGTGCCATTTTTGGCAAGTACTTAATCTCTCTAATCCTCAATTTTCTAATCTGAAAACTGGCAATAATATCTATTTCATAAGCCACGAGAAGTAAATTATGTAATTTACACAAAAGGTTCACCCCAATGGTTGGCACAGAGCAAATGCTCCATACATGATGGCTGTATTGGTTATATCAACTCCCATAGTGCCTAAGAGTTTATGATGCTAATAATTTAAATAACATGAGACAGGATAGCCAATACTTTCACACTAGAGTCTTCCCTGTTGCCTGAGGAAATTCCCATAGGTTTTTCTAGGATACCCATCTTTCCTCACAACATCTAAGAGAATGCCATGTCCTTTGTAGTTGGTAATTAATGCTTATTTTCTATTCAAAGAATTCTTAATTCCTTATGACACTCCTGCACAGGGATACAGGCACGTTATTTTCTTTCAGACTAAAACTTCCACATCTGAATCCTTTTCTCAAGAGATTCCTGTCAGGTGTCATCATCATTATGACACCTCTTTGCAGAGAGTGTTACCTACTGACAGACCTGGAGGTCACTCATCTGTGGAGCCCACTCTCCACCTCTTTCTCACCTCTGCCTTGTGTCTTGTTGTTGCTGCCTGTTTTAGTCTTTCAACCTAAATGTTGTTATTCTTCCTGTTAGCTAGGAAGAGTACCTATCAAATTGTAGGGGCTCTAGAAGTCGTATGACACAGTCCACCAAAACAATCCTCCCCACCACACACTGGCCAAATTCTGCTGCAGGTAACCGGCTGCTATCTTCTTGCTCCATCCTCCCTTGCTGTGTCTAAGGGGTACAACAGTCTTGTTGGCTTCTTCTATTAAGTCATCTTATTATGTGTCATTAAACAGCCACCATATTGTACCCTCTAGAAGGGGCTGTTCCTCCTCCAACAGATGAGATGATGGGGAGCTATTTAAATGGGGGGAGAAGCCCCTGGAGAAAGATGCTTTTCGGTAAATATGTAGGGCACACTCTCTTGCCAACCACTCTTTCTAACGACTTGCCAATGCATGTAAAATGCAAAGGGCATTTTACACACCTAATGATTTCCACCCTAACAGTTTTAATGTGGTTTAATTCATGCTGGCATTTCAAATACCTGTATCTCTCCTGGGCAATACCAAACAGATCGCTTTATATGTATATAGTATATAGTAGACCTCAACAAACACTTGAATAAATGAGACTTAAACTTCTCTTCAGTCCATAAAGTGAATGTATTTTTCTACTTACTAAACTTGTTTTCTGTGTCTCCAGGAAAAGCCAAACCCATTCATCAAGAGTAATTTTTATGAGAACACTAACCCAGCCTTAGCCCTCTACGTAGTAAAAGGAGGAAAGTGGGAAGGGGGGCAGGCGCACCTTTCTAGCTCCTTTTGTACTCACATTATCTCTCTCATTTGAAGATACTACAGATTCACAAGTTTCGTCTAATTCTATCAAGCGGCAAGTGTATGGTAGAGGTTTTTTCGGGGAGCAATTGAGGCACAGAGTAGGGAAAAGCTCTCCAGCTGATTCAGATCAGGATCAATTCTCAGCCCTTGACTCTGGTCCCACACACATTTGTGTCTTCTACTTCAAAACAGCCAATCTGTTGGTCAATTATGATTATATATAACTGTGGTTTTACATTACCATGCCTGCAAAAATGACACCACTCCTATTGTGAGCCCAACACCCTGACTCTGCATTCTCTTTGCAATCACCTCCTGCATCTTATCTCTCAACCTGCCACACCATCAGTCCTGAAGGAAACAGGTGCAGGGAGCTCCCATTGTGCCAGGCATTCTGCTAGGTCTGCTCCATCAGTTAGTCCTCACCAATGCAGAGCAGGAATCATCACCCTCATGAGAGAGAGGGTGGCTAAGGCATAGAGGGAGAAGACCTCGCCTAGGAGGGCAAAACTAGGAAATGGCAGAACCAGGATCCAAACCCAAGCATTTATTTTTATTTCAAAGTTCTTGTTTTCCATGCTAGCTCTGTAGATGGAGTTTCGGACAAGTGGATCTCTCTCTTTATCTGAACAGAGGTCACTTCCGTGTGCCTGTTCTGTTGCTGGTTCCACAGTTGTCTTTAATATTAAGGTGGGGGAGGGGAGGTGTGCTCCAGCAACTGTTTTTATTAGAACTCATTATAACTATTTACTTAATGTTTTCTAAGTGCCATTTTTTCCTGTTTCCAAAAGGTGAAGAAATATAGCTTATTTCACAACAAATACATGGGGAAAAAAACCTTACCAATTGCAGTATTAATTGCTTTACCATGAGGCCTCTTGAGATGAATACATTATAAAGACAGAACTGTGTTTACCACCATATGGGATGTTAGTCACTTTTGGCTGCTCCTCTACATCCCTGGAAAGAAGCCAGTGCCATTGTCTCCCGTGTTGTGAGACCCGTGAGAAAATGCATTGCCAGGGCTAATGAGGAATATGTGTTTAAAGGAGAAAAAGTCATCAATTGGTACCCCAAAAAATTACCATAGAAAGCCTTATGGGGAGAGAGAGTTTGGCTAGTCAGGCTTTAGAAATTGGGCTTCCAGATATTTACCAGCTAAAACATTTATATATTTATTTATTCTTCCGGCATTTTGAAAGTGATCATAAATTTTGGGTTTAGATGGGAAAAGTGATTCTCATTAATGAAGCATCTCTGTGCTCCATGCTGTGCTAGGTCCAGTACCTAATTTTATGTAACCCTTGTAAAAATCCTAGCACCTAAGAGAATAAACTTGAGGGTCAGTCAATCTTGTGCTTGAATCCCAGCCCTGCCTCTTACTAGCTGTGTGACCTCTGATGAGTCACTTCACTCTCTGGGTCCCAATTTCCTCATATATAAAATGGAAGTTCTCATACCCAGCCTGCAGCTATCTGCTGAGGAATAAATAAAATGCTTGTAAAGTATTCAGCCCAGCACCCAGCATGCAGTAAACATTCAAATCCATTAATTCTTTCCACAAATATGTATGAGCAACTATTTGTGCCAAATATTGTTCTTGTTTTTGGAGATATGGTAGTGGAGGAAACAAAGAAGCCCTGTCCTGTGGAGTTTAAAAAGATGATGATTATTAACAGTGAGTTATGAGGAAGGTATCACTGGCTGCAGTGGACATATGAGGAAATTGAGGCACAGAAATTCATTTCTCCAAATTGCCTTGGTGGCAGAAACCCACCAGTTATACGGGTACAGACAAGATGGCACGGTTGTCTTAATTATCACATATACATAGCTTAATTATGCATATGCATGAGGAGTGGTGATGGCAATTCACAAGCACCACCTCATTTATTCCGTGTGCTGTCAATGTGAGTATACTGATAGAGCAGAAAACTCAGGATTTATAATCAGAGGATCTGGATTTATAATCCTGACTGCCATTTACCTGATCTCCTGTACCGTCTGTGAGCAACTTGATCTCTTGACCTGCTCTGTTCATCTACACAGTGGGGATAGACAGTAAACTCATGGGCTTCTTGGGGATTATGCGAGGTCTGGATATTTAGGAACTTTGTAAATCCTACTACATTATGGAAAGGAATGTTATAACATGAACGTTTCAGAGGTAGACTTTTTTCCCCCAGAGGTAAGACATGCAAAAAGTGACATCACCACTCTTTGGAGCGTATTCTTGGTCAGTACGCATGGAGCCACCATGCACAGTACACAGCCTATGCCTTATACTAGGGCACCAAACCAGGATGCAGAAGTAGCTAAAATACAGCCTACTTTCTGCTTTCTGCTCATCAAGCTGTGCACCCAAACACAGGACCACCTCCCCCAGAGCAACTGGCGTGTTTTTCTAACTTGCCCAAAGGCAGTATGGGCTGGCAATGTCCCCGCTTATACTTTGTGTGCTTCCTTAATCTTGCATGTATTTCTGTCCAATGAATTCTTAGTTCTTATCTCTCCCACTTCCGTTCCTTCTGGACCCTGCTCCTGACTTTTCTCACCTGGTAGCTCTTCCAACAGCTTGTTTAAACCAACACGGTGCCTCTCCCTGCCAGTCGCTTCTCTTCTTGCCCATATGCACTTCCCAAGCCCAACGTGCACAACATCCTTCCATCCAGATCTGCCACCTCGTCTGCCCAAAGAATGCACCCCTTAGGTTGCCCTTATGGTCTAAAGGCACAGGTGCTGTCAGGAGAGCATCTGGACTGTAAGTCAGAGGAGCCAGATGCTGCCACTAGGAAACCAGGTAACCACAATCAAGTCCCCACCATCCAGTTATGATTTATCGTAATTATGCAACATATTTTGACATAAGTACATAAGGCGTTTAAAAGCAAGCATAACAGGGTAAGTGTGGTTCATAAAGACACATACACCTAGGTGATCAGAAACTGAATAGGGGGGGATGAGATTTATGAAAGATTCAAAAGTAACAAGGCAAGTAAAAGAGAAGTTGAAGCTTCACTAGAGTGACAAACACAGCTTCAAGTCAGAGGAAAAGAGAACATGGTCCTGCAAACCATGTGCTGAACAGCATCAAATTAGATCAAAAGAGAACCCAGAAGTCTGTTTTGTGACCAGATTTTAACACGTCCAGTGCAAGGGTCTCTGATTTGATGACCAGACCTGCACTAATTCTCTCGGCTCTAACGCTGACAGCATGAGCAGGATATGTTTCTTCAGGGCCCGCTGGGCACTTCACAACATGCAAGCAGGATCTCGCGTTCTAAAGGGAAGTGGGCTGGTGATAAATGGTGAAAAATAAAAAGATGGGATAATTATCCCTCCCCCCTCACCTAATTCTGATTCACCTGCCACTCAGGGCTGTGAAAGGAAACGGAGGGAAGGGAGAGGAAGAGGAGGAGGAAGAGGAGGAGGAGGTGAGGGTGGGGAAAAGAACTCCAAAGTAATTTACACCCACTCACAGGTAAAGGACAGGAATCAAAGCTGGTGAAAAAATAGAGAAACTTCACTAAATCCCTGTAACCTCAATCACAGCACATACTGTGTGCTTTCGCATTTTATCTGCAGTTTCTGGCCTGCCTCCTGTCCCCCGCACAGCTGTCTAAAATCAGCCACGTCTGTGTGTTAATGTACAGGATTTACCAGACTCCCCTGCTGCTCTCTCCTCATCGAGAACCTGCCGGTACAGAGCAGCGGGTGGGGAGAACTGAAAAATGAAGGTGAAAACTGTGCCAGAAGGAATGGCAAACAGGGATCTCCAAAGGATGCACGCGAAGGTCCAGCTTTTATCAAGAAAGGTCTCTTGCGGCAGGGCCTGTGACCCGTGAGCCAGAGGGGACTCAGAGGAGGAGGGATGCACCTTTCTCATCTAATGACTTCTATGATTCAGGAACACAGTCCAACAGAATCAGATGAAAACTGCAGATCAGCAGATCTTAGGGAGCAATAGCGAGAGCAATCCTAGAAGCCGCGTTTAAGTAGATGATGACCTTTCACTGATCTTGAGGGAGTTGGTAAAAGTGAGCGAGAAGAAGAAACAGACACCGTAGTGGGGAAAAACCAGAGTCATTTAGCCTGGCAGGGATGGACAGAAGATCCTTCAGGGAAGAGTTTGAAATCATAGTGAAGGGGCGCCTGGGTGGCGCAGTCGGTTAAGCGTCCGACTTCAGCCAGGTCACGATCTTGCGGTCCGTGAGTTCGAGCCCCGCGTCAGGCTCTGGGCTGATGGCTCAGAGCCTGGAGCCTGTTTCCGATTCTGTGTCTCTTTCTCTCTCTGCCCCTCCCCCATTCATGCTCTGTCTCTCTCTGTCCCAAAAAATAAATAAACGTTGAAAAAAAAAAAAAAAAGAAATCATAGTGAATAAGTACGAGTGGTGTGATATAGTGGAAAGCACTTTGCCCTGGGAATCAGAACTGAGTTCTAAGTCTGTGCCCCAACAATCAAGCTTCATATTTACAGCTGGGTGCTCCCAAATGGATAATCCCTATGAATTAATATTTGTTTCTTTCACTTTAGGAAGTATGGATCAAAAAGGGCATTAACTTACAAAACTCAAGTCATGACCATGCAGGAGGCAAAGGAATTTTTCTAGTCCTGATGTTCTAATCTAACTCCACAAAGTTCACTAGCCAAGGAGTCAGGGCTGATGGAGTCTTACACCAACCAGATGACTCTAATTAGTAAGTGTGACTTAAAGTAGCTCTTGATATGTGTCACCTCATGTATAGAATGAAGAGTGTGAGTTAAGTCCTAAACTTGGCTCTTCAGAGGTCTTCTGTTACTTTGTATGTCATTCAGAGTTTTAATTCCTACTATTTGCTCAAGATACTCTTTGATTAATCCCGGGGTTTATCCTCTGCTTCTCTTCTCCACAAACACCATGCCTACCACCTCCCCTTTGCTTTTTCTGGTCTCTTGAACTAGAGTTTAAATCCATCCCTACTCCTTTCCAAACTCTGAGTCATGTACTATACTGCCCATAAGATACTCCTACTCATGACACTGGTCATTCTTTGCATTTTTTTTTTTTTTTGAGAGAGAGAGAGAAGAGAGAACAACACTCTCAGAGGGGCAGAGAAAAAGGGAGACAGAGAATCCCAAACAGGCTCTGCATTGTTAGCACAGAGCCGGATACAGGATTAGAACCCACGAACCATGAGATTATGATCCAAGCAGAAACCAAGAGTCAGAAGCTTATTAGCTGACTGAGCCACCCAGGTGCCCCTTTGCAATTTTTTTTTTTTTTTTTACAGGCCACAACATATCACTTAGAACTTGACTGCATGATCTAATGGTGTCCTCAAATTATTTTCTATGACTTAGGCTGGTCTCTTTAACTTAAAAACAAACTCAAGTCTTAAACTTCTATATTCTATATAGTGCATAAACAATCACTAAAGGCTTAATACATAGCAATGTAGTCTATTTGGCTTGAGGACAAGTAGAAACTATTAACGGATGCAACCTTATTTTCAAACAGAACAAAACTGCACATTTCCTAGAACTCAAAACCTAAACTGGATTTTAGTTGTTTACAATCTGTGATTTCCTTGACTATTCTTGCATGTTAGCAATTCAAATACTTGAATGCTTTCAGTGTGCCATTTTATGTACCAAGTGCCTTTTAAGTATCAGCTCTCTTAATTCTCATAGCTACCCAGTAGATGGTATTATTGCCCTAATTTTGTAGATGGAGAAAATGAGGCACAGCCAAGTTAAACAACTTACCCAAGCTCACCTAGTAGTAAAAGAGAGAGCTGGGACTTGAACCCAGGTTGTCTAAATTCGGAGCCTGGGTCTATAAATACCATACAATCCTACTATATGGCTTAAGTAGGATTATGGCTTAAGTTTGCTGTAGTTTCCTGCACTTCCCTACAGGGATGAACTCAGGAACAGCAGGCATACAATAGAGTCATCCTTCTCCTAGTATGGAATTTCCATATTTTGGGGGTCGAAACATTAAATAACAGTGATATTTAGTGCTCACTATGCTCAGCACTATTTTAAGCATTTGCATAGGTTATATCAGTTAACCCTCATGATCACCTAAAACTAGTCATGTAAATATCATAGATACAAGTTATTCCTTTTTTAAAAAACAGATAAAGTGATTGGATCTAAAGTTAAATAATTTATCCCAAGTCAAAAATTTTTAAATGGTGAAGCTAGAATTCAAATTAAGTTTCATCTGATACTAGAGGCCAAACTCAACATGCATGCTATCCTGCTTTCTCATACTATTATAGTGCTTATATGTTTTAATTATAGCAAATGTTCTTTTATAATAAACATAAAATCAGGGGGAAATAATTAAATCTGTTCTACCCAGCAGTTGAATACTATACTTACTAAAAGGAAAATGGTATTAAAGCATATGTTATATAAGGTGTTATATAAGGGGACAGTTTCCATGGGCAGTAAAGGGGGTTCAGAAGTGGATCAAAGAAGAAAAATGTATAGGAAAAGAAAACTTTCTATAAGTTTTTCTAATTGAAGCCTGATCCCAAGGGATTTATATCACAGCTAAACACTAGTTCAGTTGCACAGTTTTGTAGCATGACTGTGTCTACTGGGTGGCCAAAGTTAGAGACAGGAGATAACATGTACTGTAGTCCTTGGGCAATCATTCAAGACAGAAAAAAGTTCCAGAGACTTAGGAGAAAAAAACAAAACCCAAAACCAACCCCCCCCCAAAAAAAACACAAAACACCCACCTAAGTACTACAATTCCCCAGTGCATTCGTTAGAAACTTGTATCCTGCTCAGTTTTAGGAATTTGGCAGTTGATTAATCTTTATCGGTTTTAAAAGTCACTACAATGTTATAAGACACTACTAGACAAATAGTCTAGAAGGAATATAGTTATGTAGATCCAGAGTAATCCTAATACACCAAATCTTTTCATTTAAAAATTTTTTTAAATGTTTCTGAGAGAGAGAGACAGAGACAGCACAAGCCGGGGAGGGCAGAGAGAGGGAGACAGAATCCGAAGCAGGCTCCATGCTCGGAGCTGTCTGTACTGAGCCTGACACAGGGTTGAAACTCACAAGCCAGGAGATCATGACCTGAGCCGAAGTCAGACACTTAACCGACTTAATGACCCAGGTGCCCCCATCAAATCTTTTCTTGTGGAACCTCCCAAGAAAAGGTTCAGAACCAATAACCACATGCACATAGCACTTCCTATAAAGTACTGTTCTTTAGGCACTTTGCTTTAATTCCTATCATTCTGTCAACAACCTTATGAGGTAGGTACTGTTATTATCACTATTTTACAGATGGGAAAACTAAGACAAAGTGAGGTTTGTAATTTAACCCAGATCACACAGCTAGGAAGTGGCAGATAAAAGTTGAGCCGAGGAAATAGGAGTACTGAATCAACAGTTTTAATCTTTTTGCTAACAGTTTCTTACACAATCAAGTTTTTCACTACCTGCTTCTCTAGGACTCAGCTCCCCATCTACAAAATCAGGTTAGAATGTGTACCTTTCTCAAACTTTCAAGAGTCCATGAAAGTGAGCTAAGAGAAAGAAGGCAAGTAGTGGCAAAGCTTTCATACCCATGAGCTGATGCCAGCATCTGAGAGAAAGGGAAAGAACATTCAACAGTGCCAGTCAAGTGGCTTCTTGTCTGGAGAAAAGTTCACAGCCTTATTCCCACAAGCCTGCTCTCTACCCTCACCTCTCTAATAGAGCGTCTGAGTCCAGCTACCCCTCAGGTGGTCCCTTTAAACTTGGTGCCCCAAACAGATACACGTGGGCCAGGGAACGGGGCTTGCCTTGGGAATTAGAAAGCTTGGTTTCAACACCTGCCCTCACTGTTCTGGAGCAAAGATATTGCTTTGGCTGCCTTCCTGCACTTAGGTTTTTTTTTTTTTAATTTAAATCCAAGTTAGTTAACATACAGTGTAATAATCATTTCAGGAATAGAATTTAGTGACTCATCACTTATATATAACACCCAGTGCTCCCCAACCAGTGTCTTCCTTGATGCCCCTCACCCATCTAGCCCATCCCCCCATCTACCACCTCTCTAGCAACCCTCAGTTTGTCCTCTGTATTTGAGTCTCTTATGGTTTGTCTCCCTCTCTGTTTTAATCTTATTTTTTCCTTCCTTTCCCTTATGTTCATCTGCTTTGTTTCTTAAATTCCACATATGAATGAAATCATATATTTGTCTTTCTCTTATTTCACTTAGTATAATACACTCTAGTTCTGTCCACGCTGTTGCAAAGAGCAAGATTTCATTCTTTTTGATTGCTGAGTAATATTCCATTGTATATATATACCACATCTTTATCCATTTGTCAGTCAGTGGGCATTTGGCTCTTTCCATACTTTGGCTGTTGTCAATAGTGCTGCTATAAACATTGGGGTGTACATGCCCCTTTGAAACAGCACACCTGTATCCTTTGGACAAATACTTCGTAGTGCAAATGCTGGGTCATAGGGTAGTACTATTTTTAATTTTTTGAGGAACCTCCATACTGTTTTCCAGAGTGCACCAGTTTGCATTCTTCCCACCAGCAGCTGCACTTAGCTTTTTTGTTTTGTTTTGTTTTGTTTTGTTTTGTTTTGTTTTGTTTTAAAGAGAGAGAGATATCTTTTCCCATTCCATTGGTTGTTTGCAAATGACATATCGGACAAAGGGCTAGTATCCAAAATCTATAAAGAGCTCACCAAACTCCACACCCGAAAAACAAATAACCCAGTGAAGAAATGGGCAGAAAACATGAATAGACACTTCTCTAAAGAAGACATCCGGATGGCCAACAGGCACATGAAAAGATGCTCAACGTCGCTCCTCATCAGGGAAATACAAATCAAAACCACACTCAGATATCACCTCACGCCAGTCAGAGTGGCCACAATGAACAAATCAGGAGACTATAGATGCTGGAGAGGATGTGGAGAAACGGGAACCCTCTTGCACTGTTGGTGGGAATGCAAACTGGTGCAGCCACTCTGGAAAACAGTGTGGAGGTTCCTCAGAAAATTAAAAATAGACCTACCCTATGACCCAGCAATAGCACTGCTAGGAATTTACCCAAGGGATACAGGAGTACTGATGCATAGGGGCACTTGTACCCTAATGTTTATAGCAGCACTCTCAACAATAGCCAAGTTGTGGAAAGAGCCTAAATTTTCATCAACTGATGAATGGATAAAGAAATTGTGGTTTATATACACAATGGAGTACTACGTGGCAATGAGAAAGAACGAAATATGGCCCTTTGTAGCAACGTGGATGGAACTGGAGAGTGTGATGCTAAGTGAAATAAGCCATACAGAGAAAGACAGATAGCATATGTTTTCACTCTTATGTGGATCCTGAGAAACTTAACAGAAACCCATGGGAGAGGGGAAGAAAAAAAAAAAAGAGGTTAGAGTGGGAGAGAGCCAAAGCATAAGAGACTCTTAAAAACTGAGAACAAACTGAGGGTTGATGGGGGGTGGGAGGAGGGGAGGGTGGGTGATGGGTATTGAGGAGGGCACCTTTTGGGATGAGCACTGGGTGTTGTATGGAAACCAATTTGACAATAAATTTCATATATTGAAAAAATAAAATAAAATAAAAAATAAAGAGAGAAAGAGAGAGAGAGGGAGGGAGACACAGAATGCACTTAGTTTTTAATGTGACAAAATACTCTTCTTAAAATATCAATGGGAGGATTCAAGAGATCAGGGGGTCTCATTTACACACTCACACACATACACACACACACACACACACACACACAAAATTATTCCAGAATGAGTTTACAAAGGCATTTTAATCGTTTTTAAAAAATAAATACCATGAAGCTCAGGTTAAATAATGTGTTTATCTTAGTACACACACAGTTGGCCTTACCCAGAATTAGAGAATAGGAACCGTTACACATATATAATCCTTGAAATTATTTCTAAAATTAATATAAATAGTTGTCATAATTATTTATGATTTGTAAAGTGTTATCTGCATTTTACAGTATGTAAACAGAGGACCTTAGAGGTTTAACCTGTCCAGGGCTTCACATATACATAGTTAAGAGGCTAAACTCACATTTAAAGTCAGACTGTCTAAACCAAAATTCACACTCTTTCAAGTACCTTTCAGTGCCATTTAGTTTATCAATTCCCACTTTGCCCCTGATACACATTCTCTGTATTGACCTATTCTCTGCTTAGAACATCTGAACACACACATGTGCTGCTAATTCGATTTAGCACAAATGATGGAGAATTAAGTGGATAGGTGCCAAGAAGTGATTTTGTATTATTTATATTTTCAAGCATAGTCTGCTCTCTCTTTGCTAATTGCTTTATTTTCAGTAATTGGTTGAGAATCAGCAAGAATTAAATCAAGCTGAGAAAGTTTTCAATAAATGTGCGCCTGTCTCGTTAAAACAAAAACAGGTCCTTAACAATATGGAACGTGTAATGGCTACCATTTATGCTGGTCTTTTATCTAACTTAATTTTTATGCCATTCCTGTGAGTTTGGTATATTATTAGTTCCATTTATTAGAGGAGGAAACCGAGGTCTAGAGACACAGAGTAACTCGCCCAAGGGTTATGTAGCTGGCAAGCAGCAAATCTTGGATCACACCAGCTCTGTCTGACTTAAGCGCCCCCAATCTGCTCAGTGTCCTCCCGCATGTTGGTCTCAAAGAGGAAGCTTCTTGCCATGGAAGCATGGAGGCAGTGGCATACTGACAGAAAAATGGTGCACGTGGAATAGGTTCGGTATTTTTTTGTGATTTTTTTCAGCTTTGTGAGGTATAATTGACAATAAACCAAACATACTTAAAATGTAAATCTGATGACTTTTGACATATGTATATATCCATGAAACCATCACCATAATCAAGATAATGAGCATATATCCATCACCCCAAACACTTTCCTCATGACTTTTAAAATCTATCCCCCTTGCCTTCCCGTCCCCAGGCAACCTGATATGTTGTCACTATACGTTAGTTTGCATTACCTAGACTTTTATATAAATGGAACCATACAGTATGCACACCTTTTTCTGTTTGGCTTTGCATTCAGTATAGTTACTTTGAAATTTATCCATGCTGTGTGTATCGATAGTTTGTTCTTTTTAATGGGAAGTGTATGGATATACCATGATTTGCTTATCAATTCACCTGTAAATATTTTGGGCTATAACAAACAAAGCTGCTGTGAATGCTTTTGTTCAAGTCTTTGTGTGAATATATGCTTTCAGTTCTCTTGGATAAATAATTAGAAATGGAATGGTTGGATCAAATGGTAGATGTATGTTTAACCTAAAACAAAACTAAAAAAACTTCCAAACTGTTTTATAAAGTGGCTTGTACTATTTTACATTCTCACCAGAAGCAAATGAGAGTTTCAGCTGCTCTATATCTTGGCCAACATTTAGTATAGTCAGTCTTTTTAATTTCCAGCAAAGATTCTTGGGCTCCCACAGCACACACTGCTCTGTGCAAGAGGATATGGGACACTGAAGAGTTGGAGGACAAGGGTCTCTACCCTAGAGATATCCAAGTCTCCCTGGGGGAACAGTGAAATAGTTACAGCTAGTACAGTATTTCCCTTTAGCACGGCTGTGTCTCTATATGTATTAGATATGAAAACATGATAAATATTGATAAGATAGGCCTAGATACCCAATTATGATAAAAATAGTTTAAAGGAGGAATATAAAAGTATAACATTATTAAGTATAGTCAGATTCAGCTTCGGGGAACAGATAAATTTTGTACCAACCTTGAAAGAATAGAATTTGTAGTGTCAGAAGTGTTTCAGAATCCTCTACTGATTAGGTTAGCTTGGGTCAGTTATTTAACCTCTCTGTTCCTAATAACAGGGGGTTATAATGTAAAATGGCCATATCAAAGTATAAGATAGAGTACTATGAAATCATTTTCCAAAGTTCTCATCAGAGAAGTATATAAACACTGCAAATGGCATGATTTAAAGAAACGAATCATTATGTACATATTTTGAAAGATAGCACCAATTAACTTGGGTACATCAACAGAACAAATGCCACCCTTGTGCTCTGCTGAGTGCCAGATGCAATATCCAATTGCCACTTTCAAGGAAGTGTGGGTTTACCATGCTTTCAAAGCTGCGATTGGAAACTGAGTTTGGCACTTGGTAAACTGTCTGCCATAGACTGACTCAAATGATATAAAGATTTGGCAAGAGTAGATCGTCATTACATCTCAAAGGAAAAATTTCTATTCGCTTAAAAAAACATTCACCCTTTTTAAAAAAAAGAACTTCTCTGACTTTAAACAAAAAAAGCTATAAGGATAGGCTGGGAAGAATCATGATTCCAGTGAGCTTTTTCTTCTTTGGAATTTCCCTACAACTGATTGTTGTTCCATGAAAGCCACAGACCTTTTGGTTCCTCAATACTAGAGGTCTCAGTTTGTCTTTAAATGTATCTCCAGACATAGCACCCGGGTTCTCAAAGAAACTTCCCGCTATCCCAAAGTACTTATTCTTTTCTAGATCCCGATAAAAATCCCTGAGCTACTCTTTCCAGACGTTCTGTCAACCTTAACCACCATCTGAACCCCAGCCCATCCCCTGCATCATGTCTGATGCGTTTCCATTCTTCTTTCTCCCTCTCCCTACTTCTTGCTGACCTTGAAATGATCCCCCAACTACCAACTTGCTCTCACTCCGCTCATACCCACCACTCCTCATGGACTCCCTGCTATCCTGTGAGCACCCAGCCATCACTGGGCACGTTACATGTATGGTAATCCTTCTTAGCAGGACCCTCCTGGCAGGACCAGTCTGAGGCTGTCTGATCTCAAAGCTTGGAGGCCTCACTGTGAAGATGTTGTACTTCTTAGTGTCTTAAAAAGCCTGGAACAGACTTAAAGATTCCTAGTTTGGAAGAACTTTCAGATTTACAATGTTTGGTCGCAATTTTAGAGCATGCAACCCTATTCAGAGTTTTGAAAATATACAGATACATTGATTTTGTTTATAGGGCTTACAGGGGGAACCGTCCCTAACAAAGTCTTTCAGGGGCTTCAGGAAGACCAGTTCCTTGACATAAGCCCAGGTGAATCTACCAGCTTGAAACTAAATTCAGGCCTAAGCAAAAGAATGCTATTATGAGGCACTAAAACACTGCACTTAAAACAAAGCCAATCATATCAAATGTCACTGTTTGCAATTCTGAAGACAGATACAGAAGAATACTTATCTAGCACCTGTGGACAGACCTGGAAGCCAGCAGTTTTTGAGAGTAACCAGGTGCTAACTAGGTATTAGAAGGAAGGTGAATTATGCGTTCATGGAGATAGAAACAGCACAAAAAAGGCAACAACCCTAACAACTCTAAAAAGGCACAAAAGGTCAGAGAATTGACCCTGAGTGAGTTTTCAAACAGGTTATTTTTTCATAGGGATACCAACTGTCTCACAATATATTTAATTAAGGAGATCTATTGATTCTGATTAGGTACAGAAATTGTTTAAAAAAAAAGATTGAAACTATGGTGAACAGAAGATATGATTCTGCAAATAACTTATAGAATATATTTCTTTGAAACTTGTGTGTGTGTGTGTGTGTGTGTGTGTGTTGTGTTTTAAATTGAATATTCACTTTAAAGCTTGCAGGGATTTTTATTTCAACTTTTTATTTCTTTTTCCTAGCCTATTAAGGAAAAAAAAGCTTGATATAGATTCTACCTCTGTGAAATGAGAATCATCACAAAGTTGTTTTGAAATGAAAAACTCTTAGAACAGTGCTGTGCACATAGTGAGGGCAATTAACTGATTGTTAGTAATATTATGAAAACCAACAGTTGTAGACAATGTCAGTGTTTGTGCAACAAAGGGAAGACGAACAGGTTTTAAAACGCCTGGAAAGGGTGTACATCTTTATGATGTACGACAGTGTTCCTGTGGTGAGATTAGCCTTCAGTGACAGATCAGGGAAGGCTGCCAGATAAGATTCCTTGTTATGGCTCAGATGCTACTTCTGAAAAATCCCTCTCTGCACATTCAAAGCAAATTGCAAGAGCTAACCTGGAAAACAAATGAATACAAAGCAAGTTTCAATGTCTGTTTTCATATAAAGGTAATAAATATCAAAAGGCTGACTGTTCGGATGTGTGCTCCAGCTTTCCAGCTAGCGTTGGGAAATGCTATGTCCATGTTCCCTGGGATGACTCTGGGCTCTTGGCTCTTTAAAGACCAAATTAGTGGAATTAGTTAGTCACACTGTTGTGGTCACATTTGTGATCAGTCCTCAAGCAGCTTGCTTCATACATTTCTAAGGCAATATCCAAGGAAGAAGAGATAGACTTAGCTTACATCAGCAAGGGTACGAGTCGCTACCTTCTGGAAGAATTCATTGTTCTCACTTGCCCACACTCAGTTCTCCCAGCATATCCAGTTATAAAAATCTGTGACTCCTATAAATCTAAGGTAGTCAATTATTTTTCACCTTCCCTGAGCACCACATCCACTCCGCTTGCTGACACAGACTGAGAACTGGCGGGCTGTACACATGTTCAGAGGTGAATGTAAAATGAGCTGAGCTGTGTGTGCCCTGCAGTCATGTATAAAAAAATTACAAACTGTTCCTTGATCATAAATTACTATTGTAAATGTTGTTACTTGTGACTGAAATGCATGGTGTACTCAGAAGGCCAGAACTTTGGCAAGCATAGCTTTCAATTCTTTATTAAAGGTGGCCTGGTGTGTTGAAAAGACAGACCTTCAGACAGATCTGGCTCCAAATTTGGGCTCAGCTATGATGTGGACTTAAACCCTTGGGGTTTCAGTTGCCTTACCTATGGAATGAAAAGAATACACCTTGCCCAGCAGGGTTGTTGTGAGGGTTAAAAGACATAAAATGCTTGGCACAGTACCTGGTATATAGGACTTCAACAAATGCAAATTTATTCTTTGTCAGGTAAAAAGAAGCTAGATACTGTTTCTAACGTGTATTACACTATTCCTCCGGCTAAGGCTCAGGCATCAGTCAGGATGTGTAAGAAACCCATTCTAGAAGGTCACAATCATTATGTGTCCTGAATGCTATAAAAGACTTTAAAAACAATCTGAGTATCAGAGAGAACCAGTGGTGATAAGTGACCTTCCAGCCTCTGCCTAAACTCCAATGATTGGAGTTCACCCCCTTGTGAACTGCCTCATCTGTCTTTGGGCAGGTTCAACTGTTAGAAAATGCCTCTTTAAACTGATTCCAAAATTGTCTCCCTGTAATAATCGCCAACTAATGAATTGTGATTCTGTCCTATAAGCCACTAAGAATAATTCCAGTATGCCCAACACAAAGGATGTGATTGGGATGATGAAATGAAACAGCCACTAAATCCTGGATATAACAGAATATAAAGGGACTCACTGGGTCATATTCTCTCCCAGGACACAGAGATTCTGAAGCCAAGTGGGTTGGTAGCTGAGCTAACTGATCCTCAAACCTTTCCTTTGGTGATGACCCCACACTTAACTACTGGAAGAGGGAAGAATATGATGGTAACTCGTTTGTTCAGCTGGAGAAATGGAGTGGTCCTAGGATAAAAGAAGGAATGGTGCTTATTATACAATAGGTATGCACCCCTCCATACATTCAATAGCACCTGCTGCTAACCAACTACAGAAAGAGGGGCAAGGATAAGTCATTTAGAAAGATAACTTACCAGGCAATGGGGCTCTGGCCAATAAGGATATTCATGACACTTGTTTGAGGAACAGTACACTTAGATGATAAAAACACAAAGACACTGATATGGTACACTGACCAACAAACTTGGGAAAAAATAAATAGAACATTCAAACATTCTCTCTTTTAAAAAAGTCACAAATTCTGTCAGTAATCCTAAGTATCAAGGCCAACAATAGAAAATCACAACTAAAACAAATTGTAAGAAATTGAGTACATCTCATTCCGTATCTCTTTTTTGCACATTGCAGATGATTAATTTTATTATTGTATGCGTAAAGATAGTCTTTTGTCCTGGGAAACCATAGTAAGAAGAGGCTGGAATACTACTTTAGGTGTGAAGGTGTGGAACTTAAATTTGCCACCAGAACTCAGAGATCCCTCTCAGCCAGTAAGTGAAAACTCAATAAAGCACAGAGAGGGACAACTCCTAAATTCTGTTAGTCATGACGGTAAACTGAGGGTAGATGGCCACTAGTGAGGCTGTTCAGTTGCCAATGAGAACCTGAGTTTATTACTCCACCGCTGGCTGTAGAACAAATAGATGAGACAGAAGTGGGTGGTTGAGGTGGAGAGGGATGTGAGGATGAGGATGGAGAGGGGATTTTTCCAGAGCAGAGCCACTGCATTGTGTAAGCAAGTTAAAGGCCTAGAGACTAACTCCCTTTGAGGTCCTCTAGACACTGTGTCTCATCCAGCTCACCAAAGACTCTAAAGGTCTGCAGAAGGCAAGGGTTTTTGTAATAGTGCTGGGCTGCTCCTTTCTCCACATGCTCAGCCAAAGTTCCTAGTTTCCCATAGGTGGTCCCCAAACTATTTCAGGGTTGTCAGGGGGGCAACTCCTCCATTTCTCTACAACCCAATCTTTCCCTAAGGAGATACTGGCTCTTCTTCTTGTCTGTCTCTGAATATTTCCCTGTCGACTCTGCACTCTAAGTTCTCCTTCCAGGGACATCTCCTGATAATTCAATGACCTCCAGAAGGAAGTTCCTTTTGGAGAAGTTGACCTTGCTCTGCAGCCCTCTGCTACCCTCTGCTGGCCAGGGTCTGCTCTTCAGCTCTGGGCTGTGCAGTATGAAATGGTTTTACTACAAACATCTTCCTGGAGACCAGGTGGGCTTCCACATTGCCATAGCAGGATACCACCAACGGTACCCTAACATGGAGGAATGCACCACTCTGAAACGCCCCAGCTAAGGTCATCCTTCAAAGAAGAGGTACCAGCCTTTTCTTTACTAAACACATACTGAGTGCTATGTGCAAACATGTGGCGAGCCTGGGAAGACAGAGATGAAAAAGGTCAGAGAAAAAGAACTTTCAGAAAGCTTCCATGCCTCATGCCAAATTATAGCTGACTCATTCCCAGGGGCACAAGTCTAATGTAGAAGACAAGTAACTCACTACCTGAGCCCCAAGCCCTTCAGGAGTTTCTGGAAACAAACTTTTCAGGGGATGTCATCCAAATCTTCACTTTATCTTTATGTCCTTACCACCCCCTCTTTTTTTTAAGACAAAGTCTAAGACACAGGGTCTGCCTTCAAGGGATTTCACAATTGGAAGGTGAAGACAGTAATGGGAAAAAATAACTATAATATAAATCATGATGTGATGAGCGCCAAGCTGTGTGGGAATGAGGAGGAAGCAGTAATTAAGACTGTAGGGATAAGAAGAATTTAAGGGTGGTCTTCCTAAGACAGAAATCTCATCATGCTACTTATTTAAAAAGAAAAAGAAAATGAGAATTTTATGGCTTTCCATTGTCTACAGGCTTGAAGCCCTTTGCATGGTCTGGAGTGGGCTTCATGGTCTTTCCCCTACCTTCCTTATGGCCTCATTCATCGCCCTCTATCATCAGCTGGTCTAGCTGAAGTGCACCTTTATCTCAAAGAATGTATAGTCAGAACCCAGAGAGAGAAAGAGAGAGAGAGAGAGAATTCCAGGCCTCTCTTCCCAGTTCACAGGACAAATTCTGGGTATTCTTCACTGCATTCCATTTACTCCACTCTCTCTTTAAACCCTGTTTCCAGCAATTTCTCTGGATAAGCCTCTACTTTCTACTCTAACATTTGATCTTATCTTCTTTTGCCTGTTGGAGGCCATCTAGATTGCTCCTCTATGCTTTTCCCTGGAAACCAGTGCTGACAAAACACCTGTTTCAACAACATTGGACAAATAGGCTTTGCACAGAAAAACCCCAATATTCCAGGGCCCCACTTACTTAAGAAGAGGGAATCAGACATAACTAATGTGGGGATGAGGATCCTGGTAAGGTTAGGTAATGTTTATTGGTGCTCATGATGGGCCAGGTTCCGTGCAGGTACATGACGTCTTTTGGTCCTCAAAACTACCTAGTGAAGGAGGTGTTCATATCATCTCCATTTAAAGACAAGGAAACTGATACTTTAGAGATTAAATAACCTGCCTAAGGTTTTCACACATCTGATTTCAGAACCTTGACTCTTAAGCACATTGTTTTCCTGCCTGTCTGCCTTACAGACAGAAAGTGGATTTACTGGATTGTCTAGATGATATTGACATTTAGCCACAAAGCCCTATTGGGATTTGTGGTCACTCCTCGAGCATCTTCAAAGTTTTATACGTCTACAGAAACTTCCTTCTTGTTCTCTGGAAAACTAGTACTTGAATAAAGTCCAAGAGTGACTGTTAAGTGGCAAGAGGAACTCAGCAAAAAGTGAACATCCTTAACGGAGTGGCTTACGTTATTGTTGCCGTTAGGATCTCTCCTAGGTAAATCTGAGGGAATTTTTCGAGGATACAGAAAGCAAGAAATTCCTCTCATTAGGATGAGATGCAGCTAAGTGTATATTCAAGGTATATGATGAAAAGCATAATGTACACATACCATATGGCATAAACACATATTTCACCATCAGGTGCTAAGTAATGGCTGTTAAAACGGCTATGATGCAATATGGATTTTTATGTCTCTCATGTCTATGATTTTTTTAGGCTGGATTTCTTGCCTGAAGGGAGGAAAAGACACATCCTTCAACCTCAATGGACCATTTGTTTTAAAAGTATAATATGAAAATATGATGAGACCATGTCTACTTTGTTTATCATGGTAGCCCCCAGTGTTCGACCCACAGAAAAGCATTTGATAAACAATTGCATAATTGAGGTCAGTCACCAGTCCCACAACTATCACAAGCGCCCTCGTAGGCTAAATTGATGTGGGGTGTTAAGCATGTGTGTGAATCAGCCTTGAAGCCTAGGTATATGTAAATGTTTACATTCCTGAAGCTGCACTGGGAAAGAAGAAAGCCACCCTCTCCAAGTGAGCAAGGCACTTCATTTCACAGGGGCTCTGCTGTGAGCATGCAATGCGGTGTCCTAAATGAAGGTGCTTCTTGTACTATGGAAATTGGATAGAACGTGACAAGGCAGCCGAATCAAAGGCAGGCTGGCCCCGAGTGTGATGCAAAAGTTACCTGGGGAGTCATCTCCAGCAGCTGCAAGGCTCAGACTACTGTGGAAAACCTAATTAGCTACAAGAGGTAATAAAATAAAAAGGAGACTTCTCCACCTCTAGAAAGTACTGAGGAAGTTAATAAATCATCCTTAGCTCTCCTCTATAGAGAAGCATGTTTAGCATCACCCACCTACTATGCTTTGTAGCGAGCACAGGAAAAACAGTAACCCCTCGCTGACCCTCAGGTCTATGATTAAATAGGAAGCAGCCCTAGCTAAGCACTTTGTACCAGAGAGGCAGACGTGTGTCGTTGTTAACAGCATCCGTCCTGGAACCAGATTAAGTTCGAATCCCTGTTCCACTGCTGCTTGCCCCACAGATCTACCTGTCTCACCCTGTTCTGTGCCCTTAGGGCTGACCTGAGTGGATCACATCACCAGCTCCCTTACCTTCCTGCTTCCCGATGGGGAGCACTAGCTGGATACTGAGGGAGAAAGAAGAGTGTGGCCTGATTTCCCTCACCTGGCCTCCCTCTCTCCAGGGCCACTTTGGTCCAGCCACATCCCTTACCCAAAGGTTTCAGTCTTTTGCAGGTGATCCTCTCCACACAGCCCTATTGCCTAGATCTTCAGGATTAAGGTCTCCTTAAATCAGGCAAATCCGAGCATACTGTTGTTCCCTGTGTATGTATCCTGACCGATACACTTTTTTACTCGTGTGTGATTTGGGCCAGTTATTTGACCTCTCTTGGTCTCAGACTGCTGTTTATGTTGGGGATGGTGGTAGGACCTAGATCACATGGGAGACAGGTAGAGGGTTCAAGAAGACTGTGACAGAGTGTAACTGGGCAGGGGTTATACCTGGATAAATTAGAAGGTCAAGAAAGATGTCTCTGAAGATTACATTAGAGCTGAGACTTGAAGGAGAAGAAAGATCTGGGGCCAGTGGATGGGAGGTGGCAGGGGGTGGAGAGCAGGAAGATAGGATTCCGGGCAGAGGAACCAGCATGTAGAAAGGTTCTGAGTCAGAAAAAAAGCTCAAAATGTTGGAAGAACCAGAGACAGGTGAATTTGCTGGAATATACAAGCAATGGGGTATATAGAGAGAGATGGGACTAAAGGGGAAAGCCAGAGCCAGATCTTGTAGGACTTTGCAGGCCTTGGTAAGGATTTGGATTGCATCCTCTGTACATAGGAAGCCATTGCCAGACTCGGAACCCTGGGTCTTGATGCTGCTGTTTGTCTTACTGATTTTGTCAAAATTCTTATTTTCAGACTCCTGTCTACTTTTCAGGACATCTCCATCGCTCCTTACCTGATCCCCTGTGGGACCACCCAAACTGTCCCCTGTTGTCTGTCCTTTCAGCATCCTCCCTGCCACTGCCGCTCCCTCTTCCTCCAGCTGGGCCTCCTCCCCACTTCTGTTAAGAGATCTGCTCCAGGCTCCAGGCCTTCCTCTCCCCCACAGCCTCTGCAGCACTGGGCAGGGACCTCTCTGCAATTCTGCCATGGAACCACAAGAGCCACAGAGGCTTGAGTTTCTAAAGAAATATGCAAATTAATTTTTTTTACATTTCTTGTGAAAAAAAAGTGCATTTGTCTATCAACAGTCAGGGGGTTTGGTTGTTTTTCTTCATTTTTTTTTGTTGGTTTTTTGTTTTTTGCTTTTTTTTTGCACGTGAAAAAGCTTCAGTGTCAGCATAAAATGGAGGCTGATTTTTTTGCTGTTCTCTCTTAATACTACCAAATCTCCCCACAAGCATACTGAATACTGACATACTTAAGAAGTTATAAAAAATTCCCATTAGGAATGCAAATTGGGATTCCAGGGGTACATCTGAATCCTAATTTATAAAGATCTTGGGATGATAAATTTTCTAGTTCATCTTATAGGAAAGTCAGTGATCCATTTCCTGAAGAAAAATAAAAACCATAAATAATAGTCATATATCCCTTAATCATATCACTTTCTTGTTGCTTCTCTAAAGACCCAACATCATTTACAGAATATGAAGGGAAAAATGTACAAAAACACTGACCTGGTTTCCTTATGTTTTGCTTAGGTTTGGTTTGAAGTATAGTTTTGATTTGAAGAAATCAGAACAATACTCAGCATTCTCACTGGAGGCTACTAAAACATCCTCCAGGCTAAGAAGCATTAAAATGATGAAGGATTTGGCAAAAGAATAAAATTCTTCTCCCATTTCTTTATTTTTTCATTTAAGTTTATTTATTTATTTTTTGGTGGGGGGAGAGGGCAAGAGAGAGGGAGAGAAGAATCCCAAGCAGGCTCCATGCACATGGATGCATTGCTCAATCCCACAAACCGTGAGATCATGAGCTGAGCTGAAATAGTCAGACGCTTAGCTGACTAAGCCACCCAGGCGTCCCACCTCCTCTCCCACTTCTTTTTTTTAATTTTTTTTTAATGTTTATTTATTTCTGAGACAGAGAGAGAGACAGAGCATGAGAGGGGGAAGGGCAGAGAGAGAGGGAGACACAGAATCTGAAGCAGGCTCCAAGCTCTGAGCTGTCAGCACAGAGCCCAACGCGGGGCTCAAACTCACAAACCATGAGATCATGACCTGAGCCGAAGTCGATCGCTCAACCGACTGAGCCACCCAGGTGCCCCAACCTCCTCTCCCATTTCTGATCATCATTCTAGCACCTCCAACACTTGAACATCCCTATCTAAAGGAACAAGACAGTCACGTTTGAGGTTCCCAGGGCATATACAATTATCCTAACAAATATTTAGTTCTATCTCTCAGGATTTGTCAGCTCCCAAAAGAAGAAGTACAAATCTGGAGAAAAAGGATCCATCTTTCAAGCCCCAAACCATGTTCATTGCAGATACCCAAATATTTGAGGCAGACATCTCAATGGTGAGGTCAGTTTTCTGCACCATTCCATGTGAACTGACACAGACTTGTTTCTGCTGAATTTATTTCAGCACGAACGACAAACAAGCAAGCAAGCACCAGCACCTGGCATCTGACAGTGTGAGGATAAAGTTTTAACACACCCGCTCAGATGTTCCGCAGTTAGACAGCTGCGGGCACCACTTCCTGCCTCGATGAGGAGGAATAAAAGCGCACTGTCAGCATTTCTGGCTCCTACATTTCCCCCACAGTGTGAAGCGCCATACGGAAACCCTCAAGCTCAGCTCTGCACTGCTTGGGGTAACCAAGCAGCGATTCACAGGTTCTGCATGCCAGGGGCAGACAATGATTAAATGCAGGAAGAGAGTATCTGTACTAAAAGCACTCAAATTACTGCTAACAAGACTGTTTGCATTTGAAGCTGTTAATCTGGGATATTTTTAGATGGGAACAGTAGCCAAACTCCTAACATCCAAAATTGCATCTATGTGAACATGAACCCAAGATGAAATGGGTAAGAACTGCATACACGGGCAATTTCAGTAAACTGTGTTATTCAAAAAGGTGGGCTTTTACTTCAGTCTGCACTCATTTTTGAATTCTATGTCTGAAGTAACTGTTGCCTGTATGTGTAAATATGAATAAAGACATATATGTGTGTGCGTGTGTATACACATACATGCTTCATATATACTATAAAGATGACAGCATCTGAAAAGTTTTATCACCCTGAATGCTTTTGTGGTATGACAGATAAACTAGGTGTTAAGCTAACAAACAGGAAGGGTGTTGAAACAGGACTCTAAAATGGTATTGTCTTTAGGTATGAGTGTCCATCAACATGTATGCCTGCTGACAGAATGTACAGGAAAGAGAAATGCTAAATGATCCTGAGCTCAAATTTGCTTAAATAATGTCCACATTTGGGAGCTGGGGAAGGACAAGCTATGGTTGAAGCAAAGCTGTATTTATTTTAAAGTACTGGTATCTGAGAGAACAAATTCCATTCTTTTTACTACAAAGACTTTTAATATTTGGGCCCTGCTAAATGTCCCCTTATCAGTGATGGGTCGGGTTGGTGAATGCCTTAAATGATATGGTTCAATCAAGTCACACACAGAGCTCAAGCATCAGCACTACTCTGGTGGTGAGACTCAGAAAGTCACAATGCACAGTTTTTGTGATTATGTTATTAAGGCTTTACCACCTGGTATCTGCAATTTTCACAAAGTAACTGACATTGCTTCATAGTTTATCTGTTTTACCAAAATAAGTAAAATCTATTTATAAAATGCCAAACTAACACCGACAGAATATAGACAAACTATATCAAATTGCATTGATCATTGAACATTGTTTAGGTACGAATACAGGTAAAACAGAAAAATATTGTCCCTCAAATTTTCAAACAAGTTCCAAAATATTTTTATTAAAGGAACTGACTGCTAAATATATGGGTCTTACAAATGCATCAATTATATAGGAATTTTATTATGTGCAAGCCAAGAAATAGTAGCATTACTGAACCAAGAAAATAGAATTGGGTTATGAATATATGGAATCAGATGTTGTAATAATACTAAAAGAAGAGTGATTTACCCATAGCAGGAATATTTTTTTTCAATATATGAAGTTTATTGTCAAATTGGTTTGCATACAACACCCAGTGCTTATCCCAAAAGGTGCCCTCCTCAATACCCATCACCCACCCTCCCCTCCCTCCCACCCCCCGTCAACCCTCAGTTTGTTCTCAGTTTTTAAGAGTCTCTTATGCTTTGGCTCTCTCCCACTCTAACCTCTTTCTTTTTTCCTTCTCCTCCCCCATGGGTTTCTGTTAAGTTTCTCAGGATCCACATAATATAGCAGGAATATTTAAATGTCTTAGGTTTTCTTTTTATTTTCTTAACATGATCTGGAATGCATGCATGCATGCATGCATGCATTCATTCATTCATTCTAAATGACAGTAATACCTGTTCTTTAGAGAACACTTAGGAAATACAGATTTTAAAAAGGAGAAAATAAAATTCACCTATTATCTCACCACTAGTCATGTTTTGTTATATCACATTTCAGATATTTGAGTTACACTACATCCACTTTTCAAGGGCCATTATCTGACAATATAGCATGAATATTCTCTCATCACTTGATTTAAAAATATAAACCGTGAAATTTATTAAACAATTAACTTGAACAGAATTATGGGTAGATATGCTAAAATATGTATACTTTTACAAAACAAATAATATACAGTTATAAACACAATATGGTTTCTTTACTGGGATTTGTATAAAAACCTTGAGCCAAGAAACTGCCACATGATTTTTAATAACCACTGTAATTTGTCTAACCCATCTTCTGTGGCCAATCACTTATGTTGCATCTAAATCTTCACAATTGTTAACAATGCTAAAGGAACATCTTAGATCCAGGGCTTTGCAAATATACATAATTATTTCCAGAAAATTAATTCAGCTTTATTGCTGAATTAAAAAACATTTGAGGGGCGCCTGGGTGGCTCAGTCAATTAAGTGTCTGGCTCTTGATTTTGGCTCAGGTCATAATCTCAGGGCTCATGAGATCGAGACCTGCATTGTGCTCTGCACTGACAGCATAGAGACTGCTTGGGATTCTCTCTCTCTCTCTCTCTCTCTCTCTCTCTCTCTCTCTCTGTCTCTCTCTTTCCCCCTCTCTCTTTGCCCCTCCCCCAATTGCACGTGTGCTCTTTCTCTCTCAAAATAAATAAACATTTTTTTAAAAAAGCATTTGGATTTTAAAGCTTTTTATTAAAACATTTTAAATCACAGAAGTAACTCATGAACATAATCTATCAAAATGCAAGTCTCTTGGGGCACATGGGTGACTCAGTCAGCTAAGCATCAAACTTTGGCTCACAGCATGATCTCACAGTTTGTGGGTTTGAGCCCTATATCAGGCCCTGTACTGACAGTTCTGAGCCTGGAGCCTGCTTCAGATTCTGTGGCTCCCTCGCTCTCTGCCCCTCCCCCACTCATACTCTGTCTCTCTCTCTGAAAAATAAACATTAAAAAAAATTTTAAAATAAAGGAAGTCTCTTTTTCCTTCTTCCAACCTACAGTCCACTCTTCAGATGTAACCCCTGTTAACAGTATCTCATTTATTCTTCTGGAAATTTTCTATGAATACACAGACATATATGCAATTTATACATGTCTCCTGTATGTTTATACAAATGCCGGCATGCTATGTCTTAGCATAATATATCTTAGCAATATATCTTGGAGAATATTCAACATCAGTGCATCCATATCTCAATCTTTCTAATGATTTCATCCGATTTAGTTGCCTGGATATAGCAGAGCATATAAAAATGGTCTATTGCTAGATCGTAGATTTCACCCAATTTTTGCTATTACAATGATATAATATTCTTCCACATATATTTTTCTTTTTTTTTTTTAACGTTTATTTATTTTTGAGACAGAGACAGAACATGAACGGGGGAGGGGCAGAGAGAGAGGGAGACACAGAATTGGAAGCAGGCTCCAGGCTCTGAGCCATCAGCCCAGAGCCCGATGCGGGGCTCAAACCCACGGACCGTGAGATCGTGACCTGAGCTGAAGTCGGACGTGCAACCAACTGAGCCACCCAGGCACCCCCACATATATTTTTCAAACTTGCATAAACATATCAGTATAAAGGGTCTATGCTAAGTAAATGGATATATACTTTTTAATTGTTAGGCATTACCATATTGCATTCTACATGGTTAAATTTACTTACATTTATTTTTTAAATTTTTTTTAGAGACAGAGAGAGAGCACAAGTGGGGGAGAAGGTCAGAGGGAGAGAGAGGAAATTTTAAGCAGGCTCTACTAGGCTCAGTACAGAGCCCAAAGCACAGCTGGATCCTACAATCCTGGGATCATGACCTGAGTTGAAATCAAAGAGTCAGAGGCTCAACCAGCTGAGCCACCCAGGCGCCTCTTTATTTACATTTCTTAACAATAATATTATTTTAATGTTGCCACTCTGAAATTAAAACATTGTATTATTTTTGTTTGTTTAATTTGCATTTCTTCAATTACAGTGAGACTGATCACCTACTCAATTTGGACTTTAATTCAGACCTCCAAGTGAACCATCACATGCATTCTGAAGACTGGGGAGAATCTTGCCTCTGTCAGGCAAGATTCTTCAACTATTTATTGGCTAAAAATTTGTCTTGTGATTTATCACCTTCACTTCACATTCATACTCTCTTGCTTTTATAGATGCTAATTTAAAACAATAAAAAGAGCTGTTCTGTTTTGGCACTGTTAACAGTGGCCAAACTGATTACATCTTTGGAATACTTTTCTGGGAGCATTATTAAACATAAAGTCTTTCTACCTTTTCCACCTAAACCAGAGTCACTCAGAGCCACATAATGAGCCATCTGTATGTGCTAAGAATTCAAAGTAACTTTGAAAGTGCTGAGTCATGAATAAAGCACACAGTGACAGGTATTACATATGGCTAGTTAACAATGATTAAAATTCATTAAAAAATACAGTAGTACTCACATACTCAAAACCATATTTTTTTTGCAGGCTACTAAATTACTCTTGTTCTTTCTTTGGGAATGCTACAAAATCAACATCAAGTGCCTTGTGCAGGAACCTGCTATCTACACCCCTTGAAGAATACACTAGAAAGATTCTGTAAGATTCATAACAATAATACCAATTCACGTAATGAGTATATTTGAATACTTTCTGGGTAGCTATGAGTGTGCTCAGGACAGAAGTATAGCACACTGTCCTAGCTCTCTAGGATCCCACAGAACTGGACGTACACAAGAAATGATTGGCAGGGGCGCCTGGGTGGCTCGGACCCAGTAGGTTAAGCATCGGACTTCAGCTCAGGTCATGATCTCACAGTCTGTGAGTTCGAGCCCTGCATCAGGCTCTTTGCTGACAGCTCAGAGCCTGGAGCCTGTTTCAGATTCTGTGTTTCCCTCTCTCTCTGCCTCTCCCCTGATCATGCTCTCTTTCTCTCCGTTTCAAAAATAAATAAAAACATTAAAAAAATTTTTTAAAGAAATGATTGGCAAGGCCAAAAGAGAGAAAGAAGAGAAATGTGAGTTAATGCATCAACTATCCCCTTGGGAAGTCTAAGTCTCAGTTTCTTTACTGCAGAATGATGCAGTTAAACTCAAGTAGATGAGAAGTTCTCAAATTTTTTTGTCTTGGGAACCCATTACACTGAGTTACTGAGGACCAAAAGAGTGTTTCTTTATATGGGTTTTATCAATCAATCTTCACTGTATTAGTAATTAAAACTGTGAAAATTGAAAAATATTTATTAATTCAAGGATACCATTAATAAACCCATTGTCGGTTAAGATAAAAAACGTGTTTATGAAAAATAACAATATTTTCCAAAACAGCAATTAGAAGAAGAGTAGCACTCTTAAATTTTGCATGTCGTTATCATGTCTAGGAAATAGAAGACAGCTGAATTCTCCTGTCTATGTCTACATTCAATCTGTTGTGATAACACATGTCGTGTAGCCTCTGGGAAGCTCACTGCACACTAGTGAGAAAGTAAGAAGAAGAGAAAGGTAGCATCTGATTATTAATATGAAGATAATTTTGACCTTGTGGACCTCTTGCAATAGTCTTGCAGATCCCTGAACTACACTTTGAGCATCTCTCAACTGTCTAAGGTCTCATTCAGTTCTGACATGTTATGAATTAAAAAAAAAGAAAATGCCAGAATGGAAAATACAAAAGAACACAGCAAACTAATGTCTAACAGGGAAAATGTAGCAAAAAAGGAAAAGTTTCTCTAAGCTTTGTTCTGCTGGAATTTACTTGCTCACAAAGGTCAGGCTGGCCTTCTAGGAAAAAAAGAAAATTTAAACAAAAATTTTAAGAATTTAAAAGAATTTCTGGGGCACCTGGATGGCTCAGTCAGTTAAGCGTCTGACTCTTGATTTTGGCTCAGGTCATGATCTCATGGTTGGTGGGATGGAGCCCTGCATTGGGGTCTGTGCTGACAGCATGGGGCTTGCTTGAGATTCTCTCTCCCCCTCTCTTTCTGTCCCACCCCCACTCTCTCTCTCTCTTTCTCTCAAAATAAATAAGCATAAAAAAAGAATTTAAAAGAATTTGTTAGCAGAAGTTAATTTTTGTAATTAGATTGCATAGAAAACATTACTTTGGAAGTTTTAAGAACTGATGATTTTCTCAGAGAATTCTTATTTTCAATTTATCAGCCAGATATTATTTTATTTTTGCATATGTTGCAAATCTCCAACTTAATAGCCAATTAAGATTTAGTTTTATTCTACATATTTTTATGGGTGGGGTAAGGTGTATAAAAGGTACAAGAAAATTTTAATTAGTCCTAATAATTGAACCAGAGACAGGAATTGTGTGTGTGCATGTGTGTGTGCACATGTGTGTATGTGTGTGTATGGAAGTATGAATATTCAGATTTTAATTATAAGGCACAGTCATTTCATAAAGAGGTGAGATCTCTCTGTAGACTAGAAAATAATCTTAGTGTTCTGGCACTTCCTCTATAGCTGGAATTTCTATAATAAAGGAATTCTGGTATCCAGTGGGGTTTTTAGATGTAGGCAAAATTGAATATATTAGCCATAGGCTGAAATGAATACATTAAATACTTTTTAATCTTTGCCTAGGTTAAAAATAATAGGAAGGCCCTATAAAGCTGACCCAAATACAGGCATTAAGAAGCACATTCATCTAATGTGTCTGTGATTAATAATAGTTTTGGGGCACCTGGGTGGCTCAGTCGGTTAAGCGGCTGACTTCACCTCAGGTCATGATCTCGCGGTCCAGTCCCTGAGTTCGAGCCCCGCGTCGGGCTCTGTGCTGACAGCTCAGAGCCTGGAGCCTGTTTCAGATTCTGTGTCTCCCTTCTCTGACCCTCCCCCGTTCATGCTCCGTCTCTCTCTGTCTCAAAAATAAATAAATGATAAAAAAAATTGTTTTTTTAAATAATAGTTTTACTTCATTCCCTATATGAATTTACATCAGAGAACTGTCTCTGTTTACACAGTGGGGTGAACTCTTTAATCCTTATTAAATAAGGAGATTCTGACAAAACACTCTATAAAACGCTTTCATATATGACATGGTAAGAGGGGGGGAGGGCAGGAAGTTTGCTTACATCCATTTTCCCAACTGAAAATGTATTCGAAATAAACTTTAAAGCTTTTAAAAAGCATTTAAAAAGCATTTAAAACCTCATGGTTTTAAGGATACATTCTGATTTCTCAAGCCAAAATGATGTCTTGTAAAATAAGCATATCTTTAACACAGAGTTCATTGCTCATCTCCACCTCTCATTAAGAAAAAATTGAATACTTACTTTACCTAATTCATACATTTGATTCAGCTTACTCACCAGTAAAATGGAGAGAAAATGAATAATATCCACCAATTTCAACAGGATTATCTGAGGGTTAAACAAAACAATGCATACAAATTGTTCAGCTTAGATCCTAGCCCAAATTAAGCCCGCTATAAATGACAGCTGCAAGGATGCTGCTGCTTCTCTTTTTAAAACGTTGCTTGGAATACAGACACACACATACTGGCAAACCTGATGTATGACTGAGCTGACACTACAAATCAACAGCAAAGGATGGCCTTCCCCCAAAGTGGCACGGGGACAACTGGTTATTTATAGAAAAAAAAAATAAAACAAAATTTGCCCCATCTCGTATCATACATCAAAATTAATTTCAAGTAGATGAAAGACTAAAATACAAAAGGCAACATTCCACAGCTTTTAGAAGACAATATAGGAGAATATTTTGTAAACCCAGGGTAGTAAACTCCTTCTTTTCTGTGATTTTTTAAAATGTTTATTTATTTTTGAGAGAGAGAGAGAGGCAGAGAGAGAGGGAGTCATAGAATTTGAAGCAGCCTCCAGGCTCTGAGCTGTCAGCACATAGCCCGACATGGGGCTTGAACTCACAAGCCTTGAGATCATGATCTGAGCTGAAGTTGGACACTTAACAGACTGAGCCACCCAGGCACCCCAAACTACTTCTTGAACAAGACACAAAAGAGTTAACCATTAAAAGAAATCGTTACATTTGAGCACAGTAAAATAAAAACTTCTTCCAACATAAACAAATAAACAATGGAAACTCAAATAGTACTTTGGGAGAGGATATCTGCCACACATATGACATAATTCATTAGTATCCAAAAACTATAAACAGTATCAACAAATCGATAAGAAAAAAAAAACCAAGTCGAAAACAGGCAAAAGACAGGACTAGGCACTTCAGACTAGGCACTCCAAATAGTGGGAAAACTTATTAAATAATAATTAGCCTCTTTTGTAACATATAGGAAAACACAAATTTAAACTATAATGCAATACAACCACCAGATTGGCAAATATTAAAAACTTTAACAATATCAAATGTTGGCCAGGATGGGCAGGAAGGAAACTTATATGCTACTAGTGAATATATAAATTCATTGTACCCATTGAAGAAAATAGACATAAATTAGGTTGTGAATTATTTGTAACTCAAAACCTTCCCTGAAACTCTTGTGCTTTTACATAAGGACACACGTACAAAAGTGTTCACAGAAATGTTGTTTGCAGTAATAAAGAAATGAAAACAAAGCAACAGAGTACTAAATAGCACTGAAAAAGGGTGAATTTTTGGCTCCACACAGCAATATGGAACATACTAAAATTGCAGGAACACTATAGTCAGAAGAAATAAAATCTAAGAATATGTACAATATAATTCCACTTACATCAAGTTCAAAAAGAAACAAAATTAACTTACGGTTATTGGACTTCACTGACATTATGAACTCTTTTTTTTTTAAGTTTATTTATTTATTTTGAAAGAGAAAGAGTGCATGCGAGCGAGGGAGGGATGGAGAGAAAGGGAGAGAGAGAATCCCAAGTAGGCTCCATGCTGTCAGCTCAGAGGCCAACATGGGGCTTGAACTCACACCGTGAGATCATGACCTGAGCCAAAACCAAGAGTCAGACACTCAACCAACTGAGCCACCCTGGTACCCCTGAACCCTTTTCCAAAGAGAAGGACAAACAGTAGCTTAACCCCGGTAGCATCCTAATGTTATCCATCATTAGTGATGTCCAGAGCAGCTACAAGATGCTTGTCTGTTTAGTCCTTTATAGATTTTCTGTATTGTCCCTTATAGTTTATGGAGTACCTTCACATTAAGTGATCTTCACAAGACCCATGTTACTAGGCATGTCACCTCTTTACAGAAGGATCACAGGAGACCAGAAAGGTTACATGAATCTAAGGTTCACACAGCCATCTGAGTGATAGAGTCTCTCTTCTAACTCTGAAGTCCACTCCTCTATGCTGCCAGAATGTTAGTTTGACCAAAGGATTTTACAATCCACAAACAGGAGATGAGGCCCTTAAACCGGAATGCAATGGGAGTCTCTGTTCTCTCCCAACACCACTGGCTCTGGAGACCAGCTAGTTCTCATCTGACCTAAGTGAGTGGATCTAGCCCTGTGGTGGACAGAGATGAAGGCTATGCTCTGATCCAGAGAAGCTCTAAGAAGAATCTTTAGACCAAAGCAGTCTGGGAACATTTTAAGTAAGCAAGAGTATGGGGGCAGTGTTCCCAGGGGGATGTTTATTTCCTTTCCCTATGTCAGAGAAACAGAAATGGAAATCATTACAGTTTATTTCTCAGGCCACCAGACAGATGTGCAATTGCCCTCTGGGATATTTTCAGCCTGCCTCCCAGTCTTCAGGACCTCTCAGACACAGGAAGGATCTTGGGACTTCCAAAGTAAACAATAGGTGTAGCTTAATTGTTTAGAGTTATTTTATGGCATGGTGGAATTAAAAAAAAAAATGTTAGGGGGAACTACAGTACAATGAAATTGACTTTTATGTTCCCTAAACAAAAATCTACTTCTTTTGGGATCATCTTTATCCAAAGGGTGATCCAATTTCCCAATGTGTCCTGGGAAGTTCTGGTCTATTCTTGCTATCCTGGCATAATTACTAATGGTGCCTACTTCACAAAGAGGCCCAAATTGGACAATAGATTATCTAATCACACTACTTACCCAAGATAATCATTTAAGTGTGTATTTATTTCCTTCAGTAAACATCTACTGAACACCTACTACCTGCCAGAATTTATGTTGTAGGTCAAGACTACAAGGGGGAAAAGCCTTTGTAAAATATTCATAATCTAAAATAACCCACAATCCATAGACAGATCAACTGATTTAATCATTCATTCATTGATGCATTGGTCTCCTTTAACAAAGTTTATTATATCCACTTAAAACCTGGGAATACAATGCTATGCAGATTAAAAATGTTTCCTGTCATCATGGAGTTTATAAGCTTACAGACTAATGGAAAAGATAGACAATTACATAAAATTAGCTAGAAATGTGGTAAGTGGGAAAGGGTATATTCTATAAACAGACTGGAAGAGGTGATGGTAGAATTCTCTTTTAGGGGAATATTGCTCTTGTATTTGGAAATACTTTTTAAAGGGCTTCTAGTCTTTTCAACGTTTTTTTTTGTTTTGTTTTGTTTTATTTATTTTTGGGACAGAGAGAGACAGAGCATGAACGGGGGAGGGGCAGAGAGAGAGGGAGACACAGAATCGGAAATAGGCTCCAGGCTCTGAGCCATCAGCCCAGAGCCCGACGCGGGGCTCGAACTCACGGACCGCAAGATCGTGACCTGGCTGAAGTCGGACGCGTAACCGACTGCGCCACCCAGGCGCCCCAGGGCTTCTAGTCTTTTAAGGGAAGTTTTTTAAAAAAAAGGAGCTACTCTTCTCTGTCATGCACCTATATCCGAGGGCTTTCTTGGAGCCATGGATTTATTCTTTAAATATATTCAAACAAATAGTGTTTGAGCATCAGCTTCTAGGTATAGAATGGTGAAGAATGCAAAAAAGAAGTCTTTGCCTGTAATGAGTTTACAGTCTTATATAGGGTTTAAGCTACCTGGTTCATTGATATCTAAAAGGGTCTACAGATTTATTCTTTCATTCATCCATTTATTCAACAAAATAGCCACCTACTGGGTAAAGTGTCTGATATGAAATTTTAGGGAGAGTTACATCTGATGCCCAATTGTTAGCTTTTTCTTTTTTCCCTCTTGAGTTACCTCAAGTTATCCTTAGATCCTAAGTGTGTCAACCACTTCCCAGAACCAGTTTAGGATGTGCACCTGGACTAAGAGGACACATATGGAAACAAAGACTCAGAAGCATTTATAGCAGTCAGATATTTTCGGAAGGAGACTGAGCTTCCTTTAGGAAGTATTATGATACTACATAAGTATTAAGATACTACATAAAGGAGTGATCTGGGGCACCAGGGTGTCTCAGTTGGCTAAGTGTCCACTTGGTTTCAGCTCAGGTTATGATCTCATAGTCTTGTGAGTTCAAGCCCTAGGTTGGGCCCTGCACTGGCAGCACAGAGCTTACTTGAGATTGTCTCTCTCCATCTCTCTCTGCCCCTCCCCCACTCATGCTGTCTCTGCCAGTTGATTGAGCTCAGGTTTGTGAGTTCAAGCCCCGCATCAGGCTCTGTGCTGACAGCTCAGAGCCTGGAGCCTACTTCGGATTCTGTGTCTCCCTCTCTCTCTGCCCCTCCCCACTCACACTCTGTCTCTCTCTCGCTCTCTCTCAAAAAATACAAACATTAAAAAAAAGGAGTGATCTCACAGGTCTGGAAAATCTAAGGACACTCAAATTATATTTTGATTGGGGGAAATGTATGACATTATGTAAGTAATTACTGGAGCATTAACCCAATTTAAATGCATGCACAATTTTCTTGAGAGAGGTCCTAACTTTGATAAATCCTCAAAGGAGTTCACGACTGCCTCCACCATCCTGCACTACACTAAAAAGTCATGAACCACTGGTAAAGAATAAAAAAAACCCTATAAGACAAATCAGTAACTATTACAATGAAGGAATGCACAAAGTTCCAACAACAAGCTAAGTGAAACAAAAGTGGCAATGGATTTCTTAAGGTTTCATTTAAGTGCATTTCTTAAGGTTTCATTTACTTACGTATACTTTTTTTGTACATACAACTATTGCCAAGTGGCTCAAAACATGGGTTTGGGGATCAGGCAAACCTGTGCTGAGATCCTACTCCACCAGTATTTAGCTATGTTACTCTGAGTGAATCACTCGGCATCACTCATCACAATTCTCTCAGCTATAGAATGGGGGCAGTAATAGTCTTCACTGTGGGCTCTAACCCTTGCAGTCCTAATGGTGTGGTCCTAACTGTGAGAATTAAACGATAAAAAACTTAGAAAAGCACCTGGCTATTCAAAGTGCTCAATAAACGTGAGCTACCATCACAACTACACACACACACACACACACACACACACACACACGGAACAGAGAGTAAATTATTTCTAGCAAGCTGTCTTTGCATTTATCTTATATAGTATCAGAGTACAATTCCTTAAAATTTCTTAATGCTAGCACATAAAAATGTGTGCTCCAATATGCATTTCCATAACAGTGGTTGTATTTCCAGTGGGTGAGAGTGATGGTGTGTATTTCAAGCAGACGAGCTGAGTAAAGTGTGAAGAGTTCAGGGTGGAAGATTTACACGGGGTGAGCAGCGCAATAATCCCTAGAAAATGCGATCCTAGGTGTTTTTCACAAACAACAAAAAAATAAGTGACTACAAGGTAAAACCTAATTCTTATTTCTTTCTCAGGTCCAGCCTTTTATCTACTTGGTCTCATTAGCCTGCTGTGGCATGGAGATGAGAACGGTTTTGCACTGCAAAACTGTCACTGTCACCATGAAGGTGGGATGTCATCTTTTCACTTTCCGTGTACATCATGATTTAAGTCAGACTTCTTTACCTCTCCGCGTTGCTGGGTCCTAAATGCAGTTAGGGACCAATTTAATACATCACTTTTTATAAATCTAATGTTTCTAGATATTGCACATATGAAAAAATACCTACAATGTAATGAGGAAGTAATGAGACCCTCTGACCATGTGTGGGAGGTCAGAGGAGAGGAAGGGAGAGGAATCACCATCCACATTTCCCCCAAATCCATAACTTTTTCTTATTTTACTGCAATGTTATGAGAAACAAATAATCACCAGTCCCATCACTGAGTCAAGGAAATAATTTATTATGGTTCATTAGTGGAAGATGCTCTGTATTCTGTGCAGCCAGACTCCTCAACTGCATCAAGGAAGAGGAGGGGATCGCTTTCTGGAGAGCCATATTTTTTAGTGTATTTGCATTTAATCCTGTTTCATTTTCTCCCATCAGAATTACTTTCTCTTGACTGTGTAATATATGTCAGAAATTAGAAACCAAATCCTTCTTCCTAGTCAATATTTAGGGCAGAAATGTCTACTGAGCAGCCCATCACAGGGTCACAGACAAGAAGAGAAATGAATGTAAAGGGTGTTAGCCTAGAAGGGACTTTCGATGATCTAATTGAACTTCCACCTCGTCATAAATTTCACAGGGTTTTGTTGTTGCTGTCAATGGTTTTTTTGTGTGTTTGAATACCTGCTCTGTTCCAGGCATTGTGCTAATCATTTTATATGGTTTGTCTCTTTACTCACAAAAAACCCACAAGACTACTGTTAGGCTTATTTTAGAGGAAACTGAGGCATGGAGAGATTAGGTAACTTGCCCAGGATCAAAGAACTAGTGAGTGATGCCTTTGGGATTTTAACCCATGACTGAGCAATGCCAGGTTCTGCCCTTGTAGAAGAAACTGGCACAGCCAAGATTGAGTGCAGGTCTCCCTCTCGAACCACAGGACCATCTGTAAGTCATTTATTTATTTTTTTTAAAGTTTATCGATATTTTTAATATGAAATTTATTGTAAATTAAATGGATTTCCTTTTCCTTTAGAAGGGACTCACTGTTTCGAGAGGTCACATTCTTCTGTATCCCCCCTAACCTACTGATAGTCCCAACTAATTGCCCTTTGTATGAGTCTCTTCTTCTGCCCATCCCTCAAATATTGGTTCCTGGGGTTCTTTATCCTCTTCCTCTTTGCCTTTCCTCTTCTCAGCAAAGTCTGCCCCATTACCATGAGTCTAGTTATCATTGACAAACCATCTCCAAATTTCTACCTTTGGCCTGAGCGGTCCCAGAGCTCCAGACACAAGTATACCACATCCCCCTCTGAATGTTGCAGAAGTGCCTGCATTGATGGTGTCTGATACCAGGCACCTCTTCCCTGCTTTTAAAAAAAAAAAAACACTTTTTTAATCTTTATTTTTGAGAGAGAGAGAGAGAGACAGAGAGAGACAGAGAGAGAGACAGAGTGTGAGTGGGGGAGGTACACAGAGAGTGGGAAACCCAGAATCCGAAGCAGGCTCCAGGCTCTGAGCTGTCAGCACAGAGCCCGATATGGGGCTCGTGCTCATGAACTGTGAGATCATGACCTGAGCTGAAGTGGGATGCCCAACCGACTGAGCCACCCAGGCGCCCCTCTTCTCTTCTAATCCATTATTTCCTCCTTCTCTGTCTCTCCCAGTCATCCCGCCTGGTGCTCATGACCTACCAGTGCACAGGCCCATAAGTCCTGTTGATTTTCATCCCCTACAATAGCTCCTAAATTTGTCCCTTACTTTCTACTGCATTGGTTAGAGTTGAAGACCTCATTATCTGTCATGAATCGCTGTTGCAGACTTCCTGCTCCATTTCCGATCTATCTTCCACTCAGACCCCAGAGCGATATTTCTAAAAATGAACTGATCACATTACTTTCCTGCTTTAAACCATGTATTGATTCTCTATTCTGACTGGGAGGGGGAAAAACCCCCACCATATTCTGTATTGTGGCCCAAAAGGATCTCTATGATCTTGATCTCTGGGAACACTCCAGTCTCAGCCCTCTGCTCCCACTTCATATTTTATCCTAGAAATCCCAAACTATTTGTGTTCCTCCAAACAGGCCAAGCTATTTTATGTTTTATGCCTTTGCCTATGCTGGGCCCTCTTACAGAAACACATCTTCCATCTACCTCTTCCTGTCATCTTAGAGAGTTCCTCATCAGCTTTTAAAACAGACCTCACATGTCGTCTCTTCCACCCATACACCCTCCTCTGGGGGCATCTGCTCCCAATGTAGCTGTTGTTTCTCATGCACCTTTGTTCCCTGGACATCCATTTCCGCACTTCCCACGATGTATGGTAATTACTTGTAAAGATGTCTGTGTAGTCCTAAAGACAATGAGTGCCTTCAGATAAACTACATGTACACACCTTCTAGACGTTGTATCTATTCAGGTGGTGCTCACACTCATTCAGCTATTTCACATAGCCTCAGATTTTACACGTGCGTGTTCAGTTGTTTTCACAAAGAGGATCTGAGGTGCACTTACATTCTACACAGATCATTCAAATGTTATATATACTTGTGTAGATGTCATAATACTTGTTCAGGTGATATATATGTTCCTTAAATGTTTCATGTTCACTTAGATCAAACATGTATTCATGTAGATGTTAACAAGTGCACTTAAATGTTACACATGGGTGTTACTCATACTTAAAACAGTGGTTCTCAAAATGTGGCTCCTAGACCAGTAACGTCAGGATCACGTGAATTCATATTCTTGAGCCCAACCCCAGATCTTCTAATTCAGAAACACCGGGGATAAGTTCCCAACATTCTGTGTTTTAACAAGTCCTGCAGGTGATTCTGATACACACTCAAGTTTGAGATCTACTGACTTAAATGTTACACATCCTCATTCAGCTGTTCTACGTTTCAGCTCAGATCATATCCCAGCTAATGCAGGTGATACACATGTTCACTAAAATGCGACACCTATTACCTTTTTTAAAAAATATCTTCACTTAGCAAACAGCTCAAACATTACACACTGATATTTAGATATGCTTGCGCTTATTCAAAAGTCATACTTGAGACAGTACAAACCCTCAGACAATACACATGCATGCTGAGATGATACACATACTCCCTGTCTTATTAAAAATGTTCACTTATATCTTATATGTGTTAACTCTGCACTTTGATCTTCCACAGCCATGTTTCTTTAGATGTGACGTGCCCTTTTTCAGAAAATACACATGCTCACTGGGATCTTACACATGCTTATCTGTGTTTCACAGCACACAAAGGTGTTTCATAAACTCATTCTGATGTTACATGTGCTTACTCAGATCACACATGCTGAATTAGATGTCTATGGGATTCGCCAGCTGCACACTCACTCATTCAGATTCAGCCTTCCATGCCCTGTACGCACTGCTAACCAACCCATGCTACAGATGAAGGGGCATCCACTGTTCTCCTTCCCATCTTGATTATGGTGTTTTTCTTTGGAAAGATTCCTCTTTATCTGATCTTCTATCTGATCCCCTGATGCTGTTGGGTGTGTCACTCCCTTTGCAGAATGTGCTGGCCCATGAGCGGCCTCAATGCTTTTTGTGATCTTCAGGGTAGCCCAAGAATCCCATTGTTTACACAGAATTTATATCAGTTTGCCAAATTAAAATACCCCCATCTATTTGGGGAAAGTTGTTCCAGTAACTATAAGTCTTTCACTGGGTTTGAATATGCTTTTAACCACATCTTCTGTTGTCTCTAGAAACCCACAGTTATATACCTACAAGGCACTCCATACTCATTCATTTCAGGGACACTTTTGATTGGTTTTACTTCATAATTTTACAATTGCCTTGGCCACAATCAATAAGAGAGGCCTGTACAGTGATACTGGGTCAACATCCAAGGCAAGAAGTATTGATTGAGAACTTATTATGAACTCAACCTCCTTCAGTGGCCAGAAATAGTTCTCTCCTTGTCCCTATTGTTTTCCTTGTTTCCTCCCCTAATTTGCAGAGGAAGAGCTTGGTTTTTGGAGTCAGACTGATACTAATTTGAATCTTGGTCATATGACTTTGAAAAAATCATTTAATATTTCACAGGCGTTGTTTCCTCATCTGTATAATGAAGATAATGATGTTCATCCTGCAGCTTTATGTGAAAGTTTTATGTCTGGCACACAGCATGTGATCAAGGTAAGCTAACTTTTAAAAAGATTGTGTTGGGGCGCCTGGGTGGCTCCGTTGGTTAAGCGTCCAACTTCAGCTCAGGTCATGATCTCACGGTTCATGGGTTCGAGCCCTGCATTGAGCTCTGTGCTGACAGCTCAGAGCCTGGAGCCTGCTTCGGATTCTGTGTCTCCCTCTCTCTCTGACCCTCCCCCACTCACACTCTGTCTCTCTCTCTCAAAAATAAATAAAAAATGCTTAAAAAATAAATACATAAATGAACAAATGAAAATACTGTGTTAATGGGGCTCCTGGGTGGCTCAGTCAGTTAAGCAGCCAAGTTCGGCTCAGGTCATGATCTTGCAGTTCGTGAGTTCGGGCCCCACGTAGGGCTCTGTGCTGACAGCTCCCTCTCTCTCTGTCCTTCCCCCACTCACATTGTCTCTCTCTGTCTCTCAAAAAATGGATAAGTGTTTAAAAAATTTTTTTTAAAAGGTTGTGTCACAAGCCAAATAAAGGCAAGAATTATTTTTTTCCCACACTTGGAGCTACCGTAACACATGGAAGTAAGTTTGGAATTGATAAGCAAGCTCCACTTATATAGGCAAACCCATCACAATCTCAGGAAACATCCAGACTGAGGGCCCCCAGGGCAGAAGTCAGGACAATGGTTGGAGGTCCAGCATCCAAGCAAACCATCAGCTATGAATCCATCCATAGATATTAGGCAACCCTCAGACGGACCATAGGAGCAGTGAGAAATGCAAGAGTCCCAGTTATCTCAAGTGTTACTGAAATAAAATCTTGGGATAGGGGTTATATCAGAAGTCCAGTCCTATTGACTGAGGCACATGAGGAGAGAGGAAGAAGGAATACTGATTTTAGAAAACAGGGCACAAGTAAACAATTCAAGAATGGGCAATTCAAGGTCTAAGAAAGGGATGGAGAGCTAGCTAAACACAGATTACAGGGTCAATGCTCAGATACCACACTCCATGTCCACCAGGCTGCAAGGCCACTAACAATAGGAACTGGAACCCGTGGTCAGCACTTAGGTTTGACACTACCACTCACTACATAGGGGCAGGGGCTTCTTGAAACTTCTTGCCTTAAGAAAGTATTGTTTGTAGAACTGAGATAGACTGAAGCCTGCTGGGAGGTCATTAGTGAACTGAAAAAGGTAGAACTGAAAAAGGTAGTGAACTGAAAAAGGTGACAGAGTGGCTGTTAGAGTGGGCTTCACATTTCTGTGACACTTAAGTCACAAGGCAGTGCCTACTGACCACAAGTGTCACCTGGCTGTGTATATTTACTCCTTAAATAGGTAACATACATGGAGTGCTTAGAATAGTGCCCCTGACATAGAATAAGGATCAAATGTTTCCTAGTGTGATGATATTCATGAATTAATTCAACAACTATATAATGTGCACCTGCTGTGTTTTAGTAGTTAGGAATAAGGAAAAGTAAAACCATAATCCCTAATCTCAAGGGATCAATAGTCTATTGGTAAAATCTAATTTAAACAATCCTAAAAATGTAAGAGAAAGAATGTCCAATTCTACCTGGGTTTGGTGAGGCAAAGGTGTTCCAGAGAGCTTCTCTGATGTGTTTAAGTGGACTCGGGTATTTGGCAAAAAGACAGAGAAGGGTGGGCGGGGGGCGGGGGGGTCAGTATTCAGACAGAACACTAGCAATGACAAAGGCACAACATGGTTATACGTTTAAGGAAATGGAGGGAACCAAAGGTACTACACAGGGAATGGGGAAGGGTCAGTCTACAGAGGAAGGTTAGAAAAAAAACACAAATGGCCTTAAATGTCTTCACAGGAGATTAGGCCTAAATATATAGGCAATAGGGAGTCACTGAAGGTTTCCAAGCAAGAGAATGACTTGAGCTGATTAATCATGTAGGAGCATCACTCTGGCTACAGTGTGGACAGTATCTGGAGAAAGGCAAGGCAGAAAAAACCGGAGCCATGCTAGAACTGCATTGTGGCTGCAATTCAATTGGAAGATGATGATGGTCTGGATGAAGTAGTAGCAGGAAGGATGAAGATGGGAGGAAAAATTCCAGAGAGAGTTGAGAAGTAGAAATGACAGGATTTGGTGATCAAAGAGGAATATGTTTTGGCCCACCTTCAGAAAAACTGCAAGTTTTAAGCCAAGTATCCCAGTGTGATTGGGAATGATGATCTGCTCTGCTATCTGGCACTCATACAGGGCCACCCCCTTTGTGAAGGATCCTGGAACAATGGCAGTGATTCACAGATACCTGGTCAGTCACGCATTCTGGGGCCTTGACAGGAATGATAAAGCAGTGCAGCTGATCTCATGAAAAGAGATAGTCACAATCTCCATTTCATTTAGTAAAGAAGACAGAAGCAGCTGCCATAGTGATGCACTTACGTGTTAGTTGAGCCAATGAATGGGGATTCTAAAGTTAAAACAGAAGGACTGATTGAATGTGAAATTGGTCAGTGACTATGGTATATTTGCTGGATGCATCAAAACAGACAGGAAACTAATTATATGACTTCTGAGTGGACAGAAGTTTGACAGTCTGAAATTTCAGAGCTCTGGTACAGCTGCCTCAACCAAAATATTCAGTTAAAAATGTCAGGGCTACATATTAAGTGGGCACTCAATTGAAGTGAATAAATGAGTGAATGGATTTCTGTGAAATATTAAATCTAGCTTTCATGATTCCCTGGTGATTATATTATCGTTCACATTTCCCACATGAGCTTGGTGATGGCATATTAATAACTGAGAGTGTTGATTAATGGATCAGTATTAACTGAAGGGAAGTTTTAGTAGCATTCCCAGGTTTCTGTAAATAGCTCAATTCTGTTCAACATTTTTGTCTATGGTTTGGATGAAAGTGCAACTGTCACTCTTAAATCAAAATGACTCAAAGCTGGTGAAATCCTTCACTCCTTCCTTCCCTGCCTTCTGTGATGATCAGGGAAGTTCTGATCTTTAAGAAGAAAATAAGAGCTAGAAGAAAATAAGAGCTTGCTTTATACTCTTTGGGAAACTAAGCAGGGAAAGGGATGGGGATAAGGGAAGGGCAGGGCAGAGGGAAATAAAAGGTCAAGGGAACAGGAAGCAGGAGAAAGAAAGAAAGGAAAGAAGATAGAAAGTGAGAGCCGGGAGGAAGGAGGGTGAGTGGGAAGGAGATAAGTAGGAGATCAAGAAAAGAAAGACAGAACAAACAGGATAGTGACACTGAAATGAATGGAACTGAGGAAAGAGTCTTGCTCAAGGAAGGAATGTCTCTAATAATGGCTTTAAATACTTTAAGGAGGTCATGTAGAAGAGAAAATACTTCTATCTTGATTTGCTACAAGGCCAGGAGGTGCTAGTTTAAAGGAACCAAAATAAATGGAAGGCATTTAAGAAGATGATTGTTGTTTTGGTAAATGCTGAGTTTTCAAACAAATGGAACTACTGAAAAAAGTAATGAGTCGACGTGTCATGAGCTACCAGTAACTGAAAAAGTTGCTAAGTTGTCTGCTGAAGCCTCAAAATTGGTGAATGAACTTCTGCTTGGTATGGAGATTGGTCCAAGTGATCTCATGATCCTTACCACAGTTATTCTAATGTAGACCAAAACACACACACTCCATGTTCTGTGCTCAAGTGTTTGTGATAAGTTGCCCTAGCTACACAGTGGAGAGTAGAGGAAAGGAGGAAGGGAGAGAAAGAGAAAAATTCAGAGGATAAAAGGAAAGGAATTCATTTATTTATTCATTCTTTCTTTTTTTTTTTAATCCAGCAAATATTTATTTGTGGTGAAAATAGATAGACTGGAATTTACAGTCTATTAGTGAGACAAATATTAATTAAATATTCCCTCTAATGAATGCATAAATAACTGAGATAATGGCTCTAATACAAGTGTTTTTTGATTTTTTTTTTTCAACGTTTATTTATTTTTGGGACAGAGAGAGACAGAGCATGAACGGGGGAGGGGCAGAGAGAGAGGGAGACACAGAATCGGAAACAGGCTCCAGGCTCTGAGCCATCAGCCCAGAGCCTGACGCAGGGCTCGAACTCCCGGACCGCGAGATCGTGACCTGGCTGAAGTCGGACGCTTAACCGACTGCGCCACCCAGGCACCCCATCTAATACAAGTGTTTTTTGAAAAATATGTAACAAAAGAGCTTGATTGGGAAAGGGGATGGAGTGTGTCTTAGCTTAGGCTGCCATAATAAAATACCATAGACTAGGTAGCTTAAACAACAGACATTTATTTCTTACAGTTCTGGAGGCTGGGAAGTCTAAGATCAAAGTAACCAGCCAATTCTGTGTCTGGTGAGAGACCTCTTTCTGGCTGCAGATACTGTCTTCTCACTCTGTCTTCACATGAAGGAGAGGGAGAGAGAGAGAGAGAGAGAGAGAGAGAGAGACTGAGGGATCTTATCTCTTCCTCTTCGGACCATAATCCCATCAGGGGGGCCCTATCCTCATTACTTCATTCAAATGTAATTACCTCCCAAAGGCCCAATCTCCATGTATCATCACACTGGAGTTTAGCTGGGTGGGTGGGGAGACAAACTCCCATTCCATAACAGGAGGAGAGCCAAGGAAAATTTCCCTGAAAAGGGGAACCCCTGGGCTGGGATCTAGAGGATAGGTATGAGCATGGGAATTCATTCCAGAGAGAGGGTGAAGCATGAACAATGCTCCTGGGGCATGAGGGAACAGGGGTTCTTGGCAGCACTGAGAGTCCAGTGTGTATAGAGTACAGAGAACAAAAGTGAGAGAGAGTTAGGGTGAAGCTCAAGAGTAAGTAGGGTTTCACCAAGCTGGGCCACTTTATTTGATAAAGGGTTTCAACTATAATGATCTTTTCTCTTACTCCACAAATTCATGCTAATAATTTACCATGTGTCAATTACCAGCCAGTATATGGTAAGCAAGACAGATAGGAGTCCTTGTGTCATGGAATTTAGGGTCAAGATGACTAGAAAAACACTTAAACACATCATCATGCAAAAGTAGTAAGCGCTAACGTAGGGACATCAGGACATCTAACATATTCTAGAGATGGGGATCAGCAAAGTCTTCCTAAAGAAAGTGATCTTTAAGTGAGACCTGAAAGACAAATAAACTTTAGAAAAATAAAGATTGAAACAAAATGTATTATAGTTTTAAGGAGAAGGTATGTAGGCCCAGAGGTAAGAGAGAGTACTTTGTGTTAGAGGAAGATGAAAGAAGTTTGGAAGTGGCTTGGAAGATTGTACACCCTCTGTTAGGGGTTGAATTGTGTCCTCCACAAAAAAGATAAGTTGAGGTCCTAACCCCTAGTTCCTCAGAATGTCACCTTACTTGGAAAGAGGGTCTTTGCAGATTTCGGCAAGAAGTAAGTTATTAGGGTGGGCTCTAATCCAATGACTGGTGTCCTTATAAAAAGAAGAGAGTTGCACACAGACATATACAGAAGGAAGACTAGGTAATAGGGACAATGCCATGTAAAGATTGGAATTATGCAGCTACAAACCAAGGAATGTCTGGGGTTATCAGAAGCCAAAAGAGTCAAGGAAGGGATCTTTCTACAGGTTTCAGAGGGAACATGGCCCTGCCAACACCTTGATTTAGCCTTCAGAACTATGAGACCATAAATTTCTCCTGTTCTAAACTAACCAGTTTGTGGCACTTTGTTACAGGATCTCTAGCAAACTAATACATCTTGTAACAACATTTTCCAAGGGCATTTTAGAAATACGTATCAAGTACTTTTAATATATTGATTTTTGACTCAATTTCTAGTAATTTTACTAATAAAATAGCAAAAGACTGTTTAAGCAGGAAGGTTCATTGCCATAAACTCATAATAATGGAAAATTAGTAACAAATTAAATCAAAAAATAAGAAATTGGCTGACTAAATCATAGGTTCATAACCTGGAATAGGATGTCATGGAATAAGCACTATTAAAATGCTTTTTTTTAAAAAAAAATTTTTTTTAACGTTTATTTACTTTTGAGACAGGGAGAGACAGCATGAATGGGGGAGGGTCAGAGAGAGAGGGAGACACAGAATCTGAAACAGGCTCCAGGCTCTGAGCTGTCAGCACAGAGCCTGATGTGGGGCTTGAACCCACGGACCATGAGATCATGACCTGAGCCGAAGTCGGATGCCTAACCGACTAAGCTACCCAGGCGCCCCTAAAATGCTTTTTTAGAAGTAAACTAATGACATGGAGATAATGTCCGCACTACATTTTAATGTGAAAAAGCAGGTTGCATTCTGCCCAATCCTATTTCAACTTGGTATTTCATATGTCTGAATGATAATGGTGAGGATCAGAGAACAGTGAAGGGGAAAAGACTTTTCACCCCAAAATATGCCTCTTCCATATAAGGACTATTTTAGACTGATTATTTTTAAGAAACAGCAGGGAAAGTTAAGAAAACTGAGAAGTTACCCTTCTGTAAGATACTCTTACATTTATAAGGAAAATCTCCATTTGTAAGGGTGTATCCTTCTCTTTTCCAGGAAGAGAAGGAAGACTTAAGTCTCTGGAAACTCTTCCCAATGAAGAAGACAATGACTTTGATCTGCATAGCAACCTTATGCTTGTTTAGTGTGCTTTTCCTGTTAACCTCCTATTGGCAGGCCTTCCTCCAACCCAACAGTTTTCTTTCACCATTAGCTGAAGATGATATTTAAGGTGATGGCTTGGGATTTTTCAGGGAGTTACTCAGTTTTTCTGAGTATCTCCCATGTAGACAGGAGGTATTCATGTTATTCAACTTCTGTTTGTTTTTTCTACTGTTAATCTGTCTTTTATCGGGGGCAGGGCATAGGGAGTTTCAGCGAAGAACCTAGAAAGGTAGAGGGAAAATTATTGTTCCTCCCCTACAGGAGCATTGGTGTTTTTCATTTTAATACTTTTCTGTTTTTTGGATCATTCTACAGTAAACATAATCATGAAAATACTATTACTATCTTTCAAAATACATATAATTAAGCTAATTTAGTTAATAATAATTTGGGTAATGATTAATAATATTCTATCTATCTGTCTTTCAGCTCCATCACTTACTATGTGTTCTTGGATAAGTCCCTTGATGTTTTAAGACTCAGTCTAACCATCTGTAAAAGAGGAATAGTAACTTTCTCATTTGTTGTTGTGAGGATTGAAGAGATAATGGATATCATGCATATTATCACAATGCTTGGCAAATACTAAGTAGTCAATAAAAATTACATGCCTGTCTCTTCGGATTAATGTATTAAGAATTAGAGACCCATGCCAGCTTGCAAGGAAAAGCAGATCCCTGTGGGTTTTACATGTTCACCATTTGGAATCACTGTAAGGTGTCAAAATATTTATTTAATTATCTGAGTACTAACATTCAGGGATCAGCGATCCAGCACAGCAAAGAGCAGCTCTTTTATGTTCATACTATGACTTTCCTATAAAGGTTATAATTGAAGTATAAAGAAATTTCTAGAGAAGGAATAAAAGGCTAAAGAGGTTAAAAATGTTTGGTTACCACAAGATAAAAGCAGAAATATCACTGCGACAATTTCCCGTTGTAACCCTTACTGTAATTTCCTCAAAGCATTTTACAGGGTGAGAGCAATGCAAAATGTCTTTTTGCTCATATAGAGCTCAACAATGGTAAATTGTTCTGCTGATTATTTAAGATGGTCTGATACAATCATTGTGAAAAGTAGCAGTTGTTCAATGTTTTAGACCGAAATGCTGTGTTTTATAAAAATGGGGGTGGCAGGGGAGGCAATGAAACACAGTAAGTAGGTATCTGGATTATTTTCAGTTTTACTCTATCTTTCTGGTCATTTCATTTGTCTAACATATGGCCTATCTGATTCCTGCAAGTAGGGAGCAGAACAGTAATTTCACAAGCAAATAAACCCTTTACTGGTTCTCAAAGTCACCTGCTTTAACTGGCTGCACCTGCAGTATTCTCGCACAAAGTTCTTGAAGTTCCTTGCCATCTCTGAATTCTATTAGTCCTTTCCACAGGGACTTTCCCGTGGGGATGGTAGGATTGAAGGTAGAGGAAACTTGTATGCTTCTGTTCACATTCCAAACTTTACCACTAAGGGCCCTCTTCTAATTTTTACTTGAAAATGCCTAAGCATTTTATTCATTCAGTGTTGACAGAACCTCTGACATGTGCTGTTCTCTCTGCTTCATGCCGGCATTTCAGAGAGGCAGAGATGAATCAGACACCTGTTACTGATGACTCAAATTTCAGATTAAAAGAGTGACAAGTTATTTAATTTATGGAAGAACCATTTGCCTCAAAGAACAATAAGTAGAAAATTCTGAAGAAAATAGTACCAAATGGTTACTCTTTCAGAAAAGATTACAGTCAATGTTTTGGAACATTGAATGGATTAATTTTCCCCTTCCCATTTCCCATGTAATCTAGTATGTAAGACCTTAGATAATTATTTACATAATATTTATTGACACTCCACATTACTGTAAATGTGGTTTCCTGTTCATTATACCACATTTTCTGAAAACAAAAAACAACTATATTCAACCCAGTATAAGTTGACTTTAGAGGGCCACTGAAGTGAGACAAAAGTAACAAAGCCAGAGTCAATAAAAAAATGAAACCTGGATTAAAACAAATATTTACCCTAGATACAAGCAGCACTTCTTTTGATACAAATAGATGTGACTTTTTAATCTCTTTTTCTTTCTTTCTAACTATTTTCTCAGGGTTTCTGTGGTTATTGGGCCACCTGAGTCACATGTATGGATATTTTCAGTAGGAAAGTAAAGACACGGATGAGAAAAGACTGGCAGAATGAATAAATATAAAACAGGCATATCAAAGTACCTTTGCAATTATAACTTCCTTTTCCCAAATGAAGGGAAAACTCACTTCCTAGATTTCATAAGTATTATTTGGCATCATAAATAATAAGAACCTATTCTTGAATGTTTTTTGATTTGGGGAAGCTCATGAGATAATATTTAGATTAGTCATCAAAGCTCCTGAACACTGTGAGTATAGACTTTTGTGTGCTGCTAAGTAATTCAAGAAAGAGTTTGGTACTCTGCTTGTAGCTTTGTGGCTATTGGCCTAGTGTGCATGATTCTGACCAAAGTGTGTGAGTGCTACCCACACACTTCTGTTCTACTCTATAACTCAATCTTTGGATAACAGAGACAAAACTTAGGTCAGAGTCTAAGATTTCTATGAGTGATGATATGGCTGACAAGCTGATGTATGGCCCAGATCACCCTTCAGGGTAGGATTTATTGCCCAAGTGACCTGCAGGCAATCTCCAGAGGTAAGCATCTTCAGCTCTGTTTCTTAAGCTATAGAGAGTTCCTTGGCTCTGAGGCATACCCTTCGTGAAGTAACCAACATCTGGATACTGAGAAAGAGGGGGCAAAAAGGCCTGGGCATTTTGACCTACCACAGGACAACTTGATGGGAAATATCTGTCCAAGAGCTTCCTTAGGATTGGCTAAGACTGTGTCAAATATTTATGGCAGTTCAACTTCTTCCTCTGCTCAATCTTGCTTTCTCTCAACTCTTTCACAGGTGTTGATCCCTAATAAATGTCTTGTACCCCAAATCCTATCTTTTTAAATTGAAGTATAGTTGACATACTATATTACATTAGTTCTAGGTGTGTAACATAGTGATCCAACAATTATATACATTATGAAATGCTCATAATAAGTAGAATTACTACCCATCACCATAAGAAGTTATTATAATATTATTGACTATATTTCCTATGCTGTACTTTTCATCCCCATGACTTACTTATTTTATAACTAGAAGTTTGTACCTCATAATCTCCTTCACCTATTTCACCAATTGGCCTACCCTCACTCCTCTCTGGCAACCATCAGAAACCATAACATAAAAATGGAATTATAACTACAGAGAACAAATTGGTGGCTCCAAATCTATCTTAATGTATAATATATATAAATATAAATAATATATATTATTAATATATAATTATTAATACATAACTAATATATATTTATAAATATATATTATTTAAAATATATTAAATATTTTAAATATATTAATAATATACCAATTGATTAAAATACAAAAGCCACATAACCAGAGTTTCAAAAAATCTAGCACCATTTCATAACAAAGATACTCAACAAAAAGGAAATAGAAGCAAATTTCCTCAACTCAATTATTGAGTGACATCATACCCAATGGTGACAAAGTTTTCTCCCTAAGATCAGGAACACAACAAAGATGTCCAGTCCCACTACTTTTATTTAATATTGTATTGGAGGTTCTAGCCAGGACAATTAGAAAAGAAAATTAAATAAATGGCACTGAGATTAGAAAGAAAGAAGTAAAACCATCTCTATTTGCAGATGGCATGGTCTTGTACACAGAAAATCCTAAGAGATCAACAAAAATACCATAACTACTGATCAATAAATTCAGCAAGGTTGCAGAATACAAGATCAATATACAAAAATAAATTGTTTCTATATACTAGAAATGAACTATCCAAAATTACAATTATGAAAATAATTCAATTTTCCATAGCATCAAAAATATATTTAGGAATAAATTTAACAAAATAAGTGAGAAACCTACACTCTAGAAATTAAAAAAAAAAAGGCACTGTTGAAAGAAATTAAAGAAGATCTAAATGAATGGAAAGATATTCCCATATTTATCATCAGACAACTTAATATTGTTAAGATGGCAATAGTCCCCAAACTGATTCAATGCAATCACTATCAAATACTATCAAAATTCAATCACTAAGCAAAATAACTCAATGCAATCACTACCAAAATCCTAGGTGGCTTCTTCACAGAAATGTACAAGCTGATCCTAAATTCAAATGGAAATTTAAGGGGCGTGGAATATCCGAAACAATCTTGAAAACAAAAAAAAGTTGGAGGACACACACACTTCCTGATTTTTAAACTTACTACAAAGCTACAGAAATCAAGATAGCATGATACTGGCATGAGGATGAACACATAGATCAATAGAATAAAATGAAGAGTCCAGTTATAAACCCTTACATTTATGGTCAGTTGATTTTGACCAAGGATACCAAGACTATTTAATGAAAAAAGACTAGTATTTTCAACAAATGCTGCTGGGACAGCTCAATATCCACACACAAAGACTGAAACTGGACTGCTTCCTCACACAATACCAAAAAACTTAGATCTAAATGCACTCTTAGAAGAAAATATGGAGTAAATCTTTATCACCTTGGTCTTGGCAATGTTTTCTTTGATACAATACCTTGCAAAGCACAAGCAACAACAAAAATAAATAATTAATTATTTAAATTAAATAGGGCATTACCAAAATCTAAAGTTTGTGCTTTAAAGAATGAGAAAGGGGCGCCTGGGTGGCGCAGTCGGTTAAGCGTCCGACTTCAGCCAGGTCACGATCTCGCGGTCCGGGAGTTCGAGCCCCGTGTCAGGCTCTGGGCTGATGGCTCGGAACCTGGAGCCTGTTTCCGATTCTGTGTCTCCCTCTCTCTCTGCCCCTCCCCCGTTCATGCTCTGTCTCTCTCTGTCCCAAAAATAAATAAACGTTGAAAAAAAAAATTTTAAAAATAAAATAAAGAAAGAAAGAAAGAAAGAAAAAGAAAGAAAGAAAGAAAGAATGAGAAAATTAGGGGTGCCTGGGCGGCTTAGTCGGTTAAGCATCTGACTTCACCTCAGGTCATGATCTCACTATCCGTGGGTTTGAGCCCCATGTCAGGCTCTGTGCTGACAGCTCAGAGCCTGGAGCTTGCTTCGGGTTCTGTGTCTCCCTCTCTCTCTGCCCCTCCCCCATTTGCACTCTGTCTCTCTCTCCTTCAAAAATAAATAAACATTAAAAAAAAAAAGAATGAGAAAATTAAAAGACAATGCACAGAATGGGAGAAAAATTTGCAAATCATTATAACTGATTAGGGACTTGTATTTAGAATATATAAAGAACACTTAATAAAAATACCACGCAATTTAAAAATGGACAAATGATCTGAATAGATATCACCACAAAGAAGATGTATAAATAGCCAATAAGCACATTAAAAGATACAAAACATTATTAGCCATTAGGGAAATGCAGATCAAAAACAAAATAAGATACATCTTCATAACCATTAGGAAGCCTACAGTCACAAACCATTTAATAAAATAAGTATTGGTGGGGATATGGAGAAATTGGAACCTAGGAACTTTGTTACTGGGAATGTAAAGAGGGATGGCTTCTTTGGAAAACACTTTGGCAGCTCCTCAAAAGGTTAAATATGAAGTTCCCATATGACCCAGCAATCCTATTCCTAGGTATATATGCAAAAGAAATGAAAACATGTATCTATACAAAAATTATACGTGAATGTGCTTAGCACCATTACTCATAATAGCCCAAAAAGTAAAAACAATCCAAATGTCCATCACTCAATGAATGGAAAAATAAAATGTGGTATATCCATATAATGGGCTATTATTTGGCAATAAAGAGAAATGAAGTATTCATATATCTGCAACATAAATGGTCCTTGAAAACATTACCCTAGGTGAAAAAAAAGTCACAAAAGACACATATTATAGGATGTCATTTATGTGAGATGACCAGAATAGGCAAATTGAGATAGAATCAGACTAGTGGTTTCTGGGGCTGAGGAGTGGGACATCTGGTTGGGGGGAGGGGTGGGAATGAGAAGTAACTGCTAATGGGGACAGGGTTTCTTTTGGGGTTAGTGATGATGTTCTACAATACATTGTGGTGAAAGCTGCACAACTCTGTTAATGAATACACTAAAAGTCATTGAATTATATTACTTTAAATGAGTGAACTGTTTGGCATGTGAATTATATCTCAATATAGCTTTTTTTTTTTTTTTAACAGCACGGGTACAATAAAGCATAGAAAATGTTCACAAAATATGTTCAGGACATTATATGTTCCCTGACACTAGGTAGTAATACTTTTAGAGTTCATATTCAGATAAAGACGGATCAGTAGAGCCGTCCTGGTCCACCTCCAGTGACAGAAGAGGACTCCTATGAAGCCAGAGTAAGTTCTGGGGGCAATCTGAAGAAGTGAGTCCACCTTATAGATTGCCTCATTGTCTCTAGCACCATCTCCTCCTTCTGGAAACTAGTCCCAGCACCCCCTCCTTTAAGGGTCCTGTCTTTGACCTACTGCAGACCACCAGAATCCAGTTTCTAGTAGCTTTCTGGGAAAAGTTCATTAATTATGACTTTGGTTTTATTTCCAACAGGAACTGAATTTTTTTAACCAATTCCCCCCCCCCCCCCCGCCCATCTCCATAGTCTCCTTTTGTCTTCTAATATTGACCCCAACTATTTGGTTTTTAGTACTCATGTCTATATTTAGGTTTATGGATATAGATGGCTCCATATGGCCCTGTCCTTTGTGGGTGGATCCCATCCTCTCCTCTATCTCCTTCATCCCCTTTACTGGCCTCCTAGGCAGCCCTGTGAATTAATCAAGTCACTTTTAGCTACAAGTGGCAGAAAAACAATTTAAACTAGTTCTGGCTAAAAGATAAAGAGAAATATCTTAGAAGGATATGCTAGAGTATCATTTTCTATAACTGAAGAAATAGTTGAACAACCAAATTGCAGGAAAGGTACTGTTGGGCCTTAAAGACAATTGGATATGAATATCATCTGGACTTTCACTCACCCCATCTCTTATCTCTGCTTCTTTCTCACAGTGGCATTCTTCAAAGCAGGTGATGATGGCCATCAGGAGTTCCTAAGCCTCCGTATCAAAGGCTTCCATATCACAGAGGTAAAGATCCTACATCTTGCATAGGGGCACTTGTACCCCAATGTTTATAGCAGCACTCTCAACAATAGCCAAGTTGTGGAAAAAGCCTAAATGTCCATCAACTGATGAATGGATAAAGAAATTGTGGTTTATATACACAATGGAGTACTACATGGCAATGAGAAAGAATGAAATATGGCCCTTTGTAGCAACGTGGATGGAACTGGACAGTGTTATGCTAAGTGAAATAAGCCATACAGAGAAAGACAGATACCATATGTTTTCACTCTTATGTGGATCCTGAGAAACTTAACAGAAACCCATGGGGGAGGGGAAGGAAAGAAAAAAAAAGAGGTTAGAGTGGGAGAGAGAGCCAAAGCATAAGAGACTCTTAAAAACTGAGAACAAACTGAGGGTTGATGGGGGGTGGGAGGGAGGGGGGGGTAGATGGTGAGCATTGAAGAGGGCATCTTTTGGGATGAGCACTGGGTGTTGTATGGAAACTAATTTGACAATAAATTTCATATACTAAATAAATAAATAAATAAATAAATAAATAAATAAATAAATAGCAACGCTATTTGCAAACCTTTCAGTTTTTCTCCCTAGGAGACTAACTAGTAACTCTGTTGATGAGTAGAAAAACGTGACTTTCTGTGAGATTTACCAGGTCACTATATGCCGTCGAGTGGGGAGTTTCCAATAGTGACCTGAGTTCCGGTGTCCGTGAAACTGTGTGGCTGCATTGCCAGCGTGCTACGCAGCCTGGGTGGTGAGCTGCACCCCACACACCCCACAGCTCCTTTCCTCCACCATCTCTACACGTGGGACAGTGGGACAGTCCCCATGCTGAGAACAATGACGGGTAACCTGGAGGACTCCGAGCAGAGGTTGGCAATCATGGTCCACAGACCGAATCTGGCTGCCTCCTGTTTTTGTCCAGTCTACCCCAAGAAGCATTTTTACATTTTTAAATAAATGGTGGGGGAAAAACTCGAAGAATAATAATATCTCTTGACATGTGAAAATTACATGAAATTCAAGTTTTATTGTCCATAAATAAAACATTATTGAAAGAAAGAAACAAAGATCCTACATCTTAATTTTAACGTGAAAAACCACACAGAAACATCTTATTGACCAAGAAATTAGAATATCTAATTTGCATGAATTGCAAAGTAATGCCAGACCTAATCTAGCCCTGTGAGTTCTGCGTATATGGCAGGATTCTTGCTGTTACTGATGTTCACTCAGACCATCCCTAGATAGGGTATGCATTCTCCATTCCATCCTAGGCCATCTCTTGCTCACTGATTTTGTGCTGCATGGCTGTCCCTGAAGGTATTTGAGTTTGTAGCCCAATCCAGACTGAATTTCTTAACGATAGGCACTTGGCCATTTACATTTCCCTATACTCAGTGCCTAGTCCAATACCTGCACAGTGTTTTAAAGAAATCCTTGAATCAAAAATTGAATTGAATTGTATTAAGGCCAATGGAGCATTGCAGAGTGAATCACCATATCCTGCATTAGAAAAAAAAATGACTTGGGGCGCCTGGGTGGCGCAGTCGGTTGAGCGTCCGACTTCAGCCAGGTCACGATCTCGCGGTCCGTGAGTTCGAGCCCCGCGTCAGGCTCTGGGCTGACGGCTCGGAGCCTGGAGCCTGCTTCCGATTCTGTGTCTCCCTCTCTCTCTGCCCCTCCCCCGTTCATGCTCTGTCTCTCTCTGTCCCCAAAATAAATAAAAAACGTTGAAAAAAAAATTAAAAAAAAAAAAAGAAAAAAAAATGACTCTCTGAAGCTCTGATTCTCCACTATTTTCTTTACTAACAAAAGTCAGATACTTTACTTTCTCCCCTGTAAACTGAGTACAGTAATGATACCAACCTCATGGGGTCTTGCATTGATTAAAGAAAATGAAGTAAATAAAACACTTGGCACATAGTGATGTTCAATAAAATAATCATTGTCACTGTCATCATTCCCACTCCGCTTTCACTCTTATATGCCCTATCCACATGTATCAAGTGATGTACAACAAAGTTTTAGTCCTTCTCTTCCATTGGTAGGAACTGTCACCATGTACCTTGCTCGGCACAGCATCCCAACCCGTCTAGATCCTAGAATTTAGAAAAGAGAATAGGCCCTAGTGGGTCCCAAAGACATACCACAGACTGCGGTGCTCCTGGGACTGAGACCACCTGAACATTTCTAACAGATCTTCCCTGTTTAAACAGCCTCCGGGCACTCCATACAGGAGGCTCTGCATCAAAGTCTCCTTGTGTACAAAGTGTAGAATAGGCTCCATTATTTTGACTGTAGAAAACCCCTTTAAAGCCAGCTAGCTAGTTAAGGCAAACACAATTTATCTTCTATGTTCCTCAGTTACTAGATCTACAGATTGGGGGACATTCAAACTGCACCCTCCTTATGAACAAACTATAAAGATTAATTAGGCATTATCAGCCAAGTGGAATTCTCTTGAGATATACACATAAATATTCTCACTCTTATTACAAGGCTTGGAAATGTCCTTTCCTTGTTATTTAAGATACTGTATCTGATCATTAATAAGTAAACAGATGAAGGAATAGACCTTTGTATTCAACATGGCGTTCTTCAAACTTTCTCCTTTAAAATAGATAACGGAACCTGTACTGAAGAGGCTTGTGTGGTGGGCAATCGCCTGTCTTACGGGGCCACTTCTTTATAGTGCAGATGCAGTTTTCAATACCATTTTGATTCAATCTTTTATTAAAGATCCACCCTGAATAGGCAATTGATTTTTGTTAGTCCCTGGAGTACACATTTAAAGGAGGCTTCATCACATTTATTTGAAGAGGTTCCTGCTCCTTTATGAAATGCATTTGATTTGATACACAGGAAAAAGAAAAGGTTTCATTCACTAAGTGTTCATTCTTTTCACAATTTTGCATTACCCTTTTTTTTCTTTTTAAATGCCAGAAACCCAGTTGTGAATCATAGGTCCTTTAAATCCTGTTTATTTTCCTAGCTCAATTTTTTTTAATACTCACTTTAGATCTGAAAAATGTATCAGGTAGAAGGTTTGAAAATTCTGATAATGTTCCTTATGTTTATTACTTTGTCCAACTATTCTTGTGAATAGTTGGACATTTTAAAATATTTTAGTTAAAAATGACATATTTTATAAGCCAATCAGAGAAAGACAAATACCATATGATTTCAGTCATATGAGGAATTTAAGAAACAAAACAGGTGAACATAGGGGAAGGGGAAAAAAAAGAGAGGGAAGAAAACCATAAGAGACTTGTAACTATAGAGACCAAACTGAGGGTTGATGGAGGGAAGGGTGGGGGATGTGCTAGATAGGTGATGGGGATTAAGAAGGACATTTGTTGGGATGAGCAATGGGTGTTACATGTAAGTGATGAATCACTAAATTCTACTCCTGAAACCAACGTTACACTATACATCAACTAACTAGAATTTAACTAAAAACTTGAAGAGAAAATAAAAAGATGTATTTCATGTGTTTTATTGTTCTGTTGGAATTCTCTCAATAGTATTGATGTTCATTGACCACTGAGATGGACACAGGTAAGGAAGAAGTGTTCTTGTGAATGAAACTAACACCTACACCTATTAGGGATGTCTTGTGTGTAATAAGAGAAATTCTAGAGAGACCCAGTGCACATTCCATAAAGCAGGATTCGTTTTCTAGTCTGTGCTGTCAAACCAAGTTCATGCAGGTCTTCCAGTGGATTCTGCTGGGTGAGCAGGCTGGGCTCACTCATCTTTGCTCACTCCCAAGCCACTTCTAAAATACCTCTTCCATCCTTTTCTCCATTCTGACAATCCTGCTCTTTCTTTGAATAGTAATAGCTGTGCTAATAATCATGGTGTTGACGGTAGCTGCCCCTCATTGATCTGTCCTGGACCATTTTCTTATATTTGCTCATTTATCTTCACAGCAGTCCTTAAAGGAGTGCTAGCATCATTCTCATTTTATAAATAAGGAGGCTGAGATTTAGAGAGGTTAACCGTTGGATCAAAATCACTCACACACATTTGGCCCCGGGTCTGTCTCACTCCAAAACCCATATCCTGTACTCCTGTGCAACACCGCCTCTAGCGGGGTCAGAACACCCTGGCCAAATAAATAAGCATTTTATCTTATCTGTATGTATGTGAGATCTATCTATCACAATATCTTGCAATATTTAAAGATAATAGCCGAAAGAAAGTAAACTTGAAGCAACTTAGAAAACCCTTTAGTAGCACATAAAAAGTTCCCCTTTTGCCCTTACAAGTAAAACATTGACTAATGTTTGAATTTATGTGTTATTTCTAAATCTCTTCATAGGTTCCATTGATACTTCAGATTTAATGACCTCCTGGTAGTGGTTATTAGGCTCTTTTTAATGGCTCCAAGTTTGTAGTGATTCACTGTGCTTATAAACTTTGTACCACAGGTAGAGTGTAGCACCCACTTTACAATGCCATGCACACAGGAGGAAGACACTGCATGTTTGTTCTTGATGAGGATGAAGAAGAAATAAAAGCACTGTCTTTCCAAATCAAAACCCAGAGAAGGCCAGGAGTGGCCAAGCTTCCAGTGCAAAGGAGTAAATGACAATTTTATTTCCTTGAGTTTGATTTTGCAGTTGAACAGGAATCCACCCCAGTTTCCCAGCATGGCAAGGACAGCTTTCTCCCTGCAGCATGGCCTCACAACACACAGTAACACACACACACACACACACACACACACACACACACACACACAGGGGAAGTCGCATGGGCAAACCCCACTAAAAAAATTGTAGTCTCCTCCTTGAAAAAACAAAAGCTTTCCTACTCATTCCAACACTCCAGCCCTCAACATAAAAAAGAAAAAACAAAAACAAAAAATCTCCAGATGAAATTATGTTGTAACTAAACATGAAAAGTAACAGAGAAGAAAAAATGGAAGGTAGAGCAGGTAAACCTAAGGACTCTGTGAAAGTAGAGGAGTGATCAGCCACCACTTTTCCGACAAGAAATTGGAAGATACATTATTAATGGGTAGGTTGCTACGTGCTAAGTGTTTTTCCTAGCAGCTGCTGGAGCCCCCTCCTCCCCTCCACAGTCTTTACAGAGTCACTGCCCATCTGGCAGCAGCCACTCACGCCACCGTCATAAATGATGCCCAGGCACTAATTGGATATAAGTGACTTGATCTTGGGGACAATTCTGCAATATGCAAACAAGCATCAATGGGAGCATTGCATTTGCTTAAAACTGCAGATATTTCTTAATCCAGACAAAGAGGAGAGTGTCCCTGCTCCTGCACTAATCGCTGTGCCTTACAAAGGCAATGCCAGCCAAGTTAAAACCCATGCTGAGGCTCCTAGCTCTTTGTCAGTTCAGCTACTCACAAGCTTCAGCGGATTCCCCTGATAACGCACTTCAACATCCCACGCAGTCAGGAGATTTCTGCCATTACCTAATCTCCATTCCTCTTTCTTAAATTTAAAAACATCCCTGCTCATCTTATCTTACACAGAAACAGAATTGGACCATGTCCATATGTAACACAGAGGGGAAAAAATTAAACCAGAACTTACTGTAGCTATTTCTGCTTTCTAATGGGGAAGTATAAGGATAGAGATGCCATAATTCATAAAATTCTCCATTCCTTCCAACCCAATTCAGAGACCAGAGGGGAGGAAATAAGTTCAAAAGCACTTCTGATTTCAAACGGTGAATTTAGTTCTGCTCTCTCTCAAACCCCACTAAATCTCAAGTAAGGAATTATTTTTTAATGGATGAACTTACAGAGCAAAATGGGAGAGCAGACAATAAACCAAAAGGTTGAGGGCTAGAAAGTGTATGGATGGGTGGTGAGCGACTTAGTAGACTTGAAAACGCAAAATTCTAAATCAGCAGCGGGGAAAGGCAAGAAGCAATCTGCCTTAGGTTGCAGAACTCCCAGCAGGCTCGGATATCAATGGCACCAAATACTTCTAGAAGGGGTAGAGAAGATGAAGCGAACAACAGCAAGATCTGTAAAAGGAATGTTTAAGACGCAGTTGGCTCCCCTAAAGTCTTTCCCCCTTGTTCCTCCTCCATCTTGGCAGAAGCTTGGAGCTTTATTCTGGGGGAAAGGAAAAGGAAGATCTCTGAACTGAAGGACACCAGGCACAGTTGAGAGTTGGGCCCCACACTGCAAACAATGTAATTAAGAGCATTTATATACTGAATGTTCAGACCTCAGTCCTTTTTCACATCCTCTCAGCTTGCAGAGGTTGGGAGAGAATGAGAAGAGTCTTATCCAGGGATTGTAACCAAAAAACAAAAAACAAAAAAGAAAATTCTTTTTTTTTTAATGTTTATTTATTTTTGAGAGAGAGACAGATAGAATGTGAGCAGGAGAAGGCCAGAGAGAGACAGAATACGAAGCAGGCTCCAGGCTCTGAGCTGTCAACACAGAGCCTGACGCAGGGCTTAAACCCACAAACTACAAGATCATGACCTGAGTTGAAGTCAGGCACTTAACCAACTGAGCCACCCAGGTGCCCCGAAAGAAAATTCTAAATATATTGATATCACAAATTTCCCAAGAAATGAGTCCATCCAATAACCCTACAGCGAAGAGTCAACAAACCTCTAGTACCCAGAGATTCCAAGTTGTGTCACATTAAAAAAAGTTTTTTGAACAACCACACAGAATAGAGAAAATGGAGGAGAAGGAATCATCAGTAAAAGAGTTCAATAAAATTCCCTACACATGAGACGTGAACCTCAGATTTTAAGCTCTGCCCAGCATAATGGTTTGGCAAAATGGGTGAAAATAAACCAACACCAAGGCATTTCACAGTGAAATCTCAGAATTCCAGGGAGAAAGGAAAGATGCTAGAGACTTCCGGAGGGAAAAAAATGCTTTCACGCAAAGAATGAATGGCATTGAAAATGAGATGACAATGGAGCAATGCCTTAGAATCTTAAGGAAAAAGTGATTTTTAATCTGGAAGGCTTTACCCTTCCAACTCTCATTATTTAATGTGAGGATAAAAGAGAGACAATTTCAGACATAAAAATTCTAAAAAATAATACCAAAAATACCTTACCTCTCATGCACCTTTCCTTGGGAGGTGAGGGATGTGCTCCAGCAAAACAAAGGAGTAAAGCAACAAAGAGGGACAACTTGATCAAAGTCACTCACACAGGTCTGTCTCACTCATACTCTTTATTCCCATGCAACACTGCCTCTAGAAACATTGGATTAGAAAGTCCTGGCTAAAATAAGCACTGTAAGCACTGTATCAGTGCTGTCCTTCCAAATTTAGGACCCCAAAAAAGCAAGAAGTGGCCAAACTTCAAGTTTCCTAAAATTCAGGCAACAGAAGATCTCACACAGGAGAGAAGAGAATCCTCAGGATGACAGTGAAGAGTGACAATAAGATAAAATGAATACAGCCAGACCAGACTGCAATGGGTGAGAAGACTCTAGAAGAGAGTTCTACAAGAACATAAGATGTAAAGCTTTCCTAATGAAAAAGAAAGTGTGGAGAGGAAATTTACTTCAAAGCATGTTAAGGGGATGCCTTCGGGAAGCAGAAGTGGCAGGCACTCTGAGTCCCAAGAAGAGAAGGTGCATAAGCAGGGATGGAGTTGGTCTGTCTCACAATATCTGTAAGATCTGGAGAAGCAGAAGCAGCACTTTCTTGGGCTTAATCTATCTGACTGTGGCACCAACTGTGCCTCTTCAACAGAGCAGCCTTAGCACTAGCCTACTGGGATGTTGCAGAGAGCCAGAGGGCATATAACAAAAGGCAATACTTCTAGAAATGGGAGGTGATATAGGTATACCTATGGTAGTTAGGGCACAAATAACACACTCTCATATAACTTTACTAGGCATATTACAGGAAGAGAAAGAAGTAGCAAAGGGAAAATGGCAGATATAAGGGGTGGCTGAGAAGATCTGTTCTAGAACACTCTTGGATCATCTTTGGAGACTCCATAAATATCCAGATGGGATTTTATGGTAGATGAGTTAAGTTCTCCCTCTAGGTAGTATGTTTTATACACACACACACACACATACACACACACACACACACACACACACACACACACTCCCTTCCAAATTTGGGCTGATATTCAGACTAAAACAGACAAGTAACATTAATTTATAAATGTCTTAATTATATTTCATTCCTAAAGCCAATTGTTTCTTTCAACTAAAAAATCTGCCCTACTTAAGACATTAGTACCCAAAACCGATTGATAATGGGTTTGTATTTCCACAAGTGTGTTTGAATTTCAGTTATCTGACATAGCACAGTAGGGAATTACTATTTGTATTTTCAGGTACTGACATCTGGAATTCAGGCATGAGACTGAACACAATTATCCCTCATAATAAAAGTAAACAGAGCTCAGCATGAATCTACTAATTGTTCCTTCCCACTGAGCTACAATTTTTAGTCAGAATACATACATAAAAGAGTAAGTACCAATCTGTCTGGCCTCCTCACCAAGGCCAAACTTTGCTTCTCAAAGCCTAAATCACCTTGTTTCACTTTTCTGCTTCAGACTCTCCGGCGAAGAATAAAACTCAAAACTCCTATCATGGCAAACAAGGCTGTTTGCTCAGTGGGTCTCACTGAGCAAGTGGGACCCACTGTAGTTCAGTGGGTCTCAAACTTAAGCACACATCACTGGGAGTGCTGGTTGAAACTCAAGACTGCCAGGCTGCACCCCTGAGACTCTGATTCAGTAGGTCTGGGATGGGGATCTGAGAATCTGCATCACTCACAGATTCCCTAATGGTGCTGCTGCTGCTGGTCTGGGGACCCCACTTTGAGAATGACTGCTATATGTGCTCAGGTCCCGGTCAAATCTCTAGCTTCATCTCCTAATACCTTCTTACCCAATATACTTCACTACACTGCCTTCTTTTGTTCCAGGTCAAAGTCTGCATTAATTGTTCCCGCTGCCTAAATCTGTTCTCCCCCTGATCTTCATCTTCTCAAAAGGGCCTTCTTAACCAACCTAGCTGAAAGAACTCTGTACCACGTCCAGTCTATACCATTGTCCTATTTCATTTTCTTATCACCGGCACTTAGAGATCTGAAGGTATGCTGTAATGATTTGCTCATTATCTGTCTCCCCTACAGAGAGCAACTTCCATGTGGGCAGGGATGCCTTCTGCCTCTCTGGTTCATTTGTAGTACTTGGGGGCCAAGGGTAAATAATTTTTGGATGAACAAACAAATCTTTGGAGGAGACCAGGTCTGTGGTTTGAGTTTTTCTAGTCACGAGAGAACTTACATCACTAGGCAGACAGGCACCTAACAGCCCCACATCAATGTTCTCTTTCCATGACTCTCATCCAAGAACCTTTTGTTCCCCATGTCATCTGCAATTGGAAAATTTATTCCACATGTCATTTGTAATTAAAAAATTAGACCAGGAGGTATAATTTACCACAAACTTGGTGGACTGTCAGTTCTGCTAAGCAGGGATATAGTAATATTAGCCTTATTCTAACAAAGAAAATCAAGCTATTTTACAAAAAGGGGAATGATGCTGTAAGCAAATTATATTTTAAAATGAAGCAGAATTAAAATTTATTTGGATGAAAAGCTGTGATCCCATCTATGATCTCAGGCATATGCCCTTGACAAACCACCAAAATTGCAAATGTGTAAAAGAAAATGCTGAATTTCAAGATTTTTTAAAAACGTTGTTAGAGTCCTTTGAATAACTCAGATTTGAAACCAAACATAAACATTTAAAAATCACTTCTCTTAGATAATGGGTTATTTAACAACTGTCTGTTCTCTAGCTCTTACAAAAATCTTAATTTTTATACTATTCATTTGAGCGGTTTCTCACAATTGTTGGCCATGGAAGTTTATTTTCAGGAAAGGCTTAACATTTGGTTCATATTCTGTGGCTCACAGTAAGTGATCTCCTTAATTTCTTTGGGTTGGGAAGGGAAGTAAACACTGCACTTCAGAATCAGATCACTGCCTGGGGGGGGGATTCAATGGCACTTCATAAACTTGTATCTGTAATTCTCCACCCCCATAGTCATTGTACTGAATGCATTTCTATTATAAGGACTGTTTTCTGTAAAAAATCACTTGATCAGTAGCTCGATACTTGTCCCCACACAGTAGGCCTCTCTCACCCTTTTCTTGCTGTCCTGTTAACCTTTCAGAAAACCCACCTCATGGTGATGTTCAGCAGTGAATGAATGATCAGCATAGGAAACAAAGAGATCAGGAACAAAAGTCATATTTAAAGAAAGGAAACCTGTTTTTACCATGGTCTGTACTGCCCCATGACCTCTGAGAAAATATTTTCTTTAGAAATAGGCAGAGCCTTGATGTTTATTCAAAGAAAGGAGCATTTATGGACCTGTTATTACAAATGGTCTACCATATGATACATGGCAAAATAGTCATTAATTGGCTGTGCTACTTAGGCAAGCTGCTTCATCTCTCTGGACCTCGCTTTTGGGGGAAAATTTGGAAGTTAAGACGATTAATGGGATCCAAAATTCCATGCTCAAATACTGGATCCATTTCAAATAACTCTTTATAGGAAAAAGAAAAAAAAATGCTACATCCCAAGATCATACTTAGTATGGTTTCTATAATACCTAATCACCTAAAAGAAATTATAAGTGAGCATTCACAAACCATCAAGCTAATATCTTGCATTTTACTGACCTAAAAACACATAGGATGCCATGTTTGCTTTTCTGACACCACTTAGGACTTCACAATTTAACTAAGACTTGAAGCCTCAGAACATGTTACTATGGAAAGGCCTGGAATCATATTTTGCTTTCATGCTCTTTTCTAGCTTCATTTCTTTGGGACAGAAATTATACAGGTGACCCTGTGATCCTTTCCTTTCAAATTTTGAGATTTTTACGGTGTATGTGTTTAGAATATCATCACACGATAATAGGATATTAATATTCATGGTTTCATTTTCTTTCTCCATAAAATAGATTCACATAGATTAGCACCGTCTGTTTCAGTGCAGATTCACAAACATGAGCTGGGTATGGAAATCTGTGTAAGGAACAACTTAACTGAGAGGCAGTAAAACAGATCAGTCTACTTTTATTCTTCAAGCTGAACACATTGTAAAAATTAAGCAAAACAAAAGTCAAGTGTGACAAGGATTTTAATTGGAGAATATGGTAGATTGCCATCATCAAAGCCCATAGGAAAAGACAAGGCTAATCTTATTAAGGTTATCTGGGTACGCAGCAACAACCAGCCCCAAGAAACCCACGGCTCTACAATCAATTTCTCCGCCAAGGGAACTTAGTTTATTCAGGCTAATGAACTGAGGGAAGACATGGAATTGGAAATAACCATCTGAGCATTAAAGAAAGAAAGAAAGAAATAAAGAAAGAAAGAAAGAAAGAAAGAAAGAAAGAAAGAAAGAAAGAAAATGTAAATGATCTAGGTTGTACACAAACCAATAGGTTGGTTCATTCTTAATGAAACATGCAAATTTTCCTTTGCATGTGGCCCTGAGAAGTTGCCAATTGAAGAGAGCCTTTTCCCTGATTAGTGGCCTTTTGCATAACACCCTTCAAGATATAGTCATTGAAATGAAACACATGCTGTGCACAGCTGCCTCAATTTGTGCAAAAGATCTGCTGCAAAACAAATTTAGCTGAGAATCCTGTATTGGTGAGCTGCTATTGAATTGGAGATTCCTTTGAGAAATAACCCAGCAAAATTAGACTTTTAAAGTATCACCATGCTATACAAACAAGCCATGATTTATTACTTTGTGCCTAGCTCACCTGACCTAGACACATTCCTCCATAATTGTCTTCGTTATATTCACATAATAATAGTAGCTACTTTTTATTTTCTAGGAGCTAAACATTGTGCTGGGTACGTTAGCTATATTTTCTGCACAATCCTCAGAACAATCTGTGAAGCTAAATAGATATAAGCAAAGACTAGGTTTTTCCCATTGTGTTCATGCATTCTTGATCCCTTAGAAAACCAATAAGTATTCCTAAGCCTCACAGATTTAGATGCATGCTTTCTTAAACTTTTAACTAAGAGAATACATGAATGGTGAAGTTATTTTCTTTAATAAAACATAGATTAAAAGGCTTTTATATCGATGCAAGAGCTTCGGAACTTCTCTGCGAATCTTCTCATGAGTTGCTACAATACTCTTTGTCTCTTTCTCAAATAGAAAGTGTCTGGGAAATATTAACACATAATTTCAATGGCCTGTGATGTAAACATCTTTTTTTTGATGGCAATTACATTTGGAAAATGTATCCTTTGCCCACACTCCCCCATCTCATGCCCATTTACTGTCCATTCTATATTCCCAATATTTATCGAATGCATATCTTACTCTCTATTCCCTCAGTTCATCTTTATTATCTCTCACCTCCATTCCTGTAGCAGAACCTAACTAGTTACACACCACCAGTTCCCTTTTTATCTGGGCACACAGCTAGACTACATTTCCCAGCCTCCCTTACAGTTAGCTGAAGCCATGTGATTGTATTCTGGCTAATGAAATGGGTGGGAAAGCGCTCCTTCTGGATGGCCCGTAGAACCTTTGATGGTACCTTCTCTCTCTCTTCTGCAATGTGTGAGCTGAATAGAGACTCCATTGAGGATGGCTAAGCCAGATATAGAAGGAGGCTGGGGCTTGAGTTACCATCTGGAGGAGAGCTATTCGTCTAGATGAGCTGCCTAACCAGAACTCCTGCAGTGGACTATTGCAAAAGCTAGATGCATACTTTTACAGTGCTGACCCTAAAATAGGGATTATTTGACAGGAGATAGCCTCTCTGACTAATATACTACTAAAATAGCCTTGTTTCCCAGATTCTCCCCTCAATAATCCATCATCTCTACCGAAATCATGTTTATCTTCCCCAAACAGCACTTTGTAACCATCACCCACATTAAAAAATTTAGTACATACTCCCAGATGTATTAAATGGACACATACTGGGCACCTATTATGTTTTGGGCTAATTTCTTTTTTTTTTTAAAGTATACTTATTTATTTGAGAGAGATAGAGTGTGAGCAGGGGAGGGGTAGAGAGAGAGGGAGAGAGAGAATCCCAAGCAGTGCAGAGCCTGACATGGGGCTCAATCCCATGAGCCATGAAATCATGACCTGAGCTGAAATCAAGAGTTGGACGCTTAACCAACTGAGCCATGCAGGCACTCCCGTTTTGGGCTAATTTCTTACAGAATCTTATAGTTAAAATTTTTTCACCTGCCTTTCAGGAATTTCTATATTTGCCTCTTATTACACATTCCTGCCCCATGTCTCTGAATTCCCGACAATCTAGATTACTTGATATTCCTGACATAGGATTTAGATTTTTTTTTTGCCTCCTTTGATTCCTTTGTCCTCTCAAGGTTTCTAAACCTTACGTTTCCTTTAAGCTGTAGTGTAAATGCTACCATTACCAGAAAGTTCCATTGCCTTGAATTCCCAGCTGAAAGAAATCTCTTTGGTGTCTCATTCATTCTTCTTCTAATTCCCACAGAGTTTTGTTTCTTTATAAATTCTGCAACGATCTGACAGATGTTTCCATATCTGCCTGTTCATTGTATCTCTAGCACATACGTGGCACCTAGTAGGTACTTTTTGGAATGAATATTACGCATTGGGACTTAGCATAGTGCCAGCATTTAAATATATATCGCTGGGGTTTTTTTAACATTAATTATTTTTGAGAGAGAGTGTGAGTGGGGGAGGGGCAGAGAGACGGAGACACAGAATCTGCAACAGGCTCCAGGCTCTGAGCTGTCAGCACAGAGCCCGATGTAGGGCTCGAGCCCACGAACTGGGAGATCATGACCTGAGCTGAAGTCAGATGCTTAACTGACTGGGCCACCCAGGCACCCCTATATCGTTTAATGAATGTGAAATTCAAATTCCCTCTAGGTTATATCAGTTCAGAGTTGCTTTTTAAAAAATTTTTAATATTTATTTATTTTTGAGAGAGAGAGACAGAGTGTGAGCAGGGGAGGGGCAGAAAGAGACGGAGACACAGAATCTGAAGCAGGTCAGCTGTCAGCACAGAGCCTGACGCAGGTCTCGAACTTGCAAACCGTGAGATCATGACCTGAGCTGAAGTCACCACGAAACCGGCTGAGCCACCCAGGTGTCCCTCAGTTCAGAGTTTAATACATCAGAGCAGCTTCACTCTTTCCTTCCAAATATCTGTTCTTCTTCAGTCCTCTTTATCTCAGTGATGACTTTCCATCCTTCTAGTTGCCTAAACCAGAATGACTCTTTTCTCTTCCTCACCCCCTCAACTAATCCCTGCTGATGCTGCTTCCTAAGTGGGCCTTTAATCCATCCCATCTTTTCCAGCTCCTATTCCCTTAGTGCAGGCTGCCATTGTCACCCAACTGGCTTTCCTGTCTTTTACCTCTTTTTTTTTTGTCTACCTCCTAACCTGCCCACACCCAAAGTCCACTAGCTAAACAGCAGCTAGATGGTTTTTCTAAAATAAATGCAAATCTCATCTTAAAGTCCTGAAAAGGCTCTTGATGGACTTCACAGTTCTAAGTAAAGCAACCATGACTTACTCAGCTCGTTATGACTTGATTAATTCAACAGCTCAACAAATACATAGGAAGCATCCTTTCTAAGTGCCAGATACTGTTCTCAGTGCTGGAAGATGCATGGATAGATTACAAACCAAATCTGGGAATGCCCTGAGCTTGCACTCTAGTGTGGAGGCATGCAGAAAAAAAAAAAAAAAAAAAAAAAAGACAAAAAGGAAGTACATCATATAGCATGTTAGAAGGCAACAAGCTTTGTGGGGAAAAAAATAGAGCAAATAATGGAGTCTGCAAGTGCAGATTTGGAGGAAAGATTACATTTTAAAGGAAGTCATTAGGGTAGGCCCTTACTGAGAAGGTATCATTTGAAATGAAAGAGTATAAACTTTGCAGATAGAGGAAGTAGCCAGTGCTAAGTCCTGGGGCAGAAGCATGTCTAGCTTGTACGAAAAGTTGGATCTTATAATCCTTTAGTAAACTTTGCTTTAGTCACAAAGACCTATTTCTAGTTCCTGAATAATTCCTTCTCTTCTGAGCATTTGTGTATTAACCCATCTATCTAGAATGCCCATCCCTTCCTTCTTTTGCTGGGTAACTCTTCCATATCCTTTAGGGGTTAGCTGGACACTGCCGCTATTTCAAACTGCAGCATGCATACAAATCATAGGAGGTGGACCTAGCAGTCTGCCGTTCTAACAAATTCCCAGGTGATGCTGATACTGGACAGTCCATGGTCCACAGGAGTAGCCAATCAGGGAGAGTCGGTCTAAGTCAGTGGTTCTCATCCTTGGATCATACTGGAACCACCTGGGGAACTTACAAATACCTCCCACACCACAACAATGACACATCAGACCAATCAACTCAGAGGTTATGAGAGTGGGGTTCAGGTATCAAGCATATTTTCTTTTTTGTAAAATTTATTTATTTTGAGGGAGAGAAAGCACACAAGCAGGGAAGGGGCAGAGAGAGAGAGAAAGAGAATCCCAAGCAGGCTCCACACTGTCAGTGCAGAGCTCAACATAGGGCTGGAACTCACGAACTGCGAGATCATGACCTGAGCCAAAATCAAGAGTTGGACTCTTAACCGACAAGGTCACTGACTAGGTGCCCCTCGAGTACGTTTTCAAGTCTTCAGGTGATTCCAATGTGCAGACAGGTTGAGAACCTGTGGCGTCTCTAAAATCTCTTCTAACTCAGAAAATTATCACTGGGATGGCTAGGACTTTCCAGACAGGACGTCAGTGACACTGCTTGTGCATGACATGGACATTGCCATTCAGAACACAGATCTGCAGCACATGGGCTCTGATCATGGACTCTAGAAATGACAGATGTGGGTTCACATCCTACTGTGTTGGGCAGATTTACCTCTCTCGGCCTCAATTTCTTCATCTCTAAAATGAAAATCATTATATCTAACATTTTGGTCTATTTAAGAATTTATAAGGGTAATTATGCCCAGCACTTTGCAGATAACCAGTAGTTTGAGGCTGCTGTTGATATTAAGTATGAGATTTTCCAGCACTGCAGTTTTTTTTTTTTTAAACAAAGATACTAGTCTGTTCTCTTGCTTTCCTCCTGAAGAGCATCCACATGGAAAATAACAACAGCCACTTGGGAAGCCTGGATCAGCTTAAGCACCATCAGGGGAACTCTTTCCAATAGTTAATTTCCTCCTCTGTCCTCAGCTCCCAAAGCTATCCTGGGAGGAAGCCACTGTTTTGCTTTATGAAACATTTGCCTGTGATAACAGACAATAATTCTAAGTAGCCTTTTGGCCAACGGACCCTTTTTCCTATCTCCACCCCCCTTGTACATAGTAAGCAAAGTTGATGTACTCAACTAGGACTAACACTCTTGTCTGTCTTCATTTGCTAGTACTGGATTATCCTTCGGATTGCCTCACATGAATCAAACACTCTCTTGGTAGAAGCTGCAACAGCAATAAAATCATTAGGGTGGTTCCACCTAATTAGTAAGTCACAAGCACATTTTTCTCTTGGTATTTGCGGAAGGGATCATGGAGCCAATGAGACCAGTTTCCATTTCCTCTCAGCCACTGGCACCCTGAGAAGCAAGAGAAATTTCCATACTCTTTGTTGATGAATTTTTACCCACACCAAAATTTTGAGCATTAGAGCAGTCCTCAAATCATGCCTCTGCCACTCTCCAGGTCTGGGTAGCAAGTCTTGAGAAAGAAGATATACAAAAATTTTATCATGAATTCAGTGATGGTTGAAAATCCTGCTCTAAGATACCTCTATTTAAAACCCACACCCAGGGGCGCCTGGATGGCTCATTCAGTTGAACGTCTGACTCTGGATTTAAGCTCAGGTCATGACTTCAGGGTCGCAGGATCAAGTCCTGTGCCGGGCACGGAGCCTGCTTGAGATTCTCTCTCCCTCTCCTTCTGCCCCTCCCGGTGGTACATGCATGCATCTCTCTCTCTCTCTCTTAAAAAAACCAAAAACCCTACACCCAGACTGTGTTCATTTCCCTCAGTTTCAATTAATATGCTGAATTATATTTTTACTCCCATGAATTTACTCACACTGGAATGTTCTCTTTCTTCTCTTCTACATCTAAAATTTGAGAAGTATTTTCCCTATAAATAATATAAAGACTGGTTGGATTTAGTAATGTTATCAGTACAAGTGTCTCCTAAGCATTAAGTATTATGTTAAGGGCAGTATATGTCTTACCTCAATTAATCCACAACAGCTCTATGAAGATCATACTATTATTCCTCGCTTAAACACTAAAGAAACTGAAGCTCAGGTAGGTTAAGGAACTTAGTCAAAGTCATACATCTAGTAAGTGCCAGCACTAGGATTCAAACACACGGCTATTCTGTCTTTAAGTTGTTATCTTAGTCGTGACATTCAACTTCCTAACAGAATATTTGGTTCTCCCTGTCCATCTTTGCTGTTTTCAACTCAAAATTATTAAGGTCATCTGAAACAAGTAAAGTTTGTAACAGTCTAGAAGATCTAAGGAAACATGACAACTAAATGTAATATGGTATCCTGGAAGAGAAAACAGACAGTAGGTTAAAACTAAAGAAATCTAATAAAATATGGAGTTTAGTTAATAATCAGGTATCAGTATTGGCTCACCAATTTTGACAAATGACAGTACCATAGTAATGTTAACAATATGAGAAATTGAGTGCAAGTTATACAAGAACTCTGCCATATTCTCACAATTTTTCTATAAATATAAAACTCTTCTTAAATAGTTTGCTTTTTAAAAGTCAATGAGTCCTCACTCAAGGTCATACATGGAATAGTATAATATTTCCAACTATAACATCACATAGTAAAAAAAAAAATGGAGGACTGCATTGATTAATGTGCATTTGGAGTTTGGAACAATATGGCTGTTTGTGAGAGTTTTTTAACCCAAACTATCCACATTCTAAAATGCCCCATTAAATAAACTTAGTAAAATAATGATACAGCAGGATCCTAGAATTTGTGGTAATCTCTTCCTCTGAAATTCTGACTAGAGTAAAGAATATTTGAGCCATTGTTAAAAAAAAAAAAAACCCTACTTTAATGAAAACAGAGAGTGTTATGCAGAATGTTAAGGCTGGAAATCCAAAACCAATTATTCTGCAAAAAGCTCTTTTCTACAAATGTGCCAAAGCAATGTTAAGGATCAATGCAGCCTAATTCCAATGGTATGAAAAGGAGTGAGTGCTCAATTCAATGTCAGTGAGTTCATAATATGATATCTACAATACCCTGTCAAGGAGGCACCTTTCAAATAGGAAGTCCTGAATACATACATATCTGGGCTACTTAGGTCTGTGCAGGGAGAAAATTAAATGTCATGGAATTCCTTGGTGGCTTGTGTAAAAAGTAGGGGAGAGAGAGTCTGGTAATAACAATTCCTTCAAATACTCTGCAAAATTCAAGGATTCATTCCCTTCTGGTCAATGTGATAGTTTAAAGATATGTCCACAAATTTTCTGACACTCTTCCTATCCACATCTATGTCATCTATGCTTGAAACTGTGTGCTTCAACCAATAGCATACAGCAGAAGTGACACAATGCTTCCAAAGATAGGTCATAAAAATCAATGTGCTTCTCTTTTGCTCACAGGAATACTTGCTCTGGAAACCTACAGAGTCTGCGTCTGCTCTCGTCCCATTGTTGGCCGAGCGCTAGCCACTGTTTGATCATACCATGTGAAAAACTCTGAGACAGGATAAGTTAGTCAAATACTTATTGAATTATTGGCCCACAAAATCTATGAAAGATGATAAAATTATTGTTGTTGTTTTTAAAAACAGTTTCCTCTCTATTCATTGCTGTATGTACAAATTCTGTTTCAATTATTCAATTTATTTTTTTAAAGAAAATAATTCTTTTTCTTTTCTTTTTAAAGAAAATAATTCTTCTTTTTAAAGAAAATAATTCTTATTTATTTTCTTATTCAATTTATTGCATTAGTCATCTATTTTGATGAGAAATTGATTTTATTAAGTTTGTTTTTGTTTTGTTTATCGACATATAGTTGACACACAATGTTACATCAGTTTTAGGTGTATATTGTTGCTGTTGTAATTCACTAAAATTTGAGGCAAGGTATTGTGCAACAATAGCTAACTGGAATAGTCTGTTTATAATTGTTCAAAAAAGCATTGGGTTATTATGAAGTGTCAGCACAGAGTAATCATGATTCATTGGCTGTACTGTTTTAAACTTGGTCACAGAGGAATTTATATCATGGTAAGTAATAGTACTTTAGTTTTATACCATAATTATTTACTCTCTACCCATAGCCTCTACCTTAATTTAGAAAACAAGCATTATTAATCATCTACTATGTGTGAGGCAGGCACTCAGACATCAGGAATTCAATGGTGTAAAAGACAAATATATATCCAATTCCGGGGAGCTTACACTCTAGTGGGAGAAACAGACAAAAACAAATAAACAATTCAAATGATTACTAATTATGATAAGTGCCATAAAGGAAACCAACAAGTTTCTTGGGAAAATCTTACTTTTAAAAAAATTATTTATTTATTTTGAGAGAGAGCATGAGTGGGGGAGAGGGGCAGAGGGAGAGAGAGAATCTTTAGCAGGCTCCACACTCAGCACAGAGCCCCATGTGGGGCTCAGTCTTATGACCCTGAGATCATGACCTGAGCTGAAATCAAGAGTCAGATGCTTAATCAACTGAGCCACGCAGGTGCCCCAAGAAAATTCTACTTTTGACAGATGGTTAAAAAAGCTTGTATGGTACAATGGAGTACTACGCGGCAATGAGAAAGAATGAAATATGGCCCTTTGTAGCAACGTGGATGGAATTGGAGAGTGTGATGCTAAGTGAAATAAGCCATACAGAGAAAGACAGATACCATATGTTTTCACTCTTATGTGGATCCTGAGAAACTTAACAGGAACCCATGGGGGAGGGGAAGGAAAAAAAAAAAAAAAGAGGTTAGAATGGGAGAGAGCCAAAGCATAAGAGACTCTTAAAAACTGAGAACAAACTGAGGGTTGATGGGCAGTGGGAGGGAGGGGAGGGTGGGTGATGGGTATTGAAGAGGGCATCTTTTGGGATGAGCACTGGGTGTTGTATGGAAACCAATTTGACAATAAATTTCATATATTGAAAAAAAAGGTTGTATGGTGACAGATAGTAACTATACTTACTATAGTGAGCATAATGTATAGAATTGTCAAATTACTATGTTATATACCTAAAACTAATATAACATTGTCAACTAAATGTCAATTAAAATAAATTTAAAAATTATAGAAAACATTTTGAGGAAGGAAAGAAGGAAGGAAGGAAGGAAGGAAGGAAGGAAGGAAGGCAGGCAGGCAGGCAGGCAGGCAGGCTTCCTTGAAGAGATGACATTTAAGACAGGACCAAAAAGTAAAGAAATAACCAGTCATGTTAAGAGCAGCATAAATATTCCCAGAAGAGTAATAACATGGTACCTCCTCTAACCTGGAGGTAGAAATATGCCAGAGCAAAGTCAGTGTGGCTGAAGCTTAATGCGTCAGAGTAGTGTGGAATAGACAGTATTCCATCAAAGGATGTCTCTTCTGTGTTGTAGTGTTGTTTGGGGGGGATGCCTTTCCAAGAAAAGATTTTATTTCTCAAACTACCCCCTTGCATACAAGCACAGTCATGTGACTGAATCCCCATCAAAAGAATGTCGGTGGAAGCGGCACACCAGACTGGCACAACCTGAGCCCATGAATGACTGCATGGAGCAAAGGCCCATTCTCTCTCCATCTTTCTACCAACACAGTTAAGAAATAAACCTCTACTGGTGTTAAGGGTTCCTAGGATTTCAGGGTTTTGCTGTGACGTCAGTTAGTATCACCTTAATTGAAACAAGGGAGAGTGATACAATATTCAGCTAGAATTTGTAATGAGGCACTGGATCAAATGGTGAGGAATTTGATTTTACTCTAAGAGCACTGAGAACCCACTATTGAGTGCAGGGAAGTAAGATGATCTGATTGACATTTCAAAATCACTCCAGTCTCTGTAGAGACTGGATTGGAAGTCAAAAGAGTGAAGTATTGGGTTGGATTATTACAAAAGGTCAACATGAAGTAAAGAAATGGAAGTCCCACATTCCATCATCTGGGAACTTTCAGCTTGGTCCAGAAGAGCAAAGTTCATAGAATTCAGAATTTCTTTGAAATGAAAAGGAATAATCACCTGGTTCAAGAGAGTGATTTGTATATTATCCTTAAGTTTTTAGATTTTCTGAAACTCTTAATAAACACTTCATATATTTTGGAAAACATAATCCATTTATACATCACTTCACCCTGGCTATGTCAAGGAAGGTTTCTGTCAAGCTCCTCACCACTTGAGATATATATAGAACAGTGGACTGAGACCCTATAAAGACAGTATTATCTGTATCAAGCCAAGCACCATCTTCTTGCTTCAAAAACCAAGTTCTGAACATGACTTAAAACCCTAGCAAATTAAGATACCATCACTATGAGGATTGAAATAATCTGGTGGACACAAATGATGAATAAATACTCCAAAGTAAACCATACTTCCAAACACAAGCCCAGGGGGAACACAGGGGACAGAACACTTCACTGGGCCAGAAGGATGTGTAATGGGGCCAGGGGTGGGGTAGGAAGAGTCAGAGGATGAAATGTTTGAGCACAAGTTTATCCAAGGAAAGAAGCATTATGTCATGTGATAATATAGGGTCTATTGCTTCTTTGCTTTATTTTACAATTGCTATTACTAATTTAACTTTCATTAGAGAGTCTTTTACTGAGGAAGAATCTTTAGCTAAACACAAAGTTCAGGTGATTTTAGTTATCTTTCATAAGTTAGTATTTTCAATGCACTGTTACAATTTGTTAAAGGATGTTCTAAATATGTTCCCAAAAATGTAATGGGTTAAATCAGAATCTGAAAGAATAGGGTCTAAAATATGTAAAATATATAATGCATTAATATATATTAATATGCATTAATATATAATGCATATTTATAATATGTAAAATATAATATATATAATATATATAATGTAAAATATATAATCTAGTATTATATGGGTGTTTGTTGTTTTTTATGTTTATATAAAGTCTATCAAAAGGCTTCTTATTCTACAAAACTCAGGGCTACCAATATAAAAAGAATATAAGCCTGTAAGTGGCCTCAGGAATGCTGAACTGAAAAACATCTACCAGTCCACAAGCCCCATTTACACATTTATTCTGTGGGAAAAAAAGAAAATATATACATATATATATTTAATTATCTTCTTTCAGAGAACATCTATCAGTTTCAAGTTTTTGTTGTTATATTGTGATGGTTAATGTTGTTTTAGTATGGTCTTTGACATCTGCATGAAATCCTCAGGTTTTATGAAGGAAATCACATACAACACACATCAAAAACTGTCATAACTGTGAATGCCCCAGAAATACTTGCAGAAGGCAAAAAATGATTGAAAACTGGAAACTGTATACATTAACATTTTTTAGCTTTTATCCACTCTTTAGTTTTGACCCATGCAATTGCATGACCTGAAAGACAAAAATGTAGCTCTTCACAAAGATTCAAAGTGATTCCCAAATGGCATGATACTTCTTGTCTCTTCTGAAGATTCTAAACTCAAGCCAGCCAGATAGTATTTCTTGCTTTTCTCACCTGAAGATTTTGTTCAGATTTGAGTTATCACTCTAAAGTAGTTTAAACTGATTCTAAAGACCCTGGCCAATCATCTATTCATCCATTCCACAAACAGTAATAAGCCTTTACTAGGTGACAGATACAACACTACATTGAAGGCCCTACATAAATATGACATCACCCTTACCCTTGAGAACAGAACAGAATAATCTCTAATGTCATGTGATACGTTTGGGGACCATAGACAAGGGACAATGAACTCTGCCCAAATGCCCCCAGCCTCAGTAGTCAATGAGTTCATCTTAACATAAATTCATATGTGTTGCTTGTTCAATAGATTCCCTTCAAGACCTCAGTCTTGAGGAAAGGAAAGCTTTCCTTTAATATTTCAAAGAGGCTCTAGGCAGCATCTCAAATAATCTTTCCATTTTCCCACCAGGCCTCTATGTCCGTAAGTCATCACAGTCGCCTTTATATTCTGTCACCAATAAATAGGCAAGGACAGTTCACTGTTGGTATAATATTGAGTGGAGTGGCTTCCTGTCTCATAATTAGTACCATATTTTGCTTTCTTGTCATCTGGGCAGCTATAAGCCTCTGCCCCAAATCTCTTGCTCCATAGGGCTCACACTTAGCAGTGGGGACCAGAACTGTCACCCACTGCTATTACATTCTATCCATTTCCTTATGTTTTATTTGTATCCAAATGATATCATATATATTCTTCTGCAAGTTGTTTTTTCCCATTACTGGTATTTTTTAACGTAGTGTATTAACATATAAGTACTAAGCCATGTGCTAGCCTTTGCATTCCACTGTATGAGTAAACTTCCTACTCTCCAAAGTGGGTGTCCAGCTGCTCTCTGTGAGAGTACCAGTTTTCCCACAAATCTTCTCAATGTTAGATATTATCACTTTAGCTTCTACTAATCTGATAGGTGAAAAATGGAATCTCATATTTATCCCCTGAGGAGTAGTGAGGTTGAGCATTATAACTGGACACATCTTATCTGTCTCCTTATATCTCTTGGTTTACATTTGCTTCCCAGGCTCTCAGTTGCTTACTTTGCTTCTGTTGTAGCAGCAACTGAGGGGCCTCACACATACCTGTGATTCTACTGCCTGGATCCAAATAGTTACTTTCTCAGGAATATAGGACTCCATCTTGGCCATTAACATGTAGTCAGGCCAACCACCATTCTGATTCTCCTCACACTTGAAGGGAGACGAAACATCATACCACAGGTTCAGGATCCTTCTTCAGAGTGAATGTCACCATATAGAGGAGTCAAAATCCATCAGACTAGCTTTGAACAAGGGAGAACCAACAGATGATAAGGAGAATAAATTTCATCCACTCCCTGTCTTCCAAAGCTGGCTCTGAGGTATAATATCTATGAAGAAGCTATTCCAAAGATAACCCATGTGGACAAGTAGACAGACATACCATTCAACTGACTATCTCTTGGCTTTTTGTGAAGCAGTGGCCAGAGTATAATACATCATCCTGCATTGTTTCCTTCCTTCCCTTTCCCCTCACAATCCTGCAGCAGATTGTACTTTTTTTTTTTTTTTTTTGGAGGTAACAAGATTCACTAACAATTTCTGAAGAATGTAATGCTTTAGACTGAATCTATGTTTCAGAAAGATGACTCTGGAGACATAATGGAAACTGAATAGGAATTAGGGAGAAACTAAGACAGAAGACATGTTTTTAGGAGTTTATTCCATTGGAGCAGGTTCCAGCTGGGGTAACAATAGTGGAAATAAAGGAGAGTCATATTGAAGAGAGGTTGGGGAATTAAGTGTTGATTTGATTATTCATGAGAAGAATATAGAGGCAGGAAGGGTAAAGCATGGGGTAGCAACAGTTATTAAAGACTGGATAAAGAAGATGGACTGGGAAGACTGAGAAAGGCCAGGAGGTAAGAGAATTTGGAACAGATAGAATTTCAAGGAGAAACTGACTAATGATGTTACATAATGCAGAAATGTCAAATAGCCTAAGAATGAAGAAGGAGCTATGAATGCAGCCATTAGGCATTAGTAGAACATCAGTATCAAAGGAGGGCTGGAGTCCATAAGAGATAGTGGATTTCAAATGAAAATAAGTTGGTAGAATAAGATGATTGAACAATAGTCTGAAGTAGCAGTGGGAACCCAGGGGAAAATCCAGGGTACAGGCAATCAGAGGGCCTGGGAGCCTCAAACTAAGAGAGGCCAGTACAGCAATTTCAATGTAAGCCTGGGAAAAAGTGTCAAGATTTCTCAGGCAAGAAGGTAGAAGTATATTGGGGAAAAGCTAGAAAATGGTATTTATTGGTAACTGAAAAGGAGTTCCAGAGAATTCAGAGGAATGGGATCAAAGGAGATCAGTGGAGGAGGGGGTGAGGTAGTTTTCATTTCCAAGTAAAGGTCCCACCTTTAATGATTCAGTTTTGTTGTCAATTTAGCCTCCATTTTCTAGGTGGCCCCAGGGTTTACAGTAATCAAGGTATTTGGATTTGTGGTTTCTTGGGAAGCCACTCTGTTCCCTGAAATACCACCAATACAAATCTATCAACCTATTTGCAAATGCTTCTGGGACAATCATCTCTAATATGGTTGTGAAGATTAGATGAGAGCAATGCCCTGTGGGCATTAGACACTGGGAACATCAGGGCCTCCAGGAAGTAGGAGAGAGTTTCTGCAAGTTTGAAGAGTAAGATAAGATTTACCTACTTCATTATTAAAGATAAAATTTACCTACTTCATTATTTTTATTAAGGGTAATGCCTCTTTCTAAAGTCTATAACACAAACTGTTCCCTTACATAAGTTACTGTGTCTCCTACAAACACACACACACACACACACACACACACACACACACACACACTCCCCTTCCTTTTAAAAGTAAACTTCAGAGAATGCAAAAAGAAACTTTAAACCAGTCTGCGTGAATTATTGCAACTACAAAAGAGAAACCCAAAATAATAAGTATCACAACTACTTAAAATGTGACTTCTTTAAAATGTGACTTTGGCTATTTCAAGATAGCCAAAGCAATCTTGAGAAAGAAAAACAAAGCTGAAGATAACACAATCCCAGATTTCAATATGTACTACAAAGTCATAATGAAAACTGGCACACATAGATCACTGGAACAGAATAGAGAGCCCAGAAATGAATGTACACGTATATGGTCAATTAATCTACAAGAAAGGAGGCAAGAATATATTATGGGGAAAAGACAGTCTCTTCAACAAATGGTGCTGGGAAAACTGGACAGCAAAAGAATGAAACTGGACCAGTTTCTTGTACCATATAAAAAAATAAAGTCAAAATGGACTTAAATGAGAGACCTGAAACCATAAAAATACTACTAGTAAATATAGTCAGTAAACGCTCTGACATCGGACTTAGCAACATTTTTCTAGATACGTCTCTTCAGGCAAGGGAAACAAAAGCAAAAATAAACTACTAGGACTAAACCAAAATAAAAAACTTTTGTACAGTGAAGGAAACCATCAATAAAATGAAAAGACAACCTACTTAATTGGAGAAGATATTTGCAAATGACAAATCTGATAAGGGGTTAATATCCAAAATATTAAAAGAATTCACACAACTCAACACCAAAAAAGAAAAAAAAAACCAATCTGAGTAAAAGATGAGTAGAGGACCTAAAACAGACATTCTTCCAAAGAACACATACACATATCCAGCAGACACATGAAAAAATGCTCACCATTACTAATCATTAGAGAAATGCAAATCAAAATCACAATGAGATATCACCTCATACCTGGCAGAATGGCTAAAATCAAAAACACAAGAAATAACAAATATTAGCAAGGATGTGTAGAAAAAGGAAACTTTGCGTGTTATTGTTGGGAATGTAAATTGGTGCAGCCACTAAGGAAAACAGTATGGAGGTTTCTCAGAAAATTAAAAATAAACTACCATATAATCCAGTATTTCCACTACTGGGTAACAAAGGAAACAAAAACACTAATCCAAAAAGATATATATAACCCTATATTTATTGTAGCATTATTTACAATAGCCAAGATATGGATGCAACTGAAATACCCATTGATAGATGAATGGATAAAGAAGATGTGGTATAGGGGCGCCTGGGTGGCGCAGTCGGTTAAGCGTCCGACTTCAGCCAGGTCACGATCTCGCGGTCTGTGAGTTGGAGCCCCGCGTCAGGCTCTGGGCTGATGGCTCAGAGCCTGGAGCCTGTTTCCGATTCTGTGTCTCCCTCTCTCTCTGCCCCTCCCCCGTTCATGCTCTGTCTCTCTCTGTCCCAAAAATAAAAATAAAAAAAAAGAAGATGTGGTATATATACACAAAATGGAATATTATTCAGCCACAAAAAAGATGACCTCTTGCCATTTGCAACAACATGGATGGACACAGAGAATACTATGCTAAGTGAAAGAGTAAGATAGAAAAAGACACATATCATATAATTTCACTTTTATGTGGAATCTAAAAAACAAAACAAATAAACAAACAAATAAATACACTCTTAAACAGAGAGAACAAACTGGTGGTTTCCAGAGGGGAATCTAAAAAACAAAACAAATAAACAAACAAATAAATACACTCTTAAACAGAGAGAACAAACTGGTGGTTTCCAGAGGGGAGGTAGGTGAGGACTTGGCTGAAATAGATAAAAGGGATTAAGAGGTACAAACTTCCAGTTATAAAATAAATAAGTCAAAGAGATGAAAGTTACAGCACAGTCAATAATATTGTAATGATGTTATATGGTGAAGATGGTGACTATACTTAGCCACGAGCACAGCAATATATAGAATCGTTGAATCAATATGTTGTACACCTGATGTCAATATAATATTGTAGGTTAATTATACTTCCATAAAAAAGAAAACTAAGCAACTATACTTCTAAAAAAGAAAGAAATGGCAAATATATTAGTTTATGAGGTTGAATGAATTATTGAAAGAGTGATTTTAAGAGGAGAAATATAGAGATAGGATCTATCCTAACAAAATTAGATAACCAATAATGAACGTAAGCTACATTTGTCTTTTTCATGAAAAAACTATTTCTATTATTATCTGCAATCAGTTTCCTTAATAAGAGTTCGGGACAATTTTCAATATTTTGCAAAACAATATTTATGATATGACTTACTTCTACATAAGTTTCACCTCAAATTAAAATTACTTTTAACCTCACACTCACTTCCATCTTACCTAAGGTAGATGAGATACTAAAATCTAAGTCAGGCAGAGAGATCTCTTCCATCAAGAGTCTCAGATGAGGGCATATGGCTGCTCTTGACAGTACACAGCACCTCCTCCTTGTCTCCATGTTGCTTATCATGTTGACGATTATGAATACTTTTATATTTTTTACCTTTTTTCAAGTTTATTTATTTATTTTTGAGAGAGACAGAGACAGTGCCAGCCAGCAGTGGAGGGGCAGAGAGAGGGAGAGGGGGAGAATCCCAAGACAGAGAATCAGTGCAGAGCCCAGTGTGTGGCTCGATCTCACGAACCATGAGATCATGACCCGAGCCGAAACCAAGAGTCAGACACTTAACCGACTGAGCCACCCAGGTGCCCCAATTATGAACACTTTTAAAAGTCAATGGTATTTAGATACATATTTCCAGTTATGGAATAATAAGCCACAGGAATAAAAGGCACAGCACAAGGAATACACAAAAAAATATGTAATTGCTTAGTTACAAATATTTTTTTAAAAAGTCAATGGTATTTATTTCTATCCCGCTAAACAAAAATAAAGCACCAAAAGCAGAGACAAAAAAAAAAAAAAAAGTGACTTGTGCTTCATAATCAAGCTGTCTGGCTGAGCTGTTTTTTAATCAGGTGTCAGAAGTATATCCTGCAGCCAAAATCTTCAATTATTGAAAACGTCCCTCAGAAAAAATTGTAAAGTGCATTGCAAGTTACATACCAATTAACATGTTATTTTAAAAATGATATCATAAAATTAAAGTGAATAGGAAGATCTCAAAAGAATGTCTCACATTGGCTAGAAATTAGCTTCTGGTTTCATTGAAGAATCAAGATATTAGAATGGCAAAATGAGGGGCGCCTGGGTGACTCAGTCGGTTGGGTGTTCGACTTCAGCTCAGGTCATGATCTCACAGCTCATGGGTTTGAGCTCCGCATCAGGCTCTGTGCTGACAGCTCGGAGCCTGGAGCCTGCTTTGGATTCTGTGTCTCCCTCTCTGTTCCTCTCCTGCTCACACTCTGTGTGTGTGTCTCTCCCTCAAAAATAAATAAACATTAAAAAAAATTTTTTTTAGAATGGCAAAATGAGATCACAGAGCTAAAAATGTACAAATGTATATACAAAGCAATGCTATTTCGTTTTTAAGGGCAGACCTGAATCTGTCCACTCAAAGGCATGCAGGCCTAGTCAGGGTATTATCCACCTTGGGAAGTAACTAAATTAATCCCAGCATTTTGGGGACTTCCTACACAATCCTTTGGATTTGTTCAGTGGTGACACTGAGACATTGGGTTTGGTTTTGGGAAATAGTCAAACGCAGTTTGGAGTTTGGTTTGGTAAATCAGATGGATTATATGATGGAGAAACACCACTTTTTCTTAAAGAAGGGAAGGTGGTTATAAATTGATGAAAATTATTTTTCTGCACCTAATAAACTGGCTCTGGGGGAAATTCACCCCGGGAATTTCTGGAAGTGTTTTAAGAAATGGCAGTATTATTGAAATAAATATAAACTCTAAAATGACTACTTCAGAGAGGAAAACATACATTGAGATATATAAAGTCCCTCCAACCTTGCTATAGAGTGGGGAGCTTACACTCAATATATTATTTTTAATGCATTTTAAAGAAACAAATTGTGATAAGGATTATCTAAATTCTTGTACATGTTAAATCTCATTACTTTGTAGCCATACTGTGTATTCCCTCCATGTGATTATAGGAAGCATTTTATATACACTGAATTCAAAAGTCTTTTGCAGACAGGTGGCTGATGAATTACCAGATCTTTAATTCATAAATTTAACTTGCTACACTCATTTGGTTTATTGTGCATAATACACACAAACCCTGAATGATTCATACAAACTATTTTTTACTCATAAAAACATGCCAAAACCTTTTCAGAGAGTTGCTTTTGTCTCTTTTCAGAGTGCTCATTCTTCAGTGTGTATAAACAAGCAAATGCTTTGATATTCAAATTAATAAAAGCAGTCAAAACGAGAAATGAATCCATCTGAAAATCATATGCTTCCATTTGATGCATATTAATGAAAAGCTCACACACACAAATTATTTGAGAGGGTATTTACCTTACATGCAATGAAAAACTCCCTTACAGGTAAAGCAGATAGAAAGGTTATTTTATAGTTAATCACAAAATCTGAGTTCTAGTTCTGCCTCCCCCAGAACAGCAAGTGGCTGGGAGCATGGACTTTGAGGTTGGTGGGATGTGAATTTAAACCTAACTCGGCTATTTGTTAGTTGTATGACCTTGAGCAAGTTACTTGACTTCTCTGAGCCTTAATTTATTCACCAACAATATGGAAATAATAACTATACCCATTTCAGAAAGTAATTTTAAGAATTAACTAAAAGAATGCATGTAACTTTCTTAGCTTAGTACCTGAGACTTAATTAGTTGTACTTATTAATAGGATTATTAAGTTGAACAACTCTTTTTTCTGTGTTATCACTTTTCTTTCCATAAAATGAGAACGTTACCTAATTAATCAGTGAGAAATAAATGAGGGGACAGAAAATAATTTAAATGCTATGCAATGCTGGAAATTGTCATGAAATACAAAATACTACTCTGGCTCCATTACAAAGAACAATAAAATGCCTTATTCCCCCCAGCTAATTCAAATTGGACGCACCTTCTCAAGTGCTTACATCTCCTCTGTTAGCAATAGGAATGTGATCATTTCAGTCTGAGCTGATTGAGTTTCTCTGGGCTTCACAAACAGATGGGATCATCGTAGGTATAATAAATCAAATTTCACTGGTTCCCGCCCCATCAGGCAGGATGTGCAAGCAAATTGCTTTTTAAATACCTTCCAACGCTCTCAGAATCTCACTTGGGTATGCCTGGGTGTCCCCACAAGGTATCTCAAGTGTGCTCACAAACATCTCTTTGGGCTCTTGTCATCATACGGTGATGGTTAGGTTCTTCCTCTCCTTGCCCAGCTCTTCTGTAACAATCAGACTGATGGAACTGATGAGGGTGGAGGAAACCAATATAAATCGCAAGGGTTAGTGGTCCAGAAGTATCCAGGATCACCCTTATGCTGGATGTCAACACACAGTCACCCTTGCTGAGGGGAACTTCCCAAAAGTTTCACCCAAAGCCTGAACCAATTCTTGAGAGCCCATGGAGAAATACTGAAATCAAGCTCTTTGCCACGTTCTAAGACAAGAGGTGAGTCCCTTTGATCTTATATCTCTAAACCTATCTTTTCTTCATCATCCTCCACTCAGTCTCTGCTTGGGGAAGTAAGATAAGGTCTTGGTTAAGCACTCCTGGTTCCCCTCCAACTCTCTCCATCACAAGATATTTGTGAAATATAAAACAAAAATGGTGCTGAGAAAGTAAGATGTATCCTCTACCTTCTGTCCCTTCAGGGCCTGGGGACTCTGGCTAGATGGATGAGAGGGTTATAACTTTGGAGAGGTAAAGGCTTTTGTAATGTAATAGGGGAGTTCATTACTGCTCTACTGAGCATTTTTATTTTTTATTTTTTTTTGTTTTGTTTTGTTTTTTTTATTTTTTATTTTTTTATATATATGAAATTTATTGACAAATTGGTTTCCATACAACACCCAGTGCTCATCCCAAAAGGTGCCCTCCTCAATACCCATCACCCACCCTCCCCTCCCTCCCACCCCCCATCAACCCTCAGTTTGTTCTCAGTTTTTAACAGTCTCTTATGCTTTGGCTCTCTCCCACTCTAACCTCTTTTTTTTTTTTTTTCCTTCCCCTCCCCCATGGGTTCCTGTTAAGTTTCTCAGGATCCACATTAAGAGTGAAACCATATGGTATCTGTCTTTCTCTGTATGGCTTATTTCACTTAGCATCACACTCTCCAGTTCCATCCACGTTGCTACAAAAGGCCATATTTCATTTTTTCTCATTGCCACATAGTATTCCATTGTGCATTTTTAAAAATTGTTTTCATGTTTATTTATTTTGAGAGAGAGAACAAGAGCAGGGGAGGGGCAGAGAGAGAATCCCAGGCAGTCTCTGCACTCTCACTCAGCACAGAGCCCAATGCGGGGCTTGATCTCATAAACTGTGAGATTGTGCCCTGAGCCAAAATCAAGAGTCAGTTGCTCAACTGACTGAGCCACCCAGGCACCCCTCTACAGAGCATTTTTAATGTATCTAGAATCTTTCATCTTCTTTTTCTTATTCTAGCTGAGAGGAAATTCTGTTTCTTCTCTTTCTTTACTTCCTCAGTTAAATGGGCAAGGGTGTGTGTGGCCCAAAGGAGAAGGAGCACCTGAGATCTGGGACTTTCAGATTTCTTTCTAAACACTCTGAAAAGTCACCAGAAATGAAAAGGAAGACACTGTGTCCAGGATTAACCTGGACACAAGAGACTAAGCACAAAAAAGTCCTGTGATCTAATAACATTTACCAGAAGCTGTTTCCTCGTTTTTTTTTTTAATTTAATACTTTATTTAATCATGTACAATATATTCATAGTTCTTTTTTTTCCTCATTTTTATTTTTAATGTGTATTTATTTTTGAGAGAGAGCACACAAGAGAGAGTGTGAGCGCGGTAGGGGCAGAGAGAGAGGGAGACACAGAATCCGAAGCAGGCTCCAGGCTCTGAGCTGTCAGCACAGGGCCCGATGCAGGGCTCAAACCCACAAGCCCTGAGATCATGACCTGAGCCGAAGTCAGATGCTTAACTGACTGAGCCACCCAGGCACCCCTGGATCACTTAAGATCTCTTAATGTAGTCGTGAGTGATCATTCATCTCTTGGTTGTGTGATTCAGTACCCAGCTGTAGAAGTCACAGACAGTGATGACCTCTGTTACTTTCTGGGCTCAGTTACCCCTAGGATTTTATGTCAGATAAGAGGAAACAGCTTCTTAGGGGTGCCTGGGTTGATCTGTCAGTTAAGCATCCGACTTCGGCTTAGGCCATGATCTCAGGGCTCATGGGTTTGGGCCCTGTATCGGGCTCTGAGATGACAGTTCAGAGCCTGGATCCTGCTTCGGATTCTGTGTCTCCCTTTCTCTCTGCCCCTCCCTCGCTTACGCGCGCGCTCTCTCTCTCTCTCTGTCTCTGTCTCTCTGTCTCTCTCTTAAAAATAAACATAAAAGGGGCGCCTGGGTGGCTCAGTCAATTAGTGTCTGACTTCAGCTCAGATCATGATCTCACGCCTGTGGGTTCGAGCCCCGCATCAGGCTCTGTGCTGACAGCTCAGAGCATGGAGCCTGCTTCGGATTCTGTGTCTCCCTCTCGCTCTGCCTCTCCCCAGCTCACACTCTGTCTTTCTCTCTCTCCCTCTCAAAAAGAACTAAAACATAAAAAAAATCAAAAATTAAAAGAAAAACATAAAAAATTTTTAAAAAAGAGATCTTAAATGATCCTGAAGCATCTGTCAAAATAAAATTTTACCAGCCTTAGAAATCTTCAGAATCAAAAGGAGACTAGAGACATATAAGAATCTATCACAGAATGCAAAAGGTAGATTTTTTTTTTTTTTATCATGGGTTACGCTTAAGTAGTCCTTAGGGCCAAGGACTGAAATTCTGACTTGATGTTAATTTAATCTTGGTTGGGCAGTTCAGGTATATATGCATATATGGGTAGGTAGGTATAATGTCTTGGCTCCACTTGGCAGTGAGGGGACCTGATTTCTCAAATAAAACTGGATCCCGTGCCCCTTCACTGAGTTGTCCAGACTCCGTAAAATGACCTCAGAATCTTCAGATGACCTGGGAATGACTGAAACTTGAAGGTACCTTTGTCTTAGTAGGAGAGGATTTTGTGGGTGCAGCCTGGTCCAAATATCACACAGATTTGTGACCAGATAAAGGAAACAGGGGACAGAAAAAAACCCAAGACAGGGTTATTGAAATACCAGGATGAAGGAGAGACATCAAGAAAGAGTCTCTATATATGTGGTTCTGAGGAATGAATGACACTTTCATGGGAATATATAATCCTATGGTTCATGTGCCCAATACACACTTCCAGAAGGAATTAGCCATGTTTCTCCTATAAAAAATAACACATATGGAGAAGTGAAAGCCACTTTACAGACAAAATTGTCAAAATAAGGCAATGAATAAAAGCTATAGGAAGAGACATTTCAAAGACATTCAATATAAAATGTTTTAACAACTGAAAGATGGAACAGGTTACCTTTGGAGCTTGTATAATAAAATAATTAAGAGCATAGATCTGAGACTCAGAAAACTATGGATTTGAATCCTGATGTTTAACATCTACTCACCATGTTACTCAACTTCTTTGGACCTCTCTTTTCTCACCTGAAGACTATGGATAATAACTTCTCTAGAATATTGAAGGATTCATGATATAATACATATAAAGCACTTATATAGAATCTGACACTTAAAAAGACTGAATAAATGAAAGCTGTTGTCATTATTGTTTTTGTGTTAATAACTGGCATGAACTACAGATAGAGGAGATAGTTAGTTTTGGGAGTTTATATCGTGTAAACAAAAAATGTTTCTAAGCAAATGTATTCTAAGCAAACAATGACTTTAAACTGACAGCTCAAAGGAGATGAAATTAATTGTGTCTGCTGGCAAGAGAAGACTCAAAAATGTGTAAGTCTGTTCACTGTACCTCTCCATCATACCCATGTGATGTGGACTGTATGGTCCAGCACAATAAACCAGACAGATCAATAAAGTTTAAACAAGAATTCCCACATGAGGTAATGCAGGGGAAAAAAACCCATCAAATTGGATTATGACATAAAGGGCCTCTGTGTGCATGTTGAAAATATCTGTAAGTGTTTTTATATGACCTGAAGCTGAACACCAAGAGCTAGTGATTACACAAATAATAGAGCAGGAAGATAGCAACAATATTTAAGGTTATTCAAGACAATGAGTAAGCATAAAGCTGCCATTTGAAATGAGAGCATCTAACCCAATTCTATAAGGAATTAATTAGCTGATCTTTTATTTACTTGAAACACTTACCAAATTGCTTTCAGAAAGACAAATACAACTGTCTCCACTGGTGAACTAAAGGTAAGCCCTACATTGAATGAAATAAGAACTTATAACACATTTCAAATCTATTATTTGGTTTTAGAGATTGTCTTTATTAGATGGGTATCAAAAGGATGCTTCCTGGATTAGCACAGGAGAGGAAGGACTAATATATTTAGATGTTTTTCATTGTTAGCATAAGAATTCAAAAACAAATTAATGTTAGAGAGGATCCTGTACAGAACACAGACCCTTCAAGGGACACAGAACTTGATCTTATTCAAAGTGTGAAAATAAAAAAAACAACATTCCAATGATAGCTTCTTTATCCAAACATTGGTTCCAACTAAAAGGGACTCCCAGTCCTAGACACCGAACTGATGAGCTCAGGTTAAGCAGTCCACATGGAGCCTTTTGTTTATGAAATGGCCATGCTGTTACCAAGGAGCACAGAAAAAAGTGCCTCTGTTCCGCTCCTGCCACAGACCATGCCTGCCTTCACACTCACAGCAGGGCCAGGGGCCCTCCTTATCAGGTTCCTGCTGGTTCAGCTCCTAATGGCCTTCCTCAATTCCCATTCTGTCTGCTTTACTTTGGGCTGACACAGCAAATGCACACAGAGGAGGTTTGCAGCGTGGCAGAAGTCAAAGAGTGGAAACAAAGAAGGCTCCTTTAATTAATTTATTTTTTGCTTGTTTATTTGTCTGCAGTTCTCTCAATTGATGATCAAGGATTTCAGTGACTGGCACCAGGAGAAGGCACTAGAAGAAATCAATTTTCTATAACCTCAGAGATCACAAGGCACTGGATAATAATCCTGTCTAAAAGAGAGCTACTGGAGGAGCGCCTGGGTGGCTCAGTCAGTTGAGCGCCTGACTCTTGATGCTGGCTAGGGTCATGATCTTGTGGTTGTGAGACTGAAACCCGTGTTGGGCTCTGTGCTGAGTTTGGAGCCTGCTTGTGATTCTCTCGCTTCCTCTCTCTCTGTCTCTAAATAAATAAATAAATAAATAAATAAGCAAGCATTTAAAAACTTAAAATAAAAGAGAACTTCTAGGTTTGTGCAAAGCACAGCTGAAGACAAGTGGGAAAGCCTAATAGAAACATTACACCTTGACTCCAGTACTTCACAGCCATTTTGGATTCTGTTTCAATCGACTGTGTCATCAACACGCTTCAGAAATGTTGTTGGGACTATTTTCTGATATAGGTCAAAGGTTGTGTCCAAAGAAATGAATGCATGAAAGAAGCTTCTTGGAAATTATCTTGTGAATTGGAAGACTTGGTGAAAGTCAGGTTATAGAAGTTAGGCTATCAGGAGGATTGAGCTTCATCAGGAAATTGTGATTCAACATGGACAAGAATATTCAAACTAATAATTTGTTGACATTGAAATATCCTATAGCATTTGTATTTCCCTTTCTAGAGATTATTTGAAGTAGCACAGGCTATCATAGGCTTCTGGCTTCTCACAGAATAAAACCCTTCCTTCTTAACCTCATACATAAAGCCATTTATAATCTGGTGCCAGACTACCCTTCAAGCTATATCTATCTATTCCCTACAAATCCTTTACTCCAAATCCTTTACTCCAAACCACACACTTTTGTACTTCTTTTGTATCCATTGACTCATTTGTTGATTCATATGCACATCTATTCAAAATACACAGAGCATCTCATTTATTTATCTAAACAACTGTATAAGATGGGTAGAGTGTTATGATTTTTCCTAAAGTAGGAACGTGAATGCTTTGCCAAGGCATTTGAACTTAATCTCTCAAGGACATGGAGATCCTACAAAGTACATGAAGATTCAAAGGATTTTTTTTTGTCATGGAATTGACTTGGTCTGATTTTTATTTTGGAAAGACAATTCTGGAAATATTAGATAGGTGTGGGGTGGTGGGGGAATTGATAGTGGACAGAGGATATTGTAATGATCCAAGAAAGGTATTAATTAATTGTATGGTGATGTGAATGGGGAAACATGGAGTCACTATGAGAGACATTTAGGAGGTAAAGTAATGGAAGCCTAGGTGACTGACTAAAAAATTACGTGAGGAAGAGGGAGGTTCCCAGAGGAACCCCGGGTTTCTGAATCAAGTGGTTAGATTATGGTGGTGTCATTAACTAAAATGGAAAGTGTAGGAAAAGCAGGTTTGTGGGAGAAAAATCCTTTTATGTCTTCTGGTTTAAGTACTATGTGGCGTCCAAGTTGAGATGCTATTAGGCTCTTTAACACGTGAATCTGGGCTCTTCTGAGTGGAAACATAAAAAAAAGAATTAATGTAGAGTTTCTATTTTGTTCTATTTCTGTTTGCCCTTTTATTTTCACCTGAGTGATCAAAGACTCTAAGTGCTAATGTATTTTTAACACTGACTTAGAAGTGTTTGTGAGATAATGAAACACAGGCAACTGTTGGGTGAGTAAATTGGTATGGTCTTCCTGGAGGGCACCTTACCAGACTGAATCAGTTAAATATGTTTCCTCTTTGTATGGTAGATTAAAAAAAAAGCTACAGTGATTTGTAGCTCCTCCCATCAAAAAGTTGAGTCCAATTTTATACCCCTTGAATCTGCGTTTGGCCATAGAACTTGCTTTGGTCAATGGGACATTAGAAAACATGACTGAAAAGGACTGGAAATTATTTACACATTGGAGTTTGCCTTCTCTTACCATTGGTAACCACCATGCGAACAGGCCCAGGGTAGCTTACTACAGGAAGAAAGACAATGTAGAGAGAAGCCACAGCCACCCACTCACTTCACCCCAGCTGAATCATCTGAGACCTTGAACACCCTAGATCATGGTTTTTCAACTTTGCTGGTACTGACATCTGGGCTGAGATCATTCTTCGTTGTGCAAGATTATCTTCTGCATTGCAAGATATTTAGCAGGAGCTCTAGCTTCTACCCATTAGAAGCTAGTAGCACCCTTCTCTGCTACACTGAGTTAGCCAAAAATGTCTACAGACCTTGCCAAATGTCTCCTGGAAGACAAAATCACCACCATTTGAAAAGCACTGGTCAAGACAATATTTACTGTCATATTCATGGTATAGTTTTTATAATAATAGCAAGCACCATTTATTATATGCTTATTATGTCATATACACTATGGTACATATTTTACATGGATTATGTCATTTAATCCTCACTGTAAACTTAAGAAATAGATTTATTTTCTTTAATTTTTTAAAATGTGTATTTATTTTTGAGAGAGCAAGAGGAACAGAGTATGAGCAAACGAGGGGCAGAGAGCGAGGGACACACAGAATCCAAAGCAGGCTCCAGGTTCTGAGCTGTCAGCACACAGCCCAATGCAGGGCTCAAACCCATGAGCCATGAGATAATACCCTGAGCTGAAGTCAGACGCTCAACTGACTGAGCCACCCAGGTGCCCCTATTATTTTGTTTAATTAATTAATTGTTTGTTTGTTTGTTTAGAGACAAAGAGAGGCCGGGGGGGGGGGGGGAGAGAGAGAGACAGAGAGACAGAGAGAGACAATGCCAAGTAGGCTCTGCACTGCCAGCACAGGGCCTGACGTGGGGCTTGATCTCACAAACTGTGAGATCATGACCTGAGCCTAAATCAAGGGTTGGATGCTTAGCCAACTAAGTCACCCAGGCACCCCAGAAGTAGGTATTATTCATATCTATATTTTGCAGATTAGGAAACTGAAGTTAAAAAAGTTTAAATATTGTGCCCAAGTTCACCCAGCTAATAAGTAGTAAAGCAGGATTTGAACACAGGCAGTATGCTCGTAGCACAATTCCTTAACTACCATTTGGAGCCAATCCATTTAAATATGGCTTCTCTTTAGATACTAAAACAGAATAGTTCTAGTTTGTCTAAGATCAACCAAAACTGCCATTAATAGGCATCAACTCGGGCCAATTGTGACTTATAAATCCTATGTTTTTTTATTGACTTGGTACTATCAATAGAGAGACAAGACCTACTGAGTACTCTCTCATCATCCTCTGGGATCCTACCTCTTCTGGGATCCTTCTTCTATCCTACTTCACAATAGTATTCTTACAGTACCCCCATCTCAGATGCTATTCCTTCACACTTGGTTCTTCCAGTAACAACATAGACAACAAAGCACCTATTCATTTGAGATATCTTCCTCATATATATCAAGATATAAAATATGAGACCCAAGCCCTACTCAGAGAGCTCAAATACACTTAGTTTTCATTGTTTTTCTGTCTTTTACATTCATAACTTCATGACATTCACAACCTGCTCTGTGACTCCCCTCCACGTCTCAGAGTAGGCAGCAAATTCTCTCAGTACACGGTCTTTTGCCAAAAAAACACATTGATGAGGATTCAAATCAATCTAGAGATCACAGAATCAGAGATTGTAGAATCTCCTGGAATTTTTAAGGAGGCTCTTGTTTTTGGTTGTTTGGGTATGATAAACTTAAAGGAAAACTAATCTCACTATTTTGTTTTTTAAAATAAGTCTCTTGGGGCGCCTGGGTGGCTCAGTTGGTTGAGTGTCCAACTTCGGCTCAGGTCACAATCTCACAGTTCGTGGGTTTGAGTCCCGCATCGGGCTCTGTGCTGACAGCTCAGAGCCCAGAGCCTGCTTCCGATTCTGTGTCTCCCTCTCTCTCTGCCCCTCCCCCACTCACACTCTGTCTCTCTCTCTCTCCTTCAAATATAAACATTAAAAAAATTTTTTTAAATAAGTCTCTTATTAGAAGCATCCATTTTTATCATATATGCACATAGATATGTACATATGTACATATACATATAATTATTTTGGGTTTTAATACAAAAATGGATTTTATAATACCCATCACTTAAGAAAAAGTACAGTGTGGTCATGAGAGTGCCAACTTTGGCCCTTCCACAATGTGAGGACACAGGGAGAAACTGATCATCTATGGACCAGGAAGTGTCCTCACCATACACCAAAACTGTTGGTGAACCTTGATCTTGGATTTCCAGCCTCCACAACGAGAAGAGACAGACCCAAAGAAATTGAAGACCAAGCTAAGGGAGTTCTTTCATCAAATATTGGCTACAAATTACAAGTGAGGTGAAGGAAGGCAACTTTTGCCTGGATCACCACAAATAATGGATTTTTAATAAAGTCAGGAGCACAAATGAAGAGTGAAAGGAAAAAGAAGAATAAGAAAGCCTATACTGCGGTCAGGAAATTTAAACATATAGGGAGCCATATAATTTATATTTTAAAGCTACAAATATAGTAATTATTTCTATTCATTAATTAAATGACACAGTAGTATTTAGCATTATATAAAAACTCCATTCATTTAACATTCACTCTATTGTTTGGGCAATGTATTATTTAACTAACACATTGCACTCTGCTTATTATATAAAATTATGTTTACCCCCAAACTGTAATTTTCGTGGAGATACAAATGTCAGTCTATTCAGCAGATTGATTGTAAATGAGAAACATCTCAACAGACAGGAGGGAGGGAGAGAGGGAAGGAGGGAAGGATGGAAGGAAGAAGGTGGGAGGGAAAGAAAAATGGGTTAGGTTTTGACTTGTTTTTAGAAGAAAACAAATAGAAAAAAACCTCACCAAGAAGAGTGGAGAAGACCTAAGAAAGTGGAAGTGTAAAAAAGCAGAATGGAATGTGACACTCAAGACTCTTTCCCTACCTACCATATTTATTTTCATGATTTGCATTCTACATTATAACCTACAGCTGTGATTTCACATTTCACATTTCTTTGTCAGAGTATTGATGGATTTATGTAGCACTGTAGTTCTTATCTCACCTATAAAGAGGCACTTCTACAATTCTGGACACACATACCTCAGAAAGAGTATCTTAAATGTATGCAAATTTCTTATTTATTTCTGGCATTTAGATTATTTGTTTCTGCTACAACATTTAGTCATTTTACTAACAAATGTAAGTTTACAAAGGTAAATTACGTCTAACAAAAAACATTCGAGATGAGTTGAATTCATTGTATATTTTCTTAAGTTCTAACTATGAAGTTTTAAAAACAATTTTTATTATAATATTGATTAAAGAGTTTGATATTCTTAGTTTTATGTCTGTATAAATACCTAATAAATAATTTGTTTGGGAATTCAAAACTGATTAATGCATTTAGCAGACAAAATGTCCAAATCTATGTTATTACTGAGTTTTTTTTTCATTAAAATGTAATAACTATTTCCACTCAATAAAATTAAAATGGCATATTCATGAAAAAAAAGAAAAAGAGTATCAGAGCATCTGGCTGGCTCAGTTGAAAGAGCACACGATGCTTGATTTCGGGGTCATGAGTTGGAGCCCCACATTGGGTTTAGAGATTACTTAAATAAAAACTTAAAAAAAAAAAAAAAGAATGTCAACTTTGGAGCCAACCCACAGGGTTTAAATCCTAGTTCTACCACTAAGCATTTATATGGCCTTGGAAGTCATTTGGCCTCTCTCTGCTTTATTTTCTCAATTGTAAATTGCTACTGTGATATTTGAATGAAGTAATATATGCAACTTAGAATAATACCTGACACATGGTAAGCAATATACATATTTTCACTACAATTACTAATTTTCTTTTCTACTTCCCAAAGAAGAATGGACATCCAGGTAAGTAAACATAAAGCCAAATTTTTCTAAGTGGCACAATATTACAATTTATTTAGTATTCCATAATTTATTCAGTATCCTATCGATAAGCTATTCAGATATTTTTTTCCATGTTTGAACTACTAAATGCTGCATTATTGGATATATATATGTCCTTAAAAACTCATGCCCTTATTTCCTCAGGATATCTTACCCAAAGGCAGAGCACTGAATGAAAAGGTATGTCCATTTTCAGTTTTGGAAATATTTGCCAATTAAGTGATGAAACCATTGTAGTAATTCACATAGCCATCAGCAGTGTACAAAGTGTCTATTTTCAGATATACATACATATATGTACACATACACACACCTGCCGCCACCAAATAAAAACAATATTTACATTTTTTTTACCAATCCGATGGCTGCAAAATAGTATTTTGAGCTTTTTTTTTTTTTTTTAATTTTTTTTTCAACGTTTATTTATTTTTGGGACAGAGAGAGACAGAGCATGAACGGGGGAGGGGCAGAGAGAGAGGGAGACACAGAATCGGAAACAGGCTCCAGGCTCTGAGCCATCAGCCCAGAGCCTGACGCGGGGCTCGAACTCACAGACCGCGCGATCGTGACCTACCTGGCTGAAGTCGGACGCTTAACCGACTGCGCCACCCAGGCGCCCCAGTATTTTGAGCTTTTATTCGCTTTTCTCTATTAGTGAATTTGAATTTCCCTTAATATAGTTACTGGCCATTTGCATTTTACCTTTTAGGAGTTTCTTATTTGTACTCTTTGCTCATTTTATTATTGTCTATTTCTTTTCATTTTGTAGTGTTCTTTGATAGTATTTTTATTAACCCACTATATGTCACATATACTGCTAGTATTTTCCTATCTTTCAAGTCTTCATCATCCATATATTAGTGAATAACCACTCTTTAGACAATAGCTCTGAACCAAAATCTTTCCTGGCCTCTGAGGATTTGTGGCTATTGAAGTATGAGCATTCAATGCAAATGCATTAGGAGATGTGCATGTTTCCTATTATAAAATCAATGCTTCTAAGAATCTCCCTCAAGTGAGACAGCATCACATCAATCTTCATACTTTACCTTAAGAAAAATAAACCTTTTTCTGGAAAGAGATGTCTAGTTCATTCACTGACTCATTGTGAGCCCCATTTCTCCAGGACGGTTTTTCATCCCAAAGACTTGTGTTCTTCTCTCAGACTTTGTAAGAATATATGAGTCTCAGTATGAAGTTTACACTAAGGGCTCTAGGATCTCTGTGGTTTTCAATTAGCTCAGGGAAGGCCTAGTGCATCTTACCTCAAACATTCACTAGATCAAGTATCACGCCGTCTTATGTCTGTGTCTTTTGTCTTCCCAATGAAATGGTAAGCTCAGTTGTGATTTTTCACTTTGCTTTTCAGGAGCCCTGATGTTTTCTTGGACACAGAACAAGGCTATTTGGAATTTCTCCCTGTAAGTAATGATCTATTTATGGACCTGTTTCTCTGACACATTTCTCCTGACATAGTTCTCAAGACACAGAGAAAAAAAAGGAATGAAGTGGGGCCAAATGGCTCTTGAGCATGGCAAATGGGATAAAGGAGCAGATGATTCACTCAGTCAGTCAACTGGCAAAAATTAATCGAGCCTCTTCTGTGGAACAGGCTGGGTGCCCACCTACCAATATGGTACAATTTGAGGAAAATCACAAGACTTACCTAGGCTAAAACACCTCTATCAGCAATAAAGATTCACTTCCTTAAAATATTAGTAATATCTTAGACAAAATCAGCAGCCCCCCCCCAAAAAAAAGAAACACAGGACAATAATCAAAATGGGCCAGAAGTAAAAGAAATGGAAGGGCTGCTCAAAGATGGGATACTGTTCAAAATAAACCGTAGTCACAGATGTACTTGGAGGAAGAAATTACCTACAGCATGACCATTATAAACATGTATTTTTCAAGCACAAATACTAATGATGAGGAAATCACATGGCTCAGACCTGAAGATAAATTCAAGCTGGTTACAATCTACAGTGGGGGTTAAAAATGAAAGGAAAGAGAAACCAAAGTCAATGTAGTGGAGATTTCTTGGGCTGATGAAGGAAAGGAATGGTGTGTTCCTGATACAAACTACGGAATGGTGAGGAAGAGCAGGGATAAAAGACAAATATTCACCTACTGGCTAAAAGACAACATGATTGACCCAGTGCTCAGATACATGCTTAATATTGTTTTTGTGATTTCACTTCTCAGAGTGGATGGGGTCATTAGGTAGATTACTATTCTGTAACCTATTCTCATCAACAATTATGTGGAATGAGGGAAACATCCTTAAAACAGGAACATGAGAGTTCATGATAGCCAGCCAGGAGTATTTCAAGGACTCCAGAGAATAACGGAACAAAACCCCCCAATCTAAAGCTGTAGAAATGGTTAAAAGGATTAGATGTATGTATATGAGAGAAGGAGAGTCTCAAGAGTAAAAATATGGCTGAAAAACAACAACAACAACAACAACAACAACAACAACAACAACATGATCAATGACTCTGCTGGGAAAGGAAAGGTAAGTTATCTAGAAAGACCAGTGTGACTACACAAGGCTGGATTTCAATAAGCTTCACTTTAAAGACTGTTTGCTAACATGGACACATAACCAAGATAAACACATTAAGATAATTGCAAGATTTGTAATAACAGTAACACAAAGAATAAACTAAAGGAACTAATGGTTGAGGAAAAGTTAAAAGAGGAAAAAGGGGATTTTATTGGCATTGGTAAGAGTAAGAGACATGTTGAATCAGGGCAGATGATGGAAAAGAAAAATGTGAAACTTGGTAATTCTCCTGTTGCCCTGGGTGGGAGTATGGATTTCAAAGCTGTCTAAGGGAGGGGGTGGGAGTCATTCATTAGGAATCGGCAGCAAGAGCTGTCTAAAATGGGCAAGAGAGAAAATAAAAAGAAATGCAAGGGAAAGGTAGCTCAGAGAAAAGGGGCAGGAGCCTGGGAAAATGTCACAACAAAAACTATCTTGGGGAAGTCCATATGGAGCAACTGATACAGTGAAATTTGTGTTCAACAGGCCCTCATTGTACTGCACTTATAAACACAAACATGCCTAAGAATGTATATGTATATTCTCCACTGCAGGAGAAAACCAGCGTTGGTTAGTTGATATGAATTTCTAAATTTCTTTATTTTTAACATGCCTATATCTGAAGGGTGTTGCTGATATTTTGTACAAGAGTAAGGAAAGGAGAAATCAATTGACATTTATTGGGAATGAGCAACACGCTGGGAAATTTACACACAGCTTAAATACTCCTTACAATAATCATATGAGGTACGTGTTATTAGTCCATTTTTAGATAAGGAAATTGAAGCCCGGACAGGTTAAATATATTGCCTATGTCAAAGCCAGTAAAGCAGAACTGAAAATCATCTGTTGGACTCTAGAGCCCACACTTATCTCATTATTCTATACTGTCTCCGGGGCAGGTCAAGGATATCATAAAACTCTTCAAACCTCAGGTGGCATAATTGCTTACCATGTACACAGCTTTAGGTCAAGCATCTTATCTGACCCTTGCTAAAATAAGCTTCTTAAGAGCAATCATTTGGAATCTCTAACCCAGAACATTTTTAGCTCACCCTCTCCCTACCCATTGCCCAACCAAGTTGTTCCATTAGACATCAAAAGTTCAGGGTAATCCCATTCATCCTTGACTCTTTGGGTTCACTTACTTATCCACTCTTCTATTTATTCATCCATTTAACAAATATTTACCGCATACTCAAATATTCTAATAATCAAAGAAAAGGAATGTGTCCAGTTTCAACTTTAGCTTGTCATTAAAACCTCAATCCATCTGTCCAGGTCTTGCCTATTCATCCAGTTGAATTTTCCCAGTGATTTTCATCAAAAGAGTTTTGGTTTCTCCAACTCTACAGAGGTAAAGGGCATGAGACCCTTATTTGTTATTGAGTTTAATGCCTTCAGACCTCACAGCCCTATATGGGAAGACTTCTCCTTCTATTTTAGGTTCATCTGAAATAGCTGACCCCTTCTGGATCAGCTCAGGTTCCTCCTTCCTTCCCTCCTCCCTTTGTCCTTTCCATTTTCCTCTTCTGCAAGCAGCCCCCTTCTCCACTCACCTACAGTTTTATTTTTTTAAGTTTATTTATTTGACGGAGAGAGAGTGTGTGTGTGTTCATGTGTTGGGGAGTGGCAGAGAGAGAGAGAGAGAGAGAGAGAGAGAGAGAGAGAGTCCCAAGCAGGCTCCTCGCTGTCCCAAGCAGGCTCTGTGCTGATGCGGGGCTCCATCTCACAAACTGTGAGATCATGACTTGAGTCGAAATCAAGAGTTGGCTGGCTGCTTAACCAACCAAGCCACCCAGGTGACCTGTCACTTATAGTTTTAAAAACAAGGCTGAAAATCTTCTCACCCCTTTTAAGTAATCTCAGACACACTTCATATTAAAACAGGAACATAGTAAGCAAAAAACTTAATAGCTTTAGGTAAGTAATAAATGATCCCCTGTATGAATGCCAAACATATACTCTGTTTACCACAGAACACTTCCAAGTCATATCAAAGAGAAACACATCTGGCCTAGGGTGATTTATATCCTCATCCAGCACGTATGTTTCCATCTGATTCACACTACATGCTTTGGTTTTCAAATGCCACATGAACAGTAAAAAATTGAGTCCTGCATTCCTGGAAGAGTTACATTTTCTCCCTTCATTCTCTATAAAATGATGGCGCTGAATTAGTTAACAGTGTATTAGTAAATGAGCACTTTTGCAGAATTTTAGTTTACCCTCTCATATATTATCCCCAAACAATTCTTTATGAGTTACCCTTGTCTTCATTTTATAAATGAAGCAATGAAATCTAGAGAGGTTGAGAAAACTCTCAGGTCACATAGTGAGTGAGAGATGTATCAAGGCTCAAACTCAGATTTTTTTTTTTTTTTTAGAGAGAGAGAGCATGAGTGCACATGTTTAGGGAGGGGCAGAGGGAGAGGGAGAAGGAGGGGAGAGAGAGAGAGAGAGAGAGAGAGAGAGCGAGAGAGAGAGAGAGACTGAGTCTTAAGCAGGCTCCACACTCAGCTCGGAGCCCACAACCATGTGATCATGACACAAGTCAAGAGCCAAAATCAAGAGTCGGATACTCAACTGACTGAGCCACCCAAGCACCCCAAACTCAGATCTTTTGATTGAAATCTCATACTTCCCAGTATATTCCACCATTTACAAATAATCTTTATGTTGTCTTTCAGGGACTGGGATGGGTATGGGCTGTGAAGTTGTCTGGGGGAGAGGGTGGGAGACATGCATTAAAGATTAGCAGCAAGAGCTGTCTAAAATGGGCAAGAGCATAGATGAAGACAAATGCAAGGAACAGGTAGCTCTGTAGAAAAGAGGCTGAAGACTGGGAAATGTCAGACAAGAAACTATGCTGGGTGAAGTCCATATGGAACAATTGTTAAGGTGAATGCTGTGTTTCATCTCATATAATAATGGAACCATTTTCCTTTTAATTCACATTTTAACAATATTTAAATCATGTTCATTTATAAAATATCACCCAGAAAAAATAAATAAATAATAAAATATCACCCAGGCAATTATAATTCAATAGAATTTCCTTTCGATCACTTAAGTTATAGCCATTCCCTAAACTCAAATCAAGAAATAAATCAAAATTACTTTTGAAGAAAAAGAAAAGTTGTCAAGTTTCTTTCTGTGGTTCTATATGTTCAAAAGCATGTTTACTTGGAAGCTGAACCTACCATAGAGGTAACTTACCATTCGTTTTAGGAAAAAGTTGGGGGGATCTAGCACCTGGAAGGGGAAAATGAGGGAAAGTCTTGGTGGGTAGAGATTTCTCTTTGCTACTAAAAAGCCAGAAAAAAATCTTGATGTAAAGTATCCTTGGGATGGCCCCTACAGACTTTCTGGAGGAACAAGAGAAAAAAGAAACCCTAATTTCATGAATTGTTCCCTTGAATCCACTAGCAACAAAGAATCTTGAATTTGAGGAAAAGGTAGAAGAACAAGAATTTATAGCAAAAGTGAGAGCTGGGAGGAGGAGAGGAGAAAGAGTCCCTCTTTGATGAAGAGTCACTCTTTGGTGAAAGACAATGGGGCATTCTATCTGCCAGATGCCCTACTAGAAAAGGCACTAGTGACCTGATAAATTCTGACTTACTCTCTAGTGACTTTACCCATCTTGTAACACCAGGCAATCAATTCGCCTCGTTCTGAATGTTTAGATTCCTCTTCTTTCGGTTCTTTCCCTATAAATTCTATTTTCTCCATGTATAAAGATAAAGCTTAGTTTTTTCATCTTTTGCTTCCAAATTGGCTTTTCCTTATGACTCTTACAAAGACTGATCTCTTATAAAAAGGACTATTTTTGCTATAGAATAGCATACTCTCTTTTAACATAGCTCAACTCCAAAAATTTTACATTTCCCTTTGATTAATTTTGGTAAGCTTCTATGTAGTTGGTGTTCAATGGAGTGAAAACTTACACTTAAAGCAAAAGACCACAAAAAAAAAATGTAATCATGGATCTCCAAGGAAATTCACAGGAATCAAGACCTGGGTTCATGTGTTCAGGCAATGCTGCCACACCTTGAACAGCTTCTCCAGGAGAAACTCTGGGACAACTTCAGGGCAGTCCAGTCCTTCACAGAGCTGCCTTGGTCACTGTATCCCTGATCACACAAATACAACAAACCACACAGAACACCTGTCAACATTTTACCCTGAGCCAAATATAGTAACCAGGTGTAACCTCATATTTAAAGATCCCATGATAGCTAGATTTCCTATATAAATATACATTTCTCCCATAGTGGGTGATACACAAAAGAAGTGTTTTAGGTTTTCCAAAGGTATTTTCCTTATGGGTTCTTAATCTGTGAATCTGTGACTAATTTGCTCATTTCATTGGAGCACTATATAAATAAGTCTTTATAAAATGAAATTTGGCTTCTTTGCTCACTATTTAATTTTATCTTCTTCATATGAGTTGCGCCCCTAAATCTGGCCATCTGGCCCCATATAGCTAGAGAAGAGGCCAAATGTGGCTCAATCTGGAAGAATATTTTAAAGTTTCAAGTTGTCCACTGTAAAATGGACTCTTCTGCAGAAGTAAGTTTGCTGGTATGTGTCCTACCCACCAGCACCCCATGTGTCTGAGAGTCGCTTAACTGAGACACCTCTGCCTCATTTAGAGCAATCCTCAGTGACCACCACCACCCCACCTCGGGTCTTGTTACCAACATGCATTCCCAGATCTGCCCAGCAGATCTCTGGAGCTATCTCACATTTTTAGATTTTTTTGTCTCATCTTCTGCCTTTTGGATTTAGTGATTTCCACAGGTTTCCTAGATCCACTCTCAAGATGCCAATTATTCTTTACATTTTAATTAACTCATTTATTCAATAAATTTCAATTAAAGTTATAGAGTGTGACAGGCACTCTTCTAGGCCTTGGGGATGTAAAAAGGGAAAAGACATATAGATTCTATCATCTTGCTTACATTTTAGTAAAAGGAGGCAGATCACAAAGCAGACTAAAGACTTAAAGATGGACCAGGGAGGTCCTATATGATGAAGACATGATGTATAAAGTGGTAACGGTGAGAGATGTAGATTTTTGCAAAGCAGGCACTCTAGACTGAGCTAACAGCAAGTACAAAATCCTGAGGTAAAAGTATGTTTGAGTTTTTTAATGCACATCAAGGTTACTTTCTCTGCACCAGCTCTCTGAATCCTGGCCAACACAGACTCAGATCCAATCAGCCTTAATCTTGAGTACATCCATTATGGTCACTCTCAAGGAGAAGGAATGCTGAAAGGGAGAGGCCAGGTAGCTTCTTGTCATGTGGTGTGAAAGGGGAGACCCCAGCACCGAGTGAGTGACTGGGATTCTATATACATGTCTATATCTAGGTAACCTAGCAGTAAACGAGGGAAAATGAGACTTATACTATGTATTTAACCAGTAGTGTTTAATAATGTTATCTTCATGTTTGAGAAAGGCATACATTTTCATCAATTCCCAAGCATTTCTATCAAAGTAGAAAGATGCAGAGAACGAGGGCTGAGATTTATTCTTTAAAGCAGAGCTTTGATGTATTGATCAAACCCTTCTATTTTCCCACCCCTTGCTATGCTTCTGAATTCCATGGTTCTTGGGGCAGGAGTGACTGAAGGTGATATTCTGATGAAGACCTAACAAAGTTTAGGGGTTATCTAATGATGTATATTTTCAGCTTCTTGGTTTAAGTCTTAATTTCCAAACAAACAAACAAACAAACAAACAAACAAACGGAGGTTAAAGTGTTGTGGAAGAAAATGGGACAACCCAGGATTTTAAAGCTTGATATCCAGGTGGTTCTGAGGACTATTCAATCATGTATGTGTAATAAATAATGAATAATAGTAGCTACAATGTCCTTAGCCCTTATTATGTTCTAAACTCTATGTTAGTGGCAAGTAATTTATTTATTCCTTACAAAATCTCTTCCAGGGCAGCAAGGTGCTTTTATTGCCTCCATCTCACAGAGGAGAGACCTGAGTCTTTGAAGGACAAAGGGAGGGGCCTGACATCACAATGCCAGTGAATGGCAGAGCTGGGACTGGAACCCAGCTCCCTCTGTCTGCACAGCCCAAGCTATTGGCCCACCACAGGAGCCTGCCTCCATAGCAATGAAAAATAATTGGAGTATTTAAGAATCAGAGTTTTACTGATGCTCCCATTATGAAGAAAAAATCATCACTTACTATAAGGAAGAGTTCCTGCCTTGATTAAAGTTGGCAGGTAAAATTTACTTATTTTGGAACTCATTCGTTAAGGTTCAAGATGGCAAGAAATGAAACTGAAAAATTAATCTCTGCTAAAATGTTTATAGAAGAATACCCTCCCTAGGAACATGGTACCATCTCACCTCAATGTTAGGGTCAGATGTTGCCTAACTTCAAAGTGTTAGTAAAGTGGGAGAATATCAGGCCAGGGAGGAGAAGGTAGAGTTTGAGCAGTGGTTACATGGGCAGAGGGGAGTGAGGATGGGGATACAGTCTCAGCAGCAGCTTGTAGGTGAGAACATTTACATAAAGCATGAGGCACAATTTGCTAGGGATTCATTGCTCAAGCTAGTGTTTATGAAGTGAGTTCCCTTGTTCCCTCTTCCAGATGTGAGGGTTGTTTTGCAGTCAGGTATAATGGAAGCAGCACTGCCTTTCTAGGCTAGAAACCAGCCTGTCATGCCAGCCTCTCCAATCGCTGTGGGACCCTGGAGAAGTCGGTGAACCTCAACAGACCCTTTTCTCATCTAAAAATAAAAATAAGACAATTGGAGTAGACTATCCCTTCCAGCAATTGCGTGAATCAAGGAGAATTTACAGCTGTTGCCATTCATTAAGTTCAAATTAAGTCACCTCATTATTTTATCTCTTGCTAGATGGAAGGAAAGCTCATGGTAGAGTAGGTGGCTCCTAGAAGGAGCTAAGAAAATATCTGCTCACTGACTGTATCTACAAAATATACATGCAGACAAATGGCCAAAGAACCCTAGGCTATGTCAGAGGAGCTCTATTTTAGGATGGAAAGTGGCACTCATCCTTCTCGTACAACAGTACTATTTACCAGATGCTTACTAACCTAAAATTTGCTTTTGTTTAGAATCATAACTAAAATTAAATGGCAAAATAGTATGTAAAGTATAATCTCACCTTTAAAAAAATGAGAAAAAAAGAACAACATATGTAAATGTTAATGGACCAAAAATGTTGGGGGCTCATACACTAAACAATTGACAGTGTTTTTCTGGAAAAGAGATTGGAGTAGAAATAAGACTGATTTTTACTTTCCATGCCATGCACTTCATTACATCTGCATTTTGTATAACATTATAGTACGTATATAATTGTTTACGTTTTAGACTGCTAAAATACTCTAATTGTTCCAAACTAATCTGGCCAGGAACTGCTTGTGTCACATTTTACATGTCAGCCTATGTTAAAAACTAAACCCAAAAGATTTTCTCAAACCTAGAGATGCTGCCTTGCTTTTCACACTGCAGGAAAACACACACACACACACACACACACACACACACACACACACACACAGAATGTTTTTTTCCAGTTAACACAAGTGTGAATGAAAAGGTCTTACTTTTTTTTTTTCTTTCAGTTCCTGTGACCCCCAGGAGAGAAGGCTGTGGGCTGATTATTAGAGCATTTTAGTGTGTGGGTTTGCCTGGAAGCAATAGCCAGCAAAGGCTGGAAGATGGGAATAACGATAAAGCATGCTCAGCTTGTAGAGCTCTGAGCTGAACAGCATTACTCTCGACCAGATTTCATTTCTTGTTAATTATATCCGATTCCACTTGAGTATGGATTTCATTGAATTTAAAATGTTGGGAGTGGGGGTCACTGCTCCATGCCATTCATCAGAAACATCAATAAAAAGAGCACCCCAGAAACCCTTGACCATCAGCTGTGCAAATACATTACCCCTCATTGTGACGGATTTGCTCCAGTAATTATGATCGCCTTTTCTTCAGTCTGTGTCTGTGAGCATTTCTAGAACACTTGATGCCATAATGCCCAAAGAAAAAGCCCCTTCTGACATAATGGAGGCAATATGAAATATGTGTTTTCACGTCATGTAAAAATTTATGACATTCACACAAAGAGGAGAATTTATTTCCTGTGCATATGCATCTCTGCTTTCTGTTGCTATTGATGAATGGAAAAAGATAAATGTACCATAGACGGAGGAAATAACGGCAGGGAGGGGCTGACTGCTGACTTCTATCCAGTGAATCCAGACAAGCTGCCGAAGGCCTGCGCCCCGAGGCCCTGATGATGGCGGAAGGGGGTGGGGTGATCTCTCACCCCAAGTCTTTGAGAATCAGAAGGATGAAGTGAATGAGCACAGGCCTTGAACTCAGACCTATGTTTGGATCCAGCTATCGCTTTGAAAGCTTAGGAAAGCTAACTGGCCTTTGCTCAGCTGTCAAATGAGATACTAATATCTAGTCCTGCATGAAGAAACTAATGAAATAATATATGTAAAGCCTCTTCTATACTCCATGGTAGTGCCTTGCATGGTACTTAGTAGATATCTCCTCAAAATTTCCTCCCTTTAATTCTTTTTCTCATCTCTATTAATAGTTCTTTTCCTTCCTTTCCTAATTTTTTGGCAGAAATGGCCAAGGGGTTTTTTTTTGTTTTTTGTTTTTAACCTTCTGACCTCAAATCTTCAAAACAGGCCAGCAGTACCATAAGCCAAAACCAGCCAAGCTAATGGGTAGAATAATTTTCTTTTTTCCAACTTCGGTCTTTGAAAAATTCAAAAATATAGACATATATTAACAACAACATAAACTTATAAATGAAGATAATCTTTACATTGTCCTTAGCCCTGAGATAGACAGATGATAGGTAGATAGAGCTTTTATTCAAACTTCATTTTTTCCTTTTGGCCGAGCTTTATACTGTGAATGTAATGCTTACTAATTAGCAGATCAGCCAGGTCATAAAATGTTTATTAACAGCTCCCACCACCATGTTGAGTGGTGTTTCCTTTGATATTTTCAATTAGGGCCCATGCCATACAAAGTGTAACTGCATTCTTACACTAGTGTTGGAAGGCTATAAAATATTCTCTCTCTTACTTTGTGGAAGGGCAGAGCTGAAACCAGGGTGAGGCCAGTAGGGCACTTGCATTGAGGACAAAATTGAGAGGGGAGCCAAAAAATTCAGTAACGAAGATAAACAATATTTTAATGCAATTAAAAAAAAAATATGGGGTGCCTGGGTGGCTCAGTCGGTTGAGCGTCCAACTTTGGCTCAGGTCATGATCTCATGGTTCATGAGTTTGAGCCCCACGTCAGGATCTGTGCTGACATCTCAGAGTCTGGAGCCTGCTTCGGATTCTGTGTCTCCCTCTCTCTCTTCCCTCCCCCACATTTGCAGTCTGTCTCTCTCTAAAAAATAAATAAACACTAATAAAAGTTTTTAATTGCAATATATGCAAAAAAATCCATGATGAACAAAACATCAATATTTTAAACAAAGATAGGAATAAACCATGCACTTGCATAACCCTGTCCCCCTCAGCTCACCCTAATCCAGGCCCTGGGTAGGCCCTGTATCTGAAATCAGTAACTGGCGTTCTGGTCCCAGTCCTCACATTACTTAGCTACATGGCCTCAGATGAGTCACTGAACCTCTCTGGTTCTCAGTTTCCTCATCTTGTTTCACTTGGAAGTCTGATTAGAAACCTTCCAGCAATGCTGGGAACTTACAAATTCCTATGGTTTTCTATAACATGAAGCTTCATTATTGGAGCATCAGCAATGACTCACAAGGACAAGATTCATTCACTGCGCCAGCCATCCAATCCAAAATGTTTACTGAGCAATTACTATGTAACAAGTGCTATGTTAGGTGATGAAAATACAAAGTTAAGGGCTACAGAAACACATGGAAAGGGAAGCCAACCCTAGTGCTAAAAGGCCAGGACCACCTTCCCTAGGAAGAGATTCTGTCCTAAAGGACTAAAGGAGTTAGGCAGGGAAGGCAAGGATGGAGTTGCAGAAAAGGAGAACAACATGGCCAAAGACCTGAAGGTAACAAAGAAAAATTTGGCTGGAGAACCATGAGTGTAGTATGGGTGGTATTTAGTATAAATGGGGTGGATGAAACAAACAAAAACCAGTCTTTGATTACAGAGCAGTAATGAAAGTACAAGCCAGTATAGGACAGTGTAAGAATATAATGGAGGGTGTAAGGCAAAGAGTGCTGGGTTATGGTCAGACCTGGGTTCCAGGCACTGCTCTGTTGCAAATTAGCTAGATGGCAGGGCTTCCATTTCCACTGGGATGCTGTTTTAGAACACACCACAAACTTTTCCATAAAGAAGGGAGGCTTTTAATTCCCAAGGATTATTGGAAATCTCACATCGGAGATATTTAGAGTTTACACCCTCAGTACCAAAGAGGTGCTATAATTAATATACGTAGTCACTTCCTTGCAAACAATTTGCTAAACAGCTACGTAGCTGTTGTGTGATGCCTGTGAGCCTGAAGAAGGCTGGGATCAGCCTGAGGCAAACAAACTTTCATCTTTCCCAGACAGGCACGAGAACGAGGCAAGTAGGCAAATGTGCTGGGCAGACACCCCCAGCACGCAGCTACTCCACCTAGGCTTATGACAGGTGGAGCTGCTCTGCTGTTGCCAAATTTGTGTCTGCTGATTTAATTCTGGCACTTAGGAAGACAGGATTAGAGCCAACTACTTTATAACCCAACCCAAATACTTTTTTTTTAATGAGCGCCAAAGCACACCATCGCTAATAACGTCAAAGCTTTATGTTTGTAACCTCACTGTAGTCACACACAATACCTACTATATGTTGAGCACTTACTCTATGCCTGGCTTTACAAATATTAACTAATTCCCGCAATTCTATGTGATGGGTCAAGATGGTTATAGACACCTTACAGACAAGCGTAATTTGAAGCACCAAGAAGTAAACTATGTGCCCAAAGTCACACAGTTGAGGGGCTGAGCCAAAATTCAAAACAGCCTGTCTGACTCCAGAGTCTGTACTCTCAGCCACCTTGCTACCTAAACAAGTTCATCATCCTGTGCGGCCAAGTGACACCCTTAGAGTACGACACTCAAGGATCTGGATTCTCTGGGCTGTAGCAAGCACCTCAGTCATTTAGTTATGGGGAAGGAGAGCACACTCTACATCCCTCCTCAAATCCATCCTCTTATGTTCTTAGAAAGAGGCGTCCTTCCTTCTCCTCTCTCTTGCTCTCATTTCCCACACCTTTTGTTCTCATTGGACACCAGCTCCCCTCGCCAGCTCCCCCTCGATAAAAACTGCATCTGAGGTTCACTGCTCCTTCTCCCTTTGGCCCCATAATTCTTCCCCCACCAGACTTCATAAATGACTGATAGGTTCGCCTTGCCCGGATCTTCTTACCTCCCGTTCCCCACTCAAGCCCAGAAATATGGCTTCTGAGCACACTGCTGTACTAACACTGCTTTCCTAATGGTCACAGTGAACCCCTTTTCACTGTCTTTTTTCAGTTCCCTACTTTCAATCTTTTCAACGTCTCTGCACTTAAGATCATCCTGGTAATTTACATACTTGATGAGGAGAGACACTGTAGGATTATTAAAATTTAGGGTACCCGGGTGGCTCAGTCATAAAGCATCTGACTTTGGCTCAGGTCATGATCTCACAGTTTGTGAGTTTGAGTCCTACATCGGGTGAGCTCGAGCCCTGCTTCAGGTGAACGTGAACCCCGTTTTGGGTAAAACATGAGCCCTGCTTCAGATGAGCCCCACTTCCCTCTCTCTCTCCCTCTCTCTCTCTCTCCCCCCCCCCCCCCCACTCACTTGTGCCCTCTCTCTCTCTCTTTCAAAAGAAAAAAATTAGACCTGATTCTGCCACTTACTAGCTTGGTTACTTTGGACAAGCTACAGAACTGTCTATGGTACTTGTTGCTCTCCTGCATCCCTAAATTTTGCTAAATGCGGAGACTTACTCTGGCTCTATGATCTCCTGCTCTCTCCATCCTCCCTTAATAAAAATAATAGCTGGGAGGCCAGGGTGACTCTGTTGGTTGCACATCTGACTCTTGATTTCGGCTCGGGCCAGGATCCCAGGGTTGTGGGATCGGTCCTCGCATTGGGCTCTGGGCTGAGGATGGAGCATACTTGAAATTCTCTCTCTCTCTCCCTCTGCCCCTCTCCCCCGCTCATGCTCTCTCTCTCTCCAACAAAATAAAATAAAATAATAAAAAACAAATAAAAACAATAGTTGGCATTTACTGTGAAATCACTACACCCTGGGATCTGTACTATGTGCTTTCCAGGATGTTCCAGTGCCACCCCAAAATCAATTTCCACAACATGGCATTACGCCTTTCACTTTTCTGAGCTAACCTCTCTCCCCATTCTTCTGCCACCACCCACCCAAAGGTCAAACAAAAATGCTATCTTTGATACTCCTTCTCTTTCACCTCCTACAGTCAACTGAAAACAAATTGTCACGTTTTTATCTGTTCTGATATCTCTTATTGGGATTTTAAGATTGGCGCTCAATATGCTTGGGTTTGGTTCAGTAAGGGACCCATTTCCTAGGGCTGCATGGTTAGAACATGGGTTGTCTGGTCCTCCTCCCAGGATGCCAAGATGCTATGAGCTCTTTAAATGAGACCCTGTGCCTTACAAACTCCCTAGCTCCAGACTATCTGAAAAGTTTGAGCAAACCACATGAAGTCAGGAAATTCTGACAAGGGGGAAGGAAAGGGGAATTCACATTCACCGCCAGCCTACTATGAATCAGGAACTATGCTAAGTGCCATTGCTTCCAAGATGGGCTGATGCTATACTATCTTAAACATAAAAAGTGTGATGTCACAATGCCTGCTTTTTATTGGCACTTCATAGGAAAGTTCTTTAGAGAGGTAGTCTCCCTGGATCATTTTGTCACTGACCTCCCAAAGGATGATCACCTTGGGGAAATGGAAGTCATGATTTAGCTTCTACTATTCTAATGCAAAAAAAAAAAAAAAAAATCACCTCATAACCGGCTTTCTCATTCACTGATTTAGTCTTTCATTCAACAAATATTTAATGACCCCTACTCTGTACCAAGACTGTGATGAATGCTGGAGATGCAGCTGTGAATACCTTTCCCTCAAAATACAGGAAGGAGAGCCACACAAGTGAGTGCTGGGGAAGTGAAGGGGAGCATGGGTGCACGCGGCAGGAGGCTCTTCCTCAGAGGAGCAGGATTTACTTTTTTCACTTGTTTCCCAGACAGCATCTCCTCCTCTCCACCCCCACTGCCACCATCCTCATCATTTCCACAATACTCTCCCTGCCTCCAGTCTCACCGCCTCCAATCCACCCTCCATATTATGGTCACAAGCATCTTTCTCGCATGTAAATCTGATCATGTCTCAAACTTTCCTTCGAACTCTCTCCTAGCCTTTTGGATAAAACTGAAGCTCTTTGGCTTGGGATATTTCCATTCACACTTGATGTCTGGCCTGCTGGTTGGCCACTCCATGGAGCCAAGAACCCACTTCTCTTGCTGCAGCCACACAGAACTACTTCCAGTTCTCACATAGTTTTTTCGGCCTGGAAAGCCCTTCTTTTCTCCTTGTCCTTCAAGACTCGGCTCACCTCAACCTCCCAAAGAAACCTTCTTGATCTTCTCAGCCTCCTTAGGTGGATGCCCTCCTTTTGTGCTTTCATAGCATCCTGGGCATATCTGTATCCAAACACAGAATTAGCTGTCAATTAATGTCACCCAGCTGCTGTTCATCTCTGTATTCATACTCCAGCACCCTGTGCTCTAGCCACATGGGAGGTTTACAGTTACCCTAACTCATCAGGCACTTTCACACATTTCCTCTGCCTGGAATGTCCTTCCTATCCTTTCCTACCTGGTAGAAGACCATTCATTTTCAAAAATATCTCAAGTCACCCAGGGGAAAAAACAAACAAACAAACACTGTACTACTGGTACTCTATTTACCCTATAATTATAACAGTTAAACAGACTGCACCATAGTTAGCTAATTACCTATTTCCCCTGCCTTGAAAGCTGGGACTATTTTTTACTTCCTTGTAGTCTTTTTTGCCCCCAGCCTCCAGTACATAAGAAGTGCTGATGTGTATTTTCTAAATGTTGAGAAAATCCAGGAGGGAGGATACAGTATACAGCATACATGTTAAGAACTCACTGTGTAGTAGTATAGAGGTATCCTACTCCCTCATTATTTCATGTGTGTTAATCTTAACAACTAGATCATAAACCCTTTGAGGCCCAGAACTATGTTATATATTTTTATATGACTTCCAATGCTAAATATGGGATAGGTGGTCAATAAATGCTTGTAAATAGAATCTGAATATAATAAAAATGAACTGAGATTGCAGATGTAGGAAGAGGAAATATATCATAAAGAGAGAAAATAGAACCCTAGTAAAAAAGCAAAAAAAAATTTTTTTTAATCTTTCCTTGCCAAGTTTTGCAAAGAAAATGATGAGAATGTTCACCGTGAAATAAAAAGGACATATGCTGATAATTACATTTAAACCTCCTTCATGCCAATATCAACTTGAAAATATTTCTGGAGAGGTCTTTTCTTCACTAGTTGTTTTGGAAATAAAAAAAAGCTTTCAGATTTTTATCTCACTAAATGCTTTTTAAAAATCATAAAAGCTGTATGGAAGTGTTGAATCACTATATTGTACACCCTAAATTAATATTACACTGTATGTTAACTGACTGGAATTGGAATAAAAACTTTTAAAAAAAATCATAAAAGCAAAACTGTTTTAATAATATGTATGCATCCCTTTCCCAATCCCCGTTTTTTGTTTTTTTGTTTTTTTGTTTTTTTTTTTGCTTTCTCAAAAACTTCTTCACCTTTGGCTATGTTGACTTGTGAGTCAAAATCTCTTTTATCTGTGAATTTGCTCAATTAGTTTCATGTATATTATGCTCTCTTCCACTTCAGAGAAGCTACAAAATGTTAAAAATAAAAACTTAAAAAGGTCCCCAGAGCAGCAGAGACATGGCCTCCACCAGAACTCTCTGACAACTCATAGTCTCAAGTTCTGGATCTGAGCTTCTAGTGTTTTCTTCTGTCAGCATCAGCTTGGCTTCCAGGTTCCCCACACTCTCCTCTTTCAAGGCTTTTGGAGTACAGAGGAATAAAAACTATACCTGTCCACACATCCCACCTCCCACATAGAAACAAAAGGTCAAGATGGAGAAACTTTCACACATGGCACTCTCTAGACTCAAAGACCTAATTTGTGATTGTGCTAAAGGTCAGCGCAGGAATAACCAAGTCTTTTTTACTCCAGATGTGACATTCGAGAAATCTCCATATTAGAGTCCCATCCATGAGGGGGCTGGGGGAAGCCACCATCCATAGAAGTAGAAGGGGTATATGAATTCAGTGAAGCCGGCAGAGTACCTTGCCTCACACTGGACCTCTTCCTGCCTTAATTAGCTTCTAGTCACTCCTCTCCTAAATAGCCATCGTCTGTCCCTCTTCCAGTCCCCTTTGTCCCAGTCCTGGACTCCTCAAACGCTGACTCAGTCTCTGCTGTTTCAAAGGGCCATTAGATTTGAGGCGATTCCCAGGTGCCGGCCCGCGCTCTGCGCTCTGAGGCCCCGCCCCAACCGGGCTGGCATTTTTAGGAAATCCTTTTTCCGAGGACCTCTTCCCCGGGACCTAAGAGATACTCAGAACGGTGTCTTTCCACCAGCCAGATTACCAGGCTGCAAAGAATCTCTCCCACGAAAGAGGTTAAAAGGGAAAACGATAGCCCCACAAAGAAAAATAACCCAGAATCCTCCACATATTCCACCTGTGTGTGTGTCATAAAACCCCAGGGCAAAAATAAAGCCCCAGCTTCCTCCAGCTGCAGCAGCCGCCACCGCAGCCCCAACCCAGCTCCCAGTGCCGCCGCCTTGGTGTGCGTGAAGACAGCACCTTCCCGGGGGAGGAGAGATCCCGGCGCCCGGCGTTTCCAGGAGGTGATTATGGCGAGCCTTTCAGTAACTCATCATTCAATCCCGCACTGACCCGAGCCTCACCCCGGCGCCTCTGGCACTGGCGCTGAGTGGGAAAGGCAAAGGCTACCCCTGCAGTTCTCCAGGTGTACACCCGCCACACATACACTACGATGCGCCTAGGGTGCGTGGTTGGGGCGGGATGACAGGTGCCCACGCCTGAGGGGAAATCAAAGGCGACGCTTACAGCCGGGGTGAGAAATCCCAACCCCCGCCCGGGCTGGAGGACTTGGCACCAGCTACCTGCAGGGCGCCCCCGCCCGCACGCCGGCTCCCGTCGCAGCCACGAAGGCAGCCAGGAGGGTGGAACCGGACGGAGGGAGCCTCCACGCCCCCTTTGTCTCCACGTTTCCCAAATGACAGGGGAGGAAAGTTTACGAGCAGGGAGGGTGTAGCTTTCTGCTGGGTCCATCTGACACCTCGCAGGAGGCGACCCTTCCCGGGGTCGCCCTCTCCCCCTGCACGTCCCGGGCGCCGCCTTCTTCTGCACCTGGAAACCCGCAAGCCGGGTTTGGGCCACCTGCTCCGCCGAGTCCGGCCGGGAGCCTGGCCCCCGCCGCCCCGGCGTCCCGGAGCCGCCCGAGGCTGCGGCGCCCCACTCACCTCTCGTGGCGGAGCGTCCTCCCGCGCGCCCTACTGGGCAGTCCCGCTGCTGGAGGCGAGGTGCATTCAGTCGGCGGCCGGAGACACGCTCCCCAGGCTCTGCTGCATTCCGCCTGCGTGGGAGAGAGAGCGCGCGGCGCGGGCGTGTACGAGTGTGTGTTTGTGCGAGTGTGTGTGTATGTGGGAGTGCGGGTGTGTGAGTGTGTGCGCGCACGCGTGGGGGGGGCGCGGGATCACAGATCCTCCTCTGCGCACATCCCGCGCTCTGCCTCCTCCTCCGCCTCCTCTTCGCGCTGCCGCTAGCAGAGGGTCCAGGTTTCAGGATCTCCTGTTTGTTTAATGAAAGGAAGGAGCAAAAGGCTGGCGGGGAAGGGGTAGCGGGGGGGGGGGGGGGGGGGAGGGCACCGGGCTGCGCATGCTCAGAGAGGGACATCGAGCGCTCACTCCGGAGCGCAGGCAGAGGGAGGCGAGCGAGCTGCGGGTTGAAGCGGGCAAGACTGCGCCCACCCGAGCAGCAGGGGGCTCGGCGGGGTTCCCGGAAGGCAGCCGGGAAACCCGACCGCAAAGGTGCGCCGTGCGCGGGAACTCCCTGCGCCTGCGGTGCGGGAAGCCGGTGGCGGGATCCCGACCCATCCTCGGAGACCGCTTCAGGAACCGCTAACGCCGGGTTCTCGTCACCGAGTGTGTGCAGTGCTTGCGCCGGGGTTCCTGGCAGCGCTCTCCTGCCTCTGTGCCGCGGGGGACCGTGGTGGTCTCCCCCGAGGTCCAGAAGGAACCACAGGCAGTAGGTCGCACCCTGAACTGAAATGAGTTTCCAGGTCTGTGCTTCTTCCTTCCCCTCCCAACTTCACTCTGAAGAGGAGAAAAAGGCAACGGTCTATTCGAGTCCCAAAACAGGTTTGATGGGGCCAGGGCGGGGAAGGTACACAAAAACCCTCTTCCAAAGAACAAAGCATGGGGTAGGAGGAGGATGAGTCTCCTATGGCTCCATATTCAGCCTCCGTTGGTGATAAGGCTAGAAGGAGGAGACATTTGCCCTATTCAAGAAGGCCAAAAGAACAATAGATCCATTGTCCCCCTTGCCTCCAGTGCCAAAGCATTCTTCCTGAGTGGGAATTCTGGCTACTTAGTAAAGTGGAAGAAGTGTCAACACGAAGAGAGTCCAGTGAGAGAACCTGAGCCCTCTAGGGCCATGGCACGGTAACCTGAGGCCAGGGGAGAGGCTGGGCGAGAGGCTTTGTGGGTGGAGTGGAAACTCTTCTTGGGTGAGACTGTTCTAAGAGCAAAACAAGCCAGTTGGTTAGGACCCATTCAAGAGCTTCCATTTTCAACCTCCTTCCTGTTTAATCCCCCCCCCCCTTTTCTCTCCTACAGAAGAAAAGACATCCCAAGCAGGGAACTCCTTATAAATATATTATTACCTCCTGTTTATTCATTTTTGGTCTCTCCAGAAAAGGACTACATTTTGGTCATCCCAGCTTTGGAGGGACAGAAGACAGTCTACTCTGTGCAAGTCTTTTCCAAGCTTTCATTAAAGATCACCTCTGAGCATTTCTATGAAGCCTGAGTGAGCAGATGCCTACTTGCTGAACTCTGACCCCTGTCTCATTCATCTTCCCAAAAATAATGCCAAGTGACACTAGAACAGCAGGACAATTAGATCTAACCCTAGAGCACACTCAGAGGAGAGAAAACAGCATGTCTAAATACCACCAACAAAAGCAAAGTTTAGGAGAAGACAGGAAGGAAGGAAGGAAGGAAGGAAGGAAGGAAGGAAGGAAGGAAGGAAGGAAGGGGAGAAAGGGAAAGTTCTTTAAAAGTGAAAGTGCCCTGAGTGTTAGTGGCTGATTCCTTCTGTCAATAGCTCTTTCAAAGGAATAGAATTGCAGCATCTCTTTGCTAAAAGACCAGTGAGTCTGAGTCTCTATCCACTAGGTAGGGGAAGAGATCGGGTTATCCTGAAAAGCAGCAGTCTTTATAATGAACCACCCACAATATTTGGGGCTCCTACTTCTATGCCTGCTTTTCTCAGGCCTTCCCCCTTGGCACCAGGCTTCTTGGAAGACATTTAAGACAGATCTGTCTTGTTACCACATTCCCAGCAGAGCACTGAACACAGTCCCCTGGAATTTCAGGGTGTTAGCACTGGCAAAGCCCTGAGGCAGGAAGGCTATTCTCCCTACGCTGACACTATATAAGCACCAGGTGAGTGAGGGCTCTGAATCCAAGAAGTGGGTGGGACCTGGAACAGAGAGGCTGGGCTGGAGCAGGTGGAGGTCTCAACTTTGCCGTTCTCTCAGTAGAGATGGTACTAGAAACTTCCTCCTACGATGGTAAAATGTCCAGGGCTGCTTGGCCAAGAAGCACACTCTCCTTTATCTAAGGCTGGCCTTGGGTGAGGAGGATAGGGACACTACTCCCTTTGATGCTCAGGGACACTGTGTCACAATCTCAAAGCTCCAACCAAGTCAAGAGTGAAGGAGACTTTACAAGTTGGAATTGCAAATAAAGTGGAATCCATTCATGGTGCTGCTATCTAAGAGGGTGAACCAGCAGTTCTAGAAGAGATTTTTACTGTTTGGAGAGGTTAGGGGAAGCACAGGGAACAATGAATGCATGATGTACATAAAACACTTAACAGTGTTTAGTGCTTAGCGAGCTCTCCGTAACTTGCAGCTATTATTATTTTTGTTTTAACATTTTCATTATTATGGTTTTTTTTTAAAGGCTGAGGAAAATTTTTCCCCTAAGCTTAAACAAATAAAACAGATAAAAGCCAAACTGCCTTCCAATTTTCCTTCTGGCTTCCTCCATCACCCCCTCACACATCACCCTGCTCACTTATGTATTCAAATCCATGAAATGAAAAGCATGCTGTAAAACTGTGTGGCAGTGGGAATGGTGACTAACCCCAACCCTCACCCCTCCACACTCAGATCTAGACAGCAAGTGTGGGGCAGCACTGTTTTTCAGTAATATGCCTCAAGCACTTTTTGCCACTCACATCTCTCAGAGATGAAGGACTCTTCCCACTTAGCAGTCAGGGGCTCCTGCTGCAACACCCCACCTACATTGGCTCATCAAGCTTTGCATTTTTCACTTTTTTTTTTTTTGCCTTCCTTCTAATTTTAGCAATCTAATGTGTTACTCCTCCTAGGTAACAGAATGCCCGAAGCCAATTAATATGCACACATCTGCAGATGGTTTTGAGAGAAATTAATGGTAAGATTGTCAGTGGCTCCTGTATTCAGGTATTTTCAGTGTTCCTTAAATTCAGATTTTAGATGTAGCTTTCATCCCCCTACCTAGTGGACAACCCCGAAACTGTGCACCTCTATCCACCAACAAACAAACACATCTAATGGCCTTACCTCATATCAACAAAATAACCCAGTATTGTTGCCCAACTATGTATAACATTATATTTTTTAAAAAGAGCTAGCTATTAAATAGAACTGGCTGTTCAAAACATGGTTTCAATACAAAAAATTTTAAAATTAATAAAAACCAGTAACAGATACAATGTTTGAGCACAAAACTCTCCAAAGTTATAGATGCTATAGGGATGTCTTGGTTCTTTTTCTTAAAAAAACAAAAAACAAAAAAAAAACTTCCTTTAATGTTTTAGTTATTTTTGAGAGAGAGACAGAGTGTGAGTGCGGGAGGGGACAGAGAGAGAGGGAGACTCAGAATCCAAAGCAGGTTCCAGGCTCTGATGTGTCAGCACAGAGCCTGATGTGGGGCTCCAAGTCACAAACTGTGAGATCATGACCTGAGCTGAAGTCAGACACTTAGCCAACTGAGTCACCCAGGTGCCCCTATGATGTCTCAGTTCTTAAAAAATTATATGAAAGTTAATTCCATGAGGTTATATATTGCTGAAATTACGTAACAACTCTGCGGTGATGCAGTATATGCATAAATTCTGCTCTTAATATTTTCTAATACTTACAAAACACACCATTTCCACTTGAATTGTTCTACCTATAATTTTAATTTTTTAAAATACCACCTTAATAAGACAAACAGATTTATCATTTTTTCTTCTTGGAGAAATTTCATATACATAGCAATCTTTTCTTGTTCAGTAAAAATGCCAAGCATTTTTGGTAGGGGCTAAACTAGTGATTTATCATTATAAGCATCAAAATGTTTCCATGAATATCAAAAACTATGGCAAAACTTAATGATTCAACAAGTCCATACATTATGCTGTGCTCACAAGTGTAGCTACCATTTACCACCACACAAGGCGATTACAATATGTCATGCCTATGCTGTACCTTTTATTCCCATGATTTCTTCATTCCATAACTGGAAGCCTTGTATCTCCCTCTCCTTATCACTCATTTTGCCCATATGCCCACCCCTACCCCTCTGGCCACCATCAACTTGTTCTCTATATTTATGGGCCTGTTTCTGCTTTTTGTTTATTTGTTTTGTTTTTTAGATTCCACATATAAGTGAAATAATATGATATTTGTCTTTCTCTGTTTGACTTATTTCACTTAGCATAATGCTCTCTAGGTCCATCGAGGTTGTCACAAATGGCAAGATCTCATTCTTTTTCATGACTGAGTAATATTCCGCTGTATATGTGGTACACCTGAAACTAATATACCTTGTGTGTCAACTATACTAAAAAAAAAAAAAAAGTGGGGGGGGGGAAGAAGCCAATGTTTATTTGACTTTATTGGGGGTATAATTTAAATTTAGAAATTGTATATTTTTAAGGTTGAGAAAAAACTATCATAAAACCATCCCCATAATCTTATTGTCACTGTTGACACGTTAAGTCCTCTTTTTATGTCTGACTTGCCCCCACTTAGGTTGGTTGTGAGCCATTCGAGGGCAGAGGTTTATTTCTTTTTATGGTCCTGGTAACTCATGAAAGTAAGCAAGTGGTATATGTTCAGTAAATATTTAAAGAGTGAGTGAATAAATACATAGCCAAAAATAAATTTCTGCTGCTGACAGGTTGACTTTGAAAAAGACTCCCAAGTACCATGACACTTGGTATTCCTCATAAATGATGAAGTCAATAGATACTATTTTTTAAGGTTTTGTATATGTGATTATCTAAAACTGGAAGTTGGATGAGAAAGACAAAACAGGTTTCTACAGAGAGTTTTTATCTCCTTGGAAATATATAAATCAAGCCCATTCTGATTTTTCTGGTTCAGAAAAAGGATGCATTTTGGCTCAAAGTGCAGTCTGATTCAGAGGATAGCATCGTCCTGGCCAACCTAATCTAGCCAGAATAATGTTCTAATTTATTTAACTTTTCACCTAAGTAAGATGAATAGTTGAGACAATAATGGTTAGAGTTCTTTTTCTCTTCAAAAGACATCATCCAAAAAGTAAACAAGGACTGCCCCCAGGCTCCCTCTCCAGCACTTCTATTATTACTGTCTTGGGTGAGAGGGGCCAGTAAGAAGTTGACTCTGCTTTCATGGATGGGAATTTGGGGATAGGGAGCAGGGGTGGTGGTGGTAGATGAAACTATAAAAGGTCTCAGCTCCAATCACAACTACCCCAATCCAGAGGTAGAAGAATGGAAGGGCCAGGTGATTGGTGTCATGTTTATGTTTCCTGTTTCATTCATGCACGCAGTACAAGAGTTTCTTGAGAATGATCTCCGCGAGAAGGAGAGATCCCAAGACAGAAGCTGCAGTCTTTTATAACCTAGTCTCAGAAGACCGTACCATCACTTGTGCTACATTCTAACAATCACACAGACCAGCCCAGGTGTTCTGCTCAGATGATCTTCATTTGAGGGTACCCTGTGTTTCTTGCTGAGACCCTGCCTGATACAGATTTCAGGAATCTTTTCTTAATTGTGGACTCATCTTACCCACACTGAACCTAATGCTTGTTGCTACTTCATCTGCTGTGATTTCTGGGTTCCCCCATGTAACATGTATTCTAGGCTACTACCTCATATGGCCCAGCCCCAAGGATCTATGCACATTTGTGACTGGAAATCCTGCCTAGTTCTCCACATCCCCACAAGTGAGACCCAGACACCTATCACTGATTCCCCTTCTCTTTGGTTCCACCCCTGGTGCCACACTTGTTATCTCTTCTTAGAAACATCACCAGGAATTGTTAGACTCGTGACTCCACCTGCCTCGTACTTCACATGTTGTAAATATTCCACTGCTGGGATCTTCTGTCTGCTGACTCTACTATCTGCCAGAGCCCATCTATTTCTCTTCCTCAGTCTGTCCCATGTTGCCAACATGGAACCCTTCACTCTCAATAATATTAATCTTTAAAATTACTTTTAGATTACTCAAACATCACTTATTAATAGTCTAGCCCTGGGACCAACAAGCTGATTCCATAAAGAACCAGAGAGCATATATTTTAGGCTTTGTGGGCCATGCAGTCTCTGTCACAACTACTCAACTCTGCAGCCACAGACAATGCATAAAAGGAGAATGGCTGTGTTCCAATTTCTTTCTCTCTTTTACAAAAACAGGTGGTGTGCTGGATTTGGCCCACTAGCTATAGTTTGCCAGCCCTGAATCTAATTCTTCATTTTCTGCCCTTCACCTCTGTCACCACCAATGTGTTTGTTAGAAAGAACCTGAAGAATCCTGCCTTCTGTTCTGCCTATAGGAAAATAATGAAAACCATTAAATTGGTGCAGGAAATCTTAATCATTGTCAGTTTAGGGACTCCTTGTCAGTGTGGCTTTCCCACTATTTTAAGAATTAAGAAAATTATTTTTCAGAAAATTATTTTTTCCTTTTCTGTAAAAAGAGTTGGCTATGTTTTTTCCACATGGAACTGTGGCAGCAATAGCAACTATACTATTTTTAGCCTAACACTGACTAGTGTAGCCCTAGAAGTTTAATGAGAGGAATATTTTAAAGGAAAATGGGTAAAAAAAAAATAGTGTGAGCACAATATTCCTGCCTGTTAAAATAGGGCAGGTAAATATATTCTAATTATAACTAGCACCTTAAGAAAACTGCCACTCTAAAGATAAACTCAACCCCAATAAAAAAAGAACACATTCTTACATAGGTCCCAATATAGGAGCAATGCCTCTACTGAGTTGAACTCACAAATTTGGCTGCTGGCTGAGCATTTTTACACATTCAGCCCAAAGTTATGAAATTCAGCCTAACTAAAAATTTCACTTCCTCAAAGAAATCTACAAATTCAATGTAATTCCTATCTGTATTAGTTTCCTGGGGCCACAGGCAAGGATGTGGAGAAATTAGAACCCTTGTGCACTACTGGTGGGAACATAAAATGGTGCAGCCACTATAGAAAGCAGTATGGCAAAAAATTAAAAATAAAATTACCATACTATCCAGCAATTCCACTTTGGGGTATATACATGGGTAACATATCAGGTAAGATATATTCATTCTTTATTTTATTTAAGCAATACGTGTTAAGTGTTTGGTGCCAATATAATTGGAGAATTTGAGGTTGAGAATTCGAGATAGGACTCTGAGGAACTTATGTCTATAGTCTGATTGTGTATTTATGCTATTTTTTTTAATTTTTAAATTTTTTAAATTTATTATTTGGGAGAGAGAGACAGAGAGAGAGAGAGAGAGAGAGAGAGAGAGAGAGAGAGAGAGAGAATCCCAGGCAGGCTCCACGCTCAGCACAGAGCCTGACACAGGGCTCAATCCCACAACCCTGGGGTCATGACCTGAGCCGAAATCAAGAGTTGGATGCTCAACTGACCTGGGTGAATGAGCCACCCAGGTGCCCCAATGTAAGTTATTTTTAATTTATTAAGTGCATTTGATAAAATAATAATTCCATGAAAAGTATAAAGGAAATGCCTTGAGGGCTTGGCTAGAAACAATGTTAAGGTGTTAATGGAATAGTACAGTATAATCATGGAAATTTTATTTCAACCATCTAACTTTGATGTTGATATGAGTTATGACATGAAGTTGTTTGAGGAAACTTTTTAAGAGTATGTCTCTTAGGCCTTGGAATCCATCCCATCCCTCTTGTAACTGGTAAATGATACATTAACCCAGCAAAGTGCCTAAACCACTCTTCTGACTAGGAAAACTCAGAAAAACTACTGAACTACATACCAAATTATACAACTGTACTATATTATCTTTTCATAAAATACCAATGATAATTAACATCACCATCATTGTCATCAGCACATAATTTTCATCAGAATCCATTGCCTTTAGTCTACATAGCTTGTTATTTTGGCTTGCAGTATTCTCTCTTTTACCAGTAATGGTATCCCTATTTCCTCTAACAAACCACCATTCTTCAACCACTAATCCTTGTACTTTAGGGATATGAAAGCTCTCCCACTTCCAAGCACGGGCATAGATCCAACCCTGTTAATCAGAATCTCCCATTGCCCTAGACTTGTGGGGTCTCAGAGATGGAAAAAGATCCAAACAAGGAAAATTAGATTAAAATCCAGGACTTTTGCTAACAGGAAAGAAAATGTCTCCTTTTACTGGGATTGTAAGCATTTAAAATGCTCTAATCCTAGGAATGCCAGGAGAGAGGACTTTATATGATTTTGAACTGCTGAACCTAGCCATGCCTTGAAGTATCACTTTTCAAGGGCTTTTCAGTTACTTGAGCAAATAATTCATTTTTGCTTAAGTCATTTTGAATTAGGTTTTCATTCCCTGGCCCCATTGCAAATGTCTTTATAGATACATTAATTTTTGAATCTCTTTAAGGATAATAATGACAGAGAAAAGGGAAAGCTAGCAAAGGATAGAACAGTGTTTAAAGGATATATGTGGTCACACTATGACTGATTTCTAGCCCTGAACATTTTAGGCAGTCTTCCACCCATGAGCATACATCTTGTATGTCCTCTTCCCCTTTTCTGAATTGCCAGATTCAAAGGCTGGCACCCTTCAAGGCTGACATCCACTGTTAGACAGATGGAGCTGAAGGGGGCAAGGCAGAGGCCAGGCAGACCCTGCCAACTCATTTGGCCTCAGGCCCAGCCCTACTCTATAACCACCATGGCTGTCAATATCCAACTAAGGCTGGTCTGAGTTCTCCTTACTGTCAGCTTCTCTAGGTTCCTGAAGATGATAGTGGTGTTGGAAGCTCCTTGCTCCGCCCAGGTCTGGTGGGTACATGTGCCAATCACAGCTTGTGTAGTCAGATAGGTGTCCACTGGCACTAAGGCAGGATGAAGCTGCCTCCCACCCTAGAGGCTCCTGCACCACAGGGTAGTCAGGAAAAGTGCCTGGAACAGCTGTCATCCCTCTGACTGCCAGTCTGATCTGACTGGCTTGGTGGGTGTTCCCTCCTTCCTCACAGCTCCCAAAGTTGTTCAGTTCATAAGCAACCCCTTCCCAGAGAAAATGGAATGTTCTTGTTTGTCCCCCTCCCGAGGTCCATCTTCTACTCTGCATCTAGAAGTGATCTAAAATGTAAGCTGACCATGTCACTCACTGGTTTAAGCGTTCATTGCCTTTCCGTGGACTGGTACTTAAGGTCCTTCAATGAGCTTGACAAAGACTTCGTATATATCAGTCCCACATCTTATCACAACCCACCCAAACCTTGTCTACTCCCATCCATTCCCAGAGTGTCAAGTATTCTGGCCCTGGTACCTCTTACATAGCACTCTAACTTTCCCCATCATGTCTTCCTGACTCTTATTTGTCCTTCAAGTGTCAGCTCAGACACCCCTCATCCAAAAAGCCGCCTTTGAATCCCCCAAGGTGGGAGGGAGGAAGTAAAGCACCCTCCTCTGTGTTCTCATAGTGCCCACACTTTACCTCTAGACTAGCACTCCTCATACTATATTGTAATTACACTTGTGACTCCCTCTATAACCTGGGAGCAAACTGAAGATAGAGGGAGTTATGTCTTTTTCCTGGTATATAATAGGTACTTAGCTTGTGTTTGTTGAATTAATAAATGGCATGTGACTACCTGTGCTTCTCTAATAGAATTAGGGCATAAAACATGGTAGTAAATCCCTGATTCTTTTTTTTTAATGTTTATTTTTTTTAAATGCAATTTATTGTCAAGTTAGCTAACATACAGTATATACAGTGTGCTCTTTGCTTTGGGAGTAGATTCCCATGATTCATCGCTTACATACAACACCCAGTGCTCTTCCCAACAAATGCCCTCCTCAATGCCCATCACCCATTCCCCCCACCCCCTGCCCATCAACCCTTAGTTCACTCTCTGTATTTAAGAGTCTCTTACGGTTTGCCTCCCTGTCGGTTTGAAATGATTTCCCTCCTCCCTTCCCCTATGGTTCTCTGTTAAGTTTCTCAAATTCCACATATGAGTGAAAACATATGATATCTGTCTTTCTCTGACTGACTTATTTCATTTAGCATAATACCTCCAGTTCCACCCACATCGTTGCAAATGGCAAGATTTCATTCTTTCTCACTGCCAAGTAGTATTCCAGTGTATATATAAACCACATTTTCTTTATCTGTTCATCGGTTGATGGACATAAGTTGGGCTCCTTCCATAATTTGGCTATTGTTGAAAGTGCTGCTGTAAACATTGGGGTACATGTTCCTCCATGTACCTATACAGCACTCCTGTATCCTTTGGATAAATTCCTAGTGTTGCTATTGCTGGTCATAGGTAATTCTATTTTTAATTTTTTGAGGAACCTCCACACTGTTTTCCAGAGAGGCTGCACCAGTTTGCATTCCCACCAACCATGTAAGAGGATTCCCATTTCTCCATATCCTCGCCAGCATCTGTAGTTTCCTGATTTGTTCATTTTAGCCACTCTGACCGGTGTGAAGTGGTTTCTCAGTGTGGTTTTGATTTGTATTTCCCTGATGATAAGTGACGTTGAGCATCTTTTCATGTGTCTGTTGGTCATCTGAAAATATTCTTTGGAAAAGTGTCTATTCATGTCTTCTGCCCATTCTTCACTGGATTATTTGTTTTTCAGGTGTTGACTTTGGTAAGTTCTTTATAGATTTTGGATACTAACCCTTTATCTGATGTGTCATTTGCAAATATCTTCTCCCATTCCCTTGGTTGCCTTTTAGTTTTGTTAATTGTTTCCTTTGCTGTGCAGAAGCTTTTTATCTTGATGAGGTCCCAACAGTTCATTTTTGCTTTTATTTATTTTGCTTTTATTTTATTTATTTTATTTACTTGGAGATGGGTCAAGTAAGAAGTTGCTGCGGCTGAGGTCAAAGAGGTTGTTGCCTGTTTTCTCCTGTAGGGTTTTGATGATTTCCTGTCTCACATGTAGGTCCTTCATCCATTTGAGTCTATTTTTTTGTGTATGGTGTAAGAGAGTGGTCCAGTTTCATTCTTCTGTATGTTACTGGCCAGCTATCCCTGCACCAATTGCTAAAGAGACTGTCTTTTTTCCGTTGGATATTCTTTCCTGCTTTGTCAAAGATTAGTTGGCCATACACTTGTGGGTCCAATTCTGGGTTCTCTATGCTATTCCATTGGTCTATGTGTCTGTTTTTGTGCCACTACCATGCTGTCTTGATGATTATAGCTTTGTAGTAGAGGCTGAAGTCCGGGATTGTGATGCCTCCCACTTTGGTTTTCTTTTCCAACATTATTTTGGCTATGCGGGGTCTTTTGTGGGATTCATTCCTGGGCTGCAGGGCTGGTTCAATATTCACAAATCAATCAATGTGATATATCACATTAATAGAAGAAAGGATAAGAACTATATGATACTGTCAATAGATGCAGAAAACACATTTGACAAAATACAGCATACTTTCTTTTTTTTTTTTTTTAATTTTTTTTCAATGTTTTTTATTTATTTTTGGGACAGAGAGAGACAGAGCATGAACGGGGGAGGGGCAGAGAGAGAGGGAGACACAGAATTAGAAACAGGCTCCAGGCTCCGAGCCATCAGCCCAGAGCCCGATGCGGGGCTCGAAATCACGGACCGCGAGATCGTGACCTGGCTGAAGTCGGACGCTTAACCGACTGCGCCACCCAGGCGCCCCCAGCATACTTTCTTAATAAAAACCCTCAAGGAAGTCATGTTAGAAGGAACCTTAACATCATAAAAGCCATATATGAAAGTCCTATAGCTAATATCATCCTCAATGGGCAAAAACTGAGAGCTTTCCCTCTGAGATCAGGAACACGGCAGGGATGTCCACTCTCACCATTGTTGTTTAACATAGTGTTGGAAGTCCTAGCCCCAGCAATAAGACAACAAGATGAAATAAAAGGCATCCAGACTGGCCAAGAAGAAGTCGTCAAACTTTTACTTTTTGCAGATGATAGTATACTCTACATGGAAAACCCAAAAGACTCCACCAAAAATCTGGTAAATGCCTGATTCTTAACGGGTGTTTCATCTCAGGAAGAATGTTACTACCTCCTGCTCATCCATTAGAGTACCTGATTCAAAGTGAATGTGGCTTATGTGTGCCCAGATGTACAGAAAGTAGGAAGATTCTCTCTACTTTTTCTCCACCTGTTACTAGGTCTAATAGAAAAAAAAAATCTCTTGGCTCTGGAGCACCCCATCAGCACTTCTACTGAACTAAACCACTTTTAACTCTGTGCCCACTCCCCAAACAGCAGTTTATCATGCATGTGTACAGAGCACCAGGGAACACAGCTCTGCTTTGGCACATCAGTGGTGCCAATACCCTCACATATTCAGTGTCTGCTGTGCCACCTCATGCCTGCATTAACGAGTGTCAGCAGTATTGAGGGCAGTGGGACTTCAGCACCACCTGCAATGCTGGCTGAATATATTGGTTCTGTCATAAAGATCAGCATCTGTGCCAGTAATGGTGGACATCAGCAGCAGTTGCTATACTGAGGCTCCCTCTTCCAGTATAATGGTTTTCCTTTGCCAGGAGCCAGAATAAAATAGGAAAATCATTGTTTCTATATGGTAGAGAAGATGTTTTCATCTATACTTGTGATCCCATTTGATATACCAGAGGAATGCAGTTTGTTTTCAATGAGACCATTTCCTCTAAATTGGTATGGCCTAAAATAACATTACAAACTCTATGGACTGCACTGAAATAGAGTCCCAAACCCTAAGTTTAAATCTTGGTTGTGCTCTTTATTTCTCACACTGGCATTGGGTACAGTCCTTCTCAGCCTGAGAGTCATATCATCTACAAAACTGATAAAGTCCCCCTTACTGGATTAGATAGCATCATCTGTATCAGCGCTCTGCAAAAGCGGAGTGTGATCAGCAGCCGCTCTCCACAACATGGTGCTTTATATGTAGAAGGTGCTCAATAAATATTTGTTGAATCAAAGTACAAGAGAGCTATCTCTAGCTCTGAACACAGCACTAAAATGTTGCCAGGATAAATTGATAAATCCTTGCTTTCTCCACTTCATGTCATTCTCAGTTTGAGGGAAAGGAGTGACATTTTCTAGATGGTTTGTAGCTGGGTGGGAAAATATACAGGACCCGAGTCTTCATTTCAGTGAAAAAGGTGCCCTCGAGTTTCTGAAGCATTAATCACACTTCCTGGATATCCTTAGAAATTCCCACGGTCCCATAAAGTTCTGCTTCACACGCCCTGAGGAAGTTGAGGGGTGAAGAAGCTGCAGCAAGGGGTTAGCTGGATTCTCTCTTGATTGCTTTGCTAGTTGTGGGTGATGGGAGCATTCAGCATCATCAAGAGTTACCAAATAAAAGCCACACACAGCTTCAAGACCCACTATGAACGGAAAAGGGCAGTCTTGGCTAATTAGCCCTCAACAGATGCCTCGCTAGCCGTGCCTCAAATGATGGTAGTCATGATTCAAGTAAAACAGGAATTGGCAAACTCAAAAAGTCTGTCAAGTAAGCAATAAGAATAATTGGGGAAATTTGGGTATAGATGCAGATATAGACTCCAAAGTGGAAGGGCCTAGTGTGGACCAGAATGTGTGCCCTTTTAAAGGAAGCAGATGATGGCTGTCATTTAGGAAAGGGGTAAAGTGTTATCAGTTCTCTGTTTTTCAAGAGAAGCTGAAAATCAGGTTTTATGTGGAATCTTTGATTTTTTTTAAGTCAAAACCTTTTTGGAAATGCAAATAAAGAAACCCTGCATTGACCAAGAAATGACATCTATGAGCAGGATTCAATCCCTGGCCAGCCAGTGTGCATCTTCTAACCTAGAGCTTCTCTATTACTCCTCAGAGATTTCTTACTTTAATGCGGGTCACAGGCTACACAAGGGCACATCCTACAGCATGTAATGACTGGATTATGCTATAGTCACTAGGAAAATATGAGGTGCATTAGGACCTAAAGAAAGGAGCAGTGATATTATAGGGTATGATTTCTTGTGAAGCAGGGGCAGTAAGGTGAGTGAGGGGGTAAAGGCTTTCCTATGCAGCTCAAAAATCTCAGAAGCATGTACACACACACACACACACACACACACACACACACACACACACATTAGACCTAGATGACATTACATAGGTAAAAATATATGCAGTGAATTCAATAGAGAAGTACTGTAGATGAATGGAAAGAGCATCACGCTAGGAAACAGACTCCTTAATAACTGCAATTCACCTAGCTTGGCTTTCTCGTCTATAAAATGGTGGTGAAAATAATGCTCTCTCTTTCTAAGAAATTCAGTGGATTCAATGAGATATGTTTGGCATCTGGCATAGTGTCTAGCAGATTATTATTATTATTATTATTATTATTATTATTATTATTATTGAAGCTAAGCACCATGAAGACATAGACTTTCCCTTCAATACACATTTCATACCACCTAACAGACCCAAAGTGTATCCTCACAAATGTCATCTATGGTGGGTTGGTTCTGTGGGTTTTGCACATTGCTAATAAAGACAAGTTTATTGGGATTAGTCTGAGAGGACTGGTTTGGAAAATTCAGTTGTACTTCTGCGTCCTGCAGCTTCTCTCATAATTCTCCACTGGGATGGGGGTGAGGAGCAGCAGGGCACCTCCTCAGTAGCAGAACTCTTTGCCAATAATGAAGTCCTTTCCATAGTGAAAAATTCAGCAGAAAAATGAGGCTATCACCATTTTTTACTGTAGTTGACATATTTCACTTCACCATTGCCTGAACAAGATCTTTGTAAAAATGGAGAAACAAACACTTAATGACATTCTCCAAAGGAGTCTGATGTATATCTGGGGTCTGATTGGCTCCAGTTGAGTAGATGGAGGCTGCTTGGGAGCAGCTCTGAATTTGTCAGCCTGTCCACCTGTCAATTTCAATGTGCATTTACTCAGACTTCCTGTCAGTCTTCAAGGCTGGTCTATTTGAATGACTGGTGTATACAGATGAGCTATCATAAAATGGGCAACACATATAAATGTCTGCAAGTAAAAAATTAAAACAAAAGACTGGCCACCAGCCATGTATATTCATCAAGGGGAATAAACTAGCCTCATAGGCAACGTTTGATGAGGTGCTTATTTCTTACTGCTTCACTTCAGACATTTGGATGATTGTGTTAAGAACTATAGGAGTTATCAATGAGAAGACAGGGTATTTTAGTGGGGAGAAATAGATTTCTTCCCACCTATGTTTTGACAAATATTGAAATTTAGCTTTCCATTCTAGGGGCTACAACTTCCAATTTAACATATTAATAGAAGGCTTATTTTGGAAAATAGATAGAAACCTATTGTTACAGATTGAATTGAGTCCTCCAAAAGTTCCTATGTGGAAGTTCTAACCCCCAGTCCCTCAGAATGTGACTTTATTTGGAAATAGGATCATTGCAAATGTAATTAGTTCCCATAAGGTCATACTAGAGTAGGGTGGACCCCTAGTCCAATATGACTAATGTCCTTATACAAAGAGAAAACAGATGCAGATAAGTCCACGCAGAAAGAATGCAATATGAAAATAGGAGTTACGCTGTTACAAGCCTAGGAACTACCAAAAGCTAGGAGAGATGTCTAAAACAGGTCCTTCCCTAGTGGCTCTCAGAGGAAGTATGGCCCTTCTGGCATCTTGTTTTCAGACTTCTAGATTTAGAACTGTGAAACAATAAATTTCTGTTGTTCTAAGGCATTCAGTTTATGGTACTTGGTTATGACAGCCTTAGCAAACTAACACATCACTAAACCAATAAATTAGATTTTGGCCAATGGACTATAATTGGGAATCTGGATAAATAAAAGAAGTTATTTGAGTTGTACTATAAAGTTTCTCCCATAATGCCATAATTTGTATTATTTTGTTATACATTTATATGTGATGTTCATGTTGAAAGACAGTTATTAAAAGTGTTAATAAAATACAAATGGAAAGAGAGTACCAATATCATAGAAGATAGAGAAAAGGCCATATATTACCTACAAGAATTAATGAAATTTCTGTAGCTGAGTCTCAGACTTTTTCAGTTATTTTCTAATAGCCTGAGCAAAATGCAAAAGATGGAAGGATCATACCACAGAAAAGAGAGAAAATTTACCAGTTTCTCAGAGACACAAAGTTTTGGTTGATATTTTATTATTTTGTAATTTATTACTATTACTTCTATTACTAAAATGATTATATGAGCTCTAAAATAAAGCCAAACAGTAGTTTTTACTTACTAGGGGAAGCATAGTTCATGCCATTCATTAGTAAGGAAATTCCAGGGTGGATTATATATACCTCTTGAGGACCTTCTGCCCACTTAGCTATTTCTCAGTAAACTTCTAATTTAAATTTTTTGGTGGGTGGGGGAGAGCATGCACAAGAGTGGGAGAGGGGAGAGGGAGAGAGAGAATCCTAACCATCCTAACCAGGCTCCACACCCAGAGCTGAGCTCGAGGAGAGGCTCAACGCAAGGGTTGGTCTCACAACTGTGGGATCATGAGCCAAAACCAAGAGTTGGTTGCTCAACTGACTCTGAGTAAACTTTTATTTCTTTTATTTATTTATTTTTAAGTAGGCTCCATGCCCAGCCTGGGGCCCAATGGAGGGCTTGAACTCATAACCATGAGATCAAGACCTGAGCTGAGATAAAGAGCCAGACATTTAACCAACTGAGCCACCTAGGTGTCCCACTCAGCAAACTTTTATTAATCCATGTCCTACTTAGTTCCTATTCACTTTCAACAATATTAATTTAATTTAGTAATTAAATTAATACAAATGCTTTAAATACAACTGCCTTTAAAATGTGGGGAAAATACATGTATTTTTATTTATTTACTTTTGACGGTACATATTTTATTTTATTTTTAATTTTAATCCCAGCATAACTAACATACAATGTTATTTTAGTTTTAGATGTACAATATAGTGTTTCACCAATTCTATACATTACTCAGTGTTCATCACAATAAGTATACTCTTAGTCCCCTTCACCTACATTACCCATCCCCCCAGGCAAAATACATTTTATACACAGTGTTAGCATATAAAATCAGAAATTAATTTTTAAACAATTATCACCATGATCTCCTTCTGTGATAATGTTTAAAAAATTATCACTTTGCCTTAGCGCCAATCTGTGGAAAATGGGAAGAATAAGACTTCATTTGAGTATGTATTTGGATGAATGTTTCCTTTCTCTTGTTCCAGTCAAGGCTTATATAACTCTGTCTGGACCTACACTGACATCAGCATGTATGATACAGGAGAGACAGGCAGGGAATGGTTAATGTCCAATGTGTAACAGGCATGATGGGGAAGTTTCCTAAATGTATTCTAAAAGGAAATGTAAAGAAAAGGACCTTCAATTTTCCACTGTATCAGACCATACTTGGTTTCACAGGACACATAGCTCCCCTCCTGGAGCTGCTATGTGCCCAGATAAAGGAGATAATGTCAGACAATTCATTTCTAAACAAACATTACCCCTAAAGAAAGCAATAAAAAGACAATTTATACTTTCTACTTCTTATTGTGTCAATTTTAGCTAAGATGAATTTTTATAGTGAATTTTCATTTCACTGAAGTTTTAAATTTATTGGCATAAAAGTGTCCATACTATCTCAATTCATAGCTCAAAATCACGTTTTCTAAGAATTTTTAAGGCTTACTCCACTGGCTTCTAGAATCTAGAAAAGTCTGATAAAAATCCAATTGCTATTCCTCTGTAGGAAATACATTTCCCTACTATTAAATGAAATTAAACTTTTCTTTTAATTATTGTCCTGAAACTTGGTGTGGTTCTTTTTTATACTAATATTACTTGTCTCTTTGAGAGACTTTTCTACTTAAAATTTTGTTTTTGTTCAGCTGTATAGAATGCTCTCTTATCCTTCTTTTGATAATTGATCTCCATTCTATTGTCTCATTTTGGTATATAGAAATTCTATATAATATTCCTTTTAACTTAACTTTCTCATGCTTTCTATTTTTTTTTGTCTTTTGATAATAAATTCTAGGAGAATTTCTCAGCTAATTCTTTTAGTTCTATACTTCACTCTAGCTAAATCCATTCTCCTAGTCCAGTGATTCTACCTTTTGATTGATTTTACTTTTTAAATTTTGACCATGTCATTTATTTTTAAAATCTCTAATTGGGTCCTTTTAATAACTGCTTATCTTCATAAGTCTACCTATGAAAATATTATGTAGATAGATATATTTATATATATATTTATAAAATATATATATGTGTATATATATGTGTGTGTCTGTATATATATATATTGTTTCTATATATATATATATATATATATATATATAGAAACAATACACATACACACACACATATAAAAGTATTTTCTCCATTGTTCTTGTTTCTTTGGTATTCTTCTTTCAGTTGAATTTAATGCTTATCTTTTATGGTACTGTTTTTTCTCAAACATTTGGTGATTCTTGGTTGTGTGCTTTCTACATAATTTATCATCTTTATTCATTTATTTGCAGATACTCTTGGTATATAGTGCCTGCTTCTTGTAAAGATGTTGAAGGGGAAGGCTATACTACAGGATACAGTGTGTCAATAGTGTTTCTTCTGGGTTTCCCTAGCTAAAGGAATGATGCTGTGTCTCTAGCTCAGCTAACCACATTTCCTAATTGATCCCACAAATACATCTGCTTCCCTTGCTCAACATAAATTGGTAGTGGAACAAGAACCAACCTGCTAAGTAGCTCTGAACGCTGTTCCCCGATCACCTAGGACTCCTCCAATTCCTTTTGCCCATTGTTTCTAAGTTTGAAGTACCCCCAGAGGCACACAAATCTTCCTTCTCTTGTGTGTTTTCTCCATCTATTCAGGGCCATATTTCTTATTATTTAATTATCTCTAGTCTAGAGACACATTTTCCTGTTTGTTAGCATTCTGTGGATTTATTTTTTTATACATATTTTTCATTTCAATCATTCTATAGATTTGGGTAGGGAATGCATGCCTATGACTGAGCTTAGTCCAGTGTCATGGTGCAGGTCCCCAAAAACCTTTTTTTTTAATTTTTTTAATCTTTATTTATTTTTGAGGGAGAGACAGTGTGTGAGCAGGGGAGGAGCAAAGAGACAGGGAGGCACAGAATCCGAAGCAGGCTCCAGGCTCTGAGCTGTCAGCACAGAGCCCGATGCAGGGCTCAAACCCACGAACTGTGAGATCATGACCTGAGCCGAAGTTGGACGCTTAACCGACTGAGCCACCCAGGTGCCCCCAAAAACCTATCTTTTAGTGATTCTAACTGTTCTACTCTCACAGTAGAGCTGAAAATGTAATACTGGCAAATAAAAATTCCAACATCTAAGGGAAATAAAACACTCACTTTCATTTTTGTACATTGTTTTTGAATGGTTCCTTCACATTATAGCAATATGTTAAACACTAAGTTTCTATTATAGAAGGAAAAAGAATTTGCGTGTTTCAATATGTATTTCTTAAATATTTCACCCTTCTCTCTGTGGAAGCATAACAACATGGAATCATTGTATTTTTGTGAAAATTTTAAAAGCCCACACCCAGTAAATATTTGGTTTTTATATTTTTATTTAGGTGTAATTGAAATAAAAATGCACAGATGTTAAAGGTTTGGTTCAATATATTATGACAAATGTATACACCCACATAACCATCACCCCAAATCAGATATATTGCCATCATGCTCATGACATTCCTGCAATCAACCCCAACCCCCCACCACACTTCTACAGATTAGTTTCACCAGTTTTTGGATGTCATATAAATGGAATCATTCATTATATACTTTTATGTGACTTTTGCTTAATGTGATGATTTGGGGATTTATCTAAATTGTTGTATGTCTTATAGTTTGTTATTTTTAATTGCTAAATACTAGTCAATTGAATGAATATACTGTAATGTGTTTGTCCATTCTCTTAGATGGGCAGTTGGATTGTGTCTGGTTTGGAACTATTAAAAAATATATTTCTATGAATAATCTTGTACAAGTCTTTTGTGAGCATTTATTTTCTTTTCTCTTGAATAAATTCCTACAAATGAAGTTGCTGAATCCTAGGACATATATATGTTTAACTTTAGTATAAACTTTCAAACAATTCTCCAAAATAATTGTACTGTTTTATATTCTTACTAGCAAATATTTTTGCTGCTCCATATTGTCACCAACATTTGAAGTTGTCAGTCTTTCTTATTAAGGCATTTTAATGGATACAAATGATACAAGCCCTTCATTGTACATATATGCTGTGGGTTTTTTTTCCCAATTAGTGGTTGGTGTACTTTATTTCCTTAATGGTATCTTTTGATGAGCAGCAATTTTTGATTAGGCAAAATAAAATTCATCAAAAATTTTTTCTATCAGTGCTTTTGTGTTTTTACCAAAAAATGTTGCCTACTTTGCAATTGTAAAGATATTTTCTTGTGCTTTCTTTTAGAAGATTTAGGAGTTTGGGTTTTACTTTTAAATAAATAAATAAATAATCTCCATTAAATTGACTTGGCACCTTGGTCAAACATCAATGACTGAGGCACCTGCGTGGCTCAGTGGTTGAGTATCCGACTTCAGCTCAGGTAATGATCTGCAGTTTGTGAGTTCAAGCCCCACATGAGGCTTGCTGCTGTCAGCCTGTCAGCATAGAGCCTACTTTGGATCCTCTGTCCCCACCCCACCCCTGCTCTCTGCCTCTCCCCCACCTGCGCTCTCTCAAAAATAAACAAATATTTTAAAAAATCAATGAACTATTCACGTGTAAGGTTATTTTTAGACTCTCTCTTTATACCAATATCATGTTGTTTTAATTATTCTTACTTTCTGGTAATGGTAAGTCTTAAAGTCAAGAAATATAAGTTCTCTAATTTTTCACTCCTGAAATATAAAAACATACTTATTTCATATTGATATCGTATTCTTTAGTCTTGCTAAATTTATTAATTTTAGTTAGTTGTTTTTTCTACAAAGACCAGTTTTATTTATTTATTTTTATCTATGCCATTCATTTCTTTTAATTGCCTTGTTGCACTGGCTAGTATCTCTTGTACAATGCTGAATAGATGTGGGTAGAGTGAACATCCTTTTCTTGTTTCAGTTTTAGAAGAAAGAAGGGCTTAATGTTTCACAATTAAGTACAGTGTTATCTGCAAAATGTTAAAAGATACCCTTTATCAGCTTGAGAATTTTTTTATTCCTAGTTTGCTAAGAATTTTAGCCTGGAGAATGTTAAGTTTTGTCAAATAGTTTTTCTACTATATCTACTGTGATAATTTTAAGGTACCTTTTTATTTATCTTTTTTAATTTATCTTTTATTCTTTCCATGAGGTATATTACATTGGTTGAATTTTTAATATAAAACCAACTTTGCATTCCCAGAATAAGCAGCACAATCTCCTGGTATATTATCTTTTTTTTTTTTTTTTTTTTTACGAGACAGAGAGAGACAGAGCATGAGCAGGGGAGGGGCAGAGAGAGGGAGACACAGAATCAGAAGCAGGTTCCAGGGTCCGAGCTGTCAGCACAGAGCCCGAAGCGGGGCTAGAACCCAGGACCGTGAGATCATGACCTGAGCCGAAGTCGGATGCTCAACCAACTGAGCCACCCAGGTGCCCCTGTATTATCTTTTAAGAAATATTTCGAAATTGAATTTGCTAGTATTTTATGATTGTTCTCATCTATATTCATAGCAAATGTTAATTTAGAAAACTCAAACTTACCTAAATAGGGTTTCAAAAGAGTCATTCCTTTTCATTTTTCTTTTTCCGCCTTTTCCTATAAATCTTACAAGTATAACATATCAAGATAATTTTATTTTTTTCTATTTTTAAAAATAGGTTCATACTATCACCATACTATTTTGCCTCCCAGCATCATCCAGGAACTTAGGAAAAGTACCTATTGAATATATTACCTCCCAGGTAAGAGTGAATAACAGGTATATTGACTTTGTATGGTTTCCTTAAAAAAAAAAAATACCACAAATTTGGTAGATTAAAAGAATAGAAACTTATTCTCTCACATTTCTGTAGACCAGAAGTCCAAAATCAAAGTGTTAGGGGGGCCACACTCCATTTGGAGGCTTCAGGATAGAATCTACTCCTTGTGTCTTCTGGTGCCTGGTGGCTATCGGCTTTCCTTAGCTTGTGGCAGCATTTCTCTCTGGTCCACCTTCACATCATCCTCTCTGTATGTGTCTTCCACATTCTGTCTCAAATCTCCCTCTGCCTCTCTTTTGTAAAAATGTGTGTGACTACATTTAGGACCAGGTAATCCAGGATAAACTCTTGCCTCTCGATATCCTTCACTTAACCATATCTTTTGTCACCTAAGGTAATATTCAATCTTTTGCCCAATAAGGTAATATTCACAGGTTCTGGGAAATAGAAAGTGAATTTATTTTTTTAGGGGGAGGACATTTTTTTCATCCTGCTACAACAGGGCAGTCATAATTCAAAATACCACACTTTCCAGATTAAACACATTGACTCATTGGATTACCTAGGCCGGTTCTTATGCTCAGTTCTACAAATGCTCAGTCTGTAAAATCAGGATTGTATCATTTAATTTTTTCCTACTTCATGGGCATTTGAATAAATAAAGTGAGATATGATGTGTAAAGCACTTTCTGAATGGTATTATGGAAAGAATATAGACCTAATTCCACATTCTAGGCCCTGGAATCTAACACAGGGATTATAACCTGAACCCTGCTGCTTATTAACTTAGTGACCTTGGTCTTTTCATTTATAAAGGGAAGGTAAGACACCTATTTGACAAGTCTTTTGTCATAATGAAATGAGATAATGTATGTAAAAATGACTGGCATGCTGCCTGGCTCATAGTAAAATTCATCCTTCTTGTTTTTCTCTACTAAAAAAAAAATGCTATACACACTCTCTGTATTGCTACAAGATTTTATGCAGATAAGCTTATATCAGCAGTTTTCATTTCAAGCAAGAAGGACAAACATAGATAATAACTATTTAAATAATTAATAGGCTGGAACAAACCATTCACTGATGCTATGCATGGGAAATAAGAATTCTCTGCCATGACCTAATTCGCGTCCTTGGTCAATACATTTTCCCTTCTTTGTTCCAGGGAAGATTAACAATATTGTGCAATATAAGTCAGGGCTTGGAAAAGTGTAGCCCAGTAAACTGTAGTTATTGCTACTAAAGTTATTATCATTTACTTGCATTCTAGAAGACACTACTGGCAGTATTACTCTTCACATATAAGAGCAAATAAGAGTGTGATTCAAAGGACTAATAAATAATCCTAAATTCATTCCATTGTAGTTCTAGTCCCTTTTACATCTCTGGCTAAATGGCTCCTTTCATTACTTCTACAGACTGGTAACATCAAGCATATGGATTTAATTCCTAGGTGACCTTTTACTCATGACCTCTTATATCACAGACTAAAGCCCTGATGTTAGGAAGATATCTCATAAATGGGGGCCTTTGACCAAAAGAAGAGCTTGGTTAAGAGCTATTTTTACTATTTAAAACAAACTCCTACTCTACTTCCCACTATTTAATTGGTGGTTTTTCCCACAGATTCATTCTCCATATTCCTATTCCTATTGAGGGGAGAGGGAGAAGTTTCCCTGGGGAATTTTGCACAGTGCCATGCATTCAGCTATGTTCCATGACCTTCAAATATGTAACTCCAACTCCAGCCCAGCCTTTTACTCTCTACCTCTCCTCTTCTCACTTCAGGCCAGTAGCCATAGTCTCTCACTTTTTAAAAAAAATTTTTTTTTAATGTTTTTATTTATTTTTGAAGGAGAGAGAGAGACAGAGCATGAGCAGGGTAGGAACAGAGAGAGAGGGAGACAGAATCCGAAGCAGGCTTCAGGCCCTGAGCTGTCAGCACAGAGCCCGATGCAGGGCTCGAACCCACAAACTGTGAGATCATGACCTGAGCTGAAGTCAGACATTTAAAAGACTGAGCCACCCAGGTGCCCCAACTCACTTGCATTACTCAGGAAAGGAACCATATGTCACTAACAGTCACCCTGAAGACTCTCTCAGCAGACTTAAAGAGCAGCCACTATTCCTTTTCCCGGCCTTCTGAGTTCAGAGCAGAGAGAGGAAAGAGAAGCAGTCTGGGGTTGGGGAGGAGGAAGGTAGTGAAGCTCTCACTTAACTGCTGATACAAAATCTCTCTCAGAGCTGGCAGATGTTTAAAAATGAGTCCATTCCATCAGGAATGGGAAAAGATATTTGCAATGACATATCAGACAAAGGGCTAGTATCCAAAATCTATAAAAAACTCACCAAACTCCACACCCGAAAAACAAATAATCCAGTGAAGAAATGGGCAGAAAACATGAATAGACACTTCTCTAAAGAAGACATCCAGATGGCCAACAGGCACATGAAAAGATGCTCAACATCGCTCCTCATCAGGGAAATACAAATCAAAACCACACCCAGATACTACCTCACGCCAGTCAGAGTGGCTAAAATGAACAAATCAGGAGACTATAGACGCTGGTGAGGATGTGGAGAAACGGGAACCCTCTTGCACTGTTGGTGGGAATGCAAACTGGTGCAGCCACTCTGGAAAACAGTGTGCAGGTTCCTCAAAATTTAAAAATAGATCTACCCTATGACCCAGCAATAGCACTGCTAGGAATTTACCCAAGGGATTCAGGAGTACTGATGCATAGGGGCACTTGTACCCCAATGTTTATAGCAGCACTCTCCACAATAGCCAAATTGTGGAAAGAGCCTAAATTTCCAACAACTGATGAATGGATAAAGAAACTGTGGTTTATATACACAATGGAGTACTACGTGGCAATGAGAAAGAATGAAATATGGCCCTTTGTAGCAACGTGGATGGAACTGGAGAATATTATGCTAAGTGAAATAAGCCATACAGAGAAAGACAGATACCATATGGTTTCATTCTTATGTGGATCCTGAGAAACTTAACAGAAACCCATGGGGGAGAGGAAGAAAAAAAAAAGAGGTTAGAGTGGAAGAGAGCCAAAGTATAAGAGACTCTTAAAAACTGAGAACAAACTGAGGGTTGTTGGGGGGTGGGAGGGAGGGGAAGGTGGGTGATGGGTATTGAGGAGGGCACCTTTTGGGATGAGCACTGGATGTTGTATGGAAACCAATTTGACAATAAATTTCATATCAAAAATAATAAATAAATAAATAAATAAATAGATAGATAGATAGATAGATAAATAACTCCCTCCAGATCTTGGGGTCCTTTTATGCTCTATGATGACTTCCTGTTGCATTTTCCTGGCCACAATTCTTCTGACCTGGTAGGGATTCTCCTTCAGCAGGCCATCACAAATATTCTTCAATTTCAGTACCATCAATTTCTCCACTGAAATTCCCCTTGCACTCTGGCAGATACCCTTTTGAGCAGAATATAGTTTTAAATGACCCCAGGCCAACATTCTTATGATGGACATGAACTCCATGCTTGTTCCTCAGGATCGAGGTACCTTTGGCCTACTGTTGGACGGAGATGCCTTGTTCTTCAGACGCAGCCTGTCTCTGCTTCCATGAGCAGCTTCAGACAGCATCTCCCTCTTTGGTATTCTCAGGCATGGTCAGGCATCAGTCCACAGTGCCTGCCAAATGAAGGAGAGAACCTTCTCCTTCACTGGACCTGAGCTGAAGGAGATATACTCCTCCCATGTTCTCCACCTTCCTTGAATGGGTTAAGCATTACAGTTAGCTCTATACAAAGGTATTTTCACAAAATCCTCTCTAGTCTCCAAAAACCTTACCCTTGTCTAGTCACAATATGTGTGAGTTGTTTAGCTCTATAAAACCACTCACTTTAGAACATTCTATCTTCCATCTTTATGCCTTGGTCAAAAGCTAAGATAATGCATCCCATGTTAATATCCTTTTTTAAATTATTATTAAAGGAATTTTACAAGGTAACCTTCATCTTTCTGCCTCTTGTCCTTCACGTCACCATCTTATACCTGCAAAGGTAAAGTCCTTCCACTATTGCCTTTTATGAATTTATAGGTAATGAGACTTATTTAGCTTCAGGTCATGCAGAGAGATTCATTTGTGAATTTTGTAAGTCACAATCTCATCAGTTGTGCTCTAATCAAACAAACAGCAGGGATGGAAATAACCGGGGCTAGATAAATAAATAACTGAGTTAATTATGAACTTGCTCATTTTAAAGAAACATTAAATCATGAAGGATTATGAATAGCTGGGTAATTGTTCCTGATCTTAATTCCCAGAGTATAGAGCTTAGAGAACTGATACCTAGTTAGTTTGCAAAGCTCAGCTGCAAAGGAAGGGAGTGGCTGGCCTCAGCCTCATTCTCCAACTCTGAACACCTCTGTATCCTGGTGCACAGGGTTCCTTCACCCCACCTGCTCTGTCAGCCCCACTCCCAGGTAGGAGGAATGTATTTGTTTCCTATAGTTGCTGTTACTAATTGCCACAAGTTTAGTGGCTTAAAACAACACAAATTTAATCTTTCATAAGTCTGGAGGTCAGAAGTCCAAAATTGGTCTCAATGCATAAAATCAAGGCTATATTCCTTTCTGGAAGCTCTAAGGGAGAATCCAATTTGTTGCATCTTCCAACTTCTAGAGGCTGCCTGCATTCCTTGTCTCATGGCCTCCTTCCATGTTCAAAGCCAAAATGGCCCATCAAGTCTTTCTTATATCATATAATATCATATAATACTGATTTCTGCTTCCCTAGTCACATCCCCTTTTCTGACTCTGACCCTCCCACCTGTCTGCTTCCTCTTTTAAAGATCCTCGTGATTACACTGGACAGTCCTGAGTCATTCAAGATACTCTCCTTATGTTCAGGTGAGCTGGTTAGCAACCTTAATTCCATTAACAACCTTAATTCCCCTTTGCTATGTAAGCTAACGTATTCACAGGTTCTAGGGATTAGAACTGGGACATCTTTGGGTGGGGCATTATTCTGCCTTCCACACAAAGACTAATTCAAAACTACAACAGAGGTTGCCTGAATCCCTCCTTGTCTCCCCCTCCCACTCAGGAAGCCACTATCACTCTGGCTGCCTGTTTGACCCTGGCATTATAACCAGTATCTACTCCATAATCCGAGATGCTAATGAAGAACAGGAGTCTCGGCCTATTTTTGTGAATGCAAAACATTTTACTGGAACACGCAGTCATGCCCATTCAGTTTACTTATTGTCTGTGTCTATTCTCATGCTACAACAGCAGAGTTAAGTAGTTAACAACAGAGACAATAGGCCTGAAAAATTCTAAAATATTTTTCATCTGGCCCTGAAAAGAAGTTTACTGACCTGCAGTATAGAGAGCTGCTCTTTCTCCCTCTGCTTTGTTCTTACTCCTAGATCATAGCCTTTCATGGTCCCTACTGAAAGCCAAGTGTGTGGACTAGAGCCTCCCCACTTTGGTGGACTCTGAACTTCATTTTTCACACCACTGGCCCTGTTAGTCTGCCATAAACTCTAACCAATTTCTCAACCTCAAGGTTGACTGGATCAGCAGCTTTTTTGAGAGAAAAGCAGTGCCAAATATAAGGTTTACTTCTTTTCCTGCATCTGGTTTCCTGAAAATTCTTTCTATGTTAGTATCTCTCCTGTGCCTTCAAAGAAATATTGTTTATTTTTTGTCTAGCTTTTCTAGTTGTTCTCAGCAAGAAGACTGATGTAAGCAATCTGGTTCACCATTACTAGAAGTGTATTTTTAGCACTGTTATTTAATTTTTGTTGCCTCCAAATATTTGTTGTATTATCCATACTCTTTTAAATTTTGTTCTGCTTTTTGTAGTTAGCTTGTGATTTCTTTACAGTTTAAAATTTATTTATAGCTTTCTTTATAGTACTCTGTCTCTTAAGGATTATGCTTCCTTGCTTTCCGATAAAGAAGTCAGGTTTTATGAAACATTCTTGTTAATCCTATAGTTAATTATTTTCTTAGACAAACGTATCCTTGACCCTTCAGAATAAAATTTCTTCTCCTTGTTTTGTATTAATTAATTACAGCCCTTATTTGTTTAGTTTTATTTTGCTCTCTTTGTCTATCTTCCAACTAGGTAAATTCTATCCAGACTTGATAGTAAATTGCTTGCTCTTAACCCTTCATATCAGATAAACAACAAATCTGCTAATTAGATTTGTCCTCAAATAGATGGCACATTGATGCATAATTTGCACTCCAAGACAAATTTTCCAGCAGTTTCTTCCATCTTCTAGTGTATCTTTGCTCTATTTATATGAAATACTCTATCCTCACTGTTTCATTGTTTCTTATTCTGAACTGAAAGAATTCTTTAAAAATTCCTTTTAGAGCATTTACTGCAATTAAAGTTCTTATGTCTTTCACTTCCTACATTTATCAAGTTACTTTTTCTGAATAAATATACAAAAATGAGGTAGAGTATTTTAGTCATCTCATGGAGAAGCACCTATAATCAGAGCAAGTGGTAACTTTTGTGATTGATTGATAACTGCTGGTCCTCTAGTTTAGGAGACAGCTGGAAGGAGAAGTACAAAGTTCCTTCTGAACTTCTCAGATTGGATCTGTTTCAAGAGGTGAAGCCTAAGTACATTCTTTCTCAATCTGCTCTCTCTGCCTTAGAGGAACTTTCTCTCATATTCTTGCATTATATTCCCCATGAATCTTAGTTTTTTGTATTGCCTTGAAACTTATTTTTTATATTTATATTCCTGTTTGGGGATCCTATTTAGGAACTGTGAATTAAAGATCAGAGTCTACCCAGTAGTAGTTCTGCAGAACTGAATCCTACAGTTATTCAGGGATTGGGCAATTCCCTTGATTCCACACAGTTACATGTTTTCATATTCTTCTTAGGCTTTCCATATTCAAAGGGATGAAATGGCTTATAAAATGAGTCACAAAAATGCAAATTGATATCAACATAATTACTTGGCATAAATTAAGCTTTTCTTAAAAATTACTGATTTGCGATTTGGTATTAAGGGATTTGGTACAAAGATTTCTTCTTCTTTTATAAGAGCTACTAATAAGTTACAAAAGAAGCCACACCGGACATTTTCTACTTTGTGCAATTACATTTGGATGTTTTGGTGTCTAACAAATAAACAATGAAAACCTGAATTTGAATTGTTTCCTGTAGGATTCAAATGTGTGACCTTGAGTGATGCATCTATCTCTGAACCTCTCCTCTTCCATAAAATGGGACTGATGGTAATGATACAACCTTACCTACTTCACTTGTTTATTAAGAAGATGAACAGATAGAAGATGTAGAAGAACTTAGTACATTTTGAAGCCCTGTTTAAGTTCTTCTCATTTTTTAAACCATTTCAGAATGAAAACTGAGAGCTACTCTTTGCCATTTCATTCCAAAATTGACATAGAAAATCTATGTTTCTTTTCTATATGATGACAAGTGTTCCAGGGTAAACAGCCTAGGAATGATAAAGCTAGTTTAAGGTTTTTTTTTTTAATGTTTACTTATTTTTTGAGAGGGAGAGAGAGAGATCAGGGGAGGGACAGAGGGATAGGGGGAATAGGGGACAGAGGATCCAAAGCAGGCTCCTTGCTGACAGCAAAGAGCCCGATGTGGGGCTAGAACTCACAAACCCAGAGATCATGACCTGACCAAAGCAGAAGCTGGATGCTTAACTGACTGAGCCACCCAGGCGCCCCAAAGCTAGTTTAAGCTTTAAAGGTAAATGCCTCCTCCCTTCCCCTTGTGACATGTCTGACGTAACAGCAAGCACATCTCTCGGCTTCAAGTACTTTAGGTCCATTCTCTGAACTTTCAAGCAACTTGGAGGAAGCTCAGACCAAGGCATTAAGGTTACAAACAAAAACACAGATCACCTGGTGGCTCAGTTGGTTGAGCATCTGACTGACTCTTGATTTCAGCTCAGGTTTGTGATATTGATCCCCGCTTCTGGCTCTGCGCTGACAGCATGGAGCCTGCTTGGGATTCTGTCTCTCCTCTCTCTGCCCCTCCCCTGATCATGTTCTTTCTCGCTCTGTCTCTCTCTCTGTCTCTCTCTCTGTCAATATATAAATAAACAAACATACATACATACATTTAAAAACAAAAACAGAAAAAAAACTAACAAGAGCAATACCATAAGAAATCAGTTTCAGATTTTCACTTTCAATTGTATTCAAGGGAATTTCAGGCCAGGCACCATGGTATGTCAGGAATTTCTTTCCTTTTTTTTTTTTTTTCTTTTTCCTAGAGGATAATTGAAAACATATATTCTTAGTGCCAATGAAAAAGACTCAACTCTGAGAATACAGTTGCTCATAAAACAGCAGAAGAACAGACTACAGAGGAAGATTAGCTCACTAGAATTAAAGATTTTTCTGTATGTGTTTCAGAAAGAAATATCACTGACTCAGGAGCAAGACTTCGATAATTTGCATACTCTGATAAAGTGGGGAGGGTAATCCTGAAAGAGCTTCTGTTGTACTGTTTGATAGCATCAAAACTGAAAGATACTGCATTGATTTCTTCTCAGAACATTGTGAAATTGATAGTAAATGGATTATTTAAAATATGAATTCATTTATAATATGCTTTTAAAAATGTAGTGTAACCCCATTCTGTCAAAAGAATGTGAGAAATTGTCTTTAATTAGAAAGAGATTTGTAAATCTTTACTCAGTTTTTACTAGCATTTGTGATTATAAACTTGCTTAGCTGGAGTGTTACAGTTATGAAAATTAGCAATAAAAACTTATGATTTCTCTATTTCCTCTTAAATTTCACCACGTACACAAGGAATACTCATTAGAGCCAACAAATAAAGTGATTACTGTTGCAAAATCCTTATTGTTATCCATTTTTATTTTTTGTTATTTGTTACTGAATGACTTTCCTGGACACCAAAGAATTTTGATAAAGATTTAAATAATTAGAAAGTACAAAAGATTATGACAAGAGAAAAAATAATCATAATCTTAATATCCAGAAATAATTGTTGTTTAATTAATATTTTTAACTTTTTTATGTATACATCCACCCATATGTATGTTTTGCAAAATTTGGTCATATTGTATATTTGGTTTTATTTAACGATTCTCTCCTTTTTACTTGAAATTTTGCAAACATCAATAATATAGTTAAGTATTCTTCAGAAATAAATTTAATTTATGATAAACAGGTACTAATTTCCATTTATACAACAACATATTAGAGAACTCATCAGTTAAACAGTCTATAATTACTTTTAGAAATAATTATCATGAAACTTTATATGTGGGGCTCGAACTCCGAACCATGAGATCATGACCTGAGCTGAGATCGAGTTGGACACTTAACCAACTGAGCCAGCAAGACACCCTCTGCCCATTTCTTAAATGGGTTATTTGTGTTTTGGGTGTTGAGCTTAGTAAGTACTTTATAGATTTTGGATTCTAAAAAATCAGATGTTCCATTTGCAAATTATTTTCTCCCATTCCATAGGCTGCTTTTTTAGCTTTGTTGATTGTTTCCTTTGCTGTGCAGAAGCTTTTTATCTCAGTTAAGTCCTAATGGTTCCTGTTTGCTTTTGCTTCCCTGGCCTTTGGCGACTTGACTAATAAGAAGTGGGTCTGGCCAGATCAAAGAGGTTTCTGCCTGTGTTCTCCTCTAGAATTTTGATGGTTTCCTGTCTCACATTTAGGTCTTTCGTACATTTTGAATTTGTTTTTGTGTATGGTGTAAGAACATGATCTGGTTTCATTCTTCTGCATGTCACCGTCCTGTTTTCCCAACAACATTTGTTGAAGAGACTGTCTTTTTTCCATTGGATATTCTTCCTGCTTTGTTGAAAATTAGTTGACCATATAGTTGTGGGTTCATTTCTGGATTTTCTATTCTGTTCCAGTGATCTATGTGTCTGTTTTTGGGTCAGTACCATACTATCTTGATGACTACGACTTTGTAATATAGCTTGAACATCGGAATCATGATGCCTCCAGATTTATTTTTCTTTTTCAGGATTATTTTGGCTATTTGGGGTCTCTTGTGGTTCCATACACATTTGGGGATTGTTTGTTCTAGCTCTGCAAAAAATGCTGGTGGTATTTTGATAGGGATTGCATTAAATGTGTAGATTGCTTTGGGTAGTATACACATTTTAACAATTTTCATTCTTCCAATCCATGAGCATAGAATGCTTTTCCATTTCTTTGTGTCCTCTTCAATTTCTTTCATAAGTGTTCTATAGTTTTCAGAGTACAGATCTTTTACCTCTTTAGTTAGGTTTATTCCTAGGCATCTTACTGTTTTTGGTGCAAATGGGATCAATTCTTTTATTTCTTTTCCTGCTGCTTCGTTATTGGTGTATAGAAATACAACAGATCTCTGCATGTTGATTTTATATCCTGCAACTTTGCTGAATTCATGTACTAGTTCTAGCAATTTTTTCATGAGTCTTTTGGGTTTCTACATAAAGTATCATGTCATACGCAAATATTGAAGGTTTGACTTCTTTCTTGCCAATCTGGATGCCTTTATTTTTGTTGTCTGATTGCTGAGGCTAAGATTTCCAGTACTATGTTTAATTGTAATGGTGAGAATGGGCATCCTTGTCTTGTTCCTGACTGGGAAAAGGCTCTCAGTTTTTCCCCCTTGAGGATGATATTAGCTGTGAGCCTTTCATATATGGCCTTTATGATGTTGAGGTATGTCACACCTCTTCCTACTTTGTTGAGGGTTTTTATTAAGAATAGATGCTGGGGGCGCCTGGGTGGCTCAGTTGGTTAGGCGTCCGACTTCAGCTCTAGTCATGATCTCACAGCTCATGAGTTCAAGCCCCGCGTCGGGCTCTGTGCTGACAGCTCAGAGTCTGGAGCCTGCTTCAGATTCTGTGTCTCCCTCTCTCTCTGCCCCTCCCCTGCTTGTGCTCACTCTCTCTCTCTCTCAAAAATAAATAAACATTAAAAAAAAGAATAGATGCTGTATTTTGCCAAATGCTTTTTCTGCATCTATTGACAGGATCATATGGTTCTTCTTTTTTTTAGAGAGAGATTCATTTTTTTTTAAGTTTATTTATTTTGAGAGAGAAAAAACAAGTGGTGGAGGGGCAGAGAAAGAGGGAGAGAGAGAATCCCATACATGCTTTCTGCTGACAGTGCAGAGTCTAATGTGGGGCTCAATCTCATGAATTGTGAAATCTAACCTGAACCTAAACCAAGAGTCAGATGCTTAACAGACTGAGCCACCCAGGCACCCCAGGATCATATGGTTCTTATCCTTTCCTTTATTAATGTAGTGTATCACATTGATTAATTTGCAAATACTGAACCAGCCCTGAAGCCCAGGAATAAATCCCACTTGATCATAGTGAATAATTCTTTTAATGTACTGTCAAATTTGATTTGCTAATATCTTGTTGAGAATTTCTGCATCCATGTTCATCAGGGCTATTGGCCTGTAATTCTCCTTTTTAGTGGGGTCTTTGTCTGGTTTTAGAATCAAGGTAATGCTGGCTTCGTAGAATAAGTTTGGTAATTTTCCTTCTATATCTAGTTTTTTGGAACAGTTTGAGAAGAAAAGGTATTAATTCTTCTTTAAATGTCTGGTAGAATTCCACTGGGATGCCATCTGGGCCAAAACTCTTGTTTGTTGGGAGATTTTTGATTACTGAATCAATTTCTTTGCTGGTTATGGGTCTGTCTAAATTTTTTATTTCTTCCTATTTCAGTTTTGGTAGTGCGTGAGTTTCTAGGAATTTGTGCATTTCTTCCAGATTGCCCAGTTTGTTGGCACATAATTTTTCATAGTATTCTCTTATAATTGTTTGTATTTCTGTAGTGTTGGTTGTGATTTCTCCTTTTTTATTCATGATTTTATCTATTTGGGTCCTTTCTCTTTTCTTTTTGATAAGTCTGGCTAGGGGGCTATCAATTTTGTTAACTCTTTCAAAGACCAATTCTTATTTCGTTGATCTGTTCTACTGGTTTTTTAGATTCTATATAATTTATTTCTGCTCCAATCTTTAATATTTCCCTTCTTCTGCTGGATTTAGGCTTTATTTGCTGTTCCTTTTCTAGCTCCTTTAGGTGTAAGATTAGGTTGTGCATTTGGGACCTTTTTTGTTTCTTGAGATAGGCCTGAATTACAATATACTTCCCTCTTAGGACTACCTTTGTGATTCCCAAAGGTTTTGGACTGTTGTGTTTTCATTTTCATTGGCTTCCATGTATTTTTTTTTTATGTCTTTTTACATTTCCTGGTTAACCCATTCATTCTTTAGTAGCATGTTCTTTAACCTCCATATATTTGAGGACTTGACAAATTTTTTTTTTTTTGTGGTTGATAAGTTTCATAGCGTTGTGATCTGAAAATATGCATGGTATGATCTCAATCTTTTTGTACTTGTTGAGGGCTCATTTGTGAGCCAGTATGTGATCTGTTCTGGAGAGTGTTCCGTGTGCACTCGAGAAGGATGTGAATTCTGCTGCTTTAGAATGAAATGTTCTGGATATATCTGCTAAGTCCATCTGGTCCAGTGTCTCATTCAAAGCCACTGTTTCCTTGTAGATTTTCTGCTTAGGTGATCTGTCCATTGGTGTAAGTGTGGTGTTGGAATCCCCTACTATTATTGTATTATTATCAATGAGTTTATGTTTATGATTAATTGATTTATATATTTGGATGGTCCAAGTTGGGGCCATAAATAATTACAATTGTTAGGTTTTCTTGATGCATAGACCCCTTAATTATGATGTAATGCCTTCTTCATCTCTTGTTACGGTCTTTGTTTTAAAATCTAGTTTGTCTGACATAACTATGGCTATTCCAGCTTTCTTTTGACATCTATTAGCATGGTAGATGGTTCTCCATCCCCTCACTTTCAATCTGCAGGTATCTTTAGGTCTAAAATGAGTCTCTTATAGGCAGCATATAGATAGATCTTGGGTTTTTTTATACATTATGATACCCTATGTCTTTTGATTGGAGCATTTAGTCCATTTACATTCAGAGTGATTATTGAAAGGTATGAATTTAGTACCATTGTGTTACCTTTACCTGCACAGTTGGTGTTGCTGGTTGATGCTCTCTGGTCCTTTCTAGTCTTTGTTGCTTTTGGTCTTTTTTTTTTTTCTCCAGTTAAAGAGTCCCCCTTAAAATTTCTAGTAGGGCTGATTTAGTAGTCATAAACTCCTTTAGTTTTTGTTTGTCTGGGAAACTCTTCAGCTGTCCTTCCATTTTGAATGACAGCCTTGTTGGATAGAATATTCTTGGCTGCATATGTTTTCCATTCCATATATGGCTGCATATATATTCCATTCAGCATGTTGAATATATCTTGCCACTCTTTTCTGGCCTGCCAAGTTTCTGTGGACAGATCTGCTGTGGACCTGATTTGCCTTCCCTTGTAGGTTAAAGTCTTCTTTCCCTTGCTGCTTCCAGGATTCTATCCTTGTCTGTTTATTTGTGAACCTGACTATGGTATGTCTTGACAATGGCCAGCGTCTGTTGGATTTAATGGTATTTCTTTATGCTTCTTGGATTTTGATATCTGTGTCCTTCCCCAGATTAGGGAAGTTTTCAGCTATAATTTGCTCACATAAACCTACTTCCCCTTTTTCTCTCTCTTCATCTTCTGGAATTCCTTTGTACTAATGTGATGTTTTAATAAATCACTGAGTTCCTTAATTCTTCCATTGTTATCCTTGATCTTTGTTTCCTTCTTCTTTTCAGCTTCATTATTTTCCATAATTTTATCTTCTATACTGCTAATTCACTCCTCTGCCTTGTCCATCCTCATTTTTTATGGTCTGTATTTGAGTTTGCATCTCAGTTATAGAATTTTTTATTTCAGCTTGGCTAAATTTTAGTTCTTTTATCTCTGCATAAAGAGATTCTCTGGTGTCTTCTATGCTTTTTTCAAGCCCAGCTAATATCCTTACAATTGTTGTTTAAAATTCTAGTTCAGATATCTTATATCTGCATTAACTAAATCCCTGGCTGTCATTTCTTCCTATTCTTTTGAGGTGAATTCCTCCATTTTGGAGGAAAAAACACAACAATAATAATAATCGAATGGAATAAAATTCAAAAATTTAAAAATATTGGGGTGCTTGGGTGGCTCAGTTGGTTAAGTGTCCAGCTTCAGCTCAGGTCATGATCTCACAGTTTGTGGGTTTGAGCCCCGCGTTGGGTTCTGTGCTGACAGCTCAGAGCCTGGGGCCTGCTTCAGAATCTGTGTCTCTCTTTCTCTCTGACCCTTCCCCACTCACACTGTCTCTCCCTCTCTCAAAAATAAGTAAACATTAAAATTTTTTTTTTAATTTTTAAATCAAATAAAGGAAGCTAGATCACAGTTGTGTTTCTCTGTTTTTCAAGAGAAGCTTGATAGAAAAAGGAGAAAAGAGAAAAAAGAGAGAAAAAGAAAAATTAAAAATTAATGAAACAATTTAAAAATAAACATTTTTCTCCTTCTGTATCCAAGAAACAAAAGAAAACAAAAGAAAAGAAAAACAACAACAGAAGCAATAACAAAAAAAAAAACGAAAATACAAATGAACAAACCAAAAAACCCAAATGAAGCTAGATCCAGTTTCCCCTAGAGGTGAGACCTTGCAGCAGTCTATGGTCAGTAGACTAAGCTCCTGGAAGGGGTTTGCGCTGATCTTCTGAGGGAGGGGCCTGCTGCTCTGATTCTCAGGCTGACTTGCCCTAGAGGAAATGAGCCTCAAAAGCACAGAGGGGCGGGGCTTGGTGTAACGCTCCATTCTCCACTTGGTGGCGCTGTTTAGCTCACTAGGGCCAATCACTGTTGGTGGGCTAACGTTGAAAATGGCTTCACCTGCTCAATACTCTGTAGAGTGGGAAGTTCGGGCCATCACAGATGCGAGATCAGTCATCTCTCCTGTGTCCCCCACTTCCATCAGCTCCCCACCTTCCCCCTGTCTGTGTCTGAGCTGTCTGCCTACCAGGTGGCACCTCTCTCCAGTGTTTTATCTCAGGTACAGCTATGTTTCAAAACCCTACACTTTGAAGACCCCCAAGTTTGGACTTACAGTGATCTTCTGGGAGAGGAACTCACTGTGCTATAGCCAGGGCCAGCTTGTCCCAGGAAATGGTCACTCCACTGTGCAGTGGCTCAGAGTTTATGGTAAGTCCCAATGCATAGCCAGCGCCAGGGTTTGCTGCCCTCAACTGGTGTCTCTGTTCCTATATGGGTGAACATGGCCGCTTGATGGAAGCTGCCAGGTCTTTTGCCCACGGAGAGGTCATATCACCTGTACCAAATGCACTCCAAGCAGGGAAACCTCTTCTTCCTGTATGACCCAAGGAATCCTCAGACCATACTGCCCACTCCTGAGGCTCCACCCCGCTTCCTCACTGGAGCACCAGGGGTTGACCTCTGAAACTTCAGACTCTACTCTGCTGTTTATAAAAAACTGGTGTATTGAAACCCTCTCCTTTTTACCCCATCAATAGTTTTGGGGAATAGTTTTGTTGTACAGTCCCTTGTATGTGTTTTCACTCTTTCTCTCTAGCTACTTTCAGGGGGAGTGTTTTCTTGTACAAACCCAATGCACTTCTCTCTCTCCCCCTTTATCTTCTGTGTGAAAAGGGCTCCCTCCCCTCTGCAGCACTACAGCTCTTCTCTCTCCCAATTCACGTCTCCATACCACATACCTGCCACATTACCTCCCTCAAATTATGCAGAATGTTCTGTTAATCCTCAGATCAATTCCCTAGGTGTTCAAAATGGTTTGATGTTGATCTAGCTATGTTTGAGGACAAGACAAGCCCAGGGTCCTTTTACTCTATATCACATGTTTTAAATGAAGTGTTGATTTTTGATGTTTCCCCTGACTATAGATACTCTCATACCAAGATCTAATAAGTCCTGATTCTTATGACATTTACTGAGAACCTAATAATGTCTGCAGAGGACTTTGAACAAGCTTTTTTTTTTAATGTTTATTTATTTATTTTGAGAGGGAGAGCATGATGTAGGGAGGGGCAGAGAGAGAGGGAGAGAGAGAGAAGGATCCCAAGCAGGCTCCATGCTGCCAGAACAGGGCCTAAGGCAGGGCTCGATCTCACAAACCATGAACCCATGATCTGAGCCAAAATCAAGAGTCAGATGCCCAACCAACTGAGCCACCCAGGAGCTCCTGAACAAGCTTCTTGTACTTTATATGATAGGTCACTGAGAACAGGATATCTTGGGCCCTTCCAACTACATCATCACTAACACTGAAACACCTCCAGCTTTTTCCTGCCTCAGTCTGGATATTATAGAGTATTTTAGTAACTACAATGTGTTTGTACCAGAGTATATGTGTTTGTGAATAAAATATTGTCATTAATAAAAGTTATTAAAAATAACTTCTATGTCCACTTGTGATTTATCCTCCTCAGACCTAAAATATCTATAAATATAATTTGTATTTATTCTCGCTAGAATTCAATATTTTATGTAATTGTTGGAATGTAAATGTTCATGAGGCGGCTGGGTGGCTCAGTTGGTTAAGCGTCCAACTTCAGCTCAGATCATGATCTCACAGTTTGTGAGTTCAAGCCCCATGTCAGGCTCTGTGCTGACAGCTTGGAGCCTGGAGCCTGCTTCAGATTCTGTGTCTCCTTCTCTCTCTCTTCCCCTCCCCCACTTGTGCTCTGTCTCTCAAAAATAAATAAATGTAAAAAAAAAAATTTAAAGAAAAGAAATGTAAATGTTCAAGGATAGAAAGAATGAGAAGGAAAAAGGAGAGAACATGACAGTGATATGGTTGATCACTGGTTGAATTAGTAGATGCCAGGAGGCTATGCCAAAAAAAAAATGCTTAAAAGATATTTGACAAAGTACAACATCCATCCATGATAAAAACCCTCCACAAAGTAGTTTTAAAAGGAACATACCCCAATATAATAAAGTCCATATGTGAAAAACACACAGTTGACATCATACTCAATGGTGAAAAAACTGAGATCTTACCCCTAAGATCAGGAACAAGACAAGGATGCCCACTCTCACCACTTTTATTCAACATAGTACTAGAAGTCCACAGCAATCATGCAACAAAAAGAAACAAAAGCCATCCAAATTGATAAGAAAAAAGTAACACTTTCACTATTTGTAGATGACATGTACTATATATAGAAAACCCTAAAGACTCCATGAAAAAACTACCAGAATTGATAAATGAATTCAGTAAAGTTGCAGGATACAAAATCAACATGCAGAAATCTGTTGCATTTCTATACACTAATAATGAAACATCAGCAGAGAAATTAAGAAAAGATTCCCATTTACAACTGTGCCAAAAATAATAAAATACCTTGGAATAAACTAAACCAAAAAAAAGGAAAGAACTGTACTCTAAAACTATAAAACACTGATGGAAAAAAACTGAATATGACACAAACAAATGGGAAGATATTCCATGTTCATGGATTGGGGGAAACAATATTGTTAAAATGTCCATAGTAACAAAAGCAATCTACATATTTAATGCAATCCTTATCAAAATACCGACAGCATTTTTCACAGAGCTAGAACAAACAATCCTAAAATTTGTATGGAAACATAAAGGACACTGAATAGCCAAAGCAATCTTGAAAAAGAAAAAAAGAAAAAAGAAAAAAAAAACCTGGAGGTATCACAATCCCAGATTTCAAGATACACTATAAAACTATATGTATGTAGTAATCAAAACAGTATGGTACTGGCACAAAAACAGAAACACAGGTTGATGGAACAGAATAGAGAGCCCAGAAATAAACCCACAATTATATGGTCAATTAATCTTTGACAAAGGAGGCAAGAATATGCAATGGGAAAAAGACAGTCTCTATAACAAATGATGTTGGGAAAACTGGACAGCTACATGCAAAAAAATAAAATTGGACCACTTCCTTACATCATACACAAAAATAAACTCAAAATAGATTAAGGACCTAAATGTGAGACCTGAAACCATAAAAATCCTAGAAGAGAGTACACTCAGTAATTTCTCTGACACAGCTGCAGCAATATTTTTCTAGCTACATTTTCTGAGGTAAGGGAAACAAAAGCAAAAATAAACTACTGGGAAAACATCAAAACAAATAAAAAACAAAATTAAAAGGCAACCTACAGAATGGGAGAAGATATTTGCAAATGATATATCTCATAAAGAGTTAGTATCCAAAATATATAAAGAACTTCTATAATTCGACACCATAACACTAATAATAATAATCCTATTAAAAATGGGCAGAAGACATGAACAGACATTTCTCCAAAGAAGACATACAGATGGCCAACAGACACAGGAAAAGATGCTCAACATCACTCATCATCAGGGAAATGCAAATCAAAACTACAATGCACCTCACATCTGTCAGAATGGCTAAAATCAAAAGCACAAGAAACAGCAAGTGTTGGCAAGGCTATAGAGAAAAAGGAACCCTCATGCTCTGTTGGTGGGAATGCAAACTGGTGCAGTCACTGTGGAAAACAGTATGATGGAATTTCCTCAAAACATTAAAAATAGAACCACCATATGATCCAGCAATTCTACTTCTGGGTATTTATCCTTTTCTTTGGAAAGTATCCTTTTCTTGGATAAATACCCAAAAGTAGAATTGCTGGATCATACGGTGGATGGAGTCCATCAGGCTCTCGCTCTCTCTCTCTCTCTCTCCCCCTCCCCCGCTCATGCTCACTCTCCTCCTCTCTCTCTCTCTCTCTCTCTCTTGCTCTCTCTCAAAATAAATAAATAAACATTAAAAAAAAAGCTTGTTCAAAGCTCTCTGCAGACATTATTGGATTCTCAGTAAATGTCATTAGCATCAGGACTTATTAGATCTTGGCATGAGAGTATCTATAGTCAGGGAAAACATCAAAAATCTCTTTAGAGGAATATAGGACTATTTAAAACTTTGCTTTAAATAAGTTTTGTCCTTTCTCATTTTTGATCATGTTTTGAGAATAAGGTCCTGACCTACCATCTAATTTCCCATGCTAGATCTGTGATAAAGTCTAGAAGGTAATGCTGCTTACCTGGGTATTTAATTTTTCCAATACAAACACAGAGAAATAGAGAAACAGAATGAAGCAGACAGTTGTGGGGTGTGTAACAGAGAGAAAGAAAGAAACAATTTCCAGTTAGGTCAGGTTCCTTTTGAAGACAGCTATACTTTTCTGCCCTTAAATTCTATGAGAAAAACATACATTTTTTTGAACAAAATATCCCTCAACATATATTATCTCTGAAGTTTCTGCCAGTTGCAATCAAAACAACATTGAGTAAAACACTAGCCAGAAATAATTAATCTCATATCTACCTATTGGACCACAGGTATGATTCAAATATTCTCCTTTGCTAACATTAGATCTCTGAATATCCTGGTTTCCCCTAAAAAGACCTCATGCTCTAACATTACTTTTCTAACTTTCTTTGCTAAAACAAACAAGCAAGCACAAAACACCACTAAACAACTTTTTATTATATGTATACAATGTTCAAAACTAGAGTTCCTTTTTTATGAGATAATAGTGGTCATATTAAGGTATTACACATTGAAGTATGAATGCCCAATAGGTTAAGCCCCCCCAGAGATATTTCTCTTAGATATACAGTTTTAATTTCTAATTGTTGAATTTTATGTAGTGGGAAGGACTGATAATGACATTGTGATTCCTCTCAAATTTAACTTAACCCAACAGACAAGAAATTACTGGTTTTGGAACCATATTTGCATTCAATGCAGTAAGAACCTGAATTTCCCTGTAAGTTAATTTCCTCAGCCATGAAATAAGACAAATGTCTCCCTTTCAGATTTGTAGAAACAAATAAGGTAGCATTTGTAAATCACAGAGCCAAGTTTGTGGTGTTCAAATCATATACGTGACTAGTTATCTTAGTTAATTTATTTGGAAAGGTGTGGGATTTGCCTTACATTAGAAGTCACCTGCTCCACCTTTTATTAAAGACAGCCCTCAAGTCATCAGGGAATGTCTTGGCTTAGGGCCGTCTCACAGCAGCATGAGGAAATGAAAGCCTACATTAAGGAATGGTAAACACTTAGCATAACCGCCATCAATCCTAGCTTCTGTGTCTACAGCAGATACTACTAACTGATGGAGCACTCGTTCTCACTGGCCAGAGACACAGTTTCAGAGTTTCAAAAAAGTAGTTCAGGCAACCACTCCTAAGTAATCAGAGCAAGCACTGAGATTAAAGCATTTTGCCATTAACAGTACAGGACAAAGATCAGCAAATTTTTCTGTATAGAGCCAGAAAGTATTTTTTTATTTTTCTGCCATATGGTCTGTACTGCAGATACTCAATGTTGCCTTCCTAGTATGAAAGCAACCATAGACAGTATATAAACAAAGGGGAGTGGCTGTGTTCCAATAAAACTACATTTACAATAATAGGCAGTGGGCTAAATTTGGCCCACAAGCATGATGTTTGTCAACTCCAGGTCTAGAGCCTCTCCTAAATTCAAGGGGAGGGAGCCTGGGTGGCTCAGTCAGTTAAGCATCAGACTTCAACTCAGGTCATGATCTCAGGGCTCCTGAGTTCCTAGGGCTCTGAGCTGTCAGCACAGCCTGCTTCGGATTCTGTGTCTCCCTCTCTCTCTCTGCCCCTCCCCCACTCATGCTCTGTCTCTCTCTCTCAAAAATAAATAAACATTAAAAAAATTTTTTATATCAAGGGGAGTCACTATAATGACAAATGCTGCTGAAATAATTTCAGGAGTTTGCAAAGGAAGTATTTTGGCAGCCTGGCAAGGTGAGGGATGTGAAAATAGCCCTGAGACCTGAGAACTTCCTCTTCTTAATTTTACCTGAAATCCTGCTGAGTCCATTATTCTCCCAATTCTCAGAGATTGTAGAGGTCAGTGTGCCCCATTTCTCTTGGACCTCAGCTGATTCAGTATGTCTGTTCCAGGTGTTTACATCAATGTTAAAATACACCAGCTGAACTCTCAACACTAGCCAAATTATGGAAAGAGCCTAAATGTCCATCAAGTGATGAATGGATAAAGAAATTGTGGTTTATATACACAATGGAGTACTACAGGGCAATGAGAAAGAACGAAATATGGCCCTTTGTAGCAACGTGGATGGAACTGGAGAGTGTGATGCTAAGTGAAATAAGCCATACAGAGAAAGACAGATACCATATGTTTCCACTCTTATGTGGATCCTGAGAAACTTAACAGAAACCCATGGGGGAGGGGAAGGAAAAAAAAAAAAAAGAGGTTAGAGTGGAAGAGAGCCAAAGCATAAGAGACTCTTAAAAACTGAGAACAAACTGAGGGTTGATGGGGGGTGGGAGGGAGGGGAGGGTGGGTGATGGGTATTGAGGAGGGCACCTTTTGGGATGAGCACTGGGTGTTGTATGGAAACCAATTTGACAATAAATTTCATATATTGAAAAAAAAAATACACCAGCTGATGTCTCCTACCCAGGCCACTTACTATTAATGTTAGATTACCACTGGGCTTTAACCTTGAGTTTGAGGTTCCTTCCCACTTAACTCATAATCCAAAATATCACTGGAGACTCCCATTGCCTCATCAATTAAAGAAACCCTTTAATAAAATGGTATTGCCTCCCCCATAACCATGCAACAAACTGAGTTACAGAAAAGTACTACCAAAACCTTCAACTTTCTCTTGGAGAATCCTCACACTGAGTCCAATGTTATACTTTCTTCAACAGGGAGAAATATGGATAGTCGGCTGTATGACATTGGGCAAGTCATACTGAGCCACAATTTCTTCATCCATAAAATAGAGATAATAACTTCCCTACTTATTTCATACAGTTGTGTGAGACTCAAAGGATACCTTTTTTACTTAGGTTTATATGTGTCATGAAAGCTACATCAGCCATTAAAACATTTTTTAGTCTGCCATTCACCTCCACCCACATCACCATAGTTACTCACAACCATCAAACTTCAGGGCTATTATTGAAGGAATATATCTGCTAATGCAATGTTCCTTCCCAAATCAGAGATGTTTGTCCTGATCAATGTCCTACCTTCTTCATTCATCACATGACAGAGTATGTAATGGTCTGCAGATGGATCCTGGCTTTCATTGCCTTTTGGTGCCAAGACTCTTTCAACTATCCAGCATCAGCAAATCAGAACAACTATAAAGTTACTTAAATCCTACATGTCTATGCCAAGGAAGGTGATGATAAAAAGTTCTAATGACATAAAGGACTGAAGCAGTAACTATTGCTTGGAAGTGATAGGTAAGAATTATTTACCATAATACCTTTGACTTGGGCAAAAGAGTCCTTTAAATTCCAACTGAAGTCCCCTTCAAGAAAAATGAGTAACTAATTTATTATAAAATCAAAGCTGCTAGGGCACCTAGGTGGCTTAGTCACTTAAGTGTCCCACTCTTGATTTCAGCTCAGCTCATGATTTCATGGTCCATGGGATTGAGCCCCACATTGGGCTCTGCACTGGCAGCATGTAACCTGCTTGGGATTTTCTCTCTCCCTACCTCTCTCTCTGCATCCCTTCCCTGCCCACACTCTCATTCTCTCTCAATAAATAAACAAACAAACAAACAAACTTAAAAAAAAATCAAATCAAATCAAATCAAAGCTGCTGTTCTCCTTCCAAAGTTCCTAAATTGCATGAGAATAGTATATTCAATTTCCTGGAGAAATTCAGATTCGGCAACATTCCCAGATACTTTGAAACCATTCATTTCAAAACAATCTACATTCTTCACACATGCATTTATCAAATGATTATAAATACCACCCTTTTGGTGTCAAAAGGGATCCATGGCAATAGTTTCTGCCAAGGTCATTTAGTTCCTTTGTTCCTCAGTTTCCCCACCATACAAACACTACTTCGGCCTTTGTAAAGTAGGATTTATAAATATCTGCTTTCTTCCTCATGAGGGTATAAAAAGGAATAAATGGAACAATACCTCTGAAAGTACTTGGGAGCTGAAGGATCCATGCGGCCAAGTCCAGCAAACCTTCTAAATGATCTCCTACAAGTTAAGTAGGAAGGATGATCTCTTTGCAAGCAGAATTTTGCACAGACTGACTTCTGCAATGGAAAAATCAAATAATACACCCTTTATTACCTTTGTTTTTCCTCTCACTTAAGAGTTAGCCCACTTTTATTAAACATAGTCTCTGCCATTCAACGGTTTTCCTACTATTTACTCATAAACGAACAAGGTGACTAACTTGACTGTGAAAAACAGGATATAAATTATTCTTACAAAGTACATCATGTTTGCTCTTCACAGGGCATGATGGTTATAATTTGTACATTCAAAAACTTGCAGTATGTTTGGCTATTTTCCAAAATGGGGAAAAATAAAGCTCTTTCTGTTCAGCTGCTTAGGTCTAGATGTTGGGAAGGCCTTTCATTTTGCATAACACTCAAGGTGATAAATCCAAGAACCTACTCTTTTCATCATAAGGGGCTATGAGTGTCCTGTGCTGTCAAAGTGGAAGATCAGCCACACAAGTTACTTCAGATGGGCCAAGTGAAGTGTCAAGGCACACACAGCATTACTCCTGCTGGAGGGTCGAAGGCCATGTCTGTAGGGAGCCTTCATAGACATATGGGTGAGCTAAAACAGAACCTCAGCAGTAGCCATCACTCAACTTGTGATGGACAGTCTGCTGGTTAAGTTGATGTCCCGCAACTCATGGTTCTGGCCTTAGAAGGTGCTCAATTCAGCAGAGACTGGGTATTCCATCAGACCTTCTCCTACAGTGAAGACTCTCCAAGCATGGAGCCCACTGGCCTCCTCCCCAGGCTCCTTTCTCTCTTTACTCTCTGGGTTTCCCCATTCCCAGGTTGGGGACTTCTGACTGGTCAACTTTCCTCTTAATTTCTACTGTGTATTGATTAACTTTGTGCACTGTTCCCTCAGGACTTAACGTCTGGATTTCTGAAATGCTTTTTTTCTTCTCAAACAGCCTGGATCTTGCACATCAGAAGACTGGCCTTTCACAAGCGTTTCTCTGAATTGGGCCACAAGAGCTAAATTTAGAAGACAAAAATTAAATAGTTTCTCTTTTATAATAATCCAATCATTCTTAAAGTAATGAGTGTCTTTAGCTGAACTGGGGAAAGGTGGTATATTATCTCCTTACATCAGTTAGTGCTCTTCGGAGTCTTTCCGGACAGGCGGCAGGCCCAAACAAGGTGATCCTGTTCGGATTTTCATCTCTTATGCCCAAGGACTTGCCCACAGACTAAGCAGCTACTTCCCATTCATAAAGAGACCCAGAGAGAGCCAGGACACTCTTTGGCATGGAGCCATTTCCCCTATTACCCAATGTGTCACATTAAGCAATATATTTCTGTGAGATACAGCTTTAAGAACTTTTCTGAAACATGTCAAAGTGCTCCTTGGAAGTCATAACAAATATATGTAACATATACATGTATTTCTTCTTGAATTAATGAGAAAGCATAATTTGAAAGTAGGCTCCAAACAAAAAGCTATATACCACAAAAACCACCCTATACCCGCCAAAGAATGTTTCTCAAAGAGTGTTACTTGAGCATAAACAGATCTGGTAAACTCTCCAGAATAATAATACCTCTTCTTATTAAAAATGTACTTTGTACCAGTGCTTCACATATGATAACTCATTTAATTCACCCAGAACTCCGAAGTAAATATCTCCCCATTTCATTTGTAAGGAAATTGAGACAAAAAGATTAAATCACTTCCCTAACTACATACAGCCAGTAAAAAAGTCAGAATTCAAACACTAGTTTATTTGACTCAGAAACACACATCAGAATCAACTACAGAGCTGGTTAACAATACAGAAGTCCACCCACCTCCAGTGGTTGTCACTGAGTCCTAGGGTGAAGGTCACTATATAGATTAAGCCCCCACTCAGGTTCTAGACTACCTCAGTTTAACATTCTGAGCACTGCTCTTGGTAGTTTCCTGATCCTGGGACATTTACTTAACTTTTCTGTGCTCCCTTTTTTCATCTTTAAAATAGAGAGGAAGAGAATTGTAATAGTGTCTTCCCAATAAGGTCATTCTGAGAACTAAATGTATTAGCATATGTAAGCCACTTACATAGATCACATGGTAAACACAGTATTGATCAAATGCACAGTATGTCACATGAAACAGTATATTTGTGTGAGATATCAGATCAGATTTGAGAATGACTGTGCTGCATTCTTCTCTGACTTTAGAAGAATTCATGGGGATAAACATCTAATCACAAGCAAAAATTTCAGGACATTCTCACCTTTTTATACCACAAATTTGATGTAAGAAAATCATATGTACTAGTCATAAGACACTTGAAGAATATATTTTTAGATGTGCTATAATATAGAGTAACATAGAATAATTACTCTTTTTAAGAAAAAGCAATACTTTTATTGTCATAGTAAAAATATTGACTGAGGTAATAGGGAGCATAAAACCAGAACATGGGGGTGAAAATGGGAATAAAATTATAATGTGTTTTTTTAAAGACTTTTTTAGAGCAGTTTTAAGTTCACAGCAAAATTAAGAGGAATATATAGAGATTTCCTATATCCACCTTCCCCATTCTCAATATCCCCAACTAGAATGTTACACTTGTTATAACTCATGAACCAATACTGACACATCATGATCACCCAAAGTCCATAGTTTACCTTGGGGTTCACTCTTGATGTTGTACATTCTTTGGGTTTGGACAAATGTATAATGACAAATATCCATCCTTACAGTATCATATGGAGTGTTTTCACTAATCTAAAGTCCTCTGTGTTCTGCCTGTTCATCCCTCCCCAACTCCCAATCACTGACAACCAGGGATCTTTTTACTGTCTCCATAGTTTTGCCTTTTCCAGCATGTGATGTTGTTGGAATAATACAATGCATAGCCTTTTAGGTTGGCTTCTTTCATTTAGTAATATGTATTTAAGATTCCTCCACGTCTTTTCATGGCATGATACTTCATTTGTCTTTGGTACCCAATTGTATTCCATTGTCTGGATGTAACAGTTTATTTATTTATCTGCTACTGAACTTTGACTGCTTCCAGGTATTGGTAATTATGAATAAAGCTGCTACAAACATCCATGTGCAGGTTTTTGTATGGACATAAATTTTCAACTCCTTTGGATAGATACCAAGGAACATGATTGCTGGATTTTATGTATGGTAAGAATATGTTTAGTTTTGTAAGAAACCACCAAACTATCTTCCAAAGTGGCTGTACCATTTTTCATTCTCACCAGCAGTGAATGAGAGTTTCTGTCACTTGGCGTTGTCAGTGTTCCAGATTTCGGCCATTCTAATGGGTGTGTAGTGCTATCTTGTTTTAATCTCATTACCTTGACGACATATAAAGTGGAGCATCTTTTCATATTTGCCACCTGTATATCTTCTTTGGTAAGGTGTCTGTTAAGGTCTTTGGCCCATTTTGGAGGTTGTTTTCTTATTGTGGAGTTTTGTGGGTTTTTTTTTAAGATTATTTATTGGGGTGCATGGGTGGCTCAGTCAGTTAAGCATTTGACTTTGGCTCAGGTCACGATCTCATGGTTCATGGGTTTGAGCCCTGCACCGAGCTCTGTGCTGACAGCTCAGAACCTGGAGCCTACTTAGGATTCTGTGTCTCCCTATCTCTCTGCCCCTCCCCACTCTCACTCTGTCTCTCTCTCTGTCTCTCTCTCTCTCTCTCAAAAATAGATGAGTGCTAAAAAAAAAAAAAAAAAAAAAAAAGATTAGTGCCTGCTGGGGAGGGGCAGAGAGAGAGACACACACACAGAATCTGAAGCTCAAAGCCTGGAGCCTGCTTTGGATTCTGTGTCTCCCTCTCTCTGTCCCTCCCCTACTTGCACTCTGTCTCTCTCTCTCTCTCTCAAAAACACAATGAATAAACATTAAAAAATAAAATTAAAAAATGAATGTTAGGATTGCATCTTAATTATATATTTCTTTCTGGACTTAACTACTTTTCCCACAATTTGTAAATTAATATGAATCATTTTAAAAATCAGAATTAAAGCCCATGGAAACATTGTTTTTATAAAATATTTTAGAGAGAAATTATAAAATGATAGAAATTTCTTATATATCCTATTAAATACTAAAATATTAAGTATACATTTGTAACCTATTTGAAGTACTTTTCTGGTTGGATTATCCACCTCTTTATCCAGGGGTAATTACTCACAAAAATTTAGATTTTTCATTCTTAATACACTTCTTTAGGGTTTTATTACATATTTATAGAACTCTAAAAAAATATTACTTATTTATTTTGAGAGAGCATGTGGGGGGGGAGGGGCAGAGAGAGAATGAGAATCACAAGCAGGCTCCACACTGTCAGCACAGAGCCCAATGTGGGGCTGAATCTCACGCACGTTGAGATCATGACCTAAGCCCAAATCAAGGATCAGATGCTTAACTGAGTAGGCCACCCAGGTGCCCCTCTTATTGCGGAGTTTCAAGAGTTCTTTTTATATTTTGGGTAACAGTTCTTTATCAAATACACCTTTTGCAAATATTTTCTCCCAGAGTATGGCTTATCTTCTCCATCTTTTGACACTCTTTCACAGAAGTTTTTAATTTTAATGAAATCCAGCCTATTTATCAATTCATTCTTTCATGGATCAAGCTTTTGGTGTTTTATCTAAAAAGTCATCACCAAACCTTGGGTCATCTAGGTTTCTGCTATTTTATCTTCTAGGGGTTTTATAGTTTTGCATTTTACATTTAGTTCTGTGATCCATTTTGAGTTAATTTCTGTGAAGGGCATAAAGTCTGTGTCTAGATTCAGTTTTGCGTGTGTGGATGTTCCAGCACCATTTGTTGAAAAGACTGTCTGCTCCATTGTATTTCCTTTGCTCCTTTGTCAAAGATCAGTCAGCTCTATTTATGTGTGTCTATTTCTGGGCTCTCTATTCTGTTTCATTGATCTATTTACCTAGAACAACTATATTTTTCACCTGACTATAAGATATAAAGTAATTTTAAAATATAATGATTGAAATTTGTTAAATTTTAAGTTTCATGCATGTTTAAGGCTGATCAGTGACTTTTTTCAAGTTATTACATTAGAATGCAAACTGCTGGTTACATGGGAAAATATTAGTATAGTTCCAACAACTAAGGGTATTCTTGCACAAAGCAACCTATCCCAGTTGTGCTTAATGAATATATTTTGTTCACAAAACTCTACCCCTTTTATCAAACACTTTCCTCATTCTGGTGGCCAGAAGCATGTGTGTTTTTAATTTCTAAAATAAAAATTTTCCAGATAATCTTCTTTACTGTAATATACAGAATTCAACAGTGATTCAGAAAAAATATATATATATAAATGAAAAAAAAGAACATCCCTTAATTAGGTTTGTTTGTACTTCTTTTGAAAGGAAGATCATCTCAGGTGTGCTGAAATAAAAAAAGAAAAATCTAAAAAGAATATATATTTACATGTTGATTTATTCATTTATCAAGTCCTTATTGAAAGCTACCAGAACCTCCACCTCTGCAAGATGCTCAAGGGCCAGGTGATTCTCAAAATTATGTAGGTTCAAGTCTAGTAAATATATTCTTTTTCATATTCTAAGTCCTAGTCACAGTTACAATTGTTACGGTATTTTGCCATTAAACTCTGGTTAATTTTAATTTTTTTAAAGTTGATTTATTTATTTTGAGAGCGGCAGAGACAGCGCAGGTTGGGGAGGGGCACAGAGAGACAAGCAAGCTCCACACTGTCCGTGCAGAACCCAATGTGAGGCTCGAACCCACAAAACCATGAGACCATGACCTGAGCCTAAACCAAGAGTTGGACACTTAGCTGACTGAGCTACCCAGGTGCCCCTCTAGTCAGTTTTAAAACCACACTGATTTAATGTATTTTATAAAAGAATATAATACATTTCTTGATTAATTTGAATTAGCACACAAATATTAAACATAACCAAAACTACTTACTTTTAAATTCACATATAGAATACTTACATCTTATTTGAACTATACTTTTATCTGTTCAATCCTTGTTATCAAATGCATTCTTAAATTCACAACCTAGAATTAATATTTTTATCCCAAACATTTTAAACTAAATCATTTACATTTTTATTGGGAACCAAATCCACTGTAGCACTAATTATGTTTGTATTCAGTTTTAAGCATCCAATTATATTTGTGCTCTATTTCAAGCATTCAGCTCTTTCGGTGAGAATTTTATAGCTAAAAATATATACGTACTCTTTCAGTGTCTCTATTTTCTGCCTCCTCGGTACCATTAGTCAACATTAGGGTAGGATTTTGATCAAGGAAAACAGCATGTAGATAATGGAAATACAAATATAATAATGAGTGTGATAGAAAATATCGTGTTTAGGGGCGCCTGGGTGGCACAGTCGGTTAAGCGTCCGACTTCAGCCAGGTCACGATCTCGCGGTCCGTGAGTTCGAGCCCCGCGTCAGGCTCTGGGCTGATGGCTCAGAGCCTGGAGCCTGTTTCCGATTCTGTGTCTCCCTCTCTCTCTGCCCCTCCCCCATTCATGCTCTGTCTCTCTCTGTCCCAAAAATAAATAAACGTTGAAAAAAAAAAAAATATCGTGTTTAAAAATTATTTCCAGCTAACACTCTGAATTGAATGCTGAAGATCTTACACATTATCAAAGAACATGGATGTCAGCTGAAATCCTCCACGTTTGGGGAATGCTTCCTTTAGAAACCATACTATACTATGGATGGAACTAGAAGGTATTACGCTAAGCGAAATGAGTCAGTCAGAGAAAGACAAATATCATATGACTTCACTCATATGAGGACTTTAAGACACAGAACAGACGAACATAAGGGAAGGGAAGCAAAAATAATATAAAAACAGGGAGGGGGACAAAACATAAGAGACTCTTAAATATGGAGAACAAACAGGGGGTTACTGAAAGGGCTGTGGAAGGGGGGATGGGCTAAATGGGTAAGGGGCATTAAGGGATCTACTCCCGAAATCATTGTTGCACTATATGCTAACTAATTTGGATGTAAATTAAAAAAATAAATCAATAAAAAAAAATTTTTAAAAAAGAAAGAAAGAAAGAAACCACACTATACTATTAAGTTTTTGTTAAATGTACTGATATACAATCATCTAGATTATGTACGAGGTAACATAAATTTTGCATACTGTAAAACTGAAGAGATCTAAAGCATGTGATTCAGGTACATACCAGTTTATATTATAACAAAAATTAAGGAATTACTGTTGTGGTATGAACTGTTTCTACATCTATGATGTAGTATGTGAAATCTGAACTGCAAAAAATAAAATAAAATAAGATCTATCCACTGAGATATTATAAAGCCAATTCCAATATGACGACACATATGGTGTGTGTTAGGAACCAAATATTTGTGTCCCCCAAAATTCATATGTTGGACTTCTTCCCCTCAGTGTGATGGTATTAGGAGGTGGGGCCTTTGGGAGGTAATTGGGTTTAGATGAGATCATGCACATAGAACCCCCATGATGAGATTAACGGCTTTACAAGAAGATGAAGAGACCTCAGAGCTTCCTCTGTCCACCAGGTGAGGACACAGTCCACAGTCCTTCCTCTCTACGGCTATGTTCCCAGCAGCCAGCATAGAACCTGGCACACAGGCTTTTGATAAATACAAACATGGGGTGGGGTGGGACTCAGAATAACCTGTTTGTTGGCTCTATAGCCACCAATCAGCTGCATTCAAAGAAGCCAACCAGAAGTTTCTAATAAACAGTCTATGAGGTTAACCTTTGCATGTTTTCTTGAAGCCCTAGGCTAGTTATTTTCTGTTCCCAAAGTTTGATGGTAGATGTTCTTTTAGGGACCTATAAGTAACAATGGCTAAACTTACAGAATATTGGTCAAACTAACTTTTTTCTTTAAATACATAATTGCAATTATTAATTTATTATTTTATTACCTAATTCAAAATGTCCCATACAAAATCATCTGGTCTACTTGAATTTATAGTCTTCTTGCAGAAAGACTGATGTGATCTTCAGGAAAGAGAACAGGATGTGGGAACATATGATCCAGGTCTACTTATGGCTCTGCCTCTTAATGGTTCTGTGATCACAAATAAATTATAACTTTCCTGAGTTTAAATTTTCTCACTAGCAAAATGAGCACAGTGATATCTAACTCATGTAGTTAAATGATACAATGTATACACTAAGTATTTTGTACAATTGATGGAAATATAAAAATATGTCATTGAAGTTATAAAACTAGCTTGGAAAATCATTGTACTTTATGTTTATTAGAACCAACATGGCGGGGGGGTGGTGGTGCCTGGGTGTCTCAGTTGGTTAAGCATCTGACTCTTGATTTCATCTCAGGTCATGATCTCAAGGTTTGTGTGTTCGGGCCCCACTCTGGGCTCTGCACTGACAGCTCGGAGCCTGCTTGGGATTCTCTCTTTCTCTCTCTTTCTCTGTCTCTCTCTCTCTCTCCTTTCAAAATAAATAAATAAACTTAAAAAATTTAAAATAAAAAAAAGGACCGACATGGCCCTGTTTCTTGATAATGTGCATAGAACGTTTTTGTCAGTAGCATGGTTTACCCAGAATCATAGATTTACTTAAATTCAGACTCTAAAGAGGTGACCTAATAGACTCACAGTGAGACACAAGAACTGTGAATTCACCAATTTCACACTCCCCAGGTCTAATTTGGCCAAACCAGGAGGACGATCAATAAGATGCTTGCCTGAGGCAAGAATGCAGCATCAGGTCCACGGAGAACAGAAAATGTCATTGACTATGTAGAAGAATTACACCCCAGAAAACACGAGGAAGCCTAGATGGGAGTGAACTCACTTGTTAAAATTAGAGGAGATCCTTCACTGCTAAATTGAGAATGACAAAAATGTGAAAAAACCATTATTATTTATCTGAGAGCCACCTCTAGTTTATATAGTCCACATATACACGTATGTATATATCAATGCTACATGCTGCAAACACGAGAGAGGAATGCATGTGAGCCAGGATGCTTTGGGGAAACAAAGGAAAAGAGCCCACAAAAACAAAAAGAAATTTTCACATTCATAGCCAAATTCTGCATCCATTTCTAATCATAACAATTTACATTTTCATGCAATTTGCACATATTATTGCCAAATCCATTATGTTTATTGCTACAAGTGGACTGAATCTGTATAACTGACACTCTTTGCAATAGCTCTCATCCACTTCTCTGAACACAATAGCTAAGAAAGACAGTCAAACGTTTCTGGAGAAGCTGTTGCTGATTCGTTAATGCTGTCTTGAGAGATGCATATGCCCCTAGTCTCCCATTATATATAAATATATTTATGTAAAATATATATATATATATATAATACTTACTCTATAGTGCTATTTTCCATAATTAAATACCCCTCTTAGTCTACCCCTCAAGAGAGACATTTAATGATTCGTCCCTTAGGAAGGCATATTTTTGGCTGAGGAAAACCCACATTTAGCCACTACTGCATGCCAGTTCTAAGCACAGGGCCTGGTGCAGAGAAAGCCTCAATAATGTAAGCTATTATTATTATTATTGCTTGCACTCTTCTTTAAAAATTTTTAATGTTTATTTATTTTTGAGAGAGAGAGAGAGCAAGTGCACGTGTGAGGTGGAAGGGGCAGAGAGAGAGAGAGGGAGGACACAGAATCTGAAGCAGGCTCCAGGCTCCAAGCTGTCAGCACAGAGCCTGATGAGGGACTCAAACTCATGAACCCTGGGATCACGACCTGAGCTAAAGACAGATGCTTAACTGAGCCACCTCAGTGCTCCAGTTTGCACCCTTCTTAAGTGTGAAGTAGAAATCTACATTTGGGTGTTCCTGGGTGGCTCAGTAAGTTAAGCATCCAACTTCAGCTCAGGTAATGATCTCACGGCTTCTGAGTTCAAGCCCCATGTCAGAGCCTGGAGTCTGCTTCGGACTCTGTGTCTCCTTCTCTCTCTGCCCCTCCCTCATTCATGCTCTGTCTCTGTCTTTCTCTCAAAAGTAAACATTAAAAAAATTTTTTTAAAGAAATCTATGTTTGAGAAAAATATGATGCTTTCCCAAGCATCTCATAAAGGTCACCCTCACCTTCTTAATGCTGGACTATCTCCGGGTGCTACAAGCCTATAACACCTCCCCACACCACACACACACACACAGAATCAGGTGGAAGTATTTTATTCTGACAAAATTTCCTTTGTGTGATGCACCAATTCTAAGACTCCCAAAATGGAAAACAAAAGCCCTTTCCCAAAAGTCAAGAATGAATCTTGTGAGAATTACACTGCATGGAGTCTGACAGCAAGCTCCAGCTGTGGAAAACTGGATTCAAATTCCAGCATCATTTGCTAAAAATAATATTGGCAACCTATTATTATCTCTATGATCTGGGGCGCCTGGGTGGCTCAGTCAGTTGCGTGTCTGACTTCGGCTCAGGTCATGATCTCATGGTTCATGAGTTCGAGCCCCGTGTCAGGCTCTGTGCTGACAGCTCAGAGCCTGGAGCCTGCTTTGGATTCTGTGTCTCCCTCTGCCCCTCTCCCACTCATGCTCTATCTCTCAAAAATAAATAAATGCTATTTATCTCTATGACCTTAGGCTCATCTTCTGTAAAGTAAGGATATTAATATATTTTTGCTATGAAAATTAAATAAATATTACGTATTTGATAAATCTATATCTATTATGTCTTACCTGGAATATGGTAGGTACCCACCAAATGGTACCCAACAATTCATAGACTTCTTTTTCCTATTTGTTTCTTGGAACTATGGGGGTAAAGGTGAAGACCTTCTCACAGGTCATAAAACAGTTTTATTTGCTGTATACTAGAAGTCAAGCCAGCAGTCAGTGACTCGAAGTGTCCCCTAAAGCTGTGGTTATGTTAAGGTCTGAGGGATTCGATGAGATGTGCCTCTAAGTTGCCAACTGATATTTTAGCTGACATTCTGGAGTTTGTGGGTACTGGTTGTCTTACTCTTCCAGTGGAAAACTCGTTCCAGGAAACCTGTCATGACCCAGCATAAGTAATCTCTGCATCTCCTCTATGGATCTTGACTCAAGAGCCTGTTGGAGATTTTTAAGGGTAGCTTCTATGCCCTCTGAGGGCCGACCAATAATTTAGAAACAACCAAAAGTCATTTTGAATTTGAACAATAAGGCAGGTGATCAAGCTAATAAGACAAACTCAAGAATGTTTTTGGCAATGGCCAGAGGATTGCCCTCCAGCATGATTACTTTAAAAAAAAAAAACAACATACACAGCTAGGTGCATTCATGGGTATGTTTATAAAACAAACAAACTGGTCTCTGCACCTTTTCAAAAGTTATGTTCCCATTGTGAAAATGAACACATGCCATTATCAGTATATTAGGATGATATTAAAGTGTTTCTTAAGAATTTAGAAATAGGGGTGCCGGGTGGCTCAGTTAATTAAGCGTCTGACTTCAACTCAGGTCACAGTATTGTGGTTCGTGAGTTCAAGCCCTGCGTTGGTCTCTGTGCTGAGAGCTCAGACCTGGAGCCTGCTTCGGATTCTGTGTGTCCGTCTCTCTCTCTGCCCCTCCCCCCCTCACATGGTCTCTGTCTCTGTCTCAAAAATAAACATTAAAAATATAAAAAATAAAAGAATTTAGAAATAAAATTTACACACAATGGATATTACTGATCAATAATGGAAGTGAACCAGAAATGTCTGTGAAAGAAACAGATGTGATTTAGTATTAAACCAGGGAAGCAGACTGGATTGTGATACTATTTGGTAAGCAGAAACCTAATTAGTTACATGCAAAGAGGAGGGTTAGCATAATGCATGGAAAAGGGAAAGGCAGAGCCATAGTCTGTGTTTCATTCAGCACTGTTCAGAGGGAGGAGCACAAGCTTTCCCATCATTGGAGAGGTGATTTCTGCTGTGGGTAGGGATGATTTATTATGTTTAGCCTTAGCCTTGATAAAATATCTCTCCAGACTAACCACCTTCATTTGCTCTGATTACAGGCTAGGCAAGTGACCTTCTGATAACACTGGAAGGTGACTGCCTGAGGGCTGACCCTGGGCCATGGCAAACTCTCCAAGATAATGCAAGGTTTTAAAACCCCTCATAAAACCCCAGTCTTCAGGCAAAAGCCACCCTTTCTGCCTACAAAATATGGCCAAGATTGGAGATCTGAAAGTACAGAAAATTATTCAGAAAACTGAAATCATCTCAAACTCAGAACCCAGAGACAATCATCGCTAACATGTTGGTGTATTTCCTCTGAACTGTTTTGTTTTTTTTTTACAAAATTATTTTACATAACTGAGATCAAATTGTATATTGAGTTTTTTTCATTTTGCATTCTTATTAAGCATTACAATTTAGATATTTTCTGAATTACCTAAAGTATCATAATGATAACCCACTGAAATTGCGTAGCATCCCACCAAGTGATTTTTTTCAGTGCATTTAACTAATCCTTTATTACTGAATGTCTGGGTGGCCTAATTTTTTTCTTTTTCTTTCTTTCTTTTTTTTTTTTTTTTTGTGAAGAATGCTATAATAGGCCTAAAAATACAAAAGGTTTATTCTCTATTTGAGATTATTTCTTTGGTTCAAGTCCTCACTGTTGATTTTTAAGCTTACTTGAGCTCCTTGTTTCTAAATCTAACTGCCCACTGGACTCTCCCACTTGAAAATCAACCTGCCCCAGGCAGGGCAGTGCCAAGGGCGAGCCCACCACTGGCCTCAGCTGAGGCACTCTGATGTGTTTTCTGTTTCAGAGAAACCTGTCCTCAAGACTGAGCCAGGGAATTGCTGGTGGAGGAAAGTGACAGCCACTCATGGGAGTGATGACTGGAGAAGGGAGGGCAAGGCCAGCCCTCACCACCAGCCTTTAAGATCTGGGCCTATGGATCTTGTAAACTTTGACACACGTTCAAGCATTGTAACACTTCACTCTATTTCAAAAACTCTCGTTTACTGGCTCCTTCACATCAAAGTTCACCATAGTCCTGGCTCTGAGGTAGTTTCTAAGATAAACCCCCATTTTCCTGAGACTCAGAAAGTTAAGTGCCTCGTCCAAAGTCATGCATGTAATAAGAAGGAAAACCGTATTCCATCCAGATCCGTTGACTCGGAGTTTGTATATTTCCACTTCACCGTTATGTTTCCTCTCCAATAGTTATGTTGGGGTGGGAGGGAAAATAAACCAGGCTGCTAGAGCTTTTATGATTCCTTTTGAACGTTTTCCGAGAGGCCTGTGGGGGGTGGCAAGCATCAATCTGTACTTCTAAACAAACACAGTTTAAAATCCCATGTGGACTATCACACACACTGACCCACCTGAGACCCCCGGTTTGAGCGATGATAGAAGCAGCTGGAGATCTGCGGCAGTTAAGGGAGATTATATATGTTCTGGGAGCTCAGGAGGTTCTAGGCACTCCACTATCTATAATTGAAATGTACTGAAGCAAATGGAAGCTTGTGATCCCATGTGTATTCTATCAGATGCTTCGGACATTAAAGGAATTCCTAGAAATTACAAATTGAAACACTTGTCACGTAGTGGTAACAGGAAAAAAAAAACCATACTTAGACTTTGGAAAGAGAAGAATAAATTGCCCTAAAATAATTCATAATAGATTTGCAGCTAGAACTGGTTATGAGAGAGTAATGTGGTATAAAAGATAAGACACAGAATTCCAAAAATGCATGGGAACTATTGCTAATTCTTCATACAAGAGCAAGACTAATCATACAGACACTTGTACAGTTATTGTTCTGCCTACAGTGTAAGAGGAAGACAAATACAAGTAATAACAGCATCACTTGAGGCATGTGAAGAAGAAATAGAGGAAATATTTTTTCCTTATTTCTAATTTTGTAAGAAGGAAATTATGCTCAAAATAAATTCAACAAATGCTTTCACACGAAAACATACTATGAAACAAATAAGTGTGCCCTTATTTTCTCATTTCCTGGTAAGAGGGAATCTTCCAAGAATCTAAGATTCAGTTTTAGTAAATGTACGGTATATTATTTAATTAAGTACTGGAAAGATACTTCCAGGCAAGATGATGGTAAAGGCTGCCCTTCCCCAAATTCCCAAGAAAATGACCAACAAAATGTACAAACGGATCCACACATAAGAATTGGGAATGAGTGGGGCACCTGGGTGACTCAGTTGGTTAAGCATCTGACTTTGGTCATGATCTCATGGCTTGTGGTTTGAGCCCCACATCGGGCTCTGTGCTGATGGCTTGGAGGCTGGAGCCTGCTTCAGATTCTGTCTCCCTCTCTCTGCCCCTCCCCTGCGCATGCTCTCTCTCTCTCTCTCTCTCTCTCTCTCAAACATAAGATTTAAAAAAAATTAAGAACTTGGGAATGGGTGCCTGAAAGAATAGTACTAACTGGACCGGATGAAATGGAACCATTGAAAACTGACATGAGATGTGTTACTGAGAAAGAATAGCTTCCCTGGAAAGCAAACCACAGAAGCTTCTAGCTTGGAAGGTAAGAGTTGGAGGGACAAGAGCAGGTTGAGGAGTTGAGGGAAATGTACCACCTGAAACAGTTTGTGGGCTGGCAGCAATGGGCACAACCAAAGATCACTACAGAGATGTATACAGGTAGAAATGAATAAAACAATGGAGAAGTGGGTTGTGTGTAGTGTGATGTGCATGTGTGTGTGTGTGTGTGCGTATATACATGTGTTCATGCATGTCTGTATTACAGGGAAGACTTCTATGGGATCTAGTGGTAACAGAAGTAAATAATAGCAAGTCTGATCTTCAGTTTGAGCTGATAATATATTCCCTCCCCTCTTTGTCCTTCCTTCCTACCTACATTTAAAGTTTCATCTATAAATCTTTAGACAAGAACACACAGCATACCTCTGGACAGACCCTTCTGAATTTCATTCCCAATAGTGGGCAAGTGTGGATTAGGACAATGAACTATGAAAAAACTGCTGCTGTTCAAAGAAAAGGGGAAATTGGGAGGTATTTTTCTTTTTTTATGCTGCCTTTATCAGGTTTTGATGTCAGTTATTCTTTAAAATGGATCAAAGAGCAACTTTTTCCATGAACAGGAAGAGTTTAGCATAGAAATAACTCATTTAAAAGGTTGGCTAAAACCCTGTGCTATTTTAGGAGAGAATTCTTAGACCATCTTTCACAATTTTGCTGCTTTTTATTGGGTTATTTAATCTTTTATATTTCTTGAATCTAATTTGTATGGGGCTTCCCTCAAAAATTCAGTAGAAATAATGACATAACTGTTTTTAAAACTTTTGCTCTGCTACTGCCACTCAGTTTTGAAGGTCCCACCACATATCACATCACACATTAACTTTTTGGCAGGGGAGTATAAAGTAATTGGCAGAAAATATTTTGGAAAGTTTTTAAAATGTTTATTTTTATTCTAATTTAAAGTAGATAATATATTCACAGAACTCAAAATTCAAAAGATCTGTAAGTGTTTGCATGAAAAGTCCCCATACTTTTCTCCCTAAGCTATTTGGATCCATTACGAGGACATAACTGATTTATTGTGTATCTTTAAATGATCTGTAAAATTTTCTTTTTTGGCATTAATAATTAGAGTTTCTATCTCATTACTTGTACTTTGGTATTTTTGTGTAGTTGTGATTCTACATTTACAGGCTTTTGGAATGCCATGCTCCCTAGATCTGAGTGCTGTGCCCATTAGCGCCCAATCTGTAACGGGGGTCATGGCTCAGGCTTTTCCCAACAACCCTGCATTACATTTACACACCTCCCCAGCAACTCCACTACCATTACAACCGTCCCTATGCCTGGGCAGAAAATGAGCCAGAAAAGTTCCAAACTGGATGAATCATTTACTCAGATTTTTTTAAAAATTTTTTTTAGTATTTATTTATATTTGAGAGAGAGAGAGAGCACGCGTGCAAACGAGCACACCAGTGGAGGAGGGGTAGAGAGAGACAGAGACAGAATCTGAAGCAGGCTCCAGGCTCTGAGCTCCAGGCTGTCAGCACAGAGACCAATGCGGGGCTTGAACTCACCAGCCATGGACCAGAGCCGAAGTCACACTCTTAACCGACTGAGCCACCCAGGTGACCCTAGGCAGATTTTTTTTTTTTTAATCCCAAAGGCTATTTCTTAAAGAAGGATACTTAAGCCTGCTGTTCTTGGCTCAAAGTCCTATCACCCTTACTTCACCTTTCATGGAAGAATGTTGGAAGGCTGTAGAGCCAGGCATTTGGGCTGTGTGAGGGCTACACAGATTTGTAGGATTTTTAGGATTTACATTCCTCCCGAGTGCTAGTTAACCATACAGAAACTCCCTTGAAGAGCATTCCAAGGAGAGTGCATTTTATGGTTAATTACTCAAAGATAATATGAGTGTGGTTTCATACATACACAGGCTGCCACTTTTAAGATACTATTGGCTATAATTCCAGACCTCTTTCAATGTGTTTACATATATGCTACATATTTAAGGATATGTATATATATCCATATATATATATATATATGTATATTATATATATATAATATATATCTATATCCCTATATACATAATAACATAGATTCCTTTTCCAGGACTTGAGCACTGCCTGCTGAAATGGAACCAAAGGTTCCATCATCTTGGGAGAGGGGGGAATCAGTAGAGTCTGTCTAAAATTGGAATAAAGGATCATTGAAGTCTATTAGAAGGCCAGTCACCTCCTAGGCTTCTGCAGCTCAGCTGTACAAGTGCTGCCCCAATGAAGAGAAACAGGCTCGTCTGTGTCAAGAGTCACAGTGCATTCCAAAGGCAGCTGAGATCTGGAGGCAGAGTTGTGACTTCTGTATTTCAGTGTTTGAAGACAACCTGACAGAGGTCCGCTGGGTCACCTGCTCCCTCTGCCAGTGTGTGAACTGGACACACTGCTGTGGCCTGGTGCCACGTCCACTGCCCCTTACTCCGAAGGGGCAGCTCTTTCTCCCTCACTCATAACGCAAGTCTCTAATAAAGTCTTGGTTATTATACGGGATTTGTGACTTTAAAGCCTTGCTAAGTATCAATGCTAAGACTTGTGGAGTGGTAGAAGAAAAGGAGTGGAACGTCAAGAGCCCTGTATTCAGCCATGCTTCTCACAGCAGTGGCAACCCTGGCACAAAGATGAATTCCCTGTGCACAAAATTCAAGTCAAACTGTAAATCCAATCATGTTCATCGAAGTTCAAATAGTTTTCTATTTACCTAGAACTATTAATATTCTTATCTAATAACTACAGATGAAAGCTGGCATTTATGTAAAGACAAAATAATTAATTTACAGGAATAAAAAGTTTGAGTATCTTGAAAATGGTGACGTTTTTTTCCTTCAACTGTAACTTTTTTTTTTAATTTTTCTTTTAGAGAGAGAGAGAGAGAGAGGGCAAGTGGGATAGAAGGGCAGAAGGAGAGGAAGAGAGAGAATCTTAAGCAGGTTCCACACTCAGTGCAGAGTCCAATGCGGGGCTCAATCTCACAACCCTGGGATCGAGACTCGAGCTAAAATCAAGAGTCGGATGCTCAACCAACAGAGCCCTCCAGGCTCCCCACCAACTGTAACTTTAAATGAGAAACAAATTATACCAATAATATTACAGGGATGAAAAACCAGTAGAAGCTAAAGTTGAACAATCCCCAGAAAGAGAGTGCTCCTTGAGAAAACCAGCAGAAGGAAAACTTAAGGTGACAAATACCACCAAAGGCTTTTAGAACCAACTGTTGCATTTTTAGGAGTCTTCAGCAATCATCACTAAAATGCAGTAATCACAAGGGGAAAAAAGACATTAGAAAAACATAAAACTCCCAAATCAGAATCAAGAACTAAGTCTCTGTAATTGCAATGTAGTTAGTATTCACTTACATATAGAATGATCCTGACAGAGGTGAGGTGATCGTAACAGTGAAAAATAGTATGTACTAGTTAACGCCATGTCTGGAACAGAGTAAATATTCAGTAAGTGATAACTGTCATTATTTTAAATTTATTATTATAGCCAATAGCAGAGAAAAGCAGAACTAAAGTCAAGGACAAACTACTGTAGAAATCCAGCAAACAACAAGTTCTATTTTTAGTGGGTTTACAGATGATGATGATGATGTCACTCTAAAATAGAGAAGAACTACAAAATATAAAACAAAGGGAGTAAAAGAAACATGAGATCCTTTCTAAGTTGGAATTTAATATTAAGTGACTTTGACCATCTCTACTGTGGCAATTATCATGGTAAGAGTTCTGTCCATTCTAAAGACACACCAAAAAGCCACATATACTTTCAGTCCACAGTTGCAACCTAGAGGCCCCAGCACATAGGCTCTGTCTTCAGGTGTCCTGCTTATCAAGAGTTAACCTTTGCATCCACATGCTGTCCCTAACTAAGAGAATGAAAAAGAAATCTTCCCTGATTAAGAAAACTATAGGTGTTGAAGTATGTTGATGTTTGAAAAGGATATGGTAATATAATACAGTTCTTTAAAATTTTATGTAAATATCCCTAAATTACCCTGTTATTACTTTCTTTGAAAATTGAGAGACAATGATGAGGATTATAAGAAATGTCTCCTAATTTCCTTTGCTTTTAAGTAACACAAATTTTCTCATTTTCCATCAGTGATGTCACAAATACGTGTCTCTATGTGGTACACCAGTTGACTTCTAAGAAATCCTCATACATGGTCATTGCAATCCAAAGTTGTACTTCCTCATTTGAGCTAAGTTTTCACTTTTTCAAGTTCATGTCAAACTAATAGTACAGCATTTATCTGGAAAGTAAAAATTACTTTTTCCATTTTTATTTTCATAGATTTTTATAATCTTTTGTAAAACAAACAAAAAAAGGTATGGAAAATATTGAAGCTTCCAAAATGCTCCTAGATTTCCTTACTGTACAATATACACACTATTGCTAAGTAGGAAATATATCCTGTCCAATAACTATTCTAGATAAATAAAATAAATTTGAACTCCTCTTACTATAAAAAAATATTGGCCTGATGAAAATATAAAAAAACTTTCTCAGAAGAACTATAATCAAGCTTAAGGACCCCTAAAAGTCCTTAAGTGACCTAGAAATGGACAGTGATGAAATACAGAAGGCTGATCCCTTGATCTCTCTGAACCAACTCATGATAAACATTTACTATCTGACTTCTAGAGATTCAGAAATTCAGAACAGAGTTAGACACAGGCCCTGGTCTCAAGGAGCTCACAGCATAATATGTAAAGTAAGAATAATGATAACTCTTATACTACTTGGCACTGTCCAAAATACCATGGTTTCCTTAACAGTTTCTTTACAAACCAAGAGCTTCATCTAGCACTTTCCTGAAAGGCTCCTCTCATTCTGGAGAGTTGTCTGGAAATGTTTTTCAGGTAATTGTGGTATTTATCTGAGAACTCAGGTGGATAATACTTTGTTATTGCCTCTAGGACACATGTCAGTCTGCGTTGCCTATGCCCTGTTTCCAAAACTTTGCTTCATGCACTGCTTTGTCTCTTCATTCCCACATTGGTCTTGACTCTTTGGAGCTTCCTCTTCCTACCTGAGCTCATCCTTGCCTAGGATTCAGAACTTGGTTTCTCTTCACACCACACCTCATGGGTGCCTCCTATTCTCACTCATTCCCTGATTGTTACGGATCTTGGAACTCCAACTGGGCCCGAGCTCTGGGCATTTTCTCTCATTCCTGTTGGAGTCAGGGAATCTTCTCAATGAACTCAATGTAATGAAGTGAGAAATTAGAAAAACGCAGAAACACTTAAATTGATCCCACAAGGACATTAAATTGCCAAGTACTTGACAATTCAAAGTTAATAGCAATGATGACAAACCATCATTTATCCTTAGGTACTCTATCCCTATTTACAGGTAAGGAAATGAGTTCGCATGAATTAAATAACTTGCCAAATTCACACAGCTTGTAAATGTGAGATATGGAGCTAACATTTCAATCCCAAATTCATTGAGCTCCAAAGCCTACTCCATGTAAGATCACATAGTTTTTGTTTTGTTTTATTTTTAAGGACAGTATCACCAGTATCACTAGATTTAATTAAGATGGAAAATACTATAACAGAGGTGCTCAAGGCCACTGCCATTCAAGATAATAACTATTCTAGATAAATCAAAGCTAATATCAAATGCTTACTATATGCCAGGTATGAGGCTATATTCTTACAAAACCATCTCATTTAAACCTCAAAAAATAACCCTATAGTATACACACTACTATTATGCTCATTTTACAAATGAAAGAAAAGCCAAGACTCAGAGAAGTTAAGTAACTTGCTGAGTCCAAAGCTATTAAGTAGTAGGGCCGAAATACCTTAAATCGGGAGGCCTAGCCTAGTCATCATGTTTCCTCATCCTACCCAGCCAATCTGCCCATTTGTCCGCTTGACAGATGTGAGGAAATCCAACCTCAAAAGAGACTCAACCAATCACCCTGCTTCAGTGGCATCCCTACCCTCCTCACCATTCCTGCAGCTTCCAACTCAATATACAAGATCAGTCCTTGATGACATAAGAAGATCTTACCCATAAATGCAACTAGTAAAATGAGTCCTCAGGCAAAGTCTGAGTTAGACTTTTCCTTACTCCTTTCTATGCAGAGGTTGTCAATATCCTTGTAAAGACATAAATCTCTATATCATAATTTAGGAGTGCTATAATTTGTTTCCAAGCTGGAGGAGATATAAAACATAAAGTGCCTAAAAGGTATGAACTGGCAAGAGAGAGAAACTCTCACTAGAAAAGCCATATACATTTGACCATTATAATGATATATTTTGATGTTGTTTATGGGAGTATCACTCAGACTGTCATCCATTGACCTAATTGCTTTGCAATCATTTGGGGAAGCTTTAAATGCAGATACCTAGGCCTCCCTATGTCTGTCTCCAGAAACTCTGGAGAGGAATGAATGTATACATTCAAATATTTATGTACTCAATTATCAAGGCCCAGCACCTGCATGCACGCATGGGCTCATATTCACACCCCCCAGAATACCACTAAAAGTAGCAAAATAAATCAGGTCGAGCATATTTTTTTTGCTTTTTATATCACACTGATTTTTAAATGCATTAATCCAAGTACTGCAGAGAGATGCTAATCAGTACTCTGAGAACAAAGGGTTTTATACTCAAAAAAAGCTTGGGAAACGGCTCTGCTAAATCCTTCTCCTGAGGATTCACAAAACATACTAAAGATTTGAGATGCTCTAGAGTGAAAAAGAAACTTGCTAACTTCGTTTAATATTTAACAAACAAACTTACTTCGGTAGAGGATAATCTTTTTCTTCTTTTCAGTTCATTCTTTACCACCAATTTACTTAGCTCTGAATTCATTTCCTCAATAAATGTATGTTACAAATATATGCAGCAGCCATAAGCTAGGCAGTGTGTTAGATTCAAGGATAAAATGGTGAATAAGCTAGACAGCCTATTCAATATCCACATTCATTACCATGTGAAACTTGTCAAATCACAAAGTTTCCTCATACCCCAAGGGGCCCTGATGCAATGCAATCCGCTTTATTGCCTCAGTTCCACCACTGACCTTACTTCGGTTACAGTTTACAAGAGATTGAGTATCTCCAAACAAACTTAGAGCAGCTCCTGAGCTGGGCATGACAAGCAGAGGGAGTCCCCAGATAGTTGCATACCCACATTAGCTCAACAACAAGTACAGTATTATAGGATCTGTCTTGGTGCGCTTGAATGCACAATGGCTACTTTAAACCAGGCATTTGAAGTAGTTGTTGCAACAAAATTTAATCCATAAATTTTATGCTGGACAGTAGTTTTTTCATAGCATGGAATTCTGCCAATGGTCTATAAGGCTTTTTCAAATATCCACTGTCAAATGAAGTAGGTAATTGCGGTATTTATCTGAGAACTCAGGTGGACAATGCTTTGTTATATACTTTTGTTGTTGTTGGATTATTTTCCTCCTGAAATAAGGAACACTGAACAAGTCCACTAAAGGAGCAGGTCTTCAAATTATTTACCTCATTGCATTGGGAGTGACTGATATAATGTTAAATCATTGGCTCATGTAAGACTTGATTTGGGGGTTTTATCTATTTCAGTGATCATCCCAATGATAGGTACTCCAAGCTGTAAATTCTACATATGTCCTCATATGTAAATTCTTTGTATGTCCTCACGCGTGCTACAATTCAGGTGATTATGATTTTGTTTTTGCAAAAGACGCCTTCTTCAAACATGGAGAATCTGTACCCTGTAAGATGCTTTATGACTGTGAAACATTAGACTCTCCCTTCGTTCTTTCCTATGGCAGAGGAGAGTATAGCAGGAATTTAAGAACTGAAAAGGGATCAAAACCCAGGTCATTTACCTATTTGTGTAGCGATCTTTCTCCACGGTTACGTATTCTATGTTGCTGAGGTATAATTTAACCACGTGTAACTAAACTTGTGACAACATAAGACCCTTGTAATCCTCAGGAAGAATAAGTTGACTCACTTTGGCACCCTGAATTCCAGACATCAGCTATATCTGCTCTGCTCATCAACACAGTGGCACATATTGCTGCCCTATCATCCACACATCTACATTATGGCTATTAGCTTTGAATCCTCAGGTGTGCTCCCATTTTTATCTGACCAAATAATGCAATGCTTTGTCTTGAAATGTAACAAAATGGACAAAATCACCTAGACTAAACTGAATATGCTTGCTTCTTTGAAAATGTTTATTTGAAGCAACAGCATTATTCTCCATCTATTTATTCAAGAATTTTTTGGTGAAAGTCTCCTATCTCCCAGATATTTCTGCTAGGGGCTAGAGATACAGCAGGGAAAAATAAGACAATGCCCAGAATTAAAAGTATATTTATGTAGCCATATAAGGTTCAATTCTGAAGGTGCAAAAATAGAGAGCACCTTAGTTTTGAAGTTGCCCAGTAGTTTGGGTCACGTAGGCCTATCAAACTCTCCAAAGTTCACTCCTACTCCAGCCCAATTTGGGGATATTTATGGAACCCTAACTCCCAGCTGAAGGACTTGCAAAAGGAATCCTGTGTAGAAAATATAAAGGGAAAAAATGAGACTCGTTTGGAAGGAAGGTTTTTTTAAAGAGATATTTGAAATGGAAATGGAGTTAGGTGACCTAATTCCCTCATGCAAGGGAATGTGGTGCACACGGTCACGTCTAATGGTTGAGAAGTCTCTACCATAAGCTGGCCATCAGAGGTACCACTCTGCCAATGTAAAGTTCACCATTTAACACAAAAATGGAAAAAAAAGTGCAAGTTGTGCTTTGCCTTTTATACTCTGAATTTTGAGAGCTACCATCTGGTTTTTAAAGAGAGAAAACAACATGAGTAGGAAATCAGAATTCCATTACCAAATGGCTAGATTTCAGTCTTTTAGTAGAAAGACTTGAATTTTTTATATCCATCATTTATTTATCTTTTAACATGTGGGTTTCTTATTTGTATTTATTATTTTTCATTTAAAAAGATCATAAAAACCATTTTGAGTCTTCTAAAGTGCTCTTAGAGAGTATGGTCTAAAATATAAATGCAGTATGTGTATGTATTTGCACACAGAAAACTTTATAGCACTAAACAATTCATCCTTGTAACTTGTTTGTGATAATACTTTATGAGGTGGCTTTAAACAAGAGGTAGAAGAAACTGGAGTTATTTGTGTTTTTCTCAAGAGAATAAAAGCTTTTTCCTTGAGTTCTCTGATGCATGTAATGCTTGAAATTTACAGAAATAGCACCCATTTCCCCTGAGAATAAAATCACCCCCAGGCAGAAAAATAACTCTGCAACAGGTAACTAGCAGAAAGTCTTTTTCATCAGCTCCTCAAGAGCTACAGAAATTTGAAAAAAAAACTATTTCAAATTACGTTGCAAAAGCACATGTTTCCTTAACAGAGCTGACAGTTTGTTGTGTTTCACCACTAGAAATGGCCCTGAATTACTGAAGTCGCCTCTCTACCTTGCCCTCTGCTCTCCATGGTCCATTCCTCTACCACATTGAAATCCTACACTTCCCAAGGAGGCTCTTCAATAAGGATGAACTGTTTCACAGTCTCACCAGTCAGCTTTCCTGTTGTTTACATCACTGGGACATCCCACCAAATGCTCCAGGTATTCAGGAACATTGACACGTAAGTAGGGAATGAAATCCTCCCTCCTTTCCAAGACAAAGCTGCCTCCTCAGAAAACTCTGGAGTTTCCTTCCAACCTCTCTTCAACTCCTTCAGCCCGGTTTTCCCCCACCGGACATTAGCATCCCAAGGTCTGTCCAAAGCATCTTTTCCCCTCTCACAGCATTGGACTCTCAGCCACTCCCTTGTTTCTGACACTCCCCACTTCTGCGGCTTCCCCATCACTTCTCAAAGTGTTTCCTCGAAAATGCCTGACTTTCCTTCTCAGCTTATCTTGGTTTCATGTCTTTTAATGTTCCTGTTCCTGTTCCTGCTGTTTCATCCCCAGTCTTCTTTCCTGTATCCTCTCCTTATGCTGGGATTCCTTGGGCAGGTCACCTCTCCTCTCTCATCCTGTTTACACATTCATGGAGGGAAAAAAGATACTGGACTAGATAAACTTTGAGATTTAATCCCACCCTCACATTCTATGATGATAATTCAGAGGGAAGAAATGACAGTAGAGGAAGAGAAACTACATGTCCTGGATAGGAAAATGTGGACTCAGAAGAAGGAGCCTCAGGAAGCACATCATGAGAAAATTGGGTTCCACAGCTCAGAACAGGGCCTAGGAAGGGCCTTACAGTGAGGCCCAGCAGCCCTGTGGATCCCCATCCCCTTTGGGCCCAATTTAAATTCTCCAAGAAATATCACAGGCAGTTTGGAAAGCAGAAATAAGTCACAAAAGGGAGGCCTCAGTGTCTGGAGAAAGGATTTGAATATACTGACCCCTTGTCCTTCCTTCTTGATCCAGAAAAAGAAAAGCAAGGTAGAAGCAACACTCTCGAGAAGGCTGTTCACAGCTCACCTGGTTTTGCTCCGGGAATCCTATGCATCAGACACCAGACTCCAATATTCAATTAGGGCTCACCATGATTTAAAACTGGATAAAGTATTCTTTAATCAAGGACTCTATAAGGAAACAAGAGGCTGCTTGATAATGCAAGTGTTCTGGAATGAAACTACTCACACATGGTTTATGGGTGACTTACACATAAAAATTAAAAAAGAATATTCATTTGGGAGTTGATATAAATGTCCAGCTGTTCCCCATTAGAGACCTGGTAAAAAACTTCAGCAGATGTGACCAAAGGCTTCTGCCTGTGTCCCCCAAATTCAACCTTGCCTGCACTGGATGTTTCTGTCTGGGGACCTTAATACTATCCTCGATCACTGCTGAAGAAGTTTGCCTGTGCCAATCAATCTGTAAAATGCCTGCAGCACATAACTTGTTATGTAAGGGTTAATAATTACAAGGCTATTACAAGACCTGTTCTACAAGATTCAGGTTCCAATAATGTCTTCTTTCTTTTTTCCCATTTTTCATATTTATTTAGAATGGTGGTTCTCAACCGGGGAACCCCAAGAGACATTTGGCAGTGTCTGGAGGCAGTTTGACTGTCACACTGGCAGGATGAGTTTGGTACTGGCATCTAGCAGGTAGAGGTCCAAGACGCTGCTAAACACTCGACAATGCACAAAACAGTGCCTGTGAAAAAACAATTATCTGACCCAAAATGTCAATAGTGCCAAGGCTGAGAAACTGATTGATAACCAACTCAGAGAACCATCTGTCAAGATCCATGGGAAGTCCAGTATCAGTCACCCAGGAACTCTCCCCCCTCCTTCCCCTCCTTCCCCTCCTTTGGGGGTTTACAGTAAGCCTGAAAAGAGATCCACAGAACTTCCAGTCAGGATGGTAGGCTCTGCCTCTGTCTGTGGTTACTTGATTTGCTCAGGTGGCCACATAGTACCACTGGTCTGAAACACAAGGGGTTGGCCCTTACCTCTAGTCTTCCCACAACAGCCCCTGATTATCACCAGAAATATCTTGGTGTTGCTGTCAGGATCTGGAGCCACCTAAATTTTTTTTTTTTTTTTTTTTTTTTTTTTTTTTTTTTTTTTTTTGCCTTTTCTAGAAGTGAGGAGAGTCAGGGCTTTAGGTATGTTATGCCTTCATTAACCTCCTACGGGGTAACTCTACATGCCTTTCAATTCTTGCTGATGAGGCCACGGCAGTGAAAAAACAAAGCACAAGGTAATCTCCCAGAAGGCCCATCTGCTATGTTAAATTCTCAGTAACTTCCCTGATTCTGGTAATGACTTGTCTCACTCTTCCTGCCTGGCACTGTCTTGGACTCCTGCCTGTCTTCTCCCAACTAAGGCCCCTGAGTCCTGAATTCTGCCCATGGAAATACTGCACACGTTTACCAGCCGAGTGGGAATGAGGAAAGTGAGAAGATCAGCCCCCTTTGGCAAGAAGGGTAACCCTGATACAAGCCGAGCTGAGCATGGCTCTTCCCATGGCTTACCTGCCACTACACATCCTCACCATTGGTGATGGTTTGAGATTTTTCCCATTTAGCCATTCAGTATACAATGTGTGTCAACTCCAAGTCTTTGTCAAAATACTTCTATCATGGAATTGCAATGATCTGTATACCCACCCGTTTGTCTTCCCCAAGGGCTTCTGGGCTCTTTGATGAAAATCTGTATCTTAGTCATCTACAAAGTCAAGATAAGACACAGTGCTGAGCATATAGGAAGCACTTAGAATTACAGAGTTTAAAAAAAAAAAAAAAAGGAGCGACTGAATAAAATATTTCCAAGTGAAATGTTTGTGAGGGTTTGTAAAGAAAAAGCAGGATGGAAACAGCTATCCAGAATTCACAAGGTGATATTTTTTATAGGCACCTTAAAAAATCAGCACATATTCTTCTGAAGCTTTTAGAACAATGAAATAAAAATTAGAAACATATTTTTTTCTTTTGTTCTCTCATGTGGAAATTGTAACAGCAAATAAACTCCTCTGTCTTTTATTTTTGGAAGACGGTAAGAAAATGTCACACGTCATCATTTGAATTATTTGTCTCACAAGGTTAGTTGAAAAGCTTAGCTGTAAGTTCAACAGTAGAGACACTGGGGTAGGCTTTCGGTGGCTTGTCAGCTCTCTCCGAACTCAAGGAGAAAACAACGGGCATCAAAGTGTTCTATGGACCTGTAAACACAGCTTCTCTCCAAATAACCCACTTTGATGCAAAGGCAGCTTAAAAGCTGTCTGCTTTTAAAGATGGTTTTCAGTCATACAAACGATCTTTCTACTGGTCTCATTTAGCCCAAGGTCAGGGAACTAGCCTGCAAGGGTGTTTCATTAAAAGGAATTCTGATTTTCCACCCTTCAGTATACTTGACTCATAAGAGTGAGAAATGGATGAAGTCATATTTGCACAAATATTTTTACTGATTCTTGGGTCCTTGTCACCAAACTGTTGAACCACTTGAATTAAGTCTCTAGATTAAGTTCGAAGGCTTTATTTTAGCAGATTATAATCTATGTTGGAATCTCCAGTTATATCAGAAAGTGGCATAAAATTATCAATAGAATTTATTTTTATTTATGTTAAAAGATCACCCTTTAAAACAATGGACCCAAGGGAAAGTAATAATATGAAAGTTATCATTATAGCCAATGTAATTATTATTTACCTGTTTACATCTAAGATGTACAAATAAATACAACTTTATATTAATTATTAATAACTCAACCTAATGTCTATTTCTTATTCTACTAAAATGGCAGAAACTTAATCTCAGGTACTTTGGGATCCCCTCCCCTTGCCTTAGAGACGAGTCTAAGTTCTGAGTGACTTATGCAGTGCCATGGCATTTGAGGCAAGGAATGGGACTCTCATCAGGTCTTCAATATCACATGTCCATGCAGATTTCTTCTGAGGTGGCTATTTCCTCTTCTGGTTCTCTGTCATTTATCTGCACAGGTCACCAGTGAAAAAAAAATACCACTAGCTTTTCTCTACCTACCCCCTTCTGGTCTAATGGTTCTTTCTCCTAATTTTCTATCATTTTATGGGCACAAAATACACTCTCATCTTTCCATGTCATGCTGGGACACCAGAATCTCTGCCGCACTAGCCAAGACCCATTCTTTCTAAACTTACCACATCCATTTCTTATCTGAACCCCAGGCCTCCTCCAGAAAGCAGGATACAGGGTCCATCTCTCTGAAATAATCCATCCCCTTTTCTCCAGTTGGGGTATAAAGGGAAAGCTCTTTTTTCATCAACCCTAAAACATTTCTCCCATGCTAAAGTCTTCTCCAGTCACCTTAGAATTTAGGCTTTGGAAGATAATGTCAGTAATATTCCTTCTATCCTGTCCCATCCCTGCCTGTGCAAGGAGCAAAGAACTTCCCAGCTCCTTGAATGGGGAAATGGTAAGAGGTACAGGAAAAAAGGAAGCATCAGGAAGGAAAAAACTGGTTAGCATCTCAAAAGGTTATCTCACCACATTCACCATTTACAAGTGTCTTTCCCTTGTCAGTATTTTTTTAATTGCCTCCTTGGTTAGTGCATTTTTGTTATTGTTTTTTATGTTTACTTATCTTTCAATCCAAGCGCAATGTTTGTCATAAAATAGCCTTTTTGGATTATCACTGTGCCTCCTTACAATCCATTCAGATGCTGCCACTTCCCTTCACATATCTAAATATAGTGTTTGGATGTTTGTGCACAGCTTCATTTATGATTCCTACAGATATTCATCTAGTGATGGTACACTGGCCTGGATCTTCCCTTTAATCTGGTTGCTTCTCTCACCCTCTGTATTCATTACTCAGGGTTCCACCTGTCTCCACCTCTGTTTTCAGTTCTTTGGCTGACAAAACATCCATACAAGTGACTTCTCTCACAGCACAGCATATAATGCGCTGTTTTTCCAGGCTTCTCTCCCTCCTGCAATGCTGTGCTGTGCCTTTGGAATTGTGTTCATCATGTGGATTAGAGGAAGATTTGCCATTTGAGGGTTGACAGACTGGGAAACTGTTTCAGAGCTGGGGAAGAGATGATTCCAGCTCCATCTAGCTTAGAGGTTATTTCATGAATAACTATAGAATGCCTCCAAATTTTTCTGTTTTTCTGACTTTTCATTATCCCAAAGTAGGTATATATGAAGGAGATCAATTACAGTTTTTCAATACCTTCCAGAGGGACTATTTCAGGTGCAGCACATGGTACACTGTCCAGAAAGTGCTTCTCAGTTCTTTGTCTTCAATGATGCAATGAAAAGTCAGACCAGATTTTGAACTAGTCTCTTTGTCATTGCCATCATTTGTTACTGTTTCATATTCTTTAGGATTTCAATGGAGTTTTGGTGGCATATCTATTAGGCACATCTAATCTGCCACTCTATAAACCCAAACGTCCTACAGTTGGAAATTTTAGCCATGTCTAACTCCAAACAGCCACACTCTCTGCTACTCTGTGTCGCCATGTAAGGCAGGCCTTAAATATGGTGCATTCAATTCTGCTCCTTAAATACTTGGGTCTATTTCAAAATAGATTCTAATCCTTTATTATAACTTTGAATTGTATTTCCTGAATCCTATCAGAGATCCAGTAGCAAAAAATGTGCTTTGTACACTGTGCAGCCCATACCTCAAAAACATGGGTGGTTGGAAGCAGTTCCGGAGAAAAGTCAGCAAAAATCACACGACACACTGAACAAAGAACTTTAATGAAATATCCAACCTGGGACTCCACAATTGGGATATAATACGGTAAAGGAGGAAAGAATCCAGGCTTCGGCTCTTAACAGACCCAGATATGAATCCCTGCTCTGCCATCTTGAGCAACAGTTCTGAGCTCTGGCTTTCTGATTTGTGAAGTGGAGATGATGATATTCACTTTCCAGGGTGATATGGAGACTGAGTGGGTTTATGTGGAAAGGCTTAGACATCCACAGAAGGTACACAAAATATAGTAGTTGTCTTACCACATAAGATAACACTCATTCCAAGTAACAGAATACCTAATTCCAACTGGCTTAATTAATAATAAAGGAGATATATTATGCAGATGGAAAGTTCAAAGATAGAGTGAACTTCACATGCAATTTAATACAGCAGTTATTTTATTTTATTTTTTAAATTCCAGTATGGTTAACATCCAGTGTTATATTCGTTTCAGGTGTACAATATAGTGATTCAATAATTCTATACATTACTCAGTGCTCATCATGACAAATGTACTCTTAATCTCCTTCACCTATTTTACCCACCCTCCACCCACCTCCTCTCTGGCAACCACCAGTTTGTTCTCTACATTTAGAAATCTTGTTTTTTTAAAATGTCTTTCTTGTGTTTTTTAGACAGAGAGAGAGATTATGAGTGGGGAAGACAGGGAGAGGGAGAGAGGGGAGGGGGGAACAGAGAGAGAAAATGGGATAGAGAGAGAGAGAGAGAGAGAGAGAGAGAGAGAGAGAGAGAGTCTTAAGCAGGCTCTGAGCTCAGCACGGAGGACCTCAGGGCTCGATACCACAACCCTGGGATCAGGATCTGAGCCAAAATGAAGAGTGAGACGTTCAACTGACTGAGCCACCCAGGTGCCCCTCGCTTGTTTTATTTCTTAAATTCCACGTATAATACAGCAGTTCTTGATGTTGATCAGAAGACCAACTGTTCACTAAACTTGCTTTGGGTTCCTTCTTCTAGTCAGCTTTGTGTTTTCCCTTGTGCTGACAAAAATAGTTCATCACCTTTTCAAAGGGAGAGATTGAGCATTTGTTCCAGAATTACTAGCAGGAGTCTTGAGATTCACTCTGATTTGTCTGGCCAAGGAGATAAAGTCCAGTGATTGGCTCAGCTTTAGGACTCTGCCCAGGAGTAGGATACAAGACCACTCTTTGCAAACCTTCAGTATCTCTACTCTTTCATTTCCCTTCCATTTCTCCTCCACAACATTCCTTCTAAGGAAACCTTTTCTTGCCTGGGTTTGGGAAATGAAGAAAGGGACCCCTCTCTCTTCAAACTTTCAAATATTTTATCTGTGTCTAGAGTTCTTTACAGATTTCCAAAAATTTAGGTCTTGGGAACCAAAGCCAGAAAATTCTCTTTGTTTCTAGATCTTACCCCAGCATATTCCTCCTTGGTGACAATGATCACCTGATTTAATTTTTCCTTTCCTAAAGTCAAGGAGTTAGAAAGTCTTGCAATTATTTAAGTCAAACACATTTGTCCGTGGAGACAAGATACACTACACACATAATACTTATTTCAGTAATGATCAGCATTTTCATCTTTATGTGATTTTTCTTACAGCAGTCTCAGTATTAGCAATAAACTCTTAAGTACCACTTTGCTGATACTGTTGAACAAATAAAAAAGGACATTTCTAATCCCCAGCCAACAGGTACAAGGACTTGAGCATGCACAAAATCTTGATATACTCCTCAAGGAGTCCTTGTGGGAGCCCCACTAACTCTTGGTTCGGATTCCTATTAGCTAGTATGGCTGAATCTAGATATTATAGTTTTTATAAACTGTTTGGGATTTGATAGCTGAACCCAACAACCTTTGTTTGGGATTCTCCCTTTGTTCTTGTAGTTAAAAAAGAAAACCAGTAACAACAGCAAATGACTGAGAGATTAAAAAGGACATATTTTTCAATTCCTGGTCAGTGGAACCAGAACTATATTTAGTTGCTTATCTTGAGATATTTTGGCTATTGTTTGTCCAAACACAACACTGCTTCAGCAGATCTATGTGTAACCATCAAACACATCTACACACAGAAAGACAAATAAGCAAAACTTCCCGGCATCTAAAATGGCTCATTTTTCTTCCCCAAATTTGAAAGACTGGCAACATCATAATTTATGTACGGCACTTAGCATATACTCAAGACGTGGTACCATCCTTTTGAGTATTAGTATGTGAAGAAAGCTGTATATTCTTCCTAAACTCCTGGTCTGGGCCTTCAAATCTATTTCTCAATACAGCCCCAGTGGGTGGTGGTAAGAATTTGTAGTGGAGGCCCTAACTGCAATTGGATACATGGGGCTTTTCAGTGCTGCAAATAGGAGAACTGTGTTTGCCAGATCATTTTAAACATTGTTCTATGCTGCTCAAGCTGTATTATCTATGTGTTAATGTTGGTTTTGGCTGCAATTTAAAGGTAGGGCCCCTTATTCAAAATCACCATATTCAAGAAGTTTAATAAATGATAAACCAAAGGAAAATATATAAAACTTTGAAAAATAAGTAATCTGATAGCTCTAACTATAGTCCTCAAGCATCCTTAAAGATGATGAACCATCCCTAGAAGTTGCCAAATCTTAGATGGGAAGTCGGGTCCAGGCATATAAGTGAATATGTGGACAACCCACAAAGGTAACAAAGGTAACAAAGATTAGATTCATCTTCTGTACACAAGAACCCTTTTAACCAAGCTTTTTCTTAAGAGTTTGCCTATAGCAGTGGTTGGCACAAAATGGATACTTAATATATATGTGTTGAGTGAATAAATAAGTGAATTTTGCTCTGTTCTCACCTTCCAATCACCTTCAGCCCAAGCAATGGCCTTCAACATTACAGATTTTCAGACAGATATGCAAAGATCCTAAAATGAAAACAGATGTCCACTAAGTCACATGCTAAAAGAATACATCTTTTCACCCATAACACATTAACCCAGAAGAGATTAAGTACAAACATGCTGCCAAAACCAGTCCCAATCTATTTATCAATTTAGAATAGTTAAAAGTTAAGTGTAAAAATGGGAGTCATGGGGGGGGGGGCGGAATGCAACATGAATGTCTCATGTTTTTTCATTAGATTTTCCAACCTGGGACAGTCAAATGCAAATTACAAATAGGAGAAAACAAGTCGTGAGCAGACCAAAAAGTTACTCCAACCTCATCCATCAATCTACTGCTGTAAACCCCTGGAATAGAAAGACAAGCCCAATCCTCCTTAGCCTACCGGCTGCATTCATCTGCCCCAAGTCTAAGGGTCTGCACTCTGGCCTCTCCCTAAGACTTGTACCCTAGCCCTACAGCCACCAGAGACATGATAAAACTGTAGACCAACAGTTGAGAATATGAGTAAAATATTAAGTGGTCCAACAAAATAAACCATTTTCCCAAGGAGTGCATTAAACCAACTGTATATTTCACAAATCAGCTTTTCTAATAGGGTTCAGTAGTTATAAATTCACCAAAACAACAGACTTAATAACAGGAACAAAGGAAGAACAAGAAACAGGAAGGAAGAAAGGAAGGGAGGGAAAGACAGAATGAGGGAGAGGGGAAAGAATTTAATTTTTGTTTTCTTTTCCAGTTTAAAAACATCATAGGTGATAACCATTCACCCCTTTCTAAGAGGCTGAGTAATGTAAATAACCCTTGAATTCTAAGTTATAATTTGGAAATAAAGAAACCTTCATTTCTTAAAAACTAAGTAAACAGATCCCTCAAAGTAAACCAATCGTGAGCTGAATTATTCACAAAACTCAATGGACTGTTTATTTTTATATAACAGTTTTTAATTTCATTTCAACTCATCTCATTTATGTCCCCTAAAATCCCTCTTCCTTGATAATAATCATTACTTGGCTAGGTTGTAGCCTTGTGAAAACATTACCAGCCAATTTACCTGCTGATGGGAAATTGGGGGCATGATTGCCTTATGAGATTTCAAGGAAATAATTAGACTAACTTTGAAGCCTTTCCTTATGTTTCCTTTCAGAATAGTACTAACTGTAGAATAAATGCATTAAAAAGAAAAGAGAAAGAAAGAAAGAAAGAAGGAAGGAAGGAAGGAAGGAAGGAAGGAAGGAAAGGAAGGAAAGAAAGAAAGAAAGAAGAAAGAAAGAAAGAAAGAAAGAAAGAAGAATTTTTCCACCTCTTCTTTATTTATTCAAATATAGCTTGAATTCACAGGCTCCATTTGAAAAATCATTGATTCCCTGGATTGAAGAGATTATTGCCTGTGGGACTTTAATTTCTCTTTGAAGGAAAAAAAAGATACTTTGATTCAGGATTTAGGCAGTAAAAGAGCAACTTATCTGATTTTAATACTTTATTTTTAGGAGCAGTTTAGGTTCACAGCAAAATTAAGACAAAAGGACAGGACCCCGTCCTCTCACACACATATCCTCTCCCATTGTCAACATCCGCACCAGAATAAGACATTTGTTACAATTGATGAACCAACACTGACACATCATAATCTCCCAACTCCTATTTTCTCCTAGTCTGTGGCTTGTCTTCTCATTCTCTTGACATTGTTTTCCACAAAGCAGAAGATTATTTTTTTGTTTTTAGTCAGGTCTAGCCTATCAATTGTTTCTTTCATGCATCAAGCCTTTGGTGTTGTATCTAAAAAGTCATCAGCATACCCAAGGCCATCTAGGTTTTCTCCTCTATTATCTTTTAGGAGTTTTATAGTTTGCATTTTACATTTAGTTCTGTGATCCATTTTGAATTAATGTTGATGAAGTTTCATGTCCATGTTTTGTTTTTTTTTTTTTTTGCATGTGGATGTTTAGTCCAGCACCATTTGTTGAAAAGACCATCTTCCAAATGTTACAATCCACGTGACCTACTCATTTCAGCCATCCTTTGTCACTCTCAAACAAGCTTTACTGAGGGTGGGCCTGCACTATATGAACACGACAGGGACAAACAGACCAACCTACATAAAATCTCACTCTTGTCTTTCCAAGCATGCTTATATTCATCCTTTTCTTTCCTTCCTATATTCTTTATTTAAATTTTCCCATTATTTATTTATATTTTTGTTTTAAGCTTCTTCAGATTCTTATTAAATCAACACCAAACCAACCAACCTACAAGATATTTAGGTTTCTTTTTTTTTTTTTAACTTTTAATGTTTACTTTTGAGAGAAACAGAGACAGAGTGTGAGCAGGGGGAGGAAGAGAGAGAGGGAGGTACAGAATCTGAAGCAGGCTCCAGGCTCTGAGCTGTCAGCACAGAGCCTGACGCGGGCTTGAACTCACGAGCTGTGAGATTATGACCTGAGCCAAAGTCGGACCCTCAACCGACTGAGCCACCCAGGTGCCCCAAGATATTTAGGTTTCTTATAGTTCAAAAGACATGTTTATTTTTTTTTAATATTATTTATTATTGAGAGATGGAGAGACACAGAGCATGAGCAGGGGAGGGGTAGAGAGAGGGAGAGACACAGAATCCGAAGCAGGCTCCAGGCTCTGAGCTGTCAGCACGGAGCCCAACGCGGGGCTCGAACTCACAAACTGAAAGATCATGACCTGAGCCGCAGTCGGTTGCTTAACCGACTGAGCCACCCAGGCGCCCCTCAAAAGACTTGTTTAAAGACTAATTTTCTGAAGGTATAATCCTCATCAGCCCTATTAGGAGTTGCACATGCTTAAGGTAGGAATGAAACATTTTACATCTTTAGCTCATTTCACTTTCCTTTGAGGGATGGCACTGTGGGTGTGGCTGTCACCCATGATTCATTACCACTTTTTAGACTGTGTTTGGTTTTGGGGGCACCTGGGTGACTCAGTCGCTCTTGGTTTTGGGTCAGGTCATGATCTCACAGTTCATGGGTTTGAGTCCCATGTCAGACTTCACACTGACAGTGTGGAGTCTGCTTGGAGTTCTCTCTCCCCACCCTCTCTCTCTTTCTTACTCTGCCCCTCCCTTGCTCACTCTCTCAAAAAAAAAAAAAAAAAAAAAAAAAAAGACCGTGTTTGTTTTGTAAAAACAATGCAGTTTTCAGAGCCTTCTCTCAGCCTTCTGAATTCTCCCATATTTATCCAAAGTGACCTGGTTTGAGGTTATAATTTAGAATGATACTATAAGTTTATATCTTGTCTTTGCTCTTGGGTTAGCCCTATTTGAGCTCATCTAGAAGCTGGTTTATTATCTCATGCAATCTATTCTCCACATATGACCTTGTTGCATTTGTTCCGTCCCTGCAGCCCTGATAAACTTCACCAAAATTGACTGCACTTTAGTTGTGGCCTCACATTTGGGTTGATGAAACAACTCAAAAACCCTCAGTGTGGCATCTTGGAGTTGATCTGAGTTTCCCAATCACCTAGGAGATAGGAAATTGCCCCTACTTGGCATATTTGTGTTTGGCATTGAATTTGATGACACATTTACCATACTCTCAGAGGACATTCTTCAATGTTTAATCATTTTACAAATCCTTGGGTCTTCAACACATTGCTGACAAGAGTGTTACTTATGTAGTAGATTAAGTAATAGCTTTCAGCAGTCCCAACCAGTCTAAAGAAGGCTGCTACACAACCTCTTTTTGTTTTTCCAGTTTATGTTCATAACACTGTATCAATTTTCTAAAAATTAGCCCTTTGTGCTTTGGGGTTTTTTCCCACTCCCCTTCACCCATTTTGCCCATCCTCCCACCCCCTTCCCATCTGGCAACCATGAGTTTACTCTCTGTATTTACAGATCTGTTTCTGCTTTGTTTGTTCATTTGCTTTATTGTTTAGGATCCACAAAGTGAAATCATATGACATTTGTCTTCCTCTGAGTTATTTCACCCAGCATAATACCTTCTATGGTCCATCCATATTGTCACAACCTTTCTGTTTTATATCAGCAGTACTGGCATGGTATACATTAATAACAATTAATGGATTAATGTTATTAAAAGTTGCATTTATTTTTTAATTACCACCTTTATTGTTGCCAAAAAATAATTTCTGAACTTAACAATCATGCTCTTGGGAGAGCAACACCCACTTGTTTGTATATTACCTCATACTGATATTCCAAAGATAAAATAAACTCACAAAGTGAAGCACCTAGAATAGTATATGATCTAGAGTAAATTTCCAGGAATGTTAGCTATTATATGCATTTTAAAATACTTTGTTGCTTCCTCGATTTTTAGTTTGGTTTGCTCTTTTCAGAGTATTGATTGGTTGAAGTAATCACACCAAAATCATGCTCCACTGACCCTCGAGAAAACATCAACCAATAGTACCTGAAGGCAGCCTAACAAAGTTATCCTCAATTGTACCTTGGGAAAATACATTGACAACCACGCCTAGCTGAGCCTTGGAGAAACATACCTAAGCCTTTTTTATGGAGAGGTATCTTATTTTGTGGGTGCTTCAAACTCTGAGTCATAAGAGAATTCCTTTAAGCAATGACATATTTTGTTTAGTTGAATCTGGAAAGACTGGGACTTGTCTAAAATACCTGACAGAGATATTTAATAAATACTCACCAACAATCACTTCTTGAAACAGGAAATTCATTTTTAAAAAGTTTTTTTATTGTATACCTGCTCCGTGCTAAGTTGCGGTGGAACCCAGGAGAATAATATGACATTGTTTCTGATTTTAAGAGTTTCAGTGTTTTTGGAGATGCAATTTTTTCAAAAGACAAATGGCAGAAACATGGAGTAGGATAAGCGCTGTTGAGTGTTTATAAGAAAGGAGCTCAATTTTCACTGAAATGTTTGAAGGAGCTTTACAAAAGGAGATGCACATCAGATCATAGAGCCCAACAAAAGAGCACTGCTTATCTTCCAGGTCTGAAGAGGTTAGTATGGTAGGGATCATTTCTCAAAGCAGGTATTTGTGATAGGCATTGTTTAAATTGTGCAGACTGGCATGCAAGTTACGTATATGAGTTTCCTTTGGATTCAATTCAATCAACAAATATTTATTGAGCATCTAATATGTGTCTAGCAAGGACTCATCATAGGAGCTTATGGTTTGCTCAGACCTGTATAGTTGAAAACTTCATGTGGGTGAGGGATCCACCTAATGCATGGCAACTTCATATCCCCATATTCATATACCAGAATGCCCTAGCACATGAAGATGTAAAATTACATGATTATCATGACAATTCTTACACAAATACCCTTGTCTAATTGTTCACTTTAAATCATCATGGGTGAGTTTTATGTTTTATGTTTTTTTCACTTTCAATGTCCTTTATTATTATAATGAATATTTTCTACAAAGATTCCTACTGAGTAGATCAAAATCTTCAAGATAAAAAGCTTCTGCACTGCAAAGGAAACAATCAACAAAACCAAAAGGCAACCGCTGGAATGGGATAAGGTGTTTGCAAGTGACATATCAAATAAAGAGTCAGTATCCAAAATCTATAAAGAATTTGCCAAACTCAACACTTGAAAAACAAACAATCCAGTGAAGAAATGGGCAGAAGACATGAATAGACACTTTTCCAAAATCCTATCAGTTTATTTATTTTTTTTTTTTTATGAAATTTATTGACAAATTGGTTTCCATACAACACCCAGTGCTCATCCCAAAAGGTGCCCTCCTCAATACCCATCACCCACCCTCCCCTCCCTCCCACCCCCCATCAACCCTCAGTTTGTTCTCAGTTTTTAACAGTCTCTTATGCTTTGGCTCTCTCCCACTCTAACCTCTTTTTTTTTTTTTTTTCCTTCCCCTCCCCCATGGGTTCCTGTTAAGTTTCTCAGGATCCACATAAGAGTGAAACCATATGGTATCTGTCTTTCTCTGTATGGCTTATTTCACTTAGCATTACACTCTCCAGTTCCATCCACGTTGCTACAAAGGGCCATATTTCATTTTTTCTCATTGCCACATAGTACTCCATTGTGTATATATACCACAATTTCTTTATCCATTCATCAGTTGATGGACATTTAGGCTCTTTCCATAATTTGGCTATCAGTTTAAAACAGCCACAAATATAGGCCTATTGGGGCTTTCATACCTCATGTTCAAAGCAGCAACTTTGAAATGGAAATTCTAAAATCACATAATCATATAATTCTCTCCTAAGAATATAAACTTCCATCTTTGGCAAGATATCTAAAATAAGCAGGGAATTTCTTTAATGTCAGTGGCCAGTAAACTACTTACCTCCAGAAAGGTATTTTAAATCTTCATAAGTTAAAAGAAAGAAAGAAGGAAGGACAGAAGGAAAGAAAGAAGGAAGGAAAGTAAGGGAGGTAGACAGATTAGATTAAAAAGAGAAAACCAGCCTACTGTTCCCCTACTTTTCATTCAGAAATACTGACACTTCCATTCAAGCCAGAAGAAAGGGCATGGGACACGTCCTCAGAGTGAGCACCATGGACCAGAAACACCCCAGCAGCAGAGGGAAACTTGTTAGGAATGCAGAACTTCAGGCCCTGCCTCAGACTAACTGAAGTAGACTTTTCTGAATCTGCTTTCAACAAGATTGCCAGGTGATAGATATGCATATGATTCATTGAGAAGTACTTCTTTATGGAACATTAAAATATTTCTGAATTAACTTGAAAATATGGTGCCAGTTAACTCAGCCCTGTGTCCTCAGTTCTTTTCACAGCTAACCACATGTAAATTGGTCCTGCAAAATAGACAGGAATGGTACTTTCATGTTGAAACAACAAAGGATTCTTAACAGATGCTGACATTCCCTCTTATTCAAATAAATATTGAAGATGCACTTTTAAAATATCAGTTTAAAGAGATGACAAATTGCTTTCTTACCTAGGTAACCTACATGACCATATAGTTGGCTTTCCCATCAATCGTTTCTTTTTTTTTTTTAAGTTTCTTTATTTATTTTGAGGGAGTGCATGCATGTGAGTAGGGGAGGGCTGAGAGGGAGGGAGAGAGAGAATCCCAAGCAGGCTCTGTGCTGTCAGATCTCACAAGATCATGACCTGGGCTGAGTCCAACACTTAACCGACTGAGCCACCCAGATGCCCCTCAACTGTTTCATTTTTAAAATTAAAGCCTGAGATATAAATGAAACCTAATAAATACAATAAACAATCAACTACATCATGATGAAAGGAGAACTGGAAAGACTGAGGAAGAAAGAAATACCAAGGAGGTTGAGAGAAATGGAGGGAGCAGCAGAGTCAAAGCCAGCAAGTTTCCTGGAACCCCTGCTTCCTTTCTTCTCAGGTGTTCCTCTCAGACAACCTGCCCCCATGCTTCAGGATGATGGAGCAGAGCTGGATGCAGGACTCTAAGCCAGGTATGCTCATTTACAAGACACTCTCTAGGGCAAATGAAATTAAGTCCTTTATTATTATAACTGGAGGCATCCAGCCTCTAATTGATGTTAAAGCTTTAAAAAACCTAGAAGTGCCTCTTTTAGTTTGGAAAGATTAATGACAAAAAAGAAGTCAAAGATCTAGCTTACAGTTGTTGTCTTTTTGCAGTTATTAGCACTAACAATTCCCTATGAGAAAGGCGCAAACCACTACTTGAATATGGGATTCACCTCTTGTGTAAAAGCATTTTATAAAAATTCAAATCCAATATCACTTGCTGACTCAGCCACTATGATGAAGGCTGGGGAGTTTAATATAAATAAACAACAACCATATAAATCATCAAGAAAGAAAGTATAAAAAGAGCCCTAAAGATAGTGATGTCTTGATAAATGTTTAACGACTGGATGTCTGTAAGGAAAAGCCCTAAATGTATCATTTGCCAATTTCTACGACATAAACATTCCCAACAAGGTGGGTTTTAAGCTACCATTGTGATGTCACGGAACACAGAATTCAGGAAGAGACTCACACAATTAATTGGTTCTCAGAAACCCATAAAAGATGCTCTGGTACACTCCTCAAAATAACTAAATGTGTGGTTTCTCTACTCATCGATGATAAGCAATATTTGATCTCTGGTCTACAGATGTATTTATTTATACCAGGAAAAGTCTGGTGGCTCTACTGTTAATCAAAGGTGGCCAGGGGTAAAGTTTAAACTTCAGAAGACCAAGAACATGAATTTTGAAGTCTAGCTTCCCATTTTAGTTTCAGCATATCCGAAAAGGCCTTCAAAAGCCTGCACTTTTATGATATCCTCCTGCATATCAATCACTCCCAAGCTGATGTTTTTAATACCTGTTAAAGATGGGGAAGTACTTTGCATGGCTTATGTTTTGCTTTCTTGAATCTCTTCCCCTGAGTTCCTGTCACTATATTGGATGTAATCATGAATTCTGAGGATAGACATGAAGCAATGGCCATGAACATCTACATTTTGGGGTACTTCATCATAACTTTTGACAGTAATATTCCTCAGGATCAGCAGATAGATTGAAGTTGAGGTAGTTGCCTCAAAAATAATTTTAAAGTCGACATTTATAGCATATATAAAGCAGGTGTATAAAGTTATTTGTCATAGACTATATTTTAATCCTGTAATAGAAAATAATGTCACTTATAAGTAAAGTTTAAAACACAAGAAACCGCAAAGCCTTATTGCTATACATTGAATTCAACTCATTAGACAAAGTCTACTATGCATTTACTGTAGTATACATGAAGAGGAGATTTCTCATTGGAAAGAGTATCTCAGTAACATTTACTTACCCAGTATCTCCCCATCTTTCACAGAAATATTAACGATAACAGATAAAGAAGACAATTCACAAGGCCACTAAAAACTGTCTGTCATGTAACCTAATGCCACAATCTGAGATAAACTAGTAAAGTTATAAGAAATATGCACATGGATTTAGCATATTGACCCAAGCATCAGCTCGTGGCATTAATCAGCTTTGCTCTATAAAAAAAGGACCACATGAAATAAGCAGGAAAAATCTACTATAACCCTTGCCACATAATGTGTTTCTTAGACAAACATGTAGGGCCTGCTCCGAGAAATCATCCCTCTATATAGTACCTTGGAAAGTGGCAATCTCTGAACTTCTGAAACTACTTTCTGCCTCCACTGGTATTGTGCTACATCCAGGCAGAGTCTATAAATCCTAGTGAATAACTAGGCAGAATATAGATGGGGGGATTAAGAGTAGGCACAATTAGAAATGGCATAGAACATCCTAAGAAATTTAATGATGTTTTCAATGTCCCTGAATATTAGGCAATGAAAGAGAAGCTTTCACTGGGTTCATGCCTGCTAGAAAATGGAAATTTATCTAGGACCTGGGTACACGGATCTTCCCTCTTCCAACAAGGGAACTGAGGAAGAGATTTGATCTCTGCACAAATAGAGACAACAACATAGGCCAAAGTAATCGCCCTATTTGTTGATAAACACTAAGTCTACATAGATGTTATCTTTAGCAAGGACAAGTAGAGAGGAAATGTCAATATGAAACAAAATAAATATAAAACTACAGAACAAGAGGGGAAAGTAGCATCCAGAAGACCCAGAGAGGGGCATAGCTCTATAATATCTTTAAGTGTAGGATCTATAAGAAAATTTCAGGGGCACTTGGGTGGCTCAGTCGGTTAAGCATCTGACTTCGGCTCAGGTCATGATCTCAGAGTTCGTGAGTTCAAGCCCCACATTGGCCTCTCTGCTGTCAGCACAGAACCCGCTTCAGATCCTCTGTCCCGCCCCCCTCTCTCTGCCCCTGCCCTGCTCTCATTCTCCCTCCCTCCCTTTCTCTCTTCTCAAAAATAAATAAACACTTAAAAAGAAGAAAACTTCAGAAAATTTCAGGACAGTATAAAAGATATGTCATACATAAAACAAAACAAGTCATCTTAAAAGCTGAGATGAGAAGAAAAGGGAAAATGGGTAAGATAAGAACAAAGTGGGAAAACACAATAGCAGAATTTAAGACCACACCGAAGTAGAGAGCAGAACTGATGCTGCAGAAAACTGAAGGAGTAATCTGGGTAACAAACTTGAAAAGCCTTTTTAGAATGCAGGAAATAAGGATAAATACATGTAAGTAATGAGAGAGGTACTGATACAGAAGAAGAGAACAGAGAAAGAATATTCAGACATTTAGTGATGTTTTGTGATTTTAAAAGAGAGACCAGAAGGGCACCTGGGTGGCTCAGTCAGTTGAGCATCTGACTTAGGCTCAGGTTACAATCTCACTGTTTGTGAGTTCAAGCCTCACATCAGGCTTACTGCTGTCAGCACAGAGCCCACTTTGGATCCTCTGCCTTGCCATCTCTCTGCCCCTCCCCTGCTCTCACTCTCTCCCTCAAAAATCAACAAACATTAAACAGAGAGAGAGAGACCAGAACAAATTAAACTTCATGAAAAAGAAATCAGAGTAAATTGAAAATGAAGAAATAACTGAACTATATTTTGATCAAATCACTGAGCTGAGGAAAGCTGAGCATATATTTTTTAAAGGGTTTCTAAGTCCAGGAAAAATGAGTTAAAGAAACACAACTTCTTGTTTCTTGGGTTGTTGATTTTAGCCATTCTGACAGGTGTGAGGTGATATTTCATTGTGGTTTTGATTTGCACTTCTCTGATGATGAGTGATGTTGAGCATCTTTTTACGTGTCTGTAGGCCATCTGTACATCTTCTTTGAAAAAATGTCTATTCATGTCTTCTGCCCATTTTTAAATTCGATTATTCATTTTGGGAACATTGAGTTTAATAGGTCTTTATATATTTTGTATACTAACCCTTTATCAGATATGTCATTTGCAAATATCTTCTCCCATTCCATAGGTTGCCTTTTAGTTTTGTTTATTGTTTCCTTTGCTCTGCAGAGGTTTTTATTTTGATGTTTTCCCAATAGTTTATTTTTGCTTTTGTTTCCTTGCCTCAGGAGACATCTCTAGAAAGAAGTTGTTATGGCCAAGGTCAAAGAGGTTACTTCCTGTGTTCTCCTCTAAGATGTTTATGGTTTCGTGACTCACATTTAGGTCTTTAGTCCATTTTTTTATTAAATCCATTTATTTTTGTGTAATGGTTGCTAAGACTCACCCATACAAAAGACTGTAAAGCCTATGAAGGTTTCTGCATCCCAGGTTAGTGGAAAATGCTAACTTGGTGGATCAGATTTTCAAATAAACATCTAACTATAACTAACAGAAAGAAAGAAAGAAAGAAAGAAAGAAAGAAAGAAAGAAAGAAAGAAAGAAAGAAAGAAAGAAAGAAAGAAAGGAAGGAGAAAGAAAAGAAAAAAAGTTTTAAAAATCTTGTAAACATCTGAACAAAGTTACTTATACCTGAACAAACACACCTATAAAAAATGTCTTCCAATGGGTTCCCCCAAAAGCATATTCTGAGACAATGGTTTGATGCTTCCAGGAAGCACCTACAGGGTCTTGGGAAACTGAGACAAGGAAGAAAAAGGACTGATCAAAGGGCTCTTTATTGAGCTGGTTTCAGGTATGGACATCCAAGACTCAATCCTAATGGAGAAATCTAGGAAATAGAGCACACCTCAGTATTATCCACCAAAGAGTCAAGAAGCTGGGATATTTATCCTGAATTGCCATCCATCCTCAGCCCATATGCTGGGAGAAGTCCTCAGACAGAAAGTCACAAATGATTGTAACAGGACACTATTACCACATACTAAAATGGTGAATTCTTAGGCAATATGAGGAGAGCACTGAAAATATCTGCTAACAATGACCAAAAGCCTAATTAGCCTCAGACGTCCCCTCTACAACAGTAACAAAGATGATAGAGGTAGTGAATTAATGTCAGCAAAGTTTTAAGGAAAAATGAGTATGTATATTTCATATCCATACATCTCTTTTATGGATAAACACCAATAATAATACATCTTTATATGCAAGACCTCAAATCTGTACTGCCCATGCATCTATATTTCAGAGAAAATCAGTCCATTTCATATAAAAATAATATTTGATTCTACATATTCAAATCCCTTTCCTCCAAAATTCCCTTTGAAATTTCAAAGCAGAAAAAAATTTCATCCTCAGTATAACCCAGAAAATAAATCCATTAATCAGCAAGAAGTTTCAAGGAATCTCTATAAGATATAACAAAAATAGGATCTGGCTTAGGAAAGTACCACTCCCAAGGTCCAATGCATGAATATTTAAAATATGTTGAGTAAATACTGAAGAAGAAATCCAATGTTTTAGGCAGCATCTGAAATGACTCCCAATAATCCCTGCCTTTTAGTATTCACACCCTTATGTAAACCCCTCCCCATGTGTACATGTGCTGGACCTAGTGATTTGTTTCTCACTAACAGAATACAGTAAATTGGTGGGATATCACTTCTGAGATTAGGTACAAAAACTGAGACTTCTGTCTTGCTAGTCCTGTCCCTCTTGCTGGTGTTCTTTCTTGTCCTCTAACTTGCTCACTCTATCATGTCGTGAGATGTTCTAGAAAGAGGCCCACATGGCAAGGAACTGAGAGCAGCTTGTGGCTAACAGCCAGTGAGAAACTGAAGCCTTCAGTCCAACAACTCTTGACGAAGGGAGGCTAGCCCACAACCATGAGTGACCTTGGAAGTGGGTGTTTTTCCAGTTGAACCTTGAGATAAGACCACAGCTCCTGCCTACACCTTGACTGAAGACTGAGAGGCCCTGAAGCAGAGGATCCCATTAACCTGCCTGGATTCCCAGCATTCAGAAACTGAGATAATAAATGTGGCCTTAAAGCCATTACCTTTTGGACTTATCTGTTCCAAAGCAAGAGATACACCCTATAATACACCCAGAAACGTCTCCCCTCCCCACCCTGAATTTCCGTGTTAGAAATTCAGGATTTGGAAATAAGGATGAGTCATCAGGAAACAGTACACAAATTGAACAAATTCAAGATCTGTGTCAATGCCTGCACTAACCTTCCTTGCAGTGGTGGGGGTACTACCACTGTGAACTCTCAATCACTGTGGTCACACCAGCTAGAGGTCAGCCACAGATCCTCAGCCACCTTTGTGCTTCTATCGTAGTATACCAAGGTAGAGCAGTGGGAGTGGTCCACTTCCCGTGAAGAAAATAAGCGGCTGCATTTTCTATAAAAGACTACAAATAAAAACAACTAAAAGTGAGTCTTTGTATTATAACTATGCACTGGCAATTCTAAATAATGTCAGTGATTAAATACTCCTCCCCACCAGGGCAGAGAGCCCCTGCTGCCTCCCGTTTGGTGCATCACTGACTGCCCCAACAAAGATCATACAAATGCTTGGCAGAGTGAAGCTCCCTGCTGTGCAGAAGCTTCCTGATAACTCCATCTGCATTTTTTTTTTTTTATGGAGAATTGGATCTCTTACCCAAAACAGATGCCCTTGCAGATCAGAGGGGCAAGAAAGAACAGAAGTAAAGGCAAGTAATGACAGGCTCTGGGTCAAAACAAATGAGATTCTCATGATTGACTTTCAGGAGCACACTGGTGCCCCATGCATAGTCACCACCCATGGTCACCTGTCAGGGGCAATATTTATGCTCATCCATTCAAGAAATATTTATTGAGTGCCAGATATGTTCCTGGACTAGAGAACCAGTAATTAAAAGAAAGAAATAATTGCCTTTGAGGAGCTTATATTCTAGTGGAAGTAGATTGATAGAAGTTAAAAAATAAAATATATATCAGATGGTGATGAGTGCTGTGAAAAAAACTGAAGCCAGGAATGGGGAGGACTGCAACAGAATCAATTTTGCAATTTTAAATAAAATGTTCAAAGCAGACTTCAGTGAGCAGGAGACATCTGAACAAAGACCTAAAAGTGGTGATGGATTCAGGTGATGGAGAAAACCATGGGGATATCTAAGGAAAGAACAGTCTAGATAAAAAAAATAATCAAGTGCAAAATCCCTAACAGTGTAGGGGAGGAGGGGAAGATGGCGGCGTAGGAGGACGCTGGGCTCACCGCGCGTCCTGCTGATCACTTAGATTCCACCTACACCTGCCTAAATAACCCAGAAAACCGCCAGAGGATTAGCAGAACGGAGTCACCAGACCCAAGTGCAGACGAGAGGCCCACGGAAGAGGGTAGGAAGGGCGGCGAGGCGGTGCGCGCTCCACGGACTGGCGGGAGGGAGCCGGGGCGGAGGGGCGCCTCGCCAGCCAAGCAGAGCCCCCGAGTCCGGCTTGCAAAAGCGGAGGGGCCTGACGGACTGTGTTCCGACAGCAAGCGCGACTTAGCGTCTGGGAGGTCATAAGTTAACAGCTCTGCTCGGAAAGCGGGAAGGCTGGAGGACAAAGGGAGGGTGAGCTGCGGAGCCCCCGGACGACAGAGCTCAGTTTGGCGGGGAACAAAGGCGCTCGCCAGCGCCATCTCCCCCGCCCATCCCCCAGCCAAAATCCCAAAGGGAACCGGTTCCGGCCAGGGAAATTGCTCGCTCCGCGCAAACACCCAACTCTGTGCTTCTGCAGAGCCAAACCTCCGGCAGCGGATCTGACTCCCTCCGGCTGCCACAGGGCCCCTCCTGAAGTGGATCACCTAAGGAGAAGCGAGCTAAGCCTGCCCCCCCCCCCCCCGCCGCCGTGCACCTTGCCTTCCCACCCCAGCTAATACGCCAGATCCCCAGCATCACAAGCCTGGCAGTGTGCAAGTAGCCCAGACAGGCCACGCCACCCCACAGTGAATCCCGCCCCTAGGAGAGGGGAAGAGAAGGCACACACCAGTCTGACTGTGGCCCCAGCGGTGGGCTGGGGGCAGACATCAGGACGGACTGCGGCCCCGCCCACCAACTCCAGTTATACACCACAGCACAGGGGAAGTGCCCTGCAGGCCCTCACCACTCCAGGGACTATCCAAAATGACCAAGGGGAAGAATTCCCCTCAGAAGAATCTCCAGGAAATAACAACAGCTAATGAGCTGATCAAAAAGGATTTAAATAATATAACAGAAAGTGAATTTAGAATAATAGTCATAAAATTAATCGCTGGGCTGGAAAACAGTATACAGGACAGCAGAGAATCTCTTGCTACAGAGATCAAGGGACTAAGGAACAGTCACGAGGAGCTGAAAAACGCTTTAAAGGAAATGCAAAACAAAATGCAAACCACCACGGCTCGGATGGAAGAGGCAGAGGAGAGAATAGGTGAACTAGAAGATAAAGTTATGGAAAAAGAGGAAGCTGAGAAAAAGAGAGATAAAAAAATCCAGGAGTATGAGGGGAAAATTAGAGAACTAAGTGATACACTAAAAAGAAATAATATACGCATAATTGGTATCCCAGAGGAGGAAGAGAGAGGGAAAGGTGCTGAAGGGGTACTTGAAGAAATAATAGCTGAGAACTTCCCTGAACTGGGGAAGGAAAAAGGCATTGAAATCCAAGAGGCACAGAGAACTCCCTTCAGACGTAACTTGAATCGATCTTCTGCACGACATATCATAGTGAAACTGGCAAAATTCAAGGATAAAGAGAAAATTCTGAAAGCAGCAAGGGGTAAACGTGCCCTCACATATAAAGGGAGACCTATAAGACTCGTGACTGATCTCTCTTTTGAAACTTGGCAGGCCAGAAAGAATTGGCACGAGATTTTCAGTGTGCTAGACAGAAAAAATATGCAGCCGAGAATCCTTTACCCAGCAAGTCTGTCATTTAGAATAGAAGGAGAGATAAAGGTCTTCCCAAACAAACAAAAACTGAAGGAATTTGTCACCACTAAACCAGCCCTACAAGAGATCCTAAGGGGGACCCTGTGAGACAAAGTACCAGAGACATAACTACAAGCATAAAACATACAGACATCACAATGACTCTAAACCCGTATCTTTCTATAATAACACTGAATGTAAATGGATTAAATGCGCCAACCAAAAGACATAGGGTATCAGAATGGATAAAAAAACAAGACCCATCTATTTGCTGTCTACAAGAGACTCATTTTAGACCTGAGGACACCTTTAGATTCAGAGTGAGGGGATGGAGAACTATTTATCATGCTACTGGAAGCCAAAAGAAAGCTGGAGTAGCCATACTTATATCAGACAAACTAGACTTTAATTAAAGGCTGTAACAAGAGATGAAGAAGGACATTATATAATAGTTACAGGGTCTATCCATCAGGAAGAGCTAACAATTATAAATGTCTATGCGCCGAATACCGGAGCCCCCAAATATATAAAACAATTACTCATAAACATAAACAACCTTATTGATAAGAATGTGGTAATTGCTGGGGACTTTAACACCCCACTTACAGAAATGGATAGATCATCTAGACACACGGTCAATAAAGAAACAAGGGCCCTGAATGAGACATTGGATCAGATGGACTTGACAGATATATTTAGAACTCTGCATCCCAAAGCAACAGAATATACTTTCTTCTCGAGTGCACATGGAACATTCTCCAAGATAGATCATATACTGGGTCACAAAACAGCCCTTCATAAGTTTACAAGAATTGAAATTATACCATGCATACTTTCAGACCACAACGCTATGAAGCTTGAAATCAACCACAGGAAAAAGTCTGGAAAACCTCCAAAAGCATGGAGGTTAAAGAACACCCTACTAACGAATGAGTGGGTCAACCAGGCAATTAGAGAAGAAATCAAAAAATATATGGAAACAAACGAAAATGAAAATACAACAATCCAAACGCTTTGGGACGCAGCGAAGGCAGTCCTGAGAGGAAAATACATTGCAATCCAGGCCTATCTCAAGAAACAAGAAAAATCCCAAATACAAAATCTAACAGCACACCTAAAGGAAATAGAAGCAGAACAGCAAAGGCAGCCTAAACCCAGCAGAAGAAGAGAAATAATAAAGATCAGAGCAGAAATAAACAATATAGAATCTAAAAACACTGTAGAGCAGATCAACGAAACCAAGAGTTGGTTTTTTGAAAAAATAAACAAAATTGACAAACCGCTAGCCAGGCTTCTCAAAAAGAAAAGGGAGATGACCCAAATAGATAAAATCATGAATGAAAATGGAATTATTACAACCAATCCCTCAGAGATACAAACAATTATCAGGGAATACTATGAAAAATTATATGCCAACAAATTGGACAACCTGGAAGAAATGGACATATTCCTGAACACCCACACTCTTCCAAAACTCAATCAGGAGGAAATAGAAAGCTTGAACAGACCCATAACCAGCGAAGAAATTGAATCGGTTATCAAAAATCTCCCAACAAATAAGAGTCCAGGACCAGATGGCTTCCCAGGGGAGTTCTACCAGACGTTTAAAGCAGAGATAATACCTATCCTTCTCAAGCTATTCCAAGAAATAGAAAGGGAAGGAAAACTTCCAGACTCATTCTATGAAGCCAGTATTACTTTGATTCCTAAACCAGACAGAGACCCAGTAAAAAAAGAGAACTACAGGCCAATATCCCTGATGAATATGGATGCAAAAATTCTCAATAAGATACTAGCAAATCGAATTCAACAGCATATAAAAAGAATTATTCACCATGATCAAGTGGGATTCATTCCTGGGATGCAGGGCTGGTTCAACATTCGCAAATCAATCAACGTGATACATCACATTAACAAAAAAAAAAGAGAAGAACCATATGATCCTGTCAATCGATGCAGAAAAGGCCTTTGACAAAATCCAGCACCCTTTCTTAATAAAAACCCTTGAGAAAGTCGGCATAGAAGGAACATACTTAAAGATCATAAAAGCCATTTATGAAAAGCCCACAGCTAACATCATCCTCAACGGGGAAAAACTGAGAGCTTTTTCCCTGAGATCAGGAACACGACAGGGATGCCCACTCTCACCGCTGTTGTTTAACATAGTGCTGGAAGTTCTAGCATCAGCAATCAGACAACAAAAGGAAATCAAAGGCATCAAAATTGGCAAAGATGAAGTCAAGCTTTCGCTTTTTGCAGACGACATGATATTATACATGGAAAATCCGATAGACTCCACCAAAAGTCTGCTAGAACTGATAGATGAATTGCGCAAAGTTGCAGGATACAAAATCAATGTACAGAAATCAGTTGCATTCTTATACACTAACAATGAAGCAACAGAAAGACAAATAAAGAAACTGATCCCATTCACAATTGCACCAAGAAGCATAAAATACCTAGGAATAAATCTAACCAAAGATGTAAAGGATCTGTATGCTGAAAACTATAGAAAGCTTATGAAGGTAACTGAAGAAGATTTAAAGAAATGGAAAGACATTCCCTGCTCATGGATTGGAAAAATAAATATTGTCAAAATGTCAATACTACCCAAAGCTATCTACACATTCAATGCAATCCCAATCAAAATTGCACCAGCATTCTTCTCGAAATTAGAACAAGCAATCCTAAAATTCATATGGAATCACAAAAGGCCCCGAATAGCCAAAGGAATTTTGAAGAAGAAGACCAAAGCAGGAGGCATCACAATCCCAGACTTTAGCCTCTACTACAAAGCTGTAATCATCAAGACAGCATGGTATTGGCACAAAAACAGACACACAGACCAATGGAATAGAATAGAAACCCCAGAACTAGACCCACAAACGTACGGCCAACTCATCTTTGACAAAGCAGGAAAGAACCTCCAATGGAAAAAAGACAGCCTCTTTAACAAATGGTGCTGGGAGAACTGGACAGCAACATGCAGAAGGTTGAAACTAGACCACTTTCTCACACCATTTACAAAAATAAACTCAAAATGGATAAAGGACCTAAATGTGAGACAGGAAACCATCAAAACCTTAGAGGAGAAAGCAGGAAAAGACCTCTCTGACCTCAGCCGTAGCAATCTCTTACTTGACACATCCCCAAAGGCAAGGGAATTAAAAGCAAAAGTGAATTACTGGGCCCTTATGAAGATAAAAAGCTTCTGCACAGCAAAGGAAACAACCAACAAAACTAAAAGGCAACCAACGGAATGGGAAAAGATATTTGCAAATGACATATCGGACAAAGGGCTAGTATCTAAAATCTATAAAGAGCTCACCAAACTCCACACCCGAAAAACAAATAACCCAGTGAAGAAATGGGCAGAAAACATGAATAGACACTTCTCTAAAGAAGACATCCAGATGGCCAACAGGCACATGAAAAGATGTTCAGCGTCGCTCCTTATCAGGGAAATACAAATCAAAACCACACTCAGGTATCACCTCACGCCAGTCAGAGTGGCCAAAATGAACAAATCAGGAGACTATAGATGCTGGAGAGGATGTGGAGAAACGGGAACCCTCTTGCACTGTTGGTGGGAATGCAAACTGGTGCAGCCGCTCTGGAAAGCAGTGTGGAGGTTCCTCAGAAAATTAAAAATAGACCTACCCTATGACCCAGCAATAGCACTGCTAGGAATTTATCCAAGGGATACAGGAGTACTGATGCATAGGGGCACTTGTACCCCAATGTTCATAGCAGCACTCTCAACAATAGCCAAATGATGGAAAGAGCCTAAATGTCCATCAACTGATGAATGGATAAAGAAATTGTGGTATATATACACAATGGAATACTATGTGGCAATGAGAAAAAATGAAATATGGCCTTTTGTAGCAACGTGGATGGAACTGGAGAGTGCAATGCTAAGTGAAATAAGCCATACAGAGAAAGACAGATACCACATGGTTTCACTCTTATGTGGATCCTGAGAAACTTAACAGGAACCCATGGGGGAGGGGAAGGAAAAAAAAAAAAAAGAGGTTAGAGTGGGAGAGAGCCAAAGCATAAGAGACTGTTAAAAACTGAGAACAAACTGAGGGTTGATGGGGGGTGGGAGGGAGGGGAGGGTGGGTGATGGGTATTGAGGAGGGCACCTTTTGGGATGAGCACTGGGTGTTGTATGGAAACCAATTTGTCAATAAATTTCATATATATAAAAAAAAAAAATCCCTAACAGTGTAGTATTCTTGGAATGTTTGACAAACAGCAAAGAGGTCAAGAGGGCTAGAATGGAGTGAATTCTAGGGGCAGTAGTAGGAAATGGGATGGAGGAGAATGACTTCTGCTGTCTCCTCCTTCCTCAAATTTTCTGCAAATTCCTTTTATCTGTGGAATCTGAAGTTGAACCCTTCTGTCAAAGGATTCTGGGAAATGTAGTTCCAGGCTCCAACACTTGTGATACCTGGGAGAGAACATAAGTGGGCAGGAAAAGTACTAAATACCATTGACAATCGGGCACATTACCTTTCTCCTACCTTCTCTTCTAGGACCTGAAGTAATATTGCCAAAAATACATTCCAAGACTTTAAGACATTGACATAACCTGAAAGAGTTAAAGGAACACTTTTTAGTCCAATTTTATTGCTTGACTTTGAATAAGCCCCTTACCCTTTCTGAATCTCAGTTTCCTAATCTGTCTAGTGGAGATAACAATATCTCTCAGTCATGAAGGTTTGATGATTTCATGCATGTGAAGGGTTATTCCCAGTGTCTGGTACACTCTATAATAAATAGCAACTAATATTAGAGATGTAAAAATTAAGGGTCCTATCAGTCTTAACTCTGGCTCCACCAGCCACTAGTTCTAGCATATCAAGTAATTTATTTCACTTCTCTGAACGTCAATTTGGTCATCCTTAAAATGAGAATACTAAGACCTACCTCTCTGAGTTATTTTGAGGATTAAGTGAGATGAAAAAAAAAAAGATAATACATATGCTGGTATATGGTAAATTCTTGAGCAATGCTAATTATTATGATTATCTAAGAAATCAAGGGGTTGGGTTTTCTTCAAATTTCCTTCTCATGCTAACAGCCCTTGGTGCTATCAGTGAGTCTACAATGTAGGACTTTCATAACCTGCCTCTTTTTGAATTTGTGGGATTACAAATCTTATTTCCTCTTAAGTGTATTTCTTTCTAATACACTGTGGAAAAAACACAAGAAAATCAGAAATGTTTGGCTGTCCAATCACCTGCATGTCCACTGCCCAGATTCCTGTGTGGGTACTGGAATCAAGAAGCAGGAGGTGACCCTGACATCATGGGTCTCATGGGTCATTTAAATTAACTCACATCATCACTTTCTCATTTACCTACCACTTGGCATCTTGATCTACCCTAACAGGGCAAATGCTCAGTTGAGGCAGGTGACCGCATTTTCTGGGGCTGATTTTAGCAGGGAGTAAACTCAGGACTCAGGGATTGGCTGTCCCAGAGAAACCTGAGAGGCCAAAGTGTGTGTCAAGCAGAGAAGGAGAGAAGAGAACAGGCAGCAGCCAATCAGTCAGCAACTACAACACTTCCCAGAGCCCCAGTCATGGCCCTGGGGGCAGTGAGAGCACACACCAGGAACCCACTCTTGCCACTTCAGCTATCTTAGCAATTTTCTGAAAGCAGTCAAAAGTGGTACAAAAAGAACAGTGAAGGAACATGGGAGTGAGTGAACGAGAAGGCTCCAGATAGGAGTACCCTGAACTCTTAGCCAGAACAGTCATGATTAAAGGCCTATTGATGTAAGCAGGCATAAGAATGTGAAACAATTCTCCCAGCACCCCACACGTACAGATACAGCGATGAAACAAGCTTCAGGTTCATTCCACCTGAGGGTGTTCTCCACAGCAGCTAACTAGTTAAGCTGCATATAAATAATGCTCAAATTCTTACCTCCCCACTGACCACTCCCAAACTATTTTTCTTAGAGGAACAGCCTGGCATGTGGAAACCACTTCTTCACTTGCCCCTATGAAATTTTTAGTGTCCATTTAATTATTTATATATTCATTCATCCAACATGTGATTATTGAACACACACTATGCTTCAGGCACTGGGCTAAGGGACTGAAAATATAATAAGAACATGACCTGATTGGTCCTGACCTTTCGAGGAGACAAATTAATTAATCAATTAATCAAACAATCTGTGCTGTAGGAAAGAAGAAGTGGCGGGGGATGCTAGAGAAAGGGCATAAAAATCAGAAAGAGACGTGAGGGCGACTTTTAGGAAGAACTACGTTTGAAAGGAATCTAGACAGATCTGAAGGAGTTAGCAAGTTAGGAAGGCAGTGAGGCGGGGGTGTTGGTGGTTAGTGCCCAACATGGAATTCCATGCAAAGAGAAGAGCAAGTGGAAAAGCAGGGTATGTTCCAAGTCCCACAAACAGTTCAGGGTGACTGGGGGTGTGATGAGAGAGAGGGTCTGAGTCTGCCGCTCAGGAAAGAGCTCTGTGCTAGAGCCAGAGCCTGCAACTCCTCACCTCAAGGGCCTGGCTGAAGCCGTGGAAGACAACTGTGCCATCTTGGTGTGTAGTGTGAGAAATCTAGTCTGTTAAAGTAAACAAGGAGGCCATTAGGCTGATATGACTCTAACGCCTTTGCAGCCTACCAAGGAAACCAAAATCTAATCCTGTAAGTGCCTCAAGGTTATTAAATCTAAACACTAAGGACAACTGATCACAACCAGGCTTTAAGCTACAGCCAATCAAATAATTTCCTTTCTTTGCTTCCACACTTTCTATGTCTTCCCTCCACACCATCCTGTCCATAGAATACTCCTAACCACTTCCAGTTTGGTGCTGCCAGATTTGAATCAATTTTTGTTCAAATAAACTCCTAAAATTTTTAACATGCCTCAGCTTATTTTTTAACAAGTCTAAGGACCAAGATCTGTGATGGACCTTGTTAGTTCTTTTTTTTTTTTTTAATGTTTATTTATTTATTTTGAGATAGAGAGTGTGAGCAGGGGAGGGGCAGAGAGAGAAGGAGAGAGAGAATCCCAAGCAGGCTCCACACTCAGCATAGAGCTCAACCTCAGGAACGGTGAGATCATGACCTGAGCCACAATCAAGAGTCAGAAGCTTAACCGACTGAGCCACCCAGGTACCCCAGCCCTGGTTATTTCTTAACACCCTGTTCAACTCTAGACAAGCTTCACCACATGAGAGCCCCTCCTGCTTTCATCCTCCCAGGTATCCAAACTCTCACTCAGACAGTTACCACTTCCTGTCTCTACATTTTCTAGCACTCTCCTCAATTGTCATTCATATCTATGTAGAAAAATAAGAACTGTCAACTCTACATTTTTTAGTAACAGTAGGACTTTTGACACAATTCTGCTCCGGAGAATCCTTTCACAGTAGGAACCATCATTCCCAATAGATCTGTGTAACACATTGGTCATAAGAGGATGTTGACATGTTTTTTAAAGACAGTCTAAACTGTGTTTTATCATCTAGATGTTGCTAATTAAGCATTTTTCACCAAGTCAGCAGCCAGTTTCACAGATTTTATAGTCTTTTATTTTAGTGCTGCCTTTGTAGGAAACCTGGCAGAAAGTGAGTTTGTTGTTGTTGTTGTTTGCTTAGTTGTTCTTGTTTACCAAGTGGACTACATAGATTGTTCTGACTGAACCTTCTTGACTTAAGGTTTCTTGCTCATTTGGGCCAGGGAAGCCCCAAGTTCAACCCTCTGGACTTTATATTGTGGCAATTTCTTTTTCATTGTATTTCTTCTGACTGATCATTCCACTGCAGTATTAATTGTCTGCCCAGGGTATCTTCTGGAAGGAAATGCCAACTCCCATTTTTCATTTAAGGACTGGAAACCTTCTTGCCCATGTTGACAGAAGCTTCCCATGACCCAGGTATATCCTGTCCCTATTGAAGCTCTCCAGCTCTATCATCATGGCAACTCCACGAAATGGCAAGAAGATGCAGAGGATCCATGGTGACATCTAGTACTGATTTCACGGGCTTGCAACCCATGCAGTCATTTAGAGCCCTGTACTTGGAAAGGCCCCACACTTGGTTTAATACTCTGCTGTCACCACTTTGAAATTACTAATAATTTTTAATAAGGGGCCTCACATTTTCATTTTGCACTGGGTCCTGAAACCAGGTAGCTAGCCCTATTGACATTGTAATGTCTCTTGATAATAAAAATAAGCCTCAATGTTCCATTAGGTCCAGTTTTTCAGTGGAGCAAAGCCAGTTCATTTCCTCCTGCTATCACACCAATGGCTGTATATCTGGTAAACTGAATTTCAGAGAAGTCCAAAGACATCATTGCACTGGGATATGATGGACACAGAACTGCACCCAGCTGACTACCACTACATACCATGCACAACTTCTTTGTCATTCAGAATAATAAAAACAGTCAGAATTGTCAAGACACTCCATGAAAACTGTAGTGTCCAGCCTAACCCCAATCAGCCTAAGAGAAGTTCCCTGGAGAGTGGTATTTGAATGACGCCCCCCACCCCAAAAAAAAGGAACAGAAGAAGAAAAGAAAATCACAATTTACAGCAATCTGGGTCTGTTTTCAGGAAGTGTAAAGGGAGATGCCACTTTGATTAGACCTTTTATTCATTTAAATACAGTTAAACTAAAAACCAGGTTAATGGAACAATGCTGTTTTCTTCTTTTTAATCTAAGAACACCTGGCTTAGAAAAGCAACCTGAGAAGAAGGCACCTAATTGTGGAGAGTTTTTATACTTAATCTCTTCATTCATTTAGATTTTATCCAAAGGAATAAAGCTGTTATACTGGATTTCATTTGCAATCACATGATGTTCGGTTGCTAAGGAAATCAAAATGCCTAAAATTCTAGCTACAAAAGGAAAGGAGATATAGATATACAGATCTATCTATCTATCTACATAGATAGATATCAAATATATCCTGTAGATACATACATATATATATATGCACACATATATACACACATTTATTTATACACACACATATAGTACGTCTTTCAACTAGTGTAGAATAACTTGGGAATAGTGATTCATCTTCTTGGGTAAAATATGCTGTTAATTATAGAGGTAGTGGTGTACTGGAGCTGCCTCATTAGCTCTTCAGCACCAAATGTACACCTCGCTTCCCAACTTCACATTCAGTGGTACTATATCTGTATCTTGGAATCAGTCATGATGGGAGCATTTTTTTAATGTGTATTTATTTATTTTTGAGGAAGAGAGAGAGAGCATGAGCAGTGGGTACAGGGGGAGGAGAGAGAGAATCCCAAGCAGGCTCTATGCTGTTAGCATAGAGCCAGATGCAGGGCTCAAACTCACAAATGACAAGATCATGACCTGAGCCAAATCAAGAGTCGGTTGCTTAACCGACTGAGCCCCCCACATGCCCCTTGATGAGAGCATTTATATCATGAAGGCATATGCTACAATGTAGGGCATTCCGTGCCCCACCCCCCGACCTGCCAGAGACTCATTTACTAGTGCACCACTGTATACAGCTTACTGTAAGGGATTCTAAATCAAACTTGGAAGTTGTGGAAATGAAGGCCTTGTAGATTCAAATTATTAAAACTAAATAAAACTGATGAATAATGATTAGAGTCTTAATTCCACATAAAATAAGAGAGAACTGGAAGATTAACATTTAATTCCATTGGCTCCAACCTGTGGCTGTGGACCATCTTCCAGGGAAAGCACATGATAGCCTAAGACACAACAGTTAAATCCTTCCCCTGATCCTGAACAATACTGCGCCTGAAAATGCGATTAGTGAGTATGTGTGAGTCTGTAGGGGTTAGATCTACCTATGTCATAATTATAAATCATAAAAATAGCTACATAACAACATAAAATATATGCCTTCATTCTCTCAAACTCAAACAATTTCATAAAGACAGGGAGAATTAAAACCATTAAAACTCTATTTAATTATCCCATTATGCTTAAGTATATAAAAATAACCTAAGCATTATATATATCACTGAGAGAAACAAACTGATTAAAACTTAATAGGAACATTGTCTTTTTTTTTTTCCACATTAAGTATAATCATGTAAAGGAAGCCCCTTTCCAACAGGGGACTATGAAAAATTAAACACAGAATTTATTGCTCAGCTGTCTGTGGCTGCAGAAATTTATGGCCAAAGGGGAAATTGCACCAGATGTGTTCTATAGAGGAAAATGGGTCTACTGCATTTCGTTAGGGTTGGTAAAGTTCTTACAGGAATAATCCAGCCAATTTCATTCTATCATTCCAGCTTTTAGATATATCACTAGCCACCCTCCACAGACCACCAAATATCCAACATTATTTTCTATTCACTTATTTTTTCCAGCAATTCTTAATAGTGAGGAGCTAGAGAGGGGAATAGGGATGGTATATAGGAATCTCAAGATCAGGTGTATAATTTAGAAGGGAGTATTCCATATACTCTTGTTTTATAATGCAAATTAAAGGAAGTAAATCTGGACAAAATCTTCTGAACCAGTGAGAATACAAAAAGATGCTGTGTGATCATGGGTTAAAGACACTGCTTTACAGTGCTATTAATATTCCAGGAGTAAATATTAATACTCTAGGGCTATCTGCTCAGCACTGTTCTGAATGCTTTACATATATTAGCCCATTTAATCCTCATAACAACCGTATCACGCAATTTTCTGTTCTAGACCCCATGAGCAAACTGAGGCACAGACAGGCTAAATTACTTGCTCATGGTCATATAACCAGTAAGCAACTAAGCCTCAATTATAAAACCAGTAAATCTAGTTCTAGACTACAGTCTATGTGTCTGTGCTCACAATTTCTACAACCTACTGTCTATAGCATGAAGACACCCACCTTGAGAAAGACAAAGAGATAGTAATATAAAACTACCAAACAAATCATTTGGGGTAGGATTTTATTATTGCTGTTATACAGAAAGCTAGTTTTAGATAAATTTCCATACATGTATAGCACATTTCTCTTTTAAAGAAAATTTTCTACCTTCCCAGACTTAACTCTTTTATCTCCTTGGAAAGACTTCCTCTTCCCCATCTCCTGATACAGCCAGCATCCAGAATACAGTGCTGTTTATGAGATAATTTTTCAATGAATGAATCAATCCACCAACTAGTCAATAAATCACATAATAGCTATAGAGTTAATCTGGCCTGGAGTTGAACAGTGCTTGATGCAGTTGATTATTTTAACAACCCAGGTTGTTCTCAGAGCATCCAAACAAGCTTTGAAGCCTTGTAGGCTAGAGCTCTGAAGTCCTAGTGTGAATAAAATGGAAAAATCATACTGGGAAGGATAAAGGAATTAGTGCTTATGATATGCCAACAATGGACCAGGTGCAAAACTGTATCATTTAACTCATTATTTCCTTCTCACAACAACCCATTTGGTAGATGAGAAAATGGAGGATCAACAAATAAAGCAATCTGCCCACAGTCACACCAGCTGATAAGCAGAAAATTGGGGGAATGAGCCAAATCTTTCTAATGCCAAAGCTGTTTTCACTCCCATCCAATATTTCAGGTGAGTGAAGGAGCAGAGCAGGGGAGGGAGGAGGAGAAAGAAAGAGAATGAAGTGAGAATAAGACAAGAGTTAGCTGAGAGATCAGCTTTACCCATGAACCTCAGTTGCTACTCTTGATTGCCCTAGAAATATCCAGGCAATTATTTTAATCCCCCAATTTCCTTAGCTGGGATTAAAATAAGAATGACCCAGTTATCACAGTCCTTCTGACAGCAAAGTCAGGGCTGACATCCAATTAATTCGGGGGCTTCACAGTGTGCTGGCAGTCCCTCCCAGTAAGGGAGAAAGCCTCAACAGTTCTTTTTCACCTTCTGAGTTGGAGATAATTGCCCCTGCATGAGAAATTCTAAACCTTGGCGCCCTCAGGCAGCAATCTGGCCATTCATTTGCCGAGGCTTGGCGCTAACCTGGCAGCTGCAGATGCCTCCTCAGCATTTACAGCTGTCTGGTGGGACACCTGTTCCCCCTAATTGAAGGCAATGGGCAAGGGGCTGGTGGGGAAGTATCGGCTGCAGCTCCTCTAATGCCTTGTGACTGGACAAAAACTCACAAGTAATGTAAAGGAAATTCTACCTGCAGTAGTATTTCTCCAGAGAAGATCCAACTTGAGGTGCATGCAGTTAAGTTAGAGACATCCAACACTCTGATGATGGGTAGTAGAGAAATGCCTTTAGGAAAGAATTCCTAAGGAGGAACTATAAAGAAATGACGAATGCAATGAATGCCCTTTCCTCTTCACTAATACTATACATTCAAAACTCTGCAGCATTCACATTCTCTTTCTCCACCCAACCCCCTCTCACTTTTTTGGTAATTGGTTAATGGATGATAAAAGCATGATGAGGAATGTAGCATACCCAATTTATTACTACAGCTCATTTCATAGATAGCAAGCCCACACCCTGCATGCTGCCTTGAATATATAGGTTACATTTAAAGATCGATATCACTTGGCTGCAATTTGATAAGTGCTTCTAATTTAATTTCTAGCTATGGCATTTACTTAATCAAAACTTTGGCAATGAAAGCCAATTCAAACACACTATGCAATAAGCAGATTTAGAAAACAGAAATCATAGGGTGAAGAGTCAGAACCTTTAAATGCATGATTTCAGTTCAGTACAGCTTTAATAAAAACTCAGTCTTTTAAAAAAACATTCACAAACATTGTCCCAGCTCTAGAGAAAAACAGAATGATAATAATGCATTCTAGATGGAGAAGTCTGGGTAGAAGATATGATCAAATCAGAAATGGCACTATCAATGTCTGCAAGGCAAGTAATAATGTCTAATGGGAAGTCCCTGGTTAACTAGTATAAAAATGATGTCTTGGTATTACATTATGATCTGATGCTTTTAATCACTTCAAATATATATTAAAGTGTGATATTCTTTTTTTATTCTTAAAAATTTTTTTAATGTTTTATTTTATTTTTTGAGAGAGAGACAGTGTGAGCAGAGGAGGAGCAGAGAGAGAGCGAGACAGAATCTGAAGCACACTCCAGGCTCTGAGCTGTCAGCACAGAGCCTGATACAGGGCTCCAGCTCATGAACGGCAAGATCATGACCTGAGCCAAAATCAGATGCTTAACCGACTGAGGCACCCAGGTGCCCCTTGAGTGTAATACTCGTAATTATAAAAATAAGCTCTACTCAGTACATTTTAAAGGCCACTTGGGCACTGTTCTCAATATATCTAAAAATTACTTTTAAAAAATAAATAAATAAAAATTACTGTCTACTCTAATTTATTTATTCAAGCCTGCAAGTAAAACTATTTTGCTATAAATGATCAAAATTATTTCTGTCCCATTAGAGCTCTTGAATACCGCATGATTTTCCTCATTTTATATTTTAAATGCATTGTATCCTCAAGTAAGAGTTACACAACCACACATGAAATCATTGACATCTGCCCTTTTGTTTGAAACTTTGGGCATTTAGGAGAATATGGTTAAACTAAGAAGAAAGGAAACAACTTTCAAGTTGATGATGAAAGATGAAAGACCCACAGAGAACATACCAAATTTCAACTCAAATTTTTAAATGACTAACAAAGAAATGTCTCCTTCACCTGAAAGACGGAGACAAAAGCATAGTTTTGCCCTGCTGAGTACAGGAGATTCCAGTTGCTTTCCTGATGCTCCTTCTCTTGAATCTGGTCTCTCCCTCCTGCCCCTCTCTCCAACATCCCAGGGTATCGGCAAGTTTCATAAGAGATGTTATTGAGTTAAAATGTTGTATAGGGTGGACAGTTCAGGCATGCCAGAACTTTGCAAATCATTTCCTTATGGACTCTTTTTCTCAGATTCAGTAAAAGGACACCTTTCCCCACCCCCACAACACACACACACACACACACACACACACACACACACTCACACACTCACACACAGGTGAGAAGAGAGCTTCTCTTTGTGAACATGGTATTCCCCAAGAGGCCACTTCCTCCTCTCCCCTACACCTCTTCTTATATCCAGTTGGGAGAGACAAGCCCTGCAGAGGGGCAGGTGGCACCTGTGGCTGATGGTTCTGTCCACATAGAATATGGAGGATTTAGTGCCTTTTGTCCTTAGATTTAGGTTCAGGCTGATTTCTGTGCATTTCTGGACCAACTGGAAACACCTAACTCAACGGCTAGTGCCAGGCTGTTATATTAGCATTGGAAATAGCCTAAATGCCCATCTATGGGGAAACAGAAAAATATAATTGCCATATTCAAATTACATAACAGTGTGCCCTCTGTGAAGAATTCATTAGGTCTGTGTATATCAACATAGATCTCAGAAACAACGATGAACACGAAATAGAATGAGAGAATAATCTCTAACCTCGGTTTCCTCATCAGTAAAATAGGCAATTGTTCATTTAAGGAATATCAGTTGAGTGCCTACTTAGTACCAGGACCTATTTTAGGCAATAGAGATATAGCAATAGAAAATGAAAGAAAAAAAAAAGTCTTCCTTTACAGAGGTTATGTTCTAGAGGTGCAAAACAGGAAGACAGACAAGAAACAAATAATAAAGCTAAGTTTATAGTATGGCAATGATTGTTTTTAAACCCATGGGGAAAAATTAAGTAAGGAAGGAAAATAAAGTAGCATCAGAGGAAAAGGGCTACAAAATACAGAGTATAAGATCTCATTTCAGCAAAGACTTAAAGGAAGGGAGGAGTGGGGAATAAATCTTTGTTGTGACAGACATGCAGACAAGATTGAGAGAAACCTTCTCAAGCCTATGCTAATACACGTCCTTTCCTAATTTCCAGGGTAAATATAAAATGTTCTCAATTTTTATACCCTTTAGGGCATTTCACTGGGAGTCTATTTGCTGGGGCCGAGAGGAGGAGCATTAAATACCAGCATTTGAGACACTTTTTAATCTGGAACCAATTTTATTTAAATCAATATATACCTTTTAAGGGATTGGATAGAAAAAAACTTTAATTGTTATTGAGTTATTCAGAACAAATTGTGCCTAATATGCCTGGTGCTTAAGCAAGAGAGTCAATACTCAAAACTCTGATGTTTAGAATTTTTAGGAGACTGAATGAAAGGATTTGGCAGATTTCCTAAAGAACAATCCAATATAAGACAAAATCTCACAAGCTTGCCTCTGAAATTTATTGTTTAAGTAATGCTAGCTACAAAGCTAACCATCAAGTTAATGGCAGAAGAGATTCTGTGACAAATAGAAGGATATGAAAATTAATGTCTAGAAATAACTGGGCCTGAAACTCTGCTTCTTAACTTAATGGACCTGCGACATGAAGCAAGCTATGTCTTTTCTCTGGGCCCCAAGTTCCACATTGGTAAATGGAAATACATTCCTGGTTCTCAGGCATTGAGGAAAAGAATATACAAAATATCTGCCCTACACCTTCCCTCTGCTAAACCTAAGCTCCATGAAGGCAAGGAACATGTCTATGAAATGAATCCCAGAACCCCTGGCACATAATAAGTGCTCATCAAATTTTTATTGACTGAATTAATAAATATAAGACAACGTGTGGAACAGTGTCTGGCACAGAGAAGAAACTTCTTTTCTTTCCTCCCGCATTCTCGGGATCTTTTTCTGCCTAAACCATTTTCCCTGGTCCTGTGTTAGTAATTACAAACGCCAAAGATTTTTTCCTGTTTGAGAACTGACTAGTCAGGAGTATAATAGAAATCTTCTAGCCATAAATATGATCCATGTACTGAAAATGGACTCCTTTCACCAGAGGGTGATCCCCACATGGGCACTGGGACTCTTAGCTAGCTCTGCACCTTTTTGGAAGCCTTTTTTGTGATATGAAAAAAAAAAAAAAATGCACATCTCTGCTTCCCTCAGTGAGGGCCTTAGTCCAGGAATCCTATTCCTGAGAGATTTATACTCTCCGCCCAAACCAGGAGTGTTCAACCCAAGTGTTTAGAGGAGGGGTCAACAGAGGATGACCACAGACTCCTGGAAGGAGTGACTAGAGGCACAAACTAGGGTCAGCTTCTCCCTCTCCATGGCATCTCAGAGCAGAAGGGCAGCTACTAACAGCCCTCTGGAGATCTAAGCTATTCCTTAAAGGACAGAGATTGAGTTGGAGGGGGCGCGGCAGGCTTCAGGTATAAATGGTATAAAAAGAAGCCACATTACAGAAGAGTTGGGTGCATTCTGACGTCAGATTTGGTTCAAACTCCAACTTCACTAACCGGTTACAGCAACTTGACAATTGCTTAACCTGTCTGTGCCTCAGCGTCTCCTTCTATATGATATGACACTAACAGCCACATGCACTGAGCACGCCTTCTAGGTCAGGTGTTGTTAATACGTGTCTGCATTAAATCCTTGCAATAACTCAATGGGGTGGATACTAGTAGTAGTATCTGCATTTTACAGATGAGGAAACAAGCACATGGAAACAAACACAGTACCTGCCCAAGTTCATACAATGAATTATATTACTTGCCCAAGTTCAATGCCCAATGAAACTAGGAAGCACTCTTATTCACTATACCATTGTGAGGACTTAATTAAAAGGTGTGTTAAGGGACGCCTGGGTGGCGCAGTCGGTAAAGCGACTGACTTCAGCCAGGTCACGATCTCGCGGTCCGTGAGTTCGAGCCCCGCGTCAGGCTCTGGGCTGATGGCTCGGAGCCTGTTTCCGATTCTGTGTCTCCCTCTCTCTCTGCCCCTCCCCCGTTCATGCTCTGTCTCTCTCTGTCCCAAAAATAAATAAAAAACGTTAAAAAAAAAAATTAAAAAAAAAAAAAAAGGTGTGTTAAAAGTGCTTTAAATCGTGCCTGGAATAGCATCACATTTTGGGAGAGCCATGAATAGAACCAGGTAGCCAGAAATGGGGAATTATGAAGTTCCATAAGCAGTGGGGTTGGTAAATGAAAATTTTTTGTATCTCCTACTGTAAGCCATGGGAAACAATGAAAATTGGGTCAGATGACGGAAATCAATTAAGGGACCATGGCACTGATTTATGTGTGAAACCAAAATGGCCTGAAAGAGCACAATGGCTTGGAGAATGAGAAGGCAAGACCACATGCAAGAAAGGTGGCTATTGAGAAGAGGGACTATTTGAAGAGGCGATCTGACAGAAAAGGGGACCTCAGGATGGCTCCTTGGCGGTGGGTAAGGATGCCATTCCTTTAAAAATGGGTGGAGATCCAAGAGTGAGAGTGGGCTTTCAGAGAAGGTGGATGCATTCCATTTCAGTCATGTTAAACTTAAAAAGAAAACAAGGCTTGGTGTCCAGACAAAAGATGAGCAGAAAATGTTTCTCGTGAATACATGAGCATAAGACATGAGAAACAGTGCCATTAAAAAGGAAGCTCTGAGGGGCGCCTGGGTGGCGCAGTCGGTTAAGCGTCCGACTTCAGCCAGGTCACGATCTCGCGGTCCGTGAGTTCGAGCCCCGCGTCGGGCTCTGGGCTGATGGCTCAGAGCCTGGAGCCTGTTTCCGATTCTGTGTCTCCCTCTCTCTCTGCCCCTCCCCCGTTCATGCTCTGCCTCTCTCTGTCCCAAAAATAAATAAACGTTGAAAAAAAAAAAAAATTTAAAAAAAAAAAAAAAAAAAAGGAAGCTCTGAAAAGGAACCACCTAGAGTAAACCTCAGCTTTTATATTTTTCTCCCAATAGTCACAATTTGTTGGGCTCCAGCTCCTTATTATTACACTTTAATACTTCCTTTTATACGGGAATAGGAGAGCTTTGTGGAAGATTAAGAAATTTCACATGTGCTTCTTTTCTGAATAAATTGTTATGTGAAATAATTTATTTTGGCAGATTCTTGGCGCTTGAGCCTTTATCTTGAAAAGAGGAAAAAAAGTGGCTTCTCAACAGTAATAACGAAAGGAGACAACAGGGGGAGAAAAGCTTTCACAACCTTTTATATGAACATTCTGTTGAACTGTTCAAATTATAAGAACTTATGTCCGAGTTCTTAAATTTGAAAAGTGCACAAAATAAACTTTTTGCTTCCCTCAGAATTGACGTGATATTATCTCTGCAGGAGAAGAGATTGGGAAGGTTTAGAACATTCTTTAGGCTTTTCAATTGATGTCAAATCAAATGGGAAACCTTCATATGTCAGGAGGCTCATTTTCTGTATTCTATGCCTGCCAAAGTCCAATATGCTGAAATTCTCACTCAGTTGTTCACCTCCATGGGATGCTTTATGCCACCAGGCATTAACTGTTGAACTGCCAGTCTCAACTACCACTGTTAAATCTTCCTGATCTTAGCCACCCACAGGAGTTATATGAGAAATGGCTCCCTTTTCAGGAAGTGGTCTTGTGCCTGAAACAGTCTAATATATAGTGAATATTTCAACAAAAGTGGAAACAGATGGAGGCAAAGGTGAGAAATCATCTCAAGTGCAAAACTGTTTTCTTCCTGGAGAATCCTCACCACACCACATCTGAAAGGGATGATGCCAGCAGGTTTGTATTCATATTTTTCTGTTATTTCATGAAATTTCATGGTCTTTAGCATCTGTTCATAAAGATATTTACTAGAGCATGTTGGTTGTGGGTCCCTCCCATCCAGCATCTTTGGGTCAACAGGAAAATATCCAGATTGCATAGATTCTACCCACCAACACACAGAAAGGTAGACAAGTGGAATCACTGGGGAATACTGTATACAAGATAAGGAAATTCAAGATGGTAGATTTTACCCAATCACAGAGCTTCTAGAACTCAAGACCCCTAATACTTATCTAAATAACACAAATACTTCCCCAACCCCACTGAAGTCTTCCTAAATTTCTAACCTCCAGACGCATCACATAAACCCATTTGAATGGGCCGTTGTTCTAACAATGCCATGCTTTGTCTTTAGATTAGCTGTGGAATCCTAATTAGTCAGACATTTCAGAAGATTGCACACAACACAAAGGGTTTTGGGGTAACACCATCTAGATGCATACAGATCACTTTTACCAATTTTTCCAAAAGAAACTAGATTAAAATAGGACTTGTAAAAACGTATCACACAGACATCAGTAAGAGATTTTGTCAGAAAGTACCCATGTAATCATTTATATTACATTTTCCTCTTGGTTCCAAGTCAAAGAGGCTTCCAGACTCGTGTTATAAAAAATATAATAATATAACACATTTCCAGTGATAATTCTAAAATATCTTAGCATTAGACCATTATGCTCAAGAGAAACCAAAAAAGCACAGAACTGAATTAGTCCAATTTATTCCTTAAACAACTAAATGGAGCACCACTGCTCCATACAGGCACCATTCTACATGCCAGAAATAGAGAAAAATAAGACAACCTTCCTGTCCTCAAGGAGATTGCAGTGTTAAGGGAGACTTGCCCACCATTACATGTATACAAAATAGCATGCCATGTGCTTTAGTAGTAGTGGAGGTGCCAGTTGCCCTGAGGGCCCAGAGATGTTGGCAATTGAACTGGACCTTTAAGAATTATGGAGAATGGATAAACATTCCAAGCAGAATATGCACAAAACATGGAAGTAACATGGAAGTATGGAAGAGTGTGGTGGATTGAGGAATGACAATGTTTTAGCATGGGTCTTCTAGAAAGTAGAACCTGAAGAATTAAAGAGGTATAACACTTCATTTGGGAGGTTCAAGCTCAAGGCCTTAAAGGTGACGAAAAAGAAAAGAGGCAAGGGAAGATGTGTTACAAGGTGATATAACACATTGCAATAGTGATATAATACATTGTAATAGCTACCGCTTCACAGGTGAAGACACAGAACAGTCACTCAGCAGATATGTTTGCTCAGTGCCTTTCGAGATAGGCCACACCTGGGAGTGTCCACAAGCTAAAGAAAGGGAAAAAAAATTTCCCAACCACAAAGACTCTCCCCATGATGAGTCAGCTGGCTCTCTGAGAGGTAGTCAAGAATCTAGATCCCACACTAGAATGGGATGTTCATCCAAGTCTGACCAAATGCAGGTGATGCAACAACTAAGAAAGAAAGAAGGAAAAAGTTAGGGACTGTGGGAAGCCATTGTGACTAGAAATTAGAAAGCATGGAGGGCAGAAATACCAGGGATTAACTTGTGAAGATCTTTAAAGAGCTCAGATTTTACTCGGGGGTCCAGAACTTTTTAGGAAGGCAAAAATCAGCCAGATATAGTACAAGGTTAATTAAGTATCCAGGTAAAAGTGAATCTGTTTTTTCTACTGTCTTTTTTCAATATTTTGCCAAGGTTAAAGAAATTGATTTGGGACTATTTCAAGCTAGGATGTAGAGATAATCAACTGAGATGCTACAATTATACAGGGAGCAGACAAATCATCAATGAATAAGCAATTGTAGATGCTACTGTCTATTTTGTTTAACTGCAAATAGGAATTAAATTATGATTTTCCCAAACAACAGATGGATATCAGGTCCACATGGTGTCTTCAATTGGTCTAGAATTTCATGTGCTGGCTGATATGACTGCTGAAACTCTCTGGTGAAGTGCCTCCTTTTCACACCTGGTTTACAAAGCAATCACCCTTAGGATGCAACCACATTTAGTGCTCTTTGAAACATAACCAAGAATAACATCTGGCATTTTTTTGGAAGAATGATTTTTTCACTGTATAGTAATAGTTGTTTAACAACAGTCAACATTTCGTCACAGACTTTTCATAATCCATAATCTCATTTAGTTAGTACTGCAAGTTTATGAGAAAGGAATGATTAACCCCTTATACAGATGTCAAAATTCAAAGACTCAGCAATATTAATGTGCCCTACAGATAGCTAATGATGCTGTTGAAATTTGGACCTCAATCCCTTTGTCTCCAAGGCCCACACTTTCTGGTCTACCTTATCTCCTCACAGGGTTGTTTTGTGAGAATACAAAAACTTTCTTCCCCAAAAAATAAAAAGCCTTGAAAGTTAAAATGTATCCAAACATCCACAATTTTCATATGGCAAATTTCTGAAAATCTTTCTTGAACAAGTTTTCTTCTTAGATGACTCCAAATCTTGAGGAAATGAGTTTCACATATCTGCTGTGAAGTTGTTCTTCACATCATAGGATTTTGTTCACAACCTTAAAACCTACAGAATTCCCATTTAATATTCCAGAATTCATCTGAATGATTTCAAAGATTTTTAAAAATCCTACACCATCCTTCAGGGTCAACAGACCTGATTTCAAATCTGGGCATCTTCATTATATTAAACTGGAACTATTATATTAAACTTCATTATATTAAACTCAAACACATGATTTAACTTCTCTAAACCTCCTCTTCTTTAGAAGTAAAATGGGGCTCAGAGTAGCTCCCTCATGGGATTTCTAGTTTATTAGATGAAGTATTAATATAAAAGAAGAAATAGGCAATTTTGCCTAAGAGCTTCAAGAGCACTGAATACCAATCATCCCAGTGGTGCACACACCACCTCCACCTAATCCTGGCTAGAAGTTTGACTTTTCTTGACCATTCAGAATAATGAAACTTTGTCTTCAGAACTAAAGACACTGTAGAGATGAGGAGTGATTACACACAGTATTTGCACTTTAATCTGTACAGTGAAAGAGCACAGTGACAGTCTGTCTCTTGTGTTCTCTTTTGCAGTTAATGTCAAAGAGGATAGGATAAAAGAAAAGATGTAAGATCCGTTAGACTCCCTTATCTTTCTGGGATCTGCTTTTCTGGCCCTTTCTGTTCCAGCCGATGGGGCTCACACCTTTGTGTCTCCCCTTCCTTCCTGCTTCTGACTCTCCTGATTCTTACATTAGCCAACCCGACTCCCCACCAGTATTCCCAGCTTTCATGTGGCAACTGAATTCTAGTTCCTTCTCATTCTCAACTCATTTTTCAAAAACTGTTGTGGAAGGTTTCTGAATAAAATGCTAGGATAATACATGTTTTATCCCTTTTCCCCAGCTTCCATTGAAGCAACCAATGAACATAAAATTTAAGCTGCAGGAATACTTTTAATATTTGAACTTACAGGTTCATATTGTTATGTAACAATATCTTCAGGTTACTTCCTTTAAATTAATGTCTTTTCATATAGAAAAAAGAGCTGAAACAAAATATAAAATAATATATAAAATAACAAAGTGTTGAGTCGTGAGATTATAAGAGATTTTTATTTATTTTGTTTTGTTCCTATTTGTTTTCAAAATGTTAAATAATTACCCTTCATCACTTCTGTAATAAAAACAAGATAAATGTTCTTTCTTTTAAGAGAAAACAAAAGAATAGAAATATAAAATATAATGCTGTCTAAATTTTACAAGTAATAGAGACTGTAGTTCATTTTTATTTTGTCTACTTTGGATCATAAATAGCAATACTAAGTACTTTGAAACATACCCCAAGGCTAATAAATAAGAAGTGATATATAATTCCCACAGGGGAAGGACAATGTACATTTTAATGATCTTGTGGTTATGGTAAAATTTAGATATTTGAAATATTATACAATGAGTTTGGTACTAAAATTTGAAATATGCTGTTAAAATGCCACAAAATACTTGAACAACATGACTATTAAGCTGATTTTAATTTTCCATTTAATCATAAAGAATACACAGATTAAATTCTGATTTCTTTTTAGCATCTTTATATAGTCATATCTCTTTACAGCATTATTATTATATTCCCTGAAGCATTATTCATCAGCATTCTGGCAAAGGGAATTTAACATTTCTATTTACTTGCTCAACTTTCTCTTTTCCAAGGAACATTGTGATCCAATAGTCTGTGTGTAAGAAATTAACCCAATTATGGCATTCCCATCTTAAGACATGACATAATAGTTACTTTGGTAGCAAACATGGAAGGAGTAGGGAAAGAGAAGGAATGGGCAGAGAATAACAAAATTGTATTGAAGAGCTTAAGAAATTATTAATGTATTAATATTCAGTCTCCAAAAATTCCTCCAGTTCAATCTATGACACTACACCATGATTTATGAATTTATGGTGTCTGAGATTTTCTCAATATTCACACCTGCCTCTGTTATATCTAAATTCTTGAAACAGAGATATTTTTGGAGACTGCTTTCAATCATACTTTTAAAGTGGGCTTAGAAATACTATCTACTTCTCTCCACATTTCTTTCTTCCTTTTTTCCTTCCAACAAAATGAGCACCTATTGTGTTCCCAGACATACCTCTGTGAAGCCAGAGGTGCAAATGAAGTAAGGCACAGACCTTGCCCTCAAAGAGTTTAAAGTATAGTTGAACTTGTAAATAGCTATGAGCTCCATAACAATTTTTACAAAGTCCCAAGCAGCACAGAGTAAAAAGGGAGAAATTGCTGTTGCAGAGAGCTGACAGGGAAGGCCCAGTGAAGGGAGATTAGTTAAAAGGTTTCTGCAATTTTCTCCCAAAGAGAGAATGAGGTCTTCAATTATGTTTTGTTCAAGAGATAAGGTGAAGAGAAGTTAACTTGATGATATGGAGCTGGGGGCAAGGACTGCTAGGACCAGGTTACTCCCAAAGATAATGCAATCCATGGATGGAGAACCAAACAAAGAACTTTCAGAACGACAGCACAGTGTGATAAAGATTATAACTTGTTGCATCCACACGACTCCTGAAACAGAATGCTACAGGCACCAGCGATCGGGACCGACACTCTTGACCAGAGTGCGGTCTCGAACAGCCGGGGTACAGAGTTTTTATAGCCGACCACATCGTCTTATCATCACTTGGGGACAGAACAAAGAAATAGTTCCCAGATGGGGGTGGAAACAGTTCAGACATGCCCTTGCCCCAATTCAGTCAAACACTAAACCAGTTGATTTTCCTTAAACTTTTGTTCCCTTGATTGATAGGACAAGGCTGTTATCTCTTAATCTACAGTGTTAAAACAAAGCTGTTATTTCTTAAGGCTACAGGTTAGCTCTACACTACAATTCAACCCTTACAAACTGAGTTAATTTTTAATTTAAAAAATAACTGGGGTGCCTGGGTGGCTCAGCTGGTTGAGTAACCAACTCTTGATTTTGGATCAGGTCAGGATCTCACAGTTCATGAGCTTGAGCCCCACACTGGGCTCTGTGCTGACAGCATGGAGCCTACCTGGGATTGTTTCTCTCCCTCTCTCTCTGGCCCTCCCCTGCGCTCTCTCTCTCTCTCTCCTCTCGCACTCTCTCTCTCTCTCTCTCTCAAAAAACAAATAAACTAATAATTTTTTTTAAATAATTATAAATAATAAATGTCAGGGGCACCTGATGGCTCAATCGGTTAAGTGTCCTACTTTGGCTCAGGTCACGATCTCACAGTTCATGGGTTTGAGCCCCGCGACAGGCTCTGTGCTGACAGCTTGGAGCATGGAGCCTGCTTCGGATTCTGTGTCTTCCTCTCTCTCTGCCCTTCCCCCACTCGTGCTCTGTCTGTCTCTCTCTCTCTCTCAGAAATAAACATTAAAAAAATTAAGATTAAAAAAATAATAAATGTCAAGACCCAGAGGGAATAACTAAGTTGCCTATTGATAGTGGCTAATATTTTTTGTGTCAGGTTTTAGGTTAAGCTCTTTGCCTGCATTATCTATCTAACCTTACATTCACAACAATCCTAAAAATTAAATGATTATTTTCTCAATTTTACACGTGAGAAAAACTGAGAAGTAACACAATGGTATAGTCACGATTCCAGTCTGATACGGTCTAAAACAGCCTCTGGGCTCTGAATCATACTAGCAGGGGGTCTACTAGACTGTATGTTACATTCACCTGGCTACCTTTTAAGAAAATATTGATGCCCAGGCTGTACCCTGGACCAACTAAATCAGAATCTCTGGGTATGGGGCCCAGAAATTGCTCTTTCTTTCTTTTCTTTCTTTTCTTTCTTTCTTTCTTTCTTTCTTTCTTTCTTTCTTTCTTTCTAAGTTACCTACTTTGAGAACCATGTCATTTTTCTATTCTTGAAGAAGAGAAAAGGTGATGTTGAGTTGGCAGTTGAGGGATTAACTAAAACTTGTCACGTGGGAAAGCAGAAAGCACTCCAGGAAGAAGGAGGAACATGAGCCAAAGTATGAGATGTTAATATAAAGGATATTCAATGTGTCTAAACCCAAAGCTAGATCTGAATGGCCTTGAATTCCCTAATAATATGTTATTTTATTCATTATGCAATAGAGAGCTTTTAAATGTTTTTAAACATAGGAGTGAATGAGAATCTGATCTACTTTAGAGTAACAGCTCTCTGGGAGAAGAGATAGCATAAACATTAGTAAATGGTTTAGGATTAATTGAAATAATCTGAAAATTCACATTGGTCAGTGTTTATTCTGTGGCATTCTACTAGAAAGTAGATCATAGTGTTCAGTATTTATAATTTAATTCAAAGTTAATTCCCTGTGGTACTTTTACACCACAGCTGTTATCCCAAAGTACATAACCTTGAGATATTTAAAATAAATGTAATGATCATTTAGGTATTAATAGAACTGAAATGGCCCACTAGTCTTTAGTGTCAGCAAGATTTTGCCTGACAAAGAGTGAAGACAGGAAAAGGTAGCAGTGAAAACTCACATTTTTTTTAAATTAGACTCAATTCTTTTTTCTTCAGTCAAGAAAACTGTCCTTGAGTCATGGAAACAAATGAATTTTTTTTAAATCATGGCTTATTGAGAAAATCATGTTCTTTTTTCTGAACTGTTGCATATTTTCGGTCACTCTACCATTTAGAGATGGGATATAGAAGGCACTGAAATACCATAATGAATTACAGTAAATGGTCTTCTCTTTTCTTCCCTTTTTTTGTAATCCCTCTAAAAATGCTAGGCTCCTTGTTTCCTTTGGAACTGGAGTCAGCTGATGGGTCCCCTGATGGATGACAGGTGGAAGAGAAATGTTTAGCAGCCCTTCTCATGTGAGGTTCCAAGAAAGAATTAAGCCTTAATGTTAGCCTAAGTTAACCCATCGTATATAATGAATTAACTTATTTCCTGTGTTAGGATGGTACTAATATTTACCATCCTTGGGAAAACTGAGAAAATCGACACTCAAATCATTTTCTAAATGGCTAAATCTTCTGGTAGAACCCAAGTGTTAAACCAGAGGTCTGGAAGAATCATGGGTTGTTCAAAGAAGAAGGAGAAATATATCAAATCTCCTTTTACCTTAAGGATAATCCATCCCAAATTCATACAAACAATGAGATTGGAATTTGGGGACATGCACACATCAAGACTACTTTCCTTCATTTATTATCCTATGTTTCCTGAAAACAGCCTGGATGAGAAAAGCTGGAAATATGCTAATTAGCCATGTTTATAAATGGTAACAAAATATCAGCCTATGGAGAAACATGTTCTAAAAGCAGGAAATTTGTGAATCAGTCTAAATAACATTATCTGGTCTTAAATAAACCTTTAAGTAGCCATTTGAATAACATTGTGTTCTTCAAATAACATTGTGTTCTTTGAAAGGCAGTCTTTAGTTTCTGAAGTTAAACAATATGACTTGAAAGCACAAATTCTTCTCCCTTCTGAGACCTCACTAACATGGTAGTGAAGAAATTTTAAAAGGAGAATTCTGTTCATGGGTGTGTGACATACTAGATATACAAATGACCCTCATAATTAAATGCTGACACAATATTTTTTTTATAAATGCATTTGCAGAACAGGTACAAAGAAATCCACACAGGTCATGTGAAGGAGTAAGAGGAAAACAAACACAAAAACTGCCTTTTTCTTAAGTTTCTGTGAAGACGTTAACCTTCTCTTTTAATGGCTACCCAAGTTGTAGAAGAGACTGAAAAAGTTACAAGGTTGTCTAAGAGAGGCAGCTGGGATCTCTAAGAGCTAGACCATAAGTACAGTGCTGAATAAAAGTAAATCCACCTTCTAAAATGATGCAGAAATCAAACTGCCTTGGCCTTAATGCTTGGTAAAGGAAAAAAAGATACCCTCCCTAAGAATTCATACCTAAAACGACTACTTATGTTACTAGTGTGACCTAAAAAACCTCAGGCAGATAATTTAATATAAAATCGTTGGCTATGCTCCATGCAGAAGTAAACACATATCCTCTCTGAAGGAATTCAACTTCAATGCTGGATTCAAAGAATTCCCACAAAGTTCAAATAACATGAGCTCATAGTCAAAAATCCCAAAATACACAAGAATGTAAAGAACAATCACTGAGACATCAAAAGCAACAGAGAGCAGATCAGATATGCAAATACTCCAGATGTTATTACTAGACACAGAATATAAAAAAATAACTATGTCTAATATGTTGAAAGAAATAAAATAAAAACTTTAAAATGTGAGCAGGATACCAACGGATTTAGAAATAGCCAAAGAGTATGTGGAAAGAACCAAAGAATCCTTCTAGATATTAAAAATATCTCCCACCTAGGATGTAGAAAGTAAGCAAAAAAAAAAAAAAAAAAAAAAAAGAAAAGAAAAAGAAAAAGGTAGTTCCTACCCTAACAATGAGAACAATCCAGATAGCCTTTAAAAATCATGTTTGAGCTCCTCAGAGAGCTGAGGTTACAAGGTAACCTACTGAACTAAAATCCAAAAAGATGGCAATGCTGCCCAAGGAGAAACGGATCCCACAACGATCTGTCTTTGGCAGAGCAATAGAGAGGAGGTAGCCATCACAGAAATGGACAAAAAGAAAACATCTGAAATTTACATAAAATGTGAAGAGACAAGTGTGAGCTGATGCGAATGCGTAGGAGCCCAGTCACGAGAGAAGTCTGTGCCTATCCACTAACTCTTTTCCACCGATCTCCACTGAATATTTATGAAAAAGATCAGTAGCAAGAGAAGACAGCTGAAAGAGATTACCTCCACGGTAAAGACGTGCAAGGCCTGCGTAAGTGTGAGAGTGGAGAGAAGAATGAGAGCAAGCCTCCCTTGCTCAGGACCCAGACCCCACATGAGGGAGAGACATGCACTGGGAGAAGGCAAGGAGCTTGCTGTGTTCATCCGAGCAGAAGCCCCAACTTTCACTGTGATTTAAGGTCACTGCTCTTTTTATGTTGTAAGAAGTTTGATGTGAAGTTTTTATCACTCTCACCAGATCCTCAAATATAGGGAAAAGAAATGATAGCATCTAACAGTCTCAAGGTTACTTTCTAGGCACACATGTAGGATAACTCTATGAAACATAAAAATAGTTCACTGATTCTTACACTTGAGTCAACTTACTTTGTTACCTAAAACTCTTTGGGAAAAACTGAGAATCTTTTGTCTAGAGTAAGCAACAGCAGATAAATGCAGTAGAAACAGGGGCCATCTCACCAGAGGTAGAACAGGCAGCTCTTCATTATGCCACAGGCATGGTCCTTTGCCACCCGTCAACACCACAAAAACACCTAAGCCAACTTTCAAAGGCTTCTAGATATCTGGAACTAACCCAGTTCCCTTAATTAAATAAATAAATGAGAAAGACATTTAGAATGCAAAATGCCTGTGTGAGATATAAATTATATTAAGAAGATTTTACTCTTATATATGAGTGTGTGATCTATCAGAGTAGGTGATAACTATAACTATATATAGAGGGAGACAGAGAAGTGGGTGACAGGGAGACATAACTCCATGAAGAGGGAGGGGATAATTTAATTTTATAACCTAAGAAATTTGTCACAAATTATATCCGAAAAGTAACCATGAAAGGTGCAGTTTTATGCTTCTGGTTTGGTATGCCTTCACTGATATCCACATTTCTTAAGTCACTTTAATTTCATTCAACAAATATTCATTGAATTACTACTATGTACTACACAGTGTTCTGGTCACTTAGGGATACATCATAACAGAACAAAGAACCATGTCCTCATGGAGCTCAAAGCCAGTGAAAGGAGACAATAAAGAGTAAACATGATAAATGAGTTAATTATTTAATATATTAGGAGGTAAGTACTATGGCCAAAAGAAGGGGTAAGGGGAATAAGAGATCAGAAATGTAGAGGGCTGAAGTTATTGTATTAGATAGAATGGTCAGCATGGATATCATTGGGAAGGCCAGATATGAGGAAAGATGGGAAAGAAGGAAGCCAAATGGCTAGCTAGGAAGAGCACTCCTGCAGAAGGAACAACTGGTATACCAGATGTGTTCAAGGAGAGGAAGCCAAGGTGGCTGAAATGGAGCAAACAAGAAGTGATGTAGTAGGAGAGAATGTCATCTCTTCATTCTTATTCACTTTGATTTCCATTTCCTAACAATTAAATTCCATAAAAGAAGTCACATAAATGTTGGACTTCTGTTTGAGATAAATTACCCGATGTCAGCTGCTTTAGTCTAGTCATAATTATTTCCCCCTTCCCTAAATATCTCCCACAGTAGAACTTCCAAGAATTCTATTCTTGGAGGTGGTGGTAATTCTGCCCCTGAACCCTTCACTCTCCACAGATGCCTTGACTCCTACTTTGTTCAGAGAGGAGAGAGGACAGTGTCTGTACTGACTTCAAGCAACCCTGCTCCATCCCACCTAACTCAAAGGGAGAATGCCTTCTGCTACTCAAGGCCAGGCTCTACACCTGGCCAAGGCACTTGACCCTTTAATTACCACTCTCTTAGTAACTCCCTCTGAATCTCCTCTAAGGTCTCCTTTCTTAAATGTTTCCTCTCAATCTACACTCTCCCTGATCAGTTTCATTCATGCCAATGCCTTAAATTTCCACCTATATTTTGATGATTTTCTAATCTACATTTCTAGTTCTAAGTTGTTCCTGTGGTCTAAGCAGAAACTTCCAACCTTGTACTGGACATGGATATTCGAATGATACATCAAATGCAGTGGGTTAAAACTCAAGCATATCTCCACCCCTGAATTCTTCCTCTGATTCCTATCTCAACTAATGACACCATTATTATCACAGTCACCTGGACTTCACAGTTACCTGACTTTTTTTCTTTATCTTCCATTTACATTCATTCAAATTCTATAGAATTTTGTGTGTCATTACAGGAAGGCCCATCTGACACCCTTTACCAAATACCTACATTTACAACTCTCACTAGCCATATTCATTCAAAGAAGAAACTCAAATCATGAATATCTTCTATGTTGAGAGTAGGCTAAGTAACATTTACCATGTCCATCCTTTTTGATAGATGAACCTCTGGATTTTTGTTGTTGTTTTTCATTGACTAACACATAGTAAGGTAAGTGCTTAATTACATCGAATCACTCATATGAACAAGGAAGAACTAACTGGATTCCATGTAAATTAAATTAATGTTAAACCCATACCATAAGAAAAAAATTTCACAAGAAGCACTTGAGCCGAGATTGGGGGGAAAAAGGTAAAATTTGAAAAACAAGTAAGAGAGGTGGGAGACAATTTCAAAGACAGAACACACTGTAGAACATAGAATTTTCAAAGTCTAGAATTTAAGGTGCCATGAGAAGGAGAATGAGAAATGCAGCTAAAAAGTAGGCAAGAGCCAGATTCTATATCTACCAGGGAGCCACTGAGGAGTTTTTAGCAAGGGAGTGACCTAAGAAACATAAATGTTAGGAAGAACCCACTGTATGTTGGTTGAAGGACTTAGCTTAATGCATTTTTTTTTTATCTCCCACAGAATTTAGTAAAGTGCTTTCAGAGAATGTTTTAAAGTCAGAAATGAATTGTATTAGATTGAAGTAAATGATAGACACTCTGTGGAGAGCAACAGATAACTGTGTTGTTTGCAAAGCACAGTTCTGAGCTGTCTAGTTTGAAAGGGGACATGTCGGGCGGTTGTGAAGTTGAGACCAGCCATGTGAGCCCCATCTCTTCATTTGAAGGCTGGTGGTTGCCATGGCTACAATTGCATGGATAGGCTTATTTATAGCTATATACTATCTTTAGTGAATTCCACAACAGATGAGAGAAAATTTCAACTGTGAAGCCATCTAAGTGTATTGGAAGCACTTAAGAAGAGCAATGGAATTAAATATACACCAGAGAATCTCAAAAACACTATGGAGAGCCCCATTTTAAACAACTGCTTTAGGAACAGTGTTCTGAGTAAGTTGAAAAACTAAACCCAGGCTTTTGCAGGCCCTCTGCTAGTTCTGCCTTTACAACTTACAACCATAAGTTCCAAGATAGGTTTTGGGAAATAAATAAATGCATGAATTAATTAATTAACTAATTAACTAAATTAATTAATTAAATGTTTTTACCACCTATCATAAGGAAAACATCTATAGACATTCTAAGCCTTACAATAAAAGTACAAGGTAGGTACTATTTTTATCTTCATTTTTGCACATTAGAAAACTGAGGTGCAATAAGGTTGGATTTCCCAATGCCATTGAGTTGGTAAGGAAGAGCTGGCCAAGAGCACAGGCAGCCTCCTTCCAGTGATCTTAACTACTATGATATACTCACTTCTTTTAATATGTATAACATAGAGGTCTGGGGAACAGAATCCACTGGGAGACCAGAAGCCATATTTATTTCAATTTAAAGTGAAAACTAATTTAAAATTATTGTTTGCTAATGGAAATTAACTAAGAATTTGTACTGCAAAACCATGTATACCCAACCAAACCTGAAATCTCAAAACTAGGGACATCCTACTCCCATTTCAAAAAGAATTAAATCAAGATTACTTTAATAAGGAAAAAGTCTCTGTTTCATAACAAGTACAATTCACAAAAAAATTGATTGTGTGCACACATACAAATTTTTGGAACATATCCATTATGCACCATAAAGTATGGTATGAATGAATGGTATGAATATTTTTAAAAGGAATGGATATTGACACTATTGAGTGTTTTCTTTCATTTACCTGGATAAGTCAATGGGCAAGTATTATTTAGCCCTAGTTAACAGATGAAAAACCCGAGGCTCACACTGGATAAAAAACTTTCTGAACCACACATCTCTAGTAAGCAGAATTGGACCTAAAACCTAAGTCTATCTATTGTTAAAGTGTGGCAATTTCCTCTTATATCCTTCTGTATGATACTGACTTAAAGGAGACCAAAATTTGACTAGCTTCTAACAGAGGCTCTCTCCAAGACCAAAGAAACTATCTTTGAGCAACCATGGCTCACTGTAGGGGGTGCAATTTGCCTGAACAAGTTCTAATTCAATGCAAGAATTGCTCACTTCTTTAACAAACATGTATTATAATACCATGACTTATGGAGGAATAATACAATGATGGGTGGAAATACATGTAAGTCTTTTGCAAATGCCCTTCACTGAGAAAGGTTTTGAATAAAAGTAATATGGTAAGGCTTTGGGAGTCATGTTGTTGTTAGTGATCATATAATCTAAGAATCCTATATAATATTTTTCATGCTTTTTAAAAAAATTTTTAATGTTTATTTTTGAGAGAGAGAGAGAGAGAGACAGAGTGTGAGAGAGGCAGAGAAAGAGTGGGAGACACAGAATCCAAAGCAAGCTCTAGGCTCTGAGCTGTCGGCACAGAGCCCAATGTGGGGTTTGAACTCATGAGCCGTGTGATCATGACCTGAGCTGATGTCAGATGCTCAACCGACTGAGCCAACTAGGCACCCCTGTTCACGCTTTTATCAAATAATTACTTACTAAGTATTTATATTGTACCTCCCGTTATGGTAGGTTCTCGGGATATAGTGACAAATAAGACAAGCATATATTATAATTTTGAGTATTTATGAAAATGTGATTTTAGACTCACAAAACATTCAGGATATTCATTCATTCAACAGATTTTATCAAGTGCCTACTATGCATCACACAGCATAGGAGGTACTGGGACCATAAAAGTGAAGGATTCATATTGCTAGAGGTAACTAGAGATAAATCATATGACACTACCAAGAGCCTAAGCACTTGTCCAGGATCACACAACAAAACTGAAGTTAAAACCAAGGACTGATAACCATATTTTGACCCTTGTACTTTTCCTAAGGACTCAAAATACCACAAAGTCTTCTGCCATCCCTGATACTCCATGGGTATGATATAATTGGTACATGGTGTCTTTTCTCCTGTATTGGGGGAGATGCTTTTTTATAGAAAAAAGGGTTAAGATCACATATAGGTGTTGGAGCCACAACCTCAACAACAAAGACTTATCTGGCCCAAAAGGTCAACAACGCCAGGGTGAGAAACCCTGACCTGGCTTCTCTTTTTTCATAAAGAGGGCTATGAAATATTTATTATAAAATAAAGAATTTGTCTCAGCCTGAAAAAAAAATATGAGCTTTTACAAGGCCCTAGGAAGTCATCTGACATCACTCAGAAAAAAAGAGATTATTTTCAAACACTATTATCTCCACTAATACTATATAATATTACCTTCAAACTGAAAGAGAATCTTGGAAGGTATATTGCCAATACCAGCTTCAATGAAATGTTCATATCCAACTGGACAATAATTATAGACTTAGATAGACATTGACTTGCACATCCAACTCATTTCTTAGTCTGTATACTTACCAAATAATTCTCAGACCTTTGTTTGGTTTCATATGTAGATTATTTTCAAAGTTGAAAAAGCTCCACTTACAGAGTAGCAAAAACCATGGGATAAGTGGTCTACTTGGCTTTCAGGCTAAAAATACTCCCATTTGGTCTTAAACCAAACATAGCCCTCATCTGTAAGGTCCCAGTTCTGAAGAATATTATAATTCAGACATATAACTACAGAGTCTACACAAGCCCTCACCTGCTTCTACTGCAGCCACTACCAACTCCTCACCTCCCCATTCCTGTCTCTTAGCTAACTAGCTTACCTAAAAGGCCCTGGCTCTGGAGATTTAGAAGATTTTTAATAATGATATGAATTGAATTAATTCCCTAGAAGTATCTGAAATTAGACATGAACACAATAAGAAGCTCTTTCTAGTAGTAACAAAATATTAAATTAGAACAAATTATTAATTATTAAATTGACTCTCTGCCTCAACAATTCTTCTAATCAAAAACAACAAAAATAAAGCGTTAAAGGCAAGCAAATTGGCAAAACTCAAAACATCTTTCAAGCAATTTTAGAAGAGAAGGAAGGAACGAATGAAGGAAGGAAGGAAGGAAAGAAGGAAGACTAGCATAAGATAAAAATAAAGTTCAAAGTCCTGAAGGGGAAACTATGGCCTTTTTAGGTTGATAAAAAGATATAAACCATAAACATTTATGCATTAAGTAACATAGCATGGAAAAAACAAGAGTGTGGAAAAAATATTTATTGTTTATTTCTTTCACTTTAGCCTTCACAACAACTCAGTGAGATAAGTATTGGTAAAGGGTGAGATCATATCGCAATACCTGAAAGAAAACAGTACAGAGCTGATTTTATCGCTTTCCTAAATAAGGAAGAGCTATGCTGGTCAGGCACAACCTCTTCAAAATGCTGATACAAGGAGAAAATTATATATCCATAATCAAAATTTATGTGCCAAATAACGCTGCCTCAAAATATTTTTATTTTTTTTCAATATCTGAAGTTTATTGTCAAATTGGTTTCCATACAACACCCAGTGCTCATCCCAAAATGTGCCCTCCTCAATACCCATCATCCACCCTCCCCTCCCTCCCACCCCCCATCAACCCTCAGTTTGTTCTCAGTTTTTAAGAGTCTCTTATGCTTTGGCTCTCTTCCACTCTAACCTCTTTTTTTTTTTTCCTTCCCCTCCCCCATGGGTTTCTGTTAAGTTTCTCAGGATCCACATAAGAGTGAAAACATATGGTATCTGTCTTTCTCTGTAGGGCTTATTTCACTTAGCATAACACTCTCCAGTTCCATCCATGTTGCTACAAAGGGCCATATTTCATTCTTTCTCATTGCCACGTAGTACTCCATTGTGTATATAAACCACAATTTCTTTATCCATTCATCTGTTGATGGACATTTAGGCTCTTTCCATAATTTGGCTATTGTTGAGAGTGCTGCTATAAACATTCGGGTACAAGTGCCCCTATGCATCAGTACTCCTGTATCCCTTGGGTAAATTCCTAGCAGTGCTATTGCTGGGTCATAGGGTAGGTCTATTTTTAATTTTTTGAGGACCCTCCACACTGTTTTCCAGAGTGGCTGCACCAATTTGCATTCCCACCAACAGTGCAAGAGGGTTCCCGTTTCTCCACATCCTCGCCAGCATCTATAGTCTCCTGATGTGTTCATTTTGGCCACTCTGACTGGAGTGAGGTGATATCTGAGTGTGGTTTTGATTTGTATTTCCCTGATGAGGAGCGACGTTGAGCATCTTTTCATGTGCCTGTTGGCCATCCGGATGTCTTCTTTAGAGAAGTGTCTATTCATGTTTTCTGCCCATTTCTTCACTGGATTATTTGTTTTTCGTGTGTGGAGTTTGGTGAGCTCTTTATAGATTTTGGATACTAACCCTTTGTCTGATATGTCATTTGCAAATATCTTTTCCCATTCTGTTGGTTGCCTTTTAGTTTTGTTGGTTGTTTCCTTTGCTGGGCAGAAGCTTTTTATCTTCATAAGGTCCCAGTAGTTCATTTTTGCTCTTAATTCCCTTGCCTTTGGGGATGTGTCAAGTAAGAAATTGCTACGGCTGAGGTCAGAAAGGTCTTTTCCTGCTTTCTCCTCTAGGGTTTTGATGGTTTCCTGTCTCACATTCAGGTCCTTTATCCATTTGGAGTTTATTTTTGTGAATGGTGTGAGAAAGTGGTCTAGTTTCAACCTTCTGCATGTTGCTGTCCAGTTCTCCCAGCACCATTTGTTAAAGAGACTGTCTTTTTTCCACGGGATGTTCTTTCCTGCTTTGTCAAAGATTAGTTGGCCATACGTTTGTGGGTCTAGTTCTGGGGTTTCTATTCTATTCCATTGGTCTATATGTCTGTTTTTGTGCCATCAAAATATTTTTAAAGAGAACTGTTGGAAATGTATTGAGAAAAAGACAAGAAGACACTAGTAAAAGATTTCTACAGATCAAGCAAGCAAAAAAAGAAGCAAAGAGGTAGAAGAGCTGAATTTTAGAATTAATAAGGTTTATACAGATGCCCTGGTACATCTTGTCTAAAGTCTGTATCCCCTTTATTTAGCATATGGTCCTTTTTCTCCCTTAGCAGACCCAGCCATTCCCTAGTTGTGTGCAGAGAACTGGTCCTAACTACAAGTCTGGTGGCCAGGAGAGGAGTGGTGGGTATGTCCCTATAGGGAAATGTACTGACCTGCCAGGAAGAGGTCTCCACCTTGTCTTTAAGCAAAAAAAAAAAAAAAAAAAAATCACTGGCATTCACAGAAAGGAGTGGGTCACTTATGCAGGCCCAGAAGATGCAGTGGGATCTGAGGTTTTAAATTTCTAGAGTGCAGTGACCCATATGTCCTCCTTCCAAATCTCAGAGTCCCACATCTTTCCCATCAGGTCCTTGACTTCGGTCAGCATAGCCAACTTATTGGAGTAGACAATTCAAATTTCTCTAGAGTTCTGCTTCTCTTATAATTCTTACCTCTGATTTTCAGATTTTTCTGCCCTTTCAGCTGCAAGAGAAGAGTCTCTTTATATACTGCCAAGGAGGCCCTTTGATTTTCTTATTTTGCCTTAATTAACCTTCAGCCTTTCATTATCCTCTCCAATGCATCAATATTACTCAACAACAGACATCCAGTGTCATAATTCTTACAGTAGCTACTTCTCTCATAACTCTCAAATGCCTATTATACCGTACCAGCCAATACATTCCCTTCCAATGTTACCCTGTCTCACTTCACCAATAGTGAAAATTTTAACAAGTATAGAATTCCAGCATGCCCAAGGCTGTAGGTATTCTACCCACCACAGATGATGAGGTCCTCTAACCCCAAAATTACATTATAGAATTGGCTCCCTAAAACCATTTTTTGTACCATCACAGGTTTGGTTACCCAGAAACACACTCCAGAGTGAAGATTTTCATGTGGGTGGTTTATTAGATAGGGATTCCATGAATGCCATCTGTGACGATGGGGCAGAGGGAAAAGCTGAACTGTGATGCAAAATGCAGCTGCAGCAGAAGCTTCTGCTAATCCCACAGGAAACTCTGGAGAGAGGGTGGCCCTTCAGAGCTGGCTGAAATTGACACAAGGGTCAGGCCTCCATATTGACCCTTTACTGAATGCTGGCTGCCCCAGCAGGGGCATAACCTTAGGAAAGACATCTCCCTTTGAAAGGAGCTTCTGTAGAGAGACAGGTGTGAGCTATCAGCACACAACATTTCCAGTAGCTGGGGAAGCATGTGCTGGGGTGATGTGGGTAGTTGGTACTCTGCAAACAAGAAATAAACAAACCTTCTTTTCCATGTAATATTGTATTCTCTACATAATATTTTACCTTATAAACAGAAAGAGACTTTAATATCCCTAGTATGAGGTTTTTTTAACCATATTTTTCAGTGTGCTCTGACTCCCTGAACTTGAAAACCAGCCAAGTATTTGTTTTAAATCGGTATAGAATTGCTTCAGACTACCCTTTAACACTCCCACCCCCCACTCACTTACTTTATATAAAACTATCTGTTTTCCCAAAATATTTTTAAACCCATCCTATAGACACAGATGTCCAACTTATTTGAGGTTTCCTCACAAAATTGCTCTTAACTGACTTTTGGTTAGTAATCACTTGTGGTTAAGAAATGAAAAATCATTAATAATATATTTGAAGTTCCAACCATGGTCCCAGTGCTTCTACAAAAAAATAATAAATTTTAATGTAGCTGGTGATACAGCCAAGGATTCTGACTTTCCAGTTACCATATAATGGAAAGAGATGAGGCTTGGGAATATATATTGTTTAAAACAGAAAAAAAATTAATGATATGTTAATTCATGTATGCTTTTAATTTACTAGATTTATAAATTACTTATACCTTCTTTTTCCCAGAAACAAAGCTTACATGTGATAGCTCAGCAAAATGTCTTTGATTCTATGGCATTTCTCACTCTTTCAGTCACTCCTTGCAGTGGAACCCATCTTTAAGGCAGCAACTCAGTTCCTAAGACTAGTTCTTAGAATACTGAAGACCAATGACCTGACACCTGAAAAGAAGATAATTTAAACAAAAGGTCTGGCTCTCTGGTCCATATTTTTCCCCCTTCAGTACAAAGAAAGAAATAATAGCCTCACTACTTGTGGCCAATAGTACAATGATGCTGAATGACATTTTGAAAATATTAAAACTACTTGGCCCAATTAACATGAATAAAACCAAAATGAATGAATAAATCATAAGATAACAGCAGTTGCATTATATCACCCTACATCTCCTAGCATGGATACACTATATTCATGGATACTGAACTGCATAATCAGCTCATTTCAGTAATCTTTGATGAGTCACAGAAGTGAAAAGGATGCCAGGACACAGGAGATGGAAGAGATATAATCCAAGTATTCAATTAAGAATACCACAATACAAAACTGATCATTGTGATCACTAGGGACAAACACCAGTTCTCTAGAGGTAAAAAATAATCCTGACCAGTTAGTAGAACGGGTAGATGAGGAAAATGTCAACCATGGTCTATCTGGAGGTAGGCAGGACATTTGATAAAGCTTCTCATAGTATCCCTAAGAATAGAATAGAGAAATCTTAGATGGTTTCCAGTTAACTGGATGCATTTGTTGCTGGTTGAATTATCACACTGCCAAAGAACACCTACAAACCCTCTAGAGAAGTGAGGGCAGAAGGGGTTGTACTGTACCACATGTGGATGAAATGCATATTTTAAAAACAGCTGAGATGAAGTCCTAGTTCCAGCAGCATCCTGGCTGGCTCTGTGGGAAAGTCCATCTCTGCTCTGAAGGCCTGCAGCACATCTCCAACAGGACCCCTATCATATTTGTTCTGCTAATCCCTGACTTTGGCTTTCAACACAGCTTGCTAATTGAACTGTCCTTTCAGATTCTGCCTGTGCCCCTACGGAGTATCCATTGAACTAATACTTCTCTGGTTGTAAAACTTGGTTTGTGATACAAACTTTCTCTCCCTCCACTGTCCCTTCATTTCCTATCAGTTCTCAATGCCTCTTCTCTAAATTTTGAGGTTAGTATCTTTAGATTTTGCCCCTTAATCTCTCTGCCTTTCATTAGCCTTAGAATAGCCTTTAGATGAAAAGAACGAATACCATAAGGTTGTTAATAAATTTCAAAGGCTGCTGTCTACCAAGAAGGACAGTGCTAGTAGCATGCCACAAAGCATTGAAAAGAATGAAAAGAATGGAACCAGAGAGACAGTTGTGCTATTAGACCCATGGTTGGAAAGTGAAACACTGGTCAAAAGGCTAGTGGCTGGATTAGCTCATAAACAGAGCAGCTGGAAAGGAGCAGAGGTAGAAACCAAGGAGTCATTCCAGAACATTCTTTATGTAAGGAAATGGAGGCCCTGAGGGGTTTTGTTTTATACTGTTTTATAAGTTTTTTATATACATATGTGGTAATAGCTTAGGGTCAAAGTGGAAAGGATGCTGTTGTCAGTCTTTGGAGGTGCTTAATAGTCATGTGGTGATCCCATGGAATGCTGCCTAAGAAAACCACGACCCCACCTTCTGGAAGACACCCCTGCTTTATCAACTCACTTACCATTTTGGATACCAAATTTTGCACACTAGCAACTTCCTCTCACTGTAAATCCAGGATAATTTGTGGAGAGCAGCATTCAAAAGCAATAGAAAGGAATGCAGAAGGTCATAATGGTATGATCTTTTCATAGGAATAGTTATAAAGAAATTTTTAAAAACCTAGAATTCTATGGCTGTGCACTCTGAAACTCTAGCTATTTTCTTTAATAATAAATTGTGTATTTTAGAGGAGTGAACATTATTTCATTCTAATTCAATAACCTAAATCATAGCATGATATGAATTCCTTTTCCAATGAGCCCTAGTTCTGGATGCTGTTGATTTCTGAAATAAGATCCTATATTGAAAATCTCTCAAGGTTTTATGATTGCCATTTGAAAGAAGCATGATGCAGAATAAAGCTGTAGTAGCTCTTACAATCATATCAAAATTCACATTTCAAGCACAATTAGCATGACATTTTATGAATTTAGTTTGAAGAATGCCACAAAATAATTATTTATTCTGTAAAAGAGTTCCCTATTTTGCAGAGACTCAAAGTAAATTAGACATTTAGATTACCATCAGCTATTTGCTCATATTTTATTATTATTTTTTTAATTTTTGTAACGTTTATTTATTTTTGAGAGACAGAGAGAAATAGAGCACAAGCGGGGGAGGGGCAGGGAGAGAGAGACAGAATCTGAAGCAGGCTCCAGGCTCTGAGCTGTAGCACAGAGCCTGTCACAAGGCTCAAACCCATGAACTGTAAGATCACAACCTGAGCCAAAGTCAGATGCCTAACCAACTGAGCCACCCACACTCCCCGCTAATATTTTATTACTAAAAGTGAAACCAGGGGCGCCTGGGTGGCTCAGTCAGTTGGGCAGCTGACTTCGGCTCAGGTCATGATCTCGCAGTCTTTGAGCTTGAGCCCCACATTGGGCTCTGTGCTGAGTGCTCAGAGCCTGGAGCCTGCTTCCGATTCTGTGTCTCCCTCCCTCTGCCCCTTCCCTGCTTGCTCTGTCTCTCTCTCTCTGTCAAAAATAATAAACATTAAAAAAAAATTAAAAGTGAATTCTAATTACATCCATCAAGAATTACTTTTTTATTTTGAAAAATAATCGAACTTTGTTCTCATGAGCTCAATCACCGAAAGACCATGGAAATCAAATAAAATAAGTCACATTTATTAGCTAAGGATCACTGACCTAGTTTTATTTCATTAGCAAACATCTGGAATATTTTACCAAAATAAATCAAATTATTTTAAGAGCATGAAATGATACAGAAAAACTAATTAGGATTTTACTTATATATTCATCCAATAGTCAACAAATACTTATTGAAATCTATTGAACATCCAGGCCTTATGCTAATATTATCAAAGTTAGTTATTTTATTATATTTTAAGTAATTTGTGCACAAAAATGAGTAATTTACTTTAGTATTTGCTAGTGTATGTGAATTCATAAAAAACATTTGAATTTCATATCTAGCACTTCTCAACAGCAACCCAAGATCAGTCAGTCACTAACTTTTTATTTTTTTTTAATTTAATGTTTACTTATTTTGAGAGAGAGAGACAGAGCGCAAGAGGGGTAGGGGCAGAGAGACAGAGAGACACACAGAATCTGAAGCAGGCTCCAGGCTCTGAGCTGTCAGCACAGAGCCTGACACAGGACTCGAATTCATGAGCTGTGATATCATGACCTGAGCCAAAGTCAGACACTCAACAGACTGAGCCACCCAGGCGCCCCAGTCACTAACTTCTTTTTTTTTTTTTTTTCAACGTTTTTTATTTATTTTGGGGACAGAGAGAGACAGAGCATGAACGGGGGAGGGGCAGAGAGAGAGGGAGACACAGAATCGGAAACAGGCTCCAGGCTCTGAGCCATCAGCCCAGAGCCTGACGCGGGGCTCGAACTCACAGACCGCGAGATCGTGACCTGGCTGAAGTCGGACGCTTAACCGACTGTGCCACCCAGGCGCCCCGTCACTAACTTCTTAAGTTATAAGCTGTAGCTAAGCATAAACTTTCTAAACTAACAAAAGATAAGATTTATGACAAAATTATAAATGGTATTTAAATAGGATCTCATCAGTCATTGATGAACTTTAGCTATTGTTTGGTCTTAACATAACACACACACACATACACAGAGTGAACATCGGTTTATTTATCTGCTATCAGAAACCCATTTCTCATTTCAGAAGCACCCCTTGCCTACTTCTCAGACTATACGATTTGAGCAAGGTGGTTTCTACCTTGTCTTTCCAGAGGTGAGCACATGACTGAGCCTGGTCAGCTCAATGTCCGTCCTTCTAGTCGCAGTGAGTGGTTCAGAGATGGTCAGATGGCCTAAGTCAGACTAATCAGAGCTCTCCATGCAACCTCTGGAACCATTAAGAAAGAAATGCTTCTTCTAAGATTATAGAGGCTAAGAACCAGTTAAGCTGATGTAGTTAAGGACAGCTTTGTGGATATATGAAAAGAGCCTTCCTGAGAACGAATCCAAAAGAGAAATGTAGATTTGGGAGATGGAGAAAATGAAAGCTTTTTAATGACATCCATCTAACTTCACAACCCAGCCAGGCCTACAGATAGCTTGACTCCTTGAAAATCTGTTATAACAGCCTGTTGATTTCAATTTGTGTCTCAGGCCTGAATTGAATTTCTGACTTTTCCAACTGACAGAGTACAGCTATATACATACATACCCAAAGACTCATTTCATTGTTTTCTATTTGTGAAATTTCTTTTTCTTATACCATTATGTCTCTCTCTCTCTCTCTCTCTCTCTCTCTCTCTCTCTCTCACACACACACACACACACACACACACACACATACACACACAGTGCTACAGAAGCTAGTATTTGTCTTGTAGATAATGACAAAAATCTCTGACAATATGGTTTTCACTTTCATGGCCAGCAGAATTTTGCTGAAACTCAGAAATTTTTTATCTGACTGATGTGCAAAAACATGTTCTGACTGCTTGCAAAAACTTTTTTAGCCATTGACACAAACGTGACAATACTTCAAATTGTGCACCAACCCTCCATCTGTGTAGCATCATTTCTGCCCCAGCTCTGAGACTCAGAAAACTTACATTTGTTACAGAGCTGGAGTCACACGAATAACCCAGTCTCCAAAATGTTGGACTGAAAATGATGCAAACACCTGAAGGTCCTTACTCATGACTACACAGGCATCTGGTTTTGGCTGGAGCTTTATTCCTTATTAATGCCAAGTTAAGACTGGCTTAATTGTGCAATTTCTAAATCTCTGGCTGACAGCATATTGCCAGTTTGCTCAACTCATAATTATTTTCAGCTGCAAACAAATTCAAGGCTGACTCTATAGAGGTACGTGTCTTTTGTTCCTTTGATAAACAGCTTTGATCTGTCTCATCAAGATGCCATCAGTGCACAGCATTTCAAGGTTGGCCATGTACAATAAATAATGTATATTGTTGGGTTATTTGACACGCATGCTAGTTAACTCTTAAATTTTCTTTCCTTACAAGATGGTTGAATTGGGACCACGAAGTTACCAAGTGGGCCCATGTTTAGTTTGAGATTTCATGGGCCGAAACTAGGGCAGAGGAAAAGCCATAGTATGAATCTAAGCCAACATATAAGCATAATAAACTTTCTGAGTTCAAATCCATCTTTTGAGCAAGTTGCCTTGCTCAAATGATCAATAAATATTACCTATGAATATTATTGCTGTTATCATCTATAAAAGCCCTTTCATTTCTCTGAATTTCAGCCTTCTCAACTGTAAAATGGGACTAATAATCCCTGTCAATTTTCTGAAACTGTTTTTAAATTCAAATGAATTTAAATTATAAATTCCATTTAAATGTAATCTTCAGGGGCGCCTGGGTGGCTCAGTCGGTTAAGCATCCGACTTCAGCTCAGGTCACGATCTCGCGGTCCGCGAGTTCGAGCCCCGCGTCGGGCTCTGGGCTGATGGCTCAGAGCCTAGAGTCTGCTTCCGATTCTGTGTCTCCCTCTCTCTCTGCCCCTCCCCCGTTCATGCTGTGTCTCTCTCTGTCTCAAAAATAAATAAACGTTAAAAAAAAAATTTTTAAATGTAATCTTCAACAAATTGTACATTTACATACAATACATATTTATTATGCAACAAAAACAAGTTTTGACTTTTTTCTGTTAGTAATGATATATGCTATTTAATGTAAGTTAATTATACAAGAAAAAGCATAATTTTATTTTTTTTAATTTTTTTTAACGTTTATTTATTTTTGAGACAGAGAGAGACAGAGCATGAACGGGGGAGGGTCAGAGAGAGAGGGAGACACAGAATCTGAAACAGGCTCCAGGCTCTGAGCGGTCAGCACAGAGCCCGACACAGGGCTCAACTCACGGACCGCGAGATCATGACCTGAGCCGAAGTCGGACGCTTAACTGACTGAGCCACCCAGGCGCCCCTGAAAAAGCATAATTTTAAAAGCATACTATATTGATACTTGGAAGCCAAGAGTATAATAAAATTTAAATTTAATTATGAATTATAGCATAAAATAGTTTAAAAACTATTTAATTATGGATGTTTGGAATTCTTATATTTTACAGGCAAGGCTACAAATAGTATTTTCAGATTTTGTTTAATTTGCCTGCTGGTGTACACTCTCATAGTAACCATGTGGTTAAAAATAGTCTTTATTGCCACACATATGAAAAATCATTCTGACATCCTCCATTTAATAATGGTTTTTAATAATTCTTAAATCTCCTGATGTACTACATGAGAGTTTTGATCAAATGGATGCAGCTTACAGATTTGGTGAAATTCATAATGAAGCAAATTTTAGAACTATTAACATTTTATAATCCTCATTAACTTGGTGTATATCAGTTTCTGTGTTCCCTATGTCTTGGTGTTAAATAATTGTCTAGCACTAAAAATAATTTTATTCTTATGACTACAAATAAAAATAATTTACATTTGTACAATGGCCAAAGTCTATCATGGCCGGTGATTGATGTTCAATTAAGTGTCTGGCTAAGTCACTGAGTTATAAGCACATTCATTTAATTTCCACAATGTGCAACAGTTACATATTCAAGAACTGTATGTTCTCCTTTAAAGGGAGTTTTTAAAACAATTGCTTTATTTGTTGACCTTTAATATAAATTTAAACAGGTACTATTATTGCTTTTGATACCACAAACCCCTTGGGAAACTTTCTCTTGCTCTCAGAATTTATCAAACCGCTTGTTGGGAAAGATTATCAAATAATATTGGGGGTAAAAGAATATTGCTAAAATGTTCATACTACCCAAAGCAATTACACATTTAATACAATCCCTATCAAAATACCAACAACATTTTTCACAAAACTAGAACAAAGAATCATAAAATTTGTATGGAAACACAGAAGACCCCAAATAGCCAAAACAATATTGTAAAAGGAAAATAAAACTGAAGACAACACAATTCCAGACTTCAAGTTATATTTACAAAGCTGTAGTAATCAAAACAGTATGACGCTGGCACAAAAAGAAACACATAGATCAACAGAACAGAATAGAAAGCCCAGAAATAAACCCACAATTACACAGTCAATTAATATTCAACAAAGGAGGCAAAAATACGCAATGGGAAAAAAAACAGTCTCTTCAACAAATGGTGTTGAGAAAACTGGACATCTACATGCAAAAGAATAAAACTGGATGCTTTCTTACAACATACATAAAAATAAACACAAAACTGACTAAAGACCTACATGTGAAACATGACACCATAAATATCCTAGAAAAGAGAACAAGCAATAATTCCTCTGACATCAGCCATAGCAATATCTTTCTAGGTATGTCTCCTGAGGCAAGGGAAATAAAAGCAAAAATAAACAACTGGGACTACCCCAAAATAAAAAGTTCATGTACAGCGAAGGAAACAATCAACAAAACTAAAAGGCAATCTACTGAATGGGAGAAGATATTTGCAAATGACATATCCAATAAAGGGTTAGTATCCAAAATATATAAAGAACTTACACGTATAACTCAACACCGAAACCACAAATAATCTAATTTTAAAAATGGCAGAAGACAGGAACAGACATTTCTCAAAAGAAGACATCTAGATGGCCAACAGATACATGAGAAGATATTCAACATCACTCATCATCAGGGAAATTTAAATCAAAACCACAATGAGATACCACCTCATACTTGCCAGAGAGCTAAAGTAAAAAACACAAGAAATAACAAGTGTTGGTGAGGATGTGGAAAAACAGGAACCTTCTTGCACTGTTGGTGAGAATGCAAACTAGTAGCCACTATGGAAAACTGTATGGGGTTTCCTCGAAAAATTAAAAATAGAACTACCCTACAATCCAGTAACCACACTACTGGGTATTTACCCAAAGAATAAAAAACACTAAGATATATGCACCCCTATGTTTATTGCCGCATTATTTACAATCAGCAAATTTTGGAAGCAGCCCACATGTCCATTGATAGACAAATGGCTAAAGACATGGTATACAATGGAACATTACTCAGCCATAAAAAGAATGAACTCTTGCCATTTACAACAACATGGATGGATCTAGAGAGTATAATGCTAAGCAAAATAAGCTAATCAGAGAAAGACAAATACCATATGACTTCATTTATATACAAATTTAAGAAAGAAAACAAATGAATAAAGGGGAAAAAAAAAAGACAAACCAAAAAACAGACTCTTAACTGTAGAGAACAGACTGATGGTTACCAGAATGGAGATGGGTGAAGATGGGTGAAATGGGTGATGAGGATTAAAAAAAAAAAAAAAAAAAAAAAAAAAAAAAAAAAAAAAAAGTACACCTATCATGATGAGCACTGAGTAATGTGTAGAATTACTGAATCACTCTATTATATAGCTAAAATGAATATAATACTGTATGTTAACTATATTGGAATTAAAATTTTAGAAGGATACTGGGGAACTGCTTAACCTTCACAGAAAGTTCAGATACCCTCAGCAGGTCCCCTGCTCTTGTTTGGGCCCATAGAAACAATTGCCACCCTGTCCACAATTGGGCATCAGACATGTAAGCATAAATGAGAGAGGATCTATGAACAGGGGAGCCCTGAGAAGAGTCAGACCAGACTCAACATAAGGAAGAAGGTGGAGACTCAGGAGTAAATCAACACAAAGGAAGAAATCTGGCATGTTACAGCAGAAATAGCAGCAGGTCCTAGGGATTAGAAGAGGTAATGGAAGAAGGAAGGGTAGGAGGGTGAGCTTAGCTGCTCCTGGCCTCACTCCCATTCATTTCCCCCAGTCTTGCCCAAAACCCTCTAGAACGCCGAGGGCCGTGGTAGAAGTAAAAGATATATATCATCGGGGATCTAAACAACTCTGCTACAGGGATGGCACTCTGAAAAGTGTTGAACACAAGAAAGAAAATAAAGGCATCATCACCCTCCTGGCTGGTGAGAGAAGTGAGCAGTGGAAATCAGGGGACAACAGGTTTGGTGGAGCTGTAGAGACCGGTGGTGGCTAGAGAAGACCAAGGGTGAAGACAACAATCTCCGGAAGCCCAGATTCACTTAGTCTGGAGGAAGTGGCAGCAGTGCTAACAACCCAAGCTGGCAAGGAAGTCAGTGGTCAGAGGCCTGGTGAGAGGCAAGCAGTGAGGAAAATGATCCCAGAGCAGTGGAGCAAGGGTCTGGGTACAGCAAAGGGACAAACAACACCTACAGAAGCTGTAGTGAAAAGAAAGCAGAGAGCTCCCGTCAGAAGCTCTGATTACCTGTAAGAAAATATTTTCCCTTCTTCAAGGAATCCCGGAGGGAAAGTGACACCAATGAGAGCGCCCAACAGACAGTTGTTCTACAAGTATCAATAATCTTGGGGTTCTTAGAAACACTTAGGGAGAGAAACCACTTCATATATAAGCCGATAAGGAGCAGGACTCAGAGCCATTGAGACCTGAAGATAATTTTAAATATGACCAGACATCATCTTTTAATAGAGCTTAGAATATGGATATATACCATAAATTTTCTCTAGGTATGGGATTACGGGTGGGTTTTTTTTTTCTTCTTTGTTTCATCTCTGTTTTTCTAAGTTTTCTTCAACACACATGTAACAGTTTGGGTATTAAAAATAATCAAATTTATTTCAAAAACAAAATACAATTTTCCATTTACTAAATTACAAAGATTGAAAAAAAAATCTAACAGCCAGCATTGGCAAATGGGTAGAGAAGCAGGCACTCACTCCGCTCACGAGGACTAAAGGACTATGATATTTCTGCAGGACAATTTGAAAATAAAATCAAAATTCTTAAACAATTTTTATATATTTTATCCAGACATTCTGCTTCTAAAAACTTACAGTGCATAGAAAATTATCCTATTTTTATAAAAACTACTATGTAGGGGCGCCTGGGTGGCGCAGCCGGTTAAGCGTCCGACTTCAGCCAGGTCATGATCTCGCGGTCCGTGAGTTCGAGCCCCGCGTCAGGCTCTGGGCTGATGGCTCAGAGCCTGGAGCCTGTTTCCGATTCTGTGTCTCCCTCTCTCTCTGCCCTTCCCCCGTTCATGCTCTGTCTCTCTCTGTCCCAAAAATAAAAATAAACGTTGAAAAAAAAAATTTTTTTTTAAAAACTACTATGTACAGATACATAAATAAGGAGATAAGTAGTAAATTATACTTACAAAAACATACACCACATTAATGATAGTTATTACTAACAGGATCATGAGTGATTTTCATTTTAAGTATTCTCTTCCACATATTTCTGCAATGCAAATTGTTACTTAATCAGGGGAAATAAATGCTGTTTTAAATACATTTATGGAAAAGTTAACATGGCATTAAATTTACATCTTTTTCTCCTATATTTTGTGTCTTCTCTTTATCTGTGGTTATATCCTATTTTAATTCCTAGTGTCACTTGATTTCTTCAGGAGTAGGGCAGCAATTATTTCATAGTTTTCTCAATAATTATTTTTGTGAATTATTAATTAAATCTTCTCATTCCTGTTTTCTAACCCACTAAAATCTCCTTTTATCTTTATTAATTTCTTCTTCCTGGTCTCCTTTGATTTATTTTATTATTCTCTTTACAACTGCTTGAATTGAAATCTTAGATACATTTATTTTTATTTTTTCTGATTTAGTGATATTAAAAATACAACATGTAAACTCTGATTTTGAACCCAGCTTCTTATTTCAAATGATTAATATTACCTATCTAGATATTTATCCTTTTTATATGAATTATTTATTACTCTCAGTATGATATTGGAACCAAATCTGCAACTAGTATTTAGACTTGATTTTATGTTTATTTCTTTATTCCTCACTCCTTTTTTTAAAATTTACATACAGTAAAACTCATCTTTTTTACATATGCATCTTTGGTGCATTGTGACAAATATATATAGTTTTGTAACTATCTTCACAATCAAAATACAGATTATTTCCATCAAAATGTTCCCTCTTGCCCCTTTGGAATCAATTCCCTCCTCCTACTCCCAACACCCAACAACCATTGATATATAATTTATATATTTATATAATTTCTATAATTGTACTCTTTCCATGATGGCGTGTTGCTGCATGTATCAGTAGTTTGTTCCTTTTTATCGGTAAGTATTTTTCCGTTATATAGGTGTGCCAAAATTTGCTTATCCATTCACCAGCTGATGGACATTTGGGTTGCTATAAATATTTGCATACAAGTCACTACTTGGACATATGTTTTTGTTTCTCTTGGATGAATACCCAAGAATGGGACTGCTAGCCCTATGATAAGTATATGTTTATTTTTATAAGAAACTGCCTAACTGTTTTCCAGAGTGGCTGTATTATTTTGCATCTCCACTAGCAGTGTATAAAAGCTCCAGATGTTCCATATTCTCATACACTCACGAACACTTGGAGGTGTCACATTAGGGCTGGGATAAGAGAAGAGTGAAGGAGCAGGGTTATTTTTTTCTCTCTCTTTCCTTTTTTGTTGTTCTAATAAATGTGTAGTAGTATCTCATAGCTTTAATTTATATTTCCATAAATTACCATAATAATGTAAAATATATTTTCATGTGTTTATTTACAGTCAGTCATCAGTATCTCTTCCGTGATGAAGTATCTGTTTAAATTTTTTGCTAATATTTTAAATTGGCTTTTATTTTACTATTGAGTTTCAAAATTCTTTACATATTCTGAATACAAATCCTGACATGTGTTTTGCAAGTATTTTCTTTCAGTGTATGGCTTGGCTTTCTTTTTTTTTAATAGTATCTCTCGGGGCACCTGGGTGGCCCAGTCAGTTAAGTGTCCAGCTCTTGATTTCAGCTCAGGTCATGATCTCACTAGGTTCATGAGTTCGAGCCCCACGTTGGGCTCCACACTGACAGCACAGAGCCTACTGTGGAGCCTACTGTGAGGGAGAATTCTCTCCCTCTCTCTCTCTGCCCCTCCCCCCGCTCACATGCAACTCTCTCTGTCTCAAAAAAATAAGTAAACTTAAAAAAAAAGTATCTCTCAAAGAGCAGAAGTTTTTAATTTTGATGAACTCCAATATATCAATTTTCTCTTTTATGTGTGTGTCTTTTGTGTTTTGCAGTTTGTATGTCCTAGTTAAGAAATCTTGGCCTACCCAAGGTCACAAAAATGTTGTCCTGAGTTTTCTTCTAGAAGTTTTATAGCTTCAGATTGTACATTTAAGCCTGTGATCCATGTTGCATTCATTTTTAAGTATGATACGAGATATGGATCATTTCAATTTTTTGCATATGAATGCACTTATTACAGCACTACCTATTGAAAAGACTATCCTACTGAATTACCTTGGCACCTTTGTTGAAAAGTAATTGATCATATTTGTGTAGATCTATTTCTAGTCTCTCTATTCAGGTCTATTGATCTATATAACTATCCTTTCACCAATATTATCTTGATTACTATATTTTTATAGTAAGTTTTGAGTCGTCCTCCAATTTTATTCTTTAATTACAAAACTCTACGTCCTTCATATTTCCATAATATTTTAGAATCAGCTTGTCAATTTTAACAAAAAAGTCTGTTGGGACATTGGTGGATATTGTATTAAATTTATAGATGAATTTGAGGAGAACTAACATTTTTACAATGCTGAGACTTCCAATCCATGAAGAGTATCTCCCTCCATTTGTGTAGGTCTTTAATTTCTCATCACTGTTTCTAGCTTTTTCATATTCAAATGTTCCACATTTTTAGTTAGATTTATTTCTAAGTATTTTATACATTGTGATGCTATTGTAAATGACACTTTTTTACTTGAATATAACTTTTCACTGTTACCTTCTTATAGAAATTCAACTGATTTTTGTACACATTGCTCTTATAAGCTCTTTGCAACCTTGCTAAAATGCATGCGGTTAGTAGCATTTTTTTGAGGGATTGTTTATGCTGGCAATCCACGCTGTCAAATAAAGACATTTTTACTTTCTTCTTTCCAATCTGCATGACTTTTATTTCTTTGTTTTTCTTTATTAAACAGACTGGAACCTAGAGTACACTATTGACTAGTAGTGGCAGGAATGAACATTTCTTTGTTTTCATTCTCTGGAGGAATGCACAGAGTCTTTCATCATTAAATGTATTTGCTGTATTTATGCCAGTACCATACTCTTTTGATTACTATAGTTTTGCAATATAATTTGAAATCAGGAAATGTGATGACCCCAGGTTTGTTCTTCTTTCTCAAGATTTCTTTATATTAGGAGTTTTTTGGGGTGCTATATAAATTCTAGGACTGTTTTTTCTATTTCTGTGAAAAATGCCATTGGAATTTTGATAGGGATTGTAGTGAATCTATAGATCACTTTGGGCAAAATGAACATTTTAACAGTATCAATTCTTCCAATCCATAAATATGGTATATCTGTCATCTTAAATTTTCTTCATTAATGTTTTATAGTTTTCAGTGAGTAGAAAATGGTGGTTACTAGAAAATGGGAGTGGGGGAGAGGGGGAATATTTATGAAAGTATAACATTCAGTTATAAAATAAATTTTGTAGATCTATTGTATAACATGGTGACTATGGTTGACGATAATGTACTATATACTTGAAATTTGCCAAAAGAGTAGATTTCAAGTATTCTCATCAGATCAAAAGTAAATAAATAAGTAAAACATAACTATGTGAGGTGATAAATATGTTAACTAGCTTGACTGTGGTAATCATTTCACAATGTATATGGATATCAAAACATCATGTTGTACATCTTAAATATATGCAACTTTTATTTGTCAATCATACTTGAGTAAAGCTGGGTGAAAACATAACTTTAAAAAACCAAAGTATATTTCTTGGAGATCTTCCACTGATGCCCTTTACCAGGATGAGGAATTTCCTTTCAAGGTCCAATTTGGTGAGAGTTTTTATCAAGAATGGATGTTTAATTTTATCAAATAATTTTCTGCATCTATTATGATGATCATATAATTTTTCTTTGTTTTTAAATCTGTTGATATGGTATATTGCATTGATTCTGAATGTTAAACCAACTTTGCATTCCTGGTATATGAAACATGTGGTTATCACTACTCCTTTTAAGCCACAATTATCATGTTTAATTCCCTATCTTTGTTTTATCACTTCAATATTTCAGCAAATATTTTTGAGATCTTTTCTATTTTAGGCATTGGTCTAGGTAATAAGAAGGGAATAGTATGAATAAGACCAGAAAAACCTCTGCCCATCTGGAACTTATATGGGCAGGATGGGGGAGAGACAGTAAAAAGTAAACAAATGATTTCAAATGATATAATAGAGTTTCAGATAATATGCTTAAACAATGAGGTATTCACTATTTTTTTTTATATAAAACTTCAAGTTCAGAAACAGAACAGGCTCCAAGCAAGTTTTGTCATTGGCTCAATGATGTGCTCAAAAACCCAAATACCTTTCCTTACTCCACTGTTTGCTCCAATGTCATCTTTACCTACAATTGATCCTCCCTTGTGGTCATGATTAGGCTGCCAGTGAGCTTGTTCTTATCAATTCGCCTGTTAGGTTAGAAATTAAGAAGCTAAAAATCACCTCCCAGACTCGCTTACAGCTACATTTCTGTATATAAATTCAGTTCTGACAATTAGAAACACTTGCTGAGGTTTGGAAGGCGGAATCTATTTTCCTATACCTTATTTGGCTGATTCAGCTGGCTAGCAGTCATCAGAATATGACTTCCCTGCAGCAGTGTCTATTCTCCCTTCCCTGGTTGCTGAGTGGTTGTGAGGGTAGTTGAAGGGGCAGCAGCTGTTGTCATACTTTGGTTCACTAATCAACAAATCAAAGCTATGATGTCCATGTTCTAGCTCCCCAGGCTTCCAAAGACAGTTGCAGTGATCAATGGCAGCAGTGGTTGCTTAATTCTGCCCTAACTCCAGTAGTAGTCTCAGAGGAAGGAGCCCTCCTGGTGGATCAGTTCTGTATTTTCCTCATTAAAAAAAAAAAAATTCTAGGGGCTCCTGAGTAGCTCAGTCGATTAAGTGTCCGACTTTAGTTCAGGTCATGATGTCACAGTTCATGGGTTCAAGCCCCACATAGGGTTCTGTGACAGCTAAGAGCCTGGACCCTGCTTCAATTCTGGGTATCCCTCTCTCTCTGCCCCTCCCCTGCTCACACTCTGTCTCTTTCTCTCAAAAATAAATAAACATAAAAAAAATTCTATTTTAATTCCAGTAGAGTTAACATACAATGTTATATTAGTGTACAATATAGTGATTTGACAATTCTATACATTACTCAGTGCTTATCATGATAAGTGTACCCTTAATCCCCTTCACCTATTTGACCCATCCTCTCACCTACCTCCCCTCTGGTAACTACCAGTTTGTTCTCTAGTTAAGAGTCTGTTTTGGGGTTGTCTATTTCTTTGTTGATTTGCTTTGTTTCTTAAATTCCACATGTGAATGAGAGCAGATGGTATTTGTCTTTTTCTGAACGACTTATTTCACTTAGCATTATATCCTCTAGATCCATCCACATTGTTACAAATGGCAAGATTCCATTCTTTTTCATGGCTGAGTAATATTCCATTATATTTTTTTACATTGATTTATTTTTGAGGGACAGAGCATGAGTGGGGAAGGGGCAGAGAGAGAGGGAGACAGAATCCAAATCAGGCTCCAGGCTCTGAGCTGTCAGCACAGAGCCCGACACAGGGCTCGAACTCGACCATAAGATTGTGACCTGAGCTGAAGTTGGACACTTAACCAACTGAGCCACCCAGGCATCCCTCCATTATTCATATATTATATTTTATATATATGTACATGTGTGTGTATGTGTATATGTATATATCACATCTTCTGTATCCATTCGTCTATCGATGGACACTTAGGCTGCTTTCATAGTTTGGCTATTGTAAATAATACTGCAATAAACATAGAGGTGCATATATATTTCTGATTTTGTGTTTTTATGTTCTTTGGGTAAATACTGGGTAGGGGAATTACTGGATCATACGGTAATTCTATATTTCTATATTTTTCTGAGTCATTCTTGAAAGTCAAGCCTGGAACCTGCTCCCTTGACCCTTGCAACAATTTTTAAAGCAATAATTCCTTAAATTAAACCACTTTCTGTTCAAAATACTTAATGTGGTTGCCTTCATCAAAACCTGGCTGATATATAAGATCTAGGTATCACCAGATTCCTAAGTACCAAAACAGTAAGCTATCAGCCATAGCAGGGATGCATCTGCCTTCCTCATAGGGAAGAAATTTCTTAAAAGTGGGAAGATGAGTCATCAAATAACCCATGAAAGTGCCCATGAGAGTAAGAGGCAACTTTAGACACCTAGCACGTCTACAGAGTTCTGATAATAGATCATCACGACAGTGCCAGTTAATAAAACTTTCATTGTTCCCCTTACCTAATGTCCCTCTTTGTGGTCCAATCTTCAATGCTCGGAAACTAAGGTCAGCAAAATAAAAGAGGAGTAGATGTTCTGGTGGAGAAAGAGAGAAACAGAATATCTCTCTATTCCCCAACTGCAGTTCTGCTGCTCTAAATAGGCCCAGTTGGGGGAGGAGAAAAGTCACAACTTTAAATCAAAATGGAAGTTTTGACTATCACAGGAGACTAGACATTTTAATTACTGAACTGTGTTTTATGGCTTAAACTGACTTTAGGATTAGATTATTACTGAAGAGTAAATAGAAAAGTGATGGGCCCCGCTAGGGTCTTCAGGCCATGAGTGGGAAAAAAAAACTATCTTCATATATTAAACTTAAAGATACACTAAGACTCTAAAATAAAGTTGATTTATTTTTATAGGCCATGCACTGTGCTTGCTCAGTATCATAGTTACATTGTTTTTACATTCCATTGGTAATTTCAGCCAAATGGCAACAACTAACTAGGATGCTCTACACAGTCTGTTATCTTTTCCCATAATCTCTACTTCCTACCTTCCCTTGTTCTCCAATGTATGAGAATTCCCCAACCCTATAGACACTGTTTGTAATAGCCATAATATTTATGGACTGCTGTTAATATCAGGTCATCAGTTTTCTTAATCTCTTTTACTCATTTTGACAAAGTATCAATGAATGCCAGTTACATGGTTCTCCACTGAGAAGTTCCAGATGGTCATAAGGACTTAGGGGAATAATGTTGGTGTGATAAAATGATAACACATTCTATCTATCCTCATGATCAATTGTAACATTGGGATTAATAATCTTTTCTCCAAAGAGTGCTGTACAGATTAAACTGAGTAATACTTGAGAAACCACCTCCCAGAGATCAAGATACACAGAAGTCACTTAATGATGAACTCTGAATCTTATCTAAACGTCACTCAGTGCAGTTGTATCTCAATGTCATTAACTATAAATGCCAAAGATTCTTATGCTCCAATAGCATAAGGCACAATCTTACCCCTTAAGCTTCAAAACTCTTTTAAATTAACTAAAATTTAAAGCAAAAAGGAAGAATGGAGGCTAGAAAAAATTTTTAAGAAAGTTAAATCATATTGCTAATCGATGGTAATCATTTCCCATGAAAGAAATTTATTTTTGACTGAAAATGAACAAGTTGTAGTTAATGGTGGGATCTATTGCTGTATTAATATAACTTCCATGAAATACCATTAACTTTCTCTGCTTCACTTCTTCTATCTTTAAAATGGTGGTTATAGTTATAGTTGATGACTTTTACGACTGTCAAATTAAAAGTTATGTTCACAGTGGGAGAAATAGATTTGTGGATTTTAATAACATCTTCTCCTCCATGCAACATTGCCAGCAACAGAAAGTCCCTAGGACCCAAGCACTGGTATCAATGTGTACTCATATAATCAAGGTTATATTTATGAGTTTATAAAATAACACTAATAATGTCCCTTGTCTACTATATTTCCCAAAGTCTTTTCCTTCCACAGTTTGTGGAAAATCATTCTTATAACTTTGTGAACAACCTTTGAAACTAACTTCAGTGGTAGCAGGGAGGCTTACAAAGATAATAATGGACATCTAAGGAGTGTTTTAAAAAATCAGGCATGAGGTTTCACAGTTTTGAATATCAAGAGAAGTCCCAAATACAACCAGATCATCTGCTCAAGGAGACCTCATACATGTGAAGCAAAATGTGTCTAGAGCCCTCAAGAAAGTTGTTTCCTTTAATGTCTGGTTTCAGAGCAAGAAATACAACTGATAAAACTGATATTCTGTCCAATAAGCATGCATGGGTAGTTTTTTTTCCTAATCATGCTTTTCTGGGGGACTTCCTTCATGTGCCATTCAATATAATTGACCCTATGTCCAGAAAACCAGAAATTTACTTGAATTCAGGGTGTACTGTCATTTACAAAGCTTCCTGCTAGAGGTTGGAGACTCATAACTGAAAATACATGTTTGCAATTCTCAGACAGTTTTTGGAGAACTTTGGGTTCTTCATTTTAAAGTTCTCCTACAGTATCAAGGTGACCATACCTTTTGTGGGACTTCCTGAAACTATACACATGGATGGCTTTGTCCTATTCCCAGTACCACTTCTGCCAATGCCTTACTAGTTTCTCCTGGGAGCACTTCCTTAATCAGTCACTTACACACAAATCCTCTTTTTCAAGTCTTACTGACAGAGATCAAAATACGGTAAATCTAGTCTCTTAGGAACTGCTATGGATAAAAAAGAAGCAAACCTAAAGCAAAAGAGAATACATGGTGTAAAGATACAGCATGTTCATGGCAGAATTATTCACAGTAGCTGAAACATGAAGTAACCCAACAGTCTACCAATGGATGAATAGATAAATGAAATGTGGTCTACACACAGTGGAATATTACTCAGCCTTAAGAAGGAAGGAAATTCCAATTTATGCTACAACATGGATGAACCTTGAGGACATTATACTAAGTGAAATAAGCCAGCCATGAGAAAACAAATATTGTATGATTCCATTTATATGAGGTACTTAGAGTAGTTGAATAGAGACAGAAAGTAGAATGCTGGTTGCCAGGAGATAGGGTGAGGGGTGGGGGCATAGGAAATTATTGTTTGAGTGATGCAGAGTTTCAGTTTCACAAGATGAAAAGAACTCTGGAAGTGGACAGTGGTGATGGGTGTACAACAATGTGAATGTATTTAACATCATTGAACCATACGTTCAAAACTGGTTAAAATGGTCAATTTTATATTATATATGTATTTTGCCACATTAAAAAAATGGGGAGAAAAACGGAATTGTAAGGATCTGGAAGTCACTTGTGAGACACAGGACACTACACTTGGGAGAGAGCTGATGTGGTTTGAAGTGTTGGGGTTCAGAGCCAATGGCCAAGAAAGAATTCTTGAGAGGTCTTAGGTGCAAAAAGTTTTCATTAAAGCATAGGGACAGGACCCATGGACAGAAAGAGTTGCACTTGGATTGTGAGGAGTGACTGATTATATATGGAGGAGAAAGTGGCATCAGGTTCCCAAGAAATTGAATCTGTAGGATTCTGGAAGTTTGGCTATTGTTAAAATTGCCTTTTTTTACTTGTAAATTATTAAGACAGTTGCAAACTGATGGAGACTTATGTCTTGCATAACTGTGATCTCTCTCAGTTAACCATTTATTTTTCCCTTTCCTTTGTTCTTGGCCAGCCAAGAGTGCCTGAGGAATGTCACACATATCCCACGGGAGGGGGGAGGGGGAGTTGTTAGTTCAGGCTTTGCCTTCAGCTTACCTTTGTTTCCCACATCAAAAACTACTAGAGGTAAGATACTATATGGTGCCAATGGAATACCTCTCAGTGCTGGCTCAAGAAAACAAGCCATACATTCCAGACATCCAAAGGCAGTTATCAAAAGCTGAGAGAGTCAAATGGCCCTCCCCAGAATACATAGGCTTACTAAGATTGGCTAGGTTAATATTAGAGCAAAAGAAGGAGAATATCAAGACCGCCACATAGTGCAATGGAGATCAGATGCCAGCAGCTACAAGACTTTAATAATAGCCAGTGGGAATTTATGAGCCACCCAGAGATAGACTCCCAGTGATTCGTCCGGGTGTGGGCTCAGTGTCTGACAGTTGTAACATCTCCTAGGGGAGATGACATGCATAGAAATCACCCCCATCACAAAAGGCAAGGCACGATGTACACCACAAGGAATATCCAAGTTGAATACTATGAAAATGCAGTGTAGAAGGAAATTTCTTCCAGATGAGAAAATTTGCAGCAGCTGAGACCATGTGAACAAAAGCATGGAAATGGTGTGTTGGGGGTCATAATCATCTAGAGATTTAGGAGGAGCTGTGATACAAATTATAAATACCACGGTATATTGATTAAAGCATTTATTGACTCCAGCAAACTCTGGGACTTACTCAAGTGTTCCTCACATTTAAATGTCACACACAGACACTCAAGCATTGCAAATGTTCCCAAGATATACACAGTCATTTGTTACACATGCTCATAGGTCACACACCAATTCAAAAGTTTCTATTCTGCCTGCTTAGCCAGAATGCTAAAGGGAAGCTTTCAGCAGAGCAGTCAGAGTACTTCCCTCATGGAATGTTCCCTCTTCAAGGATTCTAAGGCCTTTTGATCTCAAAGGGAGGGCCCAGTCCCACCTTGGTTTTTCACTTTTACTCTCACAGAGTTCATGCTAACCTGCTATTCAGATCTCCAGAAACTCACAAGGTGATGAAAGCTTCCCCCAAAAGAAGTTTTTACTGGCCTTCATAGCATTAATAATGATAACTATGGTCAGTTTCTATCACATACAAACTTAGAACATTAACAAACTCACAAGCTTTTTATTGATCATAATCCACATAGAGTCTTGTTAAACAATTTGAAAATAAAAGCTGCTAGGGTGAAACTCTTTACACTCACATTCTTCCCAACTAAACCTAATCTTTCCTAGAAACATGTAATTTCCCAAAACTGTATTAGGAGGAAATAGGACATTTGAACAGACCAATTACCAGCAATGAAGTTGAACTGGTCATCAAAAAGCTCCCAAAAAACAAAATTCCAGGACCAGATGGCTTCTCGGGTGAATTCTACCAAACATTTAAAGAAGAGTTAATACTTGGGGCACCTGGGTGGCTCAGTCGGTTAGGATCCAACTTTGGCTCAGGTCATGATCTTGCAGTTCGTGAGACTGAGCCCCTTGATGGGCTCTCTGCTGTCAACACAGAGCCTGCTTCAGATCCTCTGTCTCCCTCTCTCTCTGCCCTTCCCTGGTCTCTTGCTCTCTCGCAAAAATAAACAAACATTTAAAAAAATTAAAATAAAGAAGAGTTAATACCGATTCTTCTCAAACTGTTCCAAAAAATAAAAGAGGAAGGAAATCTTCCAAATTCACTCTATGAGGGCACCATTACCCTTATACCAAAACCAGATAAAGACACTACAAAAAAAGAGAACTATAGGCCAATATCTCTGATGAACATAGATGCAAAACTTCTCAACAAAATATTTGCAAACCAAATCCAATAATACATTTCAAAAGTTGTTCACCTCGATCAAGTGTGATTTATTCCTGGGAGGCAAGGGTGTTTCAATATTTGCAAATTAAGCAACGTGATACATCACAACAATAAGAGAAAGGATAAAAACTATATAATCATTTCAATAGATGCAGAAAAAGCATTTGACAAAGTACAACCTCCATTCATGATAAAAAGTCTCTAGAATTTGCCTCAGTGAGTGGCACCACAATCTACCCAAGTGTCCCAGCAATAGCTTCTATGTCATCCTTGCCTCTGCCCTACATCTAATAATTACCATATCCTGTGATACCTGCCTTACTTACCGTTCTCAGTTCTCCCCCTCTCTTTCCATCTTCATTTCTACTGCCTTAGTTTGGGCACAACCATGGCTTACTGATCACTCTGACAACTTTTTGTCTCCCTACGTTTACTCTGGCTCCCTTCACTTGGTTCTCCATATTACAGCCAGGTCTTTCTAATGTGTAGTGATAAGAATAAACTCCAAATACTTTACATGACAAACAGCTTTGTGAGGGTCCCAACAGGAAACTCATGACATACTCAAACTGGGAAATTGAGAATATACGGAAGGAAAATTAATTTCAAAGCAGTGGGCAGAATTTAGAGTAACAGTGGGGTTACAAACTGCCTCTTTTTGGCCAGGACTTAGGGGTTTCCTGGGATTCAGGACTTCCGGTGTTAAAACCCAGAAGTCCCAAGCAAACCCAGGATGAGTTACTCAGATTCAAGCACAACCAGGATGTTAGGGTATGAGAAAGGAGTAGTCACCAGAACCCAGAAAGGAAAGGTGTTGGGAGACTACAAGAGTTGTGGTATTTGGAAGGGGAGCAACAACCAACTGATAGACACCCAGCAGAAAGGAAGCCAGAAAAATAGAGACCCAAAGCTCATGCTCATCATGCCTTCCCAATTCCTGTTGGTGCCTCCCATTGACCTAACCAAGAGGAAAGGGCAAGGGAGATTATTTGATGTTGTCATATGAATCAGTCTAGGGGAGGCAGAAGAGGGAAAAATAGAAAGATGGTGATAGAAGGAGTCAGTGTGACATTTCAGGCTTTGAAGATAAAGGAAGAGGGCCACAATCCAAGGAATACAGGTGGTCCTTAAAAAGCTGGACAAGTCAAGAAAATGAATTATCTCCTGGAGCTTCCCGAAGAACACAGCCCTGCCAATACCTTGATTTTAGTTCAGTGAGACCAATTTCAGGATTCTCATCTTCAGAACTATAAGAAAATAAATTTGTGTTGCTTTAAGCCATGATAATTGTGGTAATTTGCTACAGCAAGGATGGAAACTAACCCAGAAGGAAACTTAGAGGGCATCTGGGCCAACTTCTCAGCCAATACATAAGTTGAACCAGGGCTTAGACTGCTGTGGGAACTGAGTTCACTCTGCTGTTAGTGTGGAGTTTGTGAAGGTCTTTGACCTGGTAAGTGATATAGAGTTACGCTTCAGGAAGAATTATTCAGCTCCCTCCCACCTCAGGAATAGGTGAGATGGGAAGGAAGAATGACTAAATGAAAGATATAATCAGTCATAAAGCTACTACGAAAGTCTGGTTAAGAAGTGTGGGTTTAGGGGTGCCTGGGTGGCTCAGTCAGTTGAGTATCCACTCTTGATTTTGGCTCAGGTCATTATCTCATGGTTTGTGAGACAGAGCCCCATGTCAGGCTCTGGGCTGTCAGCACTTAGGATTCTCTCTCTCCCTCTTTCCACCTCTCTCTCTCTCTCTCTCCCTCTCTCTCTCTCTCTCAAAATAAATAAATAAGGGGCGCCTGGGTGGCGCAGTCGGTTAAGCGTCCGACTTCAGCCAGGTCATGATCTCACGGTCCGTGAGTTCGAGCCCCGCGTCGGGCTCTGGGCTGATGGCTCAGAGCCTGGAGCCTGTTTCCGATTCTGTGTCTCCCTCTCTCTCTGCCCCTCCCCCGTTCATGCTCTGTCTCTCTCTGTCCCAAAAATAAATAAACGTTGAAAAAAAAAAATTAAAAAAAATAAATAAATAAATAAACTTAAAAAAAAACTATGGGTTTAAAATGGGGGTGGATCCAGCAGAGAAGTGTAAGAAGACAAATTTGACAGAGATGTTGCCATCATGTAAAGAATGAGACTGTTGGGAATAAGAGCACACCTGGAGCCAGTGTGCTTGGAGAAGGTAAAGAATCCAAGAGAATGTGGCCACAGGGCAAATAGTATCTGTGACCAAATATTACATAAAATTACAAAATTTTGTCTGACCCTTTGAACAAGGAATTGAATTAAATGGTTCCATGGGATTTCATATCCACCAGGCTAACAAATTCCATCTTAAGAAGACCAGCAATGATGTCACTTGTTACCACATCTAATGAAGATATTTTGTCCTCACCTCACACTCACTCTTAGCTGAGCCATGTTCTCCTCATTGAAACATCTCCAAGTTTCTCCCGCTCAGTCTCTTTTGAGGGCTCCTTCTACTTCTTCCTCAATCTAAAATGTCGGAGTTGACTTCCAGGGCTTTCTCTTGTCCACATTCTCCTCCTTCATCTCATCTATTCCCACAACTTTAAATACCCTAACACTGCCGTCTCCTCATTTTACATCTCCATCCCAGAACTCTCTTCCAAGCTTAAGCCTCATACATTCAACTGCTTAACTGGTAACTTTACTTAAATATTTTTAAATCCATCTCAATTTTAAAGTACCAAAATTAGAACACTTAATTCCCCACCACACTCACAAAAAGCTCTGTTCGTCTGCCAATCTACCCATCCTATACTTCATCCCCAGATGGTCAAGCCAGCGATTGGGACTCAAATTGATTTTTTTTTTTAAATTCCTATATCCAGTCCCACAGCATTCCTGTGGGCTATGCTTCCAAAATATATCCGGGGTCTCTCCACTTCTGTCCATCTCTACTGCTAACACCATGCTCCAAGCCTAGTCTTTCATCTGGATGACTAAAAGTGCCTTCTGACTAATATTCCTACTTTTACCTCGGTTCCCCTTGAGATTCAATCTCAAAATAGCAAGAATGATCATTTAAAATTGGATTCTGCTATTTTACTATTAAAAATACTTTATTGGCTTTGATATTTTAGATCCTGTCATCCCCTGATTAAAATATTTCAGATGCTTCCTGTGCCATTTAAAATTAAATACTACAATGTGATCTGGTCTCTGTGTATCTTTCCTGCTTCATCTCACATTTCCACTGCTCATTGCTTGATCACACAGGATTTGACATTTCCTAGACATCACTGACCTGGGAATGGATACCTTTAATCCTGGCTCCTCTCCTGGCTTCTTCTCTTTTAGGTCTCAGTCTAAGTGTCATGTCCTTGAAGAAGTCTTCCCTTATCACTTTGTCTGTTGCTCCTTACCCTGTTAGTATTTATGGAAATATTTTCTCTCCAGCACTTTTGTGTTCCCTCCACTAGAAAGTAAGCTCCTTGTGGATAAGCATCATGGGTCCTATTCACCATTGCATCTCCAGTACCCAACAGTGCCTGATTCATATTAGGTGCTGAATAAAGATTTCACAAGTAGGGGGCACCTGGGTGGCTCAGTCAGTTGAGCGTCCAACTTTGGCTCAGGTCATGATCTCGCAGTTCATGAGTTCGAGCCCCGCGTTAGGCTCTGTGCTGACAGCTCAGAGCCTGGAGCCTGCTTCAGATTCTATGTCTCGTTCTCTCTCTTCCCCTTCCCCACTCATGCTCTCCGTCTCTCAAAAATGAATAAATGTTAAAAAAATTAAAAAAAAATATTTCACAAGTAGTAAATAAATGAAACACAGGGCTACTACATCTCATTTCACTTTGGCTCCTAACAATTTGACTACCTGAGGTCATTTAAAGTATCATCACTTTGACATGACCAAATGTTAGGATAGCCAAAAACAAATTTGCACTCAGGAGGAAAAAACTGACACTTTTTTTCCCATGTTGAACTGATCAGTTTAAACAAGGCTAATATATGATAGAGCATGGCTCAAAATAGGCAAGACTATAACAGATCTTTCCAGAGCCATAATGTCTCTACTGCAAATGGCAATGCAGATAGTTTTACTGTGATATTTTTCAAACTGTTTTATAGCCAGTCCTTTTCCTCAACTGCCCTTTTTAATGTCTGGTAGATTCAGGAAGACTAACCCGCTGGCAACCATTTCTTGAAACTAGGCAGTTTTACTTGATTTTTTAAAATTATTTTTCTCCTTATTTGAACACTTTTATTTTAGAATCTTAAAAGAAGATCCAATTTGGATTGTGTTTTTTGGCCTGATTTCTTCATTATTCAGTTAAGCTAACTGGATGTGTTAAATGTGTGAATATTTTGAGAGCATGCAAGCTGACACTCTTGTTTCTAGGAAATTTGTTCTTTATAGTCTGCATAGTTTATCATCTTTTGTCAAAGCTAATTGAGATTAATAATCTAACATTTAGATGCTATTGTTTAATAAAACATGGCTTCTACTAAATACTATTTAGTTATAATTCTGACAAAGTAATAGACACTCATTTTAGAAAATTTGGAAAAGATTTTTAAAAAAGAAAAATTTAATTATCAATAAAATTCCAACTATAAATAACATTTTCTTGCTTACTATGTATCCTTCCAAGGTTTTTATATACACATATACATAGTCATTCATTAACTCACTCATTTGACATTTATTGAACAGTTATTATTTTCAAAAAGAAGTCTAAATGCTGCTGACCAAGACAGATGAGGTCCATACATTCAGGTACTTTACTTTCTAGGCAACACATGAGAACACTAACGAATAAGATGATTTCCATTAGTGATGACAGCTATGAAGAACATAAAATAAGTAATGTGACGTAGTAAAGTTCATAAGGGGTGAGACAGTGAGGGCTGGCTACTTCAGAGAAGGTTCACAGGGAAGACATCTCTAAGAGTATATCTGATCTGAGACCTAAAGAACTAGGAAACACCAGTCATGGGAGGGTGTACAGGAAGGACATTCCACACAGAGGGAACAGAACATGCAAAGGAAGAGTCTTACTGTTTCTAGTAACTGCCACAGGTAAGTGTGGCTAAGTGTGGCTAAGACCAGAATATAAAAAGGCACAAACAGGGATCTCTCACATACATTATGCATTTTGACCAGCTTCATGCACACTTTTTCACTCGTGATATTTTTCACCCAGAGAATTTAAATTTTTATGTTGTCAAATCCATCAGTTTTTCTCTTTGTTGTTTCTTCCATTAGAAAGTCCTTTACCTTAACCTTCAATTAGAAAGATAATCACCTGTATCTTCTTCAAGCGCTTCTATTGTTTCACTAATACATCCAGTTTATTATGACCTATGATGGAGATTTAAGTGGTGTTTTTCCCTAAGTAAATAACTCATGTCTGAGTATAACTTTTTGAATAATCTTTTTTTCCCCTGCTAATTTTGATGGCACCATTATCATATCCTTATTTCTTATTCTGAAGACTAATGATAAGAAGAGTGATATGAGTGGAGTGACCTAAACAGTCTTTTAGGACATTTATTCTGGCAACAATTTGAAGAAAGAATTAACTGGTCAAGAGCCTGAAAGGTGGAAAATCAATCGGAAAGCTGCAGTCATCATTCAGACACAAGATACCAAAGGGCTTGAATTAGGGCCATGACACTCAGAATGGAAGAGAAAGTCAATAGGTAAGGAAAACACTGAAGATATTAAGCAAGCAAAACTCATCAAATGACTGGATATGTGGCTGAAAAAAATAAGGAGAGAAAATCCAAGATGATTCTGAGTGTAACTCAAAGTGTAATTCCTCCCTATTGATTCATGCTGCTTCTTCATACTTAAACAATCACATTTACTTATTATTCAAAACTCAAATTAAATATTGGAGCAAGGCAAAATCCAGCAGGCTTTTCTCGTAGCACATGAGAAGCAAAAATTTAGGAGCCAAATCTACAAATTGAGTCCTGATCTCATCTATCCCATATCCGTCTGAAAACATTGCTTATCTGGAATTTACTCTCAATGGGCTGAATTACACTTGTTTCACCTCCAGCTTCCCAAATCTTGACTTCTGCTTCTTTTTCCTTCAGGGAAACCAGTGTGGCTTCCCTCTCTCCCTCATGTTGGATTAGTCTCACCAAGAGGAGGAATTAAGGTGACCCTTAGGGCTGTGATAATTACTCAGATGGCTGTAAGTCACTCCTCAACAAACTTGATCCAAGCCTTTCTTATTCTCCAAAATAGCCTCCATGGTATCCTAGTGAATGTTCCTCTGTAGAAATTCTTCCAACCCAATCACTTAGGTAGAACAATTCTCCCAGGTATTCTTCCTCATGGTTTCAGAGGTAAGGGAGGCCATCCATCCTCCCTTATGCCAGTCAGTATTTCTAGACAGTCAACATTTACAGAAGATTTGAACACAAATATGAAAATTATATGCTACCACCTACTTCTATCCATGGCACTATAATGCATAGGGTTATGAAAGCATTTACCATGTTTACCTTAAGAATATTAAGACAGAGGGGCGCCTGGGTGGCGCAGTCGGTTAAGCGTCCGACTTCAGCCAGGTCACGATCTCGCGGTCCGTGAGTTCGAGCCCCGCGTCAGGCTCTGGGCTGATGGCTCGGAGCCTGGAGCCTGTTTCCGATTCTGTGTCTCCCTCTCTCTCTGCCCCTCCCCCGTTCATGCTCTGTCTCTCTCTGTCCCACAAATAAATAAACGTTGAAAAAAAAAATTTTTAAGAATATTAAGACAGAAAGGAGAATGGTGGTTACCAGGGAAGTGACTACTCAGTGGATAGGAGGTTTCTGTTTTATGAAAAATTCTGGAATTAGATAGTGGTGATGGTCGCACAACAGTGTGAATGTGGTTAATGCCACTGAACTGTACACTTCAAAATGGTTAAAGTGGTAAATTTTATGGTTGTGTATTTTATCACAAATTTTTTAATTACATTTGCTTATTTTGTTGTTGAGGATGTCTTTACCAGATTTCAAGACGCCCTCTCTATAAATATCCATGGGAGAAATGTCTGACTATATTACTAATATTCTCAATTGCAAAGTGGATCATGTTTCCCTTTAACACTGGCCAACAGGAAGCTTTGGGCCAACTTTAGCCTTTCCCTGGCAAGTGCATAGTATTTCACAGCTTGTCTTTTTGCACTAATTCCAGGCTCCACTGTACTTTCCTATCTTTATTTTTCCTTTGCTTCATTTTTCATTCCTACTTTCAATTTATTTTATCTTGCTACCATATATAAATCTTTGTGAGATACCTTAAATCATTTTAATAATCTGGCAGAATATAAATAACCTAAACATCAAAGTATGACCAGATATGGCATTTGCTTATTTTGTCTCTCATAATGTCGTTTCTTTTCTTGGTATAAACTCCAAGACGGTCCTTGCATTGAGATCTCTGAGAAATCCTACTAGACTTGAGACACATTTTTATTAGGTAATTAGCTTCCTCATAGTGAACTTCTTTTTTCTGACTTTATTCACACCTGGTACTTTCTTTGGTTAACTGAACACTGTCAAGCACCATATTACAAATGCAGTGATAATGATGAAGTGTCCTTAACTCTGAGTAACAGCCACTGTTGAAAAAACAAATCACACTTCCTCTCTGTCATGTTTTTACTGCTTTCCATGATTACAAGGAACAAGAAGCTTAGCAGTGCCTTTTTGTCCAAAGTGCAAAAAAAATGGTACATTTTAGAAAAAAACAATAGACTGCTATGATACACATTTTTCTTATGTTTGTGGCAAACTGGAAAGAACATAAATAACTCCTCAAAGCAATGATGCAGAGGATTTTTTTTTTTTTAGAGGAGTCCCATAAAACAGAGACTGGTTACAATGGCAGAGAATATTTTTAAATGAAATTTCCACAGCTGGTTTGGAACAAAGACTGAATAAATGAACATTTAGAATATGGCTTAGAGATTAGACTGGTCATTAAGGCTTTATTGCTGACTAATATGGTGGCAATAGTAATGAGTTTATTTGCTCAACAAATGCAGGGTCCATCTGAAAGCCTCCAATGTCGGTCACTGAGACTCACTGTGGACCCCAAGAAGTTGGGGCAGAGAGGGCAGACAAACTGTAAATAAAAAAAAAAAGAGGACCAGAACCACATGCATAGACTTTAAACCCTACCTTAAAGATGTTTAACTGATCTCTTCTGAATTCTCTCTTGAGCCAGAAAGGTAGTGATTTAAAGATTAATGTCAGATGCATTACCAAGTATTATCTTATGTTGAAAGAGCATCAAGATTTATAATTATCAAAAAACGAGCTGTTGTTGCTTTGGAAGATGTTGCTTTTCCGGTACAGACATGTTCTCATTTGAAGCTCACAACAGCCATATTCAAGCAAATGAGGAAACATTCTCTGAGAGGCAAAGCAATTTCTTAGCAGTTATACAGAGAGTAAATGGCAAGATCAGGATTCAAAACAGGATCTGTTTGGGTTCAGCACCAGGGATCAGCACCATTACACCACAATGCCTCACAGACTCACTCAGCAAACTGACAAAATGCTCTCACAGACTTCTGAGGAACACAAAGAAAATGCTGCTGCGACAAAATTTAACAGTTCAAAGATGCTGTGATTTTCACTAAATCGCCTGGATTATGAGTGCAGGAAGCAAAATATAACCTGGGTTTCCCAGCACTCGGTCCAGAACTTAGGCACTGCAGCACATGCATTAGTGTGCACATGTATATACACATATATACACACACACATACACATATGCATGCACACACAGAGAGTGACGGGAGATCGACTTTACAACTGCACACTACTGATAATGTCAAAGAAGAAATGCATCACCTTATGCTGAAGAAGCTGTGAAAGCAGAAAAATCAATCTACTGTTTTAATAAAAAATGTGGAAACTGAGAAGATGAGCTATGGTGCAATCACTTTGGGCGGACCTGGCTGTTTTGCTATTAATCATTTCTCTACTGTGCAGTCAGCAGAACTTTATTTAAGTCTATTCGGTGCTTTGTTGGGTCCACTTCAGAGGCACTGTAACCAAGTGGGATGAGATTATGAAACCATTATTGTATCCTCAGGATTGGAAACTGTGCCCATAATTGCAATCTTCAAGTAGAAAAGATTAACCCTGAAAAAAAGACAATCACTTTCCACAAGACCAGAATATCAAAAGTTCCTGACATGACAACTTACATTCTAGCAATTACAAACCTCAGATTGGAGATAAAATCTTATAGTGTATCTGGAATCAGTCTTCAATCACTAACTTTCTGTTTTAAGAAACAGTTCAAATAAGATTAATTTCTTACAAGTAGGGTCTTAAATTTCCTTATAGATTCGGTTAGTTTTGTCTTCTACTCCCAAACTAATTTGTGGATGTCAGTAACTGCCTCAGAGGCCTTCAGACTGTTCCCTCCCGATGTCTAATTCTACTAGTTACTGAGTTACCTAGAGAGAATAGGGAGCATTTTTTTACCAAGCCTCTTAAATTAACATACATGAGTGAACTGAATACCTAAAATATCCAAGATCTTGAAGAATCGGCCTATATATGGGAAGACGCTAGTCAAAAAAAAAAAAAAAAAAGGAACAATGCCTTCAAGGACCCATCACCACTAATCCCTCAGCAGTACACTCTTTAGGTCTAAGCATCCTCCCTGGGAATGGATGTAGCTATCGTGCATCCAATATTGATGACCATTTTTGAACCAAGCTTGACTACCATTAGGTTCCCAACATCAAGAGCTGTCCGAGGCAGAGGTGTTAAGTCTCAGCATCAACCCAGAAAACATGAGTAGGGTCCCTTTTCTAAATATCATATTCCCTTCTGAGACAGAGCTACCTGAGCCAAGGGTTTTCTTTGTATTAGATCAATTGTTTTCTATTGCTTTGTGAAGGAAAAACCCCAAACACAAAAACAAAAGGATGCATTTGCTGAGGAGTAGAATATTTTATCTTCTTATTTTCATTCCAATACTAAACATCTTTAACTCTTTATGACTCCCTCCCCTTACACTCTGCCCCAAGGATAACAACACTCTATAAGACTTTTTGTGTCCTACAAGTTTGCTATCCTGACACTTCAGTGGCCCTGGCTGTGGATTTTGCTGGCCTCTGCACATTTGCATGCTGTGCTATCCTACCTTGAGTTCGGTCTTCCTCATTCCTCCCCAAAAGGCTCCTCTTTCCAATGTGTTACCTGCTTTCTCCTCAACTGTAGCACCAAAAAGACCTCATGACTCTCTAAGGCCCTCAGTGGCCTCACCTTTGGCAAAATCATCCCAGGAAAAGACCTCACTAACCAAACTCCAGGTCCCATAAGAGGCCCATCCTTGCCCACTGGTCACAAAACCTAAGACTTCATTTGTCCTAGATCCCTCTCGTTTTTCAGTGTCAAATCCACCAACAAGTCTAGTCTCAGGACAAGTAGTGTCAGTCAGCAAGCTAACTATTAAATATTTCTGGCCAAAGAAACACATGTAGCATTAATATGAATGCATTTCCCTATCAGCATCATCTAAGTCTGTTGGGCAATATTCAGGTCCTTAAGCATGCAGATTAATGCTGTTTATCTCAGTTCTGCTGTTTGGGGGTACAAATAAATTTCTTTGGGATAAAAAAATGAGAAAGATTATTCTCTAAAGAGGTATCCTTCTTTGTATCGCTTTCTTCTTTTTTCCCCCTTTCAAAGTGTCTATCGTGTGTGTATACCCAGGTAAAATTCTAACTTCCTATTTAGAACAGGTGAGTGGGGCTTAAAAAGAATATTTTCACATAAATTAAATCTTCTGGGGGGTGCTTGGGTGGCTCAGTTAATTAAACATCCAACTTCAGCTCAGGTCATGACCTCACGGTTCGTGAGTTTAAGCCCTGCATTAGGCTCTCTGCTGTCAGCATGGATCCTGCTTCAGATCCTCTGTCCCCATCTCTCTCTGTCCCTCCCCCACTCTCTCTCCCTCAAAAATAAATAAAAACATTAAAAAATCTTCTAATTCCTTTCATCATCCCTTTCCAAGACATGAATTACATATGCATAGACCAAACGATGAGTTTCTACACAATACAGTCATCAATTTTATATAGATTACTAAAAGCATATTCATTCAGATTCCATTAATCTGATATTTCTCATGAAGTCGGTTTAGCTGTATTCTGTGAAAAATTACTGTCCTAAACAAATGAAGACGAAGTACGAAGTGGGCTTTATATGACATCAATCTTCAATCTCTTCTAAACTACATTTTTCTCAAGAATTCTAGAACTATCTGTATACACATGTCACAAAGTTCTTCATTCATCAAATCATTGTTATTTTGTTTGTGCCAAACATCTACCCTCAAGGAATTTACAATCTGGTAACTACAAACTATGAATTTCCCTAGGTAGAAATCATTCTTATGGTTGGATTTTTAAAGTATCTAAGACTTTTGTATGTAAGAAAGTCACTATACATAAGTTGTGCAACAGAACAATAAATACATTATGACTTTATGACTTAGCCTCAGAACTAGATCATCCTGATATCTGTGTATTAACCTACATGTACCTTTCTTATCCCCTCATCTGGCTCTACCACACCCTCACCAGTACTAACAACTATCCTGAAATTTGTAGCTATTATTCTTTTGCTTTCCTTATAGCACTGCTCCATGTATGTGTATTCTTAAACATTAACTTAAGTTTTGCTACTTTATAAACATTTTAAAAATCAAGTTGTATTAAGTTGTATGGACTCTTTTGTAACCTGCTCTTTTTTGTTCACTGTTTTTAAGATTCGTCTATCCTACAGCTGTGTAGTTATGATCTGTTCATCTTCACTACCATACAATATTCCATTTATTAATCTATTCTCATGGTGATGGACATTTGGCTGTTTCCAATAATTTTCTATTACGAGTAACAGTGTTGACACTGCTATGAATATCCTTGCATGTGTATGGTATTTATATTCAAGAGTTTATCTAAAATATACCTAGGAAAGTGCTGGAGTACATTCAAGTTTACAATATAATGCTAAAGATCATTTCAAAAATGGCTGTGCCAATTTATACCTTCCTCAGCAAGGTATAATTTTCCATTGATCCATATCCACTCCAACAGTTGATATTGGCACATCTGCCTTTTAAATTTTGCCAATTTAGTGAATATGTAATGTCATACCTTTGTGAATTTAACTCACATTTCCTTGATCATCAATAAAATTGAGTACATTATTATATGTTTCCTGGCCATTTGGATTTCCTTTTTAAATGTCTATCCAAGCCTTTTTGTTCATTTTGCATCAGTTTGTCTTTTTCTTATTGATTTGTAGGTATTATTTATTGATAAAATCTTACTGATTTGCAGGTAGTAATTCTGTGTCAGTTACATATGTTGCAAATTACATCTCCTGATTTGTGATTTGTCTTTTCATCCTCTTTATGGTGACTTTTGTTGAACCAAAGTTCTTCCTCTTAATGTAATTGAATTTATTGGTCTTTTTTTTTATTTTTTTTTTAACATTTATTTATTTTTGAGACAGACAGAGACAGAGCATGAATGGGGGAGGGGCAGAGAGAGAGGGAGACACAGAATCTGAAACAGGCTCCAGGCTCTGAGCTGTCAGCACAGAGCCCGACACGGGGCTCAAACTCACGGACCGTGAGATCATGACCTGAGCTGAAGTCGGACGCTTAACCGACCTAGCCACCCAGGCGCCCCTATTGGTCTTTTCTTTCATGATTAATGCTTTTTATGTTTTAAGAAATTATACTCACCTCTGAAGCAAAAGAGATAATAAATCATGCCTTTGATCTATTAACTATTTGTCTTTAAAAATTATATAATTTAATTTCCTTGAAGTATTCTACAATTTTAACCAGTATTTGGGATTCATAGGACCACCTGTATCACAATCACCTAAGTAATTAAAAAAAATTTTTTTAACATTTATTCATTTTTGAGATTGAGAGAGGCAGAGCATGAGCAGGGGAGGGGCAGAGAGAGAGAGACACAGAATCTCAAGCAGGCTCCAGGCTCTGAGTTGTCAGCACAGAGCCCGACGTGGGGCTTGAACTCACAGACTATGAGATCATGACTTGAGCTGAAGTCAGCCACCCAACTAACCGAGCCACCCAGGTGCCAACCCTAACTCACAGGTGGATGGGTAATGGGTTAAATAGGTGATGCAGTTTAAGGAGTGCACCTGCTGTGATGAGCACCAGGTGATGTATGGAATCGTTGAATCACTATATTGTACACCTGAAACTAATATTACTGTATGTTAACTAGAATTTAAATAAAAACATTTAAAAATAAAATAAAATGCTAATTTACAGTCCTCATTTTTTTCAACATTACATAACTTTTACATGACAAGTCTGTTCTAAGCCTGAGAATACAGAAATAGACAAGACAAACAAAATACCTCTGATAGTCTGTAGTTTACATGTATGGGAGAGAAAGAAAATAAGCAATAAATGGGTAAAATTCATAGCATACCTTCTTTTTATTTGTCTTCCTCCTTTTGTTTCTCTACTATGGGGCCCCTAGTCTCTTCTGACTGTTCTGCTATGGCAATGACATCTTTACAGATGCTATCAGAAAAGCGAAGCTATGACATATGTTTAGCCTTGAATATTTAATTCTAGGGACAGCTGATAGCATACAACAATAAGCAGGATGCTAGTGAGTCATAAAAACTCACTTCTAATAGAGAGCAAATTGTTTCAAATTGAGTATTTCTCTAAACTTGGCAGAAGCACACCATCTTGACTGATGTTTCAATACCTGATCATACTAATAAATGCACCAAGGCCCTTGCTTTTATTTAAAAATAATAAGCTTTTTTCTTATTTGAAAAACTTTATTGCTTCAATGGCAAATTTAGATCTTACATTTTGGATTTACAATAAAATATTTAACTATATTATCTTCGAATAACTATGGACACTGCACTCTGGGAAAGTTCAAAGTTGAAATTAAGATAGAAAAAGAGATTTCACAGCTAATCTTGCTTAAGGCTTCTGTGCAAATTGTCCGTTTGCAATTTAAATATTTATTTATTTGAGAGAGACAAAGAGTGTGAGTGGAGGTGGGGCAGAGAGAGAGGGAGAGAGAATGCCAAGCAGACTCCACATGGTCAACAAGGAGCCCAACACAGGGCTCAATCCCACGAACCTCAAGATCATGACCTGAGCTGAAACCAAGAGCCAGACGCTTAACTTAATGAACCACCCAGGTACTCCTGTCTGTTTGCAATTTGGCCCCCAAATCTCCTTATGCTCTCACCTGCATTTTAGGGGATGACAGCCTGAGAACCAGATTTTCCCTAATCTCTACAACAGAGTTCTGGGTTAGAGAATGCCAATGAGAGGCATCATGCATGATTCGACGGTAGGAAAGAGGAAAGCCAATTCATTGTTCCCCAGCTACAGCAGACATGGGACCCTGCAAATGCAGGATTTTGCAAGCACCTCTATACATTTCCTCATGCATCTCCTAACTTGGTGCTGCAGGTTTGTGAAGTGGCTGCAACCTACTGATTTCCTGAAAGCTGGTGGTGAACCTGAGATCTAGCAATGGCCTTCCTTCACCTTCTATACTTGCAGTTTCTCTAATGATTGTAAAAGCACCTAATTACTTATATTAAATCCCTATCTTGCTTGAAATACGTGGAGTGGATTCTGTTTTCTAAACTAAATTCTGAGTAATGTACCATCCCATTCCATTTTCTTTTGCCTTTCTTGTTTTCTAAATCCCCAAATCATGATTATTTGATTGGTAGCCTTCAAACACAGAAGACACTCCCCCCACCCAGATTACTGAACTGGAGACCTGAAACCCCAGAAAATCTAACCTTTAAGTTAATTGATTGGGAGCCCAACAGATCCTTTGAACCATAGGAAAAACAAACCTCAACAAGAGATGTTGTATTTCATGAGTATTATGGCCATAAAATGTTCACAATATGCAGGAAATTCTATTTATTAATATGTATGTGCAAGTACTAAAATGGCCTTTTTGAGAATTATGTATTTTGAACATCTGATCAGGTAATTGAATCTACTAAACTTTAAAGGTCATATCACTACTAAAGGCCAATTTACTGAACATTCAAAGTATGCCTTACAATTTAGCATCTGTGGTAGTTTGCTAGGGCTGTCAGAACAAAGTACCACAAAATGAGTGACTTACACAGAAGAAATTTATTGTCTCACAGAAGTCTGAGATCAAGGTGTCGGTAGGGCCATGCTCCCTCTGATGGGAGTGTGAAGGCACTAGGAAAAGATCTTCTCTTGGCCTCTCTCCTAATTTCTGCTGGTTTGCTGGCAACCTTTGTTGTTACTTGGCTTGTGAGTTATTACCCCAATCTCTGCCTTGTCTTCACGTGGTGCTTTTCCTAGTGTGTGTCTCTGTGAGCAAATTTCCCCTTATTTTAAGAACACCAGTCATATTGGATTATGGCCCACCTTAATTACCTCATCTTAGCTTGATTAACCCTCTAAAGACCCTATTTCCAAGTAAGGTTACGTTCTGAGGTACCAGCAGTTAGAACTCAAACCTATCTTTGGGGAGGGACACAATTCACACCAGCATCCTTTAGAATTGTTTTTCACTAATGTCCTCAAGGCAAAATGTCAAGAATACATCACAAGCCACATTCTGAATCTAATAAAATTCTAACAATTAAAAATAAGTAGAGCTTAGTCCTTAAGTTTTCTTCCCATATGTCACTCAAATGAAAAGAGTGCCTGCCAATTCTAAATGACCTTGATCTTTTTTCATGCTGTGTATTTAGATCTTTAATTATAACAATAATATATGATTATAAAAAGCCATTTAGAGGTGCACAAACCAGGTATCTTTTCCATCCTCCTCTCCTCCCCACCCTCAAGTCCAATGTCACGGAGAAGTTCCATTCAGAGTACTGGATTCAGATCCATCCAGATCTTTTTAATACATGCACATATAAACATTGTTCTCTTTTTTGCTTACTTGAATTTCCTAACATGTCTGAATAAACACATATACAGCTTACCTAAAACAGAAAAAATAAAAGCTTTAAGGAAATGAAATGGAAATTTTATTCCAAGTTATGTTAAGTGTATCTCTAGAATTTTAGAGGAAAAGCAGGACATAAATATCTTTAGTGGGGAAAAAGGCAACTTACTTATTTGCAAAATGCAATAGAAATACCTCTTAAGTTCATTATTAGTTCAGTTACTATTCAATTGGGAAGGAACCAACTAGTGTAGTTTCTGGCACACAATAGTTGTTCAATAAATATTAATTAATTAATAAGATAAAAAAGTATTCTCCAGGAAACATCTTTTGGGGCTGGAAAGTCTGGATTAGGACTCTGAGGGGGCACAGGTGGTGTTGTCATTGCTTCTTCCAACGAACAGTTGGGAGTTTCAAAGAGAAAGGAGGCTATGGGAGGTTAAAGGCTGGCTATGCAGATGGTGTTAAAGAAAGAAATTTAGATTTCTGGACTGCAATCTAAAACACCAAAATGATACGCTCTGGGCTAGAAATGCAGCACATGTTAATAGTACAGGGAAGCATATGTTTGTACAAAAATGAACTACTAATCTGAGTAAAAGGTCCTGAAAATGGAGAAGATCTAGACACTGGCTGAAACTTTGCTTCAATTAAGTATCATTAAACCAAATCATTGAGCCACTTTCATCCAAGTTACTTTTTAAATGATAACACAATGTCCACAAGCCCTTCTAATCTTAATATTCAACATATCTATAAAAGAGAGAGAAAAATTAAAAAGTGACATATGGATCCACCAACTAAGGAGACCTAGCAGGCATGACATGGAAGAAATTACAATAATGCCCAAGGTACCCAGTGGTGTCCAGGAGATAATATTAACAACAGATTCACAAATAATAGTCATAGTTCCCATATGATTATACACCAACATGTAGAGTGTGGGTAGAGAACAAAGAAATCTTGATATTCTTTTTAAAAAGACAAAGGCAACATTATGGTTGTCCTCATACTTGGTAGGCAGCTGCACAGAAATGAAATATTGTGGTTTATATAAACAAAGAAGAGGCAGAATTTTGTTTAGTGTAAATAAGACCTACACTTGCTCAGAGATTCTTAAATGTGAGGGTAAAAATACCCAGAAGAATATAAGGGTAAGGACAAGGGAAGAAATCAATTCTTTTTTTATTTAAAAAAAATTTTTTTTCAACGTTTTTATTTATTTTTGGGACAGAGAGAGACAGAGCATGAACGGGGGAGGGGCAGAGAGAGAGGGAGACACAGAATCGGAAACAGGCTCCAGGCTCCGAGCCATCAGCCCAGAGCCTGACGCGGAGCTCGAACTCACGGACCGCGAGATCGTGACCTGGCTGAAGTCGGACGCTTAACCGACTGCACCACCCAGGCGCCCCATGAGAAGAAATCAATTCTAATAATTCATTTGTTCATCCATTCATTCAACCTAGAAGATATTCAAAATATTTAACAATGGGTATGGTACAACCAATCAGAATGTACACTCTGGCCAATCAGAAGAGATACCAGCTGTAAACAAATGGTATAAAGGCATGAGGCCCCTGGTGCACACATGCTGACCACCTACCATCTCTCCATTCAGCAACTGAATAAATACATAAGAACAGTGGTGTGTGCGTGTGCGTGTGTGTGTGTGTGTGTGTGTGTGTGTGTAAAAACTTATGGGACACTTTTAGTCACCTATACTCCCACCTTGCATGACACCTTTGCTCCAAATTATTGTTAATAAAATTGTTAAGACCACATATTTTCTCTTTCAAGAAAAAGTTTTGAAATTTGCATTTAATTTAAAAACTCATTCTACATAAATATATGGCTTAATCCTATATTTTTCTGGTCTCAAATATCTTTTAAACCATGTTTTGCTCTTTCTTGGGTCAGTGAAGTAAAGCATCCAATAGTTTTAAGTGTTTCTCTATACTTTGCATATTTGAGAATGTGTTTCTCTTGCTTTTACATATGAAATCTAACTTAAATAGGTATTAAATTAAATAGGTATGTCTGAAAAGTTACCTCATAGAAATTTGAAATTAATGCCCCATTGTTCTCCAGCATTTATCATTCCTAAGAATTCTAAGCCAAACAGATTTTTATTCCTTTGCAGGAAAACATTATATGCATTGAGATGTTTCTCTTCATCTGAGTATATTTTGCCAGTATATATCCAAGTGTGATTTTTTAAAATATTTTTATTCTCTTTTTTCATTTTTATAGATTCCCTTCAGGAAACATTTCTGCTTTTATGTCTCTATTATTGTTTCTGTTTCTGTTTCTCTGTCTATCCTTATGCTATTCTTTTCTTTTTCAAAAGAGCTATAACTCTAATAGTTTTCTGAAATATATATATTTTATATATTTCATTGGTTTTCATGTTATATATATTTGTGTATTTATATATATATGTATATATACACATAATATATAGACATAATTTTTAGCCCCATAACTCACATATGCACATAATTTTTAGCCTCTGCCTCTGAATCAGACTATTTCTTTTCTTCCTTTCCCTGGCTCTGCCACAATTTTTCTGTTGGTTTCATGTTGCGTGACAGATGTTGCTGAGGTGGTTGGTGCTGTTGTTTTCATCATCAAATGAGGAGCAGGCTGATCAGACATCATGTTTGTCAACAGACAGCTTTTTATGGTTCTCTTTGACTTTGTTCAGGATACATTTGTGTGATGATCAAATCCCCCCTCAGGATCTAAAATGACGGGCAGGTTGATGTACCCTGTCATCGCTGGCAAGTGGCAGATTCAGGATGAAAACACAGTTCTTTTGACTTCATACTTTTCCTTAATGCTACAGTATAAGAGACAGTTGTACTCAGATATGATAGATGAAGCAGTGATGGTGATATTTACAAATGTATGTCTCTATATGTGCATATGTAAATAATTTATATAATTCATGATAACAGTATATTCTATAACTACTATTCTGTAACAAAAGAGGATTCAAAATAACACGAAAACCAAAGATGATACAGTAAAATAGATTGTTGCTGGAGGTATAAGCAGAAAGCTCAGTTCAGCCTATCTAGAGTAATCCGAAGGGCACTATATGTTGAAAGAAATTGAAGGACTTCTTTCATATTCATAACAGATGCATGATAATCCTCCTCCTTTGGCTTTCTTATTTGCCCTAAAAGAGCCTGTAGAGTTATGTAATTGCAAAATGAAATGCAGCATGAAGAATGACTTTCCATTTTATGCTACCCACTGATTAAGTGATCCAGTTTACAGCAATGTCAACAGTCATTAAGAAAAGTCAGAGATTAGATACTGTATAAAAACAGACTAGGCAAATGAATAAGTAGCTTAAATAGCTTTTAGAACTTGCTGATACTTAATAATGAGATTTTATAATGAAATTAAAAACTAATTCACCTGTAAATAATGATATTAATAATGCACAAAACTATGGCACTGCCATGCATTTCCTGTATGCCTTCTATGGTCCTTCAGTGACAAGTCCTCTATATTACATATATTTACCATCTTGACTCTGGGGGATCATTTTCATATAGGATCATCCTGAACTCTTCAACTTTATGGAGAAAAGTCTGTAAGCCGCTCTTATGATACAATAGCCCTGCTTACCAGCATCTCACTAAATATTTAATAAGCAAAAAATTGTTAAAAAGCCATTTAGCATGACCTCACAATCCCTTTAGACATTTAAACCCAAGTTTAAATCCAAGTTTTTGTCATTTAATTGTAGAAAGATAACTACATTTTTATATGATTCAGTCACCTAACAGCCCATCAATAATTTGCTTCTCAATTCTTTTTTATTATTATTATTTAGAGAGAGAGAGTTGGGGAGGGGGACAGAACAGGGGGGAGAAACAGAGAGAGAGAGAGAGAGAGAGAGAGAGAGAGAGAGAGAGAATCCCAAGCAGGCTCCATGCTCAGTGTGGAGCCCAATGCAGGGCTCAATCCCACAACCCTGGGATCATGACCTGTGCTGAAATCAAGAGTGGGGCACTCAACCAACTGAGCCACCCACGTTCCCCATTTGCTATTCAATTCTAAAGCAGATTATTTAGTTTATGCTTTTACATTTTGAATAAAAACAAAATAATTCAAAGAAATCACCCCCTGCCAAGATTATGTAGGCAAAACTCACATGAATTCAGACCCAATGATTTTAATTACCTTTTTTAGTAATTTTTTTATTTGCATATAGTTGACACACAATGTTATATTAGCATGTTATATTAGTTTCAGACGTACAACAACTCTATATGTTATGCAGTGCTCCCAACAAGTATAGCTACGAGCTGCCAACTTACAACACTATTACAATATCATTGACTATATTCCCTATACTGTACCTTTCATTCCTGTGCCTGGAAGCCTGATTCATTCCATAACTGGAAGCCTGTATCTCCCACTTCACCTATTTTGCCCATCCCCTACTACCCTTCCCTCTGAGAACCATCAGTCTGTTCTCCGATTTTATAGGTCTGATTCTCCTTTTTATTTGTTTATTCATTTGTTTTATAAGTGGGATGATATGGTATTTGCCTTTCTCTGTCTAACTTATTTCACTTAGGATAGTACTCTCTAGGTCCATCCACAGTGTTGCAAATGGCAAGATCTCATCCTTCATTATGGCTGTATGGTATTCCTGTGTGTGTGTGTGTGTGTGTGTGTGTGTGTGTGTGTGTACTCGCGCATGTGCACACATGCACTCACATACCACATCTTCTTTATCCATTCATTTATCAGTTAACATTTAGGCTGCTCTCATATCTTGACTACTGTAAATACTGCTGCTTTAAACATAGGAGTAGGTATACCTTTTCGAATTAGTGTTTCCCTTTTCTTTGCATAAATAACCAGTAGTGGAATTATTGGATCATATGGTAATTCCATTTTTAACTTTTTGAGGAAACTCCATATTGTTTTCCACAGTGGCTATACCAATTTGCATTCCCATTAACAGTGCATGAGAGTTCCTTTTTTTGCACATCCTCGACAACGCTTATTTCTTGTTTCTTTAGAGGGGCTTTTTTTGTTTTTGTTTTTGTTTTTACTTTAGCCATTCTGACAGGTGTAAGGTCATGTCTCATTGTGGTTTTGACTTCTATTTCTCTGATAACTAGTGATGTTAAGCATCTTTTCATGTGTCTGTTGGCCATCTTTATGTCTTCTTTGGAAAAATGTCTATCCAGGTCCTCTGCTCATTTTTTAATCAGATTATTTTGAGGTCTTTGGTGTTGAGTTGTGTAAGTCTTTATATTTTTTGAACATTAACTATCAGATATACCATTTACAAATATCTTCTTCCATTCAGTAGGTTGCCTTTTATTTTGTTGATGGTTTCCTTTGCTATACAAAATTCCTCTTAAATTTTTCTTAATGTTTACTATTTTGGGGAGAGAGAGACAGAGACAGAGAGCAATCAGGGGAGGGGCAGAGACAGAGGGAGACACAGAATCTGAAGCAGGTTCCAGGCTCCAAGCTGTTAGCACAGAGCCTGACACAGGGCTCAAACCCACAGATTGAGAGATCATGACCTGAGCCGAAGTCGGCCGCCCAACTGACTGAGCCACCCAGGTGCTCCCACAAAATTCCTCTTAAATCATGAAATGAAGGGAAGTTTCATAATCTAGCAACGTTAAGAAAGGGTCTGGAGCTGTGGGAAATCTCAGCAGTTGTCTTTTGATGACCACTTCTTTGTTGAGAAGCCATAGCCATTTTTCTGTATTTGATTCTCTGCTCCTTGAAATCAGTATGACTGAAGGACTCCTTCCTGACATTACTACCCATCATCTGGGTGGTGACCCCATCTTATTAGTGAGAAGTCTTGTCAAGCAAAAGCCTGATAACCTGCTGACTTCCTATTTGTATAACCAGATTACTCTTTGAGTGCCATCAGAACCACTTCCAAATATTATTGATTTATAGCGATAAAAAGAAGCTCTAAGTGGCATGGCCCTCTCTATTGATTCTTCCTTTATCCATGAAATTTACTCATCTCACCAGGATTTGCACCTTAGGCGCAGTGGTCCTTTTCACCTACAAATTCAGGTGGTTTTCCAGTGAGTAAAAAAAAATGTAAGTAACTTACTTTCCATTTTTCCTGATCTCTTTAAATAGTATTTATTCATATTTTTAATATCTTCTTTTTCTTTTCTATCATTTTTCTATCATCTTTACATTTTCATGCCCTTTTTTTCTATATTCCAAGAAAGAACTTCAAAATTGTGTTCTGCATATCTTACATAATTTCCTAAAATCTCTTTTGCTTTCTGCACTCCTAATTCTGATTTTAAGTCTGAAACTATGTTTCTAATTTAATTAAACTTTAATCCACATCTTTATTTCTGCATGCCTTTCAAAAGGCTTTTTTGTTCATCTCAGTGGACTTTCTCATTATATTATTTTGACCTTTCATCAAAAGTTGACAAAATGCTACAAATTTAGTTAATCCCATAAGCAGATGTTACCAAAATACTTTATAAATCCTATAGCAAATCTTATCCTAAAACAAATCTTTAAAAGTTTGTACTCCTGGAGAACCTGGGTGGCTCATTTGGTTGAGCGTGGGACTCTTGGTTTTGGCTCAGGTCATTATCTCACGGTTCATAGGTTCAAACCCCGCATTGGGCTCAGCAGCTGGCCAGCATGGAGCCTACTTGGGATTCTCTCTCTCTCTCTCTCTCTCTCTCTCTCTCTCTCTGTCTGTCTCTCTCTCTCTCTCTAGCTCTCTCTCTCTCTCTCTGTCACTCCCTGCTTGTGCTGTCTCTCTCAAAATAAACAAACTTTTAAAAAAATTTATAAAAAAGAAAAGTTTGTACTCTTTAATTTTTCATGTCTTTGTTTTGCCATCCTATTTTTTGAAGAATTCCATATTGGTTTTCCTTTATCTGCTCCACACTGGAATTGCAAGAGGTCTACTAAGGCCTAGGTTTTCCCTCATTGCACATCTGGTTGCTGTCAGAATTTTTTCAATCTTAAACATGAATGCGGTTTTACAGACCTTTACATCACAGTTCAGTGAACCAATTACACCCATAGCAAGGAAACTTCATGCATCATTTCTTCCTTGTGTTTGATTACACAGCTGTGATAGAAGCCAGCTTTCTCTTCTTGAGAACTTTATTCTTGGCCTAGCCTCTGCACCAGTCACATGGTTTGGCCCTCACTGGCCTCCCTCCTGGAGGGTGTAAAAGCCCTGCTGTGCTACCAGGCTTTGCTTGGTTTAGCTACTACACAGATCCTGGGGCTGCTCTCAAGTGTTGTTGCCCCAATACAGTGAGAAGTTTGTTTCCTTTCTAGATCTGGGCTCAACCTTTTCTCTCCAATAAATGGCATATAAATGAATTTCTACCAGCTGCTACTGTCTTAGAAAAAGTACTGGTGAGTCAGTTGTTAGTTTTCCCTCACCTTTAATCCTCTCTTCCCTCCTCAAAACTGGAACAACTCATCTGTTCTGAATTTATTCCCTCCCCTAATTTTTATTGATGGTTACTTATCCCACCCTACTAACCAATCACAGACTCTCAGGACTCTTTTCATGTAATACCATAAATGCTGACACACATAAACCACATGCACGCATACACACTCATACACATAATTACATACAATCCCACTAAAGTCAAGAACATGATAAGCATATTTTATCACAGTTTTCATTGTTATGGAAAGTCAATGCAATTAGGTAGGAAAACAAGACCAGCAGTATAAATATTTTCAAAAATGAAGTCAAAATATTTTATGTAATAGATCTACAGGTCTACAAATGCAAGAAAATCATCAATGGTAAAACTATAGGAACTGATAATAATTAATTAAAATCACAACTTATTGCTGAGTGGAATACATTTTAAAAACCAGATGAATATTTTGACTTTAATTATGTGAAATGATGTCTGTGCATGTGTGTGTGTGTGTGTGTGCGCGCACACACACGCATGTGGGTATATATGTAAGGATGAGAATATTAAAATGTCAATATTAGTCATCTCTTTAGATGATAAGATGCTTGCTTTTTCCTTATCTATATTTTCCAAATTTCCTATAGTGACTATGCATTGTTTTTATAATAAAAAGATAAGATGTAAAGTGATGAAATGACATAATGAATGCTATAGTGCCCAACTATATTAGTTTCTCTTTTCCTATGATTCACCTTAGTGAATATTTGGGAATGTTAAGAAAGTCTTTCTTGAAATTATAATTCATGTCAAAATGATTATTTCTTATGATATAGGGCCTTTAACAAAGCACATCTGAAGAATAAATCCAGCCAAGCATAAATACAACCTGGAAAATGAAAACAAGAGCAAAGGCCTAAAATCCTTCACAAAGACCTTGTAGGTTGGTATACAATGAGATTCAGTTTTTAATAATAGAAAACGATTTCAGTGCAAAATGTGTATATTAATGTCAAGCTGGGATGAAGTGCAAATAAGACCAGCAGCTGTATAGTATTATCTCTTCTGTCTCCTAGATTCCCTTTCTCACTTGTCCCTCAATAGCCTGGGAAATGCCACACATCCTGAGTGTTCAACAAATATTTATGAAGATAAATGGTAAAGTAACTTTCCAAGGGTCATTCAGCTATTGTCCATGGCTAATGCGAGAACAGACACCTAGTAGAAAGTTCTCCAAATACAGATTCCAATTTTAAGTTAACAAATATTTGTCAGAGTATACCAAGTGCTCTAGGTACTTACACATACTTGAATTAATTTAATTTCATAACATGCTAAGAGATAAATATCTTTTTCTCTGGTTAGATATGAGGACACTTGGGCTTTTTAAAGTGAAAGGACTTGCTCATAGGAAAGAACAAGGTGGGAAATGTAGTGCCATCTAACAAATGAACAAATAGAGGCAGGTGGCAGGACTGCTACAGACACCAGATGAGAGGTTTTATTTGAGGTTGGAATGAAAATGGTGAGTATCTTTATTAAGCAAGGCCCAAGCACTATGCTGGGCACCAGGGACACACTGGTTTTTAAAAAGTACAAGTCCTGTGTTTAGCTTCATAGTACTTACAGTCTAGTTGGACAAAAACAAAGATTAGATGAACAATCTCATTAGAACCTATTTTAAATAGGGGGAAAAGACTATAACAGAGAAGCATAGGTGAATAGGAGGTGTCCAGGGGAAGAAAGTAGCTAAGACTATTCCAGGTAGATGGCAAAGCATATCTGAAGGCTCGCTGAGACAAGAAAAAGCCCTGATAATCCAAGAGAATGAACAAGAGCCAGCCAGGTGAGTGGACAGGGACCAAAAGCAGGTTATAGCAACAGATGAGGTTGGAAGGTAGGCAGGGGCAGAAGGAACTTGTGAGGAGTGTTAAGGATTACTTTTATCTTTATCCAAGGAGCAAAATGAAGCCAAAGAGTGATGTTAAATAAAGGAGTAGCACCACACAATTTCTCTTTGTAAAAAACTCTATTGCTATGCCTTGGAGACAAGATTGGAGAGAGGCAAAAGTGAATATGGTGTAGTGGATAATAACTCAACGTGTACTGTCTTGTACTTTCCTTCCCAGTTAACAAGTCCCCAGAATGCCTTCAAGTTATTTTCCCCGTGACATTCTTAGTCATGTATTGTGAGTGGGATCTATCTCCCCTCAATTCTAAGGGTGAGTCTCCAATCAGCAAAATCCATCCCTCTGACTACGGTGCCTAGTTCAGGAAAGGACAACTGGCCCAAACTGGGTAAATGAAAACAAACAAACAAACAAACAAACAAAAGACTACTGGGAAATAAGCTTTGTCACCATTCTATGAGAACTTCTGGAAGAAATGTTTTCTCTTCCTGAAGATCATGAACAAGGAAGCATGAGGACCTAGAAGCTCCAGCAGCCCCCTTATTTGACAGGATGATCTAGTTTTAGCAGGAAGACAACACCATAGAAAGTAAAGAGGAGAAATTGAAAAAAACCAAAATTTTGGCAACATTGGTGACATTCTCAATCAAGTCTTGCCTGAAACTGACCCTAACTTTGGCCTTTTCAATTCTGTAAACCAATAAATGTCTTTTATTGCTTAAGATGTTTTTTTATTATTTGTACCAAAAAGAGAAATACCTTATGGAGATATCTCTTAGGAAGCTGTACTCCAGGGTAGAGATACCATTAGCAAGGGCTAGATTTGTAACAGTAAACATGGATAAACGTGATAAACTTGAGATTTATATAAGAGATATACTTAACAGAACTGGTAAGAAGTTTGAGAGAGAGGGGCACCTGGGTGGCTCAGTAGGCTAAATGTCCAACTCTTGATTTCAGCTTGTCATAATATCACAGTTTGTGAGATCGAGCCCAGCTCGGGCTCTGTACTAACAGCATGGAGCTGGCATGGGATTCTCTCTCTCCCACTCTCTCTGCCCCTCCCCTACACACACACACACACTCTCTCACTCTCTCTCTCTCTCTCTCTCTCTCTCTCTCTCTCTTTCTCTCTCTCAAAAATAAATAAATAAACTTAAAAAAAAGAAGTTTGAAAGAGAAAGGTATCAAGGATGACTGCTAGGTTTCTGGGTGATAAACAGTGGTAAACAATTCAGAACCATTGCAGAGGGAGCAAATTTCAAGCTGGGTTCAGAGGGGTGTTGGGGGTGGGGGAGGCAAGCATAGTTTTGCACACTTTAAGGCTGAGGATCCTGTGAGCTATCCAAGTAGAAATGCCACAGACAGTTGGACATACAAAGCACATGAGAAAGGAGTAATACAATACTACATACAAGCTTTGTCTGCCTCCATTTCTCACTTTCCTTCAAACAAATCCAAAAGAGCAAGTCTATACAATATCAGCATATTCTCAGCCTCTGAAATCATAGTCAGAAGAATGAAAAAAAAAAAAAAAACCAGGGCAAGATATTCTTTAGGGAGCAAAGGAAAGTCTTTCCTAGTCTGTAGAAAATGATAGAAATGCTAAGGAAAGTGGGAATTGGGTATGTGCCATACATTTCCAGAGAATGGAATACAACTTGAAAGGCAAAAAAAAAAAAAAAAAAAAAAAAAAAAACAGGAACACATTAGTAAATTGATGATTCAGGAAAGAGAAGTCTTTCAGCTAGTAACAATATTAAAAAGTCTATCTATCCCATTAAAATACTATGATGTACATGAGGTCTGAACACGCTCAGGCTTGGGTAAAAATGTGCTGTGATGAGCCTTGCTTGTTAAGAAATGGTCTTTGTGAAATATTATATGACTTCACTCATATGAGGATGTTAAGATACAAAACAGATGAACATAAGGGAAGAGAAGCAAAAATAATATAAAAACAGGGAGGGGGACAAAACATAAGAGACTCTTAAATATGGAGAACAAACAGAGGGTTGATGAAGGGGTTGTGGGAGGGGGGATGGGCTAAATGGGTAAGGAGCATTAAGGAATCTACTCCTGAAATCATTGTTACACTATATGCTAAGTTGGATGTAAATTAAATAGATAGATAGATAGATAGATAGATAGATAAATGCATACATAAATAAATTCATGTTTCCATTCCAAAAAAAAGAAGAAAAAAAAAAGGAATGGTCTTTGTGAATCCTAGGGAAGTAGACTCCACAATACAATGGGGGCGGGGGGGAGGATTAAACACACAAATTGACAGCCATAGATGGAGCGGTATCTATGTGTTTTTCTTTTTTGTATCTGAAGCCACAACATTTTGATATGGAAAATGGGAAGGAACGTACAAGTTTCAAGGTGATACAATCTCCAAAGCAGCATTTCTGGGCCCTGGGCTTTCTCCCTAATAATGTAACTTATTTAAGGATTTAAATAATTTTTCTACATTCAAAGAAAGAAGGTATTATTTCTGTGGTCAGAAAATTTTTGATATTTGGTATTTGATAGAAATAAATGTTTTGGCAATCTTAATTGCATGACAGAAGGCAAATTCCCTGTGAAAGAGAAAAAGACATCGATATGAAAAGAACAATCTAAAAGTAAAACAATAGGAATAAGATTTCAATGGAAAAAAATATAAAAGAAGCACAGTGCAACTGAGGAATTAAAATCAAGTTTGGAGGCAATTAAGGGCAGGAAAACTGAACCAATGCTGAAGACAAACTTGAAAAGTTGCATAATAATAGAAAGGAGAGAAAAAAAAGATATGAAAACTGAGAATACAAGCACATGGGAAAGGCCAAGGAAACCAAGTTTTATATAAGGAAAAGGGTATGATTTCAAAGGACCTCTAAGGGTACACAAAATCAACAAGAAGCTGGAAAACCAGGTTTGAAAATAGAAAGGAACCAAGGGAGTTCCAGAAGGTAAAGATGTAGAAACTTTGGCCAATCTGTGGATAGAAGAGACTCTAGGGCACAGATGACAAGGGACCACCACCTGTTGGTTCTGTGCCACTTGCTCAAGCTTCAACTCAGGAGATAGCCTCCAATTGTCCAAGTTTGTACACAAGACTCAAGAATAAAATAATACTTCCAGGATCTTTAAATAAGTTCTACTAAACTATAAGCTCTTTAAAGGTCAAGACCAAATAGGTATATAGTATATGTATAATACACATAGTCTCACTATGCTTAAAACATTGGGTTTAAGGCAGCTATTAAATAAATGCTTGTTAAATGAATGAAAATTTAACCATGTGAACACTAAATAGACTAATACTTACGTAGATATATTGTTTGATAAATTAATGACACAAAATCAAAAATCATTCCTTCACCACTGTCTCTACTCACTCATAAATGCCCATTGCTTTTATTTCTTAGACTTGTCTCAACTCCATCCTTTTTATTTCCATTTCCATTTCAAAAACCTCAGTTTAGGCTTTTAAGCCCTACTCCCCTTAACTACAGAAATGAATCTGGTAATTGATCCTCAGGTATGCACATCTGGTCAATTAACCTATGATAAAGTAGCCAAGAATATACAGTGGGGAAAGGACAGTCTCTTCAATAACTGGTACTGAGAAAACTGGATATCCACATGCAAAGAACAAAATAGGACTACTATCTTATACTATACACAAAAATTAACTCAAAATGAAAAAGACTTGAATGTAATACCTAAAACCATAAAACTCTTAGAAGACATAGATCCTTGACATTGGTCTTGACAATGATTTTTTGGATCTGACACCAAAAGCAAAGGTAACTAAAGCACAAATGAACAAGTGGGACTATATCAAACTAAAAAGCTTCTGCACAGCAAAGGAAATCATCAACAAAATGAAAAACAACCTAAAGAATGGAAGAAAATATTTGCAAATCATACATCTCATGTTAAAAATCCCAAATACATAAAGAACTCATACAACTCAAAGCAAAAAATCAATCTAATTTAAAAATGTACAGAAGATCTGAATAGACATTTTTCCCAAAGAAGACATACAGATTGGCAGCAGGTACATAAAAAGATACTCAACATCACTAATCATTAGGAAAATGCACATCAAAACCACAAAATCACCTCACACTTGTTATTGTTAGAATGGCAGTTACCAAAAAAGACAAGAAATAAGGAGCACTGGCAAGGATGTGAAGAAAAAGGAACGCTTGTACACTGTTGTTGAAATGTAAATTGGTGCAGCCACTATGAAAAACAGTATGGAGATTCCTTAAGAAATAAATAATAGAACTACCATATGATCTGGTAGTTTCACTTCTATGTATATATCCAAAGAAAAGAAAAGCACTAACTGAAAAAGATATCTGTATTCCCATGTTCACTGCAGCATTATTTACAATAGCCAAGATATGGAAACAACCTAAGGGTACACAAACAGACGAATAAGAAAAGAAAATGTGGCATAAATATTTAATGGAATATTATCCAAACATAAAAAAGAATGAAATCTTGCCATTTGCAATGGATGAATCTTGAGAGCATTACGCTAGGTAAAATAATGTAAAATAGACAGAAAAAGACAAATACCATATGATCTCACTTGTATGTGGAATTAAAAAAAACAAACAAGTCCATTTATGCAGAAACAGATTGGTGGTTGCCAGATGTGGGCGGGTGGCGGTGGGGTGAAATGGGTGAAGGGGGTCAAAAGGTACAAACTTTCACTTACAAAATCTATGGCCCAATCAGGAGACTATAGATGCTGGAGAGGATATGGAGAAACGGGAACCCTCTTGCACTGTTGGTGGGAATGCAAACTGGTGCAGCCACTCTGGAAAACAGTGTGGAGGTTCCTCAGAAAATTAAAAATAGACCTAACCTATGACCCAGCAATAACACTGCTAGGAATTTACCCAAGGGATACAGGAGTACTGATGCATAGGGGCACTTGTACCCCAATGTTTATAGCAGCACTCTCAACAATAGCCAAATTATGGAAAGAGCCTAAATGTCTATCAACTGATGAATGGATAAAGAAATTGTGGTTTATATACACAATGGAGTACTACATGGCAATGAGAAAGAACGAAATATGGCCCTTTGTAGCAACGTGGATGGAACTGGAGAGTGTGATGCTAAGTGAAATAAGCCATACAGAGAAAGACAGATACCATATGTTTTCACTCTTATGTGGATCCTGAGAAACTTAACAGGAACCCATGGGGGAGGAGAAGGAAAAAAAAAAAGAGGTTAGAGTGGGAGAGAGCCAAAGCATAAGAGACTCTTAAAAACTGAGAACAAACTGAGGGTTGATGGGGGGGGGGGGGGAGGGGGGGGGTGGGTGATGGGTATTGAGGAGGGCACCTTTTGGGATGAGCACTGGGTGTTGTATGGAAACCAATTTGACAATAAATTTCATATATTGGAAAAAAAATTTAAAAAAATAAAAAAAAAATCTATGGCCCAAAGCTAAATACTGAATCCCAACTGATTATTAATTCACACAGCAAAACTATGTTTTATTTCTTTTTCTAGCCAAAGTAATGTTGGTTTTGCACACAAATTAATCAGAGAGCTGCTACTTATGGTTCAGAATTATTTTTACAGTGCTATTTTACAAGTATTATTCCCTTCATAAATGCTCAAAAGGAAAATATAAACCATAATCTTAACAACCATATGTAATCACATTTAGTTTTCAGACATTGTCTTTTCACTCTTTCAGAAGCAGTGTTAGTTATAGTTAAAAGCTCTGACTTTGGAGCAAAGTTTTTCCCCAACTCAATCCCTGTTCTGCCCAATGACCTTAAGCAAGTTATCTATGCTTTCTGTGCCTCGGTTTCCTCATCTGTAAAATGGGGACAATAATAGTACCTCACAGAATTTTGTAAGGATCAAATAAATTAATACATGTAAAACATACAAATTTTAATATTGTTTGTTCTAGCTCTGTGAAAAGTGATGTTGGCATTTTTAATAGGGATTGTACTGTGGATTGCTTTGGGCAGTATAGACATTTCAACCATACTTGTTCTTCCAATCCATGAGCACAGACTGTCTTTCCATTTCTTTGTGTCATTTTCAAAAGTCTCTCATGTGTTTTACAGTTTTCAGAGTACAAGTCTTTCACCTCTTTGGTTAGGTTTATTCCTAGTTACCTTACTGGTTTTGGTGCAATTGTAAATGGGACGGATTCCTTAATTTCTCTGCTACCTCATTATTGGTATGTAAAAATGCAACAGATTTCTGTACATTGATTTTATATCCTGCAACTTTACTGAACTTGTGTATCACTTCTAGCAGCTTTTGGTGGGGTATTTCAGGTTTTCTTTTTTTTTTTTTTTTTTTGTAATATTTATTTATTTATTTGAGAGAGAGAAAAAAAGAGAGCGGGGGGGGGGGCAGATAGAGAGAGGGAGATAGAGAATCCCAAGCAGGCTCTGCACTGTCAGCACAGAGCCCAACATGGCGCTCAATCTCACAAACCATGAGATCATGAGCTGATCTGAAATCCAGAGTCAGACGCTTAACGGACTGAGCCACCCAGGGGCCCCAGTCTTTCAGGTTTTCAATATAGAGTATCATGCCATCTGCAAATAGTGAAAATTTCACTTCTTCCTTACTGATTTGGGTGCCTTTTACTTCTTTTGCCTGATTGCCATGGCTAGGATTTCCAGCACTATATTAAATAACAGTAGTGAGAGTGGACATCCTATCTTATTTTTGACCATAGAGGAAAAGCTATCAGTTTTTCCCCATTGAGGATGATGTTAACTGCAGGTTTTTCATATACAGACTTTATTTTGTTGAGGTATGTTCCTTCTAAACCTACTTTGTTGAGGGTTTTTATCATGAATGAATGTTGTACTTTGCCAAATGCTTTTTTTGCATCTATTGAAATGATCATATAGTTTTTAAACTTTCTTTTACTAATGTGTTGTACACATTGATTGATTTGCAAATATTGCAAAAGATCCCAGATAGTCAAAGCAACCCTGAAAAAGAAAAGCAAAGCTGGAGGCATCACAATTCCACACTTAAAGTTATACTACAAAGCTGTAGTGATCAAAACAGTATGATACTGGCACGAAAACAAACACACAGATCAATAGAACAGAAAAGAAAACCCAGAAATGAACCCACAACTATATGATCAATTAATCTTTGAGAAAGTAGTAAAGAATATTCAATGGGAAAAAAGCAGTCCCTTCATAAAACGGTATTGGGAAAACTGGACAGCAACATGCAAAAGAATGAGACTGGACCATTTTCTTACATCATACACAAAAATAAATTCAAAATGGATTAAAGACCTAAATATGAAACCTGAAATCATAAAAAATCCTAGAGGAGTACACAAGCAGTAACCTCTTTGACATCGGCCATAATAACTTCTTTCTAGATTTGTCTCCTGAGGCAAGGGAAACAAATGCAAAAATAAACTATTGGGACTACATCAAAATAACAACTTCACAGCAAAGGAAACATCAACAAAACTGAAAGGCAGCCTATGGAATAGGAGAAGATATTTACAAATGACATATCTAATAAAGAGTTAGTATCCAAAATATATAAAGAACTTATAAAACTCAACACCCAAAAATGAATAGCCCAATTAAAAAATGGGCAGAACACATCAACAGACATTGTTCCAAAGAAGACAGCCAGATGGCCAACAGGCACATGAAAAGATGCTCAACATCACTCATCATCAGGGAAATGCAACTCAAAACTACAATGAGATATACCTCACACCTGTCAGGATGGCTAAAATAAAAAACACAAGAAACAACTGGTGTTATCAAGGATGCAGAGAAAGGGGGACACTCTTGGACTGTTGGTGGGAATGCAAACTGGTGCAGTCATTCTGGAAAACAGTCTGAAGGTTCCTCAAAAGTTAAAAATGGGGGCACCTAGGTGGTTCATTCAGTTAAGCATTTGACTTTTGACTTCAACTCAGGTCATGATTTTGTGGTTCAGGAGTTTGAGCCCCTCATTAGGCTATGTGCTAGTGGTACAGAACCTTCTGGGATTCTCTCTCTTTCCCTCTGTCTCTGCCCTTCCCCTGTTTGCTCTCTCTCACTCAAAATAAATAAACTTTTTTAAGAAGTTAAAAATAGAACTACCCTATGATCCAGCAATTGCACAGCTAGGTATTTACCCAAAGAATACAAAAATACTAATTCAAATGGATACATGCACTCCAATCGTTATAGCAGCATTATCTACCATAGCCAAATTATCAGTGTTCAACTGATAACTGGATAAAAAAGAAGTGGTATACATATACAATAGAATATTACTCAGTCATAAAAAAGAATGAAATCCTAGGGCACCTGGATGGCTCAGTCGGTTAAGCATCTCACTCTTGATTTTGGCTCAGGTCACAGTTTGTAAGATTGAGGCCAGCGTTGGGCTCTGCACTGACAGCATGGAGCCTACTTGGGATTCTCTCTCTCCCTCTCTCTCTCTGTCCCTCCCCTGCTTGCACTCTTTCTCAAAAAATAAAAAATAAAATAAAAACTAAAAAAAAATGAAATCTTGCCATTTGCAACAACATGGATGGAGCTAGAGTATTACAGTAGGTGAAATAATAAAGACAAATACCATATGGTTTCACTCATATGTGGAATCTAAGAAACAAATGAGCAAAGGAGGAAAAAAGAGAGAGGGGCAAACCAAGAAACAGACTCCTTTTTAAAAGTATTTATTCATTTATTTTGAGAGAGAGGGCATGGGGGAGAGAGAGAGAGAGAGGACAGAGTGAATCCCAAGCAGGCTCCACGCTGTCAGTGTAGAGCCCGATGTGGGGCTCAAATTCACTAACTGTGAGATCATGACCTGAGCTGGTATCAAAAGTCAAACATTCAACTGACTGAACCACCCAGGTGCCCCAAGAAACAGATTCTTAACTATAGTTAAGAGAACAAACTGATGGGTACCAGAGGGAGGTGGGGGGGGGGGATAGGTTAAATAGGTGATGGGGATTAAGAAGTACACTTGTTTGATGAGCACTGGGTGTTGCATAGAAGTGTTGAATCATCATACTGTATACCTGAAACTAATATTATACTGTATATTAACTAATTGGAATTTAAATGAAAACTTAAAAAAAATACATGCAAAGCAAATTGGACAGTGCCTGACACATAGTATGCATTCAATAAACATTAATTCATGATTATATCTATATCACATTCTTCTAAGTAGTCAACTTTTTTCAAAGTCGTTTTCTATTTTATTTTTTTACATTAATTCTAGTTGGTTAACATACAGTGTTATATTAGTTTCAGGTGTATAATATAGTAGCCTAATTCTTCTACTGAGTTATGTATCATAAACATCTCCATACATCTAAATTATTTTCTACAACATGATTCTTAATAGTATGGATGCACCTTATTTTAACATAGTTTCCTATTGGGAGACATTTAGGAGAGTTTCAGATTTTAGTCATTAGAAAGTGTTATGAGTGGGCATGCTTGCACATCTCTTTCATGATTTCCTCAGAAGTAAAGTTGCTGGGATAAAAGGCATATTCACTTTTAAGCCTTTTGATATATTTTAGGTCCCAGGATTTATATCACCCACAGTTTCTTATATTTTACATTTGGCTTATTATGAAAGGGGCCTCAGAGACTGTTACTGAGCAGAGGAATAATGAAGTTAGGGTAGTGTGCTCCTTAGCCACTCTGAACAGCAAAATAATGTTGAAATGAAAGTTTTGGGTGACATGAGTGTCCAATGAAGGTGACATGTGCTGACTACCATACCAGCATCTCCAAGCCCAGGCTATTTGAGCTATCAGCACTCTTCCGGTACAACTAACTCCAGATACGAAAAACATCATCAAGCCCCGGGTGTCAGGAATCCTCAGCCTCAAACTGTTGCGTTGGGGAAAGTCAGAGCAGCTGCACTGACACACATTTCACAGGCTTTCTCTCTTAATTTACTCTATTCATGGAGAATTTCTCTTGACAAAGTGTTATGGCCCTTGTGTCAGCAAGACCTTGTATAATTTAGAAGTATGTTCCTAAAATAGTGAAAGGGCTGAAATGTCTCAGAGGCAAAAAATTACCTGAAGAGGTTCCATTGTAAGGAATCTTGCCAGAGGGAGCTAATCACATTGAATCACAGGTGAGGAAGGAGCATGACATGGGTGTCCAGCCCATTGGCCCAACACTTTATGCCTGCATGCTATTAAAAAGAGAGGTCTTAAAAATAAATCATCAGTAAATAAATATTCTAATATTTAGAGAAAGTGGAAATCATGGACTCAGGGATTTCTCATGATTATAGAGATCATCAAGGTCATCTATTCTAGCTCAATGGTCGGCTGTTGCTTGGATTCCATTTACAATTGTCCTGAAAAGTGACCTTCTGCCTCTGCTTAGACATGTCCAATAGCAGAGAACTGTTACTCTCTCCTTAGGACAACTAATATAACTAGAGAGTTCACCCTTATTAAAATCCTGAAATCCATTAGCCTAAATAAACACATAAGTAAATAGATATTTTCCAGATATTGGTGAGTCCTATAGAACGTTGAAAATGTTATTTTTTACAGCTGGCTCCAGAGCTTTTCTTAGGAAGGGAACTAAGTTTGTTTAGGAAAATACTCTGATAAGCCATATGGGGTAAGAAAGATAAAGGGTTATAAGGTAAGCAGAGAGCAAAACCAAACTGTTGTGCCTTAGAAATTAAGGGAACATTGAAGTGGGGTAAGCAGTGAAAAGCTGGAAATGGGACTGAAAAAGGAAGAGGAGTTGCTGAACAACACATCCAGATGCTGGAGCCTGTAGGGAAAGGTGGCCAGTTAGGAATTCCCTGTGCTTAAAGTTCTATTAAGAACAAAAAAAAAAAAAAAAGAAAAAAGAGAGAGAGGTTAGACTGGGAGAGATCCAAAGCATAAGAGACTCTTAAAAACTGAGAACTGAGGGCTGCTGGGCAGTGGGAGGGAGGGGAGGGTGGGTGATGGGTATTGAAGAGGGCATCTTTTGGGATGAGCACTGGGTGTTGTATGGAAACCAATTTGACAATAAATTTCATATATTTTTTAAAAATCACAAAAAAAAGAACAAGATTCCATTTTAAGATGATTTCATTTCTACAATACAAAAGATAGATTGGTATAACACTTTTAGAAAGCAATTTAGCAATATATATCCAATGTGCTTTAGCCTTATAATCCCAATTCCTGACATACATCTTGAAAAATTAAATCAAAATGTAAAAATGCTGAATGAAAAAAGATGTGGTACAGATATATAATGGAGTATTACTCAGCCATAAAAAAGAATGAAATCTTGCCATTGGCAATGACATGGATGGATCTAGAGAGTATTATGCTAAGTGAAATAAGTCAGAGAAAGACAAATACCATATGATTTCACTCATATGTGGAATTTAAGAAACAAAACAAACAAGCAAAGGTGGGAGGGCGCAAAAAAAGAGAGAGAAGCAAACCAAGAAACAGACTCTCTAACTATAGAGAAAAAACTGATGGTTACCAGAGGGGAGGTAGGCAGGGGGATGGCTTAAATAGGTGATGGGCATTAAGGAGTGTACTTGATGTGATGAGAACTGGGTGATGTATGTAAGTGTTGAATCATTATACTGTATACCTGAAACTGGTATTACACTGCATGTTAACTACCTGGAATTTAAATAAAATTTTTTTTAAAAATGTGAAAATGCAAAAACTTAGAACCAACTCAGATCCTAAAACAGAGACTGCTAAATAAATTATGGCACAGTCCCAAGAATATTTTGCAACTCTTAAATATGATGTTAATGATAATATAACATAAGAAAATGTATGACAAGATGTTTTTGATAGAAATAAGAAAATTATAATTTAATATTAACCTACTAAGGAAACAAATAAAATAACAAAGAACTTCTTTGCGTAGAAAATATTTTAAAGAAATACAGCAAAACTGTTAATAATAGTCCTCTCTAAGGATAATTTTCTCCTATTTTTCCAAGTTTTTAAAATTTTACATAGCAAATATGTTTAACACTTAGAATGTAAAATTTTTTTACACAATCTATATTTAAATGTCAATTTTAAACTTCATTTAAAATGTGTTTATGGCTGTTAATTCTTCAGCAACTATACAAGAGAAACAGCTTCATGGTTATAGAAAGGTCAACTATCCTTTCTTTATACCCAAGTCTGACTTTGGTCAGTTCATGTCACCTTTCTGAATGTCAGCTGTGGTACAAAAATAAAGATCTCTCCCTGACTATCACAGGCTTGTTGGGGTGCACAATACATTGGTGAATATGGAAGCCCTCTGAATTCTGCATCCTTATAAAATTATAAAGGATTCTTACTGTTAGATTAGAATCTACAGGTAGTCACTTCATTCTTCTACCTTCTGATCCATTCTTCTTTTGCAATGACCACTTCATACAATCTGGGGAAATGTGACTGTATATAAGTCACATTTCTATATAACGCATGTTGGGATAAAATGCATAAAATTCAGTATATTACTTTGAAACAAAATAAACAAAAGGTCCTGAAACCAATGGTGTCATAATGGTCTTTAACAGTATTTTCATGTGTGGCATGTATGTGTGATGGGAGTTGTGAGTGTGAGTGGGTTATGAGTGTACATGTGCATATGTATGGTGTGTGTGAGGTATGTGTTTGCAAATGTGCACACTGAAGAGGCCTAGGGAGCCAGAGGTGAATTTAGAATTGCTGTTTCCTTATAAAGAGATTTACTTTGTTTTCTTTTGCTTTGTTGTGCCTGACTATCCATAGCAAGTCTAGATATTAAAGAAGAAACTTTCAGGACCAAAGATTACAGATTCAAATTCTGGGCATGGGAGCCTGTCACATCCTGTTGGAGATCATTCATTGGAATCTGACTGCAATACCTTAATCTTTAAGCAGAATTCAAAATAAGTCCATCTTGAGTTCCTTCCAAAAGTTAGGGGAGGAATCACTAAAAGACCCATTTACAAGACAGTTTCCTCTCTTCCTCCCACAAAACAAACAAACAAACAAACAAACAAACAAACAAACAAAATAGTATAGTGGGAAGAACACAAGACTCTAGTCAGATGCTCAAAGTTAAATTCCTACTTACACTAACTAGTAAGGCCATCTTTACCCACCAGCTCAGCACAGTGCCACTTCCTTCCACTCTGCCTGGTTACTTCCCCAAATTCCCAGGGAAACCTCTCCCATTGCCAATCCATCCCAGTTCATCACCAGTTCTTATAAATGGATCCCTGTGCCTTCATGTCTTACATTTCTTGTATCGCTCCCGACCCCCGGCCTATGGCCTTCAAGTGAGATCAAGTTTCCAGCCTGGTTCATCTTCCAGTGATTACCCAGGCCACATCGGAGACTGGACACAAGGGAGCCAGGAGAACATTTTTAAGTTATTGGACCTCTCTTGGCCTGAGTTTCAAGGCTACTGGATTAAATGATCTCTAGTGTCCATTCTTGATCTAATACTCTACAGTTCTATCACAACATAAACATTACAATAACAAATATAATAATTAAACCAGAAAATTTGTGTAATGGTCCAGTTATCAATGCGTCTTTATTCACATCATCTCCTTGGCCCACCCAATGGATAGATAAACCAGGTGGTATCATCTCCATGATTTACTCTCCCAGGATTACAGGACTCAAACCCAAATCTTCTGACTCTAATTTTTAAGTTCTTTAATCCATAGAATGATAAGGCATAGAAAAACCCTGTTGCTATCTATTCAGAGAGGAAACAAGGATTTGAGCAATTGTGGGAATTCCAAAATTTAAAATATAAGCAATGTGACTTTTTCAGACTAGATTCAAATCCTTTAGGGCATAACAAGGCATTCATTTCAGTTCTTATGAAGCAAAGCACATCTCCTACCCAAAAGAGAAACTGGTAGGATTTCAAACATTCTTACCAAGCTCAAGGGGTCTAGAATTTAGCACATACCATAGTAGCTTATCCAAATATAAAGCATCATGAGCCTCACTCTTGTATAATTGTACATTACCATTACATTGTCTTTTTTAATGTTTATTTTGAGAGAGAGAGAAAGAGAAAGAGAGAATGCAAGCAGGGGAGGGGCAGAGAGAGAGAAGGAGAGACAGAATCTCAACCAGGCTCCAAGCAGTCAGAGCAGAGCCCAATGAGGGGCTTGATCCCACAAACTGTGAGATCATGACCTGAGCTGAAATCAAGAGTCAGACGCTTAACTGACTGAGCTACCCGGGTGCCCCAGCCCTTACAATGTCTTTGATCATGTATTGGTTTTCCATTGTTACTATATAAGAAATTATCACAAACGTAGTGGTTTAAAACAACATAAATTTATTGTTTCACGATCCTATAGGTCAGAAGTCTAACATGGATCTCACTGAGCTAAAGTAAGGTGTTGGGAAGGCTGGTTCCTTCTAGAGCCTCCAGGAGAGAATCTGTTTCCTTGCCTTCTCTAGCTTCTAGAAGCTGCCTGCATTCCTTGGCTGGTGGCTCCTCTCTTTGTCTTCAAATCCAGTGATGTAGCATGTCTCTGACCCTGCTTCTGTTTTCCCATCTTTTTCTCTGACCACAGCAGGATAAGGGTCCTTTTATTTATTTTTGTTTATTTTTTAGAGACAGAGAGCACAAGTGGGAGAGAGGGACAGAGAGAGAGAGAGGGAAAGAAGCTCAAGCAGGCTCCAAGCTCAGTGCGGACCCCGACTCATGGGGTTGATTGACATGGGGCTCAATCTCATGACCCTGGCATCATGACCTGAGCCAAAATCAAGAGTTGGACACTTAGCCAACTGAGCCACCCAGGTGCCCCAATAAAGCCAGATATGATTAGATTATACTCACTCAGATGATCCAGGTAACCTCCCCATCTCAAGATCCTTAATCATATTTGCAAAGCCACTTTTCCCATGAAAGGTTAACACAGTCCCAGGTTCCATGGATTAGGATGTGGATATCTCTGGAGGGCCATTATTCCACCTACCACCATGATTGTCATTAGTTCATTCAAAAAATAATAGCCAAAATGCATCAATGTACCTTCTATATGTTAAATATCTGATGTAGGAACTTTATACCCATTCCAACAAATATTTGTAAAAATATGTCAAGGTTGGTATCACTATCCCCATCTGACAGACAGTGAAAATGAAACTTATTGGTTAAGTAACTCTACAAGGTCATCTAGCTAGTCAGAGGCAGAGCAGACTTTTAAACCACTATAAAACAACCATGCACAGGAGAAGCCACTACTTTTCAGTGCGAGCACTGATTCCCAGGCATAAAGCTATCATGTAGTTAAGCTCAGCTGGGAGCCTCACAGATATCTCTGCTTGGAGGAGCCCTCCCCATGCACACAGCCCCAGCATGCAGTCTGAGGTTCCTTTGCTTGTGGCACGTTCCATCCACAGCAAAAGGGAAATCTAGAGAGTAAGAAACGGCAAAAGCTTCCTAAGAGAAAAACTCTTCTAAAACCTCTGCAGACTCTTGAGATTTTGGGTAACACATGGCAAATGTGACAGGTTTCCTGGGCGTCTGCTAGTACTTGGCATCATCACGCTCCACAGTCAATTTCAAAATTGTCATTTTGGGCCCACTGAGGCTTTAAATAGCACCTCCAAACAGCCGGGCAAGTTTTGTAGCTTTCTCTTTCTATTAAGAGCATGTGAGGGCTCAGAGACTATTGAAAATAAATGTCACAAAGTAAATGCTTTTATGCATTTGTTTGTTTAAATTGTTTTGAGGGCACTGAGAATGAAGACACATGCTTCAAAAAGAGATATTCCAGAATAATGATGCCATATCTCAAAGCACCCAAAATATCAATTGCTACCCAAAACAAGATGCTGAGATAGAAATGCACATGTCACATTAATGCAAAGGCCAAAAAGTGAGAGAATAAAAGAAAACAAAATTTCAAAACACTATTGTTTATTAAGCACCTGTTGTTTGCCAGAAGTTTTTGAAAATTAATTTCATTTAATCCATACAATACTTACAAGTAACCTAATTTCACTGGTGAAGACAGAGCCTTAGAGAGGTTAAGCAACAGGTCCAAGGTCACCCTGCTGGATGCCAATGAGGCTGGGGCTATCTGGCATAAAAAGAATCTATTTCACCACACACCCAACCAAGCAGGCTAGGCTCAGGGTATTAGGAAAGTGTCAGCCCTGACTCACCAGAAGGCAGCCTGACTTGGAAAATAATATTTATTTGCTTCTAGGCTACGGGGGAGACAAAAAGAAGCATTAAAGCTGAAGATAAAAGACAGGCAGGTGCAGCTGATTTAGTTCCAGTCATCACATTCTCAATGTTCCTAACAGGAGTGGTGATAGTAACACCTCGTAATTACACAACGCCCTCCTCAGGGAAGCTCAGAGCTCTTTAAAGACACATTCACATTTGTCTTCCCAACAGCTCTGGAATGGAGGAGACAGCACAATCACTTTCCTTTTACAGAGGGAGAAGCTGGTGCATTTGCCCAAGGTCACAGAGGGACACAGAGGCTTGGAGAGATGGTAGCCCTGGGACTCTTATCCAGATGGCTTAACCACCAGCCCTGGGCTCAGAGACCCATGGGTGAAATATCCATTTAGTCAGCCATGCTATGCTTTGTAAAATCCCTGTCAAAATGACCCATACCACGAGAAACATGTGACAGGAAGGCCCTCTATTTCCTTCATACTTCCAGATATTCACTCCTGGTGGAGAGGGGATCTTTCTCTTTTGTTCAACAGCACATGTGCATTATTGAAAAAGGATCAGTCTTAACCAGAGAAAGGTTTGTCAAATTGATAGTCTACTCCAAAGAGCCTCAAACTCTGAAGCCAGGAGGATCCCTGATCCTCTCCCAGAATGGAACCTAGAATTAGAATTTCTTGCCTTGACTACAAGGTGCATCAACTGAAGAGAGCAGGACCCGAGGGATGGCGAAAAGAAAAAAGAGGAAAAGGAGGGAGACCCAGCAGAGAAAGGACCCACAAGTGGAACATCCACTGTATGGGCCATCCCCAAAGTGAACTGTACAGATGGTAAAGTGTTTTTTAGCACAAGCTCTGCACATCCTTAGTGTCTGCAATTGGCTACTGGTATGGCTATAGTTTGTATGAGGATTATACGTGCGCATTCTTCCAGATATTTCAGGGCTTAGTAACAAGCATATGCAAGATTCAGAATGTGTCTCCTACAGCACAATACTTCACATCATAAAAACAGGTAGAACACTATAGGTCTTAAACAAAAGTGTGAGTCATTCTAATTACCAGATTTAATAAAAGGTTCTATTGTACCAACATAAAAAGAGGTCTTCATAATTTAAAATACTCTCAAGGCACAAGGCTTAGCACTTGACACTTGGAATGCCAGCTTCCTCATTTGCGATCTTGGGCCAAACACTGAGATATTTGCACTCCTAGAAAAGTAGTTCATGGGGCGCCTGGGTGGCGCAGTCGGTTAAGCGTCCGACTTCAGCCAGGTCACGATCTCGCAGTCCGGGAGTTCGAGCCCCGCGTCAGGCTCTGGGCTGATGGCTCAGAGCCTGGAGCCTGTTTCCGATTCTGTGTCTCCCTCTCTCTCTGCTCCTCCCCCGTTCATGCTCTGTCTCTCTCTGTCCCAAAAATAAATAAACGTTGAAAAAAAAATTTTTTTAAAGAAAAGTAGTTCAGTTACCTCCTCCCTAAGGCAGAGACTTTACCATCATGAAACTTTTGAGAACTAATACCTGATTTTTAATGCTATATGATTTATGTTATGATTTAAATGCTATAGTCTCAAATGTGAATTCAATGAAAATACTATGTAACTTTGCTTTGCTTGTTGCTCCTAGATTTGAATCAGCATAAGATCAGAAGCTTTTAAATTAAAACAATAAGTTTTGCCTACCCCACTCATTCTCAATTTCTGATGAATAAAAACTAAAAGGAAACCGGGGAATCTAGCTGGGTCAATCATTAGAGTGTAAAACTTTTGATCTCAGGATCATGAGTTCAAGCCCCAAGCTGAGCATAAAGCTTCCTTTAAAAAACAAAGGGAATAGAAAAGAAGGGGGAAGGGGAGTAATCTGAATTAAGAGAAATCAAGAAAGAAGATTGAAGAAAAGTCTGCTACATAGACAATAGATGAAGACAAAGTGAAGAAAGAATAAGAGTATATTCTGTCTGGGAAGAAAGTGACCAGAACCCAAGGAAGAAGTCACAAACAGCCTCCCCACCCCAGCTCAGAGCTACAGGGTTTGAAGCAAGAGTTGGCTATGGAGTAGTAGCTATGAGGCAAATTCACAGTCTCCTAGGCAATCTCAATTATAACTATAAATACATATATCATTAATAAAACATTAGAAAAATCAAGTCTGTCAAGATATTTAAAGACTAATACATCATGACAAAGTAGGATTTATTCCAGGAATGAATGCAATTATGGGCCAATATTAGGAAATCTATAATTCATCATATTACTAGGTCAAAGGAGAAAAGCTATCTGATTGCCTCAATAGATATTTTTTAAAAAGCAATTGACAAAATTTTAAATCTATGACCTAGAAATATAAATAGAAGAAATTAAAGATTATTTATTAATTGATATGGAATATCTATGATCCAATTAATTGGCAACATAATATTTAAATATAAAACATTATGGAGATTTTTACTAACTGAAGGAGTGAGACAAAAATGACCATTATCAAAACTAATATTTTAATATCTTTCTGGTAGTTCTAGGCAATTAAGTAAGACCAACAGAAGTAAAAAGAAGTATAAATATTAGGAAAGAGAGGAAATTTTATCTTTGCTTGCATATAATATCTATATGAAAAATATCTAAGACAATCAAATGAAATAAATACTGAAACTAATAGGAGAGTTCATTAATGTGGCTATGTAAATAACAAATATATATTTAAAATGAGAAATTTTGTATATGTCAGTTATATCCATTTTCTCCCCAATTAAAACCCACTCATGTTGAGAAACCCAAAGAAAATGAGGGTAAAACTAGACACATGAAGATTTCAGGAAATGTAAAGATACAAAGAGCACCAGTTCTCTATTCTATAACTTTCCAAACTACAATGGGATTGTTGAGAAAAGATGAGAATTTTTTTTTAAGATGAGAAATATTTTAAGAATTAATAAAAGTACTTACATACAAATGGAAACCAGCAGTATTCCTTTCCCTTTTTGTCAAAATATTCTAAAGTTACATAACAAATTGAGTTTTTACCATGGTGTCTCCTATCCATGCACCAACCCACTGATAAGAGCACAACTATATTTAAATTTGAGGTTACAGAAGCCACTCCTAAATCATATTCCAGACCCCAAGTCACAAATCGGTAACCTCACTACCAGTGGGCTCCTCTTACCTATATAGTAATGGTTGTCTTCCTCTCACCCTAAACCTCTGGGTTTATTTCTTTACTTACTTTTCAAACCCCAGACCCTCATCAATCCATGAACAAGAAAAACGTTGTCTTACTACTTTTACTTGGGAATTAAAAACCTGCTACCACCTGAGGTCTGCTCTGTGCATTTATTCTTTCATACATTTATCCCACAAACAAACGTCTATTCAGTGCCAACTATAGACTAGTTGCTGGTGCTGTAAAATGAGTAAATTAGATACAGTAAGGGCCTCACAGTGCTTATAGTCTAGTGGGAGATTCAAACAAATTGAGAGGCAATGACAATATCATCAGTAAATGTGTGCTAGGGGAAGCACAAGGTGATGATGTAACAAAACATAGGGTCATCCAACCCTATTGGGGAGGTGCCCTAAAGTATGAATAAAAGCTGAAAGGCAAAGTATAAGGTGGGGGTGGAGAGAGGAAAGAGCACATCTCATTTTACTTATTTCTGGCATAAAAGACAGCCACACATTCAATTAACATTCTCAGACCCACTAGGCAAGCTTCTAGGAGCTGGAACAGTTTTAGCTGGTACAGACACCATGTTACATGCCGTGTTTTATAGCTCCTTGGTGAGGTCTGACAGCACTCTAAATAATCCTTTTGGAACTAACAGAAGTTCCGAGTGGATAGGATGAATTCTGAGCACAGCGTTTTTAAGAGTTTCTTTATCCTCTGGGGCTAAAACCCCTTTCAAGGACTGCTTGAGCAATCCTAGTTGTTAGATGACAACCCGCATGGTTACCAAGGATGAGAAAGGCATATGAAGAAAATACTGTTTTGGTCTTCAGTAAATGTTTGAACTCTGCTGGGTCTGACAGCAAAGCCCCAAGGACAAAGATGAATTTTATGATGTAGGCTTTTCCCATCAGGGCTCATGACTGACTAAGTTTTTCAAGGCTCAAGTGAGGGTCTGCTACCATGGTCAGCATTTAAAGTATGTAGCCTAGAAAAGTGCAGCTTTATAGATTTGGAAAATCTTACTAACTTTTGTCCAGGAGAATCAGAACGTTAAAAAGCAAATATTTTTGCTTATCTCCCAAAAACCAGTACTCCTGCCCAACTCTAGGTGCTCCTCAGCTACTACAAACACCACTTTATTAGTATATTGCTAGTAGCCCTTTCACATATTATTTACATTTAAACAGGAAAGACATGTTTATTATTGGAAAGTCATTACTAGGACACTTTCCTAATCTTAAATATTTACATGTATTCTGTTCATCCTAAAAGAGAACTCTAACATTCACTCATATAAATCATAGTAAATTGGTTTGAAAACTAATTTTTCACTAAACAAAATGTATTTATTGTTTAAAATGTGACCCCTAGGAATTACTGACCTCTAAGAATAACCAATTTTTATAAATTTCAAGACAAGGAAAACATCATTACTTTCCCTCTAAAATCAGGGATTAAATGATGATGTCTGTTTTTACCCCCATCTATTAACATTGTACTAGAGGTTCTAAGCAAAGAAGTGTCATTATCCAAAGACAATATGATTGCCTATGTAGGAAATCCTAATGTATCTACAAAAGAAGAAAGAAACAAAAAAGAGAGTGAGAGCTACTGCTAAGTGAATTTATCAAGATCAGTATACAAAAACCAACTGCATGTGTATATATATAAAATACTTAGGGATGGAAGATGTACAAGACTTGAATACTGAAAACTACAAACCACTGCTAAAAGCTAAAAAATACATAAGTAAATAGACATAGACCAAACAACTCAATATTGTTAAGATGTTAATTCTCTTCAAATTGATCTATAGATGTAATACAATCCAAATCAAAATTCCAGGAGGCTTGTTAGAACTTGACAAGCCAATCATACAATTCATATGGAAATACAAATGGCCTATAAAAGCCAAAACAAGTTTTTGAAAATAACCAAGTTAGAGGACTTAACATTACCTGACTTCAGGACTTATGATCAAGTAATAGTAATCAAAACAGTGTGATATGGGTGCAAATTAAACAAGCAGATGAAACAGAATAGAAAGCCCAATAATAAATGCACACATACATGGTCAGTTGACCTTTGACAAAGATGCAAAGGCAATCCAGAAAAGAAATATACAGACTTAACAAACGGCACTAGAACAATATCCATAAAAAAAAAGGTAAGCTTCAATCCATAACTCACATCACATGGAAAAATTAACTCAGAACAAATGTAAATATAAAACCTAACACTATAAAATTTGTATAAAAGGGGGACCTGGGTGGTTCAGTCAGTTGAGCGTCCAACTCTTGATTCCGGCTCAGGTCATATCTCACAGTTTAGGAGATAGAGAACCGCATCGGGCTCCGTGCTAGCAGAGTCTGCTTGGGATTCTCTGTCTCCCCTCTTTCTGCCCCTTCCCTGCTTTCTCTCTCTCTCTCTCTCTCTCTCTCTCTCTCTCTCTCTCCCTCTCTCTCTCTCTATCTCTCTCAAAAAAAAATTAAACAAACATTGAAAAAATTGTACAGGAATTTCTCTGGGTTAAATGAAAATAAAATCAAAAGCATGATCCATACAAGAATAAACTGATAAACTGAACTTCATCAAAGTTAAGGCTTTGGCTCTTCTAAAGATACTGATAAGAGAATGAAAAGACAAACCACAGAGACGATATCTGCATATCACATATCCAATAAAGGATTTGTTTCCAGAATGTATAAAGAACTCTCAGAACTCAATAAGAAATAATGTTTATAAAAGATTTGAATAGACACATCCTCAAAAAAGACAGATGGCAAATAAACACAGGAAAAGATTTGCACACCAGTAGTCACTTGGGAAATGCAAATTAAAACCACAATGTCTATTACACCTTAATAAAAAAAAAATGTTTTTAACTGTAAAAAAAACTCCTTAATGAGATAAGCACTACATGCCTATTTGGATGACTACAATTTAAAAGACTGAACATTCGACATTTTCATAGAGATGGGGTGGAGTTAGAACTCTGATACACTGCTCATGGGAATGTGAAATAGTAGGACCACTTTGGAAAATATTTTGGCAATTTCTTAAAAAGTTAAACACACACCGACTATATGATCCGCTCTTTCATTTCCAAATATTTGCCCAAGAAAATGAAAGCATATGCCTACACAAAGACTTAACACAAAAGTTGAGAGCAAATTTTTTATGGAACATTTCTAGGATAGGTGTAGATCTTTTTCTCTCTTTGGTGCTGGAAAATTCTCTTCTATTATCTCTTTAATAATTTTCCCTTAAATCTTCTCATTTCTCTTATCCTGAGATTTCTATTATTTGTACATTTGGCCTCTAGGATAGGTCTTTATATGTCTTATCTTTTCATTCACATTTTCCACTCTGTTTTTCCCCCACCTTCTTGGAAATTTCTGTCTCTATCACACCTTTCTAGCCCCCCAACTGCATTATGTGTTGAGATCATCTGAAACTTGGGGTATTTAAAAAAATAGCTATTTTTTTAAAATTCTGCATAAATAATTATTTAAAATTAACTAAAAGTTTTACGCGTTTCTTTGGATTGAACGTTTGCTTGTCTATTTGTTTGCTTTGCATATCTCATGGGTTTGCTGTATGTGTGTGTGTGTGTATGTGTGTGTGTGTGTGTGTGTGTGTGTGTGTGTTTATTTATTCATGATGGTCTTTTTTCTAACCATTCTTTCAGAGTACATTTTTTGAGACATTTTTAAATTCTAAAATGTCTTTGGTAGGCCTTTAAAATTGAATGTCACTGTCACTGGGTATGGAATTTTAAGTTCAAAATAATTTTCCTTCAGAATAGCAAACATTTTGTTCCAAAGTTTTTGTAATACGTTGTTTATGACAAGAAGTGTGATGTCAATTTGACTTTTATTTATTTGTAAAAAAACTATTTTTATCTTTCTGGAAACTTTGAATTTTCTCATTATCCTCAATGTCTTAAAATTTTCACCCATAAAGTTAAATTATTGCACACATTATGCTTGATACAAAGTATATCTCAAAAACTGAAAAATCATTTCTTTCTTCAGCTTTGAAATTAGTTTCTACCTTTTTTCCTTAAAAATTTCCTCTCCTCCATTCTTTCTTTCCTCTTCTATTATATTTTCAAAGTTTAATTGGAATTTCTCTTGAAATTTTTGAACTTCTATTCCATGACTTATATGACTTTTCTGACATATATACCTTTTGTCATTTTGAAAAATTTGGGGGGAGAATTACTCTGTTCAATTACCCTGAACATAGATCTCTTTCCAGCAGTAGCACAGGGGTGGGAATAGGATATACTTCTGGTTGAGATTCCTGGAATTGGTATTCTGCTGGTGGAAGATTCTAAAGTCCTCCCAAAAATTGCCATATAAGTTGATAAGTTGGGATACTTATCAGCATTTCCCAATAATTGAAACTTTCAACTTTTTTTTTGTAATATCCAGACTGTAAGTAATCCAAATGTCCATCAGCAGATAAATGAATAAATGAATTGTGGTAAATTTACACAATGGAATACTATTCAGCAATAAAAAGGATGAATTCCAAAATAATTATACTGACTGAAATAAGCCAGACAAAATAAGGGTTCATATATTATTTCCTCTATATAAAATTCTAGAAAATTTAAACCAATCTACAGTGACAATAATCAATGATTGCCTCTAAAAGATGAGATAAGAGAAAGCAATTATAGAAGGAGAGATGACAGTTTTGGGAAGGACAGGATATGTTCATCATCTTGATTGTGTTGATATGTATAGCATTTGTGGAGATACATATCAAAAGTTATGAAACTGTACACGATTTAAATATGTACAGTTTATTTAATTATATCTCAATAAAGCTGTAACAAAAGAATATAATACACATATGTATCAAAGTGTTGAAAGCGGTTTATTTTGAGGTGGTAGAATTAAACCTGGCTTTTATCTTACTCTATGTACTTCATTTTATTTCACTATTTTTATAAATAAACATATAACATTTAAAATAAAAAACAGTAACTCTTACTTTATATTACATTTCAAATCAGAAAAATAGTAACTATCTGGTTTTGGTCTGTAATTTTGGATAATTTGTAAAAGTATAAAAATGTAATTGAATATTCTGACATTTTCACTAAGCATTGTATTATAATCTTTCTAACATATAACAGACTTTTTTGTTGTTATTTTTAATAAACCCACAGTAATTTCATTGTGTTGCTGGACCACAATTTAGCTAATCATGCTCTTTCGTGGGGTATTTAAATTTTCCCCCTTCTTTTCTTTCCCCTCTTGCTGTTATAGTTAATTTTCAAAACTACCTTCATGCACAAAACTTATGTTTTTTTCAAAATATATGTCACCCAACTGCAAAATCAAAAATGAACTATTGGGACTTCATCAAATAAGAAGCTTCTGCATAGCGAAGGATACAATCAACAGAACTAAAAGTCAGCCTACAGAATGGGAGAAGATACTTGCAAATAACACATCTGATAAACGGTTAGTATCCAAAATTTGTAAAGAACTTATCAAACTCAACACACAAAATACAAATAATCCAATTAAGAAACAGGCAGAAGATATGAATAGACACTCTTCCAAAGAAAACATATAGATGGTCAACAGACACATGAAAAGATGCTCAACATCACTCATCATCAGGGAAATACAAATCAAAACCACAATGAAATACCACCTCACACCTGTCATAATGGCAAAAATTAATAACACAAGAAACAACAGGTGTTGACAAGGATGCAGAGAGAAGGGAACCCTCTTGCACTGTTGGTGGGAATGCAAACTGGTCCAGCCACCCTGAAAAACAATATAGAGTTTCTTCAAAAAGTTAAAAATAGAACTACCCTATGACCCAGCAATTGCACTACTATTTATCCAAAGGATACAAAAATACTGTGGCACACACCCCCAATGTTTACAGCAGCACTATCAACAATAGCCAAATTATGGAAAGAGCCCAAATGTCCATTGACTGATAAATGGATAAAGAAGATGTGGTGTATATATATACAATGGAATATCACTCAGCCATCAAGAAGAATGAAATCTCACCTTTTGCAACAACGTGGATGGAGGTACAGTGTATTAAACGAAGCACAGTAAGTCAGAGAAAGATAAATGCCATTTGATTTCACTCAGATGTGGAATTTAAGCAATAAAACAGGTGAACATATGGGAGGGGGAAAAGACAGAGGGAGAGAAAGAGAGAGAGAGAGAGAGAGAGAGAGAGAGAAACAAACCATAAGAGACTCTTAGAGAAAAAACTGAGGGTTGATGGACGGAGGTTGGTGGGAGATGGGCTAGATGGATGATGGGTATTAAGGAGGGCACTTGTTATGATGAGCACTGGATGCTGTATGTAAGTGATAAATCACTGAATTCTACTTCTAAAACCAATATTGCACTGTATGTTAACTAACCAGAATTCAAATTAGAATTTGAAAAGAAAATAAAACAAAATAAAAGTTACCCAATTGTTTTCCCAAAAGGAGGCATCACTTTGTATCTCCTTCGACAACAAGTGAGTGTATTAGTTTTACTATAATCTTACCAGTATTACACTTACTTTTTGTTTTGTTATTCTTTTGGTTTTTAGGGGGAGGAAGTGTCTAATTTAATAAGGCACAAAATGATACTTCATTGATTATTAACATGGTTAAGCATTTTCTATGACTTTGTTTATTATTTATATTCTGTCTTCTGTAAATGGTATTATCATTGTGTTAGTACAAGAAAATAGTCAATTATTTCAAGGGAAGGTAAAGGAAAGAATGAAAATGTATCCGTATAAAATAAATGAGATAGAAAATGATATACTTTACTAAAACGAGTTAGGGATGACTTTTTTCAGCAGACAGAAGATAACACCACAAATGTAGAACATGTCATGAATTACCTAAATCCAGGAAACACTCTTCTAAGGTGGGAGCAGCGCAAAATCAAATCAGAGCTATGAATGGAGCCAAACTGCAGATGACTGTGGAAAACCAGTGAGCAAACACCCAATCATCCCTATCCAGCCCCAGCCGATTGCTACCATGCAAGAACACCACCAGATCTTCGGGTTTTGTTTAAAGATATTGGACTTCTTGATTATAATGTGAACTCTCCCCTATTTTTAAAATAGTATTAATTAAAAAACAAACTTTGTTTATTCAAATAAAACATATCTGAAGACTGTTTTGGACCTCTAGACTGCCAATTTTCTACTTCTGGGCTGAGCCTAAGGCTGAACATCTTTCCCTTGAGTTCCAATATTTCATAAGCATCCCTCACCAGGTTGAACTATTCCTCAACAAGAAAGGGATTAAGAGTTTCAGTGAAGGACATCTAGTTAATCACAGCATGTTGAACACATATGCTTATTACTATTCCTTCCTGAAACTCCACTAACAATGAGAATGAAGAAATAAAGAAGTAGAATTCCATCAGAACTAAGAGAACAGTACAGAAAACCAGAATAATACAGATAAGAGGAACAGAGACAACACAGATGAGAGGTGTCAACAAACTTTTGGAAGATGGAAAATAAATGGGGGATTTCTCATAGCTGAGAAAGCTGAATATCAAAAACCTTCAATAGAGAGTGATAAGGAGGAGACAAGTAAACCAATTTATACCATAAGCCCCATAAAAACTTAGGAGTTGGTGGCACCAGGTATAGAAAGTCGCATATAAAATGTGGCACTGAAAATATGAGCATTGGCTAAATGTCCATATAGGAGCAGTCAGACCGGGAATTAAATCGGTGAATAAATTAGACCAGAGTTTCTCCAAACCCAAAGACACTAAACACAGTGAAAGGTGGAGAAGAGGTGCCAGGCTAAAACTATGGGTAGTAGGTGAAAATCTACATTCTTAATAGTGAGGTTCTTGTCCAGTTTCCTTGCAGTGCTTAAATCCAAGAGTACTGGAAGTCAAGCATATAAACCTCAATCTCTAGGCAGAAATATGTAGAGCCCTGAACAGTCCCAAGTCAAAACACAAGAGACTGATATATATATGAGGATCCCTAACAAAAGAAAGGTCCCAAGCAACAATTCTGCACAGAAATCTGCTGGAGAATTGACTTCAAAGAGCCAATAAATACCTATACACATTATATCTTAAAGAATCTTATGGTTTTACGAGTATCCCTAAGGGCTCTGTGAAAGATCATGATTCAAAAAATAATAATAAACATCAGTCATGAATTTCACATGCCTTGTGATGAAATGGACAGTAACCCAACAGGCCCACTAGCAATTTAGTAAGAAATCTTTTGGCAGTGCACTGTAGAATGATGTTTATTGCCTAAGACCATTCTCGGTTCTTGACATGAAATAAAGGAAAGCTGTTGATAATTGATGACTGCTACATGGCATGGAGGGAGGCTATGATAGGCTGATGACATCAGTCTCTACCCCAAATTACTTCATCCAACCTCTATTTATGGGCTGCTTGTGTGAATACATAAGTTCTGCTGGTGTAATTTTAAAAACTGCAGGGAAATTTTCATTCTAAAGAATGAATTTTTATGTGCTGCAATTTAATTGCTTCCATGCCATTTTGATATTATTTTAAACATCACAAATGTGAACTATAGAAGTTAGAAGTAAATAGCATTATGAAATTTTCATTTTTTTGTGATATTCTGTGTAGTTATATATTAGGTCTTTCTGTTTTATATTTTGCTAGCATTATATTTTATAAAGAGGTCTGATAGCCCAAAACGGTTATTTTTAAAGATAATGTATGAGTTAGAAAAGGAAAATTCCAAATCTAAGTTAATGAACAATTCCAATAAGGTCAAGGATGAAGAATTACAACCTCAAGAGTCATTCACTGCACTTGTGCAACAGATGATCAAAATAAAAGTCCAATCACTCACAGAAGGACAGTGAATTTTACCGCACTGTTCAACCTTCAACACATCTGAGCAAACTCTTCTTATTTAGCAATCATCAAGAGAAATCATCTCATCTTGATTGAAAATGACATACACATGTGCATACCTCAAATTTGACCTAGACTTGCAGATCTGTGCAGGAAAAAAGAAGCATAGGTTTCAAAATAATGGCATATATATTTTTTATTTTTAGTTTTAAAAATAATACTCTTTATGTCTTATATACTCCTATAAGAGCAACAGAGAAGCCAACACATATTTATGATACTTTGCAACTGCTAAACTTAAAATTAATTTTGGGCATGAATGTAGTAAGAAAATATTTCTTCAAAGTCTTGTATAAAATTATATCTTACAATCCACTTTATTCATATTGCTTTTGCTTATGGTTGTAATAGCATTACTATTCAACATTGTCAATAAATTTTCATGTTATAAATAACATTAATTAAAATCTATTTATGACCTCTTCTTAAATCTATCAAGCTCATATTTAGAAAAATCAAATCCCATGTTGGCTTAAATCAGTCATCGAAAAAAAAATTTATTATGTTTGTTTTATGAGCTTAAAATTTATAAAAAATACAATAAGATTGATTTCAGGAAGGCTAAGCTCAGCTTAACTATCTGGTTGTTTTAAGAAAGGTTGGAAGGGCATCTATGTGGCTCAGTTGGTTAAACATCTGACTTCAGCTCAGGTCATGGTCTCGCGGTCCATGAGTTCGAGCCCCATGTCGGGCTCTATGCTGACAGCTCAGAGCCTGGAGCCTGTTTCAGATTCTGTGTCTCCCCCTCTCTCTAACCCTACCCTGTTCATGCTCTGTCTCTCTCTGTCTCAAAAATTAATAAACATTAAAAAAAAAGAAAGGTTGGATAAGTAGTCTCTTTTTTTCATTTAGGGGGGAAATACTCTTGCACACACATTATACCACATATCAACTCATTAACATTTCATATAGTAGAAATTCATTATAAAACATCAGGCTACTTGGATAAGGTTTTAAAAATCAAATAGGACATAAAGAATAAAAATCAAATAGGAAATGTTGGAAGAAAAATATCGAAATTACCACAAACTATATTACTGACCTACATTACCATTGATATCCTCTCTGGAAAAGGGGAACTGCTCACAGAGAGTAAGCTAATGTGTTGCACAAAATAAGCAGACCTATAGAAAAATATTATTCTCTACTCAAAAAAGCACTGGAAATTATTATTAAATTTTTACATCTAAAACTTAGTGGTCATGTTATGTACCTTGAGCCAAAGATGTACTAATTTTATGCATAAGTTCCCTGAGACATGAAAATTATTTCAAGGGTTCCACCAGAGAAAAAAAGATTGCAAAAAGTTGTTCTCAAAAGACAGAAAAGATCACAAGCAGATTTTAAAAACCTGGAAGAAACATAAACAATTCAGGATCTATAAAAACCCTTGGAAAAAACCATAACTAATATCCTAAAGTATATTAGAGAGGTTAAATTATTATATCCATGAACAGGATGATGTAACAAAAAAAAAAAAAAAAAGGAACAGGCAGAGAACCAAAAAGAACTCTGAAAACTTGAAAATATAATGGCAGAAATGAAAAATGCAATGGAATATTTGGAAGATGAAGTCAAGGAGATCTCCCAGAAAATAGTGGAGGAGGAGGAAACGGGTATCAGGAAAAAAATAAAAGGAAAATATTATTCTAGGAAGTACAACCTTGGACATTGTTCCAGGGAAAAGGGAAAAACAGAAAATTAAGGACAGGAAATTATCAAATAAATAATACAAGAAAATTTCTAATAGTGAATGAGCGCACCCAAGTTCTCAACACAGTAAATGAAAGAGACCCACACCAAGGCACACCATTCCAAAAGTTTAGAACGCTGACTAGAGAAAAAATAGGCCAGATGCAACACTTCAAAACTCAGCATGCATTCTCTAGAGCAATACTGGCAACCAGGCATTTATGAAGCAGTGCCTTCCAAATTCTGAGGGAAAGTTATTTCCAAATTAAAATTCTATATGTAGCCAAACTACCATTTAAGTGTGATGGTAGGGTATAAACATTTCCAAACAAGCAAAAATATATTTGAATTCACCTTCTAATCAATTTTTCTCAAGAAGTTACTGGTGAGATTATTCCAAGAAAACAAGGAAGTTGTCCCAAAGATAAGAATACAAAGAATACAGAAAATAGGGACTCTAATACAATGACAAAGAAATGTCCCACATTGAGATGTGTCCATGGGCTAAAGCCTGCTGAAAGATTACTGGGGTCTCCAAGAAAGGAGAAAGCAATGGAGACTAGGGAAAATTATGGGAATTCAAGACCTAATAGTAACTTGTATTTTCTCAACTCATTTTCTTAGGATAATTTAAAGGCTGAGGCATAGTTTGTCTTTATCACATGCAATGCTGGGGCATTTCGTGGATTTCCCTCTCAAATGGGTGGATGTTAGAGTGCATAATCCCAAGTGTGTTCTTTCAACATTTAAGAAAACAATATATTTCAAGGAATTCAGTAATTTCAACTCAATATAATGTTCAATTTCAAGAAAATAATGTAAATAGGTGAGTCATATTCTTTATTAAGCAAATAATTTTTCAAGCATTCAGTATTTCTGGAGATTTTAGTCTGAACCTCCTGGCTGAATTCAACCCAAATAAAGGTCTTATTTGAGCACTGCTCTAAATTTTTCTTTTAATTTGAATTCTAAATGAACATTCCAATTAGCCACAAGCCACACAACCACTCCATTGTGTTAAACAAAATCTATTATGCTGGATAACACTGCCTCAGCCCTATAAGCATTTGAGTTGTTGAACCTTGGTTTAAACAAAACAAAAAGCTATGAGGTTACAAGTGCATCCTATCTTTTACAGTGATTCCATGGGGACTGAAACTAGAGTGTGACTGGATAGACAAAGATAACTGAAAGCTACACCCTGGATAAGCCATTCAAAATTAACATAAGCAATGAATATTTACACTCAAGGAGTCCTGGTTGGGAACAAGGGAACAAGAAAAATCCTAACAGTATGGCCCCAAGTTCAAGATACAGAAAACACTAATTATGGTTGTAACTCTGTCTTATCTGCTCACATCATCTACACTTACTGCTTCAGCATCTCTGTCTGGGAAGCAGAGATAAGGCTTACATTTATCTTAGTGGAATTAGGAAAGCTTAGTTTGGAAGAGTATGGGAAACTTCCTTGAAAAGGATACATGAACCCTCTTATTACATATTATAGTTCTAGTACTAATGTATTTAGGAAATCCAATTAAGCATTAAGGCTCTGCTATAGAAAATCCATTTCTCTTTTCTTAATCAAAGGACAATTTTCAAAGGAAAATTACTTTCATCCCTAAATAATCCTTCTAGGTCCCTCTGTTTTGCAAGTTGTCAGGTCTCGTCAGCTTTCAACGTGAGCTCCTCTAAGGGTAAGAACGAGAGATAGAGGCATTCTGTAGAGCTTCTCAGACGCCATAGATGACAATAAGAATTCTTAAAGAATGCCTTTTTCAAAAATACACTGATGTCAGTAGAACCACGAACCCACAAAACAGAACATTTTTAAATGTATGAAGGGATAAAAGAAGTTTTATACTTTGTAACTACCTGCCAACTATTTCTTTTTTTCCCCTCTCATATTGCCTTGGCAGCAAAGTGACTTAATTACCAGTTAATAAATAGGTGAAAAAAACACCACCAGGCAACTATTTACTTCATAGATGTATAGGCCCTTAGCCCATTGGATATACTGGCAGCACTGGGCACTTGTTGACACTGATTCTGTTTCCCTAAATTCCAAGCAGTTCCAGAATATCGGCGTATCAGGGAGCTGAAGCCACTTCCTGTCACATGCATTTTTCATGACTTTTCCTACTGTCTCAGATGAGGAGATTCTGGGGGAAAAATCAACTGGAAGAGATATGTACCTTGCTCAAAGGCTTTCCACATATGTAATTATTGGTCAAACAAAGGTGGAGCCATCAGCCTTTCTCAATCCCACATTAAATGTTAGGCTAATAAAATTCATAGGAAAAATATAAAAACAGACACAGAAATCAAAATACTTGGAATTTTTTTTCAATTTAATTCAAATATACTAATGAATAAAAACCTGAGGACTCCCATTTAAAAAGTTGTCCTAAATTAAGAATGTGGAAAACTGTACATTTCTGGTGGAAGATTCACAAAATGGAAATGTAAAATGGAACAGCCAGTTTGGAAAACAGTTTGGTAGCTTTCGAAAGGTTACACGTAGAGTTACAATATGAGCCAGAAATTCTACACCCAGGTATATACACAAAAGAAATGGAAAGGCATGTCCACACAAAAACTTGTATATGAATATTCACAGCAGCATTATTCATAAATGACAAATAGTAGAAACATTCAAACGTCAATTAACTGATGAATGGATAAACAAAATGTGGTATGCACTCAGTTGTATACTATTCAACAATAAGGAGGAATAAAATACTGATATATGCTACAACCTGGATGAACCTTGAAAACATTATGTTCCATGAAAGAAGCCCCATGCAGAAGAACACATATTGTATCATTCCATTTATTTGAAATGTCCAGATTGGCCAAATCTATAGAGACAGAAAGTAGATTAATGAATGGTTGCCTAGGGATGGAGATGGAGACCAAAATGTGTGGGGTGGAGGGTGACATTCTTTGGGAGGTGATGAAATGTTCTTAAATGGATTGCAGTGATGGCTGCATAACTGTGAACACACTAAAAAATATTTTAATTTAAATTATATACTTCATATGGGTGAACTGAATGGTATGTTAATTACATCTTAATAAAGCTGTTACAAAAAAATTTTTTAAAGAATTTTTAAAAAGCTGTCCTAAAGAAGGCTGAGATGAATCTCAATTTGACCACAGGTCAAACTATGAAGCTGATTCAGTGGGAGGAGAGAGTATTTTGTCTCTGTAGAGTGAGTCTTTCAACCAGCCTTTTTCTTTTTTTTTTTAATGTTCATTTGTTTGACAGAGTGTGAGCAGGGGAGGGGCAGAGAGAAGAGGGGACAGGGGATCCAAAGAGGGCCCCACGCTGACAGCAGCAAGCCTGATGTGGGTCTCACACTGACAAACTGTGAGATCATGACCAGAGCTGAAGTCCAACGCTCAACCGACTGAGCCACGTAGGCGCCCCTCAATCAGTCTTTCAACTTACCTCTAGGTAAAGGAAGAATTCTAAGAAAGAAGTTTAATGTCAGAATATCTAAAATTGTAATAAAACATGTTGGAGCTTTCCAGTGAACTCAGAAAGAAGTTGGATAAAAACTTAACTAGCTTTTGAGAGAGTTCCTTGTTAATTGCTCCATTCAGGAGGGGGGAAAACTTTTTTTCCCAAGGATTTACAAAATTAGCAGTTGCTACAGATTCCTTGTTCTCTTTTTTACTTGCACCAATATAGAATATGAGTTTATGAGTCACATTTACTCATTAATAGAGCAATGAATTTTCTCTTCAACTACAGATCATGGCACTTTTATAAGCCTACAGCAAAAGGAAACCTCCCACATAGAGAAATCACAAAGCAGAAGGCTGACAGGTTCTGCTCCAGTGTTCCTGAGCAGGGAGCTTTCCAGACAGAATTAAACAACTATGCAAAGTTCATATCATGCTTGTCTACTCCAGTAAAACACTGAAGATTCACAAAAATAACAAATGCTGAGGATTGAAATATATGTGTCAAGTATATTGGGGTTCAACGAAATGAATTCAGGCAATCTCCACAGGTGTGAGAGCATTTTGATAAGTCCTACCCCATAGTATTGGCTAGCAAAACCTCTTCTGTCAAAAAGCTCTGCTTCCCTTTGAGCACCAGCTGGTTATAAAAATAGTCTGTCAGGGAGCAGAATATGGAGGTAGGAGACAAAGCCCCTTTTAAAAAGGAAGGAAGCCACTGATCAGTGTCAAGATGTGATAAGACAACTAGTGTGTTCCAAAGGACTCAGGAGCTGAGAAAGGCCTTCAGAGCTGATTCTGGGAGAAGATGTCTGCTAACTGCAAAAGCATATTATATTCCACCTAGATTATTAAATGTTTTTAAAAGCCAAATAGATGATGAAGAAAAGTTCCTCTTCATAGTATAATTCCTGCTAATAATGCAAAAGAATAAGAGAATTAGGAAAATCACCAGTTCTGTAGAACCTAATGAATGAAGGATCTGGACCTCAATTACCAACAGAAGCTAAAACCATAAAGTGACAAGCTGATGGTGAACTTTATAATACACAATCTGGCTTACACCAGCCAAACCCACTAACCAACCTTAAAATAGCATAAAAAGTGGAACAGTCATTCTGTGTTTCACCACCTGTGAATTATTCTTGCTAAAATTGAGTCTAAATCTAGTTGAGCCTAGATCAAGTTACCAGTCTACAAGAAACATATAACATTGAAGATGATGTTAAAAGACACCATGAGGATGCTATCAGCCAACTTCAAAATGAGAAGAACTGTCCCAGTTTCAAGAAATAAATAGCATGAAAAAGTGGGGTAGGAGAGCTGTTTCAGATCAAAAAAGACTTCATAAAGATGGCAGACAAATGCTATGTGTGGACCTTGCTTGGATGCTAATTCAAACACAACAATTTAAAAAAGCATTTTGGGGGCAAATGTAAAATTCTTCAAAGAGATCATTTAATCAGAGGATATGAGATCTTTGTTAATGTATAGTGGTATTCTTAAGTCCTCATCTATCACAAACATACTGATATATTTATGGATGAAATAATATCATGTCATGGATTTGCTTTAAATATGCCATCAGCAATCCCTATCAAAATAAAACCAGCATTCTTCACAGAGCTAGAACAAATAATCCTAAAATTTGTATGGAACCAGACAAGACCACAAATAGACAAAGCAATCTTGAAAAAGAAAACCAAAGCTGGAGGCATCACAATCCCGGACTTCAAGATGTATTACAAAGCTGTAATCATCAAAATAGTATGTACTGGCACAAAAACAGACACTCAGATCAATGGAACAGAATAGAGAACCCAGAAATAGACCCACAAATTTATGGCCAGCTAATCTTTGACAAAGCAGGAAAGACTATCCAATGGAATAAAGACATTTTCCTCAGCAAATGGTGCTGGGAAAACTGGACAGTTATATGCAGAAAAGTGAACATGGACCACTTTCTTATACCATACACAAAAATAAACTCAAAATGGATGAAAGACCTAAATGTAAGTAAGATAGAAAACCATCAAAATCCTCAAGGAGAAAGCAGGCAAAAACCTCTTTGACCTCAGCTGCAGCAACTTCTTACTCAACACATCTCCAATGGCAAGGAAACAAAAGCAAAAATGAACTATTGGGACCTCATCAAAATAAAAAGCTTCTGCACAGCGAAGGAAACAATCAACAAAACTAAAAGGCAACCGACAGAATGGGAAAGGATACTTGCAAATGACATATCAGATAAAGGGTTAGTATCCAAAATCTATAGAGAACTTATCAAACTCAACACCCAAAAAACACATAATCCAGTGAAAAAATGGGCAAAAGACATGAATAGACACTTCTCCAAAGAAGACATCCAGATGGTGAACAGACACATGAAAAAATGCTCAACATCACTCATCATCAGGGAAGTACAAATCAAAACCACAATGAGATACCACCTCACACCTGTCAGAATGGCTAACGTTAACAACTCAGGCAACAACAGATGTTGGCAAAGATGCGGAGAAAGAGGATCTCTTTTGCACTGCTGGTGGGAATGTAAACTGGTGCAGCCACTCTGGACAAACAGTATGGAAGTTCCTCAAAAAATTAAAAATAGAACTACCCTACACCCAGCAATTGCACTACTAGGTATTTAGCCAAGGGATACAGGTGTGCTGTTTCAAAGGGGCACATGCAACCCAATGTTTAATCACTATCGACAGTAGCCAAAGAGCCCAAATGTCCATCAACAGATGAATGGATAAAGAAGATTTGGTATGTGTGTATATATATATATATATATACATATATACAATGGAGTATTACTCAGTGATCAAAAAGAATGAAATCTTGCCATTTGCAACTATGTGGATGGAAATGGGAGGGTATTATGCTACGCGAAATCAGAGAAAGACAAATATTATATGACTTCACTCATATGAGCAATATAAGACACTAAACAGATGAACATAAGGGAAGGAAAGCAAAAATAATATAAAAACAGGGAGGGGGACAAAACATAAGAGACTCTTAAATACAGAACAGAACGCTGCTGGAGAGGTGGTGGGAGGGGAGATGGGTTAAATGGTAAGGGGCATTAAGGAACCTACTCCTGAAATCATTGTTGCACTATATGCTAACTTGGATGTAAATTAAAATATTAATTAATTTTTTTAAATATGCCACCAAAACCCAAAGATGTAGGGAAGGAACAGACTGGCAAACTGTTGATAACTATTGAAGCTGGTTAATGGGTACATGAAAGTGTACTTTCTACTATTCTGCTATTGTGTATGTTTGAAACATTTCATAATAAAGAGATTAGAAGAGAAAGAATTGCTGTAGCAAGTTTTCCCCTTAGTTTTGTCCTTATTAACACAATCCATGGACAGACAGAAAGTTCACAGAAGAGAAAGTGGACAAAAAGAGAAAGAAGCAAGAAGGAAGAAGGAAAACACAACTGCTGGTCAAATAACTGCAGGTCATTTTGGTCCCTCTAAAAGAGAAGGCTTGACAGTTAAGCGTCCAACTCTTGATTTTGGCTCAGGTCATCTCATGGTTCATGAGTTCAAGCCCCACATCGAGCTTAGCACTGTAAGAAAGCACAGAGATTCTCTTTCTCTTCTTGGGATTCTCTTTCTCCCTCTCTCTCTATCCCTCCCCCGCTTGCACATGCTCTCTTTCTCAAAAATAAATAAACATTAAAAAATTAAAAAATAAAGGGGCGCCTGGGTGGCTCAGTCGGTTAAGCAGCCGACTTTGGCTCAGGTTATGATCTCACGGTCCATGAGTTCGAGCCCCGCGTCGGGCTCTGTGCTGACAGCTCAGAGCCTGGAGCCCGTTTCAGATTCTGCGTCTCCCTCTCTCTCTGCCCCTCCCCTGTTCATGCTCTGTCTCTCTCTGTCTCAAAAATAAATAAACGTTAAAAAAAATTTTTTTAATTAAAAAATAAAGAAGATTTGATCTTTATGACTGAATCTACCTTTTTTAAAGAAAAATAATCTCAGATGAGTCCTTTATCAATCAAATGTTCTTATCAGTTTTCGGGAAAATGGTGAAATAACACAAATGGAGATGTTTAACTTGAGAAGCTATAATTTCTATTAATGATAGAGATTATTGTAATTAAGTCTTTGCCAGGATTATATCTCTAAAGCCTTATTAGTTATCTTTAGTGTACTATTTATTTTCCATGCATGGATTTAAATAATACCATCATTTTTCCCATAGGAATAGGTGGCTTCAGGGATAGGAAAAGGCAGGTGTATTGAGAGTTGCCTGTGTAAAGATATAAAACCCCCAGGATGGCAGGAAGACAAGCAGACATGATCTTCAACTGCTTTAAAAGCAAGTTAAACTAGCTCAGCACAGCTCAATCTGGGCAGAAATACTGCCATCTTCCTCTGATATGCCCTGTTACTTAAACCTGAAAACTCCTAAGTGTGCAATGTTTGATTATTTTAATTTGGTATAACTGCCCCAGTGGGAACCACTGGTCAAGATCACCTGCCTGTGGGATTTCTTTAAAAGAAGCAAAGATTTCTGCTGCCAACTACTCTGAGAAAGAGTAGATCTTGGGGAAGAAAATGAGGATTAAGAAGGCAGACATAGACTAAAGGAAGAGACACATTCCCTCCTCTCTCTAGAAATTGAATCTGGTCTCCAGTATCATCAGCCTTGAGGACACCATCCAGGACCCACCATCATGGATCCCAGCCTACAGGAGTTAAGAAGCCCTCGTCTACAAGTGGTTTTATTTTATTTTAATTTTGTTGTTGTTACTGTTGTTTACAATTTATTTTCTTTTAAGATGTTATCTTTTTATGTAATTTCCACACCCAGTGTGGGGCTCCAACTCACAACCCTGAGATCAAGAGTTGCATGCTCTACAGACTGGCACCCCTTAGAAGTGGTTTCAGGTTATGCTCCATGTTGTATACTTATCTCCCACTTTCCTTGAATCTTCATCAGAATTTTGTCAATGTTGTGGTCTGGTCTCAGCCATCTTATGGGACACACTCTAGGAAAGACTTGTGCCTACACTCCTTCACAGAAGTAAAAAATAAGTTGCCAGTCAGGAATCTCACATTGACCTAAAGCAGCGTCACAAATGCTCACGCACAGAGGAATAAATAGATCAAAATTCAAAAACGTGATGGCTTGACACCAAGACAGATCTTTTAGTACAGGTAAACTTCTAGATTTTCCAAAGAACCTGGTGAAAACTGTACTTATTGTTGGAAGCCAGAGTGGAAGCTAACAATTTTGTAATATGGGGTATTAATGCAAATGCCTTCTCACAAATTAATGAGGCATCCAAGAAGTTAAAAAAAATACAAAAAGAAATTTATTTTTAATTTTAAAAAGACAAAAAATAGAAGTGCATTCAATTACATGCTGGAGCTGAAGTTCTGACAAAACAGCAGCACAAAAAAAATAAATTTGTTGGATTTGTTTCTATGCCATGTGTCTGTCTGTGCATGTGTGATACAGAATCCCATCAGCCTTCAATATATCCACATCTTCTGACACCAAAGAAATGGGAAAGGATTTTGTTAGACATTAAAATTAGTATCAGATTCTTGTTTTGCTGGTGAGCAACTGCTCTAAATACGATAGTTTGATTCAGTTTGGAAAACTATGATGTCCATCAGTTGGTGTCTTCAGGCTCCAGGACACATTAACTTATGGTTAACATATGATAGTGAGAATTAGACTCTTCCAAAATAGATGATGGTATGAGCACAAGTGACCAACCTCCCCAGCTGATGCCAACTAGAATGACCCTAGCCAGGTCTATCTCTACCTTCACTACTGAGACTATATTTGGGGGTCTTCTCAGGCATCTGGTCCTCGTCTGCTCTGCATTAGATTCCTTACCCCCGTCAACCAGGCAATTAGAGAAGAAATTTAAAAATATCTGGAAACAAATGAAAATGAAAATACAACAATCCAAACGCTTTGGGATGCAGCGAGGCAGTCCTGAGAGGAAAATACATTGCAATCCAGGCCTATCTCAAGAAACAAGAAAAATGCCAAATACAAAATCTAACAGCACACCTAAAGGAAATAGAAGCAGAACAGCAAAGGCAGCCTAAACCCAGCAAAGAAGAGAAATAATAAAGATCAGAGCAGAAATAAACAATATAGAATCTAAAAAAACTGTAGAGCAGATCAATGAAACCAAGAGTTGGTTTTTTGAAAAAATAAACAAAATTGATAAACCTCTAGCCAGGCTTCTCAAAAAGAAAAGGGAAATGATCCAAAGAGATAAAATCATGAATTAAAATGGAATTATTACAACCAATCCCTCAGAGATACAAGCAATTATCAGGGAATACTATGAAAAACTGTATGCCAACAAACTGGACAACCTGGAAGAAATGGACAAATTCCTAAACACCCACACACTTCCAAAACTCAATCAGGAGGAAACAGAAAGCTTGAACAGACCCATAACCAGCGAAGACATTGAATCAGTCATCAAAAATTCCCAACAAATAAGAGTCCAGGACCAGATGGCTTCCCAGGGGAGTTCTACCAGACGTTTAAAGCAGAGATAATACCTATCCTTCTCAAGCTATTCCAAAAAATAGAAAGGGAAGGAAAACTTCCAGACTCATTCCAGGAAGCCAGTATTACTTTGATTCCTAAACCAGACAGAGACCCAGTAATAAAAGAGAACTACAGACCAATATCCCTGATGAATATGGATGCAAAAATTCTCAATAAGATACCAGCAAATGGAATTCAACAGCATATACAAAGAATTATTCACCACGATCAAGTGGGATTCATTCCTGCGATGCAGGGCTGGTTCAACATTCGCAAATCAATCAATGTGATACATCACATTAATAAAAGAAAAGATAAGAACCATATGATCCTGTCAATCGATGCAGAAAAGGCATTTGACAATATTCAGCAAACTTTCTTAATAAAAACGCTTGAGAAGGTCGGGATAGAAGGAACATACTTAAAGATCATAAAAGCCATTTATGAAAAGCCCACAGCTAACATCATCCTCAACGGGGAAAAACTGAGAGCCTTTTCCCTGAGATCAGGAACACAACAGGGATGTCCACTCTCACTGCTGTTGTTTAACATAGTGTTGGAAGTTCTAGCATCAGCAATCAGACAACAAAAGGAAATCAAAGGCATCAAAATTGGCAAAGATGAAGTTAAGCTTTCGCTTTTTGCAGATGACATGATATTATACATGGAAAATCTGACAGACTCCACCAGAAGTCTGCTAGAACTGATACATGAATTCAGCAAAGTTGCAGGATACAAAATCAATGTCCAGAAATCAGTTGCATTCTTATACACTAATAATGAAGCAACAGAAAGACAAATAAAGAAACTGATCCCATTCATAATTGCATCAACAAGCATAAAATACCTAGGAATAAATCTAACCAAAGATGTAAAAGATCTGTATGCTGAAAACTATAGAAAGCTTATGAAGGTAATTGAAGAAGATATAAAGAAATGCAAAAACATTCCGTGCTCATGGATTGGAAGAATAAATATTATCAAAATGTCAATACTACCCAAAGCTATCTACACATTCAATGCAATCCCAATCAAAATTGCACCAGCATTCTTCTCGAAACTAGAACAAGCAATCCTAAAATTCATATGGAACCACAAAAGGCCCCGAATAGCCAAAGGAATTTTGAAGAAGAAGACCAAAGCAGGAGGCATCACAATCCCAGACTTTAGCCTCTACTACAAAGCTGTAATCATCAAGACAACATGGTATTGGCACAAAAACAGACACACAGACCAATGGAATAGAATAGAAACCCCAGAACTAGACCCACAAACGTATGGCCAACTCATCTTTGACAAAGCAGGAAAGAACATCCAGTGGAAAAAAGACAGCCTCTTTAACAAATGGTGCTGGGAGAACTGGACAGCAACATGCAGAAGGTTGAAACTAGACCACTTTCTCACACCATTCACAAAAATAAACTCCAAATGGATAAAGGACCTGAATGTGAGACAGGAAACCATCAAAACCCTACAGGAGAAAGCAGGAAAAGACCTCTCTGACCTCAGCCGTAGCAATCTCTTACTCGACACATCTCCAAAGGCAAGGGAATTAAAAGCAAAAATGAACTACTGGGACCTTATGAAGATAAAAAGCTTCTGCACAGCAAAGGAAACAACCAACAAAACTAAAAGGCAACCAACGGAATGGGAAAAGATATTTGCAAATGACATATCAGACAAAGGGCTAGTATCCAAAATCTATAAAGAGCTCACCAAACTCCACACCCAAAAAACAAATAACCCCGTGAAGAAATGGGCAGAATACATGAATAGACACTTCTCTAAAGAAGACATCCAGATGGCCAAGAGGCAGATGAAAAGATGCTCAACGTCGCTCCTCATCAGGGAAATACAATCAAAACCACACTCAGATATCACCTCACGCCCGTCAGAGTGGCCAAAATGAACACATCAGGAGATTATAGATGCTGGAGAGGATGTGGAGAAATGGGAACTCTCTTGCACTGTTGGTGGGAATGCAAATTGGTGCAGCCACTCTGGAAAACAGTGTGGAGGTTCCTCAGAAAATTAAAAATAGACCTACCCTATGACCCAGCAATAGCACTGCTAGGAATATACCCAAGGGATACAGGAGTACTGATGCATAGGGGCACTTGTACCCCAATGTTTATAGCAGCACTCTCAACAATAGCCAAATTATGGAAAGAGCCTAAATGTCCATCAACTGATGAATGGATAAAGAAATTGTGGTTTATATACACAATGGAGTACTACATGGCAATGAGAAAGAACGAAATATGGCCCTTTGTAGCAACGTGGATGGAACTGGAGAGTGTGATGCTAAGTGAAATAAGCCATACAGAGAAAGACAGATACCATATGGTTTCACTCTTATGTGGATCCTGAGAAACTTAACAGAAACCCATGGGGGAGGGGAAGGAAAAAAAAAAAAGAGGTTAGAGTGGAAGAGAGCCAAAGCATAAGAGACTCTTAAAAACTGAGAACAAACTGAGGGTTGACGGGGGGTGGGAGGCAGGGGAGGGTGGGTGATGGGTATTGAGGAGGGCACCTTATGGGATGAGCACTGGGTGTTGTATGGAAACCAATCTGACAATAAACTTCATATATTGAAAAAAAAAAAAAAGATTCCTTACCTCCATCCCTACCACATCAGCTGAGTGTCACTTCCTTGACAGAATCTAAGATTGAACATGATGAGCAGAACTGCACTCCCACCCATCACTTGATTCTACACCCACCTACCCACCTGCTCGAACCAGGAGGGAAACCCATTCCTTACCTCTACTTCATTCCAATGTCCTGCACTGTTATCAACACATGCTCAGCCAAGGGCAAATTATCCTTTACCTTAACACCTTCTTTTTTTTTAGTTTCAACTTTTTTTAATGTTTATTTATTTTTGAGAGAGCGTGAGTGAGCGTGAGCAGGGGGAGGAACAGAGAGGGAGGGAGACACAGAATCCAAAGCAGGCTCCAGACTCAGAGCGGTCAGCACGAAGGCTGATGCAGGGCTCGAACTCACGAACCATGAGATCATGACCTGAGGCGAAGTTGGACGCTTAACTGACTGAGCCACCCAGGTGCCCCTATCCTAACACCTTCTAATTAAACCCCACTATACTTTTTCTTCTGCCCATATATTTCTATTAAGAGACTGTGGCCATATCTAGTTGACACCAAACAGATCTCACCTCAGCGAAATTACCACAATATAGATTTATATGAATCATCTATTGAATCATTTGCCAAACATATTGTCCCCTTCTTTGCGCCCAGCACCCTGTTAGGCTCTAACTACACTTCCTAAAATATACCAATCTAAGGATTTGGTGGGTTTTTTTTAATTTACTCTGTTAATTTAATAATTTTAATTTTATTTACCCATCACATGTTACTTAATGTCTCTGTAGGTGCCACTACACAGATTAATTCATTTAATCTAATGAGCTAATATTTATTGACAGCCTACTGTGTACCTTTAATAGACACTATAAAAGAAAGAGAACTATAATTCCCTAAACTTCAAGACAGTGAAATGTAGTAAAGTAGGTAAGAATTACACACTTACACACATACACACACACACACCCCGTAATACATCAATCAGTGCCATATAAGTGGTTCAGACAGCAAGTTATATAGGAGCTTAGAAGAGAGAGAAAGATATCACTGACACACAGTAAATGTGCAATCAATGTTTGATTGAATTAAATTGAACCAGGGCACTTAATACTGAAAATAAAGACAGATGGAATGACACGAAAATCTGATAATGTGGAAATTTGCACGAAAATACTGAGACATTACATGCATGTTTTCTTTTAAATAGGTTTTTACTTAAAGTAATATAAAAACATGTTAAAGTGACATTTTATTATCATCACTACACATGGGAATCCCTACAGGTGACATCTCTACTAATGTGCTAAAAATAAATTATTTTAAATTCATTCTATTTTTTTGAGACAACATCAGTATATTTGGTACATACCTACAGGGTTTTGGTTAATTTGAATCTTCTGGAAGTCATTTGATTAATAGTTTCTTTTCTACTGCCTAACTGGTTTTCTTGTTTATGTTACATAGAAAAAAAAGCAGAACGTGACATCATTCTAAAAGTTCACAATGAGAACTTAAAAAATCATATTAGGAGGGAACACTACTCAGCAGGTACTCTAGGCATGAAGAAATGGAGACAGGAATCTGTCTTTCTTCTCCTGTGACATCAATTCATAAATCAAAATTACCATGACTAAAACATCACAAACAGATTAGCACATTGGTATGATTTTCAAAGTAGAATCTCGGAACTAAAATATCCATATTAAAATGGCAGCCCCATCAAGTGAACCAAAACATTCCTACTGAAATGGGAGCCTCATAAATTAAGACTCCAGGTAGCAAGGCCCGTATCACAATCTGAATTAGGTCTTGGAATTCCAATTTGCAGTCAGTATGTAAAAGACAAAAAGAAAAAAAAAATTCCCCCCAAAAAAAGTAAATAAGGACACCTTCTGAAAAAGAAACTAGTAAGAACATAATAAGTATACTGAAGCACATCAGACCACCTGGATGAAGAGGGGGCTACTCTAAAGGGCAGGCAGCATGGATCAGTCAGAAAGCCAGGGCACGTCCTGGTGTCAACTGCAATGAATGAATGAGGGGCCCTGGAGACGCAAGTAGAGTTGAGGAGGGCTGGATGATACTGTTCATCAAGATCCTGTTTACGCTTCCTGCTGTGGACTGGTCTCCAAGGAGCCTCCCGTTTTACTGAGATTCCCCTGAAGTTGCTGCATTGACTCAGCAAATGAGGTTGTCAATTTTCCTGGTGGAGGGGTTCTCTTTGAGATCAATAATTTGAAATGAAGAAATAAAATGTAGGAACTACATTTTAGGAACTACATTTAGGAACTACTACTACAGATTTCCTTCTTGAAATCTGATTATCCTGTGTCTAGTCCCCTGAGATATAGTCACATTGTAACTGACATTGTTGGTCTGTGCACCCCCTTCCAAGGAATTACTTTAATAATAATAACCCCAAGTAGTATTTATGGAGTTTCTACCATGCACCAGACATTATTCTAATAACGTCTGCCTATCCCTAGCAGCAAGAAAACTGCATGGGTACCAGTTCCAAGCCCCACGGCCACGCGGCAGATGCTCAATACCTATTTGTGGAATAGGTGAGCAAATTAACTCAACAAACCTTGGAATTCCTAGCTTTACCCTTTCTAGAGAAAAGGGGAAAAGTGGGAGATGGAGAGTATGTGCCCCTCTATAGTGCTTTAATTATAACAAGTTAATGACAAATACATGTCCCTTTTCCTTGACAGCATCTCTACCTTGGCTCTCTTTAACTTCAACCACTTCTTTGTCCATCAGTTTTAAGACATGCTTAGAATACTCTAATTCTTATCCTTTTTATGTCTCAGGGTAGAAGATTCAGTGATCCATGCATGACAAATATATGTAGTATCAAAGGGGCAGTTAAAAACTCAAAGCAAGAATCAAGATTCATCACATAAAAGAAACTTCTAAAATCTCCCTGTACAGTGGCCTTAATTACATCATGACAGCCCAACTCCTTTTTCACCATATAAGTGAGGAATCGGATGTGGTTCTACTTCTACATGTTACAAACGCTAAATATAAATGTGAGTATAAAGTCAAAAGCCAGTTTCCAAAAAATAAGCACTACTTTGAATTTGAAACCCCCTTTTGGCCAGTAAATCCATGCTGAAAATGATGAAGGATTTCTCTAGATTTAGCTTCCTTAGGGATAATTCTGAGATAACAGTGACAGAGAGCCAAAGGGATGATTATAGGAAACTCACTCCAAGCAGCTCAAACATTCATACACTTCTGTATTTCATAGGCACTTACTGCACACCTATGATGTGCATGACACCTTGCAGGACACAAGACCTGGTGTCCAGGGAAAGAGACACATAGATATCAGGATTGTGTGCCCCAGGCTTCTTACAGGAAGCAACAGAGCAGAGGAAAATCACTTAATCTAGCTGGAGCACCACAATCTAGACTAGATTACATGCAGAACAAAAAGATCTCCCTACAAATAAATATTTCAGCTGCCTCTCCAAAGCAAAGGTGGCATTTTGAAATATTTTAAGCAATGCCAAGTCAATGTTGAAAATCTTTGGGTGAAAATCACAGGCATGTAGAGAAAACCCTCCTCCAACCTCTCATACTCACCTGGAAGTTTGTGCTAAACTAACCTAATGTATCAGAGCAGTAAGAAATCTAAACTTTAAAATGCTCTTCAGTTTATAGCAATGTACTTAGTAATACAATGATGTTCTTGACTACCAAACAAAGATGTACTCCTCTGAAAATTTAGCTAACCTAAGCATAAAACAACCTGATGATTTTTGGGGGGAGAGATCAAATATACCTTCTCCCAGTGTGACCTGAAAAAGATTTCTTGAGAAAAAGAATCTCATCAGCTTTGTTTCTTTCTAATCTCCTATCTTAGACTATCTTTAATATGCTGTCAAATGCAGATAGTTCTTTATACCACGGTATGACAAGAATACAAGTAATATAAAAGCAGTTTTGCACACTTATAGACAATATCAAGTATTTTACATAATAATGATGCTAGAGAATACAAGACAATGATATTGTAATAGCGATGTGTGATGGCAGCAGCTACACTGTGGTGAACATAGCATAATTTATAAAATTGTCAATATGTTGTACACCTGAAACTAATATAATTGTGTGTCAAATATACTCAAATTAAAAAAAATAATGATGATGATGCTATAATACAGATTCTCACCTGCTGGGGAAGAAAGAACTAAAGTAGGGTAAAAAACAAAGATTTTATAATTTAATTGTGTCTTCCTATCAAACTCTACAGATTCCAATAGTTTAACTGGCATAATATACTCATTTTCTTTTTTTTTTATTCACTTAGCCTATGATTGCATTAAGTAGATTACTAATGTGTTCATTAAATGAGGTCTTTCCAAGGGAACTGGTGATTTTAATGCTCCTGGCTAAATGATAAATATCACTAGCTTTACAGCCTTAAGTATGACTTGTGGCAGAGCAAACAAAAGTTCATCAATGATTGAGGTAGGAGAGAATGGATGGCTCTCTATCTTTAATTAAAAATAATCTGTTAACATTACAAAAGAAGGAATAGAAAGTTAACATGGAAATAAATGAATATTTAGAAGTCAACATTATGCCAAATTTAGCAACAGTACTAGGGAAGCTAGAAACTCATCTATATTACAAATACAAAATAGAAATGCATCTATATTAAAAAAATCATCAGAGTTCATATATGAAGTTATTTCTATAATATTCAAATTTTCCCTTTAAACATTCAAACACTAAAACGTTTCATTTTATAGTTGCACTGAAGTTTCTTATTATCAAAATGAATGCCAAAAGACGGGGGGGGGGGAAGATTAGAGAGGAAATAAAGATTACCAGGATTTCCACTTATGGCAGCATGATGGATAAAAGTGGGTGGACAACTCTCAAGGATGAAACAATAACATGTTGGATAAAATAGCAAAAAAAAAAAAAAAAAAACGTTAATGCAATTAAGTGCAAAACTGAGCAGGAAGGAAAACAAAATACACACAGAGCCCAAAAATAAAGTGAAAACAGGCACCCATACAGGTAAGCACACACCAAAGCTGGCTTCTACCCTGAAGTTTCTGCTGAACTCTAGGGACCTTAACTTTCTACTTCGATGACTGCATAGACCTTAATAGAGAGATCATTCCTAGGATCTCATTTTGAGAAGTCAAAATAAGTAAACTAATAAATTACACATAAAGCTGGAGCACCCCACTCTCAGATGCAAAATTAACTCCACTGCACAAAAAGGGATGGCAAATAAAGAGTGAAATCTTGCCATTTGCAATGACATGCATAAAGCTAGAGAATATTATACTAAGCGAAATAACTCGGTCAGAGAAAGACAAATACCATATGATTTCACTCATATGTGGAATTTAAGAAATAAAACAAATGATAAGAGGGGGATGAAAAAGAGAGAGAGAGAGAGAGAGAGAGAGAGAGAAGCAAACCAAGAAACAGACTCTTAACTACAGAGAACAAACTGATGGTTACCAGAAGGGAGGTGGGCGGTGGGATGGGATAAATAGGTGATGGGGACTAAGGAGGGCACTTAATATGATGAGCACCGGATGTTATAGGGAAGTGTTGCATCACTACATTGTATACCTGAAACTAATATTATACTGTATATTAACTAACCAGAATTTAAGCTAAAACTTTTAAAAAGGGAATGATGGAAAAATCTTACCTGTTTTTACTTTGGCACTAAATTGAGACAGAGGGAAATCCCCTGAAAATTAATAACAAGCTAGGTTACCCATGATTTTGTAGTCCAAATTTACTCTACCTGTGGGAATAAAATCCTCAAGCAGAGAATTCAATTCAACATGGTCCCAATTTGGTAGTTCCACTAAGCAATTAACAGAAGCCAATGCTAATCCTGTCTAGGGGAACTCAGCTTCAATCCAGAGCTCAAATGTTTCCCAGAGACAGAACCCCAAATAAAATAGTCCACAGTTTAAAAAAAAAGTTACTAAACACAAGAAAAATAAGGCAATACGACTGAAACATAGACCCACAAAAAGATCTGCAAATGGAATTCTTAGGCAACAAAAATAATATAACCATATTGACTATGATTTAAAGAAATAAAAGAGAGGCTTAAAAATCTAAGAAACAAGAACTCATAATTAAGCACTTGGAATTGGAACCAAGTAGAATTTAGAAATAGATACTAAAATAAATGAAATTAAAGTCTTGATGGAAAGATAAAATAGACAAGACACAGCTAAAAAGAGAATTGGTGGATTATAAAATAGATATTTTTAAATTACCCAAAATTAAATCCAGACAAATAGAGATGAAAATGATGAAAAACAGGTTAATGACATCACCAATATGGCAACATAGGTTGTCTCTGACCTCAGTCCCCCTCACAAGACCAGTTAGCAACTATCCATAGAAAAGACACCATTGTGAAAAATCACAGAACTCTGGGTAAGGCTGAAATACCCTTGAACCACAGAAACAAAGGAGGACCACATTAGAAGGGTAAGAGGAGAGGTTTTGCTTTGAATGCATTACCCATCCCCCAGGCCAGCACAGCACTGCACTGAGATGCTCCCCTCCCCAGGCCTTAGTTTGTCTGGTAGTTAAGAGATCCCAAGATGGACATTCAGCTTCCCTAGCTTTATGGAGCATTTTCCAAGAGGCCTACTCAGGTCTTATGCCATGGAGATCACTGGGGGGATTCTACTGGGCCAAACCACTGGAGATCAGATAGAGATACACAAGGGTTTAGAACTTATAGCAACCAGCACTCAGATCTGATAGTACAAAAATACAAAGGATCATAGGATACTATGAACAATCATAGACCAAAAAATTGGACAACCTAGAAAAAATGAGAAAATTCCTGGAAACATATAGCCTACCAAGAATAAATCATGAAGAAACAGAAAAACTGAACAGACCAATAACAATAAAGAGCTGAAACAGTAATCAAAAATCTCCCAACAAAGAAAATCCTAGGACCAGAACATTCCACGGTGAATTCTAAACATTTAAAGAAGAATGATTGCCAATCTTTCTCAACTTCTTATAAAAATATGAAGAGGAGGGAATACTCCCAAACTCATTTTCTAAAACCAACAATACCCTGAGAGCAAAGCTAGATAAGGACACTACAAGAAAAGAAAATTACAGGACAACACACCCAGTGAATACAGATGTATGGGCTGATGTATGGATCTGCTGAATTTTATGTTGTATACCTGAAACTAATAAAACACTGTATGTTAACTAATTGGAACTAAAATAAAAACTAAAAAGTTCTCTCCACAAAAAAGAAAAACTGGTACCATGAGGTGATAAATGTGTTAACTAACTTTATTATGGTAATCATTTTGCAATATATACATATATGATATCATCACATTGTATAACTTAAACGTACACAATGTTATATGTCAAATATATCTCAACAAAGTTGGGAAACAAAAAAACAACAAAGGAATATTTCCAACAAAATAAAAATTAAAAAGGTCAAGAGCCATGGAGTACAGAGTTAGAGGCTCTCATAGGGCTGTCCAATCACAGCTCCACTCTGAACAGGCAATCACCAATATTTTTCCGGAGTTGATAAAAGATTCCACTTCTCAGATTCAAAAATCTCAGTGCATTCCATGCTCACATACTCTCCCAAAATAATACACTCAGACACGTCACAATAAAACTGCAGAACATGAAGAGGGAAAATAACTTAAGTACAGCCAGAAAGAAAGGACAAAGCACTAACAGAGGAATGATAATTAGATTGACAAGTGACTTTTCAATAACAATGGTGGGAAACAGAAAATAATTACAATGTGCTAAGAGAAAATAGCTGCCAGTCTGAAGTAATACAAAACCAGTGAGACTAGCTTTCTAGCACAAAGAATTTATACATAGAACAAAACCTGTAGTTTACCCTCAAAAAATGAAAACGTTTTTTAAAACTCTAAACTTAACCAGAAGGAAAACAATCCAGTTAAAAAGTCTGAGAAAATATATTGGTAACTATGTGGTTACAACCAAACAAATATTTACTATATAAACCTATTGAGAATATATTAAGTAACAAAATGTAATTTAAATTAGTGAGGAGAAATGATGTGTTATTCAGTAAATGATATTGGGAAAACTAGCCAGGCACTAATTAAAAATAGATTCAGAAATCTTGCCATTTGCAACTTTGTGGATGGAACTAGAGGGTATCATGCTAAGCAAAATTAGTCAGTCAGAGAAAGACAAATATCATATGACTTCACTCATATGAGGAATTTAAGATACAAAACAGATGAACATAAGAGAAGGGAAGCAAAAATAATATAAAAACAGGGAGGGGGACAAAACCTAAGAGACTCTTAAATACAGAGAACAAACTGAGGTTTGCTGGAGGGGCTGTGAGGTGGGGGATGGGCTAAATGGGAAAGGGGCATTAAGGAAGACACTTGCTGCGATGAGCACTGGGTGTTATACACAGGGACTGAATCACTGGAATCTACTCCTGAAATCATTATTCCACTATATGCTAACTAACTTAGATGTAAATAAATAAATAAATAAATATATATATAAAATAGATTCGTATCTTTCATCTTATATTTTTTTCATTCCTGATTTATTAAAATTTAAATATAAAACTAAAATGAAACCATTAAAATGTATGTAAAATTTTGGAAATTTTAAATAGCAAAGATATTTCTAACATAATAGCAAAGCCTGAAAACACAAAGGAAAATACTAATTTAATGCTAATTTAAAAATGGCAAAAATATAAGAAAGGCATCATAAAAATGAAACACTTAGGAAATACTTACAATATGAATGATCAAGAGATAGTTTAAAAATTCATACAAATCAAAATGAAAAGTACAATGACTCCGGTTTAAAGATAAGCAAAACATATGATCAGACATCCTATAAAAGAGTGAAAACAAATTCTTAATAAACATTAAAATTAAAGGCAAGGAAACCCCTTATTAATGAAGATCACAGATATAATAGTTATGAACTATCAATTTTTCTTGTAACACAGTTAAGATCAAACTGAGTAAAGGGCACCTGGGTGGCTCAGTTGGTTCAGCGTCCAACTTCAGCTCAGGTCATGATCTCTCGGTTTGTGAGTTTGAGCCCCACGTCGGGCTCTGTGCTGACAGCTCAGAGCCTGGGGCCTGCTTCAGATTCTGTGTCTCCCCATCTCTCGGCCCCTCCCATGTTCATGCTCTGTCTCTCTCTGTCTCTCAATAATAAATAAACGTTACAAAATTAAAAAAAAAAAAAAACTGAGAAACACCCATTGTCTAAGAGAGTGTATAGGCACATTTGACAAAATGTATTATATCCTTTGGCTTTATTCCCCAACTTAATGGGAATCTAGCCTAATAAATTGTACAAGAATACATATATAACAGCTCCACTTGTTTGTGAATACAAGACTGGTTAAATAAGATAAAGTTACAGTGGAATATTATACTATCTCTATAAATGTTAGTTCATAAATTAGCCCTGTACATGGAAGGCCAGGAAAGACCAAGGAAAGAGGCAGACTACCCCAGATTAAAACAAAGCAGTTTTAAGGGAACTTAGAAGACTTGTCTTGGGTAGCTACAAGATAAGTAGATCTCTGCACCTGTCTACCAGAATCTAAAAAGTTCATATAGAGGCCTTAACTGGGTTCAGTCATTTATTCAGTCCAGATGGTCTCAACAGCACCATATTCTCTCTTAAAGCAGGCTAAAAATTTGTAGGTATAGTGTGATGTCAACATGTTTATTTAAAAAATAAATAAACTTATAACATACATTAATATAATCTTAATAACTAATGAATATTTTTATCACTGCAGCTACACCATTAGAAGATACTCATATGTAAATCTTTAACTCTAAACCACATTTTTGACAATGTAATTATCCATAGTTTTATACATTTTAGAATTCATTATGTTTGATGGCAACTAAGCTGAAAAAATATGCTAATTCTTCCTTCCTATCACGATCATGTGCAAATTACACATATACTTGATGAATGCACATGTTGCTAAATTCCGCATGTAAATGATATTTAAGTTTTGATAGTTTCACTGCTTCTTTAGCTAGTATATCTCCACAAATTATACACTGCATATCCAGAACCTGCAAAACAAATTCACAATGCCTAGAATTCAATCAAAGTTTATCAAATCTACAAAAAATCAGCAAACTATGATCTATAGTTAGGAGAAAAATCAGAACTGACACGTTAGCATTAACAGGTTATCATTAGTAGACAAGGACATTAAAAGAGTTATAACTGTAACCCATAAATTCAGAAAGTTAAGTAGAGATATAGAAGATATTTAAAAGCCCCAAATGAAATTTCTAAAAAAATTCTATTTTATACACATTAATAGCATGTATTGTGTGTAATCCCACACTGATGGGATTAATGGAAGAAGAAGAGAAACTGCAGAATAAAACATCAGTGAACTTGAAGACATAGGAATATTCAAAAGAAAAACAAAGAGAAAAGAGAATTTTAACAACATAGTATCAGTGAGCTGTGAGACAAATTCAAGTGGCTTAATACATGTATTTCAGGGGGCCCTGAAAAAGAGGGGGAATAAAAAAAGGACAAAAAATATCTGAAAGAATTGTAGCTGAAAGTTTTCCAAGTTTGGTAAAAAGCTATCAACCCACAGATCCAAGAAACTCAACAAACTCCAAATAAAAGAAATTAGAGGGGCACCTGGTTGGCTCAGTGGGTTGAGTGTCTGACATCAGCTCAAGTCATGATCTCACAGTTTGTGAGTTCAAGCCTCGCATCGGGCTCTGTGCTGACAGCTCAGAGCCTGGAGCCTGCTTCCAATTCTGTGTCTCCCCCTCTCTCAGTTCCTCTCCCCCTCATGCTCTGTCTCTTTGTCTCAAAAATAAACAAATGTTAAAAAAAATTTAATAAAAATAAATAAAAGAAATGAGAAAAAATTACACCAAGGAACAACAAAATCAAATTTAAAAAAAAGGACAAATTATCTTAAAAGATAAATTTATCTTAAAAGATAAATTTTAAGAGTATCCAGTAATAAAAATCACATTATAATTTAATGTTTATTTACTTTTGAGAAAGAGAGAGGCAGAGTGAAAATGGGGAGGGTAATGCCTTTCTCTGACTGACTTATTTCACTTAGCATTATACTCTCTAGCTCCATCCATATTGTTGCAAATGGCAAGATTTCACTCTTTTTTATGGCTGAGTGATATTCCATGGTATATCTAGACTACATCTTTATCCATTCATCTATCAATGGACACTTGTGCTTATTCCATATCTTGGCTATTGTAAGTAATGCTGCAGTAAACACAGGGGTGCATCTTTTCGAATTAGTGTTTTCATATTTTTGGGTAAATACCCACTAGTGGAATTACTGTATCCTATGGTAATTCTATTTTTAATTTTTTGAGGAACCTTCATACTGTTTTCCACTGTGGCTGCACCAGTTTGCATTCCCACTAACAGTGCATAAGGATTCCTTTTTCTCCACATCCTTGCCAGCACTTGTTTCTTGTGTTTTTTTTTTTTTATTTTAGCCATTCTGACAGGTGTGATTTTGATTCATATTTCCCTGATGATCAATTAAGCTGTTTTTAAAAGAGCAAGTCAAAGACAAGAACATAGCTCTTTATCTCGGTCTCAAATCTCAAGATCCTTTTTCATTTTGTTTTATTCTGCCTTTGCTTTTATGTACTTCCTAAATAAAATAGTTTTTTCTGTAGCATGGTATAATGAAAAGAGCACTGGGTTAGAAATCAGAACCAACTTTTAATTTTGGCACTAAATATCGCTGTGACCCTGAGCACATTACTCAAATTGAACTCTACTTTTCATCCAAAAAACAAGGAGGTTACACTGGATACTCTCTTAAATTTCTTCAGCATCCATAATTTACTGTGAATCAGATTAGAGATAAAACAGAAAGACTCCTCCCCTCAAAACTTACTCCAGAGCAGCAATAGAACGTACATCTGGACATAATTAAATCACTCACCATTCAAATGGATACAGAGAAGCAATGAAAGCAGAAAGATTATCTGGCACTCCATAAGTTTCCATCTGCTGTACATTTGAGGGTTCCCAGGAAAGGGAAAATAGTGACCTACATACTGGATATCAACTCAGGGAAGTCATTAAGGAAATAATAACAAAGCAGGAAGCTCTGTCCAATCATCCTGGGTAAGACACAGACACCTTCTCACAGGACTGGCACAATCAGGCCCATTTTGAATCACAAATGAGGGCTTTGGACCAAAAGGTCTATGAAGGCCCTCCTACTTGCTCCAACATTCTGTGATTTGCATTTTTATTGTAGATTGAGGATTAAAATGGGAACAGATGAACGTTTTTCACACCCAGTCCCAGTTTCATGTGAAATGTTTCTGCACAAAATGTTTAATTGCTTTGCAGAAGTCACAAAGATGATTCAATGCCTCTTTCCTCTCCAAATGCATATAACTACTAGCTATGCTTATACAATATAGAAAACATGATGCTTTGGGATAATTTGGAAATGAATGGACAATATTCTCTGAAATAGTTATCACTAATATCTAAGTCAGCAGGTGCTTGCTGAATCACTTCCCCTTTTGGCTTTGGCCCTTTAGAATATCTGTGTCTTTTTAAAGTGTATCTAAACAAACAAAAAGATGGAGTGATTGTTCTCAAAAAATGTTTCCACAGTTGGTTATTTACATTTATTGGAGGATGCAGCAGATACCCCCAAAAGCCATTCCCACTTGCCTGCCTTCATTAAAGTTTGAATACATTCCCACTCCCAGCTTTAAGAAGAATAGAATTCACTCCTAGCTTTAAGAAGAATAGAATTCACTCCTAGCCTTAAGAAGAATAGAATTCTTAAAGCTAGGAGTGGCCACATGACACAATTCCAGCCATTGGGATATAAACAGATCTGACAGCAACTTCTGGGAACTTTTAGTTATTCTGATTAGGTTTCTACATTCCCCATGATACTTTCTTTCTTCCCTGAACATAGGTGTTATGTCTAGCCCCGCAGCAGCCCTAGTGCAACCATGAAATTACAAAGCAACATACCAAACAGTAAAGGGGAAAGATAGACAAGGCTTAGGTCGCTAACAACACAGTTAAGTTAAAAGATAAACAAATACCTCTTTGCTTAAGCCTCTGTATGCCAGGCTGTCCATCCACTAGTTGCAGCAAAATATATTCCTTGTTGATACAACAGATTTGAGGAAAAGAACTAATTGCCTTTTAGTCTGAGAATATATGTATTGCTTACAAAACACATGAAATTGATTCTTGACTGTTTCTTAATACTAACAACACCACGATTATTTAATAGGGCAATTACACATAGTCTAGGTTTCCATCAACATTTCAAAGAGGAAATATTAGCATATCATCATCTCTGATAAACAGCATAAGGATATATTACTTGTATACATATCATAATCCAGTTTCTATCATGGTCATAGCCTCTTTCCTATTATGAAAAACCATAGTTAAGTATTTTAGCATAAGCATGTTATCTGCCTCAAAAGCCACAGTCATTTTATTCATTCATAAGTCAAAAGATCTATGTGTCAGAAATTGTCATTTCACATTTTCTCAACTGGTAAGTGTAGATACTTGTCAATCCTTTTCATCCAGTGTGCTTCAAACTCTAAAGATCTACATATTTTTATACCTGGGAGTAATATAGTTATGTTTTGTTATATTATTTTAGCTATACTGAAATGTAGAGCAAGGATTAGCAAACTTGCTCAGTAAACAAACAGATAGTGGGGGTCCTGGGTGGCTCAGTCGGTTACGCGTCTGACTTTGGCTCAGGTCATGATCTCACAGCTCGTGAGTTCGAGCCCTGCATCAGGCTCTGCGCTGACAGCTCGAAGTCTGGAGCCTGCTTCAGATTCTGTGTCTCCCTCGCTCTCTGCCCCTCCCCCGCTCACGCTCTGTCTCTGTCTCTCAAAAATGAATAAATGTAAAAAAAAAGAAAAGAAAAGAAAAAAGAAAGAACCAGATAGTAAATATTTTAAGCTTTAGGCTTTACAGTAAATATTTAGGCTTTACCATAAGGTCTCTGTTACAACCACTCAGTTTTGTCAAGTAGCACAAAAATAGCCATAGACAACATGAAAATGAATTAATGTAACTGTGTTACAATATAACTTTATTTACTGACATTGAACATTGCAGTTCATAAGGTTTTCAGGTGTCATGAAATATTATTCTTTCCAATTTGTTTTCAACCATATAACAATGTAAAAACCATTCTCAGTTCTTGGGCAATACAGAAACAGGTAGCAAGCCCTATTTGGCCCACAAGCTATTACTAAATAAAACCTGCTATTTTGCCCTGAATGCTTCAGTCACCTGATTATGCCTTACAGAATAAGCAAATGGAAACTTTCAAAACTTCACTAATGTTTCAGGTGTAGTTTTTTCTAATAAAGCGTTCAACAGACATTCTAATGTGTACTGCTTTACAAATAAATGATTCTAGATTTCTTAATTCCTGCATTCATTTATATAGGAAAAGGCAGCCTTTTTGTATAGCAATAGGCAGCATTACCACGAACGCATTATGATCTGAGATCACGTTTCCACTGATAACTGATAATCCCTGTGAGGGCTGCATCCATAGCCCAGGGGAGTACCCCATTCATTTCTGTGCTCATCCCTGTTATCTTCCCCCTGAGATCACCCCATCGTGGCTGTTCTCTCAAGTCACATAAGCACTCTGCCAGGGAAATAAAGGAAGGCATTCTTTGGTTGTCCTGATTTTAACTGTCTCCCTTAAGTTTAGCCTGGCCACTAGACTTTAGTCCTCTTTCATATAGAGGTTAATGTATACTATTTAACATAGTACTGGAAATCTTAGCCTCAGCAATCAGACAACAAAAAGAAATCAAAGGCATCCAAAGTGGCAAGGAAGAAGTAAAACTTTCACTATTTTCAGATGACATGATACTCTATGTAGAAAACCCAAAAGACTCCACCATAAAATTGCTAGAACTAATACAAGCATTCATCAAAGTCACAGGAAATAAAATTCAATGTGCAGATGTCTATCACATTACTACACACCAATAACGAAGCAGCAGAAAAAGAAATCAAGGAATCAGTCCCATCTGCAGTTGCACTAAAACATACCTAAGAATAAACCTAACTAGAAGAGATAAAATATCTGTACTCTAAAAATTATAGTACGCTTATGAAAGAAATTGAAGAGGACACAAACAAATGGAAAAGCATTCCATGCTCATGGACTGAAAGAACAAACATTGTTAAAGTGTCTATACTACTCAAATAAATCAACACATTCAGTGGAATCTTCATCAAAGTAACACCAGCATTTGTCACAGAACTAGAAAAAAAAATCCTAAAATTTGTATGGAACCACAGAAGATCCCAAATAGCCAAAGAAATCCTGAAAAAGAAAAACAAAACTGGAGGCATCACAATTCCAGATTTCAAGCTATATTACAAAGCTGTAATCATTAATACAGTATGGTACTGGCACAAAAACAGACAAATAGATCAGTGTAATAGAATAGAGAACCCAGAAATGGACCCACAAATGTATGGCTGACTAATCTTTTGACAAAGCAGGAAAGAATATCCAGTGGAAAAAAGTCTCTTCAGCAAATGGTGCTGGGAAAACTGGACAGTGAGTGACATGCAGAAGAATGAAATTGGACCACTTTCTTATGCCATACACAAAAAATAAATTCAAAATGAATGAAAGACCTAAATATGAGACAGGAAACCATCAAAATCGTGGAGGAGAACACAGGCAGCAAACTCTTTGACCTCGGTCGGAGCAACTTCTTACTAGACATGTCCCTGTAGGCAAGGGAAACAAAAACAAAAATGAACTATTGGGACCTCACAAGATAAAAGTCTTCTGCACAGTGAAGGAAACAATCAATAAAACTAAAAGGCAACTGACAGAATGAGAGAAGATATTTGCAAATCACACATCTGGTAAAGGGTTAGTATCCAAGATCTATGAAGAACTTATCAAACTCAACATCTAAGAAACAAACAACCTAGTTAAGAAATGGGCAAAAGACATGAACAGACATTTTTATAAAGACATCCAGATGGCTAACAGACATGAAAAGATGCTCAACATTACTCATCATCGGGGAAATGCAAATCAAAACCATGATGAGATACCACCTCACACCTGTCAGAATGGCTAAAATTCACAAGAAACAACAGGTGTTGGCAAGGATGCAGAGAAAGAGGAACGCTCTTGCACTGTCAGTGGGAATGCAAACTGGTGTAACCACTGGAGAACAGACTAGAAGTTCCTCAAAAAACTAAAAACAGAACCACCCTATGGCCCAGAAATTGCATTACTAGGTATTTACCCAAAGGATAAAAAAACACTTATTTGAAGGGCTATATGCACCCCAGTGTTTATAGCAGCACTATCAACAACAGCCAAACTATGGAGAGAGCCCAAATATCCATCAACTAATGAATGGATAAAGAAAATGTGGTGTATATATACATGTATGTATATACACATACATACACATATGCATACATATATGTACATATATACATATATGTACATATATACACATATACACATATATACATACATGCAATGGAATATCACTCAGCCATCAAAAGAATGAAATCTTTCCATTTGTGATGACAGATTGGAGCCAGAATGTGTTATGGTAAGCAAAATAAGTCAATCAGAGAAAGACAAATACCATATGACTTCATTCATATGTGGAATTTAAGAAACAAAACAGATGAACATGAGAAGAGGAAAAAAGAGAGAGAGAGGGAGAGAAGCAAGCCACAAGAGACTCTTAACAATAGAGAACAAACTGAGGTTTGATCTAGATGGGCTAAATGGGTGATGGGTATTAAGGAGGGCACTTGTGAGGAGTATTGGGTGTTGTATGTATGTTAAGTGATGAATCACTGAATTCTACTCCTGAAACCAGTATTTCCCTGTATTTTAACTAAAATTTAAATTGAAAATGAAAAGAAGCTAATGGGACATGAGGTTGCCAAAAATAGTAATAGCATTAAACAGAAGAAAGATGCTTTATCATTCCTGGCAAGAAGAACAAGACAATATTACTTATGGGGTATAAAATGATAGTTCTCCCCACTCTAGGGCTAAGAAACATAACCTCCAAGAATGACTTGGCAATTTGTGACAATTGTTGTTTTTGTTAAGATCATCGCCTATGCACATTGGCATTAATAAGTTATATGAATTATCTTTTTATGGTGAAATATTTTCTGATTCCTTCATTTTGCTAACCAGAAACAAAAATCAGTAGTACACCATGAAAGCCTTAGGCAACTGCAGCCCACATACGTCTGTCCCATTCATTCTTATTCTACTTTCTGTAACTGTAGCTCTTTTTCTAGGACTGGAGCTCTGCCCACATTTCCATTATTTTTGGCTAGAGTCATATTAAATGAAGGTGACTTTGAATTCCAGGCTCAATAAAAAGACCTCAGGATGGCTAGGTGATGTGAATAGTGAATGATTTACTGAGAATCTACCATTAACAAGGCACTGTTCTAAGTTCTTCATATATTTAATACATGATCTTTAGATAAGGTGCTATTATCATCATCTTATAGATAAGAAAACTGATGCTTAGGGAGTTTAAAAAACTTACCCAAGGGGCACCTGCACAGCTCAGTCAGTTGAGCATCCAACTCTTGATTTCTACTCGGGTCATGATCCCAAGGTTGTGGGATCGAGCCCTATGTCAGGCTCCATGCTGAAGGTGTAGCCTGCTTGGGATTCTCTCTCTCTCTTCCTCTGCCCCTCTCTCCAGGTTACACGTGCATGCACTCTAAAATAAAATAAAATACTTTAAAAAAAAACTTACTCAAGGTCACACTGCAGGTAAGAAACAGTTCTCCTTCCACTGCACCAACCTGCCTCTTAGATTCTAGTTCATTATAGGCTCTTCCCTTAGGGTCTGAATTTATCTCCAATTTCTCCATGTAGATATGGGAGGATTTCCCAAAACAGTGATCATTTGGAAGTGGTCACTTTGCATTGATTTTGGATCACACAGAGTTCTACCCACCATTTCCTCCCAGAATGAACTTGAGAATATTGTATTTGAGTAGCCCAGGTGTTTACGCCAGGCCAGCCCTCTATCACTGGACAACTTCTTCCCAGCCCCTAGCCTGTGCCCTGCTGAACAGATTTTATTGCTTCCCTGAAAACCCAGTATTTCTGGATATCTAGGATACCAAAACCATGCCTACCTGAGTTTCATCATTTCACTGTAAATCTTTGAATGCTTAATCCTACCACTATAAAGGAAGGACACTGTCCCACTGTAAACAACACTTCAATAATAAATTGCATAATGATGAATTTATGCAATTAAATTTGAATTTTTCTGTGAAATGGAACATTTCAATGAAATCTTTTTTTTTTTTCAATAATAGTTTTCAATGTGAGGTCCTGGAAGGTGTAATGCTATGTGCAAAGAGATATACTGGGCTTCTGTTGTGTATTTAAATTATTAGACCTAGTCCCAGCTTAAAAAGGTTGAATTTATATGTACCACAGTTATAAGACAGTCTTGTTTTCTTTTCATAATGAAGACATATACAGCTAGAACTCAGTATAGCCTACACCAAATGCTGAAATAGTTGAAGTTGTCTTTGCTGATTCTTTACCTCTTCTGTGGTACCTCACCCTAGATATCCTACTATTGTCATGTGTCACCCACACATGCCCACAGAAAGTTCCCTAAACTCTAAACCTTTCCCATTTCCATTTTTGTGCCTACCAAAAGTGTCCAGGATTTTATTTTCTCAGTCATATTCTCTATTTCCAATCTCCCCAAAGCAAAAACAAAAACAAATCCACAATATATTCTAATTATAAGTGCTTTAGTATATTCCCCCTCAAAGATAACAAATTATCAGTTTGGTTCCCAAGATTGGAAGCTAGAGGTCCCTGGTCAGAACAAGGGGGGTTAAGGTGAAGAATTTCAGATGACCACAAAAGCACAGAAGGTTGGACAGTTTGGCACATAGCCAAAGGATATGGCAGGTACAGATGGCGGCAGTCCAGTACCCAGGGATTCAGATGGCAGCTAATTGACAGGAGAAAACAACTAGGCAGGTGGCTAACAGCACAGGTTCAGCTATCTAAAGTCAGGTCAGGCACAGGGTCAGAAAACCAGTAACATTAAATCTGAGAAATAAGGAATTCATAGAAACTGAGTAATTTTGCCTGAGGAGCCTGGATTACTGAACCATTTCCTTCCCCAGCTTTGGCATAGTTTTATCCAGGCTATAGTGGTTAACTACAGGAGTCTGAGAATGAAAGCGATGTGACAGATTCAGATAAGGAGAAACCAGACAGCATCTGAGCGGCTAAGGTTAATAAGACCATTGACCAAGCCTCATGAACAAACATTGATTATTTCCCTCCTTCAGGAGAGGACACATTTATAGTATAAGGAGAACTGCAATGACTGAATCCATTCTAAATGCAATACTTAAGTCCATTCTACAGCAGGGGGGGAAAACTCACAAAGATTAATTCCACCTGAGAGCAAATGGTTGCACAGGTAATTGAGAAGGAACAGTCAAGAGAGGTTTCACAAGGGAGATGACATTTGAGCTTGATTGTAGAGCATAAATAGAACATTATCATACAGGATGAAGGACCTTCCAAACAGGGGGTACAGCATGAGCAAAGACAAGCAGGCTTGAAAATACACATTGTACTTGAGGACTTTTGGGTTGTCCAGTGTGTTCAGATATAGGCAATATGGTAGGAAATAGCAAAAACGAAGCTAGCCTATAAGCATGTATACATACACAAGTGCTCACATACATATGCCTGTATATACATATATTCACATATGTATACATATTTGTATATTATATATAAATACAAATGAGTGCATAAATATAAATGTATATAGTTGTCAAACTGTAATCAGATAGTGAAGTCTTTGACTATAACCCTTAGGGAATGTGACCTTAAAGGAACACATTCAAAGGTTTTAATCAAGCAGAGAGGCATGATCAGTTTTATAAAATCAGTGATAACGATGCATAGGATGGACTGGAAGGAGAGAACTACAGCACAGATAACCGATCCATCAAAGATCAGTTACAACAATCCACACAGAAGATCATGATGAGCTAAAGCAGGGCAGTGGTCACAGGGATAGAGAGGAAAAGGCAGTTTCTGGAGTTTTTGAGGGGAGAAATCAGCACAACTTACTAACCTATTTTACACAGAGGAAAAGAAACAAAGAGGTTCCTAACTTATGCAACAGAGGGTGATGAGATGGGAGTGCCATTAATGAAGACAAAGAAACAAGATTTGGGGAACAAGATTACAAATTGGATTCAAATTTGAAAAAACAAAAAACCAAAAAGCCTAGAACATAAGAATGAGCTTGTGCTATAAATTGAGGGTCCAGTATATTAGTAATGTTTGAATACTTGGGAATGTACAAAATCACCGAGGGAAAATGTCTAAAAGGAAACCTGGAGAAGACTACATTTGTCTGCACATGAAAAGATGTGTCACTGACTACAAAAGTAACTGTAGAGACTTTAACCAAATGAATAATACCCAAGAGAGCAAGTCTTATATTTGAAATAGGTAAGAGAGAAGGGGACAGAACATGCTTAAAGGAGAGATACTGAAAAGTAGGAAAGGTTTTCTGTACTCAAATACACCATACTGACAACCAGCTACTCTATTCAAGTCTTCTTGGAAGAACAAGAAAGTGATAATGGTCTTTCCAAGCTCTCTTGTCCTATAATGCTTTCCTCTCAGATGTACTTGCTTAACTTCTATCTTGTTTACAGAATCCTGGCCTTTTTATGGGCTGATGCTGGCCTGGCAATGGCACAGTTGTCAAATAAAATGCATCTGAGGGGGCGCCTGGGTGGCGCAGTCGGTTAAGCGTCCGACTTCAGCCAGGTCACGATCTCGCGGTCCGTGAGTTCGAGCCCCGCGTCGGGCTCTGGGCTGATGGCTCAGAGCCTGGAGCCTGTTTCTGATTCTGTGTCTCCCTCTCTCTCTGCCCCTCGCCCGTTCATGCTCTGTCTCTCTCTGTCCCAAAAATAAATAAACGTTGAAAAAAAAAAATTTTTTAAATGCATCTGAGTTCATGGAAACCAAATCTATCGTTGATATTATGCAGCCAACCTGTATGACAAGGTTCTGGAAACACACTAAACCTGTTGTGGCCAAAATCACCCTATGCAAATTAAGTCTTTACATTCATCCTTATTTCCTGGTAACAATTTAGATGTAATTCTTCAAGTTATTCAGTGACATATAGTAAATGGCCTCTTCTATTACACTGATCAGCAGCAAACATCCATGTTAATTACCCTGACTATAGCAATCATTTCACAAAGTACATGTATATCAAATCATCACATGTACACTTTACATTCAATATTATCTGTAAGTTACACCTCAACAAAGCTGGAAAAGAAAAAATAAATATCCAGTTTATTATATGCTTGGAAACCTCCATATTCTCAACAGGAAAGCTGGAATTACAAATGCACCTTACAGAGTTGTGAGGATCAAATATTTGTAAAAGTGTTTTATCAACTTTCAGTCACTTCATAATTGTTAGTTGCTATTAGTAGTATCAGACCCTGGGGTTTAATGTACAGTTAATGACACATAGAATTAAGCGATAAAGTGATTTTTGTTTAATTTTTACTACAGCTTATAAAAACAGTAAGACATTAACCCAAATATGTGACATTTTAACAGACAAAATTTGTATTCTGATGATCTAGCTGAAAAATAATCATAGAATTATACACATTCAATCAGCACCTACATAAATACAAAAAGAAACTCTAGCCCTTTCATTGTGAATAAGGAAATACAGTAAAGAAACCTGCCCACAAGAGCCTAAACAGATGTGTTTAATCAAATCAATAATATTGTGTGAATGATAAAAGTACCAAACATCAGTGAATCAATTTCATGTTATATTCTTGGAGTGATATTGTATAGGCATTATTTTAGCAGAAAACTTTGTCCAAAAATGCTTAATCAACACTAGATAAAATACATACAAGCACTGTTGTTCTACGAGGCTTCATAAAGAATCCATTCATCCTAAGGGAATACATTCTGGTTTCCACATCTCTCCACAATATTTTTTTTTTCAACGTTTATTTATTTTTTTTTTGGGACAGAGAGAGACAGAGCATGAATGGGGGAGGGGCAGAGAGAGAGAGAGACACAGAATCGGAAACAGGCTCCAGGCTCTGAGCCATCAGCCCAGAGCCTGACGCGGGGCTCGAACTCACGGACCGCAAGATCGTGACCTGGCTGAAGTCGGACGCTTAACCGACTGCGCCACCCAGGCGCCCCTCTCCACAATATTTTATATCTATGCTCAAGAAAAGCCTGGGGTGAAGAAAAAGATATGACTAAATGGTTGAACATTTTAGCAGCAAAATCCTTAAACTCATAGTAGAACAATGATGAGATTAGCTGCTCCAGAAGAAAATCAAAACTATGGAAAGTAAAGAAAAATTTATAGTCAGGGTAAGCAAAGTAAATGCAGGCTCCTACATTTCACAAGAATATACCTATTTGTAAGGGCAAAAAAAAAAAATATGTTGACAATGAAGTTTATTAACTCTCTGTTCTCCCAAGCAATTGAGGGCATCAGGAAATACAATGTTTCTAAAAAAATACTTCTGTTCAAGAAATAAGAATTATCTACAAATGGGGCCTTTGTCTGAAAACACAGAACACAGAGATAAGAATCATTTCTATTGTAAAAGAAAGCTGCAGGTTGATAACAGTGGTGATCTATTTGGGAATACAGATCCAATTCTACTGCTCACAGTGCTTAATGTCTCCAGCATTTTCCAGCCATTTCCTTCTACGGAGGCCCAGGTACGATAGCATATGCTGCATGGGATGGCCATTAACAAAGAAATGTGGGCTTAGGACAAGAATCAATACCAGCTGTCATCTTATGTGATCGCAAGATAATTTTTAAAGCCCAAATAATCTCCTTGATTTGGCGTATAGCAATTGAGCTCATTTTTCAGTAGCTAAAATGCATGACTACATATTTACCCCTAAACACATAAAAGGGAAACAGAACGCTGTATTTCTCAAGAAAAGCAGACTTGGCTTGCCTAGACTATAGATCAAATTAAGTGGGGCCATGAGGCAAATGAGCTCAGATTTGGGACAACAAATTCTGTCGATGAATTTGGTTCCATTAGACTTGGGTTACAAACTACACCAAAATAATGGGATTTGGTTCCATGTGAGAAAATTATGGAGCTTAAAAAAAAAATTAAAAAAAAAACTCTTTCCCATTACAATCAACCACTAAAGGATTCTGCAAGGGAAATGCACTCAAATGAATTAGTTGTATAACTGTTACTCTTTCATTAAAATGATTTAATAGTTCTACAAATGTCATGGCATTAGCATTTTATGCAAAGCTATAAAACAGTAGCAAGTAAAAAATCAACTGCCTTTAAAAGTCAGCACTTTTGGACTATGTTTATGAGACTACACGGTCACTTTGTGATATGAAATGGCTGCATTGCTAAGATAAATATTGCTTGCTGGCCAGTTTTATTTTGGGCAGAAGGCCATTAAAGGAAGGAGGCTGCCGAATTCATATTTCATTTGGATGGGCTTCAACAATTCATGTACATTGGCTTAATTCATCTAAGGAAAAGAGAAGCTTTTTGGAGTATCTCCTTAAGAGATTATTTAATTACATATTCCTACAAAGTTTAAACTACTCCTTTCAGGGCAGGCAATCTAAAAACATATTTATAGGCAGGTGATAGGCAGACATGTGATGGCAAAACAAACGACTTCCAGAAAGACAATAGTGCTGACTCTGTTCACAGTCTATCCTTAATCCACTGTATCTCTAAATAGGTATTAGATGTTTTCCATCCTCATTAGAGTATGGTAGATGATGTTCATATTTTTCATTAGTTGTTTCCAAAACTATTCCTTAAGCAAAATTTTGATAACAATTGTCAACACACTTAGGCTGGATAGTAGCCCATGAAGTTTAACTTATTAACTGCACATTAGCCACAGTCTAAAGTTTAATAGTAACAAGTACCTAGTGGTATGGATGGCATTCAGATTAAAAATAAAGGTTTGGAAAAAATATATAGGAAGGAAGGAAGGGAGGGGTGGTAGGGAGAGACAGAAAGAAAAAGGTAGGTAGGTTTGGACTGTCATAATTTTGAGTGTCAGTGGGTAAGATTTAAGTGGTTAGAACACTGTCAGTGGTCCTTCAGTAGCTGATGCCACATGAGAGACTAGCTAACAAAAATGAGCAGGTAACAAAATAAGTCTCTTTTCTGTGTTATTGGCCTTCTTTGGCTAACATGTTCAATAACATGTAATGAAAGGAGACAGCATGATGCAGTGGGAGAACACTGAATTTGGAATATTAAGGTCTGGGTTAAAATCCTAGCTCGATCTTAGGAATTCAAATAGCTTGTTTTTAAACTAGGAGCCTGGATTGGATGACATCTAAGATGGTGGACCAAATGGTATGGGGAAGGAGAGCACCCTATTACCACACAACAACGACAGGCCACTAGTGGCTTACCAACAATTATCAAGAGTAGGGGCGCCTGGGTGGCTCAGTCGGTTGGGCGTCCGACTTCAGCTCAGGTCATGATCTCGCGGTTCGTGAGTTCGAGCCCTGCATCCAGCTCTGTGCTGCCAGCTCGAAGCCTGGAGCCTGCTTCGGGTTCTGTGTCTCCCTCTCTCTGCCCCATTCCCACTCATGCTCTGTCTCTCTCTGTCTTAAAAATAAATAAAGCATTAAAAAAAAAGAGTAGTCAGAGGGTATAGGTAAACTCTGTGTGGCTCCTTAATATCTACCTAATTGAACTGATGTGGAAGTTTGGTCACAATGGATTGGAAGTGGGCTTTTCAAGCTCCTGTATGATCTCATTCCAATAGTAAGACAGTTTCATTTATTATCTTAAACTTCTAAATGTTATGTTAGCCTAATCACTTTTAAACTTTTTCTTTAATATTTATTTATTTTTGAGAGAGAAAGCAGGAGCGGGGTGGGGGGCAGAAAAAGAGGGGGACAGAGAATCCGAAGCAGGCTGCACACTGACAGCAGAGAGCCCAATGCAGTGCTCACACTTACAAACCATGAGATCACGACCAGAGTCAAAGTCACACACTTAACCAACTGAGCCACCCAGGCACCCCAGTCTTTTAAAATTCTATATTCTAATTATAATTATTAACTCCCACCAATATCTCTGTTTTTTATTATTAAAGTCTCCTCAAATTTAAAGGCAGGCAAACTGAAGCAGGAAATAAGGATGCAGTGAGTGAGTGTGAGAAACTGAGAAGTCTTCATGAGATCGACCCTAACTCTGGGTTCTAACTCTGTGGGACCTTTGATTATTACTGGATGCTTTATTTTTTTTTTTTTATTTTAGAGAGAGAGAGCACACAAGCTGAGGAGAGAGGCAGAGGGAAGGAGAGAGGGAGAGGGAGAGGGAGAGGGGGAGGGGGAGGCGGAGGGGGAGGGAGGGGGAGGGAGGGGAGGGAGGGGAGGGAGGGGGAGGGAGGGAGAGGGAGGGAGAGAGAGAGACAGAGACAGAGAGACAGAGACAGAGAGACACACAGAGAGAGAGAGAGAGAGAGAGAGAGAGAGAGAGAGAGAGAGACTCTTAAGCAGGCTCCATGCTCAGCACAGACCCTGACACAGGGCTCAATCCCACGACCCTGGGATCATGACCAAGCTGAAATCAAGAGTTGGACGCTCAACTGATTGAGCTACCCAGGTGCCTCTGATTTTTACTCGAAGCTTTAATTGGAAGTCCCACCATATTGAGTCTTTCCCACTCCTATATGAATACATTTAATTTTGCTTTCTAAATCAAAAATGCAAGTAGTGAGAAAGCATATAGTAAATGTCTAAATATCTATCGCAGACTTTGGATTCAGAAGGTAGTAGATAACATAATCCCTGACCTCAAGAAGTTTACAGTCTGTACTGGATATTTACCCAAAAAATATAAAAACACTAATTCAAAGGGATACATGCACCCCTCTGTTTATAGAAGCATTATATACAGTAGCCAAATTATGGTAGCAGCCCAAGTGTCCATCGATAGATGAATCGATAAGAAAGATGTGGTGGATAGACAGATAGATACAGAGACATAGATAGATACAGATATAGATGGCCACAAAAAAAAGAATGAAATCTTACCATTTGCAACAACCTGGATGGAGCTAGAGAGTGTAAAGCTAAGCAAAATAAGTCAGAGAAAGACAAATACCATATGATTTCACTCATATGTGGAATTTAAGAAGCAAAACAAATGAGCCAAAGGAAGAAAAAAAGGGAGAGAGACAAACCAAGAAACAGACTCTAACTATAGAGAACAAACTGGTAGTTGCCAGAAAGGAGGTGGGTGGGGATGGGTGAAAGAGGTGAAGGGGGTTAAGAGTACACTTATCATGATGAGCAATGAGTAATGTATGGAATTGTCGAAGCACTATATTGTACACCTGAAACTAATATAACACTGTATATTAACCATACTGAAATTAAAATTTTTAAAATAAAAAGTAAAGTTTACAGTCTGATTAGAGAGATAAAAATGAAAAGTCAGTTATGTGCAGTGGTTTTCAAAATACAGTTTGTAAAAATTATTCAGGAACTTTAAGGATGCAGATTTCCAGGCTGCAGACCTAGACCCAGGGACTCCAACAAGACAGTATTTCTGGGGTGTGTTCAGTAACTGAACTGAGTAACTTTAGGAACTGAGTGCTGCATTTTTAACAGTATCCAAATAGGTGATTCTAACTAATCCACATGGTCAGGCAACCACACACTGAAAAACACCACTGAGTAGAAGCTCAGGCTCCAGAGTCAAATAGTCTGGGTCTTACCAGTTTCCAGCTGTGCGACCTTGATTAAGTTACTCAGTTCTCCATGCTTTAACGTTCTCATCTATAAAATGAAGATAATAATAGCACCTGTGTCTTTAGATGGTGGTAACACTGGCACCCAGTAAGCACTTAGTAAAAGTTGTTCTTGTTTTTGTTATCATTAATATTATTATAACACTAGAAACTGATCAAGTGCTAATTGGCCTGACATTGTTCCCAGAATTCAATGATTAAAAAAAGAGTTCTGACTAAGGGTAGGAAACACTTTAAGGAAGAAGAGAGTTGAATCACATCTTAAAATCAGTGAAACGTTTGGATTATCAGAGAAAATAAGAAATTCTGGGTATAAGGAACATACTCAGCAAATTACCAAGGAAGGTGAGAATAAGGTGTGTGAAAACAGGGAGGGGAAGTAGCCCCTGAAGCGGAGGGTTGAAATGGGGAAAAGTGGGAGGTAAGTAGCCAGAATACTTAAAGCTCAGCAAGCCTCAAGTCCCCCCTTCTTTTTATTTTAGACACCTGTTTTAAGAGGCAGCTACATTAGAGACAGGCCCTCGCTTTAAGAAACAGGATATAAAAGATCCATTTATAATAAGTTTCCTTTTTACAAAAATAATCCCTATTTACAAAATAAGTTATCACACAGAACCTTAATTCACTGTCTGCATTAAGGTTTAAGACACATTTCATTCACTAAAAATAAACAATTCAACATTCCAATAAAGGGCAATGAGCTTTTTCTGAAATCAAGAGACTATTTTATTTAATATGATATAAAATAGGATACACATTTTTAAAAAGTTTCTTTCCTTTTGAAAGCTGCCACATCCATTTATTGTTCATATTCCCACGTGAGGCTACTGCTTTAAAAATGCAACCAGATTCATTGTTTTCATTTATACTGAGTGTCCATAACTATGTAAGGAGCAATAAATTAAATTAAATATTGTACATATCAATAGTCAATCTGGATAATTCAATTGAAAATACACTGAACTCTTATTTGACTTCACAGGAATTTAAGTAACTTCATTAAATTTGTAATTTAGTGGATGAAAAGAAAAGCACAGTGCACTGAGGCACTAACAGCCTCCCCTTGTTTCTTCTTTCCTCTTCTTTCCTCTTCTTTTCTGTGTACACAGATCCTTAGAGGTTTACTTACAGGTACAACTTGATCCTCCAGGAAATGTCCATCAAACATTTCTAAACCCCCAGAATGGAAGTATCCCCTACTGGTTCCTATTGCCCAAGAACTTCTTTTCTGATTTAGGATATTCCAACTTTTCTGTTTTTATCTTAGGAAAACATCAATGGAGCATACGGGATAGTTCATTTTTTTTCTTTGACTCCTCAAATGATGTCTTGAAACTTATGACCATACCGCACTCAAAACATATCCACCACAAAGGATACAAAAATACTGATTCAAAGGGGCACATGCACCCCAATGTTTATAACAGCATTATCATCAACAGCCAAACTATGGAAAGAGCCCAAATGTTCACTGACTGATGAACGAATAAAAAAGATGTGATATGTATGTATGTATGTATGTATGAATACACACACACACACACACACTGGACTATTACTCAGCCATCAAAAAGAATGAAATCTTGCCATTTGCAATGACATGGATGGAGCTAGAGTGTATTATGTTAAACAAAATAAGTCAGAGAAAGAAAACTAACATGATTTCACTGATATGTGGAATTTAGGGAACAAAACAGATCAACATAGGTGAAAGAAAAAAGAGAGGGAGGCAAACCATGAGAGAGACTCTTAACTACAGAGAACAAACTGAGGGCTGCTGGAGGGGAAATGGGCAGGGGGATGGGCTAAATGCATGATGGGTATGAAGGACATTGGTTGTGATGAGCACTGGGTGTTATATGTAAATGATGAATCACTAAGTTCTACTCCTGAAACTAATATTAAACTATATGTTAAATAACTAGAATTTAAATAAAAACTTGAAACATTAGGGGAAAAAAAAAACCATATGGGCCAGAAGTTCATGAGGGTGTCACACTTCACTTTCATAGATGCTATCCATGTCCTGCAGACAGGGCAGCTGTGTTTATCACCTATAAAGCACAAACTAAATGTAGATTATGGAACTATGTCACTGAGGAATCAGTAACCAAGGCAAGGAGAGATGTCCATGTCGGTTATTAAGATATCCATTACAGGGGCGCCTGGGTGGCGCAGTCGGTTAAGCGTCCGACTTCAGCCAGGTCACGATCTCGCGGTCCGTGAGTTCGAGCCCCGCGTCGGGCTCTGGGCTGATGGCTCAGAGCCTGGAGCCTGTTTCCGATTCTGTGTCTCCCTCTCTCTCTGCCCCTCCCCCGTTCATGCTCTGTCTCTCTCTGTCCCAAAAATAAATAAACGTTGAAAAAAAAAATTAAAAAAAAAAAAAAAAAAGATATCCATTACAGTGGAAAGACTTGCTTTACAAAAGAACCACAACAGAAAAATGGGAATTTATCAGAAGTGATACTTTTACATTGCTATGCCCATAATTCCTACAATGAAAATACCCCACTAATACAATTTGTAATCTTTGATGAACTAGAAAATGTCTTTGTTCCCACTACCATTCACTTCCTGTTTTTGTGAACTGGGGATAAAATGACCAACTTAAGCTTCACTTCACTAATTTGATTCCAGTTAATGCCCCAAGGGGAGCTATCAGCATGTCTCTTCCAATTGCCTCCTAGGGAACAAGAGAGAAATATTTGGCCTATTAAAAACAATGGACGCATTCACTTCTGTACTGGCCTGATGGGGACCCTGTGCTTCCGTTTACAACTGCCAGGTTCATTCAGCTCTTTGATTACCTTCTATCAGTGTGTTCACAACCAATTCAAACCAATAGTGGGAGACAATTAAATTCACTGAAAGAGCAGTTTTTATGGTCACACCTGCCTAATGTCACCCAGTCTTTTTTCATGCACATGTAATTAATACTGTTCAATGCCAGTAACTCAGGCTTCCAGCAATATAGAGTATGGTGGTAAGAACTCCGTTACTACCAGGGAGTGAGCCAGGCCTGGGTTTGTGTTCCAGCTGTTACACTTAGTACCTGTCTGCCATTTCAAATACTGTGACTCAATATACCTTCAATAGTCATGCTCTCTTCTAAAATAAACAGAATGATGAAAGAATAGCAAGAAATATAATGATTACACTTGCTTTTGTATTAATAGTTACTGTCACTTGAAGCACTGTCGCTGAAAGTCACTGCTTTTCAATATAGGCAGGGGCAGAGTAGCACTTTGAACTAGATATCTGTTCTTCAAAGACTCATTTGAGTCATCTCTCTTATAAAAGATGAGCATGTACCTCTGCTCTGGCAGAAGAATATAATAGAAACATTTGTGCCTTACTAAGTCAGACCCCTTATAATACCCATTGGCAACTGAGCTGGTTTCTAGGAGAAAAGGTGAACCAATCTGCAGAAGGGTCTGATACACTCAAACCCTGTTCCCTGATTCAAAGTCAGGAAGATCAATGATGGCAGACCAGGGTGGTCCAGAATAAGACCCACAGGGAAAAAAAGGCAAGCCCTCTAGAATAAAACTGTCTGTGGAAAGGTTAGCAATCCGAGCTCAAAGGCCTGAGATTCAGAAGTCAGGGGGCATGGAAATAACAATGCAGACCTAGAAGTTTCTCAGGACCCAGACATCCAAGCACAATGTTGTGTTTAGAGGACATTTGACTATAGACTAAAGAACATATGAGTATGGACTTAAGTATGATCTTGGAGCTCAACCGTAAGGCACCACAGTGGTTGGCACATGAGTCTGGACCACTGTCATATTGCAAAGGGAAACATCAATATTCATGGGATACTAGAGCACCCAGCTTCAACAGCAGTGCTAGCAGTTAATAGAAAGCAATGACCAAGACTTCTCGTTTCCCTCTAATTCTGGCATTAGAAGAAGAAATAACCTTAATTTCAAGAAGGTAAGCCTTTGGTAAGCCTTTGGAAAAACACTGGACATCTTTCTACTAGAATATCTGGGGTCTGAAATAATTAACCTGACAAAATTAAGGTGATATGACCATATTTGTACCCTAAATTAATAAAGTAAGTTACAATGGTTACACTGCTACAAAGGCAGGATCTACACAGCCCAACTGGAGAAAGGACCAAGCACTGGCCTGTTGAAGAAGTTATGCCGGCAACAAACATACAACAATCTCCCAGCAGCATAGAACTGCCACCTTCTAAACCCATACATTTAGTTTATTATCTCCTTTGTCAGATTGCCAGTTAAGGTGGAAATCTGGGCATATCCCATTCCCAATGCCAATGTAGATTACTTAAAAATTTTTAATAGTATGAAAAGTATATGACATCTTCACACAAGAAACACTGATGTATGCAAAGGGAACTAGACGGAAGGGAAGGCTGACCATTCCCATGACTTCTCTCATGTGCTGGATGAATTTACTTAACAAGTAAGTGGAAGAGAGCTCAACAGAACCCACTGAAAAGGATAAGCAATTGAGGGAGGCCAAAGTTGTCTTGTGGGGTCATCGTACATCACATTTAACTCCCATCTGAGCCTTTAGAAAAAGCATGGGTGCTAGAGACCACATCAAGACAGGACTCTGGGAGGGACTTACTCCTCCTAGCTCTCATCTAGGGGACTACTAGGCTTGCCCTTGTACAGGGGCACTGCCATGACTAGCTCATTTTGCCACACATAAAAATATGGAATTGCCCGTATTGAAGTCTGATTGCCACAACAAACATGGAAAAAAATGCTGGTTCTAGCTCTGATTCTTTCCCTACTAGAATGCTAAATCTTTAAATTAATTGGTAGTTTAAAGCTCCAGACAACCTAACATTTTCATTTTCTCTTTCTTCTTATTTATGTCTGAAATATTTAAACAAGGATCCATATTCCCTCCATTAGACCCACTTCAACTCCCAGCAGATCACAGGTATTGACATTCTTCTGTAGGAAAAGCAAACAGGGGGAAAAAATCAGCAAACATGTAAAGTTATAAAATAAATCAAATTAAGGAGAAGGAACCACCTGAGGAATCAGAGCAAGTATGAAATATGTTTGAAATATGTGACCACCAGAAACAAGAGAGAATTTTAGGCATTTCCCAATACACATTCTCAAAAGATGAGTTGAGAAAAATGTTCACACATACATGAAACCACAACAGACCCTTAAGAAGTCATGGGGCACCTGGGTGGTTCACTCGGTTAAGTGTCCAACTTTTGATTTTGGCTCAGGTTATAATCTCACAATCTTGAGATCAAGCCCCGAGTTGGGTGTGGAGCCTGCTTAAGATATTTTCTCTCTCTCTCTCTCTCTCTCCCTCCCTCCCTCCCTCCCTCCAACTCTTCTCCCCTCTTGTGCACATGTGCGTGCTCTCTATCTCAAAAAAAAAAATTTTTTTTTAAAAAGTCACAATAGCCTGATGTCAAAAAAAAAAAGAAAACAACACACACTGTAATAAAAACATGCAGTGAAAACACCACGATGGATATAAGGAGTAACTGATCAGATCCTTCTAAAATGGATTACAGGGCACCTGGGTGGCTCAGACCAACTCTTGATTTCAGCTCAGGTCATATCTCGAGGTTTGTGAGCTCACACCTCACATGGGGCTCTGCACTGGTGGTGCAGAGCCTGCTTGGGATTCTCTCTCCCTCTCTCTCGCTTCCCCTCCCCACTCACTTCCCCTCTCTCTCTCTCTCTTAAAATAAATAAACTTAAGAAAATGTAATCAGGATTATAGAAATAAGATTGTAGAATTCAAAATATTCTCCCACAAATTCAGGAGAAATTGATTAACAGGCTAATTTAATGAAAGAAAGGGTAAGATATATGGAGAGATTAGAATTTTATCTATGTCAGATGTAAAAACGGAGAAGAGAGAGAAGAAATAACTGTTTAAAATTAGAAGCAAATGTCTTAAGATGAAGAATTCATTTTGCAAATCCCAAAGCCTAAAAGAGTACTAGGCAAAATTATTTAGATGTAACCTAGATAAAATTTTGAAGTTCAAGACTTGTGAAAAAATATGCAAGAAAACAATCAGAAATAAAAGTGATGTGCGAAAGAGCAAATATCAGATTGGTCTCAATCTTTATGAACCGAATTTTGAGGGAAAAAAGTATATCACATCTATTCAAGTAGTTATCTTCAAAGACAAAAAGAAATTTCAGAAATTTAAATATTCTGAAATTAAAACACTTATGTACTCTTCATGAAAAAAACATCTAGAGTATATATATAACTGAAAATGAAAGCAAAAATTCAAGAAAAGAAAAATTGATATTATAAAAGAAAGTAGCTAGTGAAATACAGTCTAGTTAACATTTGGACAAAAAATTAATGTAAATGTCAAATTATCATTAAAGGGCTGTATGTTGTCCAATGTAAAAATGATAATTGTTTAATAATCTGGATTTAAAACTCCAATTTACAACAAAGAGCAGCAAGTGGAGAGAGGAAGCAGGAAGTAAAGGCATAGTAAGTTTCCCAAAGAAAGGAGTGGGCTCAGAAGAGCCAATGTTGCTTTTCTCTTTGAACTCCAAGTTCAAAGTCATGTCAATAGCTTGAAATTGGCCTGGGGGGAAGCATTTACACCACCGAAATCAGCAAATATTACCAATAAGGCTTTTCTTTTTTCCTCAGAGAGCCACTATTGTCCCACAGGGTATAGTCAAATACCTAGTCTTTTTTTTTATTTTGTAGTGTGGTAAAACACACAAAACATAAAATTCACAATTTTAACCATTTTTAAGCATGCAATTCAGTGGCATTAAGTACTTTCACAATGCTGTACAACCACCATCACACCATTTAAGAAAGTCTTAAAGTAGTCAAGTAACTTAAACTTACCAATCCGGCCAAAAGGACATGAAGTAAAAGGCAATTTCATCAGGAACTGAAAACCCAGTGTCTAGAGAATCAGACAACAGGATGGACTCAAGGCTGTGGGCAGTAAACAAATATCATGGAGCCGCATGGCTTTCCATTACAATGGCCATGGTCAGGAGCTGGGGTGGGAATTTTGCCTCCTTAATGTACCTAGCTAGGGATAGGGGTTGTAGAGAAGATGTGGTCTCAAGAGATTCAGGCTGACTCTACATTTCAAACAGTCCCCTAACTTAGCCCTTTTATCTTTTGAATCAAACAAACCAGAAAGGTGCAAGAGTAGTTTCCAACATGGGCAATATACTGGAATCACCAGATCAACTCTTAAAAAGCACTGATACCCAGGCCCACCCAGACCAATTGCAACAGAATCTGTGGGAATGTAGCCAGGACTGAGAACCACCAGTGTAAAGCCACAACTTTCAGTAAGGGACTGCAAACCTGCATGAGTCTGCATCAGGTAAGGGACTCCCCCCTCAACTGTAACTTACCCTGTGAACATCATTCCAGGGAGTCAGAAACCACAGAGGGAAAGAACATGAAATGGAAGGACACACAGTTCGTAAACTGAGCGTCAAATTGAAAAGGAAAGCAATGGAGGCACCTCCCGAAGCACCACCTCAGCCAAGATTAAGCCAGTAATTTAAATCCAAATTAGAAATTGGCTAAATCTTCCACCGGTTTCATTTCTTCCACTCAGTTCTTTCTGCTGTTTTTGCTTTGTTTTCTCCCTAGAGGTGATCCCTGTGGATTGTGCCAAACAAGTCTATTCTGATCAATTCACTGCTATTAAGATATTTTCTAAGATTACCCAGCCTCTGTGGGATTATTCAGAGAATTTCCAATCCATTCAGAGGTAGCAAACCTATAAAATGCTGGAATGCATTATCAGAAGGCTGCTGTAAGATACCAGTTAATAATACATTGTCTTCCCACAAATGGGCTAGAAGGACAGAAGCCCTGAATAGCCCAGGATGTTACTGAAGTTGGTTTCAGCTGGCTGCCAATGCTTCTCAAAATAAACGTACAGCCCAGTCCACTTGAAAGATGAAACATTAGAAACAGGTCCTAGCCTGAGCTCCGTACTCTCCTTGAGAAGGTGGAAAAGGAAAGTGAACCAGCAATAATTCTCCTAGAAAACAGAAGCCAATATGGGAAGCTTTGGCCAAACCTAGGCCAGCTGTGTAGCACCAACTACCCTTGAAGTATTTATTACCAGATGAGACACTTGTTAGGGGTTGGACTGTGTCTCCCAAAATGATGTTGAAGTCTTAATCCCTGGTACCTGTAAATGTGATCTTATTTGCAACTAGGGTCTTTGCAGATGATCAAGTTAAGGCAAGGTCATTAGGATGGGCCCTAATCCAATATGACTGGTGTCCTTATAAACCAGGGAAATTCTGATAAAGAGACAAACATTTACAGAGGGAGGATGACTTGAAGACACAGAGAGAACATCATCAGCAAGCTAAGGACCACCTGAGGCCACCAAAAGCTAAGAGAGCAGGCACTGAACAGAGACTCCCTCCTAGCTCTCAGAAGGAACCAACCCAGCTGACACCCTGATTTCTGACTTCTGGCCTCCAGAACGAAGATAATAAACCCCCGGGTCTAAGTGACCGGGTTTGTTGTACTTTGTTACAGCAGCCCCGGGAAACTAATACAATCATCAAAATACAGTATTGGTTTAAAACCTGGTGGACCATTCAAAACCAGACCACTAATCCAGAGGACTAGGTAAAAAGAGGCATTCAACATGTAATTTGAAGAAGGCAGGCACCAAACAGAAGTGATTAGAGAAAGCTAACAGGGTGGAGGAAACAGAACCAGGAGCAATCACAACACTGAAGAGGAAATTAGTTTCACTTCCTGAACATGGATTTAGAGGCCAGGTACTGCCCTAGGTGCTGGGGATTCGAGAGCAAATAAGGAGTTACTCATCATCTGCCCTGCTAGCCTTTTGCAGATATGGTGTGCCAAGACAGTAAGCAAAGCATTTTGGGATCAAAGGGGTGGGGAGAGCAACCTGGGATTTGGGGAAGACTTCCTGGAAAATAGGATATCCAAGCTCAATCTTGAAGGATGAGAAATTGGCAGGATGGGCCAAAAGACGCCCATTTTCATAAAGAATCCAAGGGCCTCTTGATAGAGTGTCTAACAAGATGTGATTTTTTTTTTAAGAGGAAAGAGGCACAATCTTCACATACACATTTGAACATAAAACACCACAAGTTTGTCACCTTCAGAGCTGCAAAACACCCAAAGTAATAACCAGCAGAAACAGTCACCACATTATAGAGCAGAGGAAACTGTGACCAGTGGGAGAAACCGACCTCAGCATGTGGGGGTATGAGGGCAGGAGGAATAAAAGTACATGTGCCATGCTGTATTTGTTCATGATACACATGAGACACCCCATCTTTGAGAACTACCAGAAAAACATAAAGAACTTTGCAGGGACTCATGACAGCAAGTGAGAGCAAGTCAGAGAAACTACAGCAAAAATGAAAATAATAAGGATCCCATAGGGGTTGTTGTAAGAAATGAAGAAAGAATAAGAAATATTTCTTTTTTTTTTTAATTTTTTTTTTAACATTTATTTATTTTTGAGACAGAGAGAGACACAGCATGAACGGGGGAGGGATAGAGAGAGAGGGAGACACAGAGTCGGAAGCAAGCTCCAGGCTCTGAGCCATCAGCCCAGAGCCCGACGCGGGGCTCAAACTCGCGGACCACGAGATCGTGACCTGAGCCGAAGTGGGATGCTTAACCGACTGAGCCACCCAGGCGCCCCAGAATAAGTAATATTTCAAAGCAATTGGGATATATCACCCCCACTCCATCTATCAATGTTTGATCCTATCTGCATCTGTGTTTATCATCTTACGTTGTCATCATTATCACTTACCAATATTCATTCCTTGAAAGCAACCTATTTTGGGAATGATGGCTCTGTAACACGAATGAGACTGATTTAATGACTGGCGAGTAGCAATCTAATGGGGATCATGGTGGCTGCAAGCCTGAGCACAGACAGGAATGGCATGGACCTCCTTTGTGCTGCAGCGCTCAGCTAATTGGGTCTAATGGAGGAGCTGGAGGTATTCTCCTTACGTTTTCCTAATGATATTAATGTCTTCATGAGGTTAATGAAACTGCTAACATGGGCCGGCTGTGAATGGTTTTGTGTATAACAGAAAACCATGTATTCTGAGTCTTATCCAAACACTAGGGATTATTACTGTTGTGGCTCATTTTCTCTATAAAATCAAGGATGGTTGGGGGGTGGGGGGGGGGCTTATTTTTCCTTCTAAGAGCCAGAATCAAAGACCACTAAGGATCTGATCTGATTCAGAAATTCCTAGACTGCTAGGTGGACACCATCTGGGCAGGAGGGGTGGGGGGGAGAGACGGTGGTTAAAACTACAGCCCTGGTTTGGTCATATCCTTTATGGTCTCTACTGCCCCCTGCTGGCCTGAAGAGGGAGGAGCGGATCTCCAGCACCCCCATGGGAGATGGAAAGCACCTGAAGACAAGATAAACTATAAACAGCTATTATTTACTATCACTTACTACGTGCTTTCTAATTTAATACTCACAACATTCCTGTGGGGTAGGTCTTGTTACTGCCATTTTACAGATGAAGAAACCTAGGTTCAACTAGTAAGCCAAGTTACCCAAGGACACAGAGCTTGTAAGTGGCAGAACCAGGACAAGGTATAAATCTGTCTGGCTCACAACTGTCGTTACACTCCCACCAGGGCATATAGTACAGTAAAAGTACCCATACTTCAAAACCAGATAAATTTGAGTTTTGGTATTTTTTATTTTTTTTTAACATTTATTTATTTTTGAGAGAGAGACAGAGCGTGAGTGGGGTTGGGGCAGAGAGAGAGAGAGAGAGAGAGAGAGAGAGAGAGAGAGAGAGACCGAATCTGAAGCAGGCTCCAGGCTCTGAACTCTGAGCTGTCAGCACAGAGCCTGATGCGGGGCTCGAACTCATGAACCATGAGATCATGACCTGAGCTGAAGTCCAATGCTTAACCAACTGAGCCACCCAGGCGCCTGAAGTTTTGATTTTAATCCCCCAACTTAAGAGCTGTTTAACATAAACTTTCAATAAGTTATTAAATCTATTTAAATTTGCTGAACTTGTTTTCTTTATCTGTATAATGTGAATCATACCTACCTTGGAGGATTGTTGTGAGGGTTAATAATAAAGTAAGCAAAAGATAGGACCTAGAGTACAGTGGCTGCCCAACAGATGGTGGGTCCTATTTGGGGCTAGAGATAGAAGGTGGACAAGCATCAGCCTTCCTGTGGCTCGGTGGCTGCTTCACTCAGGTCCCCAGGAGGTTTGTAACTCAAAGCTCAAAAAGTACCAGAATGCTCAAGTAATGATGCCAATATATCTGAATGGCTCGTTAACACTTACAAACCACTTTTGTGTATATTTTATTTGATCTTCACAAATATGTAACTACAGATGCATAAATATGCCACAATTAATTGAAGAAATTCACAATATGCCCAGCATTACTCTAAGCATATAAAATACATTGCTGAATTTCACCTTCATGACAATCCCACAGGTTGGTATTATTTTTCCCATTGTCTAGATGCAGAAACTGAGGATCAGAAAGGTCAAGTAACCACCCCAGAATCACACTGTACTAAGTAGCTGAGCTAAGACTTGAACACTGGCCAATCTGACCACAGAGCTCATTTCTCATAACCTTCAAGATACACTGCCTTCTTCTGAAGCAGGCAGGGCAAGTATTACATTTTTACTACACACATGGAGATATTCTGATTCGCATTAAGGTAAACAACTTGTTTTAGTACTCACAAGTTGTATTAGTGAAAACTAAGCCTGAATGGTGACCAGGGGTGTCATTTAGACATTGGCACAAGAAGGTTCCAGGTGTGTCAGGTTTGCAATGTGACATCTGGAGAAGAAACTTATGAAACTACTCATTATCCAAAAGTATTAACATCCAAAGATAAATTCATAATAATGGAAAAAACCAATTATTCACTGAAATTGGAATGAGGAATGAGGCATGAAAAAAATATATTATCTCTTTGCAAATATGGCCCAGTACTTTTACTATAAATTAAAATCTATGATAAATGGCAAATAAATTAGATGGACATCTGCAGCAGAGATTAAATAACCAAAGAAAAACTACACATTTGGGGAATTTTAAGAACATGGAAACCACCTAAGAGAGATGGCTTTCCTTGCAGATTGTTTAGTGGATCCATTTCTTATCTAAAATCTTTTAAAGAACAATTGTGATGGCTCCCACTCACTAGCTCCTTTTGAATATGAAGGATTTTCTAAGAACTAGACGGTGAGGACAGGTACCTCCAGCAGTTAATACAGAAAATGCCATTGTCATAATGTCAGATACATAAGGACACCGCAACTCAGGGACTATAATACAGATATATAATGTCTACACACAAATTTATCAAGTTGTGAATACAAGTCTGAAACTTGTAACCATAACATATAGCAAATCATAATGGAAAGGGAGGCCTTCGTAAATATTAATTTCCTCATCTTTAAAAATGGCTTAGGTGTCTATATATCTCAAGATCAGCTTCGTATTTAAAACGAACAGTGAAAAGAGGGGCACCTTGGTGGCTCAGTCGGTTAAGCATCCGACTTTGGCTCAGGTCATGACTTCGCAAAGAACTTGAGTTCAAGCCCTGCATTGGGCTCTGTGCTGACAGCTCAGAGCCTGGAGCCTGCTTCAGATTGATTCTGTGTCTCTCTGGAGCCTGCTTCAGATTCTGTGTCTCCCTTTCTCTCTGCCCCTCCCCTGCTCATGCTCTGTTTCTCTCTCTCTCAAAAATGAATAAACATCAAAAAAAAATTTTAATGAACAGTGAAAAGAATGTAAATAATATATAAATATAAATAAATTAACATTTTGTTTCTTAAAAATTGTATATAAAGGAAAACACTTGTTAAATTACTGGAGATGTTGCTATTTAAAATAAACCTGTGGGGGCGCCTGGGTGGCGCAGTCGGTTAAGCGTCCGACTTCAGCCAGGTCACGATCTCGCGGTCCGGGAGTTCGAGCCTCGCGTCGGGCTCTGGGCTGATGGCTCAGAGCCTGGAGCCTGTTTCCGATTCTGTGTCTCCCTCTCTCTCTGCCCCTCCCCCGTTCATGCTCTGTCTCTCTCTGTCCCAAAAATAAATAAAAAAAATAATAATAAAATAAAATAAAATAAAATAAACCTGTGGCTTCTCCCTTCCCTTTTATAAAGTGAAAATAACTTAATGTTCTTCAGTCCCTGTTGTTTTATTTTTAATTTTAACTTACGTTTTTCTTTTATTTTAAATATTTCTATTTCTTCAACAAAGGCTTTGAAGTCCAATAAATAAAGTGTATTAACTGAGAAAAGTCTTCCTGAAACACAAACTTTCCTGCTTTGCAAGGGGAGTTACCCTTTCTGTGAACACAGCATGAATAAAGACACACTTGGACATTCAGCAACACTGAGCCAGGAAGTTGCCTACATCTCATAAACCACTATGAGTCACCACAACTTCAGAACAAGACAGAGAAATAGCAAGTGTCCACAGTTAAGAAGGAAATCTCCTATCTATGGTGAGAGATGCTTTCATGTAGGGAGCAAAGGCAGTCTTGCCAACCCATGGACATCCCAAATTCCCAGCCTCTCCTCTCCACACCTGTAGCATCTCCTGACCAATGGAGAAGCATAATTTTATCCTATACACCTCCCTTCACAGGTTATTATTTCTGCTCTTTCCCATTCCTGTTGATTGTATCGTGTATGTAAGACTTTCTTCTATCCCCAATAGTGAGTCTCTTGGCAAAGCTAAAGGCTTTACTTTAGTTGTCTCTTGAGACGTATAGAAACTGGGAGTTGGGAAAGCTCTGTTTAGAAGAGCCAAAGCAGACCTAGGTGCTCTCCATACCGTGGGTTGGACCATGGCCCCTGAAGCAGGCAAATGGGCCCAGAGTGTCCATGTGTCAGAACAAAGCCTTATCTTCCTTCCAGCAAGGAAGCTTTCAAAACCCAGCCAGTACAGTAACTGTTCACCAGACCAAAGTAAATGTCCAGCTTCAACTTCATATGTATGAATGTAGGAGGATAATTTTCACATTTTACTGTGTACTTTCGTCTGGGTGAATAAAATCTCTTCTAGAAAAGAAGGTTGGGGAAAAGGCTTTTATTTTCAGAAATTCTTAAAGGGTAAAATCTACCCACACAGCCTAGAGAAGGAAATCAATCAATCCGACACCAGAGCTAAGATTTCACTATATAGTAAGTGTGAGCTGGGAGGGAAGCATGGCAGGGATTCACTTGCCTCCTACATGGTCTCACTGGGAGCCAAGACTGCATTTCACAGTAGGACACTCCAGGCAGCCCTCTGTTCTGCCTCTGAACACAAGAAGTCTAACCCAGGAAGCAAGACACATCATTCTACAGCACCTTCCTGAGCTGCAGTTTATAAAATGGAATTAGTGTTTTTTTCCAACTGTATAACATTGACTAAATGTTAATGAGTATTATTATTATCTGGAATAAATACACTAGAACTTAAAAAGGAAATGTGCCAAGTTGTATGGTGCATTGTGAAGACTGGACCTAAATTTAGAAGACCTGGGCTCTTGCACTGCTATATACTACCATGTTCCCAGTGTTCTCTCTGGTTCTCAGTTTCCTCGTCTGTAAAACAAAGTGATTCAAGGTTGTGAATTGGCAGTCCCTGGAATGACTGCCCTGTTTCTCAAAAGTTTAATTTAATCATATTTAAATGGAGGACATGCTGTCCAGGCGGCCAGAGCCCCATCACTTTTTTTTCTCATAACTGATCCTCCTTTACACATTTATGAAACCAACCTAGCCCTGAAAAATTTGGGCTAGAAATGCTAAAATCTCAAAGAATATTTCCCAGTCTTAAAAAAAAAGAAAAAAAAAAAACCTACAGTGTTTTCACCCAAGCAGCCACAGCTAGTATTTCCTTGTTCCCTCCCTATTTGAATATCTCAGCTTGAGCTACATTTTGAAAATGAAGAGATAAAGGCAGTCCAGCACGAGGAAGGAAAGTATTGTAAAGTATGCCACTGGGACGTGTCATGCCACATCATGGAGATGTAAGCAGTCGTGCATGACTATACAGAAGAGTGTAGGGGGAGAAGTAAAGGGAATAGAAAAATTGAGGTGCGATGCTTAGCAAGAGGCCAACACTGAAAAGAGTTGTGAGCTAGACTGAAAACCCTGAACTCTGTCCCAAAAACTGAAAAGAGATGGTGGGGGGAAGGGGAGAGGGAGGTCACTGAAGGTTTTTAACCTGTTGGATTTCTATTTTAAGCCTCTCTACTCGAGAGGCTGCATGGAAGACAGACAAGTACTTTCCCCCACCAGCATAAAGTACTTTCCCCATTAGTAAAATAAGTTGTGTAGAACAAGGGTTCACACTGCTGGCTGCATATTAGAATCACCTGAGAAACTTGTAAAAGCACTGCTAACCTAGCCTGATGCTAAGAGATTTTTATTTAGTTGAGGGGGTAGAAACAGGTACGATATTTTTTCTTAAATGCTAAAACCTTAAAGATTCTTCTCGCTCTGAAATTCTATCAACTGTACCAAAGGAGGTTCTTACCATTCAAAGTGAAGCGTGGTAAAAGCCACTTCCTTTATATCCTCAGACCCCAAATCTGGAACAACGTTTGGAAAGTACCTCCAAACAACTTATATCACTCTTCTTCTTTAAATTGGTTTAATCCTTGAGCGTATCAAGCTTCTCTCTGAAAAAGCACAGGATTATTTCAGAGAATGATTTCAAACTCCTATTTTAGAATTTCACACTGTTAAATCATTTAGAAGTGAAAGAATACCAGCACCTCCCAAATAAATGGAAAACTAAAATGAAATATAACAAAGTCTATTCACATCTTATAAGGGATTGTTTTTAATCAATCAGTCAATGAGAATATACAGAAAACCTGAGTCTGTGTAGTATTTCCCAAAATGAGTTACTCCAGCCTGGTAGGAAAGCAGCTCTCTACTCATTTTCTGCCTCTCTCTTCCCCTAGCTTGAACCTGAAGACATTTGCTTGTTTGCTTGCTTGCCAGTTTTCAAAGCTATTGAGCACTTCCTATGAGCCAAGCATTGTGCCAAGGACTTTACAAATATACATCACCATTTTATTAATGTAGAAACTGAAAAGAGGAAAAATAACTCCCTCAACAACACAGAGCTGGTAAGAAGCAATGCTAGAATTTGAACCCAAGTTCATCCTCCCAAACCCATGTGCTTCACCATCACCCTGCAGGGTACGGCCATTCCTCCCTACTCTCTAATGACATCTTGCCATCTACCCACACCCCCACACCCTCCCTGACCTGTGGATGATTCCACTTTGAGTTCACTCAAAGGATGTGAAGAGGTAAATTAAGAATAGACACACATATAACCCAGATCATCTGATCCTCTCAGGGGGTGATCCCTCAGAATGCTGAAGCAGGGTGCCCTCTGCTGTTAAAGATGATGTAGATGTGGGTTAAGAACCGAGGGCCAGGAAGATTCAGAGGGCCTCCTTATAATAAGGAGACCAAAGCTTGAGATGAATTTGTCCCTTATAAACAAACAACTGTACCTCCTGCTCACAAAGAAAACGCTTCTGCTCCATGGGTCTATCCCAAAAAAAGCCTTCAACTAAAAGAAGCAAGACTTCCATGTCAGTTTTCAAAATTTTGTCCAAATTCAAGGCACAGAATCATTACAGTGGTCCTGAAATCAGCCTCCAGTCCTCTGGTTTGATGTTATTTTCCTGTGTTCAGGCTGTTCACATTAAACAGAAGCTGTGACCTCTATGGCTACCGCCCTCTTCTAAGTGCGATTGTGAGAAGGAATGTCTCCTTATATTAGGCATTAAAATGATGCTGAACTTGCTGCTAAAAATCCACAGCCTTGGATGCTTTCTTTCTTTACTCAGAAATTATAAAACATTTAGGGACCCCTGGGGCAAGTTAATCATAAAATATTCAGCAACATCTGTGCCCTATTATTTACTGACAGACTAAACCCAGAAAATATGGCGCCTGTATCGCTGGCTGCCCTTCATCACGTGGGCGCGCACACAGTGGCTGGAGGCGCTGTTCTGCAGTCCTTTGCCTCTTTCTCACTCAGCCCTTCTCCCCAGCACCTCAGTCATGGGCTACCAGTACAAGCCGAAGATTAGAGTCTCCCCAGGCAAAGCAATTTCTAACAAATGGCTCCCGGTCCTGCGGGGATAGGGCTGTGTGCCTCGCCTCAGTAATTTACCCAGGTGAGTGGCAGGAAGATTCGGTCACAGCCTGTGGAGGGAACTGCAGTGACCCCGGTGAGAGCGCCCCCTGGAGTCTGTGCACACGCACGCACATGCGCAAGCTTCAGGCTGCTCTGCCCCAAAAACAGAATCCCATAGGAAGGGTTACAGACTAGAGGTTAAGGCACTTGCATTCTGTCAAGCAGTCAATAAACGCACAATCAACACCTTCTCTGTGCCGGGTGCAGTGCTGGGCTCTGGCTTCTGGTCCTGACTGTGCTGCCTTGTGACCCTAATACCGTGATCCTCAGTGTGGGTTTCAGGATGGAGGGTGAGGGGAACAAGATAGCCACGTGGAGCGCTGTTGTAAACTACACGGCCCTTCTTATTACCAAATTCTGATAAACAGCTCCCCTCTCCACCACACTCCCCTCCCATTCCCAGCTGCATTTTTATTTTGGAAAAAGTTCCTCACAGTATATAGCTGGTCCCTTCAAGAACTATGAATTAGATCCTTTGTAAGCAGAGTGACCACACATACACCCAATTTGTCCAGGACAGTTCCAATTGACATCTGTTCTCCTATTTTATTAATAACATCCTTTTTCCCTCTCAGAGGTGTCCCAGTTTAGGAATGTACTTTATATGGTCACCCTTTATAAGGGCCTTTCCAGATTTAATGTGACTTTCACACACCCATACCAAAGATTTCAGGGCTTCTAGAAACTTCCCCACAAAAATCTCCCTAACTATATTTTAAGAGTCCCAACTGAGAAGTCTCATCACATTGTGTTTCTATCAGACAACATTGCTATAGACCCTTGCTGCTTAAAGTGTCCTTCACAGACCAACAACTTGAATATCACCTGGAAGCTATTAGAAAACAGGATCTCAGGCCCCATCACAGGTCCACTGAATTAGAATCTGCAGTTAAACAATATCCCCAGGTGATTCATCTCTACACTGAAGTTTGAAAAGTACATAGGACTGGAATAGACATTTTTCCAAAGAAGACATACAGATGGTAAACAGACACTTGAAGAGATGCTCAACATCACTCATCATCATGGAAATACAAGTCAAAACCACAATGAGATATCACCTCACACCTGTCAGAATGGATAGACTCAAAAAGAAATAACACGTGTTGGTGAGAAAGGAGAAAAAAGAAAATGGGAGAAAAAGGAACCCTCATGCACTGCTGGTGGGAATGTAAACTGGTGCAGCTACTGTGGAAAATAATATGGAAATTCCTCAAAAAATAAAAATAGAAATACCATATGATCCAGAAGTACTATATAATACCAATTCTACTATTTACCCAAAGAAAACAAAAACACTAATTCAAAAAGATATATGCACCCCTATATGTATTGCAGCATTATTTACAATAGCCAAGACCTGGAAGCAACCCAAGTGTCCACTGATAGATGAATGGATAAAGAAAATGTAATATATGTGTACACACACACACACACGTATATATTACTCAGTCATTTAAAAAAAAAATGAGATCTTGCCATTTGCAACAACATGGATGGACCTAGAGAATATTATGCTAAGTGAAATAAGTGTGACAAATACCATATGATTTCACTTATATGTGGAACCTAAAAAACAACATGAACAAACAAAGCAGAAATAGACCCATAAATACAGAGAACTGATGGCTGCCAGAGGGGAGTGGGATGGGGAGTGGGGGATGGGGAAAATGGGTGAAGGTGAGTGGGAGATACAGGCTTCCAGTTATGGAATGAAAAAGTCGTGAGGATGAAGGGTACAGCATAGAGAATATAGTTAGTGGTACTATAATAGCTTTGAATGTTGACAGATGGTAGCTACATTTCTGGTGAGCACAGGATAATGTTTAGAATTGTCAAATCACTGTGCTGTACACCGGAAACTAATGTAACATTGTGTGTCAACTACAATTTTAAAAATCTCATTACATTAAAAAATTTTTGAAAAGCACAGTTCAGGGGTCAAATTTTTTTCTTTAAAAGGCTGGATCATGTGGTGCTGAGTGGTTCAGTCAGTTAAGTGGTCGATTCTGGATTTCCACTCAGGTCTGAGCTCACAATTCCTGAGTGTCGGGCTCTGCGCTCAAGGAGCCTGCTTCAGATCCTCTGACTCCCTCTTATGGCTCTCCCCCACTTGTGCACACGTGCGCACGCGCGCTCTCTCTCTCAAAAATAAACGTTAAAAAAAAATTTTTTTAATAAAAGGCTGGATCGTAAATAATTCAGGCTTTATGGGTGATACAGTCTCTATCACAACTACTAAACTCTGTCATTGTATTATATATAAGTGAATGTGTGTGGCTGTGTTCCCTTGAAACTATTTACTGGAGCACCTGGGTGGCTCAGTCGGTTGCGCCACCGGCTTCGGCTCAGGTCATGATCTCACGGTTTGAGTTCAAGCCCCACGTTGGGCTCTGTGCTGACAGCACAGAGCCTGCCTCCAATTCTGTGTCTCCCTCTCTCTCTGTTCCTCCCCCACTTGTGCTCTGTCTCTCTGTCTCTGTCTCTCTCTCTCTCTCTCAAAAATAAATAAACATTAAAAAAAATTTTTTAAAAAGAAACTATTTGCTGAAACAGGCCATATATTTACTATGGGCTAGACCAGTGGTTTCTCAAATGTTAGTATTCATTAGCATCACTCTGGGAACCTGTTAAAACTTGCTTGCTCATCCTTGCCCTCAGTTTCTGATCAGGTTTAAGCAAGGGTCTGGGAATTTGCATTTCAAGCAAGTTTCCAGGTGATGCCAAAGCTGCTGGACCAGAGACCACAACTTGAGAATCACGACTCTAGAGTTGTGATTTTCAACTCTAGCTGTACGTTAGAGTTATTCAGGAGTCTTTTGAAAAATACCCAAGCCTGGGTCTCACTCCAGACCAATCAAATCACAGTCTCTAAGGGTGGGCCCTGGCAGCATTGATACTTTTTAAAAGCTCCCTAGGTAATTTGAAAGTGCATCCCAGTATGTGCACATTACAAAATTACCTTCTATTCCCTAAATGACAATGGCAAAGCATTAGGAAGACAGAAATGTTAATGAACCAATTTACAATTATCTGTGAAAAACCTGCACCTTAACACACAAAGACAAGAATTTTACAAGGGGATTTCTTCTTAAGACTCTCAAATTGGTAAAACCTACAATGTGACTAAGCACAATTTAACACTTTCAGGTTGTTTGGGGAGGTTTTTTTATTATTATTTATTTTGAGGGGGGAGGGACAGAGAGAGGGAGACAGAGAATCCCAAGCAGGCTTTGTGCTGCAGGGCTCAATCTCACAAAGCTTGAGATCATGACCTGAGCAGAAATGAAAAGTTGTATGCTCAATGGACTGAGCCACTCAGGCACCCCTGGGGAGTTATTTTTAAGTGAACAGAAAGAAACATAGGTTATCAGGATTTCCTTCCCATGCTGTTTTGGTATTCCATTTCACAAATAAACAACTCAACAGCAAGTACCAAGACTTGACTCCTAGTTCTGAGCTTGCAAGTCAACCAGCTGTGTGACCTTGGATAAGTCTCTTGAGCGTGTGCTTTCTTGACTGTAAAATGAGAGGGTTTGGCTTGTGTCCCCTCCTGCTCTACATGTTTTTGCTAAAGCAAAAAACATGATTTGCATTTTATGAATCACGACTTTCTGTAAACATTTCAAGATTTTTCTCTCTGGCAGTAGCAGCGGGTATTGTGTCCATAGGATCAGGCCAAGAGTGAAAGCAACTGCTTATACAGAGATGCCCTGCATGTGATTTTTGTTTATGGGGTAGCAAATCCTGAGCACCATGGAACTTGCCATCTTGGTGGACCACCCTTAGAAATCAGAATCATGGCCAGGGTCAGTATCAGGTGGAGATTTCACCTACTGTGCCAAGCTCTCACCTACTTTGAATAGTGATATTGATGCATGGGAAGAAAGGAGAATGAATAATCTTAACCATGGACAAAGAGAATAAAAACTGTCTTAGGATATAGGAGGCTTTATCCTTGGGCTGAGGAAAGAACAGAACAGATGCAAGAGAAGTCAACAGAGATATCTCAGCAACTGTATGAGAATAGAGGTCACGTGGGAAATGACAATTGCTACATTCAGTGGGAGAGGGAATAACAACACTCATGTGAACCAGAGGAAAATAGAAAGAAAGGCGGTAGTCATATGTATGACTTCCTGCATTATGTTTCAGGGCTAAGTCTCTTGAAAATAGTCCAAATGCCCTTAGAAAGTCCTATAAATGCACAGTAATAAGATCAATTCTGATGCTTTGGGAAAACCCAGTGAACAAAGGTGTCCCTGCTACTAGACAGACAGACTTTGGACATTAGGAGTCATAATTTCTATATGGGCTTTTAAGGAAGACATTTTATTAACTTACTTCACTAGATGTCCTTTCAACTGAATAGTCTTTTCTGTATCATACACGATGGGAACCAGTTTTCCAATTAGATATTTAACTTTTACTACTCTAAATAATCTCAATTTAACAAGGAATTAATTAAATGGATATAGTGAAAAAGCAAGTGGAATGATCACTAACAGCAATCTTGTAATTCCATCTTTTATCAACAACGTGTGAATCAGTGTAGGTTAAGCCAGTCTCTTTCTTCCCATGAAGTCCTCTCTGGATTCATAAAGTAGAAACTTTCACCAACACATCCACCCTCTTGAGGAACTTCCATCAACAACTCCACCCTCTTGCTCTTCGGGAAGAGAGGAGAAGCAACTTATCTGATTGTTGAAATTGGGATAAAATGCATAGCTCATGCATATCTTTGGTTGAGTCTCGAGAACTAAAATAAGATTCTAAAAACTGAAAAGTTATGGATTTGGCTGAATATTACTAAGCATTCCTATTACAGTAGGGAGAAAATCTGAAAAAGATCTGAAAGTGACAGTTACTGAAGAAAACAAGCATTACACGTTTATTCTCCAATAAAGTACATATTAGATTAGCACTTCTTTTTCTTTTTAATCTGAAATGTGATACTATCTTGTACATTAATCTCCCACTTTTTTTCCACATAATATTATATCATTGGAATCCATACAGTTCAAAATATGTAAATCTGGTTTACTCTTTTTAATTTTGGTATAACAGTTTGTAGTAAAGATTATTATAATCAATCCAACTATTCTCCTATTAATGTTCATTCAAGTTGTTTCCAGCTTGGGGTGTTTTTTTTTTTGCCAGTACAAACAACACTAAATAAATATCCTTATTCATATATCCTTAAACACTCGCACTTCTGTTCTTTATTATAAATTACAAAAAGGGATTACAAGATCAGATGATATCATGTATTTTACATCTTCACAGATATTGCCAGATGCTTTCCCATCAACTTCTAGCAATTCAAATTTCACCCAGCAATGTACAACTACCCATTTTGTATTTTCACCAACACTTAGTGTTTCCAAAGTTTCCCATTTTTACCACACTAATTGTTTCTTATTTCCCTGAGTACGGGTGAAATAAGCATCTTTTCATGTCTTTACTAGCTATCTGTATTCTTCTGTGAATTACCTGTGCATATACTTTGCCCATTTTTATTAGGTCATTTGCCTTATTCTTATCCATTTATAGGAAGCCTTTGTTTTTCAAGCTTCTTAAATTTTGTCCATCATAGATGTTGAAATATTTTTTTCCTTTTTGTCTTCTATCCTTTGCTTTCATTTATGTTATACTTAAACATACAAATGTTGATGTTTTTTGAAATTTATTAGTCTCTTATTGCAATTGGGTTTCCTGTTAGGAAGTTCTCTCTACCCATGGTTATGAAAATATGCTCCTAAATTTCATTATTCTATATTTCTACACTGAAATCTTTATATATATATATATATATATGTATATATATATATATATATGTGTGTGTGTGTGTACACGTGTGTGTGTGTGTAAATCATAAATTTATAGTACCTGACTTCAGAGCAATTTGGCAAGGTATCAAGTTCTTTTAAATATATATAAACTATGGGGTGCCTGTGTGGCTCAGTCGGTTAAGCGACATGGCTCAGGTCAGGATCTCACCATTCATAGTTTGAAATCTGCGTCGGGCTCTGTGCTGACAGCTTGGAGCCTGGAGCCCGCTTCAGATTCTGTGTCTCCCTCTCTCTCTACCTGCCCATGCTTGCACTGTGTGTGTGTGTCTCTCTCTCTCAAAAATAAACATTTTTTAAAAAAGCATATATAAATATATATATATATGCAATTTAATTTCTAAGAATTTGTGCTAAGGAAATAACTCATGTGTCCAAATATTTCTGTACCACAATAGTCACAGGAAAGAGGTAATCTAAAATGTCCAAAATCAGGAGATAGGTAAAATAAACTGTGCTATTTATAATAGATTTTATAATAGAATTTTATACAGATATTAAAATTTGGTTCATAAATATTTTACAACTCCTTTGTAATATATAGCAAATATATATTAAGTGAAACGAAGTATAAAATACCAAATATCATTTGACTACATTTCTGCACAAAGATAAAGTAAAAGATCAGAGGGATATATACCAAAATGTTCTACTCTTAAAAGAGTGGTTTGCTCCTTGTCCACATTCATTATTTAATCCTCTGCAAGATTTGGGGTTGAGATTGTAGGTCATGTTATTTTTATTGTCTCTGTTTCCTTTTTTCTCTACAATTAGCATATGTTGCTTTTGTACTTAAAAAAAGAATACCAAAAAAAAAAAGATTACAATAATTTCAAAAGTAAAAAGAGTGAGCCTCCAAACCCAGTATGTATTTTGGTCATATGTTTCTTCTCAATCTGCTTCAAAACAGTCGTATTTCAGTTGATTGCTACTTCTCTTCTCTTTTCCCTGGTGCAGATATCATGTGGACACACAGCAGATTTATAATTACTCATCCTCTGTTCAACACGTCTATTATTTTCATCATGGCTCTAGTAGGTGTGTGTCATCTGGGCAACCATGGAAAAACAATGAAGCAGCTCATCAACACTGCTGCAGAGTCAAACAGGAAATAAAAGGCTAAGTTGAGAAGAGGCATCATTTGTAGCCGGTATATCCAGAATTTCAGCTTTTGTGTAGAGAGAAAAATTAGGGGAAAATTGGAATTGCATTTACTGTCCATATGTTAGAATAAACAAAGAGAGCTTGTCTGCTCACCTACTCCCTCCCACCGCAATACAATTTGTGCTATCATTTTATACATTTGCTTTGCTTATGCAGAAAATAAAAGAGACATGCTGTTTCTTGTTCTGTTTCCTCTTCTATCTCAGTAATGTAACTTCAGCCCTATCAACTGGCCCTATTTGACCAGTGCCTAGAACCACAGGCTTCTCTTAAACCTTGAGGCAAAAGCACAATTCATTAGGCTCTGTTGTCCTCTCCTGAAGTCAATTATTCTACTGGGAAAGAGCAGTTTGCTCCTAGATCCCATTCACTCTTTAGTCATCCATAGAATCAAAGTATGTTGGAACTCAAAAGGTCTTAGATAATAATAGCTATCATTTAGAGTGCTTACTACATATTCAGTATTCTGAGAGTCATGCATAAAAATTAACACACTTAATCCTGACCACTCTCAAGTAGGTTCTATCTTCATTACAAAGATCAGAGAAATGAGGCACAGAGAGGTTAGATTAAATTGCCTGTGTCACACAAAAAAATATTCTAGGATTGGAACACATGTTGTCTGGCACCGAAGTCCCCTTAACCCCCCATACTCTGCTTCCCCATCATCATTTGTACATCAGGTCCTCATGGAGACTACCAAGTAGCATTCTCACTGTGGAAAAATTAGAAAGCACAGAATACAGAAGCAATCCATCATTCATGTATATGTCTTTTATTTTCATTTATGGTGTTTCTGACATAAGGGAAAAATTTACTCTTTATGTACCATACCTTTCCATTGTATATTTTCTGCCTGTGGTGGCATACTTAGATTTCATGCCTCTAGATGATATATGGATATAGATAGTCACCTATATGTACTTCAGTTTTTCTACATTTATTTACTTATTCTATATCCTATTTATTTCACTGCTTTTGAAACATTTATATCTCTAATTCAAGTAGAATTTATTTTGATGTGGTATGATGTAACATTTCCAAAATTGTTTAATCAATGTCTAGCCTGATTTATGACACATTCAATCTTTTCTTGCTGATTTTAAATGTAACCTTTATCACATGAATATATTTCAGGACTCTTCCTCCTATTCCATCAATATGTGTCTCATTAGGACTTTTTATTTTCCATATTCTAACTTTTAATGCATTTTAATATTTTATTGGGGGACAACCATGTAAATTATCATTCCTTTATAAAATTTTCCTCAATATTTGGAAAATAATTGTTATCACTTAATATAACTTCTCATTCAAGCAATCCCTATCAAAATAACACCAGCATTCTTCACAGAGCTAGAAAAAACAATCCTAAAATTTGTATGGAACCAGAAAAGATCCCAAATAGCCAAAACAATCTTGAAAAAGAAAACCAAAGCTAGAGGCATCACAATCCCAAACTTCAAGATGTATTACAAAGCTGTAATCATCAAGATAGTATGGTACTGGCACAAAAACAGACTCAGATCAATGAAACATAATAGAGAACCCAGAAATGGACCCACAGACATATGGCCAACTAATCTTTGACAAAGCAGGAAAGAATATACAATGGAATAAAGACAGTCTCTTCAGCAAATGGTGCTGGGAAAACTGGACAGCAACATGAAGAAAAATGAACCTAGACCACTTTCTTACACCATACACAAAAATAAACTCAAAATGGATGAAGGACCTAAATGTAAGACAGGAAGCCATCAAAATCCTAGAGGAGAAAGCAGGCAAAAACCTCTTTGACCTCAGCCGCAGCAACTTCTTACTCAACACATCTCTGGAGGCAAAGGAAACAAAAGCAAAAATGAACTATTGGGACCTCATCAAAATAAAAACCTTCTGCACAGCGAAGGAAAAAATCAACAAAACTAAAAGGCAACCAACAGAATGGGAGAAGATATTTGCAAACTACCTATGAGATAAAGGGTTAGTATACAAAACCTACAAAGAAACTATCAAACTCAACACCCCAAAAACACATAATCCAGTGAAGAAATGGGCAAAAGACATGAATAGACACCTCCAAAGAAGACATCCAGGTGGCAAACAGACACATGAAAAATGCTCAACATCACTCATCATCAGGGAAATACAAATCAAAACCACAATGAGATATCTCACACATGTCAAAATGGCTAACATTAACAACTAAGGCAACAACAGATGTTGGCAAGGATGCAGAGAAAGAGGATCCCTTTTACACTGCTGGTGGGAATGCAAACTGGTACAGCCACTCTGGAAAACTGTATGGAGGTTCCTCAGAAAACTGAAAATAGAACTACCCTACAACCCAGCAATTGCACTACTAGGTATTTACCCAAGGGATACAGGTGTGCTGTTTCGAAGGGGCACATGCACTCCAATGCTTATAGCAGCACTATCGACAATAGCCAAAGTATGGAAAGAGCCCAAATGTCCATCAATGGATGAATGGATAAAGAAGATGTGGATTATATATACAATGGAGCTAAATGGGTAAGAGGCTTAAGGAGTCTACTCCTGAAATCATTGTTGCACTATATGCTAACTTAAACAATTTAAACTAACTCAAACAATTGTAAATTAAACAATAAATTAATTTAAACACACACACACACACACACACACATATGACTTCTCATTCAAGAATCTGGTGTGTCTGTGCATGTTTTCAAGCCTCCATTTCATGACCTTCAGAAAGAGCTTATTTAAAGGAAATGGTTTTAGGGGAGCCTGGGTGACTCAGTTGGTTGAGCATCTGAGTCGATTTCAGCTCAGGTCGTGATCTCAAGGTTTGTGGAACTGAGCCATGCATCATGCTTTGTGCTGACAGCTTGAAGCCTACTTAGGATTCTCTCTCTCCCTGTCTTTCTGCCCCTCCCCTGCTTGCACACATGTGCACTCTCTCTCAAAATAAATAAACTTAATAAAGGACATGGCTTTATAGTGTTTTACAGATTATTAAACCATTCTTACTATGTTAAAAATCATATACTATATTGAATAAAAGTGGTGAAAGTGGGCATCCTTGTCTCATACCTGACTGTAGGGGAAAAGCTCTCAGTTTTTCACCATAGAGCATGATGTTGGCTGTGGATTTATCATATAAGGCCGTTATTATGTTAAGATATGTTCCCTCTAGACCTACTTTACAGAGGCTTTTTATCATCAATGGATGTTGTAGTTTGTCAAGTGCTTTTTTGCCTCTATTAAAATGATCATATGGTTTTTATCCTTTCTCTTATTGATGTGACACACCATATTGATTGTTTTGCAAATATTTTCTAAATGTTTATTTATTTATTTTGAGAAAGAGAGAAAGCGCAAGCAGGGGAGGGACAAAGAGAGGAGAAGAGAGAGAATCACAAGCAAGCTCCACACTGTCAGCGCAGACCCTGATCCGGGGCTCGATCTCATGAACCATGAGCAGAAATCAAGAAATCAACCAACTGAGACACCCAGGTGCCCCAGATTGTTTTCCAAATATTAAACTACTTTGTAACCTGGGAATAACTCCCATCTCATTGCGGTATATGATTTTCTTTTTTTTAATTTTCTTTAATATACTGTTAGATGTCCATTCTCACCACTGTTATTTAACGTAGAACTGAAAGTCCTAGCCACAGCAATCTGACAACAAAAAGAAAGAAAAAGCATCCAAATCAGCATGGAAGAAGCAAAACTTCCACTATTTGCAGATGACATGATACTATATATGGAACACCCTAAGGACTCCACCAAAAAAATACTAGAACTGATAAATGAATTCAGTAAAGTCACAGGATACAAAACCAATGTGCAGAAATCCGCTGCATTCCTCTACACTAATAATGAAGCAGCAGAAAATGAAATTAAGAAAACAATCCCATTTACAATTGCACCAAAAACAATAAAACATCTAGGAATAAAGTTAACCAGAGAAGTGAAAGACCTGTACTCTGAAAACTATAAAACATTGATGAAAGAAATTCAAGACAACACAAAGAAATGGAAAGACATTCCATGTTCATGGGTTAAAAGAACAAATATTGTTATAAGTCTATACTATGCAAAGCAATCTACAGACTTAATGCAATTCCTATCAAAACACAAACAGCATTTTCACAGAATTAGACCAAACAATCCTAAAATTTGTACAGAACCACAAAAGACCTCAAATCGCCAAAGCAACCTTGAGAAAGAAAAACAAAACTAGAAGTATCACACTTCTAGATTTCAAGTTATATTACAAAGCAGTAGTAAATAAAACAGTATGATATTGGCATAAATACTGTCACATAGATCAATGGAATAGAACCTAAAACCCAGAAATAAATTCATAATTATATGGTCAATTAATCTTTGACAAAGGAGGAATGAATATACAATGGGAAAAAGACAGTCTCTTCAACAAATGATGTTGGAAAAAATGGACAGCCATATGCAAAAGAATGAAACTGGACCACTTTCTTACCCATACACAAAAATAAACTCAAAATGGATTAAAGACCTAAATGTAAGACCTGAAATCATAAGAATCCTTGAAGAGGGGCATCTGGGTGGCTCAGTTGGTTAAGTGTCTGACTTCAACTCAGGTCATAATCCCACAGTTCGTGAGTTCAAGCCCCATGTTGGGCTCTGTGCTGACAGCTTGGAGCCTGGAGCCTGCTTTGGATTCTATGTCTCCCTCTCTCTCTCTCTGTCCCTCCCCCACTTGTGCTCTATCTCTCTCTCAAAAATAAATAGACATTAAAAAAATAAAAAAATAAATCCTTGAAAAGAGCACAGGCAATAATCTCTGACATTGGCTGTAGCAACATTTTTCTACGTGTCTCCTGAGGCAAGGGAAACAAAAGCAAAAATAAACTATTGGGCCCACATCAAAATAAAAAGCTTCTGCACAGCAAAGGAAACAATCAACAAAACTAAAAAGCAACCTACTAAATGGGAGACGATATTTGCAAATGATATATCCAATAAAGGGTTAGGATCCAAAATATATAAAAAACTGATACAACTCAACACCCAAAAAATGAATAATCTGATTAAAAATGGCAGAAGACATGAACAGACATTTCACCAAAGAAGATATATAGGTGGCCAAAAGACACATGAAAAGATGGCCAACATCACTCATAACCAGGGAAATGCAGACCAAAACTACAATGAGATATCACCACCTCACAACACCTGTCGAATAACTAAACTCAACAACACAAGAAACAAGTAGATGTGCAGAAAAAGAAACCCTCTTGTACTGTTGGGGGAATACAAATTAGTACAGCTACTGTGGGAAACTGTATGGAGGTTCCTCAAAAAATGAAAAATAGAAGTACCCTAAAATCCATCAATCACACTACTGGGTATTTACCCCAAAACACAAAAACACTAATTCAAAGGGATACATGCACCTCTATGTTTATAATAGCATTATTTACAATAGCCAAACTATGAAAGCAGCCCAAGTATCTATTGATAGATGAATGGATAAAGAAGAGGTGGTACACACACGCACACACACACACATACACACATACACACACACACACACACTTGAATATTATTCAGCCATCAAAAAAGAATGAAATCTTGCCATTTGCAATAACATGGATAGATCTAGAGAGTATAAGGCTGAGCAAAACAAGTCAGTCAGAGAAAGACAAATACTGTATGATTTCACTCACATGTGGAACTTAGGAAACAAAATCAAACAAACAAAGGAAAAGAGTGAGAAAGAGAGAGAGACAAACCAAGAAACAGACTCATAACTATAGAGAACAAACTGATGGTTACCAGAGGGAATTTAGGTCAGGGGATGGAAGAAATAGGGGATGGATATTAAAGAGTATACTTACCATGATGAAAAAAAATAATTTTGAAAATGATATACTATAAGAAGCATATAGAAGACAGAGAGCCACCCTGGTCTCCCTATGCAAAGATATCCACTGCTTTAATTTTGACAGATATCCTTCCATTTCTCCTTTCTATGTACATATACATACCTGAAATTACGTATTTTATATAGTGTGAAATTTATTTTCATTTCATAATATATTATGAGTTTGTTATTTAAAAAAAATTGGATTTATCAAGGTCCAACTTCTAAACAATTAACTCCTGGTTCTACTGCCCACTGTTTGTCTAAGGCACACATTCTATATTAGTAATAATATAATGACTACATTCTATTCCATTGTATGGATATTCTACACTTTATTTAACCAATTCCCTATACTGGAGAGTACAATGGTTATCCATTTTTATTACCATATATTACTTTGCAATATATATCCTGTATCTTCATCTTCGAAAAGTTCTCCAATTACTTGCTTTGAATAAATTTGTTAAATGTGGAATTAATGGGAAAAGGGAGATGACCCAAATAGATAAAATCATGAATGAAAATGGAATTATTACAACCAATCCCTCAGAGATACAAACAATTATCAGGGAATACTATGAAAAATTATATGCCAACAAATTGGACAACCTGGAAGAAATGGACAAATTCCTGAACACCCACACTCTTCCAAAACTCAATCAGGAGGAAATAGAAAGCTTGAACAGACCCATAACCAGCGAAGAAATTGAATCGGTTATCAAAAATCTCCCAACAAATAAGAGTCCAGGACCAGATGGCTTCCCAGGGGAGTTCTACCAGACGTTTAAAGCAGAGATACTACCTATCCTTCTCAAGCTATTCCAAGAAATAGAAAGGGAAGGAAAACTTCCAGACTCATTCTATGAAGCCAGTATTACTTTGATTCCTAAACCAGACAGAGACCCAGTAAAAAAAGAGAACTACAGGCCAATATCCCTGATGAATATGGATGCAAAAATTCTCAATAAGATACTAGCAAATCGAATTCAACAGCATATAAAAAGAATTATTCACCATGATCAAGTGGGATTCATTCCTGGGATGCAGGGCTGGTTCAACATTCGCAAATCAATCAACGTGATACATCACATTAACAAAAAAAAAGAGAAGAACCATAGGATCCTGTCAATCGATGCAGAAAAGGCCTTTGACAAAATCCAGCACCCTTTCTTAATAAAAACCCTTGAGAAAGTCGGGATAGAAGGAACATACTTAAAGATCATCAAAGCCATTTATGAAAAGCCCACAGCTAACATCATCCTCAACGGGGAAAAACTGAGAGCTTTTCCCCTGAGATCAGGAACACGACAGGGATGCCCACTCTCACCGCTGTTGTTTAACATAGTGCTGGAAGTTCTAGCATCAGCAATCAGACAACAAAAGGAAATCAAAGGCATCAAAATTGGCAAAGATGAAGTCAAGCTTTCGCTTTTTGCAGATGACATGATATTATACATGGAAAATCCGACAGACTCCACCAAAAGTCTGCTAGAACTGATAGATGAATTGCGCAAAGTTGCAGGATACAAAATCAATGTACAGAAATCAGTTGCATTCTTATACACTAACAATGAAGCAACAGAAAGACAAATAAAGAAACTGATCCCATTCACAATTGCACCAAGAAGCATAAAATACCTAGGAATAAATCTAACCAAAGATGTAAAGGATCTGTATGCTGAAAACTATAGAAAGCTTATGAAGGTAATTGAAGAAGATTTAAAGAAATGGAAAGACATTCCCTGCTCATGGATTGGAAAAATAAATATTGTCAAAATGTCAATACTACCCAAAGCTATCTACACATTCAATGCAATCCCAATCAAAATTGCACCAGCATTCTTCTCGAAACTAGAACAAGCAATCCTAAAATTCATATGGAACCACAAAAGGCCCCGAATAGCCAAAGGAATTTTGAAGAAGACCAAAGCAGGAGGCATCACAATCCCAGACTTTAGCCTCTACTACAAAGCTGTAATCATCAAGACAGCATGGTATTGGCACAAAAACAGACACACAGACCAATGGAATAGAATAGAAACCCCAGAACTAGACCCACAAACGTATGGCCAACTCATCTTTGACAAAGCAGGAAAGAACATCCAATGGAAAAAAGACAGCCTCTTTAACAAATGGTGCTGGGAGAACTGGACAGCAACATGCAGAAGGTTGAAACTAGACCACTTTCTCACACCATTTACAAAAATAAACTCAAAATGGATAAAGGACCTAAATGTGAGACAGGAAACCATCAAAATCTTAGAGGAGAAAGCAGGAAAAGACCTCTCTGACCTCAGCCGTAGCAATCTCTTACTCGACACATCCCCAAAGGCAAGGGAATTAAAAGCAAAAGTGAATTACTGGGACCTTATGAAGAGAAAAAGCTTCTGCACAGCAAAGGAAACAACCAACAAAACTAAAAGGCAACCAACGGAATGGGAAAAGATCTTTGCAAATGACATATCGGACAAAGGGCTAGTATCTAAAATCTATAAAGAGCTCACCAAACTCCACACCCGAAAAACAAATAACCCAGTGAAGAAATGGGCAGAAAACATGAATAGACACTTCTCTAAAGAAGACATCCAGATGGCCAACAGGCACATGAAAAGATGTTCAGCGTCGCTCCTTATCAGGGAAATACAAATCAAAACCACACTCAGATACCACCTCACGCCAGTCAGAGTGGCCAAAATGAACAAATCAGGAGACTATAGATGCTGGAGAGGATGTGGAGAAACGGGAACCCTCTTGCACTGTTGGTGGGAATGCAAATTGGTGCAGCCGCTCTGGAAAGCAGTGTGGAGGTTCCTCAGAAAATTAAAAATAGAACCTACCCTATGACCAAGCAATAGCACTGCTAGGAATTTATCCAAGGGATACAGGAGTACTGATGCATAGGGGCACTTGTACCCCAATGTTCATAGCAGCACTCTCAACAATAGCCAAATTATGGAAAGAGCCTAAATGTCCATCAACTGATGAATGGATAAAGAAATTGTGGTATATATACACAATGGAATACTACGTGGCAATGAGAAAAAATGAAATATGGCCTTTTGTAGCAACGTGGATGGAACTGGAGAGTGTAATGCTAAGTGAAATAAGCCATACAGAGAAAGACAGATACCATATGGTTTCACTCTTATGTGGATCCTGAGAAACTTAACAGGAACCCATGGGGGAGGGGAAGGAAAAAAAAAAAAAAGAGGTTAGAGTGGGAGAGAGCCAAAGCATAAGAGACTGTTAAAAACTGAGAACAAACTGAGGGTTGATGGGGGGTGGGAGGGAGGGGAGGGTGGGTGATGGGTATTGAGGAGGGCACCTTTTGGGATGAGCACTGGGTGTTGTATGGAAACCAATTTGTCAATAAATTTCATATATATAAAAAAAAATGTGGAATTAATGGGTATATATAGTATAGTGTATACATACTGTTCAGGTTCTTTGTAGATATTGCAGGACAAGCCTGTAAAAGCTGATTCCAAGTTCTACTATGACATAAATATCTAGAGTTCCCATCTCTTTGCAGTCACATCACTAGGCATTAACACAAAGTATTGAGAATCTTTTAAATCTTTGCCAATCTAATGGGGAAAACCAAATTTCACTGTTGCTTTAGTCATTTCTTTCCAGCACATAAAATTCCATGATAGTTAAGGCTTTATTAGAAATACTCTTTATTAACAAAATTAACATTTTTCATCAAATATTTAAATTATCTGATAATATCACAAAGTATTTTTTAATTTTTACTTACAAAATATTTTTTCCCATCTTCCTTCTTTTAACTTTAATAAGTCAATTTTTAATTGGGTATGTCTGTTGTAGATAGACACAAATAATTAGATTATATTTTTACATGCAATTTGACAGTCTTGGTCTTTTAAATTTTTTTTTAATTTTTTAATATATTTTATTTTATTTTTGAGAGAGAGAGACAGAGTGTGAACAGGGGAGGGGCAGAGAGAGAGGGAGATACAGAATCCAAAGCAGCTTCCAGGCTCTGGGTTATCAGTACAGAGCCCAATGCGGGGCTTGAACTCACAAACCATGAGATCATGACCTGAGCCAAAGTGAGATGCTTAACTGACTGAGCCACCCAGACACCCCAAGAATCTTCATCTTTTAATAAGGAGACTTTACTCATTTTTATTTACTGGCATGTGGCTTTACTAGATATTCACTGGTATCTTGGAAGCACTGATCTATGTATAGTTCCATTAAGTTATATTTACTTTCCAAAAATATTTTAAACTGACACTTCTCTAGCTATAAACATTAAAATGAAAAATTATATTCAGAGTCCACCATAATTAAAACTAAAATTTTAGCATAATTGTACATACTACTACTTTTCTAATAATCTAACTTTCCATTCTTTATATTTTTCATCTGTTATCATTTTTACCTTAATTTTGTTCTCATGAAAACTATTTTGGGGGGCGCCTGGGTGGCGCAGTCGGTTAAGCCTCCGACTTCAGCCAGGTCACGATCTCGCGGTCCGTGAGTTCGAGCCCCGCGTCGGGCTCTGGGCTGATGGCTCAGAGCCTGGAGCCTGTTTCCGATTCTGTGTCTCCCTCTCTCTCTGCCCCTCCCCCGTTCATGCTCTGTCTCTCTCTGTCCCAAAAATAAATAAACGTTGAAAAAAAAAAATTTAAAAAAAAAAAAAAAGAAAAGAAAACTATTTTGGGATTTGCATTCAGTTTTATAATCTGATTTGCTGTGTTTAATATATTCCAGTGCTCACTACCAGCCTTCCCATACTCCACAGACACAAGGGAGGCATGTTGATCATACAAAGCTGGGTTTTATTAAACGTGCTCAGCAGAACAGAGCATCACCTAAAAGAGGTCTCAGAAGGGTCTGCTAAAGGGAAGACGAGCCTAGGAAGGAAAGTTTCAAGGTTTCAGAAGCTGGTGTTAGTTATAGAGTTTCAAGTGGAAGTAAGTATGGTCCAGGCAGGAATTGGTCACGATTTATAACTGGGCCAGTTGCTGGAATAATCACTGGTCTTATCTTTGGAATACAAGTCTATGTGGAGTTACTGTGAAGACAGTTTGTCTGTGATCTTATCAGCTTAGCTGTGGGTCTGAATGAACTGGTGTTAAAACACTCTGGGATCAGTCTTACACTTGGCGGTATTACAGTCTGTTTTGCCAGCCAATTATGTTTTCTGTTTCATTTATCACTGCAAATCACTATTTTTGCTTCATCTACTTGTTATTTAAAATACACCTTCAGGGGCGCCTGGGTGGCGCAGTCGGTTAAGCGTCCGACTTCAGCCAGGTCACGATCTCGCGGTCCGTGAGTTCGAGCCCCGCGTCAGGCTCTGGGCTGATGGCTCAGAGCCTGGAGCCTGTTTCCGATTCTGTGTCTCCCTCTCTCTCTGCACCTCCCCCGTTCATGCTCTGTCTCTCTCTGTCCCAAAAATAAATAAAAAAAAAACGTTGAAAAAAAAAATTTTTTTTTAAAAAAATAAAATACACCTTCAAATCTTATTTTAAGAAGTATGGGGCACCTGGGTGGTTCAGTCAGTTGGGCTCTGACTTCACCTCAGGTCATGATCTCACAGTTCATGGGTTTGAGCCTCTCATCAGGTTCTGTGGTAACAGCTCGGAGCCTGGAGCCTGCTTCAGATTCTGTGTCTCCCTCTCGCTCTGCCCCTCTCCTGCTCGAGCTCTATCTCTATCTCTCAAAAATAAATAATAATATTAAAAATAAATAAAAGTAAAACATTTTCTAAGTTCATGAATACCTGAGTTTTGTTCTCTTTTGTTTTTTTCTGTTGACTCCACCACTTGAAAGATTGTTTATTTGGGTACAAATTTCTTGGTCACAACCTATTTCCCTCAGAATTCTGTAAATATTATACCATTGTCTTCTGACATTTAATGACACAGAAAAAGGAACTCTGATGCCAGGATTTTTCTTTTTTCTTTTTTCTTTTTCCTTGAATATTTGAGAGTTTATTTTCCTTTCATTCAGAAACTTTGTTGGTATATATTTACGTGTGGATTTCTTTTTAGACCTTGTCTGGAGTACAGGAGCCCTATTTTGTCTATAGACACAGACATCTTTTCAACCTAGGAACAGTTTTATCAATTATAGCTCTGATAATTGTTTTTGTTCTATGTATTTATTTTTCCTTTCAGGAATACCTATAATTCCTAGGTTTGCTCATCAATCTCTGTTTTCTACACCTTTCCTTTCTATTGTTTCTTTCATCTATTCCTCTTTTTCTTGATATTCTGTGAATGTTCCTAGGTTTGTCTTCTCATAACCATTTTAGTTTTCAGTAGTGCTATTTCTGCTCTCACTCTCTCTTAGCAGTAAGGCACACTAGTTGAGAGCACACCCCCTGCATCCCCTGGATTAGAAATCTGGGTTTTTCTCATAACCAACTTTGTGACTTGAGCTGCATTTCTAATCCTCTCCATACTTTGGTTTTTTCATCTGTAAAATAGAGATAATAATAGGTACTATCTCAGAGTTGAATAGAATGAGTTAATACATTTAAAGCAAAGCTGACACTCAAAAACGATTAACTATTATAATCAATTCTGCTACTGCATTTTCTTTTTTTACAATTATATCTTAATCAATGTGGTATATATATGCAATGGAGTATTACTCAGCAATCAAAAAGAATGAAATCTTGCCATTTGCAACTACGTGGATGGAACTGGAGGATATTACGCTAAGTGAAATTAGTCAGAGAAAGACAAATATCATATGACTTCACTCATATGAGGACTTTAGGAGACAAAACAGATGAACATAGGGAAGGGAAACAAAAATAATATAAAAACAGGAAAGACATAAATATGGAGAACAGAGGGTTGCTGGAGGGGTTTTGGCAGGGGGGATGGGTAAGGGGCACTAAGGAATCTATTCCTGAAATCATTGTTGCACTATATGCCAACTAATTTGAATGTAAATTTTTAAAACAATTAAATTTAAAAAATAAATAAATAAAAATTTAAAAAAATGTAAAAAACAATTATATCTTAATCAGATCTATTTTCCTCTTCATCTGTCCTCCTATCCTTTCATATCAATCTGTTTTCTATGATTTCTTTTTTTTTTTTTTTTTTTTTGGTTCACAAATCTTCTTAAATTCTACAAAACATATAAAATAAATACCTGAAATCTTCTTCTGAACTCCACACTATTTCATTTTCACGGATGTGCTCTTCTTCTGAGTCTTTACCAATCATATTTACTCTCCTCTGTTTTACAATCTTTTTCCAAACGTCCTATGTTGAGTTTTGGGATTTTGTCATTAGATGCAGTGAGATTTTTTTTATGGTTTTTATTTAAGGTTGTTCCACTTAGGTCAAATACCAGGGCTGATTGGATCTTCTGTGCTTTTGTTTGTTTTGGTTTGGTTTTTTTAGTGTTTATTTTTGAGAGAGAGAGAGAGAGACAGAGCGTGAGCCAGGGGAGGGGGAGATAGAGAGGGAGACCCAGAATCCAAAGCAGGCTCCAGGCTCTGAGCTGTCAGCACAGAGCCCAACACGGGGCTTGAACTCACAGACTGTGAGATCGTGACCTGAACTCAAGTCGGACACTCAATCGACTGAGCCACCCAGGCACCCCTTTTGGGCTTTTGCTTTAAAGGGATAATGGAAGAGGAAGAATATGAAGGGTACAATTAAGGCAACGTGCTGCTTCTGATGTGTCTGTTTCTTCATTATATGTTTTGTTAGAGGTCCCATAAATACATTTTCTCTCAGGTGTTTTCAAGGACTTTTAACATTGTTAACTATCTGGGCAAATTACCATCCTATTTAAATTAAGCATCCTTAAAGAGATTAATTCACTGTCTCCAAGCTAAATTCCATGCAACAATTATTGCCTGAGAGATTTCATGAGAGCTCCCAGGTTTGTCAGTGCTTCGTACTAATGATCTGCTTCTAGGACTCAGCATCCAACTCATATCACATAGCCTGCTGGTTGCAGTTTGAGTTAAAAGAACAAAGATGACATTAAAGGTCATGTTTGAACTGTCACTGTGAGTATCTCTGTTCTGCAATGCATTTGTATTTAAGGCTTTGGATCCTGAGATAACACATTTGTTTAGAAAACCATTGTTTCTTCTCAGACTTCTGTATCAATGCCTCTCTCAAACTAATTTTGTGTGTGTGAGAGAGAAAGAATATAGTGAAATAGCCTTTATATTTCATTAAGTCTTTTCAATACAATGCTCTCTTTCATGTAGTTGGAGGCCTGCCTCTGAAATGAAGGTGCCATTGGACATGATCAATCATTACCCTTAGTTAAATTTATCCATAATAATCTTTCAGTTAGCAGGTGTTTTCAATATTACTGACTGTTAAAAGTCATTGGAGGGATATTATGGCAGGATGTGGTGTTAAACTAAGAATGATACAACCTGGAAAGAAATTTCCCATGTACTTTTCCATCCAAACTAACCTCTTTAATTTCCAAGGGGCATGCCCACCCTACTAGAATCCTAATGCATGGAGGTTAAAGAACATCCTACTAAAGAATGAATGGGTCAACCAGGCAATTAAGGAAGAAATTAAAAAATACATGGAAGCAAATGAAAATGAAAACATGATAGTCCAAACCCTTTGGGATGCAGCAAAGACAGTCCTAAGAGGAAAATACATTGCAATCCAGGCCTGTCTCAAGAAACAAGACAAATCCCGAATACAAAATCTAACAACACACCTAAAGGAACTAGAAAGAACCCCCAAAGCCAGAAGTAGAAGAGAAATAATAAAGATTAGAGCATAAATAAACAATATAAAATAAAAAAAAAAAACAAACAGTAGAACAGATCAATGAATCTAAGAGCTGGTTTTTTGAAAAAATAAACAATATTGATAAATCCACAGCCAGACTTCACAAAAAGAAAAGAGAGAGGACCCAGATAGATAAAATCACGAATGAAAGAGGACAGATAACAACCAACACCACAGAAATACAAACAATTATCAGAGAATACTATGAAAAATTATATGCCAACAAACTGGGCAATCTGGGAGAAATGGACAAATTCCTAGACACCCACACACTACCAAAACTCAAACGGGAAGAAATAGAAAATTTGAACAGACTCATAACCAGTGAAGAAATTGAATCAGTTATCAAAAATCTTCCCATAAATAAGAGTCCTGGGCCAGATACTTCCCAGGAGAATTCTACCAGACATTTAAAGCAGAGCTAATACCTATCCTTCTCAAGCTGTTCCAAAAAATAGAAACGGAAGGAAAGCTTCCAGACTCATTCTATGAAGCCAGCATTACCTTGATTCCCAAACCAGACAGAGACCCCACAAAAAAGGAGAAATACAGGCCAATATCCCTGATGAATATGGATGCAAAAATTCTTAATAAGATACTAGCAAATCGAATTCAACAGTGTATCAAAAGAATTATTCACCATGATCAAGCGGGATTCATTCCTGGGCTGCAGGACTGGTTCAATATTTGCAAATCAATCAACATGATACATCAGATTAATAGAAGAAAGGATAAGAATCACATGATCCTGTCAATAGACGCAGAAAAAGCGTTTGACAAAATACAGCATTCTTTCTTAATAAAAACCCTCAAGTCGGGATAGAAGGAACATACCTAAACATCATAAAAGCCATATATGAAAAGCCCACAGCTAATATCATCCTCAAGGGGGAAAAACTGAGAGCTTTCTCCCTGAGATCAGGAATATGACAGGGATGTCCACTCTCACCACTGTTATTTAACATAGTGTTGGAAGTCCTGCCTCAGCAATCAGAAACAAGATGAAATAAAAGGCATCTAAATTGGCCAAGAAGAAGTCAAACTTTCACTTTTTGCAAATAACATGATACTCTACATGGAAAACCTGAAAGACTCCACCAAAAAGCTGCTAGAACTGATAAATGAATTTAGCAAAGTCACAGGATACAGAAAATCAATGTACAGAAATCAGTTGCATTTCTATACACTAGAACAGAAAGAGAAATCAAGAAATCAATCCCATTTACAATTGCACCAAGAACCATAAAGTACCTAGAATAAACCTAACCAAAAATGTAAAAGATCTATATGCTGAAAACTATAGAAAACTTATAATAGAAATTGAAGAAGACACAAAGAAATGGAAAAACATTCCATGCTCATGGATTGGAAGAACAAATAATGTTAAAATGTCAATACTACCCAAAGTAATCTACACATCCAATGCAGTGAGATTTTTTAAGTGACGTATTTGCCAAAACTCAGGTAAGTCAATTTCTTTTGCCCACTTTTTACTTGCTGGAGAATAGATTATATACAATGGAATACTACTTGGCAATGAGAAAGAATGAAATCTGGCCATCTGCAGCAAGCAACGTGGATGGAACTGGAAGGTATTAAGCTAAGTGAAATAAGTCAGGCAGAGAAAGACAGATACCATATGTTTTCACTCATATGTGGATCCTGAGAAACTTAACAGAAGACCATGGGGGAGGGGAAGGGGGGAAATAAGAAAAAAAGTTACAGAGAGGGAGGGAGGCAAACCATAAGAGACTCTTAAATACTGAGAACAAACTGAGGGTTGACGCGGAGTGGGGGAAAGGGGAAAGTGGATGATGGACACTGAGGAAGGCACCTGTTGGGATGAGCACTGGGTGTTATATGGAAACCAATTTGACAATAAAGTATATTTAATATAAAAAAAAGATTATAGGTTAGCAGTGGGTTATACTGTCTCCATCCTGGCTTCTAACAGACAGCTCCACTATTCTGAGATGAGGGGTTCTCCTTGCCCGGATCTCTGACATACTAAACCAATCCAATGAATAAAAACCATTTCCCCCAGCATGAGCTCCAACAAGCATCTATCTTCAAGTCTCCTCCTTTAACCATAATGTTTTATCTATTGGAATCTACACATCATCATCAACAACAACTACTACTGCTACTACCATGTCTTGAATGCTAACCATGTGCCAACGCTGTATAAGATACTTTATATATCAAATCTATAAAATAATTCTGTAAGCTAAATATTATTTTCTCCATGTTACAGATGAGGAAACAAGCTCCAGAAGAGTAAGTCACATTGCCAAAGCCTCTCAGGTATGAAGTGGAAGAGGTAAGATTCTAACCCTGCCCCCTCTGTTCATTCATTACTCTATACCAAGCCATATCCCTGCCAGCACCTACTCCCTTCTTCAAATTCTGGTATTTTCTAGTAACCTTTTGTGCTAATGAATATAGAAGGATAGAGAGGTGTAATTTTGTCCTTTTGTCATCTTAAAAAAATCACTGATTCTGAAGAAAAGAAAATCAGACCTTAGGTCCTGAAGACAGGACAAATGGTTGGTAGGAAAAATCAGTATTTTTCTATCCTCCTTTTTTTTTTTTTTTCAAATGGGTCTGTTCCATAAGGTAAAGTATGGGTGTGCCAGAAGGGAAGATGAGGAGGTATTTCTTAATCCACCTTCTGCCAATAAACTTTCTTTCTTAAATCTTCTTAGATAGTATAATATAGTTTCAGGATTTTCTTTGCACCTCATAGACATTTCCAACCAAAGTTAGGAAAGGCTATGTCAGAGACAGCTAACCTCACACTATTTTAAACATTGCAATTTTCTATCATTAGGCCCAATTAGAGAGTCTATGAGAGCCAGTGAAATGTGTGGTGCACAGTGACCTTCCCACTCTTCTCCTACACATGAGCCCATTCCAGCATGATAGAAACACGAACCTGGGAACTCACACAGGTTAAATGGGGAAGATTGGCTAAAGGCACGCAGCCACAATTTTTAAAATACCCCATGCATTAATTTGAGGTTAATTAGGAAAATGAGTTTTGTCATAAGGCCAAACACCTCCTCTAACCTGAAGGAATGATTATTCAAAGCATGTCATTCAAGGTGACAGAGAAGACCTAGTGTCACTCAGTTCCTTTCTGGTTGCTGATTGTAATTATCTTTACATGAGCTTTTTATAATTTTCTACCTGAATCAAGAGAATTTAAAGAAAAACAGAATAACTAGTATCCATGTTCAGCATTCCTTTTCATATGTGAATCTGTTCCCTAAATATTTTTCCTAGAGAAAATATTAATTAAACTAAAAAGAATGCTGGGAGAGCAGGATATGATCTGGGTTATAAATTAACAACTCATACTATTAAATGATGAGGATAATTTATTAATGAACTAAATGCAATGGACAAAAAAAATGCATTTTACTTCTTCCAGGTCATTTGGTGAAATATTAGAGATTAATTAAGTGTAGCCTAAGAAAGAACATTCTCTAAAAAATTTTTGACTTGATTGTTCAATAACTGAAGCACACTAGTTTCCAGTCATCATAAATCTGTCCTTTATGCTCTTGCTATTAACAATTTAGTACTTGTAACTACAAGTTACTAAAAATATTGAAGGAATTAGCACAGGGTTACAACAGGCGCTGAGAGCTGAAATCCTACGCCCAGAAACTGCTGTTGATTTTGAAACCACCCATCATGGCTGAGTCAGTTGTTCATGTGTATCTCTGCTGGGGCGCAATGATCATTTTGTGCCAAATTTGGCAGGTGTTGTCCTCATATTCCAAAATAGGGAGATCAGCTCTCTAAAAATATCTTTCTTCCTTGTTCACACAGGCACCGTATTATTCTGGGAATGAACGCATTACTATCAACAATGGGGTATGTATGTATTCATTTAGCTTTTGTACCGTTCCTTGTTCCAAAAAAAGATTTGTGTTTATATTTTAGGATGGAGCATCTAACCTGATGCCTGGAACACAGTACCCAACAGATGCTGAAGGAATGAATGTTCCAGCAAAGCAACTCAAAATCTCTTTCCCAGGAATTATATTGCAAAATACTCAAAGCCCAAAGCAATTGGCTTATTTTTAAGTATCGTATATTTCTTGTAAATTTCTATTTGTTTCCATATTGCTCATCTTTATGTAGATATTTGACAGTAGTTTATAAAAGTACAGCCTTCTTTGCCATCATAGCCCCTCAGTTTCTGTCCTTCCGACCTTTGTTCTGTATGTATTTCCCTAGGATTCTTCTACCTTTGTTCAAGACATTACCTTCTCCTCAGATGACCTCCTTATTACTCACAACAATCTGAATCATTTATGTCCCAGCTCAAAATTCGCCTCTTATGAGAATCTCTCCCCAGGACCCCACACCCCTCCTCACTGATCTTCACCCTTCAGCACATACACACTAGGTCTGCTCTAGTTGCCCTGATATCTCTAGGGTCCCCTTCAGTTTTCTCAAGCTATTCATGGTTAACATATATTTTATCTCTCCTTAATGATGAATGCCTTCAGGAAAGCACTTGTTCCACTTTTTGAGTACACTTCCTTCCACTGACCCACTGTTGATTTCCCTATGACACATCATGTCATAGACAGTAAGAATTCAATTCACGATTCACTGTTCACACTGTTCACACTAAGTTTTGTTCTTAGCAGTTCTTTGGCCAATCCACACAGTCCTTGGATTCTCAGCACTTCGCATCTGGCACATTTTACTAAGTCATAAGCCACACTTCGGTGATATATTCTAAGTGTGGATCTTCTATAAAGCCATCCTAACAGGCCTCACAAGTAATTTTATGTCAAAGAAATGTGTATGTGGGTTACTTTCTATGTCTAGCACTTCCTTCTGCTTGTCCAGTATAACAACAGACCCTTCAAGAGAAAAGGTGTCACTCCATAAAACCATCCATACTCTGGGAGAAAAATAAACCTTTGTATTTTGTTATTGTACACGGTAGAAAATCAACCACTGTCCTCCTCCAAGTTTTCAAATGATCATGCCATAAGAACTCAGTAAGAGCTCTGTAAGTGAGAGTAGAGTGTTCAGATTTTCTTCTAGTGCATGGGAAGCCACTGGAATGCTTTAAGCAGGGTGGGACTTTCTTAAAGGTCACTCAGGCTACAGGATGGAGAACAGCTTGTAGGGGAAGAGGAGGATTGCAAAAGGAAGCCCTAGTGTTGTCCCCGTGAGGATGGCTTGGACCATGTCAATCTTTCCTAAGAGCAGATTGAAAACTGACTGTAAAAAAAAAAGGTGAATAATTACAAATAGGAAATCAAATACATCTTTTTACAATACAGCCTTGGGGAAAAAAACAATAGAAGTTGAGTCCACAAGCACAGAAAGCTGGAGCATCCCTTGATTGCTTGTGTGTGAGAGAGCAGAGGGGTGTGCGTACAACTCTAACAGAGCAGGCATGATCATCTATCTGTGCCCTGATGTTTGTCATATGTCACTGCCTTGCTTAGGGTTCAGGAGAGTCCTCCATGTACTGGGAAAAGTTGTTAAGTGCTCCTGGCTACATGCCAACATTTCTCCCAGAGCTATACAAGCTGAGAAGGCTAATTATAATCTACATAAAATATTTTCATCTCAAGAACCTGCTTACCATCCATCCTGAAACCAGAGACACCAAGCATGTACAAGGACAAGTTCGTGTGTGGCCATGAAGCTGTGCTCTCAACATTCTTCAACCACGTAAGTTAACTAAGATTTAACCCAATATATGTGGGAAAACTATTTTTACAAACGTGAGGGGGATGCAAAATAATATTTACTGATCCCCTCTGTGCCAAGCTCCAATAGCTATTATATATTTTATATTCATTGTCTCATTTATATTTCTCCCATCAAGCCAGTAGAGTAGTTATAACTATCTCCAAGTTATAGAAAAGTAGACTGAAACCCAGAAAAGGCAGGGACATACAGCCAATGAGTGTAAGTGCTTGGATTTGTTTTCAAAGCTCACATTTTAGGGAAGCCAAGTACATAATATAGCTTTGATTTCTCTAAAGGAACAGAGACAAGTTGTTTTTAAAAGTGAACAAATGTGCCTTAAAATAAAATAGCTTTATTTTTGGTTTTGTAAAAGAAATACATCTTCGATGTAAAAAGTTTAAATAATACAGAAATTTTTGCTCCTACTTCATGGCAAGAGCTTCAGTTCAGGGGGAATCCCCAAAGCTTCGGACCCACTGGAGGTCTCACTACACTTCTGTGCCCTCTGCACCCTCAGCTGGAATCCCCATCCAGACTCACCCACACTCCCTTCCCTCTCTGGTAAATCTATAAGCATCCTAAAATTCTTATCCAAATTTCCTTCAAGGTCTTCCTTGCATCCTTCACTTTATCCCCCACCTTCCTCTAACCTTCCCCTAACCAGACAGAATCACTCCCACCTCTGCCTCCGTCACTATGCCTTTGAAAGCACTCCTACTATGGTTTGCTGATTTTGTATCTCTCTCCTCCCCCCGAACTGGGGGCTCCAAGAAGGTAGGGGCAAATCATATTCATCTTCATGCCAAGAGCATAAATGTCATGGCACAACTGCAGTGTAACTTGGAAGCAGGGAAAAATATATCATGTCCATCGTTCCATGGAAAGAGAGCATAATGCAGCAGGGAGGAGCAGGGACTCTGGAGCCAGACTGCCTGGGTTCAAAATCTGGCTCTGCCTTTGCCAGTTACAACTTTGTACAAGTCAATTAACCTCTCCATGCATCAGTTTTCTCATCTGTAGAATGGGGATTACAATAGCACCCACCTCACAGCAAGACCATGAGGATTAAATGAGGTAGTATTTGTAAAGAACTTAGAAGAGGACCTGGAACTAAATAAACACTTGTTTTAAATATTTGTTTGAGAAATAAATATTATTCCAGACCTATACCTGTGCCACGTCATTCAAAAGAGAAGAAAATACAGCTCAAATTCAGACTCTTGAGCCTGCTTTTTTCCCCTCCAGTTGTTTTCACCAAGTCTGTGTACAGTCAGTGCATAGGGAGTAGTTAACATTGCTCCCTACGTGAAAAATGGGGATTTAGTACCTGGAATTGATTTTAGAGATGACTGAGCTTAAGCTTCTCATTTTATGGGTGAGGAAACCAAGGTGAAGTGGCTGTCCCAGGGCACAAGGCTCATCATAACGGTGCTTCCTTTGCCAACCCAGTGTTCTTTCCACATATTCTCAGATAATACCAGAAAGCCTGAGCATGGTTAAAATTATCTGGGAGAAAGAAAATGTCAGCAAAACTTGCGTGAGCACAGGGCCCATGCTGATTAAGCCGCTGTTCTTATTCCAAACAGATCTCATTGTCTTCTGACCAAAGTTGGATTCTACTCCTTCCAGAGAACTACTGGGCCCTTCTCCTTGGATAAAATCACCATGAATTTGAGAAAATGCCCCTAATTGCTTACTGAGTGGCAGGAAGAATTACAGAATGTCAAATTGCCTTGGTGTCATCTGGGGAGAATTTTCTAAATTTTATGCTTCTAGTAGGAGAGTACAGATGACTGTTACTATTACAACAAATGAGGGCATATCAGGGAATAGAATGCAAAATGCACTTCGGGTTTTTTTTTTAGTGTTCCAATGACATTGCAAAGAATTTCTCACCCCTAGGGGGATGCTTCAGGCTACACCTCCACCCTCTAAAGATCAAATCCACTCTCTTCCACTCTATCCTCTACTTCAGGAAGATATTTTGAGATGCAGTGAAATGGCAGAGTCAAGGATAGGAACCACTCAGTGGGTTCACATTCAAATCCTCGCACATGCCGTCTAGCCCAAAAGATACAAACAAAATCAAAGCCAGCATGGCCTCTCTTCAGAGACGATTCCTGCTCCTTTGCCTTCTTCCCTTTGACAAACATGATATGCGGCTGGGAAAGTGCCATTTTCATAAATGTTTCATTTCCCCCTCCCCCAGGCACAGCGCTGCTGGAGCATGAATTATGACCAGCCTGGCGGGCAAGCATCTTTCCACAAGCACATCTTTTCTCATTTGCGGTCACGGTCGTACCTCCAATGGAGTTGCCGGGGTGAAAGAGCTCAGTATTGGAAAACACTGGCAGCTTCTGCGTCTGCTGACCAATCCCTTGCCGGACAGTTTACCAGGCAGTTAATTTATGTTCTTTTCTCAAAGCCAAGATGAACAGGGGTTTTCTCTCCTTCCTGCTTGGTTGCAAACATAGGGAAGTCCTGCTGCTGCTGACTTAACCCACTTAGGATTCCGCTTTCAAGCACTATTTCCATTGTGCTATATTTGAACAATAAATTATTGTTCATCCTTTTTAAAAATGGTGAACAACTTCCGTGCTTGCTGAATGATAATATTTATAATTGTTGCCAACCAGGAGAATCTGTTTGTGGGCGTTTCCTACTGTCACTGTAACCACAGCACTGCAGGGGACAAGCAAGGAGAAAAGAATATGATGTAGCCCCAAACACACACCCTCTGACAGCCTCATTCATCTCTCCATGAATTCCTCTCCCTTACACATGCCTGCTTGGTAACATAAAACCATTCATGGAAGCCACTTAATTTACTGAAAGGCCCTCATAAAAATACTCAGAAAAGTAGAAGTCGCTGAAGTGGAAAAATGGAGTCATCTTTAAAAGGAAGCCCTCAATGTGAGGTACAGCAAAATGCATTAACCCTAAGACTACTGTACTTTTAAAGATGCTGTTTCTTTTTGATTCCCCCAGCTTATTGATGGCCCCTCTGCCCACCCAGTTACCCAGTTCAAAACCTTTCTCTTCCTTACTTCCCTCCACTAATCACCAACACAGTCAAGTTCTATGTCTTAAATAGTTCTTAAAAGTATCTTTGCATCCCTAACCTCACCATTACATCAAATCACCATTGTTTCCCTGCAACAGTTGTTCTCGTGGTTCTCAGTATGGGGTTCCCACACCAGTAACATCACTATCACCTGAGAACTCAGAAATGCAAATTCTCAGGCTCCACCCAGACTCACTGTATCAGACACTCTGGGGTAGGCTCCCAGGAGTCTGTGTTTTAATAAGCGCTCTGGCAGGTTCTAATGCCTACTCATTTGAGGACTACCACTCCTTCCCTATTAATGACCTTCCTAAATGCAAATATGCTTATGTCAATTGTCCTGCTTACAACTTGTCAGTGGTTCCCTCTTGCCCTCTAGATAAAATCCTAACTTCCGAGAATAAACATGCAAGGTCCTCTCTTATCAATAAGTTTCCTCCTTTTCTGCTGATACCCTTCCCCAAGCATCCTATTGTCTAGGTATACCAGAGAGCCACCCTGAATGTGCCTGTCCAAGTGCATGCTGCCACCCTGGCTGGGGAAGATATGAAGAGGTCAGAGAAGGTTTTACAGAGGCAGAGTTCCTCATCTGGGTCTTAAAAGAAAGGAGATGAAAGCCATTCCAAGTATGGTCATGGTGCGTATAGAGGCCACTGAGGCATTACTGTGCACATAGGCCTATCTATTCTTGTAGGACCCAGTAACTTCTGGGTTCTAGAATTGGAGATGTTTTTGCAGGGGCAAAAGCTCATGTCAACAGATACTCTTTGTAGTATCTATACTCTACACTTTGTAGAACACGACCTGGCACCAATGGCTCTATTCAGGCTGTGGCTGTCATCCACAACTGTTAGCGATCCACATGTGACAATAATAAAGCAAAGATACAATATATTTTAGAAGACCTCTTGGGTGACTAGGAGCCACCACAAGTTGTAGTTACTATTCAAGAGATTTACTAAAGAGCAATCAAGGCTGAAAAAAAGGGATATAAAACACTGTTAATAGCTTGTCAATGTGATATAGCACTGACTGGTTGTAAGACCTTGAGTAATGAGTAAACTTTCTGCGTCTCAGTTTTCTCACTTGTAAAATGGAGGTAGTAATGGTACCTACCTTACAGAATAGGAACTGAGATTTTTAATGTGGAATACTTAGCACAGTTTGGCATACAATAGGCACTCAAAAAATGTAATCATTATTATCACCAATATTGCAATGCTTGATATTTTATGAGCCTGTCAATGCCACACAGTATGTATTTTCATAGAAAGCATATATATGGGAATAAAACATGTTCCAGAAATTCTGAAAGCATAATAAGATTCAAATTGCTTATATCAATTAAGTCTTTCACTCGTCTCTCTCCAATTCATTCTAGAGAGTAGGTCCACTGGAGGACCTCACCAGTGAAGTTAGTTACCCAAGTTCCAAATAATGTGTTCCAAGAATTTGAGATGATCATGGGCCAAGCTTCCCTAAGCTTTATACTATTTACCAAGAATTCCAGCTGTTGAGATGGAGACAGAGGTGGGAATATTATCTGATGAGATCTAACTCACAAAATGAAACTCATGTAGGGCACCTGCATGGCTCAGGTCATGATCTCACAGTTCGTGAGTTCAAGTCCCACATCGGTTGAGCTCGTGACACACTGTGGGTGAGCACAAGCCCCCTCAACACAAGCCCTGCTTCAGATGAGCCCCACTTCTCTCTCTCTTCCTCTCTCCCTCTCTCACTCCGTCCCTTTCCCTCTGCCCTTCATGGGATTCTCTCTTTCTCTCCCTGCCCCTTGCTTACACACACACACACTCTCTCTCTCAAAAATAATAATAATAACACTCATGCATAAAGTTATCTGAATAGCTTGGTTTGCTTTTGACCAGGGACGGTATTACTCAACAGTTTTTGATGATGACTTCCATACCTGGAGGCTGAGTTGTTACTAACAAAACTGGAAGTGCTTCAACAAGAGAAAAAGATATTGTTCTCACATCAAATGCCTGGTGTAAGTGCCTTGTTTGAAAAGGTATTTATGATATAATCAAAATCAAAGAACATCACCTCATGTTGTTCTAACAGCATATCTTAGGAAAAGATATGAGAAGCAATTACTTACAGTGGGGATTCTTAGTTTCTCCCAGGCTTCCTAAATATACTCTATTCATTTTAGAATGTGAGTTTCCAATTTTGGGATCTATGATTTTGTGATTGAGAGACCTGGGTAATGAAAAGTGAACTGAAGCCACTAATTCCAATAGATGGGACTATCAACAAGAGAACTCATGACTGTATTTAGTCAGAGTTATAAGAGCGATAATGAAAGTAATGACCTAGAAGCAATTTTGTCCCCTTCATCTCAGTAACTGCTTAGGGGTCTTTGCATGAATAGCAAATGTTTATTATGAGATTCCATCTAGCCCTAATTGGTTCAAATAATACATTTGGCTTCTCAGTAGGATTTGGAGTGCCATAAACAAAGTTACCGAGTTACAGGCTCAAGGATCCTGGCTTTAAATGAAGGGGTTGCTAACACACTCATGCACCTTTCCCATGTCCATGGTAACAACTAACGTTTATGGAATGCCAAATCTGTTGTCAACACCATATTAAATACTTCCATGGATCTTCTCCTTTACAGCAAACCTACATGGAGTCTACTATTAATATAAATACTTTATAAATGAAGTAAGTGATGTCTAGAGAGTTTTAACTTGCCCAATGTACAACAGCTGGTCAGTGTGGAGCTCCAACAGTCAAATCAAGCAGTCTAACTGATGGAGCCCATGCTTTGAATCCCAGGGCTCTAGTGCTACCATACTGACTCTGAAAGCCTGGGTTTCTGAGCTAGTTCCTGAGATATTACAGTTCTTCTCATTGATCATCTTTTTCTCCTTTCTTTGGTTGCTAAGAAAGTCAGGACCAATTTTTAGTACTTCCTGGGGAAAGGGCACTTAGCACAGTGGCAAATGGCTTAGCTCTGATCAGTCAGATACAGGCCCATATCTCAGTTCCTCCCCTTAACTGCCATGTGAACACAGGCCAGTGATTTCACTTCCTGAAGCCCTATTTCCTTATCTAGAAAACAACATAATACCTGCTTAGGGTTATCATGAGGATGAGATCTGGTAAATTAATGCATGTCATCTTGTCAGTAGACTAGTGGTGATGTGTTTGATGAAAAGAGATCAGTGAGGATAAGCACTGTTTCAAAAACTGCTTGTCTAGTGTTGTGTGCTTATGCACACACTGGGTCACCATGTAAAATGTGTTTGTTCTTGTGAGTTGGAGCCAAAGTTTGAAGCCCACTGTTCTAACCCTCCTCCCTCCTAACATTTCCTCTGAGATCTCTGGGGTTCCTTTACGCCCTCTTTTTTCCCTCTTGCAATGAGAAGAATCCCCTTTTCTTCAGAATTTAAGCTTCCTTGCAGAGACATTAGGAATATACTCACCACAAGAAAATAAACTGTTCTTAACTGGTCCTTTCTGATTTGGGAGAAAGAAACCAAGAACTTTTTCCCTTCGAAGGAAAGCAGCAGATATTTAGTCTGATTCTCAAATGCTGCCCCACAGGCATCCCTGGACACAGAAGCCCAACACAGTCCTCTGACCAAGTGGCTTATTAATAACCCTAAGTATGTAAAAAATTTCCCAAGTGTGTCTGATGATTGGGATCTATGATCTTATCCTATTTCTTTCTGGCTTTCTTGTTTTGTTTGGTTTTTTTTAATTTTTTTTTATGTTTTTTTTTTTAATTTTATTTTGAGAGAAAGACAGAGTGTGAGCGGGTAAGGGGCAGAGGGAGAGGGAGACACAGAATCCGAAGCAGGCTTCAGGCTCCAAGTTGTCAGCACAGAGCCTGACATGGGGCTTGAACTCACGGACTGTGAGATCATGACCTGAGCCAAAGCCAGACGCCCAACCGACTGAGCCACCCAGGTGCCCCATCTGGCTTTCTTATTTTAATCTCATTCTCTCAACCCTTTCTTGCTTATTCCTTTCCCTCCTCAAATCCTTCTATTTTTCCTTCTAGCCAAATAGCCTATTGGAATGCAAAATGCTAATTTATAATTCTTCATTAAGTATTTTTAACCACAATTACACAAAACCATCTTTTAGTTGATTTGAATCAGTACAACTCTTTAGTAATTGAATGGTCATGGAAACTGTAGTTTTGGTAAAAATTGTTTCCACTTTCAATCTGTCATCAACTCATCATCAGAGCATTAAGCTTGCACTGAATTTCCCAAATTCAAGCAGCACCTCTACAAGTGACTTACAGGCTGCCCTTTGATGTGCTAATCATGCAGGCTGATAGAATAGTCATACTTTCAGAAGGCATCTTCATGGAAGCAAACAGCTCTATTAACAACCTGAAACACTGAAAGTCATTCTGAGCCAGGAGTACCATTACGTACACAAAACAAGATGAATGGTACAGTACATGAGGCCAAGCAGAATCCCTTCCAATACCGGATGGAAAAGACACCTGATTTAGCATGAATTCAAGAGACAATTGTCATCCTGTGGTATACGGCTACTATTCTTCACTGCAGACTATGAGGGAATGTTTCAGTCATGTTAGCTGGGTTTTTTACTTTTACCATAAAAATTATTATTGACAGATTCATTTGAGGTAAGAAATGGTCTTCCAGAAAAGCACGAGGGGATTCAGCAGAGCCCAGGAGCAGATGTGCATTATAAAGCAATATGAGGCATAATGAGAAAAGCACTCGTCCCTATCCCATTAATCATTGGCACTACCTGATAATCAAGAATTACTGACCTCTCCCACCCTCCAGCTAGCAGATATTTGTGTATTGTAATGCACCATGGCCCCAACACAAGCTCAATTCTATGTAATGCTGAGAATCAGCATTTCAGTAACATTAATCTGAACCCTACCTATTCCCTCTTGCATTGCTTATAACACAACTTGTGAATAATATATAAATTCCTTCCAATAGGCAAATGACTGAGTAAATGATACAATCCAATTGACGGACTACTGCGTAAAAATTTTAATTGCCAATTATGAAGATTTTAAAATATGGAAAATGCTTTGGAATTAAGATTTAATGATAAAAGCAAAATGCAAAACTGTCAGAATACTCAGCTTACAGACACATAATAATGCGGTTAGATGGAAAGAAAAGGCAAGCTGTTGATAGGGAGAATGATAAGCAATTTCTCTTTTTTCTTTTGAAAATACACTCTAATGTTCCTATGATATTCTAATTATAAAAGTTACTTTTTTTATTTTTAAAGATTTTATTTGTAAGCAATTTGAACACCCAGTGTGGGGCTCGAACTCACGACCCTGAGATCAAGAGTTGCATGCTCCACTGACTGAGCCAGCCAGGGGTCCCTAATAATAAAAGCTATTTTAAAATCAAAGCCCACCTCTTAGGAAAGTTGGTTACCCCTTACCATGCTTCCATACAATGAAAACTGCATGTGATAAATGCTTAAATGGTTTTTTTGGAGGTTTTTTTTTTTTTTTTTTTTTTTTTGGTTCAAAAATAGGTTGGAATCTGCCAAGGAATCAGCTCACATTATTCAATGTCAGGCACATTTACACTCATATGTATTAGTAATTCCTTTGGTTGACTTTTCCTTGCCGTTGTCATGGCAACCGTTTCCACTGCCATTAGTACCTCTAGGGCCCTGCCTTGTTCACATATTTTTAGGCCGTTTCTCTTGTAACAAAGCAATTAATACTTATGGCGTATCTGTATCGAAGCCCTGGTGACCTGTTCTGTCTCTTGGAACTGCTGAGCATTCGGTTTCCTTCCTTTTTGCTTCTGTAGGTGCTTCTGTTTCTCTTTGTGGTGCTCCTTCTTTTCGCTAACTCTTGCAAGCAAGCCTCTTGACTATTTCTAATTATATCCTATTTGGATTATTTAAAGTTTTGTTTTTTCACATGTCCTCCATGTTTCCCTATCCATTGACACTCATTCCAAAACCAACAAAATAGCACATTTTCATTAATGATCACTTTGGACTACCATCATAGAAGAGAATAAAAATGCCATGCAATAATTGAGACTTTAGAATGATTCTAGACGGAAGATCACATGGCTGTGTAGTCGGGATTGCACACCTCCAGTCACAAGGCATCCACAAAAGCACAAGGTTATCACCTTGCATTTTCTGACAGCTGGAATGAGTCATCTCATAGTCTTCTCTAATGAAGATTAAGGATATTGGCTACCTTTTTTCATGCCAAATTAATTTTCCCTATGCAATGACCAATGTGGTGAGGTTGCTATAAGATGGACTGATTCTTACATTGCTACACAGAGAATAAATGTGGGCACTGTTTGTTAACCAATAACTACTATCAAATGCCTTTGGCCCTGTAATTCTTGTAGAAATCTCTTCTAAGAAAATTATCTAAAGTGTAGGGAAAAAATAGGTATTTGTTTATTAAAATTGTTTACAATAGCAAAAACACTGGGAGCCATCTAAATGTTTAGCAGTAGGAAAAAAACATGGTGTATGCACAAGGTAAAATATTTACAGATGATGCATCTATAAAGGCATTGCAAGTGCACGTGGTGTGATACTTTAAATCGTTAATGTGAAAAATCAGGAGGTGAATATGCAAGTATAACTTTGTAAAAAGAATAAACTAAACCACAAACCCCATGAGAACAGGAACCATGTTTATCTTATTTATCTTGTATCTATATAACCTACCATAATATCTGTAAATATTTGTTGTATAAGTGGGTGAATGGATAGACAGATGAATATGTGTGCCAAAAGAATGGAAGATAATACACCAGATTTCTAAGAATGACTGTCTTTGGGAGATAACTTTTTGTGCTTTCTAAGTTGTTCCTTACTTAATTGTGTTTTCCATCTTATTAACTTTTAAAGACTTTTTGGAGGAGTTGGATTAATCTTCTCAGCTTTATGCCTTGCATACGGAGACAATACAGAACAAATCTATACCCTTTCTACATAGAACCCTCCAAATAGTGAGAGTCAGTTTGAACAATTTCAAACAAGTTCTGTATGACATGAATTCCCAACCCCATGTAGGGCTTTATCTACTTCATTCTATAAGATTAAATGTTTTTCAAGTAGGTAGAAAAGCTATGTAAACTCTAGAACTCTGTACACATATGAGAATTCTGTACACTAAAATTACCTTTATTGTTTTATAAATTCTCTTCCTAATGCATAGTTCAGATCATTTCCATCATCAAAAATCTTCTTGCCTAATGAATAAAATTCAACCCCTTAGTCTGACATTCAAGGCCTTCCAAAATCCAGTTCCAAAGTATATCTCCACTTTTATGTTCCATCCCAATGTTACCCAAACTCTGTGCACCAGCCTTGCCAGAGTATTTGCTATTTGTTGTGTATGCAATACAATGTCTTGCCTTCCTACCAGTGCTGACACTGTGCTCTTAGCTTGAACTGCTCTTTTTTTTTCCCCTTTCCTCTTGACAAAATCTTTCAACACCAATTCAAACACCACCTTTTCTGGCCATGAAGATGTAATCAATGATGACAATCAGTCTATAGAATGATTACGGTTAAAACCTTTTTACATTTTCAAATACTCAGGGGTTTGATTTCTGCTATCAAATCAATCAAAAATTAAAGTGTCTAATATTCATTGGCATTCTAGTTAGGATCTACTATGAGCAAATCTCATTAATGAGAACAGCCATTTTACCTGGGAAAGTTACACTCAACTTCATCCTGACAGGAGAGTAAGAGTGTGTATGTGTGTTACATAGGGGTTTAGACTCAGGATAAATGTAACCAGCAGTCTACAGAGTGTGTGTGTGTGTGTGTGTGTGTGTGTGTGTGTGTGTGTGTTGGGAGTGAAGGAGAGTAGCACATACTGACTAGACAGAATTTCCGGAATTGTGGAACCCTTTTATAACATTCTGAAGAGTTACAGTTTAAGTCTGGATCACTGATGGTGAGGGAAGGAGAGAACAACAATTTTCCAGCCTGGTGGATAGGCCAAAAAATAGCATGGGGGGGGGGGTGTAGGGAAGAACTTCAAAGGACATTTATTTCCACCTTTTAAGGCATACTTGAAAAATTCACCAAAAGATGACATTTTAAAATGTTTCTCTTTTATAACGATTGCCCAAACTAGCCTTCACCCTGCCAATGAGAGCAAATAGGAGATAAAACCACCAACCCAGAAAAACACCAGCTGTCAGAAGAGACTGGCACATGGCAACTTCACTTAATACAGGCACAGAAATGCCTTCACTGGAGTGCCGTGCTCTCTTCTCTCGCTCCTCCTGTGGGGGACACTTCAACACAGCCAAACCATTTTCTCTCACTTTGCAGTCATCTGTCTGTAGTCTTTTAGAATATTTATTTAATTTCCATTTTTTATAAGTGTTCAAATTTACTTCCTCATCAATAAAAACCATATATAACACCCCCTTCAATTTGTATGAAAATTCATTCAACCAGCTCTTTCCCAATAAAAATGAAGTGCACTTTTCCTCACTTTGTATTTCACTAATTCCCTCAGTAAGTTCTAACAAAATTACACCTATATTTCATCTCCCAATGCCTTTTTTCCACTAATTCATTGGAGGATTGCTAGTTCAAACTATTTCAAGGGCCCAGATGATTGATTGATGCTGACTGGTGTTACTCCATCTCTCCAGAAGATTGAACAAAAAGAAATGGAATTAAATCACATCTGAAAGGAAATTCTGAGACAGAAGGAAAAAGCTTCTTAAGTGTATAAATCAAATGTTACAAGAGTTTCTATGAAGGCTATAGAACACCAATCATCAATATTCTTTTAAAAAAGAGTTAAGTGTATTTTTAAAGCCCAACCTCCTTGGAAGAAGTGATCCTGAATGAAAGACTTCTTGATGCCTTATCCTTCACAAAAATTCTATGATTAACAAATACTGTAGTACAGCAGCAGATGATATTTGCCTGCCCAATATCCACGCTTCCCTCTTCCTGACCAACAGACTCCTCTTATGCTTCTAGAGATGGCCATGTAACCTGGCTAATGAAATGTATGCTGAAGTGATTGGGAAAGAACTTCTAAGGAAGATTTACAGAAAGGAACCAGACTCAGCAGTCATCCTCCTTTTACCCTTTGCCCTTTGCTCTTTACCCTTTCCCATTCTTCTGACTCTAGAGATGTAGCCACCATCTTGGAAATGTGATAAAAAGGAAGTCACTCACTAAACACAGCAAAGGAGGAAGACATAGGTACCTTGCACTACTACCCCATCCAAAGATAGCTCCTTCTAGACTTACTGTTACAGGACAAAAGTAAAGCCCTTCTTTGGTTAAACCACTGTAATAGGGTTTCCTATTATCTACAGCCAAACCCAAAGCTAACTGATACAATTACATTCCTCTTTTTTTTTTAATGATTATTCATTTTTTGAGAGCAAGACAGAGCAGGAGTAGGGGAGGGGCAGAGAGAAAGAGAGACACAAAATCTGAAGCAGGCTCCAGGCTCTGAGCTGTCAGCACAGAGCCTGACACAGGGCTTGACTCATGAACCACTAAATCATGACCTGAGCCAAAGTCCAACACTTAACCGACAGAACCACCCAGGCGCCCCAACATTCCCTTTCTTAAAACTGCCTACCCTTGGCTTCTGCAACACTACATTTTCCTGGTTTTATTCCTCTCTCACTATCCATTTCTCCTTTTCCTCTTTGCTGCATCTTCTCTTTTCAGCCCCCTCAGACCACTCCAGGGATCAGTTTGGGCTCTTTGGTAGGCAAAATAACAGTCTCCAAAGTTGCTCACATCCTAATCCTCAGATTATGTGAATATTCTACTTTACATGGCAAAAGGGACTTTGCAGGTATAATTAAGGATCCTGACATGAGGAAATTATCCCAGATTATCCAGGTGGGCCCAATGAAATCACAAGGATCTTTATAAGGGAAAGAGGGAGGCGGGAAAGTCAGAGTCAGAAAATGCTATGAGAATGGAAACAGGGATTGAGTGATACTCTATAAACACTGAAGATGGGGCCACAAACCAATGAACACAGGTAGCCTCTAGAAGGTAGAGAAGGTGAAAAAACAGATCCTGCCCTGGAGTCTCCAAAGAGAATTCAGCCCTGCCAACACCTTGATTTCAGCCCAGTGAGACCCATGTTGGACTTCTGACCTCTAGAACTGTAAAATAATAAATTTGTGGGGTGCGTGACTGGCTCAGTCAATTAAGCATCCAACTCTTGATTTCAGCTCAGGTCATGGTCTCACGCTTGTGATATCGAGCCCTGTGTCAGGCTCTGCACTGGGCATGGAGCCTGCCTGAGACTCTCTCTGTCTCCCTCTACCCCTTCCCCACTTGCAAACATGTACTCTCTTTCAAAAAAAAAAAAGAAAAAATATTTTTAAAAAAAAATTTTTTAATAGAATAATAAATCTGTGTTGTTGCTTTAAGCTACTACTTTTGTAGTAATTTGTTATAGCCTCAACTGGGCACTAATACAGATCCCATTCCTTTCTCTATTGATAATGTTCTTCTTAAGAGACCTCAAGGCAATCCTGTGGTTTTAAAAAAACATCTATATTCCACAATTTCCAAATCTTTCTCTGCAAATCTCACCTCACCCCAGGATTTCAGATTTGTATATTCAAATTAATACTTGTGGGGAACAAAAACAAATAGTAGTCCTTTACAAATGCAGACTTATCTAAGCCTAATTTTGTCTGAATGTGTTACTTTTTGAATTAGTCTTTCTGTGCTCCCACATGTGATGATGAGGCAGCATCTGACAAGAGTGCAGATGTAGTGACAGAGTAGGCTACCCTCTACTTCATTCATTCATCCTTTCATCCAAATATGGTTGCTGACCCAACCTAGAATGTGCCAGTTGCCATGCCAGTCCCACAAGTGGAAGGCATGTTCTTTCTTGTGCATCTAATAGATATCCCAAACTCCATACAGCTATTCAGCTATTTCAGAATACACCTCTCCCCTCAGCTTCCCCCCATCCCCATCAAAACACACTCTGCTCCTTTCCCAAACTTCCTCATCTCAGTAAAATGCACCTTCATTCACCCAGTTGCTCATGCCAAAAACCTAAGAGCTTACCTTGCACCTATTCCTCTTCCCTCACTCCACACATCCAACCTATAAGCAAATCCTGTCAGCTCTACCTTCAAAACACACCCAAATGCATTGACATCTCCCCTCTCTAGACTGTTTGCCTTGCAATCCAAGCCACTGCCCTCCTTCATGTGGAATACTGCAACCACCTCCAACAATCTAGTCCCCACACAGCAGCCAGAAGTACATTTTTTAAATGTAAATTAGACCACATCATCCCCCTATTTAAAACCCATCAATGATACCTTGTTGCTCTTAGAATAAAAGTCAACCTGGCTTTCAAAGACTTTCTTCCTGCTTCCTAACTCTTGACCTTGTCCCATACCTGGCTTGAATGAGTAAAAGAGGACAGTAGCATCACTGTATCCTCAGATGTTGCCCCACCACACATGAGAGGCATATACAAGGTACAAACTAAATTAACTGGTAGCAAATTCAGATAAATATAGACTCAGTTAAGCCCACATTCTGTAAGGGGGCTGCTTATATGACTAGTGTTCACTCTCGTCGGTCCAATAGTCAGGTGGGGTCCACCCGAACTAGTGTCAATGTAGAATAACACCCTAAGGATTCTCTGCTTTGAAACACTATGAAGAGGGGTATCTGGGTGGCTCAGTCGGTGGAGCCACTGACTTTGGCTCAGGTCATGATCTCATGGTTCAAGAGTTCGAGCCCCACATCGGGCTCTGTGCTGACTGCTCAGAGCCTGGAGCCTGCTTCAGATTGTGTGTGTGTCTCTCTCAAAAGTAAATAAACATCAAAAAAATATGTATTTAAAAAAACTCTATGAAGAATATAAAAGGATTGATGGGGGATTCCTAAACCCTTATTTTATAATGGGAACAAAACACAGTTCACTAAGTACACTAACACACTAAAAGCCATAAAAAATGCCGAGGGGATTCTGATATGTCTCATTTCACTATGGAACTAATAATAATATAATCGCATTGGTATTTGTACAGCTAACGTTTGTAGAGAATTTACTTGGATCCAGAAACTTTGCTAAGAGCTCTCCATGAGGTGTGCTATAATTATTCTTATTTCACAGATAACATGACTGAGTTTGAGAAACACAAGGTCACATAGTTATTTCATGGCAGATTCAGACTATCAACCTGGTGACCTAACTCCTGAGCCCACACACTTAACCATAGCCCTAGCCTCAATTAACCAGCAGGGTCAGAGAGACTAGTCAGACTTTCTAAGATGGTTCTCTCTGGGTCTTTTTCTGATTAGCTCAGCATATGTGCCTCCCATCCCACTTAGTCCTCTGCTGGGATGCCTGGAGGTCTTATGTTTGTTTCAGGACTCTTGTTATAAAGTCTTGAATCTCTGCTTAAGTACTTATTCAAAGAAGTGATTTAATCATTTCCTAATCCCTACCCATCTGGATTTGCTTCCCTCCCACAGATTCTAGATAATGTTATAATGTCTGCTTGGTGCTAGAGCTCCTGGCTCTCCAACTTGAGTGCTCTACAGCTGGCTCTCTTGGCCCCAGTGTTCCCTGCTGCATAGCTGAGCACTGGCAGCAGGATTAGTATATCTCAAAGTCCCTCTGACGTGGAGTATGTATCTGCTTGAAGTAGACAGTTAAAATGACTTCCTCATCAGACAGAAACCTGGAGGGAACGACATTCCTTATGAAATACCATTTGACAACTCCACATTAAATGTTTAATTATTTCATGCCCAATTTTATATAGGTTATTCTAAAATACTCTAGCAGGGAGCAGGACTTTTTAATCACATTTTGGTAGATTCTAAATTGAAAACTCATTAATAAACAAAACCTCCAGGGACTTTGATTTCTACAGCATTTCCACCCTGCAGCGCACAACAAGAGTGTCAGGTGGACCTTTTCTCCAAATGATATTCCCTTGGCACTTGGGACATACGGTAATGTGTCTGTCTTTCTATAATTCTTTTTTGTGTTGGCATTTGGTCATTTGCCACAAAAGAAGTGAAGATGACCGGGATAAAAGACAGAAGTGTGTAGTTCTGTTACCTATTTTTCCCACAAAAAAAAAATTAAGGCACATGCTCTCTATATCATGTGTCTTTGCTTTGGGTTCATAGCATGAGGATATTTAGAAGAGCCTGGGAATATTCTGGCCAAACCGAAAAGGAAAAGGCACGAGTATAGTTATCAGTCATGTTTTCAAGCAGGTATCAGCACATTTTTAAATGCTGAATAATATAAGGAGTATGTCGAAAAGCTGAAATAAATGCATCTACGTTGTAACCAGTAACATCTCCTGCCTCACTAAATGCAATAGGTAAACTTCCAAATGGGAGTCATGTAGCTTTAAGAAAATGAAGGCCCTAAACATAGTAGAAACATAGCCAATTACAGTCACCAAAAATAATTCATGTCTATGCTGCTCAGTGCACGAGACTGCTTACACCCAAAAAGAGATAGGGCTTTGCGGCATGGTAGTTCCTCACAGCTGTCAGAAGCCAGTTTTCTTATCAGTCCAGCAGGAGTGTAATTAAAGACAATAGCCAGAGCAGCTGTATTGAAAAAACAATTCATTTGTCTTCCCCTTCCCCCACCCCTTCTGCTCACATAGCTAATCTGAACATAACATCAGCTCCATCGTCAAGGCTTCTTCAAAAGGCAGAATAATAGGAAACATCTATCTGTTTCCCACTGTGGATTGTGAAGATTGAAGAAATACTTGCTCTTATCTTGCTATTACATTATATTAAATGCAAGTAATTTAAGTCTGGAAATTCAAAAGCTCCTAAGATACGGCAAGTTTTTGGAGAATGAGAAAAATTATTCGCAGGAATAGAGAGAATCTGGGGAAATAACCTAAACTCACTGGTGTCCTGGAAAGTGTTTAACAATAGGCTGATTAGGAGGAAAGCCCCAGCCTGGGTGTTCAGTGGTAAAGCTTCCGACTTTGGCTCAGGTCATGATCTTGCAGTTTGTGGGTTTGAGCCCACATTGGGCTCTGTGCTGACAGAGCCTGGAGCCTGCTTGGGATTCTGTGTCTCCCCCTCTCTCTCTGCCCCACCCCACTCGCGCTCTGTCTCTCTCTCTCTCTCAAAAATAAATATTGTTTAAAAATTAAAAAAAAAAAAGGAAGAAAGTCCCAACTTGTAACATTTCCAATCTCTGTAAATACCCTCACTGTGGATGAGGTCAGGCTACTAAGGTGACACCACTGAACACAGAATTGGAAGGAGATGCACAGGAGGATGCCAACACACAGTATTTATCCCGCACACACAAGAACATAGTTAGTAAAATAATATGGACACAATCTCAAGAATGTAGATTTTAAAAAACTAGGAAGTGGCAAATTTTGAATATTTGTTACCTTTGTTTTTCATGTAATTTACTGAAATTTTACATAATTTTATTTTTTAACGTTTATTTGTTTATTTTGAGAGAGAGAGAGAGAGAGAGAGAGAGAGAGAGAGAGAGAGAGAGAAGAGAATCCCAAGCAGGCTCTATGCTCAGCATGGAAACTGATGCGGGGCTCGACCCCACGATTGAGAGATCACGAGCTGAGCCTATACAAAGAGTCGGATGCTTAACCAACTGAGCCACCCAGGCACCCCTAATTTAATTGTTAACAATGACTATGTTTATTGCCTTGTAGAATTCCTGAAAACAATTGCCTTTTACAAGCCAGTACAAACTGACCCCATTCCACCACTATCTATACCATATACTGCAGCTGCCATGTTATAAGAAGTCATAAACAGTCCTCAAGTTGTAACAGGGGAAGAGAATACAAAATAACAACATTCTTTTTTTCACCAATGGAATTTGGTCACTTCCTTCATCATTTTCCTAAGACCTATCTTTCTAGAATAATCTCCCTGAAGCCAGAAGAAAGAAAAATCTAGGAACATGTGTATGTGTTGTTACTAAAGCAGTGAAAACACAGGTACTTTTCATAATCATGATTGCTAACCCTTTCTTCATCACATGTACATAACTAAATGCTAGTAGGAAATTTTGACTGAGGCACCAAGACATAAAAGCCATACTCCAAGGAAGAGCAATGCTTTGCTGAGAACCTGCAAAAGAGGTGATTAAAAAACAGTTACGTAGAATTCTACTTCTCGGAAGATGGAGCTGACATATTTTCCCCTGTCTCTCCCACTAAGTACAACTAAAAACCCTGGACATTATACATTAAACAAATAAAAGACTCTGAAAGGCAGGGAGATGAGACAGACTAGCCAGAGAATAACATGCTGGTGAGTTTCCTGGCTTATATTTCTTGCCTCATAAATCCCAGAGTAGATCTGAAGAAGCCAACAACCAAGAAACACCAATGGAGGTGATGAAAAAGCCCCCCCAAAAGTCTGCATTCTCTAGCCAAAGGACGTTGTGAAGATGGAACCATTCTGTATCTTGACTAGACTGAAACCAGTGTCCTGGCTGTGATACTGAACTTTAGTTTTGCAAGATGTTACCACTGAGGGAAACTGAGTAAAGGGTACACAAGATCTGTCTGAATTTCTTACAACTGCATGTGAATTTATAACTATGTCAAAATCAAAAATGTAATTAAAAAAGAAAACCAGTTACATGTCTCCTACTCCCTCAGCTATATCAGGATATAAAAGGGTCAGAAGTCAGAGATTAGGATGTTGGAGAAAGTTAACAGTGTACCAAGAGACCCAACCTCCCTCCCAAGGTAGTGAACTAAGGGGCTGCTTCCCCATCCCTGCAAATAATAGAAGACGACCTGCAAATCAAATTAAGAAGACCGCTTAGAGACTTTGATATACGGCCCCTAAAGATGAGGCCCCTATAGACTGACTCCCACCTGAAAAATCTAAAAGGCAAGAAACCAGTTAGCTAGAGGCTTTAACAGAAAAGCAAATAAGATGCAGCTTCTTGGGGCAGCCTGCATTCCTGGAGCTTGTGGAACAAAAGATATGTGAGTATTTGCTGTAGACCAGGTGGAGACCATGCGCAAGAGAGCTAGCATGGGTCTTCTTAGATCTTGTCCAAAAGAGTCCCTGGAGGGACAGAAAGAGCTCAGTGGGAAGAAACTAGGATACTGCTGAGTTCCTATGGGATGAGGAAGCTTTCCTAGACCTCCATTCAGAGGAGAAATGTCCACGTCAATGGAATGGTGCCTTTTCTCTTCTGAGGGATCAATTACCAAGGTCAGCAACATGGGGGAAGAGGAGCAGAAACCCTCTGTGGGTAAAGAACACATAGCAGCAAATGCAGTATTAATGTTCACATGTGGAACTTTCTTGTGTTGCCTCAAGATGGCAAGCAATCATTATTGGTTCTCAAACTGAGCAATCCTGAGGGACTTTGGAAAACAGTGGCTTGTACATCATTTCATTTTTAATCATCACCTAAATAGGTCAGGGTCTTCACTGCTGACATGCACTTTGAATGTTTTTTTTTTTAACATTTATTCATTTTTTAATAGAGAGAGACCGAGCATGAGTAGGATAGAGGCAGAGAGAGAGAGGGAGACAAGAATCCGAAGCAAGCTCCAGGCTCCGAACTGACAGCACAGAGCCCAACGTGGGGCTTGAACTCAAGGACCATGAGATCATGACCTGAGCTGAAGTCAGACGCTTAACCGACTGAGCCACCCAGGCACCCCTGAATGGTTTTTTAAATAACATAATTACAACATAAACAGCAGGAGTAAATTCATTACAATTAAGGAATTCAATGGAATCATTTTTTCCCTTAAATATATCCTCTGATATTATAGTCTTCTATGAAAAGACACACTTTTTTGGGCTCCTTTCTAACCTCCCCTGCCCACTTTACACCCCTGCTCTGAACCCCACCCTCACCCCATTCTCTTCTCCAAGGAGGGAAAATCCTAATTATAAATCATATTCCAGGGCACAGATCATATAACATAAGCTAGTGGGTGGAGCCACCATGCAGAAAAGGTCAGCATATAATGGTGCTTTTTCTTTCTCTTGATTGTTTACTGCTGAAGTGAGAGTTGATCCATGTCCTGGATATGTGCTGTCTTAGGACAATAAAATTATTCTCAAGGGATGTTAAGAAGAACAAAAGGAGGTTACAAGAAATTACTAGAGTATATAAGATTTTGTTTCTGGTGTTTTTTATTTAAGTTTTTATTTATTTATTTTGAGAGAGACAGAGACAGTGCAAGTGGGGGAGGGACAGAGACAGAGGAAGAGAGAGAGAATCCCAAGCAGGCTTCTTCTCAATGCCACACAGAGCCCAACATGGGGCTCAACCTCACCCACTGCAAGACCATGACCTGAGCTGAAACCAGGAGTGGATGTTTAATCGGCTGAGCTACCTAGGAGCACGCCCCCCCACCTACGATTCTTTTTTTTTAAAGCATCTTAACATACTTATTTTGCACCCAATAACTGTATCATTCAAAATTCTTGAAATTCTAATTCTGTTACTTGTGTCTAGTGAGTCTAACTCAAGGGGGATCACTTTTTTTTTATGTGCTTTGTACTTTTAGATTAAGAGCTCATGTTTAGTAGAGCTATGGGCATCCTTTGGGGCTGAGTTGAGGATGTGCATTTGCTTCTTTCAGACACCCTGGGGCTCTTTCCAAATTAGGACTTTCATATTAACTTCTTGGCTTGAGGATTACTTTGATATGAATTCAAATGCCCAATGTGAGTAAAAGAAGCACTGTGATTACACATTCTCAGAGAATACCTTTTTCCTGCCCAGAGCTCAGACTGAGACACACAAATTACAACTTCATCTCCCTCTGTATGTGGGTTGATTTTTTTCTAGTTTGCCCTTTCCTGGCCATTTGGCCTTTGAGAACCACGGCCTTAGACTGGGGCTCCATTCTATGGGTCCCACATCTTCAGCACAAGCTCTCATCCCCATCCCCAGAGCCACTCAAACCTAAGCTCCCTGACTACCAGCAAACCCACTCAGGGTAACTCATACTTCAGCATCCACTTGTTCCTGTCTTTAGTTTTTGTTTTGCTCCTGAACAATTTCTCTTTCTCTTGCACTCTGTTATCCTTCAAAGAGATATCTGTTAGATTTCACCTAGTTTCCCAGACATTCTGCGGCAGGAAAGTTTTCAGGTTATCTAATCTCTAAATTGCCAAAAGAGAAATGCAGTATGTAGAGAATTAATTCAATTTGGTATATATTATACAGTCCACCAGATCAATGCTTCCCAGACTTTCATTTACATAAAATCAGCTAAGGATCTTGATAAAAGGCATATTCTGCTTCTAGCTCTTGGATAGGGTTGAAGGGTATGCCTTTCTAACAAGCTCCCAGGTGAGGCCAATACTGTTAAGACACTGAATGGCAAGTTTCTAGACGACCGTATTTTTTTAAGTAGTAGTTATCTACAGATACTCAAGTTACAATCTTTTCTGAATTTGTTTCAATAATCTGACAAACAATGATGCTGTTTTCATTTTTAAGAAAACATACTCAGTTTGTAATCACTTTATGATTTAGAAAATCATAATCCTACTAGATCTGCCTTATTCCTTCTGTGTTTGTCTATGGCTATGCTGTCATATAGAAGAATGTGATGAAGAATATGACTTCCCTAGAGGGAGAAAACTTTACCTTATTGTATCACTAATGAGATCTTACATACAGAAAGCAATTAAAAATATTTCTAGAGAACAAACGACTCTGGTCCTATTTTCAATCTCTATCTTGAAAACTATATAACAAGGGCATTCCCATCATTTACTCATTTAATGAACATTAATTAATATGCCAGTCTTTACCCATAAGGAGCTTTAGAGTTATATCCACCTCTACTGGTTGAGTCAAATAGTCAACATCTCAGTCATAATAATAATAATAATAGCTAACACTTATTGAACCATTGGATCTGACATGTATTACTTCACTGAAACCTTCAACATTTCTCTAAGGAGTTACTATTCTTATCCTCATTTTTTTTTTTTTTTTTGAGAGAGAGAGTGTATGTGCATGCACACACGCACACATAAGTGGAGGATGACGGACAGAGGGAGAGAGAGGGAGAGAATCCCAATCAGACTCTGTGTTGTCAGCGCAGAGCCCAACTCAAGGCTCAATCCCATGACCATGAGATCACAATCTGAGCAGAAATCAAGAGCCAGACACTCAACCAACTAAGCTGCCCAGGCGCCCCTATCCATTTGATGGAGGAGAAAAGTTGAAGCTTGCAGAGAGGTAGATAACTTTCCCATGGTCATGCCACTAGTAAATTGTAGAACAAGAATTTAAAATCACGTCATCCTGACTCCAGAATCCAAACTCTTACCCCCTAGGCTATACTACAGTCACACATAAGTTTCAAAGCACTCTGGCTCAGGTATGAAGCAAAGGTAACCATGTGAGGCCAACAGGAGAGGGACTACACTGAGATCCAGGGGGTTCTCATTCACGTGGACATAAAATATGGGCTGAGGGTAAATAACCTACTGCAAACACCTCAGGGAACGACGTATCCAAGGTCTGGTCTGAAGCAAAGTTTAATTCTAACTTGGATGAAATATGGAGGCTGAGGCTGCTGCTCCCCTTGCCAGGATTGGAACAGCTCCTGCTGCAACAGTCCTGAGATTTGGGAAGTCCGGCTGCAGGCATTTGAGGGAGAAAATAAAGTAGGGGACTCTAGGGTACAGACAGGCATAAAAGCACAGAAGCCAGCATGGTTATGCCAAAGTTCACTGATATGTTGAAGAAAGCCCACCATTTAGTAAATACTCTATTAGGATGAAGAAATCAGGATTTTCACAATGTGCTATGGTATCTGAAAATGCCACTGCATGGGTCTGGAAGACACAGCTCTGTACAATTTATATTTTCTGGACTTTAAACAGAAGACAAGTTCAGAAGAGGATTTGTCGAGTTGAAAGCATGAAAAGCTAAGGGTAAAGGGTTTGAGGAGTGAGCTCCCGAGTGGTACTTTCAAGTCGTTAGGTAGACAGATGATCAGTGCCAACAAACATCGAGAATGCTTGTGCCCACTCACTAGCAGATGCAACCTCTCCTAAAGAAAGGTATTTTTTATGTTTATTTTTGAGAGAGAGAGAGAGAGAGAGAGAGAGCGAGCGAGCAGGGGAGGGTCAGAGAGGGAGAGAGACACAGAATCTGAAGCAGGCTACAGGCTCCGAGCTGTCAGCACAGAGCCCGACACAGGGCTCAAACTCACAAACTGTGGGATCACGACCTGAGCTGAAGTTGGACAATTAACCGACTGAGCCACCCAGGTGCCCCAATAAAAGGTATTTTTTAAAAACTCAGACTAAATGGGATATAGTAAAATTCTTCCATCCGAATAGATTGTTACAGATCCTCATTTTAGCCGTTTATATCACTGTTTGCCATCTATAAAAAATTCAATCTAGAAAAACTAAGAGAAAAAAAACTGTACACATTCTTTAATAATAACTCATGGTCTTGTGTATTATGAGAATAAGCATTATGTAATTATAAAACTATTGTATTATTGCCTGAGACTGATTAATCTCAGAACACCAGACAAGGTGTAAATGAAGCCATGGCCAAGGGTCAGTTCTTATGAAGGCTATTCAGGATCACTGTGTTTCGTGACAGCCACCTTACCCCTCACTCCAGCTGGTGGCAAGGGGGACAAAGCAAGACAGAGGAGAAACGGTCCTAGTGATAGCAGTGAGTGGCACAGCTTTTCCATATAAAGGAAAACATATTATTAGGTCATGGCTGACATTTAGTAGGTAATTCACTCAAATGACTTACCACTTCATACCCTGTAATTTGGTATGATTCTTCTTTTAATAGCACACTGAACAGATGCAGATTTCCCATTTACATTCAAAATGACAGCAAATTCTCTTTCCACCAATATGGCTCTTGTGAAGGATAAGGAAAGAAAAGGCGAGTGTTCTAGGGGACCACACAGATCTCTGGCCCTGGTTCTGTCTCATCATTCATTCCTCTGCCTCCATCTGCACTCTATGCCTCTAAGAGCCCCTTCCCTACAGTCTCTTTATATCACTTGAAGTTCTATTCTTTCCTCTCTCAGCCCCTAAAAATGTGAATGTGCTTATCACTTAATAGATACAGATGGATACATGTGAGATAGACAAATTTTAATATGAAGAATCTGAAGAGATCATCCAATTCTCAGCCATGAGAAAGATGACCCTTCTCCCTTTCTATCACTGTAACTCATGTCTTCACGCATCCATCCATTTAAGGTTTGCTGTGATGTTTAAATGTATTTTTAAAGTATAAAAGAAATATAATAGACCCTAGATAACTAATTCCCATTTCCCCCCTATTCCTTTCCCCCAACTTACCCCCACTTTACCCAGAGCTCTCCTCTCCTTGAAAACAAATTTTGAAGAACGCCCTTGAGGGATGTGTAATACCCTACTGATTGCTAAATTGACCTTGAAACATTTTTTAAAGACTATGTGGACACATACCCTTTGTTCTCATGGCTTTTCATCTTCATATGAGTATGACCAGTAATACTTAACCATCTAAAGTTTAAACCTTCTCTGAGGATTAAGTTGAAGCCTTGAAAGTCTTCTTTTAGAAGATAAAAGACAACAGTCTCCTTCATATAATGTCCCTCTTCCATCAAGCATTTTTTATAAGAACATTAATATCCTCAAGTTTAGTAGAAACAATTTGATTCAAAGGAGAATTGATTTCTGCAGATGGTCCTCAAATTCTGTTGCAGCTTTGGAAACACTCTTCCCAAGTAACCAAAATGACTAGTCTAATGTGAAAAAATTAGAATTCAGTTTTGCCATAGAAAAATGTAGCAAGAGCCAAGATCTTACATTTCTGCAGAACTGGAATTGAGAAAGAATAGCAGGTCAAATTAGGGCGCCACATTAAAATATTTCTCAATTGTGTTGTAGCTCATGTAATTGTTGGCAACTATTTGCTCCCTACCCTGTGAGAGAATTACACATCTTTGTTGTTTGCCCTGATTCCTGTAAGACGGAGCAAATCTCACTGCCCATAGTCAGACTTGGCCATGGACTTGATTGGCCAGTGAACATCAGCAGAAATGACAGTGTGCTTACTCCATGCAGGAGCTTGTTTAAGAGGCCTGCTCTTGCTTTTTAATCTCTACCTAAAGAATAGCATATCCTTGATGGAATGCTCCATTAGCCTGGATTCCAAAAGGAAGACTCATGGAAAAGAGCCATATGGAACCTAGCCTTGGCCACAGCTGCAGCTGCAGGCAACCAACAACAACAGGGGCAAGCTTCAACCTGTGCACGGAGGACATGCATGTTATTTGCCACTGAGATTTGGGGGTTGCTTTTCATCACAGAACAGATGATTAATACAACAAACAAATCATGATGTGTTTATCCCAAGAATGGGGAGACTAGGTTTCTGTGTTCTACAAAAAGAAAAAAGAAATGAACATTTATGGAAACTTTGTTCAAGGCCAACTACTGTTCTAGGAGTTTCACAAAATTATCCACCAACCAGATGCCCAGAAAAACCTCTTGGGTCTCATCTATGACCTCTAAGTAAGTTTCTAGAGCTGGCATTCTATTATGAGTTGCTTACTGAAGCCATTCAGAAAAGTAAGATTCACTACATAATTTACAGTCACTACATTTCAAGAGAGTAGATATCTGGCCAAGATTAATCCCTATGTTTTTTTCATAATATGACTGATGTTTTAATGTACCACCAATTATTAGCATGATTTTCAGAGAAAATCCAGTTCACTAATGTTTGAAACTTTTTATTTCAAACCCATTTTTATTTCCTATATTCACCTACTTGTTACCTAACTACCAAAAATATTAGATTCTTTCATTTTTAAGGGCCATCTCCACTTAAATTTTAGCTTCCTTTTATACTGCCATCAATTTCATTAAGATGCCTATAAACATAATGATAATAATGTGAATCTCACCAATAGTTTATCTGTGCCAAAAGTTTGTAAGTGATAATCGAGATATTACCAAAAGATTTCAAGCCATCAGAGTCTAGTATTATTAAAGATCAATACCATCACCATTAATGAGACACAGGCACTGTTCTGGGAAAGGATATATATCCAGAGTTTGATAAATGGACTTCAAACAAACAGCGGAAATAATTTATCCAGGCTAAAAGAAAGCTTTTAAAGGCTGGCAAAGTCTATTCTAAAACAAAATTTTCCTATGCCTCTTCTGATTTGAAAAAAAAATTGTAGAGAGATACCATATACATCCTCTAGTGATGTTAATATTTTTAACCATTTTTATTCAACATTTTAACTAGATGCCTGTTGGATAAAAAATATATCTATAAACGTGCCAATCTTTTTAGTTCTAGGCAAAGAATAAGATGTTGGGTGAAAATTAGAAACACAATATTAGAAAAAATATATGAAGGCTATTTTTTTCCCAAAGTACCTTACTAAAATTCACTATGAACACTCATGCACTGTTATATCTGCATATAAAATAAAGGCACAGACTAGAAAATAAAAGAGGTAAGTTTAGGTAAGGGGATTATGGGTGATTTGGTTTATTTACCTTTTATTTTTATAATAATATTTTTAAACAGTTACAAATAAATGCTGCTACTAGAATCTTATTATATGTTAATTTTAATATCCTATCTATATATGTTAATTTTAGTAAATCTAAGCAACCCATGCTTTTTTCAGAAAACATATACATCACAAGGAAATAAAAAAGAAAACAAAAAGCATCCATAATCCTACAAAAATTCTAAATTCTTTGAGTCTTTTTTGTCTGCGCACATTTATATGAATAGAAGAAAGAAACAAGAGTTCCACTTCAAGGAAAGAATGATGCATAGTGTCAGAACACCCATCCTGTTGAGAACAGCTAAAAGATGGACAGTGTTTTAAAATATATACTTGAGGGGCACCTGAATGACTCAGTCGGCTGAGCGTCCATCTGACTCTTGTTTTCAGCTCAGATCATAATCTCACAGTTCGTGAGTTTGAGCCCCGTGTCAGGCTCTATGCTGACACTGAGGAGCCTGCTTGGGATTCTTTCTCTCTCCCTCTCTCTCTACTTCTCCCCCACTAATGCTCACCTTCTCTTTCTCTCCCTCGCTCTCTCCCTCTCAAAATAAATAAATAAACTCTAAAAAAAATAAAATATATATGTGAAATATATGTTGGCCTCAAAGAACTACCAAGACAGTGAGAAGAGGTGAGACAAGATTTAAGAGAAGAGGGAAACCAAGAGGGGTAATCCAGAACTTAGGGCACTTTTCCCCTTGAGGCAAAATGCCAGTTCTGAAAATGAAAACAACAAATGAGAGGCTAAGAAAGTGAGCACAATAAAATAAAAACTTGAGTACACGGCATCAGAACAAGGAGGGACTTAGTAAATACCCTGTACTTTCAGTGAAATTCTGAAAGGGCTTAAGAGGAATTAGGAACAGAACAGCCCTCACAAGAACTGAAGCTCAGATTTGAATCTGGTCTCAGTTTCTGATGGGATGAGATTGATTCTGTTCAAATGAACTGTATACAAGAGCCGGAGGAAATCTTCCCAGGACAAAAAACATTACCTAGAGCCCAAAATTATCTCTAAAATTTTTCTTTTTTTTTTCCCAATATATGAAATTTATTGTCAAATTGGTTTCCATACAACACCCAGTGCTCATCCCATAAGGTGTCCTCCTCAATACCCATCACCCACCCTCCCCTCCCTCCCACCCCCCATCAACCCTCAGTTTGTTCTCAGTTTTTAAGAGTCTCTTATGCTTTGGCTCTCTCCCACTCTAACCTCTTTTTTTTTTCTTTCCTTCCCCTCCCCCATGGGTTTCTGTTAAGTTTCTCAGTATCCACATATGAGTGAAAACATATGTTATCTATCTTTCTCTGTATGGCTTATTTCACTTAGCATAACACTCTCCAGTTCCATCCACGTTGCTACAAAGGGCCATATTCCATCCTTTCTCATTGCCATGTAGTACTCCATTGTGTATATAAACCACAATTTCTTTATCTAAAATTTTTCATTAACAATGCCTGGCCTTCAATAAAAAGAAAGAAAGAAAGAAAGAAAGAAAGAAAGAAAGAAAGAAAGAGAGAGAGAGAGAGAGAGAGAGAGAGAGAGAGAGAGAAAGAAAGAAAGAAAGAAAGAAAGAAAGAAAGAAAGAAAGAAAGAAAGAAAGAAAGAAAGAGCAAGCAAGCACGGGGCACTTGGGTGGGTCAGTCAGTTAAGCATCCAAACTCTTGGTTTTGGCTCGGGTCATGATCTCACAGTTCATGGGTTCAAACTCCACGTTGGTTGGGCTCTGTGCTGACAGCTCAGAGCCCGGAGACTGTTTCAGATTCTCTGTCTCCCTCTCTCTCTGCCACTCCCCTGCTTGTCTCTCTCTCCCTCAAAAATGAATAAACATTTTTTAAAAAGGAAGAAAGCATGTAAGAGGGTAAGATTTATCTGCAAATCAACAAAAAAACACAATGGAAATAAACTCACAAGTGATACAAATATTGAAGTATCAAAGACCAGATAAACTATTATTATGTTCAATCAATAACTGATGGATAAAGATGGAGAATTTCAGAGAACTGGAAACCAGAAAATAAATCAAACAGAGTCTAAAATTAGAAAATAAAACATGGTAAATTGACAACAGGAAATTACATGCAACTGAAAAAACAATTAGTGAAGAGGTCATCAGAGGGGAATATATACCCTGAAGTATGGAAAATCAAAATGAAAGAATTGAGAAATGATCCTAAAAGACGTAAGGGATAAGGAGAAAGTGTCCGAGCATAAGAGAAAATAAAGCAGAAAGGATATTTGAAGAAATAATGGCAAAACTTTTCCCCCCAAAAATGTCAAAACACCAATAAGTGCTACAAACTCCAAGAAGAGTAAATACAAAAAAAACCACACCTGAGCACACCATCGTCAGACTACTGAAAAACAAAGAGAAAGAGAAAAAGCTTCAAATCCATTGGAGGAAAAGAGATGTATTACCTTTAGAAGAACAACTGAGGCACCTGGGTGGCGTTGAACTCTTGATTTCAGCTCAGGTTATGATCTCATGGTTTGTGAGTTCAAGCACCGCATCTAACTCTGTGCTGACAGTGTGGAGACTGCTTGGGATTCTCTCTCTCCCTCTCTCTCTCCCCTGCTCGTGCTCTCTCTCTCAAAAAAAAAAATAAATAAATAAAAGAACAACACTAAAACCATCAGCTGATTGTTCAACAAGGAAAAAAAAAAACAAGAGGACAATGTAATGATATCCTCAAAGTGCTAAAAACAAAACAACAAAACACCTGCCTACACAGAATTATTTATCCACCAAAAATATCCTTCAAAGTTTAAGACAAATACATTTTAATACAAAAACTGAGAGGATGTGTGACTGGCACAAATGCACTCATGGAAATACAAAAGGGAGTGCTTCAAGAGAAAGAAAAATCATCCCAGAAAGAAGAACTAAGATACAGAACAGAATGCAGAACAATGGAAAGGGTAAAGTATGTCAGCACATTTAAGTAAATACTGACTAGAAAATAACAGGAACAATATCATCTAGAGTTTAAAAGATATCATTAATAACCTTGACATTAGTAGCACATAAGACATGAGGGGGTTACTCTGCCCTCTTTGCATTTCCCAGAACTAGTAAAGGTAGTACTACATACAATACTTGAATAAATATTTTATCAACAGAAAGATGGTAAGATAAAAGAACATAGACTAGTAGGACAAATAAGTATTAAGATAGCTTTATACCAAATATATAATTAATACACTGAATGTGAATAGATCAAATACATAATTTTAGAAAAACTGTCAAACTATCATCACAAATAGGCAACTCAATTACATAGAAAAGATACACCATCAATAGGTGAGGTTGGGAACAAAAGGATGGAAAATCATATATGCCATGCAAACACTCACTAAAAGAAGGCTGGTATATCTTCACTACTGTAAGATACAGCAGATTTAAAGGCAAGAAACATTACTCTTCATATTACAAATTTTATCATCAATTTTTTTGGATGTTTTATGATGGCAAAAGCATAGATCTAAAGGGAAAATACAATGCCTAAATTTATATGATGAATCTAAAAATACTACGTAAAGCCAAAAACTGGCAGAAATAGAAGAATAGAAAAATCCACATCATGGTTAGAGACTTTAACACATTCTTCTCAGTAACTGAGAGAAAAAGCAAATATATCATCAGTAAGGATACAGAGCAAGATTAACAAAGGACTTAGTGGACAGACAGACAACAGAGCACCAACTAGTGTCAACTACACATTCTTCTCAAATACCACAGGATATTTACCAAATAATCTCAGATCTGGGTCAAAAATCAAGTTCCAACCAATTTTAGAAGATTTAAGTAACACATGTCATGTCCTGACTAACCACAGTGGAATTAAAACTAATAATTAATACCAAAAAGATAATTAAAAAATCCCCATATGTTTGGACATTAACCAATGCTGTTCTAAATAGTTCATGGGTTAAAGAAGATAATTAAAATGAGAACTATTTGAGATGAATGACAATTTTTTTAATTGCATATTCATTTTTTCCAGATGAAGAATTAATGTCACACTTAGAAGGACATTTATGGCCTTATGTGCATATAGGAAAATTGAGAAAGGCTAAAAGAAGAGGAAGAAGAGGAAGAGGAAGAGGAAGAAAAAGGACATCAACTACAGTGTCTACAGACATTAAAACATAAGGAAATATTAACAACTTTATGCCAAAACATTTGACATAATAAATTAAGTGGACTAATTCCTAGAAAAATATAACTTAGCAAAAGTATCAGAAAATCTGGTAAGTCCTATAACTATTAGAGAAATTGAATACAGCTTGGTATTTTTTCCATACAGCAATATATTATAAACATTTCCTTATGTCATTAAGTATCCTTGTTCAGTGACAGAGGACATTTATTACAATATAGTTATAAGATTGGGGTTTCATTTAAGCTTTATTAATTCTTAACCATGTGACCTTTGATAAGTTATTTAACCTCTTTATACTACAATTTTTAAAACTATGACCTAATAGGTGAGACATTACATTTACTTAGTACAATGTCTTGAATCTAGTAAATGTTTGATAATGATAGCAATGAATATGTTTAATGACTGCATGGTAGCCTTTTTTTCCCTCTTACAAATGTTGCAAGAAATCCTTATCTACTTTTACACACATCCCTAATTTCCTTAGAGTAAAATCCTGGACATGAAATTAATGGATCAAGAGATTCATGACACATAGGGTCCAACTGTCCTTCAGAAAAGCTGAATCCGCTTACACTTCCATAAACAGTAAAAAAAAAAAAAAAAAAAAAAAAAAAGTACTCATTTTCCTACACCCTTGGCCACGTGGATATTATCCTTTTTTACTTTTGCCAATTTGGTAGGACAAAGTGGCTGATCAGTATTAGATTCATTTTGGATTATATTTATTATTTAGTAAGGATGAACACTTATTAGATCTATTGACATCTGAAACTGTCCCTGCATAAATGGCCATTTCATACCTTTTACCAAGGCAGAAGGAAAAAAGGAAAACTGGGGCACATCACACAGTAATGGCAGTCAAGCGGTTCCAAAGCAAATACCTGTTGGTTTTCACACGGAGGGTAAGGAGAGACAGGAGAGACAGGCCACTGCAGCTTGGCAGATGGCATGTTTAAAAAGCAAGGGAACTTACTTAGGAGGCTTGTCTTGGCTAGCTGCAAGACAGAGAGAGCTCCACACCTGCCCACCAGATTCTTAAATTTACATAGAGGTTTTAATGGGGTTCTGTCCCGTATAACACTTGATGTTCCCAACAGCACCTTACTCTCTCAAGCCTGCAGCCTTGAAAAGGGCTCCTGCTGTGGGAAGTACGGGCAGAATGTACATGCCAGGGAAAGGGGAGGGAAGGAGTGAGGAGCCTAAGATAGCCCACATCCAGCTCCAGGGTCAGCCAGCAGTCATGATGACCTTCTCCAACAATACCATCCAAAATATTTTAGATAGTGTTTCCTTTCTAGGGACCCTAAAAGTTTTTGCACGTAGGTCGCCTTCTTGACAGCCCTTCTTTCTTCCATTTTTCCTCTGGGATATTTGTAGTATTTCAGACTGACATTACAAGAGTTTGTTGCTCACCTTTTAATTCTGTTTAGGTTTATTTACTTTCATTGTCATTTAATAAGGAAAGTAATAAGGCCATGGATTTGTCTCGGCAGTTTTGGTCATATCCTGTGGGTTCTTACAGGGAGTTTTTTCACTGTCAATTTTTTTGCATCTGCAATGTATTTTTCTTAGTATCTGGATTTAGTACATAAATATAGAAGAGAAAACAAAATCAGGACAGCACAATTACCAACTCACATTATCTGTTAGGTTTTGTTTCTTGGATTAATTATAGAATATTAAACAAAGAACATAAAAACCATACCACAAGGATATTCTCAACTAGAATAACTGAGTTTTTTCCAATTCAAAGGTTAAAGAAAAAATAAGGGAGCAGGGAGGGTATACAGATTCTACAAGGCAAAGATTATACATATTCACTGTCAGAAGTGGTATGTAGTTGAAATGATATTGCACCCATGATCAGATAATGCTTTAACATGCCAGATGTAATCCATAACACACAGGTCTCAGGAAATAAGATGCCAGGCTGCAAACACACAGCTTGTACTTGAGTCGTCCGCGATTGCAGGCAAAAAACGTATCACCACAACAAACTTCCCTGAGGTCTGTTTTACTAGGACCAGAAATTACCTTCATTATTAACAGTATATGCAGCATTGTTTATACTGTAGCATTGACAGTTTAGAAATTATTGACATTTCCAAAAGAGCCATCTAAGAAGAGATTTTGAAATCATTTGAATTGAGGACAGCCCATGGCTTCTTGTCAAATGAAGCTCCTATTAAATACAAGAAAACCCAAAACAAGGCTTGTAAGGATGCAAAACTTACTGAACTGATGCTGAGGCACTGACTGAACCAAGGTACTTATTGGAATTTTACATTAAACATTTTCAGGTGAAAGCTGCATATAAAATCTGTGCAAAATATGACAAAAACAGGCAACCCTGATTTTGCTCAATCATATTTGTCAACGTTTATCAAAAAGATTGAAGTTATGGGGCGCCTGGGTGGCTCAGTCCGACTTCAGCTCAGGTCACGATCTCATGGTCTGTGGGTTGGAGCCCCACATCGGGCTCTGGGCTGATGGCTCAGAGCCTAGAGCCTGCTTCCAATTCTGTGTCTCCTTCTCTCTCTGCCCCTCCCCCATTCATGTTCTGTCTCTCTCTGTCTCAAAAATAAATAAAAATGCTAAAAAAGAAAAAAAATTAAAAAAAAAAAAGATTGAAGTTATGCCCCACCCAAGGGGGTACAGTATTCTTTCTTTTCCGTGGTGGATATGTTCTGAGACCCCCACTGGGTTCTTGAAACCCCCAATAGTACCAAATCCTATATATATTGTGTTTTTTCCTATACAAACATACCTATGATAGAGTTAAATTTATAAATTAGGCATAGTCAGAGACTAACAATAACTAACGATAAAATATAACACCCATAACAACATACTGTTGGGTCTCCTGGGTGGCTCAGCCGGTTAAATGTCAGACTCTCCATTTCCACTCACGTCACTCACCATCTCACGTTTCCTGAACTGGAGCCCCACATCGGGCTCTGCACTGAGAGCACCGAGACTGCTTGGGATATTCTCTCTCTCTCTCTCTCTCTCTCTCTCTCTCTCTCTCTCTCTCTCTCTCTCTCTCTCTCTCTCCGCTCCTCCCCCTCTCTCACACACACACAAAATAAACATTTAAAAAAAACCAATATCCTGTTACACTATACGCTTAAAATATACACTTAAAACAATAAAAGTTATGTGAATGTGGTCTCTCTCTCTTTCTCTCTCTCAAAATACCTTATTGTACTTTACTCACCCTTCTTGCGATGACGTGGAGATGATAAAAAGCCCGAGTGACGAGACGAAGCGCTGAAATGCCGTGAGTGACGCCGTAATTGTGACGTCACTTGACGCTACGTCAGAAGGAGGAGCATCTGCTTCCAGACCAGGGAGGAGGGCCAAACCGAGCGGAAAACCTTGGAAGGCGAAACCATGGATAAGGGGGACCACTGTAGAGTACAGCTGTAAGAGCTTGGCAAAGCAAAGCACCAAACAACAGACAAAATACACAGCTGCAAAAGGGAGATTGATTCTAGCCTCTGTTTTGGCACAAGTGACCCTGTTCCCATCAAAAGCATCACTAGAAGAGTCTGAGTCACTGGTTTTTTTTTCAAATGCCACAGAGAATTTCTTTTTTTTTTTTTTTATTTTTTAACGTTTCTTTTTTTGTTTATTTATTTTTGAGAGAGAGAGAGACAGAGACAGAGCACGAGCAGGGAAGGGGCAGAGAGAGAGGGAGACACAGAATCCGAAGCAGGCTCCAGGCTCTGAGCTGTCAGCACAGAGCCTGATGCGGGACTCGAACTCACGTACCGTGAGATCATGCCCTGAGCTGAAGTCGGATTTTCAACCAACTGAGCCACCCAGGAGCCCCAAGAATTTCTTAACATCAGCATTTTCCAAACTGACTTCCCAAAGAATCCTTATAACCCAGTGCACATTTAACATTGGCCCGGAAAACACCATTTGGTATATATTTTATAGAAGAATGTTTATTGACATGCATACATTTCCAAGTAGTCCAACACTATGTATAAGATAGTAACAATTGTGTTATTATATATTGATACATTATTTATCTAATTATTTATATATCTAAATATATGTAAGATATATAGTATATATTTTGTTATACACACATACATAATTTCTTCATTATTCTTAGATTCCATATATGCAAATTTGTCTATTTGCCAAAATGTACTTGTAACACCAAAATTAATACTAAGGGAACTCTTGCAGTCATTCACTGACCTTCAAAAAGGGAGGAAAATCTTGAGTTGCCCAACATTTATGTTGTCAATTGAGGTTAAACAGGTGATCATGGTTTACTTAGTGCCATCTTTTTCACATTTCTGTGCTTTTCACATTTTTCACATTTTTGTTGGTGATTTTACATGGATCCCAGACATAGGGCTAAAGTGCTGTCTAGTGTTCCTAAGTGCAAGAAGGCTGTGATGTGCCTGATGCAGAAAAGCATGTATTAAACAAGCTTCATTCAGGCATTAGTTATAATGCTGCTAGCTATGAGTTCAATATTAATAAACCAGCAATGATATTAGTGTCTCTAAATAGAAACACATATAAAACAAGGTTATATATTGATCAGTTGACAAAAAAATGTGACCAGAGGCTCATAGGAACCTAACCCTGAATCTGCCCTAGGGGCAATGATGCAGTATTCTGTTCAAAGCAAGTTTATAGAATATAACTACCAGCAGATAACAAGAATGATATAGATACATACATACATACATACATAGATAACAAACTTTAGGAAATTTTTTAAAATGTTTATTTTAGAGAGAGACAGACAGAGCACAAGCAGGGGAGGGGCAGAGAGAGAGAGGGAGACACAGAATCCAAAGCAGGCTCCAGGCTCTGAACTGTTAGCACATAGCCCCACATGGGGCTTGAACTCATAAACCGTGATATCAAGACCTGAGCCGAAGTCAGACACTTAAACAACTGAGCCACCCAGGTGCTCCTGGAACTTTAATCCTTTAAGCTAGAGAAATGAGCCTGAATAAGATCCATGTCTGATAGCTATTCATTTTTTCAATGAATGAATATTGGAGATAAAAGTGGTGCACAAATATGGACATTGCCATGACTTTCTAGACATTTGTGGTCTAGCAGGGAAGGGCCACCATTCATATATGTTATATGATGCACAACCTGACTAGAAAATACAAATGTAACCAAACAATCACATTAATGAATTAATAATCACAGACTTAGCTAAGTGCTCTATGAGAGAAGAATATGGTTCTCTAACAAAGAAGTCACTCATGGTGGCTCACTTAGGTTAAGCATCCGACTCTTGATTTCAGCTCAGGGAATGATCTCACTGTTCGCGAATTCGAGCCCCATGTTGGGCTGTGCGCTGACTGTGCCAATCCTACTTGAGATTCTCTCCCTCTCTCTTTCTCTGCCCCTGCCCTGCTCGTGCTCTCTCTCTCAAAAGTAAATATTTAAAAATATATATACATAAATAAAATTTTTAAGGAAGTCACCCAACTTAGATGGAAGGTAGGGGATGAGGAGAATATTCCAATCAGAAAACATGGCCTGGACAAAGCCTGATAGCAGGAGGAAGCATGACATTCTGTAGAAACTGTAAGAAGGACATTGTGCCCAAATCAAAAGAAAGACAAGTGGTCCAAAATAAAACTTGAGAGTCAGGCAGGGGGTGAACCATCCAAGGCCTTGTAAGCCAAGCTACAAAATGTTGGTTTTATTCTGAGTGCAACGGGAAACCACTAATGGGGGATGATTAGATTATTTGCCTTAAAAAGTCGCCCTGGGGCGCCTGGGTGGCGCAGTCGGTTAAGCGTCCGACTTCAGCCAGGTCACGATCTCGCGGTCCGTGAGTTCCAGCCCCGCGTCGGGCTCTGGGCTGATGGCTCAGAGCCTGGAGCCTGTTTCCGATTCTGTGTCTCCCTCTCTCTCTGCCCCTCCCCCGTTCATGCTCTGTCTCTCTCTGTCCCAAAAATAAATAAAAAATGTTGAAAAAAAAAATTAAAAAAAATTAAAAAAAAAATAATAAATAAAAAGTCGCCCTGGCTACAGTGCAGCCACGGTGGAAGGGGGTGGTCAAAATCAATGTGGGGAGAACAGTCAAATTATCATAACCTCCCTCAAGTGTCTCCTACAGTATAATTACAGCCTAGCAAATATATAGCTCTAAGTGTGTGGATTAGACCTTACACAGAGGGAAGAATAATAAGATCAGCAAAACAAAAGAGCTTCGTATCTCTTATTCTAAAATTTATAAACCATGGGAATACTGTGACTTCTTTTCATTCCAAATATATATCTGAATTTCCCTTCAGAGGCACATTTAATCTTCTTTACTATGACGTCTCTTATTTTTCAAGAGGTACATTTGTGTCTCCATGCAAATGTATACTTCATCTTGTCATTACTCTCCTAATTGTGCAACGTCTGCTTCAGTCACTTTTTGAATGTGTGATATAAGTATTCTTGTGAATACAAAGACTGCCTCCTCTGTGGGTCCCAAAACAACTTCTGAAAATGAAGGAGGTGGCAGGGAACCTTAAGTTATACTCAGTAATTATAGGTAACCCAGAAAACTCATGATGTAAAACATCTAGCTCTTTGCTGTGGATGCTCCCCTCACTTTTTCCTGTTTGCAGATTTTTAAATACATGGTAAAAGTTGTGTTCCAAAAGTGTAAGGGATGAAGGAGAGAGAAAAAAGGAGGAGAAGCAGGAACAGGTGAAGGGAAAAGATGAGACGTTATCTCCTACCCATGTGAACTTGTCTGGTCCTCGTTGAACCAATGACTTTAAGCAGATCATTCAAGTCTAGTGGGGAATAAGGACCGTGCATCAGATAACATGGGGACATTTTGTGTGATGATGCGATAGTGGCATGTAAAAGATATATTTAAATGCCATTATTTATTAGTGATGTATAATGAAGCATTTTTGAGTAAAATGACATGATGTCTAGGACTTGCTTTTTAATGATCTAGAAAGGGAATAAGATAAATGAAATGTGGTTGACAAAAGATGAGTAAGTTACAGAGAGGGAGGGAGGCAAACCATAAGAGATTCTTAAATGCAGAGAACAAACTGAGGGTTTATGGGAGTGGGGGAGAGGGGAAAGCGGGTGATGGGCATTGAGGAGGGCATTTGTTGGGATGAGCACTGGATGTTGTATAGAAGCCAATTCGACAATAAATTATATTTTTAAAAAACACGACAGATTAGTAAATTTGAGTCTAGGTAATAGGTACATAGGAATTCATTACACTTTTCTCTTAACTTTGGTATATTCTTTAAAACTGAGGGAAAGCAGACAAAGGCCAAATTGCAGTGGGCTGAGGAGAGACACGGAGATATTTTGTTTCCTCTGTCTCAAAGCCTTTAGTACATTTTTACAAAATGTTTCGCTTTGTTTTAATTAGCATTCAAGAAATTAAGAGAGTGAATTCTTAACTGGGAAGAGATATTATGCAGCCTCATTTCTCAGGAGACAATGGTCTGGGTACCATAGAAGGTGGCCAGTAACACAGCAGTCCCTGGTGGAACTTTGGGCACCAGCCAGAAGCCCTGCAACCCTGGAGAGGCAGACAAAGGTGATAAACAACAGCCAAGATGGATTTGTGGAACTTGCAACAATTCCTTCCAAGCCCCAGAAAGGACTTGGGGAGGTGAACCTGATAAATGACTGCAGTTGCAGTGTTCAGCAGAATAAGTGCACAGACTCAATATTTGGGCTTCAAAGGGAAAAGCCATGCCTTGAGGCTGGACAACTGGGGAGCAGAGAACACACACACACACACACACACACACACACACACACACACACACAGAAACGCTGACACAAAGCACTTACCTTGAGCTGTGTACTGTTCTTTATGTATACTCATTTCATCCTCTGAACAACTGTGAAGAGGTATTGTTATATAGAAATGCAGGAACCAAAGGACAACAAGGTTCTCTAATTTGCCCTCTCCAGCTAGTGAGCAGAAGATCTGGAATTCTAACCCAGGCAATCTGACTCCAAAGTCTATGCTCTTTACATCTTTTCTATACCACTGCTTGTGCCTCTCTCTCCCTCTCTCTCTCTAAGGGAAAACAACCAGACAGACATTCACTAGTATGTTTGTGGTTGAATATTTTTTTTCCTTTGCACTCAATCTATGTTCTAGATTTTGTGAGTTAACATGTATTACTCACATCTTTATTTTTAAAATCCATAAATATATTAATATTTTTAATGTTTATTTATTTCCAAAGGAGAGAGACAGAGCATGAGTGGAGGAGAGGCAGAATGAGAGAGAGAGAGAGCGAGCTAGAGAGAGAGAGAGAGAGAGACAGAATCTGAAGCAGGCTCCAGGCTCTGAGGTGTTACCACAGAGCCCGATGTGGGGCTCAAACTCACAAACTGCGAGATCATGATCGGAGCCAAAGTCAGACGCTCAACCGACTGAGCCACCCAGGCGCCCCCATAAATATATATTTTAAATAAGGATCTTCCTTCTTAGAAAATCCTCTAAATATTAATATGAGATTTTGCTCAGATTAAGTGAAAGAAAAAAGTGACTTCTGGGAAGCATTTTTGCTTGATGTTCATGAAAATGTGTTCCCTAAGAATGAAAAGGACTATGAGGTAGAAAACGTGACTGTTAACATGGAAAAAATGTCAGGAAAACCCTCCCATGACAGAAAATACCTCCTGACACTACAAGAGAGAAATATGGGATGAACAGAATGTGGTGAATTGCAAAACTGGCCACAAATTTTTCTACCCCAGTATCCATAGTGCTTTGCAATGGGACATTGCTCTTCCCATCAAGACCGGGAGATTGTGGGAATCTAATGCACAGCATGGTGAGTACAGTTAACAATACTATATTCTACACTTGAAAGTTGCTAAAAGAGTGGATCTTAAAAGTTCTTATCACACACACACACACACACACACACAAATGGTAACTGTATAAGATAATAGACATGTTAACTAACCTAACTGTGGTCATCATTCCTCAATATACACATATATTAAATCATCACATCGTCACCTTAAACTTACAAAATGCTACATATCAATCATATCTCAATTAAGCTGGGGGAGGGGAGAAAGAGGTCTGCTTTTTCATCACCTTGTATCTGGGCTTGGCCACAGACGTTCATTGAGCCAATGGACATTGGCAGATGTAATATAAGCAGAGACCTGAGAAACACTTCTTCTCTGTGGTTTGCTTCTTGCTGATCCTAAAACCTTGAGATAGCATGTAAATGAACCCGAGCTAACCGACTAGAAGATGAAAAGCCAGACAGAGAAAATCATGGCTCTCTGGCTTATCACCTGCCAACCACCAAACATGTGGGTGAGGCCCACCAGCTGACCAGAGTTGCATGCCTCAGTTTCTTTATCTGTAAAATAAAGCTAATTTTGTAAGAGTTTATTGAGTCGGGTATAATAATGTATTTATAACTACGCCAAGCATAATGAACATTACCAAATGTTATTATTTTAGGGAAAAATTGAGAAAGACATTGAAATGGACCAATTACCGAGTGTAATCCCATATAGCACGCCCATCCAGGTTATATCAACCTTTCATTGTCATTGAGCTACTTCACAACTCTAGAAAATGGGGAATAATGTAAATTATCCTTGTCCATAAAAATGCAAAATAATTGTATCTAGTGGAATATAATTGATTATTGCCTCATAGATAGACCTATCTTGATTCTATTGGTAAATCTATTCCAGCATTCCTTGTTTGCCTGTATAATATGTGGTTCTTCAAATTTCCATTGGAAACAACCATAGCATCTTACTGGTTCTCTAACTAATGAGTTAAATAAAATCTTTGATACATGTTCATTGTATGTTTGTATGTGAGTCAAAATTCCCCATTTTAAAGTATCTTTTAACACTATAATTATAGTGTTTAAAAAAAACTCTTGTGAGTCAAAAATATTGTGCCCACTTTCTTTTATATAAGAAAAAAACACAAAGGTATTCTCACACATGCAAGGGCACAGGTATACATATAAAATATAGAACACACACACCTTCATTTAAAAAAGTGCTTGAAGAAATCAGCATACTGAAACATAAATCAACATTAAGAGGTTACAGAAATAGGAAAAACATGGTTTGAAAACAACACAATAGTTTTAAAATAAATTAAACTACAACAATCTAGGGAGGATTCTGGGGAAATGTGGTGAAAATATAACATTCTGACACCCTCCCATGCCCAATTCCCTTCTTTTATTTTTTAAGATTTTTTTTTTAAGTAATCTCTACACCCAACGTGGGGCTCGAACCCACAACTCCAAGATCAAGGGTCACTTGCTCTACCAACTGAGCCAGCCAGGCACTCTATCCCACCCCCAATTCCCTTAAGTAGATGAGGAAATCCTATTCCATAACCACCTTGCCATACAGAAGGGTTTCCCCTACATACCTGAAAAAGTTTCTGCAAATAAAGTGCAGTGGTGAGGAGGGTGGAGAGCCTACCTGTCGTGTTCTCCCCCAATACTCATAAACAGAATTTTCCCTTCTGGCAGCTCCTTTCTGCAGACCCTCCCACTGGGCCACATCAATGATCTGCCTATGTAAAGGGATCTAAAAGGGGACAGATAATCTCGTGTCTATGTACACTTAAAACTAATTACCTTTGCTCTGATTTGCCAGTTTTTGTAAGTATAACAACACTAAGAAACTGTAAGGACTACCACTATCTTTACCCAAAATGTTTTGTTAGGAAGAGGATCTGTAGAAAGTGTATTTTACTATTCAAAACTTGTAATTCAAAATGAATTACCATGATTCTGACTTAGCAATAGCTGAGCACTTACAAACTCATAAATAAGTGTAGGGGCCAAAATTTGCTATCCCAACATATGCCTCTTTGGCATGTGGATTATTTTAGTTTTATTATTTAAAAAAATTTTTTTAATGTTTATTTATTTTTGAGAGAGACAGAGCACAAGTGGGGGAGGAGCAGAGAGAGAAAGAGGGAGACACAGAATCTGAAGCAGGCTCCAGGCTCCGAGCTGTCAGCACAGAGTCCCACGTGTGGCTCGAACCCACACGTGGTGAGATCGTGACCTGAGCCAAAGTTCAATGCTTAACTGACTGAGCCACCCAGGTGCCACCTAGGTTGGTTATTTTTAAAAGACAGAAGACTCAAGGAGTTTTTCTTTTTTGCCTCCCTTGTAACCACCTAAAAGAATTTAGATAGAGGACCTATTCCAGGAAGGGAGATATCACTATAGATACCTATAGTGTAACATGACGTAGGTATGCTAGACAGGGAGGAAACTAGCAATACCCCCTTGACCTAAATTGTCTCTATGTCCCATTGTTTCTGTATGGCCCAACAAACATTTACCCAACATTTACTCTTTCTATTCTTTTTGTGAATTGCATTCCTTCCCTTCAAGCCTCAGGCCCCTACCCTCTTCTCCTTAATCCATAATGACATATATACCTCATTTCTCCTTTCTTTGTAATCTCATTTTTATGTGGTTTCCCCCATATATACGTAATTAAATTTCATTTTTCCTACTAAACTATCTCATGTCAATTTAATTCTTAGACCAGCTAAAAGAACTTGAAGTGCAGTAGAAAAATTTTCCCCTCCAACATAAGCCACACCATCCGTCACAAGACTATTTGTTGAATGAAAGGTAATCACAAGAATATTTATTGAATGAAAGGTAAATAGCCACAGAGCCTTTTGTTGATATCTTGGCAAATGAAATAATTAGTATAACAGTGACTTATTAGTCCTCCTACAGGAAAGTGTGCTAAGAAACTACAAAAAATTTACATCACATATGCCAATATTTTCTACTTAAAAAAAGATATAGCACACTTAAATGTATAATTCCTGAAAAGAATTAATAAATATAATTCTGAGTTACATGAGTACAACTTCTTTTTTTTTTTTTCAGTTTATTTATTTACTTTGAGAGACAGAAAGAGTGAGTGGGGGAGGGGCAGAGAGAGAGAATCCCAGGCAGGCTCTGCACTGTCAGTGCAGAGCCCAATGCAGGGCTGGAATTCACCAACTGTGAGATCATGACCCAAGACAAAATCAAAAGTCAGATACTTAACCGACTGAGCCACCCAGGTGCTCCACATGGGTACAACTTCTAAGAAACCTCAGGGAATATATCATCCTCAACCAGAATATTTGCTTTTTGGAAAGAAAGATAGATCTTTCCCACAAAAGACCAAATTACTATTTTTTATGAAAAGTCAGCTAAATGCTAACCAGATATTAAGGCTTCTAAATGTTTACATCCTTCTAGACCAAATGTTCCCCCATTTTTGTCTTAAAGGGGCAGATAGTAAATATTTTTGCCTTGCAAAAATATGGTCTCTGTCACAACTACTCATAGTTGTGCAAAAGGCTGCCAATATGTCAACAAATGGATATGGCTGGGGTCCAATTAAATGTATTTACAAAAACAGGCAGAGAGCCAGATTTAGCCATAGGCCATAATTTGCTGGCCTTTCCTCTAGAACTCAGTTACTGCAAAATAAAGTGTGAGAGGGGCAGGAAACATCCCCGACCCTATTTTCCCACACGAATCAGAGTTCAGCCTTCTTGTTTTCAAGAACTGCTTTCTAAATAGCACCTCAGGCAAGCAGACAAGGATCTCTCCTTTGTCTTCCTTGTTCGTATTCCTGATTGTTCCACAGACTCAGCAGAAGAAGTGAAGATGCGGAGGACATTTTCAGAGAAATCTGCTGCAATATGTGACTCAATCTCACTTCAAAGGGATCCTCTTCTGGCCCAGAAAGTCATTTTAAACTGAAGCACCACTTCTTATCCCAAAGGAAATCAAGTACCAGAGGGTCTTATCCTGCCATCTTGTGGCAGATTGGAGTATGGAAAGGGAAATGGTTGCACAGGTGGAATGCCTACTTTGTAACAGGCACTCTACTCTGTTCATGTGCTGGATGCAGGAGCTATATAGGCAGCCAAAAAGCCACAATCCGTTGTCCTCAAGTAGCTTACAATCTATAGGACAGGAGGTATTAATCAAAAAAATTCGCACAAACACATGTAAAGTGGTCTGAAGGAGCTTACATGATCTGAAAATGAATATAAGGGACTCAACCTGGACACGGAAGGTGGAGAAAGCTTCCCTGAAGATGAGATGATTAACATGAGGCCTGGATATGGGCAGGGATGTTTCAGGTGAGAAACTGAGGGAAGTTGATTTCAGAGAAAGGGAACAGTGGCCATAAAAACTCTGCAGCAGGAGGAAAGCAAGGGGGGGCTCTGGTATGAGATAAGGCCAGGGAGGTAAAGACAGGATTGTGCAGAGCCTCAGAAACCAGGAAAATAAGGGAGTTTTCTTTATCGTATAAGCAGAGTGAAACCATAACATGGTTTAAAGCAAGGAGGAGAGACAAAATCAGATCTGCATTTCAAAAAGACTGAACTGTGTATCAGTCAGGGTCCAGTCAGGACACAGAAACTACACAGTAATTTGAACAGGGAAAGTTTAAATCAAGAATTACTAACTCTTTAACAGGAGATTGAAGTAATGAGGGACTGGTCTACAAGATAGAAGCAAAATTCTAAAAAAATATACACATATCACATATAAGGAGCAGCCACTCCCCAAGAAAGGGCCTCCCACTCCCAGGGCTGAGACCCAGACCTTATTGGAGAGGAAACCTCCATGGCCCCCTGGTTGGCAGAGACGTCACAGTGTTGCAACTTGCTGCAAATGTCCCCTCTAGGGTGCTAGGGGAAGCCCTTCAAAGGGAGGTAACCCTCTGGAGGCACTCCACTAGGAAACCACGTAAGGGGAGCATCCACAAGAAGTTTCTGACGGCTGGGTGCTGCTGGCCACAGTGCACTGCAGAAGCTGGGCTCAGGAACCTAGTTCTGGAGAAGCTGGGCACTGAAAATCCGTGCACACTGCAGGAGCCTGCATGGAGCAGTACGTCCCAACTAGGAAAGAAAACCCCTTCCTCCTCCAGTGTCTCTCCAGTGCCCTCTACTGACAAAGGTTAGCATCGTGCCTTCTGGCAAAGGAAAATTATTTAAAGGCCCCAGCAGAGCAGGCAGTTTGAAGCCAGCACCCATCTTGTTAGTTTGGATGAAAAAACACAAGAGGTTATATCGTCCCCAGGCATGGCCAGAAAGGACACAGACCCAGGCCCAAGAGACATACAAGTAGTTGGTAGAGTGCTGACAGGCAGCTAATCAGCACTATCCTGAACACATAAGCACCAGATGCACCTAATGACATCTCAAACAGAATATTTTTCAGAGTCCAAGTCTCTTGAGACAGAACAGGCCTCCGTGGGACTGGAAGTAACTAAGTAACATCTATTAACATGACTCTACGGGACCTTCAATCAACAACATCCACCTTCTCAGGAGACCCCTGCCTCAAATTTTGCCCTTAAAAATCCTCACTTCTGGGGCACCTGGGTGGCTCAGTCAGTTGAGCTTCTGACTTTGGCTCAGGCAGTGATCTCACAGATTGTGAGTTTGAGCCCCATGTTGGGCTCTCTGCTATCAGGGTGGAGCCTGCTTCAGATCCTCTGTCCCCCTTTCTATCAAAAAATATTTTTTTAAAGGAAGGAAAAAAAAAAACCCTCACTTGTAAGCCACTGGGGAGTTCAGGACTTTGATCATTAATTCCACATTCTCCACACCAATAAATAGCCTATCTTTCTTCACTCCAAAAGCTCAGTGTCAGTCTTTTATTGGCTCGCTGTTCATGGAGCTGACAAACTCTCATTTGGTTCAGTTTCACATGTACAATGGATTTGAAACCGATTGGTCTCTATGTGGAGAGCCTCCTGAGAGAGGAGCAAATAGACCAGTTAGGAGGTACTAAGTAGTCCAGGAGAGAGAGGAGAACATGATATTAACCTATAAGGTGCTGGACAGTATACATTAATAAGTTCCACCGTGGATTACAGAAAAGACACCAAATAGTGTGGTTTATGTCGCTGTGCTCACTGGATTTGCATACATGCTGCCTTGGAAGGCGTAGCTAAGAAAGCAAAGAGGGTCAGCTGTCATGGGTCCTTAGATAAGAAATTGATAGCATCAGCTGCACTGAAGCACAGGAGAGCTTCATAAGGCACAGGAGTGGTATTGCTCCCAAGAGACATTACCCTACACACCAGGTGCAATCAAAACTACATCTAATCCATGCAAACACTACCACAGTCAGGCTTGCAAAAGTAGGCCTTTGGGTCTAAAATGTTACTAGAGAAAAATGAGCACAATTTGTAACAAAACATCATTCCTATTTTTAAAAAGCTTTTAAATGAATGAGCTTTTTTTTTTTTTTTTTTTTAACAGCCAGTAAGTCTGGCCTTCATACAGGCTTTCAATTCACCCACTGTCTCAAGATCATCAGGGGGGCAGGGTCCAGGTGAAGGGGGTAAAGTGCCATAGCTTATCTGTAAGGAGTCATCCCTCATTCCTCCAAAGCATTAATATCACCAGCTGGTAGATCTTGAATACTGCCTGAGAAGCCAGGGTTTGAAGTAAATTTGTCAACAACCAAAATTTACTAAACACAAAAACAACTAGAAGTTATAATGGCTCCTTCTGAGTAGCGGAACTAAGGGTGGGGAGAGGAGGGGGGCAGTGATTTTTTAAATACACCCTTTTATGTGGTTTGATATTCTTTTAACCAGCCCTGAAATAAAGGTGGAGAGAAGCATTCAAATGAGTAAAGTCATTATATCATTACAACACTGGACTGGAATTTTAATTACTCAAAGATTACTCTTGGGTCTGAAAGTGATTCAAGGACTTTTTATTATCTGAGAGTGGCTGAAAAAGATATAGGACATGGCTGAGATGGTCTGTGGGGAAAGAACACAGTGTCCCTCTGCTAGCACTTCTTTGATCTCAGCTCTCTTAATATAAGGGCATCCACAGCAAGTGCGCCAAAAAAAGAACTGTTTAGAATTGAGCTCTGCTATTAAGGAGGGCACTTGTTGTGATCAGCACGGGGTGTTGTATTTAAGTGATAACGAATCACTAAATTCTACACATGAAACTAAAACGAGTATTATGCTGTATGTTAACCAGAATTTAAATTAAAACTTGGGAGAAAAAAAAAATAATTGAGCTCTGCTTGTTCAGTGGAACTAAGATTTGGACAAGTCTGAATCTAGGCTTGGTTTCTGAGATAGAGTTGAACAAGCTCCTTTATTCCATGAAAGTTTTCCTTGCTTCCTGCAGACGGAGTGTGATAATGCTGTCTCATCAAAACAAAACTCTTGTTCTGGTGGCATTAATCAATATATAAAAATCTCTGGAGGCACGAATCAGTAGTGAAACAGATCATCCTGGTGGTTGAGTTTGCAAAGGAGGACTTGGCTGAAAACCTTGAATCCATCATCATGCCCATAAAGAAGATATAAAAGGGTAAGGATACAGTTTGGAAGAGGAGTTGGAGGATGTCTTTGGAGAACGCTGCTGATCTTCCAACCAAAGATGGTGGGTATGAGAGGCCTGCCTCTAACTTCAAGGTTAGACCTCCCCAGGATCCGCCAGCGAGCCTGCAGTGAGGAGCCACAGTGGACTGCCGTCTGACTCCCATCTAGGAAATATGGAGAATAATGGTGCCTTCCAGGTGTGGCAATTTATCAGGGCTGATTCTTTTATTTGTGGAGCACTTTCAGAGATTCCTCCTGCAAAGCCTCTCCTCCAGCAAGCCACTCAACATCTGCATCTAGCAATACAACTCCAGCCCCCTCTGCTGAGGTCCCCTCACCTTGGAGAAAGGCCCTTTAGGAGAGTTCCTCTCCAAGTGACCACCACACCAGCTCCCTACCACAGACCCACCTCGCACAGACAGAACTCATTCATTATTGCTCTCCTCTCATAACTGCAACTGGTTCCTAAATCTAATTCTACCCATGGGAAAGTAACGCATTTGCTCCACCTCCAAAGCTTTGAAGTAACAGCCTGGCTGCCAGCCATAATTAACGGTTCAAGAAAAAAATATTAGTACTTAGACTATAAACAGACCAACACACACACTCTAAATTTCTGGGTTGCACGGGTGGGACCGCAAAATATTCCACCACATGTACATAACTATATTTTAAATGATGAATTGCCTATTGGTAGACGGTTAGATCGCCATCAATTTTTTTATTAACACAATTCCTACAAATCAAACTGCGGGGTCACGTGGGGCTCCAGCCAGGCGCACCACCCAGATTCTGACTCTCCAGAGACAAACGCCAGGTCCCTGCGGCCTCGGCACTGCGCACTCTCCGTCGCTCCCGCAACGCGCATGCGTCACTCAGTCCCGTTTTCCGCAACCATCTTTCTGGGTCGTGTTGCCCTCTTCGGAAAATACAGTCTTTCCTCCTTGTGGAAGTTGCCTCAAGATAGCTAAGGGTGGCTTCCAGAATAAACTCCATCCTAGAGAGCACGCCCCTCCACGAACCACCTGCCCCAAAGCGTGTGCTTACCGGCCTGCTTGGGGGACTGGGCAGGGCTCCAAGGAGGCCGGAAGCCTATCAGAACCGAGGCCCCGCCCCCTTCGCACCACCTGCTCCAGACTGGTAGGGTGGTATTCTTGAAGATTTGTTGTGAGGGTTAAATTATTAAAACTTCCTGATGCTTAAAGAGCATAGATAATTTGTAGCTACTATTAACTGCCTCCATGTCTACTCATTTTCCTTCCGGTGTTAGTAGTAATTTGGCTTCACTTCACCAAGATTAATCTTGTGTGTTCGATCATGTATCACTTTCTCAAGAACTTATTAGTTCTCACTCCTATGGCCTCCACTTTATACTTTTCTAACTGGACTTTCTCCTTCAGCCCATCTCCGGAATCATTTATACACAAATATCCTCCTGTTGTCTTGGATCCTCAATGCTATCTCGTTCTTCCTAACTCATGAAAACTGTAAAAAGGTTACCACATCCATTTCTTCATCCCCCCCCCCCCACCCCATTTACTTCACTGGAATCTGGCTCCACTAAAACTATCCCCAGCAAGTGACATTAGATCTAGTGAACGAACACTTACATGCTATACTATCTACACCTGACACATCTATGCCTGTAATCCCTGTAAACCCCTCTGCACACCCACTGGTATTCCTAATGCTCACACTCATTTTCCTACCTCTCTGATCACTCTTTATCTGCCACAAGTTTGTCTCATTTGTCCTGTCTCCCTCTGTTGGCTCCCAGGCCACCCTAGTCCTGTTTCTTTCACTCTCCGTTCATAGGCAAGCTTTTTCATGTCGTTTTGGAGTGCCAGTGACCCCAAGTCTACATCCACCTCTAGCCTAGACCTTTCCTCTGAGCTTCAGACTCTTGGTTATCCCACAGGAACGTCAGACTTAACACCTCTAAAACTTACCTTTTCCAGCAAACCTGCTTCAGTTCCTGTACATTATCACCTTCCTGTGCTCATCTCAGTGCATGGCATCATGTGCTGTCTCAAAACAGAAACTGAGGAGCTACCTTAGGATCCTCCCTCTCCCTCGCCCACAGTTCTCAGTCTGTTCCCTGGGAAACAGACTCTTGAGACTTGTGTGCAGGTGGTTTATTGGGGGGAGAGGGAGGAGACAAGCTCTCAGGAACAGCATGTGAGGCCTGAGGGAGGAAAGGTGAAGTGGGAGGGGGTTGAACAGTTGATGCAGTTCAAACAGTGGCCTCAGTCAATCCTACCACGACCTGGAATGGCCCTTCACTGAGGCAATGAGTGGAGCACATGCCCCCCAATTAACCTGTCACTGCAAGTGACCTTTCAGGAAGGGGCGTGACCTTAGGTAAGGTGGCTCTCTTTCCTGTGGGCAATTACTATAGAGGGTCTAGGGTGAGAAGCATTGGCCATCAAAACTCCTAGCATGTGGGGCACCTGGGTGGTTCAGTCAAGTGTTTGACTCTTGGTTTTGGTTCAAGTCATGATCTCACCATTCATGGGATTGAGCCCCGCACTGGGCTCTGCACTGACAGCATGGAGCCTGCTTGGGATTCTGTCTCTCTCCCTCTCTCAGACCCTCCCTCACTCACATGCACATGAGTGTGCTTTCTCTCTCTCAAAAGTAAACATTTTTTTAAAAATTCTCAGCATCTGGAGGGATGAGTAGTCTACAAGAGGAAAACTGGGCATCACACCACAGTACCCACTACATCCCCATACTCCATTAGTTACCAAGTGTTTTACTGATTTCTATATTTTAATTTAAAATAAGATCCCTCATCCTTCAGACTAGTTTCTTCACTATTCAAAAAATATGAGTCTACATTTTTTTAATTAAAAAAATTTTTTAACGTTTAATTTTGAGAGACACAGCGTTGAGCAAGGGAGGAGCAGAAAGGGAGACACAGAATCCGAAGCAGGCTCCAGGCTCTAAGCTGTCGGCACAGAGCCCATCACGGGGCTTGAACTCACAGACTGTGAGATCATGACCTGAGCCAAAGTTGGATGCTTAACCAACTGAACCACCCAGGCTCCCCCCAAAAATAGGAATCTAAATGCACCAAGCACTGTGGCAGGAACAAATTAATGGGTGAAATAGACATCGTTCTTGCTTCCAAGATACTTACAGTCTAGTTGGGAAGTGAATAATCATCCAAATATATACTTTAAAACTATGGTAAGTGTTCTGAAGGAAAATTAAAAGTGCAGAATGCTATGAGATCTTACCAAGAAGGGAGGCTTGCCCAGCAGAGTGAGGGTGGGGGTGGGGTGGGGGTGGAGGCAGAGAAAGTTTCCCCACAGAAGTGTCAGAGACAAGGGGCGCCTCGGTGGCTCAGTCTGTTAAGCGTCTGACTTCAGCTCAGGTCATGATTTCACAGTTTGTGAGTTCAAGCCCTGCATTGGGCTCTGTGCCAACAGCTCAGAGCCTGGAGCCTGCTTCAGATTCTGTGTCTCCTTCTCTCTCTGCCCCTCCCCACTCACACTCTGTCTCTCTCTGTCTCTCAAAAATAAATAAACATTAAAATAAAAAAAAATTTTTAAAGTGTCAAAGATGAGTGGGCATTAACTAGGTATGAGCTTGGTTGTGAGGCTGGGGTGGGAGTGGAACAGTGTGGACAAGGTAACGAAATTGCAAAGTCTTGTGACAGATGGAACAAGGAGCTGGAGGACCCAAAAGGCCAGCAAATCTGAAATGCAGAAACTGAGAGGGAGGAGCAGTAAGAGACGAAAATGAAGAGGCAAGCAGGAGCCAGGTGATGCAGAGCTAAATATTTGGGTCTTTTTTCCTAAAAGTAATGAAAGCCACTAAACAGTTTTAATCTGTCAGGCATAAATGATATACCTCAAACAGAATATTCAACTACCCCAATCGATGTAGATAAATGGATCATATAAATATACAAAATGGCTAAAACCTAAATTCTGTTAATGCTAAGTGCTGGGGGCAAAATATATCTATATATTCAAAGCAGGTGGTATTACTACAACAACCTGCTTCTCTACCTCTGATGCCTACCTGTGGTTCCTGTGAACAGTAACACTTAGCTCTTATTGACTGTATACTAAATGCTAGTGTGTTAAGTGCTTTGCATAAATTAAATTACTTAATAAAACATCTTTGCAAAGTGGGCACTATTTCGACACTGAGATACAGAGTGCAACCTGTAAAAGTTCTCGCAGGCAGTAAATGGCAGAATAAGACATGAAGCCAGACGTCCAATTATAAAGCTAAAGCTTGAACTAATACACCGAAATATCCCGCCTAAGCTTCGGAAACACCCAATCTCACCTGACTTGGGTTTTTTCACACTGTCTTGGACTTTCTCCCATCGTGCCCAATCATGAGATCACACCTGTTTTGTAAATTGATTGTCAACCAAACTCCATACAATAAACCACAGGCCACCCCTAGAACCAGAGCATTGATTCCATTGGTTCTGGCTCATTCTCTCCTCACCAGCCCAAGATTTTGATGTCCCAGTCATCTGGTAGCTAAACCCAACAGTTTTTAAAAAATATTTGCTAGAAAAATACAAACTTACCTGAATATGAGCCAAAGAGAAACAAGGAGGCAAATCAGTCTTCTCCTAATAATTGTTTTATTATCCTGCTTTTGATTTTCTACCCTCTATTCCTAATCAAGAGCTAGGATGTTCCAAATTGTAGGTTTATAAAGTTAGGAAAGTACCCACTAGATGTCAGCCTTGAGCTGCAATGGGGTTTACTGGGACGTGGCCAGGGAGGTAAGCTGTTATGGAGAGAGCAAGAAATGGAAAAAAAAGGTCTAGAGTTTGGGGGATTTCTTTTGTACTGTAAACTAAGACTGGAATTGTAGTTAGCTCTTTGTACCAACACAGTAGTTTGATTTCTCAACAAGTATAATTGGGCCAATACATTAGATGATGTCACTTCTCTGCTCAACAATCTCCAATATGTTCCCTTCTCATTCAGAGTAAAAACTGAACTCCTTACCACAGCCTATTAATATCCCACTCTACCATCCCCATTCTCACCCACTTCAGCCACACTCTCCCCTGAACACACCTGGACACTGTGGCCATCTTCTCAGGAGAGGTCCTCCTGGACGCCTTTTGTAAAATGGCACCCAGCCTGCACCACACCACCCATAGCGACTTATTTTTTGTCTAATACTTATCACCACCTGACACACTACATTTACTTACTGTCAGTGTCTCTCTGGGACAGACTTCCAAGAGTCATTTGTTTTCATTCAGTGAATGCTTATTAAAAACCTAATATAAAGAAGGCACTGAATTATGGGAAGTATGAGAGACATTATCTTATTGATGAGAAGCACAGTCTCTTGCTCTTAACTCATATAACATCTCAGAGAGAATGCATGCACAATATTTTTTTTTTTTTTTTTTTTTTTTTTTTTAAATTTTTTTTTTCAACGTTTATTTATTTTTGGGACAGAGAGAGACAGAGCATGAACGGGGGAGGGGCAGAGAGAGAGAGGGAGACACAGAATCGGAAACAGGCTCCAGGCTCCGAGCCATCAGCCCAGAGCCCGACGCGGGGCTCGAACTCCCGGACCGCGAGATCGTGACCTGGCTGAAGTCGGACGCTTAACCGACTGCGCCACCCAGGCGCCCCGCATGCACAATATTTTAAAAGGTTTTACAAAAAGAACTATTTGACAATCATGGCTGCCCACTGTGGAAAACTATGGGAACAACAAAAACGTGATGCATGCATTCACCTCTAGGCCTATTTACTACCCTGCCTCCAAATAGAAGATTGTTCAGTTCTTAAACCCTCCTTGGAAGATGTTTTCTGCAGAGTAGGAGCCTTTCTTCGTGGGTAACCCATTCCCGTCCCCTGCATTTGAAACCCATTTATTTTGGTTTGTCCTCAATGCAAATGAAAACCACCCAGTTACCTTTCTCCAGATTATTCAATATGCACTATTTAAAGGTGTTCTTTGCTTTGATCTTTAATTCGAAGCTGAGTTGTATTTTTGCCCAGAAGACTCAATTAAGTTTCATTATCTCCATGTCCATTCTCCCATTCCTATACCTCATGCCCCTGGGGAAAAAATAACCATTGTCCTTTCTGCGAAAGAAAAACAAAAAGTGAAAGTCAAGAAAAATAATCCACCATATGCATATGGCCTGGGTTCCACCAAACTACTAGGAGTAAATTCAGGCTCCTCTGGACCGAAATCAATATTTAGCCTCTTTCCAACCCCTCCACCCTCACAGACACTGTCATTCTAATGGAAGGAAGGAAGGAAGGAAGGAAGGAAGGAAATAAATAAGGGAGGGGGGAGGGAGATGTTTGAGCAGATTATCACTCGAAGATGATTTTTTAAGAATATGGAAGAATGACTAGTAAATTTTAAACAGCTTTACTCTCCAACACAGATTTGTCTGTAATGCTGCTGATGTTTAATATAAGAACATGTATGAGTTCCAATAGAGAACATTTTGGTGCACTTTCCTTGGATCTACAACCTATGATCTATTTGGATATTTTCTCTCCTTTTAAAGAAAATTTGCTCCTATTTCTTTAAAGTAGAGAAGCATATGACTGTTTCCCTCTGAAATCTTTTCCGTTGCTTTGAAGTACAGCCAAACATATCCCATGCATAATCCTGTTAATTTATTTCTTCTCCTTATGGAAACATTCCAAATAAATGTGGCCACTTGAAAGGTGCTAATACAATTAAAATGACAAACTCATTTCAATGGATTTTATTTTACTTTAAAACAAGATATTTACATCACCAGTTTGTTGAGAATTTAAAGCTTATTTAGATAAAAGGCCTAATGAGACTCTGCTAAGTTATGAATATTACTAGCCCTTAAGATTTTAAGGATAATTTGGCTGCTTTATAACATTATGCTGTAGACAAACTTCAGCCAGGAGTTGGACTCACAGCAAGAAATCGAACCAAACTCCCCAGACTGTGGTGCTCATTGTAGTTCTAAATCTAAGCTTAGGACAATATTTATTGTCTCTCCTATTTTATTTTATTTTTTTTTTAATTTTTTTTTCAACGTTTATTTATTTTTGGGACAGAGAGAGACAGAGCATGAACGGGGGAGGGGCAGAGAGAGAGGGAGACACAGAATCGGAAACAGGCTCCAGGCTCTGAGCCATCAGCCCAGAGCCTGACGCGGGGCTCGAACTCACGGACCGCGAGATCGTGACCTGGCTGAAGTTGGACGCTTAACCGACTGCGCCACCCAGGCGCCCCATGTCTCTCCTATTTTAAAGTGAATTATATCAGGTAGGTTTGGAAACTAGCCAATGTTTGGGGGTAGGGAATTTCTGCTCTCACAAAGGTAATGGTCAGACTGATCAGAACAAATTGTTCTTGAGACGAGAGTCCAAGAATTGTTCGGAAAAATAGCTTAATTTAGAAGTCAGCCAACTTCTTTACCCACCCCTTCCTTCAAAGTCCAACTGCCCCAATTTTCTCATAAAAATACACAATTTCACTTATCTGTACTTTATCTGACAACTGTGTTCCTCCAGCCCTCTCCTCCTCTGGGCTGGGTTCTATAATATCCTACCCTCCTATCCTCCACTTGGTTCTACCAAGGAGATGAGCACCTCAATTCAGTGTGTCCAAATTAGGCCTCCAAGGAGTAGTAACTACCTTCACTGGGCTGTTTAACTCTGCACATTGGGATCGCTTCTCGGCCTTTTGGCTAAGATCAAGTGTAGTAACTCTGCACATTAGGCCCCAATAGCACAAACCAGGCTGTGTGGCTCCTAGCCCAGGAGCTCCAATTTCTCTGCCTCCAGTCTCCTTGCTATCTGCTCACCTGAGGAGAGGTCTTCCATTTCCACTGCTCCCTCTGGGTAAGCATGTGAGGCAGGCCTGTGGGCTTCACTACTAGCTGATACAATGAACTCTGCTTCTACTCCACAAACCTTGCTGCTCTCTCCCACTGCCACTCTAGAGCAGGCAGGGAGACAGGAGAGCCTATCTCCTGTCTTAGGTCTAAGCCTATTTTCCAACAGAATTTACCAGATGTTCTACATTTGGGAGATTTACTGGACCTCTGCCCAGCCAGTAATAAAGATGGTCTCCATTTTGCTGGCAGTTCTTATATAAATTCTATCAGCCAGAACCTTGGAGAAAAGAAAATGGGTTGCCATCAAACCTCATCTTCAAACCCCTAATACATTTGTGATGCCCTAACTCAGATCTAACACTTACAGACACCAGGGAATTAGAACCAAAGTACCCACAATGAGATTGAGGCTCATGCCACAACCATGGCAGCTGATAGGAGTAGCTACATAAAACTGGGCAATTGGCCTTGGTCAGTGTACCAAGTTATAGCAGCTTTCACTGTAATGTCAGCTGCTTTGACACTGGAGTGTCAATCACAGCTCTAGCTGGAATCTTCAGGTGCCAAACGATCGCAGAAAAAAAAATACATTCTAAGAATCAGGAGTAGTTTTTCTTTGTAGCATACAATGAGCAAGCAGAAATCTGGCCTTAAGCAGATACAGGTGGGAGAGAAACTGTGTGTCCTTAAAACTAAAAGGCAATGCTACCTCTCAAGGACTTTGGAGTCCCAGTAGATAGGACAACATGCTTGCTAGAGCCAAGAAAGGATCCCTTCAAATCAGGCTTTTCTTCTTCAAGCATGGATGAGAACCGTAATGGCTAGATTAGGCAGACCTCTAGTGTGGGAACTTATGGAGTATGGGCATGGCTCTCCTTTGGTATACAGGCTATGTCAAGGGACTAGCAACCAAGGCTATCAGAGCAGAGAGTAAAAGGAGCAGCAGGCGAATGGAGTCTTAGAATCCCTGGACAGAATATCATGTTTCCGATCTCAATGAATGGCATAGCTTGCCCAAGCTCTAGCTATCATTTGCTCTCCATCACAACCCACATCCAAGTTTATCCCATTCATAATTCTGTTGATACTGTAGGTTAGGTGCTACTCTCCCATCTAGAAATATTCAAGGGCGCTAGAAACTTGTGTGTCTCTGCCTCTGGTATGCTAACAACAGCATCCTTTCATAAACATAAATCATGCACTCCATGGCTTAAGATTGATCGGTGGGTCTCTAATGGCCTTTGACATAAAACCCAAAACACTTCACACAACCTCTCTAGCTGAATCTTGCTTTGAATTCTGTTATTTAGCTGACTCTTCATTAGTCTTCAAATGGCAACTGAAATATCTTCTTTAGCTTTCTCTGGCAGCTCCTCACCAGCTTGTTAGATGCTCTTCCTCTATGCTCCCATCTTTTTTTTTTTTTTACATCTGTGGATCCTATCACAATAATGTTGGGTTACCTAGCTCCTCCACCCAGGGAAAAGCTCGGTAAGTGGAGGAACCATGTCTTTCATGATATCTAATGATAGCTGCTAGCACATGGGAGGCTCTCCAAGTGCTAGTGACCCAAAGATGAATAAAATACATCTCCTGCCCTTGAGAAGCATAGTCTAGCCTAGAAGGCAGTTAAACAAATAAACTAGAACAAATTAACTAGAACAATGTAAGTGCTATGACAGATGTATCATCAAAATTCTATATAAGCAACTTCCATCCCTACAGTGCCATCATCTTATACATACCACTAGTCACACTGCTGAAATTTTGCTTGACTTTCTCTCCCAGAATGCTGTAAGCCCAAGATAAGGGTTGGGAAAGGGGAGGGGAAGGAGAGACACAGACTGTATCCTATTCATCTTTGAATCCTCAGTGCCTCACACAGAAGAAGCTGGCATATAAAGGTGCTGTATATATTGAATATACGGAGAAATTAATCATACCTTTCCTAGGGGGTGGGAGGTGACCAAAGCAAGCTAAAATGAGAAAATCGACACTATCATTGAACCTGAAAGTCATCTCCCAGAATGAAAGGAAGACAAATGACATGAGCAAAGGCATCAAGAGGCAGAGCTGGGGGGGGGGGGGGGGGGGGGCGGGGAAACAAGCACAGCTGATTTTAGGAAGATGCCCAAGGTAAATTCAAAGCCTGAGTATATTCTGCCACTCTGCTCCATCCTCTCAGGGATTCTTGGATGTCCTAAGAGACTCACAGTGAAGAGGTACTTATCCTAGGTCCCCTATTCACTTATGAAATACACTGAAGAATTCTGACCTCACATCACATAACTCAGAGGTAGTCAGTCACAAGAATGGCACACAAAATTCAGCATTTTTCATTCACTACAGACCAGGTACTAGCATGCCCAAAATTCAAATAGAACTGAGACCATAGTTGTCATTCCCCATAGTCTTGTCTCAAATATGCCAAAACAACTTATTTTGGTAATGTAAGCTGTAACTTTTTTAGTAGGGTTCAATAAAAGGAGCTATAGAAAACATGTATCAAAAGAGAAAAAGGCCTAGTAATTTCATGTAATGGACAGTTACATGAACAGTTAACAATGATTCTGTGAAATTATTTTATGTAACATAACCCATGCTCTTTAGCTGGCGGAGTGACAGTGAACTTCAGGCTTTGTTCTAAACCAAACCCTTAAATGTGCATCAATGGCAAAGAATGAAGTCAAAATGAAAATACTGTATTCCGGTTTATATTTTTAATTTATGAAAACTTGTTGAAGGAAGTTCACACACACACCAATACACTCTCTAAATTTCCATGCTCCTCATCACTATTTCACACTTGGCCTGTTTTTTAACGAATGAGCCAGAACCAGACCACCATAAACTCTTAGAGGAAAGCCCCTAAATCTATCATGCGTATAAGACAGAGCTGTACTTACGAGGCTCCATGGCCTCAGTGTCTATAGATGTTGCATGGTTTTGCCTCATAAAAGGAAAAAAAAAGGATAAATCCCACTCATGGTTTTATTGAATACATTATTTAGAATCTAACATGTATAATTTCAAAAACACAGAAGAATGGGGCACCTGGGTGCCTCAGTTGGCTAAGTGTCTGGCTCCTGATCTCAGCTCATCATTATCTGGTGGTTCACAAGTTCAAGCTCCGCATCGGGCTCTGCGCTGGTGGTGCGGAGCCTGCTTGGGATTCTGTCTATCCTTCTCTCTGCCCCTCCCCTGCTTGTGCTCTCTCTCTCAACACAAATCAACATTAAAAAAAATTTTTTTAACACACAGAAGAGTAAAATAAACAGAAAATCTATTTTGTGTTGTCTGAAACTTTTGAAATAAGGAATGTTGACTAGAATACTCTGCATTAAATGGCAGTGTGTGATTTTGCAGCCTATAAAAAATGACATTCTTGGGGCGCCTGGGTGGCTCAGCTGGTTGAGCGTCTGACTCTTGGTTTCAGCTCAGGTCATGATCTCGCGGTTCGTGAGTTCGAGCCCCACATCGGGCTCTACTCTGACAGCATGGAGCCTGCCTGGGATTCTCTCCCTCTCTCTCTGCCCCTCCTCTGCTCTCTCAAAATAAACTTAAAAAAAAAAAAATTTTTTTTAAATGACATTCTTTACATTAAGAAAACAGGGTGAAAAGAGAAAAAAATTAGGAATGTGGAATTGAGAAATACCCTAAATATGGTGGAAAATGTTAAGAGACATAAGCGACATGGAGGGGAAAATCCTAGTACCAAGAAAGAAGTATAAGATTTCAGTGAACCTCTGGCAACATAAAATTGTGTTTCTAGCATTGTACAAAGTCTACCATGATGAACAGCCTATCAGATTATAATGCCTTCCACATCAAAATTCAAATGTATCTATATGGGAAATGTTCCATAATGTCAGGTCTGGTTATACAATGGGTCAGTAAGCAATCTTTACAAAAATTCCTTGACAGCAATATTTGCAGAAAAATATTTTAGCCCAATTGATATTTATTCTGTGTAGGGCTAGAAAAAAACAAAGAGATTCTAACTTTCTATATTCGTGTTAACTTAGAAACATATCTATTATAAGAAGGATTACTGTATCAGGGGTGCCTGGGTGGCTTAGTTGGTTGAGCGTCGAACTTTGGCTCAGATCATGGATCTCACAGTTCATAAGATTGAGCCCCACACTGGGCTCTCTGGTCAGCGCAGAGCCCACTTCAGATCCTCTGACTCCCTCTCCCCTCTGTCCTCCCCTGCCCCCCTCATGCTCTCTCTCTTAAAAATAAGCAAATATTAAAAAAAATAAATAAAAGGGTTACTATATCAAATTCATGCCATATTATCTGTCTTCATTATTAGTAAAAATATTTACAAATAGGATACCAACATCAAACTCTGTAATAGTATCTTTTTAAAATTCAACTTTATTATGGCTTTAAGGAAATATAGGCATCTAAGCTCTTTCTAAACTATAACATTTTTTTTAATTATTCTTTTCAAAGAATGTTGTAAACACTTTAGTTTTCAATATAAAAAGATACTTGGGATGAACAATTCATGATTTTATATAATCATACAGAGTGAAGAGGAAATGATATTGAATCAAACTCCCAAACCCAAATATCTGGGTAACATAGTCAAATACTTTAAAGCTGGTGTGTGTGTGTGTGTGTGTGTGTGTGTGTGTGTGTGTGTGTATGTGTACATTTATAACAATTTTTAACTACCATAGGAGCATCCAAAATCGATCTGAAAGCTGCTTGTCTAAACTTTTCAAATTCAACAATTTCATCATTTCTTCCTCATTAAAAAACCAGAAGATTTAAACATAGCAGAAGTGCAGGACCAGTATGACCATTCCTCTCGATAGCAATAATATCTACTTTGGGATTGGCTAGATCTAAGGCTAATGGTTAAATGGAATCTGGAATCCTCCCAAACCAGCTATGATGAATTCCTTTGAACACTGTTTTGGACAGACAGCCCTTGAGGGGTTCACTCTGGAAAACAGAAACACGAGGTCATTTCCAAATCCACTGCATCAGGGAAGAATTTAGAAAAACCTCTTGAAGACACAGCCATAGTTTTATGCTTCATGCTGCTCAAAGATAGCTCTAGTCTACCATAGATTTAAATAAAAAGAAAATTAGGAAAGGAATTTCCAGGGGCACCTGGGTGCCTCAGTCGGTTAAGCTTCCGACTTCAGCTCAAGTCGTGATCTCACAGTTCATGAGTTCAAGCCCCGCGTCGGGCTCTGTGCTGACAGCTCAGAGCCTGGAGCCTACTTCAGATTCTGTGTCTCCCTCTCTCTCCGCCCCTCCCCCACTCATGCTCTGTCTCTCTCCCTCTCAAAAGTAAATAAACATTAAAAAAAGGAGTTTCCAGGAAACATTTTAAGACCCTACTGAAACCCAAGATCTGATTTTAGTCTTTGACGAAAAGATGTCACTCAAACATTTATTTTTCATTCCTGATTCTGTGAAAAGGCTTCTGAAGACCAACTTTAGCTTCTGTCCAACCTAGGTCCTCAATGCTTAGAGCTCAAGTCTTTTTCATAAGGTGTAATTATTTCAATTCTATTCCTAAGGAACCAGTAGGGTTTGTTTTCTATGGATGTGCTCCCTGTTCCCCCAGAATGTGTCACATTTCCTCTGATCTTCACACAACAGTCCTCTGAGATAGGATAGACAAACTCTCTCCATTTTACTAATGACTTGCCAAATAACTTGCTGTAAGCAAAGCTAAAATGCCAGAACCAAATGCTCAAGTCCAGAACTTCATTTTTTATGCAAAAACATCAAAAAGAGGTATGACTACTAATTTACTAATGACTCTATTTGAACATATGGATGATATAATCCACACATGGGTTATTCCCCTTGGAGCTTGGCCACAACATCAATCTAGGCCAAAACTGAGAGTTTACTTGCAAATGATGGCCAGAAATTTACCTTCATTTGTTTTAGACACCAAATACCTAATTGGCCCTCACTAGGAGACTACTTTTCTGCTGGGCAATAGAAAGGAACTTAAAAATCCACAGCTGCCATGAGAATGACATAAAAGGGAAAGTTGTTAGCCCAGGGGAGAAAAAAAGAATTCCCAAGGAAGTTATAAGGAAATGTATACAATACTCATGTTATTTTTAAGATTTTAAACATCAGAAATGAATCCAGCTATATCACTCATGTTTTCCCATAAATAAATGTAAATGACTTCACTATTTTATAAATTTAAATGACTATACTATCAATGTAAGTGACTATGCTATTAAACTAGAACCTTGTGATTAAAGACTTTTATACCTATAATATACTTAGTTCTTCTTCATGATTACTGCTTTAAATCTAACAAAAGAGATTCATCATCTTCCACTTTCACCTGGGGTTTAAAAGTAACTTTTAAAGCCTCGGGGGTTGAGATTTCCCCTCCTTCTGTGGGAGGATATACAGCCCTGGCCTCCTCACGGTCTGTTTCACTGAGCTCATCAGTGTAGAGCTCAGTAATGGGGCCCAGAGACTCGCTCCTGGCAATGATGTCCACACCCATCTCCCTGACCTCTTCTGCATCTTCAGCCACAGTTTGGTCTTTAGCTTTCCGAAGGCTACGCATCTTAAAAGCTTCCTTTGAGGGAGCTGCGTTAGAAATGGATTTCTTAAACCTTTCCCCTGACTGTTTCAGCCTCTCTCCCGACTGCCTTAACCTTTCTCCCGACTGCCTTAGCCTTTCTCTCCTCTCCGGGGTCACTATTCTAGTTCTAATTCTGTTCACTTTCTTGTCAAAATTCTGCCGTGTCTTCTGCATGTTTTCTTTGGAAAATGCCTTTTTGATATTATCAATGCGCTCCTTGCCTGACTTTCTAAGTCTGGCAGATCTGCTTTCTTCAACATAATACTCTTCATCCGAAGACAGATCTATTGGAGGGTCAAAGACATCGTCTTCAGCCTCTTGATTCTCAGTTAGGTTTCTGTCTTTAACAATAGACAGGGATGTCGGACACCGAACCTCCTCCTGAAGGAGAGAAAAAGTAAGCATGTTAGACATCAGCTCTTTTACCTTCTGGCCATGCCTTTTCAATCTCCTCCATGGGTTGTTCACCTTCTGCCTGCTCCTTAACTATTAATATTTCTCAGGGTTTCTCTCTCTGTGTCCTGTTTTATCTCCCAAGTTCAATCAGAGCAAACTGATCCACTCTTCTGTATTCAGATCCAATTGTAAGCAAACTCACAAATATTTTATCTTCACCTCTCCTCTTCTCCTAAGATGAAGATGCAATTCTAAATGATAGACTTCACCTGGATGTAACAGGGACACACCTCAAACTTAACATGTCCAAAAATTAAGGTCGACCCAGCATCCTCTCCACATCTTCTTTTCCTGGGTTTCTCAGCACCAGCACCCATCCAGGTGCCACCCAAATAGAAATCTGAGAATTTTCAACCCCAATATTTCCCCTCCTTGTCATCCCATGTCCAACAGGTCACCAAGCACTCTCAAGAACACTGCTTAGTAACTCCTGTCCCCTCCTCCTTACCACTACCAATGTCCTAATTCAGGACCCTGTCACCTCAGACCTGAGCTTGTACAATAATATGTCTACCTCCAAAGCATCACCTAAGTATTTCCCAGGAAATATTTCTAAAGCATAGCTCTTATCACATCCTTTCTCTACTTTAAAACTTTTGGAAACTCATAAATACTCAAAGGAGAGAGTTTAGTTCTTTAGTATGATCAGAAGGCTCTTCAGTTTGAGCTAAACCTACTTTCCAGCCCAGCAACACACAACCACTCTCTACTCCTCAAACACAGTGTTTTCATCCCTTCATGCCTGTGTGTATCTTTCTTTTTCATTATTCTTTTTTTTTTTTTTGCTCACTTTAATCCCTTTCACCTCTTTTCAGCTCTGTCAACAAAATCTTCAAGAATCAATTAAAAAGTCCCCAACTTTCCTCAAGAAGCTAATTCTTTCCCCAATTTATACCAGAATGACATGTGCATACCTCTACTTATAATACCACTAATACCACTGTTTGAATGAATTGGAACTCTGCTCATTTATATACTGAGGCCTTCACTAAATAATAGGTTCGATGAAAGCAGAGATGTGTCTTATTTATGTTTTATGCCCAGTATCTATCAGAGAGCCTTGTGCATAGTAGTTATACTCAATAAATAACTATTCAATCAAAAAGGGCACAGACCTTCATTCAACAAATAGTTTCTAAGCACCTACCATGCACCAGTCAATGTTCTAGGAACTGAGAAACTCCTGTGGAGAAAGCAGAGTAAAAGAGCTTATATTCTTGTAGAGAGAGAAATAAACAAGTTAAATATGTAGTCTGTTGGATGGTGGTAAATGCTAAAGTGAAAAATAAGGTAGGGAAGGGAGATATACAGTGACTGAGGAGGATGCTTGGAAAGGCTTCACTGATAAGATGACATCCTAGCCTAGACCTGAAGGTAATGCATATATCTGAGAGGAAAACCAAAACAGCAAGAAGGCAGCATGGCAGGAGCAGAGAGATCAAGGGGCAAAAAGAGGAAAGAGGGTAGAGAGGTAGCGAGAGGGCCAGCTTATGTAGGGGTTCTATATCTAATAATAAGGACCATGGCTCTTATTCTGAGTCTGATAGGAAGCCTTTTAAAAAGTTTTGAGAACAGCAACATGATTTGACCCATGCGGTAAGAGTATTGCTCTACTGAAAACAGGCTCTAGGGGGTGAGATAAGAAGCAAGAAGACCAGTTGGAGACCACTGAGGTAAGTCAGGTGAGAGATGAATGAGGGTGTTGGCAGAGGCGGTGGTAAGAAGCAGTCTGATTCCAGATCTACTGGGAAGGTAGATGCTGACAGGACTTACTGCTAGATTTGGATGTGGAGTGTTAGTGTCAAGGATGATTTTCAAGCACGAGGTTAGATTTCCCATTAACTGACATGGGGAAGAAAGCAGGTGGAAGAAACTGGAAGGGAAAGATGAGATCTGAGATGTCAAGTAGGCAGCTGAGTATACAAACTTGGAATTCAGGAAACAGGTCTGGACTGGAGATAGATATAAATTCTGGAGTCATTAATGTCAAGAATTAAAAATCATGAGACCAGATGGAGGAGACTATTAAGAGACTGACTGAATGGGACAACACTTAATGTTATTCTAACTCCTTGGGGCCAAGGTACATTTCAGAATTCAGAACATTTCAGATTTGAGGAAAATAACTTTTACATTACCTCTCCAGTCAGATCTTGTGAAGAAACAATTTTGTGACATGAATATGAATGAATGTTCACTATAAGGTACAATAAAGCGTATAAACAGGGGCACCCTGGGTGGTTCAGTCAATTAAGCATCCAACTCTTGATTTCAGCTCAGGTCATGATCTCACAGTTTTGGGGATAGAACCCTGCATCAGGCTCTGTGCTGACAGTGTGGCACCTGCTTGGGATTCCTTCTCCCTCTCTCTGCCCCCCCCCCCCCCACTCATGCACACACTCTCTAAATAAATAAATAAATAAACATTAAAAAAAGGAAAAGAAAGAGTAGGGGGCACTTGGGTGGCTCTGTCAGTTAAGCATCCGACTTCGGCTCAGGTCATGATCTCATGGTTCATGGATTCAAGCCCCACGTCGGGCTCTGTGCTGACAGCTCAGAGCCTGGAGCCTGCTTTGGATTCTGTGTTTCCCTCTGTCTCTGCCCCTCCCCTGCTCATACTCTGTTTCTCTCTCTCTCAAAAATAAATAAACATCCGAAGAGGAGGAGGAGGAGGAGGAGGAGGAGGAGGAAGAGGAGGAGGAGGAGGAGGAGGAGGAGGAGGAGGAAGAAGAAGAAGAAGAAGAAGAAGAAGAAGAAGAAGAAGAAGAAGAGAAGGAGGAGGAGGAGGAGGAGGAAGGAGAAGAAGAAGGTGGCAGTTGCCTTTAAAAAAAAAAGGAAAGAAAAAAGAGTATGTAAACAGCCTTGTGCTATTTCAGGTCAGGTTTTGCCACCAAATGGGTTCAGGTCAACCCTAGGTAGCAAGCTACCCAGTATGTTATGAGAAAATTTTAATTTTTAGAAATTTTTGGATTTTGGATTTCTAAGATAGATTTCGAAACTGTAGAAGGAAAAGATGAGAAAGAACCAAAAAAGGAGAAGTATCAGCTATTGAGGCACGAAGAAATCCAAGAGAGTAGCACCCTCAGAAGCCAAGGGAAAACAAGTTTCAAGATGAGAGGGAGGGACCAACTATGTCATATGTGTCAAAGGATAAGGATGAAGATTGGGTTTGGGAACAAAGCAGACACTGGGGACCCTTGAGAACCAGCCTAGAAACACAGCTGCTAAAGAATCCCAACTTACTATTTAGGGATTATTTCCAAAACTAAACAGGCAAGACTTTAAGGATCATGAGACTCTTAAGGGAATCCATGAGTTAAAATTTCTATTTTGAATTTCCAGTATAATGCCTTTGCATATATCATTTTCTTAATGTTTACTATTTTTTGAGAGAGAGAGAGAGTACAAAGAGATGAGGGGCACAGAGAGAGAGAGAGAGAGAGAGAGAGAGCACGAATGGGGGAAGGGTAGAGAAAAAGAGAAACACAGAATCCAAAGCAGGCCTCAGGCTCTGGAGCTGTCAGTACAGAGCCTGACACGGGGTTCTAGAAACCACTAGATCATGACCTGAGCCAAAGTTAGACACTTAACCAATTGAGTCACATAGGCACCCCTCATGAGTTACAATTTCTAAAAGAAACTGTGCTCCTACTTGAGATCTAAATTAAATCTGTTCAATAAGGGCCACCTGGGTGGCTCAGTTGGTTGAGCATCTGACTTCGGCTCAAGTCATGATCTTGAGGTTCGTGGGTCCGAGCCCCATGTTGGGCTCTGTGCTAACAGCTCAGAACCTGGGGCCTGCTTCGCATTCTGTGTCTCCCTCTCTCTCTCTACCTCTCCCCAACTCACACTGTCTCTCTCTCTCTCAAAAATAAATAAACATAAAAACATTTTTTTAATCTGTTCAATAAAATAAATTAAATAAATATGTAAGAAACAGGTTTATTCCAAAAACCTATCAGCCTGATAGTCAAGAAGGTCCTTGGAACCTGATTTCTTTGGATACTTGCCTAAAATTAAATTCTTTGGCTACAGGATTGGAGAGTCTATCTAGCAGCTTTGAAAAAAAGAAGAAAAGGCAGGTGGGCGTGTCATAGCTCTCAGATGAATCAGTGAAAGCGGCAAAATTATTCCTCTCCTTTCCTGACACCTGCTACAGGGAGTAGCTTCAGCAACACCAAGTGGGTTGGTATGGCCTGAGAAGGTATAATTAGAATAGGAAGGAGCCAAAGAATAATTACTGCTTAGTAGGGGGAAAAACCCTCACAGTCTTGCTGTGAAGGAATCAGATATAGCTTAACTCAGGAATCACATACCCTTCTCTTCAATGCACAAATTATACAAAATCAGGCTTAAAAAACAAAACAGAGGTAGAGTAAGAGAAAGTACTTGTTACACGGATCTATTTGTTGCAATTCCTATGAGTCAGAGATACCATGAGTTAATGATGAATACGCTGTAATAATAATTAAAGATTATAGGCTGGGTTACGGTTGATTTCCAAATAATTATTATTATCCCTTTTTATGTAAAAGACCAGATAAAACGATGATTTTTGTAACAAAACGAGTACTATGATAAGAGTAAAGTGGGCCCTATCAAAGTAACATAGCCAGGGGACTTCCGAATACACAGAAGTCTGGGATTTGTCACTAGGGAATAACCAAATATCTCATTTGGTAACTGTAGACATGTGGTTTGTAAGCAAAATTGTTAAAAGAGATGGTAAGACTGCCGGCTTTCATGAGAAGGTCATCAAAGTGGACGTATGTTAAGGAGAAATGATAATTAATGAAAACTAGCAGATAGTTTTTTAAATGCAAATGTCCAGGATTAGGTGAAAGCTCAGCCATACACAACTGTGGGAAATAAAATGCCAATAAAGATTGCCACCAAGGGGCGCTTGGGTGGCTCAGTCGGTTGAGCGTCCAACTTCAGCTCAGGTCATTATCTTGCAGTCCGTGAGCTCGAGCCCCGCATCAGGCTTGCTGCTGTCAGCACACAGCCCACTTCGGCTCCTCTGTCCACGCCTCTCTGCCCCCTCCCCCACTCACACTCTCTCTCAAAAATAAATAAATAAAACATTAAAAAAAAAAGATTGCCACCAAAAGATGTAACTAGGGAAAACTTCTTGAGGAAAAACCCAAATGGAAATGAAAGTATCCTACAGCTGAATTACTCCAGCTTTAAGTTCATTTTAGAAGGACAGGTGATCTCAAAATAACCACTTACACGTATTAACTATGAGAATGAAGTGTAGAAACTAATTTTAACTAAGAATAACCATGTGAATACTATATAGTGTTCTAACAGCTAAAGAATCATCAAATCCATTCCTAATTGCCTTTATCTTTTCTCTAGAAGCTCTGCCATCATAAAAGAGCAACTGCTTACTGACAAACCATTGCTGACCCTGAGCAACTTAATTTCATAGAACCTTCACAGCATTATATCTTACCAGGACTACTAAGATCTGACTTAAATTAGTGCCTCTCAGTTGTTTTTTACATACTAATCTTTGACTTGTTCAAGTAACTATAGGAGTTCAAAGAGAAAAAAATAGCAAGCGTCAGGTAATAAATAGGTGAATAAAGAAAATAATCTTAACTATAATAAACAAATTAGGTCAACAGACCAACTGACAAAAGTTCAATTAGAACTTTTCAGAAACTTCTTTCCTCTAGCTTTTGTAGATCTTGATTGGTACATGGCCCACTCTCCATAAAGGTTCTCAGGAGAAATGCTAGATGCCAAGAATGTTGCCGGGCATGCCCCATGCAAGTGAAGGGTGCAACACAACCCCTTCCTGCTGATGCCCTTGGAAGGTGAACTGAAGAATGGATCCTACATTCTCTAGTACCAAATCTAGATCCCTATTACATGCACTAACACTGGGACTGGTCTCTTCTTAAATAAAACACGTTCTTAAAAACAGACCCAAAATACTACTCTTTCATGCCAGTGTAACTGTATCAGTCAATAGAGTGCTATGGAGAACTGCCTAATGTGTAAAGAATGCTGTGGAGAGTTGTGGCCCACATCCTTAGTGTCTTACAAATATCTGCCTACATACATAATCCAACTGTGTTCTTATTTCATTTTGGTTTTGCTCTTCTAGGGTTTTTTCCTATGCATAGGAATAGCCATCTATTTTTAAAATACACTGCGATAACACTGTATATTATATATACACTGGTGAACATCCCTACACACATTCCTGATTTTATGCTTAGAAAAATTCTTTGATGTAAAATTTTGGTGCCCGAAGGTTTGTGAAGGTTCTTAATAACATACTACAAAAACTTCCCTCCAGAAATGTTGTACCAGTTAATACTCCTAACCAGCAGAATATGAAAGTACCCTTAAACTCTGGGTATTTGTTTTAATAACTGAAAATATTTAAATGGGTGAAAATGGAATTCTTCTCATTTGTCTTTTGTGAACAGTCTGATAATGACTCTCAGTTTTCCTACCACAGGATGAGAGTTCAACTTTTTCCTTTTGATTTGTAAGAGTTATAAAACATATTATAAATATTATGCATCTTGCCATGGATGTGTTCCTATTTCAAAAAATGAGTGCCAAGTGCAGAGTAATATAAGAACTTAGCACAATACACAATGCCACACAAAAACTACTATATTAAATAGGCTAAGTCAAAAGACTATAAGCATTTATAAGCAATTACTTATATAATTGACTCCTATGCTTGTAAAACTGTAACAAAACTATATTATAAGAAACATAAAAACAACTGCCTGATTGTTAAGTAATAGTTTTGCTTATTGTAATTATTTTACATATTCTCACATGTAAAAATTCCAACAGAGAAACAACATTCTGAAAAGTTTACATTTTACTGTTTAGAACTTTCCAGGTCTCCATAGAAGGGGGAAAACCACATTGTGGGATTACTATCCTCCATTTCTCTTTTTAGGTGTTTTAAACTACAGGCTTCTTAGATCTCTTCTAGAACTAACACTCTCAATGTATGAAAGGGCATCATGCTGATATGGCTAATATGCTGGAGGAGTCTTACCAATATTAAGTTTCAAAGGCAAGAAATAGCCTCAGCTCTGATCCACAGTTCATATTACACAAAATGGTTGAGAGGCTCAAAATACTGATAGGATAGTACATTAGTCAACACAGTAATGGCTTTATCCTGAGATTCTTGCTGATACAGAATGCCACTCCGTGAATAAATACAATAGTAATGACGAGATGCTGGAAACTTCTGATAGGACTGGTTGGCAATTCAAGGATGTTAAGATTTTTCAGTAATCAAGCAAAACACAAGTGGCAATCTTACCTGGAATATTACCACACGGAATTTGTTTTTCTTCATTATTTCCTCTTGCTTGGATTCAACTTTTCTCACGTGAGTTTGCTGCCTCTCCACCCGGGCCTTCACATCTTTAATGTGAGCACTGACTTTTCGAGTTTTCTCAAACAACTTGTTAATGACGTAGCCTGTATTGCTGTGTGACTGTGAAAGCTTCAACAGGTCAATCTGGACAGATTTTATGGCATTTTCCATTTCCCTGTGTCTCTCCTCTAGTCTCTTCTGGCTTGCCTGCACACTGTCCACGATGGTGGCTACTTTGTCCAGCACAGTCACAATGGTAAGAGCAGCGTCTTGGTCTTCATCTTCTATAACACTTGACAGGCGATTCTGATGGGTTTTATCAGCATTTGAGGCAGACCCATTATGTTCCATTTTACTTATTTCTCAGTGAAAGATGTCCCACCACAATCAATTCTGGCACTAAGAGCAAAAAGTTAGCTTGATAACAGGCAACAGGGTTGTATAAAGGGTTGGAAACCCCACCCCTGGAGACTGGTCAAGTATTTATAACTACAAATACCCACATGTGACTGGTCTGCAATATGAATCCTTGCAGAGCACTGGGTACTGTTCCAAACATGCTTGGTGACTGACTAATGGACTCAAATAAGACTGTGTGGAGAGAAGAGGAAAGCTTTAAAAAAAAAAGTTCCCTGAAGCCACCATGTTACTAATATTAAGCCTAGAAACCAAATGATCAAAAAAAGCAAACACTAAATATTGGGGGAAGCTTTTGCCTTTAAATAATTTGAAGCAGTATTTGAAAAAGCAAAGGGGAATTCTGAACTGAAATCTTTTTGTACTTACTTCACACATTAAATGTACCGATTTATCAATATCAAAGAATGTAGTAAAATAAACACACCAAAACAGAGGCCATATAGTGAAAACATTATATTATAACATGCTTTTCCAAACCAAATATTAAAATTAATATTTAATTTTTAACATATTCTTAAATTCTACATGCATACTTCTGATTATCTAAACTACATGTTAAACAGCTGGATACATTCTACTCACACTTCAGATCTTTAAACACCAACAATCTATTAATATAACTATTACTACAGGACAAATTTGGATAGAGGTCTTAGATAATTTTTAAGCTCACTTTAAGAGCACCCATCATTAACAATCATTTTTGCATTTTATTCACAAACACTGATACAATTTATTTATGTTAAAACAAATATTTTTTAAAAAATGAATGTGTATTAAAGTAGTTTAACTAATAGAGAAGGCTTTATTCCAATCTGTTTGTTAAACAGACCATTTTCACGATACCTAAACCTACTTTTCAGTGATCTGTTCCATCTTGGCTACCAGATATCTTTCCGAATTATCAGAATTATTTTTTCAAAGAGAGGAATAATCAAATTCCAATCCATACAGCTTATAAATATTTTACATCTAACACACAGCTCTACAGTTCATGCGATAGGCAGGGTCTAAAAAATCAGTTACTAAATCTCAAAAAACATTTAAATGTCTATTTAAACACAGTGTCTTCTAGATTTTTTATCTTTTTTTGTAAGAAAAGTAATCTGTAAACATCTTTACCTTTAGTTCATGCTTGGTCATTTGTTGTGGTCACTGTGGAAGAAGTGGGTATGACTTTGTAACCATTTGTGAAGTGGTCCATCTTTGCAAAAATATTACATTCCATGGGTAAAGAACAAGTCTTAGAATTACCATGTGGTATAAATTTGTGAAATCAATTTCTGTATTTAAAAACATAAAACAAAGACTACGAAACAGTCCAAAACTGTTGTAGCTGAATATTCTAAATACGAGCCAACAGTACTACACTAAAAATGTCCAAAAATAAGGCCTCTGAAATAAATATTTCCATTCTTTAAAAAAAGACATAATAAATGTACATCACATGGTCAGTGTACATATAAAAGTCATCAGTTTAAACCATTCTGGATGACGTATCTGAAGTAAAATGACCTAGGTTTTGCTTCTGTCGCCGTCCTCTGTTGTTTTTAGGGCATTTTCTGTTGAATTAAAAAAATAAAGAAAAGAAAAAGGTCATTTTGTTTAAGATATTTCAAATGTTTCCAAAGTAATACACATTTCACACATAAAGCCTTAATGAGAAACAGGATGCTGTTTGATGCAAGTCAAGCTGAGGACCAACGTGTCAGACTGCTATCTTCCCTACACAGCTGGGGACTAGACGTTAGGTACAGAATGCAGGTGTAAGCACAAGCAAAGCTCACTCCTGGGTCTCTACTGCTGCAGATGCACTTCCCCGCCCTTCTTCTGGCCTGACAACTCCCGAGCTGCGGTGACCAATAACATATAAACCTAGGATAGTAGAAAGGATCCTGATCCATGTACTTCCTCTGAGCATTATGACACCCCCAAAGTGACAAGGACAGCTTGGACGAGGGAGTAATCGGGAAGAAGTGTGCTTATTAACCTCAGATATGAATAGACAGGAAATGCTTAGCGATTTTAGACAAGGAGTCGAAAGAAGTTTTTCTGCACCCTGCTTGGGCAAATCACAGAACCCAATAAAGAACTGTCATCCTGGGGATAAGGGATAGTCTTGGACTCTGCTTTCCCTTTAGTGTACATGTTTCTCCGTGGTGGTATCAATCTCATTGTGCTGTAATTGCTCTTGTGCCTGCCCACCAGAATGCAAACATACGAGCTCTTACTATGCACAAAGTGCTGTGGTATGCAGTGTGGAACAAAGGCACTGGGATGAATTCTGGGAATTCTGAGTTTGGACTCTGCTAAAAACTAGCTGTGCAATCTCCTTTTCCTACATATGAAATATTAAAAGTTGTGCCAACCTCTAAAATCTCTGCCAGCAAGGTATTTATAATCTAATGGAAAGAAAGTCTTGTGACAAGGAATATTCCTAAAGTTCTCTGTTTCTAGTTCAGTTTCAAAGAGCACTGCTTTGCCTTGACTTAAAAGCCTTGGTGTTAACACTTTCATCTTATATGCTGTTTTTTGCAAATTTTATCTCACTAATCCTCATAAAAACACTTTGAGGTAGACAGTGATGAAATCACGTCCATTTCATGGTTAAGAAGCCAAGCAAACCTCTTTAACTGTCACCAACTCACCATGACCTTGGAAAAATTCCAACTTCCTGGGGCCATGGTTTTGTCATCTATAAAATAAAGGTGTTTGGCTAAGATGATGTTTGAGGTCCCTGCTATTGTCATTCTAGGGGTCTCAAAACATAAAAGAAGATTCCAAGTATAGAAGAAGAAAATTTTACTCATGCAGTCTTGCTCAGTGAGTCAGTGGGAACATCCTTTTAATGGAAGATTCCTCACATGTAACAGCCACCATGGGATAAGTGAACAGCTGTCCCATAATGGACCGTGTGGGAGAGGCACTCCTTAAAAATTCAGTGGAGCTAAGTCCAAGTACATAATTATAATATTCTAAATTCAAGAGAGCAAAACATTTGAGGGGAGACAACACCACAATAAAAAGACAGGCCTCAATAAGGAGACATGTAAGATAAATTCAATGAGATGAGCCTTCAGTCACGGAGACAGTGGGCAGCAAAAGACGGCTGCAACACAGTTATAAAAACACTGTGATGTCTAAAGTCTGTGAAGGCAGCACATGGATTTGGGATATAAATTTGAGGGCACAAACTTGAAAACTACTTGTCAGGTAATTTTAATTTAGTAGAATTAGAATTTTGAAGATTGTAGCACACTGAAAACAGAAGTGTAGAACAAGATAAAAGGCTGGATTGGGATTTGTAAAGGGCTTAAGTATCTTGAGTAAGGTATTCCCCCATCTAAGCCTTCAGTCTCCTCACCTCTCTAGAATAGAAGGCATTGACTCAAAGCTGCTTCCTGCTAACTCTAACATCCTTTGATCTTCTTAAACATGACATCGTCACCAGGCCTCAAAAGCTTCCCTCATCTTTACCTTCTTTCTTTCACCCTCCAAATAATTCATTACTCCGCTCCTGCTTTACTCGAATAACGTCCTAAATAGTTCCCCTGACCTCACATTTTCTCTCCTCCAGTGAAATTTTGCAGATGACACCCAGATTAATGCTCTGAAGAAATGATTCATACCAAGTCGTTCCCCCCAACTCTATTCAAAAGCCCTGTCCCTCTAACAAAATTAAGTTTGAACCTTGCTAGCAAGCAATGGTCATACTTGGCAAATGTATTTCCTGAGGTGACTCAACATAGACCCTCCTCTTGATGGTTCAGTGGAAAGAGGAATGGTTTGGAAACCAGGCAGCACTGAATCCAAATCCAGCACTTCCACTTACTAGTGGGATGACCACAGGCAAACTACTTAACCTCTAAGCCGATATTAAATGGCCACAGGCAGCTCTGCTGTTACGTGGGGCTTTTTTTTTTCTATTTTCCCTTTCTGCTGTCATTTTTTATATTATTATCCCAATTTTAATCTACTGCCCATTTTTTTTTTCCTACTGCCCAATTTTATACTCAGTAGTCTTGCCTAAGGGCAGATCATCTGTTCAGTGGAATAAAGTCCACTGATTTTAGCACTTGAATTTTATGAAAAATACCTGTTATTCAGAGAACATTTTTTATCATTTCTAGATTTATCATTTCAGCTCCAGATGGCTGAGACTAGTGAAGGTCTGGCTTCTATCCAGACCTTGGATAGAAGAGCTATAAATCCATTATGGCCTGCCAATATCTGTACTTGATATGCTCCGATCCTCTGCCCAGAATAATGCAGACAAGTACAGAAATGATGTTTATGGGACTTCTGAACCAAATCTTAAAGGAGACAGGAATAGCCAAGCAAGACAAAAAAAAAAAAAAAAAAAAGAAAACAGGACACTGGGAAGCAGAAAGACAATATGAACTGGATTTAGCTGGACTTTTCTTGGGTCCACTTCATTTCTGACTTCTACATTTCCACTAAGTTTGGAAAATACCTATTTTTTCCCTGTTGCAATCCAAGAATGTCCCTTAATTTTGAGTTTAATTACGATAAATGCCAATGGTTTTAGTTATGATGGAGAATTTTAAAGATTACTTATAACTGTGTTCCAGAAAATGAAATGTTAAGACAATGATATACAAAGAAAAGCCATTTTCTTTGAGCTCTGATTTCTTCCTTTCTTATTATATTTACTATGGATAAAGTATATCCTTAGGGCAAAAAACACCTTGCAGTTCATCAGCGCCTTAAAAATTGGGGCAGGCCCTTCTGTGCATGTGCAGGCCATTCTGCTACTACAATCATCATTCCAGAATGCAGTTCTAAGATCCCTACATTCTTTATGCCACTGAATATTATCCATGCTCCCTTTGCCAGCTGCCCAGCTACACCTGTAACCCTGAGAATGAGTTCTTGTCCATACTCTAAGGAAGCAAGATAAGGACAGGTCAGACCTACTTAGAAATCTTAGGAACTGATCCTAGGATTTTTTCCTAATAGACAGGAAGACTTAAAGCCCCTATCATTTTGAGTGTGCTTCAAGGTTCTTCTTTACTTTAACAGCTATCCAACTCTAATTTAAGGTTGGTATTTCTTAGGCCATTACCTACCTCGTTATGCACATGACAATCGCTACTATAATGGCAATCTGTACAGCTCCAATAATTGCTGCAATAAGAACATGAGTGAGCTTTTGCCTACTTGGCACAACATAGAGAATACTAAAGTCCGTCTTTTCACAGTGCTGTCCAGTGTAACCAGATTCACATCTGAAAAGGGGAGGAAAAAAGATTCCTATGAGAATTACAGATTCTAATAATTCTAGGTTTTAGAAGAACATACAAAAGAATAATAAATTTATACAAAAATAGCAAATCAGGTGCTTTCCCACTATCTGAAAAAAAACCCCAAAACTTCCATCTGTGTATTTCCTTAAACGCTACTCAATGTCTATTTCACAGTGCATCTTTCACCTATCATTATAGGACATTAATTTTACAGTTGCTAAATGGTCTTTATTACACCTCCTTTAAAAAAACAGATACATAAGGGGCGCCTGGTGGTTCAGTCAGTTAAGAGTCTAATTCTTGACTTTAGCTCAGGTCATGACCTCAGAGTCGTGGGATTAAACCCCACGTCAGGCTCTGCGCTGGGTGTGGAGCCCACTTGGGTTTCTCTCTCTCTCTCTCTCTCTCTCTCTCTCTCTCTCTCTCTGCCCCTCTCCCACTCAAACAAGTACATGCTCTCTCTCTCTCAAAAAAAAAAGGTACATAATAGTACCTTCACTGGCTATCATATAGCTAACATCTAATCCTCAGCCTAAGAGACATGCCAGCTATTTCCTTTTTTTTTTAAGTTTATTTAATTATTTTGAGAGGGAGGAGGGGGGGGAGAGAGAGAGAGAGAGAGAGAGAGAAAGAATCCCAAACAGGTTCCATGCTCTGCATGGAGCCCCATAAGGAACTCAATCCCATGATCTTGAGATCATGACCTGAGCTGATACCAAGAGTTGGATGCTTAACTGACTGAGTCATCTAAGCGCTCCTATTTTCCATTTTTCACAACTATGAATTAGGTGTAACAAATATTGGTGAGTGTGCACATTTCTATATTTAGTGTTATTCAAAAGGCTAGGTACTTGGAAATGGGATGACTAAATAAATAGATATAAACATTTACAGTTCTCTGTAAATTGCACTTTTTATATTATATCCAACACACTTTAGTGTACATAAATATAATCATTTAAGATGCAGGGGGAAAAGTAAAATAAGTTATTGACAAAAGCAGAGTCAAGCAGCCAAACAGGAGCTAATCTTAGAAATTATCTGAATTCCAAGTAAATAAAAAGGCAACATCAGCTGATGATAATAATTTGACAGGGGGAAACATTTAAGATATTTAACAAATTTCACACTTTGTAGCTGACAGAAGTAAAATGTATAATTAGCCAGCCTTCAGTTAGAACTCATTAATAAAACCTCTGAAGTGTGAGGATAGTCGAGTTATTAACATCCCACACTTCATTAGAAAAAAAGATTTTTTAATAGAGCACACATAAAGAATAAGAAGAAATAGGAATAGGGAAATAGGAAGCCAGGGGTGATGTGAGTCCACTCCTCCCATCCCTGAGGTTCCTATACACCTATCAGAAAATTTCACACTGGGTCTAAGTCTACTAGCAGACAAAAAAAAACAAAACAAAACAAAACAAAACCAAAGTAGTAAGGCAGATTTATAGATCATGGAATAGAACCTGAGAGCCCTGAAATACGCCCATACATCTATGGTCCAACTGATCTTTGACAAGGGTGCTAAGACAATTCAATAAGAAAAAATAACCTCTTCAACAAAGCTGCTGCGAGTAGATGTCCACATGCAAAAGAATGAAGTTGAACCTCTTCTTTACAACATACACAAAAAATAATTCAAAATGGATCACAGATCTAAAGGTAACAGCTAAAACTATAGGGGCGCCTGGGTGGCTCAGTCAGTCAGTCGTCGGACTTAGGCTCAGGTCATGATCTTGCAGTCAGGGAGTTCCAGGCCCGCATCAGGCTCTATGCTGACAGCTCAGAGCCTGGAGCCTACTTCAGATTCTGTGTCTCCTTTTCTCTCTGCCCCTCCCCAACTCACACTCTGTCTTTCTCTCTTTCTCTCTCTCTCTTTCTCTCAAAAAATAAACATTAAAGGTAACAGCTAAAACTATAAAACTCTTAGAAAAAAAAGTGAATCTTCATGATCTGGATTAGGCAAAGATTTCCTTAGATATGATACTAAAAGCATAAACAACAACAAAAAAGTTAAACTGGATTAAATCAAAATTAAAACCTTTTGTGTTTAAAGGCACTATCAAGAAAGTAAAAAGATAACCAAAAGAATAGAATATTTTTGCAAATTATATTTTTGATAAGACTTGTATCTAGAATATATTTAAAAAACTATTACAAACTCCAACCAAAAGAAAAAAAAATTACAAAATGGGCAAAAAGATCTGAATAGACATTTTTCCAAACAAGATAAACAAATGGCAAATAAGCACATGAAACGATACCAATATCATTAGTCATCACGGAAATGCAAATGAAAACAACAATAAGAGATCACTTCATACCCACTGGAATGGCCAGAATCAAAAAGTCAGATAATAACTGTTGATGAAGATGCTGTAGGGAATGAAAAATGGCAAAGCCACTTTTGAAAACAGTCTGGCAGTTCCTCAAAAGTTAAACACAAGAGTTACCATTTGGCCTAGCAATTCCACTCCGGACACTTACCCAACTGAAATGAACACAAGTCCACACAAAAACCTGCCAACAATTATTTAGGGCAGCATTATTCATTAATAGCCAAAAAGTGGGAACAATCCAAATATTCATCAATTGGTAAGCAGATTCAAAATGTGGTATTATAAGGAGCAAAGTACTGACATATGCTACAACATGGATAAACCTTGAAAACATTATGCTAAGTGAAAGAAACCAGACACAGAAGACCACGTTATACAAGCCCACTTAAATGAAATGTCCAAAACAGGTAGATCTATAGAGACAAAACAGACCAGTGATTGTCTAAGACTAAGGGCGGTGGGCAGGGAGATTTGAGAGTAACAGCTAAAGAACACAGAGTTTCTTCTGGGGGCGATGAAACGTTCTAAAATTGATTGTGGTACTACAAAACTGTGAAAAAAAAATACTAAATACTAAAAATCACTGGTTTAAAAAAAAAGAATAAGTGGGATAAAAATGGTAAGATTATTAACATAAAATGCAATCTCCATAAAATAAAATCAAACCAGTTGCTCAAAAGAACCACAGTTACTACTAATATTAGATTCAAGGGGATTTTACCTCATTGGTCCTGATTTAAAGAGGGCACTTTTTGATGCAGAGAACATCATCCTCAATAACATAGTTGTAATAAATTCAACAATATAATGAAATCTTATAGGATTTTTAAAATAATGTCTTTTGGGGGCGCCTGGGTGGCGCAGTCGGTTAAGCGTCCGACTTCAGCCAGGTCACGATCTCGCGGTCCGGGAGTTCGAGCCCCGCATCAGGCTCTGGGCTGATGGCTCGGAGCCTGGAGCCTGTTTCCAATTCTGTGTCTCCCTCTCTCTCTGCCCCTCCCCCGTTCATGCTCTGTCTCTCTCTGTCCCAAAAATAAATAAACGTTGAAAAAAAAAAATTAAAATAATGTCTTTTGTGGTAAGCTAATGGCAAAAAGTCAAAGCTCAGTAAAATAAAAACAGGTCCATAGGGAGCTATAACAGTGTCCTAGATATGCAGCTCTCCGACAGTTTAGCTTAATCCAAAGATTAAAATCAGAGTATCAGAAAGAATGTATAGGCCATATATCATTCAGGCAATCCTCCTTGGATATTATTTTCTGCAACTGACTTTTGGGTTACACTTTCCAAATATCTGGATAATAACTTCTAGGTTATTACTACTTCTGCTGTTTTTGATTAAAGGCAGATCCAGGCATTTGGTCTTCTACACTCTCCATTCTTTCATCCTACACACGTCCATAGTAATCTCGTTCACTACCATGCCCTCATGTGCTGATTCTTCCATTTGTCCATTTACTAAACATCTGACATGTGTCAAGTACTGTGGATATTTGGGATACATCAGTGAGCAAAACAAATAAAGATCGCTGGTCTGGTTAACCTCTAGCTGGAGGAGGGAGGGTCAATAAACATGAATTAAATGGTTATGTTAGAAGGTGATATGCACTACACGAAGAGAAAGAAAAGAGTTAGTTAAAGGAAATTACAGGTCAGGAAGAGAGGGTTGCAACTTTAAACAAGATGGTCAGGGTAGGCTTCACTAAGAAGCTGACATGTAAGTGAGGATGTGAAGGAGGTGAGGGAATCTGCCATGTGGACAACAGGAAGGAGAACATATCAGATAAAGGAAGAGTCAGTGCAAAGACCCTGAGGAGGGAGCATTATTAGCACATGTCCATGTCCAAGAATAGCAAGCATGGCTGGAGTGGAGTGGGCAAGCAGAAGGGATACAGAGAATTAAGACAGAGAGGTGAAGGGGTCAATTGTGTAGGGTTTCTGCACTCGATGAGATAGAGGAGCCACTGGGAGGGTTTTAGCAGAGAAATGACATGAACTTTCATTTGAAGTCTCCATCTCGGGGTGCAAGGGTGGCTCAGTTAGTTAAGTGCCCAACTTCAGCTCAGGTCATGAACAGCTAACTCATGTTTCATGAGTTCAAGCCCCACATCAGGCTCTCTGCTGTCAGCACAGAGCCTACTTTGGATCTTCTATCTCCCTCTCTCTGCCCCTCCCCAACTTGCAAGCATGCTCACTCTCTCCCTCGCCCTCTCAAAAATAAACATTAAAAAAAAAAATGAAAAGTCTCTATCTGGCTTCTAAGTTGAATATGGACTGTAGGATACAGGGAGGCTGTTGCAATAATGCCAGAGAGAAGAAACGGTGATCTGAACCAGGAATAGCAGTGGCAATGGGGAGAAGAACTCCGATTCTGGACATATTCTGAAACAGAGGTAATAGGATTTCTCAACTGACTGGGTATGGATTACGAGAGAACTCGAAGATGTATCAGAGGTGTTTTCTCTGAGCAAAGGAAAACATGGAGTTGGCATCAACTAAGATGAAGAAGGCAGCAGATGGAACAGGTTTAGAGGAGGGAAGGCAGATCAGGAGATAGGCTTAGATCCTATTGAAATGGAGGAGTCAAGACATCCACAGGAAAATATCAAGGAGGGAGAGGGATCTATGAGTCTCAAGTTGAGGAGAGGGGTCTGGGATTTATGCAAAGTAGGAGTCATCAGCATATGTCATGGAAAGCTCTAAGGCTGGGTGGCATCACTAAGGAAGAGGACCAGGACTGGACCCTTGGACATTCCAACAATGAGAGGTCAGGAGCAAAAGGTGAACCAGCCAAGAAGATGTAAAGGAATGGCCAGTGAGGCAGCAGAAAAGAGAGAGAGAATGCAATCCCTAAAGCCAACTGTATTATTATGCATATTGCACAGGAGTCAAATGCTACTGACTGTTCAAAAGTAATTTAAGACTAAGAATTGATCACTGAATTTAGCAACAAGAACAGCCTCAGGGAAGTGTTGGAGCAAAAGCTCATTGGGGTGGGTTCATGAGATACAGGAAGTGAGAAGCTGGAGAGAGAGCACAGACAACTATTTTGTGTTCTTCTACAAAGGAAATAAATGGGACAGCAGCTGATGAGAGAGTGAGAATTTTTTTCAAAGACAGAAGAAATGAAAATATGTTTAAATTATATATATATATATATATATATATATATATATATATATAAACATATCTATACAAGAACATATGAAACACAGAAAAGCAGGGAGAATTTCTGGTTGGTGCGGGTGAAAAATCTGTGAGAGTCCTCCTCATAATGCTTTAATGTTCTCAGTGAACTCAGAAACAAGATGATCAGCTAAGGAGGAGAAGGAGGTACGGACAATCTGAAGAGAAGGGTGACAACAGAAAGCCAGCATCTGGGACAAGAGGAGGATGAATGGACTGAAGCTCAGAAAGACAACCTGGCAGCTCGTAGGGCCCATTTTGAGTACAAACATCGGTGAGATGCATTAGCCTGGTGGTGTGCTTTTCATCAACAGTCATGTTCAGCTGGATGGGTATACAGAATAGCTGTATAGGTACACATTAGGCAGGAAGGAATGAACCAGGATTATAGTTTTGTCAAGTGAGTATGATGAAACAAGAGAGGGACGACCATGACTGACCATGAATTTAAGCTGGATAAGGAGGGGATGAAGACATTCAAGGGGCTAGGGACACGGAAAAAAGGTGAAAGGATGGACAAACTGGAGGCCTAGAGGGACAGAAGCAGGGCTGGGTAGGAACTACAAGGGATATGCTAGAGTAGAACGATTCCCAAACGTATGCCTCCAACCTGCATCTGTCTCCTGAGTTCTCAAACCAACATACATCCATCAGCCTGCTAGACTTCCATAGGTGGATCCCCCACAGGCACCTGAGACCAAGTATATTACACTGAATACATCATTTCCACCCAAACCTCCTCCGTCTTCCCGTTCCCTGTCCCCACTCACTTCTGCCTTACCCAGAAACCCGGGAGACTCTCTTGACTCTTCCTTCCCACCACCCTCCACCAACTCCCACATTCCATCTTCAAACAACTGGTCACCAAAACCTAGGGGTTGAACTACCTTATCTTCTCTCTGCAATTCATCTGCTGATCTCAGTGTCACTACAACTCCTTTACTTAGTTCAGGCTCTAATTTCTTACTAACGCACAGTCTCCCAACATTCAGTCTCCTGATCCATTTTCCACAAAACCAGCGGCTTTCAGATCTGATCATAACTTTCTTAACTTAAATCCTTCAGTGGCTTCTCAAACATCCTTTAAAATAAAGGGCAAGTTCCTGGAGTGACACAAATGTTCCTGTAAGACCTGTCCCTCTTCCCACAATGTCCCTCATCCTCATCAAGGTGAAGTGCCTTGTCTGAAGTCCCAAATCATCTTGAGTATATCTATCTCTGTGTGGCAGCATTTTTCATATTATATTTTAATTGTTTATTATTATTGTCTTCAACCAGACATTAGGTTTTTTGGAACCTATAGACGGTAGGGTTTTTGGAAGGCAAGATGCCTGGATCCCCGTCATACCTGAATTTGAGACGCCAGGGGCAGGCAGAATTTGGTACAGAGTAAGTAATAAACAAACAAACAAATTAACGGTGGGATAATACTAAAAGATTTTAACCTAATAATAGGACTGTGGCTAGCGATTGTTCATCCCTGCCTGCTTACTGTTACCCAAACATACCCACCTATTAGTTGAAGTGCATGTGATATTATGGCCTGATTCTTATAGACTTTGTAAATGCTTAGACAAAAGAAAAAGATCTGCTGCTTTTTAGGATTATACGTATGCAGAAAAGAGATTCTCTGGCATTTAAGAAACAACTCTGGTCTGGAGAAGAAGGTGGAGTTGATCATCATCACATGGCATTCAAAAGATAGTTAACTGGGGCACCTGGGTGGCTCAGTTGGTTAAGCATCCGACTCTTGGTTTCGGCTCAGGTCATGATCTCACAGTTCATGAGTTTGAGCCCCACATGGGGCTCTGCGTTGACAGTGCAGGGCCTGCTTGGGATTCTCTCCTTCTCTCTCTGCCCGCCCCTCCTCCTCTCTCTCTCCCTCTCTCTCTCTCAAAATAAATGAATAAACATTTTTTTAAAGTTACCTAAGTAGCTACGAATAGGCCCCCTGCGAGGCAATGGGAAGACAGGTTTAGCAAAACAGTCTCAAACCTAAAGGCAATTATAATCTAATAATGTCAACTCCTATTGATTAAATACATACTAAGTACCAGGTATTGTGCTAAGCACTTTGCATATATTATCTCATTTAATTTTAGCAACAATTTAAATTTAAATTTAGTAAGTTTTAGGAGATAGGTACCATTATTATTTTAATTTTTGAAATGAGAAAATGAGGCTTAGAAATTTAAGTAACTTCAGAAGAGCACAGTCAGTAACTGGCCAGTCTGGCGTACCTGCTTCCAAAGCCTTTAACCACTATACCACTGAATCCTCTCACTGTCAATTACTCACAGTAAATACTGCAAAGTGACTTGGTATCACTTGATTATCAGGACACCGTCCTCTCTCATCCCTCACTTTTAGATATCTTGAAAGATGCCCTATCCTAAGAACAACATAATCTGAATTTCTATCAAGATTATGTATGCCACTTGGGACAAATAGGAGGAATCCATTGAATGATTTTGTTTTAAAACTGGCTTGTTGGGGCGCCTGGGTGGCTCAGTTGGTTGGGCATCCGACTTCAGCTCAGGTCATGATCTCACAGCTTGTGGGTTTGAGCCCCGCGTCAGGCTCTGTGCTGACAGATCAGAGCCTGGAGCCTGCTACGGATTCTGTGTCTCCCTCTCTCTGTGCCCCTCCCCCACCCTCTCTCAAAAATAAAGATAAAAAAATTTTAAACTGGCTTGTTCCCCTTTGCACAGCTGTATTTTTTTAACATTTAGGAAAGAGGGGTGGGAAAGGAGCGATAGCACTTTCAAACAGGAAAAAGCCAAAAGCTTAACAAAGAATTATTTAATCATTAACAGTTTATAGTGTTTTGTTCTGTTTTTAAAGCAGAAGGAGAAGAGGAAAAAGAGAGCCTGGAGAAGGGAGCTAAGGGTAGAGGGACCAGGATACCTGCTTTCAAACAGCTTTCTTTTACTTTCTGGAGAGAAAGATTCACTGGCCTACTAGGCTGACAGAACAAAGGAAAAGTGTAGTATTTCTCCATCTTTTGATGTTTTGACTAAGAAAGGAAAAAAAGGACTCTGGCCAAACTGCAAGAGGCAGAAACGTGCAGAATGACAGCAATCTCCCCTTGTCTAAGGAAATACTGTACCCTGGCTAACCAGACCAGTCTGAGATAGAGGATGAGCTCCCAGCACCAGCAAGAAGTGTTACTGGTAAACAGACACAGAACAGCAAAACGCATCACGATCATTAGGCTGAGTGTCAGGAAATCCGAGATCTAGTTTTGCTGCTGCTGACCTTGAACAAGTTTCATAACCTCTCCTGCTTCAGACAGTAGAAGATTTACACCTTTCCCATTTCTACTTCTCTCTTCACACCTGGTTCTACATCCCCATTCCCTTATTTTTAGAAATCTATTTCAGTATATGTTTTGAGTTACAAATTCTCTGTTCTTAACACATTCTTTAGTCCCTAAATCACCTTGTGACAGATTGCCTGAAAACCAAAATAGTGCTGAAATATGGCATATTTATTTCTTATATAAAAAATGGACATCATATTAAAAATGTTAAGCCCATAATCTTAAAATCCTAATATGACATCTGTTTTTGGTTTTGCATATTATACATGTCAGCTTTTTCCAAATGATACTGCTAATTTATTTTTTAATTTATTTATTTATTTATTTTTTTTAATTTTTTTTTTCAACGTTTATTTATTTTTGGGACAGAGAGAGACAGAGCATGAACGGGGGAGGGGCAGAGAGAGAGGGAGACACAGAATCGGAAACAGGCTCCAGGCTCTGAGCCATCAGCCCAGAGCCTGACGCGGGGCTCGAACTCACGGACCGTGAGATCGTGACCTGGCTGAAGTCGGACGCTTAACCGACTGCGCCACCCAGGTGCCCCACTGCTAATTTATTTTTGACTCAACTGCAAATAAATAATACTTTTTGGTAATATTTAATCTATATTTCACTATAGCTTTCTATAGAGCAGTGACTGCAGGAAAAAGTTCCTCACCTCTGATCTGGAGATGCTGACTTACCTACAAGAAGCCTTCTGAGTAGAATAGATGAATTCACATTTCCCATGGATGCAGTAACCATTGAGGTTTTCAGGGCAAGGCATGTGGTTTCCAATATAAACATCTTCTCTTTGATCACTAGCATCTTAAAAGAACATAAACCAGGGCAATAAACAGTGAAAAGCAATTGAAAAATATGGACTTTTCAAAGATTCTAACAACAAATAAATTGGCTGGTAATCTGGAAAAGAAAATTATCAGATAGGGGGCTGGATAAGAACCAAGGTCTCATTATGACATAAACACAATAAGTAGGCTGTTTAGATTCAAAGCATTTAAAAATATTTGCAAAACATGACCACTATGAGTTACTGTTGTTTACAAACAATCTGCCCCCAAAACATAAACATCTTGGTTAAAGAAATAAATGCTAGCTCGATAAGAAAGCTCATCTCTATGAACCAGAGATGGTGTACTACAGCTCTGGGTTTTGAAAAACTGACTTAGTCTAGTCATTAACCTGGGGACTATGAAATTGAAGTAAAAAAACCTGGAATGGCAGAGAGCAAGGTATGGCACTTTGAAATTTTAGGGTGAAATATTTTGGGAATGAAAACTATTATGCATGTTGATTTTTTCTTCCAAATGCTGATTTTTTATCTGGCTGTTCTTAGTATATGTTATTGTATAAAAAATTCAATAACATAGAGAACAAATAAAAAAAAATTTTTAATCACCCGAAACCCCTCTAACCAAACAGAACCATTGAAAACATGTTGATGAACATCTGTTCAATTAGGTATATTGATTTGAACTGACCTGAGCTGAAGTGAAGAAAATGAGAGTATGGTGAGTAATTTCAATGTCATAAATAGGAAGAGAATCAGGAAAGAAGGACAGAAAGGAGCAGGAGGGAGGGAGGCATAAGGACTCGGTCTTCAAAATATATCATTTCATCCATTCATTCTCTCTATCCCTCTCTATTTCTCCCTATCCCCTCTCTCATGTACTTACATAAGCATATACCTAATACCCACACATTCTGCAATGGACTTTTAAACTTTTTTTCCTGGCGTATACATTAATATATTCATCCTTAGTCTATGGACTCAAGAGTTCCTACACAGGCCTGTGCTTATGTAGGAAAAATTCCCAGGCTTCCTGTCAGTTTCTCACATTTCTAGCTTACAAATTCTGTGATCAGCTGTGTGACCTTGAGAGTACCATCCTCTCTAAGACTGAGATTTCATAACTGTAAAGTCAGGATCTTAACAGGATCTATACTTCATGTAGTTCTGAGAGGATTATGTGAGATAATTGATGTATGCACAAGACCACTAGAACAACCAGCTCTCAATCTATATACCACACCATGTTACAGCAAAGGCTATCTCCCCCAAATACAAATAAAGGTATTGCTATAATGTGGAAATTATTAATGGAACCAAATTAAGAAGGAATAAAATAGAAGACTGTGTGTATAAATATGTATGTGTAGGAAAGGGGAAGAGCAAGGGAGAAAAAGGAATGGAGGTACTAAGTAGGAAAAGAAACCTGAGTACTAAAAATGCAGATTTTCTGGAGACTGAAATTCACATACAAAAGGAAAAATGCGTAATGATTATTAGGCTCAATAATAGGATACCTAAAAGCAGAGAAATCATGTCATCCCTCACAAGATGAAACTGATGCTATTTTACCTCAAAATTTATGTATTTACATTGTACTAACTTATGCCTGTAAAGAAAACTGAACCAGAAATCAAGAAATCCAACATGGAAATTCTCAAGGTATCTCTGCTGTTTTGCTCTGTTTAAGTATTTATTTATTTTGAGAGAGAGAGCACGCATGAGCAGTGGAGGGGCAGAGAGAAAGAGAGAGGGAGAGAATCCCAAGCAGGCTCCATACCGACAGCTCAGAGCCCGAAGTAGAGCTTGAACTTATGAACTGTGAGATCATGACCTGAGCCAAAACCAAGAGTCAGATACTTAACCAACTGAGTTACCCAGGCGCCCCTCTCCTATTTTGTGACCTTGGTCAAATCACACTGTCTCTCTAAAGCAGCTGAATAAGATCAGCATTGTCCAACATAATATGAGACGTGTAATTTTTAGTTTTCTAGTAGCCATATTTTTTAAGTAAAAAGAAATAGGAAAATTAATTTTAATCCTATATTTATTTAATCTATCAAATAAGTATCACTTCAACATATAATCAGTATTACAAAATTGTGATTTTTTTTTTACACACGTTTTCTTAAATACGTCTTTAAAATCTGGTGACCACTTAACACTCACTCACAGCACATCTCAATTCTGACTAATCTTGTTTCAAGTACTCAATAACCACATACTGCTAGTACCCACCATATAAGATAGCACAGTATAGATGACTATTCATTTATCATTTATTGATCATCTTTCATATGCCAGGTACTCTGTAGGTGCTGGGGACAGAAAAATATCCTGTCCTCAAAGGGCTTATATGGTCTCCTCCAGGTCCCAAACTATAATTTTGCCATGACAGAAGAAATCCCTTGGGGCTGCTATAATCCTAAGCACCCACTTCTCCACTACAATACTCATGATATTGTCTTACAACCATTTGGGTTTTTTAACTCAGTCTCTACTATGAGACTGTGAGCTCCTTAAGAATCTAGACATTTGTATCATTTATTTCTGTATAACTCCTAACACTTAGAATATAGTACTTTTCTTGCTATGGTTTCAAATTAAAAGTGCTATTCCACATTTGCAATCAAACCATAAGTGACTTGAGCAATACAACTGTCTCCCGTAGCACTCATCACCCTGCAACTTCTCAGAACATGATACTGTCATGGTGTGTTACACCATGAAGTATATAATAACGGGACTACAGAGACTACGGTTATGTACCAACCTATAATAATAAGATCTTGTAATGTGTATCATAATGGTACTCTATAGGTCTACAGAGGCTGTGGTAATGTACTAATCTACCATAAGAAAAGTCCTATCAACAGCAGGAAGTCTCAAGAATAATGCAGAACTGAATGCTATCAGAGAATTCAGCTACATCACAGCAATAAGAAAAAGTTAACTAAATCAAAGAACAGGGTTTTGAGAAATTAGTAAACAAAGCATAGCACCAGTGGCATTTACTGAATGAATTAATGAAAGAATGTGGTATCAGGCTGTAGACAAGGCAAAGCCATCTAAAAACACAGACATGTCCAGTAAGACTTTGAAATCTGTGGCTGTCACAGAGCCCAAATTTCGCATTCTGCTCAGTGCCAGCTCTATTCATTCCATTATACATAAACACACTATTTTTTTTTTAATTTTTTTTTTCAACGTTTATTTATTTTTGGGACAGAGAGAGACAGAGCATGAACGGGCGAGGGGCAGAGAGAGAGGGAGACACAGAATCGGAAACAGGCTCCAGGCTCTGAGCCATCAGCCCAGAGCCTGACGCGGGACTCGAACTCACGGACCGCGAGATCGTGACCTGGCTGAAGTCGGACGCCCAACCGACTGCGCCACCCAGGCGCCCCTAATAAACACACTATTTCTGTGCATAGCCATATACTCAGCTAAGCTACAGAAGATATAAAGAAAAAGTATACATGGTCCCTGCCCTTGAGAAGCTTATAATCGACTTAGGGAATTAAGGTATACACATGAAAAGCTGAATAACACAAGAGAAGGGTTTCCACATGACAGTTTACAATTAAATGCCAAAAAAAAAAAAAAAAAAAAAAAAAAAGTTGTACAATACTGGGTGCTAAGGGAAGTTCAAGCTTTTTTTTTTTTTTTTTTATGTTTATTTATTCTTGAGAAATAGAGATAAAGCACGAGCAGGGGAGGGGCAGAGAGAGAGGGAGACACAGAATCCGAAGCAGGCTCCAGGCTCTGAGCTGTCAGCACAGAGCCTGAGGCGAGGCTTAAACGCAGGAACCACAAGATCATTACACACTTCGACCAAGTGCCCAAGGAAGTTCAAGTTTAAAGGAGAACTCATTGTAGGTGATATTACTCAGGGAAGTATTCATGGAAAGGACAGGACTCAAGTTAGGTCTCAAAGCATATCCAGATTTATTTAGAGGAAGAGTGGAAACCAAAAGGAAGGTATAATGCACACAGCATTCTTAAGAACGAGAAGTAGATGAGCCTTAGCAAGAGTTGTATATTCAAACCAGGGAAGGGTTTAAGTCAAAATTGGAAAAATAAGCTGAAATCAGATTATGGAAAAATATGAACCACCCAGGTGAGAAATGCTTTCTTAATCATATGGACAAGGAAGACACTGACAGTCTTCTAGCTAAAGAACAGCCCAATGAAAGCCATGTTTTGCATAATTAAGAGTGATTGCCTAGAGCTGGTGGTTAGGGAGAATGGGGAGTGAATGCTAATGCATGTGAAGTTTCTTTTTCGGCTAAGTAAAATGGCCTAAAATTTGATTTTGATATGATAGTTGTACAATCCTAAATATATTTCTTAAAAAATTGAACTGAAGGTGCCTCGCTGGCTCAGTCGGTAGAACATGCAACTCTTGATCTCGGGGTTTGAGTTCAAGCCCCATGTTGGGTATAGAGATTACTTTAAAAATGTTTTTTGGTTTTTTATTTTAAAACATTGAATTGCATACTTTAAAGAGGTGAACTTAGTGGTATGTAAATTGTACGCCAAAAAGTTGTTAAAATTTTCAATTGGATAACAGCATGCAAGATAAAGGGGCAGGGGAACTAGGAAGACCAGGTGACCAATTAGGAATTCACTACATAATCCAAACTTGTGGCAATGAAAAACTAAGCTAGGGCTTAGCAGTAGGAATAAATATTAGAGATACAGAAAAAAATACATACAGCTTGAAGTTGCTGTGGGATAAGCTCTCAGAAACTCAGAGCTGAAAGGGTCTTTGGGGCCTGTCTGGTCTGATGAAGGAATCTCTTTATAAAGTTACAACCCCAAGGTCCTGTTTCTACTTGACCACTTCCAGAAGTTTAAAAAAAAAAAAAAAAAATCAACCCAGTTAATTCCAGTATTATCAAATGTTCCTTATGTCGAACGAAATCTCTTTAACTATTGATTTCTCCATGTCTGTTTACCCCATAGCCCACTGTCCAACAATTTTTTTTCTTAAGGTCAAACTTCCCCAGTCCCACCCTTTAGATAACTTGTAACAACCATCTTCACAAGTAGTGCCCAGCACTAACCCATTAAATGTACCTTAAGCATTTGGTAGAACAGAACTGTCTTTATTAAAGATGCTTTCAATACAGAATTATGCTCCAAAGAAAATATGCATGAATTCAAAAAAACTATGATCAATAAACACATGAAAAATGTTCAACATCACTAATCATTAGGGCAATGCAAATCAAAACTGCAAGACAGCATCCCACACCCATTTGGATGACTACTATCCAAGAAAGAAAAAAAAGAAAATAGTTAAGTGTTGGCATGCATGTGGAGAAATTAGAACCCTGTGCACTGCTGATGAGAATGTATGATATAGCCACTGTGGAAAACAGTACGGTGATTTCTCAAAAAATTAAACACATAATTACTATTTGATCTAGCAAGTCCACTTCTTTTTTTTTTAATTTTTTTTTAAATGTTTATTTATTATGAGAGACAGAGAGAGACAGAGCATGGGAGAGGCAGAGAGACGGGGAGACACAGAATCCGAAGCAGGCTCCAGGCTCCGAGCTGTAAGCACAGAGCCCCACGCGGGGCTTGAACTCACAAACTGCAAGATTATGACCTGAGCCGAAGTCAGACGCCCAAACAACTGAGCCACCCAGGTGCCCCTAGCAATTCCACTTTTGGGGATATATTCAGAAGAACTGAAAGCAGGGTCTCAAAGAGATAGCTATAAACCCATATTCAAAGCAACATTCATAATAGCTCAAATTGGAAGCAATACAAGTGTCCATCATTGAATGAATGGATAAACAAAACACGGTACGTATATACAATGGAACACTATTCAGCCTCAAAAAGGAAGGAAATTCTGACTTATGCTACAACACAGATTAACCTTGAGGACATTATGTGCACCGAAATAAGCCAGTCATAAAAAGACAAACACTGTAGGTTTCCATTTGTATGAGGCACTTAGAGTGGACAAAATTATAGAAACAAAAAGAATGATAGTTGCCAGGGCTGAGGGAAGAAGTGGGAAGTTATTGTTTATTGGGTATAGTTCCAGTTTTACAAGCTGCAAGACTTTTAGAAATGGATAGTAGTGGTGATTGCACAACTTCATGAATATATTTAATACCACTGAACTGTGCATTTAAGAATGATTAAAATGGTAAATTTTGTTATATGCATTTCACCATAATTAAAAAATTAGGGAAAAAAAGACTCTAAATGTGAACCTAATGACAGGAGGTTCAGTAGAATGAACATAGTAAATGAAGTTCAAATTTAGACCTCTAGCTATCCAAAAGTATTTACTGAGCACCTATTATGTTCCAGGCTCTACATATGAATATATGAAACTGGAGCTTAAGATTAAGCTCTAAGGGCATCTGGGTGGCTCAGTCAGTTAAGCGGCCAACTCTTGATCTCAGTTCGGGTCATGACCTCACAGTTCATGAGACCAAGCGCTACATCGGGCTCTGCATTGACAGCACGGAGCCTGCTTGGGATTCTCTTTCTCCCTCTCTCTCTGCCCCTCTCCCTCTTGCACACTCTCTCTCCCTCTTTCTTTCTCAAAATAAATAAACTTAAAAAAAAAAGATTAAGCTCTTAATTAAAGCTAGAAAACAAATGTTCACCAAGGTGATGGCTGAAAGTATATTAAAGTTCTGAAGCAAATTAAGAAAGAAAGCAAAGCAGCAGTAGAGAACTCTGGAATAGTTGTGATACAAAAAAAAAAGAGCACCAGGGCTCAGGGTCAGAAAGCCTAAATTCCAGTCTTTGCTATTCTACATGAGCCACCAATTCACTGTTTCAGCTTCTTTGTCCACAAAATGAGGATAACTTGGTTGTGATAAGGATCGTATAATAACACAAATATGTGAAAGCACCCGACACACAGAAGGGCACGCAAGAATAATTGTTGAATGAATGAATATCACACTGATGTCACTCATGAACCACATTAAACATGATGCAGATAGGTAGACTCACCAATGGTGAGACCTTTGACCGCAGTCAAGTACCAACAATGAAAACAGAAAACACAAGTATTAACATCACCCTAATAACCTCCATAAGGAATTTAGTGATACAGCATTTAATAATCAGAGTAATCCTAGGCTGTAGACAGTAGTATCCCCACTATATAGATAATATCATTAAGGATCAGAAAAAGGAGGCCACACAGCCTTTAAGTGTAGACCAAGTCTGATTCCACAGAGCAAGCTCTTAACCATCACACTATTATTTCACCAGCCACTCTGGGAGATGTGAAGGGAATAGACAAAAGCAGAATGTCCAAGCACCTGCTCTCTGGGCCAAGTAAATTAGATTAACTTCAAAAAGGAAATATAAAAAGGCTTTAAAGATGGAATAAAGCACAGTTTCAGAAACCACAGCAGAGATGCAGCCTCGCACAGCAAGAACTGGGCACAGAATGGTCCTCTCCAAACAATGCCCTCAGGCAAGTGGTGACAGGCTCCACGAACAACAGCTGCAACTGTTAGTCTCTGAACAATGTTGGTGTGTGTGCGATATAAAAAGTATACTTGGTCACTCAGTGGCTCCTTCCACCCACAGAGGCATTCAGAAACAAATCTACCACCAGCGGCAGTGTTTTCAAATACAAAGGAGAGTATGGTTCTAAGCGATGATGTTATAAGAAAATCCAGTACCAGATGGCCTATCTGCAAAGGCATCTTCCACTGGCTGGCTGTCCTGGTCCATCAACATACAACCCAAATAAAGCATAAGGAGTTGCTATTAACAACCAAGACACGCACCTGGTAGGTCATCTGCTGAGGCCACAACAACACATCAACACTGCCTCAGTAACTCTGGCTCATTTCTACAAATCCCTAAACTTAAAAAATTTAATATATTCTTTCTTGTTTCCCCTATACTATCCTGCACCTCATCTTCATTACTAAATATCCCTCCATACGTACTTTCCCTACACCAGTCTCCTCATACCCCATCAAAGAATACGTAGGTATAAAAAGCTACCTACTCTCCAACACCTCTAACTCTCACATTTCTAAATCCCATTTTCCATACTAACCCTAACTCTTCCTTTCCTAGCCTTTCCACTCTTCCCAACAAAACACATTTTCTAATGTGAACAAACTCATCCACTTCCTCAGCCGTTCCCTTAGAAAGTATTCCTTTCATCTCCCTGACATACCAAGATCACGTTACTTCCTATATCCCCTTTCCTTCCACCTTCCCCTGCTGTGCTTCCTACCCATCACCTCCAGATCAGTATTCCACTCTCATCTCCCAGTGACCTTCATCTCTTAGGGGTCTGTGCCATCCACCCAGACAGCCTTCTAAAACTCATCAGGACTCTCTCCCACACTCCACAGCACACACACTCAGACTTCTCTCAAAGATTTTAGCAACTGTCTCAGTCTTACCTTTCAATGAGGGGAATTTATCAAGACTTTAAAAATGGAGCATATCAAAAGAGCTGTATTAAAATATGTAAGTGACAGTCGCCAAGTAATGGAAAAAATAGTACCAATATCTCAGTATCTCTGGTATCATCACTGGTTAGCAGGAAGAGAGAATATTGAGAGAAGGAGGTCAAAGATGGGATGAGGGATGGGGTGGTGAAGCTCAGGAACTAAGACAAGCGAGAATGTCTTAGAAATAAAGAAGGTGTTACAGTTAGATTGTAGGCTGTACGAAAATATCTTTGGACAAAAATGGTCACGTTGAAATGTCATATGCCACAAAGGAACTTCCTGGATAGATGGAAATATTAGAGACTGTGGGTATACGTGGGTATATTGGGGTGCATTCATTTTTGAAAACTGATAGCTTAACATTCATGTATCTCACTGTATGTAAATTATACCTCAAAGAAACACCTGTAAAATAAGAATAATGATAATCAAGAGGGTAGAGGTATACAGGCAAAATAAAAATGACAGAATGCTGTAAACTGTTGAAGGTGGGTACTGGGGAAAGGAGGGTTCATTATACTATTCTGTTTACATACGTTTGAAATTTTCTATAATCAAGCTTTTAAAATGTCACATACCCATCTGCCATACCTCATGTTCAACCATCATACCCTGTACGGCATAAACATCTACAACAATGCTTCCAACACTACAATCTCAGCATTTACCACAGGTTTTCTAACAGCCCAAGACAAGCACTAATTCAGCCACCGTGCTGGACACTGAAATGTTCCATTTCATGAGCACTACTTTCTAAGAGCTCAACTTTAAAAAAATCTTCCCTACTGAGCACTACCTTCCAATCTGTCCAGCTACCTGCGAATGCTGTGTTGCTGCTTTTCACTTTGTAGCCTCCATCCCTAGAGCCCTATCTACCTAGCGAGTCTTGTGTCCTGGGGACACAAATATTTACTAAGGTCCTCCTATAAATGCCTGTGAGGACAAAAAATAGAAGCAAATGGAAAAATACAAAATAGTACCTTTTGGCCTCTACTCCTCCCTACTAGAACATTTCTTAACTCTTTCAACAATTTGATTTCACATTTATAACTCTAGAGAAACTCTTTGGTCCAAGATTACCAATGACTCCCTTGTCTTCAAATTCAATACTCATCCTCTCAAATGTTTATGCAGCTTCTCCCTTTTGGCTTCTGTGGCACTGTAGTTTTCTTGGTTTTCTCTGGATCTGGATAACTGTGCCATCTAATGGAACTTTTTACAACTCTCGATATGTTCTATGTGTGTGCTGTCCAAAACGATAGCCACTGGCCACATGTGGCTGTTTAAATTTAAATGAATTAAAATGAAATGAAATTAAAGGTTTTGTTTCTCAATCATGCTAGCCCTATTTCAAGTGTGCAATAGTCTACACAATGCAGCTCTTTAATCTCTTACTCGTTCTCATGACTTCAGTTATCTATCACCTCTGTCTCAAAGGACTGACTTGCAAATTTATGCTAAACAAGTAACATGGACTTATTTAGTCCCACAAGAAACTCAAACTCCAAAATTAATCACCTCCACCATCAACTCCTCCCTTACCTTAAACACCTTGCCTCTCCCAACATCCTTAGTTGTGTAAATAGAATCTATCGTCCAAGTCATCTCAACTCTATCCCTCTGATCTAAGCAGAAGTCTATCCCCTTTGAGTCAACCTAACTGATCTCCCTGCCTCTAGTCCAATATATATAATAATAAGCACAAGGTACCTACCACATACCATTCATTCAACTGGTTAACTCTGCAGCCTTGTCTTTTTCAAATATATTAATAATTCTATAAATAAAGTTTAAATGTCTTAGGATAATACAGCATTTAAGACACTACATAGTCTGGCCCCAACCTTTCTAGTCTCTTCTTTCATTTTCTACCTCTTAAGCCCCTACTCTCCAGCCAAAAAAGGACTCCTTACCACTGTCCAATACATTCTATCATAACGTTTGCATCCACACCTCTGCTCATGCCCTTGCATTCTCCTTAAATATCTTTTTGATCTCTGTTAAAATCCTAACCATCCTTCAAGGTTCAGTCCTAATTTCACCTCTTCCATTAAGCTTCTCAGATCCTCACTATACTCCACCAAACAGCAATCTTTTCTTTTCTGAATGTCCATTGCACTTTTCAACCACACTACATGTATAACAATAGCCAATTTCTACTTTGTTAGAAGTAGGTTATATTCATTTCTTATTATGAAGAAACTCTTTAAAGAAGGAGGTCATGTGTTAGTTATCTTTCTATCCACCAACAATGTCTGATAAAACAACCAGTATAGAATAGGCACATAATAACTTATATCTACTGATTATGGTAATTTCATTTGAGTTATAGACCATTCTTATGTGTAAAGAATTTTCAGTATCTCAAAAGTGGCCTAGGCACTAAATTATCCCTGTAGTTTTATCAAAGGCAGGCAAGTATTTGGGGCATACATAATTCCCCAAATTACCTTAAGTATGAGCCTCTAGCTACTGAAAAATAGCCTTCCTATTCAGGTCATGTACTAACAGTATAAAGAAATAAAACTGGGGCTGATCTATTATGTCTCCTATGGGAATACAGGAGATTTTCTATTTTAAATATAGCACTTGTATCAACATAGCAAACTAGTATTTCAGGAGCTCATGGAATATAAATGATTCAGGTATGATATGATTCTATTGAGGGAATAACAAATTCAGTGATAATAACAGCTATCATTTATTGAGCACTTATGAGTATGTCAGATACTATTCTCAGCACTTGACATATATTATTTAATTTTTATAAAGCTATGAGATAGGTACGATTACTATTCTCATTTTACATATTTTTTGGAAATTAGGCATAAAAGGTAGATCACACATCTAAAAACAATTGTTCATTAGTATAACCTAATAAATGGATAGAAGATGCATGTGTGAAAGAGCACTTAGTGCCAAACTAGGAGTCCCAAGATCTAGACCTATTTCAGTTCACTAGACAGAACCTCATGGAGTCTCAACATTCCCCTTGATCCTTAGCAGCCCTCAGAGTAGTTGAAGAATCAAATTAAATCAAAGAGCACTGGACTTAAGGTCAAGGAATCCAGTCTCTGCAGCTCTGACCTTTACTATATCTAAGACTCTGTACAAACAAATCCTACAGTTTCTTTGAGCTGCATCCATTCTCTGCAAGTACAAAGCACCTACATATGTGCCAAACATTTTGCCAGGAATTAGGAATACAAAAGTGAACATGATAGATACAGTCTTCTGTCCCTACAAAACTCAAAGCCTACAAGGGGATACAGATGAATAAAAGAGACAACTATAATTAAAGTTGGTTAAGTGATCAAGTAGGAGAGTATAATAGAGAGGCACCTAATCTAGACTTATGGGTCAAGGAGTATTTCCTAAGAGGAAATGACTTCTAAGCTAAGACTGAAAGGATGAATATTAATTAGAGAAAAGTTCCAGGCAGAGGGAACAAGACCTGTACACAGAGGGCAAGCATTAATAGTAGATTCTAGAGAAGTAAAGAGGATTTAAAAAGCAAATATGAAGGAATCTGTGTAATTTGTTACAACTACATGTGAATCTGCAATTATCTCAATAAAAATTTCAATTGCAAAAACACAGCATATGTGAGAGTACTCTGCAAATTGAGAATAAGTGCCTTAGCCATTTCAGTTCATATTATTACTAATAATACATTCTACAACATACTGCTACAGACAGCAAAGTTGGAAGGGTCATTATAATGGAAATAGAACTACTACAGACAGATACTGACCATATTTCAATAGTTGGCCAAAATTTGGAAAATCGTGATTCAATACCTTTCACATCCGGTCGATACTGTAGTCCATCATCTTTTTTTCCCAACAAACTAGTGTCATCTGTGTCTATAAAAGAAAAGTTTTCAAATTAAGACACATATGATATTTAACTCATACCATGAAACTTCCAAATATTCCAAATGCTCCAGGTCCTTCCCAACTTCATCCACTTATCCTGCTTACATTTCCCTCCAATCTCTTGACTATTGTGCCATTTCTATCTTAGGCTTCAAGACATCCCAAATATATACACGCTCTGCTCTGCATGATGAACAGCCTAATTTCATCTAGACTTCGGCTCAAATGTCCTCTACTGAAAAAGTCTTTCCTGTGCAAACTAAAATAACAGATACCCTGACATGAAAAGATTAACCCTGTCTCCAAGGGACAATAGTCTCAAGTTTTACCTTCTCCTACCACTGTTTCCCTAGAAACATATCAGATTAAGATAAATGTGGAATCTCAGTTATGTTATCAGACAAAATTTATGATAGAAATGACCTCAGACTGGCGAATTGTATTTGGACTGGGAAGACTATAAATGAACCACAAATGCCTGTTGGAAACACAAGCTTCAGCTTCCCAGTACATAGTGAGGGAGGAAAGGGAAAGTATCATTAGGGATGAATGGAAATATTATCAAGAGGACCAAGATAAAAATTAAGGACCAACTACTCCAAAGGATTCTAAATCTGCATGAACTTCAATTATCAAAATTCTCAAGTTTGACCAATTTGAAGTTTGAAATTCTGGTAGTACCATTCAATCATGAGCCAGTTCCTCATAAAAGATATTATTTCTCTAAGCTACTGTTTCAACTTAGGCTCTAAACACCATTCTAGGAAAGAAAAACAAACCCGGGCACCTGGGTGGCTCAGTCGGTTAAGTGTCTGACTTGGGCTCAGGTCATGATCTCACAGTTTGTGAGTTGGAGCTCTGTGTCAGGCTGACAGCTCAGAATCTGGATCCTGCTTTGGATTCTATGTCTCCCTCTCTCTCTCTCTGCCCCTCCCTGCCCGCGCTCTGTCTCCCTCTCTCTCTCAAAAAATAAACAAACATTAAAAAAATAAAAATTAAAAAAACAAACAGAAAAACAAACCATAATACGTCTTTAAGATCAAGGGACCTAAGAAGGGCCTCTACCAGCAAATGGTTTGCTCTCCTGCCCATTAAAAAAAAATTTTTTTTTAATGTTTGTTTATTTTTGAGAGAGAGAAAGAGAGAGAGAGAGAATGGGAGAGGGACAGAGAGAGAGGGAGACACAGAATCTGAAGCAGGCTCCAGGCTCTGAGCTGTGAGTGCAGAGCCTGACGCGGGGCTCGAACCCATGAACCATGAAATCATGACCTGAGCTTAAGTCAGACACTTAACCGACTGAGCCACCCAGGGGCCACTCTCCTGCCCATTTTTGACCCCCAACTGGAAATCCTCTTATGAGCCCCTTGGGCATTCTCTGGTAGCTTAGACCAGAGGTATTGCAATCCCTGGTGCAGTATTCCACAAATAATTTGTTACCAACATAAAGTACCAAACTTTGCCTTACCATTTTTTTCTCTTAGCTTAGATAAAAAATATATCCCTTTAATAAATCCAAAACAGGTAGGAGGGATGGACTTCCTAAGCAGGACTACTAGGACCACAATCCTAGTCCATGACAATGTGCCTGGCTCTTGTATATTACTAGGAATGATACATTATCCTCACCCATACGTGTATTACTAGGGAAAGAAGATTGAGAACCTCTGCCTTTAGTGACTGGATATTTCTAGTTGTAATAAAAAACAAAAATAAATTCTTAGCTGGTATCATGGCTTCCAAACTATGACATAAAGCAAAAAGAGAAAAAAGAATTTTAAACTGAAGGTGATAATTTTTCCTTATATTCTGTAACTTCACACCAAAATCTCTTAACAGTATATAATATGTAGGGGCAAAAACTGCAGAGAGAATGTGAAAACATAGTATGTGAAATGTGAATGTGAACATAGAATGTGAAAACTTTTCTGCTGTAGAAAAAAAGATGAAGAAATACATGGCAATGCTTATAGTTTTATTATAATTGAAATAAGTTGACTAATTCTTAAACAGCATATTTGTTACTATAAATTCGAGACAACCTTTAAGAACGATAAATGTATCTATAAGTCCATGTAAGGAATAGCTTAGTAACTATATGAACAACAAAAAAGCATGGTTTGAATTTTAAGATGAAAATAAATGGAAAAAATTCTAAATTAGTAACAGAACAAAGAAATTCTAAAACATAAAGTAATTAAAAAAATAAATAAAGCAAAGATTTCTCATTTTACAAGTATGGAACACTACCAAAATGACAAATAAGAATTCAGACACACAATATAATAAAGACAGGTCTCTGGGTGAGTAGAATAGCTGTTACCTGTGCAATGACCAAGATGCCTTATATCAATTTGTTCTTGCTTTATACAAGATGCTTCTCGAACAAAACAAGGATTGTTGTAGGAACTCCCATCAGAAGCACACACAGGATTAAAACTGTATCCACTGCAATCTATATTACATACACACCTGTTGGAAAAGATATAAATTACCTATATTTTAATACAACAAAATTTCACAATGCTGCATTTCATTTTCTTTTCTGCTTTCTGTTAACAGAAGTCAATATATTATTCTAAGTAATAAAAGTTTAACAACTGTAAAACAAAAGTTTAACAATAACAAGCTAACAATTTCTTTTTTTTAATGTTTTTATTTATTTTTGAGAGAGTAAGAGACAGAGCATGAGTGGGGGAGACGCAGAGACAGACAGACAGACAGACAGACACAGAATCTGAAGTAGGCTCCAGGTTCTGAGATGCCAGCACAGAGCCTGACACAGGGTTTAAACTGGTAAACCGTGAGATCATGACCTGGGCCAAAGTCAGACGCTTAACCGACTGAGGCACCCAGGTACCCCTAACAATTTCTTTCAAGTGAGAGTTTAGGGATAATTTCATCTAGATATTGTTAATCCGGTGGTTTCCCTGAAATTTTCATATCTAGATATAATAATCAAAAGATGTCAAATGTCAACATTAATTAAAAAGCAACATGGTGTAGTGGAAAGAACACAGAATTATGAATCAAAAGTCATGAATCTAAATCCTAGCCCAACTAATTACCAAATTTTTGTCCAGATTCTTCCCCTAAGTTTTAGTTTACTTACCTGCAAAATAGAGGTTATAATAATATACCTATATCGCCAAATAACTGGAAAGATTAAAAAACATAATTGATATAAAACATGTAATTTGAAAGCCCTCAAAAGTGTTACTAGCTGCATATCTACCTATACCACTGAGTGTCCACTCAATACTAAGATTGCATAAGGAAATCTAAGACATGGCCACTCCTCTCAAGAACAATAAAATTTAACTGGGAATATAAAAGTAAAAAAAAACAGATTTCTCCTTCTAGCATCGCTGTAGTCTTAGAAGCTAAACTAATATTCCTGATGAAAACAACAAAAAATATAGGAAAGGTATTTTAAAATATCCTCTCAAATGCATTCATAAGTTGACAAGAAATCAGGGAATATTCTGACAAAAGTTAAATGAAGACAGGAAGAGAGAAAGGTCAATTGAGTTTGCTAAAGCTGATTTTCACCTTGAAAGTGGTTGCCAAATTGTGTAAACTCAATTATCAACTTTTGTGGCTTTGCAGGTCTCTGGGAACAAAAGACAAAGAATACTGACCTACCTAAATGGGGAGCCTGAAGACCCTAGATAAGTGGGTATGTCAAAAAGTAACAACTCTCAGCATGAGGGTAAACTAGAAATGAGTTGTCATGTTCCACAGGGACTATTTAAAGGGGGGCGGGGGGGAATGCTGTCCTGAGCCATGGCATTGAAGAGAGGGAAGAAAAACATCTCCCCTGAGAATTAAAAACCATAAGCCAGCCCTCACATGGGTAATTACAACTTAAAATACTACTTGGGTGTTCTGAAAAACCTCAAACCCAGAGTTTATTTTAAGAGCCAAGGACTAGAAGGGGCCCTAGGCAACTGACAGAAGCAAATGCAATCTTCTCTGGAGAAACCCAACTTTATTACCTTCAGCCTCACACATTTTCCAAGATACAGTTGTGAGAAAAATAAGTAGATCACACACACTCACTCAGTCATATATCTACAAGAAATAAGGAAATAAAACACCATGAGTGGAACAAGCTGATCTGAAAATGAACCAAGCAGGGCATCTTGCTGGCTCAACCAGTGGAACATGAGACTCTTGATCCTGGCATCCTAAATTTGAGCCCCACAACAGAGTAGAGCTCACTTTAAAAAAAAAGGAGGAGGGGGTGCCTGGGTGGCTCAGTTAGTCAAGCTCTGACTTCAGCTCAGGTCATGATCTCACAGTTTGTGGGTGTGAGCCCTGTGTTGGGCTCTGTGCTGACAGCTTGGAGCCTGGAGCCGGCTTCAGATTCTGTGTCTCCCTCTCTCTGCCCCTGCCCCGCTCACACTATTTCTTTTTCAAAAATAAATAAACATTAAAAAAAAAAAATGAGGGGAGCGGAGAGGAAGAGGGAAAGGAAAGGAAATGAACCAAATTGCATTTTTAATAGATAAAAAATGTATGATTAGAAATAAAAAAACTATTTAGATTTGACAGCAGATTAGATAAACTAAACGTGAGTTAGGGAAGCAGAAGACAGGTTAAAGGAAATTACCCAGACCACAGCAAAGAGAGATGGAACATGAAAAAAAGATTAAGAGACACGGAAGACTGGGGCGCATGGGTGGCTCAGTCAGTTAAGCGTCTGACCTCAGTTCGTGTCACAATCTCACAGTTTCATGAGTTTGAGCCCCGTATCAGGCTCTCCGTTGACAGTGCAGATACTGCTTCAGATCCTCTCTCTCCCTCTCTGCCTCTCCCACACTCATTCACCCATAAAAAACATGGGGCGCCTGGGTGGCGCAGTCGGTTAAGCGTCCGACTTCAGCCAGGTCACGATCTCGCGGTCCGTGAGTTCGAGCCCCGCGTCGGGCTCTGGGCTGATGGCTCGGAGCCTGGAGCCTGTTTCCGATTCTGTGTCTCCCTCTCTCTCTGCCCCCCCCCCCCGTTCATGCTCTGTGTCTCTCTGTCCCAAAAATAAATAAACGTTGAAAAAAAAATTAAAAAAAAACATGTTTAAAAATGGTAAAAGGCCTTCAAAAAAAAATAGAGAGAGAGATATGGAAGACAAGAGCAACAGAATCTAGAAAAAATCTGATTGGACCTCAAAAAGGAGTAAAAGGAATGAGGCAAGGGCAATATTCTCAGCAATTTCTTGTCAAACTTTCTAAAACTAAAAAAGATACTCATCTAAATGCCCAAGAAGACTAATATATTCCAAACAGGATTATTAAAAAGGAATGTAGACACGGAGATGTCACAGTGGAATTTTATAAAAACATCAAAAAAGAGTATTTTAAAAGCAGCCAGAAAGAAGACAGAGGCAAAAATAAGGGGGACAAGTGTTTTCAAAAGCAATACTGAAGCCAAATTGTTTATTTATAGCAAAAGACAGTGAAATAATACCTGCAATGTGCTGAAATTAAAAGAAATGTATATGAAGAGAAATAACTTTCATGAATGAAAGTAAAATAAAATAAATTTGGAAGAAGTTAAAACTTAAAGAGTTTGTTACCCGCTGGCTGTCAGTAAAGGTAATCATAAAGGCAGTTGAAAACCAATCTTATAAAGAAAATCTGAAATGCAAATGAAGAACAAAAGTGTAAATCTGTACATAATGTTACCAAAGCTAGCCTTGCAAGGACCTGACAATTTCACTAGTAGGTAAGGCCTTTGGTAGGTAAGCTCCTTGCGCATCAGGAGACATAAGAAAGAATGTTCACAGCAGCATTATTCATGAGAACAAAAGACTGGAAACAATCCAAATGTCCATCAACAGTAAAATGGACTGCAAAAGGCTGTGGTATAGTCAAAAAATTCAATAGGGGCGCCTGGGTGGCTCAGTCAGTTACGCGTCTGACTTCAGCTCAGGTCATGATCTCACAATTCGTGAATTCAAGCCCCGCGTTGGGCTCTGTGCTGCTGGCTCAGAGCCTGGAGCCTGCTTCGGATTCTGTGTCTTCCTCTCTCTCTCTCTCTCTGCTCCTCCCCCGCTCGCACACACACTCTCTCTCCCTCAAAAATAAACATTAAAAAATTTGTTTTAATTAAATTCAATAAACACTGAAATTGAATGAACTATGGCTATGTGCATTAACATGAATGAATCCCAAAAACATAACTGCTGAGCAAAAGAAGGTACATATAGTGATGATTCCATTTATACAAAACTAAGTATCAATCAAAAGCCAAATCATATATTAAGTGATTTACCATCTGTGGTGAAGCTATTTTAAAAACCAAAGAAATGATTTCCACAAAATGCAGTATACCAGATGTATTCAGGGAGGAACATGGGAGGGCAGCTCTGAGGTTTTGGTAATATTCTATTCCTGGCTTGGGAGGTAGGATTCACAAAATTTTGTTTCATTTTTATGCACTAAACCAAGTATGTAAGTTTTCATGCACTTTTAAATATATATGCTATTTCACAATTTAAAAATCAAGGCACCAGAAAAAAAATTAAGAATTCCTATTTACTAAAATCAAAAATGGCTTTTACATTTTAGGGGGGAGAGAGGGGGCAAAAAGAACGGGACAGAGAGCATATCTGGTCTGCAAAGTGTAAAATATTTATCAGCTGGCCCTTTACAGAACATCCTTGCGGACCTCAGGTTGACAGGATACGAGTGGGCAAAAGTAGAATGGCAATAAAAGAGAAAGGTGGGCTGATGAAAGATTAAAGTACTGTTCCAGGAATCAGAAACAGCTCAACAACAAAGGCAAGATACCACACCAATCCAGTGAGGAGAAACAAGCGATGGAGCAGTGGGCACTGAGCACAACTGTGACTAAGTGTAGGAGAAAGTCAGCGCTCCTCGGTGGGATGGCACCACTGCTTGTCAGACTGCAAACTGTGAGAACACACCAGGCTGCTCTTCTCAATGGCACAGGCAGAAAGAAAATCAAATTACCATGTCAAGGAAAGTCCAGGGAAACAATGAGCAGAGGAGGAAAATATTAGACTCCAAAGGCTGCTGATACTACTGATTACAGTGATTACAGCTGTTTGCACACGGCAACCATAGCAGAGGGCAGGATGCCCAAAGCTTAGGAGTGTGCACTAACGGGGAAAGAAATCACTTCAGTAAATATGCCAAATTCAAGACATCTAACAACCATTTACTCTGTACCTACTGTGCAGGAATACTCACATTTGCCTTATTAATCCCGACAACAAATAATTATGAAAAGGGAAGATGAATATGAACAAAGTTAAAAAGCCCAAGATCAGTAATAAGCGGCTGGGACGGTGTTCTCTCTACTCATAGCTGTTATGTAAAATAGATATCTCAGTATGGAAAGTAACAAATGAAAGGAGGTAAGTATTTTCCACATGATTTTCATGATTTATCATGAAAAATCTTTCACTAAACTGGCCTTGCTTTTCCCTCAAACACACCAGCGACATTCTTGCCTCAGGGCTTTCCCTCTCCCTGAACACTTTTCCCTCAGACACCCACCAGGTTCAATCCATCACTTCCTTCAAGTTTTTTCTCAAGTCTTAAAAAAATGGCTGAAAATTAAATCACTAAGCATCCATTTAAGAAGCTAGGGAAAAAAAACAATAAATCCAATGAAAACAAAAAAGAAGGGAAAAACAGATGATATGGATATAGATACATGGAGATAGAGATATGGATATACAAATATATCTCAGCAGAAATAGAAGACATGGTTACAACAGAAAAGATCAATAAAGCCAAAGCTGATCCTTTGAAAAAACTTTCAAATCAACAAAGGAGGATTAATCCAGAAAGAAAGAAAAAGAACAAGAGAAAAACATATCAGCAGTGAAAAAGACTAGATTCAATGGGGATTATGGTTTAATCAATAATGAAAAGTTATTATAAAGCACTTTAAGATAGCAAGTTTGAAAACATATGAAATGAGTAACTTTTTAAAAATATTAACTATTGAATTTAACCAAAAAAGAAACAGAAGCTAAATGGTATTATAATCATTAAATAAATTAAATCATCTGTTTGAAAAAATGTGTCCTTCAAAGACAGCTTCAGAGCCAGGTGTCTTTTAAAAAGAAAATTCATGAACACATTCACTCCAATCATTCAATAAATAGGTCATTCTATTCTTGCACAAAGTTGTCCAGAGAATAGAAGGAACACTCCCTAACTCACCAAGGCCATATAAACTTTAAAAAATACACAAAAGTTAACAGAACAGCACTCACTGAGTAAAAATGAATAAAAGAAAATCTATCCTTACAGCAGACAGAATACCAACCAATAACGCACAGGCACAAAAAGATACTGCAATCATAAAACAACAATAGGATGCAATGAAAAAGGAGCACCATGACAATAAAGGTAAGCTCTTAGAAATCAAAATTACAGCAAACAGAAACAAAAAACTCAAAAGAGGACCGAAAGATAAAGCTGAAGAAACCTCTCAGAAGGTACAGCAAAAATTTTAAAACATAGAAAATGGGAGAAAAGAAAATTAAAGGACTAGTCCAGGCTGCCCAACAACCAAATAACAGAAATACTAGAGAGAAAAGAGAGGAAAGGAAATCATCAGAGAACTAATTGAAGAAAATTTCTCAAGTCAGAAATAAGTAACTTTTGGGGTGCCTGAGTGGCTCAATCAGTTAAGCATCCAACTTCAACTCAGATCATGGTCTCATGGTTCGTGAGTTCAAGCCCCACATTGGGCTCTGTGCTGGTGGTGTGGAGCCTGCTCGAGATTCTCTCTCTCTCCCTCTCCCCTGCTCGCTCTCTAACTCAAAATAAATAAATAAACTTAAAAAGAAAAAAAAAGGAAGTAACTTTCTAAGAAGGGGTGCAACATTGTGAAATTTCACTACACTGGGGACCAAAAGATCCTACATGCCTCAATACAGAGAAAAAAAATCATACGCAAAGGTTCTAGAATCAGAATGGCTTCAGGCTTCAACAGCAATACTGAAAGCTAGAAGACAGTAGAGCAATGCTTTCTCAAGGGAAAATTATTTCCCACCTAGAATTATGTACTTGACAAGTTATAAGTCAGGTATTAGGCGTAGGATAAAACACTTTCAAACATTAGGTCTAAAAAGTTTTTTGGCTTTTTTTTTTTTTAACATCTTGTACCCTTTTTCAAGAAGGTACTGAAAAATATGCTAAAATGGGAGACTAAAACCAAGAAATTAAAGGCAAAAAAATGCAAGAAACAGACTATCCTATATAGGAGAGAGGTAAATGAATTTCTAGGATACTCATGGTATAACGCCCTGTTCCTGACACCGAGCTCCTAAAAACCCTCAAAACTGTCTAAGGAGAGTCTAAGGAAATGCTAAGGAAATGCATCATTGGGTGAGGGGAGAGAGGGGCCACTTAGACACCAGAAAAACCAACCATGGTAATTAGAGAATCAGAACTTCCATTTCCCCACCCCACCAACCCACCTGACCTCTGGGAAGGGGAGAAGGAGAGAAGGGTTGGAGATGGAGTTTATCACCAATGCCAATAATTTAACCAATAATGAAACCTCAGTAGAAAACTTCAAACAGAAACATTCTAGGTTGGTGAACACATTCACGTGCTGGGAAGGTGGTATACCTGACATCATGGAAAGAAAACAGAAACTCCAGTGCTCAAGACCCTTCCAGACCTCATCCTATGTACTTCTTCATCTGCCTGCCTATTTACATCCTTTATAATAAACAGTAAGCACAGCACTTTCCTAAATTCTGTGAGCCATATTAGCAAATTACCAAACCTGAGGGAAGGTTGCAGGAGATCTTCAAATTAGTAGTATGCTCGGCCAAAATGCAGGGAACCTCACTTGCAGGTGGTGTCTTGTGGGTTTGTGCCTTCAATCTGTGGGCTCTATGCAAACTCCAAGCAGAGTGTCAGAACTGAATTAAATCGTAAGACACCTGGTTGGTGTAGGAAACTGAAGAATTGGTTGTTGTTGAAAAAGATACAACACTAAAGGAAGATCCCAGGGTGATAGCTATATACAAGATGTACAGGGCAACCAGTCCACATTCAAAGTTTCACTCTGTAGACAGTTCTGTTGATGGCTGCAATTATTAAGAGGCCCAGTGCCACTGTGCCCTTTTTAGCCAGGGGACAGAATGCCCAGGTAAGCCTGATCCAGATTCTGGTTCATACTTGGCTTGTCTTAACTGTATGGTGGTGAATTTCCCACTCTCCCCTCCAATGTCCTACTGCCTGACTCAAATGAGCATACTCCTTTGACTCCTGAGAGCTGGAGGTCAGCTATGGCAGGAGGAGAAGTAGAAAACACAGGGCAGGCCCTTCCCTGACCACATTCCTGCCAGTCATCTGTACCTGGCCACACTAGAATCCTGCCAGATGTCTCAACTGTGGTGAGCCCTATGTTCCCCATGACTCACTCATGTTCTTGCCCACTGACGTCCCCAGAAGGGAATCTTGTAAACTCTCTGGGAAACTAAAAGCCAGACTCTGATTCAGAGACTGTTCAATGTATCTTCTTCTGGAAGGTTTCACGTAATAGTGGCACTATTGCCCCTTCCATCCATGGCTGGATTAACGCTCCATATTGGTAATATGGCAATATTTTATTTTGTACTCTAGATGTTAGGTACACAGATGTAGTATTCCTTAAATTGCATGCATATGTTTTAAGCACTTCTGTATGTAAATATTCATTTTACAATAAAAGTCTTAAATAAAGCATAGACCAGTATGTATAGTGTGCTGCCATTAGTTTTTAAAAAAAGGAAAGAAAGAGAATATGTGTATATATTTGCTTGTACATGCATAAAATAATCGCTGAGAGATTAAATAAACATCACAGTGACTGCCTCTAGTGAAGACAACTGAGTGGCTGGGGAATAGAGGTAGGAAAAAGACTTTTTACAGTAAAGTCTTTTAAAGCTTTTGCATTTCTAACACTGCAAATTTCAAAGGCATGAATGCATACATACATAAATAAATGAATTCAATGACTTCTATGATTTCTGCAAATCACAACTCTTAAGTCTTTAAAATAGGGATGATACCTCCTAATACTGATGAAAGAACCAAATAAGCTTTTGTAAAAAAAACGCTTTGAAATCAAATACTATATACATCTGAAAGTAGTAGTATTTTTATTGAAAAAAATCTATCCTTTTCCTTCTTTCTCCTTACTTTACACAGAAAGTGTTATTCCTTCTTGATATGGTAAGTTTATTTAGCAGTTAAGAAAACACTGGCTTTAAACTAATTCATGTGAAGTTATTTATATTTAGATTTAACAAACACCTATGAAGCCTTCAACAAGTTTAATACCAGTCTTTTTCACATATATTAAATCCTTACAACAACCCCATGTGCAGCTCTAAGTGAATAATAAAGATCTAATGTGAACAGCCATGAGTTCAACAAAGACCTATAGAGGGATCCTACAACCCAACCTTATGGCAAGTTCATCCAGTATAGAAATCCGCAAGACAAAGTCCCTGCTCTTAGGGAGCCCACATTCTGCTAGTGATCCCAAGAGAAGAGGTTATTTCTCAAGAACAAGGAGTAACAGGGAATAAAGTCACCTAACTCATAGGGACTATGGAAGACAGCAAGGGAGTCTTCCAGAAGAGGTGTTATCCTGTGATCTGAGTTAAATTTCATTCAAGTCAAGAAGGAAGAGTAGGTATTAAACAAGTACATAAATAGGGATGCGAGTCCAGAAGAGGGAATAACAGACAAACTATCAAAGAGTAACAGAGCATTCAAAAAACTGCCAAAGGTCATGGAGATACGGTGGTCTGCACTTTAATTTTTTTTTATTTGATGGCAGGGAGCACACAAATGGAAGAGAGGGGCAGAGAGAGAGAGAGAGAGAGAGAGAGAGAGAGAGAGAGAGAAAGAGCTCCACACTTAGTGCAGAGCCCAATGCAGGGTCAATCCCAGGACCTGAGCCGAGATCAAGAGTCAGATGCTCAACAAACTGAACCACACGGGCGCCCCTGTTCTGCATTTTAAAAACAAACCTCTCATAGGAAAGCTTTACTGGCAGCTGTGTAGCACTACAGGAAGATACTTCTGGACAAAGGAGCCTGTCATTGCTAATATCCAATTTGTACTTTGTACAAAATTATGTTTAATAGTGTTGTTTCCTGTTATCAGAAGAAAAAGAACAGCATACAATTATGTTTCCATTATAATCTAAGGAATCATCATAGGAATGTACTAAACCTAAATAGTTTTAAGTCTATATTCTATGTATCCAGAGTAAGGCAATGTTAAATGACAAAAAATATTGTCTGATTAGAGGAAATAAGAGTAGAAGATAATGGTAGGAAAGGTACTTCTTTGGTTCTTTACTAAGAAGTATATGTGGCCTCCAGAAAGGAGAACATGACAGAGGACACACATATATAAGCATCATTCTCTTTGCTTAAACAAGAAAAAAGATTTCATCATACCTTCTAAGGGGGAGACTCATCAGATTGTGACACTGACCAGCTGTGTCAAACAGAAAATGGTCCCACAAATGACAAAGATGTCCAGCAGGTAGATTAACTTTATCAATGTTGTCTGTCATACTGCATACCTACAATGATTCTCTGAGCAACTCTAAGATCTCCTATCATTCAAGGAAAGAGCATCTCCAAAGAGACTGACATCAAAGAGGCAGAACAGGAGCTATTTCCATAAAGTGCACCATACACAAAGTTCAAAAGAAATAATTAAAGGGGGGCGCCTGGGTGGCGCAGTCGGTTAAGCCTCCGACTTCAGCCAGGTCACGATCTCGCGGTCCGTGAGTTCGAGCCCCGCGTCAGGCTCTGGGCTGATGGCTCGGAGCCTGGAGCCTGTTTCCGATTCTGTGTCTCCCTCTCTCTCTGCCCCTCCCCCGTTCATGCTCTGTCTCGCTCTGTCCCAAAAATAAATAAAAAACGTTGAAAAAAAAAAAATTAAAAAAAAAAAAAAAAGAAATAATTAAAGGATTTTTATAACTTACCTGTATTGACATTATGCCTGATGACTCTACAGATTCCACAAACCATTTGTGGGCCAAGATTTAGGTCAGGAATATAAAAGGTACTAATGTAAAGGAGTTCTAGGATTATTCAGCCCCAATGTCCAGACAAACAGCTGATGGCTATCTTGCAACAATAACTTCAGCTTTGGTCAGATTAGAAATACCATTTAGAAAAAGAGGGGGTGTGGTTGCTAAGATCCCTATGGTTTAAGAAATATAACGTGCTGTAAAGCAGGTGCCATTTCTGAGTTTTAAGACTAAGCAGAAGGGGTGCCTGGCTGGCTTAGAGGAGTATGCAACTCTTGATCTCGGGGGTTGTGAGTTTGAGCCCCACGTTGGGTGTAGAGACTACTTAAACACATAAATAAATAAATAAATAAAAATTTTAAAAAGACTAAGCACAAGGTCTATCCACTGTACTTCACAATGGTCACAATGAAATACTGAAATCTATCTCACCTAGGTGGAAGTTAAATTTCTTACAACCTCACTACCTAGCTCTAGGTATAAATTAAAAGGTAAGCATCAATGAAAATAGCCATCACTAACCCATGCAAACACCAGAGTGTCATTGGAGAGGCATACTATACATCAGGAAGAAAAGGGGGAAAAACCTTTCAAAAGCTAAAAATAATTTAAATTATAAATAAATTAGCCACTGAGCAGACAAGAGAGAAGACATATGTAATAAATACAGTTCACACACTTCACTCAGGAGAACCTATTTACCGGGCACCTGGGTGGCTCAATCAGTTAAGTGTCCAACTCTTGGCTTCAGCTCAAGTCATGATCTCAAGGTGCGCGGGTTCCAGGCCTGCATCAGGCTCTGTGCTAACAACACAGAGCCTGCTTGGGATTCATTCTCTCTCTCTCTCTCTCTCTCTCTCTCTCTCTCTCTCTCTCTCTCTCAAAATAAATAAACCTTAAAAAACAAAAAGAACCTAATTACTCTGGTTTATGTTTAGAATTTATTCTAAATTATTTATTCTGTAATTGTATTATCTCCTATTCCAGAAAAGAAGAGAAGCAAATTTAAAAGCTGGGGTTATCTACACCCAGGCTCATTGTCAAGGCACACTGACAAAACCCAGAAGCAGCAGCTAAGAGCCTGAGAGAAGTAAAACTTATTTTTAAAGAATCCAAAACACAAGACAGAATGGAGCTTTCAGCTTAGGGATAAAACCACCACCACTGAGAACATCATGGTATTACACATGTGTATGCACGACACAATAGATAAATCCATTATTATTAGACCTGTGTTCTGGTTCTGCTGCTTAACTGCAAGCCATTCAGCCTCTTCTGAGCTCAGCTTCACCTGTAAAATCAGGATAATACTTCCTTGCTACCAGACAAAACTGCCATAAAGAGCTAAAAAAATAGTTCATGTAACATTATCTGAAAAACATAACACACTATACGATATGTAACATACTATACAATATATAACATGAACATAATATATTTAAATAAATTCCCATTTAAATGGCTAAATAAAAAATTAGTAGTTTTCTTAACAGCAAAAAAATAAATTACATGATAGTGCTGATCCCCTCCCCCAAAACGCCAGGGTTTTTTAAAAACTATTAACAAGAGGGGCGCCTGGGTGGCTCAGTCGGTTGGGCGTCCAACTTCGGCTCAGGTCATGATCTCGTGGTCTGTGAGTTCAAGCCCCGCATCAGGCTCTGGGCTGACAGCTCAGAGCCTGGAGCCTGTTTCGGATTCTGTGTCTCCCTCTCTCTGTGACCCTCCCCTGCTCATGCTCTGTCTCTGTCTCAAAAATAAATAAATGTTAAAAAAAAAAAAAAAAAAAAAAAAAAACTATTAACAAGAAAGAGAGCTTTAAAGCAAAAGAAAGATTTCAGCTGCCCTTTGGAAACCAGATAGCTTATAAGCATTTCTTGTAACAAAATGACATTTCAAAATGAGAAAAGATAAAATATTTTTTAAATGAATACCCATACCTAAAAATATAACAGAAAATACAATATCCATTACAGATATATTATAAAGGAATATTTTTCAAACTGTAGGTCATAATCACCAGTGGATATTGACGCCAATTCCAGCATTTTTTAAGAAAATAGGACAGAAAATATTTGAGTACCTTGCATTTAATAAAGGTAGGTATATATTTCATAGACTTTTGTTATACTTAATATGTATTATCATAATGTATACACATACACAGTGCTGGGTCACAGTGTATATCTATTTCTTATATGGAGTTGAGTTTAAAAAAAAGTCTGAAAGTCACTAATACAAAACAGACAGATAGGTATGGGGCATTCTAGATGGCAGCCAAGGCATAAATAAGGAATGTAAAAGCAGCTAGTACTCAGAGTAACTAGGAGAAGACAAGGAAAGTAAAGAAATGTCATGTGGGACCAGACTGAAGAGGGCAGTGTTTTGTTTTGTTTTGTTTTGTTCTGTTTTGTTTTGTTTTAAGTCATCAAGCAGCAGTCCTTGAAGTAGGGAGGGGAAGGAAAAAAAAAAAAAAAAAAAAAGAGGTTAGAGTGGGAGAGATCCAAAGCATAAGAGACTCTTAAAAACTGAGAACAAACTGAAGGTTGATGGGGGGTGGGAGGGAGGGGAAGGTGGGTGATGGGTATTGAGGGGGGCACCTTTTGGGATGAACACTGGGTGTTGTATGGAAACCAATTTGACAATAAATTTCATATATTGAAAAAAAAAAAAAAGAAAAAGATAACAGCATTCCTTCTAGGAATAAAAAAGGCCAATACAGAAAAAACACTCTACTGGAACTTAGGAGAATCTGCCCCCTAAAACTCTCTGAATTTAATCCTTAATTTTCACAACTGTAAAATGAGAGGACTAGAATAGAAGATAAATTTTAAGATCCTAGGGGCACCTGGATGGCTCAGTCGGTTAAGTGTCTGACCCTGATTTCTGCTCAGCTCATGATTTCATGGTTCATGAGAATGAGCCCCAAGTCGGGCTCTTCACGAACAGCATGGAGCCTGCTTGGGATCTCTCTCTCCCTCTCTCTCTCTCTCTGTCCCTCCCCTGCTCACACTCTCTCTATTTCTCTCAAAAATAAATAAATAAACTTAAAAAAAAATGTTAAGATCCTACTCAACATTCTCTGATTCTGGTAGAGTTTATAATAATTAAAACATGACATGAGTACTTGTTCTGTAAGTAAGACCTTTTGTATTTAATAACTACAATATTATCTTTTAATTTAAAAATTATATTACATCTTCCTAATCAAGGCTTGATGGCTACTACCACATCTGGGCATCTCTCAAATTTCCTTACTGAAAAGGTCTGGTTGGCTAGGCCAAAACTACCCTTAGGCAAACATGTCAGTATTCACCTGGAAGTAACCACGAAAAGACACAGAAGGTGCTCTGAAGGAGTTAAATAACCTCCGTATAACTTTCTTGATACCATGCCCATTTAAAAGTTTTTTTAAAAAAATTACAATAACCATTGAGATACATCTAAATTGTTAAGCTCAACTGCAATCAGTAAGAAGTATTTTATACACTCAAAGATTAATGTTCCTAAAATTTCCTTCTGTCTCCTTACCTAGTAGGATCAACCATTTTAGTTTAATGACTTTTCTAGGTAAAGCTTTCAATTGCTTCCTTAATGTTTTCCTATTCTTCGCATTGATTTCCTGGCCTGGACTTGGCTGCCTGTCCCAGTCTATGTGCTCCTTGGCTGTCTCCTCGGATTGCATGCTCCTTTCTACTGGTAAGCTCTTCCGTGGTCTGTACCCACTTTCTTATGCTTATAGCCTGTATCTGCAAAAACAGTGGTTCCAAGCTCTCAAATAGACACACAAAATGAATTTAGTACATACAAGGGAGTTGCCCTAATTGGGCATAGGGTATATGTCATATCATGAGGTGGTGTACATAGACAGATGTGTATTTTACCATAGATGTCATATTTGGGGCTGCCTCTGAGACTAAATGGAATCTGTTCTACTTCTAAGCAAAAGATCTCTATCTCTTTCAATTAAGGGATGAAAAATCAGAGCAGATAAATGACTAAAGCAGGACTGACTGAACAGAGGTACCATCAAAGGAATAGAAACAGATCAATGGACCAAGCCAATCAATCACTAACAACTATTTTGACTCTGAATACTTTTATGTAACAGTCCTGAGAGAAAACACTAAAAAGAACTAAATCTCTACAAACACACACACACACCCAACAGCGTTTCATCGTGCCATATCATTAGCACAAAGTGAGAAGAAGAGAACATAACATCTATTATCTCTTCTCTCTGTAAGTCCATATCTCTCATTGCTCTATAGACCCACATCTACTTTGCAAAACATGTTCTCCCTAATCAAATCACTCTTACTGAAATGAATGGACACATGTCAATCCAAGTGACCAACATGTAGAAACAGAGCAAATTGAAGTTATACAGAATTTTTTACTGAACTTGTGCCAATTCTCACCAACTCTGATATATCAAGTAAATTATCACACTTTAATTTTACCACATACCCAAATAGCTGATTTTGAACCATAATCCTGAAAATGGTGTCATCTTGACTTATAAAACTCACTTTGGGTTGTTAATTAAACCATATTACTCCTATTCAGTGAGAGACCTGAATATGTTTAGGGCTGAATAAAACATGGGACCAGAAAACACACAGTGAAAATATGTGTAAGGAAGAAAGTGCAAATCTCTACAAAATAAATGTTTTAAAACATGCGCTAAGGAGTAATTGGGGAAGTGAAGATCAATTTGTGCTATAAGGTCCTGAAGTCAGCATTAAAGCTTTTAGAATCAACTATGGAAAAAGCAGGGGCGCCTGGGTGGCTCAGTCAGTTGAGCATCATATTCTTGGTATTGGGTCAGGTCATAACCTTGTGGTGGTGGGACTGAGCCCTGGGATTGAGCCCTGCATCATCATGGAGCCTGCTTGAGATGCTCTCTCTCCCCTCCTCTGCACACTCATGCTCTCTCTCCCCCTCCCTCTCAAAACAAATATACTTTAAAAAAAAAAAAAAAAAAACTATGCAAAAAGCAAACACCACAGGGAAATGAAAGTCTGAGACTGGAATAAACAAACAGGAATCTGATGAAAAGAAGAAACAAAAATGGCTATGTTGATGATGTCAGTATCATTACTATTCGACCAAACCCATGTGGAAATTGGACAGACAATGCTGTCCAACTACAAAACCCACAATCCTGAAGGCTGAACATTAGTGACAAAATAAAACAATATAATGTCAGTCTGTACAACTAGGATTTATAAAAATATTTTTTACTTATGTATAATAATTACTGTATCTAAAATTTTGAAGCAATTTTGGATTTTTCTTAACACATTGAAATATATGAAAAATTCTGTGTAAAAATGCAAGTTAAGCAAAAGAAAAACTTATTGATACTGTTAGAAAGTATAATGGTAGGATAATTCAGAATAAGGGTATTTTTGATGAATAAAATTAGCACTTAGCATAAAATATATAAAACGATCAAAAATAAAGACAGGTAAAACTGAAAATATTATATGTGGAGTCTCATTCTAAAATATAACACTTTAATTTAAAGAGCTATGATATTATATCAACATAAGAAAGTCAACAGACCAGCAGTAAACAAAAAAATAAAGAAGGCACACACGAAATATCTAGAACCAGGTTAAAAGATACCTCTCTACAATAGAACAGTACTGATTAACCTCCACATAAGTGCACCCCTTTCCCTCAATCAACTCACCCAACATTTTCTGCATCTTCATCACACTCAGCTTTATATTTGCAAGGTCCACACTTGGAGTGTTTTCTGTGAACTTCTGCCCCTGACCCTTCCTCTTCTGCTTAAAAAGAAAAATTAAATTTTCAACCAAAAGTTGGTTTCCTTTCCAGATAAGCTTCATGTTTTCAGCAGCCATTATCCCATTTCTGCGGAAAATGTACCTGCGCTCTTGAAAACAATCAGTTCCAAAATCTATCAATGCTTGCATCCAAAAATGTTGCCAATACTGAGTACAACATATTGTATGAGGAAAACAAGTATTGGTGCTAGCAAAATAATCCCTTAATCTATGTATGAAAGAACACTACAGGTTTTGATAATTAATTGCCTTTAAAAGAATTACCATATAACATTAAATAAGAGAGAGAGAAAATAAAACATGAGCAATAAATTTGGTACAGTGATTACCTTACCCTATGCAATGCCAGTTAACAAATAAATGATTAAATGCAATAGAGTATAACCACTTGTTCCTCACATCAGTTTCATACCTGCCTTTCTTATTAAATTTGTAAAAGGAAAGGGGTCTCTTTACAAAGGACTTGCCTCCTTTTCTGTTTGCCCACTTAGCACACCAAAAATACCCAGAATGCAGAAGTGTGTGGATCTCCTATGATCTGGCACAAAAAACCAGTGGTTACCAGTTAAGTCTCCAACTCATATCCCACATTCAAGGGATTCTACATTTCTGGGCTCAACTAGAATGAATCCTACCCTGATAATCTCAAACTGGGCAGGGAGATCTGTTCTGAAGCCAATTTAGGGATTACAGTTTACTCAAAGGATCTCTCATTCTGGTTTAGGAAATAACACCTTCTTCAGGGGGTGTCTATCAGTAAACAAGACATTACAAGGCAAGTCCAAAAACCTAATATACCTATTTGGTAATACTTCCAAACCTTCCATTTTTAGTGTCTGCATGCACTTTAAGTAGAAATCTTTCCCAAATTCTCATGAACACTCCCAGATTCCAGGGATCATAATCCTATTATTTCCGAGGGTTCAGAAACATCAGGAAATCGTATGGCCACCACAAGCTCACTTAAGTTTGTACGCTAATCTGAGTAAACGACTTAGCCTTTCTAAACTCATACTCCCTGAAAAGAAAGTCAACCTACATTCTCAGAGCAAGACATCCAGTATTTACATGACATAAAAAAAATCATGACATCAACTTCTACTTCTTTAGTATGGAAACATGACTGTTTCCTTACTGAATATCTGACCACAAAGACTAGACTACATGATCTCTCTTAAAATCCTTTCCAGCTCTAAGATCTAGAATTGATGGTCTGATCCTTCACATGTGATCATGAAGCTTCTGCTTGAACATGTCCCTTTAAATCACATTCTATTGTAGGATAACTTTAATCTTTTTTTTTTTCCCCTGAAACTTTCATCCCCAAACTTCTTCCTCAGGATGGTTCTTCTATTCTCTAAGTGACCTTTGAAGTGCCTTCCAACTCTGATATTTTAGGATTCTACGAAATGTGGAAATCTGGAATAAGGTTTCAGATAGTATTGAAAGGATCATAACTGTAGTTTTCATTTGTATGAGTGTGAATTTTACTAGAGTAAGTTTTCTTTCAGTGTAGGTATCCCCACAGTACCTCCAGCATTACTTTGTATACAGTAGACACTCACTAAGTCCTACAGCTTCATTAGACTATGAAATAAATGAGTCATTCTTAATTCTGACAATTTAAACTCTTGCTATACACTATTACCAGATACTACTTTTTTAAACAGCAGAAATAATTTATATATTTGTAAAATAAAATCAAAAACATACACAGGAGAATTTTAATGGCATAAAGTCTAGATTCCACTACAATTATTCTGTAAGCCTTCTCTTTGCCATGCACAATTCACTCCAGAGTTTTACAACCCAGCACCTTGAAAATTCCTTAGGAGCAAAAATTTGTAAGCAAGGGGTGGGAGAGTTACAAATACTCTGGTCCAACCCAAAATCACTTGTGTGGATGATCCCAAGGAGAAGGCACTTTGGTGCAATCTCAATTTAACAGGAGCTACATTTCTGCTTTGTTTGTCAACAAAGCTTTAGTGAGACATAATTGTATGAAACAAAATGCCTAGGGCTAAAAGGGACAGAAGGGTTGGGTGTAATGGCTAAAGGCTTCTTTCTGGAGTAACGAAAATGTTCTAAAATGGACTGTGGTGATGAATGTACAACTCTGTACTATACTAAAAGCAACCGAATGGCACACTTTAAATGAGCAAATTGTACACTGTGTGAATTTTAACTCAATAAAGCTGTAAAAATCAGCAGAAAACAAATGTCCTTTAAGGGGTACTTGAAACTTACCTCCTTCTCCAGATCCAGAGCCATTATCTAAGAAGAAAAACAAACAGTGAATAGAAATACTTTCGCTGGAAATGTCATCTTATCCAATAGTCAAATTTCTCATCAAAAATCAAACTGCAATAGCAATTCTCATTTTTTGACATCAAACCATTTATTCTTATGTACCTATTCCATGTTTTTCCCCAAATGTTAATTCCCTGGACACACAATCATCTATAACTCATACATCTCTGTAGCATATTCAGGAAGTATCCAGGTGCCCTGCACCGAGTAAAGACGAATAAATACTGTAAAATAAATGACTATATAAAAATAATTTTAATTAACTCACTTAAAAGGTAAAAAAAGAAAAAATTTAATTTTGTAAAAGCTTAAGAGGAATAATGAATAAGTTGCTTTTATTAGAAAGGGAGGAAAAGAGCTTTGGGTCTTGCTCCAAAAATCTTAATGAAATCTGTGGATAAAGGCCAAAAGCCAAAAGGTAAGAAAAAGCCTCAAGGCTTAAAAGGAAAGAACTTCTGAGCTGAGGTTTTCATATTACTGATGATATTAGCTTCCTCTAGGAAACCTCACCAGAAGGACTCACACCAAGGTGTAGGTGGGACACTTGTTACTAGTGAAATTAAAAAGCCTCCCTCAAAGTTACCAGCAAAAAGTCGGCCTAAAATGTAATTAATATAAAATGTTTATTTTATAAATCCTAAAAAGGCCAACATATGATGCAGAGCATGTTGAAGAGAGGGTAGTGCTATCATATCATCAGCATGATGCAGTAAAAAAGCAGAGATGGCAAAAGAGCTTGACACACTTTATCCAGCACTTTCAGGGGTTGGGGGGGAGACACATCCTCAGGAACCCGCTCCAGTTCTTCAAATGGTTCCCCAGAGTGGGAGATAACAGCCTTCACAATATTGTCCCTTTCCCTTTAATCTCCTTCAGACAATAATCAAATTCTCAAACATAGTGGAAATAGGAGGAACCGGAACAATACATGTTTTTTGTAATATCCACTGCAAAATCTTCAAGGGATTTTATAAAGTCTAAAACTGTGCTCGATTCTGATTAACCAACCACAAATAATTAGATCTGAGTACACAAAGGAAAAGAAAAAGAAAGAGTAGAAGAGCACAAAAAAGACAAAGAAGGGAAATCAATTAAAAAATTGTTCTATGACCAAACTTTTTTTAGAAAAACACTCCTTTTTGGGGCTCCTGGGGGGCTCAGTCGGTTAAGCATCCGACTTCGGCTCAGGTCATGATCTTATGGTCCGTGAGTCAGAGACCCACATTAGGCTCTGTGCTGACAGCTCAGAACCTGGAGCCTGCTTCAGATTCTGTGTCTCCCTCTCTCTCTGCCCCTCTCCCGCTCATGCTCTGTCTCACTCTCAAAAATGAATAAATGTTAACAACAAAAAAATTTTTTTTTGAAAAAATTAAAAAAAAAAAAGGAAAACACTCCTTTTTTCCTTCCATTCTACATACATTGACTGGGTACATATCATGTGGTAGGCAACATAGTAAATGGTAGGAATAAATTGAATAAGATAGCCCCAGTGCATGAAATGCTCTCAATCTGTTTTCAACCCATGCTAAATTTTAATGAATATAATACCTCAAACTTTCCTTTAGTGTCCTTTAGAAATCTGAAATAGGAGCACCTGGGTGGCTCAGTCAGTTGAGCGTCCGACTTCGGCTCAGGTCCTAACCTGGCGGTACGTAAATTCGAGCTCTATATCGGGCTCACTGCTATCAGCACAGAGTCCACCTTGGATCCTCTGTATCCCTCTCTCTGCCCCTCCCTGCTTGCGCTCTCTCAAAAATAAATAAACATTAAAAAATAAAATAAAGTAAGATAAAAATTCTGAAATATTGTGACTACTCTGATAATGAGTTGAGTTCTTCTTGTAGATTGTATTTTCATTGTTCATATGCCTTTCCCCATCCACACAACTCCACCCAAACCCTGGGACTATAATCTACCTCCCCAGATAGGGCATCCTGCCCTCCTGTTGAGAAGCAACTGATCCAGCTGAAGACAGATGTGTCAGATAAATGAAATACAGTATGATATATACATAGAGATACGCACAAAGTGTGAAAAAAACTCTGTCAGGAGATGCCACAGGAGAAAAATTTCACAGAGGAAAAAAGGCTAAAGCTCTAAGTAAGCATTTTGCAAGTAAACAAAAGACTTATTTCTAGCAATGTCCCACCAAGCATCTAACAAGATCAATATAGCACCTTACAGCTTAGCTTATTCAATCCTCACTTAACAATCCCAAGAGATGGTATCCATTTAACACTTTAAATAACTGGGGCTCAGAGTAACTAAGTGACTTGTCCAAGGTCATATAGTAAATAAGTAAACAAGAGCTGGAGGGGGGCGTCCTGGGTGGCTCAGTCAGTTAAGCATCTGACTTCAGCTCAGGTCATGATCTCCTAGTTTGTGAGTTCAAGCCCGATGTTGGGCTCTGAGTGACAGCTCAGAGCCTGGAGCTTGCTTCAGATTCTGTCTCTGTCTCTCTGTGCCCCTCCCCCGCCCATGCACACTCTCTCTCTTTCTCTCTCTCTCTCAAATATAAACATAAAAAAAATTTTAATAAAAAATAAATAAGAGCTGGAGTTAAAATTAGGTCTTTCAACCCCAGTGCAGGGCTCTTTCCAATCTACCACCCTGATTCTAATGTTTACCATTCACTGCCTATCAAAGCACTTTGTGTCTTAAACACACGCTCCTCATAAGAGACACATAATTAATTTGGGATTGTAAAGAGCTCCATATTCTTTTTTACTTTTTTTTTTTTTTTACATTTTATTTATTTTTGAGAGAGAGAGAGAGAGAGAGAGAGAGACAGAGTGCGAGAGGGGGAGGAACAGAGAGTATGGGAGACACAGAATCCGAAGCAGGCTCCAGGCTCTGAGCTGTCAACACAGAGCTCGACATGGGGCTCAAACTCACAAACCGTTGGATCATGACCTGAGCCGAAGTCGGACACTTAACCGACTGAGCCACCCAGGTGCCCCTCTTTTTTAGTTTCTAAACCAAGTCTGTGAAACACAATGTACTTAGAGAAGTATACAAGAATCACAACAAATGATAGTCTATTGGCCTGAGAACATAATCATTTCACGAAGCACATAATTATTTGATGTAGGGAAAAGAATTTGGTATTGTCCAAAGAAAGGCCTGGTCTTTGCCCACAGCTTTTTTGTATTTTCTTTTTAATTTTTTTAAATGTTTACTTATTTTTGAGAGAGAGACAAAGCGCAAGCCAGGGAGAGGGAGAAAGAGAGAGAGACACAGAATCCAAAGCTGAGCTGTCAGCACAGAGCCCCGAGAGCCATGAATGAGATCATGACCTGAGCCAAAGTCAGAGGCTTAACCGACTGAGCCACGCAGGCACCCCTGCCCTCAGCTCCTTTAAGGTAATCTACATCATACTTGCCAGAAGTGTCTCGTTTCAGGAGGGTGCTAACCACATCAGATGTTAGGGTGGGGCTGGCCACACTCTACAGTCTTAGGGTAGAGGGTTGGCCAACCACAAAGACCAGCCACCTAATTTAGAGTGGGGGCTTTCAATCATATGGTATTAGTGGACCTGGAGTTTGAGATCAACCACATGGACAATGGATCATTCATGCTTATGAAATGGAGCCCCAGTAAAAATTGTGGACACAGGCACTATAATACATAGGAAAATAAATAAATAAATAAAGTATATCATATAGGAAGTGTCTACACCTATACTGCTAACCTTCATACGATAATTCTAATTACAACACTTCACTTGCATCCCTGTCCCCAAATACAAATGCAAGTAAGAAACTTACATTAGTGCCTTCCAAAATTAACTACTACTGATTCAGGAAGGAAAAGAGAAATAAATACAAAAAACCTGGGGGAAGATAGGTGACAAGGACTGGCAGACAGAATAGAGAAGATATAAAAAGAGACAAGCTTGGAAAGAGACACATCCTGGGATGCCACTAATGACTTTCTATAAATATGCTCCACCTCTTTCCCCTGCCATGAAAATAAAACCCAACAAAATGGATCCCATGTAATTTCCACCCCAAATCTCATTCTAATATTCAAACCATAAGGCAAAAGACAGGCAAAGACCCCACGAAATTTCACCACCTGGGGTTAAAAAGCAACAACACAAGGGGTGCTTGGGTGGCTCAGTCGGTTAAGCATCTGACTTCGGCTCAGGTCATGATCTCACAGTTCATTAGTTTGAGCCCTGCATCAGGCTCTGTGCTGACAGTTCAGAGCCCGGAGCCTGCTTCAGATTCTGTGTCTCCCTCTCTCTCTCCCCCTCCCCTGCTCACATTATCTCTCTCTATCTCTATCTCTTGCAAAAATAAACAAACATTAAAAAACAAATTTAAAGCAACGACATGAAATGCAGACAAAAAAGAGCCCCTCCACTCCCCAAACAACTAATCCATAGAGCAGTTCTGGGAATACATCTCTGACTGGAAATTGCCTTTTAGAAACTATGATGGAATCATCTCTAACATTTATTCAGAAGAGTATCACACATACCAGAGTAGCATGGTCCTCTTGCTACTACTGTTATCTCTTTCTGGTGCTTACAAGCAGCCCTTCTGAGAAAGCATTCATTTTGATAAGTGTCCCCATTTGATCCACAGACAGGAATGTAATTTGTATGGCACTGCAAAAGAAACAAAAATAAACTTTCAAAACTAAGCAGGAATATTAATAGTTCACTTCATATTTATGAATGCAATACCATAGTACTGTGACATACTTCTACAGAATAGTTTGTTCTTTTGTTTGGTTTAAATAAGAGAGTTATACCATTTTCTCACACCTTTTTTCACATTTATAATGAAAATAACTATCAACTATCCATAAAGATAAGAAAATCCCTGTGCTATCTAGTGCATTTGCTTGCTATAAAAATCCAATGAGGTAAGAGAGAAATTCTTGGCTATGTTTATAATAAGCTAATAAGCACTAATTATATAATGTCATTTCATTAAAATCAAAATTCATTTATTCAATACCACTGGAATGCAAAGTCCCAAGATAAATGCTATAGAAAACACAAAGAAATACATGATCTCTGGGTCTACCATCCACGTAACTATAGGCTAGCATCATTGCCATTTCCTCCACCTAATGCATCTACCTAATAAAGTTGTTGTGAAGATTAAATAAGAGAAATCCATCTTTAGCATTTATATCTGGCCATGGTAAATTCTCAGTAAATATTAGCTGGTTTTGCTATGCTATCATCACTTCTGAGTCTTACGTAGTTGCCCACGGTCATAGCTAGTAAGTGGGAGACCCACAATTTCTCACAAGTGATGTATTCTAACCACTACACAGTTGAGTTATTCAGCAGGGTGTTACCATGTGTCATTTGGTGGTAGTGAACAGGGAGCTTAAAATCATGCCTGAAATTCAACCTAACAAGCACATACCCAGGAGTGAGCATGAGATGGAAGGAGAAGACCTGCTATTCTTTGGTCAGTCTGTTTCCAGGGGTCTCTCTTAGGAGCCTCTCATTATGCTCTAGGCAAATGAAAGGAATTGGCGATTTTAACAACATGCAACTTCTGACGTGGGCACTGACTCTAACCTAAGGTCCGCCTCCTCCATACTGCCACCCTTGCTGGGGGAAACAATTCTCCCTATACCTTCTATTTAGCTAGAAGAATGTAATTTGAAGTAGTTTAGAAAGGTGCAGAGTGTACAACTCTGAGCCACATCCATTCAAGCATGTATTGTGTGCCTACTGTATGTCAAGAACTTTGCTGAATATAATAAGTAAGAAAATAGCAACAAGATTGTGATGGTCAATATTATGTGTCAACCTGACTAGGCCCCAGGGTGCCCAGATTAAACATTATCTCTGGATGCTCTCTGAGGGTGTTTCTGATTGAATTTCCATTAGAATCAACTGACTAAGTGCCCTCTCCAATGTTGGTGGGATCATCCAATCGATCTGAGGGCCTGAATAGAACAAAAAAGTAGAGGAAAGGAGAACTGGGTCTCCCTGCCTGACTGCTGGATTTGGGACAAGGCTATTCTCCTGATTTTCAGGACTTCAGTCTTAGACTGGGACTTACACCTTCATCTCCCCGCATTCTCAGGCATTCAGACTTGGACTGGAACTACACTATCAGCTTTCCTGGACATCCAGCTTGCAGACAACAGATCACGAGACTTGTCAGCCTCCATAATCAAGCAAACCAATTCCTTAAAATATATCGTCCCCTTCCTTTTCCCCTCATTCTGTGTGTGTGTATTTCCTATTGGTTCTGTTTCTCTGGAGAACTCTAATACAAAGGTCTAATAAGAGGGCATGCAACACCTAGCAATAGCAGACATTGATAAATTCAGGAAAAAAAAAAAAAACACAGTCTGGAGTATTCCAGGGAGAAGGAGAAGGACAAAGAGGAAAAAAGAAAATAGGAGGAAAGTCGTAGGCACTCCTCTTTGGATATAATCCAAGTATTCACAGAAAGATGCAATACTGATCATTTTTCTTGGTACAAAATAAAAGTAGCTTTGTGTATATAATGTCACAAGATATAATAGCTCTTACTAGCAGACTGAAAAAAAACAATTTTAGACTTTATTTAAACTCCTGTTATTATCTGTTAAAATGTATTTAAATTATAAGCCAGAAATTATAATATGGTTAATAAACAATATTAACACTAAAAGCATGCTGAATCATAACCAAGTTTTTTAAATTAATTGGAAGATACTGCTAAAGAAACCAGCAAATAAGTGTTTAATGGACATAGGAGGTGATTTTTCTTCAACTGGCAATCACCTAGGTCTAAATTGAACGGATTTATAAATTATAAGAAGGCAGAATAGTCAAAGGAAGGTTTGTTCAGCAGCAGGATCAAATCATGCTGTAAGCCCTGAGGCAGTTTGCTCCTACAGGGCAAGCAACTTGTCTTTAAACATCTTTATATCCTCAGCATCTGGCACCAAGCACAAAGCAAGCCTTGGATAAAGGCTTGGATAAATATCTAGTGATCTCAACTCCTAACTTTTATTTCTCTTTCTTGCTTTGCCACCAGGTAAGAATGCAAAGGATTCAGACAGATCATACAAGGATTTTCTAGCTGTCCAAATATGTGACAAAGGTCAAAGAGGCTATTTCTTTATAATCTTAAAGTTGCAAGGAAAGACTTTCAATTAATGAAAAGCAGAATCATAAAGACAAAAATAAAATAAATATGATACAAAAATTTAAACTTCTTTATATCACACACATATAATATATATATTAACATGAATTTAAATTAAAAAAATTATTTATATTAAAAATTATAAACAAAATGAAAATGACACTAGAATAACTTCTTCAAAACTTTTGTACTCTCAATTAAAAAGGAACACTCGGGGCGCCCGGGTGGCTCAGTCAGTTGAGCGTCCAGCTTCGGCTCAGGTCATGATCTCACAGTTTGTGAGTTTGAGCCCCGCGACGGGCTCTGTGCCGACAGTTCAGAGCCTGGAGCTTGTTTCCGAGTCTGTGTCTCCCTCTCTCTCTGCTCCTTCCCCCGCTCGTGCTCTCTCTGTCTCTCTCTCACAAAAAAAAAAAAAAATAAACATTAAAAAAAAAAATTAAAAAAAAATAAATAAATAAAAAGGAACACTCTCGGGGCGCCTGGGTGGCGCAGTCGGTTAAGCGTCCGACTTCAGCTCAGGTCACGATCTCGCGGTCCGTGAGTTCGAGCCCCGCGTCGGGCTCTGGGCTGATGGCTCAGAGCCTGGAGCCTGTTTCCAATTCTGTGTCTCCCTCTCTCTCTGCCCCTCCCCCGTTCATGCTCTGTCTCTCTCTGTCCCAAAAATAAATAAACGTTGAAAAAAAAAATTTAAAAAAAAATAAAAATAAAAATAAAAAATAAAAAGGAACACTCTAAGGTAAATACTACTGAGTGGTTTAAAACTTAAAAGAGAAACTAAAATACCTACAATTGACCCTTAAACAACATGGGTGTTAGGGGTACCAATCCCCCGCACATCAAAAACCCATGCATAACTTTTGACACCCCAAAATCTTAGCTACTAATAACCTGCTATTGACAAGAAGCCTTACCAATAACATAAACAATTAACACATATTTGGTATGTTACATGTATTATATATTGTACTTTTACAATGAAGTAGGCTAGAGAAAAGAAAATGCTATGAAAAAAATCACATAAAAGAGAAAATACATTTACAGGACTGTACTATAAAAAAATCCATGTATAAGTGGATCCACACAGGTCAAGCCTGTGTTGTTCAAGGGTCAATCGCATATGCCTATAGAATGTACAATATTTCTAGAAGGAAATACAAGTAACAGATGTTGCCTTTAAGAAGAGCAATTGAGGGGCGCCTGGGTGGCTCAGTCGGTTGAGCATCCAACTTCGGCTCAGGTCATGATCTCACAGTCTCTGAGTTCGAGCCCTGCATCGGGCTCTGTGCTGATGGCTCAGAGCCTGGAGCCTGTTCCAATTCTGTATCTCCCTCTCTCTCTCTGCCCCTTCCCTGCTCATGCTCTGTCTCTCTCTGTCTCAAAAATAAATAAAAACATTAAAAAAAAAAAAAAAAAGAAGAGCAATTGGTAGTCTGGAGTGAAAGACATTTTTCATTGTATTATACATCTTTTTTTTTTAAATGTTTATTTTTTTTTAATTTTTTTTAAGTTTATTTATTTTTGAGACAGAGAGAGACAGAGCATGAACGGGGAGGGTCAGAGAGAGAGGGAGACACAGAATCAGAAGCAGCCTCCAGGCTCTGAGCCATCAGCCCAGAGCCCAACGCGGGGCTCGAACTCACGGACCGCGAGATCGTGACCTGAGCTGAAGTCGGACGCTTAACCGACTGAGCCACCCAGGCGCCCCATATACATCTTCTTATATAATGTTCAAGTTGTTGTCAATCCTTCAATGTATGTAAATGGGCATACATTACTCTTTTAAAAAACATAAAAACGGTACCTATATCACAGGTTCTCATGGGAGTTTATGAGTTATAGAGGCTTTTATATATATGGATATATATATATATATATATACACACACACACATGTGTATATATATGTCCATATGTATATACACATTTAGAACTATTAATGGATAATGCTCAGCATAGTAAGCAATATATAAGTACTCAAATAGTATACTATATATAGAGTATGCATATGTCTTCACATATCAACACAAGGAGAAAAGAAAATACTCCAAAAAATGGGCAAAGAATATGAAATATGAATTCACAAAAAAATGGTCAATAAACACATGGCAAATTTTCAATTTCTCTAACAATCAAATGAAAATTAAAAAAAAAAATTTTTTTTGGCCATACAGATTTACAATTTAAAAGGACTGAAGGGTGACTGGTGGCTCAGTTAGTTGAGTCCAACTCTTGGCTTTAGCTCAGGTCATGATCTTGCAGTTCATGAGATCTGTACTTTCAGCGCAGAACCTGCTTGGAATTCCCTCTCTCCCTTTCTCTCTACTTCTCCTCTCATGATCACTCTCTCTCAAAATAAGTAAACAGTAAAATAAAAAAAATTTTTAAAGGATTGACAAAACCCATTACCAAGAGGCTAAGAGGAAATCAGCAGTCAAATGTACTGTTATTGATGAGAATGTTATCTGTACATAAGCATCCACTGGCTCAACATTTCCACATCAAGGAATGTAACCTAAAGAAATGTAAGACAGCTGGAAGAGGGAACAGCTTCAGTCTTCCCAATACAGGAGTGGCTAAAACACCAGTAAGTAACCTCCAATCTTTCTGGCTCAATGAACCAAAGAATAGCGTTCAGGGCAATCAGAGCCACTAAAAAGAGAGAAACCCAGAAAGGAAAGAGTCAGAAGGGCCTTCCAGATTCTGTATATAAACTCAGATCAAATTTCTGGCTGATTCCCAAACCACTCATGAGGCAGATTCTAAGTAGCCCAGGCAAAGACTAAAAGAAATGAACTGATATTTGTGTTGCTTCCCACAACAGGGAAGAGAATGTGCAGTTTGAGTTCAGCCAACTTAATTGCTTCCAAGTGACAGTACTCTTCAGAGGAACATAACAAAATTCAAACACTCTAAAACATATCATTCACACTGTGTACAATAAATTCAAAATTACTCTAATACAAAGAAAAAGGAAAACACAATCCATTTTCAAATAAAAAGACAATCAACAGAGATGATCCCTGAGATGTCCCAGATGCTGAAATTAGCAAAGATTTTGAAGCAGCAATAGGATCTAAGCTAGAGGAAAATATGCTTGTGATGAATGAAAAGACAGGAAATCTCAGTCAAGAAATCAAAACTATAAATTCTAGAAATAAAATATCTGAAAATAAAAACTCATTGGATGTAATGAATGGAGAAGAGAAGAAAAGATCAGGGAATCTGAAGGCAGATCATAAAAAACTATCTAAGGTGAAGAACAGAAAGAGGTAAAAGTTCATAAGGGCTTAGTAACACTATATACACCAATACCTTCTTTTAAGGAAAGAAGCCCACTTTAGTTGCTATCCCTTTCAAGAGTGTTTAGGGAGCAGGCAGGGAAGCCAAACATAACACATTGAAGAGAACATTCATTGCATGAGTAACCAGGTAGGTGCGGGCACAAGGTCAGCTAAACCACATCAAAGATAGCTACTGTGAATAAATAGTGCATTATAAAGTCGCTTTTGACTATGAAGGGTCTGTGTAGCTGGACAATAGTATATCTCCCTCCCTACTCTTCCTCCAATAGTTTAAAGTTTTCAGAGATTTCATATGCAGCCTCTCTGATTTTGATTCTCATTACAGTATCATAAAAAAGGGTACAAAACATAAAAAAGGGTAGAAAAAAAGGTAGAAAACATCTCTTTTCAGATGGAACATATAGGAACTTGTTGAGGTTATAGGGTTACTGGAAATACTGACTGTCCTATGCTTTTGTCTCTAATCTCTGTACCCTTTCCTTCCTTTAAAATCCAAAATGATGGGTCCAATTAGAATAAAATGATAAGTGAAAAAAATTCCAGTTTTGTCTTTGTTTCATCTCAAATCCTAAATCAGGGACCATCTTCTGAGCAGCTTTTTGAAGCCAGATTATAATTTAATCCCAGCAAATAAAAAGAATTGAATGTAACAGCCTTTGCATTCCTTCTTTTTAGCTTTTTTTTAGACAACACAATCACAACCTAAAAGAGCATCTGAAAAGCAAAGATGTTAGTCTGAGGTTCCTCTGTCTAGTTTACCTCTAACCCTGACCTACCCTGAGGCACTGAGTCAGCCATGTTCTTTGGCATAAAGAGATGAGACAGTAGCAAATAAAAATGGAAGGGAAGAGCATACCATATAAAGAAGCTGAATCACTATGTTGTACACCTGAAACTAACGTTAACACTGTGGGTCAACTACACTCCAATTAAAAAAAAAAAAAATTTAATGGAAAGCAAAAAAACTAGAAAGAGAAGGAAAGGGGGAAAATTGCCAACGTTTTAAATAAGAAACTCATTTCTTTTCAGTGACAAGTAGAACTTACATTTGAATAGAACTTTTAATATTTTTTCAAAGCATCTTCACATCTATTATTGCCAGTCTGCCCTCTTAACTCAAAGAAAGAAGCAAAGAATGTACAAATAATAGTATTTCATCTGACAAAAAAAAATCAGTGGGCTGGGAAGTCCAACTTCTTTATGGGATTCAAGGTGCTTTAAGCTTTTTAATTTGAAAAATGTAGAATGATAAAATGTTAAAAATGTAAAATTCTTCAAAATAGGATTGGTTTCCTCACCTGAAACTGACATGTACATTTCAAACCATCTCCATCTTCTTTACAGACTCCTCCATATTTACATGACGATTCATCACAAACTCTTACATCAGACTCCCTCACATTTAATTCTGAAAAAGAGAAAAAAATGTTTCATATGTCTTTTTGTATCCAAATGTCCATATATAAAAGAAAAAAAAACCTTAAAATGTGTTCATCGTCTCATTCACAGTGTAACAAGACATAACATACGAAAAGCAAGGACACAAAATGTTCAAAATTCCCCAAAGAGAACCTTGCATAATAATATGCCTAATAAGCAACCCAAACCAAAATAAAACTCAAAATTTCAGGATTTCACAGAATTCCCAAAGGTAAATCTCAGAATTTTTCTAGTTGGCTACCAACAGCTTAAGACAGTTTTCTTACCATTGTCTTAATATCTTAGATTATTTTTTAATAGGTTTTTAAAAACTAATCTCTACACTCAATGTGGGGCTTAAACTCATGACCCCCAGATCAAGAGTAGCATGCCCTAACGGCTAAGCCAGCCAGGCACTCCCTTAGATCATTTTTCTAGTGATTAAGTTACTTTTAAGGAGAATGAGAATAATTAGAAGAAATCTTAATTCTTTTGGTACCTAAATAAATTTCAGGTGAACATAATTCATTCTAGACCAACTAATTTAATTAGAAAAGAATTCTAAAGTAAACCTGAATATCATACAATTGATATATATGGAGCATTTATGTGCACAGAATTAAAAAGACTAAAAATCTCACTCTTAAAATTTTTTAATGACTTAATTTCACTCTACCACAGGAAGTAGCTCCAATCAACAATACTAGCATTCTGTGGCCATTTTGCTCCTGCTCCAAGACCATCGGTCTTGCTCTGGAACTATCAAATTAAGCTACCTAGAATCATATGGAAGTAAATAAAAACCATTATAATGCAATTTTTATATTCTATTAGGAATGAGACATACAACAACAAACAACAAACAATAAAATTACAGCAACAATAACAAATAATAAATAAATGATTATTTTGAAAACCCATTCCATTGTACAGGTAAAGAAAGAAGTCTGGGAGCAGGATGGCCTAAAGTAGCTTCTGACTCTGTCACTCAGTAACTGAGGGACCCTGGGAAGGGCACAAGGTCTCCTGAACCTCTAGATCATGATGAAGTCTTGGCAAACAGATCTCAGGGAGCATTTCTTCAGCATTCCCCCTTCCTCCATTGTTTTCTATTTCTAGATTTCAAAGCAGGACTCAGTGGACTCAGAGACACAGAGTCCAGTGTCTCTGTATCTAATGGCATCTGTCCTGGTGACATTTCATTGGATCTCTCTGCCCCGTTTGTTCTCACTGCTCTGCAATGGTGTCTTGGGTGTCCTACTCCTCAGAACTGACCCTCCAAGGAACTGGCAGTCAAGTACCTAAATACCCAAGGAGTCCACAGTACTTATCTGAATAACCACTCTCAACCAAGCACTGCACACTAGGTTAACTATACATCTATGTAACTATAGGTTACAAAACTTTTTTCTTTTCCTTAAATGAAACTCACATTTTAAAAAAGACATGAGCTGAAACTTAAAACAACAGGAAACTACTAGAGCTATTTTGTTGTTCTCACTGTTTCACAAACTATTTCAGGCACAGATGATCATCTTTTAACTCCTTTCACCTTGGCTATCTGGCTATGGAGGCTCTATGTTCTTGGTTCCCCTCATCTCCCAATTTTTGCTTACTCATCCTTCTCCTCCTTGATGACTTGCATTAGTACTTGAGACTCAATCCTAAGTGTGGGGCTTGCTTTTTTTCTATATACCCTCATTCCTACTGGGAATTTGCACAAGGTGCCGCTCCAAATACACTCTAATGTACATCTTGAAACCCAAGGAAGATTAACTAAATATTAATAAAGAACCGCTTTGGAGAAGAGGATAACAATGCATAATATTTTTGTTCAACTACATGCTTAGTCAATTTTACGGGCCATAGAAATAAAAAGAATTGTACAATTTGAGAAATAAAATTGAGTGCATTTCTCCTCCTTTTCTTTGTAGCCTTAAAGTTCACACTGGGTTCCAATACAATCAGACATATAAAACAAGGATAAATTTTTTTTTTGGGGGGCGGGGATCAAGATCATGGTTGAGTAGCTCTGACTTGCTACTTGGGCTTGAGAATCTTTGAGGTATATTTTACTTATTGTATTTTAAAAGTACAATGGCAGTGGGGTGCCTGGGTGGCTCAGTCAGTTGAGCATCCAACTCTTGATTTCAGCTCAGATCATGATCCCAGGGTTGTGGGATCCAGCCCCGCACCAGGTTCTACACTGAGTATGGAGCCTGCGTGAGATTCTCTTTCTCTTTTACTCTGCCCCTCTCCCCACCCACCCCACAAATAAATAAATAAAATTATACAATGGCCTTGAAATCTAGAACCTAAACAATCCCTGATACTAAGATTCACACATCTCTGGAGACTGAGGATTGTTCAAAGCATATATTTGTTTGGGCACCTGGGTGGCTCAGTCGGTTTAGTGCCCGACTTCGACTCAGGTCATGCTCTCACAGTTAGTGAGTTTGAGCCCCACGACCGGCTCTGTGCAGACAGCTGGAGCCTGGAGCCTGCTTCAGATTCTGTGTCTTCCTCTCTTTCTGCTCCTCCCCCTCTCATGCTCTGTCTCTTTCTCTCAAAAAAAATAAATAAACATTAAAAAAAATTTTTTTCAAAGCATCTATTTGCATGAAGGACTAAGAAACATTTTAGGACAATAATCATCCTTACTAAAGACAGGCAGAAAAGCTTGGTTCAATAAACAGAGCTTGAACAGGAGGAGTGGTCCTGTGCACAAGATGGTGTCTATCACTTGGACTACTCCCCCAGCCCAGCCCCAAGAACTCAACATAACAGAGGAGCTACAGTGAGAAACTAAATAGCAGCTTTCGCTAAAAGCTCTGAAACAACAAGGTATAAAGAGTTCTGCTTTGATGTCCACACAACAAGACAGAATAGCGGGGGAGAAAAAAGGCTGGGACACCTCAAAAGCCCCAGCATCAGCACCACACCTGGCAGAATGGCACAAAGCCAAGGAGATAATCAGGCGTAGAGATACACCTCTGATATCTAGGGGCAGCAAACATGGCAGGAGGAAAAAGATGTGCCATGTGGCAGTGGCCAGAATACATTAGTGAGCCCACATGAAACACCCTTTGGTGATTCCAAGAATAAACCTGGAGGGAGAGCAATCTGGGGAAGCTAGAGGTTCCACATTAATAGGTGAGGGCAAAAGTCATGAAATTCTGATTACACTGGCTATTAGTCATGTTTCATTTTATGCCTACCCTGTTATTAAATTCATGATATTTTTGTGTGTATTAATGCGTTAAATGTGATTATTTAGTTGATTCAGGAAACAAGTATCTACTATATATCTATTACTATGCTAAGAAATTGGGGCACACAGAAAAATATTAACAGGGAGCCTGTGATCTTGCTAACATATGGAACAATTACTAATGCATTCAATATAGTCTATAAGGAGAAAATGCTGTTGTACAAGCTATAATTGCTCTAGGAGTTTCAAGAAGTAGGAGATAAAGGGCCGCCTGACTGGCTCAGTCAGAAGAGCATCTAACTCTTGATATCGGGGTTTTGAGTTCAAGCTTCACATGGGGTATAGAGATCACTTAAATAAAAATATAAAAAATAAACTTCTACAAAAAGAAGTGGATAAAAATGGATTTGAGGCAGAGGATGCAGGGTCAAAGATGTCAAGACTTGCACTGACTTTGAAAAATTAGTAAGACTTTTTTGCTGATTATAAAACACAGGATTTAGGGGCGCCTGGGTGGCTCAGTTGGTTAGGCGTCCGACTTCGGCTCAGGTCACGATCTCGCGGTCCGTGAGTTTGAGCCCCGCGTCGGGCTCTGTGCTGACTGCTCAGAGCCTGGAGCCTGTTTCAGATTCTGTGTCTCCCTTTCTCTCTGACCCTCCCCCATTCATGCTCTGTCTCTCTCTGTCTCAAAAATAAATAAACATTAAAAAAAAAAATTAAAAAAAAAAAAAACCACAGGATTAAAAAAAAAAAAAAAAACAGGGGTACCTGCGTGGCTCAGTCAGTTAAGCATCTGATTTCAGTTCAGGTCATGAGCTTGTGGTTCATGAGTTTGAGCCCCGCATTGGACTCTGTGCTGACAGTGCAGAGCCTGCTTGGGATATTCTCTCTGTCTTTCTTTCTCCCTCTCTCTCTCTCCCCCCCCCCTTTCTTTCTGTCCCTCCCCCACTAGTGTGTGCACTCTCTCTCTCAAGATAAATAAATAAACTTAAAAAAAAAAAAATACAGGATCATTACACAGAATTTAGAAACATTTAAAAATAAACAATGTTATGGGGCGCCTGGGTGGCGCAGTCGGTTAAGCGTCCGACTTCAGCCAGGTCACGATCTCGCGGTCTGTGAGTTCGAGCCCCGCGTCGGGCTCTGGGCTGATGGCTCAGAGCCTGGAGCCTGTTTCCGATTCTGTGTCTCCCTCTCTCTCTGCCCCTCACCCGTTCATGCTCTGTCTCTCTCTGTCCCAAAAATAAATAAAAACGTTGAAAAAAAAAATTTTAAAAATAAACAATGTTTTCGGGGCGCCTAGGTGGCTCAGTCAATTTGAGCATCTGACTTAGGCTCAGGTCATGATCTTGCAGTTTGTGAGTTCGAGCCCCATGTCAGGCTCTGTGCTGACAGCTTGGAGCCTGGAGCCTCCTGCGGATTCTGGGTCTCCCTCTCTCTCTCTGCCCTTCCCCCACTTGCACTCTGTGTGTGTCTCTCTCCATCTCAAAAATAAACATTTTAAAAAAATGTTTTTAATAAATAATGTCTTAATTGCCCACACCATACAATACTGAAAGAGAATGTTCTTATCTAGGAAAACAATATAAGTGAAAGTAGAGACACAAATAAATAAACCGTACACATAAATATGAATACCAGCGGTTCCCAAACCATGGTCCTTATGAAAACTGCTCTCTTAGATTACATTGTACCTTAAATATACATTTAATGTACATTAAAATCAAGTAAGAGTTTCATTTTCTCATTTGCAAGGGGAAAAAAGTCAATGGAAAGAATTTTCTCATTTTAAGTTTTTCACATATTTCTTAAACCTTCAATATCTGAGATTACTTCCTTGATACTTGTCAACAAAACCAATGTTCCTCAAATAAAGAATATTAATAAACAAAACTCCAACAGTGTTTTATGAGAACACAAGCTCATGAATGTACATTTTAAGTTGTTTTGTTATTGTGGCAGTCACAGCTAATTGCCTACCCTGGATCTACTCTTACTTTGTAAAAGAACCCCAGGGGCGCCTGGGTGGCGCAGTCGGTTAAGCGTCCGACTTCAGCCAGGTCACAATCTCGCGGTCCGTGAGTTCGAGCCCCGCGTCGGGCTCTGGGCTGATGGCTCGGAGCCTGGAGCCTGTTTCCGATTCTGTGTCTCCCTCTCTCTCTGCCCCTCCCCCGTTCATGCTCTGTCTCTCTCTGTCCCAAAAAATAAATAAACGTTGAAAAAAAAAAAAAAATTTAAGAACCCCAAGGAAGCTTCCTTTGTTCAAGGAAGCAAGATGCTCAGCTAAATAATCTGTATATCCCAGACCCCCTTGCAATGTACCATAGTTCCATATGTAAGCACTGTCCCTTCCTCCTTCATTCTTCCATTCTTTGTCCTGCCTGGAGAGTAAAACCCTTGCCTAAGATTGTAGCAGCCATCTTACATATATGATGATGAAAGCTACAAGTTAAAGATGGTAGACCAGAAGGACAGGAGCAAGAGTGTGGAAAGAGAGAATTATAAAATCACCACACCTCCCCTGGATTTCACCCATCCAGACTTACTGTCATAGGAAATAAACACATAAATAAATAAAGCCCTTATCATTTAAGCCACCATTGGTCAGGTCACTGATACATGTAGTAAAACATAATCCTGACATAATGACTGCATATAAATTTAATTAAGATAGATATTTCTAAGCCAAAACCTTAAATAATTTGGTGGTACATTCCAGTCCACATGATAAAATTAATTTATCATGAACATGACTTCCTGCTATTCCAATTTCTATCACAAATTTGAGAACCAATGCCTTAGCTCAAACTCAGTACAGAAGGAATTCTATTTTGGGATCATCTTCTGAATGTTACTTCTTTTCAAGTATTCTGTACAATACCAGGCATCAAGAGGGCACTCTACTACCTGTCAATGATGATGATGATTACATAGCTGCCTTCCTGAACCCAAAATGGAAATTCAGCAAAATAGATGAGCCATTACTAAGGCCCTCAAAAATCAATTCTCCAAACAGAAATATTTTACACAAAGAAGCACTCAGAAAAGTGGCTCAAAACAAAAATATTTTGCTCTGGTTGCAAATGTGCCCATCACACAATTCTCTAAATGTAAAACTTCTCTCAGAAAAACAAAGAAAGAAACAAAAAGTCTGTCTCAATTTTCATTAAGATCTCAAAGCTGGGAAACCATAAACACTAGAAAAAGGAACCCTACTCACTCTGAACCTGAGCAGCCAAAATCCCCAACTTTTGGCAGCGCTAACTAGGTTCAGGTTACAGTTCAAAATGGACCCCTTAGAGGGCACCTGGGTAGCTCAGTTGGTTGAGCATCCAACTTCAGCTCAGGTCATGATCTCACAGCTCGTGGGCTCCCTGTCAGGCTCTGTGCTGACAGCTCAGAGCCTGGAGCCTGCTTCAGATTCTGTGTCTCCCCCTCTCTCTGCCCCTCCCCTACTCATGCTCTATCTCTCTCTGTCTCTCAAAAATAAATAAATGTAAAAAAAATTTTTTTAATTAAAAAATGGACCCCCTTAGCCCTCCAGAATGATAGGCCTTTTCTACCACCACTCCATTAAACAGAAGGGAATCTTATAAGATAGCTAACACCAATGGAGAGCCAAAAGTGAACAAACCTTGCAAGATGTTACAATAGAATTCAGGGCTTCTCAACCTCAGCACTACTGACATCTTGGGGAAGATAATTCTTTGATGCATGGGGCTATCCTGTTCACTGGAGGATGTTTAGCAACATTTCTGCCCTCTACCCACTAGATACCAGCAGGACTATCCCAGCTGTAACAACCAAAAATGTCTTCAGACATTATCAAATGTCCACTGGGGAGAAAATTACCATCCACTGAGAACCACTATCAAAGATGACCAAAGCCTTGATTAAAGGCTTTATGTTTCATTCTCTTCACTATAAAGAAAATTAAGTCAAATAAGCAGCAATCTCCAAGACCTCTGCACATTACCATGGGTATTTTTTTTATATTAAATATATTGTCAAATTGGTTTCCATACAACATTCAGTGCTCATCCCAACAAGTGCCCTCCTCAGTGCCCACCACCCACTTTCCGCTCTCCCCCACTCCCACCAACCCTCAGTTTGTTCTCAGTACTTAACAGTCTCTTATGGTTTGCCTCCCTCCCTCTCTGTAACTTTTTCCCCCTTCCCCTCCCCCCATAGTCTTCTGTTATATTTCTCAGGATCTACATATGAGTGAAAACATATGGTTATCTGTCTTTCTCTGCCTGACTTATTTCACTTAGCTGAATACCCTCCAGTTCCATCCACGCTGCTGCAAATGGTCAGATTTCATTCTTCCTCATTGACCATGGCTATTTTTCATTTCAATAGAGGGACCTAAATATATTGCCTCCAGGGACACCGGGTGGCTCAGTCAGTTTAGCGTCCAACTTTGGCTCAGGTCATGATATCATGATTCGTGGATTCAAGCCCCGCATCCAGCTCTATGCTGTCAATGCAAAGCCCGCTTCAGATCCTCTTATCCCACTCTCCCTTGGCCCCTCCCCTGCTGCATACACTCTCTCAAAAATAAATAAAACATTAATAAAATTAAAATTTAAAAAGTGATAAATGTATGTATATTTTTAGGTTCACATAAAATGCTACACACATTTATAAATCATTTTTGTGACTCCCATCTTAAATGACTTTCTTTTTTTTTTTTTAACTTTGATTTATTATTGAGAGACAGAGCATGAGCATGAGCATGGGAGGGGCAGAGAGAGAGGGAGACACAGAATCTGAAGCAGGCTCCAGGCTCTGAGCTGTCAGCACACAGCCCAACGCAGGGCTCGAACCCACAAACTGTGAGATCATGACCTGAGCTGAAGTCGGACACTTAACCAATTGGGCCACCCAGGCGCCCCTTAAATGACTTTCTTGATTAACCAACTAACTTACAAGAATCTTAAGGCACCAGGACAAGAGGATTCCTACTATGTATAAAAATGTCCTGCCCTTAGCCATCCCACTGTGTCCTGTCTTGCTTCTTTTCTCTGAGCATTCTCATCTCACTTACACCACTTCAAGTCTTCAAACCTGCTTTTCCCCAACCTTATTAAAGTCATCTCACCTGTCACTGCCAGTCCTCAGAGCACTGCAGGGGGAACGTCCTATAATGAATGCAAAGTACTCATCAACATGTGGGAATCTTTAGTTCATCTCCAGTTAATTTCTTATTGACTCCCTACAGGACATGTTGAAACTCTTTACCTTGTTCTTCTTAAGAATAACCTCATTTCAAGGGGTTTATACACATGTCTATATGTTAACAGTGTTCGAGAAAACCTTCCCCCCCCCTTTTTTTTTTTTTTTTAGAAAAACACACCAATCCAATCTGACTAGACATCCTGCTGGATGGTTTCACTCCCAAAACAAGGCAGGCATGTTCCTGACCCTGTATCCAACTGTTGATGAGAAAGTCTCTGACAAAGTCCACAATATCCACACTGAAAACAGCAGAAATATTTGAAATATTTAAATATTTAAAACACCCTACACCAGGAAGTGGTGTGGTACAGCCATGGAATATTATAGAGCTATTTAAAAGGCTGCATATATTATGTGGCACTATGGAAATATGCTTATAAATGTCAAGTGAAAAAGCAGAAGACAACACGTGGACCATAATTGTGTAAAAAACACATATAGGAAAACCCAGCCAGAAAAAAACAAAATGGTAAAGGTACTGTCTTTATACCAGTTGAGCAATAGATTATTTTCCCTTCTTTTTAAGTTTCTATATTGGTTATACTTAATAGGGGAAAAAACTCAATGTGATTCCAAACACAGCCCCAAAGAGAGGTTGCCTATACAATGGACAAAGCACTAGTTTATACGTCAACAAGGGCCAGGTTCACATGCTAGCTCTTCACCTCTTAGAATAATAACACCTTCTCTTTCCTAGATATTATAATGATAGATATGTACTAAAAAGCAACAATGCCTAGAACAAGTAGGTAAACAACAAAAAATGTTGTGTCTTTCTTTCTCCAGACCAATCTAAGGAACACCTTTAATGACACAAATCACTGAAAATACATTTCAGGGTGAAAATCAAACAGTAAGTTTAGTAAATGATGGCTTTTGTCCAAGCAAATAAGATGAACTAGGAATTAAACTCTCTTCAATTTGTTTATTAAATTAACCATATTATATTAGTTATCCCCTATGATAAAGATATGAGGGAAAATAAACTTAGTATTTCATGATACAAATCCAAAAGTAGTTTACATTAATATTAAAAAGCACTAACGGTAGAGATGACTAAAACTTTTCTAAGCTATATTTAACAAAAAAATTTTACATATGCCACCCAATTAATTGACTCTGATATTTTTCATCCCGTTCTACACACTACTGCCAAACTACCCTTTGTTAAGCACCACTTTGAAAGTGTCAATCCTCCACCCAACACCTAAAATCATTCCCTGCTGCCTCAATTCTAAATGCCTCTGCTTCTGGCAATGATGGGAAGGACTGTCTATTGCAGGATCAGAAAGAACAAAAAATCCAGATCTCAAGCTGGGTATTAGATACTCAGGGTCTTCCCAGCCCTACCCAGTACTAACCACAGATCCCAAACTGCAATACTCTCCCCTATTCCTTTTTCTGACTAGCTTGGCAAACTTGTGTGAGTTTTCCCTCTTGTGGATCTAAAAACTATTACATTGTAGTTATTAAAAAGAATGATGAAGAATCTCCCTATTTCCTGACATAACACAGTAAATTTTTCTTAAAGGCAGACTTTTTTAAATGTATGTCACAAACTAATTTATAATGCCTACATACAAAAATCTAAAGGTATATACATGTAAATACAAGCCACAGTTATCACTTGGTGGAATTTGAACTTTCTTCTTTATTCTGTATTTTTCTGAATTGTCTGAGTTTCAGAATGAACTTGTATTACTTTTTAAATCAGACAAAAGAGGGGCATCTGGGTGGCTCAGTTGGTTAAGCGTCCCACTCTTGACGTCGGCTCAGGTCATGATCTCACTGTTGGTGAGTTTGAGCCTCACATCGGGCTCTGCGCTGACAGCATGGAGCGACAGTATGGAGCCTGCTTAGGATTCTCTGTCTCCTTTCTCTCTGCCCCTCCCCCACTCGTACTCATGTGTGCTTGAGCGCTCACTCTCTCTCTCTCAAAATAAACTTTAAAAAAATTAATCGATAAAACAAATATGTGCATGTAAGACTCTTGAAAAATTATGTTAAGTGAACAAAGCCAGGCACATAGGGCCACATGTTGTATGATTCCATTTATATGAAATGTCCAGAATAAGTAAATCCATACAGACACGAAGTCTCTACATGGTTGCAGAGGATGGGGGCAGAGAGGTGTTAGGGTTGACTGTTAATAGGCATGGAAATTCTTTTTGGGGTGATGGAAATGTTCTATAATTACAGAGTAGATAGTAGTGATGGTTACACAACATATTAAATATGTTAAAAACCACTGAATTGGGGCACCTGGGTGGCTCAGTCAGTTAAGCCTCCGACTTCGGCTCAGGTCATGATCCCACGGTTCATGGGTTCAAGCCCCATGTCGGGCTCTGTGCTGATGGCATGGAACCTGGAGCCTGCTTCGGATTCTGTGTCTCCCTCTCTCTCCACCTCTCCCTCATTCAATCTGTCTCTCTCTCTCTCTCAAAAAAAAAAAAAAAAAAAACCACTGAATTGTATACTTCAAAACTTTAAGTTTTGTGAACTATATTTCAATAAAAAACAAAAATAATTTTTATAATCAGATAAAACAATCTTACTAAATTGTGAAAAAAAAATGAAACAAACAGAAATGAACAGGGATTATAATTTGATGTTTAAGAAACGGACCCTAGGACCCACCGCCAAGATCAGTACCCTGGCTCTACACTTATCAGCTCTGTAACCTTAGTAATTTACCACTCTCTACCTCTATTCTCTCATCTGTAAAATGGGGATAATAAAAGTACCTATCTCATAATGTTGGCAAAGAATTAAATAAAGATATGGAAAGCACCCAAAGCAGTGCATGACACATCATAAGTGCTATACTGTTAGCTTTTTTTTGTTTGTTTTTTAATTTTTTACACCATTGCTGGAGAAGGTATGGAAAATGAGCGCTCAAACCAACTATAAGAGTGTAAATTGGGGGCACCTGGGTGGCTCAGTTGGTTGAGCGTCCGACTTTGGCTCAGGTCATGATCTCATGGTTCATGGGTTCGAGGCCCGCGTGGGGCTCTGTGCTGACAGCTCAGAGCCTGGAGCCTGCTACAGATTCTGTGTCTCCCTCTCTCTCCCCCTGCCCTGCTTGTGTGCGCTCTCTCTCTCTCTCTCTCTCTCAAAGGTAAACATTAAAAAAAAAAATTTTTTTAAGTGTGAATTGGTAGAACCTCTCACAGAATAATGCGGCAATAAACAATGAAGTTTTAATAATCTTTACCCTTTAACTAAACAATTCTATTTCTAGGAAATTATAACAGGGATAGAAGAAAAACATACAAAAATGAATGCATAGGTGATTGTTAACAGCAGCATTTTTTATAACAGCAAAGTAGAAAACCGCCTAAGCATCCATCTGTTGGAAATTAGTTAAATAAACTATTAATGAAATACTACGTGGCCATTAAGGTAGATACTAGAAACATATACACTGATATCCAAAGACCAAGATCCACTGTGAAGTGAAGAAAAGCAGGTTGTAAAACTATACAGAGCTATAATCCAATTTAGATTTTACAACATGTACATGTTTACATATGTATTTTAAGATTTTTGTAGGTACAATTAACACATTTCCTGCATCAAAGTTTTTTTACCAATAAATATCAATAAATAAATCTAAACACAACAATATCCCCCTCTGGCTCAATTTTCAACCACTATTCCTTAGTGTCTACAACACTAAGTGGAATAGGCAGTAGCCAGAATCCAGGGAAGTCACCCACAAAGACAAAAATCTATAAAACAAGCTAAAAGTTGGCACTTGGGAATCTGACATTATTTTAAAAGTGCATTTAAAAAAGACTTCACAAAACTCTGCTGCATTAAGAAGAGTTCCAGACTTGGAGTTCCAATTATTTGATAAAATAACTGTATGATATTGGCCAAGCACTAAATAAATCTCGCTCACAAATCTCGGTTCCCTTAAGTAAAAATGGGTATTAACAATCCCTCATTGGATTGCAAGGAGTAAATGAGATCTTTACAAAAGAGAAATGGAAACTATACAGGATACTTTTCCTCTTTAGGTGAAACAACCAAAACCAAAACTTTTTTTTTTAAACATTTTTTTAGCTTTTATTTTAGAGAAAGAGAGTGGGGGGGGGGGGGGGGGGGAGGGGAAGAGGGAAAGAATCTTAAGCAGGCTCCGCGCTCAGCATCACCCTGGGATCACGACCTGAGTCAAAATCACGAGTCAGATGCTCAACAGACTGAGATACCCAAGTGCTGAACCAAAACTTTAAAACGACACAATCACAACCTTAAAATTCAAAAAACTGTTGTAAAATAGTGAAGAATTAAACACACACACACACACACACAGGGGCACGTGGGAGGCTCAGTCGGTTAAGTGTCCAACTTCGGCTCAAATCATGATCTCACGAGTTCATGAGTTTGAGCCCTGCATTGGGTGGTCAGCACAGAGCCCGCTTTGGATCCTCTGTCCCCCTATCCCTGCACTCTCTCTTTCAAAAGTAAATTAAAAATAAATATATTTAAAAAAAATGATAACAATTTAAAAAATAAATAATTTACAAAATTAAAAAACACACACACACAACTAGGTCTAATTGTAATTAGGAAATGCTTATGATCTGAACCTGAAGAAGGGAACAATAATGGTAAACAACAGCACCACCTAAAAAAATACCTTAAACCACTTCAAAGAAAAAAAGTATGAAAAACCAAACACAGGACACTAAACACAGACTAAAGAGTCTTGTGAACAATGGGGAATCTAAACGTATCATTTAGGCTATAAACCGAACTGATAAAGAAATATCAGCAGTTTAGACATGGATAGGTATCTATTTAGATAATACTTGCAAAGCAGTATTAGATGAAAGCTGACCATGCAAAATAAACTGAACTTAAAAATTCGAAAAGGTGATCCGACCTGTGAACAAGATCTCCAGGTTAACATAAAAATGGCAAAGCAAATAGGGGAAATCGAGATAAAAGTTCAAATTTTTTCTGGTATAAAATGAAACAATTTCAGTATAAACATTAAAATATTATACAGGAGAATGGCAATCATCACAGATTTCTCCTTTATATCTTTCCGTATTCCTCATGTGTTTAACATCCAATAAATGCTGCCTTTGTAACAACAACAGCAACAAAAAGATGGGTTTTTCTTTCTTTTTAACCATGGAAAAGAAAACTCAGAATATCTGCACAAAAATAAGAGAAATGGAGCTATGGTTGAAAACATAATACCTGTCAAAGTTTCTGAAGGCAGAAGAATGTATTAAGAACTTCAGAACCTGAAATGACTTTTCAAAAAATGATGAAACAGCTGAGCCATGAAAAATACATGACACCTGTAAAAAAGAAATATATTCAAATAGTAACAAAGGATTAACAGTAAAGCATCTAATAAACTAAAAGCAAATACTGAGGGAATTTTAAGATTCAAACAGAATTTCAAAGTGCATGAGAAGAGAATGTATGCCAACTCCTAAATGCCTCATTTATCCCATGAGAGAAGCTAATAATGGAACTAATTGTAGGAATAACGAAAATAGCTCTGTTAAAACAATGTTTCCAACAAGGAAAAAAAGGGGGAGGAGGGGGAGGAAGAGGATAAATGGGTTGACATTATCTCCCAATCCAGCTTAAAAGAAACTGAGAATTTAAAATTCTATTAAAGAAACTACATATACAGGGGAAATGAGGGATTAAAGAAATGAACTAAAAAGAAAATGGTAGGGTATAATAAAAACAGACAGTAACAAGTGTTGAGCAGGATATGGAGAAACTGGAACCCTCACACATTGCTGGAGAAAATGTAAAACGGCACAGCCACTTTGGAAAACAATTTGTCAGGTCCTCAAATGTTCAACATAGGGTTTACCAAATGACTCAGCAATTCTACTCCTAGTTATAAACCCAAGAGAACTGAAAACATATGTCCACACATAAATCTGTATATGAATGTTCACAGTATTCATAATAGCCAAAAAGAAGGCTATATGATGATGATGGAGGGTAACACAAATATCATAATTACTTCATTTAATTACACCCATTTAAGTGGGTGAATATTTATAAAAACAAATAGTCCAGGGGCACCTCGGTGGTTCAGTTGATTAAGCTTCAGACTCTTGGTTTCAGCTAAGGACATGATCTTAAGGTTTGTGAGTTCCAGCCCGGAGTCGGGCTCTACACTGATAGCTTGAAGCCTGCATGGATTCTCTCTCTCTCTCCCTCTCTCTCAGCCCCTCCCCCACTCACACGTGCTCACGCTCTCTCAAAATAAATAAATAAACTTTAAAAAATAAATAAAGTAAAACCACGATGTCGCTCAAATCCTGTAAGTTTCCCTCTGTCTTCAAGGCAAGTGCCAAACCTTCAGCTCAGCCTTCAAGGCCTTCCACTAATGTGGCAATGTGCAACTCATCTCCTGCCTTAATCCCCACACTTCAGTATCTCAAAATATTCCCTTTGCTTCCCCATCTTTTCTATCACCATTCCCACGGCCTAGAACACCTACCCTTCCCAGATTTCCTCAGTTTCTGTGTTATTCAGTTATTAATTCATTCTACAAGTAAATATATAAGGGGCCCTTAACTAGGTACGGTCAATATAGCAGTGAACAAAACAAAGAAAAACCCCTGCCCTCATGGAGCTACACAGAGCAGACAGATAATAACATGTATAGTTAAGTCACACAGGAAAGGGTGCCTTGGCACAAGAAAAAAACATTAAGAAAGATTAAGGTGGGAAAGGGGCAGAGGGGATGGAAGGTGGAAAAAGATTCAATTTTAACGCATCATTTTGAAAGTGACATTAAAAACCTGAAGGAGCTGAGGGGATAAATAATTGGGACAAGAAGTTTCCAAGCAAAGAATATCAACAGCAAAGGCCTCAGGCAAAAGGGTGCCTAGTGTTTCAAGCTGACATTCTACTCAGCTTGGGACTATAGGGCCCAACTGCGTGCCATGTACTTGGGAAGACTGTTTTTTGATTCCTTCAAATCAGAATTATTCATGCCCTCAACACTGTACTACTATCTTTCTTAGAACACTTGTACAGTGAAAACTCCTTTCAAACATATATGAGTGGTTGCTGATCAATTAATCAAAAGTCTTGTAAAGGAGAAAATCATTTAAAAATAAGACATACTTTGTTGAAAATTAAACATTTTAACTGTTTTTAACTTCACACATAAAACATATATTCATTTTCCTATGTAGCACCAAAACCTTTGGGTCTACAAAATGCTGTTCCCTCCTTTCTTGGATAAGCCACACCCATAATCTACTATCTACAATGTCCACTTTCCCTTCCTTTAAAGTAAAAGGGAGACTTAAAAATACCTGCAAAATTTTGTAGGAGCAGAATCCTTCCAGAGATTTGTAAGATTTCCCCAATCTGTTTCAGTTGTCTTGACCACAGTCAAATTCACTGAAAGGCAATTCTCTCAGCCTCTCACCTTTATCAACTCTTTCTGAAGTATTTCATAAAAAACAACATTTTACATTTATATTGCACCAATCTGAGCGATTTTTATTAATTTATACTCAAAGGACCACTGGTATAAATAAATTTGAAAACAAACACAACTGACTCTTTCTTGGTAAGCAAAGAAATAAATGATACATGGGCAAACTAGAGTTAATCTACCAGCCTGAGCATCTGTGTGCTGTGGGAATCGATTAGAATGGTTTACTAAGGGAATGTCTAATCCAGAAAGTTAAAATCAAGACCGGCAAAGTATCTGAATAGACATTTCTCCAAACAAGATATATAAATAGCCAATAAGTACATGAAAATGTGCTCAACGTCATTAGTTGTTAGGGAAATGTAAATCAAAACCACGTTGATATACAACTTCACACCCACAAGGTTGACTATAATCAAAAAGACAGTAACAAATGTTGGCCAGGATATGGGCAAACTGGTACATTCACACATTGCTGGTGAAAATGTAAAATGGTACAGCTGCTTTAGAAAACAGGTTGGGAGTTCCTCAAAATGTTAAACATGGAGTTATCAGGTGATTCAGAAATTCTATTTCTAAGTATACACTCAAGAGAGTTGAAAACATATGTCCACACAGAAACTTCTACATGAATGTTCATAGCAGCATTGTCCATAATTGATGAAAAGTGGTAACAGCTCAAGTGTCCCTCAACTGATGAATGGATAAACAAAATGTGGTATGTATCCATACAATGGAATATTACTCAACCATAAAAAGCATTTAAGTTCCGAAAGACAAATATCATATGACTTCACTCATGTGAGGACTTTAAGATACAAAACAGATGAACACATGGGAAGGGAAGCAAAAATAATATAAAAACACAGAAGGGGACAAAACCTAAAAGACTCTTAAGTATAGAGAACAAACAGAGGGTTACTGGAGGGGTTGTCAGGGAGGGAATGGGCTCAACGGGTAAGGGGCATTAAGGAATCTACTCCTGAAATAATTGTTGCACTATATGCTAACTAACTAGGATGTAAATTAAAAAAAAAAATGCTATGAAAGACTCAAAGATTTTGTAAAAAAAAGAAAAAAAAAGCACTGAAGTTCTGATACATGCTACAACACGAATGAACCTTGAAAATATTATCCTAAGTGAAAGAAGACAATCACAAAAGGCCATATATTATATAATTCCATTTAAATGCAATGTCCAAAACAGGCAAATCCATAGAGACGGAGTAGATTAGCATCGTCAGGGGTTGTGGAAAGAAAGGAACATGGAGTAAAGGTTTTCTTTTTGAGGTGATGAATATGTTCTGTCATTAGATAATCATGATGGTTGTACAACTTTGTGAATATATTTAATTGTGTATCTTTTAAAAAATCCCATTGCTGTCAGTGTTCAATAAACAGCTTATTAACTGGGGTAGGAGAGAAAGCCCGGATGTATTAAATAGAAATTTCTTCACATAGATTTATAAGAGGCTAACTAACTACCTCTGTTAGAATATAGAGCCCCTGAAGGCAGGGATGGCCTCTCATTTATTTCCCTTAACATCTAGCATAGTAGAGTACCTTAAGCTGGTATTCAATCAAGTTCAATAAATAAATTATTAAATACCCACATATTACATACCAGAGATCTAGAAGATTCCAAACAGATTGAAAAAACTCACTTTTTGGCCCCAAAATCCTGAATTGCCACTAACAAGGCATGTCTCTTAATATGAAGTTTACACCATCCATTCATACCATCCTTACCACCATATCACAATCCAGAGGACCCACTTCTAACTTCTGTGACATTTTTTAAATCCAATCCAAATTCTCTACCTTATATCTATCACCAAATGCCACTTATTGGTCTCTCAGTATGTTTTTCCACTCCTTTAACCACGTTCCTTAAGACAAAAATGCTCATATTTAGCCTCATCTGTTCTTCTCAAACACCCTAGAGTCAAAAAGAACCATCATTATCTTCATGTTGCAAATAAGAAAAGAACGCCATGTCTAAGGTCACCTGGTCTCTCAAGTTCAAAATTCATCTTTCTTCACATAAATCATGTATTTCCCAACTTTCTTCTCTTTGGATGAACAGGGAAATTTCTGATTAAGTTAAATTTTCAAAGAATAAGTACAAATAAAAAAAAAAAAGACCAAAGCAACAATTATAAAGTCCAGAATGATTGAAGACTCGAGGCATGAGAACAATAAAAAAAGGTGTGTTTAGAACAAGAAGAAATAAACAAAAGGCCCACTGCTTTGGGAAGATGTTGTAATAGTCAAGAGATGACAAGGACAAATACAGACCCATTCAGTTTCTTCTTTGCTTTGGTAATCTTCATCAAGGACCATGATCTTCAAACTGGGAAGGGCAGAACTCTGATAAAAGGAAGCTAACATCTCAGGTAAGTGCAATGAAGAAAGGACCGTAACAGAATATGGAGCTAGTTCAAAATTTGCATCCTGACATAAACAAATTACACTCTACGACACTGAAAAACTTTTAGATGACAAGATGCCAGAAGACCAGAAACGAAGAAAACTCTCAGTTTTCAAAAAAAGAGAAATGCCGATCTAGGAAAACACCAGTGGGTAAACTTGCCATGTATCCCCTGAAAAAGTCTAGAATGTGTAGGTAAGTTTTTGAACACAATAAAAAGTAAAAAGCCACTATGGGCTCTTTATTAAGGCAGGCTATACAACATTTGCTTTTTGATAGGATCACTAAAATGGGAAAAACAGAGGATGATACATATACATAACTGATTCTAACAAGATGATCTGACAGAATCTTTAAATAATAGGCTAGTGAACAAAATGAGAAAATGTTGAACAGCAGAAGTTCAAAAATCTGTTCAACCCTACCAGGAGCGTGCATAGCCGACTGAACATCTGGTTGATTAATGTATCAACATCAACCCATTTGAAAGGAAGTCTCGAGTAAAAAATCGCAGAGTGGTATCTTTTCCCATGATCTAGACATCTTCTATTAATTTAATAAAGCACAGACCTGGTCTTCAGACGTGCAAGGGCCACGATGCTGAGTGACCCAAAAGGCAAACAACCTGACAGAATCAGGCTCCAAAAGGTCAGAGTAGGCTGAAATGATCCAAAATTCAAAATGAAAATTAACAGGGAGTCAAGACCAGCATTTAGATTTTGAAACTCAAATCTATGAAGGACTAAACTTCGGTTTATGTGGGGAAATACCTGGGTAACAAAAGCAACTAGGAAAAAAAACTATGTAAAATCTCAAGATGCATTCATTCATTAATAGATGCAGAAAACCACACTGGATTTCTATACTCCTTAAAAAAATTATCTTTTTCCATATGAATCACTCCCAGATTTTCATCCTAGAAATAGTTATAACAAGAATCTACAAATATCACTTAGTTAAAACTCTAGCTTTAGACCCAGAGTCATTCAAATGCATCTTAGCATTAGAAAACATTTCATTTGATAAGCCTAATTTATTGACATATCAATAAATCCTTGAAAGAAGGCTAGATATTAAATCCAAGTCCGTCTTTTAATAGAAGAGGAAATTTTTAAAAATTAAGTAACTTGGCTCCAAATAGCACAGCTGCTTAGCAAGGGTCAGGATCTCCAAATCGGTCTCCTTTTCCTACACCATGTGGGTTTTCAGCCCTCTGCTTCCTTTCTTAAAAGTTGTACTTTGCACTAAAAAGTTAGAAAACATACATACACAAAAACATCCGTCAACACACTATTTTGCTAAGGACAAATTAGCTTAGCAAGAACAAATAATCACTGCACATTAGCCAGTGAAATATTTTGACATGGTGTGATCACTTACAAGTTTGATAACAAATATTTACTACAAAAAGGCACTCTAATATACAAATGGTTTTTATTCTTAACCATGAATGCGTGATTATTTATTAAACATTATCCCATATCCCACTTAACATTAGAAGAATAAAGTTAAAGTTATTACACGATGGAAAGGCTTTTAACGGACATGCCATTGTTTACTGTGCTCAAAATCCCATCCCCAACATAAAACACACCATTATGAAAATTACTGAAAGATTTTAGACCCTGAAATCTAAACAGCAAGCCAAAGGTTTTCTTCATGGAGGGCAGCATCTGTGCTGAGGCCCTCTTACTCCCTCCTCACTCCCCCAGAAACAATGCCCCTTCCATTGCCCAAAGGTACAAAGGTTGTCAGGCAGACAGACCAGTAGATCCCAGGTGGCCTGAAGTCCTTCCTCCTTTCCCCTCCTCCCCCTTCCCCACCCCCACCACGCCTCCTCTTCCGCCCCCGTGGTTTAAAGAAGACAAGTGGAGAATTGAGAATTGATAAAAGGGTAAGTTAGAAAGGCATGGCTGAGGACCACTACCATCTGCTAGCCCAGCTCCAGGAAGACCCACCCACTCCTAAATGAGACCTGGAAGCTTCTCCTTGCCCCAGGGCTCCTCTGGGACCCCTTTTGAAAGGAAGAAGGAACTTTACTGCTCAGATACCTCCTCCCCATTCTTATCCATTAGAGCCCCAGCAAGCTCTTTGTTTCCAAGAGCTGGGGGGGGGGGGGGGGGGAGGGTCGGGACAGGCGGCCTTGGAGAAGGGGAGAGGTCACTCCCTTGCTCCCGTAGCTGCCAATCTCCAGGCCCTCCAGCAGAACACAAACACTCGCACAGGACCATACTCTCTGAGCCGGTTCCCTCTTTCCACACCACCTTAAAAACCCAGGGTCACACAGAGGCACTTCCTGAAATCTAATTACCTCTTTCAATACCCAAACCCTGCACAGGATGACTCCCTAGCTCCCTCCCTCTGGAAGGATACTAACGGGGTTCAATCCGGGACTCCCATCCTTTCTCCTCAATGCATACCCCAGGGTATACCCCTGAGCCCCACGCAAGACGCATAAAAACATAGGGTCACTTCCTGGGCCCCAGGACTTTTCCCTGCTCACCTCCACAGACCCGCCGTCACTCCTGGCCCCCAGAGCCCACCTCTAAACCCAAAGGACATACGCGCGCGCGCGCACACACACACACATACACACACACACACACACACACACACACACACACACAGTCACTTCTACAAACCACGTCCTCTGGGACACCCGTTACCTTTACCCACACGACCACTCCCCAGTGTCCTAAGAACCTCCAAAGCACATGGTCACTCCCCTGGCCCTCAGGCTCGGCACCCCCAGTCCTTCACCGTCTCTGTCTCTGTCTCTGTCTCTGTCTCTGTCTCTCTCTCTCTCTCTCTCTCACACACACACACACACACACACACACACACACGCTCGTTGCCTCCCCTGTGCCTTCACAACACAGACACGCGCTCCCGCGTGCACACCTACAGTCACACCAGGAACCGCGGCCGGCTTCCCCCGCCTCGCCGGGTCCCGTCCCCACCACCTCAGAGCACGCCGGGCCGGGCCGCTCTCTCCCAGACACTCGACACACATGGTCGCACTCACGGCCACTCCCCATGCCCAACGCCGGGCCCCGAGCCCGCGCCTCACGCTCGCGCCCTGCCCTCCGCCCTCGCTCACCCTCCGGCCACACTCTCCGGGAAGCCCGGGCCCGGGCCTTTCCCAGCGCGGCCGCCGGGACGGGGAGGGCAGCAGCGGCGGCGAGGGAGGGAGGGAGGGAGGGAGGGGCCGCAGAGGCGGGCTCCGGCCGCTCCTACCTGAGCAGTTGATGCTCTTGCCTTTGCCGCCGGGACAGTCTCCGCCGCCGCCGCTGCCGCCACCCGGGGGCTGGTTGGACGCGCGGCTCCCGGGCAGAGAGAAGGCGAAGAGCAGAAGCACCGACGTGTAGCAGCAGAAGGCGAGCGGGGGCGCGGCAGGCAGCCGGAGCGGCGCCTCAGCGGCCGCGGCGCCCATGACTGGCGCCCCTGGACGGCGGGAAGCGCAGGGAGCCGCAGGCCCGGGGCATCCAGCCGCGCACCGGGAGCCCCGCCGCTGCCTCGGCGCCTCCTAGCAGCCGCGCCGCTGCGCCTGGGAGCAGCCCCTCAGCATCCCGGTCCCACCCGCAGCGCCCGCCAGGCCCCGGCCCGCCGCGCTCGGGACGGAGTCAGAGGGTCCGGGCGCGTGCGAGGGTCGCGGGCGCGCGAGGGTGCGCGCGAGGGTGCGAGCCCGCGTTGGGGAGACCGAGGCTGGGGGCGTGAACGGGCGCGCGCGCGGCGGGCGGGGGTCGCGGGGCGGGGGCAGACCCAGCCCCTCACTCGCCGCTCGCCTTCCCTTTGTGTCCGCGGCCGTCGCCACCGCGTCACAAAGACCCCGGCCCGCCCGGTGAGGGGCGCGTGACAGAGCCGCGGGCGGGAGGGGTGGCTGCGACCCCGCCCCGCGCACACCCCCAGCGCTCGCGTCGGCAGCTCCGCCCCCGCCCGCGGCCGGCGCCGCCTCCGGGGGAGCTATTGTTCCTGCGGCGGGGCGGGAGCGCCGAGGGCGGGGGTCGTAGGCGCTCCTCCGCCCGGCCGCGGGGAGCTGGCGGGCGCGGGGATGCTCCGTAGGCATTACCCTGACAGACATTTTTGCCGCCCTTTGCAAGTGGTTTTGAAGCATTTCCTTCGCTCAGCAGCCAGGCTGGGAAAGAAGGGCAGGTGGTCTATTATACATCTATTTTCTAGGTGAAGCAACTGAGCCACTGGGAGGTGAAGGTGACTTGTCCAAGGTCACAAACCAAGAAATGGCCAGGACGCGAATTGGAACCCAAGTTCCGACCCCCAACTCTGCAGTTCCTAGAGATGGGCTAAATTTCTAGGCTCCTCACCCCCACCCTTTCCCACAGACACCAACTGAATTTAAAAATCTGTTTTGCCCTCTCCCACTCATAATAGCCAACGTAGAGAGCAGATTTGCCATATTCAAGACCTGGACGAAGCCCTTTACGAGCAGAGCATTCTCTCCAATTCTTTTTTACAGCCCTACAAGGGAGTTTTCATTCTCATCCCCATTCCACAGATGAGGAAGTTGGGACCCAGAGGTAAAGTGATCTGACTCCCAATCCAGTGCTCTCCCTATCACATCATGATAGATGAGATTTAGCCTCAGGTAGTAAGATTATGGAGTGAATTGTTCGAAGGTGTCTGACTTTTTTCATAGACTATGCTGCTTCTCCCCTAAGAAGAAATTTCTTAGTCTCACTGAAAAACTGATAAATATGACTCAAAATTTTTAGCGTGTGGGACAAGCCACCACAAGCAAAAACACATCAGGGGAAATGTTTTCAATGTGAATAGGAGACAATGTACTTAATAGAAAGAACATAAATCCAGAAGAAACAGTTGACACAACAGAAAAATGAGAAGAGGGGCTGACTTGTCTTATTCACATAAAATACAGTAAATATATGAAAAGATATTTAAACCCACTAGTAATGAAAGGCAGATTAAAACCACAAGATTTTTTTCCTGAAGATGATTAACAATAGTTAAAAGAATTGACAAAACCTAGCACTATTAATTTATACATTTGGGGAGGACAATTAGACTATATATATCAAAAACCTTTAAAATATGTGTACCCTTTAAACCTAGGAATTCTGTGTATTGGAATTTATCCAAAAGAAATAATTGTACATGGGGCACCTAGGTGGCTCGGTAGGTTAAGCACCCCACTCTTGATTTCCACTCAGGTCATGATCTCATGGTTCATGACATCAAGCCCGAGTGGGGCTCTGCACTGACAGTGTGAATGAACCCTGCTTGGAATTCTCTCTCTCCTCTCCCTCTGCCCCTCCCCCACTCGCACACACATGTTCTCTCTCTCAAAATAAACATTTTTTTAAAGAAATAATTGTACAAGCACCCAAAAATGTGCATATGGATGTTCATCAGAGCTTTTTTATAATAGTAAATATAATCTAAATGTCCATCTGGAAAACAAAGTATCCTGCCTCTTTGTACCCAGGAGTATTTTGCAGTTTTAACTATGATGATTAACTGACATCATAGTTTACTGACATGGAAAACAGCAGGCTACTGATGAGTATAATAAAATCCTGTATTTCTAAAATATACGTGTGTGTGCGCATATCCATAAGAAAGAAGTCAAGAAGAATATACAGCTATATATTAACTGTGACTATTGGGCTTATGAGTGGCCCTTGTCTTTTATATTTTTCTGTTTTGTCTGAATTTTTTTTCAATGAAAATTTTTGTTATAATTTAAAACTCTCTTTTCTTTCAAATTGTATTTTCAACATACTTTTTATATAAATTCATATTGTTAACATTTTGTTAAGACTTGCCTCAAACCTCTGAACTGTTAGCAGTGGCATAGCAATTGTTACAATGAAAATTCAGCTTCTGGCTTCCAGTTCAGGTATGATCCCAGGTTCCTGACTGCTAAGCCACAGCTAGCTAAAGGCTCCTTCTCAGACCATTCCCTCAATAGCTTCTCTGCTAATCTTGACCTCTTCTATGCTTCTTTTTTGCCCTCTGTCTTGGCTCTTTCACCCCCTGTATTCTGCCTTTAATTTTCATTTGACTGCTAACCATAGCTCAGGCATAAAAACTAAGAGGAGACAACCCTTAAATAAAAAGCAAAAACACTGTGGCCATAAATCACCAATTAATTTACATCTGCACCTTCCTCCAAATTAGGTAGGAAAAATTAAGCATAGATTTCTCAAAAGTTGTCAAATTGAAAAGGACTCTACTTCAGAAATAGGATTTCTCTGACCTTAATTATCCAATCTCAGGAAAAAAAGATCTTAGTGGTCATCTAACACAAACGTCACGTGCTTTAGTATTGGTGACCCCAAAATGTCAGGTAACAAAAGAGTATGGGACTCACTACATGAAAACCACCCAGAGAGTTTTAAAAGAAAGTAGATTTCTGAACACCACTCCAGACATGCTGGGAGTCAGGGGGTAGGGGGGGGGGGTATTCAAGTATCCCTTATTTATATTAAAGTTCTCTAGAACCTCACATGGACTGCCAGTTTGGAAACCCCTGATCTAACCTTGATCAGTTACGGCTCCAAAACAAACAACCATAAAACCTTAGCAGTGTGCCACAATAAACATTCATTTCTCATAAATCTGGGGGTTGATTAATCTAGACTGGGCTTGGCTGAATGGCTCTGCTTCAAGCTGCAGGTCTAGCTGAACTTGACTCTGATCTTCTCCAATATTACTCTTTTGGGGGTCCCAGCTGAAGGAGCAGCAAGCAGCTACCTGGAGGAACTCTTATGGAGTTGGCAGTGGTGCAGCAGGGGAAGCCCAACTGTGCAAGCTTTTTTCACACCCCTGCTTACACTTGTCTATTAAAATTCCACTGGCTCAGTTGAGTCTCCTAGCTGAACCCAAAGACAACAAGTAAGGAACTCTACTCTGTGGAGGTGAGTGAGAGGGAGTGAATACGGGGTGAATATTTTTGAAAAAAAAATCTATCAGAAATCCTGTACTTGAATGTCATTATTTATGCTCTGTCAGAATATTTTCAGCTCCCAGTAACAGAAAAACCAACGCAAATTAACTTAAAAAAGGATTTATGGGCTCAAATTAAAAAAAAAAAAAAAGGCAAAAAGTAGTGCCCTCTCCTATGAGTTGGCTTTGTCCTCAATAAGGCTTCACTCATGGAAAACATCGCATTCCTTCAAGAATTCTTTGTGAGCATCTGCTGTGTGCTAGGCACCACAGTAGCCTTGAGGGGTGAGAGATAATTCTGCCTCACTGTCTCAGGAGGAGGAGGGGAGGACATCTGAAAATTAGCAATTACAACTCAGTGTGATAAACACTAGATTGAAATGGAGCATGAGGGCGGGGGTAGGAGTAAATGGCAAATCCTACTCCACACTCCCAGCCTGGCCAAAATTTGGGCTTTTCTGGACCTCCCGCTGCAGGGTCTAGCTGCATAATGAAGGCCTGATAAATGGTAATGAGACAATTTGGGACTGACAAATTGGCCCTAGTAGGAGAGAGTCCCAGCACTTGAGCTCAGTCCAGAAACACTGAAATGATTTATGGTACAGCACTGACACAAGCCTGGGGCTGACCTCTGGCCCTCTTGAGAAATTGGACTCCCCTTCCTAGAGAAAGCAACCCTTTAAAAAAAAAAAAAGTAGGGGTGCCTGGGTGGCTCAGTCGGTTAAGCATCCGACTTTGGCTCAGGTCATGATCTTGTGGTTTGTGAGTTCGAGCCCCGCGTCGGGCTCTGTGCTGACAGCTCAGAGCCTAGAGCCTGCTTCAGATTCTGTGTTTCCTTCTCTTTCTGCCCCTCCCCTGCTCATGCTCTGTCTCTCTCTGTCTCAAAAATAAATAAAACATTTAAAAAAAATTTTTTTTAAAGAGTGAAATCATTCATTCATTCATTAAGTCTGTACTAAAGACCTACTTCTCATTCCTGAAAATACAATGGTGAGCACAACAGACCTGGTCCCTGTCTTAATGAAGTTTACAGTCAAATATTAAACAATTATGCAAATAAAAGTGAAATTGCGGAGCACCTGGGTGACTCAATCAGTTAAGCATCCGACTTTCAATTTCAGCTCAGGTTGTGATCTCGCTCTTGGTGAGATCAAGCCTGGCATCAAGCTCTGTGCTGACAGAGCCGATGGAACTGGCTTGGGATTCTCTCTCTCTCTCTCTCTGCCCCTGCCCTGCTTGCTCTCTCTCTTTCTGTCTCTCAAGATAAATAAAAAAACATTTTTTAAGTGAAATTGCAACAATGTTGATAAATACTATGAAGGGGAAGTTCAGAGGTTTACAAAAAGGGTGAGTAAAGTTAACCAAGTGAAGAGGGAGAGTTCCAGGCAGAGGGAACATCATGAGCAAATGCCTGTGAGTAAAAAGGGTCTGAATGTCAGCCAGTGTAGTAAAGACAGCAAGGTCAGCTTGTTTTAAACCTCATTCATTGATTCAACAAATATTTACTGAGTATCTACTATGATGTAGGCACTGTTCTAGATGCCAAGAAATAGCAGTGAACAAAACAAAGTCCCTGCTTCTTATAAAACTTCTAGTCTAGTGAGGAGACCTCATAACAATAATACCAGTGGGAGAGAATAATTGTTGGATCAGGCCATAACAAAAGCAACTATAATTCACAGAAGACCTACTACATCCCAGGTACTGCCAGCCACTTTGTATTCGTTGTCACTAATCTTCCCACCCACCTGTTGGTAGGTATTATTTCCATTTTATAAATGAGGAAATTGAGGTTTATGAGGGTAAGTGACTACTCAAACTACAAAACTAGGAAGTTGGAGTCACCTGACTCTGGTTCCAGAGCCCCGCCACATCACTAAGGTGAGCGAGCTGGTGGAGAAGCATCATCATCTAATACAAAATGGAGCAAAGATTGTCACCACTGAGACTGCAGCCACCAAGGAGTGTGCACAAACAGTCCTGAGCCCCCTGCCAGCATGTCAGGAGACTTTAGTTGGGGCTTCTTGTGATCATGCAGGGATTACAGTAATGTGATTACACTGCTTGTAATTACAACTCCAGTTGAAAGCACTATGATTGTTACCCACATCCCCTTAATTGTCCTCAATTACATAGATGGGCAGAAGCCAAGGAGGCAAGGGTTACAGATATCTGAACAAAAAAGTGCTATGGGAATCCAGAGAAGTAGCCTCACTCCGCCTGGAGAACAGGCTTCAACACTATAATTCTGTCAATTTGAAAGGCTTCTCACCCAAACAGTCTCTATGAGTGGGTAGGGAGACGGAGGCGGCATCTCTGGGTTTCTCCTGCAGGTCTTCTTGTCGTTCAGTTGTGCAGTATTGCCCTGAATACAGAATTAAGATTTTTCCTCATCTTTCAGCAAATGGAAATTTTCAGCTGCAATTCAAAAATTTCTCCCAGGGTTTAACTCATAAAGGATTGTACCAAAGAAATAGCTTCTCTGACAATCACACATAAATGGTAGTAAGAGGTATAGCATCGTAATTAAGAGTGTAAGCTTTGGAACCAAACCATCTAGTTTTGCATCTTAACTCTGCCACTTGCTACCTCTATGACCTTGGGCAAGTTATTGAACTTCTCTATGCCTCAGTTGCATAATCTGTAACGTGGAAATCAAACTTCTATCTGCCTCACAGTGCTGTTTTAAGAAGAAAATGGGTTTGTATGGGCAAAATGCTTAGATTCATGCTTAGTACATTGTAAGTACTCAATAAATAATTGGCTAGGAGTAGTCGTGGCAAAGTAAGCACATAATAAGTGATAGTTCTTATTAGTGGCAGTAGCCGTTAACTGCATTTATATACTAGGCTAAGAGCTTCATGTGTATTATCTAATATAATGTTTCCAAAAACCTAATGGGGAAGGTGATATTATTATCCTCATTCTGTAGATGAGAAAACTGAGATTTGGAGAGGTTAAGTCATTTGCCTGAGGTTACACAGTGAGCGGTCAGCAGGACTGATGCTGAAATCAAGGTCTGTCTGACTCGAAAGCCTATGGTCTAAAAAAAAAACTCAAAAGAGATAAAGTCAGCAGTCAAAACAGTTCATATGAGCTGGCTGGTTGCCGGAGAGACCTGCAGGAGGGCAGCCTCCTGACTGGCGGAGGCAGCCAAACAAGGAGGAGGAAAGTGGTGACAAATAGCCAGGTGGGTGGGTCAAAGGGAAGGACACGAGGTTACAGCCAAGAGTCTGGGAACTTGAGAATGGCATCCACTGAGCTAAGAATCATGAAAAAGAGAGAAAGCAAGGAGCTAACTACGTGGAGGAATTAAAGTGAGCCCAGTGGAGTTAAATAACTACATTTTGCCACTGTGTGTATTTAAGTATGTCAGCTTGCCTCTGTATGTATACATATGTATGGAACATATGTCATTTGCCTGTGTGTGTACATATGTAATGAGTATATCAGCTTGCCTCTGTACATATGCAAAAGTGCCAAGCATATGCCATTTTATTCTCTGTGTACATATGTGGGGAATGAGTATATATCAGGTTGCCTCTCTGAGAGGGTGTATGTATGCAAATCTAAGTGTAACAGCTGGGCTCTGTGTTTGTACATGCACATTTACATGTGTGTATCCATGCACACATCACCATATATAGCAAATCATCGGTACATGTACATGTGAGCTTAAATTGAGTCAGCCGTTTTTTAATTCTCCTCCTTTGGTTCTAAGTTGAAAATTATTTCCTACAGTCTGATGGCCTTAGGACTCAACATCAGGGTCAATACAGTTAGACTCGGCACTTAGTCTGGGTTCCTAATTAAGGAAGTTATAAAGGTGAAACAAAGACTGCGTGCTAGAGCTGTTTCTCTCAACACAGAACAATCATAATAAGACTCAGGGCAGCTCTGGTAGTGGTGGTTTCAACAACAGTGGGAGCAGGGGTCAGGGTAGGGTATGGAGAGTGGTGACAGTAGTGCCATTCATCCGACATCCATCTAACAGTGTTTGTTATGTGCCAGTGTTAGGCACTGAAGATGCACAAGTGAACAAGATAGACACAGTCCCTGTCCTAGAGTCCAATAGGGAGTCAGACTTTAAACAATCCATTACAATTGTGAAGGGTTTTGCAAAGTATGTGTGAAAGCATCAGACAGGGACCCCTTACATACCAGGGGCTAAGAGTATCAAGGAAAACTTCTCCAGAGAAGTGACATTTAAGCTAAGGCTGGAAGACTGATGAAGAGTTAGAAGGAGATAGAAAGAGAACAGTAATCCATGAAGAAAGTTTGACATAAAAAAAACGAAAGAATATGGCAAGGTTAGAAACAGAGAAGACAGCTGTGGCCGAAGTTTTAGAAAGTGAGGAGGTGAATGACATAAAGAATGAAGTTGAAAAAAAAAAAAAAAAGAATGAAGTTGGAGACTTCAGGAAGCACAGGCCAGATCACACAGAGCCTTTTAAACCAGGATAAGGATTCAAACTCCATCCTAAGATTATAAACAGGAAATAGCCTGCTCAGATTTGTGTTTTTAAAAGATTACTTGGTTAAAGGCATGAACTGTAAGGTATGTTAATTATATCTCAGTGATGCTGTTGAAAAAATCACTTGGGCTGCAGTGTACAGAGTGGATTGGAAAGGCACAGTGTACCCAAGAAAACCATGGGAGAACTATTGCAGTGGTAAGTGATGATGGTAGCTTGGACTAGAGAAGATGTGGACAAGTAAATGAATTAGATTAAGGGAGGGGGGAATCAACAGAATCTGGTGACTAACTAGATATATAGGGGCTGATGGAGAGAAAGTGTCAAGCCAGGGTTAGCCCTACCTTCAGTGGCATTCACTAAAATAGCCATTTTCAGAGATGAAGCAGGTTTGGAGAGAGGATGATGAGTTCAGTTGTAGGCACACTGAGTCTGAGGGGCCAGTGAGGTATCTGTATCAAGCCATCAGTAGCAGTTGGATTTATAAGTCTGGTGTTCTTAAGAGATTTACACTGGGCATAGAGTGTGGGAGTCATCAAAGGATCAATTAATTGAAGTCATGGAAGTGGATGTGATGACTTGAAAGTGTAGGAGATTCTACAAAATGAGAAGAGGGCCTAGGCTGAAGCCCTGAGGAACTCCAATGGAGGGGACTAGAAAAGAATTGCCAGAAAATTAGGAGGAAAATGAGGAAAGAACAATGTCATAGTGACCAAAAGGTATTTCAAGAAGCAGGACGTGGTCAACTAGTCAAATGTTGCTGAAAGATCAAGCAGATGAGTCCTGAATAGTGTCCAATGGCTATATCCACTTGAAGTCATCGGTGATTTTAGCAAAAGCCATCAATAAAGTGGTAGGGGCAGAATCCAGATTAGAGCATGTTGAGACATGAGTAATAAGTGGAAAATGGAGAAGAACGTTTAAACAGCTTGGCTGTGAAGAGAAGGTGACTGTAGGTAGAAGAGGGACTTTTTAAGAGATGAGACTGTACAGTATTTAAATAATGATGATAAAGATCCAGTGGGGTGGGGGGAGTTGAGTATACAAACAGGATAAAGGATAACCAGTAGTGGGATAAGGATAATTTCAAGATACTTGAGAAGACAGGAAGGGGTGGAATTCAAAGCACAGATGGAGGGATTGACTTGAGAGAAGACACTTTCTTTGTAACAAGAGGGAAGATAGAATAGAGGCTGACTCATGTGGGTATTACACATATGGTATTGAGATATTGAAGAAATTCCTGGATCCTGGCTTTGATGTTCTCTGACAAGAAAGGGAAATAGGGGTGGAGTGGGCATGGTGGGTGGGGGAAGTGGCTGGATCAAAAGGCAGGTGAAGGCAGCTTTGGCCCCACTGTAATCCCATAAACTCCCTCCTTAGACTTTCTACCCCAGTCTTCATCAACCATCATTGATGTGGACAATCTCATTCTCCCTATCTTTTATGCAAAGTTCCTTTTTTTTAAAAAACTGACCTAAAACATGCAATGTATGTACTAGACACCACTTCAAATCAGGTACCTAGCCCTCTCTCTTAGCCAGATTACTGCTCTACTACAGAGAAACATGGGGTCAGATTTGAGAAGAGTGGTCATTGATGTTAAGGGGAAAGAAAACGTGATTTTCCCAGCACAGCTCAGGAGAGATCCACAGCACCAGAGGCACAGACCAGAAAGGTACCCAGAAGCAGGAGTGCTTAGGAAAAGGAAGTTAGGAGCCTTTTATCTCAGGTGTGCACTTATTAACATGGGTGGGGGGAGAGGAAAAACCTACCCCTCTTCCTACTCACCTCCAGAAGAGGAGTTCTAAGGGAGATAGCTTCTTTTTCTTTTTTTTAACATTTATTCATTTTTGAGGGACAGAGCACAAGCAGGGGAGAGGCAGAGAGAGAGAGACAGAGGCAGAGACACTGAATCTGAAGCGGGCTCCAGGCTCCAAGCTGTCAGCACAGAGCCCGATGTAGGGCTTGAACTCATGAACCACGAGATCATGACCTAAGCCAAGGTCAGACACTTAACTGACTGAGCCACCCAGGCGCCCTTAAGGAAGACAGCTTCTTAAGAAGGGGCAAAGGGGACCCTTTGCTTTCTGAACTAAATTCAGATTTTTCTCAGATCTGGCATACCTTCTTTCCATATGAATGCTGGCAAATAGTCAAGACTAATTTAATAATGATTTTGTAATCCCCATGAAATAACATCAGAGTGATGATCATTGATGGATGCTAAAACCATTGGGTGGAAGTTTGTTGGGGACAGAATATTCAGAGTCTTAAAGTATCACCCCACAGATAACTTATTACCTATGAGTGAAAAACACAACTTTATAATGGAGAGAATTAGCAGATAGTGCCTTCACCAGGTGATCAAATTTAGCCTCACCAATGTAACTCCCCACGTTATGTAATGAGAATATAACATAATATACATGCTAGTCTTGCCAAAGAGGTTTAACCTGAATCAAATCTAATCATGAGGAAGAAATCAAATAAATCCAGCATATGGGGCACATTGACAAGGCCTGGACTTTAAATGTAATGTCATGAAAAACAAAAAAGGAGAGAAGAGAGGTTTGTTCTACATTAAAATAGACTAAAAAGACAAAACCAACCAAATGCAATAAGCCTTGATTGAATCTGAGAAAATCAATAGCAATAAAAGACATTCTTAAGGCAACTTGAGAAATTTGAATGTAGATTACACATAGATGATATTATTGAGTTAATATCAGTTTTCTTAGGTGTGATAATGGGATCATGGTAATGTAGGAACATGTTCTTAGTGCATGCATGCTGAAGAATTTAGGAGCAAAGTGTCATATCTGCAGCTTTCAAGTGCTTGAGAGAGAGAAAAGCCATTAACAATTGGTAAATCTAGGTGGAGGGTAAAAAAAAAAAGATTTTAAAATACTCAATGCAGTCTATTTCTTCATCAAACATTTTTTTTTTTTGCCATGACCTTGGGTAGCTTTATGCTTATAAGCATAAACTGTGCTTCTTAATGTGCTAAATTAAATTAGATTGAAATCTTTAAAAGCATCATAGCAAGAAAATTGCTCTGCAAAGCTTTTTAGACATAAAAGAACTTCTAATTTGTGTAGGAGTATAAGTGAAGATATGGTAAAGTGGGAGAGAGAGCCACAAAATAATAAAAAGAACACTTTCCTAGGAGTCAGAAGACCTTTGAGTCCAGCACTTAACCACAGGAGATGTTAGATTCTCTGTCAGCAAAGTGGGGCTAATGGTATTGCCTTCATCATCTTGCTGTAGGTACAGGAGAAACAGAATGTGAAAAGGCTTTATCAACTGGAAAGGAGTATGCAAGTGAAGTGATTTTTATTATCATGCCATGCTGATGTCCTATTAGCAGTGGTTCCAGAACTGTATTATACCTAACAAGCAACTGGAAAGCTTGTTAAAAGTGTAGATCTACAGGGGCACCTGAGTGGCTCAGTCAGGTAAGTGTCCAACTCTTGATCTGGGCTCGGGCCATGATCTCACCTTATGGTTCATGGGTTTGAGCCCTGAGCTGGGCTCTGGGCTAACAGCGTGGAGCCTGCTTGGGATTTTGTCTCTCCCTCTCTCTGAGGCCCCCCTTCTCAAATAAGTGAATAAACTTAAAAAAAAAAAAAAAGTATAGGGGCATCTGGGTGGCTCAGTTGAGCGGCCGACTTCAGCTCGGGTTATGATCTCACAGTTTGTGAGTGTGAGCCCCATGTCAGGCTCTGTGCTGACAGTTTAGAGCCTGGAGCCTATTTGGGATTCTGGGTCTCCCTCTCTCTGCCCCTCCCCTGCTTGCGCTCTCTCTCTCAAAAATAAATAAACATTAACAAAATTTATTAAAAAAAAAAAAGTGTGGATTTCCAGTCCGGCCTTCAGGGATTCTGATTCAGTAGGTCTGGGTTGGGCCCAGAATTTGCTTTGTGAAAGCACCCTCACTTTCTCTGGTGAGAGGGATCTGAAAACCACACTTCACTGCCGTGGAGGTTACCGTGATCTAAAATCCTTGGACTCAATGTTTGGTTCGTGGATCAGCAACATCACCAGCACCTTGGGAGCTTGTTAGGAATGCAAAATCTGGCTCCACCCCAGATTTACTGGACCAGAATCTGCAATTTCAACAAGATGCTCAGGTGACTCCCATGCACACTAATGTTTGAGAAACACTAATCTACATGCCAAAACTGATCGGTGGCCTCTCTTCTTCGTCTTGGTCCTGATTCTCCGCTTGTTGTCAGACAGAATTGAGCTACTAGCTTTGCTGTTGCTGACACCCTTAACCTCATTTAGCTCTTCTTTCGGCTTCTCTTTGTTTCTGGCTCCTCAGTGGTGGAAGATATTCGATAAACATAACCAAAGTTGCTTATCTTCTCACGTGCTGTAAACGGACAATCAAAGCAAACTGAGTTGGTATCTAAATCTAGTTAAGCTATTTACCAGGTATGTGATTTTTTTTTCTTATAGTGACATAAAATGTACCATTTTAACAATTTTTTAAGCATACAGTTCAGATATGTGATACTGAACAAGTCACTTAACCTCTCTAATCTTCCATTTCATTAACTTTAAAATATAGGTGATATTACCTACTGCTGCAGAGTATTTTAAGCATTAAACGAGATTTAAAAAAAGAATTAAATGATACACATACATGCCTAGAACCCACAGAAGATGTTCAATAAATGCTAACTCCCTTCCTTTCATTCTAAGTAGATTTCAGACAGCGCTGATTTTACAACAGATGCCATCTACTGAAATCAACTGATAAGAATTTCAAAGCATATATAAAAATGTACATATTATTGCCTTAGAACAGGGCAATTTGTAAAATAAAACTATTCTATAATCTATAGCATTGGCCAGTTTGAAATAGCTAAAGGAAAGAGTACCCAATTGCATTTTGTTGGGAAAATTACATTTTGGGAAGCAGCAACCCTTTTGTACCCATTATATAGAAGTTCTTGCACAGACTGTACTTAGATTGCTTTAGAAACAATTCAAGTACAATCATTATCCTAACATCAATAACTTTTACAAGTGGAGCTTTCAACCTTGGGGCTGATCCACTTGGATGCAGTATTTGAATTCCATTCATGTGCACATAATCTTTTAAAGAGATGCTAAATTGAAAACTTGGGTTACATGCAGTAAATTGAAAAGATTAGTTTACCTTGAGAATTAGACTAATTAGAACAGGGGACGGGAATTTAGAGATTCTCTCCTCCAACAGCCTTATTTTACAAATAAGGAAATTAATATCAAGAAAGACCTAGTAACTTGCCCTCACTCACATGATGAGTTACTAGCAAACCTGGGACCAGAGCCCAGGTTCCAGGAGTGTGTCCTGGTGTCACTTGACTTTGAAGAATGGGTGACACTTCAGCAGCACAGGTGATGGGAAGGGGTTATGGAGAGGCCGACAGCACTCCTGGTAGAGGGATCAATGGAAGTAATTTCACAGAGCCAGGCTCTGAAATGGAGAGACTGATGAATGTACCCAGGAAGTGTCAGAGTGGGGAGGCTGGAAGGAGAGATTAAGATGAAGTTTTGTGACGTTAGAAGAAAGTCCTGGATTCTCTTGTAACACAGAATATCAGAAGAGAGTTTTAGGGACTCTTTTTTATAGTTTATATGGCTCTTCCATATTTGTAGTCTCATTATAGCAATCTTGGGAAATAGATATTATACAGATGATGATCTAATATTCAGAAGGTCATGTTCTTTGCAAAACTAAGATTTGAACTAGGGCTCTGAATAGCAAGGCGGTGTATTATGATCCTTTTTTTGTCTGTTTGCTTGTCTTTGTTTTTTGTTTTTAAGTAATCTCTGCACTCAATGTGGGACTCAAACTCACAACCCTGAGATCAAGAGTCGCATGCTTTACTGACTAAGCCAGCCAGGTGCCCCATGTGTATTATGATTCTTAAAAGCATAAGCTCCAGGGGCGCCTGGGTGGTGCAGTCGGTTAAGCGTCCGACTTCAGCCAGGTCACGATCTCGCGGTCCGGGAGTTCGAGCCCCGCGTCGGGCTCTGGGCTGATGGCTCAGAGCCTGGAGCCTGTTTCCGATTCTGTCTCCCTCTCTCTCTGCCCCTCCCCCGTTCATGCTCTGTCTCTCTCTGTCCCAAAAATAAATAAACGTTGAAAAAAAAAATTAAAAAAAAAAAAAAAAAAGCATAAGCTCCAGAGCCAGGTCACTTGGGTTTAAATCTGTCTGGCCCCATTTAGAAGCCATATAAACTTGAGAGAAAAAAATAATGGCTAAAACTTAGTGTTTATTATGTGCCAGGCTCTGTTCTAAATGCATAGAACTAAATACATATTACTCATTTAATCCAACATCCCTATTATCTATTATCATCACTACTTTAAAAGCTCTCCTCCAGGACAAAGAGGAGTGAAAGAAGTAAGGAAGGAGTGCCTCAGTAGAAGATGAAAAACAGGGAAGCATTTCCTCCTAGATTCTCTGTTATTATATGGTCTCAAGTCTGGTATTCCACTGGTTCCCTTCGACTTGGGATACTGTGGTAGATTAAATTATTGTTCAAAATATTCACCTCTTCACTTCACCTTCTTAGGAGGACTCTACTTCCCTCTGCTTGACTTTGCGCCCAGCCATATGACTTGCTCTGGCCAAGGAAATATTAGCAGATTTAACACCAAAATTTGAAATAAAAATGCTTCTACAGTTGGGCTTGTCCTCTTGTACTTCTGCTATCACACTGAGAAGAGCTTCCCCTGAATAGCTTCTGCCCTGCTACTCCCTAGACTTCTCAGTGGTTAAGTGTGAAGTAACCACCCTCCAATCCTACAGAAGATCTAATACTAGCCCATCCAAAGACACTCTTCGAGATTCAAGTTTAAGAGGGGCGCCTGGGTGGCTCAGTTGGTTGAATGTCCGACTTCAGCTCAGGTCATGATCTTGGGGTTCATGGGTTCGAGCCTCACCTCAGGCTCTGTACTGACAGCTCAGAGCCTGGAGCCTGCTTCAGATTCTGTGTCTCCCTTTCTCTCTGCCCATCCCCTGCTCATGCTGTCTCTCTCAAAAATAAATAAATGTTAAAAAAAATTAAGAGGTGCCTGGGTGGCTTGGTGACTCTTGATTTCAGTTCAGGACATGCTCTCACGATTCGTGAGTTCGAACCCCATGTCAGGCTCTGCGCTGACATGTGGAGCCTGCTTGGATTCTCTCTCTCTCTTCCTCTCTCTGCCCCTCCCTTCCTCTCTCTCTCTGTCTCTCACTCAAAATAAATAAATTTAAAAAATTTTTAATTAAAAAAAAAGACTCAAGGGTAAGAATTTTGAGGCACCTGGGTGGTTCAGTCAGTTAAGCATCTGGCTCTTGGTTTCAGCTCAGGTCATGATTTCAGGGTTCACGGGATCAACCCCCACATTGGGCTCTGTGCTTACAGCACAGAGCCTGCTTGGTGTTCTCTCTCTCCCTCTCTGCCCCTTTTCCACACATGAATGCTTGTGCTTTCTTTCTCTTTCTCAAAATAAAGAAACTTAAACAAACAAACAAAATACTCAAGGATAAGAATCTAGATCCGTATGTATTTCACCAGCAGAGCAACAACCACTGAGCTTCCTTCTTGGTGACTCTGGAAGCTGAACCAGAAGAATGGGACAAAACCTGACACCTTCTACTTCTACTGACTTCTGCTACTTACAGTACTTTCTCTATTAACAAGCATTCTTTTTATCAAAAGTAACCTATCTCTTAAGTAACAGGGTTTGGAATCTCCCCCCCCCACCTCAATAAACCCACAAAAAGAAAACTCAGAACAGAACCCAATTAAATCTCTTGGCAGTCACCAGGAGAAGGAAGCCCATATTTATGGATGGAGAACCTCCCGCCCTGAGCCCTTTAATAAAGGTACAGGTTAATCTTACACACACATGCGCGCGCGCGCGCGCGCGCACACACACACAGTGGCAGTGCTGTCAAGGCATCTTGCAAGCAGAACTAGAGCTTCTGATCCTCTCATTCAGAAGTAGCGGATCACCATTCCGTCCATTCCAGTGAGTGGCAACAGTGAGGGAACCCTCACACAGAATCTGGGTATCTGGATAATGTAGGAATATAAGTTTTCCACCTAATGATGATAAACTGCACTGTTGGGGTAACAGTCAGCTTGCAATCCTGACAGTTACAGTGGGTTATGGAGGTTCAATAGGTATGTTCTTTAAAAAATGTACTTAAATCACCCTTCTATAAATTGAACCTCATTCTAAATGCACCAAAGGGCTGTTTTAGGAAATGTCATGTTGAAATTTTTCACAAAGAAAATAATCTCACTCTTGTAACTTTATGTAAGTTTTCTACACTGGGTGTTCCTGAACCATAGTGCACCTGGGTACTTCCCCTATAAAGGAGTTTCTCTACAGGAGGGCATCCATTCCACAATGACAACAATAATGTTAAAATGCTTTACATCACTCTTTATTTCAAAAGTGCTTTACTAACATAGACTAATCTTCACAACATTTAAGGGAGGTAGATAAGTATTACACCACTTTCACAGATGGAGAAACGGAGGCAAAGATTAGTAAATTGTGTTGAAGGGCATAATATATGGCACGATTAGGAAAATAATTTGTTGCAGTCACGGATCACTGGTGATCTTGCCCCATGACTTCTGAGTCCCACCAACACAAAAGTAGCAGATGCAGCATGGAAGCAGGTTGTCCTCAGTTTGGCTAGTCTAAGGCTACGCTTCTCCTTGTTGACCCCAGATGTTGAATGTGCTGCCCTTTGGCCAGTATTTCCCTCACACACATTCTCACATGACTCCACCTCTAAAACAGGGGAGAGTAGGAGCTATGGTGGGTACAGGAGGAGGGGCTGGAGGAACAGGGCTGGGAAGGTGGAAGACAGAAAACACGAACTGGTATCAAAGCAAGGGCAAGGAAGAACAGGAGGAGCCACGGGAGGCAGCCCAACGAAGAAAGCCAGAGCAGAAAAGAAGTGTCACTCCATGTGAAAAGCTCAGACATCCAGAAATGCTATTAAAAGGGTAATTCTTCACAATGACATTACAGAGCCATTCCTCGTGGCTTTGCCAAATATAATTATCAGGTCCTTCTGACATTCCCAGGGGGCAGAGCCATTCCTCTCCCCTGGTCCAAACCAAGTGCTGATGTAATTGACCTGACACTGCAGAGGCTGTTGACAACTCAAATGCACTCTCCCACCATGCTGCCTCTTCTTCTAGTCTCTTTCTTCCAACAACAACAACTACAAAACAACAACAACAAAGTCAATGCCTTTCAAGATTCTCTCTGCAAAATTCCTAAAACGTTCCCTAAAACTTTGATGAGTAGGGTAGAATTCCATGTTTGACTTTTATAAAGGGGCTGTAATAGGCATACATGGGCATGAACAGCCCCTCTCGGCCAATGCCCCTTTCTACAACGTGGGACACTAAAGAAAGGACCTTTTCTGATCTTTCTAGGGCAAAGCCATTGTAAGTGATGGTGACATGCACCACCACCTGCATTGGAGGTACTGGTGGCCGAGGCAGCACCAAATGAGGGGGCTGACGAAGACCCTGGGCTAAAGTGTCATCGGAGGGACAGGCGGAAGAAGAAGTCAGAGCAAAGAGAGGCCAGCCACGGCAGAGATGGGTAGAGGTGCTCCCTCCCATTCCATGTTCGAGGCTGCATGGAGGCAACAATGTTAGTTCATCTCTCGGCACCTCCTAGGTTGGGTCAGAGCCAGAAATGCATCCTTTCTTCATTTCAATCGGCAGCATGGTTCTTTCTGGCACATAGCTTTAACACCTCACCCCTCCTCTCCAACAAGAGCAATCAACTGCCAAGCCTGACTGATTCCACCTCTGCAGTGCCCTTCACATTGGTCTCCCTGTCTGACGACAGCCTCCTCTAGATCCTATCATCTCATCCTGACCAGGGCAAGACCCTCCTACCTAATCTCCTGCACTCCAATCTTCCCTAAACTCAGTTGCACTTTGGAAATTCACCATGTTCTCACTGCCTCCCAATTATGTGTCTCATCATCTTGAATCTTCAACAGATTGCATCTGTTGCATCTAGCAAAGGTTCTCTTCTTTCTGAACCTCCACCTGTCCAAATGCCAACTCTAAAGACTTAGCTCAGATACCACCTCTCCCAAGAGGTCTTCCTTCCCCGAGGAGGTGGCATTTCCTCTGAGCTACAAATGCACTTGAAGACATGCACTAATGGAGTACATGACAACTGTGTGTAAGTCTTACCTCCCCGACTGGGTGTGTCCACGATTTGGCAGGGTGGGGGATGGTGAACTGTCTTAAAATTTGTCTATTCCCTACAGCACCTACCAAGAATTGGTTATTGCATATCCAACTCAGTAAGGAACTGCTCAATGGTGAAATGAACATATACCTGCCCACGAATGAAGACACCAAAGTACACTGCAGGTGTGATCTCTCAGGATAAAACAAATCCATGATATAATTTTGAGGGACGGGATAGGGGCAGGCAGGTGGGACTATCTGTTTTGGAGTCGAGAGACCTAGGACTGAAGTTCTGCTTTGCCATCTACCAGCCACTGGTCTGGTACCAGATGATTCTTCTCTGAGCATCATTTCCTGACTTCTGCATGACCTCACAGGATTAAGGATCAAATGAGACATAACTGAACTCTACACCACTGGTTCTCAATCCCAGTGATGTATCATAACCTCCAATAAACCTTCTGAAAAATGTAGAGGACAAGGCCCCAACCCAAGTCAACTGAACCAGAATCCTCTGGGATTGGGACCAGGTGGGACTAATTATTTATAAAATACTATTTTTATGCATAGCCAAGGTTGAAAACTACCGTTATAAACTCATAAATACCGTTAACAGTAGAGCATGGTACTTTAGGCTTCGGTTTAATTATCCTTTATGTGGTTAGGAATTCATTCTGTTTTCATAATTTCATTATGTGTGTGAGCATGTTTTGGGTTGTTCTGCATTGCTGTTTGTGTGCCTAAGTGATAAATCCTGAGAGAGGATAATGTCCAGCACACTGCTATACACAAAGTGTACCTAACCCAATTTGGGAGAGTCTGGGGAGGATGATAAGTAAAAACTTCACAAAGGCCTCTAAAAAACCTTGCTACGTGGAAGTGTGGGGACCAGACAAGCAGAACTGGCAAAACTGGGGAGCTTGTAAGAAATGCAAAATCTCAGGCCCCACTCCAGAAGCTGCATATTAACAAGATTTCCAGATGGATCAGTAGGTGAAACAAAGGGAAACTTCACTCTGTTCACATCTGTGTTGAGGGCCTGCCATTCCCTGCCCTAATCCTGAGCGGGTAGGAGGGCATGGAGAGTCAAGTTCTGTCTTCCATAAACCATTTAAGCTTGGGACTTTACCTAGATGTGTCTTCTCTAAAGGGTCCATTTTGTAAACATGAAATTAAGAATACAAATCCTTACAAAAGGATCCTTTCTTTCAAATCTAGTCTTTATAGCTTTCCTTCAAATAACCAGTGCTTCTAAGATATTTAAAATATGATCAGAGTATAAATTGATATCCATTTAAGTTTTATGTAGTGCGTAAATTAAATAACAAGTATATGTTTATCTTACTCAACTTATAGTCCCCAGGACCCAAATTCAAAACTTAGGAAGGCGGGAAGCTTAGCCAAAGCAGTAATCAATTGTTCCCTAATGACCCATACCTTCTGGACAATTCAGATGTTAGCAGTACCCATTCAAGACTATGCAGACCACACCACAGTCAAGGAGTTGCAGAAGATTCTAAACATTATCTAAACCAATGCCTTACTTTATTACAGGCACTGATTAAAAGGAGGTACCCCAGGTCACACAGCACTCTGAGGCAGAGCCAAGATCAGAATTCAGGCCATGGCTTCTCACCCTACACCCCCCTACATAGCCTCTGCCACACATACTTTTCTTTCCCCAGCACGTGGCCTTGAAATTTCATGCTCAGAAATTGCTGACCTGCCTTGACACGTCACTTTTCTTGTTCCAGCTACTGCTGTGCCCAACATCCCAGAACTGGTTTTAACACTAGGCTACAGGAGAAGCTATCTCACAACTAAATCAAAATATCCATTTGCCAATCCATAGTTCCAAATATGCTGGTAACGGGTTCTTAAAAAGCCAATGCTAACCGTGTGATGCAAACTCCACAGCATTACTAATAGCTAGCACCATGAGCATGGTGAGGGAAGGGCCTTTCCCTAGGTGGCTGATGATTAAAAACAGGGCACCCATTAACTCAGTAGCACAAAGTTGGGAGGAAACTACAGAGGGAAAGCAAAAATGAGCACAGTGGGGTTGGCAGCACCTTTTAAAAACATACACAGTGTGACTATAAAATTGCAAGTCTTATCTTTTAATAAAACAAACATGATAGGTTATAGAAATCTAAATGAACATTTGTCCCTCAAAGCAGTTACATCCTTAGTTCCAACAAAGCTACTGCTTTTGGAGCCATTATTTGGAGCCCCTCTTTGGGGAAAGGCCTTCAAAGGCAGTTCATGAGCCACATGAGAAAATATCCTTCCAAATGTTGGGTGTTTAAAATCAGAAAAGCCACTCAAAGAATGACACTGGGGGTGGGGGGAAGGAAAAAGGCTCTCATGGAGGTTTCCCTAAAGACCTCCAGCGAGTTCTGAGCAATAGCATCACCCCTGGAGAAACATGTGGCCTCCAGGGACTCTCGGCCACTTTCAACGGGAACGTGTTCACTTGGATAGAAAAGTTCCGCTATTAAAAAAAAAAAAAAAAAAAAATCAGCCACACTCCTTTATAGTCACACTTGCATCTGATTAAAAAAATACAACAACAACACTCACACGTGGTTCTTGTATGAATTCTAATTAAGAGACATTACATTCAGAATCATAGCACTCATAGTGATAGTTTTCAGGAGACTGGATCAGCTTCTTTGCCACTGAAGGGGTACATGGGGTGCAGCAGTTTACCTGAATGTATTCTTAAGTACGTGACTACTACCGCTCTAATTTTCCTAGTTGTAGCTCTGTTACAAGTTACTGACCGCAAGTTCATGTTCCAGGCTTTCTTTGCCGACACAGATTGGTTACAAGGGAGCCGCCCCCACAGTCTTAGGGTGAATTGGGAAAGGGCCGGTTAAATGAGGAGACAGGCCACTCCTTGGTGAAAGTTTGTAGCTTCCTTTCCCAATACATCTTCTTTTTATTGAGAACTTCCATTTTTATCCTGTGTTCCTCCTCTGCCATCTCACACTCCCGCTCTATCTGCTGGATTTTGGCCACATGCACCTCATTCATCTGTATCAGCTGCAGCTGTAAGATGGACATTTGTTGATGGTGTTCTTCCTCATGCATCTTTTTTAAAGCACCTTCCTGAGAGGTTTTGCTCCTGTAGTGTTTATTGGCTGTTATTCTGACAGCTGAACACGAGGGTTCAGGTTGAGAGGTCCCCTCACACACAGGAAAATGTATGAACTCTTTCTCATCATCGCACAGTTCTCTATTTGAAACAGCAAATGATTCTGAAAAACAGTAGCAGAAAACATACGTTCAAAGATTTTACAGGCAGAGAGTGTATCAATCCTATTCCAAATGACAGGTCCCCCATCACAGGATGTAGCGGAAACAGTGTCTGCTTTGGCCTGCTTTGTCTATGGGTACTCTTGCCACACCTGACTTTTCAAAACCCACAAGTCAAAACCAGTGTTCCCTCCAGAAGCAATGATAAAGGGTTTCGTCATGTGGTTTCTAGAACTGTGAACTATAGGAACAGTGGTCCGAGACTGTGCTTATCAAGAACTGTTGACCTAAGTTCTAAACCGAAGTGTGCACAACTCCGAATAAGCAGAACACCATGGTACGAGCACAATGGTGGGTTTTCAGATTAAGTTCTCCATCAGTTTGACCTCTCTGTCTCAGTTTCTCATCTGGCCGTGAACACTTTCCCTAGCCCTTGACAATCCTTCCTGAAATCTCTTTCCTCTGTTAGCTTCCACACCATGGCTCTCTCCTCAGTTTTCGACACCTCCTCTCTGACTGCTCCTTCTCAAGCTTCCTTCCAGGACTCAGACTCTTACTGCACCTGCAACTCACCTCTTAATATTCCTCTGGGGTTCCCATTTTTTGGCTCAGTTTTCACTGCAGCCTAGTAACCCTCATAATCTGGTTTCTGACCTTGCTTTTTCTCGCCTTACTCCAAAATACCCTGGGTGCCCTTCAATCGTACCAAAAACTTCACATTCTTTACAGACCATGCTCTTTTTTATAATTCTGTCTCTGTTCCTTCAGCCTGAAGTTGGGCCAGCTATTCATCCCTCTTCCCTCCCCACCCAGGACCCCACACTCACTCAAGCATGCACTCTTATTCCAGACTCTCCTTTCCAACCTCCCCACAACCCCCACTTTGTTCAGCATCTGCGAAACCCCAGATCGCTCCTTTCTCTATGAGTACTCCTCTGTAATAGCACTTACCATGTTCTAGTATTACTTTGGGACCATGCCTTATTCATTTCTTTTATCCTTGGGCACCAATTATTTTGCTTGGTACATAGAGGATGCCTAGTAAATATTTATTGACTGAAGCTTTGAACACAGGGGAGAAGAGCTTATGGATACAAAAAGATGCCAGTTTTGCTGGTGCCACATTCATACTAGTATTTTTATAGGGCAATGACATTTTATCAATTAAGGAGTTTCAATATGGAAGACACTAACTCCACTAACCCATGGAGTCTTCCAGCTGTGACTCCAAGGCTTTCTTGGGAAGCTTTATGTTCCCAATAATGAGAATTGTCTCCTTAGAGAAAAATAATATCAATTTATTAACAGAGTTGATTACATTATTACGTCCACTCCATTATTCCAGAAGATGGGATGCCGGGAATGTTAATGGCTACTGGGGGAAACCTAACTCGTAATACTCTGTTAATAAAAGGAAAATGGCTACTGTTTAGATTATTTCACTCCAAGGGGTTAGGTAACAACCATAACTGGTCCCTAATTAAGATTAAAGAGAAAGAAGGTAGAAGTCTCACTTTTGAAAGAGAAGGTTAAAAGTACTTCTGTGTCATCCAGAGATAATGAAAATATCTCCCTAGGAAATCTTTCCCAACTCCAAGGGCTATGCCTTAATTAGATGTCCTTCCTTCATGCTCCTGCTGCCTCCTGAGTGTACCTCTGGCAGAGCACTTGTTAAAACTGGTGGCTTAACTACCTCCCCATCCAGTCTCTGAATACTCTGAAGACAGAAAGTGTCTCTTATTCATCCTCGTGGAGAACACATTCCAGGGCCTGGACGATGCTGGCCACGTCAGAAATGTGCGGGAATGAACTGGTTGCGGTGGGTCACATCCCTCCCAACACAGCACAACTGTGTAGACAGGACAGTGTTCTGAGTGGAGCCAAGGCACAGGACAAGGAAATGGGAAAGGCTTCACCCCGGGAATAAGATCCCTCGGGTGTGAACAACGGCAAAGAGGTTACCTCATCTGCGTCCCATCTAGCCTTAGATCTGAAAGTATCTTCTTTGAAGACTGGACACATAGACATTTTTTGGCACTTTTGGCCTCTGTTTTCTTTGATTCCATTCCAGAAGATAGTTCTGTATGCTCCTCTAAGTCTTTAAAGTTCATGCCCTTACAATGCTGCTCATCTCTTCCCATTTCTAAATGTTCATTTTTGTCTAAACGATTCCAAGTTTTAGGGGCCTGATGATGATGATGATGGTGAAGGCAGCTACCATTTTCTGAGTAGCTAACCAGGCACTAGGCTAGTGCTTTGCAGCATCACCTCATTTAATCCTTAAACAACCTTCTGAGGGAGGTATTATTAGAGAAAACCAAATACAATATCCAAAGTCATTTGGCTAGCTAAAAGAGCCAGCACTCTAATCCAGGTCTGCACGACTCCAAAATCCAAGCTCAACCACTACAACGCCCAGCCTCTCCCTCCTTCCTTGCTCAGCTGACCACTTATGCATCTTAAAATGCTGCCTCCAAGTTGTATCCACTACAAACCCCTTTATTATTAAGAATATGGGTGCATATTCCAAATTTTTATCTCCAAATTTGTCTCTATAGAGCTGGGAACATGAAGTCAAGTACGGTCATGTCTGGGAGCAGAGAAAATAAATGACTCTACTTTCAAACTGTTCTTTTGTAGTTTAAATGTGTACTAATATATAAATATTTTAAAAAATCCAGGCCTCTTAAGAGGCAGAAGCTGGAGCTTAAAACTAGAGGAGCCTGATGGAGTAGTTACTTAACTTTCACACAAATATTAGCTCCAATGAATGGAAGCTAGTGTTCAGATGGGGAGAATCTTCTCCTAATTATTAGGAAAAAGACTATGCTGGGAATGGCAACCTGCTAAAAACACACACCATGTAATCTGTCTCCCAGGTAAAACAAAGCCACCCAACATAGAAAACAACTCAGTCTTGTGCAAAATGGATAGGATGGCCTAAGGGCTTTCCTGGGGGCAGAGGACACTGCAAGGAGGTATTCTTCCACTTGGGCAATTTGAGTAAGTTTAATATCAGCAGGAAAATACCTATTATGGCAATAAATGGATGGAAAGGAAACTGTGCACAGGCCAAACCCCAGCTCTTCTCCCCTGTAGAACAAAGGGAATAGACCTGACTAGAAAAATGGATTAATAAGATGCAGTGAGTGCATACTACAGAATGTCATGCATCAACTAAAAGAAACAAATTTATGGGAACAGATCTTAAAAACATTCTAAATGAAAAAAGCAAAAAAAAAAAAAAAAAAAAAAAAGAAAAGGAAATGTTATCTAAAGCACAATTTTCAGGGGCGCCTGGGTGGCGCAGTCGGTTAAGCGTCCGACTTCAGCCAGGTCACGATCTCGCGGTCCGTGAGTTCGAGCCCCGCGTCGGGCTCTGTGCTGACGGCTCAGAGCCTGGAGCCTGTTTCCGATTCTGTGTCTCTCTCTCTCTCTGCCCCTCCCCCGTTCATGCTCTGTCTCTCTCTGTCCCAAAAATAAATAAACGTTGAAAAAAAAAAATTTAAAAAAAAAAAAAAAATAAAGCACAATTTTCAATCTATGTAAATTTAAAATATATGCACACAGGAGCCCCTGGGTGGCTCAGTCGATTGAGCATCTGGCTTCGGCTCAGGTCATGATCTCATGGTTTTTGAGTTCGAGCCCCACGTAGGGCTTGCTGCTGTCAGCAGATCCTCTGTCTCCCTCTATCTGCCCCTCCCCCACGCACATACCTCAAAAAAAAAAAAAATAAAAACATTAAAAAAAATTTTAATAATAAAATAAATGTACACCAAACACCAACACCTGCTCTCAAGAACATGTGAGAGAACGCACGAGCACATTGTTATGATTAGGGGGCAGAAGAAAAGAATAAATGAGGTGCATGGTGACAAATGACAAGGGAATCAACACATAAGGAACACAAAATAGGGACTTTTCACAGACCAATGATTGTTAATGTGCCATGACTGGATACGTAACTCAGTCTCTGTACTGGAGTTCCCATCCCCAAAAGAAGGGGATTGGATTAAAAAGTGATAGTAGTGGAATTTATTTGCTTATTTTTAGTGTTTCTTTTTGAGAGAGAAAGACAGAGTGTGAACAGGGGTGGGGGAGGGACAGAGACAGGGAGACCTAGAATCCAAAGCAGGCTCCGGGCTCTGTGCTGTCAGCACAGAGCCCAACACAGGGCCGTAACTCACGAACCGTGAGGTCATGACCTGAGCCAAAGTCTGACGCTTAACTGACTGAGCCACCCAGATACCCCAATAATAATGGAATTTATTAATAAACATTTGCATTATTTAATTATAGCTTTGTGTACCCATGTTTGCATTATTTGCTTATATAGCTTTACAGTAAATAATAGAATATGAAATTAAGTGGAAGTTCTCTTAAGATAGTTGAGTACTTGAGAGCTTAGTTTTCTTAAATGTATTTGATGTTTAGTCATCCTACCCCCCTGACCACCCCTATAGCACATTTTGTTGGCTCCCTTACTTTGTTCTGCAAACCTGTTGCCGCAAGGTAACGGGAGATAGGTGTCACAGCCAAATGAGCCATATTATAAATCTATAGGGTACAAATTGTTTGAATGTATTGAAGGGGAAAATACTGTTTGTTTGTTTTGTATAAGAAAATACATTCCTTAGTGTTAAATCTTAAGACTACTGTGTTCAAATACAGATGCAGATTTCAAGAAAGTTGTGGACAAAGCTAAGAACATCCAGGGAATGGCGATCAAGATGACACAGCTGAAAGCACTTCGCACAAGAGATAGTTGGAGGGAGGCCTCTAGTGGAATCCTGCCAGGTTCCGTCCTGTTCAATGAATTTCCACAAATCTCTAATCACCTAACTCTGTAATAGGCAATGTGTAAGGTGTTAGAACAGCACTGTCCAATGGAAATATAATACTAGCTACATGTGTAATTTAAAATTTTAAAAAGTAAAAGGAGATAAAATTAAACTATTTTAATAACATTTTTATCACTATATTTAAAGCATGATCATTTGACATGTAATCAAAATATAAATTATTAGTAAGATATTTTACATTCTCTTTTTGGTATAAAGTCTTCTTGAGGGGTGCCTTGGGTGGCTCAGTTGGTTGAGTGTCCGACTCTTGATTTTGGCTTAGGTCAGGATTCCAGGGTCGTGGGATCAAGCCCTGTGCCAGGTTCCACACTGAGAATGAAGCCTGCTTGGGATTCTCTCTCTCTGTCTCTGTCTCTGTCTCTCTCTCCCTCTGCCCCTCTCCCCCACTTGTGCTCTCTCTCCCTCTCTAAAAATAAAAAAATTAAGTTAAATAAAATTTAAAAACAGCATTTCTATTTCAGTGTGAATAGTTAGAGCATATCTCAATTCAGTCTACCTATGTTTCAAGTGCTAAAGAGCCTCCTGTGGTTTGTGACTACTGTATTGGACAGCCCAGGGTTAGAGACACTAACTAAACTAACACACACACACACACACACACACACACACACACCACAGAGTCCACATGTCAAATGAAATACAACAAAATGAAAGCCATACCCTACAGCAAGTTTTCAACTTATTCCCCCAAGACCCTGAAGGGATGACTGACAATTATAGCTTTCTTCTTCTTTCTTGAAAGTAATTTGAAATAAAAAATGAGTAAGGTAACCTCAAGGCTGTTTTAATGTATAAAGAGAGTTCTAGCACCTTAACTACTAGTGTTAACAGATTACTTTGGACACACTCCCCAATTGACAAAGCACCCTGGTTCTCCACGGTGTGGCCCAGAAACAAAAATAGTCAGCACAGGCTATACTTTAATAATCACTAGCAAAAAGAGAAGTCTCCTGTGTCATATAAGTACAAACACTGAATTCTAAAATAAATCCCTTTTACAAGTGAGTCTCTAGAAATGTCACTACAGACACTGAGAATCCACATTCATTCCCTTCTTGCCGGAAATTTAGAAGTTGTGTTTTAAGAGTAAATGAATTACATCAGTTCCTCTGAAAAGAAAGAGAAAGGGTTTTTTGAAGTGAACTTTCTAGATCCTACTCTAGAATTTGAAAATGGGGAAATAAGACTGTCCCCTTAGAATAACCCTATGAAATCAATACCCAGTAATCCAGATCAAAGATCTGCAAAGTTAACTGAAAGTGGTCTACATCAGCATCTTCCTCGGCAACATCTCCCAGGGAATGAAGCTATTTGACAAGCAGCCCTGCTGATTCACCTGCCTCCCTCCCTCAGCACCCACTCCCCTCACCGCCTGCAGAGAATGAATGGCTCTGAGGCCAACAAGATGGAGAGTAACTGGCTAATGCTAGGGATATCTCCAAAGCATGGACACTGTCAGTTAGCAGTGGGCCCCATCCACCACAGAAGTAACATGGAAGGGAGGAAAGAGAGAATTGGCCGTGTCCATATAAATGCTGTCTGCTGGGAGATACCCAGCTTGGGAACTCAAGAATCAAAACTCACATAAGGTTTCTACACTGGAAAACAGTACGTGAGGTTCATGACACTATGGTCATCTAACTGGTTCCCTGGACTTAATCTTGGTAAATGATCAGCAAACTTTTGATCACAATGCAGCTTTCCAGGATGATTTGCCTACAGGGCGAAAAAACGTGCTAATCAAAAACATGTATTCAATTCACTTGGTTATTATCTTTTTCACTCTACGTGGATAACATTCTTGGTTTCAGATAGTTTCTTGTGACTTTTAATTAACCACTGCCTCAGAGCTCAATCTACTCTGGGGACGCTAATAAGTGAATTTCTCATCCTGCAAGCCAAGGATCACAGCTTTCCTAGACAAGTGCTTGCTGGGTCCTTGGAGCAGCCCTCTGGCCTCACCAGGAATATTCCTCTGCTTCAAGATGTGCCTTCTGCAAACTGCAATGAATCTTTATATAAATTGGCCATTTCAATCTTAAAGGAGGCAAGAATTATTGGCAATTTATCTATATGCATTCCCATCCTCCCCTTGCTGAGTCATTTCAATAGCCTTTCCAAGCTATGACACACTATCATAATATCCTCGATTCCATGACAGTCTTTTCCTTCCCTAAGAATTACGTATAACCTATTTTTCTTTTTCAATGAAAGTATATTAAATCTAAGATGAAAAAAAGCTAAAATGAATTTTTCCCAGAATTTCTCAAGTTAGCTGGAGTACCACAAACCAAAACTGTGCATCACAATACTATAATGGGTAGGAAGGCTGGTTTTTAACCCAGATGAATGTTAAATAGGTATTTGCTATACTGTTTTCTACTTAATTCTTAAGTCTGAAATAGTTCACTTATTTTAATGTGGCCTCTGAGTGACTTAATGCAGTGCTCTGCACCTAATAGGTCCTAAAAAAATCATTTTCACAAAAAATAAGATTGAGTGAATAAATACAGATTCTCAAAGAAATTCCCTTTAATATACATGACATAGGCTGAGATAAGCAACAGGGGTCCTTCATTCATAACTATACGACTAGAGCCTCTTATTTTTCCTTATTCTTCAGAATAAAGATGAGAGATCTCAGAGAGAGCGAGAACAAGGATATTAACAAGTCCCTTTGTTTTTTATGTGCTACACGACTAGAATGTTCCATATAATCTGGAGGTTTTGACTTGGGAAAATCAAGTTTGCCGTGAAAGTTTCTCTTTACTAAACTGCCTCAAAATTAAAGATTTTAAAATCACCAAGTCCAGCAGGTACCCAGGGAGGACACGCACGCCGGCCTCAAGAACCAGTACCTTGGGCCGCGCTGTCGGGGTGGTATTCGGGCTCCTCTTCCGGGGGGCTCTGCAGGAAGTAGAGCTGCTCTGGCAGCATGTTGGCAATCTTCTCCTTCCCTAGGACGTGGGTGCTCAGAAGAGGGCTGACACTCCGTTTCACCTTCTCTCTCCTCTCATGGGCCATAATCTTTTTGGTCCGAGCCTTGATGTTCTCCCAGCACTTCTTTAGCTGTTTGAAATCCCGCAGTGACACACTTGGCTGAGAGTTGTATTCATGGGCAAGCGCCTGCCAGGTACGCTGCTTGAGGGCAATCGTTCGCGCGTCGCTTTTCTTACATTCCAGCACATATTTGTACTTTTCTACCAAAGCAAGCAGGATGCTCTTTTCCAATTCCGAAAAGTATTTGGCAGGTTTTATAATTTCGTTGTTTTGCATTTTCCACTATATTTCTCCTGGCTGCTAGCTATCCTGTAAAAGGAAGTTCAAAACAATAATTACTAACCCCAGCAATAAAAATGTCAGCAAATCACACAATCTTAATCCCTGACTTGATTCCCTTGCCTGAAATACAGTACTTTCTTTCCCATTAGTATTGAATTATGATATTCTCAGGAAAACATTCAGAAGTTCACTAGGAGTGGGGTTTTACTTCAAAGAAGGTTTTCAAGTAGGTCCTTTGTTGTATTTCTTGGCCATTTTGTGAATATCTTGTATGCCACGGCAAAAAAAGAAAAAAAGAAAAAAGAAAAGAAAGCTTGAACATCTAGGCAGAACTCTTAATTTGTTAATTCATTTCTGCTCAATATCAGGGAACTGATCATTCCCCAAACTCATGTTAGGCAGCTTTTCAACTAAACAGCTTTCTCAGAGTTTTGTCACAGCTGAAAACAAGAAATGCCACCGAGTAACCAAATAGAATGGATAATATAAACATCGAGATTTCAGAATCATCAGGAAATCACCTGAAAAAGAACTGACATTTCCATCACTTCCATCTGTGACCTTGGATAGGGCCATGCTCCCAATAGGAACTTCAGTTTCTCTTCACCTTTAAAATGAAGGCTTGGAGTCTATGATCCCTAAGGTCTGAGGCCACTTTTAAGTATACAGTCCTATGTAAATAATTCACATAATTTCAGAGGTGAAAGGGCCAGTACCCTTCTTTTCTTTCCTTTTTTTAAAAAATTTTTAATGGTTATTTATTTTTGAGGGAGAGAGAGACAGAGACAGAGAGTGAGTGAGCAGGGGAGGGGCAGAGAGAGAGGGAGACAGAGGATCCAAAGCGTACTCTGTGCTGACAGCAGAGAGCCTGATGTGGGGTTTGAACTCACGAACCGTGAGCTGCCTGACCTGAGCCGAACTCAGACACTTTTTTTTTTAGTTTTTTTAAAATTTTTTAAATGTTTTTATTTATTTTTGAAGGAGAGAGAGAGAGAGAGAGAGAGCATGAGTGGGGGAGGAGCAGAGAAAGAGGGAGACACAGAATCCTAAGCAGGCTCCAGGCTCTGAGCTGTCAGCACAGAGCCCGATGCGGGGCTCAAATTCACAAACTGTGAGATCATGACCTGAGCCAAAGTCGGATGCTTAACCGACTGAGCCACCCAGGCACCCCTTTTTAATTTTTTTTAAGCTTTATTTATTTTTGAGAGAGAAAGAGAGAGACAGAGCATGACTGGGGGAGGAGCAGAGAGAGAGGGAGACAGAATCTGAAGCAAGCTCCAGGCTCTGAACTGTCAGCACAGAGCCCAACATGGGGCTCAAACTCACGAACTACGGGATTATGACCTCAGCTGAAATCAGATGCCCAAATGACTGAGCCACCCAGGTGCCCCCAAAGTCAGACACTTAATTGACTAAGTCACTCAGGGGCCCCTACCACTCTTTTCAAGTGAAGGAACTAAGGGCGAGTGAACTGGACTGCCCAAGATCACAAAGATGGTACCTTGGGAGGTCAAGAACCTGGACTGTCCTAATAATCTGGTATCCTTTTTTTTTTTTTTTGAACACACCAAATATCCATTTTATTATGCATATTCCCTTAAAGTCTTTGTTCCATATTATAATTAGTTACAATTATATATTATTTATAATTTTTGAAATATACATTTTCTCCATTATCTTTTAAGAATAAGTCTACATACCTTTTTATGTTTAGTTAAAAAATAGATATTTAACGTACATAAATTTTATTTGACAGCCATATACATAATGAAATAATTACAAGCTAATTAACGTATCTCACATGGTTACCTTTTTAAAGATCTTATGTATTATATATTTATTTATTTTTAAGTGTTTATTTATTTTGAAGGAGAGAAGAGAGCAAGTGAGTGGGGGAGAGGGGAAAAGAGAGAGAGGGAGAGAGAGAATCACAACCAGTGCAGAGCATGACACAGGGCTTGATCACACAACCCTGAGATCATGACCTGAGCCAAAGTCAGGAGTTGGATACTTAACTGAGCCACCCAGGTGCACCAAGATTTTATTTTTTAAGTAATCCCTACACCCAACATGGGGTTTGACATTAACAACCCTGACATCAAAAGTCACATGTTCTACAACTGAACCAGCCCAGGTGCCCCAAAATAGCTACCATTTTTGTGTGTATGTCAAGAGCCCTGGAATCTACTCTCTCACGTATCTCCAGTATTCAATACAGTATTAGTAACTTTTGTCATAGACTTATTCATCCTACATAACTGCAACTTTGTTCCCTTTGTCTATTATCTTCCCATTTCTCCCACCACATCCTCAATCCCTGGTAAGGTGTGTTTAAATAGTCTGGTATTGTTTGTGTCATTTCACAACTATCTCTTGGACTCTCACGTTGGATGATTCCAAATTTCTCAACAACCATGATTACCTTAGGTCATCTTACCATCCTCCCCATTACTGAGCCAGGATCTTTCAAACAAAAGGTGCTTAGTAAATGTCTTATTCCCCTGAACCTATGTGTGTTTTGTGACCCCACACTTTTTCCACTTAAGCTTCCTACAAACTTAATCTCTCAAATACATTATGGGAAGAATGTTCCTAAGTAACACTGAATACAGCAATTGAGCATTGCATATTTCCCTTTGTGGAAAGAGCCAAGACACCTCAGTCCTTTTATTTTCCAAGCCTCTGATTTTTTCAGAATAACAGGCAAGCATCAAGATTCTGATGATGTAGTCCATTTAAAACTGATCAACTCAAATCAAAAGAATTAGGAATCACTTGAAAAGAGTCCCACTAGCCAAAAAATGGAATATCTGAACATCAACAAGGACGATGGGTACACAAATATTCATTAAATTATTATATCTGTGTATGTTTGAAAAGTTCCACAATAAAAAGTTAGGGGGATGTGCCTGGGTGGTTAAGCATCTGACTCTTGGTCTCAGCTTAGGTCATGATCTCATGGTTCATGAGTTCAAGCCCCACATAGGGCCCTGCACTGACAGCGTGGAGCCTACTTGGGATTCTCTCCCTCTCTCTCTCTCGCTCTCTTTCTCCCTCTCCTGCTCATGCTCTCTCTCTCTCTCCCTCTCAAAATAAACTTAAAAAATTTTTTTAAACGTTTATTCATTTTTGAGAGACAGAGCACAAGCATGGGAGGGGCAGAGAGTGAGGGAAACACAGGATCTGAAGCAGGCTCCAGGCTCTAAGCTGTTAGCACAGAGCCCAACGTGGGGCTCAAACTCACAAACTGCAAGATCATGACCTGAGCCGAGGTTGGATGCTTAACCTACTGAGCCACCCAGGCACCCCTCTCAAAATAAACTTTAAAAACAATTTTTTTTTAAGTTAAGGAACAAAGGCAGTGACTTTTAAATACACGGTATACTAATTTCAAATCACATTATTACAAGCTAGCTATTCACATACTATGCCTGGGGAGAGGTTACTAAGAGAGTTGTGAAGAGCTGAAATCTTAGACCTGAGGCTGGAGGAGATCCTGCCATATCAGAGAGCCTTAAGATTGAGGCCAAGGAGCGTGGGCTTTACATGAAGGCAATAGAACCTGATCAGGGTCTCTCACTATGCACCACCTCATCCCAAAAGGTAAGATTAGAATGAAGGACTAGTGTGACTGGCATCTCCACATACCAGATACCCTGCCTCACATTCACTGTGGACATATCAGTATCACAGATCAAGAGATTCAGATACATGTCAAAGTGCTTTGACCCTCAGGTCTTGGACAAAGCTAAACAAGGAGAAATGTATCTTTGGGGATGTATCACTGAACCCTTAACTTCCCAGGCCTGTATTTTAATGATGTTGTTCAGGGCGCGTGGGTGGCTCAGTCAGTTAAGCATCCAGCTTCGGTTTGGTCATGATCTTACAGTTGGTGAGTTTAAGTCCCACATCGGGCTCTGTGCTGACAGCTCAGAGCCTGGAGCATGCTTCGGATTCTGTGTCTCCCACTCTGTCTGCCCCTCCCCCACTCACGTTCTGTCTCTCTCAGAAAATAAACATTAAAAAAATTTTTTTTGAAAATCGTGTTGTTCTAATGTCCCTATAATAACCAGTCCCCTTCCTCCCCAAAGGTCCAAAACTTTTTGCCTACATCAATATTCCTATTCCCTATTAACCAACATTCCCCAAACGGAAATTTATTAATACACACCTGCTACAATATAACTCTTCTGTAGTATCTCTAACAAGATATCTATATCCAACTTTATGTAGTTTTTATTATAAAATTAATAGGTATACTGAATGTTCTTTTTTTTTTTTTTTTTTTTTTTTTTAATTTTTCTTTCCAACGTTTATTTATTTTTGGGACAGAGAGAGACAGAGCATGAACGGGGGAGGGGCAGAGAGAGAGGGAGACACAGAATCGGAAATAGGCTCCAGGCTCTGAGCCATCAGCCCAGAGCCCGATGCGGGGCTCAAACTCACGGACCGCGAGATCGTGACCTGGCTGAAGTCGGACGCTTAACCGACTGCGCCACCCAGGCGCCCCTGAATGTTCTTAAACTGCACAGCTCCTAGAGCAGACTCTGATTCCCCCCCCATCCCAGCTTTTCTGCACCAGATGTCAATATGCCTACCTTCCGTCACACTCCCACTTTTTTTATTTTAATTTTTTTAATGTTTATTTATTTTTGAGAGAAAGAGAGAGAGACAGCATGAGCAGGGAGGGACAGAGAGATAGAGGGAGACACAGAATCCAAGGCAGGCTCCAGGCTCTAGCTGTCAGCACAGAGCCCGATACGGAGCTGGAACTCACAAATGGTGAAATCACGAACTGAGCCGAAACCGGACACTCAACCAACTGAGCCACTCAGGTGCCCCCACACTCCCACTCTTTTTAAGAATCACTGCTCTTGGGGAGCCTCGGTGGCTCTGTCGGTTGGGAGACCGACTTGAGGTCAGGTCATGATCTCGCGGTTCATGAGTTTGAGCCCCACGTCGGGCTCTGTGCTGACAGCTCAAGAGTCTGGAGCCTGCTTCAGATTCTGTCTCCCCCTCTCTCTCTGCCCCTCCCCGCTCGCGCTCTGTCTCTCTCTGTCTCTCAAAAAATAAATGTTAAAAAAATTAAAAAAAAGAATCATTGCTCTAAGGATTAAGAAGTCTGATTCACAAATGAAAAAAGAGATTGTTCCCTATTTTTTTCTAACATAGGTAATGCTATCTTACTTATATGTATCTGTATTTTTTCTAAGAAAACATTTTTTAAAATAACTTTATTTCTTCAAGATAAATTCCTAAAAGAGGAATGGCTGCCACAAAAGATGAAAACACTTAAGACTTTTGTTACATTGGGGCGCCTGAGTTGCTCAGTCCATTAAGCATCGACTCTTGGTTTCCACTCAGGTCATGATCTCATGGTTTGTGAACCTGAGCCCTGAATCAGGCTCTGCATTGGCAGCTGGCAGCACAGTGCCTGCTTGGGATCCTCTCTCTCCTTCTCTCTCTGCTCCTCCCCTGTTCGTGCTCTCTCTCAAAATAAATAAACTTAAAAAAAAAAAAGGACTTTTGTTACATCACCAGCTGTCCTCCAGCAATGGTATACCAATTTACATTCCTACTAACAGCACATGAGCACTTCTGTTTCCCCACTCCATTTACTCTTGCTGTTAACATTTTTTTTATTCTATCCCAGCTGTGGAGGTGCAAAATGTCGCTTCACTGTTTAATGAAATATGAATGCCTGCTCTTAGGCAAATAAGCCACACTCTAAACAAAGTCTCTGAGGTAGTTGGTGGAACTGAAACCCCAGAGAATTAATTTCAAGCAATTAAACGGTTCCACCTTACAATGTATGCAGTACCGCAAGGTACCACCAGGTGGTGGTGCGTTTGTGGGAAGTCTACTGATGTGTGTGACCACTTGAGTCTCTAATAACTACAATAACAGTGGCAGATAACCATTATTGAGTCCTTACTGTGGGTTAGACACTATACTAAGTGCTTAATATGCACTCTATCATTTAATACTCCCAAAAATAGTCCCTGAGACTACCATTTGTTACACTACAGTATTTTCTGTTAAAAAAAAAAAAAAGACTTTATTAAAGTACCAGAAGAAATTATACAACTGCTCTCAAAAGCAAACTCAGAATTACCAACACCTGGGGACCATTAATAGCCTATTAACTAAACTGTTATTTAATCACTAGCTAAGTAAATCCAGAGTTACCAATTTACTTTGCTTAATTTTGTAGAACAGCAGGCCTCCCTGGGCCATGTGGTTGCATTCTGCAGGGCTGTAAAGGATTCTGGTATGAGATGGTGTACCCCAAAGGTCCCCTATGGATTCCCAATAGCTTCATGAAGGAGGCTGTTTATTCCCAGTAACCACTTCCATTTCCCAGATCAGAAAAGTGAGGCTCAGTAACTTGCCTGTGGCCACACAAAGAGTAAGTGGCAGAACCAGGATTCTGCACTCCACCCTGCTTAGCTCTCCTCTTCAGACCTAGTGACTGCTTGTGTCCCTGCTCGAATTACATGTCAATTAGCAATGTTAGCAGGGAAAGGTCCTAGGGTAAAGCTACTCAGGAGATGTTCCCGCCTCTGTCCATCTCCTTTTGGGGCCTCTTCCCCTCCCTCCCATCACCTCTACCTCTATGTCTCAGACCTAGGGCCCACAGCCACCCCGCCCCAGTGTACGGTTCTCTAACCAGAGCTCTGAAATAAGTTCTGCTGTTGACCTGATGGGAACGTATGTTTGAAACGTAACTGTAGAGATGATATGGAGCTTGCTTTTAAAAATTTTTTTTAAATGTTTATTTATTTTTGAGAAAGACAGAGACAGAGCATAAGCAGAGGAGGGGGAGAGGGAGAGAGAGAGAGAGAACAAAGCAGGCTCCAGGCTCTGAGCTGTCAGCACAGAGCCCGATTGGGGCTCGAACTCAAGAGATGATATGGAGCTTTAAAATTGTCTAAGCCCCAGGGGAACATTAATATTTAGCTTAAGCATCTGACAGTCCCAAGTAAACAAACTTCCCAAAGTAAGAAATCTCCAGGCAAAGCTTGTTAATAGAAACGTCAAGGCTAGAAAATACATTCTAGCTTAAAACTACTCAGCAATGTCCATAATTAGTTATAGACGACAACATAACAAGCCTTCTCTGCTGCATCAGCTTTTATTAGAGAAAGACGGGCCTTCCCTGCCCCCCAACTCTGCTCAATATAGATCATCTTTTCTGTCTGCTGTTCTGGAGACAACAGTGCTACTGGTCCTGATGCGTGGTTGTGGTTCAACTAGCAGCCCAGTGACCCTCACAGAGTGGGCCTTCATTAAACATTTAATGAATGAGGGGCACCTCGGTGGCTCAGTTGGTTGAGCATCCAACTCTTGATTTGGCTCAGGTCATGATCTCATGGTTCATGGGTTTGAGCCCCACACTGGGCTCTGCGCTGACAATGCGGAGCCTGCTTGGGATCTTTCTCTCCCCCTCTCTCTGTCCCTTCCCCGCTCAAGCTTGTGCTCTCTCTCTCAAAATAAATAAATAAACTTAAAAACCATTTAATGGATGAATACATTTTGATATAGGCATAAAACTGCCTATGATGATGCACAGAATGAGTATCATACATAATAGTCTGTACATCAAAAGCTGCATTCAAGTAAAAGTGGTCAAAAAAATAGCAAAATCCAAATGCAATGAAAGTTGCCCTTGGGCCAGGCAAAGACTCGTAGACAGGACTAAATAAGAGCATGAATCCAATACCAAAAAAACAAAAACTAAAAAAAAAAACAAAAAAAACAGAGAATACAGCACAATTCTCCAAACACTACCATTGACTAAACCACCAGAAGATTATAATAAGTACATTTAATATCACTTTAAAACAAAAATCCATCTGTTATGGATTGAATGTTTGTAGCCCCCAAATTCATGTGGTGAAGCTCTAACTCCCACAGTGACTGTATTTAGAGATTGGGCCTTTAAGGAAGTAATTAAGGTTAAATAAGGTGATAAACGGGGGGCCCTGGTTCAAGGGGATTTAGTGTCCTTACAAGAGACATCAACATTCTCTTTCCCTTTGCCTTCGTCTCTCCCTCCTTCCCTGTCCCCTTTCTCCCTGTCTTCTCAGGGGCTCACAAAGAGGTCACGTGAGCACACAGAGCGATGGCAGCAGCCTACAAGCCTAGAGAAGAAGGTTCACTCAGAATGAAACTTACTTTGCTGGCACCTTAATCTTGGACTTCCCAGCCTCCAGAACTATGAGAAATACATTTCTGATATTTAAGCCACCTAGCCTGTGGTATTTTCATTATGACAGTCCAAACTAACACACCATCGAATGATATTTTAAGTCCACCAAGGGTCAATCTAAGTCCTAAAATTTGAGCCAAGACGAGAGAAACTTGACCAGATTTTAGTATTACCTTTCATGGAAAAGGGAGTTCTTTGAAGTCAGTACTCAGAATAGGAACCGTGGCTGAAGATCTGTGTAGAGCTGAGACCTGGGAGAGATGTCAGGACCTTTTAAACCTTAATGAGTTATTGCTCGTGAAGTGACATGAACCAAGACACTGAACGCAGAAAACCTGGGCTCAAATCCTGACTTGAGCACTCGCTTAGCTGTGTGGCTCTGGCCAAGTCAATTAATCTCCAGTGTTTCACTGTAAAATGAGGCTAAACCCCTACTCTGTCTCACTCCCTCTGCACAGCTACCCTTCAATGGGTGTAAAGAAGAAACACAGACTAAAGCTGCAATAAATTTTAGTTTCTTCCACCCCTCCCACTCATATTAAGCTGCTTCCAAAAATAGAATAGTGGTCTATATACAAGATATACTCGAATACTTATTGGCTCTTTTATTGCACAGACACACAATTCAACAAATGTAATGAATTCCTGCCAAAGGCTATGTACTGTCCTAGAGCATGCAGGAGACACAAAAACAAGCTGAAGCCTACAGCCTGGAAAGAACGCTGGCATGCCTAAACTGATAACAGAGAAGCACAATGACACAGACACCACAGAAGAGGACAAAGCACCTTGGGCAGTCAGAGAAGGGAAGAGGTTAATTTGCATTCTTCATGAACAAGAGGACTTTGGAGCTAGATCTTTAAGAATGTAGAGGATATGAACACAGAGAGTTGAAGGAGATCATTCAGATAAGTAATTGGTAAGGGCCTAGACTCTGAGTGGTGACCATGTTAATGGGAAGGAGAAGGTGCACACCAGAGGCTGTTTCAAAGTGAGAAATTACCAAGGCATGTGTGTGTGTCTGCACGAGGGTGGGGGGATCAAGAGGAGGCAGAAGCAACGAGGGTACAGGAACCCCCACTCTGTGCAGGCACCAGAAAGAGAAGTATTGTTTAGGATCGAGGAGGTCATACATATTTCAATGAAGACCTAACATAGTACAGCTTATTGTGTGGGGCAGGCTGGTGACAGTGATAAGCACAATGACAGAGATGTGCCTAGGGACCCTACTCCAGGACTGGGGGGATCTAGATTAAGAACCTTAATTCCTACTAGAATAGACTGGAATTAGAGTTAGCATTGGAGCAAAGTAGGGCCACGACTTGGGAGACACTGAAGGAATGCATACAGATGTGTGGGTGAGTGGAGGGGAGGCAGATGTGGCACCCATTCCCTTAAGAGAGGCTTGGCAACACGTTATGCGTGATTATTTGGCTCTGAAGGAGACAGATGACAGGCTATTTCCTAACCTGGTCTGTTGCCTCGGTGTCTTCACTCGGCATCCCCATGACACTGATCCTAACATGTTAAAACTAAGTCCAATCCTCTCATTTTACAGATGAGGAAACTGGGGCTCATAGCAAAATAGGGGGCTTCCTGGGATTCTAGCAACAGAGGAGACTAGAAGCAAAGCTTCCTCATTTGTTTTCAACCCCTCCCCCCCACATCTCCTCTTTGGGACCCTCTCATGGTCAAGATGTCCTTTTGTGAGGTGCCCTCAAGCCTTCCCCGCTATCCATCCTATCCGGGAACTTGAAGGAAACTGCTCTCAGCTCTGACATTAAATTTGTGACAATTAGGGCAAGTCCACTTCCCTCCTTGTCAATTCCTCATCTCGAACTTATGAAGCTAAAGTGGGTGTTCTCTAAAGCCCCATCCAGTCCTGGCAGTCCGTAGTAACTCTGAGGCTATGATGGGTTTTCTGCAACCTAATTTCCACAGTTCTCTGCCAAATACACATCAACGGTATCTTCTGGTTATTTATGAAGCTGGTGGTGCTACTGGCCAATGAAAGAGAACACTGAAACAACAGTGTAAAGCGATTTCAGCACTTTATGAACACGGGCCAGTGAAGGCCCGTACACAGGTTTAACCTAGATGTTAAGTAGTTCCAGGTGAAACAGGTGATTGGCCCTCGTCACTACAGTAGCCCCAGCAACTAGAATGTAGCTGGCGCACAGAAGGCGCCAAATATTAATAAATATTGATAAATATTTGTGGGATATATGTTGAAACTAACCTGCTCGCCATTTGCATTTTTTTTTTTACTAATTATATCTAATTGTTCTACTACCTAAAATTTGTCCTTTTATAGAGCATTTATAATAGAAATTACTTCTTTGCTTCTCCCTGTAAATGCTATTGTACTGTATGCCAAATTTCTAAGAGCTGCACTATGACGGTGATGGCTTCATGATTTCATTCTATCCAGAGGTAGGAGTGATCAGACCTTATGGTGCCTGTGCCCACCTCCCCGTATACCTGCTCTCACAAGTCCAGACCTGACCACTCCAGATGGCCACTCACCTGGGCCCTCTCCACCTCCTTCCTTCAGAGGGCTTTACGGTCTTATACGTTGCCATGAACTTGCTTCCTCTAATGCTCCCCCTCGTCTTCCCCTTCACTACCCACCCCAGGCGGCCATGTAACTTGGAAGTGTTTATTTTTACCATCTGTGTCTGAGTGTGACTGTGACCAGAACCAGCCTTGTGTTTAAGGCATGAACTTATACCTCCTATCTTTCCACCCTCACACTTTCCTCTATAGACCAGATGAAGGTTCCTAAAAGTCCCTACCCGTACCTTCCCTCCCTCACAGCTCCAACCTAAACCGTCTCCCCACCCCAACCCCAAGCTCCCTGAAATTCCCCGCAAATCATTTTTTAAAGTATCGTCTACACAAAGCCCTTTTATAATACAGTAAGTTCCCATTCCAGCCCACTTCTTGCCTGTGGGTACTCGCTCCTCTCCCCCCACTACTTCAAAACAACCAGGGGCTCTCAGATCTCTGGGACAAGGATCCCAAGTATTTACCCCTCTGCAGCACTCAGAATTACTCAGTACTATGATCTATCCATGTTCTCAAGGGTCACCAATATCTGAGGGTGAACTCTTGAGGCTTGGAACTACGTTTTATTTGTATTTTTTTTAATTTTTTTTCAACATTTATTTATTTTTGGGACAGAGAGAGACAGAGCATGAACCGGGGAGGGGCAGAGAGAGAGGGAGACACAGAATCGGAAACAGGCTCCAGGCTCTGAGCCATCAGCCCAGAGCCTGACGTGACCTCCCGGACCGCGAGATCGTGACCTGGCTGAAGTCGGACGCTTAACCGACTGCGCCACCCAGGCGCCCCTTATTTGTATTTTTAGCATACCGCAGATTCTCAGTGTTTGTTCAAAAGAAAGTAAGGGTGTCAGGGAGATCCTCTCTCCCCAGCTCCATTCTCTCCCCTCAGCACCACACACGTCTCCACTTGTCCACCAGCTACCTCTGTCTAGCTGTCCATTGTGGGCACCTCAGAAATCTCCAATTCTCCATGCACAAAAAGCAATGAACTATTCCCCTACTCCTAAACCTCCTGATTGCCGATGACTTCAGCCACATTAACTTGGGTCAAAGCAGAAAACTCAGCATGTTCTTCCATCACAGGTAACCAATCACTAAGACCTAGTGTACATTTTACCTTAATGTTTATTATCTCCTCTCTCATCCTTATTGCCTTATATTCCTGAGGTCAGGCCCCAGTTCTCAAAATCATCTCCCACCTTCCAGCCCCTCTTCCACACAGCTGCCAGAGGGCTCTTCCTAAAACTCAGTGATCATGCCATAACTCCTGCGCGTAAACCTCTTACATCTAACCCTAACCCTAACCCTAACCCTAACCCTCACTCCTCAGTGATCAAGTCCAAACTCCACATATAGCATTCGAGGCCTTTTCAGATCTGGCCCCGATTACAGTACCCCCTCCACCCCACCCCTGTTTCCCTATATTTTTCAACCCAGCAGACCAAACTCACCTTCATGCCCTTGAATATGCTGTATTCTCATGACTCTGTACATGGGGCTTCCTCTGGCTGGAATCCAAGGTCCACCAAGAGTTCATTTTCTTTCTTCCCTTTTCTTTTTTAAAGATTTTACTTTTAAGTAATCTCTACACCCAACATGGAGTTCGAACCCACAACTCTGAGATCAAGAGTCAGATGCTCTACCAACTGAGCCAGCAGGTGCCCCACCAAGGGCTAATTTTCATCCCTCAAGATCCAACTCTCATGGCATTTTTATGACATCTTCTTCAACTAAAGTCCAGGCTGTCATGTTAATTTACAATAGTTTCCTACTAAAAGGAGTTTGAGGTGGCTGACAAACCATGCACACACTGCAAATATGTATGTGTATATATTTATATATTTGTGTGTGTGTGTATGTGTATATATATATATAGATATATATATATTTTTTTTTTTTTTTTTTTTTTTTTGGAGAGAATATCAGGGCAAAGATAAGGCAAGGGTTAAAAAAAGCCCAGAAGCTAGGGAGTGGTGTAGCATTCAAAACTTCTATCATAATGTCTCATACTCCCCTTGTTAGAGATAATTTGACCCTGAGTTTTCTATCCAAAATGAATTAGTTACTCCTCTGTGAGCTCACTGCCAGTTGTATATGACTATACTGTAGCACTTCCCATATTTTTTTGTAATTTGCTCTTTGTGTCCATCTCCCTCACTGGACTGAGAAATTCATAAGGGAATACATAATTTCTGACTCATCTCTGTATCCCCAGCAGGAAGCATATGACTCAGCAGACAACTGGTACTCAGCAGACATTTGTTGAATGAATGTCACCATGGACAGGGAAGAGGGTACTAGTGTTGGGTGAGCTCCCTACCAGGCATTTGAAAAAACATTGTTTTATCCTCATAAAAAAAAAATTACATGGCTGAGAAATGGCAGAGCCAGGATTTGAACCCCAAACTATCTCTCCAAAGCAACTGCTCTTTCCATTAGCACACTGCTCCCTACCTTCACCATCACTATCTACTCAAATATCCACTCCTTCAAGGTCTGGTTTAAAAAAAACCCTTCTCCAAGAAGTCTTTCCTACTCATTCAGGTCCAGCCCAGACCTTCCACAACACTCAAGTAAGAAACAGCCACAATTCAGGAGAGGAAAGGGCACCTTCTCAGTAGGGGTAGGTGAGAACTGAGCAGGCTGCATAGGTATTCTGCAGATGGTGTTGTGAGGTCCTGGGCTCCCCCTACCAGTCCCTTTCCCTGGGGTACAGTCACTAGGCCTTCGTGCCTTTCTCTCCAGTCTTCAGGGTCCAAAACCTTCAAGTTCTCCCCATTTCAAACTGAACCCCAAGTGAACTGTGTTCAAAACACACTCCTTCGGGGCGCCTGGGTGGCGCAGTCGGTTAAGCGTCCGACTTCAGCCAGGTCACGATCTCGCGGTCTGTGAGTTCGAGCCCCGCGTCGGGCTCTGGGCTGATGGCTCAGAGCCTGGAGCCTGTTTCCGATTCTGTGTCTCCCTCTCTCTCTGCCCCTCGCCCATTCATGCTCTGTCTCTCTCTGTCCCAAAAATAAATAAACGTTGAAAAAAAAAAATTTAAAACACACTCCTTCATTACATCGGTCAGACCTTTGTATTTTAAGTGTCTTATCAACCTTTAGCATCTGTGAGTACCCCAATCTCTTGAAACACATGAAAATAATTTCAGGAATCACAAGAAGGACAATGACATTTTAGGAAGCCCAATCATCTGGCTCTCAACCCATCTGAATATTTTTGGGGTGGCCTGGGTGTAAGAAAAGACAACCTGTGATCTCATCCCAGCATCCCTTTCCCCTCCCTGGGAGCAGGATGCCTGGTCTCTAAGGGCAGGATGGAATCTTGGTCCAGAATGCTTCTGGGGTAGTGAACTCTGGTCCCTTCCTCAACATCTTCCAGAGCTTCAGAATTCTTCTCTCTCCCCCTCCCCAGTCCACCCCTTTCTCTCCCTGGTCCCAAACTCCCATAACAGCCCTCAATCTTAACTTAGGAACTATGGTTTTGAATTCATATTCAACAATTCCCTTGGTAACACAAACTCTCATCTGGCATGCTGAAATCCACATCACTGGCTCCTGTATTTTTCCACCTGGTTTTAAGTGTGTGACAAATAGAGCTCTGCATCCAACCCTTCTCCTGTACTGCAGGAACGTTTGTAATCTTAAGTGTTACCACATCTAAGAAACAACCAATCTCTCCGATCAGAAGAGGTAGGCTAAATAAATTCTTCATGGTTTCCTACTCCTAAATAAAGATTATTCGTGCAATTTACAATAGCTACCTCATAGCACTGGTGTGATGATTTAGATAACTCATACCAACTGTTTAGTACCTGGGGCCTGGTACACAAAAAGTACTCAAAATTTGGCTATGATCATTTATGTACACTATCTCTCACAATAGTACCAGGGGGTGGGTATTATATCACGCATTCCCCAAACCCCAGCACCCCCTCCTCCTTACCCCATTCACAGTAGCAGCAGCCCAGGCTCGGAGTAAAGAAGCTTTCCCAAGGTCAGGCGGGCACCGATATGATGATGCTCGGCCCTCGGCCTCTGACTGAGGGACCCCTCCCATTATACCCTCGGACGGGGCACCGGGGGGCCTTAAAGGAGACAAGTATGGAAAAGCGCTGAGCACAGTGTCTGGCAAAGAGCAGGGACCCTGGGATGAGAAGACCGCGGCACTGCGGTCGCCTGGACTCCTCCCTAGCTGCTCCCCCGGCCCGGGGGAACCAGAGTCCTCCCACCCCCACCCCGGGTGCGCCGCCGAATCACCCCGAGGTCCGCGCCCTGGGGCTTTGTACGCCGCAGGCCGGCCCCACTCACCGAGTCCCAATCGCGGCGCGCGGAAGCGGCCGCCTGGCCTGCGGGGCTGGGGTCGCGGTGGCTCGGCCCGGAAACCCGCCATGCCGGCCCGCGGCCCCCGCACGCCGGGCCCGCGCCACCCGCCCCCGCCCCGCTGCGGCCCAGCCCGGAGGGGGAGCCTACTACCTGCAGCGGCGGCGCGGCGGCCGAGGCGACCGGGGGAGGGGCCGGCGAGGCGCGAGCGCGGGCGGCCTCGGCTCCTCTCGCAGGCGGGGCGGCCGGGAGGGCCGCGGGCTCCGGAGCACCGGGCAGCGGCGGCGCGCCCCCGGCCGGCCAGGCCCCGCCGCGCGCGCCGCGGCCACAAAGCCCGGGAGCCGCCGCCCCCTCGCGGGCCGGCCGCCGGCTGCGGGTCCGTCGGCGCGGAGCAGGGCGGGAGCGCGGCCCCGCGCAGTCCCCACCTCCCTGAGCTGCGGCCGCCGGGCTCCCCCGAGGCGCGGGGCGGGGCGCGGGGTGTCCCCCGCCCACCCGACCGTCTTCCTCCGTGCCGACATCCCAGTGCTGATTGAGTTCCCTCTTCCCACCTCTGCGGAGGGGCTCCTGGAGGCCCCGAGAAACTGTGTTTCATCTCCTTGAACAACAAAAGAATCCATTTGTCACAAGGGATTTGGCGGCCATGGACACGAGTTAGCTCAGTCCAAGTCCTCTGTCTGAAAAGGGCCCCCTTTTCCCCTTTTCTTTTGGGACTCCCTGCTACTCGAAACAGCCGGCCCTCGCGTGCTTGGTTCATCACGGAGTTTTGTTTTGTTTTGTTTTTTTATTTGCGGGATGTGTCTCCCCCTAGGCTGCGCGTTCCTAGGGCAAGGACTGTGTGTGCCGTCTGGAGCCCAGGACCTGGGTCAGACACTTTGTGCTGAGTAAGTGGAAATTCACGCGCAGATCAATGAATGCACAACATATCAAAGTGTAGAACAAGGCACGTTTTATTGCACCTCCCACAAGGATGGTGGCTAGGTGTTTCTTATGTCCTGTGTCCGTCGAGAAGATTCCAAGCTCAGAAGGGCGGAAAGGGCTGTTGAACTTTTTGTTTTAATTAAGGTGAAATTCACATAACCTAAAATTAACTACTTTAAAATGAATAATTCAGTGGCATTTATTACATTTACAATGTTGAGCAACCAACATCTCTGTCTGGTTCTGAAAATTTTTTATTACCCATCAGTGACTCCCCATTCCCTCCTCACTCCCCTCCCCCCCCCCCCCAATCTCTGGGCAACCACTAATCTATTTTCTGTCTCTCTGGATTTGCCTATTATGGACATTTCATATACATGGAATCACAATATGTGGCCTTTTATGTTTGGTTTCTTTCACTTAGCTTGATATTTTTAGGGTCATCCATCTTGTAGCATGTATCTATCAGTACTTCATTCCTTTTTAAGGACAAATAATATTCCGCTGTATGTATACCACAATTAGTTTATACATCATCCATTGATGGATATTTCCGTTATTTCCATCCTTTGTGAATAGTGCTGCCCCGAACATGCCTGTAATTGTATTTGACTGGGTGCCCGTTTTCAATTCTTTGAGATATACATACCTAGGATTTCCCAGGATCAAAAGCGCCAGTAAAAATGAAGATATTATAAGAGTTTTACTGCTTCTTGTTTATTATCATAACAAGAATTTGTCTAGTATCCAAGTGGCTTTGAAATTTTCCAGAGAACCTGGAAACTAAGACCAGCCTGAGGGAGTTGCTATTGATAAACAAACTTTATGACAATCACGTCCCTGGAACCCAAGGCAAGATACCATTTCTACTATAGTTTTCCACCCCAGTGCCACATTAGACATCCATGAATATTTCCTTCTTAAAGAGGGATATGGTCCAGAGAAAACAACTGGGGTGTGAAAATAAGAGTGTCAACTGGGATTAGAAATGTGATCGACAGAGGGCACAGAATGGGAAAAACGGTGGATTTAACAGATAGATTCTGGGTTTGAATCCTGACTTTACTGCCTATATCTTTGTGAACTAAGTTAAACTCCTTGAATCTCAGTTTTCTCATTTCTAAGGTAGGAATAATAATACCTAACTTGGCAGGGTAGATTAACCTACTTGACTTCAGTAAATGACCAGTATCATTATTGTTATTTTTGTTTATTTAAAGTAATGATGATTGACATGAGTCACATGCTGAAATGCTGTTAAGGAAACACAGAAAACTCATATTTAAATTAAAAAATATTTTTGAATGTTTGTTTATTTTTAAGAGAGAGAGAGAGAGAGAGCGTGAGTGGGGTAGGAACAAAGAGAGACAGAGACACAGAATTTGAAGCAGGCTCCAGGCTCTGAGCTGTCAGCACAGAGCCGTGAGATCATGACCTGAGCCGAAGTTGGACACTTAACCAACTGAGCCACCCAGGTGCCCCAGAAAACTCATATTTAATCATGTGTCTCCTCCTCGAATCAAGAGAGCAAACGTTCTCCAAAACAAACATGACCAGGGAATCTACTCAGACCTGTAATGTGGTCACTGCCCTCCCAGTTCTCTCCGTGTCCTAACTGAGTTTCTCTTCGTGTTCCTTTCCCTTGAACAAACTTCTTTAATCTGTCTGAAACTTCTCTGGAAAGTAGAGTAGCAATACCCACTTAACAAGATTGTTTGATGACTCAGTACTGTATCTGTCTCTAAAGGGCTTAGCACAATGCAAGTTTCATAGAAAATACTTAATCAATGTTAGCTGTTATTTCATTATTAATAATAAAGCTGTTATTGGGGTGCCTGGGTGGCTCAGTCTGTTAAGCGTCAGACTTCGGTTCATGAGTTCAAGCCCCACATGGGGCTCTGTGCTGACAGTGCAGAGCCTGGAGCCTGCTTTGGATTCTGTGACTCCCTCTCTCTCTCTCTCTCTCTGCCCCTCCCCTGCTCGCTCGTGCTCTCTCTCTCTCAAAAATAAACATTAAAAAAATGTTAATAATAATAATACAGCTGTTATAACTTCTCTGTAGAAAATGTTAACAGAAGGGTAGGGTCCACATATCTAGTAAAAGGAAGTCCTACAGAAAGAACACATCCAGGTGACTCGTCTCTTCCCCAAGAGCATGGGGCTTGCCTCAGATGGTCCATCCCCATGCTGGAGGCACACGATGCACTGCGCTCTGACAGCACGTGGAGAACAACTCTGCAAATGGTCTCCTCTACACTCAGGTCCAGTCTCACCAAGCAGTCGACATAGGAGTTGGTTTCTACACAAGTTTCCTTACAGGAGGAAAAATAGACGGATCATCTAAACTGAACACTCTAGAGTTCTGAGAAAGTACAGTTCTCTTTGAAAATTAATGCACTGGTATTTCATTTATCCATGTGCCTGTTTTGATTTTGACCGGCCAGATCCAGTCTTCCTAAAATCTAATGAAGTATAGACATTAGAGACTTCTTTCATCTGGCTCTTTGGGGGGGGTAAGGAGTAGATTCATTCAAATTTGCTAAAGAAAAAGATGTTTATTGAATTACGGGTGAATTGGAAGACAAGAACCCAAGTTGAGCAGGGCCTCACAGGCACCTAAGAGCCAATAGGAACATTTCTCTCTCTTATTTGAGGTGTATCTTTCTGTCTCTGCCTCTCTGACTTTTTCTTCTTGTCTCTCAGTCCCCTCTCTTTGTCTTGGCCTGCCTTTGTCTCCCTCTGTCCATGTACTCCCCTATCTCCCAGCCTGTTCCTTCTGCTTACTTGCCTGCACTTGACCATCATGGGTACCTTGGCCTAGGGTAGAAACCTCCTCCTTGTCTCTTGGTTCATATTTACCCACACAAAAAATGTGATTGGTCTAGCTTATCATTTCACGCCAGGACACAAGCTGGCAGCTTATGAATTGACTAGTTTGGGACTAGAAGTCCATTTCTGACTCAATCGGCAGTTGTGGGATATAAGGGAGGTATCATCCAGTACAAAAATAACCACCCAGCACAACGGACACTGGGAGTGGGGGTATTCACTGGATATGGGCATGGGTGGATAGATGCACTAAAATCATACTTTCTGAGCCAAATATCAGGATAAGTTGTACTAAGAGTATTTGCAATCCATTCTCTGATGGTAGAGGTAATCTAGGAGATATAGTTGTGATGCTAAAATATCAAAACTTCTGAAGCATTTTGAAAGCTAATGACAATAATAAACACAGATTTTTGAACTTGAGACCTTTCTGGAAAATATTAGTTACTCTAAGATGGTGAGTGATTTTATAAAGCAGCATACGTACGTCACAGAATTGTTTAGAGGACTGAGGTTTGTATATAAAAATCACTTAAGTAGTTCCCATATAATACAAGCTATTATCACATAGTGGAAGACCTATCTGTAGTGATCCTACTAAGGTGCAACTATACTATCAGGCAATCCCTGACTGTTGGTCCATCTGTCTCTTGGCACATTTCTCTTTAAATACAATATTAAGCACAGATAAGCAGGAAGATAGTTTTTAGGAAGCCTCAGGGATTCCTCCTAGGATCTTACCACTGAGGGCATTGAGTTAATATTCTATCTGAACATCTCCTTGCCTAAGTTAGAGAAAGGTAGGCTATTATTCTTCAATGGCCACATATATCCAAATATCTTTCATAAGACGTGGGCACTGAGATCAACAAAAATGCCTCAGTTTACAGGACCTATCTGTCGAGGGAAGGAATGAGGGGCACAGAGCATGGAGCGCTGAACAAGAGGCTACAGGTGAAGCTGTTAAGAACAAAAACCAGTGTTGATGGAACAATCTAGAGGAGTGTCAGATCAGAAAGTGATGGGGGGAGAGGCCAACGTGAAATCCAGGCTGCCTGAAACTTCCAGGACTCAGGGAGTTCAACCTGAGTTGAACACTGCCCTCTACCTTTCCCTGAGACCCACCTTATCTGTTTTACTTTATTTATTAAAAAAAATTTTTTAATGTTTGTTTATTTTTGAGAAAGAAAGAGACCGAGCAGGGGAGGGGCAGAGAGAGAGAGAGAGAGAAAGAGAAACAGAATCCAAAGCAGGCTCCAGGCTCTGAGCTGTCAGCACAGAGCCTGATGTGGGGCTCAAACTCACAACCCACAAGACTATGACCTGAGCCAAAGTTGGACACTTAACTGTCTGAGCCACCCAGGCACTGACTCCCTCCCCCACCCTATTTTATTTATTTATTTATTTATTTATTTATTTATTTATTTATTTTAATGTTTATTTATTTTTGAGAGACAGAGAGAGAGAGAGGGCTAGGGCAGAGAGAGAGGGAGACACAGAATCTGAAGCAGGTTCCAGACTCTGAGCTGTCTGCACAGAGCCCAATCTAGGTCTTGAACCCACAAACCATGAGAACATGGCCTGAGCTGAAGTAGGGTACTTAACTGTATGAGCCACCCAGGTGCCCCACCTTGTCTATTTTAAAGTGGCTGGATTCACAAGCTGCTGGCCACTAAAATTGCTGGTGCCATAGTAATTTGACGTTAACATTGAAGTGGTTTTGGGGAACATGTTGTTGGTACCTAGGTGTATTAGTTATTTATTGCTGTGTAACAAATCACTCCAAAATTTAGAGGCGGAAGCCAACAAACATTTATTATCTCACAGTTTCAGTGGGGCAGGAAGCAGCTTAGCTGAACAGTTCTTCCAGGTCTGTCAGATGGTTTCAGTCAAGATGTCAGCTGGGGCAAGAGGCAGATTCCAATGTTCTTTGTAGACCCGAATTTGTCCTCACAGGTGCTCGTCTGTCCTTCATCTCATCTACATCCAGGCTCAACACTAGACTCGAGGCAACAGCAGCCTGAACACACTGTTCCACAAGCTGTCACAATTACGTCAGGCCTAACCCCTTGAAACTGTCCAAAGACACTGGGGCAAGCCTGCATTACTTTTCATAAAACTGCTTGACACTGTTTTGCATTTCTAGACCTCCTCTGCCACTAATAGGCTGTGAAACCTTGGGAGGGAGGTTTAGTGCCTGAAAAATGAAGAGTTTGGTTTACATCCTCGATGGCTGTTTTGGCATTATTTGCCACTCCTGTCTTCCTTTCACTATCCAATTTCTAACACAGCAATTCCACTGCTAGGTGTCTCTTCTGGAAAAATATTTACCTGTGGTTACCAAGAGGCATGTTCACTGCAGCTTTGATGATGGAACGTAAAGGAAGGCATGAGGGAGAGAGGCAGAGAGAGAGAGAGAGATGCAGAAAGGAAGAAGAACAAGGAGGAGGAGAGGAGGAAAGGATGAGGAAAGAAAAGGATAAAGGGAGAAGGAAATTTTGGAAAATACCTAAGGGTCCATCAATAGGAGAATACTTCAATAAACTATGATTTTTTTTTATAGGACAACAAAGCATTCTATTGATGTGGGGTTTTTTGTTTGCTTAATTTTGGTTTTGTTTGGTTTTGCCCAGTCATTTTGACTCCACAATTTTAAACTGGTACATATTTTAGTCTTGGGCATATTTTCACCCAGGACATTGTGATCTAAGGATGTTGTGATCCATTTTGATGCAACTAAAAAGTTAGCTTGCTCTTAACTCTACAGTGAATATGAATAGCTGGTCCTGTAAGCAAAGGTAAAAAAGCAATAGACCTACAGAAGATGACAAGGAGATTTTACTCCTCTGGAACACCTGAAAGGATTTCCTTACATAGTCTCACAAATTAAGAATTAGTATAAACTGTCAGTATTTTATCCAATTCATAATAAATATTTCTGGTGGACACAATACAAAATTAAGTTGACAGTGGCTAAAAGTGCACATGGCAGATGTCAGATCTGCCAACTTTGACTTGCAAAAACAGAATTTACTAGAAATGCTAATTATAAACTAGAACTCAAATAGCAGAAAAGCTAACCAATTAAATAGAAAATAGAAACTTTTCATAAAGGAATTGATTTTATTAATCCTCTCAGTTACAATTTCAGTAAAATAAAAATGTAAAAATTTGGACAAGGTCAAAAATTTGATGACCAAGTCATTAAAAGAAGGAATATATGAGAAACTTTCATAGCCAAGAGGAGTTGAAGGGGACATGACAATTAAATATAATGTGCTGTGTGGATGAAACCGGGAACCAAAAGGGGGCATTAGGCAAAGGAAATCTGAATAGAGTATAAGCTTTTGTTAATAATAATGTATCAGTGTTCCTTTTCCCAACCTCAGGCTGGACATAGTGGGGAGAATGCTGACTGCAAGATAGAAAACAGATTGGGTTAAAAAAAATAATGATGATAATGATAATAATCAATAATCAATAATCAAATAATGATGATGATGATGATGATGATGATGATGATGATATTGATGATGATGTATCAACACTGGTTCATTCATTGTGACAAAGGCCCCATGCTAATATCAAAGGTTAACAATAGGAAAAATTGGGTGTGGGGGGTATATGCAAACACTGTACTATCTTTAGTTTGGAATGACTTTCACAGTTTCAGGAAGTATTAGGTATTTTATAGGATGTCCCTCAGTTTTTCTCAATATTAGATGGGGGTTATGGATTTGGGGGAGGGAAGTAACTATTAGAATTTTTAATTGTGAAATTCTGCGCATCTAGAGAAATACTACTTGCACATATGGGAAAAGGGTACAGACAAGGGTTTTTGGAGCATTATTTGAAAAAAAGTAAAAAACATCTATTGATAGGGAAATGATTAAATAAACTATGGAATAGCCATAGTGTAGAACACCACATTTCATTGACTACAGGCATCATCAATTATAGACATCATTATTTTATGTATCACTAAGAAAAATGCTCCTAATTATGACACACTTATCACTCATATTTTTTTCATACTTATTCAGAAAGCCAACTAAGACTTAAGGCATGGATTTTTTCAAAATTTCATATCATCCTTGTGCATACACTAAAAGGAAAGTATTCACAAAATAAAGACACATCTAAATCTTCTTCTCAGAGCCTGAACCTTCTGAATCATGTTTAGACTCCGAATCATCAATATTCCAGGCTGCTAACATCCATTCTGCAAGTTTTGAAGCATATCCAGCAGGCAATGACGGCTACATCACTATTGCTGCCTAGCTGACAGCAATTGTAAGGTGCATATCAATTTTAAAGATCATAAAATGTGAATGAAAATGTGTGCCTTAGAATAATGAAACAAGGATATCAGGCCACAGCTAAAGGGACCGAGGCAGTTTCATATATGCTACCATGCAAAGCTCTAATTCATATTGCAAAGGAAAAACAGCTAGTTGCAAGAAATATATACACTATGAGCTCATTTATGGAAAAAGCAGAATCAGCCTCTATATTTCTGTAGCAGACACTGAAAAGTTGGTTACCTAAAAGATATTCACAACTTGCTTTTACTGTGCCATTCTATACTTCAGATACTTGCAAGGTAAATTACTTTCCTAGACTCCCTTGTTGGTAGACGGGTCATGTGATACAGCTCTGGCCAATGAATTATAGGCAGATGTTCTGGTAGGCTTCCTTTCCTGATAAAAATAAAAAACTTCGCAAGAAGATGACTTTTGTCCTTTCCTGTCTAGTGTGTGGACACATTCTTAGAGGCGCAGCAATCACCTTGTGGCTTGTGAGGACAAAAGCCAAATGCTGTGGATGGTGGAAATGAAAGAAAGAGCCTGGGCTCCTGATGATATCACAGGGCTGTCCTGCATTGCTGGCTCTGCCCTGTCTACCCCTGAGCTTCTTTCTGAAGACACCAGTGAACTGCCTTCTTTTGTTGGGTATTCAGTTGGCTGAATAGAGTCCTAACTGCCACGAGTCATACAAGTGTGGAGATAGATTTAAAAATATCTGAACAAAGTGTAGACTAAACTGATAAAAGACAACTGGAGGTGGGTGTGGAATGGGGAGGAGATGTTGGGAGGCTTTAGCTTCATTTTCACTTTTTGAATCTCTTACAACATAAAGGTATACACATATTACCTATGTAAGTAAAAAAACATTTTTTGTATAAGACTGATGTCAAATGGAAAGGGACTTGCTGACAGGGAAGGAGCTTACAATGGGGTAGCACCTCAGGCTTTTTTTTTCAGATGACTTAAACCCAGGAAGACAAAAGATTTTCTGCTGAGCTATCAGATTACTCTCCATTCAAAAAGGTTAGTATGGATTAATTTATTCTTTTTTTTTTAATGTTTATTTATTTTTGAGAGACCGAGAGAGCACGCTTGCACATGGGAGAGAGGCGGGGAGAGAGAGAGAGAGAGAGAGAGAGAGAGAGAGAGAGAGAGAGAATCCCAAGCAGGCTCTGCACTGTCAGCATAGAGGCACAGGGCAGGACTCCATGTGAGATCATGACCTGAGCTGATAGCTTACTTGACTGAGCCACCCACGCACACCTGGATTGATTTATTCTTACTGCAGACTGCTGCATAATGAACACCAGTTCTTTTTCTAAATGCCTACAAATTACCTTTGATATGATCCATTCTGGGTGTGTATGGGTGCTCAGTAAAAGTCAAGATTACTAGATGGCATTTTTCAAGATTACTTTTTTCTCCTTTTTAAAATCAGAACATGTTCCAGTCTTGAATTTCCTGTTACTACACACATACTCTGACATTTTCCAAGGATTACTAGCATAGCAATGGCAAACAAAAGATCCTGGCACAAAAACCACAATATGATGACTATTATGCTATTAATAATGATAATGATAATAATAGTACTTACCACTTATCGGGGGTTTTCTGTGTGCTAGGCAGAGTGCTAAGCAATTTACACACAGTCTCATTTAATCTTCACAAAAGCCTGTTGCAGTCCATGACTATTATCGGTTCCATTTTATCTTATTTTTTTAAATGTTTATTTACTTATTTTTGAGAGAGAGAGAGGGGCAGAGAGAGAGGGAGACAGAGAATTCCAAGCAGGCTCCGCACCCTCAGTGCAGAGCCCAACCCAGGACTCAAACCTACCAACTGACATCACAACCTGAGCCAAAATCAAAAGTAGGATGCTCACCTGATTGAGCCAGGTAGTCTCAGGCGATTAACTTGCCCAAAGGCAAGTTATACAGGTAGTCTCAGGCGATTAACTTGCCCAAAGCCACAGTCACACTAAGTCATAAATGGATTGGAACCCACAAAGCATGAGCTCTTGACCATTAAATTTAACTGAAAGGCAAAATCAACAGACTTCTACAGTTAGCGGTAAAAGGCGCATCGTGTGCAAACTGAGGTCAGTCTCCAACAGGTTCCCTTTGAGTATCCGCCGACACCCCCTACCCGGCCCCACCTGCACTAACTCCGAGGAGCCAGAGCCGACTCCTTTTCGGATCCTATCCGTATTTTCCTTATGACCGCAGGCTGAGTTCCGCAGGCCCCGCCCCCCAGCCGGGGGGGGGGGGGGGGGGGGGGGCGCCTGGGGGTGGCGCCTCCAACGCAAGCGCACTATAGCCTGGAATTTGACTAAGGTTCCGCGCATCCTCAAGTGCAAGGGACAGGTGCTGAGGGGCGCTTGGTGCGGGGCCACGCCTGGAGGTGGGTGGGGCCTCTGTGTAAACTGCGAGAGGCCCGGGCTTTGGGCTTGCGGAAATAAATGGTGGGGAGTGAGCTTCTTCCCGGGAAGGAACCTCAAGATGTTTCCATGCACAAGAGTTTCATCATCCATCCATTTATTCCAGAAATAAGTCTTAGTGACTACTGTGTGCAGAAGCCCACCTGGCATGAATACTGTCCTCCCTCGGCTCCCGCATTTGACAGATAAAACATGCGAGAGGGACAGACTAGGAAATGTGAAAGATGTTCCTTGAAATCCCCCTCCCCCCTCCCTCCCAACACCCATGCATGACAATATCTAACGCAGTAGGAGGAAATATAGGCCTAAGTCAGGGTTCATATCCACACCTACGAGGGAAATGGTAGTCAGATTGCTTCTAAAGCCTCCATTACACTCTCTTCTGTTCTCCATGGCACTTGTACTTACTCCGCACTTAACGTCAATCTTGCTTTCTAGAAGCTTACACTCTAGTGGGCTTAGAACACTCCACCACAATATAAGATGAGGAAAGCCTGCACTCAACGGAGGGGCAAACAGCTGGAGAGGGTTTGTAGAAGACACACAATCCTCACAATGGTCCCCAGGATTATCACTGTGGTTCAAAGTAAGTAGGTAAAGACAGGCCTGACATATTCAAAATACTTGAGAAAGTGAGGCGCCTCCCTCAGGAAGCTCACTATCTTTGACAAAAAGAAAAATTAAAGAATGGAAACAGCATGCTGTGCTGTTAACTAGGAGAAAGCAAAATAAATAAGTAATGGATAGAAAAATATGATTTCCCTTGCTTATTTGTATTTTTGTGAAAAACTATTTTTATTGCAGTTCTATATTGTCCAAAGTTTTAGTTTCTCAAATCTGCAGCAACTTGAGCCATTTTTGCATAAATTCCTATTTTTTCACTGTCTACTTCATGTCACCCCTCTGCCCTCCCTTCCAGTTCTTCCTCCTCAGGCTTATCACATTCCCCTAGTAATTAACAAACCTAAATTGTAGAAATAGTTTCTGCTCCCATTGTTCAGCTCCTAAACTGCCTTCCTTTCCAGAATATAGAGGCTTTCACTCATTAAAAAAAGCAGCCAAATCTTTGTTTTTTTTCTTTACTTATATTGACTTAAAAAAATTTTTTTTTCAGTGAGCTCTGCACTCAATGTGGGACTGAAACTCACCATCTGAGATCAAGAGTTGCATACTCTACCTAACCAGTCAGCGGCCCATATTGACTATTTTATAATGTCCCAGTTCCAGAAAGCTTTCCATCTTTCCGGTCTTACAATCAAGAAATCTCAGAATTTTTGTAATTGTCCCCACTCCCACACCACCATGTCAGGTATATTACAAAGTCTTCTCAATTTTATGTCCCCCCATATTTCTCAAACTTTTCTTTGTCTCTCCATCACCATCCACCACCTTAGTCTAACTTCCCACCTGGATTACTGCTATCTCCACCTCCATTTCATTTTTGGCCTCCCTGACAATCCATTCTCCCCTGAGGAATTTTTCTTTCTTTCTTTCTTTCTTTCTTTCTTTCTTTCTTTCTTTCTTTCTTTCTTTCTTTCTTTCTCCCTAATGTTTATGTATTTTGAGGGGGGGGGAGCAGAGAGAGAAGAAGGGAAAGAATCCCAAGCAGGTTCCACAATCATCTCCCAGCTGTTGTGGGGCTCAATCCCACATCCTGAGATCATGACCTGAGCCTAAACCAAGAGTCAGATGCTCAATTCACTGAGCCACCATGGTACCCCTCCCCTGAAGAATTTTCTTAATTCACAAATCTAATTTGTCATTGAATGCCTAATACCTATCAATGGTTTACTTTATTTTTTAAGGATAAAAACCCAAATCCTTAATGGAACCTACAATGTGCTCCTGCCAAAATCTTCACTCTCTTTGACTCTGTTCTCCCCTTTTGTCTTTCTGTTTCATCCATTGTCCTTCCAATACCTTAAACATACTCTCCTACCACAGGAACTTTGTACAAGCTATTCCTTCTGTTTAGTATGTTCTTTTTCTTATTCATTACATTCTTTAAAAAAATTTTTTTAGTTTTATAACTTCATTGAAGAATAATTAACAAATATGTATACTTTTAAAGTGTACAACATGATGGTTTGATATACATTGTGGAATGATTACCAAAATAAAGATAACACATCCATCGCCTCACAAAGTTAACTCTTTTGTACACACTCTTTGTGTGTGTGTGTGTGTGTGTGTGAGAATACTTAAGATCTACTTAGTAACTTTCAAGTGTACAATACCATGTTAAGTGTAGTTGCCATGCTTGCTCCACATTAGATCCTCAGAACTTATTCTTCTTGTAACTGAAAGTTGTACCTTTTGACCTACATTTCCCCATTTCCTCTTCCCCCACAGCCTCTGGCACGACCATCATTCTATTCTCTGATTCTATGAAACTGGCTTTTTTTTCTAGATTCCACACATGAGTGATACCATACAGTATTTATCTTTCTCTGTCTGGCTTATTTGACTTAGCATAGCACCTTCACCTATGTTGTTGCACATGAAAAGATTTTCTTCTTTTTATGACTGAAAAGTATTTATTTTTATATTTATTATGAGAAATAAATGTTTATATTTATTATGAGAAATATATATCTCATATTTTATATATATTTATATCTCTGTCACATTTATCTTTTATTACATATTACACATTATTACCTATTATCGTATATTTCATTTACTTGTATATGAGGTATATATATACACATTTTCTTTGTCCATTCATCCACCAGCAACATGTAGGTTTTTTCCATGTCTTGGCTACTGTCAATAATATTGCAATGAATGTGGGAATGCATATATCTCTTTGAGATACTGATTTTATTTCCTTTGAATGTATATCCAGAAGTGGCATTGTTAGATCATATAGTAGTTTTATTGTTAATTTTTTGAGGAACCTCCATATTGTTTTCCATGATGGCTATACCAATTTACATTCCCATCAACATAGTATAAGAATTCCTTTTTCTCCACATCCTTGCCGACATGTTACCTTTTGTCTTGATAACAGCTATCCTAACAGGTGTGAGGTGACTTCCCATTGTGGTTTCAATTTGCATTTCCCTGATGATTAGTGATGTTGAGCACCTTTCCATATACCCATTTGCCATTTGAATGTCTTCTTTGTACTCATCACATTCTTAACACCTACACATCCTTTAGATCTCAGATTCAACATAACTTCTTAAGAGAAAACTTCTCTTGGGGTGCTTGGGTGGTTCAGTGGGTTAAGCATCTGACTTCAGCTCAGGTCATGATCTCACGGCTCATGAGTCTGAGCCCAGCATCCGGCTCTGTACTGACAGCACAGAGCCTGGGGCCTGCTTTGGATTCTCTGTCTCCCTCTCTCTCCACGCTCTGTCTATGTCTCTCTCTCAGAAATAAACAAACATTAAAAATTTTTTTAATTTATTATTATTATTATTTTTTAAACGTTTATTTATTACCGAGAGACAGAGAGACACAGAGTGTGAGCAGGGGAGGGGTAGAGAGAGGGAGACAGAATCCAAAGCAGGCTCCAGGCTCCGAGCTGTCAGCACAGAGTCCGACGCGGGGCTCAAACTCACAAACTGTGAGATCATGACCTGAGCCGAAGTCGGTCGCCCAACCAACTGAGCCACCCAGGCACCCCCCCCAAAAATTTTTTTTGAACAGAAAATTTCTCTGACTCACAGACCAGGCCATTACAGAGAGATTTCCATTTACCCCTCCAGATACATTCTCCACCTTTTCTACCATGCTTTGTTATCTAAGGAGGCCAACCTGTAAGGACCACACCAAAGACTCCCTGGCCCTCTGGTTTATGACTGGGGAAAACAATCTGAGCGGGGAGCACAGACAGGCGTTCAGAGCCAGGTGGGGTATTTTGGCATTTATTCCTCTGATCTCTCTTTCAGGATTGCTGCGGGCAGTCTGTTCCCTTAACCAAGTGCCTACTACAGCTTAGACCAGGCAGGGGTCTCCACCAAGTGTTCTTTGTTTCCACATTCCAGTAACTGCCCACTCCTCCCTCCTCTTGCCCAGTGTGTCGCATACTGCATTATTACTTGTGATTTCCCTAATCCCTACCCACTCCTTTCTGAATAGATCTTGTGTTAAACACTCTTCAAATTACTCTCTTGAAGTGTGCCATCTGTTTCCCCCTGGGACCCTGATTGAGACATTGCCCCAGGGAATTTTTCGTGTAAGTAAAATTTACATCACTGGTGTCAAGACTTTTCTTATAGCCAACAACAATGGATTTTCTAATCAGTTATATTTACAGAAATTGAATGCTATTTGTTGATTGAAAAATTACGTTTTTTAAAAAAAGAAAAAGGATACAAAATATATGTTGAATTTGATCTTAATTTTATAAAACAAAACAAATTAAAAACAGATGTGTATATATACAAAAGATTCAACATATTAATGCTCCAAAATGGTGACAGTCAATTCTGAAGTGACAGGATTATTTTTTTGTTATAATTTTCTATGTTTTCCTTGCTTTTGGCAAAAATGCTATATTGTTTTTACAATGGAAAAAAATATATAAATGTTATTTTAAAACATTTTATTTGATCCAATCATACAAATTATAAAAATTGCTAATTAATTAAAATGGAAGTTAAATAAGACAATGAAAGTGTATTACCTAGGACATTACTTGGCACAGTAATGTAGACATTCAATATGTCAATAGTAATTTTTTGTTACGAATCAATGTGTTACATACTTTACCTAATGAAACAAAATACAGAGAATAGAAATTAACCTTTTCTGGATGACTCAGGAACATTAATTATTATATTGTACTTTAATAACATGATGCTCTGAGCTCAGTTCAATCCTATCATTTAAAATGCAAGAAAATCTGTAAAATGGAAGCATCCCTAGAGAGACTAAGTGACTTCCCTGAGGTCATATACAGCTAATTAGTGCTCTGGGCTCACCTTTTCTCTCTAAAGACTTCCTTCAAGATATCCCTCCTTCTCTCTGGAGAAATACTTCTTTCCCTGTATTTGTCACTACCTACAATTTAGTTAATTCTATTAGAGCCTTTTCATTAAGTAATTAAATCTATTTCTATCTTTATCATAGTACATCATGTACAACTTTTTCTTCTCTCTCCTTGTCTCAGTTCTATTTTATTTCTGGAAACGGAACTAACCAGGTGAAATGAGTACTAGTTATAGACACAGGGAAAGGAAATAAAAGAGTTTCTGAGTAAAATTAAATAAAGAGTAAATACCATCAACTTTTAGAGCCCATTGACATGTCCTGTATTCCTCTTCAGAAAACATACAAACGTCCATTCTCCAACTCTTTATCCTAACAGTACTTTAGTGGTGTATGACTTCGGTATTAAAAGATGGACAAGTTAATCAGGTGGTTCAGCCAGTTGAGCGTCCGACTTCCGCTGTGGTCATGATCTCACGGTTCGTGAGTTCGCGCCCCGCATCAGGCTCTGTGCTGACAGCTCAGAGCCTGGAGCCTGCTTCAAATTCTGTGTCCCCCTCTCTCTCTGCCTCTCCCCTGCTCATGCTCTGTCTGTCTCTCCCTCTCTGTCAAAAATAAATAAACATTAAAAAAAGTTTTTTTTTTAAGATGGGTAAGTTTAGGGGCACCTGGTGGCTCAGTTGGTCAAGCATCCAACTCTTGATTTCGGTTCAGGTCATGATCTCATGGTTCGTGTGATGGAACCCCAAGTCTGGCTCTGCACTGGCAGTGTGGATCCTGCTTGAGATTCTCTCTCTCTGTCTCCCTGTAGCCTTCCCCTGCTTGTGCTTGAGCTCTCTCTGTCTCAAAAATAAATAAATAAGCATTAAAAAAAAAAAGATGGACAAGTTTTGTGTAAAGCTTTATGAATTTCGACAAACATGTATACTTGTGTGACCATTGTCTAGGTCAAGATAAAGAAATTTCCTTCTCCTCAGAAAATTCCTTCATGTCTCCTCATCCCATGCCCTACAGCCCCCATGCCCTTCCCCTGGCACATTACAACCACTGTTTTTTTGGTTTTTGGTTTTTTTTAAGTAGGCTTCACACTCAGCATGGAGCCCAGTGCGGGGCTTGAACTCCAGCCCTGAGATCAAGGCCTGAGCTGAAATCAAGAATGGTTGCTTAACCAACTGAGCCACCCAGGTGCCCCTGTTCTTGAACTTCTTATAAATGGAATCACACAGTGTTTACTAATATCATTCCTCTATACTGCTGTGCGATATACTACGGTATTCCATTCTTTATTTATTCTTCCTCTGATGGACAGCTGTGTTGTTTCCATTTTCGGCTTCTATGAATAAAACTGCTATGAATATTCCTGTACAATTTTTTTTGGACATGTGCACTCGTTTCTTCTGGGTACATGCCTAGAAGCGGAATTCTTCTATCATGGAAATTGCTTTATTATGGTGGACATTTTACTGTAAGAAACTAATGGAAGGAAGAAAAATTTCTTCCTCCACTCCTCAAGGTCTTCTAGCGAGACTAAGAATTAAATTTGCATGAAACAGATTAACAGGAGAAAAAAGCCACAGTTTTATTCGGTGAGCACAGAGGCCCAATAATGAAATTGAAACGTAAAGAAATGACCGAGTCAGGCAGTTTTTATACTCTTTAGACAAAAAGACAATAAACCTATGAGGAATTGACAGGACAAAGAAAACCTAGCTTTGGGAGCTACAATTACTTAAAAAGAAACAAGCATTGTTGATACAGCCTTCCTGGCTCTAAATTTCCCATCTCTGGTGATAAGGATATCGCTTTACCTCCTAGTCCAGGGAGGGTAGCTTTCACAGAGGAGACTGATTTCCTGATTTCAAGGGGACAGAGGAGGGTCTGAATGTCCTTGCACAGCTGTCTCTTAAGTAACTTTTATTTAACATAATCAACATGTTAAAGTGGCACATTTTGAGGCAGCCTGCCTTAGGCCCTTACACTAGGAAACAGTTTTCTAAAGTGGTTATTCTCTTTCATATTCTCTCCCATTACCCCACACCCATACCAATACTTTGATTTCCTAGTCTTTTAAATCGTAGCCATTTTGTGAGTATGTTTTTTGTTTGTTTATAGTTTTTAAATATTTTTTAAAATTTTATTTAAATCCAAGTTAGAGGGGCGCCTGGGTGGCGCAGTCGGTTAAGCGTCCGACTTCAGCCAGGTCACGATCTCCCGGTCCGGGAGTTCGAGCCCCGCGTCGGGCTCTGGGCTGACCGCTCGGAGCCTGGAGTCTGTTTCCGATTCTGTGTCTCCCTCTCTCTCTGCCCCTCCCCCATTCATGCTCTGTCTCTCTCTGTCCCAAAAATAAATAAACGTTGAAAAAAAAAATAAATCCAAGTTAGAGTATACAGGTGTCTTACATTATGATTTTAATTTGTTGAGCACATTTTCATGAGTTTAGTAGGTCATTCAGAAATCTTCTGTGAGGCTTTACCTCAAGAAGCCCATCACCTAAGTATAAAAAAATCAACTGAGATTGTGCTACAGAAAGCTGTACTATGTTGTTGAAGCCTCATTAACTGAAGATGATATTCAGAATATCGATCTTTCCAGCCAGGCAGGGTAGGGGAGTAGGGAGACACGTCCCAGAGGAAACAAGAATGACCCTCTATTACAGGAAGGAAAGCAGCATTTTTGTAAGGTTGTAGTTCCCACTGAAGGTTTCAAGGACTGTCAGAGGGAAATGGGGACCAGTTCTAGATTGGCTGTTGTTTCTGAGGCTGAATCAAATGTGCGATCAATGAACCAGGGATTGGATGCTATCTGTTGACAGAGTATCCTTCCTGGTCAGTCATGTGAGCACACTGCAAAATGACCAGACATGGAGGGGGTGGGACCAGACGATAGGAAACAACAAAAAGAAACATCCCACAAGGAGTGCCTGGGTGGCTCAGTCCATTAAATGCCTGACTCTTGGTTTTGGCCCAGGTCAAGATCTCTCGGTTCATGGGATTAGCCCCACAACATTGGGCTCTGTGCTGACAGCAGGGAGCCTGCTGGGGATTCTGTCCCTTTCTCTCTCTTTGTTTCTCTCTGCCTCTCTCTTCCTGTCTCTCTGCCCTTCTCTCTCTCTCAAAAAAAAAAAAAAAAAAAAAAATCCACATTAAGAGCTTGCAAACTAAAGTTCAAAGTACAAATGGCAGGGTGGCTGGTTCAATTGATTGAGCATGTGACTCTTGATCTCAGGGTCGTGAGTTCAAGCCCCACACTGGGGGCAGAGATTACTTAAATAAATAAACTAAAGAAAAAAGTACAAATGGAAAATGTACTCCTGAGGAAACAGATGACAAAGAAAAAAGTTTATAATTCTCAAAGAAGTAAATGAAGGACATCCAGAAGAGAACAAAATCATGAAACACTACTGCTGAAAAGGAAAACTGCAGTGAAACAAAAATCTCAGCAAACAAGATAAAGCCTAGAATGAATACTATTTAAAAAAAAAACAATTTGAGAAATAGCGCTGATGAATTCATCTAGGAGCACCACAGAGATGAAAAGATTATTTTGAAAATATGAAAAAGCAGTTAACAAACATGGAGGATAGTTTGAGACATTGCAAAATATATTTCACAGTAGATGAATGATTATGTGCATTATGGGAATTATATGTAAATAAAGCTATTTTAAAATCTATCTAGATCTAGGGTGCCTGGGTGGCTCAGTCGGTTGAGTGTCCGACTTCAGCTCAGGTCATGATCTCGCGGTCTGTGAGTTCGAGCCCCACGTTGGGCTCTGTGCTGACAGCTCAGAGCCTGGAGCCTGTTTCAGATTCTGTCTCCCTTGCTCTCTGCCCCTCCCCTGCTCATGCTCTGTCTCTCTCTCTCTCTGTCAAAAATAAATAAACATAAAAAAATTTTTTTTAAATAAATAAAATCTATCTAGATCTAAATCTATGAGGAATTGACAGGACAGGATCTAGATATATCGGAGTTCCAGAAGAGAATAGAGGGAAGCATGGTAAAGAGAGAGCAGCTGATAGTTTTCTAGAACTGAATAAAGTCTTGAGTTCTTAGAAAGCCCTAGGTACAATAATAAATCTGTAAAGCTGTAATAAATAAGAAAAACTTAAAAAACTACAGTACAGAAGTATAAAGTGTATGCATTTGAAGTCCCTCATCACTCACCACAGTATCACTTCTCTCTCCGTGAATCATCCCTATTTTTCCTCTTTAAAAATTTTAAAATTTGTTTATATAGCTATTTATTTATTTTTAAGCAATCTCCATGCCAAACACGGGGCTCCAGCTCACAACCCCAAGGTCAAGAGTCACATGCTCCACCAACTGAGCCAGCCAGGTGTCCCTAATCATCCCTGTTAACCAGCTTGGTGCATCAGTGTACATCTATATCTGTACCTATATCCTTCTGTATATCTGTATTATACAAGTATTTAGTTCAGTGTGTGTGTTTGTTTTTAATTAATAAAGAGGATCTTATAATACATTTGCTGTATAGCTTTCTCTTCTCAAGTGATAAGTCATAGGGATCTTTGCATACAACTATCAGATTGTTTTATTTTTTATTATGAAGTTTTTCTTCCTTTAAATGTTATTTTAAAATAAGTTTTGTTGGGGTACCTGGAAGGATCAGTCAGTTTAGCATCCAACTCTTGATTTCAGCTCAGGCCATGATCTCATGGTTCATGGGATTGAGTCCTACCTCGGGCTCTGTGCTGACAGCATGGAGCCTACTTGAGATTCTCTCTCTCCCTCTCTCTCTCTGCTCCTTTCTCTCTCTGTCTCTCAAAATAAATAAATAAACTTAATAAAAAAATAAAAAATAAATAAAATAACATCTGTTATTTTCTTTTCAAATTCAGAGAAAAATAAAGAGGAGCCCATAATCTCACTTCCCATCTATTGACATTTTTAAAATAATGAAAGAAATAAATATTCATGGCTAGAAAATGAACACTCCAGAAAAGAACAAACAATGTGATAGCATGTGACTCTTCCCAAAAAATTATGTTTATTAACATATGTCATTTATATAGATTTTTTAAAAAGTTAATACAAAAGGAATCGTTATAATCATATGATATATAATGACCATATATCAATGTTGTTCCACACATTGATTTTTCGCCTAGTAATATACCTTGATCTACCCATTAACATATATAAAACTATAGTATTATTTCCTTTTTAATGGATTCATAATATTCTATAAAACATAACATATTATACATAAGTACAATATATATGGAATATATTGCATATACATTCTCTAATGTGCCCTTACTATTCCTTTAATGACAATCATTTAGGTTTTTTTTACAATGTTTTGCTTTTGCTAAACATCCTTGTTTATACATCTTTGTGCATGTGTGTGAATATTACTGTTCCATAGATTTCTAGATTTGGAACTCTGATCTAAGGCACGCGGGCACTTAAAATTTTGCTGACTACCGTCCACTTTCCCTCCCCCAAATCTACACAAGTTTACACTTCCTTTAACAAAGTATCTGAGCGATTTTTTTCTCCACTTCTTGTTAACCACTTCTTGTAACCAATTAAAAACAATCTTAGGGGCGCCTGGGTGGCGCAGTCGGTTAAGCGTCCGACTTCAGCCTGGTCACGATCTCACAGTCCGTGGGTTCGAGTCCCGCGTCGGCTCTGGGCTGATGGCTCAGAGCCTGGAGCCTGTTTCCGATTCTGTGTCTCCCTCTCTCTCTGCCCCTCCCCCGTTCATGCTCTGTCTCTCTCTGTCCCAAAAATAAATAAACGTTGAAAAAAAAAATTAAAAAAAAAAAAAAACAATCTTAGTCTGCATGGAAACTAAAAATGCTATCTCATTACTTTACATGGCATTTTCCTAATTACTAGTAAGAAGGACAATGTTTCATAGGGTTAATGATCATTTGAATTTCTTTTTCAAGCCCATTTTTTGGTTAGAGTGAGTGTGTGTGTGTGTGTGTGTGTGTGTGTGCTGAAATAATCTTGCTTGTCTTTTATCTGTCATGATACCTTTTTACTATATCAAAGCTTGAAATTTTAATGTTTGTTTATTTTTGAGAGAGAGAGCACGAACAGGGGAGGGGCAAAGGATCCAAAGCAAGCTCTGTGCTGGCAGCAGAGAGCCCAATGTGTGGCTCGAATTCAACAAACCATGAGATCATGACCCAACCCAAAGTTGGCCACTTAACCGACTAAGCCACCCAGGTGGCCCCCAAAGCTTGAAATTTTAACAAAACCTAATGGTCAATCTTTTCCTTATGGATTTCAGTTTTAGTTATTTTCTTGTAAAGGCCTTCTACATGCTCAAGATATTTTCTTTTAAGGTTTTTTAAAAAAATATTTAGGGGCACCTGGGTGGCTCAGTTGGTTAAGCGTCTGACTTTGGCTCAAGTCAGGATCTCATAGTTTGTGGGTTCAGGCCCTGCGTTGGGTCCTCTGCTGACAGCTCAGATCCTGGAGCCTGCTTTGGATTCTGCGTGTCCCTCTCTCTCTGCCCCTCTCTTGCTTGCACTCTGTTTCTCTCTCTCTCTCAAAAATAAATAAACATTAAAAAATTATACAAAAGTATTTAGATGTTAGGTTGGGATATAAATAAAACTTTGCTTTTCAAATCCATAGCCAATCATCCCAGCATTATTACATCATCTTTTTCTTCATTGGCTTGAAATATCATGTTCATCATATACTTCATATATATATATATATATATATATATATACATATATATATATATATATATACACACACACACACCTCATATATAATTGTGTGTGTGTGTGTGTGTATGGATGCCATATATGGAGACCTCAGATCTCTACTGCACCAGAATAATTACCAGTGGCTCCAGGTCTTACACTCTGAAATCCATCACTGTTTTTGCTCTGAGGTCTCCCCTTACATGGACTGCTCCCAATTAGTGATGAAGATCTGAACTAAAGCACTGATATAATAATTGAGAGGAAGGCATAGCTATGAGAGATATTAAGTTGATAGACTCTAGAATCTACCTGTAGTCCCTGATTGGAGGTGAAGAGTGAATGAGAGTTAGGGATGTGGAATCATTTTGGATTTCTGGCATTGGTCACAGGTGAGGGGTAGGATCATTCAGGGACTATTGGAAGAGATTCAGCTTTGTATATGCTAAAATGCAGGGGAAAATCATGACAAAGATCAAGAGATGTGTTGGAGAAGCAGCAATGGAAAGTGCTGGAAAAGTAGGTTGGAGCAAGCCTGTGAAAGACCCTGATACTATGCTTTGTAGGTCAGTTCTTACTTTTCAGTCAATGGAGAATTTATTAAAGGACAGCTCCACTCCACTGGCAGCATGCATGATAGACATTTACAGTAAAATTTTTATGATCATAACCACCAGCAAATATTTATTAGGCCCTTGCTATGTATATAAGATTCAGACCCAAGTTTCAGAATATTTACATTCTTTCTGGAGGGTGACAGGAAAAGTGAGAGGTAAACATGATGTAAAGGGAAAATTAGAAGTACAGAAAATCAATGCCACAGAATCCAAAGGAGAAAGAGAACATTATAGGCTGGAGTAGCTGAAGAAACTTATCTTGAAGAATTAAGGTTTGAACTTGATCTTGAAGGACAGGTAGGTCTTAAGTGTGGAACAGGTGGGATGAATTCTGGGAAAAGGGGTTTAGCAAAGTGGAAAATCACATCAGGACACCAAAGGAAGAATTAGTAAGAGGTAAGTTAGTTGAATAGGTGGATTGAAACCAATCTATATTATTTTGTAGACAGGTGAAAACACTCAAAGTTTAAAAAATATTTTTTTTTTAGATAACACTGGATACTACAAAGTCGTGTTTAACATGATCTTAATTCAACATTACTTCTGAGAGGCTGCAGATTGGTGGCAGAGAGAACAGTCTGGCCTGAGTGAGCAATTCATTAAGGAGCTATGATTGACCAAATTATTAATTAGGAGTGAGGGTTTGTGTTATTGTACCATCTAACAGAAAAGTCAAGTAATATTGGCTTAAATAACATAGTCTAGAAGAAGTTTCATCTGGGCTGGTGAGCAGCTCAAGGATTTCAAGGCCAACGTCTTTTAGTTCTCTTACCTAAATTTGTTGTTTAAGCCAACTAATCTATTGTTTTTTGTTATGGCAGCCCAAGCTAATTAATACACCATATTTGTTCCCAAGTTAATTCCCATGATTTGTTGTAAATGGATGCTGTAGCTCTAGGTATCATGTCTATATATCGGACAAAAAAAGAAGAAAACATACCAGTGGAGTCTGTTTCCCTTTAAAGATGCCTTTCTGGAAGTTCCACCCAATGACACACACTTAGATCTGATATACAGCCACCCTTATCTGCAAAGAAGGCTGGTGAATGTACTTTTTTAGCTAGACATATCACTGTACCTAATAAAACTGGGATTTCTGTTAATGACAAAGAAAGGAGAATGGATACTGGGTAGGCAACTAGCTATTTCTGACATAGCCAACAAATATATGGGGGGAAAGTACAATCTTAATAAATAAATTCAAATTAAAACAACAATAATTTTTTTTTAATCCACTAGGGTAGAAAGGATTTTTAAAAGTTTGTACCTAGTTTTGTCAAGGGCACAGAGGAGGCGCATCATTATTGCTGGTGGAGGGGCGAATCTACTCAATGTTACTAGGCATATCTTGAAATGTGTATATCCTTTGGCCCATTAGTTTCAATTTCCAGAAATTTATCCAAAATCAATACAAATCTGAATAGAGATTTTTTTCAAAGAAGATATGCAAATGGCCAATAAGCACTCAAAAAGATGCTTATCATTATTAGTGATCAGGGAAATGCAAATCAAAACTGCATTGAGATACCACATCACACCTGTGAGAATAGCTATAATAAAGAAGACAGATGATAACAAGTATTAGTAAGGATGTGGAGAAATTGAAATTTTCAAACACTCCTGGTGGGAATGTAAAATGATTCAATGTCTTTGGAAAATAGTTTGGCAATGCCTCAAAAAGTTAAACATAGAGTTACCATCTGATCTAGCATTCTACTCATAGGTATATTCCCAAGAGAAATGAAAACATTTCCACACGAAAACTCGTACATAAATGCTCATAGCAGCGTTTCTCATAATAGCCAAAAGTGTAAACAATCTAACGTCCATCAGTTGATAAATGGATAAACAAAGTGGATATTATCTATATGATGGAATATTATCAGCCATGAAAAGGAATTAAGTTCTGATACATGCTACAACATGGATGAACTTAAAAAAAAATTATACTAAGTGGGAGAAGTAAGTCACAAAAGTTACATATTATATTATTGCATTTATATGCGGTGACTAGAACAGACAACTCTATAGAGACAGAAAGTAGATTAGTGGGTGCCTAGGGCTGGGAAGATAGGGGAATTAAGGGTCATAAATAAAGGGCATAGGGTTTCTTTTTTTTAAATGTGTATTTATTTTTGAGAGAGAGAGATAGAGCATGAGTGGAGAAGGGGCAGAGAGAGAGGGAGACACAATCTGAAGCAGTCTCTAGGCTCTGAGCTGCCAGTACAGAGCCTGACGTGGGGCTCGAACACACGAACTGTGAGATCATGACCTGAGCTGAAGTGGGCACTTAACCAAGAGCCACCCAGGTGCCTCTAGGGCATAGGGTTTCTATGAGGTATGGAAATGTTCTAAAATTGATTATGGTGATGGTTGCAAAACTCTGTGACTATCCTAAAAACCACTCTATTTTTACACTTTAAATGAATGAATTATATTATGTGTAAATTATATCTCAATATAGTTGTTACAGGAAGAAGAAGGAGAAGGAGAATAAGGAGAAGAAAGAATTATCCTTAAAAAGGAGAAAGAATTCATTAAATTGTGGCCACATTAAAAAAATTAATGTTTATTTATTTGGAGAGAGAGAGGGAGATAGCAGGCAAAGGCATACACAGGGGAGGGGCAGAGAGAGAGGGAGAGAAGGAGAGAGAATCTTCAGCTGGCTCCACACTGTCAACACAGAGCCTGATGGGGGCTTAAACTCACGTACCGTGAGATCATGACCTGAGTTGAAATCAAGAGTTGGACGCTTAACCAACTGATCCACTGAGGTGTCCAAATTGCAGCTACATTTGATACAAATATCCCTAAGGTCATGTTTCTCCTCTGTACTCCCATGGACCTTCTTACACATAATTTAGTTTCAACTTTCTTCTATGTCAGCTAGAGTCTTGTTATTTTTTATGATAATACTTTCATCTCTGTGAGTCTAGTGTACTTGCTGGAAGCACAGAGTTTGAATTCCACCTTACATTCTAAGCCTCAGTTTCCTTGGCTGCAAAATGGTTTTGTCTGCAGAATAGCTAAACTCTTTTATGCTATGTGAATTTTTACTGGCTTCAGTTCAGAGGTATTGCTTTTCTTTTCTTTTCTAAAAATGTTTTTATTTATTTTTGAGAGAGAGAGTGTGCACAGGGGAGGGGCAGAAAGAGAGGGAGACAGAGGATCTGAAGGGGGCTCTGTGCTGACAGCAGAGAGCCCGATGTGGGGCTCAAACTCAGGAACCATGAGATCATGACCTAAGCCAGTCAGAGACACTTAACTGACTGAGCCACCCAGTTGCCCCAAGACATTGCTTTTCTAAACTTGTTTCTAATTTATAGAATTGTATTACCTTGAGGACCGCTACAGCCACCATTGAGAGTGCATAAAAAAATAATTGGCAGGGTGCCTGGCTAGCTCAGTTGGAAGAGCATACGACTCTTGATCTTGGGTTTGTGAGTTCAAGCCCCACGATGGTTGTAGAGATTATTTAAATAAGTGAAAAAAAGTTATCTTTTTTTTTAAAAAAAGATAACTGGCAGATAAAAGAATAAAACAGAATTAATTTCTTAAAGAATAGAAAAGTGTCTTGAAGAATATGTACTTTACCATGCCTATCCAGACTTGCATCTTTCTTTAGAACTTTGTGGCTTGGCAAGATGTCTGGCTGTCTCAGTCCGTAGAATATGCGATTTTTAATCCTGGGCTTGTGAGTTCAAGCCCTGCATTGATTACTTAAAAAATTAAAAAAGATTACTTAAAAATGAAAAAAACCTTTAAAAACTTCGTGGTTTGGAAAGGAAACGGAAAGGGAAACAGTAAGGATGTTCCAGAACTGGAGATTGGGTCTGAGATAAAACAACAGTACGCTAAAGGCATCCCAGATGCCAGAGGAGGCAGAACTCAGGCAGTTGCCATAGCAGTAGTCAGCACTGAGCAATTGATCACGTTAAATGTGGGTGTTGCTAGATGGAGGCTTTGATAGGTGAAGAACCTTTGTGTTGGCGGTTATGAAAACCTTGCAGGTAAGGGAGACTGTGATTAAATGAAGCAATCTCAGAGTCTGAGAAAGGCAGGATATTGATGCATGGCTCTTAGGGAAAGAGAGCTCATGGAATCAAGGATTTCACATGGAACAAGTTTTATTACTCGTTTGAGGTAAGTCCATTTCATGTATATTCTTGCTTCACTTTACACGAGGAGCTCTGAGAAAGGACTGGTTAAGAATCTCATATTATGTGATCGTTTTAGAATAGAAACTAAAATTGGAATCTGTTTCTCATCCTAGCCATTGTCCCCAAAGCATGACCTGTCTTTCTTTGCTGATATCTGGTCCCTCTCTGTGCACCACAAATGACTTCCTTCCATAGTGGGTTAGAGAGAGGAGTAGCTCCTAAATGTCAGTCATTCTTCTTCCACCTTCATAGGGCAGATCCAAAGATTTTGTAAGATCCCAGTATAAAAGTAGGATGTAAATAAAGAAACTATTCAATACCTCTGCTGGGTTATCTGTTGGCAAGAGGAGACCAGATCTTCAGCAGGGCTGTGCGGAAATCACTATGTTCCTGAATGCAGTAACTGGGTAGAACAGAATGTTAGAATGTCCTCTTTGGTTAAGTGTTGAGTGTGTTCCGTGTTGTCAGGGAGACATGATATTTGAAAGAGACCGAGGCTAGCTGGTTGTTTATCAAACTGAAGGGATTAACAGCGTATGAAAATTACTCTAACCTGGAAACATCTCAACAGTCAGCAGCCACAGAAAGAAACATCTAAGCTTAAGCAGAGCCTCCCCAAAATACGGTTGCCATTGACCCTTCTTGAAGAGAGTTTCCCACTTGGAAGAAGACGGACTCTTAGCTCGAGGAAGTATTAATTCAGCTGCCCATAAGTATAAAAAAAAAAAGCAGGAGAACCTTCCTTCCATACTTTCCCATTGCAGCCCTAAACCACTCTCTTTTATTTATTTATTTTTATTTATTTTTATCTTTTAATTTTTGAGAGAGACAGAGAGCATGAGTGAGTAAGGGGCAGAGAGAGAGAGAGAGAGAGAGAGAGAGAGAGAGAATCCCACGAGGTACAGAGAAGGAGGGAGAGAATGCATTGGGATTCTCTTTCTCTCCCTCTCTCTCTACCCTCCCCTCCCTCTCCCTCTCTCTCTGTCTCTCCTTCACTCTTGCTCTCTTTCTGAAAAGAAAAGAAAAGAAAAAGAAAAAAAAAACAGTGCCTTACTTAGCTGGACACACAGATGAATTATGTTTCCTGTATTACCCCTGTAGCTGTGGCCATGTGACTGAATATAAGCCATGGAACATGAGTTTTGAGGAAATACTTAAAAATAAATTTCCTGCCAACCCAGAAAACACCTCCACAAAGGTAGATAAGAAAGAAAAAAAAAGTTTTATTATTGAATACATATTAAACAATAGTGTGATGCCCATCACAGGTAATGGCTAAAGAAAAAAGAAATCTCATCCTTTTATATATGCATGTTAATTGTCCTTATCCAATGGGAAAATAAAACTTCTCATACCTTTTCAACAACCGGGAAGTCACATCTCGGAGTCAAGCATCTGGGCTAGAACAGGTAGACGGGGTGTCAGGCTTCTTGAGGTTCATATTTCAGAAAGGTGGCTGTGAGAAAGAGGTTCCTTAAATGCAAAACTGGCAAGAGGCTCATTTAGCTTTTAAAGAGATTACATACATTTCCGGGAGAAGGGAAAGCATTCCGTTTCAAGTTTTCTAAAGGAAATGCTAAAGAAGAGGGAAATGGGGAAAGTTCTGTCTGTTTCCCATTTAAAATTTAACATTAAAAACATTTTTTTATTTTCCATCTATTGACCCTTATATGAGCAGAGGTGATGTGCATCTCCTCTAGGCCTTGCCCGTGAGGATGTCCCACAAGTGATTCTCCATACCCTCTCTTTCTAACATCTTGATATAATGAAGCTCAGACGCCATATTTACACAGCTCTTCCCGTTGTTTGATGCTAATATATGTAACATTTCTTGTTTATATACAGGTTCTATACACACATGGACAAAATTTCAAATATTAAAGGACTCTGTAGTCAACACCATTGGTGCCCACGCAGGTCCTCCGCCTGGCCAGCACACCCATTCGAGGCTGCTGAGTCTTGGCTGTTAGGGCTCACAGCTGCAACCTTCTCCAGAGAATTGCTCTTGGCCAAGTGGGATCTGCTTCCTGGAGTGATTGCCTCCCACCCCCAGGTGCAACCCACAGCCAATAATTGACCCAATGCATGGGTACAAAAAGCTGGCTCTTCTGCCTCAAGGTGGGATCAATACTTGGTGGCAATTTGTGCTCCTGCTTCCACGGTGTGAACAGGTAGAGACAACATCCTTGCTTAGCTACTTCTCCAGCTTTATCCTGCTTTTCTTACTCCCTGACTTCTGGGAGCACTCCCTCAATCAACCACATGCATGCCATTTCCTGTTTCAGTCTCTGCTTCCAGAGAATTTGACCCCAAGCAGTAATGTGGCTGACCCTTGTTCAACCCAAGTTTGAACTGTGAGGGTCCACTTATACGTGATATATATATATATATATATATATATATATATATATATATATATATATATTTGAAAAATACAGTAGAGTACTGCAAATGTATTTTCTCTTTCTTGTGACTTTCTTTCTTAAAAAGTATTTTTGTTCTAGAGACAGAGACCATGAGCAGAGACAGGAGCAGACGGACAGAGAGAGAATCTAAAGCAGACTCCATGCTCAGCACCGAGCCTCAAGTGGGGCTCATTCCCACGACCTGGGATCATGACCTGAGCTGAAATCAAGCTGGACACACTACCAACTGAGCCACCCAGGTACCCCCTTATGATTTTCTTAATAGCTTTTTCTTAATAGCTTTTTTCTTAATAGCTTTTTCTTAATAGATTTTCTTTTCTCTAGCTTACTTTATTTTAAGAATACAGTATTTAATACATGTAACATACAGGGGAGCCTGAGTGGCTCAGTTGGTTAAACGTCTGACTTCACTTAGGTCATAATCTCACAATTCGTGGGTTTGAGCCCCACAATGGAGGCTCTGTGCTGACTGTGTGGAGCTTGCTGTTTGAGATTCTCTCTCTCACTCGCTTTCTCTGCCCCTGTCCTGCTTGCTCGCTCTCTCAAAGTAAATAAATAATGTTTAAAAAAATGCATGTAACATACAAAATGTGTCAGTTGACTGTTTATGTTATCGGTAAGGCTTCTGGTTCACAGTAGGCTGGTTTTGAGAATCAAAAGTTATATGCAGAGCTTTGACTGGGGAGGGGCAGATCGGCACCCCTAACCCCTGCGTTGTTCAATGGTCAACTGTACAATTAAATGGGGATGTCAATAATGGAAGCAGTGACCTCTCAACTTGTTTTGGACTGGCAAATTTTCTCTAAGATACACTGTGGAAAAAAAGGAAAAAGACTGGAAAGTCACATACACTTGTGTTATATGAAACTGCCTGTTTTAGTGTATTGCTAGACATAGCATACAGGTTTCCTCTTGTGTCCCAACTACCACATATGTTGTACTGAGAGGACCCTGAAGCCTAACCCGGGCTTAGTGTAAAAGAGTGCTGACTGATATTTTTGCTGTAGGCAAGAGATAAGGGTGTTCAGGAGGAGATGATGAGAGATAATTTTGGTGTTTTGCTGTTAAAACAAATTCTTCTCTTTTCTTAACATGATTACATTTTCAGTCCTAATTTTGGTGCCAAACTGAATGTTGTAAATTCCTTAGTAATTCAGTTTCAAAACAACTGTGTAAATGCTATTTGAAAGGCGTGTTACAATACTGGTTAAGAACACAGGCTCAAACACAAATGGCCAGGGATGAAATTCTGACTCCTCCACTTACAAACTATGTAATTGAAAGAGGACTTCAACTACTTACCTCTATTTTGACCTCAGTCTTTGATGAGGGGTCATGGAGCCCAACAGTCAAGAAAGAATTCCCAAGACGTTTTTATAGAGCAAAAAGGTGTTTTTACAGGACCCATGGGCAGAAAGAGCCACACTGTGATTGTGAGGAGTGACTGATTTTATGGGGTTTTCTATCCTATGGGGGTGACAGTGACATTAGGGCTCCAGGAAATGGAGTCTGGGGGTCTATTATTAAGTTTGTGTTTTTCCAGTAAATCATTAAGACAGTTACAAACTATAGTGCAGTTTCATGTCCTACGTGACTTCGATCTTTATCGATTCACCATTTGTTTCCCCTCGCCTTTGTTCTTAGGCAGTCACTAGTGTCTGAGGAATGTTACACGTGTCCCACCTTAAGTGTGTGTGGTGGGGGAGGTTTCCAGGGGTGTCAGCTTGCGTTTTGCCCTCAGCCTTTGGTCCTCTCCTCAGTCGGTACTTTCTGATTAAGTTCTTTCCAGCTTATCTCTTAATTCAGGCAAAAGACCCTGCAGGCAAAGGATCCTGAGAGGCAAAACTACCCCTCAAGCAATAGGGACCGCCGTGGGCCAGCAAGACCCTACTGTGAATGACCCCAAGACACTGATCTGACCAGACCTTTTCTGCCCACCTGCACGTACCCAACGACCCTTGCCCCACATTTTCCTTACATAAACCTGGAAGTATTTTCAGCACTTCGGAGGCAGTCTTTGAGCCTAGTCCCGCTGTCTTCCCAGGTGTTGGCCTCACAGAAAGAAATTCCTTACCACTGCTGGTATCTCTGCCTTTGGATTTTGTCAGCAGGGAGTGGTGGAACCTGGGACTGTATGGAACCCCAGAGCCAAGTGCTGTTGCACCCTTGAGTCCCAGTTATATAACTTTGACCAAGTTACTTGACTTCAGTTTGAGTCTGTGAAACAACAATAATAAAGCTTCCTCAAATAATTTTTATCAGAATAATTAAGTTGATTCATGTGAAACTCTTAGAATGGTGCCTGGTACATATGAAATGCTCAAAAATTGTAAGCTTTTGTGATTATTTATCAGGAATCTCTACACCCAGCATCAGGCTCAAACTCACAACCCTGAGGTCAAGCATCAGTCGGTCCTCTACCAACTGAGCCAGCCAGGCACCCCACAACTTTTGTTATTTTCACTTAATGATTCCAAAGTAGTACAGGCTTCATCAGTGAGTGATCATTCTTTACTTAAAATATGTGTGTGTGTTTTAATGACATAACTAGTCATTCATGCTAATTTTAAAAATATCTTGTACCCTAGAATTATAATTTCTAGGTAATGGAATACAACTACTTAAGCTTTTAAAAGAATAAACTGTTTAATAAGGCTGGTTATTATTTTTTTTAATTTTTTTAAATGTTTATTTATTTTTGAGACAGAGAGAGACAGAGCATGAATGGGGGGAGAGTCAGAGAGAGGGAGACACAGAATCTGAAACAGGCTCCAGGCTCTGAGCTGTCAGCACAGAGCCTGACGCGGAGCTTGAACTCACGGACCGCGAGATCATGACCTAAGCCAAAGTCGGACACTTAACCGACTGAGCCACCCAGGCACCCCAATAAGGCTGGTTATTGACCTTATTATCTATGAGTGGTCAGGTTAAGGTTGGGGAACGTGATTACTTCTGTCAGTTACAGATGCTAATCCCCTTAAGGGAAGGCAGTGAAAGAGAAGGTCAAAATGGAAGAGATGTAAAACTAGAGGTAGAAGCTCTTAGAAATATTGATTCGAAAAAGAACTTTTTAACAAGTTTCTTTTTCACCTTTGGAAGTTACTTTGAATGTTAATTTCTTTAATTCACTATTTTGGGCTGCCATTTGAATAATATGTATTCATCAGAAAATATTTCCTAGAGGCCTTGAAATCAGGTATTGATAAATATACCAAATATGAATGTTTTGTGAAGATAAAAATCCTACGATTTAGGATAGGTGTCCTCTATTCATTTCATGAACATGTTTGCGCAACGTGCAAGAAACTGGAAATAATGATGACAATGTGAAAATACTGTAATGTAGGTGGGTTAATGGGTTCCTAAGTGAAACACGAAACTGTAATCCCCAAGAGAGACCAGAAAGAACTCAGGATGCTTCTGTCTCAGAGATGTGCTAATGTGGCTATTATTAGTCTGAGGAGGGAGGCACTGGAAAATTATTGCAGGAATAGTTTACGTTTAGGGGTGGTTGTTTTTCAAGCTACATTTAAATTTTAAATTTTTTTTTTTTTTCAACGTTTATTTATTTTTGGGACAGAGAGAGACAGAGCATGAACGGGGGAGGGGCAGAGAGAGAGGGAGACACAGAATGGGAAACAGGCTCCAGGCTCCGAGCCATCAGCCCAGAGCCTGACGCGGGGCTCGAACTCACGGACCGCGAGATCGTGACCTGGCTGAAGTCGGACGCTTAACCGACTGCGCCACCCAGGCGCCCCTAAGCTACATTTAAATTTTAAATATGGCGAATATTTTAATTGTACCTTGTCCTTTGCAAAAAAAAAAAAAAAAAAAAAAAAAAAAAAGGGCTACATTTACATTAGCATAGCCCAGGTAACACTTGACCTAGAAATTTCATTGAAAGGCAACATTCCTAATTTATTAACATACTTGCCATGAGGATTCTGTGATGAAATAATTAAACACATTTCAAACAAGAGTTAGGGGTAGCTGGGTGACTCGGTCAGTTAAGTGACTGACTTTTGATTTTGACTCCGGTCATGATCTCACAGTTTGTGAGTTGGAGCCCCTTGCTGGGCTGCTCTGTGCTGACAGGGCAGAGCCTGCTTAGGATTCTCTCTCTCCCTCTTTCTCTGCCCTCTTCCCCCCCCCTCCCCCCCCCCACACACCTCTCTCTCTTTCTCTCAAAAATAAATAAGCATTAAAATTTTTTCAAATAAGAGTTAATAGATAAGTTTATTGTGCTGGGAGAATTGTGGGTTCAGGAAACAGTCACAGAAAAGTCAAGTTCTATAATGTGCCATTTATTAAAAAAATTTTTTTTAGTGTTTATTTATTTTTGAGAGAGAGAGAGAGACAGAGTGTGAGTGGAAGAGGGGCAGAGAGAGAGAGAGAGAGAGAGAGAGAGAGAGAGAGACATAGAATCTGAAGCAGGCCCCAGGCTCTGAGCTGTCAGCACAGAGCCAGACTCGGGGCTCAGACCAACGCACCATGAGATCATGATCTGAGCCAAAGTCAGGTGCTTAACCGACTGAGCCACTTGGGCACCTCATGTGCCATTTATTTTTATGTACATCATAACTGATTTAAAAAGGAATAGAAGTGCCTTTTTCCTTAACTGAAGATAGTCTAAATAGTCCTTTATATTGATTGAGTTAATTATAACCAGATCTATAAAGTCATAGTAGCTAAACATTGCAAGATTAATGAGTAAATTTAAGTTTAATTCCCCTTAACATGCACAGGGAACAGATAAAATTTCCTACACCAAACAAGGAAGTATGAATTATAATCTTAAGGTTAAGAATTACTTAACAAACAACTCTCGATATTCAAGTAGACTCCCACATGGGGTTTGGCATGTAATCACTCTTAGCAAATGTCAATTTTTTTCTTTTTGTCTTCTATTATATTGAGTTCTTCTTATTAAATATCCTATGTTTTCAGCTTATATTTAGATAAGAAGTAAAATTCCAGCAAACACTGGGCACACCTATAAATATCAGCCAGTCTTCTAACCCTCCTGGATGACCCAGGCTGAAGAGAACACAATTTAATGCTTGGGAAAGAGGAAAATAAACCATAGAGTAATAGGTGCAGGCAATTGTCTCAGGTAAATTGCAGGCAAAAGTCAAAAGATCTAAACCCTCCCTCCTGCGCCATTTTAATGTAATTTTATTATTCACACTAGTTGATAGTGTGAGGAGGGAAGAGAAAATATAGCTAAAATTTTACTTTTTTTTTTTGTTGGATACAGTATCGTTTATTCATAGTACCTGATAAGGTAGGACTCCCCAAGCCCCTCCCCTTCTTCAGGGGGTCTGGGATGGAAACTGGAGGTCAGGGGATTCTCAGTGTGTTTGGGGATGAGTTGGGACAAGGATTCCCCAGCTGCTGAGGGCCTCTCTCTTCCTCTTGCTGAGGCTGGTAGTCCAGGGGGCTCTTACTCTTTGGAGGCCACGTGGACCATAAAGTCCACTACCCAGTTGCTGTAGCCAAATTCATTGTCATACCAGGAAATGAGCTTGACAAGGTGGTCATTGAGAGCAATGCCAGCCCCAGCATCAAAGGTGGAAATAGCAGAAGATGACCCGGTCCTCAGTGTAGTCCAGGATGCCCTTGAGGGGGCATCCCGATGCCTGCTTCACCACCTTCTCGATGTCATTGTATTTGGCAGCTTTCTCCAAGCAGCAGGTCAGATTCATGACTGATACGTTAAGGGTGGGGACACAGAAGGCCATGCCAGTAAGCTTCCCATTCAGTTCAGGGATGACCTTGCCGGCAGCCTTGGCAGCTCCAATAGAAGCAGGGATGATGTTCTGGGAAGCCTGTTGGCCATCACACGACAGCTTCCCAGAGTGGTTGTCCACAGTAGAAGACTGTGGCAGTGATGGCATGAACTGTGGTCCTGAGCCCCTCCACAGTGCCAAAGTTGTCATGGATGACCTTGGCCAGAGTAGCCAGGCAGTTGGTAGAAGGCATTGCTGACAATCTTGAAGGAGTTGTCATACTTCTCATGGTTCATGACCATCACAAACATGAGTGAATAAGCAGAAGGGGCAGAGATGATGGCCCTCTTGGCCTCATCCTTAAGGTGAACCACAGTCTTCTCCATGGTGGTGAAGACCCCAGCGGACTCCACAACATACTCTGCACTAGCATTGCTCCCACCCTGCATTAATAAGGATGGCTACATTGACAGAAAAAAGTAGACCGCTGAAAGAACAATAAGTTCATTTCTCATCTCATTTCAGAGTAGGTTTCTAAGTCAGCAGGTAACTCTCCTCTATGTAGTGATTCAGGGATCCAAACTCCTCCCATCTTGCGTTTCTGTCAACTGCTAGGAACTTTTCTTTATTTGTGCAGTAGAGGCAGGGTCACCATGTGCATATTGCAGCTGCTGGAAAGAGAAAGTAGAAAAAGGTTCAGCCTAATGTGTACTGATGTGGGTTTGATGCATCTCACATTGCTTTGGATAGAGCATGCTTGCATAACTGTACCTAACTTAATAGCGGCTGGGAACTCTAGTATAGCTGTATTCTCAGGAAGAAAAGGAGACTGGATTTTGATAGATACCTCTCAGCCTTGTTCATCCTCTCCCCTATCAATGCTAGCTATCTAAATCCTAAATATGATCATGTTAGTCCCTCAGTTAAAACAAAAATAGGGGCGCCTGAGTGGCTCAGTCAGTTGAGCATCAGACTCTTGATTTTGGTTCAGGTCGTGGTCGCGGGGTCATAGGATCGAGCCCTGCATTGGGCTACATGCTGAGCATAGAGCTTGCTTAAGATTCTTTCTCTCTCTCTCCCACCCTACCCCTCTCCCCGCTTGTGAGTGTGCCCTCACTCTCTCTAAAATTAAAAATAATTCTAGTAAAAAAATACGTAGTGGTTTTCTATCAGTGAACAACAAATATCTCACACTAAACTATGTGTTGAATACTGTAGATACAAGGATAAGGAAAATAAAGATTTGGTATTTATCTTCTTGGAGCTTATGGAGGAGCTAATATCCTAGGACTCTCGTGTGGTTTTTTTTCTCTGTCACCCCTACACCGCATCCATCATGAAGACCTGTGAATTCTACTTCCATCCAAGGTACTACACATCCTTTCTCCTCTGGTTCCCACCAGCATCACCATGCTAAATGTTTTTTAAAAGCTTGAATTGCATAGCTCCTATATAACCAAATTTATAGAGGGTTTTATATCAAATGAGCCATGAATGTGCAGAGTATAGAGAGAAAGGAAGCATTTAATTTTAACTAATTTGTTGACATTATTTTATACTTATTCTCACTCTACTCTTGCTTGAAGCTATGAGGGAAACCTTTTCCAGAAATGCTATTCGATCCCTTTTCTTTTATGTAATGACTAGGTTCATTACCTGTGGTGGTGGTCCATGAGATTTCCTCTGATATTCTTAAAAAAATTTTTTTAAGGTTTATTTATTTTTGAGACAGAGACAGAGCATGAATGGGGGGGGAGGGTCAGAGAGAGAGAGGGAGACATAGAATCTGAAGTAAGCTCCAGGCTCTGAGCTATCAGCACAGAGCTCTACGAGGGGCTTGAACTCACAGACCGTGATATAATGACCTGAGCCAAAGTCGGATGCTTAACCGACTGAGCCACCCAGTGCCCCTCCTCTGATATTCTTACAACAAACTCCCTTCAATTTGGATTGCTTGAGAGGTGCCTGCGTGACTCAGTTGGTTGAGCATCCAGCTCTTGGTTTCGGCTTAGGTCATGATCTCACTGTTTGTGGGTTTGAACCCTGTGTTGGGCTCTGCACTGACAGTGCAGAGCCTGCTTGGGATTCTCTCTCTCCATCTCTCTATGCCCCTCCCCTGCTCACTCTCTCTATTTATTTTTGAGAGAGAGAGAGAATCCCAAGCAGGCTCTGTGTTGTCAGTGCAAAGCCCCATGTGGGGCTTGGACCCATGAACCACGAGATCATGACCTGAGCCAAAGTCAGATGCTCAACTGACCGAACTATCCAGGTGCCCCAATATATAAAGGTTGAAAGCATTTGGATTGCTTGAATGGCTTTGTGCTTCTAGGTACCAAAAGATCCTTTAGTAAAATATTTTTTTATTTTTCAAAAAGTGTATTTAACATTTAGTGGGGATATTGCATGGCACTAGCTGTTTGAGGGTTACCATATCATCCTGAATGGAAGGGCTTTGGCGGTGGCTGATGCCCAGGCTGAAGAAGAGCCAGACATCTGTATTATTTTTCTATTGCTGCCGTAAGAAAACCACAAACATAGTGGTTTAATACAATGCCCATTTGTTATCTCATAGTTCTTTAGGTCAGAAGTCTGAAATTATGTCAAGATTAAAAAAATAATTCTTAAAAGTACATGTAATAGTGAACTACAATTAAAACAATTTGTTCTAGGGGCTCTGGATGGCTCAGTCATTTAGACGGGCGACTTCAGCTCAGGTCATGATCTTGTGGCCTGTGAGTTTGAGCCCCGTGTCAGGCTCTGTGCTGGCAGCTCAGAGCCTGGAGCCTGCTTCGGATTCTGTGTCTCCCTCTCTCTCTGCCCCTCCTCTGCTTGCTCTCTGTCTCTTTCCCAAATAATAAACATTAAAAAAATTTTTTTTTAAAATGATTTGTTCTAGTTATGGGCTTGAATCATAAGCTCGTTCTGAAGTAAGGAAGAGAGGAGAGCATTGTAAGTGATAAGACATCTGACCCTAGCAGCATCTCTTAGTAGCTGTGGGAGTTAGGTTAAGTTACTTAAGCTTTCCCAGCAATATATAATATATTTCTACATAATAATAACACCTAAATCTTAGACTCATTATAAAGTTATAGGAGAATACTTGTAACAAAGCATATGTAAAACTGTTTGGCATAAAATAAATGATCAATAAATGTCAAATAAAAATTTTTTTAAATAAAGGAGATGATGTAAAATGGAACTCTTCTTAGCTTTTACAACTGTGAAATGCTTAGATCTTAAGAATATAGTTTGATGAGGGGCACCTGGGTGGCTTAGTCACTTAAGTATCCAACTCTTGGTTTCAGCTCAGGTCACGAACTTGCAGTTTGTGGGATCAAGCCCTGAATCAGGCTCTGTGCTGACAGTGCAAAGCCTTCTTGGGATTCTGTCTCTCTGCCCCTCCCCTGCTCCTGCTCTTTCTCTCTCTCTCTCAAAAATAAATAAATACACTGAAAAAAAAAAAGAATATGGTTTGACGAGCGTTGATAGATATTTATGTCCCTGTGTAACTCACATCCCAATTAAGCTGTAGACCTTTGCTGTCACCTGTCACCCCTGAAGCTTCCCTGTGGCCCTTTCAGGTCCCTTTTTCCTACTCTACAAGAGGTAACTTCTGTTTTAGCTCTAAAAAGTAGCTTGGCCTGTTCTTGAAAGTTATATAAATAGAACTTTACAGTATGTACTTTTCTAGTATCTGGCTTCTTTTTTAATCAGAATAATGTCTGTGGGATTATCTATGCTATTGTGTGCTCCAGGTATTCGTTCCTTCATCTTGCTGAGTAGTATGAACATATCACAATTTATTTATTCCGCTCTTGATGGATATTCGGGTTGTTTTCAGCTAAGAATAAAGCCGCTTGGGTTGGTTGAGTGACCAACTTTGGCTCAGGCCGTGATCTCACGGTTCATGGGTTTGAGCCCCCCGTCAGGCTCTATGCTGACAGCTCAGAGCCTGGAGCCTGCAGTTTCTCTCTCCCTCTCTCTCTCTCTCTCTCTCTCTCCCTCTCTCTCTCTCTCTCTCAAAAATAAATAAACATTAAAAAAAAAAAGAATAAAGCTGCTTGGGGTGCCTGGGTTGCTCAGTCAGTTAAACTTCAGCTCAGGTCGTGATCTCAGTTTGTGGGTTTGACCTCCACATCGTGCTCTGTGCTGACAGCTCAGAGCCTGGAGCCTGCTTCCGATTCTGTGTCTCCCTCTCTCCCTGCTCCTCTCCCACTCACGCTCTCTCAAAAATAAATAAACATTAAAAAATTAAAAAGAATAAAGCTGCTCTAAACAGTAATGAAAACATTTCTGGTGGATAGGAGTTTTCATTTCTCTCAATACCTGGGAGTAGAATTTCTGGGTCATGTAGTAAGTATGTGTTAAATTTAGTAAGAACAGTTTTCAAAAGTGGGCACACCAGCTTATAGTCCTACCAGTAAAAGATAAGAATCTCGTTACTCTACTTCCTTGCCAGCACTTAATCCTGTCCTATTGTATGACAGTGAAGGAAACCAGAATATGTCACCCAAAATATGCCACTTTGGCATATTTGATTAATTTGAATTAAGAGCACTTAAGAGTAGGTGCAAGGACAGTCTGACCCTTCTTTTTCTTGCTGAAAGCAGGAGATAAAACTCTCGTGTGAACCATACCTTCCCTGTACCAGGAGGATAGAAGACCTTCTTGTCAGATCAGAGACTGGAGGAATCTGTGAACAAATCTTACTCAGTTGTTCTTCTCTCATATGTTTGTCTTTCCTCAGTTTGCTGACTTGGGAAATCAAAAACTGATTTTCTTTGCCTTTCAGTTATTACCTTTTTTGAAAAAAATTTTTAATGTTTATTTATTTTTGAGAGAGAGAGACAGAGACAGAGACGGAGTGTGAGCAGGGTAGGGGCAGAGAGAGAGGGAGACACAGACTCTGAAACAGGCTCCAGGCTCTGAGCTGTCAGCACAGAGCAAGATGCTGGGTTCAGACTTGGGAAGGGCAAGATCATGACCTGAGCTGAAGTCATAGCTTAACCGAGTGAGCCACCCAGGCGCCCCAGTTATTGCCTTTTGTTGAAGGTGCTACCTAAGCTGGAAGTCTAAGCTGCCATTTTCAGTTACTTTCCAGTAGAGTTTCTGGAAAGTATGGTAGGCGCCATGCTCGTCCATGTTTTTCTCTTGTTAATCTGTCTTTTTATTAGAGTCTCAGCCAGAAACTTAAGATGGGTAAAATTTTTCCTCCTTTACAACAGGGACTATGCCCAATTCTCTCTCTGTCGCCCCGTGTCAGCCTCACAATGACCCAATAAAACAGGTGCTAATATCACCCAAATTATATAAGATAAGGAAATTGAAGTACAAAAATAAGAACTAATTTGCCCCAAATCACACAACTTTCAAATGGTGGTGCAGGAAATTTCACAGGGTAGCCTGCCTCCAGCACTGCTCTCATTCAGATACTGCCTCTCCAGATACAGCTTAAAGAGAGAGAGCTATAATGTATATCGTTCTCATATTTTATATATAATAGATTACATTTCATCCTTATGTACAAATGAAAAGAGTTAGCCTAAGTAGATGATGTTGTGAGTTTATCACTTGTGCCCCCTACTCTTACTAAATTTCCTGGTTATTTTTCAAAGCTTCGATGTTAAGGTGTATTTTTTTCATCCTGGGTCGTGCAAATGATTCCAAGGAGGAAGTCAGGACTAAATTATAGCTGTTGTATGAGAATGACTATATGGTTAGGCAACAATACTCTTAGGTCTTCTTTCAACATCAAACATCTATTTTACAAAGAAAGTACCTGCTGTATCCATAGGAAATATCTGTAAATCATTTGCTAAGAAGTTAGCTTTTTATTTTGTAATTTTTAGTCCCTGTAATCACATTTCATGCAAAAAGAATAAGTGGTAGAGAAAAGAAAAAACATTAATTTGAAATATTTTTTCCAGTTTTAGGATGCAACTGTTATAAATATAAATGTGTGTATATTTGTAAGTGTATGAATATGTGTGTATTTACTTAAACATATTTTACTCAAAGATTTTCTTAGTCCTTTCCTACACTCTGTGAAGACAAAGGAGAGCATTTCTATTTTCTATTATATGAGGTCCACACTGCAAACAATCAAAATTTAGGATTTAGATATAGTGGTAGTAAAACTTAAAAATCTATTAAAATTCATAAATTATAAAGATAGTATTCTTACAAGTCCTCAGCAGTTCTGAGAATATCTTTTCTTGCAATAAAATCAACATTTTTGCCTGAGTATTCAAAAAGAAGCTTTTACAGTCCCAATCCTAATTTTATTTAATTGTAAAATTAACAGTGATGATCATATAATAGGGACAGATTTATATATGTGTGGGCATGATAGGGATGGGGAAACCCAAATACTAATTATAAATAAAGGAAATAAAATTCCATCTTTTGGAGTTAATTAAAAAAACGATATATCCTGATTTCAAATAGGGATGTCACTTAAAAAAAAAAAAGCTTTCAAGGATTGTAAGACAGAAGCTAAACTGAATTCATTAGCTAAAGAACAAATGTCAATCAGAAGTGGAATTGATTATCCTTTAAAACAAGAAAAAGGAAATTCCTAAAGAAAATTTTAGCTGTGCTCATTCGACATTGCTCAGAGAAGAAACTTACTTGCAACGCTTGAGAAATCCCTTCTCTGAGGCAAATCTAACCCATGTTTGAAAGTGGGCTCATCAAGCTCTCTTACTAGCAATCATTCAGCGTATTTAACTTATTCCCTTTGTTCCATTTCCCTGTCCACTATTCAATCTTGTGATCATGATTTTTCTTTCTTCCCATGGAGGTGTGCCCATTGGAAAAGAATGTTCAGGCATGTTAACTTGAGTATCTAGTCTCTGTACAGGTGTATTTTTAAATGTTTATTTATTTTTGAGAGAGAAAGAGTGTGAGCAGGGGAGGGGCAGAGTGAAAGGGAGACAGAATCCGAATCAGGCTCCAGGCTGTGAGCCTTTAGCATAGAGCTGGACACAGGGCTCGAACTCACAGACTGTGAGATCATGACCTAAGCCAAAGTTGGATGCTCAACCGACTGAGCCACCCAGGTGCCCCAGTGTATTTTTTATTATAAATCCAAACGTTGACACTTGGTCTTTATGCACTAGCCCCCTTGAACTGATTAATCTGAACCTGCTTAAGCTAACCTTGAAGTTTTCAGGGCATAAGAGTCAGATTCTGCAGGCACTTGAGTGAAATTATCAAGGTAATGGCACACATTACCAGCATTTTCCCCCAAAGAACTCTGCGTCACTGAGCGCTGTTTTCTTTCCAAAAAGTTTCAGCTCATCTCAAGAATCCACTGAGGCATTGTAAGATAATTGACAGCTTTTCTCTCCTAGAAAAAAAGAAAAGATTGACATTTGTTAATTTACAGAATGGAATTAATAGGAGCACAAATTGTTTTGTTTTGCTGTTTATAAAATACTTTTCTGTCTTGCAGATGGAATGACCTCTAATGATGAAAAGGGAAACCTTATCTCCAAAATGGTCTTAAAATTAGATGAAGACAAGGGTGGGTGGGTGATTCAGTTGGTAGAGCATCTAACTTTGGCTCAGGTCATGATCTTGCAGTTGGTGAGTTCGAGCCCCGCAGCGGACTCTGTGTTGACAGCTCGGAGCCTGGAGCCTGCTTTAGATTCTGTGTCTCCTCCTCTCTCTGCCCCTCCCCTGCTCCTGCTCCTCTCTCTCTCTCTCTCTCAAAATTAAAAGCATTAAAAATTTTTTTTTAATTAGATTAAGACAAAACTGACAAAATATTCAACGTCTTAACTATTTAAATTGATTTCTTTGTGGGCTACTAAAAAAACCCAAAGAAATCAGTTATTTGGGAGGTAAGTTTTTGAAAACATTTAAGTATTTTGAAAGGAACAGATGAGAAATACCAAAATCAAACTATTTTGCAGTTGCTAAATAGAATTTTTAAAAAATATATTATAAATATCCCTAAGGTTAATATAAGAAGCTGAGTCTTAAAGAACAATCCTATTCTGTGTGAGAACCTATAATAGGTTTGTTCTTGGGAGAAAAAGTAAATTTGTCAGAAGTTACTTGGAAATGCCATGCTAATTTCAAGTAAGATGAAAGAGGTAATGGTAATGTTAATTAACATTTAAAATTAATGCTCTCTCTGTGTCTCAGAAATGTGATCTTGGGGCGCCTGGGTGGCTCAGTTGGTTAAGCGTCCAACTTCGGCTCAGGTCATGATCTCACGGTCTGTGAGTTCGAGCCCTGTGTCGGGCTCTGCGCTGACCGCTCAGAGCCTGGAGCCTGTTACAGATTCTGTGTCTCCCTCTCTCTCTGCCCCTCCCCTGTTCACGCTTTGTCTCTCTCTGTCTCAAAAATAAATAAACGTTAAAAAAAAATTAAAAATTAAAAAAAAAAAAAGAAATGTGATCTTTCTAATAGTCTTTATCTGTAGATGAGATACCTACTCAAAACTGGTGGAACCACCCGGAGAGCTTAACTCCAGAGCTTTGTTCTCTGATCACTACAGTGTGTCCTGGAACAATTGATATTTACCTTAAAATGCAATCATTTGGGGGCACCTGGGTGGCATCTGACTCTTGATTTTGGTTCAGGTCATGATGTCACGGTTGTGAGATCGAGCCCAGAGTTGCACCAAAGTTGGGTTCGGTCTGGGTGTGGAGGCTGCTTAAGATTCTCTCTGATTCTCTCTGTCTCCCTCTCCCTCTGCCCCTCCCCCTGCTCACACTCACATGTGCTCTCTCTCTCAAAAAAAAATGCAGTCGTTTGAACCTATGTTTCGGTAGTGTTACATAAGAGAATTCTAGGTAAAGAATTGTTGACTGAGCTGTTAAGTAGAGCTAAAATTTCAAGTAGGAACTTGAATACTCTGACAATCCTTATGACTGTTGGTGAATCAATTCAATTCAATTCTTTACATTTAATAATACAAATAAATATGTATTTTTTAATGTTTGTTTATTTTTGAGAGAGACAAAGACAGAATGCGAGTGGGTTAGGGGCAGAGAGAGAGGAAGACACAGAATCCAAAGCAGGCCCCAGGCTCCAAGCTGTCAGCACAGAGCCCGACGCAGGGCTCAAACTCACAAGCTATGAGATCATGACCTGAGCCGAAGTCAGATGCTCAACTGCCTGAGCCACCCAGGCACCCCTACAAATAAATATTTTAAAAAATAAGTTTGAGGTCAGGGCCACCTGGGTGGCTCAGTTGGTTGAGCACCCAATTCTTGATTTGGTCTCCGGTCATGATCCCAGAGTCATGGGATTGAACTCTGCATGAGGCTGCATGCTGAGCCTGGAGCCTGCTTAAGATTCTCTCTTTGTCGGGTGGCATCTGGGTGGCTTACTTAGATGACCGTCTGACTCTTGATTTCGGCTCAGGTCATAATCTCATGATTTGCTGTCAGCACGGAGCCTGCTTCTGCCTTCTCTCTCTCTCTCAAAATAAAAATTCTTTCTCTCTCTCTGCCCCACTCATGCTCTCTCTTAAAAAAAAACAAAACAAAACAATCCATACTCATGGATTAGAAGAACAAATATTGTTAAAATGTCAATGCTACCCAAAGCAATCTACATATTTAATGCAACCCCTATCAAAATAACACCAGCATTCTTCACAGAGTTAAAACAAACAATCCTAAATTTGTATTGAACCAGAGAAAATCCTGAATAGCCAAAGCAATCCTGAAAAAGAAAACCAAAGCTGGAGGCATCACAATTCCAGACTTCAAGATGTATTACAAAGCTGTAATCATCAAGATAGTGGTACAGGCACAAAAAACAGGCACATAGATCAAAGGAACTGAATAGAGAACCCAGAAATGGACCCACAAACGTATGGTCAACTAATCTTTGACAAAGCAGGAAAGAATACCCAATGGAAAAAAGACAGTCTCTTCAGCAAATAGTGCTGGGAAAACTGGACAGCGACATGCAGAAGAATGAACCTGGACCACTTTATTATACCATACACAAAAATAAACTCAAAATGGATGAAAGACCTAAACGTAAGGTAGGAAGCCATCAAAATCCTGGAGGAGAAAACAGGTAACAACGTCTTTGATCTTGTCTGCAGCAACTTTTTACTAGACATGTCTCTGGGGGCAAGGGAAACAAAAGCAAAAATGAACTATTGGGACCTCATCAAGATAAAAAGCGTCTGGTTAATGAAGGAAACAATCAGCAAAACTAAAAGGCAACCAACAGAATGGGAGAAGATATTTTCAAATGATGTATCAGACAAAGGGTTTGTATCCAAAATCTATAAAGAAGTTACCAAACTCAACATCCAAAAAACAAATAATCCAGTGAAAAAATGGGCAAAAGACATAGACATTTTTCCAAAGAAAACATCCAGATGGCTAACAGACACATGAAAAAATGCTCAACATCATTCATCATCAGAGAAATACAAGTCAAGACCACAATGAGATACCACCTCACACCTGTCAGAATGGCTCACATTAACAACTCAGACAGTAACAGATGCTGGTGGGGATGTGGAGAAAGAGGAACCCTTTTGCTCTGCTGGTGGGAATACAAAGTGGTGCAGCCACTCTGGAAAACAGTAAAATAATTAAAAATAGAGCTACCCTATGACCCAGCAACTGCACTACTAACTATTTATCCAAGGGATACAGATGTGCTGTTTTGAAGGGGCACATGCACCCCTATGTTTATAGCAGCACTATCAACAATAGCCAAAGTATGGAAAGAGCCCAAATGTCCATCGACAGATGAATGGATAAAGAAAATATATATGTATCTATGTATGTATATATACACAATGGAATATTACTTGGTGATCAAAAATAATGAATTCTTGCCATTTGCACTAACATGGATGGAACTAGAGTGTATTATGCTAAGCGAAATAAGTCAATCAGAGAAAGACAAATATCATGATTTCACTCTTACATGGAATTTAAGATATTAAAAAGATGAACATAAGGGAAGGGAAGGAAAAATAGTATAAAAACAGAGAGGAGACAAACCATAAGAGACTCTTAAATATAGAGAACAAACTGAGAGATGCTGGAGGGGTGTTGGGTGGGGAATGGGCTAAATGGGAAAGGGGCATTAGAGGGGACACTGGTTGGGATGAGCATTGGGTGTTATAAGTAAGTGATGAATTACTAGATTCTATTCTTGAAATCATTATTACACCATTTGTTAACTAACTTGGATTTAAATAAAAAAAAAAAAAGTTTGAAGTTAGAAATCCCAAATGTATTTGCCTACTTTCCTTATTTTCCCCTTGACAGTTAGATTTTTGCCAGAGTATTGGGAAATTTTTTTTTTTAATACAATGTCTTTTTTTTTTTTTTAATTTTTATTTTTGAGAGAGAGACAGCAGGAACAGGGGAGGGGCAGAGGGAGAGGGAAAGAGAGAATTGAGCCTGACCCTCGGGCTCTGTCTCATGACTGTGAGATCATGACCTGAGCCAAACTCCAGAGTTGGATGCCCAGCTGACTGAGCCACCCAGGCACCCCAAAAGGCATAAAGGTTTTAGAGAAAAAAATATCCTTTCACCCATTTCCTAACCTCCTAATCCCCCTCCTTGAAAGAAATGTTTCTAGCTTTGTGTGAATTCCTCCAGAGATATTTTAAGCATATAGGGGCAAAAATGTAAAAACATTATCTTCTACTGCCTACCCACCCTCCCAGTACAAATGCTTAAGCTTCCTTATGGAAGGTAGTAAGAGCCTCATAATAGGAAAGAGTCTCCTAGTGCTTTTAATTTCTGGGTGTTTGCTGAATCTACTGACACCCACACCAACAGTAAAAAACAAAAAACAAAACAAAACAAAAAAAAAACCCTTTATCTCCATTTTTTGAGTTGATTTTATGCCTCAAAATTTTCCTTCCAACCCTAGTTGATTTCAGAATTAACTATTTTCAGGCTAACTACTCCTCACTGCCAGCTCCCATTCTATTTACTCTAGGGATTTTTCTACTGAAAAGAAAAATAAACCGTAGTGACTCCCAAAGTAGGAATTTATAACTATTTCCCTAATTGGCTGTGTATGTATACCATTTTTTTTTCTTTCCCATAATCTGCTAGCTATTGTTTGCCCAACACTTAAGGAGTAGGAGGTAGTTGTGTTTTAAAGCAATTAGGTAAGCTGGCAATGACTAGAAAATGATTATTGTAAACCAGTTTCCTCCTTCAAATTAAATTGACTTTATCCAGATTAAATAATTATTTGCTGGGTGTCTGGGTGGCTCTGACTTTGGCTCAGGTCATGATCTCGAGGTTCGTGGGTTTGAGCCCCGCGTCGGTCTCTGGGTTGACAGCTCAGAGCTTGGAGCCTGCTTCAGATTCTGTGTCTTTGTCTCTCTCTGCCCCTTTCCTGCTCATGCTCTGTCTCTCTCTCTCAAGAACAAACTTTAAAAAAATTATTTGTGCTACTTGCCTCTGTACTTTTCTGTCTTCCCTAGCAGATAATTAATGGACAGGACTGTGCCCCCAAGACCTATCACAGAAGCCTGTCACATTTTAGGGCTTTGTAAGTGTGCATGAAATGAAAGAATAAACAGCTCTATCTACCCAGGTGATTCTAAACAGATCCAGAAAATCTGCATTTTTCTTCTTAAACTTGAGTTACTTGGGAGAAAGATTCTAGAGTGAACTAAATGAGGATCATACTTAATTTCTAGAGGAAGACCTTGTTTAAGGCTCTGGACTAGGAACGTTTGGGGTTAGTGCCAATGATTTGGGAAAGATTTGCCTTATATCCTGAGAATGGCAAAGTTTCACAGGCATTAGTCTTTAGTCTTTTCACTTGATCATGGGCATGATTTCTATATTGATGTATTTTTTAAATCCAAATTCATGATATATAACCTGAAAAGGCAATTTTCCCAGTATGTGAATTTGTTTATATCAAAATTTACAGTAGCATAAGAGTTAAATATAGCTATTTATAGGTTGTTTATTTATTATAAGCTATAAAAAATATGGTCCAGGAAATCTCCTTACTCTCTCGCAAGTCTACTGGCCTTTTTTTAACTATGAGTCTATAGTACTAGTTTTTTTAAATAACTGTATTATAGAAAATTACATGTACAAAAAGACAATGAATCCTCATATTCCTATCCTCCAGCTTCGATAGTTATCAGCTTGCAGATAAACTTGTTTTATCTCTGCCCCACTCATTCCCCCTTTCTACAGGGATATTGGAAGCAAATCCCAAACCATCACTTCATATCATCATTTTATCCATAAATATTTCAGTATGTTTCTCTAAATAATAGGAATTAAAAAAATAATTGACAATGATACATTAGTTTTAAGTGTACAACATAGTGATTCAACTTCTCTATACGTTATGCTACGCTTGCCACAAATGTAGCTACCATCTGTCACCATAGGGTGCTATTACAATGTCATTGACCATATTCCCTATGCTGTGACTTTTATTCCCGTAACTTACTCATTTCATAACTGAAAACCTGTACCTCCCACTCTTCACCCATTTTGCCCATTTCTCCACCCCCTTTTTCTCTGGCAACCATCAGTTTGTTCTCTGTATGTATAGGTCTGATTCTATTTGTTTTGTTTTGTTTATTCTTTGTTTTTTAGACTCCACATATGAGTAAAATTATATGATATATGTTTGTCTTTCTCAGTGTCACTTATTTCACTTAGCATAATACCTTCTAGGTCCATCCATATTGTTGGAAATGGCAAGATCTCATCTTGTTTTATGGCTGTGCAAGATTATATCATATATACATATATCACATTTTCCTTATTCATTCATCTATCAGTGGACACTTGGATTGCTTCTATACCTTGGCTATTGTAAATAATGTTGCAATAAATATACAGGTGCATGTAACTTTTTTTTTTAAGTTTATTTATTTTTAGAGAGAGCAGAGACATGAGAGCATGAGAGACAGACAGCGCATGAATGGGGGAGGGTCAGAGAGAGAAGGAGACACAGAATCCGAAACAGGCTCCAGGCTCCGAGCTGTCAGCACAGAGCCGGACGCGAGGCTCGAACTCACGGACTGCGAGATCATGACCTGAGCCGAAGTCAGACGCTCAACCGACTGAGCCACCCGGGTGCCCCACATGTAACTTTTTAAAATTGGTGTTTTTATTTCTTTGGGTAAATACCCAGTAGTGAAACTATTGGATTATATGGTATTTCTATTTTTATGAAAAATGTTTATTTATTTATTCTTGAGAGGGAGAGAGAGAGTGTGCATGTGTGCGTGTGTGAGCAGAGCAGGGGCAGAGAGAGAGAGAGAGGGAGAGAGAGACTCTCAAGCAGGCTCCATGCTCACCATGGAGCCCGAGGAGGGGCTCTGTCCCACGACAGTGAGATCACGACCTAAGCCAAAATCCAGAGTTGGACACTTAACTGACTGAGCCACCCAGGTGTGCCAATATTTCTATTTTTAATTTTTTGAGAAATCTCTGTAGTGTTTTCCACAGTGGCTATATCAATTTACATTGCCACCAATAGTGCATGACGTTTCCTTTTTCTCTATATCCTTGCCAATACTTGTCATTTCTTGTCTTTTTTGTTTGTTTGTTATTGTTTTAGCTATTCTAACAGGTGTGAGGTGATAGCTCATTGTAGTTTTGATTTGCATTTCTCTGATGATGAGATGATTAGATGATTGCATTCTCTGATTTTGAGCATCTTTTCATGTGTCTGTTGGCCATGTGCATATCTTCTTTTGAAAAATGTCTATTCAGGTCCTCTGCCCATTTTTTAATTGGATTTTGCTTTTTTGCTGTTGAGTTGTATAAGTTCTTTATATTTTGAATATTAACCCCTTATCAGATATATCATTTGCAAATATATTCTCTCATTCAGTTGGTTACCTTTTTGTTTTGTTGATGATTTTTTCACTGTGCAAAAGCTTTTTAGTTTGATGTAGTCCCAGGAGTTTATTTTTGCCTTTGTTTCATTACCTTAGGAGACATACCTAGAAAAGTGTTGCTGTATATGGCCAACGTCAGAGAAATTATTGCCCGTATTCTCTTCTAAGACTTTTAGGTTTCAGGTCTCATATTTTAGTCTTTAAAATCCAGTTTGAGTTTATTTTTGTGTATGGTGTAACAAAGTGTTCCAGTTTCATTGTTTTGCATGTAGCTGTCCAGTTTTCCCAGCACCATTTGTTGAAGAGACTGCCTCCTTTGTCATGGATAAATTTACCATATAAACCTGGATTTATTTCTGGGCTCTCTATTCTCTTCTATTAATCTATGTGTCTATTTTTGGGCCAATACCATCCTGTTTTAATTACTACAGGTTTGTAGTGTATCTTGAAATCTGGAATTTTTATAATTACAGCTTTGTTTTTCTTTATCAAGATGGCTTTGCCTAGGGGCGCCTGGTTGGCTCAGTTAAGCGTCCTACTCTTGGTTTTGACTCAGGTCATGATCTCATGTTTCATGAGTTTGAGCCCCATGTTAGGCTCCGTGCTGACAGTGCAGAGCCTGCTTGGGATTCTTATCTTCCCCTCTCTCTGCTTCTTCCCTGTTCGTGCTTGCTCATGCACTCTGTCTCATTCTCTCTCTCAAAATAAATAAATCAACTTAAAAAATTTTTTTAAAAATTTTGACTACTTGGGGTCCTTTGTGGTTCCACACAAATTTTAATATTACTTCTGTTTCTGTGAAAAATGCTGTTGGTATTGTGGTGGGGATTGCACTGAATTTGTAGATTGCTTTGGGTAGTATGGACATTTAAAAACTATTAATTCCTCCAATCAATAAACATGGACTATGTTTCCGTTTTTTTGGTATCATCTTCAATTTCTTTCATCAGTGTTTTATAATTTTCAAAAAGTACAAGTCTTTCACCTCCTTGGTTAAGTTTATTCCTAAGTATTTTTTTCTTTTTGGTGCAATTGTAAATGGAATTGCTTTCTTAATTTCTCTGTTAATTTGTTATTAGTGTATAGAAATGCTATCAATTTCTGGGTATTAATTTTGCATCCTACAGCTTTACTAAATTCATTTATTGCTTCTAGTAGCTTTTTTTTTTTTTTTTGGTGGAGTCTTTAGGGTTTTCTATGTATAGTATCGTGTCATCTGCAAATAATCAGTTTTATCTCTTCTTTACCAGTAGAGATGTCTCTTATTTCTTTTTCTCTCTGACTTCTATCCCTACAACTACCAACACTATGTTGAATACAAGTGACAAGAGTGGAAATTCTTGTCTTATTCCTATTCCTAGAGGAAAAGCACTCAGTTTTTCACCATTGAGTGTGATGTTAGCTGTGGTTTTGTTTTTTTTTTTTTAATGACCTTTATTATGTTGAGGTATGGTCCCTCTAAACCCATTTTGTTGAAAGTTTTTATCATGAATGGGCGTTGATTTTGTCAACTGCTTTTTCTGCAACGATTGACTTGATCATATGATTTTTATCCTTTATTTTGTTGAATTGGTATATCATACTGGTTGATTTATAAATTGAGCCATTCTTGCATTCCTGGAATAAATCCCACTTAATTGTGGTGAATGATCCTTTTAATGTATTGTTGAATGTGGTTTGCTAATATTTTGTTGAGGATTTTTGAATCTATGTTCAGCAGGGATAGTTTTCTCTTTTTGTGATGTCTTGTCTGGTTTTAGTATAAGGATAACATTGGCCCTTAGAATGTATTTGGAAGCTTTCCTTCCTCTTCTATTTTTGTGGAATAGTTTGAAGAGAATTGCTATTAAATCTTCTTTAAATGTTTGGTAGCATTATCTGTGAATCTATCTGTTCTTGGACTTTTATTTTTTGGTGACCAAAAAAATCTTATCTTTTTATGACCAATTCAATTTCTTTACTCATTGGTCTCTTCAGATTTTCTATTTCTTCCTGATTCAGTTTTGGAAGGTTGTATGTTTTTAGGGATTTATTCATGTCTTCTATGTTGTCCAATTTGTTTGCATACAATTGTTCATGCTATTCTCTTATAATCCTTTGTATGTCTGTGGTGTCAGTTACTTCTCCTCTTTCATTTCTGATTTTATTTATTTGGGTTCTTTCTCTTTTTTTCTTGATGAGTCTGGCTAACAGTTTATCAATTTTGTTTATCTCTCAAAAGAACCAGCTCTTGGTTTCTGTGATTTTATTTCTTTCTTTCTTTCTTTTTTTTTTTTTAGCCTCTAAGTCATTTATTTCTGCTCTGATCTTTATTATTTCCTTCCTTCTACTCACCTTGGGCTTTGTTTGTTCTTTTTCTAGTTCATCTAGGCCTAAGGTTAGATTGTTTATTTGAGCCTTTTTTCTGTTTGTTTCTTGAGGTAGGCCTGTATTGTTATATACTTCCCTCTTAGAACTGCTTTCTCTGATTTTGGACCATTTTCATTGGTCAAGATAGACTTTCCCCCTCCCCCAAAATAATTAAAATTCCTTTTTTATTATTCATGATTTCTTAATATTATAAAATATCTACTTTTCATATTTCCCTGATTGCCATATGTATATTTTACAGGTTCTTTATTTGAATCAAGATCCTTGGGAAGTCCACACATTACAATTGATTGATCTATCACTTAAAATTCTCTTAATCTATAGCTTTCTATTTAGTCTCCTTTTATTCCTTCAAAATGACCTTTTTTAAAAACAGAAACCAGGTTGTTTGTCCCACTGTTTTTCACATCTAGATTGTGCTGATTGCGTTGCCATGGTGGAGTTAATATGCTCCTCTGCTTTTTTTTTTTTTTAATTTAAAATGTTGTAATGTTTATTATTTTTGAGAGAGAGAGAGACAAAGCACCATTGTTGGGAGAGGAAGACATAGAATCTGAAGTAGGCTCCAAGCTCTGAGCTGTCAGCACAGAGCCCCACATGGAGCTTGAACCCACAAACTGTGAGATTATGACCTGAGCTGAAGTTGGACACTTAACCAACTGAGCCACCCAGGCACCCCAATTTTTTTTTTTTTTTTTATTTTAGAGAGAGACTGTGAAAGCAGGGGAAAGGGGCAGGGGTGGAGAGAGAGAGAGAGAGAGAGAGAGAGAGAATCCCAAGCAGGCTCCACACTTAGTGGAGAGGCCCACACAGGGCTCAATCCTACAACCCTGGGATTGACCTGGGATCATGACCCCAAGCTAAAATCAAGAGTCAGATCAACCAACTGAGCCATCCAGACACCCCTCCTCTACTTCTGGTTTCCCTAAATTGTTAGATCTAGGTTTGTTTTTTTTAAGTTTGTTTGTTTATTTGTTTATTTAGAGTGCAAGAGTATGAGCGGGGGGGGGGGGGGGGGGGGGGGGGAAAGAGAGAGAGAAACCCAAGCAGGTAACACGTTGTCAGTGTAGAGCCCAATGCAAGGCTCTATTCCATGAGCCCCAAGATCATGATCTGAGCCGAAATCAAGAGTTGGAGGCTTAATGGGCTGAGCCATCTCGATAACAGATTCACTTTTGAATTTTTTCTGCAAGACTTTATTTATTTATTTATTTATTTATTTATTTGGAGAGTGCACACGAACTGGGGGAGGGGTAGAGGGAGAGAGAGACAGAAGATTCCAAGCAGGCTCTGCACTGATAGCAGTGTGTCCAATGCGGGGCTTGAACTCACAAACCATGAAATCATGACCTGATCCAAAGTTCGACGCTCAACCGACTGAGTCACCTAGGTGCCTCAGGAGAGAGAGAATCTTAAGCAGGCTCCAAGCCCAGCACAGAGCCTGAAGCGGGGCTCGACTCAGGACCCTGAGATCATGACCTGAGATGAAATTAAGAGTCAGATGTTTAACCAACTGAACCACCCGGTCACCCTGGCAAGACGTTTTAAAAGGTATTATTGTGGACTTTCATATGAAGGTACATAATGTCTGTTTCACTTTCTGTGATTTAAGCAGCTATTGATAATCAATATGCCTAGATCCATTTGTTTACTAAGGGTTGCAAAATGGTGATTTTTCCACTGAAGATTTCCCCTGATCCTTAAAAAAATTTTTTTAATGTTTATTTATTTTTGAGAGAGAGAGAAAGAGAGAGAGAGCATGGCAGAGGGGCAGAGAGATGGAAACACAGAATCCTAAGCAGGCTCCAGGCTCCGAGTTGTCAGCGCAGACACGAGCACACGGGGGCTTGAACTCATAGACCACAATATCATGACCTGAGCCACCCAGGTGCCCCTCCCCCAATCCTTAAATATTCTTTAAAAATAGTGTTGTTGTTGTTGTTGTTGTTTTTAAAGGTTTTAGTGTATTGTTTCTTAAATATTTGCCATACTTATATACACATTCCCTGACTGCTGGCCATGTAGACTTTCTGAGTTTTCACTCTATAAACACTGATGGGATCACCATTCTTGTACATTTCCTATGCATAACTCATTATTTCTATATCTGGTTATTTCTTCAGAACAGTCTTAGTAGGGGAGGTTCAAGGCATAAACAGCTTTATGGCTTCTTCCTACGTACTTAAGTGTCTTCCTCAAAAGCAGCAGTTCATTCCCTCCACTGATAAGAATGCCTAGTTCCTGTATATCTTTACCATTCTCACATATTTAATGTGTTTGTATTCCATGTTTTTTATTAAATGTAAATCGTAATGTGTGCATTAGGAATGTATCTACTATAAATACACTAAGAAAATTCAAGGTTTGTTATTTCATAAAATGCATAGAAGTTTGAAAAAACAGTTGTTCACATATAAGAAAATAAAAAATTAATCTGTAGAAATTTCAAAACTGTGAAAAATTTTTGAACTCCTTGGTGGGCCTCATGTTTATTCACATATTTTTTTTCAGGAATTAATTGTAACTATAGACTAGCTTTGTGTGTGTGTGCAATTTTGTTCTAAAATTTTTGAAGTAATGTTTTTTAAATAAAAGTAAATTTCTGACTATAAATATAATATGCTAATTGCAAAATGCTGTTCTGTGGAATACTATCTTAGAAATAATGCCTTGGGTTTTGTGACTCCTATTTTATAATTAAAAAAAAATTTTTATGTTTATTTATTTATTTATTAAAAAAATTTTTTTTTCAACGTTTATTTATTTTTTTTGGGACAGAGAGAGACAGAGCATGAACGGGGGAGGGGCAGAGAGAGAGGGAGACACAGAATCGGAAACAGGCTCCAGGCTCTGAGCCATCAGCCGAGAGCCCGACGCGGGGCTCGAACTCATGGACCGCGAGATTGTGACCTGGCTGAAGTCGGACGCTTAACCGACTGCGCCACCCAGGCGCCCCATGTTTATTTATTTTTGAGAGAGAGAGAGAGAGAGAGAGAGAGAGAGAGAGAGAGAAACAGCATGAGCAGGGGAGGGGCAGAGAGAGAGGGAGACAGAATCCAAAGCAGGCTGCAAGCTCTGAGCTGTCAGCACAGAGCCCGACGTGGGGCTCCAAGTCAGCAACTGTGAGATCATGACCTGAGCTGAAGTTGGTTGCTCAACCGACTGAGCCACCAGGCACCTTGAACCATTTTATAATTTTAAAGTTTCCTTTAACTGCCTATTATAAGGAAAATTGTCTGATCGCCTCCCCTATAAACAAACTTAGGGGTTTTAAGATGTGGATTCAGAGTTTACCTTTATGATTTACCATATATGTATATCCTTGTGCCTTAGTTTCTTTAGGGCTGATATTCAACTGGGAGGCATTAGGATGGCTATTTCAGTAGGTGAAAGCTGTACCAGTTGTGAAACGTTCTGAACATCATCCCCGAGGATATGAATGTCAACCTGGTAGTTACACCTTCTGACTTTCATTGTGGTCTCAAAGATCCTCACCTGAAATCACAACAGAACCTTTTTTTCACTCTGTACCTATGGAAATTGTCAAACTTTTCCTGCTTAGCAAAATTGCTGAGAGGTGCAAAGTGATAGATACCCTGTGTGGGAAAGTGTCTGTAGTGACTGTGGATATGTGTCAGATCTGCAAGGTGGCAATTTAACCTCTGCAATGGTCATGTGACTTTTAGCAAACAATTTCTTCAAGGATGTACTTCCTTGCATACATGGTCTGGTGTTTTTTTAGTCTTTTAGGAAACAAAATTAGTAAGTTCACTGCTTAAGATGAGTCTTCCTCAGGGGGCACCTGGGTGGCTCTGTTGGTTAAGTGTCTAACTTCTGCTCAGGTCAGGAGCTCACAGTTTGTGAGTTTGAACTCTGCATCAGGCTGTCTGCTTTCAGCACAGAGTCTGCTTTGGATCTTCTGTTTCCCTCTCTCTGCACTCCTCCCCTGCTCACACATGCTCTCTCTCAAAAATAAATAAACATGAAAAAGATTTTAAAAAAAGATTAGTCTTCCTCAGAACTTTGTAATGGGACTTATAGGTATGTTATTATAGGGTTTATTAAAGTCTAAAGTTTGAGGAAATGGTGAAGCATGCATTTAAAAATCAATACTTGGACAAATGTATGATTCTGCTTATCCGAGGTCTCCGAAATAGTCAAACTTAGAGAAGCAGAAAAGAGAATGGTGATTGCCAGGGGACGGGGAGATGGAAGTGGATGTTCAATGGGCATAAAGTTATAGTTATACAACATCTGTGAGTTCTAGAGATCTTCTGTGGGATGTATTGTGTGTAATTAGCAATATGGTGTTGTGCACTTAAAAACTTAAGAGGGTAAGAGTGCCTGGGTACCTCAGCCAGTTGAGCGTGTAACCTCGGCTCAGCTCATGATCTCATCGTTGGTGGGTTTGAGCCCCACACTGGGATCTGCACTGATTGCTCAGAGCCTGGAGCCTGCTTCAGATTCTGTGTCTCCCTCTCTCTGTCCCTCCCCAGCTTGTGCTCTCTTTCTCTATCAATAATGAAAAAAAAAAACAAAACCTAAAAAAATTTGTAAAAAAAACCTTAAGAGGGCAGTTTTCATGTTAAATATTCTATAACAGAAATTTTCTTCTTTTTCTTTTTTAAAACATTTTTAAAAAATATTTATTCATTTTTTGAGAGCCAGAGAGAGACAGAGCATAAGTAGGGGAGGGGCAGAGAGAGAAGAAGGCACAATCCAAAGCAGCCTTCAGGCTCTGAGCTTTAAGCACAGAGCCCGATGTGGGGCTTAAACTCATGAACTGCAAGATCATGACCTGAGCTGAAGTCAGACGCTTAACCGACTGAGTCACTGAGGTACCCATCTTTTTTCTTTTTTTTAAGTTAAAAAAAAAAAGGTTTTTTCTTTTTAGTGAGAGAGAGTGAGATCACAGGGGCAGAGACAGAGAGAGAGAATCTTAGGCAGGCTCCACTCTCAGCATGGAGCCCCACACCCTGGGTTCATGACCTAGGCCGAAATTAAGAGTCAGACACTCAACCAACTGAACCACCCAGGTACCCTTATTGTTTTTTGGGTTTTTTTTGTTTTTGTTTTTTTTAAAGCAAAGGGGCACTGGGAAACTTTTAGAGGTGATGGATGTGTTTATTACCTTGATTTATGGTGATGGTATCATAGGTGCATACATATGTCCAAACATCACGTTGTATACATCAGATATGTACAGTTTTTTTGTGTATCAATTATACATTAATAAAACTATGAAAAAATCAGTGCTTGTTATAAAAACTGATCAAACCCAAATGTGATCAGCACCTGAGTAAATAGTATTGTACCAAATTCAATTTCCTGGTTGTGAAAATATACAATATTAAGGGGTGCCTGGGTGGCTCAGTCAGTTGAGCCTCTGACTCTTGATTTTGGCTCAGGTCATGATCTCATGGTACATGGGTTCAAGCCCCACATCGGGCTCTACACTGTTAGCAGAGCCTGTTTGGGATTTCCTTTCTCCCTCTCTCTCTGCCCCTCATGTGTGCTCTCTCTCAAAATAAATAAATAAAACTTAAAAAGAAAAAGAAAATGTACTATGTTAAAATAAAAAAAAAGTTTGACATTAAAGCATTAAATATTTTATTTTAATTTTGATAACCATCCTTTCAATCATCTCTTTATGCTATTTACACATCCCTCTTTGCTTCTGTTCCTTTCAGGTAATTAATAACTTTCTGACCTGTGTTTACATATTTCTCCGTGTTTACATGGTTGGATACAATACATGGATTTTTGGTTTATTTCATAAATGTGATTAGATTATGTTTACTTTCATGAGGGTTGTTATTTTTACTTGAAAATACATTGGGAAAGAAGTCTCTTCAAACAAACTAACTGATATAGAGGGAACTCAGTCCTTTTTTCTTCTTTCTTTTTGTTTTCTTTTTTTTTTTTTTTGAGAGAGAGAGAGAGAGCCCTTGCGTGTGAGTGGGGGGAGGGGCAGGGAGAGAGAGAGAGACAGACAGACAGAAGGAAGAGAGAGAGACATAGTCTTAAGCAAGTTTTAACTTGGTGGGGACTCCGCCGAGAGGCTCAATCTCACAACCCTGGTATCATGACCTGAGCCGAAATCAAGAGTTGGATCCTCAACAAACTGAGCCACCCAGGTGCCCTAGAACTCAGTCCTTTTAGTGGCTTCACAATAGTCAATGTATCGCAGTTTATTAAACTGTCCCCCTACTGATTGATATCCCGTTGTTTTGCTACTCAAATATTGTTGAAATAAATATCTTACAAATACAGTATATACTTTGGACTGATGCTTTTATGTCTATGGGGTAAATTCTTAGGGGATGGGATTACTAGATTTAAAGAATATGAATTTAAAGAAAACTTTGGGGGCGCCTGTCTCTGCACTCAATGTGGAGCCTCCTTGAGATTCTCTCTCTCTGACTCTCCCCTGTTTTCATCCTCTCTCTCTCTCTAAAAAATAAAAAATAAATAAAACTTTGTTTAGATATTTCCAGACTTCTTTCCAAAATGGCTGCATTATTTTACATTTTCAGCAGCAAAGGATGAGAATACACTTTTCCTTATATCCCTACCAGCAGTAGGTGTTCGATTGGTTTATAACTGTTGTGAATTTGATAAATTAGAAGTTATATCCCATTGTTATATTAATTTACATTTCCCTGACAGTTGTCTGCTTGAGCAGGCTTATAAAAGTTTATTGATCATTTGGATTTTTGTGTGTTTGAATTGCTACTCATAGCTGTAGGCCTCTTTCTCCATTGGATTGTTTTTGTCATTTTCTCAATAATTTGAAAAAAGCTTCTCGTATATTGCAGATATTAATCACTTATCTTTCATATGTGTTACAATTCTTTCCCCTGAGCTACTTTTTTTGCCTTTTGTCTATGTTTATGGTATTTGCCATATCGCATTACATTTTTTTAATGTTGTGAACTCTATATTTTTCTTCAATGGCTTCTAGGTTTCCTAACTTTTCAAAGAAAAGTCTCCTTAACCCCTAAATTACACATGCATTGTACTCTATTCTTTCTGATGCTTTTGTTACTTTGTTTAGTTGTTTACAATTTTTTAAAGTTGTAGTGCTGATTATTAAGTAATCCCCTCTTTCTTCAAACTCACCCTTCTATATTCTGCTCTGTGCTTCTGCATCTGGGACTCTGCAAATCTTGTTTGAGCTTTGATAGCTGGCTCCCTGCTAGGCTCTGCCAATGGGAGGCAGGACAGGGAGACTGGAAGGATCCAGGAAGAAGAAGGGACTCCCTTATTCTTGTTTGTTTTTGTTCTTGTCAACAGGACTACAACAATGAGTATTCACCCAGGAGCAACTTGCTTCCAGAGCAATATTCCAGTTTGCAGTTTTTCCAAAATGGACACCAGAAGACTTATTGCACCACCTCAAAGGCATCAGCCAGTTGGTACCCCCCCAGTTCTCTGGAGGTCTCACTTATAGCTCTGAGGGCCCCATCTACAACCTTCTAAATTGTACTAATCCCCACTCCTTCCTTTGTTCTTCCAGCCTTTGGGGATAGTGGCTGCTTCCTTCAGTTTTCCCTCTGATATCTCACATCCTCTTTCTGTGCTCTTATTTCTTGAGTATGTAGTTAATAATTCTTTCTATTAAATTCTCTCTATAAAAACAACTGACATGGTTTCTGTCTCCTGACTGGACCCCAGAGGTTGCTGTGGAATATTTCAATTTTTTCCTTCTTTTTTTTTTTTTTTTTTGTATGTCATGCTTCTGATGTTAGGAATTTTATGGAGGCCAGTTTCTCATCCCTTCAAATGGCTCACCAATTGTCCTAACAGCATTTATCACCTAATCTATCTTTTTCCTACTGGTTTTGTTTAAAATATTTTTTGATATAAAAATTTTAAAATTTTTACCAATTCATCCCACCAGATCATTCTTCTTTGTTCTTATGCTTTGAAAAGTCCTTTCCACGTGGGTCAGAAGAATAATCATGTCTATTTTCTTCCCGTGTTCTCGTAATATATCATATCACCTCATTTAGTTTTCAAAGTTTAAAAAATTGAGACCCACTAGAAGAATATTTTTGGCTTTGTCAATGAATATACATATACATGTTTATACAAAATTGAAACAAAAATTTCACAAAATCATCTTTGTGGCAGTGATTTTCAGTACTCACAAAAAGTCTCTTCTGTTTCTCAGTTCTTACAGTTAGTTAGATACAGTCTGTGTTCTGCCAGAACGATGTAAGCAGAAGTGGCGTATGTAACTTCTAAGAAGTCTCCCCAGATAGAGAGACCATGTCCTCCTCGTTCATTTCTTTTTGCTTGCTGGCTAAAATGTGGGCATGATGGCTGGAGCTACAGCATTCTTGAACCATGAGGTGACTTTGGGAATGGAGCAATGACAGAGAAGCAGCCTGAATGAGAACTTCCTGGAACAGACACCTCATGCTTAGCCTGCCTACACCTTGATTTTAATGTGAGTAACTTCTCGACTTTAATGTAAGAAATTATTTTTTGTGTGTTTTACTGTGACTCCCAGCCAAACTTAATTCTTGCAAATACACCTTCCATAGTTTACACTTCTACCAACAGTATGTGAGAGTGCTGCGTCTCCAGTGTCACCAACAGGTATGCTGTCAAACTTCTGAGTTTTGATAATCTTAAAAATAAGAAAAATAATCTGACTTTTAATTTGCATTTCTCTTATTGTATATCAGGTTTGAAATCTTTTATTTAGGGTGATTTATATTTCTTTTTCTATAAACTCTTTGGAAATAAATATTTTCTTATTAAGTACATGATGTTTTTTATTTGTTTCTAGGAGTTCTTTATATATTAAGAAAATTAATCTTGGGGCGCCTGGGTGGCTTAGTCAGTTGGGTGTCTGACTTCAGCTCAGGTTATGATCTCTCAGTCTGTGAGTTCAAGCCCCACGTCAAGCTCTGTGCTGACAGCTCAGAGCCTGGAGCCTGCTTCGGATTCTGTCTCTGTCTCTCTCTGCCCCTCCCCTGCTCTCACTGTGTTTCTCAAAAATAAAATAAAAACATAAAAAAATTAAAAAAAAAAGAAAATTAATCCTTTACTTCCTTTTCCTGTGATATGACTTGCAAATATTTTTCCAAATTTGTTATTTGCCTTGTAACTTTACTTTTTATTTCCTTTTTTGTTTTTGTTTTTGTTTTGTTTTTTGTTTTTTTTTTTTTTTTGGTCTTGCAGAAGATTTCTGAAAGTTTTGGGAAAAGCCTATAATCAAATTTTTGAAACTTTCCCCCCTGGTGTTTAGATTTTAAGTCCTAGGACAAGGTCAAAATCATAAAATAATTCTGTTTTCTGAGACTTTAATGGATTTTTAAAATTTATATCTTTGAAGATAGTATGTAAAGTATGAACTGAACTTTATCTTTTTCCAAATGGCTTCCTATTTGTGCAAACCATTTATCTTTATACTATTGATAGGAGATATTGACCTTATAAGTACTAAATTCTTGTTTTTATTTGGGTTTATTTCTGGACTTTGTATTTTGTTCCATTGATTTGTCTATTCATATGCCAAAATCCATATTTTAAATTATTGAGGTTTTAGAATATGTTTCTATATTTAATAGGGCTGCTCCCTTCTTGCTGCTTTTTTTTTTTTCAAAATTTTCTTGCTATTCTTAGTTGTTGGTTTTTGTTTTTGTTTTTTTCATATTCAGATATTAACCAGCCTATGTAGGTCTAGAAAAAAAAAAACAATTCTGTTGACATATTTATTGGGATCTCATTCAATTTACCAATAAATTTTGGGAAAATTGACACCTGTAGGATATTGTATATTTTAATCTGATTTCTTATTCAGTATTAGGAATTTTTTATTAAAAATATTTAAAGTTTATTTATTTGTTTTTTAAAGTTTATTGATTTGAGAGAGAGAGCAGGAGAGGGACAGAGAGAGAGAGAGAGAGAGAGAGAGAATCCCAAGCAGCCTCCTTGCTGTCAACACAGAGCCGGATTCAGAGCTCGAACCCATGAATGGTGAGATCATGACCTGAGCCAAAATCAAGAGTAGGACACTTAACCGGCTGAGCCACCCAGGCGCCTGGGTACTAGGAATTTTTTTTAAGTTTATTTATTTATTTTGAGAGAGAGAGAGAGAGAGAGAGAGAGAGCAAGCGCACACACAGGTGAAAGGGGGAGGAGCAGAGAGTGAGAGGGAGAATCTCAAGCAGGTTCTGCACTATCAATGCACAGCTGAAACCAAGAGTCAGAGGCTCAACTGATTGAGCCACCCAGGTGCCACTCAGTACTAGGAATTTTATCTGTTTTGATTGCTATTGTAAATGGGACTTCCTTTTCCATTCTATTGTCTAACTGGTTATTGTTTGTATATGTGAAATCTATGGATTTCTGAATGTTAATTTTATACTGACTCACTTTTTATGAATTCTTGTTTGTAGTAGCTTTACAATTGATTTTTTTTTTTTCCAGGTATACAATCACATCAGTAAATGGAGATGATTTTATTTCCTCATTTCCAATTCTCATGTCTTGAACTGATTTTTGTGGTACAATGGTGGTCATATTCTGAGCTCTTAGCTTGTGTTCCTCCTTCCTGTCTTTTTCCAAGCTGTCAGCAGTCTTCCTGGCCATCCTATGTGTTGCCCAGTATCTCAATCAATTCCTTTTAAAGTAAGAACTGGTTTCTTGTTACTTTCCTACCTAGGAGACCTAACTAAAAGTTTCATTTTGCACAATGATACATTGTCAATAACAACATTTGTTGCCATTTATTGCCCTTTAAAATATACCAGGCAAGGACACCTGGGTGGCTCAGGTCATGATCTCACAGTTGGTGACTTTGAGCCCCGCATGGAGCTCTGTGCTGACAGCTCAGAGCCTGGAGCCTGCTTCAGATGCTGTGTCTCCCTCTCTCTCTGCCCCTCCCCTGCTCACGCTCTGTCTCTCTCTCTCTCTCCTTCAAAAATAAATACACATTAAAAAAAATTAAAAATATATATACCAGGTAGTTACCTGAGTAATTTGCATATATCCTATAAGTCAATTCCTAGAGAATGTATTTTGAATTTTTGTCTCTGGTTTAGCACCAGATTTGAAGTTCTCCTTTTCAGCTTTCTTCAAAAAGTCTCTGATTTTTGTGTGTTAGCAGTCGCTTTAGGTAAGAGTTTAAGAGCATAAGGTAAGAGTTTAATATGTTTATGCTTTTATTATTTGCCTCAACATTATAAAGTCAAGTTTATTAAACTTTTTTTTTTTTAAGGAGTGGTACCCTATTTGAAAGCAAACATTAACTGGAAGTCTGGTATAAAAAACAGAGAACCTGAAACGGTTATACAAATTGTGTAGAAGTTACTTAATCTCGGCTTTTGTGATGTGTCTGAGCATAGACAAAAAAAGAGAGGTTGTTCAGATTAAATACAGATATTTCTGGACACAGATCTTCGTGTCCCATATGAGTTGAATTGTGTCCCTCCGAAAAGACATGTTGAAGTCCTAACCCCCAAGCAACCCAGAAGGTGATCTTATTTGGAAACAGGGTCTTTACAGAAGTAATCAAGTTAAAAATGAGGTCATCAGAGAGGGCCCTAATCCAATATGATTGGTGTCCTTATAAAAGAGGAAATTTGGACACAGACACAGATACACATAGAAGGAAGATAGTGTGAAGACACAGAGAAATCATCTACAACCCACTTAGAATTCATCTAAGACCACTAGAAGCTAGGAGAGAGGCATGGAGCAGTCTCCCTCAGAGCCCTCGGGAAGAACCGGCCCTGCCAAACCATGATGTCAGACTTCTAGCCTCCCAAATTAATACATTTCTGTTGTTTAAGCCATCGAATTTGTGGCACTTGGTTACAGAAGCCCCAGGAAACTAATACTGTAGTTTCTGTGGCCAATTGGACAGAATTTTGAAAATGAAATATACCACGGATTCTAGAATGCGTGTTCACTGTATGTGTTTTTTGGCGTGGGTCCAAGACCTTGATTAGTTATATTACTGTTATTTATCAAAGGTCTGTTCTGGCTGGGCTAAGCAGATGATCCTTGCAGTTGCTGAGTTCATCACTTAGAGTTGGAAAAAGCTAAAATACATTAAAATACATATGGATAAAATAAATACAATGCATAAAATACATTATCCTAATGTATATATTTTTCATGTCTTTAACCAGGGGTTGGAAACTGGCAATTGGCTTGTAAGTATTTTGTTTGGCCTACACAGTGTTTCGCCGTTGTTGTTGTTGTTTTAGGTTTTATTTTTAAGTAATCTCCACACCCAACATGGGGCTCAGATTCACAACCCCAAAATCAAGAGTTGCATGCTCTACTGACTGGGCCAGCCAGACACCCCAGTGTTTTAAAAACAGGAAACAATGTTCTTGTTCACCAGTATTTAAAGATCATACTTCTTACAGGGGCACCTGGGTGGCTCAGTCAGTTAAGTGTCTGACTTCAGCTCAGGTCATCTTACAGTTTGTGGGTTTGAGCCCCACATCATGCTCTGTGCTGACAGCTCAGAGCCTGGAGCCTGCTTCGGATTCTGTGTCTCTCTCTGTCTTTGCCCCTCTCCTGCTTGTGGTCTGTCTCTCTCTCTCTCAAAAATAAATAAAAACATTAAACATTTTCAAAAAAAGGTAATATTTCTCATAAAAATTTCTGGATTTCTGTTTTCCTTTATTCTTGAACATGAGATTTGCATTTCCCCATGGTAATAGTTGGCTGAAGACTGGCTACTTCCCTTAGCCAGGCCAAGCACTTCCATCAGCTACATCACCACCAGCGCCACTTTGCTACAGGCAAAGAAGCAAGGGTGGCTGGAGTAGAGTGAAAAAGGAAAGTCATTGGAGTGCCCAGAGGTTCAGTAATAAGTCAGAATATGGCAGATCTTGAGGCCATGATAAGGACTCTGGATTTATTCCAAGTGAAGTGGGGAATTAATGAGGGGTTTTGAGCAAAAGAGTGACCTGATCTGAGATTTGAAATTAATCACACAGCTACTCTGCTGATATTAGAATGTAAGGGGAAAACATGAGAATGCAATGGTGGAAATGGCAAACCTGTTCAGAGGTTTTCTATAATGATCATGAGATGCCTTGGACCATAATGATAGCAAGGGAGGTGATGTTAAGTGGTGGAAACACTTGATGTCAACAGAATCACCTGATGAATTACATGTGTGATGTGGGAGAAAGAAGACTTTCTTTGGGTTTTTGGCCTGAGTAACTAGAGGGGTGAAGTTGCTATTTGAGATGAAGAAGCTGTGATAGGAATAAATTTCAGGGGGAAAATAGGGAGATCCATTTTGGACATGTTCACCTTGAGATGTATATAGGATGTTCAAAGGAAATGTTGAAAAATCTGTTAGCCAGGAATCTGAAGTTTAGGGGACATGTCTGGCTAGCAATAAATCTTTCCTCTTCTGATCCAGTCTCATAACTTTTAATGTCATGTAGTACCATATAATGCTGCTGACTCCCAAGGGTTTATGATGGACTCAAGGCAGATTGTGGTAGTATGACTCTGCTGCCAGGGAAGGGAAAGGTGGGTATTTGAGTCAGCTTTGTCTCTGATCATAGAACAGGAATGGTTTTAGTCCCTGCGTTTGGGTCTCTGCTCATAAACTGAGGCTCATATGATTGTCAGTTTTACTGTTTTATATCTGGTAAGCTGTAGAGGCAAATTTGGATCAAGGTCTCAGGTCCACACCTGGGGTTCTTTTCTCCACTCCACCAGCCAGTCTTTGGCAAGGGTATCTTTCAAAGAACCACTCTCCTTGCTTTCTCAACCCTTTCTAGGCATTCAATTTCTCCCTTAGCTTCCCTGGGCCCACTTAATTTCAGCAGTAGGAATCTTAGTGCTGAGCTATTGAAATATGAGGGAAAATCCTCGACTAAGACTGTTAGGTTCCAGCTACTAGGTGTACTTTGCCCTTGGTCAAGTGATTCTTAACTTCCATCCAGGTTAACGTCCTCAGGAATTCTGTGGTTCTAGCAGCTTGAAACTTTTCCCTTTCCCAATTCAGTTCAACTTCTGTTCTTTGAATGTGGCTGCAGGTCTGGGGAATCGTGGTCTAGCGAAGGGAGAAAAGGCATGCTCTCAGGCAGCTGTAACTAGGATGACACCCCCCAACATGCACGCCCAGCAAGTTCAGGGCTGGACTTAGGGCCAAGCTTTGTCCCCGGATCCTGCGCTTTCCTCCCTGGGCTTCCCGGAGAGCGGGGGGCTTCCGGCGGGCCCCCTCCTCCCGGGGGCGGGGCCTACCTCTCCCACTCCCGCCTCCCCGGCTGCGCGCGGCTGCGGGCCGCGGTCACGTGAGCGCGGCGCGGCGGGGGAGGGGCCCTGATTTCCGGGCGGCGGAAGGAGACGCGGCCGCGTGAGGACGAGGCGATTTGAAAACACGCTCCGGGAGCTAGAGGCTGAGGCCGGTGGCGCACGCCGTCGCCTCGTGGGCTTCTGTTCGGACGCTCCTCTCCTCTGTCTCCGCGCCCCGGTCCCGGCGGGCCTTCAGGTGAGCGGCCGCCGCCCGTCGGGCCGGGCCCTCCCGGGGCGTGGGACGGCGCGCGGGGCCGTCGCCCCCCGGTCCGCGGCCCAGGCGGGCCGGGCCGGCTGTGGCCGGTCTGCGCGTCCGGAGGCTGTCCCGCGGCGCCGCGGCGGAGCGGGGCCTGGGTGCGGAGCTGGGCTGTGCGGGGGCGGGGCACCCCGCGGGCGTTTGAAGCGCCTCAAGTGACTGGGCGGGTTCGCGCGGTTTCGCGTCCCGGAGACTTTTTAGGCCGGGGTGTGTAGGTTGGGCCCCACTTCCCCGACTGTGGCCCTGATCGCCGTCCGTGGGAGTAGAAGGCACGGTAGTTTTACATCCCGCCGGCTCTTCACTTGTGGGATGCTGGACCGAAGTGGGGCGGTGGGGATGAGTGGGCGTCTCCTACTCGGCCCCGTCGCCGTCCAGGTGTGGGGGTTTACAGTCTTGGCGGAGCAGAGTGGGTTCGGCGGCTGTCTGGAGGCGCCCCTGTGTGGGGCATTTACTTTCTGGGAAGTCTGGTGTCTCCGATTGTCCCCCTCAGGAGAGTTGGGAGGAACTCGTGAGAGTAAGGGGTTGGCGGGGAAATTACCAAAGGTCGACTGCAGTGTGCATTTTTATTTATCTATCTTTTGGAAAAGATGCTGGAAATTAAGGTGGTAGACAAAGTAGCTGAAATTCGATTAGGTCGAAATTCTGACACGCTGGAATCTTCCTTTTGTTGAAATTAGAAGACTTGCGACTGGAATGTATGAAATTCACTTCTAAAACTTTAGGGGCTCACCCGCGTAGGAGGTCCAGTGATGTGAGATTTCAACCCCTGACGCCTGAGTTTTCTAGCTACTATTCAGTGTTGGCTGCTGTAAAAGTGGCTTATTCAGAATATTTGCTGTGCTATGAAAATCTTTATTTTTGTTTTATTTACTTATTTTTAAAGATTTAATTTTATGTAATCTTCACACCCATGATGGGGCTTGAAATTGGAACCCTGAGATCCAGGATCCAGAGTTATATGCTCTACCGACAGAGCCAGCCAGGTGTCCTTGAAAATCTTTATTTAACTTATTTTAAAAAAAAAAAAGTTTTTTAAAAAGTTTATTTACTTTGAGAGAGGGAGAGATAGCGTAAGCAGGTGTGGGGCCGAGAGAGAGAGAGAGAGAGAGAGAGAGAGAGAGAGAGAGAATGAGAATTTCAAGCAGACTCCCTGCTGATAGTGAAGCTTGAACTCACAAACCTGAGATCATTACCTAAGTGGAAATCAAGAGTCAGAGGCTTAACTGACTGGGCCACCCAGGCATCCCCTTTATTATTTTTTTAAGTTTATTTATTTTGAGAGAGAGAGAGAGAGAGAGAGAGACAGAATCCCAAGCATTCTCCGAGCTGCCAGTGTGAGCCCATTGTGGGACTTGATCCCATGAGCAGCCAAAATCCAGAGTCTGAGCTTAACTGACTGAGCCAGCCAGGTGCCCCTGAAAATCTTTATTATTTTATTTTATTTTATTTTATTTTATTTTATTTTATTTTATTTTATTTTATTTATTTTATTTTTAAATTTTTTTTAACGTTTATTTATTTTTGAGACAGAGAGAGACAGAGCATGAACGGGGGAGGGTCAGAGAGAGAGAGGGAGACACAGAATCTGAAACAGGCTCCAGGCTCTGAGCTGTCAGCACAGAGCCCGACGTGGGGCTCGAACTCACGAACCTCGAGATCATGACCTGAGCCGAAGTCGGATGCTTAACCGACTGAGCCACCCAGGTGCCCCTGAAAATCTTTATTTTAATGTGAAAGTAACAAATTGGTAATAGGACTTTAAAAATTCCTAGTATATAAATGGTCTTTGTGTACCATGAAATAATATTATTAGCTTTAAAAGTCAAGGAAGGGCCATCAGCCCTCTTAGTTTCTAATAGGGAAATTACTGTGACTGATATAAAGTGATGCATAATATGGTATAAGCTTGACCGACTGTATGTTGGACACAGGTCAGGTAGTTAGTGGCTAAAGATAGCACAGAGGATTGGTGAGTGGGGGTTAACTCATTTTTTGTCTCATACCGTTTATTTTCATCTCTAGTACTAGCTAATAATAAAATTGTAGGGAAAGTTCACAAAGAGTGCTTGCTTAATTAAAAACTTTTTGTATTAAAAGAGGCCAGGTGAGGGGCACCTGGGTGGCTCAGTTATTTGAGCGCCCGACTTCAGCTCAGGTCATGATCTCTTGGTCCATGAGTTCAAGCCCCACTTTGGGCTCTGTGCTGACAGCCTGGAGCCTGCTTCGGATTTTGTTTCTCTCTCTCTGCCCCTCCCCACTTGTGCGTGTCCCCTCTCTCTCTCTCTCCCTCCCTCCCTCCCTCCCTTTCTCCCTCTCTCTCCCTCCCCCCCTTCTCCCCCTCAAAAAAGTAAATATTTAAAAAAAATTTTTTTTAAATAAAAAGGCCAGGTGAGTATTCTTTTTAGGTTTTGCTTATCTGTTTTTTAAAACTAGAATAACTAGAGGTGTGGGTGGGGTGAAAACTTGGAATTGGTATAAATGAAATAAGTTAAGGCATTTTGCCACTCAGGTTTCCAGTCCTCACCTTAATTCCAGTATGTGTAACATAAAGCTGATTTTGCAGAGCTCTGTTTTGTAAGTCCCTCTTCAACTCCCTAACACAGGACTGACAAATCTTTCTGAGGCTCATCTTTAATTTAGTGCCACCTTCCTCACTTGGTTTTGTGAGAATTGAATGCCAGTGTACATAATGTGTCTCATATTGTGCTTGATAATGTTCTGGTCCTAAGAGTTTGAGGAAAATGTACGTGTTGTTATACGTATTGAACAGTGCCAGGTGCAGTTCTCAGTGTTTTACAAATAGGAACTCATTTGCTCCTTATTAATCCTATCCTGTAACAATTATATAAGGTAAGTATTATTATCATCATCCCTGTTTTGATAAAACAGATAAAAACTGAGGCACAGTTTTAACTACAGCTAGAAAGTGGCAGTCTGAATAAGAACTGAATCAGTCTGGCTCTAGAATCTGCTTTTAACCTATGTTGCCAAATCCTACCTAGCTTAAGGGGCTCTAATGTGGTAAAACCTTGCAATCATGTGAATTTGGATGTAATGTTATAGGGGATTGGCTTCTGGATTCCTGGAACTTGAGCTGCTTGGTCTTGCACAAGCCATTTTATTTCACAATAATGTAAACCTTCATTTTATTCACATTTTTTGTGAAGTCACATTGTTGTGACTTCTAAAAAAAATTCTGGACATAGCATAGTTATGATAGACGAGATGTTTTATTTCAGAGGTACTTACCTGTTCTAGTGGGTGTATAGTGGTGAGCAGAATTCATTATTTTTGTAGCATGTGGAAAAGTTTTCAAGAAGGGTTGAGCTGATTCCAGGTATAGGAGGCTATATTTTAGATAGATGTTAGCTTATGAGAAGATAAAGCTGGAGGGGAAGTTAGGAAGGACGTGAAATGTCAAGCTATGGAGTTTTTACTGTAAGGGAGTGGAGGAACAGCTGAAAACTCCTGAGCCAGATCTGTGTTTAGAAAGAGCTCTCTCGTGATTCTAGCAAATGGACTGGGGAGTAGACACTAGAAACGAGGCAAGCATACTGATGGGGAAACTAATAACAGTCTGGGGTAGAAGTAAAGGATTTAAGAGGTGGCCTGGGAATGGGTAGGAGGCACAGATCAGAATTTTTGTGTGGGAAGTTTTGGATGTAAACTGAAAGAATGATGAAGGGGGGAAGTACAAAATGACATATTTGTGCCCAGGTTATGTATTACAACAGTGGCCTAGCTGGTCTTTGTTCCTTACTCCTCTGTTATACTATACTCCCTTTTATACGGCTTTTATTTCCTGGTTTGGATACTGTTTTCTGTTTAGTCTGAACCTATCCTGGTGTTCAAAATGCTGATACTTCATTTTTGCCCATAGCAGGCTTATTCTCTACCCCTGAATCATACAGTGTTTTCCTATCTCTGAATCTTACACATTTTTCAAGCACCAGTTTAGATTCATGAAACCTTTTCTGGCTGTTAAAGGCTGCGTTAGATAAAAACATTAGTCTTCAGACTTAGTTTTGTTTCATTAGTAGAGGTTCCTCAGGGACTTTGGGGGGCCAGGAACAGATATAAGGTATATTTAGCAATCTGTGTGCCACCCCCTCCCCCAGCCACCCACCCCAAACCTGGACCTGGTTATTTCAGAAGGTTTCCATTCCACAGCTAAAAACGCTTGACAGATTTGTGGCAGGGTTGTTGCCTTATTGTTGATGACTTCTCTTTATATGTGTCTTGACTAAGGTGTACCTGTTGGTAAAGGTATTCTCCATTTAATACTTTGATCCTTTGGCACAGTCACTGTTGGGCTTGATTCTTGATTAGCTTTGAAATAAATTTGAGTAATATAAATGTTGGAAAATACCTTCTTTATTCTTTTATAGGTTATTTTCTTTATCCATTTTTAAAATTCTTTTCATTATAGCACTCAAGAATGACTAAAAAAAGAAAACGCCAAGATGATTTTCAAAAAGTAAAACTAAAAGTGGGTAAAAAGAAACCCAAATTAGAAAATGCTACTGTTACAAACTTTAAAACGAAGACTATACATCTGCCTGAGCAACTCAAAGAAGATGGAACTCTTCCAACGAACAATAGAAAACTTAATATAAAGGTAAATCATAAATACTGTTTTGATAAAGTAAGATTTTTCTTTGAAATCATCTAGAATGTTTTTTGTGAAAAGTAGTATTGATTCTCAGGGTTTATTGACAGCTTAAGTTCGGAGTTTGTCCATTAATCAAATCTGAGTTGCCACTGCAGCTTTCCCATCTCCTCCAGAAAGACTTGCTCAACTAAATGCACAGTGATTTCTGTTATATACCTATTTGATGTGTTAATATATGATCTGGAAGAAATTCTGTTTAACTTTTCAATGTAACAAGTTTTTGATGTGACAATTTTCTAGCTGTTTTTATAGTTCATGAAGATCTTTTCTTACTGATTTTTTTTTTTTTTTTAAGAGAGAAAGTATACGAACTGGGGGGAGGGAGGGAGAATCTTAAGCAGGCTCCTCACCCAGTGCAGAGCCCGAAGATCTTGTCTTACTCATTTTGAACCCACATAACTTACAGGTTCTCAGTAAATGTGTGAAGTTAATTCAAGTTTGAGCAATAGTTTTGTTTAAAATTTTAACAGCTTTATTGAAATGTAATTTATGCATAATAAAATCAACCCATTTAAAGTGTGCAATTCTGTAACTTTTAATGTATTTATAGTTATGCTATTATCCCCACAATCTAATTTTAGAACAGTTTTATCATGCCAGAAAGAAACCCTATATCTATTACAGGTCACTCCCCATTCTTCTCCCCTAGCTCTAGGCAGCCATTAATATGCTTTTTGTCTGTGTATTTATGCTTATTCTGGTCATTTCATATAAATGGAATAATATGATATGTGGTCTTTCGTTACTGGTCTTTTAGTTAATATGTTTTTGAGGTTCATCTGTGTTACAGCGTATCTGTGAGAACAGTACTTCATTTCTCTGTACTGTTGAATAGAGTTTCAGTGCATGGTTAATGTCACATTTTATCACTCATCAGTCGATGGACATTTGGTTGCCACTTTTTGACTCCCATGTGTAAAGCTGTTATGAGCATTTGTGAACCAGTTTTTGTGAAGATCAACATTTTCTAGTTTTGCTTTTAAGTTCTGAAGTTAAATAAAATTGAAAAGGTACTTGAAGTTACTTTTTTTTTCCCCACAGATGGTATAAAGTATTCCACAAATAAAATTGTCAAATGTTATACTCAGAATACACACATATCCTGAAAGACTATTTAAAATAAGGAGAATGAGGGGCGCCTGGGTGGCGCAGTCGGTTAAGCGTCCGACTTCAGCCAGGTCACGATCTCGCGGTCCGGGAGTTCGAGCCCCGCGTCAGGCTCTGGGCTGATGGCTCGGAGCCTGGAGCCTGTTTCCGATTCTGTGTCTCCCTCTCTCCCTGCCCCTCCCCCGTTCATGCTCTGTCTCTCTCTGTCCCAAAAATAAATAAAAAAAAAAAAATAAATAAAATAAAATAAGGAGAATGCATTTGTTAAATTAAGAGTATATAAACGTACCTACCATATGTTTGGTACATAGTAGGTTTTTCAGTAGTGATGGTGATTGTTGTCACTTTAAATGATAGCCTACATGCAGGTTAATTTCAGAAAGAAGATTCTGACCAAGAGTTATGTAATGTTTTTATTAAGCTAAATATATTTTAAAGATAAAACAATCTTAGTAAAAGCTAAATAACATTTCAAAAATACTTACTGAAGTAGTTTCCTCAAGGAGAGTTAATTTATTAGCATAGTTTTAGTTAGCATGTTTACTTGAAAATGTTATAATATAGCTAAATCCTGTATTTTTATTTTTAGGATTTGCTGTCACAGATGCATCACTACAATGCTGGGGTTAAACAAAGTGCTCTTCTTGGACTTAAAGACCTTTTGTCTCAATACCCATTTATAATTGATGCACACCTTTCAAACATATTAAGTGAAGTGACTGCTGTGTTTACAGATAAAGATGCTAATGTACGATTAGCAGCAGTTCAACTTCTTCAATTCCTGGCCCCCAAAATACGAGCTGAACAAATTTCTCCATTTTTTCCTTTGGTAAGTGCCCATCTCTCTAGTGCCATGACTCACATTACTGAAGGAATTCAGGAGGACTCTTTAAAAGTTTTGGACATTCTGCTGGAACAGTACCCAGCCTTAATTACTGGCCGTAGCAGTATATTGCTTAAGAATTTTGTAGAACTTATTTCTCATCAGCAGCTGTCCAAAGGACTGGTAAATAGAGACAGATCCCAGTCCTGGATACTTTCTGTAAATCCTAATCGGAGACTCACTTCTCAGCAGTGGAGGCTGAAAGTCTTAGTGAGACTCAGTAAATTCCTTCAGGCCTTGGCAGATGGATCCAGTAGGTTGAGAGAAAGTGAAGGACTTCAGGAACAAAAAGAAAATCCCCATGCCACTAGCAACTCCATTTTTATCAACTGGAAGGAACATGCCAACGACCAGCAGCACATCCAGGTTTATGAAAATGGGGGTTCACAGCCAAATGTCAGTTCACAGTTCAGGCTACGGTAAGAAGGATTTCAGTTATGTCCACACTCAGTTTTCCTATATTGAATTTTAACTGCTGATCATTGATGGCTAATTGTGGGGAGACATGAAGTTGTCTTTTATAGTTTTCATATAGTTACTCATGATTTGATTTTATTTACTGATGGGAGGAGTCATCTGAAAGTATTAATTTGTTCATTTCTTACAAAGCCTAATGAGAAATAAAACTTGATGGTCTTTTTTGGCTTTGTCATCTTAGAATTTTATTTTCTTACTAGTCTTGATCAATGTAATTGTCAATTCAGGGAACTTCATTTTACTGGTACTTTACATTTAAGATTTAAATTAAACAGGGAGTGATATTTTTTAATCATTAATTTTTATTTTTCATTCTTACCTTTCCTTATTAGGTACCTGGTTGGAGGACTAAGCAGTGTGGATGAAGGCCTGTCATCTACTGAAAACTTGAAAGGATTTATTGAGATAATAATTCCATTGCTAATTGAATGCTGGATTGAAGCTGTGCCTCCACAGCTAGCTGCTTCTGTTGGAAATGGTATAGAAAGAGAACCTCTGCAGGTTATGCAGCAAGTTCTTAATATTATTTCCCTTCTGTGGAAACTCTCCAAACAACATGATGAAACTCATAAATTGGTGAGAACTTAATGGATTCTTTATTTTCTAAGTAATGCCTTTTATCATAAATGGGCAGGTTAGAAATTTACTAATTGATTGCTACTAATTGATTATGCATTTTCCAAAATAATTCTAGTGGTGTAACTATAAGCTTGTTTCTTATTTTAGCCCCAAAATGCAAGTTAAGATAGTCTTGTGAGATGATTCTGAAATTTGTTTGTTTATTTAAGACAGCACAAGTAGGAGAGAGGGGCAGAAAGATTTTTTTTTTGTGCGCACACGAGGGGTGGGGGGAGGGAGGGAGAATATCTTAAATAGGCTCCATGCTCAGCTTGATCCTGTGGCCCTGGGATCCTGACCTGAGCCGAAATCAAGAGGCAAGATGCTCAACTGACTGAGCCACTCGTGTGCCCCACTCTGAATATTTTTAATTTAAGTGAAATGTGTAACTGAATGAGCTTGTTTTCATTTGCTTTTATTAGATGTAATTACAGTAGTGTTACCATGTATTGTTTATGGCAGATTGATTACGTAGGAGCGTTCTAGTTTCTGGAGGCCTCTTACGGGATTAAAAAAGTTGCTTATTAAGGAGTTTCTTCCAGTGTATGCCACATTGTCAATTTTAGCAGAAATGGACCACAGTGAAGATCTTATAACTAACCTACTGTGATTTAGAGAAGAAATTACTTACAGACTTGATTAGTGCATGCTGTTTTGTTTTCTCTTGGCAAGGGATATAAGATCAGAACACATTTCTAAAAGTCACCTTTCACTGTAGGTAAGCTGTAGTTCTAGGTATGGTCTGCGTGAAATTAACCTAAGATTCTAAGTTGTGTAGTAGTTTTTTACTAGAAAAGATGATAGTAAAGACGAGTTTCGTGATGATTTATCTGCTGTGTGGGGGAGAGTTGAATATTGGCAGCCTTTTTGAAGTGCTGTGGTATAGAGAATATAATGTATAGTCCATGGTATAAGGAAAAACAAGATCTAAGATTAATTGGTATTAAATTAATATGATAGCACACTTAAAGGGCAGCTGCAGGAACAATACTTTAAAGCTTAAAGTATCCGGTTTATAGAATTTCTGCAAGGATTTTTGACTAGGCAGGTGTGAATCCTTGAAGTTGCCTGCATGTGTACAAAACTGACAAAGCAGTTTTTTGGTTTTGTTCAATTTTTATTTCAAGCTGGAATTTAGAATGAGTTAATAGACTCCATAAAATAAGATGAAGGATAAACTAAAAAGAGTATTCAATGATCCTGAAAAGCATTGTGGAATCATACTAAGGTGTGTGTTTCTTGTAAGAGCTTGCTCTAGCACTATTAACCCATTATCCATCATCTGTAGGGTTGTTACATGAATTGCTTTTTCAAATAGGATGGTATTTTATTGACTACAGTTTTGAGCCTGTCTCATGATTCATTGCATACATTGGCAAGAAATTGATCAGGGTTGGGGGTAGAGTGTATAATTTTATGAAAGCAAAGCTTACTGTCCCTTATGGCAATTAACCTATGGTGTAAGTTAGTGACTAACAATGCATACAGGTTTTTGGAAAAGCATGTTATTTGCATTCTTGAATGGATTTATCTGAAGCTGGGATAGAAAGTAAAAGTCACGATATCAACATAAACCTTAAGTACCAGTCTTTCCTTCATTTTTAGAAAACTAAGAAAAATTCTAAGCATTTTGGTGTTTGGTGACACACAGGCACTAATTGTTAATCCTTTAGTAATAGTGTTTGTAACCAGATAGAATGGTAGGACCAAATGCAAATTCATTAATTATGCTAATTTTATATTATGCACTATTGTTCAGATAATACTGTGAAAAGATCTAAACACTGCTTTAATTTTATGGATATTTCAAGTTGTATGCCTTAGAACTATTCTGTGCTATTATAATACGACTGTTTATTAACAGTTCATTAACGTAGGACACTATATTCAGAAGACTGTTTTGTATAGATTGTTGAACGCTATGTAGAATACTGAACCGGAATACTATTTAAAATTCAAATAAATTGAAGAAAGTTTAATTCGAATAGAAATAGTATTTAAAAGCATACACTGGTAGAATTCTCTAATTTACCTTGGCAAATTGGTTATGTTGAATTGTAATAACTGGATAAGATAAGATCTATTATTTTGTTAAAAAATTTTTTTTTAATGTTTATTTTTGAGAGAAAGAGCATGAGCGGGGGAGGGGCAGAGAGGGAGACACAGAATCTGAAGCAGGCTCCAGGCTCTGAGCTATCAGCACAGAGCCCGGTGGGGAGCTTGAACCCATGAACCACAAGATCGTGACATGAGCTGAAGTCAGAGCTTAACTGACTGAGCCATTCCAGGTGCCCCAAGATTCATTATTTTAGAGACAAAGCATGAATATGTATGCGAGCTGTACAAGGTGACATTAAAATGCATTAATTTATTTTTTGTTACCATTATGTTTGTCTCACTCATCTTCAGTTATAGCTTAGTAGTTAAGATACTGGATAACCTATAACAGCTCAAACTTTAAATTTTTTTTTTTTCCAGTGTTTATTTATTTTTCTTGGGACAGAGAGAGACAGAGCATGAACGGGGGAGGGGCAGAGAGAGAGGGAGACACAGAATTGGAAACAGGCTCCAGGCTCTGAGCCATCAGCCCAGAGCCCGACGCGGGGCTCGAACTCACGGACCGTGAGATCGTGACCTGGCTGAAGTCGGACGCTTAACCGACTGCGCCACCCAGGCGCCCCTAACAGCTCAAACTTTAAAAGAGGAATGAAATGACATTCCTTGGTCTTAAATGCAAATTGTGTCCCACAACCTAAATTGTAGCTCTTTTCTCTCAGAAAATGTGAAGGTCTTCTGGAGCACCTGGGTGGCTCAGTTGGTTTAGCATCTGACTCTTGATTTCGGCTCAGGTCATGATCCTAGGGTCATGAGATTGAGCCCCGCATTGGGCTCCATGTTGAGCGTGGAGCCTGCTTAAGATTCTTTATCTTTCCCTCTGCCCTTCTACCCTGCTTGTGCGTGTACTGGCTTGCTCTATAAAATTAAAGAAAAGGCGGGGGAGAGGGGGCACCTGGGTGGCTCAGTGGCTGAGGATCCTTCTTTGGTTCAGGTCATGATCTCACGGTTCGTGGGTTCGAGCCCCATGTCGGGCTCTGTGCTGACAGCTCAGAGCCAGGAGCCTGCTTTGGATTCTGTGTCTTCCTGTCTCTCTGCCCCTCCCCCAGTCACGCTCTGACTCTCACTCAAAAATAAATATACATTAAAAAAAATTTAACAGAAAAAATGTATAGGGCTTCTATTGATAAATTGGCATCTAGATTAGGTGCAGCCTTGGGACACTTGCTTGCTTTTAGGTTTTGCTAAATGTGTTTATTTGCTGCATAGTTGAGAAACTTCATTTTAATCCAGGTTTTATTATTTATTAAAGTTTATTTATTTAGAGACAGTGTGCACACATGCATGAGCAGGGAAAGGGCAGAGTGAGAGGGAGAGAGAGAATCCCAATCAGACTCCATGCTCAGCATGGAGCCTGACATGGGGCTTGACTGTGAGATCGTGTCCTGAGCTGAAATCACAAATCGGATGTTCAACCAGCTGAGCCACCCAGGTGCCCCATAGCTTTGTATTTTAATGCTTGCTATTTTTAGTTTATATACTTCATTGCCCACGTCTTTTTTCCCATGAAGATTGGAATTTGTACAACGTGATGCAATTATGCATCAGGATTTGTTGAGCATCTATAAATATGGCTGTTTAAGTTAATTAAGATTCAGTTCCTCAGTCACACTGATGCATTTCAAGTGCTCAATAGCTACATGTGGCTAGTGGCTGTGGTATTAGAAAACACAGATGAGTAATAATTCCATCACTGCAGAAAGGTCTGTTGAATAATGTTGCTGTACAGAGTCTCAGGTGTTGTTCTAGGCTCGGGGAATATATAGATGAACATGACTGACAAGGTTGCTTGCCCTCCCAGTACTTAACTTTTGGTGGGATTGGTGGATGGTAAACAAATATATAATGTCAATACTAAGAAGAAAGATGAAAGTAAAGCAGGGTAAAGAGAACATGTGCTGGAACAGAGTGAGTGGGAGCTGTATTATTATTATTATTATTATTATTATTATTATTATTATGAAGGTTACTTATTTATTTTGAGAGTGAGAGAAAGAAAGAATCCCAAGGCTATGCACTGTCAGTATAGAGCCCAGTGCGGGGCAAACTCATGAACTGTGAGATGGATGACCTGAGCTGAAATCAAGAGTCAGAGGCTTAACAACTGGGCCACCCAGGTGCCTCAAGGGGGAGCTATTCTAAATAGATAGTCAGGAAACGCTTTCGTGGCTTTTAAATGTCACTGAATAAAGTTAAAGGAGCAAGTCTTAGACCTGTGGGAAGAACCTTCCAGGCATAGGGAACAGCAAGTGCAAAGCCCCTGAAGTGAGAACAAATTTGGCATATCTGAGGAATGGCAGGAAAGCCTGTGCAAGTGAGGTACTAACAGAATGGTAGAAGATAAGGGAAAAAAGTGACAGTGGCCAGATCATGTAGCACCCTATTGTCCATGGTAAGAAGTTTGGATTTTAACCCAAGTGTGGTGAAAAGACATTGGAGAATTTTCAGCAGGGAAGTGGCATGATCTGAATTATGTTTATTTAACTTTAATATGATGAATTGGTACATAGAACACTAGTGAACTTCTCTGTGATCAGCATCCAGGTCTAGCAAAACTGTGGAACCCAAACTCACACCATCTTTCCTATGAATGACCGGTCCTGCCCTACATACATACTTACTCCCTTTCTTCTTTCCTGTGTTATTTGGAAGTATGGTTTATGCTTTAAAAGGTCACCGTAGGGGCGCCTGGGTGGCTCAGTCGCTTAAGCATCCGACTTCAGCTCAGGTCATGTTCTTGCAGTCTGTGGGTTCGAGCCCCACATCAGTCTCTGTGCTGACAGCTCAGAGCCTCGAGCCTGCTTCGGATTCTGTGTCTCCCTCTCTCTCTGGCCCTGCCCTGCTTGCATTCTGTCTCTCTCTCAAAAATAAACATTTCTTTAAAAAAAATAAAAAGATCACCCTGGCTACTATGTAGAGAATTGACTTTTGACAAGGGCAAGAGGAAAAGTAGGGAGACCAGTTGGGAGGCTATTGCAGTAATCTTGGTAAGAGTGGTGGATTAGAATAGAATGGTAGCTAGAGTTGAAGTGATGAGAAGCAGCTGGGTTCTGATAAAGTCAGTGGGACTGCTGATGTGTGTAGTGAAGGAAAGAGGAGCAAGAATGGTGCCTGCGTTATGATCCAAATGGCAGTGTGACTGCCGGTGGGGAGATCAGTTTATTCATGTTAAATTTAACATGCCTGTTAGAAGTTCAAGAAGACATGTTGAGCATACAGTGATAAATTAGCACAAAGAGAAGACTACAGTAAAGGATACTAAGGAGCTGTAGGGTAACCAGCTAGTCCTACATCCCAAGAAACCTTTTAGTCCCTGGAAAAATGGAATGATTGGTTCTCTGGATAGGAGAAAATAAGAGTGTTGTAATTTGGAAAAAGTGTTTCAGGTAGGAGAGAAAGATTCATGAGTACTGCAAGAACTTTAGAGAATTGCATTGCTTTTTGACAAATATTTTTAATGGGAAATAATAGAATTGCTGGGAAATAGAGTTATTGTGTAACGGAACACTAGTACAAAGACTTTCTGGTATATTTTACAAATATTGCACTAGTGGTTCAAATTCAGAATTTTCTTAATTAGTTTCTCCCTTTTTCTTTTAAACAGTAAATAAAATACAAGTAATGATAATTATTAAACACCAGAAAGATCTGTGGGTGACATTTGGGTGCTGTAATTTATTTTGATTTTAAAATTTATTTGTATCTTCTGTCATAAGCAAAAGATGTATTATAATGGTAAATATATAGTTGAATATTAATAAGTGGTCCCATTTCTGCTTAAAGTTTAATTGGTTATTTTAAATTGTTTTATGTAGATTTTCTAATTTTTATTTATTTTAATAGGAGTCGTGGCTTCGAAAGAATTATCTTATTGATTTCAAACACCATTTTATGAGTCATTTTCCGTATGCCTTAAAAGAAATAACCAAGCACAAAAGGAAAGAGACAAATAAAAGGTATTGTGATTCCTTCCACTGTATAGACTTGAAAAAGTTTTTAACCTGAAATTACCAGAAGATAATTAGCCTTAAACTGAAACGTTCTAAACTGTGAGGGGTTTGTATCTAAATTTTGTGAGATAAAAATAAAAGTAGCAGTAGTATGGCTGATCTTGAATAAGTAAGTCACTTTAAGCCTTGAGACTTCCGTTTCTTTTAATGTTTAAAAATCTAAAGTGAATATTTTTCACAGAGTATCAAGTTATATAAATAAGAATATAATAAAATTTGTTGAGGGGCTGATTTATTTGGGAAAGAGGTACTATGTAATCCCTAAGCAAGAAAGTATCTTAAAGGTCATGTAGTTGTGTCATTTATATATGAGGAAACTGGTAATGAAACTATTATCAGTATCAGGAAGAAGGATAATTGGAGAGAAATAACTTTCTAAAACAGAATTTATGGATTAGAAGATGGAATTTAAAATTGTAAGCCTGAAAACGGTTTAAATGTTCACCTCAAGTGAGAGCAAGTAAGCGTAGAAACAAGTTATCTAATAAAATTTGAGAAGCAGGTGCAAGCTAGAACGCTAAAAGTGGCAGTTCCTCAAATGAGTAAATGCCTGAAGGGGTCTTAGTCTGTCAGATGATTGTTATATTTGTCAAAGGGAAGAAACTACCTGGAGAATCAATGAGGCTCTTTGAGCAGGGTTTAGAGGATATGCTTAGAAGTGACAAGGCTGTTGGAGGCCGATAAGGTTTTCATTTCTTCATTAAATATTTTGGTTGCTTACTATAAAAGTATCATAATAGAGATCATCAGATGTTTTCTTGTTCTAAGCAATTCATAAAGTTGTTTAAATCAGTCAAAATACAAAATTGGTAAAAATATGTCGGGGAAGAGTTAGGAGACAGAAACCACTCTAGTGATTTTAACAGCATTTAAAAAAAAAAATTTATTTAGTGCACTCAAACAGGGGAGGGGCAGGGGTGGTGCAGAGGATCCAAAGGGGGCTCTGTGCTGATAGCAGTGAGACTGCTGTGGGGCTCAAACTCAGAAACCGTGAGATTGTGACCTGAGCTGAAGTTGGACATTGAACTGACTGAACTACCCAGGTGCCCCAAAGAACTGAAAAGGCAAAAGAAAACATAATATGGAGATAGCCACTCAGGAAAGTAGGTACTATCTCTAGAAGTGGGAGAAAGAAGAGAGCAAGAAGCTTGGAGGAAATGCTTTGTGGCACCAAAACTCTGACCCCTGGGAAAGTGGTTTTTCCTTAGTGGGCATGAATGTTTTTGAGATCTGAAGAGGGGCCTCGAGCTGGGGCTCAAAACTTTGCTAAGGGAATTTTGGCTGGCTGGTGCTTCTTCGGGTCATGATGATGCTGGTTTTGTGTCACAAAAACTGCAAACTGGATTCAACTGTGGCTACTAGAATAAACTGCTTCTGGCCTGAGGAAGAGTTGTTGAGTTGAATTGGCAGCAAAAGGAACCAAAAACAGGACTGGGAAGCAAACAGAAAGGAGAGTATCCCATCTTTCTCCTACAGCTTTCTAGTCTCTTACTAGGACCCCTTCATTGGCAGAGCTTAACAAGAAGCCAGCTGCAAAGGAAAAATGTGGCCTAGAGTCCCAGCTGTAGGATGACAAAGCAGAGTATAGAAGGGTGGGTTTGAAGCTTAAAAACAATAGTCCAGTAACTGGCAGGAGGAAAATTGAATTGTATGTAGCAGAAGGCAGTTTATTTAAGGGTTATTAGAATTGTATAATTAACAAGCGCTATAGGAATTTATAAGAAGAGAAAGATCCTTGATGGGATGAACAGATAAAGCTATATTGAAGAGTAGTATTTGAGCATGGATATGACTTTAGCAGGCATAAATGAAGCAAGGGATGAGAGATTATACTAACTAGAAGAGGTAGCATGTAAGAAAACCATAGGATTAGGTAATGGAGAGCATGGGACAGATCTGGGTCAAATCTGATTTCTGCTGTTTACCAGCCTTGATGCTGAGAGACGTTCCTTGTCTGTGAAATTTAGTGCCAAAGGGTCAAAGCTGAAAGATAAATGAAGACTTTTGGTTGGATCAGAACTACCTCTTTGGAAGATTAATTTAGTGAGTTTCTGGAGTTGGAGGGGACAGTCAAATAGGTAGCTACTTTCTTGAGTAAGGTATTAGGTTCCCCACCTCCCATCCCTCAACAAACATGATTTTTTATTAGAGCAAAACTTTTAAATCTGGTCCATGGATAAGCTTCAGAAAGTCCTAGAACTCTTGAAGAGTTTTATGTGTGTGTATTTTTCTTGATAAGAGCTTCCATACATAATTTTCATCAAAATGAGATTAAGTAGTGGTTAGGAAGTTTGGCATTTAGTAGACCATTAAATGCAAGTAAATTATCCAAGAGTGTGTGGGTGTGCTGTCATTATTCAAAACATTTATTGAACACTTAACATGTGGAAGGCAGTTACTGTACTGTGTGCTGAGCATTTTGAGGTAAAGGGGTGATGCTTTGGAGTACAAGCTAATGGGGGAGATGTTTATTTCTGATTGTTTAATCTGTGACCAACTGTGATAAAGTTAAGGAACAGTTTAGGGTAATATGAGAGTATGTAATAAGGAGCTTGTCCTGATCTTTTAAGAGGGAATAGAATTGTAGGGAAGGCTGCCCTGATGAAGTGATTTGTACCAAGATATAAAAGGTAAAAAGGGGTTAACTTTATGAAGATGTTGAGGTAATGAAATTGTGGAATTTTTTTAAAAGATTTTATTTTATTAAAAAAAAAATTGTAACATCTATTTTAGAGAGACAGAGAGCGCGAGCAGGGGAGGGGCAGAGAGAGAGGGAGACACAGGATCTGAAGCAAGCTCCAGGCTCTGAACTGGAGCCTGATGCGGGGCTTGAACTCATGAACTGTGAGATCATGCCCTGTGTTGAAGTCGTACGCTTAACCGACTGAGCTACCCAGGTGCCCCCATGTGGAATTTTGAAAATTAAATTGAATTTTATTTCATTACAGTAAGTGTACTCTTTAATCCGCATCCCCTATTTAACCCATACCTCTACCCAACTCCCCACTGGGAACCATCAGTTTGTTCTCTATAGTTAAGAGTCTGTTTCTTGGTTTTTCTCTCCCTCCTTTTTTTTTTTTTTTTTTTTTGTTCTTTTTTGTTTTTTGAATTTCCCGTAAGTTTCCACATTTGAGTGAAGTCATATGGTATTTGTCTTTCTCTGACCTATTTCGCTTAGCACTGTCCTCTTCAGGTCCATCCATGTTGTTGCAAATGGCAAGATTTCATTCTTTTTTATGGCTAAATATTCGTGTGTGTGTGTGTGTGTGTATGTACAAACATATGCAGTACCTTCTTTATCCATTCATCTTTCGATGGATACTTGGACTGCTTCCATAGTATGGCTATTATAAGTAATGCTGCAATAAACATGTGTACATGTATCCCTTTGAATTAATGTTTTTGTATTTTTGGGTAGATACCCAGTAGTGTGATTCTTGGATCATAGGGTAGTTCTATTTTTAACTTTTGTTTTTAAGTAGGCTTCAAACCCAATGTGGAGCCCAACGTGGGGCTTGAACTCACAACCCCAAGATCAAGACCTGAGCTGAGATCAAGAGTCTGACACTGACTGAGCCCACCCAGGCACCCCTGTTTTTAATTTTTTGAGGAACCTCCATGCTGTTTTCCACAATGGCTATACCAATTTGCATTCCCATCAGCAGTGCATGAGTGTTCCTTTTTCTTCACATCCTTGCAGCACTTGTGTCTTCTGTTTTTGATTTTAGCCATTCTGACAGGTGGGAAGTGATACCACATTGTAGTTTTGATTTGCGTTTCCTTGATCACGAGTGATGTTGAGCATCTTTTCATGTGTCTGTTGGCCATTGGCCATCTGTATGTCGTCTTTGGAGAAATGTCAGTTCACATATTCTTGTTTTAAATTGGATTATTTGTTTTTTAGGTATTGGGTTGTGTCAGTCTTTTATATATTTTAGCTACTAACCCTTTATTGGATATGTCATTTGCAAATATTTTCTCCCATTCTGTAGGGTGGTATTATTTAGTTTTGATGATTGTTTCCTCTCTGTGCAGAAGTCTTTTATTTTGATGAAGTCCTAGTAGTTTACTTTTGTTTTTATTTCCTTTGTCTCAGGAGAACTATCTAGAAAAATGTTGCTATGGCCAGTGTCAGATTATTGCCTGTGCTCTTGTCAAGGATTTTTATGGTTTGAGGTCTCACATTTAGGTCTTGAATACATTTTGAATTTGTTTTTGTATATGGTATGAGAAAGTGGTCCATTTTCATTCTTTTTTGTGTGTAAGTGTCCAGTTTTCCCAACACCATTTGTTGAGACATTTTTCCATTGTATATTCACTTCTCCTTTGTCCAAGATTAATTGACCATATAATAGTAGGTTTATTTCTGGACTTTCTATCCTACCCCTGTCTGATCTACATGTCTATGCCAGTAGCATATGTTTTAATTGCCACCACTTTGTAATATAACTTGAAATCTGGAATTGTGATACCTCCAGTTTTGTTTTCCTTTTTCATGATTGATTTGGCTATTGAGGGCTTTTGTGGTTCTATACACATTTTAGGATTGTTCTGTGAAAAATGCTGTTGGCATTTTGATAGGGGTTGCATTAAATGTATAGATTGATTTTGGGTAATATAGACATTTTAACAATATTTATTCTTCCAACCCATGAGCATGGAATGTTTTTCCATTTGTTTGTGTCATCTTCATTTTCTTTCATCAGTTTTTAAAAATTTTTCAGAGTGTAGGTTGTTCACCTCTGGTTAAGTTTATTCCTAGATCTTTTATTGTTTTTGGTGCATTTGTAAATGGGATTGTTGTCTTAATTTCACTTTTTGCTTGTTTCATTATTAGTGTATAAGAATGCAACAGATTTTTGTACATTGATTTTGTATCCTGTGACGTTACTGAATTCATTTATCAGTTCTAGTATTTTGGTGGAGAATTTTGGGTTTTCTGTGTATAGTCTCCTGTTATCTGTAAATAGAGTTTTACTTCTTCCTTACCAATTTGGATGCCTTTTATTTCTTTATGTTGCTAATTGCTGGGACTTCCAACATTATGTTGAATAAACGTGGTGAGAATGGACGTCCTTGTCTTGTTCCTGACCTCAAGGGAAAAGCTCTCAGTTTTTCACCACTGAGTAAGATGTTGGCTGTGGGTTTTATTATATTGAGCTATGTTCCTTCTAGACCTACTCTGCAAAGGGTTTTTATCATGAATGGATGCTGTACTTTGTCAAATGCTTTTCTGCATCTGTGGGACAGAATGCATCATCTATATGGTTTGTATTCTTTTTCTTACTGATGTAATGTATCACATTGATTGTTTTGCGAATATTATTTTTTGATGTTTATTTTTGAGATAGATCCTGAGTGGGGGAGGGACAGAGAGAGGGAGACACAAAATCCAAAGCAGGTTCAAACCCATGAACCGGGAGATATGACCTGAGCTGAAGTCTGACACTGAAACCAACTGAGCCACCCAGGCGCCCTGACTGTTTTGCAAATATTAAACCACCTTTGCATCCTAGAAGTAAATCCCACTTGATCATAGTATATGCTTTTTTAAATATATTGTTGGATTTGGTTTGCTAATATTTTGTTGAGGATATTTGCATCTGTAAGAGATAATGGCCTATAGTTCTCTTTTTTGTGTCTTTATCTGGTTTTGGTATCAGGGTGGTAATTGGCCTCATTGAATGAATTTGGAAGTTTATCTTTTTTATTTTTTGTAATAGTTGGAGAAGGAGTATTAACTCTTCTCTAAATGTTTGCTAGAATCTGTCTGTGAAGCCGTCTGGTTCTGGACTTTTGTTTGTTGGGAGTTTTTTGATTACTGATTCAGTTTCATTGCTGGTAATTGATGTGATCAGATTTTCTATTTCTTCCTGCTTTAGTTTTGGTAGGTTATGTTTCTAGGAATTTATCCATTTCTTCCAAGTTGTCCAATTTGTTGGCATAGATATTTTCATAATATCCTGTTACAGTTGTTTGTATTTCTCGGGTGTTGGTTATTATTTCTCCTTTTTCATTAATTGCATTTGGGTCTTTCTCTCCCTCTCTTAGGTATTTATTTTATTTTTTAATTTTTCTTTATTTAGTTTTTTGTTGAGTCTTGCTAGAGGTTTATCAGTTTTTGTTGATAGAAGAACCAGTTTCTGGTTTCATTGATATGTTCAATTATTTTTTCTAAATTTCTGTATCATTTATTTCTGCTCTAATCTTTTATTATTTTTTTTCCTTTTGATGGCTTTGGGTTTTGTTCTTTTTGTGGCTTCTTTAGGTGTAAGGTTAGTTTGCTTATTTGAGGTTTTATTGAGGTTTTTTATTTTTTACATTTATTTATTTTTGAGAGACAGAGACAGACAGCATGAGCAGGGGAGGGGCAGAGAGAGGGAGGGAGACACAGAATCAGAAGCAGGCTTCAGGCTCCCTGGTGTCAGCTCAGAGCCCAATGCGGGGCTTGAACCCACGAACCATGGGATCATGACCTGAGCCGAAGTCGGACGCTTAACCAACTGAGCCACCCAGGCGCCCCTTGAGGCTTTTCTTCTTGAGGTAGACCTGTGTTACTATAAACTTCTTTCTTAAAATTTTTCTTAAACCATTTGAAAGAAATTTTTTTTTTTTTAATTTTTTTTTTTCAACGTTTATTTATTTTTGGGACAGAGAGAGACAGAGCATGAACGGGGGAGGGGCAGAGAGAGAGGGAGACACAGAATCGGAAACAGGCTCCAGGCTCTGAGCCATCAGCCCAGAGCCTGACGCGGGGCTCGAACTCACGAACCGCGAGATCGTGACCTGGCTGAAGTCGGACGCTTAACCGACTGCGCCACCCAGGCGCCCCTGAAAGAAATTTTTTTAATGCCTGTTAATTTTTTGAGAGAGAGAATATGAGTGGGGGAAGGGGCAGAGAGAGAGGGCAACACACGAAGCAGGCTCCAGGCTCTGAGCTGTCAGCGCAGAGCCCAATGTGGGGCTTGAACTCACGATCCACGTGATTATGACCTGAGCCCAAGTCAGATGCTTAACCAACTGAGCCACCTATATAAACTTCTTTCTTAAACCACTTTGCTACAGCCCAAAGATTTTGGACTGTTGTGTTTTCATTTTCATGTAATTTTTGATGTTCTCTGATTTCTTGGTTGACCCATTGTTTAATGGCATGTTATTTAACTTAACCTCCATGTATTTGTGCTCTTTTCAGATTTTTTTCTTGTGGTTTAGTTGTAGTTTGATGGCATTGTGGTCAGAAAAGATGTATATAGAACATTGATTTTTTTTTTTTTTTTTAATTTGTTGAGACTTGTTTTGTGGCCTAATATGTGATCTATTCTGGAAAATGTTCTGTGTGCACTTGAAAAGAATTTGTACTCTGCTGTTTTAAAAAAAATTTTCTTTTCAACGTTTTTTATTTATTTTTGGGACAGAGAGAGACAGAGCATGAACGGGGGAGGGGCAGAGAGAGAGGGAGACACAGAATCGGAAACAGGCTCCAGGCTCCGAGCCATCAGCCCAGAGCCTGACGGACTGAGAGATCATGACCTGGCTGAAGTCGGACGCTTAACCGACTGCGCCACCCAGGCGCCCCTGTACTCTGCTGTTTTAAGATAGAATGTTCTGAATATGTTCAATCCATGTGGTCCAGGATTTCATTCAAAGCCACTATTTCTTTGTTGATTTTCTGTTTGGATGACTGTCCATTGATATAAGTGGACTTTTAAAGTCCCCTATTATTATTGTATTACTATCAGTTATTTCTTTTATGTTTGTTATTAACTGTTTTTTGTATTTGGGTGCTCCCATGTTGGATGTGCAAGTACTTAAAATTTTTATATCCTCTTGTTTGGAATGCCCCCTTTATTATTACATAGTGCCCCTTTTTGTCTTTTGTTATAGTCTATAACAAGTCTTTTTAAAGTCTATTTTGTCCAGTGTAAGTATTGCCGCCTTGGTTTTCTTTTAACATCCATTTGCATGATAAATATTTTTTCATCCCCTCACTTTCAATCTGCACGTGTCGTTAGGTCAGAAACGAGTCTTTTGTAGGCAGCATATAGTTGGGTCTTGTTTTTTTAATCCACTCGGTCACCCTGTGTCTTTTGATTGGATCATTTAGTCCATTTACATTCAAAGTAAATATTGAATAGATATGTATTTACTGCCATTTTGTTACTTGTTTTATGGTTGTTCCTGTAGATTTTCTCTGATCCTTTCTCTTCTCTTGCTCTCTTTCATAGTTAGTTTGCTTTCTCTAGTGATATACTTGGATTCTTTTCTCTTTATTCTTTGCATATCTATTACTGATGTTTGATATGTGGTTATCATTAGGTTTGCACATAACATCTTCTACATGCATATAGTAGTCTATATTAAGTTGATGATCATTTAAGTTTATACTGTTATTTACTCCTCTCCCTCCCATGTTTTAGGTATATGGTTTCATATTTTACATCCTTCTATTTTATGAATCCCTTAACTGAATATTTACAAATACATTTATTCTTATTGCTTATGTGTTTTCTACTTTTTGTACTCTCACTTATGGTCTTCCTTTTCATTCAGAGTCCCCTTTAGACATTTCTTGTAGGGCTGGTTTAGTGGTCATGCGCTCCTTTAGTTTTTGTCTGAGAAACTCTTTTATCTCTCCTTCTATTCTGGATATTCTTGGCCACAGATTTTTTCCCTTTCAGTGTGTTGAATATATCCTGCTGTACTCCTTTCTGGCCTGCAAAGTTTCTGCTGAAAAATCCACTGATACCCCTGTAGGGTTCACTTGTATGTAACTGTCTTACTTTCTCATGGTCCTTTAAAAATTTTTTCTTTATCACTACTTTTTGCCATTTTAATTACTATGTTTGTTGGTGTGGATGGCCATGGTTTGAATTGGGAGTGGGGGGAGGGTCTCTTTTTCCTGAATCTGGATCTCTGTTCCTTCCCCAGACTAGGGAAGTTTTCAGGTATTATTTCTTCAAATAAATTTTCTTCCCTCTTATCTCCTCTTCTGAGATCCCTATAATGCAGATTGTTACTATGCTGGATGGAGTCACTGAGTACCCTAAGACTATTCTCAGTGTGCATAAATTTCTTTCCTCTTATTTACTCAGCTTGGTTACCTTCCATTACTCTGTCTTCCAGGTCATTAATTCATTCTTTGCTTTGTCTAGCCTGATATTTATTCCATCCAGTGTATCTTAAATTTCATTTTCTGTGTTCTTGATCTCTGATTAGTTCTTTTTATTCTTTGACAGTCTTACTGATGTTCTCCATTCTTTTCTCCAATCCAATGTCTTTTTTTTTTTTTTTTTTAAAGTAAGCTTCGTTTTCAGTGCAGAGCCCAACATGGGGCGTGAACTCAGGACCTTGAGATCAAGGCCCGAGCTGAGATCAAGCGTCAGATGCTTAACCACCTGAGCCACCCAGGTGCGCCTCTCCTGTATCTTAAATTCTCTATCAGGCATATTACTTATTTTCACTTTGGTCTCTTGCTGTGGTTTGGTACTGGTCTTTCATTTGGGAGATGTTTCTCTGTCTCCTCATTTTGTCTGACTTCCTGTGTCTGTTTCTGTGTGTTAGGGAAGTCAGCTGTTTCTTTTGCTCTTAACAATAATAGTCTCTTAAAGAAGAGGTCCTGTAGTGCCCGGCAATGCAGTGTCCCGTTTCCCAAGGCCTGATGCTTCAAGAGAGTGTCTCCTATGTGTTTTGTGTGTGCTCTCCATTTGCGTCTTGGCCTCTTTTTCCTTTAGTGTAGTTTACAGAAGCTCTCTTTGCTCATTGTGTACAGTGTTTGATCCTTGGCAGGGGTGGGGCACTGTTTATTTGTTTAAGTGTTTATTTGTTTGGCGGGGGGCGGGGGATGAGTTAGGTACAGAGAGAGAGACACAGAATCCGAAGCAGGCTCCAGGCTCTGAGCTGTTAGCAAGAGCCTGACATGGGGCTTGAATACATGAACTGTGAGATCATGACCTGAGCCAAAGTTGGACGCACAGCTGGCTGAGCCACCTAGGTGCCCCCAGGTGGAACACATTTTAATACGGGGTGTAGTGGTCTGCTTATGAAAGGAGACCTGCCACTACTGCTGCCAGAACTGAGGTCCTGCAAAACATGAGTGTCAGGAGATGTGGCATTGGCAGAGTTTGTGCTGGGTTTCTTGGGGAGGGGCCTGCAGCGCTAGGACTCAGGCCTGCATGTGACTGGGAAGGGCATATCTGCTGAATTGTCATGGGTTGGGGGGTGTTGGGTATGGTGGAGGGTGTGAGATGTTTTGGCAGGGGTGGGATGTAAGGAGGCTTGGCAGGTTAGGTTAGGAGTGGTAGCACGGAGCTGTTTCCTGTTGGTGGCTATTTATGCTGAAGGGAGAAGAGGGAAATGACCCTTGCCAGGTCCTTTGTTCCTAGAGGGGTCTCCCTGTGACCTCTGCCTCTCTGGGCCATGCTTTCAGATGAGCAAATCGCAAATCACTCTCCCTCTTGTCTGCTCTTGAGTTTTCCAGTTGCTGATACTATGCTGTATTTGCACGGGCTGTTTGTCCTGCTCTCTTTAATTGTGGGAACTCTGCTTCCTAATGTCTTCTGGGCTTTCTCAGAGCCAAGTCTGCCAATTTTTAAAATTTCAGGCTTTAAGTCCCGCTGGTTTTTGAGAACTACAAAATTCAGCCCCTCTCATTTTCAAAGGCAAATATTCCAGGGATTCATCCTCCCTGTTCAAGGGCTCCCCTATGTGAAGTCTGTTTTCTGCCCTTCTCTATGCCACCATCTCCTTCTCCATTGTGTCAAATAGCCATGGTCCATTTTGCTTCCAGACTGTCTTTGCCCTTCCTACCTTCTTTAATATGTCCCCTTCCCTGCTTTTAGTTGTGGAATTTGTTCTGCCAGTTTCTGGATGGTTTCCTAGGTAATTTACACTGATACGGGTGTTATCTAGTTGTATCCGTGGGAGGAGGCAAGCTTAGGGTCCTCCTACTAGTACTGCCATTTTCCCAGACAACTTTGCAGTTGTGGGATTTTTAGCAAAAATAGATTGGCAATATAACTGGCTTATTTTTTACAAGATTCCCTAGGGATTCATTTTTAGGGATTTTGGGCTGCTCTTTTACTTCATAAGGAGCTGCATCGAATACTTAGATAACCTGTGGAGGGCAACAAAAGTTAAAGTTGGGGGGACAACGTTGGCTTTGGCCAGTGGTCTTCATTCTTATTCATATAACCTCAGTTAATTTTTTACCTGATGTCTAAATTTGTTCATCTTTGGTTCAAATACAAAGCGTAGTATTGATTTTTATTGTGGTAAAATATACATAACATGAAATTTGAGCTTTTTAAAAAAATGTTTATTTTGAGAGAGACAAGCATGCGTGCAAGTCAGAGAGGGGCAGGGAGAGAAGAAGGTAGAGAATCCCAAGCAGCCTCTGTGCTATCAGCACAGAGGCCCTTGTGAGGCTTGATTTCATGAATCATGAGGTCATGACCTGAGCCAAAGTTGGACGCTTACCTGACTGAGCCTCCCAGGTGTCCCTTTACCTTTTTAACTTAATCACTTGTATGTGTTCGGTTCAGTAGTATTAAGTATATTTACATTGTTACGCAACCATCACTACCATCCATTTCCAGAAATATTTTCATTTTCCCAACTTGAAAGTGTATTGGTTAAAAAATAACTCACCATTGTCCCCTACCACCAGCTCTTGGGAACCACTGCTCTACTTTTTATCTCTAATTTGACTCTTCTAGGCATCTCATAGAAGTAGAATCATAAAATACTTTTCCTTTTGTATCTGGTGTAATTTCACTTAGGAAAATGTCTTCAAGGTTCATCCGTATTGTAGCATGTACCAGCATTTCATTTCTTGTTTTTTTAAATAGGTTTTATTTTTTGGAGCAGTTTTAGTTTCAAAGTAAAATTGAACAGAAAGTACATACAGAACTGTCGTGTACTCCTCCCAGAAATGCATAGCCTTTCTTCTATCGTGCACCATAGTTTTACATTTGTTAGAATCTACGTACCTGCATGGACACATCTCAAATCTGTCGTTTACCTTAGGGTTCCCTGGTGGTAGTAACATTCTGTGAGTTTTGACAAATGTAAAATGATGTGTATCTGCCTTGTTGGTATCATATAGGATAGTTTCACTGCCCTAAAAATCCTGTTCTCTGCCTATTCATCCCTCCCCATGTTTTTTTCATGACTTGATAGCTCTTTTTATGTTTGTTTATTTTTGAGAGAGTGTGTGAGCATGCACAAGTGAGGGGTGGGGCAGAGAGAGAGGAAGATGCAGAATCTTAAGCAGGCTCCAGGCTGTCAGCGTGGGGCTTGAACCCATGAACCTGGGAGATCTTGACCTGAGTCAGATGCTCGATGAGCCACCCAGGCACCCTGATAGCTCTCTTAAGTGCTAAGTAATGTTTCATTATATGGGTAGGTCACAGTTTATGTACGCACTCGCCTACTTCCTGAAGGATCTCTTGGTTGCTTCCATGTTTTCCTTCCTTTTTAAGGCTAAATAATACTCCACTGTATGTATATACCATATTTTGTTTATCCATTCATCTGTCAATGCACTTTTGGTTGGTTTCCACCTTTTGGTTATTGGGAATGATGCTGTTGTAAACATTGGCCTTCAAATATCCATTTGAGTTCCTGCTTTCAGTTCTTCCCTGTATATCAAAGGATATAATTTGTCATTGAAAATACAGACATTTAAAAATGCATTGTAGTCATCTGTAAGAAAACTCTTTTTTTGCTCAAAATGTATGAACCTACGTGGTGATGGTCTTTAACAAGATAATTCTAATATGTACTGGGAGCAGATACTATAACTGAACTAACATAAGTTCATTCCTTGGTGAGTTCTAGAGATGCAGTGGTCACACAAAGAAAACCTTTTGCTACAAATAAGGAGATCATGGGGAATAGCTTCCAAATCCATGACTCCCTGAATATGGGTGAGCAGGTTCTTTTTATTTGGGGTTTAGGATGAATATTCAGAAAGGGGGGCTTTGTCATCGCATGTACAGGCAGGCATAAATTTGCACAGACATACTTAGACTGTTTTTGCATTCCTTTTGTTCCCTTAAAATCCTTAACTACTAAAGTTTTTGCATTTCTTTGTACTTCTGCTAGGAAGTTTTGTAAAAAGTGTCCTTAGGCTTAGTAGAACCAGTGGGGCATAGATCACAGAAACTAGCTGGGGCCTAAATGACTTCTCTTGTGTCCTGAAAACTGTGTCTTTCTTTTACTTGGGACTCCAAATCTTTCTGTTCACAACAGCTAAGTCTTGCCTTTGGTGTATGAATCGGCTTGTGAGAGCAAGCTGACTGGAGTCATCCACTAGTTGGGATGATTTTCTAGTATGCTGGGAAAATTAGTTTCTTTTTTGAGTGGGAATGGAGAGCTTTGATTTGGCAAGTTGTCATTAAGTGGTGGTTTGGTTGTTGGGAATTTAGTGCAAAGGGTATTAGAAAAAGATTGATTTTCTGCTTATGGCAGTGACAAAGTTTTTTTAGAAATTTTATTTTTTTTAATAGGTGTACTTTTTCCTTTCTCCTTTTTTTTTTTTGTTTTTGTTTAAATTTTATTTATTTTTGGGGGGGGGCATAGAGGGAGAGAGAGAGAGAATCCCAAGCAGTCTCCACACTGTCAACACAGAGCCCGACACAGGGCTTGAACTCCTGAACCATGAGATCATGACCTGAGCCGAAATCAAGAGTTGGATGCTTAACCTACTGAGCCACCCAGGCGCCCTTATTTGTTTTAAAAAAGTGAGCTATGTTAAAGAAACATAATAAATACTAGTTCAGACTGTATATGAATGATTAAATTTTAGAAAAAGTTACTGGCAAATAAATTTATTTGTGGGACCCTGAAGACAGAATAGAGCCCAGAGAAAGAGTGCAGCAGGAATTGAGTACTTAAAGAAGCAGAATTCTGGGGCGCCTGGGTGGCGCAGTCGGTTAGGCGTCCGACTTCAGCCAGGTCACGATCTCGCGGTCCGTGAGTTCGAGCCCCGCGTCAGGCTCTGGGCTGATGGCTCGGAGCCTGGAGCCTGTTTCCAATTCTGTGTCTCCCTCTCTCTCTCTGCCCCTCCCCCGTTCATGCTCTGTCTCTCTCTCTGTCCCAAAAATAAATAAAAACGTTGAAAAAAATTAAAAAAAAAAAAAAAGGAAGCAGAATTCAAAAGGAAATTGACTTGCAGTTACATGTATAGAAGAAATCTGAGCTTCCTATAATTAAAATTGAGTAGCAATGCCTGTTAAGGCCAAAAGAAAAGATATTTGGAAGAGTATAAAGTTTATTTGGTAAAAAGGAAGTTTATTGGATGTATTATATGTAGAAAGTTTTCCTAACTAGCTTGTTTGTTTTTTTAAGTTCATCTTTATTTATTTTGTGAGAGAGAGCAAGCGGTATAGGGGAAGAGAGAGAGGGAGACAGAATCCCAAGCAGGCTCTGCACTGACAGTGCAGAGCCTGATGCATGGCGCAAACTCAGAACTGCAAGATCAAGAACCCAACTGAAGTCAGATGCTTAACTGACTGAGCCACCCAGGTACCCCTTCTAAATAGTTTAAATAAGGACTCCCATTGAATATCCAGAATCTGAAATTTTTAGGGGCAGATACTACTCTGGGAAAACCTTAAGATAACAAATTAGTTTGGGAGTGGGAAAGAAGCTTACGGGGATATCCTATAAACAGTAGATCATAGTTGCTATTGTGAGACAGTTTGTTATAGTTAGCTGGCTTACTCTTATGTCAGTTATCTAAGACAGCGGTTCTCAAAGTGTAGTCTGTGATCTCTGGGGTCTCCAAGGCCAGAACTATTTTCACAATTATATCATTAAGACATTGTTTGCCTTTTTGATTGTTCTGACATTTGCACTGATGGTACAAAAGCAGTGGTGGATAGGACTGCCGGTGTCTTAGCATGAACTAGGGCAATGGCGCCAACTGTACTAGTAAAACCTCGTATTCTTCACCACCATGCACTCACTTAAAAATGTCCTTAATGAAGTAGTAAAAACTACTAATTTTGTTAAGTCATGACCCTTGAGAACACATTTTTTTTATATTCAGTGTGACAAAGTGTGTGTAAAGTAATTTGAATGCATACCATGGGATGATGGTTGTCTCAAGGAAGTACACTTTTGTGATTATTCTACTTGAGAGTATTTTTCTGTGATGGACATAATTTTAACTTGAAAGAATGACTACCAGACGAACTGTGGATTCAGACTTGGATATTTGGCAGTTATTTTCTCAAAATGAACAAAGAGCCTATCAATTCCAAGAAAACGGCTGACAGTATTTATGCCAGTGACAAAATTTGAGCTTGTTTCAAACCAAAATTAGTATTTTGGAGAACTTGTATCCATCACCTAAGTTCTGTCCATGTATTTCCTATGTTTATGCTCTTCATTTTTTCATATGTCTGTTTCCATCTATCTGGGACCATTCAGAATCTGCTGGAGGTTATTTTTGCTTAATTGTTTTGTCTAAAATATATATATACATATTTTTCATTTCTAAAGAGTGTTCGAGCAGAGCATAGTACTCTAGGTTTGGCAGTTTTCTTTAAGCACACTGACAATAACACTTTACTGTCTGCAGATTTTCATTTTCTGTTAAGTCAGTTATGAGTCTGTTGTTACTTTAAAAGCTTCCTATTCACACTCCCCATGAATTTTCTTTTTGTTTTTTGCAGTTTTCACAGTGATATATCCAGATGGGGTTTTTTTTTTTTTTTTTTTTTTTATTCTCCTTGGGATTCAGTGAACTTAAATCTGAGATCTTAAATCTTGATTGGAATATCTTTAAACAGATCTGATAAATTCTCATTATCTTAAAAAAAATTGCAGTCACATTTCTCTCCTGTAAAGAGTGATTAAACATGTTACATTTACTTACTGCATCTTCTTTCTTTTTCTTTCCCCTTCCTTCCTTCCTTCCTTCCTTCCTTCCTTCCTTCCTTCCTTCCTTCCTTCCTTAAATCTCCTATGTTCTAGCTTTTAATTCTTCAGTTTTGTTCAACTGAGCTCAGACACAAATACATTGAATTTTTGTTTTTCATTTGTAGAATTTTTGTCCATTTGCTCCTAGCACCTTTTGTTGAAAAGACTTCATTCTCCATTGAGTTGCTTTTGGTCTTTTGTCAGAGATGAGTTGATTATATTTTTACGGGTCTATTTTGGAGCTCTTCGTTCCATTAACCGTGTGTCTGTTCTTTCACCAATTCCATGCTGTCTTTGTTACTGTAGTTGTATATGGTAACTCTTGAAATTGGGTAGAATAAGTCCTCCAGCTTTGTTCTACTTCTATCTTGGGTGTTTTAGGTCTTTTGCCTTTCTGTATAAACTTCGGAATCAATTTATTGATAACTACAAGTAGCTTGCTGGGATTTTGATTTGAATTGTGTTGACTCTGTAGAGCTAATTGGGAAGAATTGTTACTCAAACCAGTGGTAGAAAGCAAAATTGGGATTACGTTTTATCTGAGAGCTGTTTTTATTTCTGGTTTACCTTTACCCTGGATAACATGAAAGTTCTGGTGTTTGGCAGGCCCTGGGCTTTGACTTTTCCCTGTGAGGCCACTAAAAGGTTACTTCAGTTTTGCAGTTTTTTCTTTGGAATTGGCAGCTGCCCTAAGGACAGAGCCTTGAGTGCTAGTATCTTGCTTTTTTCCTAGGTTATTGGGCCCAGTAAATGTTTATTATCTTAGCTCTTGAGCTTTTGAGTTTTTTTTAATGTTTATTTATTTTGAGAGAGAGAGAGAGAGAGAGCACAAGTGGGAGAGAGGGTCAGAGAGAGAGAGAGAGAGAGAGAGAGAGAATCCCAAGCAGGCTCTGTGCTGTCAGCATGGAGCCCGACACTGGGTTCGATTCCATGACCACGAGATCATAATGTGAGCCAATATCAGGAGTTGGGCACTTAACTGAGCCATCCAGGTGCCCCTGCTTTTGAGGTTTTTAAAAATTTCATCTAGTTTTAAAGTTGTTTCCAGGAAGGGGATTACCTACATTTATCATTATTGAAAATTGGAGTATCCCCAGTGGCCTGCCTCCCTCATAGAATTGATGGTTGGTATATTTACTCTTAAAAATTTGTATAAATTATTGGAGGAGCAGAATGAATTCTCCCAAATTTGTAGTGTCCATTGAGACCTTCCAGACAGTAATAAATTATGCTGCTTGAGATAAACTTATGGTAGATCTTGGAAAGCTCTACTTGTGAAGAAATGTGGCAGTTGAGTTTTGAGTGGTCTAATTAATGTTAAAATGTGCCTTGGTTTTGGGCACTGGGCCGTTTGCGAAAAACCTTGTAGAAATTTTGGGTTTGTGGTACAGACTGCTAGTTGTCTGTCCCAGTTCTCATTCCTTTCTTAATTTCCAGTGTTTAGGAATATGACCGTGCAAAATAAAAACTAGATTTCTCATCTTCTTTTGCAGCTAGGAGTGGTTATGTGAGTAATCTGTTAAATAGTTTGGACTTTTCTCTCTGTTGTCAAACTTGTACATTGAGCTGTCTGTTGGCCATCTCTGCCTGGATTTATACCAGAAACACTGCAAGCCCAACATAATCAAAAGTAATATTTATTTTCTGGATCTCTGCTACTTCATTTATCCAGTCACCAATGCTGCAACTTTTGACTCCTCCAAATCCCACTGTCCCCAAACTCACACACATATATATACTTCAGACTTCAAATCCAGCTAATTTTTATTCTTTCTAAATGTCCTGCCTTCTCCCAGTCTATACCCAGCATTGACCCTGGTTCTTGAACTTGTCATCTCTTGCCTAGATTGCTACAAGAGCCATACAATTGCTTCTTTGTTTATAGTTTTTCAAAATTTATTTTTGTTAATGTTTATTTATTTTGAGAGAGAGCACGTGCACATGCACCCAGGAGAGGGGCAGAGAGAGAGGGAGAGAATCTCAAGCAGACTCTGTGCCGTCAGCACAGAGCCTGACACAAGGCTCCATCTCATGAAGTGTGAGATCATGACCTGAGCCAAAATCAAGAGTAAGATGCTGAACCGACAGCCACCCAGGCGCCCTGTTTATAGTTTTGTAACTCTCATTTTTCCTTTTCCATCCACAGAATCGCCCATCTGAAATAAGTTTTCAGTCATGCTTGCATAATTAATTTTAGTGCCCTTAGCCTCCCAGACTCTTTGTAATGTGGTTCCATTTTACCTTTCCAGCTCATTTGTCATTCCTAACCCTACATTTGATGCTCTACTAGCACCAGATTTCTTTTTTTTTTTTAATTTTTTTTAATGTTTGTTTATTTCTGAGACAGAGACAGAGCACGAGTCGGGGAGGGGCAGAGAGAGACAGACAGACAGACACACAGAATCAGAAGCAGGATCCAGGCTCTGAGCTGTCAGCACAGAGCCCGACGCAGGGCTTGAACCCATGAACCGCGAGATCATGACCTAAGCTGAAGTCAGACACTTAACCTACTGAGCCACCCAGGCACCCCTAGAGAGATTTTTTTACTTTAATTAACTTTACATTTTTCTAAACATGAAATAAATAGGGCCTGCTGTTGAATATACCATATTCTGAAATAGGGATTTATAGTCTAAGTCACAAGTTTTCTTTTTGAAGTACTGTATTTGAGATATCTTTTTTGAAATTTTTTTCAAAGTCTGAAATAAATGTTTTATTTGGCTGGGAAAAATGATTTTCATATGTGTATCATATACGTTGTTTCAGAACATTGCTTATCTGGACCAGTCTCCTTCTGTCACACATACGGAAATTGTGACCAGGAGAAATTAGTGATTATGTTGATGAGGTAGAAGCAGAGTCAGGATCTGCCGTGACCTACATCCAAATACAAGTGTCTGCTTTAAAAAAATCTTCAAGCATGTTGAGGTTCTCAAGTCTTATCTCCAAATTGCATTTAGGATTACCAAGCATTGTTACAAAGACCTTGACCTTTTGTGTAAAGAGTAACTTGGGTAATTAACTGAGCAGGATACATTGTAATTCGTGTCTTATTAACAACCTTGATTCTATAAGGAATGGTTTATTTACAAAACAGTGGCCTAAACCTTGCCTCCATACCTGTCTTGGCAATTTATTTTAGAAAGAAAAATTTTTTGACCCATTGATAGATTATTTTTAAGTATTCTAAGTGAAGCAGGCGTGGTAGATATAACATGTTATAGATGTATTTGTCTTTGTTTGTTTTTAGCATCAAGCATTGCACAATTCTCTCCAATAATGTAGATCATCTCTTACTGAATTTAACGCTGTCTGATATCATGGTCTCCTTGGCAAATGCCTCAACTTTACAGAAGGATTCCAACTGGATAGAAATGATAAGGAAATTTGTGACAAAGACCCTTGAAGATGGCTTTAGGCTAAATAGTAAGCAGCTAAACAGATTGCTTGGAGTATCATGGAGATTAATGCAGATACAACCTAACAGAGGTAGGTGTTCTTGCTTTGTCCTTATTTAAGAGAGGAGCTCTTATGCATGCTATTAGGGTCTAGCTTTGAATTGATGACTTCACACATTTCATGTAGACAAGTTAATTACATTCAAACCTTAAAAGTTAGCTAGTATAATTATAAATGGACTATCTGCTTGAACACTGAAATGGTTATTACTCAGGGCATCTCTTTCTCAGGTGAGTAGGTCCACTGTGAAGCAATATGATTAAATTTCTAGTAGATTACAGACTTGAGTAAAAGGAGGTAGGTATTACTTCAGAATGGTATTGAGCCTAATGATAAAGAAATACACTATTCTGGTCTAGTTTGATTAGAAATTGAGCACTTTCCCCTTTTATCCATATAGAATGAGTTGAATCCTGCCTGTCTCTACCTTTCTGCTAGCCTGAAGTTATGTCACATAAAGTCTGTTTTTAGTGTGATTTATGAATTCTTTTCATTCAAAAACAAAGCTTTCCTGTTTGGTTCCCATCTGATTCATCTTTCTAATATCTTGGTTTTTGTCATCATTACATAGGTTTGTTGTCCCTTAGAAAAATTACACTGTAGTCTCAGGTTGCAGTCTGACTTTTATATTAACTCATTACTATTGGACTTCAGTGGTAGTATCAGTTTGTGACTAAGATCTGCTTTGTCATAGGAACAAAGTAAAGTGCTTCTGTGCTTTTAGAGGAATTTGGGAGCTGGTGAAGAAACATTTTTGATTAATATACAGTTGTTTTTGTATTTAGAGGCTACAGAGTCTCTCATCAAGGCAGTTTATACATTGTATCAGCAGAGAGGCCTTCTCCTTCCAGTTCGAACTTTGTTACTAAAGTTTTTCAGTAAAATCTATCAAAAAGAAGAACTGAGATCTTACAGAGTCAGGTAAGGTTTCATTTATTTTACCTTTCTTTTTTGGTGGAGTTATTTTGTAGTCTACTTAAGATACTAGAGTGGTAAAAATCTTTGGAGATGTTCATTCTTTTTATTTTGTTTGGCTGCATATAGGAAAAGATATAAAATTGCATATAGAAACATGCATAGTAGTGCCAGTAATCTTTATATGCACCACCAGCAGATAAAAGCCTCTTTGAACTTATATTTCCACTTGTCCACTTACAACTTAAGGTCAGTTGGAGTAACCTATAGCAGCCTCAGCTTTTTCTTTTGCTTTCTGTAAAAACTATGGAGGTTGAACTATTAGCTATTAGTGGCATATTGGGGCATATGGCGTAAGAATGAAGACGATAGAAGATGAAAAAGTTTCGGGCTTAGTTTGGTGCTATCAGTTGAGATGGATAACACAAAGAGTAGAACTAAGGAATTAATTTTTTGATATGGTGAATTTGAGATATAGTTTGGAAGTCAGGAAGATATGTTTAGGTGGAAGATAAGGTTTGGGGATACCTGAGCATATGTAGGTAGTTGTTGAAACATATTTGAGTCTTCAGTAGAAGCCGGGTGCTTTTCATAATTTATCTAAATCTCATATTCCTACTTTGAGGTGTAGATACTGTTACTTTCGTTTTGTAGGAGGAAACTGAAGCTTAGTTTAATAAGTTGGTGAGTGTCCTATAATTAATGGAAACAGAGCTGAGACTTAAGTTTAGGTCTGACAGCAAAGGTCATGCTTAATTCACTAAGCTCTTGGGGTACAGCAAAAGTGATTGCCGTTGCCTGAGTGAAGAGACATTGGAGCTTTAGCAAGTGTAAGTACAGTTGATCCTTGAACAGTGTGGGGATTAGGGACACTGACCCCCCCTCCCCATTACAGTTGAAAAACTGTATGTAACTTTCGACTCCCTCAGAACTTAACTGCTAATAGCCTACTGTTGACTAGAAGCCTTACCGATAAGTTGATAAACATATTTTGTATGTTATATATATTATATATTGTATTCTTACAATAATACCTAGCTTAATGTTTTCAGTGTTTCTAGGGTGTGCAGTTTGTGAGGTTTTCACAAAAAAATTTCCAGTATATTTATTGAAAAAAACCTGCATGTAAGCAGACCCATGCAGTTCAAAACCATATTGTTCAAAGGTCAACTGTATACTGAAGAACTAAAATAACACAGGTTTGAAACCATTTAGTGTGAGAGCACCCTACATTGAATGCATTATTGAGTTAGTATAACAGCTAATACTGTAAGGATAAATAGAACACAAAGAGCAGTAGTAGTGTCTGTTTTTGAAGATAAACATGCAATTTAGATAGTGCCCCAAATTGCATGCTCTTTTTAAGTGAGTGGTTAAAACCTTGGAAAATGCTACAGCTGAATAAATGATGCTTCTGGTCTTATAAACTCTACAATGTTTAAATGAGTACATGTTGGGGCGCCTGGGTGGCTCAGTCGGTTGAGTGTCTGACTTCGGCTCAGGTCATGATCTCGCGGTCCGTGAGTTCAAGCCCCGCGTCGGGCTCTGGGCTGATGGCTCAGAGCCTGGAGCCTGCTTCTGATTCTGTGTCTCCCTCTCTCTCTGACCCTCCCCCGTTCATGCTCTGTCTCTCTCTGTCTCAAAAATAAATAAATGTTAAAAAAAAATTTTTTTAATGAGTACATGTTGTGTTCTTGGTAGATAATAATGTCACTCTGTGGTATATTTAAGTTAAAAATTTTTTTTGTTTGTTTAAACTTATTTCTCTTGTCTTTATACTTTATTTTGTTCTTCCTTGGTGTTTCTTAGATATCGTAGTAAGGTGTTATCCCGTTGGCTGGCTGGTTTACCATTGCAGCTTGCTCATCTTGGCTCCCGAAATCCTGAGCTCTCAACACAGCTTATTGATATCATCCATACTGCAGCAGCACGAGCAAATAAAGAATTACTAAAAAGTTTACAAGCTTCTGCTCTCCGAATCTATGGTAAGAGTTTAACTGTGTAGGTAACCATTGATCTACCCTGCATTAGGAAAGAAGTTTCTTTAAAAAAAAAAATTTTTTTTAATGTTTATTTATTTTTGAAGGAGAGAGAGACAGAGTGTGAGTGGGGGTGGGGCAGAGAGAGAGGGAGACAGAATCTGAAGCAGGCTCCAGGCTCTGAGCTTTCAGTATGAGGCCATGTGGGGCTCAAACACACAAGCTGTGAGATCATGACCTGAGCCGAAGTCGGCTGCTTAACTGACTGAGCCACCCAGGCACCCCTAGGAAAGAAGTTTCTAAGTGGAACTCTTTAGGTTTGCCTTTCCTTTGAATTATTATAAATTATTCACACCATGGTTAAAGTGCCAGAACAAAATATCAGATAGTAAATTCATTTTCAATAGTAAGTATTTTTTATTAGGATACTTTTAGAAGGTTAATGGTTGTAAATGCTTCTTGGATTCTTAAATTGTCTTTTCAGCCACATGCTGTTTACAAATTCAAAACTGATCAGGTATTTAAAAAAAATTCCTTTGAAGCTTTGGCAGCAAATTAATCATAAAGGATATTTTGTATGACTTCTATATATTTATACTTTTTTATTCACCCATGGAACTATTTTATATGTTAAGCAAAAATACCAATAAAAGCATATTGGGAGGTATTACATATATGTAATATGTATTTATTATTGAGATGTAATTCACAAACCATAAAATTTGCCCTTTTACAATGTATATTTCAGTGTTTTTAACATTCCCAAAGTTGTGCAGTCACCACTGTCTGATTCCAGAATATTTTTATCACCCCAAAAAGAAATTAAACCCATTAGTAGTCCTTCCCCAGCTCCTGGCAACCACCAATCTACTTTCCTGTCTGTATGGATTTGCCTGTTCCGGACATTTGTTATAAATGGAATTATATAATGTAGAGCCTTTTGAATCTGGCTACTTTCACTTAATGTACTGTTGGCAGTATACATGCATATTGTAGTGTGCATATATCTGTACTTTTTTTTTTTTTTTTTTTTGCTGAGTACTAGTATTCCACTCTATGAATCTGTCACTTATATTTACCCATTCATTAAGTGATGGACATTTGGTTTGCTTCCATCCTTTTTGGGTTATATTTTTAAGTCTTTTTTTTTTCAGTACTGCTTATATGTAGATGTCTTCTGCTTTAAATTAGGTTGGTATTGTAATTGTCACTGTTTAGCAAAAGCGCTTGTTTTTTACCGTTTTACTTTGGTTCAATCCCTTTACCCCATCAAAGTTATTATTTCAGACATTGACACTTGGATGTTGTGGAATTATTACAGTGTTAAATAAATATATCTTTAATAATGTTCATTGTTTTACTTTAGAAAATAGTTTAAGTCCTACATATACTTTATGGTAAAACTTTTTTATGTAGATGATAAGTTGAAATTCGGTTTAATACAGTAAAAAAGTAAGCAAGCACTCAATTTGCTTTACTAATTTAATCTCTGTATATCTTTTATAGTTGACTTTAATATGTGTTACCTACCCCACTAGATCCACAAGAAGGCACTGTGGTGGTTCTTCCAGCAGACTCTCAGCAGCGTTTGGTCCAGCTTGTATATTTTCTACCAAGTCTGCCTGCTGATTTACTTTCTCGGTTAAGTCGTTGCTGTATTATGGGAAGACTCAGTTCAAGTTTGGCTGCCATGCTTATCGGGATACTGCACATGAGGTAGCATCCTCAAGTGAGCTATATTTTAAGTATATAGTCTTTTCTCCCATGCCTTTTACTGGCAGTGTGTAAATTACAGAAGGCTTATACTGCTACTGACTTCATTTGCTTCATTTGCTCTTAATGCAACATTTAAAACTCTTCATCCTATTATTGCTAGATAAAGTTCACTGGAGTAAGACTGTTTCAAGTTTTTTAGTGATTTGTATAGATAGAAATTATCTATAATTTGTACATAATGTACAGATTTTAAATTCTCAAAAGCCTGTAGTAAGGGTTCAGTGGCAGGTGAGAGTACTATGCTTAAATAAAACCTTTGGTGTTAATGGGATTGTGATACAGACCTTCTTTTCAGGGACCTCCAAATTTAACGTAGCTGGTGAAATAAATATGTTTGTGACTCAGGTGAGGAATCAGTTGAAATCTCTTTTTGTGTGTGTGTGGTTAAATGTAGATAACATAAAACTTAACCATTTTAACCGGTTTTAAGTATACAGTTAAAACTGTGCAGTGGCATTAAGTACTTTCACATTGTTGTGCAGCCAGCACCGCTGTCCATCTCCACAACTTTTTTATCATTCCAAACTGAAACGCTGCATGCGTTAAACAGTAACTCCTCATCCGCCTCTCCCCTGGCCCTTAGTAACCACTGTTCTATCTTCATGATAAAAAAAAAAAATAAATGTTTATTTTTGAGAGAGAGAGAGAGAGATATCACGCGATGGGGAGGGGCAGAGAGAGGGAGATACAGAATCCAAAGCAGGCTCCAGGCTTCAATCTGTCAGCACAGAGTCCAGCGTGGGGCTTGAACTCACAAACTGAACTGTGAGATCATGATCTGAGCCAAAGTCAAACTCTTAACCGACTAAGCCACCCAGACACCCCTTCATGATTTAGAGGATTCTAAATACCTCATATAAATGGAATCATACTATATATGACCTTTTGTGTCTTGCTTATTTCACTCAGCATAACTCTTCAAGGTACATCCACATCGTATCATGTATCAGAATTTCCTTTTTAAGGTTGACTTAATGTTCCAGTATATGTATATACTACATTTTGTTTATTTTTCCCTTGATGGAAACTTGGTTGTTTCCATCTTCTAGCTTTTGTGAATAATGCTGCTGTGATCATTGGTGTACAGATATCTGTTTGAGTCCTTGCTTTAAATTCTTTTGGCTATATACCCAGAAGTGGAATTGTTGGGTCACATGGTAATTCTCTAATTCTTCGAGGAACTGCTGTAACGTGTTCCACAGTGGCTGCATCATTTTACTCTTAAATGTTTTATAACAGTGTTTCATATTGTGGGTATTCAAAGTATCCTTAAACACCTTATGTTTGTATCATTAGGCATAATATTTTTAGTGTTCAGTAAGATTTATTATTGATTGTGGCTCATAGGGTCTAATATGGTTTTAGGGAGAAATTGAAATCTAGGTGGTACCTGAAAAGTTTAAAGACTAGTAACTTCCTTGTGACTTGTACAATACAGATCCTCTATCCTGGTTAAATAGGAGTAGCTCACTTTATTGGTAGACTTCCTTTAGCTTGTTTGACAGTCACCTCTTACCATTATAAGACATATCTTGGAATCAGTCACCTAAAGTGTGATTTACCTTTCTTTTTAGCTAGCAGAAGAGAGCTATCGGCAATGTGTTTGTTTATATGTGAAATTCACTCTTATTTCTTCTGTGTGCATGTGCATTAGAGAGACTTGGTCTTACCTTTAAGTGTTTTAAGCATATATTAGTTTCAGTGTTTTTCTTTCTAAGGGAAAAAAATCCTCGTCTAGTAAGCAGTTATTTAGCAGGCCTTTAAAAAAATGAAATGTGGTTTCTTTTTGTTACTGAAGTGGTTTTGTTTATTAACTTCCAGTAGAGGGCACTCTGTTCCTTTGATATAACTGGTGAAGGATCTGTTTTCACGTTGACTTAAAATCAGTTTTTGAACACTTCTCGAAACTAATTCTCTTTGGAAGCTATGTTTATATCTTTATCAATATCAGTTATGATTGACTTGATAACTTTTGCCAAGGATGTTTTCAATTTTTTTTTCTTTCTGTGGAGATTTGTGGTAACTATTGAGAAAATATATTTACAAATAGTCGGGATTCATAATCACCAAATTAAAAGCATATTGTCAATATAGTTAAAAATCCACCAAGTTAAATTCTGTTTTTTAGCAGAGTCTGTTAGTAGACTTCTCTCTCTGTAGATGTATTGTTCCCATTCAGATGAATCTCTTTTTTTTTTTTTCAGATGAATCTCTTTTTAAAAAAATAATACAAAATTAGGACTTCTGAACTTTCTTAGGCCAGTGACATCATTATATCACTTCCTAGATTCAGAATTTAACAATAATGTTTGTTTCCCTCAGACATACACTGGGTTATTTCATATCTGGTTTTCTTTTCAAAATACCCCCTTCTGTCCTCAACTATGACTATACACAAGCCAGTTGCTTTTCATAATCTTCCACCTGTACTGTTATAATATTCCATCTAACTTTTGCACTTTTGCCAGATTAATTTTCCTTAAATATTGCTTTAATTCTGATTTTTGTCTGTTACACTAAGTGTGTTATGAGATCAGGTTCTTTTAGGTTTTGTAGTTCTGATGTCCTGTTTGTCTTTATCCGAGAGAGTTAACCCCAAAGAATAGTTTGTTCCATATGTGAAAAACCCATCAGCTAAAAACTGTTAGTATTCATCTTTTTATTTATTTATTTTTGTTTAATTTTTTTTTCCAACGTTTTTATTTATTTTTGGGACAGAGAGAGACAGAGCATGAACGGGGGAGGGGCAGAGAGAGAGGGAGACACAGAATCGGAAACAGGCTCCAGGCTCCGAGCCATCAGCCCAGAGCCTGACGCGGGGCTCGAACTCACGGACCGCGAGATCGTGACCTGGCTGAAGTCGGACGCCTAACCGACTGCGCCACCCAGGCGCCCCTGTATTCATCTTTTTAAAAGTGCAATTAGAGTTGTTGCCCCTATCTAATTTTTATCACCCACTTAAAGTCTTTTAGAGTTTGACTCCCCCTCCCCCCCCATACCATTCTCCTTGTGTTTTCCCCCTTACCTTTGCTCATTCCTTATCCTTTCTGCCCCTAGTTTATTTACAGCTGGATTGGGAAACATAAGACATAAATGTGGAGAGAATCCACACTGTTAGAGAAAAATCTGACAAGGGAGAAATTTGGGACTAAGAAATTTGGCCTGGTTTTTAAGTAGGGTAAATACATGACCTCCTCTGTCAGGAACAGTTTCAGTTTAGTTCTTTTGTCCCAGCTTACCTCAGAAGTGTTCTGGCTTTGACAGTATATATGGTCATCATAATTTTAAGGGCAGTATGATATATTGCTTGTCATTTGTTGAAAGCAGTCTCTTAAATGGATTTTGCTACCTTTTTTAGCCACTGGATGGCACAGTTGCTTTCTGTTTTCACCGGGTTCAAAAGCATATTAGTTTGTTTTCTCATTACCATTTTGTACTCTTTCCCATTGTGCATTTCTGGCTTTTTAAAATAACCTCTCAGTTTTTGTTACTCCTTCCATAAGTCTTTTGCTTATTGTGGGAATAATACTCACAAAAGGGTGTTTCCATTATTTTAACTGCCCAAATTTAAAGAATGGTAATAAATATTAGCTATTTTAACAGTAAATTAAGTGCTTCTAGTTGAATTAGAAACGCCCAATTTTGTCTGACATTTATTCAGATAACTGAAAAAATTTGTAGCCTCAGCTTGTTGGATCTGATGATTCTCAGCAGCCCCCCCCCCCCCCCCTTTTTTTGGCCATATCTGAGACTAACATTTGTTGTCTTTTCCCTTAGCCTTAACTTGAAGAGAGTTTTTAAAGGAATCACTGGAAACTGATCCCCTACCAGGAACCACATAATCCTCATTTAATGAGAAGCTGCTTTACATTTAGCTATTTCCCTAAGTATACCATGAATACTTAGCTGTGCTATTATGACGTAGACCCAGTTACAGCTTTGCACAGTATAGGAACACATGATTATCCTAGAATGACTTTACATGGAATATTCTTTGCCTAACCTAAGATACTTTTTGCTTAGTTAGGAAACGAGCTTGTTTAAACTTAGCTCATTTAAGTAAGCAAGGTAAGACTTTATGAAAATCAAGTAGCAGCCAAACCTGCTACTGAAAAGCAAAGCTTCATCTTGGCTCCTTGGAATCTGATTTTCGAATGGCATGGAAATTTTCTAATTTATACCATATATATGGATCAGTTATGCTTTTTCATGGATATTTTGCTTAAGTATGTTAGAAGTTGAACTTCCTATATTCTGGTACTTGAGCCCTTATATTTAAAGTGAATATATACTATGGGTTTTTAAGTTATTAGTGCAGATTTGTTTTGAGTAAAGAAAAATAGTTATATATCGTGCTGTTTTTCAAAGTCTTCCAAGTTGGTCACCTCTGGTAATAATTCTCCTGTTGTTTGTTATAGATCATCATTTTCTGGATGGAAGTATTCAGCTAAAGACTGGTTGATGAGTGATGTGGACTATTTCAGCTTCTTATTTTCAACACTTACAGGTAAAGACATTCACCTGACAGATTAAGGAAAGGAAAAATCTGGTATAAAAGTTCCCCTAAGATTTACTGTCTTATCTGTTTGGTTCTAAGTTTTGAAGATGGTAAATAATCTATTTACCTTGAAATGATTTTTATGGCTAATAAGTGGGGATCTTTGAAGGAATATTTGTATTCTCCAGTGTCAGGCTTTTGAGGCAGGGATATACATGATTCATGTTTAAATGTCTCAGAGTACAAATACTCTGGAGATGATTTGAATGTCACATGATTATATTCTCATTTATTTCTAAGTCTAATTTCTCAACTTGATTATCTTGCTTTACAGTGAGTTGGACATACTTGACTCTTTCAGATAGGTGCAAACCTCATTGCATACTTTAAAAAGTTGATGAGCAGAATATCCATTTTAAAAATGTTTAAAATGTTCAACTTGATAGCAAGTACATCAGATTTCAATTAGCCATTTTCTACATTCCATTGCTCAAAAGCAAAGTTAGTAAAATGAATCTACAAATAAGTTAGATGTGTAAGTATTATTACTTTTGTTTTAAATGATTGTACTGTTTCAACATTTCTGTTGTATATTTGGAGGATAAAGATGACATTCTTTGACATTTTCTGAAGGCTTAAAATTTAGGAGATTTAATGAATAGGTTAAGATACTCCAGAAAAAACTTGACAAGTGCTGATAATGAGCTGAATCCAAGATACATATTACATACGCGGATAAATGAGTGTTTATATGATAGTTTTGGATGTACCCATTTGAAATAGAAGGCAGGGATTTTATGTTTTAATAGTGGTATGAGTCAAAAGGGTTAGTGGTTTTAGAAAGCTCATTAGGAGTCAGTACTGTGATGTGGCCATCAAACTAGATGGTGACTCTTTAGGCTTAATATCATGGAAATACAGTGATTTGAACATCAGAGCAGGCCACATCGCTGGTATTCTGATCCTTCTGAGCACTGTCAGGAGATACTGTCAAGTTGTCTATGTAGGTCAGACCAAGTGTATGTGATAGGGGTGGTAAGAGGATCAGAAATTTTGCTGTATAAAGTGTAGTTGGAAGAACTACACATGTATTATCCAAAAAAAAAAAAAAAATCCAGAAGGGTTTAGGAGGGAGAGTTTTAAAACATTTGAAGGGCTATTAGAGCTCCTGGGTGGCTCAGTTGGTTAAAACATTTGAAGGGCTAATATACAAAAAAATATATAGATAGTGTACATATGAAGGAGTATATCATTTTACTTGTTGATTTGCTTTTTTAAACCTGCCATTAATGGAAAAGCTTATGCCTTTCACATTTTTTAAAGTAAAAGTGGTATGGTTCCCAGTATAAGGGGTAAAACTTAACTTGTTGCTGCATCATATATTAGGTCAGATCACATCCTTTGTGTACATAATTAATAGGAATTTTACTGCCTCCATTGCTAGCAATTCGTTTTTTAAAATATGTGAAAAGCAGAAACTCAGAGAAAGCACAGTAGCTAAAGAATTTAAACTTGAAGGTACATGTCTATTTTTTAAAAATAAGAATGTCATTTGTTTTGTGATTTATTTTTTTAAATTAACTTTCTTTGTACCTAAATTAGGGTTTTCAAAAGAGGAGTTGACTTGGCTTCAGAGCCTTCGAGGAGTTCCTCACGTCATCCAGACACAGCTTTCCCCTGTGCTTCTTTACCTTACTGACTTGGATCAGTTTTTACATCATTGGGATGTTACAGAGGTAATAGTGCATTTAAAAAGAAACTTATGATTATTAAAATTCTGTTCATCAACTACCAATAGTTACTATATGTTAGGATTGCCTTGTAGGAAATCCTTTCAGAGATAAAGAGTAGTATAAGAAATGATCCACATTTTGAGAGCACTTATCTTGGATAGGAGATACATGTTTCTAAAAGAGGAGTGTTTTTCATTACTGGTTGCACTACTAGAACAGAATAAATTAGCAGTCTGAATGGTGGAGATAAATTTATTTTCTTTTATCTAGTATAGAATGGATAGGATAGATGCTTCTATGAAAAGGGAAAATTTGACTTAAGTCTTGAAGGATGCGTAAAACTACTTGGATTTGGTATCTTTGAAGGTGACGTTTTTTAAAAAAGATTATTCTGCAATTCTTTTGGTTTTGAGAATTAGTACATAGTATATTAAAGATAATTTAAAGCCCTGTTTTTCACTAAGTTTTAAAGTTCAATCTACAAATCTTATTTTTAAGATAAATACAATAACTTTAAGCAGTCTTTTAAAATGGGACTTTGATTATCCTTTTATAAACTTAGTTAAAATTTTAAACCATTTAACCTTTGTTTAAAGTTTGTTTATTTTGAGAGAAAGAGAGCATGAGCACGAGCGGGTGAGGGGCAGAGAGAGAGGGAAAGAGAGAATCCCAAGAGGTTCCGCATCATTGGCACAGAGCCCAGTGTGGGGCTCGACCTGTGCGCTGTGAGATCGTTACCTGAGCGAAATCAAGAGTTAGATGCTTAACCAACTGAGCCACTCCGGTGCCCCATTAAGTAATTCAGTTTTCTGATAAACCTTCACAAATGTTAAAATATTAAATATAGACTAAATTAAGCTTTATAGAATATGATAAACCTTAAAAAAGTTATTTTAATACTTTATTTATTTATTTTGAGAAAGAATGAGTAGGGGCAGGGCAGAGGGAGAAGGAGACAGAGAATTCCAAGCAGGCTGTGCACTGATGGCACAGAGCCTGCCATGGAGCTTGAACTCCTGAACCATGAGATTGAGACCTGTGCCAAAGTCAAGAGTTGGATGCTCAACTGACTGAGCCACCCAGGCGCCCCTATAAATATAATAAATCTTAATAACTTAGGCTTTGGTACTGCTTATAGTAAAAATCAAATTAAAATCATAAGTTTTAAATTGGAATTATTAGGCTGATCTTTTACTGTAACGGAATAAATTGTGTTACATGTTACAGATATGTAAGCTAAATATGCAAAAACATAAACATTGATATAAGGTTTTGATTCTCTAAAACATTTCTATAATAATTTCTATTATTTTTTCATTTTTTTATTTCCTACATGAAAAATGCTTATGCAGTAAGAATGTACTAATATCATCCCAAGTAATTTTGGTTTGAACCTTTTTTGCAAATTCTCAGGTTATGTTCTCTGCTGGCTAGTTTCTTTTAATGATTTGGAAGGCCCTTGGTGAGAACACTGACTAATACAGTCTTTCCTTAAAGCTTATAATAGCTAGTCCAAAAGCTTTTTTTTTTTTTTTTTTTTAACCTCTTTGTCATTATTCTCAACAGGGTAGTCTCTAGATTCAAGTTACATCCTACTTTTCTATTTTGTTGCTATAACAATTGATTTTACTCAGCTGATCTATTACTTCTTTTATTCTGTTCTCAATATGCTTAATATTTTCCCATCTGTTAGGACAGTACCTTTTATAGATTTATAATACACTTTTCACTTTGCATTGTTTGACTCTGATCACAATTCTTAGGTATGCCAGTGAATTTATCTTCACTTTATTGCCCTAATGCCTGGTACTATGTTTATATGTATGTTCTCCAACAATACTGGACTTTAAAAAAGTGAAAAGAAATAATGAATTGGTTTAACATCTGAAATTTTATCTTACTTCATAGTAAATGAAGAGAGCTAAGATAGATCTCTTGAGGTTAAGGCCTTGAATATTAGATTGGAGGGATTGGGCTTGCCAACAGTAGTGAGAGTAGTTTTAAAGGACAGACTGTAATTAATGTATGTAAACCATCATGATGTATTGGAGAAAACACTGTATGGGATTATTGGGCTCCAGATTCCAGGCATAGATTTACCAGTGTCTAGTTTGGTAACTTGGACAAGTCATATAGCCTTTATCTGATTATTTAAATTTTTCATAAGCACATCATCTGTGTAAAGCCAAAATAAAATTGTCATGAAAATGTTATCAGCTGTATTTCTGAAGTGAACATTTCTCAAGGACGTGTATTAAACTTCAAGGTTGCTGTCTTTGAAATGTTAAGTCATAATTAGGAAAAATCTGAAAGTCTCATTTTTAGTTTGTGAACTTAAGTGAAGATTCCAGTTTTCTTTTGGATAAATTTTATTATTTAAGTTGGCCTTTTCATGTGAAAATATTTGACATACACATAGTTTTGACATCCTTAATGTAAACATTTATTTTTCTAATTATTTCATTTGAACAAGTTATTAGGACTGGGATTGCTCAGTTGTTTTGTAGTTTCATCTGTTTAAGCCAAAGTGATTCTTTTTCAAATCAGACTTTTTGTTTTTGTTTTTGTTTTTTTGAGTAGGTATTCACAAAATACAATTCAGAACAGAGGATAATATTAAAAAAGTCTTCTTCCACTCCCTCTCAACTACCCATTTTTCCTCCCCGGTTTCTAAGTAAACGTGTTCTTTCAGATATCTTCTGTCTTCACAAATGACTAAATATATTGTCATTTTTTTTTTTTTTTTACACAAGTAATATCCTTTATACGCTAACCTAGACCTTGTCATTTTCACTTGTATCTTTGTTATTATTTCTGAGCACTAAAGGAAGAGTTGTATGACCTTCCTGTTAATGATGGAAATTGTAGTTAACAGGGAACGAGCAAAAAGAGAACAGGAATCTCTGTGCAGAGATACCTTTTAGAAATGGAGATTTCTACTCCAGAGTCAATGAAAGGTTTTAAGGTTAATGTTAATTGTCATTTACAAAATATTGATTAGTTGTAAAAGAATGTTTTTTAACATGGATAAGCTCAGAATAATAATAATTATAATATATAAATTCAGCTTAAGAAATAACTTTTTTTTTTATTAAAAAAATTTTTTTTTCAACGTTTATTTATTTATTTTATTTTTTTTTTTTCAACGTTTATTTATTTTTGGGACAGAGAGAGACAGAGCATGAACGGGGGAGGGGCAGAGAGAGAGGGAGACACAGAATCGGAAACAGGCTCCAGGCTCCGAGCCATCAGCCCAGAGCCTGACGCGGGGCTCGAACTCACGGACCGCGAGATCGTGACCTGGCTGAAGTCGGACGCCCAACCGACTGCGCCACCCAGGCGCCCCAACGTTTATTTATTTTTGGGACAGAGAGAGACAGAGCATGAACGGGGGAGGGGCAGAGAGAGAGGGAGACACAGAATCGGAAACAGGCTCCAGGCTCCGAGCCATCAGCCCAGAGCCCGACGCGGGGCTCGAACTCACGGACCGCGAGATCGTGACCTGGCTGAAGTTGGACGCTTAACCGACTGCGCCACCCAGGCGCCCCAACATTTTTGTTTTTGAAACCCCTGTGTCCCTTTCCCTTCAGAGTAACACTGTCTTTAATTTTATCATATTTTTGTTTCTTTACAGTTTTATCGTAATTAGCATGTAACTCCAAACTATATTGTTGAGTTTTACGTGTTTACAAGTGAAACATTTTTTAGTAATTTTCTTTTTATTCAGTATATTCTTAAAGGTATCTATGTTAATGTGTAAGCAGTAATTCATTGTTTTCGTTGCTGTATAGTATTCCATTGCAGTAAGATACCATGATTCATTGCTTTTGTAGTTTGAGTATTTTTAGCATTCCATTTTACCTCTACTTTGGCATATTAGCTATGCCTCTTTGTTTTGTTTTTAGGTGTTTGTTCTTTAACTTAATACAGCCTACCTTCAAACTATACTACTTTATACCATAATATAATGTGTAATGATATGTGAGGTCATTCTTATGTTTTTCTGTATGTAATGTTTTTTTTTTCCTCTATATGCTTTTTTCTTCCTACATGTTGTCAAGATAATCTTTTTTATCACTTTCTTCAGCAGTTTGATTGTATTAATTAATGTCTTGGTGTTACTTTCTTAATTTTTTTTTTTTTTTAAACTTTGATATTTGCTGAATGTTTTACTAGGTTTATAGTTTATTGTTTTGGGGAAAAAAATGTCATTCATTCCTTCAAAAGATGTTTTGGTTCCCTTCTTTGGGACTTAATTTACTTGTATGTTAGACCACTTGACATTGTCCTGTAGACCTTTGAGACTCTTTAACCTTTTTTTGCCATCTCTTGAGAAAGTATGCTGTATCTTCAAGTTCACTGATCTTTCCTGCATTATCTAATGTGCTATTTAAATCTTAAAGATTTTTTTAAAATTAAGATTTCTTTTAGAGCAGTTCTAATTTGACCGAAAAATTGAAGGGAAGGAAAAGGTGTCTCCCTGTATAATCCCTTCCCCCACATTTGCATAACCTTCTCCCTTATCAACATCCCCCACCAGAGTGGTATATTTGTTATAATTAATGATTCTATATTGATATAATTACCCAAAGTCCACAATATACATTATGGTTTACTCTTGGTGTTACACATTTTATGGATCTGGACAAATGTATAATGCCACATATCCATCATTATGATCTCATACGAGTGTCTTTACTACCCTGATATCCTCTGTGCTCTGACTGTTCATTCTCCATGTCCCCCAACCCCTGACAACCACAGGTGTGTGTTTGTTTTCACTGTCTGTAGTTTTACCTTTTCCAAAATGTCATACATTTGGGAGTATGCAGTATATTGCCTTTTTTAGATTGGCTTCTTTCACTTCATAATACTCATTTAAGATTCCTCCTTGTTTTTTCGTGGCTTCATAGCTCATTTCTTTTTATTGCTGAATAATATTACATTGGATGTACCAGTTTATCTGTTCACCTGCTGAAGGACATCTTTGTTGCTTCCAAATTTTGATAATTATGCATAAAACTGTGTATATAGGTATATAAACATCTGTGTGTAGTTTTTGTGTGGACATGTTTTTAACTGCTTTGGGTGAATACCAGGGAGAGCCATTGCTGGATTATATGGTCAGAGTGTGTTTAATTTGTAAGAAATTGTCTTCCAAAGTGGTTATACCATTTTGCAATCTTATCAGCAGTGGATGAGTTTCTGTTGCTCCAGATCCTTGCCAGCATTTGGTGTCAGTGTTTTGAATTCAGGCTATTGTAATAGGTATGTAGCATCTCATTATTTAATTTTGATTTCCTTGATAACCTGTGATGTGGAGCATGTTTTCATATGTTTATTTGCCATGTCTTCTTTGGTGAGGTATCTATTACGGTCTTTGGCCTATTTGTTAATTGGGTTGTTTTCTTTTCGAGTTTTAAGTGCTCTTTGAATATTTTGGTTAACAATCCTTTATCAGATATATTTTTGCAAAGATTTTCTCCCAGTCTATGGCTTGTCTTTTCATATTTTTGACATCTTTTGCAGAGAAAAATTTTTTAATTTTTTTAAAAAAAAAATTTTTTTTTCTTTCAATGTTTTTATTTATTTTTGGGACAGAGAGAGACAGAGCATGAACGGGGGAGGGGCAGAGAGAGAGGGAGACACAGAATCGGAAACAGGCTCCAGGCTCTGAGCCATCAGCCCAGAGCCCGACGCGGGGCTCGAACTCACGGACCGCGAGATCGTGACCTGGCTGAAGTCGGACGCTTAACCGACTGCGCCACCCAGGCGCCCCAAAAATTTTTTAATTTTAATGAAGTCCAGCTTCTTTGTTTCTTTCCTGAATTGTGCCTTCAGTATTGTATCTATAATGTCATCACCATATGTAGGTCGTTTAGGTTTTTCTTCTAAGTCATTACAGTTTTGCATTTTGTATTTTACATTTAGGTCTGTTATCCACTCTGAGTTAATTTTTGTGAAGAGTCTAGATTCATTTATTTGTAGATGGATTGTTAAAGCACCATTTGTTGAAAAGACTCCATTGTCAAAGATCACTTGACTATGTGGGTCTGTCTTGCTGGGCTCTCTGTTTTGTTCCATTCATCTATTTGTCTATTCTTTAACCAATATTGCAGTGTCTTGATTAGTATAGCTTTACTGTAATTTATGAAGCTGTGTAATATCAGTCCTTTAACTTTATTCTTTTCCTTTAATATTGTGTTGGCTATTTTGGGTCTTTTTCCTGTTTAAATAAACTTCAAGATCAATTTGTTGATATCCACAAAATGACTTACTGTTTTTTTGTTATTTTTAATGTTTGTTTATTTTTGAGAGAGCGAGAGCAAGCAGGGGAGGGACAGAGAAGAGGGAGACAGAGAATCCCAAACAGGCCTCACACTGTCAGCACAGAGCCTAATGCAGGGCTCAAGTCCATGAACCGTGAGATCATGACCTGAGCCAAAATCAAGAGTCGGATGCTTAAGTGACTGAGCCACTCAGGCCCCCCTAACTTACTCATGACACTGATAGCAAGAGTAGTATGCACTGGGGCGCCTGCGTGGTTCAGTCAGTTGAGTGTCTGACTCATGTGGCTCAGGTCATGCTCTCACAGTTCATGGGTTTGAGCCCTGCATCGGGCTGTGTGCTGACAGTTCAGAGCCTGGAGCCTGCTTGGGATTTTGTGTCTCCCTCTCTCTGTCCCTCCCCTGCTTGTTTGTTTTCTCTCTCTCTCTCTCTCTCTCTCTCTCTCTCAAAAATAAATAAAATTAAAAAACAAAATAGCATGCACTGCCAACTGAACCAGCCAGGTGCCCCCTCAACAGTGTTCTTTTTTAAATTAATTGATTTTTAATTTTAGAGCAGGGGAGAGGGGCAGAGAGAGAATCCTAAGCAGCTGACGCAGGGCTTGATTCCACGACCCTGGAATCATGACCTGAGCTGAAATCAAGAGTCAGACCTTCAACTTGACTAAGCCACCCAGTACCTCTCAGTAATGTTCTATACACCCCAAATTGTTCATTGTATTTACTTGTAATATCTGTTTTGTTTCCTTCAATTTGGTAAAGTTCCTCACTCTTTCTTTGTCTTTCATTGACCTCGACACTTTGAAGTACATTGGGACAGTTATTGTGTAAAATTTTCCTCCCATTTGGATTTATGTTCCCCTATGGTTAGATTCAGGCTATATGAATTTGGTAGGAATATGACACAAGTGATGCTGTGGTTTTCTGACTGCATCCTGTCAGGTGGTGCATGGTTTTGATTTGTCCCATTAGATACTCACTTTGATTACTTGATTAAGTGCTGTCTGTCTACTTTTCCACTGTTTACTTTTTCCCCTTTGTAATTAGTAATGATTTATGAGGAGATACTTTGAAACAGTGTTAATGTCCCAGTCATTTTTATTAGTCTATTTATTAGTTTGTGTTAATATGGTTTCCTATTTTATTCAGTGGGTCACTATAGAATATAGTGGTTTCTTTGTTCTTCTGACATGTACTCATTTTTTTCTGAGTACGTCTTTACTTCCTTGTACCACAGATTGTTCTAGATTCATACGTGATTTTCACTGTCCCAGCCCTGCAATCAGGTATTTTTCGAAGAGGCCAATTTTCCTTTAAGTGGAGAATGGTATCTTGAAACCAACTTCAGGACTCTGGGTGTGGTCACTGCTTTTGGACCCTGGTGCTCCCAGACTGTCGGTGGACAGAAATCAGGAATTTAACACTACAGGGTTCATTCTAGTTGTCTTCTTTTCCTCTTGTACCTGCCTTTTCTGAAGGTTAAGAACCCTGGTTTCCGTTATACTTAATTTACTTGATCAATTTCTTTGTCCATAGTTGATCTTTTGGTGCTGTCCCTCTCCCATGCAGGTATCTTCTTTTTTTTGTTTTTGTTTTTTTTCCTCCATGCTGGCATCTTCACTCCATTTGAACTCCCAACTCTGTGGGGACAGTCTACTTCTATTTATTCATGAATGGCCTTCTCTGGGCCACTGCAGCCCTCCTACCCATTCCAGTGCTGTCTACCTAACTCAGCCCCACCCAGTGGCTTTAGAACTGAATTGTTCAGGAAGGGAAGGGGTGGTGGAAGGGAAGGGATTAAATGGTTATTTATTGGGAATGAGCCCTTATTTTGTTGTTGTTGTTGTTGTTGTTATTGTTTTAGTTAGTGCTCGTTCATGCATCCATGAGCAGGGTGGGCAGGCCAGAGAGAGAGCTTGCTTGCAAACAAGCAGAGGACAGTCAGCAGGGGAGAGAGAATCGAAAGCAGGATTTGCTCTGTCAGTGTGGGGCCTGACGTGGGGCTCGAACTCAGGAACCATGAGCTTATGACTTGAGCCGAAACCAAGAGTCAGATGCTCGAGCCACCCAGGCACCCTGAATGGGCCTTCTCAATTGCAATTTACCTTTTATTAATGAAAATATTCACTGCTTGTTTTTGAGTAGGAAGACGGTATTAGAAATACGTTGTTTACATTGTTACTTATAAGCATAGAAGAGAAGAAAAATTGCCATGTGTAAACTCTGGGTGGTATTAATTTACAAGAGGTTTTCCAGGGAAATAATGCATAGAGCTGTTGATTTTTTTCAGAGTTGACTGACCATTCCCTTAAATTTAGCTGGACTGTCCTCTTTCTAGATTGATATTCTTCTTTTCCACCAGTCTTTTCTTTGTCTTTCCAATGTGATTCTTTTCACATATTTCACTTTTGGCACTCCCCTCAGCTTCTGGAATGGTGTAATGAAGTCTCTGAAGGACTTGATGTTGGCTTCCCTCCTTGTGTTTCCTTGAGAACTTAGAAAATTAAAAATACTAAGGATTTGACTCTCACTTCCCTTATATTTTTCTTCTTTTCCTGTGGACTGTTCTCTTCCTTTTACTTTTGGGGAATAGGAGGCAGTGTTCTATTAATTTGAACAGGCTATTAGTATTTTCTGGATCATAAGTGTTTTTCTATTGTATGTTTTCTCACCAAATGGAAAAAAGGCTTTTCAGTCCTTTGTTCACATCATTCAGATTTTTCTGTTGTAGCACTTATTAATAGAAATAGTCTTTACTTTGGTAGATTGAAGCTACTCTTTTAGGGCTGTGAGAAGAGTTTCTCAGTCTTTCATTCCTGTACCTGGTACCTAATAGGACTAGTTCAGTGCTTAGTAAATGTTTAAATAATGAGTTGTTTGGAAAATTAGCCCATATATGAGATGTGATTGAGTGACCTTTGATACTTGCATCTTCAAAGTCATTATTTTCAAGAAACTAAAATTAGAACTATGTTATGATCCAGTAATTGCACTATTAGGTATTTATCTAAAGGATACAGAAATACAAATTTGAAGGGTTACATGCACCCCAATGTTTATAGCAGCATTATCAATAGCCATACTATGGAGAGAGCCCAAAAATGTCCATTGACTGGTGAACAGATAAAGAAGATAGGGAAGAGGTGATATAGATAAACAATGGAATATTACTCAGCCATTAAAAAGAATGGAATCTTTCCATTTGCAACGATGTGGATGGAGCTAGAATGTATTATGCTGAGCGAAATAATCAGAGAAAGACCAATACCATATGATTTCATTCATGTGTGGAATTTAAGAAACAAAACAGATGAACATATGGGAAGGGGGAAGAAAGAGAGAAGAAAACAAACTGCAGGAGATTCTTTAATGATAGAGAACAAACTATGGGTTGTCAGAGGGAGCGTTAGATGTTGTATGTAAGTGATGAATCACTGAATTCTATTCCTGAAACCAGTGTTGCTCTTGTAAACTAAAATTTAAATTAGGAAAAAAAAAGTCATTTTTTTTTTTAAGTGTCCTGTTGTATATAGGGTGAGTAGGTTAAAAAAAAGTCTATAGAACTGATTTGATCCTGATTTGGTTACTGGTTTTCTCCTTTTCTGACAGACAGTTTGTCACAGTTTATTGGTTATCCCTGCCCGAAGCCAGAGTTTTGACATCCTGCAGAGTGCCATCAGTAAGCATTTGGTAAATATACTTAAAAATTTTTTTTTGTTGCTACTTAAAAAAGCGTAGAGAATCCTTGGTTAAAAGTGGGTTTGCCATAGGCAAGGAGAGAGTGTCTAGACTGAGAAGTCTTGATGTTTTTCTTGGCTGTTACTAATTAATTCTGACCTTGGGAAAATCCCCCTTTTCCAGGACCCTACTTTCTACATCTGCAATGAAGGGCCTTTAAAAAAAAAAAAAAAGTTTATTTGGGAGAGAGCACGCACAAGGGAGGGGCAGAGAGAGAATCCCAAGCAAGCCCCGTGCTGTCAGTTCAGAGCCCGACAAGGGGCTTGATCTTACAAACCACAGGATCATGACCTGAGCCAAAATTGAGTCAGATGTTTAACCAATTGAGCCACCCAGGCACCCCTGCAATGAAGGGCTTTAAAATTATACCTCAGGTTCTTCTGACATATAGTGCTTTAATGAACACAAACCTGGTGTTTGTGTATTGGGAATCCAGCATCCAGACTGGGGTCTGATTTCCACCTTGAATATTTGGGTTCTAAATGAGGGATATAGCCTAACAGGTTCAAGGCCTGGCCACTAGAAGCAGCAAGCTAAGCCTTGCGACTGTTTGGTCTTCTGGCTAGTCGGTGTCTCTTGTTCCCAAAAACCTGGGATTTTGCTTTTTAGCTTCCTCCAATGTTTATGTTTAGATTTTTGGCTTATTATAATTATCCTTAGTGCAGAGGAAACTCCCACAGTTTTATCTTTCAGGCACTGTTACTTTTTTGGGTAATTTTATAGGTACATTCCAACCCCCTTTTCTCCTTTAAAATGTTACTTCCCTTGAGTTGGAAGAGTACTGCTTTGAATTTCCAGTGCTCTTTTCTCTCTGTTGTCAAACTTCTAATCTTTATCCTGTGTGTCTCTAAAGATCTCTACCACTTTTCTTTTCACCTCCACTCCAGATATTTATGCCCTCCTTTGACTACATTCATTATTCTAGTAAAAGATTAACATGCCAGTCTTGGGCACTATTTTCAAACAGCCTGATCAGAGCCTGCAGACTTTTTCATGATGACTTAACAGTAGTTTCCAGGAGATTTAAACCATGCATACATAACAGTTGTAAGTTAGAGTCCACCTTAATGACAGATAGTAGAGTCCAGATGAATACACAAACCATGATGTCCCTTATCGGGGTTTTGAGGCAGTGAAGCAGTCAAGTGTTAAGTATAGTAATGTCTTACTCCAGGGTGTTTTACTTAGCCATGTCTGAATGACTAGCTAAATTAAAGGGCAGGGGTAGGCTAATTGTAAAATGAACTTCGGTTTGTACATTTAATTACCTGGGACGGAGGTGGTGCCAGAAATGAGAGTTTTCTAGTCTGAAGAATCTAAAAATCATGGAAATGTGGTTGGTTGTATCAGGATTTGGGGTGGGGGGAGGGTGCATAAAGTAATCCTTTCAAATGATATTTCTGACCATCAGAAATTGTAATATCTTAAATTTTAGTAGACTCATGGAGGGAAGGCAGTAGATTAGGTTAATAGTATTTCTAGAGTTGGCATGTTTTCAAAGTTATTTAACGTAGTAATTAAATTCTTTTCTTTTTTAAGTTTATTTTGAGAAAGAGAGTGCGTGTGCGCATGCAGGAGAGGGGCAGAGAAGTGGAGGAGAGAAATGCAAGCAGGCTCCATGCTATAAGTGACACAGAGCTCAATCTTACGGTTTGTGAGATCATGACCTGAGCCGAAATCAAGAGTTGGATGCCTACTTGACTGAGCCACCCAGGCACCCCTAGTAATTAAATTTCTTAAGGGAAAACAGGACCTTAAGTTGTGGCAGGTTGTGTGTATAATGTATGCACTGTTTTTCAGTAGAAGTGATGTTAGGTTAACTCTCCAGTTAATGGGATTTGTTTTTTTCATGGAGAGAAGAACGGTTGTGAAGAGGTCATTAATCTAATTTTTCTCTTCCTAGGTTGGGCTGACTGTAATTCCTGACAGTACAGCTGGCTGTGTTTTGGGTGTTATCTGTAAGCTCCTGGATCATACGTGTGTACTTAGTGAGACTCTACTACCGTTTCTGGCTTCTTGTTGCTACAGTCTTCTTTATTTTCTGCTCACTTTAGAGAAGGGAGAAGCAGAACATCTAAGAAAAAGGTAATAGTTTTTGTATTCTTCAACTTTAATTTTTTTCTACCTATTCCAGTTTTCCCCACCAAATAAGTAAATAAGAATAAATAAAATCAAAAAATTTTTTAAAGAGGAAAGAGTGAAAGAAAATTAGATTTAATAAATACCCTGAATTGTCTTTCAGAATTTGTATAAACCTTAACTGGATTTCTCTTTATTGTTTCATAAATTCCCTTTGTATTGTAAGAGGATTTTTAGTTTTTGTTTTTCTTTTAAACTACAAATTTGAAAAGTTAGATGGCATTTTAAAATTTCTTGGGAGCTTTCATTAATGTTGCTGTAGGTCTAGCAAGGAAAAAAAAATCTACCTTTACAAGAATGCAATCACTAATAAATACAAGCCTTTATTAAAACTAGCCAGAGTAAAAATCTTTAAATTCTTGGATTTAAGGAAATTTCTAAGATATTGGTGTTTATATTAGTACTTTAGCTCTTACATACTATTCATACTAAAGTTTCTAGCATAGTTTGGAACATTTCACTTTAGTTTAAAAAAGTATTCTCATGCTTATGTTCTTATTGGTAATGCCTGTTAAAATTTTGGGGCGCCTGGATGGCTCAGTCAGTTAAGTGTCTGCCTTGGGCTCAGGTTATGATCTCGTGATTTGTGAGTTCAAGCCCCACCTCATGCTCTGTGCTGACAGCTCGGAGCCTGGAGCCTGCTTCGGATTCTGTGACTCCCTCTCTCTCTGTGTCCCCTCCCCTGCTCATGCTCTGTGTCTGTGTCTCAAAAAATAAATAAACGTTAAAATTTTTTGTAGAAGGTTTTTAAAAAAAATCTAACAGATGAACAAAGATCAGAAAATAAAAATTATTCTATTGCCTGTTAACATTTTAATATTTGTCTTTCTAGTTTTTTTAACTTTTATATATCATAAGAATAAACACGTATATAAAGAGTAAGTTTAAACTGAATATCCATTTAACCAACTTCCACGTTCAGAAATAGAACATCATCAACACACACTCTGTGTAATCTCTAGTTAGATTTCTCTTCTGTACCCCCCAGAGATCACTTTTGCGTGTTAAATAATAAAAATTCAGCCTGGTACATTTTAAACATCTAATTGGGTTTATTAATTGATTAATTAATTGGGCAGCATCCCATTTAGCAAGTAGAGGGGAGCTCTAAAGGACTACAGAATAGGAAAGTTGTTTTTTTTTTAAATTTTTTTTTAACGTTTATTTATTTTTGAGACAGAGAGAGACAGAGCATGAATGGGGGAGGGTCAGAGAGAGAGAAGGAAACACAGAATCCGAAACGGGCTCCAGGCTCTGAGCTGTCAGCACAGAGCCCGATGCGGGGCTCGAACCCATGAACTGCGAGATCGTGACCTGAGCCGAAGTTGGACGCTTAACCGACTGAGCCACCCAGGCGCCCCTAGGAAAGTTTTTTAAAGGTAGACAGGGAGTTGAAAGAAGGAAATTATTAGTAAAGAATCCATTGTTGAGGCAGGGAGACTCTCCGGAATCGTAAGGATCTGTCAGTACGTTTTTCCTAGTGCTGATCAAGAAGTTCCCATGTTGACTGGTTAAAGTTTTTTGGGGGGTTGAAACTGCAGTTAGGTTAGGTATTAAATCTTGGTTTACTGACTTAGGGCCTTCACCTGAGTGATGCCATTTTGAGTCTATAGGTTTTTTGTTTTTGTTTTTTTTCTTAATGTTTGTTTATTTTTGAGAGAGAGAGAGAGGAGAGAGAGAGACAGAGACAGAGTGTGAGTGGGGGAAAGGCAGAGAGAGAGGGAGACAATCTGAAGTAGGCTCCAGGTTCTGAACTGTCAACCCAGAGCCCGATGTGGGTGGAACGTAACCAACTGTGATACCATGACCTGAGCTGAAGTCAGATGCTTAACTGACTAAGCCACCCAGGTGCCCCTGTAGTTTTCTTGTTAAGTTGCCTTCTAACTAAAAATTTTGTGTGTATCTGTAAACAATATAATTTTTGTTTGGCATATTTTAAGAATATCCTACTGTATGTTTTTGTGATTTGATTGTAACCATTGTTGTCATTCATGTTGATTGAAAAACTGATTTCATTTTTGTTTCTCCATACCAGGGCTAAGCAAACTTTTCTGTAAAGAGTCAGATAATAAAATATTTTAGGTTTTTCGTGCCAGTAAGTCTCTTGTCAGAGCTGTTCAACACTGCCCTGGTAACACAAAAGCAGCAACAGATTACATGTAAATGAATGCATGTGACTGTGTTTCAATAAAACTATTTACAAATATGGGCTCTGAGCACAACTGGCTCCAGTACAGGTGCTCTACAGTATTTTGTCATGTGAATGTATCCCAACTTACCAGTTTTGCTGTCAAAGATCTTTTATACACACACACACACACACACACACACACACACACATATACACACACATATATACACATATAAATAGGTATATATATACACATATATAAATATATATTTATATATATACACACATATACACATAAATATAAATATTCATATGTAATATATATAATTATATATAATAATATAATTGATAATTAACAATTATGTAATTATATTATAACCAATATTAATATTTATATAATATATATAATTATATATATAAATATATACACACATACACATATATATACACTCTTAGGAAAACCTAGGAATGGCTGTTCGTACGGTATTTCTTCTGTTGCTTGTGGTACCCAGGTCTCTTGTATTTCTCTTTGGCTTGACAGTTTTCTTAATTGTGTTGTGTGAAGGTGGAATACTAAACTTTATTGATCCATTCACTGTACTTATATTTAGTATTATGTAGAATCCATGAGCCTTTTTAGCACAGTTTTGATCAGCAGTCCACTCAAGTTAAAGTAGACAATGAATATATTGGGTCATTACAGGAGTAACTCATAAAATAAAACCCAAGGGCTAGGAATTTTGGAGGCAGGAATTGAAACCCATCAGGAACCAAAGTGGTTTTCTCTACTTTTTCTTCTGGATTGTGTAGTCTTTATCTCTGTGCCTTTGCCTCATTATTAGCTATGTCTGCAGACTGGCTTTTTTCTCCTTGTACGTGGCTATCCTAGCCTGGCTGTGCATGAGTCAATACTCCAAATAAAGTCTCCAAAAAGAGGATCTGGTTGGCTTAGAATGGAGTCAGTATCCACCTTTGATGGAGATGCTGCATGATGGAGTTGGGGAGGTTGATCAGATTGTGAAAGGGTTGCTGCTTCCACATCTAGAGGTAGTCAGATTCTCTTTGAACGATCTGGGGACCACTCCTAATACGAAAACTATAACAGACTAAGGTCAGAGCCTTTAGCAGTCAGTGGATTCTTTGTCCAAAGGGTATTGCTCCATTTAATGTGGTTGGCTACAAGTCCATTTACCTTCATCATAAAACGTTTTTGTTCTGCCCTATAGTGAAACCAAGGGAATGGTGCTTACTAAAATTAGGATTTACCGTTTCTGGCCTTTCATAATCTAGTAACATGGTAGTCCACTGACTGGCTTCTTTTCTGAAATCCATTTTGGTTCCTTGTGAATACATCTTTCTCTGCATATCTGCCCTGTTTAAAACATTGAAGAGGCTCAGAATCCAGGGCACAGCATTAAAATTTCATGAAGTTTGTTTTTGTTTTTAAATAAACTACTTTCAAAGTGGGGCTTGAATTCATGACCCCAAGATCAAGAGTCGCATGCCCTACTGACTGAGCCAGGCATCCCAAGTTTTTTTTCTTTCTACCAGTGGGATATTCTGATTTTACCAGTGGGATTTTTGATGGTATGATAGTTGAATAATGTTCAGTGGTAGAAAACAGTATGCATATGTAGATTATTGTGCTCTTTGGCTAATTCTGTGTTATATATGATCACCAGAGCTTTAAGAATGTCCTGGTAAGCCCAGGAAAGTGTTGATTGCTAGGCTTCCTGGAACTTACCGAGTAGGGGAGAACAGCTGATTCTTCATTGGATTTGCTTATTCAGCTGTGACGAAACCCAGTTGTTAGTTTTGATTTGTGGGGTTTTATCAGAAAACACCACATTTCTTAAAAGGACATTTTCAGTTTTGGAAAATACAGAAAGGGTACTTCTGTGTGTGTTGGCTCACTGGCTCATTTTTGTCTGTTACTGTAGGGACAAGCTGTGGGGGGTCTGTGTCTCCATCCTGGCTCTCCTGCCTCGAGTCCTCAGGTTGATGCTGCAGAGCCTGCGGGTGAACAGAGCTGGACCTGAGGAGCTGCCTGTTGTGGGCCAGCTGCTTCGCCTGCTGCTTCAGCATGCACCCCTCAGGACTCATATGTTAACCAATGCCATCTTGGTGCAGCAGATCATCAAGAATATCACGGTAAGCATGGAACAGGGCTTTGTATTATTACTAGAAAAGGGATTCATGAGGAGGGCATGGGTGGGGTTCTCTGGGGAGGCTAGGCCTCCAGTGCATTGACTGACTCCTGGAATGAAGCCCACTGTGGTGATTTCCCAGGTTTTCCCCTGCTGACTAGCACCTGCCACTTAGCCAGAGGGAGGTCTTTGATCCAGAGTCAGTAATAAAAGGCTTAAAATATTCAAATTGAATTGGTCACAGGCAGCTTAGAAAAGGTACAGAGCATCAGAATCACTCCTACCAGGATTCTGGTACAGACTCTTGATTAACTGTGCTTATTCAGCATGTTTTTAAACCTGAGTTGTTAAAAAAAAAATTTTTTTGATGTTTATTCATTTTTGAAAGAAACAGAGCACAAGCAGGGGTGGGGCAGAGAGAGGGGGGCACAGAATCTGAAGCAGGCTCCAGGCTCAGAGCTGTCAGCACAGAGCCCGACGCGGGGCTTGAACTCAAGAACTGTGAGATCGTGACCAGAGCCAAAGCCCGATGTGCAACCGACTGAGCCACCCAGGGGCCCCTAAGCTAAGTTGTTTTACTTAGCTGTAGGAATAGCAACTTCATTGAGTTTTGGTAACCATAAAGTGAGATCATTCAGGTAAAGTTTTTAGTGAAACTGACATTAAGTGCTCAACAAATGTTAGTTGTCACTGAAAACATTTAGCAGGAATAGGCTTACGGCCAGTTCCTAGTCACTTAGTTCACTGGAGAATAAGAGGAAGTTAAGAAGTTGCAGGCTTCTGCTTTGTGTAATGGCTGGTTCTGCATTCATCTGTATCTGTTTTGCAGGGGCAGCTCTGTCTAGGATTCCTTTGGTGTTTTTGGTTTGGAAGAGTTAGGTTTTTTCTGTAGGTATTTGGGGGTTTATTAGTTGATACCTGTAGTAGTACTTCAGAGTAATAGAGCTTATACGTGTATATAACACAAGTTCACGTTCTGAATATTCTCAGTAGGCTTGTAGAAATAATGAAAGCAGCAGCAGAATAATTCAGAAATAGAAGGGAAGAAAAGGCAAGAATTTGGATTGTTCAGAGGTTAGAGAATCAGCTCACCTCTATAAGGAAGAGAATGACAGATTGTCAGTCGGCCTTGCAGAATTATTCTCAGTTGATGTTAATGCAAAGATTGTGAGACTCGAGCATACCAAGGGAAGTCCAGAGTGTGGAGATGGTTGATGGTGAAATGTCATTAGTTCCTGGCAATATTTGAGAAGGAACAGATGAAACGAGAAACTGGTAGCACTTGTACTTGAGGTTGTACCCGGGAATTTTCACTACCTGTGGTAATGCCCAATTAACAAATATCCTGTGGCGATTGATAAATGGAGGAGATAGGATTGCGGTGGTTCTGAGATCTCGTTTGGGTGTGAAAAATACTGTCAGGTAGCATAACAACTTTGATATAATTCTCAAATTACTTTTGTTTTTCTCTGCAGACATTGAAGACTGGAGGTATTCAAGAACAGTGGCTCACAGACTTACATTATTGCTTCAATGTGTATATCACTGGGCATCCCCAGGGGCCCACTGCATTGAGTACAGTGTATTGAGTACAGTAAGAGGCACCATGGTACCTCCTGTTTGAAATTGTTTATTCACGTCTATCTAATTTTGAAGAGAAACTGATGTAATGTTTGTCATTAAAGCTGAACTTTTAAAGAAGTTGTTTATGAACCTTCCTTTGCACTAAAGTAGAAAAATAACACAGGCTGGCTTCTTGGACCAGGACATTATACTTGGTCACAGGTGGGTAGAGTATTTTGCATTTCATAGAAACTAAATATTTACAAAATATGGAATGATACAGTACCTTCTGTTATTTACCAAGAACGAATCTTTGTGGTCTCAGTTCTAGTTCATTCAGACAGCAACAGAAACCAATTTTTTATTTGGGAATGGTTGCCTTTATCCATCATGACATTCAGCTCCTCACTGTGGAGTTCTGTTATTTACAGAGGTTTTCTAGCTCCTTCTGCAGGAGCAAGATTTCAAGATAGTACTACGGTTGTTTGAGGTTTTCCTCAAATGGTACTTGGTTTGATTTAGATAATTCTTCTTTCAAAATTACTTTCTACTAATGACCATTATTTCTTTTAAAATTATAAGCCATATATAGTGATTTATGCTGACACCCACACCCCCAGTCAAAAAATCCATGTATAACATTTGACTACCCCAAAATTTTACTACTAATAGCCTACTGTTGACCAGAGGCCTTACTGATAATCAATTTACACATATTTTTTTCTGAGTGAGAGCGGGGAAAGGGAAGAGGGAGAGAGAGAATCTTCTAAGCATGCTCCACGCTCAGCGTGGAGCCCAACACGAGGCTCAATCTCGTGACTGGGAGATCATGACCTGAGCTGAAGTCAAGACTCAGACGCTTAACCAACTGAGCCACCCAGGCACCTCTACACCTATTTTGTATACGTATTATATACGTAATTCTTATAATAAAGCAAGCTAGAGAAAAGAACACATTTGCAGTACCATGGCTATATTTATTGATACTATATACATTTATTGGAAAAAAATTCATGTTAAGAGGACCCACACAAACCTGGTTGTTCAAGGATTAACTATTTTCATAATTATGAAATAATTAGCAAATTGTAACAAAAATCAAGGTAACACTTTATTGCTACTTATCTCTACCTGTCAGGACGGGTGGCAATAATCTTAAGAAAATGGAAATGCTCCTACTACAAATATTTGGGCCTAACATGCCACTGTTTATGCCTTCTGTCTACATTCCTATGGTAGCTTTGCTCTTAAAAATGTGAAAAAACTGGGGCACTTGGGTGGTTCAGTTGGTTGAGTATCCGACTTCGGCTAAGGTCATGATCTTGGAGCTTGTGAGGTTGAGCCCCGAATCAAGCTTGCTGTCTGCGCAGAGCCTGCTTCCAATCCTCTGTCCCTTCCTCCCACTCCACTCCCACCCCTTTCCCTGCTTACGCTGTCTCTCAAAAACAATTTTTTTTTTTTTTATTTTTGAGAAGAGAGAGAATCCAAAGGGGAGGAACAGAGAGGGGGACACAGAATCCAAAGCAGGCTCCAGGCTCTGAGCTGTCAGAACAGGGGGCTCAAACCCATGAACCATGAGTTCATGACCTGAGCTGAAGTTGGATGCTTAATCGACTGAGCCACCCAGGCACCCCAAATATAAATAAAACTTTTTAAAAAATGTGAAAAAGCCTATAACCACTGAAATTTATGCCAGGTGTTCTTATAGCTTGAATGTATGTAGGTTTAGCAGTTTTCCCTGCCAATAGGAATGGCATTTTGACAAGCTTGCTCACCTATAGGTCAGGCAGAAAATACAAGTGAATTGGTAGGTTATGCATGAATGGTCTGGTCCAACTGATAAAAATGGCTGCTATAGGACAGGCTCTTCCTCCTCTCATGTAGGTTCTTCCCTGGAGCCAAAAAACCAGGCTTGCATCAGCTGGCTGGCAGAAATCTCATGTTAGTGCTCATGTTCTTAGTTTGGCTTAGACGTTACTGTTAATTATGTGTTCTACTTTATAGCTGTACTGACTGAAGTGAGGGCAGACAGCTAGGAAGTTTTGCACGGGTATAGTCTACCGTGGTGGTTGTAGCACAGGCTAACAGTGCTGTATAAGAGCAGAAAGAAAACATCCTGACATTGTCATTCAGTTGTTACCATGTTTTCAGGCTAATAAGGCTTGAGGCATGAATATTAAAGTTTTCTCAAGATGGAAAAGTTAATCAGCAGAGAATTAGAACTCTGCACTAGCTATTCCAGTTCCCCCGGACACGGTCTTCCTCCACAGGTGGTCGAAGCTTTGTTTTGGTTTTTGATTGAGTAGCTGATTGCAGGTTATAAGAAAAATTCTTTGATCTTCCACTATTCTCAAGGAGGTGTATACACTGCAAGTTGCTCACTGTTAAAAGCAAATACCAGAGAGATATTTGTTATTTTTAATACTGAAAAGTTCATTGCTGGTGAGGTAAAGGGTTTAGATATGGACTATCCAGGGAGCTAGGAAGGTGACAGCCAGTTTGTTGTAGAGACAGGTGACTTACCAGCCTTGCATTTTACATCATCCTCCAAGATATAGGACATTTTTTAAATTTTTTTTTTCAACGTTTATTTATTTTTGGGACAGAGAGAGACAGAGCATGAACGGGGGAGGGGCAGAGAGAGAGGGAGACACAGAATCGGAAACAGGCTCCAGGCTCTGAGCCATCAGCCCAGAGCCCGACGCGGGGCTCGAACTCACCGACCGCGAGATCGTGACCTGGCTGAAGTCGGACGCTTAACCGACTGCGCCACCCAGGCGCCCCATATATAGGACATTTTTAAAGATTGAGAGCGAAAGCACAAGTGGGGAAGGTGCAGACAGAGGAAGAGAGAGAATCCCAAGCAGGCTCTGCACTATCAGTGCAGAGACTGACTCAGAGCTTGGACTCATGAACCATGAGGCAGTGACCTGAGCCGAAGTGACACTTCCACCCAGGTGCCCTGATACCTGACAGCTCTTGAAGAACCTTGACTGGGAGAGGCCAGGTACTTGAGCTGGGACTGGGACCTAGGTCTTCAGTCTGTCTAGAATAACTGGTATAGCTTTCTTTATGTAGGTCATACATAACACAAACACATATACACATGTATTTCTCAACTTGCCATGTACCACACACTAGGCTATATAGTACATTCTAGAAAACCATTTCATTTGAAAATTTACTATCTTCAAGGATGACAGACTGATAGGCATATCAACCTTGAAATGGGTATTTTTAGGCCTTTTTATGACTTTGAAGTTACTTATAGGATGAAAACTTTTAAGATGTCACAGTTGGAAAACAGTGATGTATTCAACCCTCTTGCTGAGGCCAAATTGTTCTGTTTTTCCTCTCTCTGTGGAGCAAAGGAGCAAACATGAAAGGTGAGTAGTTTCAGAAAGTTACAAACATGTCTTACTTTTTCTCTCCTGGTTTTATTATGGTTATTTAAAGTGAACTATTGATACTGAATTCTGTTTCTGGCTGCCTTTACTGTATCAAGTCTTGAGTTATCTGTATACCCATCTGTAGATGGGCAGGAATATTCTGCATTCATACAAAGGGGTTATCATTAGTAGTAATCACTTGAGCCATGGTTATTCCATTCATTGGAATGGGCTTTTTAAAGGTAGTTCTTTTATATTTAAAAAGAAGGGCTCCCAAATTTAGGAGTGTGAGCCCAAGCAAGGGAGAGAGGCAGAAGGGAGTGGTTGGGGGGGGGTTGGGGGTAGAGAATGAATAAATCTCAAGCAGGCTTCCATGCTCATCACAGAGCTTAACACAGGGCTTGATCTCACTACCATGAGATCATGACCTGAGCTGAAATCCAGAGTCAGATGCTTAACTGACTGAGCCACCCAGGTGCACCCTGGAGGTTATATATTTATATATTTATATATGTATATAAGTTCTATGTATATGCTCTCTGACCAATACTATGCTGCTATTTTGTGGGTGGTATACGGGGGTTGCTGTTGAAGGACTAGAGAAAACAGGGATTGTGGAATCTCTCAAATGCATGTAGAGAAACACAGGCCAAGGAGGTTATATACTTTGCTATATCCAGCTCACTTTCTGCTTCCTCTTTAAAGAGGTAAAGGCACTACTAAAGCCTCTCCTATGCTGGAAGTTGGGAGCAACAATCCTTGCTTAAGTATTTGAGCACCTACTGTGTGCCAAATAATTTCCTAAAAGTGAATAGGACAGTGAGCAAATCAGAAGATCCTTAACCCCATGGAATTCTCAAAGCAAAAACATGAACTAACATTTTTATTCATGGAGAAGACCAAAATTAATGTTCTCTTTTTGGTTCAGTTGGGCACAACTGACACAGAAATTTCTGCAATGTGGAATCACAGATGCCCATTTCCATGGAAACTATTTATAGATGCTTTCTGTATGAAACATATATGGGCTCCAGCTACACTAATTAGCAGCTCTGATAATCAGCTCACTGGATAGTGCCTTAATGTACATGTGTAGACTTAACAAAACCTTGTGTTCCCCCATTTAGGGTTAGGAAAAGATTCTCTTAAGACCTTGTCTGTTCTCAAGCCACTTAGAATTACATGTGTAGGACAAACAAGCTACTTGTTCATGTGAAATCCCAAAAAACCACTAAGTATATTTGAGTTTGTTTATTCGTCCCTTAACTGTGAACCCTTTGACTAAAAACCTTTTGTGTTTCTAAACACCTCATTTTTATGATTTCTGATGGTCTCAAGAGAAAAATCCAGGACTAAGTAAAAAAAATGTTTTATTTAAATGCTACTTTTCTGGTAGTTCTGTCTGACCATTGTTTTTGAAACTAATTTTCAATTCATTCAAGTAGAACAAAAGCTTTTTTTTTTTTTTAAACATGGAAAGTTTCAAAGGAATTAAGGCCCACAGTTGTAACTACCCTATCCGCTACTCCCTGATCAGCCTGCCTATATTACATGAGTTGCCCAACCCATATTAAAGATTGGGCAGTAATTACACTGTCCCCTACCTCCAGGTTCTCCCCCCCCCCACCCAATCAAAAACTAAATGAATGTTAAAGTTCACGCTGACAGTCATTGTTCACCTTCCAGCTGCACTCTATTCCTGCAGGATGACTGGATCAGCAAGGGTGGGGTGGGGGGAGCGTGTTGCCATAGCCACCCATGAACAACACTGGATCTGGCATTAACTGCTGACAGCACTGAACTTATCACCCAGATTTAATGCTGGTGTGAATGAAGGGGGCCCAGAGTAAAATACTCTGGTCTTGCGGCTGAAAAGAAAGTTCCCTGAGCATGAGTGAAATTGTGCACGGTGAAGCCTGAGCAGGACGTGTTATTAAATATTACATGTCCCCTTCATGGGCCGTGAAAGGCAAAGGCCAGAATTTCTGGTTAAGGAACCTCTCAAGTTTGGGAAGGAGATGAAGAATCTTAATGTGAAATCAATACAGAACAAGAATTCCCAAGGTATTACTTTGAAGAATGACAGTATTTTCATTTTCCCCCCTTCATGTGAACAAGTATGTAAAAGTACCATTTATTGTCTCTACTGGAGGTAATGTTAACAATAACTTGTGGTTGTGAAAATAACTTGCCTGTTAGGGAGGCATGTTGATTGCAGTAATAATTCCACGAAAGGGGAATGAAAAACATGTACACCTCAAAGGAAATGACCATTGGAAATCCCTAGCAATCTCTGTCCTCATGTCTTCCATCTTTGAGGATGGAACAAAAAAGGCAAATGCTTCCCCACATTGTCTTCCCAATCTGCTTCGCCAGTGCAGTGGCTGCCTTACCTGAATTGAGACGCAGCACAGGATGGGCTTTGGAAGATCTTGTGGGATGAGGAACTTTCCCTTCTTGAGAACAACCTGAAATCAACCAACAGTGATTATTCCTCTCTGACCAAGGTTAGCTGTGGCCTCACCAAGTTCTAAGTTCCTTTTTGAGGTAAAAGCTTGAGCTTGTTGATATCTGCCAAGAGAAATTAGGTATGGTGTGGAAATACCATGTAGGCCCAGAGTAAAGTCCTGAGATTTTGCTGCCTGGGCTGCAGATCTATTTCTCAAGTGCCTTGGCTCAACTTTTTTCTTTTGGGGAGCTATCTAGGCCTCTTCTCTGCTGAGTTTATTTGAATGGGTTCTTTCCAGAGCTGAAAATGTTCCAATTTAAAGCAATTCATCTGCTGAGCAAGTATTTACTATTGTGCGTGGGTCTGGGGCATTCCCACAGATGGGCAGCCCTGTACTATTTTAGCATAAGGAAGGTCAAAGTGAGGCAGGCAAGGTGTTCCTGCTTCTGGAGCCCTCCAAATGGGTAATATAAGGGGAGGACCCAAGCAGTGGTCTGGAGGGGTTTAAAGGGTAATGAAGGCCAGCAGAAGACCTCTTGATTGAGATGCCAGAATGCATCATCAAACCAGTTCTGAGCTAGAATTGCTGGAGGGGAGGCATTAAATGTGTGTTGAAAATTCTCTTGGTTCTTGGAAGTAAAGTTCCTATCTGAATGGAGGTTTGCCCAGTGTAATTAAATCCCATTTCAGATTCTGATGCAACACTCTGGGGGTACTTGTTGTCAACTACAACGTGCCCAGAAGGACATTTACCGTAGATTTGCTTGAGTACTAAGTGTCTGGTGGACTTTGTGCCTGAGCTGCCCTTGGATGGACTCTTCGTGGTCCTGCTTACTGCAGTGGTTTTTGGGGGGGTTAGTTCCAGTTCTTTCCTCCAAACTTGGAGCAGCAATGCCAGGCACTCTCGGTTCCATCTGTCCACATCTCTGGTTCCAAGCTGCTTCATGTGCAGAAGGTGGGACAGGTGCTTCCTAAGCTGGTAGCTGGTGAGGTCAGAAGAGAGGAGAGACTTTAAGATCACAGTACTGAGAAAAGAAAGTTTCCTTAGGGTTCCTAGAAGCTATAGGTATAGTTTGCTGAACTGGGAGATTCATTTAAGCTCCCATTCCTAATTTACAGTGGCAGCAGGTTTAATGTCGAAAAAAAAATCATTATTTTTTTAAATCAAACAGTTCCTGAACTAGGAATCAGATGAATCTGCCCTCGGGGTGGGTTGGGCTAATGTGTAAATAAATGAGAAGTACTATGTAAAACCGAGGAGCTAGATTGCATGAGATCATGTGAGACTGATAATTCCTGGTGGTCTGGTAAGGCTTTATAAGGCTGATACTTGTGCTGGGCTTTAAAGGATGCATAGGAGCTTACTGGGCAGAGAAGGGTACTCTAGGCAGAACTGGCGTAAGTGGAGATATGGACATTTGTGCCAGGAAAGTAATGAGAGGTGTACGAAGCATTGTGTATTTTGTGAAGAAGGATGGAAGGCTAGGCTACACTGGAAGGAGCCAACATTTGTTCAGAGCCTGTTACATGTCAGGCACATTCCTCACGATTAAGGTGAAAATCCATCAAGTAGACAGGGCTGAGTAGATGGCACATCACACCAGGATGACAACATAGGTTGTTCCTTATTCCCTTTACCAAAACAACAACTAACAACTATTCACGGATAAGACACCACTGAGAAAGTCCTAGAACATGGGAGAGAGGCTGCAGCCCCATGCACCACAGGGGCCAAGACAGACTACAATGGGATATGAGGAACAGCTACATGCAGACTGCACTGCCCCTCCATCAGGCTGGTGTAACACCACACCAAAATGACTTTAGCCTATGGTTCCTCAAATGGGAAAAAGGAACCCAGGGTGGAATCCAGCATCCCCAGCATTGTAGGTCACTTCTTGGGAGCCCCCACTCTGGTCTCATCCCATGGGGATTGCCAGGGAATCTGTGGGACTTGGCCACTGGGAGTCTGTGATGGGGAAGGTAGGGGCTTGCAACAACCAGTATGTGGGTCTTTGCAGACCAAGTTCCTACCTGCAGTGTCCAAGTAGTAGTCCCAATCTTTAATTTTGCTCATCTGCAGAGCCAAAACAGAGGTGCGGTCTGACCAGGGAACTCAGCAGGGTGCCTGAGTGGTTCTTAAAGAGCCTTGTCAACCCTGGAAGTCTGGTCTGCTTCAACTCAGGCAGGAGAGCTGAGGCATAACCTGGCCCACACATGAGTGTTGCTCCTGGCCCTGCCTGACCAAAGCCTGGACAGACCACCTGGAGAGGTATCGCAGGTAGAGCTTGTTATCTGCAAAGCAAAAACCGTGGCCCTGTATAGTCAGGGACCTTGGGGTGCAGGTCAGCTTGAGTCAGCCACAAAACTTTAGGCCTTGGAGCTGGTTCTCATGCTCTCCATGAACAGGGAAAGTGATTCATAGCCCTAGCCATTGCTGAATAGAGCCTTCAGCCCATCTGACCAGGAAACCTAGCCAGATCACACAGGAAGCTGTGTAGCCCATCCAAAGACCTTCTTATAGTGGCACTTGAAGAGAAAGCACAACCTGGTACTATCCCTGTCTGCACTGCAAAACTGCTGGCCCCACCTGGCCAGGAAACTCCATGCACAATCTTGTCCAACCTGAGTCTCCAAACAACCTGTGCAGGTCCTACGGCCTGTCCTGCTGCTCTGTCAGTTCAGGGAAGTGACTTCATAGCCCCACCTACTAGTAAGCCTGACTAGAAAACCCAGGCACCTGCAGAGCCCATCCTAAAGCCTTGCTTGGGCAGAGAACCAACTCAGCAGTCCTATTCAACTATTCCCAGCTAGCAGCACACCCCACCCCTTGCCCCACCCCAACCTCAGAGCTTGCCCTGCCCAAAAACAGACTGCCTTAAAAGCAACCTTCATCTGCCCAAGAATGTTACTAGTAGACATATCCAGAAACCCAAACTGAGCTGACTGGTGAAGAACTCTTGGTTAAAGCAAACCTATGAAGTATGGAAGAGTAGACCACTTCTTCAAATGTTGAGATAGCAGCATCAGAAATTAGGAATCACAAAAGAATCAGGTAGACATGACCATGCCAAAGGAAACTAATAAAGTTCTGGTAACTGACTCTAAAATAGAGATCTGCGAGGGGCACCTGGGTGGCTCACTTGGTTAAACATCTGACTTTGGCTTAGGTCGTGATCTCATGGTTCGTGAGTTCGAGCCGCATACCAGGCTGTGTGCCGACAGTGCAGAGCCTGGAGCCTGCTTCATATTCTGTGTCTCCCTCCCACTCTGCCCCTCCCCCACCTGTGCACGCACGTGTGCTCTCTCTCAAAAAGACAACATTAAAAATTTTAAAAAAGGACATGGAGATCTGTAAACTGTTCTACAAACAATTCATAATTTTTAAAAAAAGTTTAGTGAATTATAAGAATGCACAGACAACTAAATAAAATTAGCAAAATAATGCATGAACAAAAAGAAATTCAACAAAGAAAAATGGGGGGGGGGGGGGGGCAGAAAAGAAATCCTAGAGCTGAAAAATACAACGTCTGAACTGAAGAATTCAATAGAGAACTTGAAAATCAGACTCGACCATGTAGAAGAAAGAATCTGTGACCTAGAAAACAGGGCATTTAAAATTATGTAGTCAGAGGAGCGAAGGAGAAAAGAATGAAAAAGTGAAGAAGGTATATGGGACTTATATAGGACATGCTAAAATGAATTGCATTATGGGAATTTGAGAAGAGAAAAAGAATGGGACAGAAAATATATTTAGGGCAGTAATAGCTGCAAGTTTCTCAAACTTGGAGAGAGAAATGGACATTGAGATCCATGAAGCTGAGACACACTATATTGAGACACACTATATTGTCATGAGTCTAATGTTGAAATAAGCAAAAGAAAAATTATATATAACTATGAATGCACTTCTCAACAAAAAATTTTCAGGCCAGGAGAGAATAGGATGATATATTCAAAATATTAAAGGAAAAAACTGTCAAGAATTCTATAGTTGGCAAAACTGTCCTTTAGAAATGAAAGAGAGAAAAAACAAACTAAAACCGAAGTAGCTCATAATCTTACTAGACCTTCCTTGTAAGAAATGCTAACGGGAATTCTTTGAAAGTAAAAGGATGCTAGTTAACATCATAAATACTTAAGGTAGCCTAAAACTCACTGGTAATAGTAAACATATAGTCAAAATTAGAATTTGTAATATGATAATGGTTGTGCATTATGTACTTTTAAAAGTTTAAAAACTTAAGGGGCACCTGGGTGGCTTAGTTGGTTAAGTGTCTGACTCTTGATTTCAGCTCAGGTTATGATCTCATGGTTTGTAAGATAGAGGCCTGCATCCAGCTCTGTGCTAACAACATGGATCCTCCTTGGGATTCTCTTTCTCCCTCTCTCTGACCCTCCCCCGCTTGTGATCTCTCCACCTCTCTCAAAATAAACTTAAAAAAAACGTTAAAAAAGGTAATAAAAGTAACCATAACTACAATGGCATGAAACTAGAAATCAGTTCTAGGAAAACTGGGAAATTCACAAATAAATGGAAGTTAACATTTTTCCTGAGCAACCAATGGATCAAAGAATGAATAAAAGGAAAACAAAATATCTTGAGACCAAAATGAAATACAACACACCAAAACTTATAGAATGCAGCAACAACAGTTTTAAGAGGGAAGTTCAGAGTAATAAATGCCTACATTAAGAATCAAGAAAGATCTGATAACCTACTCTTTAAGAAAGTAGGAAAAGAACAAACTAAGTCCAAAGTTAGCAGAAGGAAGGAAATAATAAAGATTAGAGCAGAAATAAGAGCAGGAAAACAACAGAAGATTAACAAAACTAAGACTTGGTTCTTTGAAAAGAAACAAAATTGACAAAACTTTAGCTAGACTAACCAAGGCAAAAAGAGAGATGATCCAAATCAAAATTATGACTGAAAAAGGAGACATTACAACTGATCCCCAATAGAAAGGCAAAGGACCATAAGATACTACTATGCACTGGAACAACCATAAGATGCTATATGACAAACTGGACAACCTAGAAGTAATGGAAGTTATTAGAAACCTGTAAGACTGAATCAAGAAGAAACAGAAAATATATAGTCAATGTTCTACGTCACGTTAATAAAATCATACGATTATCACAATAGAAGCAGAAAAAGCATTTTTACAAAATTTGACATCTGTTCATGGTAAAAATTTAACAAATTAGGTATATAAGAAATGTACCTCTACATAATAAAGGCAACATGACAAGTCCACAGTTAACATCAGTGGTGAAAAGTTGAGAACTTTTCCTCTGAGAGTAGGAACAAGACCAGGGTGCCCACTCACAACTCCTATTCAACACAGTACTGGACGTCCTAGCTAGAGCAGTCAGGCAAGAAAAAGAAATAAAAGGCATCACATAAAGAAAGGAAGAAGTGACTCTGTCTCTATTTGCAGATGATTTTACATATAGAAAAACTTCAGGACTCCAGAAAGTGTTAGAGCTAATGAACAAATTCAGTAGAGTTGTAGGATACAAAGTTAACATACAAAAATAAGTGACATTTCCATACACTAAAAAATTATCTGCAAAACTAATAAAATGACCCCCATTTACAACAGCACCAAAAACAGTAAGATAGGAATAAATTCAACTGAAGAAGTGAAAGATCTCTACTGAAAAGTACAAAACACTGATGAAATAAATTGAAGACACAAATAAATAGAAAGATATTCTGTCTTCTCGGATTGCAGGAATATTATAACATCCATAGTACCCAAAGTCATCTATAGATTCAGTGAAATCCCTATTAAGATTGCAGTGGCATTTTTTATAGAAGTAGGAAAAACAATTATAAAATTTATATGGAACCATAAAAGTACCCAAATAGCCAAAGCAATCCTGAGAAAGAAGAACAAAGAGAGAAGTATCATACTTCCTGATTTCAAGCTTTATTATAAACTCATAGTAATCAAAACAGTATGGTACCAGCATAAAAATAGATGCATAGACCAATGGAAGAGAACTAAAATCCCAGAAATAAACCCGTGCGTATATGGTCAATTATATTTGACAAGGGAGCCAAGCACACTCCATGGAGGAAAGACCATTTGTTTTATAGATGGTGCTGGAAAAACTGGATATTCACACGTAAAAGAATGAAACTAGACCCCTATCTTACACCACTCACAAAAATAGACTTGATATGGATTAAAAAGCCTTAAATGTAAGACCAGAAATTCCTAAAAGAAAACCCAGGAAAAAAGCTCCTTGACAGATACGTTGCCAGATTTGTTTTGTTTTTGTTTGTTTGTTTTGGATAGGACATTGAAAGCACACACAAACAAGCAGGGCTACAAAGTAAAAAGATTCAGCACAGCAAAATAATCAACAAAATTAAAAGACAACTATGGAAGAGGAAAAATATTTACAACACATGTATCTGATAAGAGGTTATTATCTAAAATATATAAGGAACTCCTACAACTAAATAGCAAAAAACCCCAAATAATCCATTGATAAAAATGGGCAAAGGACCTGAATAGACATTTTTCCAAAGAAGATACATGAATGGACAACAGGTACACAAGAAGGTGCTCAACACCATTAATAATAGGGGAAGTACAAATCAAAATCACAATGATATACCACATCATGTCTGTTAGGATGGCAATTATCAAAAGACAAGAGGTAACAAATGTTGGTGAGGGTGTGCAGAAAATGGAAGTCTTGTGCACTGTTGATGGGACAGTAAATTGGTTTGGCCACTATGGAAAGCAGTATGGATTTCCCTCAAAGAGTTAAAAATAGAGCTACCATATGATGCATCAATTCCACTTCTGGGGATTTATATAGAAGGAGATGAAAAACTGTTGAGATACCTGCATCTCCACGTTCACATTAGCATTATTTACAATAGGCAAGACATGGAAGTGTCCACCCATGGGTGAATCAATAAAGAAATGGTGGTGTGTATATACAGTAGAATATTATTCAGCCATAAAAAGAAGGAAATGCTGCCATTTGTGGCAACACGGATGGCCCTTGAGGGCATTATGCTAAGTGAAGTCAGAAAGAAATACTGTATGGTTTTACTCTTACGTGTAATCTTAAAAGATCAAGTTTGTGGTTACCAGAGGCAAGGGGTGAGGGGAGGAGGAACTGGGTATAGATGATCCAAAAGATACACACTTACAGTTATGAGATAAATAAGTGCTGGGGATATAATGGACAAGATGATAACTATAGTTAACACTGCTTTATGGTCTATATGAAAGTTGATGAGAGTAAATCCTAAAAGTTCTCATTACAAGGGGAAAAAAAACCAATTTATGTATCTCCCTGAGATAATGGATGTTAACTAAACTTATTGTGGTAATCATTTCATATGAATCATATATGTAAGCCAAGTCATTATGCTGTACACCTTATACTTATACAAGGCTGTAGGTCAGTTATAGCTCCATGAAACTGGTGGGGAAAGAGGCTGAGTAACTTGCAGAAGGTCTCACAGCTAGAGCCAGGAGAGACCAACTTTCAAACTCGGTGCCGTCTGGTCTAACAGCCAAATACTGCTAAGGACTTTGATCTGTTCTATGTACTTAGTGGGCATCGGCAAAGGGTTTTAAAAAGGACGGCAAAAGTAAGAGCTGTATTTTACTAGGTTCATTCTGTTGCAGGGTGGGGCCTGGAGTGGGAGAAAGGTATGGGACATGGGGATGATGGCTGTCTTTACATCTAACATTGGGTTGATGGGGTCTATCCCACATGCACTCTAAAACTTACTGAACACAGCTGTTTTGGAGCCTCTCAAGAAAACCTGCATCACTGTTCATCATCGGGTTGGTAGCTGATGGGTTACTAGTGAGCTTATAAGGTGCTGCAGAAAGCAACAGGCCCCATGTCTGATTTTACCATACACCAAATGGGAAATGACGTCTTCCTGAAGTCTGCTGAGACGTCTTTGTGGTACTAGGCGCAGGTACTAGGTACTTCTCTCTTGCCCTAAAGGCCGATTTCACTCAAACTGCATGACTCTTCTTTTTCCTGTAGCATGCCAAACCAGGCACCTCTCTACCAGACTATAGATCACACTTCCAAAAAGCCAACTATGGAGAAAAGCTGGAGATAACGGGGCAACACTGCTCCATAGTTCGGCTTCTTTGGTTTGTAGGCAGAAAACTCACTGGGAAGCCCAGGTGTTGGCTTTCACTGTGTACAGTTTCCACCTAATCGATAGCGGAATGCAGACTTTTGAGTCTCTGTCCAGATGATAGGATGGTGCCAGGGGTTAGAGTAACAGCCTCTGTTCTTCTATTTTCAAGGAAAATAGCACTTCTGGTTTGTTGAGAGTCCTAAGATGCCCAGTCATCCCTATCAGCCCAGGGTTCACGGCTCTCCTTATGGTCCAGCCCGGCCTTGCTTACTGACCTCACACCATGCTAGAGAAGAGCTGATAGGAAGGTAGTTTACAAATGTTTAGATGAAGACGGAAGTGTTTAACACAACAACTGCTCTCAGCCACAGCAACTCTCCAGCCTCACTTAGGTCATCCAGTATCCAGTTTCAACACTGAAAATAAAGTCTTGATTGGTAAAAAGATTCACACGTTAAGACTAAGCCTCACTCACCGCCTCAGGGCCCAAGGTTCACGCTGCTCGCCCTACCCCTGCCCGTTTCCCAGTCGGCCTGTCTCCGTCCTCAACATGTCTCCTACGATAGTCTGCATTTGTGGAGCACGCGTGTGCCAAGCCCTGTGCTCTACCCCACCCGTCATTGCTCCTTAGGTTTCGTGTCAGACACCATACCCTGCTCCAGGACAATGCTGTGAGCTCCCGTACTTAAAACAGAAGATGCACAGGCTGTATAACAGAATCAATGGGACTGTTTCTACTGTCACCAGAGATGCGACTTCCCACAATGCGCAGCATCCCACAATCCCTTTGGGAGTCAAAGTCCCATCTCAGAATTGTACAATGGTGCAGCCAGAGGACCTGTGTAATTGCCTCCCCAGATGGGCCTACAGACTATGAGCCCACTGTTCCTGGGGGGATGACTGAAGGCTCATTTGCTGCTATGCACACTTACGGACAGGACCTGTCAGCTTCTGACTCTTCAAAGGAGTCAAAGAAACAGCTTGACTGGAAGGCATTTCAGCTAGGGAGCAGCTGTGGGGCCTGATATGGTACACCTTGTTGGCTTGTTTCGATCCCAAGTTTCAGCTGAAATACTTAAAAAGTTCCTCTGGGACGGTAGCCAGTGCACATCCTGACAGAACTCCCCAAGGAGGGAGAGCAAGGACCATCCCCATCTATGGCTTCAGAGTCAGACTATCTCTGCTTCAAGCCAGTACAGCACTTATTAGCTCTGCAACCTTGGTGGGTTGATTAAGTTCTCTGTGCTTCAGTTTCCTCATCTGTGAAATGGGGGATAAGAACAGTGCCTCACACGGTTATTGGGAAGGATTAAATCCGTTAACACAGTGCTCGCTTCGGCAGCACATATACTAAAATTGGAACGACACAGAGAAGATTAGCGTGGCCCCTGCACAAGGATGACACACAAATTCATGAAGCGTTCCATATTAAAAAAAAAAAAAAAACAGTTAACACACATAAAACTACTTAGAACAGCATCTGGCACAAGTGCCTAATAATGCCAAGTACCAGTATTAATGACAGTAATAAAACATCCCCCCGTAACAACATTACCTTGATGAGCGGGAGCACCACCCAGGCAGCCCTTTTCCCCCAGCCTGTTCTAAGGTGAGGAGCGTGAGGCCGGCCTCCGCTGCCGTTATCTTGACCGCTGCAAACACTGCCTTTACTGAGAACATATGGGAAAGGCCCTTGAGTCCGAGCTTCAAGTGCCTGATCTGTATCACCAGGACAAGTCATGTTTCCTGAGACCATTTGCTTGCCTGAAAAATGGGAACACTGATCCCTATCGTGATGGCTTCCTGGGATGGCTGGGAGAGCAAAGGGGTTCAGGCAGGAGGTGACTTTATAAGACCAGCAGCTTGAATGGACACGAGGACCCACTGTAGCAAAGGCCGTGCCAGCATGGAGCAGATCGCCCGGCTTCCGGCCAGGCAGTCCTTGGCACCACAGTCCCTGAGGCCTCTCCCTGGATCTCACAAGAACCTCTCCCGCTCTCTCCTCTTTCTCTGCCAACATTAGGGTCTCTCTGCCCTTTTATCTCCTGACAAGGGTGTTGACATGCGGCACACCTGTGCTCGCAGTGATTTGCTTGCTTTGTTCCCCCCGTCAACGTTCCTTTCTGGTGATGGAGGCCACCTGACCCCCAGCTGTGGGCAATGGCTCCAGCCCTCCCCCAGACGCTGGTCATTACTAAGGCCTAATGTAGATTTAGGCCCTAGTGGGGCCTGCAGATAGATGGAGGAGACTATGAAATATGTGAAAAACTGGTCGCAAAGGACTCCTCCAGTCCTCCAGAGATTCCTGCCTGGAGAGATCTGTCTCCGTATTTCAGGGAGCCTCCACCACTACTCCTAGCACCTACCCAACATTCCGAGCTTGGCAGGTGCTCTCACAGGTTGTTGCAATATGTTTAATACTCAGCCCCTCAACCACACCCTGGCTTAGGTACTTGGGGTGTGACTAATTTGTGGGTAGTAAAAACATAAAAAGAAAAATAAAATATCTTCCACGGGTAGTACTTTAGAAATTACGAAGTGCACATTATCTCAGCAGCCTGCCGTATAAACAGGATGGGTGCAGCGATTACTAAATCCTATTTTACAGGTGAGGAAACTGAGGGTCAGGGAGGCCACGTGATTTGTCCGAGGTCAGATAACTTGTCAGAAACCCGAAACTCAGGCTTCCTGGTTACACACTGAGGCTTTTTTCCTTGACTCCAGGCTATCCTGGGTGCTTCCTACCTTTCCTGGCAAAAACATCTTCCAAATAGCTCATCCAATGTAAATAACTAGGACCTACACGTGAGTGAATTTTATGGGTGGATTCAGTAAAATTGGCCTTGTGCCAGCACGTGGAATTCACTAGAAAATGCCACTTGAGCACAGGGTGTGTCATGTTAGGAGCATCAGGACAACCACAGAATCAGAGACTCATGGCACCCCCATCGTCCTACCTTCTCCAGGCCCGCTGGATGACCGCGGCCGCCTTGTTCTTCTTGCGAAACAGCTCTTTCCTGCTCCTTTCTCTCTGGATTATCTGCAGCCGCAGTTCTACGGGGAGAAGGTCAATATTGACACTCTGCCCAGAGAGGGGACCAGGTGCTGGATCAGTCTCCTTGGATAGCTGGGTGTCCTCAGACAGGGCAGATGTTCCCAGCTTCCTGACTCCCGACCTCAACACCTCTGTGCTCTGTGGCAAATCTGAGTAGATCCCTCCTGCGAGCTTGTCCTGTGTCACTTTGTTTCTTGGTGTCCGATGGTGGAGAGGATGCTGCCCAGCGTGGACCACCTCCCCCTTGGCACTGCCAGGCCGGCTAGAACCAGCCGGGGAGCCCCTTCCTCCTCTGAGCTCTTGAATGCGCCTTTTCTGGGAAGCACACCTGGCCTTGGGTGCTGGGTCCTGCCGCCTGCCGGGCTTCCGGTGGCCATCCTGCTGTGGAAGGCTTGCAGCTGCCCAACCGGGGTCCTCTCCTTCCTCATCAGGCCCAGCCACCCTGATACAGGAGGGCTGCTTCAAGAAGCCTTTCCCCTTGTCACACCGCCGCTCACCAACTGTCTCACCTCCGGACTTCTCAACAGAGGAGACTCCCGGATGCCTGTTTCCATCCTTGCCTTTACTGGGGCTGAAGTGGACACAGGCAGATCGGCCTTTAGAGTGTTCTCTGGATGATTCTTGGGGAGATAAGGAAAAAAGGAAAGAATATTTATTGTCCCAAACTTACATAGTAGGGCAATTCTGCCCATTTTTTCACATAAAATACTCACACTCGTCCGATAGCTTCACCATGATAGTAGTGACTCTAATCAGAAAAAAAACCGTTCAACTTCTATTTCTAGCAATGGAATGTTAGATAACCTGAAATCCTTCCCATTACAAGAACCTAGAAATGCTGGGGCGCCTGGGTGGCTCAGTCGGTTGAGCGTCCGACTTCAGCTCAGGTCACGATCTCACGGTCTGTGAGTTTGAGCCCCACGTCGGGCTCTGGGCTGATGGCTCGGAGCCTGGAGCCTGCTTCCGATTCTGTGTCTCCCTCTCTCTCTGCCCCTCCCCATTCATGCTTTGTCTCTCTCTGTCTCAAAAATAAATAAACGTTAAAAAAAATTAAAAAAAAAAAGAACCTACAAATGCTGACTAAAGTACAATAAACACTCTCTTACAAGCACCATAGTGCCTTCAAGAAAATAAAGGAAATCCTTGGGAGGCCAAAAATAAAGAGAAAACTGAAAATCTGGGTGTTAAGCATGTGAGCTGATCCAGCAGCCGTCTGGGCAGATAGTAGTGGTGGAGTGGGCAACAGTTGGTCTTATTAAATATCTGGCTGTGCACATCCTGACAAGGACAGAAAATGAGGGCTTGCAGGCAGATAGTTAGCTAGAACCATGACCCTGCATGAAGCGAGGACTCCTGAGGGGGTAAATCCTTTGGGAAATGATAGTCCAGGTTAAAAAAAAAAATCTAACTGCCAGCACTGGGAAACAACAAGCAAGGTTGTCTTAGCCTGGGTTCTGGATGGGGGAAAGAGTCTCCTTTGAAAATTCAAAACCCAAGTTCTCTGCCTCATGTGGTTTCATTTTCATTTATTCTTAACCCACAGGAAAAATTCATATAAGAACCAAGATGGTGGTGCAAGATGCTTTGTAGAAGCAAACACAATATTGCTTTAACATGGCATTCCCTCAACTCAGGCCACACAGAGGGGTCCTTCTGAAAATGACTTCATAATCCGAAATTATAAAATGCATGAGGAAACAATCTACCATGAATGAGTTAACAGACACAATAGCATTATTAGACTGGCAAGAACTTAGCTAATAGAATAGTGCACACACACGCACACACACACACACACACACACACATGAACTGATTAAACACACAAAAGAATTTAAAAATAAGAGGAAAGAACACACCTATTTGAAAAATCAATAAATACAACATCTAAAATGAAACATTTTAGACTCAATGTAAAAAGGAATGCAGGAACTTCTATGATGGCAGAATTGAGGCATACTCACCACTGAGGACAATAGAAAAGCCTAACAAAATATTACAAACCACCTGTCTGAAGACATCAAAAGGCTAACAAGTCAGGAAAAATAGGGGGCCAAGACACAGGAGAAGCAGGTAACCAACAGAGATGAGCAAGGCATTTGGGGCCATATGTTCCTAGGGGAATCATTTCCTCAAGGTCTAGAGGACAACACTTGGGAGTCCAGAACCTTGCAAGAAGCATTCTTTTGGACTGGAACCCTGGAGGGCTCTATTTTAGGAGAAAAGGGGAATGCGTGGTAAATTGACCCTTGCAGCGACTGAGTGCAGCTTTGCATCATCTCAGTTCTGGAGACTGGGTTAAGGTGATCTCGGGTTGTTCATTCTGGAAACTGGATTAAGGTGATCTTGGATTGTTCACACTCCTAAATGCCTGCTGGGAGCCAATGCAAATCCTTTCTGGAGGAATTAGTATCATCTTAGGTCTCAAGTTATTTCTATAGTTCTTTATATTAAATGTCTACCACTCAATCAAAGATATGCAGGCAGATAAGAAGACAAGACAGTAAAAATGGACACACAGGGTATCCAGATAATGTGTTTTCAGAAACAGACTTTCAAATAACTATTTTGCAGTGCAAAAAAGTATCCAAACTAGCTACTCTTCATGTAAGACAAAAGGGGATATAAGAAAATATCCTTGTATCTCCTCATTTGTGTTTTAAATGTTTAAATATTTATTTTTGAGAGAAAGAGAGAGACAGAACACAAGTGGAGGAGGGGCAGAAAGAGAGGGAGACACAGGATCCGAAGCAGGCTTCAGGCTCGGAGCTGTCAGCACAGAGCCCCATGTGGGGCTCGAACTCACGAGCCCTGAGATCATAATCTGAGCAGAAGTCGGATGCTTAACCAACGGAGCCACCAAGGCGCCCCTTTGTATCTGATATAGAAAGGATAAACCAGAAACTGAAGAGATTGGGTACTAACTGGGATGGGTCAGGAAAGGGATAGAAAGAAGAGGGAAATGGGAACCGGGTAGTGGGCCTGGGGGAGAGCAATGCTTCTCTGTTCATATCTTTTTGTACAGCTCTGACTTTTAGAACCATTATAATGGTTCACATACACCAAAAAAAGCCCCAATTAATTAACAATGTAGATGCCACTACACACCTATTAGAATGGTTGAAAACCCAAAAACACAGAAAACACCAAATGCTGAAGAGGCTATAGAACAACAGGAACTCTTCACTCATTGCTGGTGGGAATGCAAAATGGTGCAACCACTTTGGAAACAGTGTGGCGGTTCCATACACAACCATTCTTACCATACAATCACGTAATTGTGCTCTGTCATTTACCCAAATGAATTTAAAACTTATGTCCACCCAAAAAACCTGCATGTGGATGTTGAGAATAGCTTTATTCATAATTTACAAAACTTGGAAGCAACCAAGATGTACTTCAGTAGCTGAATAGATGGTTAAACTGTGATACATTCAGACAATGGAATATTATTCAGCACTTAACAGAAATGAATGGAAAGGAAATAAGTGCTAAACAGGAATGAGCTATCAAGCCATGGAGGATATTCCCAAGTGAAATATTACTTCCCTTACACGAATATCACTAGTGCATATTAGTAGGCGAAAAAGAAGCCAATCTGAAAAGACTACCTATTGTGTGATCCCAACTAAATGACCTTTTGGAAACAGGCAAAACTATGGAGATAGTAAATGGATCAGTGGTTGCCAAGGGCTCAAGGGAGGGAAGGATACTCAGGCAGAGCACCGGGGATTCATAGGGCAGTGTGATAGTTAATTCTGTGTGTGAACTTGACTGGGATAAGGGACATCCAGACAGCTGGGAAAACATTATTTCTGCATGTGTCTGTGAGCGTGTCCCCAAAAGAAATTAGCATTTGAATTTGCAGACTGAGTAAAGGAGATTGCCCCCACCAATGCAGGTGGGCAACATCTAGTCTACCGAGGGCCTTAATAGAGCAGGAAGTTGGAGGAAGGGGAAATTTGCTCTCTTTGCTTGAGCTGGGACAGCGTTACCTGCCCTTAGACACAGGAGTTCCTGGTTTTCCAGCTTTCAGACTTGCATCAGGACTTCTACCATCAGCCCACTCATCCCCTTGATTCTCAAGCCTGGGGGCTCGGCCTCACACCATCTGCTCCCCTGGTTCTCAAGCTTTCAGATTCACTGAATCATACCGCCCGCTTTCCTGGTTCTCCAGTTTGGAGGTAGCAGATCGTGGGACTTTTCAGCCTCCATAATCAAGCGAGCCAATTTCTATAACAAACCTCCTCTTTTATATATATCCTATTGGTTCTGTTTTTCTGGAGAATCCTGACTAACACAGGCAGTGAAACTATTCTGTATGACACTGTAATTAATGGTGGATACATTACACATTTGTCAAAGCCTACACCAGGCATGAAGTCTGATGTAATTTGTGGGCTTCATGTGATAAGAATGTATCAATGTAGGTTTATCACTTTTAACAAACGTACCACTCTGGTATAGGATGTTGATAGTGGGGGCGTATGCATGTGTTGGGGGCCAGGAGTGTATGGCCTTTCTGTTTCAATTTTGCTGTAACCTAAAACTGCTCTAAAAAGTAAACTCTATTTTTTAAAAACATTTTTAGTTATTTTATTTATTTTAGTTTTTAAGCTTATTTATTTATTTTGAGAGACAGAGACAGAGAGCAAGCAGGGGAGGGGCAGAGAGAAAGGTAGAGAGAGAATTCCAAGTAGGCTCCATACTGTCAGCACAGAGTCCGATGTGGGACTCGATCTCATGAACTATGAGATCATGACCTGAGCTGAAATCAAGAGTCAGACGCTTAAGCGACTGAGCCACCCAGGTGCCCCTAAAAAGTAAACTCTATTAAAAGGAAAAAAATTAAGAGGTACAAACTTCCAGTTCTAAAATGAATAAGTCACAGGATGAAAAGTACAGCAGAGGAAATATAGTCAATAATATTATAATAGGGTTGTATGGTGACAGATGATAGCTACCCTTGTGACCAGCATTGCATAATGTACAGAACTGTCCAATCACTGGGTTGTAACTCTGAAACTAATGTAACATTGTATGTCAACCACACCTTAATAAAGAAAAGGAAAAATAATGGAGACAGATGCTATTAGATACTATTAACTAGTAATAAAATAATGTGATTTGGGTATTAATATAGATAGATTAGTGAGAAAAAAGACAAAGCTAAAAATATACCCATTTGTAAAAGTATATAATAAACATAGTATTAACATTTTTTAAATGTTTATTTATTTATTTTTGAGAGAGAGGAGAGAGAGAACAAGTGGGGAAGGGTCAGAGAGAGAGGGAGACATAGAATCTGAAACAGGCTCCAGGCTCCGAGCTGTCAGCACAGAGCCCGACGCAGGGCTCGAACTCACAAACCGTGAGATCATGACCTGAGCCTAAGTCGGACGCTCAACCGACTGAGCCACCCATGCACCCTTGATAGCATTTTTAATTTGTGGGTGTGGACCCAGAGAGGGATGCTGTACCCCTCCTGAAGCCGTCATTCACAAAGCCCGCTGCCAATTTTGCAGCTCCATGTATATATGGCTCCATGAAGATTATTCCATGTATATGGCTAGAACAACTGCCTATTATCTAAAAAGAAGTCATTAGATTCCATCCCTATATAAAAAATTAAATTTGAGATAATAAAAATTGCTGTGTTTGTTAGATCTTGAAGTTGGAAAAACCTTTTCTTTTTTTTCTTTTTTAATGTTTATTTATTCGAGGGAGAGAGAGACACAGAGTGTGAGAAAGGGAGGGGCAGAGAGAGAGGGAGACACAGAATCCGAAGAAGGCTCCAGCCTCCAGCACAGAGCCCGATGTGGGGCTCGAACTTGCCAACCACGAGATCATGACCTGAGCCAAAGTCAGACACTTAACTGACTGAGCCACCCAGGAGCCCCATGGGAAAATCCTTTCTTAGCATAAAATCACAAGAAGAAAAATCTCAAAAGAAAAAATTAAACAGAATTAAAAGGTAAAATGAAAAAAGACATTCACTATCTATGATAGACAAAGGTTACTATTTTTATTATGTAACAAACTTTTAGAAATATTAAGAAAACTGGGGCTCCTGGGTGGCTCAGTCGGTTAAGCATCCGACTTCGGCACAGTTCATGATCTCGTGGTTTGTGAGTTCGAGCCCCACATTGGGCTCTGCGCTGATAGCTCAGAGCCTGGAGCCTGCTTTGGATTCTGTCTCCCTCTCTCTCTGCCCCTCCCCTGCTCACGCTCTGTCTCTCTCTGTCTCAAAAATAAATAAACATTAAAAAAAAAAGGAATATTAAGAAAATGAAAACCAATATAAAAATTGACAGAGGACATCTGTGAACAGTCCAGAAAATAAATACACAAAGCCAATGAAAATATGACAAAATTCTATCCTGCTAACTAGGATTCAATAAAATCATTATTTGCCTAAATGTTTGGAGAGAGTTTGGTTGTTTTTGTTGTTGTTGTTTCTTTGCTTTTAAAAGGGTATGACTTGGGAATGCAAACTGGTGTAGCCACTCTGGAAAACAGTATGGAGTCTCCTCAAAAAATTAAAAACAGAACTACTCTACGATCCAGCAATTGTACTACTAGGTATTTATTCAAGGGATACAGGTGTGCTGTTTTGAAGGGACACATGCACCCCCAATGTTTATAGCAGCACTATCAACAATAGCCAAAGTATGGAAAGAGCCCAAATGTCCATCGATGGATGAATGGATAAAGAAGATGTGGTGTGTATATATATATATATATATATATATATATATATATATATATTCATACATATATATGTGTGTATATATATATATATGTATACATACACACACACACACACACACACACACACACACACACTGGAGTATTACTCGGCAATCAAAAAGAATGAAATCTTGCCATTTGCAACTACATGGGTGGAACTGGAGGGTATTATGCTAAGTGAAATCGGTCAGTCAGAGAAAGACAAATATCATTATTACTTCACTCATATGAGGACTTTAAGAGACAAAACAGATGAACATACAGGAAGGGAAGCAAAAATAATATAAAAACAGGGAGGGGGACAAAACATAAGAGACTCTTAAAATACAGAACAGAGGATTGCTGGAGGGGTTGTGGGAGGGGGGATGGGCTAAATGGGTAAGGGGCTTAAGGAAACTACTCCTGAAATCATTGTTGCACCATGTGCTAACTAACTTGGATGTAAATTATAAAAAATAAATAAATTATAGGAAAAAAAAAAGGGTACGACAACCTTCTGCAACCTTCCCGGAATGAAATTTGACAGGATGTTTAAAGAGCCATAAAAATTAGAGATGTACACAAAAATTTATATGAAAGTCTATTTAGCTTATATGTCCTACAACACAGACATGAATAAACAAGTCATGTTGTATTCATAATCTGATATAATACTAAGCAGCTAGTAACATTTTTGTTGAAAATAAGGAGACAATGTAAGAAGATCTCAAAACAGGATGCCCACAGTTTTCTGAATTAAAAAAAGGAAAGTTCTAGGGGTGCCTGGGTGGCTCAGTTGGGTAAGTGACTGACTTCAGCTCAGGTCATGATCTCACAGTCCTTCGTTCGAGCCCCACATCAGGCTCTGTGCTGACAGCTCAGATCCTGGATCCTGCTTCTGATTCTGTGTCTCCCTCTCTCTCTGCCCCTCCTCTGCTCATGCTCTGTCTCTCTTTATCTCTGAAAAGTGAATACATGTTAAAAAAATTAAAAAAAAAAAGGAAAGTTGTAGTAGATGGAATGGAACCAAAGTTATAAGAGTTGTTAAGATTAAGGAAGATTTTTATTTATTTTTTGTTCTTTTATCTTTCAAAAATTGTTTTGTAATGGACATTAACTAATTTTGTAATTAGGAAAAACATCATTTCCTGTTTAAATAAAAACTACCCAACTACAAAAAAAAAGGCCCAACAATTAAAATCAACTAGAATGTGGAAAAGAACTCAAAATGGAATATAAATAATAACAAACAAACCTAACTATCTTACAAATGAATTAGGTAACCACACTAAAAGGTGAAGAAGAAAACTGACCTAAGTAACTTCACAAAAACAGATTTTGGCTGAATACTGTAAAGACAAAAAGGACAAAAAGTAATGTCTGTAAATATCATGCTCTAGGTAGTAAGTCTGTCTCTTGGAGGGGTATGGGTTAGCAATTCTGAAACTGCTGTGCTATATACTAGGATTGAACAAATAAACGTATATATCATAGATGAAGGGAGCTGATCTTTCACTGCTGGAGGGAGCACTTCAAATAGAAAAGAATAAACTCTGTGGTGTTGAATAGAATTGGAGGTATCATAAATATGAACTCACGGAGTGTGTGTGTGTGTGTGTGTGTGTGTGTGTGTGTGTGTGTGTGTGTGATACACATACACACAGCTAGATGCAGAAACAAATGTAAATAATTTTTAGCTCTGTCTGCTGAAAGGGCTTAGGAGCAATGGTACTCCAGTAGTAATATGCCTACCTAGCACTCAGATCTTGATTTCTTTAAAAAGATTTTTTTTAGTGTGTATTTATTTTTTAGAGACAGAGAGACAGAGGCAAGCGGGGGAGGGGCAGAGAGAGAGGGAGACACAGAATCAGAAGCAGGCTCCAAGTTCTGACCTGTCAGCAGAGCCCCATGTGGGGCTCGAACTCACAGGCCATGAGATCATGACCAGAGCTGAAGTCAGCTGCTTAACCCACTGAACCACCGAGGCACCCCCCAGATCTTGATTTCTAATACCATTCTTCAACAAAGGGAACCAGGATTCACTGGAGAAGTGGTTAATTCCAGGGCTTTAAGGCGGGGGTAGAGATATGATGAGGTTTCATTTTTGAAGAGACCAATCTGTTCACAGAGAGGAAAATGGATTAGGGGAGCCAGAGCAGATAAGTAAAACCAGTTAGGAAGCTACTATAATAGTCGAAGTTAGAGATGAAGGTAAGAAGATGCCAGGCAGAATATATGGTGGTAGATGAGAGCGAGAAAATGGGTTTGAAAGATATTTAGGAAGTAAATGAGATAAGACCTGGTGACAGATGGGGCATGGGTGGTAAAGGAAAAGGAGATAAGGATTACTCCTGGACTGAACGTACAGATGGATGAGTATATCGTTAACCAGTATACAGAGCAGGTTTGCATAAAATTTTCATCTGTCCTGTCTTGGATAGGTTGGGTTTGCGACGCCTTTGAGACATCCAAGTGAAGACATAAGTCAATCGGAACAAGGAGAAGAGGTCAGGGAGTCTTTGGCATATAGGTGGTAACTGACATTTCTGCCTTACCCATTGTACACGTGCCGAATGTAAGGGCCCACGTACTCCCACCAGTCATACCCACTAGCTCGGCAGCCCATATGGTGAGAAATAAGATAACACCAGGGATGGCCCTTAAAACAGTGAGTTTCTCCTCCACTAGACTCTCCTGAAAACCACACTGACTCAAAGACAACTTTATCTTACCACCTCCCACAGGCCATCTGCTGTCAAGTCCTCTCAATTCTACTCTCCAGACCATCCTCTACTCTTCACCCTTCTGCTACTGTGTCTTAGTTAGGCCCTCTAAACCCAGCCTCCGGCTCAGTGATCTTCCTAAATATTATGTCTCCTTCCTTCCCTACCTTTTATTTGAAATAATAATGAGGTTAATTATAATAACAGCTCATATTTATAGAGTGCTTTAGGCACTGTGTTTAAATCTTTTCATGGGTTATCTCATCAATGTTCACAAATTTCTAAGACAGGCAGTATTACCATCTATTATTATTATTATTTTTACAAATAAAGAAATGGATGCTTCAAGAGGTTAAGTAACTTGATCAAGATTATATAGCTAGTAAGTGGTAGGGTCTAAATGTGAACCTAGTTTATTTGGTTCTAAAGCTCATGCACTTAGCCATGATGCTCTACACACTCTGTAAACAAGAGAGGAAGAATTACTATGTGAGAGAAGAAAGAAATCACTTACTAAGAGACCTTGGGCAAACTCCTCTTCCATGGCCTCAGTTTCCTGACTTGTGTTGAGAAGGCTGTACTAGATGCTTTCTAATGACCCTCAAGCTCTAACATCGTCTATTTCTATGAGACAGGATGAAGGAGAAAAAGAAGTGGCCCACATTTCCCATCTCTGGGCTCCTAGTGGGATGCCCACCTCTCAAGGTCTACACTGTGTGAGTACTGATTGGCTGAAGCAGCTGAGACCCTTCTTCATGACCCCTCTTAGCCAAACACAAAGTAGCTCGGGGTGCCATCTGCCCAATTATGTTGGGGTTTCCCAGGAATACTGTGCTAGAGAAGCTCCAGTCCAACAGCCAGTCTCGATTCCTAGGTGTATCTCCCAATTTTCCTTTGCACTCTGGCCGCTTAGGCAGGTAAAGGAGGGCAAAGGCTGCCCGTGAAACTGCAGCTCCCTCTCCTTACACCTGAATCAGGCTCACTAGCCTCCATTCCTCTTACTTTTCCCCCAAGTTTGGATGCTGGGCTTCTCTGAGGCACTGTCCATATATTTGAATCTGGCTCTTCCCAAAGGTTCTTTATTCAGGACACCAGTTCCTGCCCTCAGATAAATGAGGAGCTCCCCTGCTTCAGAAGTGCTAGGTACACAGAAATAAGAGACACATTGCTCCTTGTGGCCAAAGGTTCTTTCCATCCCAGTGTAGAATGTGATTTTGCAACATCGTCAAACCAGAGGTGGAGTCTATGCCTCCATCCCCTTGAATGTGGACTGGCCTTGTGAGTTGATTAACAGAAGGTGGCAGAAGTGATGCGAAAGTTTTGGAACCCAGGCCTCAAGAGAGCTTGTCACTTCTGGCTTTCTCTCTCTTAGAGCACGGCCCTGAGAACGATATGCAAGGAAGATGGTCTAACCTCCTGGAGGCTGAAAGGGCATGCGAAGGGAACTGAGACACCTTAGCCAACAGCCAGCACCAATGTGAAGGACGCCATCTTGGACTTTCTGGCCCAGCCAACCTTCCACCAGCCACATGAGTGAGCCATAGCAATCTAGGAGAGGAACTGCTCAGACAACCCACAGAATTGTGACAAATAATAAATCGTTGTTTTAAGTCACTCAGTTTTTGGGGTCTTGTTATGTCACTAGAGATAACGAACACAGAAACCAACAGCCTAACAAGAAAGAACCCATACATGGACTTGGACTGGTTAGTGAACAGAAGCTGGAAAGGCAGTGAAGAGACTATTAGCACAGGCTGAAAGAGCAAAGAGGAAATCACTACTGGCGTCTGGAGAATGGTCCATTGTATTATTCAGTGGCAGGATAAAGGGCAAAATTGGCATAAGTTACCTGTAGTAACTTAGAAGACAGAAAACATACCTAATGAATTTATAAACATGGTTTAGGAGATTTCCAGTTTCAATCACCAAAGAAAATATCAACTGGCCTTTTTAGCTGCGTATGATAAGGTGTGGGGAGAAAGAAAGAAAATTAGGAAAGAACTTATCAGTTTGCATGTGGAATCTAGAGGAAATATACAGAGCCTAAAATGTGCTGGGTTAGAAACTGTTTCCCATTTTCATTCTTTCCAGCCAGTGAAAGAGTCTCGTAGTAAAATACAACTTATGGATAAAGATCAAATCAAGAGAATTACTGTGCAACCCTATATTAAGACCTCAAAAATATCTAAGATGGTGTGTTGTAGGCACTTCTAAACTAAACAAAAGAACTTTAAGAACTTCAAGGGCATTTTACTACAGCAGCCTGAGCCACCCAAAATAGAGAGAGGCCTGTCTGGGAAATAATTATGGATGTAGTTTTTTTTTAATTAAAAAAATTTTTTGTAATATTTATTTGTTCGTTCATTCATTCATTCATTTATTCTGAGAGGGGTGCAGAGAGAGAGGGAGAGACAGAGAGAGAGAGAATCTGAAGCAGGCTCCACACGGTCAGTGTGTGGAGCCCTACATGGGGCTCAAACTCACAAACTGTGAGATTATGACCTGGGTCAAAACCAAGAGTCATATGCTTAACCGACTAAGCCACCCAGGCACCCCTGGATGTAGTTTTAGAACATGGAGTGAACCCAATCAGATTCATAGGAAACCCAGAAAGTTTCTGGGGTAATTGCATCACAAAGAGTATCACCAGCTTGAACTGCTGAGGCAGTTCAAAACAAACGGGAGCCTCTGGAACCTCAAATTCCTATTGATCAGAAATAGGCTGAGAAAGCTATTTAACTGCAAACATGGGCTATGTCTTATGGAAAGGAAGATGTCTCAGAGAGCAGAACTGAAAGCCCAGGTGGAAGAGCCAAGTGACAAGGAGAATAATGGACTAGGAAACCACACACAGGGGTAAAACCATAGCCTAATCAAGGAACATTCCATACTTCAGAGTAGGGGACCTGCTAAGGTATAGCCAGCTGGCTTTCAGAATTGCTATGGGCTAGTGACTGTTATGTGCCTCTCATTTCTCCCCTTGTGCAGCAAGGGTGTCTACTATGGTTATTTTGTCCCTGCCTCACCATTGCTTGTTGGGTGTGTTTGGGGGTTGATAATGTGTGTGTTTGGTTGACTAGTCCCTGAACTGGAATGATTCACACCTGGGGAAACTTGACAACATCTGGACATGACATATGCCTCAAGAGCCCAAACTTCAAGCTTCATGTGGTGACTGAGATGACATTTTTGGGTCCTGAGAAAACAGTGAGAATATTGTGCCTGCGGGAGGAATGTGAATAATCTGTGGCCATAAAGGACCTGTGCTAGAGTGTTCAATAGTCGAAAACTGCTTCCATCTTAGTGTGCACAAAAGTAGAGTATATTTCTAAATCACATTTAGTGTCAGGCTGGTCATATAACTTGCTTTGATCAATAGAATGCAGCATGCAAATTTTAGAGCCTATTCCTGAAGAGGTCCTGTAGCTTCTGCCTTTGCTTTCTTAGAATGATGCCCTGTGACCACTGTGTGAGGAGGCCAGTCTAGCCTAATGGAGGATGAAAGACCATGTAAAGCAGAGTCAAGGAATCCCAGCTGATAGCCAGCATCAACTGCCAGACATTCAAGTCAGTCTATCATAGACTGCCCAATTCAAGTGACCCTCCGCCTGTATGTAGTCACATGAGTGACACCAGGTGAAACTGTAGAGGAACTGCAGTTCCAACCCACAGAGTCATGACAAATAATAAATTGTGGTCCTAAGCCACTTAATTTTAGTGTAGTTTTTGTTTGTTTGTTTTTTTTACATAGCAGCGGATAAATGAAACAACCCTGATCTTAAGATTTTATAATCTATAGGAAAAAATAGACAAATAAGCCAGTAATAATCACAATAAAAGGTGGCAATCTTTCTAACATGGAGGTGCAGAAGGCCTATGGGAGCATATAGCAGGAAAATGAAGGCTTGTTTAGTGGGGAGGTATGGCTGTCTAGAGGGAGGAACATTCATCCTGAGATCTGAAAAATAAGAGGCATTTTTATCCATAGGGATGGAGGGAATGTAATATGCAGTGACCTCAAGCTAAGAAGGCATTTACTCAAATTCAGCATGGTTGTTACATCATGGGAGTTTAGTTAACACTACCTGAATGAATATATAACAAGGCATCAGACCTCCTTAAAGTATACCTTGCTGATGCATTATCACTACAAAGTGGGTTATGGAATTATATTCTGGGTATGTTTATGATAATTCATGTGTGCTTTTATGTAGTTGTTTTTGGCTAGATCATCAGTGTGGTTTAATAATAGTAGTTACTGAAGACCTACGATGAGTCGTGGGCTATGATACGTTTTCTACATTAATTATTTTATTTCCATTTATAACTGACTTGCAGGGTAGAGTATGCCCTCATTTTCTTTCTTTTTCAAAATTGAAGTATAGCTGATACACAACGTTACCTTAGTTTCAGGTGTACAACACAGTAATTCTGTCATGCTATGCTCACCACAAATAGCTGCCATCTGTCACCATACGGCACTATGACAATACCATTGAGTATATTCCTTATGTTGTACTTTTCTTTCCCATGACCTACTCATTGCATAACTGGAAACCTGTACCTTCCACTCCCCTTCACCCGTTTTGCCCATTGTCCCACTCCCCTCCTCTCTGGCAACTATCAGTTTGTTCTCTGTATTTATGAGTTTATTTCTGCTTTTTTTGTTTATTCGTTTGCTGGTTTTTGAGTATGCCTCCCCATTTTATAGCTAAGGAATTAAGGTTCTGAGAGATAGAATGAATTGTCCAAGCCCTGAATTGGGTCACCATGAGATCTAATAGACTTGTTTCTGGGGTCCACAAAGTCAGAACTATGTTTATAATAATACTAAGACATTAATTGCCTTTTTCACTATGTTGGCATTTGCACTTAGATTCCTGGAGGGCTCTCACTGTTCCCTAATTTATAAGAATGGCTCAATATACTTAAATTGCTTCGTGTAAATATTATAATATACACTGAATACCTGTCTTCCTTCTGGGAAGTTGGAGTCGTAGTATATGCTAGAGATGTATGGTACCTATATCCCTGACCCCATAAAATTCCTGGAGTCCTAAGTTTAGGTTTGCTTTCCTGGTAGATAAAAGGCTCACTGGTTGTCACAATTCATTGCTGGAGGAAGAACTGAGCATGTCTTATGTGTGATTCCACTGGGAGAAGACTCTTGGAAGTTTGCACCTGGTTTCTTCCAGACTTTGCTCCATGTGCCTTTTCCCTTTGTTGATCTTGATTTGTAGCCCTTTGTTATGATAGATCCCACCTGTGAGTACAAACACATGCTGAGTCTTGTGAGTGCTCTTAGCAAATTACTAAACCGGGTGGGGGCAGGGCGGGGTCTTGGGGACGCCCAACACACTAAGTGAAATCTAAACAGGACAAACTCCCCAAAATCCATCTCAAGATACATCATATTAAACTACTCAAAACTAAAGATAAAGAAAAATCTTGAAAGCAGCCAGAGAGCAGGGACATGTTACCTGGAAACATTACCGAGGAACACCCATTCGAACGACTGGATTTCTCATCTGACACCATGGGGGCCAGAAGAAGGGGCACGGCCCCTTTCAAGTGTACATTCTGGATCTGGCTCACCAACTTGTCAGGAATGAGACAAAAACCTCCTCAAAGGAAAACTCAAAGAATTTGTTGGTAACAGAACTATCCTTAAATACTGACTAAAGAAGTTTCTTCAGACAGAAAAGAAATGATAAAAGAAGGAATCTGGAGCACGAGGAAGGAAGATGAAACAAGAGGAAAACAGAACTCTGGGTACAAAGAAGAGAGTGTCCTTTTCCTCATGGCTTTTATAAATTATATTTGATGATTGAGACAAAAATTAGAATGCCATCTGATAATCAATGATATTTAAAAGCGGGGAAGGTAAAGGTACCTAAATGGATGTAAGGTTTCCACATTTCACTCAAAGTGGTAAAATGTCGGGGCGCCTGGGTGGCTCAGGTGGGTGAGCATGCGACTTTGGCTCAGGTCATGATCTTGTGGTTTGTGGGTTTGAGCCCTGTGTTGGGCTCCACACTGACAGTGCAGACCCTGCTTGGGATTCTATCTCTTCCCCCTCTCTCTCCCCCTCTCCCACTTGCACACACATGTGCTCGCTCTCTCTCTCTCTCTCTCTCGCTCAAATTAAATAAAAAAATAAACTTTAAAAAGTGGTGAAGTCTTATTAGTTATAAGCCATATATATATATATATATAGTTATAAGCCATATATATATATATATATATATATACACATATGTATATATATGACACATGTAAGTATATGGTAATACTCAGAGCAACCACCACAAAAACTGTAGAAAGAAATACACTCAAAAACACTATAAATTAATCAAGATGGAATCCTAAATGATGTTCAAGTAGTCCACAGGAAGGGGAAAAAAGAAACACAGGAATGAGAATCAGAGGAAATAAATGGAAAATATATAATAAAATTGCAGTCTTAGGTGCTGCCATAATTACCTTAAATGAATTGGAATAAATACATCAATCAAGAGAGCCCACAGTCCACGGGTTGGCATCAGATAACAAGGGTACCTACCATTTGGCTTTCTGGGGTCTGTTCCCTGCACATCTGGGGGGCTGTTCCCAGCCTCCCTCTGGGGGGCTCTGCCTGGAGATCCTCGACAGGCTCTCCCCTCAGGGTCCTGGGCTGCGCTGCTGGTGGGATGCTGATTGCTGGGGGTCCAGCTCTGCCTGTGGGGCTCAGCCTGGGTGCTGGGCACACAGGGAGGGGCTTGGGATCTGCAGGAATCTGGGCTCATCCTTCCCTTCTGCTGTTCTGCCTCTCTTCGTTTGTTTTCTTCCTCTCGCTTCCTGGAAGCAAAGCCAAGGGGAAAGAGGAAAAAATTAGAAGAGCGTGACCCATTCAAATATTCCTGAGTGAGATTTAAATTTTATGAGGAGCTACCACATCACAGGAGGGATTTGGAAATTCATGATTACCACAATGTCACAATTTTCAGTCTTTTCTGCAGACCTTAAGAGCTCAACAGAAGATGAAGCAGAGAAGAATCTTATAGATCAGCCTTTGCCCAGCTGGGGCACGCATGACGGAAAACTATGTTTGTGAGATATGACAATCCTAAGGTGTGTGCGCCCAAGCTTGTGTGGGATCCCTGCCTGTGACTCCACGCCTTTTTCTCCTATTCCAGAAAGCACATCAGAATGCTGCTGAGAGTGCCAGTCACAGGGATGACCTTTAATCTTATTTCTTAAAAAAGACCATCGGCAAACCTTAGGATTATATGAAACGATTACTTACAAAGCACCTCACAACTGATTATAATACACCTGTGAGTTGCCACATGGCTATCCAGAGCTCCAGCGAAGGAGGCAAAGCCACTCATTTTGCAGATGAGGCCCAGAAGGCAGGAGGATTTTCAAAAAGTCACACACAAGTCGTGGTGGCGAGGCTGGCACCTGTGGATAGCAACGGACTACAAGAGGGCTGGCCAGGAGAGGCCGGGAGGAGAAACGAGAGGCAATGGGAAGAGGATGGGTCTGTGACAGCCCAGTTCCAGAAAGGGGCAAGTTGCCTGAGGATGAAGGAGCTGAGTTAAGGACAAGGTTTGTGTGACCAATAGCATCAACTGGTAGGGATTTCCAGGGGAAAGAAAGGGGGAAGAAAACTAACATTTATTGAGCATCTTCTGTACTGGGTACTGAGGACCATGGGGTTCGAGCCTCCCTAGAGGAAACTTCGATTCAGAAGGGACACTGAGGAAACAAAGACCTAACAAATAATGGAGGAAGTGCTCTGCTAGTGTGCTTGCACAGAGCAAGTAGTGATTAGTTTTGTCTGGAGGATTCCGGAAGCTCCCGGCTGGGGCTTCTCAAAGATGAGAAGTCTGCTGGGGCAGATTGGATGGGAATGAGGAGTTCGGTGGGAGGGAGCAGTTCGGGCGAAGGCAAGTAGTGTGGAAAACTGGGTCTGTTTTGCCCCTTCTCATCTTTGAATGATGTTTGCTATACCCAGCAGGCACTCAATGCAGATTTGCTGCCCAGATGACTCAGTTATTGCTCAGGAAGAGAATTAGGTGGCCACATAAGGTTCAGGTTCAAGTAGAATGAATGATTCGGTATAGTGGAGAGAAGCCCACGCTGGGAAGTATGAGAAATTTTCTAGTCCTGCCCCTGCCAATAACTACATTGAGCCGGTCACTTTCCTGTTCCTGAGACTCAGTTTCCCCAGGTCTGACACTTGTGTGATAGTTTATAACCTGGAATTGATTTAGGGGTCTGTTTTGAAGCCAGATGTCTTTACAAAACCTGGGATATCTTTTGTAACCAGAGAGATGTCTTTTATTGTTATAGTTGGTATCAGAGTCCCTCTTGGGGGAGGGAGGACCTTGTTTAGACAAATATTGTAATCAGCTTCAGAACGGACCTGAGGGCTGGCAGCAGGTGAGACGTTTGGGACCTAGGTGGTGAGTGGCCCTGAGGCTCCAGGGTAGGGCTATTCTGTGGTGACAAAAAAAAAAAAAAAAAAAAAAAAAAATGTTTGAAGCTCCTGACAGGAGGGAGGAGATGAAAGAACCAGAGAGAGAGAGAAAGGAGGGGGAAGAAAGAGAAGATGGAAGTCTTAGCATTGTGTAGAGCAAGGGCCAGGCCAAAGAGAATCCTCCATGGTGAGATGATGGAGAAGGACTTTACATCTGTGCTCGTTACACTTTAACCCACAGAGTCTCCTGACATCTCATTAAAATCTAGGTTCTGATTTAGCAAGCCTGGAGTGGGGCTCAAGATGCTGCATTTCTAGGGGCATCTGGGTGGCTCAGTTGGTTGAACTTCTGATTCTTGGTTTCAACTCAGGTCATATATCCTGGTTTGTGAGTTCAAGCCCCGCATCAGGCTCTGCATTGACAGTGCAGAGCCTGTTTGGGATTCTCTCTCTCTCTCTCTCTCTCTCTCTCTCTCTCTCTCTCTCTCTCCCTCTCTCTCTGCCCCTCCCCTGCTCACATGTTCTGTCTCTCTCTCAAAATAAATAAATAAACTTTAAAAGAACAAAAAAAGGCTCTGCATTTCCAACAAGCATGCAGGTTATACAGGTGCTGCGGGTCCCTTGAACCACACCTTGTGTAACAAGGCTTAAGAGAATGGAAAAGTGTCATATGGACTGTGAACTATATCAAGATGGGCTAGGAAGTGCGATTCTCCTCAGTGATGCAACTTTTTGTAAGGTCTACTAGGCTCATACCACTTTTTTATAAGCACCCTGACAAGCTGCAGAGCTAAGATACCAGACATGGAAGCAAGAAGCAAGAGTGAGGCAGAGGCACTAAGCCTCTGCAAAGTCACAGAATTCAGATTTCCATAGGCTGTGGGATTTGAAGCAATGCTTGTTTAGATCTCAAGGGACAGAGAAGACCCAGATGTAACCCGCTATCTGGGTTACACTCTGATATAAAGCCCTGTCCACTTAACTTCCCCTTCTGAAGGTTTTTTGTCCTGTGGTGAAAGCTCCCGATCTGGGGTCCACGCCTGCTTATCTAATGGGTTCCCACCGGCTCCCATCTGAGCAGAAGTGGCCAGATGGGTTGTGCTAACTCCTGTGTCGCTCTGATGTTTTCATGTGACTCTGGTTTTGTTCCACGCTTTGCCAACTGCTGACGCCCGAGTGTGCGTCCCTGCAATCGACAGGCTGGCTGGACGGCCTGTCATCATCAGCGCCTGAGATTCGTATGGATGCTAGCAGGTGCCAGTTCAGTGTGAGCTGTGCGGGAGAAGGCTGCTTTTCAGAAGGTGGAAGCATCTGGGTGGCTGAAGTGCCGCTAATTGATCTAACAGCCTTGCTCCTGGCAGGCAGGGGGACGGCCTCTCTGTTTATGAGCCCCGATGAAGAGAACTGCTCTAGGAGAATATTGGTCATTTCGACAGACACACACGTGCGGTTGTCTGGCTTGGCAGCCACATGGATCTCACTGCCATTAAGAAGGGCTGTGAGGTGATAAATTAGACTTTGTTGTTTGAGCGGTCATTTCTCTTTCTTTGGGGAAAGCAAACAGCTTTCCTTTTCAATTCCAAGAAGCCACTTACAATCAGCCCCTGGGCAACCCTTGTTACTGCACACCTTTCTGGGCCTCCAACAGAGACAGCCACAGGGCACACAGGGGATCCGGCCTTTTAGAGTGATCAGGATGTCCAGAAAGCAGGGGCGCTCGGCCTTCTGAAGACTTCTTTGGAAGGGGAGGTTTGCAGGAGGGTGTTGTTGTTTTGTTTTGTTTTTTGTTTTTGTTTTTATTTTTCATTTTGGTAGAACCAAGTAAAGCAGATTTGGAAGAAAGAATGCAATTATCAGAATATATCATTAGACCCTCAGTCTGTGAATAGAAATAAATTAATGTTTAAAAAATTTGACTCATTGGGGCGCCTGGGTGGCGCAGTCGGTTAAGCGTCCGACTTCAGCCAGGTCAAGTTCTCGCGGTCCGTGAGTTCGAGCCCCGCGTCAGGCTCTGGGCTGATGGCTCAGAGCCTGGAGCCTGTTTCCGATTCTGTGTCTCCCTCTCTCTCTGCCCCTTCCCCGTTCATGCTCTGTCTCTCTCTGTCCCAAAAATAAATAAACGTTGAAAAAAAAATTAAAAAAAAAAAAAATTTGACTCATTAACAAAAAAAAAATCTTCCGGGCGGCACACCGCCCACAACTGTGCAGTTCTTCAGAGCTGTGGCTCTTGATGTAAAAGTAGTGATCGCTGGGGAAAAGGGGGGCGGTGGGATTAGAGCTGGGAACAATGCATAACCTGTATCCTATTTATATACCTGCTGCCTTAAAACAAAAGCAACAACATGGGGTGCCTGGGTGGCTCGGTCAGTTAAGCGGCTGACTTCAGCTCAGGTTATGATCTCACGGTTCGTGAGCTTGAGCCCCACGTGGGGCTCTGTGCTGACAGCTCAGAGCCTGGAGCCTGTTTCAGATTCTGTGTCTCCCTCTCTCTCTGCCCCTCCCCCTACTCATATTCCATCTCCCTCTCCAAAAAGATTAAAACAAACAAACAGAAGCAACGACAGCAACACACATGCACACACAGGATACAGTCCGAGAGGAGAACATGAGCCTATGCATATCCCTGGGGAATAAGGTCCAGCGCCACTGTTCATGGCCCAAGTTCAAAGGAATTTCAGGTGATTCATTTTTATTTGGCAGATAAGGAAAATGAGGCAGAGAGGTAAGTGATTTACCTATGACTACATGGCAAACTACATACAGCTGAGCTGGAACTCAGCTTTTCACCCCTCCCTGTACAATTTACCTCTGTGACTGAGTCGTTTTTTTTAACATTTCACTTCATCTTTTTCTATCATTTAAAAAATGAACTGGGTCATAAGAAGAAACTGCTAATATTGCATCAGAGTGGCCATTAACAGCATTTCAACCTAGCCCCGGATGTAGCCTTTCATCCTAAAACTCTCAGATGCAGTAAATGTCCTGAAATTTAAGTGTTTTTTCTCCAACTAATTTGTTACAGAATGTGTAAGTTCTAGTAATCTTCGTGGGGATTATGTTATAAACTCGACCTATTTTGGTCCAATTTAGCAAACAAACACTAGAAAAAGAATCAGTGCTATTCTAGTTTATATGAAAAACTGAAGAGAAAAAAAATCCTGTCTATGACACAGCAAGTAACATTTTAGCAGGAGATTTATTAATATGGCGGAATGTTCACGCACAAAATAGTCCTACCTTGTCCTCTCCTTTTTTCTATTATCTTAAGGGAAACTGACCAGACAGCAGTTTTCGAAGGACTGCCAATTAGTCTGGTTTGTACAGTCTTTTCTAGAGCAATGCTTATAGCTCCCCAGAGGCTCAGAGTATAAAAAAGGGAGAAAGTCAACTGAAGATGACATCATTGGCAATGTCCACTTTGGGTCCTGTGCACCACAGAGCAAAGAAAGTCTCCCAACTGTAGGCTGAAGGACCTGGGGCTGTTTCCCCCAGGGCAGAAAAGATTTAAGGGACACATTGCTGCTGCAGATCTCTGAGGTGCTACTGTGAGGCACTGGCGTGCCCTGCAAACCCTCCAGATCAGACCTAAGTCCCAAGAATGGGGATTTCTCCAAATTAGTGGCCTAGATGGCAACTTCAGAAATGGGCCAATAAGAAACTCAGTAATCAAAAGATTGCCTGATGTGCAGAGAATCAGATCAAGGGCAATCATTTAAATGACTTGGCCATCCAATGGCTTAGCATCTCAGGACTGGGAGTGTTTGTTTGCAGTGTGGCACAGATCTGCCTCTGGACCTGGACAGTTTGAGTCCTGGGAGGAGATGATTTTTTTCTACCCTCCTATGTGGCTTCCATAGAGAGCTGCATTTGCCCAGTTTTGACAAGAAGAAACTAGTTCTGTCAGACACCGCAGAAAGAAGCAGGGTCTTTCCCATTCGAGTGGAGTATTCAAGTTTCCATTGCCATGGATGTAGGGCCTATGAGGGGTTTGAAAGATGTGATTAGAATGTCTTCACAAAAAGGGACATCTAGTTTGTTTCGACGTCCTGTTGTTGGACCAATTTAACTGGGCTTTGCCCTAATGACATTCTTGATTATAGTCTTGGTGTAGGCTTGCAACCAACTAATCTTAATTTTCTCAAAAATTTAGGAAGAATTTGATGTGCTCTGCCATGGTAGTTAGCTTTGAGAGTAATAGGAAGAATTTTTTTATTAAACTATGTTGCAGAATTGTGATGGTGGCTAGGCACCACTCTTTTTTTTTTTTTTTTTTGAGAGAGAGTGAGAGTGGGGTAGGGTAGAGAGAGAGAGAGGGACAGAGGGAGAATCCCAAGCAGGTTCCATGCTGTCAGCCCAGAGCCCGATGCCGGGCTCAAACCCATGAAGTGTGAGATCATGACCTGAGACAAAATCAAGAGTTGGACGCTTACCAACTGAGCTACCAAGTTGCCCTAATACCATTATTTTTTTAGTTTTTAATTTTTAAAAAATGTTTATTTATTCTTGAGAGACAGCGAGAGCAGGGGAGAGGCAGAGAGAGAGGGGGAGACACAGAATCCAAAGCAGGCTCCAGGCTCTGAGCTGTCAGCACAGAGCCCAACACGGGGCTTGAACCCACGAGCTGGGAGATCATGACCTGAGCCAAAGTCAGACGCTTAACCGACTGAGCCACCCAGGTGCCCCACAACACCATTCTTTTAACATGTACAACACTGGAACAACTGAATAAATACTGGGTTAAGAGAAAAACTGATTTAGGGCCTGATTCTGGTTACACTTGTAAGTATAAGAAGAAAGAAAAAAGAAAGAAAGAAAGAAAGAAAGAAAGAAAGAAAGAAAGAAAGAAAGAAAGAAAAGAAAAGAAAAGAAAAGAAAGAAAGGAGAAAGGGAGGGAGGGAGGGAGGAAGGGACGGAGGAAGGGAGGGAGAGAGGGAGGAAGGAGGGGAAGGAAGGAAGGGAGGGCGGGAGGGGGGGTGGGGGGAAGCAGGGCTGATGCACGCTGGCCTGTCCAAACGGATGCTGGCACCTGGAGACAGCCTGCAGCCTAAGTGTGGTTGGTAGGAGTCCTGGCTTAGGGCAGGACTGAGATTCCTGTGCCATCTTTCTCCTTTACTAGCTGTGTAATTTCAGGACAGTTAACCTCTATGTGGTATTTTCCTTATCTATGAAATGAGATTAAAGATAGTTGCCCTGTGTCTACCTTACTGAATGACTGGATGGACTTAATGGACCAATATATAAGAACTTTGTAAGCTGTAAAGTACTATATAAATGTAATTGGCCATTACTGCTTTTTAGGTAGAGCTGTTAAGATAAAGCTGCCCCGTGACAGGATCTGGTTAGAAGTGAAGAAATCAGTGTCTGGCATGGGTTCCTTGCAGTCTAAGAGCCACAGGGCTTTGCCTGATGATACTTTCAGAGATGCTCATTGATGAAACCACACAACTCCCTTTCCTACAAGAGCCGCTTTAATCATCTCTCTCCAACCTCTTGTGGGTCCTGCATTCATGGCAATGGAAATCTAAATACTCCACTGGAATGGGAAGGAGCCTGTTCACTGTTCTGCAGTGTCTGACAGAATTTTCCTTTCTTCAGCACTGGGCAAACACAACCCTCTGTGGAAGCGACACAGTGGTTTCATGTTCAAATACATGCAGTGGTGACCCCCTTTGCTCTTAACGTTTCTTTTAAGAATCAGAATAAAGAACTGTCATAAACCTGTCAAATGGTAATTTGCTTATGAGAAATATCGAGGGAGCTAGGAAGCCAAAGGCACAGATACAGAAGCACCAGTGTGTGTTGTGAGGATAAATGGTATAGTTCCTGCCTGAGTAGGGCAAACAATTAAAGTGGTACTCTTACAGAGATCCACAGAATTGAAGGAGACCTAAGAGAGTATCTGGCCCAAGCTTCCCACTTGGCTGAGGGGGACACTAAGGCCGAGAATGAAAAATGATACATGTAAGGTTTCAGACCCACTGTAGGGGCAGCTATTAAACATTTAGGATTTTATGATTAAATGCTTATTAAATCTCAGGTATTTTAAGAGACTGGACATATGGAGACACACAATATAATCCCTGTTCCCAAGGAGTTGACAGTCTAGTGGGGGAATGAGGCCCATTCACTCCTGCAGATGGTTCTGCGTATAATGGCTTCTGGATGTGATAAGGGCCAACATGGAGGGATCTACATGGAACTATGGCGGATGTGGGAGGCAGTGACTACACTGGAAGAAAAAAAAAAAACACCTAGAAAGGGTGTCAAATGAGAAAGAGGGAAGGAACTGAGAGGTTATAAGAGCGTGAGCGAGGACATGCAATCCAGGTCTCAGAGAATCTTTGACTCAGAAGAAATCTCAAAGACTGGCTCTTCATACAGCTGAAAGAAATTCCTTGTATATCACCCCGGCGAGATGATAATTCAGTTTCTGCTGGAATATTTCCAGGGAGAGGAATCTGATTACCTCACAAGGCATAAAAGGTTCCGCTCTAACCTTTTCAGTTGGTGTTGTGTGGTATGTAATGGGGTCTTCTGTACGATTCTGTCTCTTCATTGTCACTGAATAACAGTCTGAGTAATATCTGGTCTCTGACTTCCTCTCAAGGGAAGAAGAAAATGTCACGTGTCTTAGGACCTTTGACTTATAGAATGTTAGAGAAGAGGAGCGGGGAGCTCAGATATCATTTAGTCTAATGGTTTTTAAAAGTCTCTTTGTGACTCATGGACTTTTTTGACATTGTGATAAAAATATGTAGGTCTCCTCCCCCAAAATGTCCATATGCTCATGATATACAAACCGTTGCATACAGTTTCAGGGCATTCATGGAGCCCCAGAGCCCATCCTGCATTAAGAAATCTTTTCATTTCTTGGGAAATGAGAAACTGAGGCTCAGAGAAGTGGGATGAAATGGAGTGGAATCATAGGAGTGATTTCCCATGGGTCAGACGACAATGTGAGCAGAGGAGTCGGGCTTATGGATCAACCCTGGAGAAACTCATTGCCAGACTGAAGATGTTCAGGGAAGCAGGCAGTAAGCGGATCTATTATAAATTGAAAAGGAGACTTGGGGTAGGAGTGGGGGTGCCAGGAGCACTTTCTTTATCTGAAAGTTGGTTTATGGAAAAGGGTGTAGACTTTTCTCTTTTGCTTTAAGGGGTATCTCAAGACCAAAAGGTAGAAAAGAACTTCTGACAGAATTGCGCTCTACTGGAATGTGCTGTTTGAATTCTTTGTCACTTGACTTTTTTGAGGACACAGAACAACCTCCTTAGAAGGGACTTCAGCATCACAAGAGTTTGAACTGGATGACTCAAACTGGACTTGATTATGTTAACTCTAGGAGACATATGCAATCTCATAGAGTAGCCAGAAGGCAGCTCAGGTCTCCCAAAGAGTATGGTAAGTTAAGGAAAGGGAAATGTGAGGAAGTGAGGGAAGTTCAGGATGGCGGAGCCCTCAAGTGTGAGGGTGTGGGAGGGAGGCAGTCATGGAGAGAAATGGGACTTGGAGATAGAAGCGGAAGCAGAATGATGAAGGGTCTTATGTAGGACCATGGATGGTATTCAAGAACAATGGCCCGTGTAGCATGGTGCGACATGAGAATGGAGGCAAGAGGACATTTCAAGAGGAATTAACAGAATCAATGGTGGCATCACTAGCAGGGAAATCAGGAGGCAAGAAGAAAGGCTGTGCTGATGAGGTGTAGGTTTCACAGTGAGTCTGAAGTGACAGTGACAACAAGACACAAAAATGGAAAGTGTTGGCAAGTCACAAAAGGACAGCAAAGTGGAAATGCCCACTAGGCAACTGATGATGTGGAATCAGAGTTCCAGGAGGTCAGGATGTGAGACAGATTAATGGGCTATCTACAGAGATGAAGTCACTGAGGTTTCATGAGTAGACACCTTTCCAATGGAAAAAATGTATAGCATGAGTAGAAGTCTAAGGAGCGAGTCTGCAGAGCTGACCTCAGTGTGGAGATGGTATAATTAAAAAGCTGTGAGAAGGAAGAGATGGAGAGATAGAAGAGAGCTGGGATTAGAGAGTGAAATAAAAACCCAGCAAAATGGAAGCTTCAGGGGACAAGAGTGATCAACATAAATACAGTCTTGTCTAGTGTGCATTCAACTGTGTGCTATGGCAGGTAAATTATAGCAATGTTCCTTTTGGCAACAACATAGGTGGTGCAGTGTGAGTTATAAAGTGCTTTTAAGTGGATTATAGGTATTTCTTAAATAGTATTTTCTGAAAGACATGCCTTGGAAAGCATGAATAAAACTTTGCTCTCTCCCAATTTCTCTATCAGTAAGTGAGAAGTCATTTGAAGTTTAATAAGTTCTTTTCACATCGTTGCTTTAAGGATGGTGATCTGTGCCATCCTGATGTGCTATGCTGGGAAAGGTAGACTGAGGCGGTGCCATGTGCCTGGGTCACCTTGGCCAGCGAGGAGGTAGCAGTGAGGACTGAAGTCAGCATTCTGATTTTTGTTCCCTAAAGCCCAAACCACATCCAAAGTTAAACACTGACTCAGATCTTAAGAAATAACTTTTGAGAAATAAAATTAAAACAAATGAAATCAGTTTCTTCTCCCTTTAAATATTTCTCTTGGAGTCCTATGCCCACAAGCACCGTAGGAGGTGATGGTTAGACTGTAAGAAATTTATTTACTTCCAATAATGACACCTAATAGAGGAAAGATTGTGACTGAGAAAAAGGAAAGAGGTTACTTTCCCAGTTTGGGCCATTTCAGATATTATCTCAGTAAGCACAGCTCCCACATAACAGGTTTTTAAAAATGACCTTCAGGGGTGCTGGGGGGCTTAGCTGGTTGAGCATATGACTCTTGATTTCAGGTCAGGTCATGATCCCAGGGGCGTGAGATTGAGCCCTACGTCAGGCTCCGTGCTGAGCATGGAGCCTGCTTAAGATTCTCTCTTTCCCTCCGCCCCTCCCCCACTTGCTCTCCCTCTCTCTCTCTCAAAAAAAGTAATAAAAAAGTTTTTTAAATGAACTTCAGAAACTAAGAACTAAGAACAAAGAGGACCCATTGTCCATAGCCGTGAAACCAACCAGGATAACAACGAAGGGGGGGGTTGGGCTAGATGGTCCATTAATCCCCCTACCTTTTCAAACCCTCAGGACTTGGAGTCACAAAAGGCCTGGTTAGGAAAAAAAAATATTCTAAGGCTCTATTTATGCATGTCCTGAAGTGAAAGCCCTTCCTCTCTATAGGAGATCTTCTGACAAAATGGATTCTTGGTTCTCGGCTCTATGCTGACTCAGCAGTGCCTGTCCAAACTCTTGGCCCCCGGGGTATATGGCCACTAGGCAGCACTGCAGGCAAAGGAGAGAAGGAAGAGGCTGAGATCATTAACAGAGAAGACTGGGGCGGAGGTTCCACAGAACTGGAGAGTGCCTACAAGTCAGCTGGTCTAGTTTGTCATGTTTCATAGATGAAAAAACTGAGGCTCAGAGGACGGATGCTGTGTTACCCTACAACCCCTCTATTCTGCTGGAAAGGGCGTTTGGGGACTCCAGGGCCCCCTCTCTATGCTAATGAAGTAGAATGTGTTTGGACTAATGCACTCCTTTTTCTTTTTAATTTTTTTGGTGGGGGGAGGGTGCAGGGTGGGGAGGATATACAAAGTCATTGCCTTTGTACAGTCCCACCAACATATTCAGGTAGGTGTGACTTCAGATTCTGAAAACAGATTCTCACCCATAAAAACCTGAGTTTATGGAAACATCAGATGGAAGGAAATATAGCATTCCATCCCTTACAGAGAATATTTAACTTACAACTCAGAATAGTTTGCCATGTGTATTAAGTAATACCTACTTAGCAGTTGTCATTCTCATGCAAGGAAATTTCCTAATAAGGATGGAAGAAGAGGCATGTGGAGAGGCCTCAGGTTAAACTGGATTCTTTGGCAAAAGCGAAGAGAAGAGAACCTCATAAAGAGAACCGTGCAAGATAGTATTTCCTAGGATGCCACCACTGCGGTAGCTTCAGTCACAGAAAATGATGTCTTCCTGTCAATCTCATCTACCAAAGGCCATTATGGTTAGCATCCCAGTTCACAGTGGCATTTAACTTCTCACTAAAATGGCTTATCCTGCCTTTTATTATTATTTCAAGTTATTATTTATTACACACCTACTTCCCCCTTGTGGGCAAGAAATGGAAGGATTCAAGATTTAGAAACATTCACGATCCAGCCAGGAAGTTAAGATTCTGCCCGTTATCTTCCGCATCAGAGGTTTGGGGACCTATACCTCCTGATGCAATAGTCCCCTGCTAAATAAAGCACCCCAACAAAGGCATCCAAGAAAAGGTAAACCAAGGCATAATCTACAATCAATCACTTTTGGTAAAATAATCACACTGTGTATGTAATAGGCACACATGACTATTTTACATAGTCTATAAAAATAGTGTGAGGTCCTTGAGGCAAAATCACTATTTTCTCTAAAGGCTCTAGCCAAGAGTTTTGTATGTACAGTAAGAACCCGGTCAATATTTCGTGAACACATCACATGAGTTAGTACAGATTTGATAAGGAATAGGTGGGGAGGGCAAGTTATTCACACAACTTGGTCGCTTTAATCAAATCAAAACTAGACGCTTCGCATGAAGTAGGTTAGATACTGGTGTTGGTTTCCTGTGGAAAGGCAGGAAAGGAAGGAGGAGGAGCAGTTATCTCTATGTAGCTTCCTGTAGGTAAGCTCCTGCCCCCCACTCCTTGCCATCGTGGCTGTGGCAGTGGTTTGTCCCTGGGTTCGAACCAGAGGGGCTAACCTAGACGAACAGCCAGCCACCAAGTAGAGACTGGGCCTTGGTCCTTTCCTGTAGCCTCAGTGCCCCGCAGGCCTGGTGGGCAAAAGGGGGTGGGGTGTGACACGGGGACAGGGATCAAAATTATTTCTTTCTGATCCTCTTTGGATTCCTCTTCCTGGCCACTGCCCCCCTTCCCCCCACCCCCCCTGCCCCGTGCCCCCTTCCACCCTGATTCTGGGCTGTGAGAACATAATGTCCACAGCTCTCACTTACTTGGCAGCAGCATCTTTTCTCAACTGTTCGTGCTTCATGAGGAGATTTTTCCGATCTCGAAAAGCTTTTCTGACCTTGTACCCTTTGTAGACCGCCTGGATTTTGAAGGCAGCGATGTCTTGTATGGCTGCGATGGACAGGGCGCCGTGCTCCAACATGAACTGGATCACTTCATGGCGCTCACCGAGCAAGGCATAGTCAAGGGGAGTGTACCTGAAGAAGGAAGGTATTTTGTAAGTGTTGGCATGTAACCTGAGGTACAGTTCAGCTGCCAATATTATGCAGCAAAGGAAACTTCATTCTGACATGTGGACTCTTCCTCAGGCAAGGCTATCTTGTGTACTCCAGGGCTGTTCCTTTTTTTTCTGAGGGGACAAAACAAGGCAGGAGCTGGGGTCAGGTGCTTTGTGTCACTGACCATGATGGTTCCTGGGTCTTGCTTGCTGGCTCACAAACCGGGGGGCTATAGGAACACATGATCACTTTTCTTCTTCCCCATGTGCCAAATAATACCCTGCTCCTATCTGAAAAAGTACTGCAGATAATTTCCTGTGGGACTCATAAGTTTAAGCCTGGGACTACTGATAGTTAATGCTTGTGAAATAAAAAATACATCTCCAAATGGACAGATTTAGTATATGAAGAGGATGGCCCTTTAAATCAGAAAGCATTTATTAAGTAGTTTTAGGACAGCTGCATAGCCATCTGGAAAAAAAAAGGAAGATTCTTATATCAGATTTTACATGAAAATGAGTTCTGGATGAAGCAAAGACCTAAATATAGAAAAAGAAACTGTGGAAGTACTAGAAGAAACCAGGGAAGACTTTTTAAAAAATTAGAGTGGGAAGGTCTTTTCTAATAAAAATAGTACAAAACTCAAAACTGTAAGAGAAGATTGACAAATCCAACTACATAAAAATAACAACATTTTGCAGGGCAAAAAACACCAAAAACAAAGATAAAAGAGAGTCCTCAGAACAGGAAACACTGATGGCTCCTAAATATATAAAAATATGTGCAGCTTCACTCATTTAAGAGAAATATAAATTAAGACTAACAAGGAGAGTTAGGTTAGCTAACCAATGAGCAGGTTAGCAAAGATTAGAAAGTTTAATAACACACTGTGCTGGTAAGGATGCAAAGACAGGCTCCCTATGTACTACTTTAATTTTCAGAAAGACCAATTGGGCAGTATCTATCAAAATTGTTCCCACATCTGTCCTCTGGCATTTCACTTGCAGGCATATATCCCAGTGACCTGCTCTCGTGCGTGCGTGCGTGCGTGTGTGTGTGTGTGTGTGTGTGTGATGCTTTCTATGTAAGGATATTCATAGAGGCACAGTTTGAAATAGTTAAAGAATGGAAACAACCTCAGGATCCATCAACAGAATACTGCTTACATAAAGTACAGGCCATTTGTGTAACGAAGTCATCTCTATAATGCAGCCATTACTGTGGCATATGAATAAAATAAGGAACAATGTCCAGGATGTCTTGTTAAATGAAGAAAAAGAAAAACAATTAAGCAACAGAACAGTATTATGGCATGCTCCTTTTGAATAAAAAAAGAGAACATATCCCTGTATTCTTATTGATGTAAAATATATCTCTAGAAGTTTACCAAGAAACTGGTTGACAGCGACATCTCTGGGGAGGAAACTGGTTGTCTCAGAGGCAGGGGTAGGAGGGACATTTAGTTTTAACTGAATGCTTTTTTATGCCTTTTATTTATTTATTTTTAATGTTTATTTATTTTTGAGAGAGAGAGAGAGAGACAGAGTGTGAGTGGGGAGGGGCAGAGAGAGAGGGAGACACAGAATCTGAAACAGGTTCCAGGCTCTGAGCTGTCAGCACAGAGCCCAACACGGGGATCGAACCCACAAACCATGGGATCATGACCTGAGCCGAAATCAAGAGTTGGATGCTTAACCAACTGAGCCACCCAGGTGCCCCTTTTATGCCTTTTTATACCTTTTAAATTCTGTACACTGTGCATACCTTTTTGATAAGTATATTATTTAGAAAAGATGGGTTTTATTGTCATATAGCTATATATTTGAATCTCAACTGGCTACTTTCTAGATGTATAATTTTGGGCAAATTCCTTTCTTAAAATATATCCTTTCTATTTCTGGAAATATAAAATAATTGGATAAATACACATAAGAAAATAACAGTCATCTATATTCCCCCCCCCCCCCCTTAGAACTAATCAGTGTTATTATCTCGGCAGGTATGTTTTTTAAATGATTACTTTTTAATAGTGACACATATTTTAAGTATTAAAATAATGCAAAAAAATACAAAAATTGAAGTAAAATAAAATCCCAACTCTACCTTCCAACAATGGTAATGCTGACTGTCACTTCTTAACCAACTCACCTCTCCTCACTACAGATTTGGCATGAAGAATAAATGAAATGATAAATCCAAAGAAGATAACACTGTGCCTGGCATAAAAGAAGCAATTAATAAATGTCAGCTGTTGTTGTTATTATTATAGGACATGCACTGCATCAGGGTTTGTGATACCATGGTCACATGTCATCAATATTGTTCCCACAGGACCCAAGCTAGGAGTTATGGCCACCTAACGACTGCTACTGATCTGATTCCTCTCTGGGAGACTGTTACTAATCCAACACAATCAGAGGTGTTAGGAAGAAATGATCAGCTGATTTATGAGGTGGAAAAACTGATGATTATATGGATGCATGATTAGACACAGAAAATCATCCAGTGATTATAGAGATTTTCTCTCTTCAAAATTCACCTGACAGTCATAGTCAGACGTCAATGGAGGAGATTTTTCAGTATAAGCAAAGGGTGGTTTGGTCACTTCTATAAGGAAACTGAATTCAGAAGGAAGTCTGTATGTTAGAATTAAGAAACTCTCATTTTTAGGACATCTTGATCTGTCTTCGCTGTTCAGGGACCAGAAGGCCCTATGGTAGAGGTGCCAACATAAACTTTAAAAACATTATCTATAAGTAGGTAGCGTCTTGTAAATTCAGAAGAACTTAAAAAAAATTTTTTTTTAATTTTTTTTTTCAACGTTTATTTATTTTTGGGACAGAGAGAGACAGAGCATGAACGGGGGAGGGGCAGAGAGAGAGGGAGACACAGAATCGGAAACAGGCTCCAGGCTCCGAGCCATCAGCCCAGAGCCTGACGTGGGGCTCGAACTCACGGACCGCGAGATCGTGACCTGGCTGAATTCGGACGCTTAACCGACTGCGCCACCCAGGCACCCCATAAAATTTTTCACTGTATATTCTATTTAAAAATTTTATTATTTAAAAAAAATTAATTCTAGTATAGTTAACATACTGTACTCAGTTTCAGGTGCACAATACAGTGATGAAGTGATCAAGATAAGTGTAATCAATATGTATTCTAAAATATCTTTCATGACCGTACTCTCTCCCAATGGAAAAAATTATCAGAGTCAAAGAACTCTATGACAGTAGAGCTAAACTGAATTTTGGAGGTCTTTTGGCTTAACAGCTTCATTTCATAAATGAGTAAATAGATTTAGAAAGTTTAAGCAACTTGCTGAAGGTTATGTAACTAGTTCCCTGCAGAACCCAGACCTGAACTAAGACTGTAGGACTGCCTGTTCAGTAATCCTTCCACAGCACATCTATCAGTCCTGGAATATAATCCTCGTACAGAATGAAGCTGCTTCTCAAATCAACGTGCAAATTACGTATGCATTTAGTAGGTTTGATCATCTTTTCTAGAATTACTAATAGGAGTGTCTTTTTCACACTGTATACAAGCAGGATTATCAAAATCTGGTGTGTGAAAGTAAGGCCCAACCTCTGCCTTTGCTGTATCTCTCAGGCCACTTGTGGATGGAAAATTGTATTTTAAATATCTTTAGCATGAAAAACTGTATTTTTATTATGAGAAACTTCAAGCATAAAAATAGCATAATAACCATTTATATGCTCATTACCCAAATTTAACAATTAGCAAGATTTCTGCCACATTTGCTTCCTCCAACTCCTTTCTTACTATTTTTGCTGAAGTGTTTTAAAGCAAATCCTAGACCTCCTATTATTTAATCATTCTGCACTGCGGTATTGATCCATAAATAATGTGGACATGAGCACAACGTCATTACGGTATTCAGCAAAATTAACAGGAATTCCTTAGCAAAATCTAGTACCCACTCCAAACACAGATTTCCCCAATTTTCTAAAAAAATGCCTTCTTTATAATTGGCTTATTCAAATTAGGATTCTTGGTCAATATTTGATTCATGGAAACACAGTCCAAACATCCAGAAATATTTTAAGACCGAAGTCTATGCCTAGTGTTTGGGCACTGACCATATTGCAAATTACTACTATTGAATCTCTCTTCACCCCAAATTCAATTTAGAAACACTCAAGTGCTGTGAATATTCCCATCGATGCCGGAGGGTGGCTGTCAGATAGTTATTGACTGAAGGCCAGCGGTAGTTGGCAAAAATTATGTCTATACAGTGCACATCAAGTGCTTGGTGTCAGGGCATGAGAAGTAAAAATTAGCACCACGTTGATGGTAACCAGTCAAGAAACAATGTAGATAAAGCCAAGAGACAAGATACAATTGGCCTTGCCTGTGCAGGAATGGTCTGATGGGATGAGTGGAAGGCCTAAACTGGAATGTCAATAAACATCAAAGGCAGAGCCGGGTTCTGACATTTGCACGTCAAGGTGCACTGCTGATGAAACATTAAAGGAGACTGGGATATTGCCACTGTCTCTTTTCATCTAAAGATTGGCAAGTACAGTTAGGAGGATTTTTCCTTCGGTCTTTTGGTCTGTAATTAACATATGTTTACTCTAGGAGGCAGTAAGCACCTTAATTCATACTCTTACTTAGGCCTTAAATTTAAGGCTTCCCCTAAAAATGGGAACTGAATTACAACAACAAATGTTTTTACTGTTTCCTAAGAAAACAGCAGTCAGGCAGTAAATACTGTTATAGAATAAATCCTTTCTAATAGATCTAATAAATCACCACAAATTCCTTAGGATTCTTAACCTTTCCCTTTTGCCTTTATGGGATTTCTAAGAGCGAAATCTTCTCTCTCACATATCTGCTTTCATGTCAAAACCTCAGCCTTGAGGATTCTGCTTGGCTTTCCATCTTCCTTCAATGTCCAAACCCCTAAATCTTCGAGTCTTCTTGGTTTTGCAGTTGTCATTTGACTATAATAGAGACAGTGAGTTCTTTATACAACCCCTTCCAAAGTAAGACATACTAGTCTGATTTACCTAATACTGTATGTACTCGAAGAATTCCAGAGTTTCTTTCTTTCTTTCTTTTTTTTTTTTTTAAAGTTCATGTATTTTGAGAGAGACTGAGACAGCACAAGTAGGGGAGGGGCAGAGAGAGAGGGAGAGAGAATCTCAAGCAGGCTGCACACTGCTAGCGCAGAGCCTGATGTGAGGCTTGAATCCACGAAGCCGCGAGATCATGACCTGAGCCAAAACCAAGAGTTGGATGCTTAACCAACTGAGCCACCCGGGTGCCCTAAAGAATTCCAGAAATTTCTAATGCAGGTGTGAGGCAGGGGAAGCTACTGGGAGCCTGAAAGCATCAACTCAACAATGCAACAGTTATTTACTGAGCACTTACTTCCTGAAAAGTACTGTGAGCAACACAGAGATGACGATTCTCTTCAGGAGTTCTCTGCTAACACGGAAAAAGGATTACATAAAATTATCAGATAAAGTGAAGTGTGCTAAGTGCTATACAAACCCACAGTGTGGGGGAGAGCTTTGTTTGGAACACCTGCCTCGGGGATCAGAACAATCTTCTTAGATGGGACTGCATTTGAATGGAGGAATGACGTGACTAACAATTATATTAGAAATATGATTTAGGGAGGCTACTTGGGAAGCAAATGAACTGAAGGAGGGAAATTTCAAAGGGTGCAGAACAGCAAGGAGGCATTGCGATAGTCCCGGGAATGAGTCAAAGAGGGCAAGATTTAGACAATGGTGCTGGTAATAAAAAGGAAATTACAGTGTGAACCAAGGAGAGACACTGAGTCTGAAAGACAGATTTAGAACTCACCGGCACCCAGGTGATTACTGAAGCCTCTGTGGAGATGGGCTGAGAGGAAAGATCTAATCCTTGAAGAATGTTTACATTTAAAAAATAAAAAAATGGAAAAGGAGCCAAGATAAATGGAGAAGGAGCAGACACAATTGCAAGAGAATCAGGAAACTAAACTGTCACAGAAGCTTGGAGAAGATAGTCTCAGTAAAGGTAAAAAAGAGGGGTCAGCAGAACCAGGCGATGCAGAAAGGCCAATGAGAGTAGACAGGGGGACCAACATATGATTTCTCAATGAGGAGTCTGTCAGAGACCACTCAGACACTGTTTCAGCATAAATGTGAGGATAGAAGGCAGACAGCAAAGGCGGGAACTGTGAGTAAGGGTAAACGGAACAGTGCAGGCACGCTGAGAGCAGGAGGGCTTTATAGGCAGAGAAGACAAACTTCAGAAAAGAAATAAATTGGAAAATAATAGGCGGAGGCTATCTTTAATGGGGAGGGGTTCTGAAAGTAGTGGGAGGGATGAAGGGGTTCACCCCAGAAAGGAGGAGCAGTTTTCCTCCTCCACAAACAGGTGGCCTAGAAAAAGTCCCCCCTTCTCCACAAAATCTCCCACAGAACTGGCAGTGGTTATGGGGGTGGGGCTGGTGTCATGGCAGGAAGCACTGCAGTTACAGCATCCGTGAACAATGGTTCCAAAACACAGACCTGGCCAGGCAGAGCTCAGGTGTGGAAGTCACATGTTCAGAATCTTCCCAGATCCAAGATGGCCAACACTGTCCCCTGCTTAGACTTCACTGTGTCTGCTCCTTTTTATTGGGCCTGGGCCCTGGGGCATAACTCCAGCCTAACTCTGTGAATCTTACATTATTCAATCCTCTCACCTTCTCCTTATTTTTCATGCCACATGATGGCACCTCTGTCCACTAACTGATAATAACCTCTTTATCAGGAGAAATTTCTTGAACATAAGACACATTCTACTGTCCTGACCAAATTCCTAGGTCTGGTCAGTCAGGACTCCCCTGACTTTATGCCAGCTACAAGCCGCAAGAACCTAAGTGTCCTCATGTGTAGAATGTGAGCTTGCCAGAAGTAATATCTAAAGTTCTGAATAATTTTAAAATCCCATGATTCTAAATCAACACTTTTCTTTAGGTTTAGGATTTCTTAGTGTAGTGTGGTGTTTCTTTATGAGTATACTTATTACTTCTGAACTAGTATCTAAATTTTTTTTATATAAATTTTTTTAATATATTTTTTTATGTAGAGATTTTTTCATATAGCAGAAAGGATGTGAGTTGAACAACAATACATTCTTTTCATCAACAGCTTACCTTTCTTCATTATTTTCCATCTGATTAGGAAAAGCAGCAAAGTCTAACAGTAATTTAATGGCATCAAGATATCCGTTGTTACAGGACCAGTGCAAAGCTGTTCTTCCCTATAAGCATAAACAAAAATCAGGTATATCTGGAGTAGGTATTTTTGGACACATACTTAATTATGAAAAGGGAAAATATTAAATATACAGTGGAGAAAATGGATGGTATCTTAACCAAGTGATCAAAATTAATACTAAGTTAAAAGGAATGATATGTTTCTACAGGTGATACCCCGAGAAGGATTCAATATCACTTGTATAATATTCTAACCAAAAATGTAAAACTTAAGTCTAATTATGAGGAATCATAAGGCAAACTCCAATTGAGTGAGATTCTACAAAATAAATGACCTGTATTCTTAAAAAAAAATTTAATACCATGAAAAATAAAGAAGGCATGAAGCACTGCCAGAGATACAAGGGGGATATTTCACAGTTTTAAAGAAGTCAAAGAGGAAGATATCACAACCCAAATCTGTATGCCACAGCTATTAAATATACAGAACAAAAAATGACAAAATTAAAAGGGGAGATGGTCAAATCCATAATCACGGTGAGAGATTTTTAACCCATCCTTTATAATAGCTCATAGAACAAATAAATAAAAGAGCAGTAAAGATATAGAAGACCTGAACTATACAGTAAAAAACTTTGATCTAAGTGATATATAACATTGCATCCAACTATGACACAATTAGTATTCTTTTCAAGTGTACATAGAACAGTTTCCAAAATCGATCATAGGCTGGGCCACAAAGAAAGCCTCAAAGGACTTTGAAGGATTAAAATAATTCTGAAATAAAGTAAAGTAAAGTAAAATAAAATAAAATAAAATAAAATAATTGTGTTATTCTGATTGCTTTCTGACCACAGTAGAACTGAAGTTACAAATCAGTGTGGTAGACAGAATAAATGCATGCTTTTGCAAAGATGTCTACATCCTAATCTCTGGAATCTGTAACTATGTTATGATATTGGAGAGGGGGAATTGAGGTTGTAGATGGAATTAAGGTTGCTAATCAGCTGAACTTGAGATGGGGAGATTATCCTGGATGATCTGAGCAGGCCCAATGTAATCATACGGGTCCTTGTAACTGAAGGAGGGAGATGGGGGGGTGAGTGTCAGAGTGATGCAGTGTGAGGGTGACTCAGCTAGTCATTGCTAGCTTTGAGGATGGAGGAAGGGGGCCACAAGCCAACGAAGGAGGGCAGCATCTAGAAGCTGGAAAAATTAAGGAAACAGATTCTTTCCTAGAGCCTTCAAAAGGAATGCAATCTTGCCCACACTTTGATTTTTACCTCATGAGACCCATTTTGGACTTCTGACATCCAGAACAGTAAGATAATACATTTGCGCTGTTCTAAGCCATTAAGTTTGTGGTAATTTTTTTTTAGCAGCCAGGAGGAAACCAACATAATCAATAATCGAAAGATAATGAGAAAATGCCAAACTGCCTAGATATTAAACAATATGCTTCTAAATGATCTATGGGCCAAACAATAATCAAAATAGAAATTAGAAAATGTTTGAACCCAATTATAGTGATGGTGCAACTTTGTGTGTGTGTGTGTGTGAGACAGAGAGAGAGAGAGAGAGAGAGAGAGAGAGAGAGAATCCGAAGCAGGCTCCATGCTCAGAGTGGAGACGGACGCAGGGCTCAATCCCACGCTGTGATCATGATCTAAGCCAAAAATCAAGAGTTGGATGCTCAATTGACTGAGCCACCCAGGTGCCCCAGTGATGGTACAACTTATCCAAACTTTCAGGATAAAGCTAACTCAGGCTTAGAATAAGAATCATGCATAAATACATATATTGGAAGTGAATACTAAAAAAAAAAAAAAATCAATGATTTAAACTTTCACCAAAAGAATCTTTAAAAAAATAGTAAATCAAACCTGAGGAAAGTAGATGGCAGGAAATAATAAAGATAAGAGTAAACACCAATGAAATAGTAAATAACTCCAAATATGGAAAATTAACAAAGACAGTAAGTCCTTTGAAAAGATGAATAAGATGGAAAAATTTTTTTAAAAAGATAAGAGACAACACACATTACCAATATATGAAATGAATAAGAGGAAATTACTATAGGTCCTATAGTCATAAAAAAGGTAAGAGAATATGTGACCAACCTTATGCAAAACATTTGATATTTTTAATAAAATGGATCAATTTCTCAAAAAATGCAACTTACCGTGGCTGAAAAGAAAATAATTAGAAATCTGAATAGTCTTGTATTTATCAGCGATGCTGAGTCAGTTATTAACACCTTTTACACAAAGAATACCTCTAGATAAGATGGCTTCACCAGGGAATTTTTCTGAACATTTAAAAGGAAGTAATATCAGTATTACACAAATTCTTTAGGAGAATAAGAGGAACTACTTCCTAACTCCTTTTAATTCACCATGTAAACAGCAAAGAGGTAAAAAAAACATGTTGAAAGATGCAGAAATAGTATCTAACAAAAATTAAATGGCTAATTGTGAATAAAAAACCCCAATTCTTGGCAACTAGAAATACAAGGAAACCTATAGCAAACACCATATCCAATGGTGAAATAGTTAAAGCTTTCCCCTTGAGAAGCCAGAATGAATTAAGGGTGCTAACTATCACCAATTCTATTCAACATTGTATTGGAGGTTACAGTTCAATAAGGCATGATATTCACAGATGATATGGCTGTATATGCACATAATCCAAAACAGTACATAAGACCTAAAAACACCAGAAAGTAGCTTGGTACACTACTTATGTAAGAAACCAGCAACTTGTAAAAAAAAATGTAGAAGATACTACAGATTGCAAAAGATGCATTTCTAATAACATAGGTATAAGAACCATTTTTTACATATTTTTCATTATGTCACTTTCACATATAGGAACAATCCTGATAAATATATATTGAGTGAATTAATAGATATTATATTTTCTGGCTTGGAAAAACATAATATGCCAGTATTTTTGAAGACTTAATGCAATTAAACTAGCAAAAAAAGTCCATAGTGGCAAAACTGAGAGAAGTCAATACAATCCTATATGGCTAGGGAAGTGGATATTAACCCACATGGGTTAGAAAGCAGTTCGGCAGTACTATATAAGAGCTGAATCATATTCATATACCAATAATAAATAATCTCACTTAGGGGAAATTATTCTAAGGATACAATTAAAAAAAAGTTAAATGCACTTTGATGATTAATGAAATGTGATTTATACTATCACGAAAAACTATCCAGCAATAGGAAGTTACTTATTTAATTTTAAAATTGGGGTTACAAACATAGTTTGGATCCTGACTCTCCACAACAACCCTGGCCCTGTTGTCACCTTAGGGTAATTATTTAAGCTCTATGAGCTTCGATTTTCTACCCTGCAAATGGGAATAATAATAGCAACTCCTTTAGAAAGTTGCTGTGAAAGAGAGCCAAAGCATAAGAGACTCTTAAAAACTAAGAACAAACTGAGGGTTGATGGGGGGTGGGAGGGAGGGGAGGGTGGGTGATGGGTATTGAGGAGGGCACCTTTTGGGATGAGCACTGGGTGTTGTATGGAAACCAACTTGACAGTAAACTTCATATATTGAAAAAAAAAAAAAAGAAAGTTGCTGTGAGAATTGAATGAGTTATGAAACATAAAGCTCTTAGAACTTTGGAATATTCAGCATCTATGATTATGTGGAAAATTATATACCAAAGGAGAAAATGCTGGTGATAATTTTAAGTGAACAAAACAAAAATGTGGTTTATGAAGTATCATATATGTATGTATACACATACATACACATATACCATGTATGTTTATTTTAAGAAGTTATGAAATTATTCCCATTCTGTATTATGACTTTGTTAAATTATATATGGCTATAGAGACAAGAACTAGAAGGAAAACAGGGAAAAATAAGACTCATTTTTAATTAACACATAAATTTATAAGTGATCTCTTTACTTGGTAAAATGTTGTTTTACTTTATTTTAGTTAATGAAGAATAAATAAACACCTTGGAGGAAACAATACAGAAAAGACTTAGAATTTCTACCTCTTTGTCTTGAATGTTAGGGTCTGCATTGTTTTCCATGAGCACTGCCATGCAGTTGATGTAGCCGCCATAGGCAGCGCACTGCAGAGGAGTTCTTCCCGCGTAATCTTGCACATTTGGATTGATCTTATTTTCTATCAAGATCTGGCAAACATCAGCATTTCCTCCCAATGCTGCCCAATGTAGGAGAGAGTGTCCATCTTGATCCACTAGATCTACCCTTGCTCCACCTGAAAAAGCAAAAATATCAGTAAAACGTTGAACATAGAGAGCACTGATCAAAAAGGAGTCTGAAAACAGCAGTCCCTTAAATGCTTTGCTCTTAGCATTGTATACTATCTGCTTTGGATTTTTTACAACAAGCCTGTAAGTTGGTCAGGGTAGGAGTCATTTTCCGTTTACACGAAATCAAACTGAGGATCAGGCAGGTGAAGTGGTTCTTCCAAAATCACACAACTACCAACAGGTGGAACTAGGAGTGGCCCTCAGGTTTCCTGATGCTTGTGTGTGCATGCGTGCGTGCACGCCTGTGTGTGTGTGTGTGTGTGTGTGTGTGTGTAGGTGCGCATGCATGTGTGCATGCATGCGTGTATGCGTACGTGTGGGCACTCCTCCCTCCATCTGTCCACCCGGGTGGCCCTCTGCCTGTAAGCTGTTTCAGCGAATGCAACAATTCCTACCTTCTGAGAGAGACTTAGTAGGAGCACTCTCAATAACTAACCTTTAATAAGTGTCTGGATCACATCTTTGTGTCCCATCTCACAGGCTCGGAAAAGTGGAGTGTGCTTCATGACATCAGTGGCATCTACTTGAGCGTTATTTTCCAACAATAACTTCACGGTGCTGACGTGGCCAGAAAGGGCCGCGGCATGTAATGCTGGAAAGGGAGCAAAAGAAAGCAAAGAACTCTTTGATAACAAAGTCACCTTTTTCTTATTCTGTGTGTCTTTTGTTCTTTTGATGTCTTCATTTTGGCTAAATGCAATTTAATCTTAAGGATTCTCTATTGTTCACTTCTACAGATTTGAATCTTCCTTTCTATTCATATGTACTACTCACATTTCCCCCCTTCCTGTCTATCTTTCTCATCTCATGGTTTCTTCCTTTCCATCCTGTTGCTCTGAAATGCTTTCCTTTCCTCAGTTACTACTTTATTATCTTTTCCTCCCTCTTAGAGGGGAAGGGAACAAAAACATGACAAAAGAGAAATGATTTAAACGAGGCAGGCAATTCTGCCCACCAACCCACTCAATAAACATCTGCCCCTGAGGGTTGGTGTGATGGGAGGTGTCAATCTACCAGCCCTTCAGTGGCTTAGCCGTGCTATTCCTGCCATCGGTCTGCATACCCATGTGGTACAGAGGGTATGTGCATCCCACTGTATTCAGTGCATTTTTCATACAACATGGCTCCAAATGCAAGCCATTGATTTCCTCAGGGCCCAATTTAAGAAGCAGCAACTTGTTTCAACATTGGAGAAAACACCTGAGAAGGAATGGGGTCTGCCTTCAAATGGGATTTGAAAGAGTCATTTTGACTATATATGAGTTTCATGTTATGCTGACCTGTGCCTATGTTACTTCATTCTAGCACTTGACTTATGTCATTACTCTTTGGATTACTCTTTAAATTCTATTTAAATACACCTCTGTGGGGCTCCTGGGTGGCGCAGTCGGTTAAGCGTCCGACTTCAGCCAGGTCACGATCTCACGGTCCGTGGGTTCGAGCCCCGCGTCGGGCTCTGGGCTGATGGCCCAGAGCCTGGAGCCTGTTTCCGATTCTGTGTCTCCCTCTCTCTCTGCCCCTCCCCCGTTCATGCTCTGTCTCTCTCTGTCCCAAAAATAAATAAAAAACGTTGAAAAAAAATTTTTTTAAATACACCACTGCTTAAGTTCTGAGTTTGCCAGCATAAGTGCCTAGAGGTCTGGGCCAGTTCTTCCTAAGTATCATGGCTCTATAATGCCTAGAACAATGTTTCTTTCATAAGGAGTGATCCATGGACCAAACCTAGGATGCCTATAAAAACACAGATTCCCAGGCATTTACTGAGAACCTGCTATGGGCTGGGTATTAACATAAGGGTGGGAATTCAGCAGAGAACAAAATACATAAGGTTACGTTCTAGTAGGAGAAGCAAAATAAAAATGGAATGGATAAGCAAGAAAGTGTCAGATGGTGACAGATGGTATAATGGGAGTATTAAAAGGTACCTTGATATGCAGAGTGACTAGGAGACCACTTTAACGGATGGTGATGGAAAGCCTTGCTAAGGAGCTGATATTGAAGTTGAGACCTGAATCATAAAGAAAGAGGGAGCAATGTAGAGATCTCGAGAGGGAGGAGTTTGGGCAAAGAGAACAGTTGGTCCAAGGGCAGGAGTGAATCTATGTGTTTAAGGAAGGCTAGGAAGCTGCAGCACAACGAATAAAGGCAAGTAAGTCGGAAAGGTAGAGAAGGCCAGGTATAAGTGGCCACATAGGGCCCAATGATGAAGACACTGACGGACTTTACATAGGTGAGTGATAGTATTTGACTTGTGCTTTAATCAGATTGCTCTAGCTGCTCTGAAGAGAAGGCACTGTAGTAGGTTAGAATGAAAGCAGGGAGACCAGCTAACACTATTGAAGAAGACTTAGTAAAAAATGATGGTGGCTTGAGCTAGGGTGGCAGGAGTGGAGATGAAGAGAAGCAGAAAGATTTAAAATATAATTTAGGGACACTTGGGTGGCTCACTTGACTGAGCATTGGACTCGATTTTGGCTCAGATTATGATCTCACGGTTTGTGAGGTTGAGACCTGCTTCTGGCTCTGCGCTTACAATGCCTAGCCTGCTTGGGATTCTCTCTCTCCCTCTCTCTGCGCCCCCCCCCTCCCCCCCGGCTTGTGAGCACATGTGTTAGCTATGGATTGAAGAATTGAAAAAGCAAAAAGGAAACACTGAGGTATCACAGAGGTAGTAAATGCAGAAGACAGCCAGCAATTCTAGGACTAGGGGAACATAAAGAAGAAGATGGAATTGTTAAAACCTATAAGCCTAGAAGAGGAGCCCTGTGGAGTGGAAACTCAGACCTCTGAGCAGGGCTCTGCTTGACTGGTGTTGGTGCTCTGGGGCTGGTACTGTGAGTGTTGGAGAAATTGCAAGAAATTAACCATCACTACTGGAACAAACTATCACTGCTGTGTTGAAGAAGACTGACTAGGGTGATGCTGACAGGAACAGGAAACCAAAACAAGAATAGTAAGCAAACAGGAAGGTGTAATCCCATTCTTCTAGCTTCCAGTTTCTCTCTACTGCCCCCTATGGGTGGATTCTAGCAGGGCACCTGCTGGCAAAGGGGGAAATGTGGTCTGCAGAGCCCCGGCCCTGGCATGTCAAAGACAGGAGAGTCCCGTTATCATATCTAAAAAACATTAGCAAAAATTCCGCCATATTGAATACACAGATAATGCCCATATTTTCCTGATTGTTTTTTTTTTTCAGTTTATTTGAATGAAGATCCAAATAATGTCTGTATGTGGCTGTTGATGAGAACTCTTCTTTCATGGGAAGCAAAAACAACCCTGTAGAGGGATGATGGAGACAAACTCACTCTCGTAGAAGAGAAATGGCAAGAAGGCATGTCTGACATATAATAAAATCCCCTTAAGAGAAAGAGCCAGGGAACTGACGAATCTGAGAAGAAGTTATGTCTGAACTCCAACCATGGGGCACATCAGAAAGACACCTTTGGTCAAAAGGATGGAAGTATCCTTGCCCATACTTTATTAAAATACACGACAAAGTTAAACTAAAATCAAAGCTAGTGATGGAGTGAAAGCCTGCATACTAATGGGAGTCTGACAAAAAATGAAACGTACAGACCATTTATAAACTCAATGTCCCACATATCATGTCTGCAATATACCCTTCTTTAAGAAGCTTAAGGTCAAGAGACTCATAAATATGGAGAACAAACTGAGGGTTATGGGAGGGGTTGTGAGAGGGGGGAGGGGCTAAATGGGTCAGGGGCACTAAGGAATCTACTCCTGAAATCATTGTTGCACTAGATGCTAACTCATTTGGATGGAAATTTAAAAAAGTAAAAAATAAAACAAGTTAAAAAGTAAAAAAAGAAGAAGCTTAAGGTCTACTGTGAAGCGCTGATAAAGAAATACTCTTGACAGTTCAAGTCTTTATTAAAATTGGTATTACCTAAAACTCTTTAAAAAACAGTTTAGAAGGGGTGGTGGCATAGGGATAGAGAGGGAGATTGTTAGGTATAACCCTGCCTCCCCACCAAAAGCCACATCAGTAGTTCTGGTGGGTGCAAACAGCTCTACTGTGTTTCCACAAGTAAGAAAACACCGAGAAGCTTGTAGCTGAGTTTTTATTCTGGTCTGTGTTGTGCTAATGTGCGATTTTCTTTCTTTTTCTGACTTGTAATTACGATATAGTACCCAAGGTAGAGACTTCCAAGTTGAAAACGAAAGCTAAAAAATTCATACCTTTCTTATTAGCCAACCAACACACAGTTAAAGAGGCCTCTTCTTAGAAAAAGAGAGCGAAAGAAGGATCTACTGAAAGCTTTGGATGCAAATCTAACGTGAAGCTCTGAAGCTTCAAGAGTCATGTGGGGGTTATCTCTAAAATGGGAGATTTGGGAGGAGGTGATGCTCTTCAAATCTGAGAAAAGAGCACATTAAATGAGACATACATAGATATGTGCATTCCTTAAAATATAATCCTGTATTTTTGAAGTATGATCGATAACTACTAAATATGCATAGTTTAAGTACAGGTTTATTTATTTATTTTTGTATACCAAGATAAATGACATGAAGAGTTCTCATAATCATGTTTAAGGGGCAACCCAGCTTTTATTTATTTATTTATTTATTTATTTATTTATTTATTTATTTGTTAATGTTTAGTTTTGAGACAGAGAGAGACAGAGCATGAACGGGGGAGGGTCAGAGAGAGGGAGACACAGAATCTGAAACAGGCTCCAGGTTCTGAGCTGTCAGCACAGCGAACTCACGGACCTCGAGATCATGACCTGAGCTGAAGTCGGCCGCTTAACCGACTGAGCCACCCAGGCGCCCCAACCAGGCTTTTAAACCAAATGCCACCATTCACCTGGTAGAAACATAGGCTAATTTGAGCCATCAAACTGGGAGGAAATAAAGCTTTTGGAGTGATATCCTGGTAACCTAAACTTAAAATGTGCCAATGGAAGTCAAACAATATTAGATTAGGAACAATGATTTCAGGCATTACTGTACAACTTGTAGGGCACCTATACACTTTGGAACCCTAAAGAAAGCAAATGGAACAAGTCTCCCAGTTCTTACCTGTACCTCCGTATTTGTCTGCCATGTTAATATCAATGTCAGATTTTAAATTCAGCATAGTCCTAAGGACATCATCACTGCCTTTTCCAGCAGCCCACATGAAGGATGTTCTTCCTTCCAGGTCTGAATCATCTTTCACTGAAGGATGTTTTAAAAATACTTTAACTGTTTCCTGTAAGAAAACTTGATTAAAAAAAATTGAGACAAGAGGGTAGCATTTTCTATGGTAATAAAGCCAGTGTTATATGTGACTTCCTCTAAGATGCGAAGTATTTTTTCCCTGCTTTCGAATCAAATGAAATTATCTTTTTTATGAATAATGAAACTACAATTTCCATTGAAAGTAACAATCCTCTTTCTTTATATATTAGTTTTAGTTTCCATGCATTTCAAACACACAACCTAACTCCCTCATTCAACATCCTCATAATTGAGGATGAACATCCACAATCAAGTTTGAAAACTTTATAGGTCACTCTTTGAGAGATGAAGTGATGGTTAAAAGACTCATGGGGTGCCTGGGTGGCTCAGTCAGTTAAGCGTCTGACTTCAGCTCAGGTCATGATCTCACAGTTCGTGCATTCGAGCCCCGCGTCGGGCTCTGTGCTCCAGCTCAGAGCCTGGAGCCTGCTTTGGATTCTGTGTCTTCCTTTCTCTCTCTGTTCCTCCTCCACTCATGCTCTGTCTCACTGTCTCTCAAAAAATGAACAAATGTTAAAAAAAAAATTAAAACACTCAAATATTCAGCGTCATGACCAACATTAAAACATAGGTTTTTCTTAGACATTTTACATGCAGAGACCTGTATACTCAGCCATGCCTCATACATTCTCTTGTTGTGTGTTTTGCCACTATAATTAAAAAAATATTTAATGCACTTACTGAATAATGATGTGTAACTACTGACAAATGCAGTGTTCAGTTCATTTAAACAGATATTTATTTATCAAGTCCTATATTCCAGGTCCTTCCTCTATGGAATCACACTAAAATTAGGACCTGCAATAATCCTAACAGGGCCTGACAATTGTAATGGGGGTTAATATTCACAGCTTTCTAAATTGCCTCTTTCCTTAAGCCTCAGATGCTTACACACATTTAGGGAGATCATAGAAACTTTAGCTTGAATGGAAGTAAAATAGTTTCAGGAAAAAAAAAATTCTGAAGGTTGTGAGCAGGCCAAAAGTGTCTAAGTGTTGATGCTCAATATTCTAAAGCAAGATGAAATTCAAGGGCAGCCCTTCATTCCCAGATGAAGAAATTTAGGTTCAAGGTCATACAAAGGTGGTAGATATAGGAGTGGAGTCCAGAGCTAAATCACAGCACCCTTTCCACTGTATACACCGTATGCCACTGTATACACCACTTCCTAGTGTTAAAACTCATTGAGCTACTGAGGTGTTAGAGTGGAGTGCTCTTAGGATCTACTGTGTATGCTTAGTACACACAAGATTGGAATAAACAAATGGATTTTAAAACATGGTAATTTTTTGGTCTGTTTTCTTTTACTAATTTGTAAACATTTCCTTGTTGAGTATGTTTTCTTAATGATGAATGTTCACAGAGGTTTGTGGATTTTTGTTATTATTTTCTAAAAAGGGACTTATAGCCTCTTGTGGGTTAACAGAGTCCAAGGAGATCAAGGGGCTTGAAACTGAGCTTAGAAGATTTGCATAATTATTAAAAAATCATCTCTGTAATTGGCAGATTATCCAGAGCAAGTATTTCTTTGGATAAACACCCATAATGTTCTGCCATTCTTCCTTATTCCCAGTAGCTTAGTCACTTAATTGCTGGTATCTGTGCACATGTTAAATTTGGAGTCTAAGATGTGGGTTCAAGATCTTGGGCAAGTCATTTAATCTCTTGAAACCTTGGTTTCTTCCTCTTTAAGTTAGGGATACCATGTCCTCTCATAGGCTTGTGTTGAAATATGAATCGAGTTCTGATTTCCATAGGTTTAATAGGCTGGGCCAATGAATTTCTTATCTATCTGTAACAAGAAAGAGCTCCTCTTCAAAATATACTTTGTCTTTTTCTGAGACAATAGAATAATGGGAGACAATAGAAGATAATGGTTTGCCAAAAGTCTAGGTGATACATTTATAGAAATGCCAGGAAGGAGAGACCATAGCTATAGTTGCTCTAGGTACCAGAGACAAAGAACAATGGGAAAATAAGATATTTTAGGAATCTGAGCATTAAATTCATTCAGTGGTGCATTTGGGAAGGTCAGGAAGATGGGATTACACTATGCTGATGATGGCATTCTTATAACTTTTTTTTTTTTTTTATTTTTTATTTTTGGGACAGAGAGAGACAGAGCATGAACGGGGGAGGGGCAGAGAGAGAGGGAGACACAGAATCGGAAACAGGCTCCAGGCTCTGAGCCATCAGCCCAGAGCCTGACGCGGGGCTCGAACTCACGGACCGCGAGATCGTGACCTGGCTGAAGTCGGACGCTTAACCGACTGCGCCACCCAGGCGCCCCTCTTATAACGTTTTTAAGTTTATTTATTTTGAGAGAGAGAAAAAGAGAGAGAGAGAGAGAGAGAGAGAGAGAAAGCAGGGGAGGGGCAGAGAGAGAGGGAGAGAGAATCTGAAGTAGGTTCTGCACCATCAGTGCAGAGCCTAATGTGGGGCTCGAACCCACCAACTGTGAGATCATGACCTGAGCCGAAATCAGGAGTCGGACACTTAAGTGACTGAGCCACTCAGATGCCCACATTCTTATAATTGAATGTAACCAAAGTTTCCACTACACACACCCACGCAGAATACAGTAAAATAAACTCTGACTGCTTTGACATGTGCCTTTTTGGATAAGTCTCTAGTTCTTGGAGGCCACTTACTCAGGAAGCTGAAACAGCCTAGCTGCTATGTTACTGGCTGGACTGAGGGACATAAAGGATGCAAAAGTGCTTTGTAAAACTGTAAAGGGTGGCAAGGGAAGAATTATTAAAAATATTCAATACCTTTAGAAATAATTCACATTTTTGCTTTCTCAGCTATATAATACACAAAATTATTAGCACTAGCAATAGAAGGAATGCATTGCATTTCTTGAGTCCCTGCTCTGTACCAAGAACTACACTAGGCACTGGGCACAAATTTTCTCTGATTCTTACAACAATCCTGAAAGGAAAGGTATAATTATCCTCATTTTACATGTGAAGAAACTAAGGCTTAGGAAGCTAAGAAACTTGTTCCAGGTCATACAGCCAGCCGATGGCAGAGTCAGGATCCCAGCCAAGGTTAGACCAGTTCTAAGGCCTTGCCACACAAAGAAAATACTTGAACACTAAATGCGTATAAAACCTTAGTGCCATGAAATTAACGAGAAGATGAAACATACTTACATAGAACAAAATGTTACACTGAACAGTTAATATAAAAACTGTGTTAAAATTTCACATGACTTACAACTATCCCTCGCTTTACAGTCAGAGTTAACAGTCTGAGCAATTGTTAAAATATAATTGCTACACAAACACAAACACAAACACTAGTACGTGTAAAACTGAAATGTGAATAAGGTGAGTGGATTGTAGGAATGTCAATTTCCTGTTTATGATACTGTTTCATACTTTTGTAAGCTGTTACCATTGGGGTAAATGTGGCTGAAGGGTACATGGGATCTGGCTGTTTTATTTCTTTTTTTAAAAAAATTTTTTTTTTCAACGTTTATTTATTTTTGGGACAGAGAGAGACAGAGCATGAATGGAGAGAGGGAGACACAGAATCGGAAACAGGCTCCAGGCTCTGAGCCATCAGCCCAGAGCCTGACGCGGGGCTCGAACCCACGGACCGCGAGATCGTGACCTGGCTGAAGTCGGACGCTTAACCGACTGCGCCACCCAGGCGCCCCGTGGCTGTTTTATTTCTTATGACTGCATATGAATTTGTAATTATGTCAAAATAAACATGTAATTGCGCAAAAAGATAACTGTCACATTTTACTTACGGCAAAGTTACTCTGAGCTGCATAGTGCAAGGGTGTTGCTCCTTGGCTGTCGGATGGGATGGTTCCAGATTTATTTCTTTCTAAAAGGAGATGGACAATCTGTGCATGGCCTGAAAGTAGACACAAGGCAGTTATCACGTAAAAGGACTAGTTAATTTGTAATCTATTTTAAGGAAAGTTTTCTGAATAGTGGCCCCCAGTATAGCTTCTTCTAACTTCTCACTAAAATACTATGATCACGTAGAACAAAGGCAAACACTTACAACACTGAAATCTTAATGATTCAGTCAGAAAGGAAATGATATGAATTACAATTGCTAGATTGAGAAAGAGTATATTAGGTATCAGCCCACTGCATTCCCTCGCTCTGTTTTATAAAACTGTCCATTAAAAACAGGAGGGAAGCCAGCCCCTGTCAGCCATCAGGGTCCCTAGTATCCAGGTCCCACTGTACAGCTGATCAGAACCGCACAGCTTTTCGGGAGGACAAAGTATAATAGAGCCTCTTGTAACCTCTGAGGCCTCCTATCAGTCCGCTCTACCCTCCCACCTCCACTTTTTTCACAGTAGGTGGTGATTTCAAATCCCAGAAAACGTGTGGCAGGAATGATGAGGTGGTGGCAGAGAAAATACTCCGCAGCGCATTCTGGGGGATGTGGTTTCCGCGAGTGAAGAGCTGTAGAAAGGATCAAAGAATGAACAAACATGGTAGCGGCATATTTGGAAGGCCTGAATATCATGCATTCTATTGCTTCCGTGTTCTGGGGACCCGGGCAGCAGAAGAACATGGACACACCGCAGGAGAAAAGCAGGCAGAAAAGGGGAATGTGGGTGGGAGTTGTGCTCACAGACCTGCTCCCAGGTATGACGCAGATGGAGTTCTCTGAGGTGGGCAAAGTGAGATCACAGGCAGACTATTGAGACATGTCATCTTGTTTGAAAGATAAGGAGAAAAATTCTGTAAAGGCAGTATGAAAATACACTATAGGACAGGGAACTAGGAACACCATCAGGAGACGAAACGCATACCTCAGAACATGATCTAGAGAAGGGTCCAGAGGAAAAGCTCAGGAAACTGTTTGGCATCCTTGACTTGGGCAAAGAGATGTCCTCAATGGAATGAAACAGAATATCCTAAGAAGGAAATAATCTGAAACGCAAAGGTGATGGAAGGAGGCGAAAAGGAAAAAAGCTGAGATACAAAGAAATTGGGATGTGGGAAGGGAATCAAAATACAGCCTAAAATACAATCTATGAGAGTCAGAAAGAAAACAGAACTAGGGAACAAAAAGTCACTTTAGTGACCTGGAGACGAATTTGCGAAGTCCTCCCAGAACGCACCAGATAAAGAGAGAGGGATGAAACTGCACATTGAAGTGAAATCTAAATAATAATTATAAATCTGATAATAAGATGGAATGCAAATGCAAAAAGTATTCTGAAAAGATACAACGTGTAATTTAAAAACTAAGCCTGCAATAATAACTGGGGAAAACTTCAGATCATGTTAACAAATACTAAAAAAGCAATAAGTAAAGGCGTGCTAAACTCCTCATTTTAAATTCAGTGGAAATCAATAGATGCAGTTTTGCTTTTAACTCTTGACTTATGTTTTAAAAAGTTTTCGATAAATTTAAAAGTAAACACTAATAGAACCTAAAACTCTCCTAAAACACTAGGCAATTCAAAACCAAATAACAACAAACCTAATCTAGATACCAAAAGGCAGGGGAAAAAAAAAACCCCAAAACATCAATAATACTCAAAGAACAGAATAGCAGAAAAAAGACCAAATCATATATCTTATAATAGTGACTATGAATGGGTAAAACTCCTTCACTGAAAGAGAAAGACTCTCAGATTTCACACCCTCCAAAGCCAGACACAGACACATTTTTGCACTCTCTCATCTAACAAAGTGATCCCCAAAAAGGTTAAGTAAAAGGCATATCAGGAAAATATGAAGAAAAAAAAATCACATATCATAGTATTGGCACAAACATAAAATTAAAGCCCTCCTCCCCAAATACACAAGCATTGAATGTGAAGATTATTTTATATTTACATTTGTCAATGAATGTACATTACTCTTAAAATAAAAACGTGTTAAGATACGATGTTGAAATTAAAACCGATATATAACAGAGAATACATTTATATTACTAAAATTTAAGCATACAACAGAGGGATAGAAGATGCCACATATCAACTAAAAATTAAATTAAGGGCACCTGGGTGGCTCAGTCAGTTAAACACGCAACTCTTTTTTTTTTTTTTTTAATTTTTTTTTTTTTCAACGTTTATTTATTTTGGGGACAGAGAGAGACAGAGCATGAACGGGGGAGGGGCAGAGAGAGAGGGAGACACAGAATCGGAAACAGGCTCCAGGCTCTGAGCCATCAGCCCAGAGCCCGATGCGGGGCTCGAACTCACGGACTGCGAGATCGTGACCTGGCTGAAGTCGGACGCTTAACCGACTGCGCCACCCAGGCGCCCCAACACGCAACTCTTGATTTCAGCTCAGGTCATGATTTCAGGGTTCAAGGATTCGAGCCCAGCGTGGGCTCTGCGCTGACAGGCAGAGACTGCTGGAGATGGTCTCTGCTCCTCCCGTTTGTGCGCATGTGCAAGTGCGCACGTGCAGATGCGCATGCGTGCGTGTGCCCGCGAAAAACCCTTAAATTAATTAAACGGAGGTGGAAGCTGACAGGTGAAGGGAAGCCATGGAAAGTTTCTGGTACTCATTGCAGTTCCTCCTACCGGTTGATCCTTTGACTGACAGCTCACCTAGCAAAGCTGCCCAGTGAAGTGGGGTTCGAAATAAGTTGTCGTAAGATGTTATATTGCAGCTTTCATATGAGGTCAAGACATCAACCACTGTCACATTCCCATCAGCGACCGCAAAGTGAAGAGGTGTCCGACCCTCGTAGTCTTGCCAGTTCAGTAAGGACTCCGTGGGAGCAGCGTCCTATTTTGAAGAAACCAGAGACTTCAGACACACGTGGAATTCTCAGTAAATCACATTTGACATAAGCACGAGCTGAGCCATTTTCTAAACCTGTATATTCATTCTCTTAGCACAAGTGATAAAACTCAGAAAAAAAGTATACGTTCTAAACCTTTAAAAATTTCTTGTCATGTTTAACTATAAAAAATGCAGAAAAGGGGCGCCTGGGTGGCGCAGTCGGTTAAGCGTCCGACTTCAGCCAGGTCACGATCTCGCGGTCCGTGAGTTCGAGCCCCGCGTCGGGCTCTGGGCTGATGGCTCAGAGCCTGGAGCCTGTTTCCCATTCTGTGTCTCCCTCTCTCTCTGCCCCTCCCCCGTTCATGCTCTGTCTCTCTCTGTCCCAAAAATAAATAAAAAACGTTGAAAAAAAAAATTTAAAAAAAAAATGCAGAAAAGATATAGTAAGTACCATTACTGACTATCCAGATTTAAATAGGTGTCAATATATTGCCTAATGCGCTTTTGTACCTGTTATGGCTTCGGCTAAAGCTGTATGTTTTATACTTTCGTTCCATATGTATGCATCCATAAACAATATGTAAATTATATATGTGTGCTTTCAATATTTATACCTCTGAGTTTATACTATGTATATCCTTTGGCAGTTTTTTTCCTTCAACACTATACTTTTGGGTGTCCATGTTGATACTGGTTCATTTGTTCAGCCACAATTTACTTATCCATTCTCCTTGTGAGGGACAGTTAGGTTATTTACAGTTGTTCCATTATTAACAATAATGCTGCAATGAACATGCTTCCTTTACATGTCCCTTTGTAGCACATGTGTGAGATTTTCCTCTAGCCCAGACACCTAGAAGGGGAATTTCTGGGTACAAGCATATTTACATTATCAATTATGTATTATCAAACTGCTCTCCAAATGGTTACACTAATTAACACATCCAGGACAATGTGTAAAAGTTTTTATTTCCCCACATGCTGGCACAAATTAACCCTTTGGTATTATCAGGCTTACTACATTTTTTCCCCCCTTACAGGAATGAAAGCATTTTGCTGATGTTTTAATTTTATTTATTTTATGAATGAGGTTGTGTTTTATCATATGCTTATTGGCTGCTCTGTTTGAATTGACAGTTCACATTTACTCATTTTTCTCCTAGGTCTTTGTATCTACTGCGAGGTCCCCTTTCTTTTTTTTTTTTTTTATCTTTTTTAAATTTTTTTTTTTTCCAACGTTTATTTATTTTGGGGACAGAGAGAGACAGAGCATGAACGGGGGAGGGGCAGAGAGAGAGGGAGACACAGAATCGGAAACAGGCTCCAGGCTCTGAGCCGTCAGCCCAGAGCCTGACGCGGGGCTCGAACTCACGGACCGCGAGATCGTGACCTGGCTGAAGTCGGACGCTTAACCGACTGCGCCACCCAGGCGCCCCGCGAGGTCCCCTTTCAAGAATAAAGGATTTATTTCCCTAGCTGCTGTGAGTGCTGCCAGCAGATGACCCTCAACTGTCAGACTTTTACAATTGCTTCAGCTAAAGACAGTTGCTTCACTCAAGGTCATATCCCTTCTTAGATTAGGTCACAGCCAAAGCCAAGCCTTCCTGCCCCAACCTGAGAACTCTCTGAAAGGCCACACAAGTTTAGAGTTGCCTGTGTGGTCATCCTATTTTATATATAAAAAAAAGTATGAAAGGTATTTTAAACACTTCAAAAAAAGTAGTAGAATTTTACCATGGTGGCATTTTAGGCCTTTGAGTCTCCAAAGGACTAAGATGTGTTTACAAGGAAAAAAAAAAAAAAAAAAGCCAAATCTGTGAGGAAACAAGATACGATGACAAGTATCCTCCAAGGACTCCAGATATTGGAGTTGACACATAAAGAATATAAAATAACTATCTATGGGGGCGCCTGGGTGGCGCAGTCGGTTGGGCATCCGACTTCAGCCAGGTCACGATCTCGCGGTCCGTTAGTTCGAGCCCCGCGTCGGGCTCTGGGCTGATGGCTCGGAGCCTGGAGCCTGTTTCCGATTCTGTGTCTCCCTCTCTCTCTGCCCCTCCCCTGTTCATGCTCTGCCTCTCTCTGTCCCAAAAATAAATAAAAAACGTTGAAAAAAATTAAAAAAAAAAACTATGAACATGTAAAAAAATTAAAAATGAAATAAAAGGTGAATAAGGTAAAAAAACTATCAAAATGACGAGGCAGACTTAAAAAACAAGAAACAACAAAAAGAACTTTTAGATGTAAAAATATCGGATTGAGCAATGAATAGGGCAAATGAGAGAGTGGACTCAGGTGAAGAAAGGCTGAGTAAACTGGAAGGTGTGTTTGATGTAATTACCCAGAACATGGCAAGAAGATGGAAGGTAAAACAGACGAGACATGGAGAATAAAATAAAAATGTCTAAAATATGTGTAACTGGGACCATAAAGGCAAGAGTGTAGAGAATGAAAGAGAGGTAATATTTAATTTTTTTTTTAATGTTTATCCATTTTTTCAGAGTGAGAGCGTGAGTGGGGGAAGGGCAGAGAGAGAGGGAGACACAGAATCCGAAGCAGCTCCAGGCTCTGAGCTGTCAGCACAGAGCCCGATGTGGGGCTCGAACTCACGAACCACGAGATCATGACCTGGCTGAAGTCGGATGCTTAACCATCTGAGCCACTGAGGTGCCCCAAGAGAAGTAATATTGGAAGAGATAATAGCTATATATTTTCCGGAATGGACATGAATTGATAGTATACACCAAATATGACAAAAAACACCCCAAAACCAAAAACCAAAATAATGCACCAAAAAACAAACAAAGAAACCACCCGCCAAACAAAAGAACCTCCCCCCGCCCCCACCGGACACACTGTAGTGAAACTGCAGAATGCCACACAGACAAGAATGTAAAAGCAGCCTGTGAGAAAAGATACATCATCTCTTAAGCAATGACATTTACACCAATACAGAATGCTCCACAGGAACAATGAAAGGCAGAAAGCAGCAGAAAAGCCTGAAAGAGTAGAGAAAAAGAAGTACTTAGAAGTGTGTATACAGAAAAACTATATATTCAAGAGCGTGGTAGAAATGTAGACATTCCTTTTTTAAAAATGTTTATTTGTTTTGAGAGAGAGAGAGCATGCGTACAAGCAGGGGAGAGGCAGGAAGAGAGGGAGAGAGAGAATCCTAAGCAGGCTTTCTCTCTCAGCGCAGAGCCTGACATGGGGCTCAATCTTACGAACCCTGAGATCATGACCTGAGCCCAAATCAAGATGCTTAACCTCCTGAGCCACCCAGACGCACTGAAATGTAGATATTCTTAAGAGCAGAGAGCATTCACCACCAATACATCTACCCTAAAGGTAGATCCCTAAAGGGAGTTCTTAGAATTATATTTCAGGAAGTAAGATATTAACTCCAGAAGGAAAACTTGAGATTCAAGGAGAAATGCAGAGCAAAGGAATCAGTTAACATGCAGGTAGAAATAACTATTGCATATACAAAAGAATATTATCTTTTAAAGTCTAATTTGTGTGTTACAAGCAAATAGGACTAAATATTAGACTATCATAGCTTATAAGCTGGAATTTGAGAAGCACTGATTAGAAACCTCAAAGAATCCACTGATAAATATTCAAAATTAATAAGAAAGTAATAAAAATTAATAAGCAAGTTGGTTAGATTCATATTCAATGAACAAAAATATCAACTGCATTTCCATGTGCCTTCAACTACCAGTTAAACATACATCTTAGGTACACTAACAAAAAATAATAAAAGTTCAGGGGCACCTGACTGCTCAGTCAATAGAGCACTCGACCCTTGATCTCCCTTGAACTCACATTCAAGCCCCATGCTGGCTATAGAAATCACTTTAAATAAAAGCAGTACTATTTTTATTTTTTTAAGTTTATTTATTTATTTTGAGAGAAAAAGAGACAGCATGAGTCAGAGAAAACCAGAGAGAGAGGAAGAGAGAGATAATCCCAAGCAGGCTCTGCACTGCCGGCACAGAGTCAGACATGGGGCTTGAACTCACGAAACTGTGAGATCATGACCTGAACTGAAACCAAGAGTTGGACGCCCAACTGACTGAGTCACCCACACACCCCATAAAGCAGCACTATTTTTAAGTAGCAAAAAAAAATAGAAATAGTTCCAAACGTCTGTGAATAACTGAATAATGTATGGCTTGTTCAGAAAATATAGAATACTACATAATGGCAAACAATAATATATTACAGGTATACACAGCAACATAGATAAAATCACCAGCATAATATTGAGCAAGAAAAGCATGTTGCAAAAGAATACATTCAATGTGATTCCATGTATACAGAATTCAAAAGCATCAAAAATGAAACAATGTAGTGTTTAGGGATACGAATATATGTGGTAAAACTATAATGAAAATCAGGAATATAAACACATCATTGAGGATAATGGCTGCCTCTCAGAAAGGGGAAGAACAGAATGGTGTTGGGAGGTACCCAGGGAACTTCAAAGGTAACGGTTAATGTACTTGTTCTTATGCTCAGAGATGAGTACGTGAATATTTGTGGTTTCTATATTCTTTACAACTTTTTTGTTTTTTAAAGTAGGCTCCATGCCCAACACAGGGCTTGAACTCCCGACCCTGAGATCAAGAGTTGGGCGCTCCATGGACTGAGCTACCCAGGTGCCCCTTGTATTCTTTATGTCTTATAAGCATTTTACAGATATCTCTACGCAGTGTTTAACAGGCGCAAGTATAAAACAGAGCCAGGGAAGGATAAATACCAATTCAGGAAAGTAGTTGATGGGGGACAGGGCAAGTGTGGCTTAAGTAGAGAGGATGTGTTTGGAAACCGACATGTCGGAAATTCTGTGTGGTCTTAAATAGCAGCATAGCAGCACTACCGTGTTCTATTTCTTGAGCGATGGGTTCACGTGCCTGTTTTGTTTCTTCTGGTTCATAATTTGTTTGTGTGTCGTATATACGCTTTCGTATACTGGCTATTTCATAACAAAAAAGTTGTTTGTCAGCAAGGCCGCCCAGGGCCAGCAGCACCACCGTACTCACCAGGATGCATCGCACCGTATGAACAGCACTGGGATCTTTGTGGTTAGCTGCCCAGTGAAGTGGGATCTTGCCTTCGACGTCAGGGATCCCGATGTTGGAATCGTGCTTGATGAGCAGCTTCACGTGCTCCGGGTTATTGTAATAGGCACTCCAATGCAGAGCCGTTTGCTGCAAAATCGCGAGAGGCTCAGAAACACAGCAACAGTAACACAACAGATTTCCCCCAAGCTTTAATTGTGTGACGGGCACTGTTGTAAGAGCTTTCTGTATTTTACCTCATATAGTCATCGTGATAACTCTAGGCAATGAGTACTCTTGATTCTGCATGTGATTGATGAGGAAAGGGAGCACAAGGTGGATGAGTGCTCTGCTCAGGGGTATGAAGGTAGTTAAGCGGCCGGATTGAGATTTAAATCCAAGCAGTCTGAAGAGGCAGTCTGACCTCTTAATCATGACAGGGATTTAGGTCATCAGGTACTAATCAGTGGTAATACTGAGAAAAAGAAAAGCAGGCCGGTGGTTTATGAATAATTATCAACAAAGTAAGTAACAATCTTGATATCGCACCAAGCATTTTAAGAATTTGATAGAGGGGCGCCTGGGTGGCGCAGTTGGTTAAGCGTCCGACTTCAGCCAGGTCACGATCTCGCGGTCCGTGAGTTCGAGCCCCGCGTCAGGCTCGGGGCTGATGGCTCGGAGCCTGGAGCCTGTTTCCAATTCTGTGTCTCCCTCTCTCTCTGCCCCTCCCCCGTTCATGCTCTGTCTCTCTCTGTCCCAAAAATAAATAAAAACATTGAAAAAAAATTAAAAAAAAAAAAGAATTTGATAGAATGTTTTGAATTTCAGTATCTATCAAAAAGAAGATCCATGCATAGGAAATCATGGATTTGGAATCCATTTCTTATATCAAAGTACAAATTTAAATTTAACTATGATTTTATAGGATAAATTGTTAGTCTTACTACTGATGTTAAGATACATGTTGCAAATACAGCGATATTGGCTTTATTTTGGATAAAAGTTAAAAGTGAACATCCTGTTGGGGCACCTGGCGGGCTCAGCAGGAAGAGCACGCAACTCTTGATCTTGGGTCATGACCTCGAGCTCCGCACTGGGCGTGGAGCTTCCTTAGAGAAAGAAATAAGGGCACCTGGGTGGCTCAGTTGGTTGGGCTTATGTCATGATCTCACGGTTTGTGTGTTCAAGCCCTGCATCAGGCTCTGTGCTGACAGCTCAGAGCCTGGAGCCTGCTGCGGATTCTGACTCCCCCTCTCTCTGCCCCTCCTCCACTCATGCACTCACACACACTCTCTCTCTCAAAAATAAATAAACGTGGAAAAAAAATTTTTTAAATGAACATCCTGAACTTGTTGGCATTGCTTTAAAATCCCCTCTGCCGTTCTCATCAACAAACCACAGTAAGACTGGTCTCTGTATTAAAAGAGTCACTGAGCAAACACAAAGAAATGGTTGGGCTGTACATTATCTCTTATGAACAGCAGTATCATCAATCCAGTCTAGAATCAGATCATTCGCCAGTAGGAACCAAGCTCACTTGCTACACTAAAAACTTTAACTGTTGACATATGTAGAATTTACGTACAGTGCACCTACAGGCATTTAATACGAAGAGTCACTCATTACTTTTTATTTAGTAATGACTGTAGAACAAAACCAGTCACAAGTATAATAGAAAATAATTTCCTATAGCTACATTTTCTTCCTTCTTCCTCTTCTTCTTCTTCTTCTTCTTCTTCTTTTTCTTCTTCTTCTTTTTAATTGTTTTAAATGCTTATTTATTTTTGAGAGAGAGACAGAGCGTGAGCGGGAGAGGGGCAGACAGAGAGGGAGACACAGAACCAGAAGCGGGCTCCAGGCTCTGAGCTGTCAGCACAGAGCCTGACACAGGGCTCAAATTCACGAACTGTGAGATCATGACTTGAGCTGAAGTTGGACGCTCAACCGACTGAGCCACTCAGGTGCCCCTCTTCTTTTTTTAAAGTAGGCTCTATGCCCAATGAGACCAAACTGTGAGATCATGACTTGAGCTGAAGTTGGACGCTCAACCGACTGAGCCACTCAGGTGCCCCTCTTCTTTTTTTAAAGTAGGCTCTATGCCCAATGAGACCAAAAGTCTCATGCTCTACTCACTGAGCCAGGCAGGTGTCCCTACAGCCACATTTTCAATAAACAACATACACAGTTTCAGTAATTCTTTTGTTATATTATGTTTGCTCTGAATATGTTTACTGAAAGGTAACACTAGATCTGTTGGATCTAATAGTACAAAGTTTGGGATTGTACTTTCTACATCTTTAAGCAATTTTTTCTAGTAATGATTATTATTTTTTTACTGTGATAAAATGTACATAACACAATTTATCATTTTAACTGTTTTTAAATGTACAGTGCAATGGCATTAAGCACATTCCCACAGCTGTGCAACTTCGGCGCCTTCCACCCCCAGAACCTTTTCATCTTCCTAAACTACACTCCATACCCATTTAACAGTAATTCCCAATTTCCACCTGTTCCCAGCCCTTCACTTAGCATAATGTCTTCAAAATTCATCCATGTTGTAGTGTGTGTCAGAATTTTGTTCCTTTTTAAGGCTGAATAATATTCCCTTGCATGGACTGCATTTTGTTTCTCTAACCGTCCATCAACGGACATTGGGATTGTGGTCATCATTCTCCTACTGTGAATAATGCTGCTATGAACATGGGTATATAAATATCTGCTCACATTTTTGATTTCAGCTCTGCTGGGTTGATACCCAGAAGTGGAACTGTTGGATCATGGGGTAGTTCCATGTTTAATTTTTTGAGAAATTGCCATCCTTTTTTCCATGGTGGCTGCACCATCTTACATTCCTACCAGCACTGCACAGGGTTCAAATTTCTCCACATCCTCACCAACGCTTGTTATGTTCTGTTCTGGTAATGACAGTCCATCCGAAAGCGTGTGAAGTGTTATCTCATGGGGGTTTTACGTTGTTCAGTTTAAATACATGATACAAAACTTTGGGTCTGTGAAGAGTGTAAATTAGAAAAGCAAACAAACAATGGATCCTTCCTGTCAGTTTGAGAATCGTTGCTTTGGGCTTTTGTCCTGTTCTCGTCTCTTGTGCCTGCCTGGACCTTGCAGATCTGTTTTCCATCTGTCTGGCCGGATAACCTCCCATCCCTGTTCAGTAACAGAACACAAAAGTACTGGACAATAGCAGGGAGTTCCTAGAAGATTCTGAGGAAGACATCATGGTGCCTGAAGACATCTGTGCCTTGGTAAGTGATTCATGGGGCTTTGTGGACTGATCAAAGTGCTTTTTCTGTGAAATATTAGCACTACAAACATGGTATGAGTTAGGAATAATACTGGTTTACGGTAGTTGTAAAATAAGGTCAGAGTTGATTTCAGAATGCAGGGTTATGTGAGTCATGGGTAAACAGATTCTGAAAACTACAGGAAGAGCCTGTGAAGGGCAGTGTAAGGGTAACTGGACATGAGCCCAGCGGGTTTAATCCCAAGAGTTTTAGTCACATATGGGCGTGCTGAAGGTAGTAAGAACTCCATGATTCGGTGCCTTGTGGAAAGGAAGAGGATTTTTGCACTTGTCTGAACACCACATTTTTATTTCCTGTAAAGAACGATCAAAGCATTGGTCAAAACAGTGGCTGGCGTGTTCAGTATGTTAAAATTCAAGATCCGGGAGGATAACTGATCCTGGCAACAAGTGCCAGAGCAGATGTCAGAGCCAAAATGAAACGAATAATATTTATTGTATAGCTAACATTTATTGAGAGTTATTTTATGACGATGCTATGGGAATTGTGTTAAACCCTATTTATATGGGTTTGACCCTATATATATTTATATACCTCATTTTATCTTCAACAACCCTATCATCCCCTTTTCACATATGAGAAAATGGAAGAGCAGAGGAGTTAAGAAAATTTGCCCAAAGGCACAGAACAAGTAAGTAGTGGCTTCTAGACTGAAACCCAAGAAGTCTGATGCTAAAGCCCAGACCATTATACCACTGTGCACTTACTACATTGCCCCAGGCATTTGGCCACAAGGAAACTCACCCTTGGTAACTATCGCTACTAGCTGTCAAATATTGGGGTTTGGAGATAGGCCTGGGTTGAATTCTAGTCTTGCCTCTTGGATCTCGGACAGAATTTTAATCTTCCTGAGCTTCAGTTTCCCCATCTGTGAAAAGGAGATGATACTACCTACCACACACGGTTGGTAGGAGGATAAAATGGCAGAATTTAAATGAAATTTTTCACTGGGGAGTATGAAGACTAGAACACATTCCACCATGTGTAGGAGCAGTGGTTCTTCCTTGAGCTTTCACATCATAAAAGGATGTGAATTTGCTTTTGCTCTTAATTTGCCTCCTGATTTTGGCAGTCCCTTACCTTTTTTTTTTTTTTTTTAATTTAAGTTTATTTATTTACTTTGAGAGAGGGAGAGACAGAGAGGGAGGGAGGAAGAAACTCCTGAGCAGGTGCCGCACCATCAGCACAGAGCCCGATGCGGGGCTTGAACTCATGCAATCATTAGATCATGACCGAAGCTGAAACCAAGAGTTGGGCCCTTAACCGAATGAGGCAGCCAGGCGCACCCCCTCCCCCTTACCTTGTTTTTATCCTGTGTATCCACTTCTCCTGGTGCCATAAACTTCAGCAGAAGCGCCAAACACTTGGGGCTCTTGTGCCGAGTGGTCAAGTGCAAAGGGGTCATCTCTTCCAGATCCTTTTGCATCCAGTTTGCTCTGCGTGTAAGTAAGAGTTTCATGAAACGATAATTTCCCTAAATAAATAAATAAATAAATAAATAAATAAATAAATAAATAAATAAATAGAAACAGTAAGAAGAAATTTAGTTTGGGGCCAAGGCATTTTCTAAATTTTAAAATGTTTTAAGTAGTTTAATTATTCTGCTAGAGTAAAAATATTCAGATATATCAATTGATCAAAGGAAAAATACTTAAAATCCCACTACTCTATCAATTGTTTTACTATGAAAGTTCCCTTCCAACCACCTCCTATATGCATATAATTTACACTGCATGCATATAGTTTACAACAGTTTAAATAGCTGGTCAACGTTTCATTTATTGAACCATTCTAATTTCCAGTATTTTCTTTTATAGAATATGATACAATATACATTTATTTCCACATAGTTTTCCTTAATTTTTTCATAAGAATAAATGATCAGGAATCAATTTAGTGTGCCAAAGGAGTTTATACAGTTTTTGGTGTATTTTCCAAATTGCTATCCAGTAGCAGCAAAGAATATACTAGCACATTCTGACCCATACAGCACCTATTATTTATATTCAAAGTATAATAACCTTGTGAAATGATCAGAGATTTAAAATCCCAATTTACAGGTGAGGGAGGTGAGATTCACAGTGGTTGAACATTTTGTTCACGGTCATCTGGTTACTAAAGTATAAAGTAGGTGGTTAGTTTTCTTGCAGAGCTACGTAGAGGTACAACTGAGAGAGATGAATCTTGTTCGGAGTTTGGGTCCCAGACGCATCTGGTCACCTAAACACCAACCTAGAAGTCACTGGAGGCCATCCACTTGCAGGCAGTACTCTCCACAGCAGTTAAACCCTCCAATGTGGTAGAATCAACCCATTCATAGAAAGCAGCTTAGCTACAGGGGTTAGAGCAATCCACTGGTGGGGATCCAGGTCAACCGTGTGTGTAATATGGTAGCTTTGAAACCAAACAAAACCCTCAAAAAATTGTTCTTTGGAGCTCCTTCCTGAGATATAGGTCCATATTTCCAATTCTGGTTAGAGCCTTCAGTTTGCTTGGTACCACAGATATTTGAAAGTCAATATAACAAAACTGTACGACATAGTCAAGTTCTCTGCCTGCTTCATGCCTGTTTATCTCTCCCTATTCAAAGCAGAATGGCAGTCAGGGTTATCTGTCCTTTTCATCTTCTGAGATCCTCTACATCCTTAATATTGTTGGAAATGTGGTTTTTTTAGCATTATAATGTATTGATATTCTACCGTGAGTGGCTATGAGTATTAGTAAGAAAATATTTATGAGTTAAGCAGCCCCTCCCCCCATTGTGATGAATGTGAGGCTCTAAGGCAAAGGGACCAGCTAGGGAGACAATGAGGTGCAGAAGGATGATGGTTCCCTGCTCATACCCACAGGGACAGAGACAGGAGTCAACTCAGCTCAAGGGCTGGGCCACAGATAAGAATCAGAGGCTAAAGAAGTGTCCATCAGGCTGTCTATATTAGATGGGCAGACTTGGAATGGACCAAAAAGCAAAGTGACTCAGCTCAATTATTTCCTCTCAGAGAGGCTTTCCTTGACCACCCTAATGGAACTTATTTTGTTGTGCTTCATTCTAGTACCTTTCCATTTCCTTCATAGTACTTTGCTAAGTTTTTAGTTACTTATATTTGTTTATTTCCCTTCCCTGTGATCTCCTTCACGAGCTGTAAGCTTCATGAAGGCAGAGACTGTGTTTTACTGGGCACGGTGTTTGGCTAGCTGCTGGCACAACATAGGTGATTACTTGAAGGACTGAGTAAATGAGAGGAAATAAAGTGGGTGGGGGGATGGGCTAAATGGGTGAGGGGCATTAAGGAAGACACTTGTTGGGATGAGTACTGGGTGTTATACCTAGGTGATGAATCACTGGAATCTACTGCTGAAATCATTATTGCACTATATGCTAACTAACTTGGATGTAAATTAAAAAATTAATTAATTAATTAAAAAAATACCTTCCAGAGGTTTCTCTTTTTGTTTACAAATTCTTAATGTTGCTATACTAGATCATAACAGTTAAGAATCTTAATTCTCAGATGTCTGGTATTTGGTTACTCTTCCTTTTTAATGTTTTCTTAATTTGAGCATCATTCATCTGGCTTCTCATGTCATCCAGTGCCAGCTTTTGAGAAGTAAGGTGCTAAAACTTCCTCAAGAGGGCACCCTGCTCTAAATCTCTTGCCATCTTTTCTTTGAAAAAAGAAATGGTGCCCAGGAGAAACAAATCTATGTGGTACTTCTTACCAAAAAATAAAGCATGACCTTTCTGAGTATAACATTTCAAATATTACAGAATAATTCATCACGACCTTTTAAAGATATTCAATCAGACAATCATCTTGATTCTGGAATCCAGAGGAAAGGGGAAAGAAAAAGAAAGAAACAAGAATATATTGGTGGGGGTGACTACTGACTTACAGACACAGTGCTTCGTGTATTCACACCTTACATTGTTCTGGGGATTCTACCTATAGAAAACATGATGCACTAGGTAATAACATTTATTTATTCACCCCTCAAAAAACATTCATTGAGTCTTGTTATAAAGCAGGCAAGAGTGAAACGTTTACACTAAGCCTTATTTATGACAAAGCTCTAGGATGTATTTGCTCCTCACAGAAGTATAATGGAAAGGTTTTACAGATGAAATAAAGTATCTTCCTGTGCCTCTATTTCCTCATCTGCAAAACAGGGATGGAGTACCTGAGATTATTGTGCATATGAAATGATAAAGATCATATTTGTACTCAGTGCACAAAGTAAATGCTTAGTAAATGTTTGCTGGTTTTATTATGAACAGTTTTCCAATGTGGAGGAGGCAACAAAATGTAGCTAATCAAGTAGAAACAAGAATGGCCCATGATTGACAGCATATAGATAGAAAGATCTGACCACACATAGCATATACACTTCAGCTAGAGAAGTGTGGAGAAAACCAAGGTTAGGGACAAGTAAAAGTGGAAATAATTGGGATGTCATAAATAGTGATCTTCTGATTTTTTTTTTTTTTTTACATTGAGAAAGATGCCTGTACTCTGCCTACAGAAAATGATGACACAGGACCAATAAGGGTGTACCCAGTAGGAAATCTGTGGGAACCCTGGGGAGATGTCAGCTTCTCTTCCCAAAGGCAGGGACACAACAGATATTATCTATAAGTGCTGGGACTGGAAACACTATAATCCATTTGGACCACCATCAACTTCCTGGTCTCATGAACAAGCATTTATTAGATGCCCAGGGCATGCAAACTCAATTCTGAGGATGAGCAGAGGCGGCAGAGAACTCTAAGAACTAAAATCAGGAGAATATTTCTAGTGTCAGTGGAAAAGGGGAAGATACCAGTTCGAAACAGGAAGCTAATTTGATAACCTTCTGAAGGTTGTTATGACTGGGGACCCCTATCCTAGACAACTTTGCTTCCTATAAAGCCCTCTCAATAAAAAACAAACAAACACAATGTTTAAATGTTTCCTTAATATTGCTTAAAATTCAGACTTCTTAAGTTTTCAGGTTTATTCTTAAATGCAAGAATAAGGAGGATTTGGAGTTAATCATTTAGCACCATCTCTTAGGGGCACACAGAACTTAATCCTCAGGTGAACACTGTTTTGGAATCTGTTTTTATAATTTCTGACTGAATAGGAAATAGTATAAGAGTACAGGAGATAATAGAGTATATGTTCCTAAGAAAACTCATGGTAGGGGGGCGCCTGGGTGGCTCAGTCAGTTAAGTATCCAACTTGATTTTGGCTCAGGTCGTGATCTCATGGTTCGTGAGATCGAGCCCCATGTCGGGCTCTGTGCTGACAGTGCGGAACCTGCTTGGAATTCTCTCTATCCTCTCTTTCTGCCCCTTCCCTTTGCTTGTGTGCGCGTTCTCTCTCTCTCTCTCTCTCTCTCTCAAAATAAATAAATATTAAAAAAAAAAACTGATGGTAGTGAGCACAAGTTGAGAGAGCTGAAGTTAGAGAATGTCCTGATTTAGTCACCAAAAGGACATTAGCCCTGATCTGATCTGATGTTATGCCACCGAAGTGAGAAAACATTTACTAATGTCTCTGAAACATTGAATATTTTGTTTTGCTATGTAGCCATAATCCTCATCTTAATCTTCCCATAATTAACAGGAGTTTCTTTTGTCTGTGATGTAAATGATTATGACATTTGGATTTCCCCCAAATGCAGGAAAAGGACTACAATATCTAAAAGAGTAAAAGAGGATAAAAAAAGTTCTCTGACCTGGAGAACACACTTAAAAGGAATCTGGGAAATAAATCAATCCAAAATGTGACTTTTAACCTTATATATTTTTTTGTCTGTCCAGTTCTCTAAAATAGGCTCCATTTTTAGAAAAAGCATATAGTCAGTTAATCTTAATAACAATAATATGGGAGTTTTGAGTGAAATGCCTTGATATTTTCCTTCAGATTCTTAATTTATTATTATTTTTTAAGGTTCACATTTGAGAGAGAGAGAGAGAGAGAGAGAGAGAGAGAGAGAGAAAATGAACGGGGGAGGGGGCAGGGAGAGAGGGGAGAGTTTCCAAAGTGGGCTCCGTACTGACAGCAGAGAGCCTGATATGAGGCTTGAACTCATGAACTGTGAGATCATGGCCCGAGCCAAAGTTGCATGCTCTCCTACTGAGCCACCCAGGTATCCCTAGATTTTTTATTTTTAAGAAATAAAACAGAACCAATACGGTTCATGATCCCTCTGTGGCCCTCTCCAATTCTCCCTCTTTAGAGACTACTATCCTGAATTTGGAGTTTTTCATTCCAATGAATGCTTTAATATATTTGTTTCTTACACATATATGTACCCATAAGCTACATAGTATTGTTTTACATATTTTTAGTCTTTATATAAATAGTACTGTATGATCGCTTGCCACCTTTTTACTCAAAGCAATGCTTTTTTGAGATCTATCCAGGTGGCTCCAGTTCATACATTTTCACCGGAGAAAGTATTTTGTCATATGAAAATAACTGTATTTCTTTATTCTCTAGAGGAATATTTAGCATGTTTCCCATTTTTCACTATTGTGGACAATACTGTCTGGACAATTTTCTTCTACATGTCTCCTGGTAAATGTGCAAGAATTTCTGTAATGCTGGGTTGAAAGTGCTCTTTAAAGCAGCTAGTCCAATTTGTATTCCCACCAGGAATGTATGAGAATTTTTATTTCTTCACATCCTCGCCACACTTGGTTTTGTCACACTTGCTAACTTTTGCTAGTAAAATGGATACGCAATTGTGTTTTGCCATGGATTTAATTTTCATTTCCCTGACTGAGGTGGAATGTTTTTATATGTTTATTGGCCATTTGCTTCTTTTTCTGTGAATAGCCTTTTTGTGTTGTTTACTCATTCCCCAATTTAGCTCTTTGTCTTTTTCTTAATGATCTGTAGGAGTTATTTACATATTCTGTATACTAATTCTTGGTTGGTTTTGCAAATATCTTCTCTTTGTGTGGATTGTCTTTTTGCTTTGTTTATGCTCTTCAGCTAGGAATGAATTCATGATCTGAATAATGATATTGCTAGCTTTCTTAGCATTAGAGTGCTTCATTTATTTTGGAATTTTTGTTTGCAGGCTCATTCATTCATTCATTCATTCAATCATTAAAAATGTTTAGGGTTTCCCGGGTGGTTCAGCCAGCTAAGTGTCTGACTTCAGCTCAGGTCATGATCTTGTGGTTCGTGAGTCCAGGCCCCACATCAGGCTCTGTACTGACAGCTCAGACCCTGGAACCTGCTTTGGATTCTGTGTCTCCCTCTCTCTCTGCCTCACCCCTGCTTGTGTGCTGTCTCTCTCTGTCTCAAAAAGGAATAAACATTAAAAAAAAATTTTTTTTTAATGTTTGTTTAAGAGAGAGAGAGCATGTGCACTAGCAGGGGAGGGGCAGAGAGCGAAGGAGTGAGAACCCCAAGCAGGCTCTGTGCTGTCAGCACATAGCCCAGCAGGGGGCTCCATCTCATGGTTGGTGAGATCATGACCTGAGCCAAAATCAAGAGTTAAACACTTAACCAAACTGCACCACCCAGGTGCCCCTGCAGGTTCATTTTAAAGAGAAGATTGTTTGCTATGTTTTTCTTTTTTCTCCCTCTCTCTTCCTCTCTCCTTTCTCACCCTTACAGCTGCTAACATCCGCTCCTAACGCACTAAGAATCTGTTCTTAGAATGCTCTTTTGCAGCCTCATCTCCAGCGATATGAGGGATGTCTTCCTGGTCCTGAGGCTTGATCTTTGTCCTGCTCCTGCCACTTCTCTAGACTAAGAGCTTCCTCTAAAGCCATAGCTTCATATTAAGGTAAAGAATACCCCCCAATTCTAAGTACTTTCTTGGCTTTAATGTGACCACTTTTCACTCACTTAGTGGGGAAAAAAGGGAGTACCTTCCTGAGCCAGAAGTATTTGAAATATTCTCCAAGATGGCTCCCTGTTCCTGGTAAGTGCCTTAATCGTTAACTTCTAGACTACTGGCAGCTGAGCTTCAAAACATTCTGAATCCCTACCTCTACATTTCTTCTCCAAATGGCTACCATATTTTCTATATCTGGCTCCTTGGAACCTTTGCTATTTGCTTCCTCTTCAGTTGAAACAATTACTTTAATAGACTCCAATGCTTAAGACTTGGCTAACCCTGCCTGTAGCTGCCTCTTTCCCTACTGAAACACCAAAGAGAACAGATAATTTCCCCAAACCAATACAGTAGTTTGGGACCTACATGTTTCTCGATTATGATCTTTGCATTCTTGTTCCATGTCCTTAGCATTTATATTTACTTTCAGTGTAGTTGAATCGAAAACAATTGTTCACTATGTATACAAATGTTCACTACATTTTTCTGTTCATTTATAGGTTTGTATATAATTTTGTCCTGGAAAATATTACAACCATATATGTGTATATAAAATAGCACATACAGATGCAAGGTAGGCATTCTGCCATATTTCATTCTAAATCTAATCATATTATGTACCAAAATATACATTATTTACAACCGAAATGGAAATAATAGAAACATGAGTTGTTATTAAGTCCAATGATGTCTCTATAATTATATATTTATAAACCCTCAAGGCATTTAAAATATTAATTTTTAAAAAGAGTCACTATCCTTGGGAAGTATTTAGGTCACAAATATCACTGATCTCATTACATCAAACTTTTCTGTAATGGTTGCAGACACAAATGAGTCTTGGAAATACCACAAGAGTGCTGGGAGAAGCAATCTGCCATGGGTCCTGAGTGTCCCTGCATGTATTTACTGGGTATGCCAAGAATGCAAAGTCTTGACTCCTCTTTACTTAGGCTGTCCCTCAGAGTTGGGTTTGCAGCAAGCAATCTTAAAGGACATTAATGTCCTCCAAGACATTAGACAAGGAGCAGGCTTCTTAGCACACACTGCAGCCTGGGGATTCCCAAAACTCAGCATTTCTCAGGTGTCATGCAAACCCACTGTGCACCCAGGATCCACCTAGGTCCTCTGTGTTGCTCCCACAGTCCTTGGGGGCAAGGGAAACTGATGTAAGCATGCAAATGCTCATGTTACTGTGGCATCAGTAATAAAGCTTTTTTGTCTCTTTTGGTAGTCTTGTGTCTTCTGCTGGTACGTATGGGCAACTTACTGCCTTGTAATGAGTTAGGGCACATTAAAGGAAAAAGTACGGCAAAATTAAATCCAAGCCTCAACAGTACAGGCAATGAGGAAGGGATGCTGACAAAGATACATTTTGCTTGAAAAGTAAGGACAAGGGCCCTGCAGGCCAGGTTCAGGGACAAGAAGACTCTCTGAGATGGTACCCAAGTGATGGGCAAGGTGGAGGAGGTAAGAGATCCCACTGTCCTATCTCAGTGGTGGCAAGTAGAACTAAAACAAGCTGCCCAAATGGTGCCTTGGTCTCTGGTCACTGTCCTCTGGGCAGGCAGAGGAAGAGATGTTAGCATGACAATGCGACACTGAGCTGAAGGCAACATGGTTGTGGCTGCTGAGCCAAGGACTCCCTAAAGTGGAAACTAATGGTGAGAACAACGAGGAATGAGCAGCTGTTCAAAAGTGAAAGTAAATGCAAAGACTTGTCTAATAGCACAGAGCCAAGTGCACCATGTACCTGATCCTGGCTGTAGCTGTATTTATCTGGCAATGAGGATAAAGCACTAGGTATAGAGGTAGTCACTGTCTGAAGCAAAGCTCCTGGCTTAATGGTGCCCTTGATGCATGGAGGTTCCTCTGAATGCCTTGGCCTGGTTTACTGATAATTTGGCTAAGTTAAAACCTGATGGTGTCCATTGGGAGACAGTCCAACCTCAATGCTGACTCTGGAAGACTGACTATGGTAAGGGCAAGTCAGCCCAGTGGGCTGAAATGAAAGCCGTCGTTCTTACCTGAGACAATACTCCTAAGGAAGGGGCATGTTTTTACTACCCTTTGGGTTGTTGCCAATGTTCCAGTCATCTGATCTGCCACTTGGAAGACTATATATGGAGGTGGATTAAAAACACCCCTCTTTGTGGCTACAAATTATGGAAACAACTGGGGCTGCCGACTAAACAGCTTGGGTCACTCATGTAGATGCCCATAGTAAGGGCTCATTCTCTTATAAGACCAACTGGAATCAGGTTGCTGAATAAGGCTGCTTTGCCCAGGTTATTGGCCATTTACCATCTGTATCCATCACCGCACTAAACATGGCGATGAATCCATCATCATAGACTAGGCTCAAAGTAAAAGGTAAGGGTTTCATGTAGAAACTACCACTGCATACCAGACTTGTATATTCCCCTATGTAGGCCTACTTTTGTGTGTGTGATGAAGGAGGCCACGTTAACAGGGCATTGCTCCTGCCTATTCCTTGCAAGGACTTTTGATAACTCCTTCTCATGGTCACCTCATGCTTCACCATTGCTGACATTTTTCAGTTTATAGTATTGTTGTTCCAGTCTGATCAGCTTATACCAGCCACACCACTGAGGCACTGAAACTAAATTATTTCATGTTTTGGTATTTCCAGACCATCTGACTGTCATAGTCTCGTTACGGTGTACCTTTTGTTACAAAGACTACCCAACAATGTGCCACTAGTTAAGGTATTTGATGGGCATTCTATGCTCTCTACCACCCTTAAGAATTTGAAATTGTTGACAGCAGGCATGGCCTCCTTCAAAATAAACTCTAAAAGATTTCTGACTCTACCTGTTACCTCCTCCTGGTCCACACACCTAAGAGGCAATTAGGCTACTGAATGTGGCCACCCCTAGAAAGAGCTCATATCCTCAGGACAGTCACCTGGTAAATAATCAGAACAAAAGGAGTGGGGGCTATATACACCTATTTTGAATATTTGGTTTTCTTCCTTGCCCCTCCTGGTTATGATGCTTATTTCTTTTCCCTAAGAGCTATCTCAGGCTGGCTTTGGTACAGCCCCTGGATGGCAGTCCACCCAAAAGGGGGCTTGGAGATTCAAATTTAATTCTAGCTCAGCCACCTAGATTTGTTTGATGGACAACATTGATAGATCATCAATGTACAAAATGACCACTTGATTGAGTACACTGTTTACCAAGTCTTCCTTACAGTGCCCACATGGGCCAAGATGGGGGATATAATGAGTCTCTGTAAATTTGTTCCGTACCTACCCTTCTAGATGAAGGACATGAGTGCAAGTAGTAGATAATTAGATAAAAGGTGAAGAGTTACAGATATTTGAATGGGGTACCCTAATTTTACAGCTATTTGGATGAGATAACACTTCAGCACCTGGGAAGGGGATACGTTAGATCTTGGTAGATGCAAGGAGGGAGAGGATAATTAATGCTCTTTTTGTCCTCTGGATCCAGTACTGCATCCTGGATATTGTTTGCTGCCTGAATCAAAGAGCAGCTGAAGATAGCAATCTGATCTGCTTCTTGTGTTTGTCATTGCCATTCATGTGCCATGAAATAGAAAAATCCAAGTGGACATGGATGGTCCTGAAGTCTTTTGCTGTGCTTGACACCATCAATGGCAGCTCCTGAATGTGGATCCCCTTGTACATGTAGAAACACAGGGACTGGCTCAACCTTATTTTAACCTAATGGATACAAATTCATAGGTCTCTCCTGATGTGTGAGAAGCTTTGGGTTATGCCATGTATGACAATCAACTACTTGGTGATACTGCCCATGTGGCTTAGCCAAGTCATAGTAATGGTGATCCAAGTTTAACAGCAAATCCTAACCTAAAGTGACTTGTGTCTTTTCAGGTTTTATGTTTGTATGTAGTGGGAGAAAGGGCCATGAAATATTCCTCCCTTAGTCCGTCTGGTGCTTCCTATACTTATTGGTAATCACACCAAAGATCAGCAGGTCAAACTCCCTTGCTTAAGTCATAATAGATAATAGACTAGTCTTAGAGTACATCCTGGTTGTATAAGGTAAGACCTATTGTTTCCCCTGGTCCTTACTAACAGTTGACTTAATCCAGGACACTGAGGGGGCATAGTTGAATTAATACTGCAGGTTGTTCTCATACTGCTGTTTTGAGTCCTATTAATTAAATGTCATATGAGACATATTAAACAGATTTGTTTTCAGGCTCTGTTGGTCAGATTAATCAGAGTAACTGATGGAATAGCATGCTTATGTCAAGAACATGTAGGACTAAGTGATGGATTGTTGGGAGAGGCAATTCACCATGGACCCTAATCATCTCTGCATGTTCTTATGCCAAAAGTCCAAAGTCCGGATCATTTTTGACTTACACAAGTTCTCAGGGGTGTGTTAGCAACAATCAACTTGAGAGATGAGGTCATTTATTTTCCTTTGTGCTTAATTACTGCTTACTATAAAAGCAGTAGATCCCTCAGTTCTGATGGAAACCTACTATGTGTATATCATCCATCTGGGCCTTCTGAAACTCCCTCATTATTCTTAGGGGTAAGGGAAATCAATGTAAATGTATAGGTGCTGATGCTTTTTGCTATGCTGTGAATAACAAACTTCTTTGTCTCTGGCCCTGGAATCTCTTGTCTATTGTCAGCATCCATGAAACAGTAATAGACCAACTTCTTACCTTGTGTAAAATTTCAGGCACTGAAAATAATTCTATGTTATTGTAATATGAAATGAGGTATAAGAAGGACTGAAACAGGATTAGAGAGGTGGGCAGGGGATAGAAAATGGAAAGTCTAATACAGCAGGAGAAAGAGTCTAAAACTTCTTGTGTAGGTGATGGGGAGCCAATGAAGAGTTTAAGAAAGAAATGACATGAGTGGATTTGTGTTTTTTAAAAAATACTCTGGAGGCCATGTGAAGCATCAATTTGAGGGGGGCAGATCTTTAATGATACCAGTCAGAAGGTTACTACACCAATTCAGAATAGAAATGTTGAGAGCTAAATGAAAATAGGAGGACAGATTAGTGAAATATATAAGGACTCATGCATAGGTACAAGATGGAGAGTAGTGTCAGCAATGGAAAAGATGGAAAGAAAAATAGGGTTAGGAATGAAGATTTTGAGTTCCATTTTTCTTTAACATGTGGGGTTTGGGGCTTCTGAGGGATAGCTACATAAAGATGTCTAGCAAAAAAATGAAAAGGATGTATATGGCTCTAAATATTGGAAGAGATGGTTAGATTCAAGATATAGGGTTATGAATCATCCATATTAATAGCTGCTTCCACTGTTCTCCAAAGCAATAATTCCTGGCATAAACTAAAGTACATAAAATTAGAAAAATGAACCTCTACATATAACTGAAATGTAAACATAATTTAAATATCCACATAAATAGCTCAGTACAATGCAATCCAATACTGTTCTTTTTTCTAGACGATAAAAAACAACTACCACATCAAATATAGAGTATAAGTGGATTGGAAAAGAATGGCCCTTCCATATTATTCTTGTTCGCTTGGCTCATTTTCTAATTTCAGTTGATGTAGGTGTCTTGTTGTACTCTGGTTTCTTGGTCTTTCATTTAACCTGACTCTATAGGAAAGCAAACAGTTACAAAAACCAAGTTTTTGAACGACATGAATTCACTGAGTGTTAGAACTGAAATTAAACCTGCAACTGCTTTTGTCCAGTTTCGGATATTCTCCCTCTTTCCGTAAATTTCTGATAGTCCAGTCTAAACACTGCGCTTTATAGCTAAGAATTTCTAATTATTCAACAACTATGATGGTAACATCACTAACCTGCCACCTTCAGCAAAACTTTAAAACATTTTTAAAAAGCTATTTGAGAATTCTCTGAGCAAAGTCTAAGAATGGCACTTCGAAGACAGAATGGGAGCTGTATTTGTTGTTTTTCCAGTTTAAGATGTTCATCCATCTGGCAGAGCAGCTAGACAATACATCAGCCAAGAACATCTCCCTGGCTTGAAACAGATTCTGGCTCTCAAAGAGGATTTGACTGAAGGAAAGGCAACATCTTTAGTTGCTCTGTGGCTGAACTCTTCTAATATTTCTCCCCAGTGCCTCCTCCAAGCTTGGCTCCATCCACTAACTTGGTTTCCATAGGAATAGACAGAGCTATCAAGTGGCACACAGTCAAACAGCATAACAGAAAGAGAAAACGTTGCTGTCAAACACACACACACACACACACACACACACACACACACACACACACACTTTTCTCTAAGAGAAGAAATGATGCAAAGGTATCCTTGACTCTGAGGCTTCCTTATCCAATGCCGGATTCATCAGGTGCTTCTTCTGTCTATTATAGCCTATTTTTTTTTTTTAATTTTTTTTCAACGTTTATTTATTTTTGGGACAGAGAGAGACAGAGCATGAATGGGGGAGGGGCAGAGAGAGAGGGAGACACAGAATCGGAAACAGGCTCCAGGCTCTGAGCCATCAGCCCAGAGCCCGACGCGGGGCTCGAACTCACAGACTGCGAGATCGTGACCTGGCTGAAGTCGGACGCTTAACCGACTGCGCCACCCAGGCGCCCCAATAGCCTATTTTTTAAATGAGTCCCTTCAGTACTGAGCATGTCATACCAAAAATAAATGTTAAAAAACAGTTATAAAAAGTTGTGATGCGTGTTTCCACAAGTACAATTCTGTTGGGCTTGTGAGGTACCCTTCTGTATTTAGAGTGGTGCTTTAAATTAGCACAACCTTTTGGGATGATTGTAAAATGCATTTTGTTTCCCATAATTGATATTGTTTGTAGGAAAACATTAGTTTTTTCATAAATCAGTAGTTCTAACTCTAGCATGTACCAGGATCACTGGAGAACTTGAAAACACAGATTGCTAAGGTCTTCCCTCAGAGTTTTCATTTACTAGGTCTGGTGTGCGGCCTAAGAATTTGCATTTCAGACAAGTTTCTGGGAGATACTGGTGTTGCCAGTCTAGAATTCCACACTTTAAACCATTGTTTAAAAGAAGAATGTAATGTTGAAGTTCTCAACTCTGAGAAGCTTAAACAACAAACAATAGAAAAACCCAAATGAAAACAGAACATCTGTTCTATCCCAGATCAATGCAACCAGAATTTCTGGGACTTTGGAATTATTACTTCTTCAATACTTTGCAGGTGATTAAAAAAATGATATCAAGATTAAGAAATGCTGACCTGATTCAATCATTTATTCAATATTAGTTATGTACTATAGGAATATTCTGTATCCAACATTGAGTAAGAGGTTTGGAAGTTTTAATTTTTGTGTTTTTTTGAATCATATTTGGTACACAATACTACATTAGTTTCAGGTGTACAACATGGTGGTCCAACAACTCTATGTATTATGCTGTGCTCACCATGGGTACCTACCACATGTCACCCTACAACCCAACCTCAATACCAGGGACTTTATTCCCTAGGCTGTACCTTTTACTTCCATGACTTATTCATTCCATAACTGGAAGACTGTATCTGCCACTTCCCTTCGTTTGGTCCATTTGTCCATTCCTCCACCTCCTTCCACTCTGGCAACCATCAGTTTAGTCTCTGTATTTGTAGGTTTCATTCTGCTTTTTGTTTGTTTATTCACTTGTTTTTTAGATTCCACATATGAGTGAAATCGTATGATGTTTGTCTTTCTCTGAACTACTTCACTTAGCCTAACACCCTCTAGGTCCACCCATGTTGTGGTAAATGGCAAGATCTCACCATTTTTTATGGTTGTGCAATATTCCATTGTGTGTATATGTGTCTGTGTACCACTTCTTTATCCATTCATCTATCAATGGACACTTGTGTTGTTTCAGTATCTTGGCTGTTGTGAACACTTTTTATTTCTTGCCTGTTTGATTTTAGCCAATCTAACAAGTATAAGGTGATATCTCATTGTGGTTTTGATTTGCATTTCCCTGATAATGAGTGATGTTGAGCATCTTTTCATGTGTCTGTTGGCCATCTGTATGTCTTCTTTGGAAAACTGTCTATTCAGGTCCTCTGTCCATTTTTTAAAAAGATTGTTTGTTTTTTTGTGTTGAGGTATAAAAGTTCTTTATATATTTTAGATATTAACCCCTTATCAGATATATCATTTGCAAATATCTTCTTGCATTCAGTAGGTTGCCTTTTTGTTTTGTTGATGGTTTTCTTCACCGTGCAAAAGTTTTTTATTTTGAAGTCTCAATAGCTTATTTTTGCTTTTGTTTCCCTTACCTCAGGAGACATATCTAGAAAAATGCTGCTATAGCTGATGTCAGAGAGATTACGGTCTGTGCTCTCTTCTAAGAGTTTTATGGTTTCAGGTAGAGTTTTGGAAGTTTAAAAAAATAATTAAAACACACATGTACACTCATATACAATATAAAAAGTATAAGCAAGGAAGGGTAAGTACATAAAGAGTAATAAAACAGACCACAGAAGCAGGCTGGATAGAGGATGTACTTTCAGCCCTTTGTGGGGAGGGGGAAGGGTTAGATCAGGAAAGACTTCATGAAGGAGATGACAGTTGAGCTGGATCTTGACTTAGGAACATCAATACTTTAGCACTTCTCCGTGTCTCCATTTCATTTCCCTTGCCCATTTCTTTGATGTGGACAATAGGTATTTTCTTTTTCCCTTTTTTAAATTTAAATTTTACTTAGTTAACAGAGAATGCCATATTGGTTTCAGGAGTAGAATTCAGTGATTCATCACTTACATACAATACCCACTGCTCATCACAAGTGCCCTCCTTACTACCCATTACCCATCTGGCCCATCTCCCAACCACATCCTTCTGTCAAACCATAGTTTATTCTCTATCATTAAGAGTCTCTTGTGGTTTGTTTCCCTCTCTTCTCTTCCCCCCCACCCTTCCCACAAGTTCATCTGTTTTGTTTCTTAAGTTCCACATATGAGTAAAATCATATGGTATTTTTCTTTCTCTGCTTGACTTATTTCACTTAGCTTAATATATTCTAGCTCCATCCACATCATTGCAAATGGCAAGATTTCATTCTTTTTAATGGCTGAGTAATATTCCATTAAATATATATATATATTTATATAAAAAATATATATATATTTATATAAAATGATATATATAATGATATGTGTCCATTCTCAGTCAATGGACATTTGGGCTCTCTCCATAGTTTGGCTATTGTTGATAGTGCTGCTATAAACACTGGGGTGCATGTACCCTTTCAAATCTGTATTTTTTTGTATCCTTTGGATAAATAATAGTGAAATTGCTGAATTGTAGGGTAATTCTATTTTTAGTTTTTTGAGGAGCCTCCATATTGCTGTCCACAGTGGCTGCACCAGTTTGCATTCCCATCAACAGTGCAAGAGGGTTTCCCCTTCTCTATATCCTCACTACCACCTGTGGTTTCTTGTGTTGTTGATTTTAGCCATTCTGACAGGTGTGAAGTGGCATCTCATCATGGTATTGATTTGTATTTCCCTGATGATGAGTGATGTTGAGAGCATCTTTTCATGTTTCTGTTGGCCATCTGGATATCTTCTTTGGAAAAGTGTCTATTCATGTCTTCTGCCTATTTCTTAACTGGGTTGTTTTTTGGGTATTGAGTTGGATAAGTTCTTTATAGATTTTGGATACTAACCCTTTATCAGATATGTCATTTGCAAATATCTTCTCCCATCTGTAGACTGACTTTTAGTTTTGTTGATTGTTTCCTTCACTGTGCAGTTTTTGATCTTTTTTAAAAAAATGTTTATTTATTTTGAGAGAGAAAGAGGTCAACAGAGAGAGAGGGAGAGAATCCCAAGCAGACTCCAGGCTGAGCATGAGATCAATATGGGTTTGATCTCATTACCACAAGATCATGACCCAAGCTGAAATCAGGAGTTGGATGCTTAACTGACTGAGCCACCTAGGTGCTCCCTGAAGTTTTTATCTTGATGAAGTCTCAATGATTCATGTTTGCTTTTGTTTCTCTTGCCTTCAGTGACATGCCTAGTAAGAAGTTGTCTGGCTGAGGTCAAAAAGGTTGCTGCCAGTGTTCTCTTCTAGGATTTTGAGGTTTCCTGTCTCCCATTTAGGTCTTTCATCCATTTTGAATTTATTTTCTGTATGGTGTGAGAAAGTGGTCCAGTTTCATTCTTCTGCATGTTGCTGTCCAGTTTTCCCAACACCATTTGCTGAAGAGACTGTCTTTTTTCCACTGGATATTCTTTACTGCTTTGTCAAAGATTAGTTGACCATACAGCTGTGGGTTCATTTCTAGGACTTCTCTTCTGTCCCATTGATCTATGTGTCTGTTTTTGTGCCAGTACCATACTGTCTTGATGACTACAGCTTTGTAATATAACTTGAAATCTGAAATCATGACGCCTCCAGTTTTTTCTTTTTCATGATTGCTTTGGCTATTTGGGGTCTTTTGTGGTTCCATACAAATTTTAGGATTGTTTGTTCTAGCTCTGTGAAAAATGCTGGTGGTATTTTGATAGGGATTGCATTAAATGTGTAGATTGCTTTGGGTACGATAGACATTTTAACAATGTTTGTTCTTTCAATCCATGTGTAGGGAATGCTTTTCCATTTCTTTGTGTCCCTTCAATTTCTTTCTTACGTGTTCTGTGGTTTTCAGAGTACGCATCTTTTACCTCTTTAGTTAGGTTTCTTCCTAGGTATCTTAGTGTTTTTGGTGAAATTGTAAATGGGATCAATTCCTTGATTTCTTTTTCTGTTGCTTCGTTATTGGTATATAGAAATGCAACAGATTTCTGTACATTAATTTTATATCACGTGACTTTGCTGAATTCATGTAATAGTTCTAGCAATTTTTTAGTGGAGTCTTTTGGGTTTTCTACATGGAGTATCATGTCATCTGCAAATAGTGAAGTTTCACTTGCTGATTTGGATGCAGTTTATTTCTTTTTGTTGTCTGACAGCTGAGACTAAGACTTCCAGTACTATGTTAAATAGTAATGGTGAGGGGCGCCTGGGTGGCTTTGTCGGTTAAGCGTCCGACTTCGGCTCAGGGCATGATCTCACGGTCCGTGAGTTCGAGCCCTGCGTTGGGCTCTGTGCTGACAGCTCAGAGCCTGGAGCCTGTTTCAGATTCTGTGTCTCCCTCTCTCTCTGCCCCTCCCCTGTTCACGCTCTGTCTCTCTCTGTCTCAAAAATAAATAAACGTTAAAAAAAAATAAAAAAAAAATAAATAGTAATGGTGAGAGTGGACATTCTCATCTTGTTCTTGACCATAGGGGAAAGGTTCTCATTTTTTCCCACTGAGGATGATATTAGCTGTGGGTCTTTTGTATATGGCCTTCCTGATGTTAAGGTATGTTCCACCTATCCCTATTTTGTTGAGGGTTTTTTATCAAGAATGGATGCTGTATTTTGTCAAATGCTTTTTCTGCATCTATTGATAGGATCATATGGCTCTTATCCTTTCTTTTAATAATGTTGTGTATCACGTTGATTGATTTGTGAATATTGAACCAGCTCTGCAGCATAGGAATAAATCTCACTTGATCATGGTGAATATCTTTTAATGTACTGTTGAATTCAATTTGCTAGTATCTTGTTGAGAGTTTTTGCATCCATGTTCATGAGGGATATTGACCTGTAATTCTCCTTTTTGTGCGGTCTTGTCTGGTTTTAGAATCAAGGTAATGCTGGCTTCATAGAATGAGTTTGGAAGTTTCCCTTCTGTTTCTGTTTTTTGTTTTTTTGTTTTTGGAACAGTTTGAGAAGAATAGGTAGTAAATCTTCTTTAAATGTCTGGTAGAAATCCCCTGGGAAGCAATCTGGCCCTGGACTCTTGTTTTTTGGAAGATTTTTGATTACTAATTCAATTTCTTTACTGGTTATGGCTTTGTTCAAATTTTCTGTTTCTTCCCATTTCAGTGTTGGTAGTTTGTGAGTTTCTAGGAATTTGTCCATTTCTTCCAGATTGCCCAGCTGGTTGGCATATAATTTTTCATAGTATTCTCTTATAATTGTTTGTATTTCTGTGGTGTTGGTTGTGATCTCTCCTCTTTCAATCATGATTTTATCTATTTGGGTCCTTTCTTTTCCTTTTGATAAGTCTGGCTAGGGGTTTATCAATTTTGTTAATTCTTTTGAAGAACCAGCTGTTAGTTTTGTTGATCTGTTCTACTATTTGTTTGTTTCTACATCCCTTATATCTGCTCTAATCTGTATTATTTCGCTTCTGCTGGCTTTGGCTTTATTTGCTGTTCCTTTTCTAGCTCCTTTAGGGGTAAGGTTAGGTTGTACATTTGAGACCTTTCTTGCTTCTTGACATAGGCCTGAATTGCAATATACTTAGGACTGCTTTTGCTGCATCCTAAAGGTTTTGGACTATTGTGTCTTCATTTTCATTGGCTTCCATATATATATTTTTTAAATTTCTTCTTTAATTTCCTGGTTAACTCATTCATTCTTTAATAGGATGTTCCTTAACCTCCATGTATTTGAGGGCTATCTAAATTTCTTCTTGTGGTTGACTTCAAGTTTCATAGTGGTGTGATCTGAAAATATGCATGGTATGATCTTGATCTTTTTGTACTTATTGAGGGCTAATTTGTGACCCCATATGTGATCTATTCTGGAGAATGTTCCATGTGCACTGGAGAAGAATGTATATTCCACTGCTTTAGGATGAAATGTTCTGAATATATCTGTTAAGTCCATCTGGTCCAGTGTATCATTCAAAACCATTGTTTCCTTGATGATTTTCTGCTTAGGTGATCCATCCATTGCTGTAAGTGAGGTGTTAAAGTCCCCTACCGTTATGGTATTATTATCAATAAGTTTATGTTTGTGATTAATTGATTTATATATTTGGGTGTCTCAAGTTGGGGCCATAAATATTTACAAACTTCAGATTCTGCACTCTAATTTTCATAGAAAACTGGTGGTATTGAAACCCTCTCCTCCCCCCCTCCCCATCAATGGTTTTGGGGAACAGGTTTCTAGTGCAGTCCCCTGTGTGTGTTTTCACTCTTTCTCTCTAGCTGCTTTCAGGAGGAGTGCTTTCTCGTGCAAATCCAGTGCTCTCCTGCTCTTTCTCCTCTCCATGAAAACAGCTCCCTTCTCTTTGGCACCATGGCTCTTCTCTCCCTTAATTCACCTTTCTGCAACATATGCCTTCTGCCTTCTCTCCCTCTAATTATGCAGATCATTTTGTTAATCCTCATATCAATTTCCTAGGTGTTCAAAATGGTTTGATGTTGATGTAGCTTTCTTCAAGGGATGAGACAAGCCCAGGGTCCCCTTACTACTCTGCCATCTTAAATCCTCCTCCACAATGGGTATTTTCTGAATTTTATGTAGTCTTACATAAAAATAATAGCTTTCGGGGCGCCTGGGTGGCGCAGTCGGTTAAGCGTCCGACTTCAGCCAGGTCACGATCTCGCGGTCCGTGAGTTCGAGCCCCGCGTCAGGCTCTGGGCTGATGGCTCGGAGCCTGGAACCTGTTTCCGATTCTGTGTCTCCCTCTCTCTCTGCCCCTCCCCCGTTCATGCTCTGTCTCTCTCTGTCCCAAAAATAAATAAAAACGTTGAAAGAAAAATTAAAAAAAAAATAATAGCTTTCGATCTTACTCCCACCCCTTCCAATCTGACTCAGAAGCTCCTCCTATGCTGAACTTTTGAAGCCAACATTAGTTAACTTGCATAGATCATGTCTTTTGTATTTGCTTATTACATGGTGCAGTAATTCCCACACTATCCCTTACTCTGGTCATAATAGTGAAGTCATATGTATATGTTATTTACTACTGTAATATGGCAAATGAGATCAGTCCCATATAAGGCCAGACAATAGTAAGAACTCTAAAAAGGGGCACATAACTTGGCCTTGAGGGGCCAGTAAAGCCTTCTTGGAGAAATGGTACCTGAGCTGCATATATACAATTAAACTTGTTTAAGTGGTAAGGAAGCTGAATGCAAGGGCACTATGCATGCAGAATGAGGGTGAGGAAAAAGTAACTAGAATAAAAGTTTTAAGTAGTTCATATGCCTGAGGATACAGTAGACAGGGGGACGTAGGAAGCAGAAGCCAGAAAGGTGAGTAAGGCCTAGAAAGATGATGAAAAGTGTCAGACCAAGGCATTTGGACTTTTCCCGTTGGGTTTCTGAAGCAGTACCAAAGGATTTAAGTAAGGCACATCAACTTCACATCTGAAGGCAAATCAGTGAATTTCTCCTAGACTCAGTTTCCTCCCAAATGAAAAATACGAAGGTCAAATAATAATCTATGGGCTCATCCAGCTTCATATTCTTTGGCTATGATTCTAAGAAGCAGAAAACCCACACTGCATAGCTACTTCAAAACTCAAGTGTTTGGTTTTTTTTTTTTATTCAAGCTGCCTCAATAACAACTTAATTTCTAATAAGGTCTATTTTTCCTGGCCACAGGGTAATAATTTTTGAGTCTATTTCCTTTTTCCTGATATGAAAATTAATGTTCCTAGCATACTGAAGCTTTAGGGAACCCTCTGGGAGTCAGCATGGTATAATTAAATGAGAATATATTTTGGAGCCAGTCAAATCTGGGTACTTCACTGGTTATATTAACTGTGAGCATGTTGCTTCTCAAAACCTCAGATTTCCCACTGGTATAAGAGAAAACAACAACAACAACAACAACAACAACAACAACAACAACAACATAGTGACCAGGTCACAGAAACTGCCCAATAAATACTGGTTTCTTTCTCAGATACCATTATTGTTCTCTTCTCATCATAAAAGTAGTCTTTGAAAACAAAACATCTTTTATTTGGCCATGTTTGTTTCGAATACAGGAAAATAAGAAAGTATTTGCTTCTAGTGTTGTCATTGTTTGATGTCCATTATAACCTGCCTGGCCTGTTCTCACTGTTCCTTCAGCTTTCTGAGTTATACTGCAAGTAGTTACCTAAAAAATCATATTTTAATATTAAATTCAAAAGCTAAATGCAACAAATCTTATTTACCTCCTGGTTCCTTTGAAGCACCCCAGGTCTTGTGGTAGCCTCTATCTTTAGTTTTCCAAGAATGTACCTTAGTTTTATTGATTCTAACATGCAGTTTAAAAAAATCAATTCATCTACTCGGCTAAGATATGTGCCTTAGGGGAAACTGTTTCAAACAACTGATTGAATCCATCTGTTGCCTTTTCTACTTTAGTCCCACCCTATGAATGGGATTTCTTGACAGTGGAAAAAGCAAATGTGCAGATAAATGTATAAAAAATTCAATTAAACTCAAAAATCTTTAATGAACCTACACATTAAAGGTTTTCATTAAATATACTAACTAGTAATCTGACTCAGGAACTATGACCCATTTTCAAAATGGTAGCCAAGGTCCTCACAGTGATGATGCTTGGATTCAAGCCTGTATCCTCTACCCTCAACTACAGCCATTTCTTTTTTTTTAAAAATTTTTTTTTTTTTTTTCAACGTTTATTTATTTTTGGGACAGAGAGAGACAGAGCACGAATGGGGGAGGGGCAGAGAGAGAGGGAGACACAGAACCGGAAACAGGCTCCAGGCTCTGAGCCATCAGCCCAGAGCCCGACGCGGGGCTCGAACTCACGGACCGCGAGATCGTGACCTGGCTGAAGTCGGACGCTTAACCGACTGCGCCACCCAGGCGCCCCATCTACAGCCATTTCTTAAAAATCATATCACAACCTACCCTCTATCTGCTAATCAATCCCTTAACTCTGTACTGTTCCTTACCTTTCTGCCACTATTCTAGACCTTTTCTCTTTGAAACTAAGACAGAGGAAATGGAATTGGTAAAGACGAGTGCCCCAGTTTAGTGGTAGAAGTAGGGAAGAAAGGTTGGGAGATCAAAGGCTAGTTTAGAGGCACCATTTTATAACTGAGCTCAGGTAGGTGTCCTGTTTGCCACAGCTCTGTTTTTAATTCTAACCTAAAGTTTTTCTTTTTCTTTTTTATTTTTTAAATGTTTATTTCTTTTGAGAGAGAGACTGTGAGCAGGGGAGGGGAGGGACAGAGAGAATCCCAAGCAGTCTCCAAGCTGTCAACAAGGAGTCTGATGCGGAGCTCGGATCTCCAACTGTGAGATCATGACTTGAGCCTGAATTAAGAGGCAAAGGCTTAGCTGACTGAGCCAAGCAGGTGCCCTCCTAACAGTTTTTCTAATTCAAGAATATCACAATTCTTAAATCAACATTTTAGTATTTCCTGCAAGCCCTTTGTGGATAATTCAGAAATAATCATCCATTATAGAAAGCCATTCAAAAAGTATGAAATATATATTTTAGATGCATTGAGAAATTTGGAAAATTATTGAAAATTGTGAAAATAAAGTATAAATTACCCAAAGCCTAAGATAAACTCTGTTAGCATTTTGGCACAATCTCTTCTACTTCCTTTTAGCTTATTTGTTTAACATGGGAGGTGATTTTTACAGTTTCCATCAACCTATATACATTTAATTTTATATGAGGAAGAAGCAATGATTTAAAACATTTTTTCATCTTATTTATTTTAGAGAGAGAGAGAAAATGCGAGAGGGGGAGAGGGGTAGAGGGAGAGAGAAAGAAAATCCTAAGCAGGCTCCACGCTCAGTGCAAAGGGCTCCATCCCACAACCCTGGGATCGTGACCTGAGATGAAATCAAGAGTCGGGCGCTCAGACAGTTGAGCCACTCAGGCACTCCTGGAAGGAGCAATGATTTTAAAAATAACTTCTACCATTTGGCATCCATCATAATAATAAGCAATTCAGGTGGGAGTGGTCAAAGGATGCTAACAATAGTGGGTGAAAGTTTGAGGAGCAACAGGATATTTACATAGTTTAAAATTAGCTTTCCACAAAATGCTTACCAATTACAAAGGAGAAAAATAACATTATAGTGAAGCAACCTGGCAGTTGCCACTTTATCCAAGTGATCAATGTGACTATCACCAGTAATGGGACAAATCAACAGCATGTGCTTTCTGATAGGACGTACTGAGAACAGCACAACACTACTGCTGTGGTATTCTTACCGAAAGTGCATAATCTGAATCTAATTATGAGCAAACATCAGACAAATCCAAAGTAAAAGACGATATAGCTCACCTCTTCAAAAATGTAAATGTCATGACATGTGCATGTGTGTGCACACACACACAACTGAGGAACTACCGCAGTGATGGAAGACTAAAAAGACGGAATTGGATACAAGGGTTGAGCCTGGGGTTTTTATATGGATGACATCAATGGGACAACTGGGACATCTAAATAAGGTTCGGAGATTAGATAATAATATTTACGTTAATTGCTTGGTTTTGCTCATTGAACTGTGGTTATATAATGTCCTTGTTTTTAGGAAATTACACTAGAGATTTGGGGGCAAAGGAGTATCATGTCTGCAATTTACTTCAGATGGTTCAGAACACAGTATCTACACACATATACGAGAGACGAGGGTAAAGCACAATGTGATTAAAAGTGCACATTTGGGGAATTTGGGTGAAGGATACATTCTTGCAACTTTTCTGTAAATCTAAAATTATGCCAACATATAAAGTTAGAAGAAAAAGAAAAAAACCCTTAACTTTCATTATAAAAGTAATAATATATTCATTAAAGAAATTTCAAAAATAGGGGCACCTGGCTAGCTCAGTGGGTAGAGCATGAGACTCTTGATCTCAGGGTCATGAGTCTAAGCCCCAAGTTGGGTGTAGAGCTTACTTAAAAAAAAAAAAAAAGACATTTCCAAAACAAAAAAATATATAAAGAAGAAAACAATAACCAGCTTTCAATGCACAAACGTGAGGTAACCATGTTGACATTTTGATATACTCTCTTTCTGTCTCTTATCTATCAGGAATGTTTCTTATCCTCAGATTGCACTTAAATTTTGAATTTCTCTGTAATTATGCCTTAGTTAATATTCACAATACCCCTGTTGTAAAAGCTGGAATTACTGTCACTTCACAGAGGAGAAAACACAAATTCAACAAGATTAAACTATGGGTTTACTTTAAAAAGATTATCAGATAACATATATAGCAGGAAAAAAAAAGTCACTATATAGCTGGTTGACTTAGATTCATGAACTGTCAGTTAGTTTCCTATAAAAAGATAAGTGTGAAGATGATTTCTGGAATTCTTTCTAATACTAAAATGTTATAATTCTAACCTTTTCTATTATCATCAACATTTTCTTTTGTATACAGACTGCAGTGCTTAGTGAAGTACCTCATATATAGCAGGCATTAGATAAATATTTTTAAATGAATAACAAATGCATTACAAATTATAAAATGGATAGCTATGTCATGGAGGCTATGAAGTTAAAAAATGTAAAGTGGTTTGTAAAGTATCACACAATTATAATTGATTGTTATCGGTGACTTGTAATAGAAAACAATATAAAAGTAACCATTCTAAAATAGAGATTAAAGTTAAGAGATGCCAGCTTTAAAAAAAAAGATGTCACCTTTTTGTAGGAATCTAAGAAATTTACTATGAAGTTTATTTCTGTATTACTCTTTGTTCAAGTATAATTCACCTGATTCGCATCAATAACCAATTTAACTGACTGTTTACAGACAGATGGAGAGACAAATGACAAATTAGTACTCCCCAGGTTTGTGGCATGGACATAAAAAGTGAATTTATTTTTCAAATACCTTTTATAGCCATAGCCTTGCAAGTAGAAGACATCTTATCTGGTTTACTATTGATCCAGATGACAAGGCTGAGCATCAGATTAAGGATATGTCAGAAACCTGAAAGAAGGACTACCAACGGATGCAGCAGGATATGGTAGCTTCTTTCAAAATGATCTATTAAGGCGACGGTGTTTACAAAGGCAGTTGAGAAAACACAGCACAATACACTGGGTCATACCAAGGAACCAGCAGAGTGCCCATAAAAATTTCAGATACGAATGTGAACCCCCACACACCAATCATGACACATGTTTATTTCCAGCAATAAAAACTATGCACAGATTTCTGATGGCAAAAGATACCAGGCTTTTCCTTCACTCCACATCCTTTTTCTGTTGCCACTGTTTCTTTCTTGACAAAGCGTGGCATTCCTAAGAGATGATATCTGTTTTAAGATAAGGGTAGATATTATCTAACTTAAACTGTCTACCAACTGGAGAGGTTAAACGCAATTCAAGAATTTAATTCTGGGGCGCGTGGGTGGCTCGGTCAGTTAAGCCCCAACTTAGGCTCAGCTCATGATCTCACAGCTCGTGGGTTTGAGCCCCACGTCGGGCTCTGTGCTGACAGCTCAGATCCTGGAGCCTGCTTCGGATTCTGTGTCTCCCTCTCTTTCTGCCCCCGCCTCAAAAAGAAATAAACATTAAAAACATTTTTAAAAAATAATTTAATTCTAAGATATCTTTGGTGATAGTGAAGTATGACTTAGCTAAATGCGGTAATGACCAAAAAATATCATGCTAAAATGGAGTCCTGAAAAATAAAAATTCCAAGAGTGTTTCTTATATATAATATGATATTTTGTGTAAAAAGAAATGTCCTGAGGATAAAATACCAAGCACGCTAAAAACCAATGTAGCAAAACAAAAAAAGAAATCTGATCAGAGGTGGGAAAATCTGTCTTTTATGATCACCTTGGGATTAGCACTTCTTTAAGGAAGATCCATTACTTTCTAGACTAGAATGAATTGAAGAATTTTGTGAGAATCATGGGAATAGAAAAAGCTTCAGAAAATTCCCCTTTCAGATGACTTTAGACAGACTTGAACTGGTTTTTCAAAACCCAGAGTGCTCTAACCAATTTCAAGAGACCAACATTTGACATTGTTATAGACTAAAGACAGAGTGAGCTCTGGCCTAAACTATTTAAAACATCAGCAAATCACTCAACTTTTTAGTTAGCATGTAAGACTTTTGTAACAATAATAAAATATGTTTGTATTTATCACCAGATTAAAAAGTAGTGAATATGAGTTTCACTGCATTATCATTATTAAATGTTATAGATTATTAAATAGTTGTTACTCTAAGAACAACTGCATTTTGGTCCTGGCTCTAACTAGTTACCTAAACATGAGCATATCATTACTAAGCAACTACTCTGTGTAATATAAGGCATTGTTTTTATTTTTTAATTTTTATTTTTTTAAAGATTTTAGTTTTAAGTAATATTTACACCCAATATGGGGCTTGAATTTACAATCCCAAGATCAAGAGTCTCAGGCTCTACTGACTGAGCCAGCCAAGTGCCCCACGGTATTGTTTTTAGATGTGATGGAAACAACTTTCCAATTTCCAAAGTGTGTTTTTTTTTTTCTTTTCAAATTTTTATTTAAATTCTAGTTACTTAACATACAATGCAATATTGGTTTCAGGATCCAAAGTGTTTTACCAATCACCAGTTCCTTATGATGTTACTAGTTAATGCTTAAAAAAAAAAGTATTGAGATCAAACAGTTATGAGAAATCCTGACTTAAACAAAACAAAAAAAACAGTCTTCATTGTATGTCTTCTCAGAGCCTTTAAGATGCTAATATGCATTGTCAATTTCCAAGAAGGAGCACGCAGTATTTCCCAAACTTATTTGGAACCCACGGGACCCATTTGTCACACAACATTTCATGAGAATATTGTTCTAAGGAAGAAGCTTTGGGAAATGCTACACAGAATGATTTTCAAGGTCCTGTTAAGCTTTTATAATTTTTATTTATTTTTTTTAATAAGAAACATAAAGCTGCTTAATACCTAACTTCATTTTTCTTGTGTAGAATAAACTTGGGAAAATATGCTTGGAAAAAAAAAAATCTCACAAAGCCAAGGAGAAAGTTACATGAGACTATAGCTATCCAAAAAAAAAAAAAACAAAACAACAAGCTAGGGTAATAGGTAATATAAAACACTGAGAATGGATGCCAGAAAATGTGGCAGGATAACAAAATTGCAAAAAATTACAAAACAAAACAAAACAAAACAAAACAAAACAAAAATACCTCCAGCCACGATTCTTTCCAATCAAGCCTTCTTTTAATCTACCTTATCAAGAGTAACCAGTATATACTTCGCAATGGCTAACCAAATGCTATAGGTGCTAAACATCAACTATATATTGGACTTTATGTTTTGCACCTTAGGATATATGATTTGCTTATAGCTATGTTTCACCATAGCTTATTACCTCCCACATGCCTTGCATTTAGCCTCTTCAAGCCCACCACATTACTTTTATGCTCAAACTCCCAATCACATCCTTAACTCTCCTCTGCCAATGGATAAGAAATATTGCTCTGGTTAGTGCCAGGTGACAGTAAAAGCTCAGAGCTTCCAAGTGCAGTCATGCACAACTGAGGAGGATTTCTGGTAGCCTACAATAAATCTAGTTAGTCCAAGGAGACTAGATTTATGAATGACTCTGCTCAGTAATAGAGCCGAGTTCAAGAATGACTCTGCTGGCCCAATAGTGGAATAGTCAATGGAAAGGACAAAACTTTAGAGATGTAGCAACTTCTTTAACTCTGAAGGCCACCCAAATAAGTAAGCAATGTCTGTAGATGGGACTGTGAGAAACTGAAAGATCTAAGCTATAGACAAGTTACATGGGGAGAGAAAGGACAGGGAAGAGAAAGATAGGAAGTGAAATAGGAAAGGAGAAATGAAAAGAATTAGGATTGGACAGGAAAGAAAAGTTTGTATGAGGGAAACACTAATCCATCTCTCATTCTTTTCTGTAATGAACTTCTTCAGTGTTTCTAAAAAACGCCATGGCCATTCCGCCTTTCAACCCTTGCTCACTCTATTCCCTCTGCCTGAAATTCTATCTCCCATTCCCATTCTTTGTCTAAATTTGACCATTTCATTAGAGCCCACCTGAAATTTCAATTCCACAATGTATTAGGTAGGTTTAACAGGGAATATTAGCTATTTTAGGTATTCTAGGCAGGAAGAATTGTAATACAGGGAATTATATGCTTATAAAATAATCAGAAGCATTCTAGCTAGGCTTTGAGGAATGACTCCCTGAAAAATGCAAAGTCACCATTGTGATTACAATATAAGTTCAATGCAGGTCTGTAGCTGCGTCAGGAAGTTAGAATTTAAGCTGCTGTAGTAACTGCCCCTCAGCACCTAGGAGGAAGAAGAATAGACACTAGAATGGTCCATAAAAGCTTCCCTTGATGACTGTTCCCACCTGAGAAGCACTTACAAGCCCAACTTTCTTGTAAAGGACACTCAGCATACTAACACTGTCTTGTAAGATTAAAACATAGGCCCATTCTTGTTATCTTGGGTATAATACCCTTGCAGCAAGGTATAATACCCTTGCAGCAAGAATAACAGTGTATATCTCTAGTCTCTTTCTCCTCTGATCAAATCTAACTCAATTTCTTTGGATAGTTGTTCAAGGTATCAATAAGTTGCTAATTATGACAGATAATGCCTTTGCAGACCAGACCTTTCCAGTTTAGTGTAAAGGAGTATAAGTCCAAGACTTTCAATTATGATTTTCAGCCTTATGTCTGGTTGTGGGCTGAAAGGTTTAAAATCTATTATAGAAAATTAACACTATAATTAGCTTGTAGTTTTTCCTTTGTAGATGGAAAGGAGAAGCACAAAATGACATTTCTGGTATCTCTAAAATCACTCTCAAAGCTTGACCAAAGGTAAGTCTGATTTTATCTTTTACTTCTTTGGAGGGATTCTCTGTAGTGTTTCTACATGTCTATTAACTTGGACATCTTTTCAAGGAAATCTGCAAAGTAAGTGGCCTTGGAAGCTAAGGATATTATCTCCCTTCAGGTTGGAGGATAGATTTGTTTGCTGGCCAGGATGATAAAGATAATAGGGCCAAAGTTTGGGCCAGTTTGCTCAAAGTCCTGATGTAAGATTGGGGGTTTTTGAAGTTCAGGTTTCCTCAGGTGTGACACAGGTCTATTCCTGTGCAGAATCTACCTGGACCTGTCTCTACAGCACCCCTATAGGACTTGGGGGCAGGGAGAACCAATGCAAACATAAAGCTCATGCTGCCTGCTGTACCACAAGTAACGCACTACCTAAATAAATTGGGTCTTGTGGTCTCTTTACCAGCTGAATTCATGTGGCAAGCCAAACTAATAGCTACAACAGCTTGACTGCTTGACAGGATTGCCTTTTGGGCGAGTACTCATCAACTATTTGCCAAATGAATAAATGAGTGAATGAAATCTGGCTGTGGCATGGAGAATGGTTTGAAGAGAAAAAGACTTGAATCAGGAAGACTGATAAACTAGTTCAATTCTTTAGAAAATAGATTATGATGGACTGGGTTAGAATAATGCAATAATAAAGATGGAAAAAAGAGCGAGAGCAGGAGACCTCAACTATGCATATAGACTCCTCTAAAACCCTCAGCTGACTCATGAATTGCAAACACATGGGAGACCAAAAAATCTGCAGAAACCAATAAATGGAAGGTTGAAAAAACTGGTAAGATATTGCAGCTACTACCCAACACAGAGGAGACAAAATTTGGAGTTTGAGTCCCACCTAGAGGACTTGACACTTTTGGTTGAAATCTCAGAAGAGCCGGGGTGCCTGGGTGGCTCAGTTGGTTAAGCGGCCGACTTCGGCTCGGGTTATGATCTCGAGATGAGTTTGAGCCCCGCGTGGGGCTCTGTGCTGACAGCTCAGAGCCTGGAGCCTGTTTCGGATTCTGTGTCTCCCTCTCTCTGACCCTCCCCCGTTCATGCTCTGTCTCTCTCTGTCTCAAAAATAAATAAACGTTAAAAAAAAAAAATCTCAGAAGAGCCATTCCTTAAAAGAATAGACAAATAAGGTATAACAGATTCAACTAAAGACTATGGGAAAAACTGAAACATTCAACAAATTCAGTGTGATTAACCAGTTTTAATTGCCTGATAAAACAACAACACCAAAAAAATCAACATTCATGAGAGGAATATAACAAAATGAAGACTCTCTATGATATATAATCTGAAATTATGAGTCTCCAATAAAAAATGACTACATGTGGAAAAAAATAGAAAAATTAGAGTCAGTATTATGAGAAATACAATTAATATAAACAGACCTCAAGGTGACTCAATGTTGGAATTAGCACACAAGGACTTTAGAGCAGCTATCATAACAGCTTAACTGAAAAGATGACTATAATGATCAAACAGATGAGGGAACCTCAGAAGAGAAAATGAACATATAAAAAGAACCAAGTAAAATTCTACAACTGGAAAGTACATCTGAAATATAAAAATCACAGACTACACTTAATATTAGCCTAGACAGCAAAAAAAAAAAAAAAAAAAAAAGTCAGTTAATTTCAACACAGATCACAGAAATTATCTAATTTGAAGAATAAAAGTAAAAGATTTTTTTTTAAAAAAACAAAAGAACTGTACTGACCTAGAGGACAATGTAAAAAAATCTAATGTATGTATATTTGTCCCATGTGAAGACAAGAATGAGATAAAGTATTTCTCAAAGGCATGATTGATAAAGTTAATATAAGGAAATATTAGGCAAATTTAGTTGACAGTGGTGTTCAAATCTTTTATGGACAAATTGACTTTAACAATTTTTTTGAAACATGTCACACTTACAGAAAAATTGCAAGTTTGGTACAACTAACATATTTTCCTGAACCACTTAAGAGAGTGAATTGCTGACTTGATCCCTTACCACCTCTAAGTATTTTTGTGTGTATTTTCTAAAAATTAAGGACATTCTTCAGCACTATCATAAGTGCATATATAAACATCAAAATCAGATAATTGACACTGATACAGTACTATCATCAAATTTTCAGATTCCATTATTTTCCAATAATATCCTTAAGGATTAAGTTCAGAATCATACATTGCATTTAATACACAGAAAACTACTGCTAGGCACATAATAGGCAAACTGCTGAAAAACCAAAATTAAAAGTAAAATACTGAAAGAAAAAAGAACAACAATAAAAGCCATTACACACATGAGAAGAACAGGAATGATGGTAGATCAGAAACAGTGGAGGCCAGAAGACAATGGAATGACATATCTAACTTACGTCTTATGAGAAATAGTATACTATACCAATGTGATAAGTAAAGGATGCATAAGGTCAACCCTAGAGCAACTTCTTAAAAATAATACATAGATGTGGTTAAAAATCTAATGAAGGAACTAAAATGAAATATTAAAAAAATATTTGATTCCAAAAAACTACAAGAAAACAGGTTGAGAGGAACAAAACCATGTGGCTTAATCATAAAATGAAAATAATAAAATGGAAGACTGAAACTCAGCCATATCAATAATTCATTAAATGTAAATGGACTAACATTACAACTAAAATACAGGTATTGTGTGAGTAGATTAAAAAAAGCAAGAAACAACTTTATGGTGTCTATAAGTAGTGTATGTTAAATCTAAAGACACAGATAGGGTCAAAGTAATAGGATGGAAAAACTTATGCCTGAAACAATAATCATAACAAAGTTGGAGTGGTTACTTTAATATCAGGTATAGTACACAATAAGATACATGGTTTAAAAATATCCCCCCACAAAATATTCATTAATTACAAAGATAAAAGAGTACATCTAGAGTGGAGAAAAAGCAAACGCTACCTTAACCAACAATAAGTGAATATCATCAGGAATGGGCAAATTAAAAATTGTGTGATACCTGATAGAATTCAATGAGAAGAACACAGAATCACTTCTATAGTATCTCTGCCAAGATGAATAACACAAATTTAATTATGAGAACATATCTAACATATCCAAATTGAGGAATAAAATAAAATATCTAGCCATAAATTTTCAAATGTATCAGTACCATTAAAGTTGAGAAAAGATTGGGAATTTTTCCAGATTGAAGGAGATTAAAGAAACTTGACAACTAGGGGCGCCTGGGTGGCGCAGGCGGTTAAGCGTCCGACTTCAGCCAGGTCACGATCTCGCAGTCCGTGAGTTCGAGCCCCGCGTCGGGCTCTGGGCTGATGGCTCGGAGCCTGGAGCCTGTTTCCGATTCTGTGTCTTCCTCTCTCTCTGACCCTCGCCCATTCATGCTCTGTCTCTCTCTGTCCCAAAAATAAATAAACGTTGAAAAAAAAAAAAATTAAAAAAAAAAAAAAAAAAAAAAAAAAACTTGACAACTAAATGCAATGTGTGATTCTGAACTTAATCTTTACGGATATTATTGGAACAATAATGGAAACTGAAAATTTGATGGTAGTACTATATTAATGTCAATTATCTGATTTTATGTTTATATTAAGATATATATATATAGGTATATATATACACACGAATGTATAAGGTACGAATGTCCTTGTTTTTAGAAAATACACACAAAAACACCTAGAAGTGGTGAGGGATCAAGTCAGCAATTCACTCTCACGTGGCTCAGGAAAATACAAGTTTGTTGTACCAAACTTGCAATTTTTCTGTAAGTGTGACACATTTCAAATAAAATTATAAAATCAATTTGTTCATAAAATTTGTGAACACCAGTGTCAACGACATTTGACTAATATTTTATAGAATACCACACCCAACAACTGCAGAATACAATTGCACATGAAATGTTCACAGAATAGAACATATCCTGGGCTGAAAAATAAATCTTAACAAATTTAGAAAGATTGAAATCTTACAGCACATTCATCACAACAGAGTAAAATTAGATAATACAATATCTATAGAAAAGCTCAAAATATTTGTAAATTGAAAAAGTGTTTATTTATTTTGAGAGAGACAGAAAGAGAAATCATGAGTGGGGGAAGTACAGAGAGAGAGGGAGAGAGGGAATCCCAAACAGGCTCCATGCTGTCAGCGCAGAGCTGACGCAGGACTCAAGTCTCAAGAATCGTGAGATCCCGACCTGAGCTGAAATCTAGAGTTGGATGCTTAACCGTCTGAGCCACCCAGGCACCCCAAAATATTTGTATATTAAATAGTACTTTAGAAAATAATCATTGGTTCAGAGAAGAAATCATTATGGAAATTAGAAAGTATTTCAGATTTAAGGACAACAAAAATACAAAACATCAAAATTTGTGAGTTGTAGCTAAAGCAGTACTTGGGGAAATTTCATAGCCTTAAATAATTATATTTATATATTTAATTAAATCACATATATACATGCTTAAGTAATTATATATATCATATATAAATACTTAATAATATTTTACTATAATTTGGCAGTAATTATTATCCTATAAAATCATTGGCCTAAGATTCCAGGATAAAATGTTAGAAAAAGATGAAAAATTAAACCCAAAGCAAGTAAAAGTAAGGAAAAGTGAATAGAAATGAAGAAAATTAATTGGAATAGGAAACTGACAAATTATGGAGACAACAAACATTGCCAAAGTTGGCTTTTTGCAAAGATTAACAAAATTAATGTCTACTTAATCGATGATGAAAGAGAAAAACCCCACAAGTTGCTAATATCAGCTATATTCATTTTCGACTGCTGCTGTAACAAATTATAACAAATTTGGGGGCTTAAAATGACACAAATTTATAATAATTAAAGTTTTGTAGATCAGAAGTCTAACAAGGGTCTCAAGGGCCTAAAATTAAAGGTTCTCTGATAAATTAGAGGTTCTAAGGGAGAAACTGTTTTCCTGCCTTTTCCAGCTTCTACAGGATGCCCATATTCCTTGGCATGTAGCCCTCTTGCAGCCATCAATATCCTCATTCCAAGCTTCTGTCATCACATACCCTTTGGTGAGTCTCCTGCCTTCTTCTTTCCCTTGTAAGTACCCTTTTGGTTATACAGGCCCCACCCAAATAACCCAGGATGATCTTCCAATAACAACAATATTAACTTAATTACATTTGCCAAGTCCTTTCTGCCAAGTAAGGAAACAGATTCACAGGATCTGAGGATTAGGAAATAGACATCTTTGGGGAGTCAATAATCTGCCTACCATATCAGGAATGAAAAGAGGGGATATCACTACAAACATTAAAAGGATAATAGGAATAAATGGAGAACAACTACATTTTAATAAATTTGTCTGACTACTCAGATAAAATGGACAAATCACTGAAAAAGACAAGGTACCAAAATGGACATAAGAAGAAATATAAAATCTGAATAGCCTAAATCTATTAAAGAAATTAGAACTTTCCCACCAAAATTAGGAAGTTAAAAACCATGAGGTCTAAGTGGGTTTACTGGTGAATTCTATACAAAACTTGATAAAGAAAAAGATACCACTTTCTCAACTCTTCAAATAGAAGAGAATGAAACAGTTCCCAACTTATTTAAATTTTTTTTTTCTTAAGTTTATTTATTTTTGAGACAGAGCATGAATGGGGGAGGGTCAGAGAGAGAGGGAGACACAGAATCGGAAGCAGGCTCCAGGCTCTGAGCCATCAGCCCAGAGCCCGACACGGGGCTCGAACTCACGGACCGAGAGATCATGACCTGAGCTGAAGTCGGTCGCTTAACCGACTGAGCCACCCAGGCACCCCAGTTCCCAACTTATTTTATAAACACTACATAATCCTGATGCCCAAACCTGACAAAGACATCAGAAGAAAAAAAAACCAACTAAGCTATAGATCAAAAATTTGTAGGGGCATCTGGGTGGCCCAGTCAGGTAATTGTTTGACTTCTGTTCATGCCATGATCTCATGGTTTGTGAGTACAAGCCCTACATTGGGCTCTCTGCTGTCAGTGGGGATCCCACTTCAGATCCTCTGTCTCCCCATCTCTGCATCTCCCCTGCTTCTGCACACTCTTTTTCTCTCTCAAAAATAAACATTAAAAAATTATACATATAAAAATTCTTTAACATTGTTACGAAAATCCTCAAAATATTAACAAATTAAATTGACCAATACATAAAAAGCATAATACTTCATGACCAAGTGGGACTTAACCCCTGGAATGCAAAGTTGGTTTCACACTTACAAATCAATTGATGTAATGAGTAAAATTGATCAAAAATAAGGGGAAAATCATATGATCATCCCAACAGATGGAGAAAATGCATTTGACAATGTTTAATGCTTACTCTTGGTATACATTTTCAGCAAACTAGAATCAAAAGAATATTTTCTTTATCAGTGTACCAATTATCAATTATTTGACTTTCAACTTCAAATCAATCCTTTTTTACCCTGTTTTGTGGTGCTGGAGTTAGTAACCATTTCTCCTTTACCAGCTGCCCCCAAATTTGGCTTTATCAGTACAAGGTGCAGCAGGAACACTGTAAGTTTCCATCTGGTATGATTTCCTTTCAGCCTGAGGAAGTTTCTTTGGTTTTTCTTATAATGTAGGATTTTTTTGAGATAAATTATCTTAGTTTTATTTGTCCTTATTTTAATTTCATTATGGAAAGATAGTTTTACTAAATATAGAATTGTAGGTTGTTTCTTTTAGCATTTCAAATTCTATTGTCTGTCTATTGTTTTTGTGAAGTATGCAGTCCTCTGAATTCATGGTTTATCTTATTAGATTGTGTCTTTTTCTTTGGCTGCTTTCAAGGTTTTCTCTTTTATTTTTGGTCTTCAATAATTTGACTACGGTACTTCTAAGTGGAGTTTTATGTCTCTTTATCTTTTTGGGGATCGCCAAGTCTCTTGAATCTTTAAATTTAGGTCTTTACCAAGTTTGGGCAACTTTTGGTCATTATTTTCTCAACTGTTTTTCTGCTCCATTGCCTCTTGTTTCTCCTGATAATCTCATTGCAAGTATTTTGCCTCTTTCAATATTGTCCCACAAACCAGTTTTGAGCAAGTCCCTGGCTGTGATTTCGTTTTGACCTTTCTTTTAAGGAGAATTCTTCCATCTTGTCATTTTGGCTAAGTTTCTGTCTTTTGTGTATTTTGTTTTTTAAAAAAAATTTTTTTTAACGTTTATTTATTTTTGAGACAGAGAGAGACAGAGCATGAACGGGGGAGGGTCAGAGAGAGAGAGGGAGACACAGAATCTGAAACAGGCTCCGGGCTCTGAGCTGTCAGCACAGAGCCCAACGTGGGGCTTGAACTCACGGACCGCGAGATCATGACCTGAGCCAAAGTTGGCCACCTAACCGACTGAGCCACCCAGCTGCCCCTGTCTTTTGTGTATTTTGAAAGCTTACTATGTTTCCTGCACCTGGGAGTAATGCTGTATTTGAAAGGGGTTATATACTGTCCAGGGTCTGGCACTTCAGGAAATGTTTCTGGTATATGCTGTGTATGCTCTGCTGTTGAGTTTTGGCTGCTCTTTCCCCCAGGTCAGTCCTCTGTAGAGCTCCTCCTTGCTTGCAGTGGGGAGTGTTTGGACCTATATCTAGGTGCACTTCGATTTGTTTGTTAAAATAAGCCTTGCAGCACTTGCCACATTGTCTCCCTCCAACCTTGAAGATCCTTCTGCTAATCAGTCCTCAGATCGATTTCCTGGGCATTCCAAGTGATCTGACCTGAAAACAGCTGTGTTTGAGGAACAAGGAAAGCCCAGGGTTCCTCTACTCTTCTCTGCCATTTGAACTCCTCTAATGTCCCACAAATCAGTGAAACATCATTCTTTTTTTTTTCCTCTTAATACATTCTTTTCTTTTTTTAGGTTGGATAATTTCTATTAGTCTATCCTTTAAATTCATGCACTCTTTTGTCATCTCCAGTCTGCCAATAAGCCCTTCCAATGAAATTTTTTTTTTTTTAAATTTTTTTTTCAACGTTTATTTATTTTTGGGACAGAGAGAGACAGAGCATGAACGGGGGAGGGGCAGAGAGAGAGGGAGACACAGAATCGGAAACAGCCTCCAGGCTCTGAGCCATCAGCCCAGAGCCCGACGCGGGGCTCGAACTCGTGGACCGCGAGATCGTGACCTGGCTGAAGTCGGACGCTTAACCGACTGCGCCACCCAGGCGCCCCTGAAATTTTTATTTAGATATTCTACTTTTCAGTTCTAGAATTTCCATTTAGTTTTTTTTATAGTTTCTATTTTTCTGTGAGACTTTCTATTGGTTTATTCATTAAATCGTGTTTTTCTTTGTATCATTGAGCAGAGTTAAAATCACTGCTTTAAAATTTTTGTCTGCTAATTATAACATCGGGATAACCTTGGAAGTTGTTCTCCAAGATTTCCTTTTCTCTTGAGTATGCATCACAGTTCCCTGTTTGTCCACATGTCCAATAATTTTGGATAATATTTTGGACATTGTAAACAAGAGTCTGGATTCTGTATGTTACACTGAAGAGTAATTTGTTTGTTTGTTTGTTTGTTTTAGAAGGTAGTTCATTTGGCCGAACTCAGATTCCAAAATTTGTTTCCCTCACATAGGCAGGCAGCTGCTAAAATCTCTGCCTAAAAACTTTGATGAGTTATTTTAGCTTTAGCTTGGCTCCCTTAAGTTTTCTGTATGTACGTTTGGGTAAGGGATCAGGCAGAGATTTTGGCAATTTATATGTAGAATTTGGGGCTTCCCTTCTGTGGGTCCTTCTATTTGGGAATATCTCTCTTGACTTTTGGCCATTGGCCAAAATGCTGTTCTCTGACTTTTCAACTAGTGAGTATAGATTTCTCTTCAATTTTCCTCCCCCTTGAAGAACTGACTAGACTCTACCATAAAAGCAGAAATTCAACCAATGCCATTTCTTTTCTTTTTTTTCTTCTAAGAAGTGATTACTCCCTAATTTCTGCCTGCCGTTGGTTACTCTTCAGTTCCTCTAGATAGCTGTTTTTATATTTTGCCCAGAGTTGAAAATGTCATTTGTTGGAGGTTGATCCAATATGAGCTAGTTCGCCATTACCAAAAGGCATTGTTATTTTTAGAAAGCTCTCTAGATAGTTAAGAACCATTGTACTAATCCTGGTGATGGAAGGAGTATTTAGGTAGTCTCCACCATCCTCATAAGTACCACTTGACTGTCTATTTTGGATGTCATGCTGCCAATAGCTGTCCTTAATTAGTGACCAACTATAATCTTTTACACAATTCAACATTCCTTCCTACTGAGCTCCTATAACCAGCTGGGGAACATATATTCTCTCGGAGTTTTCCTTGTCGAAGCAGGTGGGACCAGTATCAAGCTTCTGTCCTTTTTCACCATTAGTCAAATGCTATAGTTCACTAATAAATCCTAAAATTAGAATAAAAGGTTTTCTACAATGAGTGGTGTTTCTCTGCAGAACTGAATAGATTGATTCAAGAATGTTATTAATTCAGAGCTAATTCTGACAATACCAGCCTAAGAATTCACTGTTTCATGTCCCCAAACACACAAATATTTACTTAGCACCTATTATTTATATTTGTACTTAGCAATGAATTACAAGGGGATACAAAAATAAATTTGAAGGGACTCTGCACTCTTGGAGCTCACAGAACACCAGGAGCGGATTTGTTCATGAATAGCCATAATATAAGATAAAAAGTGCTAAGATCCATAACAGAGAGTCTAACGGTATTCTCAGAACTGTTACCTGATTGCCTTGGTCCCTGAGGCATTACAAAGCATTACAAACACTGTACAAAGTGTTACAAGAGCAAAGATTTTGATTATAGGTTATAGACAGTATGTTCTATTCAAAGACCTCAATGCAAATCCAGCTATTTAAACTTTGAACTTCTTTTCCCAGGATATCAAGTTTGTCTCTATCATTTCCTGTGAACAATTTTGCTTAAGAAAATGTGGTCATAATTTCACAGATATAGTTCTAGAAGAATTTCATGAAATCTGAGAGAAGATTTCTGCAACCGTGGATAGGTGTTTTGAAACTTTAAATTTTTCTTGTTTAGATCAAGCAAAACAAGTACTTTAAATAACCACAATGCAAATGTTTAGTCTGCAGTACTGAGACTTGTGTGTATCTTCACTGTGGACTACAAAGTGAGTAAGATCATAGAATCTTCAAACCAGCTGTGAAATAGGGAGAACTTAATGAAATATTTGTAATGGTAATGAATCTTAGAATTTGAAGGGCGCAAGGTCACTGGACTCATCCATCCAGTATCTAGTTTGTACATCCATTCAGTTCTTTTGGAGTACTTTTTTGAGTCATTTCAAATTGGTTGGCTGGGTTTTTCTAAATGGCTATAGAAAGGAGACCGTATGGATATAGAGATGGGCTGAATGCATAATCCATAACCTAGGAATGCTTATTCACACACTCTGAACATTACTGTCAACTCACCTTTATTCAAAGTATTCATTAAAATATACTTACCTAGCTATACATAGATGATGCTTATAAGTGCTCTCTGTGCCCGGTATATTTTTATGCGTTTTTTTTTAAGTATGTTTTTTTTTTTTGAGAGAAAGAGAGAATGCACATGTGTGTGAGCATGAGTGGGGGAGGGGCAGAGAGAGAGTGAGAGAGAGAATCCCAAGCAGGCTCCATACCATCAGCACAGGGCCTGACTTGGGGCTCAAACCAAGAGATCATGACCTGAGCTGAAATTGAGAGCCAGACCCTTAACCAACTGAGCCATCCAGGTGCCCCTGTACCTAGAGTATTTTAACAGCATGTCAAAAATTATATATGCTTTTGGATAACAGCAATGCATTAAATTAAATTAAATTAAAGTAAAGTAAATTAGTACATAGAGACCGGATATATAAGGGAAATCATGAATGTTGCTTATAACATCATATTTAGCATTTATAATTGTTAACTTTGTTCCATAGAATTTAGTGGAATTTAAAATCATATACTTGGCCATGAAGAGGTGGTATTAAGAGCTCTGAACACTGGAGAATAAGTCAGTTGAGTTTTTCCAAATATCTTCTCCATTCATACTCCAAATGATCGCATTGTAATATAAGTATATACAGGAGTACATAGAGAATAGCGTAAGTATGTGTGGGGATGGAGGAAGAGATTTTGAGACTGCATTGGATACGATAGCACTGGTATAATTTAAATCCAATTCTGTTACTTGCTCTAATTTGCTAAAGAAAAAAAATTAAGGCATTCCTTGGAAGAAACAACTTAGCCAATGTATAATAATTCTTTAGGTTAGCAGGAATAAATGAAAGATTTTGTTTTATAAGGAACCATATTTCTAAATGGGTATGGGAGAAAAATATCATCAAATATCCACACTTCATTATTAATTCATCTATCCTTTTAATTTAATGTCTCACTATTTTTTTTCTAATAATAGTATTAAAGATGCTTTCCACTTGTTAATTGTGACAACGAGATGGCAACTTAGGCCATTTCTCCCCTACAGTTTCATTTTTAATCTCCATTTAAGTGGTTTACCTTCTAGCATAACCAGAGACAAAAGGAACCAATCTGGATTTGCACTGTGTGTATATACGTGTGTGTGTTTTGCACATCCAGGCTTGAAGATACCATTTAGAGTTACACAGATTTATTATCCAAAGGGGTATCTAATTAAATAAAGAAGGGAGCATATGTTAGCTGCGTTGACTTCAGGATCTGTTCCTTTGTATAAAAGGGCTCTCGCATGCCTTCCTCCTCAATTCTGAAAGCACACGGTTCCTTATTCCCTTCACCATGAATAAGGCCGACACTTGACAGCTTCACAAGGCTGACAGGGTTACCCAACAGCCCACCCTCCCTATTCTCAATCCAATTAGACCTCTAATCCTCCAGATGAAAGGCCCAACTGCTCACGTTCCTCATGACAACGACAGCTATTGATTATTTGTCACTGCAGCTAACACCTTCCCTGTCGAGGCTGCTCTGACAGAAGCAAACCTACCAAATTAGACAGCACTTTATCTGCCCTGGAGGCCAAATGGCACAACAAGTAAAGGCTAATAAATGGTATAAAAATGAACAAATCATAACATTATGACAGGCTGATCGTTGCCAGCAGCCTCCCAGCTCAAGTTTGATGTTCTGTTAGACTTGCTCCTTCTCTTTCCCCTCTGCTCTAGCTCCAACTTTGACTGAATTAAAGGCCAGAACAATTAAGGCATTTGACCAGCAAAGATAAGCCAATTGAAGTATCACCAAGGGACATAAATGTCAATAACTGACTGCCATTTGTCAATACAAACATTCTGGAGATGCAAATGCTCAGGCCTCTGCTCTCCACTAGCCTGCACTGACTCGCTTTCCAACGAGAGTCAGCTCAAATGGCCAGTCTGTGGCTATTTAACCAGAAGGGGGGAAAAAAAAGAAAAGAAAAAGAAAAATACAGTCCCAAGTGAGGAAGGATTCTATGAAGAACAAGCAGGAGTCATTGGGTAGGGGTGGAGAGTTGCATGAGAAAAGGAGAGATAGCAAAGCAGAGCTATTCTTCCTTAAAAATACATCTAATATTAGAATATCATCATGTTTTTAGGCAAGAATACATGCAGAATGTGAGAAGTGCTAGACCACCTGGGAGATTTAATAAAGCTGTAACTTCAGAAGTAGACTCATTAATTTAATGAATATATATATTTTTTATTAATTTTTTTTTTTTAATTTGAGAGAGAGAGAGAGCGTGAGCAGGGGAGAGGGAGAGGGGCAGAGGGAGAGAGAGGCAGAATCTTAAGCAGACTCCACACTTAGTGTGGAGTCTGATGCGGGGCTTGATTCCATGACCCTGGGATCATGACCTGAGCTGAAATCAAGAGTCAGATGCTCAACTGACTGAGCTACCCAGGCACGTCAATTTAATGAATATTTTTTGAGCACCAACTGTGCACCAGGCACTGTTCTAAGCAATGGGGAGAAATATTGGGGGGAAGGACCCCCAAATCCCTGACTTTATGAAGTTTACATTGTAGTGGGGTAAAAGACAATAAGCAAGGCAAACAAGTAAAACATAAAGTATTTTGGATGGTGTTAAGTGCTAAGGAAAAAAAGAAAGTAGAGTAGGGGGAATAAAACGTGTGAAATGAGGGACTATCAGGAGAGCCAGGGAAGGCTTCACTGCGACAATAACTTTTAAGTAAGAACTGAGGAAAGTGAGGGAGTTCAACACAGAGATAGCTAATGGAACAGTATTCCTAGCAAAGGGAAAAGCAAATGCAAAATAACCTTGAGGCAAGACCATTCTTTTTCCTTTTAGAGGAACAGCACAGAGGCTAGAGCAGGCTTATACTGGGAAAACAAGGGTAAGATTAAAGATAAGGTCATATAGGTAACTGGAGATTTAAAACATATGGGGCTTTATAAGGCATAAGAAGTGCTTGGGCTTTTACTCTGAGATAAAGGAAAAAAACAACCCTTAGAGGGTGTGGCGCGGAGAGTGACATGATTTGACTCGAGTTTAAAAGGCTCATGCTAGCTGATGTCATGAGCACAGACTTCAGGGGTCAAGAGTAGAAGCCAGAAGGCCAGTTTGGAGGCCACTGCAATAATCCAAACAAGGCTCCCACATGAATCCAAGATGCTGGTTGTTATGACCAGGGTAGTAGCAAAGGGGAGTGTTGAGAAATGAGTATGTAGAGTTGACAAGACTTGCTGATGGACATCAGTCTCACACGAGACAACAGGACTTTGAATAAAAATGGGTGCCCGATACGTGTTAGTTAAACTGAATTCTCCACCTGGCAGTTCAATGTAAAATTCTATGCTTTGAAGCAAGGGAACTGTGTCAAGTCAAAATTTTAAAAACCAGTGTAAGCAAAGACTTTGGAATCAGACAGATCTATGTATTGCCTTCTTCTTATGACACTTAATGAAAAATTACTCAAGCTCTTTGAGTCTTGGTTTCTTCATCTAGATGATCTGGTATTCTATTATTCTCAGCTGGGTGAGAAAAAGGAGTAGAGATGTAAGATAGAGGAGGTTAAGTTAAAAACAACAATATCTTAGTCCTGAATTAGAATAGGAAGTGACAAAATGACATTTTTATTAAAAAATGATTCCAAGCAGTGACCACAGTAAAGACTTAGAAACAATCACCAACCCTGTAAAAGTGAGCATCCCTAGACTCCAGACTGTGGCCTCCAAATACTTTTTCCTGCTATCAAGCACCATGGGTCCTTGGAGGAAAGGTGGATGCCAGGTCTGGAGTAAAAAATACAGAAGTTATGAAACTAATGTAACACTGTATGTTAACTATACTGGAATTGAAAAACTTAATAAAAATGCTGAAATGAACCTGGAATATTTAGTCACAGCAGAGAGCAAGGAAGGTATCAAATAATAGGATCATGTCAAAAGGATCCAGGAACCAACTTGAAGGACTTCTCACAACCAAAGATGGAGTAATTTGAATATCAATTAGGGATAATAATGTCAATGAACGGATACAGTAAATATAAAGTGATAGCAAAAATCCTATGCCTTGTTCATAATGATACCAATAAGGAAAAAAGGAAAATATTAATTGGTCATCATGGGAGGACACAGGAAACCAACTCCTTAATTTGAAAACTGGTAAAGAAAGAATTAAGGATTAATTTTCTTTTTCTGTATCTGTGAGTAATCAAATAGTAGATAAGTGGAAATTTCTCTTTAATCAATTATTCCAGCAAATAATTGTAGAAGGGATGGCAGAATTCGAATATTACTATTTTGCAACTCACAATAACAAACTGGCTTTAGGCCCTGGATGGCAATAACTTTGAACGTTAAAAAAAAAAAAAAGGAGACAATGGAACGTTACGTATCTTCTGATGAGAAATATAGCAAACCAATGAAGTAGTTTAGCCAAAAAAAAAAAAAAAAAAAAAGGAACCTGAATCAGATCAAGTCTATAGATCCAATAACTAACTTACAGGAAATTACAGAAGACAGAGAAACAAGTTAATTATACTCAGAGAGAGAATCAACGTAATTTATAGACTGAGACCATTAGTTTGGACTGAGACAGCAAATTGGTTTAGAAGTTAAGCCACAATTACAAAAAATTGCAAGAAAAAAAGAGAGACGGGGGAGGAATCTATAGATTTATAAAGGCTTAAAAGACATAAACCAATGTCATATATAGCCCTTATTTGGATCCTGATTCCTGATTCAAACAAATGTAAATAACCAAACAAAAACATTAAGGAGGCAATTTATAATTTGAACATCGATGGGCTATTTTATGAGGTCATATTAAGTAATTCTTGTAAATTTTTACAATAAGTTACAATTGCTATATTTTAAAGGAGCCATCTTCTTTTTCTTTTTCTTTCTTTCTAAAGGTTTTATTTTTAAGTAATCTCTGCATCCATTGTGGGGCTCAAACTCACAACCCAGAGATCAAAAGTTGCATGCTCTACCGACTGAGCCAGCCAGGCGTTCCACGAGTCATTTTTTTTTTTTTAAGAAATAAATATTGATGTGATGGTATAATATCTGGGATTTCCTTCAACATGGGAAGGAGAGAAGTTCTCCCTAATAAAATGTTTAAAAAGATATGAGCTTTAAAAAAATCTAGTGTCAGATTCATTGGCTTCTCTTCTTTTCATAACTCTAATCCAACAGGAAATTCAAAATACCTTTAAAATTGGACCCCATCTTACCACCACCACCACCACCACCACCACCACTCTGGTCCAACCCAACAGTGTCTCTCAGCTTCCTAATTAGTCTTCCTCCTTCTGCCCTCACCCTTTTGACAGTCTCTCAGCACGGCAGTTAAAATGAGCCTTTCGAAATATAAACCAGATCATATTTTCTGTGCTTAAACCCTTCAACAACCTTGTCCTCTTGTGCACAGTAAAAGCTGAATCGTTCAAAATCCTGTATGCCCTACACGATCTCTGATCTCATCCTCACCCCAGAGTTACAGGGGCCTTCCTGCTGACTGTTCCTTGTAAATACCATGCATGCTCCCGTCTCAGAGTCTTTGCACTTGGCATTCTGTCACCCTGCAAGCTTTGTTCTCTCATTGCCTTTAGGTCAAATGTTAAATGTTAGCTCAGTTTTACTTCTTTAAGTGAGACTTATCAGGATCACTCTATAATGTGCAACCCCTCGGCTCCCCATCTCTTTCACCTGCTTTATTTTTTCCACAGCGTGTATCCTCATCTGACATAATACTATATATATTTTATAATCTTTTTCATTTGTTGGTTTGTTTTCTACCAAAATGTAAGCTCTGTGAAGGCAGGGATTTTTGTCTCATTTTGTCATTGTTATATCCCAAACATAGGACAGTGCCTTAGGATTTGTAGGTACTCCATAAATAAGTATCTGTTGACTAAATGAATTTTTTGATTTTCAGACCAGTGCTCTTTACAACTATACTTCTCAATTAAGTTTGAAGGGTGAAGGGTGGGGTAACATCCCACATTTGTGATTGACAAAACCAAGTGATTTGACCATTCCCTTATTTAAAGGCATTTGGAAGGAGATGTCCGTATTTGCTAAAAAATAGAAAGAACACGCAGGTAGGTTAAGTGTTAGGCTGTCCTGTCAACCACTGTCAACAGTGTTGACAACAGTATTGACTCTGTCAACAGAGTTGGTATATCTGACTTTTTTGTAGGCTCGAGCTGCAGGGCAGTGCCACAGGAGGTGGCCTATGGTCATTGATTTAGATAGTAGTTACCAAGCTCTGTAAGTGTCCAAAGGACACAGTGGCCAACACTACAGAGTGCCTACCTAACATCTATGGCCATCTACTTCTGGGCTAACAGAACCCTGATTTTTGTTGATCTTCCTTTAAGTGATTATGTCCTTCAGGGAAGGCTGGGCTGTCACCAAATCCAGTGGCTTTGACTGATCTGAACAATCATGGTGGTTTCATTTTTGCCAAGAGAGTGGATTAGGTCTGGGAGTCCAAGAGATGGAAGGAAAGTCTGCCACAGAGCTTCTAGGAAGGTTTTTCTTGCTATTCAGAAGGTAAACAAGATAAGGGTATCCAATTTTTCTGCTTCCAGATACTGTGGTCTGCATGCTATCCTTCCCCCAGCTTGGGACTTACCTTGACCCTAATTAAGGAAAGATTTAAGTCTAGCTTGTTACGGAGATCAGTGAGGGTTAAGTCGACCTGGATGCCTTCATGTTGTGATCCAGACAGTGTAACTCAGTTTTCTGCCTTGCTCCTATAATCTAGTCTCAATCTTGTACCTTAATGTCTAGCAAATTGATGCCTATTTATCCATCCATCCATCCATCCATCCATCCATCCATTCATCTCTCCACTCAACAGTATAATGGTCTTAGGCACTGAGGCCCTAATTCTGTTCTTTCAGTGCTAACTTAAAAACCCACCTAGTATCCAAATTTCTTCCAGCTTGTCTTTTGTGATTCTCCCATGGAATGGTGTCCTGTCATTCCTTACCTGCTCTTTCAACTTTGTGGCTGAGGTCTCACTGACAGATTACCTCCTTCCCTCATCCCCACAGCTCAGCGTGTTTTGTACTCCAGGTTGCCTTTAGCTCCAGTGGCTGGGATACCGCCCATGATTTCTGGCTGGGCTTTCTTTCATTTTCTGCCCATCGTAGGGATGTTCTCAGCCCCAGGCACTCCAAGTGTAGCTTGTCCACTGTCACCTGCATTGTAAGTTCCACTTCTGATGGACCGTACATAAAATTCCATGCTTTTCACTCCAGGAGGTTGTTTTAAAATATTATATAGAGGGGCACCTGGGTGGCTCACTTGGTTAAATGCCTGACTCTTTGATTTCAGCTCAGGTCATGATCTCACAGTTTGTGAGATCGAACCCCACGTCAGACTCTGTGCTGACAGTGTGGAGCCTGCTTGGGATTCTCTTTCTCTCCCCGCCTCTCTACCCTTCCCCCACTCGCTCTCTCTCCCAAAATAAATAAATAAAATTACAAAATATATTATATAGAAATATTTTTCATTACTCTTTACAGCTGCATAGCATTACATTGTGTGGTCCTCCTCTTTTTTCCCTTCATGCGTTCTCTATTACAAATAACGCTGCAATTAAATAGCCTTGTGCAGACATCACTTCTTATTTTTACCGGTGTATTTTTCTAGAAGTGGAAATGTTGGGTCAAAGGTAAGTGCATACTCTAGTTACTTTTGCTGGATATTGTTACCTTTCCCTTCACAGAGGTTGTACTGTTTTGTTCCCTCCAGGAACAGCTTTCATCAGAGTACTCTGTCAAACTTTTCCACTTTTGCCAACCTGACACATGAAAAACACCTCATTATAATTTTAACTTGCGTTTCCCTTAGGATGAACAACGTTGAGCATCTTTTCACATATGTAAGGGCTACTCAAACTCTTTTTCTTGTGAACTATCTATACATATCTCTTGCTCATTTTTTATAGAATCATTGGTCTTTTTTCCCCATTGTATATGTGAGGGATATTAACCCTCTGTTAGTGACATAACTTGCAAATATTGTTTCCCGGTTTGTCTTTCTCCTTTTTCTTTGCTTACGATATTTTCTGGGAGAGAAAAGTCTTTCTTATTTCTATGTGGCCATATTTATTCACCCTTTCCTATCACTTCTGTGTTTTGATTTACAGATAGAAGCTTTGCCCTGCTCTTAGATTATGCACTGTAAATCTTCATGGTATATTTAATTTTGTAATACATATACACATTACCATTCAATGAAATAACAATGTAAAGCATGCACCTCTGTGCACATATACATGTACACACACAAACTCCCACAGATTGTATTAGTTTACAATCTGCACAACATTGAAAATGACCAGTTACATACAGAGTTAGAAATTTACAGTCAGTACTTCAAAGTATAGTCTGAATTTTCCTCCAATTCCTAACAAATGCTTTGCAAAGAATCAGTCTGATAAATGACAGAGATTGAAAGGGTTTGAAAAAGAAATTTTACAAAATACAATGTCTTCTAAAATCTAAAATTGTTTGAGATAAATGGAGTATACTCAATAAATTTCTTAAAAATGAGTTTTATTGGTGAAATGTTAACTTTATGATGATTCAGAATCTGAAAGACTTTAAATATTTAGACACAAGTTGAATTTAAATATTTCAAGATATATAATGCAACACGATACAGATTAAACACTCAAACTGTATTTGTTGAACAAATGAATGAGTGAATTATTCATCAGAATTGGAATGGTGAACAAGTAGACTCTGATAGAGTAAATAAAATTTTTCAAGAAGCCTAATTACCACAGATGACACAATTTAGACAAGTAGAAAGAAAGAATACAACAAGCCTTTACACTGAAGTTAATTTTAGTAGTAGTGTTTCAGTGATTAAGCTTTTCCGCACACAGGATCTATTTTGATATCAAAGATTAGGATGAGACTTCTGGTGACTCATTTGGAGCAGAAATGGCAACTATACTGAATGACAGACTCAAGAATCAAGAGGACCTCAACAAGTTGTATGATGAACCCAATTCAATTCACCAGCCATTAACTGAGTATTTATTAAGTACGAGGCACTGGTAATAAAAAATATGACTATCACACTCTTGCTGATATGAAGATGTGCATTGTTGGTGAGGAAATAAAATGTGTAAACAAATAAATATCTTTCGGTGGGATAGGTGACATAACAGTGGGTGAGTATACAAGGTACTGGAGGAACAGAGAAAGGAATGGTAAACTCTACCTAAATAAGTCTGGGAAGTTCCAAGGAATGATTAAATATGGATACAATAAAATGCTACATTTGGGTCCAAAAACCACAGGATTAGTTTATGCAATAGTAAGCATAAAGCAAAGTTAGAGATTTTGAGACATCGACTGCATTTGGTTGTTAAAATGTCAATGATGAAAATCATGGCATACTCTGTGCTCATCAGACTGGCATTGTATTCTATTCTAGGTGTCTTATTTTCAGGGGGATTTAGGCACCTGTGTGCATATATGGTAAAAGGGATCAGGATGGGAAGGAGACTTGAGAGCATATATGAAGAAGGACTAAAGGAATGGATAATAGTAAGTCTGCAGAAAATTATTTGGGCCAGGATGATTATTTCATTAATATATAAGTCAGATCAGGTCACTCCTTTCCCCAAAATCCTCCAATGCCTCCTCATCTCATCCAGAGTAAAAACATATTCCTGACAATGGCCCAAAGGCCCTGTAAGATCTGGCTACCATTTCTCCATGTCCTCATTACCTACTGCTTTCCCACCTAGCTCACTCATTACAATCATGCTAGCCCCCATGGTATTCCTTAAACATCCCAGGCATATTCCTGTTTTAAGGCTTTGTTCCTTCTGCCAGGAACAAAAGAAAGTTCCCTCAGCCATTCACATGGCTAACTTCCTCACCTCCTTCAAGTCTGGTTTCAAATGTCACCACGTTAATGATAACTATTTTGATTACCTTACTTAGATTTACACCCTACTCTCCCCAGTCATCTCCTCCTTGGCTTTCCTGATCCCCCTTACTTTGGCATTTTGGTTATATATCTGTTATCATATTAGTAAGTGATTATTTGGACTTTGTAAAAGCTTAACAGTCAAATGAGGTATAAAGAGCCCTATAATTGGTTATAGGGAAAATGCTGTGCCCAGGGGCTGACAATATTCATACTGTAGGAATAACAGACCCCCTGATTCCCTCTCATTCTCTTCTGAACAGTACAATATAAGAAGGAAAAAAACAAAAAGAGAAAATTATATGAGCAAATATAATCCTATGGCATAAGGAGGCAATTATCAAATTAATGCTCAAATTTTCTTTGGAATTGATGTTATATAGAAAATTAATTTTTAAAAGTTTAAATGAAAGTAAATGGATCTGAAGTTCCTTTTTATCAGCTGTAAAAATATTCACTGGCCCTGTGCCCAGAGTTTAAAAGAAATCAGCATGAGTCTAATGAAAAACAAGCTGTAGGTCTCAGGGAAATTCAATATATACTCTTTCTTTTCCTTTTAGTTTTTGATTGGTTTCCATGGGAATCTAGGCTTGTGGGGATCTCTAATCTATTCATAGAAAGCAGATGCTTGCATTTTCATGACTTAGTAAAACTGGGGGTCAGTGAAGAGATAAAGATGATTAGAAAATGACCATGGTTGTAGGAGACAGGAACATGTTCAAAACAAAATTCGGCAAGCCACATAGATTTAAAATACAATCTGCAAGGCTGCCCTGCTGTGTTTGAGGGGTGTCATAACATTGAGGGAAAATGCTGCACTGAAAAGTGGAAGTTCTGGGTTAAATTCTGAATCTGGCCCATGAGAGGGAAAACCTTAGGCACTTCTTTGGGGGTTTGACTGGGAAACTAGATTTGGAAATGACTCTAGGTCAGAAGAACCAGAAGTCTGAGAAAGTAAGCTTCAGAAAAGTACGTAAGTTCTCTTCCCATGGAACATTATCAGGAACACGAAGCTGGGAATCAGAAAAACAAAGTAATTCCTGACTCTACAAGTATCAGAGTGAACTAGAAGAATTCAATCAAACTATACCTCAGTTTACTTATATAGAAAAATAGAGGGGTGCCTGGGTGGCTCAGTCAGTTGAGCGTCTGACTCTTGATATTGGCTCAGGTCATGATCTCGTGGTTTATGAGTTTAAGACCTGCATCGGGCTCTGTGCTGAGTGTGGAGCCTGCTCGGAATTCTTTCTCTGCCCGTCCCTGTTTGCGTGCATGCTTTCTCTCTCAAAATAAATTTTTAAAAACCTTAAAAAAAAGAAAAATAGATAATATTTAACTATTCTGACTGCTATAAAGCCACCATAAAACTAAATGAATTTTTTTTCTCATTAGAATTATGTTAGAAAAATTCAAAGTAGTGATTTCAATCAAGATTTGTTGATGTGCTGTTCCTTATGACTACAAATATCATCCATGCAAGGAGACGTACATTAAGGATAGTCAAAGTATTAAAGGACAGATAGGTTTTAATTTCAGTTCTCAGATTTGTTTAAAAGCAGACCAACTCTGAATTTGGTTGGAATGCTCTTGAGTGTATGATCCTAAATATCTAAAATCAGTTTCTAAACTGGAACACCAGAAGGCAGGTTCAGAGATAGTGTCTAAATACTCCGAGGAAGATGAGCTTGAAGTGTGTTTGGAAACCTCAGAAGTTGGAATATACTGAAGCAAAGATTCTTCAGACTGGGACTTTCTGCCTGCCCGGAAAAGGCCGCCTAGCTAGGGGTGAAGTCAAATGGGGTAAACTACGAGAGTTGTCTAACATCACTCATCTCAGCCCAGAGATCTTGAGAGATCATTAGGATTCCAGAATATAAGGGCTTCATACACTCAGACTTACTACATTCCTAAGTAATGCGGGCATCACAGATGTCTTTTGGTGCCTTCTTCCAGAAGCATCCCAATGGCCAAAACCTCATTTGCTTACTCTTCAGGTATCTACTGACTACATAATGTGTGGTAGGGTGGGCACTTAGTAAATTATGTTAAGATGAGCTAATGAGTGAATACAACTACAGAGAAGCATCCAGGTCATTTCGATACATGTTCAAATTTGAGAACCACTGGGTTAGAGTCTAGATACAGGGCTTTCACAGAGCTTCTGAAGCTAAGGCTGGGGAAATGTGGCCAGAGTGCTTCAAAGTTTATATCAGGAACTATTCTTGATTCCATTCTTCTTTATCCCACATAATATATGCTATAAATAATACATGCTGTAAATAACACTCATCAAGTTCTGGACATCTTTCCATTTTCAAAAATAATTTTTAAATCGAGGCAGAACATATAAACAATAAAGTAGATAAATCTTAAGTATACAGACTGAGAACTTTTTATGTAATGAACACACAGATCAAGATATAGATCATTTCCAGTATCCCTGGAAGCTTCCTTTATGCCCCTTTTCAGTCCATATCTATATCCTGGGTAACCATGAATCTGATTTGAATCACCATAAAGTATTGCCTGTTCTTAAAATTCATAAAAATACATGACTTCTTTCACTCAACATGATATCTGTGAAATTTATTCACATGGTGCAATGTATCAGTAGTTCATTATTTTTGTTGTGTAGTACTCCATTGTAGGAATACGTCAGTTTATTTACCCATTCATCTGTTGCTAGGCATTTGGGAGGTTTGTACTACTAAGAATGTTTGCTATTGTATATAAAGCTGTCACATACATTCTCATACATGCCTTCTCGTAGAATGAGGCGCTTATTTCTCTTCGGTATTACTGGGATTGGAACGTGAATTGCGGTGATTTTGTGTGTGTGTGTGTGTGTGTGTGTGTGTGTGTGTTCAGGTTTATCAAACCATTTTCTAGGGTAGATTAATCAATTTGCATTCTCACTAAAAATGTTTGTGAGTTCCACCTGTTCCATATCCTCTCCACCAACTGGTATTATCAGACTGTTTCATTTTAGACATTCAATGATTGTGTAGTATCTCACAGTGGCTCTAATTTGCGCTTATCTAATTAGTAATGATGTTGGACACCTTTTCACGTGTCTTTCAGAATCTGCATATAATCTTTTGCGAACAGAGCTACGTGTTTCAACATATACCTCAAAATCATTAGCATAAATGTTAAAATAGCAAGTTGGGGAATGACACATATCATATAATACCACTTACATAAAGATTTTAAACATGTGAAATAATATTGATTATGGGTATATCCCTATAAAGAAAAGGTAGAAAAATATGCATGGGGATTGAAACCACCAAAATTAAGATAGACCGAGGAGACATGAAAAGAGGGGAATGGGATTTGGGTGGATAAACAGAAAACCTCAAGTGAATCTATAATGTTTTATTTCATTAAAGAAAATCTGGAGCAAAAACAAAAAATATTCAGTTTTATCTCTTCTGGGTATTAGGCTACCTGAGTATTTTTATATGATTCTCTATTCTTATCTGTAAGTTTAAAATAATTAATTTGGGGCACCTGGGTGGCTCAGTCAGTTAACCGTCCGACTTCGGCTCAGGTCACGATCTTGTGGTTCGTGAGTTCAAGGCCTGCATCAGGACTCTGTGCTGACAGTGCAGAGCTTGGAGCCTGCTTCAGATTCTGTGTCTCCCTCTCTCATTCTCTCTGCCCCTCCCCTCCCCCTCCTTCTCTCAAAAGTAAAATACATTAAAAATTTTTTTAAATAATTAATTTACACATTGGGGTACATGTATCCCTTTGAATTAGTATTTTTTTATTCTTTGGGTAAATACCTAGTAGTGCAATTGCTGGGTCATAGGGTAGTTCTAACTTTTTGAAGAACCTCCACACTGTTCTCCAGAGTGGCTGTACCAGTTTGCATTCCCACCAACAGTAGAAGAGGGTTCTCCTTTCTCCACATCCTTGCCAACATCTGTTTTTCTTGTGTTGTCAATTTTAGCTATTTTGACAGGTGTGAGGTGATAACTCACTGTAATTTTGATTTGCATTTCCCTGATGATGAGTGATGTTGAGCATCTTTTCATGAGTCTGTTGGCACCTTGACGTTTATAACAGCATTATCTATAACAGTCAAACTATGGAAACAGCCCAAATATCCACTGACTGATGAATGGATAAAGAAGATATCACGAAAAAAAAAGAAAAAAATATATAATGGAATATTACTCAGCCATAATATATGATGGTTACAGTCATAATATATAACTGATGGTTACCAGAGGGAGGTGGGTGGGGGGATGGGTGAAATAGGTATGGGGATTAAGGAGTGCACTTGTGATGAGCACCAGGTGATGTATGGAAGTGTTGAATCACTATATTGTACACCTGAAACTAGTATTACACTGTATGTCAACTATACTGTAATTTAAATAAAAACTTTTAAAAAGTAGCTTAAAAATAAGACAAAAAACATTTGGGTATATGCAAAGGCAAAGAGAATGATGAGTAATTTGTTAAAAAAGAGAATTGAAAGGAGAATTGACCCGATTTCTTCGTCCAATAACAGATTGGGACTAGAAGATACTGAAGGACCTTTTTATCTCTGACATCTACTGATTCCTAAAGAGTACTATGAAGTTTATACTTATATTGCAGTATGACCAATAGCGATAATATTGATAACCTACAGTCTTAGTATATTTCTCTACCAACCAAAATGCTTTCTATCTAAGAACACATCATTCCTATAAAGCAGACAGGGAGAAGTATATTATCCCATTTTATAGATGAAGAAATTGAGGCATACCAGAGTGATATTTGATGGGAAGTTAAGCTCACAGAGTCTTGTAAAATACCACTAACAAAATTATATGGGGCTGGGGTGGACAATGAAAAGGAATAAACATAACAACCAGTTTAAATTTCAACAGTTTTGAAGACCATACCATTCATAATAAATTTATCTGGTGTTCGAATTTATCGATTCATTCCTTCATTCATAAATTCATTAAACAAACATTAACTGAATATTTTTTAAATGGCAGGAATTGTGCTAAGACAGGAACTAACAGCATTAGTTGGGTGGAAATAGGTAAGTGAAATTTATGACGATCGGTGGTAGGCATGGAGTTAAGCAGAAGTATGTATATGTATGTGTATGTACACGCACACACAGGGATACGGAGTTCCGGGAGACTGGGAGATGGACTGTTTGGTGTGTTTGTGTATTAAATGAGTGTGTATAAAGTAAGGGAATCTAATATCTTAATATTGTTACTTGGTATTAAGTTTTCCTGAAAAGTTTCAGAGGTATTCTACTCTTCTCCTTTAATTATTTTAAGTCATTAACCTGGAAACAGCCTATCTTGAAAACAGAAAATTAATATTCAGTTTTCAAGGATGAATTGAGAATTATGTGGTGAATTAAAAAAACACACATATACGTACACAACACAACCACAGTGTGAAGCTTCTTTAGTTTTTGTGTTTAACATGATATATTTTTCAGTGGGTAGTCTTAATCTTCTCGAAACAAAACTAATAACCTCCTGGAAGATTAAAAATGCATAACTATTAACATTTAATAAGATTGCCAAGACTTTTTTTATCCTTATTAACAAACAAATGTATCTGTGGAAGTGAGAGAAATAGCAGATTCCCTGGAGGAAAACATTTCTAACAATTAGGTATCTTTTGTGAGAAACCCAGAAAAGGTATGACTGATTGCCTTCTTGGATTAAACTGAGGGTACAAATGAAAAATAAATTAGGTACAGATGTTCAGTATATTGAGATTAATTTTATTCTTGTGGGTACCATTTTCTTAGCTGCTTGGACAAACAGCAATTTGTTTCCAGAGAAGTGAGTATGTGTCAAAGTAAGTAAGCCAATCAGCACGGTTCAATAAGTTTTTCCCACATATGTGTTCTGAAACCGGATAAATGTTTCTAATAAACAAAATGTCTGGCATTTGTATTAATAATGACTTTCTATATAAGTAATCCAAAGTATATTCATTCATTCGGCCAAGACAGGTCAGACACTGTGTTAGGTTCTAGGGGATTCAAAAATAAAGAAAACAAAGTTCTTGCCTGGAGATCCAGTCCAGTGGGAAAGAGACAAGTGAGCAATTATTACAGTACAAGATAATGGGGCTCTAATGGAGACATGAACAACATGCTATGGGAACAAGAGTTTTTCCTACTAATCAACCTAATGAAAGATACATAATTAGGTCACTATCACAAAAAAAGCAAAAAGATAGTAAATAACATATGAGAATGGTTGATCTTCAGGTCAGTAGTAATAAATGACTATTTACATGGTATGGCTGTTGATACTTTATAAAATGCTTAGATATAAAAGGTAGATACCTTTATATCTATATCTAAGGCTTTATATCTAAGGCCAGCTTTAATTATCACTTGGTATCTTTATTAACGATCTTTGTAGACAACTTATGAGCAGGAATCATGTCTTTCATCTTTGTATTCCAAAGCCTTAGCACAGCACCTGTTACACAGTAACAGTTTGAATATATTTTGAATGAATGCATTCATGCACATATACATGAATACTGATGATTATGCAAATAGCACACTTCTGAGTTCACAGATAACAGAACCGAATGGGATAGACAAGCCTTGAGAAGAATATTTGATATCTGATAGATCAGAGAGGGTGATTAAACAAAGACAAATGAAGTTTAATAGGTATCAGTATGGAGAGTACTTTTTCACCAAGACATATGTGATTCATTTTTTTATATTCTCTCTAGGTGCATAATCATGACTACATAGTAGACATTTGGCAACTATGGAATGGATGAACAGTTCTACCTCCACAATATATCTCTTAGACCAAACTCCTCCTCTCTATTGGCCTGAACTGTAATAACTTTCTATGTACCTCCTCTCTCTTCCTCTTCCAAAAGAGCTTTAGTTGTCGTATTTGTCTCCCTAAAGTACTATTATGGTGTAACTTTCATTTTTAAATTTTCTAAGTAGCTCCCTCGTATTCAGGACCCTTTATTTATTTATTTATTTATTTATTTATTTAATTTTTGAGAGAGGGAGAGAGAGGACGTGAGCAGGGGAAGAGCAGAGAGAGAGAGAGAGAGAGAGGGAGACAGAGAATCCCAAGTGGGCTTCATGCTGTCAGTGCAGAGCCTGATGTGGGGCTTGCTCCTGTGAACCATGAGATCATGACCTGAGCCAAAATCAAGAGTTGGATGTTCAACTGACTGAGCCACCCAGGTGCCCTAGGACTCTTTATTTAAAAACCATAATTAAAAACAAAACAAAAAAAGGATTGGAGGTACACAGTATAAAAGCCTGGCACTGGAACACAGCAGACACTAATTGGCTAAAAATTAATGAGCTAGGTCATCCTGGGACAATTAGTTATTCATATGTTTTAAAATGAGAATAGATCCCTATACAAAAATCAACTTGTTATGTACTAAAGACTTACACAGGAAAGAAAACATAGGACAGTTTTAAAACAATCTCTGCTTAGCTCTTTGGTCTCCCAGCTGCTGTTTACTGCTGGGTTTCTTTGAGCCTCGCCCAGCACAAGCACAGATTAGGAATCTGCTAACAATTAGCAAAAAATCTGTACCCAGATTTTCAAGTTCTTTCTCTGCGGTTCCCTCCTCTCCAGGATTTTGCCCTTTCACCTTCTAGCAACTGCTAACTCCAGACTCTACCTGTGGTTTCTCAGCCTCATAAGATAATCACTTCCTGCTAGGGTTGTATTCTTTTGTGTCCTACTTTGGAAGATGCCTTGAAGGAGATAAATGTGGTGTTCATTTCCCATGATTCTCTTCTCCGAATGATTGTAATTTCTTAGATCCTGCTTATGCTGACTGCTCACAATGCCTTCAAACTATGTACATATATTTTGTTCAGTTTTTATAAATGTTTTTGGTGGATAGGTTATTCTAAAATAAGTGGTCATGGCAAGAACTGATGCCTAGTCATGAGAGTCTCTTACTGATTGTTCATTTTTCTGATTTCTTCTATCTTTAACCATTCCATCAATGGTTATTTTACATGGTGTTTCTAATGATAACAATATCGGTTTCTGAGGGAATAAATCTGTTTATCATTTCTTTTGACTCTCATTCGTGGTAGATTCCTTCCTCAAATGTTTGGTGATCTTTCACTGTGAGATCTTGTTTGGTCTATGCAATATGGGAGAATCCTAGTTTGGGGTGAAGATGTTTGCTCTAAAGAAAATTTGTGTTTGTATCTGCTCAGAGGCAGGGTGTCCCAGGTGTGACCTGGGTCATGTCATCTCCAACTATTCTTTGAAAATTATTTCTAGATCCTTCACATTCTTATTCCTGCCTGATCTATACTAGCTCTGATTTTGAAAAATAATGGTGCTTTTGCATAAAGCACAAAATCAAACACAAAACCCAGTTTTGATCTGGACAGAGCAGAATATTAAAGAATTATGACCACTCTTGTTCTGGAAATTCTACTAGTGTTAGTATAGCCTAAAGATACATTTCCGCTTTTGACAAATATGCAAAAACAAACCGCAACACAGAGAAAGGGGGAAAAGGAGGAAATGTATAATTATCAGATAGTCAAAAGACCACGAAACTGGCTATTTCTGAAATCAGCTATGTAAATTGTGACATGTAAATATAGTTCTACTTATTCTTTGATGCTGTAGAAAGTCACAATTTAAAAAATAAAGGAGTGGGGTGCCTGGCTGGCTCAGTTTGGCATCCGACTCTTGATTTCAGCTCATGTCACGATCTCACAGTTGTGAAATTGAGCCCCACCTCTGGCTCCGCACTAGGCATGGAGCCTGCTTAAGATTCTCTCTTCCTGTCCCCCTGCCTCTCCCCCGTGCTCGCTCTTTCCCTCCCTCTGTCAAAATAAACAAACAAAGAAAAAATAAAGGAGAAACAAAAAGCAAAAGAAAACAATGCACTGTACCTTGTGAAGACTTATAACTAACCCAATTTCTCAGCCTTTTTGTCATGCTACACCTCTACAAAGATGACATGGCTGTAGGCTCATTGACTCAAACCCCCAGTTTTTTCACATGACCCACTTGATGTGAAGCTACCTACATTTTTGAAGTTGGGTTTTTAAATCTACATGAACCACAATGAAAAATCTAAAGTGTATCAAATTCTTAATACTAGGGCTATTTCCAATCTGAAATGTTTACTTTTTTATGATAACAAGTTAAATGGAGTCACCTCTCCTGAGTGAATAATTTTTACAGCTGACAAGCCTAGGTGAAAGGTTACAAATACCTGAACAGTAGTTAAAACAGAAATTGAAAATGAGGGAGATTTTTTAAAAAATTACTATAATGAAAAGCAAATTCAAGAGCAATAACTTTGGGAATAACCTGACAGACCTAACTGATCACAGCATATAACTAGCATATTCAGTAGTATCTCTTAATGTCAGTCTCTTTTTATGTAGTCAACTAATGAAAAAGGTATTTTTCTAACCCCTCAATTAATCAGCTATATCTGGTTCACATTTTTTAATGGGAAATAACTCTAATAGTTTCTGCTGGATCTAGCTAATTTTTATTGCTTTTTATTCCAAAAATATATGTCTAAAATAACAAAAAGAAAAATATCAGGCACTGGAAATATATCTTATACACCATAATTTTACAGAGGGAAAAATCATTTTCAGATAAAGAAGTCTTTAAATAAATTTATAAGCTTCCCATTTAAATTTTTTGATATGTTTAATCTCAAAAATCTCAGCTCTTGACAATGTCTTTAACAAACCTGAAATTATTTATACTGGCAATACAGTTTTAGATTTTTAAAAAGGTGAAATACATTTAGAAAATAAATTTCTTTTATGCTTAATGCCCATACTTTAAGAGAGACTGCAACTTTTTGTTGTAAAAGATAATTAATAGTTGTGAGGGGGAAATTTTTAAACAGTAAAAAGTACCAAAATTCACACATATTACCAATGTTAAAACTCAACCACTGTTAATATCTTAGTGTTTTTTAAAAAATATTTTAATGTTTATTTATTTTTGAGAGAGACAGAGCGCGAGCAGGAGAGAGGCAGAGAGAGAGGGAGCCACAGAATCCAAAACAGGCTCCAGGCTCTGAGCTGTCAGCACAGAGCCCATCATGGGGCTCGAACTCACAAACTGCGAGATCATAACTTGAGCTGAAGTTGGTCGCTTAACTGACTGAGCCACCAAGGCACCCTCTTAGTGTTTTTCTTTTTGGTCTTTGCTTTTTGCTTTTTCCCCATGCATAAATCGATTTGTAATGTGGTCTGTCATAGTATACATACAATTTTTATTCCTTTTCCCTGACTTAATCTTAGATCATAAAATGAATTCCATTGCTTAAGGAATGCGGATAAGTGAATAGGGCCACTCATGATTATCTGTGCTTTATTCTCTGCAGTGTAGACTGCTTCCAGAGAGAACAAATGGAACTAAGAGTCACATACTTGTGATTTCTTTACCATCTGTCTATTCCATAGTCCCATTAATCAACGTACAAATATCTCACAAAAGGTTTACACTTCAAAGGAATTTAACTTCTCACCTTTTGAGCTGCAAGATGGAGGGCCGTTCTCTGGCTGTGGTCAGTTTTATTAACATCTGCTCCTGCCTTCAGGAGAGCATCTGCACAATCCAGTCTGTCAGCCAACACACAGTACATGAGTGGTGTCCTCCCAAATTGATCTTCTTTGTCCTTAAGGGCAGAGTTTCCTATGAGTATAAGAAAACAGTGGTCTTTGGTGATTGTTGTTGTTATTACTAGTATAACTAGGAATACATTTGCCAACTTTATTATCAAGCTTTGTGTTAAAAGCATGAAATATATGCCATTTTTACTTACCCGATGAGACAGATATCACTACCCCCATATTATAGGAAACTGAGACTCTGAGAAGTTAAGGAACCAGTTTATATTATACTGAAAGTAGGTAGAGCTAAAACTCAAACTGATAATTGATTCTGAAGGCCATATTCTTGGGGCTTCTGAATAACTCAGTCAGTTAAGCATCCAACTTTTGCTCAGGTCATGATCTCACAGTTTGTGGGTTCAAGCCCTGCGTCGGGCTCTGTGCTGACGGAGCCTGGAGCCTTCTTTGGATTCTGTGTCTCCCTTTCTCTCTGCCCCTCCCCTGCTTGTGCTCACTCTCTCTTTCTCTCTCTCTCTCTTTCAGAAATAAAAAAATAAATATTAAAAAAATAAAGACCATATTCTTAACTACCATGTTATGCTGAATTACCATTGTGAGATACGGAGCTACTTATTTTCCCCTCTCACTCCTTTCTTTTGTGTAGACCATACACTACACGTTGTGGTATGCTTTTACAAGGGATACAAAACTGAATCATGGTTGGCTTCCCATTACAATATGGAGCAAGTGCATACTACCCTGATCCTTCCTCTAATGACAACTAAAAACCCAGGCAAAATACATGAAAGATTGAGAAAAGGAGACAAACTAGGGACTGTGGGACTCAGGGAACAACCTAATGGTGAGTTCCCTGTATTCCTTTCCCTTTCTTTCTTTCTTTCCTTTTTTTTTTTTTCCTTCTAAAGACAGCCTGGGTGCTAAAGTAACCCACAACCAGAAACACCAATGGGTAGATACAAAATTCCCCAGGAAGCCTGCTCTCTCCAGGATTGGGAATAGGGTAGCCCTGGGAGACTCAACCCTGTTGATTATACTTGCTCTACTCAAAGCACATACAGTGAAAGAAACTGTACCTCTTTTCCCCCCCTACTAGGCATGGCAGAGACTGTGGAGAGGAGCCCTATAAACCATCATGCCCTGCATTAAGAAAAGGATAGCAATGACGTAGTATCTTAGCCCTTTCCAACTAGATCAGTGGGGAGGATTATGGAGAGGAAGAGGCTGGAGAAAGCAATTTTTTAAATTGGTGCATGAAGTCATAAACAACTCTGGGCAGTCCATGTGTCAAACTAACCAGAATCAAAGTAGCCAAAGTTTTGAGAAGTGAACTCTGGGTAGAATACTGTCGAGGTTCTAAATTAGCTTGGGTAGCACACACGTAGGGCAGACCAGAAGATCCCTGTAAGAGCTATGGAAACCAACATGACATTTGAACCATAGTCCACAATTTTGGAACAGAAAGTTCATTCTAAACCAAAACAGACTGTCAGTCTATTAAAACAGGAGATTATTAAATATGATCCAGAGTCTCATAACAAAATACACAAAATGTCCAGGATATAATCCAAAATTATTAGATAAACCAAGAGCCAGAAAAACATTAAACAAAAAGAGACAATCAATAGGCACAAATACTGTGATGATATAGATACTAGAATTATCGGACAAGGATTTTAAAGTAACTATGATAAAAATGCTCCAACAAGCAATTATGAACATTCTTGAAACAAATGGAAAAATACAAAGTCACAGCAAAGAAAGACAGAATATAAAGATGAACCAAATGAAAATTTCGGAATAATAAACAGTTTAATAAACAAGTAAATAACCAAATAAAATAACTAAAAACCTCACTGAATGGAGATGACAGAGGAAAGAATCACTGAACTTGATGACAGACCAGTAAATATTATGCAATCTGAAGAAATGACAGAAAAGACAGAAACAAAAATAATCAGTGAATGTCAGGGCTCCATGGGACAATAACAAAGTACCTACCATTCATATCACCAGAGTTCCAGAAAGAGAGGAAAAAGAATGAAGGGCTAAAAACATACTTGAAGGAGTAATGGCTGGAAATAGCCCAAATTTGATGAAAGACACAGACCTACAGATTTAAAAAGCTGAGCAAAACTCAAACAGAATAAACCCCAAGAAATCCATGCTGAGTCAATCATAATCAAAACTTGAAAACTAAAGAAGAAAAAAATCATGACAGCAGCCAGAGAGAAGAACATATTATAAGGGAAAAACTATTCAAGTCACAATGTATTTCTCATGAGAAACTATTGACAGAACATTTTTCAAGTGTTGGGGGTAAGGGTGGAGATGAGCTGTCAAACAAGAATTCTATAGGCAGTGCTTGCTTGAGCTGAGGAATAAATAAGGCAGGCATTTGAGGGGTCATAGCTAAAGGGTATACAGGGTTTCTTTGGGGAGTAATAAAGTTGTTCTAAAATTAATCATGGTGACATTTGTACAACTCTGAATATACAAACTCACTGAATTGTACTTTAAATTGGTGAATTGTATGGTATGGATGTATGGCAAATTTCAATAAAGCTGTTACAAATAGCCCCACTACATATAAATTAAAATTGAAAACTAAAAACATTTAAGAAATTCAGAGGAAGACAGGAAAGGGGAAAAAACAGGAATGGAAAACAGTGTTTACAAACAGTAAAGACATAATAAACTAGAAATCTTAAATCTTAACACCAATAATTACATTAAAGGTAAATGACAAAAAATACACCAATAAAAAAAGAGGTGGATATAAAACAAAGACCCAACTATATGCTATTTATAAAAAAACTCATTTGAAATATAATAAGTAGATTAAAAGTAAAACAATGAGCACAGATATGCTATATAAGTGCTAATTAAAAGAAAGCTGATTAATATCAGATATTAAATCTGGTAAAATAGACTTCAAAGCAAAGACAATTACCAGGGGCAAACAGAAACATTATATAATGATAAAGGGATCAATTCACCAAGAATACATAACAATCTGTACTAAATGTGTATGTACCAAATCACAGAGCTTCAAAATAGAAGCACCAAAAACTGATAGATGTGAATGAAACATTTGAAAAATTTACAATTATAATGGGTAACTTCAATACCCTTCTCTCTCTCTCAATAATTGGTTGAACTACTAAAATGAAAAGCAGTGATGACAGAAAAAAAACTGAATACCATTAAAGCAGCAGGATATAACTGATATTTATTGATCATGTCACTTAACAACAGCCACATATATAACCTTTTAAAACACCAAAAAACCCCCGCAAAAAAACAAAAAAACAACCCACTGATGGGACCATTCACCAAAATAGACCATATAGTGGGTCATAAAACAAACATTAACAGATTTAAAGAAGTGAAGTCATACAGGGGTGCCTGGGTCACTCAGGACACCCAAGAGTTGGGTGTCCGACTCTTGATTTTGGCTCAGGTCATGATCGAACTCAGGTTCAGGAGTTTGAGCCCCACCCTGGGATTCTCTCTCTCCCTCAGTCTCTCTGCCCCTCCCCCTCTTGTGCTTGCTCGCGCTCTCTCTCTCTCTCAAAATAAATAAATAAACTTTAAAGAAAGAAGTGAAATCATACAAAGCATATTCTTTGACAATAATGTAATTAAATTACAGATCAATAACAGAAATATAATGGGAAATCACTGAATATTTGGGAATTAAACATCACACAGATAATCCATGAGTTGAAGAGAGTATCTCAAGGGAAATTAAAAAACATAATTAAATGAATGAAAATAAAAGTACTGTTGTAAGGTTCATACTCTACACATGAGGGGACTTAGAAGAAAATATACGGCATTGAATACTTGTATTACAATAGAACAATAGGTTCAAATCAGTGATCTATACTTCTACCTTAGGGCACTAAAAAAGAAGACCAAATTTAATCCAAATCAAGCAGAGGAAGTACATAATAAGATAAGAGCAGAGATCAATGAAATTAAAATTAGAAAAACACTAGAAAAAAATCAATGAAACTAAAAGTTGGCTCTTGCAAAACATTGAAATTGATAAATCTCTGATCAGAGTGATCATTAAAAACAGAGCAGACAGAAATTTCCAATATCAGAAATGAAAGCAGGTACAACACTACAGAGCCTGAAGTCATTAAATGGAAAATAGGGAAATATTATGAACAATTTTATGCCCATAAATTCAAATTTAAGTTAAATGGCCGAAAAAGGACACTTAGATCAATAGGACAGAATTGAGAGTACTGAACAGACTCAGTTCTGTACGTATATGATCAGTTGATTTTTGACAAAGGTGCAAAGGCAAACCAATGGATAATCTTTAATAAATGGTGCTGGGAAAACCTGGACATCCATACACAAAACTAAAAAAATGAACAAACCAAAAACTTTCCCTATATTTTTCACCATATACAAAAATTATCTCAAAGTGAATCATAATCTTAAATGTAACACCTTTATAACTATATAAAACTCTTACAAGTAAACAAAAATGGCAATCTCTGTGACCTTGAGTTAGACGAAGATTTCTTAGACACGATACTAAAGAACAATCCATTAAAAAAATCAATAAATTGGATTTCACCCAAATTAAAAATGCTGTTTGAAAGGCACTGTTAAGAAAACGGCAACACAAGCCACAAATTGGGAGAAAATATTTGCAAAACACATATCTGATAAAGTCTTCTACCTAGAATAAACCAACAAAACTGAAAGGCAATCTATGGAAGGGGAGAAGATATTTGCAAATGACATATCTGATAAACGGTTAGTATCCAAAAAATATAAAGAACTTATAAAATTCAACACCCCCCAAAAAAAGATTTCTTACAACTGAATAATAAAAAAATACAACTGAATAATAAAAAGGCAGATAATGAAATTAAAAGATGGGTAAAAGTTTTAAAGAAAAATTTCACTGAATACACATGTAGAAAGATGCCAAACATCATTAATACACAGGGAAATATAAATTCAAACCATGATGTGATGCCATTACACATCTATTAGAATGGTTAAAACAAAACCAAAACTAAAAACAAACCTGACAATACCAAACACTGGTGAGGATACAGAACAATGAGAACTCTCAGCCATCACTGGTAGGAGTTCAAAATGGTATAGCCACTACAGAAAACTGCCAGTTTCTCATTAAATTAAACACAGACTTACTACATGGCCCAATAATCTCTTTCCTAGGTGTTTACTCAGGAGAAACAAAAGCATGAAAGCTGATGTTCACATAAAAACTTGTATTTGGACATTTAAGGAAGTCTCATTCATAATTGCTAAAAACTGGAAATATCCCAATTGCCCTTCTAGTGGAGAATGACAAAAGAACTGTAGTCATCCATACAGTAGGATACTGCTCAGTAATAAAAAGGCATGAACTACTGACCTACTCAACCAGGAAAAAATCTCAAATGTATTATACTAAGTGAAAGAACTCTGTTTCAAAGGATGCATATGGTATTCATTTACACCGCATACTTGGAAAGATAAAACTGTAGGGAGAGAAAACAGATGAGTGGTTACAAGGGCTGGGATGTGAAGACAGATTGATTATAAAGGGACACAGGGAAATTTTGGGGTGAGATGGAACTTGCCTATATCTTGATGGTGGTGATTACATGACTACATATTTGTTAAAATTAAGTAACTCTAGAGTAGCAAGGATTGGGGTTACTGTATTTAGTGTATTATGCCTCAATAAAGTTTACTTTAAAACAACAACAAAAGATACTTCCTGAAATGTACTTTAAGTGAAAAAAAAAATTTCCTACTTTCATCACAGACAACGATCAGGTATTCATATATAAGTTGAGGGTAACCACATACAAGTTGAAAATGAGGGAAGCCAGTTACTTTTAAGGTGCTTTGGCATAAACTCTGCTAAAGCTGTTCAAATGAAGTATTTTTGAAGGGAAATATAAATGCTAGGAGAAGAAAGAGAAGGTGTCACACTTCTGTTTTAGTTGGTTTGTGCCTGAGATTAAGCTACTGTGTTAGCTCTAAATATTTCAGTATAGGGGCACCTGGATGGCTCAGTTGGTTAAGTGCCCAATTTCGGCTCAGGTCATGATCTCGTGGTTTGTCAGTTCGAGTCCTGCGTCAGGCTCCGTGCTGACAGCTCAGAGCCTGGAGCGTGCTTCAGATTCTCTGTCTCCCTCTCTGCCCCTCCTCTGCTCGCACTCTGTCTGTCTCTTTCTCTCAAAAATGAATAAAAATAAGTAAATAAATAAATAAATAAATAAATAATATATTTCAATATATATTTAAATCTTGGATGTGTTAGGACCCAGAAGTACTTTATAGTTTTTTAACTTGTTTTGCTGATTCACGTTTCCATGTATCCTGGTAATAAAGCAAGAGAGGTCATCGCTTTTGAGATCTGAAAGAGACTTACAATTTGTGTATAACTCCTAGAGGAGGTAGGTGTTCTTTTTCAGAACCTCAGTTTGGGAGACAGAGGCAACTTCTGCATATGATTCACCGTATCTGATAATAGAAGCCCCTGTGCTGAGTGGTAACACAGTGCTGGGTGTTATTCCCTCCACAATGTCTAGTGTCTAATCCAGAAGTTTCCAGAGATTCTATCACTGCATTTATAGATAAGGACTCACTTAAACCCAAACTCATTAATAAAACTAAACCATATTATAGGTAGAGCATGTTCCTTTTATCATTTGAGCCCTGGTGGAGTTAAAATGATACTTCTAGAGAATACGAAACAAGACCAGTCTCTAGTTGTCTTTCATGATGGAAGGGCACTCTCTGCCACTGTATTGGCTTCCAGTGTTAAGCAAAGACAGCAGTATGTAGGATGAGCAAGATGATGGTAATTCAGGTTTAATTTCTCATTGGACATGTTACTGAGGGAGAAGATTTGGGAACTGTGGTCACAAGAACACATGTTCAGAAATGGAGGCAATCATCATGTACTGGGATAATGCTACCTGACTAGGCTTCTTAGGGCCAAAGTGAAGTCAACACCATGGGGTTAATAGGTAACTGTACCTCCTAGGATATAGAACTTTAGGCCAATTGCTATGCTTTTCCCAAGTCTTCTGTAAGGTACAGGGAAACTTCAAGCCTCCTCTTCAATCCCTGAAATACTTGTTTTTGCGTGACTGGTTATTACACTTGCCGACAGAGAAGATTTAATTGGGTTATGTGGCCACCATCCAGTATGTTGTGCCTGCCTATGTGGCAGAATTTGTGTATTTGAGGAGTCTGAAAGCATGTATCCCCTATTCCTGATTAGAAAAGCAGCATTCGGCTTCATTTAGGTCCTGTTTTGAGTTGCTTTAGGGGACAGCGGCTCTATGGCTAGTTTCTGAGTAACGGGAATCCTATCAGGTTCTGAGCTTCCTGGCTAAAAGGGAATAATAACCGAGAGAGGCCTGCGCCTTTCTTGACCTACCATCCCCCCTTCTTTAGTTCTCTCAATTATAGCATTCAGCCAATACCCGTCCAGTCTGCACAACAGCTTATTTTGATGTTTGAGTGAAATAATTTCCTGTTTGGAAGTGTTTGGTAACTGCAATACGTTGCACACATGTAGGGTTTGGGATGTAAACTCATATTCACTCTACAGCAGCGCACTTAAATTTGAATTGCTGCCAGGAGCAGCTAATATAGAAAGCAGCTGGCTAGTGTGCTCTGTTGTTTTAATTACTCTGGCAACTGTGGAGATAGCCTCTAATCCATGACCAAATGGTGCTTGCTTACCGGGGGCTGGCATTCTGCATGTGCTCAGCCTGAACATAGCTCAGAAAGCTGAGATGGGACCGTGACTGGAAGGCCACCGTTCCACAGCATGCAGTTATTTTAAGGCTAGCTGAAGCAGAAGAGTCTGGATGGTTAATGGGTTGGTACGTGCAGAAACCAGAGCTCCAACTTAGCAGTTAGAAGATATGACTGTCACTTACAGTGATAGCTGCTACCTAACAGCTACTGTGCCACACTGTCCGACACGAGCAAATCCAGCATTCTTTTTTTTTTTTTAAATTTATTTTTGACAGAGAGAGAGAGAGAGAGAGAGAGCAAGCGTGACCTAAGGAGGGGCAGAAAGAGGAGACACAGAATCCGAAGCAGGCTCCAGGCTCTGAGCTATCAGCACAGAGCCTGATGCGGGGCTTGAACTCATGAACCATGAGATCATGACCTGGGCTGAAGTCGAACGCTTAACCGACTGAGCCAACCAGGCGCCCCCAGCATTCTTTATTAACCTTTTATTTGCTTGTTGTAAAATGTTACCTGCGTGTGGCATCAAAGATGCGTTTCATCTGCTTTTGCCCACTTCATACATTACACCTTTTGTATTACTACAATCTTGGGAAGGCGTTTGTGGTCATTTAAAAACCAAGGGCACCTGGGTGGCTCAGTTGGTTAAGCATCCGACTTCAGCTCAGGTCGTGATCTCATGGTTTGTGGGTTTCAGCCCCGTGTCGGGTTCTGTGCTGACAGCTCAGAGCCTGGAGCCTGCTTCAGATTCTGTGTCTCCCTCTGTCTCTGCCCCTCCCCAGCTCATGCTCTATCTCTCTCTCTCAAAAATAAATAAACACTGGGGCAACTGGGTGGCTCAGTCGGTTAGGCGTCTGACTTCAGCTCAGGTCATGATCTCACAGTCTGTGAGTTCGAGCCCCGTGTCAGGCTCTGTGCTGGTAGCTCGGAGCCTGGAGCCTGCTTCGGATTCTGTGCCTCCCTCTCTCTCTGCCCTTCCCCTGCTCGTACTCTGTCTCAAAAATTAGTAAAAACATCAAAAAAAAATTTTTTTAATAAATATTTAAAAAATAAAAAAAACTATTTGCTTAGGGGCACTTGGGTGGCTCAGTTGGTTAAGCGTCTGACTCATGATTTTGGCTCAGGGCATGATCTCACGGTTCATGGGTTCAGGCAATGTGGAGCTTGCTGGGGTTCTCTCTTTGTCCCTTTCTCTCCCTCTCAAAATAAATAAATGTAAAAAAATAAAAACTATACGATTATTGTTATAAAGGCAACATGGAAACAATAGAGAGAACATAGGATTCAAAATCAAATAAATTGATTTGAGTCTCAGCTGTGCAGTTATTAACCTTACAACTAAATTTCTTAACTTCTGAGTCTCAGTGTCCTAACATATAAAATGAGAATTATAATAATAATAAGGGGCATATTACATTTTGAGATCACTTGAGATTTTATAAAATATTATCACATATTATCTCATTATAGTTGTTGTGGTATCTTAAAATAGCATTTAAACTCATTGCTATTTTGAAATTATACTTGTTAGATCTTCCCTTAGACCTTGCTATTTAATGTATCAATAAACTATGATTGTAGGTATACTGCAATATCATAATTTTAAAATAGTTTGATAACTGTACTTCAACATAGCTACTTTACTTTGGATCCCTATATACCATGCGTAAGCTCTTAAAAACATATTTTTGAGAAGGGGTACATAAGCTTTACCAGATTGCCAAAAAGGTTAGGAAAAGTCCTATTTAGATAACCATTCAGTTCGTCAGTCAAGGTTTAGACCTAATCAGCTCTTCCTGTCTTGTGTTTCTCATTCTCTCTGTATCCATACATATGGATGTGCATGTGTACACAGAGATATCTCCATGCCTGGAGGATCCATAATTTAGTAGTTAAAAGCATGAGCTTTGGAATCAGACTTCCAGGCTCTAATCTAAGTTCTGCTACTTACAGACAAGTCACTAAATCTCTCTACACCTCGGTTTCCTCACCTATAAAAGGAGGGTAATAAGAGTATTCAAAACTCTGTAGTGTTTTTCTGTTAAATGAGTTAATGAGTTGCAAAACACTTATATAGTGTCTGGCACATAGAACATGACTTTATGAAATGCTGGCTAATTTTATTACTATTATGAGTACATACAAATGTAGGCTGATAAACACACACACACACACACACACACACACACACACACACACACGAGCTAACATTCATAAAACATTTAGTGACCCTAAAGTTTAAGGTCAAGGTTGAGGTAAAGTAAGATGTTAACCTGAAATAATGTCACTGGTCTGCTACTTATGAGTCTCCTTGCCATACTAAACTACTGTGCTCTTTTGGGATGAGCACTGGGTGTTGTATGGAAACCAATTTGACAATAAATTTCATATATTAAAAAATAAAATAAAATAAAATAAAATGCCCAATTTAAACAGGTAAAAAAAAAAAATAAACTACTGTGCTGGGAGAGGTCATAGTCAAAAAGAGAAAATAACTCAAGAGGTTTACACTTGTTTAGAACATGGATGGGGCATCAAAAGTTGTGGTATAATCAGAATGGTGTTGCCTTGTCACTTGACCACTCAAACAACCCCAAACGCTATTAGCAGTGATGGTTCGATCAATCATTACGCACTATGCATATCTACAAATTATTCCGTTTAGTCTTCACAAAGAAAACAGTACTATTCTTCATTGCATTTAGTAATTTTTCATTTTGAGACATTTCTAAAACCATGTAAGCCTGGATCATTTTACTGTTAAGTCCAACCTGATAAAATAATAACAGTAACAAGGTCTTTTTATTGTCTACTATGTGTCAAGTATGATGCTGGATTTTTTTTTTTTTTGAGACATACTCAGCATATATCATTATGTTAGTTTCAGGTCGACTATATAATAATTTAATATTTGTATCTACTGCAAAATGATCACCACAGTGAGTCTAGTTAACATCTGTCACCACATAGTTACAAGTTTTTCTTGTGATGAGAACTTTTAAGATCTACTCTCTTAAAAACTTTCTTTTTTTCTCTCAGAAATTTTCAAATAAATGATACAGTATTATTAACTATAGTTACCCTTGATGTTTTACAGTCATTACCCCATTGAACGCTCACATAAAGCATTATGGTCTATGGTTTTCAGATGAGGATATTGAGGCTCAAAAAGATTAAGTGGCTTACCCAAGGTAATACAGCGAAGAAATGACAAAGCCAGAACTCAAAACTCAGATTTATGTGACTCTAAAATCCACATCTTTCCTACAATACTACATTGTATAGTATTAATATGAATCTACTAAATTTTATTATCAACTATATCACTGGTATTCATCCAAATTATCTGAATTTAATGTTAAGAGAAAAAGCTACATATCTACAAATGACAACCATAATACATAAGGATTTTGCTATGTATGTTTATGCTTTTAGGGCCCAAGATTGAGCCCTAAATCGTCTGAATCGAGGACATAATGTTATGTTAAGACATTAATCCGTTGTATTAGGTTAAACACTAAAAATCGCTTCTAAAATGATGTCTCATTCAGAGAAAAAGCCTCCTCAATCCTTCTCCAGAACAATGGACAGCATAGAAAGTGTTCGATTTAATTAGTTGTGTATGTAGAAAGAGATGCTCATCTGTTTCCATGGAGTCGAACACATCACTGACATACTTCTCCATGGAAACAGAGAAGGGAAAACAGAAAATGCTAAAGTGAATGAGTTTAGTGAGCAGTTGGTGAGCAAAGATTCAAGAAAAAAAATTATTCATCTGTAGTACTATATTATGAGTTTAGGAAAGAGAAAAAGCAGCTATTCAGAGATCGTCAAAATGCACTAAATAAAAGAATACATAAGATACACTGAAATGTAAGATGAAACAGTTATTACTTTGATAGAGATATACCAATATTGGGAAATGCCAGGAGCACAGGTATGACGGTCTTTTCACAGAAGACATGACAGCAGAATTCTGAAAAGATGAGCAGTGTTAACAGCGCAAACTTGGTAATGAAGCAAGATGATAGAACACAGAAGGAACTCATTTATAAAATAAATTTATCAGCTCTATGCTGGTTTCACAGAATTTTGTCCTGCTTTGTTTTTAAGGGCTTTTTTTTCTTTGGGATTTAAAGTTATAAGAATATTTCAAGTTTTGTTATGCAACACTTAGTTAATTTGTATGACTGAGTCTGTATAACCGTTTTTAATTTATAAAACACTGTGTTTTGTTTCCTTTGAAGGTTATTTTTCATTAAAATAATAAAGAGTTCCTTTTATTTTATTTTTAAATTTTCTTTAACGTTTTATTTATTTTTGAGACAGGGAGAGACAGCATGAACAGGGGAGGGTCAGAGAGAGGGAGACACAGAATCTGAAACAGGCTCCAGGCTCTGAGCTGTCAGCACAGAGCCCAACACGGGGCTCGAACTCACGGACTGCGAGATCATGACCTGAGCCGAAGTTGGCTGCTTAACCGACTGAGCCACCCAGGCGCCCCAAGAGTTCCTTTTATAAGACATTTTTTTCTTGAGGTATTCTGAGTTACAAAAAAAAATTTCCAATGGAATTTTATCCTAACCTGCCTCTCAAATCAGTTTAATTTAATTCAATTTGATTCAACTTGATTCACCATTAATCCTGGCCCTCAAAATGATTATAGGCCTCTTAGGAGGAAAGGTACTTAAAAGAATGATTGTAACATTTATTCACTCCTTCAACAAATATATATCATGTCTCTATTATGTGTCCAGAACCGTGCTGGGTTTTGCAAATAAAGTGATGGATTAAACAGACACAGTCTATACTCACGGAGGCTACTAGCTTATGGGAGAGAGATATTAAGATAGTCATATGTATAAATACACAAGTTCAATGAAGAAAACCCTGCAGAGTTCTAAGAGAGAACACAACAAAAAAATTTCACTGAGACTGGATGTTGACGGCAGGCCTCTTTGAAGAAATGACCTAAAATCTGAGGACTGAAGGATGAGTAAGAGTTGGTCAGATAGAAAATGGGGAGAACAGTATTTCCAGCAAAAGCCGTGAGACAGAAAAGGGCTTGGTGGGTTTGGGAAAATGAAAGAGAGCAAGTTTTTCTCGGAACAGAGTGGATAAAGGTGAAGCTGGAGAGGAAAAGAGGAACAGGTGCACTTTTAAGTTTTATTCCACGTATAATGGGAAGCAAAGAATTTTGAGCAGGAAAATGACAAAACTGTATACGTAACTTTCAGTACAAGAAAACATGGAACACTTAAAAAAAGTTCAAAAAGGCAAAACTAGACTATAGTGTTTAAGATCTATACCTAGGTAGTAAAATTACAATGTAATTATTATTGTAAAAGTCAAGAAAGCAAATTACTCCAAGGAGTAGGGTAGAAGGTAATAGGGGTTTCTAGGGGAACAATGTTCTCTGTCTCTTGACCTAATGGCAGTTACATAGATGTTTGCTTTATATTTATTTATTAACATTACATACAAGTTGCATATACTTCTCTCTATATATACTTCTTTTTATTTATTTATTTGTTTAAAAAAATTTTTTTTAATGTTTATTTATTTTTGAGACAGAGAGAGACAGAGCATGAACAGGGGAGGGGCAGAGAGAGAGGGAGACACAGAATCTGAAACAGGCTCCAGGCTCTGAGCTGTCAGCACAGAGCCTGATGCGGGGCTTGAACTCACAGACTATGAGATCATGACCTGAGCCGAAGTCGGACGCTTAACCGATCAAGCCACCTAGGCGCCCCTATATATACTTCTGAATAAGTATGTTTTGTCTTCTTTTAATAAAAGAGTGGATTGAGGTAAAGAAGTGGAGTGCAGATAGCTCAAGAAGCTTGGTTTTGGTGACTGAGAGTGACAGTTGTCACCCCTCACCCATATCCATTCTCTGATTATTTTCTTTCCTAAGAATTGAGCACTCTGAGCTTTAGCTGGGCATGATGTCATCAAAGGAGAGATACCTTAGCCTCCTTTGTCCTAGGTGTGGCTCTGTGTCTAAGTCCAGTCCGCCTCCTAAGTGACAAATGGCTTTTCTGAACTCTCTCCACCCCTGCTGGCTGGGCTATGGCTACAACAGAAGTATCTGCCTTTGACCCAAGATGGAAGCCACATGTTGACGAGACAGCCACGTCCTAGCAGCCTCCCTGGATGGTTTTGTGAAGTGGAAGTGTCTATCCACCATAGACTGCCCACTTATCTTTGTACTATGATGAGAATAAAATATTCTTCTATCTTTCTTAAGTAACTGCCAGAGCAGTTCAGGCTATGACTGATACAGCTATGAGGGAAGTCGAGAGATATGGAGAGCTATGGCAGCTCCTCGAGGGGGGTGAAGGAACAGGGAAAGGATTAAAAAAAATTTTTTTTAATGTTTACCACTTATTTTTAAGAGAGAGAGAGAGAGAGAGTGTGAGCAAGTGGGGGGGGGGTGCAGAGAGAGAGGGAGACACAGAATCTGAAGCAGGCTCCAGCATCTATCAGCACAGAGCCTGATGCAGGGCTCGAACTCACCAACTGTGAGATCATGACCTGAGCCAAAGTTGGATGCTTAACCGACTGAGCCAATCAGGCTCCCTGGGAAGGGATTTTTAAGTAATGGAGACATTAGAGCATGTTTACATGTTGATGGGAAGAATATAGAAGAAAAGATTGAAGGGGTAGTAATCAGAAGTTTATACACAAAATGGAGCAAGGTCCCTGAGAAGATAGGAAGGGATGGAATACAGAACATATGTGGATGAACTGACCTTTGACAGAAGGGGATATTTGGTCTGTTTGAGAGAAGAGAAGAGAAGAGAAGAGAAGAGAAGAGAAGAGAAGAGAAGAGAGAAGAGAAGAGAAGAGAGAAGAGAAAAGAAGATGGATGCAGATGTAGGTTGATTTCTAGTTATGCTGGAAGGTGAGGGAGTTCCTTCTTAAAGCTCATTTTCTGTAGGGAACATAAAGCATTGGATGAGAGCGGAGGGAGGGAGGATTGGTGGCCAGAGATTTCAGGAGACTGAGAAGGTATGAAACACTCTTTACGGAGAAATGTGGTATAATGAGTAGAAAGTGTTGGGTGCCTATCTGAGGTAGGTAACCACATTAGGGTGCTACCAATCTTTGTGACCGGTTGAATTGTTCGGGGGTTGGCATTAGGTCCATTTATAGCTGGGGTTGCAACAGCCAGGTGCAACAGAAGGTGAGGAGAAAAGACAATTTTTCTTAGGTACGAATTTGAACAGTAGACTATGGGATCAGGGCTCAATGGCAGGAGGAAGAAAGACAAAAGGAGATAGATGGTTGAAACTGCAGAAGATAATGGACTGCAAGTCTTAATGACTTGAAAAACTATTGTTCTCATTAGTGGGTGAACTGGAAGTAAGCGTTTTAATTGAATGGTGGAATGTTTGAATGAGTGGCTCAGAGGCAGTGGAAGATGTCTCATTCCAGGAAATAACTGTGGATGCGGTAGCTGACATGAAGCTGAGGTATTAGGAGGGAATGTCTCTGATAGAAAAGAGAAGCCTGCACAGGGTATGTAGTAAAAGAATTTTGTCTTTAAAGATAAGCAGGAGTGTAGTAGAAAAGAGAATGAGGAGGTAGAAAAGAGGAGACAGATAAAATTCATGGCATTTAGGGAATGGAACCCCTAGTCAGGGGTTAGGGTGCATGGATAGAAGTTTTTCGAGAAACTGGAAAGGTAGGGCGAAAATAAATTCTGAAGGAACCAGTATGGAAATTGAAGTAGTGTGAACTTTATTTTACAGTCCAAGTCGTCAATCACGTCACTAGACACTGGTGTGTGAAAAGATTTAAAAAATATACATTTGGGGGCACCTGGGTTGCTCAGTCGGTTAAGCATCCGACTTTGGCTCAGGTCATGATCTCACAGTTTGTGGGTTTGAGCCCCGCATCGGGCTCTGTGCTGACAGCTCAGAGCCTGGAGCCTGCTTTGGATTCTGTGTCTCCCTCTCTCTCTGCCCCTCTCCCGCTCAGTCTCTCTCTGTCTTTCAAAAATAAATTAAAATTTTAATTAAAAAATTTTTTTAATATTAAAAAAATTTTAATATACATTTTTATTTATTTTCTTTAAATAAATAAATGACTTCTGATTAGGTGGAAATGAGGTTTTTACAATATCTGAAAAATCCTTACCCATTTTTGTCCCTGAATACTCTCTCTCCCTCCTACTCACCTTGCTCTCTCCCTCTAGCATTTTTATATGGACCTCTATGTATATGATAGGGAGAACATTGAATCTATTTCAATCAATTGACTCAATGATAGGGAGAACACTTAATCAATTTTAAGTCATTACAATTTAAGTTATTTGCAAGCTTTAGTACTTTGGGTATATACTAAATTTTGAAGATCATTATCCACTATCTCATTCTAGATCTCTGTTATTATAAAGATGAATTAATTCTCTTGGCACCTTTGAGTACATATCCAGATTTAGTGTCAAACATACAGATATTTCTCAAGTACTTTTTACCTAATCCTAAACTTTTTTTTTTTTTTTTAAGTTTTAGGACTTAATTACTTTCTTGTTCAAGTTCTGGTATGAAATATAAATAATGATACATTGCCATTAAAGTGTATAAGTACACTGCAACTAAGACTAACACACTCCCCTAGGACAGAGTTATTTTTAAAGGTTCTGTATTTATGGGGACCACTTACCTATGATGAGCCTGTGAAGAGCACCCTTATCTCCATTAATGGCAGCAGCATGAACTTGGGATGCTAATGAGGAGCCAGTAAAGAACAAGTTCTCTGACCTGTTCATAGTCTTCTCCACAACTGGAGCACCCTGAAACAATGATTTAAACCATGAGTATATGCAGGAAACATTTCTGAAAGCTGTCTCATCCGTCCTGAGTGGGTATGTTATAAATATGGCTGAATCGAAATAGTTGACTAAGATTCAAAAAGCCTGCAATCCTGGTCCTAGAATTGCCACAATGTTGGCCAAATAAATGACCCTTTGTACGAGTTGGTCATCTGGAAAATGAGAAGGATGGATGCTTCCAAGACCCTTCTCAGGGGCTACCCGAGGAAAAAAAAAGGGGGGCTCAGTATTTAACCTTAGGCACAGGGCTCAAAAGCCACAGTGACTTTTGTTGTGATTCCACATAATAATAAACATCAGATTTGATACTGGGATTAAAGGTGATGATCAAGCCACAAAATGGGTATGATGTGAATTTATTGTCAGGTCAGAATCAACTAGATCTAAGTGCTAAATTAGAAAGCACTTAGTTCTTTCTCTCATGCTGCCAAAAGGGACAATTTTAATTTGTCCTTGCCTTCTAGCCATCAAGGAAATATACCTAGCTTGAGATCTCAACCTCAGGATTTTACTTGGAAAAACCACATCATTAGGATCAACCATATTTCATTTAGAAAAATTTTGTTCTGGCTGGTAACCCGATATGTTTTGCTAGAACCTTCTAGAAACTCAGCTGCATAGAAAAATAGTTCTCTAGCATAAGACTGTTGAAGCAGAGGCTGGATTATGTCAGAAATGCAGCATGAAGAATTCAAGGACAAAGGGGTAGTTGCATCTATGATTTTAAACTTCCTTCCTAAATGTAAGATGCTATATCCAAGTTCGCCAGTTGAATGCCTGCAAGGACCAGGAAAGTAAATAGTGTAAGACCCAGTGGGAGTCATGGTGATCATGGGAAACTGAAGCATACACGCCTATCTAAAGAAAGCAGCTGCTAATCATCCATTTAATAGCTGCCAAAGGGGCAGACAAACCCTCTTCTGATTTCACCAAAGTGTCACTCCAATCTCTGTGACTCCTAAGGATCTGGGAGTTTTGTAGGAGAAATTTATCACTACTGATGAGCTAGTACTTGCATTGTCATTGACAAGGATTATTGGTTCAAATTCTGCCTCAAAGTGAAAGTGTTTTCTTAATTTTGGTAAAGGTCAGCTCTTCATGTCTTTATTTTGCTGACAATTTGAGTTAACATGCTGGCAGAAAATATGGGCTTTGTGAGACACTTCTGTCATGTCTGTCATGTCAGAAAGACCACTGTCATAGACAGGATTATATTAAAATGACTTGAAAGAAGCTACAAAATGGATGGAGGCGGGAACACAGTAAAAGAGGAATTGCACTTGGGCTCTAGGCCTGATTCTGTTAATAATAAATAGCATCTCTTTAGGCTACTTCAGCTCTCTGATTTCCTGTAAAATACGAACAATGAAAAAGGTAGACTGTTGATCCATTCAATAAGTTGAGTGCTATGTACTAGGCACTGCTCTGAACTCTAAAATGTATCATTTTAGATTCTAAGTGATCACTTTTAGGCATATCAGAATCACACACACAGACAAGCCTCTTCATATGCCTTTTGAAAAATACACTGTTTAGATCTCAGTTAAATATATATTTTATATATTTCACCTCGTAATTGTTAGCACTTATCATAGTAACAGGTACATAGCTGGTGTTCAGTCAGTGTTTGTTGAATGAAAAGTCATAGGCTGGGTGCTAAGTCCAGAGGGTGAGCAGGATCAAAGTTTAATTTCTTGGACTAAAGAGGTTATACTCATGAGCGTCTGATCTTTTTTTAATTCCTCATTTCTCTTTTGTCAGACAGGTAGGGAGTGGTATAAGGATAAGAACACAGGACTAGGAGAGAGGAGACCTAACTAAAAGTCTTGGCTTTGCCACCATCTAATAATGTCACCTTGGGAAAAGCATTCTCTAGGGTCCTTTTTTAGTTACACACACACACACACACACACGTTTAGTACTCATGTCTTTTGTAAATAATTTTTATAAATGAACATCAAAACTACTTTGTCAGTTATAATGTACAGGTATCATTAACTAATTATAAAACCAGCCAGTGTAATAAATGCTTCTAATAATATAACTGTACAAGACTAGTGGTGCTGCAGTCACAAGCAAAGACTCATTTTGATCAGGACTAAAGGGTTGGTGTTTTGGCAAGTTCTCAGAGATGGTGACATTTGAGATGGCATTCCAGATAGAGAAGGGGCTGAGGTCATTCCAAGGCAGAGGAAAGCTGGAGTACAGGCAAGGAGTAGGGAGAACCACAAAAAAGCAGAATGCCTCCCAGGTACTTAGTACTGATTGTGTAGCTATCAGGTGGGACACGGGGACCTGGCTTGGTATTTACAGGTGAGGCTGGGGAGCTAACTCGGGCCAGGTTAAGATCCTGAACGGCTCGGCTGACGAAATTCGTAACTGTCCTGTAGGTAGGGATCCATGCATTAGTAGCGATCACAGTTACGCTTTTCAGTTTACAACGTGCTTTCCCATTTTGTCCCGGATCTACTCCTTCTACGAGCCCACAGACAATTAGATATGCGGCATCCACTCATTCAACGGAGGCCCTGATAGGCGGCTCCGACTTTATAATGCAGTAATTAGCGCAGAAAGAAAAGGCAGCAGGCGAGGAGGCTAGTGATGAAAGATCAGGCCAGAGCCGAGGCCAGGAGGGCCTTGAGCTTGAGGTAGGGGCCAAGGCGATGCAGATCGATCGGAGCTTCCCCAGCCAGGCCCCTTCCTACTCACCCTCGCCTCCTCCAGGACTCACGTCCCGGGGGCGGCTCCAGGAGGCACGACCCGCAGTGGGCCGCCCCTCCCGCCAGGACAGTACACTACGGCCGACTGGGACAGACCCCACCGCGCTGAAACTAGCAGAACCCCTCCGAAGGCCGCCCAAGGCGTTCCCTCGCACTGCCCTCTGGGAATTGTAGTTCCCATCCTCTAAAAACAGAGGTTCGCCGCCCTCGGCTCTTTGTATCCCACAGGGCCCCGCGCGCGGAGAACTCGGTGGACCTAGGCGGAGAGTCTGATGGGAAAGAAGTTCTGGATGCCCAGTGACGTGCTCGATGAGAGTGGTGCAGGACTACACTTCCCAATATGCTCCGAGGTGGGCAGGACCCGGAAGTGAGGGTGTGCGAGGCCTCTCTGGAAGTTGTCCCGGGTGTTCGCCGCTGGAGCTCCGGGTCCAGAGGACGAGGAGCCGCTGCCGGGACGATCGTCCGCTGCCGCCGGCTCCCGGAGCCCAGCCCTTTCCTAACCCAACCCAACCCTGCCCAGTCCCAGCCGCGGACCCCGACGTTACCATGAATCCTGCCGTCTTCCTATCATTACCCGACCTTAGATGCTCCCTGCTGCTCCTGGTGAGTGAAGGAATGACAGACCCTTCGACAGACGCTCGGGCGGCCTCCCGCCCTAGCTAAGGGGGAACACCGCTGCCCCCACCCTTGCCTTCCTATCTTTTCCTCTGGTGGCGAAGAGTGCACCTTCCCCCGTTGTCTTCACTCTCCGCATGCGTCTTTACGCTTCCCAGGCCCGGGGTACCCGAGGCCTGAGAAACCACAGTCGGAGGTTGGGTTCTGTAAATTGGAGAGTTAGCGGTGGGGGAAGGATACGTGGGAGGGTCACGGGCGAGGAGCTCTCCCTTCCCCCAGGCTAACGGAGGTTGTTTCAGTCTCGAGGGCTTTTGGACCTGGTGGTAGGTGGAATCGAAGAGGACGGGGTTGGGGGGGAAGACCTACTGTTCCCTCCCGTCCCCTCTTGGGAAGGCCGACAGGTGCTGGGGTCGTGTGAATCTCACACTAAGAGCCCTGAACCGGTGCCCGGGTAGGCAGAGCCCTCTGTTGTGGCTTGATGCGATTGGTTGGGAACCCGGAACTGGAGGCAGATTTGGAGTCTTCCAGGAGAATAAATGTTTGAAGGGTGGAGGCAGTGATTATCTGAAAACCTCAGCTCAAGGCCTCCCTCAGATTTTGTCACACACACCCCCACCCCGAAATTTAAGCAGAAGTCTTTTTCAGTGCTCCTAGTTTGAGAATGACCAGGTTTTCTGCATACATTTGCACTCATTCCTAAACTCTCCCTCACCTGCTTGGCTCCATCCCATCGTGTAAAGGAATCTTTCCCCAGTCCGTCTTTCTCCAAAGTACATCTTGAATGTGCAACCTAAGTAATACAGGCTGCAAGTCAAATAGAGACAGAAGTGAAAGAGGACTCCATATGGCAAAATGACGTGCCTTTCATCGAGCCGTTATTACAATACAATATTTGAAAATACTTTAATTGTAGATTTTTAAAAAGCCGAATTTAAGGTAAACATTAAATCAAAAATCACTTTTTTCTTTTCTTTAGCAACTTAAAAAGCATAATTAAGTGACTCAGAGGCGTATAGCTGGTTCCTGGCAAAACTGGGACCTGAAGCAGGTCTCTTGACTTACAGTGCTTACTCCACCATATCACGTTACATTTTTAATATTTGTATTTGAAGTTCGCTTAATTTCTCTTTCCTCTCCCTGTTTTTTCTTTCTGATTTAAAATTCATATTCAAAAGCCATATATTTGGATCTTTTCAGAGAAAAAGCACTATGAAAATCTAAAGGGGATGTTAAAGTACTTTTGAGAACTAAAAGTTGAATATAAACATGTAATATTAAATGATGAAGTATCTTATTGCCACTTCTTATACAGCAGTGAGTGACTTCTGTATAGAGGACAATATTCTGTATAGAGCTTTTTTTAAAATATGAAATTTATTGTCAAATTTCCATTTGTCCATACAACACCCAGTGCTCATCCCAACAGGTGCCCTCCTCAATGCCCATCACCCACCCCTCATCAACACTCAGTTTATTCTCAGTTTTTAAGAGTCTCTTAGGATTTGGCTCCCTCCTTCTCTTTTTTTTTTTTTTTTTCCTTCCCCTCCCCCATGGTCTTCTGTTAAGTTTCTCAGGATCCACATAAGAGTGATAACATATGGTATCTGTCCTTCTTTGTATGACTTATTTCACTTAGCATAACACTCTCCAGTTCCATCCACATTGCTACAAAAGGCCATATTTCTGTATAGAGCTATTTTTGATAATTTCATTATACACTGTGCTTCTCTTTTTCCTTCTAGAAATACTGGATTAAAGCTCATTGTTACTAGAGATTGCTCTCCTAGATACTAACCTTTTCCCTATTCATCAAATGCCTGAATTATGAGTTGTCTGCTAGAAATTACTCTTAGGCTACTAAAAAAACAAGACACAAACAAAGACCAAAAAGATACAAGTCTTAAGACATTAGAAAGAAAAGTTGAAATACTGAATAGGAAGATTACATCAGATGCACTTTCCTGGAATGTTATGTTTGGTTGTAGGACTAAGTTTAAGAAGGAGAAAGTATTTATTTTGAAATAATTCCTGCTTTTAATGTAAAATCTCCAAGTCCTATTAAGTATAAAAAGACTTTTTTTTTCCCCTAATAATACTAAAGTCTAGTTAACATTTTGTATATTTAAGTAAATGTAGAGAAATAGAAACTTAGAAGACATTTCGGAGAATACCTGGAAAATTAATGCGCTGGAAAATAAAGCCCAAGAAAAGGCTTAATAAAACTAGAATTACAAGTCAAGCTAGATTCAGTTTGAACACAGTGTTTACCAAATAGTTTTAATAATCACATACTAGTTAGCAAATATTTATAAAACATCTGTTTAATCACTGCTTGAGTTACTTATCTAACTGGTAGTTCTGTTCTAGTCATGGAACCTGCTTACTCAGCATCCCACCTGTCTAAAAATATGTCCTTTATCTTCCCCAGTGTACTTTCTTCCTCTTCCCTCCAACTTCCCCTCTCAGACTTCAAGTTATTCCCTCCCACATACAGTCATTGAATATCCAAGTTCTCACCTAGCTGAGGTCATCATTTTTCCCTCAAATAGCCTGCCCTAAAAAGCTGTATGTTCCCTTACTACAATATTTTTTTTTTTTAAGGAAACTATGTACCTCAGCCCTAAAGAACTAGATCTATTCAGATTTAGTGGTGTTCATAAGGTAATAGCTGAAACATATAAATCTAAGCTTAAAAAATTTTTTTTTAATATTTATTTTTGAGACACACACACACACACACACACACACACACACACACACACACACACACACACAGTGTGAGTGGGGGAGGGGCAGAGAGAGAGGGAGACACAGAATCCGAAGCAGGCTCCAGGCTCTGAGCTGTCAGCACAGAGCCCAGTGCCCTGAGATCATGTCCTGGGCCGAAGTCGGATGCTCAACCGACTGAGCCACCCAGGTGACCCTTATAATCCTAAACTTCTGTAGAAAAATATTTTTCTTTTCCCTGATCTCAAAAACATTTTGGAACATCATCACTGTATGCCTAAAAAGCCTTTCTTGGATGGGTAACTTAAAACATAAGCTCAGTGTGATAACTTTTTTCCTGGGCTTTCAGACGTATTTTGCATTTGTATTTATATATTATATATACAACTTTTTAAACATGTATGTGTATATTTAAAATCGAGGTCTTAGAGAATGAATTCTCCCCCCTCCCCCCCACCCAGGGTTGCTTTAGGAAATCCCCCCATTGCCTTTAAATTATTTTTAAACTCCACTGAATTTGCAGTATGCCTTAGACAAAGTGAGGTATTCTAGATGCACCGATTTGGGACAAATCAGAAGAGAAATTTGAGTCACCTGGAAAATGCAGTGAGCGCTTCATCCTCCTGATATCTTCTCTATCCCTCACTGTTTATTTTGTTTCTGTTATGGTTTAGATTGATCCAGTTGGTGTGTATTTATAACTTTAGTTCTGAACTGTATGTAATCTGTGCCCCCGTAACTGGAGATAGCAATGATTATCTGCTGCAGACCCATGTATATAATATCTGGATTGGGAAATTGCTTCCAGGTGTGTGTGCTTTTAAGGCGCTCTACTTGAATCAGAGAAAAGCACCTGGCCAGATATAGCATGGCATCATGTTTTCACTTTGTTATGTGACAGTCATTACATAGCAGCTCACAGGATATTATTTCATTTGTCATTCTAGTAAAAAAGTCAGTACCTTTTTTCTGCTTATCTTTCTGTCTGGGATGGATGTATTCAGGACTGAAAGTGATTATTTTCCCCTTAATTATTTCTTAGCAGTTGTTCTTGCTGCCTTGGTTGTGTATGAGTTCTGGAAAGGTGAAATAAGAGAAATAAGACTAAATTGGGATGAAGTTGTTTGATTTATTCTAAGTAGCCTCTTCTGTGGTTCAGAGATTTGTAACACTCCAGTGGCTTTATTGAAGATGTTTTCTCGAGTTTCTTGACAATTGTGTTTATAGATCATAAGTTCTTACTAGTTCTAATTGCATCGTGCCTGGCCATGAAGGCTTTTGACATTGTTCCTGGTTTGTTCAATAGGTATAGGGAGCCAGGAAAAAAAAATATTTTTAAGTTTATTGATTTTGAGAGAGAGGCAGAGAGCAAGTCAGGGAGGGACAGAGAGAGGGAGAGAGAGAATCCCAAGCAGACTCTGTGTTGACAGAACCCCCAGTGACCATGAGATCATGACTTGAATCAAAATGAAGAATTGGATGCTTAACTGACTGAGCCATCCAGGCACCCCAAGAAAAATTTGTTTAAGTTAGAAAGCTAAGTAAATCAGAGAGCTAAGTAAACATTTGTTTAATTATAAGTAATAATTTATAATTTATATATAATAAATAATTGTAATTTATAAGTACCTTAAAAATAGGTACAGTAGAATTCAGAGGTGTCATTATTGCCATTAATACCAATAATAAATACAGATTACAGTCTTCAAGAAGAGTACTTTGGGTACTTGTAGTGTCATTCATAACCAGTGAGTTATTTATTTGGTTGATATTAGTCTTGCTCTAGATTAGTGGTTTACAAAACCTGGTTGCTGGTTAGAATCACCTGGGGCAGTTTTAATAAAATAATGTCTGGCCCTTTACCCCACCAGTTATATCTGTGGGACTCAAACATTGTTTTGTTAAAGAAAAAAATGTCCCTGGTGATTTTTTTTCTTTAGTATGTCTTTTTAAAAGATAAGAACTAAACAACGAAACAAAACCCAGAATAGCATTATCAATCTGGAAAAATAAACAGAAATTTCTTTGTATCATAAAATATATAGTCAATGTTCAGATTTTCCTGATTGCTTCAAAAAATTTTTTAAAACAAATTGAAAGCAGGAGCCAAATAAAGTCCATACATGGCAATTGGTTCATGTGTCTCTTAAAAAATTTTTACAAATCTTTATGTTCTCTCTCCTCATTTTTATCCTTGTAATTTATTATTGAGGAAACTGGATCCTTTGTCCTGCAGAATTTCCCATATTCAGATACTGCTAATATCCTTGTGCGTGGTTTTATGTTTCTCTATTCCTTGTGTTTCCTATAAATTTGTAATTTATGTGGTACCAGCCACCAACTCTGTTTAGTTAAATTCATTTGTTTCATTTAGCTTTCATTTTTTTAGCTTCTAAAAACCTACCTTCTAGTGTATAATTATGTAAAATTTACTGCTTCCAAAAACCAAACCTATAAAGCAAACTATATTTGGACAAATCTAGCTTCTATTCCTGTCTGTGTGCTTTTCTCTCTCCTGATATAAGAAACCTTTAAAAATTTTTCAATTTTTAATTGCTTTTTTTTTTCAACGTTTATTTATTTTTGGGACAGAGAGAGACAGAGCATGAACGGGGGAAGGGCAGAGAGAGAGGGAGACACAGAATCGGAAACAGGCTCCAGGCTCTGAGCCATCAGCCCAGAGCCCGACGCGGGGCTCGAACTCACGGACCGCGAGATCGTGACCTGGTCGAAGTCGGACGCTTAACCGACTGCGCCACTCAGGCGCCCCTTAATTGCTTTTTTTTTTAAGAGTAGGCAGTCTGAGTCTATGTTTGTGTATATGTTTCTCCCTCCCCTTTGATAAATCATAGCATATACTTTACTTTTTTTTCCCTTTTAAACTTAAAAGTGGATGTAAGTGTTGAATCACTAAACTATACACCTGAAACTAATACATACTACACTGTATGTTAACTAACTGGAATTTAAATAATAATAAAAAAAAGTGTATCCTAGAGATCAGGATAGAGATATCCCTTATTTCTTTTTAAACTTACTGTTCCACTTGGTAGATGTGCCACATCCACTCTTGTTTCCATTCTTCTGTTGTAACAAATAGTTCTGCAAAGATTAGTTGGTACATACATATTTTTGCTAGTGTATCTTTGGGGTAAACTCCTGTAATTAAGTTGCTAAGGCCCACAGTAGATGTATATGTAACTTTGTAGCTGTTGCTAGATTCTGTGAAATTCCTCTCCACAGGAGTTTTGCCAGTTTGTGGTCTCACCAGCAGTGTAACAGAATTTCCCTGTATCCTTGTCAACAGAGGTATGATGTTGACAGATTGGGTGTTTGTCCGTCTGATAGGTGAGAAATGGTATCTCAATGCATTTCAATTTGATTCTCCTTCAATGTGTGTGACTGAGCTTTTTTTATGGGTAAAGTCCATTTGCATTCAAGTTCTTAACTCATGATTTCCTTAGGTGATTCTATGATGCAGCTAGAATGAGAGGCACTGGAAAGTACTACCCTCTCTGAATTCAGTAATATTTGTGATGGGTTAAAACTTGAAAAGCCTTGGGGAAGATTTCTGATTGCTGCAGTTATTGAAACCTTTTTCTATACTGTAAACCATGATTTTTAATAGCTTTATGATAATTTAGCTTTTAGATGCACTATAATTTACTTCATCTTTTGTGAAGACATTTGGATCTTGGTATTTCCAATTTTTCACAGAAAAATATGTACAAAAGATACATATATGATGTTTACTGCATATCTCCAAATACATCCTCAGGATACTTTTCTAGAATTATATTTCTTGGGTCATATGGCATGTCTGTTCTTTGGCATATCTGATACATTGTACCAAATTGTCCTTTCAGGGAGTTGTTTACTCTTCCTGTAGTAAATCAATGGAAATACTCACAAGATATAGTCTAGGAATAATGGAATGTGGTATTCCTTTGTCTATTCATTTAATGTCTGTTCAAAAGGTAGCAGAGTGCAAAGAATTCTGGACTTCATGTCAGGGCATTTATGTACAAGTTCTGTCTCTTCCATGTACTTAACATCGTAATCTTGGATAAATCACCTAACTAGATTTTTTAGTGTATAAGGTAAGGACATTGGAATCAGTGATTCAAGGATTCTTTAGTCTCTTTTGTTTTTCAGAAAGGAGTTCAACTCCCCTAATTAGTATACTTACAATGTAATTGGATATCTTCTCAAAAAATCTACCTTTTCAACAAGTTGTGGGCCTGTACCTCCTCTCATCCAGTGCAAGGAAAAGCATGCTTTGGTCACAACTTTTCTGATTTTGACCATTGCTGTGCTCCATTTCATTTAACCAAGGAAGTGATTACAAAGTTTGATTTTTCATAGCATTTATTGATATTTAGCCTATCCTTGATTCCATAGAGAGGAACTATCTGTGGCCCAGGCTGCAGGAACTTTATGGCATTGGTATTATTCTTTCCTTGCTTCCTGTCATTTGAATGCCTTTTGCTATCTGCTGTGGAAGAGAAAAATATAACTCAGATGCATATCATGCTTCCAAGAAATTATAATTCAGTTGGGAAGAGAAGATGTGTATGTAAATAATTAAAATTCCAAAAGGAAAGTGATAGGTGCCTGTGAGGTATTTGTAGAAGTGGTTCATAGATCTCCTACCCAGAAGTGTGGTTGTAAACCTAGGCATCTACATCAACTGGGAGTTTCTTCCAATGCCCCCACCCCTGGCTGAATCAATCTGCACTTTAACAGTGTACCCAGCTGATTCATATATGACCATTAAAGTCTGAGAAGTACAGCTGTAGATGTTTGGAAAAAAAATTACTTCTCAGTGGAAGAATCCGAGAAGTCTTCTTGAAAGATAAGTACGGCCTTGAAGAGTGAAATTGATGGGCTGATTTTCGGTCCTGAATACAATGAATAGAAAGGGTTGTGCCTTTGAATAACTTAATAGATCTTTTACATGAATACCTGTGGTGGTGTTTATTTGTTTGTTTTTGTTTTTAAGAAATCTTACTGTCTTGCTGACATGGCCAGATGTCAGAATTGGCCCTCAAGAAGTTGGCAAACCCTTTGGCCAGTTTCCTTTAAAACAGCTCATTATTACCTTAGCCAAAATAAAAATCACGGTCTTCAGTGGATTCTCACTGCATTCCAATTACTCCATTCAAGAGGGAGGGAAAATGCCACTTTGGAAAAGTTTCTTCTGTATTGCTGTGATTCTCAGGTCTTGGTTATGTTATTGTAAAGATTGAACTCAAATTCTAACTGCTTTGATTCCCTCAGTGATACTGTGGTTAAGATCTCTATGATTCCTCCAGACCTGTGATTTTCTCATTATGCAAAACCTTGAGCATTACATTTAACTCTAGGTCATCCGAGTTTGTAGACATGAAAATTGCTAATATAACAGAGAAAAGAGATGAAAGAGAAGAAGGGAATCATCTCGGACAAGCATTCTAGTAGTATATTGAGCTAAAGAAAACTGTTGAATGAATAGAGTATGAATACCTTTTCATTTCTTCCTTAAAATTATCATAGTCTAGTAGTGGGAAATTTGGTGATTGGATTTAAGAGGTTTTAGGAAAAGTTCTTTAGGAATCAGAAGAGTTTTTGACCCTGGAAGAAAGGAATTGGATATCTCTCTTATTTCTGTGGTATATTGTACCGTTAGTGTCTTGCTTGCTTCAGTAGGCGAGAAGGGATGTAAGAACCATGAGTGGATCACATGCAGTAATAATGACTGAAGGTATAGTGGTCTAGAGTTTTGCTGTAGATTTAAGTTCATCAAAATTAAGTAAAATATAAATTCCATTCCTCAGCTGTGGTGGTTCTATTTCAAGTGCACAAAAGACAGAAGTGACTAGTGGCTACTCTGTGGAACAGTGCAGATAATTGAATGTTTCCATTGTTGCAGGAAGTGCTATTGGATAGTGCTGTTCAGGTCTTGTTGTTGCTGTCCACCTCAGAAATCAAGACGAATTGAGATAAAGAATGAGGAAAATGTCTCAAATAGTGTTTCACAGCTTGTGAGCAACATATGTCTTGCCTAGAGAGCGACAATGGTAACCTGGAAAATGTCAGTAATCTTATCAGTGAGCACAGATTTGGCTTTTGGTTGCTTGCTAACAGATTTCAGTTAAACTAAAAAGTAAGAGTTTATGTGTTAGTATTGATTATTTCACTAGTTCGCAGTCGCTTAGGGCAAGTCATTTTTTTTCTTGATGCCTTAGTTTTTCAACTGAATATTGAGTAGGATTGAATAGCCCGTTCTGGGAATCTAATGGGCATTCTGATGGACTCTAACTGTGATTTTGGAATTTGAGGGCTGTGGTAAAATCCCTTTTGAGGGCTACCTTTTAGAAATCCCTTTTGAGGCCTGTAAAAAGTTGGCCTGTTGATGCCTTTTGTTTGTTTCAGGTATCAGAAGGATACCCTTGCCAGGAGCCTAATGTTCTAATTTGATTAAATCCACAAATTAATGTGAATCTCTTTCTGCCTGTTTCAGAATGGCCAGAAATTATATGAACTCATGAAGATGGACTAATATTTAATACTTATATTAAAAGGAGTTAAAATTTGTCAGTCCTTTGGACAAGATACTCTCATGTTTACATGCCTATTTTTGAGCTGTTTTGTTGTATTTGAAGGTTTGGAAAATGTAGAGGGGAAATGCCAACGTTTAAAAAATTAACACCACATTGAAGTCTATCTCTTTGCTTGAAAGAACAGTTTCAAATGTCAGATAACTTGTGATTTTAGAGTTATCTTGAGAAAAGAAAATTTGGGCATTCTTAGTTCCTTTGACTTTTATTACTATGGTTTTGGCCCAAGTGCAGTAAAATCTTAGCTAGCTGGTGAGAAGCATACACTTTGTAATGATTTCACATCTGAAAGAGCTAGGAAGAAAGAACTACTTTTTTTTTGTAGTCAGCATAATTTTTTATTTTTTTTTTAAGTTTATTTATTTATTTTTAGAGGGAAGGAGGGAGGTAGAGAGAGGGACAGAGAGAAGCCCAAGGAGACTCCATGCTGTCAGCAGGGAGCCCAGTCCTCCTTGATCTCATGAGTAGAGAACTGCAAGATCATGACCTGAGCCGAAATCAAGAGTTGGATACTTAACCAACTGAGCCACCCAGGTTCCCTATAGTCAAAATATTTTTTTAGAAAACAGCTATTCAAATCGACTCATTCCTTAAGCTTTCTTGATAGCACCAGTTTTTACTAAGAATGGATACTGATTCTAATAGGAAGTCTCACCATCTCACAATACTCACAAGTAACAAAAGTACCGCAGTGTCGCAAAAATATTTGGTTCTTTTAATTGTCCCTGTGCTCATATCTTCCAGAAATAATTTGAAGAATTTTTCCCTTAATGGTAACTTGAAAGTATATTGGCTAAGGAGAAAGCTTTTAGAAGAATGTTCAGTTTAGGAGTCAGAGACTTGGGCTCAAATCTTGGATCTGCTGCTTTATCTTGCCTATTAACTTCTAAGGAATAATATGGGTATTATGTCTGACTCATAGGAGCTGTTGTTATTTACATGTTTTCTATTATGAATTTATAGAACAAAAAGTAGTAGAAAGTATCACATTCTCTTATTATTAGATCTCACTTTCTAGTATAATACCTTATACAAGTTGTGCTCAATAATTTTGTTAAGCGTATGGAAAAAGGTAGAGCTAGGGTAGTAAGGAAGCTCATGAATGCATAGAGGACTTGTAGTTGGTAAGCTTCATGAAGGTGAGCCTTAACCTAGGTGAGGGAGTTAGTCGTTTGGATTTCTTTTTTTTTTTTTTTTTTAATGCTTTTATTTATTTTTGAGAGAGAGAGAGAGTGAGAGAGAGACAGACAGACAGAGACAGAGTGTGAGCAGGGGATGGGCAGAGAGAGAGGGAGACACAATCCGAAGCAGGCTCCAGGCTCTGAGCTGTCAACACAGAGCCTAACGTGGGGCTTGAACTCGTGAACTGCAAGATCATGACCTGAGCTGAAGTCAGCTGCTTAACCGACTGAGGTACCCAGGTGCCCCAGTCATTTGGATTTCTTGAGGAAGAAAGCAGGGGTAGAGTCCCAAATGTGGGAGTGTCCCAAGCATATCCAAGGACCAGCCAGGAGGACGGCGTGGTGGTCATACTATGCATAAGATATGGTATGTTAGAAGATGAAGTCATGTGGCTAAAACACATTTTGCAAAGTTGTGCTTACTCTTACTGTGTATGTTTACTGATTCTTTCTTTTTTCTGTGCTTCATTTTATTAAAAAAAGAATTGCTGACCTGACCCCAATAAGGTGGAACTTCCTAATAGTGTTGCTGGAAATAGTGATCTCCTCAGCCCTGGCCCAGTTGCTCCTGCTGGGAGTAGCCTAATGTGCCAGTATTTATCCCAGTGGGCCCCCATGCTAAATTAAAAATATTCTCCCTATATGACAGGGTGGGTCACAACCTACAGTTGTAGTAACTTCAAATGTTAAAAGTTTTCCGGGGCGCCTGGGTGGCGCAGTCGGTTAAGCGTCCGACTTCAGCCAGGTCACGATCTCGCGGTCCGGGAGTTCGAGCCCCGCGTCAGGCTCTGGGCTGATGGCTCGGAGCCTGGAGCCTGTTTCCGATTCTGTGTCTCCCTCTCTCTCTGCCCCTCCCCCGTTCATGCTCTGTCTCTCTCTGTCCCAAAAATAAATAAACGTTGAAAAAAAAAAATTAAAAAAAAAAAAAAAAGTTTTCCTACCATATTTTTTGATTCCTGAAAGCAGTATGCTACTTGGTACAGAAAAGTGTAATGAAAATAAAAAGCTCAGATCCTACCCACTGATGGCATTTTAATATATATGTCCTTCCAGTTTCTTCCTTTGCATATTTGGAAGGACTTTTAACAGTAACATGTATGTTTTGAAAAAGTAGGTTTGTGTTGCTCTCTTTTGACCCTGGTGTAGAGTGGTAGAGCACTGTTGATGTGGGACCACAGAAGATGGCCCTGTGTGTGTGCCTCTGCTTGGGTTCATGTAACTTGGAAATAACTCCTGCCTTGACCATTTAACTTTAAGAAGTTATTCAACCTTTCTGAGTTTCCATTTTCTCACCTATCAAAATGGGGATAAAGACCTCTTCTGCAGAGTTCTGAAAAGACAAATAAGACTATTTGTGAATGTGTCCATGGTATATAATAGGCACTCCAACTTTCCTGGTTTCTTTCACATAGTAGGTGCTCAACAAATATTGCTTGATAAGGGAATCCATGAGTGATGAATGATTGAATACATTTCCTTTTTTGGGTAACTTTCAAGTTGTCTGTCCAGTGGTATTAAAATTGTGTGCACTGAAGTAATGAGCTGGCATGACTAGCTTCCAGCTCCTGTGGTCTTCTGATGCTGATAATTACACTGTCATTATTATACTCACAAAAGCGGCTTAAAAGTGTGACTATTAAATGAGTAAGTTATCTGCTTACCTCTTTTTTATAACTGTACTTAGTCTGCATATAAATTCAGTATATAATTATGATAGCAGTTAATGGAGACAGTTGCATTTTGTTGTACAGGCCATTGGTTTTATAACTGAGGTATTAACTTGAACCCTATTCTGCCACTAGTTTGGAGAGGTCACTTAACCTATTCGAGTCTTCATCATTTAACAAGTGTTTGTATGTAGTGTATACCAGATACTGTAAAGTTTCAGTTCCTCATTTATAGTATATGTGCTGCCGAAGCGAGCACAAGTTCCTCATTTATAAAATAGGAATAATATAATTACTACTTCAGCTTCAGAGTTGTTATAATGATGTAAAAGAGATAATATATGGGTTTGTAAATACAGGTTGTTAGACTGAAATATTTTTGAGTGCTTCAAACATGTTTTCTACTTGGTTTCTCTCCCTAGAAGCCTTGATATGCAATGTATATCCCTTTCAGGGAAAGTTGATGAGTTATGGAAATAGTTCTAGGGGGTGGATTTCCAGGATAACTGACAATACCAGAAGGTAGAGTGACTTTGATGCTGGAAAGACCTACCTAGCCCATTCCCAGCTCTAACCCTTTGTAGCTGTGTGATTGATATTAAGCAAAGTTCCTTGACTTTCTGATCCTTACATTTTCTATTTTAAAAGTAGGGATGATTATTTTGCAAAGTTGTAAGTTATATGGTATATAAAGTACTTTGCATCATGTCTGGCATACAGGCGATATTTTTGTTTTGTAAGGTGATGAATAGAGAGGGAAAGCCTGTCAAGTGGATGGAGTCATTATTATGAAATGGAGAAAGTACCTTGTAGGAGGACAGCACATGTGCTAATCATCTTTCTGTGCTTGTACTACCTTTTTTTTGACCCTCAGAAATGAGTAAATGGATGACCTTTTTATTCTAAAAGTCTAATTCTAAATATTAGTGGTTTCTTAAAGTACTTATCAACTTGTCTCTTTCCCCTGGTGAGTTATGCAGTAGTCTTATCAAAATAGTGACAAATGTAACTGTGATTGATAGAAATAAAAATCTAACCTGATATGCATTTCTGCTTTTAATACAAAAGCAAACAAATTCCTGTAAGTGGTAGAAATGGAAGTGGAGAAACATGCTTTATGCTTTGCGGTTTGAAAGGTATCATTTGCTCCACAAGGAAAGGCATCATTTCTGTTACTTTGTACACTCAAAATCATTAAAAAAATATATCCTTGACTGCTGTAATTGACTAAATATTTGGAAAATGATGATGATTCTTTGGAAATATATAATCTTGTTGAATTCAGTAAGGGAAGAGACGATTATGATAGCATATTTTTGGTCACTGAAAAGATAGAAAAATAAAAATCCTATTTTCTGTAGATGTGGAAGATTCAAATTGCTGGTTATACAGTTTCATTCGTTCCTATAAGCCTAACTTACTTGTATGATAGTTATCCCTTAAATATTGCTTCCAGTGGGAAGTAAAGTTATTTACACATAAGCATGTATAATATCTAATACTCTTAGTAAGTTTTGGCTCAACACTTTTAGTAAGTTATACATATGATGGAAACTGAGGGTATAATAAATATTTTTTAATTTGGATGCTCTGATGAAGGTATTTTCTGAGAACCAGTGGCATATAAGATAGTGTAGGATGGGTATTTCAACTTGGATCAAGAAAAGCTCATCATATAATATTGCTTTTCCTATCTCATTGATACATCTAAAAATCCTTCCAATTGGGAAGATGAGTACTTGGTTAGAAGAGGAGGGCAAATTGTATTTCCTAGTTCTACAACACTTGCGTAAAGACCTCCTTGATATATACCAGTTATTATCTTGAACAAAAGAGTGATTTAAGGTATATAATAAGATGAACCGTCAAGAAATAGCTTTTAATTCTGAGAAGTATCTAATATTCTGTAGGAAAATAATCAAGAGTTTCAGTCTTTCTCATTTGACCCATGAGGCAAGAGAAACCACCTGACTAGGTATGACTGAAGCAACTGGTATGTTTGATGCCTTAGTGAAAAGTCTTTCTTGCCTCCTTTATTTGGGGAATTTTGATTTATACAGTAGTACTAATTTCCCTGGACCAATTTTAGCTGTTCTAATACAGAAAGGATGGTGATATTTGAGTTAATTAGCAGACAGCATGTCTGTATGAGAAGATTTTCCAAGTATCACTTATTTTGGAATATTACTTTGAAGTGCTAAGTTAATACCCTTATTGTAAAGATGGGATAGGAAATATTTTCTTAATGGCTTAAAAGGTACCTTTATTCAGGTTGTTGAAAAGAGTTTTAGCTTAAAGAATGAATGAGGGTGTCTTCAGGGCACATTTTCTTTCTTTTGTTTTTAATTAAAAAAAATTTTTTTTTTTTTTTTACCATTTATTTGCTATTGAGAGACAGAGACAGAGCACAAGCATGGGAGGGGCAGAGAAAGGAGGAGACACAGAATATGTAGCAGGCTCCAGGTTCTGAGCTATCAGCACAGAACCTGGCACAGGGCTTGAACTCACAAACCACAAGATCTTGACCTGAGCCGAAGTCGGATGCCCAACCGACTGAGCCACCCAGGCGCCCCAGGGCACATTTTCTTCTAAAAGAAATACAGGACACTTGTATTGTTAGTAAAGGTTATCCACCCATCATCAGAACTGAGGTAATTCATATCAGTAAGGTATTTTAGTAATTAAAACCAATGCCATGCAAACACTATTTTTTCACTGGAAATTATTCAAAAAACATAAAGAAGCATTTATGTTTAGGTTCTGAAATGATGTTTGTTAGTGGCCTTGTTCATAAGTCCAGAGTGACATACCGTATAAGGCATGACTGATTTATTTCATCTGTTGGTGGCAGGCAGAATCTACGTGGTTTTATTTGATTTGCATCTGTGGAAACTTCTAAATTTGTAGATTGAAAGTTTATAAATAGAGGAGCCGATGTCTGCCTTCCTAGAGGCTAACAAATATGATTTGGCTTTTTAAAACTGGTGATTGTGACGTCTTCCCTAGGTCACACCAGCCCCTTAATTTGGAATTGCCCTACTCTTTGGTAAGTCTGCTGCTCATCACCCTTTGAGCATTTCATACTGTCAACTACCCCATTTCTTCTTGAAGTGCTGTTCTCCCTGCTCGGTCCGTGCTCTAGGAGTTCTTTCTTTTTCTCTCTCTACCCCTCCCCTTCCCCCACTCGCCAGGAGTTGGGGAAGGGGGAAGGGCCTACATCCTAGCAACAGCAGGCGATCAGGAAGTAAACGGGGATGTTCTTGAATGTACAAGAGTCGCTTTCCTCCCTTCCCATTCCATCTTGTCATCCAGTCATTTTACCTCTCAGCTTTATTACTGCTCTAAAGTTTGCGGTGGCCGAGGAGTCTGTCAGTGTCTTGGTTAGTGCCTTGGGCTCAGTTATTCCCTTAGTGCTTTAGTCCTGGTTATAAAATGTAGTCAAATGCCATTTCTAGCCTCTTTATGCTGGTGGGTAGAAGGCACCTCATCTTCTGTCAGCTGTTTTCTTACTGGCTGAACAAGGCAGGTAAGTAGTGACATTGAGGTAGATCAGTAACTGCACAGAAGTTCTTTCTCTAAGACAGTCTTTCTCTCCTTTGAGTTATGTCAGTCACCTAGGTTTATAGCTTTGGCTCATTGAATGTTTCTACCCTTTAGTGTGTCATCGTGACCAATTTACTTTCTTTTAAAAGTCTCCCAAATTTCCCCCACCCTGGGTTAGGCCTTTGTATCCCTCCCCTATATTATGTGTCACTCTTGAACTGTGTAGTTTTACCTCATAGAATATGGACCTCTAACCTTAGTCTTGATGAAATGGTGCTCCTCCCTGACAAGAAGTCTTCCATGCTCCCTTCTTTTCTGCTACAGCAGAGATCAACCCCTCTATTTGGCTTTCAAGGGTATTATACTTACTCTCCTTACACCCTGTTTTTGTTGTTGTTAACAATCCGGCCCAGCCTAACCTTCCAGTGTATCTATCAATACTGCACTATGTGAAAAGCCAGGCTTTGCTACTCACTCGCTTTACCCATAGAAACTGCTCTGCTCATCTACCCCATGGCAGTGCTCTCTGCCACTTTTCTGCTCTCTCTAAATTTTTCTAGGATACTTGGTGTAAGCCTTGCAGTACTTGCATCATGTGTCTTGTATGCTAACTTTGCACGCATGGTCACGAAGCTCTTGAAGGACAGAATGTGCTTTTCAGTTCCCCACAGGTCATACCTGCTTCAGTGCTTCCGTCCCCACCGGTTCTCATCCAGGGACTGCCAGGAGCTTGTGGGTGTGTTCTTGATGAGCTGTACGTGGTAGAATTGTGAGGAATGTGTAGAAGGGAAAGGTGAGCAGATGTGCCTCCCAGTAAAGGTAAAAGTTTCTAGTGGTGCTATGTCATAGTGGGTAGGTTTGCCGTGTCAAAAGCTTTCTCTCAGAGCACGTGTTCCCGTGGGAGGCCAAATGGCTATTCTGCCAGGGATGCTGTCAGGGAGAGTCCTGCACAAGATGGGAGTGGAGGTATTATGCAGTTAGATAGACGTGGGCCCCTTCGGCTTTGTAATTCTAAATAACTATTATTTTGACCTAGTGAAGTACAGGTTAGAGAGGCTGATTAAGGTGATGCTAAGAAGTAATTTACAGCTGAGTAATTATTATAGTTTATGGTCCTCTTTCAGTGCTGTCTTTATATTGATGTTGAAAACAAAATTCAAAATTATGGAGTATGTTTTGGGGGTGCCTGGGTGGCTCGATTGGTTGAGCGTCCATCTTCGGCTCAGTTCATGATCTCACAGTTTGTGGGTTTGAGCCCCACATCGGCCTCTGCACTGACAGTGTGGAGCCTGCTTGGGATCCTCTGTCCCCTTCTCTCTCTGCTCCTTCCCAGTTCTCTCTCTCTCTCTCTAAAAAATAAATAAACATTAAAAAAATTTTTTTAAAGTATGTTTTCGTGACTTTTGCATATGATCATTTATTTGACTACTGGGGGAGTTTGATTTAGAAGACTGCTTAGCCTACATAGACCCGTTATTGGACAACTTTCTTGATTACTAGAAACAAAATGCTCATTGGGATTGCTGTAGTCACTTTGCTTCCTGGTAAATAGGAGAATTATGCTTATAATTTCCACAGCGATAGAAGATGTAAACTCCAGCTGATTAAAATTTGCTTTTTTCCCCCTCCCTCTTTAAATTAAATCCAAGATGAATGTGGTATTTTTTTGATTTGTCACTTTTTTACTTGCTAGTTTGTCCTGAGGCAGGCCAAGTATTTTTCTTAAAATACTTGAGGGAAGGGAGTCTCTAGAATTCCTGCTTTATGGTGAAGCACATGTGTTTTTTTTTTTTTCCCTATTTAAAAGTGATCCTTTCACTGTCATAATTGAGTACTAGTCCTCAAACAAAGATTTCAGAAAATGCTTCCTAGTCTGATTGCAAAACAAATGTTATTCATGGCCTCTCCCAGCTTTAAGTAGATAGGTTTCTTTTGTGGTCTTATAGAATTGTAGAATGTCTGAAAATGGAAGAACTTTATTTAGTTCAGTCTGTTCATTTAGCAGTTTGTCAAGCATCATACCAGGTACTAAGGAAACAAATGAATACAAGAGCATAAAACCACCTCCTTGACAAAAGTAAAATAAAGCAAGAAGAGAGGCATTTCCATAGTGAAATAACGTTTTCATTATTTTATAACAGTCTTAGGTTTTTAAATGCAAGGTCATTATCATATGAAAGGATTCTAATGACGAAGACTTCTTGCTAGTGGTGTATTTGCTTTGCCAAATACATGTATGAGTGGTCATGACTTCTTTGCTTTTTGTACTTAGTTCTTAAATGTAAACTAACATGATTTTGCTTTTGTATTGGTTTCCTACGGTTGCTGCAATGAACTAACACAAATTTGATGGCTTAAAACAAATTTATCCTCTCACTGTTCTGGAAACCAGAAGCCTGAAATCAAGGTACTAACTAGTAGGGCCGCTGCCCCTCTCAATCTTCTCTGGGAGAATCCTTCTTTGCCTCTTCTAGCTTCCAGTGGCTCCAGGCATTCCTTGGCTTATAGATGGATCACACCAAGTCTCTACCTCCATCTTTACATCATCTTTTCCTCTCTGTGTCTCTATGGTCTCTTCTCTTCTTGCAAGGACATCAGCCATTTGATACAGGGCCCACCCTAAATCCTAAATCCAGGATGATTTCATCTTGTGATCATCATATCCGCAAGAGTCCTGTTTCTAAGTAAGGTCACAGTCTGAAGCTCTGGGTGACATGAATTTTGGGGGTGCCCTGTTCAACCCACTGTAGCCTCTGTGGTCCTTTTTGACCCCAAATCTATATTTATATAGATCCATAGACAGAAAGAAATAAGCTATTCATGTACATGTGTATATATCTCAGATGTTATTCTTTAGGCTTGAAAATAGAAGTAATGGAGCCCCCGGGTGGCTCAGTCGATTAAGTGTCCAACTTCGGCTCAGGTCATGATCTCAGTGTTTGTGGGTTTGAGCCCTGCATTGGGCTCTGTACTGATGGCTCAGAGCCTGGAGCCTGCTTCAGATTTTGTGTCTCCCTCTCCCTCTGCCCCTCCCCTTGCACTCTGTCTCTCTCTCTCTCTCTCAAAAAATAAACAAACATGAAAAAAAAATTAAAAAAAGATAAAAGAAAAGTAGTGAATTAAATAGTTTTTCGCATTAAAGATATTTAGGAAAATAACTTTAATTTGCATTAATAATGGAATAAGGGATAACTTTTTCTTTTTAATGTGTATTCATTTTTGAATGAATAGTTTCTTTTTTGAAGAACAGTTTCAGGTTCGCAGCTATATTAAGCAGAAGGTACAGAGATTTCCTGTGTACTCCCTGCCCTCACATGTGCTTAGCCTCCCTCATTATCAACATCCCCCACCAAAGTGGCGTGTTTATTATAGTTGTTGAACCTACCTTGACACATCATTATCACGCAAAGCCTGGAGGTTACATTAGGATTTACTCTTGGTTTTTGTACATTCTGTGGGTTTGGACAAATGTGTGATGACATGTATCTACCATCATAGTATTATACAAAGTAGTGTCACTGCCCTAAAAATCCTCTGTGCTCTACTGATTTATCCATCTCTCCCTTCTAAACTCTGGCTACTGATATTTTTACTATCTTGATAGCTTTGCTTTTTCTTGCCTTATACTTCATAATGTCATATGGTGGGAAATAAACATAGTGTAGTTTTTTTTTAGATTGTCGTCTTTCACTTAGTAGTATGCATTTAAGTTTCCTGTATATTCGTTCACGGCTTAATAGCTTATTCCTTTTTTTTTTTTCTTTTTTAGCACCGCATAGTATTCCTTCATCTGGATGTACCACAGTTAATCAGTTCACCTACTGAGGGACATCTTGGTCACTTCCAAGTTTTGACAGTTATAAAATCTTTTGTAAACATCCATGGGTAGGTTTTGAGCGAACATAAGTTCTCACTTCCTTTGAGTAGATACCAAGGAGCATGGATTACTGGATTACATGTTAAGGGGATGTTTAGCTTTGCAACAAACAGCCAAACTATCTTCCAAAGTGGCTGTACCATTTTGCATTTTCATCAACAATGAATGAGAATTTCTGTTGCTCCGCATCCTTGCCAACATTTGATATTGTCAGCACTGTGGATTTTGGCCATTCTAATAGGTGTGTAGTGGTATCTCATCCTTTTAATTTGCATTTTCCTGAGGATATATGATGAAAAGCATGTTTTTAAATTTTTTTAATGTTTCTTTAATTTAGAGAGAGAGAGACAGAGACAGAGAGCAAGCAGGGGAGGGGCAGAGAGAGACGGAGACACAGAATCTGAAGCAGGCCCCAGGCTCTTAGCTGTCAGCGCAAAGCCCAAGACAGGGCTCGAACTCATGAACCATGAGCTCATGACCTGAGCCAAAGTTGGACGCTTAACCAGCTGAGCCACCCAGGTGCCCTGCAAAGCATGTTTTTATATGCTTATTCTCCATCTGTATGGCTTGTGTCTGTTAGGGTTTTGGGCCCACTTCTTAAACAGATTGTTTTTTTATTGTTGAGTTTTAAGAATTCTTTGTATATTTTAGATAAAAGTTCTTTGTCAGTTGTGTCTTTTGTAAATACTTTCTCCCAATGTGTGGCTTATAATCTTATTCTCTTGACAGTGCCTTTTGCAGAGCAGAAAATCTTAATTTTAATGAAATCCAGCTTATCAATTCATTCTTTTATGGATCATGCCTTTGGTGTTATATCTAAAAAGTCATCACCAAACCCAAGATGATCTAAATTTATTGCCTTTAGGAGTTGTGTAGTTTTTTGTTTTACATTTAGGTCTGTGATCCATTTTGAAGTAATTTTTGTGAAAGGTATAAGGTCTGTGTCTAGGTTCATTTTTTTGCATGTGGGTGTTCAGGTGTGATAGCATCATTGTTGAAAAGGCTATCTTTTTTCTATTGTATTGCTTTTGCTTCTTTGTCAGAGATCAGTTGATTCTATTTATGAGTCTATGAGCCTTCTTTTCCATTGGTCTATTTGTGTATTCTTTTGCTAGTGTCACACTGTCTTGTTCATTGTAGCTTTAGAGTGCGTCTTTAAATCAGATAGTGTCAATCTTCCAATTTTGTTCTTGCCCTTCAATTGTTGTCTATTCTGGATCTTTTGCCTTTCTATATGAAATTTAGAAACAGTTTCTTAATATCCACAAAATAAGTTGCTGAGATTTGTATTGAGTTTGCACTGAATCCATAGATCAAGTTGGGAAGAACTGACCTCTTAACAATTTTGAGTTTTCTTATCCATGAACATAGAATAACTCTCCATGTATTTAGTTCTTTGATTTCATTCATCAGAGTTTCATAGTTTTCCTCATGTAGATCTTATACATATTTTGTTAGATTAATACTACGTGTTTCATTTTGGAGGATGCCAATGTAAATGATACCGATAGATAGAAAAGCGATTGACTTTTGTTTATTCATGTCGTATCCTGCAACCTTGCTATAATTGTTTATTAGTTCCAGGAGGTTTCTTTTTTGTTGTTGTTGTTATTGCTTTTGGATTTGCATAGATTATCTATCATCTGCAAACAAAAGCAGTTGTGTTGCTTCCTTCCCAATCTGTGTATGTTTTATTTCCTTTTTTTGTGTCTTATTGTATTAGCTAGGACATCCAGTATGGTCTTGAAAAACAAACATCTTTGCTTTGTACCTGATCTTAATTGGAAAGCTTCAAGTGTCTCACCACTAAGTATGATAGTAGAGGTAGAGGTTCATTAACTAGTTGTGGAAGTTCACTTCTATTCCTAGGTTACTGAGAGTTTTTATCATGAAAGAGTATTATATTTTGTCAGATGCTTTTTCTGCATGTATCAATGTGATCATATGATTTTTCTTCTATAGCCTGTTGATATAATGGATTATATTGAATGATTTTCACATATTGAATTGGCTTTGCATTCCTTGGATAAATCCCCATTTGGTCATGGTATATAATTCTTTTTATCAATTTTGGATTTAGTTTGCTAATATCTTTTTGCATTTATGAGAGAAATTGGTCTATAGTTTTCTCGTAATGTCTTTGTCTGATTTTGGTATTAGAGTAACACTGGCTTCTAGAATGACTTAGGATGTATTTCCTCTGCTTCTGTCTTCTCAAAGAGATTATAAAGAATTATAATTTCTTAAGTGTGTGGTAAAGTTCCCCAGTGAACCCATCTGGGCCTGGTGCTTTCTCTCTTGGAAGGTTGTTGATTTTTGATTGAATTTCTTTAATAGATATAGGCCTATGTAGATAGTCGTCTTCTCCTTGTGTGAGTTTTGGCAGATCGTGTCATTCAAGGAATTGTTCTATTTCCTAGGTTATCAAATTTGTGGACCGAGAGTTGTTCATAGTATTTCTTGATTATCCTTTTAATGTCCATGGGATCTGTAGTGTGATGTCCTCTCTTTCATTTCTGATATTAGTAATTTCTGATTATTGATCAGTAATTACTGATTAGCAATTACTGATTGTTCATTCCTTCCCACCAATATATGGGAAAGGATTTAATATGGGGAACTGGTTACATAGATGTTGGGGGCTGAAAGAGCAAAAAACAAAGACAGTAATAACACTGGGAAGTAGTTCTGTGCCTAGATTGAGGGAGATAAGAGATTATCGTCATCAAAAGGTAGGAATTTGAAAGGAAGATTCACAGAGCTGGTGTTCAGAGCTCTGGGGAGGGCAAAGTCAGCTACTGCTTCATGTGAGAAATGTGGAGGAAGGGTCTCCAGAGTTGAGGGAAGTCTAATGCCCATGCTCTCTTCTTGAAAAATCTGCTCATAGACATAATCCACTCAACTGAGATGTAAAGTATGAGTAATCACTGTGTTGAATAAATATGGGTGTTGGAATGTACTCATAAAACACTAAATTCTAGCTATCAAAAATAAGGATAATAGCAAAAACAGGAGGAAGGAATTAGTCAAGACCAAAACATCTGTAGAGAATTATAAAAAACAGAAGGGTGCTCTGATAAGAATATGGAAATATTTGCTAAAATTGATCCACGTGTGCTTAGACATAGCAATTTAACTCCTAGTTATAGACCCTCAAAAAAAAATGCTTCTAATATGCATAAAGAAACACATGAATGTTGATGCAGCATCGTTTGTAATAATAAAATCTAGAAGTATCCCAAATGTCTATCAGTAGAAATAGGTAAATAGTAGTGCTATAGTATGTCCAATAGCAGTTCAATCTATATGTATCACTATGTCTACATAGAAAAGTTACAAAGCGGTACCCTCCCCAGAAGCACCTGGCTCAGACGATTTCATGGATGAATGCTTACAAATACGTAAGAACTTATGAACGCTTGCTCTGTGCTGTATATGAATTCTCAAAATAACACTGTGAAATCATATCACCATCATCATCATCACCCCTTTTTTATAGATGAGGACACTGTGGCACAAAATGATTAATTTGCCCAATGTCAACCACTAGGAAGTGACATATCTAGGATGCAAATCCAGGCAGTCTGCCTCCAAAGGCTCTACTCAACCACTCATCCCTGTGTTATCAAAACTATTTCAACTCACTGTGAAAGGTGAAGCTTATCCAATTTTTGTTTGAAGACCTACATATCTAGTAAAATATCTAATTATCTAGTAAAAGCAGTACCCAAAAGGAGAACTACAGAACAATCTCAACCATTATATTAACACAAATATCCTAGTAAAATATTAGCATATAGAATTTAGTAGAATATTAAATAAATCTGCAACTTGAGCAGATGGAGTTATTCTAAGAAGATAAGGATTATTCACTGTTAGGAAATCTGTTTAAAAATCTTACCATACTGGGGCACCTGGATGGCTGAGTCGGTTAAGCATCCAACTTCAGCTCAGGTCATGATCTCATGGTTCGTTCAAGCCCCGCATCGGGCTCTGTGCTGACATCTCAGAGTCTGGAGTCTGCTTTGGATTCTGTGTGTCTCTCTCTCTGTCTGCCCCTCCCCTGCTCACATTCTCTCTCTCTCTCTCTCTCTCTCTCTCTCTCTCAAGAGTAAATAAACATTAAAAAAAATTAAAAAAAAATCTTAACCTCACTGATCAAAGGAGTAAAAACAAATTATATTGCTTAATTAGTAATTTTTCAAATGATATAGGAAAACATTCTAGAGTAAACAATTTAATATAGAAAAAAATAAATATAATAAGTGGAATAAAAAAGAAAACTTGTGTCCCTTTACCTCTTCCCATTCTTAACTTCTTTCCCCCTTTCTAGATGTAACCCCTTTGGTGAATATCTGGTAACTCAGATAAAAATTTTTAATGTATTATGTAGGTCATCTTATAGCCTTACTTAGCTGAAAAGTAAATAAAAGTTATGTTAATATATACATAATGTTTATTGTCCTTTCAGAGGACTGTAAACTATTTAGTATCATGTGGACTTGCTTTTTTGGGTTGGGGTTGTATAGCTGTCACATAATGTTCCATTAGTTTTATGTGTACAACATAGTGATTCAGCATCTCTGTACATTATGCTCTGCTCACCAGAAGTATAGCTACCATCACCATACAACACTATCACAATACCACTGACTATGTTCTCTATGCTGTACCTTTTATTCCGGTGACTTCCTCATTCCATAACTGGAAGCCTATATCTCCCACTCCCCTTCCCCCATTTTGCCCACCCCCAACCTCCTTTTACTCTGGCAACTATCAGTTTAAACTCTGTGTTTGTAGGTCTGATTGTACTTTTTGTTTGTTTGTTCATTTGTTTTTTAGATTCATTTTTGGGCAAAATCATATGGTATTTGTTTTTCTCTATCTGGTTTATTTCACTTAGCCTCATATCCTCTAGGTCCATCTTTGTTCCTTCTTTATCTCATGGCAACTAAGAAAAGGGAGACAGAAGTGCACAAGTGAGATAGAGTCCTAAATTTGGATTTCCCTTTAATAAACCATGGTCATTCCCTGACTACTTTTGGTCAAATTGCTTAGAAAGCTAAAACACTACATGGTAGTGATGGAGATCATGAAGTAATGACCCTTAATATTTATGAAAGCTTTGAGACTATCATGGGGGGAGGGGGACGGAATTTAGACCAAAGGGGAAAGGACAAATCCATTTGCTTTGCAGACTTAATTTTTTTTTTAATGTTTATTTATTTTTGAGACAGAGAAAGACAGAGCATGAACGGGGGAGGGTCAGAGAGAGAGGGAGACACAGAATCCAAAGCAGGCTCCAGGCTCTGAGCTGTCAGCACAGAGCCCAATGCAGGGCTTGAACTCACAGACTGTGAGATCATGACCTGAGCTGAAGTTGGATGCTTAACTGACTGAGCCACCCAGGCGCCCCTTTGCAGACTTAATTAAAACAGTATGTGGGCTGTGGGGCAGCCAATGATTCTGGTGATTGAATTACTACAGGTATCCCAGCAATTATGTGGCCTTTCAAAGATTAGTTCTGATTGACATTTAGAATTGGTTTGATCTGAAGGAACAGTACAATTTTGAAGATACAGATTTTTAAGCAGTGGATTAACACATTAGGCCTATATAAAAATGGAATCATTCTTGGGTGGCGCCTGGGTGGCTCAGTCAGTTAAGCATCCGACTCTTGGTTTCCGTTTAGGTCATGATCTTACGGTTGGTGAGTTCAAGCCCCACACCAGGCTCTGTGCTTACAGTGCAGAGCCTGCTTGGGATTCTCTCTCTCCCCTCTCTCTCTGCCCTTACCCCACTTGTGCATGTGCTCTCTCTCTCTCCCCCTCAAAATAAATAAACTTAAAAAAAATGGAATCATTCTTGGATTTGTTAATGAAAATATTTTTTATTGTAGAACATAGTACTCAGGGAAAGGAAACCAAAAAGCCTGAGAGTCATTCCAGAACTAGTAAATATGGAAAACAAGAAACTGAAGGTTTTACCAAAGAACAGTTCTTCATTGAAGGTTGTTGACTCACCAAGAAGGGTCAGGGTCATATGTTTAGTAGTGAAATACAGACATTGTTTGATGTATATAGGAGGCATTTTCTTCACTTTGTGCAGTTTAGAAATAAATATGCCACCAGCAGAAATTGGTAAATAAGACAGTTAAAGGATTTAAATTATACAGTTTAGGATATATCAAGGCCTATATGGTATAAACCTTGAAATTTGTTTAAAAAGTAAAAACATTGGCATTTAGTTCACTGTAGTATGTTGTATAGTGGCTATCTTCCCCATCCTTCTTCCCCATTTCTTTATGGGTACTTCCTTTTTCTTCCAAATAAACTGCTTGTATTGGACTACTTGTCTCGGGATCTGCTTTGGGGGGAGCCCCGGTGAAGATAAGCTGTCATTTTTCCTATAAAATTTCCTCTCTCTCTCTTTTTTTAAGTAGGCTTCATGCCCAGCGTGGAGCCCAGCATGGGGCTTGAACTCACAATCCTGAGATTAAGACCTGAGTTGAGATCAAGAATGTGAGACGCTTAACTGCCTGAGTCACTCTGGTGCCCTTAAAATTTCCTATCTCTTGACATGGCTTCTTGGATCCCCATGGTGTCATTTTGTGTTTTACTCTGTATTCATTGTTTCCTTGTACTAGTTCTTGGGCTTGATGAGATTGAGGTCAGGTTCAGTTTTTTGGGTTAATACTTCGTAAGTGGTGCTTTTTATTTCCTATTGTATCCTATAAAGAAGCATGAATATCTGGTCGTTCCACTTTTGGTAATGTTAAGATTGTTCAGTAACAGTGTCAGTGTAGTTGTCTGCATTAAGATTAACTCAAAGCTTCTCGAAAGCCTAAGCAAAAAGAGCCTATGACATACTGTGTAATTCTCATTGTTTGGTGCCCAGCAGTTGTCTTTTGAGAATGACTTTGCCAGGAACTATGGATGACTTTTCAATTAAAATACTTCAGACAGAGAGAATCTTCTCTTTCTCTTTTTTCAATGTGAAAGAGAATTTAAGTTTGATGATCTTGCTAGATGTTTGTATATATATGTATATATATAATGTTATTCACAACCCTATCCCTAGTGCCTAGTATGGTGCCTAGCATGTATACAGTAGATGACTCAGTGAAATATTTATGGAGTGAATGATCTAACAAAAAAATATATGTACCAACATGTATGTAGATTCCATTAAGGGAACTTGGTTTCCTGAGGCATCCTGCGTGAGAATTACAATGTAGCACAAGAAGAGTAGTCATAATTTTCTCTCGGCATATATTTGCAAGTATTTGTTCTGGAGACAGTGATGAATGGGATGTTGTCTCACACCACCCTCCCTCCTTCTCCCCCACCCCCCGCCTCTGGTTCCAGACTGTGTACAGAAAAAGAAGACAATTCTCATCTTAACTATTCTCCCAATTCCCATGCTTTGTTAGTACCACCATTGCTAGAATTTTAGGTTTTAGAGGAGGGGTATGGGATGATTTTAAGAGAAAAACCCTTTCCACACATTGAGAAGATCAATCCCATTTCTGAAAAGCTTTGGACTTTTCCATGAAGGTCAGACTACTACATTGTCTATTCTAGGTAAATTAGTTGATCCCCTTCCTTTTTTTGTTTTTTGTTTTAATTCCAGTACAGTTAACATATCGTCTTGTATTGGGCTCTCATCCCGTTTTTAGAATACAGTGGGGAACCAAACACACAGATGACATCGACTTTTTAATTATTTATTTATTGTTTGTTTGTTTGTTTGTTTAGAGAGTGCGAGTGGGGGAGGGGCAGAGACAAAGGGAGAAGCTCCATCCAGCAGGCTCCGTGCGGTCAGTGCGAGGCTCGAGCTCCCGAAACTGCGAGACCATGACCCGAGCCAAAATCAAGAGTTGGACACTTAACCAACTGAGCCACCAAGGCACCCCATCAATTTTTTAAAAATGTTTATTTATTTATGTTGATAGAGTAGGGGAGGGACAGAGAGAGAGAATCCCAGGGAGGCTCTGCACTGTCAGCACCCCCATTTTTTTTTCTTTTAGTATAGTTGACATAAAATGTTACATTAGTTTCAGGGGTACAACATAGTGGTGGGAAAAGTTCATACATTATGCTGTGTTCACCACAAGTGTAGCCACTACCTGTTACTATACAACGCGATTCCAGTGCCGTTGACTGTGCTCCCTATGCTGCGCCTCTTCTGCGACATTCTCATTCCATAACTGGAAGCTGTGTAGCTCCCACTCTCCTTCACCCATTTCCCCCATCCACCTACCCCGTCTCTGATGATAACCATCAGTTCTCTATATTTATGGGTCTGTTTCTGCTTTTTATTTGTTTTGATCTTTAGGTTCCACATATAAGTGAAGTCACATGATACTTATCTTTCTCTGACTTATGTCACTTAACATAATACCTTCTAGGTTCATCCATGTTGTCACAAATGGCAAGATCTCATCTTTTTTTTTTTTTTTTAATAGCTGAGTAATGTTCCGTTGTGTGTGTGTGTGTGTGTACACGTACTGTACCTTCTTTATTCCTTCATCTATGGATGGACACTTGGGTTGCTTCAGTATCATGGCTATTGTAAATAATGCTGCAATAAACATAGAAATGCATATATTTTTTTGAATTGGTGTTTTTTTTAAAAATTTTTTTTTTTAACGTTTATTTATCTTTGAGACAGAGAGAGACAGAGCATGAACAGGGGAGGGGCAGAGTGAGAGGGAGACATGGAATCTGAAACAGGCTCCAGGCTCTGAGCTGTCAGCCCAGAGCCCGACGCGGGGCTCAAACTCACGGACCGCGAGATCATGACCTGAGCCGAAGTCGGCCGCCCAACTGACCGAGCCACCCAGGCGCCCCTGAATTGGTGTTTTGTTTTCTTTGGGTAAATACCCGGTAGTGAAACTAATGGATCATACAGCATTTCTGCTTTTAATTTTTGAGGCAACTCCATACTGTGTTCTACGGGGACCCCAGCAGCATACATGCTCACCAACAGTGCACGAGGGTTCCTTTTTATCCACATCCTCACAAGTACTTGTTATTTCTTGTCTTTTTTATTTTAGGCATTCTGACAGTATGCGGAGATATCTCATTGTTTTGATTTGCATTTTCCTGATCATTAGTGATAGTGAGCATCTTTTCATATGTCTTTTGGAAAATGTCTGTTCAGGTCCTCTGCCCTTTTCTTTTGAGCTGCAGTCAAGAGTTGAACATTTGACTGACTGAGCCACCCAGGCACCCCTGACCATTTTTAATCAGATTATTTGGTGTTGGTTTGTTCTGTTTGTGGGTGTTTTTTTGTTTGTTTTTGTTTGTTTCTTTTTGGTGTTGAGTTGTATAAATTCTTTATATATTTTGGATATTAACCCCTGTCCAGATACATAATTTTTAAATATCTTCTCCTATTTAGTAGGTTGCCTTTTGTTTTGTTGACCGTTTCCTTCCCTGTGCATAAGCTTTTTATTTTGATGTAGTCCCAATAGTTTGTTTTTGTTTCCCTTGCCTTAGGGAAAAATGTTGCAAAGGCCAGTGTGAGAAATTACTGCCTGTGCTCTCTTCTAGGAGTTTTATGGTTTTGGGTCTCACATTTAGGTCTTTAATCCATTTTGAGTTTATTTTTGTGTATATTGTAAGAAAGTGGTTCAATCTCATTATTTTGCATGTAGCTGTCCAATTTTCCCAGCACCATTTATTGGAGAGACTGTCTTTTCCCCATTGTATACTCTTGTCCCCTTAGTCATAGGTTAATTGGCCATGTACTTGTGGGTTTATTTCTCAGCTCTCTATTCTGTTCCATTGATTTATGTCTATTTTTGTGTCAGTACCATACTGTTTTGATTAGTGAAGCTTTGTAGTACATTGTGAAATGACATCAGGTTTTTTTTTTTTTTTTTTAATGTTTATTTATTTTTGAGACACAGAGAGACAGAGCATGAACGGGGGAGGGTCAGAGAGAGGGAGACACAGAATCTGAAGCACCTCCAGGCTCTGAGCTGTCAGCACAGAGCCCAACGTGGGGCTCGAACTCACAGACCACGAGATCATGACCTGAGCCAAAGTCGGACGCTTAACCGACTGAGCCACCCAGGCGCCCCGAAATGACATCAGTTTTAATGGAAACCCATGCTTGATCAAGTAACTAATGTGCAAGAAAAAATACGAATTGCAACAATATATTTTTATTTTCTTTTTTTTTATTAATTTTTTTTTTTTTCAATGTTTATTTATTTTTGGGACAGAGAGAGACAGAGCATGAATGGGGGAGGGGCAGAGAGAGAAGGAGACACAGAATCGGAAACAGGCTCCAGGCTCTGAGCCATCAGCCCAGAGCCTGACGCGGGGCTCGAACCCACGGACCGCGAGATCGTGACCTGGCTGAAGTCGGACGCTTAACCGACTGCGCCACCCAGGCGCCCTATATTTTTATTTTCTATCGTTGTTTCTACTGGCAGAATTTGAGTTTAGGGATTATATTACCTACCTACATTTGAATTATTCTTTGGGTATAGAATTTATTTTCCCAAACATGTCTGCACCCACCATATTTTGACTTATTTAATGAGGAGTGGTATAATTTTTCTAATGTTTCTTTATAAAAGCAGACTGGTTCTGACTTGTCCAAAATTTGTGTCATTTGGCCAAAGGTTGTATCACTGAGCAGTTGAGGGTTAAAGTAGCTTGCCAGGGTTATTCTATACTTAGTTCTATTTTTCCCCTCTCTTTGAACTTCTAGTTCATTATAATGCTTCTGGGAATACTAACAGTGAGATGTGCCTCAATTGATACACAGCTTCAAGGCTCTTACAGTGCTTGTCAGCCTCAGTCTTTTCTCTCTGGGGACCTTTCATATCTCTTAGCTCCTTGCAGCCGACTGAAAAATCTCTATGCTTCTGTTGCCTGCCAGCTTAATGCAAAACTGAGAGTCAGAGAAGTGGCCCCAGGGAGGAGAAGCAGCCTGGGTCCCATAGCATCAGGACTTCAGGTAGTAGGCTGGTTTGTCAATTTGGATTAGAATGGAAGAGAGCTGTTGCCTCGTACATTACTTATTTCTTGCTATAGGAGAGACATAGTGTGTAAAGGGCTTTGAGAGTCTCCTAACAGAAAGGCAGGAAAATGAAAGATTTAGCAAAAATACACTGAGCTATTACTGCAGAATGCCTAGCAGATGTAATGTCAATTGAGAACAGTAATGCCACATGGAAGGAAACATTCTCTATTAAAGCTTCCATTTTATGCCAGTAATTTTCATGCAGAAATCTCTATTCAAGCAGAAGGCACTTTAAAAAATTAACATCTTTGTAAATTTCTAATAAGATTACAGATTCCACATTTTTCTAAAATCACAGTAATTTGCATGTCAATACAGACTTTTCACAAATGAGTCTTACTTGTTCTTGTGTTCATATTTGAGGACCATAAACATTGTACAGAGTTTAAAATGGGTTTACATACTTGCTTGGAGAGTTGGAGCCTTTGCTCTCTAAAGCAGTGCTGCTTTGTCCAACTTCAGCTCAGGTCATGGTCTCGTAGTTTGTGAGTTTGAACCCCGCATTGGGCTCTGTGCTGACAGCTCAGAGCCTGGAGCCTGCTTCGGATTCTGTGTATGTCTCTCTCTCTGCCCCTCCCCCGCTCACTCCCTCCCACCCTCCCCCCTCAAAAATAAAATAAACATTAAAAAAAATTTTTTTTAAAGCTGTGCTTCTTAAACTTTGTGCATAGGAATCACTTGGGGATCTTGTTAAAGTGGAGATTCTGATTCAGTAAGTCTGGGGCCTCATAGTCTGCATTTCTCACAAGCTCCCAACTGATGCCAGTGCTCCTGGTTCAGGAACTATTTGAATAGCAGGGTTTTAAGGTATTCAGCTTTAAAAGAAACACTTCTTGTTTTCTAAACTCATCAAATTATGGTAATAAAACATTTAAGGCAAAGCCTAGCAAATGCTTTGTGACTATAAATCTTGCTAACAGAAATAATACCCAATCCCCTCTTCTGCCTGATAGTTTATTAGATTCTGGTCCTAAAATAAGACAATATAAGAAATATTAGAAGTTTATCCACTAATGTAACATGGCTATTCTTGTTTATTTTTGAGAGAGAGAGTGTTCATGCGTGCAAGCATGAGTTGGGGAGGGCGAGGAGAGGGACAGAGAGAATCCCAAGCAGGCTCCATGCTGTCAGCGCAGAGCCCAAGGCAGGGCTCGATCTCATGAACTGTCAGATCATGACCTGAGCTGAAATCAAGAGTCGGACACTTAACCAACTAAGCCACCCAGGTGCCCTTGCTATTCTTAAATGAGGGTGCTGAAGTGCTATGTGCTGAAGTGTCTAGAAATCACATCAGAGTATACCTGTAGGGGAACCTGAAGAAGGTATGCCTAGGAACTCAGGACAGCACTTAGTGATGCAGAGGGCTTTCTGCAGGAGGCAGGAAGATCACTTCTGAGGTTCACTCTAAATTTGGCTCTAAATAATTACCTAGTAGTGTGCTCTTCACCATTACATAATTAAAAACAAATTTTAATAGGCTTCATTCTTATTTGATAACCTTATTATCCTCAAACATGTTAAAAATGTTGGCTGTTCCCATTTCTGAACTTCTTTCCCTCATTTCTCACCTCCAGCACCCTCCCTCTAAATTCTTAGTGTATTAACATCATCTATCTTCTCATTCACTTTGTATGTATTTGAGTACTCACTGTATACAAATAGGGTGTCGTAGTAAATGGATCTGTGGTATACAAAATTGAATAAGGTGCAGTCTCTTTTTCAAGGTACTCAGTCTCCTGAAGGAGGTATGATAGCATAAGTAATCAGTGTGAATAATAATCTGTTAACACCCTCCAGAAAGTGCTCTGTGGGTTCAGAAGAGAAATGAATCACTGGGTTCTGGGATCATCAGGAAAGCCCTCATAGAAAAGATAGCTTTTGAATTAGGTCTTGAGAACTAGATAGCCCTTCCTAGCTGTTCCAGGCAGGACATTGTAAGAAGAAATTGCACAAGGAAAGTATGGATGAAAGAGAATAAGGAGACACATTTTAGTAATTGCATGTACTATAGACCCCTTGCATTTTGGATTCATAACTTCAGGATTTGTATTGTCCGTTTGTGAGTGACCATTGAAGGGTTTTCCTGAGCTACTGATTTTATTTCCTTGTGAAGAGCCTCGTATATCAAGTCCGTGGGTGAGGTTAGTAATTGGTTCAGCAGCATTCGTATCTGCATCCATCTTTATTCTTTTCTCTTATTTCCTTTTACTGTATTTCGTGTGGGAAGACATTACATACTTATTAATAATTTGGGATTTGCGAGGAGCTTGTTATAATTCCTTTCCACTGCCAAAGGTCTCCTGCCAGTATGGTGACCATATAATTTATTGCCCAAACTGGGACCCACTTGAAAGGAATTGTGCTGTTAGTGATATTCCACAGCAACTAGGCATAAACTGGGTTTGTCTCAAGCAAGCGAGAGTATATGGCCAACTAGAACATTCCTGTTAGTTGGAGGGTGGGATATGAATGGGGAGCAGTAGGATGTTATTTAGGAAAGCAAGTTTGTGGATGGTCCTAAATGCCAGGTTCAAGGTTTAGGCTTTTATACTGTAGGCAGAGAAAAACCCTTGGAGGTTTTTTTGTTTGGTTGGTTTTGTTCTTGTATTCTTTTGGCAGAGGGTTTGATATATGCAAAGCAGCTTTTGGAAGGAGGAGTCTGGCCTCTGTGGGCAGATTAGATTGAAGGGAAATGCTCGATTTAGGGAGTGCCATAGTATTCCCTTTAAGGATATATTTGAACAGTAGCCACTCAAATGGTCTTCATGTATAAGGAAAAATTGGTAATTTATATTTGTATAATTATGAACAGAGAAGCTTTAATAATTCACTTCCAATATATGTTATTACTGATGTTAGCTCATACTTCTGAAGAAGATCCTGTGGGATTAGCGTCTTGTTCAGTTAATGTTTTCTCAAAAGAGGAACAGTACTGGGTTTAGCAGTGAGCGCTAGAACATTTTGTCTGCACTAGTGTTATGCATATATTTACCTTAATATTTTAACAATTAAAATTTTACTTAACACTGAGAGTGCTTAATAAAAATATCTTCACAAAATTTATTTCTAAAAAACTATCTTTTGCCATGTAACCAATCTTTTATTGTATCTTGTTTCAACCTGATATCTAATCCAGAGAAGGTTTTAATTTCCACTAGCATGCATCTCTCCTTTTTCTATCCCCACCCCATGGAATGGGTGAAACTTTTGAGAAAGGAAAGTTTTTTTTTTAAGTTTATTTTATTTTTTAATTTATTTAATTTTGAGAGAGAGTGCAAGCAGGGGAGGGGCAGGGAGAGAGGGAGACAGAAGATCCAAAGCGGGCTCTGCACTGACAGCAGCTAGCCCAGTGAGGGGCTCACATTCACAAGCCGCGAGATCATGACCTGAGCCAAAGTCAGACGCTCACTCTACTGAATCACCAAGGTACCCCGAAAAGGAAAGTTATTTTTTACCAGGAGAATCAGACAGCTATTCATGGAAGAGGAAGTCAGTCTTTGAAGGATTGATTCTGCAGTAGTGGAGAAGAGAACTTTCCAGGTAGAGGAAACTATGTATGCAAAGAAGAGGAAGCAGAAAAATTGTGGGGTGTGCTTGGGGAAAAGCAACTGACTGCTGGGTGGCTTCAGAAATGCTATGGAAATAACAGCTGGCACACTGGCATCACTAGCCAGTTACGTGGTCATGGAGGACACAGGGAAATTGAAGAAAAGGAATGCTTTTTTTTTTCTTTTTTAAATCTTCTTTAATGTTTATTTTTGAGAGACAGAGACAGAGTGCTGGGCGGGGAGGGGCAAAGGGAGCAGTAGACATGGATTCAAAAACAGGCTCCAGGCTCTGAGCTGTCAGCACAGAGCTGGGTGTGGGGCTCGAACTCACAAGCTGTGAGATCATGACCTGAGCTGAAGTTGGACACTTAACCAACTGAGCCACCCAGGTGCCCCAGGAAAGGAAAGCTTTTTAATTCCCAAGGATTTCTTAACTTTTAGAAACCTTTTTTTTTTTTTTTTAAGTTTATTTATTTTGAGAGAAAGAGCACAAGTCGGGCAGAGAGATAGGGAGAGAGAGAGAATCTCAAGCAGGCTCCATGCTGTCAGCACAGAGCCGGGCATGGGGCTCTATCTCACGGTGAGATCCTGACCTGCACCGAAATCAAGAGTCGGACGCTTAACCAACTGTGCCACCCAGACACCTCTTAAAAACCTGCTAAGGGTTGGGGCGCCTGGGTGGCGCAGTCGGTTAAGCGTCCGACTTCAGCCAGGTCACGATCTCGCGGTCCGTGAGTTCGAGCCCCGCATCAGGCTCCGGGCTGATGGCTCAGAGCCTGGAGCCTGTTTCCGATTCTGTATCTCCCTCTCTCTCTGCCCCTCCCCCATTCATGCTCTGTCTCTCTCTGTCCCAAAAATAAATAAACGTTGAAAAAAAAAAAAATTAAAAAAAAAAAAAAAAAAACCTGCTAAGGGTTGGGGCGCCTGGGTGGCGCAGTCGGTTAAGCGTCCGACTTCAGCCAGGTCACGATCTCGCGGTCCGTGAGTTCGAGCCCCGCGTCAGGCTCTGGGCTGATGGCTCAGAGCCTGGAGCCTGTTTCCGATTCTGTGTCTCCCTCTCTCTCTGCCCCTCCCCCGTTCATGCTCTGTCTCTCTCTGTCCCAAAAATAAATAAAAAAACGTTGAAAAAAATTATAAAAAAAAAAACCTGCTAAGGGTAGAAAATACTCTTTACTTGTTGAAGAAGCTTCTATTTAAAGGTAGCCTATCACCCTTTTTTTTTTTTTTTTTTTTTTTTGATGAATTAAGGTGCAATACCATTTTTTACCGATGGGCCTTTTATGTAATAAGATCATGTCACTAGACACATCTGAGAGTGAAATGTTTAATATTTGGTACTTATTGCATGTGGATGGAGTTATGTAGTGACTTCTAGATGATTGGAGATTCTTCTCTGTTGGCAAGAAAAAGAGGTAATGAACTGAAGAGAATGACCAACTTGTAAAATATTTCCTAAGTTTATGTCTGTGTATTTACATATGTTGTCTAAATATTTCATCATTAGAGGGTCATATTCTCCATGTCTGTTAAGATCTTCCATATTCAAAATGTCTTTGTAGGTTTTTGCCGTTTCTTTGAAAGAAAATACATTTAAAAGTTTACTTCAAGTCTTAACTTTTAGATGAATGATTACCCTCCTCTCTTCCTGGTTTAGAGCTACTTGTCTTTATTTTACTTAAGCACTATAGAATTTGACACATGAAGATGTTTCCCTGGAAGAATTCTGTTTAGGCTTAGGGCTCACATGAAAAGAAACAATTTGTCAGACTAGTGGAGCTTGCTAACAATTCAAATAAACAGCCTGTCTTTTCCTTGACACTGCATATTAATAAAAATGTTAATGATAAAACACCTCCTTTACACCCTACAGGGTGCAGAGATGATTGGGTCAGAGACTGTTTTCTTGCTTTGGGCCCTTTTAAACACAGCTGCTAGCTGAATGTGGCTTATCAGTTGCATGGTTATTGGTGCCATGTTTCTAAAGTAACAGGTATTTAACGCAGCCAGGTTGAGTGTTGCCTCGATTTTTGTATTATCTGGCATTTAAATACTTTTGCCATGTAAATATTTCAAAGTAGAAAGCAGTTAAATTTAGAATATACTTCTTTATAAACGTACTTTGATGGATAAGTAACTCTTCAAAAATGGGGTTACTTAGATCATACAACTGAAGACTGTTATCTGTATTTAACATTTTTCTCCCCTCCTTACTACCACAATTTTGAGAGCTCCTGATGGTAGAGCATACCATGCCTTATGCATTTGTGCCCTTGGTACCTAGTAGATACTTCATAAATGTCAAGTTATTTAATGATGACTTTGATAAAGACCAACTTTGTTGCTTAATTGTATATTTTTGCTTCACCTTCTTGAATTTTTCTTCAACACACAATTCACTCTAAAATCTTGTATCAGTATATCTGGATTTCTTAAACACAAAACAGGCTCAAATGGAGTTACTTATGCTAAGCCCCATGCTACCAAACTAAGACTTAATTACAGTTTTAGCTCTCCCAGAAATGGAATTTTAAACTAGTCAGCCAAGAAATACCTGATCAGCACTAGTTAGGTAATATGCCTAATAGACTTCTGCCATCCCCAAAAGGAAAGTGACTTTCAATGACCAACCCACTTTTTTTTTTTTTTTTTTTTTTGCCTAGTAAAACTTCCTTCTTCCCACTCCTTTTTTTTTTTTTTAACTTTATTTTTGAGAGCGACAGAGAGAGTGAGAGTAGGGGAGGAGCAGAGAAATAGGGAGAATCTTAAGCAGGCCCCGTGCTGTCAGCGCAGAACCCAACGTGGGGCTCAATCTCACAAACCGTGAGATCACTCAACTGATTGAGGTACCCAGGCACGCCTCTAGTTAATTTTTAAGGTGTTAAAAATGATGCAAGTAGTTATATATGTCAAACATTCAGCGGTTTTAACTTACGTAGCTTACTTTTAGTAGAGTATAATTTATTGGTTGCTAGCAGAAATAGTAGTCTACTGTTGGCTACTCAGTTTTGGTAACTTGAGAATAAGGCTAGTGCTGTTTGGCTTTTTCTAAGAAAATAATGAATGTATAGAGATATTTCAGATAATTATCTGGGCTTGTTTGCATATCAGCATCAACATGGCTCTTTGTACCATTCAGAAATTGAATTGTTGGTGAAGTAAAAATTTTTCGAGTGGTAACTGTGGTGATTACTACAGCGTCTGTGAAATGGGTGGGCAGGGGAGTAGCCATCAGTGCCTTACCAGGACCCCTGACATTAGTTGTCATTCAATAGCTGTGGTTCAGTGAATGGATTTCCTTAAACACAAGGTGTATTAAAGATGGAACCTAAAAATAAAATACACTAAGTGTACTGCCTTTTAAACTAAGTGAACAGTTGCTAGTTTAAAGTTGAATCTTGTATTTATTTTGCAGATGGCAAGCTAATACTGTCTTTGATAAACTTGAAATTTGGTTTAATGTTTTGGAAGCAGAAAATTCTTACTCTCTTTTAATAGCCTGTCCCTTGACACATTGTTATCACCAGTATGTGAGATGAGGCAAGAAAGGCTTCTGGTTCACAACTTAAAAGTCTTTCTTGAATTCTTATCTTTATCATTTTGTTTTATCTTAGAAACATGGTAGGGATAGAGTCAGCAAACTTAGCTTTAGTTTGTATTCTTTCAAAATTGATAGTAAGCCAGTACATTTTTTTCTTGTTGCTCCATAAAGTTCTTGAAATATTAATTTAAGAGAATGAAAAAATTCTTAATTTCTCAATTGTTTAGAAACAATTGCTTTTGTGTTTTTGGATGTATAGGAAGTCTTATTTATTTGATCAGTTTCTAGGCTTAAGAAGTTAGTATTTCCCCTGTTTCACTGATCTAGTGAAGGGTTAAAATAAAAATAAAGATAATAAAAATTAAAACCAATTGATCGATGATTTTGTAAATAACAAGTGGAACCAACTTTATGCATAAATTTTCTTTTTATTAGACTTTCTGCAATATTTACCTTTTGTGGAAACATTTATTAATTTCACATTTTTAAAATTTCCAGGTAACTTGGGTTTTTACTCCTGTAACAACTGAAATAACAAGTCTTGATACAGAAAATATAGATGACATTTTAAGTAAGTACCTTGATATTTTTAAAGTACACTTTTCTTCTTTATAAAGAGTTAGTTTATATACAAAAACAAAGTTAAATCCCAATTACTAGAACAGTTTGAGGAGCTGGCATTATGATTATTTCCATGGTTTACTGAATTAACAAAACACTTTTGGTTTTGATTTTCAGTAAAATTTCTTAAAATGTGTATGTCTCCTTTATGTGTTACAAATAAACTTTAATCTCATTTTATTTCTTTGTCTTGTCATAAATGCCACCTTAACAATTCGTATTTTGCTAGAGCCTACTTAGATTAGAGGCCAGGAGTCTCCACTGTGCAGTACTAAAAGTTTGTGGTCTTAGGACACAGTCTAGACATCTTTTGTCTTTTTTAACTTTTGACTAATTCACTGACTCTGATATCTTTTATTGTCATTGCTCCAATTAAGTTAAGTGTTTTACTGACTGCTTGTTTGCTGACAGTGTGATTGTGGATACAATTAACTTGCAGGGAAAAGATTTCTGTTTTTAAAAGTAGTAGAGGGAAGGTGAACACATGGTTGATGGAAAAATCACAATTTAGGAGATTTAAGAAAATGTACAATGCATAAATGATTCCTACCTTCTTATTTTTAAAAGCCCTCCACTGGTTTAAGCAGAACAAAACCAAAAATAATAAAAGTGAAAAGAGTTATTCTTGAGCCTCATATGCTGTTTTTTGTTCTTGGAACTGGTTTTAAATGCCAAAATGTCTATTCCTACACTGTGGGATCTCTTTAGAGCAATGGTCTGTAACCTTTAGCATGCATGAGTTACCTGGAGGACTTAATAATATCCGGACTGCTAGGCCTGGCTCCAAGTTTCTAATAGAAACTGCTCGACCCCACCTGAGAATTTGCATTTCTGTAAGTTTCTACATGCTGCAGGTGCTTCTGGTCCAGGGAGTGCAGTTTGTGAACCACTGCTTTAGATGAAGAAGCAAGTGGATAAAAAGTGCTTTGAAGGTAAAAAAGGAAGAAGAGAATTGGAACTTACAAAAAATTCTCCTTTCATTTTTCAAATTCTAGAATAACTTTTATTTTTGTGAGTCAGTGAATTTATCTGAGTTTCTCTGTAGTACGTTTAGTCTCCTGTCTTCACATCCTCATATGCAGATGATACTAAGTTATTTTGGCAACAGAGAAGAGCTGTTAAATGGATTGGAAATAGAACATGTACATGTTTTGCAACTTTATTGGTTGTAGATTTCGTGTTGCAACTAGGTGGGACATCTGAGCTGTACAAGAGCTTTCTTTACACATAGCTTAGTTACACAGGTCTTTTCTGTGAAATAGAATTTTCTTGCAGAGTCACTTCTTGGTTTATTCATGTATATGGGAGATCAAAAACTAGATTGTTAAAGCCCAGATCATTCCACTTCACTTTTTTAAATGTTTATTTATTTTTGAGAGGGAGGGAGGGAGGGAGAGAGAGAGACAGATGAAGAGACAGAGAGACAGAGCACAAGTGGGGGAGGGGCAGAGAGAGAGGGGTTACAGAATCCGAAGCAGGCTCCAAGTTCTGAGCTGTCAGTACAGAGCCCGATGTGGGGCTCGAACCCACGAACTGTGAGATCATGACCTGAGCCGAAGTTGGCCACTTAACTGACTGAGTCACCCAGGTGCCCCTCCGTTTCACTTTTAATGAGTTAGTGGCTTACTTGGCCTGATCTGGGTTTGATTCTTCTTTTGCTTTATATTCATTCAGTGAAGGTATAAAGATGGAGAATATAGAGAAAAGGATCAGGGATTCCCACAAATTATGTAACCTATCCATGACCCCGTGTGCGGGTTTCTTAATTGTTACTGTGTATTTTTAGTGGGCCTTTACATAAATGGGAAGAAGACCATGAGGAAAACCAAATCTTGGATTATGTCAGTTACAAAGACATAATTAACTTAGGTTGTTTGGTTTTGTTTTTCAATTTCAGACAATGCTGATGTTGCTTTAGTAAATTTTTATGCTGACTGGTAAGTAATAATCTTATTTTTGTTTTTTGTGGGGGGAGGGGTAATGAAGTTGCATCTTTTAGTTTTTTTCTTTCATCTTGCTACGGGTGTATTTTTCTTTGCTAGAAAGGGGTGAGTGGGGAAGCCTTTTTCATATGTGAGATAGTATTGCATACACAAAGTCAATTAAGGTTCATTCACAAAGGGAACAGCTTAATTTGCTGATCGTTTGTATTTTAAGAGAAAAATATATCTGATTCCATTATCCCACATCTTAAAAGTAGTAGCAAAAACTTAAATCCCTCCCTCCTTTTCTCTCTTTCTCTCTGTCACACCCTGCCCCCCCAACACACAGTACTGCAGTTCTGTATTTTTCCTGTAGGGCGGTGTTTGGAGGTGAGGGTGTGGGTGTGGCAAGTTTAGAAGGAAAAATCATGTTGACACTTTTTAAACATGTATCATCTACTACTTCTAGGAAGCCTTTATTCTGCCCCCTGTCTAAATCAGATTCTTGTCTTTTGTGTTTATGTAGTACTGGACACCACTTTTTTTTTCTTACTACATTATTTTGTTTTTTATATTTGTGCGCCAGGAAGAAACATTGAGGATGGAAATAATGTCTTACTCAGCATTTGTGGCATTTAAAACCAGGGCATACTATGTAGTAGATGTTAAAGAATATGTCAAGTGGAGAGCTTGAGCCAGAGAGGTTTGAAACACTCACATAATCTTTATTCCTAGGCCATCTGTATTTTATTTGACCCTTTTACGCTTATTACTGCCTACTGGTTGCCACTGCCCTACTTAAGGCCACAGTCCAGTTTACCCAGATTCCTGTGACAGTCTCCTAATTTGTTTTCTGTGCCTCAGGTCCTACGTGTGTCCATTCTGTTCTCTAAAAAGTAAGCCAGAGTGGTCTTTCCTAAAGTACACACTGAATAAGGTTACACTTCATCTTAAAACCTGTAAATGATGTTCCATTAACTCTAGGTCTAAAGTCCTTTACCTTGACCTAGAAAGCCCCCAATGACCTGCTCCCTTCCTACCTCTACATCTGTATATCTTGCCTCTCTCCGCTCCCACATTCTGTACCCGTTATACTGAACGTCTTTCAGTTTCCGTAATATTCTATATTCTTTAGTCACTGGACCTTTAGTCATGGTATTTTCTCTGCCTAGATGGGTCACTCTTCTCTCATTTAATTTAAGTATTATCTTTCGAGTCTTAGATTAAATGCCACTTTCTCCAGGTCACCTTCCTAGATCGATATTCCTACCCTTATCCCAACCCTTTTTTATGTCTTTCCATAATACTACATGCTCACCTCATTGGGAACACTTGTATGCTGTAGTTTATTTGGTGGCACCTACTACAGCCTTAGCTTTAAGTTACTGTATCTGTCTTTTCTCAGTATTCGTCCCCAGGCTCTCTGCATAATACTTGGCAGATAATAAGTACATAATAGATATTTACTGAGTGAATAACATATAGTGTAGTTATTTAAAGAACTTCAGTAAAATGTTGAAGATATACACAGAAAATGCCATTTATAAAAATGCATAACCAAGGTAGCATTTTCCAAGGTAAATTAGGATTGTCCACATGTAGCAATAGCTGTAAAATTTGGTATACGATTATCTAGTCCAATCCACTTTAGCAATGAAACTGAGACCCAGAGGAGCAAAGTGTCTTCCCAGGGTTACCTGACAGAGTTGTGGCAGAGTTAAAACTAGAACGCATTTCTCTTATTTGAGGTATTTTGTGTGTTGTAAGAAAGGGAAATAAAACGTGTCATTGACCTTGTCCTAGAAACTGAATTGGAAATGTGGGCTAATTGCAGTTATTTGGGAAAACATATTACCCAAAGAATACCTTGAGTTGTTCATGAATTAGTACTCTTTATTCAATTGAAAAAAACTTGGGCAATTGGCCACAGGACATAGATTTATATTATATGGTCTCACAGACTCCATTCTGAGTTCTGTCTGGAAGTTATTAATGTGGCACAGTTTAAGGAAGAATTCTCTGATAGAGCTGCCTAAAAATATGGATATGCCTCGGAGGGTAATGAACCATAGTAGGTCCCTGATAATGCTGTTTTGTGCCGGTCTTTTTATATACATTGTTTTTAATGCTAAGAACTACCTTGCAGGTAGGTATTATAATTTCCATTTTAGGTTGAGGAAATTGAGAAAGGTCATACGGCTAGTAAGTGGTGGAACTGGGATTTAAACTCAGGTATGTCTGACTCCAAAGCTTATTTTTCCCCCTACTAGGTCATACTAGTAAGTACCCCCAAATTGTCCCTGCGAGGACTCTTACCCATTCAGTTGATTTGTAAAGGGTTGATTCTAAGCACTAGATTGAAGATTGGATTCAGATGACCCGTAAGGCCTTTGTAATAGATCTGTTGCTTTTGTTATGTTACTTTTATAAATGTAACTTTCCATGTGAATTGGATACATGTGGATGAAGGTATAATATTGTTGATTGACTTTTATTTCATCCTTCCCTTCCACCTGCTGGTATTAAAATTGATCCTGTTTTAAGCATGAACCTGTGCTTAAATGCTTACTGGGCAGCAAACTGGACAGTCTGGAAAGAAGGAGCCCGTAATGTAGGCCTTTTCCTTGCCCTTAAGCCAGGAGCCTGTCCAGTAATTGTTTACTAGGCCATATCCTAGTTCTTCAAGAAACCATCTATCAGCCTTTGCCTCCTCTGCCCTCCAGCACCATATTTTCAGCAAACTATAAGAAACTACAAACTTGTGGACCTAGCCTTTCCAGTTCCTCCATTCTATCAATTTAATCATTTAACAGACATATTGAAATGCTTACTAGAATACATAGTCAAATAAGACACGGTCCCTGATGTCCACAGACCCCACCCACCTATCCCAGATGGGAGAGATTTAAGAATGCTAAAAGAGGAAAGAGCAACTTGAAAGCAAGAGATTGAAGATACAGATTGTGTCTCCTTGCTATATTCTAGGACATCTCCTTAGGAAGTCAGGTGAGTGGGCCAGAGGAGGTATCTACAGAAAGAAATAGGGAGGAGTATAAGAATTTGCATCCTTTTACAGGCTTTACCAGACTTGCATTGAATTGTAGTTCATATGTATGACCTAATCATGTGGATTAAAGAGTTCACAAGCTTCATTTAAGTAAATCTCTTAGTGGAAAAGGGCTCTGGAAGCAATAGTAATAGCAGTTATAGTTTTTTTGTTGTTTTTTTTTTGTTGTTGTTGTTAACAAACACTTAATACCTTTTTCATACAAGAATAACTATTCTAACCCATCTGGCTGTGTGCTCATTTTGATTCTTCTTCTCTTTCTTATCAGGTCCCTTTAATAACCTATAGCATGTTTGTGAAGTAGTTGGCCTGATTAAGGGACAGTCAATTAGAAGAAACAAGTTTCTGAAATACTGTAGGGTTTGTGTCCCTTTGTAAAAGTAAGAACAAAACAAACGACAAAGGAAACATGAATAAGAAATCTTGTTTAGGAATTTAGCACTTTTGCTCCTGAACTTAATATATTTGTTTATAGACATGAAAGCCTATTTTAACCAGGGGTTAATTTTGAGGGTCAAGAGTTTAATATACACTATATATCCTTTTCATGCCACGTGTGTATCTAGTATGCTGACTTGCATATGAGATTTGATTGACCTAGTCAAGCGAATCAGTCTAGTATTTGAAATAAACTTACCATCTTACGGATTTTGTATAGTAGTCTCAAAATATGTTCATTATTTAGAGAAAGCTAATTTCTTCTCTAAATGCCCAAGTCTTAATAGTTATAAGTCCAAGTGGATACATCTTAGAGGGCTTATATCAGACTTGTTTCTGGCCTCTTTGAGAGATCCTTAGCTGTGTGCTTCATTATAGCACATAGCTTCTTAAGCTGCAGAACACCAAAATCTTTAAATTGGAATAGGCTTTGAGTTCAAACTTGCCTTCATCTTTAATGAATGACATTCAGGTCCATGACTAAATTAACTATGTGATTGTCTCAAAAGCTGTTTATTGTACATACACTAAATAACAATAGATGATAACTGAAATAAGATTTTATTGCTTCTGCTTTTCAGTTTTAATTGGTATCCTTCTTTGTGCATAGGTGTCGTTTCAGCCAAATGTTGCATCCAATTTTTGAGGAAGCTTCTAATGTCATTAAGGAAGAATATCCAAATGAAAATCAAGTAGTGTTTGCCAGAGTTGATTGTGATCAGCACTGTAAGTACCTCAATAGGAATTCTGGAACAAATCGTCTCATTCCCTTCTCTACACACACACACACACACACACACACACACTCTCTCTCTCTCTCTCTCTCTCTCTCTCTCTCTCCTTTTTTAATGCTCAAAAAAAATGTTCTACTTTAGATGGAAGGTTCTAGTGACTTTGGTTAAATGTTAATATTTAATCTTTATGTACTTACAATACTAGTTTGTATTTTGCCTGAGAAGTAATTAATTTTCTAATTAAAATATAGTAGAATAAGCATATAGGTAGTAAGTTATAACCAGCAATGTGTTCTGCCAAAGTGAATACCAAAATTATTAATAAATAAAATTGAAATAAAGTTTTAGGAAAAAATGGATTTCTGTTAGTTTTAGAACCTACAAAAATACCATTTGTAGTCATTGCAAATAAAACTCTCAGATTTTTGTGTGTTTTTGTTACTTAAAAGGTTCCACTAAAATTGGCTGAGACTGTCTTCGAGGTGTAATTAACTGTAGTTATGGATTATAAATATTGAAAGTGTTGAGAAACTTAGGTTAGACTCACTTACAGTCCAGCGTCTTGCATTTCACTTCTCCCAGCAGAGCATTCTCTGTAAAAGCCTCTTGGTTTTCTGTGTACACGACCAATCTTGCTAACTTGAACTAGTGAGCCTGCAGTGGTGTTCCCTCCTTAGTGTGTCCAGCAGGTGTGAAGTTCTCCTCTCTCATAGTACTAGACTCACTGTGTTTGTAGCTCTGGTTCATTCTGTCTTAGTTGTCTCAACCATTGCAGCGTCCGTTCTTCAAAGGCAGGAACTTTTTCTTTTTTTTTTTTATTTTTTATTTTTATTTTATTTTATTTATTTATTTTTTTTATATATGAAATTTATTGACAAATTGGTTTCCATACAACACCCAGTGCTCATCCCAAAAGGTGCCCTCCTCAATACCCATCACCCACCCTCCCCTCCCTCCCACCCCCCATCAACCCTCAGTTCGTTCTCAGTTTTTTAACAGTCTCTTATGCTTTGGCTCTCTCCCACTCTAACGTCCTTTTTTTTTTTTTTTTTTTTTTTTTCCTTCCCCTCCACCATGGGTTCCTGTTAAGTTTCTCAGGATCCACATAAGAGTGAAACCATATGGTATCTGTCTTTCTCTGTATGGCTTATTTCACTTAGCATCACACTCTCCAGTTCCATCCACGTTGCTACAAAAGGCCAGATTTCATTTTTTCTCATTGCCACGTAGTATTCCATTGTGTATATAAACCACAATTTCTTTATCCATTCATCAGTTGATGGACATTTAGGCTCTTTCCATAATTTGGCTATTGTTGAGAGTGCTGCTATGAACATTGGGGTACAAGTGCCCCTATGCATCAGTACTCCTGTATCCCTTGGGTAAATTCCTAGCAGTGCTATTGCTGGGTCATAGGTTAGGTCTATTTTTAATTTTCTGAGGAACCTCCACACTGCTTTCCAGAGCGGCTGCACCAAGGCAGGAACTTTTTCTTTTCATGCTTTTTTTTTTTTTAATGTTTATTTTTGAGAGGGAGAGAGAGAGAGAGAGAGAGAAAGAAAGAGAGAGAGAGAGAGAGAGAGAAAGAAAGAAAGAAAGAAAGAAAGAAAGAAAGAAAGAAAGAAAAAGAGAGAGAGAGAGAGAAAGAAAGAAAGAGCGTGTAAGCGGGGGGGGGGGGGGGGGGGGCAGAGAGAGAGGGAGACACAATCCCAAGCAGACTCTGCTGACAGTTAAGCATCTGACTTTGGCTCATGTCATGATCTCACAGTTCATGAGTTCAGGCCCCACATTGAACTTGCTGCTGTCAGCCAAGAGCTCGCTTCAGATCCTCTGTCTCTGCCCCTCTCCCAATTGCGCTCTCTCAAAAATAAACGACACATTAAAAAAAAAAAAAAAGCTTGTTGCCTCGTGTTACTGGCAAGTTGGTCTGAGTACAGAACGCTCCATTCTGCAAATTTCCTGTCATTTGCTCTTAGCCTGACAATTAGAATTTGTGTGTGTGTGTGTGTGTGTGTGTGTGTGTGTGTGTGTGCACTAACTTTTCATTTTACTGATGAGGAAATGGAAGTCAAGTGCCTTACTCAGTATCATAGAGCTTAATGTCTAGTCAGGCCAGATTTAGAATCCAGATCTGACCAAATACTTTTACAGACCTGTTAGCTTTATTAGCGTCTTTCTATTCAGTTTAACAAACACTTTGGGGATTTACTGGTGGAGAAATGGCTAACGGCAAAGTATTTCAGTATTTTATAAACCATACCCCAAATTTCTGTCTTTTGAGATTCATAACTAAATAGGATGAAGGGAGCAGTAAAAGATTGTCAGTACAGGTGTGGACTGCATTTTCACACTGCTTTCTGGATCTTTCCTCCTACATTTCGCCGACAGATATGATGTTTTTGGTATGGGTTCTCATTTTAAATCTTTCTATTTTTTATGTATTTATTTAGACATTACAGTACAGACAGTAGTTCCTACTTTCACTGAATTCGGACCATAAAATCTGAACTTGTGTTTTTAAACTTAAAGTCATTGGGAAGAAAAATGAACTATTGTTGAACCATAAATATTATTTATTCTGTTTTTTAAACTAAGATTAACTTACTTTTGAGATAAACCTGGCATTACTACTATTGATCAGCCTCTCTTTTTATGGGAGTAAACAGCCATAATTCAGATGCTTTTTGATCTACCAGATAGAGCTACAAAGTCAATTTTTTACCAATGAAAGTTATATCTGAGACATTGTGTATTCTCTCTAAATATTTTATCTTTTCTGTGCAATTCTTCACTTTTTAAAAGTGATGTTATGAAATCCTTATTGATGATTTATTCACATTTTCCACTTTCTCTTTAGAGATTATAAGACAGACTGTGCCCTGGGTCACTTCTCTTGCGCCAGCTATAACGTAGAGTTTCTGAACTGGAAGGACCTTAAGAATCCTGTGGTCTCGGGAGAAATGTCTGTTAGGTAGATTGTTCTTTGGTAGGATTGGTTTTGTTTTTAAGAGATTTATTCAGATATAATTAAGGTAAAATAAACTGCACAAGTTTAAATTATAAAATTTAATGTTTTGACACATGCATACACCTATGAAACCGTCACCACAATCAAAATATCAGCATATCTGTCATTCCCCAAATTTTTGTTTCCTTTTGTGTTGCCTTTCTTCCCCCATCAATCTCAGGGGACCATGGAACTGCTTTTGTTAATAAGAGATTAGTTTGCATTTTCTGGATTATGTATAAGTGGGATCATACATTGTATTGTGTGTGTGTATGTGTTTGAATGTGTGTGTTGTTGTTGTTTTACTCGGCCTGGTTATTTTGAGATTGTTGCATTTATCATTCATTTTTATTACTGTTATTATTTTTTCATGTTTATTTTTTTTTGAGAGAGAGAGCATGAGCAGGGGAGGGGCAGAGAGAGAGGGAGACACAGAATCCGAAGCAGGCTTCAGGCTCTGATCTGTCAGCACAGAGCCCGATGTGGGGCTCGAACCCACAAACTATGAAATCACGACCTGAGCTAAAAGTCAGACACTTAACCAGCTGAGCCACCCAGGCGCCCCTGGAAGTTACAGATTTTGATGTCAAATTTATCTGTTTTTACATTTGTTGCCTGTGCTTTTGGGGCAATAGCTAAGAAATCATTGCAAACCCAGTGTTCTGGAACTCTTCTTCTACATTTATTTCCAAGAGTATTACAGTGTAGATTGTGTGATTAGGCCTTTTTCAGTTTTGAGTTAATTTTTGTATAGAGTGTAAGGTAGGGATCCAGTTTCATTTTTTTGCATGTGGACATCCAGTTTCCTAACACCATTTGTTGATGACCCTGTCCTTTCCCCACTGAATGATGTGGTACCCTTCATCAAAAAACATTTGACTGTATGTGTGAGGGTTTGTTTCTGGGCTCTCTGTTCCATCTGTCTATATATCTATCTCTATACCAGTACCACACTTTTTTGATGAGTGTAGCTTTATAATAAGTTTTGAAATCAGGAAGTGTGAGACCTCCAATAATGTTTGAGAGTATCTTTTGAAGGGTATATATTCTTTTTTTTTTTAAGTTTATTTATTTATTTTGAGAGAGTACAAGTGGGGAGGAACAGAGAGAGAGGGAGGGAGAGAGAATCCCAAGCAGACTCTGTGATGTCTGTGCAGAGCCTGATGCAGGGCTTGAACTCACAAACTGAGATCATGATCTGAGTCGAAATCAAGAGTTGGATGCTTAACTGACTGAGCCACCCAGGTGCCCCTGGGTTCATCAAATTCTTAATTTGATGAACTCCAATTTATCCATTTAAAAAATGTATTATACTTTTGAAGCTGTATCTAAGAAGTCTTTGTCTCACCCAGGATAACAAAGATTTTCTGGTATGTTTTCTTTCATAAATTTCATAGCATGAAGTTTTACATTTAGCTCTATGATCCATAGATCATACATTTCCTTTTAGCTCTGTGATCCAAATTTGGAGATAATTTTTACATGTGGCACAATGTGTGGGTTAGAGTTCATTTTTTTGCCTATAGTTATCAAGCTGTTGTGATATTATTTGATGAAAGGAGTGTCCTTTCTTCATTGACTTTGCATCTTTGCCAAAATCAACTGACCATATATGTGTGGATCTGTTTCTCATTTGTCAGTTCTGTACTGTTGAGGTGTTTGTCTATGATTTATTTGTCTATGCTTATGCCAGTACCACAGTTTCTAGATTACTGTAGTTTTATAATAAGTCTGGAAGTCAGTAGTGTATAAATCTTCCAACTTTGTACTTTTTTTCAAAGTGGTTTTACTATTTTAGTTGCTTTGGATTTCTGTATGACTTTTAAAATCAGCTTGTTAATTTCTAACCAAAGTGAGGGGGAAAAGTTGCCAAGATAATACAGAGAGTTCCCTGATAGTCCTTACCCAGTTTACCCAAATGCTGACATATTACATTAAGATTAAGATTACATTTGTCAAAAGTAAGAAACTAACACTGGTGTATTACCATCAGTAAACTATAGACTTTATTCAGATTTTATCAGTTGTTTTATTCATGTTCTTTTTTCTGTTCCAAGATTAAGGATATTGCATTTAGACCTCAGGTCTTCTTGACAGTTGATCATTTTGAGGAGCATTGGTTAGCTGTTTTGTAAAATATCCCTCATTTGGGTTTGTCTGGTGTTTTTTCTTAGGTCTCACACATCTTTATTTTTTGGTGCTATTATAAATGGCATTGATTTTTAAATTTTAATTTCTGATTATTGCTAGAAATACAACTAATTTTTTGTGTATTGATCTTATAAACTGGTACTTAATAGTTCTAATGGGTTTTATGTAGATACAATAGGATTTTCTATTTAGACAATTATTGTATGTGACTAAAAGCAGTTTTACTTTATGTGGTCTGTATGTCCTTCCAGTATTCTTTCTAGCCAGGTGTACCTACTTGCTGCTTCAGGATTAATTTCTGTGAGGCAGAAGATCTCTAGAAAGCTTTTTTAGCAAAGGCAGAAGGTGACCTCAGAATGCAGCTATCATCCCACCCACGTATGTCTCATTCTCATTAATCACCTTCTGGCATCATGGCAGCCTGCTCTGTCCTGCCCTCTGATACTTTAGTCTGTCTGCCTTGCTTCTGATGCACTGTGTCACCCAGACTTCCCAGCCGAAGTAAGAGTGTTATTTCTTGGAAAAGTTCCTGTAAAAAGTTTCTAGTCAAATTGCCGGAAAAAAACAGTTGATGTAGCGTCTACTTGGATTTAGGTGTGCTTTCACATGCGTTATTCCGGTTCTCTTCCCCACAGCCCCTTGAGTCAGATAGTGTTATTCCTTCACCCAGCAGAAATGTTTACATACATACCCTTTGTCATGTGGCACGCGTAGGTTCTAGAGATACAGCAACGAACCACATCTACCCAGAAAGCAAGAGTAGCAAATACACAGTTGCTCGTTGTGATAGCTGCTCTGAGGAGAGGTGTTGGATGCTGTGAGGTAATGCGAATGCTTTCTGAGACAGACCTACAAGACCTGAGGGAAGAGTAGAAATTCTTAAGGGAAATAAGGGAAGAAGAGTATTTCAGACAGGAGGAGGAGCAGGTGTGAGGTTTCTGAGGTGGGAATGAACGTGAGACTTTGAGAGAGCGGGAGTGTGCCATCACTGTACAGATGAAGGCGCTGAAAGACTTGGAGGGGCTGAGCGACTTGCCAGAGGGTTCCACAGTAAGTGGAAGGGCCAGACCGGAGCCCAGGAGCACACAGTGCGTCCCAGGCAACTCTAGTATCCTGAGGTCAAAATAAAGTCAGTTAAATTGGATTTCTCATCGAAGCTGAGAATTCACCCAATTTCTATATAAAAATTACTAAAAATGTCTGTAACAAATTATATCATAGTCTGTTTAAATTCTTTGTAATGGGTCAATGTAGAAACAAAAATGAAATTAATCATATGTGGTATTGTTGTTTCTGTTATTATTGTTTTATACTGTGGGGCCCAGCCCTCCAGTAAGATAAGAATTCTCTGGGGGCATCTGGGTGGCTCAGTCGGTTAAGCATCCTACTCTTGGTTTCCACTCAGGTCATGATCTCATGGTTTGTGGGTTTGAGCCCTGTGTCAGGCTCTAGTGTGGAGCCTGCTTGGGATTCTCTCTCTCTGTCTCTCTGTCTCTGTCTCTCTCTTCCCCTCCCTCTCTCTCTCTCTCCTCTTCTCCCCTCCTCCCCTGGTCCTTCTCTCTCTCTCTCTCAAAATAAATAAATAAATAAATAAATAAATAAATAAAACTTAAAAAAACAAAAAGGTAAGAACTCTGTGTTCTAATACCAGAAGCCCACCACTTATAAAAGTTACACATACATGGACAAGTGACTTAAAAATCACTGAACTTGAGTCAGCCTTTGCCATAAAAGGCGTGAGTGCATGTGTGTAGCAAGAGAGAAATGTGGTAACCAAACGTGATAAAATGTTACATCTAGGTTAGGGTATACAGGTGCTCATTCTATTACTTTTTCATATTTTCTGTAAGTTTTAAAATGTTCAGAATAAGAAGTTGGTATAAAAAGTCTCTGGACCTGTAATTTGTCTTTGGTTAAGAAGCAGGAAGGAGGGTCTTGTTGCCTGAGAATTTTTGAGAAAATGTGTTTGGAAGAAGCTTGAAATCTGTTCTGTACAGGTGTATTGTGATACTGTTAATTGCGTTTTCTGCTTATTTTCACTGTGATAAATGACCTTCCGGAGGGTCATTGAATGTAAAAAGAATTTTCTTGAATAGACTTTTGCTGACATCTTGAGGGCTACTTAGAGTCACTCGATGACTTTTGGAAACTGATGCACGGTTCTCTCTGTGGCTGTCTGAATTTTTCAGTAAAACCTCCCGTGAGCAGGTATGGCAGTTGAGGCCATTTTATTGGTCCCAAAACTACCTTCTTTCTTAAGTTGCCATCTCCTTGACATTAGCATGTCTGCCTTACCACTGGGTATCATGGAAGGTAGATATGCTTTTGTGAATATTCTCCCATTACCAAGTGGCTTGTATGCCCATAATACAAAGATGGGTTAATATTAAGAAATAGAAATCCCCACCACTAGCTAAAATTAAAGGAAACCGGCTTATCTTATCAGTTAATTCTGAGAGACTTGATAAAACCCAGTATAGGTTCTTGGAAGAAATTAATGAGGCAGAGTGTATGAATCAGCCGTTGCTTGCACTGAATTTTTTAAATCTTTAATGACTATTCATTGCTTCATAATGTGTTGCAACGTCAAATTGAGGTGTGACCCATGTCTGAATTGAGTTGTGAAATCTGTCTAAGCCATAAATTTTGTATATTGTCTTGCATTTGGGAATTTCCACCATTGCTGTGTTACTGGTGTCTTTCTTTTGTCAGCCCTGTTTAAGAATTAAGGATGAGGTGAGACCATAAAGTCAGAAAACAAACAACATAATTATATGACAATATAAAAATGTAATGGCTCTAATTTTCAAAAAAACATTCCAAGTGAGTATTTTCAAAGTAGCTCCTTAGGGAGGCAATGCATGTACTCATTCCTTAGAACGTGTTGGGAATTCCTTGGGAGTTGTCCTCTGCGCCACTTTACTAGTCCACCAGGAAAACCCATCTCCGTGCAGTCACAGGGTAGCCTTCTTCAGTTTGCTGCCTGTATTTTTCCTTCTCTCTCCCTCTTCCACCCATCAGCATCCTGTGGAGTGCTTTCTGCCCTATCTTGACTTCACTTCTTTATATGCCCTTCTTAGGACTTTGTGTTCAAAGGTTCAGCTAACTAGGTTGAGAACTTAGAACTGGCGAAAGGAAGAAGGCAAAAGGTAGGTGTAACAGGCTGATTTCACCCAGTCAGCCCTTTTGTTTCTGTGTGTGAGCTAGATGCGTCAGCTTTGATCTCCCCCAACCTGTCTCCCCACCAAAACAAACAAACAAAAAAATAGGTTGGGGGAGGTTGGGAACTTTGGAAGCAGAATTTTGAACTCCGACTAACACTAAAGTGTCATCAAGAAGTTTCCAACGTTTTAAGTTGAGGTATATTTTTTGAAACCCCAGCGTAAAACTTGTAGCTTAAATGACCCTTATCTAGGGTTAAAATTTAGTTCACTTCCAAAGTCCCTGAATTCTTCACTGTTGCATTTATTTAAAAAAAATTTTTTTTTTTTAACATTTATCCATTTTTGAGAGAAAGACAGCGTGAGCCAGGAAGGGGTGGAGAGAGAGGGAGACACAGAATCTGAAGCAGGCCCCAGGCTCTGAGCTGTCAGTACAGAGCCCGACGCGGGGTTCAAACCCACAAACCGTGAGATCGTCACCTGAGCTGAAGTTGGACTCCTAACTGACACACAGGCACCCCTCCGTGTTGCATTTAACAAAGGGAACAAAGTAGGAGGAAGAGAAAAAAGAAAAGGAAGTCGAGGCAATTAAAGAAACAGAATCAAGGAGTAAAATGTGGAACAACCTCTTCTCTACCCACCGGGCATTTATGTCCTGTGATGGCAGCAGAACAGGTGTCCTCCCTCATCCTGCATAGGACTAAGATGCCAAGTTTCATCCATGTCACAGAGCTCACAATCACCCTTTTAGTTTGTCCCATCTGGAGGGTCCATGAAAGGAATCTCTACATCTCTGGTATACAGTATAAGAGAAGTATGCTAAGTATACTAAGTATACTAAGTACAGTATAAGAGAAACTCTCTATAGTAAGTCACCAATAACTATAGAGGGTTTCTCTTATACTGTACTTACGGAATCCACACATCTTTTTGCTACATGTATTTTGTATTACAAGTTTTTACAAATTTCATTTAAGATTCTAGCCTGTGGAAACAAAGTAGCAGCAATAATAGTAATAGTGATGATAATAATATAAAATAATAATGATAATAATAATAATAAATGTAAATTCTATAAACTCCATAAAATAAAACTCTATAATAATAAATGTAAACTCTATAATAGCAAGGACCTTGTCTTTTTACCCTTGTGTCCCCAGCACTGGAATGATGCCTAGCACATAGGAGGTGCACGATTATAGTTATTGAATAGATGGATGGATAAATGTAATGAGTAGTAGCCAGCTCTTATGAACTCTTAGTTTTGTAGGTATTCCATTAAGTACTTCAAATAAGTTATCTCATTATCTCCCAACAGTATGATTAAGTATTTTCTGCAATATTTCATCAAAACTAACTTGGCGTTGATTACAAGGCACACTTTTATCTGTAACTGAAAAAAAAAAAAAAAAAACAAACCACCGAAAAATTATACAACACAGTGCTTTCCTATCACTTAGAATTTTTTTATGATAAGAGCTATTTTAGACTTAAAGATTTTTTTGGTCATATCATTAGTGTGTATACCCAAAAAGGAAAATAAATTTGTTCAAGTAATCCTGAAACAATTTCACATTCAGAATCTGACTGTTATACACCACTTTTCAATTCTGAGTCATTGATTTTTGTGTTTTTCCACACAATATTGACTTCTGTGCCATTAAGAGTGTTGGTAATGCTCTTGATTAAAGAGTGTTATCCTGCTTTTTCTAGGATTTTCTTCCAAGCTGCTGATACCCATTCTGGAAGTATTCATGCTGGCACTTAACTCTTTGAATACCTTAGAGGTTTTTGTTTTTTTCTTTCCATTGAAACATGTCACTGCTTGTTAAGCAACTTTAATCAAAGTCAGCAAGATATAATCAAAATGTTAACAGTGGTTTTCCTCGGTGGTGGTTGGATTACAAATTGTTCCTGTTTTATTCTTTGTAATTGTCTTTCTTTTCCAAAATTTCTACACATATACACAGTTCAAACTTGCCTTTGCTTCACCTGTCGTTCATGGTCTCCCTTTGTCTCATCTTCTGCATCCTCCTTGTCTGGGGAGTTTGGAAGTTAAATTCATCTCTCTCCCTGGTGGTGCTGCTGCTTTAGATGGAGAAAGTCCCATCAATCTGCCCCTGGTGGGACCAGGATCTCTGCTGACCTCCAGTGGCTGTAGGGTGCATGGCACTCAGCAAGAGCCATTTCATACATTATCTGTTGGGAGGTGCAGAACATTCAGACTCTTGCTAGCTAGCATTTTTAGGAAAGTACTTTGTAACTCACCTTGAACTAAGCAGCACATGTTCCCAAATACCAGAGTTATTCTTACCTGTGTGCCTTCCCATACAATTTGAACTTTCCACAATGGAAATTGGGAAGCGTTTGTTAGACCAATATGTAAATGAGTCATTAAGAATAAGAAAATTATTATAAACAGCAATATTGGAATATTAAAAACATCAGACTTGCTAAGATCAGACTAGATCTTAATTCTCACCACAAAAAACGTTAGTTACGTGAAGTGATAGAGGTGCAAGCTAATACTACAGTGACAATCATACTACAGTATATATATTTATTAATGTATCAGATCACCATGTTGTATGCCTTAAGCTACACAGTGTTATATATCAAATATATTTCCATTAAAAAAGTAAAAGGAAGAAGATGAAGAAAATATCCACCGAAGAATTCATGTGCACAAAACAGAATTTGGATGCCCAGTGGCAGCCTGAATCCAGAGTAAGCCTGTAGGCTTTGTTTGTAATCTTTCTGTTTAGGGTTTTATTTTGTTGTGGTGTTTCGTTCCTGTTGTTTTTCCCTCCATGTGGGGAGGGCATGGTTTGGGAATGGAAAAAATACAGAGGCAGCAGTGGTCCTCCTCCCTGAACCAGAAGAACAGTAAGACCTTCCTGTTGAAGTCATTGCCAGGGGTAATCACAGCAGGGAGACACATTGCGGAGATAAGAGCTGAGGCACTTTTCCCATGTGGAACCCTGCTGGGCCTGAGTGAGCAAGGTGGTGGGCGGGCAGGCAGGCAGAGCCTTTCAAGGAAAAGTGACCACTGAAGCAAAAATACATGCTAATTTTCTAATCAGCGAGCTGTTAACCTTCTGAAATTTATAATTCCTTTGACATGCATTTTAACATTTGATCCATCCAGTTAATTAAAAAAAACATTTATTATACCCCTTAAATCATTCTTTGTTATATTGTCAAAATGTCACGTTATAATTATCTTAAAATCATTTTTGACCAAAGCTTGTAAAAAGTCACCTTTATGTCTGAGATTATTGATTAATGTAATTTTAAGGTTTTTGCTCCTTAATAATTAAAAGCCACCTCATTATGCAGCGTACCTGCTGCCATGATGTTGTTTGAGAATTAAGCAGGCAAGTGTCTGTTCTTCCAGTAGTCTTCAAGTCTTATTCGATCTTTTTCTATCCATAACTAGAATTTTAAGGCAACCTAGAGGTTGTAATGTTGAAGTTTGTAAACAGACTCTTGGTACACCTGCCAGGTCTGTTGCAGTAGTTTCCTTACTGGTCTCCCTGTTCCTCCCAGATTTACTGCCAGGTGAATATTTTTACAGCCCGCTTCTACTGCTCAGTGGCTGCTTTGTACATGTCAGGTAACACTCAGACTCCATTAGCCTAGAATTTAAGTCTGTCTGGAGTACACCTATAGCCTTATTTATTTTACTTCTGGTTTTTGCATGTTTGCTATCAGCACACTACTTGCCCATTATGCCCACTAATTTAAGAAAGTTAATGACTCCAGCAGTGCCTCTTGGCCGTTTTCATACTGACCTTTAGGCCACAAATAGAAAATGGATGTTTCCAATTAGACTAGTCCCTTTCTTAATAGGTCTATGTCATAAACTTTCTGCCAAATCCTTTGGGGATTAGAAAAATTCCTTGGCTTTCTACTGGCAAATTAGGCACCAGCTAGGCGAGTTTAGCCTTATTAACACTATGTACCTAAATTGGACTTAGTGGGAATATTTTCCCTTTGTGGAGCTTCATATTAATGAATTTAAAAACTTTTAATTATTATTTTGCCAATAGGATGGGCAAAATGTTTTCTGGTGGTTTTCATTTGTAACCTCTTGATTACAGGTGAGCATGTTTTTACATGTTTACTGTGTTTCTTTTATAAATCAACTGATACAGGGGCGCCTGGGTAGCACAGTTGGTTTAGCGTCTGACTTTGGCTCAGGTCATGATCTCACAGTCTGTGAGTTCGAGCCCCGCGTTGGGCTCTGTACTGACAGCGTAGAGCCTGGAGCCTGCTTCAGATTCTGTCTCCCTCTCTCTCTGCCCCTTCCCCTGCTAACGCTCTCTCTTTCTCTCTCTCAAAAATAAACATTAAAAAAAATTTTTTATAAATCAACTAATACCTTTAGTCCGGTTATCTTTCTGGTGGTCCTTTTGTTGATTTTGTTATGTATTCTGAATATTATTGTCTCTAATATATGTCACAGAAATCTTCCAATTTTTCTTAAAAATTCATGGTGTTCTTCATCATCTAGATGCTTCCTAGCCTTCGCAGCTTCAAAATCTGCAAATGTCTTGGTTATATGTTTGATGCTGATGCAGGCCCTCTCCACAAATAGACCTTGTTTCCTAAGCACCACGAGGCCATAGGGATGTTACTCTGCTTTTCTGTTCCAGCCTTCAGCTTCCTGTGCCTCCCACGTGCTCAGTAAATATCCTCTGGGGGAAACTTGCTGTGTGTTTCAGGGTCCTTATCATCCACCATTCCAGCCCAGGTGACTATGAAAAGCTTCACTGAGTTCTCTTGCTGTCTGTGCACGCATAATCCTCGGCCCTAAATCTGCACCAATTGCAGATTTATTTTTTTTACGTAGTTTATTGTCAACTTGGCTAACATACAGTGTGAAAAGTGTGCTCTTGGTTTTTGGGGTAGATTCCCATGGTTCATCGCTTACATACAACAGCCATTGCTCATCCCAACAGGTGCCCTCCTCAATGCCCATCACCCATTTTCCCCTTTCCCCCGCATCCCCATCCACTCTCAGTTTGTTCTCTGTACTTAAGAGTCTCTTATGGTTTGCCTCTCTCCCTCTCTGTTTGTAACTATTTTTTCCCCTTCTCCTCCCTCATGGTCTTCTGTTAAATTTCTCAAGATCCAAATATGAGTGAAAACATATGATGTTTCCTTCTCTGCCTGACTTATTTCACTCAGCATAATAGCTTCCAGTTCCATCCACATTGCTGCAAATGGCAGATTTAATTTCTAAGAGGAATTGCATAGTAAACGTATAGGAAAGAAAATAGCCAGTGGGTGATTTTTGCTCACTTAGGAATGGTCCCTTCCTTCCTAGAATTTTAATTCATGTAGTCTTCATTGGTTTCATGGTGTCTGATGTCTGTAAAAATGTGATTTTTAAAAAATCGGTTTTTCCCTAGTTGTCACAGCAGGAGCAGTAGATTTCTGCTACCTACTACATCCCACTTGGAAATGGAAATTCTTTAGTAGATTCCCTTTTGAATTTTCTGTGAATCCAATAAGATTGGCTGCAAATAATAACATTTTTATTTCTTTTCCAATATATGTATGCTTTCTTATTAAATGACTGAGAACCCCACTACAGTGTTCTTACAGAAGGGATAGCAGACATCTGTATTTCTTTCTTGATCTCAGCAGGACAGCTTTCAGTATTTTACTGTCAAGTTGTTTGGTAGTTGTTTATTTAGATATCCTTTATCAGATTACGGAAGTTCCCTTCTGTTGCTAGTTTGCCAAAAACCTTTAAGTCTGGATGGATGTTGAATTTTATCCAATGTTTCTCTGCTTCTTTTGAGAGGCACAGTAGTCCCCCTTGTCTGTGGTTTTGCTTTCTGTGGTTTCAGTTCACGGTCAAGTACAGTTCCAAAGCTGATGAATTGTCAGAAGGTCAGTAGTAGCCTAGCATTACATCACAACACCTACATCATTCATCTCATTTCATCTCATCACATAGTCATGTTATCTCACATCACCACAAGAAGGGTAAATATAGTACAAGAAGATATTTTGAGAGAGAGAGAGACCACATTCATGTAACTTTTATTACAGTGTATTGTTATAATTGTTCCATTTTATTATTGTTGTTGTTAATCTCCTTACTGTGCCTAACTCATAAATTAAACTTTATCATAGGTCTGTATGTATAGGAAAAGACCATAGTATATAAAGGGTTCGGTATTACCCATGGTTTCAGGCATCCACTGGGGGCCTGAGAACATATCCCTTGTGGATAAGGGCGTGGGGGGGGGCATTTAGTGCAATTTTCCTCTTTTATCCTGTTAATGTCATGAATTACATCAATTGATTTTCAAACGTTAAACTGAAGTGCTAGACCAAATCTAGCTTGTGATGTATTATCCTTTGTACACAGTGCCAAATTTAGTTTAATATTTTCAAGTTTTGCATCTGTGTTCTTGAGTAAGACTAACATATACTTTACTTTTCTCATAATTTCCTTGTCAGATTTGGCAGAAGGATTATGCTGACCTCATAAAGTTAGTCAGGAAATGTTCACTCTTTTTGTATTTTCTGGAACATTTGTATAAACAGCATTATTGGCTGCTTAAATGTTTGGTAAAACTTGATGGTGAAGCATTCTAGAAATGGAGTTTTCTTTGTGGGAAGGCTTTGGATTATGGATTCAATTTACCTAATAATTTTAGGACCACTTATGTTTTCTATTTATTCTGGTGTCAGTTTGGTAAGTTGTGCTTTCATGGGAATTTTTTTAATTAAGTTTTTAATTTTAATCCAGTATAGTTACTATACAGTGTTATATTCATTTCAGGTGGACAGTAAAGTGATTGAACAACTCTATACATTGCTCAGTACTCATGATGATGAGTATGCTCTTAATCTCCATCTGCTATTTCACCCATCTCCACCCCCCCTTGTACCCATCGGTTTGTTCTCTGTAGTTAAGAGTCTGTTTCTTGGTTTGTCTCTCTCTCTTTTTTCCCTTTGCTTGTTGGTTTTGTTTCTTAATTTCCACGTATGTGTGAGATCTTAGCTGACTGACTTATTTCACTTGGTATTATACCCTCTAGCTCCATCCGTGTTGTTGCAAATGGCAAGATTTCATTCTTTTTTTAGTGGCTGAATAATATTCCGTTGTACATATATACCACATCTTTATCCCTTTGTTTGTCAGTGGACACCTGGGCTGATTCCATAATTTGGCTGTTGTAAATAATGCTGCAATAAACATAGGGGTGCATACATCCTTTCAAATTAGTGTTTTTGTATTCTTTGGGTAAATATCCAGTAGTGTGATTACTGGATCATAGAGTAGTTCTGTTGAAAAATTTTTGAGGAACCTCCATATTGTCTTCCACAGTGGCTGCACCAGTTTGCATTCCTGCCAACAGTGCAAGAGGGTTCCCCTTCTTCCACATCCTTGCCAGCACCTGTTGTTTCTTGTGTTGTTGATTTTAGCCATTCTGACAGGTATGGCGTGATATCTCATTGTGGTTTTGATTTGCATTTCTCTGATGGTGAGTAGTGTTGAGCAACTTTCCATGTGTCTGTTGGCCATCTGGATGTCTTTGTAGAAATAATGGAAATATTAAAACTTTATCTAAATCTCCAAACTTATTGTCATTATGTTATTGATAATATTCTCTTAATATCCAAGTTAAATATTCCTGCTACATTCCTTAAATTAATTGTTTTCTCTCTCATTTTTTTTTCTTGATCGGTCTCTCTAGTGGTTTATCAATTTTATTAGTCTTAACAAAAACCAAATTTTGGCTTTTTTGATCTTTTCTATTGTATATTTGTTTTCCACCTCATTAATTTTTGCTTTTATCTTTCTCATTCACTTCTCTATTCCTTGTTTTTAATTTGTTCTCTTTATAAATTTTTAAGATTAATGCTTAGCTCTGTTTTTCAGCCCTTTCCCTCTAACATCCATTTTAATGTCATAAATTTACTCTGTGTATCACTTTGGCTACATGCGGCAAATTCTGATATGTATTTTCATTATCATTCAGTTTCTCTTTGTGGTTTCATCTCTGATCAATGTCTGTATAGTTTTTTAATTCTCATAAGTTGAATCATTTGAAAGTTGTTGAGAATTTTTTCGTGACTCATCGTGTTGATTTTTTACATGGTGTGCACACCTGCAAAGAATTTGTATTCCACAGCCTCGGGGTAGTTTGTCCTCTCTGTGCCAGTTTAGTCAAGTTTCTTGGTTGCATTGTTCAAATTCTCTTTATTTTTATTTATCAGTTGCTGAGAGAAATGTGTTAAAAATTTTATTATAGATTGATCTTTGTAGTTCTGTAAGTTTTTATTTTATATATTTTTAGGCTGTTACTTGATGTATACAAATCAGAATTGTATCTGCCTGTGGAATTGAACTTTTTATTATGAAGGGTCCCTCTTGGTCTGTAGCACTGGTTTTTGCCTTAATATCTGCTTATTTACTATTAGATAGCTATACAAGATTTCTTTTGATCAGTTTTTGCACAGGATATTTTTCCTCAGCCTTTTTCTTTCAAGCTTTGAGCATCCTTATGTTTAGATGTGTATTTTATAACTAGTATATAGTTAGATTTTACTTCTGCACGTTTGTCAAAGATAACTTCTATATGTATATGTAGGTCGATTTCTGGTTTCTATTCCATTAATCTGTTTATCTTTATGCCAGTAACACACTGTCTAGATTCCTGCAGGTGTACAGTTAAGTGTTGAAATCCACTGGTTTAAGCTCTCTAGTTTTGTTTATCAGGGATATTGGTAATTTTCTTACAGTGTCTTTGGTTTTAGAGAAAGGGTAATGCTGGTATCATAGAATGAATTGGGAAGTAAACCTTTCTATTCAGTTTTTGGGAAAACTTTGTGCAGAAATAGGATTATTTATTCCTTAAATATTTGGTAGCTTTGGCCAGTTCTCATCATGGCTTTTTGCTGGTAGTTCCAATTCAAATTAAATATTACAGGGCTTTTACTTAATTTTCTTAGTTTTCTCTTTGTATCTTTTTTTTCTCTTATGCTGAAAATCTTGACTCTTAGTGGCATTAGCATAATTGCTCGTGTGCTTTATCTATAATATGTGTGTTTATTTCAAAATAACAATGCTAGTATTACAATTTTTTAAAATGAATTTTATTTTACTATTAAAAACATTTCCATAGTTCCAAAATCAAAAGTATAAATCCAAGGTATAGCCAGGGAAAACTAAATTCCATCTATGACCTTTTCTTGCTTTTTCTCCCATTGGTGGTATTTTTTGGGGGGGGGGGTGGGCCCAAAGATTATATGTACTTGCTTATATCTCGTATACTCATATCTCACATACTTGTTTATATATATCTCATATACTTGTTTTTTTTTACTTAACAGTGTATCTGGGTAATTGCTCTTTAGCAATACAGAGCGATGTTTTTTGTTCCTTTATGTAAGATCCTACTACTTCATTGTATGGGTGTACCATACCTTATTTAAGTAGTCCTTTATTGATGGATATTTAGGGGAAACAGTAACTTTTATTTTTTATTTTATTTAAAAATATTTTTTTAATGTTTATTTATGTTTGAGAGAGAGAGAGAGAGAGACCGAGTGCGAGTGGGGGAGCTCAGAGAGAGGGAGACACAGAATCCGAAGCAGGCTCCAGGCTCTGAGCTGTCAGCACAGAGCCCAATGTGGGACTCAAATTCACGGACCGTGAGATCGTGACCTGAGCCAAAGTCAGACGCTCAACCGACTGAGCCACCCAAGCGCCCCGAAACAGTAACTTTTAAAAAGACATTTTCCATATTCCAGAGCAGAGCATTGTGGCATTGGCCAGTAGAACTATTTAACCTAATTTTAACAACATTTTATGTTCTCATTTCTGTATCACTGTAAGCACTCATTTTATGATATGCTAGGTTTCACCATATAGTGTGCTAGGGACTGAATGTGTTTTTTCATTAGGAAGTTAAAGTTTCTTTTTATTATTTCCCTGGGCTGGTTTTCTTGTAAGTAGGGTAACCCTAAGCCTTTGTGGCCTTTGCCTAATAACAAGCGCCTCTGTTTATCTTAAAAGACTTTCGCTTGCTTGTGAAAGCACTCTTACTCTCAATTTGTAGCACCTATTTAAGTAAGTTAATTCCTTGCTCAGGTGATAGAACCCACCATTCTCATGACACCTCAAAGGTGTGTTTTCTCATTATAGCCTATCAGGTTGAAAAAGGGCTGGTAGTGATATATCCACTAGTCTTCTGTTCAAGAAGTACCAGCTTCGAATCCAAACAGATTAGTGTCTATTAAATATGTGTATATTATGATATCTTACTATTATTTCAGATTTCTGTGATCTGGTGAATAAAATACTCTCCTTGGCCTCATATATAACCAGTAGTTCCCTTGTTTGCTTGTATTTGTCTTTGTTCAAAGGATTTTAGTAGTAAAGTGTGATATCCTCCTTTGTAAATCCTCCATGGAGTTCACCAGAGTGTTATGTGGTCTAACGTAGCCTTCTTTCTTTGAGAACCCATATTCCCTACTTAACCTCTAATACATCATTTTAACTTTCTCTGGTGGTTTATCCTAGAGAAAACAGAATACAACCTTGACTGACCAGGTATTATAAGTACTTTCCCCTCTTCCTGGGCAGTGTAAAACCTTAAAATACTTAGAGTCATTAGCCTCCTTCTCACCTCCTCTATCCCAGCTTATATGTTGCCGGTGTCATCGTGTATTTTAGCTTGTGCCAAACCCCACAAGGCATAACTGTTACTGTTTTGTACAGTCAGTATTCATTTAGATTTTTAAAACCGCTTTATTGAGGTATAATTGACATATAGAAAACTTACATATTTAAAATGTACAGATTGGTAAGTTTGAGCACCCATGTTTGAGTGTATACACCCATGAAACGGTCAGCACACATATGTATGTGCATACGCTCTAGTACACTTGTTTCTACCATAGAACCTCTTAGAAAATGAAGGAGGTCGGCACAGCCTTATTGCAGTTCTGTTGGGTTTTATAGTCACTAGAATGGGAGGCGGGGTAAGAGAATTTCCATGGTTTGTTGTGCCACCATTTTGGGATTCTCTCATTTTATGTATTTATTTATTTTAAGTTTATTTATTTGGGGAGAGATAGAGCACACGTGACTCTGAGTGGGGGAGGGGCAGAGAGAGTGGGAGAGAGAATCCCAAGCAGGTTCCACACTGTCAGCTGGGAGCCAGATGTGGCGCTCAATCCCACAAACTGTGAGATCATGACCTCAGCTGACATCAGGAGTTGGGCACTTAACTGACCGAGCCACCCAGGTGCCCCTGCCTTCAGGCTTTCCGTTAAAAACTCAGTTAATAAAAAAAAAAAATGTCACCTGTTTTAGGCCACTTCACTGCCCTCTCAGGTCCCCTTCATTTAAAAAATTCAGTGCATCTTTTATCATTTTCACGTATGTGAGTAGTATGGTATTTGAGCTTCTCTAGTGCCTAGAAGATACTGATTTCTTGTATTTGCCACCTCTTGGAAATAACAACAGAAATACTTTTTTTTACATTCTGATTTGGTCTATATCTTAGTAATTGTGATTTCTGCAAATGAGATCAGTATACCTTTTGATGTAGATTCTTATTTTGAGACTTATAAACACTCATAATTTTAAGGATTTGTGTGTGTGTGTGTGTGTGTGTGTGTGTGTGTGTGTGTGTGTGTGTTCTTTTTAAAATCTCCACTGCCTAGGAATATACCCATAGGTCATAATAAAGGGACTTTTCTTTTAGTGTATACTGCTGACTTTGGGGTTTTATTGCATTAGCTAACACAAAATTTGTGGATTTGGGATTGTGAATAATTCTTCTAGCAAAGAATCTAATATTTTTAGCTTTGAAAGTAGTTTAAATTTAAATTTAGTTTTCTTTTGTTAAATGCTGTAAGAGATTCTCACATGTACAAAGTAAGGTGAGTAACTATTTTCAGAATCGGAATTTTGCACATTCTGATTACTTTCTGGAATCTATAATGTTTACTAACACTAAGAGTTTACTGTGTCATGCGTTTGTATTATCTCATTTAATCCTTAAAACTACCCTATGTGGTAGAAATTATTATCCTTACGTAACAGATGAGAAACTAAGGCATGGAGAGTTGATACAACTTACAAATTCATACAACCAATAAATAGCAGATTTGGGATTTAAACCAGGCAATATATGTCCAGAGCCTGGCGCTTAATCAATATAAATTTGCCATGATTAATTTTTTTCTCTAACACTGAAAAATAATTATATGAACCAAAATATTCTCACTAAATAATTTTAAGGTTTTTGACTGTTGGGCTAATGCGCTTACCCAGACCAAGTACGAAGGTGAAGTTAATTTTTTTTTTCATTCTTTTAGCTGATATAGCCCAGAGATACAGGATAAGCAAATACCCAACCCTCAAATTATTTCGTAATGGGATGATGATGAAGAGAGAATACAGGGGTCAGCGATCAGTGAAAGCACTTGCAGATTACATCAGGCAACAAAAAAGCGACCCCGTTCAAGAACTTCATGACTTAGCAGAAATCACCACTCTTGATGTAAGTTGTTAACTTTTACTGGATCAAATGAACATTGCCTGTTTAGTTGATGTAAACAGATTCTTATGCAATCAAAGAACCTGAACATTTTCTTATATTTTATTGCAGTGAATTTGACATATACATACTTAGCGAGTTGAATTTTCCTTGAATCAATTCTAGAGGGAAATGCTAATGTTTTACTGAGCCTTTGGATAAAATATATAGCATCCAGTAGAGCTGTACTAATTTAAATTAATTGAGGGCAAAGAGTAGCCTGGGTTATGAAACCTAGAAGTTAACCTCAGGTATACGGGTATATGCAACCAGAGTTTCCAGATTTTCCTTAGTGGAGACCCTCAGGCTATCTGCTCTAATTACTTCTGTGTCGGTTCTTTGTATAACTTAGTGTCATCTAAAATAGCCTTCCCTTAATAAAAACCCTTTCCATTATATACTAAGTAGTGTTAAAAAAAAAAAATGAGTTGGGGCTTTGGGCTGTCAGGGTCGGTTTTGAGATTTGACTTTTACGTGCTAGTGAGCTAGGCAGTTAGTTACCCTTTCATGGATGCTTTCAGAAAACACAAGGCCCCTGCGTCAGAGACAAAGGACATTATTGCTCACATCCCAGCAAACAATGGGACCAGGTTTGCATTTGTGTCCTTGCCCTCCAAGTCCTGTGGAGGGGACAGGGAGGGTCCAGACCGGTGCCTGCACATGCTGTGGGTTCTGTTGCAGGAGAACTCCCGTTTCAGAGCCAGCAGTAAGCCTGCTGCTTGTCCCGGAGGGAGACATTACCTCACACTCCCATGTTGCTTGCTGCAAATGCAAGCCTGAGAAATGGCCTGGATAAAGGGTGGACAGGATCTTGCACGTGGCTGTGCCTAAATTTGTAGGAATATGACAGACCCATGAAGAAGACTCTACCAACTGTAATACGTTGTGAACCGGTGTCCTATTTTAAGAATAGTCACCCTGTTTAGGAATAGATTATCACTGATTAGTTAAAATGAGCTGCTAGAAGGAAATGTTTATGATAACATTAGATGGCAGTTAAGATTGTTTTCAGCCTTCATGTCATCTTCAATAGTTTTGGACTAGGTGTTAAAATCAAAATATGCATTTATAGTCCTACTCCGTTTATATGTAATTGAACAACAGCTGGGTGAATGAAATAATATGTTTATAGCACTATATATGTTTGCAAAATAATCACATACTTTATTTTACAGCGCAGCAAAAGAAATATCATTGGATATTTTGAGCAAAAGGATTCAGAAAACTATAGAGTTTTTGAAAGAGTAGCAAATATTTTGCACGACGATTGTGCCTTTCTTTCTGCATTTGGGTAAGTATCTTAATGGAGAGTGTGTCAGTGGGTCAGCTTGGCTGCCATGTTAGATTCTGGTTGTGTGTGGTCATTTTCGGAAGATGAACTCTCCGGAGATGATCTCAGTTCCCATAAAGTCACCAACCAGTTTTCCTTACACCTGTCTGACCTCTTCAAGCGTTCTGTTTATTCTTCTTTCTGTGCCATCTTCTGCTTCAGAATATGGGTGAGCAGAAAAGAATGGACAAGTTAACGACTACCTCTCGTGCTCATTTACTAACACAAAACGCTAACTTGTGGGGTTTCCAAACTGAAACAACTCCCAGTCTTTCTCATTAAGAAGACTGGGTTTCGTTGTCTTGGTTAATCTCAGGTTCTCCACCACCTTTTCTTCTCCCTTCCCTGTCCCAGAGGAAGAGTCCTCCTTCCCAAGGTTAACTTCTTTACTTGTGTCTTTGTAACCATCCCTTCAGGAACCTCTGTGGCTTTCATCCATCAGTTGTCCTTGCTTTCTCATGTTTTCACCCTGACCCTTTTCATGAACTACTTTCTTTTTCCAAAAAACATGATTCTCTCTTTCCAGACCTTGAGCTATAATCCTGTCTCTTTCTTTTCATTCCCAAATGTTTTCAAAGACTAGTTTATGTTAGGCTACCTTGAATTTCTTAAACTCTAACCAGTGAAAAATCCTTACTCTTTTGGAAGCCGACTTTACCTTCATTACTCTCGTGAAACTTCCCTCCACACGGTCACAAAACGCTTCTTAATTCCCAAGTCCAGTGGGCTTTTTTTCAATCTTTAATCCTCTTCAGTTTCTCTGAAGGATGTGACACTCAACTACCCTGGTTTTTTCCTGCTATGTCTGAACTGTGTTACCTTGAATCCCCCTGGTTTGCTCCTTATCATTCTGATTTCTCTGACTTTCCTATTTTTTTTTCTTTCTCTCTCAATGGAATCATTCAGTAGTTCTTCCCCTTTCTTTTCATTGGGGGTGTTCTCCACCATACTTTGACTTTTTGGAGTACTATTTCTCTTTTCCTTGGCCAATAACTGTTAGACTTAATTTTGGTGCCTATCTTGAGTAGAGCCCAGGTTTCTGGCACAGTGTGTCCTTTCCATTTTGTGACCTTCATCCTTGTTTTAATGCTTCTGTAGATTTTGTGTGCGTGTTTTGTTGTAAACACTATCAGTGATTTTTGGAGATCAATGTAGGAGTAAATAACAAAGGAACTGCTCCCTGCCTTGCTTTTCGCATGACTGCTTTCCAGCTGTACGGGCTGCTTGCTTGCGTCCTCACACACTGCGGGCACACTGAAGGCAGCAGAGCCCTCGCCCTTCCTGTTCTCCTAGACACCAGCTCCCCAGAGCTTTCCTGACAACTTTATATAAAAGAACACTGCTAGGAAGCCTGGGTGGCTCAGTTGGCTAAGCGTCCAACTCTTGATTTCGGCTCAGGTCACCATCTCACGGTTCATGGGTTCGAGCCCCTTGGAGGGCTCTACACTGACCATGCAGAGCCTGCTTGGGATTCTCATTCATTCATTCATTCATTCTCTCTCTCTCTCTCTCTCTCTCTCTCTCTCTCTCCCCCCCCCCCCCCCCCCGTTACCTGCTTGGGTGTGCTCACTCGCTCTCTCAAAATAAATAAACATTAAAAAATAAAATAACACTGCCGTCATCCAGCTTATTAGCCTTTATCCACCTAGTTTTCTTCAGATCACTTTTTTTTTTTTTTTTTGGTTTCAATCACCCAAAATAAACGTATCTATTTGCTTGTCTCTCTTCCTACCAAAACGTAAGCTTCGCAAGAGCACAGGCACTGTCAGTTTTGTTCACTGCTGTGTACCCAGTGCCAAGACCATACCTGATACAAAGGAAGCACATAGTGAATAGGGAATGAATGAATGAATGAACGAATGAGTGAGTGAAGTGTGTTCTTCCTTTTTGTTCCATTGGCATCAGTCTCAGCTAGCATCCCTTGCACGTCTCTCCTGTACTACTCTAGTTAGAAAATGGAGATAAATCTGTTCAAGTAATCCAAATATAATTTAGAAAAAAAGTTACCCATTTGACTTGGAATTTGTTTTAGAATTCAATCACCAAATATTGATGGACACATTTTATGTGCCAGAGTATATATGGTACAAGGCATAGGAAAAAACAGTGAACACATAAAAAATTTGGTTGTCGTGGAACTAAATAACTAGGTTATTTCAGTTCATCTACTTTTTTTTTTTTTTATAAGTTTTGGTTTTAAAAAGAATTCATGATTGTCTGACTTGCAAGCAAATAATGTGTTTTTGTGATTGATTGATCTATGTGACCACATCAATGACCTTGACCCCAAGTTACTGGAAACAGGCTGGTGTCAAAAATAGCTTTTTAGTGCTAAAACTGCCATTCTACATTTATAAAATATTGAGTCACAAAAACAGCTAACTAAAATTTTCCTTTAAAAAAATGTGCCTTGGATTAAAGTTTTCCTTTAAATATATGGTTTTGTTGGTATTGCACAGTCTTATAAGTAGGAAAGATGATGGACAAGTATATATTTCAAGTCATTATAATACATGGCAAAACAGCTAGCCAATTCTGTTTCATTCAAGTATATTACTGCTATTATTTTTCTTGAGTATCGCTACTTCTCTCTTCCTATCAGAGCTGTTTCAAAACCAGAAAGATATAGTGGAGACAACATAATCTACAAACCACCAGGGGTAAGTTGCTATTTCTTAGTGTGTATAATTTTAAGTGTAATTTAAATGTATAGTATGATCTATATTTTTTATAATCTATAATTCATATTTTTTAATTCACAGAATCACAGACTTTGAGTATAAAAGGAACCTTAAGGCATCTTCTATTAATCCAAACTTTTTAAAGATGGGGACATAGAGGCTGAAAGTCAGATAGGGATTTAGTAGCCGAGCTGAGACTAGAGATCTCCTATCCCCAGGCCAGATCTACCTCTCTGTTTTGCATTCGTTTTAAGACCCAAATGCAAAACAATGTTTCAGTGGTCTGTGATCACCACTCCTACCTGAGTCAGACCAGCCAAGCTCCTAGGTCTTCTGGGGTGTAAATTAACCTGATACTTGCCAGATAATAAGGAGCGTCTAGGTGGCTCTTAGCCCTTGGCTCAGAAGTTAAGTGTCTAAACTTAGAAGTAGCTGCTTAAGTCCAGATGATGGTAACCACAACCAAGAGGCAAAAATCACAGTCTGTGTCATCTTGTGTCCTTTCGTTTGACTTACCAGTATGTCACTGCCGTTTTCACACACGTGCAAATAGAAAATTGTTGGTATTTTTTTTGGTTCATGGTTTTTATTTTAATGTTGTTTGTAGTGTCTTGATACAGTGAAGTTTTTAATTTTCATGTAGTCATATGAATGAAATTTTTGCTTAGAAAGATCATTTCCTCTTCCAAATTCAGAGAAGTATTTGCCTGTTATTTCATTAATAGTAGGTTCCATAGTGTGACCATCTCTAGGTTATCAGAATCCAGTGCAGTGTCTCACTGTGTATTTTGGTTGTTAAGCGCACAGGCTCTGGAATGAGATTCAGGTTTAACGTGTCAAATCTGCCACCTTCCTAGGTGTATAACTCTGGGAAAGTTCCTTAGCTTCTCTGACCTTCAGTTTGTTCATTAATAAAAATAGCCATGATAATAATAGTCCTTGCCTTTGGGGGATGTTTCAAGGATTAAATGAGTCAGCACATATAAGGTGCTTACGACAAACAGTGCTTTGACACAGTAAGTTTACTCAGTTAATGGTAGCTACTGTTTTTGTCATCATTTTAAACACGTCATAAATATGGATTTTGAGTGAATGTGGAAAGAGATATTGTAGGTAATATTAGAGATAGCTATGCCTTAGATTTATATAGTATCTTGTATTTCTTAAGGCCTTTTTCCTGGAAGTTTCCACATTTTCTTCTAACATTTTCAACTCTAAGGGATAGCTAAATCAATTCATTTGGGCGATTCTTTTTCACAATGCCTGCCTGCCATTGGTAAAAATAAATAGTTAATTGACTCAAATCGGAGGAAAAGCAGAAGGCTTAGACATCACAGGTTGGGTAATTAGGTCTCTGATAAATTCAGACTTACCAGCTTTTTTACACAGCTCTCTTCCTTGGAAGTTTCATGATTTTTCGTTTTTGGGTTTTTTTTGTTTTGTTTTGTTTTTCTTTTTTGTATACCCTGTAGATTTTCTGGGTCATAGATGGCTTAGAGAGTGCATTTTTACTAACACAGGTTAGATTCATTTAATTTTTTTTCCCCTGCTTTTGTAACAGCATTCTGCTCCAGATATGGTCTACTTGGGATCTATGACAAATTTCGATGGGACTTACAATTGGATTCAAGATAAATGCGTTCCTCTTGTTCGAGAAATAACGTTTGAAAATGGAGAGGTATGGCTTTCTAATGTGTGTTATCTTGAATTCAGATTTCTGAAAGAGCCAAGGTTCCTCCAGACATCTTACTGTTTTACTACAGACTTACCAATTGTAAAAAATCGTACAGTGAACAGAACTATATCGTAGCCGTTTCCGAAAAGAGGCCAGTGGTTCTTTGCCTTTACTGTCCCAGAACCCCTCTGTTGCATTTCCTGCCGTAGCAATGGTTGACTACAGCCTTGAAAATAAGTTTGACCATGGCCTCTCAGGTGATTCTGATACTCCCTCTTGGTTAAGGGGGTGCCTTTAGAAGCAGTGCGCTGCAGATTTCGGTTACAATTAATTATATACAGTGAGTAATCCTTTGCCATAAAAAGGTTTTTCTGATTCCTGTCTACCCTAAAAGAATGAACTTGTGTCCTCTTTCATCGTAATCATGACAGCGGTTGTCAGTTATCATGTAACTGACCTCAGTGATCCCATGCTCCTGATCTAAGTCCATCTAAAGTCTTATAACTCTCACAGAAACAAAACACAAAAGCCTAAGATTGGAGGAGCAAATAACAAAGGCCTAGGTGTGTGACGTACATAGAGAGCTGTGCATTGCATGTTAAAGAATTAGAATTGTACAGGTCAGATTTTAAATATACAGCTCAAGAAATTATCAAGTGTGAACACACCCATACAACCACCACTTAGAGATTGGCAATTCTGTAAAGGCTCAGCTGGTAAATATTTTAGGCTTTGCAGTTTGTACGCTGTCTTGTCCCAAGTGCTTCAGCTCTGCAGTGGTGGCACAGAAGCAGCCTCGGACAATACCTGCCCCAGGGAAGTGACGTTCAGTAAAGCTCGCTCACGCTCTTTCCTAGTTTATCCTATGAGCACCTCTGCTACTTTGCTCAGTTCTCTAGGCTTCGGGTTTGTTTAGCTGAATACAATTTTTTATTGCATTAGTTTATTTACTCCTCAGAGGCTTAGAAAGAGTTAGTAACTTGTCCCGATTATTCACCTGCTCTCGTTGTTCTTGTAGGAATTGTTTCCAAAAGAGTTGAAAGGTGTAGACCTGGAAAACCTTAAACAACAAATAGGGGTTCCTCTCCCCACCTCCACAGTAGTTGACACATTTAAAAGTCTTTAGATTTTTATTACATGTTGTAACCAACCACCCCAAATTATTTAAACTATGAGGAAAGATTTGTTAGCCTCTAAAGCTGGTTGTCTTGATATCCCTCTCCTGAATCTTTTGATACCTATTTCATAAAGAATGTGTTGGTGGGGACACAAGTGAACAGGGAAGCCTAGGCAGCATAAACTACCGGCTACTATGTTAATGTATGTAAATGGGCATAGCAACCTAAGTGACATGGATGTATTCAAACTGCTTGTCTATTCATTATTTCTCTCCTCATGGTCGTTGGTACATCCACCTCTTGCTTAGTGTTACAAAGCCGCATGTTATATTTGTTTTTACTTTTAACCTCCTCGCTCTTAACTTTTCTAAAAGGTGACCGCTGAGTCTTATTTCACTAGTACTTATTCAACAACGTGTGTCTTCATTTATGCAGTCATAGGCTGATCGCACGTTACCGTGTACAGTAATCTGTGAGCAAAAGAAAAGCAAAATGAGAGTCTCTGTTTTTAAGATGTTTTCAGTCCAGGAGCTAGCACGTACAGCTAATGTAACATTAAAGACATGCCGCATGCCGCATGAGGGGCACTGGGAGATGTTCTGGGAATTCAGAGGACAGTGTTCATTTCTACCTTTGGCGGAAATGGAGTAGAAATCCAGGATGACTTTCTAAAAGAGGCTTTTCAGTTCTGTAACAAAAGGGCTAAAAGAGAAATAGAAGGGCCCACGGAAATGGTGAAGTAAGAGGAGGGGCCTGTGCGTTAATGTTGAGTGTTGAGGGCACTGGTTAGACTTTACAGTGTAGATAATAAAGAGGTGGGTGGGAATCCAGACTTGGATGGAGGACTGGAACTGGGCTTGGAAATAAAAGGGACCAAATATAGTGGTGCTTTGAGGTTGTTGAACTAGTTGAAGTGGCCAGGCTAGAGCAGAGAAGTCCAAAGATGGAACTGTGGGAGTAGTAGAAGCAATGAATCGGTTGGGGAAAGAAAGAAAGAGAGAGAGAGAGAGAGAGAGAGAGAAAGAAAGGAAAGAAAGAAAGAGAAAGAAAGAAAGAAAGAAAGAAAGAAAGAAAGAAAGAAAGAAAGGAAAGAAAGAAGACCAAAAAAATGTGAGCTAAAGAGATAAAAAGTGAGGAAGAAATTGTAAATCAGCTTGCTGAAAGATCACTGCAGTGCCCGGGGCCAGGGGCTGGGGGGCAAGAGAAGTAGACAGGGACTGCCAGTGATTGAGCGTGGAGTTTCTTCTTGGAGCGATGCAAACGTTCTGGAATCAGGTACTGTCGATGTTTGAAAACCTTGTAATAAAATAAAACCTACCAAATTGTACACTTTAAAATGATGAACTTTTATGGTATGTGAATTACATCTCAATTTTTAAAAGGTAAACATAGGGCTCCTGGGTGGCTCAGGCAGTTGAGTGACTTTGGCTCAGGTCACGATCTCGCAGTCTGTGAGTTCGAGCCCCATGTCTGGCTCTGTGGTGACAGCTCAGAGCCTGGAGCCTGCTTCAGAATTTGTGTCTCCCTCTCTCTCTTTTCCTCCCCTGCTCGTGTTCTGTCTCTGTCTCAAAAATAAATAAACATTAAAAAAAATGTTTTTAAATATAAAGGTAAATGTGACAGGAAGCTTAATTATTCTGTGTACAAGTGTAACGGGCTTAAACACGGAAATAGAAACCACGAGCAAGCTCTTGTCCTGGAAGATAGGTTCCAGTTTCACTGTTTTAGGATAAAGGATGTTTGTGTTTTCTACTGTTGCAGTTTCTAAATGACAGAGAGACACGCAAAAGGATAGTTGATAGAAATAATTTTATTATAATAATTTTATTATGAGGCCCTTTCTGGACTTATCAGTCCAAACTTAGCATTTGTCAGAGAGAATAAATGATGAAAATATGCTGTCTACTTATCACATTTCTCTTGATTATTCTCAATAACAATAATAAACGTTCTTCAAGCACTCAGTAATTTTCAAGGCGTTTTTGCATACGTGCGTATACAAGGTACAAAACATACACATACATAGTGGTGTTAATAATGTCGATACATTGTGTATTGAAAACTGGCTGTCTTGTGGGGGTTTTTGTCTTTTGCTCTGAATCGAACACTTTTCAGCTTAGGGTCGTTCTCTTGTGAGTGGAGTGGATTTTGCAACAGACCTTAAAATGTGTGTTTGCCAATTAGATTTGTTGCTGGTATACCCACTTAGTTTTTCAGTGTTATTTTTGAAGACTGAAAATACTAATCCTGTTTCCCCCACCCTAAAGTCCACATCTTGTTGAAGAACCAGCATAGTTCCTCCTTTGGTCGGCTCATTTTTAAAATGTCCTGGTTTCAGCCAAAGGGAACTGATAGACCAGCCCAGTGGTTACTTTAAGTCAGATGAGTTCCAGCACTAGAGCAGGACATGTTTGTCCTCTGAGTGCCTGGGAACTTCAGGTAGAAGGCAGAAGGCTTCCTTCCTCCATCGAGGCTAATGTTTCTTTACACCACTGGACCCTCTTTTCCTGGGAAGTTGCAGCTGTTACACGTGTTACTTGGGTTGGGTTCAAATTGTTCCTACCTAGAACAATGGAGAGGCCTGATCATTCTTATTGAATACTTCTGTATACAGGAATTGACAGAAGAAGGACTGCCTTTTCTCATACTCTTCCACATGAAAGAAGATACGGAAAGTTTAGAAATATTCCAGAATGAAGTAGCCCGACAATTAATAAGTGAAAAAGGTAGACAGATTAAGGTGTTTATTTTCAGCCTTTCTTCTATCCCTCCCCTCCCCCATTACATTCATATCAATGTAAATGTATTTGGGTTAAGAGTTTAATAAGTAATGTTAACTCTACTTACCCCCTGAATTTACATGTAAACATGGGGGTGGGAGGCATTAGTGGAGCTAATATGAAGCGGTGGCTTTTTTTTTTTTTAAACCATGACTCTATTAGCTCCCTAAAATAGCATGAAAAGTGGGGTCATGGGTGGACAACATTAGTTTTATGTACTTTATTCCAGCATCTTGATACTTTTCTGGTCCCTTTCTAATGGATAGTTCCAGAGATGTAAGTTCGAGACTTACACGGTCTAACATTTATTTCTAAATGAAAGAGAATTGAGTAGTTCTCTGTGGACTTCTTCAAACCATCAGAAAAGAGTATGAAATTATCACCTACTTTCCCTCTGTAGTTAGAGAAGAAAGTCAGAACAAAATAAAGTTAGGGCATTGTATACAGCCACGCCCTTACTGGTCACATAGTAAATATTTTGGGGTTGAATTACATTAAATGTCAACCAGTAGGGACTGGAAGGGCATCCTTGATGAAATGAAGATGGCCCCTTGAGAAGGGCTTGTATGTCAATTTCATGAACGTGCTGAAAACCCAGATGGGTAGGTGATTGCCCATTCAAGGGAAAAAAAAAAAAGGTCACCATAGCATTTATATTCAGGTTGAGTTCATATAATTTCTAAGGAAATTCTACTCTGCCCTAAGCACTAAAATTCTACCTTTTTAAAATGTTGTAATATTTAGGTTGTAGTTTTGGTGATCTATAATACTCTAAAGCATATTGATTTTTCATTTCATTATTTATTTATTTGTCACTTTTCATGAACTTGTAATCTTATGAGAATATCAAGAAAATTCTAATCTGTCTCCAAATTCTATTTCTTATAAAGGTACCATAAACTTTTTACATGCTGACTGTGACAAATTTAGACATCCTCTTCTGCACATACAGAAAACTCCAGCTGATTGCCCTGTCATAGCTATTGACAGCTTTAGGCATATGTATGTGTTTGGAGACTTCAGGGATGTATTGTAAGTATTCTCTTTTTCCCCCTTTTTTTAATTACTGATCTGTGTCTCAAAAATGAACTTAAAACCATTGTTTGAATATTTTAAATAATCCTGTGTTGAACCAGTAATACTTTGTTATTTGGATAGCTGGGGTTTTATTTTTCACTCTAGAATGTAGTATGATTGACTGAGAATTATGATATATTCCTATAGAAATGCAGCATTACATGATCCTAATGCTTGGGAAAAGAAAATTTTTGCTTTTCCAGAAATTAGTTCTGAATGTTGTTTGGTGTTTGTCAGCATGTCAAAGAAAGTAGATTATAATCCTAGGTCATCTTAAAGGTACTTGGTAATATTGCTGCTCGTTTGTGGTATTTAAAGACCTTGAAGATGGCTATGACTAGGCATTTCTATGGGTATACGGCTATGAAACTTTCCAAGAACAGATAAGCTTTCTGAATCCATTCTCAGCTATTCATAGTATTAATAAACATATAAACCTGTAACTACCATAGATTTTAAATTTTTATGAGCTTTCTGAGATGTTAAATATAGTGGTTAAAAATGGAGACGTTTCTTCATATTTGAAAATTTTAAGCAACACAGGTATTAATTCAAATTAGACCTTTTCTTTTAAATTTATTTAAATACCCTTTTTTTTAATGTCCAAAGATTAAAATTGCATAGTTAGAGGATGATCTGAAATCCTCTATTTATTGCAGAATAAACTACCTCACTCACTACTAAATATTTCATTAGAGATGTGGTTGTTTGATAGAAGATTCTCAGCCTTACCATATAGCCTAGATTTGAGTCCTGACTTGAGCAAGTCCCTTAACTTCTCTGTTCTTGTTTCTTTACACTTAAAATATGGTTGGTGGTACAACCTACCTGTTGAGATTGTTATGAAAATTAACGAGAGGGGATGGTTGTGTTATGAAGCATAAAGTACTAATAAATATTTGTCGTTTTTATTTTACCTACACTCAAAAGGATACCATTTAGCCTATTAACTCATTACATATTTATCCATGTCTTGTATATGACAATCTTTGTGTAATACAAACCAAGTCATATAAACCAGTGGTTTAAGGTTTACTAAGTCTGGGCCCTTGCCCTCAAAGAACTCACACCCGAGTAGAGAAAGGAGACAATAGGGTAATAGGCAGTTGTGTTTTATGATATGATAAGGACTCTGACAGAGTTCAACAGAGAGGTACTTGATCCAAGATCTAGAGGTGTGGATGCCTAAGGCAGGCCCTAAAGTTCTGGAGAAGCTTATCCTGGAGGGAAAAGGAGACAGGGCTTGGAGAAGGGGGACATTGGTAGAACCAAGCACGAGACTATGGCTGAATAAGTGGGAGTCGGGATGCTGAGGGCTGAGGCCATGAGAAGCAAGCAGCAGCTAGCTCGTGAAATCTCTGTGATGTGTTAGGGAAATTTGACATTATCTTCAAAACTCTGAAGTCAATGAAGGGTTTGAATCAGGAGGTTTTTAAATGTTTTCATTTTTTATTTTTTAAAGCTTATTATTTGAGAGAGAGAGGAAGTGCATGCACACGCACAGGATGGGCAGAGAGAGGAGAGAGGAGAGAGGAGAGAGGAGAGAGGGGAGAGGGGAGAGGAGAGAGAGAGAGAGAGAGAGAGAGAGAGAGAGAGAGAGAGAGAATATATCCCAAGCAGGTTCTGTACTGTCAGAACAGAGTCTGATGCGGGGCTCGAACTCATGAAATGTGAGATCATGACCTGAGCAAAATCAAGAGGTGGAGCCACCCAGGTGCCCCCAGGAGGTTGTTTTTTAAAAATCACTCATGCAAACTGGAGAATAAATTAGAGTGAGTAGAAACAGAATCCAGGAGACTATTCAGTAATCCGGGCAAGAGTTGATGACAGACAACAAGTTGATTCCTGAATGAACAAATTGCCTAAATAAATTTCAGCAGTAGCACTAAGGCAAGACAGAAGCAGGAATCTTGAGATATTTTGTAGGTGGAATAGGAGGACTCGGTATCTTAATAAATGGGGGAAGGGAGCTGTGAGTGATGGCCAGGAATCTGACTGGCACTGCTAAGTGGGTTAGCCATTAACTGAGCTGGGAGCTCAGTAGAGGAGCAGCCTTGTGGCAAAGGTATTGGGTTCTCTTTCTTGACATATTGATTTTGAGGTACCTGTGGGCCACAAAGGAGGAGATTCCAGTAGGGAGTTTGCGTGGCTCCAGGATTCAAGAGGGAGGTAAGGGTGGGGTCTTGAACACATGAGGATATAGCTGAACTTATTGAAACAGATGAGATGACTTAGCACAGGATTGAAAATGGAACCCTGAGGAGTAGCAACACTGAAGGGGAGGACAGATGAAGGAACATGTGTAAAAGACTAAGGGGGAGGAGGAATCACAGAAGTGAAAGAAAACCAGAAAGGAGTATTATGGTAATTGAGGGAGGAGCACTTTCAGCAGGAAGGAATGCTCAATCCAAAGATAAGGATGAAGGATCCGTTAGATTTGCCCCCCAAATAGGCAGTATTGTAGTGCATCGAAGAGTACCGTTTGGTGAGGAAATGAAGATTTGACAAAGTTGTTGCAAGAAGCCAGCCTCTAAAGGGAAAGAGAAATAGGGGGACAGATCCAGAGACACATAACAGGAAGTGAGGTTTTAGCTTTTCTTTTCTTTTTTAACCCCTTTAGGGTACAAGAACTAATCATGACTAAATGCTTGTGGGAAGGGGGGCGCCTGGGTGGCTCAGTCGGTTAAGCGTCCGACTTCGGCTCAGGTCATGATCTCGCGGTCCGTGAGTTCGAGCCCCGCGTTGGGCTCTGTGCTGACAGCTGAGAGCCTGGAGCCTGTTTCCGATTCTGTGTCTCCCTCTCTCTCTCACCCTCCCCTATTCATGCTCTGTCTCTCTCTGTCTCAAAAATAAATAAAACGTTAAAAAAAAAAATTAAAAAAAATGCTTGTGGGAAGGAATCAATGGATTGAAGGGTTATTGAACAGATAGGAGACAGAGGGGCTAATTGATCAAGCAGAGCCATAGGAGCACAGAGGGAATGAGAAGCATCCTTCTTCCTTTCCCGTGAGAAAGAGGGGAAAGGGGGTGTTTAGCGATTATGGTGGTAGTGACAGCAGCAGAAGACTGCAGAGGTTCCTGTCCAGTTCTTGTTTTTAACTATGACTAAGGAAGCAAGATCATTTACTGAGAATGGGAGGTAGCGGAGAATGAGAGGGTAGGACTATGCTGGATTTTGAAAGGAGGAGTAGTTGTACGCAGAAATCCACGTGAAAGGTCCAGATCTTCCTAGCATCTCGGCATTTATTTAGAAATCGGAACTCATAGTGGCGCCTGGGTGGCTCAGTCGGTTGAGCGTCCAAGTCTTGATTTTTGCTCAGGTCATGATCCTAGGGTTGTGGGATCGAGCCCCATGTAGGGCTCTATGCTGAGTGAGCATGGAGCCTGCTTAAGATTCTCTCTCTCTCTCTCTCTCTCTCTCTCTCTCTCTCTCTCTCTCACTCTCTCACTTTCTCTCGCTTTCTCTCTCTCTCTCATAAGTAATAAAATAAAAATTGGAACTTGTGTAGTCCCCTTAGCAAGCGTGTGAACATTGACGGTTAGGCTAGATGGAAATGTCTTACCTGGTTGGGTGTCCTCTTCCTCTCACTCCTTAGGCTTGCTCCCGGAAGCTATTAGCTCAAGCTAAAGTGAGATTTTCAAGAGAGGGTAGTTCTGGTGTCTGGGCTCGCGGCAAGCGCCTCCAGCAGAGAGACGGTGCTCGGCATTACAAATACTGCCTTCTTCGTGGGTTGTTTATGTGAAGTTTTTATCAGCACATTTCCCTACTTCTCATAGCGGATAAATCTCCAGTTTATTGACCTCTTCGTTTTCACTGCAGACTTACAGCCCTAATTATAAAGTCTCAAATTAGTGGAAGTCAACAGGACACTGACTCGGATTAGGTTTACTACCTGTCAGCAGCCAAACTATGCCCAACTTCGGCTTTTATTCCTAGGAAATTGTGTTACACATCAAGAGACATCTGTGAGGAATTCTGTCTTGGCTATCTTAAGTTTTCTCTTCCAGTTCTGAAGACAGATTTAAAGCACTAGTCTGACTAAGCACTTCTGATCCCACCTCTGTTGGTCAGAGAACCCAAACTAACACAAGTAGGTGTATTCTTTATCACGTGACCTAGCGCCTCTATTCCCCAGCCATGGTTTACTGCACCAAGGGGTGGGCACCTGACCAAGAAAGACTAATCTCTTAGTTGGCATTATTCTACTTATGCCCTGGTGCAAAAAGAAACCGCACCAGTGAGGTGGTTTCCGAAGAAATCTGGAAATAGGAAATAGTCCTCTCCCATCCTTCAAGTGTTCAGTCCTGTGGGGAGGGAGGGAGATAAGAGAAGTGACTATACTTGAAACTCTTTGAAATAAATTACTTCTTTAATTTCTCCCTTAGGTGCCTGATTTTCCCTCCTAGGCACCGTTCGCTCTAATAGTTTTTTAATTGTAAGGAGGCACATGCTGCGTGAGCTACAGACTGAGCCTATGTGAATAGATGTTAGTGTTAAAAATCAAATAAAATATGTGGCAAAATGAATCTGACACACTTAATGGCTTGCATAATTGTTATTGTGCTGCATGGTAAGTAAGGCTTCAATGATAAACAGTTTCCATAAATTACTGTAATTATTACTTTCAGTAACTCAGCATTTCTGGGGTCAGTTGGAGGAAGTGTGGTTGTGGTAAGGGCAAGAATGCAGATTTATAATGCACAGTCTCCCCTGCCACGCCCCCCATGCCAGAGGTAGGCATGGGGTTGTGGGAGGAGGGTATGCTACCAGTGTTCTAGTCACCTCTCCCTTATTTCAGAGAAACCGGGGCTAAGGGAGGTGATGTAACCAGCAAGGGCACACGGCTAATTAGCAGCAGGCCTAGGATTCACATCCGAGCATACTGAACCCAAAGTCTCAAACTCATAACACTTAATATCAAAGCAGTTACATTTTCAGTACATATAAAAAGCAATGTAAGTGTGAATGCGAAAGATGTTTGGAGAAAGGTACTTACTTGTATCTGAAACTAAGTCACAGATCTGAGTCTTTCTTTTTTTCCTATAGGTTGACCAGATTGGTTTCTTGCCAAATGTAAAAGAATAGATTTTATATGTGGAGGAAAAGAATGGGGTGGGGGGTAATTTAGGAACCTAAGGGCAGGTCTAGGAAATGTTCTGTAATCTACAGGAGAAGAAAGTAGGTGGTGGCATAGGGCATAGGGCTGTTGAAGGACTTTCCAGAAAGACTTGCCTTCCAAAAACTGTGGCCAGGAAATACCATAGCATCTGTGCCCCTGCTGGAGTGTGCTTAGGTACTGCTGCGGGGGCCCCGGTGATGGGGAGAAGCCAGACAGGCTCCAGGGCACTTAGGAAAATGGAACAGGCTATGCTGATGCACAGTGCCCTGACTGTGGGCACCAGGTCTTTTACCCCAGATCACTAAATCACGGAAAGTGATCGTAATTCCTTAAACTGCTAGGGCTGATTGGCTGCATTGGTGTCAGGGGAGGGGCGGCTGTGGCGTGGAGATGAGAGGCAGGGCCGAACTAAAACTGGGAGGCGGGTGTCGCACTAATTTAGCAGTTTGGTCGCCTGCTGACCAATTAGACTGTCTCCTCGAGCTTGGAGGGGCAAACCAGGAATTGGGTGAAATGATAAAGAACTTGGAAAGATAGGTACAAGAAAAAATTTAAAACCAGGTCACCATTAGGTCCCTTTAAAGTCTGAGAATTTGTTTTGTTCTTCATTATCTAGGGGCTCTATTTTTAAAAAACCCAAATGAGGCTTTTTTTTTTTTTAAGTGGAAAAAATTGGTACTGGGAAAGCTTCTTAAAAGGCAGATTTAGTTTTTATTATCTCTTGCTATAGCAGCTTTGTGGCAGCATTAGTAGATGTTCAAGAAGTGTTTTGATTAACTTGCTCTTAGTTTTAACCTTTTTGTTATACATTTAAGAGTTTGACTACTTTGGATATATATCTTCACATCTGGGATATAGCCTGGTATTTACCAACTAGCCGTTCGCCCTGTTGTTCCCCTCCTCCCTGAGTCACCTCTGTGGTTGTGATTTCTCTCTGTGTGTCCCTCCTGTCCGCCACTGGGCAGTGTACACACTGGCCTGGATCCCTGAACACCACTGTCATTGTCACTCTCATGTAATGTACTTACCATATAACTGACATTGGTTATCTCCTTATAAGCACTTTATATTGTACAAATCATTGCACTGTATTTTGCCTTATTTGGTCCTGCCAGCAAAATAGACATGAAACTCTGGCAGAGGCAGGCTCTGTACCCGCTCCATTTTATACTTTATGTATGTTCTCAGTTTCTGTAACAGGCTTCTAAGACCGGTATGATTTCTACTTTTACAATAAAGAAGTTAAGCTCCAAGAGATTTAGTAACCTTACCAAATTAAAGTCAAATCACTAAGGAGGCAAATAGTTAGCAGTTAGGTGCTCAGACTCTAGTTTCTAATCCCAGTCTGTTACCTACTAGTTGTATCACTCTGGGCAGTTTCTTACCACCTCTCTGTCTCAGTTTCCTCATCTGTAAAACGGGAAATGATAGTATCTGCTTTGTAGGGTTGTTGTGGGCATTAAATGAATGTGTGTATCTATAGCTCTTAGAACAGTATCTGATACATGAGTATGATAAGGCTATGTTGCCTGTTATAGGAAATCATATATTCACATTCAAATCTAAGTCATTAGACTATAAAAACAATACAATTAAGTTAAATAAGCGGTGTTTTCATTTTACATATTAGAAAGCTGAAGCTCAAAGAGGCTAAGTAATTTAAATGGCAAAATACAGTTTTCTTAATACTATAATACATTAAATCAGTTTGTACTACATTATTGTATAAGTTAAGTTAAAGAGTAGTTACAAGGGACGTTTGGGTGGCTCAGTTGGTTGAGCGTCCTACTTCGGCTCAGGTCATGATCTCACAATTCGTGAGTTTGAGCCCCGCATCCAGCTCTGTGCTGACAGCGCAGTCTGCTTCAGATCCTCTCCTCTCCTGCTACTCCTGCTACTCCTCCTTCTCCTCCTTCTCCTCTCCTGCCACTCCCCATGCACACGCATGCTTGAGCACGCGTGCTCTCTCTCTCTCAAAAATAAACATTTAAAAAATAAAGAGTAGTAAACAATATTAGGAAATTGAATCCAGCAATATAGAAAAAAAGAATAATGTACAACTAAGTGGGCTTTATCCCAAGAGTGCAACGCTAGTTTAGCACTCAAAAACCAGTCAGTGTAGGGACACCTGGGTGGCCCAGTCCGTTGAGCATCTGACTCTTGATTTCAACTCAGGTCATGATCCCAGGGTTGCTGGGTTGAGCCCAGTATCAGGCTCCATGCTGAGCATAGAGCCTGCTTAAGATTCTCCTCTCTTTCCCCTGCCCCACCCTGCCTCCCTCTTTCCCTTTTACTCTTTCTCTAAAATGAAAACAAAAACCAAAAAAACCCCAGTGTAATTTAGCATATTAATGAATAAACAACAACAAAAAAACTGATCCCAATTATCCATGCAGAAGCATTTGACAAAATTCAACATCCTTTCATGACAAAAATGCTTAACAAACTAGCATATGTGGAAACTTCCTCAATCTGATAAAGGACATTTATAAAGAACCTACAGCTAGTATCATGTTTAATGGTGAAAGATTGACTACTTTCTCCTTAAGATCAGGAACCAGGCAAAGATATTTACTGTTTTTATGCATATGTGCATTAAACATATCATTTGTTCCTTTATTTCTGATTATAAAAAATTTATGTTCTTTGTGGATAATTCTGAAAGTTAACAAAGTGCCAAAGAATTAAAAATGACTCATAAATCCACAAGCCAGATATCTAGACACACATGTGTATTATAAATGTAATCAGGGCCATGCCAGTTTATGAATTTTCTTTTTAATTTATCCACACATTGTAAGCATCTTCCCGTATGATTAAATTTTTTCCTTTTACTTTTAATGGCTAGTGTGCCTTTGGCTTGTTCCATGATTTAACCCGCTGTCTGAATCCAGGTTTTCCCGTGACAAAATTCATAACACACTGCTACTAACGGGGCTTTACCAAACTCGTCCTTTAGGACGAACACCTACTTGAGTTCTAGGACATCATCGTGGTCTTCTTTTTTCTGGCTCTTTCATTAGCTTTTACTGATTGTGCGTCTTGTCTTTGACCCCTTGTGATAATCGTAAAGCTGTGCTAATATGATAGCTACTAGCCATGTATGAATACTGAAGTTTTAATTAAAATGATGTACAATTTAAACGTCCGTTTCTTAGGTGCTCTCAATGCTCGGTGGCCACATGTGGGTAGTGGCTACTGTATTTGGCAGCACAGATACAGCGTTTTCCATTTTCACAGAAAGGTCTGTTGGATAGTTCTGTTGCTGTCAGAGGACATGCCGTTGTAAGGAACAGAAACTCACTCCACGGAGCTCAAAACAAGGGGCTTGTGCTGAAAAACTGCAGGAACAGGACAAGGACGAGAACTGCAGGAGGTGCAGCTACTCTCTGCCCTTCTTCGGGCCCAAAAACTCTTCTCTTGCTCCTTCACATCTGCTCCATCCTTCTCTCTGGATACCAGCTTCTTCCTCTGCCCTGCCATGACTTCTGCATGGAGGTGGTTCTGATTTATCATGACAAATGTGGCCTCAACTCTGACTTTATAACTCTAATCAACTGACTGGTCTCCTTATATCTCTTAGTACACATTCCCCAGATATCTGGCTCAAACCACATAGATTGGTTCCTCGTCTACCCCAGGTTCTATGTCTGTCTTCTCTTTTGTCTTCCCTCTCCTTTTTTTCAGCTTTATTAAGGTATAGCGGACAAAAATTGCTTACATTTGAGGTGTGCAACATGATAATTTTGATATATTTATACACTGAAATAACTACCATAATCAAGCAAATTAATGTATCCATTTCTTCACATACTTTTTTTTGAGAACAATTAAGATTTACTTACTCTTAGAAAATTTCAAGTATATAATACAGTATTAGTAACTATAGTCACCATGCTGTACATTTGATCTCTAGAACATACTCTTCCTGTAGCTGAAACTTTGTATCCTTTGACCAACATTTCCCCGTTCTCTCCCAGTCCCGCTCCAGTCCCCCTTAACTACCTGTCTACCCTCTGCTTCTATGAGTTCTGCTTTTTTAGATTCTACGTATAAATGAGATCGTGCAGTGTTTGTCTTTCTGTGTCTGGCTTATTTCACTTAGCATAATGTCCTTCAGGTTCATCACTGTTGTTGTAAATGACAGGATTTCCTTCTTTATTAAGGCTGAATAATATTCCTGTGTGTGTGTGTGTGTGTGTGTGTGTGTGTGTGTGTGTACACACCACATTTTCCTTATCCATTCATCAACTGATGGATGCTGGTTGTTTCTCTATCTTGGCTTTTAAGAATAGTGCTACATTGAACATGGGAGTGCAGATAACCATTCAAGACAATGCTTTGATCTCCTTTGAGTAAATACCCATAAGCAGGATTGTTGGGTCATATAGTAGTTCTATTTTTAGTTTTTTGGGTAACCTTCATACCTTTTTCTGTAATGGCTATACCAGTTTACATTCCCAGGGAGAAGGGTTCCCTCTTCTCCACATCCTTGCCAACACTTATTTTTTGTCTTTTTGATAAAAGCCATTCTAACAGCTGTGAGGCGATGGCACATTCTGGTTTTGATTTCCATTTTCCTGATGATTAGTGATATGAGCATCTTTTCATGTACCTGTTGGCTGTTTGTATGTTTTCTTTTCAGAAATGTCTTTTCAAGTCCTTTGCCCTTTTTAAAATCAGGTTGTTTTCTTGCTCTTGAATTGTTTTAGTTCCTTATATTTTTTGGATATTAATCCCTTATGATATATGGTTTACGTACCCATTTTGTAGGTTGTCTCGTCACTCTGTTGATTGTTTCCTTTGCTGTGCACAAGCTTTTTAGTTTGATGCAGTCACATTCGTCTGTCTTTGCTTTTGTTGCCTGTGCTATTGGAATTATATCCAAAAATTTACTGCCCAGACCAAGATCAAGAAGCTTTTCTCCTATGTTTTCTTCTAGGAGTTTTACAGTTTGTCAGGTCTTATATTTAAGTCTTGAATCCATTTTGCGTTGAATTTATATATGATGTGAAATAATGATCCAATTTAATTTTTCTGCCAATGGCTATCCAGTTTTCCCAGCACCATTTAAAAGGCCATCCTTTCTGCATTATGTATCTTGGTACCTTTGTCAAACATCAGTTGACTGTGAGTGTGTGGATTTATTTCTGGGTGCTCTATTATGATCCATTGGTCTGTGTCTTTTTATACCAGTACTATACTGTTTTGATTACTAAAGCTTTGTAGTATATTCTAAAATCACACAGTGTGAGGGGCCTGGGTGGCTCAGTCGGTTAAGCATCCAACTTCAGCTCGTCATGATCTTATGGTTTGCGAGTTTGAGCCCTTCATTGGGCTCTGTGCTGACAGCTCAGAGCCTAGAGCCTGCTTCAGATTCTTTATCTCCCTCTCTCTCTGCCCCCTCCCCTGCTCACACACACACACTCTCTCTCTCTCTCTCTCTCTCAAAAATAATAAACATTAAAAAAAAAAATTCCTGGAGGGGCGCCTGGGTGGCTCAGTCGGTTGAGCGTCCGACTTCAGCTCAGGTCATGATCTCGTGGTTTGTGAGTTCAAGCCCCATGTCGGGCTCTGTGCTGACAGCTTGGAGCCTGGAACCTGCTTCGGATTCTGTGTCTCCTTCTCTTTCTGCCCCTCCCCCACTTGTGCGCTCTCTCTCGCTCTCTCTGTCAAAAATAAATAAATGTAAAAAAAAAAAAAGAAAAATTAAAAAAATTCCTGGGGCGCATGGGTGGCTCAGTTGGTTAAGCTTCCAACTCTGGCTTAGGTCACAATCTCACGGTTCATGGGTTTGAGCCCCATGTTGGGCTCTGTGCTGACAGCTCAGAGCCTGGAGCCTGCTTTGGATCCTGGGTCTCCCTATCTGCCCTCTCCCCTGGTTGTGCTCTCTTAAAAATAAACGTTAAAATTGTGTTGTTGTTTTTTTTTAAATAACACAGTGATGCCTTCATCTTTTTTCTTCTTGCTGGAGATTGATTTTGCTTTGGCTATGTAGGGTCCTTTGTGATTCCATATGAATTTTAGGGTTTTTTCTGTTTCTATGAAAAATGCCATTGGAATTTTGATAGGGATTGCACTGAATATGTAGATTTCTGTAGATAGTATGGACATTTTAACAATATTAATTCTTCCAACCTATGAATTCAGGATATCTTTCCATTTATTTGTGTCTTCTTCCATCAGTGTTGTATAGTTTTCAATATACAGATATTTTCCCTCCTTGGCTAAATTTATTCCGAAGTATTTTATTGTCTTTGATAAAGATGTCCATTCTCACCAGTTGTATTTAGTATGGTACTAGAAGTCCTAGCAAGTTCCATATACCAAAAAATAAACATGAAATGTTTGGACTAGAAAGAAACTTTCTTCATAGATGGCATGAATATCTATCTATGTAGAAATGCCCAATATATGTACAAGAAAGCTCCTAGAACTAATGGATGATTTCAGCAGGACACAAAGTCACCTTTTAAAAAATCACTTTTATTTCTATATATATATATGTTAACAATGAACATTAGGAAATCACAAAACGTTTTAAAGTACCATTCATAATAGCTCCAAAAGCAAAAACAAATAAAAATAAAAATAAAAACTGCCTAAATATACGCCTAGCAAAATATATGTAGGATCTGTTTGCTGAAAACTACAAAACACTGATCAAAGATGACCAAAAAAAATGAAGAAATACTGTGTGGATTAGAAGACTTAATACTGTTTAGATGTGAATTCTCCTCAAATTGACCTATGGATTTAATGCAATTTCAATCAAAATCTAACTAGATTTTTTTATAGATGTAGCTGATTCCAAAATTTACATCGAAAGCTAAAATGAGAATAACTGAAACAAAATTCAAAAAGAAACAAAGCTAAAGGACTCAAAATACCCGACTTTGAGACCTAATTACTATATAGCTAAAATATTTAAAACAGCCTCATATTTGGTGAAAAAAATAGGCATGTATTGCTGTAGAATAGAATGGAAAGTCTAGAAATAGGCACACAGTGATTTTCTTTCAGATGCAAAGATAATTTAGTGGAAAGGCTAATCTTTTCAATAAATGGTGCTGTTCCACCTGAACGTCTCCATACCATAAAAAAATAACTTCTGTAAAAAAATTAACTCAGGGACACCTGGGTAGTTCAGTCAGTTAAGTGTCCGCCTCTTGATTTCAGCTCAGGTCATAATCTCATGATTGGTGAGATCAAGCCCTGCATCAGGCTCTGCACGGACAGCATGAAGCCTGCTTGGGATTCTCTATCTCTGCCCCTCCTCTCTCTCTTTTTCTCTCTCTCTCTCAAAATAAATAATAAACTTTAAAAAAATTAACTCAGAATTGATTGTAGACCTGAATGTGAAAGGTAAAACTATGGAACTCTTAGAAGTAAATGTAGAAGAAACTCTTTCTGTCCTAAGGTTAGATAAAGAGCTCTTAGTACACCCAAAGCACCATGCCCCCCACCAAAAAAATTCATAAATTGGCTTTCATCAAATTAAACACTTTTGCTCCATAAAGGATATTGTTTGAATGTAAAGAAGGTAAACAAATGGCAAATAAGCACACGAAGGGGTGCTCAACACCATTATCCATTAGAGAACTGGAAATTAAAACCACATTGAGATCCTATGACACATTTTTTAGAATGGCTGAATTTAAATACTGATATACCAGATGTTTGTGAGGATATGGAGCAGGTGGAACTCAAAAAAATGTTTACTTTGAGAGAGAGCGTGCATGCGAGGTCGGGGGATGATGCTGCAGAGAGAGAGGGAGAGACAGTGGGTCCCAAGCAGGCTCGATGATTGGGGAGAGCAGAGCCCAAGGCAGGGCTCGATCTCATGAACCTTAAGGTCATGACCTGAGAGCCAGAATTAGAATTGGACACTTAACCAGCTGAGCCACCCGTGTGCCCCTGGAGCAAGCGAACTCTTACACGTTGCAGTTAGGACACTGGACAATTAGGCAGTTTTTTTAAAAAAGTAAACATTTTACACCTTGCATGTAATATACCAGTATTTTTCCTGGAGAAACAAACTCACGTTCACACAAAAACCTGTGTACAAATGTTTGTAGTAGCATTGTTCAGAATAACCAAAATCTTCAAAGAACCCAAATGCTCTTCAGTGGGTAAAAGGATGACTAAGTATGGTATATCCACTCATTGGAGTAGATATTCAATAAAGGAACAAATAGTTGTATACATGCAACAGAATGGAGGAATCTCAAAAGAAGTAAGCTAAATAAAAGAAGCCAGTCTCATGGTTACATGCTGCATGATTCCAAGTACAAGACATTTCAGAAAAGGCAAATTATAGGAACAGAGAACAGATCAGTGGTTGGCAGGAGTTAGGGGGAAGTGGAAGGTCTGACCAAAAAAAGCATGTTGGAATTGTTATGTATCCTATTTGTGGAGATAGTAACTAGATGCTATATGCATATGTTAAAACTCCTAGAACTGTAAGCCTAGAAGAGTGAATTCTACTGTATGTAAGGTTTTAAAAAATAAAAATGCTTCTCACTGTTATACATATGTCAAAGTTCATTTAGTGATACTTACCATTTGTGCATTTCCCAGTTTCTAAATTTTGCATCACCTAAAAATAAAACTTGAAAACAAACAGAAAACTGTTTGGAAGGTGGGAAAGAAACACTTAGGTGTTCTAATTAGAAAAACTGTACCCTAAAGTGTGAAAATATAATTGAATTTATTATGGCAAGAATCCGTTTATTTTCCTTTTTAGCACATAACCATGTTGTCTGTTTTCTTGACAATATTCTGTTGATTCAGTGTTTCTTACTTAATAATGATGGATAGTTTCTAGCCACAAGCTAGATAAGAGCTCTTTTGTAATCTTTTTTTCCTCCCACATCAGTTCAGGTTCATCGTATCTCCCTTGTCTTTGCCTTTTACTCACAATTCTTTCTCTCATCTGTTGACAAGGGGAATCAAGTTAGGAAAAAATCTGTTTTGAGTGTTCTCTATGAATTTGTTATATTTAAGATTTAATTATAAATTATTTTTTGACAAGCAGAAGCTAGTCACATTATATTGGTTGCGATCATCTTTGGACTTTATAAAATAACAAACTTAACAGGGTTTTGTCTTAAACATTAGAGACCATTTGTGATTCTTTGATTTGAATGGATATATTTTAGCACTTTGCTGTGCATGACAGCATAGTAGATGATGTCATATTAAATTTAAATTGATCTCCTCTCAGTGTTTATCTTTAGCGCCTGTGCAATTTCTTCAGCACCAGAGAACCTTTCAGAGGCATTCTGTCAATACAGCTACCTGACAGTCATTTGTATTTGTAAACTGTGCATTTGACACCTGCTGGTCTCTGTTGCATTGGAGCTAGTGGGGAGCCAAAATGGGTGTACAATGAAGTTATTGGTTGGTACATCTCAGTGGGAGTTATTGAAGGGAAGAAACAACACTTGCAGGACCTCGGGAGAGGATAAAAAGAAACTAGCAGCTATTCTTGGCTACCAAAAAATTGAGTCAATTCTACTGAAGTAAAGTGTTTATGGACCTGCATTGCAATTCTTGTAAGGGATATGAAGAAAGATTTCTGTTTAAAATATGTAATGAATTTTTAAAACACCAATATTTCAGTAAAAGACTGACAATTCATATAAGGAGAAATATTAATGAAAACAAGGAAAATGCTTAATTTCTGAAAAAATAGAAATTAAAATGCAGGTGTCTTTTATTTGTCAAAGTAGCAAAACAAATTTTAATAAAAAAACACATTGGCAAGCCTTCAAAAAACAGGTAGGCAAGTAGCAAAAATTGATGTTTTGTAGGTATAATTTGCCTACACTTTATCAAAAGTTCTTATTAACTCAACAGATTGTCCTCAACTTATGATGGTTTGACTTGGTTTTTTGCGTTACGGTGGTGCAAAATCAATACATTAAGTAGAAAGTGTACTTTGAATTTGGTCTTTTCTCAGGCTAGCGATCTGCACTAAGATACTCTTACGGTGCTGGCAATCAGCAGTGAGCTACATCTCCCAGTAAGCCTTGTGATCCCAGATGTCAACAACTGACACACTTACAGACATTCTGTACCCGTACAACCATTGTTTATCACTTTCAGTATAGAATTCAATAAGTTATATGAGATTTAAATACTTTGGTACAAAACAGGCTTTGTGTTAGATGATTTTGCTCAAGTAGGGTAATTTAAGTGTTCTGAACACATTTAAGGTAGGCTGGGTATTATTAAATGTGTTCTCCATTTAGGATTTTTCAATTTAGGATAGGTTTATTGTGCTGTATCCCCCTTGTAAGTCAAGGAAGATCTGTATTCCTGCTTTATTTGCTACAACCCAAGGAAATAATTACAAAGGAAAAAGGTAGGGGCGCCTGGATGGCTCAATCAGTTAAGCCTCTGACTCTCGGTTTCGGCTTAGGTCATGATCTTGTGGTTTCATGAGTTCAAGCCCCACATCAGGCTCTGTGCCAACAGTGCAGGGCCTGCTTGAGATTCTCTCTCTCCCCCTTCTCACCTCCCTTCTCCCCCTCTCCACGCTGTCTCCGTGTCTCTTAAAAATTTTTTAAAAACAGGAAAAAGGTGGATACATGAATCTGCTTAGCCTTGTAATCTGTTTTGCTACAATGCATGTTTTTATACTGCAAATTTGCTTATAACGTGACTGGTAATTAGGAAAAGGATGTTAATATAAGTAAGTTGTGTTCACATTATTTTCCTCTGAATGTTTTGAAGCCATCAAAGTTTTATTTTTTATTTTTTTTATTTTTTTTACCATTAAATATAATGTTTTAGTGGTATACAAAGACGTCCGCCCAACCCAAAAAGAGGAGAGGGGACAGTTTTATGACCTTGAGAAGTACTTTGCTTTTCACAATGTTAAGCTATCCAGTGAAGCTGCTGGTGTGGTTGAAGAAGTTGTGAAATTTTCCTTTGTGCTTAAGGAAGAAAAAACTCGAAAAAACGATACCCTGATTTAGATTATTTTGATAAAGTTGGTTCTACTGGCAGTGAATGCCTTCAAGGACTCAGTTAATATCTCAAAAAAGAACTTATAAGTTCCAGGTTAAAGCTACAGAGGATCCACCTGGCCGACACAGTGATAGAGGCTGAACAGTACTAGTAATTTTCTTTTTGAGGGAGAGCATACTCTCTGGATTGGGCAGGGGACGGGAAGGGGCAGAGGGAGGGAGAGAGAGCATCCTAAGCGTAAGGAGGCTCCATGCCCAGTCCAATAATGCCAGCCTCTATGTCACCACTATGAGATCATGACCTGAACCGAAATCAAGAGTCAGACACTTAACTAACTGAGCCACCCAGGCGCCCCAATACAAAACTACGTAGTTGTAAGTGGTTAGCACCTAACACTATTTTTCCCTTAAGACTTGTTATTTTTAGTGATTCTGCAGAACATGAGTTTTAGTTACATAGATTAAGGAAAATATATAAATGTCCAACAATAAGGGATGGTTAAGTAAGTTTTAGGACAGCATCTTGATAGACTAATGCATCTGTTAAAATAAGCATCGGGAAATTTCTGTGAAACAAGTACAAGAATTAGAACACAAAACAGAGTATCCATATTTCATGATTACACTGTATAAAAATGTTTTCAGTATACCTGGCTTCTGATAGTTATGGTAAAATGATGGGGTTGTAGGTAAAATTTAAATAAAAAATGGGGAAGTTGGTAAAATATAGGTAAGTCCATTTTAACAGTTTAAGCTAAATTTTTATTTTACTTTGGTTTTAGAATTCCTGGAAAACTCAAGCAGTTTGTATTTGACTTACATTCTGGAAAATTGCACAGAGAATTCCATCATGGTCCGGATCCAACCGATATTGCCCCAGGACAGGTAAGACTCTTGTTTCTCAGTGGGAACTCTTTTTTTCTTTTTCAGTTAGCCTTGAAGAGGAACTAACCCTCTTGCACAGGCTTGAGTGTGTGCTTCTGAAAATCTTTATAAAGAAATTCTGAACAGACTGTAGATAATATATAAATTATATTCCTTTCAAAATTAATTTTTAAAATTGTGAAACTTCAGAAAAGTTGCAACGTGGACGGAACTGGAGAGTGTTATGCTAAGTGAAATAAGCCATACAGAGAAAGACAGATACCATATGTTTTCACTCTTATGTGGATCCTGAGAAACTTAACAGGAACCCATGGGGGAGGGGAGGGAAAAAAAAAAAAAAAGAGAGGTTACAGTGGGAGAGAGCCGAAGCATAAGAGACTCTTAAAAACTGAGAACAAACTGAGGGCTGCTGGGGGGTGGGAGGGAGGGGAGGGTGGGTGATGGGTATTGAAGAGGGCATCTTTTGGGATGAGCACTGGGTGTTATATGGAAACCAATTTGACAATAAATTTCATATATTTTAAAAAAAACAACTTAAAAAAAACTTAAAAAAAAAAGAAAAGTTGCAAGAATGGTACAATATAATTTCTTGATAAAGTGGTCTAGAGTACCTCCTTTATGGAATAGGAGTAAAAGGGTTAAATACAGTTGGCTTCAAATACAGAAGTTGGAGGTAAGAATTGGAAGTAGGTGGATCAGTGAAGAAATCAGTGGATTCCATTAACTGGTTAAGTCTTCCTCTGTGGCCAGGAGATTGACCACAATACAAAGAAAATAATGATTTGGTATTCTTGCTAAACCATCCTAAGCACCCTCACCAATATAGTATTCATAATTGCTCAAAACTTAAGGTTTAATGCAGCTTCTCATTTGAGATTTAGAATGCTTGACAGCTATTTATGAAAGTTTTTTATTTGCTTTTTATTGTGAAAATTTGACTATTTCTATGTTTCTGCTTTGTTAGGCACCCCTAAAATTGCATTTTTGATTCATTATTGATTTATATCATGTCTATTACCACAATGATACATAACAAAACTCACATTTCATATGCCCAGAACTTCACTATTTTGCCCAAGGAACCTCCACATAGAAAAATAAAAGCTAAGTCAATTTTTCTTAAAGAGTCAAATTACGTTCAGTGTCAAGAGTTCCCTGTAAGAATCCAATGATACGCTTTTTCCTTGAAGTCTGAGGTCAGATTTTATTTTGATAATTAAACAACTGTAGAAGCAAACGGTTTGTTGGCAATAACCCAAAGGCAATTATTTTCCTCAGGAAAGTAAGCCTGCTTAATATTTTATCAGATTAGGAAAAGATGTTACTTACCATTATTGTATACTTCTCCATTAGACAGTAAACCTACATTTTATAGTAATGTAAGTATGGCTTAAAGCAAACATATATCTCAGTAAAAATATAAATAAAAAAGGTATTGGAGAAGGGGAACATGACAAAATAAAATGGGAACTTTGCAGATGTTGCTTTCCCAATTTAACGGGAATGAGTCCGTATCCAGAGTGTGTAACACAGGCATTATATGCCTCTGTTAACTACAGGGGATATTAAAACAAGGACTACATGTTTGTTCTTGAGGAGCTCATAATGTGGAGATAAAGGATAGTCTTAGATATCTGAAATTCTTAGAAGTCACACTTACAGTTCCACTGTGTATTTTTGTCTACTGTTGGTGCACAAGTATGGAGTATTTTCCTTCTTATGTCAACTAATTTCTGGCATCCAGGTAATTGTTAAAAGCTCTGTGAACAGAGTGGGTGCCTTTAATCCTCTTAGTGGTCATTTGTAGGACAGAAGGGTTTGGGACATAGTCACAGCCGTGTGGCCTCTCCAGAATATTCTAGGAAAGCCCCTAGGTGGCAGGTATTGTGTTTCCTTCCAGTACACCCCAAGAACTGTCAACAGGTCCACAGTTAAGGGCTGTGTGGCACCCTTGCCCTGGGGAATCTGATGAGTAAGGGCATTTGAAATGGGGAAAGTAAGATTTCAAGCTTAACTCTGGTCTTTGGTACATAGTGATTATTGAGCAAATAATTATAAAACAACTACCATTCATCTACTCTTATTAAAATAGTGTAATTCCATAAAATATATTGCTATAAAATGTTTTATTCTTTCTCTTGTAGCAAGTCCAAGATGTAGCAAGCAGTCCACCTGAGAGCTCCTTCCAGAAATTAGCACCCAGCGAATATAGGTATACTTTATTGAGGGATCGAGATGAGCTTTAAAAACTTGAAAAACGATTTGCAAGCCTTTCAAACAGCAGCATCAACTTACGTGGTGGAAATAGTAAACCTATATTTTCATAATTCTATGTGTATTTTTATTTTGAATAAACTGAAAGAAGTTTTGGGTTTTTAATTTTTTTTTTCTCCCCCTGACTCAAAATGCATTGTCATTTAATATAGCCTCTTTTTAAAAATCTGTTAGGGATAAAAAAAATAATAAAAATAAAAACCAGAGGCCTATCTTTGCTTTAAATCTGTCCTGTAAAATTTTTATAAATCAAGTGAAAGGTGACATCGCCAGAAACATACCGTGAACTCGCACTGCTAGGTTAGGGAGGACTTAGGGATGTTTCCTGTGTGGTATGTGCTTTTCTTTACATATGATCAGTTCTGTTGGTATTTCATTATCACATTTCTCAAAGCTAAGAGGGTCTATATTCTGGATACGGGGAGGGGAATAAATGAAAATTTTCACACTGTGTACTGTGTTTTACTGATTGGTCGGATATTGCTTATGAAAATTCCATAGTGGTATTTTTTGGATTCTTAATATGTAACTTAAACATACTATGAAGAGGAGGAGAGCCATAAGCCAGAACATTTGGCAGGAACTGTCCTTACAAATTAAGAAAAAGAAAATGAAAAGTGTTATTAAATTTCTATGTGTTTGTCTAACAAAATGGCATATGGATGGCATTTAAAACTTTGAATTATACCTAAATCTGAGCTACTAGTGGAGCAGGCAGGTTACCACTGTTGAACCAGATCCCTTTTAAGGCTCCTCCTATCGTGACATGTTCATTTCCAAAGACAAAAACCAGCAGAGAAATTGTACTTCAATAATTCTAACCACCTTCTATCTTGTAGAGTCTTGTTCTGGATGTATAGATCAAAAACAAAGACAATAAGGCACATATGTTTTTAATTTTTTCCATTGTAAAATTGTTAGAGGACCTCCCCACTCTAGATTCCCTGATTTCCCAGGCCTGCAGTGTATAGTCAAATGGGTCCCTGTGCCAGGCCTCAATACTGCTAGGGAACAAAACCAGAGGGAGAGGCCCCTCAGTGTCATATCAGGAAGCCCAATGCCAGAGGACAGACAGGTTCAAAATTGGCTTTCCTCTGGGCCTGGGTTGGTGCTATAGGCCAAGAGTCATTTTATACTTGGAGTCTAAGTCAATCCCAGTTTGGGGAAAGATTATTTTTAAGCTTACAAGGCTGACATGTGCCATTATATGTAGTGTGTAATATATGTAACATCTTCCAATTCTTTTAAAATAAAGTGAATATTTATAATGCATATTTAATGATTGTTATTTTAAAAAAGCCTAGAGTTCCTAGTTATGCATGACTTATCCATCATTTCATTCAGAATAGTAAATGTTAATAAGCTGATAAGGGGCATGTTTAGTATATCTTACCAGGTTGTTAACTAGAAAAGCAGGACAGAGCTTCCTCAAGGTCGGGTCTTAGTTCTGTTCAATTCCTTGCTTTTAATCAGTACCTTTGAAATCAAATTTGTAGCCTTCAGGTCAGAGAACAGACCAAATCTAAGGCAGTGAGAATGAAAATTCATAAACATTCAACAAGGCAGCACACAACACTGAAAGCAGCATATGCAGCTAACTGGAATAAATTTATAATCCTGTAATTAGCTTTAAAAATATTGTAAATAAAAGATAACACTCAAATATTGGATTGCAGAGAGCTGACTTGAGAGTAGTTCTTAGGAGAAAGGCCTCAAGGAACACATGTTCAATGTGATCGAATATAACTGAATGGCTGTTAAAAAAGATTTGAGGCTGCATTATTTACCTTTTATGTGTATTGGGACTCAAATGTCTATTGAATGAGGGAGATGCAAAGTGATGTTGGATAAGTTTTGTACCCCTTAAGGGCTGAACATTCATCAGGACTTGGTGCCCAATTTTATTTAAAAGGAAAAAAAAAATGCAAAACACCAAAATGCATTAGGGAAAATAAGTTTTTGCCATAGGGCTAGTGCATGGGGTGGGGAAGGGGGGAGTGCTGTGGCTAAGAAAATGAGAAAGGAAGTTCAAGAATGGGAGCTGATTGTGCGGGGCCTTGAATGCCAAGCTAAAGGGTTTGTACTAGATCTTATGGGCAGTAGAGATGCACTAACAAATTTAAAGCCAGAAGTATGCTCATATTCAAGTTTGAGAGGGAATACTGTGGCAGCAGGTCTAGATACAATAAAATGGGCCACCGCAGGAGAGAGAATAGCCTGAACTAAGAGTGATGGCAGAGATAGGAACAGATCTAATAGATGGCAAACATGTAGATTCCACAGGGATTTGTCACCAGCTGGATGTACAGAGAGAACTTGCAGGAATCTAGAACTCACAACTTACCCATCTTCCCATCTGAACTCTGCGTCAGAGGATATTACATTTATCGAATAGACTTTGGGCCTGAGGCTCCTCAGCTGGGGAAGGGAGGGGGGAGGATCCAAGACTAAAGAACGGCTGAGTCGCAAAACCAGAAAACTAGAAGCAGTCCCTTCTTCTTGTCAACCTGCTACCTTTTCAAGTTTTTCAAAAATTGGTCTAGTACTGAGGGGGACCATAAAAGGATGAAAATTTCCTTTAGAGGAAATTCTAAACATTTTTTAAATAGTTAAATGAACGTAGAGAGGAAGATAGAGAATAGGCATCTAAGCCATCTCCTAGAGCTCCAGGATGAAGTTGCCAAAGGTCACATACAAAAGAAGGAAAAACTGGCATGATAGAGGCCAAAAAGAGTGAAATATAAAAGTGTTTTGAAATATTAAATCTCAGGATGAGCTTAAATTTGCAGAAAGTGCTAAAGTTGCCAAGAAGCCATTAAAAAAAAGAAAAACCTGGGGGCAAAAAGAATAGATGAGTTTAATGGATTAATAATCAAGAAAAGCAGAATAACTCACTATTTTTTCTCTGATGAGATATAGGCTAGCGGGGCCAAACTAAAATGACATAAACAAAAAAGCAAAAATGAGAAATAAAAACAATCTTGCCACCTTAACTAAAAATGTCAGGGCTCTTAAGACCAAACTTCAGTGTCCCAAAGAGCTGCTGGAAGTTACAAGTGCTTTCTTTTAGCAACTACTGGAGATTTTTGAGAAATCATGCAGAATGTATAGGTGACAGAAGACTGGAAATGAATAGTATTACAGTTTTCAAAATAATTGTAGTTAAATGGCTTTAGCTATTTTTCTAAATAAAACATCTCATTGAACCAAACAAATGTTTAAATAGTCTATATTTGGAGAAAAGATTTAAATAGGTGATAAGAAAACAGTAGTCAATTTTTAAGCCCAATATTTACAGACCCTGAAGACAGTAAGTTGTTTCAGAACTTAAATTGTTTTATGCTGATGACAACTGTTTTATGTGTTCATTAAAACAGGTTGGATAGGACCTCTGCTTGGCCACTGTTTTTTAGCTGTGTTTGAATTTTTGTATGTATTTCCAAGTAATAAAACTATATTTATAAAATATTTCTATATTTTAGACTTCTTACTAATTCAATTTGTCATAAATATCATAGTGTGAACATTTTACTCTGAATCCAGATGACCAGTAACAAGCTTTTCCAGTTTTAATGTTATTTTTTATGTTACTTAATTGTACTTGAATCAGAATGAGAAGATACATGAATCCATATGCTGACAGCTCAAGCCTGGCCTTTAGTTGAAGTGCCAAAGCTCCCTCACAGAGCACACTGGGGAGGACTGGCCTGCCCTTAGGCTTTGGAGAGGAAGAGGAAAAGCGCAGCTTACAAATTGCTTTTCTAAAATGTCCTCGTCTCTCCTCCTCCCCCCTACCTTGCCTAATAAATTCTTTCTATGCATCTTCCAATGCCCAGGACAGTTCTCACCCACTGTGGTCCCACAGCCCTTTGTTTATGTATTTTAGAATACCCAGTCTAGTACACACTGTTGGAAGTACATGTATCCCTTTGTCTTATCACCATGTGAATGCCATGAAGGCAGGAACTCATGTCTTTGTATTCCCAGCAACCTGGAGCACTGTAAGATCAGTAATTCTATGATGAAAAAAAAAAGCCAAATTCCATAATAAATGAACAAAGGACAAGAAAACATCATAACTAGAATGCACTCTGCCAAGAGAATTAATAGCAGCTGTCCTTTTTCTCTATTAATATCTTACTGTAATAGCAAAGCATTGCTAGGTATTGCTAACCTGTTGTTTCCAGGTCTGGGCCACTCAGGTAAAAGACCATGTACTTGCCTATCTTGTGCTGTGTCTCATATTACTTACTGGGGTGGGTGATAGGAAGCTGTATGGCCACTCTTGATGCCATGTGTAAAGTTGCACATGCCATAGGGAGGATCAGATCAGTCTTGGAAGCCTGGTACTGTGACTGTTTTCTTGCCGTAACCACTGCCCAAGAGGGCATCCCTAGCTGTCACACAGAGAGGAAAATAGAACAGGGCATTTATTCTGAGTTATCAATTCTTCCTATCTTCATAATGAGCATGACTTTCTGATTTAAGACACTGCTTAACAGTCTATTTCAGAATTTTTCTAGATTATAAAGTAAATTACCTGGTCTGTGGCTTCTGAAATAGAACTTTACCTCTTAAATTTTAGAATTTTGCCTAAGTTCAGTGTTCTGGCGCCTTTTCTATTTTCTGGTTCCCCCAAGATTACTGGTAGTACTTTATAATCACATCCACAGTTCCCACAAACCTTAGGAGGATGTTTTTTAAAATCTAAGCCTAGAAACAACAAATTATTTTAAAAGTTTTTTTTTTTTTTTTTTGAGGGGGAGGGAGGGAATAACCTTGCACTTATTTTCATTGCCTTTATTAATAGGGTGACCATGTAAGTTTATCATCCAAACCAGGACATGTGAGAGTGAAAGGAAGGACTAGTAATAATTTCACCATGACAACAGATGCAAATCAAGACTGTCCCAGGTAAACTGGGATGTATCATCACCCTATCATGTTTGGATATCATTCTTATCAGAGATGAAAAAGATTTATTCCCAACCAGTCACCTGTCATCATTATGCCACATTCTTTTTTTTTTTTTTTTTTTAGTATTTATTTTTGAGAGAGAGAGAGAGCAGGGGAAGGGCAGAGAGAGAGGGAGACACAGAATCTGAAGCAGGCTCCAGGCTCTGAGCTGTCAGCACAGAGCCTGATGCGAGGCTCCAACTCATAAACCGTGAGATCATGACCTGAACCGAAGTCAGACGCTTAACCAACTGACTGAGCCACCCAGGTGCCCACACCATATTCTTTTTTTAGAAAGTCCTTTTAAGAATTCCTGGTATTTCCATCAAGTTTCCACTCATTTTAGGTGGCTCCCTAACACTATTCTTACAGGTCCATGATACTTTTTCATTCATGTGTTGTTCCTTTAAACTTTGGTTAAAAATAACAATTACAATAACACTTGCCACTTACATTTGTGCAGTTATGATGAGCCAAGCTCCATTCTAGGCACTTAAGATGTACTAATACTTTTAATCTTCATGACCACCCTGTAGGATAGGCAAGGTATCAACAGGGAAGGGGAGATTCAAGAAGGGAAGGCTAAAGAAGTCCCAAGTTGTTGACCTTCACTCTAACCCAAATAACAGGCCACTGTTATGAACAATAAAACCTAGGGAGGAAAGAAAGGGAATTAATGTCCATGGGGAATTAGTAAGTGCCAAGCACTTTATTCCTTTTCTTCCCTATCAACTCACTGAGAGGCTTGTTTGGTGGGTAAAGTACAAGAACTTGGGTATTAGAGACCTTGGTCAAAATCCTGTCACATGCCTACCTCTTTTCAGTTCTGCCCTTTTTGAATTCCAATCTCTGCCTCACAGCAATTAAAGTCTTGCTTCTACTTTGTCTCAATACTAGGCCATCAGATTATAAATCCTTCTTGGGTGCCTACTATTCTGACCCCATCAATCCTACGGTAAGAAAGAAGATAAACCCAACTTTTCTACACCATTTCTTCAGTGATTCAGGTCCTATATCCTAAGTCATGACTTTTAATTAGAAAAATAGAAACACCTTTACCTCCAAATTCTGAAATTTTCAGTTCATGGCTCCCACGTGCTGGAGGTATTTTCCAGATTTCTTCTGTTGCATCCCTCATTCCTATGTTAATATACAAAAGTGGTACTGAGCAAAGGTTTGAAAGGTCTTAGAAGGCTTTTTCACATTTCCATACATATCCCTGAAAGATGGAGCAGCACACGTACTATGAGCCCATCATTTGTCATCTGGAAGTCACTACTGGTGTGTGTGTGTGTGTATCATTTCTTCCTTCTCATCACTGTATTTCATGCCATGAAATACTCCAAGAAGCAGGTGACAAAGTCCCTGCCCTGAAAGCAGCTTACAGTCTAGTTGGGGAGATCCAACAACCACGGACAATAGATGTTTACGACTATGAAGTTGTAGAACATCGCAGAATTAGCCCCAAGTGAAAATGGGAGCCAATGAACTGCAGTGATCAAGAAATAGAGATGGAAAACTGGACCATGAAAGTCTTGGACAGTCAAAGGTAAATTTCGTGACTATTTCTCAGGGGGTTTTCAATAAATATTTATGGAATGAATAGCAGGACAGGAAGAAAGCAGGCATTCAATATGAAGCAGGGGATCTCACAGCAGAGAGGCAAGAAAGCACAAATCACTTCTTGCATGTGGGAAAGAAAAGCAAATAGGCTGCATACACTGAGAACCCTGGCAAAGGTGAGGTTTATTACCAACTTCACTGGCCAGGAAGGCAAAACGAGGAACTCTGAGGGTTGTAACAGTCTTGATCTGAATCAAGGCAACCCATTGATTCCTTTAAACAAAGAATTATTAAGTTAAAAACACATATAATACCACTCTCTCTGTATTTCCATCCTACCAGCTTCATCGCTCACATTTAACTCCTTGGTTTTCTGTAAGCACACTATGCTCTTTCATGTTTTCAGCCTTACGTACATGCAATTCCTCTGCCACCTCAAAGGCCACAACTCTGTCTTCAGTCAGGCATATCTTTCCTGCAGGTACTGTTCAGGTAACACATGTCCCACCAAGCCTTTCCTGTTTCCAGGCAGAGCAAATCACTCCGTCTTAACTTTGTTCATTCCTCTTTTAAGGTACTTACCATGTGTTACTGTGACTTCTTGCTTTATGTATCTGAATTCATTAGCCAGAATGGTTCACAAGGGTAGATTCTACATTTTCTATATATGGCCCTGGTACTCAACACATAACAGGCATTCAGTCCAATCTTTGTTGAATGAATTTTATTGCATGTTTCCTTATACAAGCACCACTCAACAACATAATGAATTCAGTAAGCTTTACAGAATTTGTAGAAATTCTCACCATTGGGCCTTTTCTTGTGCTGACCCTTGCTAACATCAAGGGTTTAACAATAAAATGGAAACTATGTTTAGGAGATTTAATAAAACCCAGGTAAACATCTTTTTAATGATTAACCATAATACAAGAAAATCTCAAGTACTTGAGAAATGTATGAATAACATGTACTCTTGAGTTGTTTTTCTCAAATATTTATTAGTCAAGTTTCTCAAAGGAGCTGGACGATGGTCCATTCAAGCCTGGAGTATCTATGTTGCTGAAGAAAAACCCCCCGCTTTGGCTATGACATACACAGGCAACAGGACTGACATTGTTTTGGAGGTTAAGAAACTGAATATAATTCCTTCTGGGGGGACAAAAGGTTTTCTCCTTAAGAAACAACTTTTGGGCTAACTAGTTCTGTAAAATGTAGTATTACAGAAATTATTTCCGTCTGGACAAATGTAAACAGTTTATTGCCAGTTTGTAACTTCACAGAAAAACTTTAAAATCATTTTTGTGGAATGTCTGATTCTCAGTGGCATTGTCAGATGGGGAGTAGTTGAGTTTGAAGAGATAAAGCTGGGGCCGGAATATGGCAAGCTGTGAATGCCAACCGAAGGGGTCTGAACTTTATCAAGTATTCAGTGGAGCCACTGACAATCAGCAGAAAAATGGAAGACGGACCTAGTTCTCACTCTTGTGGCAGTGATGTGAGGAATGGCTTAAAGTTGGGGAAAATGAGGTAGGGGGTGTATGGAAATACAGTTTTTACTAGAGTGATGACCATGAATATATTTATAAGTAGATGCAACTGACATTCAAAGTAGAATTGACAAGACTCAGTAAGTGGCTATATATAAAGAATGCAGAGAGTCAAGTTACTAACCCCTAAGGTTTATGGTTGGCGAATCCCTGGCTGGAGCAGGAGAAGGCAGGCACCCCTGAGAAAAAGCTTACTATGCAAGAGACAAAGCCAAAACTAGCCTCTGATCTCCTGATTCCCCACCCAATTTCCTTTTCACTACTGCTATTGCCTGATTTGGAATGTTAAAGCTGGTCTGAAAGTCCATAAGCCTCAGCAGGCAACTTAATATGACATAACAAAACCTCAGTTAAATTACTTTGAGGATTTTTTTTCTTAGACCTTGGTTATAATTCTAGCTGTGGTGCTAACTAGCTTTGATCTTGGGCAAATCATTTGCCTCTGACACCTTTTTACATTTTTATTCAATTTATTTCTTTTGTTAAATTTGCACATAAATATTTTTTATCTCCAAAAATAAATAATTTCTTCGAGGGTGGCAATGTGGATAACATATGGACATTTTGCCACTGATTATTTATAATACCCAAGAAGTTTCTCTGTAAAATGGTGTCAAATTAATGAATCTAAATAGTGAGAACCACTTGCTAGAAACAAAACGAAGTGTTGTTTAAAAACACAAACAGAACCTCAATTGTTTACATTATCTTAGGCTACTGGGGAAGCTTTCCTACCTTTTATGAGTCCTCTGACTACTTACGAACATTGTCTAACATTCATAAGTACCTGAGAGCCAAAGCCATGTTATGCTTGATTACAAGAGAAGAACATGTCCATTTCACAGGAGAACCTTTTTCCCAAGCTTTTCATCATTCTTCCTCCCAGATTTCAAGTGGCAGCAATGAAGGGCAAAGGGGGCCCTGAGAAAGACCTTTCAGTTTTAAGTTAACACAAAGCATAGGTTGGTTTGGTTTCTGTTTTTCACTGGAGGAAAATGTTATACACGATTTATGTATATTTCAGGCTTCCTCAACTTCCTGTGATTGATATTACCAGTATTCAGTCCTTACTCCTGTGCAAACTACATAGGACACTTACAGGCAGGCAGGCAGCCCACAGAGAAAGGTTTTTGGACTCATAGGATTCTCCCTTTGCAGCATTCAGCATCAATAAAAACTACAAGTTCTTGCTCCAGGAACTCTGGCCAGCACACCCCCTTTCTGGGCATCCTTAGGTTACTAGCTCCAGAATAGGTGGGTAGGAGAGCTAAGCCAGTAGAAGAAAAGCAAAACTGAGAAAGGGAGAGAGGAAAGGTCATAAGGACAAGGGAGTGTAATATGTGACTAATAAACACCGAGGTGGCTTTTCTATGTGTTTGATAAAATGTCTTTGGACATGATTTCAAAAGACAAGTTTCAAAAATGTTCTAAGTAATACTAGCGTCACTATAGTAAGTGCGTGGCCTCCCAAGGGTACCATTTTAAAGGAGAGTAATCATTTGATCCTATGAGTTATGATAGATTTTGCAGTAGAGTTCATTGTTAATATCAAAAAGCACTGCTTAAGAGATGGCTCTAACCCATGGAATACAAGAAAATTTGTAGGATGTGCAGGTGGAATGGAAACATTTTTAATTTCATAGTCTAAGGACCAAGTTCAGCACTGGGTACTTCTGCATCAGCCACTATTGAAAACTCTGAGGATGTGGGACACTTTGTGACAAAAGATTAGGGAAAAAAAAAAAAACCCCACTGCAAACGAATGGCATATGTAAATTCACAGCAAGCCTGCCTTACAGAATAAATTGGGGTTTGGCTGAAGCAGGACGAATGGCCTACCTCAATTTTATATACAGAAGTAGCATAGTAGGAGAGTAATAGAAATTTTTGTAGTTCAAGAGACCTAGTGAACATCCTGGCTTCAATTTTTTACACCTGAATACCCCCCTGCAAATCATGTAACATCTCTGAGACTCAGTGTCCTTACCTGTAAAATGCCTAGTGAAGTGCCTGGAAAACAAAAGATATTCAATAAATATCAGTTCCTCCATTAGGTATTTTCTTCTTTTCAAACTAAGGGTCACAATCCATTGGTAGATTATGAAATCAATTTGGTAGGTTGCAACCAGCATATTTTAAAAACTGAAACAATAAAAAGCATCAGAGTACCCTACACACGATGTCGTTCCATTATGTATATGCTGAGTTTTGATATAAATGCATTTTTTACTGTGAGTTACAACCAAAAAGTTTCAAAGTCTCTGCTCTACAGAGAAATTCTCAAATTATTACATCACAAAAGTCTTCAGGAAAAACAGTCTTTAGGAGCACTGCCTTTATCCAAATGAGCCTCAGTACATTCTCCCCACCCCCATTCTGTACTTTTCACCAGTGACTTCTTTATTTTATAACTGGAAGTTGGTACCTCTGTAAATTTTAAGAACTTAATCAAAGTGCCCCTTATCTTCTAATGTGATCTAGTAAAAATAAGACATGAATCACAGAGAAGATGAACTTAATCTGATACTGTAGGGCATTAAATTCAGTTTAAGATTGGTTTCTGTGTCATATTGTCTAATTTATACCTCTAAACACTTTATAGGTTGATTAAACACTTCCAAGAAATTTCTACAAAAAGTTAGCTATTAAGTTCTATTATGGGGAAATTAGATACAATTTCTAAATAATTTGAAATTGTAAAACTTTTTAAAAGGGCTGTAACTTGCCTGAACATGAAGACTGCTAGAGTAATGTTCCGATCCTGACGACTACTGAAAACCAAAGGTCTATATGGGAACATGCAGTGGGAGTACAAATGAGATCCCCAGACGAAATGTGAGTTTCAGTTACAGGCCTCCTCCCTCCTCCAGCTCCAGTGTAAAACTAGTCCCTGGTGCTGTTCAGCAGGTGGGCTTAAAACGCATAGCCAAGTGCGGGTTGGCAGATTGGGAGTAATATGTCGAGATGAAGACTGGGCCACAATGAAGGGCAGAATACTAGAAATTACAGAACTCAATGATACAGCTCAATCTTGATGTAACTCTACCTTAAATTTGTAATTTTGGCTGGCCAGGCCAGATTGGCCATTATTAGAAGTACCTATGGGACTGAAGTTTAGCAATCTTGTTTTAAACAAGGACCCTGGGTGATTCTGATCCTCATTCTGGTTTGAATACCCTCTGTTAAAGGGACAGCGAGGATCAGAAAATATTTAAAAAGGTGGAGTTCCAAATATCCCAACCTTACAGGAATCCAATGTCAAATACTGGATTAGAATCCAACACTTATTCAAAGCATTTCCTTCTTGGCATTATACTAAAGATACAAGTCAACAGTTAGCAATACTTGATATTTTCCAGTTGTTGAATGACAGTAAGAAATGGTGCTTTCTCTTCATTAGAATTCATTGGTGAGTGGGATGTAAAGTGATGAATCACTAATTCTACTCCTGAACCATTATTACACTATATGTTAACTAACTTGCATTTAAATAAAAGGGAAAAAAAAAGATTCATTAGTGACCGTCAAGAAAGTGGGAGAGAGAAAGGTCTGTTTAGATTAGACAAAGAAGTAAAAGGTAGAATTAATAAAAATTATTAAGAGTAAACTCAACAAGAGAGAAGTGATAAACCATTCAACCACCTGAGGAATCTGGTTCCCGAGCTCACACATTTGGTGGTATAGGTGCCCATTCCTCTGCTCTCAGAAAACAGCAAAAATTAAGGCAAAAGGAAGTTCCTTCCTATTTCAAATGAGTTGGGGGTGCAGAATGAGGCTACCTGTGATTTTGAATTCTTTTCTCCCAAATTTAAAATCTCTTTGCTATTTGATAAGACAGACACTAGGTTAGGCTGGGCCATGCTTGCTCTGTTGGGATTAGCACCACAAATCCTTCGTGAGGACTGAGTCTTGGCACCAGGCTTTGTCTATCATCTTGAATGTGAGAAAAGGCAGGCAAGAACGCCATTCTTGGGAAGAAATAGCAGCTGTGAAAAGTAAAGGAAAGCACAGGAGACAGCAGAGCCTGGGGAAAAGGATGGCAGTAACAGAAGTGAGGTAGAAAGCCCTCCTCCAAGGGCCAGCTAGAAAGACTTAGGGTCAGAGAGTCCCTGTGTGGCAGGGACATCAGTCTCTTGAAATTGTAAGACGTCCCTAAGAAATGATCTGGTGTCCCCCTACCTTCTGCTTATTTATTTATTTATTTTTACCTCAAACTCTAACAATGTTGGAAATATTTGGAGATTTCTCTTCCCTTTTTTTCTCTCTTTCACCTAGAGGTTACAAGTAAGGATGACTGGAAGGAAACAGAGATGGGAGACAGTACAAGAAAGCAGATTATGAGAAAAGTCCTCATTACACATGGGTAGAATTCACCCCACAAGTCAAAGAACTGTTCAAAATTACAAGGGAGGGAGGGCAGAGGCCACTGGATCTTTGAGGTGTTAAGAGACAGACTAACAGAGCAAGCTCAGTGACTGGCTTAATAGTCTCCTACCACTTGAGATTCTGTGTTCTTTATTTAAAGAGAGACAGAAAGAAGAGTTCAGAGAAGAAGCCAGTGTCACAAATTAAGTTACCTGAAAGAGACGTTGCACCTCTCTTTCCATCTTCTGACACTATTAGTGTCCGTCACCAGAAAATACAGGTGACCAAACTGCAATAAGGTTCACCAAACGGACTCCACCATGTAGCTCACCTGTTCCCCCTCGTGAGATCCCGACTTCCTTATTTGATAAGAAAGGCTCCTAAACTCCCCATTCTTTTCTTTGTTAATGGGCCAAATAATCTCCTATGTTTGGGAGATAAACAAACATATTTATAAGATACTTAACCTTAGGGTCTCCAAGTCAGGGTTATAGAATAAACTAGTCTTCCATAACCCATCATGTCCATACATCTCAAGTCCTTATCAGAGTTGTAAGCTCAATTTTCACATTTCCAGGCAGAAAATCTGCTCCTTGGCAGTCTTTAAACTTTACCCGACAACACTACACACCCTCATCCCAGGCTCCTCAATCTCTAACATCTCCATTAACACTCCAGCAAACAACAAAATATATCCACTTATCACAGTTCAATCCCACTTGAACATCTACAGCCACTATCTTGATATAATCATGTTCCAAAACTGACTGAGTGTCCAACAGCAGCAAAGGTCCTCATGAGGATAGACATGTTGGCGCCAATAAGACTGAAGTTGGGCTTTAACTGCATTTTTTGTCAGTTTGGCTGGGGAGATCTGGACAGCTGGAAGTGAGCTTCTCCATCATTTTCTGTTTCTTTCTTTGTATCAGTTTTCCACCTGTGAAGCCCAACACCCCACCACCAAGTGCAGCTGCAATTCCTGCCACTTTGAAGCCTGCAAGGAGGCCAATCGGACCCCCCACCACTCCTCCGATGAGTGCACCTGCCACAGGCAGAGCTGCCAGCTTGTATTTTGCAGCCTGTAAAAAAAAAAAAAAAAAAAAAAAAAAAAAAAAAAAATTCAATTTAGAAATTGAGTTGAGAATATCTGCCTGTGGTGATGTGCATTTTCCTCTCATTACTCCTGGCAATGCCTCTTTAACTCCTGGTACATAATTAACCCTAGAGATTGGGGAGTGGGGGGAAGTGTTCCACAGGTACTACAATTGCTCCTGATCTCAGAACTCAGAGAGATGAGCTACAAAAAGTGGACTGCTACAAATTGATTTTACTTGCAAAACAATCAATCCACTAACTATCTAGCAGGCTTATTTCAACAGTTTCAGCTGCTATAGATACCCCCAAAGCTTTTATGCTGCACAGAGATTATTCCATGCTGTATACCTGGGGTTAAAAGCAATATTCTATGGAAAACAGATGGTCCCATTCTACCCGTACGGTCACATCCTTACACTTTTGCCCCTACCAGATTCTGGCAACCCTCTACTTCATTCCCTGCACTTCTGCAAATATGTCCTTATAACACCAAAATGCCTTCTAGTGGGGCTTTGGTTTATTCTCTGAAAAATTTCTCTCCCGACAGAATGAATCTTGAGAGTAAAATATTACAACAGTCATTGATTTCTTGCACTACCTATGTGTCATTTGTTCCTTACTTCCTTAATTGCTGGTTCCCTCCACATTAAAGAGAGCAGATCAATTGGGTTAATACTGGAGATTCCTGGGAGCCAGAGTACCATTGATTTGTCAGCAGGAGCAGAATCTTACCTTCCCCAAGTTTTTGGTTCCCTCTTCAACATTCACAGCAGCTCTGTTGACATGGTCTTCAATGCTGTCAATCTTCTCCTGCTGAGACTAGATGCAAAGGAATTGTGAGTGAGCAGTCCTGCTGGGGAGCAGCAGTCAGCCAATACACAGTACTTTAATTCCTGTAATCAGGGTCCCGTGTACTGCGGCCTTGCTGTCTGAATAGTGGCTCATTAATAGTGTCTGATAAACTATGCTGAAAGCACAAATTCACTTGTATTTAAAAAAAAAAAGGGGGGCGACTTAACTATTAGGTAATAAAAGGGTGGCACCTTTATAGGAAAAAGGATCTCACACTAAAATCCATTCAAACATACAAACATATTATTCTCCAAATGAACTACTTTGTAAGAGAAGAAAAATCCAAATAAGCATTTACGTGTCATGTGGAGGTTGATGAAAAACAAAACAAAACAAAATGAAACAAAAAACCTTCCTCCTAAGTTACCTTTTTTGAAGATTCAAAGATTTAAAACAGGAAAATTTCCCTTAGGAGTAAAACATGCTTAGATCCAATGAATACAAATTATTACATTTTAGGAACGAGAAGACAATATGGTTTGATCTGTCATGAAATCTTTCCACTTGTGATATGCAGTAGGGGGCTGCGGATGAATTCACTGTCCTGAGTCTCACACCTGTACACTTTAATACATTTTAAAATCATGACAAGTTAAAATATTTCCGATCAAATATATTAATAAGGCATTCTATGAAACACGGCAGCACCTGCTCTGACACGGCAACCTTGTGACTCATGGAATCTCTGGGCACAAGGAATGATTTTTCCCTGAGAGGTTGTGAAGCCCCACTACATTTCTCACAAGTGGTTACTGAACTTCAGCTCAAACACCTCCAGTGACAGAAACTCATTACCTGCCACAGGAGCACATGCCCACTTTTAAAAAAGCTTTATTTAGACAATTCACCTACAATATGTGCCCATTTTAAGGGTATAGGATGATGAGTTCTGACGAATGTATAAACACCTGTAACCACCATCACATCAATATAGACTGTTCAGGTGCTTTTTCAATTCACTGAAAAAAAGAAGAGAATCCCTCTTTGATCCCAGGTAAATCCTACTTCTACAATGACTGTGAAATAATTCAACTTTAATCCTGAAGTATTTGCCCGCTTAACTTACACCGAATCAGATGTAACACTCTTCTAACTCCAATTGTCATTCAAGAACATGAAATGCAATCAGCTGATTTTTCCCCACAGTTGCTTCCTGTCAGCATTACTGACATTCCTTCCCTTCCCATACACCAAGTGGGTACCTTTTCACTGTCAGACCTTTCATGGTATCCCTTCATTCCTGTGTTCTCCACTGCTATCTTGACATCTCTAACACAATCCCTGAAAAAGTCCCTTATCAGTTTTCCTTTTCACATTTCTGTCGGACACAAGTACAGCAATGGTTCTCATGTGTTCGAGAGCATGCCTGAGTCGCCTGGAAGACTTCTGAAGGCACGGACTGATGGGGCCGCTCCCTGAGTTTCTGATTCAGTAGACTTCGGGTGAAGCCTGAGAATTTGCATTTCTCATGAGTGCTGCAAGTCCATGATTCTCACACTTTAAAACCCACTAATGTATGTACATAACTGGTAAGGGCACAACCTTTGGCCAGATGTCCTGTGTTCAAATCACAGCACTGTGTGCCCATGGACAGATTACTCTAGCTATCCAAGGTGTCAATATTCTCATCTCTCAAGAAGGATAATGATATACCTACCCCATGGAGTTGAAGTGAGGATAAATGAGATAGTGACTGTGTGAGGAGAAAAATTTACAAAGTCATTCTCATCTTCTCAAGAAAGCTTAACTCCCATCTTTCTTTTCTAAAAAGCATATTAAACTCTTTTCTATGAAGCTTGAAAATTCTTGGGCATGAAAACCTTAGATCTCTCCTAGCCATTCATTCATTCAGTTTTTATTTTCCTCAGACAAAACTTTTTTCATGTTAGCTTTCTTCTTCCAACCCATAGAAGCATAAGTGCCAGCATTCATAATATCCAACCTGTAGGGATTTCTGACACTGGATTTCTATCACTGTTTCTGTTTGGGACATCCTCAACACTTTCCATTCTTGCCTGAAAGTCTGGGCCAGCAGATAAATCACATGTGTGATCATCAATCTCCACATCCTGATAAGCTGATGGGGTAGAGGGAAAACAGCCAACATGTCTCCTTTCTCTCAGTCTCCAAATGATTCCATCAAGGTGATGGAGCCTGCTGGGACTACTGTCATTTCTATACCCCAAGTGTGATCCCAAATCTTCAGGGAAACATTTTTTTAATGCTCCTTCCAAAAAAGGTTGGACACTGCAGCTCTATGATTGTTTTCTTTTAAAATAAAGTAAAATTTAAAAATTAAAAATACTTTAAAAAAAACTGGGGCACCTGGGTGGTTCAGTCAGTTAAGTGCCTGACTCTTGATTTAGGGTCAGGTCATGATCTCACGGTTTGTGGGATTGAGCTCTGCCTCTGGCTCTGTGCTAACGCTGCGGAGCCTGCTTGGGATTCTCTCTCTCCCTCTCTCTCCCTGACCCTCCCCTGCTTGAGTGCTCATGCACACTTTCTCTCTCTCCAAATAAGATAAAATTGAAAAAATTTTAAACATAATTTTAGTATTTTTTCGCAAAAATATTTTGGTATAATTGGAGAAAAGACCACAAGACAGAACTAAGCGTGAGACCACTGATGCTCCCCTATCACTGCAATCGCCAGTACTCGATGAGGTCTGTCTGACCCTGGGGAGTAGCCCAAACCTGTGAGTACTTATTCACTACATCAGGAAGCTTGCTTAAATATGGACATGGAGATAAGGCAGAGGGTGATCAGCAACTATCCTGGAATCAACAACTGTCCCTCAGTTGTACAGACCTGCCTCTCCCCTTTTCTTCTTAGTTTGAATCCCAAACTTCTCCTGTATCTTCAAATTCTGCTTTGTAAGTAAAGAGGACTCAATGACACCATCACAATTAGGCAGCAAATTAGTGTCAGTTGTCAATCACTGTCTATACACAATGCCAAACTAGATCCCATCAGAGCTGAATTTGGTCACTAGTCCACCATGCCCTTGGCTCTTTATGTTGGGCCAAACGATACAACTACACAACCTTACCCCAGTACAGGAAATCAAGCTCCTAATAATGATGGCTTAGAAGTCTCCTCACCTCTACCTACCGACCTCCCCGTTTTGCTTCTGATTTGCTTATGTCTGCTTTCATCTGCCTGGGCCTTCCACATTTAACAATCTTGAAACTCCTTTCTTGACATTTTATACTTTGGCCCCTCATATAAGTTCTTGGCATCCCTTTAAAAGGAGTTAGACTCCTCTTTTTAAAGGGAAAGACGTCTCAAAATACTCTGAGAATGTGTCTGTGGATTTCATTTTAAGAAACACTGAATTAGGTCTCCTTATTTACCTGAAAAAAATAACTGAATCTTAGTGAGCAGTTAGAGGAGCACTTAAGAGTCTTAAAAAAAAATGTGATTAAGTGAATATTTGTCACTTGTACACTCAGCATCCTCTATATCCACCAATAGTAATACATTCAACAAATCCATCGCCAAATCTATTTACATCAATAAAAATGCCCTGCCTTGGACAGCCTTGCTAGTAGTTGTGCAGTTTTATTAATGTGCTAAAAGCTATGGGTTTAAGAAACTATTGTCAAAACTGTGGTTATTTTCCTTTATTCCTGACTCAATTCCAGGCATCTTTCAAGGCTAGTTCTAGTCTTAGATATTGGTTAATCCAGGGAACACTGAGCTATCCTGGTTCTGAATTCCAAAAGTATATAATCTATAATTCTTTTTTTTTTGTAGTCTATAATTCTTAACCATATGCAATAAATAATACACAGAAAAGCTCAGAAACATACAAAGACTACTATATACAGAACTTCAGGATTATATTGGCCTAGATAGAGTAGGCAATAAACAGAGCAGAAGTAGGATGTTGATATCATGGGATTCAGCAATTAGGAAAGAGGTGGTGGCAAAAATGTAACTCTAAGGAAGGAGCCAACAAGGGAATCATGTAAGCAGGGACAAAAGCAGGAACGCAGTTGGGGTCAGAAGAAGGGAAGGGGATATTACTTCAGTTAGTCCTCCCATCAATTTTACAAAACTCACTATTGTCAAACAACACCCTGAAGGCCAAACAGGTAATAAATCTGATTAATCTGATATAATTCATTACATCCCAGTTTTTATGCATCCAGAGTAAAAGCCATAGGGAATAAAGTAGAAGGTAGAGACAATATTGGACCAGCAGCAAGGGTGACATGCCATTGTGTGACAGGCCCAGAGTTCTTTAAATTTCCCTTGACAAGAACTAGGGCAAGTTCCACAGTTATAGGAACAGAAGGCACTTGAGCAATTAAATGCTGAAGAAAAATGAAGGGTGCTTAGTAGATACTAATTTATTATTGGAGCACACCTGGATTTCTCAATGGTTTTGTAGGTTCATTTTTCATTATGGTAAAAAAAATGTATGTATGTGTGTGTATGTGTATACACACACACACACACAAACACACACATATATATAATATATACATATATATTGTATGTATACATAAAGCTTACAATTTTAACCATTTTTAAGCGTGAAATTCAGTGGCATTTAGTACATTCACAATGTTGTGCAATTATCATGACTATCCTATAGGGTTTTTTCTTTTTTTTAACTATTCTCTATTCTTCATTGAGCTTAGCACAGTACTATGCACATAGAAAGTGCTCCAAAAACACATGGTTTATTTGTCTAGATACTATCATGTCCATGTGATGATAATGAAAGGGATGTGGTCACTCTGCTTATGTTCCCAAGTCATTAGGTGCCTAAATGGAGCTTCTGTGAGTCCCTGACCATGTGGTCATGAGAACTCAACCACCCTGGGAAGAGTCATCAGGGGTTCTCCTTTGAGCTTGTGCCTAATAGCATTTTGTCCCATGTCCTCACACAGATTATTATAAATAGGACATTTGTATAGAACTATGGCTATAGCCAAAGTCTTTCTACACGAACCTTCCTTGATTATGGGTTAGGAGCTTCTTACGTAACCTAATCGGATATATAATTGTTAAATGGCCACAAACTCTCAATTTTCCTTTCATGTGCCTATTCCACTGGAAGGGAAATATATTTGTCTGGAATGAGAAGACTTTGTACATGTTTAGTTTGTTTTTTAAATCAACTGTATTGAGGTATAATTTATATAATAACAGATTTTAATGTGTAGATACCAATGACTTTTGGCAAATGTATATTTGTGTAACCATACATGCACAGATTTTAGAAACTGCATTAGATCAGATATTATGAGTTACAATAATTGAGTTAATTCTGAAACAACAAACATTTTGGGATTCTTGTATCATTACCTTTGATATGCAAGTATATCGATAGATTGTACAGATATCTAATCAAAAAACTTCAAGCATTTTGCTTCTTCTGATTTAGAAGCATCAAAAAAGGAAAATGCTTTAAACAATCTACTGACGTTCAATTTGAGGCATTAGATGCCAAGAAAAAAATACAAAAACTAGAAAACAAGCAAAGGAAGGGACTAGCACTAAAAAGCCCAGAAATCATATTCTAGAAGGAGCATATTAGAGAATCAAGAACTCTTAAAAGAAAAAAATATGATGAGGTGGGATAGGGTGAGGAAGGAGAGTATTGGTCTCAAGAAGATGAATAATTTTATATGGAAAAATTACCAAAGTTGTTCAGTCTATGGCTCCAAGAGGGCAAAAGTACCAGAGGGAAGTTATTATAGGGCAGAGCTTACACAGGGAAGAACTTCTAAGAGGTAGTCTTCAAATAGAATGGCTGAAATAGAAAGTATCCCCACGCTGTAATTGTTCAAAAAAAGCGAAAAACCATCTATATGGGAAGCTGGAGCAAGAACAGAATTGGATTAGCTGACCTTGTAAATCCTTTCCAATTCCAGTTCTGAGACTGTGTAATCTAGTGACTTTTATCCTTAAAAAGCCAGGCATCAGGGAAACCATAACTCACAGATGTAAAACACCCAAATCACAGTTTGATCAAAAACAAAGAACTAGGGGTGCCTAGGTGGCTAGTTGGTTAAGCGTCCAACTCTTGATTTCAGTTCAAGTCATGATCTCATGGTTCATGGTTCGTGAGATAGAGTCCCACACAGGACTCTGCGTTGACAGCACTGTGCCTGCTTGAGATTCTCTCTCCCTCTGTGTCCCTTCCCTGTATGCATGCTCTCTCATTAAAAAAACAAAAAAACAAAAAACTAAACCTAGACAAAAGCATAAGCAGACACTGGTTTGTTCCTCTGTGTGCACACAGACATATACACACATACTCATATAGCCAACCTTCCCATACTTCCTGGGAAGGAAAAATAAGAATAATTAGAAAAATAATGACAGAATCTATTGTCTTTCCCACCAAATCCACTTTATGTTCCCTGATCTGTGTTAATAATGTCACTGGCTACTCAATTATGCACAATAAAGCCTGATGTTTTGAGTCTTCCATCTTCCTTCAATTTCTGCTAAGCCTACCCCAGAAATACCTCTCAGCTGGCCTTTACCTTTATATTGTATTGCCATTGCTCTTGGTAAAACTCTTGCTATTGATCCTTAACTAGTCATCCGCCTATTATACCCCCCCTTCCTGAGGTCATTATTCACACTGCTAATGGTAATCTTAACCATTAGCAGTGTGAACCTGCTTATCACTCTAACCTGCTTAAACATTTATATTTGCCAGGGGAGAGGGGAAAATGGGCAAAGGGCATTGAGGAGGGCACTTGTTGGGATGAGCACTGGGTGTTGTATGGAAGCGATGAATCACGGGAATCTACCCCCAAAACCAAGAGCACACTGTATACATTGTATGTTAGCCAACTTGACAGTAAATTGTATTTAAAATTTTTTTTTTAATATTGGCTCCTTAATGCCTACAAATTAAAGTTAAAATTCTTTGGTGTGGCCCGCAAAACCATCTCAATCTGGCTCTCACACTCCCTGCTTTGCTTGCCCATAGTATCTCATCCTTTGGTTTTATTGCAATCCTGGTCATTCTTGAAAGGCCACACACTTCTCTATTCCATGTCTTCAGCTGTTTTCAAAGGCACCCCTCCCCACTCCCATCTATGGACATTGTACTCAATTTTCAAGGCTCAAGCAAATGCTACCTATCTTGTGAAGATATCCTTAATACTTCTACCTCACAACCCCTGCCTCCCTCCCTTGGAATTAAATGCTTCTCTTAGAGCTGATAACACTTCCCTTCAATCTCATTTTTGCACTTAACAATCATGTTTGAAATTTCAGTTTTTGGGGTCCAAGCTTATCTGATACACCCACTGTAAATCCTTGAAAGCAGAGAACAGGTTTCATCTATTTCTATAGCTAACCTTGTCAGACCCCTGGTGCCAAGGATCTAACACAATACCTTCTATATAACAAATCTCTGACAAATGCTTATTAAGTTGATTTGGAAGCTGAGGACTGTTAGACTTTTACCCAGGGCTCAATACCAGTCTTGAAAATTGTAACTTCTATTAAAATTCTAATAAAAAGCCTAGTAATTGATAAAAAGCCTCTTATCATACTAATCTAACATTTCTAAGACAAAAACTATTATACTTACATTCACTAGGAGAGAGAAATCAGTGACCAGTTGGCTAAGTTCAATTAAGTCCTTAAAAAGAGAGAGAGAAAAAAAAAGTTACTTATTTTTATGCCTCACAGCTACCAAAATGAAAATAATTTTTTACATACCGCTTCTAAGCTTTCCCATGATTCTGCAGCATTTTGATCTCGAGGAATTTCAGGCAACGCATATACCTGAGTCATATTCTGAGGATCATCTTCAGCCTCAGCAGTATGAAATGTTCCTGAATGAACATAGCCTCATGTTTAGGGTTTATGTGCTTTGGTAGAAAGTGGATAGCATAAATCAATTTCATAAAACAATTTCCATGTAAAATGCTAACTGAATTCAGACTAAAAGTAAATTGATTGTTCTATACAAATAGATTTATCTATGGCAGATTGTTCAAAAGTTAACTTTTTTCTTTAATTGTTCTACAAAATCACCTCGAAAAAAAATGGCTACAACAAATGCCATCTACCCAATCTGAATAATTAGAGCTAGATGTGGAAGAAGCACTGAAGAAGAACTATTCTATTTGGCCAACATTCCACACAGAGATACTCAGTAGAAATAGGTTTCACATTTTCAATGCTAAATCATTAACCCTTTCTTTGGGTATTTTAGTAATAAATACCAGATTCATAAGGTGTTAAAAGTAGGAAAGTGATGTGTTTTTTTGCAATGAAAATCATTTTGGGTAACAAATTTGTCATCAAATGAACACCACGTGGACCTTTTCATACATATTGTCTATCCTTCTCCTCATTTTTCTAAGCCATGTCCTAGAAAGACATTGCTTTTGTCTTTTCTGAGTCTTAAAAAGTCACCAGGGCACTTTGGGTGGCTCAACTGCTTAAGCAACTGACTCTTGGTTTCAGCTGGGTCATGATCTCACATTCGTGAGTTCAAGCCCCACATCAGGATCCATGCTAACAGCGTGGAGATTTCTTTTTCCCTCTCTCTCTGCCCTTCCCCAGCTTTCTCTCTCTCTTTTCCTAATCTCTCTCTCTCTCTCTCTCTCTCAAAAAATAAACATAAAAAGTCATCGACCCACTAAGGCCTTCCTCATTAAAACTGCTATGATGATGAATTAATTTACACTCCAAACTCTACCATCAAGTCTTTATTTCCTTGTATTGGTTTTACCAATCATTCATGCGTTAAACTGATACGTACAGAATGTCTACTAAATGCCAATCAGTGTGCTAGGGTACTACAGACACAATGGTAAACAATAAAAACAGTTCCAGGGAGTCAACATAGTATAGTGGTTAAGAGCATGGACCTAGTCAAAAAGACCTAGTTTAGAATCCAGGTTTGGCTATTTATTAGCTCTTTGACTCATTTTCCTGATTTTAATTTTTTTTTAATTTATATATTTTTGAGAGACAGAGCATGCATGTGCATGCATGCAGGGGAGGGGCAGAGAGAGAGGGAAAGAGAGAATCCCAAGCAGGCTCCACACTGTCAGCATGGACCCCAACGTAGGGCCTGAACCCACAAACCATGAGATCATAACCTGAGCCTAAATCAAGAGTCGGACGCTTAACTGATTGAGCCACCCAGGAGCCCCTCCTCATTTTTAAAATGAGGTGAATGAAAGGGGTGCCTGGCTGGCTCAGTTCAAGAGCATGCGACTCTTCATCTTGGAGTTGTGAGTTTGAGCCCCACGCTGGGTATAGAGGTTACTTAAATGAATAAATAAAAACTTCAAAATATTAAACAATAAAAATAAAAATAAGGTGATAGATATTTACTTTGCACTGCGCCTGGCTTAAATATTCAGTACAGATGGGTTAATAAATAGTTACTACTAAAATAAATAGCCATTGCTACTGCTGCTATTATTAATGGAGCTTACCATATTATGTACAATACAGACATGTTAACAGGCAAGTTCAGTATAGTCTGATAAGACCTATGGTACGAGTAAATATGGAATGCTATGTGAGCACAAAAGAGAGGTACTTAACCTAGACTTAGGGAGGGGAGACTAGTTGGAGGTTTTGAAGCTGAAGGCTGAGGATGAACAGAAATGACATAGGTGAACCCAGGCAAAGGTGGAGGGAGAAGCAGAGACTATTCAGGTCAGGGAGAATAATATGTGCATAGGTTTGGGAACTGAAAAGAATTCAACTGAAGGGCAGACTATTAAAGAGAAAAGCGAAGGATGAGGAAAAAAATCTAAGGTGACATTATTCATGGCATTATAAATTATGTTAAAGAATTTTGTTTATCTCACAAGATCAATATGGAACTATTAAAAGGAGTTGGAGACTACTGGGAAGCTGGAGGATGCCATAATCAGATTTCAGATTTAGAAAGCGAACCATAGCTATAGCGTGAAGAATAGATTAAGGATGAAGTTGAAAGGTAAAAAAAATTAGAGAGCAGAAAAACCAATTGGGAGACTTTGCAGTAAGTCCAGTGCAAAATGATGATGCTCTAGGACAGTGGCAGTGGAAATGGAAAGAAGAGATCTGAAGGTCTAATTTCCTTTTGTCCCCCTTACTTCAAGCTCAAAATATCTACCACTTTAATGTTATCTGACCACCTACTGTGTTGGGTACCAGAGATAAAAAAGTAATACAAAGTAGATGCTCTTAAGGAACATATTCTAGAAGAGTTACACATACAAAGAGATAATCCTAAAACAATAAAAGAGTACAATGGCATTTAGATAGAGGGATATAGATACATACAGTATTTTGAGAGTTCCAAGTCTGGGATGACATCTGACCCAGCTTGGTGTGGGTGTGCAGTTTATGAAATAGCTTCCTAAAAAAGGTGATCTTACAAGACAAAGAAAAAAGGTCTTCAAAAGAACAAACAATATAGCTTAACATAAAAATCAGCAGGTTGGTCTTGCCAAAGGATAAAGCAGAAGGCACAGAGTTACAAACACAGAACATTAAGTAGATGTTTAGGAGGGGGCTTGCAGGCCAGTTAAAGGCTTTGGACTTTATCTGACAGACAGTGGAGAGCTACTGAAGTGTTATAAGCAAGGACATGACATAGTGACACGTGATACCCGATCCACTCCTAAAAGTCATTATAACTCTTTAAATTCACCTTCTCGATTTCTTTTTTCATCTTAGTCAATAATTGATGGCATGTTATAAAACAGCATTACTATTTTACTTTTGAAACTTATGAATGTTTTACCTCTTGAGGAAAATAATCTGAATTGTTTAGGAAGGGCATAGTAGTTGATTAAAAAATATTTTGTAGGCTTATCAGAATTGACAGTGTTCTTTAAAAAAAAATTTTTTTTAAATGTTTATTTATTTTTGAGACAGAGACAGAGTGTGAACAGGGGAGGGGCAGAGAGAGAGGGAGACACAGAGTCTGAAACAGGCTCCAGGCTCCGAGCTGTTAGCACAGAGCCCAACGCGGGGCTCGAACCCATGAACTGTGAGATCATGACCTGAGCCGAAGTCGGACACTTAACCGACTGAGCCACCCAGGCGCCCCACAGTGTTCTTTTAATTTTGAATTTTAACTTCTCTGAATACATTTCCTTATCTTACAGGAAGAGCAAAAACATCAGATACGGAGTAGATTTTACATTACAACATTATGACAAGTATCCAATATTTTAAAAGCTCTCTGATTTTTACAAATGTTTAAAAGAGTTACTTACCCTATGTCCTAACATAGCACATAAAGACACTTTCATTTTCATGTCAATCAAGATAAATGAATTACTCTAAGACCGCTCTTCCACTTAATATTTCTATTGTAATAAGAACTCCACTTCTTTAATAAGATGATGAATAATGATAACTTTGTTATCATTAACAGACCAAATGTAAAGCAGAACTTTATAAATAGAACATCCACTCTAAGGATTTTTATAAGCCATAACCCTTATTCTATTACAGAGGATTTAAATGAAACTGCCAGGGTATACAACAAAATGAGGGGAGATTGTCATACATAAATTCTTGACCTAAAAATTGAAGGGGTGGGAAATGTGTGGTATTTTAAGCAAACATAAAAGATTCCCCTTTGTAAAAAATAAGAAATGTTTAAGTCACTTACGTCTCACTTGAAACCAAACTGCGTATGCATCTTAGTTCAAATGGAGTCTGAGAACAAAGAAATCTGTTCTATTCCGGGGAAAATCCTGCTGTAAACTTACAACTCTGAACATCACTAATCAATGTGAGGCATAACTAACAATTAAGAAAGAAACCCTTTAATATCTACAACTTCTGTAATTCATTTATTCCAGCTTATATTAGAAATCAGTACCTCAGTGAATATTTATTGACTTTGAACTTTCAGAAATTACTACAGACATGATGAGGGAAAACACTGAGACAGATTATAGCTGCGGGAAAGAAGGATGAAGAATTTATCCTGTCCACAGAAGTGAAAATTGCTATTGTTTTATATGATGAAATAATCTAAGATAGTTCCATCCACATGACAACTCCAAGTGTAAAGGGCAGGTAGAATACATACACGTCGCACCACTGTTTTTCAAACTCCAGTTTTAAGACCATATTATTTACTACAAAACCTTATTATTTACTACATTATTATTTGTAGTAAAAATATTAACATATTTTTAGTTGTTAATAACACAGACATAAGATTTTTCCCTTCTCTTTATACGTCCAAACATTCTTTGTCTCTCTCCATATTTCATTGAAAGGCAATGATTCTACTAAGAATTACAACACAACATATAAAAAGTTTCCACTAAACTTCACTATGTTTGGGAAAGTTTCATTATAAATCTAAATTAATTTAAAAGCATTTCCTGAATTTTTCATTTTCTGACAGATTAAAAATAGTGAAATTAATCTACTGATCATCTATATCAACTTATCTATCAAAATAAAATGACTTCTAAGTCATGGCTTAACTTAGTGGTAAAGGAGGATTTTTAAGAAAATTAAAGCCAATAGAAAATATATCTTCTGAATAATATACAAAACTATCCACGTGTTTCGCAAAACTGTTCACCACATGTATATATACCTGTGATAAAATCTGATATTTCATCAAATTCAATATGCAGTCTGAAGTTCCCAGCAGTTTTAAGATTGGATTCTTTTCTTTTGTGAATATTTGTTTAAAATGTAATAAGATTCTGTTCCTATTGCACTGGTGAGCTGCATGTGCCGGATGGGGAGTAAGAAAGACAATGATTGAGAGAAGCACTGATTCACTCTGTATGACCTGATACACCTTTCTAAATACAAATCAAATTTGTAGGCTCATCACTTCTCTTGGTGGGAAGCAATGCTAAAAATGAAACTAGACACACAAGTGAAACAGAAGGGAGTTTCTCAGATCAAGCAAGATTGGCAGAGAAGATTTGCTTTAGGAACTCTCAGAATCTGGACAAAAGAAACAGCAAAATCATCACAGCTTCCTCCTAAACTTAATAAGCTTCTTTTACTCTCCAGAGAACATAAAACATCCTATTCTACTTGTTATTTCTATCTGTAAATGAAAAAACTATTTTTGTATTTCGATCTCACTCATGGAAATGTGGCAACATTGCTCCTGAATCTCTGCTGATATTTCCAACCAATTTATTTAGAATCAGATTGAATTTTTAAAGGAAGAAGTATTTTAAGGCACTTAACTTCTATGCAAATCACATTTTTCTGTATAGGCTGTCACTACTATAATGAGTATCTAAAGCAAAAACAAAGAAAAACCAGAAAGCACAGATAAAAACATGCAGGATGACAGAAAAGAGTCCACAGCCAGAAGACCACACATGGAGTGAACCGAGTTCCTACCCCACTATTAAGGTCTTATGTAAATTAGTTCCTTTGTTTTCATTATTCTCCACCTTTCCCATTCTCTCAATTATTTGTTAATAATATTTCTGGATTTAAGGCAACCTAGTACAAACTCTCACAGTTGGTGAAATACTCAGGCACTTGGTGAGATAGTTCATTTAACTGCTTAATGTTGGCAATGGATTCAAAGTCAAAGCGCAATCTGACCATTTGGAATTTGACATTCTACTATTGTTTTAGGCACAAATTAGGTATTTTTTTTTATATATAAATGGGTTGTCTCAATTTTTTTTTTTTTTTTTATAAATGCTACAGAGGTTTAATTGTGTAGTTTCTCCTGGTGGCAAGTGATTAGGTCTTTAGCTAATTTGATGTTCCATGAAATGAGAAGTTTGAGAATCATTACAGATGGAAAATCCTCTGTCTCTGCCCCAATCTTTTTCATTTTCTCTGTACACGTTTCCTCAAATTTTGCCAATATATAATATATAGTTTTAACACCAGTTTCATACAGAGATATTTAATTGCCAGCAAACTGGGTAAACTGCCTTTTTCTAATAACCACCCAGTTTCTCTGATGATATCTAAATCCAAGTCTGTCGAGCCCAAACAGTCCTGACAGAAACCCAAATAATGCAATAAAAAAATGCAAATGAAAGCAAGTATTAGAATAGTATCATATTGTGAGAAACTGTCAGAACACAAAATTTTTGTTTCCTAGGTAATTGCTAGTGATGGGCAACTCAAAACTAAATAGCAAAAGAAACTGATGTCAGCAACTCTTTTCAGAAAATCCAACATATCTTCACTGTTGTTACCGCCATCACAACTGTCACAATGTCTAAGTGGGTAAGCTAGCTGCTTAATCACATGGAAGCCCAATTTCTCTAAGGCAAATAAAGTATCAGTTCACACTAAATGATATGAACAGCATTTAGCCTCATCAATACAGTGGTGATAAATATATATGGACAGAATAATGTAAACAGTAACTGGTTAAAAACTATCAAAAAGCACTCTTCCCAAATACTCTTCAAGCAAGGGGCTGAGTGTTAACACTTCCTTCTCTCCAAAACAACACTTTAGGTACTGGTTATCACATAGTGTAGTGAGTATGGCACATCCAAAATTATAAAATTATCTGCAAAAACACATTTATTTATTCACATTTATGAAACATTTATTAATGGCCCGCTATGTGCCAAGCACTACTATATGCTACATACTGAGGATACAATAAAAGTAAGATTACCAAGAAAGTCTGGATGATGGCCTAAATGTTTCCTCCAATTTCTAAATTTGGACTTCCCTGTAAATTATTGGGTCATTAGTACTGAAAATATAACATTAAAAATAATCTAATTTTGGAGACAGGGAATGGTACAGGAGCCTCCTACATAAATGAAAAGGGGAAAACTCAGCAGGTATAATATCCTTCAGATTCTATTCTGATTTGTAATTTATTTATATTCCACTTTTTCCACTAAGATTTAAGGCAACTTAGAACATATGTAAAATGTAACAAGACAGCATAATTAAAGGGAAACAAAGAAGGAAAAATGAAGGAAGCAATTATAAAACAAAGCCAGGAGCTAAAAAATTGGCTTTTGGTAGTTAAAAAAAATTCAGATTTAAGCTTTCCAGTAAATAACTCAAGTAGAGAAACCTTATCAGTTATGCCATCCAGTACCCATAGGATTAAAAAAAAAAAAAAAAAAAAAGACCAACTGCTTTCAAGTACTACTACATATTAAACCAAGATTTTTTTTTTAGTGGTCTTTATAAAGGTACTACTATCATGCAATTAACAATTATCAATTACATCCTTAAAAGAGATATAATGACAAGTTTTACCGGACTGTTTCTTAAAGTATCACCTCATAAAAGCTGATAGCATGACCCCCAATGCAGATTTTCTTTAATGTCATTAAACTCAGAAAACTGAGCTGGGAGATAGATCTACCATCCACTATGAAAGAAAGTCAGAACGCCAAAGAAAGAGGTGTGCCTGATCAGCCTACTCCTGCACCAGGAGATGGAAGGGGCATACTCTGCAATCCAGGATGACATTCTCCTTAGGAAATATTATAACATTTATTTTCATTATATAGACAAATAGGTACTTGAAGCCTCGAAGTTCCACTCTATACAGCACAGTCTTAAAATCTTTATCCTGCAAAACTTCTAGGGCATGCATTTCTAGGCACACTCAGGGTTCAACAATTCAGCAGACTGAAATAGAAGGTGATCCCTGGAGACTCACATATCTGCAACAGCTATACAAGATGGTGAACTTTAACTAAATGCATTACTATGATCAAAAATAAGACTTAGTACATTACCACCAACAGTCATGGATCTGGTCAAAGAAGGTTGTAATAAAGTTTCTTCATCATTAAATTGTTTCTTAAGTTCTTCTACAGATTCCAGATGGAGTTGAAGAAATTCTGCTGTTGCTGTTGATGCTTCTTCTTTAACAGGGTCTATCATTCTCTTCAGAAGTACTAGGTCATCCTTTCGGACTTTCAAACAAAGTTTCTCCATTTCTCGGATATTGGAACGGAGTTGCTACAAAAGAAAAAAAAATCATTAAAGCCACCATCTATTAATATGAAATATCTTTATTGTCAAAAGAAATCTGTGATAATGCTTGTAAATGGAAATAATACAAGTATTCTCTACGGCAGAAAGTATACCTTTTTTAAAATTTTTTGTATCTCTAGCCAAATTGAATTTCACGAGAACTCACATCCAGGTACTTTGAGTTTGTTTAGCATTCTTTTCCTTCATTAAATGTGATTGTTGTAAAGATAACACATGCTCTTCATAATAAATCAAACACTGTAGAACATATCTAGACAAACTTAATGATGCCCGCCTTCACTGATCCCACCACCTCTCTTTACCCAGTCTTTCCACACATTTCCCACTGCTCATGCAAACATTAACATATATAGCCTTTCTTTTCACACACAAAAAAAGGATTACACTGTGCATAATAATCCATAATTTGTTATTCCTTACCCCAATAATATAACAATACCACCATGGATATCCTTCCATGGGTGTACCATATTCCACAGTATAGATGGAAAATAATGTATTCAATGACTCCTCCAAGTGATCAATAGTCATTCATGTTGTTTCCAAAACAGAAGTCCTTGAATATAATCCTAATATACCATAACAGTATATATCACTATTATAGTATATTCTATTATACTATATTTTGTAGGAATGATTTCCTGGGTGCCTGGGTAGCTCAGTTGGTTAAGCATCCGACTTCGGCTCAGATCATGATCTCACAGTTCTTGAGTTTGAGTCCTGCTCTGGGCTCTGTGCTGACAGCTCAGAGCCTGGAGCCTGCTTCAGATTCTGTGTCTCCCTCTCTCTGCTCCTCCCCCACTTGTGCTCTGTCGCTGTCTCTCAAAAATAAATGTTAAAAAAATTAAAAAAAAAATGATTCCCAAAAGTGAGAGTACTTAAAGGATAATGTGCATTCTTATTTCAATAACTATTAGCAGTGTTTTCCTACCAGTAACAAATTATACTACCACCAAAGTATGAATGCCCATTTCCCTACATACTGCCAGTTGTACATGTTATCTCACTGTTGTTTTAATTCGCATTTCTGAGTGATGCCAGATTTTTATCCAATGATTTCCCTCTCTCTTTAAAACCATCTACTGACATAATCATGGGGCACCTGGGTGGCTCAGTCGGTTAAGCATCTGGCTGTTGATTTTGTCTCAGGTCATGAACTCACGGTTATGAGACTGAACCCCACATCTGGCTCTGTGCTGTGAGTGTGTGGAGCCTGCTTAAGATTCTCTCTCTCTCCCTATGACCCTCTCACATGCTCGCTCTCAAAAAAAAAAAAATCATCTACTGACATAATCATAAATTTTCCTCTAAGGTGCTGATATAATGAGCTACGGGCAGGTTTCATGGTATAGAGCCATCTTTATACTTCTGAGATAAACTCTTTCTAATCACATATATAATTTTTTTGATTCAATTTGCTAATAATTTATTTGGACTTTTAACATATCTGTTTGTGTGTGCATGCATGTGCACACATGAACGGTGTGTCTATATTATCTCTCTCAGACTTAAGGTCACTTTAACAAATTTAAGGTTGTGCTAGTTTCACAGAATGAACTGTGGAGCTTTCCATTTTTTCCAATGGTCTATACTCCTGAAAAACATAAAATCCAACTATTCTTTGACAATTAAATACAACTAACTTGCAAGAATGATCTGAGTATTATGCTTTTAAAAATTATAGATCTCTGTATTATATAATTTATAATATATATTAATATAACAATTTTCATATAACATTTTAAATTCTTCTCCCCTGTTGTACTTCCACAGATACTAATGCAAATTCTGTATAATAGGACAAAATGTACTAATTTCTTTAATTTCTCAAGTACTTACTCTGAGTGAAGTGTTACATTCCATATTACTACATTCCTTCCACATTATTACATTATAGGAAAATCAGAACAAAGATAACTTGTTTAGGATTTACTTAATTATCTAGCAGCAAAGTGCAGTTAAAACCGAGGTTTTTTAATGTGTTAGTTTCAGGTAAACAATACAGTGATTCAATATTTCCATATTACACCCAGCACTCATCACAACAACTGCACTCTTTAATCCCCATCACCTTTTTCACCCATCCTCCCAACCCACCTCCCCTCTGGTAACTATCAGTTTGTTCTCTATAGTTAATAGTCTGTTTCTTGGTTTCTCTTTCTCTCTTTTTCCTTTGACCATTTGTTTTGTTTCTTAAATTCCACATGAGTGAGATTATATGGTATTTGTCTTTCTCTAACTTATTTCACTCATCATTAATCTCTCTAACTCCATCCATGTTGCTGCAAATGACAAGATTTCATTCTTTTTTATGGGTGAATAATATTCCTCTGTGTGTGTGTGTGTGTATCACATCTTCTTTATTCATCTATCCATGGATACCTGGGTTGGTTCCATAATTTGGCTATTGTAAATAATACTGGTATAAACACAGAGGTAAATGTATCCCTTTGAAATAGTGGGTTTTTAAAATTTTTTTTCTAATGTTTGTTTATTTTTAGGAGAGAACAAGCATGAGTGGGGGAGGGGCAGAGAGAGGGAGGCAAAGGATCCAAAGTGGGCTCTGCACTGACAGAGAGCCCGATGTGGGACACAAACTCATGAACCATGAGATCGTGACCTGAGCCAAAGTTGGATGCTCGATGGACTGAGCCATCCAGGTGCCCCTGAATTTGCATTTTTGTATTTTGGGGTAAATACCCAGTTTGCATTCCCACCAACAGTGCACAAGGCTTCCCTTTCCTCTACATCCTCATCAACACTTGTTGTTTCTTGTGTTTTGATTTTAGTCATTCTGACAAGTATGAGGTGATATCTCACTGTTGTTTTGATTTCCATTTCCCTGAGGATGAGTGACATTCAGCATCTTTTCATGTGTCTGTTAGCCATCTGGAGATCTTCTTTAGACAAATGTCTGTTCATGTCTTCTGCCCATTTTTTAATTGGATCATTTGTTTTTTGGGGTGTTAAGTTGTATCAGTTCTTTATATTTTGGATATGTCATTTGCAAATACCTTCTTGTATTCAGTAGGTTGCCTTTTAGTTTTGATGACTGTTTCTTTTGCTGTGCAGAAGCTTTGTATTTTGATGTAGTCCCAACAGTTCATGTCTTTTATTTCCCTTGCCTCAGGAGACATATCTAGAAAAATGTTGCTCTGGCCAATGTCAGAAAAATTACTGCCTGTGCTCTCTTCTAGGATTCAATGAAAACCTCGGTATTCTTAAAAGTCCAGCAATCTTTCCATTAAACTATAACCACAATTCCTATCTATATGGTACCTTAATATAATCTAAACTATCCATTTTATTCTAGTAAAATGAAAAACAATTCTGAAGGGGCGCTGGGGTGGCTCAGTTGGTTGAGTGTCTGATTCTTGATTTCATCTTAGGTCACGATCCCGGGGTCATGGGATCCAGCCCTGTGTCAAGCTCCTCTCTGAATGTGGAACCTGCTTAAGAGTCTCTCTCTCTTCCTCCCTCCCTCCCTCCCTCCCTCCCTCCCTCCCTCTCACTCCCTCCCTCCCCCCCTTGCCCCTCTCCCCCCACTCATGCTCTTCCTCTCTAAAATAAATTAAATTTTTTAACAAGTTAAAAAAAGCAGGGGCACTTGGGTGGCTCAGTCGGTTAAGTATCTGACTTCAGCTCAGGTCATGATCTCGCAGTTCGTGGGTTCAAGCCCAGCGTTGGGCTATGTGCTAACAGCTCAGAGCCTGGAGCCTGGTTCCAATTCTTGTCTCCCTTTCTCTCTGCCCCCCTCTCACTCCAGCTCTGTCTCTCTCTCAAAAATAAATAAACGTTAAAAAAATTTTTTTAATTCAAAAAAAATCCGGAAAAAATAGTTTAGCTGCAACCTAATGTATCTTGTAAGATTTTCTGGGTGAATCAAAAAGTTGTGTCTCTATCCTGTCATGATTCTATACTTCCTTTAACTTTATGTCACTCTTACCATCCCAATGTGAACTGCAAAACCTAAGGATAACTGAACTATAAATTAAAAATATGTGACCTGCAATCATTAACATGGAGAAATCATAGAACATACAGGCCTATGTTATCATCTAGTACAACTTTATGATTTTACAAGAGAGAAACTGGACTCCAGATGAGCACAGTGGCAGAATTAGGTCTAGAGCAAGTCCTGGAGCAATATTATTGCTAACACACCACCATCTCTTGGCAATACAATTCTTTTTTTTTTTTTTTTTTTTTTTTTTTTTTAATTTTAGAGAGAGAGCACAAGCAGGGGAGAGGGGCAGAAAGAGGGAGAGAGAATCTTAAGCAGGCTCCACACTAAGCACAGAGCCCAATGCAGGGCTCGATCCCACAACCCTGGGGATCATGACCCGAGCCAAAATCAAGAATGGTATGTGCAACCCACTGAGCCACCCAGACAACAACGGCTGTACAATTCTCTTCTGAACTACAGTTGTAAAGCTTGGTTACATACTTGCCACATAGTCCATAAAAATATTTTAGGCAATATTATCTTGGAGAAGCATTAAAAAGTTTCTGCAGCTAATGACTATTTGCCTATGACATAGTCTTACTCTCTTACAGAATTTGTGCATCTGTTTATGCCCCAGTCAAATTATAGTGTCCAGAATTCTATTACTATGGGTGGAGGAGAAAATGTTAAGAGAAAGAAAGAAAATATCCATTGAACTATATTTCTGATACTATACTAACAAAAAACACAATGGCTGAATTTTTATCAACACTTACTATAAGTTGTCTGTTGTACTAAGTATTTACCTTCTTCATCTTGTTTTACCTTCACAACTTACTTTTGAAACAGGTATTACTATCATTCTCATTTTAAAGAAGAGGAAATTAAAGCAAGAAAAAATTTTTGAAAGCTCAGGATTACACTTCTAATAAAAAGTACAGCCAGGAATCAAATCCAGGCTGCAGAGCATGTGTTCTCAACAACTTTTCTACATAGCTATAATATCCAACAGAAATATAATGCAAACCACAAATGTAAGCCATATATGTAATTTAAAATTTTCTGACAGTCACATTAAAAAGTAAAAAGAAACAGTTGAAGTTAATTTTAATGTTTGTATTTAACTCAATATATCCAAAATATTATCAACATGTAATCAATATAAAAATTATTAATGAAATATTTTACATTTACAGCACGTCTCAATTCAAACTAGCCACATTTTAAGTGCCCAACAATTACATGTGGCTAGGAGCTAACATATTGGACAATATAGCTATAGAGTCTCTCCAAAATCAAATAAAAGTAACAGGATGGCAAAACCATATGTGAAAAATATAATATGGGTCTTTCTGCTTCTGGGTATAGCAAACTAGATAATTCAAAGTAACCCTCCCACCAATGACTAGTTAAAAAGCTGAAAAACACTGGGGCGCCTGGGTGGCGCAGTCGGTTAAGCGTCCGACTTCAGCCAGGTCACGATCTCGCGGTCCGCGAGTTCGAGCCCCGCGTCAGGCTCCGGGCTGATGGCTCGGAGCCTGGAGCCTGTTTCCGATTCTGTGTCTCCCTCTCACTCTGCCCCTCCCCCGTTCATGCTCTGTCTCTCTCTGTCCCAAAAATAAATAAACATTGAAAAAAAAAAATTAAAAAAAAAAAAAAGCTGAAAAACACAAACAAAATTCAAAGGCATCAAAAAGCAAAGAAGACAGTAAGAAATGTACAGGTCTAGAATTAGACAAAAGTGGAAATCCAGAGAGGTGAGTCCTAAACTCAAGGCCACATTTGCTTGGGGGTACTTGCTTACCAGAGTGTTTGACAGGCTCACAAATTTCTTTTTTTTTTTTTTTAATTTTATTTTTTATTTTTTAAAATTTACATCCAAATTAGTTAGCATATAGTGCAACAATGATTTCAGGAGTAGATTCCTTAGTGTCCCTTACCCCATCCCCCTTCCCACAACCCCTCCAGTAACCCTCAGTTTGTTCTCCATATTTATGAGTCTCTTCTGTTTTGTCCCCCTCCCTGGTTTTATATTAGTTTTGTTTCCTTCCCTTATGTTCATCTGTTTTCTCTCTTAAAGTCCTCATATGAGTGAAGTCATAGGATTTCTGTCTTTCTCTGACTAATTTCACTTAGCAAATACCCTCTAGTTCCATCCACGTAGTTGCACGTGGCAAGATTTCATTCTTTTTGATTGCCAAGTAATACTCCATTGCATATATACACCACATCTTCTTTATCCATTCATCCATTGATGGACATTTGGGCTCTTTCCATACTTTGGCTATTGTTGATAGTGCTATAAATATAGGGGTGCATGTGTCCCTTTGAAACAGCACACCTGTATCCCGTGGATAAATGCCTAGTAGTGCAATTGCTGGGTCGTAGGGTAGTTCTATTTTTAGTTTTTTGAGGAGCCTCCATACCGTTTTCCAGAGTGGCTGCACCAACTTGCATTCCCATCACAAATTTCTGAGTAAAATACTCAGTGCTGGGGCCTGCTAAGTATAAGCACTATGGTGCTTTGAGCTGGGATCTGAAAGAGCTGTACCCTGAGAGTACAGGTGATCCTAAAATCAATCAGCCCTCAGGTGAGCTACAGTTTGGCTTCCAGTCTTTTGGGTAGTGTATAAAAACTTCAATGCCTGAAACCATATACAGACAAGCATGGAAAATTAGTACCCTACTCTCACTCTCAAAATAAACTTTAAGAAATAAACTTTAAGAAAAAAATAAACTTTTTATTTAAGTAAAAATAAATAAATAAATAAATAAATAAATAAATAAATAAAAGTGTGGGTAAATCTAGATGACCAGTAACTATTCTAAAACAGTAATAATCATAATGGTAATAATAGTAACTTGAGGATTTTAAATATATGTATAAAATTAAAATATATAAAAATAGCATTTAATTTGGGGGTCACACAAACAACTAAAATATTCCAAGGTACCTATATAATCTATATTGTTTATGGATGTTGTTGTAATTTCCAGTAAAAGAGTATATAATTCCAAAACCAACAAGAACAGCTGGATCAATAAAAAATACAAGAAAGTGAAAATGGAGATGAAAAAGAATACAAAATACATGGGAGAAGTAGAAAGCAAACAAGAGAGTATAAGTTTTAAACCTAAATACATCAATAATTACATAAAACATAAATGGAATAAATGTTCCAGTTAAAAGATGAAAATTTTCAGACTGGAAAATATATTTAAATACATCTAAAACACATAGGCAGTTCAAAGTAAAAGGATAAAAAAATAAACCCTGTACAGCTGAACAACCTTGAACAATATAGGTTTGAATCTATAGATTCAATAAATTAGAATAAATTTGAAAAAGATTTTTTGTTTTGGTGGAGCTTGACAAGCGGATTCTCAAATGTATGTGGAATTGCAAGGGAGCCTGGGTGGCTCAGTCAGTTGAGCATCCAACTCCTGACTTCAGCTTAGGTCATGATCTTGTGGTTCATGAGATCCAGCCCCACACAAGGCTCTGCATTGACAGCATGGAGCCTGCTTGGGATTCTTTCTCCCCACCCCCCCACTCCCCTGCTTTCCCCCAGCTCGCGGGCGCACACACACTGTTTCTCAAAATAAATAAACTTTTAAAAGAATGTATATGAAATTGTATACACACGGCTGAGACTAGCCTTGAAGAAGGTAGGAGAACTTCCTCTATTATATACTGACTGATTATAAAGCCACAGTAACTAAGACAGTGTGCTATTAGTTCAAGAATAGAGACAAATACACCAATGAAACAGACAGCCAAGAAGCAACCCAAACACATATGCACTGAATTCATAACAAAGGCTCCACCGCAGGGAAGCATGATCTTTCCAAAACTCAGTGCTTGGTCATTTGGGTATGCCTGTGGGAAAAAGATAAAACTGGACACACCATACACACTTCACACCATACACAATAATCAACCAAATGGACTGCAGACCTAAATGTGAAAGGCAAAACAATAGAATATCTTTATGATATTAGGGTAGGAAATACTTCTTAAATGTGGCATAAGAAAGCAACAAGAAAAAAATTGATAACCTTGACTATATTAAATTAAATGAACTTCTAAGTCATTGAAGAACACAACTAAGACAATGAAAAGGTTAACCACTGAGTGAAAGAAGATAATTGCAACAAATATATTGATAAAGTGGTCACAGGCAGAATAAAGAGCTCTTATAGAGAGTAAGAAAAAGACAAAAAACCCATAGAAATGTGGGCAAGAACCCAAAATGGGCACTTCTCATAAACAATAAGTTACTCAATCTCATTTATAGTCAGGTAAATGTAAATTAAACCATAATTAACTACCCACTAGAAAGCTAAAATTAAACTCTAACTTTACTGAATAGTGGTGAGGATGTGTAGACCACAGGAACTCACATTCATTGCTGGAAGGAGTGTAAAATTAGTACAACTATTTTGGAAAATAGTTTGGTACTATACTACAGTGAAAATAAGGATGCCCAATGTCCTAAAAATATACTCAACAGAAATGTATGCACATGTGTATCAGTAAAAATATACAAGAATGCTAATCACATTTGTAATAGAAACTGAAAACCCAAATGACCATCAACATATCATAGTATATATTTACCATACACTATGGTAAACTCATACAATGGACTACACACAATAATCAAAATGACTGAATACTGCTATAGGCAAGAACACAGATAAGTCTCAAGCTAGACACAAAAGACATATTCTGTTTAATTCAATTTATATAATGTTCAAGAATAGACTAAATTAATTTGTAACTTAATGATACATTCTGGTGGTAAAATTATACAGAGAGACTAAGAAACAGTTACCATATAAATCAAGATAGTAATTACTTTTGGTGGGAGAAAGGTGATTGTTATAGGGAAGAGACTATGAGGGGTTTCTAGGATGCTGGCAATTTTCTATTTTTGATCTGAGTAGTAGTTACTTGAGTGTTCCCAGTATAACAATTTGTTTAGGTGTATATTTATGTTGTATGCATGGCACACATGTTATATTTCACAGTAAAAAGTTTTAGTAACATTTTTAGAAAAGCACATTATATTAACCTGATGGTCAATTAAGTTAAGGATAGAAACAAGTCAAGTTTGAAAGCATTTGGGTAGGGGTAAAAATGAGTATCAATCTCACTGTGGAAGTATATTGCCAACCATCTTCCTGGATAAAAGATAAATTCATTCATTTGACTAGATTGTGATTTACCTAATTTCTTTACCATTGTATCCTCAAGGCTATATGTGATCCCTCATATACGCTTTGATTCAATAAACAGAGTAAATGAATGAATTCTTTCTTAATATTTTCCACAAAGGGCAAAGCAGTAGTCCAACAACAACAGAGATCTCCAACTATCAAGAATGTAACTAAATTAGTTCCCTAGGAATGCATAATATAAGTCACTAAGCATATGAAACGTATCATCTTTCATTAGCTGGAAGAAATAATGAACGGAACCACTTTTTTGGAATTAATTCTGACATACAAGGATAAAATAGTGAAATGGGAATGAAACGCATGAGAAAAAGCAACCATGCCATCTTGGAGCTCTTAATAGTTAAAAAAGAATAATGGAAACACTGATACTTTAGGGAACTGAATCAAGTTTTTCTGGAGAAAATAGTTGTGTGATGCCACAGAAATTATATTGTGATAGGAAGATCTTTTTTTAAAGAGAGAGTTTCTAAAAGGTGATACCCTGACACTAGAAACAAGCTAATCTGGGGGCGCCTGGGTGGCGCAGTCGGTTAAGCGTCCGACTTCAGCCAGGTCACGATCTCGCGGTCCCTGAGTTCGAGCCCCGCGTCAGGCTCTGGGCTGATGGCTCAGAGCCTGGAGCCTGTTTCCGATTCTGTGTCTCCCTCTCTATCTGCCCCTCCCCCGTTCATGCTCTGTCTGTCTCAAAAATAAATAAACGTTAAAAAAAAAAAAAAAAAAGAAACAAGCTAATCTGATAAGAAAGAAAAGAGGTATCTGAAGAATCCAATATGGTTGTATATGGTGTGCTATGGTAAGTTCAGAATTTTAAGAGACCTGTTTTTAAAAAAAAAGAAAAAGAAAGGCATGTGAACAAGGATGAATACAAAAGAGTGATCTGAAACAAGGAGAATCATGTAAGTAAAGTAGGAGCCCAGAATGAGCGGAGGCTGATGAAAAATGTTAAGAACAATAAAAAGGATTTAAAAAATACATGTAGAGCAAGAACAAGAAAGGAGGATTAGGTCTACCGCTTAGGGCAGATGGTATAATGTTAACAGATGATGCAGAAAAAGCAGAGCTACCAAACTCCTATTTTGCTTTTGATTCTCTATTAAGAAGATATATTCAAAATTGAAAGGGGCATAAGAAACATGCTCAAAGGAAACTTGAAACATCTTACTATAAGAATCTAGACAGGCTTCATGAAGGAAGTGAGATTTGAGTTTACCCTAAAGAACACTAGGAAAACAGAACATACTAAATAGACTAGACTGGGGAAAGACAGAGGTGGAGGACAAGGATAGAAGTCTTCTAAATACCACACTTCATCAATTTTAAGACACAATATCTTTCCCACATTCCAACATCTCTGAAATTGGAATGCACCTTAAAATAGATTCAAAAAAGCACAATGTGCCATTCTCTGGCAGCACTTTTTCTTTCTTGGAGGTACACAAAACAATGGTGTGTCTTACAACAGATGGTACCTTAGATTTAATTTCCTCCTTCGGGTTCTATAGGACCTATGCTAATCAGAGTAGAGGTCAAAAATCCTAAATCCTGATTATTAAGCTCATAAATATTTCAAGGCAAAACTAAAATTTAAATTCAATTGAAGCTCAAAATAATCTGCAATAATTTACCTTCTAATAGCATTCATTTTGGAATCTACTGTATCCTCTTTTCCATTCCCTACCAGGCCTTGACTCTCTTTAATCTTTTCTTCTCTAAGTTCTGTCTACTATCCTCACTTCCCTTTCTTCCCCCCATCCCCTCTTTTCTATTGCTTCTCCCTTTCAAAATCTCTTAAAAATTTAAAAAGTACATAGCTCAACTGTTCCATATTTCTGACAGTAAAATTATGAAAGTCAAGTTTTACTCCTAGAAGTTCCATGGCTGATTTTATTTATTTATTTATTTATTTATTTATTTATTTATTTATTTTCATCACCTATAGAACTAGCATAGACTCTCTGTAGAGCAGTATCTTTCTAAATGTGGTCTGAAATCTACTATCTCAGAATCTCTAAAGTGAGTCCCAGAAATCTGTGTTCTCAACAAGTTCTGTATCACCACTGCTATGGAGACTAGGCTGATCAAGTTTCTTCTACAGAATCCAAGTTAATGTTCTTCAGTGAATTATTACAGTAGTAATAATTTCCAACTTCTTAACTTAATTCCAAAATTTGATCACAAAATCTTTCTTAATGCTAATGTTTTCTTATCCCACAGAAGAAAACTAGTAAACTTATTCCACTTGAAGTTTCAAACATAATAATAGACTTCTGCTTCTGCAGAGTGTATAGAACAGAGCACTGAAGTACTAGAGAGAGCTGCATAGAAAGAGAATCCTGAACATATGCAGGGGTACAATCCTCAAGTATGTAGCAGAGAAATGATCAGAACATGTATGTGGGAAAACTACTTGAGGCTAGGGGAAAAAAATCATCCAAAAAGATTAGAGGGAACAGTGCCTAGTACTCAAAGCTTTAAACAGTGTCTGTTCCCACCAGCTAAACTGGAAAAACTCTGAATTCCCTAGGCAGTGGGTAGAGCACTCAGAAAGGTTTTACTGCAATAGTGGGGAAATAATTAGCCCTAGACTGAGCACTGTTCCAATGAAGCCTAATAAATCATAAAAGTTAGACCCAAAAGAATCAAACTGTTTCCAAGTATTTTAACTGTATTCCAGAACAAAGCTCAGTAAGATTTATAGGAACATAAAAATATCTAGCACTCAAAAAAAAAAAAAAAAAATCTAGCACTCCGCCAAGTAAAGACCTCCCAATCAAATATCACCAGACACACAAAGAAATAGGAAAATATGACCCAAAATGAGGAGAATAATCACTTGATTGAAACTGACCCAGAATTGACATAGATATTAGAATTAGCAGAGAAGGATATTAAAAGTTATTATAACTGTATTTAATATGTTTAAAAAGTTAAGGAGAGACATGAAAAATATAAAGAGAGACCCAAACCAGGGTGCCTGTCTGGCTCAGTTGGTAGAACATGTGACTCTTGATCTCAGGGTCATGAATTCAAGCCCCATGTAGGGTGTGGAGCCTACTTAAAAAAAAAAAAAGGAAGGAAGGAAGGAAGGAAGGAAGGAAGGAAGGAAGGAAGGAAGGAAGGAAGAAGGGGGTTAGGAAGGAACCCAAATCAAAGTTCTAGAGTTGAAAACTACAATGTGTGTGATGAAAAATGCACTGAATGTATTAACAGCAGATTGGACACCGCTGCTGCTCAGACTAGTAAACACGAAGCATGAAGGCACAGAAATAAAACTATCCAAAATGAAACACAAAGAGAAAGAGGAATCCAAAAAATTGTAAGATAACTTCAAGAAGCCTAACATACGTGTAATTGGAGTCTCTGAAGAAGAGAGATGGGAGGGGACAGAAAACATATGAAGAAATATGGCCCCAAATTTTTCAAATTGGATGCAAACTATAAACCTAGAGATCCAAGACACTCTACAAATTGAGAGCACAAGAAATGTGAAGAAAATGTCACACAAGCTCATCATGATCAAAGTATTCAGAGCCACTGATAAAGGGAAAATTGTAAAAGCAGCCAGAGAATAAAGACATACTACATACTGAGAACAAAAATAAGAATGAAACAGATTTCTTATTGCAAAAAAATGGAAGTGAAAAAAAGTTGAAAACACCTCTAAGGTACTGAAAGAAAAAAGTTAGTATAGAATCTTATATACAGCAAAATTCCTTTTAAAAACAAAGGCCAAATAAAGGCTTTTTATATATACAAAAGCAGAATTCTTCATCACCAGCAGAACTGTGCTCCAAAAAATGTTAAAGGAAATCTTTTAGGCAAAAGGAAAATTATACCAGATGGAAATATGGTTATATAAAAATGCATTAAGCACACCAGAAATAGAAATGCCATTATATAAGTTTTTTTCCCCTTAATATCTAAATCACTTGAAAAAGATAATTGAAAGTTTACATTATGGAGTATATAACATATATATAAGTAAACATACAACAACAATTATATAAAGACTGGAGGGGAGAAATAAAGGTATATTTAAGTTTCTTAAACGTGAAATAGTATAATATCACTTAAAGATAAACTGTACTCACCAAACTCCACACCCGAAAAACAAATAACCCAGTGAAGAAATGGGCAGAAAACATGAATAGACACTTCTCTAAAGAAGACATCCAGATGGCCAACAGGCACATGAAAAGATGCTCAGCGTCGCTCCTTATCAGGGAAATACAAATCAAAACCACACTCAGATATCACCTCACGCAAGTCAGAGTGGCCAAAATGAACAAATCAGGAGACTATAGATGCTGGAGAGGATGTGGAGAAACGGGAACCCTCTTGCACTGTTGGTGGGAATGCAAATTGGTGCAGCTGCTCTGGAAAGCAGTGTGGAGGTTCCTCAGAAAATTAAAAATAGACCTACCCTATGACCCAGCAATAGCACTGCTAGGAATTTATCCAAGGGATACAGGAGTACTGATGCATAGGGGCACTTGTACCCCAATGTTCATAGCAGCACTCTCAACAATAGCCAAATTATGGAAAGAGCCTAAATGTCCATCAACTGATGAATGGATAAAGAAATTGTGGTATATATACACAATGGAGTACTATGTGGCAATGAGAAAAAATGAAATATGGCCCTTTGTAGCAACGTGGATGGAACTGGAGAATGTTATGCTAAGTGAAATAAGCCATACAGAGAAAGACAGATACCATATGGTTTCACTCTTATGTGGATCCTGAGAAACTTAACAGGAACCCATGGGGGAGGGGAAGGAAAAAAAAAAAAAAGAGGTTAGAGTGGGAGAGAGCCAAAGCATAAGAGACTGTTAAAAACTGAGAACAAACTGAGGGTTGATGGGGGGTGGGAGGGAGGGGAGGGTGGGTGATGGGTATTGAGGAGGGCACCTTTTGGGATGAGCACTGGGTGTTGTATGGAAACCAATTTGTCAATAAATTTCATAAAAAAAAAAATTAACATTGACATCAACGAACTTTGAGTAAGGTAGATTGCTCTCCATAAAAAAAAAAAAAAAAAAAAAAAAAAAAAAAAAGAAGCTTGCGGTATGCAAGAAGTAAACTGAAAACTATGGCCAAACTCTCGGGAAAATGAAGGTGACATATCTCTCTCTTTAGCTCTATAACTAAATTTAATAACTAGTTGTGGCTTTCCCCTCCTTCTTTCAAAAATATCCTGAAGTTTCTGTCTAAAGATTAAAAGATATGTTTAAACATATACTTATCTATACTGATCATTGTAAAAAGTAATTATTCTGAGTTAATTGAAATTCTGAAAAATGGCTAATTATGTATTTAATGATTAAAAGAGTGGCTATGCATATATTTGCCTTTGTCAAATATTGATTTAAGGATTCCTAATGTGTTTTTACGACATGTAATTTTGAGAGCAAATTGTGTACAGCTAAAAACATTTGGTATCATAATAATCTGATTTCCTTACAAACACAGAGCTCAAGTCCACTGGTAAACATTTAAACAACTTAGAGTAAATACATTCTAGACATCTCATTTATTATTAAAGGCTCCAGAGTCATAACTGTTTAATTATAATAAGTCTGGACTATTCTTGTTTTACCTAACTACTACACAACAACTTTACACTTATTTCAACATCAAAAGGCACCAAAAAGAACACATACATAGCTTTAAAAATATTAACTGAAACACCAAAAACAATAAAACTCAAACAAGAAAAATGTCTCCATTCATTTACTCAACACATATCTAATGAGGATCTACTATACAGGTATTAAGTGCAGCACTCCACTTTCTATCCACCTGAGTTAATATTAATTCCAGATTGGATTCCTGCACTAACACTTATTAAGACCTTGTGCACTTAATACACTAAGTTTCTTTATTCTTCAGCCTTCTTTATCTAAAAAAATGAGGATAACACCCCTTACCCAGCATCCAGACAACTGGCACTGTATCACTTACTGATCTCTATAATATATTTGACAATTAATTATAGATTGACTTACTTCTCTTACTAAAGCCTTAAGCTATTATTTAAATATTTTATTTAATTTTTTATGAATTCCCACCTACGTAAGTTTCTTCAAAGCAGAAACTGTGATATATTTTTCATAATCCTCTATCACCAGCTAGTATTATGTGTTAAGTACTTGGGGAGGGTAGCAGGGAAAACTAAGCTTTTTAAAATACACATTTTGGGGGCACCTGGGTGGCTCAGCTGGTTAAGTGTCCGACTTCAGCTCAGGTCATGATATCATGGTTTGTGAGTTCAAGCCCCACGTCAAGTTCTGTGCTGACAGCTTGGAGCCTGGAGCCTGGAGCCTACTTCTAATTCTGTCTCCCTCTCTCTCTGCCCCTCCCCTGCTCATGCGTGTGCACTCTCTCTCAAGAATAAACATTAAAAATTTAAAAAAAATAAAATAAAATATACATTTTGTACTTTTATATGACAAGCCAAACAAAATGGGGAAAAGTGAAGCAATTACAATGTGTTTTAAATTAAACTAACAAAAAGCCAACACTCATGTTTAGCTTCATCTAGCAGCTAAATGTGAAAGCATGAAATCAAGCTTATTCCAATTCTTCTTACTAACTGAATACCTACTATATGACAGGGGCTGCGTAAGCACTTGGTACACATGATTAACAATCGTTATAATCATCCTGGAATACAGCAGAATGAATGAGATTTTACTTTCTGAAAAAAACATTATGTATAAATTAAGAATTATTTTGCAGAGGGATCTGTTGTTATTTATAAGATCTTTTTCTAAAAAGTAAATTTGAACGAGCTTATTTATAACCATTTCTTGTAATAACTAGAAAGCTGGACTGACTAAAAAACAAAACAAAACAAAACACAAGAAATCAAAACAAGAAAGAAATCAGGAAAAAGGGGTAATCTTACAAGAGAAGAAAAATATTACTCAAAAATATAAACTATAAATAGAAAGCCCAAAGGAATTTAGACTGTTCAAACTGACAAGAGAACTTAAAGATAATCAGCAACAGATCTATGAATGAAAATTAATTATATTCCTATATACACCATCACGGTAGAAAGCATAATTAAAAAGAAGGACAACATTTAAACCTCTCCCAAACACACACACACTGTAAAACTGTAAAGTACTTAAGAATAGATAAGTGAAATAGATAAACAAAATAACTATAAGCCCTGTATTCCAGTCATTTGTTGCTGCATAACAAATTCATCCAAAACTTAAGGATCTAAAACCACCATCTGATTTTGCTAACGATTTTGCAGACCAGAAATTAAGGCCATCCTGAGTCGGGCAGTTCTCACTCGGAGTCACCCATGTGGTTGAGTCAGGCACCTGCTGAGGCTATAGTCATCCGAAAGCTCTAATGTCTGAAATGGCTCACACACGTGTGGCTGGCACTTGAGGCTGCAAGTTCCTAACAGCTCAGCTGTGGCTGTGGCTATCTCCCACAAGGGGATCTCAGGATAGCTGGACATTTCACGTGATGCTGAGGTTTCCGCAGAGCAAGCACCCTCAGAGAACCAGGGGAATCTATCTGACCTTTCTGACTTAGCCTCAGAAATCAGGCATTATTTCTGCCTCAGCCCAGATTCAACAGGAAGGGAATCAGACTCTACCTGCTGGTTGGGGAATAGCAAGGTCATTGTGTAAAATTCCAAATAGAATGGAAACATTTTGCAGGTATTTTTTAAAAGTATAATCTATCAGTATCTGTATGCAGAATATTAAAAAAGACATAAAAAGTGCAAGAACCTCCCATATTCATAGGTAGGAAAACTGGACATTGTAAACATGTCAATTTTCTCTAAATACATGGATAAAGCCAATGCAATTCCCAAATTCGCAACAAGATTGTGTATGGACTTTGACAAGCAGATTCCAAATCTTATATGGAAGACTAAAGGTATATGTATAGCCAAATCAGTCCTGAAAAGGAAGAGTAAGATGGAAACACTGTCCTACCAGATATCAAGCCTTATCATAAGGCTGTCATAATTAAGATGGTGTGGAACTTGATGGAGAAATAGACAAACTGACCAGTGGAACAGAAACACCAGAGACAGGGGTGCCTGGGTGGCTCAGTCAGTTGAGTCCGACTTCAGCTCAGGTCATGATCTCAAGGTTCATGGGTTTGAGTCCCACGTTGGACTCTGTGCTGACAGCTCAGAGCCTGGAGCCTGCTTCAGATTCTGTGTCTCCCTCTCTCTCTGCCCCTCCCCCACTCATTCTGTCTGTCTGTCTCTCTCTCAAAAATAAACATTAAACATTTTTTTTACATAAAAAAACTACCAGAGACAGACCCATACATATATGGAATTGTGATATGTAAATAGCACTGCAGAAATCAGTTAATAGTGAGAGAACTGGTTTTCCAAATGGAATAAAGGAGATTTATTTGTATCTACTTCATAGCACCAATTTCAGATGGATTCAAGACATAAGTGTTAAAAGTAAAACATTGAAAACATTCAATAGAAAATATAAGAAAATATATTCTTGATCTCAGGATAGAGAGTATTCCTTGAATAAGACACCCAAAGCAAGACCACAAAAGACTGACAAATTAGACTATGTTTAAATAAAGAATTCCTTTCAACAAAGATACTATAATGAAAGTGAGCAGATAGTTCTTACTATACATAATAATGAGAAACTTATAAACTCTATTATAACTGTTCATGAAATTGTCCCAAAATCAGTTTTATACAAACTAGCCAAGAACTAGTCTATACACAAAATTCAGAGCATATATGAATAAAACTAAGCAAATACTTACATCTAAAAACAGTTTCAATCTCATTCTTTTTATGGCACACATAAATGTTTTGTGCCAGATGGAGGTCATTAATGGAGGTCAATATATTCTTTAATCAGTAAACACTCTGACCATAAGCACTGTCTCAAGAAAATAAGTGATTTTTACTAACATATTAAACAGTGAAGACGGCAAGAAATCCTAGTCATAATAATCTCATTGACATTTACGTGCTTAGCACCATTCAATAAACACTGAATCTTGACGAACAGCAGGTACTGTGATATACACAAATAGCAGAGACACAATCCCTGATCTTCAGGCTTATAATCTAGTTGGCAAGCAGTAAAATACATATATAGAGAGGTAGGTCAAATTTCTACTAGACCTCAAGTCAATCCGTTTTTCTCTATCTCCACTATCTCTGTAATCTCTCCTAAATGATCTCTTGCAATCATTTCATTCTATCCCAATCTATTCACTACACTGCAGCTACAGTAACCTTTTTGAAATCCAAGAAGATCAGAGATGCATTCTTTGGAAAAACAGACTTTAGATTCAGAAACACCAGGCACAGGGCTAAAAGAAGGGATTTATGTGAAAGCGTGTACTGAACAATGAAAGCCCAGCATCCTTCACCTACCCTGCTTTTATGACTGAAAAATAAGTGCCTACTTGCCCTGGGAGGAGGAGGAAGAGGAGAAGGATTCTTCTTTAGAAAACTGAACCAAAGCAAACCTCCAGCTACTGATGTCTGGAGGGTCATCCAAGGAAAATGCCATCATTTGCCAATTCTTGCAATTAAAGATTAAAAAAAAAAAAAAGCAAAGAAAAAACACAGAGTAATAACATATTGAATAATTTAAATTTCCCAGAACTAAAGAACATAAATTTTTAGACTGAAAGAGTCCAACACAAAGCACATCATCATCAAATTTGAGAACACCAGGGATAAACAGACTACAAAAGCTTCCAAACAGGGGGAAAAAAAAATAGATCTCATACAAAAATTGAGAAATCAGACGATATCAGCTTCATTAAGAGCAACACTAAACTAGAGAACCCTCAAATCTGAAAGAATACCAGCTAGAATTCTATACCTACTGAAATTAGCAGTCACATGTGAGGGGTGAAAAGGGGTATATTTTAGACTCATAACTTAAAAATTTAACTCCAACGTAAATTTAGAGAGCTTATTTAGAGAGCTACTGAGAGATGTACTCCAACAAAACAATGGAGTAAACCAAAAATGAGGAAGACATGATACCCAGGAAGACAGGGACCCAACACATAAGAGCAGCTGAAGGAAGTCCCAGAACAGCACCTGTGCAAGAAGCCTAGAAAGGAAGTCCAGATTGGAACTGGGAAGAGGGCTACAGGAGGGAGTGTTCAGGATAAAGAATGGAAGTAGAATATTTGGACATATGAAAATTATTACTGATAGCACATAGCAAAGATGTGGAGCATTTAGAAAAAAATTACAAATACACAGAAAGCTAGGAAATAAAAAAAAAGACAAAAAGCAAAAACTATATTGTATTTCACTATTTGGCTTAGAAGAAAACAGTATTTTTATAATCAAAATAATAAAATAATGATTTATAATTTAACCAAAAATTATAATGTATGTATTTGTATAGGCGGAAAGAAAGTACCAGAGCTGGGCAGAAAGCTAGATCACCACCTATTATGGTAAGAAGAGGTAATGTCTGAACCTGATTAATTAAGAAATAGCATTCTCACATTATATTAAGGAATAAAGAGCTACATACCAGGGAAAATGGCCAAAAGGATTAAAAGTGGTTTCTTCCAAGTAGGACACAGAGATGGAGAAGGGTAAGGTAAAGCTTACCCTTTTAACTATGTAAATATAGGACTTTTAAAAATTAAAAAATTTTTTTTACATTTATATTTATTTATTTTTGATATAGAAACAGAGCACAAGTGGGGAGGGGCAGAGAGAGAGAGAGGGAGACACAGAATCCAAAGCAGGCTCCAAGCTCTGAGCTGTCAGCACAGAGCCCCACGCGGGGCTCAAACTCACAAACCACGAGATCATGACCTGAGCCAAAGTCAGACACTTAACCGACTGAGCCACCCAGGTGCCCCAGGATTTTTAAAAATTTAAATAATTAACATTTATTTATTAAAAAGACAATAACTGCAAAGAATACTTGTAATAAATACTATGTTACTGTAACAGTATCGTTTTGAAGTTCTCTTTTTAAAATTTTTTTTTTAAGTTTATTTATTTTGAGAGACAGAGAGAGAGAAAAAAATGCATGTGTCAGGGAAGGAGCAGAGAGAAAGAGCAGGAGAGAGAACCCTGAGAAAACTCCATGCTGACAGCACAGAGCCTGCTTGGGATTCTCTCTCCCACTCTCTGCCCCTCCCCCACTTGCACATGTGCACACTCTCTTAAGATAAATCAACTTTTTTTTTTTTTTTTTTAAAGACAACAACATAATATATGCAGGGGACATGAACAGGTGATTTACAAAAGAAATATTACTATCCAAGACACATATGATAAAAACTTTTACCATTCAAGGCAATAAAAACTCCAGATTAGAACAACAAAAGCAACATTATTTTAACTTACTAGTAGGCAAAATTTTGAGAAACTGATAATACTAATGTTCATAAGGTTTTTGGAAAATGCGTTGATTTTGAGTATAAGTTGATACTTTGTTCATGGAGGAAATTTTGGTATTATGAATCAAAATCTTAAAAATATGTATGACATTTGATTCAGTGACTCCTGCTAAAAATGCACCCTTAAAGAAATAGTTACAAATATACATAAAAAGATTCAGCCACAAGACTATTTAGTTTAGCAAAATATTCTTAAGACTGTCTTTCATATTGATTTACTAGAAACAATGTAATAGACTTACCTGAACTGTACGGCCTGCGTTGATATGCTCTTCATGCAACTTATCCCAGATTCGGCACCTTTGATACTACATAAAAGAGAGAAAAGGTACTGAATTCTTGTTTAATCACTAAACTGATTATTTCTACTTATCCACAAAAATCCCCCCTCACCTACCCAAACTTAAATATACCAGCTAAAAGTTATGGACTTTATAGTTGCAGTTAATGGTTCAATGACAATACAAGTAGGAAATTTTCAAAAACATTACACACAAAATTCTGGCAAATGGTAAAACAAATAAAAATCACTAGATACAATTCATTTTACTGAAGAAAAAACAAAAAACCAGTATACTTTGTCTTAAAAATTCTTTGGAGATGAAAAAATAAAGAATGAGAATGTAAAAGTGTGAAAAATAAAAAGATTAGGGGTACTCATCAGATAGTCTCACTATTCATGAAGAATTTTAAAAGTTTGTCAACGATAGTGTCAACTGTTAAAAACCAAAATCTGACCTTGAGAAAAAGTTACATTGATAGTGCAGACTAGAAAGTATACAAAATGAGAATGAACATTTAATATACATGCTTCAGTTTTTATCAAGACAATTGTTTAGTTTTCAGAGTTTCACCGAAGAAACTTTATGCGTATGATAATGGCAAATTTTTCATCTGACAGGAACCACAGCAAAATGTGGTAACATTACAGCACAATACTTACATAGCATATAAACATCAACATCAAACATCACATATTATTTTTGGTTGAAATGAAAAATCCTAATAATATGTTAGCAGTTGTGAATAATGACGTTAAACATATTTCTGGTATACTACAACACTAAAAGAAAAAAAAATCCAATGTAGAAATACAATGAAAGGACAGAAACATGAAAATGTCCCATATATGCATGAAAGGTGTAACAGATTACAAAAGAGCGCTAAAAAAGTTTCTAGGGCACTTTCATATTCCTTCTTCTGCATATTCTTTAAACTTGGCAGTGAATAATGCAGCAAAAAGCTCTTTAGATACTCCTAAATGTTTTTACCTCATCTAAGAACTAAACAATAACTACTAAGCTTAAAAATAATGTAGAAAATATATTCACCAAACAAATTTAAAACCACTATCAAACTACTTTCATTTATAAGAAAAATTAAACTGATACCATCAGATCTGGTATGAATGCTCTTCTATTTCTTTCCCCAGGTTTTAAAACTTTTACTTTGTATTAAAGGCTCTTTTAGATAGTGTTATTGTATTAACAAAAAGATGAGAAGAGAAGCCAAAAATAGGGGTGCCTGGATGGCTCAGTCAGTTAAGTGTCCGACTCCTGGTTCCAGCTCAGATATGATCTCATGGTTCGTGAGTTTGAGCTTCGCATTGGGCTCTGGGCTGGCAGCACAGAGCCTGCTTGGGATCCTCTCTCTCTCCCTCTTTCTCTCTACCCTCCTCTACTAGTCATGCTGTCTCTGTCTCAGAAATAAATAAACTTAAAAAAAAAGTCAAAAATACATGTTTGAAAATAAGTCACTTTTATTTATTTTTATGATTATTTTTAACATATATTTATTTTTGAGAGACAGAGTGTGAGCGGGGGAGGGGCAGAGAGAGAGGGAGACAGAATCTGAAGCAGGCTTCAGGCTCTGAGCGGTCAGCACAGAGCTCGATGTGGGGCTTGAACTCACAAGCCATGAGCTCTTGACCTGAGCCAACTGAGCCACCCAGGCACCCCTGAAAATAAGACAATTTATTACTATTTTTTAATGTTTATTTATTTTTGAGAGAGACAGAGACAGAATGTGAGTGGGTTGGGGCAGAGAGGGAGGCACAGAATCCGAAGCAGGCTCCAGGCTCTGAGCTGTCAGCACGGAGCCCGATGCGGGGCTCACACTCACGAGCCGTGAGATCATGGCATGAGCCGAAGTCGCACGCTCAACCGACTGAGCCACCCAGGCACCCCAAAAAATAACCCACTTTTAAATTTATTACTCAACACTAATCTGTCCTGATATTTTAAGAAAAATTAATGTTAAGAAAACAGAGTTAAGAATTTTTGGAGGCCATGGCTGCTAGAATTCATGGACCAGAGTATCAGAGAGGAGAGAGCTGCATGTGAAGAGACAGTTGCAATGGGAGGAGATGACTACACTGAGAGAGACAGCTCCAGAGACCTGCAGGGTTCTCCTTTTGAGTCTTCAGCCAAGTATAAGTCAGCACATTCACGCAAGGAAAACTACCTGAGGTCAGAAAAAGAACCACTGAAAAGTTTCTTTTTCCTTCGGTGGACTAATTTCCAGAGATCACACAGCCAGAAGCAGTGCATGTGAGCCCCAAGTCAGAGTGGAGTGGGAAAACCTTGCAATAAACTGCACATCGGGTATGATACTCCAAAGTGTTCCCCTTCATGGGGAAAAATTCACCCTGGAAGAAAGAATATTTTAATCCTTCATGATAAAGCTTCAAAGAATGACTCAAAAGGGTCAAACTTCCCCCCAAATAACTGTGTCTCACACATCTTAAAGCTCAAAAATACTTGAAGTTTAAAATGTTCAGTATCCAACAAGGTAAAGTTCATCATGTCCAGCATCCAGTAAACAATTACCATGCATACAAAAGAGCAAGAAAAATGAATCAATAGAAACACACTCATATGATAGAGATAATGAAATTAATAGACAAGGATATTAGAAATTATGATATTAGATAAATGAATAAAGATGTGGTATATATACAGTGGAATATTACTCAGCCATAAAAATAAAATCTTGCCAGTAGCAATGACATGGATGGATCTAGAGGATATAATACCAAGTGAAATAAGTCAGAGAAAGACATACACCATATGATGTCACTCACATGTGGAATTTAAGAAACGAAACAAAGAAAAACAGAGACAAAAAAAAAAAATCTTAAATATGGAGAACAAACTGGTGGTTTCCAGAGGATGGGTGAAATAGGTGAAGAGGATTAAGAGTATATTTACTGGGATGAACACCGAGTAATGTATAGAATTGTTGAATCATTATTTTGTACAACTGAAACTAATGTAACACTGGAGATTAATCATACTTGAATTAAAAAAAAAATGACAGGGGGGCGCCTGGGTGGCGCAGTCGGTTAGGCGTCCGACTTCAGCCAGGTCACGATCTCGCGGTCCGTGAGTTCGAGCCCCGCGTCGGGCTCTGGGCTGATGGCCCAGAGCCTGGAGCCTGTTTCTGATTCTGTGTCTCCCTCTCTCTCTGCCCCTCCCCCGTTCATGCTCTGTCTCTCTCTCTGTCCCAAAAATAAATAAACGTTGAAAAAAAAAAAAAATGACAGGGCACCTTGGTGGCTCAGTCGGTTAAGAGTCAGACTCGATTTCAGTTCAGGTCATGATCTCATGATTCGTGAGACTGAGCCCCACATTGGGCTCTGCACTGAAGCATGGAGACTGCTTGGGATTCTCTCTCTCCCTCTCTCTCTGCCCCTACCCTGTGTGCACATGCTCAATCTCTTTCTGTCTCTCAAAATAAATAAATGAATATTTAAAACAAAAGAATGACTAGTTGTGTGAGGTTTGTAAACTTGGGCAAATCAGTAACTTGGACCTCAGTTCACTATTCTGTAAAAAGAGCAGGTTGAATTAAGTCATCACTAAATTTATTTCAGTTTTAAAATTTTATAGTTTTAGGGTTTATCTGTTCATATATATGAAATATTCATGACCATGTAAAAAATTCATTATAATAATACTTTATGAGTAGAGAGAGGGGAAACTGAGAGAAAGCAACGTTGCTTCCAGGGCCAAAAGAAAAATGTGGGCTTAGGCTGTAGAATACTTTCACACCAGAGGAATCCCTTGTAACAGTCCAGGTGGTTATCATTACCTTTTCTCTCTAAGCCTACTCCCATTTTTTGGCTAATATTTTCCACCCACTATTTCACGAAACACTTCCATGGTGCAAGGCATTGGGTTTCTAGGACAAAACAGCAAAAACTTCTTACATTATTCCCTCAAGCCTTTACTAAAACATATATCCAGTAGGCAATGCATTAAGATATTTACCATGAATAACAGGCAATTAAAGTAACTGCAGAAACAGACTCATAAATACAGAGAACTGGTGGTTGCCAGAGGAGAGGGGGTAGGGTAAGGGGCAAAACAGGTGAAGAGGATTAAGAGGTACAAACTCCCAGTTATAAAATAAATAAGTCATAGGGATGAAAAGTACAGCATACGGAATATAGTAAATAATACTGTAATAGTATTACAATAACATTGTATGGTAACATTGTATGGTGGCTACACTTAGGGTGAGTGTTGAGTAACATACAAAACTGTTGAATCAATATGTAGCATACCTGAAACTAATATAACATTGTATGTCAATTACACTGCAATAAAAATTTTAATGTTTTTAACTAATACAAATAAGTAACTACAAAAAAAGTTATGTAGCTCCTGTGTTCAAGAAAGAAGAAAATATGAGCACACTAAGACATGAAAGATTTTTTTTTTTTATTTTTTTTTTCAACGTTTATTTATTTTTGGGACAGAGAGAGACAGAGCATGAACGGGCGAGGGGCAGAGAGAGAGGGAGACACAGAATCGGAAACAGGCTCCAGGCTCTGAGCCATCAGCCCAGAGCCCGATGCGGGGCTCGAACTCACGGACTGCGAGATCGTGACCTGGCTGAAGTCGGACGCTTAACCGACTGCGCCACCCAGGCGCCCCATGAAAGATATTTTTAAAAATTTAATTCCTAGAGTTAAAAAAGTCATCTGAAATGAAAAATGCAGTGGATGGGATTAATAGCAGATAAGACAATGCAAAGAAAAGAATAGCAATAGAAACAATCCAAAATAAAGCACAGGAAGAAAAAAGATGGACAATAATTGAACAGGGCATCAGCAGGTCTTGGGCCAACTGAAAGCATCATAGTATATATGTAATTGCACTCCCAAGAGAAAAGAGAGACGGCAGAAAAAATATTTGAAAAATGAATAACCAAAGCTTTTCAAAACTTGATAAAAACTATAAATCCGTAAGATCTGAGAAACTCCAGAAATGCCAGAAATATGAAAAATGAAGAAAACTATAATACACATGACAATAAAATTTCTTAAAATAAATGATAGAAAAGTCATAAAAGCAGCCACAGACAAAAGGCACATAAAGTACAAATGAACAAAGACAAGAATGACAGAAAACTTCTTTTGAGAAACAATGCAAGCCAGAAAACAACGGAGCAACATCTTGAAAACGATCTAAAACGTAACGTGGAATTCTATACCCAGAGAAATATTTTTTTTAATGAAAGCAAAATAGGGGCACCTGGGTGGCTCAGTTGGTTGAGCATCCAACTTTGGCTGAGGTCATGATCTCACATTTCATGAGTTTGAGCCCAGCATGGGGCTCTGTGCTGACAGCTGTCTGTCTGTCTGTCTCTCTCTCTCTCTCTGCCCCTCCCCCACTCACGCTCTGTCTCTCTCTCAAAAACAAAGGGAAAAGAAAAGAAAAGAAAGGAAAATAAAGACCTTTTTCCAACATCAAAAAATTGACAGTGTTCATCACTAGCAGACCTGTACTGCAATAAAAAGGAAGTCCTTCAGGCTGATGGAAAAATGATACCAGAGAGAAACCTGGCTCTACACAAAGTAATGAGCACTGAAAATGGTAAATATATAGGTAAATATAAAACATTTTTTCTTATGTCTAAAATCTCTTTGGAAGGTAACTGTTTAAAACAAAAATAACAATGTATTGTGGGGCTAATAATATACACAGAAGCAAAATATATGACAATAATACTATAAAGATCATGAGACAGGAAATAGAAGTATATTGTTATGAGGTTCTTATAATATACATGAAGTGATTTATATATATATGTGTATATATACACACACATATATAATTATTTGAAGGTAGACTGTGAAAAGTTAAAGATGGATACTTTGAATTACAAAAAAAAAAGCACTAAAACCCAGAAATAAAAACAAAGAGGGATAACTAATAAGCTAACAAAAGAGAAAAATGGAATTTCTAAAAAAACATGCAATTAATCCAAAAGGGAGTAAAAGAAGAAAAAGGGGACAAAGAACAGATGGGGCAAGCATACAAAAATAGCAAGATGGTAGATGTAAAGACAACCATTTGACAAATGTCTATTCATTATAAAAACTCTCACCAAACGAAAAATAGAAGTTAATGTCCTCAACCTGATAGAGGCATCTACGTAAACGCTACAGTTAATATCATGCTTAGTGGTAAAAGGCCATTCCTTAATACTGGGAACAAAATAAGGAGGTCTGATCTTACCACTCCTATTCAACATCACACCAGAGGCCCTAGCCAGTGCAGGAAGGAAGGACACAGTCGGAGAAAGAAGAAATAAAATAGTTTGTCTTCACAGGTGACATAATTGTCAACACAGAAAATATCAAACACTGTAACAGAAATGCTGCATAATATTAGCAGACAGCCCAATGATTGAAAGCCATAAACTGAATATTACTCATGTAATGAAGATAAATAATGATACCTACCCCATAGTGAAAAATAATTCATTGTGCCTACAAAATATCAAAAATAACACCCCCCAAAACAAAGCACAAAGCCTACCTCCCAGGAGTGTGAATCTCCTAATGCATTTATTACCATTTGCTCATGTGTCAAGCAAGCTGTAGAAGAGATTAGTGTCTTAGGTGGAGGTTGAACTAAATGACCTTATCTCTTATAACCATAAAATTCTTTAAAATTTTTTTTTAATGTTTATTTATTTTTGAGGGAGGCGGAGACAGAGTGCAAGCGGGGGAGGGGCAGAGAGAGAGAGAGAGAGAGAGAGAGAGAGAGAGAGAGGGAGGGAGGGAGAGAGAGGGAGACACAATCCGAAACAGGCTCCAGGCTCTGAGTTGTCAGTACAGGGCCCGACACGGGGCTAGAGCCCACGAACCATGAGATCGTGACCTGAGCTGAAGTCAGATGCTTAACCAACTGAGCCACCCAGGCAACCCAGTAAAATTCTAAGAAAAATAAGGAGTAAGATAGTTCGGATTTCCTATTACTCGCTACAAGCTATACCTAACTTATATTACATTATTAAAATCTATCATTGCAAATTTTTGGAGAAGCGGAAAAAGCTAAAGTAATTTAGTATGTGTGAAAAAAAATTACAAGAAGTAAATCCTTTAAAATTTAGTTGTGAGAACTACTGACAAGCGTTTTTGAACTGTGCTGTTTTTACAAAACATTGTTGTCCATCTACACAGCAGCACTAGAGAGACCAGTGAGAGCAATGCTGTAACTTGAAGCAATTAGGATGTGTTTGGTTGCAAATAACAGAAAACTCAAAAATCTTAAATTGCTTTAATAAGGACATTTATTATCTCCCCTCAGAAGCAGCCTAGAAGGTAGTTTAGTTCAGAAGCTTACAAGCTCACCAACTGCCTAAGTTCTATCTTTCTTCTTTACCACTCTCAATAGAAAGTTTTTGTCCTCAGATTTGTCCCCTACTAGCTATTGTTCCAGATACAACAGGAAGACACAAGGCCAGGAGAAGCAGAACTGTTTCCTCTCATGTGTATCTTTCTACCAGTAGGAAAATCTTTTCCAGAAGTTTCCATATCCCAAACAGGCTTTCCCTCCAGTCTCATTAGCCACAACTCTAGGATACAGTTGCTATTCACACACTGACAAGAATGTAATTACTACCATTAGAAACATTATTCACCACCTGTGCTGAAGATTTCCTACTCTGAAGCACAGGAAGACAGACTGAATCAAGGTTCTGTCAGGAAGAAAAAAATGGGGCAGGGGGTGGGGGGGTGAGATTAAAAGACTGAAATAAACATTCTCAGATTAAAAAGAGAAATGGAAAATTTTTGGTTGTAATCACAGGTTTAAAAACAAATCAAAACAAATCAGTAAATAACAAATCAATGAGACTGATGTTTGATTTTGCACCATGTAGTTTGCGCTTCATACTGCCAGGACAGTTCATGCCACTCATTTTCACAATTATATGTCACCTATTATTCTCTGAATATTTCCTATTTTCTTAACTGCACTGTAAACTTCTTCAGGATTAGAAAACTAATTTTTTATGAACTTTTCAGAGCTACCAATAAAAGAAATAGCAAACAGGGGCGCCTGGGTGGCTCAGTCGGTTGAGTGTCCGACTTTGGCTCACGTCATGATCTCACATTTTGTGGGTTCGAGCCCCACATCAGGCTCTGTGCTGACCGCTTGCTCAGGGCCTGGAGCCTGCTTCATATTCTGTGTCTCCTTCTCTATCTGCCCCTCCCCCGCTCACGCTTTGTCTCACTCTGTTTCTCAAAAATAAATAAATGTAAAAAAAAAAGAAATAGCAAACACCAACACTTATGAAAACCTAACATATATTTATTTCTTGCAATTAATAATTTTTCCTCCTCATTAAACCTGGAAGATTGAACACAAGCATGTATCTCTGCTCTTTTCTAAAACGCAACTAAAATGACAATAAAGGACTTTAAAAGGTATACATTCATAAGAATAATGAGAATATAACAGAAGATATCAGTGGACATGAAATTTTAACCAAATTTGAGAAAATCGAAAGATTACAGACATGTTGCAGACTCAGAAGACCCGAGAAAGCCGAAACATGAGGCTGCAGAAGGGGTGAATGGTGTGGGAGAGGCAGTGAGTGACAAGCCAACGGGCACATCACTACTACCGAAAGGCTCGGTAACCAGACGTACCGGCTACCGGGCAGCCAGGAGGATGTATACGGTAGGGCAGAAGGATTGGTTCAAAGCTTAGGGAAGGAACAGGCAGTCTACCTACCACATGCCCTCTCCGCAGGCCCAAGCGACTACACTGCCCTGGTCACCACAGAAGACAACATTCCACAAGAGTGTCTGGTAGTTCCCCATGAAAACTGATCTTTCACTGGCTCCCCCTCCAAGTTACAAGACCTTTCCTACTCCCTGCTACACACACAAATACCTTCTGATTAGCACTCTTAAATATCAACAGCTGGCCAAGGAAAGCAAAGTCCATAATATTGCAGGCTGACACAGAAAAGAAAGGGAGAGAGTGAGTGAGTTGTGGAGGAGATAAGAATTAAGTTTTAAAAGAAGAAAGAACAAAGAAACTCAGGAAAAACAGACAAAGAGGCAGATAAAACTTAAATAATAATAATACCCCATGGATGATACTGCATCCATGAAACAAGAACAGGAGGATTCTCTTTAAAAGAAAAAAACGAGAGAACTGACAGAAAAAAGAACACAATTAGCAACAATATGATTCTCTTTATCTCATCTTAGCTGGAACGTAATGGCTGATGTGATAGCTGAAGCTGGAGCTGCCATTTTACATGCAAGATAGAAACCAGCTGAGGATCGGAGAGCAAGATAAGAAGAGCCAGAGTCTTTAATGACCGCTGAGCTGCCACTGCAGCCCTGGAGCGCTCCCTAACTGTGAGAGGTTCAAAATAAAAGCAAAAACGAAAAACGCCTATCTGATATGATACGCTACTTGGGGCTTTTCTGCCACTTGTACTTTAACCATATACTAACACAGTACGTGCTACGCAGTAAGTTTCCTCCCAACCCTGCAACCTGAAACAAAGAAAATTATGTTCCAAGCATATAATCATGTTGTTTCTATCCGCTGTGCTTAGGTCTATCTTACGTTAGCCAAGAAAGCTGGATGCTAACACTTTGATTTCAGCATCACAATCTAATCACATCTACCACGTGCAATACAGTGTAGTGCTGAAGGACCCGTGGCAGAGCGTCACAGGTGCCCACGGCACACTGCACCCATTGTGTTCGGGTGTTGCAGCGTCACTCCACTAAGGCTGACCTTCAATTTCCCTTCAGTGTGACTTTCTTCTTTTAAATTCATACTGGATGACGGATGGCTAACATAATAAATATGTGATCTGTCTACACCGTTCCCCCAGGAAGAATATGCCTTTTTCAAAATAAGGCACTGTCACACACCTGGAGCCCAAACCTAGCTCTTAACTCTTTTGTCCATGGTGAACATTGCAGCTTTTAAATGTTTTTACGTTACCATAAACAATTAAAATATGCTATTCAATCATACACAGACACACACACACACAAGTCACTTTCATGCAAAACTAGAAATCCTAGAGACAGTATTATGATCAAGAATATAGAATAAAACACAGAGCAGTAGGAGTTTGCTTAGCTGCAGATATCCCCTACACTGTGAATTATAATTATTCCAACATTGTCTAAAACTTTCACATTAAGTAAAGATTTCACAAAATGCTAAAGTAAAAATGTTATGGTAGACAAAGAGGAATATACCTCTGGAATAATTTTCTTAGCAAGTCTGGCACAACTAATCAAACCGATAATAAATCCTTCCTATCCCTACCTCCCTTGTTCCCAGGGTTCTGGCTTTTCCATTGATGACTGACTGGGTGGTACATGTGGCTAGGACCTGAGGGAATGATGGCAGGCACTTTCATACAGAATAAGTATAAGAAAAGGGAAATCAAAGACACACCGAACCTCAAAGGTAACATAAGACAACAGTCCACCTATTTCTGCCTTTCAGAATCAACTTATCTGCTAAATTCTTGTCATCTTTGTAACTGAGCACTTTGATATGAGCTCAGGACTTTAAAACACACCTTATCAACCTCCCACCCAGGTATGATCAATCAAAAGTAAACAACCCTACTTCTATATTAATATAGTGCTAAAAGAATGAGCTCTTGGGGCGCCTGGGTGGCTTGGTCGGTTAAGCGTCCGACTTCGGCTCAGGTCATGATCTCACCGTCCGTGAGTTCGAGCCCCGCGTCGGGCTCTGTGCTGACACCTCAGAGCCTGGAGCCTGTTTCAAATTCTGTGTCTCCCTCTCTCTCTGCTCCTCCCCTGTTCATGCTCTGTCTCTCTCTGTCTCAAAAATAAATAAATAAAAAAAAAAAAAAAAAAAAAAAAGAATGAGCTCTCCTCAGGGCGCCTGGGTGGCTCAATCGGTTAAGTGTCGGACTCTCAGTTTCTGCTCAGGTCATGACCTCACAGTTTCGTGGGTTCAAGCCCTGAATCAGGCTCTGTGCTGGCAGTGAGGAGCCTACTTGAGATTCTCTCTCTCTCTCTCTCTGTCTCTGCCCCTCCCCTGCTCATGCTGTCTCTCTCTCTCAAAATAAGTATATAAACTTAAAAAAAAATTAAAAAGAAAAAAACAATGAGCCCTCCTCATTAATGAAAGCATGGAACCCTATAATTTGTTTTTGCTCATAACAAGAATAACCAGTTTACCAGAAAACTCCTCCACCCTAAAAAGTCACAGTACTTACTGTTTACAGATAAAGAAATTAAAAGATGACAAAATACTAATCTTGAATTCTAGATAGCTTCATATTTGCATTGAAATTTCCATCTTAATATTCTTGGCACTTACTGTCTACACTTTTTAAAAAGATTTAAATACTAGGAAGACAGATGGTATCTACTGGGGGAAAAAACTGACACTCTGCTTAGTTGTATAATGTGCTCAGGTGAGGGTGATAAATATTGTTTACACTGAAAGGCTTAATGACCACTTCCACACCACCCCCCACCACAAAAAATTAACACAAAGTGACACAGCTTAAAATGCGTAGTGGGGGAGGGGCACCTGGGTGGCTCAGTCAGTTCAGCTATAGACTTCGGCTCAGGTCATCATTTCACAGTTGGTGAGTTGAAACCCCACACGGGGCTCTGTGCTGTCAGTGCAGGGCCCACTTCAGATCCTCTGTCCCCTTCTCTCTCTGCTCCTCCCCTGCTCTCTGTCTCTCAAAAAAAAAAAAAACGTTCAAAAAAATAAATAAATAAGGGCACCTGGGTGGCTCAGTTGGTTAAGCATCCAACTTTGGCTCAGGTCATGATCTTGTGGTTTGTGGATTCCAGACTCATATCCGGCTATGTGCTGGAAGCTCAGAGCCTGGAGCCTGCTTCGGATTCTGTGTCTCCCTCTCTCTCTGCCCCTCCCCCGCTCGTGCTCTGTCTCTCTCTCTCTCTCTCTCAAAAATAAACATTAGAAAACAAATTAAAAAGATAAGTTAAAAAATTAAAATTAAAAATAAAAAAATTTACACTGGGAGAGATCATTTTTAAGGAGCAAATCCCACTGACCTGTCCCATAGCAAATGAAACCACATAAACTGCCAAATCAATGCTCAGTACTCAGTAAACCTGATGCTCCCATGAATGCCACAACTCTTCCACCAGACACTGACCTGTCCAGGTTCTATGCAACCTTCACCACAGTCCCTGAGACTAGTGCTTCCCTCTACCTATTTCCTAAACTGATCTCTAGGTGCTATTTCTTAATTTGGGGCTTTCCTCAATGGGAAGAAGTCAATTTGGGAAATTCCCTCATATCACACAATGATTTACCTCTTTATGCTACATGCACCTAAAGAGGATAGGAGTTACTGATAGACCCCAAAGTTCAAAAAACTTGCCATGAGGCGAATGAAATTAAGGCAGGCCCCTTAGCCAAAGTTCACTGCCTTTACATTATGGTACACTATCAAACAATTTGTTGTATGTTAATTATTAACTACTTAATATGTCAGCATGTACAACTTAAAAGGCATAGTTTCTATTCTAATATTCCTCCCTAAAAAATGAAGAATATGAGAGGTATATTTGTAAAACAAAACCCAGATAAAAAAATGAATATTGTTAAATCAATAGGAGATGGATATTTTAGCAAAGCCTCTTATCTAATATTCTAAATTTAGCTGAAATGCACAAGTATAAATCAGAATATGTAACTGTTTCTCGTGGCAGAAAATGAAAAAACTCACCTTTTCAATATTTATCTGGTGTTTTCTTAGCCTCTCCAGGTCTGTTGGGATTACTATCTTAATGAATTTCTGGATAGCTGGTTCAAGACGGCGTAATTTCACTTTTTCTTCATCTTCAGACATTCTAGAAAAATGTTATGTCACTTCTACTTGCAGCAACTGTCTTCCCCACTCACATGGAAAAACCTAAAAGGGAAATATTTAAGAATGTTTTTAATCAGTTTCTATTATTTTCAAAAGCCAACAACGAGATAATTTTATGATTTATTCTAAATATATATTCAACTTAGTTCTGAACTTGAATGACTTGTTTTTTCTTGAAGAAATCTTTTATTTTAGGGGCACCTGGGTAGCTCAGTTGGTTCAGCGACCAACTCTTGATTTCAATTCAAGTCATAATGTCACAGTTCATGAGATCAAGCCCCGCACTGGGCTGTGCGCTGACAGCATAGAGCCTGCTTGGGATTCTTGCTCCGCGTCTCTCTCTGCCCCTCCCCTGCTCAGGCTCTCTTTCTCTCTCTTCAAAATAAGTAAACTTAAAAAAATTTTTATTTTGAAACTCTTTTCTCTCCACAAAAGTAATGTATATTCGCTTTAAGAGAATATGAAAAAGAAAAAAGAAAATACAAAAAAGAGAATAAAGTAAAATCAATCGGGGGCGCCTGGGTGGCTCAGTTAAGCATCCGACTTTAGCTCAGGTCATGATCTTGCAGTTCATGGGTTCAAGTCCGTGTCGGGCTCTGTGCTGACAACTCAGAGCCTGGAGCCTGCCTCAGATTCTGTGTCTCCCTCTCTCTGCCCTTCCCCTGCTCATGCTCTGTCTCTCAAAAATACATAAAGATTTTTTAAAAATTTTAAATAAAATAAAATCAATCATCTCCTCACCCATAGTTAACTAAGCTTTCCATTTTCTTTCTCCCGTTCTTTCCATTTTTTTATTTTTTAATGTTTTTATTTATTTTTGAGACAGAGAGACAGAGCATGAGCAGGGGAGGGGCAGACAGAGAGGGAGACACAGAATCTGAAGCAGGCTCCAGGCTCCGAGCTATCAGCACAGAGCCCAATGTGGGGCTCAAACTCACGGAGTGTGAGATCGTGACCTGAGCTGAGGTCGGACGCTGAACCGACTGAGCCACCCAGGTGCCCCTCTTTCCATTTTGATGTCTGGTTTTTTCCATATAAGAATGTATATGCTTAAATACCTTTTTTTAAAAAAAGCTATGAATTTACTGCCAAGTTTTCATTTCCCAGTGTATCTTGCACAAGACTAACCTTTTTTAAAAAAGATGTCAAATGGCAAAATTAGGAAAAAATTCATAACATTTCTGCTTGTATCAAACTTCATTTCTTTTTTTAAAAAAATGTTTGTTTATTTACTTATTCTAAGAGAGAGAGTGGGGCCAAAATCAAGAGTCATGACCTAGGCCAAAATCAAGAGTCAGCCTTAACCAACTGAGCCACCCAGGGGCCCCCAAACTCCATTTCTAACCTCATCATAATGTAACTATGTAATTACATACTTTAAATATAACATCATATGCAATTATTTTTCATTGAAGTCCTTTAAACTGCCTCTTCCCTTTCTTACAATGTAGACAATGATGAGCATTGCCTACAACCAATACAAATAACCAGTAACAGAGCTGGAATAAGAAAGAATTCCTGAGAGTACTATCAAATGTTCTTTCTAATTCACCAGTAGTCTTCTACCAGTGTTGCAGAATGTCAAAGGGTATACTTTTGGCCCCAGGATAGGTGAGGGCAGAGGCTGGCAAGTGAGCAGGCTCCAGGATCCCATGCCTGCTTCAACTGGAGAAAATTTACTTATATGTATTTCATAAATTTGAGCTTATTAGATTTTACATCAGTAAAGGACTCCACAGCTTAACTAAACTTGAGAACCACTGTTGTGCAACCTTGCTTTCATGCCGTCTCATTAGCCCACAACCTCTCCTATATTTAAAAAAATTTTAAGCTATGTTAATCCCAATGGGTTAAGGTGTCTTAAACCAGGGTCCATTATGGACAGAGGTTCCCAAATATACTTTATGGAGTCCCTGAATCTTTATGAATAATTATTAATGTATTTTTTAGTTATTTCAGAGGACAGAGTCCATTGTTTTATGATATTAAAAAAAAAAAGATCACTCCAGAAGCATTAAGAACTATAAATAATGTTGTTTCTCTCCTTTCCTTCACAGTTGAAAATCCTGAAGTGTTGGTTATATAGACTATCTCATCGACTTAGTAACTTGGTTTTTATGTCTAAGCTTGAAAGCAAAAAAAGGAAAATCTCCACACATCAAAAATAAAGAGAGTTCAACAGCTACAGTAGTTAAGTGGGAATTGGAGATATACGGATAAGTTCATTGCCAAAAGAGTCCACAGAGCCAACAGGAAAATTCATAGTTACGGGACTAGACATAATAATCTAAAAAGGAAATTAAAGGGCATCTGGGTGGCTCAGTCAGTTAAGTAGCCCACTCCTGATTTCAGCTCAGGTCATGATCTCACAGTTCAAGAGTTTGAACCCCACATCGGGCTCTGCACTCACTGCACAAAGCCTGCTTTGGATACTCTGTCTCCCTCTTTCTGTCCCACCCCGGCTCTCTTGCTCTCTCTCTTTCTCAAAATAAACATTAAATGTTTTTTAAAGAAAATTAAAATAGGTACAGTTAAAAATATTCAAAGATACAAAGGAAGGAATAAAATATTTTTACAAGTTAGGTAATACTATGAGATCATATCAGGCTAACCTGAAAAACCAAGTACAAATTTGAAAAATAAAAACCTAAAATTAGGTTAAATAGTAAACTATGTAGCTGAAGAGAGAATTATTGATTGGAAGATATCAGTCAGAGGAATAAAGAGATGGAAAACATAAAAGATAAAATGAGAAGCTCAGTAACAAATAGGAGTCCCATAAAGGAAAAATAAAGTGGTGAAAATATTATTCAAAGCGAATATGCTGAAAGAAAACAAAAAGAGAGAATATGTTGAGAATTAAGATGCAAGACCTCAAACTGAAAATGTACATAAGCCCCAAGAAGCATAAATTAAAAAAAAAAAAAAATTGCCCCTTCCTCGCTCACTCACTCTCTCAAAATAAAAAAATAGTTTGTTTTTTTTTAAAAAGAACTACTAAAAGGCACACTTTAATAATAAACCCAAAGGAGATGAATGGTGAGGAGCTATGATTATGATAAAGTATACTGTTACTGGGTGGATAAATGAATGAATGAAAGAAAAAAGGATTTATTTTGAATAATAAAAATCTTTGCATGTAAATTATTATTTTTCTATAATGCATCTTTTATAGAAGCATAGTGTTACATTACATAGATGCTCCATAATTTAATCATCTGTTGCTGGCTATTTAGGTTGTTCCAATTTTCCACTATTGTAAACTACACTACAGCATAAGTACCCTTCTTACACATAAATCCATACTACCATCTATGATGGTTCTTCAAAATAACTAGAAATAGTATATGTGCACAAATTTTTTTTAAGTTTTGATACCACATGTCCCAAAGGTTGTGCCTATTTACATTCCCATTAGCAACATATCAAAATGCCCATTTATCCATATTCCCACCAATACATGGTATGGTTCTCCTTGGACATTCAAAAATGGTAGGATTCATTTATTAGCCATTTGCACTCTTATGAATTGCCTACTAGTGCTATGTATCTATTTTACTACAGGGGATGTCTTTTTCTTATTATATTTAACATATAATAGACTCATAAATTATCAATTATTTGTCTCACAATGTTCCCAGTTTATCACATTGCTTGTGTTTTTTTCTACCATGCAGATTATTTACTATAGGAAGAAATCTTTACATCTACCACCATTCCTATTTTCTTACCATACCTGATACTCAATATATGCTGATGGAATAAAATATTTTTTCACATGTCTCTTCTTCACCATTTCTAGTTCCATCACTCCAACAATGCAATATGCATAGCACCTTACAAGTGTCTTAATTGGCCTGCCTTTAGACTCTTTCCCCTCTTCCAGGTTTTTCCTCAGACTACCACCAATTAATAGAACTCAAACACCAACTGCAACATGCTACTCCTCTGAACAAAAACTTCCAAGAGTTCCCTATTATTTGAACAAAAAAATACAATGTTCATTAAGTAGATAAACCCAATCTAAGTATTATCACCCAACCTCTACTTTTGGCATTGCAGTGATGCTCCCTCTGTCTAGATGTTCTTTTACATTCCACCTGCCTCTAAAATTTATGTATCATTTGATACACAACTCTGTTTCTGCTTTCCCTTCCACTAACCAGCTTATGGTGTACATAACAACCCTAATTATTAAATATTTGACTTGTTGGCATTGTTCCCCGATGCTATGATGATTTTTTTTTTTCAGTTCCAAAAGTGATATTTCCAGGTTAGAGTTGTGCATGATTCTACCCTCAGCTTTCTGTGTCCAAGGAAAATCTGGTGCCTCATTAAAGCCATCTATCAGGGAAGACATTCTGCCCCAAGAACCTCCCGAGAGACTTTTCTAACTCTTGGTCTCCCTCTGGCCAGTCTTTTTTTCCTTCTTGCCACCATTTCCATTTTTATAAAATTATAATAAAATGCTTATATAACACTAAAATGAGAATACAGTATAAACTTGGTTTGCAAGCATAATGCATTCCAGAAACATGCTTGGAGTCCAAAGCACTCCTATCAAAGCAAATTTCAAGAAACATTGGCTCAGTTGTGATCATGTGACATTCGGCACCATATAGAAGTACTACTCCTATGGCACAACACCAATCATTTATCAAGTCAACATTTGTTAGAAATGTTTGCTCATCTTGCAGAACACTCGCAGGCCAAGTTACTTGCAATCCAAGGTTTTACTGTATAACATTCAAATAATTGCATAAATCATGATGTTATTAAAACAGAAAGTTGTCCAGCAGTGGCTCCAATCATAAAATAGCTCAAATAATCTTTGTAAGCTGTTAAAGGAAGGTCTTCATCCAATATACAAAATGTGGGTTTATTTATTTTTTATTTTTATTTTATCTCTACGCTCAATGTGGGGCTCAAACTCACAACCCCGAGATCAAGAGTCACAGGCTCTACCAACTAAGCCAGCCAGGTACCCCCAAAATGTGGTTTTAAAATATAATTGAATAATAGGTAAAAGTGTATTTCAACATTTCTTGATGATCTCACAGTTCATGAGTTCAAGTCCCACATCTGGCTCTCTGCTGTCAGCACAGAGCCCACTTGGCATCCTCGGTACCTCCCTCCTCCCTGCCCCTCCCCGGCTTGCTCTCTCTCTCTCTCTCTCTCTCAAAAGTAAACACGCGGGATGTTTGGGTGGCTCAGTTAGTTGGGTGTCTGACTTTGGCTCAGGTCATGATCTTGCGGTTCTGTGGGTTCAGCCCCACATCAGGCTCTCTCCTGTCAACATGGAGCCCACTTCAGATCCTCTGTCTCCCTCTCTGCCCTTCCCTTCATCATACATGGCTCTCTCTCGCTCTCAAAAATAAACAAACAATAAAATAAACACTAAAAATACATTTAAAAAATTGGAACATATTTCCAATATAATTAAGCCACAAAAATAAAAAATACATTTACATTAACATCACAACTGTGTAAAATATGCCTATAAAAGAGACAAAACACACAAAAATGCCTAACCTCTTAAACTTCTGTACAGTTGATTTCCTTGTAACATTTTTTAAAAAATGTAATATTTGGGGTGATAGAATTGTTCTGTATCATGAAGGTGGTGGTAGATATATAATTACATGCATTTGTCAAAGTTCACAGAACTATACACTACAAAGAATGAAACTCTGAAAATTAAAAAAAGAACACAAAATGTGGAGGAACACAAAATGGAACACATGCTATAAAACAACAAAACTATTACCAACGAATAGCATAACCACACTGAAAGAAGTGGGGGAAGAAAATAATCTAGGTAACTGGACAACAATTTTTTTAAAGTTTTTATTTATTTATTTGAGACAGAGAAAGAGAGAGAGAGAGAGAGAGAGAGAGAGAATCCCAAGCAGGCTCTGTGCTGCCAGTGCAGAGCCTTACGCAGTGCTCAATCCCACAAACCATGAGATCATGACCTGAGCAGAAATCAAGAGTCGGATGCTTAACCAACTGAGCTACCCAGCTGCCCATGGAAAAATATATTTTAAGAGGATACTAAAAGGCTGAAGACAAAAAGAACTACACACAACTATACTGTATGCTAATCAGTAAATTTGTTTTTTTATAGGAGTATGAGTAAGAAATCCTGAAAATCCTTGATGTGTATACTAGGACTGAACAAAGAAGAGAATATTTTGTAGAAGATGAAAGACACATATCTGTCAAAGAAAGAATAGGGGCGCCCGGGCAGCTCAGTTGGTTGAGCGGCTGACTTCAGCTCAGGTCACGATCTCACGGTCCGTGAGTTCAAGCCCCGCGTCGGGCTCTGTGCTAATGGCTCAGAGCCTGGATCCTGCTTCCGATTCTGTGTCTCCCTCTCTCTCTGCCCCTCCCCTGCTCATACTCTGTCTCTCTCTCTCAAAAATAAGTAAATATTTTTAAAAACGCTTTAAAATAATCACAGTAATAATCAATGAAGGCAACTTCCATCAATGGATGGTAAAGTCAGCAAGTGAAAAGTCTGAGGAGAAACAAGATACCTGCATAGTTTAGAAACTCTCCCATTACAAGGGAAAAGTAGTAAATTTACGTTAGAGAATCATAGCAGTCACCATCTTAACCAAGTGATCAATAATATCAAAAGCAGTGTCTCATAACATGAACCTCTCATATGAGGAACTGAGAAGGTACATCCACTTCTGCGGCATCAACAAAAAATGCACAGCTGTAATCTAATCATAAGAATATATCAGACAAAATCCAATTGAGGGACACTCTACAAAATAACTGACCAGGATTTTTCAAAAGTGTCAAGATGTGGAAAAACAAGAAAAGACTAATGAGCCACTCCGATTAAAAGCAATGTGGGATCTTATACTGGATCCCAGAACAGAAACAAAGTCCATTAGTATAAAAAAAATTATGAAATCTGAAAAAAAAAAAGTGGTAGTTTGGTTAATAGAATTGTACTAATGATAACTTTTAAAATTTTGATTACTGTACTATAATTATATAAGGTGTTAACATTTTTTTTAAAAAAAAGCTGTAAAGAACTTTTTTTTTTATTAAAAAAAATTTTTTTTTGAGACAGCACAAGCAGGGTAGGTGCAGAGAGGTGGGGTGGGGGTAGAGGGACAAAGGATCCTAAGCTGGCTCTGTGCTAACAGAGAGCCCCATGCGAGGGCTCGAACTCGCTAACCCTGAGACCACGACCTGAGGCTCAACTGACTGAGCCACCCAGGCGCCCTGAAAACTCTATCCTTTTGAAACTTCTCTGTAATTGTAAAATTATTTCAAAATAAATAGACTTCTTAAAAAATGTATTAACTGATGTTTCACATGGGCCAACTGACATTTATAAGTCAAGAGCTGCCCTAATACTTGTGGAGGCGGGAGTGCCAGGTGCTCTGCAACCGATCCTTGGGTGCTTACAACTATTATTACCTGCGTACCCTTAACACTCAGGTTTCCCGTGAGGAAAGAGTACTGGGAGGTTCACTAAATTACTTAAGAGGTTATTTAAAAGTGAAACAGCCCCAATTATCAAAAAAACTCCAAAACTGCCGGCAACCTTCCGCCCCCCAAAAGCGATGAACAGCGTCCTAGAGATCCCACAGGTCTTCCCACTGGTGGCCCCGAATGTTCTCAGGCACGTCCCCCCGAGACGGGGCACGGACTTGGGAAAGAAAAGTCATGGCCCCAAGTCCTCCCATATGGTCTCTTCTCTAAGCCCTCTGATTCTGAATTTATAAAGGAGGGAGTGAGATGCGGGACCTTCCAGAACCACCTTCCGATGTGGCTGACAGGAGGCTCCGATTTCTGGCTCCCCAGTCCTCCCCTCATTGCCCCCGAGCCTGGAGTCGCCTCTCGCTCGCTGTGTCGCCCCCGGCACCCCTGGGCCACAAACACCAGACGCCGCCACCTGGGAACGGATGCACGAGCGGTCTCGGGACCAAGGCGCCGGCGACCCTGCGACCCTGACGACCTAGGGCCCACACTGCGTCACGGGCAGATCAGGCGCAGGAAACTTTCCCACCCCGCGACCCCGGGAGGCCGCCAAGCTCGCCCTGTCGGCCGCCTCCCAACACCCGCTTCGAAGAGAGCTTCCAAAAACGAAACCGCCACTTCGTGGAGCCAGGAGGACCCCCAAAGCGCTCGCACTCCGGACCTGATGCCGGGCTTCCCACCCGGCGCCTCTCGCGCGCGCGCGCGCGCGGGTTCAGCGCCCAGCGGGTCAGGGCCTGACGCCCCCGAAGCAGCCTCCCGCAAACCCCTTACCTCCCGCCGGGGCGCTCGAGGCCGGTTGGTGTGCACGGCGCAGGCGCGGGCGCGACGGGGCGGGGCGTCGTGATGGGCTGGCTGGGCTGGGCCACGCCCCCTCCCGGCCCTTTTGGGCCCAGTGGGGCGTGGCAAGGTCTCTGTAGCTGCTCCCAGCCGCAGGAATGATTTAAAAGAGTGGTCTTGGTTTACGTTGGAGGTTGTAACATTGGAGCCGGAACGAAAGAGACCCACAGTCGTTTTTTTAGGTCTCTTTGTTGTGTTATCAGTACGAGATAATTCATACTGCACAGCCTTCTACATTTTGCAAAGTTTTTCCGTCCATTTTCCTGTTTTAACACGGATTTTGGTGGGCTAGCCGTGTGTTCTAAGCTTTTTACACATGTAGAAACTGAAGCTCCTCCGAAAGGTTGTGCCTTCTCCCACTCATCCCCAAAACCCCTGTGAGGTGGACAGGACACGGTCTTAAAAAAACTGTAACAGGCACAGAAATTGAAGCTCAGACAAGTTGTGATTCCCTTCCCCCCCAAAGCTGGGGGCGATCCTTATCCCAATTTCACAGATATGACGCTGAGGTTAAAGAGTTTTGAGTGACTCAATTCCAGTTCAGCCAGTTAGTGGCAGAGCTGGGACGCCCAACTTCGTTTCCCAATTACCCTTTCAAGCTCTTCCAGTTACCAGCTGCTACCAATGACCACGCAGATGGCTGGCTTTGAAGCCTGTCCGGGTCACATGCTCTGACTTCCAGACCCCGCCTCTTTTATGTGTTTGTGAATGTTCAGATGACTTGTTTAGAATGTATCCGCTGATAATTTCCTTAGAAGACATAAGGATGTTCAAGCCACAGCTCAGGAAACTCAGGTCTTACCGTCTTCCAGAGGAGTGGGAGTAGAGGTAGAATTTGTAGACAAAGGAAGATTAGGGGCCAGTGAGAAAGCCTTGAACTAAACTAGAACAAAAAAAAAAAACTAAGCAATTTAGAGATTCTTTGTGGGTATAATAAATTCTGATGTTTGTTTGCTTTACTCTAGGAATGAAAGGCTTATAAAATTTTAATTCTAAGGAGAAATATTAAAGTATTAAGCAATGCCATGGGAAAATGTTTTTCCAGCAAGGGTCAATTAAACAAGATCTTTTGAAGTAAACGTCGTTCAAAACAAAATAAGTCCTGAAAACCAACCTCAACCAGGGTAGGGAGATGTGGCATTCAAGGATTCTGTATTTGAAACTTATGGGTTATTTTATGTATGTTTGCTAGAACATAGGTGTGTCAAGGTAGCAGGATAAAGCTTTTTAATCTAACAGCTTGTTAGTTTGATTTATAATCTCTAAAAATTTAAACATACAGTGTGTGGAATTCTTTGTGTTCATTTAAAAGACTAAGAAAGTAATATATATTCATGATATGAACTAAGAAATCATTTTTTTAGTATCATAGAGCAAGTATATGGAGAACCTGAGAATCAGATTTGGGGCAACAATATAGACTTCTGAGGTTATCTTCCCAGCCCAGTCCTTTTCTGGGAACTGCCTCTCCACCCCACCCCCACAGATCTACAAGCTGTCACTTATGAGCCTCTGGTAGCCATTTTGTACAAGCCTGAACCCATGCCCCTGACCATAGTGAATTGTTCTAGGAGCAGACATCTGACTCAAGCTGGAGCAGTAAGATACCTTTCCCAGGAATTTGGGTTTGGGACTAGGATTCTAGCTTCAGTCTGACTGGTTTCTAGAAAGGAGAAGATGCTCACAGCAGAGCTCCTGGTGGCTGTGTTTTTCACTCTATAGACTGGTGAATCAGAGGAAGCCATGATGCTCTTAGATACCATTTGTAATTGTGGAGAAATGAGTATAGGTATGTCCTAGTTCGTGGTGTTAAAAAAAAAAAGTTTTTTTGCTTTTTGGTTTTTGTTTTTGTTTTTTCTCAAACCATGAATTATTGAAACATCTGTTGCAGTTTTGAATGCATTCTATTTCTTTGTGCATTCTACATTCCAATATCATTTATGATACCAATGTCATTTGGAACTGAGACAAAGAAAGGTTAAAAATAAAATAATAGTAGTTACCTTTGGGATGGCATTAACTGGGAGAGGGCATAAAGTAGCTTTCTGAAGTACTGGAAATGTTCTATATATTGACATGGTGTGACTACATATGTGAGAATTCAACAAGCTGTACACCTAGGATCTATGTACTTTATGTAAGTTATCCCATAATAAAAAAGGAAAATAAAGAGCTAGCAAGTCTTGATATAAAACAAACAAAACCTCTTACTTAGTAAACAAGGAAATCTATACTTTCTTAATATTATTTCTATTACCTCTCTGAGATAGTGGTGAATTAGCAACAGTAATCTCTACCCTTGTTAAAGCCCTTAATCCCTTTGAAAATAAAATAAAAAGCCATGAAAGAGATAGAGAGGGGAGGGAGGGAAAGTGTCTAGATGTACAAAAAAGAAACAGAGTTTGGAGCACTTTCAAATCCCTCGTTCCAGGTGACTTTACTTTCTGTTTTACTGTCACCTGCCACTCCTGCCCCCCCCCCCCACCATCACCAGTCTGTTCGCTAGTCTATAATGTGTATTATAGTTATGGAGACCTTGTATCAAACCAAAAGGAGTAAACTCTGCAGGCAAACAGTAACTCTGGAAGTCACTCATCAACTATTCACCATTTAGAAATTTGATAATCATTTTACATGTAGAATATCTTAAATGCCCAGACATCTGCCTAGAAACTTCCCTACCCCACTTTTTGTTCTTTTAAAATTACCTTAATTATTCTCAAAACTTGATGTGCCCAAGAATTATTGCATAAGGTATTATTCATAAAACCACGCTTAATGGACCTTGTGGGCAATTTAAACAATTTTCAAGGGTAATTTTGACTCTAATTTTTGCTTTATTCACTGGCTTTCATTCTTCATAGCCATACCCCTCTCTATCCAACTCACTCACCCTCCAAAGATGCAAATTTACATTTGCAATGAAAACTCAGTAAACATACTTAGCATTAGAATCATATTAAATGTTATTTAAACTTCAGCAATTTGCAAGGCACCTTGAATTTTATGGTACCTTACTGATTATTATCATGAATGTCAGTTAATATCACACGGTAGATACACAGACAAGCAAATTGACACATATTCTGCATGGACCCAACCTTGCTTTCTGTCTCTCATTACTCCCCTTCACACATCCTGTATTCTAACCAAATTAAACTCCTCAGTATTCTTCATCCCAGTCCTTTCCACAGTCCTACAATGTGCCTTTCACCGGAGGTATTCTCCACCAATCGCCCCTCCCTCTTTGCACATCCAAATCCAACTCATCTTTCTATGTTCATCCCAAATGTGACCCCTCTCAATATTTCTAGAATTTTTATTTTTATTTATTTTTTATAAGACTACTTTTTAAAAAGTTTATTTATTTTAAGAGCGAGAGAGAGAAAGAACGGAGGAGGGGCAGAGAGAAAGCGAGAGAGAGACAGAATCCCAAGTAGGCTCTGCACTGTCAGCACAGAGCCTGATGCAGGGCTTGATCTCACACATGACCTAAGCCAAAATCGAGAGTTGGACTGAGCCACCCAGGTGCCCCTAGAATTTTTAGATTTAATGCCTGCCTCCTCCAGATATCTATCTTATAATCTGATCCTTTTTTTTTTTTTTGACACATCACTGTCTACCTTTTATTACAGTAATTTAGTATGTGTCTTGTTACCACCTCCAGTGCTTTTCAACCTTTTCCTTATTGTGGCACAAATAGAAAATGGTATTTATAAAGCAAAAATAAGAAAGTTGGTCTTAGCTTCTGCCACTGGCCCAGCTGCAGTGGGAGCTGGGAAAGTTAATGCCTCTACACACCTAAAACACATTTAAGCACAGGGGGTGAGAAGTTGTCTTGTACCATCCCATGTTAGGACATAAGCTCCCTGATTCCACATTTGAGTGAAATCATTTGGTATTTGTCTTTCTCAGTCTGATTTATTTCACTTAGCATAATACCCTCTAGGTCCAAAACAAATGAATGAACAAAGCAAAAGCAGACCTACAAATAGAGAACAAACTGACATTTGCCAGAGGGAAGGGGAAGATGGAGGAATGGGCAAAATGGGTGAAAAGAAATGTGAGATATAGTTTCTAGTTATGGAATGAGTAGGTCACTGGGATAAGAAGCATAGCATAGGGAATATAGTCAGTGATATTATAACAGTGTTGTGTGGTAATAGATGATTACTATACTGTGGTGAGCAAAGCATAATCTATAGAGATGTTGAATCACTATGTTGTACACCTGAAACTAATATAGCATTGTGTTTTGTGTAATGTAACATTGTGTCAACAATATTCAAATTAAAAATTTTTTTTAATTTTTTAAATTTTTTAAATATTTATTTTTGAGGAAGAGAGAGAGACACAATGCAAGCAGGGGAGGGGCAGAGAGAGAGGGAGACACAGAATCCAAAGCAGGCTTGAGGCTCTGAACTGTCAGCACAGAGCCCAATGCAGGGCTCAAACCCACGGACCGCAAGATCATGACCTGAGATAAAGTCAGAACACTTAACTGATTGAGCCACCCAGGTGCCACCAAAACAATCTTTTTTTTTTTTTTTTTTAAAGAATGTAAGCTCCCCAAGGGGAGGATCCATGTTTGCTTATCTACCCATATCTACCCATGGTATCTACCCATAGTTCCTAGTTCAATGCCTTGTACCTATAAGTGAATAATTGAATAAATAAATGACAATGCTCTTTAAGTTTGCTTTTACAGAGTTCTGAGGGCTTCCAGTTGTGTCAAGAACTTGAAAGTCATCACTCCTATCCTTAAAATAAGAACAAAGTGGAACAAACATAAACATCAGTGACTTTTCTTGGACTCATCAGAGAACTGAGGTTGCAGGGCATTTGCCTGCCAAAATCTGGAGAGAGACAGGTAAGTACAGAGAATCACAGGCAACATCAGCTTACCTGGGACAGAAGCCTTGGAACATCTGAAGCTGGTAGGAACCTCTAAATGGTAACTTCAACAAAATGTTAGTAGTGACATGTGGACTTGTGTGACAGTGAGAAACTCCTGGGGGCTGCAGTCTTTGGGGAAACCAATACTTTCATGGGTTTTACCTCTATGAACCTCACCAAGTTCTAAAGGGGAAGAGAGAGCCAAGAAAAAAAAATCTTCATGTTTCTGGCAGAAGAGAGGAAAATAAATTATTTTGAAATATACCCAGAGCCTTCTACATAAGAAAGCCCTACTCCGCACAGGAAAAGACTTAGCTAGAGACATATTTATGGGAGGGGTGGGGTGGAGGGGAGGGAAGGAATGAGAAGTTACCTAGCCCCACTTCTCTTAGCCTTCAAGTCTCTCCTAAGGGGGTGGAGGGGTGGGGGAGGGGTTAAGAAACACTTGTGAAAGTCATAGCCCACCAAAAGATGAAACTTAATCATAGGACTATAGGATGTTTCCCTTCCCCGTGCTCCTTACCACCACCCTAACACTCCAATATAATAACAGTGGACTATAGTTGAAAGAACTGCAAGGTACATTCTCTATATAAGAAGTTTTTAGAAAAATCTGAAAAACAAAACTACTGGAAGAAATTGAAGCCTCTGATACCTACTGGTACAGCAGACATTAAACAGAGCTCAGTCCTAGCCAGATTAACACAAAGCCTCACACTAACTGCCTATTCACCTCAGTTCCTATTACCTGATACATTGTGTCTGGCTTTCAACAAAAAATTACAAAGCCTGTTAATAGGCAAAAAGAGAGAGACATAGTCTGAAGAGATAAAGCAAGGATCAGAACCAGACTCAGATATGACATAGATCTTGTAATTATCAGATAGGGAATTTAAAATAAGTATGATTTTTAAAAGTGTATTCATTTATTTATTTTGAGAGAGAGAAAGAAAAAGCATGAGCAGGGGAGGGGCAGAGAGAGAGAGAGAGAGAAACCCAAGCGGGCTCCATGCTGTCAGCTTAACCGGCTGAGCCACCCAGGTTGCCCCTAAAGTAAGTATGATTATTATGGCAAGGGGTTTAATGGTAAAAGCTGACAACATGAAAGAACAGATGGGTAATGTAACCAGGGAGATGGAAACTCTAGGAAAGAATAAAAAGAAAATGCCAGGAATAAAAAACACTGTAATGTAGATGACAAATGCCTTTGATGGGCTTGTCAGTAGACTGGACATGGTCCCGAGGAAAGAATCAGTGAGTATGAAAATGTATCAATAGAAACCTCCCAAACTGAAATGCAAAGAAAAAAAAATGAAAAAAAAAAAAAAAGAACAGAATAAATTTGTGAGTCAATTTGAAAAGATGTAACATATATGTAATTGGAATGGCACAAGGAAAGGAGAAAGAGAATAAAGCAGAAGAAATATTTGAAGTAATAATGGCTTTTCCCAAAATTAGTGACAGACACTAACCCACAGATTTCAAGGAAGCTCAGAGAAAAACAAGCAAAATAAATGCCAAAAAGTTGACACCTAGGTATATCCAATTCCAAAAAAAAAAAAAAAAAAGGATAATGAGAAAATCTTGAAAGAAACCAGACAGAAAAAAAAACACCAACCTGTAGAGAACTGTTCTGTGAAAGGGAGGTGTATGCAAAATGACCTCCAAAGGCAGAAGGAGCCTAAAACAGAAGAAAGAGACCAAGTCCAACTTTATGAGAAATGTTTTAAGGAGACTTAGAACAGAAGCCTGTATTGAGTGCCCACAAGACAGGTGGATCTCAGCAACTCCACCTCCCTTAAAACTTCTTCTGACTTTGGCTCAGGTCATGATCTCATGGTTTGTGGGTTCGAGTCCCTTATCGGGCTCTGTACTGACAGCTAAGAACATGGAGCCTGCTTCGGATTCTGTGTCTCCCTCTCTCTCTGCCCCTCCCCCACTCACGCTCTGTCTCTCTCTCTCTCAAAAATAAATGAACATTAAAAAAATCAAAACAAAACAAGCATCATAAAGGATTTGTGCAAGATGGCATTAGTTTGGTTCACACAAGGACCAAGGAAAAGTTACATCAGAATTCTCAACAAAAACCAAACACGTAAGAAGAGTGGAGTGAAATATCTTAAGTGTGGGAGGGGGAAAAAAAAACAAACACAAACCTAGAATTTGATATTCAGCTAAATTATCCTTTACAAGTGGAGGAAAAATACTTCCTCACGCCAAAAAAAGAAGGAATTCAGTTCTAGCAGACCTGCTCCACAAGAAATGTTAAAAGAAGTTCTCCAGGGAGAAGGAAAATGATATAGATCATAAATTTGGATATACATAAAGAGAGAAGAGCCCAGGAGAAGGAATAAATTAAGTTAAAATAAGATCTTTGATTTTTCTTATTCTTCATGAGCTAATAGTTCAAAGTAATAGTAACAATGTATTGGGTAAAACCAATGGTAGCAATATTTAAAGGGGCAGGAGGGAGGAATTGGGAATACTCTTGTTGGAAGGTACCTGCACTCTTCATAAAATGGTAATGAGGGAGCACAAGGCAAGCTGAGGGCAAAGTACAGGCTAGCATACTGCCCTCTCCTACCCCTCCCAGGTGGGATATGTGTGATATTCCCCAGGCTTTCCTGGCTGCCCAAGAACGAAGGAAAGGAAAGAAGACAAATGGTTAACTGAGAGAGATCACAGTCATCTATCAGTTTACAAATACCTTAGTAAATTACAAGAAAAAGGCAATCTTATGAATAGCCTAATCTCCAGACACCTATACACTCCGTTTCTTGGAGCCCTTAATATTACCCTCCCTTCCATAGTTATGTGGGGAACAAAGGCAAGAAGGAAATGGCAGGTAAAATTAAATTTCCTTATAACCTGCAGCCCATTGACAAATACTTGAGGCAAATACAGAGTATAACATTTCTCCAGGAACGCCCTACCATCTTAAAGTTAATGCCTTACTAGAGGGAAAACACCCTTAGCTTGACAATAGCAAGACCTCAGGTATCTTAAGAGTCCTCTTTAGCATTCCAAAGTCCTTCTGGAGGTCTGCCTTTTGCCTTTACCTCTCCCAACTCCATAGTACATAATCAGTCACTCTTCACACCACCAGTGCAGCTATTCCTTCCGCCAGTCCTGTCCCCATGTTTTAATAAAATCACCTTTTCCACCAAAGACATATTCAAGAATTCTTTCTCGGCCGTCAGCTCTGAACTCCCACCGTCACCCAAAACCTCATCAGCGGTATAGTGTTATTTGAAAGTATACTTAGATTAGTTGTGAATATACATTATAAACTCTAAACGAATCACTAAAAGAAGTTTAAAAAGAAATATTATTGATATACTAGAGAAGGCAGGAAGGGGTTAGGGGAGAAATAACAAAAGTAACAAATAGAAAATAGTTACAAACATGGGTAAATATCAAATCAACTGTATCAGTAACCACTTTAATATTAATGCTCTGACTACACCATTTTTTTTTGTCAACGTGATAGTCAAAGTGAACAAAAAACAAGCCCCCACCATATGTTTTCTACACAAAACCCATCTTAAAATAAAGACACAGAAAGGTTAAAAGTAAAGGGATGGAGAAAGATGTACCATGCTAACACTAATGAAAAGAAACCAGGAGTAACTATATTAATTTCAGACAAAGCAGATTTTGCAGCAAGGAAAATTAACAGTGATAAAAAGGATCACACTACATAATGATAAAGAGGTTAATTTTCCAAAAAGACATAACAATCCTTAATGTGTGCATGAAACAACACAGCATCGAAATTCACGAGGCAAAAGCTGATAGACTGCAGGCAGAAAAAAGTGCCTCACAAATAGAGTATGAGAACAACATGCGTTAGGTTCATGAAAGTTGCTGTTTCTTCCAGGGGCAGCAGGATCGTCATAGAAGAACTAAGAGAATTTAACAATAGGGCAGAATGATTTCCAAGATACCAAATATTTCTAGATTCCTGATAGAGAAACTGCCGGGGCTCTCTTTTACAGGATTATAGAATCTATCTTCAATCCTTTGACAACTGACACTCTCACCAGTAAACCTTTTAATCCTCCAACTAGTGAAATACATTTAAGGAATTGGAAATCAACAAAATTCACAAAGAGCCCCACCCGCCCTCTTCTCTGCCCAGCAAGCCCCCAAATCCCATTGTCACAGCCTGCAGGGGATTTTTTTCCCCTTCTGTAGGCCTCCATGGACTGCAGGGGCTTTTGAGTGGTATTTATATTTCCTCCAGCCAAAGACAAATTAACTTTAATATTTCTTTGGCAGATTATTACCAAAGAAAGAAATATTGCTTCCTTCATGGAAATAAATTGATAGGTTCAGCAACTCATTTTGCTTGCATAAGTGAGCACTTCAGAAGAGAAATGTTTAAAACCTGAGTGAAATGGGTTTAAATATGGAAAAAATTTCCTGAGTCCCTGTACTTAAACCTTAAAGGACATGATTGCTAAGTTTAAATCTTTCCAACATCTGGTAAGTGCTTTCCCATTCATTCAATCAGTCAGTCTATATGGCCAACAAACCAGCTACTATGTCTCATCCTGCTGATTGAAGGTCTAAAGATTCCATTCTTGTCTTCTAGGGACTCACAGTCTGGAGGGAAAGACAGACATGCCAATAAATACAATACGATTGACAAGCACTGTTATTAGCTATCCTTAAAAAGTGCTATAGAAGGAAGTACAGAGAAGATTACTTCAGAGTTTGGTCAATACATAGGAATAATCAGTGAAGGGTTGAAAGAACATTCTGAACAGAAAGAACAATGTAAAAGGCACAAATAATGCAACAGATATATATTCAGGTTTCCAAAGTAGTGTGGTCAGATAAGCAGACAGAAGGTTGCAAAAGCCAAGATGAGTAACTACCTCAGATGTATTTATCAAAGTTCATGTTGGGGAACCTGGGTGGCTCGGTCAGTTAAGGGACTTCAGCTCAGGTCATGATCTCACGGTTCATGAGTTCCAGCCCCGCAATGGGCTCTGTGTTGACTGCTCAGAGCCTGGAGCCTGCTTCAGATTCTGTGTCTCCCTCTCTCTCTGCCCCTCCCCCACTCCCTCTCTGTCTCTCAAAAAATAAATGTGTTAAAAAAGCAAAGTTCATGTTGATCATGTTCCTATTTGTTTCAGATCTGGTCATGGCACTATTTAATATTAAACCTGTGCTGTGGCCCCCTCCAACTAAGACACACATGGAAATTCACACAACACCTACCAATTCCTTGTGGGAGACTCTGAGGCCCTCCAAGTTTTAATTTAAATGTCCAGCCTCCTAGCCCACATTTTCTGAAGTTCTACCAGAGTTCTTGTAATTCCCTAATATCCCATCCACTTTCTGGCTTCTATGTCTTTGCTGAAGCTGTTCCTCCCTTTGAAATGCTTTCTGCCTCCTTTCCATTGATCAAAATTTTACCCCTCTCTGAAGACCCATCTCAAATCCCCTTCTCTCCCCAAAACACTTCCCTATTTCCCCAGCCTGTGCTCTACAGTACCTCAATTTAATTTTGCTCTGCTATAGAGTTGTTCACATGTCTGTCTTTCCAACTAGAGCACAACTTGTCAAGGGCAGATGCCTTGTGTTATTTATTGTGTGTTCACAGCTGGTGGCCTGGAATGTAGCACTGGATAAATATTTAGATGATGTTGTGTGTCTCATTGCCTTTGTAATCTCATTGGGTTCTTCTCCAGAGCTTCTCCAGTGGGGCATACCTTCTGAAGCTAAGTTTGTTAGGGTGAGATCAGAGAAATAACCAGAAAACCACCTGATGCACAGATTCCTTGATGGCACAACAAGGCCACTTGGGGACCTTTAAAAATATACAGTTGGGGTGCCTGGGTGGCTCACTCAGCTAAGCCTCTGGCTTCAGCTCAGGTCATGATCTCTCTGCTCATGAGTTCGAGCCCCTCATCTGGCTGGCTGCTGACATCTTGGAGCCTGGAGCCTGCTTTGGATTCTGTGTGTGTGTGTGTGTGTGTGTGTGTGTCTCTCTCTCTCTCTCTGCCCCTACCCAACTCATGTTCTCTCTCTTTCTCTCTCAAAAATAAATAAGCATTAAAAAAAAAAAAGTTGCCTGGGCTCTACCTTTAGAGATCCCAATTTAATTGTTCCTAAGTGGAAACCAGTCATCTTAAAGTTCTGTAGGTAATTCTAAAGTGCAGTCAGTTTTGAAAACCACAGACCTAAAAGGGTGGAAAATAGTATCCAGGCCCCATATATGAATTAGAATAGTTTCAAAATCACTTTCTCAAAAGCTGATGCTTTCCCCCAGGAAAACATAGCTAAAAGAATGGAGGCCACACAGTCTGGGTGAAATTGACCTTTTTCCAGGGAAATCTTTGTTACGAGGAGTCTGAGTTATGCTATGGGAGAAATCACACATTGGCATGATGCTGGCCTTCATGTTCCTACTCAGCATGTCTAGAGAATCCCATTATCCTCCCTGCCCTGCCCCCATCTTTAATAGGAAGTTGTAGGAAGCCATAAAATAAGACTGAAATCAAAACACCAAGTACCAAATCAGCAAATGAGTCATGAAAGCTTGAGAGTTCCCATTCTCTTAAGGGTCTCCCACATGGATATCCCCTATGGCACTCAGTAGAATGGAGGAAAGAGCCAGACACCAAGGGGAAGACCCCATGTTGCACAACTCTACAGGCACTGTGCACGTTGTATTCCATGTAAAGAGTGTCCCCTGGAATTGTATAAGGCTGCATCTTGGTACAGGGATTTCCCTGTGCTCAGATGAGGAGATTGCTGGTGGTGGCCTCCATCTTGGTTCTCTTCCCCAGCCATCTTCTGTCTTGAAACTGTCACTCTGAGCCAAGGTGAAGAATGAAGAGCATCCTCACCCAAGCACTTCTGCTGAAGTCTTTCCCTACCTGATGAGGTCTTCGTCAGAAATCCCTCTAACTGGCAGCTCTTGTCAACACATCCTTGATCTGCCCTGTACGTTATACACTCTGCTGGACTCCAGACAAAACTGGTTCTTCAATCAGTCACTGCAGCAGAGTTTCAGAGAGGGTGTCAGTTCCTTCTCAGCTTCTCCACCCTTTTTCTTTTTCCTCATTAGTCAAAGTATCCACAGAGAAGGAAAGTACATATTTATTTCTAGATTTTGTCTGGTTTTTTGTTTGTTCGTTTTGTTTTTGTTTTGTTTTGTTTTGTTTTGGTGGGGGACAGGGAGAAGGGGAATCAAATTTAACAATCTAAAGGCAAAGAAGAGGTAAATTGAAGCAGTGTTATCTATAAAAAAAGTATCCCAGCCCCTGGCAGAGAGTAGGGAGCTAAAAATGTTAGTTTCCACTGTTCTTGGAGGATGGTAAAGTGAGCGTGGTGGTGGTGATGGCTGGTGAACTACTGAGCAGTTTTCACGTTTTTAGAGAGCGTGAAGAGCGCAACACGGTCTTTAAGATAAGGAACCAATTATTTTTCTTTAATCGGAGTTGTGAGAATGAAAAAGAAACAGGATGTTAGCATGAAAAAGTGTTTTGTAAACTGTAATGCACTATATACAATGTATGGAGTTACTATTAAGTGTCATAAGAAACGTACAAAACATATTCCCCCAGGGTTTGAAGGAGAGGAAGAGACCACGTCCCATTGTGGAAATCGGGAGGAAATGGCACATACCACTTCCTAAAGATGTACAAGATTTGTTTTCTACATCGTAGAGGAAGGACTGCGATCCCTGCTCGGACCACAAAGCAAGCTTGGTTGTGAGAATGGTTTAAAACTTTGTAGAGCACTATACAAATGCAAAGTGATGTTATTGTAGTGTATAATAATAAATACGTAATATAATAAGCATATATAATAGGTATATATAATTGTACATTGTTATAATGGTGTGGCTATTGTGGGTGATGGAGATACTATTACCATTATTATTGACTCTGAAGATGTCAGTCAGCACTCAACAGGTGTAGCTGGGAGGGAAGGCATTTCAAGAACAGAATTGAGGCCTGGAGAGGTTTCCACCAACTTTCTTGGCTAACTGTGAGTTCCTCTATATAATATCTTTTTTTTTTAATGTTTATTTATTTTTGAGAGAGAGAGAGAGAACGAGAGAGGAGCAGGGGCAGAGACGGGGGACAGAAGATCCAAAGCGGGCTCTGTGCTAACAGCAGACATCCGTATGCGGGGCTCCAACTCACAAACTGTGAAATCGTGACCTGAGCCAAAGTCGGGCACTTAACTGACTGAATCACCCAGGTACCCGAAAACTCATTTAACTTATTTATTTTTTTAAGTAGGCTCCATGCCCAACGTGAGGCTTGAACTCATGACCTTGAGATCAACAGTTCCATGCTCTACCAATTGAGTGAGCCAGGTGCCCTGTGAAAACTCACTTTAGCCCTGGCTTGTTTTCCCTACATTCATTTTCTTTTTAATCCCTCCCTTGCTTTTAAAAAATCTTGTTGAATTATATATAGTTTTGTAAATCATCTTTAATCCTTTCTGGATGAAGTTAAGTTACTAAAAAAAAAATCATTTCTTATTTTTTAACATTTCTTATCAATTAACTTCTGGTGACAATTATTTGGAATGTCCCCTGGGGAAATTGGCATGGATGAGGCACATTTGGAAAGTAACATTACAGGAGTTACTTTCTGATACTACTGCTGATCTCCTAACTTTAAAAATTTGGTTAAAGTCATATATAATATTGTTATGAGTATAATGTGAATCTATTGGTAATGAAAATTTTTGCATTTGCAGTTAAACTTGGGGTTTTTTTTCCAAAAGAATTTAAGCAAAGATACACACTTAAAACTACCTAAATTTTTGTTCCTATGTGTTTTAAAATTTTTATTTAAGTTTAAATAAAAGAACTAAAATGTATAGCCTATGAGAACATTAGAAGATAAAGTTTGTTATCCAATTTAAAAAATCATGCATATAAAAATGCATGGAAATGGAATGAAATCTGTTCTGTTACTAAAAGATATTTGTAATGCTCAGATTACAATGCTGTATCAGAAAAAAGAAAAGTATAGAAAAGTCTGTAGTCTTCCTATATTCAATCTCCCTTATAATTCTAAACATACATTTTCAAACATTTGAAAACAAGATACTCTTTAAGAATTTGAAGGTACTAAGGACATTTTCTTCCATTAAAAAATTCCTGTCTAAAGATTGCTTTCATGTCCAATTTACAAGACCCCCAACTAAGTCAATTTCCTTGGTGTATGTTTATACCCTTAATCTTTACCATCTTCACTTCCCTGCCCCCTCATTTAATTGACTAGGTGATCAAAGTCCTTCTTTCTTTGTTTCGAATAGACTTGACTATCTCTGAAAAGGTTAAAAAACCATTCTCTAAATGGCAATGCCTTTATACCTATAAAGAAATAAACTTTAGAAGAGAATTCTGAAAGAGGAATTTGGAGGTGTTCTAAATAGAGGCAATAGTATGAGAACAAAATGTTGCCTCTAGGCTGATTACAGCAGATGATGGGCGCACGGTCAGGATGGACTCACTACAGGATTTTACTAAGACTTCTGGTGAACAAATGATTGTTGCTGTTAACTGATTTAGAACATAGAAAGACAAATACCCTCCAGTTGATTTTATGATTTAAATTTGGATTTATTTTGGATGATTTAAATATGATTTAAATTTAAATCTGATATCAACCAATAAACAAATGTCTGCTAATAATGCAGCCTAGAATAGAAATGTTGAACTGGATGAACAACGATGCATGGGTAGTGAACTCATGTTGCTTCCTGGGGATCACTTCATTCTTTTCTATGCTCAATAATGCACCTAAATTTTTCCAGAGGTTTACATTAGACTTACTTGTCCTTTCTTTTCTGGCTCAAGTCATTTCTCTATTTAGAAATGCAAAACATGTACTTGTTTCTAATGTTTAGCACCTCTTCTCATTTCTATGATGTCCCAAAATGTCTCAGAGGATGACAGTGTCTGTGTTTCTTTTACATTATGGGATAGAATTTATCTGGGTCTAAAGATTTGAAGTCATGCAGAGTAGTTAAGGGCGCTCTTTCTTCCTCATATATCTTGAGTCATCGTTCTCTACTATTGTGCTTTGTCTGACCCTTTTGAGTTCCTATAATGCTTCCATTTGCACCAGAAGAAAATGGAAATCAGGTTGAAATTGAATGTAAAATGTCAGAACTAGAAAAGCTATTAGATCAAGTCCAGATAAAGGAACAAGTGCAGGATTTAATCTGGCTTGCTCCTTATGGAGATAAGTACTTTGGGCTACATCAAAGCTATGCTAGTAAACACTTGTATCATGTGCTAATTCCCCTTGTTCTGAATCTATGCTTATGTGAAGCAGACTTTTGATAATAATTTGGTTTTCTGTGTATATCTGTCTATAAATGAAGAATATGCTAGTCCCTAGTTATAAGTTAACAAATGAGCTTTCAAAAACAAAAAATAAAAATAAATAAATAAATGGGCTTCCTGGTTTATACATCAAAGCTTGTTAGTAGGCGTCCACCTGAGAGAGAGGGAGAGAGAGAGAGAGAGAGAAAGAGAGAGAGAGAGAGAGAAATCCACTCTCACCATGCTGCTAAGTCAGGTTCCTGAGGTGTAGCTTCTATAACATGGAGATCACACCAGGGTATGGCCCCTTTGAGGCCTCTCTGGGCATCTGTCCACTCTTCACCATGAAGTACTTTGATTCCATCTTGCTGCTAGTTGTCCACAAACGCCTGCTCTGTGAAGACAGTCCACCTCTTAGTTTTCAAGCCCAGAAATAAACATAGCTACTTTTCAAGAGACAGTTACTGACCACAATAGGTCTTTTTTTTCCTAAGAGCAAAAGGTGCAATCCTCCCACCTGTTAAAACATCTTTGGAAATGCTCTATGGAACAAACAGTGTTGTTTTTCCTTTAGACATATGACACAAAAATCTATTTATGTAGCCATTGGGTGAAACATGCAATTGTATGGACACCTTCAGGAATAAAGAAAGATTATAAAATATTCCCTTACAAACCTTATAGAGATCCTTCAAATGATTGTGTCTAATTTGAGAGTTTGATACATATTCCAAGGACTGAATTGTGGGCCTTTACAACAAGTAGGGAAAGGATCGAAAATGCCTAAAAGCTCTAACACCTGCTTTTAAAAAATGCTTGCAAAATATAATTACTGAAAAGTACTATTTGGAACTTTTTCAGGATTAAGGAAGCATCTGAAAATAAACTTGCTTAGCAATTTTGAGTTACTCTTCAACTAAAAAAAATCTGGTTAATGGACTTTAAAATGATTTTGTATTTCTGTTTAAAAAGTATGCAACTCTTATCTGGTTTGACAGCTTAAGTGCCAGGTCCCAGCCAGATAAAATCTGAAGTGATGAAGGCAGTGCTTCTTAAATAAGAGCAAATTGGAACTGCCATCCCAAATTACTATCATCTCTTCTGACAAGATTAGATATGCCCTAACTCCCATCTGATGAGGGAATCACCTCAAGCTTGGAGACAACCAGTTTGGATCACCCAAGTACAAGGTAAAGCCAGAAAAGGATCCCAGAACTCTGTTCTTTGGCCAGCCCATTAAGTCGGAGAGTCTTATAGAGGTGAGTTAGTCAACACTTGGATACCTTTAAGAAGAGACTATGGATCTAGTTTCTTCTGTCTCTTTAGGCTAGCTCAAAGTAACAAAACACCTGCCCTCACTGACCTCTCCAGTTTGAGTTATTGTTATGTTTCATACTTGCTCTTGCTTTATATTTCCTCTTTGTCTCATTGAGATACCTGACCTTGGATCTGCTTCTGGCCTTTTGGAATTGGTATTTGAACCTGGTCTCTGTTTTTTTTTGTTTTTGTTTTTGTTTTTGTTTTGTTTTTTTTGTTTTTTTTGTTTTTTTTTTTTGTTTTAGACCCTGGGTTTTCCCAACAGATTTCAATTTGTTTTATTTTGCTGGTTCTCTATGCTCTGAGCTATTCTAGTCCTTGCCCTTCTGAAGCTAACTTCCAGCATAGTACACTTAGCTGGCTGGCTGTTCTCTGTGTCTGCAGGAGTCTATGTGAGTGTATGGGGGCCAGGGATACAGTGTACATGCAATTTGGATAATCACTCACTGAAATGGGGGTGGGTATCTAAATAGAAACAAGAGGAGTTGGGAAGTAATGCATTTGCTACTCCTGATTAACCATCCTGAGGTTTGACGTAAATTCTTAATTAGGTGTTTACTTTTCTGCCAAGAATTTTATCTCAGCTCTCAGATTTTGCTGCCACCTGGTGCTAAAATGTTCCAGGTAGTGATGACTAAATAGTTTGACAGATGCCAGAAAGTATAACCTAGATTCAGAGATAACACAAATTAGGATATTGGATACTAACATTAAAAAACATAACGATATAATAAGAAATGAATGTGGTATACCTGTTACAATAAATTTATAAGGAGCAATCATAGTAAAGTACTGTGCAGTTCTAAGATATCACCATCTCTTAGAAGTATGGTCCCCATTTGAGCTGTCATTCCTGAATACAACAGAAGGCACATTAACAACAGTTTCTCTTAGTTAATGCCCCCACCTCCCAACTGAAAACAGTTTGCTACCTACTCCTTGTGAGTTAAGATTGGCTAATTCTGTCCAAAATTTCTTTTTTTCTTTCTTTCTTTCTTTCTTTCTTTCTTTCTTTCTTTCTTTCTTTCTTCCTTTTTTCTTTTAAGATTTTAAAGTAATCTCTACACCCAGTGTGGGGCTTGAACTCACAACTCTGCTATCAAGGGCTGCATGCTCTACTGACTGAGCCAGCCAGGCGCCCCACCCATGGTTTATTTCTACTTCACAGAAAACATTTTTTCCTTTTATGGCCTTCATCGGTCTGTTGTATCTTCCTGTTCTTCATCCCGCCAGTATTCTCCATTTCTTCTCCAGACAGAGTATGTTTCTATTGCTCCTGACTTTTCCCAAATTGTGTTTTGCCTGTATTCTTCCACTCACTCTGTTGGAAGGAATTTTTCCTTCCGGGTGATAACACATCATGCAGCCACCATTTCCTAATCTGACTCTTAAAGAAATTCTGTCCTATTGGACTCCCACATGGGGTAATACTTTGGTCATTTAGCTTTTGAGCCCCAGGTGTAGAGCAATGTAAAAAGAACTCCCCCAAACCCAGGCAAAAGAGCAGTTCAGTGCTGTCCATGTATGGCAGATTTTATTTTCCAAAGATGACCAAAAGAATAACTCTCATCCTACATGTTCTTCTCTACAATGTGACTTTGACACTCCTCCCCTGGAGAAGTGAAATCTGTGTTCCCTTCACTAGAAACTGAGTGGGTTTGTGACTTTGGAAGAAGTGACACAATGTGACTTCTAAGATTAGATTGTAAGAAGTGATTAAGTTTCTGCCTGGCCCTCTTGGGATACTCACTTTTGGAACTCAGCCACTGAGAGGAGGGAGTGCAAACTCTCTCATGCAGAGATACAACACAGGGAAGTTGCTTGTACTTTTTTCCAGCTGTCAGCCCTAGCGCGGTTGTAGCCCCATCGAGCATCCACTGTGAAGATACCTCTGGATGATTCCAAACTCCTAGATGAGGCCCCTAGACAACAGAGAGCAGAAACAAGCCATCACTGCTAGGCTCTGTCCCAATTCCTGACCCACAGATAACATGAGTCTAATAAAATTGTTGTTTTCTGCTGCTAAGTTTGTGTGTCAGGTGGGAGGAGTCGTTGCACAGTAATGTGGACAGAAACAGTATCCTATTCAGTGTGTTCCTTATAAATGGCGAGGAAGTCCCCCAGGGTGGGTGTAGAGCCCAATTCCACTCCATCTCTTACGTAAAGTTTCTTGTCATCCTGAGACTTCGCCCTTAGCCACAGCCGGAGCAGCCTTTACCTCTTCTGGTTTTGAAAGTCTCGTTTCTGGTATCCCAGAAGCCTCACCCTTAATGTCAGAGACAGTTTCTCTATTTCTTCCAGGAGATCTGGGACTTCATTGTAAATATTTCTGTCTCACTCATTTCTGGCTCGTTTCTCACATTGTCTATTCTTGGTTTCTCATTCCATCATTCTACCCCTGTAATCCACATTTTCTTGGGATGAGTAGTGGTGGGAATTTTACTCCTGAAGAGACTCCAACCTACTCATAGGAGTGTGGCCTCACCCGCTGGTTCCTACTAGGCAATTGTATCAGTGATGGCGCATTATCAGTATTTCCTTGATTATTCTAAAACTGATTGTGATATGGCTATATTCCAAGCATTGTGCTAAACTCTCCATACACTTCTTTCAGTGATCTCAACGACTTTATAGAGTAACAACTATCATCCCTCCCATTTTAAAATAAAGAAGGGGTGCCTGGGTGGCTCAGTCGGTTAAGTGGCCGACTTCGGCTCAGGTCATGATCTCGCGGTCTGTGAGTTCGAGCCCCGTGTCGGGCTCTGTGCTGACAGCTCAGAGCCTGGAGCCTGTTTCAGATTCTGTGTCTCCCTCTCTCTGACCCTCCCCCGTTCATGCTCTGTCTCTCTCTGTCTCAAAAATAAATAAACGTTAAAAATAAAATAAAATAAAGAAAATGAAAAACAGAGAAGTTAGGTAATTTGCTCAGGGTAACACAGACTATAAATGGTTGGGGGGAGGGGATTCAGATGAAGATGGTCTAACTCCAGAGCCCATGCTCTTAACTACATATCCATGTTTCAAACTGAGCCCAACTTGTTAAAAGACTATTCCAGGGTGAGGTGAAGATCTTGCTTACATGTCCCTCCTGCTTTTCTCTTCCTCGCAGCTTCCTATTTCTGCACATAAAGGCACATATATCTCTCCAAGAATAAGCAACTACTTCTAGGTGAAGAACATCCAGTTTAATTCTATACAGAGAAAATAAACATTTCTCCCAAAGAAGCAACAAAGTCTGTGGATGCATAATTTTGGCTGCTAGAAGCTAGCCAGGACAATTTATATTATACCACAGTCACTCAGCTTTTTTGGCTAAAATATCTGGATTCAGGTTACATCACAGATCTTCCCAAGAACAGTAGGTGGAAGCTTGTTTTATAGTTGTGTAACTAAAGGGCCAATTCTCAGCCATATCCCCTGAAGCAAAGAATAATCTGCCTCAAAGTGTCTTTTTGCAGGGTGCAAACTGCTTACAGCAATTTAGTAACAGTGTTTTACATTGTTTTTTCACCAGTGTAACAGGAGTGCAGCAGGCTTCCTGGGAGCAGTCACAGCTCCAGGCCTGCTATTGAGATGGCACTCAGCATTTTGACATATTTCCAGTATAGATCTACCTCTCTCATGCATGGATGAGAAATGGACATTTTGCTGAGAATTCCGTGGGATTAAGGGAAGAGGTTTGGCACTGAAAAATCATATTGTAAGCCTTGATAAAATCCCCTTTCGGGGTACCTGGCTGGCGCAGTCAGAACAGCATGTGACTCTTGATCTCTGGGTTGTGAGTTTGAGCCCCGTGTTGGGTGTAGAGGTTATTTAATAATAAAATACTTAAAAAAATTTTTTTTTTCAACGTTTATTTATTTTTGGGACAGAGAGAGACAGAGCATGAACGGGGGAGGGGCAGAGAGAGAGGGAGACACAGAATCGGAAACAGGCTCCAGGCTCCGAGCCATCAGCCCAGAGCCTGACGCGGGGCTCGAACTCACGGACCGCGAGATCGTGACCTGGCTGAAGTCGGACGCTTAACCGACTGCGCCACCCAGGCGCCCCATAAAATACTTTTTAAAAACCCTTTCATGATTTCTATTCTTTTCCCAATTTTCCATAGTGAATAGCAATTTTATTTACTCTTCAAAAATCTGCCCTCTCCCTCTAGAATTATTCTCCAAATTTATCAGTCTCTAATCCCAAACTGTCACCTCACCCCCAACTCATAGTTCTCTCTCCAGTTTGCATCCTTAGACCCACCTCAGCACTCGGAAAAGGAATCTCTTCTTTAAGAGAAGGAAGAGTGTGGTATACAAAAAAAATGTAATTTTTCAGTCACAAATAATTTTTTTTACAAATATCTCTATAAGAAGAGCTTCTGTGCATCAAGTTTTAAATTGGTTTTAACATCTTTTTTTTAAATTATGAACTAAATCACACATGCAAAAGAATAAACATAATGTATGTATACACGCTAAAGAATACAAGATAATGACAATAACAAAACCCAGTGTGCTAGATTATGCTGGGTCAACCTGGTTAAACTGGAACTGTGTTCCTAGTATTCCCTTTACTCTGACTCATGGCTAGAGTTGGCTTAAAGAGGAACTTGCACAAATATGGAAGGTGGAAGTGGAGACGCAGCCATTATTCTCTGAAAGTCATTGTAGTCAGATGTGGTGATAGAGACACACAGGTTCCCAGCAAGTTCTAGCTTGCCCTTGAGCTCCTCCATTGTGCCAGTAGCTCTTCTAGCTAGCTGCTTGCTCTGCTACAGTTGCAGATGTGGTTTATTTGCTGAAGCAAAACAACAAACGCTTTGGCAGCTATGGATATGGCAAATGCTTTTTTCTAAATTCCCATTGGTAAAGACCACCAGAAGCAGTTGTCTGACTCAGCAGATCTTGAAGTGTCTAAACAGAGATGCATTGTAGAGCATTTGGCAAGCCTTTGTGTGTGAATCATAGCACAGATCTTTTGAGATTTTTGAGACAAAATTATGTCATCCTCTCCCAATTACTATATATATATATATATATATATATATATATATATTTTTTTTTTTTTTTTTATTTTTTTATTTATTTTTTTTTTTTTGAGAAACAACTTCTGGCTTATTACTGGGCCCCAGTGGAGTCTGAACACTTGACTATGGGACACCGAGTTACCGTGCAATCTGAGCTGCTTATCACAAAATGAGTGATGTCTGACCCAATAAGCATCACTTCATCCACAAGTGGGAATGATATGGAAGGGGTCAGGCTCAAGCAGGTCCTGAAGATATAAGAAATCGCATCAGTAAGTGGCACAGATTCCTGTGAAACCCACTTTTGCTACATTGCCTCTCCTCTCTCAGTCGGCATCTATGGCCTCATGGGGTGTTCTTTATGATCAGTTGATTGAGGATAGAAAATAATGCATTGGGTTTACAGATATTTCTACCAGAAATGCTGGCAGAAGTTGAAATTGAGCGACTACAGCATGACAGCCCCACTTAGGTGTGGCCATGGACAGTGTTGAAGAGATTCTCTCAGTGGACAAAACTCCAAACAGTGTACCTGGTTGGCTAATTTGCCTGGAGGAGAAATGACCAGAGGTATGGATCTGCATTAATTCATGAACAATGGCTAATAGTTTGGTTGATCTGGTAATGGACTTGGGAGGAAGATGATTAAAGAATGAGAGGCAAAGAGTTTTGGAGAAGGGATATGAGGAAAGACCTCTTTGAATGAATACAGAATATGATATGTGTGTCCCAGGTGAATGCTCACCAAAGACCAATCTTACCAGAGAAGGATCTTAATAATCAGGAGGACAAGATGACCTGTTTTATGGATATCAGTAAGTATCTTTCCCCAGTCATTTCTGTCTTTGCCCAGTGCACTCACAAATAAAATGGCCATGGCTGCAGGGATAGAGATCATCCAGCAACATGGACTTTCTCTTACCAAAGCCAGTATGATTATTTCCATTTCTGTGTCACCAACTGCCAACAACAAAGACCAATACGGCCTGGAGATATGGCACTATTTCTCAGGTCACCTGACGTCAGGTTGATTATATTGGACCATTTCCACCATAGAAGAGAAATGCATTGTTCTTACTAGAATAGATACTCATTTCAGATATGGATTTGCCTTCCCTTCCTGCAGTGTTTCTTCCAAAACCATTCATCCATGCACTTACAGAATGCTTTATTTGTCATCATGGTATCCCATCAGCCTTGGTTCTGACCAAGGAACTCATTTTACAGAGAGTGAGTGCAGTAATAGTCTTCCTATCATTTAGAAGCAACTGACCTGATTGAATTATGTAATAGCTTTTTGAAGACTCAGTTTAGTGCCAGATGGGTGGCAAAACTTTGCTCTTCAGGATAGATGAAGTGGACTTCGTGTGCCCTTTTATTAAGAGAAGGTTAACAAGTTTTCAGTTGTATGAAGGGTAATTTAATCATGTTATACAAAAATACGGTCTTGAAGTTTTTATTTGGAAATTAAATACGGTTAAAGAAGTGTGTGGACCGAGTTGACAAGGGGGGACTGTGCTGGATTGTGATATGCCAACCTGGATAAACTGAGAACTGCATTTCCTAGAATTTCACTTTTTATATGATTCTGAGTTAGATTTGGCTAAGAGAGGAACCTGTGCTATGTTTCCAAGGCGGAAGTGAAGCAGTGACCAATACTCTCTGAGGCTTATTGTGTTCAGGTGTAGCGATGGACAGATACAGAGGTGCTTAGTGGGCCCATCTTGTTCTTTCCAATTGGCATTTAAACATGTCTTTCCCATCTTTAAAAATCTTTACTTTGACCTCATGTCCCCTCCCGCACTACCCTCTCTTCTTTATTCCTGGCTGTACCCATTTTCACCTTTTGCCTCAATTATCTGCTACTGGTCTGTCACATCCTTCTGCCTAAAACTGCTTTCACTGTTCTCCTTATACCCATTCTTACGGGATTTCTATTATTGTTATATGCTGATGATGCTCAAGAGTATACCTATCCAGATGTTTCCTCTAAATTTCATATCTGCGTGTCCAGTGGTCTACCCAATACCACACCTGGATGATAGATAGGTACCTACAAGTCAGCATGTTCATAACTAAACTCATCACACTTCCCCTCAAAACTATACCTCCTTCATATCTCAGTGAAAAGTACCATCGTCCACTCAGGTGTCCAAGCCAGAAACCTGGTTTCAAAGCTTCCCACTTCTCTCCCTCCTACTGCCACTCTCCTTGTTTGGGTTTCCTTTATCTTTTGTCTGGATTACTACAGTAGTTATCCTTATTGAAGTCGTGAAGATCTAATTACACAACTAGAATGTACCGTACACATGCTAGGGTTTATCTTCAGTGTAGATCTGTATTAACCCTGAAAATGTGGGGCAATAAATCCACTTATTATTGGTTTCAGTCAGTAGTGGGCTAAGGTGAACAAAAGGAAAACACACTTACACAACAGTGGACATTTTCAGTGTGTTAGATGTGGTGAAAATGCTGTTCATTCCACAAATATTTATTAACTTGCTACCATAGTTAGGAACTGTATCTTCAGGAGAAGTTTCCAAGGTGTTGATTCATTGTGTACTTTTCCTAGGTCCTGTACTATGTGACTTGCAGGGGATACAAAGATGAAAAAGCCACGGTCCCTATTGTTTTTCTTTTTAATATTTTTAATGTTTATTATTTTTGAGAGAAAGAGAGAGAGAGAGAGAGTGCAAGTGGGCAAGGGGCAGAGAGAGACAGAGATACAGAATCCAAAGCAGGCTCTGTTGGCACAGAGCCCGATGTGGGGCTCGAACCCACGAGCTATGAGATCCTGACCTGAGCCCAAGTTGGGCACTTAACCGACTGAGCCACCCAGGTGTCCCAGTCATGGTCCCTATTCTTAAGGGATTCTCAACTTCCTTCAGTTACTACTGATGTCAAATGATATCTCAAATGGCCCCATCCACTGCCGAGCTCCTCCCACAGAGAGTGTTGCAATAATTTTCCTTCCAGGGCCTGTTATTGTTCAGAGAATAAATTAAGTCCAGAGGAAAATAAAAAGTCAATCTAGAGACATACATAGACTGTTGTCTAGATGCAAGGACTCTTTTCTGGTGACACACAGGGAACACCTCCTTGGGACCTGAATTAAATTGTGAGTAATCTCAGTAATGAATTCAGCCTTGTGCTCAGCCCATTCCCAGAACCTCTGGCTTAATTATGAGAAGAAAACCTATTTATTGTAGGACATCACCACTTTGGGATAAATTCCTGGAAGTCATCAGAAAAGCAAGGGGAAGCTCTTTCTCAGAGTCTCTTCTCTGGATTTCTCAGAAAGAAATGTTTCATGTTTGGCTTGTCAAGTGCTTTTAATTTCAGTCCATGGATTTGACCCCCTTACTTAACTCTCTTTGATCTTAGGTCTGCCTGTCCATTCTGAGGCCTGGATCTCCTGTGGAAGAGTAAGTCAAGCTTTCTCAGTGTCTTCATCGGATATCATCTTTCCCTGAGTCTGTTCTTCATATTATTAGCTACAAGATAATAATAATAATAATAATAATAATAATAATAATACTTTTACAGTATTTTACCTTTTACAAAACTTTTGATGTGTTTTCGTTCCTTTAATCCTAGTAGCAACCCAGAGAGGCAGAGCTGTGAGGAACCTGAGGCTAAAAGTCACTTTTTAAAGATCACACATCTGTTAGATGACAGCCCTCACAAGGAATCCAGATATTCTAACTCACATCTTCTTTCCACCCTCTACATCCATCCAGTGGCTGAAGTAGTTTCCACCTACGCTCCATTTCAAAATGATTAAGTTTTAATAAAAATACATTGATATTGGGAGCCAAGAAACACTGATGTCTCTCTTGGGGGATGAACTTTGTTATGGGGATGAATCCAAACCCCCTCGGCCCCCAAGCCAGGTCTCAGTAGGGGCCTACTCAGAGCAAGGAAATGCAGGACAAAGTCTCCTGAGGCAGTAGTTTTCAACCTTGGCTACACATAGTAAACACCTGGGGAGCTTTAAAAAATACTGAAACCTGGGTTTTAGCCCCAGAGACTTTTATTTAATTGGTCTTGGGAGCAGCGTGGTAACTGAGATGTTTTAAAAACTCCCCGGTGAAACAAATTTGCAGCCAAGATTGAGAACTATTGCCTGAGAGCTTCCACAGATTTACCTGTTCCTGGTAGGATTTGTGGATGCATTCTCTCCTCTCTCCTTTCTAAATGTTTGTTATACCAATCATATATAGTCATTGGATAAAATCGAGAAACTATGGACTAATCTTTAGATTAATATCATAGTTATTCCAAAGAGCATAAATACTGTTAACAATTTGATGTGTATCTTTCCAGACTTTTGTCTATGTAGAGACACATAAATAAGCCTCACTCTCTTTTAAAATCAAAATGACATACATACATACTGCTGTTTTTGCAATTTTTCCCATATCAATAAGTTCAAATCTATGCCATTTCCATAGGTTTGATAGCATTCTATTGTTTGGAAGTACCTCATTTAGTCTTTAATAACAAGAAGAAATTTTCTTTTTATTTCCATATCCCCTTCCTTTCAGACAATGTGACACTTGAAATCCTAGAATATCATTAAGAATGATCAAATTTTGTTGTTTCTTTTGGCTTCTGAGTCAACTGCAATTTATCTGGAAGAATTACAATTAATCAAATAGTAAGCCAATGTGGAAAAGTTTTTTTGGAGGGAAGTTGGGCAATGATTATTAACACTTAAGCCCCAATAATATTAAAGAGTGAAAGAAACTCTGAGCTCTACAACCCCAAAGTTCTACCATGTCTTCAGTTTGGGGTCTTTTCTCATATTGTTAAAGCCTAGCCAACTACCTGGGTAAGCTCAATGAGGAATCTATGAAATAATGCTAAAAATAATTACAACTAACATTTGCGTAGCACTTTAGAGTGGCTAATTCTAACATAAAAATAAGAACTAATTACCATTTGTTAAAAATCCTTATTGATAATCAATGTGCCAGGCACTGAACTTGGCACTTATTATATATTGCTATTTTATATTTCTTATAAAGTCTATATAGTGGCATCAGCATCATCTCCATGTTACAGATGAGACACCTAAGTCTCAATAGATTGCCTGAGTTCACATTTTATTTATTTATTTATTTTTTAATGTTTTTATTTATTTTTGAGAGAGAGACAGAGACAGAGACAGAGTACGAGCAGGGGAGGGGCAGAGAGAGAGGGAGACAGAATCCATAAAACAGGCTCCAGGCTCTGAGGTGTCAGCGCAGAGCCTGATGCAGGGCTCGAACCCATGAACCACGAGATCATGACCTGAGCCGAAGTCAGTTGCTTAACCAACTGAGCCACCCGGTTTTTAAATTTTTTTTTTTCAACGTTTATTTATTTTTGGGACAGAGAGAGACAGAGCATGAACGGGGGAGGGGCAGAGAGAGAGGGAGACACAGAATCGGAAACAGGCTCCAGGCTCCGAGCCATCAGCCCAGAGCCTGACGCGGGGCTCGAACTCACGGACCGCGAGATCGTGACCTGGCTGAAGTCGGACGCTTAACCGACTGCGCCACCCAGGCGCCCCGCCACCCGGTTTTTAAAACTTCATTGTATCTGAGATATCACCTCATGCCAGTCAGAATGGCTAAATTAACAACACAGGAAACAACAGATGTTGGCAAGGATGTGGAGAAAGGAAAACCGTCTTACACTGTTGGTGAGAATGCAAACTGGTGCAGCCAGTTTGGAGAACAGTATGGAGGTTCCTCAAAAAGTTAAAAACAGAACTACCCTATGATGCAGCAATTACAAATAGATATTTACCCAAAGGATACCAAAATATTAATTCAAAGGGATACATACACCCCGATGTTTATAGCAGCATTATCAACAATAGCCAAAATATGGAAATAGCCCGTGTCCATTGACTGATGATACATATATATGTGTGTGTGTGTGTGTGTGTGTGTGTATGAAAAAAAAATAATCATATCATGATTTTACCCAGCATTGTATCTCAGAGCCTAGCTCAGTGCTTGCACTATGCCTAGCAGAGAGCAGGCACTCAGTACATAGTTGACAGATAAAGGAATATTAAATCACATGCTATTTCACTAACTCATACTGCCTCTGGCTGATGCAGAAATGCTCTCTGTAGAGGAGATTTTCTTTTTTTTCTTCCAAGTTGTTATTTAAATTCCAGTTAAGGTTAAAATACATTGTAATATTAGTTTCAGGTGTAGAATTTAGTGATTCATCTCCTACATACAACACTCAGTGCTCATCACGAGTGCCCTCCTTAATACCCATCACCCATTTAACCCATCCCCCTGCCTACCTCCCCCTCCAGTAACCCTCAGTTGGTTCTGTATAGTTAAGAGTCTCTTATGGTTTGCCTCTCTTCCACCACCCCCCACGTTCATCTGTTTTGTTCCTTAAATTCCATATATGAGTGAAATCACAGGGTATTTGTTTTTCTCTGACTTATTTCATTTAGCATAATACTCTCTAGCTCCACCTGTGTCATTGCAAATGGCAAGATTTCATTATTTTGATGGCTGAGTAATATTCCATTATATATATATATCCATATATATCCATTCATCAATTTGGGTTCTTTCCATACTTTGGCTATTGTTGATAATGCTGCTATAAACATTGGGTGTATGTATCTCTTTGAATCTGTATTGTATCCTTTGAGTAAACAGGGGATTCTTTTCCTGGGCTTTCATTCTCTAGGAATGATTCCTCACATAGTAGTGATTTGGTGAATCATGGAAATGTACTTGCATTCTTGTCATTCTCTAGGGCAATTGTCCCCAAAATGTGGTCCCTAGACCAAGAGCATTGGTGTCACTCATGAGCTTGTTAGAAATGCAAACTCACAGACCCTCACTCCAGACTGCTGAAACAGAATTTCTGGGCATGAGTCTCAGGAAACTGTGTTTAATAAGATTTCCAGATGATTCCAGTGAGCGCTAAAGATGAACATTAAATTTTGAGAACCTCGGGGAGTAAATGAATGCCTTCCTGTTTTGAGACTCACAATAATAGTTTAGCCTGGATGATTGCATGGCATGAAGAGCCATTTACAGAGATTGGGAAGACAGGAGGGGCAAATTTGGTTGGAAATCATGAATTTGGGTTTATTAAATTTGAAGTACCTATGGGATATCCAAGTGAGGGTATCGGGAGGCATCTGGAGCCTCTAGGTCTGGAGCTCAGGGGAAAGGACTGAGTTAGACATGTAGATTTGGGAGTGGTAACTGAGGTAAGAATAGGACTGCTCAAGATAGTGGGAAGCATTAAAGAAGGGGGGGGGGCATTGACATACCCTAAGGAATAGAATTATTTAAGAAGAGTAGGGGAGAGATGCTCAGAGAAAGAAGAATCTGGGGACAGCCATTCTTTTTTGTAAGTGACTTGCATTGGAATGTGTGTCTCATCTTCCCTTCTGAATTATAAGCTCTTTAAAAGCAGGGACTGTGTAAACTTGAATAGGTCCCTCAAACAAAAGTACATTGCTGCACAGGCTGTGAATAATCAGTAAATTCCTACCAGGATTCTGCTTTGCAGTAATCCAATGTGATCAGAGTCACTGGCAAGATGTTTCCCCCCAAAACACTTATATAATTCCCCAATGGACAGTGTGGCAGATTAAAAATAAGTGAATAAATAAATGGCATCTTGTGTAATCCACTGATATCCATGCTAATCACATTAATCAGAGTGAATTAATTACACCTGAAAACAGATGCAAAGTTAAATTCCTTAGAAAATCAATTCATTAAACTCATATTGGAATGCACAGTCAACAACCCCCATGTTTAGAAACTCTTCAGCATGATTTGTGGCAACTTCTGATTTAGTAACAAAACTGCTTAAAACATTTTTAAAGGCAATTACAATTACTGTCTGGTATTTGATGGAAAGAAATCTAGTCAGCATTGTCCCTCGTGTGTCAACTGTCACAATTTTCTAAAAATTTTGGGGCAAAAAATAGGCAGGCTCTACTATTTGCTAGCCTCGATTAGGGTTAATTCAATGTGTGTCTGCAAATAATAGTGTTTAATGTAATCTCTCTAATTACAGATAAAACGCATTTTCAGTCATGCTCATCACTGACAGTATTTTGGGATAAGTTAAACTGACAGCTGCTTTCTAAAGGAAAGGAAAAAACAAACCTTCCTAGGGATTGTGTTGATTTTCTCTCTCTCTCTCTCATTACACTGAAGTTCAGAAAAATATGAAACTAGACCTTTGGCTCTAGTTCCAAACTAACTTTGGAATGACATATGGAATTTGGGAATTTTATCTGTTTTCCATCTCTCACTCCCATCAATGAATATCCAACTTGAATTCAGTCAAGAAGCATTTTCTAAGGGTTTCTAGGGAACCAGACATTGTGTTAGGCACTAAGGAGGTCAAGAAGGAATGATTCTACCAAAACTGCCCCACACAATTGGCTCCATGAACCAAGTCAAACTTCCTACTATACCAGACATGACAATCACAGTGTTATGATATTCACAGCCCCTTCAGAGTGAGATATTCAAGTCACAGTATTTTCTGAAGGTTCAATGTCTGTTCTTCAATGATAGCTGATTAGACCAGAGATGACACAAGGGCACCTAATCCACAGATTGTTCAGGGACCTACATTTGGCCTAGAAAGAAAAGTTGAGCTAAACCTATTAGATTTTCTCTTTCAGGAATAGGAATTGGAAAATGCTGAATAAGGCAGTTAGTGGTAAAAGTGAAATTAGAAGATGGTAGGAGAGAAAGCACAAGAAAGAAAGAAGACCATGAAGGGGGCAGCAGCATTAGGTCTATAACGTTATGAGGAACTACAAACACAGGACCTAGCTCAAAGCTGAATGAATCAATGAAATAATAAATAAATAATCATGGCCTAAGATGTCTTGACTTATTTGGTAGCCTCAAAACATGAATGATTCACATTGAATCACTATCCTTAATACTCCTGACTTTTTTTTTAAACTTATCCTGCAGATGGACTATGTTTCTTGTATCTTATGCGTCTTAGTTGAGATATAGTTCAACTTTGAGTAATGGAAAAACTAAAAAAAAAAAAAAAAAAAAAAAAAAGGAGTGGTTTAAACAAGGCATTTATTTCTCTTTTATGGAAAGTTTGGATAGAAGCAATCCAGGGCTGATAGGGTAGCTCTTCTCCAAAAACCCCTCCGAGACTCTGATTTCTTCCAACTTACTTTTCTACAATCCCTAGGAAGTACCCTTATCTCCATAGTCTAAGGTAACATCCACATTCCAGATGGAAGGTGCAGAGAGGAATAAACAAGGGGCAAAAGACACCAGCTATTGCTTAAGGTAGGTTTCTAGAACCTGGGAATATCCTATACATGTGACGTAAGGAAAACATCTAAGTTCCACTTCTAGAGAAACACCAGAACTAGGGATGACACCAGAAGTACAGCAAGATAGTACATTAACAGAGCTAAACAAACAGAAGTGGGACCCCGAAGCTAGTGCTAATGTAAAAACTGGCAGAATTTACATGTATCTTGAGGAAGTCTTTGGATTTTTCTATTTGTGGAAGAAGGAGATCAAAACAATCTTTTCTAGATCCTGAGTGGAGGAGGCCCCAGCTAACATGTGGGTTACAATACACATCAGATATATTCCAAGACCAGTAGTATGTATAAGCCATCCTAAAATATCACCTATCATGATATTATTCTTGATTCTTATCCACCTTGAAATTTCCATCCATAAGGCCACTTTCTGGGGCCAGACAATAATAACGTAGTCTCTAGAAGGCCACTGTCAAATGCCATCTGGAAGCAGAGAGTGACATACAGGAGATAGTAACCAGATGGACAATTTCACTTATGTCCATTGACTTATGTCCACTTAAGTGGGCCAAGACCATGCCTAACTGCAAGGAAGTCTGAGAAATGTGTTTATCCTGAGCAACCATGTGCCTGGTTAAATATTCTATTTCTATATAGAAAGGTTTGGCAGCTTCTTATAAACTTAAACCTACCCAGCAATTCCACTCCTAGGTTTTTACTTTAGAGAAATAAAACATGTTCACACAAAGACCTATAGATAAATGCGTATGGCAACTTTATTCATAATTGTATAAAGTACAACAAGATGCCATTTTATAGCCACTGGATTAGCTAAAACAAAACATTCTGATGAATCCAAGTGTTGGGGAAGATCTAAAACAATAGGAATCCTCCTACCTTGTTGTTCAGAGTATAAACCGGTGCAAATACTTTGGAAGAAAATTGGTATATCTAGCAAAGGAGAAGATTTGTATACCCCATAGCAGTTCTATTTTTTGGTAAGCCTAAGGCAGTGACTCAAACTTTAGTATACATCATGACCACCTGGAGGTCTTGTTAAAACACAAATTGCTAAACCCCACCCCTAGAGTTTCTGATTAAGTAGGTTTGGGGTGGGGGCTGAAAATTTGCATTTTTAGCAAGTTCCCAGGTGATGCTGATGCTTTTGGTCCCGGGACTACACTTTGAAAACCACTAATCTAGAGAGATGTTTGTCTATGTTTATCAGGAGATGTATACAAAAGTGTTCATAATATTATAGCTTGTAATAGCAAGAACATGGAAACAACTTAAATATCCATTGACAGGAAAATTAATTAAGAAATTATAATGTAGGGGTGCCAGGGTGGCTCAGTCGGTTGGGTGGCCAACTTCAGCTCAGGTCATGATCTCACAGTTTGTGAATTCGAGCCCTGCATCAGGCTCTGTGCTGACAGCTCAGAGCCTGGAGCCTGCTTCGGATTCTGTGTCTCCCTCTCTCTCTGCACCCGCCCCCCCAAATAAAATAAACATTGAAAAAAAGAACTTATAATGTATTAAAAGAAGTACTATTGAGCAGTGAAAAGTAATACATTAGAGCTCTATAACATCGTAGATAAATCTCAGATATAATTTTGAGCAAAGAAACAAGTTGCAGAAGAACATATACCTTATGATACCGCTGATATAAAATTTTAAAAATGTAACTCTAAACAATAAGTTGTTTAGGAATGTACACATATCAATGCTAAACCAAAATTCAGGCCAGTGGGGAGAAGAGAGAATACAGCTGGGAAGCACAGGGACTCCAACAGTTCTTGTGTTGGATGGTACGTTCATAGATGTTTGGTTTAGTATTGTTTTATATGTTTAAATCATTTTATGCTTTATAATACTAAGTGAGATAAGTCAGTCAGAGGGAGACAAATACCATATGATCTCATTCACATGTGGAATTTAAGAAACAAAACAAACGAACATAGTGGGGGGAAAAAGGAAAGAGAGAGAGAGAGACAAGTCAAGCAATAGACTCTTGACAATGGAGAACAAAAAGCTGCTGGTTACCAGAGGGGAGGGTGGGGTGGGGGTGGGAGAAATAGGGAATGGAGATTAAAGAAAACACTTAGCATGTTGAAAAAAAAAAAAGAAACAAAATGATAAAAAATAAAAGAGACAAAATAAAATAAAATAAAATAAAATAAAGGCTTTAAAAATCATTTTATCAGGATGTATGGATGCATCAGTGGGTTAAGCGACTGGCTCTTGGTTTCAGCTCAGGTAATGATCTCATGGTTAGTGAGTTTGAGCACTGTGTTGGGCTCTGTGCTCACAGTGCAGAGCCTGCTTGGAATTCTCTCTCTCTCCCTCCCTCTCTGCCCCTACCTCGCTCATGAGTGCACACACACACGTGCTCTCTCTCAAAATAAATAAACTTAAAAAAAGCATTTCATCATAATTTTTTGCTTTTAGATCACTTCTATTTTTTTTGTATATATAAATATTTTCCTTCTTTTTTAAAATTTTTTTCTAAATTAAAAAAATTTTTTAAATCACATTTATTTATTTTTGAGAGACAGAGTGAGACAGAGTGCGAGCAGGGAGGGGCAGAGAGAGAGGGAGACACAGAATCCAAAGCAGGCTCCAGGCTCTGAGCTGTCAGCACAGAGCCCGACGTGGGGCTCAAACCCACAAACTGTGAGAGCTGAAGTCGGACACTTAACCGACTGAACCACCCAGGAGCCCCACTTTGTTCTTTTTAATCATATTTTTCTAATTTTATATTATTTTAATTTCCCATAGAATCTTGGTAATGTAAAAAGCAAAAATACAAATGTAAAGGATGTATTCTTTAGTTTTTAAAATTAAAAAAATCCCCTAAAGATATATAAATGTACAGTGAAACACATGCAAGTAGCTTTGTTAGGTAGTGTACTTACATGTATGTTTTTTCTATATACTTAAAAACATTTTTGTAAACTTCTGAACAATTGATTAGAAACTGGCAGGAAAATATGAGCAAGGATGAGATGGTGAGGGGGAAGAAATTAGGACTTTAGGTATAAAAAGTGGAAAGTGTGTTATAATTTTATTTATTTTTATTTTTAAATATTTATTTATTTATTTATTTATTTTTTTAAATTTTTTTTTTTTAACGTTTATTTATTTTTGGGACAGAGAGAGACAGAGCATGAACAGGGGAGGGGCAGAGAGAGAGGGAGACACAGAATTGGAAACAGGCTCCAGGCTCCGAGCCATCAGCCCAGAGCCCGACGCGGGGCTCGAACTCACGGACCGCGAGATCGTGACCTGGCTGAAGTCGGACGCTTAACCGACTGCGCCACCCAGGCGCCCCGAATATTTATTTATTTTTGAGAGAGAGAGAGAGAGGGGCAGAGAGAGAGGGAGAGAGAAAATCCCAAGCAGAATCCTCACTTGTGCAGAGCCCAATGCGGGGCTCAAACTCATGAACAGTGAGACCATAACCTGAGCAGAAATCAAGAGTCAGATGCCTAACCAACTGAGCCACCCAAGCGTCCCCTTTTCCTTAAAAAAAAAATTTATTTTATTTTTAAATGTTTATTTATTTATTGTTGAGAGAGAGAGATGACAGAGACAGAGGGGGAGAGAGAGAGAGAAGGTGGGACGTGTGTTAGAAGACACATAAATTCAATGGGCAAATGTACTCCAGGCTTCAAGGGAGAGAACAAGTCTGAGATGCTTAAGGAAAGTCTGGTTCTCTGCAATGCTCCAACATCTCTCTCTCTCTGCAGGGACAAAGAAAGTAGATTCTGCATGTGATGAGGCTGGTCTTTGTGGGTTTAGTGAATGTGGCCAGAAAGGAACAGAGGGGTGGTTGTAGACTCCAAAGGAGGACAACTTTGAAGCTGTTGACTATAGAGCCTTAGTGGAAGTTTATTTATTTATTTTTAATTAAAAAAGGGTTTTTTTAATGTTTATTTTTGAGAGAGAGAGAGAGAGAGAGAGAGAGAGAGAGAGAGAATGCACAGGGAAGGAGCAGAGAGAGGGAGACAGAGGATCTGAAGTGGGCTCTACGCTGACAGCAGAGAGCCTGATGTGGGGCTCGAGCTCATGAAGCACAAGATCATGACCTGACCTGAAGTAGGGTGCTTAACCAGCTGAGCCCCTGAGTGGAAGTTTTAAATTACCCAGAAATTGGGAGTTTGGCAGGAGGCAGGAAAGAGTTGTGAGGGTTCAGTAATTGAAGTCTGCTCTCAGGGTAGACAGCATTTGTGTCGAGAGAGGGAAGCACCAGAAATGATCCTAGAAGCGGAGCAGAGCTTCATTATTAGAAGACTCTTCGGGTATAAGGCTCGTGAGGGACAAGGTTAGAGACCTGGAGACAAAATGGTGGGGGCCTTGAGTCCTGAGGGATTAGTAGGACAGGTGGTAAGGTTGACCAGAAGGGAAATGAGGTTGAGTCTGTGTATAGGATAGTAGCTCTGGTGCCTGTGTAGAATTCCTCATCACTTGCTGGTGAGCAGGGAACTGAGGGTAAATGATCTCTGTACTGCCGAGAGGAGCAGGAGTCTGAAGACTAAGCTGCAGGAAGGCAGCCAGGAGTCACAGAGCCATATTGAAATGTATTTCAATCTAATAGGACCTTGGTAAGGGACTTAACCCTTCCCAGCTCTTTCCCCATTTTCAGACTGGCGTAACAGTCTGACAATGAGATCACATATGAAAGTATTTACCAGAGTGTCTGGCACACACAATAGATGCCTAATAAATATTAGATCTCTCTTCTCTTCCCCTCAAATCAAATGCCCTTAGAGGCCCAGCATGAGAGACGGCCAGCATCACAGCAGGTAATCAGAGAAGGGGCCATTGATCCTTGGGGTCACCGATGGAACAATGAGATGGGCAGAGACAAAGAAAAAATAACACAAGAATGACACTGCACTTGCAACACTATCAAAACAGAACACACAAACAAAAGATATTATCTGTGTTAGCGTCACAGTGCAACTCAGAGACAGCTCCAAGGAAGAATTTTCTGAAAGATTTTTTGAAGAATTTTGTTCATGGTGAAGGGTGTCAGATAATAGAAGGTGCAAAAACCCTCTTTGAAATTTGATGGGATTTTCAACCCCTTGGGCAAAGTATGGAATTTTTCAAAGAAAAAGTATTTGGACAAGATGACGGACCATTTAATGTTCTTAGATTTTAGTCCTTTCCATTTCAAGCCTGGTCTTAGAGCAAAGGTTTACAAACAGCTTGCTCATGAAATGACCTCAGGTGCCTTCTGAGAAATGGGGAAGGCCTGAAATCAGTGCCTGAGGCAAAAAAAAATCACTTATAATCAAGATTATCCTTGCAAAGCACTTATATGATACTAAGCTCAACCATCAACAGTTAGCCAAGAGAATTGAAGGCAGGTCCCGAAAAGTTATTTTTACACCATGTTCCTAGCAGTGTTATCCACAATAGCCAAAAGGAGGAAGCAACCCAAAAGTCCATGGACACATGGATGGATAAACAAAATGTGGTATGTACATACAATGCTATATTACTCAGCCTTAAAAAGGAAGAAAATTCTGACATATACTGTAATATGGATGAACCTTGAGGACATTAGACTAAGTGAAATACACCAGACACAAAAGGACAAATACTGTATGATTTCACTCACATGCGGTTCCTATAGTAGTCAAATTCATAGAGACAGAAAGAATGGTGGTTACCAGGGCTGCAGAAAGAGTGAATGGGGAGCTATTGTTTAAGGGGTATAGAGTTCAGTTTTGTAAGATGAAAAGAGCTCTGGAGATTGGTTAAATAACAGTGTGAATGTCCTTAACATACCTGAACTGTGCACTTTAAAATGGTTAAGAATGTAAGTTTTATGTGTATTTCACCCCAGTTAAGAATAGTCAGCAATTAGCTTCTTGTGTTGTCTTTGTGGATTTAACTTGTGGAAATTTCAACTACAAGCACATCCCCCTTATTTAGCCCTGGATTTCCCACCTCCCTTCCCATTCAAACCAGACTTTTGCCTCTGGAGTCCCCAGAGAAGAAGATGAACTCTCTCTTTTTCCCCTGTGGCTGAGCACCTATATTTAAAGTCATATGCAAGATGGAGCTCTACCAACTCTCTCATTCTTTTCTTAGTAATCATACAGTATAGTTTAAGAAATGAAGGTACTGAAGGTACTTCTTAGAAGCAGGAAGAAGGGTTTGGCCCTGGGCTAAACATGGCACTTAGATGTCACGGAAAATACTCTGTGCATGAACTGATTTAGTAGACTGGGAGAGCTCTATATTTCTTTTCTTGAGCCATCAATGCCCACAAAAAATATATATTTGCACTAACTCAGAATATATGATGTTTGGGGCAGAGATGAATGAAAGTTGCATTGGAATTGCCCACAGTGAGGGGTTTCTAGGCAATATAGCAGTAATGACGTCAGCAAAAAGGCAGAGAGTTCTGATCAATCCTAGAGAACTCTAATCCTGATTGTTATAAATTCTGGTTCACAAACAATTAATATCCATCATCTTGATAGAGAAATAAATCCTTTATATCCCTAAAGAATACTTTTAGGCAATAAATTATTAGCTCCATTTAATATACACACAGTTATAGATAGTTGAAAGAAAATAGCTTCAGACATTGTGCATGTTTGTATCTCCTCAAAGCACACAGCAGTGCTTTGCCCACAGGAAGCAGTCAATAAATGGTTATTGAATTCAGAATGTCCTTCCCAATCAGTGAGGTTTAATATATTTCCAATTCAGAATGCCTATTAATTTTTCAGCATTAATAAGCCTTTTAAAAAAATCTATTTTGGGATGTGTTTAAGAGTTCACAGCAAATACTATTCTAAAAATGATTAAGAGAATACTGTTCAATGAAGCATGCTTATTCAACACACCGGTAGCCATTGATAAAATGTAGTTTAATCATTTAAATTTACATTGTTAATGTACAAGAGCATTTCTTTCAAACCACAGGTTAACACACACTAAAGAGCAATGCTGTTAGAAGAGCAGAGAAACTTTGGAAAACTCTGCTGTCTGAAATGAAAGGCAAGGCACTCTCCATTAACAGCTGGTGGATTCCTGATTTCTGCCCACAGAAGGCGTGTTCACACTGAGAGAGCTCTCCCACAAGGAAGAATCACCTGCTTTAATTCTTGCTGTCCTCTTCTGAGCTAGTTTGGTCATCCACTCTGTATAAACTTGTGTGTCAACATCAAGACAAAAAAAGGGAGTTGAATTGATGGATTATGTGGGAAGCTCTCATAGTTATTACAACTATGGAAGACGGAAGAACACTGGCTATAACCATTATTTTCAGCACTAGCGTCTAGACCTATAACTAAAAACCTTCATTCATTTCAACCAATCAATATTACGGCTAAAAAGTCTTTTCCTTAAATCTGATGGGTGTAAAAATAAAAAGTAACAGCATTTCTCCAGGGCTCTGGTTTTTCTGTTTGTTTTGTTTTTCTCTTATGGATATGACAAAAAACAAGGATTAACTTTCCAATACCAATGGTGCACAAAAGGGTTATGTATGCACAGCATTTCTAATTTATTCAAATTCAATTTGAATTTGATCTGAAGCTACCTTGTATGAAATGTTAGCTTTCCTGATATTTAATAATGTTTATTATGTTTGCATATAAGCTCAAAAAATTAATGCAAAAGTACTACTTTCCTCATGGTCATCAGGTAAAATGTAAATGGTCGTGGTTATTTTTAAAAGCCTATTTTCCTATAGATGTAGTAAGTTGAGTAATAACACTATGGAAAAGAGAACCAGGTCCTAGTCTTGGTTCTGGTCCAACCAGCCTGTTGGATCTTGGGTAATCTTTACTCTTCGCTGGGCCCCTGTTTTCTCCTGTATGAGTTTCAGAGGGGTGGGGGACCAGTCAACAAGTCAGGCCCCTGCCAAGTCTAACATTCCAAGATCCTAACATTGCAGACCCCATCACCTGGATATAAAAATAATAATCTTTTATAAAAGCTCACACAAACATAATACATGATCAAATATCAGAATGACTGTTGGAAAAAAAAAACCATATATGCTTTGCTATCTGGGTTATCCTTTGCAGCAATTAGGCAATTCATTTGGCATTTGTTTGATTGTATAATTTAATGACAATATAAACAGCATAGTTCTGTTCTTTCTTCTTTAAAAAGACTAAAGCAAAATGATTTAAAGCTAACAAAAACTACTGTGACATCAGTTTGACATTCAAAGTTTGTTTCTTAGCAAAATGGCCAAAGATATTTTGACTTGATACAGAGTATATAATATAAAGACTTTTCGACCTAAAAATCTTCAAACATTATTCGAATTTAGCAAAACATAAGCAAAATTTTAATATCAAAGTGCTAAACAGTACTGCCTTAAAAGTCACTGCAAATGAACCATAAAATAACTGCATGGGAAGTAACATTTATTGTACAAATGGTTAATAAAAAGACACATTATAAATATATATATGTAACCTGCTATATTTATATATATATTTGTTTATTTAATTTCTAATAGGTGTATCCAAGTCGCTGTGAACACCCCATTTAAGTACTCTAACTCAGTTTCCAGGAGCTGGTGGTCTTGCAATAAATACAGGCAAAGCTATTACAATATAACGTGCATACAAATGTTTGTACAAATAAGGACACTATGCAACAAATTATCTCGTAGTAATATGGCATTGACAGTATAAACATACAAAAGGGAGTACGAACACGGAATGTTGAAACGCAGCCCACTAATCCTGTCTAGTAGTCACATTCATACCATAATTTTTTTTTAAAATAAGATTCACTTGCTCTCCAAAATTGTCTCTGTAACCAGTAACAAAAATTAAATTATATATATTTAAAAAATCTTATTATCGCTGATGTTTACCCTGTATGATCAGTTCCTACTTATTTGTATGTTCTTATTTACGGATCAGACATGTGAGACTCACTGAATGCTCCTGGGGCTTCTGAACGAATGTGTCAGCTAGTTGCCATCAACTGGAACAAGTTTAGGGAACTCTGTCTGGGTTGATAGAGCACAACCAACACAGTTGTATGCGATCCATTTTATAATCTGAGCCCCCTTTGGGACAGCTGGACAGTTAGGGCAGAGATCTGGATCCATTAAGAATTGCCTAAAATCTTGGACGGCCCATACCTCAGAAGGGTTCTATAGGGCAGGTGGACAAAGCCTCTGCTAGGAAAATTAACATGTGTCACTTGCCAGCACGACTGCTTCCTTTTTATTTCCATATAAAATAAAGGAGAGTTAATAAACAAGACTTAGTAAGACAGCACTTTAAAAATTGCACTTGTATATGGAAGCGAACAGCCATTATCATTTTGCTATGTCTGATTTATAGGTAATCCTCATCTTTCACCATTTGTTAAAATAAAATAAAGGAAGAAAGAAATTAAGAAGAGAGAATTTCTGCCTTGTTTGCACCACATACATACCCTTGACACAGGAAGTGTATTCTAAAGATCAACCTCAAGACACATCCTACACTGGCGAACAACCATCGGCTGTTCTTGTTTTTAAATACAAAGCAACTATAATTGTATTCCCCAGAAAGAGTTTTAAAACAGTTATATTATCCTTTTTTTTTTTTTTCCTGCTGGGATAGCATCGTCCAAAAGTGCTTTGTTAGCAATTTCTTAGAAAACCCTCATGAACTATACCCTCCCCTCCCGCGCCAACCCCAAAGCCTAAATATAAAACACAACCCCAACACAATACTCTGCAAGTTTTCTGGCTTTAGGTTGTAAGGAAAAGTGCCAGAAAAAAAAAAAAAAAGTCTTTTCTACAGGAGCTGATTTTTTTTTTTTCTCTCTTAAGCAAGGACAGAAAATGGTAGGTGTCCAGACCCAAATCCTCTGCTGCTTAGCAAGTCGGAGGCACTAGCCAATGAGGTGGCTCCCCCCTCAGGCTGCTCCTGTTCAGAAAGGCAGGGTGTCCAGGAAGAGCTTGTCGATGATGGAAGGTGGAGACACCAAGTCTTCCAGCTTCAGGTAGAAGATGCGCTGGAGGCCCAGGGTACAGATCTTTCTCAGTTCTACCAGAGCGCCCAGGACCTTAGGCTCGCTGGGCTCCACAGCCTGTCCCTTACTCTGGTGGTCTTTCAAGCTGCTTGTGATCTTGTTGCATAGCTCCTCTACTCTCTTTGGTTCTTTTAACCCATGTCGTTCTGCAGAACAATGGAAAGGGGGCAAGTTTGGAAGGCAGTTACATCTTTTATTTAAAAAAAAAAAAAATCTTTTTAAAGTTTGTTTGTCTACAGAGAACACGCACGAGCAGCGGAGGACCAGAAAGAATCCCAAGCAGGCTCTGTAGCCCAATGTGGGGCTCAAACTCACGAACCGAACCGTGAGATCACGGCCTAAGCCGAAGTCGAGGGTCGGACACTTAGCTGACTGAGCTGCCCAGGTGCCCCAGGAGGCAGTCACATCTTAAGAGACTTTGAATCCCTAATGGAAGCCCGCATCTTGTTCCTCCAGTTGGGATGGCATTTTACAATGCAAGCGCCTCCCTCTTGGAGGGAACTCGTGGCCTTTGGACTCCAATGGCACCAGGGTTTGCATCCCAGTCCTGCCACTTCTTCACTGTGTGCCCCTGAGTTAGCCTCTTGATTTTTAAGCCCCAGTGTCCTTATGAGATGAAGATAATAATCGTCCCTAATTTCGGGTTTCTGGGAGGACCCACTTAGGTGAACTATGCACACAGTTCCTGGCACATAGTCACACTGAGTGAACGACAGAGTGGTTATTATTTTGCATACATACGAAAGCCTTGTCAGGAAGCAACTCTTTAGAGTGACAAAGAAACACGTCCAGGCAAATGAATTAATGTTCTCATCTTGACAGATGGGGAAAGGGGCTCGGTCAGTTCCATTTGCTAATGCAAGGGCAACCCCCCCCCCCCAAGACCCAGCATAAAGCACATTCTTCATGTTTTCATGCACGTGCTTTTATGCTAACCAGCACTGAGAAGAACCCAGCTTTTCTTTTCCTTGTTTTTTTTGCACCCCCCCTTGAAACACCTATTGACTGACACCAGGCACTCTGTACAAAATACACATGTCTTCCTGCTGTGGAGATGGAAAAGTCAAAGAGAAGGGAAAAGGCCCAGAAACAGGCACGGTAGCATTCTACAATGTAGCAATACATGAACACCAGTATCTTATATTTTATAAAACAATACATAAAATGATCCCCATGTTGAATATTATGATCCCCTAATTTATTTTAAGGTTAAGTGATAAACCTTAACTGCTAAACTGATCTGAACTGTTTTCTGAGGCAGATTTTGTCCTCTTGCCCCAGAACAATGTTGCATCTCTAATCAGAAAGGAGCCTGCCATCCAGTACAAATCACTTTGCTCTCCCTCAGCATTTAGAGACCAGAGCCTCTTTCCTGAGAGAAGGGCTTGGCCCCAGTTATCTCAGTCAGGGCTTGTATCTCTAAGTATATTTACATGTAAAACAATAATTCTTGTGAGATGGAAGGCATCCTTCCAATGGGAAATCAGGCAACACTGTCTAATTTTTCCTAGGTTTATTTTTTCAGTTGGGGATATAGTTCCAGAATAATTAAGGTATAGCATTATATTAGTTTCAGGTGTACAGAAATGTTCAGTGATTCAACATTTCTACACATTACTCAGTACTCAGAAGATAAGAAGTTACTCTTAATCCTCAGTTGGGGATATTTTTGTGGGGAAATTATTTCCTTAAAACAAAAGCCAATCAGCAAAAGGAAGCAATGCCCAGACATTGTTTTCTTCTCTTGCTCTAAATCAAAGGAGGCCCAGGGGCCAGAAGATCTGTATTCTTCCTTAGGTTGGCCTTAGGTTGGCTAGTTGTGTACAACTTGGGTGAGCTCCTCTCTCTCCAAGGCTTATCTTAAAAGGAGGAGGTTGATGGGGCGCCTGGGTGGCGCAGTCGGTTAAGCGTCCGACTTCAGCCAGGTCACGATCTCGCGGTCCGGGAGTTCGAGCCCCGCATCGGGCTCTGGGCTGACGGCTCAGAGCCTGGAGCCTGTTTCCGATTCTGTGTCTCCCTCTCTCTCTGCCCCTCCCCCATTCATGCTCTGTCTCTCTCTGTCCCAAAAACAAAGAAACGTTGAAAAAAAAATTAAAAAAAAAAAAAAAAAAAAAAAAAAAGGAGGAGGTTGAATTTAATGACCTCTCAGGTCCCTTCCAGCCTGGTGGTTGTAATTATATTAAAGTACAACCATGAAAATTGCTGGTTGGCATCTCAGTTGGATTGTGACTTGTAGGCGTCTCATCTCAGTGCATCATAATATAGAGAAAAGGGCACTGGGCGTGCAGTCAGACAGATCTGGATTCTGGTTTTGGTTTTGTTACTTACTAGCCATGTGACCTAATCTCTTTGAAGCTCAATGTCCTTCTAGGAGAATGGGGATTACAGGGCGGTAGACACACAAGTCTTGATTCTATCCTTCATTCCTTTCCATGTGTCTTTTTTTTTAAGATTTTTATTTTTACTGAAAAAAATTTTTAAAATTATTATTTTGGAGACGGAGAGTGTGTGTGTGTGCATGCAAATGGGGGAGAGGGGCAGAGGGAGAGAGAGAATCAATCATGCTTGATGCTCAGTGCTCCACACTCAGCACTGGGATCCCACAACCCTGGGATCATGACCTGAGCGAAAATCAAGAGTTGGACACTCTTGACTAAGCCACCCAGGTGCCTCTATGATTTCACTTTTAAAGAATCTCTACACCTAACGCAGGGCTGGAACTCAACCCGGAGATCAAGAGTTGCACATTCTACCTACTGAGCCAGCCAGGCTCCCCCTTTTCCGTGTGTCTTAAATATTAAACGATAAATTAGAAGAAGTGCCATTATAATAAAACCTACTTCCGTGGGTCATTGTGAGGCTTAACTGAGATGATGAAACCCAAAAGTGCTCTGACAACTGCAGGGTGCTCCATGCGTGGTACCGTCAGCACCTACGATGCTGCGTGACATGTGGCAAGTGGTTGGCAACCACAGGGTCAGACAAAAGGCAGTAAAGTTCCCTACTTCTCAAGGTTTGCAGTGCATGATTGCAACTGTTAGCTAATCAGCCCAGGTGCAAACCTGTCCTCTACGTTTATCTTTACTACATACACATAGTCCCTTTGTTTAGTCTCAAAAGATGCACCCGGGAGTGAACTTGAAGAGAAACTCTTCCTGCAATAGTGTTCTGCCTAGAGTTTTATTTTCCCTCCAAAAGTGAAAAGGCAAGCTGCAAGATTGGCAATAAACTTCAAAAGCTATAAGATGTGCATAGCCTCTGACCAAGTAATCCCACTCTTGGGAATTTATCTGAAGGAAAAATTCAGAAGAATGAAACTGTATGCATGAAGACATTTGGGGCAGCAGTATCTATTAGAAAAAAAAAAAACCGGAAAAAGGTAAGGGGTAGAAGAATAGGGAAACTGTTAAGTAAAAAATGGTATATGCATGTAATGGGAGATTCTGTAGACACCGGAAAGGACAAATATGAAGATTATGAAGCAACGTGGACAAATACAGAATATCACATTAAAGAAAAAATAGAATATAAAATGGTATCTAAGCTGCAATGACATCTAAGCGGAAGTTATTTCTGCATATAGAGAAGGGTGAAAGGAAACAAAATAGTGAGAATATTTATGAGATTTTCAGATAACTCCTTTCCTTTCTTTTAAAATTTCCAAGTTAGTGGCATTTACGTTTGAAACAGTGTTAACACAGAACAATCTGCGACTTGGTGGCTCTAGTGGCTGTAACATGATCAAACAGTCATCGTGCTGATAGTAAATTCTATGAATACTGAGCTATATCAAATTAGGTTCATAACCCAGGGAGGGACACTATTCCCAGAATAAAATACCAATCCGTTGATTTGAACTTCCCCTTCCTTTCAGTGCCCCATGTCTTGAATTACATTCAAGATCCCATATTCATTTTTAGGATAAAGGAATGGAGCAAGGCGTTGGCTGGATTTTGGGAGGGGGTTGATTATGGAACCTTATAACCAGACTTTCTTATGGCCAAACTCACAGAAGGAGCCTCAGAGTTTTCCCTGCTCTCCAACCAGTTGTGGCTGCTCAATAACTATGGCAACCATTATTTATTCAGTGAACTCAAGTGGAGATCGATACCTCCCTGCCAGCTGGATCAACCCTAGGCCTGGAATTCCTTGAGGAATTCAGAGACACTCCTGTTAGAAGCCAAAGGCACCTTCTTTGTTGTTTTGAACAGCTACTGCATTTGTGGCTTCTTTACTTTTTCAAAAGGGCTGAGATAAAATTCGGTCTCCATGCAAACTACTGCCAGCAGCAAGCAAATTTTCAAATCACTAGGGAGTCACTAGGTGTCTGGAACCTTCCTGGTAATCTGAAATCCCTTAAAACCCCAATAACTGACATTTTAGTTTAAGGAACCTTCTTTCTTTTTGCAGCTTGGTAAACATGGCTGCAGCGCTAATAAACAGAGACTTCAATCCTGGGGGAGACTGGACATTTGGACTTCCCCCTTCCTAGAGAATCACATGCATCTTAGCATAAGATCTTTGTCCCCATTAAACACAACAGGGTCTTCAGCACTTCTTGCTTTTTGATCTACATCATTTTTATCCAATACTCCAGTATTTTAACTCACCTTTATGCATTCAGAGCTTTAAACTGCATCTTACAGAAATGGTTAACTAATAGATTTACATGTTACAGTCATAGTACATATGAGTTGGAAAGGATTTGAATCATTTAGATCACACTCCCCACCACAAGAGATCCCCACCACAAGAGATCACAAAGAGAGTGCCCAGAACCAGCTGGGTAATAAAACTAAACCTAGTAGCACTTTATATTATCCTCTTTTACTTAGATTATTTTATCACACCTCTCAGCATCCTTGTGAATCAGGCAGGACAAAGATGATCTTTATTTCATAGTTAAGAAGGCTGAGGCTCAGAGAGTTTCATGACTTACTTACAGTCAAAACTAGCAAATGGCTAATTTCTTTTGTTCCAAGTCCAGATGTGTTTCTACTATACCAGGATGCCTTGAACATCATATTAGAATGTTCTTCCTCATCCTGAGGTGAGCTCAGCCCCCCTGAAACTCCTTCCTACTTTCTGTGTACCTAATGAACTAATTAATGAATTACGTCTTTCAACAAATACGTATTAGGTGCTTATTCTGTGCCTAGCAATGTTATAGCCATTGGGGGTAGAGCAGTGACTAAAACAGACAGACAACAGATCATATACTCCTGACCTGTGTGGTGTTAGTATCTAAAGAAACTGTTGGATTCCCATGCAATTTTAGCTGCCCATGCCATAGACATCTCTGCAGGGAGAGGAAACGGAGGGAATTGGAAGAGGAGAGAGAGGAGGAAGGGAGAGGGGAAAGTGAAGGAATGGGAGAGAGGGAAGGGGGAGAGAGAAAGGGAGAGATTGACTGAAATGATAGAGGTATTTAGGTCTGTGCTCATGTTTTCCCCTTTTTGCCTAGTTAAGACCTATTCATCCTTTATTTCTTAAGCAGCCTCCATGCTCAGCGTGGAGTCCAATGTGAGACTCCAGAGGTGGATGCTTACCTGACTGAGCCACCCATCTTTTAGATTGCAGATCAAATATTTCTTCAAGGGAACATTCCTTTTTACTCCCAGTTTAGACCATGTTCTCCTATGGCATTCTACTTTTCCCCTTTGAAGGATATGACAGGTTGAAATCAGACATTGGTCTGACTCTTGCCTGCCTCCTCCATTAAATATAAGCTCCATGGAGGCATGGACTGTGTTTGCTCACCATTATACCTACAGCACCAAGCTTACTACTTAGGAGACACCCAATAAATGTCTGTTGAATGAATATGTGCATGGAGGAACCATGATCTGTAAAATACGATTCACTGAATACTAAACGTGTAGGTTGCTCAGAATAAATATACAATTAGGGCATAAGCAGCACCCAATGGTAAAGAACTTCACAACTCTAAAACCTCTTGTATTAGAAGCTTAAGAGCCAGATTTCCTGGATGTACCATCTACCACTCACGAGCCTGATGACTGTTGACCCATCAGTAAAATATGGCTAATAATGGTACCTGCCTTGTGGGTTGTGGTGAGAAGTAAATGAATTGATACATGTGAAGTATTTGGGCCAATGCCAGCATACAGTAAGTAACAGATATTAGCAAGTATCCCCTATGTCTAAGACTCAACTCATTAATGTCCCTTCAAATCAGCCACTTCTCTGAGTTTGCCTTTTAATGATTTCACAGTCCTCCCCATCACTCCCATAACCATCTCTAATGATTGCTTCCCCCGGCCTTCCTAGTTAATCCATCGAAGAACTTTGGTTATTATCTCTGTGATGTTCCTCTCATCTAGCTCCTCCTCTCCAGCTTGCCGCCTCTGGGCTAGGTCTTCCCTATCCGTCACCTATATCGTTTCAATAGCTCCTGGCTGGTCCCTCTGCTTCCCATCTCTGCTGTAATCCATCCCAGGTCCTTCCAAATCTCCTTACTAAACAAACAAAAGAGCACATGTAAAACCCTTGGCACGGTGCCTGGCACTGGGTATTTTAAAATGATGGCTATTCTTAATTGCACAGAATCCTAATTACCAATAGCTTTCATTGTCCCTTGCTACACAGTGTGGTCCCTCCTCCAGCAGCATCAACATCAAAATGCAGAATCTTGGGCCTTACCCCAGACCTCCGTAATCAGAATGTGCAGTTTAACAAGATGCTTAGTGATTTCATGCACGTGAAAGTTAGGGAAACTCTGCTCTAGTCAATTCTGGTCCCCATGAGATGCCCGGGCCAGTCTGCAACCAGTGGTTGTCTAGCCTCTGTTTGTAAACCTAACTCCCCAGTGCTGCTTGCTCCTGGATCAAGCTTTTCTTATATTGAGCTGAATTTTACAGGGCCCAGTTCTGCTCTTGGACCCATACAAAAAAGAAATTCTCTTCCTCATGTCAAGCAGCAGGGTATGAGGACAGGGGATGAGGACACCCAATAAGGAAAAGCAAATCCTTCTTTTTTTGAGCAGGTCTCAGGGCACAGGCCAGCATGGAGACCACAGTGAGATAGTTCCAGCTGAAGGGGAAAACGAACCCCAACAAACAAACAGGACCTTCCTGCTCTGAGCTCCCCTTCTTTCTTGGGGAAGTCATCTCACTGCTACCTCTTATTGCATACGTAACATCCTTCACTGCTGGGCGGTCCCCAGAGACACCGAGCCCACACTGATCAGGAAGCCACAGGTTGGTCAGCAGTCTGTGCTGAGGCTGTAATAGTGCTTTCCACTCTGCCTGTCTTTGGTTTATTAGAGTATGTGTCTGTCTCCCCAACGACACCACAAACTCTTTGAGGAGGAGGGATTTGTGTGGCTGGCGCAGAGCAGATGCTCAATAAATATTACTGAATTAATCTGAATTGAAATAAGGTAGTCCTCAGGAATTCAGACTATTTTCTAATAACAAAGTAGTAGGCTAAAAATAATTAATTTTCCTAATTTGGGAGACTTTCTGAAATTCACAATTAACCCATTCATTTAACCAATATTTGCCATGTGCCAGACGCCTTTAAATGCCAAAGTAATTATAAAGATGAGTAAGACTCTCCCTGCCCTTAAAGAAACCCACAGTCTATTTAGAAAAGAAGAGACACAAATAAGTTACTTAATATAACGTGTATATGCAATTATAGGGATGCAGGAAATTGTTCTGTATTCTCAGGAGAATAGCTAGCTCTTCCTGGAGGTAAGAAAATAACACTTAGGATAATAATAATGAAGGTTTGGCTAATATTTTTTTCTCTGCAAAGTACACATTAGCTCACTTAATCTTTATAGGAAACCTGCAAGTAGACATTATCTCTGTAAAAAATGAGAAAACTGAGATTCAGAGAGGGTAAGCAACTTAGCCCAAGACTGCCCAGCTAGGAAGTAGCAGAGTGAAGACTTGAACTCAGATCTCCCATCTCCAAATCTTGAGACAACCCCCACCCACCCCTTTTTAAAAAAAGGATATTGCCTTGCCAAGTTGTACACTTAGTTTTCTTTGCAACGCAGCTGATGGCCATATACGATATAAACACAAGGTAACCCGGTAACCACTTAGAATGAGCTCTGGGAAGACAGGTGGTGGAGGGTGTGGCAGGATCAGCCACCTGCCCGGTCCTCCTATGACACTGTTTCATTGCTTTCTGCCCCTGCTTCAGCCTTCCTTTCTGCTCCTCAATCTTAGAGTTCATGTTCCAACAAGACCAGGAGAAAGATTATAAGGCATAAGAGAAAAGAGTCATTTTCTCACTTGACAGAAGACCTGAGAGAGAAAAGAAAGCTATGGAGAACATCCTTTCGGTGAAGTGATTAGCAAGACGGCATTTGGGCACTCAAGATTCTCTCCACCATCTGGTCCAAAATGGCCTTTCCAATCTTTTCCCCCTTTTCATTATGTGGGAAATGCATTGTACTCTGAGGCTAGATCATAATCCCAGGCCATAAGATAAATATCACATTGAATCAATCTTTTCCCTGAAAATCTTCTAAATTTCCCTAAAGTTCAGCTCTCACCACTAGAAGTAGAGAGCCCAGGGCCCACACTGTGTTCATGTCTTCTCCCTCCTGCTCACTCCAGGATACATAGTCATCGAGTAGAATAGACTGCACTCCTTTGGTTCTTCTTTCTACTGAGATTACAGGTGCGATTTAACACATGTGATGCAGTGCCACTGTGTTTGCTCTACCCCAGAGGTGCTCAACTATTCCATGCCAAGCCCTTGCGATGCTGTTTCCTTGGTCTGGAATGTCCTTCTTCTCTATCTTCCCATGGCTACATGCTACCTCCTTGGGAAGTCATTCATGACCAGCACTTCAACCTTTTTCTGCCCTAAAAGAGTGAGCAGTAGTCTGGCCTTACCCTGCACTGAATCTGTCCATTTTAAGGACCTGGGCACTAACCACTGCACATCAAGTTCATGACATGAAAATCACATAGGACTTCCTAGTAGGCTATCCATGGCTTATCTTTGCATCCCAAGAAACTGACACCAGGCCTGGCAATATTTATTTAATGAATGGATACTTATAAAAATGGTAATTCCACACTAACTTTATGTTTGGGGAGCTTCTTATTTATTAAATATAATTAACTGTAACTAGACATCCCCTCACGGATACCCCATCAGAAGCAAAGCCTGTAGGTTGTTCCCATGTCAGGGATGGGGCACCGGTTAAACAGGGCGGTTAGGGCAGAAAAACTGGGGACTCAAAAACGTTTGACAACCACAATTGTGGGGAATGAGAGCGATCTGAAAGAAACCATTTCCTGCCCCACCTCCCCACCTAGTTTATCACAAGGGGGCCTAGAGAGAGGTGGAAGAAGCAGAAAAAAGAATTAGAAAAGAAAAGCCACGTTTGTGCAAACTTCTAATACTGCACGGATTCTTAATAATTTTCCTGGAAAAGAGATTGGTTAAAACTTCTAACATTCTGCTTCCTTTTCAAGAGTTCTTCCCTGTGGCTTAGGGGCAGACAATTATTTTGGGATGAATTTCCTGACGCCAGTAGTCCAACTGGTATTCCACAAACACCCTGTACGATCAGTGGGGCTTATTCAGAAGTGAGGATTTCACGGGAGCCCATATTCAAATGGAAATTAATATCCGCAACAACGCACACTGCTGTTTTCCAGGCACCGCCTTTTCTGCCATTTCCTGATGCTTTCACACATTTCAAACACTCTCCCAACCAGCAAATCACAAAGTATTGCAAGGTCCAGAAATGAGACAAGAGGGGCTAACTTTTCTTGTGGGTTATACCCGCAGCACCTGTAACAACTCTGCACAGGTGGGCGGGACTGAGGGCAGTATCCCATAAAGGACGTGGCCCCGCTGTGCCCAAGTGCTTGGTAAGTGCAACCTAATTTCTTCAAAACCAGTGTCATCCTTTGGGCCTCTCAAGCATCCAAGGATGCTTGAGATATTCACCAAACTTCATACCTCCTAAAGCCACCACCCACTTCCTCATGCCACAGAGTTTGATTTTCGACTACCTAGGGCTTCCAAGGGGAAGGGGCAGGCGTGTGCCTAATATTGGGGCTCCCTGTCACCATCACTCCAGGATGGAATGTGGGTGGATGGAGTGCCTATTCTGAATCCGGTCTGGTTCCATCACAAAGCTACTTTCCTGTAATCCATACTGCTGCCTCATGGAATAGTTGTTGTTATCCCCACTTCACAGACGGGAAGACTGAAGTTCAGAGAAATGAAACGCGTTACTGAATAACACACGCTTGTTAAATACAAGACCCCACATGCAAACCTGGGGGTGCCAGATCCCATCGTCATGCTGTGTCTGCTGTGCCAAACTGCCTCCTCCCCGAGCACATCCCCACAGAAAGGGCAGCGGGCTGAGCGGCTATAGCCACAGGACACACAGTGGACTGGACGCAGAGACAGCACTAGCAGCACCTTCTCCCAATTCCTTCTCTGCATTCTCTACACTGAGCTGCCCAATATCTCCAGGCGGGGACTGTCTGGCACCCACATGTCCTGGCCTCAGAGTCATCTATTAATTTCTACTTAAAGAGTAAACCAACAACAACAAAAGGTGTAAGCCTCAGTGGCTCTCCTCTTAAACCACAGCTCCTACACCTGAACTGGCCTCTTCCCTCTCATTTGTGCTCAAAGCCAACTGTCAGGGTAGTTCTTTGTAAATGTTTGCTTATTAATATTATCATTATTATCATTATTTTGAGAGAAAGAGAGAGAGCGAGCACCAGTGAGGTAGGAGCAGAGAGAGAGGGAAAGAGAGAGAGAATCTCAAGCAGGCTCCGCACTGTCAGTGCAGAGCCTGACGTAGGGCTCGATCCCACAAACCATGAGACCATGACCTGAGCCGACACCAAGAGTGGGATGCTTAGCCGACTGAGCTACCCAGGTAGCTCTTTCTAAATCACAAGACTGGCTATGATTCTCCCTTGGTCAAAATTTTCCATGGGTCACCATTGTCCTCCAAATAAACTCTGACCTCCTCACTGATGTCAGGGGCTCTTCTTGCCTTGCTCCACCCTTAGCTCTCATGCCAGCCTCACCGCCCAGCATGCTATTTTTTTTTTTTTTTTTTGGTCACTTCCTTCCTGAAACTTATGATAGCCATACTTCCAACGGCTTTAGTGAATTTTTATTTATCTCTAGAATTCTCAGTCCTTCCATTTTACCCTGGAGATATCCTGTGCCTTTATCAAGGACCATCCCTGCTTTTAATGTTTATTTATTTTTGAGAGAGAGAGACAGAGCGTGAGTGGGAGAGGGGCAGACAGAGAAGGAGACACAGAATCTGAAGCAGGCTCCAAGCTCTGAACTGTCAGTGCAGAGCCCGACACAGGGCTGGAACTCACCAACTGCAAGATCATGACCTGAGCTGAAGTCGGACGCTTAACCGACAGAGCTACCCGGGCACCCTTAGGACCATTCATGCTTTTAATAGATTACCTGTTTTGAGAAGACCACTTCCTACCTTCTATCTCTCAGCACTTTGTGCCCACTCCCACATCCCTACTATGCCACAACACCCTGTACCACATGCATTAGTTTGTGCATTCTGTCTCCTCCAGGGATGTGTGCTATCTCTGAAAACGCACTGACACGCTGCAGAGCACGGAGATCAGTGAACACCTGTTGATTAACTAGACTCAACAGTCATTTCCATAGAGATGTGGCAATGTACTGGTTTTGTTTACTGAAAGCCAAGGCTGGCTCTAGTATTTTTTTTTTTTAATTAACTAAACTCTGTACTTTCTAGTTTTGAATGTTGAACAGTCCTAGGAAGAGCTGAATGGTTTTGAAATTGAGCTGAAGAGCTTAGTTCAAAGGTAGCCTTTGAACCAATTTCACTCCAGTCCTGCTGGGAGCAATAAGCTTGTGCCTTGAACATGCTTATTTTTCTCAGGTGCTCCCACAAGCCATTTGAAAGCCCTCTAAATGGAATTCATCCTCTTCACGATGGCCTTGCTTCTGTTTTTGTTAATGGCTCCCTCAGAAATCTCTGGTAGGCCCCATCAAAAGAAGGACCAAAAACCTGGAAGTGGGGTTCCACTTGGAACACTGAGGGAACAAAGTAGTGTCTGAGTCCTACCGTAGCATGTGCTAATTACTTCTATTTGCCTTCAGATGAAGCATTAATTGCTGAACCAGTCTAGCCTCTTAAGGCACTCAGATGCATCTCACTGTCATTGACAGGAGATGTCACAAGAAGGTGCATGTGAACAACCCACCTGATGCATGAGAAAAATGGGCCCATTTGCACCAAAGGATGGATTTGGTCCTCTGTGAAGCTCATTATGTTCCTGAAACACATGTTTTCTACAGCTAAGAGTGTAGCAAATCTGAACCTTAATTCCTAGTCCGACAGCCTAGCCCATGCTTGGCTCTGATGACAAGGATGGCAGGTGAGCCCCAGGTCTGGCTGACTTCTTCTGAAGCCTCCAACCTCTGTCACTGGTTCACCAGGCCCCAGTCTGATGAGAAGGATGAGACTGAACAGGACACTTTGGAAGTGGAGGGAGGGGGGCAAAGGGAGCTGGGGCCTGGGGCTCTGAGAACAGCCACAAGGAGGTGGTATTTCTTTTCTCACTGATGTGCCTTTCTTTTTCTCTCTCACTCTGTCTTGGGAACCTTTCTCTCCCAAAAGACCAAAAGGGAGAGGGACACCTGCGTGGCTTAGTCGACTGAGTGTCCAACTCTTGGTTTTGGCTCAGGTCACGATCTCACGGTTTGTGAGCCCCAGATCAGGGTCCACGTTCACGGCTCAGAGCCTGCTTGGGATTCTCTCTCCATCTCTCTCTGCCCCTCCCCAGCTCGCTCTCTCTCTCTCTCTCTCTCTCAAATAAATAAATAAAACTTAAAAAAAAAAAAAAGAAAGAAAGGGAGAGGCATCTAGGGGGAAGAAGGCATAACACAGAAATTGAATATGTGTTATGCTTCTGGTTCTCAACCTTTAAAAATTATTGAGTTGAGCCATTTTTTGCTTTTCATAAATATCTATTTTTCTCAGCTCTCTGCCAAAGTTGCTAAATAAAGTTGTAAATAAATAAATAAATAAATAAATAAATAAGGTATGTTTCATATTTTTTGGTTTTACTTTGGGTCACCCACCAAGGACTGGGAGAAAGGGAGACTTGCCCCTTCTGCTCCATAGGAACAGGCTGGTTAAGGTAAACTTCCTTCAAAAACCCCACATAAAAATAACCCAGAAGCAGTTGGTCCAACGTCAACAGAGCTTCTGTGGAAATTCAGATTTTTCCTGAAGGTTCATGGTAGTAAGTTACAGATATATGTTTCTTTGTTTAAACAAGGTTAAACTTAGCAGATTTTAGAAAAGTGGCAGTCATTATCCTAATTTGTGTGTGTGTGTGTGTGTGTGTGTGTGTGTGTGTGTATGACAGCCAAAGCCAGAACCCCTTAACACAGGAAAGGAGAGGAAGGGGGGCTAGGGACACAGTCACTTTGGTGACCAGCTGGTGCTTACCTGTGATCATGCTCAGTGCTGATAGGCATGCTAAGGCTTGGATATCAAGGTTCAGGCTCTGCAAACTTAAGGAAAAGTCTTTAATGGAGTCGAGCCACTCCCCAAATCCACGAAGGCACTGAAGTCGATGCAGGACAAGTCCGTTGCAGAACACAAACTTATCTTCAGCAGTGTTCGACCTATAAGACAAGGTCATGGCGGGTGGGAGAGAGAGACACATTAAATGGGTGTGTTCAGTCTGTCCAACACCATAACACAAAGGCACCTGAGTAACCACGCAGCAGTGTTCAGAACCCGGAGGCCTATGCTGTGAAACCTGCCCAGATACTCTTGATGCCCGAGACTGTGCTCCTGGGATAAACAACCACCGCCACTTGTCTGTGCGAACTTTCTTGGTGAGCATCAGCCCTGGGAAGCTGGGGGTGGAGCACTTGTACTCTTATTATGAGAATCAGCTGCCGTCCCACCCGGGACGGGACACAGAGGAGCAGGCACTCCAGGAGCACGGCAGTGAAGCACTGTGCACCGCCTCTTTCTGTAGTGAACACGAGCCCTTTCCCTTCATGGCTCCTTCCCTTCTTATTCTCAAATGTCAAAAACTGAAAAGACCTGAGACTAGACACTACAATTCCACTCTGCAGACTCTAAGAACACCAAGTCCTTGCAACTGCCAGAAGTCAATCACGAAAATAAAAAGTCACTGAAAGTAAAACAGTCATTTTGCATATCCTTCTCTACTTAAAAAAAATTTTTTTTGACGTTTATTCATTTTTGAGAGACCGAGAGAGAGAGATGGAGTGTGAGTGGGGGAGGGGCAGAGAGAGAGGAGACACAGAATCTGAAGCAGGCTCCAGGCTCTGAGCTGTCAGCACAGAGCCTACTGCAGGGCTCGCAGAGTTCAAACTCACCAACTGCAAGATCGTGACCTGAGCTGAAGTCAGATGCTTAACCGACTGAACCACCCAGGTGCCCCGGTGCAGGGCTATTTCTACATCTGCCTGATAGTTTATATTATGTCCATCATCACCTCGTTCGTCTCTCATGACAGGTGCCTTGGAACACCTAGATGTCACCACTTAGCTATGGGGCCTACGCCACTCTTAATTGCTCCTTTTCCTTACCTGTAAAACAGGAATCCCGATTGCTACCTCTTAATATTGCTGTGGGAATGAAATAAAGGATCTGAAAGACCACACACCGGGCCTGGTACACAGGGGAGCTCAAAGAGCAACAGGTGTAACTAATTCTGAATTCTCTGTGGTCCTTACTTGAATCTTTCCTTTCATTTTCCAGTCTCTTGTTACATATTTGTCTCTTTTAGTCTATTGCGGTAAGTTAGTATCTCTTAATTTGTGCTTCTTGGATGAGTAGTTTCATTCATTCATTCACTTAGCAAGTATTTCCTTAGGACCAAGTATATGCCATTCCTGGAGCCAGGCACTGGAGAAAACTTAGTGAATGGGGCATATATGGCACCTGCCTGTGGGGAGCTTATCCCTTACTTAATCCTTTGCTGTCTGCCTAGCAAGTGACAGTCACATTGCTGGCTTGGCTCCAGTGCACACCGGCTTGGCTGTAATTATGCTAATTACTGACTCCTTAGATGTAACTCCTCCTCTCTCTCACAGATCCCGCCACAGAGGCATACAAAGGACACAATCGTTCAGTCTCAGTATTTAAAACATGGACCTCAGGCCACTGGCTTCAGAATTGCTGAAACATGAGTTAAAAATGCAGATTTCTGAACGTTCTCCAAGGTAGCTCCAAACCAAAATAGCTGGGAATGAGGCACGGGAATCTGCAGTTTAAACAAGAGTTTCTGGTAACACAGTATGAAAAGCTTAGACAGATCCCAGGTTCCAGCTTTTTGAAAATTCACTGCCTTTCTGTCTTTGGTGTCACTGAGTAGGATAGGTTGAACCAAATCTTTTGATCCAGATTCTCCTGCAGTAAACACTGGGGGGTTGAGAAGCTGTGGGAACTCTTTAGAGCCCCAGCTTGGGTACTAGGACAGTAACTTGTCAAATAGAAACCCATGAGGTAAATGCAATGTTCAAAACAAAAACTTGCTGCCAGGAAATACCTTATGCACCAGGAGAGAATCTTCACAGAATCACAGAATGCTGGAACTGCAATGGGCTTCAGAGATCAACAAATCTAACCTCATTTTACAAAGGAAAGTAAACTTCAGGTGAGGCCACTGAACTGCCCAGGGTCTTATAGCAAGTGCATGTTAGAACTGAGACTAGGACCCAGGCGTCCTGGCTACCAGTCCAGTGCTTTACCCACTGCCCGGTTTTTTAATGCCTGACCAAATTTCCTATTTCCTTCCTGAGCAAACTTTTCACCGATGACTCAGTTAACAAACCCAGCAGGTTTCCAACTGCTTCAAAGCAAGGGGAGAACAAAAAAAAGATAAATAGTGATTACCTGATGGAAAGTCTGAGAACAAACAGCTCCAAAAAGGCTGATTCTATAAGTAATGTCTGATCTTCTTTGGGGAGATCAGTAAACCCGGGAATCTTTTCCGCCCAGCTTCTGGATACATCGATGGAGGCTGTCAGGAGATTGTAGAACTGTTGCACATGTTCGGCATCTGTGCCTGCAGCGGCCTGTTCGGTGGGACAGTACTGGAATGCAAACCACACACAGCAGCATTATCTCAGTGCAGCAGAAGCAGCAGCAGTCTTAACAAGCTGGCTCTTCCCAGGCCATCAGTGCCTAAATCCTCACTTTTAGGTCTCAAGGTTATAAACACTTTTTTTTTTTTTTTTTTTTTTTTGCACTTAGTCTCATCTGATTCTCACAATGTAAACAGAGCAAATTTTGTTACCTCTTCACAGACAAAAGAAATCTGGTTAAGTCCTATTAGTGCAGTGGTTTTCAATCTTGATGCAATCATCTGGGGAGCTTTAAAAAACACTGTGTCTAGCTCCTAGGCACAGAGATTCTACTTTAGCTGGTCTGGGGTGGGGACCGGTCAGCAGGAATTTCAAAGGCTCCCCAGGTGATTCCAAAGAGCAGCCATTGTTAAGAACCATTACCCCTAGAGGTTTGTGTCCAAGTAGGCCTCCAGGGTCTACTGATTCCAGGAGAGCTTGTCTCCAAGCAAGATGCTCATTAAGCCACAGTTCTCAAAGTGTAGTCCCTGAGAATGTGCCAGAATTGAACATCTTGGGCCCCATCCCAGACCTGCAGAAGCAGAAACTCTGAGGGTAGGACCAAGAAACTGTTTTATTAAGATCTCTAGCTGATTCTCGTGGACACTGGAGTCTAGGAATCACAGAATTAACCAATAGGAGAAGAGAATGATTTTTGCTTGCTGTGACATAAACCAAATCAGGAAGGGGATGGGAGGGTGTCTTCTTAGTAGGGCCCAGGCAGTTATGTGCTATCAGACTCAGGACTTGTGGACTAAAATGAATGGAAATTAAAAAAAAAAAAAAAAAAAAAGAAAGAAAATTCAGTTCCTCAGTCACACTAGCCATATTTTAAGTACTCAAAAGCCATGTGTGGCATATAGCATATTTCCATCACTGCAGAATATTCTACTGGATGGCATTGATCTAAAGGATCCCAGGAGAAGAAAGGTACAAGTAGGAATGAAGTTCCTGCCCAGCTTTTGGATATTCTGGTAGAGTCAAGGTTTTGCCTGAGTCACTGGAGGAAAAAAATCTTTCCTGCTTTAGGCAGGAAGATTGATATAGCGAGATAATAATCAAGGGACAACCAACAACACAGAGACTTAAGAGATCTGCAGAAACATTCATGTAAATATGTGCATCATTTCCTTAAGTGTGCATTTGTGTCCTTTCTCTCAGCTCCTCCTGGGATATGGATTTTAATCCTTATTGTGCAGATGAGAAAACTCAGGCTCAGAGGGAATTCAGAGAGGTTAAGAGACTTTCCCAAGGTACACGACCAACAGTGGTCCAGTTAAGACTTAAACATGGCCCTGTGTGTTCCGCTCCTACACTTCCTGGCTGTTAATGTGTCTGATGTTCCCAACTGGTAGCTGTGGGATAGTTTTAAAAAGCATTTTGCTTTGCTCTAATTGGAGGTCTCTGGGTGTGTATTCATTTGGTCCCATGTTTTGTCAGCAGCACAGTGACTGGCACATAATGGACCCCCAATAAAGTGTTGTTGCATATTGTGCAATGAAAGAATAGTCACGGGACTGCCTAGGTTTGCCACAACGCCCTAACCTGACTGGAGGAAGAACCGCCAATAAGCACCAGGTACCGACTGAGAACGTAGACATGAGGAAATGAGACATTTCTCTCAATTGGGTCTCTTTTTTTCCCCCTTTCTGCATTCCCAGGAGGCATACGAAATAACAAAAGACACCATCAGCCGGAGGGCCCAGCTGCTTTAATCCTAGATTTGTCCAGGCCCCTAATTTGTAAAGTAATGTAGCTCTGCTGCTTACTTTAGCTACCTGGGGTAAAAGCCTTCACTTTTCTGAGCCTCAGTTTTCTCCTCTGTAAAATGGGGATAATAGCCTCCTCAAGATTCTGTTGTAAGGATTATATGTGATAATATTCGTGAAGGGCCCAGGATAAGGAAGATGATTGATGATGACAGTGATGACGATACTGATAACGATTATGATACTTGGAACTAACACTGTCCCTCCACTTCCTTATTTATAAAATGGGGAAAGGGGAAAGTTAGAAAAACTGGAAGATTTCCAATTCTCAGCCCTGACTTTCTAGGATCCATCAGGTCCAGTTTGGAGTCCTGGCTCCTCCGCTCTCAATAATCCCACGCAGGGCCTGGGTTCTCTGAAGCCCTGGATGTTTCTGTGATGTGGTGGGACTCCACGGGAGCAAAGTACAGGAGAAGGAAGTAGTCCTTCTTCCCACAGATAGTCAAGGATGTCAGAATGATCCTGGTGTCATGACATTTCCCAACACTTTCTTTCAGCACATACACTACTAACTGGAGGAGAGTAGAAAAAGGGATTTTATTTTATTTTTTTGCTTTCTCTTCTTATATGAATCTAATTCCATATGACCTCCAAGGACAGGAGGAAAACGCCCTTTAGGAAGCCGACAGCTCTACATGTGAAACTCCTGAGTGATAACTGGAGTAGAGAAAAGAATGTTGGACCAGGCAGCAGGTCATGGGGTCCTCCCCCAGGCTCTAGTATTGACTTGCTGTGCTGCCCTAGACAAGTCACTTAACTTCTCTGGGGAAGGAAGGGACTGGGCTACCTGATTTTGAAGATTCCATCTGGCTCTTTGCATTCAGCTGTCTTTCTCTTATTGATTTCTAGTTTAATTCCATTGTGGCTTGACAACAGACATTGTCTGTTTTCTATTCTTTGAAATTTGTTAAGGTGTATTTTTATGGCACAGACTATCATCTATCCTGGCAAATGTTCCAAATGTTGGTTCTTGCATTCGATGATTCTAAGTGTTGCTAATCATACCAGGTATGATGTTACTGCCTGGAATTTGACACTGATTCAGCATTATTTTGTTTTAAAATAGTATGTTAAACAATTGTATGTTTGGTTAAAAAGACCAAAGGTTGTAAACTTTTCCCTAGGAATGGCACCTAGCAGCTCCCTCCTGTGCTGACTTCTCTGAAACCATGGCTCACAACTCAATAATCACTCTGCTTTCAATATTTGCTCAGAATCCTCTGGAGTGTTTAGCTTCCACCCAGCATCCTCTGCAGGGCTCTGTCCCTGCTGGGCTCACATTTCATGCATCCTGCACACAGGGAGATGTAGTCCCTGTGTACCCTGCATGGGTAGTTGTCTGTGATGGAGTCCAGCAAGGAGAAAAGCCAGCAGGCCTGGCGTGCCAGACTCCAGCCAGACCCTCTGGGCTTCACCTGCAGTGATTCTGGTCCACATTCCAGAATTCTGGGGCCAAACTGGATTCAGCCTGAGCCACCAGGAACTTGGGGGTGACTGGTGGGTCAGCTTCCAATGCTAGAGGAAAAGACAAACCCAGTGTTGCCTCTACTGAACATAAGATTTAAAGAAACAGAACAAAACATTTTAGATACTTTCTCACCTGGCCTAGCAGTTTTTACCAAACCTCACCAAGGCATACTGGCCCTGGAGTTGGATGAACCAGATCCCCATTCTCTGCTTCTGTTCTCCTCTACATTACTCTGTCTCTGGGCTAGGCAGGTTTGGGGTTCACCAGAGAAAATCTGGAAACATTTGTTTATAGATCATTCCAACTGAATTTTGGTGAAACAGAGAATGACTTTAAAAAAAATGAATCTTTTTTTTCCTGTTTATGCTTTTTATTCCAGCCTGTATGCATAACAGATCCATCAAAAAATCTGTCTTTACTTCTAATCAAAGACACAGTATTACATTACTAGCCATTTAGAAGAGGATACAGCTAATGTCTGATGGAAGTTTCTCCAAATTACCTAGAATGAGAATCTAAAGCTGAAAACAACCACAGAGGTTAGTTTCCATATGGCAATAATATGGCTGTGTAGATCAGACTTCAGAAACAACGCTGGCCTAAAATAAATTATTCGAATGGGAATCCAGTGAGACCCTTGGTGAATGCCAGCCCTACATTAGCAATGTGACATTTTCATAGCAGAATGGAATCTGATATTATTTACTCTCTCACTGCCAGTCCAGGCTAAATATGTAAAATGTCCTAAGAACGTTTTATCTCCCTGTAGAAGATTATTTTTCCCTGAGTCTTTATATTTCTTTATACATTTTAGATGTGATCACTACATATGAGCCAAACTACGTACACATATTCTTAGGTTCTTACACTTTAAAAACTGGCAATGAATATGTTTTCCCCCCAATTTTTTCTTTTCTGATCTAACCGCCTCCCCCGCTAAAAAAAAAAAAAAAAAAAAAAAAAAAAAAAGCCTCCTCTCCTCCCACTAATGGCATCACCACAGTTATACATTTGCTTACTTTCTCTATCCTTCATGTCAGCTGCATGAGGGTGGGACTCTTTTGCTCAAAAATGTGTCTGCTGCTCCAGAACAGTGCCTGACACCCAGTAGCCATTCAATAAATATTTGTTAAACGACTTAGTTACTTTCCGGAAAATTTTTATGTCTATTGCCCATCCCTTCTCAGTCTCAAAAAAAGGCTGGGAAATAGATTTGAGGTAAAACTGGATTGTTCTTATTAAACTATATTGGTGATTCTCAACCCCTAGTGTGTCAACAGGTCATCTGAGGCACTTGTTAAAAAACAGATTTCTGTCTGCCTCCTCCTCTGCTCCCCATTCTGATTCCATAGGTCTGGGTGTTGCCCAGGAATCTGAATTTTTAAGCAAACACCCTAGGTCCTTTGGCACACCACACTTTGGGAAATGCTGAGCCCTACCCACAGTGGAATTACAGCAAGTGTAATGGTCAGAGGGTCAGGGAAGAAGGCTGGAAGGGATCGTGGCAGTGCATTTAGTCCAATCTCCTCACCATTCAGTTGAGGAAACGAAAGCCCACCGTAGCGCAGGAGCTGGCCTGAAATCATCTAGGGAATTGGTGGCAATTTGAGAGGGTTTTCTGAGTAGCTTCATGAAAACAGTTTTTTTGCAGAGTTTTTATACTGTTTACTTTGTAGTCTAACACGCGTTCGCCCCATTGTTTCTTGTTAACATATTTAAATTTTTTTTTTCAACGTTTATTTATTTTTGGGACAGAGAGAGACAGAGCATGAACGGGGGAGGGGCAGAGAGAGAGGGAGACACAGAATCGGAAACAGGCTCCAGGCTCCGAGCCATCAGCCCAGAGCCTGACGCGGGGCTCGAACTCACGGACCGCGAGATCGTGACCTGGCTGAAGTCGGACGCTTAACCGACTGCGCCACCCAGGCGCCCCTCTTGTTAACATATTTAAATGCCGTTTGCTGGTGCCTGGTTTTATCCCAGCAGCATCTCTTGTATTTGGAATCTCTTACTACACTGAGTGATACCAATTACCAAGCAACATCCTAGTTTCCTGAAAAATACTTGAAATGACCAACTAATGAGGACCTTAAGTATATTTCCTCATCAGTAATTATGCAGGCTCTGAAGCCAAGCCCAGTATCTATATATACTTGTATTGCTAAATGAAAAGCAACTGTGGGACAGAGAATAGCTACATTTCAAGGAGAAACAAATCAAACATGACATGTTTTGACTGCCCTGATATACAATGATCTGAGCTCACTTTTGAAGGAGAGAAGTTTGGCCCAAAGGAGAAGTGAAGGTCCCAGAGCCAGGAACACTTTCACAGAGCGAGGAGCTCTCTCTCTCTGGCCTCTAAAACATGCATTCCCTCTGTGACCTGGAACGCAACCCCTCAACCTTCCTTTCCCACAAATGAGAAAAACCCGCTCACTTACTACCTTAAAGGCACACATGCCTGAACAAGAAGGTTAGACACACCTGCGGGCAAACATTTTCTCCTTTCTCTATTTACCTGATTCACAGGGGAAACTGGCATAGTCATGTCAATAAGTTGTCTTGGTCAAGTCAACTGTCTGATGCAAGTCTGACAGGGCAAATTCTTATTTAAATGTAGTAAGTTATGGATACACACGAAACTGTTAACATTGGTTAACCGCTGAGGAGTGGGATTAGTCAGGAATAAATGAAGAAGAGACTTTCATTTTTCACTTTATCCTCTTCTAAAAGGGTTACCTTAAAAAACCAATGGGCATATATTACTATTATTGTAATTTCTAAAAACTTAATAAGGGTTCTATTTAAAAAAAGAACTAGTGAGGAGTGAGGAGTGCCTGGGTGGCTCAGTCGGTTAAGTGTCCGACTTGACTCTTGGTTTCAGCTCAGGTCATGATCTCACAGTTTTCATCCCAATCCTGCTTGGTTGGGATTCTGTGCCTCTCTCTCACTGCCTGCTCCTCCTCCACTCACGCTGTCTCTGTCTCTCCCAAAATAAATAAATTAAAAAAAAATAAATTAAAAAAACCCTAGTAAATTGTCACTAAATAGAAATGGCAGTATGGTGAAACAGAAACTTAATACTTGCAGTGATGAGATTTGGATCTAGCCCTGGCTCTGCCACTGACCTTAGGCAAGGCACTTAACTCCTTTAAGCCTCTATTTACTCCTCTGAAATTATGGGGGTTGGATTAGATGATCTCAAGGTCACCTCCAGTTCTGTAAATTTGTGTTGAATATATATACACATTAATATACATATACACACATGCGTATATAAGCATAAAGAAAAGATATTAAGAAAACTGAATTTCAATGAATGGCATTCCTAAAAAAATTACTGAAACCATAAATTATAACACATAAAGCTGTGGCATAAGTGCAATTGTGTAAGAACATATGAGATAGCGCCTAGCTCAAAGTAGGCACTCAATAAATTCATTTTACTTCATTTTATGTTAATGCTTTTTAGAGATCAAAGCAAGTTGAATCTTGTTAAATAACAAGTTACTTAACACATATTATTAATATATATGTGTGTATATATATATATATATATATATATATAAATTCATATAAATGAAAAAACCGTTTGCATTTGGGACAACAAAGTAAACCCCAGAATCACTAAATTTTAGAATTGGAAGGAATTCAACTTCCAAAATAACTTCTCTGCTTGTGAGAAATCCTGTTATGTGTTCTCCTTAGTTACTTCTTGGGTTGTTACTTCTTAGTTACTTCCACAGGAGCTCTTGTGGCTCGGAGAGCTCATCCTTATCTTCAGAATGAGCTGGAAGGGGCCCCCTTCTTCTCCCTCTAGATTTGCCTTTGGGAGCACCAGTCTTCTTTCCACAGGGTAAAAGGGTGACCTAGTCCTGCCAAACTTTTTCCCTTCTCATCCAGTTATCTTCATTTTCTCCAACCATCCCTTGCAAGTTTCCAGAAAAGGTGTGTCCACATCCCTCTTAAACTCCAGTTTGGGACTGGACTTAATCCTTGAAGTGTGGTCTCACAGGACAGTCTATGGGACCACCACCAACTTGGTTCTGGTCCTATACTTTTACCACTGCAGCCCAAGGTAACCTAGCATCCCTTCCTTCCACCACACATGTACTTTGTTGTTCATAGTGAGTGTGCATGGAATAAAGCCCCAAGATCTTCTTAACATGAACTACCGATGGGCCAAGGCTCTCCCATGCTTTAAAATTCTAAATACCGAGCTTCATATTTATTTTTGTTAACTTTGTTCATGATGGCTTCAGCCCATCCTGTTCCAACCTGTCGAAATCACTCTGAATGTTGATACTGACATCCATCATATTAGCGATCCCTCCCAGCTTTCTGTCATCTGCAAATGTGATCAGCATGCCTTCTATGCCTTCATCCAAGTTTTTGATGAAAACTCACTGTATTTTTAAAGTCTTTTAATTTAATTGATTTTGGTCCAAGTTTTGATAATTTTGTAAAGCTATCTCAAAGCAGGAGAATCCAAGTTATGAGGTTCAATCTGATTCCAAAACAATGCAATTAAAATAAATATGCTTTACAGAATTGAGCAAGGCTCCCAAGGTAGTATCAATGTGACCCAGACTCAGGCATGGTCAATCTGCTATTTTGGACAAAGCTAACAATTAAATTGGATAAATGTTTGTTGATGAGGATGATGACTCTAGTCTAACACACTGAATAGTGCAGAGGCAAGCAAACACACTGGATTGATTTTTCTGTGTGGAGACAGTTCCCAGCTGGGGCAATTCAAAGTGCTGGAGAGGGTTTGCCACTGAATGACTAATTAGGCCATGTAGACCAATAAATGGATAATTTTGGGCCAAAAAATCACTTTTGGGGCCTAAAATCTCTGCACTGATCATCATTAGTGATTTCCAATACCCTGGAACAACGTCAGACTGTGTGCGACAGCCTCAGTGTTGGCAGTGTGGAACAGCTTCATTAATTCAGACTAATTGCACAAGGGGAGGCCAAAGTTGCTTCAGGGAGGAGACATCTTTATTCCCAAATGTCTTTCTAGCACCCACTCTCATTGAAACCAGAGACACAGGGAAGGAAGCATGGTATGCAGGGGCTCAGATTTTGGGGTCCAACACACTTGGCTTCTAATTGTCTCTCTGATGCATGGCTAGGTGACCTTGGGTAAGTCACTCCTTTCACCTCTCCAGTTTTAATCTCCTCATCTGTGAAACAGATAAGATAACACCTACCTTAATGGTATTGCTGGATGGTGCCTGACATTTGTTGTGTTCACACTTATTAATACATTCAAACAAATGGTAAAGTAGGAAAGGTTGGTCAAGGAGATAATGTACAGCGTACTGTGCTAAAGCTTTGACAAGTACCATCCTATTGAATCTTCTTCACAAACCACCCCAGGAAGTAGATATCATTGTTATTACTCTATCACACAGATGAGGAAACTGAGACATTAAAGGGTTTAGTCAGTTGCTCAAGGTCACCCATCTACTAAATGATGGTTGTTTGGATTTTCTCCTAGGCCTGCATGTTTCCAAAGCCTAAGCCCTTAACCATTGCATTATTCTCTTATACTATTATTTGAGACTTGACTTTAGTTAAGAGATGCTACTTATAATCAGAATAAGAGTCCTCAACCTTTGGTGCTAAGGATCTACCATGATTCTCATGTGAAGTCTTGTGATCAGGTGTGGAGAGGAGGCTTCACCGCCTATAATGAGGCTGAGGAGGAGGGAAGGAGGATCACAGCGGGTTTACGAATCACCCCTTCATTTCTGTCAACACTGCAACCCAAAAGGAGGGCACGAAGCAGATATACGCACATCTTTGCCAGCTCTTCTGTCAAAAACCTGAAATACTGATGAGACCTGGGGAGGGCAATCTGGAAGTAGCTGCTAAGCCAGATCAACCAACTGGAGATCCCTGGACTTGCCTCTCTCTCATCTGTGTGCAAACTGTGTTTATAAGTTTTCTTGTATCAGAGAGGGGGTAACCATCCTCACCGTTCATGGTTTTTTAAATGATGAAATGAGACAACACACCACAATGTCTAGCATGTAGAAATAGCTCAATAACTGTGTTTTTTGCCCCCTTTCTTTCCAACTCTGGTGAGACCCCATCTTATTAGAAGTTTCTCTTCTAAGTCTTTTTCAAAACTGCCTTTCAGTAAAGTTTATACATTTGCTCAGAAAATCCCTTCTCATGGTCCTCCTCTGTGTTATCCAAATTTCCAGGAATTTTCACAGTTCAAGCTGATGACATTTTACTATATCTCATATGAAATAAAAATATTGATATGCCTTGGTTGACTTCAATAACAATATTGGTGCTTATTTTATGTTTTTCAAAACCATCATTTGTGTGTGACTGATGTTCAAAACATCCCGCTGGGGTTAAATATTGTAATCATCTCCACTGTGGGGATGAGAAAGCCAAGAGCAGGAGCCAGGTGACACAGGCAGGAAGCAGCAGAGGCAGCATTCCATCCCAGTGTCCCTGACACCTCCCAATGTCAAAGCCAGAGCTTGCTCCTCTCCATCAGTGGTCTAGTCCCTCTATTCAGAGGGCAGGTCAATCAATGCCCATGCAGTTGGGTAAACTGCTTAAGGATAACTTGAGGCCCACCCAGATGGTGTGATCACAATATGAAAAAAATTTGTAGTCATTTCCTCTAAACCGTGAAAGAAATCTACACACTGTAATTCACCTGTGCAGATTTTCGTTGGCACAACCACCAGGAATCCTACAACAATGGTATGACAGGTGCAGCACCGTCAGGGTCATTTGTTAAGGCATTTAGAGATCCAATAAGGCAAAAATGATTTGGTGCAATGGACGCACCGGAATTGCTAAATGAAGTGAGAAATATAGGAGAGGTATGAAAACTGTTTAGTACAGTGCCAGGCACAAAGTCATTCAATCAACTCTCGTTAGTCGTATCATGAATAGAGACTCTGATCATTCATTCGAAAAGCAGGACATCACAAAACTTACTCTGGAGTAATCGAGATCTCTGGGTGTTGAGTCTGTTAAAGCTCGGACAAGGGCATTCATCATACAGATCGGAGGAGAAGGTGGAGAGGGCTGAGAAGGTTCCTGCTGTAATGGGCTCTTTGGTTTGGAAGGCAGCCGACCTCTCCTCCCTTTCAGACTATCTGTACGGACAACTGATACCAAGAGAAAGAAAGAAAAAATGTCTTCAGAGATATCCACGAAGAGCCATAAATCACAAAAAGGAATCAAAACACATTACAGTGGAGCAATCATTAATGGGACCAACCATTTAAAGGTGGCAGTAAGTTTGGAATAATATGCGCACAATGATTTAATGAGAGTTGAAACAAGCAGAATAAAAGCCACCCATACTTACATTTGGTAATGAATTAGCCCTAAAAGTCTCCTTCTTAAATAGAACAGAGATGTATGTACACAAGCTCTCTATTGATTTTGAGAAATTAGAATAAGTGGTCCTCAGCTATTTTTAAATGCTAACATACACCATAAAAACAAAATGTGGGAAAGAAGGGGAAACTAGGAAAATTCATCCATCCCAACGTCAATATTAACATTTTTTTCAGTGATATCTAAGAATATGTGTAAACAAGCTGAACAAAAAGCATTACGTCCATACCTTCTTTAACCATTCCAACACTGAGACACTTCTGAAATCGACAGTACTGACATCGGTTTCGACGTCTCTTGTCTACAGGGCAGTTTTTATTTGCCAGGCAAACATATTTTGCATTTTTCTGAACTGTTCTCTGAGAAAACACAATACAGAGATAGTCAACTAATAGTTTCTGGAAAGAGGTAGGACCTGACAAGATGTATTTTAATTACAATGTGAAAAGCGACAGTGCAATTCGTATAATTAGATAAATTTAATTTCCTAACACGCTAGCCTGCAGGAAAAACAATTTTATTAGTGTTAGCTGCTGACAATGAAAATCATCTCGGATTGTTCTGAAGCAAGTCTCAGGAGACACCCAAGTCTGAATGATAAAATCATATCTGAAATTACCAGGTCAACATATCATACCTTGGAGGATTAGATTATCTCCACTTTTAATATCCCTTTGGGAACAATTTTCTACTTGTTCCACTCCCCTGATTATTGCTGACCTTATTAAAATAAAATCAAAATTATCTGGGATGTACTTTGTTGGCTATCACTATTGTAAGTCAAATATCACAGTAACTGGCTTTGTTCCCCAATAGAGATGAAATCTTAAAAAGCAAAATGAGGACTTGACTAGTTATAACATATAGGAAATGTTTTAATGCAAAAACAAAAAAATCACTCAATCGGCCTATATCATTTATTTAACCTTTAAAATATTAAGATAATACATATTAAAAGAATATTCTCTTAAGAGAATATGTATAGTAAACTGGTCATTTCTGATTTTTCAAAGCAAAATCTTAAAATTGGTTACTAAAAACCACTACCACATAGAAGGAAAAAAAACCCAGAAAAGAGTAAAAGAAAGAAATATGACAGCCATAAATTTTCAATGAAAATTTCCATTAATAGGTCATTTCAAAAATGACTATTGACATAGACATCAAAATAGCCATATTGTAAAGACACATCATAAAACTTGGACTTGGATATAAGATGATGTTGTACTCTTCAGAATCACATATATTTTTAAATGACACATGGAGAAATAATTAAAGCGTATTTTATGCTCCAGATTTTCAAAATAATGATTTATTTTTTAAAAGTTAAAGACACTTGTGCAAACGGATGTGTATTTACCACTTGGGGGAAATCATTCAGAAATCACCTGAATCTATACAACTCTAGATAGAGCAGAAAGTTGAATTTTATTTGGTAAGCCTGGGCTGCATTTAAAAAAAAAGGAAAAAAAAGAAAGAAATCGAGATAATTTGGGATTGGTCATCTATTTTGAGTCCAAAATTCTAGATTTACTTTCAATCTTTTACTTTTAGCAATCCTCAACCCCCACGTATTAGTTTTCATCCTATCACCTTTTAATTTCATTTCAGGAAATGGTTTCTAAATTGCTTATATAAAACTTAAAAAATCTACCAAAGCCAGATCCATTTAGTTTAAAATTCAAAATTCCAAAACACAAACGTATTTCTGAATTTCCAGCATTTAAATTCTCAACAGTCTTTAAGGGTAGGAAACTTATGTTTTCTGAATGAAGCTCTCTTTCATTGGACATGCAGTAATTTCTAAAACTCTATTTCTTGCCATCATCCTCAAGGCTCTCTGCCAGTTTGAGTGCTGGTGGCATTTTGCTTCAGGTATACATTTTCCCAATAACCTGAAAGCTTCCCCACATTTGTGTGTGCCTGCACAGTTTAAGGACAAGGAGAGATCGTTACGGTTCAATCACTGAATGCCCATCATTAACTGCACTTCGTGTCACATTTTTAAAGAATTCAATTTAATGGTAGAAAGCCACTGGGTCAAACCAGCTCCTGTTCCTTTAATTAACAGATCTGTGGGGTGGTTCTCCCTGATCCTACCCCCACCCTTTCAAGTATAGATTTGTTTTCAAGGCATTGCTGCAGAAAAGGGACGCTGTTGGGGAACACTTAATTGACATTTCTAGACTAGGAATGTATTACCATTCCTGTATTTTGGTTAACTCTCAATTATTCAGAGGTGATTATATTTGTGGGTTAATCGTACTTCTCTTAATTGTTTTTTTCCTTTCTTTTACCCTTTCTGGCTGCCTGTTTCCTTGCCCACCAGCATTTCCACTGAAATACTGTGAAAATGAAATCTGCTAAAGGAAAGTGGTTAACTTGAAAGTAACCCTGGTAAAGCTTGGGTAGTTACGAAGAAAAAAAAAAAAAGAAGAAGAAGACTAACCTGAGGGTTCTACATTTAACATACCTCCTGTATGGCACTTAGCATAGTGCAAAGTCTTTCCACAAGCATTTTCTCATATATCTGCAGAATTTAATTAAGCACACGAATCCTAACTCCAGATCAAAAATAATTATTGCTTGCTGGTAGGTATACCAATCCACAAACATGTGCATTTTTACAAATACTCTGTAGGTTTCATTTGATAATGAACTAGTGTTCTATGGCCATTTAAAGATTATAAAGTGCATTCATAAATGTCTTATCTAATTTAGTACTCATAGCCCTTCTCTGAATTTTATTCACCTGACTGGAAAACTGAAGCCTAGAAAGGCATATCATGCTCAGCGTCACAGACTGGTAGGTGACAAGATCAAGGACTCCTATTTGAATGTTCTGACTCCAATTTTAGCACACTCCCAGATATATCCTATTGGCCCCCCCATACCAATTACCCAATCAGCATCTAGCTTCCCCTCTCCCTCCACCCTGCCCAGCACTGGAGGCTAGGGAGTGGTTCCTGTGGGAAAACATTTGTGGGTTTGCAAATGCCTGAGATAATGGCCAGGGGAGTAGGGAGGGTGGCACAGAATTAAGTGTCTGAAGAAGTCTGGGAGTCAATAGCAAAAGTAGAGCAGCAAGAGAACAAGGCCTCTTCTTCAGTGGTAGAGAGAGCACTGGCCTCAAGAGTTGAAAGAAACCGGTTGAAACTGCCAAACATGCCACTAAGTCACCATTTCTAGCCTGCACAAGACTTCTCCTAGGCCTCAGCCTCCTCCCAGGTAAACTATGGAGGAGGCTGAAGCCCCTCGAACTGTAAAAGTCCCCTTTGGGGCTGAGCTAATGAACAGCATCTACACCTGGCACTGCATGTGGCACAGAGTTGGAGGGGACTGGTGAGACCCAGCTTCTGTCTTCCACAGAGGGAGCTGCCCCAGAGTGCATCAGCCACTTGCTCCTGTCTATTCTGTTGCTGCAGATCTTGGACGAGGGTGCACACTTTGGGATCATGCAAACGTGACTTGGCATCCTGCCTCCCTCTCGCTCTGAACGTGTGTCTTGGGGTAGCTGAGTAACATCTCCCAGCCTCCATTTCCTCATCTGTGAAACAAGGATAATTAATAACCACCTTCAAGACACTGTTAATAAAAATAGCTACTGGGTGGCCAGAATTCAATCTCAATATGCTGAAGGTTCCCTCTGGAAAAATGTTCATTGAGGTAAAGCCATGTCAGGAGGTTCACGGCCCCCTGGAGTCCATCCGGCTCGGCCTCCTGTAATGGACCTCAAGTTAAAACCCCCTGAGAGAGCGCATGTGAAGGTGCCAGGAAGGGCTACAGGAACGCACCCCTTGGCTGCTCACTTGAGCGGGTGGCACAGGAGGCTGGCCGCAGTGGGGAGGGGGCGCCAGGAGGAGGCGTGCGCTCACCTTGAAGAAGCCCTTGCAGCCCTCGCAGGTGCGCACCCCGTAGTGCTGGCAGGCTGCGTTGTCCCCGCACACGGCGCACGTGCCCTCGCCCGACGACGAGCTCCTGTTGGGCGGCGACGGCAGGCTGGGGCTCTCGCCCAGCAGGCTGGACGCGGTGGGGGAGGCCGTGAGGCCGAGCGGCGGGAAGGCCAGCGCGGCCGCCCTCTTGGCCAGCGGCAGCCCGTACGGGTGGCCCTCGAGCGCGGCGGCCTGGCTGCTGGCGGCGGCGGCGGCGGCGGCGGCTCCCAGTGGCAGGCTGAGCGCGGCGGCGGCCGTCGGGTCGTAGCCCAGGTGGTGGCCGCCGGCCGGGCTGGGCGCGGGCGGGTGCGGCGGCGAGGGCTTGAAGTGGAAGAGCGGGAAGCGCGCGCCGGCCACCGTGGGCACCGCCTTCATCGGCGGGTCAAGCAGCGGGCCGGGAGCGATGCAACCCTGCGCCGAGGGCAGCGCGTCGTCCCACAGCGCCCCCGCCTGCGGAGGGAAGCCCGGCGTGGTGGGTGTGGACGGCGGGGACGGCTTGAAGTACATGGAGGTGCTGGGCAGCACCTCGTCCTCCGGGCCGGAGGGGGGCGGAATGGAAGGTTGCTGCTGCTGCTGCTGCTGCTGGTGGTGGTGGTGGTGATGGTGGTGATGGTGGTGATGGTGGTAGTCGTGCGCGCGGCCCTCCTCCATCTTGATCAAGGGCCGTGGCCCAGACGGCTGCATTTGGTACAGGCAGGAGGGCTTGAGTTCGTAGTTGCTCGAGTAGCCCTCCATGAAGGTACTGAAGCTGGGCAGGGACGTAGTGGCCGTGGCCGTGATCTCAGTGCTGCCAAGGTCCATGGTCAGCTTGGTGTAGTCTGGGTTCATAATCTCCGTGGTGTATTCCGAGCCGTAGGTCTGCACTGCATAACTGGAACCTGGAGGCGAAGGGCTATACTGGGCTTGAACGCAGGGCATATCTGCAGGACAAAGGGACAGGGAAAAGGGTCTTTCAGAAGCAAGTCAGCACTCTCTTCTAGCTGACAGGTAGCACTGGATTCATTGCTCTCTAATCTGGGAAATGGGATAGGAAGTGACATCTTTTCCTCCTTCTGGTAGCATAGATTTAAAGCTCCATGCTTACTTTCTTTCCTGCGAAGAAAGCAGAATCCCTGACAGACTGTCAAAGGGGCACAGGATGCCAAAACCAGGACTCCTGGGGAATCTCTGTGCCCACCTTCCTTCCCTTGCCCTTGTCCACCACCAGATCTGGAAAATTTGATTTCTTCCTTCATAAGCCCAGTGGTGTTTTTACAAAGTGGTTTTAAGTCCTATAAACTAATTGGGGGTGGTCTCAGCCACAAGTTGGGAGGACAAAAAGAAAGCCAGTGAATGCTCTATTGGTTTATTTTTGGGGAAAGAGGCCAGGAGTCCCCCAAGTCACACACATTGATTTATACATTTATGAGTTGGTTAAAAAAAAGGGGGGGTGTCCTATGTGGGACTTACTGGCCAAGGGAGACTGACATTCTAACATTTTATGAGTGCCAACTGAGCCTACCCACACACGTTGTGGTCGCTTTCTCCCACCCCCTCCCCATTTCTCCAAACACAGCCAGCAGCCTACACAAACTGGACCCCTGTTGATGACTTCAGCCAGCTAGGTGGAGAGGTGGGAACACAGGCCCAGGAAATGGACTCGGGGGAGTGTGTGCCATCTGCAAAGAAAAAGATCAGCAGCTGCAACAAAACACCCACCAAACGTGCTCTCTGCCATGTACAGTATATATATATATATTTTTCCAATTCTGACTAATAAAATATATCAGTAGCTGTTTTAAGACAACAGTTTATAGCTACTGTAATAGGTGAGTTAGTCTACAAATTTTTTATGACAGAAGAATTAGTACCCTTAGAAAAGAAAGCAGCCGCTTAGTAGGTTTAGCAAACCCGCTTAGGGGTTTGTTGAGCCCCCAAAGAGATGGGTATCCAGGGGGCTTATTATTGTTCAGAGAGGTTGGGCTGGATGAGAAGGCCCTGAGAATTATTGGACCTAGTGGATGTTTATCTAGTTATTTCCCTTTCTTTATGGCTAACTAGAAATGATACAATGGGCAGCTTCTGGTGGTTGGTTTTTCTGAACTGGAGGAAAACCAAGTGCTTAGCCTCTACCTGGAGTCTATGGTATAGAAGTTGTGACTAATAAGAAAAAAGAAAAAAAGTCAATACTTCACACTTCCTTTGACATCTTTCTCTTACCCACATTTCCAAATCTGATTGAGTCATGTGTGTATGGGATGAAATCTTGACTTGGAAAAAGGTGATGAGGGCCTGTTGGAAGAAGCAGTGATAAGGAGAGTCCAGTTCAAGCCTTCATTCTTCAAGAAGGGCCTTCAAAACACTCTCTAGTTTGATGTTAAAAGATTACTTTTCCTACTGTCTTGTTGTTGGGGTGAAATGAAAGACTAATGATTTAAAAGAAAGGCCACTGCCTGGTGTTCCATCTATTCTCCTTCAGCACCTCTAGTTTTCTCCATTAGTCTTCTGTCATCCTTCCTTGCCAGTCCCTACCCATTGCTCTTCCTCATGTCTTCCTGAGGTCTCCAGCCAGAAGATGAGTCTGCTTGGGACTAAGTTCTATTTATCTGCATATCTTTGGTGACCACAGCCCAGGGACCTGGCATCTCTTTAACAAATGCAAAAAAAGAGGTGTAAGGAGCCAAAATCTGCAATCCTTTCTTTTGCCCAATTCGAATTTGCTCCTTGGTTTCCTGCTTAAATGCTTTTTCCCTTTTCCTCTGAGCTTCAATAATCCAAACTTGTGCACCAAATGATTTGGGTTTTATACAAACACGAGCTCTGTATTGCTCAAAGTGATCCTGTAACTTTTACGTGCATTATAAACTGAATATAAACGGAGAGCAAAAATGAAGACATTAAAATGTATAAAAAGATCCTCATCTTTTATATGCATTACATTTTTCTTAGGAAAAATATTTTTGAGAAATGCAAGGCTTAATTTAATCTGGCTGCTCCACTAGGTAGCAACAGGGTGTGGTATCCAGAGGAGCTTCGTGCGAAGAGGCCACCTGTGCTGTGAAATGCGTCGCCAGCAGTCACTGTCCTGGCGCTGGGCAAGTCGGAACAGCCTGCCTGCTGGACGTGTGGCTCCCCTATCCCCCACCTCTCCAAACCTGGGAGGGACAAAGGGTCGTGCTTTCAGACCTACCTGGAGGATATCTTGCGCGCTGAATGGTGGGGCTGTGGGTCTCTCCAGCAGAGGCTGAGAGGGTAGGAGGCGGGGAAGTCCGGCGAGGCGAAGCGGTCACAGTGCTGCCTGGCTCCGCGGAGGGTCCAGTCTCAGGGCCGGGGCTTGCCGGACTGCGCTCTTCCGCAGTGGGCTCTGCGGGCACCGGGAGAGAGGACAGAGCTCAAAGTGAGACCAATCTGGGTCGTCGCAGTCTGGGCTGGACGTATTGGGAGGGGGCGGGTTGGTAGGGGGTCTCTATGAATGCTATGTTAATTATAAAGAATGGTAAAGGGCTAGAAAGCAGTGCTTAAGATGAACGGAGTCCCTGGGCACTAAGTGTCACATCACCTCGGGGGTAGCCACAGAAAGCTTGTCAGCACACACTGCACTTTCTGGCGTTTTGTGGCACCTAAACCCAGGCTAAAAAAAGTGTATTCTGTCATCGCCCAGAAATTGATCTCTCTGTCCCTACAACCGGTTCTGAGCTCGTTAAGTCAAGGAAACCAAAGAAAGAGCACCTGAGGAAGAGTTTCGCCCGAATTCAAGGGGTCAGTGAGTGTGCACGAGCCGAAAATAGCCATTTTCCAACTCCTGTCCTCCCCCCCTCCCCACCCCTCAAATACAAAATTTACACGTTGCATAGGAAATGCACAAGGTCCGGAACGAATGCGTGAATGCCCCGAGGAATTAAGAAAGTCTGCGCTTTTCATTCTAAATGCTAATGGAGCTTCGCTTCTATTAGCCGCGAGTTTCGGGGGCCAGGGGTCAAGCAAACAAAAGGGCACAGTGGAAATAGGCCCGCGCTGGAAACAAGGGGACAAGGCGGCTGGAGTTCCAGGCTGGTGGGGTGGGCGGAGGGAGGCCCCCTGCACCCAGCAGGCGGTATCCCTGAGGGTGGGCGACTTCGAGGCTCGGGGCCATCCGGCGGCCCAGAGGGGGCACATTCCGGAGGGCGCCAAGCGCGGCTCCCGGGCAAGCGTCTCTGCGCTCAGCCTCATCGAAACTTTGTAGCTGGAAGCGCAGCTCCGCGGGCCTCAGGGGAGGGATCCCCTGCCCCAAATTCTGGCCTACAGCGCCCCCTTTGCCTGGACCCGTTCATTTCTAGAGGGTTGGGAACACAGAACTGAAAAAAACCAAAACACAACCCAAAAAAACCTCGGGGGTGCGCGGGCCGAGAGGGGAGTGTAAGTTTCGTCCCCCGCCGCCCCTGCGCCAGGGGTTTGCCTGAAGGGAGAGAGTGGGTAACAGAACCCCCAGGTCCGGGAAGCCCTGGAAAGCCAGGAAACGGGGGATTCCCTTGCCACCCCCAGCCCCAGCCCCTGCCGTGCCCCAGCTGATCGTACGGAAATCTTGCGCTCGCTCTAGCGCAAGCACGGGCGGATCTTCCCACGGCTGTAGCAGGAGCTTCCCGTCCGCCCCGAATTTTTAATGCGAATCTCCAGCAACCTTCCACCACCTCCTGCAGTAGGTGCCCTCATTCCTGCCCTCCCCTGGGTCCTTTCGAGCAGAGTCTTTCTCCGAGGATCGGCTTCTGACTCGGCTCGGCGAGGGTTGCGTCTCCTCAAGGAATGGGCTCCCCTCGAGCTCCGGGCGTTCGCGGGAAAAAGCCACACCACGTTTCCTACAGCCGAGCCAAGAGCCCCATGGCTCCCCCCCCCCCCCCCCCCCACTCCCATGGCCGGTTACCTAGGCAAAGCCTCCGCGCCTGGAAACACGTTCCGTCGCTCTCGCTCGCGGCCGCCGAGGCCGGGAGCACTGAGCCTCGGGGTTGTAAATTAGGTAGAAATAACTACCTCTGTCAAAGCTCCTTTCTTTCTCGTGGGCAGCCGAAAGGAACACCCCCGTGTTCCCCTCCCCGTGGTGAAGTGTGTGGAGGAAACCGTGAAACGCACCATTGTGACCGGGGCTCCTCCGCGGAGTTTCCAACCCTGGGGAGCGGGGGCGGAGGTTGGGCGGGGGCAGTAGGAGTGGAGGAGAGACCGACAGAAAGGGAAAGACAGAGATTCTCAGAAAGACCGAGGGAGAGGAGACAAACCGCGGGGGAGAATTTCTGCGAGCGCGCGTCCGCAGGGAAGGGAGTGGGTGGGTGCAGGGGGAGGGAGCCGGTGTGGAGATTGCCTAGCCAAAGGAGTCTTTGATATTCACGTTAGGAGCGCCGAATACAGGTAAGATAACTCGAATGAACTCTAACTTCATTCATTGTCCCTAAGTAGCCGCGTTGGGCAGCTTTTTTCTTTCCCCAACTCAGTTCTGTAAAATACTTCTCTGTCGTGGGAATAGAAGATTCAGGACAGATTTGTCCTTTACCTCTGTCCTGGCACCCTAAGGCTCTGGGATAACAGCCCGAGATTTCTGATTACTAAACTCCTTGCAGCACTTCCCTCTGAAGAATCCAGAGGCGTAAATAAAAGGCAATCTCCAGGAACGTTCTTTAGAAGCAAGGGACAAATGCTTTCTCTCTTACTACTGACCCAAGCTTCCAACGGGTTCGAGAGGTGCCTTTGGAAGCCAGTCTCCGCAGGCTGTGCTCTCATAACCGCTCTCCTCTCACCACTGAGAACTTTCATTTATTTCTATTAAGAGCAAAACACTCAGAGCAACTTCTCCAAAAGTCAGTTAAGAGTAAAACATTCCCACACCAAGCCAAGGCCCGAAGGAAAGGAACACCATCCCCACGCGTGTCCGGGCTCGGGAGTCGGCAATTACACCCGATTACCTCTGAAGGGAAAAGTGTATACGGGCAAGTAAGCTACGCCAGGCAGACGTGCCTAGGAGAGCCCCAGGCTCATTTCAATACAATAAGCCACGTTCCTACAATTACTCCCTGTTTCCAGAGATCACCGGAGCGCCTTTGCAAACTCCAACCACTGCTGCCCAGGCCCCTTCCCTCTCAAGCTTCCTCCCAGCCAACCAGCTGGGAGTCACCATTAGATATATTAACTTGGACCCACTGAAGCCCCTATTTTCAATCCTAGTTAAAAGGCAGGAAAATTACTGCCGTTCATCACCGGAGCTGCAACTCCCTGCCGCTGCCGCCGCCGCCGCCGCCGCCGCCGCCGAGAGCATCATTACCATGACAACTAGAGCCGAAATACCCTGAATTACATCGCTGGAGCTGCTACTGCACAAATCCCGGTCCTCCTCTTTGTTAGAGGCTTTTCGCCTCTTCGGGTGGGGGGAGGAATCCCACGAGCTTCAGAGATCCCCGCGGGCCCGCTACAGGGGAAAAGTTTCAGATCAGAACCCACCGGGCCACTCGGCGGGCAAAGCCAGAGCGAGGAGGCGAGGGGGAAAAACCCCACACTCAAAGTTGTCAATTTCGGGAGCGACGCTTCCCAGCGCGCCAACTTTTTAACAAGTCCCCCAATTAACTGGGCGAATCTCATACGTACTCGAGTGCTGTAGCGGTTCCGTCTTTAGAGCGAGTTTCTAGAGAGCTGCCCCGAAATCTGCACTGGGGGGGAGTCACAGCTGCTGTCCCGGAAGGGCTGCGGTGTACAAGCCCAGCGGCTCCCAGAGGTGGTGCGCGTCTGGCAGGGGATGCTGCGATCCCGACTCATGGGAGAGTGCCGGCGAGGGGTTCCGCGGGCGTCCGGGCTCCGGCCGCGACCAGGGGGGAGGATGCCGCCGCAGTTCCCACCTCCAAGGCCACCGCCGGCGCTGTCAGCGTTGCAAAGTGAGTCCGGGAGGGGCGTCCGGCTGCCGCGCAGCTCTGCACGGGCGAGGGCGCGGGGCGAGAGGGGTGTGAGCGCGCGGGAGAGAGTGGAGAGTGTGTGCGGAGCTTGTGTGCGCGCGTGTCTGTGTGTGCGAGTGAGGGAGCGGGTGTGAGCTCGTCTGTGTGTGGGGAGCGGAGGAGGAGCAGGAGCTGGAGGGGTGGGGGGCGGGAGGCAGGAGACTCCGCTCTCCCGGCTGCGCGTTCGCTCGCTCTCTCGGCACGTCATTTATGCCACAGGAGCCCTAGCGGCCTCTCCATAGAGTGCCTGGAATGCGAGACGTCAATGTGACGCCATGGGACGCTACGTCACCCTCCTCCTCCCTCCCCTGGCCCAGCCGGTTCCGCGTGTGCGAGGGAGGGTGTGTGTGTGTGTGTGTGTGTGTGTGTGTGTGTGTGCATGTGCGCGCGCGCGCGCGTTCCCCGGCCATTCTCAGGGCTGCACAATGGAAACTGCGCGGCACGGCCAGCCCCGGCAGGGGGGCCTTTTGGACCCGCGCCGCCAATCCCTTCGCAGCGGCGCTGCTCTCCTGGGCGCGAGTCTGCGAGAGGGTGCAGAGGCCCTCCCGCCGGTCAGGCGGGACCGCCCAGCTGTCAGGCTCGGGTGGAGTAGAGTTGGAGGAGTGCTGCTGGCGCGCCTCCGAGGCTGCCCCGAGGCATGGAGCCAGGGAGAGGGGGGTAAGGGAGAGGACAGCTCTTCCGAAAGGGAAGGCTCCGCCAGCCAGCTTCTCCGAGTGACCTGGCAGCCGGTGCAGGAGTCAGGCACCGTCCCGAAGACTCCCTGAGGTGCAGCTGCGCTTTCCTCAAGCAACAGTTCCAAAGCTGTTTAAGTCTCTCTGGCCCTCAGCGTGTAGACTAATCCCTCTCCTCCTATAATTTGCTGAGTGCGTGTTTCGCACTGGGATGCAGATGGCTCCGGGAAGATAAGGTTTTATTTCTTTATACTAAGGTGTGGATTTCCTAACTGGACCCACTATAACCCAACTGAGTGCACATCCATCATCCACGTGCGCGCTGCAGAAGAAACTACTTAATGTGTGTAAAAGAAACACACGTGTTGAACAGCTGAGCGGGTCTGACTGTTGCAAATCATTCCCCCCCCCCCCCGCAGAAATGGAAATCTCAGCTCGCACTTTCACTTTTTGCTGGTTGCCCCTCTCCCAATCTCCCAAATTAAACATTTCGAAATCAATCAACAAGATTTATTAGTGAGTCCCTCGCCATGGGATTTGCTCTGGTCTTCTGGGACACATTTGTCATGAAACAGTGTGCTGAAAGCCTCAGCGACTGTGTGAGGGAGAGCAATTTCTTCCTGGAAATGTTGAATTTAAGTGTGTATTTCTTGCTGAAAACAAAAACAAAAATTTATCAGAGTTAAAGTCTCCTAGTTTCAACGTGCAGCTGAGTGAAAGCAACCTCTCTAGAAATTAATTTTTGAGGTGGAGAAAATATTTGAGTGAAACAATGCAGACAGGCATGGTCCCCATGTGGTCTGCTTGAATCAGATGTGGCATTCTATTTCTTTGACCTGTCCCAATCTTTGCGTGTGTGTGTGTGTGCGTGTGTGTGTGTGTGTGTGGCGTAGTGGGAGGGGGGGTAGTATCCCACTGTCGACAGCTCAAGGTTCAGAATCGAAGGTTCGAGTTAGCACCAGAAACTTGAAAACAAAACTAGTGTTATGTATATTATATATACTATTATATACATATGTATGACATTGGTTTATTTCTTCGATTCCACTTCCACTTTAGACAGAGTGGTGTGGAGAAGACCGTGGGAGGATGCTCCGAAAGTTGACCCAGCAGAGAGGAATGGAGCCTTTGCACTGCCGCGGGTTCCAATCCAGTCTAGGAAGGAAGGAGGGCGCTGCTACATTGTATCCATTCAAAGGCTGGGGGGTGGGGGGAGCAGGACCTGGAGCAGCGCGGCGCTGACGCACAGGAGGCGCGTGATTGACGCAGGCGATGTTACTAAATTCGGCAGTTGGCCGGGCCCTGCCGCCGGCGCGCGCCGCAGATAGCGGAGTAGGTTCCCCTCGGTCACCCCCGCCCCTTCTCCATTCAGTGCCGCGCGGGGCGGGGCGGAGCGCGCGGGGCGGGGCGGGGCGGGGCGGGGCGGGGCGGGGCGGGGCGGAACGCGCGGGGCGGGGCGGAGTGCGCGCGGCCGCGTCGGGATCCGGCCGAACCAAATATAGTGGAGCCTGGCTATTTTTAGCCGGGCCTCGGGCGCGAGCCCGCCGCGTGAGGGGGCGCCCTGACCCTGCCAAGAGTGCGGAGGGGGCGGGGGCGGAGTCGCCATCTTGGACCCGGCTCGTCCCCGTCTAGTGACCGGCGGCGCTGGGCAAGGCTCTGCGCAGGGGGTCGGGGTGAGTGGGTGTGAGTCTTGGGAGAGAGGGGGCGCGGGCTGTGACTGGAGAAGAGGGCGAGGCGCGGGCGAGGGAGCGGGGCGCGCGGCCCGTGGGGCGTGCGTGTGTGTCGGACGGCGTAAGCCGTCTGCCAACCTGCTTGGCAGTCCTGCCACCCGGCGGCCCGGCCAGCCCCGAGTCGCGTGGGGGCGGAGCCGCCCGCGGCCACCACTTCCTGAGAGCCGGGGATACCCCTCCCGGACGTCACGGAGGAGCCGAGGCGGCGGTGGCGGCCCGGGGCTCATCCTGCACTTGCATCACGGGTGCAGCAGCAGCTGCTCTGCTCCTTTGTGGCTTTTTCCCCTGTTGAGTAACTGCTTTGTTAACTGAAAATACCATGACGGGCCAGTGTGATCACCAGCTCAAGACCTCAAAGAAAGTGAAGCTGTCAGGCAAGAAGAGGGAGACTCCCCTAGCCGGCTGTGATGGTATCTGGTGGGTGGGTGTGTAGAGAAGCACTTGACAGTTTCCACGTATTACTTCTTGCCTAATTCTTCACCCCCAAGAAGGTTTAAAAATACTTTTATTTCCATGCTGTAAAAATTTCATGTGTTCTGCACCCCACCCGTTCCCCCTTTAGTTTGAAATCTCATGCAGAACTGGAGTCACTGTAGAGCAGAAACCCTAAAATTAGGTACAGTTTTTAGGAAACAGGACATCTTTTAATGAATTTATTGAATAAAGTCCATTTTCTAAGTGTTAATATATAAAAAGGTCTTTGCCCACTCAGGGTTGTTCCAAGGCTACTAAGTTTGTTCATATGAATCGGGCTCCTCCAATGACAGTTTTAAACTCGTGTCTTTGTTTACCTTTAAAAAAAAAAATCCATCCCTGGCTGAATATCTCCAGGTAAAGGATTTCTCTCTTTTAAGTGGATGTGTTTTTCTGGATGTCTGTGTTGGTTAATTCTGTGCTTTCCTCAACCCCTCTTTTGCATCCTTTCCTTCCTGAGTATCAGGTCACCAATCTTTGTTCCTTGACTGCAGTTGGGCTGAGGGCTGTTGTCTGATTGCACTGAGCCAATCAGCTGGCTTAGTACTCCTCTGGGTAGGAAGTTGGGCTGACTGTTGGAGAAGTTCCAATAGTCACTGATAAGTGGCAACGTCTTTGCACTCAAATGGAAAGTCATGGAAGGAGAGACAAGGAAGGCTCTCTTACAAATTGGGACACCATCCTCTGCTTAATCCTTGGTCTCTAAACCTATGCAATTCCTCAAACAGAATGAATCATTCTCTTTTCTTTTTCAGATTAATATCTGTTGATCTATACCTTTTCATAAATCTGATTTACTAGAAATCACAATATTCTGTAAGGCATGTGTAATATGACTATTTCAGTAGTCTGAATCACCTTTTTGATGACTATTTTGTATTAAATGAAACTTAATACTTTATAATTAAATCTCTTCTTTGGGGAAATCAAATAGAATAAGACTACCTTAATCCGTGCAATGTTGAAAACTTAACTGGTTTGGTCCTTTTTCTAGAAGAGAGACATTCATGTGTGGCCTAGTTTACACACACAAAGCAAAGAAAGCAGTTAGTTTTTGCTTTCATGAAGGGTACGGCAGTCAATCTGTAAAAAACTCTTTCTATGAAGTAACTATTACAGATTCATTGGATATTAACCTTTCATTTTGTTTTGGTTTTGTAGGTGAAGCCTGCAAGAAAAAAAGTGCTCTTGCTCTTGGAAAATAAAATATGAAATTTGGGGGAAATTTATTGTGTGTGATAGAAAACAATCACTTTAACAAAGTGGGGTTTAAAAAATTGCTTTAAATGCTCTTCTGATTAAGCAATGACATATGATGTTGTTGATTTTGCTAATAAACAAAGAATGATAAGTCTTATTAATGCTAAGGTTGGATAAGGAAAAGCGAAATAAAAAATCCAAGCCAGAAGATGTTACCTGAAATGAAAATAGGAAGGGAAAGTAAAAGAATTGTGTAAGTCCAAGTTTCTAGAATCACTGTAGAAGTTATATATATATATATATATATATATATATATGTAAAGATATATATATAATAGAAGATATATATATGTATGTATATGTAAAATTTGGTAACTGTAGCTGACATTCACTTACAAACTTTAGTGTTCTGGGCTCAGGAATATGGTACTACTGTAGTAGTTTTCTGACTGATCTACCTGCATATCATCTCTTCCATATCAATTCTATCATTGCTCAAAAGGTCTGGATATTCTCTTCAAAGGTCTCCATATTCTGGCCTCTTTATTTCCACAGAATTTCCCCATTCTAGTCAAACTGGCATTTCTACTGCTCTTCAAACATCTTTCCCCCTCCCACATTTGTTCATAGTTTTCCTTTGTATTATGTTCCCTTCTCCTTCTTTTCTGCTTATTGAGATCTTATCTTTCCTGTCAAACTAGCTCAAGAAATGTACTCAGATTGTGCTTTAGTCTTTTATAGAGTTCTTATTTTACAGCTTTTTTTTGGTGCTTTTGTGTTCATAGCTTATTCCCCTGTCAAACTATAAGCTTCAGAAACATGCTTCACACATCTTTGAAATTTCTGTGGCACCTAAGTTTAACATAGATAGTAAATATCCATAAGATATTTCTCTCTTCTAAATTTGAGTATAGAGACCAGCCATAATATAAATAACAAACTGTATGGATTGGGAGCTTCTTGGCATGCATTAATGGATGTATATGAGATCATACATTAAGCTTTCTTCACCTCAACTTCTGACAGTCCTGATTGAAGATACCTTGTTAGATAATGGCTACAAGCCCAGACAGTTGCATGTTGATACAAGGAAATTGCAGTTCGGCTTGTACCTATTGTATCTGCGTAGGAAGATTTGTTAATGATTTTTTTTTTCCTGATAGAGTTGATTCTTATTTTACCCTCTTTCTCCCTTTATTTGCACTTTCTCTTATGCTGCTTTTTCTTAGTGATGAACCGGATGCTGTAGGCTAGGTAATGTAGTGTCATATTCTTGTGCAAAAATTTCTTGAGATTTACAAAATTGAGAACTCTGACATCTGTGTATAATGAGTTAAATATCAAAATTTCTTAATTTTCTACCTCTTCTGAAATATATTTAACTAGATGTGTATGACACTATGTATATGTAGAAGTGAGCTAGGCAAAGAGATTTTGGAATTATATTTGTAGGAAGTTTTAGAGAGAGGCTCTTGTGACTTAGAATATTAAAATTTACTTTAAAAGGAAAAAGTAATAGATGAGGGAAGACTTTCTATATTACAGATTTTAGAAAACAGTAAAAACTGAGATAGAAAGATTACTTAATAGCATAACTGCTAATAATATTTTAAAATCTCACTAAATGATATATTTTTTTAATTCATTATAAATAACAGGCTTGGAGTGTGGTTAAAAAGAGAGTTTGTTTCTTTTTTTTTATTTAAAAAAATCTTTTAATGTTTATTTATTTTTGAGAGAGAGAGAGAGAGACAGAGTGTGAGTAGGGGAGGGACAGAGAGAGAGGGAGACAGAACGCAAAGCAGGCTCCAAGCTCTGAGCTGTCAGCACAGAGCCCAACGTGGGGCTTGAACTCACAGAATGTGAGATCAGACCTGAGCCGAAATTGGATGCTCAACTGACTGACCCACCCAGGTGCCCCAAGAGAGTTTATTTCCTAGTCATGTTTTTCCCCAGTTGCTGGTAAACTCTAGAAGACCACAGATTTGGGGGAGAAAAGTTACTACTCTTGTGTGATAAATCAACTTGGGATATTATTTATACCTATAAAATGAGAACTTATTTGAGCTAGAAGTGATAGATGAAGTTAATATCTTTTTCCAGATATAACCACATAACCCTTTTCCTTATCACCCAACTGTGAAATAAAAAAAATTGCCTCACATGAACTTCAGTTGCTTCAGAATGTTCTCCAGGAGTGGGATGCTGTATTTCCCAGAGAGCACTAGATTGCTTCTCAGAGGCCTGGGTCTGGCTTGGATGCCATGAAACTGCCCTACCTTGGGTAAGTTTATTAAGCTTTTTTTTTGGAGCCTAAATATCGTCATCTATAAAATGACAACATTGGGCTGTCTGATCTGAAGGATCTTTCGGGTTCTGGAGTGGAATGCTTTTTTAGGCCAGTTAAATATTGTGAATCACGAGTCAGCTCTGGTCTAGTCTTCTGTCACTACCTGATTGCTGTAGTCCGTAGGCTCAATAACTCTTTTGTATCTAACATGTATGCTTATAGTAGTAATCTTACTAGTAATATATTAAACTGCTTTGGCCTGTGTGATAATTAATTGTAGCTATTGAGTGGGATCTTGGTAGCCTGAAGGAGTTAATGTACTGCTAGCATCACAGCTTTCTCTTATCCATAAAGTAGAAACGAGCAGAAACCTGGATAGTCCAAAAGTCATTTTATATTTAGCTATGGAATTTGTTTTTTTGTACATTCATCTGAATATGGATGAGTAGCAAATTGACTTCATACAAATTAATAAACTTTCATTGGAATGGATACCGTTGTTTGTTTCAGTTCCTTTCTGATCCTTACTGCATGCTAGGCATAAACCATTTATTTCTTCTTAGATGTAGCAGCCAAGGAATAACTGTCCTTTTTGCTTTTTTCTGGAGAATGATTGGTGATGGTGAGGTTGTAAGTCTTTATATCTCCTTGTAGAGTGTAAGTAGATAGGGTGAAATATTAAGAAGGTTGGTCAAAAGGAAAGTACCAAATAGGTATTAGGTTGAAAAAATATTAGCACATCAAGCAGGAAGAATGCAATAAATTCTGTTTGCAAACTTGTTACATTTTCAGTTGGATACATCTTTATGGATAAATAAGAGCCAACTTTATAGGCATTGAGAAATACCTATTTTAACACATTGCAGGTTTATTTATTATCTGAGGTTTGGAGAGTCAAAACGTGGTTTGTCCATTAACTTAGGGCTGTTTTTTAAATGCCTGTTCTACATATTTAGGTATCTGGTTTCCTGCTTAGATCATGTAATTAGTAACTGATTCTGATTTTTTTACCATAATACATTTTCCAGTATTTATTCCGCATGTTTATAGTTCACTACTGGAAAAATTCCTCCCTGACATCTGTTCTGAATTAGTTCCCTTTTCCAGTTATGTTTTCCTGTTTTATCGATTGTGGTGATGAGAATAGAAAGCTTATATTTTAAAGATTTATCCTATTTAAGCTTAGTGAAATTGAAACATACTACCTCATTATTTCTAATTTCTGAGAATGATTTTCTTATTTTAAATTCACATGTTCAGTTACTATTTTTACTCTTTTAAAACAACAGAATAAACTGGGTAAAAATTGAAATCCATTTACCATAGTTTCATAGCATTTTACAGCTGTCAATTGACTTTTTAGTTTATTTTTCATATTTCAAAATGTTTTTTAAGAGAAGCTTCTGTTATGTCAAAATCTTTTAAAATCTCTTTTTTGTTTAAATTACCTTGGACATATTTATTTTGGGGGATGAATTTATTGAGCACTTAGAGCAGTTCTTGGCACAGAGTAGGTGCTCTGTAAACATTTGATGGGTGAATGAAAGCAGTTTTCAAGAAGCTTTATTCCAAATATTCTATTTTCTTTATCCTAACCAGCCTTGTGGCCTTATTAACTTTTCTGAGAGAGTTTTACGTAGAGTTTAGGCCTAAGAGAGCAGCCGAGGAGGCTGGTTGCACATCAGTGTGCTGTCACCATTGCAGCTAGTCTACAGAAGAGCTGTGCCTTTAGTTGTACCACTCTGTGACATCTGTGTTTGAACCAAGAACCAATTCAGGTATCCTAAGGAATTGTACCACATTTTGACTTAACTCCCCCTAAGAATTAATCTCTGGCTTATCTCTATTTTGATGTGCCTCTCTTACTATAACACTTTCACAAGATTGTGTTCTTTCCTCTTTTCTTCACTGCCTCTGCCCTGGGAATAAACAACCATCAGTGAGTTCTTCACTTCTAGTCATCAGGTTTCCAACTGTAACCCTCACTTTGCTTCTCATTTCTGGATGCTACTATTTAAGGCAGCTTCCAAGTGCATACTCACTTGTGCACCATCTATCACCCATAGACTGAGGGGTCCAAATGTGGAATATTTAGTAGCTATCACTGGAATTATATCTACTAAACATTTAATATATTAAGCATTTAAAAATTTACCTTTTGAAAAGGTAATGCATTCACTTGATTCAAACAACAAAGTGTTTAGAAATGAGCAGTTTCCTTTCCACCCCTGTTCCCCATCTATTCAATTCCCATCCTTCCAGAGTTTTTAAGTGCATATTCAAGCCAATACAAATATAAATTCTGTTTTTCGTTTTATATAATACATATAATTATATATGTATTATTCTCCCTTTTTCACTTAACAGTGTTTCTTGGAGTTCTTTCCATAACAGTGGGAAAATATCTCAGATATATTTCACTTAAATAATATATCTTGGAGCTCTTTTCCACATCATTGTGTGGGTATAGCATCATTTATATCACCAGTCCCATATTGATGGGCATTTGGGAAATTTTCAATCTTTTGCTATTAGAAACAATACTGCAATAAGTACTTTTGTTACATAGATTATTTCATACTTGTGTAAATGTATTTGTAGGGTAAAATTTTAAAAGTGGAATTGCTGACCAAAGAGTGTATGTTATTATAATTTTATAGGTACTACCAAATTGCTCTCTATAGAGGTTGTACAATGTACACCTCCACCAGAAACGCATGGGAGTGACTGGTTACCCATGTTCTTGCCCACAAAATGTGTTCTTGAACTTTTGGATTTTTTCCAATCTGATGGGTGAAAAATGTTATCTTAGTGTAGTTTTAATTTCTATTTACCTTATGAGTGAGTTTGAATATCTTTTCATATGTTTAGGAGCCATTTATATTTCCTTTTTTGTGAAATGTGTCTTTTATCCCTACCTTTCTGGGTGGGGGGGCGGGAGGGGGAGCGGTTGGTTGTTTAAAATCACCCTGTGAGGGGCGCCTGGGTGGCGCAGTCGGTTAAGCGTCCGACTTCAGCCAGGTCACAATCTCGCGGTCCGTGAGTTCGAGCCCCACGTCAGGCTCTGGGCTGATGGCTCGGAGCCTGGAGCCTGTTTCCGATTCTGTGTCTCCCTCTCTCTCTGCCCCTCCCCCGTTCATGCTCTGTCTCTCTCTGTCCCAAAAATAAATAAACGTTGAAAAAAAAAATTTAAAATCACCCTGTGGCTGTTGTGTTTAATTTGCCCGTTGTAATGTGAGTTGCAACATGTCCGCCATCCCCGTTTGTTATTGTCTTTTATCTTTGCTTATGGTGGTTTTGCTAAGTAGATTTTTTTTTTAAATGTAGTTGATTTTGTTATACTTTTATGACTTCTGGATTTTGGGTCATAGTTAGAAAAGCCTGTCCCATTGCAAAGTTGTAAAAGAATTCTCTCATATTATCTTCTATTATCTTTGTGGTTTCTATTTTACACTTCAGTTTTTACCCATTTTTCTTGGTGTATGGGTGATGGATGGGTCCAACTATATTTTTCTCCGAATGGCTACTCAGTTGCCCCAGAAGCATTTGTGAATAGTCCATCTCTATGTTGTTTTGTTTCTTACAAAAACAAGACTGATTTATCTATTTTTTTTCACACCTACTTTGCTGTGATTGACTATAAATACTGTTCTCTGTTTTCCTTCCTATAGAACACCTTTCTTAACGACAGTGGCAATAATGTCTTTCACCCTGCTACCTCCTTGCTTGCCTCAGCAACACCCACAGCCTGGCAACCAGTTAATATTTGAGTTGAATATAAGTGCTCAGAAAGCTCTCCAGGATTTTCCATTGAACATTAACTAGCTAAAAAGAAATCCTAACTGTAATCAGGTTCCTTAGAGGACTTCGAGCCAGGGATGTCTTCTGGCTCTCGCTAGCCATATTGACCAGCTATTGTAGAAGCTGAAGTCCACTACCTGAGTTCTTCCTCCTAAAGCAGTCCAGTACGAGTTGCTTCTTCCTCTGCAAGGTCATATCATCTGCCATCTCTGCTTTGTCTGACAATGTGGGAAATTACCTTCTATAGTTGGAGTGGGAACCATAATATGCCAGAAAACTGGTTTGAATCCTCTGTCATGCAGTGGCCAGCTCCAAAACCTCATTTACTGTGAAAGTGATTATGGAATGATTTGGGGAACATTTGTCTTCAACTTGAGACCCAGGCAGATTAGGTTTTTTCATAGGGAACCTGGGGAAAACCCTAGTACTGTTCTACCCAGGGGAGAGAATCCAAGCAGGCTGATGAAACCCAGTTTACTTGGTATCCTTACAAGCATGTACTAAGCTACTTGGGTTCATTTTACAGCTCCTTGCCTTGATAAAAGACTTCCTTCCACTTTTGAACCATTGCCCTAGGTGATTTTTCTTTTTCAGACTTGTCCAGGCTATCTTGCTTGTTCTTTATTACTGAATCTTTTTTGGGAATCCTATTTCTTATCTGTGCCTTCAGACTTTCCCCTGATGCTGATGGTGTGTTCTTTGTCCAATACCAAATTGACTTAAAATTATTTTGGCCAAAACCAATTTTGTGAACACAGACTGGCCAACTGGCAGTTTGGGTAAAAAAATGATTTGACTTAGAGAGAGAGAGAGAGAGAAAGAGAGAGAGAGAGAGAGAGAGAGAGAGAGAGAGAATATCCTAAGTTAATTAAATTTTTGAGTAGTGGTAATTTTAGAGTATTATGGGGTGATTAAACACTTTGATTCATTTTTTTAGGGATTTTTCTAACTTTTCTTCTTTTATATTTCAAATCAATTTTCAGCTACAAGAATACTTTGTTGCTTATGATATCAAAAAGTTAAAACAACCTCGTTTCCCAACCTTAGGAATAGTTGGACAAGCTTGATCTTAACTACAAGGCAGTTAAAGGTTAATTGAACAACGAAAACATAAACATCAAACGATAAGATAAAAACATGTTTCCTTTTTTTCCCCCTTCTTCATAAGAAATAGAAGGACAAAAGAAAAAAAAGCCGTAAGTTCATTCCAGAATAACCACTGTTGTCCTTCCCTGTCTTTTCAAATGCATTTTATACACATACACTCTGCATGTTGTTTGTAATCTGCCATTATTTAAGCATTCTTCAGTTACTGATTAGTCACCTTTGTGTAGGATTAGGTTTTGGTTCCATTTTGGTTTTTGTCTGGAAGCTGTGGACTGGGCCATCTTCACTGTGAATAGATGGCCATTCTTTTTTTTCCTTCTGTCCATCAATCTTGCCTAGGCCCACATCCAGACTGGGCCCCAAAGACGCTCTGCTTCCTGTAAGTGAGATAGTTTGTAAATGAAGCCATTCTGCCAAGCTTTTCTATGGACTTAGGAAAGGGGTCAGTTTTCAGAATTCGTGTGGAACTCTGATTATATATAAAATAATTCTTGGAGTTTGTGCTTGATGTATATTATATTTATATATATGTAAATTACATAGGGAGAATAAAGAGGGAAAGACTAGATTGAATTTCCACTAAAATGAAAATAACGAGGCGTTGCATTAGAGAAATCCATGATCATTGGAGGGAAATTATTTAAAGAGACTTTCTCTAAATCAGTGTTGGCAAATATACTCTGTATTGTGCCCAAACCCAAGTCCATGGAAGACATCACTAATGAGTCATGTCACTGTTTTTCACTGATCCAAACTCCGCTTTGGATCATTCTTAAATTGGGGTTCTAGATAGCTGTATCTACTGGAATAGGTGTGGAACACCAATCTCTTTGCCATTCTTGCTCTAAAATGTTGCATTAAAGATTTTTTTTTTTAAATAGTGGATTGAATAGAAAGTTTTAATAAAATGTTTTATATCTGATGAATAAGTTTATGATGGTAAATATGAGATGTGAGCAGGCAGTAATTATCTGAGTCTCACGCAAAGCACATGCCTCATTGTTATGATCATGGAAGAAGCATAATTAAATTACAGTTTTGTTCTGGAGTGAAAACAATGTCACAGTAATACTCATCATTATAAATTGCCCATGGTATGGTCATGGCTATTGACTCTCTCCAGCATTCGTTCTATCCCAGATGATTAGTGTAAGCAATTATGGTTGATCCCATTTCCTTTGCCAGTGAAGGCTTAGGCATGGCCTGTAACCTGTTCTGGCCAATGAGATTTGAAAGGAAGTCTGGAGGAGGGCCAGAGTGCTTCTGGGAAAGAGTTTCTTATTCCTAAAAAGAGATAAAAGAAAGAGATGGTACCTTTTCTTCCTCTGATGATGTTATGAGAGAATGTAATGGCTATAACTGCTCAGGCCATCTTAGAACAATGAGAAAAAGTAGCTTTGGATGAAGTTCATCTAGAAGGTAACAGAACGAGAGAAGAAACCTGAGTCCTTGATGACCTTCTTGAACTGCTGATTGTATTTTTGGTCTGCTCTATCTCTGAACTTCTAGTTCTGTGAGATAATACAGCGTGATTTGGGATTTTGTCACTTGTAGCCAAAAGCATTCTGAGTGGTTATACCTACTTTGTCCCAAGCAGATTCATGTCCGATGGATTTGATTTTATTATGATACATTTACTTTTATCAGGGCTCTTCCTTCTCCTGACTTCTGGCTTCATAGAGTGTGTGCAGATTCTTGGCCAGTTCTTGTCTTGATCTTCTCTAAGGGACGTTGCCTCAGACCAGGGTTCTTCAGAGAAAGCAGTAAAGAACTGGTGTATTTTCTCATCTTGTGTCTTTTACTCATGGCATAGAGTAAGTAGTACCAGGAATGTGTACAGGTCAGGGTATTTGAGTCTTCATTATGGCTTCACTGTTTCGTACCCATGATCTTGGGCAAGTCACTTGAAGACGTTGAGTTTCTTCTTTGAAATTTGTTACTGATAGTCTTTTTTTTCCTTCATGGTATTGTGATTCAAATGAAGTCATGTGAACATGGTAAATTTTAAAAAGTCGAGTTTTTAAAAAATGAATAGTCAGGCTTGGTTGGATTTTCTGATTATTTTCCAGTGAATTAATGTCAAAATCTCTATATTCAGCTCTGTGTAGCGCTTGTTAGCCTGTAAGAAAGGCAAGAAAGTGTGATGTGGGTCATAATAATACAAGTAATTAGGGATTGAAGTTGATATTTTAGTGGCAACTTACAGCCTGAAATAAAGTGAAAGGACCACACAATTATGAAGGAGAAATAAAGGTCAGAATGTTTATCTTGAGGCTTGATTCTAGTTCAACCAGAAATTCTGGTGAGCCAAATTTGGGGAAAGAGAAACCAGTAGAAGAAACACCCCCCTCTAGTGGCGAGGGGCCAGGTTCTATACTTTGGTTGCTAAGATGGGTGACTAGGGAATGAATGGCTTCTTAGCATGTTTTTTAAGTTTTGTTTTTTGTTTTTCTTTTAAAGATTTTACTTTTAAGTAATTTCTATATGCCCTGTGGGGTTCAAACTTAAAATGCATGTTCTACCAACTGAGCCAGCCAGGTGCCCCAGGATGTTTTTTAAGTTTCTTAAGAAGAATCCCAAGGATCTAGAGTCAGAACTTTTAAGGAAGATCTTTAGCCTATCTTCCTTATCAAGGGAGTTAACACATTTTACAGAATAAGTAGTATTTTGGCAGTCTCATGTGGAATTGATTGAAAAATATAGATGCTACAGTTGGAAGTGGTTCACAGTTTACTTTTTTTGTAGGTCATTTAAGAGCATGAGAATTAGGAGACTATTGTTGCTAAATTTCTTATTGATCTGAGATAATACAGTATGTACCTTTATAAATCCATTTGTAGGGGGATAAAGCCTATATTTAAAGTTATGGGTATGCCATACAGTAGTATTCACCTATATATACAAAATAATGGGGATGGCTTTCCTAAGTATAATTATTGATTTGAAATTTTTTAGTGGCCATCCTGAGAACTGAATGTTTAACATGCATCTTGGAGGTGATTTAATTGCTTTCTATGGAAAGGTAGTGAAATTAGGTAGATTAAAATAACATATTACCCACAATTCAGTGGTTTGGTGGGAACACCTAATGCATTATTGAAGGACATCTCATTTTAAGGATGTATGTTGTTGATGGTAATAATTACAAGTGATCTAAGGATGATTTGAGTGCCATTCTACTCTAATACAGAATAGAATGATTAAGGCACAAGAAAATAAATTCTGGTACCAGACTGCATTATCAAAGTGCCATTTTTTTAATTTTTAATGTCAAACTTCCTTGCCCTGAAGGGAAGACATTTGCAGCTTGCAGTAGAACCAACCTCTCAATAACTTAAAATGTGTCTGAAGATGTTTTATGTGAAATAAAAATGGAAACATTCTCTCGGAAATATGAACTTGTACATTGGTAAAGTAAGATTATAGAGTTATGAAGTGAACTTTTGTATAACTTGTGGAACTAATATCCTTAGTTTATGGTTATACTTCATAAATATACTTGATTTTAGAAAGAAGAACTAGGTCTGGCAGTAGATCAGGATCTACCTATTGGGGAAAACCAGAAATAGGAGGAAGAGATTATTAATGGTTCATTCTTCACCGAGAAAAATTCAGTATGGAATAATTAAGGTCAGCTACAGAAAGAATTATGATTATGTTAAGTGAGTTCACAGATATTGTTGAAGGCAAATCAGCTAGAACTGATTTGTTAATATATATGGGGGCAATAAACCAATTAGATAGTCTCTTTACTAAATTAGTATGACAGTAGTAGATTATCTGGAGGGAAATAAAATAGACGATAGGGTTAGTGGTAATTAGGCCTTCATTAAATCCTAGCACTAAAGAGGTACTATGTATATTAGTGATAGCTTAATTCTATACATAAAATTGGATATTAAGAATTGATACAATGTTGGCATTGTTAAAATTAGGCACGTTGATTTTTGTGTAAAGGGTTGCAGCAAGTGGATTTGAATAAAGAGCCTGTGCTCCAAACCTCATTTGAAATTCCAGATAAAGTATAAGAATAATAATAATACATATTCACATAGGATTTTACAGTATTCTGAGTGTTTTCAGATCCATGATTTCAGCTTAGTCTTATCAGAACTCTGGGGGATAGTAGCACAGGTCTGATTATCCCATTTTTACTAATAAGGCAGTGGAGGCTCAGGGAGGCTAATGGACTTGCTAAGCAGCAAATAGGGACGAAACTGTCAGGTGTGGTACTTGAACCCAGGGCTTCTTACCAAAATGCCTTTGTTCACTGTCTCCTGGGGCTGCAGTAACCAATTATCACAGATCCGGGGTATAAACAACAGAAACGTATTTTCCCACAGCTCAGGAAGCCAGAAGTTTGAAATCAAGGTGTTGGCAGGCAGCACCCCTCTGGAGCCTCCAGAGGAGAATCCATTCTTTGCCTCTTCTGGCTTCTGGTGGCTGCTGGCATTCCTTGACTTACGGTTGCCTCACTCCAGTCTCTGCCTCTGTGTTCTCATAGCCTCCTTCTTTTCTGCTCCGTGTCTTTTCCTCTTCTGTCTCAAAACACTCTTGGCCTTTCTCTGGAAAGGACTTTCTCTGATAAGGACTGGCTTTAAGACTCCACTTGTGATTAGATTTAGGGCATGCCTAGATAAGCCAGGATGATTTTCTCATCTCAAGATCCTAAATTACATCCCCAAAGGCCCCTTATTCAAAGAAGGTGATAGTCATAGGTCCTAGGTATTAGGGCATGAACATATCTTTTCAGGGGCCACCATTTAACCCCACTACATTTATTATATGCAATTTAATTCTTTATCTTCCTTTTGGATTGAAAAAATAATCTTCCATGTGAAGATAGGTAGTGGACTTAGGGAATTTTTAGCTAGTATCTAGAGAGGAACATTTAAAATATTTCTGGTTGGTGCTAAGTGCTTAGTAAGTAGAATTGACCTAATACAAGAGTTCCACCAAATTGTTATGTTGGCTTTCGCATTCACAGAACTATAAAAGATGGGATTAAAATAAGTTAAAGTAACATTTGACTATTCACGATTAACTATTAAAAGTTGGCTTTTTTGTTTTTGTTTCTTGTGCTAGAAGAGGTGTATGCGTATGTGTGTTTTGCATTTTGTTAATGACCTTGGTATGATCAGTTTCTTACATCACATGGGCATTCTAATTTGGGTCATATAAATCAAGATTCATATATGTAACTCTTTGAGGGAAGGGGCTCCATGTGTCTTACTTATGGTTAGAACTCCAGTATACTGCTTGACACATAACATAGATGTGCTCAAGTAATTTGCTGAATGAACGAAATAACTTTTTTATGACATTCAAATCACGTAGCCACAGATCCCATACTAGTTCACTTTTTGGAGGGTCCTGAGTGGCAATAACAATAAGATCTACTCATTGTAGGAGAATCCTCCATCTCTCTCAGAGATTGCACTGTGAGTACATTTGCTCTTTTTTTTTTTTAATGTTTATTTTTGAGAGAGAGAGACAGAGACAGAGAAAGAGACAGAGAGAGACAGAGTGCAAGCAGGGGAAGGGCAGAGAGGGAGACACAGACTCCGAAGCAGGCTTCAGGCTCCGAGCTGTCAGCACAGAGTCTGACGCGGGGCTCGAATCCATGAACTGTGGGATCATGACATGTGCCAAAGTCGGATGCTTAACTGACTGAGCTACCCAGGTGCCTCAAGTCCATTTACTCTTGACAGAGCTTACAACTTTTTTCATCTATAATAATCTTGAACTCTAGGCCAAAAAAACTGTCATCCTTGCCTTGTTCACATTAATAAAAATTAATCAATGAGATTCCTTCAGCCCATCAGTTCACTACTCACTAGCATGAGCTCAGGTAGCATTAGAGGCAGTAGCATGGGGCCTATTGTACAGCTTTTCAGATCATTAGTGCTAAACATTAAGGTCTGGGGAAGGTTCTGGCTTTTGCCTTCTCAAAGGTCTACAAAGTTTTCACTTTCTGATACAAATTCCAGTGTTAACAGATCGAAGTCCAGTGATTATAATGAACTATGTGACAGACTCTTCTGGGGATTCTCGCAAATACTGCTTCCAGCCAACCTTAGAAGTGAAGTACTGTCATCATTCCTGTTTTACAGAAGCACAAAGAAGTTAAGTAACTTGCCCAGGTTCACACCAAGATTTGAAGCCAGGTAGTCTTACTGCAGAGCCTATGTGCTTAGCCATCTCCAGTGCTGGCCTCATGCTCATTCGTTTGTAAGTAACCTGTTCTTTCTTTTTGAAAGTTTATATTTTTCTTTATTAAACTTCAGAACTTTTGCCAGGATATATCTAAGCTGTATGCCTTTTTTCATTTATCCTGCCTGGCACACAGTGAGTGCTTTTGATCTAAGAACTCTAGTCTCCTCCTGAGGGAAGTTTTCTTGCACTATGTTTTGATTATTGCTTTCTCCAATGCGGTCCCTCTTGAGTTTCTTTTATTTGCAATGAGGGCTCCTAGATCTGCCCCCCATTTCTCTTTCCTTTTCATTCAGGAATTCCATTTCTTTTATTTTTGATTTGGATATGTGATAACTCATTCACTTGCTTTTCCAGATAACAAGTTTGTTCTTTTAAGGGTTGGTTCTACTGTTTAATTCCTCAGTTGAAATTTGAAGTTTATAAATTGTTCAAAGAATTTCTCAGTCTATTATGTTTATCCATATTAAAATATCATAATCCAGTAAACAAGGTTTATTTGAGATGTGTTAAGGCTGTTTCAACATTAGGAAATATTAATTTAATGTATCACTTTAATAGATCAGAAGAAAAAAAATTAGGATTATTTCCCCAGATATTACAATGGTATTTGATAAATCAGTATTCATTCATAATAAAATGAAGAAATAAAAAACAGTTCTTGGTAACCCAGGAGATGAAAGATATTTTCTAACAGCCATTGTCGTACTTAACATTGAAATAACTTAAGGGATATTTCCTAAGTGTATTCTCTGAACTGTGGGTTTTTAATTTAAAATTTTGTTTTTATTTCATTGATGTATATTTATATCCTTTTACCAATACCACGTTGTCTTAAGTGCTTAGTTTTATATTAAGTACAGAAATCAGGTAATGTGAATTCTCCTTCCTGTTTCTCTTTTTCAGAGTTGTTCCACTCATTCTAGGTCCTCCGCTTTTCCATATAAAGTTTAGAATCAGTCTGCCAAATTCTACCAAAAACTATGCTGGAATTATTTTTGAGATTGCATTGAATATGTAGTTCAATTTGGAGAAGACTTGATATTCTAACAATATTGAGTCTTCCAATCCAAGAACATGTTACATAGTGCCAGTTTTACTTAGGTCTTTTTTATTTATCTCTTTAGTTTTGTTTTTTTTTAAAGCATACATATTTTGCATGTATTTTAGCTCTATCTCATATTCTGTTGCTATTTTACATGATACTTTTTTAAATCAAGCTTTTAATTTTAATTCCAATATGGTTTAACATATAGTCTTATATTAGTCTCAGGTGTACAATATAGTGATTCAACACTTCTGTACAACACCTAGTGCCTGTCACAAGTGTACTCCTTAATCCCCATTACCTATTTCACCTGTCCCCCCGCCCATCTTCCCTCTGGTAACTACCAGTATGTTCTCTATAGTTAAGAGTCTATTGCTTGGTTTGCTCCCTTTTCTCTTTTTTTCCTTAGCTTGTTTGTTTTGTTTCTTAAATTCCACATATGAATGAGATCATATGGTATTTGTCTTTCTCTGACTTATTTTGCTGAGCATTATACTCTGTGGCTTCATCCATGTTGTTGCAAATGGCAAGATTTAATTCGTTTTTATGGCCAAATAATATTCCATTTTATGTATGTATGTGTGCATACACACACACACGTACACACATATATATACACACCATATTTTCTGTATCCATCTATGAATGGGCACTTGGGCTGCTTCCATAATTTGGCTGTTGTAAATAATGCTGCTATAAATATAGAGGTGCATGTATCTCTTTGAATTAGTGTTTTTGTATTTTTTTTGGTAAATACCCAGTAATGCAATTGTTGAATTGTAGGGTAGTTCTGTTTTTAACTTTTTGAGGAACCTTCATACTGTTTTCCACAGTGGCTGTCCCCGTTCACATTTCTACCAACATGCACAAGGGTTCCCCTTTCCCCACATCCTCACCAATGCTTGTTTTTTCTCATGTTTTTGATTTTAGCCATTTTGACAGGTGTGAGGTGATATCTCATAGTTTTGATTTGCGTTTCCCTGATGATGAGTGATGTTGAGCATCTTTTCGTGTATGTGTTTGTTGGCCATCTGGATGTCTTCTTTGGAGAAATGTCTGTTCATGTCTTCTGCCTATATATAGATTTTTTAAGTTTATGTATTTGAGAGAGACAGAGGTAGCAAAGCAGGGAAGGGGAAGAGAGAGAGGGAGAGAGAATCCCAAGCAGCTCTGTAGCGCAGAGCCTGACATGGGGCTCAAACTCATGAAACCTTGAGATCATGACCTGAGCTGGAACCAAGAGTTGGACGCTTAACTGACTGAACCACAAAGGCACCCCTCTGCCCATTTTTTAAATTGGATTGTTTGTTTTTTTGGGTGTTGAGTTGTATCAGTTCTTTATATATTTTGGGTACTAACCTTTTTTTGGATATGTCATTTGCAAATGTCTTCTTGCATTCAGTAGGTTGCCTTTTAGTTTTGTTGATTGTTTCCTTTGTTGTGCAGCTTTTTATTTTGATGCAGTACCTGTAGTTTACTTTTGCTTTTGTTTCCCTTGCCTCAGGAGACATATCTAGAAAAATGTTGCTATGACTGATATCAGAGAAATTACTGCCTGTGTTTTCTTCTAGGATTTTATGGTTTCAGGTTTCACATTTAGGTTTTTAATCCATTTTGAGTTTGTTTATTTATTAAAAAATTTTTTTAACGTTTAATCATTTTTGAGAGACAGAAAGAATGAGTATGAGCAGGGGAGGGGCAGAGAGAGAGGCAGACACAGAATCTGAAGCAGGCTCCAGGCCCTGAGCTGTCAGCACAGAGCACAACGTGGGGCCTGAGCCCGTGAACTGTGAGATCACAATCTGAGCCGAAGTCAGACACTTAACCGACTGAGCCACCCAGGTGCTCCAGTTTTGAGTTTATTTTTGTGTATGGTATAAGAAAGTGGTCTGGTTTCTTTCTTTTTCATGTAGCTGTCCAGTGTTCCTAACACCATTTGTTGAAGAGATTGTCCTTTTCCCTTTGGATATTTTTTCCTGCTTTATCAAAGATAAATTGATGTTACAGTTGTGGGTTTATGTTTGTGTTTTCTATCATGTTCCATTGAGCTATGTGTCTATTCTGTTTTGGTTACTACAGATTTGTAATATTTTGTGAAGTCTGGAATAGTGATACCTTCAGTTTTGTTTTTCTTTTTCAGGATTGCTTTGGCTATTTGGGGTCTTTTGTGGTTCCATACAAATTTTAGGATTGTTTGATTTAGTTTTGTGAAAAATACTGTTGGTATTTTGATAGGAATTGCATTAAATGTGTATATTGCCTTGGGTAACATAGACATTTTAATAATATTTGTTTTTTCAATCCATGAGCATGGATGTCTTTCCATTTCTTTGTGTCATCTTCAGTTTCTTTCATCAGTGTTGTAAAATTTTCAGACTATAGGTCTTTCACCTCTTTGGTAACTTTACTCCCAAGTATTTTGTTATTTTTGGTGCAATTGTAAATGGGATTGTTTTCTTAATTCCTCTTTCTGCTCTTCGTTATTAGTGTATAGGGATCTGGAGTTTTATTCAAAAAAAGGTATTTTAGTATGTTGGTTACAATAAGGCAACATATTTTAACAAACACCAACATTTCAACACCTTAATACAATAAGAACCTATTTCTCCTTCATGTAATACTCCCATGTGGATGTTTCTGGTTGATAAACAGTTTTTCTCTGTATGGATTCAGGGACTCAGGTTCCTTGCATCATGTGGCTCTGCCATTTCCTAAGGCCTTGACATCTTCTCTTTCCAACTGGCAGAAAGGCAAGGATATGGTGGAGAATGCACATTCTCTTCTCAATTACTTTGGTCTTGACACAATGCACATCATTTCTGTTCACATTCTTACATTCCATAGGCCAGATAGGTGGTCTCACCTATCTGTAAGGTGTGTTTGTATATTGGTAGTGGGGCGGGGGGCATGGGAGAATGGGAAATAGTATCACCTGGGCAGCCACACGTAAGGGAAAGGAATAGACGTTCTCATTTGTAATTGGTAAGATGACACCTCTGAATAGAAGACACTGTGGTAATTAATATCTTTCAAATTTTAAACTATACATATCCTTTGAACTTAAAACTCCACTTCTAGCAGTTTTTACTGAATATATATTTACAAATGTGTACCTATTTACATTTTAAGGACACATCTAGTAACGTTGTAGTAGCAAAATATTAGAAATATCCTGAATGTCCATCAATGGGGACTGGATGGGGGCGCCTGGGTGGCTCAGTCAGTTAAGCGTCCGACTTCAGCTCAGGTCACGATCTCGAGGTCCGTGAGTTCGAGCCCCGCGTCGGGCTCTGGGCTGACAGCTCAGAGCCTGGAGCCTGCTTCCGATTCTGTGTCTCCCTCTCTCTCTGCCCCTCCCCCGTTCATGCTCTGTCTCTCTCTGTCCCCCCAAAAAAAATAAATAAACGTTGAAAAAAATTAAAAAAAAAAGGGGACTGGATAATCAAGTGGTTATATTTTCATACAATGGAACATTTTGTAGCTACTAAGAGTAATAAGGCAGTGATAAGTGTATTGCCTGGGAGATTTGAAAAATGAGGTACAGGATTGTGTGTGCATGGCTACCACTTATTTAAAAAGAAATATATACACATACACAAAATATCTGTGGAAGGATCACAAGAAACCGGTAACAGTGGTTGTTTCTGGTTACAACTAAAAGGTGATTGGGGAATGGGATGGGAGAGAGACATGCTTTTACTGTATACTCATCTATACCTTTTGATATGCTCCTTTTTAAATATAAAGAAGTTAGTTGTAGAAGTATAGTAAATGACATGGAAAGATGGTTATAATATATTGTTGCCTGAATAAGCTGTTGACTGAAAGGAATGTACAATAGGGTTTCAGTTTTATAAATAAATAATTTTTCAGTGGCATATACAAAAAATATAGTGTTTTTTTAGTGATTTTTTGCTTATCTGTATTTAAGATCTTGTAAATAATGCGCATCTATCACCTTTGTAATTAAAATATATAAATAAAAATAAAAGAAGAAATACAATGAAAACTTTCCCTAGTACTCCCTGAAGTTAACCCTGCCATGAAATCTTTCCCCATTTCAGCTGAATGCCTCTTATTTGCTTTCATGCTACATTTTTCATACGTTCATCACACCTTGAATTGCATTATCACATACGCATTTATCTTACCTACTCTGTACATTCTTTTAAAGGCCTGGATCTTACCAGATGCATCCAGATTCCCTGTCTATGCCAAGAACAGTGTCTTTCTCATAACAGGTGTGCAGTAAATACTGAGTTGGTGCTTGAAGCAGAGAGCACAGTGAGTAAAGTGGTTGTGCATTTTGTTGTTTTGTGATGCAACCTGTATTCAATACTGTACCAGATTCACTCTGTAGTTATGCCGGGGCCCATTAGGTGCAGTGCAAAGCATGTGGGTGAAAGGCTTTCCTTTCTAAAATGATATTGGTTGTCCCTAGAGATCTCTGTCTCTACATCTTAGATTAGTTAGTGTGGTTTGGTTATAGAAATATATATAGCAAAAATGACATAAAGTTGAAAATAAATTTAAGATTAATCAAATTGCTGATGACATGGTCTGCTGTTTTACAGGTGAGACACTCCTACCTGCTTGATATATTTTTTAAAGATTTAAAAAAAAATGTTTATTTACTTTTGAGAGAGAGAAACTGCAAGCGGGGGAGGGGCAGAGAGAGAAAGGGGGACAGAAGATCCCAAACAGGCTCTGCACTAACAGCTGCTAGCCCAATGTGGGGCTCGAACTCATGAACCAGGAGATCATGACCTGAGCCAAAGTCTGACGCTTAACCGACTGAGCCACCCAGGTGCCCCTCTGCTTGGTATTTTAATTTAGATCAGTTTGCTCCTATTTTTCTCTCCATATTACTTTCCTTTCCCCATTTGTGTCTTTTTGCTACAACGTCTCCTTGTACACATAACTTTAGTTCTGTTATGGTTATAGGGGCCAGTTATGCATGAGAAGAGATAGAATTGGGAGCTGATAATGTTACTTACAGCAGTTAAGATTTTTTTTAATTGAAATTGCTTGAGAATTGCTTTGATGGCCTGGCTTCTCTTCATGTCCCAGTTTTATTGCTAGATTTCTTGCCAGTTTATTGCCTTATTCTCCATTTTTCTTCCCTATGTTCTAGTCACAGAGATTTACTCAGTATACCCCAAAAGTTCTTTCTAGGGCCTTTCCTCAAAACTTTTCTTACCGGGAGGTTCTCTGCATATGTCCATTAATTTAAGTACTACCTTCCCACAAAGAGCCAGTTCACATGCCACCTCCTCAAAGAAGTCATTACAGATCCTCTTAGTCAATTTCAATATACTCATTCTTCCATTAAATCATTATACCCTCATTAGAGTGCTAATTAAAGTTTATTTATTAATTTTTTCATTGTGTACACATTCATTGAGTGTCTACTGTGCATAAATTGTTCTGGGAGCTAGGGTAAGAGACTGTTAAGACAGTTTTCAAGAAGCTTACAGAATAGTGGGGGAGGCATATGAGCAGGATAGTTTCAGTACAGTGTAATAAGTACAGTGGGTGTGTGCAGGACTCTGTGGGAGCCCAGAGAGGGAGCATCTAATGTAGCAGGGGTTGGGGAATTCCAGAAAGATTTGAGCTGGACATTGGAGAAATGGAGGTAGAGAAAGGAATTTCCCAGACTAATGGAACAGCACATTGTAAGTCACTGAGATGTGAAATGTCTTGCATATCTGAAGAATAAGTAGCTCAGGCTGCAGTGTGGAAGGGGGAAGTGGCAGGAGATGCATTCAAGGAGGCAAGACAATGGAATCGTGATGGACCTTTTGTGCCAAGCTAGGCACACGAGCTTTCTGAAAGCAGTATAGAGCCCTTGAAGGACTTTATGTAGGGGACAACTAAGTAAGCCTTGAGTTGTTTTTCTCGATGGTATGAATCAAGTCTTATACATCATGGTATCACCTTAGCACCTAATACAGAGCTTGATACTAGAGGCCAGTAAAATTGAACTGGGTTTGCTGGGTACTGCTTTAATTCTTTTCAAGAATTAATTTATCTGAAATAATAACAGTAATAGTGTTGAACACTTTTGCACTCTGTCAAATTTATAAGCATTATCTTACCTAATCCTTACTACTCTCTAAGCATAGGGGCTTAGAGCATTTAAGTGAGGGGACCACCATAATAGTTAAGTCTGCTTAGGTTTGAATTTCAGCTCCTCCAGTTACTAGTTTTGGATCTCAAAGTTACATTTGTGCTTCAGTTTCCTCATCTGTAAAATTATAATGATAATAATACCTCATAGGGAATTGTGAGGAGTAGTGATACATGTAAAAACATGTAAAGTGGTTGGCCCTATAGTTGCTAAGTGATTACATGCCCAATAAATAATTAATTTTTAGCTATTATTAAGAAACACACCCCAAAGTCACAGGCACAATTAGTGGTAAAGCCCAAGATGAACAAGGCAATTTGACTTCAGAATCTTTAATTACTATTTATTCTATGTTATAACTGCTTCTGTGGTTATAGTGAGATGAGTAAAGATGGGTTCCAAGCAGTGAAACAAAATGAAGAATTTTAGTCAACATGGGAAATACCATTTGGGGTAGGGAGTTCTTAGGGGCTCTTCAAATTATCCTCACTTAAAGAACTCTTCCTTTGCTACCTTGCCTGCACTTTAGAGACTTATGTGAGAAGTATATCTCTGTAATTTAGGTAGATGATGTTAATTCCAGATTCATAGTTCACATAGCTATTGAACCTAGAGACTATTTTATAAAGGTCTCCCTCTAGGAGTTTGTCTGCTAGTGCTGGCCCAGTATACAATGTCAAGTCTTGTAGCTCTGTTCCTTTTCTCCATACTCCCTAGATTTTTCCAACTTTAGGACCTAAGTGGGAGTCTTATGTTGGAGGATGTTGTGCAAACCACATGCGTAAAGAAAATAATTTACATTTTTCCTTTCTTAGCTTCTGGAACATCAGTGATTCCATCCTCCCACTTCTATTGGGCAGAAATTGAGGTATTCTCCTTATGCTCCCTCATCTTCTCCAAAAGGCACCACACACACACACACACACACACACACACACACACTCCTTGCCATACATGTCAGAGGGACCCAGCATAACTGCTTTTTTTCTGATTCGAGGTCCTAAGAACATACTAAGTCTTTGGTAATAGAGGCTCCCGCCAGCAATTCACTTTTTCTTCTCTGTTCTTATTCTTTCCAGTCATAACTGTCTTTCAGCTTTCTTTTTTTTTCACCAATTTATCCCATTATCCCTTGCATAGTGCTTGGTATATAGTAGGCATGCAATAAGTAGTTTTTGAAAGAATCAAAGAAAGGCAGGATGCATTGTATATTCAATACTTTAATGATATTCAATTACAGAAAAATGTGCAAAAATCTTGCCTTGCTTTAAGTTTCATGGGAACAGATTGGTGTTAGCAAGTAGGCCCCACCGTCACCTCCACTGCCACATTAGAGCTCCCACAACTTCAGGATTTATCCCCCTGAGTATATGTAGTAATGGGACTGAATGGATGCCTCACAAATAGAGATCTCCAGGTTTGGGGCAGGTCTGTCTCATGAGCTTTGTTATTTTTCCACATTCTTTTGCAATTTCATGACTTCATAATGGAAGAGTTTCCACAAATTTAAGTCCGTATGGAAATTAATAAGTCATAGGAGACATATTGCTTACTGTTAGAAAAGGGTGGGGGAAAATAGAAGATATCCAGGGCCTATGGTTCAGAATAAATAACCTTCATAATTCTGGTGTCTATAAGGACTCAAATTTATGTAGTCAGTGGTGCTGAGACAAACCCTCTTTCACTGGTTTCCTAGGAAAACCGTTAGAGATGTGAAAAAAGAGGCTTAAATTTTAGGAGCTTATGCTTGCCTGAAAGTCCAGACTCATGTTTAGTCTGGGCCATGATGACACACCAGTAGACTATCCAGACATGTTCAAGGCTGTGAACCTGGTCATTCAGGACTTTGTTTGACCTTGGATCTCATACAGTGTATTGCAGTATGCAGAAATAGTGTGTCGAAAGATGAAGAACATCTCCTGAAGCCCAAGAATGTCATGTGTGTGTGTGTGTGTCTGTATCTATAACCTGGAGGTAATCTCCAAGACTTCAAATGAAAGTGATACCCAGGCTTGAATCTGGTGTGCTTCACGCACAAATTTTGTTAACTGCTTGCTCTGTCTTCAAACCTCCTCAAAAAGGTTACTTTAAGGTTACTTTTCATACCTCTATAAGCAATTAGAAAAAGAAGATCAAATTAAACCCAAAGCAAGAAGATTAAGATAACAGCGGAAATCAGCTAGATAGAAAAGAGATAGTTAATAGAGAAAATTGACAAAACCAAAAGTCTGTCCTTTGAAAAGTATAATAAAATTGATGAACCTCTACCATGATTGATAAGGATAGAAAACAGAAATTACCAACCTGAGGAATGAAAGAAATATCACTAGATCATACTGACATTAAAAGAATGATAAAAAAATAATATGGAAAACAACAATGTGGAAATTTTATAACATTAAATTCAACAAATTAGATGTTTTCAAATTACTTTAAATCATAACTTACTAAAACTAATACAAGATGGAATAGAAAATCTGAGTAACCCTTTATCTACTTAAAATTTTGAATTTTTGATTTAAAAAACCTTCCTGTGAAGAAAACTATAGGTTCAGATGATCTCTCTGAGGAGTACTATAAAACATTTAAAGAAAAAACAATATGAATGCTAAGCAAATTTAGAAAATAAAGGAGGAAGGAATATTTCTTAACTCATTTTATGAAGCAAGTATTACCCGGATACCAAACCTGAGAAAACTATTTCAAAAAAATGTTGCTGATCAGTATTTCTGTGATTATAGCCACTGCAATATAGTGAATGTTTGTGTCCCTCCAAGATTCATGTGTTCAAATCCTAACCTCCAATGTGATGGAGAAGTCAACAGTCTGCAACCTGGAAGAGGACTCTTACCAGACACTGAATCTGCTGGTGCCTTGATCTTGGACTTCATACCCTCCAGAATTGTGAGAAATAAATGTTTGTTGTTTAAAGTCACTCAGTCTATGGTATTCTGTTATAGTAGCCTGAAGTAAGACAGAAATCAGAATCCTTAATGAAATATTAACAGGTTGAATCCAGCAATATATGAAAAAGTTAGTACCTCATAATCAACTGGGGTCTATTCCAGGAATACAAAGCTGTTTAATCCAAAAGTTAATTAATGTATTTCACATATTAGTATGATAAAGGAAAAAATGTTTCATTCTCTCAATAAATGCAGAAAAAAACATTTCACAAAATTCAACAATTCTTGACTTAGCAAATCAGGAATGGAAAGAATTTTATTTAACCTGATGAAGAGCAGCTACAGAACACCTATAGTAACATCATATTTAACACTAAAATATTGAAAGCCTTCCTCATGATTGAGAACAAAGTATGGATGTCCTCTCTTACTACTTCTGTTTCATATGGCACTGGAGCTCCTAGCCATTGCAATAAGGCAAGAAAAAGAAGTAAAAGCTATAAAGTTTGGAAAGGAAAAAGTAAAACCCTCTATTTCTCCCCAACATGATTCTTTACATAGAAAATCTTAAGGAAGCCCCAAAACAACTACTAGAACTTAGAAATGAATTTTAAAAGGCCAAAGTAATTTAGAAAAGCTATAGTGAATTTAATACATGAATTTAGAAAATGTAGAACATAAAGTCAATTGTATTTTTATAGATCAGCAAATAATTGGGAAATGCAATTAACAATATAATTCTGTATTCGATAACACCAAAAAACCATAATATACTTAAGAGATGGATCAGAGATCCAAACATAAGATCAAAACCATAAAACTTCTCGAGGGAAACAAAAACTTGGGTGAGGAAAAGATGTCCTAGAGACAGCATAAATGTCGCTGAACAGAAAGGAAAAAATTGATAAAATGGAACTAAATTTTTTTAAAAAAAATGTTTATTTTTAAGAGAGAATGAGCAGGGGAGGGGCAGAGAGGGAGAGGACAGAGGAACCAAAGTGCGCTCCTCACTGACAGCAGAGAGCCCGATGTGGGGCTAGAACTCACGAACTGTGAGATCATAACCTGAGCTGAAGTTGGACACCTAACTGAGCCACCTAGGCACCTCAGAATAAAAAGTTCTGCTCATCAAGTTATCATAGCAAAAACAAAAAGGGAAGACACAGATTGGAAGAAAATATTTACAATACACATCTCCTACAAACCAGTAATAACTAGACAAACAGCCCAATATAAAATGGGTGAAAGCCTTGAGCAGGTGATTCATGAAGGAAGATGTATAAATAGTCAATAAGCACATGAAATTTGTCAGTACCATTAGTCTTCAGGGAAAACACAAAGTAAAAGTATAATGAGATACTATTTCATACCCACTACAATTGCTAAAATTAAAAAGACAACACCAGCTGTTGGTGAAGATGTGGAGAAACTGCTGGTAAGAGTATAAAATTACACAGTCACGTTGGAAAAATTTCTGGCAGTGTCTCATAAAATTAATCATACACCTGTGCTGTGGCCAGAAATCCTACTTCTAGGTATTTATCCAAGAGAAATTGCTATTCACACAGCAATTTTATTTACTCCAGTCCCAAAATGAAAAGTACCCAAATATCCATCAACAGAAGGATAAATTTTGGTATAAATCATTTAAATATTACCCAGGAAGAAAAAAAGAATAATATATGCAGTAACAAGAGCAGATCCCCAAAACATCACGCTGAGTGTAAGAAACCAGACACAAAATAATACATAGTGAATGATTCTATTTATATAGAATTACAGAAGGGGTAAAACTTAGGTTGATAGAAATAAGAACATGGTACATGGTAATTTTCTGGGATGATGGAAATGTTTGATATCCTGATTGCGACCATGGTAGATAACATGGGTATATATATTTGTAAAAACCCATTGAATTGTACACTTATGGTTAGGCATTTCATTGTATGTATATTTTGCCTCTGTCAAAACCAAACTGACAGTTAACTGTATGCTATTGTAACAGTGGCCAAGGGGAGTTAAAGATATGAAGTTGGTCAACAATTATAGTGAAGAACAAAGAAAATGGGTGGTAATATTATTACAAGACAATAGTAGATTTCAAGGCAAAAGCATTATGTGAAACATTAAACAAAGTAATACGTTTTGTATTGATTAAAGGAAGAATTCATAAGAAATATATCTGGAAGGTATAGCCCAGAAATATATAAACCAAAATATGAACACAAGGGGGATTTGAGATGACCACAGCAACACAGTATTGACAAAGTAAGTGGAGAATAAGTAGATAAAGAATGAGGATATATAAAGTTTGAGAAAAATCAGTGATATATATTAACTCTATGCCTTATAAAGAGACAATATGCATTCTTTCCTGATGTCCACATTAGACATTTATAAAATGTGATTATATACTGGACCAGGTAGAAAACTTTAATATTCCAAAGTAGGAAATGTATAAGCCACAGTTGCTGACCAGAATACCATAAGATTTTGAAATTGACTAAAGCAAAACAATGTAGACTCTTGAATAATTTAAGACACTCTCCTAAATTACTTTTTGGGGCAAAGAGAAAATGTATACATTAATGACAATGAAAACCACTCCTAAAACTTAAGGGTATGGCCAAAGCAGAACTTAGACCAGATTTGGTGCCTTAAACATATATTTAATATTCAATATGAAACAAGGGAAGAATAAATGAAGATATTAGAAATAGAACAACGAATACAACTGAGGATATTGGCGATAAAAGCTCACCAAGTTAAATACAGAAATTACAGAATTGGTGGACATAAAGAGAGTGGAATGGTAAATCCATTGAGAATGTTGAGAAAAAACAAACAAAACCTCTAAGTCCAGTCAAGGAAGAGGAAAGGAAAGCCGCGATAGGGTTGGAAATGGGCATGGAATGACAGATATGAGGGAGAAGGAATTGCAAGTGAGAATGATGCCCACGTTCAAGCTAATAGATGATAAAATGGATGATTTTCCAAGGAAAAAAACAATCAAGTGTCCAAAATTAATTAAAGGAGACCTGCATATACTAAGTGGAACCACACAAAGAGTCGTAAAGATTGTTAAAGATCTGTTCCACCCAGAAAGCACCAGACTTTGATGATTTTATGGGTAATTCCTGGAAATGTTCCAGGGGCAGGTATTTCTTTTGATCAGTAAATATGTTGGATATTAGAAATGTAAGAAGCCTTCTCAATTTATTTTTTGAAACAAACATAAGTCTGATAACTAAACCTGACAAAACTGGTATACACACACAACTATGTCAATCTCACCTATGAAAATCAGTGTAAATATATTAGAAAATTGACTTTTGTGCTGTGTTACACATATAATACCATAACCATGTTATATAGGGCTTATTTTAGCAATTTGTGGATTGTTCAACATGGAGTTTATTAGCATAGTTGATTACATTAAATAGGCTAAAAGGGGAATGAACATGATACCAGAAAGGCATTTAATACAATTTACCAGTTTTTAGCGATTTAACAGTCTTAGTAAGGAGATTTCCTTGACATACTAAAAAGCTCATTCGTGAGCAACTATGAGTAAACCTATTTAATGACAAAACCTTAGAAACATAAAGGTGCCAAATATCACTAAAAATATTTAACTTTATTATACTTTTTAACAGTATGATACTATTCCTAGCCATTGTAAACAGAGAAAAATAAGTATAAATATTAGAAAGGAGGAGACAAAATTATCATTATCTAGAAAATACTTAGAAAATATAAGCGAATCAAGTGAGGAACTTTTATTTTTTTTTATTTTTGAGAGAGTGCACAAGCAGGGCAGAGGCCGATAGAGGAGACAGAGGATCCGAAGGGGGCTTTCACATTGATGGCAGAGAGCCCAAGGTGGGCCTCAAACTCACCAACCATGACATCATGACCTGAGCTGAAGCTGGGGCCTTAACCAGCTGAACCACCCAGGCACCCCTCAAATGAAAACTTTTTAAAGCTAATATGAATTTTTGTGTCTGGTTAGAGTATGTGTGTACACACATATCATTATACCACATGACATACACACATGTATGTATATACACATGTATGTATATACATACACATATGTATGCTGATTTCACATGTACATATGAACCAACACAAACCAACACAAACTGGCTAGAAAATATAATAGAAAAAAAGATCCCTTTCATAATTATGATAAATATATACAGGCACCTAGGGATTAACTTGCAAGAAATAGGATTATATGAAGACAGCAACAGAACTTCCTGGGGAACAAGAGAAGACCTGAATAAGTGGAGACAGACCACATTTCTGGCTAAAAAGACTCCAAATTATAAAAATGTGAATTTCCTCTAACTTACTCTAAATTCTAACCAAAATCCCAATGACACGTTTTGGGGATGTGACAAAATGATTCTAAAGTTTAGGTGGAATTACAAATATTCAAGGGTATCTAAAAAATATTAAAAAATTTTTTAATGTTTTTTTTTGACAGAGAGGCAGAGAGAGAGAGAGAGAGAGAGAGAGAGACAGAGCATGAGTGGGGTAGGGGCAGAGAGAGAGAGAGACCGAGAATCTGAAGCAGGCTCCAGGCTCTGAGCTGTCAGCACAGAGCCCGACGTCGGGCTCGAACTCACAGACCGCGAGATCATGACCTGAGCCAAGGTCAGACGCTCAACCGACCGAGACACCCAGACACCCCTCTAAAAAATATTTTAAAAAGTAATGAGGGGAGAATTGCCCTGTAAGTTATTAAAATATATTATGAAGCTGTTGTGTGGAACGAGTTCAGATATAGATCGGCAGGTCATAAGATTAGAATCAAAAGTCTAGAAACAGTCACAAGTGTATATAACATATTAGCATATAATGAAGTTATACATTAGTTTTAAATAAAAAAATATTGTATTATTTAATAAAATAGCGTTGGGTGGGGCACTAGTAAACTTATGTTGGAAAAGGCATTTTGGAGTTTTCGTGCCCCAAGCACTCTTCACGATTTCAAATTCCCCCAACTCCCAAAGTTTTCCCATCCTTTGTAACTGCTTCCAATTTGCTCCACTACCTCTTTGTCCAAAATTCCTTTCATATTTTTTCTTGGACCCAGATTTATCTTCTTCCTCTCCAACTTTCCCTTTCCTGGATCTGTTTTTTTTAGCTGATAATTCTTTCCTTTTCCAGTGTAAGACCTCACAAGTCTTTTTTTTCTTCATGCACCTATCTCAAAAAGGCCTCATTACTGGGTTGGACTAAGCCATCTTTTTTTTTGAGGGATATTGAGGGTGGAGTGAGTAAATGGACTCAATTAGTGAATGGGGTCATCTGACAACTGCAGAATTTCCTTTGTAGGTCTAAAAGAGAAGAGGCTGTGGATTTTCAGGTCTTGATATTTTTGCCACCATCAGAATTGAACGCACTGTGGGTCATTTGTAAATTGGAATGCATTAATCACAAATGAAAGCAAGTCAGGGGTTTGAGGCTGGGTGGGCACTACTAAGAGGGCTCAGACGTTCCCAGAGGTGGGTGGAAGAGGTCTAGCAGGCAGGGCATGACTTCCTAAATAATAGGCTCCCACCAGAGTAATATTTGTATGTTGAGGGTTCCCACAGAGTTTTGTTTTAAGAACGGTTTCTGCTACAAAAATGTTTGAAGATCACTTCTTAAGAAAACAATTAAATGATAAATATTTTCAATAAAAAATAGCTGCTTTAAAAAACAGTATGAATTGGGGGCACCTGGGTGGCTCAGTCTGTTAAGCCTTCGACTTCAGCTCAGGTCACGGTCTCTTGGTTCAGGAGATCAAGCATTGAGCCTGCCTTAGAACCTCTCTCTCCCTTTCTCTCTGCCCCTCCCCCACTCATTCTCTCTGTCTGTCTCTCTTTATTTCTCTCTCTAATAAATAAATAAATATTAAAGAAAAAAAGCAGTGTGAATTGTAAATTAAATAGATACATGGCTACAAAAGACATCTAACAGTAGTTATATCTGAGTGGTGGGAAGTGAATGATAGATTTATTCCTTTTGCTTATATTTATTTAAAACATTTTATAGTGATAACATATTAATGTTATTTGTTTTTATTTTTATACCTTTGAGGTATAATTTGGATATGGTAAAATGCACAAACTTTAAGTATATCATTTTATGACATTCCACGTATGTATACACCTATGTGACCATCACGCAGATCAATATATAGACTATTTCTATCACCCTAAAGAGTTTCCCCATGGCCCCTGCCATTCAATGGCCCCACTCCCCATATCCCACCAGAGATAACCACTATTTTGACCTAGTTTAGATTAGTTTTGGTCTGTTTTTAAACTTATTTTATATGGAATCACAGAGTGTGTACCTGTTAGGTTTGGATTATTTTGCTCAATATAGTATTTCTGAGATCCATTCACATTGTTTTATATATTAATAAGTTTTCTTTAAATTGCTTGGTGATATTCCATTTAATGGTTCTCAGGGGTGCCTGGCTGGCTCAGTTGGTAGAGCATGTGACTCTTGACCTCAAGGTTATGAGTTTAAGTGCCATGTTGGGCACAGAGTTTACTTAAAAAACAAAACAAAACAAAACAAACACACGAAAATAATGAAGTGGCTCTAAACAATCTTGTATGATTTTTTTTTTTTTTGGTAGACATATCATCCCTTTCTCTTGGACATATACCTAGGAATAGGATTACAGGAGATCTGCATCTCTAACTTTTCAAGACTTTGCCAATCTTTTCATCAAAGTGGTTACATGAATTTACTTCTCAATTAGCACTGCTTGAGAGTTGCTCATTCTGTTTTCCCTCTCCCACTGTAAAGTTCAAACAATACAGACTTTTCCCTATGGGAAGACCAAAACTAAGCCTGGAGGAATGTGGCAAAGCCAACTCTCACGTGGTCCAGTGTCCAATCCAAGAGAAACATGTAGAGAGCAACAACAGGTCTGTAGGTTGACAGTTGTTCTTGCTGTCTGTGTCCAGGTTGCAAGTCCCAGAGGAAAGTGGGAGACAGAGGGATGTGTGTGGAAAGCCAGTCTCAGGAAAGGGCTTACAGACATTAGATAAGACGTCAGGTTCCAGGGATAATTGGTTAGAATTCCATCTCTTCAGGGAACCAGAGGATCTTGGGTACAAGGGGTAGATTCATGAGCCAGCCATATGCTGAATCCTTAAGTGATTCAGGTTTCATGTGATGTTTACACCAGCATTAGGATTGCTGTTGCTTTGCCTTTCTGGGCACATAGGGTAGGAGGCTTTTAAGATGCCGCTAAACCTGGGCTACCTTGAACTTGCAAGTAGAACTTCAGGCAGATATGGCAGAGCTGATATAAACAGGGACACCAATATCCAAGCCCAAGTGTACAATTGAACCTAATCCTGGGGCACAGTTTGTACGTTAGTTTTCTAGGCAGGAGGCTAAGGAAGGCAGGCTATGGAGGAAGTGAGATCTATTAACGTGTGAACCCAGTAGGTATTGCTTGCCAAGACAAGTGGAACCATCTGAACTGAATAGCTGTTGGTGAATCCTAGTAACAACAGCGACAATGAGGCCAAGTTTTCAGGTATAACTTCCATACAGATTACTCACTTTTGGTCTGTTTTATGGTCATAGTCTGGATCCTTAGGTCTCCCTGAATGATGTAGAAATTTGTTACTGATGACCCATATGAGAGTTCAGCCAAGTCTGACTCTACTTCTAAAATATTTTTTGAATTCTTTTGCTTCTTTCCAATTTTATTGCCATCGCTTTAGTTGGAGCCATGATATATATTCCTCAATATATTGCAATGGCCTCATCACCAGTTTCCTCCTATCAACTTCTGGCCCACTCAAATTCATTCCACATAGCATTACTCATCATGTTATCCTCTTTCTTAAAATCATGTTGAAATCTCAGGAGCATGTATTTGCAGCATATATTTGTGGATACTAGAAAATGTGCCAGTTTGAGAGTTAGAAGACTCAGGTTCTAATCCTGGGACAACCACTAACTAGCTGTGTTACTGAGCAGTCTCTCCTCTATGTCCCAGACCTTAGTTTCCTTATGTGTAGGTTAAAGAATAGGACCAAACCGTGAAGTCTCTAGGGGCCATTGTAGGCCTAACCTTCTGAGATACTTTGTGGGGCTAATTCAGAGGATTTTTCTTGAATCCTTTCTTGGGATGGAGAGAAAGAAGTGAGACCCTGGGATGGGATTTCAGTTCAGCTCTCCCATTTCTTTTCTGAGAGATGGCTGGCATCCCTGAAGTTTTAAGACAATTCCCACACACTGATGAAAACCATATGAAAATGTTTCAAGAGCATCTCCTCATTTCAGCAGGTGTGTCTCAAGGACTGAGAGTTCCCTGTGGTTTTGCATCGCGGATGTTGGCCCTGGTCGAGTTCTCTGTGCTTTACTGCACAGATGTGTGGATTCTTCTGAGAACCATCTTTGTAGGATTCTGAATGGTGAATGTCGACATATATTCAATTGTCCAGTTATGGTTTTTAAAACATAAGTCTTATGGCAAAGAACTCTACACATGCACTATACAAATGCCAATTTCCTGGTTTTAGTTGTGTACTATATATAGTTCAGTAAGATCCAGTCATTGACAGAACCTGGGTGAAGGGTACATGAGATCTCTTTGTTCTATCTTCGCAGCTTCCTGTGAATCTTTGTTTCAAAAATTTTTTGAAAAAAAGCAAGTCTTTACAAGGTTGTTAATAGGACTCTCTAGGGCTGATTCCATAATGTCTCCCACAGTTGTCTGAGTTGGAGCTTTTTTTCCCCTAAGGTGCAATGTAGATTTCCTCACAATGCAGTGGCTTTTCATAATTTCTACCATGAGGTTTGGTCCCTGGCATCTCTTTTTGAAGGCTCAATCTACACATTCAGTGGCCTATGTGTTTACGTTCTTTTTGACCAGTCTTAGCAATAGCACTGCATGGGCTGTTCTTTCTGGGTTCGTGGATTCTACACTAGCTCCCCCATTTCTCTTCTCCATTTCTAGGCTCAGCCCTCCCTGGCTCTATGTACACAGAGGGCTGGGGAGTGGCCTGGCCAATGTCCTTTCCAGACTTCTACAAGGAGAATCTCCAAATGACCACTGGGGCACATAGGATGAAGCGAGCTTAGTGCTCATTTGGGGATTCAGACAATGGAGAACCATTTTTCTGTAGATAGGGGTGGAGGCTGTCAAGGCATGAGGAGAAGGTGCTGCAGGCAAGAATGATTAATGGCACCCCAAACATGTCCATGTCCTAATCCCAAGGATCTGTGAATACATTAGATCACATGGCAAAGGCAAATTAAGGTAGCAGATGGAATTCAGGTTGCTGATCAGCTGACTTTAATATCCTGAGATGTCCTGGTGGGCTCATTGTTATCACAAAGGTCCTTAAAGGTAGAAGGGGGAGGCAGAACAGAAGAGGCAGAGAAAGAGAAGTGGTGAGGAAACAGGATCAGAGAGATACTACATTGCTGGCTGTGAAGGTAGAAGAAGGGACCATGAGTCAATATATGGGGGTGGCCTCAACAAGCTGGAAAAGGAAAATAAACTAACTCTCTCTGAAGCTTTCAGAAGGGAGTGCATCTTTAGTCCAGTAAGACCTGTATCAGATGTCTGACCCACAGAACTATAAAATAATAGATTTGTGTTGTTTCAAGCTACTGACTTTGTAGCAATTTGTTACAGCCCAGTAGAATACTGATACTGTAGAAAAGCAATGTACTCCGGCAGTATATAAGGTTTCAGGGTAAGAATTAGTTGAGGGAGGACTGGAACTCAGGAATCAGAGAAGAGTTTTGGGGCTGGGTGGAGTGAAATCAGACAGCAGGTAGTGATTGGGAGGCACAAGAAGCCCAAGTTTTAGGGACATAGTCATAGAGAGGACAGTGCTATGCCAGGAGGAACTGAGTTAAGCATTAGGAAAAGAGAGGGTCAGCTCAGGTAGTCAGAGAAGCAGTCTGGGGACTTGAAGTGCGTTGGTAATAGTACAAAGGTGAGACTTGGGTGGGGAGAGTATATGTGGGAAGAGTGGGTTTGTATTAGGCTGGGGAACAGAAGAAGGGAATGGAAAGAACGCAGGGCTAGGAATCAAGGAGTCTGTATTTTAACTATTTTGCTAAGCCTCCTGGGCCTCAGTTTTCCCACATGTTAGATGAGGGGCTCAGAGTATGAGTACTGTTTTCCAGATTGAAACAAAATTTACACGATTTGGCGAAGGACTTTATTGAGCTCTTTAGGACTAACCTGACTGTAGGTTGTAGCATTTCAGCTCATTATGTCACTAAGTCAATGTCTTTGGACACAGCTCAATGTGGTGCATGTCAGTGACAGTGGAATATGGCTTCCCCCTTAGCAGAATAACTTGGCTCCACAGGTGAGTGTTCATTGTATTGCTTCAATGTAGAAATAATGACTATAGCACACACAAGTCCCCCCGTAATTGAAATAATTTCACATTTTCAGAGTTGTACCTACATGGTGCTTTTCATGGCACAAGTTGAAAGTCTTTGCAAATTCAAACCGCCATTTCTGATTTCTTTCAGGATAGGCAGGTAGTAGCCTAAAGTTGGCCAAACAGAGAAACACAGGGCTATGGATCCCCAAATCTCTCTTAATTCTTAAGCATTAAGTATTTCAGAATCCTGAAATACTGAGTTCAGTAAAAATGTCTTTGCATTCTGTTTGATTTTGTACACTTTTCAGTTTCTCACAAACCTTTTACTGACAGAGCATCGTAGCATCTGCCAGTGATAGGGCAACCAGAGGGTTTGGCAGCTTGTGGGTGGGAGTTTCAGGGTTTGGGGACTTGGCAGCAGTTAGATTGGGCTGTCGGTGTGGGAGGATGGAACTGTGTATTGATGATGGTCTTGGCTTTTCCTAAATCACAATTGCATCATATGAGATAGCTGAATTTATGTTGAGCTTTACAAAAGCCTCCTGGGAAAAGGGCAAAACTGGTTTTAGTGCGTAAGAAGTTTATTTATGGCAATTATGGTACCAAGCTGAGACTGGAGACTGTTGAGAATCTGGACCGTTTTCTGGTGGAGGAAAAAAAAAAATGATTTTACTTTTGTAAGTAGGGATCCCATAGTAGAATCACTTTGTAGTTGTACTGAGTTTTGAAAGTCTTCTTGTCCTTTCCATAGGGCAGCAGGTAGAATATTCTTGTTATGCGAATTCAAATAAGGGTGGCTTCTGGAAAGAAATATGAGGGAAAAAAAAGAGAATAAGAGTGAATGGAAAGAAAATGGCCAGCTCTTGGGGAGGTGTTTTGAGGATGTCAAGTACGGTTGGCCAGGTTTCTTATGACTCATCTGCACAGCAGAACCGTATGACTGGCCCTCCTGGAAACACAGGGTCACACCTTTCTGTAGTATTGAGATGACTCACAGAGAAGGAGGCTGTAGGTTCCATCGCAGATTTGTCTGATGTGCATAAATGTGACTTGAACCTTTGATTTGATTTTTTAACTTGTGGTGTCCTGATTTCTAGTGATAGAATGCCCTGGAAGGGAAATTGTATTTAATGATTTTTTTTCCAAAAAAGATTACAAAACTAGAGCTCATCTCAGTCACCCTTGCACATAGTCCTAGAAATGGGTTACTTTTGGTAAGGTTCTAGCAAGAGTTCTTCCAGTATAGTGTAGTATAATGTAATCTATCATTTGACAACTCAGTGGGATATACTAAGCACTTTAACTTTTTTTCAGTTACTTCTTTCTATTAAAATCTGTAGAATCTTCTTTTCCTTTGCTTTAATAAAATATTAAGTAAGTATCAAAACATACTCGTCATTTTTGATGAGTAAAGTTCAGTCCAACACAGTTTAAAACTTTCCCCCTAACCCATTGCTCGAGGGACCCAAAAGTGTGTTGGAAGGGGAGATTGGAAAAAGAGGGAGGAAGGGAGAGAGACAGAGGGAGAGAGAGAAGGTTGGAGGGAGGGAGGGAGGAAGAGAGAGAGGGAGATGTTGAGAAATAGACATAGATAGATGAGATGGTCTATAGATGGAAAAAAGAGAAGAAAAGCCCGACGAAAATAAAGCACGAGAAGACCGACTACAACAAAGCAAAACAAAGAACGAAAGAAAAACAGAACAGAAAGAAGAAAGAAAGAAAGAAAGAAAGAAAGAAAGATTCTAAGAGATTTCCTCCCCTTCTGTCATGTACATAGTCCCTGACTGGGGCAAAGAGATCTTGGATAGAAGAGGTAACAATAGTTTTACAACTGTGACTACTTGCCAGTTGTAGGAAGGTACCCTATTTACTGTGGTCACTCTAGTTCTATCTGCTTCTAGCAGCCTCTGCTGATGTCATTGTCTCCATGTGATGGTTTCTTGTTCAGGCCAACCTGGCCCACTCTGTCAGTGAGGGCTTTCTTAGGGAGGGGCAACCCTGCTGTGGTTCATGCCTCCTGGCCTCTCTCTGGTAGAGTGTCACCTCATTTGTCCTGGCTCTCTGGATAGCCCTTTTTGTCTCTCAGTCCCTTGTCTGTTGTGGAGTCCTTTCTGTGGACTGATGGGGTTTTCTGCTATACTTTTGTCATGAAACCAGACTGGAGGTGCCACACATCTTTTCCTTCCCAGGATTACTATTCTATGCTTCCTTGCTGTGCTATAGCAAGATTACTGCAGTAAGCCTCTTGCCTTCAGACATCTGTAGGGAGAAGTGGGCACAAGGCTCTAAGTTCCATTGCATGCCCCCGTCTACAGGCCAGGCCCACCCTAGAACTCACACACCAGGCTTTGCTGTGCTCCACTCATGTCACAGTGAGATCACAGTAGTTCTCCTTTGCTGCAGTTACCCCCAACCCGAAGTTGTTTTTGTGTTTTGTTTTGTTTTATTTTGATTTGAGAGGGAGTGTGAGATGGGGGGGAGGGGGGAGAGAGAGAGAGAGAGAGAGAGAGAGAGAGAGAGAGAGAGAATTCCAAGCAGGCTCCAAGCTCAGTGTGAGCCCAGTGTGGCGCTTGATCCCACAACCCTGGTTCCATGACCTGAGCTGAAATCAAGAGTCAGACACTCAACCAACTGAGCTACCTGGGCGCCCCATACCAGGAATTCTTTTAGAGCCGTGCATCCCCTCCCTCTAACAAACTTGGCTTTGTAGGAGAGGGGAAAAGACAGTTTCCTCACAATAAGCAAGGCTGGGGATTCCATTCACGCTCCTCTTCCTGCCTAGGCTCTTACATGGACTGGGAAGAGGTGGGAGGGTTGGGTTGATGGCCTCTAGTCATAGTCTTGGTTGTGACTAGTAGTAAGCCTTCAGGGAAGGTGTCTGTCCCTTTAGATATGGAGACTCAGTGCCTGTAGATTTCATCTATAGCCCCTAGTGCCAGTACTGGGGCCATAGGGAAAGTTCTACTCGGCATCCTGGCATACTAATATCTGGTTTTACGTATGACTATGTTCTCCTGTCATTTGGTGGCCTTTTATTGTTACGGGATGGTATGATGGGTTTTTGTTTTTTTTGTATCTGTCAATTCATATTTCTAGAAAAATCATAGAAAATAATGATTTATGAAAAATAAATCTCTGTTTACTTTAGTAGTGACTTGTTTCCCAGGAAATATTTGATTTCCCCAGCTAGATGCTATAAATGCAGTAGGACATTATATTTATATTAATATAATAGGAATTTTTTTCTGTAAGTCAAATCATGGTCTTCAAGATGTGTTCAATGTAATAAAAGCCCAGGGAGACAGTAGAGTGCATGGAGGGGTCAAGGTGAGTTGGCTAGGATCAGCAGCTTTATGAGACTGGTGAGTTAATTAACATCTTCCTCATAAGCAAAATAAAAATACTACTACCTATCCAACTCAGAGGGTTATGAAGTCTCAGTTGAATAATGTATGTAAAGCATTCAACATAATGCCTGGATCATAGGATGTATATCATAAAGTTAGCTACTTTTATTATCTTTATGGTATACTTGATTATGGATACTTTTATGTTACTCCACTACAGTTTGAATAAAAACATATCGATTGGGCAGGGGAGGCCAAGACCAGGAATTCTGTTAGATATAAGGAGGGTTAGCATATATCATATTAGCAGAAAAAAGAATCAAGTTCAAGAAAACAGACAGCACAAGTTAGGGATTCCATCCAAAAGATTGGGAGATATAAGATCAGGGATGAAAGTCAGAGTGTGAATAACTAAAAATTAGGCATATCACAGCATGAATAAAGCTTGATAGTTATGGATTTGAAAGATAAAGTCTAGAACACATCTCAGAGGATGGGTGTCCTGGGATTGTGGACTGTATTAAACCAGAGCCTCTGACAGTAGTGCTGCTTGGGGTATGAGAGGGGATAATTCCCTTATGGCATTTTTCTTTTTGCCAGAGGGATCTTTAAATATTTTTCTTTTGTGATCAGCAGGTCTCATTTCCTTCTTTTCTACTAACTCTGGTGGGGTGAAGTAGAACTGAGCATTAGAAAAATTATTGTTAACTGAATAGGCAAAAAATAATCTCATTTAAATTTTTACTTTTTGATCATAAGTGGGGTTTAACATATAACATCACAATGTTAGCTGTTTGCATTTCTCCTTTTGTGAATTATATCCTCATGCTATTTGTAATTGGTTCATTAAAATTTTAGGTTTTTTCTGTTAATCTGTATATGCTCTTGATATATTGACTCTTGGTCAATCATATTTGCTGTATTTCTCTCCACTTCTTTTTACCTTTTAATTTTGACTTTGTGCTTTTAGGGTATATGGAATCAACACAATGAAAAGGTAACCTATGGCATGGTAGAAAATATTTGCAAACCATAGATCTGATAAGGGATTAATATCCAACATATATAAGGAAGTCTTAAAACTCAATAGTAAAAGAACAAGTAACCTGATTAAAAATTTGGCCATTGAATAGACATTTTTCCAAAGAAGGCATACAAATGACCAGCAGGTACATAAAAAATAAAAGATGCTCAATGTTGCTAATCATCAGGGAAATGCAAATCAAAACCACAATGACATCTTACCTCACACCTGTTAGGATGGCTATTTTCAAAAAGTCAAAAGACAACAAGTGTTGATGAGGACGTGGAGAAAAATCCTTGTGCACTGTTGGTGGGAATGTAAATTGGTATAATCATTATGGAAACAGTATGGAGGTTCCTCAAAAAATTAAAAATAGTACTACCATATGATCTGAGTATATAACCAAAGGAAATGAAATTAGTATCTCTGAGAGATATCTGCACTTCCTTGTTCACTGCCACATTATTCACAATAGTCAGGATATGGAAATAATCTAAATGTTGACTGATAAATGGATAAAGAAATATATATATATGTATATATATATACATATATATACATATATATATATAGTGGAGTATTAGCTTTAAGAGAGGAGGAAACTGTCATTTGTGACAATATGGATGAAACTGGAGGACATTATGATAGTGAAAAACAACAAACAAACACAAAAAAACCAACCTCATGGTAACAGAGAATAGAATAGTGGTTACCAATGGCTGGAGCATGAGGGGAAGAGGAGGTTTAAAAAAATTAAATAGTAAAGTGGTAATTCCCAGGGGCTGGGGAGGGAGGTGGGTCATGGGAAGTTATTGTTTAATGAGAACAGAATTTCAGTTTTGCAAGATGAAAGGTTCTGGAGATCGATGGTGGTGATGGTTGCACAATAATATGAATGTACTTAATACCCTTGAACTGCATACTTAAAAATTGTTAAGATAAAAAAATAATTGTGTTATGTGTATTTTACCACAATAAAAAATTAAAAAAGGGGAAAAAAAGGAAAATATTAATACATTAAAAAGAAAAAATTAAATAAAATAAAGGGACATATGTTCAGCTGGTGCAAAGATTAAACAGGTAACAGGAAGATACTATGGTGGAAAACAGTTTGGTAGTTCCTCAAAAAGTGAAACATCGAATTATTATATGTTCCAGCAATTCCAATCCTAGGTACATGCTGGAAATAATAAAAAGTTGGTATGTGCACACTGATGTTCACAGCAGCATTATTCACAATAGCCAAAAGGTGGAAACAACTCAAGTGTCCATCAACAGATGAATGGATAAACACTCTATGATATGTAGAGAGAATGGAACACTATTTAGCCATAAAAAATAGTGAAACCCTGACACATGCTACAACATGGATTAACCTTGAAAACATTATGCTAAGTGAAATAGGCCAGACAAAATAATTACATGATTCTATATGTGTAAAGTAGATAGAATAGGCAAATTCAGAGAGATAATATAGAGAATTGAGGTTACCAGGGGCTGAGGAGGGGAAGGAAAAAGAAAGTTAATGCTTAATGGGTAGAGTTTCTGTTTGGGATGATGAAAAAGTTCTGGAAATAGTGGTGATGGTTACATAACACTGTAAATTTACTTCATTCCCCTGAATTGTATACTTAAAAATGGTTAAAATGGAAAATTTTGTTATGTATATTTTGCCACAATTACATTTTTTAAAAAGAAAAGAAAAAAATATACCAATCTTTTACTTTAAAGCCTCTTTTACAACTTTTAAGATGACTTCCATGACTTTTTTCCAATGTACATTTTTTTACATATAATTCTTTATATTTTCCTTCAGGCATTATAAAGTTCAATTTTTGCATTTAAATCTGTTATCCATCTGAAATTTATTTATGAGATACAGATACAAATTTATCGCAGCATCATTTACTGTCTATTCTCTTCTGCACTAATTAGTGATCTTTCTTCATCATACATTAAACTTATATATAATAAGTATAATAATGTGTAAATTCTGTTGTTGATTTGAAGAATATCAAAGGGATTTTTGCTTCTTTGGTTATGGAAATGTGGATACTGAGCTTCTAATTGTGTATTTACCTTAGGGATTTCTTTTTGTGTATCATGATTATTCCATGTTAGTATAAGCTCAATGTTTTCAGAATGTAAGTTATCAAGTGGTGCTACAGTTCATTTAAATTTATTTATAAACATTATTTTTTCCACATATGGCTAAAGCTCAACACCACTGGTTTTGACAAAAAACAATGCCTATCACGTTCAGTTTCATTAGTAGGGAAAGAAAATCTGCTCCTATACCATTTGTAGAGCCATTAGTGGTTATTACATCGTATTTGTTATTATAAGTAATGCCCTTCTACACTATCATTCCAACTGGGCTGGTGGGCTGTTAATTCAGCAGATTTAATTTTCTAAGTGAGAAAAGTTGCCTTGCATCAAGCTCATGAATATAATGCCTGGTTGTGGATATAATTCTTCCATTATCATCTTCATTCATCACAAGGCAAGTGGCCAGAAATGTGGTATTAGATATGGCGAAGACTTAAAGATTTCCCTTGCTTAATTTTACCAATGCATTTTACTTCTTCATTTTAACAATGATATGTCTGTCTACATACAGAACTGAATTTAGAGCATATATATTTTCAGTATTAAGCCACTGCATTTTTTTTTTAGAATATTTTAACTGGAATCATTCTCTAGATATTATTTATCAAGTGACCTTGCCCATTTGAATGGTCTCTGGTCTCTGGCAAAGTACTGCTTCCCCATTCATTATCTGAGTTTTGTAACTATTAGGTCATTCTGTGGGGCTCAGGCTCATAGATGGGTCTCTAGGACTATCCTGTCTTTCTTGGGATTTGCTCATCCTGGCCAACTTCTGTCTCCATTTGGATTTTTGTTCATTTACATTTAAGAGATCCAAAGGAACATAGTCAATCTATTACTACTGAGTAGATCATCACAACTTAGTTGTGTCTTAAATTTCTCTGAGCTTCTTAGGTTCTTGGCATAGTGTACACTGATTTTTCTGGACTTGACCAACTCATCAAACCATTCTACCTCCTCCTTCATACCAGTGAAAGAAGCAGAACATGAGAGACAGAAGCAGGAATACCAGCCCCAGTGGGTCAGGAAATCTGAATGAAGCTTGATTCCTGGATCCTGTGGAGGAAGAATATATTATTGGCCTGCAGATTTGGTGAGGTTATAGGAAAAGTAACAGAAGGTTTCTGTGGAAAACAAATTTTTATGGAGTTTAGGAATCAGACATAACTGATAGCTGAGATAAAGTTGTTTGAGAGTTTGGGGATTTAATGAGAATTAGGCAGATATTCCTGGAGCTTCGGCTATTTTCTAGGATTCATAGAGAAGAGAGGTTTTTATAATTTTGTCTATAAATGACAGGTCTTTTTTGTAGGTTCAGGATAGGATGAGGAACAGAACCTGTTGCACAGCCTAATGACATGAGGATGACAAGTAACAACCTAGCAACCCAGGAAGAATGGTCCCTAGCTCTTGGTGATGTCACTGTGATTAGGTTCCCAGGCTCTGGTAGAGAAATGGCCGAAGGGAGGGTAAGCAAGTAGTAAGAGAGAGGGAGGCACCTGGGTATCATTTTATAAGTTCAAGTCTTGTAACTATATTTGATCTGGTAAAGGAGAGGTTTTTGCTTTGTTTTGTTTTTCCTCCTTTCTTAAGGGTCTGTTCAGTTCTCTATTCCACTGGAAGTGTGATCGGTTGAAGCTGAGAAGATCAGGCCTTAATAGTGTCAAATCCGAAGAGAGAAGGATTGGGATGGGAACTCAGGGTTACAGACTGAAAAATAAAGGGGTTGAAGTAGTAAGGATTGCAGTATTTAGATGGAAGAGGGGCAACCAGATAGTGGAATACCCGAATAGACATAGGGTACTTGCAATAAGAAGGCAGGACTTTGGGAGACAGGGATCTTGTTCAAGATATTAATTTTTTAGAAGAAAGGTATAATATATATTAAATAACATAAAACCGTAAAGATGTCTCTACTGGATAATTTAAAATAAAATTTGGTCTCTAGAAGTTTTAAGTGTTAGTAATGCAGATTGAAACCTTAAAAAATACATCACAACGTATTTGTGAATATTCCTCACCAAAATTTCTCAAAATTACAAGTATGTATGTATTACACACTTAAAACACAATTATCTATCTATATTTATCTATCTACCTATTACACAAAATTAGCTTGATTCCTTTCCTAATTGTGTGCTTTATTTTTGGCTTGCTATTTGTAATAAGTGACTCAGAAACGGAAGTGAAAAATCATTTTACAGTTTGACCAAGGATTTTTATTTTTTGTTAGGGTTGTTGTAATTCTTACATAATACAAATACAAACCTCTGAATGTTTATGAGATGTCTGGTGCTAGGTTTCTGTGTAAAACAACAATACCAGCCCCCTAACTTCCATGCCTCTCTAATTATATGTAAACTTGTTTAAGATCATCAAGTACAATGATTCATCACTCCAAGGTGCTCTGCGAAAGGCTACATTGTTATAAGACTATTGTTCCCTGCTGAATATATTTATTTTGAGCTTTGGTTAATTTTTTTATTTTTAACATAAGCTCCAGATTTCTATCTGTACTTATTATGTAAGAAATAATAAACACTTGAATATAGTTATCTACTTTAAAAAATGTACTTATGATAAAAACAGAAGGCTACTGCCTTCTGAAAAATTTCTGTTTGGATTTATTTCTGTCATGATGATGATGATGATCGTCATCATCTGTTAATATTGGTTGCGAACCATTAAGTTCAGGGATTATTGTAAGTTCCAGTAGCAATTACAAATAGTATATATCAAATAACAGAGTTCTTGCCCTTATAAAAAAAGAGAGAAAAATGAGTAATGATCAAAATTATAAGCAATTCCTAACTTTCAAATGGGTTGGTTGCCAAATTTTGTCTGTAAGTTAGTTTGTTTCAACTTGGAGAACTTTTTGTTGATTGATTGGTAAACACTGTTATATATGGGGTATAGGTACCCAGTTTTGCTCCAAGAAATCCACTCAAGAGTTGAAACTCTATGTGTTTAGGCATATGATAGAATGTTTGAATATGGGTCTATTAGTAAAAATTTATCAAGACTCAACACAGAGCCTTCCGCTAGAGTTGGTGGAAAATAATTCTTCCCTTTCTGCTGTCTTCACCTACACTCCCAAGGAAGACATGAAGACACTTTTATGACATCTGTTGTGGGTTGAATTGTGTCCCCCTGGCAAAAATAGGTTGAAATTCTATCCTCAGGTACCTGTGAATGTGACCTTATTTGGAAATCAATTTAAGATGAGGTCATATTGCATTAGAATGGGCTCTACTCCAATGACTGGTGTCCTTATAAGAAGAGAGAAATTTGGACACATAGGAAGAATGCCATGTGATAGTAGAGGCAGAGATTGGGTGATGCATCTATGTGCCATGGAATGACAAGGAGTACCAACAACCACCAAACACTTGGAAAAAACAAGGAAAGATTCTTTCCTAGAGCCGTCAGAGAGAGCATGGCCCTGCTGATATCTTGATTTTGGACTTCTTACCTCCAGAACTGTGAGACAATAAATTTTGTTTTAAGCCAAGTTTGTGGTAATTTGTTATGGCTATCCTAGGCAACTAATATACCTTCTAAATAATCAAAACTTGACCAATAGAAAATTCTTATGTGTCTGTCTGCTCCACAGTCAATCTAGGAATGGGTTTATTACTAAAACAGAACTTAGCATGCGTTATAGACTGAATGTTTGTAATTTCCCCAAATCCATATGTTGAAATCATAACCTCTAATGTGATGGTGTTAGTAGGTAGGGCCTTCAGGAGGTGATTAGGTCATGAGGGTGGAGCCTTCATGAGTGGGATTAGTGTCCCTATAAGGGAGCCCAGAGAGCTCCCTCACTGCTTCTTCCATGCGAGGTCTCCTGAAAGGTGGCTGTTTATGAACTAGGAAGAGGGCCTGACCATATATCAAATCTACCAGCACTTTGATCTTGGACTTCCCAGTCTCCAAAACTGTGGGAAACACATGTTTGTTGTTTTAGCTACTCAATCTATGGTATTTTTGTTGTAGCATCCTGAATAGACTAAGACAGCATGCTTATGTTTGATATGTGGTCTAATATTGATACAATTGTGGTGATAATATTTAAATGATGATATTGATAGTGCTTTTTAAATATAAATCTTTCAGCTCATTAAGAATTTTAAGATATGATACATAGCAAATCCTACAATTTTTAAAATTTCTGTGATAAGACATGAGTATATGAAGAATACTAAAAATTGTGTGTAATGAAATATGTACATATCAATCCTTGCTTTAAGTAGAGAACACATATTAAGTAAAGATAGCTCATAGTTAAATATTTTAAAGAAGATTCTTACATTTATTACTCTTCTTTTTTTTTTCAATTAAAACCTGCTGAACTCCAGATTTCCAGAGTATCAGAGTCCATTATATCTTTATTATTCCCCCTCCCTCCAAAGTGGTCTAATAATCCAGGGATCTTGAATTCAAAGAGATCAATCATTTTTCAAAATACCTCACAGAGAAAGAAAGAGAAAAAAATTGGAAAATTTTACCAGTTTCCTCTTGGGTCCCATTTTTCATCTGTTACTGTTTCTATTGTCCACCAGTTATTGGTAACAACAAATCTTTATGGTCTGATGCATCCTTTTCCACTCCTGCGATAATATGACTCCTAGTCAATAGCCCAGTACAGCAGTACTGTGTTTCAGACTTGGACCACAGCTCAGCTCTTTAGTTCACACTCATTGGTTAAGAGCATGGGCTTTGAAATCTGACATTCCTGTGTATGTGTCTCAGATCTGCCACTTACTAGCTGTGTGGTCTTGGAAAATTTACGTAAGCTCACTAGGCCTCTATTTGCAGAACCATAAAATGGGTATGCTAGTGGACTTTCCTCATAGACTAGTTTTAAGAATTGAATGACAAAATCTGCATAAAGTACTGAGGAAAATGCCTGGCACATAGCAATGTTTATAATAGCTTTTTTTAAAAAGTTTTTATTTAAATTCCAGCTAACATACAGTGTAATATTAGTTTCAGGTGTACAATATAGTGATTTAACACTTCCATACAACACCTGGTGCTCATCACAAGTGCACTCCTTAATCCTCATCACCTATTTCACCCATCCCCCCACCTGCCTCCCCTCTGGTAACTATCAGTTTATTGTCTATAGTTAAGAGTCTGTTTTTTGGTTTGTCTCTCTCTTTTTTTCCCCTTTGCTTGTTTGTTTTGCTTCCTAAATTTCACATATAAATGAAATCTTATGGTATTTGTCTTTCTCTGGCTGACTTATTTTGCTAAGCATTATATTCTCTGGCTCCATCCATGGCTTTGCAAATGGCAAAATTCCAATCTTTTCCATGGCTGACTAATATTCCATTGTGTATATATGCACCACTTCTTTGTTTTAAAGCTGTTTGTTTGTTTGTTTATTTATTTATTTAATTAATTAATTAATTTATTTATTTATTTATAATCTCCACACCCAGTCTGGGGCTTGAACTCCAAGATCAAGAGTTGTGTGCTCTACTGACTGAGCCAGCTAGGCACTCCTATATACCACTTCTTCTTTAGCCATTTATCAGTCGATGGATGCTTGGACTGTTTCCATAGTTTGGCTATTATAGGTAATGCTGCTATAGACTTAAAGGTGTATGTATCCCTTTGATTTAGTATTTTTGTATTCTTGGGTAAATACCTAGTAGTGCAATTGCTGGGTCATAGAGAAGTTCTATTTGTAAGTTTTAGAGGAAACTCCATACTGTTTTCCAGAGTGGCTGCACGAGTTTGCATTCCCAGCCACAGTGCAAGAGGGCTCCTGTTTCTCCACATCCTGGACAACACCTGTTGTTTCTTGTGTTGTTGATTTTAGCCATTCTGAAGGTGTGAGGTGATATCTCATTGTAGTTTTGATTTGTATTTCCCTGATGGTGAGTGATGTTGAGCACCTTTTATGTGTCTGTTCGCCACCTGGATGTTTTCTTTGGAAAAATGTCTGTTAATGTCTTCTGCCCATTTTTTAATTGGATTATTCATTTTTTGGGTGTTGAGTTTTATAAGTTCTTTATATACTTTGGATACTAACCCTTTATCAGATATGTCATTTGTAAATATCTTCTATTCCATAGGTTGCCTTTTAGTTTTGTTGTTTCCTTTGCTGCACAGAAGCTATAATAGTGAACCTGACTCAGTAACAAGAAGTGATATCTGTATTTATGAGGAGATTGGATGATGTGGGGAAAAGTTTATGATATAATTTTAAGGGCAAAGAAAGGAATACAAATACATACATACATAAATGTATATAATGTGATAAGGAGGATGGTGGCCACTAAACATTTCATTTTATGTCCTTGTCATTTCTATCCTTCCACCTATAGTTACATGACTAGTTCTAGACAATGGGCTGTGGGCAAAAGTTGTGTGTCACTTATGGGCCAAAGCATAGCAGAGCTGGTGTGAGATCCTGCAGCTATTGCTTTGTCTTCCAGGGTGATTGATGAGTCACATGTTCCAGGTGCAGCTACAGGACTGTGGAGTTTCCTAATTAGTCTGGGTCCTTGATGGACTAAGATTCTGCTGACCCATGATGGGCAGGTAGTATGAGTGAAAAATAAGACTTAGTTGAGTTAGGCCACTGGGATTTAGGAGTTAATTTGTTACCACAGCATAATCAGGCCTATCCTGCTCAATACTCATATCTTTGTTAAAATATGTATAGAGGGGTGCCTGGGTAGCTCAGTCAGTTAAGTGTCTGACTCTTGATTTTGGCTCAGGTTTCAGGTTGTGAGATCAAGCCCTGTATCTGGCTCCATGCTGGGCATGGAACCTGCTTAAGATTGTCTCTCTTCCTCTCCCCCCTCCCCCTCTCCCACTTGCATGCACACTCTCTAAAAAAAAAAAGAAAAGAAAAGAAAGAAAAGAAAATTACGTATAGAAAGACTTGAAGACAACTCACCAAAATTGTAATAGTGGTAATTTTTGAATAGTGATTATGGGTGCTTTTAATTTTCTTTAATTGTTTTTTGTATTTTAAAACCATTAAAAAGTTTTTTTACTTCATTTTAGAAAAATTTTGACCAAAAGTGGTTAAATTAGAATCATTGACTCTTCAAGGGTAAGCTTTAGCTATTTACAGACAATTTATTAATGAGAATTACTTGACTCTCTAACACCGACAACTAGATGAGGATTTAGTGTAGATTAGGGGTTGGCAAACAATAGTCTGTGGGACAGATATGTCCTGCAGCCTGTTTTTGTGAATAAATTTTTATTGGAATATAGCACACTTTTTAATTTAAATATCAGTGATATTTTAGCTTTATAATGGTAGAGTTGAGTAGTTATCAACAAAGACGACACGGCCCACAGAGCCTAAAATATTTACAATCTGGCCCATTTTGTAATGGACTGTGAACTCTAGGCAGGACCAGGAGTAGAATGAGGAGAGTGAGGAACTTGCCTTGGGTGCAAAGTTTAAACGGGCACTGAAAAACTCAATAATCAAGATTAAATAACATTTTAATGCAATATTCAAAAAATAATACAAAAAATCCATGATGAACAAAGTGTCAAAATTTTAAATAAAAATAGAATCAGTAATAGTACTTACTCTACCCCTGTTGAAGCCCAAGGTGATACTAATCCTGCCTTTAGAATTTTGATATTTTGTCCATCATTCAGGCCAGGGAAGTGCCCTAAATTCCCTAACACAATGCTTAGCATATAGTGGGCTTGTAATAGGTTTTTCTTTTCATAAATTGTGAATTCATTAGCCCATGATACTGAAAAAGAAGAATTAGAGTAACTGTTCGAGTGGGAGCAGTTTGTCCCAGTTGTTCTGGTACTTATGCACTTATGTACTAAGTCTATTCAGCAGTTTTGTGTATCAGCAAATATTGGTGATGGGTTTTGCCTTAGTCTTAGACCCATGGGTGCCATCCTTATTTATATGACTGTCTTAAGGTGATATTTTTGGGATTTGTTATACTTTAAGCATAGTTTTGAACATACTTTTTGGAAATTTAGATTATCTGTAAAGATTTACTTGTACAATCTAAATACTTGTTGTATTACTTTTTAGCCAACTATTTCTGGCATCCTTTCCCATTTCTTACTTGATGTATTCATCAGATAGACTAATCTCATCCTTTCCTTTCAGGTTCTTCTTGTAACATCTCCATTCTGATTGGAAGATGGAATGTCCATTCCAAAAACCATATTTGTTGGGGTTCGAAGCCACATTTTTCAGAGTTCAAAGGTTCATATAATACTTACTTGAACTGGAACTTTACTCAATATGATATTTGGATATAGCTGCTTCCAAGGAATGAACATTATATTGTCTACTCTGGCACAGAGACCCATGTTGATTAGTATAGAGGCTTGGATGAAGATAGGGAACATTCAATTTTTTCTTCAAAATACCCACTATATGGGAAAGAGAGATAGATTTGGGTAAAAGTTGGGGAAGGAAGCATGGTGTGAATGGATGCTGACTTTACATAATGGTCATCAGACAAAACAGTTTGAAGGAAGCATATTAACTTTAGAAATAGAGAACACAACTATACATTTAGTTTACCATTGTAAATCAAAATAAATATCCCAAGTGGTAGTTACTCAGATACAAAGAGAAAATTGTTCATGCAGTTCTGATAAACTTACAAATAATTTAGTCTGAACTATACTTAAAATGTTAGCTGGCATTTTGTTAGATGTCTCCATTACTAGACTTGAGTCACCTATAGGTAAAATTTATGGTTCTTCTTTGTGTATGGAAGTAGATGAAGAACAAGAAAGATTATCTCTCCTCATCTCAGGTCTTTGGAGTGGATAGGGTAAGCGTGGGAGAGTGGTAGGGGAAAGAGAGAGAGAGAGAGAGAGAGAGAGAGAGAGAGAGAGAAAGGGAAAACCCAGAAATGAGGTTTGAGGAAGAGAAGTGGAGAGAGAGAGAGAGAGAAAGTAAATAAAGGAGAAATGCACAGTGAAGAGGGGAAGGAGACAGAGGTTTTGGGGAGGGAGCAGGGACAAGACTTTTGGTCTAATAGCTCCAGTTTGTGTACTAGCAGGAGATAATACAGTGAAGGCAGATACTTAATAACCATCGACAGTGGAGACTCATCTGATTCTTTATTTACTACACACGTGCTCTTCACATCAGTTGAATAAAGAGGGGGCACTGGTCTGGTGCCACTATGATGATTTCTTCTAAAGGTACTAATATTCTGAGGAAATTTCTGACCCAACAATGAAGTGAACAAAGAAGAACTAAACATTTACCAAGGATACATGGCAAGATCTGTGAGGAAGTTGCCTGAGAATTAATGTTTCTAACATTTTATTTCCACTATTCTAGTGTTCCTTTCATTTTCCCAATTTTCTGACATATTTTGGGGAAGGCTGCCTGTAGCATGTGTTTTGGTATGTAGAAAAATGGAAGTGTTTTTCCTGAAGAAAAATTCACAGCTTTCTTGAACTTTACCTCGAGGAATTGGTATCTTAGTTTTTCTCTATTTTTAAACTTTATTGAGAGAAAACTTGAGCTTCTTTTCTGCATAGCAGTTTACTAACATTCCATAGCTGAGTCATGTGGAGACAATACTTCTAGTATTGACAACAATTGTCTCCACTCTGGAGAGAATGAAAAGATGGAGTATTTCTTAATACCTCCCACAGCACCTAGTTGTGCGCTTTGTTTACAGAGTTCTCAATAAGAATTCACAAAACTGTACCTTTCAAGGTTTTTATAGATAATGGTATGTACATAAAAGGATTTTTTCCTACCTAATTATGAGAATCGTGGGCCTGTAAGCCAACTTGTGTGTCTGTTGTACTTTATATCTGAATTATACTATTGGTTTTATGTTTTCAATTTAATTGTATTTTTAGCAAACTAGTATAAATTCATGGTTAAAAAAGTCAAACGGAAGAAGACTTATACTGGAAAACAGCAGTGTTCCGTGCCATCTTTTCTTACACCTGATTCCTGTCCACTATTCATTATTAGCTATCTCACCTCCTTATTTCTAGGTCACACCCTTATACTAGTTAAAATTTTTTTTCACTTTGTATACTTACAGCTTCTTACTATGGATGATGGAGCTTTAGCTTCCTTATACCATCTCTCCTTTCCCTCCTCCTCCCTCACTCCCTATACTCCTGATATTGCCATATTACAGTTTTGGTTAAATTGATATTTAGAAGTTTTTTTAATCAAAAAATGTTTTAATGATTATATTCTTTGCCTTATCAAGTATATCTCTGGGAATTTATTTTTAAAAATATCAGATATAATGTGCAAGACATTTATATACATTATATTCATTTTAGTCCATCAGTAATTATGAAAAAGTAGACAAAATCTGAAGTCTAGCATTAGGAACTTTTTTTGTTAAAAATCTATTTTTACCTATTCATATGATAGACTACTATGCAACCATTAAAAATAATGTTTTTGAAGACTGTTGACCCAAACTTCTTTTATAAAAAGAAAAAAATGTACATATTGAGAAGGTATGGAAGGACATATATCAAAACATTAAGAGTTTTCCTCTAGTTGATAGTGTTAAAAAACAATTTAGTTTTTCTCTTAAGGTTTTTCTGTATATTCCAAAATGATTTTGTCAGTTGCTTTCTAAATGGGTTTTAGTATTTTTGCAATACCATTAGCCATTTATAAGACCAACCGTTTTACTATATTCTTACCATTACTTGTTCCAGTGCTATTATTTTTAAAAATCTTGATATTAGGTGTGCTTGTCTTCTTTTATTTATATTTGGACATCTTTGTGACATTTTGACAGGAATTAAATGTTTTAGCCATATTTTAGTTGTATTTCACTGGAAGACAAGAAACTGTCATCATAAGGTACATTATTCATTCAAAATATATTTTTGCTAATTCAATTGACCAAAAAATGAACCTTTTTTGGGTATTGTTTCTTTGTGCTCAAATAATTTTTCATCGCTTCCTTGTCTTGGTATGTATTGAATGTCTTGGGAATTACTTTTATGTCTGTTTGTGTCCTTTGGGTGGTAGGTTTCAAGATAGTAACATGGTGGCAGAGATAATTTTAAGTGGAGATAACAGAATGAGCAAAGACATGCAGTTATAAAATTGTGGACTGGTTTTGTGAGATGGCGATTCCTGTTTGATAGAATCATGGCATATATGTAGGGGAACAGGGCAAGAAAAAGTACTGCTTTAGAGATGTTGATCATTGCCTGCCTTTCTAAAGGATTCCTTTCAAGGGAATCTTTTTCTACTTCCAAAGGGTCCATTCTCTGACCCTGTTATCCTGCCCATCCCCTGTGTGATTGGATCTTGGCTGATTGGAATAGAATGGGCATCTGATTCAAGTACAGACAACCCACAGGCTGTCCTGTGGCATTCCTGTGGCATGAAAACGTGTATGGGCTTTTTGAACTCTTCAGAATTTGTAAGTGGGAAATCAAAGACTGAAACAATTAGCAGTGGGGGCAGAAACTGCAAGGAAGTATTGAGAGTCACCGAGGTTTAGAAGGTGTTAGGAGTGGTCATATTTATTGTGCTCTGTGCTAGCTGAAACCATCAGGGAATGGAAACTGAATAACCAGAGGAAGCAGAGCAATAGAGAGAAGAGAAACTGAAAAGAGAAACAGAGACACAGTAGAAAGAGAGAGTGGTTTATTTTTAGAGCATTCTTGTTTCTGACAGCTATCAGTTGATCAATAAATATCCTTTTTAAAAATGTTTTATTTTCTTTCTTTTTTTATTAATTTTTTAAAAGCTTATTTATTTTGAGAGAGAGAGAGAGAGAGAATGGGGGAGGGGCTGAGAGAGAGAGAGAGAGAGAGAGAGAGAGAGAGAGAGGGAGAGAAAGCAGAGCCTGCCAGTGCAGAGCCTGATGCAGGGCTCAAACTCATGAACCATGAGATTATGATCTGAGTTAAAGTCAGACACTTAACTGATTGAGCTACCCAGGTGCCCCAATGTTTTCTTTTCTTAAAGTAACTTGAGTCATTTGGGGGCCATATTATGAAGAACTTTGGATGCTAGGGCAAGACATTTGTAGTTTGCTAGGCAAAGGATAAATATTAGCTATTTTTGAGATGCAGACTAGTATCATTAGAAGTGTGTTAAATGAAGATTAATCTAGAAGTAGTATGTAGGCAAGATGAGAAAACTGATTTGGAAATCTATTACAGTAAGATCTGTGGGAGGTAATTAAGGCCTCAAATTGAAGATATGACACAAAGAAGGTAAATGAGTAAACAAACGTAAAAAGATAACAGAGGAAGAATCAATAACACATGATAATTTATCGGATTTAAGGGATAAAGAAAAAGAACATGTCAGAGTTGGAGCTGAGGTTTTAAGGCTTAGAGGTTAGAAGTTAAGAGAAATAGGGAAGTTAGGAGGCTGGGTTGTTCTGGATATGGAGGGCCAGAGAGCTGTTCAGTTTGTGTCTGTTCAGTTTTGGGTGCTGGTGGGAAATACAATTTAGTTTAGCTTAAATAACTTTTATTGAGTTTCTACTACCCTGTTCCTGCCCCTCGATGGTGGAGGTGGGAGACTGAAGAACAAAAATAAGTAAAACAGGGTTTATGCCTTTGAGGAGTCCCTAGTGTTATGGATGAAGCTGTCTGCCAGGTAGACATATTTATAGAGTAGCTTGAGAGATAACTTTTGGACTGGAGATCCCGATGCCAAAAGAGTTCCCAAAGAACTGGATTATTAAAGCATAGAGTTAGGGGGTATGAAGAAGAGGATCAAGGGTAAACCTGTCCTGGTGTCACAGGACAGGAGAAGGAAGAACAAGGGGAGTCACGGCCAGGACATGCTTAGGAGAAGCAGGGTACTACAAGGTCACAAAAGCAAGGGAAAGAAGGGTTTAAGGAAATACAAGGTCATCCACGGTGTCAAACACTGCAAGAGCTTGAGAGAATGAAGTTGGATTTGACATGTAGGAGCTCATCATGATCCTAGAAGGAATCTGTGAGTAAGGGCTAGTGAAGAAATGTAGGGAGCAAATGTAGATTCCTTTTCTAATAATTAGGATGTTGAAGAGATGATAAGAAAACTTGGAGGAAGGGGCAAGATCAAAAGAAGATTTTTGTTTTTTATTTTATTTTATTTTATTTTATTTTATTTTATTTTAATGTTTATTTTTAATTTTTGAGAGAGAGAGAGAGAGAGAGAGAATGAGAGAGAGAGAGAATGAGAGAGAACATGAGCAGGGTACAGACAGAGAGAGACACACACACAGAATCCGAAGCAGGCTCCAGGCTCCAGGCCCCCAGCTGTCAGCACAGAGCCTGATGTGGCACTCGAACTCACCAACTGCGAGATCATGACCTGAGCTGAAGTTGAACCGACTGAGCCACTCAGGCATCCTGTTTGTTTATTTTAAAGGATTGGGTCTACCTAAGTAGGCAGAAGAGATGATTGGTCAGGAGAGCTTAAAAAAAAATCAAGGAAGAGAATTGAAGGAGCAAGTATGTAAGGAGATGGGAGGGTTTATGATCAAATGTAAAGGCAAAGAGGATGATGTTACCAGAATGAGAGACATTTCATCCTGGAGCCAAAGACTGGAAGGAGGAATACAATTTACAATACAGAGGAATTCAGAGGGGAAGAGAAAGGGAGTAAAAAGAAACATACCTCAGATAGCTTCTATTTTCTCAGAAAAGTAGCAGGCTAGAAGTGAAGTCTTGTGATTGGGGATTTTGGGAACATAGAGGAAGAGAAAGTTTTGAAAGGCCACTTCAGGGAATGGAACAGGGAATTAATAAGAGGTAAGTGAGAGGGTTTTTGAGTGGCAATAGAGACAAACAAGGATGAGGAGGTGAGAGATGAATCAAGAAAATGAAAACTATTTCAAGTAGTAGTACTCAAAGAATTTCACAGGGTTCCTTTTTCCCCCACCCACACTATTTTATAAGAATTCAATTCCAAGCAACTTGCTCATGAATTTGTTGGAGTCCCACCCCTCCACCCCTTCTTTCTGCATGAAAAGAGATATGACAATTGGTTATAAGTTTAATTTAGTGAATTGGTTAAATCTAAAATTTGACTAAATCTGGAAAATATAAAGTTGACCTAACCAAAAGATCAAAGTATGTTGAATTCAAAATATGTTGAATGAATGTGTAGCTGGCCAGTGAGTCACAGGAAATTATTCAGAAATATTATAGTGTGTGTGCTTGATGAGAATATTTTTTCAAATTTTTAAACAATTCTTATTTTGCCTGTAAATATTTGAATGTCTGATTTATACAAAATAACTGCCCATTAACTTATTATCTTAAATACACTCAATTGTCACTGTGCTCATTCTGTAATGAAAGTCCAGTTTTCAGGGTGAAAGCTATAGTTGTGGAAGGTAGTCTGGAAAATTATTACACATTCAGAAGTAATCAATCATTTCTAGAAATGGAATGAGAACATTTTTTAAAATGTTTTAAGAAATATTTAATTCGTTTCCAGGTGTCAAGGCTTAGTCCCTTAAGTTTCTACAAATCGTTTTAAAGATGGGGCTTTGAATTTCTGAGGATTCATTTTTCAGCAAGGCTCTAAGAAGAGTTGAATTCTCTTAGAAATAGTTAGTAGTGAAGTAATATTCTTATTTATCTTTGTGAACAGGATCAAGTATACACTTTATATTGAATTTCAGTAGTGACCTTTAGGGTCAAATAAAATGATCATAGCCCTTCTGTGTCATTTTCACATACAGTTTTAGCAGTTGAGACTGAATGGACAGAACTTGCCATAGCAATAGGCAGCATATTATTATTATTATTATTATTATTATTATTATATTATTATCATTATTATTCCTTGTTAGAAATTTCTCTAGCAATTTTTCTTTTTTTTTTTTTTGGTTGTTGAAACTAAATAGAAAGTGATTCCAGAAAAAAATGAGTTTTATTAGATATTTTGTGTTTTCAAAGCGTGTTGCAATTGTTGGTTATCCTTTGTCCTGCTGTGACAGCAGATGGGAATGCCATCAGTGATGTCCATAGGCTTCAGCGTGAGGTGAGGGTCAGTGATCATTCTGGCCTCTTGCCCAGGAGATGGAATGGAATGACTCAGTTATCTTGGCTGAATTCCAAGGAGGCCTCAGGAGAGCTCTTCACACTGATATGGTACTGAAACCTTTATTACTTTTCTGAATTGGTAGAACTTGTCCTCTGAGTAGAGGCAATGCTAGTGATATACCTGTCTCTACTGGGATGTGTGTGTGTGTGTGTGTGTGTGTGTGTGTGTGTGTGTGTGTGTGTTCACTGCTGCTGGGGGTCCACACTTAGATGTAACTCCACAAGAAGACAGCTGGCCTCTGACCCTTACTACCTGTTAGGTCTGAGTTTAGGAAAGGATGTTCTGCATTTCAGAGTTATTCCTAGCCAAAGAAGCTAACTTCCATAATGAAGCATTGGCAGTTCTGTGGATGAAGCCTTGGTTTGGCAGGCCAGGCTCTCTGTCTGACTCAAAACCTTGGACATTATCCATGGATTTCCTTATTTGCAAGGCCACATTATAAAGAGAATACCCCCTTTAAATTGTGTCTGAAGAGTATATCAAGAGTTCCTGAGGCTACTTTTCACTGGATGCTCAAACTATTTTAACTTCTCCCTAATCTGTTCCAAATTCGAAGTTTGCTTTGACGTTCACTACCACCAATATTTTCTTGGTACCTGGCTATTTGCTATCCCATTTGTTACCTCTGCCAGGAATTCTGAATAATTCTACCATGTACAGATAATAATTCTCCAATGGGAAGGCAGAAGAGCTACCCTGGCTCCTATGTTCTGTGCCCATCACCAGGCCGGTGTATTATGGAGCTGGATCCTGGTGTTTCTACTGCTACAAAACGAAAGGCTGAAGTTCTTTTGAAGTAAAACAGTACTTAATGGTGGAGGATGGATCAGTTTCCCACATTTCTTGCAGGGTCTATCTTGGTTCTCTTTAATAAGAAAAAGGTTGGTGTTTACCTTTTCTAGAAAGACAACTGTGACTTTGGTAAGCTCACCATGTATAACCCACACCATCTCTCTGTAGAAGAGGCAATGTAGCATAAAGTAAAGAGTATAGACAATGGAACCAATAATATCTGGGTTTGACTTCTGGCTGTACCAATTTTTAACTATGTGATCTTGTAGAAGTTGCTGTAAGTATTGTTTATCTAGCATAAGATCTGGCACATGATAGGTACTCAATAAATGGTAGCTATCATCATCATTACCACTGATCTTCCTGAACAGGCGCTTAGATCTTTACGAAATTTGACACCCAGGATGCTTATAACTTTGTTCTTGAAAAAGTGGAAAGAAAATACCATCCTTCCAGGCATCTGTTGATGAGTCTGAATATAATGTAATACTGTTTAGCATCTGCACTCCTTGGCCATCTTCCAATACTCGTTCAACAACATCTTAGATGAGTGCTGGGGACTGAGGGATCATGGTTTTCTAGGGTGACATTACATACTTCTATCTCTATGGTCAACTCTAAAAAATTGGTATTTGGGAGTCCAAGGGTAAGACTCATTTTTGTCTTCAGAGATTTGTAAAGTCAAAGAAAGGTATCATGTCAGTAAAGGGTTGGTCGGCTTTATGTCCATGCCTAAGTGTTACCACTATGTAGGGTAAAACAATTCTACCTATCATTCAGGCTGTTGATACTCATCCACAAGAAGTTTTAGGCTCCATCTTTCTTACTGCCATAGAATTCTCATGCCACAATTTGCTGCTCAGTTATGGCATTCAGCTCCATACTAGCTGTTATTGATGGCTCTGCTGCTTCTCTTCAACTCACTGCGTCTCTCACATCATGGATGTTTTTCATGACCTGGGAAAAATACAGGTTATTCAGAAGGGCCTTTAAGATATTTTCTAGGTATCAAAGCACTGGTCTACCAGTACAAGAAGTACTCAGGTTAGCAGTTGGCCTTCAAGGAGAATATCTATGTGGGTTATGCCACCTGTCTCTTCCCATACTCACTACCCACTTGAGTTGATAGCAGAAGGTTTCCACTCAAGCTCCTTTGAGGGGCATTGCTCTGTCAGATGTTGAAACCCCCCTTCAAGTGAATCAACCATACCTCCTATTGTATATGTATTCACTCACACACATATATACATATATATATGCTTAGCTATTTATATTTTTCATGTAACAAATCGTCCCTTTACCACATATGCCAATTTTCAACTAGTCTGCAAGTTTTCTTATAGTTCAAATTTTTATAAACAAATATGTTATAAAATTAAGAAACAGTCTTAAATAAAAATAAGTTGCATACAATCCAGACTTCTGTCCTAAGACCGACTTCCTTCTTTCCTTCCTTCCTTCCTTTTCCTTTTCCTTTTCCTTTTCCTTTTCCTTTTCCTTTTTCTTTTTCTTTTTCTTTTTCTTTTTCTTTTTCTTTTTCTTTTTCTTTTTCTTTTTATTTTTATTTTTATTTTTATTTTTCTTTCTTTCCTTGGCACACTCCCCTGGATCATCTCATCTAATTGCAGGGCTTGAGTTACCACCTTTTTGCTCATGGCTCCAAATCTCTTTCTCTGGTTCAGACCTCCATCCCACATGATGGACATACAATTTTCACTGCCTTCTGGGAAGCTTCTCCTGGACCTACCACAGGCAGCATACTAGGTACTAAATTGGGCTCATTATTGCCCCCCTTACAAGCTTTCTCCTTCCCTATTATTCATTATGGATTGTGGCACCAACATACATTCAGCTGGGGACTTCTAGTCTCTGCCCTCTCTTTTGTTTCCAAGATTCAAATCCTATTATTACTTCTGATGAAATACTTTTGAAATCTCTCAATTTAGACCTTTCATCATTTACCCCGTGAATTAATATAATACTTGCCTCTAATTGCTCTCCTTAGCTGCTGGCCTAGATCTCTTCAATTTATCTGCTTAATACTTTCAGCATGATTTTATAAATGTGAAAACTGAAGATACGATTTTTTTTCTTCTTCCTCACCCGCTCCCAGCTTAAAAATCTTTAGCAGCTTTCTATCATTTACTGAATGAAGATCTAATTTGTTAGCATGGCTTATAAAGCTCTTTATGATTTGACCTCTGCCAGCTTCTTACTGCACCTCTCCCTGCTCTCCCATTTTTAGTTTTCCTCCTTAGTATAGTGAACTAATTGGCTCCTCGTGCTTGTGCAGACCTCTCTTTTTGTACATGTTCTTTCGTTACCTGCCTCGTCCCCTTAGTGAACTCATGAAGATTTTCTTGACCTCTCCCTAAAGGCAAAGTTAAGTTTCTTTATCTCTCTGCTTCCATGGATCCTGTATTACTTATTTAACAAGCATTTACTGAGGAAGTACAATACAGGAGGAATAATGTTAAAATGAAGTCATTTTTGGATTTAGTACATGAATACAGTTTTTTGGATAAATATTAATAAAATAAAATAAAAATGAAAAAAATTATTTTGGATGTTTAGCCTACCCATGTAGACTGGGATAAATTACTAAGCTTTAGCCTAAATGCAACCTAATTCCTGTTTGATTCAACTATTCCTGAATTTTCCCTCCAAATTATTTATGATGTTATAATGGTTATACTGTTATAATGTTTATAATTATGTTACAATTGTATCATTAAAGAATGAATGCAACATGCCTTAAAGGGAATTATTTTTGTTTTAAGCAAATAGTGAGTCTTAAATTTGGGACTAATTTCCATCTTTTTGCTTACTTATAATTTGTCAAAAAGTGGGAGGTTGAGCTTATTGGACAGGGCAAAATCTTGTGTGGTATTTTGACATATTAGTTGGGAAGGAATAGCACACAAATAGACTGAGGATAGTTGGATTAAGGGGGATAAGATTTGGTCTTATTATATCAGAATTTTTTGTTGGATATGGAAAGTGAGAAGCTCAGACATTTTAGGACTAGGATTGCATGTCTATCTAAAAGATCATATGTGAAAAAAAAAAAGAGCGTATCTGAAAAAAGGCAGTGGAAAGAAATCTGTCTCCACACAAATAGACTTTTGCTCTCATCATCCCACATTGTTTCCCTTAAATTTTCTCTTCCTTTCATCATCTTGCACTTTCTTCATTGAATAAGTCATTTTGGGTCTCTGTTGTAGTATTTGTAGTAAATCTCTGTTATTTTATTTGCCCATAGTTTTAACTCTTCTTCTGGGAACATCATTTACCCCTTTGGGCAAATATTCCTTCTGGCCCTTTAGGCAATTGATTTGGATATGAGCTGCCATGTTCCTTTTGAGAGACTTTGAACCTGGTCACAGTTGATGGCTAAGAGGTGGTCAGAACTTGTCATTTGGAGTTTTTGACTAGGGACTAGGGAAAGAATGGTCTGTTCTTCTCTGGTGATGAAGCTGAGATGAAGAGTGTTTGCAGCCAATTTCCTTATCACATGATTGCAGCTGGTTTAAAAGAATACAATAAATTTGTAGAGAAAAAATAATGAAGAGACAGAAATCCAGGTGGGACTCGGTTTTCTGGTTCCAAAGTTGCTGATATTCAAGTCTCTGTCCTTGAGGTCTACCTGTAGTCCTTCCCTTCTTGTAGCACCCAAACCAATACATTTCCTCTTTTACCTAATCTAATTCAAGCTGGGTTTCTGTTACCCTGCAACCTAAAGAGTTCCAACCATTCCACTTTTCTCATCTCTCTTTTTTTCTTTTTCTAAATATAATATATATATATATATACATATATAAATTACATATATATATATATATATATAATTTATTGTAAAGTTAGCTAACATACAGTGTGCGCTTGGTTTCAGAAGTAGATTCCCATGATTCATCGCTTACATACAATACCCAGTGCTCATCCCAACAAGTGCCCTCCCCAGAGTCCATCACCCATTTCTCCCCCCCACCCCCCAGGCCCCCATCAACCCTTAGTTTGTTCTCTGTATTTAAGAGTCTCTTATGGTTTGCCTCCCTCTCTGTTTGAAACTAGTTTCTTCCCCCTTCCTTCCCCCATGGTCTTCTGTTAAATTTCTCAAATTCCACATATGAGAGAAAACATATGATATCTGTCTTTCTCTGACTGACTTTTTTCACTTAGCATAATACCCTCCAGTTCCATCCATGTTGTTGCAAAATGGCAATATTTCATTCTTTCTCATTGCCAGGTAGTATTCTATTGAATATATAAACCACATATTCTTTATCCATTCATCAGTTGGTGGACATTTGAGCTCTTTCCATAATTTGGCTGTTGTTGATAGTGCTGCTCTAAACATTAGGGTGCATGTGTCCCTATGAATCAGCACTCCTGTGTCCTTTGGATAAATTCCTAGTAGTGCAATTGCTGTGTCATAGGGTATTTCTATTTCTAATTTTTTGATGAACCTCCATACCGTTTTCCAGAGTGGCTGTACCAGTTTGCATTCCCACCAATAGTGCAAGAGGGTTCCCATTTCTCCACATCCTTGCCCACATCTGTTGTTTCCTGAGTTGTTAATTTTAACCACTCTGACTGGTGTGAGGTGATATCTCAATGTAGTTTTGATTTGTATTTCCCTGATGATGAGTGATGTTGAGCATATTTTCATGTGTCTATTGGCAATCTGGATGTCTTCTTTGGAAAAGTGTCTATTCATGTCTTCTGCCCATTTTTTTCACTGGTATTTTTTCGGTTGAGTTTGGTACATTCTTTATAGATTTTGGATACTAACCCTTTATCTGGTATGTCATTTACAAATATCTTCTCCCATTCCATCAGTTGGCTTTTAGTTTTGTTGATTGTTTTCTTTGCTGTGCAGAAGATTTTTATCTTGATGAAGTTCCAATAGTTCATGTTTCCTTTTATTCCCCTTTCCTTTGGACGTGGGTCTAGTAAGAAATTGTTGCAGCTGAGATCAAAGAGGTTGTTGCCTGTTTTCTCCTCTAGGGTTTTGATGGTTTCCTGCCTCACATTTAGGTCTTTAATCCATTTTGAGTTTATTTTTGTGAATGGTGTAAGAAAGTGGTCCAGGTTCATTCTTCTGCATGTTGCTGTCCAGTTCTCCCAGCACCATTTGCTAAAGAGACTCTCTTTTTTTCACTGGATACACTTTCCTGCTTTGTCAGGTTAGTTGGCCATACATTTGTGGGTACAATTCTGGGTTCTCTATTCTATTCAATTGGTCTATGTGTCTGTTTTTATGCCAATACCATACCATCTTGATGATTACAACTTTGTAGTACAGGCTAATGTCCAGGATTGTGATGCCTCCTGCCTTGTTTTTCTTTTTCAACATTACTTTGGTTATTTGGAGTCTTTTGTGGTTCCATACAAATTTTACGATTGTTTATTCTAGCTCATCTCTTTCTCTGTATAATCTGTTCCATTCATTTTGCTAATATTTTTTATTAATATCTTTAAGATACTAGATGACATACATTGATAACACTTTTTCTTGAGTGTGAACTGAGTTCAAAGTGAGCAATATCACTAGGAAATAAGGTAGAAAAGTAAGATTATTTAAGAATAACTAGAAGAGTAGTCTGGAAGGGCTGATTCACATCTAAGTTTGGTCAAGATTTGTTCTCTAGAAAACAGGAGATAAGAAATGTGTCTAGAAAACTATGCATAGATCTGGGGTTTGAACTCTGAAGTCCAGAGAATCTAGAAAAAAAGATTATAAGCACTGATGTAGAATAGAGAGGGAGGGGTATATATTGTTTTACAGAAACATGTAGCTATACCATGGAATACAACACTTGTATATACCCACTGTGTATATCCCTGTATATACAGGTTGAATATGAGGAAGAGGAGGAGGTTTTAATATGCTTTTTTTTTAGAAAGAATTTGGTAAAAAATAAGGTTTTAGTTTTTTTTAAGAGAAATTAAAGTTTTTATTAATCTAGGTACTAATATGATGACCAAAAATGTGTTGGGGCAGCATAGTTCATGTATCTTGCTTTATGGGCTTAAAAGAGTTTATTTAACTTGGATCTTATAAAAGACATAATAATAATAATAAAAATAAAAGCACCCTAATAAAAATGAGCAAAATATTTTCACAGATACTTCAAAAGAAAAATGTACAAATGGCCAATGATTAATAAAAACACATGAAAATGTGCTCAACATCATTAGTCATCAGGGAAATGCAACTTAAAACCACAATGAGCTAACATTTGATACCCACTAGAATGGATAATTTTTAAAAGTCTGCTATCACCAAATGTTGGAGAGGATGTGGAGCAACCAGAACACCCATTTATTGTTGGTAGATGGCTGTGTAAAATGGGTTTCATCACCTTGGAAAATCGTCTGTAAGTTTCTTGAGTGGTCTAAGCATATGACTTTTTTATGAACCAGAAATTCTACTTTTAGGTATTTACCCAAGAAAAATGAAAAATATCTCCATAAAAACACTTATACAAGAATAATGTACAGCATTAAAAAACTTGGAAACAACCTAGGAGCCCATCCATAAGACAAAGTATAAAGATACTATGGTATATTGAAAACAAACAAACAAACTACTACTACTGGGCAATAAAAATGAGAAACTACTCATGTACACAACAACATGAAAAAAATCTAAAACCCCAAAACACCGATATAAAGCTGTACTAAGTGAAAGAAGTATACGAAAGAGCAAATATTTCGTAATTCCATTTAAATAAAATTCCAGAACAAGCAAAACTAAATTATGCTAAAAAAAAATCTGAACACTGGTTGCCTCTAGAGGAGTGTGTGCTAGGATTGAGAGGGAAAGAACAAAAGTGAACTCCTTGGATTAACACTAATATTCTTAAATTGATGGGGTTGGACTTCACAGGTATGCATTTGACAGATTCATCAACTATCACAGTTAATATTTTTGCATTTCACTGTACATAATTTTTATCTTGAAAATAACTGTACACAGATATTAAGCTCTAGTTAATGATGTACATACCAAAGTGTTTTGGGGGAAAGTGTCCTGATATTGCAAGTTACTTTGAAATGCACTAAAAAAATAAGATAGAAGGGGGAGTTAAGAAGATGGCAGCAGAGGGACTGCCTGGGTGGCTCAGTCAGTTAAGCATCCAACTCTTGATCTCAGCTCAGGTCTTGATCTCAGGGTTGTGGATTCAAGCCCCTCATTGGGCTCCACACTTGGTGTGGAGTCTACTTAAAAACAAAGAAGATGGTGGCAGAGTAGGAGGACCCTAGTCTTGCCTTGTCCCATGAATACAACTAGATAACTATCAAACCATCCTAAAAACCCCAGAAATTGACTTGGAGACTGGCAGACTGGAGTCTTCCAGACTGGAGACTTGAAACTGAAGGCAGGGAAGAGGCTACATCAAAGAAAGTAGGAAGTACAGAGATGTAGTTTGGGAGAGAAACAGATTATGGCTGCTGTGGTGGGGAGAGAGCTGTGGTCATGGAGAAGGGTGAGAGACAGACTAACATATAGGTGAGCACATGGAGAAAATGAATCCCCATATCAATTTCTTGGAAGGTGATAGGGGCTGAATTTTGTGACTTCTGGCAACCAGTGGGGCTTAAAGCCTGGAGGTAAGGAATAATATGACAGAGATAAATGGTATAATAAACAAAATGAGAAATATGCTTGATGGAATGAACAGCAGATGGAAGAAGCAGAGGAACAAATTAGTGAATTAGAAGACAGAATAATGAAAAATAATCAAGCTGAACAAAAGAGAAAAAAGAATTGTACAAAACAAGAATAGACTTAGGGAACTCTGACTCCATCAAATGTAGAAACATTTGTATTATAGGAGTCCAGAAGAAGAAGAGAGAGAAAATTTATTTGAAGAAATAATAGCTGAAAACTTTCCTAATCTGGGGAAGGAAACAGATATCCAGATCTAGGAGGCACAAAGAACTCCCATCAGAATCAACAAAAGCAGATCCACATATTATAGTTGAATTGGCAAATTATAGTAATAAAAAAATTTTAAAGCAGCAAGACAAAAGAAGACAGTAGCTTACAAGGGAAAATGTGTAAGACTAGCAGGTGATTTTTCAGCAGAAACTTTCTAAGCTAGAAGGGAGTGGCATGATATATTCAAAGGGCTGAATGGGAAAAATCTGAAGTCAAAAATACTCTATCTAATGTAAGGAGAAATAAAGAGTTTCCCAGAAAAACAAAAACTACAGGAATTCATGACGACAAACCAACCCTGCAAGAAATATTAAAGGGGATTCTGAATGGAAAGGAAAGACCAAAAACGACAGTATGAAGTTGGGAAACACAAAAGCAGTAAAAATTAATATTCTGTTAAAAAAATCCGGTCAAGGATCTCACAAAATAAAGGGTGTAAAATGTAACACATATACCTAAATGTGGGGAGGACAGGAGTAAAGAATGGGTTCAACTTTAAATGACCATCCACTTAATGTAGACTACTATATGTAGAAGAGCTTATATACAACCCTAATGGTAACAATATATCAAAATCCACTAATAAATATGCAGAGAATAAAGAGAAAGAAATTGAAATATATCACTAAAGAAAATTAGCAGGCCACAAAAGAGAGAAAGAAAGGAAGGGATCAGAGAAAAACTTCAGAAACATCCACAAAACAAATAATAAAATGACAATGGATACATATCTACCAATCATTATTTTGAATGTAAATGGACTAAATGCTTCAATTAAAAGACATAGGATGACAGAATGGATTAAAAAAAAACCGACCCAACTATATGCCATCTATAAGAGACTCATTTTAGACCTAAAGACATTTACAGATTGAAAGTGAGGGGATGGAGAAATATCTATCATGTAAATGGATATCGAAAGAAAGCTGGAGTAGCAATACATAGCAATACTTACATTGAACAAAGTAGACTTTAAAACAAAGATTATAATAAGAGACAAAAAAAGGGACCCTATATCATAATAAAGAGGACAATCCAACAAAAAGATACAACAATTGTAAATATGTATGCACCAAACATAGAAGCACCCACATACATAAAGCAGTTAATAACAAACATAAAGGAACTAATTGATGATAATGCAATAATAGTAGGGGACTTTAATATCCCACTTAGATCAATGGACAGATCATTTAAACAGAAAATCAATAAGGAAACAATGATCTGAATGACACATTGGACGAGATGGATTTAACAGATATATTCAGAACATTCCATCCTAAAATAGCAGAACACACATTCTTTTTAAGTGCATGTGGAACATTTTTCAGAATACATCACATAATAGCCCAATAAATTCAAGAAGATTGAAGTCATACCATGCACCTTTTCTGAACACAATGATATGAAACTGAAGTCAACCACGATAAAAAAATCTAGAAAGAACACAAATACATGGAGTTGAATAACATGCTACTAAACAATGAATGGGTCAGCTATTAAATAAAAGAAGAAACAAAAAAATGCATGGAAACAACTGAAAATTAAAACACAGTGGTCCAAAACCTTTGGTATGCAGCAAAAGCAGTTCTAAGAGGAAAGTGTATAGCAATATGGTTCTACCTCAAGAAGCAAGAAAAATACCAAATAAACAACCTAACCTGACAACTAAAGGAGCTAGAAAAAGAACAACAAACAAAACCTAAAGCTAGCAGAAGGAAGGAAATAATAAATATTGGAACAGAAATAAATTGATATAGAAACTAAAAAACCAAACTAAATCAAACCAAACAAAACCCAATAGAACAGATGAATGAAACCAGGATCTTGTTCTTTGAAAAAAAAATAAAGTTGATACACCTCTAGCCAGACTTATCAAAAAGAAAAGTGAAGGGACCTAAATATTAAAAAATCACAAAATGAGAGAGGAGAAATACAAACAACACCACAGAAATACAAACAATTGTAAGAGAATAGCATGAAAAATGATATGCTGACAAATTGGACAACCTAGAAGAAATGGATAAATTCCTAGAAACACATAAATAACCAAAACTGAAACTGGAAGAATAGAAAATTTGAACAGATTGATAACCAGCAAAGAAATTGAATCAGTAAAAAAACCAAAAAACCAAAAACAAAAACTCCCAAGAAACAGAAAAGTCCAGGATCAAATGGCTTCAGAGTGAATTCTATCAGATATTTAAAGAAGAGTTAATACTTATTCTTCTCAAACTATTCCAAAAAATAGAAAAGGAAGGAAAGCTTCCAAATTAACTTTATGAAGCCAGCATTACCCTGATACCAAAAACAGATAAAGACACAACTAAAAAAGAGAACTACAGGCCAGTATTTCTGATGAACATTGATGCACAAATTCTCAACAAAATAGCAAATTGAATCCAACAATACATAAAAAAATCATTCACCACAATCAAGTGGGATTTATTCCTGGGTTGAAAGGGTGGTTCAATATTTGCAGATCAATCAACATGATACATCACATCAATGAAAGAAAGGATAAAAACCATATGGTTATTTCAATAGACGCAGGTTCAAAAACCATTTGACAAAGTACAACATGCATTCATGATAAAAACCCTCAACAAAGTAGGTTTTGAGGTATACTTCAACATAATAAAGGCCATTTGTGAAAAACCCACAGCTAACATAATCCTTAATGGGGAAAAACGGAGAGGTTTTCCCCTTAAGATCAGGAATAAGACCAGGATATCCACTCTCACCACTTTTATTCAACATAGTACTGGAAGTCCCTAGCCACAGCAATGAAACCACTAGAAGAAATAAAAGAAATACCAAATTGGTAAGGAAGAATAAAACTTTGACTATTTGCAGATGGCATTATACTGCATATAGAAACCCTAAAGGTGCTACCAAAAAACTACTAGAACTCATAAATGAATTCAGTAAAGTTGCAGGATACAAAATCAATGTACAGAAATCTGTTGCATTTCTTTTTTTTGTTTGTTTATTTTTGAGAGAGAGATAGCGAATAGGGGAGGAGCAGAGCGAGAGGGAGACCCAGAATCTGAAGCAGGTTCCAGGGTAGGAGCTGTCAGCACAGAGCTTGATGCGGGGCTTGAATCCACAATGGTGGATCATGACCTGAGCCAAAGTCTGATGCTTAACTGACTGAGCCAACCAGGCACCCCATCTGTTGCATTTCTATACACTAATAATGAAGCAGTAAAATGAAAAGTTAAGAAAACAATGCCATTTTTAATTGCACCAAAAATAATAGGGAATAAATCTAACCAAAGAGGTGAAAGACCTGTATTCTGAAAACTTAAAAACACTGATGAAAGAAATTGAAGTTGACACAAAGAAATGGAAAGACATTCTATGATCATGGATAGGAAGAACATTCTTAAAATGTCTATGCTACCCAAAGCAATCTGTACATTTTATGCAATTCCTATAGAAATACCAACAGTATTTTTCACAGCCCTAGAGCAAACAACTCTAAAATTTGGAACCATGAGAGACCTTAAATAGCCAAATCAATCTTGAAGAAGAAAACCAAAGCAAGAGGCATCACAATCCTGGACATTACCCTGTACTACAAAGTTGTAATCATCAAGATGGTATGGTATTGGCACAAAAACAGACACATAGACCAATTGAATAGAATAGAGATCCCAGAATTGGACCCATAAATGTATGGCCAGCTAATCTGACAAAGCAGGAAAGTGTATCCAGTGGAAAAAAGAGAGTCTCTTTAGCAAATGGTGCTGGGAGAACTGGACAGCAACATGCAGAAGAATGAACCTGGACCACTTTCTTACACCATTCACAAAAATAAACTCAAGATGGATTAAAGACATAAATGTGAGACCTGAAACCATAAAAATCCCAGAGAAGAACACAGGCAGTAACTTCTTTGACATTGGCCATAGCAGCTTTTTTCTAGATATGTCTCCTGAGGCAAGGGGAACAAAAGCAAAAATAAACTTTGAAACTACATCAAAACAAAAACTTTCTGCACAGTGAAGGAAGCAATCAAGAACCAAAAGGAATGGGGGAAGATATTTGCATATGATATATCCAGTAAAGAGTTAGTATCTGAAAAATATAAAGAACTTATACTACTCAATACCAAAAAACAAATAATCCAATTTAAAAAAATGGGTAGAAGATGTGCACAGACATTTCTCCAAAGAAGACATCCAGATGGCTAACAGACATATGAAAAGATGTTCATCATCCTTTACCATCAGGGAAATGCAAATCAAAACTACAATGAAATATCACCTCAACCTGTCAGAATGGGTAAAATAAAAATACAAGAAGCCACAGGTGTTGGTGAAGATTTGGAGAAAAAGGAACCCTCGTGCACTGTTGATGGGAATGCAAACTGGTGCAGCCACTGTGAGAAACAGTACAGAGCTTCCTCAGAAAGCTAAAAATAGAACTACCCTATGATCCAGCAATTGCACTACTAGGTATTTATCCAAAGAATACAAAAACACTAATTCAAAGAGATACATGCACTTCTATGTTTATAGCAGCATTATTTACAATAGCCAAATTATGGAAGCATCCCAAGTGTCCATCAATTAATGAATGGATGAAGAAAAAGTGATATGTATGCATGCATGTATGTATGTGTGTGTGTGTGTGTATAATGGAATATAATTCAGCCATAAAAAGTAATGTAAACTTGTCATTTGCAACAACGTGGATAGAGCTAGAGAGTGTAATGCGGAGTTAAATAAGTCATTCAGAGAAAGACAAATGGCATATAATTCTATTCATATATGGAATTTAAGAAACAAAAAAAATGAACAGAGGGGGGAAAAAGACAGAGAGAGGCAAAGCAAGCAACAGACTCTTAACTATAGAGAGCAAACTGATGGTTACCAGAGGGGAGGTGGGTGGGGGATGGGTGAACTAGGAGATAGGGATTAAGGAGTGCAGTTGTTGTAATGAGCACCGGGTGATGTATGAAAGTGTTGAATCACTGTATTGTACATTTGAAAGTAGTATTACACAGTATGTTAACTAACTGAAATTAAAATAAAAACTTTAAAACAAAAAGATAGATTAATGTATGGGTAGAAGGATGCAGAGATAGGTAGATATGTGATAAAGCAAACATGGCAAAGTGTTAATTGTAACATCCAGTTGGTATGTGTATGGATGTTCACTGTAGAGTCCCCTTAACTTTTTTCTATGCTTCAAAGGCATCAAAATTGGCAAAGATGAAGTCAAACTTTCACAGTTTGCAGACGACATGATACTCTATCATGGAAAACCCGACAGACTCTACCAAAAGTCTGCTGGAACTGATACATGAATTCAGCAAAGTCGCAGGGTAAAAATTAATGTACAGAAATAGGTTGCATTTTTATACACCAATAATGAAGCAACAGAAAGAGAAATAAAGAAACTGATCCCATTCACAATTGCACCAAGAATCATAAAATACCTAGGAATAAACCTAACCAAAGATGTAAAAGATCTGTATGCTGAAAACTATAGAAAGCTTATGAAGAAAATTGAAGAAGATACAAAGAAATGGAAAAACATTCCGTGCTCTTGGATTGGAAGAATTAATACTGTTAAAATGTTAATACTACTCAAAGCAATCTACATATTCAATGCAATCCTAATCAAAATTGCGCCAGCATTCTTCTCAACGAGCAATCCTAAAATTTGTATGGAACCACAAAAGACCCCGAATAGCCAAAGTAATATTGAAGAAGGAAACCACAGTGGGAGGCATCACAATCCCAGACTTTAGCCTCTACTTCAAAACTGTAATCGTCAAGGCAGTATGATTTTGGCACAAAAACAGACACATAGACCAATGGAATAGAATAGAGAACCCAGAATTGGACACACAAATGTATGGCCAACTAATCTTTGGCAAAGCAGGGAAGAGTATCCAATGGAAAAAAGTCTCTTTAGCAAATGGTGCTGGGAGAACTGGACAGCACCATGCAGAAGAATGAAACTAGACCACCTTATTACACCATTCACAAAAATAAACTCAAAATGGATGAAGGACCTGAATGTGAGACAGGAAACCATTAAAACCCTAGAGGAGAAAGCAGGCAACAACCTCTTTGACCTCAGCCACAGCAATTTCTTTCTTGACACATCTCCAAAGACAAGGGAATTAAAAGCAAAAATGAACTATTGGGATCTCATCAAGATAAAAAGCTTCTGCACTGCAAAGGAAACAAGCAACAAAACTAAAAGGCAACCGACGGAATGGGAAAAGATATTTGCAAGTGACATATCGGATAAAGGGCTAATATCTAAAATCTATAAAGAACCCGCCAAACTCCACACCAAAAAAAAACCAAATAATCCAGTGAAGAAATGGGCAGAAGACATGAATAGATATTTTTCTAAAGAAGACATCTAGATTGCCAATAGACACATGAAAAGATGCTCAACATCACTCCTCATCAGGAAAATGCAAATCAAAACCACACTGAAATATCACCTCATGCCAGTGAGAGTGGCTAAGATGAACAAATCAGGAGACTATAGATGCTGGAGAGGATGTGGAGAAACAGGAACCCTCTTGCACTGCTGGTGGGAATGCAAACTGGTGCAGCTGCTCTGGAAAACAGTGTGGAGGTTCCTCAAAAAATTAAAAATAAAACTACCTTATGACCCAGCAAAAGCACTGCTAGGAATTTACCCAAGGGATACAGGAGTGTAGATGCATAAGGGCACTTGTACCCCAATGTTTATAGCAGCACTTTCAACAATAGCCAAATTATGGAAAGAGCCTAAATGTCCATCAACTGACAAATGGATAAAGAAGATTTGGTTTATATATACAATGGAATACTACTTGGCAATGAAAAAATGAAATCTGGCCATCTGCAGCAATGTGGATGGAATTGGAGGGTATTATGCTAAGTGAAATAAGTCAAGCAGAGAAAGACAGATACCATATGTTTTCACTCATCTGTGGATCCTGAGAAACTTAACAGATGACCATGGGGGAGGGGAAGGGGGGAAAAATGTTAGAGGGAGGGAGGCAAACCCTAAGAAACTGTTAAATACTGAGAACAAACAGGATTGATGTGGGGTGGGGAGAGGGGAAATTGGGTGATGGGCATTGAGGAGGGCACCTGTTGGGATGAGCACTGGGTGTTGTATGGAAATAAATTATATTTAATATAAAAAATAAAGTTTTCATGCTAAAGTATTGGAAAAAATAAATAGCAAAATGGAAAAAAGGACAGCAAATATATTAATGAGAACTGATTATATATTACTAAATGGATTATATATAGTTCATTAAACAACCAGCTTAATCATAAATATATTACCACCACATAATAAATCACAAATAATATATAGGCATACTTTATTTAGGGCTGCCCCAAACAGTGCTGATTTGAAATAGTGATGGTTATCTCAGAAATATTTTAATATTAAAATACATATGTATTCAATAATACATATAAATTCACTTAGTTTTAGAAATTAAGTAATACTCCAACAAATGTAATTTAAATATTGAAGCATGAACTGTCCATGATCTGTTTGTTCTTAGGTCCATTCCTTGGCATTCCCTGATTTACTCGGTGTCATAATGGGGCTGACCTGGCAGGATCTTTTCTCAGGCTCCCCTGTCAGCTGGGTTGGGAGGGACTGATAGGAAACAGAAGAGCAGGTAAGAGGAGAGCCTAGGGTGTTTCTCCTCTTCTCTGCCATGGGCAGCATCTTAAGCAGTCGCTGCATCTTCTCTGTGACTCCAGTTCTTATCAGACATACCTGCCATGGTCCCTGCTTTCCCCAGTAATCCTAAACTCTGGAAGCCCATATCACTACCTCCTTCTTTTGTCCCTCCAGCCACAGAAGTGGTAGTGGCTTCTTGTTGCTAAGCTCTTAAGTTGCTTCACCGTCCTCTGTTTAACTGGGCTCTTCTGTTCCTTCTCTACATTGAATTCCCTCTCCTTCAATACTTAGAATGGTTCTGTTTTCCTGATTGATCCCTGCCTGATATATATAATCTTAATGGAGAGGGTACATGGATGGAATATTTTTATTTTTTTTAAACTGAGGATGGACACTTTCCGAAAGAAGGTAGCAAAGAATCAGAAGCTGAAGTTTGCCTGGAAATTGTGGGCATATGGCAGGGGGATGAGTCTGAGCTTTCCTGGCCCTGAAATGAATAGGTTCAGGGCAGGGACACCCATGCAACAGAGTGCAATGGAAACAAAGAAGTATATACATACATTTATTGCAGCACTGAACACTGTGGTAACACAGTTCTTTTAACTTGCATGGAGTGCAACAAATTGAGATCCATCAAAGGCTCGTAGGTAGAGTTGGTGAGTGGGATTCACCACAGTTTGATTGTTCTTTCTTCTGTGACTTTTCTAATGTTATTATTCTGGTAAATGTATTTGATGCATAGGGGCTGATAAAGTTGTGCAAGTAGAAGTGTTGGTATTATGCTGGGTGTGTAAAATGCTAATTTTCTGTAGCGGTTGATATTATAAAGGAAATATATGGTATACAGCAGCAGTCCAGTGGGGCTTGCTGGAAATTCTCACAAAATGGAGGTGGCGAAGAGGACTGGTTCTGTAGCCAGACTGCCTGGTTCCAGCCTTGGTACTGCTGGCTTTCCTGTGATGTGTCCTTGGGTAAATTAAGTAACCTCTCTGCCTCACTTTCTTCATCCATATGCTGAGAGTAATCACAGTACCTACTTCATAGGATTATTGTGAAAATAAAATGACTTAGTACATGTGCCCTTAGCATAGCTCTAGAACACTCAGTAAATGTAACCATCACATTATGAAGGGCTCAGAAGCATCACTGTAACCCAGGAGGAAATAATCAGCAAATGTCTGAACAGGGGTGGTAGGAAATTATGGCCACAGGCATGTCATAACTTCAGGGACTTCAAAGGGAGTGAAACCATAACTGCTGACCTATGATGTAGGAAGTGTGCCTCCCTTCATGGGACCCTTGTGGTAATGTCCCTCTTCAGTGCTGATACAGCTCATGCTCCCTTTTCCGGGAGTGCATTCCATTTGAGAAACAGAGTTCACTTGGAGGTGTGGTTTCCCCTTACTAGATTTTTGGTCTTTTGTATGTCCCCTTACTAGATTTTGGAGACTCCCTTCATCCTAATCTAGTTCTAGATCCCTTTCTCAGACTGTAATTTTGTAGTAAATACATATCTTTTTTTATTGTGGTCACCCACACTCAAATTCACTTCCTGTGTTTGTGGAATCTTATTCAAGACTTGGGGAGAAGCAGAGTCCACTCCATGGTCGAGGCCAAAAAGCCAGTTATTTTTCCTCCCTTACAGCTTGAGTTTAGGCTGCCTAACTTCAGCTATAATAGAGTCTGCCCAAGAATTGGAATCTGTGATGAGTTACCTAAAGAAGCAGGGTCAGTTTAGAATTTCTTGTGGTGGTGGGTAGTGCCTGTGGCATCCAGCATCCACTGGTGGTTGTGTCTGCAGTTTTAGCAGAGTTCCCTAAGCTTCAGGTGGTGGCAGTCCAGCTGTGCCATCCAACGTTCAGTGGTGATGGCTTAGCACCTAACCAGGCTATTCCTGGCATGTGGCTTTAGCAGTGGTTCTGGTTACCTATATTTTCCTGGTTTCTTCTGATATTTTAAGCCTAGTTCTTCAGTCTTTGTGTTGATTCTATGAATTACAAAATAGCTTTCAATGAAGTCATTTTTTCTTAGTAATTAACCAGGCTTGGCTTTATTGTTTGTCCTGTTCTCCTTCTCCTTCTCCTCCACCTCTTCCTCCTCTTCCTCCTTCTCTTCTTCTCCTTCTCCTTCTCCTCGACCTCTTCATCCTCCTCCTCGTCCGCCTCCTTCTACTACTACTACTACTACTCAATGGCTGCTTGTTTATGTCAGAGCTAATGTATCCGTTGTAGAAAAGTCTGACCTTTATCTGTTATAGTTCTTTAAGCCTCAGTTTCTAAAGTACGGGCTTTGTGTACCCAGACATAATCAAGTATGTTTCTTGTCAGAAAGTTGCCATATTACTGCAATATGCATTATTTCTATCCAGCAGATTTCAACTTATCAGACACCTACTGAATATTGTACAAGACAATGGTCAGACTTTGCAGACACAAAGTCAAAGAAGACATGGTTTCTTCATGCTTGTATTTAGAATTAGAGCTGTTTAATTTTTTTTTCATGGTGTGATTTGGGCAAACCAACTCAGTCATGCCCAAAGGGGAAAAATGAATAGGTAGGATTAAGGGTGGGGAAGGAAGTATAACATGCTGGTTAAAATCATTTTTTTCTTTTAATGTTCATTTATTTTTGAGAGAGAGAGACAGAGTGCAAGCAGGGGAGGGACAGAGGGAGAGAAGGAGACGCAGAATCTGAAACAGGCTCCAGGCTCTGAGCTGTCAGCACAAAGCCCAGTGCGGGGCTTGAACTCGGGAAGCGTGAGAAAAATAATTTATTTTTCTTAATTCATTAATTTAAAATTCCAGTATAATTAACATACAGTGTTATATTAGTTTCAGGTGTACAATGCAACAATTCTATACATTATTCAGTGCTCATGATGATAAGTGTACGCTTAATCCCCATCACCTATTTCAGCCATCCCCCTACCTACCTCTCCCTTGGCAACCACAGTTTTTCTCTATATTTAGGAGTGGTTTTTTGTGTTTGTTTGTTTGCTTATCTTTTTTTCTTTGCTCATTTGTTTTGTTTCTTAAATTCCACATATGAGCAAAATCATATGGTGTTTGTCTTTCTCTGATTGACTTATTTCACTTAGCATTATATTCTCTAGATCCATTGATGTTGCTGAAATTGGCAATATTTCATTCTTTTTTTACAAAAAAATTATTTTTAGAGAGAGAGAGAGCAAGCAGGTTGGGGGGAGAGGGGGAGAGAGAGAGAGAATCTTAAGCAGGCTCTGTGCTCATAATGAAGCATGATGTGGGCCTCGATCCCATGACCTTGGGATCATGATCAGAGCAGAAGTCGAGTTGGATGCTCAACTGACTGAGCCACCCAGGAGTCCCAATTTCATTCTTTTTTTATGACTGAGTAATATTCCATTGTATATCTACATCACCTCTTCTTTATCCACTCATCAGTCAATGGACACTTGGGCTGCTTCCATATTTTGGTTATTGTAAATAATGCTGCAATAAACAAAGGGATGCACATATCTTTTCAAATTAGTGTTTTCATATTCTTTGGGTAAATACACAACCGTGGAATTACTGGATCATATGTTAATTCTATTTTTAATTTTTTTTTTTTTGAGGAGACTCCATACTGTTTTCCACAGTGGCTGTACCAGTTTGCATTCCCACCAACAGTGCATGAGAGTTTCTTTTTCTCCACATCCTTGCCAACTCTTGTTTTTTCTTGTGTTGTTGATATTAGCCATTCTGACAGGTGTGAGGTGATATCTCATTGTAGTTTTGATTTGCATTTCCCTGATGGTAAATGATGATGAACATGTTTTCATGTGTCTATTGGCCATCTGGATGTCTTCTTTGGAAAAATGTCTATTAATGTCTTCTGCTCATTTTTAAATTGGATTATTAATTTTGGAGTGTTGAGTTCTATAAGTTCTTTATATATTTTGGATACTAACCCAGTATCAGATATATCAGTATCAGATATATCAGTATCAGATATATCATTTGAAAATATCTTCTCTCATCGAGTAGATTGTCTTTTAGTTTTGTTGACTGTTTCCTTTGCTATGCAGAAACTTCTTTTTTTTAATGTTTATTTGAGAGAGACAGAGAGAGAACACAAGCAGGGGAAAGGCAGAGAGAGAGAGAGAGGGCACAGAGGGTCTGAAGCAGGCTCAGTGCTGAGAGCAGACAGTCCAATGTGGGATTGACTGTGAGATCATGACCTGAGCTGAAGTCAGATGCTTAATTGACTGAGCCACCCAGGTGCCCTGAAGCTTTTTATTTTGATTTAGTACCAATAGTTTATTTTTGCTTTTGTTTTCCTTGCCTCAGAAGACATATTTAGAAAAAAGTTGCTTTGGCCAATGTTGAGGAAGTTATTGCCTGTGCTCTCTTGTGTCATTTTTATGGCTTCAGATTTGACATTCAGGTTTATAATCCATTTTGTATTTATTTTTGTATAAGGTGTTAGAAAGTGGTCCAGTTTCATTCTTTTGCATGTTGCTGTCCAGTTTTCCCAGCACCATTTGTTGAAGAGATTGTCTTTTTCCCATTGCATATTCTTACCTCCTTTGTAATAGATTAATTGACCATATAATAATGGGTTTATTTCTGGGCTCTATTCTATTGACCTATGTGTCTATTTTTGTGCTAGTACCATACTGTTTTGATTACTACAGTTGTAGTATATCTTGAAATCCAGGCTAGTCGGGATGTGAAGTGATTCCATACAAATTTTAGGATTATTTGTTCTAATTCTGTGACAAATGCTGTTGGTATTTTGATAGGGATTGCATTAAATGTGTAGACTGCTTTGGGTGCTATAGACATTTTAACAATATTTGTTCTTCCAAACTATGAGCATGGAATCTCTTTCCATTTGTTTATGTCTTCTTCAATTTATTTCATCAATGTTTTATAGTTTTCAGAATACAATCTTTTACCTCCTTGGTTGTTTACTACTAGGTATTTTATTATTTTTGGTGCAATTATAAATGGGATTGTTTTCTTATTTCTCTTTCTACTGCTTCGTTATTAATGTATAGAAATGCAACAGATTTCTGTATATTGATTTTGTATCCTGCGACTTTCCTGAATTCATGTATCAGTTGTAGTAGTTTTTTGGTGGAACCATTATGGTTTTCCATATACAATATCATGTCATAGCAAATAGTGAAAGTTTTACTTCTTCCTTACCAATTTGGATGACTTTTATTTCTTCTTGTTGTCTAATTGCTGAGGCTAGGGACTTCCAGTACTGTGTTGAATGAAAGTGGCGAGAGAAGACATCCTTGTCTTGTTCCTGATATTAAGGGAAAAGCTTTCATTTTTTCACCTTTGAGTATAATGTTAGCTGTGGGTGTTTCATAAAGGGCCTTTATTATGTTGAGGTATGTTCCCTCAAAACCTACTTGGTTGAGGATTTTTATCATGAATGGATGTTGTACTTTGTCAAATGCTTTTTCTGGATCTATTGAAATGAATGCATGGCTTTTATCCTTTAACATTTTTTTTTAATGTTTATTTATTTTTGAGAGAGACAGAGTGTGAGTAGGGGAGGGGCAGAGACACACACACACACACACACACACACACACACACACACACACACACAGAATCTGAAGTAGGCTCCAGACTCCCAGCTGTCAGCACAGAGCCCGATGCGCCAATGTGGGGCTTGAACTCATGAACTGCGAGATCATGACCTGAGCTGAAGTCAGATGCTTAACCGAGTGAGCCACTCAGGCACTCTTCTCTTTTTTCTTGCTGATTTGAAGTAACATATTGATTGATTTGCAAATATTGAACCACACTTGCAATCCAGGAATAAATCCCACTTGATTGTGGTGAATGATGTTTTTTTTATGTATTGTTGGTTTCAGTTTGCTAATATTTTGTTGAGAATTTGTGCATCTATGTCCATAAGAGATATTGGCCTGTAGTTCTTTTTCAGTGGTGTCTTTATCTGGTTTTGGTATCAGGGTAATGCTGGCCTCATAAAATGAATTTGGAATAGTTCTTTTTTTTTGAACTGGTTTGATGAGAATAGGTATTAACTCTTCTTTAAATGTTTGGTAGAATTCACCTGTGAAACCACCTGATCCTGGACATTTGTTTGGGACTTTTTTGATTACTGATTTAATGTCATTGCTGGTAATAACTTTGTTCAAGTTTTCTATTCTTCCTGATTCAGTTTTGGAGGCTATATATTTCTAGGAATTTGTCAATTTCTTCTAGGTTATCCAGTTTGTTGGCATATAGTTTTTCATAATATCCTCTTAAAGTCCTTTTTATTTCTGTGGTGTCAGTTATTATTTCTCCTCTTTCATTTCAGATTTTGTTTGAGTCTTCTTTCTTTCTTTCTTTCTTTCTTTCTTTCTTTCTTTCTTTCTTTCTTCGTGTGTTTTCTTGCTTTTTTTTAATGAGTCTGGCTAAAAGCTTACCAATTTTGTTGATTTTTTTTTTTCAAAGAACCAGCTCCTGGTTTTATTGACTTCTACTGTTTTTTAGTTCCTATTTCACTTATTTCTTCTCTAATCTTTATTATTTCCTTCCTTCTGTTTTTGGGCTTTGTTTATTATTCTTTTTGTAGCTCCTTTAGGTGTAAGGTTAGGGCTATTTAAGTGTAAGTTTCTTTGAGATTTTTTTTGCTTTTGAGGTAGGCTTGTATTGCTATAAACTTCCCTCCTGGAACAGCTTTGGCTGCGTCCCAAAGATTTTAGACTTTTGAGTTTTCATTTTCATTTGTCTCCATGTAGTTTTTGATTTACTCTTTAGTTTCATGGTTAACCTATTCATTGTTTGTAGCATGTTATTTAACCTCCATGTATTTGTGTTCTTTCCAGATTTTTTCTTGAGGTTGATTTTTTGTTTCATAGCATTGTGACTGGAAAAGATGCATGGTATGACTTCAATCTTTTTGAGTTTGTTGAGATTTGTTTTTTGGACTAACATGTGATCTATTCTAGAGAACGTTCCGTGTGCACTTGAAAACAATGTGTATTCCACTGTTTTAGGATGGAATGTTCTCAATATATCTGTTAGATTCATCTGGTCCAATGTGTCACTAAAAGCCACTCTTTTCTTGTTGATTTTCTGTTTGAATGATCTATCCATTGATGAAAGGGGAGTGTTAAGTTCTCTACTATTATTGTATTTCTATCAATTATTTTCTTCATATTTGTTAAAAAATGCCTTATGTATTTGGGTGTCACTATGTTGGGTGCATAAATATTTACAATTGTTATATCTTCTTGTTGGATTGTTCCCTTTATGATTATGTAGTGTTCTTCTTTGTCTCTTGTTATAGTCTTTGTTTTAGTCTATTTTGCCTGATATAAGTTTGCTACATTGGCTTTCTATACACTTCCATTTGCATGATAAGTGCTTTTTCCATCCCTTCACTTTCAATCTGCATGTGTCTTTTTTTTTTTCAGGTTTTAAAACTTTTTATTTGCACATTCAAAAAATTGTATATTCCAATAATTAAAGTTGTTTGAACAAAAAAATGGTTCTGTGATTAAACTGCAAATTACAGCTTGTAGGACAACTTGGGCCAGCTTGGTTTTTACTCTAGATTTCACTCTTGTACCACCCAGCTTCTGTCTTCACCAGCATGCAAGTTCTTTCCCTTCCCAGCCAGCCAGACAAGCAGAAGGGAGAGGTGGGCACTGCCCTTGTTGTCAGTATTTCTTGATTCTTTGATGTAAAAAGGGGCAGCACAGTCATTTAAACTTGATCCAACCTCTTTGCATCTTACAAAGTTAAGCAGCTGAAAAAAGTAAAATAAGAAGGCAATGCTTGTGGAATGTACAGTGCATATTGACTGTGCCTGCCTCATTATGATTTGCCTGCTTGCTTTTCCTGTTCAGTTGTTTCTTTTGAAGTCATTGGATTTTTCTTTTGCGTTTCTGTCTTCTTCAGTTGCAACTTATTGAATTTCTCAATCTCAGCCATAATGGGTTTGTCAAACATGGTTTCGGGAGAAAGGAATGAGGAGTGGGAGTGAGCGAAGTCCTGTCTGCACAGTGGCTGCTGCATGAGTACCAGTCTGCATGTGTCTGCATCTCTCGTAGGCAGCATATGGATGGGTCTTTCTTTTTTTTATCAATTCCATCACCCCATGTCTCTTGAATGGAGGACTTAGTACATTTATATTCAAAGTAGTCATTGACAGGTATGTACTTATTGCCATTTAGTTACTTTTTAATGGTTGTTTTCGTAGTTCTTTTCTATTCCTTTCTTCTCTTGCTTTCTTCCCTCATGGTTTGCTGGCTTTCTTTAGTGATATACTTGGATTCCTTTTTTTAAAAAAAAATTTGCATATCTACTATCAGTTTTTTGATTTGTGGTTACCTTTAGGTTTATATGAAACATCTTGTGCATATAATAGCCTATTAGTCCATTCTAAAAGCACTACATTTTTACTTCTACCTCCCCATGTTTTATGTATATAGTGCCATACTTTACATGCTTTCATTTTATGAATCCCTTGACTGGGTCAAGGGATATAGATATACCTAATAGATATATTTAATTTTGCTGCTTTTGTGGTTTCTACTTTTCTTGCTCCTGCTTGTGATCTTTCCTTTTCACTGAAAGAATTCCTTTTAATATTTTTTGTAAGGCTGATTTAATAGTGATAGATTCCTTTTATTTTTGTTTGCCTGAGAAATTCTTTAATTTTTTTTAAGTAGGATTCATACCCAGGGTTGAACCCAACATGGGGTTTCAACTCACAACCATAAGATCAAGGCCTGAGCTGAGATCAAGAGTTTGATGCTTAACCAACTGAGCTACCCAGGAGCACCTGTCTGAGAAATTCTTTATCTCTCTTTCTATTCTGAACGATAGCCTTGTTGGATGAAGCATTATTCATTGCAGGTTTTCTTTCAGCACTTTGAATATATCATGCCACTCCCTTCTGGCCTGCAAAGTTTCTGCTGGAAAATCATCTGACAGCCTTATGTGGTTTCATGTATCTGTAACTGTTTCTTTTCTCTTGCTGCTTTTAAAATTCTCTCTTCTTCACTAATTTTTGCCATTTTAATGACTGTGTGTCTTGGTGTGGGCTTCCTTGGGTTGATTTTGTTGGTGGCTCTCTGTGCTTCCTGGATCTGGATTTCTGTTTTCTCCCCCAGATCTGGGAAGTTTTCAGCTATTATTTCTTCAAATACATTTTCTGCCCCTCTCCTTTCTCTCTCTTCTCCTTCTGGGATTCCTATAATGTGAATGTTGTTACATTTGATGGTGTTGCTGAATTCCCTTAATCTATTCTCTCTCTCTCTCTCTCTCTCTTTTTTAATTAAGTTTTTTTCTTTCTCCTATTCAGCTTGATTGCTTTCCATTACTCTGTTCTCCAGGTTGATGATTCATTTTTCTGCTTCCCGTAGTCTACTATTTATTTCCTTTAGTGTATTTTTAATTTCAGCTTCTGTTCTTCATTTCTGATTGGTTCTTTTTCACATTTTCTTTCTCTTTGTTAAGGGTCTCACTGAGGTCCTCCACTCTTCTCAAGTCCAGTGAGTATCTTTATGACCATTACTTTAAATTCTCTATCAGGCATATTACTTATCTCTGTTTCCTTTAGCTTTCTTGCTGTGATTTTTGTCCTGTTCTTTCATTTGGAACATATTCCTCTGTTTCTTCATTTTGTCTAACTCTCTGTGTCTATTTTATGTGTTAGGAAAGTCAGCGACATCTCCTGCTTTTTCAAGTAGTGGCCTTATGAAGAAGAAGTTCTGTGGTGCTCCATAGTGCAGTGTCCTCTGTTCCCCAGAGCCTAGCACTTCAGGGATGTCTTCTATGTGTCTTATACACACCCTACTGTTGTGGCTGAACTGCATTTGCCTTCAGTCCAGTCATCTGCAATGGCTCCCTTTGCCTGTTATGGGTAGTGTTTGGTCCCAGTGTTGTTAATGGCCCAATCTGGGGCCACCTTGGGCTTGAGCTGGGTTAGATCAGGTGTTTTCCAGAACTGTGGTTGCACTAAACTGCAGGATGTTCTCACTGTGTTGTTCCTCGGGAGACTTTCATTGGTGGGTGGGGCCTGTAGTCAGACCAGATGTCTGCCCCCAGCCCACTGCTGGGGCTGTGGTCAAATTGGTATGAGTAGTTATCTTCCCCTCTTCCTGGGGCAGGAATAACTGGAGTGGTATTGGCCCATGTTGCTGCTTGCACACTGCCATGCTTGTGGCGCCACTCTGGATGGACTTCGGCCAAGGGCAGCTTGAGTGGGGTGATCTCTAGGAGAGCATGGCGGTGGGCTGCATGATGTTATCAAAGTTTGTGTAGGTCTGCTGTGGGAAAACTGGCACTGCTTTGGAAAACTCCTGCTGAGGGCAGGTTGGATAAAACCTTGATATAGAGGTCTGATCAGCCAAGGTTCACATCCCGACTCTTATCTGTAGTGTCAAAAAGACAAATTATTAACCTCTCTAAATCTCAATCTAGTTATCTGTAAAGTGGGGAAAATAATACTTATATGTTCATGTTATTGTGAAGTTTAAATGAGATAATGGATATAAAGTGATTAGCACAATGCTTGGTACATGATTAAGTGCTTAGTAAAGTGGTGGCCACATCCACATACTGGAACAGACTGTTCAGAGAGATTGCAGAATTCCTAGGTTAAGTACAACTCTCAAGAGCAGAAACTTTGCCTTGATAGTCTATAGTAGTTTGCATAGTCTCCTTGACCATGAGTCCCTATTTTTTTCCTTTCGTTTTCTAGTTCAATTCTATTATATTATTCTTAAAACCAGTAGTAAGAAATGTATGTTTTCTTCCAGCATGTTTAAACCACAGTTTTAAATAGAAACAGGAAAGTTTTCTTCTACTTGATGCTCTTTAGCAGTATTTTAGTAAAATTTTTGGCTGCAGCATCACATCGAGGCAGTATCCTTCAGGGGACTTCTCTGTCCTTTTTCTAGGTTGGTGTGGTGTCCTGATACAGACTCAAGAATAGTTTTTCTCTTCAGTTGCATAAGTATGTACTTTACATACATTGAAACCTCTTTGCCTTTTTCCTGCTTACTCATGGGCATTTGCCACTATTTGATATGATAGCCCTGAGTTGTCTGTTTCAAAAGATATTTATGATGCATGAACCTCCCTTCTAGCATTTTTTCCCCATGAGGACCAAGAAAAGTGATTCGTTTACCCAATTTGCTATCTGATCTTTTGATGAGTGTACCTTTTTTAGACCTTGATCATTAAATTGTCATTCAGATTCTTCAGCCCACTTTTTTTTTTTTTTAGTGTGTTGTAAAAAGTGTTTTGTTGCCTTTGGAGTCCTTTTTCAAAGCATTTCTCAAATTATATTTGATCTAGTTTTCAGTTTTATGGTTAACCTGCTCTGTTTGTGGGTTTCCTTTCCTTTTGTGGGCTACTTTTCTATTATTAAAAGCTGATTTTCTTTTAAACCCCTGTAATTGCTGTTTTGGCCATCAGTCAGACAGGTGGAGTTTTTGTTTGTTTGTTTGCTCTTGGAAGAGTTTTTAATTAAAAAACATGTTTTTTAGTACTCCCTTCCCAATGCTAATTACAATTTTATTTTTGGCTTCTGATGAGGTGTTTGAAAAAAGTCTCTAGGCTTCTATTTAATTTCACTTTTCATTCATTTCTCTCCCTACCCAACTCCTGAATTTGCTTATGTTTCAACCAGTGGAAATGATCCCAAATGAGGGGTGTAGACTGAAGTTCTAGTGCCAGGACAGCTTCAAAGTTATTGTGTGACTTTGGTTGGGTCATTTGACTACTTGGCTCCCAATTTCTTCATCTGTGAAATGAAAAGAGTTTGTTCATTTACTCAACAAGTATTAAGCAAATGTTAAACTGTAGGCAGTATGTTAGATGCTGGACAATCTGCAATGAACAAAAAAGTCAAGATGCTTCCTCTCATGGAAAGTATATTCTAGTGCCATTAAATGATATAAACTCCAAGGCTCTTTGGAATTTATGGCACTGTATGTGATACTTCCACTTAGTTCCAATTCTCTTTTAAACAGAATAGAAAAAAATATAATATGTCTGAAGTTTGTTTTTGGCTTTTGGGAATTCCTTTGGCTTAAGATAAATACTTTACACTTTGTCCTACAGGGCATTCCATGGAAACCAGTGTGAGATGTTCTTTCTAGAAAAGATTCAAGTCAAAGCTGCATACTATATCCCTCTCTTAAAGTGAATCTTAGAACACCTTTGGAAATACACTTCAGAGCTCTGCTTCTTAAAGTACACTAAAGAAAAAGGAATTACCAAGTAATTAAGACTGACCTTTATTTAGATGTGGGAGTCAGCATCAGTGAAAGAGGAAATGAAAGTTTTCTTGGTTGCTGCCTGTATGATAATACTTATTGAGTTATAAAATTGAAATTATCTCTGGACTATAAATATCTTTATTGGGTATCAGTAATAATTATAAATAAGTATGAATAGAAAATGTATATATTTTATTGTTTGGTTGACAATAAATTATGTGACATATATCTTGGAAAAATATTCAGCTGATAAACTTTTTTTTTTAATTCTAGTGTAATTAACATGGGCTGGTAAAGTTTTAAACTTACTTGCTAATGGAATTTTAGGGCTGCAGGAACTACCACAATAGAAGTTTTTAAAAGAATATTTAAGCCAAGTCTTCTCTCCTTTTCCCTTCATATCCCGTTTAAAGTGGGCTATTTGTGGGAATGAATATGTCAGGTAGTAAGAAAAGGTTGGAATCATATTGGGGTAATTTTGGAATTACTATCAGAGTGGAGTTACCTGAAAGGATTGTTTATAATGGATAACAGCTGTCAGGAAAAATAAAATAGAATGAAAGATGTAAGCAAAGTGACAGAAAATAACTGATGAGTTGGTGGAAAATTAAGAAAACATCTTGCATGAAAATCAACTCACAACAGGGATTTGCTTGATTTTACGGGAAAAAATTAAATATAGGGGTGCTTGGGTGGCTCAGCTTGTTAAGCTTCTGACTTCAGCTCAGGTCATGATCTCACTCTTTGTGGGTTTGAGCCCCTTGTTGGGCTCTGTGCTGACAGCTTAGAGCCTAGAGCCTGCTTTGGATTCTGTGTCTCCCTCTCTCTCTGCCCCTCTGCTGCTTGCTCTCTGTCTCTGTCTCTGTCTCTCTCTCAAAAAAGTGAATAAACATTTAAAAAATTTAAATTAAGAAAATAGTAAATGTTAATTTTTGTCTGTTTCTCAAATTCTGTCTTATCCAGGGTGATAATTCTTGTTTCAACCCTGAATTATCACTGTTGTATTTTTTCTGTTCATGACTTTATGTTAAATTTTATTAATATCATAGCTCTAATTTAATTTTTTTCCTTAGATTAATCTTCTAAAACTTCAGGAACAATAATCACAGTTACTGAAAGAAAGTAGAACCCAGTATTCTGAAAATGTTCATGCATATACATCATTATACATACACAGAGATAACAATTAAAAAATACAAAGTAGTGCCAAAGGAAAAAGGAGGGAAAGAGGTTTTAAGTTTTCAGAGGAGGGTAAGAATACTTCCATACTGGAGGGAAAGGGAAAAATTTGTATGTAAGATTGGTACTGGTCTTAAAAGACAGTAAAATCTGGGCACTCAGAGATGTAGCGAACACTTTCTAGGTGGAAGGAATAGTAGAGCTATAGATAGAAATTATATTGACTTGGAGTTAACTGAAATTTGGTTCAATTTTCTTTAATTCTTAGTTTCATCTGTAAAAATTGGAATAATAACATCAAAACCTTGCTGTGCGGTGGTTGTGAGATACAATCAAGTGGACACTTCTAGCAAAGTTCCTGACAAAGAGTGGATGCTTGGACAAAAACCCTCCCTTCCTTTTAAATGTAACTGTGGAGGATATTCAAGACCAGTTAAGAAGTTTGGGGGAGCCTTAACCATGCTCCCACTATTTACTAGCTGCATTACCTTGGGCAAGTTATTTAACTTTCCTCAGTCTCCATTTTCTCATCTCTAACATGGGGGTAATAATAATACCAATTTCATAGTTGTTGTAAGGAGTGAAGGAGTTAGTTTATGTAAAGGACTTATAAAATATTTGGACTAAGAATGCCATTGTTAACTATTGTTATTATTTTTCATGGGCTCTGAGGAACAAGTGAACGTTTTTGAGTCGGGGGTGGGGGAGAGTGACTGACTCAATCTTTTCTTTAGAAAAGTCAATGTGTTGGTTTATGAATAGGAATTTGGTGGTGAAGGATTAGGGAGAGACTGAAAGTGAGGAAGGCTAGTTAGGGGATTATTAAACACTCTGGATCGGAGACACTGAGAACCTGATGAATAATGGTGATAACAGGAATGGAGAGGGGCCACTTAGCCTAGAGACATACTTTCCAAACTTCAATGTGTGCATGAATCACTTGGGAATCTTACAAAAATGCAGGTTCTGGTTCAGTAGGTTCTGTTTCATAGGGACCTGCGATGTTGCATTTGTAACAAGATCCCAAACAGTACCAATGATTCTGGCCCACAGAGCACACTGAATGCAAAGACTTTGAAGGTAGGATTGATAGGAATTGACAGTAGATTGGTCATGGGGACAGAAGACAAGAGGGATGGTGAGTTTTCAACAGAAGGAGCTAAATTGAGAAGAAAAATGATGAACTCAGGTTCATACACCGAGCTTGATTTCCTGAAATTGGAGGGCACAGAATGGTGTAATGCCAAAAAGGTACATTTATTGTCAAAAGACCTGGATTAAATCCCAGCTCCAACAATTATTAGAAAGATAACTTTGAACTTTAGCTTTTCTTCTTCATCTCTAAATGGGAGACTACTAAAACTACTTCAAAGGATTGTTGCATAGATGAATGGAGATATGTTGTTGTGAAAACTTCACACAGTGGCCAACACATAGAAGGCACTTACTGAGTAAAAATTAAGTGTATAGGGTATGGAATTTATGGACTAATCCAGCTCCTGGTAAGGCTGATTTAGGTTTTAACACATACGTTTTTCCTACAATGTACATACTGATACTTCAAATTGTACGGTAATTTGGCAGCCTTCTGAACTTTATGTTTTCTAAGTATTCATTAACTGACATAATTTCAGAGGACTTGAATGCCAGGATTGGCAGCAGTTCCACCAGAGCTACATCTATCAGAAAACAGCAATTGTCAGATTCTTCCTTTTAAGGCACTTCTCCAGGAATAACTGTCTGAATCAAATAGGAAAATATCTGGTCAAACTCATTTATAATCATAGTCCAATAATGGTAAATGGCAGGCTGTGGGATAAATCTGTGGGCTTTTACTTACATTTCCAACCAGAGGCAGCATTATTGATGATTGAAGAGTTGGGTCTTCAGAGCTTATCTACAACCTTGAGTTGGAAATTTTAGACTGGTTGAAAGTAAATATTTTTCCCTTAAACTTAATCTGAACTTTCAAAATCATCCTTGTATCTGTCCCTACACATAACTCAATCAGTGAGATTTTAGGGATAATGTTAAACTGAAGTGAACAAGTAAATTTATGGTAACATAGAATTTATAGCACATATTTTATTCTGGAAGTCTTCAAAAATAACTATTTGTAATATTAACAAACTGTGGTTTTAGTACTTATGTTGCCGGACTATTCAAGAGCAAGTTCTTTTATCTCTTGCTTCATAAAAGAGATCATAAAGGAAAAAAAATTCCAGGCCATATTGTCAAGATATTATCTCAAATATAACAAGAGATCAAGTCATCCAAAGACTCATTAAATTACAGTTCTTCTAAAAACAGCTTATCCTTTCCAAAAATTAAATTACATAAAATATTCTGGAATATTTTGTGCTTGACTGCAGGGACACCAACCATGCAGATTTGAGGATTTTATCTTCTTTGGTGTCATTTCAGTATGAGGAAATTCAGAATCACTTGCATGGATTGATTACTAAACAAATCATCTCAATTTCGACTCTGCATCTCTGCATTTTGTTGTCTCCAGTATTCTCCAAAGCCAGAATCCATTATTTTCATCAACTCTAAAAAAAAGTCCAGTCTTTCAAGGTTGAAACGAGCTCCAGAAGAAAATCTTTGCTGACAGAATTATTTTGGTCTTGCTAGAGTAGTTGGCTGAAGTCCTTGCCAACCTATTTACCTTAATTAACTCCACAGGTATGGTTCCCTCAAGATAAACCCTAAGTGTAGTTGACTCTAGGTTCAAAAAGGGAAACTTTCCATCTCCTGAAATTAGAGAACCATTAAGGCTCTTAGAGACTTCCTCAAAATAACATCAAATTTCTTCTTAAGTTGAAAGACTTAAGGCTCAGTCTAATAGCTTGCTTGCATAAGGAGCTAACCAGCTTTAGTTAGCAACTATTTTCTACAGATAATGGTTATGAAAATATTTGTTGAGTGAATAGATTCTATTACCTATTTTATCTCCTCCAAAGAATAACTTTGTGAAACTTTTATCTGGATACATTATTTTTTTCTTCCATAAATGTTCCCTTCCTGTTATCTAACCATTGTCCATCCAATCATCTAAAAGAAAATATGGGAGTTATCCTGGAATCCTTCCTGCCCACCTCATACCCATTCAGTTCCCAATACCTGCTGAACTTTCACATCCCACATGTGTGCTGACCCTCTCTTCTTTGGTGCCTTCTGGCACTGTGCTATCCTAGGCCCTTACATTTCTCTCTGGGCCTTTATAACAGCATCCTAAGGACTTTCTTTTTCTCCAGTTATGGCCTCCTCCAATTTACCCTTCAGAATGCCTTCAGAGTGATATATTTAAAATCCAAATTCAATCATGTAATTTTCTTTCAGTGGTTCTCCATCATTCACAGTAAAAATAAATAAAATAAAATAAAATAAAATAAAATAAAATAAAATAAAATAAAATAAAATAAAAGTAAAATGGAAAAAAATAAAGTTCCCTGGCATAAAATTCAAGGTGTCCCATGATCTGGTTTTTATGAGCCTCTCAGGTTTATTTCCTACCTATTGTTCACCACCTCACTCTTCACACTGCAGCAGGTATCTCAGCCTCTGCACTGTTGACATTTGGGCCAGATAATTCTTTGTTGTGTTGGGGCTATCCTGTGCCATTTTAAGATGTTTAGCAGCATCCCTGGCCTCTACCCACTAGATGCCAATGGTACTCACTTCTAGGTATGGTGATCAAAAATAACTTCATTCATACGACTTCACTGTAGCTAGGACTTGGGTGGTGAATCACAAACTCTTTGCACACATTAGGGTCTGTAGTACCTCTCTTCCTTGCTTTTTCTGTTATTTGTTCCTGGAAAGCTTTCCTCCTTCTTTGTCTAATGTAGGGAGAGAGGAAAAAATTCTATCTTTCTGCCCTCTAACTTCTTTGTTTACTCTGAAAAGGAGGGACTAGCAATCTGATTGGTCAGATTCCAGGACACTAATTGGGCCACGGGTGAGATCATTTTTTTTTTTTTTTTGAAAAGGCCACATATGGGTATAACCCACTCTTCAGTTAAAAAAAATTAACTAGTTAATACATGAATCCATGCTTCTAAAAATTAATTTAAATTTGAATTAAAAATGAAAGATTTCTGGAGTCAAAGTATTCTTTTTTTTTTCTTACTGTGTAAATGCAGTTTTATTTTGTATTTTATTTTAAATTTATTTGTTTAAATTCAAGTTAGTTAACATACAGTAAACTATTGGTTTTAGAAGTAGAACCCCATGATTCATCGCTTCCATATGACACCGATTCCAACAAGTGCCCTCCTAATGCCCATCACCCATTTAGCCCATCTGCCCACCCACCTCCCCTCCAGCAACCCTTAGTTTGTTCTCTGTATTTAAGAGTCTCTTATGGTTTGCCTCCCTCTCTGTATCTTATTTTCCCTTCCATTCTCTTATATTCATCTGTTTTGTTTCTTAAATTCCACATATGAGTGAAATCAGATATCTGTCTTTCTCTGACTGACTTATTTCACTTAGCATAATACACTGTAGTTCCATCCAAAGTATTCTAATAAAAAAAAAAAACCAAGAGAGATTTGATACATGCTTCCCCAACCTTGTCACCAACAGATATCCTCCCCTTTGTGACCATGGTCCTTGGGGTTCCAGGATTGTGTATAGAAAATTTAGGATAGATTGGCTTACCAAGATGGGAAACTATTGACTTTGGGATTCTTGCTAGAATTGCTGGAGCAGGTAATTCACATTTTAGGCCTATCTAGCTCAAAGAGAAAAATTTCAACAAAGCTTCTATAGGCCACATTCTTCTTCCATATTACCATGCCTTCTCCAAATCCTTATAGCTGTTTTCCCTTTCATCCCCATAAAAATCCAGAACCCATAATAATCAGAGCTATTATTAAGAAAGAGAGACCTTTGACAATTTATGATATATGATGTTACCAAACATCAGTCCATAGCCAAGCCCCAGAGATTCTGCTTCACAAGGTCAAGGGTGAATCCCAGGATCTATATTTTTTACCAGCTCCTGCCAACATGAGTCTGACGTGCCATTTGGTGTGAAAGCCAGTGACTACAGAGCTGCAAATTAAAATGTAAAAAGATGCATCCAGGTACTCAGCATTTTGACAGCTGAATATTTCACTTCATGTTTATATGGATTCTGTATCTAGTATCCACACTTAACTTCCAAGTTACGTAAATCATTATAGCAGATGGAGGAAAAGATGTCTGTATATGCCTATGTCCTAAATACTAAGCAGGCCTTCAAAACAAACTAGGTAAAGAGGAAATACCTGCAAGGGCTCTTTCTTAAGATAACAAAAACATGCTTGATGGTGGGAAATGTAGCTGTTTTCATAAAGGTTTCCAGCCCTGGGAGCAAACAAAGGTTGAGAGAAATACTTTCTACACACGTTTAATTCTAAACCCTCCATCCTTAAACAAGGAATTTAAAAATAGCCCTTTCCCCTAATTCTATTGATTATTATTCTTTTTAAGCCTTCCTCACCATTTAGGATCCCATGAGAGGTCAGTAAGGATGGTGGGGGTGAGGTGTTCCTGGTAGTGAAACCAAGGATGACAGAATAAACTAGAAAAATGCTTTAAAACTCTAATTGAGACAAACCTGACTACAAAATTGTATCTGTGCTATGCTTACAACTGCAAAAATTCTGTCTGCATATGGACAGGGACTAAAAGGGAGCATGAAAAAAATGTAAACAGTTTGGTTTGTAGGATGGCAGGATTTTGGGTGGATTTTTCTTTCTTTTGAGTTTTGTCAATGTTTTTGTAATGTTTTGTAATAAACAATACTATAAAAGAAGCAGCTGAACCTGCTGACTAATTATTGTTAGAAAGAGCAGCTTAGCATCGACTCTATCAGAGCTAAAATTGCTGCTTTTGGCAGAGGCTCCTCAACATCAGATATACAATGTCAGATAACCTTAATCCAGAAGTCAACTCCCCTGGTCCACAGGAGCATTTCCTCCTCTCTTCTTCCTTCCCTTTCTTTCTCCCTCCCTCCCAACCTACCTCCACCCTCCTTCCTTCCTTCCTTCCTTCCTTCCTTCCTTCCTTCCTTCGCTAACAACTCCTTGTGACAGGCATTCCAGATATTGGTTCAACTGGGTCCACAAGGAGAGTGTTTCATTTTGTTGTTTTTATTTTATTGTTAAAAATAGTTGAAATGATTGATTGGTTACACCTGCCCTAGGAAAAACCTTGGATGAAATCGCCTTCTGCAATATAGTGAAAAACTTGGGATCCTCAAAAGAGTGCGCCTAAGTGTGTGAGTGGATTCAAACTCCGTTTTGAGGGAAATACTGGTGTCACCTGCAGGAACCCCTGCAGCTTATCTTTGTGCAGAAATGGAATGGCAAGAATACAAGTTAGGTTCTTAAAAATTTAACAACAGAATGTCAGCTTCACTTCCTGCACATCTGGTGTTTAAAACTTATGGATAATCAACAGCATAGACTATTGGCACTTCAGGCACTTGTCAGTGAATTCAATCCTGAAGTGACTTGTAACTGTACACTTGCCAAAGGCTCACTTAAGACACATGATATTGGAGAGAGACAATTTAAAATGGGTTGTCTCTCCATTTTTCTTCCAGGAACTCTAATCTCTGTTCTTGGGATTCGTTGTGGTATTGGGAAGCAACGTATCTGGCCTGATATAAATTCCTGATAGAAAAACTCTCACTGTGTTAAAAATTTAGTGGTCTGGTTTGAGCCTTTGTGAGAATCAATATACAAATTGTCCATTGGAACAATGCTTTCGCATTTTTTTTGCAAATATCATTGCTGAGGGTGTAGTGCCTTATGTCACCTACAAGCTATTATTAAAAAAAAATGTGATAAATTCCTTTTGGATTTAGGACATAACTTTTCTTTGCTTATAACATAGGTTACAGAGTAGGCATTTCTCTTTGTGCTTTAGTTACCAGGAAACTCATATTTTACCCCAAGTACTTCTCCACTGGCAATTTCATACAGATCAGAGGAATTGATGAGCTTGGGTAGCAGAGTTGGGCACAACAGAGAGGATGCCATTTGGTGTCCATTCAGTTGCTGTGCCTGTTATGGCTTAGGTTGGTATAATCCTTCCAACTTTAATGATCTCATTAAGATTTTTTTTCTCCAAGAATCTCTTGTTCCTAAAGTACTAGAGTTTCATAGAGGAAGAAATGCATTTCATTTTCTATAAATATCAAAATTAATTACTCATCGTTATAACTATTCATTAAAATTCAGAATTAGATGAAAATATTCTTCATAGATTTTGTTAAGCCTTGAAGAGATCCATTTTATTGTAGCATGTACAGCTCTACTATTTAAGGAAATTATGACATAAGGTTCATAGTTGAATTAAGTCAATACCTTTTGCCCAAACCCTAAGAAGAAATTAGTAAAAGATGGTGGGTAGAACTATGGTGGTTTATTAGGACAAGTGCAGGCAGTTGAGTAGAGTTGTTTTTGTAGGCCTGACCCCAGAGCGTCTAGCTGGGAACATACTCATTCATTCACTCATTCATTCTCAATATATGAGTCTACTGTATTCCAAAGACCATTTTAGGTGCCGAGGATACATCAGTAAACAGAACAGACAGAGCTCCCTGTCTTTACAGAATTTGCATTCTAGTAGGGACAGGGGGAAGATAGTCAATAATAAACAAAAAAATACATGGTGTGACAGTTGGTGATAAGTGCTATGGGAAAAGTCAAGTATGTAACAGAGAGATAGAGTGCACAGGGTGTGAGTGTGGAGTTGCTATTTCAAATAGTGTGACCAGGTGGCATCTGAGCAGAGATTGGAAGGGGAGAGCTATGTGAGTCCCTCTGGGAAAAGTTTCCATGCAGAGGGAACAGTTTGTGCAAAAATCCCAAAGTAGGTCTGTGCTTGGCATGTTTGATGTGGCAGGAATGGAGCATGGAAAGAGAGTGGTTGAGAGGCCATAGAGGAAGTAGAGAGCCAGATCATGTAGACCATTTTAAGGGGTTTAAAAAATGAGACAGGGAACAACTGGAGGGTTTTGAGCAGAGGAGTAAGGTGATCTGACATGTTTTAAAAGCATCACTTGATTGCTTTGTGGAAAATAGACAGTAGTGAGATGTGGGAAAAGTGGAAGAAGGAAACCTAGCTAGGAGATGATGGCCAGTTGGACTTGGGCTGTACTGGTGAAAGTGGGGAAAAGCTGGACATATTTTGAAGGTAGAGCCACCAGGATTGGTGACCGTTAGGATAGGAGTTGTGAAGAAAGGTGAGTTTTTGGTCTGAATAAGTGCATCAAGGAGTGCAAAGGATGGAATTGCCATGTCTTGGATGAAGAAGACTGTGGAAGGAAGGTCAGGACTTTCGTTTTGGACAGATCCAATTTGAGATGTCCAAGTGCTGATAGTTTGAAAATATAAATATCAACTCAAAATTAATACTACATTTAGTATTATATATAAATACTATATTATGGTATTAGTAAATATTAATATACTTGTACTATGTTTTAAGAGGGACACTAGCAAGTTATATATATATATGTGTGTATATATACATGTATATATATAATATGATATATTATATATCATACATAATAATATATTAATCTGGCCACTTCAGTGTGTGTGTACATATACCTAAAATATGGTATATATACATATTTATATACACATTTACATATGTATACACATACATATAAACCCAGCCACCACAGTGATATTTCTTTTTTTGATTAAAAATTTAAAAAACTGTGGTAAAATGTGCATACCATAAAATTTGCCATTTTAGCCATTTTAACTTGTATGGTTCAGTGGCATTATGCACATTCACAGTGCTATGCAACCATCTCCAGAAGTCTTTTCTTCTTGCAAAATGGAAAGTCTGTACCCATTAAACACTAGCTCCCCATGACCCTTTGCCCCAGCCCCTGCCAGCCACCATTCTTTCTTTTAATTTTTAAAAAATGTTTATTTATTTATTTTGAGAGAGAGATAGAGGGCAAGCAGGGGAGGGGCAGAGAGAGAGGGAGAGGGAGAATCCCAAGCAGACTCTGTGCTGTCAGAGCAGAACCCAACATGGGGCTCCATCTCACCAACCATGAGATCATGACCTGAGCCGAAATCAAGCATCGGATGCTTAACCAGCTGAGCCACCCAGGTGCCCCTGGTAGCCACCATTCTACTTTCTGTGACTACGAATCTGACTGCACTAGAGACCTCATATAAATGGAGTCATACACTATTTGTCCTTGTGTGACTGGCTTACTTCACTTAACATAATGTCCTCAATGTTCATCCATGTTGTAGCATGTGTCAGCCTTTCTGTCCTTTTTAAGGCTGGATAACATTCCATTGTATGTATATACCACATCTTGTTTGTCTATTCATACATCAAAGGGACCACAGTGGTATTTATTATATATTTTCTCCCTTGGAACCTTATAGTAACTTTCCCCCATTACTCCCAGGATAAACCTAAAAGGCTTTCCTATGGTTTACAACCTGCCCCCACACAACACAGCAGGCTTCATTCTGTTTATCTTCCTTTACACTCTCCCCTTCAGTCAGGCTACCTGACCTTGCCACAGTTCCTTTCACATCTGGATTCTCTGCCCAGCTTCCTCCTCTGCTTACAGTGCCATTCTTCAGAATAAGCTCAGCTTGTACCTCAGGACTCAGCTCAAGACATCAGCTCTTCCAGGAAGCCTTCCCCCTCTCATCCAGGCTGGGTTAGGTGTACACCAGTGCTTCTAGAATCCCCTAGACTTCCGTCTACCAGTCCATTCATCACACTTAGAGCTAAGACCATGTCTTGTTTCCCATTTCATTCCAGGAACCCAGCACAATCTGAGTGAGCAATACAGTGTGCCCTGCTATCGGGGTCACTGTCTGCAAATTCAGTTACCCTCCTGTGGTCAATGGTGATGGAGGTAAGGAAGCAGGCGCATCTCCTTCTGACGTAGCATGAGGTAGCCCACGCTAGGACACAACGCCTGGTTGTTCACCTCATCTCATCACGAGGACATTTTATCATCTCACACACTCAACAGAAGGGTGAGTACCATGCAATAAGATATTTTAAGAGGGAGACCACATTCACATAACTTTTATTACAGTATATTGTTATAAGTGTTCTATTTTACTCTTATTGTTGATCTCTTAATGTGCCTGATTTATAAATTAAGCTTTACCACAGGTATATGTGTATATGTATATAAATAAATATAAATAAGTAACTATATATAACTAAATATATATATTTCCATGCTCTGGGTCTCAAGCATCCACTGGGGTTCTCTGAACCAATATCCCCAATAAGGGGGAACTATTGTACATTTTTGCTGAATGAAGGGATAATGGAGTGGTGAGTACCTGGAGTCTTAGAAGAGGTGGGTGTTGAGGCAGTGGACTGTGCAAGTGACTAATTCAAGGCCACCAAATGTGAAAGGCAAGCCTACACAGCCCTCTGAGTGCAGGCTTCTCCCTGCCCATGAAGCCCCTGAATGAGACACTTGGTGCACACAATAGAATGATCCAAGATGTGCTGAGATTCACACCCCCACCGCCAACCCTTATCTGTTAACCCTCATGGTAGGAGTTTAGGTGCCTTCAGCATGGTTTTAATCTTGTGCTGTTTTAGTAGATGATGCTTAAACCTTTCCTGCCTCAATTCTCCACCAATTTCTCCTCCTCACTCGACTCCCCCTGCTCTGAACTTGGAAATAAATTCATATGTTTAGGTCACTTAAACAAAAATGAGACTTTATTCTGTGAAGTAAGTGTTTAGTTTGTAAAAGGATCAATGGGCTATTTTGGATCAAATAACTGTGTTTTCTTTAGCCATTTAAAATGGTCTATTTTCATTTTTTAAGCCACTGCCTTGTGAAAGAACCTAAGAATATCCCCAACTTAGTGTTAGATCCCGTAATTACATTTTCCCATTTTGAAAGCAGTTATGCAGTCCTTACAATAGAGTCAACGCAGCTAAAAATAAACTCCAGGCAGTTCATATTAACTGGGTAATAATAACAGGCAACAAGGAGGCTCGGTGTCCAAATATGATGAAAACAGGAAGTTCATTACACAAGCTGTTCTTTCCTGATAGATCTGAATTCTTAAAGCCTTAACTCAAAAATAATCCCTTCAGGTTATAAATAAAAGCAGAGAATTGTCTCTTACTTGTGGCTTAATGGAGATAACACTGTAGCTAAATAAATCCACACAGTTCGGGATTGAATATAATGCCAGAATGTCTGTTTGGGAAGAGACAGGAGTACGTTTGTGGAGACCCCTCTCCTCCCAGATAGGTGCCGGACACATGTGCCCAGGGGCTTACTCTTTTCTTACACCAGGCACAAGTTGCCAGGGAGATGACGCTTTACTTTGGTATGATGGCAGGAAAGCAGAAAGCCTTCAGGTGTGGAAAGGATTTTTATTTTTTCCTGGGGGAGAAAAGGGATGAAAGACAACAACGCCAGCTCCAAGTGTCTGCCAAGTAGTGTGAATTTCAATCCTGGGTTTCAGGGTAAAGTGCGAATGAAACCCAGAAGAACTTAAACCTCTTTCCCTTAGAACTTCCTTTCTCTAGTGAGTGTTGCTGATTGTAAGGATTCAGATTTTCTTGATTGAAACAAGGTGAGCATGGAGGGAAATTTTAACTTATGTAACTACAATGAACTCCACCATCTTCCCCCCTGAAACCAAATCCCAGCTGTCCAGGGTGTCACTGAGAAGTGTGAGGAGAAGTCCCTGACCCTGCCATCCACCCCTCTTCAAGGATCTCTCACTAGTTGTTACAACAGTCCCAGGATGGTCTCCCTGGCTCAGACAGGTATCCCGTCTCAATTTTCTGTAACAAGGCAGAGAACAGGCTGGGAGGTTCAATCAAGACCTGAATAGGATTGGGATGGGGAAGAGAATGGGGGTAACAAGCAGCCACCAACCACAGAGTGACAAGTGCACGCTGATCTGGCTCCACAGAGGCAGTTTTCTCTCCCTAGGCTGGGTCAGTAATGTCTGCTGGGTTTGCCTCCAATAAAAGAGCACACTTGGGAGGACTCACCTTGTGAATGTCCCCAAACCTCCCAGCTATTCTTGTTCTACTTCCATGTTGGCTGTACTCACCCTTCCAGCTGAGTGACCTTTGTTTATTTCACCACACAGTAGATCTAGGACTATGTCCCAGGAAGGGGGTTCTTGCCACTTTCGAAGAGACAAGGGATAGGGCGTCACAATGAGCATCAGGAGGGCCATATTGCCAACACCTCACATTTAAGAACAACCTCAAATTTAGACTTTTGATGTTATTTCCAAACAGGGTTAGCATAGCCACAGACATACACTGATCTAATAACAAAACACATAAAAATATCCCAAAACAGCCGTTACGCATGACTTGAAAGTTGTGTTCTATGACCAGATTGCATTAGCTGTGGGGTGCTATAAATTTTATATTTTGTAAACCTGTGAATAGCACAATTATATTGCACTATATATGTTTACTGAGTGCAAACATTTAAAATATGTCAATTTTTGTCCTGCTGTTTTGATATTTTTTTCATTGTCTAAGATATCGTCATTCTCAGAAATTGGAAGTGGTGTGGCCTCTAAGAGGCCCTGACCATAGACCATCTCCCCTCTTTTATGCTACCCATGGGGAGGGGTGGGGACTTCTGTGAGATGAGGAGGGAGATTTACAGAGGTACTCCCTTGAGGCACATGAATGCAGTGGTTCTTTAACTTACATGTGCAACAAAATCTCCTAGGAAGCTTGTTAGAAATGACACATGGCACACTGAGAATTTCTGGCCCAGACCCAAGATTTTGTCTCAGGGGATCTGGGACTACTCTTTGAAAAGCCCTGTAACAGGTTGTAGAGGGAGCTGTTGGGGGAAGGTCGAAGGGTAAAAGAGGTGTCTTTGGGAAATAAATAATGATTCCCTTTGGGAACAGTGAAGACCCTGTCATACAGAGAGGTTTATCCCAGTAGGATCAATAAAGAACCAGAGCAAAGCACCTGGTAGCTGAGAGAGCAGAGGGTAGGCAGGGACAGCCACCAAGGATATGGAGAAAAAGAACTCTTGTGCACTGTGGGTGGGAATGCAAGCTGGTGCGTGCGGCCACTGTAGAAACAGTATTGAGGTTCCTTGAACAATTAAAAATAGAATTACCAGATGATCCAGTACTGGGTATTTACCCAAAGAAAACAAAAAACACTAATTTGAAAAGATACATGCACCCCTATGTTTATTGCAGTGTTATTTACAATAGCCAAGACATGGAAGCCACCCAAGTGTCCATCGATTGATGATTACATAAAAAAGATATAGTATATATACGCAATGGAATATTACCTGGCTATAATGAAGAATGAAATGTTGCCATTTGCAACATCATGGATGGATCTGCATCATGGATGCAGCATCATAGAGGATACAATGCTAAATGAAATGTCAGTCAGAGAAAGACAAATACCATATGATCTCACTCATATTTGAATTTAAGAAACAAAACAAGTGAAGAAAGAAAAAAAAAAGAGACAAAAAACCAGACTCTTAACTATAGAGAATAAACTGGTGGTTACCAGAGGGGAGGTGGGTGGGGGGATGGATGGAATAGGTGATGGGGATTAAGAGAACGCTTATTGTGATGAGTGATGTAGAATTGTTGAATCATGGCATTGTACTCCTGAAACTAGTATAACACTGTACATTAATTATACTTCAATTAAAAAAAAAAAAGAAACAGAGCAAGGGATCTGGTGGCTGAGAGAAAGAAGGCAGGGAGAGCTGTCGAATGTGGCTGCAGAGAGCATGGAGCACACTGGAGAAATGTTCAAATGGGCAGACTATGGGTGTAGGCAGAGGGACATGAGACGTGAGCAGCTTCTGGGGGACCTCACTGGAAGGGAGGGTGGGAAGACCTCAGGATAGAGCAGGCATGTCCCAGAGTGGTCAGGAATCTAACTATGAAGCTGAAGAAGTAGGAGAGGCTCTGTAGGGCTTGGTATAGGGAGAAGCCCAGAGCTAACCTCTCCCTCCACTAACTGCAAACAAGCTAGAAAACTTCCTATAGGTTACTTATCTAATATATACACTGATTTTTATAACATTTTTGATGAACTCATCTGTTTGGAAGAATAAGGGAATATTCAAAGAACTTGGAATAGGGGAGGGAGGTGTTCTAAACTGTGGGTAAGGACAGCTTTTCCTAGATTTTTGAGTTGTGGTTTGAACTAAGCAAAGCATTCCTTCTCATAGATCAACCTGTGCCTCTCATACCATCAGTACTTTTTGCCTCAGCATCGATTTTTTTTTTTCAACGTTTTTTATTTATTTTTGGGACAGAGAGAGACAGAGCATGAACGGGGGAGGGGCAGAGAGAGAGGGAGACACAGAATCAGAAACAGGCTCCAGGCTCTGAGCCATCAGCCCAGAGCCCGACGCGGGGCTCGAACTCACGGACCGCGAGATCGTGACCTGGCTGAAGTCGGACGCGTAACCGACTGTGCCACCCAGGCGCCCCCTCAGCATCGATTTTATACATTTAAAAATTATAGATTAAACACCTCAGTGTCATTTCCATGGTTCAAGTGCTACAAATCCAAAATTCTTTTGTGTTAGTTTTTGTCCATTCCAAGAACCTACCACATAAACCTTTCTATGAGTACTAAGAGAAATATATTCACTCTTTATATGATTAAATAATTATAGGACTTTCTTTGGTTTTAAATATCAATGATCTCTGTTATGTAAGTTTTTCTTAACTTTAAATTTCATTCTTTTAATTTTCATTCCTTTAATTTTCACTAATGATGGCAACTATGCTTCATATTTTGGAGTTACCTGCCTAGCAACTTGACTATAAGCCTTTTGAGCTAACAGTACAATTCTCAAGCTTTCTGGTTTGCAAAGCTCTATTTTTTCTAGACTTCCCCATATTATCCATTTTTTTCTAGTGGAAGAACATTAATAGATTACAGCAGTAAGTCATAACAACTCAACTTCTATTTTTCTTCTGTTGTGGCCATCACAGGTAATGGTTCCCAAGCTATAAAAAAATAGAACAGATAGTGCTAATAGGGCTTTGAAATCAGAGGTAGTTTTTGGATGTGTATGTGTGTTTGTGTGGTTTGTGTATAGGAAGTCAAAAGATAGTCTATTTAAATAATTCAACAAATTTATTTAGTGCCTAATATATGCCAGACACTGTTTGGGTGCTGGGGATATAAGAGTGTACAGAGCAATGCTCCCATTCTCAGGGAATTTACATTCTCTTGGAAAGGGAGTGACAGGAAGTGGGACATGTATGCTGTTTTATAACAGGGTAATTAGAGAAGACCTCAATAATAAGTGACATTTGAACTGAGACTTGAAAGAAGTGAAGACACCTCATGGATACCTCAGGGGAGAGATTTTTTGGTGGAGGAAAGTTGGGTACACAGCCTGAGAGAGGAGATTGCACATCAATCATTATCAATATCAAGGAGGCCAGTGAGAGTGGAGTGAATGAGTGGGGAGAGGGAAAGGAAGCAAGTCAGAAAGATAGCTGGGGAAGACCATGGAGAGTCTTTTAGGTTATGGTAAAGACTTTGGATTTCTTTTCTTTCTTTTTTTTTTTTTTTCTTAGTGAGATGAGAAGCCAATGGAGAGTTTTGAGCAAAGGAATGATGTGAATATTTTAATAGGATCACTGTGGCTGCACTAAGGGGCATGTGTTACATTGAGTTCTCTAGAAGAACAGCCTGAGGTGAATATGTGCATATGATTTATGAAGAAACTGGTAGGGAGTGAAGGATGCAGGGTAGAAATGAAGAAGGACAGTGGCAAGAAAATGGTTTTAGGTGATGTGAAGCTTCAGCCTGATCCCATGGCAAGCTCTGGAACATAATTTCACTGTAGAGTTTTCCCCACTTGAGTCAAGGGAGAGGGGCTTTTTACCCTCACCTTGGTTACTGGCTAAAGACTCTGAGGAAAGGGATGGAGAATCTAAATCCCAGGCACATCCAGGTACAGTGGCTTCTATTGCTGAAGGGCAGTCCTCATGGATGCATTCACAATGGATTGGAAAGGGCTCACCAACCACATTGGTAGAAGGGGTTCCAGGGGGCATGGCTGAGCATACCAATAGCATCTTCTACGTGGAATAAGGATGGAAGTAAGATACCAATTAGGAGACTAATTCAGTAGTACAGAAGAAAGATGACGGTGGCTTAGATTAGAATGTAACAGTAGAGGTATTGAGAAGTGGTTGGATTCTGGAAAATTTTGGAAGGCAAGGCCCATAGGATTTGCTAATGGATTGTTTATACAATGTAAGAGAAGGAGAAGAATCAAGGATGACTCCAGGATTTGTGGCCTGACCATTTATGGAGAAGGGAAAGACTGTGGGAAGAGCAAATTTGGGACTCAGGCAACAATTAGAAGCTCCATTTGATACATATTAAATTGGAAATGCTTCATAGACACCTAAGTGAAGATACAACAGAGGCGAGTGGATGAAAGAATCTGAAGCTGTGAAAATACGTTTCAAATCCTAGGTTCAGAAGACCAACTGCTCATGATATTGAAAGAATATCACGTGCATATGTATTTGAGGTAGCACTGCTGGAAACTTTTATTGGGGTTCTGAGGATGGATGCGGAGTGAGTGAGAAAGCCATAGTTCCTACAAGCCTGTAAGAAGGGCAAAAGGTGAATATTAGACACTATAGGTGCTAAGCTTAATGACTTTAGGCCCCATTTCTAAAATAGACCATTAAACAGATGATTTTTAAGTAATTTGCCAAGTTGTAATGCTTTAGAGGTAACATGGATTCACAAAGAACACATCAGACCATGTTAACCTCATTTTCATAAAGATATTCTAGACACAGAGGTTTGGGGGAATTCTATAGTCTTAGTACCCATTTTTATACAGTGTTTGTTAAATTTCTTTACTATATCCTTCTGACAAAATGAAGAAATGTGGGCTAGAAAATAGAGTAGTTATGTAGCTTTCTGATTGGCTAAGCAAGAGGTGTGAAGAAGGGCCAACCCTTAGATTACTTTTTACTGCCAGTCAAGTTTTCATATCATCAGGCCCCTCTGCTAGTTATGATTTTTACCAACAACTTAAATGGAGAGCTGGAAAGCATATTATCAGATTTGAAGATGACACAAACTGAAGGAAAATAGCTAATATATTGAATTATAGAATGAAAGTGGAAAAGGAGAAGCTCAAACTCACAATCTGAAATTTAATAGAGATGGATGCAAATGTAGCAAAATATCCCATTTCATAGGCTGTGAGAGGTCTCCCTTGACAGAAACAAATAGAACTAAGAGTTTTTTAAGTTTAGTTATTTTGAGAGAGAGAGAGAGCGAGAGCGAGCAAGGGAGGGTCAGGGAGAGAGAGGATCCCAAACACTTGGCAGTGCAGAGTCCAATGCAGGGCTCGAACCCACAACCGTGAGATCATGACCTGAGCTGAAACTAAGAGTTGCATGCTCAACTGACTGAGCCACCTAGGCACCCCAGAATTAACAATTTTTTAAATAAAGAGGCTTATTTTCCTTTAAGTCATGTGTGGCCTTAAGTTAAGAGTGCAGGCTTTGAAGCCATCTGCCTGGGTTAGAATCTGGGTTCTGCTACTCACTGGCTGTATGATCTGGGGTATGTTTTTTAAAGTCTGTGTTTTATTTTCCTTCCTGATAATATTAGTTCTACTAATATTGTTGGAATAATTGTGGGAATAATTGTGAGAATTAAACACATGTGAAGTACTTAGAGGAATGCCTGGGTCGAATTAATACTCAATAGATATCTATTATAACAGACTCAACAACATGACCTGGTTCTAAAAAGGTAAAACAGTCTTTGGGTACAATGATAGAAGTGAGGTGTCAAGGTCAAAGGAATCTCATAGCCCACTGTACTGTTTACTGCTGGGATTTTGTTCAGTTCTGGGTGTCCTTAATTTAGAAAGTGCCTTCAGCCTGTGGGTGATCAAGGGCTGAAGGTGATGAAGAGTGTAGAGTCATTCCAAGTTAAGAAAGATGGAAAGGGCTGGGATAAAGAACATAACTTCTTCTTTTGCAGAAAGACTCAAGAGCCGAAATAAAGCTTTCTTGAAAAATTTGGAGGGCTGTTGTGTGGAAAAGGAATTAGACAGTCTCTGTTGCTCTGGAGATGGAACCCAGAGCAGAGAGTAGGAATAAAAGTGGATGGTGTGGGGTGCAGAAGTGTTTTAACTTTCTGTTATGGGCAGAAGAATTTCTGTTCTGGTTCTGTCTCTAAATTGCTGTGTGATATTAAGTCTCTCCACTCTGTAGGCCTCAGTTTCATAATCTGTGAAATCAGGATTTGGATTAGATGTGCTCTAAAGTGGAATTTATAGTTGGTCTATCAGTAGGCTGTCTTCCTAGACAGCGGGCTTCCTGTCATTGGAGGTGTTTAAGTAGAGGACCATGAGACATATCAGAGTAGACATTATTGTATTTGATTTGGAATTTGATCTAAATGACATCAAAGATCTCTTTCAATTCTAAGATTCTAGGAAAATGTTTTTGTGTGTATTCAGATGGACTATATCCATCCCATCCTCACTCCTTCGGCCTACTTTCTTGATGGAGATATAGACTCTTGAAGGATTATATAAGAGCTCGTTACAGTCTCTATTGATTAGACTGAGTTGTGATTTCCCATTCACATTCTCTGGGGCATAAAGCTCCCAAAGAATTGAATGATCTCAGGAAAGAGCTCTCTGTACTAATTTCCTTGGTACCTAAAGTGTCACAGCAGACTTTCTAGCAATTAACATGCTATCATTGCTCCCATTCTTTGTCCTGAAAATAGAAAAAGTGGTAAGTACCCATAAATCACTAACATCATATTACACAGCCGCTAGCTAAGTTCAAGGCCATGCATTGAGAATTTGGTGCCTGTGGAGGTTGGGATATGCAGGCTTGGGGTGAGTGCAGGAGGAAGGGGACGGATGACTGGATGGCAGCAGGTAGCAACAGAGCTGTGGGACACCATCATCTGCTGCCTGCAGCTGCCAGGCTGACTTCACTCTATACAACAAATATTTAGTGACCACTTATCATGTGGAGGACCCTCCTAATGGGCACTCTGAGGAACATCCAGGAATATGACACCCTTGCCCCTCTGGCAAGGGGTTTCTAGTCTGTTTGGAAGATAATTACCAGCTGGTGGCAAACACTTTGCACAATACTTCATTGTTTGCAAAGTACCTTCAGACAAATCATTCTTCTAGCATCCTTCAAGTACCCTCACACCAACCTGTGAGGTACTGTCCTTTCCATTTCAGATAGGAACCTGTGCCTCTAGGAATTAAGCAGTTTATCCATGATCACCCAACTGTGTTGTCTGAAGTGCCTTTGCTATTGCTGCTACATGAATAGATGGGAGGTGGACACTTAGGGAAATTGGTAAGAGCCTACTGCAGCAATCCAAGAGGGGGATCTTGGTGTATTGGACAATGGAAAGGGTAGTGGAGATTATGAGAGAATTACGAGAGAAGATTTACCAGGACTTGAGGACTGGTAGGATGTGGGTGAAGAAAGGAGAAATAGAAATCAGCAGTCCAGGTTTTGGATATGAGAGTCTTGCAGCCTGGGAGTGCTATCAGGGGATATAGAAGGTGAGGAGTGGTGCTGGCCTGATCTGCAGAGTTGGCAGTATGATCGGTTATCCAAGTGAAAAGTAAACAGTAGGATTAGCATTAAAAAAAAAAAGACAAAAGAACTGTAGTTGTAAGATTGGGAACTATCATTAAAATCATGGTAGTTAAGATGTTAGTGGAGGAATCTACAAGTAGGGGGATAGTGAAGAAAAATAATGGAGGGCCAAGGAGTTGAATTGTATAGAACAGAACCACTGGGTCAGGCGAGTGGAGAAAGTAGGGTGCAACTGCAAAGATGTAGTCACAGAAATAGAAGGGTATTATTACAAGAAAATAAGAAATTTAACCACTAAGCATAGTTCTTTTTATTGCAACCTCATATACACTTCCCTGAATTAAATAACAATGGACATCTACCAGGAAGAAATTACTCCATGGACTGCAACGCTGTTGTCGCCGTAATGTGATTGCTTTCAGAGTATGTTTAGGGAGGGCTACAAAGCAAACTTAAGGCCAGGGCCTCCCCCCACCCTTGCATTTACTGGTCACAAGCAGACAAAGTACATTTAGGTTGTAGGTTTTTTTTTTTAAGTTTACTTATTTATTTTTGAGAGAGAGGGAGAGTGTATGCACACGTACAGGTGTGGGATTAGGGACAGAGATAGGGAGAGAATCCCAAGCAGGCTCTACGCTGTCAGTACAGAGCCCAACATGGGACTGGATGCCACAAGATCATGACCTGAGCTGAAATCAAGAGCCGGAAACTTAATCGATTGAATCTCTCAAGTGCCCCTAGGTTGTAGTTTTTCCTAGAGAATATTGGGGTCTAGAATCAGATTCTGCAAGACTCATCCATTTCATCCATTTGTAAATAAATAGCCCCCTAAACCATCAAGATGCTTTTGTTTTCTAAAAAAAATAAGTAATCTGTTCTATATTTGAGAAGTCACAGTATGTTCCTGTGACCAAAAACACCAAACTTCCATTCTTATTCCATGTCTCTAAAATCCACTAACACTTGTCTCAGCATTGAATAACCACATTAAAAATAAAGCTAACTTTCTCTGCTGAAATTTTTTCATCCACTTACCAGTATGCCCAAAGACTTCAGTTCTGAAGGATGGTAGCTTGATTTGTGCCAGCTGTTATCAGGAATCACAGACCAAATTGGTTATTTTTTGGCCATGAAACTAACTTGAGGCTGGCACCAATGACTTAAAGCACTTACAAGACAAAACACTTAAGTGCAAGTCAATTGTGTTCTCTTCTATGGAAAGTCTTCTGTGAGATCGAAGTACAGGTGGCGTCATCCAGCCAAGATTATGTTCAAAGTTGAGTACTCTAAAGACAAAATGGAAAAGTTCAAGCCAACAGATTAGGTAATTGGCTTCAATAAATTTTCAGTTTATGTTTATTAAAAAAATTTTTTTAATGTTTATTTATTTTTGAGAGAGAGGCACACACACAGAGGGTAGGCAGGGGAGGGGCAGAGACAGAGGGAGACACACAATCTGAAGCAGACTCCGGGCTCTGAGCTGTCAGCACAGAGCCCGATGCGGGGTTCAAACTCATGAACCGTGAGATCATGACCTGGGCTTAAGTCGGATGCTTAACTGACTGAGCCACCCAGACACCCCTCAGTTTATGTTTAGTTGAAAACATAAGGCAGTACATCCTTATTGTGGCTCTGCATCTATGCACAGAAGGGGCGGGTGTGAAGAATCAGTCCCTGATAACCACCTTACATAGTTTTGTATCTGGTGAGTCAGCTCTTGGTCACTGTCCCATAGTAGGCTGGTAAAGCTCCTGTTCTTCTTGTATTGTCCCTTTGATTTGTCCAACCCTGTTTTCAGTTTCTTCTGAAATGCTACTTTTTTCACTCTTCCAGGATCTGAGGCCAACATTTCAGATGTCTAGCGGTGACCACTCCTCCAACCTGAGTGTAGGAGATTTGTGGAAGTATAGGGAGAATCAAACTTCATGTAAGTCAAAAGAAGGTGCAAAGCCAGGACATTAGGAAAAGTTTACATTTTTATCAATTATGTCTAGGGAGGTATCACCTGAAATCTATACCTTTAGCAATATTCATTTTATTTTTTATTTGTTTTATTTAATTAATTTTCTTTTTAAATTTATTTTTACTTTTTAGTGAGAGAGAAAACATGAGTGGGGAAAGGGTAGAGAGAGATGGAGAGAGGGAGAGAGAGAGAGAGCGAGCGAGCGAGAGAGAGAGAGAGAGAGAATTCCAAGTGGGCTCCACATTGTGACTCGAGGCTTGATCCCATGAACCCTGAGATCATGACTTGAGCCAAAATCAAGAGTCGGACTCTTAACTGACTGAGCCACCCAGGTGCCTGGAGAAAGAGAGAATCTTAAGCAGGCTCCATACCCTGCGTGGAGCCAGACTCGAGGCTTGATCCCATGACCTTGGGGTCATGACCCGAGCTGAAATCAAGAATCAGACATTCAACTGACTGAGACATCCAGGTGCCCCTAGCAACATTTATTAACCTTTTTAAAAAATGGAGGTACAATTTATACATGGTAAAATCGCATCTTCAATCAGTTTTGACAACTGCATATGAAGACATAAAATATTTTCATTAGTCCAGAATGTTCCCTCATGCATCTTGCTGGTCAACCCCCATACCCATTCCTCAACTACTTACTGCTCTGCTTTCTATCACTATAGGTTAGTTTTGTCTATTCTTGAATTTCTTATAAATGGAATCATACAGTATGTGCTCTTTTGTGTTTTGTTTCTTTCACTGAGCGTAATATTTTTGAGATTCATTCATGAATGTATCAGCAGTTCATTTCTTTTTATTTATGAGTAGTATTCAATCTTTGAATGTACCACAGTTTTTAAAAACTCCATTCTCCTGTTGATGTATACTTGGATTGTTTCCAGTTTTTGGCTACTATGAATAAAACTGCTATGAACATTCTTATATAAAGCTTTATGTAAACATACATTTTCAATTCTCTTAGGAAAATATCTATGAATAGAATTTCTGGGTCATAGGGTAGATTATGTTTAACTTTTAAAGAAATTGCTAACCCGTTTCCCAAAGTAGAAAGTTTACTCCCACTAGAACCAATGAAAACTTGGGCTGCTCCACATCCTTTCCAACATTTGTGTTGTTAATATTTTTAAAATTACAGGTGTGTGTGTGTGTGTGTGTGTGTGTGTGTGTGTGTGTGTTGTATATACTGGCATGTCATGTATTATACTTTGTGTTAAAGTGATGACTAATGATGTTGAATACTTTACATGTGCTTATTGACCATTTGTATATCTTCATTTGTGAGCTGTTTAAGTCTTATGCTCATTTAAAATTTTTTTTTTTCCAACGTTTATTTATTTTTGGGACAGAGAGAGACAGAGCATGAACGGGGGAGGGGCAGAGAGAGAGGGAGACACAGAATCGGAAACAGGCTCCAGGCTCTGAGCCATCAGCCCAGAGCCTGACGCGGGGCTCGAACTCACGGACCGCGAGATTGTGACCTGGTTGAAGTCGGACGCGTAACCGACTGCGCCACCCAGGCGCCCCGTCTTATGCTCATTTAAAACGTTTTGTTCTTTGTCTTTGTATGATTGACTTATAGGATTTCTCTGTACAATCTGGACACAATGTATTTGTCAGGTATATGCACTGTTAATATTTTTTCCCAGCTGTGGCTTGCTTATTTATTTTCTTGATGGTGTCTTTCAATGAGCATTTTATAGTTTGGCACAGTACAGTTTATCAATGTTTTTCTTTTATGGTTCATACTTTCTATGTCCTTCTTGAAAAAGTTTTGTCTACTACAAAGCTATAAAGATTTTCTCCTGTGATTTTTTTTTCTCTTAGTAACTTTACTGTTTTGCCTTTATATACATTTAAGTCTATGACCCATCTCTAATTGCTTTTTGTGTATGGCGTTAGGTAATTTTTTTCTCTCTCTTTCTCTGTCTCTCTCACTTTTGCTATGGATGTCCAGTTATTCTAACATAGTTTTTGAAGAGGCTTCCTTTCTCCACTGAATTTCTTTGGTGCCTTGTCAAAAGTCTTTTGACTAAATGAGAATGGGTGTATTTCTGGACTCTTTATTCCGATTCTGGTCCTGTTTTCTAAATGTTAGTAAATATTTTGAAATAGGAGTGGATTGAGATTCTTAGGTTTCTAGAGGTTTATGAATTAGTGTACAAGTCCCATAATAAGCATCTTTTACCTCCTTAAGATTGTGTGTGTATTCACTGAACCCACGATCATTTATATGATTATCATGTGAGTACTCTAAGAAAGTGGTTACACAGAGCCAGAGTGTTGATGATTTGATAGCAGAAACAGAGGGAATAGAGTCTAGAAATCTAGGACCTGTCAAGGTTGGAAAAACCAACTATTCCTGAATCCAAATAAGTTGTTGCCTTTTTACTCAAGCCTATTATTTCAAATGGTTGCAGAGTAGCTGTGACACGTTGAGAGAGTTAAAAGATAGCCCACACTTGACCTTTTGCAATTGATTAAAATATTTAGCTGAATTATTCTTACTTACCCACTTACCTAGCACCTAGTATCTCTTCCTTCATTTCCGTGGCTCTCATGAGCAAGTGCTCCTGCCCTGCCTCTCCTCGGAAAGGTCCATCTTTTCTTAGAATTCAGGTTACTAGGTTGTCCTATAATTGCAGCTCTCTGATGGTTCAAGAGAAGTTATGATTTGTAGTCCATCCAGCTTTTTACTGTTAGGTTTGGACTGAGCTCTTTCCAGCTTTTTATATTCTAAGTGGAAACAGAATTCCCAAGAGGATGATATATAAAGTTATTTATTTGGTAAAATATCTTTTGTAATATTCCTTTGAATCATACTGCCTATTACCATTCCAGTCCCTATTCCCACTCCAATCTGTTTCTTTATTGGATTCTACTCATCTACCTCCAAACTTCTAGACCACAGCTCTTGGAGGGTATGACTTGGCATTTATTTCTATTCCCGGCAATTTGCACAGATTCTGGCACAACTAAAGGACCCTGTTTGTTGATTAATTGATGCATGAAATGCCATGACCAGTCTCACCTGACAAACACCTGCCTTTCAAGACCAAAAGCAATGCTACTTCCTCTGAGATAACTCTTTTGAGTTCTCTGAGGAAGAGTTAGTTGCTCCTCCTCTGTGTACCTTTCTCCACTGGCATAGTGTCTGATGATGATTTTTATATTTTTTACTCTAGATTGTGAATTCGTTGAGAGCATGAACCAATTCATCTTACTCTATATCTCCAGGTACCTAGAATAATGTGTGGTACATATAATTATGACTCAGTTTGTTAAATGGATACATAAAAATGGGTTTTCTAACTGAACTGTAAAATATCTTTATTGAATGATTATATGAAATAGGTTTACATTTCTGCAATTTCTATATACATAAGCAATAGAATAAAGAAATGCACTTGTCACAGGATGCATATAAGTGTGTATGTTTAACCTCCTAATGATATAGGTAATTGCAGAATTTGCTTGGGGCAAAGATAGCAACCATGTAGTACCTCTGCCACCATTTTCTCCTTGTGTGCTTATGCCAGACAAATCATTTCAGTTCTTTTTCCTATTGATCCTGGGCATGAACTCAGAACTCTACCTTCCAGTAATAACTCCACCAATGGGTTAGATTTGGTGCATGGAATAAAGATGATTTTCTCTTCCCTAATCTAAGCGGCTTCTAAGACAAGAAGCTGAGAGGTCACCCTTGATGCCCTTGCGGGATAGTACCTAGAGAGAAGATTCTAATAAGCTGCAGACACTTCGCAGATTCCTGTCTCTCAGAACTTAATCACATTTGCATTTGGCTATGCTCAGATGGTGGAAACACAAACTCCAGACTGTCAATCAACTTGGGCTTCCTTTCCAACTTTTCCTAAATCAATTTCTTTAAAAATCTTTGAACACCAAATTGTACAGTTAGTTTCTAAACAATTACAATGTTTTATACCTATATAATACAGTATAGTTGGTAACCTAGAATTGTTCACTACTGAATAGTTTAGGAAATGTGCATGAGAATATGTGTGAGAGTGTGTGCATACATGTGTGTGAACTGACGTGTTCATGAGATTTGGGGGGAAAAGAGGGAAGATATTTACTGAAAAATATTTTTTATATTGTCCAGTTTTTACCTTTAAATATCAGTAGAAAAATTTCTGAAACATATACATTTCTGGCATGTAATTTATCTTCAAAACAGAAATTAAACCAGTTATAAATTTGAGTTTCTTTCTGAATTAACCATGTTGGCATTACCCCAGCTACCTCCTTATGCTCACATGGTTGCTTCCAGACTCTATGTAGAATTTTATGCCTCTGTAGTATCAAATTTGTTAAATGGCATATTTTTATATCAGTAATTTTTATAGCATATTGTTATTCCAGACTTTTACATGCCTCTAATTTATTCTTAACTTCAATATAGCAGTATTGGCTTTTCTCTTCTAAGTTTGATGGTATGAATGCTTAATTGTGATTTAAAGCGATTTCAATACCATCACTAATTTATACTTCAATTTCTATTCTTTCACAAACTTGAGATATTTGGATGGGTACAAGAGTAAGTATGAAGACTCCTCAAATTTCCTTTTTATATCTCCTTGAGGAACATTTTGGTTTTTTCTTAATATGATTGAGATGAAGTATTTCTGATGACCTTGGATGATTCATGATACTTAAATTCAGAATAGTAGGAGCAGTTTTCGTTGCAGATCAAATAGAACCTGGTGCAGTTTCCTTAAATCATATTCCCTCTTCCTAGTTCCCTAGTAATAAGGAGTCAATTGGTCATAATCTTTCTCTTCCAATGTCTTTTATAAAATTAGGTCATTGGGTTGCAGAGTTGTCCTTAGGAAAGATTTCTGTGGTAGTGTCCTTTCTCAGCTATCTGGGTACCATGTTTCTATGGCTGTCAGGATTATGGGCAAAGGTAACATAGATGAAGAAGGCTGATGAAGCATGTTTTGGTTGCTATATAAAGCAAGGTTCATAAGTGCAGCAATCAAGACATTGATTTTTTTCCTTGAATACGTTGTTTGCAATTGAGATAAGCTGCCACCAGGTGAATGGTGGTACCTTGGTTATCTGGCCTAGAGACCAAATAGCTTTCATGGAAGACCTGTTCAGAGCATCAGTTTTCTGTTTTAATTATATCATTTTATTGTTGGCACAGAATTATGACCACGTTAATGGAAATAAAAATAAGGAAGGGAAATTAAATTAAGAATCAAGTGTCTTTTCTTTTCCTTTGCTTATATTTAGTTTGTATCCACTTATAACCATAATTTGTGTGTAGTCATAGCCATAGCTTTTGATACATAATTTATTATTCTAATTTTAAATAATATATCAAATTCATGTTTTTATGTTGCTACATAGTGTAATTTGTAATGATCATTTGGACAAATAGGCATTTTCATGTCAGTAGATATTTTTTTTTTGAAGTGGTTATTCAATGTTGAATACATGCAAAAATTTACAAATTACATATAAGCTATCGTGAATCAATATGTTATCAATACCCATATGACTATCATTCAGTTTAAGATAAGGAACAGTACCATTATCTTTGAAAGTTCCTATGTGCCTTTTTTCTATCTCATCCTTTCTTACTTCCTGGAGGTCACATGACCATTATCCTAAATCTTGTGTTTATTGTACCCTTGATTTTCTGTATAATTTTATTATATATATTTTGTTGTTTCTCCAAACAACACGTGGTTTAGTGAATGCTTTTGAATCTATATTTGAATGGATTCATACTGGGTGTATTCTCGTGTGATTTTTTTCAACCAATATTAAATACCTTTATTTTTTTCCATGTCATTGTGTGCTATATATTGCATTCACTCACATGACTATAAAGTGTTCTAATATATGAATATACACAACTTATCGTCCATAATGAACATTTGGGCTTATTCCAGATTGTTTTCCCTATTATAAATGGTAGTGCAAAGAACATTGTAATATACCATTCCTATTACAGTTACTTAAGACTTCCTTTATACATTTAAGAGTGACTCTTCCTCAAATATTTAGGTAATTCAAAATTGTTTTCCAAAGTGGTTGTACCAAATTATGCTACCAACAGCATGTGAGAATTCTGGTTGTTTTACACCTTTGTCAATGCCTGATATTATGAGACAGTATAGTTTTTGCTAATATGGTGGCTATGAGATGCTTTCTCATTTGGTTTAAATATGTATTTTTCCCACTAGTAATGAGGTAGAACATCTTTTCATATGGTTTATCTTCTAGTGAAGAGGTTGTTCAAATCTTCTGCTTATATTTCTCTTGGGTTTTCTTTTCCTGATTGGTTTGTAGAAGTTCTAGTTATTAATTCTTTGGGTTATATGGGTTCAATTACCTTCTCCTATTCTCTTTTTCATTCTTTATGGTATCTAGTGGTAAGCAGATAATATTAATTTTAATTTAGTCAAATGTGTAAACTTTTCTTTAAAAATTTGTGCCCTTTAAAATTTATTTTTATTTATTTAAAAATTTTTAAATTTATTTATTTTTTTTTTTAAATTTTTTTTTCAACGTTTATTTATTTTTGGGACAGAGAGAGACAGAGCATGAACGGGCGAGGGGCAGAGAGAGAGGGAGACACAGAATCGGAAACAGGCTCCAAGCTCTGAGCCATCAGCCCAGAGCCCGACGTGGGGCTTGAACTCCCGGACCGCGAGATTGTGACCTGGCTGAAGTCGGACGCTTAACCGACTGCGCCACCCAGGCGCCCCTAAATTTATTTTTTTAATGTTTATTCACTTTTGAGTCAGAGAGAGATGGAGCATGAGTGAGGGAGGGGTAGAGAGAGAGGGAGACACACAATCTGAAGCAGGCTCCAAGCTCCAAGCTGTCAGCACAGAGCCTGATGCAGGGCTTGCACCCACGCACCATGAGGTCACAACCTGAGATGAAGTTGGATGCTTAACCGACTGAGCTACCCAGGTGCCCCTATTTTTGTTTTTTTTAATTTAATCCAAGTTAGTTGACATATAGTACAATAATGATTTCAGGAATAGAATTTAGTGACTCATCACTTATTTATAATACTCAGTGTTCATCCCAACAAGTGTCCTCCTTAATGCCCCTTGCCCATTTATCCCATCCCCCCATCCAACATTGCGCCAGCAACCCTCAGTTTGTTCTCTGTATTTAAGAGTCTCTTATGGTTTTTCTCCCTCTCTGTTTTTTGTTTCCCTTCCCTTATGTTCATCTGTCTTCTATCTTAAATTCCACATATGAGTGAAATCATATGATATCTGTCTTTCTCTGACTGACAGATTTTGCTTAGCATTATACACTCTAGTTCCATCCATGTCTTTGCAAAGGACAAGATTTCATTCTTTTTGATTACTGAGTAATATTCCATTGTGTGTATATATACACACACTATATATATATATATATATATATATATATATATATATATACACACACACACACCACATCTTCTTTATCCATTCGTCAGTTAGTTGATGGACATTTGGGCTCTTTCCATACTTTGGCTATTCTCAATAGTGCTGCTATAAGCATTGGGGTGCATGTGTCCCTTCAAATCAGCATTCCTGTATCCTTTGGATAAATACCTAGTAGTGCAATTGCTGGGTTGTAGGGTAGTTATATTTTCAATTTTTTGAGGAACCTCCATACTGTTTTCCAGAGTGGCTGCACCAGTATTCTGATAGGGACTGCACTGAATGTGTAAATTGCTTTGGGTAGTATTGGCATTTTAACAATATTTGTTCTTCCAATCCATGCACATGGAACGTTTTTCCATTTTTTGTGTGTGTCTTCCTCAATTTCCTTCATAAGCTTTCTATAGTTTTCTTTTTTTTAATGTTTATTTGTGTGTGTGAGAGAGAGAGACAAAGCATGAGTTGGGGAGAGGCAGAGAGAGAGGGAGATGAATCTAAAGTAGGTTACAGACCGAGCTGTCAGCACAGAGCCTGATGCAGGGCTCAAACTCACAAACCACAAGATCATGACCTGAACTGAAGTCAGACACATAATCAACTGAGCCACACAGCTGCCCCTCTATAGTTTTCAGTGTACAGATTTTTCACCTCTTTGGTTAGGTTTATTCCTAGGTATTTTATGGGTTTTGGTGCAATTGTAAATGGGATTGATTCCTTGATTTCTCTTTCTGCTGCTTCATTATTGGTGTATAGAAATGCAACCAATTTCTCTACATTGATTTTTTATTCTGCAACTTTGCTGAATTTATGTATCAGTTCTAGCAGTTTTTTGGTCAAGTCTTTTAGGTTTTCCACATAGAGTATCATGTCATCTGTGAAGAGTGAAAATTTGACTTCCTCCTTGCCGATCTGGATGCCTTTTATTTTTTTGTGTCATCTGATTGCTGAGGCTAGGACTTTCAACACTATGTTGAATAACAGTGGTGAGAGTGGACATCCTTGTCTTATTCCTGACGTAGGGGGAAAGCTCTCAGTTTTTCCCCATTGAGGATGATATTAGCGGTGGGTCTTTCATATGTGGCTTTTATGATCTCGAGGTATGCTCCTTTTATCCCTACTTTCTTGAGCGTTGTTATCAAGAAAGGATGCTGTATTTTGTCAAATGCTTTTTCTGCATCTATTGAGAGGATTGTGTGGTTCTCATCCTTTCTTTTATTGATGTGATATATCACATTGATTTGCAGATATTGAACCAGCCTGCATCCCAGGAATAAATCCCACTTGGTTGTCGTGAATAATTCTTTTAATGTATTGTTGGATACGGTTTGCTAGTATCTTGTTGAGAATTTTTGCCTCCATGTTCATCAGGGAAATTGGTCTGTAGCTCTGTTTAGTGGAATCTTTGTCTGGTTTTGGAATCAGTGTAATGCTGGCCTTGTAGAATGGGTTTGGAAGTTTTTCTTCCATTTCTATTTTTTGGAATGGTTTCAAAAGAATAGGTATTAACTCTTCTTTAAATGTTTGGTAGAATTCCCCTAGAAAGCTATTCAGCCCTGGACTCTTGTTTCTTGGGAGATTTTTGATCAATTCAATTCAATTGATTCAATTTCTTTACTGGTTATAGGTCTGTTCAAATTTTCTATTTCTTCCCGTTGCAGTTTTTGTAGTTTGTGAGTTTCTAGCAATTTGTCCATTTCTTCCAGATTGCCCAATTTGTTGGCATATAATTGCTCATAATATCCTCTTATTACTGTTTGTATTTTTGTGGTGTTGGTTGTGATCTCTCCTCTTTTGTTCCTGATTTTATTTATTTGGGTCCTTTCCTTTTTCTTTTTGATCAGTCTGGCTAGGGGTTTACCAATTTTGTTAATTCTTTCAAAGAACCAGCTCCTGGTTTCATTGATCTGTTCTATTGTTGTTGTTGTTGTTTTGGTTTTGATATAAAATTTGTGCCCTTTGTGTCTAAAGTAAAAATTTTCTCTCTCAGGTATTAAGGATATTCTGTATTTCTTCTGAAAATGTTATAGTTCAGTCTTCCAGTTAGGTTTGTAACCTACCTGGAATTGACTTTGTGTGTGATTCGAGGTACAAGCACATTTTCTTTTTTCCTTTTTTCTTTTAAATAAGGATAGCCAATTGACTCAGTACTATTTATTAAAAATTTACTCTTTCTATACTGGCTTACAATACCAGCCCTGCCATACACCAAATTTCCATATATGAGTGGGTGAATTTCTGTGTTCTCTAATCTGCCCCTTTGGTTAATTTGTTTGTTATTATGCCAATGTCACATTTTCTTAATTATGTCAGCTCTATTTGAAGTTTTGATATGTGGTAAAACAAATGTCCTAGTTTTTCTTTAGGAATGTGTTCATTAATCTTGGCTCTTTTTTCTTCCATGTAAATTTTAAAAACTGCTTGGCAAAGTCAATTTAAAAAAACTGCTGGGATTTTATTTAGAATATTATTGAATTTATAGCTTAAGTTAGAGGAGATGGACATCTCAGTAATACTGAGTCTTCTAGTTCAATGAATGTGGAATATTATTTTGTTTATCTAGGTCTTAATGAATGCTTTTTGTAATTTTTAAAAATATTTTTTCCAGAGAGGATTTATACAACTTTTGTTAAATTTCTTTTTAATGCTATTGAAAATGGCCTCTTTAAAAATATGTATTCTAATTATCTGTTTCTTCGGTAATTGAAATATAATTGATTTTTGTAAATTGACTTTTTATACAGAAAAATACATAAATATTCTTTCTAATTCTAATCATCTATCTGGTAAATTATTTTGAATACTATCTTATGCAAAAGTGACAATTTCAGTGTTTCTTTTTTAGTTGCTGTATCACTTGTTTCTTTTTTTTTCCTTACCACACTAGTTTGAGTTTCTAATATAATATTTTATAAAAGCGGGGATAGTGGGTCTTATTCCCTATGGAATTAGTGTTAAACTAATATTGTATTTCTGGCAATACAGAATTATCCTTTCTGTATACTGATTACTATACCTAGATTATCCTTTCTGTATACTGATAGGTGTTATATGTTGTTAATTTGTTCCTATACTGTTTAGGATTATTGCCTCAGAATTCTTGTCTGAGACTGGTCTGTGCTTTTCCTTTGCCATAGGTCCTTGTCAAGTTTAAAATGAAGACCATGCTAGATTATAAAATGAGAAAATGAATTGAGATGTATTCCCTTACTTTTTGTTCTCTGGAAGAGTTTTTGCAAGTTTGGAAGGATATTTTTCTTAACTGTTTGGTATAACTTGCTAGTGAAGCCATCTGTATTTGGCATTTTCTCCAGATGTGGAAACTATACCTCTGATTCAATTGCTTTAATGGTTATAAGACTATTCCAATTTTAAAAGGTTATGAAACTATTCTGTAAGTCCAAATAAATAGATGCATTTTTACATACTTTTACATACATTTTATGTTTTTTCACCTTCACACTTTCCCTCTGCTTGTCCTTCTGAACTGCATTCTGGATAATTTTCTTAGATCTGACCATTTGTTGATTCTCTTTTCCAGTGTGTCTATTCTGCTGTTAAGCCCCTCCACTGAGATTTTAATTTCAAAGATTATGTTTTTAGCATCTTGATGTTCTTTTTACTCTTTAAATTATTTTTTGATTTTTATTTATTTATGTTTTTAAGAAAGAGAAAGAGGCAAAGGGATAGAGAATCTTAAGCAGGCTCCACGCCCAGTATAGAGCCCAATGTGGAGCTTGATCTTCCCACCATGAGATCATGACCTGACCTGAAATTAAGAGTCCAATGCTTAACCAGCTGAGCCACCCAGGCACCACTCTTTTTATTCTTTTTAAAAATCTCATTACTGTTTACTCACAGTTTCAAGTCAGCTTGATATTTCCTGAAAATATTAAATGTTCTTAGTTTTTGGTCATTAATTCCAGTATTTAATTATTTGCAGCTATAATTCTGCTGTCATTTCATCTCATTTTATTATGCATTTTGTGAATTTTGACTGATTTGTGCCTTGGAACTTTTTCTCGGTAAACTCTCTGAGACCCTGATGAAGGTGGTTTATTTCAGAGAGAATTTGCATTTGTTTCTGTCAGGTGCCTGCTTGGGTGGGGTGGTAACATCAGTGTGTAACTGGGACATTTTAAGCTAAATTCTCAGCTGGAGATTTTAAGTTTATTTCTTTGAAACTATCAAGTTATGGAAGTTTCGTGTGAAAACCCAAATAAATGTTGGTTGTCATTACCAGTTCTCAAGGCAGATTTAGGTTTTGTTACCTTTACTCATAATGAAGGTCCCACACAGGAGATTTTCTATATAAGTTCTTTGGAGGTGGGGTTCAGTTTATTTCTGTTAGTTCATCCTTACCATGGGGGCATAGTCCTTTGAGATCTCAATTTTATGGGAAGAGTTGCCCATTAGTTTTTCCACCTTGAATGATTCTCAAAAGGTTGTGAAAAATTAAACTCAAATTGAGCTGATTTAGCAAATATTCTCATGGTTAAAGCCAGCTTCGGTGTTCTGTTTTCTTCTCTGAGATTTTGCCTTTATTTAATTTTTAGATTGCGTATTTTATTTTCTTATCATATCATATATTAACTTAAGGAGATATAAAAATTTTATCTTTCCATTTTAGGTTTTTTTTCTTAATTGATGGCCAGTTTTGGTAATTAGTGCACCATACTACCAGAAATTATTTTTTTTTTTAATTTGATTTAAAATGATGACATAATACAATAAAGTACTATGTGAACATACCCCAGTTTATTTTGCTATTAATATTTTAATGTTTCAAATGAATGTATTCATCAAGCTGATATACCACAACTTACTTAACCACTCCATTTTTATTGGACATTTACTGTGTTTCCAATGTTTTCCTACTATAAGAATATTATGATGAAAGTTAAAAAACACTTTATGAATCCATAGGTCTTGTGTACCATGATGAATTTCCATTTTATCACATAGGCTATGGTGACACATATGCATATTTTTAGCCAGGGAGTGGCATGTTCAGCTCTGCATTTTAGAAAGTGAAAGATGAATTGCAGGCGGTTGAGATTAAGCCAAAATGATTCATATAAAAGCTATTTGATAGTCTAGCTAAGATTTGATGAAGATATAAGTCAGCCCAGAAACAGAGGAGATTAAAAAGAAGGTCTAGAATAGATGCTACTTGGGGTTTTACAATTTAGTGAATGACTGAATGAAAGGAGGTAGGGGAGAAATAACAAGAGGATTCCAGTGTTTCTGATTTGAGCAGTTTTGGATGGTAATGTCCTTCATCAGAACAGGAAATACAAAGAAGGAGCGGATTATGGGTACATGTGTGCCTGTGGAGATATTCACTGGGCCTTTGGATATTTGTATCTTAAGTTGTCTGGGCTGGAGATAAAGACTTGGGAATCGTGAAGAAATATATGGTAGCTGAAATTTCGGTCTTGAATGAGACTTCCTGGGGAGATTGTGAGGAAAAAAAGGCTAAGGGTAAAACTGTGGGAAACACTAAAACTTAAGAGGTCAGAGGTGGAGCCAAGGCAAATGAAATTACAACACCAATTGCTCAAGAAACACAGGAAAAAGTGCTGTTATAGTTATATTACAAAGCTTTTCCTTTCCTTTGTGGTCTCTCCCTTGACATCATGGTGGCTTTTATTCACTATTTAATATCACTCCAATAAAGAAGAATTGAAACTTTAAAATATTAGCATGAATTTTATCATTCATCTTTAAAGTGTGCAATGCCAGTTTTTTAACAGCTTTATTGAGATATCATTTGCATACAGCAAATTCACCCATTTAAAGTGCACAGTTCAGTGGCTTTTAGTATATTCACAGAGTTATGCAGCCATCACCACAATCTAATTTTAGAACATTTTCATCATCTCAGAAAGAAATCCCCTGCACCCATTGGCAGTCCCAATAACTCCCTCCCCCCAGCCTAGGTAACCACTAATTTACTTTCTATCTCTTGTCCGTTCTGGATATTTCATATCAGTGGAATCATACAATATATTGCCTTTTGTGACTGACTTCTTTCAGCAAGCCAATTTTAAGTGTAAATATCAGAATATTTAAGTAGTATGTGGAATTACTGAAATGACACATTTCATACTTCATGGCTCATTTCTGAAAGGTGCCTCAAGCTGGACAGAAGAGTCAACTTCAAGCCAAACTCAGTAATGTTGGAAAAGGAAGACGGAGGATTCTCCTTCCTGTATCTGGCCTCCCTTCAAACTGGCTGAAGGAACACTTTTGGGCAAGGCCCTGCCCATGTTATGAAACACTCATTTGCTTGGGGCTAAAGGCTCCTAGGTTTTGCCTTCTGTCAACGTAGAATTTCTATACCAAGCCCTGGGCAAAGGTGGGTTTGGGGATGTGGAGCCAGTCATTTCCTCTAACCATGATCTTCTCTCCTATGTCACGGCAGATGGATGGCCCCCTAGGATGTTTAAACCTTTGCACTTTAAACCACAACACACTGAGTACCTGGATGGGGTGGCCAAGAGGTTTGTGCGCCAAGACTCAGCCTCCAGTTGGTCACTTGCCATACATGCCATGGTGTTGCTAATGTGGCACAGTAATGGAGTGTGTACCCAATTCTGATCTTCCCTGTACTTGGCCCAGGCCCTTTCCAGAGGCAGAAAGTGGCTAGAGTCATGGGGTAGAGTGAGTGGGGGAGGCCAGGCAGGCCCTGGGATGCAAGGTGGCATGGCAATGGGCAGCAAGAACCCATCTCTGGGAGGTAGGCAGAGGCAGGATGAACATAAGCTGAGACTCCAAGCCCAGTGCATGTTCCTTTGTCCCACTGGACTTAACAAAGTAGAAATTCAAAGGAAAAATTATTAAGAATTTCAAGATAGTCACTGGAGTACATTAAATCCCAAGCAGGGGCCTTTCTGAACTTTGGGTCTTATGCAATTGCACTGGACTCACTTCCATGAAGCTGTTCCTAGCTGGAGAAAAGGAAAACTCAGAAGCCACAGAAAAAAAATATGACAGGAGCTGTAAAGAGTGATGTCAAAGAAGCTGACAGAGGAAGATGTTCTAAGAGAGATGGAGAAGTCAGCAGAGTTATTGCAAGAGAAAAGCGTAGATAAGAAAAGGATTGAAAACTCTCATATGACAGCCCTGGTGACTTTGCTGAGATCCAGTTCAGTGGAGTGGAGTGGGTAGAAGCCAAATTACCAGGATTACAGAGTGAATGGGAAGTGAAAAGGTAGAAACAAAGAGTGTTGACTTGTTTAAGAAACTTGTCTGTAAAAGTTAGGGGTGATGGCAGAACTCTGAGCAGCAAGAGAGTCTAGAGCAGGGGTTGGTAAATGACAGCCTGCAGCCCTGTCCATGGCTTTTTTTTTTCTTTTTTTTTTTCAATAAATGAAGTTTTATTTTGACACAGCCATATCCATTTATCTACGTATTGTCTTTGGCTGCTCTCATACTGCAACAGCAGAATGAGTAGTTGCAAAAGAGACCGTATGGCCTGCAAAACCCAACCTATTTACTATCTGGCTCTTAACAGAAGGCTTTTGACCTCTGGTCTAGAGCAGTGGTTCCAGTGGATAAGCATCATCAGTATCGCCTGGGAATTTCTAAATACAAATTATTGGGCCACGCCCAGATCTACTGAATCAGAAACTTTGGAGTGGTAATCCAAAATCTATATTAAGCTCTCCAGGTAATTCTGATGCACCTTAGTGTTTAAGAATCATTAGTGTAGAGTTTGGGCGGAAAGATTAGCTTTTGACTAGAGAAGAGAACCCTTCTCTTCCTCTCAGGTGACGGGGAAGGAAGAGATGATGGGTGGGATGCATGAAGCTTAGTTTCACTCCTTAGGTTCCATTTACTCCCTACACTGTCTCAGAGAGGTAACATCCTGCCTTCCCAGATCCCATATTAGATGGGAGCAACCAGATCTGATTTCCAAGTGCTGAGCAACACCAGCCAAGTCTAAAGTTCAACTTAAACAAAACGAAATCTTAGCTTAGGGAATGGAAGAAAGCTGTACAGGAGAACTGTATTTCACCCATCCAGAACGCTGTAGAGGCCATTCATGCATTGTATAAGTACTTGGGTCTTAAGATGGCCTTTTAGGTCTTCTCCAATCTAGAAATTTAAGATTTCTGTCTAGGGTGGTCACTTATTTCTAATCCCTGATAACTTATTCTATCTAGAGTCTAAAATCCTTTCTTGGAACACATTCTGGTCTTCAGTGCTCTCTCCTTGTTTCTAAGGGTCAGATCTCCCCCAGTGGTTCTCAGCCACCTGGGATTTAATTAAACTAGATGGTCAGAGAATCCATTGCCTTGCTGATAGACCAATCAAAGGTCAGGGACAAATTTTGTCTTTTCTAGTGGACCCTCTGTTCTATGCTAAGGATTCCTGTGAATATTTAGTGAATGATTTCTGTGTTCTGAACAATTGTGAAAGTGTGAAAGTCAGGATAGGTCGTAGGTCAGCAGAATCCCTTTTATGCTCCTTGATTGTCTCTTATACTGTGTGAGTTAGTCATTTAAATTCAGCTATATCCTTAGTAAACCAATTAACACAGTTCCAATCTCTTATGCACTTGCTTTCTGCTACACAGTTAGAATTATTTTTTTTTATGAAAGGACCAATATACTTTCAGGTATGAAGTGACTGATCTCCAGACTTTTTTCCCTCTTGCTATGCTCATCATGAAAGAATACCAGAGAAAGAGATAGAAGGCATTCAGTGGTGAAATAAAGCTGATAAATCTGATGTGTCACATAGGCTCTGAGGGGTTCATGTGAGCTTGCTCCTAGGGTGGCCCAAGAGGACAAAGGAAAGCAGATAGTGGTCTAGGGCAGGGGGAGTTCTCCAGAGGGCTTTGGTCGCTGCTCAGTCACTAATCCCCTCTAAGGGAGCACACTCTGGCTCTAAATCCTACTTGTTCTGGGGTTCTTTTGAAGTTCCCATGGTAAATGCTCAGGACCATTGAAATTATAGTTCTGAGGCTTTGAGAAATATCATTAGAAACATTTTGTTGAGAGGCCAAGTGATAAATAAAACGTGCCTTGTTTGAATGAATATTTTTGATGGTCAGCATATGTATGTGTGTGTATTTTATAATAGTTATATTTTCTGTTTGGTTAATTGCCTTTTATGACTTTGTGTTTTTCTTATCAATTAGTTTCTTGAACAACCAAGATATGAATTGTTTATCTTTCATTTTTGCTGCAAATATTTTTCCCAGTTGGTTGTTTGCTTTTTATTTTGGCTATGATTTTATTTACAGAATTTAAAAATATCAAGTAGTCAAATCTGTTAGTATTTCTTAAATGGGAAGGTAGAGAAATGTCATGGTCACCTGAAAGCCAAAGAAATTCCATGTGTGGGGAAACTTTATCTTGTAGGAGTGCTGTAGTGAAGGTACACCATCCTGTCATCTCTGCTTATGGAGAGTGGAGTAAAAAAAATGAGAGAGGATCATATTAGCTATTATTATTTGGATGTTAATGCCTTTGGTGCCCTGTTTATGAAGAGCACCTTGACAGATCCTTTTAAAATAAGCTAATGTAGATGTCTGTACAATCTTGACTACTGTGTATGGTTATTGGCAGGGGGTGCCTGGGTGGCTCAGTCAGTTAAGTCTCCAACTCTTGGTTTCGGCTCAGGTCATGATCTCACAGTTCATGAGATCAAGCCCCATATCAAGCTCCAAGGTGATAGCAGGAAGCCTGCTTGGGATTCTCTCTCTGACCCTCCCCTGCTTATGCTCTCTCTCCCCTCCTCTCTCTCTCTGTCTCTCCATCTAAATAAATGAATAAATAACTTAAAATAAAAAGCTAATGTGCATATCTGTCCAAGGTTGACTGCTTGTGTATAGTTATTGGTAAAAAGATAGAATGACCACTGCCCACACCAGCTCATCAGACCTACTGGAGTCTGGGCATAGTCTATGCTCATGTATGAAGAACCCCAGGCAGCATGAGGGGTTCTTTCCTACTTACATGCTTAATGCTGGACAACTAGAGTGATGCTCTATCTATGCTATAGTAATCTTAGACTCCATGATCACCTACTTATAGCTATTGGATAATTTTTGAATTGTCCTCTAAATGATGAACTAATAAGGTCTAGCTTTGTGTACTCATTTCTTTTATGGTTGGCAGCCTACTCTAGAGTGTTTCCACTGGCTTTGGAATGATGAGACTCTGCAACTTGCCTGCTGACCATGACTATGATGGACTGTAGAGTATTGAACAGATTTGAAAGATTACCAACAGGGCTTACCAATGTAGCTTCCAAGATGGCTGAAATCCCATGGGAGAAAGTGAATGCATCAGTGGGCAACTAATGCTGGGAAATCTTGTCATGTGGATGACTTTACCCTTGGATGTCCAGGCAGAAGGTCATATGAAATTGTTCATACTTGAATTTCCTACTCCCCATGTTACCTTGGGTATGGGGGCCAGCCTGGCTGGAGGACTCTGGTCTTGGGGTGATTGATTATACTGCCTCCGCAACTCAAGTAGGCCTTGAATGTCATTACACAGCCTACCTTCCAAGTGGATTTTGTGTTGGTGTTCTTAGAGCGGGAAGCCAGGCATGGTGTTGCATACCATTATCTGAGAGTGAGAAATTATCCTTGTACTTGGAATTGAATTCCAACCTAAAGAGGTATACTTCCTCTTGAATCCAGGGCCCCAGGCCTCTGAAAACAAATTGGCAAAAATTTGTGGTTAAGGGTCATTTTTCCTGCAATTTCCCCAGCTCTGTGATACTATTCGTAATAAGAAATGGGATAAGTACAATTCTACTGTGACTAATATCTCCTGAATGTGGTAATCAGTCAAAACAAAATTCACTTCCACTCATCCCTGATTTTCTGGGCTAGCTGTGAAAGGCTGGGGTCCTACACCCTGGAGCCCTGCTGTGGGTTGGGTTAAGATGGTTATAATCCCTTGTCTATCCATCTACAAGAGGGATTGATGGGAGACCATCTTCCCGCTTGGGACCTGTCTTAGGCTATTTGGTTCATACAAATCTCAAATATCATATATAAACACTTAATAAATGATAATTCACGTTCTGCATCCTATAGAGGCTCCTATACCAAGGACTGTTCTTCAAATGTTTATAGTTTATAATCATATCTCACTCAAATCTTTTTCTTAGGTTAAATAAACTTCTTTTCCATCAACTATTCCTTATGTGAAAAATTCCAAGGGAACATGATAATTACATCTTATCGGCCATGAAATCCCAACAGAAAAATGGCCAGAGGATATAACTATCATAAAGAAATAAATAATTAAAAATATTGATAGCCATGTGTGGAAAATTTTAACTCCCTAATAAACAAAGTGTTTCAAGTTAAACAAGTTTCCCTGTAAGTTTGGCAAAAGTTAAGATTATTATACCCCATGTTGGTGGAACTATGGGAAATAGGCAGTCTTACATGGGGCTAATAAGAGAATGAAATATACTTCTGGAGACAGTCTGGCAAAAGTTGCCACAAGTCTTCAATATTTGCATACCAGAAATTCTATTTACAGGAATTTAGCCTGAAGAAATAATCAGACAAGTTGTATATTACAAGGATGTTCACTGTGGCTGTTTATAATAGCCAAGATAACAACAAATAATGCCCAGTACAAGGGAACTGGTTAAATAAATGATGATACAGACCCATGAAATGATGATGTAGCTCTATATTGAAATGGAAAGATATTTGCAATGCATTTTGGGGAGTAAATTGATTATGAAACCAAAAAGAATAACATGATGTTGCTTTTGAAGGGCATACAAATGTGAACAATAGTTGTATTTGACTCATAGAATTGTGGGTAGTAGTGATCTTTCTGTATCACTATTTCTAATTTGCCCCCTGTAAATGAGTATTTCTTGTATATTAAAAAATATTAAAAGTTAAAAGTTGATAATTTGATAGGCAAAGTAGCCTCTTGATTTGTTTTTGATTACTAGTGAGTTTAAACAATTTTTCATGTTTATAACTTACTTAATAAAGTATAGTTAAATAAAGACTGAGTTAAAGTCCCATGTTTTCAGAAGTACTGTTATAGTGAAAGAAAATGAGCACCATCTAGTTTCAATATCTCATTTCATAGATAAGGATCAGTAAGTCTGGGGAGGTTATATAATCTGACTAAATGTGAGACAGAATTATGGCTGGTATCTGCACCACCACCCTCAGGCTATTGAACTTTCTGTTACAGTTTGCTGTCTTTCTCAGATTAGATACGTACTTGGTACCTCATACATGCTTCCTGGTAATACCAAGTATTCTGTTTTATCAATTCAGAGATTAATTTGTGATTCATGATCACTAATGATTAATTTTGGAGGTGATTTGTGGTAGATGTTGCTTTACACAAGCTGGGTTTTCTTGTGTGTGTATGTGTGAGGGGAGTCTAGTTGGAGCATTCATTGTCCAATTAAATCTGTACAATGGAAGGAAGAACCTACAAGTGACTCTAGCAGTACCATTGCCTAGCTGTGGGCCCCTGGCAAGTTACTTAACCCCTTTGGAACTTTGTGCACAAATGGCCAAGGGTATCTGTATCATAAGGTTGTAAAGAGCATTAAATGGGGTTGTAAAGAGAGCTAATGTGTGAAAAAGACCAGTAAAGTGCTAAAGTGAATGTTATATATCTGTTTATCTTCATTTGCTTGTTAAGATCCTATTTTTTCTCCAGAAAGAATTTGAGACAGCAGATGTATGTCGCGCTTGTTGTTGTTGTCATGGTTTCTACTATATACCAACTCTGTGGGAAGGTCAGTTGTCAGGGTGGACTGCAGCAAGAAAGCATAAATATTTACAAAAACCTGTTTCAGAGAACAGGGGCAAGGGAAAACCTCCTTGGGTAGGAAAGTTAAGTTTCTACCAGCCACTTGGGCTAGTCTTGATGAGGCAGGTTGATCATTTGGACCAGGCTTATCATTTACTAAGAGCCAAACTTTGTAGTCTGGGGGAAGATGTGTCTTTTAGAGGAGAAGCTTTTGGGGGATACATGAAGAAATCTAACCTACCACTAGCCTATTAACCTTCCAAGGTCAGGGATTATGTCTCTCCTGTTTGCTCTGCACCACTAGTACCTAGGCCAGATCAATAAAGGTTAGTTGTCTGAGTGACTCCTAACACTTGGGCTATAACTTGGCAAGGTGCTGTGCACATTGTGTAGAGCTCTTATGAACCATTTCAATAAGTAATTTAGTTTCCTTCAGGCCTAGGAAAATTGCCTGTGTTATTTCTTAGAGAATGTCCTCTCTTCTGTTATCTTTATTCTTTCTTTTTGGAATTCTTATTAGTTAAATGTTAGATCTTTTTTATTAATATTCTCATTTTTTTTCTTCTGCTTTCTGGATAACTTCTTCAATTTTATCTTTTAATCTTTCTGTTGACTTTTTTTCTTATTCTATGAATGTCTAAGTATTCTTTTTTTTTTCATGACATCTTATTCTTGCTTAAGATATTAATTATATATCTGGAGGGGGAGGGTTTCTTTTTAAATTCCTTGTGTTATTTCTAGTCCTTTAGGCAGTGGTGGCTTCTCCACCTCCTCCTCCTCCTTCTTTTTGCATGTTTATATTGGTCTCTGTCTTAAATATTGATTGGTGGTTTTCCTGAAATGCCTGACGATCCTTGGTTGTCTGTTCCTACTATAAAATGAGGCACTAAAAAGCTGATTGAAAACTATTTATGGGCAAAGCTTGATAGTTGCTGGAGTGGACTTCACTGACCACTCGGAAAGAACCCAGCTCATTCGTTGGGGATTCTGAAATACCAGTATCAAATACCAGGCTTGTCTGTTTCTCTATAGCAGAATCCTTTAATTTTTTTTAATGTTTATTTATTTTTGAGAGAGAGAGAAAGAGGGGGGGGGAGGGGCAGAGAGAGAAGGAGACACAGAATCTGAAGCAGGCTCCGGGCTCTGAGCTTGTCAGTAGAGCCTGATGCAGGGCTTGAACCCATGAACTGTGAGATCATGACCTGAGCCAAAGTTGGGTGCTTAACTGACTGAGCCACCCAGGTGCCCCTAGAGCAGAATCCTTTATCTCTTGCCCTCATGGTAAGTACAAGATTTAAATTTCCCTCTCAGGATTTTGACACCTTATTAAGAAAAAGGAGGTTGGGGTTTTTCATTGTTTAGAATGACAACATTCACTTACTCCTCTTGTTTTAAAACTAAGGTACTTCATCCTCACTCTCTGGAATCAGGATTTCTAGTTGACCTTAAAAGTAATATAAACCAGTACAGCGTGCAGCAACTAAAATTAAATAATTCTGGAAGCATATTGCAAACTAAAAATAAGTTAATGTAACTACCCTTCTTATTTAAAAAAGTGACCATAGGGGCGCCTGGGTGGCGCAGTCGGTTAAGCGTCCGACTTCAGCCAGGTCACGATCTCGCGGTCCGTGAGTTCGAGCCCCGCGTCGGGCTCTGGGCTGATGGCTCAGAGCCTGGAGCCTGTTTCCAATTCTGTGTCTCCCTCTCTCTCTGCCCCTCCCCCGTTCATGCTCTGTCTCTCTCTGTCCCAAAAATAAATAAAAAAAAGTTGAAAAAAAATTAAAAAAAAAAATAAATAAATAAAAAAATAAAAAAGTGACCATCTTCGGCGATAAAAATTGACTTTTGGCATCCTCTTCATGGTATTTAATAGCCCTATTGTACTTAATACAGGTTCTGCCCTTTTTAGAGCAGAGTTTAGCTTCCAGTGACATATTTTACTTATTTTTAAATTTTTTTTTAACGTTTATTCATTTTTTGACAGAGAGGCAGAGTGTGAGCGGGGGAGGGGCAGAGAGAGCGACACAGAATCGGAAGCAGGCTCCAGACTGTCAGCACAGAGCTGGATGTGAGGCTTGAACTCACAGACTACGAGATCATGACCTGAGCTGAAGTCGGACGCCCAACCAACTGAGCCACACAGGCCCCCCTCCACTGACATATTTTAAAAGGAACATTGACAAACTGAAGGCTGGTGGTGAGGATAGGGAAGCATCTAGTGCAGAGGTTAGCAAACTATGGCCTGTGGTCAAATTCAGCTGGCTCTCTGTTTTTATAGGTCAAGTGTTAGTGGATCACAGCCACACCCATTCATTTACATATTTTCTATGGCTGCTTTTGTCTTACAAATACAGAGTTGAGTAGTTGTGACAGAGATATATGGTTTACAAAACCTAAAATATTTATCATCTGGCCCTTTACAGAAAAAAAAGCTTGCTGATTCCTGACTTACAGGCCATTTTATGCTGCGTGCTTGAAGAAAGCGGAGATTCAGTGCGAACACAAGAAAATGGAAGAACTATATAATAGTTAATAAGAATAGTGTCTAGTATTCATTGAGTGTGTACATGTGACTGGACTGGTAGACATACATTATCATATTTAATATTGATTAAGGATCATCTCCCTGACTAGATTATGCATTCCTTATGTTAAGTTTATAGCTCCAGCATCTAGCAAGTTTGGGCTTTGAGTGAATGTGTGTTGAGCTAAATGAGCAGTGTTATCATGTACAAGAGATGAAGGCCCCTTCTTGGGGCTTGGAGATCAGAATAGAAATTTCAGAGAAGCAGATTTCAGGTCATGGAGTCGTATCAGCTCTGACCAAGGTAGTGAGATATCCACCCTTGAGAAGTGGTCCTGAGAGCCTGGCCATCCAGCCAGGTACTCATGGTTATTACATAGAGGTTTCTCACTTTGAGTGGCAGGTTGAACTATATGACTTCTAATGTTCTGTCATTCAAACTAAGAGACCAAAGACTAAACTCAGAACTTATAGTTGATAATACTTCTCTTTTCACTCTAATATACTGCCTCCCTTAGAATTCCCACAAGAATAGCTATGAGGAGGTTGGTAGTGTTGTGGAAGGAACATCACAATGAGTATAGGAGGTTTGGGGTTATAATTCCATTTCTTCAACATATTTATCACATGAGCCCCACAAGTCTTTTAATGCCTTGGGGCCTAAGTGTCCTCAAGTGAGGGGACTGGACTAGATAATCTCTAAATTCTCTTTCAGCTCTAAAATAAATTTATCCAAGGATTAGCAGGGTCCCTCCTATTGGGAGGACAGGACAGACTAGTTCAAACAAGATGTTTCCCTGTTATGTGTTGCCAGAGTACTGAGGCTCTGCTTTTAAAAATATTTTGCCCACCTCCTGATCCCATCCCAGTCTCAGCTGCTCATTTTCCATCTCCTTTCTGTATCCCTGTTCCTGTCTTGCTTTATGGTACTTCTTACTTGGGAAATTAGGTTTAGGCAGGTTGTAGTTTTAGCCTTTCTTTAGCATCGTGAAGGCAAGCCCTTTCTTGTTAAATTCTGCTCATTTGGCTGGCTAAGAACTGGGAGCTGCTCAATGCTTGTTCAGTTGGGGATATTAACATTGACCTCAGAAATGTGATTGGGCTCCTTTATTTAGGGCACTAGCCATGAAGAGCTCATATTTCTCATGGGGGAACATTTTGTTCTTGGTGGAGGCAGTTTTAGCTCTCAGAATGAGCCATCTACCCATTCCTTTATTAAGGTTCTTTAGTTAAGACTGAAGAATTTAACCTGAATTCTTTTAAAAAAGGATGACAAGATTCGGCCTCAAGTGGACCCCATCTAGCAGCACTGTTCCCACATCCCACTCAAGGAGATATCAACTACTATTTCAACAAGGAGATATCAATGGCAACTGCAAGACTGCAGTCTCAAGGCTCTAGGCTTTTGTTTAAACTGTCTTGTTTTAAAAATTTCATTTGATTTAAGTTCTTAGTATTCAATTGTTTTATAGTTGCCCATATTCCACACTATATTTGACCATATAGTTCTTATCTCTGAATAGTCCTAAAAACTGCAGTGTCATGTTAAGAACTCCTTTTAGTCCAAGGCATGTCAATATGTGTTGCCAACTTCCAACTGATTCTCATCCAGAAGATTAGCAAGGCCGCCACATGGTGTTCTTTTTTACGAAACGTTATTGCCTGCATTATAGCTACTCAATGTGGTGACATTAATCCCAAATCTGCAGAATGGTACTCTTAATTCTGCTTGGGTGGAGAGCAACTTGAGCTCTAAGCATAAGCCTTTTATTTTGGGAATACCATTCTTTGTCATCATTTCTGTAAGGAATATTAGTCAGTTATTAGGAATTTTATTTCACTCCTGGAAAATAATATTTCTCTCTTTTCATATTGAGACACCCAGATTTCATATCTTTAATGAATAATTTCTAGCATTGACTTAGTTTCTGAATATCCTCCCCAGACATGTTTTAATTGTTCATTAAGAAGCTATAGGAATTCCAGCTACAAATGAAGCTTGGATAGAAGTCCCTGGGGAAATATTTCCCAAATTTCCTACTAAAATGCCTGTAAAGACAAAGAAAAAACTTTAATAATTTAAATACACAAATAAAAACAATGGATAGCATAGGCTCAAAATTGGAAAGAAGAATCTACACTAGTTACAAAGCAAGATTGAAACAAATCCACTCAAGTCTCTTTCTATGGCACACTGAGTTGGCTTTACTACATAACACAAAAAACCCTTTGAAATGGGGAGGGAGGGCACTGTGTCCTTTCCACTGTCTTGTTCATTATCAACACAACTGAGCAGGTGAGCTCTTACCCATGTGTGTTGATTTGTGAGGCTGAGAGTATTGTCATATAATTCTTTATCCTGAGAAATTAAAATTCTCAGAAAACAACTTGGATCCTCAGAAAGTGAGGTCAGCTTTGGCTGAGTTGGAGGGCTGGTGGAGGTATATTGCATTTACAGGGGAAAATTTCTTAAGGGTAAAGCTCCTTAGGTTTAGGCTGGGTCACAAAGAAACAAAAAGAAACCACCACCACCAAAACTTTGGTAACAGTGTATGCTGGGAATTACAGATTTTTTTTGAGGAAGCCATGACGAAAACCAGGGCTTAGGCCAGATGCTGCTGTGCACATCTAATAAATGGAGTGGAGCCAAGGGTACTTTAACTTTCCAGTGTTTTGATAAACACCAAATATGAATAGATTTCAAGTTGTTCACAGATAAGTAAGGAGGAGGAAAAAAACACATTGAGTGGGTGAAAAAGACTTTACTGCAAGGGAAGAAAGAGTATCTAGAAAACCCAAAGGAAGAGCACATCTCTGAAGTGATTTACAAGAGGGTCCAGAAACTTGACGATTTCCGGGAAGTGTTTGACTTCCTCCATAGAATACAAAAAGTATGGATGTTAAAGAGCAGAGAGTAAATATATGGATATTTGGTATTCTTGAAGAAGACACTTAAACTAATGGAAAGGAGCACTAATTAAAGATATAACAGAAAGAGAGAGAGAGAGACAAAGAAACAGACTCTTAACTATAGAGAACAAAGTGATAGTTACCAGAGGTGAGGTGGGTGGGGGAATGAGTCAAATGGGTGATGGGCATTAAGGAGTGCACTTGTGATGAGCACTGGGTGATATATGGAATTGTTGAATCACTGTATTATGCACCTGAAACTAATATAACACTGTATGTTAACTATACAAGAATTAAAGTAAAATAAAAATGAATAAATGAATAAATAAATAATTTCATCCTGCCACCCCAAAGATATAACAGGAAGAGTTCATAAGCAGAAATAAGACCCATATTAAAAAAAAGTCATTATGTTCCAGATAAGTCAAGTGCACAAAGACACACATAGGAAGTATCCTGGCAAGAATTTTAATCTATAAAGATAAGAAAAACCTTGCACAAGCATCTCAGCAAAAGAAACAGACTACAAAAAAAAAAAAAAAAAACCCAAAAAACAAAAAAAACCACCCACCAAAAGTATGATTGCTCTTTGGCTTTTACTCTGAAAGCCTAAATTTAGAAGTATTTACACAGAGTATTTACATAGATTATTTACACAGACTTTTGAGAACCAAAGTTTGTAACTTATTGCTTTTATACCCAGCCTAACCATCTTTGACTTGTGAATAATAAAAAGACATCTCAGATAAGGAAGGACTTATGAAATATGTATGCTTCTTGAAAACAATTACTTGGAAAAGCCTAAAAATGGAGAACCTAAGCTAGAAAAGGATTTTCCTTAGGTCTGAAACCAGTTAAAACAGGGATATGTCCAATCAGTGTTTATGTATCAAATGATTTTCAGTCATTAAATTATTTATCTAGAGGAAATCTTCCTTGAAAACCCCAAATATAAAACAGCTACAATTGTCATTCTCCAGTTAAAGAGGGTATGAAGAGCTAAGAGACATACCCACAGGCAACCAGTGAGGTACCTCCTCAAAATGTTAGGACTCTATGGAACAAAGTTTGAAAATCACTGCTTAAAAATAACTATTGTAAATATGTTTATAGAACTGATTGCCGGTGTCAAAAGTGATTATCAAAGGAGATGGATAATGGATAAATTAATTTGATAATAATCTAGATGTAGATATTATAATTTCTTTGACTTTGTTCTTTTGTTTCAAGATTGTTTTGATTATTCTGGATTTATTGCAATTCCATATAAACTTTAGAATCAGCTCATCAATTTCTTTAAAAAAAAAAAAAGCCTGCTGGGTTTCTATAGGAATTGTATTAAACCTAGTTATCAATTTGGAGAGAACTGACATCTTTGTATACTTTTAGTTCTTTTAAAATATTTCTTAGGTATTTATTTTACTATTCAGTGTAAAGGTCTTATACATCTTTTGTTAACATTATATGTTTTTGATTCCACTGTAAAAGGTATTGTTTAAATTTCATTTCTAATTGCTGCTATGTAGAAACATTAATTGATTTTGTATATTTAGTTTGTATCTTTTCTTTTTTAAAAAGTTTATTTACTTATTTTGAGAGAGAGAGTCAGACAGAGAGAGAGAGAGAGAGTGTGTGATTGGGGGAGAAGCAGAGAGAGAGAGAGAGAGGGAGAACCCTGAGCAGGCTCCATGTTGTCAGGCTCCATCCCATGAACTGCGAGATCATGACCTAAGCCGAAATCAAGAGTAAAGTAGGGCACTCAACCAACTGAGGCATCCAGGTCCCCCTGTATCTTGTTTTTCTAAAATATAATTTCTCAATTACTGTTATATAGAAATGCAATAAATCTCTGTATATTTACTTAGTATATTTTGACCTTGTTCAATTCACTTACTAGTTCTTAGGATTTTCTACATACACAATTCATGTCATCTACAAATAAATAAATATAGTACATATTTACCAACACAATTATATACTTTTTTCTTTTTCAATATTACAACCAATTTTTAGTTTGAGCCTTCTTCATACTCCAAGTCTGACATCCCCCTTATGTCTCTTCTTGCAGTCAATACTTTTGTCTAACATTATGGAGACACACTGCTTTCTATTCCTGTTTTTCTGAACATAACCACTATTCACCTTTAGAGTTGACAGTTTAATTTGAAAGCATACTGCAAGGGGTTCACTTGTTTTTTCTGCTGGGTTAAACTCATAATTTTTCCACCTTAAGTGGAGTACTTATAGCTGGGTGACAATTAGTATCACTAGAAAGTTGGCCAGCATTGGTTACATTTCTGTTCCTAGCTTTGAAAGCTCTATTATCTGTCTGAGAAATTTGTCAATTTTGACTTACTTTAATTGTATTGCCTTGTATGAGACAGAAAATCATCTGCATACCCCAAATGTTTCATTTGCTGCTACATAACATGATATTTTGAACCTCATTTTAGTCTAAAGTTTAATACCATGTTGGGCTATCAATGCAATTAACTCACCCAAGGTAACAACTGGATGAACATACCTTCTATGCCTGTGGCAACTACAACTATGCCTCAACTTACTCCTCTATTTGGCCACTGCCAAATGTCTTTGATGTCTATTGAAAGATATATTCAAAGTTCAGAAAAGTTAAAATTTGAAAATAGACCAATGAATTATAAAATGAAAAAAAATGTTGAATTGCTCAATAAATTAAATAGCTGCTCTTAAAGAAACAATCAATAAAGGTATGCATTTTGGGCAAGTGTATTCAAGGAAAAGAAAAATTATATATAGTTATCACTAAAATAATTATTAAAAAATACCATGACAAGGCTTTTTAAAGACCTGGATAAAACATTATTTTTTTAAGAAATATATATTACCAAAATGACCTCAAATAGAGTTAGAAAACTGAACATTCAGTAACCACTAAAGGAATTATAAAAATTGTCAAAGAACTAACTCCTAGAAAGGCCCTAGTCTAGATGGATTTACAGACAATCTTTTAACAACTTTCAATGAATGGTTGATTCCTAGGTATAAACTGCTCCATAATAAACAGATAGTGTACTTTTCAATTAATTTCACAAAGCTAACAGAGCAATTATACCAAAACCTTAGAGACACTATAATAGATATAAACTATTTTTATTAAAAAATTTAAAGAAAATTAAAATTAAGGTGCTAAAGGCAAGCAAACAGCTTTAAAAATTTTTGACTTAGTCTAAGAATTATATTCATTGAACCATAGAATAAAATTGAACATATATGTTAACTAATTTGGATTTAAATAAAATTTAAAAAAAGATTAACTGAAACACCCCCCAAAACAACAACAACAACATCAACAACAACAACAACAAGAACAAAAACCAAAAAGTAAAACAAATATGACTGGATGAAATTCATCTAATATTAGCACAGTTTCTTTCTATGTTGTGATATTTAACTGATACTTAAATCTTTGTGCTTTTCTGCAGTATTTGAATTATTTATAATAAATATACTTAATACTTATAAGGAAATAAGAAAACTGAACATACAGTGGATTGGTGGTAGAATTAGGCTTAGAACTTGAAAAAAAATATTTTTAATGTTTATTTTTGAGTGCAAGAGAGAGACAGAGCATAAGTGGGAGAGGGGCAGAGAGAGAGGGAGACACAGAGTCCAAAGCAGGCTCCAGGCTCTGAACTGTCAGCACAGAGCCCCATGTGGGGCTTGAACCCATGAACTGCGAGATCATGACCTGAGCTGAAGTTGGATGCTCAACTGACTGAGCCACCCAGGTGTCCCCAAAAATATTTTAATCAATCAAAATTTTCTCATATTGAAGTTATATGTCAAAATCACATATAACTAGACTCTATCTATCATCTATCTATCCACTTGTCTATATTTCATCTATTTATTATACTGGCTAAGAACTACTGTACTACAAATTAAGAGTAAAAAAATCCTTGAAGGTTGCTTCCTAGAAAAGGGGTGAAACTTTTAAAATTGGAACCATAATATTAGAAAGTGCCCTACCAGTCCTGGACTCTGTTCTCTGATGACTGCTGACTCAGTTCTTTATTTTATTTTATTTATTAAGTTTATCTGTTTATTTTGAGAGAGAGAGAGAGAGAGCAGGGGAGGGGCAGAAAGAGAGAGGGAAAGAGAGAATCCCAAGCAGGCTCTATGCTGTCACCACAGAGCCCGAAGCAGGGCTTGAACTCACGAACTGTGAGATCATGACCTGAGCTGAAACCAAGAGTCAGATGCTTAACCGACTGAGCCATCCAGGTGTCCCTGGACTCAGTTCCTTCAATAAGTCATCAGTTGCATGGGTTCAGCCTCTGCTTAGTGGCAATGAGATTTTATGATGGTGGTGATTTTGTTTATTCTCAGTCAGGGGTGGTACAGATTTTGTTGGCCCCAAAGTGTATATAATTTTGGACTCCTTCTTAAGAAAAAGAATACAACAGATACCATATGTTTTCGCTCTTATGTGGATCCTGAGAAACTTAACAGAAGACCATGGGGGGAGGGGAAGGAAAAAAAAAGTTCAGAGAGGGAGGGAGGGAGCCAAAACATAAGAGACTCTTAAGAACTGAGAACAAACTGAGGGTTGATGGGGGATGGGAGGGAGGGGAGAGTGGGTGATGGGTATTGAGGAGGGCACCTGTTGGGATGAGCACTGGATGTTGTATGGAAACCAATTTGACAATAAATTTCATATTTCAAAAAAAAGAAAAAGAATACAAAATTAGGGCCTGGAGGAGTTTGTGCCACAGAGGAGGCCTGAAGTTTAAGCTTCATCAGCCTCATAGAAAATTTCCCTCTGTTCTCAATTTTTTCAGCTCTTTTCAAAACTTAGTCATTTTGAGATTTCTTATAGCTAAGTTGGTTTATCTGCTGTAATTTGGGTTATCAAAAGCTCTTTTTAAGTGTGCTCAAAAATAGGCACAAGATTACAGGTATATTCTGAGTAGCCCAGGATAGCAAAAGACTATCATCTCTCTTTATTTAACAACTTTATGCTTCTATTACTGCAGTGATAATATTAACTTATTAAAAAACCCATAATACATAGATGATGGAAATTGATCTTAAGTCACCTAAAATATTTGTTTGAGAGAGGTAAATTTTGTTCTTCTCTTCTAGTCTATGAGCTCATATTCAGATGATTTCTCTCATACCACAATCAATCAACAACAGCAAATCATAATTAACACTCTTGAATATTTACTTATTAGATGTGCTAGGCACCATTCCAAGTACTTTACTCACCTTAATTTATTGATTTATAATTTAGCCTCACAAAATCCCATGAGGTAGGTGCTTTTACTATCTTTATTTTATAGGTAAGGAAACTGAGATATAGAGAGGTTAAAACTTGCCCAAGACTCTTACCTCACAGCATATACAAATAATAACTCAAAATAGATTTAAGACCTAAATATAAAAGCTAAAACCAGAAAACTCATAGAAGAAAATATAGGGCTCAATCTTTATGACCTTGGATTTGACAGTATTTCCTTAGATACAACATTGTAAGGACAAATGGGAAATAGATACATTGAATTTCATCAAAATTAAAAACTTTGTTCATCCAAGGACACTGTTTGTGAAAAGACATCTCACAGAATTTGAGTGAAAAAATATTTGTAAATCATATATCTGATAAGGGTCTAGTATCCAGAATCTATAAAGAACATTTACAATTCAACAGCAAAAAGATAAACAACCAAATTAAAAATGGGCAAAGGATTTGAATAGACATTTCTCCAAAAAAGATATACAAATGACTGACAAGCACATTAAAAGATACTTAATATTATTAATTGTTAAGGAAATGCAAATAAAATGACATGAGAAACTATTCCACATTTACTAGGATGGCTATAATAATATTTAAAAAAAAGTCATGAAAAATAGCAAATATTGGCAAGGGTGTGGAGGAATTTGAATGCTCTTACAATGCTGTCAAATGTAAAATGATGCGGCCACTGTAGAGAAGTTTGATGATGTCTCAAAAAGTTAGACATAGAGTTAAAATGGGTGTTCAGACAAAAACTTGAGCACAAATCTTTATAGCAGTGCCATTCATAACCATCAAAAGGTGGAAATGACCCCAATGTCCATCAAATAATAAATAAACAAAATGGATAATATCCATACATTCAGCCATAAATATTAGTCAGCCATAAAAAGGAATAAAGGATAGATACATGTTACAACAGGGATGAATCATGAAAATAGCGAAAGAAGTCAAACACAAAAGGCCACATATTATATGATTCCATTTATATGAAAAGTGCAGAATATGCAAATTGATAGAGACAAAAACAGATTAGTAGTTGCTGGGGGAAAATGGGGAACAATTTCTTGATAGATTTAGGGTTTTCCTTTGGGGTAATAAAAATGCTCTGGAATTAGTGGTGACAGTTACACATCATGAATGTACCAAATGTCACTGAGTTGTACACTTTAAAACAGCTAAAATGGCAATTTTAAATTATGTGTATTTTACTACAATAAAAAAGAAAATTTGCCCAAGATTACACAGCTGGTAGATGGCAAAGCCAAGCTTTTAACCCAAAGTCTGGGTAAATCCACTCTATTCTGTCTTTCATTTATTGAGTGCCTTCTAGTGAATGTTATATACCTAACAACATCTCCAAGTTTTCTACCAAGTCATGTTCTGTCTATGCCATGTTCTTCCAACTCCAGCTTACTATACAATTGTCAACTATAAACAAATCTTGAAAATATTACCATTAACTGGCAAGTTCTAAAAATTCTCCACCTCTTGTGAGGATAGATATAAAAACAGAAGGACCAGTTGAATATTTATTTAAAGAGTATTTAGAGCCCCAAATCCCCTCCTTGACTCAGCTCTGTAGATGGCTGCCATGTCTGTTCTCACCCCAGCAGATGTCTGGGGTTTTTATCTCAGGAGGTCTATGAACTGCAGGATACCAGGCACATACCCTCCCTAACCCCTAACCCTTAACCCTAAAGCTAACCCTAAACCTAAATCTAGAAACAAATAAAAAATAAGAGGGGCACCTGGATAGCTCAGTTGGTTGAGCCTCCGACCTTGGCTCAGGTCACCATCTCATGGTTTGCGAGTTTGAGCCCCTCATCAGGCTGTCTGCTGTCAACACAGAACCTGCTTCAAATCCTCTGTCCCCCTCTGTCTGCCCCTACTCAACTCTCTCTCTCTCTCTCTCTCAAAAATAAGTAAACAAACAAAAAGCACCAGAAGCTTAAATAAATAAGAAATAAAAATTCTTCACCCTTTATTTGTTCTTCTATAATAGTCAGGCCTCTTGATTGCATGTGACAGATTGCATCTAGTTTACAAGAAAAGAGAAATTTATTGGGAGGATCACAAAACTGCAAGATGGGCTGGGGTAGAGTTGGGCCTTAACGGTCTCTGGAATCTATGGGGTACTCTCTCCTTTTCTTTTTCTTTTTTCTTTTTTTTTTTTAATGTTTATTCATTTTTTGAGAGAGAGACAGAGCATGAGTGGGGGAGCGGTAGAGAGAGAGGGAGACACAGAATCCAAAGCAGGCTCCAGGCTCTGAGCTGTCAGCACAGAGCCCAAGGAAGGGCTCAAATTCATGAACTGTGAGATCATTACCTGAGCTGAAGTCAGACACTTAACCTACTGAGCCACTCAGGTGCCCCTCTCTTTTTTCTTTATCAACTATTTTTTGCTTCTCATCTGTATTGGATTTATTCTCTCACTTTTAATGTTTTCCCACTAGGCTTGAAACATAGCTACTAGCAGCTTCCAGGCTTATGTTCCAACTTTACCTCATGAGAGGGACTCAGTCTCTTCTGCTAGCTCCCGTTTGAAATATCTTAGTAAGGACTCTGATCAGCTTGGTTGGTTACATACTCATCACTTGGTCTAACAACTGTGTGTTTTCACACTAAGATTGGTAGTCTTCACTGGAATCATTAGTAGACCAGGTATATTTCATCAAAAGAAGGGGTATGCTTTTCCTCAAGAAGAGCCAGGCAAAGAAAACTATAAAAATCTACAACGCTTACTAAAATTATAAACCTATAACCTAAGTTAACATCCATAAGTTATGCAGTTGTATAATTTACCCATCTTGGCACTCTCTGTTGTAATTCTCTCTCAGACTATAAACCCTAAAAATATGGGAAATCACTTGGTTCAACTAATTTACATTGTGCCTAGCCATTGTTTTCTATTCAAGATGGCATTTGCCCTTCACTTAAAAAAAAAAAAAGAACTGCCAAAACTTCCTCACCTCCCTTTCATTTCTTACTGCATTTCATTCAGACTTCACACTCACTTGCTCTACTGAGACTACTCTTATGAAAGTTGACAATGGCTTCTCAATGTCAGATCCTATGGCCTCTTCCTCCCAATGTTGATCCTACATGATGTTTTTTTGTTTTTGTTTTTTCCAGAAGCCCTTTTATGTTGATGTGCTCATAATTCTCTGTTTCCTCTGACGAGTGTTCCTCAGCCCATTTTGCTGGCTTCACTCTTGTCTCTGCCTCAAACTTAGGTGTTCCCCAAGATTACAAGCTCAACCTTCTCTTCCGACTCTCCACTCCTGCCATGTCATATACATCTCCATGGCTTTGCTTATCTCTGTAGGTATGTGGCTTCTGTGTGTGTTGTTGCAATCCTGAATTCCAACTACTTCTTGTATATCTTCATGTAGACCTCTGCACATACTGCAAGTTGAATATTTATTTTATTTTGTATTCATATCATACCTTATTTCTAAATGAATCTTAGAGGATGCAAACTACAATTTTCACTTCCTATTGAAATTTTAATTCCATCTTCAGGGTTAATCTGAGAGTTGCTTCCTCTAGGAAGCTTCCCCACATTCCTACAATATAATGAATGGAATCATCATTTGAGATCTTATGTTATTTTAATTGTACCATTATCATATTATAAAAAGTTGTGTCTGCATCCCTAATGATTTGGGAGTTACTTGAAGGCCAGGACCAACCTTTTAATCCTTCTCTATTCACCTGCCCAACTTGGAGCATAACATCTTGCAGATAGGAGAGAGATCAGAAACTGTTCTAATTCTGGCCTCTCTGAATTGAACTAGAACAGGAGGGCAGGGCTGGATGCCTGAAATCAGTAGTTTTAAAGCAAATAAAAAGGAAGTGTTCTTTTATAGGCAGAGACTAAACTTATTAATCATCTAGGTAGAATGTAGAAGATGAAAATACACATAGGTACTACAAGGATTTAACCAAACTTAAATTTAAATTTAGAGAGATGCATAAGGTCTTACCAGGGAAAAAGAGGTACATGTCTTATCTTTCAAATGTAGGCCGTGGTTGACAATTACTACGATTTCTCAGGACCGTCCAGGCTCACACAGGACATCTAGTCACCCACAGACTTGGCAACAGTTCAATTATTCTGTTCAATTCAGATCACCAAGCTGGCTAATACATGCTTTCCACTTCACTGCAAGCTCTGGAGACACAAACGCTTGTCCACACCCCAGAGTGAATCCAAGCTGAGGTTCAGCACAATTAGTTATTTGTTTCCTTTAACATCTGAACCTTGTGAGATTCAGCCACCTCCTGGGAACCAGCCGTCTGCCAACGAGGCATGAATAAAACAGAGAAGGTTCCAGCTGGCATCACCTGCTGTGTTTTGCCTTATTTCTCTATGCACATTTCTAGACTTCTGAAATCTAGGGGCCTCTCTCAAGAGGACGCAAGCCACATGGGCTGGGCCTTTGAGACCTTGACTCTGTTGTTGAATTTTTTATTTTTGAGTCTCAGTCTGACTCAGGTATTAGAAGGTAGATCTGGGACCTTGATCCTCAGATTCTCACATGGTTCTGACCCCAGCTACCCTCACATTCACACCCTTTCCTGGCAGCCTCCTGGATATGATTAATCTTCAGATCATATAAAATCTGTTTAAAAACTCATCTTTTAAGGATTGCCTGTACTCTACCAAGATTTCTCTATTGTCCTATATGGTGGCATTTTTATTTTTATCATGTAGCTGTAAGGCAGGGAATTGTTGAAGTCCGGCTGTTCTTTCCTTTCTAGTAGCTCTCTGTGAATACACAGATGATCCTTTCTCCTCATTTCCATTGCCATCATCTTAGCTTAGTCTCTTGTGACACCTCAAAGTTGTAGCAGTTAAATTCCTGGGTTTTGCAGCCAGATGACTTGGTCTTAAATCCTAGGTTTGCCACTTACTAGCTGTGTGGTTTTGGGTAAGTCACATAGTTTCTCTGTGCCTCGGTTTTCTCATCTGGGAAGCTAGGGATAATACTCATATCCATCTCCTAAGATTATTGGGATGATTAAATGAGTTAATATGTAACGTATGAGGTCCTAAGAGCAGTATCTTGCTTATACAGGAGCTGCAAAAGTGTTAGCTATTAGGATTATTTTTATTGTTGTTATTATCCTTCGTACAATTTAAGACTGCTTTGCACAGAACATCAGCCCAATTTCTAAATGAAAATAGATTATTTTATAGCCATTCTCTATGTTGGCAAAAAGGAAAAAAAAAAATAAGCAGAGCTTCTTGTATGTAGGATGCATCTGAGAGGAATTTAGTAATAGGTGAGGTCTTCTAAATGCAGGTAATCCTGACAGATGAGCCTGGGGAGGTAGATGAAGAATAAACTATAGAGAACTTTTATTTATTTATTTATTTATTTTTTCAACGTTTATTTATTTTTGGGACAGAGAGAGACAGAGCATGAACGGGCGAGGGGCAGAGAGAGAGGGAGACACAGAATCGGAAACAGGCTCCAGGCTCTGAGCCATCAGCCCAGAGCCCGACGCGGGGCTCGAACTCACAGACCGCAAGATCGTGACCTGGCTGAAGTCGGACGCTTAACCGACTGTGCCACCCAGGCGCCCCTATAGAGAACTTTTAAACACACGGCAAAGTTGCCAAAGGTTCGATGAAGTCAGAGGAGAACCCCTGAGAATTTCAAGTGTGTGCGTGGAGGGGACTGACAATGAACACTGAGAGATTAATCTGCAGGAGACGCCTGACTCAAAGGATAATAGGGCTTGTTTGCGAAGTCAGTCCAATGGAGTCTGAGTTTCATTCATTCATGAAAAAGTTCCAGTGGTCATTTACTCCTAGGTGCCCAGTATTTGCTAGGTTCTGGGGATACAGTGATGAGTAATATTGACACCGTTTATGTCATAGTTTATTACATGGAGTTTATGGTCTGGAGGGAAAGAGACACCATTAAAATAAGCAGCTACCACAGGATGGTAAATGTTGTAGAGGGTGTGGAAATAGCCTCTTCCCCCTTTATCTCACCCATTCCACTTCTCCTGGAGGAGCTAGAGTGTGAATGGGATTCACTCCTAACACTAGTGGGGTTTGATTAATATCAACAGGTTACTTCTAACTCTGATGCACATTTCAATTACTGGAGGAATTTAACAAAATACAGACACTAGGGCACCACCCTTAGAGAGGAGTTGATCGGGGTTGGAGCCTGAGACTTGGTAGTGTATATACAGCTCACTAGATGATGCTAATGGCAACCAGGGCTGAGAACCAGTAGTGTAACCAAGCTGGGTACTCTTACCCTTTTGGCTAGGAGGTTTTATTCAGGAATTGTTCTGGAGATGAAGAACACAGACCCAAGGTAGCCACAGTGTATCACTGCCCCTGGCCACTGAGACTGGTTTAAGGTCAGAATGAATCTTAGTACTTTTGTTTAATGGTTCTCTGAAGGGACACTTCCTTTTCCCATATGTAAGCAATGAAACCGTTGCTTGTAACCATCTTGCAAAGCCAACTCATAGAGTCAAACACAGAGCCAACAGAATGCATGCTTGCTGCTTCCCTACCTCTGGACTTGCTAGTTACAGGCACTAAATAAACCTCCTTGAATGTTTAAGCCAGTTTGAGTTAGGTTTACTAGTACTTGGAAATGTAGTGTGACAATAAAAACATCCCAACTGATTGAAGACATATGTTATGGCGAATTCAAGGTGCTTACCACTGGGAAAAGGTCAGAGAAAGGAGTGGGTGCTGGAGAGGAAGAGCATATTCTGCTTGTAGTTAGAGGAGCAACGTGACATATTGGGAAGATTGTGGGCTTTAGAGTTGGATGCACCTGGGTTTCAGTTCTAGTTCTGTCACACACTGGCTCTCTGACCTAATTTCCTCATCTTTAAATTGAAGTTATTAACAGACCTTGTAGGTTTGTGATATGGTTTAACTGAGATTAATTATGAAGTTGGCTAAGCCCAGTGCCTACTGGTACATTGTAGATCCTCAAAATATGAGGGCTATTGCTTTTGCAGTGGTAGCTGCTACCAGAAAAAGGTGATGGAAGGTACCATGTCCTCAAGTTATAGACTGAATGGCGTATAGTAGGGTTCCACAGGGACTATAGCCAATGGGATGGGACTGCTGAAGTCTCACCGGGTGCAGATCTGATTGGGCACAGACATTACTATGAATAGCTGGAATAGGAAGGGACAAAAATTGGAACAGGAAGTTGTATGCATAGAGGCACCTGGGTGGCTCAGTGGGTTGAACGTCAGACTTTGGCTCAGGTCATGATCTTGGGGTGCATGGGTTCGGGCCTCACATCAGGCTCTGTGCTGACACATCGGAGCCTGGAGCCTACTTCAGATTCTGTGTGTGTGTGTGTGTGTGTGTGTGTGTGTGTGTGTGTGTATGTCTCTCTCTCTGCACCCCCACCCCACTAGTGCTCTGTCTCTCTCTCTCTTAAAAATAAATAAACAGGGGCGCCTGGGTGGCTCAGTCGGTTGAGTGGCCGACTTCGGCTCAGGTCATGATCTCGTGGTCTGTGAGTTCGAGCCCCGCGTTGGGCTCTGTGCTGACAGCTCGGAGCCTGGAGCCTGTTTCAGATTCTGTGTCTCCCTCTCTCTGACCCTCCCCTGTTCATGCTCTGTCTCTCTCTGTCTCAAAAATGAATAAACATTAAAAAAAAAATTTAAAAATAAATAAACATTAAAAAAAAAGTTGTATGCATAAAGGGCTATTTCTGTTAGGCACAATTATCTGGTTGAATTGCCCCTTTTGTTGTAGGTGTGGTTCTATGTATAGAATGTTTCCATCTATTATGGAAACATTTTCTTACTTGTGTACTGCTAGATAAAAAATGATAAATTGGTGTTTGTGATCCAGTTCATTCTTTGGTCCCTTAGCTGACGTAAACTTGTGCAAAGTAAGTTACAAGGCAATTGGATTTATCACCATCTTTACCTCCATTGCTTTCTTGTCACGTCTTCCTAGAAATGTAGTCTAGTCTCCTTGAATGAATTCAGGAAATACTCTGGTGTCTGATGGGAATCGGAATATCACATTATTCTTCTTAGCAATAATTTACAAAACTTTCTTAAGATGGGTTACTTCTATAGAAAGTTATGCAAACTGTTACATAGTAATTAATTACCAAACTCAGGTTTAGAAAGTACCTTTTCTTTGCTTTATTCCTAGATACTAAAACAGCATGCTATACAAAATCACTGACCCAAACTTCTCACCTGGAGTTGGGCACTAGAGTTTGCCAGAAAAAATTCTGAAAGGAGAGATAGTCTGGAATCTGTCCCACCCCATTGGATCAGTTTTTCCTTCTGTACACTCTAATGTAATGGCTTTGGGTGTAATTTAAGGCAAATTTAAAGAAATACAAGCAACTTAGTATAGATACCTTTTTCTTAACTCAGCTTTAACTATAATCTGTCATTGCCTGATGTAACCTTTAATTTTTTGTTTCTTCACTGTACTCTAAGGACATTTTCTTATTTTCTCATACTTAGGTATGAGTACTTAACTGTTATTAAGAGCGTTTCTCACTCAGCCTTTGGTAGGATTCACTTTGTCAGCTCTTCATACTCTGGCAAAAGAATATTTTCTTTGTGATTTACTTTTCTTAGGAACACAAAATTCCTCTTTCATGTTAGTTTTCTTAGCTCCAGAAGGAACTAGACTGTGCTGAAAGAGCGAGTTTGCCAAGGAAGAGGCACAAACTGCATGGTTGTCATTTTCCAACCAGATAAAGGTTATGACTGGCTAACCATTTTAAAAAAATGTTTATTTATTTATTTTGAGAGAGAGAGTGAGAGAAAGAGGGAGAGTACAGTGAGCGAGGGAGGGGCCAAGAGAGGGTGAGAGAGAATCCCAAGCAGGCTCCCCCTTGTCAGTGAAAAGCCCCACACAAGGCTTGATCTCACAAACTGTGAGATCATGATCTGAGCTGAAATCAGGAGTCAGACGCTCAACCAACTGAGCCGCCCAGGCATCCCATGACAGGGTAATCATTTTTATGTTACTCACAATTCCGCCTGTCTGGGAGAAAGGCATAGGCTTTGGGTTCGAGACCCAGCTTTGCAATTTATCTTTGTGATCTAGGGCAGCTACTTAACTTCTCCGAAACCTAGTTTTCTCGTCTGTAAAATGGACAGTAACCGAAATCATAGGATTATTAAGTATGTGGAATAAGATAATACGCAAACCACCTAGTATGGTACCTGTACATAGTGAGTACTCAATAAATTTTCATTCCTTAATATCTCTTACTCCTATCTTTTGAGGCTTTTAGTTGGGGTAAAATCATTTGCACAAAATACTAATTATTATAATTTAACCACCGTAACAGCTTGTAACATACTTTAAACCTTATTCTCAAAAGAACGATGCCTAATTTTTCTTGGGCTTAAATATAAAGTTCACTGCATTTATTATTTGCCCCAGAATGCTGAGAGAAACTGGCAGTGAAAAATTCACAGCTATTATCAGTGATCTTTGATAAGACATGGAGGATAGGAATTCCAGAAAACTAGGAACGAGCAAATACTCCAAATTTCTAAAGGAAGAACAAAATATGTGCCCTCACTCCCTTCCTCACCAAATGATACAGTAGCCATCTTGATAGCAATCTCTGGAAAAATTCTAAAAATGCAGTATACTTATGATTTGTAAGCATTTAGAAACAAAAGCTGTGATTGTTAGGAGCTAGTGTGGATTCACTAAGACCAGGACATTTCTCTTTTCTACTAAATTGTTGTAAGTCCTGTGGATCACATCAATGCTGTAGACATAGTGTATTCTGATGCAGCAAAGCCTCTGACAAAATCCTTATGGTATCCTTGTGGATAAAATATTTAGACAAATGTGGTCTCGATTATCTATCTATCTTCCATCTTTTTCTTTGTTCTAAAAAGACTTTTGGTAGTTTTAGTAATACACAAAACTCAATAAGATGAACCTCTCTCCTCTCCCCACCCCATCCCAAAATAAAGAAGTGAAGAAATTAGGGTAAAGGGAAAAAATGTTAGGGAGAATAAGATGAAACCACAAGTGTGTGGTTGGTCCATGAAATGTACACCATGAGATTGTTATTCCATAGTCTGTACACTTTCTAGAGGTGATTTGAAGATTTTGTTGTGGACTTCCTAACAGTTCATGCAAAGAAGAAACATCATAAATAAAAATGTCTATAAGAAAGAAAAACAGTGCTGAGAACAGAGAGAAACTTCTGTGGGTTCTCGTAAAGAGGACATATGTCATGTAGTAAACCATCTGCTCAGTACATCCTCACATGAAATACAGTGGTGAGTTTCAAGGGCTGCTTCTTATGGAGTACCTTTTTGTGGACCAAAGCACTATTGTGTTAAAAAAAATTCTGTGGGAAATTGGGGGTTAAGGGTCATGAGAATGCCATCAAGATATGCAATTCTCTGGTAGTTGGGTAAACACTTTTACGGTTTTACCATTAGGTTCTAGTTTAACAGGGTGATTTATTAAAACTTCTTCAAAGATCATTCATTAAAGGATTGATGTCTCTAATGCTCTGCTCTGTCCTTGAATACCCAGAATAATCATCAAGGATGAAGTCATAGAATACACTCCTCACATTTTGGAGAATGAAAATTTGGGAGGGACAGTGGATACAGGCAGTTACATGGTCTTAGTACCTGAAATGTTGGGTTAAAGCCTACAAGATAAAATTTGGTAGCTCTAAATACATATAAAATAGTGGATTTAGGTTAAAAAGCATATCCTTGGGTTATAGAACCAGGAACACCCTGAGAGCAAGGCAGACTATTTGAAAAGGACCCCAGGGGCTTCTGTGACTGCAAACTCAGATGGGCCAATAGTGTGACATGACTTCTAGGAAAGCTAAATTTTCATCTGTAATAGCATTGTGCCCAGAGTGCCGTCATGCTATGCCCTGGCTGGATCACATCCGGAGCCCTATGTTAAATTCTTACACCATTTTCCAAGAGAGATACTCAATCAAAGGTGAGTATCTGGGATGCTGAGGATTCTAAAGGAAAATTAAGAGAAATTACAGATGCTTATCCCAGAAATGAGAAGACAAAGCAAAATATAGTTAAAGAGGTATTATGTGGATAAGAGAATAATTGCTTCCTGGATTAATCTAGAAGAAAACATGAAAAACCAAGGATTCATTATAAAGGAACACATTAAAGAAAATATTCTAATGAGAACTATCTAAAAAAATTAAAATGATCTCTTATGAGTAGTGAGCCTCCTATCATCAGAAGAAATCAAGGAGAGTCTGTATTTTCTGGGAATGTTATAAAGGATAGTTTGATGAAGGTGAGAGATTGTTCTAGGTGACCTCCATGTTCCCTTCCACTTCCAAGATTTTATGCACCTTTCTCTGAAATGGCAGAAATTTCAACAGTTAAAAAAATCCACAAGTTATTTAAAGAAGAAAATCAATCTAGTCTCAGACTATTGTTAGTGCCTCAGAAGATCTGCCCCCAAATGACTAAGTTAAAATAACACAAGCAGAAGATGATGAATCATGCTGCTTTTCCTAATGGTCTCTAACGTGCAAAGCCCAGGATCACAGCTGCCACTCTGAGTGACTCCATGGGGAGGGAGAACTAAATTATGGTAGGTATAACACTGTAATGTTCCCAGTTGGTAGCTTGTGTGTATGTGATTACCTAGTATTCCTTACCAGCTGTTTTTTAACATTAGTCATACTGATTTGAAACAACCGCCCTCTTTTCATTTATCTCAATAAGCACTGTTCTTTTAGGAGGAGTAAGACATTTCATTTAAAAGTGGAAGCTTTTCTTAGTTCTTGAGTGCATGTGATATGATTGTATATATATATATATATATATATATATATATATATATATATATGTACTTCCCAGGGTCATTGTGAGTCTCAGGTGAGGTAATTATTGAGATTACACTCTCTCTCGCTATTCTTGACCCAGGTCACTGAGGTGGACAGGGTCTCAGGAATGGGGAACATTAGTATCCTCCTTGCGCCAGAATAAAGAAAGGCTTTAGTGGGTGGACAAGCTTTTGGAAGGGGTCCATGGAGATGAGCAATCAGGACAGATGGTCCCCAAATACCTCCTCCCATCCCATGTGAGGGGACTTAGATGGGTGGGTTTTCTTTCTTGGTGCTCCTGGCACTTGAATGAAGCAAAACTTCGAGGTGTGCTGAACTGATAACAGGAAAATGATTGTACCTCATCTAGAATGGGGAGGGGTTCACCAAAGGTAAGGAAGATCAGGGCCTGGAAGGAACCCTGGAATAATTTAATCAGGGATGGAGAGGGGAGGAGACCCTGAAAGCTCAAGTCCAAGGTCTAAAGCCAGAATAAGAACCAATGGGGTGTCTAGATATTAGAAGGTAGAAAAAAATCAGTTGAAGGCTGTCCATACAGATTCTGCTGTTGGATTCACAGGCTGGCTTTATTATATCTCACTCATAAGACACTTATACCCTGTTAGTGGGAATATAAATTGGTGTAAGCTTTATGGATGCTAATCTGAAAATATATATTAACAGTCTTTTTAAAGTGCACACTACCTTTAATATAGTAATTATACTTATGGCAATGTATTCTAAGGAAATAATTGTCTACAAAGAAGCATTTACCGGGGCGCCTGGGTGGCGCAGTCGGTTAAGCGTCCGACTTCAGCCAGGTCACGATCTCGCGGTCCGTGAGTTCGAGCCCCGCGTCAGGCTCTGGGCTGATGGCTCAGAGCCTGGAGCCTGTTTCCGATTCTGTGTCTCCCTCTCTCTCTGCCCCTTCCCCGTTCATGCTCTGTCTCTCTCTGTCCCAAAAATAAATAAATGTTGAAAAAAAAAAAAATTTAAAAAAAAAATAAAAAAAAACAAAGAAGCATTTACCAGGATGTTCATTAAAGTGTTATTTAAATAGCTAAGAGATGTAAAAACATAAATGCCCAGAACCTGGAAATTGTTTAAATAAATAAATAATTTAATATTCATATAATGGAATATTATGCAATCATTTACATTATTCATACATTCATACATTACTTATGAATGTTGATTGGTTGGAAGTGGCTTTAATAGGAATTAATGGAGTTCTGAAGTTGCCATTAAGTGATAGGGATCAACTCTGCTCTGGTCAATATTTCTTTTATTCTCCAGATTGGACACTGTTACAGTCCTGTATCATCTTGCATATCTCAGGGTCACCCAGCTGATGATGTATAATTTCTTTTTTCTTAGAGCTTTTCACTTATACCTTTTCTAGAGTTAGCATGAAGGCTTTATGCATCTCGGTATTTATCTGATGCATTTTCCCCCTTGCTGGTTCCTCCACATAGGCTCTGACTTCTAAATATTGGCCCCTGTGTTAAGTTCTCGGACCTATTTGTCTTCTGTCTACACTTACTGGTAAACTCTTCTAGTCTCTGGCTCTTGATACCACCTTTGTGCTGATAACTCCTAAATTCCTAACTTGACCTCTCTCCAAGACTCAGATGAATGTATCCAACTATTTATTTAACTTCTCCACTTTGATGGTCGTTCAACTCAGATGTCCAAAGCTGAATTCCTAAATACCCACCCTGTCAATCTGCTCTTTCCACAGTGCTCCCTCCCCTGTCAGGTAAATAATAATTCTATTCTTTCAGTTTCCAGGGACAAGAACTTTGGTGACATCCTTGACTTTCCTCTTTTTTTCACACGCCATGTCAAAACTGTCACCATATCCTGAGGCTGAATCTTCAAAATTTATGTGGAATCTGACTGCCTTTTCCCACCCACACCACTACCCTCTGGTCCCAGCCACTATTTCCTGGATGGTTCTAGACTCCTATTTGGTCTTACTGCTTCCACTCTTGCCCTCTACAATCTATTTTCAACAAGACAATTATCCAAAAACCCAAGTCATGTCATGTCTCTTTTCTTTGATCAATAATTACGAATGGTTTCCATTTCCCTCAGAAAAAAATTCAAGACTTTCCATGATATATATATACAAGGTCCTATGTGACCACGCCTCTGGCTATCTTTTCTGACCTCATCTTGAATTACTCTTTTCCTCACTCTGTTCCACCCACAATGGTCTCCATACTGTTCCTAGAATATGCCCAAGTACTTTCGCACCTCAGGGCCTCTGCCTGGAATGCTCTTCTCTACTGCCCTCATGGTTCACCCCTCTGCTATGTCAATCTTTTGTGTCAAGGACTTTCCTGACACAATTATGTAAAATCACAATCCTCCTCCTCCCTCATGTTGCTACTTGTCTTCTTCCTTGCTTTCTTTCCCTCTGTAGTGACCTCCACCGTCTAACATACTTATTTCTTACTGTCTGTTTTCTCCAACATGAATGAAAGCTCTACCAGGACGGAGATTTTTCTTCTTTTGTTCACTGGTTTATCCCAAATGTTGTGCATGGTACATATTAGATGCTCAATAAATATTTGTTGTTGAATAAATCTACAAATGCTGTATCTGAGGAAATACCATAGTGTTACTGTTAGTGCTAATGTGATGAATAAAGCCCAGGGTCATTTGGAAACTTTTAAGTGCTCATGGGATGAATTACTGCTTTAATATTGTAAGATGCCCAGAGGTAACAAGGGAAAAGTCAGATGAGACCTCTGAGGCTCAATTAGGATGACGGGTATTCCTTCACTCTCTTCTGGTTATGTTCCTGTCACCTGACATGGGATATAGCTTGTTATATGCTGGAAGGAAGGAAACTGAAACTGGGACAGGATTGAAAAATATTATAATGGAGATGGTTCAAAATATCCCTCTTAAACCTAGGTGGGAGACACTCATGAGGAAGATATTATCTCATCATGAAAATCTCCTACTACTATGTGTCCTCTGCCAGTTTCTGTGTTATTTATATTACCCATTACTTCAAGACTGTTATAGGGGCTATTTATAGGGGGTTTCTGATTCTGGAAGAAAACATAAATTGACAGGGGAACATATTTACCATTTATTTAATTTTAAAAGAAGATTATAAAAAACCCATAAAGATAGTAATCCCATTTAGTTGAGAAAAAAAATCTGTGCTTCCTATCATCTGGCTACCTAAAGATACATATGCCAAGAAAATGTAATGGAAGGATGCATACCAAGGTTCTAACAGTGAGTATCTCTGGATGCTAAGACTATATTTTTATTTCTTTCTCTTTCATTTACCTGTATCTCTCATCTCTAATTTTCTACAATGAGCATGTTCTGCTTTTATAATAAAATAAATTATGGACACAGTGGTGGTATTATTAGGCTGCCTGAAGGTATGGGTAGATTATGGGCGATGAGCATGGAGTCTCGATGTTACAAATGACTTTTAGGTTATAAGGCCAACCTCTGCAATATCCTTCCCAAGTGGTTTTCTACTTGTATACCTCTGATGGCACACAGCCTTCTGAGTCAGCCCATACCATATGCCTGACTATGCCTTCCACGCAGTGGAGGTTCTACACTTTGGAGTTGTAAATTCTGGATTTTTGCAATAGCTTCCTACCTGGTCTACTTTCTACTCTTGCCTTGTTATAATCTATCTCCACAAAATGATCCTCCAAAAACCTTAGTTCTATCATGTCATTCTTCTGCTCAAAATTCACTTTCCAGTTTCTACAGACAAAAGTCAAGGACTTTCCATGACATACAAGTTCCTGTGTCCTTGAATCCATCTCCTACATGAAAAACCATCTCCCTTGATAATTGCTTATGTTTTTGAGACCCATCGCCTTCCTGGGAATTTCACTATGGACATTATTCTCCTTTTAATTTATGTTTACAGTGTTTGTCTTTGGGCTGAACCCAGTCTTCCTAGGATTACTGGACATCCCAAAGCAGAGCATGATGTTTCCTTCCTTGTTCTGGATACTTTATTTATTTCACCCAAGTTTGAATTATCCTGTTTAGATGACTAGTCAAGAGGGCAAAGAAAGAAATATCATGAACTAGTGTCTGATTTATACGTTGTTTATGGCTTTGGGAATTTTCTGGTTCTGATACACGCAAACACATACCTATATATAGTTTCAGTCTACTGTAAGGGGAAAAGAAGGGGAGAAAGAAAGCATAAAGAGGATTTGATACTAGGGAGTGAAACTTAGGGAAAAAAAAAACCAAAGCTTTCCTGGTGTTAGGAGAAGTATCACGAACACAAATGTATTCTGGCTCTTTGAATTTTTAAAAGCTACAATCTATTTTGTAATTTAATGAGATTAAATTGTCTTCCGTAAAACAAACACAATAGTGGGCACTGTTGGTGAAGATGGAAAACAGAAGATATAAGAGGAATTGCAAGACATGGTTTTCTTTCTCATAGGACATACTTTCTAGTTAGGGGTGGCACACATGCCTGAAACGGAAAAAATAAAACACCCTGAGAATAGACACAATGTACCATAAAATGAACCATAGACACAGGGCTGGAGAGGACTGGTAAATTAAGGGGGGCTGATGAGAGTGCACTGGTGTTCATATTTCCACTCAGCAAGTATTTTTGCACACCTACTGTCCTATAAACGATTGTGCTGAGTTCTGTGGAAGTGTACAAAAAGAATAAAACATTGACCTTACCCTCTATGTCTGTGGTTCAGTAGAATGCAAGATTAAGCAGTTATAGGAATTTTTAAAGACTTGGGCATATGTTCATGAAAATGTTAAATTTAAAAAATGACACACAGGGGAGGCTGGGTGGCTCAGTTGGTTAAGTGTCCTACATTGGCTCAGGTCATGATCTTGTGATTTGTGAGTTCAAGACCCGCATCCGGCTCTCTGCTGTCAGTGCAGAGCCCTCTTTGGATCCTCTGCCCACCCCACCCCCCATTCTCTTTGCCCCTCTCCACTCTCTGTCTCTCAAAAATAAATAAAGTTTCAAAAAATGACATACAAAATTGCATATTCGATATGATTTCATCTATGTAAAAAGTTCCCAGAAGATTAGAAGAAAGTGTGCTAAAATGTTAAAAAATGTTAATCACATCAGGGTGGAATTATGGTGATTCCCCCACCCCCAACACCCCGCCTAGGCCCAATTTCTTTATACTTTTATGTGCTTACCAATTTCCTATCATAAAATGCATCATTATGTTTTACGGTCATTAAAAAAATAAATTCCACCCTTTTACTAACTTTCTTGTCTTACAGGATAATAAAGACTTGGTCCCTAATCCTGAGGTCATCATTTCTCAGCCTTTGTTCTCATTGTCCTAGCTTTTGACTGCCCATTTTTTCTTAACACATACTTGACTTCTATGGATTTGTACTTTTCTAGATCTTTCACATCTTGCATTTCTCTCTCTGCCTCCCTAGCCCCCCAATTAGTGGCTCTAAAACTGCACCCTTTGCTTTCACTGCTCTCTGGGACTACTGTGTGCACAGGCTAAGGAGTCTCAAGGGTACCACCTGTGACCTCGGCGGCATGCCTGATTCCTGAATCATGACACTTGAATTCTAAGGAGTATCGGGAGCCGGGGAGCTTCTCTATAACGCACATATGCTCTAGCCCTCCCACATCAGATCGTTTTCAAAGGCAATGTAAGGCCATGGGGCAAAGAGAAGAGACTGAGTCTTAACTGAGCCTCTGTTTCCTCATTTGTAAAATTGCACCTAGGGTTATTATGAAGCTTCAAAGAGTTAAAATATGTAAAGTGCCCAGCATGGTGCCCACATGCAACAGCCGCTCCAGGAATGTTCTTTCCCTTCTTTCCCCCTTCCTCCACTTCCACCATCTGCCTGAATACAAGAGTGACAATCTTCGGGGCATATTGTCTGCTGTTCTTATTATATACATCTATTAAAGATCCAGTTAATCTATTTTGGTTGCCATCAAAGCAAAGGATTGCCATCAAAATGTCTATTTATGCAAACAGAATGGAGTACTTTATTGATCCACCAATTAGTAGTGTTCTACTATTTTGGTCTAGTCTCAGCTTTTGGGAGTTTCTTCTGCAGTTAGCAGAATGTCAGTGAATAAACAAATAAAATAAATGTATTGTGTGGGATTAAAACAGTAGCAAAAGGGATTATTGAAATTACTTAGTCTCATTTTTATGATTTTCCTAATGTTTGTTTTAGCTGTTTTTCTATCATTTATGAAGTTTGAGGACAGTAGAGTCCTAGGAATCTGCCCCAACAACCTACACTAGAGTATTGAAAATAAGCATGATTTGTTTTGTTAGAGGACATTTTTCTCTTCCCACCCTGAAATCCCTTAGCATTCAAGGGAGAGGCAGTGTGGTAGAGTGGGGAGTGTTTTGGACTTGGAATCAGACTGGTTGGATTTGCATTCTAGTCTCTGAAGAGTGGGAAATATGTCCTACTTTATAAAGCAAGTGTGAAGATTAAATGAATTAACATCTATGGAATAACTTTTAAGAAAATGCTGGGGGGGGGGTGCCTGGGTGACTCAGTCAGTTGAGCATTCAACTTCGGGTCAGGTCATGATCTCACAGTTTGTGGGTTCAAGCCCCACATTGGGCTCTCTGCTGACAGCTCAGAGCTGGAGCCTGCTTCTGACTCTGTGTCTCCCTCTCTCTTTGCCCCTCCGCTGCTCACGCTCTTTCTCTTTTTCTCAAAAATAAGTAAACATTACAACAACAAGAAAAGAAAATGCTAAGAATGTAATTCATTATTTCTTATGCTGATACACACATCATCAAAGAATGTCTGTCTCTAACCTTCTTGAGATAGTTAAATATTTATTTTGTTTCCCACCATGCTTGCCCTTTAAGCAGTAGCAACAAAAGAAAAAGAAATAATTATTTAAAAAAAATTAGCAGCTGAAGAGCCCCAGCTACTGTATCTTTTGTCACTTAGCAAGTGCATGGCTTAGAGTGAATGCTCAATAAATGTTTATTGAGTGAGTAATGAATGAAAGAGATTTATTCCACTCCTGTGATAGGAATAAAGTCATGGTGACTTTTTAACACAGAGACAACCAAAATCCAGTGACCATTCTTGAAAAGGAACTGTGAAGCTGTTATCACTTACTTAGGGTTGGAGCTCTGTGAACACTGTACAATATATGCCGTTAGGTTTCAGGTTGGCTTCTAACTATTAGTTTCCACTAATCTGCATTTTTTAAATTAATGAACTTTAACATTTGTTGAATACTTTGTAGTTAATGAAGCATTTTCATTTCAATATCCCCTTTAACATTCTAGAGTTGTGCCAAACCTTCATTATAGATGAGGAAATAAAATTTGAAGAAATTAAGTAACTTTTTTAAGGTAGCAAGGAAGGTAAGAAACAGAATGTGGCTGTGAACTCGGGTCCTTTGGGTCCAAGCCCAGGGCACCATGACCTAGGACTCCTTCTGCTATGGCTGCTGTTGATGTGGTGCTTGAGTGTTTTGCCTCTGAGTTTCCCCAGGGCCTAGGATGAGACACCGGGAGGCAATTTGGTTTTGGAGATGCGGAGGGGGAAGCTGGCTGTTCTACAATTGCTTGCTGAGCCATCTGCTCTCTCTTCCTCTTCAGAAATGATGCATTTGTTACTGTGGGCTGCTTTTGCCGAATACTTGGATTATGTCATTTTCCCTGTATGTCACATGTGGGGCATTTGGTGACATGCAACTCAGCCTACAGTAGTTTCCCTATGTAATGTGATAGGTATACGCACATTTGCTTTCATTTCAATGTCTGAACAGTTGTAATGCCATTTAGACAAGAGTCACATGTCTGTGCAACGATAGGAGCCTTCACATTTTCAACTTCCCTTTTTGTATAGTGCTAATAGAAGTCAGAGAAAAAAATATCAAACACACACATACTCACATACATACACACAACAAAAACAAACCAAAGGCATCTAAGAATTAGATGGGACACTGGTCAACCATGTCACTTAGTTTTGAATCAGTAGCAACAATTGTGTGCACAGGTTGTCTGTTATTTTACAACTTAGTATCCAAACTTATTCATGCTTAGTAACAATTATTAACAATGATCCTGGAACAATTTGTAAGTGAACCAGCGGTTGAAAGGCTTATGTGTGGGTGAGAGAATTAAATTTTATTGCTGTAGTAATGTTGGTCAAATGGTTAAGAATCACCAGACTTGGGTTAGCGCTGCTGCTCATCTGCTTTATGACCTTGGGGAGGTAATTTTACCTCCTTAGGCTTCAGTTGTCCCATCTATAAAATGAGAGGAAAAGGTTTTTGGAAGTTCTAACCCTGTGGATCTGTGGCCATGTGATTTTGTGATATGTAGAAATTACAGATGATATGCATGCATGGGATGTATTTTCAGGGATTGGGGAAATGGCACCAAACATTCTGTTTTTCTCTTTGTGAGTATAGGGAAGGATTATAGGAGAGTTGTCAGGCTGTGAAGATCTCTCCAAGCATAGATGGAGTATGGAGTTTATTGTTTAGCTATAAAGCCTATATGAGGCAACATTTTGGCAACAGAAGACTGGAAAAATTCCATTTCTGAGAACGTGTTTATGCCTCCATGGTTTATTAGGATATTCAGAATCTCTGAAAACTTGATGCGTGGCAGCTTATCTCAGACTGGATTTATGAATTAATTATTTCTTCAAGCATATAGTGAGTACTTACTATGTGGCAACCACTGTGTTAGATGCTAGGGATTCAAAGGTGAATTAAATTCATTACTTGACCTCAAGGGAGAAACTATGTGGGGAGGGGTGTATGGGAACTCTCTGTACTTTCTGCTCAACTTTTCTATAAACCTAAAACTGATCTAAGAAAAAAGTTTATTAAATAATGATGGAGACTTATCAAAGGGACACAGGTACCAGCTTGAGGGGGCTCCCATTCTGGGACAATGTGCATATCAAAATAATGATTTCAATTGATTATAATCCCTTGAGTAGATTAGAAATCCATGAGCCCACACTGATTAAATAAATAAATGAATAAATAAACGAACAGGTGGAGATTGAAAAGTTCTTCCTTATATGCCAAGTAATAAATGTAGAAAGAGTTATGTAATTAAGAGATCACCATTTGGCAATTATCAAAAGGAAAGGAAATGGAAATTCTTGTGCATTACTGGTTGGAATTTACTCTTATCAGTCATTCTGGAAAGGAATATAACAGTGTTTAGTGTGCATACATCCTATGGTCCAGCAATACCACTCCTGGGTATAAATTCCTACAAAGGCACAACGGGGTGCTGTGTAAGTATGTAGTAGAAAGTTGAAAGTCAAGTATGACTCTCTTTCTGCAGAGAATGGATAAATGAGGTATACTGGATGGATATTATAAAATACTATGCAGTAATAAAAATCAGTAAACTTTAATATACATAGCATATAGATTTTACACACACACACACACACACACACACACACACACACACACACACCACATAAAATGCATAGTGTTGAATGAGAAACTGCCAAACGCTTTATCCACATGGTTGTACTATTTCACATTCCAATCAGCAGGATATATGAGAATTCTAGTCCCTTCACATCCTCACAAATACTTGATGTAGTCAGTTTATTTAATTTTAACCATTCAAATAGGCAAGGAATGATATCCAATTGTGGTTTTGATAAGCATTTTTTAAATGACTAATGTCAAGTGTCTTTTTATGTGCTTATTTTCCCTCAATAGATCTTTATTTGTTCAAAATTTTGCCCGTTTTTAAATTGGGTTATTTTATTATTATTGAATTTTGAGTTTTTAAAATATATTCTAGGTTCAAGTCGTATATCAGATATTGTATTCATTCAGATATTTGCATTTAAATATCCTATATATACTTGTGTTTATGTATACTTGTATTTGTGCCCTAAATGTAAGCACTTTGTAAGGGTATTTTGCTGGTCTGTGATTTTGATTTGTTTGTTGTTGTTGTTGTCTTTACAATGTCTTTTAAAGAAGTTTTAAGTTTTGATGAAGTCCAGGTTATTATTTTTCCCTTTTAGGGATTGTGCTTTTGTTGTCCTACATAAGAAATGTTTGTCTAAACCAAGATCACAGAGATTTTCTTATATCTTTTCTTTTCTAAGTTTTACAGATTTAGGTTTTACACTTCTGTATGTGATCCATTTTCAGTTAATTTTTTAATACAATGCAAAATATGGATTGAAGATCATTTTAAAAAGATAAATATTTCATTATTTTACCACTGTTGGTTGAAAAGTGATTCTTTCTCCAGTGAATTGCCTCTGAATCTAATTTGTTAAAAATTAGTTGCCTATACTCAGTCGGTTAAGCGTCCAACTTTGGCTCAGGTCATGAACTCATGGTCTGTGAGTTCGAGCCCTGTGTTGGGCTCTGTGCTGACAGCTCAGAGCCTGAAGCCTGCTTTGGATTCTCTGTCTCCTTCTCTCTCTGCCCCTCCCCTGCTCATGCTCTGTCTCTCAAAAATAAATAAACGTTAAAAAATTAAAAAAAAATTAGTTGCCTAGATATGTATGGGTCCACTTCTGGACTCTCTTCTATTCCATTTATCTAGTTCTCTATCATTTCACCAGCAATACATTGTTTTGATTGCTATAGCTTTATAATGAGGCTTTAAATCAGGCAAACTTTGTTCCTCAAACTTTGTTCTTTTACGGATTTGTTTTGGCTAGTCTAGGTTCTTTGCATTTTTATATGAATTTTAGAATTGGGTTTTTAATACCTAGAAAATGGCATACTAGAATTGTTATTGGGATTGCATGAAATCTATAGATCAATGTAGGAAAAGTTGACCCTTCACCAATATTGAGTCTTCCAACCTATAAACAAAGTATATCTCTCCATTTATTTTGGTTTCCCTTCATTTCTCTCAGCAATGTTTTGTATTAAGTATTACTCATATTTTTAAAGATTTATCCCTAAATAAGAAATTCTGTATTTTATTATAGTAAAATCTAGCAATAGATGTGTGTGTGTGTGTGTATATATATATATATATATATATATATATATATATATTTACATTATGGTTTGTGCTTTATGAATCTTACTTAAGAAGACTTTTCATATCCCTAGGTCACAAAGATATTCCCACATTTTATTCTGTTAGCTTTACAGTTTTACCTTATATAGAAGTGTCTTTAATCCATTCTAAGTTCACCTTTGTAAATGACGTTAGGCAGGGGGGTTCCAACTTTATTTCTATTCATATAGTGAGCCTATCTTTCTAATACCATCTAGACAAATTATTTTCTCCTTATTTTAAAATGCTTCTTTGTCTTATATCAAGTTTTCATACATACATGCGTTTATTTCTGAGTTCTCCAATTGGCTGTATTGACCTATCTGACCTTCATCAGTACCATACTGTTTTAATTCCAGTGACTTTTTAAGAAGTCCATAATATTTGGTTAGAGGAAATCACTCCTTCCTTTCTCTTCTTTTTCAAAGTTTTACAAGCTATTTGATGACTTTTACAACTTCTTGTAAAGTTTGGATGTTTTTTTTCAAATGCTTTAAAAAAGCTGAAATTTTCTTTGCGATTGCATTGACTTCATAGGTAAAGTGGGAAGAGTTGACTAGGTTAATCATCTCTCTGTGACCCTGGCATAGCACTCCATTTACTCATAGTTTCTTTGATGTCTCTTATTGGGGTTTTCCTTTGTTGTTTGTCTTAAATGCTTTGCCAATTCCAAGCCTTCACTAACGGACTCCATTCGTGTGTTGGGCATTCCTTTGGCACTCAGGCAGGTAGTATACAACTCTGCCTTAGCTTTCACTTCCTGCTTGCACAGAGCCTCAAGTTCAGAGGTGATAAATTAATTAGGTCTTTCCTGGGCACTGTTGTGTATGTGGCTTTCTGGATTCCAGGAATATGTTAGAGCTTTTCAAAGCCCCTTAATGGACATCTCATTCCCCATATATATATTTTAATGTTTTTAGATCAGCTTCTTATTGGCCCCAACTCTCATCAACACTATAGGCAGTTGTATATTAAATGTTGGCCACTGATTGTTTTAGACAAACACCTCCAGGGAAAATGCTGTTCTCATTGAATTAGTTGTATAAAGATTGGAATCAGGTTGTATAAAGATAAGCTCTGCAAATGGAGATTACTAGGGAAACTGCCAGACAGATTTAATAGCAACAATTTTCTGGAGATGGGGCTTCTGGGCAAACATGGCAGCCTCTTTTGGTGGTTGCAAGGTTGCTGGTATTCATAGTTGCCATGATTTCGAGGCTGTTGGTTTTCAAGACTACCATGGAGATGAGAGAGGAAGATGCTGGTAGGGCAAGATGCCACAAAACTCACTGCTTGTATTAAGATTCAGCCATTTTTTTTTTTCTGAATAACTCCTCCTTAGATTGTTGTGAGTCTTTGGTTAGTCTCCAGAGTTCTGAAAAAGTTGATTTTGGCCTTTTTTTTTTGGTGGGGGGGAGGGGGTTGGTGTTTTTACAAAGGAAGAGATTTTTAGAGGTTCTTAATTCATCATTCCAGAAGTCAGTCTCTTTTAGATACTTTTTAAAGTATCTAAAATACTTTTTAAAAAAATCCATTGAAATACCCATGATTTTTTTTTTTTTTTTTAGTTCTTTAGTATCGTGAGTTACAATGATAGATTTCTTTTGCATTCCTAGGGAAAAATCCACAAGATCATGATGTATAATTTTTAAATATATTTTTGAATTCAGTTACTTAATATTTCATTTAGAATTTTTGCATCTATATTTGTAGAGCTACCAGGCCAACATTTAAAAAAAAATTTTTTTTAATGTTTATTCATTTTTGAGAGACAGACAGAGACAGAGTGCAAGTAGGGGAGGGGCAGAGAGAGAGGGAGGCACAGGATTCGAAGTAGGCTCCAGGCTCTGAGCTGTCAGCACAGGGCCAATGCGGGGCTCAAACTCACAAACTGTGAGACCATGACCTAAGTGGAAGTCAGACGCTTAACGGACTGAGCCACCCAGACGCCCCAAGCCAACATTTTTATTTGCTTGTTTCAATCTCATCCAGTTCTGAGAGTTTGATTATATTAGTCTCAGACAATGAGTTAGGTAGTTTTATCTCATTTTCTATATTTTTGTAAAAGCTCGTATAAGATAGAGATGATCTGTTCTTTGAAAGTTTGGCAAAATGTAACTATAAAATCAACTGGGCTGGGCAATATTTGGGAGAATTTTTTGTCAATTTCCTGAATCGCTGTGGTAAGTCCCCCCCCCCTTTTTTGTCAATTTCCTGAATCGCTGTGGTAAGTCCCCCCCCCTTTTTTGTTACGTTTTACTTTCTCCTCTCTTTTTTTTGTTACTCTCTGATTCTCTTTCATGGAAACCTAGTTTTTGCATCTGAGCAAAATATCACACAAAAATTTCTCATGATGACTTCTGTTTCTTGCAGAAGATTATTTTTCAGAATTTTTTTTTCTTTTAACTTTAAGGATGATGGACTGCTGTTCTCCTTCTGCATTATTTTTTATAGTGTGTGTGTGTGTGTGTGTGTGTGTGTGTGTGTGTGTGTTATTTACTCATTTTCAAACAAGAGAGTTAACATACAGAGATTTTTACGAAAGAAAGATTGCAGGGCTTCTCCCTTCTGTTTTCTATGCCAGATCCCTTCCTTAGATCTACAATTGGTTGCATGAACTTTTGAGCCCAATTCTAAGTATTTGTCCAGTATTCAAGTAGATGATTCTGCTCACCATTGTGCTATCTTCTGCTTTCTCTTTCTGGTTTGTTGATGCTTTTGAAACTATGGAATAAAAGACAAGCTACAGTCTACCAAACGGACTGTAGTGTGTCAGAGCTCTTTCCTGTTTGCACCTGCCTACTGTTCTTTCCTTGGGAAAAATTTCCATTCTAGCATACAATTGCTGTTAGTTTTGCTTTTTTAGTAAAACACCATTCCCCCTTTTAATAATCTTATTCTAGTACCTTCTCTGAATGACTGTAGAAAGAAGAGAGGGTTGAAAGAAAAGTCATAAAAAAGGAATATCATAGTATCAGAGGAATAGATGCTCAACAGTCTGATTGGCCCTGATTGTAGTTTTCTGAGCCAGGGAAGAGATTGTGAATGAGAGACAAGTGCCTTCCTATTTTATTTCATGATGTTTGGACTTTTTATTTTTATTTATTATTATTGGTGTTGTGAAGCAGAAGGAAGCCACCGGTTGTATTTCTCAATCCAGCTCCATAGGTCTTGTAGATACTGAAAATTCCTCCCAGATTCTGGCAACCGGCTTGCTGCATGTCTCAGTTTTCAGACTTGTTTTTAATTTTGGACTTCTCCTCTTTCTTGGTAATTTTACTGGGCTGCTGAAAGTAACTGCATCAGGGATTGCTGATTTGCTTCCATTTTAAAAAGGAATTCCGTTGCAAATGAATTTAAAAATAATTTTTCAAGTTATATTAGGAATAGTTGAGGTTCACTTTCAAGTTGCTTTAATTTATAGATTAACCTGTGGAGGATTTTCATTCTTATAATATTTGTTCTTTTCTTTCCAGAATTTTAATTCACAGTTTAACATAAATTATACTTAAAAAAATCTCTATTTTACATTTTTGTTGTTGGTATGAATAAATTGTTTTTATTTTAATTTCTGACTACTTTTAATGATGTGGAAATAGTACAGAGAAATACTAGGGGTGTATGCGTTTGTCACTGACTACTTTGCTGAACTCTTAATAACTTTGATAATTTTGTGGCTGATTTAAAAATTTTGTTTACAGTAATGTCTGAAATTAACATTTTCTTGTTTCTAACATCTCGGATTATTTCGTTAAGTGTCATTGCATTTGTAAGAGACTGAAATGCAGTATTAATAAACAGCGACAATACATTTAAGTTTTGTTTCTGATGTTGATGAGAACACCTCTAATGTTTTCCTCAGTTACACAGGATGCTAGCTGATGGTTTTAAGTATTCCTTTCCCTTGACTACCTTTCCACATAAGTAAGGATTTATTTAATAACGTTTTTGTGAAGTCAAAATGAAATAGCTTCTATTCCTATATTTTATGTCTAAAACTTACAAGTAAGTTCTAATGTTTTTTGAAAACCCTTTGGGCATATATTTATGGTTCTTATTATTTATGCTATTAACATGGTATATTGTTTTGATTACTTTTCTTATTTCTTATGTGGAATATTCCTTAAATTCCTGTGACAATTCCCACTTGTTCATTGGTGTATTGTTTTTTTAGTGACTAGCTGAATTCTGTTGCTAATATTTTGTTTACCATTTTTGCATGCATATTAATAAATGAAATTGGCCTGTAGCTTTTTTTTATTATCTTTATCAGGTTTTGGAGCCAAAATCATAGTTTACTTATGGTTTTATCATTTTTGCTATGTTCAAAAATGGTTTATAATACTTTGATATTATTCCCTGATCATTTTAGATAATTTATCTATAAACTCATATAATCCCTCTGCTTCCTTTGATCTTATCTGCAATTTTTTTCAGTTTTTGTTTATCATATTTTGTAAGAGGAAATTATTCATTGCATGAAATTCATTTTCATACAACTGTATATTCACTCATTTTATTTTGTATTTTGATTATGTATTCTTTCTCACTTCTATTTAATTTATTTGCATTTTACCTTTGATTAAGTTTTTGCTGTTGACCTATCTGTTTTTAGCAAGTCAGATCATGATTTTATTTTTCAATTACACTTCTGTTCAATTTTCCAATAGGTTTGTTTAATTTTATTTTTCCCTTTTCTTGTTTTTGTTTGGGTTGTCTTTTTATCCTTTACAATATTCAGCTGATTTTCTTTAATTTTTAAAAAATGAGGTGAATAACATCCTGAAATTTTTCTGTAAGAGTTACTTTGGCTGCACTTAATAGATGCATTGAGTTTTCAGAGACATCATTTTCTGTATTATCTGTGATTATATTCTTAATTATTGTTCTGTAAATGCATTGTGTTTATAGGATTTTTTTTACATATTCAAAGGTCTTGTTCATACTCTTGTTATTAATATCATAACGACAGTTTTTGTGACTTATTCTATATATACAACTTTGTCAGAGTAACTAAAGTTTGTATGACTTGGGGGATGGTGAATTCTCTTCAAAAACTCTGGAGAGGAATGATGGATGAAGAGCATATTTAGCTTTCTTTTAGCAGGTTTATTAAGGTCAAGGTTATTATAACATTATTAAGGCTAATGTATGAAAAACAGAATGACCAATATATCTCTGTGGGTTACACAGATGATAAAGAAACTGGTGGACAGCTATATTATGCTATAAAAACTTTAACATATAAAGCTCATTTTCTTGTTTATTTGTCCACACCATTTCATGGTTTACAGAGCCATTTTCATAGGTACTTTCATTTGATCCCTGTAAGAATTCTAAGAAACAGATTAAGTAGGCATGTGCTGTTAATCCATTTTATACATGAGGACATTAAGACTCATGGAAGTCAATGCTTGACTCAAGTCACCAGGTTAATTAGTGGAGTATCAGGAAGTAGAACCCAAGTCCCTTGCCTCCTAGTCCTATGCTTACTGCACAATGTCACAGTCCTCCGGTTCCTAAACTTAAACACTGCAGTGTAGATTCTTTTCTAGTAGTTGGCTACAAATGATATATAATTTTAATAACATATGCTTATTTCCAGAGAAAGGATTTTACTCCCATTCTATGCCAGTGTTATTTTAATGTGTGACATTACATAGCAGGCTGCATACTCTTACATGAAAAAATTTTAGGAAAAAATGTTTGCATGTATCTATTTTTGCAGATCCATTCTAATTTAAGGAGTCATGATGATTGAAAACCCATATTTCAGAACAAATTAGAATAAAAATTTCTGTTACATCTTGACTTTTACCTCCTTTGAAGCCAATGTAATTGTAATGCAATCTAGGGAAACATTTTAAATTTCTACCCTGAATTTCATGAATGAAGTCACAGGACAGGTGTGTGTTGGGATACGCTACTTGCCTTCCTGATTCACTTTACCAAAGAACTCAGCACTGGAGCTACTTCTTAGGCATGAGACATGGTTCAACAATTGTAGTGATAATAATACCTTCAAATAGGTATTTGAAGTACTTGGTACTTCAAAGTTTATAAAGTCGATTCCCACCTATTTATTTTTAACTCCCATGAGAAAGACAGGCTCAAGGATTAATAGCTTTATTTTATAAATGAGGAAATGGACTAGGGAGTGTGAAGGGTCCTGCCTAGATTCACAATGGGTGGAGTTCTGACTTAAACCCACATCCTTTAGCTTACTGTTTAGGACTCTTTTTACCACTCATGCTCCCTTCCATGTGGTCAGCAGGGAGATCTCTTTGAGAACCGGAATGCTAAAAATTTAAATTGTTTCAGACTACAACAGCAAAGTCACTGAGCACTTTGCAAGACTAAAGAATCAGAAGGAAGCAGTTTTTCACAAAAAGTTATAAAGTACCTCAGGATGAAAATGTAAGATGTGACACAGTTTTCAATATAGGGACTTAAAAAAACAAAACCAAAATGAAACATATACCTATCCAACTTCACTGCAATTATTTTGATAGTGAATAGTCGATTTTGATTTTTTTGTGCGCCATGTTTTTAGGTATCTATTGCATTGCATCATCTAAAATTCTCACATGCATAAAACATGTGAGCACACACATGAGATATATGTACATGCATATATGCTCAGGTATGCATGTACTCATATGTATTGAAACATTTTCTGTTGAGATTCCTCAGCAGCCCAAGAGAATTTGAATTGTCTCTAAGGCACAATCACATACTTTCTTCCAGGTCATGTCCATAGGCAACATGAACACAAAGATTGCCCTCCAGAATTTTAGAAAAAGATCTGGACAGTTCCCTGGATGGGAAAATAAATCAGGGGATGCTCAGTTTTGTGTGCATGAGAGTGAGGTGATTTGCAGGAACATCTCTTACTTCTTAATGTAGTCCTAGTGCATTTCTTTTCTTTTTAACCTTATTGTGATCCCTAACTGTCTAACAGGGTGCTTTTTTAAAGCATACACTTGGTAACATTCTACTTTAGACTAATAAATAACAGGCAGGAGGCCCTCCATTCTCCAAGTCTTGGTTACACCAGTAGATGAAGCCTGTGTCAGGGATGTGCAAGAGCTTTTGTCATCATTGTCTGTTCTTCTTCTGGTCTTTATTTCCATGACATCACTGATGTGGCAATTGTGACAATTGCTCAGCTGTCCACTCAAACAGTTGATATGGTCACTCTCATGAAGGTCAGTAATGATCCCCTAACCACCAGATCCAATGCCCTATTGTTGCTCTCCATATTCCCAGAAATCTCTGCTTCTCCAGAGGAAGCAAACAGTCAACAGAGGGAGGAAACATGAGTTTGGGAATGATGGAAAGTGAGAAGGAAAGTATATTTTTAAGGAGCCAGTAACCTGAGCTGTAAACATTGTAAGGCAGAGGGGCACCTGGGTGGCTCAGTTGTTTAAGCTTCAGATTCTTGATTTCGGCTCAGGTCATGATCTCATAGTTCATGGGATCGAGCCCCATGTGGGGCTCTGTGCTGACAGTGCAGAGCCTGCTTGGGATTCTCTCTCTCCCTCTTTCTTTGCCTGTGTGTGTCTCTCTCTCTCTCAAAATAAGTAAATAAATTTGAAAAAAATGTAAGACAGTAATTAAGGAAGCCAGACTGTGTACCAAGATAGAGAAAGAAGATTGTGACAGGGGCTCTTTATTTCAAATTAGATACCCAGTAATAGGAATGTGAGTGCCACAGCATAGGGCTTGGGGACGGGGTGGCTTAAACTTCCTATCTCATGCCAGGACTGATCTAAGATTGGAGCATTGCTATCCAGAAGAAAAATATAATGCAGGCCTCAGATTTGAGCTACATATATAGTTTTCAATAGTTATCTAGTAGCTACATTTTTAAAAAGTATACAGAAATAAGTGAAATGAATTTTAATAATAGGCTTTATTTAATGCAATATATACTAAATATTATTGTTTTAACATGTGATCAGTAAAACATTATTAATGAGATTTTTACATATTTTTCTCATACTAAGTCTCTGGAATCTGTGTTTATTTTACATTCATAGCATATCTCAATGTGGGCTAACCACACTTAAGTGCTCAAGAGCCACACGTGGCTAGTGGCTACCCTGTTGGACAGAGCAGGTCTAGAACCCAAGGAGCAAGACTCAGCTTGTGGGTGGGAGTCCAGGGGCCTTTGCTACAAGGAGGAGTGACTTGGACTTCTGGGGACTGGAAGCAGGAAGCCTGCTAGCTGCCAAATGAATTTCATGGAGGGCAGATCTTAGCTATGTCCTCTGATACACTCAAAAACATTTGCTATCAAATAACAAAACAAAAGCGTTTTAACGTCCCCATATGGCCTATTGCAGTATCCAGATTTCTCATTGTGACGTTGCAGGTCCTTCTCGGTGTCTACTCAACCTGTACTGATGGCATATCCTCCTTCCACTCTCCCCCGTCTGCAATCGTACCATCTTTGTTTTTTAAATACAGCAGGAGCCCTCTTTTGTAACACAGTTAGTTAACCATTTTATTGAGAAAAGTCATTGAAAGAAGGACATTATAAAAATGTATAAAACTTATATACACATTAAACGTTTTTATACGTGGAAGGTACACTGTGCATTCATATGAGGAAGGGATAGGGCATCTCTTTAAGCATGGGTCATCTGACTGAAGTTCTTTATAACATTTCTTGAATAAACCTAGCTCATAACATATAGTATGCTTTAAACATATTTAAAAGACAATCTGATTATAGATCTTCTTAGATTTTTACTATTTTCTCCAAAATTTTTGTAGTTGTCTTGGCCATATCTAAATTGTTAGCAAAAGTTTCTAGCATCTTACTTTTAAGGAGTCCGTCCAAAGCATTCAACTTAATTTGCATGGAAACAACTCTCTTTTCACATCATTTTGGTTTATGTACTATTTTTTGAAGCCTTTCAAAAAAATGGTTATTTATTTTTGAGAGAGACAGAGAGAGAGTCGGGGAGGGGCAGAGAGAGGAGACAAAGGATCTAAAGTGGGCTTTGTGCTGACAGCAGAGATCCAGATGTGGGGCTCAAACTCATGAACCCCAGATCATAACCTGAGCCAAAGTTGGACACTTAATGGACTGAGCCACCCAGGCACCCCTGGTTTAGGTTTTATTTAATTAAATTATATATTACAATGACAAGTACATCTGGCCTAAATAGGTTTTGCAAGAAACACAGCTGGCTCTTGGTAGGCATACAACTCATTTGGGAGAAGTAGATGTGAACAAGTGTCTCAGGGTAGCTTACCAGCTCTGTGTTACCATAGGGTTTACAGAGGGAAGGGAGAATACTGGTTAATCAGATGAACTGGTTGACAGATTCTAGGGATTCTTTTGTCAATTCTTGTTGGTCTCCTTTTCTCTTGCCCTGCACCTCCTCCTGGAATCCCTTTGTTTTCATCTCCAAACTCTGGCTGAAGAAAATCTTTGGTAAGCAGAATACTGGCTCCCAAAAGATATCCACAGTCTACTCTCTGGATCCTGTACATATGACAAAAGGGATTTTGCAGATGCGGGTAAGTTAAAGATCTTAAGACGGGGAGATTATCCTATATTATCTGGGTAGACCCAATGTAATCACATGGGTTCTTAAAAGCAGAGAACTTGGGGTGTCTGGGTGGCCCCATTGAGCATCCAACTTTTGAGTTTGGCTCACGTCATGATTTCACAGTGGTGGGACTGAGCCCAGCATGGGGCTCCAAGCTGGGTGTCGAGCCTGCTCAAGATTCTCTCTCTGCTCCTCCCCTGCTCACGTTCTCTTTCTTTCTCTCTCTCTCTGTCTCTTAAAATAAATAAATAAATGAATAAATGAATGAATGAATGAATGAATGAATAAATAAATAAATAAGTAAGTAAGTAAGTAAATAAATAAATAAATAAAGCAAGCAGAGAGCCTTTCCTGGTTGTGGTCAGAAGGACATTTCTTCTATGGAAGAAAGATAGAAAGAACTGCAGTTTGGTGCTTCAGCATGGATGAAGGCGCTATGAGCCAAGGAATGTTGGTGGTCTCTAGAAGCTGAAAAAGGGAAGGGAATGGATTTTCCTGAGTTTCCAGAAAGGAATATAGTCCTGCTGACACCCTGATTTTAGCCCAGGGAGACCCATGTTGGGCTTCTAATCTACAGAACTGTGAGATAATAAATTTGTGTTGTTTTAAAGCCACTAAGTGAGTGGTAGTTTGTTAGTAGAAATAGAAAGCTAATACAAAATCTGTTCAGTTGTCCAAGCTCATTTCAGACTCCTCTGTGAAGATTTTCTGGATACCTGTGGTTTGGTGTGAACTTTTCCTCTTTTATACTTTGTATCCTTTTTATTTTGTGGACCTTAATTTCCTCATATTGTAGTCATCATTGCCTTTTGCTTAATCCAATACTGATGGTAGGCTCTTGATCAGCAGGGACTGTACTTATTTTTGTATGATATATTTGGATAGTCTCTAGATTTTGTCCTTGGGTTAGTATAGACCTGGGCTGTGCAGTAGTGTAGCCACTAGCTACATGTGGCTATCTAAATGTAAATTAATTAAAATTAAAGAAAATTAAAAATTCAGTGTTTTAGTCTCATTAGCCACATTTCAGAAGCTCAATAGCCACATAGAGTTAATGGCTACTATATTAAGCAACACTGATATAAGGCATTTCCAATGTATCAGAAAGTTCTATTGGATAGTATTGTTCTGGACTATTAGTTTTTGTATACTTGAACAATAATTTCTTGGCTCTTGTAAAGGTGTTTTTATGTAGATGTATTTGAGGGCAATTGTTATGCTCTCACCTTTCTTTTGAGAAGGAGGCTTTTGAAATACACATTTTGTCTGTATCAATCAGGGTCCTGGGTAGGTAAGCCAGGGCATTCCTTCACAGGAAGAGTCTTCAAGGACAGCAAGGTGTGGATAAGAATTTGGAGAACTAGCAAAAAATGTTGAGGCAGCCAGAGTTTAGCAAAGTGGGAAGATCTTACTATTTTGGGCTGACAGGCTTTTGGAGTCATGGGAAGTATTACCCAACAGGGCTGTGGTCCTAAAGACAGGCAGCCTCTAGCAGAAATGTGGCTGAAGCAGAGAGGAGTGGGGAAGAGCTTCTTCAACCTCTCTTTTCTCTTGACTACCAGTCTCCAGCCAAACCCAACCAGGAGCCAACCAGGAAGAAGCCTGGGAGAGAGAGTCCACAGGGTGAGCCTCCTATGCACATAGCAGAGGGAAAGGCAGAGACCAAATTGGGGCTGGAGGAACAAATAGAAAATAATTAGCACCATGGTTAAGGGAATTACACCACATTCCTCAATTTAGAGATATTTATTTTAGAGGTAATTGATTTTAAAAAGTTTCCTTCTTTAGAGGGATAGCTATATTTCAGCACCACAAATAAGAATAATGCCATTTTGGAGAGCCTGGGTGGCTCTGTTGGTTGAGTGTCAGACTTGATTTTGGCTCAGGTCATGAGCTTCCAGTTCGTGAGATCGAGCCCCACATCGGGCTCTGCACTGATAGTGTGGAGCGTGCTTGGGATTCTCTCTCTCTCTCTCTCTCTCTCTCTCTCTCTCTCTCTCTCTCTCTCCCCCTCCCCTATTTGTGTGCTCTCTCTCTCTCTCTCAAAATAAATAAATAAACATTAAAAAAAGAATCAAAAGAATTTCATAAGAAAAAAAAGAACAATGCCCTTTTGCCGTGACATTCTGGAAGATCAGAGTAAACTGTATAGTCCATATGAGGTCATTCGGTTTGCCTATCTGAGCTTTTCTTTCTCTGGGCTATGCCTCTTATTTTTATTTTGCTTTGTCCTGTTTTATTTTTTAATTTATATATATTTTTTCAATTGTACTGCAAGCATTTGTGTTTACATTGTGAAATGAAGTGAGAATAAAACAAATAGATAAATGCCTATTTTTAGAAAACCTCAGAATCATCTAGCATTAAGTCTTGCCCACAGTTGGCTTGTTTGGTTAAATGCAGACAAAGTCAACTAGGCAGATCAATAATTTATATGGTAATTTCTGTTTCTACCCATAGCTAATACTGATTGATCTGTTCAATATCTATTTCTTCTACCTGAGATGTCTGGATAACTTCTAACTTTCTACATCCTCAGAGAGCATAATAATGGGAACTTAATACCGAAACTCTGATAATGCAAGTGAAGTTTTAAGTGTATGAGTCACAAACTCAAAAAAGGAGTTCTTCCATCATGTCCTGACTGTTTTGGTGAGAGTCGGGGACTTTTATGAGACAATTTTACAGAACTCGGCAAGATGAAATAATACCTGCCTAAAATGAACACGTGGCTAGAGATTAACAATGTCATAATTTCAACTATTTTCACATTCCTTTTTTTCCTCCTCACAATGAACTGCTCCACTAAAGTCCTAGGTTCTTAGATACAAAGATGAGAAAAGACAGTTGAAAAGATTTTAGGCTTGGAGAAATCCTCTTTGGTTTCTGTGTTCAAGTTTTTAAAGTCTCATGTCTCAGAGAGATTTTGCTATTTTAAAAACTGTGAACATAGAACATTCTAGGAATACACTAGGTATCCACTCACTGCCTGCCATCTTGTCACTCCTAAGTTTTCTACAGATTCATTAAGTTGTGCTTTCATATTTCTTTCAGTTGTCCAGAAACAATGAAAATTATCAAATTCAGAAACTTACTAAAAATGATCAAAATCTCCCTTTAGTCATTTTCTTTTTGGCAACATATTCTCAGTTCCCTTTTCCCAGCTTTCTAATTGGTCATATATTATAAATAGGTTAGCATTTTGGATATTTACATTTTATTCCATCTGGTCGTCATTCTTTTTCTTTTTAATTGGGGGCAAATTATATTTGCTATATTTAATAGCAAGGCACTTTCTATAATAATATAGGTCTGTCTTTTGGGAACTCTGATAGAGTGTTGTGATTTATAATTCAGACTTGAGAGATGGAATATTTATAACAACTTGAATCTAGACAAGATAAATGTATATTTTTTAAAAATTACAAAAATACTTTTCTTTGAAGCAAAGCAGAGTTCTATCTTTTAATGGACTAATAAATAAAATACTTTTCTAGATTACAAAGTTACTTTTGTTTACAACTATGAAATATTTTATGCATAACCTCACTTATAATACTATTGGCACATCTCATATAATATTTCTTTATTGACAATTTCAAATCAAATGATTAAATTAACTTTTATATGTTTTCAGTTTTGCTCTGAATGGAATTTCCTGTTATTAAATTCTAAGAAAAGAGTGTTTCTTTGTTTCAGCCTGTTTATAGGAAGCCTTAAAAAATTGAGGCAGAGAAAATCATCAACATTAGAGTACAGTGTGGTAAATCCTCAAGTTTCCTGGGAAGTAATGGCCTCTACTCTGTTAGGCAGAAAGAGAAAACCTTCATCTTTAGAAATAGAGCTGTAAAGAGAAGGAGAAAGACGTGCTCAAAGCTCATTGACCTTTGTCCAATTATGTTTTTTTCCTGAGCTAACATTAATAGTGATACCTACTTCAAATGTTTTCCTCTATTATCTTCATAGACTTGTATGAACTAAAATTTCTCCCCCACGCCCCCAGATTGTGATGATTTCCAATGAACTAGCAGAAGACATTGGGCTTGCTGATATATGATGATTTCTTTTGACTTACAAAAGTGGTTCAAACTACTATTATAGAGTATTTCTTACAAAGGCTAGGAAAAAAGAGTTTGTTTTTTGTTTTGTTTTGTTTAGGAGACTTACCTACCAAGAGGGATTTTAGCTGAATATAGGAGAGGAGAGTAAAAATGCTAAATGTAAGAGCAACACAGATTCCAATAGATGGGGCCTCAAAGATGCCAATGGGAGACAGTGCTCAGTAATTCTCAGGGGAAAAATAACAGGTCAGGTGCTCATTTCCATACCAATGCACGTAAAATGTATAACTAATATAGTAACCTTGAAAGACAATACATAGTAATTTTGTAAATACAGGTCCCTGTCCCTCCAGGTTGATATCACATTTGTAGGGTCTGAAAGAGCTGCTGGGAGTTGAAGCTAGTTAAACAATCTTCTACACCAATGGAGATTTCCCTCCTGTTTGACCTTGCTACATTAACCAATTCTTATTGGTCAACTATTTGATCAACCAATCTGTATTTCTCTTTCTGGTACATAAGTATGTTATGAGGCACTTGGTCAGATATAATGCTGAATGAGATACAAAACTTTATATCTGTGGTCTTCTCCTGTATCAGAAAAGTAGATGAGATTTGTTCTATCTTGTTCTTGGTGAACTTAGGCATGCTCATGTTCCACTCTGTTCAAAGTACAATTGCCATCTGCTAATGCCTTCCTGGCTGCTAAGGGATTAAGTCCCAGCCCTAGTATTTGACCAGTTTATTCTCTCCCAAGACCGCTTAAGCTGACTTTTGCTCTTTTGGGGTTTGCAAAATCAAAAAAATTTCCAAAATAATTACACGAGCCAAAGAAGATGCAGTACTTTTAATCAAAAGGACACTACACAGTTAAGGAATGCTATATAAACCAGCAATGCCTCAGTAGACACTCAGGACCTCTTGAGAACTCCATCTCTGGCAGCAAGAGTGCAATCAAGAGAAGGACACCAGGGATGATGCTGTGCTTTGCTGATGGAGTGTTTGTGGATCTATACTACCTAGAGCCAGAAAAGTCAGCAAATTTCTTTTATGTGATTCAATTTTATAGTTTTTTTTTCACAACTGGAGGGTTGTCATTTCAAGTGGCTTGAAATACAATGGCTCTTCTAATTACTCAAAATGAACAAAGGGGAATAAATGCAGCTGTGGACTGGCCTCAGACAGCAGGGAAAGTGAACACTACCCACTGCCAATGGAACATTCACTGGAGTCATAATTTGGTGCAAAAGTAAGAGGTAGTTAAGATTATCTATGAATGAAAGGTTTAAGGAAACAGGACATCCTTTTTCTTTATTACTGTTTTTTTCCTGAGATTTATTCTCTACCCAATTATATTTTTGGACTGATATCTATGTTTTTCCTGGTTATGTGGAAAAGGGAAAAGGGTAGAAGAGACATATCCTAGGCATTCAAAATGCCAAATTGCCATACGTGCGTGTGTGTGTGTGTGGGTGATAGATATGTATGTACTAAATTTTTTTTTTTAATTTTTTTTTCAACGTTTATTTATTTTTGGGACAGAGAGAGACAGAGCATGAACGGGGGAGGGGCAGAGAGAGAGGGAGACACAGAATCGGAAACCAGGCTCCAGGCTCTGAGCCATCAGCCCAGAGCCCAATGCGGGGCTCGAACTCATGGACCGCGAGATCGTGACCTGGCTGAAGTCGGACGCTTAACCGACTGCGCCACCCAGGCGCCCCATGTATGTACTAAATTTTAAACATGCCTTCTGAACTCTTCTGGAATTCTTACTCATTGCTGATGACCACACCTTTATTTTCTAGTACTTTCAAACAAAAATACATGTTGTCATCCTCTGCAGGAGCTGGTTACTTTTACAGTTTCTCTTCCCTTTTTCATTTTAGCCAGTTCATGTACTGAAATGGCTTTAGTTTCTGTCTCCATTTCCTTACAGAAGGGCAGATGCCAATGTTTATAAACTTACATGGTCTTGTATAGCCTTGTTCAATACCTTTCTCCAAACAAGATACCTGTTGTCCTGACTGTCCTTCATTGGAGAAGGTGAATTAGTGCCCTGCTGCCTGGCTGCCATGGGGGAAGCGTAACTTGAACCACCCTTATTTAGCTGTGTTGAGTTCAGTAGGGATCACCAGTATTTCCCAGATAGGATCATTTTATCAGAAATGGTCTATTGGCTGAATGAAAAGGCAACTCTGTTTTCATAGCAGCCAAGACTAGTTTTCTGAAAGTGATTTACTGTTATAAGAACCCTTGATCCATATTTCCCAATAAGCTATGCTGTTTTAAAATATTTGCCTTCAAATTTACCCAAGCTCAAGATAACAGTGTTTTATTTTTAATTCTATCCCCAAATAAATGTGTTTTTCCCCCTCCGCTTTCACATACAGAGTTTTATGAGGTGGAGAAAGGACCCAGTATCTTGACAAAAAGAAGCCCCTCTACAAATAAAAGACACACAAAAAAGGCATTTTAACCAACCAAACAAAAAATGCCATTGCACAACTGTGATTCTCCCAGGGAAACTTGTACTTGTTAGGTGCACTCTCTTGAAAATGACATTAAGGAAGGTTCACACATCCCTGGTAGTTCAAGTGGGGCTTAGCTCTTGGCATGATTAGCAAAATGGGTTTTCCAACACATTTATTTTGGGGACTTTTTTCACCCAGGAGTCTTTAATCTGATTGCCAGATCCTTCCCTAATTTCATTGTTCTGTGTTTTTTCTCTTTTGAGGACGCTAATGTGTAAAATTTACAGGCACATTACTCAGCTTGGCAAGTGTGGGGGGAAAATGACCATTTCCTGACATTCACTTTTTAAGGAGATTTGCCTGTTGTCCTGTTTGACTGCACTGGCATTCTCCCTATATGTTGCTCCATAGCGTAACATCTAAGAAACACTTCATCCTAGAAGATAATATTTTATCCAAACACCTTCTTGGTGTAGCTCTATACATAAAACTTCAGGGTCTATGCCATGGTATACTTTTGATATAAGAGCAAACCTGCTACCCTTGTCCTCCCTTATTATGTTAAACCCTTTTTTTCTCCCTAGCAGTGACTTCCTCTTCTGAGACTAAAATTAAAACTCTTCTGTATCTTCCTTCTGAATTCAGGTTGACTTGACTGAATATAGACAGAAAAAGACTCATGGGTTCACACAGAACCTGTGCTGTGTATCACTGAAAACAGTTTTCTCTCCCTAGTGCAGATCCCTTGACTATATCACCGTTCAGTGGTTCCCTCTTTCCCTCAAACTCCCTCATACAAACTAGTCTGGTGTCCTGTCTTTTGGCTCAAGACATTGGCCATTTCTGCTCCTCTCCAAGTCCACATGTCCACCTTGTTATCTTTCCATCCCTAGCTAAGTGCTACTTTATCCACACAACTTCTCATGAGCCTCCTTGTCCCCCAAATGAAAGTAATCTTTTCCTTTTCAAATTCTTTAGCACTTTGTCTATGTTTTTGCCTTAGGCCTCTGAGCATTTTCTCTTTGTTCCTATAGTTATTGTACTGCATGGTTTCCATATTAGAAGATAAGGTATTCAAACAGGAACCATGACTGATTCTCTTTGTATCTGCTCTGGTTTCTGGCACAGATCTGACATATAGGAAGTGCTCTGAATACTGAATGCCCATGAACAAATGAATAAAAGGAGCAAGTCAGCCCTTCCTTGGAGCTTAGCATTAGGCTTGATTAATCAGTAAGAGATGGATTAGGATCAGCTGTCTTTTTTTAATGTTTATTTATTTATTTTGAGAGAGAGAGAAAGAGCTCAAGGGGGAAGCGGGGGGTGGGGGGTGGGCAGTGAGAGAGGGAGAGAAAAATCCCAAGCAGAGCACATAGCCCGATGTGGGGCTTGAACTCACAAACTGTGAGATCATGACCTGAGCCAAAATCAAGAGTCGGACGCTTAACTAACTGAACCACCCAGGTGCCCCAGATCAACTGTCTTTATTGAGGTCTTATGTAGTAGGAATGAGCTTAAACCAATGCAGGGAGGGATTCTGGCTCAACAAAATTCAAGGTGTGGAAGCCCATCAGTCAAGGTCCAGGATCCTTTCTTTACTAGAGAGGCTTGGAATTTCCTTCCTTAAAGTTTTTAAGGTAGACTTTGGAGCTATACATGTGGGTAGGTGGGACATGAGTGGGGAAATTAGAACTCTCTTCTGGATTTAGTGTTGTTTGTAGGAAAGCAATCTAAAGCAGGAATTTCCACAAGTCAAAAATCATGGCCCAAAAGATGCTAGAGGGCTCCCAGGAACGAATGGGAAGCTTGACTCTACTTTGGAGAGATAGCATGTGTGCTCTCTTAAGCATTGAATAAAGTGAAAAATAAAAATTATTAATGATGCCAGAATAGCAACCCAGTTTTAGTATAATGCTTATGGCCCCAACCCCTGAAACTTCTCAGAACATGCCTTGAAAAACCTCCTATCCAAGAACACATACTTCTCTGGTAGGATGCTCAACTTTGGATTAGGTATGTAAAATCTCTCCCAGTCATTGGTTTTTTGTTTCCAGGAGTCTCCACTATAGTCATATCTTCCAGTAGGCACATTGATCTTTTTTCTCAAATCTATCATGTTGGCGGAATTGTTACTTTCTCCCCAAAAAAGCCCAAATCCTGCTCTTCTTTGAGTCCTCCTCACACTTGTCTCCCAACCAAACATTTCTAGGTTCAGGTCCTACTTCTTTACCACTTTTCTTGAGAGTAGTGACTAGCACTGACTTATTTTTGATTCTCAAAGTGGCTAAGGCAGTGCCCAGCACACAGAAAGTCTTGGACTATGACTTCACTGAGGATACAGACTATGTCTCATTCAGCTTTATGATACCAGCACTCAATGTTGAGCTCTGATAAACATGTGTTGAATTATGAAGGAATTGATAACAATGTACTTTGAGGAAGGAAGGTATAGTGCATCCTGCTTCCAGTTTTTTCTTTTCTTTTCTTTTCTTTTCTTTTCTTTTCTTTTCTTTTCTTTTCTTTTCTTTTCTTTTCTTTTCTTTCCTTTCCTTTCCTTTCCTTTTCTTTTCTTTTCTTTTCTTTTCTTGAAGTATAGTTGGCACACAAAGTTACATCAGTTCCAAGTATACAACATAGTGATTCAATAACTCTACACTTTTTGCTGTGCTCACCAAAAGTGTAGCTACCCTCTGTTGCCATACAACACTATCATAATAATTGACTATATTCTTATGCTGTCCCTTTTGTCCCTGTGATTTATTCCATAACTTGCTTCTCATTCCGTTTCAAAAAGAGTATGGAGTCAAATGGATGGTTAAAATGTTGACTCTTCTATTGTCTAGTTAGACCTTGGGCTTATCACTATTTCCTGGATTTCAGTTTTTTGCTTTCATGAGAAGAAAAAGTTAAGTGTTAGATCTAATTGTGTGTGTGTGTGTGTGTGTGTGTGTGTGTGTGTGTGTGAGAGAGAGAGAGAGAGAGAGAGAGAGAGAGAGAAAGACAGAGAGAGAGGGAGAGACAGAGACAGAGAGAGACATAGACACAGAGAGAGAGAGAGAGACAGAGAGACAGAAACAGAGAGAAAGAGATGAAGAGAGAGAGAGAGAAAGAGAGAGAATTTCCTTGGGGAAAGAGAAATAATATTTCTTACAATTAGTCTTCATTTATATAAATTACCACAGGGTGATACCAAGGCCAAGAAAAGTTGAAGTTTAGAGTTCAAAGAGGTCCTTTTATCTCCTGAAGCTTGAAGAAGGATTGATTTATGTTTGCAGCTTTAACTTGGCTCCACAATCTTGGGATCTAATAATGATAAATCACATTAACAACTAAACTCATCCTTTATTGTTTACAAAGTACCTTTGTTTGCCAGTTTCTTTCTTTTTGTCTGTCTCTCTGTCTTTCTTTCTTTATTGTTTTGCTACAGATATTTTCCAGGCACTTTCAAATCTTTAATCTTTTCATTGGAACTTTGTAAATAACGTGTGAGGTAGCTTAGGTAGATATGGTTATTATAGTTGTTTTTTTTTTTAATTTTTTTTTCAACGTTTATTTATTTTTGGGACAGAGAGAGACAGAGCATGAACGGGAGAGGGGCAGAGAGAGAGGGAGACACAGAATCAGAAACAGGCTCCAGGCTCTGAGCCATCAGCCCAGAGCCTGACGCGGGGCTCCAACTCCCGGACCGCGAGATCATGACCTGGCTGAAGTCGGACGCTTAACCGACTGCGCCACCCAGGCGCCCCTGGTTATTATAGTTTTTAATTGCATTTTAGTTTTAGAATTAAATAGCCTTTTAATTAAAAAAATATTTTTATTATGAAAAAACTCTAACCAGTCTTGGTTTAGAATCCTAGTTTGCTTCTTATTGGCTGAATGACCTCTGGCACATCATTCAATCTCTCTGAAACTTGGTCCCTCATCTGTGAAATGGAGTTAAGAGTGGTGGCTACTACACAGGTTTGTTGTGAGCATTAAATTAGAACACATATTGTGCTTAAATCAGGAAATGTGAAAGTAAAATAGCTATTATTTGATGATTTCTCGACAAGGGGAGATAGAACACCCATATTCTTTCCTAAAGTCTTTTAGGTTGCAGGGCAACTTTAGCACTATTCATTTTTTATAACATGGGAAGTAAAAGCTTTCAGTGCTATGAAATTTGGGTTTAATGTTAGTGTTGGATTTGGGAGGTTTAACTGAGGCTCCTTGATTACCATTCCTCCTGGAATTTTTTTGTTCTAGTTTTACTTTTTTCTGCTGTTGAGCTGAAACATGGAGCCAACAAACTTTAAAGAGTTGAATCTCTCATACCATTTTCAAGATTCATGTAGGCTTTCTCTTTGCCCATTTTATATTGCCATCTGTACCCTGGGTCACTCCTGAAACAGGAAGAAGTTCATAAAGGTCCTTTTACTTTTCTATGGATCATGATCTCCTTGATGACATGGTATTTCTTGGCTGGCACAGATCCTGACACATGTCCAAGTACAGTCTTGGTCCAATTACCTTTGTATGATTCCTAAAAAGCAATGATTAAAAAGTTTTAAAAATGCTATTAGCATTGTGTAGAGCAAAGATGGAAGAGGCAAAAGGTGTTGCTACCAAAGTCATTATTGGCTCAGGATGAGATTCTGCCTTTGCTACTTGCTACTCAGAATGTGGCCATTAGACCAGCAGCACCAACAGCACCTGGGAGCTTGTAAGAAATTCAGAGTCTCTACCTGACAACAGACCTACTGATTCAGAATGATCAGATTCTACATTTTAATAAGTTTCTCAGGGGAATCTATGCCCAGTACAGTTTGGAAAATACTGCTCTAAAAGATAGGTCCCCAGTTCAACCCAAGCCATGCCCAAAGGATACAATGGCAGACTGGCTGTGCTCACCAGATTAATTCCCATACTGGCTGTTATTAACTCACCTGATTCTTGAGGTTGTTTCATTTTATTGTTTTGATACCTGTTCAAGTCACAGTCTTTCCATTTATACCATTTTGGCAACCCTCAAATATAACTTTGAGGGGAGCCTGGTTGTCTCAGTTGGTTAAGCATCCAACTTTGGCTCAGATCATGATCTTGCAGTTCGTGAGTTCGGCCCCACATTGGGCTCTGTGCTAACAGCTCAGAGCCTGGAGACTGCTTCGGATTCTGTGTCTCCCTCTCCCTCTACCCTTCCTGTGCTCTCACTCTGTCTCTCTTAAAAATAAATAAATATTTAAAAATTTTTCCAAAAAGAATAACTTTGGGGGTACTTGACTTCTCTGCTTTGCTTCCCACTTAACAATAAGCATAGTTTTCTTGTAGGTTGCTGAATATGAACCACCCCCCCCCCCCCCGTGTCTATCTGCTTTCAGGGGCAACTCTCATTAAGCACTCCCTCACTACTTCCTTGCTTAGGCCATAGTCTACAGGACTTTTTAAAAGGTATGGATTAAAATGTGTGTGTGTTTTGGGGCGCCTAGGTGGCTCAGTCAGTTAAGTGTCCAACTTCGGCTCAGGTCATAATCTCACAGTTCATGAGTTCAAGCCTCGCGTCGGGCACTGTGTTGCCAGCTCAGAGCCTGAAGCCTGCTTCAAGTTCTGTGTCTCCCTTTCTCTGCCCCTCCCCACCCCTGCTCACACTCTGCTTTCTCTCTCTCTCAAAAATAAATAAACATTAAAAAAATTAAAAAAAATTGTGTGTGTGTGTGCACGTGCAAATATAGCCGGATATACTGAGCCCCAAAGGAAATGTACAATCTATGAATATGGTGATAACTATTTTAAGGAATGGTAGCTCTTCTGTCCTGACTAGACCTTCTTCTTAAATGTGTTTGCTATATTTGCCATACATAATTTTTATGAAATAGGACTTCTACGACTGATGCCCTTACACAGAAGTTTTAACATTCGATTCTGTTTTTCTTAAAACACTCGCCAGGGAGAGACACGATTCTTAAAGATTTTATCTTCTGGGGAGAGAGGAGCTTTTGAATGTGTTCTGCACTAAAATTTTTTGTGTGTACTGCAAAATACCAAAAGGAAATAAATTCAGTGCAAAGAAATGAGGAGCATAAATGACCTTAGATGTTTTCATCATATTTTTGAAATATTCTTCCTCCCTTTTGTAAGGTTTCATAGTGAAATAACACCCTTGTCAAAATGTCTAAGCACTCCAATAATAGGTGATGGAGAAATGGTGACAGAGAGAAAGCAGGTGCTTCTAGCACATGAATATAGCATCCAGGCAAAGCTTTCCACTCTTACCTGCTTCATAAGAGTAAATACTTTACAACCACAGTCTTGATGAAAGTAAGAATGACTGTGAATAATGTCCACTTTCTCTGGGAGAGACTTTTAATTTTAATATTATTAAAAATGAGATTTCACCTATTTTTAACTTTCTCTTTGGTTACCAAGGTTGTTGTTTGAACCCTGGCAGGGGAAAAAAATCCTGTTAATGACTATTTATTTAACATGTGCTGATGAGCTAAGAAATATTTTCTTCCAATTTGGAAACCTTGATGTATATGGGAAAGAAGTTTGTATTGATGCTGGTTCATATCTCTGTCATTTAATTAGAGCTAGGGGATGTCAAGTGATCTGGTGCTCCCATCAAGACTTACTGCTTTCTTGTCCTTTTCTCCCAGTGCAATGATATGTAGTTATATTCAGATTAAATAAGGTAATGATAGAAAAATACTTGCAAACTGTACACTGCCATATAATGTTTTTCTGTCCTGTAAAATTGACTGTATAATCTGATGAAGACATTTAAACTAAAATGCCCTACTAGGTGATCATGGGTTAATACATAAACTGTCTAGGTAAAAGTTGCTTTGTGACTGACACTTGCAATTTATTGCCCTAAGGAATTAGAAGCGAGTAATGTGGAGTTTTCTTTGCACCGAGGTGCTGTATTTGTTCAGGTGCTGTATTTGCTTTTTGTTCAGGGTGGTTTGTCTTCTCACCCCAGGAATCAGGACTCCGGCAGTTGCTTGGCTCTACTCTCTCAGTAGAGTGTCTGGGCATAGGGCATTGCTTGAAAGCACATGGCTTTGACAAAGCCATTTCATACTTTCGATTAAAATTCTTGATACATTTGATTTCTAAAGTTTTCTAGAGTATAACAGTAAGTTATGGTTTAGAACTGTGCCATCCAGGGTGCTTGGGTGTCTCAGTCAGTTGAGCATCTGACTTCGGTTCAGGTCATGATCTTGACATCAGGCTTGCTGCTGTCCGCCTGTTAGCACAGAGCCCGCTTTGGATCCTTTGTCCCCTTCTCTTTGCACCTCTCCCACTTGCGCTGTCCCAAAAATAAATAAATATTTTTTTCCAAAAGAGAAAATTTTCATGGCAAATATCTCTCTCCCATTTTTCTCACTTCATAGGGGCAGGGCTGCTTCATCCCTTTGGGCTTCTTTGTTCTTATCTAATCTTGGAGTGAGCAAAATTCCTGCCAATTTTAGCCACTGCTCTTAAATTGGTTCATTGCATTTTTTAGTGAAAACCTGCAGGCCTTTTCAGGAGGCTTCTGTTCTCAGTTACATCCTGTGTATCCTACTATTTTTTCTTGCAGAGATCCAGTGATATGCAGGCCTTGACTCTTGTAGATTTGTCCCACCCACTTGTATTTAAGGGCTCAAGAAGACACCTGTCACCTAGTTTTGCTGTAAATGTTGTCTATAGATTTTGGTTTTGTTGTTTAGTTACTCTCTCTTTATGTGGATATTGAGGAATATCCAAAAATGAACCTGCCACCATCATGTCCATCTTCCCAGAATTCTCCCTTTCTTTCTTAATTATATGTTAGAAGCTTTTTTGCATAATTGCTGTGCTCAAAAGACCAGCTTTGGGGTTTATTTACCAATTCTGAGTACTGGCTATATAATATTTTTTATTCTTTTATCTTTGTTATTCTCTTTGATGTTTATTCCTTTTTTTATTTTTAAAAGTTATAGTATTGCTATTTTTCTAGATTTTAAATAATAGAGTAGTTTATTTTTTCCCCATCTTTACTGTTACATATTGAAATATTTAAGACTGTACTCTCTTTTTTTGAAAATTGTTTGGGAATTTCATGTAATTTTTTATTTATAGTTTTCTCATCTTTATTTAAAAAATTATCTGAAATTATTCATATTTCTTTTTTAACAATTACTTAATGAAGTGATTTTTAACCTTCTAAGAGGCTGGGCTTTTTTTTTTTAAACTTTTGTTATTAATCTATAATTTTGTTAAGTTACATTCAAAAGTACAAGTTGTGAAGCTTTGGTTTTGCAACTTTGAAATTTTCTCTATATCCTAATGTATCATAAATTATTGTAAGTAGTCTATAGGTCTTAGAATACGAAGTATATTTTCTGTTTGTATAATATTAAAGTGTATAATTTATAAAATTGTGTATTACATCGATTTTGATAAATAGATTGATCAGCATCTTTATATCCTTGCTTACTCTTAATTTTATCTGTCAAAGACAGATACTTTAGCATTTCTGAATATAATCATGTATCTTTCATTTTTCTCTTTGTATTTCTAACAATTTTTGCTTTAACTGTGTCAGTGCAATATTATTTGACATATCAATGTTCATGACAATTATATTTTCATTGTAAGTTAAACCCTCTACCAATATAAAAATAATGGTCTCTCTTGCATTTGCCTGATAGTCGATGTTATCTGATAGCGGGGCACCTGGGTGGCTTAGTCAGTTAAGCATACAACTTCAGCTCAGGTCATGATCTCATAGCTCCTGAGACAGAGCGCCTCATTGGGCTCTGTGCTGACAGCTCAGAGCCTAGAGCCTGCTTCGGATTCTGTGTCTCCCTCTCTCTCTGCCCCTCCCCCACTTGTGCTCTGTTTCTGTCTTTCAAAAATAAATAAATATTAAAAAATTTTTTTCAATGTTATCTGATAGCAATATTGTACTCATGTTTTATGCTTGTGTGCATTTACATAATATTCCTTATATTTTTGTGTTGATTTATTTTAAGATATATTTGGTAAATAGCAATTATTAGATTTTGTTATTTGACCCAATCTGAGTTGAACAAGGGTTGTAAGTCATTTAAATATTTTTGTTAAAGCAGATATATTTTACACATGTTTTTTGTATTTTGTTTCATTAACTTTTTTTTTCTACTTTCTTCTTACATTTTAGAGGGTCATTCTCTATACATGGTACATAGTTTCTTTTAGCTTCTCCATTGTTTTGGGAAGTATATATTTTATTTGAAATTTTACAGTTCAGCACCTTTGATTTCTTCTGGCTTCCTTGTTCTCTAGCAAATCTACAGATATGAAGGAAGGACTCAGAACATTATTTATAATGTACTGTAATTTCATCAGCATTGTTGCCAAGTGCTTTATGTTAGTCATATCTTTTAAAACCCATAAAAACCTTGTGCAAGAGATACTTTGTGCCCATTTCACAGATGAAATAACTGAGACTCAGAAAGTCAGATAATTTGCCTCTGATTGAATGACCTGAAGGTGATCCCATCCAAACCTGGTTGGCTTCAGAATCCTTGATCTTTCCACTGTAGGATGCTGAGACTGAGATTTGAATCTTGGGAGGTTGCTATTTTTGGAAGATACCACCCCCTAGTTTGCTGCATCAGCTGTGGTATAGGAGGAACTTTCTGTTCTCCTGGGAGGGGTGTGTGTATGTGTGTGTGGAGGAGGGAAGGTAACAAGATTCTTCCTATTTCCTAGTGTGTGAGACTCACTCATTTTGTTCTAAGGAATATAAGTTATTGCTTCTTTTAGAAAAATGGGACTTTCCCATGATAGTGAGAACTGGAGGGAGAGCTTCATTCCCGTCTTTACCACTTTTTAGATTACTGACGTTGGTTTTAAGTCCCTGCCTCTTTGGAATGATTTTCTTATTTGTTTCATACTCAAGTATATTCTTGACTATTGTTCTCCTCACAAGCCATGGAAGAGATATTTCTTCAAGAGCCTTTACTGTGACTTCTAGTGGGGAGGGGGCAGGGGAAAATCATTTGTATTATGCACCGTTGTTCTCCACCTCCAGTAGGAAGAGAAACAGGACCACAACAGAAACCTTCTCTTCTGGCTGTACAGTGAGCTGGTTGACTTCTGTGGCCCACTACTCCCACCCCCTAGAAATTTCCCTGAATGTTGCCACAGAAAACCGCTTGTCCATTCAGTTCCTCATCCGGCAGACAAGCTGATTTTAACCCTGCCTGGTGACTCTCCTTTCTTTGCTGTTATTTCTGTTAACCTGATGGTTTGCTAGTAAGTAATCCTAATGAGTCGAACAGGGATCTCTTGACCCTTTGGTAAACATGACCTTGGGTGTGAGCATTACACTTCAGTCTCTCTGTCTTTCTCCACTGTAGACCAATACCTTTGCAATGAGCTGATAGGCAGGTGCACTATTACAAGATGAACATGGGCATTCCTATTCCTTCAGGTACTCCTTCAAAAAAGGCCTTCTGGGAGAACTGACCTTTGAGTGCCAACCAGATCTGAAGAATGAATTGAGGAGGCAAAATGGCTGGGGAGTGGGGTGGGCAGCACAGGGAGGCAGACAGGAACGGGGAAGGGTGTGTTGGACCGAGGCAACTCCTGCCCCTCAGGATTGTGGGGATTCTTGAGGAATATGAGACACTCTTGACAGTGGATAGGGCTCCACCTAGGTATTTACTGTAGCTAGTACTCCTGTGTGTTTGTATATCCAGAGGAAATTATGATTGGTATGAAATTTTAGCTCTAGAATTTTTGAAATGAAAAGGCTCTCTTTTTTGAAAGTTTCATTCCTTCCTTTCTTCGTTCCTTCTTCCTTCCTTCCTCCCTCCCTCTTTCCCTCCCTCCTTCCTCCCTCCCTTCCTTCCTTCCTTCCTTCCTTCCTTCCTTCCTTCCTTCCTTCCTTCCTTCCTTCATCAAAAACCTCCATGAAGCACCTGTCCAGAGTTGGACTTGGCCCTGGTGGGAGGCTGGGCTCTGCTCAATTGCCTACTCCATGCTTGTGTGTTCAGCTTACCAGGTGGACCCTCAGTCCAGAGGTGTCAAAGCAGAGAGAGAGCAAAGTCTCAGAGGCAGGCCTGGCTTCCAGTTCAAGAGCGTGAGACTTCACTGGTAGTAATTTTCTCTACAGACATGTCCTTGCTCACATGGAAGGGGAGGCTTGTTGATAAGAGGCAAGAATTTTCAATTCCTTTTATGAAGGATTTTGTGATGAAGACGGTCACTGGGTCAGTCCCAAAGGAGTAGGCTGTCCAGACATGTCGGGATAGATTTCCATTGCTACCCCTGGAGGGGAGTGAGTGTGAAGGGCTGCTTCTTCAGAGGGTGTACTCTCAGTGCAGCTAGGGGAACCAGTAGATACCAAGGCAGTGTCACAGGTGCCCTGACGAAAGGCTTTGGAAAGTCAATGGGAACACATGAAAGGAGGCCCAGCTCTGCCTGGGGTGGCCAGAGAAGGAACAACTCTTAAGCACAAAACAAGTTTTACACCAATCTGAAATGACACTATGATGTCTCTCCAGTCACCACACTTGACTGTGGTGACACAGCCAGACTTCACTCATGCGGTTAAGGCCCGACAGGGGTTGACAGACTCATAAACAACTGTACTACACAAGGGCTCCATGCCATGAGAAAGGTGTACAGACTGCAGAAGGGGTGATGCCATGTAGGTCAGGACAGCGAGCGGCTAGCAGCTACATGATAAGCTTGCAACAACACTCAGGATGGGCCCTCCCTCTGGGCGGAAGCACTATTCCTTCTGGGGACCAGGTCTTCCCACCAGCTTCAGCCCACCCTCAAACCCACCTTTCCGCTGACAGCTGGGCAGAGGCTGTGGACTTTGCTCACAGCTGCTCTCCAAGCTCATGAGCGCTAGCCTGCTCAGGTCCCCTAGATGTGCTCTGTCTGTCCCTATCCTGGTGGAATATGCTGTTCCTAAAAAGTATCTAGAAGTTCAGGATCTGGCCTTGGGGAAAGTACTTAACCACTCCAGGCTTCCCCTCCCTTCTCGATAAGCGGGGGTAGGGGGAGATATTGGTGCTACTTCATGGGATTTAAATGAGATGAGAAACATAAAAGGCTCAGCTCAGAAGCTGGCATATAAATACTCCTCAAACTGAAAATAAAACATTAATGAGTGGGGAGAATTGCAGGCAGAACATGTTAAAAATACAGGTCCCCAGGCCCACTCTCAGTTACACTGATAGCTAATAATCATCAGGATCTTACTATGTCCCAGGAAGGCACCGCTCCAAGTTCTTTTCGGGAGTTACCTTGTTTCCTCTTCGCAGCAACCCTACCAGGTAGGTCCTATTATGATGTTCATTTTTACATGCCAGGAAACTGAGGCTAAAATAGATGAGGCAAAGTGCCTGTGTTCACAAAGCAAGTAAGTGTGTGAAATCAGGATTTGAAACCAGTTAGTCTGACTTCAGGGCCCGTGTGCTGATGCCTCAGCCCCATGCTACTTATAAGGGCTGTGTGTTTCTGGGGCTGGGGGATCTACATTTGTCACCACACCCTATTTGATTAGGAAACATTAGTTCTGTAGATCATGCTTTAGGAAACACTACGAAGTTATTCCATCTCCCTCCGCCTCCGCCTCCAGCATCCCCTGATACTCCTGGAGCTGGCTTACCGTGACCCCCTTCCTGCTGTTGCCTCTCATGGGGGTAAGCAGTTGCCCCCACAAGTGTTTGAAAACATTTCATACAAAGCCTTCTGGGAGTGTGAGTTGAGAACTCTGTCCGTGGCCAGAGCCTGTAGATGTCTTTTTTTTTTTTTTTTTCCCCCTGTATTTGCACTCCTTTATAATCTGTAGCCTTCAGGGTCTCCTGCTTATCACTTCCTGTCTTGCTATGGAGTAGGCTCCTTCCTGTTTACTATCCTATTTACGTGGTACACTTGAGGGAGGAAAGTAGGAGGGAGGGTAGAAGGATCTCTAAGGTCCCTGTTGGATTTCTTCCTATAGTGAGGATTGTTACCAAAGTGTATTTGTGGATTCATTTTCTTTGGAATACTTAGAATATGCCATTTCCTTTGAACACTGGGACACCCTTTTCTCTCAGAGCTTGGTATACATATGTGGCCCTGAGAGGGAATGGGAGAGGGCTTCCGGGGTCCTGCCAGGACCCTGAATTTAGATACAACAGTTGAGAGAGATTGATACACCCCCTCTGGCTGATCACATTTCTTTCTCATTTAAAATCTATTGACCTTGAAGTCGTGAGTTCAAGAGGGTGTTGAGCCTACTTTAAAAAAAATCTATTAATGGCTTCCAGTTACCTTGGAGCACAGTCCAAAAGTCCTTGCAGGGCCTCCAAAGTCTGACATGAATTGGCCCTACCTACCTCTCCAGCCTGTATTTGTCTGTTCTCTGGTTACGGAGAGTCGTTTGGTCACACTGACTTTCTGGTCATTGGATGTACTGGGCTCTTTGCCCATGGCCTTGAGTACTGTTTCTTCAGTTTGTACACCCCTCCCGCCATGACCAGCCCACTTCTACTTTAGGTTTGAGTGCAAGTGTCACTCAGGACAGCCTTTCCTGACCCTCCTGTCATGGCAACCCATATTTTTGCCACTTAGGGCTTATCACATTGTCACTTGTATAATTATTTGTTTCACATCTGACTTCCCCATTAGATACTTCCATGCTGGAATGCACTATGTTTGCCTTGCAGAATTCTGTGTTCCTACTGTTTGGCATGGTGCCATGCACACAGTGGGTGTGCACAGGGAGGTCACAGGGAGGTCAGAGGTCCTGGAGCCTCTTCAGAGGTCTGAGAAAGACTGAGGAAGCAGCTGGGAGGCCTGTGATATTGGGGTGCTGCTAGGAGGCTTGCTTCTAGGGATCTTCCTTGAGTTCCTCAAAAATTGCCGGGCAGAACCATAGCAGCCAGGGTAGGGGAAAACCTGGGAGCTAGGAAGCCAGGCCCTTTCCAAGAATGTATTTTTGTACGTTGGTTTCGGAACAACAAAGGTTATCCCAAGAAAGAGAAACTGATTTCTCAGTAGAAGAACTAGGTACTTCTTATATACTGGTACTTCTTATCCAACAATGGTCAGAACTGGGAGGAAAATCAGAGATGCGAAATTTCCGCAGATATGAGCCTGAAAGTCAGAGAGGGAAAGCTTGTTCCAGGGCATACAGCTAGCTATGGGCCACAACCAGATCTCTTGGCTTCCACAGCAATTCTTATTTCATGACAACATACTGCACTTTGATTTGGGGCCACTGTTGGAGGTGAAAAGAAATCATTAGAAACTGAATGTTTCCTGAAATATCACCTGCAATTTATTGCACTCAGAATTTCACACTGATAAATAACCTCTTTCTCATTAACATGCAGGCTCCCTACAATTAGCACTCTCATTTGCACTATGTAAACAGCTTCTAACTGTGCCTTTTACCTCTTTGTTCAAACAAAGATTTCTGTTAGCAAAGAAACAAGAAGGAAATTAGTAGCAGGTGAGAGCTTATTTTTAATTATATTGAGATTGACTGTTGTTCTCCAAATCTTCTCTAATTCCCCCAAGATATTTATTTGCAGGCCAGAGTTTTCAATCTATTAAAGCAGCAGCCATTTCTGATCTTTATTTACTAAATGAAAACACAAATGGCAGCAGTGGATTTCTGGCTCGGTGCCAAGGTAGGCACAGTGTAGGGGGATGGTGCTGCATCAAGCTTGGATCTGAGAAGCCTGGCAATCAGAGTGAAGTAGTGAATCCAGGAGATGTTGAAGAGCACCAATTTTGGCAGGGGGTGAGCGGAGAGTCCCAAAGTTGAGCCTTTCTCAGTGATAACTCCCAATTTCTACCACCTGAAGTCAAGTTTGAGTTCTTTAGCCAAAGGATTTCAGTTTGTCTCCAAGAATGAGAAACTTTACGTCTGCCATAGATGAAGGGACAGACTTAGAGCATCTTAGGGTCGGAACTTTTCAAAGATTATCTATTGCAACTTCTTACCATGGGCAAGAATCCTTTTTGAAACATCTGAAAATTGATGCTGTAGGAGCTCCCCATTTTAACTTGCTAATGTACTACATTCTGAAATTTGTCTTCCCCTAAATCGACATCTTGTCTCCAGCAACTTTCCTTTGGGAAATCCACGTTCCCCAGATCCTAGTACTCACTGAAAGAAACTCCTCCCTCTTTTTCATGACAATCTTATGTCATTATATACATTTGAAAACAGAGCCATGTCCCCTAAATCTGTTCCAGTCTGCATGTGCCTAGTTCCTTCGACTAGTTTTAATGGGACATGATTTCTAGAGCCTTATATTCTGATTCGTTTCCTTTGAACATCAACAGGTGGTGAAGGCCTGCTGCAGTGTGCTGTCAAAAGATGAACACAATGCTCCAAGCATTATCTGAATTTAGTGCAAAGTCAACATAAACCTTAACACCCTGACACTCAAAGGCCATCCTCCCAGTTGGGGACCTCACTGTGCTCTTAAGTTTTCATCTGTTCGAGGAGTACATTAGAATCCTCTAGGTTAGTTTTTTAAAACCTACAACCTTTTCCTAGGAACAAGAGAGCCCTCTTTCATTATCACAGTTGAGTATAGCATTTCTGAGCTATTTCCATTAGTTGTTAAATAATTTGCATCTTGTAAAACGTTTCACAATTACCCCGAGACAGGCAAAGTCAAGTTAGTTACCTCCATTTCACCAATGAGGAAACTAGAGGTAATGGCTTATGGAATACCATACAGAGTTGGGATTTGAACCTCAGTTCTCTGACGTGGTTCACACCTTGTTTTCCCTACTGCATAGGTGGCTCTCCTTGGCAGGTCATTGGGTTTAAGAGGGAGCAGCTGAGTTTCTGGACAACTGAATAAGGCCTGGATTCCTCTACTCTGCCAAGTAGAGCAGTCCTTCAGGGACCTTTGTCCTCTGTCATTTGTCCAGTGAGGAAGGTTGATGGGAGCACCATCATTGGTATGAAGCTGTAAAATGCAAGGTTTGCCCACATTTATAAACTGAACAGAGAAAGTGACTTTCTGAAGTTTGAGGTGAAGCTTGAATTAAAATTATTTATATTGCACTAATTTGTAATTTATGCTCCAACCACTTCTAGGTGACTTAATTCAAAGTTACATTTTTAAAGAATACTTAAAGGGCCTAATAATACAAAGGGGAGCAATTGTACCTAGAAATCTAAACCAGGAAGAGTCGTTATCAGTTTACAGTTTCCTGGCACCCATGGCAAGAATAGAAACATAATGGGTTCCCCAACTCTTCTTTTCTTGTAAAAGGAAGCAAACAATTAGAGAAGTGACATCTTTATCAACTGGAATCTCTCACTTTCATTGTTATATAAACAATTCTGAACAGCATAATGATCCATCACTTCAATCATAATTTACAAACTGTTGGAGATTCCATTTAGGAGGTCTGGGGTATGTTTTGAGAATTCACACTTTGAAACTGCTCCAGATGCTTCCAGTGATCAACCAAATTAGGAAACTCGTACCTGGGGATGCTTGTTAGAAATGCAGATTTCTGGCTCTGCCCCAGATCCTTACCTTTCTTTTGGGGCTTTTGGCCAGAGCAGTAGCTTGTTAGCTAATAATTGGAGCTCTCCAGTGAGGTCAGGAAGCCAGGCAGTTCTCTGTAAGGGCAAGGAAGCAGCAGCAATGATGTTTTCTGCCAATAGCTAGGGATTTGGACTTGTAATCTCACCAAGACAGAGGATCAGTCCTCCTTTTCATGAACCAGTCAGGATTACCTACAAGCATGGCCCAGACTTCTCATTTAGGTGGCTGTTTTGGTTCTGATCAGTTGTTCAAGGCATTTGTAGCCCAAGGGTTTGACACCACAAGGCAAAAGAGAAGCACTTTTATCCAGGAAGATTTTGGAGGAGGGTCTTGTCAATCATCCGTCTGTCAACAGAAGAAGCTTAATGTGGCTCCTATGGAGTGTTTGATTCTGCATAATACAGCCGTTATATGGTCCCTCTGTACAACTCAGTGTACCGCTGCATGACTCGATAAATTCACCTGTTAGAGTTATTTAATATTGTGCATCTGAATGCTGAAGAGTGTCTGCACATTAGAATTAATGTCAGTCTTGGACATGATAAATATGATTCTAGTGGCTCCTCGGAGAAGCTTCACTAGGGTACCGTTTTATTGTCTGCTGTCTCAAAGGCTTAAATCTTTTTTTCTGCCTTCAGTTCATAGGATAAAAACATGTGAAATCACTGGGATTTATATAGGCAGATTTGGCAGCTCTTTCATTTTTTACTTGGACTGTCAGATATAAATCAATGTTACAGCACTCTTTCCAAGAATGTGTTAGAATGTGCATGTGTTTGGGGAGCAGACATGGTATTTCTATTATAATTTTGTTTGTTAGGTGTGATCTGAATTGTTTGGTTTTGTTTTATAACATTCACAATTTGTGGTTATTTAATTGGTTTTACTCTGTTATCCCTACCCAGTGACTGTCAGGTTTTTTAATTTTCTTTTTCGTTTTTTGTTTTGGTTTTTCTTTGTTTGTTTTTTTGCCACTATGGCTTTATTCTTGCCCAGAATGCCCACCCCCTCCTGCCCATCCTTTAAGACTTAACTCAGGCACCACTTTCTTGATAAAGTCTTTTTTGATATCTCTATTCTATATTGATCTTTCTTTAAACTCCTTCAAAATTTGTTGCCAAGACCATACATATACTTAACATTTTATTGTACATTTTCTAGTTATTAAGCAGCTGTATCACTCCATCTAGTACTTTAATTTAAACTGTTCTGTTGGCCAACAGTTTCACATGGGTCTCTTATTTTCCCAATTAGATTTTTTAGCGCATCATGGACACAGCCCATGTTTTATAAATCTTTTTTATACCACTCCGTCCCCAGTAGTGTGTGCCCATGGCTAGGCACCTGTAGATATGTCTTTTTCAGGCTGCTGTAACAAAAATACCCATAGACTAGGTAGCTTAAACAGCAGATATTTACTTCTTACAGTTTTAGGGATTAGAATTCCACAATCAAGGTGTTGGCCAATTTAGTTCCTCCTGAGGGCCTGCTTCCTGGTTTGCAGATGGCTGTCGTTGGGTTGTATCCTCACATGGCAGAGAGCAGAGAGAGAAACCAAGTTTTCTCTTGCCCCTTCTCATGGAGGCACTAATTCATCATGAGTGCTCTACCCTCATGACCTAATTACCTCCCAAAGGCCTCACCTCCTAATACCATCACATTGGGGGTTGGAATTCTAATATATGAATTTTGGGGGAACACAAATATTCAGCCCATAGCAAGATGTTTAGGGCATGATTGTTTTACTCCCTCAACACTACAGTTTGTAAAGACTACTATTTGTAACATCAGTCGAAAGAACAGCAAGGATCATTTGATTATAAACTCCATGACGGCAAAAACCATGTATATATTTATCACTACATCTCCAGTATACATCTTCAACTACTTGGACAGATACTGAATTCATTTCTTGAATGATTTCTTCTGTCTAAACCTTATTTCCTCCGAATATGTCTCACGTGAACCTTCTGTGTTGAAATGGAAAGCGAGGTATTTATTTCTGGGAAGATAGAAGCTTCTGGAGTTTGAGATTAGCTGGGGCCTATTCTTTTCTTGCCTCTTTCTTTCTTTCTTTCTTTCTTTCTTTCTTTCTTTCTTTCTTTCTTTCTTTCTTCTTTTTTTTTTAAGATTTTATTTTTAAGTATTCCCTACACCCAGCATGGGGCTCAAACTCACAGCCCCAAGATCAAGAGTCGCATGCTCTACTGACTGAGCCAGCCAGGTGTCCCTTCTTCCTACTTTCTAAGCTCATCCCTCCCTGTCATCCCAAAATGAACAAAAGAAGCAAAGTGGAATCTCTGCTTCTATGGCATTATTGGCGGGGTGAGTATCTTCCTAATTGAAAAAACCCTCAGTACATTCACTTTGTTTTTAGAAATCTCTAATCATTTGGACTTTCCTATATCCCAAAGAATTTTATATCCTCTTATACCCTCACAGTATCTAGGGTCCAACATGATATATTGCAATCTACATAAGTTTCATTTATCAGACAAGGTGAAATCAAAACCTTGTTAAGGATGTCCTAGACACAGAGGAAGGGTTCTAAAGCAATGAGAATGAAGAAAAGTCGTTATATACACATATTGCCCTTCAACTTTGAGGGGTTGGAAAGCAGGATAAAACAGACTTTAAAACGTTCTACTCTGAAGTTTTCATATTAGACATGCAGATTGATTACAAGGAAATATGGGAATGTCCCTTTGTCCACCACTCAGTCACCCAGGCTTCCATTTCTTCAGTACATATTTTCCATCTTGTCTCAACTGCTAAGGTCTGGTGGCCCTTTGCTTTTATTTGGCTCATTTGCCTTCCCAACCAAGAGGATTTGTTTGGGTCAGTTTGCCAAGACTCACTCAGTAAGGAATACCTCCTGGATAGTTCGTTTTTATGGGTCCTGCTCATGTAAGAGTTGAGGAACCTCCACACTGTTTTCCAGAGCGGCTGCACCAGGTTGCATTCCCACCAGCGGTGCAGGAGGGTTCCTGTTTCTCCACATCCTTGCCAGCCTAAACTTCTTTTTTAAAGATCCTCAAAAAATCAATCACAGAAATGCAGGATAGGAGGCATATACATTCCTCATTCACTCATTTATATCAATATTTGAATACTGACCATGTGCCAGCCATTGAGATAAGCACTGTATTAATTTGCTACAGCTTCCATCACAAAATACAACAGACTTAATGGCTTAAACAACAGAAACTTATTTTCTTGCAGTTCTGGAGGCTGGAAGTCCAAGATCAAGGTGTCAGCAGGGTTGGTTTCCTTGGAGGCCTCTTCCTTTCCTTGGAGGCTTGTGGATGGCCACCTTCTTGCTGTGTCCTCATGTGGTTGCCCCTCCATCTGTGTGTTGTCTGTGTCTTAATCCCCTCTTACAACAACACGAGTCATATTGGATCAGGACCCACTCATAGGACCTCATTTTGCCTTAATTACTTCTCTAAAAGCCCTATCTCTTTTTTTAAAATATAGTTTATTGTCAAATTGGCTTCCATACAACACCCAGTGCTCATCCGAACAAGTGCTCTCCTCCATGCCCATCATCCACTTTCCCCTCTCCCCCCACCCCCCATCAACCCTTAGTTTGTTCTCAGTCCTTAAGAGTCTCTTATGGTTTGCCTCCCTCCCTCTCTGTAACTTTTGTTTTCCCTCTCCCACTCCCCCATGGTCTTCTGTTAAGTTTCTCAGGATCCACATATGAGTGAAAACATATGGTATCTGTCTTTCTCTATCTGACTTATTTCACTTAGCATAATACCCTCCAGTTCCATCCACATTGCTACAAAAGGTCATATTTCATTCTTTCTCATTGCCAAGTAGTATTCCATTGTATATATAAACCACATCTTCTTTATCCATTCATCAGTTGATGGACATTTAGGCTCTTTCCATAATTTGGCTATTGTTGAAAGTGCTGCTATAAACATTGGGGTACAAGTGCCCCTGTGCATCAGCACTCCTGCATCCCGTGGATAGATTGCTAGCAGTGCTATTGCTGGGTCATAAGGTAGTTCTATTTTTAATTTTTTGAGGAACCTCCACACTGTTTTCCAGAGTGGCTGCACCAGTTTGCATTCCTACCAGCAGTGCAAGAGGGTTCCCGTTTCTCCACATCCTCTCCAGCATCTATAGTCTCCTGATTTGTTCATTTTAGCCACTCTGGCATGAGGTGGTATCTCAGTGTGGTTTTGATTTGTATTTTCCTGATGAGGAGTGATGTTGAGCATTTTTTCATGTGTCTGTTGGCCATCTGGATGTCGTCTTTGGAAAAGTGTCTATTCATGTCTTCTGCCCATTTCTTCACTGGATTATTTGGTTTTTTTGGGTGTGGAGTTTGGTGAGTTCTTTATACCTTTTAGATACTAGCCCTTTATCTGATATGTCATTTGCAAATATCTTTTCCCACTCTGTCAGTTGCCTTTTAGTTTTGTTGATTGTTTCTTTTGCAGTGCAGAAGCTTTTTGTCTTGTTGAGGTCCCAATAGTTCATTGTTGTTTTTAATTCCCTTGCTAAAGGCCCTATCTCCAAATAAAGTCACATTCTGTGGTACTGGGGTAGGGAGCGGGGATTAGTACTTGAACATATGAATTTTGGGAGGACACAATTCAACAAATAACAAGCACAAAATTATGACTTGGTGGCAGATATAATAATAATGAAAACAAGATTTTAACTGACAGAGAGGTCAATATGATTTAACTGGCTGCCTCATGTTGTAGTAATCTCAAGCTGTATGACTGGAAATGTGACAATATAGGTTCTCTTAATCAATTTTCATTTAGTTGACCTAGTGGATTGATGTATTCTCTCGATTACTTCTGTAAGTTATGCCAACCAATGTCCTCATGCTGAATGCTGGAAACCAATGGGCATTTCTTTAGTGTGGTCAGGCACTTGTACCTTTTCCAAAGGGGTACATGCTCAACAAGAATCACTTGTGTTTATTCACATATATGGAAAATGACAGTTATACTTGTTGTTGTAATTGTAGAATTCAATTACAAAGTTATGTAAATCAATGAAATATGAAATCAAAAGAGAGTCATTTCTATGAGAACTTTGAAAGTTTTAGAAACATTTGCACCACTAAACACGTAACCTGCTAAAAGAATTGGTGTCCATATGGGTGTGGAACAGACATGGTTCAAGTCCTGGCTCTGTCCCCTATTTAGTTGGTAATTTGGGGCACCTTACTTTACCCCGACAGGACATGATGGTTGAGAGCAAAGACTTAGTCAATTAGAAAAGGCCAGAAGGATTCTGTACTCAGATTGCTTTACAGTCTTTATATTCTTAGCTTATTCCCCAAACTGTAAGCTATATGAGGGCATCAAATTAAGTCCCTTTTTCTCACCATACATGATGAATAGGCAAAGTCTGGCATACTACAGGTGCTCCATAAATATTTGCTTAATGAAGGACCTCTGTTAACATTTTGGTGCATTTCCCTCTAGTGTCTTTTCTCTGTGTAATATATATGTATATTATGTTTTTTTGGAATACATTATATGTATTTTTTGTTCTCTGCTTTTTTCCCCACTTAATCTGATTACCTCCTTAACATTTTCTCATGCTATTAGATATGCTTAAAAAAAAAAACTGTGTGTTTTGGAATGACAGCTGGTGCTCTGAAAATTTTGTACAATTGTGTACTACCTGTCTCACTTACCTTGAAGGTTCTACAACATGGTGGATATGGCTAAGGGGATGCTGTGTTTGTGAATGGCATCCCTCATGTATTGCTACAGGAAAGAGGTCACAATTGCTGCTTTATTGGCTAGAATGACTTATATTTTTTTTTTCAACGTTTATTTATTTTGGGGACAGAGAGAGACAGAGCATGAACGGGGGAGGGGCAGAGAGAGAGGGAGACACAGAATCGGAAACAGGCTCCAGGCTCCGAGCCATCAGCCCAGAGCCCAACGCGGGGCTCGAACTCCCGGACCGCGAGACCGTGACCTGACTGAAGTCGGACGCTTAACCGACTGTGCCACCCAGGCGCCCCTGGCTAGAATGACTTATAAAGAGCATATTGGTTTATTCAATCCTGAAAGTTACTGAAGAGGGTTTCTCCCAGAGACCAAGAGACTAAATAATTTTTATTTCCTGAAATGACTCTCCCCTGGTAAGCTTCATAGGATTTACAGGCACCAGAAACTCAACATGTCCCCAACTTTCTTATCCCTCCATGTTACCCAGGTCAGTCAAGAGTACCACTATTTTCTCAGTTATTTAAGCTACAGACTCTGGGTTCCTCTTTGAGTTGTCCCTCTCTCTCCACATTGAGTAAGTCCTGCCAAAGCCATTTCTGAAAATTCTCTTGAATATTCCCTCCCACGTTCTCTGTTAATTGTGACCTGTCCTCTCTCAGACCTCATCACTAGGACTTTTGCAGAATCCTCCTAACAGGGCTCATTACTTTCTGCCTCACCCACTTCTGACTCATTCTTTACATTCTAGTGAGCTTTCTTTCCTCTTCAGTGCAGATTTAATCATATTGATTTTGAATTTTCTGCTCAAAGTCTTTTGAGAGTTTCCCTTGCCATAGAATAGAATTCTTACTTTTTGCTGTGGCAATCAGGGTATTTTACTTCAACCCATATTTCCAGTCTCTTTTATAGTATAAAATATTTTAAATGTATTTTTTAAGAGCATTGTCTTTATTACAGAAAGGCAGATGTGGGTCAAATCCTGGCTCACTTTTCTAGGTGGTAACTTTGGGTGTCTTACTTTCCCTCTACAGAGCAATAACATGATGGTTGAAAATAAGAACCCCTCTACCTGACTTTACCCCTCCACCTGGCTTTACCTCTTACTGGTGGTAAGACCTTGGGAAAATGACTTAAACACTCTGGAAATCAGGTTCCTCATCTCTAAAATGGGCTCTGCACTTGTATGGTTGAATCATTGTGAGGATTAATGCATGTGGATCAATACAGGATTAATACACGTAGTTCTTAGAACAGCATCCAATATGTTATAAGTGCTAGTTAGCTGTTTGCTATTATCATATGAGACATGGTTTCCACATCTGTAAAATGGGGATACTACTACCCACTTATCACACAGGAGTACTTTGTAATTAAATAAATTGATATCAAAGATCACTTATGTGAAAGTTCCTAGAACCACCTTTGATACAGATTATATACTGAGTCTTCTCCATTATCTGGACCTTAGAATTAAGTTCTGCCTTTTGGGAACTTCCATAGTCCCTTTTTAGTAGTGTTAGTATGGCACCAATCACTCTATGTTATATATATGTATACATATATACATATATTCTCTTTCTCTCTGGAATATATATGTATGTGTATGTATATTCTACATTGTTAGTTTCTTCTTGAGGGAGGGGGCTATGTGTCATTAATTTCCATATTACTAACTCATGACTCAATCCCTCACATGGATGGGCAAGGCAGTATGGGTAATGATTATAAATGCATCCTCTTGATTCAGACAAATGTAGATGCAAATCTCCCTGACTCTTGGCAGCTATATATAAGATCTTGGACAAGTTAATATCACCCTGCATGTAGGGCTAGTTGAGGAGTAGATGAAGTAAGCAAACATAGAACACAGAGACCTGATCATAACAAGAGCTCAATAATTGTTGTCTAATAATAATTTATAAACATTTGTTAATTTTAATTATTATTTTAGGAATGCATATATATCCATACTTTAATTCTTTAAAAAATTTTTTGGTTCTTTTATTTTTTTAGATTATAACATAGATAGATATGATCTATGAATTTACCATTTAAGTTTCAGTTACTGGCATTTATTTCCTCCAGAAAGGTGGGATAAGAGGTAAGGACAGAGGTAAGCTCAATAGTGAAAGGCAGGGAGAAGAGGACCTTCCCTATTTTCATTAATAAATAATAAAAATAGGTCACCCATGTGATAAAGGAGCAACCTTTTCTATAATTTCTTTGCTGAAATTGAAGAAATGAAATGAGCACTGACGGAGATGGGTGACGTCACATTGTCATCTGTCATCCCTGAAATACCACTTCCTCTTTGTGGGGGCATGAGGACCCAACACATAAATATAGCTTGGTCACTCACTGAGGGGGCGTCAGCTCTTCAGATGCTCACTTTGAATGGAAGGGTGTCATTGCCAAACAACTGGCTACTTGTTTTTAGGGAGAAGAATACACATAACATGGAGAAATACATAAGACACCAGCATAAGTGCTATTACTTTTCAGACAAACTATCTAAAGGGCCAGATACACTATGCACTCCCCATCACCACCACCCACACACATTTCAATTTACTTCTACAAAAATAAGTTTTACGTGCCACATTTGTGCTGGCCATCCTTCTAGATTCTGTGGGAAGTCACGTTGCGTTAAATGCAAAGATTTCTTGATATAGTAATGCCTTCAAGGTAGTTTATGGTCTAGTGGGAAGACAGAAGTATTCTGAAGTTATCAATAACATGTAAAATAATACATAATAAACTGGTGAAGAGTAAGCAGAGAGCCATGGGACAGTTTTAAGGGAGGAATTGACCAGATGAAAGGAATTAACATTTGTTAAGTAGCTACCATATGGCATATGCTGGCATAGAAATTTTACATATATTATTTCTTCTACAGAAAAATCAAATGAGGTTGGTATTATGAACTCTTTTACAATTGGCTAAGTTGAGTCTCAGAGAGATTAAGTAACTCACCTATATCATATAGTCAGTGCATATCATACATTAGTTAGGGTGGCATGCAAATTAAAGGCTGTTTGATGCCAGTTTTGGCAGTTCCCTTTCTGCTAGAGATAACAGGAGGTAGCTATTGATTGGGGCTTGAAAAATATTTTGACAGAGGGAAAATGAGGGGTGCGGTGGAGAGGACACAAAGAGAAGGCTTTTGCCCTGAGGAAAGGAGGGCATGCCATAAGAGACCTTAATAGCCATGTTGGAACCCCACCTGTCCCATGCACAGCATCCATTCCATCAAAAAAATCATGCATCCTTCCTATGAGACAGAACCTGTACTAGGTATGAGGAGATACAGGTGTACAAGACAAAAATCCTTGGCTTAACTCATATGTCCTTGAGTGTCAAAATATACTCTGTGAAACGTGCAGACGATGTAGCGTAGTCAATGCCTGATGTGGCAGTGGTGGGTTATGAATCATGGTTATTTTACGTAAGAGAGAACAATGGAAACTGAGAAGAAGTATCATGAAAAGGCACTGGATTAGAACTTGGAGGATCTGAGTGCTGATGTTGACTCTACCACTTCCTGACTTTGTAGCTTTGGATAAGTCACATCCATTCTCTGTGCCTGAATTTCTTCATACGAGAAGTGGAGGTTTAGCTTACATGATTTTGAACATCTTCCTTCCAGCTCAAAGTGTACACCGAGGAGCTTTGCTAAATTTACTTTGTTCTAGCAGGTGCTTTCCCCTTTTTTAAGTTTTCTCCTCCACATCTTCCCTAAGATGGCTGATGCTCCACCCTAGGAGCATTTATTGCAAACCCTCAACCTACCTCAGAGTGAGGGAGCAGAAGATGAGAAAGGGGGAGAGGAGCAAAACACAGGCTCTGTCTCTGAGAAGGAAGGTGGAGTTGGACACAGGCTCAAGGCAGTAACGCCCTGGAGGTCAGCTGACTGTGGCTGGGAAACCCCAGACTGCAAGGTCTCTGAGGCCCCTTCAGCTCTGACCATCTGTGTCACCATGGACGGAAGTGACACTATGGGTCTGCATTATTCACCCCACCACCAACTGTGTTTACAAACCATGACTGGTAAATTCTGGATAATTAACCACTCCTGGATAAAACAGAAAAGTCAACGTGTCCTGGTGCTTCAGTCCAATGGAGATGACAAAAGGTAGAAAACAGATTCATTTGAGGCCAAGTTTACGCATTTGGGTTATTTATTACCACTGGATCCCTAATTCCTCCTTTCCGTGTTTATGATAAATGTCGGCATATTTGTGGACCTGCTAACTACACAAACTAAATAAATAATCTCTTCTCAGAGAAGAGAAGGCTGTTGGAAGGGTGGTTTCCTAGAAACCCTGTGCTTTTACAGAGTATTTAAAAGCCTTACATTCTGATCTTACCTCTGACACCAACTCTGTGTCATCTTAGACAAGCCTTTTGTGCTTGACTTTTGTCATTTGTAAAATGAAAAGGTTGGGTTTCATTCATTAGCTTTGATTACCTTTTTCTTACTATTGACTCTGCATTTTAGAACATTCTCACTCCCAAAAATTTGCGTAAGTAATAACCTATTTTTTCTAGTGCTATCATTTATCATGGATGTGTATCATTTCTAGTGAGAACTTCTGGTCACAGTGAAGTTCTCAGTGTGACCACACTAAGGGGATGTAATTCCAAATGTTAGAGGAGAAACTTGGCCTTTGACCTCACCTGGGGAGACTTGCCACAGGAAAACTTGTGATTTCTGGAAAGATACTGAAAGGTTGAAAAGAGTTTTTATGCCAAAAGCATAAAAAGACCTGGGTTTAGATCCTTATTTTACCATTCAGTAGCTATGTGACTTTGGGAAAATTACTTAACCTCTCTGAACTTCATTATTCTCATTTATAAAATGGAGATAATCATAGAATTATAGCTACCCCTCGCCCCACCTCACAAGTTTCTTTTCTAGGAGTTAAATTAAATAATACACTTGGAAATTTGTCCAAAACTGCAAAACTCGATACAAATATAAGTTGTTCTTCCTAGTATTATAAATATTCCAATTCCATATGTTCTTAGAATGTTTGACTGCAACTGACAGTTTTCAGACTTAGATTCCCTCATCCATCCTGTTCAATGTAGGAGATGATTTGCCTCATCTTTGTCATCTCTTTCTTTCCCTTATTCACAAAGTGGTTCTTGTTTGAAAAAATTGTGCCAAAAACACACATAACATAAAATGTATGATTTTAGCCATTTCAAAATATACAATTCAGTGGTATTTAGTATACTCACAATATTGTGCAACCATGACCACTGTCTAGCTCCAGGATGTTATCATCACCCTGAAAGAAAATCCCATATCCATTAAGAAATTGCCCCCTGTTCTGCCCTCTGTTCTCCCCTGAGCCCCAGGCAAACACTAAACTATGTTCTGTCCATATAGATTTGCCTACTCTGGACCTTTCATGTAAATGGAATCACAGAATATGTGATCTTTTGTGTCCAGCTTCATTCACTTAGTATAATGTTTCCAGGCTTCGTTCGTGTAGCAAGTATTAGGACTTCATTTCTTTTTTTTTTAATGATTATTTATTTATTTTTGAGAGAGAGAGAGAGAGAGAAAGAGAGAGAGAGAGAGAGAGAGAGAGAGAGATGGAGGGGCAGAGAAAGAGAGAGAGAGAGAATCCCAAGAAGGCTCTGCACTAACAGTGCAGAGCCTGACGTTAGTGCAGAGCCTGACATGGGGCTTGCTCCCACGAACCATGAGATCATGACCTGAGCTGAAATCAAGAGTCAGATGCTTAGCCAACTGAGTCACCCAGGTGACCTGTGGACTTCATTTCTTTTTACGGCTGAATAAGATTTCATTGTATGGATATACCACACAAGTTGGTTTTTAACCTTTGGGTCATTGACTTCTTTGAGACTGCCTGTACACACACAAATACTCTTATCCCCACACAATTGCATGTAATTTTATGCTTAAGACCATTAATGTACCTCAGATTAAAAACTCTTGCTTAAATAAGAGATCATTCTCTGAATCCTTTCATTCACCCCTCCATTCATTCATTCTGGCCATTCACTCATAGTTACTGATTGAGTATAAGGTTCTTTTCTACACTCTACGGGAAATAAAAGTGATTTTAAAAAAGCAGACAAGAGTTTCCTTCATCCATGGAGTTTACTTTCAAGTGGTAGGTGACATACAGTGAATAAATAAATCATATAGTTTATAAGAATGTCATAAATGCTGTGGGGAGAAACAAAGCCAGAGAAGGAGGTAGGATGTACTGAGGAGGCAGCATTGCAATTTTAAATAGGGTAGTCAGGGGAAAGTTCACTGAGAACTTTTGGATGAGTATGCGATGAAGTAGCCATGGGCTCAGTCTTATCTATAGGAAGACCTGATCACTGTTGCAAAGATGTCTAAATAACATTCCTTTTTTCCTGTAACAGAGGCAATTCTATCTTTAAGTTATCAAATAAGAATTCATGTAGATGTGGACTTCCACAAATTTTTCCTCCAAAAGTAGTCTAAAGTTCACTATGTTTCATGACAATTGAGAGCACAGGCTTGGGAGTCAGACTATCTTTGCCACAAAAAAACCCTGCATACCTTTCTAGAAAGTCAGTTAACCCTCGTTAGTAGCCTTTTCATTTGTAAAATGGTAATAATAATCCTATGTATCTTATCCTTTCTACAACAACCCTATTCAATAAAATGAAGTATCTAAAATACCCAAGACCCTTCATGTAGTATAAATTTCCATCAATAAATGGATAGTTTTATTTATTTGCAGAACACTTGCTGATTGCTCTTCTTTCCTCAAGTAAAACACTTTTGCATGTTGTTTAACCTCAGGAAGAAGGAAGTGTTCTGCTGTCTGTGTTTTTTCAGTCAGAAAAAGAAGGAAGTGGGAAGGTGTACTATGGGGCTTGAAGAGAATGAGCCCAACTGTTTTTCAGTCCCACAGATACACACTGTTGGTGCTTTACCCCTCTGTCTCTACTTTAAGAATCATGCTGGATTTTCCTGGGATTTGACTTCTTTGTGTCTTGCTTTGGCCTCAAAGGTAGAATTTCCCTTACTTGGCTCCCTCCCTCAATTCCTCCAGGTCTCATGTTCAGAGAATGCTTTCCTGAACTTACTTTTCACCTCTTCTTCCCCAACCCTATCACTTACCTCCCATTGCTTCACTTTCTTTTTCTTCATAGCACTCAAATTTTTTTTAAATCCCCAGTGCATAGAATAGTGCTTAGCACTAGCAGGCATTCAAGAAAGTATTTGTTGAGTAGGCAAATGTATTGAAAATCATGGAAGCCACAAATTTTGAACTTTCTACCCATTTGATGTTGAGTGTGACTAGATGACTTGCTTTGGCCACTGAGCCATGTGAGTGTAGGTGACAACATATCAGTCTTGGGTAGAAGCTTAAAAAGCCAGGACATGCTCTTTTGCCTTCTCTTTTCCTCTGTCAGGCAACTAGCAACATTTGAAAGAGTGGCTACATTGTCATCCTCGGTCCCAAAATGATTACAATGAATGGAGCTTCTCCTGTCCTCTTGTGATAAGTATGTAATATGAGCAAGAAACAAACCTTTGTTGTTTTAAGTCACAGAACCTTGTACGTTGTTTGTTACCTCAGCATAACCTAGACTATCCTGACTGATAAAAGTGCCAGCCTTATAATTTAGTCTTATTCTCTCTTCCCAAGAGAGAGATCTAGGTATCATTTACCTTCAAATAAAAGTTCATGATTAGAAAAAAAAAAAAAAAAGGATGTGGTATGACAATATCATGTGGGTCATATCTGACTTATTCAAAGAAGTCTGCCAGAAAACCCTTCATCAGCTCCTAGTTCATGTGCACTTCAGGCGCTGAAGAATGAGACTAAGTTTCAGAAGTCATTTCCTTCAGGGATCAGAGGTCTCTCGACATGAGACAGCCCTCACCAAGCTCCATTTGTTCTTTTTCAGTTTCTGCTGCACTGACCAAGTCTGTGCTGCTTCTGATAATTTTACCTCTTTTATGTCAATGAGATAGACAATTATCTTAATACTCAGACAATTATCTTAATACTTAATAATATTAATTTCAGTTTAATTGTTTGAAGTTTAGTGTAGTTGGGAAAATAAAACCCCAAAGACTTGGCATCAGAGAATTTTGGTTTAAATATCTATTTACTAGCTCTGTGATTGTGGGTAAATTGCTTAGCTTTACGGAGTCAAAGAATCCTAGTTATAAAAGTGGGATGACAATGTGAACCCATGACATTTGCAACCAAAATTCTTGGGGCAAGATGTGTTTTTTGGATTCTGAATGTTTTAGATTTTAGAAAGGTAATATGTTATATATGATATATAGGTCAAAAAAAGCCTGACAGGACCTAGGAAGTCCTCCAAATGCAAATGTATTAATATTTCTGTAGCAAAATGTATAAATATTTACGTAAGTAGGATAAAGACTATGAAGAGGCTCATTTCAGCTCAAATCAGGCTTTTCATCATATGTGTTTCCCTTAAACTTTTGGTTTTAGAGTTTTAAAAAAATTATGGATAATGTATTGTAGACCCAGTTTTCAAGTTGTCATACAGAATAAATGAAATAACGTGTATGAAAAGAACATTGTGTACAATGTCACCATGAAAATAAGAATTGTTATATTATCTCAGCACAGAATCAGTGGTTCATTCAACAAAATTCAACAATAACAGTAATATTCAATAAGCATCTACTATGTGTTTGTCATTGTTCATGGTGCCGGATCAAGGATCCATTTAATCCATCCAGCCTCTTGCCCAGAGGATGCATGTGTTTCTATGCAATATTTTCCTAAGTGTGTGCACACACAGAGTCCATGTCTCAATTGTTTCTTAGTCTTATTAAGATACTTCACTATTTGGGGCTTTAAAGAAATACTTCAGATAAATTAAATTTTCTACTTTTCAGAACAAACTAGCCCTAGAAGGTCTTCTGGTGAGTCACATTCTGAGCAGGGAAATCTGGCATTGAGGCATAATTAACATTCTGGGTTGCCCCCAGTTTCTATGGAGATGAGTCTAGCCCCTTGGGGGAGGAGTGATGGATGTGTAATCTCCAAGATAAGTAACTGACAGGTAAGAAAATTTCCTTTCTCAAATGCATTAATTATTCACATTCATTATTCATCAAAGACTGTGAGTTTCCATTTAGAAATTGGACCAAATAGAGCAATTCTCTCCTGTCCACCCCTCATAATGAAATTTTTCCAGGTACTGCTGAGCATTTGAGTAGGTCTGCTGTTTGGTCTGTTTGTCTAATGTTGCTGGGAGATGGAATGAAGATTAAACACCTTGTTGCCTACAATAGCACAGACTTTTGGGGGTTTCAACTTTCCCAACCCCTGATATTTTCTTACTCTCATTTCTTTCTTCTAGAATGTAAGCTTGGTAAGAGCCCAGATTTTACCTGTCTTGTTCACTATCATATTCCCAGCCCCTAGAATAGGATATAGACACTTGATTAAGTATTTATTAAATAAGAGAATGAAAGGAAGAGGTTTGGGTTTGGGTTTGGGGATGGCAGAACCCATGAGAGTAAATGCACATAAGGATTGTAATATGGACAATTAAGCCCTAGTTCTTTAAGGGGGATTGCTATCTTCATCCTCCTCTCCCTCACTAAATGACAACATACAATGAGACACAGAGATAAGGCAGTGGGGGCAAGACCCTTCACCCATTCCAGGATAGGCATCCCTTGGCACATCCTTTAAATCCTTTCTTATTGCAAATGCTTCGTTTTAATCAACTTATTTGAACCTAGACCTGTTTTTCTTTTCTTTTCTCTCTCTTTTTTCTTTTCTTTTCTTTTTTTTTTTTTTTTACCTGAAGTGTATCCTAGAACCATGATCAGTTAACTATAGATTACTTCCACAGGCCAGGCTGTGAAACACTACAGAGTGCCTAGTACCAGTGTCCAACATTGGTTCAAGGTCAATTCTCCAAAAATTAGTTTGCAAAAAGCAAATTCTCCAAAGGCTGGTTTGTCCTATGGCCAGTTTCCCAAAAGCAGGTTTTCTGTGATCAACTTAAAGAGTGGATAGCCATTGGTATTCGATGGCAGGGTTTCAAAAACTCCCACTGAGTTTTTCAGTGGTATCTTTTTGTTCCATATTACTGTTAGTTTCATCAGAGCTGTGTCTCTATGGCAGGTCAAGGTTTCTTGCTGGTAGGTTTTCTTTTCATTGGATCTGTGACTTTTGGGCATGAGGATTTCTTCATGTATAGTATTTCCAATCAGGCATTGTGCAGGTCTCAAATGTTAAAGATGGTATAAAAGATAGGGCAGTTGTCTGCTGTCTAACACATTCTAAATCCACTTTACTGCCTAAATACTTATGGACTGATTCAAACAAGTGGATATTTTGTTTGGTTTTGAGCATTGGAGAAGCTTCAGGATCTGTGTTATTAAACACACAAGAAACTGATGTCCAGTCCCCCTGAACTGAAAGGGCCAACATGACTGAAGAGAAGCAGTTTGAGGAAATCTAAAACTAATTGTGCTTCTCAATAGCACATCCTTTCATTAATAAATTATTTCGACATGTACTGAGTCCCTTTTTAGTGCTGGGCCCTATTCTAGGTACTTGGAATAAAAGAAAAATAAGGCAAGATTCCTACTTTGGAGACTAGTCTACTATGAGTTTCCTGGTAAGATATAGGGCCCATTCTGTTGAATTCATTTAACTTTTTTTTTTCCTTTCAATTTTGTAGTCATTCTTTTAGCCTGTTCCACCTTCTACTTTGACAGGTATAATAACTTATGTGTCTTAAACATACTGGACATAATCTTCATGGCAGATCTTAATAGTTGTGAGAATGCCCTTACTTATCGTACAAATGCTGACTGCATTGTTAGAAACTATAGTTTCATCCCCTCAGCCTCTTCCTGCCCTCTCTTTCCCTGGCAGTGCTGTCCCTTCAGAGACCATGTGAATCTGAAGATCGGTATTCAAGTCCTGCTCTTCCTTCAGAAACTTGGACTCTGCATTTGTTAAGTGGGCTAATGAAGACTAACTCACAATGTTATTGCAAGTATAATGGAGCTAAGAGGACTTTGTAAGCAATAAAGCATTAATGTGAGAGGTTATAATAGATTAGAGCAAGTCAGGTTCTAATGCACAGATAAGGAAATAGAACAGCATGGAACACAGAGAAGAGACAATTAGGGAGATCAACAAGCTTTTGCAAAGCAGGTATGGTGAACTTGGCCTTGAGATTAGGGAATCTGTAGGTGAAGAAGAACATTCCAGAAAGGAAAACAAACAAACAAAACAGCTGGACAAAGTCTCAGAGACACTAAAAAGTCTTACATGTTTGGCAAAAAAACTAATAAGAGTGATTGTAGATTGGGGTGAAGTCATAGGTAATGATAAATTAGCTATAAGCCAGTTCCTGAAGAGGTCTTAATGCCATGTTAAAGAGTCTGAGCTTTATTTACAGAGCCACTGAAAAGTTTCTTTCTGAAAATAATTTCTTGTGTGAGCCAATATATGCCAAGCCTATTGTAAGCACTTGTGATTTATCAGAAGACTAAAAAGAACATCCATGCACCCAATTTAAGAAATAATTTAAGAGATTACCGATCCCCTACGAAACTCTGTGTTCCTCTCCTCAGTGGAACCCTAATTCCCCAAGAGTAACTCAGACTCTAAATTTTTGTGTCTGTCATTCTCTTGTTTTTCATTACAGTTTTATTTGTATGTGGGGAAAATAGGCTCAATAAATATTTGATGGATAGAGAGGTGAAAATTCATGTCCTGTGTGGGTGGTCTCCAGCAGAAATTGCTCGCATTTGTGCTGCCATCATCATTCCATGCTCTTACCATGTCTTCTCTCAGGTTTCTTCATTTACCTGCTGGTGTGAGTCTTTATCAAATAGTTGTGTTTGTTATCAAAACAACTTTATGCAGATTACTCTCAGAACCCCTTTTAACATAACAAGGACTTATAATCTTTATCTCTTCTTCCCATCTTTGTCCACATTAAGTGGCATTATTATAATGGAAGCTATTTTGTTTTTTCTGCTTGAGCTTTTTTGCTTTGTGTTATTCTGTCATTTCTGAATTTCTAGATAGTGTTTGTATTAATTATTTTTATGACTTCCCAATATTCTATCAAGCAAATATATTACAATTTGCTTTATCATAATTAAATTGCTGGATATTCAGGTTGCTTCCAATTTTAAACTATTATAAGTAACATTGCTATAAAACATTGCCTTTCTACTTATAAGATTCTTTTTCTTGTTTTGAATTATTTCCTTAGGATATATTTTCATGAATGAGATTACTCAGTCAAAGGCATGATTAATTTTGTGGTTCTTGTTACCTGAGGGGCTTGCTTGACATGAAAAAAAGTTGTTTATTTTTCTGACTATAAAAGTAATTCATGCTCATTATAGAACACCTGGAAGACACAGAAATGTGTAAAGAGAAAACTAAAAATCTCTCTTAATCTTATCCCACAAAGATAACCATCATTAACATTAAATTTTTGTTTAATCTATCATTAACATTTTGGTATATTTCCTTTAACTTTTATAAATTGGGATCATATATTGTTTCATATCCTGCTTTTTAAACTTGACTGTCAGCTCTTCCCATGTCACTTAATAGTTTTCAAAGAAAGTGGTATTTTTTAATGCCCACATAATGCTATGTTGTGTGGATGGCTATCAATCCCTACTTACTGAACTTTTTACTGGGATAAATAATACTATAAATGAACATCCTGATATAAACCTTCATGAGAATTCTGGTTATTTTCTTAGGACAAATGTGTGGAGGCAAAGTGCTAGAGGAAGGATACAAATATTGTCAGTGCTTGATCCATACAGGAATCATGAGCCTTGATTTATATTCCTTTGCTACTCTGTGTTAGTTTACTATTGCTGCTGTTAAATTACCGCAAAGTTAATGGCTTAAACAAATTTATTATCTTATGGTTCTGGAGGTCAGTGTATCTCACTGGGTTAAAATCAATATATCAGCAGAGGGGCGCCTGGGTGGCTCAATCGGTTAAGCATCCGACTTCAGCTTAGGTCACGATCTTGCAGTTTGTGGGTTCAAGCCCCGCGTCGGGCTCTGTTCTGACAGCTCAGAGCCTAGAGCCTGCTTCAGATTCTGTGTCTCCCTCTCTCTCTGCCCCTCCCCCACTCATGCTCTGTCTCTCTCTGTCTCAAAAATAAATAAACGTTAATATATATATATATACATATATATATTATATATATATGTATATATATAATATATATATATCAGCAAGGCTGCATTCCTTCAAGAGGTTCTAGGAAAAATCCATTCCCTTGCCTTTCCCAGTTTCTAGAGGTTGCCTTCACTCCTTGACTCATGACCCCCTTCCCCCAGTTTCAGAGCCATCGTGTTGGACCAAGTCCTCACACCACCATCTCTCTGGCTTTTTTTCTCCTGCTTTCCTCTTCCCCTTTGATAGCGGAAAAGTGATTACATTGGGCCCACCTGGATAATTCAGGATATTCGCCCTCTCTTAAAGTCAGCTGTTTTAGCAACCTTAATTCCCCTCCTGCCATGTAACCTAATGTATTCACAGGTTCTGGGATTAGGACATGAATAACATTGGGGTGCCATTATTTTACCTACATTCCTTCCTTTGGGTATTGTCATTCTACCTCCCATTGCTTTGCTTTAGTTAAGAGTCAGCTCCACCAGGATTCAACAGAAAGCCAAAAGTTATTTGCTCCTTAACTACATGTAAGACACTTCACCAGATACAAAGCCCTAAAAAACTTGCTCTGATGGAGGAAACATTTATTTACACAAAGACCTTAGTAAAAGCAGAATATGATTAAGTGACAAATGGTAGTTCCAAGTAACTCAAAGGAGCACAGAGGACAGCCAATTAATATTTATTCAGGAAAGCTTCCTGGAGGAAGTAACATTTGAAGTGAAATTGTAATGATGGCTAGAACGTTCACAGGTAGAGATGGGAAATGACACATTAGATAGAAGGACTGGAATGACTAAAGGCACAGAGAATGTGTTCAGAGATTGATTAGTCTAGGAGAGTGCTGTCTGATAGAACTTTCTATGATGATGGACATATTCTAGATCTGTGCTTTCAATAGGGTAGCCACTAGCCAAATATGGCCATTGAGCACTTTAAATGTGACTGGTGCAACTGCAGAAGTAAATCTGTAATTTAATTTTAATCTATTTAATTGTAAATAGTAACATGTGGCTAGAGGTTGCCATTTGGATCACACCGATCTAGAGTAACTGCAACAAGGGATCCTTTGGGAAAGGGTTTTTGAAGACTGCATTGGAGGATTTACTGAGGCAATGTAATATAATAGAGGGCCTTGAAAACCATGCATTGGCTAATAGGGAGTCATTATAGTGTTCCGAGCTGGAGAGTGACATGATCACAAGTATGTCAGAGTTAAGAAACTATTCTGATGGACTTTGGAGGATGGGAAGAGGAGGAAGTTTAAACCCAGTTGATACCAGGACTGATACATGAGACCTATTAAGTTCTACATACTTCCTAGTCAGTGTTGACATTTTAGGGTGACTTTGTTTCTCTCTGTGCTCTGGGCATAATTAGTATGCAGGTATCTGAGATATTCACATAGCCCTTCTGATTGGCTTCTTAGCACTACTGGATACTTCCTGTATCTTTTTTTAAAATATAATTTATTGGCTAACATACAGTGTGTACAGTGTGCTCTTGGTTTGGGGGATAGATTCTGTATAAAATGTATTAGGATCTGGTTTAGAATTTTCCTAGCATTTTTATGCCTTTTCTTTCAAATTTTAACTTAAAGCAAGTGATTGAAAGGGCTATGAGGGCACAGGCCACATTACTCACTTTTGTATTTCCAGTTCCTTGAAAAATAGTTGGCATAGTTTAACTGCTCAATAAGTATTGTATAAGATCATGTCTTATTAGGTTGATGAAGAACCTTGTGGTTCTGTTAAGATTTCCTCATACCTTTCCAAAAGCCCATTGTCAACCACAGTCCCGAACAGACTCTCACACCCCTCCCTCTTATGTAGCCAAATGTTCACCCCCTACAATTGCTTGTCTTTCAGGGTCACACCTTTCAATTGGAATAAGTGGGCCCTCTAGTCTCTTAGTTTTTATCCAGTACTTCAAGGTGACAAGAGAGATATCCATAGGCTTTTGGATGCTTTATGGATCTATAAACATGTGTAGTAGTTGGTGTATTTGGGAAGCCTTGTCATCTCTGTGACATCTCTTGACCATATACTCCTCACACCCTGTCCATCCAGGCTACCTCCCCCTGACTCAGCAGAGGCAAGTCAACCTTGGGTATGGAATGCTTCTCCTAGGCAGCTATCACTGATATCTTTGTACTGCTAGTACATAAAAATCCTTCTTTTTGGGGGTTGAAAAACTAGTTGACCACTCATTTTGGCACTATTCTATATTATAATTTTATTATTTCCTATGCATATATCTTGTTCTTTCTTCTCTCCTCACTATAGTATAAGTTCCTTAAACACAGATGTAGAAGAAAACAAAGACCACCCAAATGAGAATAAGCAAAGGCTATTTATTCAGAGTTTGCTGTACTAAGGGAGTCAGCCACCATCACTTGGGTTGAGCAGAGATTCAAAGGCAGGCAGCAGAGTGGAAAAGTTTTATTAGTGGGAAATAGGGAATGCTTCAAGTGTGCCCAGATTGGAGGCCATTGGCATAGGGAAGCTGGAGGTAGACTAAAGGCAGAGCATTCTATGTGATTGGTTAGGAGTGTGTATATGGCTTTCTTTGTTTGGTCCTAAATTGGACACCAGAATAAAAAATAGGGAAGCTGTCAGTTATTAGTCAATTTCCACCATGTGGGGCTGATTGCTGTAGAAGTCATTGTTTGGCTTACTTGACTATCGATTATAGATAGTGGATTGCCTTCCTGGATTGATGGCTGCAGACAGTGGGTCAGAGTTCTGTTTTCATATATAGTCTGGCCATTGTCCCTTTGTATATTCAATCTCTCACAGGGACCCTGTCTTATGCTTATGTTACACCTGGCCTTCCCCCATGTTCTTCTGGTTCTCTGGTGTTTATTACATGCCCAGACACAAAACAGGTGTATGGCAAACTTTGGTTGAGTGATGGGGCTGCACATCAGGTAGAAATGAACACTGAACTATGAGTTGGCTTGGGTAAGTCACTCAGTTCTATTCCAGTAGATTCCATCGCATTCACATTTATAGTATCCCTGTGATATGTCAACCCCTAAAAGACATGCTGATGGCTCAAAGAAGGATGAGACAAAATCCCTGCCCTCAAGCAGTCCTTGACACATCCCTCTTAAACTTTAGGTTTTCGTCTATAAAATGGCAACAATAATTGCATCAAGCTGTTGGGAGGGTATAATCAGATAAAGTACATGAAGGCATGCAGTACATTGGAAAGGGTTATATACTGTGAGGAAGTTTTGCTATTTTAAATGTCTAACAATTGTCTTTCTGAAAGGACAAAGTAGCTTCAGAAGATGATACACCTTGGTAAACTTTTCCTCCATTTTCTAGAAGTATAATTTATGATATAACCACTCCATGTACAGAGAACCTCTGCATTTCTTTTTCTAGATTTTTACTGAGGGATCTGGGTATAATTATACCTCTGTCTTTTCGGGGGGTGATACAGTTTCAAAAGCCTGTTTAAAGGATTTCTAGTTGCCAAGCTGTCCTGTGAACTGGCCAATACGATTCCTTGAATCATCGCCCAGTGCGGACCCAATTTATATTTGGAATTTCATGCCATCTTGAAGGAACATCATCCAGTGCCAGGGTCTTCTTTGAGCTAATTGGGCTTTGGCAATGATGTCATTCCACGGTGGGCGTTTGTCGAGACTATGGCAGTGATAACGCAAGTCTCATTTTCGGCAGCGTGTGCCCATGTGTGCAAAAGGCTGCTCCCCTCCCTCACATGCAATCACTCCTCCTGCTGCAGCTTCACTTCTGGTCCCTTTCTGAAGATGAGAGATCAGTAGGCTATTTATACCCCATGGCTAGAAACATTCCTCTCCTTCTAGTCTATGTGCAACTACTTCTCCTGTTATTAGTATGGCTTAAAATGAAATTAGGAAGAGTAACCATCAAACTTACCGAACTTTTGATAAGCAGGAAACAGTCTTAGAATCACAGAGGGAAGTTCTCTCCTAGGGTTAAAATTATAGGTGTTGTAATCAAGCAGCTCTGCTTCGAATGGCTGCCCAGCCACTTGGAGCTGTGTATTGGACAAGGTTGTTAACCTACACCAGCCTCAGTTTCCTCACCAGTAAAAGGAGGGTAATGCTTTTTGTCTCATAAGCTTATGGGTGAAATGTAAGCCAGATTTATGGTTGTTCCCCTATGTCTGCTGACTTTGCTGACCTCAGACTTTCTTTCTATCCTGTGAAATAATCTTCAGGTCCCATGAACAATGGGGAATAGGGAAGAATTTTCTGGTGATTTTCCAAGGAAGATGGAGAAGGTTTCATTACATGCCTCACTGTGGGTTTTCGCAATCCCTAAGATCCTTCCAGAACACTGTCCTTAGCCTCTACTCTAGTATTTCTGAACAATTCAGTTCTGCCCCAGACTTGCACACCATTGCAGCCCACAGCCATCTTGCTACTCAGTGGTTCAAAACCCTGCCGTTAAGTGAACACCTGGCTGTCTGTCAGAAGCAACTTTAGCACTCATCCCTTGTTACTTAAGTATGTCTTTTGGGGTCTCATCTCTCACTCACATCATTTATCAAAATATTCCTTGCAGTAATATTCAAGTTTTCCCCCTTAGAGGCATCCTAATGGAGAGTATAAAAACAACTTCCCTCATTTTGCTGCCTTAGTTTTATATTACATAATGCATACAAAACACTTAATGCCAGGTAGAAGTACTCACAAACACAGTAGTACTCAGTGAACAGAAGTTCATTGTTTAGGCCAAGTGAAAGCAAGGTAGTGAGATACACAGCTTTGATATATTTGGAACAACTGCTACATTTAAAAATTATATCTTGTAGTTGTTTCTTAATTATTTACATTCTATTAGAAAAGGTATCAGCAATTCTAATTTGAAATGCCCAAGGCATCAAAGGCAATAAGGGTGTGTCCCTGCAGACTTACAGCTTGGTAAGCCATCATCATCATCTTTTTTTTCCTTGTACAGTCAGGTTAAATGACTTTCCTAAGTTTACATCAGCCTCTAAATTGCAAAGGTATGGGCTACGATGTGGTTTTGTTAAATAAAATAAATACTTGACTGCCATTCTGTTTTCTCCTACAGGGAAGTTGCATGGACCCCAACCCACAATGTCCCATGGTCTCTCAGTGTCCCTCAGAGAGTACTCATTGATGTTCCCAGCTGCTTTAGTCTCTTCTTTCTGGCTCTTAGCAAGTCTGTTTGGACTTCTTTCTACCACTGTGTGGTTTGTCAGCTGTTCTGCTCTCCTGGTGACTTTTTATCCATTTAACAACAGAATATGTGCTCTGGGCCAGACACTCAGGCAGAGGCTGGGAAAACAGAGGAGAGAAAACACAGCTCTCAGGTGAACCCAACTGTGTCACATGGAGTAGTGAGCCATACAGCACTGGATGAGCTAGCGTTCAAAGCAGGGCAGGATGGGAGAGATTCATTTCGCCTAGGAAGCGGGGAACCAGGGAAGGTTTCAGGAGCTCTGATGTTTGATGTTCCTCTGGGCTTTGAGGAACAAGAAGAGATTTTTCTAGGCCATGAAACAGATGATGACCATCATTCCAGACTTTTTGGGTGTAACAGCCAAAATCAAACTTCAAGGGGTAAAGGAAACTCAAGGGAACGGAAGTAAGACCTTTTATTACATCATCTCTTCCCGTGTGGAGACCCCGTTCAGCACCAAAGGGCTTTGTATTTTCCTTTAATAAGGAAGACCATTACCTTATAAATAAAAGGTTTTTTTCCTTTTATACAGAGAGGTTAAATGACTTGTCCAAGTTTGTATACTGAGTAGGTAACAGAGTCTAAACCCATGCCTACCGCAGGATTTAATCTCTAGTTTGCGGTCAATAGCCAATATTTATTGCATGAACAATGAATGAATGAATGAATGAATGAATGAAAAAACCCAGGTCTCCTGACTCCCATATAGTATGATTTCTGCTACTTGGCATTTATTGCTGTTGTCATTTGGTTACACACTAGCTGATTATTATCACCATCCCAGCAACATCCCAAGGGATATACCTTGAGATCTTTGTGGTTCCCCAAATTCATGAAAACATCTATAACACATAGATTTTTCTTAATATGAACATTTTACATAGGGCAGGGAATCCACCAAACAGTTTTAAAAATTGCTTTCCATTCTTTCTGCCCCCAGTCTTACTACCTTTCAATCTCTCCTGCCCACAGCCATCAGGGGCTTGGCTTAAGTGTACCTTGAACTATGCCCCTCATATGCTTTCCATGTGGCCTGTCTGTGGTTCCAGGCCAAAGTGCTTCTCCAGCCCAGGGTTAGAGCCTCCAACCTGCCTTCTCATCCTTTCCTTTTACTTAATTTATTCTTGCATTAATTCGACAAGTATTTATGGAGCTCTTCTTAAGACTCAGACCCTGTGCACTGACAATCCACGGGTAAAGAGAAAAGACACTGTCTCACCTCATGGTGCCCATTATCCAGTGGAAGAAACAGTAGAAAATGAAAGTTGTATTATGTTATGGTTTATATTATGTCATGGCAGTTTCGCTAAGTGCCACAAAAGGGAAGTATAGGGTGGTGAGGTTGTTTAGCAGGGGAATCTAATTTGTTTAGGAGGGTCAGGAGCACCTTCCCTGAAGTGCCACCTTTGGGGCGGGGTAGGAAATAGCTCAGCAAAGAGACGGGGGACAGTGGGGGCATTCCTGGCAGAGGGCACAGACTGGGTAAAGGCCCCGAAGTAGAACAGAAGTTGATTTTCCCAAAGAGATTTAGAAAGGGCTTGTGTGGCTTGTAACAGCTTGGTTCAGCTACAGCTTTGTGACGGTTTCCTACTACACTGGGAGCAAAATCCAAAGTCCTTATTCTCATAAATCAGACCACACGTGGCCCAGAACCATACAGCAGCTCAGCTCCCTCTCCCACTGGCTTCATTTTTCTATTCTTCAAAAATGACAAACAGTTCATTCTCCGGGCAACTGAGTTTTTTCTCCCTTCTACCTATACCACACGCATAGCACATATCTTCATAGCTCACTCCCTCATTTCATTTGAGTTTGCACTAAAATGTTATCAAAGGGGCCTTCTCTGCTCCCTCTTCCTGTGACAGTGACCCTCCCTTGCTCTCTGTCCCGTTACTCCGCATGTTATTCCTCATCACACCTACCACCACCCGGCATATCTTTTTTATCTGTTAATGATCTGGGTCTCTCCCCTAGCTTGTAAGCGTCATGATGAAAGCTACCTTTTTGGACTGCTATATCCTCAGCATCTAGAACAGTGCCTGACTCACAGTTGGCACTCAGTAAATAAATAAATACGTAAAACAGCTGAAGGGGAAGGGTGATACAGGACCAGATTGGTGAGAAAGCCAGGAGCCAGTCCCTTTGACACATACCATATACTTTCATGCCTCTGACTTGCTCATGCTTTTCCCTCTGCCTGCAATGCTCTTCCCCACCCCCTTCCACCATCATCTGCCCCATTGGAAGTCCCATTGACATAGCCGTTGCCTGAACGTCCACATGGCATTTAATTTCTCTTTGGATTCTAGTGAGTGGGATATATGTTTGACTCCTGTCCTCAAATAGACAGCTCCCTTTGGATAAGACCATACTGGGTTCATACCTGTCCCTGGTCCAGCATAGAGTTTGGCGCAGAGTAGGCACCCAGAAAAGTCTTTGCTTACTTGGATGACAGGTGGGCAATAATCTAGGAGAACTAATAATCCAGGTCAGGAATTATAATAAGGTCAGGTTGTCGGGCCAAAGTCATGGCCGGATTTGAAGGAACATACAGTTAAAAGTATGAACTCAGAGACTTGGTGCCTTGGGTTTTGAATCTAGCTTTGTCAGTTACTAGTGATTTACTTAAACCCTAAAAGCCTTCATTTTCTTATTTGTAGAATGGGCATAATAAGAGTACCTCTCTCATAAAATCATTACAAAACTGACATTAATCACAGTATGGAAGTATTCAGAACAGTACAAGGAATAAAGTGAATACTATATACATGTGTTTTTTAAAAACATAAATAAAAAGCCTAGGATACTGTCTACAGGCAAGAAACCTCAAAATCCAGGGGAGGTCTGACCTTGGTAGAGGGGCGGCATTTGGAGATTTACCTGGGAACCCTGGATGGACAGTTGGAGGCAAGGAGCTCTCGGGAGCCAAAGTCCAATGGAGACTGAGTCCAGGAAGCGTCTTCCCCAAGCTCCCACTGTGGCACAGGAATGGTGACAACTCAAGTGATCCCCAGTCCAGTGCTCCCCCTTCTACTTCCCCACCATCAGTGGGAGCTAATAACTGGCATCCTAGGTCCCAGTTTATTATTTATCTTCTTGTTTATTTCCTTGCTTGTTTCTCAGAGCACTTGAGGAAGCTTATAGAAAGGACTAGAAGGCAAACTATCAATTAAAAACAAAATTAGGACTAGGAAACATACATTAAAATAAGAGGCCAGAATGGTGATGAGGAAGAGCGATGATGACAGACACAAGGGTCTATGCAGTTGTTGTTCTTTTTAAGATTTTTAAAAATCTTTATTTATTTTTGAGAGAGACAGAGACAGAGCGGGGGAGGAGCAGAGAGAGAGGGAGACACAGAATCTAAAGTAGGCTCCAGGCTCCGAGCTGCCAGCACAGAGCCCGATGTAGGGCTCAAACCCATGGACCGTGAGATCATGACCTGAGACAAAGTTGGATGCCCAACCGACAGAGCCACCCAGGCGCCCCAATGCGGTTTTTATTTTTATGTGCAAATTAAGTTCTGAGCTTCCTAACGGCCAATGTGAAAAGAGGCACAGGGTCAGTTATATAGAAAAGAAGACCCAAGTGTTTTTCTAGTTCTTAGCCCTGAGAGAAGTCCCTTATTTATGCCAGGCTTTTTAGGATGACATTGCAAACAAACTTTTTCTTCTGATGATCTCCATTCTTCTGCCCTGGAGCTGTCTTGGCTGATGGGTTGTCCAGATTTCTTCCCTAAGGTGGTTATGAATTCTGAATTTGCTTAAAAAATCTTATATCCTCATTCTGACTCTGCTGTGATTATGGGGTTCCCCTGGTCAGCCAAGAACTACATTTGTGATTCAACCTCTTAGAATTTATGGTTCTTGAAAACCTTAAAGGTCATCAAGTCTAACATCCCCATTCCACTCACCTTCTGATGTTTGAATCTTCTCTGCAACAACTCCATCAAGTGGCCATCCCGATTTTTCTTGAATGCCCCCAGTGGCAGGGAGCTCACTACCTTAAAAGGCATCTCATTTCATCTGTCCATGAAGTTTTGTTTCTATTGACTTGACATCTGAATCCTGGCCATACTTACTGAAAGTGACATTTCATTACCGAGGAAAGAAATCAAGTCAAATGGCCAGCACGAAGAAACTCTGGGAATCCTGAGCTTCCTTAGAAGTAGACTTTTGTTCAAATAAAGTGTTAAAATTAAAGCAGTATATATCTGAGTGGGGCCAATTGGCATTAACTCATCACAGCATATGGTGTGCTTCCTTTTATATGCATGTTTAGCAGCTAGTGGGTACCAAACCTCACACAGCTCTCAATTGCTAGCACTAATGAAGGATCTGTTTGCTTTGGGGGATAAAGATGGTATCACTGATTCACAGTTGTTTTTCCAGGAGTGATGAACAGATTTCGTTTCCTCATCCCCACTCTCTTGCTTGGTCCTTTCTCGTCCCCACTACCGCTACCCTTCTTCAGACCTCACTGTCTCTTGCCAGAACTGTTCACTTGCCTCCGACTGGCCTCCCTGCCTTAGTTCCGGCCCTCTTCGGTCTAAGATCACACTACCAGAGGAATCTTCATCAAGCACAGATTTGCCGTATCACTTCCAGCTTGAAATCCTTCAGTGGCTCCTGTTAGCTCCTTCGCGGAATCCAAGTTTTCTTAGCATATAAGGTAGGCCAGGCAGGGTAGGGGGTCGGCTGAGGCCGTAAAATAGGACAGAGTTAACTGTCCTTCATTCAGGGACACTTGTGCCCCCAAAGTAGTATAAGGCCTTCTGGAACAATAGCTTACATTTGTAGAACTTTACAGTATCGACTCTCTTCGCTGACAAAAATTAATTTTATCTCCAGTGGGCAGAAGAAGAAACAGATTCTCTCAATGCTACCAGTAGTAGTCATGCTACTACTGATAGCAGTAATAATCGAATATTTTTATGGCTCTTCTTATGTGCCAGGTTCTGCCTCTAAGCACTTTCTTATTTCATTTAGTCCTCACAACAAGACGACAGCACTTGCACAGCCCCTGAGAGTCCGTGTCTCCTTGAATTTTGTGCCCTGGTGCCTCACTTACCTCTCCCCCACCCCCCACCCACTCCCAGCCCTGGTAGGACTCGTGTGTCAGCGACACATGGAACAGGCTTCTGGGGCAGCTGCTGGGGCAAATCTCAGACGGGAAGTTTGGTTTGAGCGGAGGTTCAGCCTCACTGCTGGTGGTCAGGTAAGAAGGCCCAGCCCAGAGCTTTGCAGTCAGGGTCGGAGACCCATGAGGCCATTCTCATGGCAAGTAGCATGGTGGAGAGGAAGATGCAGGGCTGGGATCCCACCCATATGTCCCACTGGTGAGGGCCACATGCAGCATTTTGTTTCTGGACTTCAGTTTCCTCCTCTGTGTGGACAGTGTTAATGTTCCCTGTCTCCTTCCCAGGCTCGGTTTGATCGTGGCAGTCAAGGCGTCTGATTAGCAGTAAAGTGAAGTATGGCAGGGAGTGGGGAATCCAAGTGGGTAAGAGGAGCCCGGGGTCAAGCGTAGCCCCACCACTGACTCACTCAGAGAGTGCACGACTTCCCCTTTCTGGGGCAAGACTTCATATCTCACTAAGGTAGTTGAAAGATCTCAGCTTGACAAAGGCAGCTGCGCTTGGTGTCCACACGATCAGAACAGCTGCCATCCCGCCATCCCAGCCCCATGGGCAGCACGCGGCCAAGAGCGGCCTGGCCTTCCAATCCTAGCCCCAGCTCTGCCCTCTTGGCAGACACTTCTTCCAGCTCAGCCACAGTGAAATGTCTCCTTCCATACAGACCCGGGGCTGTGCCCCTGCCTGCCTGCCTATCCCATCCCCCTCACTTCCTACGTAGCTTAAAACAAGCCACTTCCTCAAGGCTCGGAGGCCCACCTTAGGAAGTGTGAGATCCATGTTGATAACTAGCTGGGAGGCTAATTGAAAATATTTTGGGGTTTGCATGTTAGCTCTGTCAAATCAAGTAAAAAATCACTCTTATCTATCATAACCAGCAGTTATGCAAGTCTGCCAATGGCATTAATTAAAGCACTTTCTTACTTCTCGGAGCATTTATCTTAAATGAGGAACAGGAACATTCAGAGGCCTATTTTATTCTCTCCAGGAGCCATAGCCCCATTTGAATTAATGCTGAATGGGAAGAGTCTATCCCGGGGGGCAGGGGGAATTTGGTTCCTTGCAGGCAGATATTTGAGTTCTGTATTTATAGAGCACTGTATGTTTACCAGGTGTCTGCTTAGATGGGCTAGGATGTCCCCCAAGTGAGCCTTCCCACTTCCCATATCAACACTTGAGCCTTTGACCCCATGTGGTGGGCAGAGTGAATGCTGTCCGCAGAACAATTTTATATCCATTACCCTTTTTGATCTTCACAACAGTTCTCTGTTCTTGGTTATTATCCCTGTGTTACAGATGAAAAAACTTAAATTTGCTTGCTGTAAGATAGGATCAAACAAAATTTTTGTGAAGGGTCAGATAGTAAATATTTTAGGCCTTGTGGACTGGAAGGTCTCAGTCACAACTCTCAACTTTACCATCGCAGCATGAAAGCAGAGATAGACACTAAATAAACAAAAGCCATGGCTGTGTTCCAATAAAACTTTATTTACAAAAAGAGATGGTGGGCCATACTTTTCTGATCTCTGGTAGAAAGCACTCAGGATGTTGGGGGGGGGGAGGGTGGGGAGAAGCCACCTTTGGTCAATAGAAAACCTTGATGAGGATATTTGTTATAAACTCAATAAATATTACTGAGCAGCTACTTTGTGTCCAGCCCTGTAAGGGATACATAGATGAATCACAGGATTTACCTATGAGAAGTTCGTGGTATGGTGGGGGAACTCACATCACTATCGTGTACGTCCCAGAATGCTCGGGGCCATTACAGAAGGCAGACGGGATTCAGAATTCACAGCACCGGGAATATCAAGGATCTTTCTGGAGGAAAACATGTTAGCTGGGCTTTGAAGAACAACTTGAGTGGAACCTAAAAGCCTTCTTTTAAAATTTTTTTTTTTCAACGTTTATTTATTTTTGGGACAGAGAGAGACAGAGCATGAACGGGGGAGGGGCAGAGAGAGAGGGAGACACAGAATCGGAAACAGGCTCCAGGCTCTGAGCCATCAGCCCAGAGCCCGACGCGGGGCTCAAACTCACAGAGCGCGAGATCATGACCTGGCTGAAGTCGGACGTTTAACCGACTGCGCCACCCAGGCGCCCCTTTTTTTTTTTTTTTTTAATTTTTTTTTTTTCAACGTTTATTTATTTTTGGGACAGAGAGAGACAGAGCATGAACGGGGGAGGGGCAGAGAGAGAGGGAGACACAGAATCGGAAACAGGCTCCAGGCTCTGAGCCATCAGCCCAGAGCCCGACGCGGGGATAAAAGCCTTCTTTATGGGGCTGGAGGAGGCACACTTGTTGGAAGGTCAGCGTGATCATGTTCCCCCTCCTCATTCTGCTCTTTTAACCACTAGAGACCAGCCGTGTTCAAAGTCAGTGCCCAAACGAGAGCCCTTGTAGGACAGGTGGGGCAGTAAAGGGCCCCTGAAGGTCTGGAATCAGGATGGTGCTCAAGGGCTATGGGAAGGACAGATCCTAATTAGGCCAGGCAGGTAGTTATGGGCAGCAGAGAAAGAGAAGTTGGGGTAGAAGACATCCCATGGCACTGAGTCACACTTCCACTGAGGCTCTGTGGAAGCTTAGGTTGCAAGTCATAACACTGTGGCTGCATCCCTGACTCCGGGTCCTGTGCCAGGAGGACTTCCCCATGCCACTTATAAGCCAATGACCTCACTTTGGGCTAGTGCCTGGGGTGCTTTGAGATCACAAGGCACATCCATTGCCATTATCTGCTCATCTTCACAACAAATCCTACAAGGTTCGTACTACCACTCCCATTTCATAGGTAGAGAAACTGAGGCTCAGAATGATGCATTGCTGTGCCCATGCATTTGAAGCTAGATCTGTGTGACCTTGAAGCCAGTACTTTTCTCAGTGTTCTGTTCTGTGCCATAGTACATGTGCCAGGTGTTAGAGATGGAAGAGTAAGAGAGTGGGAAAATACAGGTCAGAATCCCAACGAGGAAAACCTCTCGAGGGGACTTAGGGCTCAAGGGACTTAGAGCTATGGCAGGAGACAAATTCCCGCCCGACTGCAAGTGCTGGGCTCCCATGGAGCAAGCTTTTATTCTTGCCCAGTCTGCTGGAGGGACAGAGAGTGTTCAGGCCCAGGCTGTCTCCTTCAACCCTCCAAGCGCGTCCTCCCCCCGCCTCCCCATCCATGTGGCCGCCAGCTGGTGGGCTTGAGAGTGCTTCCCGGCTCTGCCCCCTTTGCTTCCAGCCTTTACTCAGCCTGGTCTCTCTGGCTTCTAGCTCTTTCTAACCATTGGCTTTGGATTAATTATTTCTTTGGGCAGTTTTTCAGAGTTCAGCTGTCAGAGTATCCACAACCAGGCCTCAGTGTTGATTACCGAGGACCGCCTACCCAGGCCTCACATTTGTGTTGAGCCCCTGGTGTCTATTTTTAACCTCATCTCGAATCAGGGTTATGCACAGTCTCTGTGAGGCACCGCCAAGCCTTGGAGAAGACTCACGTCGCGCAACTGAAAATTCTGTCTGTTTCTGAGACTGGAGCCCTGATGGCATGGTAAATACGTTGATAATTTCTGTGATTGTCTTTGGAGAGTAAACAAACATGCATGGCATTGTTCACGTGGTTGAAAAGCCATAATTTTTTAAAAACAAATATTTCAGAGATACTGCAGCTTATTTGGCCCCATTTTTGCATTTCCTCCTTTTTAGTTAAAGTTCTGAAATCCTTAAAGATGGAAATGCCCTGGAATTCTCTAGACCCCTGAGGAGCCCTGGTGCCCCAACAGCCCAGTTTTTTGGGAATAGGAATCGGTTGGAGAATTCTGCCTCTTGCCTTCTGTCCAGATCTTGGTTAACAGAACAGTTCCCAGCTCAGTCTCTAGTCAGTGCTTCTGCCCACACCGCCACTGCCTTCATCTGTCTTCTTCATCTCTCTTGGACTGTTATTTAAACATTCTGGAACATGATCCTTCTGTCACCAGTTTCTTCCCATGCACTCCATTTTCCACACTGCTCTTACAGTGAAATCTCTATAAAAAGCACATCTGATCATGCCCTCCCTGGCTGAAAACCATCAGTACCTTGGTTTTATTCCCAGCTTAGTTGGGGTGGGAGGGGGGGGGTCTTTGCTTCTGTCATTGCCCAACATGACTTCTCTTACATAGGAATGCCCACAGGGGACAGCACCCTTCAGTCCCAGAGAAGAGAGGCACTCAAGGTCACTCCATTCGGGGTGGGGGCGGGGGGCTTCCCCTCCCTTCCCCCTTCCAGTTTCACCAGACCCATCAGCCAGACAGTGGGGTCATTGTACGAGGCTCTTTCCCAGATCCCGGGGAGGGGGGGGGGAGGGATGTACAGCATCAAGATACAAAATCCAGATACTTCTTGTTTGATCCCACACAAGAAAAGGCCCGAGGTCCTCCTAGAGAAGATGTCTGACTTTCTGCTGATGGGTTCCTCTCTCTCAGGTTCTCTTTCCCCACCTGGTTTCCTCTTCAGTTCTCTAGTGTGGTGTCCTCACTGCAGACCTTTGCCCAAGGGGCAGTTCTCCCTCTCTGATTTGGCAAACTTGAGTGACACCTCAGGTTTCAGCTTGTCCCAGAGTGAGAGATGAGGGTGGCTATCATCCCCCAGGGTAACTGAGCCCCTTCACATTAGTATATGAGCATATATTGAACTTGCCCATTTTGGAAACCTAGATGTCCTCACTATTGTGTCTGGGTTTTGCCGAGCAAGCCTGGCTTTCATTGAAGAGAAGCCAGGCTAGCTGTAAGTGGCTGCTTTCTTTGCAACTCATGAAGGGTAGAATGGCTTGGATCCGTATCTGATAGAAAGGGGAAACAGAAGGGTGACCGGTTTCCCGACACAGTGAACATCTGGCCATCTTTATTAGCTTCTGAGGGTTGCTATGACAAGTTACCACACACTTGGTGGCTTAAAACACCAGAGACATACTCTCTCACAGTTTGGAAAGCTGGAAGTCTGAAATCAAGGCTGGCAGGGCCATGTTCCCCCTGAGGGCTCTAGGAGAAAACCCTTCCTTGCCTCTTCCAGCTCCTCATGGCTCCACATGTTCCTCGGGCATGGCAGAATCCCTCGGCCTGCTTCTTCACATGGCCTTCTCCTCTGTGGGGCTTTCCCTTCTCTCCTGTCTCACCTCTCCCTCGGCCTTTCCCTCATAAGGGTACCTGTCATTAATAATCCAGGATAATCCAAGAGGACCTCATTTGGAGGCCCTTAACTTAATTAAATCGGCAAGGACCGCTTTTCTAAATAAGATCATATTCATGGATTCTACGTGTTAGGATGTGGACGTATAGTTTGAGGTGAGGCACCATTCACGTACCTTCACAATTGTGCTTTTACTTCGGTATTTGTCCCTCTACCCTTGATCCTCGATGGTCCTTCACAATCATGTTTTCCTCCCTTTGCAAACTTGTTTTGTCCTTAAAGTATGAGCTCAAACATCACCTTGTATGTCAAGCCTGCCTTGACTCCCGAAGGCACCATCACGTGTTCTGGCCTTGGGAACCCTGGGGCGTGTTGCTCACTTGCCTGGAAGGTAATTTCCAGCCTGAGTCTGGGAAGTGAAGCTTGGCAGGCGAGTGCACACTGCTGGGCAGGAGAGAGCCAGAGTGTGAGGGAGGGTACAGAGGGCAACCAAGATTACTCTACAGGTATCCTCCCCTCATTTCTAACCCTAGCCAGAGTCTGCTTCGCAAATGTATCAAATGCACCAGAGAAGGATGAGGGAGCTGAAGTTGCAGAGGTCATGAAAAAATCCTACCCTGTCTAAATCTCTCCTTCTTTTCATACAAACTCAGAAATTTCTGATATGGAAACAACCCAATTGTCCATCAGGGGGTGACTGGATAACAAAAATGTGATATATATAAGCACACACACATTTACACACACATACAGTGGAATATTCCATATTCCAGCCATAGAAAAGAAGGAAATCCTGCCATCTGGGACAAGGATGAACCTGGAGGACATTATGCTAAGTCAAATAAGCCAGGCACAGAGAGACAAACAATGTATGATCTCACTTATATGTGGAATCATAAAAGAAAAGTTGAACTCACAGAAACAGAGACTAGAACGGTGATGGCCAGGAGCTGGGGATTGTGGAAAACAGGGAGATGGTGGTCAGTGTTGATTTGCAACCTCAGGAGTTGCTCATGAAATTTGAAACTGGGTGCTGTACACTGAGGGCAAGCAGAGGCCAAAGAAAGAGGCAGGCCACTCCAGTTTGGTAGGTGGAAGTTTTAATGAGCAAGGGAACTTACAAATGAGGCTTCTCTTGGATGACTATGAGATGAGTAGATCTCTACACTGGCCCACAAGAATCTTAAACATTGACATAGAGGACTTAACAAGGTTTAATCAGGTATACCATCCAGATGGTCTTAACAACTCATCGCTCTCTCAAGGCCGTGTCCTTGAAAATGGTCAGTGTGTGGCAACAGTGGGCAGAATGTACAGTGGGAGGGGTCAAGAGCCTCTGATTACCCGTTACAGGTGGTCATATCTTCTCAATGACTTCCTCCAACAGTCAAAGGGTACAAACTTCCAGTTACAAGGTGATTGAGATCCGGGGATTTAATGTGCAGCCTGGTGACTATAGTTAATAATACTGTATGGTATACTTGAAATTTGCTAAGAAAGTAAATCGTAAGTGTTCTTACCACCCATAAAAAAAAATGGCAACAATGTGAGGTGGTGGATGTGTTAATTAGCTTGATCATGGTAATCATCCCACAACATATACATGTTTCATCTCATCACATTATACTCCTTAAATGTATACAGTTTTATTTGCCAGTTGTTTCTCAATAAAGCAAGGGGAAAATAAGAACTTCCTTTACGAGGAATAAGGTCTTTCCCTTCCCACCAAAGGTAAGCCAGAAGAAATAATGGCCCTGTCTCACGTAGTTTCCATCTGTGCCTTCTCCAGCTAGCTATAAGGGAGGTGGGAGGCAGAAAATGGCTGTGGCAAAGGAGCAGACTACAGACACCAAAGATATCCAGAATGATGGTCAGTCCTGCTCACCCTCAACTCTCAGGGCCAAAGGAAAGAAGCAACTTCCTGTTGTAGAACGGACAGTGAATTAGGCAACACTGGTTTTCATGCCCCACTTGCCCATGACCTTCCCTTCTCTGGGCTTCTCTTCTATCCCTAGTAAAATGAGATGGTGAATTAGGTGAGCTATGAGAACTCAGTGGTTCTAGGAGGAGCTGTCATCAAGGACTGCTTTGTTCTTTCGGGATTGACCAGAACACTTATACAAAGCTGTCTCAGCACATGAATCTATAAGATCACAACAGCGGAAATCTCCACTGTCCACACAATTTTGGTAATCACTGGAGAGTTAACAAACATTTGATGGATGCAAGGACAGCGCCAGCCTTTGAAAGACACTAAGGACAAAGAGACTACTCTGGCTGTCAAAGGCCTTATGATCTAATTTAAGGGTACATATCTTTAAGAGTTATCATAATACTGGTCAGACAGTGATGTACACTATGATAGAGCAAGCTAAGAGAAATCCAGGCAGACTTCAGGGAGGAGGTGACATTGTAGCTGGGTTTAAGTGTGAGTAGGAAGCGGGCATGCAGCAAAGGAGGAAAGGAAGGGAGCGCATCCAGGCAGAGAGACCAGTCTTGACAGAATTCTGGTGGTTTAAAGTAAATGGGCTGATGCACCTAGCTATGAGTGATGCCAAGAAGTGAGCCCCAAGAGATAGATTCGAGTCAGAATCAATTATAATGCATTTCACTGCCACTAACCAAAATCAGTTCAAACTTGCTTAAACATTAAAAGGGATTTATTCATTTAGGTAACTGGGAAGTCCAGGAGTAGGGCAGATCTCAGAATTGGTTTATTTCAGTGGCCCAAGAATGTGCTTTAAAGTCTGTCTTCTTTCTGTCTTTCTCCTCTGCTTCTGCAGGATCAGCTTAATTCCAAGCTGGTGCCTCTCCAGCCAAAAGATGGTTGTCAATGAACTCTTCCCAGGGTTATGTTCTCCCTTGGGGATAAGCCTTCAATCCAGGAATAGAGAGAGAAGATTGTTTCTGGGAGCTCTCTTGGAAGATTAAGGTAGTTTCTTTTACAGAAGCCTCAAGCAAATGTCTAATTTAATTTCACCAACCTGAATTAGGTCATATGTTCATTCCTGAATTTATATCTATGGCTAGAGGTGGGGGCTATGCTCATTGCCATAGGCCAACCAATCACAAGCATGATCCATAGGTTGAGACTAGAGGCAGCATCCTCCAAATCCAGCGTATTACAAGGTTAACAAAAATCAGGGTAGTCCAAAAGAAGGGGAAATCGATGTTGGAAGGTGCCATAGACATTGTAGACTCCTCAGACCCCTTTGCAGTTACCTGTTTTACGTGTGGCTAAGGATCTGCCAACAGGAGGATGAAATGAACAACAGAAGGTGTTGACTGTGTGGACAGATTGGCTCCTCTGACAGGCATGATGCTGGGGGCATCTGCTTCTTCTGGGGCAACTGTGGTGGAACTTCTAGGTCCATTTATACTAGAAACGTCCTAGGAAACACTTGGGAGTTTCTCCTCACAGTGTGGCTCCTGTGTTTGTTATTTCTGATTATAGTGGGATCCAAGCCTGGTTCTTGGGCCTTCCTGGAGATTCTGTGAGATACCTAATATCCTTTCACCCATCCCTTTCTGCTCATTTGCAACTAAGAATGCAGAATATGATTACTGACTTCCTCTATAGAGTTGGCTGTCAGGAAGTGACTTTTCTGGAAAGGAATGCAGCCTTTACCCTTTAATGTGTAGAACAACCCATCGATGAGTTTCTAATGGGAAAGTAGTGATAGGACAAGATCTTATTCCTCTTTTTTTTTTTTTAATTTTTTAAATATTTATTTATTTTTGAGAGAGACAGAGACAGAATGTGAGTGGGTTAGGGGCAAAGAGAGAGGGAGACACAGAATCCGAAGCAGGCTCCAGGCTCCGAGCTGTCAGCACAGAGCCTGACTTGGGGCTCAATCTCATGAACTGTGAGATCATGACCTGAGCTGAAGTCAAGAGCTGGATGCCCAACCAACTGAGGCACCCAGGTGCCTCCCCTCTTCTTATTTTTAAAGTAAACTGTTAAGCAAAATCTGACACAGTTAATTGCCTCCTTTTTCTTGATTACTTTCTTCTGGCTCATTATGTGACATTTTCCTTGTGTTCCTCCAACCACAACTGCCCACTCTCCCTTACTATTCTTTGCTGGTCTCTCCTCCACCACTCCCACTGGACACTGGGAGTGCCCTATGGCTCTTCTCTGCCCTCTTCATCCCTTCTCCTTAGGAATTCCATGGCTTCAAATAACAGGTATATATGTCCATGACACTTAAATTTATATAGTTACCCCCATTTTCTATTTACCTGTGGATTTGTGTATCTAGCTATTGACTTGACATTTCACTTACATGTGTAATGGATATTTAACATGTAACATATTCAAAGGAAAATACTTGTTTTTCTCCCAACTTAGTTTCCTTCATTGCCCCCATTCAAAATGGCACTGCCATCCACTCTGTTGCTCAAGCCCCAACCCAAGAATCATCCTTGATTATTTTTTCCTGTTTCCGCATGTCAAATCTATCAGCAAGTACTGTGAGCTGTGCCTCCAAAATGTGTCCTGAGCCCACCTGTTTATTCTCTTCTCCCACGACCACGCCAGCATCTATTTCACCTCTCTCGCCTCAGCTCTGACCACTTTCCACCCTTCCCCCACTTGCCAGCCTCCTGGGCCTTCTTTGTGTTCTTTGAAAAGCCAGGCTCATTCCTACCTTCTGGATCTCTTCTTTCCTTTGTCTGGAATGCTCTTCTCTTGGATCTTGGCAGAATTCTTCCCCTCTTGTCTCTCAGACCTTGGTTCAGATGTGATGTTTCCACCGACATATCCCCTCACCCATGTCACTTTCTATCCCAAGACCCATTTTGATGTCTTTCTATGACGAAGCAGTTATCTGAAGTAACCCTGTTTACTTTAGTAATGCTGTCTCCCCTGACTGGACAAATGCAGACACTTGCCTGTCTTGATCACTTAACCTACCTAGAAAAGTGCCGGGCACTTAATTGCAACTGAATATGTATATGTGGAATAAATGTGTATGTGTTTTGGAAAAAAAAATCCCTCTGGTGACAGTTTGAAAAATAGACCTGAAGGGAAGAAATCTATGCCAGAAAAGTCCTCTCTGGCTGGAATGTGCAGCATGTATTGGAGTTGGAAACCCCATAGTCTCTTGTAACAACAAACCTTAGAGGATGTTGGGTGAGGTGAATTCACCTAGAATTATAGCCTAGAAATGACTTAGGACATTTCTTCATTGGTTCCAACAGGTGGGCTTCTTTTTCTCTGCCATTGCCTTTAAGTTGAGTAGTTAAAATGTGGCCAAAATAGATTTCTGTATTTGGGTTGCTCACACCACAAGTGTGTGAAAGTGGAATTAGATACTTTTCCTGTGGCAGCTCTTGACCCACAAATCATGGACAATCTCTGCGGGGACAGAGCTATTCTCTGAGAGTGTCGTCTCGACGCGAAGAAGCGAGGGGAACAGGCCTGCAGCAGAGTGCGCTTCGCTCCGCGAGTCAGAGGTCCTTTTGGCTGGCCTAGTGGTGGATAATGTGGGGACAAGTCTTTTCTTTCCATCTCTTCATTAGCGCACAAAAGAGCACACAGATCTTCACAGAAAAGGGGTTAGCCCGGCTCCGTAACTCTGGGATTCTTCTTTCTCTCTTTACCCCAGAGTCTGAGCTCTCTTGCGTTTTTTTTTCAAAGCATAGTGGAAACAGAAAGGACGCTTAGAAAAGAGGATAAAAAGAAAACAGAATAGAAATCTCCTCAACCTGCCAAATTCTTTCCCTGAATCCCATGTTATGCACAATTCATATTCAGTAAACATTTTTTTGAAGACAAATAAAAAACCATCCCAATGGCAATTATCCCCTTTCCTTATTATTATTATTAGTATTATTATTTTAAAAAATAGACTTTATGCAGTGATTCAAATTCTTAGGGCCGCCCTTTCATTGTGCAGACTGAGAAATTGTAAACCTCGTAATTGGGAGAGCTGGGGGATCTGAAAGAGTGGGGAAACCAGACGTGAGGAGCTGGCGGAGTCCCCACAGATCCACATGGAAGCCGAGTTTTGCCAGTTTGCACGGACAGTCCCTTCTAAAAGGCATATGATGTTCTACTTGGCAGCACAACATAGTAGAAAAGTGTGGAATTAGAAGACAGGAAATCTGGCCTGCAGTCCTCACTGTGCGGGTGACCTTGGGCTAGCAATTTAGGATTTCTGAGTCCGGGGTTCCCTGTGATGCCTGGGAGCAATGCTACATCCTACTCTGTGTGCAGTGCGCTTCTGAGAATTAAATGCATCTGTGAGAGTGCTCAGGAAATGGGGAAGACCTCTGTGTATCTTAGTCATTATTTTCTAGTTTGTCAAATCAAAGTCTTAATCTAAAATGGATAAATCTATTCACGGTGAATGTTCATTCATTAGACAGGCTGATTGATGATGAGTTGGGATTCTGGATTCAGACCAGAAGACAGAAATAAACCCACTCTTGATGATATGATGATATTTTAGAGTCTCTACAACTTAATATGACTGAATTTGTACATTTAGTATAGAGCTTGAGTATTAGATGGGGCTAAATATGTGGCTATTAAGGTTTAGTGAATATAGATGGTTTTATCCATTCAACATTTACTCAGTAAATATTTTTGGGTGCAGGGTGTTTATAACAGTACTTGGCACATATCAAGTGTTCAATAAATTACCACTGTTATTGTTGCTGCTATTTGCCAAGTCCTGGACTGAGCTTTGGGGCTACAAATAGGCAAGGCCCTGGTCTCTGCCCTCTAGGAACTCTTGAATCTAGTGGGGGAGACAGATTTATGACTCGAAAATTATAGGAAAATTAAGCAAGTGGGGACAGACTGACTTGAGTCAGCCTGCATGTATTTGAATTCTCCATTATTTATTAACTGTGTGAACTTATTTCCCTCATCTGTAAAATGGGAGAATCATGGCATTGATGTTAAGGGATCACTGAGTGAGTGAAATTAGATAATCATTAATTCATTTATTTATCATGTATTTGTTGAGTGTCGTGGTTGGCAAAATGACAACCCCTCTGCCTGCCACAGGTATCCATGGCCTAATCCCCAGAACCTGTAAGTATGTTAGGTTACTTCACAAAGAGGAGTTAAGGTTGTAGATGGAATCAAGGTTACTATTCAGCTGATCTTAAAATAGGAAGATTAATGTGGATTAATGGCATAGGCCCAATTTGGTAACCAAAGTCCTCAGAAGAGGAAGAAGGAGGCAGGAGAGGGATCAGAGTCAGAGAGAGATTTGAAGATGCTTTACTTCTGGCTTTGCAGGTGGAGAAACAAGGCCATGAACCAAGGAACGTAGGTGGCTTCTAAAAAATGAAAAATGCAAGGAAACATATTTTTCCCCTAGAGCCTTCAGAAGGAATACAGCCCAGCCTGCTCCTTGATTTTAGCCGTGAGATCCATTTCAAACTTCTGACCTCCAGAGCTGCACAATAATAAATTTGTGCTGTTTAAGCCACTAAGTTTATGGTAATTTATTACAGCAGCCATAGGAAACTGATACAAATGTCTGCCATGTGCCACCAGATTCTGTTCTAGATGCTGGGGCCAAGCATTCAGACACACACACACACAAGCTCTCACTGGTGCACTCAGATATCCCCTGGTCTTCTGGAGCTTAACTTGTAGGACAATAAACAAATAGACAAAATATATATATGTCAGAGCCTAATAAATGCTATGAGGAAAAATTAAAGCAGGGTAAGGGAACTGGAGAACAAAGGGGATGTTGTTTGCATAGGAGTGGCTGGAGGTCCTCTGCAGTGAGATGGCATTTGAACAGAAACATGGATGAATAAGGACTTGACCCATGTGGATATTTATGGGGAAGAGAGACCTGGAGTGAGAGCTCCTTTCTGAGGGCTGTTTCTAAGGAGGGATGCAGCTATGAGCCTTCAGCACCGGGGGGAATCAATACCTCAGTCCTGAAGCAGGGAGGGTCTGACTTGTGCATCACAGCACCCATGATAGGGGCTGTTATAGTAGTCTGTTCCAGAGATGATGATGATGTGTATGAGGATGCTTGCAGAAGGGAAGGCAAGAAATAATAATTAAAATTTTTTAATGTTTATTTATTTCTGAGAGACAGAGAGACAGAGCATGAGCAGAAGAGGGGCAGAGAGAGAGGAAGACAGAATCCAAAGCAGGCTCCAGGCTTTGAGCTGTCAGCACAGAGCCCGACGTGAGGCTCAAACTCACGAACTGTGAGATTATGACCCAGACTGAAGTTGGACAGTTAATCGACTGAGCCACCCAGGTGCCCTGTAATTATTTTAAAGTAGAACTCACAGATAGATTTGCTAGAACAGGAAGAGAGAGGTCAAGGCTGACTCTAAGCAGGTGGAATGGGGTTGCCACTTGCTGAAATGGGGAAGACTGGATGAAGGGAAGGTTGAAGGAGAATAATCAAGAGTTTAGTTTGAAATATATTAAATTCAAGATGCTTTAGCATTTCTAAGTAGGGAGATGTTGAGTTCGGAGCAGAGATTGGATGTAACTTGGGGAGAAACCCATGAAACTGACCTTAATCACTTTAGAGAGTGGATGTAGGCAAAGTAGAGAGCCAAGATTGAGCCCTGGGGCACGCCATCAATGAAAGATTGGAAAGACGAGGGACGGCTTCTGCAAAAGCACAGGACCTGGCACGTGGTAAGTGCCCAGGGTAGGGTAGCTAGCTGCTATGGACTGACTTGTGCTCCCCTAAAATTCATATGTTAAAGTCCTAACCCACAATGTGACTATGTTTGGAGAAATAGGGTTTTTAGGAGGAAATTAAAGTTAAATGGGGTGATAAAAGCAGGGTCCTGATCTAATAGGGTTGGTGACCTTATAAGAAGAGGAACAGAAATATCTCTCTCTCTCTCCTCTTCGACCACGTGAGGACTCATGACATGTAACCAAGCCAGGAAGAGGGTTCTCACGGGGAATGACTTGATTGGCTGGCACCTTGATCTTGGATTACCAGTCTCCAGAACTATGAGAAAACGCATTTCCGTTGTTTAAGCCACCCAGCCTATGGTATTGTGTTAGGGCAGCCCGAGCTGGCCAAGATGCTAGCTGTGGAAGTTTGACAAAAGGCAGGGGTAACATAGGCTAGAAAGAACTAAGAAAGCCAGAAAGACATGATTTGTTCCTAACTTTCTGACTGACCCATGTTCATACACGTTCCTCTCTGGGCCTCAGTTTCCTCCTTTGGGAATTAAGGGCTGCTTTCAGTTCTAGCACTCTATAAACTATGTTTAAGGAATGGAATTGTTAGAAAACATGCGTCATTGGATTCATGTGGATTTAAAATTTTTTTAAATGTTTATTTATTTTTGAGAGAGAGAGAGAGTGAGTAGGGAAGGGGCAGAGAGAAAAGGAGACACAGAATCTGAAGCAGTCTCCAGGCTCTGAGCTGTCAGCACAGAGCCAGATGGGGGACCCGAACTCATGAACCACGAGATCGTGACCTGAGCCGAAGTCGGATGCTTAACTGACTGAGGCACTCAGGCGTCCTGGCTTCATGTGGATTTAAAAAAAATTTTTTTAATGTTACTTTTTATTGTAGTAAAGTATACATAACATAAAACTTATCATTCTAACTCCTATCCCTGTCCAGGACTTCTTCACCTTTCCAACCAAAACTCTGTATGTATTAAACACTCACTTCCTCCCCTCCCACAGCCCCTGTCTACTGTCCGTCTGACAACCAGCAGTCTACTGTCCGTCTCTGTGAAGTTGACTCCTCTAGGACCTTGTAGAAGTGGAATCCTGCAGTATTTGTGCTTCTGTGTCTGGCTTATTTCACTTAACCTAATGTCTTCATTTCGTCCATGTTGTATTGTGTGTCAGCATTTCATTCCTTTTTAAGGCTAAGTAATATCAGTCGTGTGGATTTAAAGTCCCAGGACCTGTGTCCAAATTCTAATTTTTCTACTCATGAGCTCATGTGACCTTGAGTGTGCCCTCGGCTTCTCATTTCCTCATCCTTAAATAGTGAAAAATAGTACCTACCTCACAGACGTGTTGGGTGGAGAATTTTATATAATGGATGTGAAACCTCTTTAAAAAGATTGTGATGCGGTGGCTATTTTTAGCTAGAAAGAGGCCACTAGGTTGGCTGCCAGGGGTTGATGCTTTTCTCTTGGCCACCCTAATGACATCTTTCCAAGCAGTTCCTTGGCCCAGCTGCACAGCTGATCCAATTCACTTCTCAAGCGGTCAAATAAATGACTTGGTTGTTTTCCTGTCAGCCTCTAGATGTGTCACATCAGCACAGCAGGAGATAAGAAGCCTCTGTCTCTGACCCAGACGCTTTGGACTTGGGTGCCTCCATTGTATGCCAGGGAAAGTACAACCTTGAGGGCTGGAGAAAACCCTCTTCCCTTTGGCTTTTTTTTTTTTTTTTCCGACATTCTAAAGTAACATCAGGCTCCCTGTTTCTGGGCCTGGCTCCGGGAGGTCAATCTACCAGACCATAGGAGGTGAATTACTGGGAAGTGACATGTGGCAGCATGGCTTGGGAGTCCAGGGCCTGAGGGCCAGGCTGGATGCACTTTGTGACAAGGAGCGACATACTTCCTCAATTAGGGTGGTCACCCTCCTCTATGTGATGAGGGGTGGGATTTGATGGCCCCCAAGGTCATATCTGGCTCTGGCCTTCTGTGAATCATGAGTTATTTAGGAATGCTGTTCCACTTTTTGTCAATGACTCTTGACCTTTCCTTCACCCCCACTCTTCATGTACTCTGCTTGTCCCCAAGAGCTGCTCATTTCAGGTTCAGATTTAAACTCCATCCTTACCCTTAGCACTGAGCCTGCTGCTTCCCTGCTCCCCTTCATTTCGACTCCTTTCTGGCCCAGTTTTCTGCTGTCTAGAGGAGCTGGCTTTAGAAACCTCTGCTTTTCTAATGCACATTGAAAGATTAATGGCAGATTGTGGCTTCGATTCTCATTTCATTGGCACTTTGGGAAAAGAGCAATACTTCAACCTCAGAAGAATGGCCCTCTCACAGTACAGTCTAGACTCAGAGTGGGGAGGTAGGCTCAAAAAGTAGACAGGGGGCCACATTATGTAGGCTTCCAAAGAGAAGCTAAGAGGTTTGGACTCTATCCAATGGCTGCAGGGGAGCCACTGAGGGTTGTTGAGCTGTATCTGAGCGGTATCTTCTGGAGATCATTCAGGCAGCTCTCTGAAGACTAGATTAAAGTGGAAGAAAGCAGAGGCAGGCAGGAGAGTGAATCCAGCATCTAGGTGAGAGAGGCCAAGAAGAGTGGCAGTGGAGATGGAAAGGAAGAGCCTGGTCTGAGAGGTTACACAAGAATTGACTGGACTTGGCCTCAATGGATGTGGGGATGAGAGAGAGAGGAGTTGAGAATGATACTGAAAAGTGTCTAGCCTAAAAGGCTGAGACACAGTTTGTGGTAAACAGGAAAACACCTGCCCTGCCGTTCTCCTTCAGCTCACCATGCTGCAGCCATGGCCACATCTGCTCCTGCCTCAGGGCTTTTGCACTTGGGGACCTCTGTGCCCAATTTTAGCTTAAATGTCACCTCTTTCAAGAGGCTTCCTTGATTGCCCATTCTAAAGCCGTCTCCATGCCCTCTCATTCCCCACCTTGTGTCTTCATTCCCCTCACTCTTTATCTCCAGCTGATGTGAAGTCATTCATCTATGTTTTTCCTTCCACTACAATTTAAGTTCCACATGCATAGGGGTCTTACTTGTCTTGCACATGGGTGTATCCCTGGCACCTAGAATAGGGCTTGGCTCTTAGCAAGTACTTAGTGATTATAAGAATTTAATGAACTGGAAGGGAGGAAGGGAGGAAGAATGGAAGGGAGGGAGGGAAAGAGGATGGGAAGGAAGGAAGGGAAGAAGGGAGGGAGGAAGTAGGGAAGGAAGGAAGGAGAAAGACTAGAGTCAGATGTGGCAGGTTATTTCCAAAGATGGCTACAACAAAATCTCCCATCTTACAGGCCTTTTATGATGAGACTTGTTGCTCCTCTCAGCAGGTGGAGTCTGTTTCCTCTCTTTTGAACCTGGGCTGACCCCATGCTGGCTTTGACCTGTAGAATGCTCCTGATGTGACACTGCATAGCTTCGGAGCCTTGGCTTTAAGAACCTTTGTGGCTTCCATTTTCACCTTCTCATACTGCTTCTTCTCAATAGTGCCATGAGACCACTGTGCCCGAGAAAGTCCCCTGTGGAGGGAAAGGGAGCACTCCAGTCAACAGCTCCAGCTGAGTCCAGCTCTCAGCAGATCTGCTGGCTGAATGTGGCTGTGGGAGTAATCCCAGGCAAGAAGAGCCCTCCAGCCATGCCACAGAGTTGTAGAAGCAATACATCATTTTCAACCATTAATTTTCTTTCTCCACACTGAGCTTTGTGTTTAAGGAACTGGAGGACATCCGGATGGAGATGCAACAGCAGGAATTGAATATATATAGTATATGTATGTATATATACACACACATATATGTATATGTATATGTATATGTATATGTAAATATATATGTGTGTGTATATATACATATGTATACATATGTGTATATGTGTATAGTTTATGTATTGATATATACACATGCATTTCTGCAGAAGCTGGTTTGATGACCTGTGAACTATATATCTATGAGCCTCTAAGTGAGTAAGAAAACAACTTCTTTGTTTTTTGACTGGACTGTAAAGAAAATTGTAACAATGGTGTGCTTTCGTACTCCCACTCTGAATGATGGATGAACGAGGGCAGGTATAGCCAGATAAAGGAAAGGTTTCTTATCATGTATGGTTTGAGAAGTATTTGCTCTGGACCCTGCCCGCCGGAAGCTTCTGTCCCGCTGTATTCTACATCCTGAAGCCATTCTTCTGCCCTACTGTCACTCCTTCAGCCAAGAGTTAAGACAGTAAATGCAGAAGCAGCAATTTTAGGCCACCCTAGCATCAATAAACATGCATCTGGTGCTTTTCTCACCTTATAAAGCAATTTCCCATCATCATCTCATTTAATCTCATAGTAATTCTGTGGCACAGGTTCTGATTTTTTCAAAATGGGGAAACAGAGGATCAAACTGAGTCATATAGTGCATAGGCAGCAGAGTGAGGAGGAATTCAGCAGACTCCATACTCCTGGGTCAGTATCATCACCCTCAGCCCAGTGGAACATTCTATGAGCTTCTTGGAAACTACCTAACAAAGAGAACAACCTTGGTCTTGAAAGCCATTCATTGTCTGTCACAGGAGACAGGGAGATATCATCTTTGGGCAAGGTCTTCACCCATCTCGTAATTTAAGTAAAACTTTCATGCTAATTTCCTCTCCCTCCTAGTGTTAGTCCTGGCTCCTGGGAAAGGAAAGGAAGTGCTTTCACACTTTATAGACAACCTTGGCTTCAATCACATCATTTGCTCCATTTTTTTTTTCTCCTGCAAAATATGAAAAAGCAGAAGTACAGGCTTCTCTGTTTCTCTTTAAAGGAAGAAGATAATAGTTGTTTTGCACATTTTAATTTAACATCTTTAAAAAGATTGAGAGTTGATTTTTTTAATTGCAGGATTTATTTTGGATAAAAATTAATGTAGGATGAACTAAGAATACTTTTTTTTTTTTTTGGAGTATTGGGAGACAAGGAGAAGGCTCTGGAGATTTGTTTGCAAACCTTTGTGGTGTCCTTTGTGGTGTCCTTTGTGGTGTCCCTGAGACCACTCCCTGAAAGTGGGGTGGGGGGTATCTTCTAACCAGACTTCCTATCTCAACAATTTTTTTTATCACAGAAGAAAGGCCACATGTGACTACTCTCCTTTCCCTTGTTAGTGTCCCATTAATTTCTTGACTAATGCAAGCTGCTTCTCACTACTGCCTTCCCCACCCCTCTCCACTGTGCCCCTGGATCACTGCTTCATGCTGAGCCACTCCTCACTCACCTTGCTTATTGCTGAGATCTGGATTGCCCTATGTGGACTTCCCCACTGGAAGCTATTCATTCTTCCACTTTCCATGCACCATGGTGCTGGGAAAGGAGTTGACATTTTCTTGGATCTCCTCTTATGTTTACAGACATTACACTTTCACCCTTGTTAAAAATTGCAATGTGTTTTGAGTTTTATTCTATCTGGCTATATGATCCACTGTCTTTTCTATATCACTGTCATCTACTAGCCTTCCAGGCACTGTGGTTGGTTTATTGAAGGCTTTGGCACCTGATTCATGACCGTTCTCTCCATCTCAACTCCTGCCATCATCATCCTAGGACATTTCAATGACAAGAATTGGACCATCCACCATCCTAGTCTCATAACTCTGGTACTCCTTCTTTCTGGAGACCATTACCTTGCCTCAATTTCAGTCACATACTCAACCCCCAGAAGAGTTTCCTTTTTGAAGTCTTCATGTCCCTTCTGGTAGCCTCATGCCTTTGTCGGACCCTTAATTTTCTCTCCATCAGTTGGCCCTCTCCCAACTTTTATTCTTTTATTTTCCTTTTTGGGGTCCATGGTTGATTACCCTTTCCTTCTCTGCAACTCTCTGAACACTTACCACTCTCCTTGAGTTCCTTACATAACCCTGCAAACCACACTCTACATTCCTAGCAGAATGTCATGTCTCATACTGCACTGACGAAATTGATCCTTCTAGTCTTGATCCATCTCTCTCAACGTTCAGCAGCTTCCCATCCATTGCTTCTTTTTCTCTCTACCTCAGAGGATTGTATCCTTAATGCCACTTTCTCTCCCTGCACCTTGCTGTGCAGTCATCAACTCTCTATGAAACCTTTTCCCTTCTATGAAATCCTTTCCCTCGGGATATAAAAATGGTCACATTTTTCCTATCCAAACAAACAAACAAACAAACAAACCAACCATAATTGCTTCTACCCCATGTTTACGTCTAACTCAGTAACATCTTATTCAGCTATCTCAAAAGAGTTGCCTATACTCACTACCTCCAGTTTCCCATCTTCTATTCACTCCCCATCCTGTTTCAGTCTGGCTTCTTGCCCCTGTCATTCCACTGAAACAGCTGTTCACTAAACTTAACACTAACTTTCAAATTGCTAAATCCAGTATGTGTCTTTCCAGTCTTTATCCTACTGAGAACTACTTTCCAATATTTAATATTGTTAATCATTCTTTTCCTTCTTGAGACTCTGGATTTCCTTGCATCCAGAGTATGCATCCTTCCAGTTTTCATAGTGGCTGAAAATTCTGTCTCTGGTTCTTCATGGCTCCTCTTCCTCTTACATATTGGAAATTGTGGAATTGTCCACTGTCTCACACCCTCCCTAAATGATCTCTTTCACGCTTATGACTTCTATTAACACCTGTAAGTTCACTAACCCCTAAGTATTCTTTTTCATTCATACCTTCCCTGAGTCAGGAATTCAACTATCTTCTCGATAGCTCTAGGTGACCTGTCATACCTAGCATGCCCCCAAACCAGCTCCTTCTCCTAAATTCTACAATTCACTCATCCTTGCCTAGGCACCTGGTTAAAACTTGGAAAACACCCTTAACATCTCTTTCTCCTTTGTCAGCCGCATCATATCAGTGGGCATATCCTGCCAAATTAAAGCTTCCCCTTTTGCTGTCTCCTGGATTGGTGCAATGGCCTTCATGCAAGGCTCCCTGCTTCCATCTTGTTCCCTTGTGGTCTATTCTCATGCCATAGTCAGCACCATCTAATGAAATATGAATCTGACCAGGCAAGCCCGCCCATGCTTAAAGCATTAAAATAAGCAGGATATCCAGGGGAATGTCCGAGCTCTTCCCATACAAAGGCTTTCTTGATCGAACATCCACAGATGTCTTCAGCTCCACTGATCAACCCTCCCTCCATGATCCTTTTTGCCTCAGTAGCAGTTCACTACTCAGAGTCCATACCTGACACCATCCCAACCAGGCAGGCCTTTGCTTGTGTTCCCTTGCCTGGAATTCCTCATTATTCTCGACCTCTCCTTTGCCTGGCTGAGCTGCATTTATTCTTTAAGACTCAGCTCACAAGTCCTTCCTGAGACCTTGGCTAATACATGAGCCTTTCCTCAGAGCTTCCAGAACACCTTGTGCATACCTCCATCAAGTTGCTTTATACCACCTTCTATGTATATCCTTCCACTACAATGTAAGCTTCTTGAAGACTCTTTGAGCCTTCTGTCCCTTTTGCCCAGTCCAGGGCCAAGTATCTAGAAGATGCTTGGAAAACGCTTTGGGTGTGGAATTAAGAGCCAGGGTTCAAATCCTTTCTTTTTCCATCCATTTTCCCTGTGACAGGTATAGGTCACTTTCCTTGTCTGAGCCATGCTTCCTTATCTACAATTATTCTATTTACCTTTCAAGAAAACATAAATATTCCTTGTAAACTGCAAAGTGCTATGAAAATGTTTTATTACATAGGATATGCAGAAACACACAGAGGGAAAAAAAAGATCTATCACAACATTATGGATCCTGTACAAATTTTAATGAGACTTCATATTCATTCAAAAATCTGCATAAGCATTTTTATATCAGTATGGTGCTCTGTAAAGTGCAGCAAGGGGTTATTTCTTTGTTTTAAAAACCTAGCCAATATGCCCAGGGCATGAGAGCTGCACTTGTGAAAATAATCAGCTGATGTTACTTAATAGCCGTGACAAGAGCACTAATCCAGTTTCCACATTAGAAGCACATGAATCTACAGAGAATCTTCAGGAATTTATGGCGGTTCATCTTCTTCCCTGGTGCCTTTGGACTGCCCCTTCTACCCAGCTCTTCCAGCGGGGACATTTTACATACCTTTCAGTTCTGTGTGAAAATCAGGCCATGGAGAGGGGAGAATTCAGATAAGATTTCACAAACCAACCCAATTTACCTTAAGTTAACACACGTCATTCATCTAATTCTTTCTCTATTGCCTGGCAAGAAAGGAGGAAAAGCAGTCTACTCTGAAGGGACAACTCCCAGTTCAGATAAGTGGAATTAGAAATAAATGAACAAGCAATGAATGGGAGTGACCTGCTTTAACGAGTCAAATCTTTATAGAAAATTGGAGCCAGAAAACTCCTAGTTCCAGGTTGTACAACAGAACACTCCAAGGAACTAAAAGCATGGTGCGAAAGGAGCACGTGCATTTCCTCTTCATGGGGAGGAGGGGGCAGTGCAAGTGCTCCCAGAACAGGAGCAGTTGTGGGGGGAGGGCAGAGGCCCACACCTGGGTTTTGGATGACCTTTGGCAGGTTATTTTATCTTTTTGGACCTGATGTCACATGGGGATTAATCATAAAACATGTCTCATAAAGTGGTTGAGAGAGAGAGGGAGAAAAAAAAAAAACCACCCAGCCTATATTCAATAAATAGTGGATATTATTTTAATCAAAGTTAAATTTGAAGAAAAGTGAAAATTTCAGGGAACTAAAAAAATTATTATAAAGATATGCTGGGGCAGATTATGCAGCTCTTGAATTCCAGTTTACAAAGTCTAGATTTTGCTTAGACAAGGGGGAGCCTCTGAAGGTTTTGAGCAGGAGTGTGACACAATGACAGATGTGCTTTTTGAAGTTGATCTGGAAGTGCTGTGTGGAGGGAGCTTAAAGGGAAATACCAGGAGGCAGAAGAGCCAGCTGGGAAGCTATCATTTGGTCCAGTGAGACCTGAGGATGTCTGACCTAGGGCAGTGGTAATGGGGTTGAAGAAGAGGGATGTTATTGGGATAGAACTGGCAAGAGGTTGTGAAAGATGGTTTCTGTGTGTTTTTACCTTTGTGGCCGGGAGGATGGTAGTGCCTATTATTTCTTCAAGGAAGAGACAACCATCATTTGGGCATGATAAGTCTCTAACTAAGCATTCTGTCTGTGATCAAATTCTGGTATACTTCACTGGACTGTTGGTTCTTATATCAAAAGAATTTGTGTCTAATTTTTTTAAAAAATGCTATCAGTAAGAATGTAGGATTCACCAATAAGAAACACCCCCCACAGTAGACCTAGCTGGAATGCATCTCTTCTATTAAGTGACTCCTTAAGACTTCCCAGCCCACTGCAGTACTACCCAGGTTAACCACATTTGTTTGCTGTTAGGAAGATGTTTGAATGCAGGCAAGATCCTGTGCCAACACCTCTGGCTCTTCTTCCTAGAGTGTTTGTGTTCTACTCCCCACCCAAACTGGCTGAAAACATGAGCAAATCTGATCCTAGTACAACCATGTTGAACACTCTATTCCTTCATTCTCCTTATCAAAGAACTCAGCCTGGCCGCAGAGGCACAGCCTCCCCAGGGAAAGCCATGCTGAGACCTAGTATCACATCCACCTTATCTATGTTGTACTATTCTGTCCTTCTTTAAACTCCACATCTGTTGTCCTGATACCGAGGTGAGGCTTAATGGTCTGTAATCCCCAGGTTCCCAGGGATGCCTCTGAAAAAGATTGAGCCCCACATTAACAACTTCTCAGTTTTCGGCAACAGTGTCTTTTGTAACCCCATTTCTCTGATGACCATTTCATACTTCACATCTATCCATACTCCAGACAAGGGGGTGAGGGTCCCACTATCCTTGCTGGTCATATCCAGCTGGTCATATCCAGCTCCCAAGGGTGTATATATATATATATATATATATATATACATATATATATATATAACATATTTAGACGTAAATATAACATATTTAGACATAAATATACATAAATATAATTTATTTATTTATTTTTGAGAGAGAGAGAGAGCAAGCAGGGGAGGGGCAGAGAGAGAAGGAGTCACAAAACCTGAAGCAGGCTCCAGACTCTGAGCTGTCAGCACAGAGCCTGACATGGGGCTCAAACTCACAACCTGTGAGGTCATGACCTGAGCTGAAGTCAGACACTTAACAGACTGAGCCACCCAGGCACCCCACCCAAATATATATTTTTTGAAAGAGACTCTGATGTATTAATTTATTTTAAAATGTGTATTTAGGTTTATTGTATGCAAATTATTGAAGAGACAGCTCTGGGGGCCTCTTCAAGATGAAAGAGACATATAGTCTTTGTTTTCAAATGAGGTTGGAATCCAGTGGGGAGATTGACATATACACAAATGAGACCAGTGAGGCTGTGTAGGGGTGGGCTTGAGGAGGAGGAGGGTGGAAAGCTAAGCAGGAGTTAAATCTGTGTCTTCTTAGCTACACGACTTAACTTTTATATTGAGGATAGGGTACTTATAAAACCCTTTCTCTGCAGAATGGCTGATGGTAGGATCCAAGAAGGCTCTGGCGACAGGTGGAGGGCCCATCTCAGTGCCATCTCTGAGGCCTATTAAATGTAGAGTGTCCATTTTGGCCAGAAGTGGGGCCCAGAGTTGTGGTTGAAGGGGCCATTTTGTTTATGTGAAAACAGAAAATACATAAAAAGTAGCCAAAATACCATCTTTAATGATATACAAAGGATATCAAGACAGTGTGCTGCATAAGTAATTATGGTTTTGGTTTAAATCTAGAACTCAAGCAAGGCTTCTGCTAATTAGTTAATTAATTTTTTGCACTTTGATTGTTTTCAGACTAAGGACCTCATTAACACAGCCTCTAATGGAAGACACATTTTATGTAGCATTCCATGTGTGCAAAAATCATACGAATTTATTGCACATGTAGTTTATATTTTTCCATTTGATCCTCATACCAGCCCTGTAAACAGCACTTGTCTTAGTTCAAAAAAAAAATTGTGGGACTTGCTTCAGTTTCTCCCTAACCAGAGAATAATTTTCTGGAAGTCAAGGAGCACCTTGTGTCTCCAAGGCCAGAAAAGAACTGAACTGGAGAGTCTGAGATAGAACTGTGGCAAAACCTTACAAGTTTCCTCAGTTCTGTGCTTTTATTAAAGAACAGAATAACAGCCAATGTTGGGTAACCTGGATCAACTGGGACCACATCCAAAGGAACATCTTTAATGCTGGAGACATTGCTGGAACCCTAAGGTGCTGAGGGCAGGTTTCAGCAAGATCAGAAATTCAGGAATTGTTGGGTTAACACAAAAGGATAAAGACTTAAGTCCACAGGTCCAGGGCTAGTAGGGTCAATGGATTCATAGCTATGAGACCACAGATGTGTGCTCTTCTTTCAAAGGATGTCTTCAGCCTCACCTGCTTTTATCTTTAGATTTCTATTGCCTCTCTCGTTGTCCTAATGGGCAAGGATTCAGGGACCTTATGGTGGCCTCAAGCAGTTAAAACATACCTCGATCTCTAAAGCAGAGACACACCTTTATCATTGTCCATGTCCTTAGTTAAGCCGCAGCTTGATCCTTTAGTGGGACTTGAGGTCCTGTGATAGGGACAATATCCACAGCAATCCTGGTATACTGTATTTCCAAGGTGGCAGTGTGGATTATAATAGAAACATTCTCTTGGGAAGAGTTTTTCTTCTCCAAGGCAGGGTCAGAAAATGTGGCCTCCTATTAATTAAATTTAAGGATGCTAATGTAACACTTAGGGGACACTCGTTTTTAAATCATAGAATGAGACAAAGCAGCGGTACATGAAGCCTGTGATAATCATGGAGTATGATTATCACTCTAATATTTTGGCTTAGGACCCAGGACCCAGGAGAACATAAATTCTGTCTCTGCTTAACCTCTTCTTTTCTTTACGTATTTACAAGTATATGCATTAATAAAGAACAAAGGCAAAGAAAGTTACATTCACATTTTATTGTCCACTGGAATTGAGACCCAGTCCAGCACAGAGAACTTTGGCAGGCTGGGCTGGAGTTATGGAGAACTCAAAAGCTTTAGCCAAGGGTCAATTTAACATGCTCGTTAACACAAGGGCAAAAATACACAGAGAAAAAGAGACTCATCTAGGTGCCAAGTTGGCTTAAACTGCCCAGGCAGTAGCCTCAGGACTATTGTTGTTAAATTTATCAGTTTTTTATTTTATGTTTAATGCCTTTTGTGTCCTGAGTAAAAATTCTTTGTCAACTTCAAAGTCTCAAAGATTTCTCTTATGTTTTCCTCTAGGGGTTTTATAGTTTTAGTTTTCTGTTTTGTTCAATAGTCTATGTCAGGTTAATTTTTGTGTATGATGTGAGGTAAGGTTAAGTTCACCTTTTCCCATACAGATATCCAGTGATTCCTGCAACATTTATTGAAGACTTCCCTTTCCTCATTGAATAACTTTGTCACCTTTGTTGAAAATATATATGTGTGAATTCTCTAATCTGCTTTGTTGATCCATTTGTCTATCCTTATACCAATACCCACTGTCTTGATTACTATAATTTATACTAAGTCTTGAAGTCAGGTAAGTCCTCCAACTTTTTGCTCCTTTTTCAAAATTGTTTTGGATGTTCTCAATCATTTGCAATTCCATATATATTTTAGAATCAGTGTGTCAATTTCTACCAAAAAAGACTGCGGGGGTTTTGATAGGGATAACATTGACTCTATAAATAAATTTATATCTTAACAATATTGAGATTCAATCTATAAATAAATTTATATCTTAACAATATTGAGACTTGAAATTCATGAACATATGTATATCTCTTTCTTTTTTTATATCTTTCAATTTATTTAGTTATTCTCAATTTATCACAGCAACATTTTGTAGTTTACAGTGTACAGGTCTTGCATATATGTGTTAAACATATTCCTAAATGTTTTGTTTTTTATGTTACTGTAATTGGTACTGTTTCTTTGATTTCATTTTCTAATTTTTCACAGTCTATGAAAATGTAATTTATTTTATATAATTACCTTGTAACCTGTGACTTTGCTAAATTCACCTATTAGTTCTTGTTTTATGTAGATTTCTTAGGATTTTCTGCATATATAATTATGTTTTATTTCACATGACTTTTTTTTAATTTTACATGCCTTTTATTTTTATTTATTTATTTATTTATTTTTTTAAATTTTTTTTTTTAACGTTTATTTATTTTTGAGACAGAGAGAGACAGAGCATGAACGGGGGAGGAGCAGAGAGAATGGGAGACACAGAATCGGAAGCAGGCTCCAGGCTCTGGGCCATCAGCCCAGAGCCCAACGTGGGGCTCGAACTCACGGACCATGAGATTGTGACCTGAGCTGAAGTTGGATGCTTAACCGACTGAGCCACCCAGGCACCCCTTTACGTGCCTTCTAAAAACAGTGATACTGTCTGCTTGAAAAAGTGGCTCAATTCTTGTCTTGGGAACTGACCAATACAATCACTATTTCCTCATCTTTGGCAAAGTCATGGAAGACACTGTCCATCGATGATGCCATGTTGATTATACAGAAATCAGTAACCAGCAGTCACTGGAAGACTTCCCTGACTGAGTAGGATAGGAAAGAGGTTGATAAATGCCTCTTGGTATTCCTTCTTAAGAAAGAGGTAGATGGAATGGGAGAAAAAAGGTCAGAAAAAACCAAGGAGTAAAGGATTTCAAAGGACCATGAGTTGGGCCAGTCATCCAATCAGGAAAGGACTGACTTTTTGGAGCAGGTGTCTGGGCTGTGGCAGAGTCTGCTAAGATATCCCACTCTTTTTTTTTTTTTTAATTTTTTTTTCAACGTTTATTTATTTTTGGGACAGAGAGAGACAGAGCATGAACGGGGGAGGGGCAGAGAGGGAGGGAGACACAGAATCGGAAACAGGCTCCAGGCTCCGAGCCATCAGCCCAGAGCCTGACGCGGGGCTCGAACTCCCGGACCGCGAGATCGTGACCTGGCTGAAGTCGGACGCTTAACCGACTGCGCCACCCAGGCGCCCCAAGATATCCCACTCTTAACGAATCATTTGTGTGGGCAAATGTTATCAGTATCTCCAGGGATTCTAATATGCTCAACAGGACACTGCAGTCCTGGCATGGGTACTGGCATGGCTTTCCTCTGTGTTTCCTTGGGTCATTATTTGGAAGATGACTTAGAAGAAATAAGGTTATCTGGGAAGTTAATGGCTGCCAAAGTCACATGTCTAAGAATGGAATTTGGATTTGGAGATCAAGGTGTTAGAAACTGAAATTATGAGCTCCTAGGTAAGACACTAATTTAAGTATCTAGAATTTAAGACACTGGAATTTTGAGAAAAACAAAAACTTTGGAGTTAGACAAACCAGGGTTCAAATCTCAGTTCTGAGGGATGTTCTCCATTTTCCTCCAGACCCACTTTCCACCATTCTTCATCTTGTTCTGTGTGCTGAGGGCTGATCTAAGATGTGCTCTCTTGCATCCTGTTGGGTTTAGGCAATGGGAGGCATAGGCAGGTAATCAGAGGTGAGAAGGGAGGTCAGGATATTTATTTTCCCAGCTCCCTCTCAGTTGGGTTGCAGTTTGGCCATGGCTTCTCCTGACGGTTGGCCCTTTCCTACAGCTTTCTCTCCAGGTTCAAGTAACCACTGGCTTTTCTTGCCCCTTCATGCCCAAGGATAATAAAAGCTTTCTGCTGTTTCTATTAATGGGCCCCTTTATACCTCTTGCAGGTTTTCTGTAACTCTGAATACCTTACAGTGTCCCCTTCATTCAACTTTCTTCAGTCTTCTCTTTTGAGGATGTCATCTGGACCCTGTTAGACCAGCCCATCTGCCTACTAGCTGCCTACTAGCTTTTGAGCAAGTTATTTCTGTAATTGAGTCTCAGTTTTTTCATCTATGAAGTGGAAATAAAGATATCCCTTGCAAATATAAGGGATAATAGATGTGAACAGCTCATAGTAACTACCCAATAAGTGGTACTTATCATCATCATTACTAGTAACTATTATCACATGAGGACTGGCAAGATTATAGTGTCCTCGGTGACTATTCAGAAAAAAATTGTAGAGCTGGTTGCTAGTTATCCAGAAGCATAAGACTGGGGGTGGGGGCAGGGAGAAATCTCAGATAATGGAAAGTGAAAACTAGGCAAGGGGTTGGAAAGATTTACTAGTACTGTGAAATAGAATAATTTTGATATTTTCATATAAAGAAGGGAGATACAGCTTTAGAAGTCTCAGACACATGATGGGAGGATCCTAAATATGGTAATGGAGGTGTTCACTTTGTTAGGAAAAAGCAGGTATGGTAGTGCTGCATATCACAAGACAAATCCTTGAACAGAAACACATTGATATGTGAGTCAAATCTTGAGAAAGGCAAAAATATAAAAGAAGAGAAGTTATTATTGACATAAGGGCATCCTGAAGATCATCCAGCCAGATGGAAAAAATGAATCCCTGACTCATATTACAGGTCTGGTAAGGAAGCAAGGTGTCTACATATTGTATCTTGATTGTTCCCAGCTTGCTTCTATACCAGCACTTAATACCCACTGCTACTCTGGCTGGCTGGTCCTTTCCCTCCTTCATATCTCAGTTTCTTAGAGGAACCCACAACCAGTTTGGTGGAAACCTCTTTTAGTTCACTCACTGCTGCCTTCTTTCCAGGGCACACATGTCTTTTAGATGGAGGAATCGGAGTAGGTTCAAGCAAAAGCTCCCCATCATGGTTCTTGCAACATCTCTCCCCATAGACTCTCAGGCTTTGTCACTGAGTCTAACTGGTCATGCAGAACCGCTCATCTTTGGATGTAATTTATGTCCAAGGGATTCTGCAGGTCCTCTTGCAATTTACTTTTCTGTTGAATGCCCCTACCTTATCATTTCCTCTCCTATGCCATATATATCTGAGTTCTTTTCCCAGGAGGCTTCCTAACTCCCCCCAAATTCAAAGAATAAAGCTGGAAACCAGAAGGTGTCAGACCTAAGCAAATTTCAGATTCTGCACAGCTTCTAATAAATCCTTACTTGCCACACGATTTATTTTTTCCCAGCAGGTAGATGAAGTGATGAGATCGTCGCCTGTACTTAATTGTAATAGAAAGAAGAGGAAGCTAGAGAGAAAGAGCTTGCGTGAGCCAAGGGGAAAAAAGAAACCCAGAGAAAAGATTGGGTTAGTTTGAAATTCTAAAATGGTAGGTGTCTCAACAGGGGTTGGGAAGGTCCCCATGTGGATATTCAGTCTATGAAATTGCATATAATTCTGATGACAAAGAAACAGAGGTGGTCTCTAAATAGAAGGAATCCTTTGGCTTCTTAGAGATCTCCATGTGAGCTCAGCTCTTCAAAGGACATTACTGGAAACCAAAGAATGAAAACAAAGAATGGTGAAGATTTGTGCAAATGACGTCAGAAAAGCAAAAGCTCAGGATAAATCCTGACTTGTGAACAATGTTCAGGACATAATAAAAGACACAGAATGCTATTTGGAGCAAGTTGAAGAGTGAACAAGGCAAAAGCAAATGTCTTGGGTAAATGCTTTCAAAGCCATTCCAAAACACTTGGCCTTCGTTTGTTCTGCCAAGGTGAATGACCTTATGAATGGAAAGGGTAGAACAATCAAGGGGGGCATGAAAAAGATCAGCAAAGTCCAGACTGGTGAAGAGACTGTGAGTGAGCACAAAGCTTCCAGCCTCCTGCCCAGGAACATTGTATTCTAGGGAACTGTGAGACCTTGCAAATGAGATTACTGGGCCACTTCTGGTTATCTCAGAGGAGCTGTGAAAAATGGGGGATGTGTCAGAAGACTGGAATCAGCTAAGAATAGTCATGATTTTCTAAAAGGGGAAAAAGTGGGTTATATACAAGGATTGTAAACTTAAACATTTTACGGAGACCAGAAAATAGCTAAAGAGTCAAGTAGGGCAGATAGAGACCCTAGTGAGCTGGAAAAGGAGGCTCCTTCTTAAAAGGGCAGCTGTTACTGAGCTCCAGCTCTGGTGGTAGCCATGCCCAGAATGGTTGGAGCTTCAACATTTTTAAGTTAAATTTTAAAATTTTCAACGTTAAAAAAAAATTTTTTTAAAAAAGGGGGCGCCTGGGTGGCTCAGTCGGTTAAGCGGCCAACTTCGGCTCAGGTCATGATCTCATGGTCCGTGAGTTCGAGCCCCGCGTCGGGCTCTGTGCTGACAGCTCAGAGCCTAGAGCCTGTTTCAGATTCTGTGTCCCCCTCTCTCTGACCCTCCCCCGTTCATGCTCTGTCTCTCTCTGTCTCAAAAATAAATAAACGTTAAAAAAAATTTAAAAAAAAATAAAATTTTCAAATGGGGATCAAAATTTAAATGTTTTTTTTTTTTTAATATTATACAGGCTGAATTAAATAGGTTTGTAGATGGATAGGGCTAATAGGCCACCAGTATTTGACTTCTCCCCATAGATTTGCCATCTTGTAGCTCAGAAGCTAGGACAGTCTATTAAATGATCATCAGGTAAATATTTTAAAGGACTGATAATCCTTGGGAACTACGTGGGTTCACTAAGGACCAATACTGATATGCCACACTCTAACCTCTCTCAGTTCTTGGATTCTGTGGTAGACTTGGTGGTGTGATTTCAGCAAAATGATGACAAGGATGGCCATGTTCTCCTGGGGGACCAGATGGAGAAGTCCAAATGGAATATGAATACTTCTAGGTAGATTCTTAGCTGAACTGAAAAACCATGTTCAAAGTTGATGGATTAAAAAACCAATATTGACTAATAGGTTAGTAGATTAATAAACCAATATTGACCAATAGGAAAATCTCTATTCTCTTGTCTCTGACCAACTATACTTTTAGAGCCCAGAAATAAGCAAGAATTAGCTTATGGCTTGACTATTTTAGAGTGCAGTGAGAATATCAACTCCTTGATCTTGGCTGTGCGTTTTGTAGCCGAGGGGTCAGCAAACTGACCCAGTTTGTATAACTAAAGTTTTATTGGAACATAGCCACACCCATTCTTCTATACTTTGTCTCTGATTGATTTTGATAGATAGGGACAGAGTTGAGTAATTGCAACAGAGACTGTATGGCCTGCAAATTCTAAAATATTTACTACCTGTCCCTTCACTAAACAACTTTGCCAACTTTCTGATGTGACTAAACATTATCCTAGTACTCTTAGTGACCTTATTAGACTGTTGACTAATATTAGATTTGTCAATAATGGTCAATAAAAGCCCAATATCTGTTTCATATGAACTGATATCAAGCTATGTCTTGAATCCTAGATGGAAACAATTGATTTAATGACTAAAACAGCAGAGCTCTAAATTTATTCCTGACAAAATTTCACTTATTGTTTTCTAATTCCTTGCCCAATGTCTTGATAATGCCTTTGGCTTTCTGTCCAATGCATCCCACTTTTGAGGTAGGCTGGGATGGGCTCTCATGGTGAGGTAGGATTCAGAGGCCTGGTCAGAAGTAGATCTAATTTGGGGGCAAGTTCAGCATGAAGACCCAGGAAAAGAGTTAAGAGTCAAGGTCAGAGAAGCCATGCCCATCATTACCCTGATGGACAAAGGCAGAGCGAGAGGTCGGGGGTGAGTAAATGCAGAAACAGGACTAGAAGTGAGCTGAATGTAAGAGTAAAGCCAAGAGAGTTCTGGATTTTGTCTTTTAATGGGGAAAAGGTGTCTCTTCTTTGATGCCTACTACAAGAGTCATTAGATAAATTCAAGAGGGTGGGGCCCCATGATGGGATTAGTATCTTTATAAGAAGAGGAAAAAACTAGAGCTTACTCTCTTTGCCTTGCGAGGACACTGCAAGAAGGTGGTCATCTGCAAGCCAGGAAGAGGGATTTTACCAGGAAGGTAATCTTATGGCCCCTTAATCTTAGACTTCTCAGCTTCCAGAACTGTGAGAAATAAATCTGTTGCCCAAGCCCCCCAGTCTGTGGTACTTTGTTATAGCAGCCCGAGCTGACTAAGACAGATGTCATCAATTTTACCCTTTAAAAAAAATTCTGGCTAAAAACGCATAACATAAAATGTGTCATCTTAACCATTTTTAAGTGTATGGTTCAGTAGCATTAAGTTCATTTACATTGTTGTGCAACAGATCTCCAGATCTTTTCATCTTTCAAAACTGAAACTCTATACCCACTAAACAAGAACTCTCCATTTCCCCTCAATTTGACTTTTTAAAACAAAAAGTTATCAAAGCAGCTAAGGAGAAACACTACCAGATATTTAAAAGTGTACTTCAAAAGCAAAATAATAAAGAAAAGTAGATGCAATCTGGTATATTTTCACTGCTTGCTAATTAGTATCCTCTTTTCCACTTAATGTCTTCAAAGGGAAAAAAAATGTAATTCCTTCTCCCGTTTACCTCCTTGAGCATCGAGAGCTTTGAGGGCCGGGACCCAGGTTTTTGACTCTTGGTAGAAAAATCCTGGTTAGTGTTCTTCACAGCTTTGACTGGCCTGTGGAAGAAACCTTGAAGGAGGACATGCCTCCTCTCTGCTGGCATGCCCCAAAGGCTTATTTTTAAAAAACCAGTTCCCAGTGCTGCTTTCCTTCTTGCTACTGAAGAAATTCCCTAGGGTTTTAGAATTCCTTCTCTCTAGAGTTCTCTTTTTTCATACTTCTTCCATACAGCTTGACCAAAGCCCAAAGAGATTATAACCACATGCGTTCCACTTTTGTTTTGGTATGAAACATGGTAATTTTCTCTACCCTGATGAGAAAGAGATTTCCAGTGCCTAAAAATGCATTCTCCAGCTTACTTATTAAATAATTTCCCCCTAAATGCAACTGTCCTGCAAATGTTAGTGGCAAGTTTTTCTTTAAATACAGATCACTATTTGAAAGTGTCAGGAGTTATTCATCATTATACAACACAATTTTTTAAAAAATGGAAGTATCTTTACATTTTCTGAAAGTACACGATTATTGTAAAATAATACAAAGGTTAGAATGAAAATGAAAGCCCTCTTGTAGTCACACCCTAAGAGATTACTAATCATGTCTTAAAAAAGAAAACAACAAAATTTAAACAAAATTGCACAAGAGCTTTAACTTATCAGTTCAAAAGAGGCTGTCCTAATCACATCCGAGAGCTGACGCAGAGTGTGGCATCAACACTGAGGTTGTGTAGTCAAGGGTCAGGATTCCAGAGTCAGAGAGACCTGGGCTTGACCATGGTCACTACCAACATACTAGCTGTGTACCCTTGAGTAACTCACTTTATTTCTCGAAACCTCTGTTTCCTCATCTTCAATGTAAGAATAGTAATCATCTTTAAAGTAGGGATAGCTACCCCTAGGCTTGGGAGATGATGTGACATAGAACATGTATAGTGCCTAGCATCAGTGCCTGGGACGTCGTAGTTCCTCAGTAACAGTAGTATTATAACTATTAGGTTTTTTAAAATTATCTTTAATGTGCTAAAATACACGTGACAAAATTTTAACAGCTTAACAATTTTGTAAGTTACAGTTCAGTGGTATTAAGAACATTCACATTGTTTAATAACCATCCCCACCATCTACCACTATATTAATTATTAATATGGCTCTAATGCCCTGTCCTGGAAAAAAAAAAAAAAAACAGTGAATTTACCTCTCTCCTGTGTGAGGCTGTGTCAGAATAGACTCCTTCCTCGTCTCAAAATCTTTCAAATCTGGTCATATATTTGTGGCTAGATTTTGAAAACCCCTTCGTATGAGGTGTTCAAGGCATCAGACTGCTTCTAGTGTTATCTGGTGTTCATAGCTGTAGAGTTGGGGGCTCAACAGACCTGCACAGCTACTCTAGGGTAAAATTAATTCCCAGACGCCCTTGCTGACACTTTGCAGTGTCTTCCTCAGCAGACGTTTCTGCCGGCTGCCGGCCCGGGCTCTGCTAATGGAGGTTTATAAAGGCCTTCACAATTCCTATGGTAACCCAGGAGAAAGGCTGTTGCCATGGGGACTAGTCAAGCCTGTATAAACCTTCCATCTCTATCAGACAGATGAGAACGATATGAGAATGAATCTTTTACTAGTTCACCTTCTGAAATTGCTAACAATTATCTCTGTTTTTGGACAAGGGTTCATCATTTCTTTCAGGTGGAAACTCATTCATGTTTTCAGCTTTAAATAAATATTATTTCAAACCTTGCCTGATGATCTTGGTGTCAACCAAAATCACCCAGAGACTGAAATGGCTGGTGATGGAACCATTTTCAAATTTCTCCAGTGTTACCAGCCGCTAAATAACATTTATCACAAGCATGTGAACTTCGTTTTGTTTTGAAAGAAGCATAGGTTTCTTTGAAATGCATTAGCCCTAAGCACGTGCCTATTAAGGAGCCTTTACATTGTTTTACGTTAACTCAAGGAGAATCTGAGCTCCGTGCAGGCAGGGTCTATGTCCTATTTACCTCCATATCTCCAGCATCTAGTCCACTGCAATATTAGGGATTCAGTAAATGAATCAATCAGTGAATCACCCTACACCCATATGTTGATGATGGCAGATAACAGTATTGGTGTCCAGATGTGTAATAAGTAGAAGTTACCTCTAAAACATTTATTCATTTATTCATTTATTAAAAGACAATTTTTTAATGCCTACCAGCTTCATTCCTTTAGTGATAGCGCAGTTCCTACTTTTAATTCATGGAGCCAGTCTTTAGGTAATAAAACTGAACAGTACAAGGTCCACATCTTCCTGGAGCTCTTGATCTGTAGGTGAGACAGACAAATACGTCTGCCAGAGTAACATAAGATTGGTATTAGAGTAGAAGTATAGCCTCCAAAGCCATATTTGGTTCTGACTGGGGCTCAGGGAGAGATAAGATGAAGTTTGAGCGGGGCATTGACAGATGAGTAGGAGTTCCACAGGCAGGTGAAAGTCGGTGGTGTGGGGAAGAGGAAATGAGGCATTTAAGGCAGCAGGAACAGCATGTGTCATAGAACATAGTGCACCGAGGGCATGGTAAATATTCTCGGGTGGCTGAAATACAGGTTTTTCTGAAGGCTGAGAAAGGAGGCAGACCTGTGGCCAGATTACTATGTGGAGTAGAGAGGGGGAGCGTCCACGGAAAGCTTCCAGGATGTGAAAGCAGGGCCATGCCCAGAGCTACAGCCTGAGGAGGCCTGCCATTGAAAGGGTCAGGCAGTGAGAGGACCAGATCTGCCTTTAGGACAGCCAGAGGGCATGGCAGTGTTAGGGAAGGTGGCCAGGAGGTCAGGCTGATATGTAGATGCAGATCTTTTAGAAGGTGTTTAGAATTTTATTGTTTGAATTCCAAACATGGGAATTTTTGAGTCATCTTTTTGTGACTGATATCTAATTTAATTCCACTGTGGTCAGAAAACATACCTTAAATGATTTCAATTCTTTGAGATTCGTTAAGGCTCACTTTATGATCTAGCATATGTCAAATTTAGTAACCACTTTTCATGCACTTGAAAAGAACATGTATTTCCTCTTCATCTGCGGTGTTCTATGTGTATCAATTAGGTTAAATTCATTAATTGCATTGTTTAGGTCTTCTTTGTTCTTACTGATTTTTTCCTGTTTATTCTATTTGTTACTATGAGAAGTATGGTCAATTTTTTTAAAATGATGCACATTTAACTATTTCATTTTGTCCTGTAAAATTTTTCTTCATATATTTTGAAACTGTTATTGGAGGAATACAAATTTAGAAACTGTTTTATCTTCCTGGTGAATTGAACCTTTTGTTATTATCAAAAGTATCTCTGTTTCTAGCAATGGTTTTTATCTTAAATTTTACTTTGTCTGATGTTATATGGCTATATCAACTTTCTTTTGGTTAGTGTTTGTATGTATACCTTTTCTATCTTTTTACTTTGAATCTTTTCATGTTCCTATATTTAAGACTCTTACAAGCGCCTCTGACTAGGTTTTATGTTTTGTTTTTATTCAGCTTGACAATCTTTGTCTTTTAATGGGAGTATTTAGTATTTATATTTATGTAAATGATTTATTTATATACTTTGCTATGCTTATAATTTAATTTTTTTGTTTGTTCCACCTGTTTTTTTATTTGCTTTTTCTTCTTTCTTCCCTTCTTTTGGGTTAATGAAGTTCTTTTATTGTTACTATTCCATTTTCCCTATTTGCTTGTAGTTATATGCCTTTAATGGCTATCCCCGCAATTAGAGGATGCTAACTTGAGTTATTAGTGTCTAATATAAGTTAGTACTTTTATCACTTCACTGACAATGCTAGGGCCTTAAAACTTAACTTCTACGTATTCCCCCAACCACCACCCATTTTGTGTTATTCTACACATCCTTTAGACCACACAATATAATATCATTGTTATACTCAGTATTCATGTACATTTAGCCACACTTTTACTTTTTCCATTGTTATTCATTCTTTTTCATATTTCAGTGTTTTAGAGGAACTATTTTCCTTCTGTCTGAGGAACTTCCTTTAGTATCTTTCAGTGTGGGCTTATTTGGGATTAATTCTCTCAGGGTCATTTTGTCTAAAAATCTTTTCACTGTCCTCATTTTTTAGAAAAAACATCTTTTTAATTGATTTTCAAACTTATGGATATTTTCTCTTTTTTTAAGTTTATTATTTATTTTGAGAGAGAGACAAGAGTGCATGAGCAGGGGAGGGCAGAGAGAGAGGGAGAGAGGGAGAGAATCCCAAGCAGGCTTCACACTGCCAGCACAGAGACCGATATGGGACTCGAACCCACAGACCGTGAGATCATGACCTGAGCCGAAGTCAAGACCCAGAAACTTAACTGACTGAGCCACCCAGGGGCCCCAAGTGCAGATATTTTCAACAATAGTACAGAGAGATCCCATATACCCTCACCCAGATTCCCCAATTATTCATATTTTGCCACTTTTGCCTCTCTCTATTAATACATACTTTTTTCCTGAACCATTTGAGAGTAAATTGTAGACAGGATCCCTCATTATTCTTTAATATTTCTGTGTATATTTCCTAAAACACAAACAGAACTCTCCTACATACCCACAAAATAAATATCAAAATCTATCGATGCCATGAGCAATTTTCTAATTGTTCCAATAATGCCTTTTGCAGATCCAGGATACAATCCAGGGTCATGTGTTGCATTTACTCATGGCGCCACTTTAGCCTGGAAGAGTTCTATACTTTTTTCTTACCTTCCATGACATTGATATTTTTGAAGAGTGTAATCCCATAACTTTGTAGAAAGTCTCTCCATTTGGATTTGTCTAATGTTTCCTAATGATCTGATTCAGTTTATGTATATTTGTCAGGAAAACCACAGAAGCAATTATGTGCTCTTTTCAGGGCATCCTGTCAGGTGGTACATGATGTTCACTATGTGTTAGCATTTGGTTAAGACAGTATCTTGGAAGGTTATCCGCTCTAAGATTAATAGCTATTTTGTACGTAGGAATGAATAAATATTTTGTATTTATTAATAAGCATTTTGGGAATGATACATTGGGATGTAAATATCCCGTTCCTCATCAACTTTCACCCATTAATTTTAGCATTCATTGACTTTGCCTGAATCAGTTGTTGTGACAGTTGCCAAATACAACTGATGTTAGCATTTATTGTGTATTTATTAGCTGGTATTCTATTTTAAGGTGTAGCTTTTCCCTCTATTAAATTCCCTTTTAAATTCATTTATTTGTGTGTGCGTGTGTGTGTGTGTGTGTGTCAGTATAGATTTACAGAATTGGAATTTTATTTAATGGGTTATAATCTATGATCATCATTACTTATTTTGATGCTCAGATTTCCCCTGATTTGGGTGAGCATGGGTATGGGTGTTTGGGAGACCAGATACAGGTGGAGGGAGGGAGTCATTTCCAGCTGCCCTTATGAAATTTAGGCATGTTCTCAAAATTTTAGAGCACTTTTTTACTTTTAAGAACCACAAGATGTTCCTGGCTTGTCTTATATGTTCATTGTCCCCACCCTGGAGTCCTCCACTTTTCCAGTGGATTTTTTGTTCCTTTTAGTGGAAAAAGGCATTTAATAAACCAAGATCTGGGTTACGAGGTGTGATCATTGCTACAGGTATATCATGGATTCTAGACCTTCTTGGTCTTGGTAGAAAGAGCTAGGCAATATTATCCATATACACATTCCACATACCCACATAAATTGTATCTGCCTATGTTAAAAAAACCATGAGTTTACACTGACACCTCCAGTTCCAGCCAGCACCCTTTCCATGCTCAAAACTCCTTTGACAATGAGAAATCTGGGTCTCATTATCCTCAATATATTCACTTATTTATTTAAGCCCCCTGTATGTGACCACCACTAGGCCATATAGTATCTTTGTATGAAATAGAAAAAGCTATCTCTTCTGAGTGAATCCCACCCTGTCCCAGGAAGCACAGCTTTCTGAGTCAGAGGCTGGATTTCAGGCCCCACTAACCCCTCAGCTGGCTGCCTTTGTGCAGAGAACAACATTCATAACCTGCAGCAGCCCTGTCAGTTTCACTCTGTGCTCCTGACAGTTATTCCATAATTCTTCTTTTAGTATAATTAAAATTTATGTGTGACACTGACAGAAATGGCACAAATAAAAAACAGTTTGGGTCGAATAAGCCATTTCATTTTATTTTTGCCTAACTAAAGTCTTGTGTGGCTTCTTCAAAGTTAATCATATTCTTGGGAATCGAAAGCTCAAGGAAAATTTGGTGTGTTAGTCTGCTCTCCTAAGCCTCGGTGTTACTGTGGCTGGCACATGGCATGCCTTTGGGCTCAGAAAGTTTAGAAAAGACAAAGCTAGGGGAAAAGCTCTGAAGGATAAAAGGTATAACAGTAAGGTGGGGAAGATGTGACATACAGGGAGAGAGAAAGAACTAAAGATACCTGTCTGAGAACTACAGAAGGAAGTTGCGAGGGCCCTGGTTGGCCTATAAAGAATTTTAAGAGGATTGTGTAATTCCTTAATTTCGCTCTTTCTAATTTTCTGATAAGTGCTAAATAGGGAGGGAGGCATTTTTTAATTGCTAATGTCATTGCCTTCATGGAAGTTTCCCTAATGTCTACTATGGCATGTCTATAGCCCCAACTCCAATTCATGGTAGAAATTTGTGTAAGAGGTGACACAAACTTGAGCCAGAGTAGAGAAGAAGGAAAGAGTCATCTGGGGCTAGAGAAGGCACAGTGACAATAATAATAGTATCTAATGGGTATTGGGCACTTACTCTGTGCCAAGCACTGTTCTACATGTTCCCACGGTGTTCACTCATTTTAGCTCACAACTGCAGGATGAGGAAGGCATTATTACTGCTGCATAGACAAGATAATAGGCTCAGAGAAGTTGAGTAACTTGCCCAGGGTCAGATGTTTATTGAGTGGTCACACAGTCATTCTACAGCCAGGAGGCAAACCTGGGTAGCTGGACCCTGTAGACTCAACCAGTGTTCTGTGCCACCTCTGATGGTGGGAAGGAGGATTGAGGCTCCTAATTGAGCCTTTCCCCCTAGGAATTTCTGATTGTCTAGAAGCAAAGTTGGCTTTCAGAGGCTGACCAAGCATGGGTATCCGTGTTTGGGGGACCAGAGGCAGGTAATAGGTGGGTGTTTGTAATGGCAGAGCCAGGGATAGAGATATGTGGGCACTTTTGAAAAGAAAAATCTCTCAAGATTTGCTCAGTATTTTAGTAGGTTCAGGAGAAACTGATTTTCTAGTAATAAAAATGGTGTGCCTCTTTCTTTATGTTAAAAATAAAGAATTTATTATGTCTACTTAATGTATCATAACACTTTACTTAGAAGTGTTGAGGAAATTTGAAACTTTTTCAAAGTTTATTTATTTATTTTGAGAGAGAGAGAGAGAGAGAGAACACACACGTGCATGGGAGAGGGGCAGAGAGAGAGGGAGAGAGAGAAAGAGAGAGAATCCCAAGCAGGCTCCCCATTGCCAGCATGAAGCCTGATATGGAACTCAGACTCATGAACCATGAGATCATGACCTGAGCTGAACTCAAGAGTCAGACACCTAATCAACTGAGCCACCCAGGCACCCCAAAAATTGTTGAGGAATTTTGATTTTTCAGATAAAGATAGCTTTGGGGGGATATAATATTAAAGGGTTTAAAATTTAAATAATAAAAAGGATCACTCATTCCTTTAAAAAAATTTTTTTTAATGTTTATTTATTTTTGAGGGAGAGAGACAGAGCATGAGTGGGGGAGGGGAAGAGACAGAGAGGGAGACACAGAATCTGAAGCAGGCTAAAGGCTCTGAGCTGTTAGCACAGAGCCCGATGTGGGGCTTGAATTCGGGAACCATGAGATCATGACCTGAGCCAAAGTTGGACACTCAACCGACTGAGCCACCCAGGCACCCCTAGATCACTCATTACTAATGAGTAGCCCTATCCTATGTCCTATTTGGTTTTAGAATATTAGCTGGCTAGTCTCAGAGTTGGTGGTATATCCAGGATTTGCACTATACACTTTGCATATGTAAAGAATTAAATACTCACCTTGCATTGGTTAGTGCCAGCTGAGAATATTTTTAAAATTTCTATTCCAATGTGCTATGTCAGTTTCAGCAGGTCCAATTTATATTTTGGTAGTTATCTGAAGGAGTTGTGTGGAAATCTGGGTTAGCAGACACCATATTCTTATTTATTCCAATAATGTCTTATCATCCCTTATAGAGCAGGTTACAGCAGGCTGCAATCCCTTTCTAACAGACTCATGAAAGTTTGAATTCTTTCCTTAAAGTGATCAGTAGGGTGGGGGTGCCTGGGTGGCTCAGTCGGTTATGCATCCAACTTCAGCTCAGGTCATGATCGTGCAGTTCGTGAGTTTGGGCCCTGCATCGGGCTCTATGCCAACAACTCAGAGTCTGGAGCCTGTTTTGGCTTTGGTGTCTCCCTCTCTCTCTGCTCCTCTTCCACTCATGGTCTCTGTCTCTCTCTCTCAAAAATAAGTAGACCTTAAAAAAAGTTTTAAATAAAAAAAAGTGATCAGTAGGACGGGCAACCTTAGTAGCTATGGTGAGCAGTGAAGGGAAACACTTCATGAGAGTTTGATGTTACTGACATGTTGTGTCTCTCCTAAACATTGGTGGGTAAGTCTGTCTGTGTGTGGTTGCTCCAGAGCCAGAAGAAAGTGCCCCAGGGAAGTTTCTACACCTAGTTCAGTTTCTGAAGTACAGTGATCACATGATGAACCCAAAGAGCTGAGACAAAGAGATGAGCCGGGTAAGCAGTCCCACCTTCATGGAGGTTGCAATGTATTTTGTAAGTATGTGGGTGTCACAGGCAAAAAGTAGGGAAGGGGATCTCTTCCCAAGGAGTTGCTCTAGAAAGACTGCCCTGTAATTCAATACAAGTACCCTGTAATTCTTGAGATCAATCTTCATTCAGCCCTCATCTTCATCTCCCCATCATCCCCAGCCCCATCACCACCACCATCATGAAAAGAACTGGCCATTTTGGAGACTTCTAATTTTCCAGCTTCTGCTTAAATTTCTGTGATTCCTTTCTTTGATTTTTTAGTACCTGGGGATTTATCTTTCTTTTTGAGACCAGATAAGTATTTTTTTAATGTCTATTTATATATTACCCAACATATATGTGTTGAGAGTGGAGAAGAATCTGCTAATTCCAGTTCAGTCTGCCATGCTGCTGGCAAATACATAGTGATTGACTGCTAATGTAGTGGATACTGCTGTAGGTGTTAGGGATAAAGCAAACAAAAATCCTGGCATTCATGACAATTCCACTCCTGTGGAAATCTACTCAGGACTTACCAGGTGCAGAGTACTATTCTAGGCTATAAATATATTAACTCATTGAACTGTCACAACTACCCTGTGAGAGAGGTGTCATTATTATATCCATTTTATAGATGAGGAAACTGAGACATATGGAGGTTAAGTGACTTGCCCAAGGTCACTCTGGTAGTGAGCAGGGGAGCTAGGATGCGAACCCTGGAAGCATAGATGCCCTGTCCATGGTTTAACCAACACACCATATGGCCTTTCTGTATGCGAATCTATGCCTGGAACATGGCTCTTGATAGTTATTTGTTGAATGATAAAATGAAATGAATGAATGATCACGCTGTCCTATATCATCTGCTGTTCCATGCTATCATCTACCCTCTCCTTGAGGATAAGAACAATGTCTTCTTTGACTTTATAGTGCCAAGAACAGGGCCTGCATGGAGTACCTGCTCAGTAGAATGTTGACCACTGGAATAGATGAACTGCCAGATGGTTCCTAGAATGACAGTGCTTTTCAACTTTAACATGCATGAGTCACCTGGGAGTCTGGGAAAATGGAGACTGCAGAATTGAACCCTCAGGTCTTGGAATCTTCATTTTTAACAGGTGCCACAATGGTCTGTGCACCTCCCTCTGGCCACATTCTGTAGAGGCTGTCAGGGATTAACTAAGAGCCATAGGGCACCAGACGTTGCTGGTAGGTCAGAGGTCTTGACAGTTTGGGAGTTTTGAAGCCACATTTTATTTTATTTTATTATTTTTTAAATATTTATTTTTGAGAGAGAGACAGAGACAGAGAGAGAGGGAGACAGAATCTCAAGCAAGTGCTGTACTGTCAGTGGGGCTCAAACTCACAAACCATGAAATCATGACCTGAGCCAAAAATCAAGAGGCAGATGCTTAACTGACTGAGCCATCCAGGTGCCCCTGAAGCCCCACTTTAGAGAAAACCCTGGAAACTCAGCAAGGAGTAATTTGCTCCCCAAGGAACCCCAGGAAATTGCCTTCCATACATAGAATGACTCAGACCTGTAGCTTCTCAAGCTACATTCTACCATCTACCATTGCTGAGCAAGGCACCTATGGGCTTATCTGAACATATCCCGGTTCCTGTTATAACTGATGGTTTGAACAGCAGCATTGACTTTTGGAAGTCTTAGTATAGGTGTTTACATGAAAGCACTTCAGACACAAGAAGTTAAGAAAGTAGAAGGCTATTATATAATCATATGGACATTGGGTAAAGAACCTATCCTCTTAACTGGTCCCCAGTGTTCTTACCTGCTAAGTGAGAAGACTGGAGATGTCCTCCAGTCTTTCCATAATACTTGTAATAATATCTATCATTTATTGCATGCCTACTGTGTACCAAGCAATAGTTGAAACTACCTTTATTGTGTCTGGTAGCTAATTCTCAGAATAATGTGACAGTATGGTCATTATGCTCCCAGAGAGATGTGTTATTTATTTATCTAATATATATTGATAGCTTGCTGTGTGCCAGGCATCAAGATGGACACTGAGTACTTTGTCAGGCACTGGGGCATAAGTTGCCCAAAGTCTCAAAGGTAGTAAGTGGTAGGACAGGAATCAACCTCAGGTATGTTAAACTGATGTCTGAACTCTTTCTTCTTCCTCTCCCACATTTCTTCTAAGATTCTATGTCTAAAAAGTATGTGTGAGGTCATTGACATTTTTTCCTAATTTCTATACCAGTGATTCCCGTTTGCACATTAGAATCATTTATTAAGACTCTACTTCAAACTAATTAGATAAGTATTTCTAGGGGAGGATAAGGGGAAAGGAGAGGCAGGAATCAATGTTTTGTTTTAATAATTGCCCAGGTGATTCAAATAGGTTGCCAGAATTCAAATAGGTTGCCAAACGCCAAAATCCTCTAGATTCTAATTTAAAAAAAAATTGTTTCTACTTGTGGTGAAGTCCATACAACATAAAATTTACCATCTTAACCATTTTTGAAGTATACTGTTTGGTAGTGTTAAGGATATTCACACTGTTGGGCAACCAATCCCCAGAGTTCTCTTCATCTTCCCAAACGGAAGCTCTGAACCCATTAAACAATAATTCCTCGCTTCCTCCTCCCCACAGTCCTCAGCAACCACCATTCTATGGTTTTATTTTCAGTCTTTATGGATTTGCCTATTGTAGGTACCTGATATAAGTGGAATTATACAGTATTTGTCTTTTTGCGACTGGCTTATTTCACTTACCATAATGTCCTCCAGGTTCATCCATGTTGTAGCATGTGTAAGAATTTATTTCCTGTCTGAGACTGAATAATACTACGTTGTGTGTATATTCCACATTTTATTTATCCATTCATTCATCAATGGACACTTCCAACTTGTGGCCATTGTGAATAATACTGCTATGAACATAGGCATACAAATATCTGTTCAAAACCCTGCTTTCAGTTCTTTGGAGTACATACCCAGAAATGAAACTGCTGGATCCTATGATAATTCTATTTTTAATTTTTTGGAGAACTGCCATGCTGTTTTCCATAGCAACTGTACCATTTTATATTCCCAACAGTGCAAAAGGGTTCCAGTTTCTCCACATCCTCACCAACACTTGTTATTTTCTGTTTTTTGACAGTAGCCATCCTAATGGGTAGGCCGTTGTAGATTATAAATTTTAAATCCAATTATATTTGTGTGTGCGAGTCTATTTTATCACATAATTTAGTTATTTGTCTGTGACTCTTTTCATGATTTCGCTTTCATTTTGCATTATTTTTCTTCCCTCATTTGGAGAATCTCTGCAGATTCAGTATTGATCACTCTTCTCAGAATTATGGGGAGGGGGTTGGTGTTGAGGAGGTTTTGGAAAGCACCTCTGCTTTCAAGTTGCTTATGGTTTCTGGCTGGAAGCTTGCTTACAGTCTTGATGGATTTGTGCCCTGGTTCAGGTCATACCTGCTCCTATCTCATGGCTTACTAGTTTGTTCAAGGCCTTGAGAGACGGAGATTGCTAAATATACACTGTAGCCAAGGGAAGAGTGAGTAGGAATTCACATAGAAAGAATAAGTGGACCGCGGAGCTGGGAATGGTCATGGTGTTTTGGAAAGAAGACTGGTTTGATTCAAACTAAAGTTCCTGTTGGAAAACGGTGGGAAAGAATGTCACATTGGTCAAAGCCAGATTTGGGAGGAATTTGAAAGTCAGGTTCAGAAGTGTCAGGGCGGGCTGTAGGGCTGTCCATCAGGGCAGCGCATGGCAGGCCATCGGCAGTGTTTGCGTTGGTGGGATGGGGAAGAGATGCTCTTCCAGGTGAGCAGCCCTCAAGAGAGGAACACCTTCAAGGACATTAGACTGAAAGATGAATCTAAAATGTATCTTTAAGTGAGAAATTGTAAGCTTTAGGGACAGACAGAATATGAGCACTCTGAGAGGGAGAAGAAGCTTCTTTCAAAACTATGCAGTATTCTGGAGATGAAGCAGTTGTCTCTTCGAAAAAGACTGTAGCTGTGGGGAAAACAGAGCCCCAGTATTGGTATTAGTTAGAGTTACATTTGATTGTAGTGTACAGAAAAACCCAAAATAACAATGGCTTAAACCAGATGGAAGTTTATATTTCTGTCACTAAAACTAAGTCTAGAAATGAGCAGATCAAAATTCAGGTAACTGGCCAGGGTTCCTGTGGTCACATTGACCTTAGTGTTGCCCAGACCCTACTTATCCCCCTGCCTTCCTTTGCCCTGTCCTTCTTTCTTCATGGACAATCCAGGCTTTATCCCTTTTTGGTTTCCCACCATCACCCAGGAGCAAATGCCATTGTACATCTGCCATGTGTCTTTGACCTGCCCATCACTCGGCCCTTCCTGCTGCAGCCCAGGCCTCAGCTCTCCCTTTTGAACTTTTACCACAACTTTCTCAAATGTCTTCCCGTCTCTTGTCTAATCCACCCTTTTCATGGCTGCCAAGTTAGACTTTCTAGAGAGTGCATCACTTCTGACTCACAGCCCTCTGATGATTTCTCCTATAGCTTCTAAAATGGTCAGGACTCTTCAGCTTGACATTCAAGGCTCTCAGTCAGTTAACTAAAATCTTGCCACCTAAAGGGATTGCTTGATTTCATTTTAACATCCCCATTTTAATCTCATCTAATTTTCAAAGCATTTTAAGGGAGATGACTTTTAGGTAAATTTCTCTTCAGGAGAGTTAACAACAAGGAGAAACCACTTTAGTTGAAGTGTTTTCACTTTCAAGGCCAAACAACAAGCTTACTGCATTCTACCATTGCAAATGTAGTCCAGTTTTGTCTTATTAAATCAAGACTCAAGGATCCATGAGTGTTTGGATTCTCTGTTAGACCCACAAGCCAGAGTTAGAAGTTCGATCTGAGAAGGGTTGACCTGACACCCAGAAACCTCTTTGTTCACAGGAGGGGGTGAAGGGTAGGCCATGGGAAGGGCGTTGGGTTCTTTGGGAGCAACCCCCTGGACCTGACTTAAAATGGGTATGGATTAATCTCAACTCTAAAGCCTGCTTTCACATGACGTTGGCATTTTGCTTGATCTCTCTGGCTTCGGTGGCCTCACCCATGAAATGGAGACTAATCACAGAATTCCCCACCATCCCTGGGCTATTATCAAGATCAAAGGTGCTAGACTTGAAACACTTTCTAGCTTTATCTAGGCTGTGGGAATTTTAATACCTCTTGCATATTTGTTTTCTGGAGCTGCTGTAACAAATTGCCACAAACTGGGTGGCTTATAACAACAGCAATTTATTGTCTCATGCTTCTGGAGGCTAGAAATCCAAAATCAAGGTGTCCACAGACCCATATTCTCTCCAAAGGCTCTAGGGAGCAGTCTTTCCTTGCCTCTTGCTAGCTTCTGGTGTTTGCCAGCAACCCTTGGTGTTCCTTAGCTTATAGATGTACTATTCCAGTCTCTGCCTCCGTGGTCATAGGTGTTCTCTCAGCATGTCTGTGTCTCAGTTTTCATTCTTACAAGGACACCAGTCATTGCATCAGGGCTCTCCCCAATCCAGTATGACCTCATCTTAACTAATTACACCTACAAAAGTCCAATTTCCAAATAAGGCCACATTCTGAGGTTGCAGGTGGACATGAATTTTGTGGGAACATTATTTAACAGAGGCTACCACCTTATTAAGATTGTTTAAGAACTAACTTAGATCCCACAGGCTAAAGGCTTAGCATGTGCTGCTAGAGAAAGTGTGGTGATTGGGTTGCACCCTTTGGTCTTCCTCCTTCACACCCCCCCCCCCCCTTTCCCTGTGCCTACCTCAGCTCCACAGACTTGGGCTATAATCTGCTAGACTCTTCTGTCCCTGGATCTGGTAACAATGAATCTGAAATTCTCTTCTGTAGGTGAAAGGTGTATTTACTTTTTTAGGATGAGAATAAGAGGAGATCCTGACAAGGTGCCTCATTAAAATAACCAATGAATGGAAAATTGGAGAAGTATTAAGGGTCAGGCTGGCCTGTGAAAAAATATTTCTGGGCCTCTAACAACCAAACATGCAACTAAATTCGTATTTAACAAACACTTCAGCTGGCACCTTCTTGTATCAGTGTTCTGTGCAGTGAAGGTGGAGAATGATTTCAAGATGGGTAGAAGGAACTATCTAGGAGCGTGGAAATTGACTCGAGACACAGAAGGGAGGCAACACAAAAGAGATGGATGGAAAGGACACCAGATACACAAGGTTCCAGACCTGGCCCTGGCTCAGACTCCATGTTTGATTTTGGGCATGTCCCTTCCGTTTTCTGAGCCATGGTTATAAGATGAAGGGTTAGGTCCTGAGACCTTGGAGACCACAGCCCCTAAAGGAGCTTAGAGAGGAGCAAGGGATAAAGGGAGCCACAAGAGAGCCCTTCTGTAGGGCTTAAGGAAAGTCACCTGCTTCTCATGCTGCTTATAAAAATTGGACATTCATGGTAACATGCTGCATGATAAATAAATATCTCTCATCTATTTTTCACATGTGGTCTTCGCAACAATGCTGTAAGTTAGGTGAATTTGGTGTTTGTATTCCTTTTTGCAGATGGGGAAGCTGAGGTTTGAAGCAGGGTACCCTGCTGCAAACAGTGTTGTTTCTAACATACCACAATGGCAGCTGCCTCAGATCAGCGTCAGCTCACTCTGGGAGTGGAGGTGACATTCTGGACTCCACATCACCCAACACAATACCACCCACTGTGCATGCTCTGTGGATAGCTTCTGGTGGTGGGTGATTCAGACCTTGTGGAGGAAAGGAAGGAGGTCATGACTAGGGTGTGGTTCGGCCAACACATATTTGTCCAGCATCTACTACTTTGTGCTGGGCACTGCCTTAGGCTCTGCAGGCTCAGTAGTGAACAAAACAGACAGGGTCCCCATCCTCCTGGAGTTCAGAGTCTCTAGGGAAGACAGGTGCTTAACCAATAAGTTTGGGAGTTTAATGGAACAAGGACAAGTGTGCGATACCCTGCAGAGGCAGAGTTCTGGGGGTAGGGGGGAGGGCAGAGAGGTGGGGACAAGACCCTTTGGGGAGCCAGGGAGGGCTTCCCTGAGGAGGTGAGGCTACAGCTGACACCTGTCCAAAGAAAGGAGGTGGGGCTGGTGCTGGCACTGAGGCTGAACCCAAGGGTTACAGGAAAGCTGGAAAGAAGACCAAAATAAAGGTTCTGTTTTACTTCCTTTGTTTTAGCTCTAAGTTCCTCAAAGGCACCTTGAAAAAAAAAGAGAAAATGGTTTCAGGAGTTCTTATGTTTTACCTCCTTGCCCTCAAAGCTGGGCTGAGTGGAGGAAGTTTAATGTGCAAATTTTTTAAAAATTTATTTAAATTCGAGTTAGTTAACATACAGTGTAGTCTTGATTTCAGGAGTAGAACCCAGTGATTCATCTCTTACATATAGCCCCCAGTGCTCATACTGAAAAGTGCCCTCCTTAATGTCCGTCACCCATTTAGCCCATCCCCTACCCACTGCACCTCCAGCAACCCTCTGTTTGTTCTCGGTATTTAAGAGTCTCTTATGGTTTGCCTCCCTCTCTGTTTTCTTTTTTCTTATTTTTTCTTCCTTTCCCTGTGTTCATCTGTTGTGTTTCTTAAATTCCACACGAGTGAAATCTTATGATATTTGTCTTTTCTCTGACTGACGTATTTCGCTTAGCATAATACCCTTTAGTTCCATCCACGTTGTTGCAAATGGCAAGATTTCATTCCTTTTGATAGCTGAGTTATATTCCATTATATATATATATATATATATATATATATATATATACCATATCTTCTTTATCCATTCATCAGTCAATGGACATTTGGGCTCTTTCCATAATTTGGCTATTATTGCTGTACAACTTTTAATGCACTGTGTGTTAATGAACTCACAGTGTATTAAATGTAAAATGCGTTTAATGTTAAAGTGAAGGCTTCAGAATCATCTGGTCCCTTAGGTGGATTCCAGGCCTTTCTGAGGCACATCCATTTGCAATGTCCTCAGAGGCTTGGGATCTGGCCCTGCCCTCACCTTAGGAGCCACACGGTATAGCTGAGTGGTTAAGAGCGGGAGTAGGCTTGTGTGTTGGGGTGGGTAAACAGTAACCCCACTGCCATTCTTTTCCCTCCCTCCTCACCGTGCCTGGACTTCTTACAGATGTGAGCTCCACTCCCTGTCACTCTTTTTCCTTCTTTGTTGAGGCCGCCTCAGGAAATCATGGTATAGACAGGCACTAAAAACATAATCTGAAAAATCTTACTGTCTCAGTTCTTTTCCTTATGAATTCATGGCCACAGTTTCTTCACTTGTGACATGGGGATGATAATGCCTCCTTCCTAAGGTTAGCCCTTTGAATTTTCCAGATTTTGCATTTTAGAGATAATATCAGCAGGGCTCAGAAATTTAGGTAGTTTGTGCAAAGTTACTCAGCTAGTAGCCACAGTCAGGAATGCAACCCAGGTCTGTCCCTAAATCCAGTGCTCTTTCCACCAGCAAAGCTTCAACCCATGCACCATGGCTTATCAGTGTGCCACCAGTGGGTCCTCAATATGCCAAAATGCCAATCCCCTGGGGTGAGCGAGGAAGAAAAAGCACTCAGAAACCCTGCATATAGGGCACGATAATAATAATTTAAAAAACTCCAACCCCTCAGACATGCTAGTTTTGCTATTATGTGGCATCACTGGTCATAGCTTTAATTTTTCCTATTGTTTTTGTGCCAAGTCATTGATTGGATGCAGAATTCTCTATTAGAATATTGGCCTAGGAGTGTCACTTGCTTTGCATATTAAATAACACAGACTACGTCTGTGACACGGTCAGATCTCTACTTCCCTTTGTGCCAGGCAGCAGAAGGTCATGTATCCCTGATAACCCTGGACTCATGAAGTCTCTGTGCAGTCACACTGGCCAGCCTCCTGTCAGCCCTAGATTATGACATGGTCTCAAGGAGTCCCTGCCATCTTTCTTATTTCCACTGGCCCCGATTCCACATTTATCAGGAATGGCCACTTGGCTTCTTCTGTCCTTCTGTGGACTCGTTCTGTTTCATGGGATTTTAGGCCACACTCTCTGTGGTTAGAAAACATGGGTAAGTGAATAGGTATATTCTTTTCTTTTTCCCCTTCACTGTTAATTCCCTTAAAAAAAAAAAAAAAAGGAAGGATAGGAGAACTTTAAGTATTTTGAAAGAGACAGTTAATCAATACACATTATTCTCCAAACATTCTAGGAAATTCAAGGAAATTATAAAGTGCCTGCTAAAGACCTCTTCAGATATCTGTATGCCTGCCCTTCAGAAGGAAAGTTTCCTCTTGGCACATAAAGAAGTCAAATTAGGCCCAGAAGAGACGATCCTTGTTGGAGCGTGAATGTCAAAGACACAATCTTCAGCAAAATAGCTTTCTCTCTCAGCATGCTCTGGAGAGAATAACTTTGGTTATTGGTAGTGCCTGTGCAGAGCATAGTGAGAGTGTTTGGGGGATCATAAGAACATATACTTGTATGAGATCTGAATGTCTCACTGAGGATTTTCACTTATTCCGTCTTTGGTAATGACAATGCACTTCAGGATGCTCTAGGGTTTGCAAGCGGCATAAAGGACAGCACCCAGCCTCTCACAAGAGAGGAGAGAAGTGCCTTTATCAAGGCTTAGTGATGCCTGCTTGAAGACATCTCCTTCCTTAGACATAGGTCTGTCTCCTCTGCCAACCTCAGAGGACCTGGTAAGCTTCTGGGGTCAGGATGTTGTCTCCAGCTCAAGGACAGGGCCCTGGAAGGACATTTTCCTGGTGACCCGCTTTCATAGCTGAGAGATTTCAAGAGAATTAGAGAAAGAGGCAGTCCCTGGGAACTGAAACCCCAAGAGTTTCACAATCATGAAACAAGTTAAAGTGCACCTTTTCTGTGGGTGAGTCCCATGATGCCAACTCAGGCTGGGCCAGGAAGTCGGAATCTCCTTTTGGAGACCCACCCAAGGCCTGAGAAGAGGCTGCCCCTCTCATGGTCTCCTGAGTGTCCGAGGCAGCAGCCACCAGAGCTTCCTGGAATGGCCATTGTGATCCAGGTTCAATGTCTCTGTTTATCAGCTCTGGAGATTCTATGGTATCCGTTCACACTGCAGGAACTGATCACCTCCTTATTCCTCAGCTTCAGGCAGAACACCTTGGTTGATACATGGTCCTCTCTATACCCTTAATCATACCATTCACCAAACTGGATAAGTATGCCCCAACTGAAAGACAACTCGGGTCTCCTGATGGGCTCAAGGATGCATGAGACAGCCTCTTAAAGCATCTACAATGGACCAGTTTAATTTAAATGCTGGAGATATGTTGATAAATGAAAAAGACCAATGAATGCCCTTGCGGGGCTTATATTCCCGTGGGGAGACAAAATAAACATGATGTGCTTTGAAGGCAGAGTGACAGTACTGGGGGCTGGACTGGATACTGATGGAGAGTGAATGAAATGAAAGAGTAGAAGATGACCCCTACTCTTGTGACCTGAGCTACTGGATGAATGGAGTTGCTATTTACCGAAATTCGAGGAAATGGTACAGAGCAGGCTGGAGAGGTTAGAGATCAAGGGTCACGCTTGAGATAACAGTCAGACATCTGGATTAGTTGCTGTGTGGCCTTTTGCATATTAAGAGTGCTGGGAAGACCAGTAGAAAGCCTTGATTTCCTGTCAGGGATTCAGCAAACACTCTCAGGTCTGAGATCACAGAACTGAAGCCTTGGAGTAGGGGGTGCCCGCCGAAGGCACCTGAATGTTTATTCTTAGTAGAGGCACAGAGAGAGTGTGGCTGAGGCTGGGGCTGCTCAAAGTTAGACTGAATTAGTGATGAATAATATTTGAGCACACAGAGATGTTCAACTCTGTATTGGGATTTGAGTTTTTGTGTAAATAGAAAAGGAAAACTTGGATTCATATACTGTTTTACAATTTAATAAGCACTGTCAAATCTGTCATATTTATCCTGTGAGGTAGGAATTATTATCTTCATTTTGGAGACGAGGAAATGGAAGTTCAGAGAAGTTCAGGGTCTTGCCCAAGGTCACACAATGAACAGGTGAGGGAATCCTCAAATCCAGGTTTTCTGAACCTAAAATCATTTTCATCTAATGGCGCTATTTACATTTTATCGTGGTTATTTTAGAGTAGTCCCATATTAATTCTGCCGGTTTTTAAAAAAATAATAGTACCTAAAATGGGTGTAAAAATGTCCTCTGTGTTCCTTCTTGACTGCAAGTGACCCCGTGTGCTTGGTGCCTGCCCCCCAGGCATTCTGCCCCAACCCGACGGGGGCTTTTCTGGCAGCCTTGCTTCCTTGGCAACCAAATGGCTAATGAGCTTCACCCCCCAACTCCTGTCTCTCTTAACAAATTCTTTTTTATCAATGGCTCATTTGCATTGAAAGAGGTTTCCATGCCAAGCAATATTTTTGGGAACATTTTACAACTCCTGTTGCTAAAGTTCTGAGAGAAGCTGCTTCGAAAAGGCCCCAAAACCCTTTCCCCACATTGGATCATTTCAGAACACAATGAGAAGACAAGAGTTTTTCAGTGAGCGTTAGAGTCTTCCCTGGAAAATATTGCTTAGGCTTCACTGAGACCACAGTTGTGTCTACATGGTGCTAAACATCTGGATGAAAAATAAAAATTGAGATGCATTGGGGTGTTAATAGTGAGTCAAAAGCCAGCTTTAATGTTCTCCGACATTATGAGTGGTTGCCCGTGGGTCACCCAAACCTCCTTCGGGTCTCATCTCAATCATGCCAGTGTATGAGGGAGTAGGCAGGGCACTGGACTTGAGGAAAGAAAATTGGGGTGCCATTCTGGACTTTGGCATTTCCAGATGTGTGACCTCATCTAGCCTCAGCTTCCTCAACTGTGAAATGGACATGGCTTATGCCTGCACAGCTTCCTAAGACACTTATAGAGAATAAATAAAGCAAATTTTGAACTATACAGGGTCATATTGTATTTATCTTTGCACCTCCAGTGCCAAAACCAGGTGCACAGTAGGGACTGGATGCATCTTTTTTGAATAATTTACAAATGAGTATAATACAGGCAGTTCTATAGCTCTAGCACCTATTATTCGTATAGCTCTATTCACATTGCCAATTTCCTCTGGTACTTGAGCAAATTTACCATTCCTAGAAATGAGGGCACATAACCCAGAAAAAAATATTTACTGAAAGCATAAAACGTACTGTACTAGGTGTAAATAATTTTTTCCCCAGTTAGCCCAAATGGTGAATAACCCCAGCTTTTGTTCTGTTTGGAGCACCTGTTTGTAATCCATGTCATAAATATTTTCGTGACTATTGCTTAGTAGTCAATGAGTTTCTTTGTTGGCACAGAATTTAAGATATTTCCCTAATAAGGACACCCAGTGTTAAAGCAATGAATTTCTATAGCTATGCAGTTCAGAGAGTTACCTAGGAGATGAAAAGCTAATCTGTCTGGAATTTCTGCCCTTGAGACCAGAGATACTATAAATTTGCTCGGGAGGAAAATAATCATGGTAAGCATCTTAATTTCTTCCATCTCGTTTCCAAGCAGATGTCGCTGTGTTTTAGCCTGGAATTCATCATCTCTCTGATACATCAACATTGACATATTACATCTTCATCTCTTATTATAGAAAATGGAAATGAAACCAGAATGTGAGCATGTTGAATGAATTGGACTCCCCAGAGATTTGGGGGAGAAGAAAACCTCCCACTCGCCTTTGACTTTTGGATTTCTTGTTTCCTTCATGTTTGGATTGCACTTTGAGAAGTCCATCTGGAAGTTCACTTTTTATATTTTGCAAATGCAAGTAGAGCTTGTTATCAAAAGACAAACCCCTACAGGAAGAAAAACAGTGGATGGGGGCGGGGGGGATGCCAGAGAATCACCTTACAAACCCAATGATGGTATTTAAGGTTAAACTCCAGAGATTAAATTCCATTTATTTCCGGGCTTGACTTTGCCAGTCTGCCATTTGGGGTGAATGCATGGATATGTTTAGTTGCTTGCTTCTATCTATTAAGCTCTCCATTTAGGGGATGAGTTTGGGTAGGTGTCAACACCTGCAAATGTCATCAGTCTTGTAATACCTTTGTAGCCCTGAGTTATCAAAGTAGCACCACACAGTCTGCCTGAGACTTCAGTCACCCCACACTGGGCACCAGTACACTTCTTTCCTTTTTCTGGTCTCAGGAAAACATTCTTAGGATTTCAGGATCCTATTATATGTTGAGTGAATTGCGTTCTTCTTGAATTCCTTACGAAGTCACTCTGGTCCTTGGAGATTAGAAGTTTAAACTTTGAAAGCCATACCTCATCGAGTTGTCTTCACCTTGGCTCCCCAGCCGTTTCTGTCACAGTCAGACTTAATCCTCTTCAGATATATCAAGCCAACCATCAGTCAAGGTGGTCTTTATTTCCTTCCACATGCTACAGAGATTAAGGCTGCCTGATTTTCTCATCTATTCCCTGGCACCCTGACCACAGACTCAGCTGCTGTCTAAGGTTGATGTAAATAATGTTTATAACTTGGCCCAAACTTGTTGGCCATTTGCGGGAAGAATCTATCTTATGCTAGAGTCACAAAGGCTAATGCCATCGTGGTCATAACAGGATAGCTGCATAGAGCATTAACACCCCAGAATCTATTTCTTTGTAAATTTATGGGCCAGGAAAGATAAAGAGCAGTTTGCTTCCATAGGTCTGAATACAACTTTCAGCATTAGGCAGAGAGGCCCATGAAAATAGCTTTGGATTTAGTGTTAGGATCTAAGTTAGAGTTAGCTATACTAACCTCTAGCTATGTGGCCATCGATAAGTAACTTAATCTCCCTGGGCCCATGTTCTCATTGGAAAGATGGAAAAACTATCATCTGCCCTGTACATATCACTGGATGATCAGGATAAGGGATATAAGAGTTTCTTGAAAACAATGAAGTGCCATTACAGTGAAAGCTACCACCATTGTCACCCATGTCACATTATAGGTTGTCTGACAAACATTTGTTACAAGCTTTATGACAAGTCCTCAAATACGTCAGGAAGTTTTTACCTGCCTCTCCGAGCCTCAGGTTTCTTGTTGTAAAATTAGTTGACTTTTAGCTCATAGATTCAGTGAGATGATGGGTGTGAGTGGGCCTGTAATGTGCAGGATGGTGGTGTTACCTCCGTATCTCTTGGCACTAACCTGAGCCCTGGTAGAGTAGCTGTACATTACATATTTTTGAATCCACATCTCCCATAATACCTTCCTAAAACCTCTGGCGATAGAGTCAATGACCTTGGAGCTCCACTGCTGAGGGCATCCGAGAACTTAGCAAACACTGAAGCAGGGAGAACTCCTGCCTGTCTCCTTGCCCCCAAATGTGTATTGTCCCTCTGTCTGTCCTGTCATGGCATGTGCTATCATGACTGGGTGGTTCTATGCATTCCATTTCACTAGGAACACTTGAGAGAGAGCGTAGTCAGAGGAGAGAGACCTAAGTAGAGAAGAGACTGGAAAAAACAAACAAACAAAGGAGGCACATTCAAGGGGACTGGGATATTGAATCTGGAAAAGAGAAGGCATAGGGCTCCATGACACAGCCATCTTAAATTATCTGAAGGAATTGGTGTTTCTCAAACTTGTCAGTATAACCCACAGTAAATACATTTTATATCACAACCTAATACACATATTCATAAATCTTAAAACAACTAAAACAAAACTTTGAAAAATAAAACTTGTCTTTCTCACATGCTATGAACTCTGATCTATTCTATTCTATTCTATTCTATTCTTCTATCCTATCCTAATTTCATTAAACATAATGCAGAATGTAACCACAAAATTGATTTTATGACCTATTAATGAAAAATATTGATGTGGGAGACATCTACAATCCCAGAGTATGGAATTAGGATTTTGAGGTGAAAATTAAAGCATCTTTCAGCTCAAGAAAAAGAAGAAATTACTAGTATTTAGACCCACTCAAATATAGAATGAACCTCTCAAGGTAGTGAGACCCCTGCTCTTGGAGATTTTCAAGATTAGACCTAATTTATTATTTAAAAAAAATGTTTACTTATTTTGAGAGAGAGAGAGAGAAAGAGAAAGTGTGAGCATGTGAGCAGGGGAGGGGGAGAGAGAGAGGGAGAAAGAGAACCCCAAGCAGACTCTGCACTGACAGCTGACAGTGCACAGCCCTACACAGGGCTCGATATCACAAACCGTGAGATCATGACCTGAGCTGAATTCAAAAGTCTGATGCTCAATGGACTGAGCCACCCAGGAGGCCCTAGACCTAATTTATATGCTGTGTCTGTGGACTAAGGGCTCTCCCAGTTCAAAGAGTCCAAAGTCTACAATCCACACACAGCTAAAAGACAAACTCTAGAACATAAAGGGAAGATTTGGGTTCAAAATAACTAAAGAGGCAGGGGGGATAGGTGGGAGAGTTTGGGAGACTGTCTCTGTTTAGCTTCTGTCCAGTTAAACAGAAAACATTCTCTAACTTACATATGTGTTCCCTGCTGAATGATCTCCCTTCCTCAGAAACATTCTTATTGTCTTGAAAGTAGCAAATTTTAAAGCGGTTGCTGCTAAGCTGCTGGAAAGTTCCTTCTTCAAATTTTATGGTCCCTTTAAGCCTTCATCACAGCTTAGGCAGTTGCCTTTTGAATGATCTCACGGTCTGTGTGCCCCTGTACCCTGTGCTTAGCAATGTCAGATGTAGAGTCAGTACCGATAATTGCCTATTGCACAAATGAATAAATGTGTGCATGAATGAATAAAGACTCTACTAACATTTAAAAGAAGCGTCTTTGAGTCACTGGTGCATATCTTTTTTTTTTTAAATATACTTTGAGTTCAAGTTCATTTTTTTTTTTTAATTTTAGAGAGAGAGAGAGAATGAGCAGGGGAGAGGGGCAGAGAGAGAGAGAGAGAGAGAGAGAGAGAGAGAATCTTAAGCAGGCCCCATACTCAGTGTGGAGCCCAATGTGGGGCTCGATCCCCTGACTGTGTGATCATGCACAAATAAATAAATAAATGTATGCATGAATGAATAAAGACTCTACTAACATTTAAAAGATGCATCTTTGAGTCACTGATGCATATCTTTTTTTTAATATACTTTGAATTCAAGCTCATTTTTGTTTTTAATTTGAGAGAGAGAGAATGAGCAGGGGAGAGGGGCAGAGAGAGAGAGAGAGAGAGAGACAGAATCTTAAGCAGGCCTCACACTCAGTGTGCAGCCCAATGTGGGGCTCAATCCCATGACTCTGTGATCATGACCTGCATTGAAATCAAGAGTTGGATGCTTAGTCAATGGAGCCACTCAGGCATCCCACTGGTGCATATCTTGATGGGAAAGTAGTGTGTTTACGAACCAGTGAGAATGGTAATGGTTGTTGAAATGTTGACCAGCAGATGATATTTAAGCATTCTGGACATTTTTAGACACCTTTGAGAATCTCGTGAAAGTAATGGCTTTTCTCCTCAGAAAAACAAACATATACATATTTATACAAAATTATGCATACAGTTTCAGGGGTGCAGTTACCTACCCTCTGGCCTAAGACTGAGCTTAACAATTGAATCTGACTCACATGCAAATTTTTGTAAGCAAGTAAGATTATGGAGAGATTGGAAAGGTGCTAACACGAAAGTATCCTTACTATGTACCAGACAGGTGTTCAGTATTTTATTTACATTAGTTCATTTACTTTTTATAATAATTATGTGGGGTAGGTACAGTTACTATCTCCATTATACACACACACAGACACACCACCACCACCACCACCACCCATTTATCCAGTGGGAAAGAAAGAGGATCAGTGGGACACTGAGAGGGAGCAACCAGAGTTAAGGTAGGAGGAGAACCAAAAGAGAACATTGTCAAAAGCTAAGGGAGGGGGATTTCAAGAAGCACGGGAAGGTGAGCAATTATTATGCCACGAAGGGAGAAAGTAGGATAAAGTCTGAAATAAGCCAAGGACTTGGTTATCAGGAGTTTGTTGGTGATGTTAGCAAGACCAGTTGCTTGAAATGTTGAGGTGGAAATCAGCATTGTAGGTCATGGAGTAAATGGGAGGTGAAACAGTTGAGAACTGAAATATGTGCCAGTGACTCCCAAATGCTGGACCATGAACTCAGCTACATCAGAATCACTTATGAGACATTAGGGAACATGAATTCCTGGCCTCTGTCCCACGTTTTCCGATTCAGTAAGTCTAGGGTGTGTCCTGAGGATCCATATTTCTAAGAAGCCAGGTTTGGGAACCACTAGAATGTAAAGTCCATGAGAGCAGAGACCTTCCCTGTCTTGTCCATCACTGCACCTGGAGGACCCAGAACAGCCTCTGCCCAGACTAGTTTCTCAGTTACTACGTAGGAAAGCCACTCCCTGAACCAAATCACTGCTATCAGCTACTTTTTATAGGGTGGTATTAATAGTAAAGCATTAACCATGTAAATCAGTAAGGATATGTATAATAGACCAATGGCTTGAAGTACAGTCAATCAGAAGTTGGGAGGATAAAATGATAACTAAGCTTAAAAATGATTCCTTCAGTTTCATTACTTCAGCACCAGTAAGTATGACAAAAACCTCTGATTGATATGGGGCAGCTATTAACAAATCAGAACTGATTCATTGGAAGTGTTCATTTTAACAGAAAAGGTGGTTTCTATGGTTGGTAACAAGACTTAGTGGAAGACAGTATGCTATAATAGAAAGGACACTTGGCACCTGTTAGAGTTAGTAGTATCTCACACCTGGCTTGTGCAGTGATTACATCTATGAGTTCTAGATCCCCATAGGCTGATGTAGTTCACTCTGAGAAGGTGATGCATAGACATGAAGTCATTTTCCACCAACCATTGTCTGAAGACCAAATAAATAACATATCTCCAACAATACATGTTAACATTTTCCCAGGGAACACATATGCTAATATGATTCATAAAATGCAACTTAATCGCAAATTGTTAGCAGATATCTGAGAACTCCCAGAGGTAATAAATTTGGTTGAATCATATGAGATTACTATTTTTGTGGGTCACAAATCATCAAATATAGGCAATTTCATGTAGTTTAATCTAATTTTTTTTCAATAAACACATGATACAAAAATTATGATCTTGATTTTGTGAGAGTCAACAAAGATTTTGGAATGATAAAGAAGCCCTATGGCGGCCAGCCTCCAAAATGGCTTTCACGATCCTCATCAGACAGTATTCACATCTTTGTGTAATCCTCTCCCCTTGAGTATGAGCTGGACTCAGTGACATGTTTCTAATGACTAGTGGACTGCAGAAGTGACGGTATATCACCCTTAAGATTAGGTTATAAAACACTTCAGCTCTGTCTTGGGTGTACTTTCTCTGTCTCTCTCTTCCTCTTGGATCTCTCAGTTTGAGGGAAGCCAGCTGTCCCATAATGATGACACTCAGGCAGCCTATGGGGAGACTTCCATGGGGAGGAGTGGAGGTCTCCAGCCAACAGCCAGTGAGACACTGCCACCAACCACAGGCAAGAACTTGCAGGAGGGTTCTGGCCCCAGTCAAGTACTGAGATGGTTGCAGCCCTAGCTGACAGCTTGACTGCAACTTGGTGAGGGCCTCCGAGCCACAGTCTCCCAGCTAAGTTGCCCCCATATTCCCGAACTGAGACTGTGTGAGGGCATAAGTGTTTGTTGTTATAAGCTACTAAATTTGGGGGTGGTTTATTCCCCAGCAATGGATAACTAATACAGACCCTCATTTTCAAAATGTCAGGAACCAATAGTTGAGCAGTTTCTAGTTCAAGCATACTTTAACATATACTCTATACATCTTGCGAGACAAGGTTTAATTGTTTCATCACTGAAGAATTTCAGCAATATATATTGGTGGAGAAAATATGATACTTGGAACCAGAACATGCCACTTACTGGTTGGGTAACCTTGCAAATAGCTTAGTTTCTCTGAGCTCCTATTTCCTCTTCACCAGAATGCAGATTAGCACAATGTGTAACCTGTCTTAATGTATATTGTAAGGCTTTGAATGTGAATACAGTTGATTGATCCTAAAGTACTATTGAAATGCTAGCTTTCGTTGATGATACGATTAATGTCTTTCAACAATGATGATTTGACCAAGGTCACAAAGCTAGTTGGTTACAGAACAGGAATTCACACCAAAGTCTCCTAATGCTAAGACCAGGGCTTACATAATTTGGGGTAAGTCACTTTTACTATGTGAGCCTCAGTTTCTCCATATGTAAGAGGAATAGATTAGACTAGGTGATGCGGGGTCTTTTTAAGCTTTAAACAGGCATTGATCAGAACCCAAGGAAAGCGTTCTTGTCTAGGTGACTGAGTTTCCAGAAAGGCAGGGAGAGGTGTGTATCTGACAACCATGGGATTTCAGAGGCCGGCCAGGCTGAGAGCCTCCTCTGGGGCGGGGGTACTTTGTGATGTGCTTGGTGTAGGCAGCAGTCACAGTGTCATGCAGAGGCTGTCGATGCTGCTGCTGGCTCTGTGCTGCCAGCCCCCACAAGCCCCTGCAATAACATCCTATCATTTGTCACTTCAAACCACATGCACTTCAGATTTGTGCCGGGGCCAGGAGAATTCATAATGAATTCACTTTCCCATTCATGCAGGAAAGAAAGTAAAGCTTGGGGGGGAAAATAAAATCTGAAAACACTGCCTTAGAGTTTCTATAGATGATGAACATTGTGCATTTTGATTATGGCTAAGAGAGTCATGGTTTTGTTTGGAATAGTACAAACCTGATATTAGCATTGTTAGCTAGTGTTTTTGTATAGTGCTCAACAGTTCATAATACACATTTACATATATTTTCTCATTTAAAGCTAATTCTGCTTATTTTCAGATGAGAAAACTGAACCTCAGGGCGTCGAGTAATCTGTGCCTTGAACTTTTGTCTTCATTTTCCAAATTGCATGCTCTTTCCACCGGGCTATTTAGGCTCTTATTGTAGTAAGGTTCTTGTTTCTGACAGTAGTGATTTTGTTGTTATTTCTGGTCTTGTCCTCCAAGAGTGAGAACTTGTCAAAAGCAGACTAAAAAGAAAGATATGATTGTGGTCACACATCAGGACAGAGAAGATTTATAATCAGAGATAGCTGGTGACCAAGTATCTGCAGAGTATGGCAGGCAGATTTGAGCTCTATCTATATACAACTAAACATCTCCATGAATGTGGAAAACTAGAGCTTGACCTGCAAATACATGGCTTGTGGTAGGAAGGAGAATCAAGGGCCCATTTGTTGGAGCCAGAGAAACGGGGTTTGCTCTTTCCCTGTTAATGCTAATTTGACCATGGTAGCCCCTGGCCTTGGTGGGGGCAGTGTAGAGCAGGCTGAGGAAGGAGAGGAGGTCTGGGAATAGGTTCAGGTTGAGAAAGAGTTGGCCCAGGGCTGAGATCACTGACTGGGGTGTGGTGGCTGGCTACAGCAGACATTGCTTGGAGGCTCGGAGTCAGACAGATCTGGTCAGAATCCGGGGTCCACCCTTGCAGCTGGAAGACTTCTGGCAGGGGGAGGTAGCCTCATTCTCTCTTCCCAGGTCAACTTCTCCTTTCCCTCCTCTGGCTACTCAAGCACCTCTGAGCTTGTCCTTCCTAGACTGTACCAAGAAGGCCAAAGTGACCCCATCACTCCTCAAGAATTATCAGTGGCTCCCCATTGTCCTCAGGATAAACTTAAAAGACTCTCAGAGCTTTAAGACCTGGGTCTTCCCCAGCCCCATGCCTTACCTCTTACTGGCTCAAATCCCCATAGCCTGCTCTTCACATTTCCTTACCTTTGCATGTGCTGCGTCATCCTTGGGAATATTCTCCCCCATCTGGTATATCTTCTTTAAAAAAAAGGCTGAATGGCCTTGGGCAAGTCACTTCACCTGCTTTGTCTTTAGTTTTCACAACTAAATATCAGTGAATACTATTGACTGTTCTGTGTACCTATTTGTTGTCTTTTTTAACATTTATTTTTGAGAGAGAGAGAGAGAGAGAGAGAGAGAGCAAGCTGGGGAAGAGCAGACAGAGGGAGAGACACAGAATCCAAAGCAGGCTCCAGGCTCTGAGCTGTCAGCACAGAGCCTGACACAGGGCTCGGACTCACAAGCCGTGAGATCATGACCTGAGCTGAAGTCAGACGCTCAGCTGACTGAGCCACCTAGGAGTCCCTACTTATTTGTTTTGACCATCCCATGAGATCTTTGCTGGATAGGGCTTTAGAGCAGGGGTTGGCAAACTGGCCCGTAGGTATACACACACACACATTATATATTATTATAATATGTAATAATATATTATATATAGTAACATATAATATGTTCTTGTATTATATATGTAAACTTATATAAAAATATATATTAATGCATATTATTATATATCATTATATAGGTTATATTTAATTATATAATATATAAATGTAAGTATATTATTTATGTTACTTGTATAATTATTATATGTTATTATAATGTTATTGTGTATTTTACATATATAATTTATATGTAACTATAAAATGTTTATATATAAATATAAAATTAAATTTGAGTATCCAGAAAGAAAGTTTTATTGGACCACAGTCATGTTCATTTCTTTACTGTCATTATCTGTGCTATTTTCATGCCACAATAGCAGAATTGAGTAGTTGTAACAGAGACCATAGGACCTGCAACTCTAAAATATTTACCATGTGGCTCTTTACAGAAAAAGGTAGCTGGCCCTGCTTTTATAGGGTCCAGAGCACTCCTATAACACTGTGGGTAAGTGGTGAGTGGTGTTACTCTTTTCCTAGGTGAGGGAAGAGAGGCCTTGAGAGGAAAAGTGGATCAGTTACTGCCACATAATTTTAAAAAGCAAAAAACGGTGTATAGTGAAACCCAAACTTCTAATCGTGGATGACGTTCTCTTAATCCATGATTATAAATCCCTATCCAGGTCTGTAGACCTTGGTTAAATGGTAGACAAATGTGGGATCAAGTGGTGTCAGGGAGATTAGCAGATGGGTTCTAAAGCCAGAGGCAGGGAGAACAGGTCACAAATGCAAGAACCCAAATTCTGATGCTGTCAAAACCTGCAAGAGGCAATGTGATTAGTGACAAACATAAGGGAGACCTTCCAATCTCACCAGTGATTAAAGAAGAATAAAAATTTTCTTACTGAGATACCATTATACATTCTAAATTAGCAAACATGTTAGATAATCATGATAGTTAATATAGGTGATATCGTGTTGAAACTGGGATACTTACGTATTTATTGCTCATAGCAAGGTAGACTAACTTTAATATGACAGTGTGTGTTAAGAGTCTTTGCAATGCTCCTTTTCTTTGATTCATTGATTCCATCTCTGGAAATCTTCACTTGAAAATAATTCTGAATCCAGAAAAAGGTGTTAATTGTAGGGTTGTTTAGTATCAGTGTGGAAGTAACTAAGTGTCCAAAAATAGACAGCTGGTTAAGTAAATTGTGATATATCAACCTGACTGAATATTATACAGCCACTAGGCCACTAGAAACCAGACAACAAGATGGAAACAAATATTTATAATGTGAAGCAAAAAAAAAAAAAAAAAAAGAACACAATACAAATTGTAATTTTTCTCTTGTTTTGCAATGTAGAAGTCATGTCTATAACTGGAACAAGGAGAAAGGAAACCAGGTGATTTATTAAGGCGATAGCACTCCAAATCCATTGCTGTTATAGATTGACTGGATGATAAGAAGATTGGGGATCTTGTCTCCTTGAGATTAAGTCTGAGTCGTTCAGGTGCCATATTGACTTACACTGAGGACTTATGCTCCCCTTGACATCAGGCCAGGAAAGGATCCAGAGCTGGAGGTCAGGTGGAGCCCACAGGTAGGGCTGAAGAGGCATTCCTGCCAGAGTTATACAGGGAAGAGGGTGCCAGGAGGTGGGCAGGTCTTGGTCAGCAGATATTCATGGAGGCCTCTTACTTAGCATGCTGGTTGTGTTGCCTTGGAAAGATGCTGGACTGGGAATCAAAACTCAGCAACTCAAGGCCTCACCCTGAGTACAAAGGGCTTGCTCTGGCAGTGTGAGAGAATGTGGGCAGGAGGCATGGTCCAGCACTCAGGTTTTTTGTTTTTTTTTTGTTTGTTTGTTTGTTTTTACGTTTATTTTATTTTATTTTTGGGACAGAGAGAGACAGAGCATGAACGGGGGAGGGGCAGAGAGAGAGGGAGACACAGAATCGGAAACAGGCTCCAGGCTCTGAGCCATCAGCCCAGAGCCTGACGCGGGGCTCGAACTCACGGACCGCGAGATCGTGACCTGGCTGAAGTCGGACGCTTAACCGACTGCGCCACCCAGGCGCCCCCAGCACTCAGTTTTGGAGAAGCTGATTCTCTACTGGGTGCCAAGAAGACAGGCAAGAATCAGATTCAGCTTTGTCGCTGTGGAGCCCCGGAAGGAGACAACCGCAATACTTGGAAAGTGAAACACTCTGAAATTGCATAGAGGAGAGAGCCCTCCAGGATAGTTTGAGTACCTCTGCTGTTTGGAGACTCTCCAGGTGGCTTAACTGATGATCATTTCTGCATTGATTGAGCACTAATGTTTATTTTATGTTTACATCTACCTTCTTATTATTTATGGATTTTAATCATGGTCTTACAGAACATTGTATATGGAAAGCCTTGTGAGAATATTTTGCACTCTTCCAGGATAAAGACTCCCCATAGCTCTTCTGTCATTTGATTTCTTACACTAGACGGTGTTCTCCTGTCATGAAAATCCTGTCTGAACATAGGGTGACCCTCGGATTCAAATTTTCCCTGACTTCAGTAATTTATCATTCTTCTTCCTGTATCAGTTACTGGTACCACTTTCTCCACTTCCTCTTCCCCTTAAGTACCACTCTGAATTCCCCCAGTGAGATGGTAGCAAGGTCTCTGCCCTCCAGGAGCTACCAGGGCAGAGAAGGAGGTAAGACATGTTAGCAGAGGATTCTGAACATCAGGGGAAGCAGAGAGCAAGAGACTTGGAAGACAGGTAGGATTTGGGCAACAACATGAGGGGCTTATTTGGGGAACAGTGAGTGATTGTTCGGAATTAATCCAAGAGTTATGTTTGTCTTGTTTCCATTTTCTGGAGATATGGAGCATGGTATAAGAAATGAGATTTATTTTGGAAGATGTCTAGGAGACAAGTAAGTCATCTAGGGGGACTATTAAGGGTTTCCCTCCTTGGACCTATGAATGGCACAGTGGCCCCAGAAAGCCGTGGGACTTAGCTAACAAGTTATTAGGAAATTTTAATCCCAGAAAAGTAGCAGTAAAACTAGATGTTCCTCAAATGAGCTCCCTGCACTTACTGAGTGCCTCTGTGAGGTATTTTTGTCTCCGTTTCATAGAGGAGAAACCTGAGGATCACAGAAGTTCAGAGGCTAACCCAGCATGGCACAGCTAGTAAAAATGGTTGGTGGCAGGACTCGAACCCAGGCCATCGTCCCTCACAGCTGTGTCCTTCTAGTACCACCTTGTTGCCTCCAGACATGTGTAAATGGCAAGGTGATGAGGATGGCTTGGATTAACCACTCACCAGTGCTAACCCCTATTAGTTGAGTGATAATCTCCCTTTTACAAACCAGGAAAGAGGCTCAGAGATGTTATGTGATTTTCCTTAGGTCACACAGCTTGTTAGCAGTGCCATTTGTATTCCAGTTTTCTAAAGCCATCTCTCCCACCCCAGACCTCTTTCTATCATATTTTTAAAAAAATTTTAATGTTTATTTACTTTTGAGAGAGACAGCCAGAAAGAGACGGAGTGCAAGCTGGGGAGGGCAGAGAGAGAGAGACACACACACACACACAGAATCTGAAGCAGGCTCCAGGCTCTGAGCTGTCTGCACAGAGGCCAATGTGGGGTTCAAATTCACAAACTGTGAGATCATGACCTGAGCCAAAATCAGACACTTAACCAACTGAGCCACAAGGCACCCCATCTTTCCATCATATATTTGAAGGGGACCAGTGGGAGAAATCAAGACGGTACTTTTCAAGAGTTGTTGCAAGAAGTGAAAAGAATGAAATGAAGCAAGCAAACAAAATCATTAAGGCTAAACTCGAGACACAGCAAGGAAAGAGCAGGGCCAAAGGAGCTCTTTCGGTATTCAGGCTGTCAGAGTGAGCTCAGATGTGTCAGCTGAATCTGAAGTCCACAGAAGAAGTGAGGAGGAGGGTGAGAGATACGTGGAGAAATGAATGGAGGGCACATCTCGAAAACGAGGTAGCAAGTCTATTTTGGAGGGGAACAATGTTGGAGGGACTAAAGAAGGGAATGGCAGGGTTTTAACGGAGTGGGGAGCTAGAAGGAGAGGCTGCCTGGAGAACAGGGACACTCTCATTCATTTGTGAAGAGATCAAGTTCAGCAAAAGTTTGAAAGATAGAAATCATTCCCAAAATATTGATGAACCTCAACTATGTCATAAATATAGAAACAGAAAGCAGGATTGTATTCTTAGAGAAGCGCGAGAGCATTGAAACTGGATGCACTCTTAATAGTTAAGAGTAACTTTTTTTTTTTAAGGGCACTATTGGGAATGAGGAAATTGAATTGTGGGGTCACTTGTACCAGATGACCATCTTCAGAATGCTGTGGGAAGTGCTTACTCTCATGCCCCCTCGAGTCCCATTCCACTCTTTGGTTGGACTGTTGAGGCCACTGATCACACTGCCAGGTTTGGCTATTTCTGTATATCAACAGCCATTAGTCTGTTGGCTGTGCTTTTGGCTGGATGCCATAAACTGTGATAAGTAATATTCATGAATCCTATTCTAAAGATGCTAATTATTCTTTAAGAGTACTATTGTTGTCTCTATACACAACCCTCTGTATGGAAGTGCCCAAGTAACAATCAGTTACTTGTATCAGTTCCTTAAGCCCCATAACCTGGAAGAGGATGTTTTAAAAGTAAGTTTGCTTCTTATAGTCCATGAGAAGTTTAGCAATTACAGTATCAGGGAGCTTTGCTTGATTCATCTTCAAATTTGTTTTTTAAGGTATCCCAGAGTACATTTCTGACAATTAAAGAGTGTAATCATTTAAGGAACTCTAATTCATAACAATATTTGGAAAGAGGATGGTAACTTGGTACAGATTTTTTTTTTTAATTCAGCTTAATTGATGTTTTTACTGAGGGCCCACTTTTACTCAACGGGGGTTCTGTGTACTGTGGACTTTACCAGATAAATGGATGATATTCTTTTTTTGTTTTTTAAAGTGTCCTGTCTAAGGTTGAGGTTACTACAAACTGTGGATACCAAGAAATCTGGGAAGGTGTCGGGACAGATTATAGGAAGCATGTGGCACAGAGCCTAGACCTGGCTGTGGAGGCCAAAAAAGAAACCATTAGTGGTCCCATCCCGGGAGATAACAGATCTGGGGACTTACAGGTCAGTGTGGGAGTTGTAGTCACTGGGTAAAATCCAGCCTCAAAGCTGGGAGGGACTGCTAAGGGGAAAAGGAATAGGAGAAAGGGCAGGAAGGCACTCTGTATGGATGAGGAGCTGGGCAGGACTCTGAGGCTCCCTGGCCTTCTTCGAAGGACTCCCACCCCCAGGACTCTTGGATTGTGATGCTTTGGACACAAAGCCTGGTGGTTACATGTGGCCAGGAGCTGATATCCATCTGCATATAGAAAGCCTTGGAATGCAATTATGTCATGTTTATGGGCCCATGGAAAGGGCCTTAAAAATAAGCTTAATTACAGATAAGTGTTCTATTTTATGGAAATCATAACAATCCTGAGAGCTGGTTAATCCAAAGAAAATAATTTTAGGACAAAATATTTAGCAGGTGTATATCAGTGTGCTGTGGTGCAGAAAGCATAGAACAGAGAATCTGGGTCCAACCCCAGAACAACCTGCTGTTGACAGGGGACAGGTCACTCAACCTCTGTGAAGCTTACATTCTTCACCCCCACCTTGGGAAATTGGAGAATTCACAGAGCTAATGAAATTGATAATCAATGAGCTGCAAAGGGTCCTACATGTATGAGGTAGTGATATTGGTAAAAAATGACAGACCTGGGTTCAAAATCCTGGCTATATAATTTACCAGCTCTATAACCTTGCGTAAGACAATACCTTCTTGGAGACTCCGTTTTCTCAGCTGTTCAGGGGGATAATAATTGAACATCTAACTCCCAGGGTTCCTGTGAGGGTTAAATCAGATAATGTACATGACATTTTTGGTACATGATGTGCTCAGTAAGTGTAACTATGATTATACATATATTTAAAAAATACTTTTTTGGGGTAAGATTAACATATAAAAAGCTGTACCTATGAAACCAATGGCACCATCAAGGCCCTAAACATATCTCTTCCAAAAATTTCCTCCCACTATATTATTATTACTATTACTATTACTATTATTTTGTGGTAAGAACACTTAGCATAAGATCTGTTTTCTTAACAAATTTGAAATATACAATATTGTGAAATGCAGTCACTATACTGCAGATCTCCAGAATCTCCAGAATTTCTTTATCTTATAGATAGATAGTAGATCTCCAGAATTTCTTTATCTTATATAACTAAAACTTTATACCTTCTGACCTTCACATCCCCATTTTCTCCTCTCTCCAGCTCTTGGCAACCACAATTCTACTCTGCTTCTTTGACTATTTTGGATTCTACTTATAAGTGATCATGCAGTATTTGTCTTTCTGTGTCTGGCTTATTTCACTTCACCTAGTGTCCTCCAAGTCTACCCATATTATTGCAAATGGCAGGATTTCTTTCTTTTGTAAGGCTGAATAGTATTCCATTGACTGTGTACACCACATTTTCTTTACACATTCATCCTTCAATGGCTATTTCCATATCTTGGCTACTATGAATGATGCTGCAGTGAACACCAAAGTACAGGTATCTCTTTTGAGATTTTTATGTCAATTCCTTTGGGTAAATACCAAAAGTAAAATTGCTGGGTCATATGATAGTTCTATTTTTAACTTTTTGAGAAAGTTCTTCACTGTTTTCCATAATGGATCTACCAATTTACATTCACACAAATAGTGTACCAGGGCTCCCTTTCCTCCATATTCTTGCCAACATTCGTTTCATTTTGTTTTAAATAGCCATCCTAAGGTGTGAGGTCGTATCTCATTTTGATTTTGATTTCCATTTCCCTGATGATTAGTAATATTGAGGATCTTTTCCAGAACTTGCTGATCATTTGTATGTCTTCTTTAGAAAAATATCTATTCAAGCCCTTTGCTCACTTTTAACATCAGATTATTTGGTTGTTTTGTTTTGTTTTGTTTTGTTTGCTATTGAGCTGTAGGAGTTCCTTATATATTTTGGATATTAACCTTTTATCAGATACATGGTTTGTGAATATTTTCCCCCATTATGTAAGATGTCTTTTCATTTTGTTGATTGTTTCTTTTGTTATGCAGGAGCTTTTTAGTCTGATGCAATTCCACTTGTTTAGTTTTGCTTTTGTTGCCTGTGCTTTGGGTATCATATCCAAAATCATTGCCAAGACCAGTGGCAATGAGTTTTTTCCCCTATATTTTCTTCCAAAAGTTTTATGCTTTCAGGTCTTATGTTTAAGTCTTTAATCCATTTTGAGTTGGCCTTTGTCCATGGTATAAGATATGGTCCAATATTATTCTTTTGTTTGTGAATATCAATTTTTCCTACACCATTTATTAAAGGGACTATCCTTTCCCCATTTTGTATTCTTGTTGTTTTTGTAAAGAATTCGGCGATATGTAGGTGGGTTATTTCTGGCTCTTTATTCTATTCCGCTGGTCTATATGTCTGTTTTTATGCCAGTATCCTACTGGTTTAATTACTGTAGTTTTATAATATAATTTGAAATCAGGAAATGTGATGCCTCCAATTTTGTTCTTATTCAAGATTGCTTTGGTTATTGGGAGTGTTTTGTGGTTTCATGTGAGTTTTAGGATTTTTTTATTTCTATGAACAAATGGCACTGGAATTTTGATAGGGATTGCAATGAATCTGTAGATTGCTTTGGATAGTATAGACATTTTAACAATATTAATTCTTCCCATCTATGAACATGGGATATCTTTCTATTTATTCACATCTTCTTCAATTTTTTTCACCTTTACTGAGATGTAATTGGCAAATAAAAATTATATATATTTAAGTTGTACAATGTGATGTATTGGTATACATATACATTGTAAAATAATTACCACATCAAGCTACTTAACATATTTCATCACCTCACTTAGTTCCCTTTTTTCCCCTGATGAGAACACTTAAGATTTACTCTTAGCAAATTTCAAGTATACAGTACAATATTGATAAGTGTTATCACCATTTTGTACATTAGGTGCCCAGAACTTACTTATCTTATAACTGAAAGTTTATATCCTTTGACCCAAATCCTCTATTTTCTCCAGCCTCAGGCCCCTGGCAATGACTGTTCCACTCTCTGCTTCTGTAAGTTTGACTTTTTTATATTCTACATATAAGGGAAATCATACACTGTCTTTCTGTGTTTCTGGCTTATTTTACTTAGCTTAACATCATCCAGTTTCATCCATGTTGTCAAAAATGGCAAAATATGCTGCTTTTTTATGGCTAAATAATGTTCCATTGTATATAATGTGATATATATCATATATATGGTATATATGTCTATGTATATGTACATATATACACATCATAAATACATCTTGGCTACTATAAATAATACTATAATGAACAAGGGAGTGCAGATATCTTAAGATATGGATTTAATACTCAGGAGTGGGATTGCAGGATCTTTCATCAATGTTTTATAATTTTTAGTGTACAGATTTTTCACCTTCTTGGTTAAGTTTATTTCTAAGTATTTTATTTGTGGGGGTGCTACCATAGATGGGATTGTTTTCTTCAATTTTATTTTTGTGGATAGTTTGTTATTAGTGTATAGATACACAACTTGTTTTTCTGTTGGTTTTGTATCCTGTAACTTTACTGAATTTATTGATTCTAACAGCTTTTGGGTGAACTCTGTAGAGTTCTCTATGTATAGAATGATGTCATCTACAAACAGAGACAACTTTACTTCTTACTTTCTACTTGGGTGCCTTTTATTTCTTTTTCTTGCACAACTGCTCTAACACTTCCATTACTATGTTGAATAGAAGTGGTGAGAGTGGGCATCCTTGTCTTGTGTCTGATCTTAGAGGAAGCTTTTCACCATCGCATGTGATATTTGCTGTGGGCTTGTCACATATGCCCCTTACTATGTCGAGAGGCATTTTTCCCATACCAATTTCTTGAGAGTTTTTGTGATAAAAAGACATCAAATTTTGTCAAATGCTTTTTTTGCATTTATTGAGGTGATCATATGAGTTTTATATTTCACTGTGTTAATGTGATATGTTCCATGTAGTTATTTGCATATGTTGAACTAGTCTTTTATCCCAGGAATAAATTCCACTTGATCCATGTTGTGTGATTCTTTTGATGTGCTTTTTAATGGGTGTGGTATTATTTTGTTGAGAATTTTTGCATCTGTGTTTATCAGGGATATTGGCCTGTAATTTTCTTTTCTTTTATAGATTTTTTTTTTAATTTTTTTTCAATGTTTATTTATTTTTGACAGAGAGAGACAGAGCATGAACGGGGGAGGGGCAGAGAGAGAGGGAGACACAGAATCGGAAACAGGCTCCAGGCTCTGAGCCATCAGCCCAGAGCCTGACGCGGGGCTCGAACTCACGGACCGCGAGATCGTGACCTGGCTGAAGTCGGACGCTTATCCGACTGCGCCACCCAGGCGCCCCTGTAATTTTCTTTTCTTATACTGTCCTTGCCTGACTTTGGTATAATACTGGCCTCTAAAATGAGTTTGGAAATGTTCCCTCCTCCTCACATTTTTGAAAGAGTTTGAGAAGGATTGGTGTTAATTCCTTAAGTGTTTGGTAGAATTCACCAGTGAAGCTGTCTGGTCCTGGGCTTTTCTTAGTTTGGAGGTTTTTGATTGCTGATTAAATCTCATTACTTGTTATTGGTCTGTTCAAATTTTCTATTTCTTTGTGATTCAATCTTGCTGGTTGTATGTTTCCAGGAATTCAGCTATTTCTTCTAGACTACCCAAGTGTTGGCATATAATTGTTCATAGTAGTGTCTTATGATCCTTTGTATTTCTGTGGAATCAGTTATAATGTCTCATCTTTCAATTGTACTTTTATTGATTTGAGTCTTCTTGCCTTTTCTCTTTCTTAAAAATTTTTTTTCTTTATTTTAGGGGGGACAGAGGGAAAAAGAGAGAGAATCTTAAGCAGGCTCCACACTCAGGACAGAGTTGATGAAGGTCTCAATCTCACAACCTTTAGATCATGATTTGACTCAACCAAAAGCCAGATGCTTAACCTACTGAGCCACCCCAGTGCCCCTTTTCACCTTTTTACTTATTCTAACTAAAGCCTTGTCAATTTTGTTTATCTTTTCAAGAAATTAACTCTTAATTTTGTTTATCTGTTCTAGGGCTTTTAGTGGAGACTGCAAGCTGGTTAGTATCTGTGAGTTGTTGAGATCCATGTTCCGGGTGCTGTGAATTCTTATCCCTTTTTTCTGCTCCTAGCTGTTCCCAGATGATTTGGCTGTTCCCATCCCTTGAGTGTTCTGGGTGGGATGAGACAAAAGTGGGTCATGAGTAGTGTACTACAAGACTAGGGAAGTTGGGTACTCACTTTGCTCTCACTTTCCCTTTTGGGAAAAATCGTGGGCCTAGGGGGTTTCTCTTAGTCCTGAATTATGCCAACCTGGGGGAGAGTTGGTGCTGGTGAATTAAAATTGCTCTTCTTATACCCATCAGTGCATCTATTCTTGGATTTTTTGCTCCACCTGGGTGCTGAAACCTCTCCACTCTACTCTCGGACTCCACTAAAGGTATTATCGTTCATGAGTGGTTGTTAAAATCAGTGCTTCTATGGGAGTTACATAGGTTAGACCTCATATCCTGCTATTTTTCTGTCATACCATGATTATATTTTATTTTTTTATTATTTTTTAAATGTTTATTTCTGAGAGACAGAGAGAGAGAGGGAAAGAGACAGAGCATGAGCGGGAGAGGGGCAGAGAGAGAGAGAGAGAGAGAGAGACAGAGACAGAGACAGAATCCAAAGCAGGCTCCAGGATCCGAGCTGTCAGCCCAGAGCTTGACACAAGGCTCGAACTCATGAGCAGTGAGATCATGACCTGAGCCAAAGTCAGATGCTTAACCGACTGAGCCACCCATGGCACCCCCCCATGATTATATTTTAAGGAAAATAAAAATAAAGGAGAGATTTCCCAAGGTCAGGCTGAGTTCTAAAAGCTTCCAGAAGGCTCTAAACCTAAGTGGATCACATAGAGCTTGGTAGAGAAGGTGAAGGGAGCTAGATGCTTGATAGGGTAAGAAGGCCAGCTTCCAAGTGGATTTATGGTCTGATTTATAAATTACTTCAAGTAACAGTAGGCTTGTTCTGGACAGGAGGAGGGAAAGTGCGCTCAGTGGCTCAAGAGGGCACAAGTAGGCCTAGTGGTAGGTTGCTGTAGAGGAGAGTCCAGCACAGTATGAGAGGGCAGGGTTTTCCAAATACTGAAGGGCTCCTCAGAGAAGCCAAGCCAGCCAGAGTGGTGACTGTGTACAGACACAACCCAAGGCCTGCCTCTGTGGGCTCTTCAGAGCACAAAGGCAGTGACAGGCCTAATTCCCTGAAATGGCCCCTGTCATTTGAATCAGCTAATCCCCTCTTGCAAACTTGCCGTCTTTTTTTCTTTTTCAGGTAGCTTCATAAATTCATAAACTTTTGTCCTTTCTATGGCAGCAAATGATATTAGAAAGCTAATTAGCTACAGAGCTAATTTTCATGTCAGAGCGAAATTATAGGTTTCATGGTATAGAACCAAATTATCTTTCTGTCCCTCCTCATCCTCCACTCCCCATCCACTCCAGTTCCTTCTTCCACCATTTGTATATACTCCCCTCTCCTGTCTGGTCACAAATGTCAGCAGAGAAGGGTAGCCACTCCGGAGCCCCTTTCTTTTCTGTGTCAGGCATATTTGCATTTGCAAACAGCTTTAATTGAGTAGAGTTTTCATTGCTCTTTTTCCTGCTCTGTTTTTTAAATGCAAATGTTAATGTTTGGTTAGCATGGGTTCAGAATTAAGCTCCTGCTACCTGTGGCTGCCTCCTTCCCTGGGTTCTAAATAAGCACTGTGGAGTATCACAACCTGCTGAGAGCTTGTGAGTCCTGGAAGGCTGGAGTCCAGCTAATTGCCAATCATGCTGAGAGGGCTGGGCAGAGCCTTGTCTCAGTTACCAGCTCTCATGGAGTCCTGCTTCCTACCAGCACCAAAGGAGAGAAAATTAGTGTGCTGGGAACAGAAAGGCGGGTAGGGGAAAGGCTGCTCTTTGGAATTAGGTTCTGGACTCTCTTTTGGCATGAAAACTTTGTGGAATTCGGAAAGCTATCAGAGGTCATCAGCTTTGAGTCCCGAAAGTTGTATCCTCTTAAACCATGTTCTTAATGGTTTGCTATCGGACCTCTGACCATTCCCACTGGTGAGGGGTTCCTTCCTTCACAAGGCAACCTCTTCTACTGATAAGCAGCTCTGTTAGAAAAGGTATACTTAATGTTGAGCCAAAATTAATTTCAGCCATTGGTTTCAGTTTTCACATAGAATGTGGTTGATCTCATTTCCAAGTGACAACCTTTCAGATATTTGGAAGCAGCTTTTATAGAGCCTAAAATGCCTTCTCCCCTGCAAGCTAAAGATGCCCTGTTTCTTCACATCTGTTACATATCCAACCCTTTATCCATCTTGCTCCGCTTCTCTTTATGGACTCCGGTTGTGTGACTTCTATGAAGAGATTTGTAATCAGGAGTGTGGTAATCCAACTGTGGATTGACTGGCACAAGGTCGAAAGAGGCCCCTGTCTCCCTCCCATTCATCTGAGCTCTTCTCATTTACCAAGACTGCCCAAGATGCTGCAGACTTTGATGAGTGGCCATGTTGTCCTGTCCACCCTTGCTGAGCCTACAGCCAGTTCCAGCTCTAAGCTCTTTCTCAAAACGGTATTTTCTAGCTGAGTAAACAGTGCATAATTCGACCTTTACTTAGGGACCACTGAGCTTCTCATTTAGTGACAAAGTATATTCTTCTGAAGTGTCAGAGCCATAACCCAATGAGAGACTCTCACAGGGGATTATAAACCTATCAGAGAGGATACGTGTACAGGGTGTCCAATTTTCTCTTTCAGAAACCAGGGACCTGGGTGCTCAGAAGTCTTAGCCAGAGCAGTATTCCAGGAACCTAGGTGCCTCCCTAGCCTAAGGCTTCCAGTGCATAATTTTAATAGAAGAGGGAGGTCAAATCTAAAATTTGTAGATAATCCTAAGAAGTTATCAGTCTGAAAAGAACTAATCAGTGAAGGAGTATCTGAAAGTGAGCAATTGGGTAGAGATGTGTGTGGTAAGGTTTGCCAGAAGGCACATGGCTGTTAAAGGTTGAGTTGGCAGACTATGGTTGGGAAAGGAGACGTAAAGGAGGCATGGCAGAAGAGAAGAGAACCCATAGCCAATAGCACATTTCCTTTTTCCCTCTAGGTTCACTCCACTCCGCTTCCATCACTATAACAAGTCACATCCCATGAAAAGTAGTATTTGTAGGAGAGGCAGGAGGAGGAACCTGTCACTGTGACCTTTGCCCTCCAGTTCAGAGGTGTTTATTTTGCAAGGTCTCACCCAATAACATTTTCTTCTTCCGGACTCTGGGCATGTTGCATTATACAAGAGCCCCAGAAGAGCCCCACATGGATCTGGCTCTTCTGACATCTTGGCACCAAGGATATTTTTCTTAGACTCATATATGAGCTCTCCCATGTCTAGAATCAAGAGATAAGATGAATTTTCACATTATATAAATATTACATATCAAGGGGCACCTGGGCGGCTCAGTCTGTTGAGTGTCAACTCTTGATTTCGGCCCAGTTCACGATCCCAGGTGGAGAGAATGCTTAAGATTCTCTCTCTCCCTCCTCCTCTGACTCTTTCTCCTGCTTATACACACACACTCTCTCTCTTTATAAAATAAAATTTTTTAAAAGTTAAAAAAAATTCTACATATCGAATAGCGGAAAGATGAAGGATCCATGTTGTACTTATATGATCAGGCCCTATTCACAAAATGAAGGCTGCAGAAATATTCTGAGTTCCCCCAAGTGGCCTTAGCCATGAAAAAGGAAATGTAGGATGCTGATGTGCTGGTAGCATTGTGAACAAAGGGAGCTAAACAATGGATCTTTACATAAGATGGCCAGTACCATTTGTAGGAACTCCATTTCCATATACCCTTTTACTGTCACCATCTAGGCATTCCTGCTAACATGAATCCCTCCAGGATATATTGGCTGTCTATAATAATAGGGAGATCATTTGATTTTTATAACTATTTCTGGACCCTCATAGTAGACCCTAGGCATGGCACTGATCATGGTATTCTTAAATGACTCCATTTGCAATTATGAAATTTGAAATTCTAGAAACTGCTGTTTGTTATAGGCAAGGGCATCTTGTGCTGGGATGAATTTTGTGGATAGCAATGGTGCAGATAGGTTAGACATGGATGCAAAAGAAACAAACAAGTAGTGATGCCTGTAAGTGGAGAAGGAAAAAGGTAATGTTCACAGATGCACAAAGTTGCTTTTTTCAGTTTTAACCTGTCTGCAAGCTATTTTGGGTATACTACTTCAATGAATCCTTACAACCTGTGAAGTGCAACAACAATCATTTTGCAGGTGGGGAAAAAAAAAACCTGTTTCTGGAAGAGATGAAATGACTCATTGAATTAGTGGTGGGTGGGATTAGACTTGCACCCAGAACTCCACCAGCCCCACACCCTTTTCTCCTTTTCCTCAAGCCTAAGGCCTTGGCTCCAAAGATCTGTGGATGAGAGATAGAAGCTCTGGGCGAGCTGGGAAAGGAATCTTGGCTCAAATCCCAGAGCAAAGCTGCCCCCGAGGGTTGGATCTTAGACAATCTGATGGAGTCAACAAGAATGTCCTGAGGGCTTAGTGAGTGCGAGTCACTGAAGAAATGGAGACAGATCAGACGCAGTTGTTGCCTTCAGGAAAGCCGTGGTGTGGGGCAACAGCAGGTTCACGTGAAAAATTTTTTAATCACAGCCTAAGGTGTACATGGGAAGTGTAGAAGAGTGGTGCATGCATATCCACCATGAACTAGGAGTCCTGGGGCAGGTGAGAGCAGAGATTTCAGGAATTTCAGGAAGACAGGTAACACCATCGGGTATGGAGGCTGGGCAGAAGAAGCTGTGAGTAAAGATGCCTAGCTAGGTGTGCTCATGCTGTGTTTATGCTGAGGAAGAAATCTAATTCCCCAGAATGTAGCATGCAACAGAGAGACGGAAAACCAAGGGTCCAGTTCCTCCTTGAATTTGTCTGCTTTTTAAAGTCTTTTAAAAAATGACTTGCCTCTCTGTGCCCTCTGCAAGCCCACATAACTGACAGGTAAAGAGGGAAGTGGAAAGAAGAACGAATTCATATATATTTTTTAAATTACCACAAAATGGCCTCCACAATCATGTCAGGAAAAGAAATACATCTGGCAGCCTCACCTTTTATTTTGAAGAGCTCTGCCAGAGGCTTCTTCCTAGAAGACCTATAGACAAATGGCCTTGTCTCCAAATGCTGTGATGTGGTGGCATCTGCAGTGGGCCACTAGGGCTGATTGCATCATTTATTTCCAATGCGCTGGCCAAGGCACCAAACTGAGCCATGCACACAGTGGGATGCATCATTTCTGGACCGGCAGTCTCTCATGGCTGAAAATGAAAACAATCAAAAAATTTTAAAACATCAAAGGCATTTCCTGAAGAATAAAACCAAATCTGATATATCCAGAGCCACATGCTAATCAGTTTAAGCTAATAAACAAACTTAGGATACAAAATCAACATGCAAAAAAATGAGTTTCATTTCTATATACTAACAGTGAATTATCTGAAAAGGAAATTAAGAAAACAATCCCATTTACTATAGCAGCAAAAAGAATAAAACACTTGGGAATAAGTTTAACCAAGGAAATGGAAGACTTGTACTCTAAAAACTATAAAACATTGATGAGAGAAATCAAAGAAGACACAAATAAATGGAAATATAACCCATACTCGTGGTTTGGACATTTCACATTGTTAAAGTGTCCATACTAGCCAAAGTGGTCTAGAGTCACTGAAATCCCTATCAAAATTCCAATGATTCTTTTTCAGATATAGAAAAAAATAATCCTAATATTCATATAGAACCACAAAAGATCTGAATAACCAAAGCAATCCTGAGCAAAAAGAACAAATGAGAGGCATCACAATTCTTGATTTCAAAATATATTACAAAGCTACAGTAATTAAAACAGTAAGGTATTGGCATATAGACCATATAGACATATAGATCAATGGAACAAGATAGAGATCCCAGAAATAAACCCATGCAAACACAGTGATCTGATCTTCAATAAGGGTGCCAGGAAAACACAATGAGAAAAGGATACTCTCTTCAATAAATGCTATTGCAAAAACTGATATACATATGCAAAAGAATGATATTGGACCCATAACTTACACCATACACAAAAATCAACTCAAAATGGATTAAGGAACATCTGGGTGGCTCAGTCGGTTAAGCATCTGACTTCAGCTCAGGTCATGATCTCATGGTTCATGAGTTCAAACCCTACATCAAGCTCCCTGTTGTCAGCGCAGAGCCTGCTTCAGATCTTCTGTCTCCCTCTCTCTGCCCCTCTTCCGCTGGTGCTCTCTCTCTAAAAAATAAATAAACATTAAAAAAATGGATTAAATATTTAAATATAAGACCTGAATCTATAAAACCTAGAAGAAGAGAAAGGGGGAAACCTTCATGATATTGGTCTAGACAATAATTTCTTGGATATGATACCAAAAGCACAAGAAACAAAAAAAAAACAAGTGGGATTATGTCAAACTAAAAAACACAACTAAGGAAAAATCAACAGAGTGAGAAGGGAGCCTATAGAGTGGGAGAAAATATTTTTAAACCATGTATCTGATAAGGGGTTAATATCCAAAATGTATAAGGAACTCCTACAACTCAATAGCAATAATAATAATAATAATAATAATAATAATAATTTTAAAATGGAGAAATGGGCAGAGGACTCAAATAGACATTTTTCCAAAGAAGACATAAAAATGGCCAACAGGTATATGAAAAGATGCTCAATATCACTGACCATCAGGGAAATGGCAATCAAAACCAGAGTGATGGGGTGCCTGGGTGGCTCAGTCAGTTAAGCGTCCGACTTTGGCTCAGGTCATGATCTCACAGTTCATGGGTTTGAGCCCCGCGTTGGGCTCTGTGCTGACAGCTCAGAGCCTTGGAGCCTGCTTCAGATTCTGTGTCTCCCTCTCTCTCTGCCCCTTCCCCACTCACACTCTGTCTCTCTCTCCCTCTAGAATAAATAAACATTAAAAAAAAAACAGTGAAATATCACTCATACCTGTTAGGATGGCTATTATCCAAACTCCTCACCGCCCCCCCCCCACCACAAAAACCCCACAAAGGTAACAAGGGCTGGTAAAAATATGGAGATATTGGAACCCTGAAACACTATCGGTGGGGGTATAAAATGATGCAGCTGCTATGGAAAAGAATATGGAGGTTCCTTTAAAAACTAGAAACAGAACTATCACAATATCTAGCAATCCTTCCTCTGGTGATATATCTAAAAGACTTAAAATCAGCATCTCAAAGAGAAATGACTTTACCTATGTTCACTGCAGCATTATTCACAGTAATCAAGATATGAAAACAAGCTAATGTCCTTTATGAATGGGTGCCATTCATTTGCCATTTGCCATTTACAACAACATGGATGGACCTGGAGGACGTTGTGCTAAATGAAATTAGCCAGTCACAGAAGGACAAATACTACATGATTCCTTTTGTATGAGGTATCTAAAATAGTCAAACTCAGAGAAACAGAATAGAATGGTCCTTGTCAGGGGGAAATGGAGTGTTGCTGTTCAACTGGCATAAAGAGTCAGTGATGCAAGATGAGTAAATTCTAGAGTTCTATTGTACAACATTGTGCCCATACTCAATAACACTATATTGTATAATTTTTAAGTGCATGTATTTTTTAGAAAGACCATATACATGGAGGCCCCTTCTTTTCTCTGGACCTTGATTTTCCCATGTATAAAATGGCCAGGCTGGACTTAGTGATTGCTAACCGTAACTGTTAACCTAAAACAAGTTCATTCTAAGTTGACTCCTTGATGTTTTGAAAGAGCAATGCTCTAAAACAATGTAATGGTCATTTGTTAAGTGAAACCTTTAAAGATCTTAATATGAATTAAAAGGAGCAAAATTTCCATCTTTGTTTTTTATGTTATCTCCCTGCCCCAATTAAAATAATATTGCTAGAAGGAGAAAGTAAGTACCCAGATATCATTGCCTATCAGCAGCAACTGTTAACACTTTGACATATTTCCATTCAGGACTATGTTTATGTTTTTGTTTGTTTTGTTTTTTGTTTTTTGTCTTTTTGGTGGTTTGTCTTTTTGTTTTTGTGTTTTTTTTCATAGTTAAGTTCATACTGTGTGTACACAATTTGGGGGTCCTACTTTTAGTTAATTTTTTTCATTAATCCAACCAGCAAACTTGTATAGATAACCCATTATGCATAAGGCATCATGCCAAACATTGAGGAAACAAAAATAAACAAGATGCAATTCTAGCTCTAAAGAATCTCGTAACCTAGATGGGATGATAGATAAGTGATCAAATAACTAAAATTGAGTGTAATAAGATCTTTAGGAGAGGAAGCACACCATCCTGTGGGATGGAAATGCTTCTCAGTGGTTACAAACTCTTTTTTTTTAATTTTTTTTTAACGTTTATTCATTTTTGAGAGATGGAGAGAGACAGAACATGAGTAGGGGAGGGGCAGAGAGAGAGGGAGACACAGAGTCCAAAGCAGGCTCCAGGCCCTGAGCTGTCAGCACAGAGCCCTATGCGGGGCTCAAACCCATGGACCGCAAGATCATGACCTTAGCCGAAGTTGGACGCTTTACCAACTGAGTCACCCAGGCTCCCCTACAAAGTCTTAAATTGAAACAAGTCTGAGTAAGCACAGGGCTGCTCAGCACTCTATTACATAGGTACCCTTGCAGCCATCTGTGGGCAAGTAGCTAAATTATGGCCAATGGGGTATAATTGGATGTCATATTTTACCTTTTCTGGATCCTTCCCTTGTCTCTCTAGCCCTTCACTGTTGGTTGGCAAGGGAAGCAAAGGTGGGAGCAGGAGAAACCACCTTAGACCATCTTGGATGGAAGCTGCATAGTAAAAATTATAGAGCCACAGGATACAAGGAATCAGGGTTCCTCTATCAGTCCTGAACTGCTTTAAGTCCAGAACTGAACTTAGATTGCTATATAAGAGGGGAAAAAAATCATCTACCTTGTTTAAAAGCCACTCTGATATTTGTGTCTTTGTTATAGCAGCTCGAACCTCAATCTTAACTACTACGGATGACAGTAGATGCAGTCTAGAGAAGTAGTCAGAAAGGATGGCGTCAGAGACAGAGGAACTTGTAAGACATTCTCAGATGCTTGAACCTTATCCTGAAGACATTGGTGAGCTATTGAAGAGTTCTTTCTGACTGCTGCATCAAGAATAGATCAAAGCAGGCAAGAATGGAGGCAAAGAGGCCTGATAGAAGGCTGTTGCCACCACCCCGTGAGTGAAGTTAGTACGGTAGCTAATGGATTTGGAGGTTACTGAGGGTACTGAGGAAGAACTGACATGTTTAGGATCGCTAGGTGTGGCAGGAAAGAGGGAGTCAAACATCCTTGGTTCTTGCTTGGATGCATTAACAGGAGACACAAGAGGAAGATCATGATTTGGAGGAGGGTTGACCTTGGGGATAAGAAGTTCAGCTTCTGACATGTTGAGTTTAAATGCCTGTAGGACCTTCAGATGTAGGTGTCCAGTAGGAGACTGGCTTACAGACCTAGAATTCTTTCTAGATACCTGGGCTAGAGTTACATATTTGGGAATCATTAGGGTAGAAATGGTCTCCAAAGTCATAGAAGCAAAGGAAACCATCAGGGAAACAGCCAGCCAGAAAACAAGGGGCCTGGGGGTACAGCCAGTATCTTAGGGGAGCACAGAGAAATAGGAAAGAACCTGCACATGAAACCCACAGAGTGTCTGAGAAATGTCTGTCACCAAGACCAAGGGAAGGTGGTGGTGTAGATGACAGAGGCCAGCCATGCTAATTGTTGCAGAGAGGCCAATTAAGCTAGGAGCACTAAGCATGATGTTCTGTGAGCTCGGCATTTACTCAATACATGTTGGAGTGAATTGCTAATTGGTAAACCACTAAATTGATGCTGTTGTTTTTAACTTAATTATTTGCTCTGTTTTGGTTTTCATTAGAAACAGCACATCTAAATTGTGTTTGTTGAGACAAAGTGGTAAACCCTGCCTATGTTAACTCTTGTTTCTTGGGTTAAATAATGGACTTAAAACTTAAAAAAAAAAAAGAGAAAGGAACTATGTTGTTTTGAGTGACTATAAAGGTACTATTTATTCACTAAAATATTTTCGACAAATATATATATATATAAATGAAATAGGAAAATAAAGATCATGCCAGGCAAAGCAGATAGAGGCTGGTGGCAATTTCCTTTGGTTATGGTCATGGTCCACAGAAACTACCTCCAGGGAATAGGACTTGGAAGAGCATGATTCAGGTGTGGAAGTCAGCATGGCAGTTTAGAATAACCGTTCTTTCCCTTCTGTGAGTCAGGGATGCCTCTGAGAATCTGATTAAAGCTTTGGACTTTCTCCCCAGAAAAATACCTGGAGCATTCATGCATACAATTTTGCATTCAATTTCTGTGGGACCCTGAGATGGGTCTGAGGACTTCCAAGGTCAGAATTGTTTCCACTGAGAGCCATGCCCCTCTTCTCCCTAGTCTGGAAATGTCCCTGACAGAAATTACCCTCAAGGGCCTCTAGTTGCCTGGGATTGGCCTTTTCCTCCACCTGTAGAGCAGCCACAGAGACATTGGGCTCATTCAGGGTTTTTGAGTCACACCCACTGTCAACCCCCAGTGGCCTCACCAGTGAGATTCCTTCCCAGGCAAAAGGAACAGCTTGGAGCTATTAGAATTATCCTTTATTGTAACACCCATTGTACGATGAGAAAACCAAGGCTCAGAGAAGTTAAGCGATCTGGCCAAGGTTGTGTAGTCAGTACATAGCACAGCGGGGCTTGGTATTTGAGTGTCTGGGGACTCAACATTGCATTTTCCACTGCCATGCACTGCCTCCTGTGCAAGGTATGCTGATGTGCTTTTTCCCCAGTTTGTCCCCCTCCCATAATACCCATAGCCCTGAAGTTCCAGGGTTTGTGGCCAGCAGACCTCTAGCCTATAGAACTGCCTGCTACTCCTTTGGATTCACTATGCTGAATTGCCAGATTTGAGAATTGGTATCATCCTGATTAGACATTTATTGGCCGGATTCCTTGTCTGTCAGCATGCCAGCTGATAGGCTGACAGGCACAAGCTCCAGCCCTGGGGACTGTCTGGTTTGAGCAGTAAGCCGGCCTGTTAGAGGCTGGCTGGCCCCACAGCCAAGCCCGGAAGGCTGGAGGGGAGGGTCGGGACGGGGTGGGGGGGTGGTGTTGGATCGCCAGATGAAGGATAGGAGACAGCGAGTCTGCACAGGGCATAGAGAGGCTTTCTCTCTAGCTCTGGTTTTATTTATGCATCATTTAGACCCCAACAACTTCCCAAAATAATTTGATGTGGCTAATGGCTTAGGTTTATCTAGTGTTTCAGTTTACAGAGCACAGCTATTTAGTGATCCGATTTGAATCATGGAAACATCTTTGGAGGTGGGTGATACAATTTCCATTTTACAGATAAAGAACATTGAGGTAGAGGTAGGGAAAATAATCTACCCAAGGTCATTTAAGTGCATAACAGTCAGAACTGAGACCCAAATCCAGGGATTCAGGCTCTAAAATTGCTCTATTTACAACGTGAATGCTGCTTCCCAATGAAGTATGCTTTGGAGGTAGGGGAGGGCAGGGTCCTTAAAAGGAGTTGGAAGGGTTGTGCGAAGCCTGGGGCCAGTGTGGATGCAGGGCAGCTGGGCTGAGAAATTCTAGGATTCTCGCCTGGCATGCTGAGCCCCTAGTGGATTGACCATGGGCTGCTATGTGGGCCTCTGAAGGCCTTTCCTTGGACAAATATCCTCTAAGCAGATAGCTTGTTAGCTGACTGGGAAATTTAGCCCATCTAGGGGACAGCTTCCCCAAGGGCTGTTGGAGTCCCTGGGGGCCACTCTTACCTGCATCCTTCTCTAGCTCAGCATGAAGTCCAGCTTACCATGAACTCTGAAATGCCTTGTCCTCTGTTCCTGCCTGGCCTTGTTTGTGATCAAACCATTTTATCTAAGTTGGGATCAAGAAAGAAGCCTTAGAAATCATTAGTCCTTTTTAAAAAAAAAATTTTATTTATTTATTTCTTTACTTTTGAGAGAGACAGAGACAGCGTGAATGGGGGAGGGGCAGAGAGAGAGAGAGAGGGAGAGAGACAGAGAATCCCAAGCAGGCTCCACATTGTCAGCGCAGAGCCCAGCACAGAGCTTGAACTCACAAAACCATGAGATCATGACCTGAGCCAAAACTGAGAGTTGGACGCTTAAACTGACTAAGCCACCCAGGTGTCTCCGAAATCATTAGTTCTAATGCAAGCATTATCTTTGACAGATAGGGAAACAGAGTCACAGAGATGACAGCACATGTTTTCTATGCCACTCTTCTAAGATACTATGTTCATAAGTGGTGTTGTCAAGGCCCCTAAGCCATGTCCCCGAGCCTTGCCTTGCCAGTATTTGCACCCTGTTCAGACCTCTAATGGTCTGCCTGCATCCCCAGCTCTAGCCAGAACCTTGACTTAACCAGACTCGAACAAGTGTGACAAGGCTGGCAGACCCAGCCTACTGAAGTCTCACTGGAGACGAGGGTTCATCCCAGCTGTTGCCAAAATCCCAGTCTGAAACAGCCAGATGTCTTTGACCTATCTCATTAGCCAGGGAATGAGGTCAGCTTTGGGGAATACAGAATACTGGGGTAGGAAATCCCTTTCTGCAATCCCTTCAGATCCCTTAGTATTTGAGTAAGGCACCTGGGTTTTTACCATAAGCAATAGTCTAGGATTCCACAGCAATGTATCACACGAGTCTGTGGTCTGCCAATATTTCTCTTTGCTTTCGGGTGCATTAGGGTAAGCCCCAGCTGAAGTCAAATGCACTTCAGTCCTCTTATCTTACGTATAAGGGACTGCAGGGAAGAATTAGGAATCACACACTGCACAAAGATGTTGCAAGCCTAAAAACTAGAGGAAAATGGACTAACATGAGATACGGGAATGCATCTCGCAAAACATGCTATAAAATGGATTACTGCTGATTGCATCCTCTGAATGTATAAAATTACTCCCAAATAGTAACAAAATGCTGGAAAAGGGAAAACTGATTAATTGTTAAGGAATTATTTTTTTGGAGAAATGCCCCTTGTTCAAACACATAATTAGTGATTTAGTTTGCCTAGTCAGAAAAAAAAATAGTTGTTTAAATTGTTTAAAGTCTACAAATATTTATTGAGTGCTGAATTATCCACCCCACACTATGCTGCTGAGTTCCTTGGATTTAGAAGCAAATAAGAAGACCCAGTATCTACCCTCCAGGAGATCATTTTAATGGGGTGAATCGATACATAATCACAGTCCAGCATCAAAAGAGTGGAGATAGAAATAGGCATCATTTCTATCAGGAGTCAGGGAAGATTTGCCCAGGAAGCTGATGGCTGAGCTAGGTTTTGAAGGGGGAAGGGCTCTCTGGTAGGGCCCCATAGGGAGATGGGGTGGCAGGCGAGGGTGGGGGGAAGTCATTATCAATTAAGAGTTTGTGTCAAGGCACAGGAGCAAGAAACCACCTGCTCCATTTAGGACTGGGAATGTGAAATAAGGGGGAAGAGCAGTGATTGGAGGTGAAACTGCAGAAGCAGGTAGGGACCAGGTGACGATCGGATGCATACGTCCAGCCCTGTATTCTTAACTCCAACTCCAAAGAAACCAGGTGATTTCTACCTTTTCAATGCGAGCTAATGAACCGAGAAGCTAGCATTTATTTTTCCATGTTGTATTATTATTAATGTCAATATTAGAATCTTAAAATGACAAGCACATTTTTGGGGATTCATTTTAAAATTTACAGACAGAAAAATTCAAACTTTTTTTGGCATATAGTTCTGTAGGTTTTGAAACACGTAGGGTCATGTATCCACCTCCTCAGTCATGACACAGAATAGTTTCATCTTCCAAAAATGTTCACTCACATGGCCCCGTTGTAGCCAGTCCCTACTCCTGCCAGGGGCCCTGTTCTGTAGCTCAATAGTTTTGCCTTTTCCAGAATGTCATACAAATGGAAATCTATAGTATTCAGACAGGCAACTTGCTAACATAGAAAAGATATGATACAATTTTTACCTTTTCAATTCAGAGATTGGAATGTTTTAATAAAGTGGGAGCAGAAAGAAAATCAGTGTGATGGGTGAAAAGTTAGTGAGTATTGAAAACATGGCTTTCCAGTATTCCTCCAAATCACTGAAAAGTAGGTTCAGCAAGAAAGGGCCCAAATCTGGACCCTTGTGCAGACCTTTAGAGGCTCCCTTCAGGCTGTCATAATTAGTAACCTACACTTTGTGGATGTGTTTGTTGACTCTGTAGCCTTAACTCCTCAGTTCTCCAGTCCATTCTTCCTTATGAGCTGCCATGACTATGTTGCAGAGACTTGGGCAGATTCCGTGCTGCACTTCACTGGCACCCCACTAAGGACATTCCCTGATCTGTTCTTTTACCAAAAAAAAAAAAAAAAAAAAGAAAAAAAGAGGATAGAGATGGTTTGGTTGGATTTATTGGGGCATCTGTGCCAATTCTTTGTGATCATGGCTCTCTGGGCTTTGACTAAAGAAAAGAAGTTCCAAATTCTAGCTCTAGGCATTATAATGAGACCCAGCAAGTAACCAAAGGCTGGTGGCTGTTGCAGGCTGGATCTAGAGCTCTGTGAAGCAAGGAGAACAAGAAAGCATGTGACCAAGAAATTTTACATGGTGTCAGTCTTCAAAGTTACAGAGGGTGATGGCAAGGATGGGGAGGATAACTTTTATCCAAGGGCTGAATTCTTCATGAAGGGAGAAAAGGGACTATTTTCATTTAATGACTTTATCATTATTATTTTATATGTTGTGGAAGGTTTGTTAATAAATGAAAATTTATGAGAAAATCAGTTTTTCTGGATTATTCTTGTGGGATTTTTTCATTTTATTTTAATTTTAAAAAGTTTTTAAATATTTATTTATTTTGAGAGAGAGAGAGCAAGCAAATGAGGGGCAGAGAGAGAGAATCCTAAGGAGGCTCCACGCTGTCAGTGCAGAGTCAGACATGGGGCTCAATCCCACTAACCGTGAGATCATGGCCTGATCCAATATCAAGTCTCAGATGCTTAACCAACTGAGCCACCCAAAGCTCCCCTCTTGCAGTTTTTAAAATATTAGATTTTCACGGTTTATAAAAAAAAAAAAAAAGATAGTAGACATAATATATTCTCAGGGTAGAACCTTCACATTAGAAAAATAAAAGATAGGGGTGCCTGGGTGGCGCAGTCGGTTAAGCGTCCGACTTCAGCCAGGTCACGATCTCGCGGTCCGTGAGTTCGAGCCCCGCGTCGGGCTCTGGGCTGATGGCCCAGAGCCTGGAGCCTGTTTCCGATTCTGTGTCTCCCTCTCTCTCTGCCCCTCCCCCGTTCATGCTCTGTCTCTCTCTGTCCCAAAAATAAATAAACGTTGAAAAAAAAAAAAAGAAAAAGAAAAGATGACAAATAAAAGCCTCTCATTGTCCTTCTCTTCCTATTACCATTTCCCAGCATTTTCTTGCATGTTCTTCTAGAATTGTCTGTATGTGTATACACATACACACATTTCTTATGAGATCAAATGGGATCCTATCATACAGTACTGGGACTTGCTTTTCACCATGTAGTATCTTAATGTCTGTTGGACACCATCCTATGTGAGAACATACAGCCTAACCTTCATGATATTCCATACTCCCTATGCACCATAATTTATTCTAACAGGTCTCCTATGGAAAGAGATTTGGATTCTTTTCATGTCTTTCTATTACAAATAATGCAGCAGTGTGCTTCCGTGTACGTATGTCCCCATCACTCTTTCCAATATGCTGCCAAGTATCGGCATGAAGAAAAACAGTTTCTTGAATTCAACGTCCATCTATGTTCAAATGCTCTTGTCTTTTGTACATAGGATGCTTCTCTCGTAGGGTCCAACCACCATTTCAAATTAATCTTTTAAGAAGTCCAGCCTTTTTGTTTGTTTGTTCCTCTCTTTTTAGCCTTTTCTCCCCATAGAAAGACCTCAGGTGGCCACATAGGTTTTCCCTCGAAGACTTCATGTTTTTCTTCATCACTAGTCTGGGTCTTTTTTAAACATAAATATTCACAATTGTCTCAGATATTTTTAAATTTATAGAATCTGAAATAGGGGACTCTGCTTAGCTGATGACCTGTCTGATCTTCCCTCTGGATTGAAGATCCTGGATAGGTTTTGAACCTCACTGGGCTGGGCAGTGGGATTTAGATATAAGAAAGAATAAAAGAGAAATAATTTTCACATTTCTAGCAAGAGTGTTATAGAGCTTCAACTTCCCATCAGCTGGGGGAGGAGGAGAGGCTGGGAAGTCTGCCACAATATTTGGCATGGCTGGGCTTCCAGATTGTATCTATTTTTGTAGCTGCACAAGTTGGGAGGAGATTAGAAGGATAGTCAAATTTCCTGCTCCAGGTTGTAAATTGATCAAGAGGTGGAAGGAGCACTAGATTGGGAGGCAGAAGTTCTGGTTCCTGGTTCCAGATTTTTCAGATATTAATTATAGGGCTGCAGAAGAGGCCCCTCCCTTCTCCAAACTGCCTTTCCCTCAGCTCTGAACAAGGAGGTTGGATTAGTTGACTTGATCCGCCCCTCCATCTCTAATAATTTCTTTTTCTGAAGTTCTAGGAATGCTTACCCCATTTTTAAAAACTTTATAAACTGTACGAAAGTTCATTCATTTATCAAAAAATTAATAGGGAGTATCTTTGTTAATAAATAAATGTAGAGGTGAATTCAAAGTCAAATCTTCATCCCTGTGTCCTCAGTTTCAAAGCTCTGCTTCTAGCAGTAGTCAGACTGGGCTGAGGTGATGTGCAAACCTACAGAAGTTCGGAGAGCCTTATAGGAGCCTCCAGACAAAACCATCCAGATGCGTCAGAAGCAGAGAAGCCTGTTTGGGCTCCAAAGGGAAGCTGTGAGGTGAGTGGGTCTACTCAAGGCTGTGCAGGCGAGTGATAGGCTCCACCTCTTTGTGGGGTCTCTTTTGGAGCAGATATTTAGATATTTAGAGAGGTGCAGCACATGTGCACCTCATGCTCCTGGCAGTTTTCTTCAGCTACCCATGTCTGAGGGCACCTCTCAGCCCCTCCTGGGCATGTCCCTCTGAGTCTCTCCAGTGGCCACAGCCTTCATGGTGGGCCTTGCATCTCTGTGATGCTTCCAGGATGCCTTCTTATTCAAGCCATTCCTTGTGCACTCAGTAATGAGCATGAATTCTTCCAAGATCGTTCTAAGACCTTGCTTGTATCTCTCCAGGAATCTTTAACCTCTCGAGAAATTGCCAGGCACTGCAGAACAGAACAAATTTCTGTCCTTTGTTTTTTTTTTTTTTTTTTTTTTTTGGTCTATAAGGCAACTCATACACCACTATTAGCAACACTAAGAAAATTCACTAAGCATGAAAAAGAAAATAACTTCTATTGAAACAATACATTCTTTTCTAAAAAATGGCATGGAGAAAAGGATCAAATTCCAATCAATAAAAAAATATCGGTAACAGTAATAGTATGTTATAATGACAAACAATTTATTGAGTACCTCTATAATGTAAGCTCCATAGGATCAAGGGCCTTGCCTGCCTTGTTATATGCTGTATCTCCAGCTTTCTGACAGTACCTGATATATGGTAGTTGCCCAATCAACGCTTATTATAATCCAGTTGGTATTATTTTTGTTCCCATTTTACAGATAAGGTAACTGAGGCTTAAGTGTTACAAGATTGTCTTGCCTAAAAGTACAGAGCTAATAAGTGCCAGAGCTGGGTTGCATACACCAAAATGAACTCTACTGGCATCATTCTAAATGAAATAAGTCAGGCAGAGAAAGACACATACTATATGATCTCATGTGAAATTAAAAAAAAAGAAAAAAAAAGGCCAAACTCCTAGAGAGTAGAATGGCTTCTAGGGGCTGGGGATGGTGGTGGTGGGAGAAACAGAGAGATTCAGTCAAAGTATATAAACTTCCAGTGATTAGTTGAATAAGTTCCAGGGATCTAATATTCAGCATGGTAATTATAGTTAACAATACTGTCGTGTGTACTTGAAAAGTGGCTAACAGAGTCGATTTTAAATGATTCTTCTCAACACACACAAAATAGTAATTATGTGACGTGAGGGTGTGTTAACTAACCTTATTGTGGTAATCACTTTGCAATATATACTGTATCAAATCATCACATTGTACACCATAAATTTACACAATGTCATATGTCAATTATATCTCAATAAAGCTGGGGGAAAGGTTAAAGGAACATATAAAACACCATAAAAATAATTAAAATTGTTTATCCTAATTTCAACAGAAGAATAAAAGTTGAAGTAACAAGGAAAAAAAAAAGCGTTCTAAGGCTCCCACATGTCCTGTTACGTTCCTAGATCATTTCAAGCAAGTCAAGTTGAAAGATCAATCTTGTTTCTTATATCTATGGTGAATGATGGTTTGTTGACTTGACTAAATAATCACCTTTTGTAACTTTCCACCCTTGCAAAAATTCCACTGGGTAAAACTAGGTTTTTCTTTAGAAATCAACAACATCCCACATATGACCACGTAGGGTATGTGAAATTGGAAAATAAGGAAGTAGAATTTAACTGCGTTCTTCAGAATGATTATTGTTATAATTTCTAAGCAGGGTGCTGATTGCCTAGTGAGAGTTTTAGGATTACTAACTTTCTTGTGAAAATCCTGTGCATGTTGGATGTCAGAAATATCTAAAGAGAATTTCTGAAGGCTGGTATATGTTTTGAAGAGAGACTTATCAGAAACCTTATTCTCTGCCTTGCTCCTAAAATGCTAATTTGATGCACACACTTACCCAGAAGATGACTGATCTGCTCGCCGGCTGATTGATATTTGGCATCACCCCCACACTGCTGCTCCTCACTGAAGACGCAGGAACAATAATCAAATGTTAAGTTTCTCAAGAACCTTTCTTCCCAAGAAAATCAAACCACTTGCCCTTTGTTATCTCAATTATCTCTAGAGGACCGTGGAAGAAGCTTGTTTTTACCTCTATTATCAGAGAGGTACCTCTGATGGGAAGAAAACCAGACTTAGGTTACAAGACCTGGTATGAATCCTGCTCTGTTACTGCGAAGATTCATAAAAATCACTTTACTGCTCCTTTTCAGGATAATGGAATCACATGCCTTGTAGGACTCCTGTAGTGGTTGAATGATATGGCACATGTCAATGAAAAGGAAATGGATACTACAGGGGCATTGCCGAGAGCCAGTTTAGCATGCTATAGAGGATAGTCTCTGGAGCCAGCCACCCTGGGAGTGTATCCCAACTCTGTTACTTATTTACTGTGTGACCTTGGGCAAGTTCCCTTACCTCTCTGTGCTCCAGTTTCCCCATCTGGAATAAAGAGATAATAATACTACACCTACCTTCATAGAGTTGGGATGATTAAATAAGATGATGCACGGAAAGGTTAGTGCTTACTTAAAAGGGTTATGGCAAACATGGGGTGTTCGTGAGGAACTCATGAAATGGTTTACATGTAAATCTGTATAGACTAAAACACTGCACAAACGTTCATTCAGTTAAGATTCATTGAGCTGATAGGCATTCAAAGGTGCTCAGACAAAAGCCCCTACCTTCCAGGACTGCTGATTGCAGCTGGAGTTGGAAGTGAGAGAGAGAGCAGTCACCTGGGATAGTGAATGACTAGATGAGAAAATTCAGCTTCTTGGGAGAGAGATTCTAGTCTGGCCAAGTAATCTTCCTTCTGGCTACAATAATCTTCAAAGTACACTTTATTGTTTGCAAAGCACTTTCACAAACTGTCTCAGAATTACTCCTACCTTAGGTCTGTGATATGGCAGGGTGGGCAGAAATACTTTGCAGTTGAGGGCACGGAGGCTGGAGGTGAAGTGGCTTTCACAAGGGCTCTCTGCTTACAAGTGATGGAGCCTGGGTTCCCTCTTCCTCTCCCTCCCTGAGCCATGCCTAGCGACCATCTGTCCCAGGCCAGATCTTATCAGTGTTCTTGGGTATTTTCTCTAGTTCTCTGCCGTACCATAGTGGTTATTACATCCAGGTCTGCTCGCAGAAAGCTGTATGTATGGGGAGGAAGGGAGCTGGTGGAAAGGAGGCAGCGATAGGAATCTCATCACACTGTGAGCTGCCCAGGGGTGGCTGGTGCTTTGCAGAGGTTCAGGGGTCTCTGGACATTGTGGACACTCACCTCTACAACTCTTCATTTCCTCATTGCTGAAATGGGCTAATATAGATCTCCTTATCACTGTGGTCTATTATAAAAATTAAGAGGGGCGCCTGGATGGCTCAGTCGGTTAGGCATTGGTTAGGTATCCAACTTCAGCTCAGGTCATGATCTCCGGCTCTGTGGTGACAGCTCAGAGCCTGGAGCCTGCTTCAGATCTGTGTCCCCTTCTCTTTCTGCCCCTCCCTGATGTGTGTGCGCGCTCTCTCTCTCTCTCTCTCTCAGAAATGATGAATGAATAAACTTCAAAAAATTTTTAAAAAATTAAGAGATAAATTTAAATAGACCTTTGTACTTGGGATCTATAAAGTGACTGAGTCTTTTTGCCTTTTTACCTTTCATGGACCCCCAAAGAACCTCCCCCTCAGTCCCCAAAGTTACCACATGGACACCATCTACAGGTTCTGATGGGACAGGAAGAGAGGGGAAAATCTGTCTGCTCCCTGACCCCATGAAACTCCTGGGTTCATCTCTAGGCTCTGGTGGAGGAAGGGGGAAGTGGCCTCATTAGCCTTTTCTTGACCTCTGATTCCTCCTTTCTCTGTTCCTGCCCCGTCCCACAGGGGCTGGTCTGAAATGTCATAAAATCATGCTTTTCAGCAGGGGTCGCAATCTGGAGGTCAACTGGACCAGCCATCCTTGTGTCTGCTGTCTACACATTTAGATTATCCTTCTATATATCTGAGTGCTCAGGAAATGCAAATGGCTTGTGAGGAAATCTCTGGGGTCAGACATGAGGATGAAATCCTTTCTCTATCATCTTGATAGGGTTGCTGCTTGGATAACTCAAAGAGGTGTATGTAAGTTTTGATAGTAGTATTTTACATAGATCGTGTTTTCTTTCTTTCTTTCCTTTCTTTCTTTTTTTTTTTAAGAATATCAGACATTTTTGAGGTAAGATAGAAGTAAAACAGGCTTCACTCTGTAGGAACTTGATCTTGAGATGGGTCTTTGGTGCTGATTTTCAGCCTCACCCACAACCTCTTCGGAAGGAAGCAGCCAGGCCTGACTCCATTTCTCTCTGCTGCGGTCCTGGGCACTTCCTCTTGCAACCAACCTGGCTACTCTGGCCATAGCTGATTGGATCAGCATTGGGCACTTGACCCAGAGGCAGCCAATCTCTACCCTGGCCAATGACAAATGAGAGATACTAGTGAAGAATTGGACAAATCAGATTTTTTTTCTCTCAGGGAGTTTAATGAAGAGTTTGGCAGAGTGAGCCATTTGTTTTTGGAGCCAACACAGTAAGACACACGGGAAAAAGCAGAGACAGAAACAGAACTCAGCTAAATAGGGAGGCTTAGGCTAAGGACCCTTATTTTTACTATTGATGGTGTTGGCCTACCCTGCTTCCTGAACACCTTTCCATTTCTGAACAACTCTGTTCCCACCTCTAGAAGACCCTTCCTCTTCTTTCTGGGAGTTGGACTGAGAAGCTTTTTTCCTCCTTTTTCTTGGGACATGGCCCAGGATGATGATCGTGCTTTCTTTACTTCTATGTGTGTCCTTTCAGTAAGCTGCTCATCCCTTAAAGTGACTGGAGTGAGTCTTTATTCTTTGTACCAAAAGTGTTCAACTGTCAGCTGCCAGAGAGCCCCCTTTCCTTGCTAGAGGGGACAAGGCAACAGAGAAGTGGACCTGAGCTGTGTTGAGTGTGTTGTCAGGTGACACCCCTTCAGAGCAGCCTTCCCTGGCCACCCAACTGAAAACAGCAGCCTGTCCCCTTCCCAGCCAGTTACACCATCAGGTCCCGTCATAATGTCTTCACCGAACTTATCATCAGCTCATATGACTTTTGTATTCATTTCCTGTTGCTACCATAACAAATTACTACAAACTTATTGGCTTCAAACAACATACATTTATTCTCTTATGGTTCTGGAGGTCGGATGTCTGGGTTGAGTCTCACAAGATGTTGGCAGGACAGGCTCCTTCTGGAGGTTCCAGGGGAGAACCTATTCCTCACCTTCCCTGGCTCCTAAAGGCTACCCACATCTCTTGGTTTGTGTCCCCACATCTCACAGCTTTTTCTCTCTTTGTTTCTATGGTGTTTCTCTCTTTGTTTCTCAGCTGTCTGACATTCCTGTATCCTGCTTATAAGGTGTTTTGTGTTTACATTTAGGGCCCAATGAATAATCCAGGATAATCTCCCCATCTCAAAATTCTTAAACATAACTGCTAACTTCCTGTGAATGTAAGGTAACATTCACAGGTTCCAGAGATTAGGATGCAGACATCCTTATGGACCATTATGGAGCCTACCACAATCTTGTTCAGATGTCTGTTTACTTGTTTATGTTTTTTCTCTCCTTGCCACCCTTAGTAAAATGGACCCTCCATGGGTGGGAGCAGGGGCCTCATCTGTTTTGTTCACCACAGTATATCCAGGGTCTGGGATAGGGTTCAGTTTATAATAGATGCTGATAAATATTTGTTGAATGAATAAATTAATGAATTAATGAAATGGCAGAATATCTAACATTCCAGAGACTCTGCTGGTCATCATAAAAGATAATATAATTTTTGGATCTTTTAAGCCAGCATTCTAAACCAAACTGTTCTGTGGGGTATTATTTCTTCAAGATGCCTTATGAAAAAAATCCTGTGGTCAAATAAGTCTGGGAGACACGTCACTGTATCATGTTAGAGACTTCAGTGTATATTAGTATATTAAAGTCTCTGAGAAGTCCCTCAATAAAGGAACTTAATTAATTATATAATTCAACAATTCTAAAACTTTTTAGTAAAGAGTTACTCTGGTAAGAGTTATTCTTTTCCTTTCTTTGTCCCTTAATAATGCTCTACAAAATTGATGTTCAAGGAACTCATGTTGGGAAATGCTGCTCTCACTGTTAGGGCCTATCTTTCCTCTTAGTTGTTGAAATCTTTTTGTTCTCGTTCTCCTTCTCCTTCTTTCTCCTTCTCCTTCTCTTTCTCCCCCTCCTCCCCCTCCTCCTCCTCCTCCCCCCTCCTCCTCCTCCTCTACCACCTTCTCTTTCTCCTTCTTTCTCCTTCTCCTTCTCTTTCTCCCCTTCCTCCCCCGCCTCCCCCTCCTCCTCCTCCTTCTCCTCCATCTTCACCAACACCTTCTCCTTCTCCTCCTTTTTCTTCTTGCCTCCACCTCCTCCATCTTTCCTTCTTTTTCTTCTCCTCCTCCTTCTTCTTCCTCTCATTTTTCTTTTCCTTCCCTTCTTCCTCCTTCTTTTTAATTTTATCTCTCAGCTTATTTTGGTCCTGAGCATTCCCAACTATTCTTGCAAGTTCCTGCTCCCATCCACTTCCCTGTTCTACCTTATGAGTCCTTAAAGAGCACTACACCTCTTGGGCTCTAATCTATGGATACTATTCTTAAGTGTCCCCACCATACTTTTGTATTCATCTTTGGTTACGTGATCCTACTTCTATTATGAACACTTTCTTAAAAGTCCAAGTTCTTCAAAGATAAAAGGGAGGCTTATTATATAACCTTCAAGTATTTCATAGATAAGGAGTAAAAAATGGAGGATTTCCATTTTATGGGTTTGTTTGTTTTGTTTTAAACACACACGCACACATGTAAGTTCTTTTCCCTTAGCAAATTTCAATTAAATAAAGTGCTATCAGCTATATATAGTATGAAATATGCTTTATTTTTTTTTTTTAGAAGGACTGATCCTGAAAGGCTGAAGAACCCAACCTGGTCTCCTACCAATGTAGTACCTGAGCTGAACTCCATCACCTGAATGGGGTCAGAGGAACTACTGGCTGCATAGACATTCATTCTTTTGGAACCTCATGTCCATTGAGATGTTTGTTTTCCCCAAATTAAACTGCAGGCTTTGTACCAATTTTTAATTTCTTGGCACATCTCCAGGATCCAACCAATATAATTTAGGTCCCACAGCAAGCATGTTGTGGTATAATCATATTTCTCTATTGTTTTATTTTTCGTAGTGCATTCACATAGACTATCTTATCCACTTCTCTCAACAGCTCTATGAGGCAATACTATACCCATTTTAGAGATGAGGGAGCAAGAGTACAAGTTTATGTAGCCAGTGAATAAGTGACATTCAAGACTAGACTTCAGATCTTCAGATTCTTCTATAGCTTTATTTATTTATTTATTTATTTATTTATTTATTTATTTATTGTCAAGTTAGCTAACATACAGTGTAGCCTTGGCTTCTGGAATAGATTCCCGTGATTCATCATTTAGATACAACACCCAGTGCTCATCCCAACAAATCCCCTCCTCAATCCCCATCACCCTCTATAACTATATTTATATAAAAATAAAGAAATGAGCAAATATTTGTAAAGTACTCTTGTTTGCAATGCAATATATATATATATATATATATATATATATATAAATGTTTATTTTTGAGAGACAGAGATAGAGTGTGAGCGGGGGAGGGGCAGAGAGAGAGGGAGACACAGAATCCAAAGCAGGGTCAGACTCTGAGCTGTCAGCACAGAGGCCGTTGCAGGGCTTGAACTCACAAGCCATAAGATCATGACCTGAGCTGAAGTCGGATGCTTAACCGACTGAGCCACCCAGGCACCCCTGTGCATTTTTATATACATGATCTTATATAATCCTTGTAGGTATTCTGTAGAAAAGGCAGAGCAAGTATTTTAATCCTCATTTTATAAGTGACAAAAACCGAAAGTCACAAAAAAATCCCAAGGCTCAGGTCACATAACCAGTCCATAACAGGGATTGGGTTTAAAAACAGAGCTTCCAAATTCACGAATCAAACCCTTTCAGGTACTTGAGACTCCCCTGTATCCCAGGGCTCTTGGGGGCTTCATTATGGGGGAAAAGGTATAAAATATGTGGAATATAGAATATAAGGTTGAAAAAACTCAAACCAAGAAGCTGGAGAGTTATACAATTGGCTGAGGTATTTGTAGTAGTAAAATGTTAAGAGGACTTCATTTTGTTTCCTGAGGGCAACTTGCTTTTAGACTTGGGGGGGTGGTGTGGAAACCCCTCACAACAGATTCTAAGGGTAGAGTTGGGAGTGAAGGAGATTTTACTCCTTATCTCTGTTCCCTATTCACTGTCTATACTCATTGTCAGGAAGCTCTCCTTTTTATTTGTAAAAGAATTCCCTCTTGCTGCAATTTGAATCCTTCTCCTCTTGTTCTGCCCCAGGGGAGAGGAACCGTGTTTATCACCAAACCTCCTCTTCTGTTTTGCCCTGGCTAGAACTTAGTTGCTAGGTGTCTGGGTTTTAGCTTTCCTATTGCTTGTGTCCTTGCCTTGAATAACTCGGTAGAGGAAGCCTTCTCTTTGTAGCTTTTGAGAATCACAGTAGTTAATATGAAAGCCATCTTTTTTGGGGAGAAAAAAAAGAAGTTATTAATTACCACCCCGGTTCAGGTCGGAAGAACTAACTCCCTTTAGTGACACGATGTAGGTGGCAGAGAGTGCAAGGACACCGAGCAGGGCTGTAGGTCCTTTGCCGCCCAAAGCAAGGCCTTGGACAAGGCTATGTGGTTAGGTCTCTGTCAGTGTGCAAGGTGAACTTGGACCTGGCTGAGTGCCCCTGCCTCAGACCCCGTGAGGGCTCGCGTCCTCCCCCTCCTCAGCTAGGAACAGCTAGGACTGTTCCTAAAGGGAGGTCCCCCAGCAACTCCTGATTTGGAATTTTCTCCCCTCCCCACATGTAATAATTTATGGCAAGCCCCAAAATAAGCTCCTTAAAATATCCAAACGTTGTTGTTGTTGGGTTTTTTCTCCCCCCTCCCTAAGCGTTTTACATCCAGGCCTCCATCAGGCAAATTTCGGATAAAAGGTGATTAGTGTTTTGGCAGGATTTTCATGAGGCTTTCTCTTGTATTCCTGCCAAAGAGCTTGCCAGGCCCAGATTTGATTAAAATGGCAGTGGGCTCTGCTACTTGAATGTAATTAGAACCATTCATTAAAGCTTTTGCTGACAGTTTGGCAACCTGTGCATTTTTCAAAGTATGGCCAGCAGCCCATGGAAACGGCTCAGGGGAGGAGCTAGGGCCCAACAGCCCAGGCCGAGCTCGAGGAATGGGACATCCTCCGTGGCCAGGAGCTTTCTGCATGGCCAGGCTGGCACTCACAGTGACGCAGAGCTCCTTTAATTGGATTAAGGGGGATGGGAGTACTGCTTTCTTATTGAAACCGAAGCTGAGCAGGAGGTTTCGTGATGCTTTTTATAGAGAATACAGGGTGCTAAAGTTCTAATGACATGCACCCTTGAACAAACCCATCACAAAAGCACAGAGCAGCCCAGGGCAGTCAACCACTTTCTAGCAAGGCTAATGCCCTGTTCTTTCTACCTCTGGTTCCTAATATACAGTCTGATACTTAATAGATACTCAGTAAATATTAATGAATAAGGAATGGTCAGATGAGAAGTAGAAAAAGAAAATGTTGCTTATTTTGACATCAGTTTTCAGAGGCATGGTCTCCCTGCCTCCGATCCATTTGCCTCGATGATCTTTCTAAAATGCCAATCCAGCCCTCTTTCTGCTTAAAACATTTCTGTAGCTCCCATCTTCTTTATGATGAGGTCCATACCCCTTAGCATGGTGTGTAAGATCCTGATGGCCCTTGATTACCTCTTATTTATTTATTTATTTATTTATTTATTTATTTATTTAATGTTTATTTATTTTTGAGAGTGAGAGTGTGAGCGGGGAGGGGCAGAGAGAGAGGGAAACACAGAATCCAAAGCAGGCTCCAGGCTCTGACCTGACAGCACAGAGCCCGATGCGGGCTCAAACTCACGAACTGTGAGATCATGACCTGAGCCGAAGTTGGACGCTTAACCGACTGAGCCACCCAGATGCCCCACCTCTCTGGTTTTAGATCTCACCACCTTCCTTCCTGCCCGCTTGCCCTCTCTGCTGTGGTCACTCTGAATCCTAAGCAGTTCCTGACATAGCCTGTTAAGCCCTCACCTTTGCACAGGCTGCCCCCTCTACCTGAACACCCTCATCACCACTCTATCTTCATTTGATTCATTTCTGCATATTTGGAGTTCTTTGTCTGAGTGCTGCCTCTTCCATGAAATCTTCCATGTGCTGCTCAAAAGTACTCTAGAACAATTTTTCCAGCCTCTATCTTTGTGATTAACACAATCTATTGAAATAACATGTGCCTATGTGTCTCAGTCCCACTAAAGTGTTACCTCCCTGAGGTCAGGTACTATTTCTCGCTCACCTCCGAATCCTCAGAGCCTGGTGTTGGACTTGAATATGGTAAATTCAAGTGGCTCAATCAGTTCAGCATGTGACTTCGGCTCAGGTCATGATCTCACAGTTCCGGAGTTCAAGCCTGCATTGAGCTCTGTGTGACAGCTCAGAGCCTGGAACCTGCTTCAGATTCTCCATCTCCTTCTCTCTCTGCCCCTCCCCACTTGTGCCCTTCTCTCTCTCTCTCTCAAAAATAAATAAACACTAAAAAAATTTTTTTTAAATATGGTAAATGCTCAATAAGTATTTTCAAATGAATGAATGAATGAATGAATGAATGTAGTTGAATATATAAATATATGTATACCCTATGATTTGGTTTCTAGGTCGTAGCCATTGTGAAAACTGACTCTGATGCTATGGTTTGGCTCACAGATGATTAGTTGAATACTTAGCAGGTGGTAGATGATGCTTTTAAGACAGTCCACAGAATAATCAGGGAGGTGTGTGCTTGGCTCCACAAAGGGGCCCCATGCCAGGGAATCATAACTCAGAGGGATGATATTATTGGCCATGCAGATTCTCCAGTGCCTGTTCCCTGCTTCATCACTGCATTGATGTTGACTCTTGTGCTTGGCTTCTGTTCTTGGCGTTGTCCATCCTGACTCCAGAAAACAGCTTTGGCTTGACTTTGCCACACTGATGGGGCTTCTTAGAATGCTATTTGTTCATTGTTAGTCTGGAGCTGGAACCCCCAATTTCAGTCACACTATACCATGCCTTGCAGTCCCATTTATAGGTTTCATAATCAAGTAACAGAGAGGTTGGATGACGACACTGAGAAAGTCAGCAATACAGCCAAGTCTTTGGACACAGTGTGTATATTATATCTACCATGTCAACAGGAGAGAGGAGGAGGTGACACCCAGTCATTCTCAGGTGGAAAGAACAGAAACCTGGAAGGTTTTAAAGAATGATTCACAATAAGGTTGCATTGAACTACACTGTGTTTGAAGTCACCTGCCTTTGGCAGTCATTTTTATGACCATTTGCATCCCAGTGCGATCCCTGTTGGCAGCAATTGGGTTGGTGGCCCTGCTTTAAAGCATAATCCCAGCGAGTTTCAGGAGGAAGATGGGAAGATGTTGGTAGGACAATGTAACATGCACTATTCACAAGTCTTCATATGAGGACAACAGATCTATTGTTCTTGTGAAAACAAATTACCTAAATAGAGATTTTTATATTTGTGTGTATATATACCTATATCTATTGAATTATATACATGGATGCATTTGTATATTTAGACATATGTCCAAATAGATGTTCAATAGATATTTTAAAAGCTTGGAAAACATGTAGCTTGGGGGACTCACACAGAAGAGATACTCTTACTTATTTGTATACTTAGTTAAGAAGAGAATTTGAAATAATATTTTTTACTTTTTTATGTTATTGTATCTTTGTTTAGCAGTTTTACTTCTGGGATTCTATTTCAAGATGATAACTGGACAACGTATATAAATTGTGCATATATATAAAGATGTTCATCACAGTAGCATCTATGTATATAATAACAAACATTGGAAATAATATTCCAATCAGGATATTTCCTTAGAATGAAATTCATGGAGCCATTAAAAATGACATTGTATAAAATAAATATATTTATCGACATGAGAAGTGATTCACAATATATTGGTGAGTGAAAAAAAATGAAACAATATATACATTGTGATATTACTTTTGTTTATCAAGTGGATACACAGAGAGAGAGACTAAGTTTGGAGTGAATACAACAAAATGTTTGTTATCCGTGATTTGTCTCTGAGAGATAGATCAAAAAGTATTTTAATTTTCTTTTTGTTATATGTATTTTCCAATTTTTCTACAATGGAAAGAAATCGCATTTATAATAATTTTAAAAGTTATAAATCAGAATCATGCCGCCTGGAGTTTAGCACAAACATGGGGCTCCAACTGGGGCGTTGCCATTGCCAAGGAAAGCGGAGAAACCAACTGTTTGGTTTCACACACGATGCTGGCGAAACTGCAGCCAAGGGCAGCATTTGTGTATGAGCGTGACCATCGAGACCAATGCCGGGGACTTGATCATCGCTCACGCCCACGTCCTTTCCATATTGTTCCCAGTCTGGTTAAGATGCTGCTCCGAAGATGCATATTTCACTTAGGAGAGAGAAGTCTGAATCAAATTGGGTCCTTTGCTAGCTACACCATGCATTTGCACCAATATTTATCCCATCTGTTCTGAGAGTCTGCTCCCCATTACTTACCAAAACTGTCAGTGGCTCCCCATTATTTACAAATCCTTTGGCCTGGCATGCGGGGTTTTGTGAGGACTGCCCCCAGTCAAGTTCTTTTCAGGTACCTTTTGCTCTAACCAAAGGCGCTGGGGCTCTCACAATTTTCTAATGACTCAGGATGCTTTCAGCTGCCATGATCAGAAACCCAAACAGCCATTTAGAGAAAGGCAATGTGTTCTCTCACGTAACAGAAATTCTAGAGATTGGTTGGGCTGCAGGGATACTGGACTTAGCAGCTCAGTGACCTAATCCAGGGCCCCACCCGTCTGCTTTGCCATCCTTAGCGTTGGGTTCAACCTCAGGCCAGAGGTTGAATTGGCCGCAGCAGTTCCGGGTTATCAAGTCAACATGGCAACATCTCGAAGAGAAAGGAGCACTGTTTTATAAGTGCTTTATAATAAGAAGATTATTCCAAGAAGCCCTCCTAGAAAACTCCTCTTCATATCTCATTGGCCAGAAACAGAACACACACTGTTCCCAAACTGATCTTTGACATCACGAATAGCTTTACTCTTCCACCAGTCAGGGCCATGCTTAGAGCTGGGGGAAGAGTCAGCCTTTCTTGGTGCAAGTGGCTGCATGAGGGAGGGGTGGATGTCTAAAAGAAATTTAGGGTTCAGTTAGGAAGAAGAAGAATGCTGGGTGGCGATGCCCTCAAACTGACCCAGTCTTTCCTATCTAATGAATTGTTCTCACTTGTTCCCCTGCCTGGAATGCCTTTCTAATTATTCTTGTTCAGATTTTACCATTTTGTTCATCTTTCATAGCCTGACTCAAGTTCGTCTTCCCTGAAGCTGACTGGGGTCTCCCCAGCTAGTTATAATGTCTTTACCTTTGGAATTAAAACTACAGCATATTTTTTCCTAAACACCTTTAATAAAGTCTGCCATATACAGTGGTTATTTGTGAGTGTGTCTGTGTTTTAAATACAACTAGGAATTACAAGATGAGTCAATGCCTTTGTTAGAATAATTAGTACTCAAAGTCAGTGTGATGTGACCAAGGTATAGTTTCTTATGCAAGGCATGGCATATGTGCCCCTATTCTCTTTTCAAGGTGTGTGACAGATAGATTGATTGTAGCACTATTTCTAGCAAAGCCTGCATTCAGCCTCAGAATCATTCTCAAATGGTGCTCTAGGAAGCCACTATTAGGTGATTAGGACTAATGCTGCAAATGAAAACTATTTGCCTTTTTTGGCCTAGTGTGGGTAAGGTACAGGTCAGTCTTTAGGGGCAAAGGTAAGAGTCAAGGTGAAATGCATACAGAGATGAGCAATACATCTCTGGTTCCCTGGATCCAGGAACGTGTAGCCTAGGGAATAGACATACCCACTACACACAAATTTGTCAAAAGCAAGGCATGAGGTGATGATTGCCATGGAGAGATAGTCACAATGAACTGTGTGAGTGTGAAGCATTAGGGAAGGCTTCTTGGAGAAGGGATCTCAATTATTTCTAATTGTTCGATATGATTAATACTACTAGAATGAAAACCAACATAGTCAATTTTAATATACTTAAAATTATTGGCATGGGATAAATCCCTAGAAATAGAGTGGCCAAGACAAAAAGTATACACACACACACACACACACACACATATATTTTTTAGATATATATATACACACATACACACACATATATTCATTCCTTTTTTGGGCCTCAGTCATGTAAACATGTCACATAGTTCAACAGTCTACTACTGGGCAAAGTAATATAACGAATTTTACTGCAGTGAGTAGCCTTGTACACACACCTTCTATATTTGCCAGTATGTCTTTGGGTTAGATTCCTGGAACTGGGGTGCTGGGTCAAAGGGTAAACATGTATTTGATTTTTACAGATATTGACAAATTCACCTCTTTGGGAGATATCATTTTATAAATCCCACCAGCAATGTATGACAATGTCTATTTCCTAAATCTTGCCAATAGTTGAACTTTTGGAATGGTGTCTCAATGTCCTTTTCTATTTTCCCCTTAGCAGGAGTTACATTGAGCATCTTTCATATGATTAAGGGCCATTTGCATTTCTTTTTCCACATCAGTGTTGTTCATTTTTCTGTAGGCCATTGCTCTTTTTAGTCTCTGTTTTAAGTTTTTTTATAGGCTAGGTTATTTTTTATAGGTTAGGCTATTAACCTGCTGTATGCACTGTGAGTTAATATTCTTCAGATTGTCATTTGTCTTTTACTGTCATTTCATGTATTTTCGTTGTGTGAAAGTTTACTTTTAAATTTTTTATAAAGGCAAATCTATCAATCTTTTTCTTATGACCTTTCAGTTAAAACCTTTTTTCCATTCCTGTATTATAGAAGAATTAACCTGTGCTTTCTTCTAGTACTTATATGATTTCTCACTCTCTTCTCGTTTTTCTTTCCTTCCTTTCCCTCTCTCCCTCCTTTTTTCTTTCTTTCTCTCTCTTTCTTTCTTTCTTTCTACACCTCTGATCCAATTAGAATGTATCCTAATGTATGATGTGAGGAATGGACCAAATTTTATCTTTTTCTATCTGGCTAACCACTTATCCCAAATCATCTTTTCTCTATGAATTTGCTTCATCATACTTTAAATTTTCTTTTACATTGGGTCTATTTCTGGGCTTTCTATTCTATTCTATTGGTCTATCTCTATGCCAATACCACATATTTAATTATAGAACCTTTAAACTATATCTAATACCTGATACTATAAACTATAAACCTTTAAACTATATCTAATACCTAATGATATTTTTGTTAGGATCACAATAAATTTGTAGTTTAACTTAGGGAGGACTGACTTCTCTAAATTTGGGTCTTTCTAATCAAAAACATCTTTCTGTTTATAAAAATAATTTTGTGTCTTTAGGGAGTGGGTTTTTTTTTTCATTTTTCTCATAAGGTTTTAGATATTTCATTTTAGGTCTATGCTGGGTACATGTTTGTGTGAACAGGGCCTTGTCTTCTGTTGTATCTTCTAACTAGCTTGTGTTTGTAAATGTCAGGGTTCTTACTTTTTATTTAACTGTTTAACTCTGATATAATTTCAGACTTACAGAAGAGTTGAAAGAATAGTACAAGAGACTTCCATATATGCTTTTCCCAGATTGACTCATTATTTATGTTCTGTTCCACTTGTTTTATCATTCTCGATCTCTCTCTGTCTCTGCCTCTGCTCTGTTTCTATCTATCTATCTATCTATCTATCTATCTATCTATCTATCATGTATCTACCTACCTACCTGTCATCTCTCTATCTATCTATCTATCTTGCTTTCATTTTCATTTTCCCCAAATCATTTTGAGAGTAAGTTGGAGATATGATGCTCTTTTCCCCCTAATACTCAGTGTGTATTTCCTAAGAACAAGGACATTACCTTTCATAACCACAGTACAGTTATCAAGTTCAAAAAATGTAACATCATAATGTGACTCTTTAACCTACAACTGATATCTAACTTTAACCCATTAAACCAATAAGGTCCTTGATATTTTTGCCCCTCCCTCTCCACCATCTCCCTTCTCCTAAAGGAGAAACTGTTGTGTTTCTTTCGTCTCTTTATTATGGAAGAGTTCCTTGGCTTTTTTTTGTTTGTTCGTTTTGCCTTTTTTGGCCTTGACATTTTTGGGGAGTACAGGCCAGTTATTTTATAAAATGCTCCTCAATTTGGATTGATATGCAGTTTATACATAATTCAGTTCCACAAAAGCTATTGATTTTCATATGTTGGTTTTCATTATGTGCTCCTGCACTACATTGTCCCACCATTTGAGGTAGTTTTTTTCTGAAATCTCTTGGGTTTTCCACATACAGAAGCAGACCCACTGCATAGAGAGATAGTTTTATCCCTTCCTTTCCAATCCTCGTGCCTCTGTTGTCAGAGACCCAGAGAGCATTTGGACCTTCTTTTCTGGACAATGCTCACATCTTCTCTGACCATCTCTGATTGGCTGCAGATTCACTAGTTGAGAAGGACCTAATATGTCCAAGAGGAGTTTGCTTTTCCCGAAGTGTATATATGTGGATAGGTAGTGGTGGTAGCTGGCGGAATGGTGAATGCCATGTTCATCACATCCCTAAATAAAACAAGGTTCAATAGGGAAGAGAAGTATTATTTTCTACAAAGTACAGAGATGCATTCATTGATTGTAAAAACATTTAGTGGGAACGTGTGCTGGGTGACAGGGCTATAAAGAAGATTGATTAACAAGGGAAAAATTCATTTAAACTTTATTTCATATCAGGGGCAAGTTATTCCAGGTGTAATAAATGGTCAACTATAAAAGAAAAGCCAAATATAAACATACAAACAATAAAACACAAGACTTTCAGAGTTTAGGGGAAAGAAAGGAAGGTTACAAATGATTGAAGAAGTCACAAGGAATAGACTGACAGTCTTAACTAATAAAAATTAAAACCCTTTGGCAAAAACAAAATTAAAAGGCAGACCATCAGATAGGATAGAAAGTTGACATTTACTTGGAAAACACATACGCGTTGAAACAAAAACCACACAAAAAAATGACCTCAGTTCCTAAATGAGCAAAGAGATGCAAATTAGAACCATAGTGAGGTATGGTCTTTTGCTTATTAAAATTAAATGTATGTATGAGTGCACATGTGTGTATATGCATGTGTGTGTTATAGTAGAGGAAAATGTTACCATTATAAAGATGGCAGAAATCTCATAAGTGGGAAAGTCATCTTTGTTGGAAAAATAAATCACTTTGGTAAAAGGGGAAGCCCCAGGGCCTGGCCTGAATGAGCCTAGGTGAGAAAAAGAGAGGAAGCACATTGCATAGCTAAGTGGGAAGGACTTTCAGTTTAGGGGTGTGTGTATGTGGTGTGGAGTTCAATAAGAAAGACTGATGAATGAGGGTCACTGGGCCAGGAAAGGGAAGCCATCTGGTCTCTGTGGGAGTGGCTTATGAAATTTGGAAACAGAGATGTAGTGTCTTCTGTTAGATTTTAAGTTGTCTGCTGAGGTGTGCTAGACTCCTCAGTAAAACACCTGCTCCACACAGCCACCTCACAGGGGGTTATGGTGCTCTGAGGAAATCAAGGAAAGGGGGCTATTTTCCCATTTGGATTGAGACAGAACTTAAAGAAGAAAACAGCCCCCAGAAGTGAGAGGCAGCTGAGACTCAGTGGCAAAAATGGCAGCTCCAAACAAAAAGAGATAACCAGTAAAATCATTTGCAAATTAAAAAATACATGGCAATATTGAAAACCAAAAGAAAAGTTTTAAGGAGCAGGAATGAGTGGTCAGGAATGGGTGGCATCATTTGGCCCGTGGAGGCCAATCCTGGGAAGCTGGGATGTCCAAGCACTCAGAGAAGCAGGAGTTCAGTCTACCTCAGGCTTGGCGGGGATGTGCTCACTGTCAGAGCACGTCGTCAGCACAGCATTCAAACTAGTGGTTCTCAAAGTGTGCTCCTCGAGCCAGCGGCATCTGCCTCCTCCTGGGAATGTGTTATGAATGCCAATTCTTGGGTCCCATCCCAGACCTACTGAATCGGAAAGTCTGGGGACGAGGCCCAAAATCTGTGTTTTAACAAGGTGATTCTGTTGAATGCGAGAGTTTGAGAACTGCTGGTTTAAACTATAGTTCAGAAAGGAGATTCCAATAATTACTATTCATTCATCAGTTTATCCAACAGATATTTATCAAGCGCCTTTTGCATTCTGGACATTGGTCTAGACTCCAGGAATAAAGAGAACAAGGAGGATAGAGTCTTAGTTCTGGTACTATGCTATAAGGATTTTGGTATTTTCTTTCAGTAATTCTCATATATCCCATACCATGTTAATTATTAACTATCCTTCCAGTTGGTCAAGGCTGAAATCCTTAGCATTATCTTTTTCTTTGCACATTGCACCTCAGGAAATCTTGTTGACTTTACCTTCAAAATATGTACAAACTTTGGCCTCTTGTTATTGCCTCCACTGCCCTTACCTTGGCCCATGCCACTGTTATCTACAATAATTGAGAAGAGAGAGGTGTGAGCCAGGGAGAAGAAAAAAAGGGCAGTGATGGAACATTGCCTCAACACCATCACCAGAGTGATCTAGTTAAGGTTCAAGTCACATCATGACACTCTTCTGCTAAATACCCACATAGCTTCATATTTCATGTTCTTAGAGTAGTAGACAAGGGTGTTCAAGGCTCTGTGGGGTTATACCCCTCCTCCACTTTTGTGCTAAATCAAACACTGGGTAGTTCACCTTGCCATGCTATTTCCTTAACCCAACAGAGAGGCCACCTCCTGGCCTTTACACTGGCTGACTTCTCTGTCTTGAACACTCTTCTCTCAAATATTTGCAAGGTTAATTCACTCACCTTCTTCGGGTCTTGACTCAGATGTTACCTTCTCAGTGGCCGTGACTATCTTATTTGACACTATAACCCATGCTCACTATCTGTGGTCCTGATTCCCTTTACCATGCTCACCATTGTTCCCATAGCACTTAGCTTCCAAGGAATGATACAACTTCCTTATGCTTTGTCTGTCTCCTCCATGAGAACAAAAGATCCCTAAGGGCAGGATCTTTGTCTATTTATTCTCTGCTGTAAACCAAGTGCCCAGAACATTGTTAGGAAATAAACATTTATTGAATTAATAAATAAAATGTTTAATGCTGTGCATTGCTATTATAATTCAACTTTTCTTTTTCAGGATAGTTTCTGGCTATTTATCTCAGGTTCTCAGGACTTAGTTATTATATTTCTACTTGGTTTCTGCCACGTTGTTTACCTTACTTAGATTTTGGGTTGGTTCCCTTGGATTTTTAGAAGGTGGTATTTTTCTCTTTTCCTTTCTATGTGAATCCCCTTTCATGAGCATCTCTAATTATAGAGCATTGCTAATCTATATTAAAAACTATAATATCCTATTCTTTCAGAGGGCAGGCCTTTCCGTGGCTTCCCCATTGAGATTAATACTGACTTGCTTATGTATATATTTTATCTGTGTGTGTGTGTGTGTGTGTGTGTGTGTGTGTGTGTGTACCCATGCCCATTCTTCAGAAATGCATGAAGATTTTTACCAAGTGCATGTTTTGTGTGTCTCCTGAGAAGCACTGTGGTCTACTAGAAATATCTGAGCTACTCAGTGTACTGCTTCTGTCTCACTAGATGTTTGAGCTCTTTCCCACCTCCATGCCAGATTTCCCTCATCTGTAAAATGTGAACTTAGGCACGCTAATCTGAAGAACTGTTTCTTACTGCTCTGATGTAGTCACAAAATCTGATTTTTGTTACTTTGTCTTTTGAAGTGATAGATTAACCCATAATTTTCCTGTGTTGAACCAATTTTGCACGTTTGATGGAATCATTCCTTACTACAGTTTCTGGCACATAAACAGTGTTCCATGAACATGTGTTGGAGGAGGGAGGAAGAAAGAAATGACAAAAGATCATGAGATTTTGAGTAGAAAGAAACTGGGTTGAAATCTAATGTCTCCCACTAATATGCTGTGAGACTTAGAGTCACAAATGTCATCTTTTAAAAAAGAAGATACTTATTTAAAATATTTATTGTGACAATTAAATGAGATTATAAATTTGAAAGAGCTTTGCAAACTTTAAGATGCCATGAAAATATTATTATTGTTATTATCATTATTATTATTGTAAAAAATATGAGGGCTTGCTAAATTCAGCATAATCTATCAGTATTACTAATTGAAAGAGAGCACCAGATTTTCTGCTTTTCTTAGCCTAAGATGTGTAATTTGAATATCTGGCTTCCAAGGAATGCCCCTCTCCCCCATACCTACTGCTAAATCTAGTTTACCATTATTAGTGCTATGCTTCTCAGGATGTCACAGTTCATATCTCCGTATGACCGTGTCATGAAACCAAGGCTTCCACATTTTGGCAGTTGTCCTGACACACAGATGCATTTAATACTAATTAACCATTGATTGACTGTTTGACATAGGTATTGGTATTTCTTGGGTCTTGGGTGAAGAGTTGACAAAATCACACTGACTGTAGTTAGAATTCTTTTCCCATGCAAGCTGGCATGTGTATTTTCATCAAAGGTAGGGGTGGAGCTCTTAGAGTCTAAGATATTGAGCATAGCAAGTGGAAATACCTTAAAGATAAGCAGCTGTAATGGAAATACCTTTGAACTGAGGGTTAGGAAACCTGATTTTCCTCACTCCAACTCTACCACTGGCTGTGAGAAACTGAGCAGGTCTCTTCACACCTCTGCCTCACTTCCCTCACCTCTACAAGGGGAGATTTAGGAAAAATCTCCAGGGACTTCCCAGCTCTAAAAGTCTATGATTCTAGGCAGTGGAATGAAATCTCACCACCAAGAAGACTCTTAAAAACACCCAAATAAAAGTTAATAAAATTTAAAAGACAAAACAGTAATATCACTTGAAGGCAGATTAAAGCCTAAAAAAGGAGTCTTAACACATTTAAAAAGTAACTCATTGAAAAAAAGCACTGAAGCCAAAAACAAAGACCCAGCCTCAACTTGAAAGGCATTAAAACAATGAAAAACTTCCCTGTGCATAAAATAGTTGATTTTCCATATCATAAAAGGCTGAAAAGAAAAAAAAAAAGGTAGTTAAACTCTTAGTCTTTAAAACCAAGTAAAATGAATTCAGTGGTGAGCCACATTTTAAATAGTACACAGATGGGCATTGAGGAGGGCACCTGTTGGGATGAGCACTGGGTGTTGTATGGAAACCAATTTGAAAATAAATTTCATATTAAAAAAATAAAAAATAAATTAAATAAATAAATAAATAAATAAATAGTACACAGACATTTGAGTTAATCTAGTGCAGCCCATGGACTGCAGGCAGGTGCAGGGTGCCGGAGCTAACCCTGCCCTCCGAATCCCACGTGGCATCTTGGATGACAGGGCATTAGGGTCCATATGAAGCTGGGTGGGAACCAGGCTCTGCTTGGCGGAAGTCCCCAGACTGAGTGTCTTCAACAGAAATCCCCCAGTTTAGCAGGAGCCTAGAGCTCACAGGAGCTCCTGCTGGTCAGAGGAGAGGGTGTCAGACACAGCTGACCCTAGCACAGCTTCTCTGCCACTGATCAGAACTGGACATGTTGACAGCTCCACAGACCTGTGAGGTCTGGAACTCACAGCTGCTCAGTTCCTGGCAGTTGATAAAAGCCTGGAGCAAATATGTCTGAGAAGAGCTTAGGCAAAGTGTGAAAACACTTGATCTAAGCCCTCTGACAGCCTGGAGAAATTTGGAGAATGCCTCACACAGCTTGTTAGCAAGGAATCTGCAGGCCTTTCATTTTGCATCTAGGTTTACAAAGTGCTTACCTATGAACAGGAAGTATGAAAACAGTGGAGCGAGTTGATGGAAAAATTTGAATCCTTGCCTTGATTTGTATTGAGAAAGTATTCCCTCTTCCAGCCCCACAGAACTGCCTATCTGTGAATCACCTTTTATTTGGATGTTTGGGTAGGAACTTAAAGATACACCAGTCATTCATTTGTTCAGCTTTATGATACAGATTCTGAAACACCCATTTTTATTACATCTCATTATACTAGACTTGTTCTAGAGTGAATATCTGTAATGGACACAAGCACACGATACTTCAAAATCAATTCACAATGAACGATAACAGAAGAAACAGCCTCATAAATATAAAGAACAAACTGGCGGTTGACAAAGGGGACAGAGGTGGGGGATGGGCAAAATGGGTGAAGGAGATTAAGAGGTACAAACTTCTAGTTATAAAATAAACAAGTCACAGAGATGAAAAGTACAGCATAGGGAATATAGTCAATAATGATGAGGGAGCATGGGGCAAGCTGTGGGCAAAATACAGGCTGGCACTACCCCCTTCCCCTCACTGCCACAGGTGGAATCTGTGTGATAGTCCTTGGACACTCCCAGCCACCCAAGAACAAAGGAAAGGGGTTTAAGTGCTTGCCTTGGTAATGTGGGAAACCAAGGAAAATGAAAAATTAAATTCCCTTACTGCCTACAGCCCATCGACAGGTCCTTGAAACCGGCAGAGTGACCTCCCTCAGGAACTCAGCTGCCTCGATGATAACACTTTGCTAGGAGCAAAAGAGAATCTTAGCTTAACATCATCCCAACCTCTAGAATCCTGTAGGTCTGCTTCTTTTTATCTCAACTTCCCCAAGATATATGCTGGCAATCACACTCCAAGCTTATGGCCTCCCAATATACATCTAAAAGGTCTCATGACTGAAGTTTTATTAAGCGGTAGTAAGTGGTGTTTCTCCAGCAACAGCTAGCCCCTCAAGGTCCTGGAAACAAACCTTGCTTCTAAAATACCTTAGAGACTTACTCTATCCCTGACCCCCTCCCAACCTGAGGGTATAAAATGAATTACCCATTACAACCCCAGTGCAGCTATTCCTGTGCACAGGTCCTGTCCTCATGCTTTAATAAAATCACCTTTTTTGCACCAAAGATATCTTCAAGAATTCTTTCTTGGCCATCAGCTCCAGACCACCCCACCATCACCCCAAAACTTCATCAAATAATATTTTTAAATTCACGATCATAGAGGGGAAGAAGAGGCAAACGAAGACACAGACTCGTAACTATAGAGAACAAACTGATGGTTATTGGAGGGGAGATGGGTGGGGGATGGGATAAATGGGTGATGGGGACTAAGGAGTACCCTTTTTGTGATGAGCACTGGGTGTCATATGGAAGTACTGAATCACTAAATTGTATACCAGAAACTAATAGTACACTGTGTGTTAACTAACTGGAATTTAAATAAAAACTTTAAAAAATAATACTTTTTAATTCAAGTATAATTAACATACAGTGTTATATTAGTTTCCAATGTACTGTATAATGATTCAACAATTCTATACATTATTCAGTGTTCATATGATAAGTGTACTCTTAATCCCCTTCTGCTATTTCACCCATCCCCCCCACCTAGCTCCCTTCTAGCAGCCACCAGTTTGTTCTCTATTTAAGAGTCTGGTTTTGGGGCGCCTGGGTGGCGCAGTCGGTTAAGCGTCCGACTTCAGCCAGGTCACGATCTCGCGGTCCGTGAGTTCGAGCCCCGCGTCGGGCTCTGGGCTGATGGCTCAGAGCCTGGAGCCTGTTTCCGATTCTGTGTCTCCCTCTCTCTCTGCCCCTCCCCCGTTCATGCTCTGTCTCTCTCTGTCCCAAAAATAAATAAAAAACGTTGAAAAAAAAATTAAAAAAAAAAAAAAAAGAGTCTGGTTTTTTGTTTATCTTTTTTTCTGTTTTTGTTTTATTTCTTAAATTCCACACATGAGTGAAATCAAAAACAAGAAATAACAAATGTTGGCGAGGATGTGGAGAAAAAGGAACCCTCATGCACTGTTGGTGGGAATGCAAGCTGGTACAGCCACTGTGGAAAACAGTATGGAAGTTCCTCAAAACATTGAAAATAGAATTACTCTATGATTCAGTAATTCCACCACTGGGTATTTACCCAAAGAAAAATGAAAACACTAATTTGAAAAGATATATGCACCCCTATGTTTACTGTAGCATTATTAACATATTCACAATAGCCAAGGTATGGAAGCAACCCAAGTGTTCATCCATAGATAAATGGTTAAAGAAGATTTGAGATACACACTCTCTCTCTCTCTCTCTCTCTCTCACTGGAATATTACTTAGCCATAAAAAGAATGAAATCTTGCCATTTGCAACATCATGAATGGATTTAGAGGGTATAATGCTAAGTGAAATATGTCAGAGAAAGACAAATAATATTTTAATACACTTAAGTGGTGAGCATTTGGTAATGTATATAATTGTTGAATCACTATGTCATATACTTCAAACTAGTTTAATGTAATATGTCAAGCATACTTCCACTAAAAATAAAAAATAGTTTAAAAACCCAAACCAAAATCAATTCACAGAGTTTTTACTTTCCTACTAATGTCCAGTCTAGATTCGAGAATATGCACTTGAAAACTGCAGTTTAAAATTTGAATTCATTGTTTATTGCCCACACCACATAACATTAAGAGAAATCAAGATGTTATTTTGGGAGCTGCTGACCAGAGGTGAAGGGATGTTTGACATAGCAAGTGCAAGAACATGGTGTGAATATAAACTTAAAGTGATCAGAGAAAGCATCCTTGGACAGTGGTGTTTACAGTGAGCCTGGAGTGTGAGGCATTGGCCAAGCCAAGGGAGTGGGGGAGGGAGAACTTTCAGGTAGAGGGAACAAAAGGTACAAGAAGACAGATTTCAGAGAGAGAGCAAGTGAACAACATCACATGAAGCAGAAGAGTGAAGGACAAAAAAGTGCTGGAGATGTAGCTAAGCCTCAGATCACAGCGAGGTAGCAGAATACCATCATCAGATTTTTTTTTTAAGTCTACACTGAACTTCTGGTGAAAAGCAGGTTAACGATAGTCCCCAGTTTGTAACCTATTAAAATAATCCAAAGAACATAAATAGGGAAGAAAATGACAATTCCATCAAATAGAGTTAGAGCTACAACTGCCAACCCATAGAATAAAAAGGATGTCTGCCAAATCAGTGAGTTTGGGATGGATTTGAAGAAGGATGCTGAGAGGTGATATATAACCCTCCAGACCTCGGCATGGAGTAAATGGGATACTCGGCTAAAAGTAAATGGGATGGATGCCAGTTGTGTGTTAGGGAGTTACTGTGAGCCAGACCTACCTCCTGTCTGGGCAATCTACTCAGCTGATAGGGACAAACAATAAAAATTAAGAAGAAAATAATCTCTCTGATATCTTCAGAAACCATGTGTCTGGACCCAAGCTATCAGCTGCTCCAAATCACAGCTCTGCCGCAACTCTACACACCATTCTTGAGCAAATAGCTAACTCAAGTAGCATGGTCCCCTCCTTAATGGAGAAGTGAATTAAAAAAGCCACACTATGGGTCCTATGTATAGACACTACACAAAGGAAAAGAACAAGCAAAGTTAAGAAGTGGAAACTGGATGAGGAATTTACATCTGGAATCATTCCAAACTGTCAGAGAAAATACTCTAGAGTATAGAAAAAAGTTCAGGTAAATACTTTTTCAACCTCAGAGAAGTTAAAAAGAACATGGCTCCTTTGGGAAAGAAGCACAAGGGAGAGAAAAGAACTCAAGGAAGAGACTGTAAGATAGGGAAAGGGGAAAAAGAGAACTGTCAATGTTTAGGAAAGAAACTGAACACAATAATAAAACTATTGAAAGAGAAGTCACCTTAGAAGCTGTAATAGCCAGAATCCAGAGCATGAGTAACTAAGGAAAATGGAAAGACGATGTTTATTAATTGTTAGAAAAGGGATGGACATGGAAGATAAAGGCCAACTAACCTAAGCACATTGAATGCATTGTAAGATATCATAGAAAAAACTTCCCTGTAATAAGCCCAGAGATGAGCCTGCAGGTCAGCAGAGCACTCAGTCCTGAAGAAAAAGAAAAGAAGAAGAAGAAGAAGAAGAAGAAGAAGAAGAAGAAGAAGCAGCAGCAGCAGCAGCCTGAGAACAAAAACAAAAACAAAAACAAAAAACCTGACCCATATCTCAAGTTACAGAACTGTAAGGATAGTGTGGTAGCTGTAATTTTTATCCTATGTAATATATTCCATATAAAAAAAAATCAAACTGGCCTCTGATTTCTCCATTGCAACATTCAGTGTTGGAAGACTGAAGCTCTGTGTGCAGAGTTATGGGAAAAATTTTAGACAAATATTTTATATCCATAAAATTATAACCTATGTATGTATAATTTATGCATGAAGCCAGATATCCTTAGAAAATGGATTCAGGGAATTTAGCAGCTCTGAGGTCTTCTTGGGAAAAAAATATCTATAGACAAAATCCAGCTGATCGTCCGGGGTACATAGACCACAGTCAATAGTACTGATTTTTTTCTCCATGCCTCCCTGTCTTTATTTAGTAATAATAATGGAAATAGTAGAGGAGGAGGCAGAGAAGGAGTAATGGTAGTAGTAATAGTAGCAAGAGCAACTACTGTTTATTTGATGCTTTCTCAATGCTAGGCACTTTATGATAGTTGTCTCAGTCAATCCTCTTAGTACCCTAGAGACTAGTATTGAAGTCAGCTCATTTTAGATTTGGAGTAACACCTATAACTCAGGAGAAACGGTTTTAGAGCAAGTAAGTAGCAGACCTACATGTGGACTCTTCATTTTCTGATTCTTTCATTTATGTTTCTTCTATTACTTTAATGTCTTTTTAGTGTCTTTTCCCTCCTATCATGAGAGACCACCTCATGTTTATCCTCCATGTTACAGATCTGATTTTCTGTGGTTAGTTCTGCCTTTAACAGTTATCAGATTATTCTGTAGCAGTGTCTTTAATGAACTACCTCAGAACATGTGAATATATTGTTTTACCATCTTGTCTTTTATCTCTTACTTCTTAAAATCTTTGCTCTTATTTCCTTTCTCTATCAAATAGCAGACTTTCTCTAAAATTTACTTCCATGGCTTGAATGAAATATATATGTAAAAATGTCTTTGTCTCTCAATGCTACATTTATCTTCTATGTTACAGAAAGTTTTTTTTAATAGAGTGTGTTGGGGGGGTGCACCTGGGTGGCTCAGTCGGTTAAGTCTCTGACTCTTGGTTTCAGCTCAGGTCATGATCTTACGGTTTCATAATTCAAGGCCCACGTCAGGCTCTGCATTAACAGCATGGAGTCTGCTTGGTATCCTCTCTCTCCCTCTCTTTATGCCCCTCCCCCACTTGCACTGTCTCTGTCTCTCTCAAAATAAATAAGCTTTCAAAAAATTGTGTGTGTATGTGTGTGTGTGTGTGTGTGTGTGTGTGTGTGTGTGTGTGTATCCTGTATTTGCCGAAAAGTAAGGTGGGTGAGTTCTTCTTAGGTCTTACTTGGATAGACTTAAAATCTTCAGTCTTCAACTGGAGGGCTGGTTGACCATATCATTTTAGTTTAGGAACATAGATGTCTATCAGAAGAGGTCGTCTACGAGGGGACCTTTATATTAACAAAGTTTCTACACCCAAATCACTGTCTGTCTTGGCCTCCCTTCTGTATCTGTGTCTGACAGCCTTCCTGTACTTCTGTCTTCCCCATGAGGGAAATTCTGACCATATCACAGAAGAGTAAAACCACTTAAGACAAACACCCTGCTCTCCTGGGCTTCCTGTTGAATGTGACAGATTTCCCCTGTGCTGCCCGCACAGCTGATTCCCAAAGATTTTTCTATGGTAGCAAATGCATTTTCAAGTGAAGAGGTCCCTGTTCGCTCATGGCCTAGTTTGTCCTCTAGCCTGTACCCCCACAGGAATTAGGAGTGCCCTTTGCCTTGGATATTTCCTTCAACTGGATGCCCAATGGTTCCATTTGAAGATCAGATGCTTGTCAAAATTTCTGATGTATGTTCAGATCATTCTCTAGTATCACAAGTGATGTTATTAGTCCCTATTTTAAAGTTTTCATTGGAGGGGCGCCTGGGTGGCTCAATCGGTTAAGCACCGGACTTGGGCTCAGGTCATGATCTCGCGGCTCCTGAGTTCAAGCCCCATGTCAGGCTCTGTGCTGAGAGTTTAGAGCCTGGAGCCTACTTTGGATCCTGTGTTTCCCTCTCTCTCTGCCCCTCCCTCACTTGTGCTCTTTCTCTCTGTCCCTCAAAAATAAATTAAAAAAATTTTTTTAAAGTTTTCATTTGATAATTTCAGTTGGTTTTCTTAGGGGACCCTAATGTCTATAGGCACAGCACATCTTTCTGTCCAACCCCCTCCAAACATTTTAGCTTTTGACATATGCCCTTGGTCCCTCAGGTGAGGCAACCTCATCAGATATTCCTCTCTGGCTTATTGGATTCTCATCCACACATGACTTCTGGCTCCAGCCCAGTGTGCTGCACTTGAGGGGAGAGTCCTCTGTGAGCCACGGTTCAGTGGCACCCTCTAACCAGATATTTCTGTCTTTGCTTCCATTTAGGGCTGGAAAGTTTGGACAAATCTCAATTATTTATTGGGATCTTAATTTTTCTTACATTTTGAATAAGATCTTTATTTGTTGCAGGTGTTAATTCGTTGTCATATTTGCCTCAATTATTTCTCCCTCATGTTTTTTTTTTCTTACTCTCTTTTCTTTTAAATGAAAATGTTCAGATCACTTTAAGATGCTTTGTGACCTAAAGGGGTCCAGGGTCTGGAGAGAATCAAAGTTAATTTAGAAGCTGAAGGCCCATGTCTGTATTTCCTTGGCAGAATTGAAAGTGGCTAAAAGATTCTGTCAGTGGGATACAACCCAGCTATTTTGTAAAGCCCCAGGCAGGGTAATGATGGGAGAGGACACCCAGAAATAGCAGCCTCGTCAATCATGGCTGCAACTTATCAAGGCCACAGTCAATTGAACAAACCTGTTCTACTTATGCCTTCTTGTGCTAGGGCTGAGACATGGCCATGGATAAGGAGAGAGTTTTCTCCATAAATAATCAGGATGGAACAACCTCTACCAGAGGAAGAGCCGATTCCCAAGAAGGGAAAAAATGAGCTAATGTTTTATAAAAAGGCAAAACTGGAATTTGTTAGGCCCTGTAGATCTCCTCCTCTGTTAGAATTACTCCAGAGTTACTCTTGGATTCCAAGGAAATGTGATTCAACCATTGTGGTAGCTTTAGGGCTCTGAACCAATAGTCAAGGCAGGAATATGATGAGTGATCAAGCATTCCATAGTTCCCTTCTTCTCTCCCAGGGCTATGCCTGGGCTCCCAACAGAGGGATCCGAAAGTATAACAGGGTAAAGTGTCTTGTGAGCACCAAAGGGCCGCTCTGTTTGGTTAGCTGAGAGAAGCACTATATGGAGTACAAGGAGGACGGTGTCGGGGGCAGCTGATCTGAGCCGGGGCAGCTGACGTGACATCGGCTTTGGCAGAGCAGGTGCTGACAGCAGTGTTTGGGATATGAAGTTGCGTTGACAGACGTTGAATCAGCAGACACCAGAGCAGCAGGCAGTAGCCAACACGAATTATCCCAGATACAGTGCTCTTCTCCCATGAGCTTCCAACGCGCATAGCATCTAGCTAGTACTCAGGCAAAAAAGCACCAGGGCGGTCCTACCCGTGGAGGAAACAGCAGTTGACTGTCTTGCTTTTGAACTTGCAAACAGCCTTCCAAGAACCCAGCCTTCCAGCCATAAGTAGTAGAATTTCTGCACTCAGGCCAAAAGCCAAGTAACTATAGGCTTTTTGTTACCAGTAGTCATTCATGTACCAACCACCAGGTTTCCCCAAATGTAAGATAATCTTAGTTGTATTACACTCAATTGTTTTACCTGCATTAGGAAATAAAAATGCTGTGGAATGAACTATGACATACCAATGGTTGAAAGTTATATCCTGATTTCAGAGATGTTAACAGTGACAAAATGCGCATCTTAGAACTGTTGAGACACAATGCTAGGCATTGCCCCAGGGCTGCAGACGAGGTAGATGGCAAGTCTGGCCTCAGTGAACTCATAGTCTGGAGGGAAGACAGATGCTGAAAAAGCAATCACAGTGTGACGCAGGACCTGGAGAAGTGCAGAAGTCTTCTCCAAGAGACTGGTACTGCCACTGAGACTGGACGGGGGATGCCATAGGTGAGGGCAAAGGTAGAACTTTCTAGGAAGGGGGATTAGCATGTGCAAGCGCTCTGAGATGGGAAAGGTCTTGAGTGAGCAAGGGTGAGTAACTGGAAAGAGAGTCAGGCAAGGCGGAGTCGTGGGAGACCTCTAGCCCACAGTAAGGAATTAGGTTTATCTAAGAGCAGTGGGAGGCCACAGTGAGGGTGAAACAAGATCAGATTGTGTTTTTTTAAAAATCGCTTTACTTGTGTTGATGTGAGGGAAGCATAAGAACAGGTGCAGGGAGATCAGCGAGGGGATTTTTGCAGCAATTTAGATAAGAACGGATAATGATTTATAATAGGGCGCTGGCAATGGGAATGGAAAGAAATGAAGACTCAAGCATATTTTGAAGGGACACACACCTTCTCTGTTTTGTTTGTTTGATTTCTTTTTCAGGAGGGTCGGGGGTTCCATTGGCTTTCAAAGAAATAAGAACATTTACTGAGGGAAATTCCAGCTGCAGACTGGAACTGGCTTCTGATTTTCCGGCGTTAATTTGTGCCTTGCTTGGAGAACAAAGGCTCCATACATTTGGATTTTTCTTAAACCACGACACACTGCCATTCTGAGGCAAAAATACTTCCCACTGTTTGAATAACAAATCCTCCTCCTCAAATTTCTCTAGATATTATTGCCATGACCTTAGATAACTTCATGCTTATGAGTATGAATTGGGAAGTTTTATAGATTGGATTATGTTTAAAAATTTCTTTTAGAACATTTTAACAAGAAGCGGTCACTTAAGGAAGCTTTTAGCCAGGAGGCATTTCTAATTTGTATGGGAGTATTAAGTACATGTTGGTAAAACGAGACACAATTGTGGTACACTGGAAAAAAGCATTGCCCTAGAAATAAAAAGGCCTGAATTGAATCCCAACTTTCTTAACTGACCACCTGTGTGACATTGGGCAAGCCATCCAAATACATTTAATCTGTGAAATGAAGAAAGAGGATCTCTCTACCTACCTTGCAGGGTTATAAGAACATCAAATGAGACTCACAGCAAATATTTACGGAGTTCCTATTATTTACTAGAGATTCTGCCGGGAAGAAGGGATGCAGTGGTGCTCAAGACAGCCAGAGTCTCTTTCCTCAAGAAGATTCTCACTGCAGAAAGGAAGTTGCAGCCTACAAATTGCTACAGACATGTAAGTCAGTACTATCATCAAATATTAGTGGTAGTAGAATTTCTTAGCAGAGAGTGTTGGGACTTCAATTTTATTAAGAACTAATTTTCGAAAAGGTAAAATTATCACTCTCTTTCAGATATAAAATGAACACAAGTCAAAGATTTTATTCAACTCATTAGTTAATGAAGGAACCACTAGGATGTTAAAATCATTCCAAGGAGTATTTGAAAAGCTAAGTATTTATAGCAATGTTAGGATAAGATTGCTGAGTTAGATACAGAACCTGTCAGTATTCCATGATGGCCACAAATCATAACCCACTGAGATTATCTGTTCCACCAGACAAAAATCATTTGCATCTCTATCAAATTGGTCTGAAAAAAAGCCACGGGCAAGACAGTGCTGAAAGGGTCTTTGGCAACAGAATGGGGACTGTCGGGAAGAAGCAAACTGTACTTCCATGAACAGTGGGTGCTGGGTGGATGAGGGTGTTTGAGGGACCACACAGCCCACGTTAGGGAAGGAGGGAAGAAGAGTTAGCATGGGGTCGTCTTGGGTTCTCCTGGGGAAGACTGCCTGGAAGGATAATAGGAAGGGCCTCCAGATACTCAAGAGCCAAAATGGGCTTCATTCCCATCGAGGGGCCACAGCCAGAGGCCCCAGAGGGGATGTCACAGCGTCCCTCATGAAAGCTTCACTCAGGAAACAGAATTAGCAATAGGACTCCACCCTGCCCAAAGAGCACCACGGCCTGATTGCACCTGTAGTCAGCGAACACCTTTCCTCGAGCGAGGAGGGGGAAGAAAAGGAAAAAAGCTGACCCACCAATGGTCTCTAAGCCTGAGGCAGGCCAGGACTGGGGAGAGTGGAGAGCTTTAACTCTGGATGAAGTAATGTTTTGACAATTTTGTTTTCACTGGTTATTTTATTTACTAAAATGGAGTATATCTCTGTGATTGAAAATGTTGGTACTTTTTATTACCTGAGGATGCCTGGAAAGGTGGAGAATCTTGGCTTGATTTTTATCCAGAGACAGAGAAGAAATGGGCCCTCACACTGGCCACAGCTCCTTGGCCTTGAGTGCTTGGGATGGGGTGGAGGGAGGCCGGGTGTGGTTTCAAACACCATCTTCCCTCCGATCTGGGTGCTGAGCTTTCTATGTGGGCCAGGGAGGAGGGAGAAGGAAAGGGCACGTGCCTCTTCATTTAACTGGGTACAGCCGTGGCCTTCTGGGCTGGCTGACTGCTCTTCTGTCTCATTTTCTATGATTTTCATGAGGACGGCAGTAGCTCCAATGTGTCAGTTGATAAGGGACTCACGCCCAAGCAGTCATCTTCCACATAAAAGATCCCTCAAAAGATTTGATGGAAAATTCCAACTTAACCCCAGCTGGTGGCTCTCCTACCATGTTCCTCTGATGCAGATGCCTCCTTGCTCTTTCTGTGGAGGCGGTCAGGGCTGTGGCTCCCAATCACACCTACACAAATGGGGAGACTGTTTCTTTTTCTCGTTCAGTTCGCACAGCCTGAGCATGATGACAAAATGAAATGTGTCTTCTCATAGACACCACCCATCTTTGTGAATGATTAGAGAGGGGGGAGCATACTACTTCAAGATGGTCTGTGGGCAGGAAGAACCTCCTTAGTTTTATTCACGGAAGGCAATAGCCCCCTTTGGCAAATGCGGCGCTACCGAAAGGCTGACCCTCGCTAACCTCCTGTGAGTTTTGGGTAGGGGTGGTGAATGGGGATGGAGGAGGGGCTGATTCTAGAATTAGAACTCTTGATAAGCCCATGTTGTTATGGTTGGGCCCAAGCATCTAAAGCCCCCTTGGAGAGATGGACTTAGAAAGTGGGACACTAAGTGCCTTTTGCTCACCATTCAGAGCCTTAGTTTCCATTCTGGGGCAACAGGAAAGCCCTCACTTGCCAATCGTGTTCTAGTTGCTAGGGAAGAGCCACAGAGACAGGCATGGAAAGCTCTGCCTTACCAGTCAGGTGTGTATCACCCTTTCCCAGCCCTTGAGCACCTCGCCTATAAAACTATGCAAACACTTTAAAAGTCCATTTACATTTCCCGTCAGTAGCCCCTCTTGAGTTAGCATGCACCATGCATTTATCATCTACTGGATGAAATGGGGCTACTGAGAAATAAGGCTGGGATATAACCAAAAAGAGAAATGATGGGGAGAATTAATCTTCTGGACAGTTCTTTTGTATGAAGGTCAGTTGACTGTCTCACATGCCCTCCCTTTGCAGGTAGGAATTGCTTGGCCTAAGAAGGCAACTGTTTTTATGTTTTCGTGTAAGCAACTCAAACAATAATGATTTTTTGGATTAGTTTAAATGTGCCTAGTCCTCCTCTGTGACTAATTAAGCTGAATTCTGTGCATACAGGAAGCTGTTTGGCATTTGCCAATATCTGTGCAGACCTGCTGTGTTTGATTACCCACCATTAGTTCATAACGGTTGGACAGACCAGTTGACTTCCAGGACTGTCTCAATTATCAAGATACCTTGTCACCTTTCTGGCCAACTTTTAACATCTTCACATAATCCCTATAGAGAGTGTGTGTTTTCAACTTGGCCTCATCTGGAGGATTAGTGAAAACATCGGGCGCTTCCTCCATAGGTGGCTAATGAAGGCCCCAGTGATGACAATAGTACAAATTACTTTAAAACGGTCCTATTTTTGTCAGTGCTAAAAATACTCTTTCATTTATATTTTCTTCTAGATTTACTATGTCTCTTTCCAAAGTGAAGAATTGAAAAAGAAAGGTTCTGAATACCATCCTTATTAGACTAACAATACAACATTTCAGAAGATGGGTTAAAAATGCATCCATGAATTATAAATAATGTATAATATGGCTGTATAATATAGTGCTTGCTGCAAAAATGCTGCTTTTTTCTCAGGGGGTAATTTTTTTCCACTTGTGGATTTATATTAAAGTCCTCCATCCTGGCAGTGAGATCGATGGTCAGAGCTTTAATTGGGGCTCTCTGGTGATTATCTAGATTGGCAGCTGCTGTCAATCAGCCTCTAAAGAAATTTCTGAGCCAATGATTAGGCAGCTCCTGGAGATGTTAGGTCCCTAGGGGCAATGTGAAGTCTCCTGATCGCAGGGGAACCCTTGAGGACAGCGTAGCTATAATTTTCCAAGTCACTGGCCTACCTAGCGATACACGTCTCAGCTTTTGGCTGAGTCAACTCAGAAGGCTGATATCATGGCATTTACAGGATCCACTTGATGTTATAAGCAAAACAGTACTACCAGTCCCCTGACAACTTCCATTAAAGTAATGCAATAATACCCTATGTATGTTTATAGAGCACTTCACACTTTTATACAGCATTATATAATTGAATCCCATTGATAAAATAACAATATATTGCTGTTATTTTCTGGGAGGAAGTATACAAAGTTCACAAAATTTCTCCCTTCTGGTACATGTAATATTCTTTTAGAAACACTATTTTCATATGAGTTAAAAATCCAAACCATTTTTGGATTAATTTAACATGGTATAATGGCTCAATCTCATTAATTCAGATCCTACTAATTTAAATTTTATGATAATCCAAGTAGGATTGGGCTAAATTTGTTTTTTTCTCATCCTTGAATTATGGTGAATAATGGTAAGAAGCATTCTGTTGGTAAAAAAAAAAAAATGAGCTTCCAGTTTCTCATAGAGTTAAATGTACATGTACCCACCATATGACAATTCTCCTCTTAGGTATTTCTCTAAGAAAATGGAAATATAGCCCCCCACCAAGGACTTGCATATAAATGTTCACAGCAGCTTTATTTGTAATAACTAAACCCCCCAACAACCCAAACATTCATCTGTAGGTGAATGGGTAAGCAAATTGTGGCATGTCCAAATATGACATATTTACCCAGCAATAAAATGAAATGCTATATGGGGATGAATTTCAAAAACATAATGCTGAATGAAAGAAGGCTGTACAGAGAAGATTGTATGCTATATGGTTCTGTTTATTTTAAAACATGCACAATTAATTTATAGGGACAGCCAATCAGTGGCTGGCTTGGGGGGGGGCAGTAGATATTAAGTGGGCAAGGGCACAAGGGAATTTTTGAGGTGTAGAAATGTTCTACATATTGGTTGTAATGGTAGTTATATGGGTATATATATTTGTCAAAACTCAGTGAGACATACACTTAAAATGTAGGCACTTTATTGTATATAAATTATATCTTCATAATTAGATTCTTTATTTTTTTATTTTTATTTTTTTAAAGTGCACTCGTTTTGAGAGAGAGAGCCCATGCACACATGGGGGAGGGTCAGAGAGTGAGGGAGAGAGAGAATCCCAAGCAGGCTCTGCGCTCACAGTGCAGAGCCCGACTTGGGGCTCAATCCCACAAATTGTGAGATCATGACCTAGGCCTAAATCAAGAGTCAGATGCTTAACTAACTGAGCCACCCAGGCACTCCCATAAGTTAGATTTTTTTTTTAAGTGACATGCCATTACATATATCTTCATTAATAACAGAAGTCCTATTTAACCCTTTATGTCGGTCTGTGCTTCCTTCCCTTTTTCAATTTTTTTAGCAATATTATTTCCAACATGCACATGGTATAGGGCATTCCAGCTTGAGTTCAGAAGATATTTTATAAAACAAGAAAAAGAAGATTCAACCCTTCCATCTCATATCTAATGGGACCCCAAATTCCACCTATTCTGACTCCTAAATATTTCTTGCATCTTTATACTGCTGCCTAGCTTTACCTCTGATGCCTTAATTTAGCTTTCAACTATCTCCTGACTGATCTCTTTCCCACTCTGATTTGATTTGAACAAAAGGATTCTCCACACCATCTTCTAGGTGCCAGAAAACAAAATGGTACCCAGAGGCCTTATGGTTGACAGAAGGGCAGGAAACCCGTAGGGGAAGAAGCAAGACAAGGGGTAGAGCTGGGTAGGGCACTGGGGGAAGTTCGATGAAGACCTCTCACACTTGTTTCTGGGGCTTTTAGGATCAACATGTGATCATGAGTTAACTGGATTGTTTTCAATGTGGGTGGTATTTTCTATGTACATTTTCTTTAGCACATTAGTGAAGCCCCCTTTGGAAAAGGGTTTGTGTTCCCTGGGGGCTGGTAGGGAAGGGCCAGGTGTGGTGGTGGCTGCAGGGATCAAAGGCAGAAAACCCCAAGAAAGACAGGATACTTGGAAGGGCAGAAACAAAGCCCAAAGACCCCTGGATTCCACCCACACTTCACAGTTTTCTCCCACACCATTGCCCTTTTGCCTGCCCCTTCTGTCCTGTATGTATTGAGGAGTGATCTCCTTACTGTCTATATCTTCACATTCTTCTTTGATTGCCAGAGAGGTTGGTGATGGTGAATGGTCACCCAGGAGAAAAAAGGTGACGATTTTAAGCCAGCTTAGTCCATTGTAAAAGGCCTCTAAGAGCCTTTCCCATCATCTGAAAGTGCCTTTTAGCAAGACTTGGGATTGGATGGCCTCCAGTGAGCGGTTTCACATCGATTGCACACTTGTCGGGAGAAGCACTGGCCCAGCTCAGAGATTTCCACCTTAAACTTTCAAAAGAAGCCACTTGCTAAAGGTTCTGAAGCTGGGGATGCCAGAGGAGCCACTAAAAATCAAACAAGTGAGCAGAAACAGAATTTGACTTTTGGCCCCAGGGGTAAGAGAGATGGAGATGAGAGCTGACAGGCTCGTACTTGACAAGGCCTCTGTGGAGCAGAAATGGGTGACTCACAAATTGGAGTGGCACTTCCTCTCCATGGGCCGTCCTGAAAGCAAGGCCTGAACATCCCCACCCAGCCCCTCAATGCACACGCTCCCCGGCCTACCAGTCAGGGTATTGCCCTGCCACCCACAACACAGGACACAAGTTTAGGGGTTCAGCTTTAATCTCAAAGATGACCATGGATTTAGCCCATAGATACTTCTCCATCACTGAAAAGAAAACAAACAAACAAACAACAACAACAACAGCAAGAAAAAACCAGAATACATTTTATCATAGAGGTAATGTAGGCATGAGCCCTGTGTTTGGAATATCTTCTAGTCCTGCCCCTGCTATTGATAAACTGAGTGAACTTGAATTCAGGTAAGTCAGTTTTTAGAGGCCACAGTCTCTCTGACCATAAAGTAAAAAGAGCTCATAAACATGTAAGCAGCAATGATATTGGAAGTTGGTGATGATGTATGGGGAGTCCAGGTGAAGGACAAATTCCATAGAGAGGAAGTGACATTTGAAGTGGGTCCTGAGAAACCCAGTAGAGTTTTCCAGTCAGGCAAGAGAGAAGAATGTTCCAGGCCAGGCAAGACATTTCTTAAGGGCTGGAGGCAGAAGAGGATGGGGAGATTTGATGTGGCTTTCTGCATTCAACAGAGGGTGGCCTACTGGCTCTTGCTTAGGGTGACCTGGCAGGTGATGATTTAATTAAATAAAACACCCAAAGCAGGAGAGGCTAGAAAAAGCAATGAATCCAATTTCTGACATGTTGAAATGAAAGTATCCAGAGTTCGACCAACTGACATATCCAGCAGACAGCTGGATAAGCATGCCCAAAGCTCAAAGCTCAAAGCTCAGAGGAGTGGTTGAAGCCAGAGATGTAGATCTGGATGTCATCGGCTTATGTGCATCTAGATCATTTCAAAGTTCCTTTCTAAATCCAAAGTCAGTGGATCCGTGATTGTAAATTTTATAAAAGGAAAAGCTCAAATATAAACCTTTCTTCTCTCCCTGGACTAATGATGCCCTCCGGTACATTCCTCCTTGGCTCCCTTTCTAAATTTTTTTTTTTACATTTTATTTATTTTACATATATATATGTATATATATATTCATATATATGCATATATAATATATATATGCATATATATGCATATATATAATATATATACATATATATATATGTATATAAAGAGACAGAGCATGAGCAAGGGAGGGGCAAAGAGAGAGGGAGACACAGAATCCAAAGCAGGCTCCAGGCTCTGAGCTGTCAGCACAGAGTCCGACCTGGGGCTCGAACTCACAAACTGTGAGATCATGACCTGAGCCGAAGCTTAACCGACTGAGCCACCCAGGCACCCCTTCCCTGGCTCCCTTTCTAATGTGCCACTACAGAATGGTCAGAGGATTCTTGCCACTAAATTGTGTTCCGACAGCGACCAGTTGTGGTGGTTTAGGCAATGTAGAATGGCCTCAGCCCAGGTAATTAAACCAGAACTGAACATCGGTGATGAATCCCCAAAAGGCATCCCTTATCAGTGGCTCCCCACGACACGTGAAAAAAAAAGTTCAGGCTCTTTGGTGTGGCATTCAAGTCTCTCTCCCTGTCTCTGTCTCTCTGATCATTAGCCAATGTCATGAGCAGCCTTATGGAGAGGCCCATGTGGTGGGAAACGTAGGCCGCCAGCCCCTAGTCATGTGAGAGTGTGGGCGCAGGTTCGCCCACCCAGTCAAACCTTCAGGTGATGGAAGCCCCTGCTGACATCTTATCTGCAATCTCCTGAGAGAGAGAACCTCCAGCTAGAAGCCCCCAGCTCAGCCCCTCCTGGATTCCTGACCCTCAGAAACTGTGAGATAACATGCTTCCAACCTCTAAGTTTTGGGGTACTTTGTTAAGGTGTGCTCAGGAAAAGGATAAATGTACTCTTCTGAAAATGGGTACGGGAGGGTTTTGAGTGATTTCAGCAGTTTGGAAGGAGAGGTCTGCAGAGTGCTGAAAGCCTGCGTCTCATCCTGACTCTTCTGCCTGCTCAGTGAGTGGCCTTGAAAATGTCTTCTCTCCTGTTTGAGCCTCAGTTTCCTCACTTGTAAATAGAGAGGGAGAGCTGGTTCCGAGCTTCATTCTAAAACCCTTACATACATGCAGCACTTGATAGTTTGTAAAATGTTTTTATATATTATGGTCAGGACCTGGAGATGATGAAGAATAGTTCCCAAAACTTGAAAACAAGGGAAATGAGAATGGCTTTTGGAAGTTAAACTTCAAAATAGGCACATGTGGATTAGGACAGAGACATACAAACTTACCTTAAAGCAATGTTTAGGAGCAAACTGACTGGCTGGATATGAAGCAAAAATACAATTTCCTTCTTCTTATCAATGAATGATGGGAAATACCACGAATGCTCATTTTTCTAATGCATGAAAAGCTCTTAGAAGAGTTCCTGGAATATCGTAAGAACTTAAGAGGTGTTACTCATTATTATTTTTATGTATAACCAAGGGAAACATAGTCAACTCATAACTGGGTTATTAAAAGATATCAAGATTTGATATTCATAAAGAAAGGAGCACATTACCAGAGTTTATTAAGAATTCTAACTTGGTGTCCTAATAAGAAGTCAGAATGCTACACACAAGACTGGGCAGCACAGCAAATTTAGAGCCACGCACAGACATCAGAGAGTCAAGATGCGCGTGAGATACTCAGGAAGCTTTGTTATAAGGGCACTATCAGAGCTTTCATGAGTTGGGTGTGACTTTCAATCACTGCTGTTCTTGAATTAATTAAAGCAATTTGTAAAATTATATATAGTTCTTGTTCCTATTGACTTTTTGGAGTAATTGCTGCATTGTTATAATTTGAATATTATTTTGTTCCTCTCTGATTGATCACAATGTTCTTTATCTACCAGGAAATAGAATGGGGTAAGGTGGGTGATTTCTTGGGACTTTTGCTCTATTTAATGAGCATTGACTTCATGGCCCTCTTGGACCCGGCTTGATTATTATGTGATTGAATAAATGAACCTAGTTAAAGCGGTAATGTACAAATCGGCCGTAAGCTGGCAATGGAAACCATTGGGAATAGGGGAATCACAAGGACTCATGCTGTCAGTGCCCATCCACAGCTCTCCAGTGACAAGAGAGCCTTGGTCAATAATCCCAGTAGAAAGAGTATATCTAATATGAAAATGCACACAGGGGATTGCATCTAATAGAATATCCCTGTTCTCTTGGCAAATTCATCCTTGATTTTGAAGGGATAAGTCATACCCTATCAGCACTGTGACATTAAATATTTGATTCTTCTTACTAACCCCTTTTCCCTGATACCATACTCAAGTGAAATTCTAATTATGCCATGACTTTTCATATAGGTCTATAGGACTTTGGGCATTTAGAGTTTAAATATTCTGATCAGTATCTCCAGATAATGAACTTTCCATGTTTATATCCTTGTCCAAAGTCAATATTGTCATTCTTTTTGATATGACCTTAGCCTTCTAACTGGTCTCCTAGGTTCCACTCTTGCCATTGTTGCATTGTCCTCAAAAAAGATGATTTCTCTATGTACATTTATTAAAACATTATCTCATATGACCTTTTCAGTGAATGTAAATGGTTTTGTTATCCCTATAAACAGATGAAGAAATTGAGAATCATATAGTGAATGACTATAACAATTAGTAAGTTGTAGGACTGGGACTCAAACTCGAGGCTGGTATATTATTATTGATTCCTGATCGCCTATTACATATGAGTGGTTTGTCCGAAAGAAATAGTCCCAGGACAGGAACACACTGCATCTTTATTCTAGGCTTCCTAGAGCTCTGTAAGGTGGATAGTTTGCAGCTGAGAACACTGAGGCCAGAGAAGTTAGGCAAATTGCCCAAATTCATGTAGCAGGCAACAGAGTCTGGATTCAGACAGTACATTTTGGAAGAGTTTATTATTCCTTTACTTTTTGCTTCATATATTTTTACTTTTAAGAACTATTCTAAACATTTCCATTTACAACCATGTTTACAATTTTTAAAAATTGCATGTTGAGGGGTACCTGGGTGGCTCAGTCGGTTAAGCACCAACTTCAACTCAGGTCATGATCTCACAGTTTGTGAGTTTGAGCCCAAGTCCTGTTTTCGGATTTTGTGTCTTCCTCTCTCTCTTTCTCTCTGCTCCTCCCCTGCTCGTGCTCTGTCTCTGTCTCCCTCTCTCAAAATTACAATAAAAAACATTAAAATAAATTTTTAAATTTCATGTTGAACTAAGTTTTAAAGTTAGAATTTTATTTTTCTTAGAATTCATGTGTATGTGAGCATGTATGTGTTTTCTACTGTTGCCATGACAGATTGCCACAAAGTTAGTGACTTAAACAACACAAATTTATTATTTTAGAGCTATATAGATCAGAAGTCCGATGCCAGTCTCACTGATCTAAAATCAAGGTGTGGGCAAAGCTGTATTTCTTTCTGGAGGCTCTAGAGAGAAAATTGTGTCCTTGTCTTTTCCAGTTTCTAGAGATCACTCGCATTCCTTGGCCTGTGGCCTCTTCTTCCTTTTCTTCTCCAAACAGGCCGAGTCCTTCTTACACTGCCATCTCTCTAGCTTTCTGCAGCCAGGAACGAGTCCTGCTTTTAAGGATTCATGTGAATAGATTAGACACATTTGAATAATCCAGTATAATCTTCCCATCTCAAGGTTCTTGACCTTAGCCACATCTGCAAAGTCCCGTTAGCCACGTAGAGATTATAGGATATGGTTGTATTTGGGGGCCATTATTCTACTTTCACTGTATATATGATAGTAATATATAATATATATATTATATACATATGAATTTTATATTGCATATTTATATTATACATTATTAAAGTATTACATATCCGTGCATTTTAAAATTTCTGCATATGTATATTGAATGCATATATATGTACATGTATGTATATATATACACATATGATACAGTGAAATACCTATGACACCTTTTCCCGGTTCCTTGTCACAGAGTCTTATTTCTCTACCCTTGGCTCCACACTCAGTGGCTTGGATGGAATGGGCTGTTTCCATATCTTCATTTTCTTGCTTGATTCTACCTGTATTGAAGTGATTATAGCAGTCAGATAGGCCAAATTTGTAAGATTAATAAACAACCCTCACCCACAGTGGCTTAAAACTATAAGGGCTTAATTTCCTTCATATTGCGTGTTAATCGTGGGGCGACTGAGGGGGCTCTGCTTCATGCTGTCCTTACTCAGGGACCCCAGTGGAGGGAAAATCCAGCTCCAAGATCCACAAGAGCTAAGACAGGGAAGAGACAGTGTTGGATTGTGCTCTCATTCCTGAAGCTTCACTCCCAGTCGCATTTCATTGACCAAAACAAATTGGTTGGCCACATCCAAGTTCCACAGTGCCCCAGATATTTATGGGCAGTCCCAGTGATTCCCCTTAAAATACATGAACATCTTTAAATAAAGTCCACATCCTTTAAAATAGAACTACAGGCTTCATCATGAAAAATCAGTCCCCTGCTTTACTACAGAAGGCTACTCCCAAGTGGCAGCCACTTTAAATTATTCTAGTGGTTTCTTCTAGAGTTTACCTCCAGGTTTCTAAATAACACAAGGATAGGTCTATTCCCTAATTTTTCCATTTTAGCTGCCATCTTTTAATTCCTACTAGGGAAAATTGGACTTACCTCTCTTCTGCACAGAGTGTTTATAACATCATGACCCTATAAACAGCACATATAGCTGAGCTATGTAGCATACTATGGTTTCATGTTCTTTCTTGTGCAATTTTTTATAAAGTGAGTAAATGCCTCTTTTTTCCCCCCAGCAATTTAGGTCTCTGTGTCCTCATTCTTAATTTTCCCCCAAGCTCTCCTGACCGAGCTATAAAACTCCTCTCAAAACATCCAGACACACTGAGTTCTTCAGTAGTTCCATTCTGTTCTCTCTCCTCAGTCCTCCTGTTCTAGCTTGGACAAATCACCTTCTAGATCTGTTTACATCTATGGGCTCTGTTTCAAGCTTTCTTGAAAGCTTCAGTTTACCAATCAAAGAGAAAGAAAGACAGGAGGACTTCTGAGGTCCTTAATTCCTGTTCTAGAATTTTGATACAGGGATGAAGCATCAGGAGAAGTCCAAGGAAGTTCCAAGGATAGGCTCTGCACCATGCCCTTTGGCCAAGGCTGCCTGTGCACACCAGCTTGCCACTGAGGTCTAGTCCTCTGGGTCCAGCTCAGGTTCAGACCCCTTACTTTGACTTCTCATCTGTGCTGCTTTCATAATCTTGGCCGTCCTCTCATCTCCACTGTCCTAGAACCAGTAATAAAGGAAGAGAGGAAAAGTTCAGCCATTTTTTGGGGTGGGCAGAGGTGGGGGGGATTCCTAAATTCCTGAGCTCCAGCCCGAGAAGCATCTCCATACTTCTTACCACTCCTTGGTCCCATTAGAAGCAAAATTATTAGACTTTATTCAAAGAGTGGGAAATCCAAGTCATAGAGGAAAACAGTGAGAAAGTTAAAATCTTGTTATCTCTTATCCAGGAACTGATTGAATTTCTGAAAGCCCTCAAGGAGCTCCTGCTGGCAGCTGGGACTGAGGGTTCAAAGCAGAGAAACAGAGCATGTGGGGAAATGCTTTTACTTCATGATTTTCTTCCCACACCTGGCAATGAAATGAAATATGCAACGGGGGGGGGAGGGGGGTGGGATTATAAATATTGCAATAATGATGGTAATGCTTTCATACCTGGTGTGGGGATGCAATTTGGTTTGGTTGTAGAAGGATGAGGCAGGGAGGGTGATGAGGATTCTGAGAGGCTGATGAAACCCAGGGTGTGGTTCTGTGTGCAGAGTTTGCTCAGAAACCTGAGCAGTCTCTGCCTGCTTAGTCTGCCATCAAGGAAATTATCCTATCTCTTTTTTTCTCATTTTCTGTTATGTGTAGCACAACTGGAGATTAGAAGAGAAAGGATGTTCCTGGGGCTTTCTTTGAAAACAACAGCCCCACCCCAATGACAGGGGAAGGATTGATGCTACAAATTACCAACTAGTAAATGGAAATTAATACTGTAATTAGCAAGATAGGAAAATCCATCTTATTGTAAATAGTGATACTTATAGACTGTGATATTCCCCCTGGGAGCACCAGGTTATTCAAGAGGAATAAATCAAGAACCACGCTTAGGCCCATGAAGAATACCAGAAATATTCAGAGCAGACATACATCTACAACTGACAATATTTTCACCGGGTTGTAAAACAGTGGATACAGTCAATTTTTAAAAAGATACACATTTGTGATTTTTGACACTTCTTAGATGGAAAGTGTTTTCAGATTGGCTTTTGAATATCAGCATTGTCACCTAAACAGCTTTCTAGCAAACAGACTGAAGTCATTGGATAAAAAGATTAGTTTCACAAAAAAATGAGGAGATGAATACTGCATTTCAAATAAAAGCACAGGTCTCCAAGGATGAAATATAAACACTTGATAAACCTGCAGCTCTGATAAAAATCTATATGATGGCCTTATGTGTCTATAGCTATTTAAAATGTGGAACCTGTTTTCACATCCATTAACTCATTTGATTCCCAATAGTGTGTGTGTGTGTGTGTGTGTGTGTGTGTGTGTGTGTGTGTAGATAAATGAGAGGGAATGTAAAACAAAATGATCCTCACATTATAGATGAGGAAGTGGACCCCAGAAAGATTCAAGCTCACACTGTCTCCCAGGCATTAACAGTGTGTATTAACTGTGTGTATTTAATGCTAGCCACCCTGAATTGGAGTTAAAATGCAGCCATACTTCTCTAGGCAGCCAAAATGGGGATGGCATTCTAGCCACAGGAGCGTTGTGAATTCAAGTTTATGAGTCCAAGAATGAATCAATCCAAGGTGGTTAGGAAAACTGCCCTAACTCCCCTTCCCCACCCTCATGATTATGGATTTGAAGAATTTCATCCTATTAGTCCCCATTATTACACCCATATTTGACAAATTGCTTAGGGATCTGTTAGTTATTGTGTATCACACCTGGCCTTGAATCAGGGCTCTTCATGTATGTATGTCTTCCCTTCTGGACCATGGGAGCCCACAGACCAATATCCAGGTCTTTAATACATACCCATCCCGGTGCCAATGCTTCATGAGCATGTGTGAGGTTGAAATAAATCATGGGAACAGACACTTTGTAACACCACCAATTGGGTCATAATGTAGGCTTGCAGACTAGAAGACACAGTCTCATCCACTTGGAGGGATAGATGTGTCAGATGCTCCTTTTTAGAACATGTGATCCAGTTCTTATTCTTTTGCATAGTTTGATCCCATTTCTTGGGGTGAAATCAATTATAGGTGACCCCCTACTTTCATACAGATTGATAATGTGTCTGGAAGTCAAGTAACAAACTCACATTCAAAAAAGGGGTGGTTTCCATACTTTCATTTCCCAAAACTTTAAATCCCCAAGCAGGAATGCCAGCCCTGTGGCAGGTTTGGAAGAACCCTGCAAATCTCTATATGTGATGGTCCATGTGATGTTGTAACCTGCGCCCCCCCCCAACTCCTGGCTCATACCTCAGGCCCCCATCCCCAGCCTGGCTCTCATGGAAGGCAGGACAGAATTCAAGATGCTGGAATGTTAGGGGTTGGTGCACAAACTTTAGTAGCATCCATAGAGAAAAACCTTTGCAAAAGGAAGAAAAGGCAGCACGTAATAATTCCTACTTTGTGGAAAAGAGGGGTAGGTAGATCAAAATAAACATATATGTAAGTATAGACAAAAGAGAGGAAGGAGAACAACCAAAAGATTTTAAATGGCTTTTTCTAGCTGGTTGGATTATGATTTGAGCTTTTTCCTTTTCTATATTTGTATTGTTTCAATGTAGTCATTTTTTAACATCTATAAGTTCTTTTAAATTTATTTTTTATCTACTTGCAAGACATTAAAAACATTACTCTTAAGGCTAAAATCATCCTGGACCATCATCCTCAAATTCCCAAAGGTAATCACATAACGTGGGCATGCATCTTTCTAGATTTTTTCAACATATTTACATATACATATATATGCACGTAAATATACACAGTATTGTTTCATTTTTACAGAGATGGCATACAATACACAGCCTGCAGTTTTCTACCCACATCAGGTACAGGTAAATCTACCTCAGTAAAAAAGGAAAAAAGCATAATATTCCATCAAGTGGAGAGACTTGCAGTTTATTTAGCTCAGTGGTTCTGAACTGGGATCAGGCGAGGAGCTATACCACGAAATCAGTGCCCAGGCCCCACCTGTAGTAATTCTGATGCAGTGTTTTTGTTTCCCCTCCCCCATCCCAGGTGATTTTCATGTTTTGCTGTTACATTAGCACCACATTGTACAACCTTGCACATATGTGTGGGTGTTACTCCAGGAAGACTCAAAAAAAAATGCACTTATGCTACGATACCAATTTACACTCCCACCAAAAGTATGTGAAAATACCCCACATACTTCCCTAGCTTGGATATACTACCTAATTTAACAATGTAAAAATTTTTGCTGCTTTGGTGGATTCAAACAAATAGTATGCTAATTATTTTCATTTCACTGATTATTTGTAAGATTTTTACCTTTTCATACGTATAACAAAGGATCAAGAGCACACAAGGTACCCAGGTTTGTATTACAGCTCTGCTGCTTATGAGCTATGTGACTTTAGGCCAGTTGCTTAACCTTTCTGTACCTCAGTTTTCTCATTTGTAAGATGGAGAAAATAACAGCAGCCACTTCGTAGGTTTGATGTAAGAATTAAACGATTAATAGAGGTAGGGTTTTAGACCAGTGTCTGGTACAGAGGAAGCATGCAATCGATGTTACTTTTTCCCTGTGACCGTTTGTCCTTCTTTAGTATTACTGCTTTATCAGAAAACAGTTTTTAACTATGGGCTTATTCAGAGAAAACTATTCAGGCAGGCCTCAAATCTCTCACCATTGGAGACCTTACATACTTTGTTCCTACTCTCAGTAGTACGAATGGCAACTCTTACCTATTTGAAGACAAAGGAGGTAAAACGTTCTTTAGGGGCCCTTAACAGGTGAGAGATGATGGGAGGCCCTCACTTCTGATCGGGAGGTAGTATACTCTTGTCGTTATCACCAGTCTGAAAAGACTGACAGAAAGACGCTAGAGAGCATCCAGGAGACACTATTTTATTTTATTTTATTTTATTTTATTTTATTTTATTTTATTTTATTTTATTTCAATATATGAAATTTATTGTCAAATTGGTTTCCATACAACACCCAGTGCTCATCCCAAAAGGTGCCCTCCTCAGTACCCATCACCCACCCTCCCCTCCCTCCCACCCCCCATCAACCCTCAGTTTGTTCTCAGTTTTTAAGAGGCTCTTATGCTTTGGCTCTCTCCCACTCTAACCTCTTTGTTTTTTTTTTTTTCCTTCCCCTCCCCCATGGGTTTCTGTTCAGTTTCTCAAGATCCACCTAAGAGTGAAAACATATGGTATCTGTCTTTCTCTGTATGGCTTATTTCACTTAGCATCACACTCTCCAGTTCCATCCACGTTGCTACAAAGGGCCATATTTCGTTCTTTCTCATTGCCACGTAGTACTCCATTGTGTATATAAACCACAATTTCTTTATCCATTCATCAGTTGATGGCCATTTAGGCTCTTTCCATAATTTGGCTATTGTTGAGAGTGCTGCTATAAACATTGGGGTACAAGTGCCCCTAGGCATCAGTACTCCTGTATCCCTTGGGTAAATTCCTAGCAGTGCTATTGCTGGATCATAGGGTAGGTCTATTTTTAATTTTCTGAGGAACCTCCACACTGTTTTCCAGAGTGCCTGCACCAATTTGCATTCCCACCAACAGTGCAAGAGGGTTCCCGTTTCTCCACATCCTCTCCAGCATCTATAGTCCAGGAGACACTATTTTATAGATGAGTACAATGAGTCTCAATAATGAAAGTAATTAAATAAGCTCCCACAATCATTCAGGGACAGAATCAGACTAGGGCTTAGTGTTCTGGAGCCTCAGGAAGCTTTGTGCTGGCCTTCTCTATTGCTCATGGGGCCCAGGTGAGTGTTTTGGAGGGCAGGTTCTAATATTAGTATCTTCGTGAGAAATAAGCTGCAAAAAACTTTAATTTCACAAAATTACGATTTGCTATTATAGATATAATAAGACTACAGTAATATTTTTAAATTGCAATACTACCGGTTTCTTAGCCTTAGGACAAGTCCTTAAATAATACATCACCTCGGAAATGTTTTCATGCCACAAGATAATTCTTTTAAGTCAAAGGCCCAACATATCCATCCATTCAATTCAACATATTTGTATAAAAACATACTGCAAATATGGAGAAGTATTATGATTTAAATAACTGACAAATATTTGCAGTCCCAATGTGATTTTTAAAATCTCATTCTGGGACGCCTTGGTGGCTCAGTCAGTTTAGCATCCGACTTCGGCTCAGGTCATGATCTAGCCGCTTGTGGGTTCCAGCCCCGTATCTTGCTCTGTGCTAACAGCTCAGAACCGGGATCCTGCTTCAGATTCTATCTCAGTCTCTCTCTACCCCCTCCTCATGCTCTCTCTCTCTCTCTCTCTCTCTCTTCCAATCTCTCTCTCTGTCTTAAATATAAATAAACATTAAAAAAAATTTTTAATCTCACTCTGACTCAAGAATGAGAGGGGTTTGAGAAGCTTTAACCCTTAAAAAAATTCAAAAAAATTTCCAGATGACTATGAAAGCAATTAGTTTTATAAAATGTTAGTCTTTAGCAAGGAATTATTTATCTCTGGTTTTCAAGGAACGAAAGATAAGAACCTAACGAGAAATATGAGACATATTATTTTATTTAATATGACTAATTATGTGAAATATTGATGAACTTTGACCCAGAATGGGTTTTTTTGGTAATACCTAAAGCAGGTAAAAACAATGTTTATCTGTTATTTTCTCTCCTGAAGTTAAGCCTTCAATTAATGTATGCTAAAGTCATCAAGGGATTCAACAGGCTTAGGGAGAAATGTTAACAAGAAGCTGACCAGTCTGGATGCTAATATAAGGCAATGAGGTCTCAGGGGCATCATCTTGGAGCACACCATCCCAAGACCTAATTTGCATTCACCAGGGGTGGGGGAAACAGTGCTGGCTTAAGTCCTTTGCATTTCATTTCTGGGACTTGAGATTTCACATCTTCAGTTAGTAATGATTTACAATGCTGAGTTAATTCTGCTACTCATTTGCAGGAGAAACCAAGGGGAAAGGCCAAGTGACTTATATAAAATAAAGTAGAAATGCAGTGACCTGAAATTCAGATTTTCAGATGGTATCAAAATGATCCCTAAGGTAAATAAACATATAGCACTTTAGAGTTACTATCTTACTTATTTCTAAATTCTCTAGTGCTGTGTAACAAATTACCCCCAAACTTAGTGGCTTAAAACAATAAACATTTATTATCTCACATTGTCTGTGGATCAGGAACTCAGGAGAGGCTTAGCTGGGTGGTTCCAAATTCGTGTCTCTCCTGGAGTTGCTGTCAAGATTGGCTAGAGTTGCCATCATCCTAAGTATGACTTGGGCTGGAAGATCTGCTTTCAAGGTGGCTGACTCATCTGGATGGCAGATTGGTGCTGGCAAGAGGCCTCAGTTCCTTGCTACGGAGACCTCTCCGTAACACTGCTAGAGTGTTTCACAGTGTGGCGGTGGCTTCCCTGGAGCAAGTGACACAAGAGAGAACAAGGCAAAGTCACGATGGGACCCAGCCTCAGCAGACATACCACGATCATCACACTCGCAGTGCGCAAGGGGACTTTGCAGGGCATGGACACTGGCCACTGAGGATTACTGAGGGCCACCTTTGAGGCTGCCCACCATAACTTCGTTAGGAACCTGTGAGTACACAGAAGAAGCACAGATATTCTGTTTCAAAGATGAAAAAAACTTTTTCATCCCCGAGAACATAGGTTACATTTCCAAAGAGGCAAGACTGGGGGCGTGAGCCCGGGTCCTCTGAGGCAGCTTGACAGTCCACACCTCACCAAATGGAGCCCTGCAGGGCTCAGTGCAGCATAAATTCACTCCCCTCTGCAGCATCTCCTAACTTCATAAGAAAAGTTCAACAGAGAAGGTGGGTATATTAGGCTAGAATGCAAGCTCAGGCATACTTAGGGGCCCCCAAATATTTGAGGGGCTCACATCTGGTTCCTATGCCCCAGGGCCCCACTTCCTATATGCCAGTAAGTAGGTAAGTAGGTTTTCTCTTCTTCATGCCCCGTGAAGATATTCCCTTTATTTCCAGTGCATTTTAAACATTTTAAATATTTTGTCAACCTTCCCATATATTCAAGGAAGGGAAGGATTTTATGTGTGCTTACTCCACCATCCTGACAAGAAGAGCACTATCTGACCTCTCTGTTTCGTCATTTTTTTAAATAGAAACAAAAATTGCATCTATAGGATTGTTGTGAGGTCAAGTGAGATGACTCATGGAAGGTGCCAGGCATGTAGGTCATGCACAGTAAATATGTAAGTAGTGATGGAGCATTTGATTTATAGAGCAAAGCATTAATAATCCATATTACCAGACACTTTACTCTCCTTGGGCCTCAGTTTCTTCCTCTGTAAAATGAGTGAGTTGGACAAGATCAGGGATGGGAAACAGGTTTCCATACACCAACTCTGTCATGAAAAAACTGCTAGGGTGTCTTGCAAAGAATTCTGGGAGTAAGCATCAAGTTGCAGGAATGATACCATCATAGGTTAGTGATGTCTGCTGAGGTCTGGGAGCAGCAGGTGGTGACACTCATACATTTCTTTGCTATCCCTGGACTAGATCATCGATTAGATCTCTTCAGCCTTAGGGGTATAAGATTCCATAACCCATTGTCACCTTCTCCCATACAGGAGCAATGTTCAGAAACCAGTCTTTGGATTCTCTAGACTTTTCTATGACCAGCTCAGTCATCATCAGTGTGCCTTTACAAGGTTTTATTCTCTTTTGTAAATAGGCAGCTGGTTACTTAATTGAATTCACCAAGTTGTTTTCAAAACAACCAGGAGTATGACCAAATTCAGCCCTGTCTTCAAACTAGTTTTGTATGTCTCTGTGAGTCGCTACATGACGATATATGTTATTTTAAACTCTCCTTATTTTTAATGATATAAACAATGAAAGCCCAAGTAAGAGAAAGGAGCTAACACATTTATTCCCATTCTGCCATCTGTTTAAAGCTGCTGATGTAATTCCAGCTTGAAATTGCATTAGCGCTTGCCTCCTGGACTTCTTCCTTATTTCCTTTTGTGTTTCAGGCCTTCTGTACTTAAGAGAAAGCTCTGCCTCTAGGATGTTGGTCAATTAATGCGAAGCTACAGTCTAGCCCTGGCCATTTTCAAACTGGTCTCCGATTTGAATTTCCTTCACGATCAGCTAGAATGACTGTTACTGGAGTGTTATTTGCTTAAATGTATTTGGTATTTAAGGTTTGATTAGTGATGTTTTCAGCAATATCATCAACAATCAGCAGATTTGTTTATACTGCAGAGGATGGCAGAGATTAAGGGTTGTGGTCGTGCATACTCAATCATCACATATTGGGTTTTTTTTACTTTTTTCTCTTGGATTATGCCTCAGAATTCATTTCAATTTTTTTTTTTTAATGCAGCTGCTTTACACTAGTTTGAATAATGTTGCGGTAGAGGGTTTTTGTTTAAATAGTGTGATGGGGTGTGTGTGTGTGTGTGTATGTGTGTGTGTCTTTTACGAGGCTAGAATCCCATTAAAATTATGTTTTGGGTGGGTGACCAGAGTGTAGTTTCTTTGCTGGATATAGGGTAGGGGCATGGGTTAAACCCATTTCTTTCATTTCAAGTATCCACCTATGGGGACTTGACCTTGGGTGGGGTTGATGAAGAATGTGAAGGCACAGAGAACACACCTGGGTGGCTTCCTTTACTTTTTGAGTTCTGATTTTCCCACCTGGGATGATACTAGCTGATTTTAATGTCTTCTCCTCTAAACAATTCTATTGATCTCTGAAACACGCACTTTCCCTTTTCCTGACATTCACTGTAGCAGGGGGCACTGCTTTGGGTGCATGGAATTGAATCTTATGTCAGAAATGTCATCAGAATATACAATGTTGCACTGGAAGTGACCTTAAAGACTTTCCCCGAAACTTTTCCAGACTCTCTGTCATACCCATCCCAGCACCTAAGGGTAGGGCCAATAAAGAGGAGTATGTTCACTGGGTACCAAGACATAACTCAGCTTCAGCAAACTGATCTAGAGTTATCACCTGCTACTCAGAACCATGACTCTGAACATGGTCCATTGCTGTGGCTCAGAACCATCTGTGGATTATTTTTTTTTAATATTTGACGTCTGGATCCAACTTGCCAAATCAGAATTTTGGCGTGCAGGGCACCGGGTATTCAGATATTACAAAACCCCCTGGCTGATTCTGAGCTGCAGTTAAGGTGAAGAACCTCTATTCCAGAGAAGCATATCATTGAGATGGAGTGGAGAGATCAGAAAAATACCTGATTAGGAAATCCAGACACCAGGTTTTGAGCCATCACCCAAGTACTAAGGGAACACAGAAGGATGGGGGAGAACTAACATGGCCAGGGAAAATTAGGGGAGCCTCACAAAGGACATGACAGTTGAGTTAGATCTTGAAGAATGAGTAGGGATTTTCCTTTTGGAGAAGAAAGAATGGTGGAGAAAATGAAGCCATTGAAATGTGTCACAAAGAATGTGTATCAAAAAAAAGAAGAGTGAAAGGCACATTTTTTGAGTGTCTACTCATCTCTTCCAGAGATTCTTGCAAGGTGCTAGAACCAGACAGACATGGCTTCTCCTCTCGTGGGGAGGTTCTCTCACATGGAGAAGGGGAATATCAGGAGTTGGGTCTGTAAAGATAACCTGCATCACTTTATGACAAGTCATGACTCCCCAGGTGACAAATTTGGAATTGACTCTGTAAGACATTGTTCACAAGTATAAGGTCATAACACACTGGTTTGTTGCAATCAGTTGTGAGAGGCTATGAATAATGCATGAACAATGGCCATTAAACATGCAGGGGAGAAGAAGGGTTGAGAAGGCAGATTTTGGATGTTGGTATTCAGTCCCAACTCTGTCACTGACCAACCACAGCCACCTATTGTCCCCTGGACAAATTATTAAATGCTCCTTGCCAATAATAAGGGTGCCTACCCCATAAGGTTATTAGGAGGATTAAATGTTAGTATTTGTAAAACACTTGGAAGAGTACCTGGCAATATAGTTATTATTATTACTATTATTATATTATTATTTGGGTTATTTTTCCATGAATTTGAAAAGTCATATAGACATGTTTGAAGAGACTCAAGCTTATGGATATTTCATACCTACCTGCTTTATTTAATAGCAGAGGTCAAGGTGAGCCATTATCCTATAAGTTGCACATAGCTCTCGTTATGTCCTGGGCAGTAAGCGAGGCCTGCAAAGGTCCTACAATGTTAACTACTGCCACAGGCTTGCCACACCACCCAAGTATGGTTGCCAAGTAAAATACAGGATGCTCAGTTAAATGTAACTTTCAGATAAACAATGAATAATTTTTTAGTATAAGTATGTCCCAACTATTTCATGGGACACACTTATACTAGCAAACAGTGTAATTATGGGGGAACAGCCACACTTTGGAATCAGAGTCCCTTCCAGAGAGATTGGATCTCCAGGGCCTCTCTGAAGAGTGATTCCCACAAGTCGGGCTAGGAACTTCATCCTTGAGAAATCTTCAGGGAAGTTGTTATTAGGTCCTGAAAGGCTGAGAAGGACTTCAGTGTGTATGTGTGTGTCCATATGTCTGTGTGTATCTGTGCGTGTCTGTCTATGTGTGTATGTCTGTATGTGTCTGTGTGTAAATCTGTGTGTGTGTCTGTGTGTATGTCTATGTGGGTTGGGGGGGGAGGTGCTATTCAGGAGGACATATGGTCAGAGAAGTGTTTGGGGGCCAGGAGTTCAGGAGTTTAAGAAATTAGATTGAATGAGTTACTACCTAGTTCCTGAATTAGTCATTTTGCTTCCTTTCTTAATGGATTTCATTAGAGATATTCAAGTTTCCCTGAGCATTGCCATTTTTTTAATTATTTAGTTTTTGTTTTGTTGTTTGTTTGTTATATTACATTCTTCTGTGTTCAGTTACGAAAAGGTTATAAGATGGATAGGAACAGCAAGTCAATGATTATTTAACAAGTAATAAACTGACTGCAGTCAAATGAGCTTGTCATTGGAAGCCTTATTCTGCTATCTGAAGCGAACATGGCAGAGCTCGTTTATTTAATTAGAAGCTGTTTTTACTGGAATTCTTCCAGGAGGACAGTGGGTGTATTCTGTGGTGTTTCAGGGCTCCTTAGATTTCAGAGATCTCACAGATAGAAATTAAATAAAAGGAGACAGTTAAAAATCAAACCCTGTGAACTGTTACTTTCTCCAGGAATGTCTGTTGACTTCTTCCTTCCCTGTCCGCTGCTTGGGGATGGAGACCTTTCTCCTCAGAACTGGGCAGATATAAATTACATAAAAATGTACCAAGTTCTTTTGGTGTTTTTCCCAGATTTAGAAGACACACATCTTGCCATTTCTTGATTAATTACTACATGGAAGTTGCTGAGAGGCAAGCTTGGCTCGACATAACGAAGGACTCGCATGTGATGGTGGGACACTGCCAGGCTGAGTGACGAGGATTGGGTTCTGGTCTCGAGTACAGCAGTAATTCTTTGTGGGACCTTCAGCAAGTTGTTTTCCTTCTCGGGGCTTCGATCTCCTCAGGCGTGGAATGAGAAGGGGATCTTTATGTTCCTTGTAGTGGCCCCATTCTGAAATCCTGGGACACATTGGCAAGAGGGCTGTCCAAAGAGGAATACCCAGGCAAGCCAAAGCAGCAAGGAGAGGCCTGCTGAGTGAGGAGACTGAGTGGAGCCTTACAGGAAGGACAAGTACAAATGGAAGGAGAGAACTTTACAAATGTATTCTAGACAAATAATCATAGATGCATGCAAAGTCCTACCTAGATGAAGGAGACGATGCTGGGAGGTTCGTGGGATATTATTATTTTGAGAGTATTAAAGAGTTCATGAGGGCTTGGCATAGACCTTCTTGTTTCTAGGAACAACCAAGTAGGTTTTTAGCCAAGCCTCCCACTGAAAGCAACTAAAAATATAGATTAAAAAAAAATTTTTAAAGCATAAAAGAGATAATAAAATAAGGAATTAATGGATTAAAAATAAAGGGAAAATGAAAACCTAGTGAGATAAGCAAGCACAGAAACTGCTTTTGATTTGAACACCCTTGCTGGTATCTCAAAATCAAAGCTCTGTTCTGGAAGTCTAAGAGGTAAGAGGGACAGAAATTAAAGCCCAGGCCACACATAGTGAGGCATCTCCACAGAGACCCTTCCCACGACAAGCTGGGACCCCAAAGGCTTCACCGCCAGCACGAGAGTGAACACGTGACATAGCTCCCACAGAATTCAGCCTGGCTCCAGTCCTCTGGGTCCCTCTTTAGTCTCTTGCTACTCAAAATGTGATCCATGGGGCCACAACCTAAGCAGCACCAGGGAACTTATTAGAAATGCAAATTCTTGGGCTTCATCCAAGACCACTTGTATCAGAATCTATACTTTCACAAGATCCTTCATAGAAGCCAACCCAAATCCTCTCAAAAGGAAGGTACTTTCATTTTAGACCTCAAATTATTCCTGAAAATAGTTTTTCTAATATAACACCCAGTAAATAGTCAAGAAAAACAAGTCACAAAAGAAAATTAGGCTCTACAAGGGGTTCAGAAACAGCAATGGAAATAGAGCAACAGGGATTTCACTGGTAGAATTATCAGATGCAATCTATAACATAATAATTTATATTCGCAACAGCTACATGTGAAAAGGATTGTAAACATTTTTAAAAACTTGAAGATGTCTTCAATGAATAGGAAACTATAAAAAGTTTGTAGCAGATTTTTAAAAAAAACATAGAACTTCTAGACATTAGTGTTTGGCATGTTTCCTGAAGCTCATCCATTTGTGGGTGACTGGCTTAGGGTAGTGAACTACCAGTCATTGAAGGTGTGTGCACAAGGCTAGACAACTAGTTATAAAGGTCATTGAAAAGGAGGGGCACTGGGGTGGCTTAGTCAGTTGGGTATCTGACTTTGGCTCAGGTTATGATCTTGCGGTTCATGAGTTTGAGCCCCGCGTCAGCCTCTGTGCTGACAGAACAGAGACTGGAGCCTGCTTCACATTCTGTGTCTCCCTCTCTCTCTGCCCCTCCCCTGCTCATGCTGTCTCTCTCCCTCTCTCAAAAATACATAAACATTTAAAAATGTTTAATAAAAAAAAAGATCATTGAAAAGGGGAGTCTAGAACTGGCTAAGGATTAGCCTGGTCGTCCTCACTTCCTTCTAGTTTAGATGCCATACGATGTTTTCCTAAGAATGGGACACCCTCCAACTGGCTAGAGCCTGTGGAATCCTTTATAGCTTGACTTCTCCTGGTGTAGTCTTGAGAATCCTGGTGAAGGTTGCCAGATCATTCATTGGAGTAAATAACATCACAACTATATAATACTTTCAGAGAGTTAGAGACCATCTGCAGAAACCCCAGATGAAATAGAGGGATCCTATCTGGGAGACACATGGATCAGGGGCCATGGATCTAGAAGTTTATGAACTGTGATCCAGACTGATTATTTGCACACTTCTCTATGAGTCTTCACAAGACTTCTCCTCTTTTAAACATTCTCAGAACTTCATAATCTTCAAAATTAAAAAAAGAAACACTAGAGTACTTCTTTGGACCCTCTGATCTTCTTGGTTCTGTTTATCCCTGCCCCTTGTTCTACTCCATCAAACTCTCCAAAAAGGAGGTTTGTGTCCATGTTTTCTGTCTGCCCTCACCCTTCAGAACCCCTGCACCTTGATTTCTTTGCATGTCATGAGCATATTCAAGTTCCATTTTCCCTTTGGTTCATCTTTCCCAAATTCTCTGATCATCTTCGTGGGGCTGTCTCTTTGGAAATCATAGTTACCATTCACCTAAACCATTTTCTGTTATACTATTTAATCCTCACACTAATTGTACAGAATAAGCATTTTTGTTATTTCTATTTTATAATAATATGCATTCATTATAGGAAAATTAGAAAAGACCTCTAAACAAAAGAAGCAAATTAAAATACCTTCAAATTTTACTACACAGAGATAATTTACCACTGTTAATATTTGGTATATTTCCTCAAACTTTTTATATGATTTTTTTTGCAAAAAAAAAATGTATGCTGAGCTTACAATTTTATAACCTATTTTTATTTACTGACAATACATAATGAACCTCCTCCATTTTAGTGAATATACATTTACAACATAATATGGGTGTATGACAACTTATTTAGCACACTTTTCATTATTGGGCATTTGATTAATTCCAACCTTTACTGTTAAAATAGGATTTTGTAGCTGTATCTTTGTGCATATTCTTATTTCTCCAAGATAGATTCCTTGATATGGAAATGGATTCATGCTTCTGATTTTGACAAATTTTACCTCCAGAAAGTTTGCACTAATTTAGACTCCCAAACAACAATGTGTGAGTCAGGGTGAACATTTCCCTGAACCCTAATATTTGGGTATTATTGTTTTTATCAATTTGGTTAATGTCATAAGTAGCCTTCTATCATCATTTTAATTATAAATAAGAATATTGTCTCTTATGTTTCTTTACTATTTTATTCTTTTGTGAATTGACCTGTTAGAATTCTGTATATATTAACATGCTGGCCCATAGAAATAAATATTAGCCACATCCTCCTTCTCCCTATAGATAGCATCATTGTACACAGTAAATGGTTTCCCCAAATTTGTCATTTTCTTTTCATTTAATTCAATTATACTTTATTAATTTAGGCTGCACAGAGGTTTAAAGTTTTGATGTGAAAAAAATTCGTGAACCTTGATCTTTATTTTTCTGCCTCTAGTGGCATGCTTCAAGAGACCTTTCTCACCCTCAGATTATATATTCACCTTAGAGTATCTTTATAGTTTCATATTTTACATGTAAATCATTCATATATCTAGAATTTATTTTTATATAAGGATGGGATAGAGATCAGTAACTTCTCACAAAAGACCAAATGGCCTTCCAATTCAACATTTCGAGTATTTTTAAAAAGGAACAGAGCAGAGACACGTTTGAATTGAGACCTGTGAATGTCTGTATCTCTGAGTAGAAAGGAATTAATTACCACGTGTCATAAATCAGCATGGGGCCAGAGCTATTAAATATACTAATGGCTTGGATGGAAGAAGAGCTGCAAAGCAGGCTGTGAGCTTCTCCTTGTCCAGTGGTGATTTAAGTGGGTTACTTACAGCCCAAGATGACAGTGAGGAAAGCCAGACGGCCTTCGGTATCAGGGAAGGGAGCAGCCATGGTGTCTTCAGACAGGATTGGATCTGGTTGTGGTCTGGTTGCCTGCAAGGCTCCCCTGCCTCACTGACCCTCCTTTTGTAGACTGGAAAGGGAGTAGAAGGCCTGAGAAGGGCCAGGGCCTTCAAAAGCAGCATCTCTCTGTGGCCAGGCCTGGAAAGACCACATCCAGAGTCTGGTCCAGCTACAATCTCAGCACTCGCTTGTGCCCAGGATTCCCTTCCAGCTGACGACCCCCTTGATTTTGCTCCATGGACTTCTGGCTTTCTGCTTCTGTTCTCCTAGATTCCCATTTTGTTATTTTCTTTTTTTTTTTTTTTCCATTTTGTTATTTTCTTCAAAGCACATATTTCGTATTAAAATCATTCTTCTCTAGACTTATTTTTCTCTGTTTGGCAGTCCCATCATTGTATGATTTTCCTACCTTTGAGCTGTTTTTCATAACGTCGTATTTTCTGACATTGGACCTTGGTTTTTCTATGGGTGAGAAGCATAATGATACTACTTGACAATTACAAGTTTGTCCCAACTTGTTTTAATACAAACTTCTGAGTAATTCTAACAGGTAGGTAGGCAGGGTCATGTGGACAAAGTGCAGGTTGAGAAGGAGGTTTGCCTGAGGGGCATAGTGAATTGGGATCAGATCTGATCTGGCCAGGCCAGGCTCCAGCTTCAGAACTCTGCCTACCACCCTCTGAGGCCCATTTTCTACTCAACTTGTTGGCTCCTTGGAGTCCTTTGATTCAATAGAACTCACAGATTTCTCTGTCAGGGTCCAGTGCTAGGGTGCCAAGACAACTGATTCATACCCAGATCTCTTGCAGGTTCACAACAAGAGTGGTTTTTGAGTATTTCCTGTATACAAAATAAGATGACAGGGAGGAGTGTTGACCATGGTCAGGCTGTTGATCGGGGACATCTTCACGGAGTATCATATTTGGATCATATTTGGGCAGGTGGGTTGGAGCCTATCAGACTAGATGAGCTCTGGGGTCTTTAAAGGACATCTATTGTCCTGTTCTGCCTGGCACCCATTCCTACTACCACCTCCCCTGTGTGAGTTCATCCTCTGACCACAGATACAGCCTCAGGTCTGGGACCTACATTATTCCAATGATACACAACCCTGGAGTTTTTGTTAATTCCATTGGGGAAAAAAGATGCTGGTCTTTCCACAGGGGTAGCTAAGAAGCTGATGGCCATCTTGCTCTGCAAAGGGAGAACCTGCCTGAGGGGAACCCAGAGAGGAGAGCAGAGCTAGGAAAGGGAGAGAGTGACTATCTTCAGGACATTGTCTGGATTCTGAATCCAGCCTCCCCTGAAAGCAAATACCTTGAGTTTTTCAGTCATGTGACCCAAGAGATTTCTTTTCTCGGTAAACTATGTTTGAGTTGGTTTCTGTCACTTACAAACCAAAGATCCTTGACTAATATAGAGTCCCCTCTAAATCCAAGGCTGTGAGTCTTTGGCAGACAGGGAGAGGCAGTGCAGCCAGGAATGGTGTCTACACAGCCTTGGCATCTATCTCCTCTGCCTTGCAGGTCTTGCTGCTCAGCATTCATGGAATGATTAGGTCCAGATTGTCCTGTTTTCAAAGCTGTCATTTTTGCTCCTTGATGGTACAAGATTCCAGACCAGTAGGGCTTTTAGGGCAACTGCTGAAGGATTTTTTTCTCAAGTGAGTGCTCCAGCTGCAGGAATTCTATGTGAAGGTCACAGATGATGGCTAGGAAACCTCTGTTGTATGTCTTTCTAGAACACTATTCCCTCCTTCCTATGGAAAATAACCCCTTCCCCACTTTAGCCATGTGGTTTGAAAGAGAGTTGCCAGAATCTTAATGGCACAACCATGTGACCAAAGTGATTGGTCTGGAGTGGGCACCTGCCCAAGGATGAGATGAAGAAAGTAGTCTCAAATCTTCTCCAACAGTGGAGATGTCTAGAGGCATCAGTGACCAGGTCCCTTGTACTGTGGCACGAACAGTCTGAGGAGGGAGAGAATGAAATGGCTCCTCAGGTCTTGGCATGAAGGATGTGGAGTTGGGTTAGATGAGATCAGGTGATTCTCTACTCCCACATACCATTTGTCCTTGGGATCCCATTATATCCCCTACATGCCTTTTGATTACATAAGCCTTCTAATGAATCTCCCTGCAAATAGCAAGCCAAGTTAGCTGCATTAGGTGTCTGTCCTTTGCAACCCAAAGGGCCCTATACAGCTACAGAACTCCCCCAGGCCATCCAGGCTCCATTTAGCTAACCAGCTACCCATGAGATCAATGGTTCATAGCCCTGACTCTTATTAGAATTTACCTCAGGCACTTCAAAACCTAATGGTACCACAGCCAGACTCTTAACAGATCTAGAGATTAGCCCAAACAACAGGTGTTTCCTTAATCTCCCTAAGTGGTTTTAACATTTAAGGAGACTTGCACATCTCTGCAGAAATGATCAACTCACCCTACTTATCCATGGAATGGGATCTCAGGCAATCAGGTTGTGAGGAAAAGACCATTCGGTGGTCTTGGCATCTGAAGGGCTTGGTCTAACTCTCCCCTCCCCATCCTGGCCACTAATCCTGTGACTGTAGGCATGTCTGTTGACCAAGCCTCAGGAACTCCACCTGTAAGATGGAAATAGTAACTACTGCTCTGTCCTCCTGAGGGGTCTAATAAGGATCAGATGTGAAGGAACCTAGACCTCTATGCATCCCACACCTGCATCTCCTAGAACAGAGACTGCACATCCCCTTCACACACTCCTCACACAGTGGAAGGGGGCACCATGGCATCTTTGCATCTTTCCTGAAGTCAGGATTGAGAAGCCTCAGGAGGGAGAGAGGGCAATTCCATCTCAGCAGAAGAACACAGCAGAAGATGGGTCTCTAACCTGCAGTTTACACACAGTGTCTGTGTCCTCTTTTCCTGCCCTACCCCATGCCTACCTCACCCCCACTCTACCCTACCCCCATCAAAGTTCCTGTAGGAACACCTCAAAGATTCCTCGTCAACAGCCAGCCACCCATCAAGGCTACTTAATGATCAAATCAGCCTTTCTAGGCCTTTTCCTAAAGGATTTTAATCTCTGTCCTTGTTCTCCCCTGGATTTTTTTTCCACCACTCTTTGGCTTAATAAATGCCTTTCCAGAAGGCTTCAACCCGGCTGGAAGTATACTTGAACAGCAATTCTAAGTCCTTATTAGCTCTATAGTGATCAGGTGAAGGAATAATTGATCTCAATCAGGAACACCTGGTTTCATAATTACACAAATGATTATAATTCAATAATAAAAGTCAATTTAACGAACTTAATTCAGATTGCTTTAACCTCTCGCAGACAGTTAAGAAGTGAAGAAGCAAAACAGGGAAAAAAATAGAAAAAAAAAATGGGGGGGGGGCGTAGAAAAGCAAAGATCTGCCTAAACTACCTGACCAGATAGGGCCCAAACATAACTGATTCCTTTTACCCCTACCACAGCATGCATTGTTGCTTCTGGGCCTTGGTTCGTTATACCATTTCTGAGTAGGATGTCCTCCCCCCATCTCTATATTTCCAAACCATACCCAGTTTTTCCATATCAAGCTCAAATACCACCTTCTTCACCTCCATAAGGTTTGGGAGCTTGAGGGAGATGGTGACCAAGGGAAGGAAAGTAATATTTATTGAGCTCCTATTGTGAGTCTTCAGACATTTACTTCTGGATTTCATTTAGTTCTCACAGAGAAGCAGGAAACCGAGGCTCAGAAAGCCTAACACTTTGCTTGCAGTTGAATGGCTAGAGAGCAAGCAGAGACAGGATTTGAATTCAGGTCTTCCTGCTTTCAGAGCCTGTGCACTTGGCTCTCTACCATGACAACCCTCGGGGGACCCTGGGCCTTCCTATCAGGCCGCAGCATTACCTCAGTCACCCATGGCGAATTTCAGCTGCTGCCACTCGGTTCTGACCGTGAAGAATGTGGCCACGAGTTTGCCGGGCTGATAAGGCTTTCTCTGTTGGCATCTAGCCGGGAGAAGACGTAGCTCTCCCTTTAAAATCTCTCCAGTCAAATGTCAGTTCACAGGGATCAAAGGTGGGCTTGAAACACTCGTTTGTGAATCACTTCAACCTCGTGAAAATCAGAGGCTGAGTTCCAAGGATTTGGACTTGGGATCAAGGAGAATATGTCAGGCTGAGGCCCAGAGATGGAGGTATACCCCAAGGCTAGTCTTACTTCAATGTGCTCTCTGAAAAAACCAGGGAGAGGGTGTATGGTGCTTTGCTGACCTGTGCCGGGGGTCAGTGGGGAGAGGAAGCTTGTGTGAAGCCACAATGAGGCACCTCTCTATTCAGTAAACATTCGTGGAATGCCTACATGACCCATACTGGGCCTGGGCATCCTGAGCTTACTACTGCTATTACTATCGTTATTATTAATGATAATAATACCACCCACTATTTAATGAGTATCAGATACCTTGCTAAGGATGTATATGCATTATCCCTTTTTTCTTCACAGCCCTATAAAGTAGGTATTAGTATCATCCCCCTTATACCGATGGGCAAATTGAGATTAAGAGGATTTAGGGGGGCACCTGGGTGGCTCAGTCGGTTAAGCGTCCAACTTTGGCTAAGGTCATGATCTCATGGTTCATGGGTTCGAGCCCTGGGTCGGGCTCTGTGCTGACAGCCCAGAGCCTGGAGCCTGCTTCAGATTCTGGGTCTCCCTCTCTCTCTGCCTCTCCCCTGCTCGCACTCTATCTCTCTCTCTTTGAAAAATAAATAAACATTAAAAACATTTTAAGAGGATTTAAGTAATGTATCCAGGGTCATAGAATGTATCCGTGGTAGACGGGTCTAAAATTTAAACCTGAATATCTGGCTTTAAAGCCTGAGGTCTTAACCTCTCTACAGAACCTCTCTAGTTTGTCTTAAGGCATAGCCCGGCTCCCCAAGGCTCGTAGCCTTGGGGAATATGGGCATGCACATAAGGAAAATAATAGTTCAGTATGAAAAGTGCCAATTGGGAAAGGTGGCACCCAGAGCTGCCTCAGGCTGGGGGATATGGTGCCACTGACTATGGCAGCAGGGAGCCTTCCTCTTCATCCCTGGGCGGCTGGCCCATTGCCGTCTGGGATGGCCCCTCTGTGGCCTCTAAAGGCTGAGTTCTCAGAGACACCCTGTGCAGACTCTTCAATACACTCTGACTTGGGCTTACTTGCCAGTTTCTGGACAAAATTTCTATTTTAGAACACTCTATCCCTCATGGATAGTGTTTCTTTTGAGAAGCTGTCACTATTAGCTGTGAAATCTCCCCCTGCCCCCCCCCACCCTGACTGTCGAGTTTTAAAGAAGTGATTTATATTGATTGTAGAAAAATGATAAAATGGAGATAAGCATGAATTCTTCAAAAACCTCCTAGAAACTCCATCACCAGAGACAACTGCTGCCAGAATTGTGCTGTTTGTTCACCCAGACATTGTCCAATGGTCACGTAAAGGACGTGTGTCAACATATTTTTCTTTTACAAATATGTAACCATATAACAATTCTGTGTTGTAACCCACCTCTTTCATGGAGGGATGTGTGGTGACTGCCTTCCCATAGGACCATACTTTAAACAAATGGGTTCTAACCCTTTGCAAGGTTTGAGATCTGGAGCATGGCAGTGCATAGATAGTAACGTGCAGGTGATGGCAAGGATCGAGGCAGACAAGCCATAGTAGCTTGGGCCCTGGTTCTCCCTCCCATATCTGGGTGGCACCTCTGAACCTCACTGTTCTTATCCATCAAGCAGGGATAGTACCCTTCCCTCTGCTGGTCTCCCGGGGCTGGGATGAGCTATCTGTACAGCAATGGACATGAAGGGCTGGTATAGACTCTATTGTATTATCTGAATATAAGAGGTATCTAAAGATTCTGACTCTGCCAAGAATCCCTTTCCTTTTGCTGTTGTGAGCTCTGAAGTGATATCCCAAGAATCCCAAGAAGACTCCAGGCATGTCCCTGTGGTACCCATCAGCCAGTCTTCCTTGTTGGTAATAATGAACTGCTCACACTAGATCAGGGAGGAATGATAGTCTGCCGTGTGACTTGCCTGGCTTGTTCACTACCCTATTTTCTAGTCTTTTGGCTACTATGGGGCCCACACCCCAAATAGGCGGGGCATCCTTCCCAGGTTCCTCTTCACAGTGGGCCTGGCCGCAGCACCCCTAAAAGGCTCCCTGAGCTTCCCACTGCCTTTCAGAATCTCCCTGGAGCCCTGCCCACCAAACCTACCCGCTTCCTCTTATCTCTTCTCTGGTGCCTCTTTGAGTAGGATGCTATCTTTACTTTGCAACCAACCCTTAGGACTTCCTCACTTTTCTGCCCCACCTTCATGGACCCGGCCAACACCTCACTCTGATAGGAGAAGTTATGTAGTTTTCCAGGGATTCTGATGGGGACTTTCCAGGCAGGCAGCCCCTGTGCTACAGAGCAACCCCTGGTTCGACTCGCCTCTTGCTACAGCTGTTTTGTAGAGGCCTAAGTGGCCAGTGGACACGCCACGTGTGGCAGTGAGATCCTGAGTGGTGCCTACCCACCCCCTTCCCAGGAGCCCACCACAGCTGAGGGAAGTGAGAACTGAATTCTCTACTGTTCCCTCTCCCCTCCAACAGATTCACCTGCAGTGCCCTCTTCCTGAAGTTCTCTTCATCGTGTTCCTGTCCCCACTTGCCCATTCCTCAGACTTACCCTTCCTCATTCCCTGGAACTCAGCTCAGACTTCAGGGCCTTCCTCAAACCACCAGGTTTCGTTTCGGTGCTTTTAGCTTCAAAGCACCTGGTACTTCTAATAAGTACAATAAATTCCAATTTTCTCTTAACCTGTCTCCAGGGTATCCCGAAGGAAGGGATTATATCTTCTTTCCTATTATTACCCCAGAGCCATAATAGGTGTTCAATAAATTTTAATGCATGACTGAACAAACTTAGTATATCTGAGTCCCACCGGGACCACTTCAACCACCATTTGTAGCTCTGAAGAAATTTTTTGGTAACTCAGAAATCCATCCTTCCTTCTCCTGCAGCTGAGCTATGGAAGCTTCACACAAAATCAGGTTGGCAGTCTACCTCTCTGGTGGGACTCCTCATAACCCAAGTGGGACCGTTAGAATCCTGCCTCTGGCACCCAGTGCTTCTTCTCAGGAGGGAACGCTAGACCCGTGACTGGTGAGGCCTTTGGACTTCTGCACCTTCTCTGTTCTGTTGACTTGCTGGCCTATCTTCCCAAAACCTGCCTGGCACTGGTTTGTTTTCCAAGCGAAGGTGAATTTTGTCAGTGTCCTGAGAACTTTGGCTACCCCTAAAAGAAATCAGAGATGTTCCACCAGATTTTACTTGGGTATCATCAAAGCTGAATTAGAAATGACCAAACTTACCTCATTTATTGATTCGGTAAGCATTTATGGAGTTCCTATTATGCTGTAGGTACTGTGCTAGGTACCAAAAATCCACATTCCACTGTAGGTAGCCCGTCTTCTTTAACAGATCCCACTGGTTAAAACAACTTCACCCAAAGCCATTTCTTCTGTTGACCAATTCATGTAATGACCAGTTTTCCTAAAATTCAGCCCATATATGTTTTTTAAATTTGTTCAGATATTCTGGTATTTTTTTTAAGTTCATTTATTTATTTTGAGAGAGAGAGATCATGAGTGAGGGACAGGCAGAGGGAGAGAGAGAGAGAGAGAGAGAACCCCAAACAAACTCTGCACTGTCAACACAGAGCCTGAGACCGGTGCTCAATCCCACAAATGGTGAGATCATGACCTGAGCCAAAATCAAGAGTCAGATGCTCAACTGACTGAGCCACCCAGGCACCTCTATTCTGGTCCTTTTTGCTATCTTTTTTTTGACATTTAAAATTTTATTTTTATAATGAATTAATCTCAGAATTCTTCCTATATCAATTAGGATGTAAATTATTTTTTAAAAATTAAATATGTAAACCAAACTGAGGTTTGAAGACTGGGGTTTGTAGAATTGGTGCACTTTTGGTTCCTTTGCAATTCATTTTCCTGATTCTATTGGCATGGGGACATTTATTTTTGGTCGCCAGGATGGGAGTGTAGTTTTGGAGGGAGTATGTAAAGAAGAGAGACCCTAGGATAGAACACTGTCTGCCCCCTCTGGAGACCTAAGAGATGGATCCTGGGGGCAGGGGGCAGGCTGGAAGATGAGGGACCATGTTCACAAAACACTGAAAGGCTCTGCACACACAAGGAGCTCGCCCCAGAACAGGGACGAGGCCACTAGCCTCCTCCCTCTGAACCACGGCAGATTGTGGCTTTAGAGCCACACGGAAGCACCCTGTGCAGTGAGGCTGTGTGAAGGAGGATTTGCGAGGAAGACCAAGGAAGCACACAGATGCACATGTTGTGGGGCACAGGTGAGGTGGCCCTGGGGACCAGCCAGGGGCAGACGTCTGTGGACGTCCCCTGGTCATCCAGGTCAGGGCTCATGGCAGCAAGACTTCGGCATTAATGTCACCAAACTGCATTTGCGTCCCCAAGTTGCTAAGGCCTGGGAATGTTTGGGTTATGAGACACCCTCCAGACCATAAAAACAGCCTCACACTTCAAAGAACGGTGTGCACAGAGTGAAGAGTATGAAACACAAAATAAGTTGAATGCCTGATTTTAAAAGTAAGGAAAAGGTCATCTTTATAAATTAAAAAAAAAAAAGGTGGGGGGGACTGGATCGATTCCTCATTGAACCAACTGACCATGGAGCCGCCGCTCACCCTCAACCACACCTAGCAGCCCCTCTGTGGAGAATTATGAAACAGGCAGAGCATGGGCCCCAGGAAACAGTTCTGGCACCCCCATCTAGTCTCCGAATTGCCAAGGAGAAGAGGCCCAGATGCTCACGGCAATGCTCAGGGCTGGGACAGCCATGGCTGGGGCAGGACGGCCTCCCCGTGATGGCAGAGAACACACAGAGGTAGCCAGGCTGCGGCCGGGGCATGCGGTGCACAGGGCCCCGCTCCACTTGCGACCCTGGACCCTGGCCAATCCTCCCTTGTGCACTGGGACTCAGTAGCGTGCGAGCTGGGAGAGAATTCCTGTGCTTCTAGGAACCCTCAGCCTGGGGTTTGGTCGTCAGAACCTCTCGCTGCAAAGACCCTTAGGGATTATCTAGTCCAACCCCCTCATTTCCCAGAGCACGTTGCTGGGGCCCAGAGAGGGGAAGGAATTTGCTCACTGTCACCAGGAATGTCAGTGACGCAGGATCTTCTGCTGGGTTCAGCCTAGGACGATGACCCCTGACGAGGGTCCCTGGGTTTCTAATGGGTTCACCGTAAAAATCAAAACAATCACAGCAGTCAGTACTTTCCAGTCACTGGAAAAGTCTAACTTTGTTAAATCCACAAAGCACAAACATTTGCTAATCAAAGCATTTACCCAAGTGATACTCAATTAAAGCAAATATTAAGGGAAAGAAAATGTGCACATGCTACAGACCACCTACGCAGGATTTATATCACATTCTCTTAGACGAGCGGTAAACCAATGGCAGTTCTCACAGGCTCGGATTGGGACAGCAGGGACTTAGCAGGAGCCTTCAGGAGGAGTCAACAGGCAGCTGGGAAGGCTCAGAACCAGCAGCCAGGAGACCACCTCTTCCCTTTCCTCTGCCTCTCAGGGACCCACTGACCTTGGGCAGGTCCTCTAGCCTCTCCGAACCTCAGTATCTTCATCCCTGAAATGGGGTTGATGCTCCCTGCCCAGCCTACCCTGGGGTTGTTGCAAGAATAACCGCCTACCCCTGGGGTTGTTGCAAGAATAACGTGAGATGGCACTTAGAACATGGGATGCAAATCACAATGTTTTTTAGCTGCCTTCAATCTGAGCCGGTGGCTGACTGCAGAAAGGAGAGAGGCTGAGCAGAACAGGTGAGAGAAGGCAGGTAAGGGGACTGGAGACCAGGTTCTTGGCAGGACATTTGCAATCACTAAAACTGCTGGGCCTTACAAGCAGTGAGATCTTGTAAAAGGTAAAAGGCATATGGAGCCGGATGGACCTGCGGGCTCTGGCTTTTCCTGGACTTGTGGCCTTGGACAATTCATGTGAGTTCTCTGAGCGTGTGAATGAAAATAAAAATACCCACCTTGCCGTGTTACCACAAATATTAATAATAATAAGACTTGGCATCTGTTGAGTGCTTGTTATAACGCTTCAGATACATTCTAGGGGCTGAGCCTATATTAAGCCTCGCAACCACTCTCTGAGTCAAACGTTATTTCCATCCTGAATTTATCAATGAGGGAGTGCAGGCAAAGAGAGGTTAAATGACTTGATCGAGGTCACACAGCTACTAAGTAGTAGAGTCAGGCTTTGAATTGGGGCATTCTGGCTTCAGAATCTATATACTTAACCCCAGGGTAGAGTGTATTAGCTTCCTATGGCTAAAGTAACATATCACCACAAACTTACTAGCTTAAAACAACACAGATTTATTACCTGACAGTTCTGCAGGTCATAAATCCTAAAATCAAGGTGTTAGCAGGAATGCTTTCCTTCTGGAAGCTCTAAGGCAGAATCCTTTCCTCGCCTTTTCCAGGTTCTGGGGGCCACCTACATGGTTCATGGTTCCCTTCCTCACCTCACTCTGACCTCTGCTTCCATTGTCACATTTTTCCCCTTTCTATTCTGACTTTCCTGCCTCCCTCTTCTAAGCACCTTTGTGGTTACCTTGGGCCTTCCCAGATAACTCAGGATGACTTCCTCCTCTCAAGGCCCTTAACTTAATATCATCTGCAAAGCCCCTTTTGCCATGTAAAGTAACGTATTCACAGGTTTTGGGTATCAGGATGTGGACATTTGGAAGGATCTTATTCAGCCTACCATCCTAACTGTGATCTCCCCCAAGAAGGCTACTTTGCCTCTCTGAGATTCTGGTCCCTTCTCTGTAAAATGGTGGGTGATATTTCTCACCCCACATGGAGATAGTGAGTAGCAAAAGAGAGAATGTGTCTAAAGCACCTAACCATAGCAGGTGTTCAGCAAATATCTACCATCAGAAACCAAGCAGACCTCGGCATGATGGCAGGCTAGGAATCTAGATGTTTCTGAGTGGCCCCCACCACCTCCTCAGGGCTGCTGGAAGTGATCTTTCCACATGGCCTGCTTCCTCCTCTTGGTTCTCATGAGTGCTGGCTGGGACTGGAGCAGGACTCGACCATTCTCCCTCTGACTTCCAAGTTTCAGGCATCTTCTCTAGAACTTGAACTGCTCATTTGTTATAGGCAAGAGATTCCATGCTGGCCTGAACCCACTGGCCCCACTGTGTCCCCCAGTCCTGGGCTTGAGGCGACTTGCCTGCTGATTTGGGGCAGAGGTAGAGGAAGAATAAAAATGGTCTTTAAAAACTCTTATTTTGAAAAAACTAAAAGAGTCTGCTACTTCAGAGATACCTATTGTGTGGTTGTTATTTTATAATATGGTAATCCTTTGGAACAAAAAGAGAGAGCCACATCACATCTGTGATGTGGCAAAATTCAAATGCCAGTTCTGCCTTTTGCCAGCTAAAGTAGACACAACCCACACATTCATATGTGTCAAATAAAGTTGACCCTTTCCAGTTCCCAAGCCAGGCCCAAGTGGTCTGAGCATGACCTCATTTCCCATCCAAGTAAGTGGTTCAGAAATGGCTTGTGAGATGCAAGGTGTCACGGGGCAAGAGTTAGGGGGCTTGCTCCTCATGAATATTTCCAGTCATTCAGAGAGGCCCAGCAAATGACGGGTCTCTTTTCACCTGCTATGACTGCTATGATTATGTCTGGATGACCGGTCTGGCACTCCTGTGTCACCAGCCTGAGGACAAAGCCACCCCGGGATGGCAAAGAGGTGGAAAGAGTACACTTCTTTAATGATATACTTGAGCTGCTAAATCAACCAAACTTGAATCCTGCTTTACCCTAGACTTCTGATGATGTTAGAGAGTAAATTCCCCTTTAATTATTTAAGCCAGTTTTCCAATATTTGCCACCCAAAGCATCTGAAGTTATATATTAGCTGTGTGATCTTGGGTAAACCACCTAACCTCTCTGAGCTTTATTATAATCCACCTCTGCGTACTTCTGATGAGGATCGAGTGAGAAAGTACATATGAAAGCACTTTTTAAGGAAACTACATAGTGCCGGACAATTTAGGCTATCATTATTATTGTTGTTGTTATTATCATTATTATTTTAAGCTTTGGTAAATGTGCACTGGCCAAATTGAGTCTGTTTCATAAAACTGTTTACATCGTTGACTTATTCAAATCTCCATTCTACTTTCACCAAGTAGAATCTGGCTTTTTCCAGAGCCATGGTAGCATCAGAACAGGGCACAGGTACTCCACTCTCCCTCTGTCCTGTCGAACTTCAAAGGGACCCCCAACAAGGAGACAGAAGTGGCCCAGAGTTTGTGTCTTGAGAAAAGTACCCAGGGAAGGAGAAACGGTTAAGAGCCCAGGAACACCTGAGAGGTCTAGGTGGTCCAAAGCCCACAGGCTCCCAGGTGCCTGAGGCTCACTCTGCTGCCTCCTGTCACCTGTGACTCCCACTTGAAACATTTCTCAGGGGGAGACTGTAGTTGTGAGGGCTTCTCAGTAGTGCCTGGGCCATCTGTTCCCTCTAGTGTCTGTCTCCTCTCCTCCAGCATAAGGAAACTCTGAGTGATGAACCTTTGCTCTCATACTTCCCCCTTTGTCTGTGAATGAGTATGGATGGGAACAGACCGTGACCTCTCCGTTCATCCGTACTCGGATCCCCTCAACACGATGCACAAGCAAGACAGAAAGGGCTCTGGGCCCCAAGAGGCGTGGGCACAGTGACGCTGGACGCTTCGGCAGGGTGGCTTGCAGCTGGTCCTTGAAAGATGGAGAAACTGGGACACAGAGGGAACAAGGGGGGGATGAGTTTGCGGGTACAGGAACTGGCCTGAGGGTGAGGAGGCGGGAGTCCTCCAGTGGATCCCGGCACGGATCAACCAGCGCTGGCCCAGGGACCCGCACCAATCTACGACTGTTTTCCTCCAGTCCCTCCCCCGGTGAGGGTGAGAACAGTAAGGACCAAGAGCAAGTTTTGAATAAAGCTAATTCTTTCAACTTGAAGTTTTGCTTTTATTCTGACGTGATGTCCTCCTTATGTTTCAGGTACTAAAGAGCCATTCCCTTGATAAAATGATGTTCACCTTCAGTGGTAGCTGGGGCAGGGCGGGGGCATGTCGTCCGTGCTGGTCATCTAACTATTCTGACTCTCTCACTTGCCAGGCACATGAGAGGGTTTGTCTTTCTGGCCCCCATCTCAGTTAGGTCTGGACAAGTGACTTGTTTTTACCAGTGAAATGCAAGTGGAAAGAACTCGTCACTTCTGGGCTGAATCTCTGGGAGCTGGATGATCCCATTTCTCTGCCTCTGGAAACATGTGTCAAGGTGCAGCCTCTGTCATCCTGGCTCCCCCAGAAGCCATGCCCCTGCCAACCTCACTGGGCACGTAGTGGCTATGGCTTCTGTTGCATCAAGCTGTGACTCTCTGGAAGCTATTTGTTCCTGCAGCATGGTCTAAGAGAGTAGCTGTTTAATTTTTTCATATCTCTATTTAGCAAAATTAAAACATTGCCAATCTTATGTTGGTATTCTTCCCCGCCTTTTGACATTTAACTGTCCCAGGAAATACAACCTCTTGGACATTCTGACGCTCTGATAGCTGGAGCGTGGGAGGTACCCAGTTTGGCAAGAACAAGCGTTCTCAGGTCAGGGGCCATGAGAGGGGGCCCCTCTGTGCCAATTCAGCCAGAGGCACACCTGTTTTATCACACCTGCTTATCTGTGTGGTGAATAAATGAATGTGTTTACTGCTCTTCTGCACAGGTTTTCAGGATAAGGAAAAGGCTTTATGACTGAAAAAGAACAAGTTGAAAGTGACATGGCAGAGAGTCTGTGAGGCCCTGGGGATATAATGACGAACAGGACAGACGCAGACTTCTTGCTTAGTTACATACTGTCTATGGTTTTTGGTTCCGTGGGATATGGGAGGGGCTGAAGAGCCAGTCAAAAGACAAGTATGCAAACAGATAAATAAAATAATTAAAACGTGGAAAGGCAGGGTGCCTGGAGGGTGCCTGGGTGGCTCAGTCGGTTAAGTGTCTGACTTCGGCTTAGGTCATGATCTTACAGTTCTTGAGTTTGAGCCCCGCGTCAGGCTCTGTGCTGACATCTCAGAGTCCGAAGACTGCCTCAGATTTTGTGTCTCCCTCTCTCTCTGCCCCTCCCCCTGCTCAAGCTCTCTCTAAAATGAATAAATGTTAAAAAAAAATAATAAAAAAATAAAGTATAAAATACAACGTGGAAAGGCACTACCTGGTGAAGATATGGAGGCTGAGGTAGAAAGTAACAAGAGGGGGGCCTACCTGAGACAGGGTGGCTGGCAAGACCTCTTCTCAGGAGGTCACGTTTAAGTTGCAACCTGCAGGATGCAATATGGCCCGCAGCAGAGGAGAGGGGAGAGGGCCTCGTGGGAGGCCGTACTGGGGAGGATCATCAGGAGAAAAAGTGTGTGACCCGCTTCAGGGGTGGAAGGCGTGCACAGTCTGAGCACAGGGCCAGAAGCACGCTGGAGGGCACAGGACCCCTGCAGGCCGTGGGGCAGTGAGCCAAGGACAGCAGTAGTGGCTGATGCTGCCTATTTCACGTTTGACACTTAAGAAACAAACATAACACATTCCAAGTAGAAGGGCCAATGTCCACTCACTCATTAACCCCCAGTCTGGTCTCCCTCAACTTTTCCCATCTCATTACTTCCACTCTGCAGTCCGCTCAGGCCCAAAACTGTGGAGTCTCTTTTACCCTCCATTGAATCCATCAGGGAATCCTACTGGCTTTGCACCCTAAATAAGACTCCCCTTACCCCTAAATCTGCACCCTAAATCAGAATACCCTCATCCCCGCATGGCTATGGACCTGGTCCAAGAACCAGTATCTCCAACCTGAGCTATTATAGTAGCCTCTCCACTTCCACCCTTGGCCCCACATCCTGTCCCCTTTTCTTTGACACAGCAGCCAAAGACATCCTTCAAAACTCAAAGTTAGACCATTTTCTGCCCCCATCCTACAATGGCCTCACACCTGTCAGGATAAAACCAAAGTCCACCATCGTGATCTGGCCCTTCACCATGGCTCTGATCCCATATCTGTTTCTCTTCTCCTTGCTCACTTGGCTTCAACCCCGCAGCATTCCTGATGTTTGGAATGTACCCAGAATGCCTCTGTGGCATGACTGTTGTACTTGCTGTTTCTGCTGAGTCCTTGCCTCAGTTGGTTACCTTTTTCTTGTGGCTTGCTTCCTACCTTCATTGGGGTCTTTCCTCAATGCTCACGTTACTGGAGTATGCATCTACAGACACTCCTTTCTATCACTTCTATCTTCACACCTATTCATTTTCCTTCATGACATGAACTGTCACCTGACATATTATATACTTATTTTTCTAGGCCATAGGTTGGCAAACTTTTCTATAAAGGGCCAGATGGTAAATATTTCAGGATTTGCAGGCCATACGGTCTCCATCACAACTGCTCAACTCTGTCGTTGCGGTGCGAAAGCAGCCATAGACAGTACATAAATAAATGAGCATGGCTGTGTTCCAATAAAACTTTATTTACAGAAACAGGCAGCAAGCTGGATCTGACCTATGGGCCAGAGTCTGTTGACCACTTGCCTACCAAAATGCAAGCTCCAGGAGAGTGAGGATTTTGTCCTTTTGTGCAATATTCTCTGAGGCACCTATCATAGTGCCTGGCATGTGGTAGACGGTCCATAAATATTTATTGGATTAATTGATTCATTGATTGATTAATTAGCTCTTGGGAAACTGATTTTAGGGGTCTGGCTAAGTACTTTGGACTTTCTTCTTTAAAAAAAAAGTTCAAAAAGTGTCTTTGCCAGTTTTAACAATATTCATGACTGTTGATTGACAGATCTTATCTGCAGTCTGCAATTCTCAGAATGGAGACATTTTGAGACAAATGACAGCCACTTGCTTGTCTCACTGTTTACTCCTCTTGTAAGAGCACTGTATGATGCACATCACACTTTAAGTTGGATGTGTGATGCATCAGACTGCTGCCAACAAAAACACATCGAAATAAAATAATCATCTCTGCAAGCAAAGGCCTAGGGATGACACTCTAGATGCCCTCATAGAAATAAAGGGGCCTGCTGCAGCTCTGCAGAGAGCAGAATCTAGGACCCACCACGATGCCAGGTGTGGAAAAGCAGAGAGGTGAGCAAAGGCTGAAAGTGTTGTGAGGCAGGGGAGGTGGAGTTGGGTTGGGTCGGAGGGAATAGGTACAGCCTGATCAAAGAATGAATCTCATTTTCTGAGATGTGATGGGCCAAGGCTAAGTGCAGGATGTGCCCCCGAATTCTGAAGAGCCCAGTTAGAGCAGGTTGTTTCTTTCAGGAGAGGTGGGTGGATATGAGGGTCTGGACTGTGGACAACACTGAAAGCCAATCTGGAGAATTGGTACCATTTGACAATGGGAAACCATAGAGGCTTTTGAGCAGTCGGTTGTTATGGTGATGGAAGTTTATCTGCAATAAGGTTGAGAAACGGAATGAATGAGCAAATGGATGTGAATAAATAAGGGAGGGGCAAATCTCAGGTAAAGGAGTCAGAACCGAATCCTGAGGGCACTGGAGAAGCAGTAATAGGTCTTAAGTAGAGAATGACATGATCATCTCTTTTTTCAGATGAAATGGGTAAGAGGATTGGAAGGAGTGGGAGAGTCTTCAGGGTTAAGGAGACCAGTTGGACCACTGCTTCTAAGAACGTCCCTCTTTTGCAAGTTTTCACGTTGCCCTGATGCGGTACCTCCTGTGTCCACCTCCACACCAAGTTGGCACAATATGTTGATTTGCTAAATCTGGCAACCCCCCTCAAGTGCCGTTTCTTCCATGAAGCTCTTCCCCAATCTTGTCACTTGGAAGGGATCTTTCCTCTTGGGGCTCTCATGCTTCTTCAAATGTTCCCTTCTAATTGCAGTGATTGTTTGTTTGCTTGTTTTTTAATTTTAGAACCAGCTTGTCTGGATTCAAACCACAGCTCTGCCACTTGCTAGCTCTTTGGCCTTGGGCCCCTCTCTCGCCTTCCTGGGCCCCTATTTCCTCACTGGTAAAAATGGGGATAATAATAATAATACCTGTCTCCTAAGGTCACTGTAAAGATTTAATGAGTTAATATTCATGATAAGCTAAGAGAAGTGCCTGGAGTAGAATGAGCTCTGTGTAAACAATGGCTATTATTATTATTGCTATTATATTAAAGTTATTTGTGTCCATGTCTTATCTCCTATAATAAAATTTGAGCCATTGAGAGTCTTACTCACTTTTGGTCTTCCTCAGTGAGTAACAAAATGCACTCCCATAGTATGTGCTCAAAAAGTATTTATAGAATGAATCTGTAATAATTGAGTAAGTGAGTGAATACAACCTGTAAAATATAATTTAACTCTGATGCTGTAAAAAAAAAAGTATTGTTTATATTCAAAGATACTTTGATCTGTAAAGGGGAAAACAAACTAGGTGGGTAATGGCAGGAACCTACGAATCTGAGTACAGAAGGAGCACAGGGCAAAGCCTGCCATATGTGTTCTCAAAACCCAACTCTCTGCCTTGATTTTCTAATCCACAAAATGAAGAGAATTGATTACATGATCTTGAAGGTCCTATCTAGCCCTCCAGTTCTATTATTGGGATCATTAGATTCTCAAGAGCTTTGCTTTTTAGTGACTACACCATTAGGAATTTCCTAGAAAAATGAGTGGAAGCAATTTTTTTAATTGAAAAAAATGCTTCCAAAGGACACTGAGTACTAGGGCATAGTGGAAGATCTTATCAAACTAGTGAGGGCTGTGTAAGAGGTGGATCCTCTGTTCCCTCACTTTAATTAGGACTAACATATCAAGAAAAGAAATTCTGTCAGAAGTATGTACAGCAGTCACATTTACCCTGAAGACACAGGAAGCTTGGAAACATGAATCAAACCTGCTCAGAATTCTCCTGAGAAAAAGAACAATGAGAAGCACCAACAAAATGAATCCAAGTTCACTGGGGTGTCATTGACCCTGCTGAATCTGTGGTTTGGCATGTTGGGGGGTGCCATTGTGAGTCTTCTGCATGAGAGGTAAAGATTCTGTGGTTTCTAAAGACACCTTGGGGTAATGGCAAAGGGGGGGAGCCCTGGACGAGATGGCCTCTTGTTTTAAGTCTCTCTCAGCACCCTCTTCAACTCTTAGGCATCATCTTCCTGTGTGGCTATGATTCGTATCGCTAAATGTTAAATTCTCCAAAGACCGTGCTTATTTATCTCAGAGCCTCTTAGTGTCTAGTAGGTGCTCAACAAATATTTGTTGAATGAATGAGTGAATGAATGAATGAATGTTCGCCAAGACTTACAATCCAACTTTGAGTAATGCTGACACATGAAAGGAGGAATTGTAGACACATTAGTTTCCAGGTCACATGGCGGTTAACCAACGTAAACTCATTTCTGGGTTAAAAAAAAGCAACTGTGTTAATTATTAGACAAAGGTAAGGCAACCAGCACATGCTCTTCTGCCTTCCCTGTTGACTTCTCAATCAGCTGGGCTGGGAGGACAGAGACATGTGGGCAGGTAACCTGTGGCTCTATCAGCTCAATCTGCATGTCTGCCCATCCCTGAGATACTGCTGGGGATAGGGAGGAGCTGGCTGCTGAGGATAGCAAAAGTCATGTGGCAGCCATGGCTGATTCCTTTTGGGGTTCTGCCTCTCCCCCACAAACTCTGAAGCATGTGATCTCCCCCAAAAAGAGCCCTGTACTGGGTTCTGAGCAGGGAGCGGGAAGCTAGATTCCTCCTCAACAGATGTCACCATAATTAGATAACTCATTATATCAAGGAATAAGGGAAGGAGATTGACATGGATACAAATGTGAACATATTGATAGCTGTTCTGCATGTGAGTTTGTGCAATCTTGGAGACTGATTTCCTGGACAAGGCTCAAGGGATGAGTCAGCGGTTGGAGCCCGGGGAGATTTTCCACAATGATATTCTAGTCCTAGTAAAGTATCCTAAGAGCTTTCCACCCTGTAAGACCATTCCCAGGGCAGCCAGGGCTCGAAGCCAGTGTGGGCATGTGCCTGCATGAGGGGGAGGGACACAGAAGACAGCCAGGGCCTGGTGTGGAGGGGGGGGGCGGTGACAGTGGGCCCGGCGGAGGGGGGCGGGGAGCATCCTAGGGAGTTTGCTCCCATCCTGAGCTGGATTAAGTGTCCTTCGCTAGTGTTCCCATATGACCCTGCCGGTTCTGTTGGAGCACCCATCATTCCATTTTATACTTGCCTCTTTTTTCTGTGGCAAATGTGAGGGTTTGGCCACATGATGATCCTTTCCAGCTTGAGCATTCTAAAGTTGGAAATGCCTTAAAAACTGGGGAAAAGGAAGGAAACAGTGAATTGACACTGAGCACACGCTTGCTCCTTCACTGGGTATTCCACATCCATCATTTTCCAACAACCTCCTGAGGCCAGCTTGCCAGTTTTCAGAGGGCCATCATCATGTCCGTTGGTTGTGCCTTCTAAGGACCCTGGAGCAAGCAGGCCCTCCCCTGTGGTCCAGTCTGTAATTGGTACAAAGCACTTGTCTTGTACTGGGAGACTTGGGGAGTGGAGGATGTGAAGAGGCAGAGCCACTCCAGCTAGAGTTCTGAATGCCTGCTCCTGGCCCTGTGGTCTCCATCCTTCCTCCCCATGCCTTTCACCTCTCCCCACCTCTCCTCTAGCATCTTACCCGAGGAGAACTAGCTCTCCTCTTGTACAGAGAAAACACAACCCACTGGGAGGGAACTCCTTCATCTCACTGATATGGAAGAGGTAGCCTACCTCATCACTTACCTGTGGCTTACCATCTCACTTCTTGAGGGTCACAGTCTGCCTTTGACTTTATTTCTTGAGTCTGTCCTCTCCTTTGCCTCATGCCTGGTCCAGCCCCTTGCCTTTCCTCTGAGTAATTATGGTATCCCCAGCACTCTCCACAATGGTCTTTCTGCTCCAGCTGTCTTCTTCCTGGGCCTTTTAGTTCCCACCCTATATCTCACACACCTCCTGAACCTACAGAAAGACCCTCCAGCTGCCTGAACCTGGCATTCATACATCTTGGTAAGAGTCCTGGGGAAAATTCTTTTGGGGGGACCTGGAGCCCATAAACAGATAACAGTATCCTAAAGTGGTTGAAGCAGGTAGGCTTTAAATAAAGATGACAGATGCCATCAGCAGTTCATATGTAGGCACCAATGCTATGCTTGAAATGGTAAAAGTGTGACAGGTTATAGTTATACATTTTTCAAGAACTGACGGTCACTCCTGACTAAACAGTCCAGGCCTGACTCCGAATAAAAGTTACAGCCACACCCAGTTGGCCTCAGAAATGAGAAGTGCTGATGATCATCCACGTAAGAGGCCTGCGGCAATAATACCCACACCTGCTCCCGCTTCTGGGCAAGTGAGAGGACGGGGACCACAGGCTGTCAGAATATCTTCATCTTCTATTGGAGTCATTGGCACCAAACCTGCCCAGAGGAGTGAGAAACAGTGACCACCCCCTACCCACCTTGCAATCCTTCTCTCTCTTCCCACGTGGTCTTGGGGGAGAGGAGACAACATTAAAGCTTTCTGTACTGCTTTTTGTTTGTGAGCCTGTGTGAAAGTCCATTTGGAGAACCTGTTTGCAGCTCGAGCTCTGAGACCAGAAAGTTAGTCCTTATTCCGACAACTACCCACCTTCCATCCACTTCCCAGCCTGACCACCTACACATTCAGTGTTGCAGTTCTCTTTCCCAGCACAGGCGCCACACTTTCCTTTCCTGTGTTTCCCTTTACGTCCAAACCCGGCCATCCAGCAGTAACCCACTGACACTCCGCCTTTCCAGGGAGCCTTCTGGGCCCAGCCTATCCTTGTCTCCCTCACAGCCCTGTGCCACCCTCTCAGCAGGCTCTACTTCCTATTAGGTGTATTGCTATGCCTGTCTTTTCTCCCCTGCTACACCACGAACTTTCCCAGGGAACGGGCTCAGTCTGGGACATGTGAACACCTCCCAGAGACCCTAGCACATGTGATTTGGAAGGGATATATTGTTTCCAGGCACATACTGGACACCTTCCATTTAATCTTTCCAAAGCCTTGGTAGTAATGCCGTCCTGTTTTGCAGATGATGAAACTGAGGCTCAGAGAGGTTAAATGACTTGCCCGGGATCACATAGGTAGCAAATGGTGGAGCTGAACTTGAACCCAGACTTGGTTGTGTGTGTTCCCCTTTCCCTCTCCACCTCAAGCCCCTACTGGCTCCTGCAGTGTGAGAAGTAGGAGGAGTAGGAGGAGACAACAGTGCTAACTTGCTTAAGGGAGTAAACACTGCCTTACGAGCCCAGTCTTTTCCCACTGAAACATGCATCTTATATGCCTTTGAAAACTTTTTAAACAACTCTTTGTTAAAGGCAAGAGCAAGAAAGGGTACAGGGAATCAAGAGTTCAGTTTTCTTCTACTGGCCATCTTCCCCATCACAGTTTGGTTTACAAGTTTGGGAACAAAGGAGCTTCTAGATGGGAGAAAGTGTCCAGCTATCAAAGCACAGCCAACTTTGGGGAGATACCTAGGCAAAGAAGGATTTTGCTGTGATTCAGCCAATGAAGTCTCTCCATGTTGCCACTTAGAGACCTCAGTAAAAATTTAAATGGGTTGGGGTGCCTGGGTGGCTCAGCTGGTTAAGCATCCGACTTCGGCTCGGGTCATGATATCACGATTTGTGAGTTTGAGCCCCATGTCGGGCTCTGTGCTGTCAGCTCAGAGCCTGGAGCCTGCTTCCGATTCTGTCTCTCCCTGCCCCTCACCCACTTGTGCTCTGTCTCTCTCTGTCTCTCAAAAATGAATAAATGTAAAAAAAAAAATTTTTTTTTTAATTTAAATAGGTTGTCATGGCTTTCTGGACGTTAGACTGGTGTTTCTTGGTGACCCAGCGTATTTAGGCTATGTGTCATTTTGACGTCTCCTTCCTGTGAGCAGAGATGTCGTAAGAGGGCTTGTAAGCGGAATAATGTGCTTCAAACCCAGATCTCCTAATCCTGGGCTCATGTCCTCTTTCAAGGCCTTCTCTGATGGACTGCTCTCCTGGTTCTGCTTCTCACCACGTGAATCCAATCTGTACATCAGGGACTAGTGCAAGGAGGAGACTCGCCTCTCTTGTTGCCCCACTCACGGCAGTTTCCCACTGATGCTTATTGATTGTGGGGAACCAGCCATATATCTTGGCAACTATATAAGAGACTGTCTTGAGGCAAAGGAAGCTGATGGGGCCTTGCATGGCCCTGGATTGGGCAGGCAGGACAAGTGGGAGAAAGCTCGAGACAGGCAGCTTTCAGTTAGTAAGAAGATCCTTCCTGAGGCTTAGACGTTCCCAAAGATGGAACAAATGGTGGTGATCTCCCTTCCCCTGAGTGTGACCAAGCAGAGGCAGGAGGAGCATAGAGTTGGGGGAGGGGTCAGATTGGCGCAAAGCAAGCGATTACAGATGAAATGTAGCGTGTTTTCATTGCGAAGATAAGATCTGCCTTCTTATTTTGCATTTTCAATTCATGACTCAGGGAAACAGAACAGCCGGGAGCTTTTTGGAATGTACCAAAGTCCAAGGTAGCCAGTTGTAAATGACCCAGAAACCAAAAGAGCGCACATCTAGCAAATTTGCCTGCAACAAACATCGTTCCTATTTTGAGCATTCTTACATCCTTAAACAGAGACTGTCATTTCTGGCTCCAACTTCAGAAACAATAACATACCCTGAGGGCTTGTAATCCACACTCGAGAGAAATCATTAGCCATCTGAAAGAGTCATTACATCTCATTCAAATCGAACTAAACCAGCAAATATTTACCGAGCACCTGACTGGTGCAAGGAGAACCAAGATGGGTAAGATCTGGTCTCTGCCACGTAGGCACCAACAAGAGAGTGCAGGGGAGAGAACAGGTTTGTGGAGGGCTGCCTTACCATGCACCTCTTCCAGCTCTTTTCCAACCCACTGCGATTATTTGTTTAAAAGTGCCAGCTACCCCAATAGGCTGTAAGCTCCTTGAAGACAGTAGAGCTTATCAGCCAAGACACAGCACTTGCACTTATAAAACCTGAGTTCACCTCCTCACCTGGCCAGGTGTCAGCTGTGACTTTGGACACATTGCTTTACTGCTCTATAGTGTCCTTGTCCAAAAATGGGAATAATAATAGTATTGATTACTGTGTGAATTAGATTAAGTAACATATGCAAAACATTTAGTACTGTGGCCTGATACATATGTGCTTGGTAAATACTTACTGCTGCTACCATCATTAGTTTCTAAAGTAAGTTCCTAAGATGAAGTCCATACCTAATCAATAAGATCCTTCAAAATCCCACCTTGTATCGGAAACATGTGCACTTTGAAAGAAATGGCTTATATAGTTTCTGGCACAGCCCCCCTCCTCTTTCTCTCTCTCATAGGGTTGGCCACTTAAATTAATAACAGCTGATATTTAATGAGAGCTTATTACATGGTAGACACTGGTCCAAAGCTTTACATGTATTAACCTATTTAGTTTCATATCAACTAATGGGGTAAGTACTAAGATTTTTCCATTTTACATGTAAGGAAACTGAGGCACAGAATACATAGTCTCGACCACTGGGCCTAACTATCTCTCCTAAGGTAAACAGGGTATGACCACACCCTAATACTAATGTCAATATGCCCAACCATTTAGCCCTGGAATACAGTAGCTGTTCGGTAAATGTTTGTGGAATGACTGAGTTCCTTAGGTTACTAGTTGCAGGAAGTATTGCCTTTGCCCAGGGAACCCATATCCCCATAAACTTGCAGGCAGTGGAGGGAAGATTGGCTGCGGTGAGGCTACCAGGGAGTGTCCCCATTGCGGGAGCCTCTTTAGTATTCCTGCTGATGCTTAGCCACTTCCTAGCTAGCATCTCCATCCTTAATCCTCCATGGAGTCAGCTCATCCCTAGCTCACACGATCCCATGGCAGGAGGTTTTCATCCCACGCTGTTGTCATCTTGGAGCCACCACATCACCACTGGGGTGATGGTGTGAAGGGGGCAGAAAAGGGGGCTTACAGCCCATAGCACACTTCAGAGGGACTCTGGTAAATCCATGTTTCTCTAATGGGGGTGATGGGAGGAGGTGCAGAGAGGTATCCTCAAAGGTCTGTTCTCTCCAGGAATTTTTAGGTGACGTGCTTTTGTCTCAATGATAATATAACTAAATTTATTGCCAGCAAATTCTAGAGGTTAAGGCTGCTCACTCTGTTGTCAGAGATCCTGGATGCAAATCCTGATTTTGCCACTTGGCTATGTGTGCCCTTGCATCTAGGTTCCTGGACAAGGTGAGAAGTTGAATGAGGCAAATGAGTTTTCCTCTTGACCTTCTTTTCTCTCCTCCACACCCATGTGACTCAGGAACCCATCCTAGTTTGTATTTACAGTTAGTAAATACTTGCCTTTAGTACAAGACTTCCTGGAGGAGGTGACACCTGAAGAAAGAGCCAGGACCACTGGGCATATGTGTTATATAACCCTCACATTCATTTATACTGTGTCTCATGGTTTCCGATGCATTCTCATATGCATTTGGTCCTGAAAAAAACTATGTGAGGTGAGGTAACAATACATATATTGAATACAGTATAGTCAGTCCTTACCATTCACAGATTCCATGTATGCAAATTTGTCTGCTCATTAGCATTTATTTGTAACCCCAAACTCAATACTCACAGCACTTTATTGTCATTTGCAGACATGGGAAGAGCAGTGAATAATTTTAGTGGCCCATTGCATACATTCCCAGCTGAGGTCAAACAAGGTGAAGCTGTGTTTCAGTTCTCATACTATAAACAAGTGTCCTTTTGTGGTCTATTTAATGCCATGTTTCTCACCTTTTTTGTGGTTCGTTTTTTTTTTTTTTTTTGGTAGTGATTTTGCTGTTTAAAATGTCCTGAAGCATAGTGCACAGGAAGTTATGATATGCCTTCTAGAGAAAATGTGTGTTAGATGAGCTTCTTTCAGTCAGGAATTATAGTGCTATTGGCCAGGAGTTCAACATTAATGAATCAACAATAATATTGAATAAGATGTCTTTAAGAAGAAACACCCAAACAAGGTTAAGTTTTATGGCTGACAAAAGTGTGCCCAGAGGCGTCCTGGAACCCAGCCCTGTGTTTCCCCTACAAGCAGCAGTTCAGTATTTGTTGATGCGGCATTCCCGGTGACTTTAGAGACCACAACTATCACAGATAGTGAAAATACAGCATAGACTGTAAATATATACAATATATAAAACAAAGGAAGCCAAAGCTCAGAGAGTTTAGAGGAATTGCCCAAAGAGTCCAAGGTCATTCATCTGATGGGCGTCAGAGTTGGTGCTTGAACTCAGGTCTGTCTGAATCTTTGTTCCATCTACTACCACCTCCTGCCTGTCAGGGTTCTTGGCCAAAAGAGTATATGAAGAATTGCCATTTGTGGAGTTTGGGTAAGGAGCATTCACTCCGATGTTTGCAACCTCCCCTTTGCTATGCTCTTCTTTATTTCCCCTCCTGCCCCTCTTTTGTTTGGTTTTGGATGGTCTATGATGGCTTTGTCATTACATGAAAGGTCCTTTCAAGCAAGTGAACCTGTAGGTAGCTCCTGCTGTAATACACAAATCTTTCCAAGGAGGGAGCTGGGGAAAGAACAGGACAGTCAAGCTAGGAAGCAACTCGAATTCAAGTTCATACATGAACTAGTAAAAGGTGCTCCTACATTATTCTTGTGGTATTAAACTCTAGAACGGGACAGATGGGAAGTGAGGAGTCACAGGGACATCTGCACCACTCCCCCCCTTGACCCTGCCCTGGTCAGCCTTCACAAATCCTGGTGATTCTTACCCCTCTGCATTGAGGAGCATTGCCTCTGTGTAAGCATTTTCAAACAATCACTGTCATTTTGTGGGAATTTAGATCCAACATATCCCTTTTCACAGGTCCCACAATGCTTCAGTGATGCACTGCCTTGATGAGTTTGACAGGCATGACAGAGGAAAGGCAGGAGGGCGGAGAAGAGAGAGGATTAACAAGTGTCTGCAAAGTGGCATTTATATTTAGAATTTCCTTTCCTTTCAAGGGTTGGTGTGCCAGTCAGGGCTCTTGGTATAAACAACACAGCCCACCCTAGTTCATTTCAGTAGAAAGAGAATTTATTAAAGAATACTGGATAGTTCACAGACTCTCAAGGGCAGCCAAAGAGTGCAAGCAACATAAAGATACCTAGCCAGGGAGGTGCCCAAACCATGAAGTGAGATTTAGACCTTCGAAGACCGCCCCCCCCCCACCAGCGACACCCCTGGCCACTGACAGACATCACAGCTTTCACCGAACACGATGAGCACGGAACACCAGAACCTGGGACTCTGACACCACCAAGGCTGCATGCCTCCACTGCCCCTTTGGTCAAAGGGAAGGCTCCTAGCGGCCCCTCTAACTTCTGTGCCACTTCTGAGCAGAATTCCTTCATGGACCCATTTGATTGGTGGAGCTCAGGTCATGTGACTAAGGGACCTCCCTGATCTCAGAGCCATTGGCTCCCCAAAGGGAGACCATTATCAACTTGCTAACTTGCTGAGTGACCACTGGGAAGAAGCTGAACCTCTCTTGTTTTAATTTCTTCATCTTTAATATGGAGGATTCAGCTCACTGTGCTCTAAGGTGACATTCAGCTCAGAAGTGTTATGATTTGATCATTCTGAGCATCTGAGAATGTTTTATTTAGCTTGCAACCACCCCAGGATATTTGATAAAATCTGATCATTTGGACAAGCCCCAGGAGAGGAACAGATCAGAGCCTGTGTTGGGTGTGGGAAGCCCACCTGGTGGGAGAGTGTGTGTGTATGTGATGGGGGTGGGGTGGATGCTGAGAGTAGGGACACTTTTGGAACTAGAAGGAATTAAATATTATTCACCTTTCTTTTCTTTTCTTTTCCTTTTTCTTTTCTTTTCTTTCCCTTTCTTTTCTTTCCCTCCCCTCACCTTCCGTTCCCTCCCCCTCTCCTCCTCCCCTTCCCTCTCCCCCTTCCCTCCCTTCACTCCCCTCCCCCTCCCCTCTCCCTTGCCTGTCCCCTCCTCTCTCCCCTTCCTTTCCCTTCCCTCCCCTCCCTTTCCTTTTCTTTCCTTTCCTTTCCTTTCCTTTCCTTTCCTTTCCTTTCCTTTCCTTTCCTTTATTTCTAGCTCATTTCAAATATGGAAACTGAGCCTCAGAGAAGGAAATAACTAGTCCAAGTTCACACAGCTAGTTAAAGGCAGAACTGAAATCAGCATCAGCTTTCCTGCTTTGCTGTGCTAATTCTGATGAATCAGCAGTGGCTTCCTTGAGCACTGTCCTCAGGAAGCTTCCCAGGCCCTTTGGGGCTCAGTGGGAAGAGTGCTGTGACTGATGAGCAGTGTCTGTCATGGCCATGGAGGGGAGAGGTCTGATTTACCAGGCCTCATTATAGACTCCAACTGCAAGTGTGACCAGAGGCTCTCTCCACAGAGAACCAAGGGGAAAGAAGGGTGGAAAACTACATAACCAGTTCAGTAGAAGACTCTTGAAATTACCTAGTCCAAAATTAGGAGGTGGTAGTCAATGTATGCCTAGGAAACCGGCTCACACCTACAGTCAGAGTTACACTGGGAACAAATAGTATTGCAAACTGAAAAAAAAGGGTGTGTGAAAGCCAGGATGTGAGAAATGGTGGCAATAAGTTCCTAGAAAAGCAGAACAAGATAACAAGTTAGAGACACATTATACTGTGTGCACCCAGAAGTTTGGGGGGATTTTTTATGTTGCTTTAACATAAATCATTGCTTAGATAGTCCAATTAATAGATTTATTTTCATGAGCACAGTTATGTGTAAAAACCACATGAACATTTAGATGGGTCAATCCCTCCATGCCTATATTTAATTCTAGTCAATAACGATGATGGTGATGGTAACTATCTTCTATAATCCTCATGGCAATCTTGTGAGATAAACACTATCATCATCACTGTTTTACGGATGGGGAAACCAAGGTTTAGGTGGACTGAGAGACTGAACTAAGGTCACACAATTAATAGGTGGCAGACCTGGGATTTGAATAAACTCAGAATTCTTCCCCTTTATGCTAATTAAAAGCTGGACCCAGCCTGAGTCATGTCTGAGAATTTGTGGAGGTTACTAGAAGTGATGTATGGGCCTTTCTAGAACTAGCCCTGAAATCCCAAGCCCTCTTAATAGGAAATCGACATCATGGTCTTCCTCTTGTTTTTATCTACTAGAATTAAAATCACCAAACTTATGAGCCTCTCTGGGAAAGCTAAATGACCCACCACTGCAGAGGAAGCTCATGGGGTTTGTGCACAGCTATTTCCCATCTTCCCCAAAACACCAACATAGCCAGTCCAGGTTAAAGGATATCAGCACTACCACACACTCTTCTTTTTCCCAAATTAATCAAGAAGTAGGAATTTCTGACAAATGCCATCTGCTGATTTTTCAGAGAGACAAGTTTTGGTGGTGTGACCAGCAGGTGCCTCGGCTTTTTCTAGCATGCAGTACCAAAATAGTCACCATGGCAACCCTGGGAGGGCAGACTTCCAAAGAGATGCATTGTGAGCACAGAAACTCTAGAGCACTTTCAAGCAAGAAGGAAAGAAGCTCGGCGGGCAGGTTTCCAATGGTGGGAGCAGGGGCTTTTCCTCACACCCCCAGGCCGGACCCCAAGCTGCTGTGTACCGGGTAGAGCCAAGCCATTGGTCACCCTGGGACTGGTGCTTCCAGGAAGAGAGGGGAAATGAGAATATGTGGGGTGTGGCAGAGTGGGCAACTCCCAGATTTTTTGTAGGGAAGAAGTAGCTTAGAGGAGGGACAAAATGTGTGTAGCCCTGGGCTGGGAGGCAGGAGACCAGGGTTATAACTAGTGGCCCCGGGTGATTTGACCTCACCTCTCTGGGTCTCAGCTTCTCATTTTGAAATGGGGGTGGTGAACTCTGCCTCATCACAAGGGAAATTGAGGATATGATACCATGCTTGTGGAAGCTCTCAGGAAGACGCTCAATGGGCAGCACAGAACAAAAAATGCAGAGAGTTGGGGGGTCAGGAAGCCTGGTTCCTGACCAGGCTGTGCTACTTTCTGATCCTGTTACCTTGGGCAAGTCATAGAACTTCCCAGACCTTAGTCTCCTAACCTTCCGGGGACACTAATGAGGTACAGAATGCATGATCAAGGAAATGAGTTTGTGTGCTGTCCTCTGAGCTCCTAGGTCTTCTTAACCCTGACTCCTCTGTGACCTGGGATTCCACACTCCCCTCTAGTGTTAGAAGAACACACCAAGACAGAATTCAATACACGAAGCTTTGGGGGCACCTGAGTGGCTCAGTCGGTTAAGTATCTGACTCTGGATTTCAACTCAGGTATCTCACGGTTCATGAGTTCAAGCCCTGCATTGGACTCTCCACTGACAGTGTGGAACCTGCTTAGGATTCTCTCTCTCTCCCTCTCTTTGCCCCTTCCCCACTCTCACTCTTTCAAAATAAATAAATAAGACAACAACAACAACAACAACAACAACAAAAATCACTAGGGTTTTACTTGGGAAACACCTGAGAGAAAATGGGGAGGGAGCCGGGAGAGGTCAGGGGAGACCTGGGAAGCCATCAACCACATACAAGTCTGACCTGAATGCAAAAGGGAGGGAAGGAAGGTTGCAAAAGTATCCTGGACTCCTGTGAGCTTCAGGAAGTTTCAGTAAGGCCAAGAGTGAGTCTTCAGCCAAAGTCACTTATCTGAGATGCCCCTGTCCCTTGTGACCTAGCATCTCTGCCCTACTCAGTCACCGATTAGCTGGGAGCAGCCCATAGGAAGTGTGACCTCAACCCAAATGTGAGTGCACAGCATCTGGGGCCTTTGGTCAATTTGGCTCCCTGTCTGCCAGTTGTATTGATGTATTTGCATGGTCACCATACCTACCTGATCCTGACATCTTTCCCTTGGCCACCCACATCAGGTGCTTGGTCTCAGGCCCACGCCTTCAAGAGCCTTATACTACATACCCACAGTCTCCTCACCCACAATATTATAGGAACTCAGGCACAATGATGTGTCAGGACCCCAACTCTGGGAGAAACATATTTCCCACTTCCTTATTAGATCACATAGCAAAGCTGCACATGCCCTGTGTCTCCATCTGTACTTGAATGCACACATGTGTAGGTATGCGTGCTTAATTGTCAGTGTGCATGCAGATGAATGGGTATATTTTCATAAGTGGATAAGCATGTATATTTATGTGTACGTGTGTGTGAATTTATACAATGATACTGTTAGCACTATGCTAAGCATTTTACACACAGTATCTCTCACTTTTACAAGTATCTATGAGGTAGATAAGCAGATATGTGTCCAGCTATTATCTTCTTTTCAGCCTAAACGTTTTCCCCAACATGCCACTTGGGTAATATAAGGTAGAGCCATAGATTGAACCAGGAATGTTCCTCTTCAAAACCTGAGCTCTTGTCCTCTCCACTACATCCCTACCCCCACCCATTCATATGACCATTTGTTGCATGAAACCACATATGCGTGCATGTATAAGAAAAATGAAGAGAATTATACATGGAGAGGTATGGATTGATTATAGATCGATGCCTAATGTAGGGACATAGTTCCAAAAGCACCCCCTCCAATATGATTCTATTAGTATGTGTCATCTGGAAACACATGTTGCATCCTAGCTGCAAGAATTTCTATACAGTAGGCCACAGCACAGATTTTGGAGCATTTAAGAAATTTGAGGCTCTGATTCGTCTAGTATAATCCTACAGGAGATCTCTTTTCTTGTCCTTCCCCCAAACCCTTGCTGATCAGGGCAAGTTTTTCAGCCTGCTTTGTGGAGTTTGTTTTGTCCTGATTAGGAGGTGTTTACCAAAAAAATAAAATAAAATCTACTCTTAACACCTTACTTTTCTGAATCATTATCTTTGCTTATTTCCTCGCTGTATGATATACTTGCCTGTAGAAATCTATTTATAATCAGTCTCAATTACCATCTACTGAGTGCAGGTACTGTGCTTGAGATTGTCATAAATGATCATATTTGATTTTGGTTCTTGTCAAATTGATCCCCATCTTATGGATGAAGAACCTAGGCTCTGAGATGTTGGGAGGCTTGGTTGAGTTTACTCTATTCATAAGAGGGTGGAACAGAGACTGGAGCTGGGCTTTGCTGAAGCCCAGCTCTTTCTGCTGTAATAATACTCTCTAGGCAGAAGATTGCATCTATCCAAATATATGGTGTTCCAGGCTGTTTGTTAGTTCTGCTGTGTTCTGGGAGCCTGCAGGCCCAGCCAAGCCCAGGGGACCGCTTGGGGCCAGGGCAGGTAGACTTACCTGCAGAAGCAACAGCCTGCCTATCAGCATATCCACTTTCTTCCCATTTCCTTTCCCAGCCTCCTTCCTAGGTTCACAATGAGTGTCCAACTTCTGCCAGTCCTGACTCCCATTCAAACCTTTTTTTTTTTTTTTTTTTTTTTTAATTTTGAGGAAGAAAACCATTGTGTGCACAAAAGGGTCCTGGTAACCAGAAGTGTCTGGAGATTTTGAGCTGTTAACACAGAGAGTGGCGGAAGTACTTTCTAGGACATCCTTATGGGCCCAAATGGCAGCTGGAGTCAACCTAGCAGACTTCTGGGCAGGTTTCCAAAGCACGGCTGTAAGTGGGTGAGGGCAGTAATGGAGGCCCTGATATTTGGAGAGCAATCAGGTTGTGAGTGACAAAGTTTTCTTCGTCAGCTTAGGTTTCTAAACCAATACCACAGACTGGAGGTCTTAAACAACAGACATTTACTTCTCATAGCCCTGGACCCAGAAATCCAAGATCGGAGTGCTGGCCTAATTGGGTGCTGGTGAGAACCTCCTTCACATTTGTTGTCTTCTTGCTCTGAATTCACATGATGGGGAGAAAGAGCAGAGAGAGGGAGCTCTTTCCTGCCTCATCTTATAAGGGCCTTAATCCCATCATGCAAGCTCTACCCTCATGACCTCATTACCTCCCAAAGACTCCATATCCAAATACCAACACTTTGGGGATTAGGGTTTCAACATATGAATTGGGTGGGGTGGGGTGCCACAAACATTCTGTCCATAGCAGAAATAGAGAGCCCTGTAGTTTTGTGCAATAAAACCAGGCCCCATACTAGGCACTGGAGCTATGGCCTGAACAAGACCATCCAGACCCCATCCTAAGAGAGTCATAGTCCAGTGGGGGAGACCAACAGTTAAACGGGCAACAGCAACACACAGTGATAAACACTTTGAGAGAGGGACATAAAGGCTCTGTTGTAGCACATGGGAGGGCACCTCACCTAGACATGCTGCTGGGCCTCTTGATTCATTTTCCACTTACATATGCAAAAGTAACTTAGAATTTGGGGTAGGATGAAAAAGGAGGTGGTAGTTGTGGGCTTCTCAGGAGAGGCAGGTGACCTTCTGGAGCTGGGTACTTGAAGGGTGGGTAGGATTTTGATGGGCAAAGATTTGGAAAAGCACATCAGCCCAAGCAGATGGCCTGGTCCCTGGCAAAGGCATGAATGGAGGATATGCCCAGTGGACAAGAGCTCATCTCCAGGACCTATGCATAGAATGCATAGGGTAGGGTGGCAAGGGACACAGATGGAAAAGCAGATGGGAAGCAAGTCAGAGCCTTACAAGGTTTGGACTTTGTCCTACAGGTCCCAGGGAGCCATTGCTGGCATTTTGAGTGGGGCAGTGACACTGTGGGTCTGCATTTTTGAAATGGTTTCCTGGGAAGTTTGGATGATGCTGTGGGGAGGCCAGCAGGATGGGACCAGTCTCTAGTAGTGGTGTTGGTGAGTAATGATAAGGGCATCAGTCCTGGGGCAAGAGCTAAATCACTGGTGTAGTCACCAGGCCTAGCAGAACCGGAGGGGGGCGCAATCAGACAGCAAGCCCCAAACATGTCAGAGAAAAGTTGAAGGTCCCCCTGGAAGAGCCAGGTCCACCTTAGATCCAAGTAGCAAGCTCAAGGTTAGGAATGAAAAGCTGCCAGAGAGCTAGAGCAGGGCAAATGGAGGACCCCAGTGGGAGCAAGGGGCCAGAGTGGGGACGAAGCAAGGATTATGAGGGCTACTGTTGGAAATTGGACTCAGGCTTCTCACTGAATGTTGGTGTGTTTATATGTGTGTGTTGGGGGGTGTGTGTATGTGTGTGTGTGTGTGTGTGCATGCATGCACGTGTGTGCTGGGCCATCTGTGAGTACCTGTGCACATGAACATGTGCTGAGCAGGGAGGAGACATGACTTGGGGATGGACCAGGAGGACAACGAGGGGTCCAGCTGGGTTGGATGGGAGACACGCTCTAGGTCTTGGCACCCACACAGCCAGTCAACCCTTGGCCACCCGTGTCAAAAAAAATGGAGAGCAATGGGCTCCTGTCTGGAACAGTTCCGGCCTCCTTGGTCATGTGTCAGACCAGGGAAGCAGCACCCTTAGCCACACGCAGCTGTCCACCTCAGCCGTCCAGCCACCAGGCCCTACACACCTGCTAAGTGACACCTGAGATATGGAGGATAATAACCTAAAGTCTTTTTTTTAGAAGACTTGAGTCAGAGTCCTTTCTGGCACTTTCCACAGGTTTCTAGAGGTTTTGTCCCCCACACTCAGGTCTGTGGAAACTGGTTTGTCTACAGGCTGGTCATCCCAGGGGGTTCCCGTGAAAACTTCCTGTCATGTCCAGGAGCAAAGCAGCCTGCTGGACAGTGAGCACACTGCCTGGTGAAACTCCAGACGAAAGCGAGTGGCATTTCCAAGACAATCTCCCCAGATCCTTTTCAGCGCTGTGATTCCTTCCTTCCTTTCTTCCCTCCCCTGCTTGGCTGGAGCTATCTGCCCAGTGGAGCTCTGTGAGAACGTTTCGGAGCAATCCGGCCATTCTGCTGGATGGGGAGATGGCGGCTGGCTGACCCCTCGCCGTGGTGGGTACTGTACCCACAGCCCAGAGGTTGTCTGCCTGCCCTCCCTCCTCTCCTGCTGCTGACGCACACGTCCTATAATAAGCCTCTGTTACTTGGAGCTGGGGCGGCTCCATAGTAAGCCGAAACCGCTACTATATTTACACCCTTTCCACATTTAGACAAAGGCTATTTTTAACAGAAGGTCTATTTGTGGGGGTTGCCCGCGTCACACTCTGTTCACATGCATCTCACCATCCTGAGTCTATTATTTTGATTTCACACTTGTACCAGGTTTCTTTCCTTCCCTCCTTCCCTCCATCATTTTGCTTTCGTTTCTTCTTTCTTTCTCCTTCCTTTCTCTAGTTTCCTTCCTTTCTTTCCCCAAGAGGAAATCGGAACAAGAGGTCTTTGGCAGGCTGTGTTTCCAGAGTTTTTCTGGGGACACTCAGGGCCCCATCCTCATGGAGCAGAGTGGGCAGTGTAGCCAAGCTCTAGACCTGTGGGTTTTTTCAGTGCCAGTGGGGTGCAAGCACGGACCCCACTCCCTGGAGTCCATAATGGCCTCCAATTTATCTGGGCAGGATGCTGGGATATAGCCTGGCCTTCTTTCTCTGTAGCATTCCAGTTCGGTGTGTGTGTGTGTGTGTGTGTGTGTGTGTGTGTGTGTGTTGGGGTTGGGGAAGGGGTAGCTAGCAAGGTCAGAAGAAAATAAGCCAATAGTTTCATCATTCATGCAGAACCTTGTTTCAGCTTACAAGTTAATGTTATCAGATTTTCCTAAGAAGCAGAATTTTTGTTTGTTTTTATGAAAGAGGATTTCATACTTCCTAGATGCACGATCCACTGGTGGGAAGGGGAGGAAGTCAGTGGAATTAACACATACTAAGTACCTGCTGTGGTCAAGTCTGGACCCTGACAATGGTGCTAAGGGCTGGTCCTGCCTGCACCCAGGCTACAGGTGAGGAGACTGAGGCCCAAAGAGATCTGGCAACTGCCCTGAGTTCAATTAGCTGCTAAGTGGCAGAGCTGGGACTTGAATCTACAGGTCTGGCCACAGACTGCATGCTGGCCCCAAATCTCATACCTACTGCTTCCTTCTCACCTCTCCAGAAAAATAAACAGACTTAATTAAGGCTGTTTCTATTACTTTCTGTTCCTGGGTTGGCTCCTGTCTTCAGCCCCCACCCCAGCTAGAAGAGACCCTTCCCACCTCGGAACTCTCAGTACTTGCATGTACTTCTCAGTACTTGAAGGTCCCCTTCAGATCCTGAATGGTAACTGATCTGAAATACAAACACATTGGAATCTAAAAGGACACCAGCCCGTGGGTCCCTGGAAAGACCTTGTAAACACCCAAAGGTCTCAGAGAAACCCCATGTTGTCAAATCTTATTTTATTCCTCCAACAATTTGGATGGTGGTTTCAGAGTGAAGTATTTTTATTGTATTTCTAAGAGCAAAGAGTACTGAGATTTCGAATTCTCCTCAGACTGTAGTGGAGGAGTACAAAGCCAATTGTAGGGCACCTGCCCTCCTTAGCCCAGCTTCTACAGTGTCAGAAAACTCACAGAAACAAAATGCTCCCCGGGTCCCCATCATCAAGACTTTAAAATTGCTGACTCTGGCTCAGGCGTTTCCTGGAGACTCTGATAAGAGATTATTATCTACCTGGTGCCCTGCAGTCAGGAGACCCAAGCCCAGAAGCCTAGCAGCTGTGACATTAGGGCAAGTCACATTGCTTATATTCTATTTAATTTCTTCTTCCTTAAAATGGTATACCAATACCACCTTTCCTACACGCTCTTTTCACAGTTTGCAGAGAAGTTTAAACAAGGGGATTTATGTGAGTGTGCTGCTTTGAAAGCTGGCAAATACTACAAGACCATCAGTTGCCAAGCTGATGTTTTTAACGTTAGTATAGATACGAAAGAGAGCTCAGCAAAGCCAAGTGACATGTTCAAGGTCACACAGCAAGTTAGTGGTTGAAATAAGGGTTTATAGTCCTGCTTCTCTCTGCAAAGGGCTGAAAAGAAATTGCAGGGCCAGTGGAAGGCTCGGATGCTGAGCTCTAGCAGTGCTGGGCCAAGTTCAGCCCAGAAATGGGGACACTGATCTGGGCTGGGTCCCATCGCTCTCCCCGGCTGACCCTCCCTGCACCTTTGTGCCAGCAGCTTCTCAGGCTTCTCAGCAGTGTGAGTGTCCTGCCTCAGCCAGTGCCGAAATCCCAGAACAGTGACAGAGGAGCCAGTGTCATGGGGCTTCTGGTTTCAGGATATACTGGAAAGGCGAGAAGGAAGCTTGTCTTCCCCTGGATCAGGGCCAGGGCCGGGTGGCAGGGCCTCCCCCGCCAGAAGCTGGGACGTTCCCCAGGTGCCCGGGCATCCCCAGGTCAGTAGGGCCGCCAGCACTTTTCCAAAGCATTAGCTTAGGTCAGAACATAAATCATACAGTCCTTCGCACAGACCAGATGTCTTGTCAGCTCAGACAAAACCTGTCCCAGAATCTGCAACCTGGTGAGGCCTGGTGTTCACCCAACTTAACGACTGGCTTGCAGAAAAGGAATTAAAGTCCCCTGTAGCTGCTTTTTGGAGGACTTGAGGGTAAGACCTCTTTGCATTGCCATAGCTTTACACCTTCCCTCCGTGACTCTGACCTTCGTGCCTTTGGCCATACCCTTCCCACCACCACCACCTGGCCTCCCTACCCCGGACCCTTGCCAAATTCCCACCCTTTTTCAAGGTCTGGGGCAGATATTACTCCCTCTGTGAAATCTGTTCTGGTCCTCTCTCCCAGTTAGGAATAACAAGAGCCCCTTCTCTGGGCTTTCAGCACCTTCTGTGAACATAGCAGCATGCCCCAGGCCAGGGCAGGAAGTAGCCGCATGCCCAGCCTAGAACAGAGGAGATGTTCGGTTCATCGATGGGACTGGAGTCAGGCTTCATTCTCACCCCTTCTCCTAAAGGCTGGAGCAGAGTCTCTGGGCTGGAGGACACTACTAAGGTAATAGACACTGTGGTGCCCAAGCTGGTCACCTCGGGGTGTGGGGATCTATGACCCTAGCCCCCCACCCCTCTTTTCCTGTTAACGACTCACTGTTGCCCCCTCTCCTGGAAGAACTGCCCTCAGGAAACAGGGGCTCCCTCTCCAGGAGGTTACAGCTTTCTCCCACACCTACTCCCAACCACACCCAGCAGGGCAACAACTAAGTGACACCATGGAGACCCCCTTGATGCGGGGGGATAACTCTGCAGTGTGCTTTAGGCTCCAGTCAGCCCTGCTTTCACTCCCTCCCCAAGGATCAGGCCAAGGTCAGGCTTTACCTGAGACCCCAACTTAGGGTGCCCACCCAAACCAGTCTGCCTACCCACCTTTTAGCACTGAGGGTCCCACGTCCCAGAAACTCCTCAGTGTTGGACAATTGGAGCCAGTTAATTAGCCTTGATTGGGTGGCCAGATTTAGGAAATAAAAATACAGGATATCCAGTTAAGTTCGCATTTCAGATAAAGCATATATTTTGAGTATAAGTACATCCCATGCAATATTTAGGACACACTTGTAGTAAAAAATTACTTGCTGTTTATCTGAAATTCAAATGTAACCAGATGTCCTCTATCTCATATGGTGGCCCTACCCACAACCACATCTGTGTTCATCCCTTTCCTTCTCCTCCCTCCCTCACTGGCTGTTCCTGAAGGGCACTCTCTCAACAAGCCACAGGTTCCTTATCTTAGGCTTTGCTTCTAGGGAACCTGACTTGAGACTGTCATTACCTCTTTCTGCTGTCCTTGGTGGCCAGAGAAGCCCCCCCATTTCTGCAGAACACCTCTCTTTGGCCCAGTATCCTGACATTGGATAGACAGGCCATTCTGAGGAGGCTCTCTGGGTAACCCTGGGGGGAGCCACTGACCTTAACTACATTCCTAAAGGACTGGTTTCTTGGAAACCTCAGGTAGATGGAAGCATCTAAAAATCTTTGTGACCATAGCCTCTTTTAGGGAGACTTTTCACCCACGCATGCGAGAGCTAATGTTGGTGGCTTACGACTTCACACTCTGGAGCATGAAGACTAGATGGAATGGTGTCTGGGGGACCTTCTAATGCAATTTAGAGTTTTCATAAGCCTGACATTTGTTTTTAGTTTGTAAAGCACTTAACTTACTATCTGGCACAAGGCAGTACTTACTAATACTTGCTACTAGTGTTTGTCATAAGCAATAGTGATAAATAACTTCTGATTCCCCACATAGCATAGTATTAATAAGAAGATGTCCAGTGGGACATCCAGCTAAACAAATTTCAGGTCAAAGTCACCCAAAGATGGAGTGAGTTGTCTCAGAAGGTAGCGAGCTCCCTGTCATCAAAAGGAAGAAAGAGGGAAGGAAGACATTTATCTACCTGCCAGGGGCAGATAATTTCTATCCATCACCTCTTTTTTTTTTTTAATTTTTTTAACATTTTATTTATTTTTGAGACACAGAGAGACAGAGCATGAACAGGGGAGGGGCAGAGAGAGAGGGAGACACAGAATCTGAAACAGGCTCCAGGCTCTGAGCAGTCAGCACAGAGCCTGACGCGGGGCTCGAACTCAACGGACCGTGAGATCATGACCTGAGCCGAAGTCGGACGCTCAACCAACTGAGCCACCCAGGCGCCCCTCCATCACCTCCTTTAATCAAACACTGGGGTGTTGTGACAGAGGCTGGATGACAGTGTGGGAGGTCATGCCAGCCTCTGAGAGGCTGGACTGGAAGGGCATAAAGGTCCCTCTTAGGAATAAATTCCAGAATCCTATGAAAACCACTGACACCCACATTTATGATAAGCCCACTGGCCTCTCTGGTGTCCAGGAATTTGGCAAATCATTCCAGGACAATGTCCCAGACTCCATCCCCATACTTTTTAGAATGGTACATGTTCCTGGACCAATTAGAGAACTGGCCTCCTGGAGGGGGAGAGAGAGAGAGAAAGAGAGAGAGAACTGACCCATGGACATTCAAGCCCCATCCCTTAAGTCCTCGAAATGCAGGAGACAAACTCATGCCTTTCTTCTTTTCGCCTGTCACTACAGGCTCTTTCGTCTTTCAAGCCCCACCCCCCCTTGCCCTGCCCCCCCCCCTCAGCCACAGCCTGGGGCTGAGACCTGCCCTGCCTCTGGCCCCACAGCTGTTTGACTGAAGGAACTGGCTTTCTTCCCCTCCCCCACAGCTGTCACAAGGACACCCAGGGGTCCTTATTTCACATTAAACCCCTCTGTGCAAGCTTTGCCCACAGACACAAATCATAGGGCTGGAAGAGACTGTGGGGCCCCTACTCCAAATGTTAGCAGACCCATGAGTAGGGACCCCTCAAGAACACCCTGCCAAGGACCTCTGCTTGGCATCTTCCAGATGGAGATCTTGCTCCCAGCTGGTGTCACCCCTCCCAGATCTGAACTGCTCAGCTTCCCTGTGCCTGCGCCTTCCTGGCCCTAGTGCTTCTGGAGATGGCACGGGATGTCCAGTCCTGATGGAAGGGGGTGTGCAAAGAACGGCAGGGAGGCATCTGGGAAAGGGTGGCAAGGGATGAAGTGAGAAACAGGGTGAGTAGAAAGGTCAGAGAGAGAGAGAGAGAGAGAGTTGGCAGGGCTGTGCTCATTCTAAGAGGGACCTATATATGCACCCTCGAAAGCTTTCTGTCATACTTTTCAAAAGTTTGTTGCTAAGGAGGTACCTCCTCAGCCCTCTGGAAAGCTTGTCATCCCAAATAGCACTCTGAGAACTGCAGAAAATGGGGGTATTGTGGGACCTATCATGGTAACAAGAAAAGGATGGTCAGGAAGAGAGGCAACAAAACCGTGCCATGGGCTAGACAGCTGACAGAAAGAACTGGGTCTGTTTTGCCAAAAGAATAGATTTGGGTGGTAAAGGAGTTGCCTCTGAAAATCTTCCCTGGGGAAGAAGGATTGGGTGAACTCCAAATGGAACAAAAAAAAAAATGGTCTTGGAAACAAAAGGATAAACCATCAGAGTGACCAAAAGCTTTCCATTAGACAGAGCCAGCTATCTTTTGCTAACGTGGTGAGTGGTCCCTGTCACGGATGGTGTTCAGGTTGGGGAGGAGGGATCATCAGTGCAGTTCCCTCCTGAGTGAAGGTTGGACTTGACGGCTCTTTCTATCTGAGAGTCCAGGACTTTTCTCTTTGTGCATGCCCATCACCCCCTCACCCAACGCGCGCACACACACACACACACACACACACACACACACACACAGAGCGAAGCTTGGCCATTTAAAGCCAGAGGCTGTTTACTTTTTCAAGGCGCATCAATGTAGGGGGCGAGTCTCTTGCTTTGCTTAGCTTTGGTCACCCAGAGATTTTCCCATCGCTGACTTGGTTGTCAGCAAGTAATAAAAACCTTTCCTCTCTCCTTGGGGAGGAGCGGAGCAGATTGTCTGGATCTGCCGCTTATTGCCCTGGCTCTGGTCTCAGCACCAAACGCGTTCCTTCTGCGCAGTCTGTTCCCGTTTTGACAATGCCGAGGGGAGAGCTGGAGAAAGTCCCGTAGCCAAGGGTGCAGGGAGCCGCGGGGCGGGGCTTAGCTCTGGGACCCGACGGATGGCATTTGCATTTAAGAAAGACGTGCTGGAGTCCCCTGCTCTGGAGGGAAACAAGGAGAAAGTTTGGCTGGGGTTGGCATCAATCGTCAGCATCTTTCAAAGAGAAAGTGCTACCTACTGCAGCCACACCGGTGCTTTCTCAAGGGCGGAGTCACAGGAGCAAACTCCCCCAAACCTCTCTAGCATCCTAAAGGTTAACATAATAATAAGTTGGTTTTTCTGTGCATAAGAGATGAGATGGATTGTACTGTGTTGCTGAAGGATGGAACACTAGACTCTGCTTTATTAGGATCCAGAAAATGTTCTCAACTGGAGCATTATACATTATACCATTATACTGGACCCCCTAACAGTAATTCATTAAATGATATTACTCAGCTAGGATTTACTGAGCCCCACACTGTGCCAGGCCGTGTACCAGGCACTGGGGAGCAAAGATGAACGAGATCCAGGATTTGCCCTCAAGTTTAAAGTCCAATGGGAGAGGCAATCGCAAGCAAAAAATGAACATCCATGCCACCAGGGCTCCAGAAGAAGTGTGCTGTGAGTCCACCAGCTGCCCGGAAGCCTCAGGGACAGTGTCCTCAAAGAAGGGATGCTTAAGATGAGTTTTCAAAGATGAGCCGGATTTCATGAAGCTCCAAAGGCAGGAGTGGGAAGGGATGATGGGGGCAGGGATCTGTGTATGCAAAGGTGTAGGAAGGATGTGGAAAGGCTTTAATTAAGGAGCCACACATACTTCAGTGTGACCAGAGCCACATAGGATGCACGCCGGGACATGCAAAGGATGAGGATAATGGGGTGGTTTCACATAGGGGTGATTTTGTCCCCCAGAGACATTTGGTTGTCACAGGAGCAAGAGGGGTAGCATTACTCATCTACTGTACTGGGTAAAGGCCAGAGATACCGCTAAACATCCTACAATGCCCAGGGCAGCCCCGCAACAAAGAATGATCTAGTTCACAATGACAGTAATGCCAAGATTGGGAAACCCTAAGCTAGAGAGAGGCATTGGCCACCTCATGAAGGATGGAGCTCCTTTAGGGACACTGCCTTTTCTGATGGGCGCATGGAGAGAGCACCCAGGGGAGAGAAACCCTGAGGCTTTTCAGATCCTGCAATTCAAGGTTTCCCTTACTGGTCTCAGCACTCTCCCCAGCTTTATTTTCTGTACACATCTGATGAGCCTGTGTCCAGTATCTTCCTCCAATTTGCTGATAAAAATATTACACACAAAAATTTCTGGGACAAATAGTGCCTTAGATTCATATGATATCGTTCCACTTATGGGGAATGTGCACCCCCTCCCCCATCTCATTTTACTCATTCTTCAGAAGAGGAAAAGGAAGCACAGAGATAATCTGCAGTCTAAGACTTATTTCACTGCAACACGCTCAGTTCCCATCCATCTCTTCTCCCAGCTGGTCCCCGTGTATACTAAGAACCCACCCCTCTGGCCACGGAGAGTACTTGGGTGTCTTCCGTCCTGGCCCAAAGACCTCCTTTCCAGCTCCCTGGATTCATGGCTGTCTGAGGGGCCAGGAACAGGCTCCTTTCCTCCCTCTGCCCTGATACTCACATACCCTCTGACCACAGGGGATTCACCCTCCCCATGGTGACCTGGCTGCCTTGGTAAGAGGACCTCTCCTGGCCAGCATGTCAGGGACAGCTGCTCGGCTCATGTCCTCTGGCCAGGAGGCATTACTGACCCTGTGATTTGGCCCTTAATCTGAACTGGCAGATGGGCACAGGTGCCTTGTCATGACCCTTCTCCCCCTCAACTAAGCAGGTCTGACCATTAAATCACCCAGCCGAGGACAGCACCAGTCAGCTGAGGGGTCGCCTTCTCCAAGTAGAACCCCCAAATACTGCTGATCTGAAACGTTGCAGTTCTCTGGGACAGCATTACAAACCATGCCAGGTCACGCGCTGCACAAACACTCTCAGTGATCGACACTGTTTATTCTAACAGCCTGTTCGTCTGTGGTTTATAAGTTTATAACATGACAATCTTCTATCCCAATAGTTCATAAGCTCATGGAAAACTGATTTCCTACATTCCCAAAGCCACTACCATGTCCCCAGTGATAGGGAGAAAAACAATAAAAGAACCTGATGCCTACCCTCTCAACTCCTTGTAACCCCTTCCTTACAAGCCCAAGGAAAGGAATCAAGGCCAATGAAGCTTCATCAAATAATCAAATCTTGCCTGGTCTCAGGCCACCTGTGACCTGTCCTGCCCCATCAACCTCGTACCCCCAGCTGCGCCTCAGGGTGCCTTCTCCTCCCACCTGCATGGCCCGGCAGGAATCTCTTGCCGACCGTGGTTTCATCCCTCTCTGGCAAGGGTGCTCCTTCTCCTGCGGTGTCCAGCCACTTTGTCAAGGCCACAGCTGTGGAAAGTGCCTGACCCCTGGCTGCAGAGCAGAATGGACAACGGGAAACAAAAGCAGATGGAGAAAGGAGGCTGCTAGCGCAGGGCAGCCGAGAGATGATGGTGGCTGGGTCCAGAGTGGAGATGCAGAGAAAGGGGAAAAGGGAGGTGTGAAAGCTGAGTTTGTGTCGGAAAGATTGTCAAAGGGGGGCTCAGTTCCCCTCCCCCCATGGGGCATGGGGCAGGAGAAGGGTCCTTCCTAATGTTGAGACTTTCAGATAGTAAAGGGGGACTACACCGGCTAGGAACTATGCCATGATTCTGATTCTAGAGAGTAAACGTCTCTTTCTCGGGGTACAGGACCACAGCACACATTTCTTCAGGAGCCAAGTGATTGCATTTCCCCACAGAGTGCTCTCTGGGGACACCTGGGTCCCCTTGCTATGTTCTTGTTCATCATCCCAAGCCACTGCTGAGTATAATTCCCTACTGGGGGCAGTAACATACTACTATGCTATGTGACTCATAGAGTACAAGGGGTTGACCCAGGGTGGGCACTCCACATAGAGCCATGGGACACTGTGACAGTGAGACAGCCACCGTGTCAAGTGGCTGCTCTGATGGGATTTCTAAAAATACTCCGGTCTGCTGCTCACAGGGCACCAGCCCAACCCTCGTGAGTGCCAGGCAGACAGGCGTGTACAACCTGCTCCCTCCTCACCCTCCCCACAGCCACCCCTTTAGCTCAGGTTCATCTAATCCCACCAGGATAATTACTCAAGCTACCTGACTGCTCTCCCTTCTCCACACGGACCACCAGATGGGGACCAAAAAACACAGGAGACCGCCCCATCACCAAAGCCTATTCACTCGTTCGTTCATTCACTCACTCATTCAATTACTTAACATGCATCCAACATACATTTCGTGTGCCAGTGTTGAGTGCCTTTTCTAGGCCAGGCCTTGTGATAGATGCCACAGATTGGGTGAGTGAAGCCAGACATAAAAGAGTAAATACTTTGTGAACCCATTTATGCGATACTCAAGAATAGGCAAATCTAATCGGGAAAGATGGAAATCAGAATACTGGCTACATCTTGGAAGCAGAGTGTAGTTATTGACTGAGAATGGACAGGAGTTGAGTTTGCTGGGATCTGGAGATGTTCTATATCTTGATCTGACTGAGGGTTTCATGGTTGCAATAATATGTAAAGATATATTGAGCTGTACACTTAAGATTTGTGCCTTTTACTATGTATGTTATGCCTCAATAATTTAAAAAAAATTTTTGTCTGAAGTATTTCTCTGGTTTTACTTTTTATAGTTATATACATACCCAGGACTCAAGAATAGATGAGAAAGCTATATACCAAACTTTTAGCAGAGGCTGTCTCTGATTGGTGAGGTGATGGTGAATTTTTAATCTCCTTCTTTATACATTTCTGGATTTCCCAAATATTCTGCACTGAATATATCTTGCTTATGTAATCAGATTAAATATACTAAATGTTATTTTGAAAGTAATAACCCTAGAGGTGAAACATTCAGCAAGCACGAGACAGGTGGCTCTTTTCCCGGAGAGGGTAGAGCTTGCTCACAAGATTTTGTCCTCTTGGATGGTAAGGACACGGGCTTAGGAGTCCTGATCCAGGCCATGGGGTTTCTGCGCAACTAAATAAAGCTCCTGGCTCACTGAGGGCCAGGAGGTGGGGCTACTGGAGGAACCCTGGGGCTTTCCTCTCATTCCTGGGGTGGGGGGAGGAGAAGCCTCCAGGGCTTTCTCGTCCTTCTCTAGAACTTGCCTGACTTCTGTCTCCTGCATTTCTGACCTCTTCTGCTGGGGATCCTGTACCGCAGCAGCACAGAGGCCTCGTCCACGGAGGCACGGTGATTTTAGGAACCCTCACCTGTCCTGTCAACAAGAAGGACCTGCCAGCATGTACGTTTTGGGGCCATGGTGAGGTAGGGGAGCTGATGGTGGGGGTGCAGAAAGCAAAACCAAAACCAGATTAAACCCTGGAAACCCTAAGGAAAGAAGAAAAAGGAACATAGAGGAATCCTCTGGTCTTGGTTTTCTCGCTGGGAATTGGGGGGCTGTTGTTAGATTAACATGTGAATGAGCACATGGAAACATCCAAAATTGGGGGCCGGTTTATGTTCTGCTTTCGCTGACACTGTGGGTCGCATGGCTGGCTCCCTCACCTCCTACTCTAATCCTAGTGACCGTCTCAGCTACCACAGCATGCACAGAGCAGGGAGTGGGATGAATATTTCGTGCCCTTAGCCTGATTTCTACATTGGCAAAGCCGACGGGGTCATATGATGAATATCTGCTTGTGATTCACAAATGTATTCTGTATTTCTAGCATGGATCCTAAAATCACTTCCCCCTCCCTCCCACCTCTTCTCCCACCCTGACACGCAGGCTCCCCCAGAAAAGTCATGTGAGACCTTCTCAGATTGAGCACAGGAATGAGCCAGTGGCCCAGCTCTGCCCTGTGACACACATAGCCTCCAGCGGTCACATGGCCTCCAGCTGCCACCACCTGCCTTCTGTCCCCAGCCTGGTGCCCTCTCCCTGGCAGTCTTCCCTCGTCCCTCCAGGCTTTAAGCTTGGCAGACAGCAGGCCCGAAGGACAGAGGTTTCAGGGCCAACAGGCTTGGACAGTTCTGGTCTAGCTGACCTCGAGGTGGGACCCCTTCCAGTAGTCTCTTTGACATCACATGGTGTGCCCCACCGAGAGTTAGGTGCCCCGCTGGCCTGAGGCAAAGGTGGATGGCTCAGAGTCATGGCTCCCTCAGCCAGCCCCAGCCAGAGCCCCCATGAGCAGGGGGTTTGAGCCACCTGAGACAAGGTACTGAAACGAGGCTCTGCACGGAGCCAAGAGTATCGTCCAGCCGTGCGCCTCGTGGGAAGGCTGGATGCCAGGCATTAGCAGGAGGCAAGAGGACAAATACAGGCAGGGCCAACTGCATACACACTCAAGAATAAACAAACAAATAGGGGGAAAATCCTCTAGAGCGGTCCTTCTCAACAGAGAGCAATTTGCCACCCCAGGGACAATGTCTGGAGGCCTTTTGATTGTCACAACTGGAAGAGTGCTAATGGCACCCAGTAGGGAGAGGCCAGAGAATCTGTCACTGAGCATCCTACCAGGCACAGGGCAGCCGTCCAGATCCCAAATGTCAGTGGTGCCATGGTTAAGAAACCCTGCTGGAGAGAGAATCCAATCCTCCTGGGGAAGATTTGAGCAGGGCCCCACAAGCGAACCTTCTGGCCTACTGGAGAGTGAGTTGTGACTGTCACTCTCAGGCTTAGAACCCTTCAGCACCTACCCGGTTCCCACAGGTCTGGACCCAACCCTCTTGGTGCACACCACAAGCCTTCTTTCCATGATCTGGCCCTGGCTTACCCTTTAGATTCACCTCCTGCTGGGTTTTGGTGACACTAAACCATTCACAGTGTCCCAATACCCCCAAGACCTTTGCCCTTGAGGAAGGGGGATTCCCATGTCCTGTGTCTGAAATGCTCTCTCTTCTGACTTCCATCTGAAAAGTACTCACCCATCCTTCTGAGTCTGGCTGAGCCATTTCCTCATCTGAAAACCAGCCCCCAACATTGCTACCCTTTACTCCCCCAACCCCCACCCCCCACCATCCCTGCGATGGCCCAGGACACCTCTACCACACAGCATCACACAAGATAGGTGCTGGCACAGTAGACCCGTGTATCTGTTGCTCTCACCAGGCTGTGGGTTCCTTCGATGTCTGGTCTGTCTCTCCAGTGTCTGGGGAGGCCTTGAACAATGGGAGCCACTTGGGTGGGTGGGCAGGGCAGGTGATCTTGGGTGGGTGGGCAGGTCCAGCCTATTGTCCCTCAATGGCAGAAGACACACAGGGAGCTAAAGTATGTGCAGAGAGGTATGTGAGGCCAACAGGGCCATCAAAAGCAGCTAGAAAGTGTAGACATGAAATGAGTGCTAAGGGACCAGCCGAACAGGACCTGGGAACAAAGTCACAGAGGAGAAGTCGGCCTGAGAGACTAAAAGGGACATGATCTGTGCTGATCCCAGAGGCAGGGTCTGTAAGCTCCCAGCACAACCCCCAAGGGGGTGCCAGTGGCACCCAGGCCTGGGATTGCCACCAAGAGCTTGGCAGGTACATGGTATAAGGGTGAGGAAATTTGGTCATTCACACTTGAAAGCAAAGTCACTTAGTTTTCCTCAAATCAGCTTCATGGGGTATGCAGGGCAGGCAAAGACATTCCCATTTTCTACATGAGGACATTGAGGCTGAAGGAGGTAGAGAGTCTGTCCCTAAATTGCCAAGTACTGAATCCCCACCTTCTTCTTTCTTTGCGCTGCACTATTTTGAGTCAGTCAGTCAGCTCCCTCACTCACCATTGGTTTGATTTCTGTAGACAATCCCAAAAGCCAATTTAAAAGAACATTTCTCCAAAGCCACTTCTTGTGTGTTTGGTTATCCACAGAATGTGTTTGTGTTCTTTACAGCTGTGAGATATAATTGCCTAAAATCAACTGCATGTATTTAAACCATATGATCTGATGAGTTGACATAGTTATACTCCCATGAAACCATCACTATTGAGACAGTGAACATATCCACTGCCCCTAAAAATTTCCTTGCACACACACACACACACACACACACACACACAAAGGCAACCACAGACCTACTTTCTGTTGCTGTTACTACATTTTCTAGAACATATATAAATGGGATCATACACTATGTACTCATTTTTATCTGGCTTCCTTCACAACTATTTTGAGATTTGTACATGGTTGCATGTATCAGAAGCTCATTCCTTTTCATTACTGAGTGGTGTTCTACTTTATGGATAGAGTACCACAATTTATTTATCCATTCATCTGCCGATGGACATTTGGGTTCTTTTCAGCTTCTAGCTTACAAATAAAGTAGCCATGAGCATTCCTATTCAAGTCTCTGTGTGGACATATGTCTTCATTTTTCTTGGGCAAATACCTAGGAGTGGATTGGCTCGATCATACAGTCAATTTATGTTTCATTTTTTAAGAAGCTGCCAAAGAGGTTTCCAAATTAGCTGCACCATTTTACCTTCCCACCAGTAGTGCGTGGGCATCCAGTTCTTCCACATCCTCACCGACACTAAGTAGGGCCCATCTTTTTAATTAAGCCATGCCAGTAGGTGTGTAGAGATAGTGTATTATGTTCTTAATTTTCCTAGTGACTAATGATGTTGAGCATCTGTTCATATGTTTACCTGCCACCCACATATCTTCACTGGTGAAGTGTCTATTCAAAGAAGAAGCTTTCAAAGAGTTATTATATTTGTTTATATTAGATATACTAAAGCATATGATTTCGAACATAGCCTTTGGAATCTGTAAGTCCTGGTTTCATATTCTGGCTTGGCTACTTACTAGGCAACTTAGGATAAAGTGGCTTACCCTCTCTGAACTTCATTTTCCTCTTGTGTAAAATGGTAGTAATAATAGAGCCCAATAAGGCTTAAATGAGGATCAGATACTTAAAACCTAGAATATAGAACTTAAAAATATTATTAATAATAATTATAACATCTTCTGCTGGTCTGATTTGAATTGTAACAAGCAAGACCCCTGGCATACTTCAGAAACTAGTCTCTATAGAAATTAAATGGTGCTTCATGTCCAGTATAGTAGATATGTAATTTTTTTTATTCCTAATTATGTAAAGAATGGAATTTAGTAGAAGTCTAGTATTTCAGAACTGAAAGAGTGCTTAGAGATATTTAAACCAATACCATGCCATAGCTCAGGGCCTCTGGAAAGCAGAGCCTGAAGCAAGGATTACAGTACTGAGACTTTTCTTGGGAAGTACAAACACAGGGTAGTTAGGGTTAGGAAAAAACTGGGAAGTGAGACAAGGGGGGATGTATGAGTTATCCACCATACAACTATTCAATAGGGCACCAAAGAAACACAGTAGGTCTCTTGGCAAGCATGCTTTCTCAGCACACAGAATTTCCCTGGAAAGTTTGCAAAGAGAAATCACACTTGACAGAAGCCCAAGGAAGGGGAAAGTGGGGGACATGTGTCTGTCAGTTTTCCTCCTATGGTCGAGGTTCACCCCATGGAGAATAAGCTTCCCTACACTTCCAGGGTGAGTCATCCAGCACCGTGGTGGCCATTGGGAAAGCGCATCCCACATCCTGCCTTGTGGCATTTCATGTAAGCCCAGAAGTCAATGTGCAGCCTAGTGTAGGTGGGATGCTAGCCAAGGGAGAAAAACAGAAGGCTCACAAGACTTATGTCCTGTCTTAGGCTGCATACCCTCAGAAGCAGACTCTGAGTAGGGGTGCCTGGGTGGCTCAGGCGGCTGAGCGTCTGACTTTGGCTCAAGTCATGATCTCCCTGCTTGTGAGTTCGAGCCCTGTGTCGGGCTCTGTGCTGACAGCTCCGAGCCCGGAGTCTGCTTCGGATTCTGTGTCCCTCTCTTGCTCTGCTCCTCCCCTGCTCATGCTCTCTCTCTTATCTCTCTCTCTCTCTCTCTCTCTCTCTCTCAACAATAAATAAAACATTTAAAAAAATTTAAGAAGCAGACTCTGAGTCAAGGATTTGAGTGCTATGGGTTTGGGGGAGAATGGAATCCAGAAAGCACCAGTAGGAGAGTGGAGAGGGGACAGGGAAAGGAAGAAAGCCGATTCAGGATATGGTGATGAGGAGGCTACTGTTGTGGCTATCTGAGTTGTAATCCTACTGGGGACATGTAGGAGACAATATGAAACACATCTCAGGATTTTCCCACCTGCACGGTAAGGAAGCAGGGATAGCTTCCCCCAATTTCCATCTGTCATTGGCTGACAGCTGCTCCTGGGGACATTAGCTTCTATCATTCCTCCCCCAAGAGAAAGGAGAGTCCCAACTGCTGGCAGTAGGATGCCTTTGGCACATCCTAGAGTACTGAATGTGGCAACTTTCATCAGGGGTCAGCAAGCTATTTCTTAAAGGGCTAGAGAGTAAGTATTTTAGATTTGTAGGCCCTGTGGTTTCTCTTGCAACTCATCAGCTCAACCACAGATAATACATAAACAGATGGGACTGTCTTTGTCCCAGTATAACTGTATTTGTAAAAACAGCCAGCAGGCTGGCAGACCATAGTTTGCAGACTTCTGTGCAACATGTATGATGCATCCCATTTTGCAGGTAGAGAAACTAAGGCCCAGTAAAGAAAAGTAACTGGTCATATAGTCCACCAGAGGCACATCTCCTGATCTTCTGCCCGCTCTACTTTGCTACCTCTTTATTGGGGTTTTGGTACGTTTGTAGGGGACTTGCAGGCAGAACACTCCAGGGGGATGTCTGCGCAACCCATAATTCTTAAAAAAAATTTTAATGTTTATTTATTTTGGAGATAGAAAGACAGAGCGTGAGCAGGGGAAGGGACAGAGAGAGAGAGACAGAGAGACAGAGAGAGAGAGACAGAGAACCCAAAGCAGGCTCCAGGCTCTGTGCTGTCAGCACAGAGCCCGGTGCAAGGCTCGAACTCATGAACTATGAGATCATGACCTGAGCCAAAGTCAGCCACTCAACCAACTGAGCCACCCAGGTGCCCCAACCCATAATTCTTATTCTTAAATGGCAGTGGTTTGTTTCCTCTCTTTGGCCGGAGAGGCCTCAGGGCCTGAAGCCTTGCAGCCTGCAAGGCTGGCTTGGAACAACTTCTGGGAATGTGGCTGAGTGGAGCTGCATCAGAGCCTCCCTGCACCAAGACCTGTTCCGGCAGCCTTGCCTTGGCCACTTTGGCAGAGTGGCTCGCTGCGGTCACAAAGCTCAGAGTGAAAAAGCAGTTAGAACTTTGGAGCCTGTACATATCTAAAAATATCCAGGAATGTGTGCACATATGTGGCCCTTCTGTGATCAAAACATCTGGGGAGAAGATTAAATGCTCCTTCTTTAATTTGCCTAGGACTCCAGAGAAGACTAGGAAAGGGAAGGGAAGTTGAAAGTCATTGACTTTACTGGGGGGGGGGGGGGGGGAGGACGTCACAAGAGTTTTGTTTTTTACAAGACAAAATAAGTTATGCGCATGCAGAATCCTCCCCCAGGGGAAATCCTGGACCTCGGTTTTCTTGGGATTCTGGGGATTGTTTCTCATAATGGGGGCGGAAAGTTCATTGGCTACAGGCTTGAATTCCTGATTTGATGCCTTTTTTTTTAAAGTAGATTAAAATACCAAGTCCCTAGATCAAAACAGCACAAGCTGTAATAATGTAACAAATCATTAAGTGTCAGATTTGAAGAAGGTCTGATGTGAGCCATACATTTGTCAGATGAGGAAACTGAGACCCAGAGAGAGAGCTTTCCTGGTGTCCCACGGAAGGTGGCAGAGGAAGAGCTGAAATGGATGTGTCCTGACCCCCACACTAGAGGTGTAGTGGCAAGAAGAGTTGAGGGAAGGGTCAAGCCTAGTTCTGCTACTTCTAAGCCATATGGTCTCATCTGGACACTAAAGATGATAATGGTCGGTGGTGACTATGAGAAATCAGGATTGGACCTCTGGATCTTGTATAGCTGCTTTCTTGAACCTGGGACATCCCTAAAGGGTAAACAAAGGCAGGCAGATGCCCACCCTTTTCATTACCAATCATGGCCCCAAACCATAATAAATGTCTTGGTAGTTTGGAGTGAATCATATGTGAGCCTAGAATTTCATTTGGATTAAATCCTTGGTCCAAGCAGGCTAATTGCCCTAAATGGTACACTTTCCTCTGCCTTAATTCTGGAGCAGGGAAAGCTAGCCACTCTTTAAAGTTTAGGGCAGACTGACTAAGCCACCTACCCACACTTTTTTTTTAATGTTTATTTATTTATTTTCAAAAGAGAGCACAAACAGGAGAAGGGCAGAGAGAGAGGGAGACACAGAATCTGAAGCAGGCCAGGCTCTGAGATGTCAGCACAGAGTCTGACACAGGACTGGAACCCACGAACTGTGAAATCAAGACCTGAGCCAAAGTTGGAGCCCCCCAGGTGCCCCAACAATTTTTTTTTTTTAAACTACATATGCCACACTTCAGTTTCCACTGGACTTTCAAGTATAAACAGTGGCTGGCTTCTGAGCCACTCCTTATTTAGGAGATGAGAAGGCCCAAAGTAGGATCCTCAAAACAGAAGATGCAAAGGGGAAGGGTCTAAGTGGAACCTGCTACTCAGACACCAGAATTTTGTAACCTGCCTCTCTGGTAGGTAACTATAATCCAAGCATGCCTTTGACTTGATTTCCACCAGAGGTGAGACCTACAGCGCCCTCTAGAGGCCATCCTTTTTCCTAGTGAGTCCAGTGCGCTCCATGACCAGACCCACCAGAGGCACAGATGTCCCAGCAAGAGAGAAAATTATGAATTATAACAACAGTCCTAGTAGCATCTTGGCAGTGCAATATCTCTAATCCTTTCCACTACTTCCATGTCCCACTCGGTCCTTCATGAGACTATTGAGATGGAAGTTCATACTCCCAAGGGCTTTACAAATGCCTCTTTCATGCTGCCCCACACTCTACACTAGGTTGAAAAGTTGTGTTCTCTCATATTAACCACATGGCTAACAAGCTGAAGACTACATAATGGACATCCAAGAGCAACAAGCCATGACTGCAACAGAAACACTCACATTTGCCACCACGCTGTCCAGTTATTGTAGTGTAAACCCTCCTGTTTACACTACCCCCTTTGCCACAGAGAAAAATTTCTCAAATTCTCAAATTATGTCAGACGCTCCCTTTGCATCTTCTTTCTTCTTCTTATAGTATGCCTTTCTTTTTAATTAAGTTTTTTTTAATTTCAATTCCAGTTTAGTTAATATCCAGTGTTATATTAGTTTCAGGTGTACAATACAGAGATTCAACAATTCTGTACATTACTCAGTGCTCATCATGATAAGCGTACTCTTTAATCCCCATTACGAATTTCACCCATCCACTATTCCACCTTCCCTCTGGTAACTACCAAGTTTGTTCTCCATAGTTAAAAGTCTATTTCTTGGTTAGTCTCTCTCTCCCTCTTTTTCCTTCACTCATTTGTTTTGTTTCTTAAATTCCGCATATGAGTGAGGCCATATGGTATTTGTCTTTATCTGACTGACTTATTTCATGTAGCATTATGCTCTCTAGCTCCCATCCATGTCACTGCAAATGGCAAGATTTCATTCTTTCTGATGGTGAGTAATATTCCCTTGTGTATATATACCACGTCTTCTTTATCCACTCACCTATTGATGAACACTTGGGCTGCTCCCATACTTTGGCTGTTGTAAAGAATGCTGCAGTAAACATCGGGGTCATGTGCCCCTTACTTCTTCTTATTGTGCTTGACCCCAGCAATAAGAGCCATGGGAGCTGGAGAAGCCAAAACAGAAGCTGGCTTTCTTCTTCAGGAGCTGCAGACAGCATCTTCTACTGTAGCAACTCCCACACGTCCCCATTTAGTCCATCCAATACCGTGTTCCACTTCTCCAAAGTTCCAAAGGGTCAACAAGACAAATTGCCATACCAAGACTTACTTGCACCATCTGGAAAACACAGACTGATCCCAAAGCCAAATGTCAACCACATATACCAGTTTCCAGGAGATAAAGACCTGGGATTAAACGCATTTTAATACCCCCTCCCTAGAGCCCAACTCTAAGGATTGAGGAGCATCCGAATGGCCAGGATTGGCTTCACCTTGTCTCCGTTTCTGGGGCAGTTCTGTTTTCCATATTGGAGGGAGGAGGGGAGGTCTCATATGCCATATATATACTTTTAAAGATACCAGGTATTTTTCATTTGGGAGGTAAGGAAATGGGACCAGAGAATTACTTGGTCTGCTTCAAGTCTAGATATTAGGCTGGGGTGTAAATGTGAAGTCACATTGATCCTGAGATATGCTTGTGATTTCTACATTCCATGGGTGTGGGACTGTTACTGTGTACTTCTTAGAGACACTATTGACTGGAGTGGCCTTACATCCACATTCACTGAACAAAGTCCTAGCTTATGCCTGTTGTCTTAACTTCTGTCTGGTTTAGCATTTATCCGGGATGTTTGTGTGTTCTTTTTGTTTGTTGTGTACATTACTTCATTCTCTGGTGTACACTGTATAAACCTTTCTTGAAATTGATTGTACAAAGTGACTAAACATATTTCTAGATGGAAGTTAGAAAAGATTAGGTAGCCTAAGTAACAGGTAACCATTCATTGGCTCTAGGTGTAAACATAACAGAAGAGGCAAGGATTAGAAAAGAGGCCTCAAGAAGAGTCAAGCAAGACTTTTCTGATACTCTTGATTTTTGTGGCTGAAGGCCACATCCCTAAGTAATAAAATCAATGAAAATATAAGGGCATGGGGCATGTGGGTGGCTCATTTGGTTGAGTGTCTCACTCTTGATTTTGGCTCAGGTTATAATCCCAGGGTTGTGGGATCAAGCCTCATGTTGGGCTCCATGCTGAACATGGAGCCTGCTTGGGATTCTCTCTCTCCCTCTGCCCTGCTCTTTGTCTCTCTCTCTTTCTCTCTCTCTCTTTCTCTCTCTAATATTTTTTTAAAAAAAGAACTGAGGGCATGTTGGCTGCAGGCTTCAACTTCTGGGGAGGAAAGCTAAGGCATCTCTCACACTGCACACATAAACAGGAGCTTTCTGATGTGGATAATAGGCAGTACTCTACTGGGGTGCTATGATTATGTTAGTGAAAGGATTTTAAACACTTGCCAATTCCAGTCATCTAATATAGCTGCTTAGGGCATCATATTGAGAAAGATTCTAGGTTTGGCATGAATGAGGGACATCATTGATTTGGGATGTTGGCTATGGTTCAGGAGCTGAGAACATCTATACTCATCTCAGTACTTGGCCATTCCTGTACTAACAAGAAAAACTTTCAATAGGAGGAACAAAGAACTTTAAAAATTCTTATTCCCACATGGCATGCCTTAGTGGATCTATTTTCCTTTTTGGATTGATTAAGTCTGTAACTCTAGTTGGCTAAGAAGGGCTACCCTAGCTTATGAGACTGCTCTCTTCTACCATTAATCTTGTAAGAGTGGGTAGGGTGAAAGACTGAATGCTACTGCACTAGATCTTTGGAAAATACTCTTTTACCTGTATGCTTTTTCGCTTGGGTCTGTCCTTCCTTCGTTCTGCTCATGGGAATGATAGCTCTCACAATGAGCTAGGATGGCTTTTTATGTAGGCCTTAGTCCACCCAGGAGCACAGAGTCAGTCCTTATGATTCAGACATGGTCTAGCCTTTCTCCCAAGGTGGGAAGACTTGGTGCCACCGCTTTCTCTATAGTTATAAACAGCTTTCCTTTAACTAGGTTCATCCATTTGTACCTTGCCTATGGAGGTGGCAGGACTGGTGTCAGACAAGGCAGACAGCCAATCAAAAACATTTTGCCATCTTATCACTACTAGCATTAATACATATTTTCCTGGAGGTGTAAGGATTAAAGATAATGTATATAAAGTGCCTAAGACTCTGCTAGCTCTTACACAGTTAACTATTACTATTATCATTATAATAATGACCAATTGTTACCTGAAGACCAAATTTTTCCTCATCTGATTTTATTTTTGGCCAAAGTAATATGTACTATGGTGATGGGTAATTGTCTTGAGAAAATATATGGACAACAGCAAGAAGTGCATATCTCCTCCAAAGACCCATTAGTAAGAAATTCAACACAAATTCCATCCTATACCATATTGTTCACATGAATGCTTTCAAAATGAATGGAAAGTTTGATGTCAGTCATTTTACTTCCTAGGATTTGTACTCTGAAAGGATTTCATTATTTCTCTTTAAAAATATTCTAGATGTCTAGGGTGATCTTCTTCACAAAATCCTTGCTCATCAGTGGGCTGGATGTGAGACATTCACAAATGGTCTTCCAACCATCTGAGAAACCTTAAGGCCCTTTGACAAATAGCCTTCAGGATGGTTAGAAGCTGGGCAGTGGGTATGTGTCCTGGCTCCTTTCATGAAAATGGTCACCTTGCCATTACAATGGGACAGAGTGGATGAGAGAGCTTTTGAGAAGGAAGTGGTTTACATTACTAAGAACAACTGTAAATATGGGATTTGTAGATTTGGGTCAATTAGGTTTATATGTTGCCTATTGGTAGAGAAGGAAAAAGGCCATGTTATAAGTGTGTGTGCTTTCAAGATATGCCAATAAAGATGATGAAGGCTCTATTTTCTATGGAAAACTTGGTAGACAAGAAATCTGGGGGTGGCGGCCAGGCCCTGAACTCTGTAAATAAATGTTGGGCCAAAGATATTACAGAGTTTCTGTTTTTACAAGAAGGGAAGATCTCAAAAAGTGAAAGGCCCAAAGACATTGATAACACTATGAGATGGGCCCACTGAGGCATCAGGCAGCCAGGAGAGGAGTCTGAGAATGTGCAGTTTGAGCCCAAGAATGCACTGTGTGAATCAAAAGGGTAATTTATGTGAGCCAAAGGATGTACAGTGTCAATGTCCAGTGTATCAGAAATCATATATTTGAGAAATGATATGAAAATGGATTTGGCCAGGAGAACCAGGTATACCCTAAATTCTGTCTAACTTCCCAACCACTTTCTTTCTCATAAAGAGTCCACGGAAGACATATATGATCAAAAGTACCAAAATAAGACATTATCAGCTAAGGCTCTAGTACTAAAACCTGTTACAGAATTCTAATAAACCAAGTTAGACCATGTGAAAGGATTCCTTTTCCTAGTTAGGACAAACCACATGAATAGCTAATGTTCCACTATATTCAGAGAACTATCCCATCTAGGGCAGATATACCTGGGGTTGCTGGTAATTGTGTCAGGCTTGGCTGTCCCTCTCTTAGGATTCTTCCTACCCTAGGTTCACCCAGCATCCAGCTCTGTCATTGTTTGCTAAGGGCAAGGGATGTTTTCAGGGTGAACTGAAAGACCACAAAGGAGAAGGTAGAGGGAGGAATATTTTAGCTGATTGAAGAGGGGCTTTCTGATGGTCAAGCTCTCCATGAGGGAAAGGCTACCTCTGAAGATTGTCAGCTCTCTGTCTCTGGAGGGGAACTAGCCAAGAAAGGTCAACTTTTAGTGGAAATACTGTAGAAGTGTTTACAGCCTCAAAAGAAGTTAGAGCTGTTAGGTCTCATTCCATCTTTAGAATTATGGTTCTGAGTTACTTTCCCACTCCAGGCTTCAATTTACATCCCTTTAAAATTACTCCTGAGGTCCTTTCCTACTCTGTAATAATGATAGACCCTTAGTAATACGGCCACATATTTTGGTACATTGTAGATGAAAAGAACAGAATGAATAAAAGTATGACAAACAAAAGCTGAGGGAGTTCATCATCACCAGACCAGCCTTACAAAATGAGCTAAAGGGAATTCTTTAAGGTAAATGAAAACAATATATGATAACAATAACAATATATGAATGTATTTTTAAATATTTTTTACCAGCAAAGGTAAATTCATAAACAAAGTCAGAATTCTCTAATTTGTAATGGGGATACATAAACCACTTTTAAACTTTCAAGCCATGATAGAAACATTAAAAATAACTATAACTACAATAATTTGTTATTGGATACACAATGTAAATAAGGTGTAAATTATAGCACCAATAACCTAAAATTTGAGGGAGACTGAGAAGTCACTGAAGTAATTGAAGACCAAGAGAAGTAAAAGTATAGCTTTTTGTATGCAATCAATGTTAAGTCATTTTAAACCTAAAACAGGATGTTACAACTCTAAGATATTTTATGTAAGTTCATGGTAAGCACAAGGGAAAGATTTGTAGCAGATATATTAAGATTAAGAGAAAGAAATCAAAGCAAACCACCACCACAAAAAAAATCACCAAATCACAAAGGAAAACAACGAGAGGAATAAAGAAACAAAGAAACTACAAAGCAGAAAACAATAAAGTAAATGGCAGTTGTAAGTCCATACCTGTCAATGATTATTTTAACCATACCTATCAAGAATTATTTTAACCTAAATGGACTTATTCTCCAATCAAAAGATACAAAATGGCTGAATGGATAAAAAATAAGACCCAACAATAGGTTGCCTATAAGAGACTCGCTTTAGCTTTAAGGGCACACATAGGCTGAAAGTGAAGGAATTCAAAAGATATTTCAAGAAAATGGTAACCAAAAGAGAGCAAGTCTATATCAAACAGTATAGATTTGAAGTCTGGAAGGATCACAAGAGACCAAAACAAGTCATTATATAATGACAAAAGGGTTAATTTTTCAGGAAGGTAAAAGAATTGTAAAAAGCACCTAAGTATATAAAAAGCATGTAAATATAAATAAACAAAAGAATTGTAAAGAGCACATAAATATAAAGAGTACCTAAATATACCTAAATAAAAAAATGGTAAAGAGCACCTAAATATATAAAGCAAATATTAATAGAACTGAAGATTTATAGCTATAAATACCTGCATTAAGAAAAAAAAGATCTCAAATAAATAACCTAACTCTACACACCAAAGGAACTAGAAAGAAAAAGAACAAATTAAGCCCAAAGTTAGTAGAAGTAAGGAAATCATGCAGATGAGAACAGAAATAAGTGAAATAGAAAGCAGAAAAGATCAATGAAATTAAGAATTTGTTGTTTGAAAAGGTATACAAAATTAACAAAACGTTAGCTAGACTAACCAAGAAAACAAAGATGACTCAAATAAATAAAATTATAAATGAAAGAGTAGATGGTACAACTAATACCACAAATACAAAAGATCGTAAGAGACTACTATGAGCAACTATACATCAACAAATTCGATAATCTAGAAGAAATGCTTAAATTCCTAGAAACATACAACTTACCAAGATTGAATCATGAAGAAACAGAAAATCTGGACATCTCGATAACAAGTAAGGACATTGAATCAGTAAGCAAAACTGTTAAAAAAAAAAAAAAGCCCAGGACCACACAGCTTCACTGGTGAATTCTACCAAACAGTTAAAGAATTAACGCTAATCCTTCCCAAACTCTTCCAAAATTGAAGAGGTGAGAACATTTTCAAACTCTTTTTATGAAGTCAGCATCAGTCTGACACCAAAGCCAGATAAGAACTCTACAAGAAAAGAAAATTACAGGCCAATATCCTGGATGAACATGATGCAAAAATTCTCAAAAAATTCTAGCAAACTGAATTCAACAGCACATTAAAAGGATTACTATCAAATAGAATTAATTCCTAGGAAGCAAGGATATTTCAACATACACAAAACAATAAATATGATACACCACATTAACAAATGATGAATAAATAGATGCAAAAAATGCAATAGATGCAAAAAAAAAAGAATTTGACAAAATTTAACATCATTTTGTGATTAAAAACTTTCAACAGATTAGGTCTAGAAGTAATGTACCTCAACATAATAAAGGCCATATATGAAAACATATATGAAAAGTTCACAACTGGGGTGCCTAGGTGGCTCATTCACTTAAGCGTCCGACTCTTGATTTTAGTTCATTTCATGATCTCAGGGTCATGGGATCAAGCCTCATGTTGGGCTCTGTGCTAGGTGTGGAGCCTGCTTGAGATTTTCTCTCCTTCTCCCTCTGCCCCTCCCCTGGTTTGCACACGCACACATACATGCATGCTCTTGGAAGAAAGGAAAGAAAGAAAGAAAGAAAGAAAGAAAGAAAGAAAGAAAGAAAGAAAAGAAAGAAAGAAAGAAAGAAAGAAAGAAAGAAAGAAAGAAAGAAAGAGGAAGGAAGAAGGGAGAAAGGAAGGAAGAAGGGAGGAAGGAAGGAAGAAGGGAGGAAGGAAGGAAGAAGGGAGGGAGGGGGGAAGAAGGGAGGGAGGGGGGAAGGAAGGAAGGAAGGCCCACAAATAACATCAAACTTCTGTTCTGAAAACTGAAAGCTTTTCTTCTAAGATCAGGAACAAGTGAAGAGTGCCCACTCTCACCATGTCTATTCAACATAGTACTAGAAGTCCTAGCCAGAGCCATTAAACAGCAAAAGTAAATAAAAGGCATCCAAATCAGAAAGAAAGAAGTAAAACTGACTGGTTGCAAATGACAAGGTCTTATGCATAGGAAACCCCATAGACTCCACCAAAAAATCTTTTGAAACTAATATAAAAATTCAGTAAAGTTGCAGGACCCAAAAGCAATATATAAAAATCAGTTTCTTTTCTATACACCAATGATGAACTATCTGAAAAAGAAATAAAGAAAATAATACCATTAAAATAGCATCAAAAACAATAAAATACTTATGAATAAACTTAACCAAGAAGGTGAAAGATCTATAAACTGAAAAAATAAGATGATTATGAAAAAAAAAAGTGAGAAAGGCACAAACAAATGAAAGATGTCCCATGCTCACGGAATGGGAGAATTAATATTGTTTAAATGTCCATACTAGGGGCGCCTGGGTGGCGCAGTCGGTTAAGCGTCCGACTTCAGCCAGGTCACGGTCTCGCGGTCCGTGAGTTCGAGCCCCGCGTCAGGCTCTGGGCTGATGGCTCAGAGCCTGGAGCCTGTTTCCGATTCTGTGTCTCCCTCTCTCTCTGCCCCTCCCCCGTTCATGCTCTGTCTCTCGCTGTCCCAAAAATAAATTAAAAAAAAAAAAAAAACGTTGAAAAAAAAATAAAATAAAAAAAATAAATGTCCATACTACCCAAAGTGATCTATAGATTCAATGCAATGCCTATCAATATTCCAATGGCATTTTTCATTGAAACAGAAAAAACAATTCTAAAATTCATATGGAACCACAGAAGGCCCAAAATAGCCAAGGTAATGTTGAGAAAGAATAAAACTGGAGGCATCACACTTCCTGACTTCAATTATATTATAAAGCTATAGTAACCAACATAGTACAGTACTGACATAAAAACAGACACACACCAAAAGAACAGAATTAAGAACCCAGAAATAAATCCATGCATATATGGCCAACTAAGATTTGACAAGGGCACAAAAATACACTGTGGGGAAAAGATTGTCTTTTCTGTAAATGTTATTGGGAAAACTGTATATTCACATGAAAGAATGAAGTTGGACTCCTTTTTATACCCCAAAACAAGAGTAAACAAGTGAGACTACATGAAACTAAAAAACTTCTGCACAACAATGGAAAAATGAACAGAACGAAAGAGCAACCCCATGGAATAAGAGAAAAGATTTGTAATCCCTACATCTGATAAAACATTAATAGCCAAAATATATAAGGAATTCATACAACTCAATAACAAAAAAACAAAAAGTCCTCTTTTTTAAATGGGCAAAGGACCTGAATAGATATTTCTCTGAGAATTTATCCAAGTGACCAACAGGTACGTGAAAGATGCTCAATATCACTAATCATCAGAGAAGTGAAAATGAAAACCACAAAGAGATATCACCTCAGACCTGTTAGAATGGCAATTATCAAAAAGACAAGAGATAATAAGTGTTAGCAAGAATGTGGAGAAAAGGGAACCCTTGTACACTCTTGGTGGTTATGTAAACTGGTACAGCCACCACAGGAAACAGTATGGAGGTTCCTCTGGAAATTAAGAGTAGAACTATCATGATCCAGCAATCCCACTTCTGGGAATATATATAAAAGAAACAAAATCACTATCTTGAAAAGAGATCTCATGCTCATCACAACATTATTTACAATGGCCAAGATGTGGAAACAACCTAAGTGCCTATCAGCAGATGAATGAATAAAGAAAATGTGAGATACACACACACACACACACACACACACACACACACACACACACACCTGGAGATAGAGAAGTATATATACAGATGTATAAACCTATAGATGTACATATATACATCTATAGATATAGATGTATATATGGCATATATAGATATATGTATGGGTTTATATGCAGATATGTGTATATATGGCATATATATGGTATCTATGTATTATACACACACACACACACACACATATACACCATAGAATATTATTCATTCATAAAAAAGGGAAATCCTACCATTTGTGACAACATGGATGAGATCTGGGGGCATTACACTAAGTGAAATAAGTCAGAGAAAGATAAATACTGTATGACCTCATCTATATGTAGAATCTAAAACAATTGAACTCCAAAATCAGAAAGTGAAATGGTAATTACCAGGGGCTGGGGGTGGGGGAAATGGGGAGATGTTGGTCAAAGGGTACAAACTTTCAGTTATAAGTTCTGAGGACCTAATGTACAGCATGGTGACTACAGGGCGGCAATACTGTATTGCATACTTGAAATTTACTGAGTATTAAATTTGGTGAGTATTAAATGTTCTCACACCAACACATAAACAGTAACTATTCAAGATGATGGATGTGTTAACTAACTTTATTGTGGTAATCATTTTACAACATATATATATATATCAAATTTTCAAAAATCATGACACATTTACTATTCAGCTAATATTCCACCTTAAGGAAAGCCACTGAATTTGCTGGTGAAGGTAAATTACAGGAAAAAAAATGAAATGCCAGACCTACATTGTCAGTATTGGAGATAAATATGTGGTTATTAATATTTTAAAAAATAAACATATGTGTATCTGCATATATCACTCATTCTGCCTAAAAATGTTTCATCGCTTCATGCCTTTCCCTTCAGAAATTGTGTGCCTTCACGTAATATATAATCCAGTTTCCCAACCAGCTTTAGGAGATGCCAAATATTTAATGACACCCCACCTAGAAACAATAAATACAGTTGAGTCAGTCTTACACTCCTGGGGAAAAAGATGCTGAAAATTTGATGAAAGGGATTAATAAATTATAACCAGGCTATTAAGATGTGAGTCACTAAAGACTCCTGACACTCTTTTCCTTCCTCTAATTAGAATTAAAAACAGACTCACCTCCCTGTGCTCAGAAGTCCACTCCCTCCTTTTTGAGGTCACTTGGTTGGTCTAGTTCATGGACTTTCATTTAGACATTAGGATGGCTTTCACCGATGGGCAGTAAGGCTCTGACAGTTGAGAGTCAATGCACTGGTTCCCTGAACCAGAGGCTGTGACCATATTGGTGAGATGCCAATCACACAGCTGGGAAGAGGGAAGGCCCAATTTGTGGGCTGTGGGGTATCTTCCCAATCAAAGTGCTCCTGCTGATGGATTTCAGAGCCTGCTTCAAGCTGCCATAGAGCCAAGCTTCCTGTAAGGAACCTTAGAGATTATCTCATCCCACTCTTTTTTTGTGTAAGCAGAAACTGACAAAAGTTTGACAGCTCTCTCTCAAAGGAGAGGGAGCAAGTTGCCTGAAATCATGCAACTTTCAATGGCAAACTTCACACAAGAACCCATCTCTTGCCCCCTGGACCACTGCTGCTCTTTCTACATCTATTTCTACATTTACTGTGGGGGCCCAAATCCAACAGCTCTATGCTTCCTTACCTGATCACTAGACCAACTGTTTATAATACAGGCATCAGAGAACAGCTCCAGGTTCAGGTATGGGAAGACAATCCCAGCACCCCACTGTGGTGAAACATCCATGGCTCCACCCTCTGAATACCTGATGTGGAGCTCTGACATCATACTCATTTGGTGTGGGTGCAGAAGCTGACTCTCTTATTTGCCTTTGTATCTCAGAGCCTGGAACAATGCCAGATAGAGGAGTCCTCAGGGGAAAATTGTTTAAATTAATGAATCATGAGAGTTTGTCTAATTTTAGAAACTCTCTCTCTCTCTCTTTTTTTCTCATGCACAATTACTCAATGCCAAATTATTAAAAAGTGCATTTTCCTCCAATGTTTTATGGATTCTGCTTCAAGACAGTCTTTCAACAAACATTTGGTCAGGCTTACTGCATAGCGAGGTACTAGGTAAAGAGAAATAAAACAGCCCCTGTCCTCAGGGGCTCACAGTCTATCAAAGAAGACAGATGTCCAGATGGTAGTAATCTGGGATGAAGGTGCAACGTGAGAGAGGTATATCATAGAAGGGACATGTAGACCAGAGGCAGGCGCAGGGGTGAAAGCTGAGCTGAGCATTCAAGACCAAGTCAGTTGGGGAAATAGCAAGGAGGGATGTTTCAGACAGAAGGAACAATGTGTGCAAAACCATGGAATGAGATGGCATGAGAAAGCATGGCCAAAGACATAGAAAAAAAATGAAATTGGCAAATTGCAGAATGTTCTACAAATAAAATTTAAATTTGTTTCTTCCTCTGCCTGTCCGCTTTTCCATAAGAGGCCATTGTTGAATAGAGGAAGAAGTGTTGGGTTTGAAACAGGAATAACTCTAAAAATTAATGGTTCCATTTAAAATTGTAGAGTTTATCCTGTAGGTGCCAGGCTCAGTGACACAGATAAGAATGATGGAGGAATTGCGCCTGGGTGGCTCAGTCAGCTAAGTGTCTGACTTAAGCTCAGCTCATGATCTCACAGTTTGTGAGTTCGAGCCCTGCATCAAGCTCTGTGCTGACAGCTCAGAGCCTGGAGCCTGCTTCGGATTCTGTGTCTCCCTCTCTGTCTGCTCCTCCCTCATTCATGCTCTGTCTCTCAAAAAAATAAACATTAAAAAATTTTTTCTTTAAGTGATGGAGGAATTATTACATCTCCCCAGTTACAGATGGGGAAACTGATGCTCAGCGAATATCAATAGTAGTGTGGCTGTTTTGCTTCTCAGTCCTATTTGTTGAGACCCAGGGATGTGCCATAATCAAATCTGGTACCTTGGATACAAGTACAAAGCCATATTATTCCTCCCTCGGTAGGGAGTTTCCTTCTGCCATAAAGAACAGCAAACCCTACTTCTTCCCTGAACTACCCCCATGGTGATCCCTGCCAGAGCACACAAGAATATTGCAGAACATTCCAAAGCATGGGAGAACACTGCCCTGCCCACTCTCCTGCTCAGGCACCTCAGGCACCTCTCAGCAAACTTTCCTCATAGGCCTGGAAGTGCGCTCCCTAGAGGCAGGTGGGAGTGTTGGTGTATTGCCCAGTTTCTTAAATTTTCTCAAGATTTACTCTCACTGTTTCATCCACTTATTTCCTCTTCATATACTTCATTCAAAGCTGCATTCCTCTTACATTAACAATTACTTCATCAATCCTGAAGTCTAGCTCAGTGTCACCTTTTCCAAGGAGACCCCTTCTCCAGTCACATAGAGTTTCTCTCTCCTCTGAGCCTTCTCTGCCCTTGGGATCTTCCCTGCCATTTGTCATAGCACAGTTTACTCTACATCCCACACAAGATTGTGATTCATGGAAGATAAGGACTTATTTTAATTCATCTTAGTGTCTCCAACACCCATTGGGTATAAATGTGTTGAATCCCAGAGAAGATTCAAGCCCTGACTTGCCACTTCTTGGGGCCAGTTACAGCTTGCATTAGAAGCTGGTGAAGAATAGGGCCCTTCCCTTGCTCCATCACCATACAGGTAGGAATGAGGCAAGAGAATGCAGCTAGGGAGGCTTCTTGCTCTTATAAACTTCTGGAAATTCCATGGTCCCCCCCCCCCCCCTCCAGCCCAGCACTGAGCCAGAAGATGTCACTGAAATGTGACCAATTGTTCTTGATCAGCCCCCACCCACTGCCCTGCTCAGTCCAGGCATGTCTGTCTCCACTGCATTCTGGAGAAAGTATTTGTCATCTTTAGCAAGTGGAAAGCATCCTTCCCTATTTTCCTGCACATTTCCCCCCTTACTGTATTTCTTTGACCTTTTAATGACATTTTGCATGAGAGGGGAGAAAAATGCATATATTTGTATTTCCATCTTATATCCCACCAAAGTTTTTAAGTAGGTAATTTTTTTTAAGAAACTTTTTCCAACTGAGGAATGTCAACACTATGACCCTTTTGATGCTTATAGACTCGGTCTCTCATCACTGGGTTCAGATCTCCACTCCTCCAACTACTGCCTGTGTGATTCTGAACCAATGATTTGACCTCTTGAAGTCAATTTTCTCATCTGTAAAGTGGGAACAATGCCACCTTGCACTCAGGTTGATTGTAAACTTGAGAAATAATTACAAATTGCTCATAATAGGCACTCAATAAATCATTGCCCTCCTGTGTATGGGAGAGGCAAAATGTATTCTCCGCATATACCTTTCCTTCTATTCTGCCTTTCCATTGAAAAGTGTCTATTGAATTGGCAAGTAGACTTTTTTTTTTAGCCTTGGTAAGTTCCATCCACTCAAAAGATTGGACAACCAGTTTCAACAAGTTGAGATGTGAACTTGGCACATGTCATACTTCCCCACTAACCTCAGTGCTAGTATGTCCACGTCAAATCTCCAAACTCAAATCAGTCAGTGGTTTCCAGGCGAAGATGCCAGGCAGAACTCCTATCTCCCAAGTCTCAACAACCACCAGGCCAGAAATAAGAATCACTTAAGAATGTTAATTGAATGCTATAATTATAGTCTATGCATAAATAGGCATTTTGCACTGATATTGTACACTGCCAAGAAAATATTTACTTGGCTAACTCAAGTCCATGACCAAGTCTATTTTTTTCACAACAGAAATAATACTTTAATTTGGCATCACCAGACACACCAGAGTGAATAATCTTGGATATTTCAAACATAATCAAGATGTCTCTTACGCTTTTGCCTTTTTTATTAGTCATATGTCTTCTTTCTTTGCAGGATCTATATGTAAGTCATCTGTGGGTTCCTTTGTGTTCCTTACTGACTTTTCTTGAGATGAGCTGTTTATGGGAGTTTCCTGTGGGGAGGGGCAGGAGAAGTGAGGTGGGGACGTCTGAAACTTTGGTTTGGGTTTCTTGTCTCAAAACACCCCCCTTCATCAAATCCCCATTATTTTCTTTGCACTTGGATGCTTTTTTGGCCCATGCTATTCACAGCAAAGCCCTCTAAGCCATAGGCTCTTTGGCAAATAGCCAATACTGCCTCCTCAGCCTCTTTCCCTGCAGCAGCCCTGGACCAGGAGTCAGGCTTAGACCATGGTCGCGATGATGATGCCTGTGGTGTCTTCTCCAGCACCCATTCTGCAGTTGTTCTCAGGAATGCCGCTGGTCCTCTACAGAGACATTCCTGTTAATCTGCTGACCCACCCAAATTGATGTTATTCCAATCAAAGGCTCCTTTCAGGGTGGGAATCCTCACATTTAAGACGTCTCTTGCTCAAGCCCTGAGGTGGTCTCCATTCCTCTCCTATTTCCCTCCCATTACACAGTATTTGGTAGGTATGCTTCACTGTTTATGGTGTGGATCCGTGGCTTTTTCCTCATTTTATATAAAATGAAGGGTTCCCCCCCCCCCGCTCTTTTTTTTTCACTTGTTTTCAATTGGTTTCTAGGAAGGGAGGAGAATGAAAAATGCCTTTGTGCTGCCACCTTTAACCAGAATTCCCAAAGGCCTTTTTAAACCCAAACCCCCTCATTTCATTCTTATCCTGCGGTATGGTGTCTATTGCCAACTGCTTCCAGCAAGCTGTGAAATAAGGCAAGGAATACAGATGTAAATTTGAAAATGCCTAGTTCTTCCACTCACCCTTCTCTAAATTTTGATGCCCGTTCATCTCTTTGGAAGTATCTACATTTTTTAACTTTCTTTTCTGTCATTTCTCTCATTCAATCTGGAAACTCTTCTATTCTCTAAAAGAGGCCAAAGAGATATTCTTGGAGGCCTCTCCTCTTCTCCTCTAGCCAGAAGAGCAAACGGCACTCGTCAGAGATGTAATTAGTTCTCTTGCCTCACAGCCAAGCCTCATGCCCTGAATCTCTCAACAAGCCTCCAGAGTGATGTGGTTCCCCTCGAAACTCTCGAAACCACTGCCATGGAAACTGCCTCTTTCTGGTCTTGATGGAAAGGCTTCTGGAAGAACTGCTTTTAGGCAACCCACAACATGCTCCTTCCTGTACTGCTATATAGTACAGAGGTGAGCCACTAGTCAGCCCAAGAGCCCCTGCACTGCTTCTACCCACATCCCCTGGGGGGGGGCGTTGCACAGCATAAGCATGGCAGGAGCAGCATCCTTCTCCCCAGACTTCCCACCTGCTTCCTGCACCTGTTTTCCTGGATTCCTGATCCAAGGGGAAAGAAAAGATGATTCAACCTTGCATGTATGTTTATCCTGCTGGTGGAATGTCATTAAATATGGAAAATCATGCAAGTAGAGCTCCAAAGAAATGGTTCACTGAATTGACAATTCCCCCGGATTCATTGTGGTCACAGCTGGGAAATCTGGTTCCTCAAAAAAGATACTTTCAGGATCCTTCCAGAGTAATAGGAGTGAGGATAAAGTCAGGACCTCTCGCTGGTGTGAACCAAACAGGAGGCGTAAGAGCCCAAATAGAACAACAGTAACTTCTACTAAGACTGCCATTGATTCTATTCAGGAGCCTCTATTCACAGCAACCATGAGAGGCACGGTTTACACCTTGTCTCAATTAATCCCACAAGCAGTTACCTCTATTTTATGCAGAAAGATGTTGAGGATTCTGGTAGAAAATGGAAGGGACCATAGGAGTATTTTTAAAGAGTGATTACACTGTTGGTGACTACTTCTTAAATCAAAATGTTTTAATGTTTGGCTTGGAGTGAATCTTCGGAGAAGGTGCAAATTGAGAGGTTAAGGCTGACCTTGAAGTTATGTCTTTCAGCACTTAAAGGTTGGAAACCAGACTCTCCAGAGGTGCATCTGAGTATGAGAATAGAGCCTGTGTCTCTCCCGGGCCAACATGCACTCTTCCCACGGTCAGTGTTGACATGGGAATGGCAGCTACACAAGTGGAAACACTTAAGTGCATCATGGAAGTTCCATTTTTGTCCCTGTGACTGCAAATCTGACTAAGTAGTACTTCCCAACTCAAAGATCGCAGGACTTTTGAACTAGAAAGATTCTTACAGATTCTAACCCCTGCATTTCAAAAAGACAACAGGCAAAGCGCTTGCTCACTTTATTTTTTGAACCATGTGCAAGCAAACAGTATCATAACCAAGAAATTTCCTCTCTGATGTTTTCATACGCTCTCTAATATTGAAAAAAACTGGGGGTGGGGAATAGTACAGAAATGCAGTCCCAAGGTAGATGCCTGCAGTCTTAAGGGAATGTTCAAAGAGAATCCAGACTGAGTGGAGAAGGCACGGAGGACTGGGCACTGATGTGGGAAAACACCAGGGAAAAGCAAGGGTGCTCCACTCACTAGGGATGCAAGGAAGGTCACATTTATTTATTTTGGCAGGTTAAATTAGATCTGTTTCATGGCCCCATCCACCAAAAAGCAGAAGGTCCGTATCTTACTTCATGGCTCCCATCCCCTCCCCTAGATTGTATGAAAAACTCCAAAGACTTAGACATTTAGAAAACTCTTGTTGAGGGTCTCCTGGGTGGCTCAGTCAGTTAAGTGTCTGACTTCAGCTCAGTGAGATTGAGCCCCACATCAGGCTCCTCATTCACAGTGCAGAAACTGCTTGGGATTCTCTTTCTCTCTCTCTCTCATCTCTCTCTGCGCCTCTCTCTCTCCATCCTTCTCTCTCTCTCCTCTCTCTCCTCTCTGTTTCTCTCTCTCCTCTCTCTCCTCTCTCCTCCTCTCTCTTTCTCTCTCTCTCTCCTCTCTCCTCCAGTGCTCCTTCTCTCTTCTCTCTCTCGTCTCTCTCTCTCTCTTCTCGTCTCTCTCATCTGCCCCTCCCTCACTCTCTCTCCCTCAAAAACAAATAAATAAACTTAAAAAAAAGAAACTCTTGTTGGACAGGGAAAATCCCCTGTGACTCTCTTGCACAGACACTGGAAATGATCCCCCACCATCTGCCTAGTATCCCCTCACCATCCATCCAGTGTCCCCTACCATCTCTCTATCCAGTGACCCATCATCCATCCAGTGCCCCCCCACCATCTGCCCAGTGTCCCCTACCATCCATTTAGTGTCTGCCTACTTCCATACAATGATGCCCACTATCCATGTAATGTCCCCCACTCTCTACCCAATGTCCTCCACCATCTATCCAGCGTCCCCACCATCCTTCCAGCATCCCCTTCCATCTCTCTATCCAGTACCCCTCACCATCCCTCCAGTGCCCCCCACCATCCATTCAGCATCCCCCACCATCTGTCTAGTGCTACTATTTCCTGCAGAAAAGTCTTACTTACCCCGTGCCCTGCAAGGCCAAAATGGCCCTTCAAAAGGAGGTCATGATGGTTCAGGCATCTACCCAGGATGTAAAAGACTGATTCCACCCTCCTAGGAATCCACCAGTGGTCAGACTACTTACTTCTTCAACCCCATTAACTCTTGGGCATAGTCCACTCTTTTCTCCCATAGGTGTGTTTGTGAACTCATCAAAAAAGGCTCAGAACTCAGAAAAAGCCCACCCCAGGTGAAACCTTTTTTTTTTTTTTTTAATGTAGCTGTTCAGGTTGGGGGGAGGGTTATTTTTTGTTTGTTTGTTTTTACTGGGCATTTTACAGAGTGCCAGACATTACTCATATGCTGTTCAATCCTCACAGTGCTTTGCAGCTTACCCAAGGTCACTTGGCTAGAGCTGAGATTCAGATTCAAATAGGACTTCCCAATGTACAGATCTGAAATAGCACATTCTGGCTTCACTGATGCTAAATTTTGTGAACCCCCAAATATAGAGTTGAACAGGCAAGCTTCATCTAGAACTGCTAACATTTCCATTTCCTCCAATAGAGCAGAGAAGTGGAAGTTCTCATCATTGGAAGGTCTTCTACAGCACAGATAAAAATTACCTTCCCTCAGTTTCTCCTAGATATCCTGGCTATAGCCTCCAGGGCCACACACAACCAACCCAATCCCTCTTCCTCCTGGTAGAGTTTCAGAGTCTGGATGGAAGCTCTCCAATCTTCTTTCTGTCTTTCCGTTGCCACCTAGTCATTCCCAGATTATTCCACCCTTTTATCTATGGCTGATTTCAACCCTTTGCCTTTTATTTTTGGTGTGCAGCTGGGTCGTAAGGGAGTTATGAAAGAAGTATCAACTATTGTCAGAGCCATTACTGGGCATTTGTGCTGATCCTCACCCTACTCTTTGGTAAACCCTACCAGGTGCCAGACACATTTGAACAGAACTCATAGGCGATTTAGGAAATCCTTGAAAAACCTGCCTACTGGGTAACAAGATGTTTACCTGTAATTACCTCAGAGCAAAGGTTAAGCACTTTGGAATATTGAAGACATTTTAAAAGATTATTTTCAAAATTTGCAAGAGGGGAAAATATGAGAACATCTGTTCTTTAAAATCAGTATAAAATATTCATGCACAAATAACTTAAAAATACTGAGTAGCAAATCTATTTGGAGTTATTTGGGTATGTGAGTTCAGAAAGTCTCCGCTGGGAAGAGAGAATTTTCCCTAAGAGTTCCTTCCTAAATCTTTTTATCTTACAATTTTCTTTATAATACTACACCTTTCCTCAGGGATTATTGCCATGATATTTAAATAGGGTTTTTTTTTTATAATAAGGGTTTTTAAAAATAGATCTTTCTTGGCAAGTGAGAGAACTTCTTTTGGAACTGTTCTAGTCTCTGAGATAAACATTATGTAAAGGAGTGTTTATACCGTGAACCCAGAGATTCACCTGAAGCACTATCATGCCCTCTACAGATCAGCTTCACATTTATGAATTTTGTTCTAACACCAAATGTGGGAAGGCCTTCGGAAGGCCCCTGGCTCTTGAACATTTTGCATCATTTCCAATGCCTGTGTTACTCTCCATGTAAGGACTCTTGTTAGAGTCTACTAATCTTGACATGATCTTGGTGACTTTTTGGTAAGGTCAGAACAGAATTCTCTTAGATACTAAAAGATCTCCAGTCCTTTTTTATGTGCAATTCTATTTGACAGTGTTTGGACTGGATTCTACTGAAGGATAAACTATGGACCTGACCCGCTTTAGAAAATTTATGATGCCCAAATAAGATTGCCAGATTTAGGGGAAAAAATATCCAGTTTGATTTTAATTTCGGATCAACAACAAAATTTTCAGCAAATATGTCCCAAATACCGTATTTCATCTGGCATCCCTATGCCCAAACTCGGTGTCAATGGCTTATGTTAATTTTCCCTAACAAACTGTAGAAATATTTCCATTGTGTGGTAGAATAAAAACTCCAACTATTTTTTAAATCCCTATTAAAGACATAACAAATCCTTTCAAAAAAAAAAAAAAAAAAAAAAAGGAGCCTGTGCCAATTGAGGCATATGGCTAGTCTCACCCAATGTATGTGCTTCACACGGAATTGGAATCTGGGCCTCTACTCATTTGTTAAGACTTGATAATTGGGGGAAACTACAAATGAGCTCAAAACAAAACAAAACAAAAAAGATGAAAATGGAAGGAAATGATCTCAGCACCCAAAGAATGGTGAAGAGTTCAGAGATCTTGTGTCTTGCCACCATTTCCCCCATAGCACTGTGTCCAATACACAATAAATACTTGTACAATAATGTATAGATGAATGAATGAATGAATGAATGAATGAATGAATCATGGTCAAAGTCTCTTTCTCAAGCCACTGCTACAAGATACCTAGAGACCTTTCAGATCTCAGAATTGTATTAGTCTCCAATATGAAAAACTAAGCTTTAAAATGTGTGGCTGTGTGAGTGAATGAGTTTTAATAAGAGACTCTGCTTCTTACCTGAGATAAAATAGATAAAATAGACTGAAGTTTGAATGAGAAATCACATAACTGTTTCCAGTAGAGGAAGCACTACTTATGATGAAATAGTTTCAGAAATATTGACCACTGCCACCACTACCACCACCACCCTGACCCATAATTTCCTATTGAAGAGGGACACTCTGTGTTGAAAGGTTGAAGTGCACAGTAGAAGGCCAAGGATCAGCGAATCTTAACAGAACAAGTGGAGCAAAGTGAAGGGGGATGGGATGGGATGAGATGGACTAGGACAGAGAGAATAGAACTGGGACCCCTGTACTGAATAGTGATAAAAATGTCAAATGCCAAGATTTTATTTATGTTCAGATGACATCTTAAAGGCATGGTTTGTCTTCTGTCTCTCAAACATAAGAACTTTGCAATCAAGTGTTATAGGTACTTTTGAGAGATCTACTAAAGTACTGACCAGAAATTTTGCTGCAAGTAATTGGGCATCAGGATGGATGTTGTTTAAGCAACTAAATGGAGATCCGTGTAACATTCTTATGCAAAGCCTGTGAAACCAAAGATGTTTTAAGTTTTAATCACTTCAGCTGAGCATGCACCAAAGTTGGTCTCTTTCCTACTATTCTTTGATCCTTGAATTTGTGATCACTTAAAGAATTTGATCTATATCTGATCAATTTCATGAGAGAAAACACCAGCCAGAAAAACGCAAGTAACCAATACACATTTCTTTCTGTAAGGGGGGGGGGGGATTATTTCCATAAAAAAGAACCATAATCCCTTTTTTCCATGATTCAGATAGATAAAGGTTTTATTTTTATCATATAAATGCACATTTTCATAGACTTTTATTGTTGTTTTGTTTACCAAAATTCACTTTGCAGCTTCATCAACAAAAAATTCAATGTGGAGATTTTATTTTCCAAAGTTGATTGAAGCAAATATGGATAGTGAATGGTCTCCAATTCTATATATTAGGTTTTAAGGATGTATTTTCTGTACTGCGCTGAGCAGAAAACAGCTATTATGTAAAGCCATTTAAAGAAGCAAACAAGCTTTTGTAATCTGTTCTTCAGCAGTAAGTTCTTCAGCAATACACATATAGTTGCCTCAATAAAATGAGCCACTGCTTTTATTTGATTTGAAATTTTATTTGAAAATGAAAAATGCAAATTTTTAACTTAAAGGAGTATGTTGAGCAGGTCAATCTGGTCAACATAAAGAATTGAATTGTATTGTATTTGCTTGGAGATGTAGTACTGTCCATTCTTACCCAAAAACGTACATGAGGTAATATAACCCAAAACACATGTGCAAGTATAATTAAAAATACTGAGAAGGGACAACCTTTTAGATATTTGAAGTCAACTGATATTTCTCCTGAAGTTTGGGGGTTTGTTGGGTTTTTTGGTTTTGTTTTGTTTTTACTAAAACACACAGCTTTTTCAAGCATACTTCACACATTGTGATGTCAGTACCTGTCATGGACTGAACGTTTGAGTCTCTCAAAGATTCATATGTTGAGGGACACTTGGGTGGCTCAGTTGGTTGAGCGCCTGACTTCAGCTCAGGTCATGATCTCACAGTTTGTGGGTTCGAGTCCCATATCAGGCTCTGTGCTGATAGCTCAGTGCCTGGAGTCTGCTTTGGATCCTGTGTCTCCTTCTCTCTCTGCTCCTCCCCCACTCACTCTCTGTCTCTCTCTCTCTTTCAAAACTAAACATTTAAAAAAATGTTTTTTAATTCATATGTTGAAATCCTAATCTCCAATGTGATGGTATTTGGAGATGCAGTCTCTGGGAGGTGATTAGGTCACGAGGGTGGATCCTCATAAGCAGGATTACTACCATTATAAAAGAGACCCCTAAGCGCTCCCCACCTATTATTGAATAAAAATGAAAGTTAATGTGCCAAGACAACATTTTAAAGGATTTAAAAAATTTTTAATGTTTATTTTTTTGAGAGACAGAGAGTGCGCAGGGGAGGGGCAGAGAGAGAGGGAGACACAGAATTGGAAGCAGGCTTCAGGCTCTGAGCTGTCAGCACAGACCCCAATGTGGGGCTCAAACTCACAAATGGCGAGATCATGACCTGAGCTGAGGTCGGATGCTTAAACCAACTGAGCCATTCAGGCGCCCCTTAAAGCATCTTAAGGTGCTTTGCTTTTCCCCACATCAGATTTGTCCTTTTCAGCCAGAAGGCCATTGCCTTGTGGAGAATAAGACTGTTAAAGCTGCAATGCAGAGAGAAAAGATGTTAGTTCAAACTTTAACTTCCAAATTAGGATCTGTGAGAATCAAGAATTTCATTTTCAAAAGCCAAGTTTTGGGTGGAGAAGAAAAACGTACGGGCCTCAAAGAGCCTAAACTTAGAGGGCTCAGTTTTTTTGTGTTTGTTTTGTTTTTGTTTTTGTTTAGAGGTTTCAGTTTTTAGTGTTCACCATTACCCATTGAGCAGGTAGAATGCAGGACGTGAGTACAAATAGCAAATGACGTGGCCTTTCTGGTAGCTCTGAGTCCTCCACTAGAGCTCAGGGAAACATGGTCCTTCCCTCTGAAGGACACGCAGGCATGGAGAGCTGGAAGGGGCGGTACAGGGCTTCCTCCAGTCCTCTCTGCCTACTTTCACATCGACTCTACTGTAGTTGACCTTGGGGCTCGAAATACCTACAGGGCCATTTTCTCCTGGAATCCCTGATGATGACTTGCCCACCCCACTGTTGTAGGCTCTCTCACCCCTGATTTGTAATTAAATAATATTAATTAACTAATTTAAGTATGTGTATATTTTTTAAATGCACGAAGCCTAAGTGTACAGTTGAATGGGTTTTCACATCTAGACAGATCAGGAAGCACCCCAGAATCCCTCCTAGTCCCCCTCCCAACCAATAATGCCCCCTTCCCAAAGGTGACCAGTATTGTGTCTTCTGTCACCAGAGATTAGTTTTGACTGTTTTTGAACTTAATACAGTATGCATCCTTTTGTGTCTGGTTCCTTTCACTCAATATTATGTGTATTTTATTCCTCTACATGGTCACCTATAGCTGTAGTTTATTCATTTTCATTATTGAAGAGTATTGCATTGAATCAATGTCACAATTTCTCTCTCTCTCTCTCTCTTTTTTTTTTTTTTTTTTTGTTCAACTGATGATGGATATTTGAGTGTTTTATGGGTTTGAGCTACTACAAATAGCAGTGCTGTGAACATCCCTGATCGTATTTTCTGACTCCCACATTCACACATTTCTGTTGGATTTATACATAAGAGTCAAATTGCTACTGGGTCATAAGCTATGTGTATATTCGGCTGTAGTACTTGCTGATAAGCAGTTTTCCAAAGTAGTTGTATTTGCTTGCACCCTAGGAAATTGTAATCTTTGCATGTCAAAGCTGAATGTCAGTAATTTCAAAGGCTCAACCTCCAGTTTACACGTCTCTCAGCAATGTATGAGAGGTCCAGTGTTCCACATCCTCCCCAACATGTGATACTATCAGTGTTTTAGATTAGCCATTTTAGTGAGTGTAGTGTTATCTCTTTTTAATTTTAATTTCCACTTTCATGATGACTAATGATCCTAAGCCCTTTTTCATATTTTTATTGGGCCATTTACATATCTTCTCTTTTGGAGTTCTGTTCGAGGTTTCTTGCATTTTTATTTATTTATTTTTAATTTTTTTAGAGAGAGAGAGAGAGAGAGAGAGAGAGAGCACATGAGCCAGGGAGAGGGGCAGAGGGAGTGAGAGAGACGGAATCCCAAGCAGGCTCCATGCTCAATGCAGAAACACGAGGCTCAATCCCAGGACTCTGGGATCATGACCTGAGCCAAAATCAAGAGTTAGACACTCAACTGACTGAGTCATCCACGTGCCCCTAGGTGTCTTGCATTTTTAAAAGATTGGATTGCCTCTTTTTTGATTGCCTGTGTATGTTGCTTTTATATTCTGGACACAAGTTCATTGTCAATACATGTATTGCAATGTCTTCTCCCATTTAGTGGTTTGCTTTTCACGTTCTTCTTTTTTTAAAAATGTTTGTTTATGTTTAAGAAAGCACAAGCAGGGGAAGGGCAGAAAGAGGGGGACAGAGGATCCAAAGCAGACTCTGTACTGACAGCAGCAAGCCCAATGTGGGGCTTGAACTCACAAACTGGGAGATCATGACCTGAGCTGAAGTTGGACACTCAACTGACTGAGCCACCCAGGCACCCCTCACTTTCTTAATTCTTAATAGTATATTTGATGAACAGAAGTTCTTAGTTTTCATATAGTCCAATTTTGTAATATTTTCTTTTTGTTTAGTGCTGCTTTCATCCTAATATCTAATAACTCTTTGTCTACTCCAAAGTCATTAATATAATCTATGTCATACTTCTAGAAGCTTTATAATTTTAATTTGTAGCTATAATCCACTTGGAGGTGATTTTTGTGTAAGGTGTGAAGTGGGTGACAAGATTCAGATTTCTTCCATATGAATATCCTATTGATACAGAGTCATGTATTGAAGACAATTTTTTTCTTATTGTACCCAGTGTCCCCTTTGTCATAAACCAGGTAACTAGACAAGTGTTGGTCTATATCTGGATTTTCTATTCTGTACCACTGGTTCCTTTATGTGTCTTTTACCAATATTACTCTTGCAATTACTATAGCTTTAGCTGGAAATGTAAGCCTTCCAATTTCATTCTTCAAGACTACATTAGGTATTCTTAGGTATTCTCTGTGCTCTGTGTCTCCATATAAATTTTGGAAGCAGCTTGTTAATTTCCATACACACACACACACACACACACACACACACATCTGCTGACATTTTGATTAGGCTTATAATAATCTATAAACTAATTTGACAAGAAGTGATAATATTGAGTCTCCTAGTCCATGAGTGAGGAAGAGGCCTCCACCTGTTTAGTTCCTCTTATGAAGCAGCAAATGCTTCAAGAGAAAAAGCAATGTCAAATGGCAGCCTCATCTCAATGAGCCTTCCTTGTTTCAAGAAGCTTGACACTCCAAATCCTGGTTCCTTGGTAGCTCATCAACAACTTTAAACAGTTATTTTCTCCTACTTGTTCTTGAAAGGGGATTGTTCTGATACAAGCTTGTCCATCAAAGTGAAAGTGAGCATAAAATGGGAAGGAGAAGTGGCATAAGGCAGGAGTCAGCTATCCCCCAAAACTGAGTTCAAATCCAGGTTCTGAGGCTCTATTTGTGAGTAGGCTTGTTAACAAGCCTCAGTTTCTTTTACAAATATCGGATTAAAGACAGAGGCAGGAGATGATGGGGTGTATTCAGGGAATGGCTATTCTTCTGGAAGAAGGATACATACAGGAAGAAAAGACTAACCGTGCAGGGAGAGATCCATGTGATATTGGCAGTTGTTCTGTGAGCTCACCACACACCAGGCACTGTGCTACTACACACGACTGTCCTTATGTCACAGATAATAAACTAAGGATGAAAGAGTAACTTGTCCCAATCCGAACAATTATCACCCATCAGTGATGGAGCCTGTTTCCATCCAGGCAAGCCTGACTCGGGGCATCTGTTTCTACCCAGAGATGAGCAATGAACCTTGGAGTTTAAACTTTCTCCTACATTCACTGGAGAGCTTTCAGATTTCTTTAAGGTCAAAATGATATATGACTTAGGAAGATCCTTCTGGTCATGCTTGAAAGGTGAATAAATCTCTCAACATCGATTTTATATTTGGATTTCTATGCCGTTGTCTTGTATTCTTTAAAGCAAAAGAAAAAAAAACAAAAAATAAAATGCCTGCAATTTATTAAGTCACGTATCTAAAGAGACCACCACCCAACTTGTTGTAAATGTTATCCGTTTTCTTGGTTTTCTATTTCTGTCTTGAACTTCTGGATTCATAATTCCTATGAAACAAAAGTACATCTTAGGAAATGGGTAGATGTGCTGTGTTATATCTTCTCTCTATATGTGGGTTCCTTTCTGACCTATTTCCACATGTTTAAGACTGCTGCTCTTGTTAGCTATATTGTTTTCATGTTATTATTACCTTTAATTGCTTTAAAAATCTCTCAATGGCAAAATCTTGTCAATACTTCTATGCATGTCTTCTGCTGGCATGGGGGACTTTAGATGCTATCGATATTTTTAATAAATTAATTTAATTTCTCTGGTTGTGGAAATAGTGTGCATTTTTTAGCTCATTTTTATGTGAACATCATCTTTTTTGAGATTAATTCTTAATCTATTATTAGCTTTTTCTTTTTCCTTGTTGTCATCTTATCCCATTTGTTCTTTTCATTAAAACCTCGTCGTTGTCTGCCTGTTGGCAGAGACATTCTAGCTTTGCATATTCTAAGTAGGTGATATTATCTAGTGTTGTTTCTTACATACTTAAATACTGCATAAATTTGTCACCTCTAAGCAACTGGGCCAATATTGTTGTCTTTTTATTTTCTAGATTCCTACTGTGTTAGTGTCTTAGTCAGTTCAGGCGACTATAAGAAATTACCACAGACCAGGTGGCTTACACAGCAAACATTTACTTCTCACAGTTCTGGAGGCTGGGAAGTCCAAGATCAAGTGCCGTCAGATCTGGTGTCTGGTGAGGGCCCACTTCCTGGTTTGCAGATGGGTGTCTTCTCATTGTACTTCCACCTGGCAGAGAGCAGAGAGAGACGCATGCTCTGTCCCATCTCTTCTCCTAAGGGCACTAATCCCATTCATGAAGGTAGAGTCTCTCACATTACCTCCCAACACTACCACACTGGGGGTTAGGACTTCAACATATGCATTGGGGTGGGGGGGGGGGGCACAAACATTCAGTCCATGATGCCTAGGCCTGATGTTGAAATGGTCTCTTGACTCACAAAGATGATTTGATTGGATGCTACTTAATTGGCTGGCTTCTGGAGATATTTACCAGGCCTGTGAATTTAATGGCTTCGTTGCCTATTGGGTCTATTATTAAAGTGATTTTTTAAATCAGTTGATAGTGAGGATTTTCAACACGATTTCATGCATCCTAAAATTACAGCAATAATAATAACAGCAATAGTAATAAATGTGAGTATTTATTATGTGTCCAACCCTGTGCTAAATGCTCTTCATACATCATCTCATTTAATCCTCCTGAAATAAGTATCACTGACCCCCTTAACACAGCGTAACACGAAGCCAGGCACTAAGTGGCAGAGCATGATTCAAACTCAGGTCTTTCTGACTCCAAAGTCTGTGTGCTCTGCTCTATTTAGCATTAGCACCATATGACCCAGGCTGCTTTTCAATAATGATGACAATTTGATTGAACTCCCCCTCTCTGATCTTTGGCTTTGTTAGTGGCTTTCTGCCCATTGTCTTGCCGTATAAAACCGTTCAGCATTTCTTTCAAGCATATAAAATAAAAACCGAGTGAGAATGTTATGGCAAGAATGGAGATAATTCAGAGTTTCGAGTCACATCAACATTCAAATTCTATTTTAAAGTCCATGCCATGATTGACTTCCTCCGGGCTAAAATCTTTTCTGAAATTTTTCTATATAGGTACTCCATGTTGGGCATGGAGGCTCCCAGAGATTCAGTTAACCATACAGGGAAAGTTCTAGGCCTTGTTTTCTGGAAACTTGTGCTGCACCTCTGGACGCAAAAGACAATATGGCAAGCACCTGGAGTGGCGCATGCGCCCCAACCCTGGGCTTGCACCACAAGGGAGCGCACACAGGAGCTCCGAGAACAGGTGCATGAGGACAGCACGAACGGAGTCACCCAGGCAGAGGCCACACCACGTATGCGCCCATACGTTGTCTGCCCCTCTGGTCCTGGGCAGCCGCCACCAGCCGCAGCCTGGACCCCTGCACAGAAAAGCCTCTTCGGCCCCTCTTCGGCCCCTCTTTGCCGCACTGGCTCCGACTATGGTCGCTAAAATCCCATCCTTCTAGTAGGTCATCCTTCCAGCCTGTCAGTTTGATTATGAATTTGTGTAATCCAGTATTTCAGACAGGACTCCCACTTTTGTTTCATCTTGTAAACTGTAGAACACATTTTCAACATTTTCACAGGGATTTTACTTAGAACATTCAATAGGTCCAAAGATAGAGTTTAGAAGCATAGAAAAATCCTCCTTACAGGTTTATCCTGAGTAATTAACAGGTTATGGATTCATTTATGGTTTAAAAAAAAAAAGCTCCACAAGAAAACACTGCTTTCCTACCTCAGAACCCCTCAGGTATCTCTCCTCTGGGGGCCTCTGAAGGGAACCATTAAGCAATATTGAGGCATATCTGGGTCTTCTTGGCATGAGACCATCCACTAGCCAAAATGTTGCTCACATTTTAATACTCCCCCTTCTTCTGGCACTTAGCATAGCTAGAAACAGCCTTTGTATTTCTTTTTCTCATCGTTTTTGCAAATCTCAGATTAAGTAGGGTTTTATCCTCCACGACTCATCCTTCTAAGTCTCTGTCATTTCTTATTTTCAGCTCCGTTTCTAAGCTTCTGCTTCCATCTGTGTTCCAAAGCTTTTTATAATGTGTGTTCACCAGAGAGACCCCGGGGCAGTTATATCGATTTCTTTAGATGATATAAGAAGAGTTCAGGCAAAAAGAATCACTATCAACTGATCTTTAGCCTTTGCTTCTTGGGTCTCCCCCCCCCCCATTTCTGTCTCTGTCTCTGTCTCTGACTCTCTCTCTCTCTCTGACCAACTCTGCTTGGATCACTGTTACCACCATCACTCCTGGTACTCCTGGCTCTTGCAGCTGAAGGGCAAAGCATTCCTCTTTCCCCTTAATGGAAAAGAGATGCCAGCCTTCTCTCAACTCCTCACCTCACCAGGCTCCTTCCTGCCTCAGGGCCTTTGCATGTTCTGCCTCTGTTGGGAACACTCTGCCCTCCCTCTCCACCCACTCACACATTTCCCTACTACAGCCTGACTCCTCATCTGGCTCCTCTCCTCTCCTATCCTTCAGGTCTCTGCTTTCAGGCCACTTCCTCAGAGGGGCTTTTCTGACCAGACCTCCTCTCCCCGGGTCAAAATGACATCTTCTATGTCACTCTCAAGCATACCACCCTGTTCTTCTCCCTCACACCATCTATCACGCTTCCAATTATAGGCATAGTTGTGTTTGTTCCCCACATACCCTGCTCTCCACTTCGTGTCTGAGCCCCATGGAGGCGGGGGCTTATTTGTCATTATAACCACACACCAACCCCAAGGCATGAAAGAGCACACGATCAATATTTAACTGGATGAGTGAATGAACCACCAAATGCTGAATATTTTAGGAACATTTTCCTAGAAGGCAGGAGAAAAACAACAAATTTAAAGATGCAGTACCTAAGGAGTTTAAAGAATACTCTCTCTTAATGTAACTGACCATTTGAGCCCAATTAGCTTTGGTGGGTTATCACATGGAAGAAGCTAATGCTTGGGTAACCTACCCCAGTTTGCTCAGGGCTGGCTTGGCGTTAAAACCGGAAGTCTCACATCTCAGGAAACTTTCCTGTCCCAGCCAGTCCAGGATGGTTGATGGCCCTACCTAGCACAGCCCTTGTCTTAACCCCTCCTGGAATAAAAGAATAAGTTTTCCTGAATGTCTTCTTTTAGAACCAAGATGAATTAGGGGCGCCTGGGTGGCTTGGTCGGTTAAGCGTCCGACTTCGGCTCAGGTCATGATCTCACAGTCCGTGGGTTCGAGCCCCGCATCAGGCTCTGTGCTGACAGCTCAGAGCCTGGAGCCTGTTTCGGATTCTGTGTCTCCCTCTCTCTCTGCCCCTCCCCTGTTCATGCTCTGTCTCTCTCTGTCTCAAAAATAAATAAACGTTAAAAAAAAAAATTTTTTTTTAAAAAAAAGAACCAAGATGAATTAGTTTTTGTGGACTTTCTAGCTGTGCAAAAATCTTCTCTTTAAATGAGATGATATATTTTGGCTGGAAACCTGACCCGAGGCTGGGCTTTTATTTTGGTTGGTGTTTCACCAGGGTGTATATACTCAGGGACCATGCGTTCTGCTTTCTCCTAGAGTGGCTGATGCTAAATATGGCATGTTTTTTGTTAAATTGAGCCGTACAGGATAACGTTTTTCTTCTTCCATAAGTTGTTAAGATCTTTTCTTTCCACACGGACTTCAGGAATTTTTGGCCACTAATTATCTGGGTGCACCTTTATTTGGTTTCTTTTTGCAGATTTTCTTGAGTTGTTTCTACAATAGTTCTTTGGGAACAGTGTTGTAAGAATTTTTCTTTGTTTTCTTCCTATTTCCCTCCTATTTCCTCTTTCACTTCCTTCAAATGTACCTATACCTTGGGGAACATTCCTCTTCTGCCTATCTTCAGGGCCCTCTCTTGTTTTAAAGCCCAGCTTATGGAGTTTCTTGGCTCTGGTGGTCTTTATTCTCTTTTCTGTGAACCTAATTCCTTTTTCTTCCTGTTGGCTAGTAATGATTTCCAGTTTGCTGGTTATTGTTTCTAGTGTTCTTTTTATAATTCCTTGAAGCTTGTAACTATAAAAAGGGGTTGATCCAAAATCTTCCTGTTTCTAAATCTCTGAGACATGTTCTGTGAGCCATTTCTTTTCTCTATCCTTCCGTCCGCTTCCATTTTATTCCATCTTATAACAGTAACTACTAATAATACCATCTGAAGGTGTCTTCTTTCCTTTAGTGACATTTTTTTCTTCTTTCCTGAATTAATTTATTAACTCCTCTACTATTTTCTTTCTTTGGGGGTTTGCCTGCCTTGTAACTCAGTGGCCCTTGTGACTGCCCCTATCTAGTTTATTCTAACCTATCTTTCCAGTTTTGCTGTAGAGAGTTGATTACTGAGGCAGAGTCCATAACAGCACCACCAGCCACCAGGGGCTATGTCCTCTGGATTTTAGACATGAGGGTTCAGAAGCATCCTCGCCCTTGGGAAGCCAGACCAGTAAGGTGACATGACGTGATATGATAGACAGAGTCTATCTAGGACTTAGAAGAAAAAAACCCTATGAGTGGTTATCTGAAAATCAGTAAATAAGAGCTATGTGTGATAAGGTACAAAAGAGAAGCACTTGGCTACCCAAAGAACTGTCTCCAGCTCATGAATAATCAAAGCAATATGGAAATCTTAATAACCAAAATAACCTGCAGCCACAACAGACTCAGAGGTTTGGTGAGGCCACAGGATTCCTCCATAAAACATGCCCGGCACTATTTTCATTGACTTCAAGACACAGATACATGCTCAGGAAACCTTCAATAACGGAACCATATCGGAAGGACGCAATAGTAGCCCTCGGCTAATGCTGACCTAGCCTCCCTCCCTCCCTCGCCCACCCCTTACTCCCCCCTTCCCTACAGTGTCTGCATTCTCTTGGTCTCTCCTGTTCAACTGCCCAGAGCAGGTACCATCTGACGGGACTGGATGATCGGCATCCAAGTAGGCGTTTCTCTGTTAGGCAGCCTTTAGCTCCAGCTGGTCCAATCAAAACAGCAGAATTTGTTCTGCTCAAAGCATAAAGCTTTGTAAGCCATAAAAAAATCGCTAAGAGGCTACTTTTCTCGGAAGGGAACTACATAACTGGCACCTTGGAAGCTGTGTAAGGAAAAATGAGAATTTGAGCAGCTGATAAAACAAGCAAACCAGTTCTGACCAAGTTAGTTAAAGAGGAGTTGGAAGAGGCCTTCCGAATTTTTCCTATAACACTGCTGCCTTTTTTCTCCACGCCTTTTGCTCTGATGCATGAGGTTGAATTAGAAAGTCAATCTGTGACTATGCTTCCATTACGAAAATGGCTAGTTCATTGGCTTTGATTTAGTTATCTATTACTTGAAATATCATTGGCTTCTTCGGCCATCTTTTTGTATCCAAATCCTACTTATCCTTGCAGGCCCAGCCCAAACGCCAGTCCACCGTGAACCTCCCTGGAGTCCCCCAGCTCACCGTGCTCCCCATTTACCACTACCCTAATCACTGCCCACACCGTATTCTGGGTCTTCTCCTACATGGTTATTCTCAACTCTTGACCATGAGCCTCATTTTTGGACCCTCTCCCCACTTCCCCAACATCTGCTGGCATCACCTCTAGAACTGAGTAGGACCTTATGGCAGGCAGAATAGCAATTTGTAGGTTATCTGTTTGGCTAAAGGGAACTGGAGTTTCGGGTGCCATTAAGGTTCTAATCAGCTGGCCTGGAGATCAGAGGATTATCCTCGGGGGCCCCGACTAATCACATGACTCCTTAAAGGTAGAAGAAGAGGCAGAAGAGAGGGTCGGAGTGATGTGATGTGACTCAACCGGCCAGAGGTTTTGAAACGGAGGAAGGGGCAATGAGCCGAGAAATGCAGGCAGCCCCTAGACTGGAGAAGTCAAGAAAACAGATTCTCCCCTTAAGAGTCCAGAAAGAACACAGCTTTTCCAACAGCTTGATCTTAGCCCAGTGAGACCTGTGTCTGACTCTTGACCTACAGCACCATAAAACAATAGATATGTGTTATTTTAAGCATCTCAGTTTGCGGTGATTTGAAGACAAATACGAAGCTCCATAAATATTTGTTTAATTAACCAATGGTAGTCATTTTTTATCATTTTTTATTTCTAAACCAGAATTAAATCAACTCAAACTTCACAGGATCTCACATTCAGAATATTTTTCTTTGTTTATGGAGATGAGCGAAATATAAATCTTTCTTTTTATTGAAACACACATTCAGGGGTACCTGGGTGGCTCAGTCGGTTAGCATCCGACTTTGGCTCAGGTCATGATCTCACGGCTCGTGAGTTTGAGCCCCACATTGACCTCACTGCTGTCAGTGCAGAGCCCACTTCAGATCCTCTCTCTCTCTCTCTCTCTCTCTCTCTCTCTGCCCCTTCCCTGCTCACACTCTCTCAAAATAAATTTTAAAAACGCATTCAAAACAATATATATATTTTAGATGTTTAAGAAAGGAGGAAGGCCGTTTATAATTCACCAAGATGCAACTGCTTTCATTGTCTCTTCCTTTTCCATCCCTGATCATAGGTACATGTGATTTTATGCTGAAATAATAGCAATCGTAGCCAGAATATAATTGTATATTCTTTTACATTTTGTACTTTATAATAAATATATTTAATAGTTTGGTGTGGCCCTCATAGTTGTGATTATAATCATCGCCTTGTATTGCATTAAGTTGGGGTGCCAGAATTTACTTCCATTCCTATTTGGTGGATTATTGGGTTGTTTCAGGTATTTTTTTTCCTTACACTCAGAGAAAATATTGGAGTTAAATTTTGTCTTCATTTAACCTTTGCTTCGGTTGAGTTATCTGCACAGCCGACTTCCCCAGTGGAGACAATGAAAAGAAAGGGTCACGGTGGTCGTGATGTCTGTCCATGAGTATCACTACAGAGACTCCAGACATTGACCAGTTTCACAACTATTTTAGTCAGCATTTGGGGCTTATCGTAGCTGTGTATACTATGACTGCATGCATCGCTAGTCAGGATTCACACTCATTTGCTATTTCATTTGTTATGTTTTTATGGAGCAAAATACACTTATGGCTTTTCTTCATTTACCTATATTATTTTCTATGTTATTTTTACCTATGATTATTTTACCTATGATTATTTTCTTATAAATATTATTTTCTTATAAATATTATTTTCTTCATTTACCTATATTATTTTACCTATGATTATTTTCTTATAAATAACACTTTAGAAAATGCAGTTCTTAACTTTCTGTCAAAGGTACCTACCTATGCTTGGTCATCTGGTTTGCTTTTTAATTTTATCTGTGGAGGGTTGGATTTATTGTTTGTGTCATTTGTTTAGGAAGCCAAACCAAAACAAAACCCTAACAATGACAAAATGAAACAACTATGTTATCTGAACTCTGTAAAGCAGGTTAGGCAATTCAAAATAAATGGGAACATTTGAAGTAGAGTATTATATGAATAGCCTGTTATGCTGGCTTTCAATTTTGATCTGATAACTTATATAATTTATAACATTAATAGCAATTTATCATTTTTGGCAAAATTCCTGTAGCTTATTTAATTTTCTTTTATCTCCCAACAAAGCTATAATTTGAAAATGAGCAAAAACCTTAAAATTAAATCAATTCAGAAAGAAAAACAACCTCTACTTCTGTCCTACAATGTTTTTTTTCTGATTATAAAAATAGTGTATGTTTATTTTACAAAAATTGAAAATGACAGAAAGGAATTCAAAAATAAATAAATTTCAACTTTGATCTCTCATCATCCAGAAATAACTCCTGCTACGCTGAGGTGTATTCTCTTTCAGTCTTTTTGCCAAGCGTGTGTGCGACTGTATAAAATTTTAATAAATTCTTGATTATACTATTTTGAATCATATTATTTTACGACCTGACTCTTTTTCTGGTGAGCATTTTCCTGTATCATTAAATACTTTTGAACCAACCGTATAACTGAATTACATTATCTCCGTGGGCTAAGTACGCTCTACCTTAGAAGCAGTTTGAATTCCTGAAGGAAGTGTTCACATTCCTTAGTGAAAGATAAGTCCAAGTTTTCTGCCCCTGGTCCTAAGATCGAGTTCACGGAGTCTCCGGGGAGCAGCTCACAACAGAAACAGTCACCTTGTGCGGAAAACCAGAGCTCTGCCTGTGGCCGCTCTACATGGCACATCCCCATCCACCTCCTAAAAGTCCTGGCACACTGTGTTCCAAGGCGCTACTTATTTTTAGAAGATGTTTTCCTCTTGTTTCTGCAGCTGTTTTTAATCACAAGCTTTGAGTACTCCATCCCAAAGAAACCCTGGCAGAGACAAAGGTGTAAAGAAGGAAAGGACAGGACGCTTGTCAAAGCCATCTTACACACCATATTTACGGAAAGGGAACTTATCCACGGAGAATGGCACATTTGTTACTGCATTGTGACAAAAAAGCAGAGGATACATGGCCAGACAGACATGGTTTGAGTCCCCACACAGCCCCTGAATTGCCATCTGGGTGACCTGAGGGAAACTCCTTAGCTGGACTTTAATTTCCTCCCCTGTTTAATAATATATACACCACTAAATTATAAGAGCTAGATAATCAGGTAAATCTGCTTTGTAAATTATAAAGACTATTTCTATACCTTAATTAGAGAGGGAGAAGGAACTTCTGGGGCATCCTTCTTATGCCTCTACTTTTTATTAATTATGCGTTCACAAGTTATCAACAATAAAACAGACCAACCTGTATACCTAAATGCCTATAAGGATATGAGATCATTCAGAAGGAATCAGACTTTTGAGTAAAATTATGCGAAGAGCGGTCATAAATCCCCAAATTTCAGTGGCCTCCCTCAATAAAAGTTGTGTGGCTCATGAGAACATCCAGCACCAATTGTTGGTAGTTGGTGTGCAGTTTTCCAGGGATCCAGGCTCCTTCCACATTGTGGCTCTGTCCTCACCCTCTGGGGCTTCTAGATCCCCTGCCTTCAGCCAGCAGATGAGGAAAATGAAAGGAGGGAGAAGGCACACACCTACGTCTCAATCACCACAACCAGAAAGTGCCATTCATCATTCCAGTCACAGTCCATGGGCAAGAATCCATGTCAGAGCACACTTTGATGCAAAAGGAGCTGGGAAATACAGTCTAGGTTTGGTGGGGGCTAGCCAGCCTTCCATATATATTAATGTAATTAACAGAAGGAAACGTATGCCAAGAATAGATGCTCAGATTGAGCATTACCTAGAGTTCTGGGCTGAAAGTGAATGATAGGTTCTCTTTACGATCGCTTACAGTCTTGTGCACAGCACACTCTTACACACTTATAAAGTGTATAGTCTCATGGCATACTGAATGGCTTGTTTACAGGGGTCTTCAGAAGACTACGTGTGTTCCTGTGTTTATTCACTGATTCTTCATTCATTCAGAATGCATTAGTCAAGCACATACTGTGAGCAAGGAATCTATACCCATGAAAAGTGACACATTAGAGGCCTGAGGCAAGCTCAAGCAAAGAGCTATCCCCAAACACCTCTGTTCCATTTTAGCACTAACACCAACAAATTCTGAAATCAGGCTGCTGACTCAGATCTGGCCTCTGCCTCTGATAGCTGTGTGGCCTTGAGCAAGTTACCTAGCCTGTCTGGGCTTCTGCTTTCTTATCTGTAAGACAAGGATGAATGAAGGAGTGCCTGGAACACAGCAAGGGCCCCACACGTGCTAGCTCTATGACCCCCGTCACCACATCTCCTCAATCCACCCCACTCTGTCCACCTATAATAACCCTGCTGGAATGTGCAGTTTGGGGAATTGGGCAAAGAATTTGTTATTCAAATAAATAACTTTTCCTGAACGCACTAGCTGTGAAATCTGCCAGTGAGGATGTGAGAAGTGTGATTATTTTGATGATGGGAAATTGGAAAGAGAATGTTCTAAATCACAGCTTGCCAATCCTTTTCATATAAATATAATATTAATAGGTATCATTTATTAAATACCCACTTCTGTGAAAAATGCAAAAGTGGGTCTTTGTGTATTCTCTTCCATGTAATCCCCACAGCAACCCCATGAAATAGGTGTTATTATCACTTTACAGAATGAACAGCAGTAACAATGAAGATGAGGATCAGAGGGGCTTGTGATTTGCCCAAAACCACACAGCCGGTAAATACTAGAGTGGAGATCTGGGCCTAGGGTGGTCTGTTCCACCCAGGACAGCTCCAGGTCTGTTCTCTGCCTACAGGACATACTGCTTTCCAGGTTCTTTTAATTAAAGGGGGTCTTTCTTGGGCATAGCAAGAAAGAATCACAATATTCTCACGACACCCTACTGTTTTCAAATTCCATGCTGTCTTTTGATCCTCATATCACCCTGTGAAATAAGTAGGGCAGGGATTACTACCTGCCTTGGACACTGAGGAGAAACAGACTCAGGAAGTCCCCTCCATGTTGTGTGAGTGACTAACTATAATAGCAAGCATTTCCTGGACACTAGCTACCTACATGTCTGCTATGGTGAGAGGTATTTTGTGTACATTTCTCCTTTAGTGCCCTTAAAAACTCCATGAAATGAGTACCTTTATTATCTCCATTATGCACATGCAGGGGAGTGGCACTTAAATATTAGAATCCTGTGCCAGTCAACTGGTGTGCAATGAAGAAGACAAAATTCAGCACGATCCCAAGCTAAAGAGACTGAGGTGTACTGTCTCCCATGCCCTTTGTCTGGAAAAGCAAAGCAACACAAAACAAAATAAAACAAAACAAAAACAAATACACTTCTCCATTCAATAAGTATTTCCTGAGCACCTACTCTGTGACATGCAGCCGTCCCCAGGCAGACTAGGGCTCTGTTTTCATGGGGTGACAGCTTAGTAGGAAAAAACAAATAATGAACAAGGAAACAAATTGGCAAATAATATACTTCCTGATAGAAATGGCTCTGGGGAGGACATAAAACTGGCTAAAGGGGTAGAGGATGACGGGGTGGCTAGTTTAGACAAGGCGGTGACATGTGGCCAGATGCCTGAATGTTAATAAGCATCCAGCATGCAGTCACAAACATTCATGCAGCCTTCTGGGGAAAGGCTACCCAGTCTGAGGAAGCAGTGAATGTATTATTGGCTTTGAAGTGTTTAAAGAAGAGTATGAAAGCCACAGTGACCATACATGATAGGTAACAATAGAGTAACAGTAGTGATGACAATAAGGGGAGTGAGAATCATAGAAAAGAATGGCCGGGGCGCCTGGGTGGCTCAGTCGGTTAAGTGTCCAACTTTGGCTCAGGTCATGATCTTACGATCCAGGTGTTCGAGCCCCAACGTGGGGCTCTGTGCTGTCAGTTTAGAGCCTGGAGACTGCTTCAGATTCTGTCTCCCTCTCTGCCCCTTCCCTGTGCTCACTCTCTCTCTCTTAAACATAAATAAACATTAAAAAAAAAAAAAAGGTATGGCCAGTTGTCACTTGGAAATGTAGATGCAAACATCCTAAATTATGAATATTAAAAAATCAAATCCAAGTGTATATTAAAGAATAAATTGCGTCCAAGGAGAACTGACCTAAGGGGCAAAGGACAATTCAACATTAGAGAAATTCATCCTGTAATTCGCCACAGAAATAAAGTAATATTAATTATCTCAATAAATACAGAAGTATTCAATAAAATTTAGCATTCAGCATTAATTTTTTAAAATCTTGGTAAGTCAGGGGACACCTGGGTGGCTCAGTCGGTTGGGCGTCCTACTTTGGTTCAGGTCATGGTCTCATGGTTCTTGGGTTCGAGCCCTGCGCTGGGCTCTGTGCTGTCAGTTTAGAGCCTGGAGCCTGCTTCAGATTTTGTCTCCCTCTCTCTGCCCCTCCCCCACTCACACTCTGTCTCTCTCTCTCTCTCAAGAATAAACATTAAGAAAATTTTAAATCTCAGTAAGTCAGGAATTGGAATGCAAGTTCATCAACAGAAAAAAGGATACCTATCAGGATTCATCAGCAGTTAAATGCTTAGTGATGGGATCTAGAAGCATCCCCACTAAAGATGAACGCAAAACAGAACTGATTGCTGTCATCGATACTAGTCATTATTGCTGTGAAGTCAACAAGGCAAGGAAAATAGAGACTTAAAACTTGGAAGGGAAAAAAATAACTTTCACTTTTTGCAGATGATATGACTGCCCACCTAAAAAACAAGCAGAAAAGTATCAGAACTAATAAGAAAGTTCCAAACCATGGAAAGACTCATTTATATATTTAATCCAATAGTATTAACTGAATAATAACTTCTAAAGAATTCAATTTATACAAAAAAAACCATAAAATTCCTAGAAAACAAAAATAATTTTCAGCATGCAAGATCTATTTGAAGATAAAGTAACATGAAAATCTAAATAAATGAAGTAATAAACCTGGTTTGGAGGTCTTAGTATTGAGAATACACTGATGTCCCCCACATTTGTCCATCAGTGCAATTCCAGTCTAAATTCAACAGCATTTTTTATTCAGGTCTTATCCTACCGGATGTCAAAACACACTGTAAGCTATTGTAATTAAAAAAAAAATGGTCTAGTATTGGTGAAGATACTGACAAATAGATCAATAGGACAGAATAATAAACCCAGCAACAAACTCAAGTATATATGAAAATTATGTATACGATTGAGATGATAGTTCAAATTAGTAGAGAAACAATGGATTAATCCACAAGTGAGATTGAACCAGTTGGCTACTCATTTGGGGAAAAAATTAAATGACACACTTAGATAAAAGATTACTACCCAGAACATATAGAGTTTCTAACAAAGCAAAAAGAAAAACGCAACTCAATTGTAAAAATTTGTAAAGGAAATAAACAGGCAATTCACAGAAAATTAATAATTCACACCCAATTAATAATCATGCAGAGCTGCATTAGTCAAGGAAAAGAGAATTATTTGACCAAAAGTAAGAAGATAGATAAGTTGGCGAAAATGTGGAGAAATAGACATTCTCATATGTGCTATGTATATGAACTGATGAAACCAATTGATGAAGGCCTGTTGAGAACATCCATCAAAATTTCAAGTGCACATATCAATTGAGACAGCTATTCCCCTCCTAGAGCTCTTTCCAAAAAAAAAAAAAAATAGTTGTTTGTGTGCCCCACACAGCTCATTGTTCAAATTTATGTAATGGATCCAAGAGTGCTCATCACATGATTGTACGTGGTAGCAAAAAACTAAAACCTAATTTACTGTTAATAAGGAGAGGAATAGCTAAGTAAATTATGGTAGTATATCCATTTCTCAGAAAGCAGAGTGCATTAGAGATATGGTAACAGGAAGATCTCCAAAATATATTACTTCGTGGGAAAAGCAAGCAGCAAAATGATATGTGATTAATACGCCTACGGGTGTAAATGCATCAAGAGGGGAGAGGGGTGTATGCCACACTTCCTCTGGGGGTGGGGAGGAGTGGGGAAAGGAGAGTTCGACTCTTTTTATATATCACATCTGTCATTTGGCTCTTTTACAAAAAAAAAAAAAAATGGAATGATTGTATCATTTGAGTAATGTCTGGAAACATGCATTAGGTATCATCACTATCTCTGTGTGGTAGGAAGATGGGACAAAAAGGAAGGAAGAGCAATGAATTGCTGATTCTCGTCTCTCAGGGTTTAGGGTCTGGCCTTGAGATTTGGGCCTGAGGAAGGGAAGAAAGGCAGGAATGGGTACAAATAGTGTAGAGAGGGCTCAGATGGAAGGTACCCACCTTCTGGGTCACTCTGTATCCCCCCTGATGCTGGGTGATCCTGCTCTGGTGTCACTGGCCAACAGGCAATCCATTGCACAGTCAGCTTCCCATCTCAGCCATCTCAGACATCTCCATCTTTCATCACTCTGACAAGGGACTTCAAGATGTCTTCCTATCATTACGACATTGGCCAGCATATCCTCTTTATATATACTTCAGAGATTTTAAATAAGCAAAGGACTAAGGTGTCTGGTCCAGCTTTCTCAGAGCAAGTGCCTTCCTCAGATACTTTGACTGCGTGACTGAACACTTTCACCCACAACCCTATCCACACCAACACAAATGGAAAATAGTTTATACTACAACCTCAATACATGACAGCCCATAAATCAGCCCTTACATAATTACAAGGCTGTGGGAATCAATACCTAAGACCCCAAAATAAAAATCAGAATTACAATGTCCCTATAATCATTATTGCTTATTAAAATAATTACCAGGCATAACATTTTGCAGTTATCAAGTACTTCCAACTTATTATTTAAAGGATCTTTACAATAACTCTGTGAGTTGTACAAGACAGTGATTATTTTCCCATTTCATAAGTTAGGAAACAGGCCCAGAAAGGGGATGTGATTGCCCAAAATCTCATCACTACTAAGATACAGACTTTCTGACTCTAAAATATGTGCTGTAATGGGGTGCCTGCATGGCTCAGTTGGTTGAGCACCAACTCTCGATTTTGGCTCAGGTCACCGTCCTAGGGTCGTGGGATCGAGCCCCACATGGGGCTCTGTGCTGAGCGTGGAGCCTGCTTAAGGTTGTCTTTCTCTCTACCTCTGCCCCTCTCTCACACTTACTCTCTTTCTCTCTACAGTAAAATAAATAAACAAAAAAAATAGATAAAATATATGCTTTTTCTACATAAGTCCAGCTCCTTCCAAAATACCCAGTACTGTCACATTTATTCGAGATCTAACCTAGTAAGTTTAATGCTCAGGAGTACTGTCCTTACCCCAGAAGTGAGGAAACCCGAGGCCCCTGCACCAGCCCCTAGAGTAGCTCTCTTAGGGTCCTTGCCCTGGGGTTCATCCTTTAGTCCAGAGGCCCTCACCTCAGTACATGGTTCCTGATCTGACTCATCGGCTTTCTTGGCCCCTAGCAGACTAGAAATAGGGAATCTGAGTGGTGGGAGTGGGGGCAGGAGGAACCTTTGAGACACAAGCTGTGCTATTCTCATTGTTTTTACTCAAACATGAATCTTTGTTCTACGATGCAAATTGTGAGACGTTGGTGCCAATCTGTTCTGAACAAAAGAATTTGGGTCTGAAAAAAACAAAATTTGAGATGGGAAGTCTGGCTTTTCTAGTTGCTCTTTTGAGCATCTGCCTCTCCCCACACCCCCCACGTTGGATCGCTCCCAAAGGTAGACGTGAACTTTGAGGAAAACTTCTTGGGCTGCTTACCAGTTGCAGAAGTCAAGGAGGATACAGAATGCCATTTGTCAAGGTGACTAAAATAAACATCCTTACGATGCTTAGCAAGTTGAAACAGCAACCCTAAGGGCCTTCCCTCAACACCCCAAAGATCTTAGGGTCCTTGGTTTCAATGGATATTTATCAAAGCCTGACCTTCCACTTCTTCTAAATGGAGTTGTCCATTGCCCCTATTGTCACATTATTATATTAATGACAGTATTGCAACTATATATTTATTTAGCTACTAATTATTTAACTAAAGCGTGCTTTTGCCATGTTATCTTCTAATATTCAGCCATATACCAAAAAAAAAGATAAATGGACCAAATTCTTATTCTGCTGACCTACATCGAATATCATAAGCATCTGTACATGTTGATATATAGATTTTCTAATCATTTCAATAGCTGTATAATATTTCATTCATGGTTATATCTCAATTTGCTTAATACTCAATTGTTGGACATTGAATTTGTTCATAGTTTTACTGAAATTATAAATAATGCTTCAATGAGTATCTTTGTGCATAAGGCTCCTTTATCTTCTATTGAATTATTTCCCTTAAAATTCTAGGAGGGAGAGTGTTGCATTGCAGGACATGGGCATCTTTGTAGTTCTTCTTAGATCTGACAAACATACTTGAAATTAATCCACTAACCTAAATATTGGACTTTGACTTCAATTTTGTTACTATCAATCACAACTATATTGGTGGGTTATTTTTATATTTTAATATTTTCTCTGTTAACACTTTGTTCAGTTTTATCTGCCTTAAAACAGCCTCACTTATCTTTCTCACAATCACAGGGAAGGAGGCATTTTAAAACATTTAGAAGAAATGTATAGATATACATCTCATATTTAAGTTCAGATGAAAACAACATATCACCTACCAGCTCATACGATAAAAATCAAATAAAGAAGTCAGATTATATGTGCCACTTTCAGGAATGGATTTTTTTTCCCCTTGCATCAAAGGAAGAGCTTTTGTATCCAAAGGCCTCCCTCATTGATTTCATATGCCTGAAGGAGTAAGTATGGCTACTGAAAGAAAAAAATGGCCAAGTCCCATTGAATTGGAATCTCTAGGAAGGGCCTGAGAATCTGTTTTGAGTGGGTTGGAGCTGTGTTGAATTTTAAATAAGCTTCCCAAGTGAAACTTCTCATCAGAGAAGTTTGAAAACACCTACATTAGACCTTGGGCCAGTGGGTAAAGGCCACGGAGAGTCTGATTTCTGCTCATCTGAGAGAATTCATGAACAGTCAGACCCACCTAGTGGTGAACAGGCTGCCTGGAGTCATCCCCTGTCGCTGGATGTGTTTGGAGCCCAGACAACCACAACCAGCTCCCCTGGAGGCCCTAGAGTGCATCACAGAAGCTCTGGTCCCCTTTGAACTTGGGAGCTCTCTCCTGCCTCAGCTCCAAGGCTCCTCCAGTGTCCCTCACAGGAGCAGTGGAACTAGGGGTCTTTAAGTGTCCTCTTCAACCTAGCACTGCTTGATTCTGCAATTTGGAATAATAAAACAACTAGTTCACAAATGTAGCTTCAATATTTTCCTATTCACCTTTCCAAGAAGACATAATTACAGACTTGATTTGAAATAGAACTGGAAAGGGGCACCTGGGTGGCTCAGTCGATTAAGCATCCGACATTGCCTCAGGTCATGATCACGGCTTGTGGGTTCAAGCCCTGCATCAGGCTCTGCTGACAGCCCAGAGCCTGGAGCCTGCTTCAGATTCTGTCTCCTTCTCTCTCTGCCCCTTCCCCGCTCATGCTCTGTCTCTCTCTCTGTCTCTCTCTCTGCCTCTCTCTCTCAAAAATAAATAAACATTAAATTTTTTTTAAAAAGAAATAGAACTGGAAAATGAAGGCGAGTAGAGACTCACTATAATCAGGATATTCCAGGTCTCTCCACCGCCTTCCCCTCTGATGCTCAGATCCCTTTTCTGACACCCCAGTAAGCGACTCTCCAGCCTCCAGTGAGGACACGGTTGACTGAGTGCTCCCTAACTCCATGACAACCCTTTCACAGGATCATGAAAATCATTCTTTACCAACAATTTATACTAAACTTCATCAGTTACATTGGAGGAAACTGAGTCACTGTCATAGCTGGGGCTAAAGTCCTGGCCTCTTGACTTTTATCTAACTCCTCCTTTTGTAGGAGTTCACTATGTTGTATATGCTTGGGGAGTAAGGGAGCTCAAATCTGTCTCTAAAGGAGAAACGTCCAAAGTGCTTTGGTTAGCCCACATACATATGTAGATTCCAACTTTCTAGGAAACTTCTTACTGAACCATCATTACACTAACTGTACAGTAAAATGTGAAAACCTGTGAAACATGGGCACTGGGGGAGCGATGAAAAGCAAGGAAACAGGTCACAGCTTGCATCCGCTCCCCAACTGTCCTCTGTCACTTTGTTCTTCAGAGGGGGTGCGGACTAGCAGCATCCCCCCCCGACCTCACCCCAGTCCTACGGAATCACAACCTGCACAAAAAGCTCCCCAGGGGATTTCTAGGCAAAGCACATTAACATTTAATAAGCACAGCTCTAGAGCACTCACAGAGATAAAGAACATTATTTAATAATTTGTATTATGAAAGTAACAAAAACTCACTGTAGAAAATTTGGAAATCTTCCCCCCATCCCACTCCCATTGTTTAGGGAGGAAGATGGAAAGGAAGGCAGCTTGAATGGGAATATAATCAGGCTCTTGCAGGTGATGATGGCAAAGCCTCTCTCAGATCTTTGTGGACCTAAGGGGGCAGCCATCCTAAATCCAAAATGCCTGGCCAGGGGTAAGGATGGATGGCAAAGTGGTGAGAGGGGCTGAGAGAGTTGCTAAATAATAACACGCAGCACTCACAACTTTGTGGGTAGGAGCAGTTTTGTAAACTATGGGGCAGGTAGGAAAATGTGTCTCTTTCTTCCCCCATGCCTTTTATCGGACTGACTCTGAGGGTCGCTGGGGAGGTATCCAGACCAGAAGGCTCAGACTGTGTGAGCCCTGCTGAGGATCAGACCTGACCCTGGAGGGGAGGACAGGACCCCTGCGTGAGGCTCCCAAAACCTTGGAGATTCGAAGGGAGTGGCTAAGAGATGAGGGGGTTTTCGAGAAGAGAACAAGGAAGAACAAGGTCAGGAAATGAAATCCCTTTACCTTCCCTTGAATACGGGAAACTCAGATGCTGAGCAGAGGGGGATTCGCCCCACACCTGGCCTCTCCCACCTCCCTTCATCCTCCAGGGCTAAGGAGGTTGTTCAGTCATAACCCAGGCTCCAATCCTGTACCCGGTATTCACGGTACTTTTACTCCAGTAACACTGTAGTATCAAAATTCTCCCACGTGGTTAAAAATTCTTTGAAAACATCATTTAAAAGACAGTATCATTACCATGTTAAAAAAAATTATTTCCTATTTTGGACTCATATTATTTTTATTTTCACGATTATATGAGATGCTGCAATAAACCTTTTTATTCACACATCTTTGTCTATATACCCAATTATTGCCTTTTGTATTTACTTAAACATTAAAAAAAATTTTAATGTTTATTTATTTTTGAGAGACAGAGAGAGAGCATGAGCAGGGAAGGGGCAGAGAGGGAGACGCAGATTCCAAAGCAGACTCCAGGCTCCGAGCTGTCAGCACAGAGCCCGACGTGGGGCTCGAACTCATAAGCTATGAGATCATGACCTTAGCTGAAGTCAGACACTCTACTGACTGAGCCACCCAGGTGCCCTGATTTACTTAAACTTTTTAAAAATTAAAGTGAACCATACATATAGAAAAATGAAGAAATCAAAAGCATATAGTTTAGTGACTTTTCACAAAGTGAATACCCCATAGAACCACTACCAGATCAAGAAACAGAGTATTACTAAACCCCAACTCCTCTTGTGCCCCGGAATCCAGTCATGACACCTCCCCGCCCAGGGTAACATTATCCTAACCTTCAACACCATATAAATGCAAAAAAAAAAATATATATATATATATATATATACACACATAATAGAAATATATATACTATATTTATATAGTATATAAAATGTATATTATACATTATATATTTACTTATTTATATTGTACAAATGTAATATATAAGTGTATATTTATAAATTTACTTATATTTTTCATTCTTATATATATTACATGTCTTTATAGCTTAGATATTTATCTCATCTCTATATAAATTTATATTTGAGTTTGATATAAAATTTTACATTAAAAACTTATACAAAAACATACATTTGATATATTTTATGTATATTCAAATATAAAATTGTACAGCTCGTGCATCTGGTTCCTTTTGCCTAACATTATGTTTGTGAGATTCGTGCATGTTTCTGCCCATTGCAATCGTTCATTCATCCTGCCGCTGCATATTATTCCATTGAATGAATAGCCACAACCTTTCTTTTGTCTCCTGGTCAGCATTTCTAGTCCTTAGCAGGAGCAGCAGGCTGCTTCAAGCTACTCCATCAGACCCAGAAGCAGAAGTCCACTGACCTCTTTTTGTTAAATTCCAAGAAGCTGAGGGGTGCCTGAGTTAAGCGTCCGACTTCGGCTCAGGTCATGATCTCCCGGTGTGTGGGTTTGTGAGTTCGAACCCCAGGTCGGGCTCTGTGCTGACAGCCGGGAGCCTGGAGCCTGCAGCCTGCTTAGGATTCTGTGCCTCTCTCTCTCTCTCTCTCTGCCCCTTCCTCACTCATGCTCAATAGCTCTCTCTCTCTCTCTCTTTCAAAAATAAACTTAAGGGTGCCTGGGTGGCTCAGTCAATGAAGCATCCGACTTCAGCTCAGGTCATGATCTCGTGGTTCAGGGGTTAGATCCCTGCATGGGGCTGCATGGGGCTCTGTGCTAACAGCTCAGGACCTGGAGGCTGCTTCGGATTCTGTGTCTCCCTCTCTCTCTGCCCCTCCCCCGCTCACACTCTGTCTCTCTTTCTCTCTCAAAAATAAACATTTTTAAAAATTCTAAGTAGAATTCCTGGACAAAAAGAAACAAACTATTTTTTAGGCCATTGCATACTGCATACTGCTAATTACTTCCCATAAAAGCTGTGACAATTTACACTTAAGGAAAAACTCCAAATTCTTTTGAGGGATGGGCATCAGGAGGCATCCTAAAGAGAATAACAACTTGTAAAACCTAGTAATATTTCATAGTATAAGTATTATAACTAATACATAAATTATAAATATTAAAATGCTGATATCACAGTTTATAAATCTGTACTGCTATTTTTTGAGTTCTCACAGTACCCTGAGAGGCAAATTTTTTTACTGTTCCATTTTATAGATGAGGAACTGTGGCTCAGAAAAAACTGAAGCAACAGGCCAAGTCACAAGTCACATGCTTAATGAACAGCAGAGCATGGGCTTGGGCCCAGTGTCTCTGCCTCCACAGAGAGTCCTCCCCACCTAAACTGGGCTATGTCTTGCCTAAATTGTACATTTAGGCAAGTACATTTCCAGACACTGGAGGACAAAACCTGGATGCCATGGAGAGGGTCATGCCACCCCTTGTATGGAAGTGAGCATCTTTCAAAGACCAGTTCAAATGGTCAACCCCCTTGCTCATGGGACCCTCCCCTCTTCACCCAAGTGGAGGTCACACTGTGTACCAGGAAGGGGCTTTTGCCATCAGACTCCTGGGATAGCATTGTTGGGATCATTTAGCCCAAGGATTACAAGTAGGGAGCACGCATTAACAGCACTCTTCCCACTGCAGTAGCAGACATGACTCATCAATCACCATTGAGCTACCTATGTCTCCCGCTCCGAGCCCACCTCCGTCTCACCTGCTACGCTGACCTGTATTATACCCACTTCCATCCTCCCTGTGCCCTGCACGTTTGAGGCAGCCAGATCTCCTCATGACAGGGAGATCTTTTATCATTCAGGTCTCAGCTCAAAGATTACTCTCTCACAGAGGTTTTTGCTGACCCCTCCCACTCCCAGTCTAACGTAGCATCACTTTCTCTAATTCATCTTCTGTAATATCATCACTTCTATAATTTAATTTACTTAGTTGTCAGTTTCTGTAGCTGTTATTGCCGCAGTTTCCTGAAAACAGAAGCCTCTTCTGATGTGTTCACTTATCCCTAGTGACTAGAAGAGTCCCTGGTACTTAGTAGTTGCTCAAGTAATAGTTGCTGAATGAGTCAGTTAATCAAGATGCATTTTCTGCTGAGTCCAGATATAGCAGTAAAACCTTTCCCATTACATCATTATGGCCACTCGCTGCCAGTAGTAAGAATTGAGATAAGGGCTAAAAAATTTTTTCTAGGTCTAACTCCCTTAATTCCCCATTTTTTAGATGGGGGAACTGAGGTCCAGTACAAGAGGTATGCCTTCCCAAAGCAACGGAATGAGTGAGGGGCAGAGCTGGAACTGATGCCAGCTCCCCCCACCCTTCCATCCTACCCACCCACCACCACCCTTCCCCAGTCCCACACAGCCGTGCCAGGAAGAGCTGTTGTAAACTGTCATCCACAAAGCAGATGAACAGACCCATTGTGCCCCAGGAGCTCACCTATGAATTACGCACCTAATTACCAGCTGCCTTTTCCCCCCCATTCTGTGGGTAAAAGTCTGATCACATATAAGATTCTCCCTGTGTTTCCGTGGATACAAAGTGATCCTAATTTCAAACTCCTTTGCAAATGGCAAATGAGTGAACTTAATTTTAATAAAAACAAGGAAAATCATATGTGCGAGCTTAATAAAATCTAATTTGGGCAATTTGGAGCTCATAAAATAAAACCTTTATGTAAAAACTAGCAATTAGCTTCATGAGACAATACAATGAGACCTTGGCATTGGAGAGGGTTGGGGGCCAGAGAACTCAGGGATAAGGAAGTGTGGCAATAATGTAGGAAAGCTAAAGAGGCAGGGGCTTGTGGTTCTTAGTGTTAGATGATTCGAGTTCAAATCCCCAAGCTACCACTTAGTTCTGTGACCTTGAGCAAGTCACTTTCCCTCTCTAGACCCCAGTGTCCTCATTTTTTAAATTCGGCCCATAAAGCTTACTTTACCTCACAGGATGGCTCTGCAGACAAATAGAAAATGAATAGGCAAGAACTTTGCAAAAGTGTCCAACAATTTTTGTTCTATCGTCTGCATTCTTCCCATCAAGGGGGTGCACGGACAGCCTAACATGGAGTGAAGCAGGGCTAGAGGGCAAGTGTGTGAGCTTCCACATTCACCTTGCATGGCATCCGGAACCCAGAACAGCCTGCAAGAGACACTGCCCAGATGTGGTTTCCAGGAGCCAGAAGCGAATCCACAAGGCAGACTGAGCCTGAGGACGTCGTCCTCCGTCTCCTGGCAAGCAAACACTTCGTCCTCTCCCCAGTGGCGTGGACAGATCCCCCTCACATCCAGATCTTTGCAGGCAAGCTGTATCATTGCCATTTTACAGATGAGAAAAACGAGCCCCTGGGAGATGCTGTGGGTAAACTCAGGTCCCAAAGCTAGGTGACCCGGTGAAGTCTCAGGCCTCATTGTTTGAGTCTACCCACCCCGCCCCCCCAGCCCTCCCGCCTGGATCTGCTCATCACCACCTCCCACAGCTACAAAAGCATCCGACTGTGAGACTGAGACCCTGGTCTCTGTTGAGTCTTTTCTTCCCCCGAGGGCACTGGCAGCCTCTGTCAGAGCCGCCGGGACCCACATATGCCCAAAGAGTATGGTCTTGGTCACAGAAGCTCTCGCAAGCAGGGTCTTTTCCCGGTGTCTCTCCCAAGCAACCACCACTCCAGGCAGAAAGCAATTTTTTTCTTAGTGCCTTCCCAGAAGCCAAGTGGGTAATTAATTGCACTGAATAACACATTAAATGTACTAATAATTGGGTAGTCACAGCAAAATGATTACTTTGAAGAAATATTACCAATTCCCTGTTGTACTTAACATTTCTCCTTATTTATCATTACCATTTTAATCAATAATAGTCACAATACTAATAAATCCATCTTAATTTTAATTGTGTTCAATTGGATATACCAGTACTTGAGTATTCTGAGCATACTTCATTATTTATATTAATTTAAGATCACTTAAAGGCAAATTACATAGTTTGTACTTTCAAGTAGGGAGGTAATTATGGCAAAGTTCCTCCAGATGCAGCATTTTCAAGCTCCGAGGACTGTGAGGTGTCAGCCACTCGCCCTTTTCTGTTAGGTCAGGGGCCAGGGATGGAGAAGATGAAGGAAGCCTCTCAAAGCCCCCCACTCGAATTAGCATATCCTGGCCTTTTTTAAAAGGCTTGGGTCTCCAAAAGTATGATTAATAGCTCAGTTGGCTTTGCCTTTATTCATGCCGCCCGGTCATTAGCGCAGCATGCGTCCGTTCCTTCGCCAGTACCCAGGGCCAGACGCCATGCTCGGTACCAGGAGCCAGGGACACGAATGAGCGAGGAGAGGTAGAGAGCAGCCAGAGGCCTCGAAAGAGGCTCGGATAAAGAGTGGCAGTATCAACAGGCACAAGAGGTCAGTGACATGGAACTGAAGGACATGGGGACACTCCTAGGGGCAGAGGCACTTTCCTAGGTCTTGAAGGTTGGGTACAAGTTGGCAGGGAGCCGGTCAGGAGGCTCCCAGTGGCCCGAGGGTTTCCAAAGGTCATGGTGGAGGTGACAGTGGTGAAGGACCGGAAGGAAGAACGTGACCCTCGGGCATGGCTTTGATTGAATGACTGGGGCGGGGTGAGTGCTGTCACCGTGAGGGAGGAGGGAAACCAGGAAGAAGGAGCCAGGTTTAGGAAGTAAGAAAGTAAGGAAATGCGTTTTCTCAGGGACACGCTGCGTCTGAGGGGTCGTGGAGCAGCCAGGTGGAGAAAGTGGAGAAGCTGGCTAAAGCCCAGGGCAATGGTCAGCCCTGGAGAGACAGGCCTGGGAACTCAGGAAGAGAGTCCCGCAGGAGAGGTGGATGACGCTCACCCTCACAGCGATGCCCATGGTAATGTCCACAGCCCCGCCTTCTGTGAGCCCCTTGGAGGCCCAGCCCGAGAAGCTCCTTCTCTCCTTCTCTGCCCGGGGCCAGATGCACTGAATTGAAGTGACACAACCCCTGTGTTGTCACTGGCCGCGTTTTGTCAGGACATCCAAATGCCTGATGGAGTAGTCACCGAGCTACCTGCCCAGAGCAGTGGTTCTGGGAGCTGTGAGTGTCAGCAGCTGTGGGTGGGTCTTTGTCTCCACAGCCGCTCGACATAGCTGGGATGCTGAGCTCCTGGCACCTGCAGAGATTTGCTAGCGTGACTGCAACCGATGCTAATGATTTCTAGAAACCTAGGAGTTGTAGGAGGAGAGGAATTTAATGTGAAAGAGGCTCCACCTCCTGGTAATATTCAAAACCGACATTTCTGCCGCACTTTACAGTTTATAAGCTTTATGTCAGCTTTTAAAGTCTCATTTAGCTCGATATCTGGATCTGGGTGGTGGTTACCTGAGTATATGTAAAAACAATTATCAAGCTTACAGTTAAGATTCAGGCATTTCATTGCATGGTTATAAAAAAAAAAACTCTAGATACATAAGTGATTAAGTAAATGATATCTCATTTTATCCTTGTTTCCATCCTGAAGTCAGTGCCCTTGGTAGCCACATGTGGGGGAACTGAGGCTGGGTGATCCACCCTAGGTGCAGGGCAGGGGAGTGGAAACACAGACTGGCACAAATTCCTCAGGCCCCACTTGGATGTCAGGGATGATAATGGAATTAGTAGGGCTTGGGAAGGACTGAAGAGGGGGCCGTTGTGGTGTCAAAAGGCCCATGGAGCCCATTGGGACTGAGATCTACTGTCCCCATTCAGCCTTGCCCTTCCCTGGGATCCAGGTTTGGCCCGGGAAGACGTTATTTTCTGGGTGCACATTTCCATTTGGACAGAAGCTCAGGATGGGCAAAATCCCGGGAGCCTCTGCACCTCAGGAGTCCTCCAAGTTGCTCCCCACTGGTCTCTCAAAGCTCCCTTGGAAGTTTGCACAAAATAAATAGTGCAGAAGAGGTTGCCAACAGGTTAGACATCATGGCTTACTGTTCATTCAAAAGGAGCAGCAAGCAAGTATCAGAGTCAACCAGATCCTTGGATGTAGAAGAACATGAAAAGTGCTGTGGAAATCTTGAGCAGAAATTAACCAACTCTGCTGGGGTGGGGGGCGGTAGGGGGGTGTCCAAAACATGTGACTTGAGCTGGACTTCTAAGTATAAAAAAGTTTAGTGTATAGAGTAGGATATGCACTACGGGAAGAGCATATGCAAATACCCAGAGGTGAAATGGCATCAGATGAGGTTGAGGGGAAAGGACTTGGGGGGGAGGCTGGAGAGGTAGGAAGGAGGTCAACCAAAAACCAGGCCCAAGAACCAAGAACCAGGCCCAAGAGCCTGCTTCTGTTCTCTATCAGCAAGGACCCATTCAGGGTACCCCCATGCCTATCAGGTAGAGAAGAAGTGCCTATGGTTTCAGTGGACATTTAAAAATGTTTGCAATCCAGATGGGCCAAGCCTCTGCTCCTGTCCTCGTGCCAACAGCCAGGCCATGAATTGGCTCAGCCTCACGGGGAGCTATGTGGTAGTGCCATCCGTGTGGTTTATGAGGTTGCCTTTGATACTTGGGAACTTTTCCCTCTGGAGTTTGAGAAAATTAGTCCACTCCATTTATCTCCAAGTTTGCAGCCTCAAGATGAGATTGAATCTCTGTCAGGTATCAGCTTTCAATGTGATGAATGGGCTCTTGGTTTCTGTCTTCATGTCTGCAAGGTCCAGATTCCCAACTGGGGTGACTGATGCACCTGGGGAAAATAGCACTTGATAGACGTGAAGGACAGAGACCAACCCATAGCTCCCTGGGGATCTGGTTGCAGACAGGGCTCTGACAACAAGAAAAAAAATTTAACATCTTTTTACTCAAGCTAGATACTCTTGAAACAATATTCTGCTAACTCTCTAGACCAGGGATTTATTAAGATATCAGCAACGAATTCCGTAATAAACCACATTCATGGTTTTATATTCTCACTCACCCTCTCCCCTTTCCCCCCACCCAGCCAGCTCCCCCTCCCCCCACCCTACCCCCCACCCCCACTTAACCTGATGCACTCCAGGTAGGCCACAGACAGGTCCAGTCCTATGGTTTGAAAACCAGAGTTCAAGCCTCTTCTCTGCCAAGGTTTTTAGGCAACACTCTCTAAGAAGCCTGCTTTCCCACCTGTGAAATGGGTGTGAAAACAGCTCCCCCAAGGGTTGACTGGTTTATTCATGCAATCCACTGTATGCCTCTATGCCAGACGCTGGGCTAGAGGCTCTAAGCTGCAAATATAAGCTGCCCCTTCACTCTGGAGGTGCCATGAGAGAATGAAGGCCCTGTGGCTGTGTCAGGTGCACCAGCGTGAGTCTTAATAAACATGAATCCAGTGGTCTGACGCTCAAAGTGCTCCTTTGGAGCCACCACAACGTTTAGGAGTACAGTCTTTGGAGTTCCACCCGGGCCACTTAATAGCTGTCCGACCAGCACGATATCCTTCAGTTCTCCAGCCTCGGTGTTTTCATCTATAAAGTGGGGTCAAGAGTTTTCTCCGCAGAGGACTCTGGAGGAGTAACTAGAATAGCACACCTAAAGTACTTAACAAAACTGGCTGGCGCGTAGTAAGTGCTCAACAAATGCAACGATGAGGATCGTCATCGCGATCGTATTTTAGCGCATCGGAGCCCAGCAGCCCAAACCACTTTCCTTGCAGGGCCCTTCCCTGCAAGGAGAAGCGTGAGCTCGCCTGCGCGGGGAGCGGCGCGCCACGGGCCCCACGTAGTGACATGGATTTCTCTGTTTATCCCTCGAGGCTTCCTTTCAGCGTCTTCTTCCCCGGCAGCTGCTCTGTCAACAGTCCATATGCCACCTCCGCTACGGAGCAGCTTTCCAGAAGGGGCTGCCAACCCCGCAGGAGAACTTCGCCGAGGAGTTCAGGGGCGCGCGCGATCAATCACTCCGCCCCCTGTGAGCCTCTGGTTCCTTCCTGCTCCTCCAGCCTCCCCCGATCCCCTCCTGGGAGCGCAAGTGGGCAGGGGAGCGGCAGGCAGCCGGGGCTTGGTTCCCGGCAGGGTGTGCACGTGGCAAGGAGGCCAGCTGGAGGAACAGGAGGGGACAGATGCCACGGGGGCCCAGATTTGTTCCTGCAGGAAGAATGCAAGGAGCTAATTGTCTCATTACCCGGGATGGATCTCTCCCTGGCCCTGCCACGCCTCGTGGAAAGAACGCCCGGGCTTGTGCATGTCGAATAGTGGGTGGCCGCTCTGGGAAGGAAAGGGGAGGCAGCCTCAGTTCTACTCGGGGCCCCCAGGCCTTGGAAATACTGCTTCAAAAATAACTCAACCGAGGCCCCACATTCCTTCAGTTTAGTTGATTGTTGGAGAAACCTCCACCTTGGTGCCTCTCTCCCCCTTATAAAACCCTCAACGGGAGCGCTTGGACACACACGCACACACACGTGGACACACACACCACCCCTTTATACCCGGTCACTAGTCGTTTACACTGGTTTCCAATTCATTCTTTAACATATAGAAGGATGTGGGTCCTAGCCCGGCTCTTTTCTGCACTGGTTCTCAGCCTTTCCTGTTGCCTGGCCTTTGCCATGCTGGCCCCTGCTGCGCACCCTTCTGTGTCTTTCCCATGACGGTCAGCGCCATCCTTCAGGGTCCAGGCCAAAATCCACCTCTTCCTTAGCCTTTCACTAGATGTATTTCCTGCCTTGCTACCTTTAATTCCAGACTGCCTGGTATTAAAAGAAAGGTAACTGACGTTCATGCCCTTCCTTATTTTTACAGATTTCCGCCCACACTCCCCCATCTCCTCTTCTTAGGTGACAGCCCTGGGAAGGAGGCGCCATGGTGCACTTCCTGCCACGGCACAGTGCCACTGAATGGAAGACGGGAGGAATAGTTGCCTCCCACTCGCACATGCTGCCCAGCCTGGGGGGAACCCTTGAAACACAGCAGACTAGACCCTACTTGTCTGTCCAGCCCTTGCAGACATAATTCTGGAGTTCTGGCAGTTGACCGTTGCCGGAATCACCCTTTCCGGGCTCCTGCTGCCCATTCAGAGAATTCCGGCCTCTCAACCTTACGTTGAAGATACAAGTGAGTTTTATCAGTAGGGACTGCGTGTAAGAGAGAAGCAGTTACTGTGTGTTTAACCAAAGAGAACGGGCTTATTTTTTCTCACTTAACAATGCTGCCTGGCCGCACTATGGCTGCAAGATGGCTGTTCACTCCCAGCCTCACATTCGCAGTCCAGAAGGAAAGGAAAAAGAAAGGAAGCAACGAGATTGAACACAAAAGTTTCCTGCAATATCCAACAGGCCTCCGCTTACATTTCTGTAGCCAGAAAGTGTCGTGTGGCCACCCTTGGCTGCAAGGGAGACTGGGAAGTGAAGTTGTTCATACTGTGGCATATCGCCTCCCCACACAATACCAGGATTCTGTTACTAAGAACAAAAAGGAAAAAAACACGGATGTGTGACTGTGACTTAAGATGTGTCTCCCTCATCACAGAATAGGCTCCACGAAGTCAGGGAGCATGTGGGGTTATGCCCACAGCTGTGTCCCCGGAATCAAGCCTTGTGTCTGGAATACATGGACGCTCCATAAATTGGTGGAATGAATGAATGAAAACAATGGCTGCCCTAAAGTCATCAGTTTTAAAGCCTTTTTAAGATGCACATGGGCTCAAATGCCAGGCCCTAGAACTCCTGTCAATCTTTCCTCACAGGTGGTATTTGCCAGTGTTCAAAGGCCTCTCCCTACCCACACCTTCTTCTGGCACCATCTCCCCTGTGTTCTAGGTGTTACTTGGGTGACCTCTAATGCACGTTCTCAGATCGCAATCAATCAAATCCGCAGCAGCTCACCCTGGGCGACCCGGGTTATAGACTCCATATTTTAGTTCATAAATTAATAGCTGATTATGAAGCACAAGATAGAAAATGCCCAACCTTGGTACATAGCAGCTGTAATTACAAAGACAGGATTGGGGGTGTCTGTACATAATAAGTGACTGGAATTCAAGTTTTTAATGCATGTATTTATTGCTAGATACATATCATTTTGAGGAAAAGGTAGTTTTATACCTCTTACTGGAAAAGACACCTGTATAGATAAGAAATACCATCTTTAGAAGATGCTGTGAATTTGATAAATGAATAGAAGCATAAAATTTACCCAGAAGTACTTTAGGATGAACAAGTTTTAAAACAGCTAAAATGTTTTTTAATGACAAAAAAGAATAGGGCACCAAATCAGTCAGACACAGAAGCTCTTTTTTAAAGGTTACATTTTAGATGCCCTGTTTTTAGGGGGGGGAAATGATGTTAGTTTAATTAAACAGAAACTCCAGGAATGGGTTGGGCGGGCTCCGGGAAGGCTAGGACAGCCCAGCCCTGAAAAGCTCAGAGGTTCTGATGGCCTCTTCTTTCCCCAGTAGACTGCCTGCCTCAGGTCACGGTCGGAGCTGGGGATTCTATGGACTCTTAATGACAACAGCGATGTTTATTGATGAGACGCACTAATAGCACTTCATTTCAATGCATTCGGGATTTCATTGATTCCCCAGACTCTTGCTCCTTTGAGAAAACGAAAGTGCAGCTGTATTCGCCTTAGGAGCTTCAGCTTTTTCATCGGGACAATGACAAAAAGTAGCATCCTATCTGCCTTTTCAGTGAGGTTGTGAGAATCACATAAGAAGAAAAATGTGAAACCAGGGTATAGGTGGTCACATGCTACATCAGTGGCGGGGGGGTGGGGCTTTTAAGGGTCAGTAATGACTCATGGGAGCATCTTAATGGGACTTTTTGCATTAGGGATTACATCCCCAGCCCTGAACATGGGACAGCTATCAGTTAGGCATCAGTGGGGTGCAGGTTTACAATCATTCAGACTCAAATAAAGAAGGACTGTTGTCACCTCACAGAAGCTGTGTTGGTCTAGTGTCTGGAAATCTGAGCTCTCATTCTGCATCAGACACTCTTGCCTTGTGACTTTGAACTAGTTACTTCCATGCCATAAACCTCAGTCTTCTCTTCTGAAAAATGGAAGTAACTGATCTCTGGGGACACTTCAGGCTCTAACTTAGTAAATCTCCTGTCCAGAATACAGACTCCCAGCATGGGATTAGGGTAGAATTGGGAATGGTCCAGATGTACATCCACTCCAAGACCCTCTGAGACCCTTTATGGCCGCTGCTGCCCTGCAAGTGTCAGTATCTCTCAGATGATTATCTCTAGCCTCTCGAGGGGACTCCTCTGAGTCAGAACCTTCTGGAGCCCCTCGGAACAGCCAAGTTGAGGGTCTCAGGATAGGACAGAAACGCCACCTCTGCTTCAAGCTGTTTGGGAAGGTTTCTGCCCCCCAAGAACGTGACCGAGGGATATCGAGGCGACATTCCTAGGCTTCGTCAAAGCAGTTCCAAGAGTCTACAAACAGGTGCTGGCTTGTTAAGAGAAATAATTTCTGTGGTTCCCCCATTCTGGCCACATTAGTCATTCAAGTGCTGAAGAACAATATAAATTCCTGTCATCCCAGTTTATGTGGCCACTAAGATTTATTCCGAGCGACAGGTCATTAAGGTTTCTTCTCTCTCTCTCTCTCTCTTTTTTTTCCCCTCAGATTCACTGAGAACTCGTATTTCTGCCCCACGTTATGGACTGCTAACAGCTATGTTTTTGGTCAGGGAGTCAGCAATAAATCTGAATTTAATAAAGTGACAAAAGATCGCTATCCCAGAGACAGTCTGAGCCCCTATTCTTCGTCTCCTTGTATAAAAACGCTTTTGTATTGAGACATCTTCCCCATAAAAGCCACACTTGCCATCTAACTATTCACCTCCCCCAGGAGACGATTCGCTGTACCAAGGCAGACCAAATAATTATGGACTGTTGGAGTCAGAAGGCCTAGTCACAACTGTGGGGGGTGGGGAAAGAGCGGAACTCCAGGATCTGCCCATCCCTTATGGTCTGACCTTGGCTTGTCATCAAATCCGAACCTCAGTTTCTCCATCTACAGAATGGAAATTATAACTTTCATCCCGTCTATTTCTCGGGGTTGCTGGGAAGGTTTGAGTTAAATGAGGGCAAGAGGAAGCTCTATGCAGTTGGAGAGGATTATGACTGCTTTGTTTGTTTTAAATTTTCAGCATGTTAGAGTTCACTTTCCGTGGAAAAACTGAGTTAGCAGCAAATGGATATCTACCCCTAGACCACCAACTCCCCTTTCTGGTGTTCCTTCAGTTAAACCACGCTGCCCCCCATGGGTCACCCTCTTGCTCTTGGTGCAAGGTTCAGGGGAGCAGCTCTCTGAAGTTTTCTGGGAAGCCTCAACCCACTGCAGACAGCTTGGCCACAGGGAGACTTTAAGAACCTTCTGGCTAGGACTACCGTTAGCACCAGCCTGTCTTTGTCCATTCTCCATGGAGGCTGATGTTCTGGCTAAACTCCACAGAGCATTCTGGGTGTCTGGGAGACATCTCCTAAGATCCTAGCACACCCTCCAGAAGGCAAAAAACTATCTTAGAAGTAGAAGGTCAATCCCTTTCTTACTGGAGCTTTCAAATGCACCCTCAGAACCTAACTCCACTCCCCACAATTGTGGAGCAGAAAAAGAACTTGTAGAAGATTAACATGCTAACAAATACATCAAGCTCGCTATAAACTGCTGTCTTCAAACCCTCTATAAACTCCTGTCTGGATTTGTAAATAACAACCATATAAGGATTTTCCCAGTAAGCATAGCAGGCAGAAATGTATAGTCATTTCTGAGAGCTTGCTTCTGACTAGCTAAGCAAAGCTTATTAAAGTGATATTGTGTGCTTTGTCACTCTTTTTACTGTTGTGTAACCTCAGCCATAAATCCAGAGCAATTCTATTTGCCAGCGTGCTCTCTCTCTCTCTCTCTGTCTCTCTGCATGTCTCTGCAGTCTCCAACCAAAACTTGATGCAGATGGTGGAAAAATTCATCCTATTGACTAAAATTAGAAAGTTCTAAAAATGGAGCTGTTTTAAAAAGTAGCATGTGCTCCTTTGAGCAATAGTGAGTCTCTCACCACTGGAGGTATGTAAGCAGAGACTGGAAAAATATCTGCTTAATGGTCTAAAGAGGAATTCCAGAAATTGGGTGGACAATCGGGTCAGACAACCTACAAGTCTCTGCAAATGAGAAATCCTGGGAATCATGGGCACCTGGGTGGCTCAGTCGGTTGAACATCTGACTTTGGCTCAGGTCATGATCTCACAGTTCATGAGTTCGAGTCCCGCATCGGGTGAGCTCAAGCCCCACTCCAGGTGAGCCCCACTTCTCTCTCTCTCTCTCTCTCTATCTATCTCTCTCTCTCCTTCTCCCTCATTTGCTCCCTCTCTCATAAATAAATAAATAAATAAATAAATAAATAAATAGAAATTCTGGGAATCAAAGGCATCCATTCCCCCGAAGGTCTACTCTAGTCTGTGCTAGGCTGTGTGCTGGGAGAGATGAAGTAAACCAGCCCCGGGAACCCTCAGCAAGATCCCATATTCATGAGAAGACAGACAAGCCAGCAGCTAACTCAAGTGCAAGGCAAAATGATGCAGCGTTGGCAAGAGGTGACAGCCAGCTGAGTTTGCAGAGGTAGCTGAGATGAAGACCCACCTGAGACTGGAGAAAGTTCCCCATGGCTGCTTCCTTGGGTTGGAGGGCTCTGGCTGCAGGAAAATTGTCTAGATATAATGATGTATTTTATCGAGCACTTACATCATGCCAGGCACTTAACAGCTTGTCATTTGATCTGTATAACAGTCCATCGAGGTAGGTACTATTGTTTTTCCTCATTTTATGTAGGGGAAATCAAGGATAGGTTAAATGATATGCCGAAGGTCACAAACCCCAGTAAGAGGTCAGGCCCCAATGTGAAGCTTGGCGATCTACTTCTAGCCGTTGCTCCTAATGAGTCAGCTCATCTGCTCCCTAGGCTAGTTCCTATCCCTCTCCAGGACTGTGTCCCAGCAAGAACAATAAAGGGCCAATGTCTATGCAAATTTAAAACATATATGTGCTCTGATCAGCAATAATATAATACATCCAACATCCAAGATCTGTGCATCATTATTTGTACCAGGGGGAAAACTGAAAATGGGTAGTCACTGAAAAGAATGAATGACTTCTATCTCCCTGGCATATCACAGCCAAGTTATCACTTCTCTTGGCTGAGCATTTCATTAAAGCTTAAAGCAAAAGCAGGGGCGCCTGGGTGGCTCAGTCAGTTGAACGTCCGACTTCAGCTCAGGTCATGAGTGGTTCGAGCCCCGTGTTGGGCTCTGTGCTGACAGCTCAAAGCCTGGAGCCTGCTTCAGACACATTCTGTGTCTCCCTCTCTCTCTGTCCCTCCCTTGCTTACACTCTCTCTCACTCTCAAAAATGAATAAATGTTAAAAAAAAAATTTTTAAGTTTAAAGCAAAAACAAATAATGATGATGATGATGGTAATGATGATGATGATGATAAATGACTTCTGTATCCATTGATCTGAATGGATGACCCAATGTATTGTTAAGTGGGAAAAAAAGTATTTGAAGATAAAGGTTTTTAACAAAAATCCAGTTTTATAAAAAATAAACAACAAAAAAATCCTGTGTATGTGCATATGTCATTGCATAGGATAAATGTATAGAAGGATACATATCAAGTCATTTCCATTAGTCACCTTACAGAGGAGGAAGAAGGAATGGGAGAGAAGAGGTAGAGGAAGAAGAAAAGTCTGTAGCCAATGTAACGATTTTGAATATGCTTTTCTGGTGGTGCATATGTGTGTTTGTGTTTGTATTTTTGCCCTTTGGGTGGATTATGATTAACAGAGATTCATCTGTTTTAAAGTAATCAGCTCTTAGATTTTGTTTCCTAATTTGCTGATTGCTCCTTCCAACTTCACTATTTACCTCCTGCTATTGTGTTTAGTTTAATACTTTCTGTATCCTTTTAATACAGTACAATGTTGCATTTTTCTGTTCATGTTTACTTTTATATCCACAATTGTTTAGTGTTATGCCCAGAATTCGTGATCCCCAAAGACCACCAGGGAGCCGAGTCCGATGCAAAAGCAAAGAGTCTTTATTCGAGCTAGCTCAAGCTCGGTCTCCTACCTGCACCGACTCAGCGGTGAGATACCGGAGAGAGAAAATGAGTTTCAAAAGCACAAAGGTTTTATAGGGATCATGGCCTTAGCCGATTGGCTGGGGAAGGGTCGTGGACTCAGCCAATTGGCTGCCAAAGTGTGGTCCCAGATCAGCAATTATCAGTGTCACCTGGATCTTGTTAAAGATGCAAATATTGGGCCTGGTGGTTACAGACCCACTGAATCAGAAACTCTGGGGGTGGGGCTCAGCAATCTGTGTTTGAACAAGTCTTCCAGGAGATTCTGATGCACCTGAAGTTTCAGAACCACTGTGTCTGAGGATCTCTAACATGTTTGGCCTCAGTGTATACAGAACATTTCTCACTGGTCACCTATTAACCATTGACTGTCAGCCTTGCTGTGCTATATAAATACCTGGCACCAAACACCATCCCCAGAGACTCTGATTAATTGGTTTGGGGAGGGGTAAAATGCTCCCAGGTCATTCTAAGCCTGGACAGGGTTGAGAGCTCCTGCCTCTGGCCCCTACCTGAGAGAAGCCCTCCCTCTTCTACTCACGCTTTCCACGCCTCTCACACTCCCCTTCCTCCCACCTTAGACTTCAGAAGAATGCATCAATCAGTAAGTTACTTAAGGGGAGGAGGCGTGTTCTGAGGTTTGAGCAGGAACTTCTTTCTGCAGCCATGTCAGGGACATAGTCACTAGTCAGCCGGCCTAGGTCTGCTCTTTCATTTAGAATGTTTCATTCGTTATTTTTTCAAATAGAAATACATTGGAAAGCATATCGTTTTTAAGGTTTTTTTTATGTTGTGTTTTTTGTTTTTGTTTTGAGAGAGAGAGAGAACATGAGCTGGGGAGGAGCAGAGGCAGAGAGAATCTTAAGCAGGCTCCATGCCCCAATGTAGAGCCTGACACAGGGCTGGAACTCATAACCGTGACACGTGACCTGAGCTGAAATCAAGAGTTGGATGCTTAACCAACTGAGACACACAGGCACCCCTGGAAAGAATATCTTTGAGTAGTTATTTCAGAGAAAGTATGTATAAGGTGTACTCTGTGAGACCTTTCATTCAACTTAATTATTTCCAATTGCTTCATGCATGAACATCTTGACTGAGTTTAACTCTTCGGTCACAGTAGTTTTCTTTCAAGCTCTATATGAACAAACTCATTGTCATCTAGGAAAGTGCTTCCCAAAGGATGTTCGTAATAATATTGATCTTACATCACATTTTTGAGAAAATGGATCCAATGGTCCAAATGTTTGGGAAGTGCTTCATGCATAGGGCCAAAAATTCTAGTATTTGAACATTTGGCATGAACACAGAAAGTCTGAGAACCACTGACCTAGGACATTACATCTAGGAAATCCTCCCTTTGGGGAGCACATCACACCTGTACCACCAGTCTCTTTTCACCTGTACCTATGTCGTTCCCAGACTGCAATTCGATTCAGCAGGTTGAGAATCCAGAGGACCTTCTTTTGGAAATTCTGTTTCTCATTCTGAGTGATTCTACTCTGCAGAGTAGCGTGTTCCTTAGAAAATCATTGCAAAATCTTTGTGGGAAGTGAAATTATGTCTGGAGTATAACACAATGAATAATAATTTGGCTTATATACTTGAATTTTCAATTTCAATGTATTCAATGTTTTAAATATATTTCATAAATAAATATCTCACTTTTTAAATTGGCACAGCTGATCCTTTTCTAGAATTTCAAAGATAAAACCAATGACAGTCAGTGAATCTCACAGAGAACAGAACTTTGTTATTCACATTAAATTTTTTGCAAAGCAAATAATCTGACGCTTCTACCCAATTTTCAAATAAAAAATTACTTTCTTGAACAACAAGATGAAAATCCTTTCATAAATTATCAGTAATGTCAACATATATCCTAAAAGCGGGTGAAATCTAAAATCTTTTCCCATTAAAAAAATCCAGGGGCGCCTGGGTGGCTCAGTCGGTTAAGTGTCCGACATCAGCTCAGGTCACGATCTCATGGTTTGTGCCTTTGAGCCCCACATCGGGCTCTGTGCTGACAGCTCGGAGCCTGGAGCCTGCTTCGGATTCTGTGTCTCCCTCTCTCTCTGCCCCTCCCCCACTCGCAATCTGTCTGTCTGTCTCTCTCTCTCTGTCTCAAAAATAAATAAACATTAAAAAAATCCAGCATTGCTCGATGTCCATCAGGCACACTATAAGTATTTTTCCCCCAACTTAGTTCATTAACCTTACATAACTTTGGCACAGCTTGACGGACACCATCAACTTCAGTGATGATCTTCTTCAACACTTTTAAAAGTAGCACTTTTGATTCAAATGTGTCTCTAACCATACCAGGCATAAAGAAATAACTGTACTCAATTCTTTTCCTCTGTGGATTCATTACAACTAAAAAACAAAATGAGTTATGACTGGCTTTATTGCAAAATTTGAAGTTTGATATCTTCCACAATCACATTGACACTGGACTATGGAACTGAATAAGAAAAAAAAAATTCCCAGTGTTCATCTGCAAGTAGTTTTTGGCAGTTTTCCAAATGTAAGATTGAGGAGAGTGTCTCCATTGGGTGAATATTTTTAATATGACTCTTTGTGATTAAATGAGCTACTTTACATCACAATTTCACTTTTACACATTCCAGTCCAATATTATATGTTGCAGGAAAATCCAGTTTGCAGGAAAATCCACTGTCTCTTTAATTACATCAGTATGATTTTTTTAACTTTATTTTTTATTTTTAAAGTTTACATCCAAATTAGTTAGCATATAGTGAAGCAATGATTTCAGGAGTAGATTCCTTAATGCCCCTTCCCCATTTAGCCCATCCTCCCTCCCAAAACCCCTCCAGCAACCCTCAGTTTGTTCTCCATGTTTATGAGCCTCTTCTGTTTTGTCCCCCTCTCTGTTTTTATATTATTTTTGTTTCCCTTCCCTTATGTTCATCTGTTTTGTCTCTTAAAGTCCTCATATGACTGAAGTCATAGGATTTTTGTCTTTCTCTGACTGACTAATTTCACTTAGCATAATACCCTCCAGTTCCATCCACGTAGTTGCAAATGGCAAGATTTCATTCTTTTTGATTGCTGAGTAATACTCCATTGTGTGCATATATATATATATATATATATACCACATTTTCCTTATCCATTCATCCATCGATGGACATTTGGGCTCTTTCCATACTTTGGTTATTGTTGATAATGCTGCTATAAGCGTGGGGGTGCATGTGTCCCTTTGAAACAGCACACCTGTATCCCTTGGATAAATGCCTAGTAGTGCAATTGCTGGGTTGTAGGGTAGTTCTATTTTTAGCTTTTTGAGGAACCTCCATACTGTTTTCCAGAGTGGTTGCACCAGCTTGCATTCCCACCAACAATACAAAAGAGATCCTCTTTCTCCACATCCTCGCCAACATCTGTTGTTGCCTGAGTTGTTAATGTTAGCCATTCTGACAGGTGTAAGGTGGTATCTCACTGTGGTTTTGATTTGTATTTCCCTGATGATGAGTGATGTGGAGCATTTTTTCATGTGTCTGTTCACCATCTGGATGTCTTCTTTGGAGAAGTGTCTATTCATGTCTTTTGCCCATTTCTTCTCTAGATGATTTGTTTTTTAAATGTTGAGTTTGATAAGTTCTTTGTAGATTTTGGATACTAACCCTTTATCTGATATGTCATTTGCAAATATCTTCTCCCATTCTGTCTGTTGCCTTTTAGTTTTGCTGATTGTTTCCTTTGCTGTGCAGAAGCTTTTTATTTTGATGAGGTCCCAGTAGTTCATTTTTGCTTTTGTTTCCCTTGCCTCTGGAGACGTGTTGAGTAAGAAGTTGCTGTGGCCAAGATCAAAGAGGTTTTTGCCTGCTTTCTCCTCAAGGATTTTGATGGCTTCCTGTCTTACATTTAAGTCTTTCATCCATTTTGAGTTTATTTTTGTGTATGGTGTAAGAAAGTGGTCCAGGTTAATTCTTCTGCATGTCGCTGTCCAGTTTTCCCAGCACCACTTGCTGAAGAGACTGTCTTTATTCCATTGGATATTCTTTCCTGCTTTGTCAAAGATTAGTTGGTCATACGTTTGTGGGTCCATTTCTGGGTTCTCTCTTCTGTTCCATTGATCTGAGTGTCTGTTCTTATGCCAGTACCATACTGTCTTGATGATTACAGCTTTGTAGTATAGCTTGAAGCCTGGGATTGTGATGCCTCCTGCTTTGGTTTTCTTTTTCAAGATCGCTTTGACTATTCGGGGTCTTTTCTGGTTCCATACAAATTTTAGGATTATTTGTTTTAGCTCTGTGAAGAATGCTGGTGTTACTTTGATAGGGATTGCATTGAATATGTAGATTGCTTTGGGTAGTGTCAACATTTTAACAATATTTGTTCTTCCTATCCAGGAGCATAGAATCTTTTTCCATTTCTTTGTGTCTTCTTCAATTTCTTTAATAAGCTTTCTATAGTTTTCAGTGCATAGATTTTTTGCCTCTTTGGTTAGATTTATTCCTAGATATTTTGTGGGTTTTGGTGCAACTGTAAATGGGATCAATTCCTTGATTTCTCTTTCTGTCGCTTCATTGTTGGTGTATAGGAATGTAACCGATTTCTGTGCATTGATTTTATATCCTGCAACTTTGCTGAATTCATGAATCAGTTCTAGCAGTTTTTTGGTGGAATCTTTTGGGTTTTCCATATAGAATATCATGTCATCTGTGAAGAGTGAAAGTTTGACCTCCTCCTGGCCGATTTGGATTCCTTTTATTTCTTTGTGTTGTCTGATTGCAGAGGCTAAGACTTCCAATACTGTGTTGAATGCTCTTCAGTTTTAAACTACTGGGACTGTAAAGAAGCTGGACTTCTCCTTTGCAATATGTAAAAATCCGTATGTATTACTTATCTGTTGCTGCAAAGAACCTCAATTCTAATTCTTATTCTTATACATCTTTTGATCTTTTGTGCTTGGTGGCCTTTTTCTTTGTCTAAAGTCTAACAGTTAGGAGGTACCTGGATGGCTCAGTCAGTTAAGCATCCAACTTTGGTTCAGGTCATGATCTCACAGTTTGTGAGTTTGAGCCCCACATCAGGTTCTCTGGTTAGCCCAGAGCCCAGAGCCTGCTTCTGATCCTCTGTTTCCCTCCCTCCCTGTCCCTCCCCTGCTTGTTCTCTCTCTCAAAAATAAATAAACATTTTTTAAAAAGTAAGTCTAAGTCTAACAGTTATACTCGAATGTGTTATAGAGTTGACGTTTATGAGTAAATTTTCCCAGGTACCCAGTGGGCCCTATAAATGTATAGACCCTGATCTTTATTTCTGTAAAGTCTTCTGGAATTATCCTCTTCAGTTACTCTCCAATTATATATATGTTGTTTCTACTGCCTGTCTGTCTACCATTTCAGCCATGTTTTCTTTGACCCTTTTGCTTCTCATTTTATCTTGCTTTTGTTCTCTTGATCATTTCCCTGCTTTCTTCAATTTCCCTAATTAAAATTAATTTTAGTCTATTCTTTCTTGGGCACCTGTAAAGTGCCCAAGGACATTTGATCTTGGTTTCTGGTATGCTTGTGTCTTTGCTCTACATTTCTTTCCTGAAGTCAACCAATTCTGTTAGATTCCTAATTCAAGTGTTCTCTTTTGTGTCCATGTATCAAGCATAATATCTTAAAGATGCTTTTATCTTTAAGATCGGGGCAGAAAATTTCGTGTCTTCCAATTTGGGGTTCTCTCTTATTGGCAAGACTCTAAAATTCTCCTTTGCTTCTTTTCACCATTGCCACTAAATTTCCAAAAAGCATCTCTCCCTACCCTTTCACATTCTTTCCCTCAGAAGCAACATCTTTTGAAAACTGCTCCCTTAAATAGCATACAGTTTTACATTCCTTCTATAGCAAATGCTCAGATACACAAGGACTCTTTTTCAGTATTTTCTGACTTAAGGTAGACTCTCCCTCTCTGGCAGTGATTTAGATCAAGCATGGGTTTGTCAGTATCTACCCTCTTTACTTTCCATTTAGCATTTTTCCCTACTATCCTGTTCTTGGTGAATGCCAGTGGGCAAAGCATGAAAGTTGATTTGCTGCAAGTTGGTGTTTCTTTATCTACTTGTGGGTAAATTTGAAATGTATCCATTCTCTTTCTTCTAGTTACACCAAAGACATGGATTTTGTGCAGTTTTATTTATCCTTCTTGTTATTCTGTGTTGTTTTTGAGAGATTCAGATTTTTTGGCCATCATCTCAGCTACCCTTAAGGCTAATTTAGAACGCCTTAATTTAGAACACCGTATCTTTTGTGTGACCCTATCGACCATGAAGATTTCATCAAGCTTTACTCCCTGGAGTTTTCACTAAGAATCTGTTAGCTATTTTGTGTTTTCCTGACATAAAATTATGTGACAGTAGGAATATCCTTTTCAAACTGCATGCCCCTCAACTCACAGATTTTAATATTTCCCTCCCTCACCCCAGAAGACATCCTCCACACATTATGGGCCTGAACTTAAAGTCTTTAGATATGGGGTGAACAAATAAAGCATCCACTGGGACCTTGTCCCACATTGTTACTATGTCTCCAGTCTCCTTGTTTGTGTCTCAAACAAATAGCTCTTGTCTTTGACACCCTAGCCCAGAGCAGCATTGAAACATTCTTCCTACTTGAGAGGTATAATTTATCATCTGACAGGGTCTAGTGCAAATTATTACTCACCAGCCTTAATGACACAGAGTGGACTGATGAGGGCCAGTAGGGGATAATGAGAAGACAAAGCATAGGAAAGCAGAAGGCTGGGTCCTAGCCCCAACTCTGCCACTGGTTCACTGTTTAAGCTAGAGTAAGTCCCTGCCCTGATCTCTGAGCCTCAACTTTCCCATCTGAGCTGAATGCTATCTGGGGGCCCTCATGGCTCTGAGGAAATCTGACCTCTCCTAAAAGGGATTTTGGTTTGGAGTTGCCTCATGGACTCAAAGAGCTCTATAAGCTCCACGGAGCAGTGGCTTCACAAGCAGTAGAAACAGTGGTCCAAGAGAATAAGAGCTGAACCCTCACCCTACCCTCAAGTGAGAGAAGATGAGTGAACACTCGCAGTCACCTAGGCATCTAGCCCCTATATCACTCATGCCAAGAGACCAACCAGTATCTTCTTGGATAAAACCAACAATGGTGAGCTCACTTCCTTTCAAAGTAGCCCCTTTTGCTTTATACTTTTAATGTAGTAAAGATGGAGGGAAGTGGGCACTTCAAGAGATATTCACAGAAACAAGTGACAAGAGGGAGATGTCCAAGGATAAAATCTAGTTTCCTGACTTGTGAAAACACATGGATTAGTGGTGCATTCACTTAGATGGGAACAGATTAGGGGTGGGTAAAGGAAGATCATGAGTTCAGTCTTGAGCACACAACTTTGAGGAACCATTGAGACATCCAAGCCAAAACAAGTGGCCAGTTGGATATTCAGATCCAGAGCTCAAAGGAGACATTCCGACTGGGGACAAATAAATTAAAGTGACTTTTCTAAAGACTGGTAAATGTGATCACTGAGGAAGAGAATATGAAATGAAAAGGAGAAAAAGGCCCTCAGATGAGAAGTTGATGGATACCAACATTGAAAGGGTAGGGAAGTGAAGAATTGCTTGCCAGCCTGAGAGGTGAAGGAAGAGCCAAGAGAGTCCCACTTCAGAAGTCACTGGAGGAGGGGTTCAGGAAAGATGAAATGGTCACTAGTGTCGAGTGCTGCTGAGGAGTCAAGTAAGGACTGAAAATGTCCACTGGATGCAATGTAGTAGAGATGCTTGGAGACTTTACTAAGGATGTTTGTGGTAAACTGATGGGGTGGAAAAGTCAGAGTGGAGGAGTCGAGGGCCAAGTGGGAGGTAAGGAAATGGGGCAGCAAGTGTAGACAACTCTGTGGAGGCATTTAGCTGTAATAGGAGAGGAAAGAGATGGGAAGTACTCATGTGGAATGTGGAACATTAGAAGCTTTCTTAAATAGGAAAGGATTTATCATGGCTACACATCAATGGGATGATCCAGTTGAGACAGGATCATTGAATATACAGAAGAGAAAATGTTACCTATGGTTCCTTAGAAGGCAGGAGAAGATGGACTCAACAGAGCAGAAGGAAGGGTTGTTTCGCCAGAGTTTCAAAATTCTTAGGACTGAGTTTCTACCAAGGCTGCACAAGTAAATAACTGGGAGTTTTTGTTTTGTTTGTTTTGTTTTAAGTGCCAAGTCAATTTTATAAATTATGAGTTTCTAATGATCTGCACGTATATACTGTCTTCTTTTGCTCTCTTCACATCTCAAAATTATTCAATTACTATGAACATGTTTAAAAATATAACCAGTGTACAAAAATTATGACACCTGAAAAAAAAGTATTATTCATTCAGGAAAATGAAATTTAAGTAGTTTAGAGAAAGAAATCCAGAACACTGTGTTTGGTATACTTTTCTATAATATTTTTATCTTCTGAGTAACTAAAGGAAATTGAAATGGAAATAAGACTTCAGATGATGACCAGTCATCTTTTCTTCAAAGCAGAACCACTGAGCTAACAGTGAACCAGACTGCCATGGTCCTCCATTATCACCCATGTGGCTGCCCCAACCATCTAACTCCTTACAAAGCCCCCAACTAGTGGTTTTTTACCTCTCATTCACTAGCAGCTTATAGAAAACTCATATAAATTCAGAACCATACTCATCCAACTCAAAAGAGGGAAAGGTCTCTCCATGAGGATCATCACTCAGAAGAATTATTCCCTCTTCACGGTCAAGGACCACAAAGCCATTGAGAGTCTCACTACTACTAGGGACTGCCATCATTTCTCCACAGCCCTTCATTACAGATTCCTTCTCTATTCACATTTGCTGAGACCTTTAGGCAACTCACAGAGAAAAAGGCCACAGGAACAAGTGGATAATGAAAATGAATATAGCCCTTCACCAATAAGTCTTAGTTTCATATAATCTAAGAGAATTCTAAGGAACCATTGATTAGTGGGATCAACCAGGATAACTGCTCACCAATGGGGATTCCCCTTATCAGCTCCTCTAACAATGGCACTGCAGCCTCTATTTGAACCCCTCAAGTGACAGGGGGGTTGTACACCATGGCACTGACACAGAGAAACAGAAAACTGTCTTTGAGTTTCTAAAATGTTCTCCTTAGGAAGACAAGCCTGACTGCAAAAGACCTAGGATAGAACCACAAAGAAGCATATTTTCTCTTTACAGGAGACAGAAGACCTTGAAGGAAAGGGCCGTCCAAACAGATCTCACAGACTAATGGTCATTTGGTCTCTCTCCTTCCTTCTGGTACAAAGAGTCCTCCTGCCTGGCCCACTTAGGATCCACTATCATTGTTGGAAAAGATCTCTGGCACAAAGCCCAAGATCTTCTGGGAGCTTTTACTGGTTTGTCCTTCTCTCATGGAGAAATAGTGACCATTCCATTCATTTCCTGGGGAAAAAACTTCAGAATTTGATAATAGGGTCATGTCCTACTTTAAACCCACTTAAAAAGGCAAAGGAGCCCAAAGTCCACCCAGCGTACTGGTAAAGGAAGAATGCTCAGGCAAGAGCCCTCCCCTGGCAGTAACTTGTGAAAAGCAGGGCATGATGGGAACTAGGGCTACTGCTCAGCTTTACCAGCAGTCCCAGCTCAGCCTCCATCAGCAGGGCCCCCACCCACCCAAGCGGAGGCATACAGCTGGATTGCAGGGTCCATAGTTTCATTTACATAAGTGGGATCAGATGTCACCTAAAGTCCTACAACCTGCTTCTTAAAGTAATGATTATGGACATTATTGGGGTTTTTTAAATTATTATGCACATCTTTCCGTATCTGCACGTATAGATTGACCTCATTCATTTTACAAGCTGAGTAGTATTCCGTTAAGTAACTGCACATAATTTATTTACATAATCTGCTCTTATTAGACATCTGAGATATTTCCAAGTCCTTCCAAAACTGCAGTGACAATCTTCATGCATACACTTGTGTGCACTTCCATAAGTGTTCTCCACAATATGTGAATCCCTTTTCCTTCACTTTTTTACTACAATAAACAATTAGCACCTTTTGCACACATCTCTGTGCACAGGTATAGTATTTCTGAGGCTATATCTCTTGAAGCTGAATTTGCTACACCAAAAAGGACGAACATTTTAAAAATTTACTGCCAAATTGCCCTCCTATAGACCTTACTCATTTATATCATCTCAACAGGAGGGGCTTAAGAGAGTGACTGCTTCACTCATATCTACTACAACTTTGGTGATTTTTAACTTTTGATTTTTGCCAATTTGTTAGGTGGGAAGGGGACTTTTTTTAAAAAAAAGAATTACATTTCCCTGGTTATTGGTGAGATTGTGCATCTTTTTATATCTTTGTTGGTCATTTTTATTTCTGCCTCAGCGGTGTGCCTGTTCACAGCCTTTGTTGGTTTTTCTTTTGAGTTGTCTTTTTCATATTGACTTGGAGGAGCACTTTATACAATTAATGGTTTATTAATACTTGATCTGTTTTACACACTACAAACTTTTTTTCCTGGTCTGTCACTTATCTTTCAACGTTTCTTATCTTGCCTATTTTTTCTGTTGACTTAGTCATATTTTCCCACTGATTTGTAAAGTATTTTTCTATCTGAAGGATAATCTACTTTTGTCACAAATCTTGCAAATATGTTGTGTTTGCCATTTTGTTTTGGACTGTATTGAGTTAGAAAAGATTTATGTTTATTTAGACACATAGATATGCCTTCGCACATCGTAAGTCTTTAGAAAGTTTTCCCCACTCTGAGATGAGATAGTCACCAATATCTTCTTCAGGTTTTGCTAGCTATGATTCTTTAATGCATCTGGAATTTATTTGTTGTGCGGTATGCCATAGGAATCTCTCTTTTTTTTTTCCAAAATAGTTGGTTACATTTCTCAATATCTTTCATCAAATTAGTCATCCTTTCCTCTGGTTTGTAATCCCGACTTACTCATATACTTTTTATTTGGACTTAAAAGAGATCGAAATGATTAATATCACAATCTTGACTTCATTTACAAGGGAGAGAAGAATCATTATTTGTTTTGGATAGGAAAGGAGAGTGTTGGTGTGGGATAAAATCGGGGGAAGGCAGTTAAGATAGTCATGGAATTTGCTGTGAAAAAAGGAAAGTCTGAGGAGAAAATGGCAAAAGAGAAAACTACTGAGTCATAGAAGGAATGTGTTATCACAAAAATGATGGCCACAGGAAAAGAATATTTGGGACAGTCTTAAAAAGAAGATGATGCAAGCAGAATTGAGTTGGTGGCACTGAGCTCGCCGCTTAAGGGAAAAGGGTCATGGTCAGTGTTCTCGCCATAGAGCCAAAGTGGCTATCACAAAGCCTGAAGTGCAGTGCATGTTAAGTCATGTGAACTCATTAATTAACAAATATAAAAAACTAGTGTTGCGGATATATTAAATAGCTTTAAAGTAATACACGTTCATTATTAAAAAGAGAAAATAGAGGACACTAGAATGATGCTAGCTACCTTTTATCGAGCACCTACTGTGGTCCAGCATTTTATTAGTTGCTCTACATATATTTTATTTTATAAAGAAGAAAATTAAAACCTGTAAACCCACCACCCGAGATCAACTACTAGTAACACTCTGCTATATTTCCTTCCAGTCTTGTTCTTCTGACAGGTTCTGTGACCGTTGCTAACACTTACTGAACCCTCACTCCCATGCCCAGACTACTACAATATTTTAAATCTTTTTAAAGAAATACTTTTGTAAGCCTTGTAACAATCCTAAGAGATAGGCGCCATTACTGTTTTAATTTTACAGATAAGGAAATTGGGAACAAAGAGGTTAAGTAATGTGCCCATTCTGTATACTCAGTTGCTTCTTACTATTGAAGCTGGTATCAGGAATGTTCTCCCACATCATTAACTCTCCCCCAGAAGAGATCATTTAATAGCTGCCTAATATCTCATCACATGGGCATGTCATTTATTTAACCATTTCAGTATTTCTGTTCAATCGTTAGTGATTTTTTAATAGAATAAATACGGCTGTTACAAACACCTTTGTACTTAACCCTTGGTGCATATCCAAACACTCGAATTTTTTTACCAAATGACAGTGGAATTAACTGAGCCAACCTTCTTCCAGGCTTTTTCTACATATTGTCAAATTGCCTTCCAGAAAGGTTCTACCATTTTACACTCCCCCAGAAATAAATACAAGCACCAATTTTATGTTCTTGCCAACACTAAGTATTGTTGATTTTAAATCCTAACCAATTTAAAGGGGTAAAAGATATTATATATCATAATTTTAGTTCATTGTTATCATGAGGGAGAAACAAAAGAGACTGTGGTTCTTCCAAAAATTTTAATTAAGTCTCTCTCATATGCCAAGCACTCTTCCGGAGGCTAAGGATGAGACAGTGAGCGAGACTAACCAAACCCCGCCTTCTTGGGACTCTCAGCCTAAGAGGTACATTCCACATGGAGCACATGAATTCCAACTGTAAGTTTTCCTAACAAGCATGTAGTAGCACTAAGCGTTTATCAGCTCCTGTAAAATAAAGCACTAAGAACTCATTTAATCATCTCAACAACTCCCGTTTTACAGATGAGGAAATTGAGTCACCAAGAGGTCAAGTAACCTACAAAAGGTTATAGAAGGAAGCAGCAAGAACAAGAATCAAACCAGGAAAGCCGGCTTCAGTGCCTTTAATCAATGCCCCACCCTGCCTCCCTCGCTGAGGTGTGCTCAGAGTGTGCTAACTCACTGAAGGAGCAGAAAGAAGATTGAAGAAAATAGAAACATCTAAAGAAAATGGAACAAAATTGAACAAACAGGAAGAGCATCAGAAATAGAGGTTCATCTGGTCAAGAAATATCATGAAATGCCGAATTGTATCTTCCCTCTCCTCTTGTCAGAGGAGTTGGTAAGGAGAGCACGCAGAAAAAAGGAGCAGATAGTACATACGTTGGACAGTAAACCTGGAACAGTCCAAAGACAGAGGAAAGGAATGGTCTAAATTCCCCTGCTATGAGGCCGCAGAGGAGGGAAGTAGGGAGCGTCCTCAGCCTTCCTAACCCTCAAGCAATGGGAATACAGAGGGTGCAGTCCTAGTAGGATTCAACACTGAGCAGATGGGGGCGGGGGGAGCGGTGAGGAATGGAAACTTGCACTTTTCCTGGGCTTCCGGCCCAGTGATCTCCCAGCCTGGCCTGAGGCTGTGGCCTCCTCTGGCAGGACCTGCAGTTTTGCCGGAACGCGGGGCACATTCCCGTGGGCTGCAGCGCCATCTAGCAGATGTGCTGGTGAAATGGCACCAGCAGGGCCATCCCAGAGTCCTTCAAAGACACATGTCCACTGTGCTCAGTGCTGAGGTCACCACGAACAAACAAGTCCTTGAGAAGTTCACTGTCCATCTTGGGAACAATCACAGGTTCTAGGACAGACACTTACACAAGCGTCTAGGGAACAGGGAGGAGCAGGGCTGACCTCCGCTGGGGTTCGGGAAAGGCCACGCAGAGAGAGCAATATTCAAACCAGGTCTCAGAAGATGTGTTCTTACTAGTCAAGCAGTAGAGATGAAAGAAACTTCCAGGCAAGGAGACTGAAGCCTCGAAGGCCCAGAAGTGTGAGAGTTTAGCGCATACTCAAGGAAGGCTGGAAAGTTCAAATCACAAGCCAATAACAACTTTACAGACATTAACATCCTTGTTTTGCAGATCCCACTTTTGACATCCGGGCAAGGAGGGGACTTCATGCAGATTTACACCACACTGGAACTCTTATTTCCTGACACTCCATCTCCTACTCTTCTTCTGAACCATGGAAGGAAGAGGCCAGCAGACAGCTCTCTGGAAAAGGTTACTGTTGCCTGCCAGGGCCCTAGAGTAAGGCTGTGCCCATGCAAGTTAGACCTTGAACACAAGAAGACATGCTTGGGTTCAAAACTCACCTCCATCCGTAGCTATGGAAACTTTATCAGACTAAGGTCTTTCTGAGTCTCACTTTCCTTATCCGTCAGGTGGGAATCATAGTAGTCCTTACTTCATATGGCTGTTTCCGAGGTAGAAAAAGTTGATCCCATGGGCACAAAGCCCAGCATATGCTAAGTGCTCAATCATTGAATAGTAAAGGCTATGACTTTAATATTGTCACTTTGTATTATAATATTATTGGTATTTTTCTTACTTGAAAGTATCCATTATCATTAATTGGTTGTTTATGATTTATTATTTCTACTGTAAAAGTACTGACTACTTCCTGAGGGAACTGGAGGTATTCTATCTGGGTAAGAACAAACACAGAAGCCACAGTCCTATTTTAAAACTTGAAGGGCCAATCTGGAACAGGAGAAGTGGTATGAGGGATGCCAGAGGGCTGGGCCAACAATGGTCGAGAGCTTCAGGATGGAAGATTTTACTTCCATGTACAGAAAAACTTCCTTACCCTCCAGGTGGCCTTGGGAGGAATATATGCACCTGTTATTAGAAATGTTCCTTCCAAGACCAGATGACCATTTGTAGGGCCTGCACCTACCTTGCACGGGGCTAGAAATCATCTAGTCCATTTCACTTTCTGATCCCTTAAACATCTAATTTAGCTCTGCTTTCTAGGGGAATATGATTCAGTAGGTCATCTGGGAAGACAGATGTCTATGTTTATAAATTTCAAAGTCATGAGCAATGCTCAAAGAAGTCAGGATACAAAAAGCATAACCCTGTTTGTTCAGAGTAATTCATTAGATTTTAACTGGAAATGTTAAGAAGAGGCTGAAATGTCCACATAAGACTGGAGACCAGAGGAAGACAAGACAAGAGGAATAGGACAGAGGAACAGAAGGCAGCTCAGCCTTATGCCCCAGGTGCTGCTTGAGAATGAGTCTTCATTCTGAAAAGATGGAAAGGGCTTTTGCAGTCCTGATATCCATATAAAGTGTAGAAATACCATCTTAAAATCATTAAATAACAGAACACATTGAATGCTCACTGTTCAATCATTTATGCAGAGTCTGCTGTGTGCCAAGCACTTGGAATACTAAAGTACATCTAAAACTAGAGTCTAGATGAGGCTTGGAGGTGTAATGTCTCTGAGAAGATAATAAGACCTATGCACATAATAACTGTAATCCAAAAACAAAAGGCCTAATATTATATGTCAGACATGTGAGGTTGCATGACTCTCTGTAAAAGGCATTGGAGGAAGGTTTTATGGAGGAAGTGATAGTTAGGTTGGGCCCTTAGTAACACATAGGATTTGAACTCCAAATGATAGGAGGGAAGAACTTCTCATGCAAGACAGCAGTGTGGACAAAGCATCGAGGGTCTAAAGTATGGGCTAGGGGTGGGGGAGTAGAACCCCACTGTGGTCAGAGCATAGGGAGTGTGAAGGGGTGGGGAGGGATTAAGATCCAAGAAGTCATCCTTCAGCAATCCCACTCCCAGGTATATACCCAAGAAAATTGAAAACACGCCTCCACATAAAAACCTGTACACCAATGTTCATAGCAGCATTACTCATAATAGCCAAAAAGTGGGAACAACCCAAATAAATGTCCACCAACTGATGAATGGATAAATAAAATGTAGCATATCTATCTATACAGTATTATTTAGCATTGGCAATCAAAAGCAATGAAGTTCAGATAAATGTGACAACATGGATGAACCTTGAAAACACATACTAAATGAAAGAAGCTGGAGACAAAAACCACATAGGAAAATCCATTAATATGAAAGGCCCAGAATAGGTAAATCTATAGAGACAGAAAGACTGATGGTTGCCTAGGGCTGGAGGGGATACATGATGGCATATTTCAAAGGTTACACTTTAGGTTTTCTGGCTCTTCCCACTGTTAGAGAATTCCTCTGCTTGCAGCTCCCTCCACGACTCTCCAGCCAGACTCGCCCTTGGGGTAAGCCTGGGCAGCAATGCTGAGTGCCCCCCGACATCCCAACTGAACACCCCCCCATCACCATAAATGTCCAAAAATGACTGAGCATGACTTCACCAAGAACAGCACCATCCCCAGACTTTCCTGCCTTTTATTAGCACCAAATATGTTAACAAGTACATCTTCTCTCTCTCTCTCTCTCTCTCTCTCTCTCGCTCACTCTCTTGCTCTCTCTTTCTCTCTTTTTGGTGCACACCTCTCTCCCATTACAGAAAAGTCAGGAGGCTAAGACATACAGGACTTACTGCCTCCAAGCAAAGCTGGCATAGCTGAAATGTAAAGAAAAAGCAAAGATTCAAATTCTTGGCTTTTGGAGTGGGCTTTGGAAAGTCACAGCAAAAACAGTCTTGAAAGCCAAGAGTGTGGTTTGGAAGAGCCAAGCTTTTTAATTTAAGATCGAATAAGGCTCTGAGTTCTAGAAGCATGGTTTGCGGCATGAGAGGCCTAGCTGAAGGAATTGGGACTTCAATTCCAGCTATTCGTGACCTTTCCTTCACTCCTTAAATACATCCTCACTACACAGTCTCAACCATTCCCATACCACCTTCCCTCCTGCCCTGCTCCAGGCTGAACCCCCAACATTCCAGGCCTGGGCTCCACCTCGCGTTCCCCCTGCCCAACTTACACACCTGACCACCCTGATCTTTCTGAAATCCTACCCCTGCAATGTTTCCTCCTTGCCCACTGGAAATGCTTATTGAATATTTGTTAGATACTAGGCATTGTGCTAAATTGGGGTAAGCTGTGACCCCTGAGCCAAATCAGGTCTGCCACAGGTTTTTGTAAATAAAGTTTTATTGGAACACAGCCCCAATCACTCATTTGCATATCATCTAAGGAAACTGTCATGCTATGAGGGCAGACTCAGCAGTTGTGACAGAGGCAGTATGGCCCCCAAAGCCTCAAATATTTAGTCCCAGGCCCTTTACAGAAAAAAAAAAAGACTTTACTGACCCATGTGTTAGATGCCAAGTTTACCACAGTGAGCAAAACAGGCATGGTCACCTGCTGCTTACAGACTAAGGCCTTCCACTTCCTGCCCTTTTCTTCCATTACCTTCTATTCATGAGTCCTCTGAGAGTACACTGGTTCCTAGATTTTTGGAATTCGTCCATCAGTAAAAATAATTTTCTTAATGACAGAGGATTGACATAGGTTATCAGGTAAGTATGTTTTTAAAAACCAACTACCATCTAATATCACTAACATTTTATAAGAAAGAAACATTTTAACATTAAAAAAGAGCAAGGTGGATGCACCTGGATGGCTCAGTCAGTTGAGCATCCAACTTCAGCTCAGGTCATAATCTCGTGGTCATAAGCTCGAGCCCTACATCGGACTCACCACTGTCAGCACAAAGCTCACTTCAGATCCTCTGTCCCCCTACCTGTGCCCCTCCTCGGTTTGTGCTCTCTCAAAAATAAATACACATTTTATTTAAAAAAGGAAGAAAGAAAAGAAGGAGCAAGGATATCTCTTAAAATGAAGAAAAATTCCTCAAGCTACACTAGTTTTTCAAAATTCATTCTATTGGCTTTATTTTCCCCATTTTGTGTGAAGAATGAACGTTCTTCACAAATCATCACAGGTTTGTGATTATCTGCATAGGAACCTTTGATCTAGTCTACGCAAGCTGGTTTGATTTGTATTACCCAAATTTGCCATGAATCTTCCCACGCAATTTTGCATCCAGAAAGCTCTTCCTCCTTCTCTCCTGCTCACTGTTCAGAGCTCAGCTCCTCAGAAGCCGAAGGGTAGGGTTCCCTCCGGCAACAAGCTAAAAGCCCAGCTGCTCAAGCAAGCACCCAGGCTGCTGGCAGCACGGACGAGAGATATGGCTGTGGGTGTCTGTCAGCCACAGAGCAGGGTGACAGGACAGCCAGAAGGGCCACCTGGAGTGTGGCCCTTCCACTGGCACATGCAGGTGAACCCGTTTGATACAGGCATGCTGACAGCTCCGTGGCAAAGGTTTCCACCCGAATGCTTGACGGATGAGCACTGGCTTTCTGATAAGTCTCTCACATGACCTGGGATGCCATGAGGGCCCCCGGCGGCCGCGGCCAGCTCCCAGTCAGCACATGTGGCGGCCAACACAGAGAGCTCGCCTTACTGGCCGGCAGCCCCAGGATGCCGGGTCCTCACTGCTCACATGAAGTTTCTGGAATCCCCTTAAACAATCTCGAGGTCTGTGGAAAAATAAGTTATGGCTCTTCCATGAAGAGAATCCCAGCATGGCCCCATACCAAGCACATTTTTCTACCTGACTTCCATTCAGAGACATTCTCCAAAAACCCCTACTTACCTCCCCACTGGTGGAGGGGGGGGAGCACCGTAGCAACAGGGTATCTTACCTTTTCTACAAACAGAGTGGGGCAGCAATTCTCCAACGGCCCTCCACAGTAGAGGTTAGAGGTTTCATTGTCCTGAGCTGGTCTCCAGCAAAATGTTTCATTTCTCAGACATTCGCATTAAACCCATTTGTGAGACAAAGTGGGGAAAAAAGGTTGGATTTCCAAGAAGAAATTAGAGACCCTGAGACAAAACCAGAAAGAAACACTTCACACTACAAAGAGGGAAACTGAGGCCAGAAGGGGAAGAGAATTGCTCAAGACACCACCAGTAGAGCTGGAACTAGAAATTAGACCTTCTTGGTCAGTCTAGACCTCTTCAACTATACATTGAAACGTCCGGATTGTCATTTCCTATAATCCAACATGAAGGGACTTTTCCTTCTAGAAAATGGGAAAATAGGGACCAGCTGAGACATAGGACATGGTAAGGACAGGTGAGTCTGTGGTGAAGAGAGAGAATGTCCACTGCAGCACATAATTACACAGCATAGACTTACCCTTCAGAGTAACATTTCCATTAAAGGTAGAAGGAACAGGGTCCCCAAATTTTAAGTAAAGACACCACAAAACTTGTTCTCATAATACCTTCATATTCACCCCAGACGGGGAAGCAAGGCCCTGAAGAAGGGCAGGAACCAAGTGAAGGACAAACCCAGTCAGGTGGGAGGTGGCATTAGGGGCTCGGCCTCAGAGGGTCCAGTATAGCTCTCTTCTTGGCAGGGGTTCAGACCATCCCAATCCCTGTCCTGAGGCTACAGGCCAGTCTTGAACTGAGGACTTCATCTCAGCTTTCCCTGCAGAGTCAGCTGTTCTCTCAGGCCAGTGGGACCAGGCTGATATCGAATTCCCCTCCTTGGCCCCAGGGCAAGGGACACGCTTTCCCGAAGCCTGATCCCCTCCCCCACGGTGTGATGTCTGCCTAGTGTGGCCCAGGGAGCAGCTGGTTCAGGAGCTGGTGGGTCAAGGCTCTGAGTCAGGCCTGGCTAGCTCAGTGAGGATCACCTGCCCGCCAGGAGGGCTTGTTTTACTGCCCTCTGGCCATGTGTCACAGCAGGACATACTGAACTCTCCCTGTGATCTGAGGACATGGGTTGAGCTGCCCAGGGCAGGTGGGGCAAGAACCCTGAAAGTAATCCAGGCAGCATTTCCCTGGGGGTGTCTTCAGGGCACTCAGCGGGGAGGCACCAGTCTCAGGTCCTGACCTCATGCAAGGGGAACTGACGTTGTTGGCCTCGGAACCCCTAGCTCTAGACCCGCCTCCAGCATGCCATCTTGTGGGGCCTGCCTAAGAAACCAGCAGAGCTCTCAGCAAAGGGTGGAGCGGAAAGAGATCTCTTTCCTTGGAGAGAATCAACAGCATCAGAAAGTAACACCCTGCCCATTACCCAGATCACCCAGCTTCTATGGGCTGAAGGACCTCAAACATCTTCTAGTCCAAGGCCTTGGTGGTCTAGAAAAGATAACAGGTCCAGAGAGGGGAAGAAGCTTGCCCTAGGTCACACCGCCATTTAGAACCAGGACGAAAATCCAGTCGTGCTGTGCTGTCCAGTTCTCATCCCACAAATGTTTTCAGAGCATGGTGGTGACAGACTTCACCCAGGCCCCTGATCTGTGATGGAGAAACATCTCTAGGAGCCACCGGGTGCCTTCATAGGGCAAGTACTAGGTGCACCTGCTGTTCTTTGTGGTGTCAGGGGTTGCACAGAGCACTCATGTATATCGTCTTTTTAAACATAGCCAGCAATCTTCTAAGGAAAGGGAGACTCTTATCACCACGAACAAGAGAGTAAACCTGGGGGTGCCTGGATGGCTCAGTCAATTAAGTGTCCAGCTCTTGATTTGGTTTAGGTCATGATCTCATGGTTGGTGAGTTTAAGCCCCTCTCTCTCTGACCCTCTTCCACTCACACTGTCTCTTTCTCTCTCTCTCTCTCTCAAAAAAGGAATAAACATTAAAAAATATTTTTTTAAAGGAGGGAAATTCTGACACATACTATCACATGGATGAAACTTGAAGACGTTATGCTAAGTGAAACGTCAGTCTAAAAAGGACAAGTACTGTATGATTCCACCCCTATAAGGTGCATAGAGTGGGAAAATTCATAGAGACAGAAATAGAATGGTGGCTGCCAGGGGGCTGTAGGGGGAAGGGCTGGGGAATCATTGTTTAATGCGGACAGAGTTTCAGTTTTATAAGAGGAAGAGTTCAGGAGATGGATGGTGGTGATGGTTGCACAACAATGTGCATGTGCTTAATGCTAAAAAAAAAGGCTAAAATGGTAAATTTTACGTTATGTATATTTTTTCCACAATTTTTAAAATAAGTCATTTTTAAAAATAAAAGAATGAGGAGGGAGTGTTCCAAGCAGTTCAGGTTAAGGACAAAATCCTAGACAGAAGAAATGGCTTGTACAAAAGCACAGAGGTCTGAAAGCAACTGGTGCTGTCTGCAAAGAGCAAAGGCGTCCCTCCATGTAAGACACAAGGGAGGCCACAGCGGGCTGGAGAATGCATTCCCTGAATGCCCCCTGGGGAGTTTGCATGCCACTCTGTGGGCTCACGCGGAGACATGGTCACAACCATAACTTAGAACAGTCAACCTGTGAGGAGCTTGGGGAGGGCGGATGGGATCCGGGACATGTATGAGGAGCAACCTCTAGATAGACGTTCAAAGGGAAACTTCTTTCTAGACAGTCCCAGCTCCCCAGCCCTGTGGTCACCCTCTGTGGTCACCTTCCCAGGGTTGCGGCAACAGTGACTCAAGGCATTTGCCCCATGAGGCCAGCAGCTGATGGCAGGAAGGATTCCCCCGAAAGATGAAAGCAGGAGCAGACTAGGTGGCGGGGGGGGGGGGGGGGGGGGGTTTATATGCGAGACACAGGGTATGCCCTGTCACCACCCCTGTACTGTGCAATCCATCTGGGTGATGGCTGAAGGGTGATGGGGGGCTTGTCTCCCCACAGGTCCACTCTGTGGTTTCCACCAACTCACAGAGAGGCAGGTGAAGACACTCGAATGTGCATATTGGTGTGAGGAGTGGGAGGGGGCCTCTGTGAAGTCTTTGAGTCAAGAAATGTGGGAAAACCCAACTCTGCAACTTATAAATAGTGACCTTGGGCTACCCGATGTCTCTGTGTGGGTCTCAGTTTGCCCACCTATGAAATGAAGTCAGACTCCATTGTTAGGCCCCCAACACGAGGAGGGGCAGGGCATTACCCGGCACGTGACAGTGATTAGGTCATCCAGTATGCACACACACGGTCCAAGGGATGGGGCAAAATTGATTAGCCCATGAGGGAGATACATGTCACCGCCTCTCACCTTCCGGGGCCTGGGCCTAAGTCACATGTCTACCACGTCCCTGAGCAGGCATGCTCTCCCCGGTGACAACTCTCTAGGAGGCCTGCAGAGGAAGCTCTTAATCTTCATCGGGGAGCCAAGCCATCTCTGTCACGTAGGTGTTTCAGACACAAAGCTCTTCTCAAATGCTCAACATCCTACCCAGCTGTGTGTGGGCCTTTTCTTATACGTGGCTGTTCCTCTGTTTGGCAAACTTGTATTCTGCCCCTGCCTTAGACGTGGAACGTGTAAATGGACTTTCCCTTAAACATGGCCCTCATGTAGTGTGTATTTGGCCCCAGCTTTGGCTTCTTCACCTGTATGGCCTCGGCCTCTGCCTCCAGCTCCTCTCTGCATCTGCCCTGGCATCTCCTTCAGCCCTGCCATTTCACAAATGGCTCCCTCTTCAACTCAGACTACGTCTTCACTCCTTAGTAAGACTTGTGCTGTCCACCTTGGAAGGTAAGGCTTGGTAGAGCTCTAAGAACACCAACTGGGGGCGGAAAGCTTAGCTTTGGAGAGTGAGTAGTTCCACATTTTGAGTTCTCTGTGGTAACAAAAGAAGAGGGAGCCCTTGCACTTTGAAGCCAGGAGAGCTGTCCTGGTCCCTCTTTCCCCTCACTGCAGAAACCTCTATAAACAGACCAACAAAGTACATCTCATTTAAAGACAGGGCACAAAAAAGAATATGGAAATTTCTGCTCCCAGCCAAGAGAAGCAACAGGGACCCATTTACCTCCTACCTAAAACAAGAAAAGAAGGAAAAAAAGAAAGGAAGGAAGGAAGGAAGAAAGAGAAAGAAAAAATACATAAAATAATGGTTTTCAGAGCACGGGTGGTCACACAGCAGAGGACAAACATACCTGAGACCCAAAGCACAGGGGATGAGCGCTGTGGTTGCCCCAACTTAGTATCTTATGATTGTCCTCCGGCCATAGCACAGGAAGGGAACTGGGGCAGAATTGGCTGACTCTCTGGGTTGAGCGGATGGAGCTGAGAGTCCAGGGGGGAACCAAAGCAGCAAGAGCTTATAATACAGAGGTCACTCAGAGATAGAACATCAGAAATCTGCACAGGGCCCTTGGTGCACCCGCCAATTACACATGCATGAGGAGAAACTCCCTAAGATGGAAGAAGGAACCACCTGAAAGGATTAGAGGCGATAAAACCTAAAGCCCCATACAAGGCTGGAAGCAGGGCCCACAGCCAGCCATCAGACTGAAAAACTCACAATTCACAGGGCATGGGGCAAAGCACTCAGGAGGGTCTTGCCTCAGCAGTGGGCAAGCAGTCCTGGACTGCACAGCTCCAGACCTGACTAGCCAATCATAACAACAAGAACAGAAGGAACCCCCGGTTTCCCAAGTACTTAACTGCATCCAGAACAATACTTGTAATTTGCAAGAATACAAAATATCTAACATCAACAGTAAAATGTACAATGCCGATATCCCATCAAAGCTTACCAGACATGCAAAAACTCAGGAAAACATGACCAATAATGAAGCCAATCGATCAACCAAAACCAACTCAGAACGGACACGTATGTGAGAATCGCCAGAAAAGGACCTTAAACAGGTGTTCACAGAGTCAAGTAAACAGGGAGAATATACAAGAGACCCAAATCTGTCTTCTAGAGATCAAAACTACAATGTCTAAGGTGAAAAACATGTGGATTGCGTGAAGTGATGGGTGAAGAAAAAAAATCAGTGAACTTGAAAGTATAGAAATAGAACCTATTCCAAATGAAACACACAGAGAAAAAAGAACTTTTAAAAAATAAGAAGGACGTCAGTGAACTGTGGGGACAAGCCCAAGTGAGGATGTACCAGCTTCCAACCCTCCCCTTTCAGCCCCTCAAAGGCTGCCGGATTACAGCTAAGGGTGGCTTTGTCCTCTCCGTGTTGCTCTTGAAGTTTTTAGGGGGTCTGTATGTTTTGTATTTTTAAAAGCATCTTGCAAAGAGAGTACATAGGTTTATTGGATGCCTTCACCCAGGTTCCCCAGATGTTAACGTCTTACAGAACCGCAGTGCATTTGTCAAAATTAACACTGGAACATTACTATTAATGAAACTACCAACTTTATTCAGATTTCACCTGTTTTTCCCATTAATGCCCTTATTCTGCATTGTATTTAGCACTTACAGTTTTCAAGTTGAAACAGCAAGTACGTATATCATCGGTGTGCAGCTCACTTATTTTTTTTTTAAATGTATTTTAAAGCTTTTGGTCTTGGAGTAATTTTAGATTTGCAGAAAAATTGCAATGCACATATCCATCAAGATCAGCTGCCTACGTATCTTCATTCAAGCTAATGAAACAGCTGGTATCTGGACCACAGCTCGTCTTATGGGGGAGAGGAAAAAGAAAGAACATGGCGTATCATGTGCTGGCTCTTAAAGATTCTGCCTGGAGGTGATTGATGTCACTTTCATTAATTACCTAAAGCACGACCAATGCTAAAGTTGGTGGTGAGGGGAAGGACAACCTTTCCCCAGAGAGGAGCAGCTAATACTTGAGAATAATAGTCAAGCTTAGGAATTGACAAACTTTGTCTATAAAGGGTTAGACTAGCTATTTTAAGCTTTGCGGACCATAGTTTCTGTCACCAGTATTCACCTCTATTCCTGAGGCAAGGAAGCAGTCATTAAAATATGTAAATGAATGAACACGGCTGTGTTCTGATAAACCTTTATTTGCACAAACAGGCAGTGGCTGCATTAGGCTGACAGGTCACCCCCTGATCTAAACTACCACAGTTGCCAATACTCACTTGAGAAAAAATGGAAAACCCAGCTCTTTCTATAAGAAAGTAAGAACCTGAATGAAGAGTTTTTAAATTCTCCCCTCCAAAGAAGTGAAACGCCCAGAGTCTAAAAGACCCCCAAAAACGAACCACCAGAGTCCAGAGTCAAAGCTAAGCAGCAAGGGTCATTTGTTGCAGGTTCAAACCTGGACCTCTGCGCCCCCGTTGCCGGTGACGCCAAGAGGCCCTGAGAGAGGTTTTTACACCCCTTTTATAGACAGGTACAAACAAGTCATGGGGAAATCAGGAATTTTCCACAGTTACAGAGCTGCGATTGGTTGGTGTTTAAAGTTGGACACTTAACAGTATTCGATTGGTTCCTGCCTTTAGGTCAGACCACAACCGGGGGTACGGGTATCACAATGATTGATCAGGAGTACACGGATGTGCCAAGTAACAATGGTTGATCAAGAATATACGGATGTGGGGCGCCTGGGTGGCGCAGTCGGTTAAGCGTCCGACTTCAGCCAGGTCACGATCTCGCGGTCCGTGAGTTCGAGCCCCGCGTCAGGCTCTGGGCTGATGGCTCAGAGCCTGGAGCCTGTTTCCGATTCTGTGTCTCCCTCTCTCTCTGCCCCTCCCCCGTTCATGCTCTGTCTCTCTCTGTTCCAAAAAAAATAAATAAACGTTGAAAAAAAAAAAAAAGAATATACGGATGTGCCAGGCAATAATGACTGATCAGGAATACATGGGCGCGCCAAGCAATTGTACAGAAGTGGAACAAGCTGGTTAAGCTTGGTTAGGTTTCAGTTTCCCGTAACTTAAGCTTTTAAGTTTCAATTTTCTCAGGCCTTTCAGAAGGATCCTCTAAACTTTCATCACAAACTGTTAGATCTACAAAGTGTGAAAAAACAAAATCCATGAGTTTGGATTATGACAGAGAAAGGAAGCCTTGAAACCATGGAAGCGTGAGTGGGACCCGGTGTGCCTTCTGGGTCATTCTGAAAAGCAAAATGTGTGTCCTGCTCCCAGAGGAACGTAAATACTTCCCTAACTCTGCCTGCTCTTCCCGCCTCCTCATAAACTCATTTTCCTCTTGACCACTCTGGGTCATCATGCTGTTTTCACTTGCTCCCCCCTCCAATGACTATCACCACGGTACCATAATTTGAACAGAAAACTGATGATGGACCTCCCCTTGGGAGAAGGCAATCGTGGAATTCATATTAGACTGAGAAACGGAAACTGGCTTTTGTGACTTTCCTGCTGTGTGACCTTGAAAATCTCACATTCTTCATTCTCCAGATAACTCCTTGGTACAACAGGGATTAAGATTACTTAGCTGGGTGGTGATTAGGACGTAATCATTCACCAGTGAGAACGTGCTTGTAAACGTTCACTCCAGCAGATGCTCCGGCCATCACAGGATAAACAGAACCTCTTGACAGAAGGCTCAGGAGGGACGATGGGGTCCATCTGCTACAGGCAGGACGAGGTCTAAATCATTATTTTTTAACTTGAATAATGCACTGAACCCTTAAAAAAAAAGTCTCAAACTGCAAGGACCAACTTCAGTGACTCTTATTATACTATTCCTGATACATGAAGAAACGTGAAACTAGGTTTGGACTTCTGGTGCTTCCTTTATAACTCATAGTGAGAGCGTCTTTTGAAGAAGCCTGAGAACAATGGTGTTGAGTTGCTGTGAACCAGGTGGAGTAAAGGCCTGAGGAAAAGAGCGGAAATAGGGTCAGCGGCCCTTCGAAAGAGATCCTCCAACTTTGGCCTGCTTTCTCTTTCTGGCGTGGAGAACAGAACCAGCTGTCTTAAGATGAACACGACTGTCGTGGGCTGAAGTTGCTCCCCCCAATTCATGTATCAAAGTCCTAACCCCCAGTCCCATGAGGGAGAATGTGACTGGATCTGGAAACGGGGCCTTTAAAGCAGTGTTTAAGGTAAAATGAGGCCACGGGCTCACAGTGTGGGCTCTAACTCACTCTGACCGGGGTCTTTATGAAGAAATCAGGACACAAAGTGGCACAGAGGGGAACAGTGAGGAAAAGGAGGGACAACCTTGTGAGGACAGAAGTCAGCCATCGGCAAGCCGAGGAGAGAAGCTGCTGGAGATCCCAAACTTGCCGACACTTTCATCTTAGACTTCCAGTCTCCAAAACTGAGAAAATACATTTCTGTTGTCTAAGCGCCCCCCCCCCCAACCCCGTCTGTGGTATTTCGTTATAGTAGCCGGAGCTGACTGACACAATGACATGAAGTTCGTGGTTTCTTTTAAAAGACTTTCTGATGCCTGGATGGCTGTCAGTTAAGCATTGGACTTTTTACTTTTAAAAAACATTTTTTTAATTTTGTTTAACGTTTATTTATTTTTGAGACAGAGAGAGACAGAGCATGAACGGGGGAGGGTCAGAGAGAGGGAGACACAGAATCTGAAACAGGCTCCAGGCTCTGAGCTGTCAGCACAGAGCCCGACGCGGGGCTCGAACTCACGGACTGTGAGATCATGACCTGAGCCGAAGTCGGCCGCTTAACCGACTGAGCCACCCAGGCGCCCCTAAAAAATTTTTTTTTAATATTTATGTATTTTTAAGAGAGAGAGAGAGCAAGCATGGGAGGGGGAGAGAGAGAAAAAGACACAGAATCTGAATGAAGCAGGCTCCAGGCTCTGAGCTGTCAGCTCAGAGCCCATCGCAGGGCTCAAACTCGTGGGAGTCAAACTCACGAACCTTGAGATCATGACTTGAGCTGAAGTCAGACTCTTGACTGACTGAGCCACCCAGGTGCCCCAAGTGTTGGATTCTTGATTTTGGCTCAGGTCGTAATCTCAGAATTGTGAAATCGAGCCCCACATGAATGCGCTGGGTGTGGAGTCTAAGATTCTCTCCCTCTCTCTCTCTCTCCCTCTCTTTCTGCCTCTCTCCACTTCCTCACACTTTCTCTCCCTCTCGATGTCTCTTAAAAAAAAAAACAAAAAAAGACTTTGTGCTTGCTTCTTTGGAAGAATACTCTGTCAGGCAGAAGCTATTGTTGTAAATAGTTGCAATTTGCATATGTGAATATTTATGGTTAAGATTCTCTGGACACAGGGTGGGGGTTGGGGGACTGGCAGCAGGATGGGGGACGTTTTGCTTGCTGCTGGATGACTGTCTGCTGACTGCCAGGCTTCGGTGCCAACATAAGGCCAAACTGATTACATTTAAAAGTTTTCTCACCGGTGTGGGCCGGGCCCACAGTGCTGTATTCATACAACCTAATATTCCACAGCAACTCAAATGAGCAAACCGTAGCCACCTTGCACAACGGGGCTAATCTCACAAACAGAACGGGAGAAAATGCAAGTCACAGGAGATGTGCGGGATGATCTCATTCATACAAAATTCACAAACAGGTGACTCAACTCTGCCCTACTGGGACAGAGACTGAGGTCATAAAACCAAAATGAAAAGCAAGAAATTGGCTTTCCCGAAAGTGAGGTTAGTGATGACCTGCAATAGGGAGGGAGGCGTAGCTGTCCGGAGGAGACACGGGGTGCGTGCCATGCTCCACTTCTTGACAAGGGTGGTGGTTACACAGCGGTTTGCTTTATAATTGTGCATTAAAATGTACAAGTTTTAAAAACTTATCTCTTTGTATAAATGACATGACAAAAAAAAAAGAAAGAAAGTTGAAGCAAATATGACTAAACATTAATTGTTCTCAATCCTGAAGTTCTACGTTATATTATCAATTCTACTTCTCTGTAAGTTGGGTTTGTGGCTTTTTCTTTCTTATTATTATGCTGACTGAAAGAAGCCAGGCAAAAAAGAGCACATGTGTGGTATACATTTGCATGAAAGTTAAGAAAATGCAAAGTAATCTCTAGCGGCAGAAAGCAGACCAGGGATTCCTGGTGGGGTGGCCGGTGGCCAGGCAGGGGCATGAGGGAAGGAGATGAGGGAAGTTTTGGGGGTGATGGATTTGTTATGCTGATCATAGTGGGGGTTTCATGGGGGTATACTTATGTCAAAATGTATCAAATTATACACTTTAAATATGTACAGTTTCCGGAACGCCTGGGTGGCTCCGTCAGTTAAGGGTCTGGCTTCGGCTCAGGTCATGATCTCACAGTTCGTGAGTTCAAAGCCCCACATCAGGATGCTGTCAGCACAGAGCTTGCTTTGGATCCTCTGTCCCCCGCCCTCTCTCTGCCTCTCCCCTGCTCACTCATTCTCTCTAAAATAAAATAAATAGGGTAGATCTATTTTTAATTTTTTGAGGAACCTCCACACTGTTTTCCAGATCGGCTGCACCAGTTTGCATTCCCACCAACAGTGCAAGAGGGTTCCCATTTCTCCACATCCTCTCCAGCATCTATCGTCTCCTGATTTGTTCATTTTGGCCACTCTGACTGGCGTGAGGTGATATCTGAGTGTGGTTTTGATTTGTATTTCCCTGATAAGGAGCGACGTTGAGCATCTTTTCATGTGCCTGTTGGCCATCCGGATGTCTTCTTTAGAGAAGTGTCTATTCATGTTTTCTGCCCATTTCTTCACTGGGCTATTTGTTTTTCGGGTGTGGAGTTTGGTGAGCTCTTTATAGATTTTGGATACTAGCCCTTTGTCCGATATGTCATTTGCAAATATCCTTTCCCATTCCTGTTGCCTTTTAGAGGGGGAAGGAGGCAAGCCATAAGAGACTCTTAAAAACTGAGAATAAACTGAGGGTTGATGGAGGGTGGGAGGGAGGGGAAAGTGGGTGATGGGCATTGAGAAGGGCACCTGTTGGGATGAGCACTGGGTGTTGTATGGAAACCAATTTGATAATAAATTTCATGTTAAAAAAATAAAAAATAAAAAAATATAAGATTTTTCTCCCTCCTGAAAATAAATAAATAAATAAAAATTTATTTATTTTAATATTTAATTTAATTTTATTAAATAAATAAAAATTAGTTTTTAAAAATATGGACGGTTTCTGGTATGTTGATTATACATCAGTAAAGCAGTTTTTAAAAACACTTTCTTGTGCCTTTTCATAATGTTTCACATGGTCTTCAATATACATATATTGCTTTGAAATGAGGGAGATATTTTTATTTTTATTTTTTTAATACGAAATTTATTGTCAACTTGGTTTCCATACAACACCCAGTGCTCATCCCAAAAGGTGCCCTCCTCAATACCCATCACCCACCCTCCCCTCCCACCCACCCCCCATCAACCCTCAGTTTGTTCTCAGGTTTTTTTTTGTTTTTTTTTGTTTTTTTTTTAATTTTTTTTTTCAACGTTTATTTATTTTTGAGACAGAGAGAGACAGAGCATGAACGGGGGAGGGGCAGAGAGAGAGGGAGACACAGAATGGGAAACAGGCTCCAGGCTCTGAGCCATCAGCCCAGAGCCTGATGCGGGGCTCGAACTCACGGACCGCGAGATCGTGACCTGGCTGAAGTCGGACGCTTAACCGACTGCGCCACCCAGGCGCCCCTGTTCTCAGTTTTTAAGAGTCTCTTATGCTTTGGCTGGAAGGAGATATTTTTAAATAGTGAGAGACACTGGAATAAAGTCTGATGCCGGCTCCCAGGCCATCGTATGTACCTTTGGGTCACTCATGGACATCAATCTTATCAATACATATTTGTTCTGCCTTGGATGTTAAAAGAGCCTCTACTCTTCCCCCTTCCCTCTTCTCTCCCCTCTTCTCTCTCTCTCCCCACTGCCTCCGTCCTACCCCTTGGACTTCTTTGCGCTTTGGCTCTGGCTCTTGCTCTCTCAGAAAACCCTTTTCTTCAGCTGAGCGGGCAGCTTTAGCAGACGTGGCGACACTCAGAATAATGATCAACCATCATTTCTGTCACTGAATTGAATCTACAGGAGGTAACATGCTTTCTCATATTTGACTTCCGGTTGTCAGGAGAATCCCTGGGTGACGCAGCAGGAAAATAAAGGCAACTGTAACTTCCGTTCCAAGCAGGGTGGTCAGTTTCATAAGGGGGTAGGGAGCTGAATAAAGAAATAAATTAATCTCTTCGCTGCTCCTATCACTTTCAGAGATGGTTGATGAAGACAGCAGATGAAAGATCCAACCAGTTCTTTCACTCCAGCTCCCTCCCTTCGGCATCGTGATGGTCTCTTAGCTTTGATGCAATCAGTCATTGGCTATGCAAAGGGAGGTCCAGAACTGAGTTGGGCCGACATTGCTGGTTTGCCTACCCAAAATTTATTCCTCTCTTCTTACTTACACAGGGCCTTGATTTTGTTGGAGGTAGCAATCCTCCTGGCTGAAAAATTAGATTTCCCAACCTCCCTTCCAGGTAAGAGTGGCCATATGACCAACTCTGGTCCATGGAATAAAGGAATAAACTACAGATAAGACTGCTGGAAACGCTTCCTGAAAATGGGGTTAAGCTGACAGGTTACTTGCTGATCTTTCGTCTTCTTCTACCTGAAACATGGATGTAATGACTGGTGCTGCAGCAGCCATTTTGCGGTCCTAAGGTGATCTCGATTGAAGATGGTTGGCTTGTGCTAAGGATAGCACAATAGAAAGACAAGAAGTTAGGACATTGATGAGATTATTACACTACCACACCAGCCCTAGGATGCCTATCCCCAAAGTTCTTTTACACAGGAGAAAATTTTAAACCATATTTAAGACATTGTTTCACAAGTCTGTGTTGAAGCAAAACATAATTCCTAAATGATAGAGAATTGATGAGCTAAGTTACTCTGTGTTTTGAGGTGAGAGGGAATTTCTGGGATAAACCCTACAGAAAGAAGAGTGCTGGAAAAAGAGGGGGGAATAAGCAATACGATGATGCAAACCTCTCTGTTTCTTCAAGCCTTCTGTAGAGTCTGCGACACATGCGTAGATGCCTTGTGCGCACAGGAGGGGAAGGGGGGTTGTGGTCCCTCATCAATGGATGCGAGGAAGGGGCAGCACCTGTGAGATGGCAAGCTGAGCCACCTGCCAGATTAATTCAACATAAACAGGATCTCAGAGCCAGAGGACAAAGAGGCAGTAGTATCGCCCTTTTATACCAGAGAGACTGCTAAAGAGGCTCATCTCACTACACATGGGGTGAGTTTTAGACCAATACTGCTTGCATCCCGTGTGACAGATACTGCAGTTAGCATGGGGGCGTGGGGGTCACAGGAGGAAGTAGCTCCATTTTCCACATGAAGGCCAGAGAGGTGAAGTGACAGCTGGCTCGGAGGCCAGCTGTTCTAATTCAGGGTTTGTCCACTTTTTTTATTCCACCGCAGCTATGCCTGGGATTCAAGAGGCGCAGGGAGCGGGGCAAGAGGACAGCCACGGAAACACCGAGTGGCCATGTGAATCCTGGCGGTCAGTGCTGACACACAGTGCAGCCAGATGCCCTGGTCGTAAACATCCTTATGGGTACATGTCACCTCCCTCCCGTGTGGGTATGTACGTGAGAGTCAGATAATTATCCATACAGTAAGGGATTCGTGTTAATGTAGAAAGAGCACTCCATTTGAATGTTTGAAATCTAGGCTTCCTACCAGTGTGATTGCAGGCAAATCCTTTAACCTCTCTGGGCCTCAGTTTTTTCATCTGTAACAGCAAGGATTGGCCAAATTAAATTCTAAGGCCCAATCCAAACCTTCTAGGAGCCTATACAAACTATATCATTAAAATAAGGTTAAATCTATTAAGTGCTCAAGGAGAAGAAATTCAGCTTTATATAAACATATGCTACAGGGGCACCTGAGTGGTTCAGTCAGTTAAGCGTCTGGCTTCAGCTCAGGTCACGATCTCCGGGTGCGTGAGTTCAAGCCCCGCATCGGGCTCTGCGATGAGCGTGCGGAGCCTGCTTGGGATTCTCTTTCTCCCTCTCTCTCTCTCTCTCAAAATAAATAAATAAACTTGAAAAAATATATATGCTACATAACAATGCAAATCCACTGTTGCAGAAATCCTAAGTCTTAGGAGAACAGTATGGATCTACAATTAAACGAGCCACGAATGCGTTGTGGCTCCTTCCTTCCTATATTGTGCTCCTCTTAAATCATCTCCTGGGTGTCTTGATGCATAGGTATATAGGTATATTTACATGAGAAAACCCGCCTTACACTGCGAAAATCATTTCCTTTAAATAAAAATTAAATAGACACATTGGGAATTTAAAATACATTCTGGTCTGTCCCAATAGCACAAGAGTGTGTGACATGAACCTGGTAACATCAGACATGGAAGGATTTTATTAGACAAATCAGGTAGCTTATATTAAACACCCCTGAGCCTTCTCGTCATAAATGCAGCCAAGCGGTCTGGAGTAATAGGTATGGGGCCCCTTGTGGGCTCTATGCTCTTTATTCTGACATTTAATGAGCATGAATAACCAGGAATAGATCGTATCATTTATGAGCGCTTGTGAACCCAAGGAAAGGGTGATTTCTAAGATTCCTTGGGGATCTTTAAGACCTTGTCTATAAAATGTGTCTGGACAAGCTGTGCTCCTCCTTCAGTCCCAAACCTCTTCTTCAGGAACCAGCTAAGGGGAGAGTCTGGAGTCTGGAACCATCACCTGTGAGGATGTGATTGAGTTATTTGCTAAATTATCCTCCAAGCAATCATTTGGTCCTGTCCTCTGGCCGCCTGCGTTATTGTTGGATAAGGAAGGGCATCTCGTTCCCTGCAAGTGGAAAGCAGCTGAAACACATCAGACCTGTAAATACAGCTCCTACTTGGCATCTGCAGAATGGCCCGAAGAAGGCAGGGATTCTCAAAGAGCAGCGAGCTCCCCATCGCAGGAAGTATCCAAGCAGAGTCAGAGACTGAAGACATGACTTTAGATTCAGATTGGAGATTTGAACTGGAATTCAAACTTTCTTTCCAGTTCTAAAAGTTGGGAATCCTACAACATATGACCAAATGCTCCTCACTGTGAACGTTACTACTTGTATTGGAGGCTTATTACGTGCCAGGTGCCGTACTGAATGCTTTGCTTGAATTCTTTCATTTAACCCTGCCCTAAAAGATAAGGCAGGCCTAGGCCCCTTTTACATGGTGTGATGTCCAAATATTTGTGGACAAGGGACCCGAGGCTCGGGGTAGCTGAGCACCGAGATCACACAGCGGCTAGGTGCCAGGCTGGGTGAGGCTCAGACGCTGGTCTGACCCCCCAGAGCCAGCACTTTCTACCTCTCAGGGGGCTCTACCCACAGGGGCAGGAGTTGTAGCGACTGGACCCACTGGAAGTCACCCCACCTGGAATAGTCCAGCCTCCTCTGGCAACTGTTTTTCAAGATTTGCACACAAAGACAGAGGAGATTCAGGGGTAACAGAGCGGGCAAAAATAGAGTTTGAGGGCTGGGGGTGTCTCTGCAAGGTCAATGGGCTGCTGTACTGAGAACCTAAGGAAACAGTGAGAGGCACAGGGCACCAGGGCCTTGGGGTCCTGAGAGGGACAGTCCAGAGAAGGGAAATTCTAGCCCATGGTGTTTCTGTTCCTTTGAGCTACATGACATTCCTCTGAGCGACTCTAGCTGGGAGGGCTGTTCAAGGCCAGAGTCGGCCCCCATTCCCTTTCCTCACTGTCCCAAACCCTTCCTGGCAGAGGGCCATCATTTCTTAAGTCTGGGCTGCCTCCCCCGGAACCCCCAAACTGTTCATGGCCAGAGCCATGGGGCCTGGGGTTCTCTGTCTGCTTTCCGATCCTGAGATTAGAGTCAGTAGAATGTGGAAGAAAAATGTAAGAGACTTTGCTTTCTCTCGCTCTCTCAAAAGGCAGCCCCCAGCAGTGTTTGTTCTCAGAGAAGCCCCGAAAAGAAGAGTGACCACTTTCCTTTCTCCAGGAGATAATTGAAGAGAAATAAGAAAGTGCCTGTGTTTGAGGGCGAAATGATGACAATTAATCTCTGAGCGGAGGCCCTCGCCATTAAATTCTTTGGAGAAACAACGCCAGGAGTTTCATGACAATCAAGAGAATGAAATTGAATTAAGAGAAATAGTAATTAAATCAGGAAAGAAGTTTTTGCAAAGGGGATTGTAAAGGAAATTAAAACCAGTAATGCTGAAAAATGTGGTGAGCAGAGCAGGGGCGAGGGGTGGAGGGAGGCTTGGTGGGGAAGAGGAAGGAGCAGACACAGCAAAGCAGGTTGTGAGGGCCCGTGTTTGGCACTAGGGAAAGGAATTTGGAAATTGTTCTCGAGAGGCCACGTGTCTGCTTTTCCAATTCAGGGCTAAGTATGCCCACCTCCTTTAGGAAAATAGAAGTCTCCAGTCAGATAAAGATAAAACAGCGGTAGACTTGAAGCAGGGTGACCACCTGTCCTGGTTTGCCCTGGACCACCCCAACTTTAGTTCTCAAAGTGCCATGTCCCAGGAAACCCCTCGGTGGAAGGGATACTAGGACAGTTCATCACCCTAACGCAGAGGCAGCCGCCTGGCTTCCCAGCTCTGCTACGTGGTCAGTCGCTCTGTGATTTTGGGTGAGGCATGCCATCTCTGTGGGCCTCGGTTTCCTCACCTGTAAGATGAATCATCGTGGGTACCTCCAAAGATCAAAGAAGTTGCTGTCTGCCAGTGTGTCTAGAATAGTGTGTGTGAAGGAAAAGCTTGACAAATGAGAGCTGAACTGAGGAATATTGATATTAGCAAACATAGTCCAACAGCGCATTAAAAAATAATACATCAGACTGTTTCAGGGGTCCCCAAGATCACCCACATGTTTGCAGAGTTTCTAGAATGACTTGCAGGATTCAGCATATAGTTGTACTCACGGCTAAGGTTTATTACGGTGAAAGGATACACTATAGGGTCATCAGAGGAAAAAGACACAGGTGTAGTCTAGAGAAATCCATGCACAGGCTTCCTATACTCTGTCCCTCCTGCAAAGGTCACGTGTAGCACGTTCCTTTCTCTAGCAGTGAAGGATGCAGGAATGTGTGCAATGCTTCTGTCCGGGAGACCCATTAAAAACTCAGTGCCAAGGACTTTATTGGCAGGGGTTTCATAGGCACCTTCTGCCTGGCAACTACCAAAAATTCTAGACTCTGGGAAGGAAAGCTGGTGTCCAGGCTAAACCACATTGTCAGCCTTACGAGTTAGGGAACGGCTCAAATGCCAAGTTTCCAGACCCCCGGTCAAGGGCCAACTTTGCAAACAGACCTTTCTGAAAATAGCAGGGTCTGGCCTGCTGTGCTAAGTCTTCTCATCCCAATGACCAAGTGGAACTCATTGCAGGAATGCAAGGAGACTATGCATAAGTGAAAACTTGAATCTAGATCCCGAGCTGGTTTGCATATCACCAAATCCCAGCTGGCAGTGCTAAGGCCTCCACTGGTCCGGGCTTTATGGCTGGTTGTAGGAATGTCATCCACTCACCTAAACAAGATCTGCTCACTACTGAATTCCCTCCCAAGAATTTGTCACCAACCAAGTTTTCCTACTTGGTCTCTTGAGTCAGAACACTAGGTTTTTCTCAGTTCATCATGAGATGAGCAAGTCTCCAGACTGAACAAGCCGGATGGAAATAGTGCTCGCCTTGTGCATAAACAGAGGCCAGGTTTTTGTTGACACTGGGGGACATCATCACTGCTGGTGACCCAAAATGGTTGTGCTCCAGGTTTGGGGCACCACCTTCCTCCCTCATGGGTGGGGAGGGGGGCTCCCTAGCTGCTGCAGGTGTCACAGGACTAGGAAGACAAGAAGGGGGTTGTTTAAAAACATGGCTGAGCTATGGATTGGCTTCCCCTTCAGTGTCCTTGTGTATTAGTTTGCTAGCGTTGCCATGCAAAATAGCACAAGGTGGGGAGGCTTAAACAACAGAAACAGAGGGTCTCACAGTCCTGGAGGCTGGAAGTGCAAAATCCAGGTGCTGGCAGGTTTGCTTCTTCTAAAGGCTTCGAGGGAAAGGGCTGGTCCAGGCCTGCCTTTGGCTTGTTCCTGTTGATGGATGTCTTCAAGTTCGCACGGCATTCTTCCTGCATGGCTGTGTGTGTCCAAATCTCCCCGTCTTAAAAGGACTAAGTCATATGGGATTAGGGCCTATGCTGATGGCCTCAGTTGAACTTGACTACCTCTGTAAAGACCTTGTTTCCATATAAGGTCACATTCTGAGGTGCTAAGGGCAAGGACTTCAACATATACATTGGGGGGACACAATTCAACTCACAACTTGCAAAAGTATAGGTGAAAATCAGAATTATTTTTTAATAACTTCCACTGGAGGATTGTTGTTTCTTTGCATGCGATAGCCCAGGAATCTGAGTTGTGTAGAACAGAAGAGAGCAAGGGGAGGAGGATCGGGGAGGAAAAGGAGAAAGAAGAAAAGGAAAAGAAGGAGGAGGGTGAGGGGAAGGAGGAAGAGGAGGAGGAGGAGCAGTGAGCTGGGTCAGACTACCAAGCCTGAGGCAGGGTCAGAGGTTGGTGAGAATTAACTCCCCACTTACCAAAATTTAATTGTGGTTTCCTACAAAGCCCACCAACAAGCAGTGCCAAGGATGCACACGGCATGAACACAAATGTTTCACGGCTCCCTGGCGTGTGCCACACAGGCGTACCCCGGGGGGAGATTCGGCAGCTCTCCCACAGCCAGGCAGGTGCGGGCCGAGGAGGACAGTGCCGAGGCTCCTTGCCGATCACACCTCAGGGCTGGGAGAGCGGGATGCCACGCCGGTATCCGTATCCGATGGCCCACCCAGCAGGAAATCCTCGCCCAGTGAGATCATCACGTTTCAGTGGTACTGCCTCCTGGAGCCGGCTGCAGGTTCCAGTGCAGTGAGCCTCCTGCAAAAGGAAGTCTGACAAGGGCCTGTTCTGTGCATTTGTGCAGCTCGTCTGTAAAAAGAGGTGCTGCTATGAGAGAGAGTGAGGGAACTGAAGAAGGGGCAATCGGGACTCTGGGCCTTGCAGGGCCTCGCGGCAGCCAGCTGACCACGCACACCGCCCCGCGGCAAACATACAAAATGCAAAATCCCACAAGGCAGGGTGAATTTCCCAGCACGGTGCAGACCGCAAAGCAAGTGGTGCCGTGGCTGAAGCTTCAAAGACAAGAAAGGGGAACAAAAATAACACTCTTGTGTCGGTGACAGGCCTGGGCCCACCCGGAGCCCACACCGGGACTCCCAGGCTGCTGCCAGCCAGGTCTGCCACGCGGCAGGAGCAGACTCCTTCCAGGCGATTCTGACACATGCCAACATTTGAGAACCACTTCAGTTCTACCACCCGAACCAGTTTAGAGGGGTTCTAGAACAAGCTGCCCTACAGGATCTATTATCCACTCTGCCTCTGGCCAGAGTCAATGCGAAGAAAGACAAGCCTGTTTGCAGGACCAGTTTAACCCACTCGTGTGTCAAGTTCTTCCCCTCATGTCCTTTGTTTTGAGATACAGAATCCTAGACCTTGCCCCAAAACGGAGCCATATAGACTGTGTATAACTAGTCTCAGACTATTTAATTTGCACATTTTACTTTATTGTAATGTCTCTGGCTCGGGAAAGAGGGCTAGTTGCTAGGAATCGGATTTGGGCAGCGCAGCCTTTACCTGAGCCCTCTTCGGCCAGTCTCGCTCTGTGCTTGGCTCACCTACCATCTGTGGTCCCGAGAATGCAAACATGCCCTTTGGTTGGCCGCTTCTCCCGATTGTCTCCCCATGAAGTCTTATGAACCTGCTGACTTTCTCCCAAATTTAGTGACTTATTCATTTTACTTCTACTGGCTAACCTTGCTGGCTTCACTCCTCCCCCTTTGACCAACACTGCCCAGTAACTCCAAAGCCCACCGCTGTTTATCTAGTCCCAGAGCCTAGCCTCTAGAAAGAGGTCGCTGACTTATGCACAGGCCCAAAATGGGGTCACAATGCGGTTCTGAGGAGGAGCCCTGGTCTGGAATCGGGAAGCCTGGTCTCTGGCCTCTGCTCTATGAACTCGCGGTACAATCTTGCCTCCAGGCCCCAGGCTCTTCTATTAAACACTGGGAGGACGCAGTGAATTCTTAGTCTCTCCAGCTAGGGGATCCCGGCTCTCTGGTTTTCTTCTGTTGGACAAGTGACCATACAGTATGGATTTCCTGAAAGGCAGTGACAATTTTTCAATCCCTGGCACCACTGCCCATACACCACTAGCGTACTAATTCCGTGCTGGCTTCTGTCCACTTGGAAGTGGCTAGAATTCTAGCCGATAGTGAAGGGGGTTTGAGAATTCCTTGGGTCAAGGTAAGCGTAACGCAGAAAAAGATCTGATTTGTTAGACTTTCAGAACTATGAATAGCTTACAGTCCCCTAGGGCTCAAGAAACAACAGCCTAGAAATCTCTATTTTGAAAGAAAGGAACACAAAAGGTGGTATATACATACAAATGGGAGTATCATTCAGCCTTAAAAAGGCTGACAAAGGCAATTCTGAGTGCAATTCTGCTACAACACTGATGAATCTTGAAGACCCTATGCTGAGTTGAATAGGCCATCACAAAAGGACAAAATGCTATATGATCCCACTCCTGTGAGGTACTTAGAGAATGAAATTCAGAGACAGAAAGTAGAATGGTGGTTGCCAAGGGCTGCCGGGAGAAGAGGAGAGGGGAGTTTTTATTTGTAGGTTTAGAGTTTCAGTTTTGCAAGATGAAAAAGAATCCTATAGATGGACGGTGGCAATGGTTGCGTGTGAAATGTGCCTACCACCACTGACCTACACTCTGAAAAATGGTGAAGATGGTACATTTTACAGTATGTGTACTTTACCCTGGTTTTTAAAAATGAAAAAGAAAAGAGAAAGGAACAGCTTGAACACTGAAATTCTCAGCTATGGTATTAGCATTGTATCATCAGAGCCAAAAGTAGCTACATAACATAATAGATGTCGTACATTTTTATGCCCAACCACCAATTTTCCTTCTGCTGAAAGAAACATCTCCCTGCTCTGCCACTGACAACTAGTATTTTCTTACAAATCACTAGCTCAGAAAATTCCGTGACTTTCAGCCACCAGTCCACTGGAGATCACTGAGGCAGACAGGGCTAACGGGCAGCATCTTGCGGCAAAGAGAACGTGCCCCCCACAGCCGAACAGCTCCTCCGAGTGACTTCAGCTTCTCCACCCAGAGAAAAAGAGACCCTCTGGAGAGAGGAACAGATTTCTTTTGCAAATGAAATGCATAACTTTTAGCTGTTACTGGAACCATCAACCTGAATATCAGGGGAAAAAATCCATTACAGATAACATAATCTTTCGTTTCTTCCAAATGAAAATTGACTTTGTCTCCTGAATTTCAACATGAAGATAGCTACTGCATTTTCATGCAATAAGCAGCAGCCAGGATGCAAAGGAACCAGTTTTTCCTCCTTTTCCCCCAATAATTTGCCATTTGTTTGGATTTACAAGAGCTCGCTCACCCATCTACTGCCTTAGGAAATCTTTTTACAAGATACATACTTTTTCCTTCATTTAAACTTGATACTCTGGACCTAAATAACTTTATAGCCAGGACTTAAGAAACTCAGGAAACTGCTTAAATGTTCTAAGAAGTTTTTCTTAAACAGACTTGAGAAAGAGGTTTTTAAAATCAGCTATTTTTTAAACTAATACACCACCTCTCCATTTTCTGATTGTACAGAACAACTAGGGCATTTCATATGGATCTCTCACTCTTCAGAAATTCTGGCTTAGAGTCCTAGACTCCTGGAATATGCACTGTGAGCTATTCGTGGTATTTCCTAGGGTCTACGAGAAACTGAATGCTTTTCCTAGAAAGACAACATAAGCTAAGTGAAACTTCAAACTTTTTTATTTTGGGTTGGAATTGTATCAACTCAGTTTAGAAATGCTGGTATCTCACTGATTATTAAGGTCTTTAATTTTCAAAATGAAACACACTTTGTTTTGATAAATCTAATGTACCAAATAAATTCTTTCAAAACAGATTTAGCAACCAGTGATAAATAAATGGACATCTCGGGTCTACACTCACAGAATTAAGAACTGAGAGAGAGAAGAGGCAAAAATATTATCTACAGTTTTAGAGACAAAGAACAGAATGAGGAACCATTTTATCCAAGATATCTGGTTTATGATCCCTATGGCTGTTCCCTTGGGTACCAGCTGCCTCTGAACACAGATCTGCCTGATGGGAGTCACAGGCACACTCGTTAACAATCACAGCACACACAAAATGACAATCACCAGGACAGAAATACTTGGAAGAAAACAAGCCAAGGCCAGTTACAGTATCTTGGATTTGAGTGACTACATGGTCATATAAGGAACTGTGAATCCAACAAAGAAAACAATCTCCCCAAGACATGTTTTCTGCATATTCACCTGTAAATCTGGAGAGACTAAGGGCCCTGGTAGTCAGGGATCAGCAACGAGACTTGGTATAAATTAATTAAAAAGTTTATTAGCCATAGAAAAAAATTGATTCCTTAAAACCAATTCTTGCTAAGTTCCCTGTAAAACAATAAGCTTACAGTATATTTCTTTCTCACAAACAGAAAATCACTATGCTTTTGGTCCAAGATATGTTGGGTTTCTTTCCTTCTTCTTCAGATGACAGACAGATGGATGTAGCCGAATCTATGAACGAGTGTACTTGCCCCAAATGTGCAACATAAATACAGAAGCGATGAACAGAAGACTCATAACCAATACTGGAACAGGGCCACTGGAAATAAGAAGAGAAGGCAGGCTTACTTTTCGTACTAATACATTATTTTATCTGTAACACTAAAGATTGCCTAGGGGAAAAGCAGGGGGCGTACCTGAGGTTCATGCAAGAATATCATTTACAACATTTAGTAATATTCCCCCAAATTATTATTATGGATATTTTTGAGGGTGTGGAAATGGCATGATGCTTACTTAGAAAGGAAAAATCCTTATCTTTTAGTAGACATACTAAAAGACACATAAATAAAATGATTTGATGTCTTGGAGACACAAGTCTCTGTAATTTCACGTACTTGGTATTTTCCATAATAAAAAGTAGGAAGAAAAATTTCCCAAACTCTCTGTGTGCAAATAACCCAATTACCAAACTATTATTTCAAGTTAATATTTATTTAAAGACAACCTTCATTGTCTAACTAGAATGTATCAGGCATAAAAAGACACATATCACATTCTAAGTTACAAGGTGTTTTCAAACATATAATTCCACTTGATCAACAAAACTCATGACCCAGAACAAATATTAATCTCATTTTATAAATAAGGAAAACTGATGTTCAGAGACTAATTATTACTTGCGTAACAGCACACAGCCAGAACAGGACGGAAGAGATTTGAGCTCAGGTTTCCTAATTCCATACATAGTGCTCATCTTACTCTTTAAGGTTCCCATCTAGTTCAATTTAGGAGTTTATTATAGGAAGGAAACAGATTCTACCCATCAACGCTTCCCTAATCAAATGAGTTTTTCAAGTTGAGAATTAGTACATGGGTTTCTTTGATCTCACACAACCTGTGAATGCTGGCTGGTGAAATGAGCCCCCTCCCCACCCCGTTAAGATGTTGCTTCACCTCCCAGATACAACTGGGGAGTGGATATTGGAAAAGACCCCAGAAATCTTTATCGTGAAGGCAGTGAGTGGAGTAATCCAGTGGAGCAGTGGAGTAAGAGTCCATCAGGGGCCGATAAACAACACAGAGATCAAAGTCCTTGCTACACTATTCCGTTCTTCCAAAATCTGTACAATTACTGAAATAAACAAATTTAAAAATACATGGGAAGCAATCTTCATCGAATCACACTTGATCATACCCTCTACTTTGGTGCAATGTTAGAGCGACGCCAGACACAGAGCATAAAGCTGAGAGCGCAGCTCCCAGAGAGCTGGAGTCTGGGACCCAACTCTGTCACTCATGAGCTGTGACCATGGCCCTGTTACTTACCTTCTCCGAGCCTCGTTTTCCTCATCTGTAAAATGGGGATAATCCCAGCGCCTCTCCCGTAGGGTTGTTGAGGTGTTAAATAAATTAATACGAACACAATGCAGGCTTACAGTAAGCTCCAGGAAATGCAATTATTATCAGCCTGAAAACAATTCTGAACTCCTAAGAAGAACCAGCAACAAGACCCAAGATGTGAATCTGTGGATATAAATTCCCATCTGCGTCCTTTCATCAAAAATATCGCTCTCCTCCTGAGGATGAAACTGTGGTTTACGACACTTCAAGGAAAAGCTTCTATCCTGGGAGGACTCAAGCACTAAGCAGCAGCAAGCAAGCCTGGCGGTTCAACACAAAGCCCAGAGCAAGCACAAGCCAGACGCCCACGAAGAGGTTTTACCACCTTCTTGGCAAGGGTATACAATTAAGTCCTCTGGATACCATGAAGAGCAAGAGGCTTCAAAATTTCTCTCTGAAATACTCAAAAGATTACCTCGAACAAAGACCAAAAGGTTTTTAATACCAACTCACACATCCCAACCCCAAGAATTATTTCCTAAATACGTTCTCACCTTACAAATCTTCACAACAGTAAAAAATCAAGTAAAACCAACTCTCAAGAATTCCAAGGAACTTAGGAAGTCTTCCTCAACTACATTTGCAATCCAAGTCAAGTTACTAGTCAAGTTAATTAAGCTAATCCAAGTAAATGTAATTTTGTCTTTTTCTAGCAGACAAGCCACGTGGAAAGAGCACGGGACTGCACAGTCAGAAGGTGTATTCCAGCTCCTGCCCTGCTGCTGGGAGTGCAAACTGGTGCAGACGCTCCGGAACACAGTGTGGAGGCTCCTCAAAACGTTAAAAATAGAACTACCCTATGACCAGCAATAGCACTACTGGGAATTTATCCAAAGGATGCAGGAGTGCTGATGCATAGGGGCACATGTACCCCAATGTTTACAGCAGCGCTTTCAACAGTAGCCAAATTATGGAAAAAGCCTAAATGTCCATCAGCGGATGAATGGATAAAGAAGATGTGGTTTATATATCCAATGGAATACTACTTGGCAATGAGAAAGAATGAAATCTGGCCATTTGCAGCAACGTGGATGGAACTGGGGGGTATTATGCTAAGTGAAATAAGTTAAGGACAGACACCCTATGTTTTCACTCATATGTAGATCTTGAGAAACTTACCAGAAGACGATGGGGAGGGGAAGGGGAAAAAAAAAAAGTTACAAACAGGGAGGGAGGGAGGCAAAGCATAAGAGACTCTTAAATAGTGAGAACAAACTGAGAGTTTATGGGGGTGGGGGAGAGCGAAAAGCGGGTGATGAGCACTGGGCGTTGTATGGAAGCCAATGTAACAATAAATTATAATAAAAATAAATAAATAAGTGAGGGGAAAAAAAAAAAAAAGATGTAGTTCCAGCTCCTGCTGTCTTTGACTTGTAAGTGCCTCTGTGAGCAAACGAGCGCATCAGTATTCCAGTTCCTCAGCTGCCGGGTGTAAGGGAGGAAACAGCTGTAAGCAGTGGTGTTCTGGAGCCTCACAGTCAGAGACCTGCGGATCAGGTCTGGCACACAGTACCAGAAACTGCAAGGTGAGCGAGGCCTAGGGACACTGGACGCCCACTTCCCATCACCTAATGAGCGCTGCCGGACCTACGAACTCAGAAAGTGACATGTTCACCATCCAGGGTCTACTCACCGCCCGGCAAACGCAAGGAGGCCAAAGAACGTCTGGTAACACAGCCTGACGGAGAAACTCCCATTAGGCTGTAATAGTATCAGCCTGTTCCTCCAGGAGAGCTTTGCAAACTCACCCGACGCCAATTCAAGCGGTCACTCCTATTACTCAGGCTGGGACAAGAACACCAAATGAAGAGCAATTTCACCTCATTAAGCAGCTCTCCCTCCAGCTCTCTCTGTTCCCATTCATTTCTTCTGACACAGCCACGTGAAGATTCTCCCTTGCTGCCACTCAATCCAAGGAGAGATGTTATTCCAGGCCCTAAGCTGACTGACTGATACACAGACAAACCAAACCCAGCCCGCCTGGCACGAATGCAGCCGTTGTGCACTGTAAATCTCATCAAAGCAAACCCCGCTGGTGGCAGAGACAGCGCTGCCGACGGCCGTGCGACACTGGACAGAAATGCAAGGTCGGCTCCCAAGACTTACACCTTGAGCCCAGGGGAGTCTTCGGTGTAGAATCGCCACATGCCCCCTGTGCCTGCTGAGGTCGTGCGACCCGCACTCCTTGTTCCACAGCTAGCATTTTTTCTGGAAAGAAAAGAAATATTACAAACGGCTACTTCTCTGATGCCCTTACACCAGCATTATAACATTTGCGACCACTACGTTGTTAAAGACCAAACAAACAACAACAAAAAAACCCACAAAAAACCCAAAAAACTTCTCTTCCCTTGAACCCCCCAAATTCTTGCTTTTACTCCATTATCAGGATAACCACTAAGGACTGAGTACTGCCATATCCCAAGGAATACAACAACCCCAGTAAGTAGTCACCATTTCCATTTTATAAATGAGGGAAACAGGCTCACAGCCAGCAAGCAGCCAACCTAGGCAGTGCACCCAGTTCTGACTCGAGCCCATCCACTTGCCCACATAACATGGGTGCCTCATTTGGACAATGCACTTCAGTTTCTCTTCAAACGTGTTTTTGTGAAGTCAAGTAATAAACCCCTGCTTAAAAGCCCTGCATCCATATAATCAGATTTTTTTTTTTAATTTTTTTTTTCAACGTTTATTTATTTTTGGGACAGAGAGAGACAGAGCATGAACGGGGGAAGGGCAGAGAGAGGGAGACACAGAATCGGAAACAGGCTCCAGGCTCTGAGCCATCAGCCCAGAGCCCGATGCGGGGCTCGAACTCACGGACCGCGAGATCGTGACCTGGCTGAAGTCGGCCGCTCAACCGACTGCGCCACCCAGGCGCCCCCATATAATCAGATTTTAAAATGACTACCTTAAAATGTTTTTAAGTTACTGTACTTGCTACCAAAAAAACCAAAACAATTAAGCTCTTACTGTAATCCAGATCCTAAAATGGAGTATACAGTTTAGAAAAAATTACTTTGTAATCCGTTTTCTCTATTTGGATATACTATCTATAGATCTTGGGCAGAGAGGTAAGATATGAAAACCGCAGACAACATCCAGCCAGAACGTCCCTCACAAGGGGATCAAGGGTTGGCAAACGAGCTGTGTGGTACAGGCAGCCCTAGAACACAGAAGTAGCCAACTAGCACTTTGCCACCAACCAGGGTACACAGGGAAAAGCCAGAAGTGAAAACCCTGCTGCCCCTATCTCTTCTCGCTGCCCTTCCAGCTCTGCTCCTAATCCCCTTGCCATGGGGCCTTTACCCCAGACTCTAGTGCAGACACATTGATTATAGGCTATACGGTAGCCTGGGGACTTAGAAGTCCATGTGTATGGCTGTTTCTATGAGAAAGCTGATTGTAAATAGCAAACATAATCATACAGGGATTGGAACAGCCTTTACACACAAGGATATACATCGTTTAAGCTCTGGGGTAGGTACCCGAAATTTTCCTCCTTGTTCATAAAAAGGAACTTGAACTAGATAGTAAATCCAGTATGGACAGGATAAGTCACCAGTTGAGCCAGGACTAGGACCCACACACTTTCCACTATTCCCACAACCTCCCAACTGCAGTGCTTATTCTCAAAGTCTCCCGGAATTACAGGAGATCCAAAGAAATCAGTCTAGGCTCTTTACAGATTTTTTATATCTACTGGCACATGGACAATGCAGAGGACTTGATAATCAGGGTACCTGGAAATACCAAATGTACTCAAAACACTACCCATCTTGGGGCGCCTGGGTGGCGCAGTCGGTTAAGCGTCCGACTTCAGCCAGGTCACGATCTCGCGGTCCGTGAGTTCGAGCCCCGCGTCGGGCTCTGGGCTGATGGCTCAGAGCCTGGAGCCTGTTTCCGACTCTGTGTCTCCCTCTCTCTCTGCCCCTCCCCCGTTCATGCTCTGTCTCTCTCTGTCCCAAAAATAAATAAACGTTGAAAAAAAAAAATTTTTTTTTAAATAATAAAAAAAAAACACTACCCATCTCTCCACTGGAAAGCCAGGTAGAAGTTGACAGAGCCCATTTTAATCCCTTAAATTTCTATTAGGGGTCTATTTTACCCTTCCTTTCTGGTCACAGTGTAACTGCCTCCCACTTCCTATGCCCTATGGTTCCTTCAAAAATCCCAAGACTACAGAATGGCTATATTCCCTCATTCATTCATCATTTATTATGCCAGGTCTTATAGTAGGACAGAGATGATGGGCCATTTCTGAAAAAGCATAACAAAACAGATGAATACAAAAATATAAATGCTACTATAACCACATGAACAAAATGCTTTGAGAGCAAAAGAGAAGACTCATAGCTACTGCTGCTTTCCAAGTCAGGAAAGGCCTCAAGAGGAAATAACCCCTGAACTTGGTCTTGCAGAATAAATAGAAATGGGTGAAGGGGCTGTCTAGTGAGTCCTGTTGGACTAAGCTCACTGCTGCTAGATCACAAAAGAGGAGAAGAGGCAAGTAGGCTGAAAAAAACACCCAAAGCATTGGTATCCACCCCCACCCATTTTCCTTTAAAATTTTAGCAAAAAGAAGTGAGACAGAAACTAAGAAGATGTGTGACAGAATCAGAGGGCAGTACAGATTGGAGTGGAAGTGATCTGGAGACAAGACTTTGGTAGAAAACGCAAACGTCTAGAGGAGAGAAGTTGGGCTAAACTAGAACAGTGAAAATAAAAAAGGATGGATGAGAAGCTTTCTGTGTCCCATTCGGTCTCACAAATGACTAGAGACAGAGCATAAGAAAAATCCAACACCACCCTGAAGTTTTGGCTTTGGGAAACAAGTGTTTAGTAACAGTGCCATATGGAAGTAAAGGGAAATATAACTGGGGCAGAAGCTAGGATGAAAGGAGACTGAGTTTTGTTATCAGACAAGTCCTGTTAGACTGAGTGTGATGGGGCCTCCAAATAAAAATGAGACGGGAAAGCTCAGGACCAAAGACCAGTTTAATAACATCAGTTTTCTCAAAGTTGTCTCTGATCCAACTCGTGTGTTAACTTTACTTTTTTAACAGCGGTGTCCCAAACTGAACAATCGGAAGAAAACACCGCCTCCCTCTCGAGACACAAAAGACCTGCAGCCATGTCGCCTGAGGCTCATTTTGCCCTGGTGATTCATTCCGGGGTCTCCTCCGGACCAGCGAATTCTTGGGCCCCAACTCTCTGACACCACAGCCAGAGGGCCGCGGGAATCCTTACCTCTGCCGGACCGTGGATCCGGCCGCCCGGGCAGCCACCGCTTTGCTGGGAGAGCGCCCTGACGAGCCCACATTAGTACCACTGGGAGTCGGACCAGGCTACAGAGAGAGACGATACGAGAGTGTGAGCGCCGCCGGCACGCCCCCAGACCCCAGACCCCAGGCCCTGGCGGCCAAGACCAGCACCCGCACGGCAGGCTGGGGACAGCGAGGCTGCCACAAGAGGAGGGCAAGGCAGAAAGCAAGAGACGGGGCGCCAGGGAGAGGAGGAGTCAAAGAGGGAAGACCGGGGCCTTCATACCATGCCGGAGACTGGAGGGAGTTGGAGGCAGAAACTGACGGCCAAGGATCCGTGAAGACCTCAAAGGCCCAGCGGCAGGAGAGGCTGGCTCAGACCCCGCCCCCAGGCCCCCGGCAGGGTCCTCGGTGGCTCCAGGGACGCCTGGGTTGTCCCACCACATGCCTGCATAAATTTTGTTACAGGAGACTTGATCAGTCGCTGCATGGGAAATGCAGACCTTCCGCCTGCTTCCTTTGGATCGCAGCGCCCTCCATAGAGTCCAATCCCTACCAAAGGGAGGATACAGACACGGTCAGACGAGAAATTCCCTCTGGCAGACATTGGGCGCCCGCAGATTTGCGCTGATGTGGCCTAACCGACGCAGGCGCCGCGAGGCGTGGTCGGCCCCGCAGAGGCCCGCTGGGAGCCGGAGAGGAGCATGCGCGGAAGCCCGCAGGGGCGCGGGGCGCTGGCGCGACATCCCGGCCATGGCGGAGGAGCGGGGCCGAGACGAAGACCCTGGTCCCAACCCGTCGGTGCTGTTCCTGCACCCGGACCTGGGCGTGGGCGGCGCCGAGCGGCTGGTACTGGACGCGGCGCTGGCGCTGCAGGCGCGCGGATGTAGCGTGAAGGTCTGGACCGCGCACTACGATCCGGGCCACAGCTTCGCGGATAGTCGCGAGCTGCAGGTGCGCTGCGCGGGCGACTGGCTCCCGCGCAGCCTGGGCTGGGGCGGCCGCGGCGCGGCCGTCTGCGCCTACGTGCGCATGATCTTCCTGGCGCTGTACGTGCTGTTTCTCGGCGACGAGGAGTTCGACGTGGTCGTGTGCGACCAGGTGAGGCGGCCGTTGAGTTCGGCCACGCCCGACCCCGCCTCGCCTCCTTTTCCCAGTAGGGAGGGCGCACTGCATGGCATCTGCTGAGCTCTCCCGGTCTGCGGTTCGGAAAGATCCGAACTGATCTGGAGAGATGAGAATTGGGAGTGAGACTAGTTCTCGAACTTTAGTGTGGACACGTTAAAGTTGCACGTTGTCACAGGGCCCCATTCTCAGAAGCTTTCATCCTGGAGCCCTGAGGTGGGGCCCAGAAAGCTGCATTTTCGCTGGATCATCGGCGATTCTGAAATAGATGGGCCTTGGGGCTTGCTTTAAGAAGCAGAAGCATTAGAAGTCAGCCTTCAGTCACCTTTCACTTCTGAGTAACTTGCACGTCTTCTCTCTTTGCATTATTTTTGTTGACACTTCCAGGCCACATGCATCCCACTGCCTGTAGCTTTTGAGGCCAAGCCACCCCATTCGTCCTCAGTGTAGTGTTAAAAACACCAAGCTAAGCATGTCATGCTCCTGTTAAAACGTTAACGTGGCTCCCTATTAGGCTTGGGAGAAGTCAGAGTTCTTTATCTCTATAATGTCTACTTGGATCTGGGCTCTAGCTATTTTGGACTCTATGCCTTTTTATTTTCTTCTTCTTCTTCTTCTTTTTTTCCTCAGTTTATTTTAGAAAGTAACGTTTAATCAGAACAAAAATTCAAATAGTATAAACGTCCCATCCCAGTTCCACTCCGTAAAAGTAGCCACTGTTAGCATTTTCTCCTGGATTTTTCCCGAAATTGCCTGTGGCTGCTCTAGCATATGTGTCTGTTCTCAGATGCATCTTAATTGTAATAATGAGGATTGTGGCACACCTACTATATGATAACTTAACCTTTTTTTCACCCCAAATTTCTGTTTGAGACATCTGTATATATAAATATTAGAGATTCACTTCATGCTTCATAATGGTTGCTTGAAAATCTGCTTTTGTTTGAAAGTACTGTAATTTATACATTATTCTGTTAAAGGACACTCATTGTGACCAGTTTTTTGCAAATAGATCAGTGTTGTAGTGGGCATCCTTGTATCCTTTTTCTTTGTACTTCTGTCCGCATGTCCTTTGAGTAAATTCCTAGAAACAAATTTGGTGTCCAAGAGGGTTTTTTTTTTTAATTATTTTTTAAATATTTATTTATTTTTGAGAGACAGAGAGAGACAGAACACGAGCAGGGGATGGGAAGAGAGAGAGGGAGACCCAGAACCTGAAGCGGGCTCCAGGCTCTGAGCTGTCAACAAAGAGCCCAATGTGGGGCTTGAACCCACAGACTGTGAAGTCATGACCTGAACCGAAGTTCCAAAGTCGGGTGATTAGACTCAGCCACCCAAGGGCCCCTCCAAGAGTTTATTTTATTTTATTTAAAAAAATTTTTTTGATGTTTATTTATTTTCAAGAGAGAGAATGGGAGAGGGACAGAGAGAGAGAGACAGAATCCCAAGCAGGCTCCAGGGTCTGAGTTGTCAGCACAGAGCCTGACATGGGGCTTGAACCCATGAACCTCGAGATCATGACCTGAGATGAAGTCAGACACTTAACCGATTGAGCCACCCAGGTACCCCCAAAGAGTTTATTTTAAATATCAATAGCTATTGACAAATTAAGCTCTCAAAGAGGTCGTGTCACTTTGCTCTCCCACAGTGTTATTCCTTTTATTCCATGTTCTTCCTGTTCATGTTATTCCTGTTATTCCATGCTCTTGTGCACATTGGGTGTTATCAACCATTTTAATCTTTGCCAAACTGATAAGTGGAAAAGGTTTCACATCTGTAATTGTGTGTTCCTTTAATTATTATTCCTGAATTACTTCGGTCATCCTTGCTTGTATAGAAGCTGTTTCTTTTTAAGAAATATGGACATTTCCAAATATCCTGCATGTGTAACTAGTCATTAAGCATGAGGCAGCTGAGGGGCGCCTGGGTGGCTCAGTCGGTTGAGCATCCGACTTCGGCTCAGGGCATGATCTTGCAGTCTGTGAGTTCTCTGTGCTGACAGCTCAGAGCCTGGAGCTGTTTCGGATTCTGTGTCTCCCTCTCTCCCTGCCCCTCCCTCGCTCATGCTCTGTCTCTCTCTCTCTCTCTCTCTCTGTCAAAAACAAATGAACATTAATAAAAAATTTTTTAAGTAACTGAAGAGTCATCCCAAGATCATCTGTTTCATCCTAAAATTTAATTAAAAAATTAAAAAAAAAAAAAAAAAAAACCATGAGGCAGCTGAGACTAGTGAATAGGAGAAAAAAACAGCTTGGAAGTAGGAGACCTGGATTTGTTTCCATATCTGCTACTTTCTAACTAAGAAGCTTTGGATAAATCTCGCAGTATTCTTCAGGTGATAAGTGAGCTAGAGATCAAGTAACTTACACAGATTACCCAACAGGAAGGTCTCTAGGAATGCCAGCATATAGTTCATGCTTAGTAATGATTATGGTTAACACTTATTGAGCACATACTGTGTGCTAAATTCTTAAGCATTTTACACGCACCTGTGCGTTTAATAATCACAAAAACCATACAAGGGTTTTTGGAACTGCAGCTGTCGCCATGTTACAGAAGAGAAAACTGAGGCACAAAGAGAAGTAGATTACTTGCTCGTGGTCACACAGCTGGCAATCTTGATTCCAGAGCCTATACTATAAACTACTATAGTTCATCTAGTTCCTTAGGAGGAGAAAAACACTAGATAGAGCTGCTGTGTCCATTGTGGTAGCCACTAGACACATGTGGCTCTTAAGCACTTGAAGTGTGGCTAGTCTGAACTGAGATGTGGTGTAAGTGTAAAATATACATCTGATTTTAAAGGTTTAATGTGGAAAAATCAAATGTAAAGTGCCTTTTATGATAGTTGATTACATTTTGGAATAATAAGAATTTGACATTCTTTAAATTTCACCCTTAAAAAATTTGTAGTATGGTTACTAGATTTTTACTTCTGTCGAACAGTGCTGTTCTAGAGGAAACATTTGGATTTGCAGCTCTAAGTACTTAGCACACAGCCGACAGGTGTCTGTGAGCCTTCTATACACCAGCCATTGTACTGGATGAGAGTCTAGGGGAACACAAGCAGAATCAGACATTGCCCACGATGAGCCCACAGACTAGCAGGCAGGGTGGATGGGTATGCTTTTGACTGGTTGAAGTTGAGTTGACCAGTCTATATCTGCTGTTGATTTTTGCTTTGGCTAGGTGTCTGCCTGTATCCCAGTGCTCAAGCTGGCCAGACGGCGTAAGAAGATCCTGTTTTATTGTCATTTCCCAGACCTGCTGCTCACCAGGAGAGATTCGTTGCTTAAACGCTTATACAGGGCTCCGATCGACTGGATAGAGGAATATACTACAGGCATGGCAGACTGCATCTTGGTCAACAGCCGGTTTACAGCTGCCATTTTCAAGGAAACATTCAAGTCCCTATCTCACATAGATCCTGATATCCTCTACCCATCTCTGAATGTCACCAGCTTTGACTCAGCTGTTTCTGAAAAGCTTGATGACCTCATCCCCAAGGGGAAGAAATTCCTGTTCCTCTCCATCAACAGATACGAAAGGAAGAAAAATCTGACTTTGGCGCTGGAAGCCCTCATAAAACTGCGTGGGAGATTGACATCCCAAGATTGGGACAAGGTTCACCTAATCATGGCAGGTGGGTATGACGAAAGAGTCCTGGAGAATGTGGAACACTATCAGGAATTGAAGAAAATGGTCCAGCAGTCTGACCTTGCACAGTATGTGACCTTCCTGCGGTCTTTCTCAGACAAACAGAAAATCTCACTCCTCTGCGGCTGTACCTGCGTGCTTTACACACCAAGCAACGAACACTTTGGCATCGTCCCTTTGGAGGCCATGTATATGCAGTGCCCAGTCATTGCTGTTAATTCGGGTGGGCCCTTGGAGTCCATCGTCCACGGTGTCACAGGGTTTCTGTGTGAGCCTGACCCCGTGCACTTCTCAGAAGCAATGGAAAAGTTCATCCATGAACCTTCCTTAAAAGCCACAATGGGACTGGCCGGGAGAGCCAGGGTGAAGGAAAAGTTTTCCTCTGAAGCTTTTACGGAACAGCTCTACCAGTATGTCGCCAAACTGCTGGTATAATCAGAATTTTTTAAAGGCCTTTATGCTGTATTCATAATTTCATTTTCTGTAGCTTGTAGACTCACTTTTGAAACCAAGAAAGAAACCTAGAATCTATTGCAGACAAGATTAAAAGAAAAATATACTTGAATCTTGAATCTGAGCCACTTTCCTATACACCACACCTTCCCATCTACTTTTTCAGAAAAAGAAGGTATGTTTTATGCTATGATTATTCCACGTCTTACCAGTATTGATTAAGATATAAAAATGATACAGTTCTACATTCAGCAGAGTATTTTAATTATATTTTCTCTGGATTTTTGTTGCTCTGCCTATGAATTTTGAGTCATAGTGTGTCTTACTTGGTTTTGATAGTCTAAGTACGTCATCATTGAAGTCGATTAATTTGGGTTCATAGCATAATGAAAACAGGGTCACCGTAGTTCCCAAAATCAATGCACCTAAGCCTTCACTGTCCTCCATTAGGAAATTTTTGTTAGTCATACCTTTTGCCTGGATCCATAGCAAGAATGTTCTGTACTTTTTTACAAAGATGATTTATTATATTTTTGCACACTGAGACATTACATTAATAGATGTTTATCATAAGAAAAGAAAATAACATTAGATTTGGACCTCTTGATCTGTGTGGTATTGTTAGGAACGTAGACAACCAGGTCTGAAGTCCAAAACTAGAGTAAACTAGATGTTGAAGTGAGAGGACAGTGTCACTCATGAGTGTGCCTCTTCCGTGTGGTTGGCATCTTCATGTCCTCAGAGTCCTCAGCTTTGTTAATGTTGGTGTTTTGTTAAGTGAGCTCCTACCAAGTGTAAGGCACAATTGCTTTGTATCCTTCAAGGCCTGCCTTAGGTGCCACGGCTGTGAGGCTTAACCCTCCTCCCTCCTCCCAGCCTGCACGTGGTGTTTGCCTTCCATGTACCCTAGCCCTTTCGTGGCACTGACCAGTCTTACAGTTCCTTACTGAGCTGTTGGTCTAAGGACAAATAAACATTAAAGCACTTTTCAACGTATCTTTACAGGTAAACTTATTTATTTTTTTATTCCCTCCCAACGTGGGGCCTGAACTCACAACCCTAAGATCAAGAGTCCCGTGTTCTACCAACTGATCCAGTCAAGCACCCCAAAAGCTAAATTCAATTTTTTTTTAGTTTATTTATTTTGAGAGAGAGCGCATGTGCGCATGTGAGCCGTGGAGGGGCAGAGAGAGAGGGAGAGAGAGAATCCCAAGCAGGCTCCGCATCATCAGCACAGAGCCCGACACAGGGCTCAATCCCACAAACCGTGAGATCATGACCTGAGCCGAAATCTAGAGTCAGACAGACACTCAACTGACTGAGACACCCAGACACCCCAAGTTCATTTTTAAAAAAGAGCAGTGATTGCTAGCCAAAGGCTCCACGTTCATCAATTCTCAGAGCACAGACCTGAGAGCCTAACAGCCTGTGTCCGTGACTTTGGGCAAATTACTTAATTTTTGTGCCTCAGCTTCTTCATCAGCTGTAATATTCTATGTTCTTCACAGAGTAGTTATGATAGATTACCATAATATATGTAAAGTACTTAAAACAGTACTTGGCACGTGGGATGGGCTACATAAATGTTAGCTATTTTGTAATGTGGGGATATTGAAAACTGCAAAAGTTCCATGTGGGTTCATGCTGCGCTTTGGGGGTTCTTTACAGAATGAACTTTCAGGTTTTATCACCTTAGTCTGTATCACAGGAATATTTTAATATTTAATATGCAATAAAATGACTGTACCAAAAAAGGAGTTCTCTAATTTTTTTTTTCTCAACGTTTATTTATTTTTGGGACAGAGAGAGACAGAGCATGAACGGGGGAGGGGCAGAGAGAGGGAGACACAGAATCGGAAACAGGCTCCAGGCTCTGAGCCATCAGCCCAGAGCCTGACGCGGGGCTCGAACTCAGGGACCGCGAGATCGTGACCTGGCTGAAGTCGGATGCTTAACCGACTGCACCACCCAGGCGCCCCAAAAGGAGTTCTCTAAAATGAGAGTCAAATATATGAAGTCTTTTGTGGAATGAAAAGTTGAGTTTGCTTTTCTTTGTCATTGTGAAAGCTTACAGTCCGATAAAGTTGGTCATCCCCGTTTTGTGGGTTTTGTGTTTTGTGCCCTGGTGCACATGTTCCTCCAAGGAACCACAGGCTTTGCAGAAAGGCCTGGTGGCTCAGACCACTGAGTTTAGGACAGAGTCATGCATGCTCTGATCGATAACTGGTGTTTACCCCTTCAGAGCACTACAACTTTTGCCTATTTGGCCATTTTTACGCAGATCCTAACAAAATGGACTACAGGACTTCACGGGCCTTAAGTTTAATTTCCCTTCCTTGTCTACCCCGGCAGGTGACAATAAGACCAAAGATGGGGGGTGAAGGATGCAGAACTCTGCGTGCCGTGAGCTTCTAGCCCCTGATGGATTCGCTCCTGGCTCCTAGACCTAGGATGGAGCTTTGCCCATAAGACGTATTCACAGCTTCCAAAACTAAGCTAGAGTTAGGGAAAATAGAAGCACGGCACACTGAAGTGAGTTGTCCAGGACCCTATCAATAGTAATTCTTCTAGCAATCACTGTGTGCTGGGCATGACAATACATAGCAGACAACTGATCTATCCTAACGGTTCTATGAGGCGTGTGGGTTCTTGCCTTTATAGATGAGTGTGGTTAAGCAGCTTGCCTGTGTCACACAGCCCGGAGGGATGAACAGTCTCCAGGCTCTCCGGTTCCACAGTCCAACCACTCTACCATTCCGTTTGCCTTCCCCCTAACCAAACTCATTGTGTGGCCCTTCTTCCGTGAAACCCTCTACAGCACTGCAGGCGGGCCTGTTGAGGTCCTCAGGGTTAGAAAGGTTTTGCCAGTCATTTTCCCTTTTCAGCCTCAGAGCCATCTCGTGAGATGCCTGTGGTTATCCCCCATTTTATCCCCGAGGGAGCTCAGGGAGATGAAAGCTTGCTCAAGGGCACACAGCTAAAAAGGGAATGAGCCAGGATTCACCACAGCTACCCAATCCATCCAGGTCTGCACATACCAGGAAATCTTAGCCCGTCCCCCCTCGGTAAATACCGCAAACTTCAGAGTTTGCAAAGGTCTTTCCAGGTTGTCTCATTTGCTCTTCACAGGATGGCTCCAGATAGTTCTTGTAGCTGTGTTGACAGTGGAAAAGCTGCAGCTTGCAGCTAGGAAGCCCTGGGGCTCTAACGAACCCAGCTGTCTAATGCCAGATCGGCAAGGTCCAACAGATGCCTCTCCAGTAAATGCTTCGCCACCTCTACCCTGCCCAGTCCCCAGCCCCACGTGTGCTACCTGGCTCCACCTCTCCTAACGTAAGGAGAATGAGGCACCTACGCGCACGCTTCACCGACCTGCTGTCTGTTCGCCTCTGTCAGTGGCGCCAACTGCCCTGTGACCGCCTTTCTTTGCGTTTCCAACTCCCACTATCAAATCCACTCAGCTGAATAGGACCCCAGAGGTCACCCAGCCTAATTTGTTCTGGCACAGGTGGGAAAACTGAGGCCTCGAAAGAAAAAAGGACCTGCCTGAGGTCACACAGTGTCATCGTAACTCTCCTCTAACTTCTTAATGAAGCCCCTCACATCCCCTCCACTTTTATCAAAAACCTCATCTCCTGCCACTTCCTTTGAACCCCTCAGTTTTTTACCCCTAACCTGAGCCTCTGCAACTCCATCCCCAGCAGCCTGTGAGGATGCCACGATCCAGACACCAGTGCCATGCCTACTAGCTGGGGGATGGGAGCTTTCCAAATGCCAGACTCCATTTCCAACCTGTCCTCTGATCAAACAGTAACCCTTGGGAGGGAGGAAAGGGAGGGATTTTACCATACTGATTCCTGAGCCAAGGGGCTGCTGGAGCCAGCACTCTGGCCTTGTCAGAAGGATCGGAGGATTGCGTGGGGCTCACAATAAGGGTGAATTGTTGTGACCCAGAGATGTGAACATGAGCAAAACTATCACTAGGCCAGCTACTGATGTCATTTCAGACAAATATAGAAGAGTGTGTGTGTGTGTGTGTGTGTGTGTGTTGGGGGCAGAGGGGTACAGGCGTAGATGGGGCTTACCTTTGTGACCTGCCACTCACCCAAGATGTTGGCAGGCACAATTAGAACAGACTGCTAAAACGATTAAATCAGATTGGCCTTTGTTTTTCTGAATTACTTCTAGAATTCCAGGGTTCCACAACTATTGAGAAGGTGTCTTGATGCCAATAATCCTGAAGTCTACGTTTCCTTATCCATAAAGTGGTATGATCAGAACTAAGTAGCCTGCCCCACAGGGTGGTTGTGGAGAAGGACAGATAAGAGCGAGTTGGAGGGGCTGAATCAGTATGTAAATGAGTGAGCCAGAGGATGTGAAGCTGATTTGTAAATTACAGCGTGTCATGAGCTTGTTAGGGATGAAGGCAGAGTGTTTCACAGGCTGGATGAATTGCCCTTAAGAGTAGCGTTGGGAGTCTGCCTGTGCCAGGGCAAGTCACACCGTGGGGCAATGGACAGGTGGTTTAAACCACCCCAAAAGGAGTAGTTCCCTGTCAATTTGTGCACTGCTTAACTCAACATTGGGAGGTTTCCCAACAGTCAAGACAGTGTGGTACCAAAGTGAGGACAGACGACGAATAGATCAATCCAACAGAACTGAGTCCTAAAATACATCTGCACATATGCAGTCAATTGATTTTTGCCAAAGGTGCTGAGAAACTCAACGGGGAAAAGATTTGTCTATTCAAGAAATGGCGTGGGACAATTGGATACCTGTATGGGGGAGAAAAAAACCTCAACCTTTACCACACACGATACACAAAAATAAACTTGAAGGGGATTCTAGGCCTAAATATAAAAGCTAGACTGCAGAACTTAGAAAAGAAAACAGAAGAAAATCTCCATAACCTTGGGGTAGGGAAAGATGTCCTAGATAGGACACAAAAAGCACAAAGCCTAAAGGGAAAGATTGATAAGTCAAGTCTCATCAAAATTAAAAACTGCTGCTCTTCAAAGGACACTGTGTTTTAAAAAAATGAAAAGGCAAGACACAGACTGAGAGAAAATATTCATAGTTAATTTATCTGATAAAGACCTGCAGCCAGGATATGTAAAGAATTCTTAACAACTCAAAAGGACAAATAACCCACATTTTTTAAAGAGCAGAAGATTCGAAAGGCCACTTTGCAGAAAGTATGCACATAGCCCATAAGCACATGAGAAGATGCTCAATATCATAGGTCATCAAGAAAATGCAAATGTAAACCACAACGAGATGCCAGTACACGCCCATAAAATGAAAGACTCTCAGTAAGAATGTTGACAAGCATAAGGAACACCTAGACTCTCACCCATTGCTGGTGGGAATATTAAAAAGTACGCTTTGGAAAGCACTTTGACAGTTTCTTACGAAGTTAAACATGACACCAGCCGTCCAAACCAACAATTCCACTTCTAGGTATTTTGCTTAAAATAAGTGAACACATATATCTGAACAAAGACTTATTCACATATTCATAGCAGTTTAATGTATTAATAGTCAAAAGCTGAAAACAATCCAAGTGCCCATCAATAGGTGAATGATAATAGATCAACAAAATGTGGTTGTATTATACAATGGAACACTTCTCGGCAATAAAAAGGAATGAACTAGCAGTAAACACAATGACACGGATGAATCTCAAAAGCCTGCTGCTGAGTGAAAGAGGCCAGGCACAAAAGAATTCATACTGTTAGTAGGAAACTTCAGAGAAAAAAATCCAATCTACAGTGACAGAAAGCGGGTCACTATTTTCTTGCAGCCCAGGGTGAGGCCGAGACCAGCTAGGTAAGGGCATAAAGAAACTTTGTGAGGATGAAAGTGTTTTATGTATTTATTATGATGCTGTTTATAAAGATGTATGAATTTATCAGAACTAATAAAATATGGGCTTAAAATAAAGGTATGTTATTGTATGGAAATTAAACCTCAAAGTTGTTTTAAAGCACATGTGCTGCAGTTTCATTTTTATGGGAAATGAAAGATGTTGTAAGTGAATAAATGTACAGGAGCATAGGTAATTATAAAAGTTTCTACTAGAATATACACCAATGTGATGACTTTGGTTGCCCCCAGGTAAGTGTGACTATCAAAATGCATTAAATTCTTCTTCTGTGTGTATTTTCTGATGTGGCATAAGTTGCCTTTCTCATAAGAAAATAAAAGAAAATTGAACATAAAAGTATAAAAGAATCTTAATGGTCAGTTATGTTTTTACAACATATTTTTAGATATTTGTGTTTCTGACGATGGCCCTACTGGGGATGTACAGTTTGTTCTATATTAATCTGTATTATTATGTATCAAAATTAGTCCAACTTTTTACAGTTATGAGCAGCCTCAAGGAGAAATAACTTGAATTTCTAAAAGCAAATATTTAAACTTTTAAGAAGGAAATTTCAAAAGGAAAAGCATAAAAAAATAGACACATGAGAAGGTTGCCAAACCGCCTACCAATACACACACACAAAAATAGCAATTGTCAAAAACAAAAATCACTAACTGGTAATGTTTCTTTTCAAACCAAATCACCATGTTGACCAGCTTGCTTTCAGCCAAATGTGAGGCCTCTGTTGTGTTGTGGGACCAGGAAACCTAACTCAACACTCCAGTTCACTAGAGCAGTACAATATCCTGTGTCAGGACGTATGTACCACTATTTAACATTCTTCACAATTAGGACTCTTGGTTGTAAGTGACAGAAACCCAATACTAGCTTAGGCAGGCAAGGGAATTTTGGGGAATCTGCAGGGATGGATCATGTCATCACAAGGAAAAGTTGCACACCGGAACCAGGAGAAGTGCAGGGGTTGAGGATCAAATAAAACTAGAAATTCAGATGCCACCAGAATACCATTTCTGTGTAGGAGACTTCATCGTGATTCATTGTAGACCAGTTCCTTCCTCGTGGCAGGAAACACAGTCGCCAATAGCAGCAGAGACCTCCCTCTTACTCCCTCTTGCATCATCCAGGTGGATCAGGTCCTCTTTTTCAGAGTTTGGAGAAACATCAGTGAAGGACGGAGACAGACCCTTCTCTTAATGCAGCAAGTCAGGAGCAAGTTTCTACGGTTTGCTAGGCGCAGGTTGACTCCCACAGACTGTGGCCAGGATCCAGAATCCAGGATCCCACAGCAGCAGGACTCCTACAGCTAGGAGAAGGAAGCCCAGGGCAGAGGAAGGAGGCAGAGGTCAGTGAGTCAGGCAGACAAAGCAGGTGTCCTCTCCAGTACTTAAAATGGAGATCCTTTAAAATAGTCCACTCAATGGCCCTGGCAAGCAAACCATCCCTTCCCACATACATTTTGCCAATTGCTTCCACTTTTACAATAAACCTACTATCTGTTTAGGACCCACCTTGTGCAAGGGACTGGAATAGAGAAATGAAATTGCTAACATGTAATACTCTCTAAGTAGAATTCTGCATTGTTTGATATTAATATTCCCAAACCTGATTTTCTTGATCACATCTGAGTAATCATATTTTACCCATATTTTGACTTAGAATATTTTATTTTTTGGTTTGTTTAATAAGAGGAGCAAGCTTGGATTTAGGGGGTTTTTCCCCCTTCATATCTAAGAGTATTGGCCTTTGATTTTTTTTTTATTTTTTTTTAATGTTTACTTATTTTTGAGAGAGTGTGAATGGCGGAGGGTCAGAGAGAGAGGGAGGCACAGAATCTGAAGCAGGCTCCACCCTCTGAGCTGTCAGCACAGAGCCTGACATGGGGCTTGAAATCATGGACTGTGAGATCATGAGCTGAGCCGAAGTCAGACACTTAAGTGACTGAGCCATCCAGGTGCCCCAGCCTTTGATGTTTCATGAACAATTTACCAGAATTGCTTTTATTACACCTTTAGATAGGTAGGAAGGTAGGTAGGTAGGTAGGTAGATAGATAGATAGATGATAGACGATAATCTGTTCTACCTTCTTTTTTTTTTTCTTAAAAAAAATTACCTGCTTTCTGGGGCGTCTGGGTAGCTCAGTCGGTTGAGTCTGACTCTTAGTTTCGGCTTGCATCATGATCTCACAGTGTGTGAGTTCAAACCTCTCGTCAGGCTCTGTGCTGACAGTGCAGGGCCTGCTTGGGATTCTCTCTCTCTCCCTCTGTCTCTGGCCCTCCCCCCACTCACTCTCTCTCCCTCTCTCTCTCTCTCTCTCTCAAAAATAAATAAATAAAACTTAAAAAAAATTTTTTTTAAATCACCTGCTTTCTCTTTCCCATTCTTCATTCTTTTGATCTGCATTGTGATATGCTGTTATCCCATTATTTTAATATAAATAATTTCTTTGAAGGTATTTTAATCTTTTGATGTCTATTTAACAAGATATTCACTATGATTGCTTAGACTTCTTTCAGTGCAATCCACTGGTCTCACTGCCTTCCTACAAGCTCTTAGCTGCCATCCTTGTGTTCCCTCCGTGCAAATACTACCTTTGAACGACATATTTTTCAGAGAGAATATAGGCATTTGCATAATTAATTCCTACTGCTTTCACATATAAGTGGCTTGATTATATATACACTCTTGAATCCCATGTTTTTCTTTTAAAGCTTTGCAAATGTGTTATATTCTAGGCAGCTTTTCCTATAGTATGTTCTGGGGGAATAAGCTGTAAGAGATGCTTCTGGTAAAAGGACTCCGTGATCGTATAAATATGGGAAATGTCCCATACACCTGGAGTTGTGCCAGATAAAGCAGCATAGTGAAGGCCAGGAGACATCCTGACGTAATGAACATGGTTTAACTTTATTTTCAGTGTATCCAATCTACTTGACCACAGTAACATTGAGAAAAAGCAAATGACCAATAATATGGTAATTGTTAACATTTGTTGAGCACACGCTTAAGCCAGGCACTGTTCTAGGGCTTATTCTATGTACATCAACTCATTGGATTCTCATAGCAGCTCTATATGGTTGATAGAATTTTTCAGCCATATTTTAACTGGCAAAATGAGCTTAAACAAGTAAGCTAGAAAACGGGGAATCCAGGGGCGCCTGGGTGGGGCAGTCGGTTAAGCGTCCGACTTCAGCCAGGTCACGATCTCGCGGTCCCCGCGTCGGGCTCTGGGCTGATGGCTCGGAGCCTGGAGCTTGTTTCCGATTCTGTGTCTCCCTCTCTCTCTGCCCCTCCCTCGTTCATGCTCTGTGTCTCTCTGTCCCAAAAAAAAAAAAAATAAATAAACGTTGAAAAAAAAATTTTTTTAAAGAAAACAGGGAATTCAAACCCAACCAGTCAGCTCTGCATTACTCACAGCCTCAAGTGTTGGTAGGTGAGGGCACGATAAAGGCAACTTCTATACATTTTCCAAGTCTGAAACACATAACAAAACATCTCATTGCACCAAAAAGGAAAGGGAACTTTCCACCAACCAGTCTCTAACAGAATTCGCTGCTAAGGTATCGCAAAGGTACTTTGCAGGGTAGTCTGATTATCGTCAGCACAAGTTCTCAAACTCTGCTGTTGGCCAACGTCCAGGACCCATCACTGAATACTCATCACCTCATCCATTCAGCCTCTTCGACTGACGGGCAAAACAACATCCAAATATTCATCGCACATCTGTGCCGGGCAGATTATACATTAGCAATTCAAATCTGTCCAGCGCACCGGCCGTCCCTGCACATGCGTCTGTTTGGGTGAGATGCCTTGTTGTCTGGGACGGATAATAAGGCAACTCGGTCTAATCTTGAAGAACAATCAACCCATCTTGCGAAGGTGACTGGCTGTGTGTGTTCTTGCCCTGGCAGCGTTGGAACAATGGCCCCATAATGCACTCGACTCAGCTGGCGATGAAGTCCCATCCTGATTAGTAGCCGTGGCTGGTGTCAATCACCACGGGATGCACCATTGTCCTCTGGTCCCAACACCGTTTATTTACAGGAAAACAAAGGCTTTGGGGGGCTATGGCTGCTTCCCAGAGATTGCAAAATAGATTGAGCTGTCAAACACACAAAGTAGATGAAGATTAATGAGTCGTGTGGACAATAAATGTGAAGAGATGACCATGAATATGCTAATGGGCATTATCCAGATACACCGTAATTGCTACCAAAATTAAAAGGTGGCATGAAGAAGATGGGTCACAAGGTGACAGGGAGATAATCTTGGTTGCTTGAGACACTCACCCCAGATAAGACCCTCTACAGGTTTCCTTTCCCCGATTAAACCATCCCGAAGCATCATTGTTCTCAAGCTGTGTGAATAGCCTCCTTTTAAACAGGGACAGAAGGGGTGAGGTGAGGGGTAAAGCTGGAAAAGTTACTTCAGGGGAAGGTGCAATTCGTATAAGGAAGGTGCTTATCAAAGGCAAGAAACGATGGGCTGTCGGGCTCCCTCCGCACCCCCGGGGACAGAATGAGGGACGCCACTTCAAACTTGGGGACCCCCAGGCCAGAGCCACAGAGATTATGACAGGCACCAGACTGTTATTAGATCACCTTTCAGGCAGGAGTGGGTGAGTTTTCAAAGTATTCCAATACACTGGTGATTTTTTTTTAAATAGACATAACAGAGAAATTTGAAGAACATAATGTTTAAAAGCGAATGAAATTTTGTTTCCATGAACGATTTGATTGGGGAGAATCCTTACCCTGTGGAACTGTGGCGTGACTGACCCTCACCCTACCCTGCAGCCAGTCCACACAGCCTTCCACGTGGCGGGACACTGTTCCCTGTTCCCATTCACCCCTGTCTTCCTTTCCATCCTCATGTCTGTGGATGGTGGCTAAGTTCGAAGAACAATATACTGGAAGTAACTCTCCGAGAGACCATGAACCCTAAGAAGAGAAAATGGTTCTTGTTTTATAGTTTCTATCCTCTAGGGGATCTGGGACCTTGGACCTCGTCCCCCAGAGGTCTGTGGAGTATCACTCCTTGGTGGGAAGAACTCTCCTCTGCTCCTTCAGGTTCGAGACCGAGCTCATATTCCCCGGCCCACCCCAGGGAAAGGGCTAGCAGGTTTCAGGAAGACGACAGAGGATAGAAAAGGGGAAGGATGGTCAGGAGAAAGAAGGGGTCCTAGGGACTGTCTGAGGCTGACTCCGTCTGGGCTGAGATCTGCATAACGGGAGAAAAAAGGGATTTTGCACAAAAGTCAAACAGCCTTACTGAAAGGGGTGGAGCAGAAGGTGCTGCCTGAGGTAACTTTGCGAGTTAGTGGTGTCTGCAAAACCAAAGGCAAAAGCAGGCAAAAGCGGGGCCCCTGGGTGGCTCAGTCGGTTAAGCGGCCAACTTCGGCTCAGGTCATGATCTCGCGGTCCGTGAGTTCGAGCCCCGCGTCGGGCTCTGTGCTGGCAGCTCAGAGCCTGGAGCCTGCTTCGGATTCCGTCTCCTTCTCTCTCTGCCCCTCCCCACTTGTGCTCTGTCTCTCTGTCCCTCAAAAATAAATAAATGTAAAAAAAAAAATTAAAAAAAAACAACTAAAGGCAAAAGGAATGACACATAAACCTCTTCTACTCTAGTTGACAAAGTTGTTTCCCATCGGGGTGAGGGTTAATTCTGAACCTACTTTGTGGGTACACTGGAATGGGACACTGACGTAAATGGATGGCAGATGGGGGAGAGGTTTCTCATTGTGGGCGTGGGAGGTTCGCAGGTGCTGAGTGAGCAATGGATGGGGGTTGGGGATAAGACTATGACTTCCTACGCAACTTAATATAAACACAGACGGTCGCACATAGAGTACGTATAGGCGTGCGTATACACACAGGTTAGTGTACCCACGCACATCTTGTCTTCTCAGCTGAGAGGCTTAGGAAATGGCCAGAACCGTTCAGTAGCTAAGCATACCTAGCACCCGAACCGTGGTTTCAAATACCATTCTCCAGTGAAAGGAATTGACACTCCTTAGAGAAACGGCCAACCCCAGCATGGTTAGGGAAATAGGCAAGATGAGCCTTGAACACCTTACAATGCCAAAGGAAGAAAGTGCTAACAAAACAGATTTTAAAGCCCACATTGATGGAGAGTATGCTAATGGGATATGGAAGCAACAAAATAAATAAAATAGTGCTGGATTATAATCCAAAATATAAAATAAATACCCATGAGCCCATACTGATCTGAATAAGTACTAAATACCTACATACGGAAGGAAGGAAGGGAGGAAGGAAGGAAGGAAGGAAGGAAGGAAAGGAAATTTTTGTGCAGAAGCTATCCCACCCACAAGGAAGTGAATCATAACTTCCTCTGTTAGTTGGGGAGCTATGCATGGCTCCTTCCTTCCAAAGACTACACAATGGAAAGAAAGAACAAAAGTAACTTGATAGAGGGGCCTGTGTGGCTCGGTCGGTTGAGTGTCCAGCTCTTGATTTTGGCTCAGATCATGATGTCATGCGTTCATGGGATCAAGCCCCACATTGGGTTCTGCACTGAGTGTGAAACCTGCTTGAGATTCTCTCTCTCTCTCTCTCTCTCTCTCTCTCTCTCTCCCCCCTGTACCCCTCTTTCCCAACTCATGCTGTCTCTCTCTAAAAAAAAAAAAAAAAAAGGGTCACTTGATAGTCGAGAAATATAACAAATACAACCTGGGCCAGCTGACCAAGGTCAACATCAACAGTGATCAGTCATGTTGATGGGATGTATCCTTGATATGATATGATGAGAAGGGCAACTTACCTCTGTGGTCTTCCTACCCCCAAACCCATAACCACAGTCTAATCATGAGAAAAATATCGGAAAAGTCCCAATAGAAAGACATTCTATGAAACGTCCAATGAGTACTCCTCAGAACTAATCATCAAAAACGAGGGAAGTCTGAGAAACTGTCATGGCCAAGAGGAGACTAAGGAGACATGACAACTAAATCCGGGATGGGGTCCTGGTACAGAAAATGGACATTGAGTATAATAGGTAAAAACAAAGAAATCTAAATAATGTTTGGACTTTAGTTAACAATAATGTATCAGTAACGGTTTATTAACTGTGACAACTGTACCATACTAAAGTAAGATATTAATAATAGAGGAAACTAGGGCGCCTGGGTGGCTCAGTTGGTTGAGCATCCGACTCTTGATTTCGGCTCAGGTCACGATCTCACAGTCATGAGATCGAGCCCCATGTGGGGTTCTTCACTGAGTATGGAGCCTGTTTAAGATTCTCTCTCTCCCTCCCCCCTCTGCCCTTCCCCCATCCTCTTTCTCTCTCTCTCTCTCTCTCTCTCTCTCTAAAAAAAAAAATAATAGAGGAAACTGGTTGTAAAGTATATGAGAATACTCTGTACCACCTTTGCAATTTTTCTGTATGTTTAAAATTATTCCAAGAGAAAGAGCATATTTGGAAAGAAAAGGAAGTTTGCAGCATCCCTTGTGCTTAGCTAATAGGTAAGACGATTCCTTTTACTAATGGATCGTGCCTGCACGGCCTTCAGAGGTGGTGAGGTAGCAGCCAGAGTTCTTCATTGCAAGTGGAAGAAATCTACTCAGTAATTCACACCGACAACTTTGTCGTAGGACACTGAGTAGCACACAGAGCATACGAGAGGGCCTCAGAAGCCACGCAGCTGGGACAGTGTTGGAAACCATGTTCATCACTGGCCCAGCGGAGACCCCACTGCTGCTGCCCCACTGAGGCAGCCGCCAGATCTGCCACCTCGGGAAACTGGCTGCTGTTGCTCCCGACGCCTTGCCGGAGGGGCTTCTGCAGGATCCCTCCTCCGCTTCAGCAGCCTACACTTCAAATCACGGGCATGAGTCTGATCTGGCCAAGCCCTGGTCATGGTCCTGCTTGGTGCAAAGGAGACAGGGCAGTGAATATTTGGCATTTTCAGTTTCTACAGTGGGAGGGTGTGAGGAGAAGACTATAGGAAGAAACTGAGGGCTGAGCTGGGTTTTTCTCCAGGATGTGATCAGTTGGCATTTCCTTTTGCTGGGTCAATGGGTAAAGCCAGGGGAACCTCGCTTAAGCAGGGGGAATGGTCAGGATTGAAAAGAAGCATCTAGGCTAGGCAGACCACCATCTACACTGTGCTAAACCCAACTTAGATGCAACCAAAATATTTGCTTTTCAGTAAAAACACTGAACAGGCATGATGGATTGCATCGTGTTTCCCAAAATCCACATGCCGAAGCCCTAAGCTATAACTATATTTGGAGACAGGGCCTTGAAGGAAGAAATTGAGGTTAAATGAGATAATAACAGTCGGGCCCTAATCCAGTAAGGACTGTGTCCTTATAAGAGACACAAGAAAGCTCCGTCTGTCTCTTTGAGTGCGCACAGAGGAAAGGGCACGTGAGGACACGGCGAGAGGCAGGTGTCTATAAGCCAGAAAAAAAGGCCTCACAGAAGCCAACATTGATGGCACCTTGACCTTGGACTTGCAGCCACCAGAACTGTGAGAAGGTAGAGAGCTGCTGTCTGAGCCTCCCCGGTCTTCAGCACCTTGTTATGGCAGCCTGAGCTAAGTCAACAGGTTGTCAGGGGGAGTCATTCTGGAGAAGGCAATGCTCTTGTTTCCTTGGAGCTCTTGCCATGGTTTCTGTGGCATACTGTGAGGGGAATCACCATTGGACAGTAATCGCCTCCACTGAGCTGGGTCCGCTTCCTACTTTGGTGTCAGAGTTATTCACTCCAGTGGTTCCTGCACGTGGGAGAAGGGGAGGCAGGGGGGATGGGGGAGACGAGCAGAGCTCCATCTTTGTTTTCTTTTTTAAAAAAATTTTTAACGTTCATTTATTTTTGAGGCAGGGGAGGGGCAGAGAGAGAGGGAGACACAGAATCCGAAGCAGGCTCCAGGCTCTGAGCTGCCAGCACAGGGCCCCATGCGGGGCTCCGACCCATGAACTGTGAGATCAAGACCTGAGCCGGTGGGACGCTCAACCGACCGAACCCCCCGGGAGCCCCTAGAGCTCTAGCTTTGTAATTACACAACTCAGTTCAGAGTCGCTCTGCTCTGCCACTTTCTAGGTGGTGACATCAGGCAAGGTGTGTATCTGAGCCTTTGCTCTGGGATGAGAGCGTAAGCTCTTCCTGGGTAGCGTTGGAAAGGGGAGTCAAAAGGGACCAGCTTCTCTTATGAGACATGATATTTGCTGTCACATAAGGGGAAGGTGCAAGGCAGCCCTGCTGAGCCCATGACTTTCTTTCCAACAGGACTCTGCTGTGCAAGCGGGTGCTAGGGGAGGAACACAGTGCCATTGGCTACACGGAGCAAAGGTCATTTTTACTCCAGGCAATTCAAAACACAGCATCGGTGTCGATGAGTACAAAACAGCTGAAAAGAGAGAGTGCGAGAGAGTCGTTTGAATATAGACTTAGTATTAGATATTACAGAATTTTTACTGATTTTTCTTAGTAATAATAGCATATGGTGACACAGGACTATGTTCTTATCTTTAAGAGGTTTATGCTGAAATCCGTGGGGATAAAGAGTCACGCTGTCTGGAAATTACTTTCAAATGGCTTTGCAAAATAATTTTAAAAGAAATAGCAAAATAAAGCAAATATGGGGAAATGTTAAAGTAGGTAATAAAGCTCAGGGAAATTGGAGCCCTTGATTTATCCATTTTTCCTCATCCACTCGCCCAAATCCACTCTCCAGTCTACCCGGCACATGGTGGACACTCGATATGTTTGGTGAATTAAAATTAGACATAAAATTCGCTTTACCTGCTAACATTTGCATAGCTAAGCAAAGATGCGGTTTCAAGCCATTTGCAAAGAAATACCCACAACTAATGACTTTCTTAAGTAAACATAATCTCCTTAAAACCACAATTGAACATTGATTTTTTTTTTTTTTCCTCCCGGAGTCTAGTATCAAGCAACAGCCCGCTTGCCCCCTGTCCCAAGATGCTCCCACCCAACCCTGCATTCTCAGAAGACCCGGCTTCCTGCGCCCCACGCGCTTCTCCCAGGGCCGCGTGCCCCGCTAGGGTCCCTTCCACCGCAAGGTCTTGGGAACAAACCACGTGGGCAAAAGCAGTCTGTTGTGCTTTTTTAAAAAATGGTTTAAGAGAACTGGCATTGGAAAGCATTTATTTGCAACTAGCTTGTAAAAATTAAAGTAAATGGGAACATTACCCAAGAGGCAACAAACTCCATCTAGCTCATTGTTTGAGAACAAATCAGACATATAAAAAGCTCTAAACATTTTCAGATTCTTTCCTTGTTTCAATTCACCTGGTATTGTTTTTTCTCGTATTCCAAAGGGAATTTTGTCCATGATAGAAAAATCAGAAAACGAGGACAAAAATAAAGTCATCCTCACCCCAAGATGACTGTCACATTGCTGTAGGTCCTTTTGTATAATATAATAATAATAATAATAATAGATATTTCTGTTTAGTGGGTGCTCACTGTATAGCAGGCACATTTCAGTTCCCACAACAATATGAGATTTACCGATGCAGGAATTGAGGCTGGGAGAGGGTAAGTCACTTGCCCAGGATCACACAGCTGGGAAGCGTGGAACCAGAGGAAGACCTCCAGATCTGTTTACCTCCAAAGGCCGAACTTGTAACCACAGCTATATACTCTCTCCCATAAATCTCTGTCATTTGTTTCTTTACAAAAACAAGATTATATCAGACAATCCCCTGCTGCTGGAGAGTAGCAACAGGCTTCCAGCTTGCAGTCGTTTTCTGTTGCTGCCCTGGCTTAAAACAACATGTATCTATTCTCTACTGCTATGTGCTCATACTATAAGGGCAGCCTGTGCTGGGGTCTTCCCTGGGGACCCCCGGTGGCTGGTCCTTGTCTGATCTCGGCATGTCAGGCTGATAACTGGAGACCTTGTGCAACCTGAGATCCCAAGGGCCTGTGCTTTGTGGTGCCCCTGTGCTAATCTCTCATCTATATAAACCAGAGAGCTCCCCCCCAGACATTCGTCACCCCCCACCGGACATGTGGGAATTCCTGGATCTCTGTCCCAGCATCGAATATGAAGCCAGGGCACTACCTCTGCCCATTTCTGGAAGGTGCTGCCTCCCCACGCACCACTATCAGACATGGCATCGCACCAAAGGTGGACTCCTCTGAGAGGCTTAGAGGACCAGCCCCAATATTTTTTAATTCCTCCGAAATTAGATGGTTTCCTCTACATGCACTTCCTCTCTGAGCTCCGGCCCCAAGGTGAAATGGTGCATCAGTCGGCTATGGACACAGTATTGCTGCATAACAAACCACTTCAAAACTCAGTGGCGTCCGACGATAAGCATCTATTTTTTTCACTCACGTGTCTGTGCTTTGGTGAAGGCAGCTCTGCTCCAGGCTGAGGGCAGCTGGGGTTGGCTCCAGACAAGGGCTGGATTCAGATTGGCTCCAGGTGACTCCATATTCTCCTTGGGAGAGCAGCTGTCAGAGACACATTCTTCCCATGGAAAATCAAAGAAGCACTAGAGAACACGAAAACACATGGCCTCTTAAGGCCTTGGCTCTTCTGTTCACATCGCACTGGTTTAATCAAGCCCCTTGGCCAAGTCCAAGACCAGTAAGGCAGGGAAGTAGGTTCTGTAATTCTGTGTACAAGGAGGTCGCAAGACAGAGGGAGAGCGCGCTGTTCAGGGTTTACCAGAAACTCAAAGGAAGGAGAAACTACCTCTCCCCAGGAGCCATTGAGAAGGCTTGAGAGACAAGAAGACCGTCGTGCTGTTTTCAAAAAATTGCAATTTGTGTACCAAATGGCTCAAAGAGGAAGGATATTCTGGGAAGAAGCTGCAGGTTAAGGGACCAAGAAGTGGAGAGTACGTACTGAGTCCCGAAAGCCTGGTGTGATGGGAAATGATCCTGGAGAAAGGGGCAGAGTCAAGTCACAGAGGATTTTATGACCCAGGCTAGAGCTTCTGAGGGTTCGACTTTGTACGAGAAGCTATGAGGAGTCCGTGATGGATTGTAAACAAAGAAGAGGCCTGCCTAACCTCCCAGAGAGCTACTGAGTGAGAGGGCACACGTGGGTCTCCTCACCCCCAAAGCAATTCTCTTCCCAGGAGGACCCCCTACTTCCAGTCACCCGAGGCCCCAGACGCTGACACAGCTTTCTCTCCAACCCCCCAACGTTGAGTATCTCACAGCAGGGGCCTCACCTGAGTGATGGTGCAACAGGGCTGAGGGGGGATCTTTCAATGACCCTAGGAACAAGAACCTCCCTGTTTCACACGACCTACTTACAAAACTTGGATAGCTGTAGACCGTTGATATAAATTCCTAGTCTCTATCATATTTATTTTAGTGGGTGACTAGGAATGTTTGAACAGCATACAAATTTACGGTCAGAAAATATTAGCTCCTAAACACTGCAACCCTGCACCCCAAATCACCTCTTTAAATTCAGATTGTTTCCCCATTTCCATCATCTGCAATCAGAGTTTTCATCTTGGACAGATTTTTACAGGTCAGCCCTACACCAGGGATTTATTTGTGCCCATAAACAAAACCCCGATATTAATCGCAAACTATTTCTGATTCTCAGTTAACGTTCTTAAACATCTTGTGTCCCAGGGGACTCTTTGCCCTGTCCTATGAAGATGATGTTTCAAGATTTATATTTCCCCAAGGAAGCGAGTAGATCATAAAACCTAATGTATTCCGTGGTTTGGAATGATAATTTCGCAAAGAGGTGAGGGAATATTTCACTGTGGATCATTACAACATCCATGTAAGTTGTTAATATAGTACTTACTACTTCCCTTTAAATATTCATCCAGCTCCTGTTTATGGAATAGCCCTATGCCCGTGGTGTTGGCTGTGGGTGGGTCATGCACTGGGGACAGGGACTAGAAAGGACAAAGCTGTGGACAGCTCCCTCACTTGGGAGGATGGAGGGCTGTGGATGGAGACAGAAGAAGCCCCCGAAGACAAAATGACCCGTCATAGACAGCACACTGGAGACCCAGAGGGGAGAGAGCTTTGGCAAGGAGAAAGAAGGGCGGGGAGCTCAGGATCCAGAACTGACACTTGTATGTGCCCCAGAGTGTCTGTCCCTGGAGACCTGGCCAGGTTGGGCAGAGGCATGTTTGTTTGTTTAGTTAGCACCAATATGAACTCTGTGTGTATTTACTGAGACAGGGTGAAGAGACAATGGTTAGAGATCACCTAGTCTAACCTGCCCATTCCACAGATAAGAAAATCGAGGCTCAAAGGAAGAGGGAAACTCCCATCTCCAGGTGCATGGGGGCTATTCTTCAGCCCCTCCCTCCAACTCCCACAGCAGTGATCTTTCTCTCTCAAAACAGCTCAGAGGACCGCAGGCTGGGAGATACTGCAATGGCAGAGCTGGGAGGGTGCTGGGAGGTCCAGAGGCACAGATGGCCAGGCACACATGAGGTCACACTGTGAGGCGGTGTCAGAACCAGGGCCAGAGCCTTCACCCTGTGAACTACCACCTACCCTGTCCCAGCTTCCCTGCCTCCCTCCTGCCCTCGGAAGTAGGGACACAGTCACCTTCCGGGACACTCGAGGTCATGGTGGGCGGGCTCCTTGGCCTCCCCATCCTTCTCCGTGACCAGCAGGATACTGGCACTGACACCAGGAGGAGAAACAGCTTTGATCAAAACTTCTTCGTCATGCGTTGTGTCCTTCAGAGCCCCTTCACTTCTCTCCTGTCATGGAAACCATCCCATTTTACAGAGGAGACAGTTCAGGCTGGGGAGGGTCAGAGCCCGAGTCTGAACCAGTCGTCTAGACTCCCCGGATCTGGTATCCTGGTACCTAAGGTGCTATCCCTAAACTAGGCTGCTCCCTGGGATTGGAATACGCCGCTTTGAAGGCGTTTAAAAGCTGCGGGGGGCGGGGGGAGAAGCCCCCACGAAATTTCAGTGACAAAGTCCTCTTCCACAGCCTCCCGGATGTCCCGGGCGGATGCCCCAGGATGCAGCAATAGCCGATGTGTGGGCGACTGTCGCCCTCTGGTGGCCAAAGGACGAAGTGTTTCATAGCCAACTGGGAGAACAAAGACGCGTGTCTCCAGGTCTCCTCCACCCGCCACGGCAAAGTGTCCGAATGGGGACAGCTTTTTATCCCGGGGGCCCTGTCCTTGGCTGCCGTGGCTCTACTGATGGAGGAGATGGGCGTCAGCTCAGGAGGGAGCTGCCGGGGCCTGGTTGACGGGCTGAGTCTGAGGACTGAGGTGAGGATGGGGCTAGCCTGTTGCCAGGCAGGCACTTGCCTGTGGGTGCTCGCTGCTCGCCAGGCGTCGGTCGCCCTCAGAAGCCCCCAGAAGCCACCCGCCTGCCCCTCGGCTGCCGCTGAAACCCAACCTCAAGGCCCAGCTCTCGCCCCCTGCAGGAAGCCTGGCTGGCTCCCGCCGGCTCTCCCAGAGCAGGTGACAGCTGGGTGACACCTCCGCTTCCTCCTCCGCCCCGGGGTCAGGGTGAGTGGGGACTGTTGGCTGATGTCTGCTCCACTTTCAAATCTCCGAAGGCAGGGCCTGGTCTTGTTCAGCTGCTGGAATGAGGCCAGGCCCAGCCTGGAGTGAGTGAGCGTGTTTGTTCAACGGGAGAAAATTTCGGCCCAGCCCCACTTTGCTGCAGGTTTGCGGAGGAGGCCACAGAAGGAATTTCTGGGTAGTGGGGAGGGTGGGGAGGACTGAACACGTGACCCGTGGTGCTAGTCTCTCCACCCCCGCTGCCCTGGGGAGTCCTCAGGGCCCCGGCTGTTTGGCAGGTGTCCTCCAGGCCAGCCTGGGGAGGGAGTCAGCAGGAGCTGGGGTGGATTCGGGGGGGGGGGGGGGGAGGGGGAATATCGGTGCCTCTATCTTGTCATCTGCACAACAGGTGCAGCTAATCCCGATTGACAGCTCCCAAACATTCAGTAAGACAACTGATAAAAACCCGTTAACACCACGCACAGTCTTGCTGGTAATTTCTGGGTTCTGAGCCCTGGGTAGGCCTTTCCGACCAAATTGCTCACTCCGTCACAGCTGTAGCCACACAGGGTGGTGGTCCAGAGTCCAGTGAGGGAACCAGGCAGGTTGCCTGAGTTTGAGTGTCTGCTCTGACTTTTTTCAGCGCTGGCACCTCGCGCAGGCTATCCAATTTCTCTGTGCCTCTGACAGCCCGTCCAGAAGAGGGCGCTGAAGCAGCCAGCGCTCACGTCATGGGAGAGTTCTAAGCATCCCAAGAGTGAACGCCTCTAAAGAGGTAAGAACAGTAGCTAGCACTCAGGAAAGGTTCAGAAAAGCGAGCTCTCACCGCATTACTACGTACAAGCTGATTGTTGTGAGCCTGGCTCAGCCCAGAATGGTGTGGCTCAAAGATGGAGCTGAGCCGCCTTTTACAGAAAAATTGATCTTTCTAACGCACGCACTTGGGATAAGCTTCTTCACCCTGTGGCCCACATGCCGTTGGAGTGAGAGGAAAATCATAGCATGCCTTAAAGACGTTTTGTTGCTCTAATGTTTATTGAATTGATTCATTAGGTAGTTCTGTTTTCCTCTACCTAGATTTACCCTGTACGTGTGGACTTGTAAAGGAGGCAAAAACCTTCAACCGAAACGCTGGCTGCGATGTCCAACCTATGACGGCACCGAGAAGAGACCAGTGGCAGTTATAGGAGCCATACGTCTGCAGAGAGGCCTGAAGACCGTTGTGTTAACCCCGCACCATTTAATATTTTCATTAATGACTTGAAGGATGGAATCGAGACCCAGCTAATCAGATGTCGGCATGATACAAAGCTGGAAGGGATCTTAGCTACTCTGGAGGACAAGATTAAAATACAATCCAAGCTTGACGAATTGCAGAGGTGGACCTAAATCAATAAAGAGAACGGCAATAAAGATAAATGCAGGCTGCCGTGCACAGCGCTGAGGAAATTATCCGGGTACCAAATGGCGATGAGAGAAATGAGTTTTGAGGGGGCCAGCAGGAGCTCACCTGGAGGTGAATTCATCAAGTCATAGTATTTGTAAAGTGGAGTCTCGGCTCTGTCGTCTAGTGGACCTCAAACGCCAGTGAGTTTTGAGAATTACCAAGAGAGCTTGGGAAAATGCAGATTTTCAGGCCATGGACCCAACATTACATTTAGTAGGCCCGCAGTGAGGCTAGGATGATTTTGATGCGGGCAGTGCTCTGAGAAAGCTAGAGCCTGGCAGGTAAGGAGGCAGCCTCTGACCACATCGCTGTGTCCCAGATGTTTACTCTAGAACCCTCGTCCCACGGCATGCTCTGCAAGAAGTGATTTCCATGATCAAATAAGCTTGGAAATGCTCCCTTTTAGAAAGGAAAACAAAAAATCGTAAGGTATGTGAGCATGTTTATGACTGCAATTTTTTTTTTATTTAAATAAACAGCTTAACTTGTTTTAGTCCAGAGTTTCCCAGCCTTTTGGCCAAGGAGCCATTTCTTCGTGTGACACAGAGCGACGTCTTGTGGAACGCACTTCAGAAAATGGGATTCCTGTTCAAGTCCCTCCCTCATCACGTTCTCTGGATTTCTGAGTCCTTTTCAGCACCCTGCACTGAAACTCATCCGGGGAGCTGGAACTTGAAATCATTTTAAATGCTGCTCTGTCACACTTCCCTGGGTCTGAACTTTCCTTTAACGTTTAAAGAGAGGGTGGAAGAAAATTTGCTAGAGGCTTTTATTGCCTGTTAATAGTGCACCACGTACTCCAGACTAAGAAGGGGAGGGAGGGAACTTTCCCTTCTTTGTTCACTGTCTTCCTTGAGCTTGTGTCCAAAACTGCTAGTTGCCTCCCCATGGCCCATTCTCTTCGCTCTCTTAGTAATCAGAATCTCCAGAGTGTTGAATGCGGCCATGTGTCTCACTCTAAAACCACATTTCTCAGCCTCCTTTGCAAATGAGGTGGTCAGTCAGATGTATGCAGAAGTCGCTGGGGAGACTTCTGGGGAATTACTTTAAAGGGAACTTACACATTCAGAAGGCACCCTTTTTGCTCTCCCTCACTTCCTTCTTCTTCCTGCCCGGAACACCAATATAGTAGGAGCGCTGGCAGCCCTCTTGGGCCATGAGGTAAACTTGCAAATGGAAGCCACTCACTAGGTAAGGATGGCACACCAGCAAGCAGATTTTGATGGCATGGTGAAGCCACCAGAGCAACCCTGTGCTGCCTAAGAGAGAAACAAAAGTGCAGCCCTATTGGTTTAAACCATCGTTTTTCAGGTCTCTGAAAATGCAGTTAGATGCAACTTTGAATTCACAGAGAGTAGAACCATCAAAACCTTTCTGTCATTTTCCACACATCTTAGTCATGCTGGGCTACCATCCTGACCGTATCCCTACGTGTCCTTGCTGTGTGTGTGTGTGTGTGTGTGTGTTCTCGTCCCACCTTTGGCACAAGGCAGTTATGTTGCTTGGATCCAGCAGTGTCCAGTGCGGCCATGCCTGTGTCTTTGGCTACCTCTCTCTTTTCTCCTTTGTTGGAATTAAGCGCAGAACGGAATCCACTTAGAATGACATTTTTGAGAGCTTCACATCATTCTAGAATGAACTTCCCTTTTGGGATCCCTGTCCCTAGAACACTTTTTTCTGAAGTTCTGTAACCTGCATTCCTGTGCGAAACCAGTGAGTGGCTCCTGAGACAAGGGAGGCTGAAGAGAAACTCTATCGCAAGCCTTCCTTTGTATCACCAATGAGATTTGCTGAAAAGGAGAGTCATGCGATTGCAAAGAAAAACTAGAAATGAGCATAATCCTTTTTTTTTTAATGTTTATTATTTTTGAGAGGGAGAGAGAGAGAGAGAGACAGAGCACAAGCTGGGGAACAGGAGAGAGAGAGGGACACACAGAATCCGAAGCAGGCTCCAGGCTCTGAACGGTCAGCGTGGAGCCAGACACTGGGCTCGAACTCTCGAACCATGAGATCATGACCCGAGCCCAAGCCGGGCACTTAACCGACCGAGCCACCCAGGTGCCCCGTGCATAATCAAGAGTCAGGATACACGTGCTTCACTCCAGGAATGGACGAGACAGCAGAAGGGTCCCCTCCGCAGCCTATGTCCTCTGTCTCACTTGGTTGCCTCCCAGGGCCAGGGGGCACCAGATCTGCTGGTCTGGGCTGCTCAGCTTTGTAAGAGGCCCTCTCCTGCTTCCCTCTGCACCCCCCCCCCCACCACCGGCTTCCCCCCTCTCCCCCGGAGCAAGGCTGCGTTTTGCCATGTAGGCGCCTCTGCCAAAAGGAAAAGGGAGATCCCCGGGAGTTCCCCTTTGCTTCTGGCCACGTGGCCTCCAGAGCAACACAAAAGTCTTTGAGCTTTTCCCGTCCGTCCCTTGACTGGGACATCCATTTGGAAGGGGCTGTTTTCCAAGATCAGGCCTAGTGAGGCTGTTGCATTTTCTGAGAGACTCACATGGGAGACTCCTGCGAGAAGGGACTCGCATCCAGCGAATGCCTGGTGGCCCACCGGTGCACGTGTCACCTGTCACCTTCACTCTAGCCTTGTTCTCATCCTCTTATTGATCCCCGGAACCAGCCTCACGAACTTTGCCACAAGGCCTCTTAGATTTTCACATTGCGACCCCGATGTACATACCAAACCCACACACGGTCTATTATTTTCTCCCAACATACAGGCAACCTGTCAGCACCTTGAGATGTGCAGGAGACTTGCGTCGTGGATCCTACATCCCCAGTGCCTCTGGGTGATTGAATAAAGGAACGGACGAATGACTGAATGATGAATAAATACCGAACACATTAAATATTTATAAACATGCATAAACTGTGTCACTGCCATAAGGGAAAAAGGTGAAAGTGAGTCTCACAAGGTTTTACTCAAGGATAATCAGACTCTCATCCCTGATAGTCAACACAAAAGCCACCCCGCTCTTTCCTACCCTGGGTCCAGATTATGGCTTCTCCTTGTAAATAAAACTGTTCCCCCTACAACGTCATGAAACACAAGAGGTAGGCATCTAATATATCAAGTCATTTTTTCCAACCTACTCCCTGGATTGCGTATCAGATGTCCTGGGCTTTGTTTTCGGCATCCTTTGGCCAAATAAACCAGTCAGGGCTCAATTCTCCAATTGACTGGATGTCTCAAGGAACAAACCCTCAAATCTGATTACAGGAAAATTCATTACTTTAAGTCTTCCCTCAGGGTTCAGAGCTCATAAGAGAAACCTCCAGAGGCCCCGGCTTAAGGGAAGAGAGGTCCCTGTGCTGTGAATCTACAGATCGGCAATAATTAACCTGAACTAATTATGGTCAAGCCCCCGGTCAGTTCCCCCAGATCAAGGCTGTCCCCTGACACACTGGTTTCCAGAGCAAGAACTTTTCCCTCAAACACAAAAGGAACATTCAGTAGATCTTGGTATAAAAGAGCATGACCTGAATAGGATGCTCTACCAGGCAAAGCTGGGGCCCTGGAGGCTCCCCAGCAGTGCCACAGTTCCAGCCCCTGGAAGGGAACTGGGAAGGATGCTTCCCTGGACTCTACTGCCAGATCCGGAAGGGTTTTACCACAAACACAACCACAGATATTGACACAGAAAGACAGACAGCAAGCCGGGATAGACGTGCACATTTTATTTAATATGTTAAAAGATGACGTGAAAAAGAAAAAAAAAAAAAGGAATGCTCCAAAAGAAAAAAATAGTTATAAGGAAAGATAGTTTGCCAAGAAACAACAGCCAGTCAACACAATCAACGTGGTTTTTTTAAAGGTCCAACCTCACCCTAGAAATAAAAACATGAAAAAAAAAAATCAAACAAACACGGAAAGAACGTTTTGTCTTTTGAGATCAGTAAAGTGGTTTTTTATGTTAAGGCGCATATTCACAAGGGGGATGAATGGGGCACCGCCCTCCACTGTTGGTGGGAATAGATTCTGTACCTTTTGGAAGACAATTTGGCAGTAGGTAACAGAAGTCTTCAAATATGCGTATCCTTTAACCTTGTCACTTAACAACTTTATCCTGGAGGCAGTGGTCCTCAAGCAGGGGCAATTTTGCCACCCAGGGGACACTTGGCGATCAACAGATATTGATCGTCAGGATATCGGGGGGGGGGGGGGGTGGGGGGAGCAGTCTGCTAGTGGCATCTTGTGAGTAGAGGCTGAGGATGCTTTAAGCATTCTACAAGGCACAGGTCAGCGCCCAGAACAAGAATTATCGGTCCGAACATCAGAAGTGTCACTGTAAAGAAGCCTCCTTGCCTTAGCGGAGAAACTCAGGGTGAGTCCACAGGGATATATATATATAAATATATATATATATATATTTATATATATCTCCAAGGCTTCTCCAGGCAGCATTGTATAAAAAGTTAAAATACTAAAAACAGTCCACGTCAGTAGAAGACTAGTTAAATAAATCATACTTCGTGCATATGCTAGAATACCATAAAGCCACTAAAAATTAAATAAATCTGTGTTTACTGACATGGAAATACATTCATCCTATGGTGCCAAATGAGGATATCTGGTTTCAAAATCAATGCCTGGTGTGATAATACTTTTTCTGTACGTATATGTATAGAAAAGAATCAGAATGCTTTTAACCACCATGTCCCATGTTCGATGGTGATTTTCTCTAGGTGGAAACATGATACGTGATTTTAATTGTTTCTTGTAGCTTATCGGTGTTTCCTATTTTCCTTCCAAGAGCACAGCCAGCGGGGACCTTGTAATACAATGCTCGAGACCAAGGGTTTTAGAGTCAGACACTGACAGTTGTGGCTGGGTCCTTTCTCAGCCATACGCAAACCTGAAAGATCCGGTGCCAGTGAGCTTGTATTCCCAATTGCCAACAAGCAACTGGGCTGCCCCCCCGTAGACAGATGCACCCCAATCCCCATAAAGTCATCTCAGGGCAGGTCCATATTTTCCTTTTCTTTTCCTGGAAATCACCCAAAGCACCAAGTTTTTATTAAGCATGGAGACATTTAAAATTCCAGAAGCAACCTTGTAGGTACGGGCAGCCCAGAGCAGGGACATAAAGCAGGAGGCTGAACGGGAGAAACGTGAGGAAGCGGAGAGAAAGCCACCAAACACAATTCTGAAAACGCGAGACAGTCCTGCATGCAAGACTGGAGGAGCGTATTTAGAGCGGTGGGAAAGCAGGGGTTATCGGCTAGCCAAAGGACGCTTTATGGACACTGTTTGGTTTGAAGAAACAGAGGAGGCAGGCTAAATGAGAGGTCACCCAGATCGAAACAGTTGAGGAGAATGCATCTGCATGGCAAGAACCAACACTGCTTCCCTCCACGAAAGAAAAATAAAAACCAGCTTCTTACCTCCATTGGCTTCAGAGCAATAAAGCCTAAACAAACTCATGTACGATACCTCGCATTATTTTTTATAAAAAAAAATCATTGCCCTGGGGACATAGTGGTGAAGCAATCAGACGTGCTTCCTACCTCTGCAGACCTCCCAGTCTGGTGGGGGAGCCAGAGGTTAGTCAAACAATTCCACAAACTCCAAATACAATACAGGGGGTAAGAGCTTGGGCTTTAGAGGTAGACAAACCCAGAATCTACCCCCTACTCCTCCATGAAATCTCTGAGACTCTTTGCTTACATGCCAAATGGGGAAATACAACAGCACCTCCCTCATAGGATCGTTGTGGGGTTTACCAAAGGTAATGCATACAGGTCAGCAGAGAGTCCAGCACATGGCGGGTGCTTGCCACTGTTAGTATTAACACAACTGACGATATCAGTAGCCGCAATAAGCAGCAGCAGCAGTAAGAGTACTATGAAGGGAAAACGGAAGTTGTAAGAGCTTCACAGCAGAGTGGGAGCAGGTCTCTTTTAGATGGTAAGTCCCGAAAGCCAGAGGAAGCAAAAAGAACATGAATCCCCGGGAATTTACAAAAATCTGGGGGATGATTTGGATTCCGCCAGTGCACGGCACCAGCATTCTAGCTGAGCTTAGCTGGATCTCAAGGGCCAGGAGACCCAGGCTGACATCTGTGCCTATTATAAAGCAGAGGGCCCCGACCCCCACCCCCACCCCATTCTGCCTCTCCTGTCAGCAGGTGCGAGCAGCCTGGCAGGGGCTAATGAAATGTTTACTGAAAAGATTAGCTTGTCAGTGGAGCCTGGACAGATGGCTATTGATCCTCTGCTCGTCTGTCATCCCTATCCCATCTGAGACTAGGTGTGGGAGCAGGTTCTCTGTGACCCAGAACTCAGGGTGGGGGCTCAGGTCCCAGGTACAGTGGCACACGGGAAAAGGTGTTTGCAATGTGAGAAGGTCTCTTAGATCTATGGCATGGTCAGAGGGGTCTCTGAGTCCCTGGAAGCCCCCTCCTCTTGGCTCACGGAAAGGGCATAAGAAATAACAGACGGGTGTTCAAATTGATTATTTTGTGACCTCGGACTCTGTGAGACTCGATTATTCTCATCCATAAAACGGGAAAAATAGCACCTACCTCATGGAGGTGTTTCAAGACCTAAATCAGGAGGTAGTTATCAAAGTCCTAAGAACTGACATTGTTGAAAGGATGTTTGATTTTTAGAAATGAGAAAAAGGAGCCCACAGTGAATTTCTCCAATGTGGAACGCCATCTGGTGGTCTTGAGGAGTCTGGCTTGTAGGATGTTCTAAAGAGCTTGCCCAGTGACCCAAGGGAGGTGCTGAGCCACTGAGGGGAGTGGCTTGATACACTCTGGGTTTAGGAAGATCGCTGTGACTGTAGGGGGACAAGACTGGAATTTGTCACAGCTAAAGAAACGGCAGTAGGAACACAGGCCCCTTGGAGACTGAATGTATAGGCCTTGACGATTAACTGACTGGCTGACTGGACATGAGACATGGAGGCATGGACGACCCTCAAGGGCATGGTGACCCTGTCACCCTGTCAACTAGTGGGGAGGCCCCGGGGAGAAGCAGGCAAGGGGAAGATAATGAGCTTGTTTTGAACACAGGGAGCGTGAGATGCCTGTAAAACTCCCAAGTAAGATGTCTCCAGGGTGGTTGGCTATGAGCCTGAGGCTCAGGAGTCAGATCTGGATTCCATACAATTCAGGAGTCCTCCTCCTCCTCCTCCTCCTCCTCATGGTCATCATCACCATCGTTTAGGTGGTAATGGAAGCCACCATCAAGGACGGTGCTCCCAGGAGGATGCCTGATGGGGAGAGAAGGGGCCTGAGGGGACAGGCGGGAAGAGATGCTTGGAACGGCAAGAGAGATTTCATGGAAGCCAGGAAAGAGTGAGTTTCAGGAAGGGGGCGTGGTGGGGGTAGGCAGTGATCAACTAGAAAATTCTACAGAAAGGTCATATTTTTTTTTAAACTCTAAAATATGTCTTCTGAATTTAGGAACAAGGAGGTCGTTTTCAACTTAGGAAAGAGCGTTTCTGTGGGGCAAGTGAGAGTGGATGGGAGGTGAGACTATGCAATGAGGGGTAGATGGCTCGACAGCCAAGGAGAGGAGAGAGGGGGGCTGCTGGCTGCAGGGCGCTCAGGAGAGCAGGCTACTCCAGGACTAGGACCAGGTCACCGGGGACTATTGCAAAGTGAGGGAAGAATCCAGGACAGAGAGAGGGTTGAGACAGGGGAAAGGAACAAGATCCCAGAGGGGCACAGACTCAGGGCCCCCAAGGGGGCCTCAGGGAGCCTCTACAACTAAAAAGCAGCCCCAGGACAGCTGAGCCCCACCATGGAGGAAAGGACCCTAAGCAGAACCCCACCCTCACCTCTCTTCCCCTCCTCATCCTCCTACCCCCTCAAACACCCTATCTTCTTGGAGCAGGAGGTGAGTCTGTCTCAAAAGGACATGGAGGGATGAGGTAGGGACTTAACGCAAGGAAGGAACTTGTAAACAGCCTCTATGGGGCTGGAAGAGGGAGTGCGGACTGGGGCTCAGGAAAGGGAGGAGGGGCCAGTGGAGGCCCCCTGGGATGGAGGCTTCAGAGGAGAGCAGGAAAAGAAGAGCTAGGCTGAGCAAAGATTCAGAGCAATGATTCCTGGCGGGACCTGAGACCAGACAGCGGGAATTGAGGGGAGGAGGGTCTGCGAGGACCCCCAGATTGCCCGGCTGGAGGAGGAGGGTTCCAGTGCACCCAAAGGTGCACACGGGGACAGGCAGTGAGAGCAGGCTGCCTGGGGACACCGCTGCCACTGTCCACAGCAGCCTCTTGGTCTGCAGCGACATGAAAGGTGACACGCCCTGGCACCCAGACGCAGAGGGGACTCTGCTCAGCATTTCAAGGCGGAGCGGAGGGAGGAGCAGGCGGGGGAGTAGCCCGCCGCTGACGGGGGGCGGGGGGGGGGGGGGGACTCCAGGCAGTGCTCTTCCTTTTCCTCAGCCTCAGTTTCCCCGTCTAGACAATAAGAAGAGCGCTTCCAGGAACCTCTTCGGACCCCCTTCCCCCACCCCGGTCAGTGGGGACATTCTGCAGAGGGGATGTTTTATTCCAGTGTGTGTTTTACAGCCTGGGGCGCTGGCGGGGCTGGGCGGGCGCAGAGCAGAGCCGGGGAAACCCAAGCGTAGGACTCGACCAGATCTGAATGTGCCATGTGTCCCATTCATTAATGGCTCCTTTCAAGGTTATTAAGTTAGACTAGGTGGGTGTGTGGCCTTTCTTTCTATTGCCCTTCCAATTAACTGGCACTTTGCTTGGGAAATGTTAATTTGGAGGGTGAAGGAAGCCAGGCCAGGGTAACAATGCTCCTCTAACACAGGTTAATTGCTGGTAAGCGTTACAACGTTACAACGGCAGCTCTGGTTCCCAATGATTAATGGCTGAAAACCTGGAGGGTCAGCAGAAGCTTAACCCCTTGGTGACCTAGATAAGGGCGGAGAAAAATCCTAGTGGGTCGTCCTGGGTTTGTAAGTCTGGAGGTGTGTCCCTCGTGGGTGAGACGAACCATTTGGACCCCTTCCATTGGTTGGAGAGTCAGGTATCCATCAAGAGAATGTTGGCAAAAATGCTTCCTGACACCATAGCGTCCGCTAGCACCTCTAGTCCCTCACAATTACCGTTTCTTTTGTGCTGTAAGAACAGTTAAGATTTAATCTCATAGTAACTTTCAAGTATGTAGTACAGTATTACTAGCTATAAGCACTTTGCTCTACATTAGAGCCTCCAAAATTGTTAACCTCATAACCAGAAGTTACAAGACCAATATCTTCCTTTGACCAATATCTTCCCATCCCCCCCCTCCGCACTACCATTCTTTGTTTCTATGAATTTGGCTTTTTAAAATTCCACATATACATGATTTACACATGAAACACATATCATGCGGAATCAGTCTTTCTCTGTCTGGCTTATTTCACTTAGCATAATGCCCTCGAGTTTCATCCAAGTTGTTGTGGATGGCAGGATTTCCTCACGTCTTGTAGCTAAATGATATATCTTATTTATCTTATATACATGTACTATAGAAAATAAAAAATGATATAGTAAATAATATATATAGTAAAATAAATAAATGAGATATATCATTTGCCTTGTGTATGTGTGTGTGTGTGTGTATGTGTGTGTGTGTGTATCACATCTTCTTTATCCATTCCTCTGTTGAAGGACATTGGTTGTCACAACATTCGGTTGTGTCCACATCTTGGCCACTGTGAATAACGCTGAAGTGAATATGGGAGAGCAGGTATCTCTTTTTAGATGCTGTTTTCATTTCCTTCTGATATAGATCCAGAAGCTGGATTGCTGGATCATATGGCAATTCTAGTTTTAATTTTCTGAGGAAACTCCATGCCATTTTCCATAATGGCTGTACCATTTGTGGATTCTTTCAGTGCATTACCTATCCAAAAAATAAGATTTTTCAAAGGATATAGGTTCCACAAGCAGCTCCTCAGCACCCTTGTGAGTGGAGGGTGTAGTTTTGAGCTGGGCAGGGTTCAGATAGGCAGGAGGAGTGAGAAAAGTCAGGAAGACACAGGTGTGACAACACCATGCTGGCCCAGGCTGCACAGGAAGCAGCCCTAATAGATTGTCTCTCTGTTCTGAGACTGATCCCACCCACCTCTCCCTCCAACACACAGACCTTTTCCGTTTCCCACCAAGCTTGGTAGATTCCTGGCTTCTCCCTTCTTTTCAGAAAGGGTAGAAATAGAAAGTTCAGGATAGATGCCATCCCGTTTCCAGTGCTTTCTCACAAGATCAATTCAGGGCGCTGGAACCCAGCACGGGAGTGGCAGTGGGCAGGGGGAAGATGGGCAGAGAGAACAGACCTCACAAGGAGGCCTTGAAGAGTCAGCTCATTGTTGAGCTGAAACGTCTGCGTTTGGAGCTTGGTTTGGTGCTCAGCAGCACCAGGGCTGAGATAACAGCGTGCCCGCTGGGCATCCCCCAGAGCACAGCTTCTATCGTGCAGACCCCTGGAGATGCAGGATGGAGGGGGAAATGAATTTACTGGAACTTCTCACAATGATTATTCTGTGTGGTTACAACATTTCAATAAATGTCCTTTTTTAGAAGGGGGAGGAGTAATGAGTCATCTGGGGGACGTATTTGGGTAAGAAGCTGTCTCAGAGTAGAGGGGGTTTGGTTTCACTAGGGGGGGCAGTGTGCACCTTTGGAGGCAGAGATCAGTCTGTCAGCACAGAAGAGAAGCTGGAACAATCCTCCTTTTCAGAGCTCAGTCTCTTCAAAAAATAGCTGCTTGGTTTAATATCATTTATGTGAAAAGGGACAGGGGGCTATATATATGTCTGTGTGTATGTGTATGCATATACGCATGCATGTGTGGATATATATGTTAGTCCATGCATGAAAGGTTCCTGGAAGGATCCAGCGGTATGTTCACACTGGTTGCCTCCAGGGAGGATGGAGTAGCCCAGAAATTCTTCCAGCTAGGAGATAGGAGAGGCTGCTGTAAGAAGTGACCCCAGGATACAAGGCTGAAACAAGAGAGCATCTCATTTCTCTCCCACATACCAGGCTGGCATAATGGCAATGAAGTGTCAGGAACTCCCAGGCCCCTTCCATTCTCTTGTTCTTCCATTCCTACGGCGTTGCCCTCCTCTGCATGGACAAGGATGGCTCCCCACCAAATCTGCATTCCGGCCAATAGGAAAGGGGGAAGCAAGGAATTGGCAGGCACATCCATGTCCTTCAGAGGAGCCCAGGAATGTTCAGCACACAGCTTCTGCTCCCCTACCATTGTCCAGACCCCGATCACTTGGCCATACCTAGGAGGTACCCTCCTTAGTTGAGTAGTCATGAGATGAGCCCCGCTAAAATCTGGGGCTTTATTTCTAGTGGAAGAAGGAAAGAACAGGCAGAAGGGGGCAACTAGTGGTCTTTATCTGCAACAGGATGAAAAGGGCATTTTCACTTTATATATCCATCTTATACCTTTGGGACCATGTGCATCAAGACAAAATTTGAAGTTTGAACAATACATTGCATTGGAAGTCACAAACTGAGCACATGTGTCCACCTCTCCACTAAGCCATGGGCTCATTAGAATAAGTATAGGGTAGTTTTTAAAGAATTAAGTCATATTGTTGCTAGAAAACAAGAGAGGGTGGCGGCAGATCGGAAAGTCTGAGAAAATGCAAGAAGCTGGAAGTAAATGGGAACGGAGTCACTGAGAAAGAGCAAAGATAATCCATAGCACCAAATTCCAGGACCAAGAACTTTCCTTCTCAAGTGAGTTCCAGAGAAACTCTCAACTCAGACCCAAGAACTCCAAAACAGAAACACAGGACATCACCAGAATAACTGAGCATGGGACTACATTCAGTACGTGGGCTGGTAGGGACCCCCCCCCACCTTTCCCCCTCCCCTACTCCCAACCCATAAGGAGAAATTGTGTCTCTTGGGTCCCTAGGACTCAAAAATTACTCTCCAAAAACTGTGGGTGATCAATCTGGGAAGGGATCCTAATATGGGTGTTAAAACTCAGCAGAAAAGTAGAATAGAGCTTAAAGTCTCCCTAGACATTCACAAGGGACATTTACGTCAGGGGAGGAGGGTTTTGCTCTACTCAAGAGGAAAACATAGTGAAGTGCTCATTACTGAAAACTCTTCTTATGGTGGCAAGTGTGGGCATCCCCAGCTTGCAATCTAGAGGTAAGCACATGGACAACATAGCCCAATCACTCTTAGGCGCCTGCAGCCAGGCCTCTCAAGCCTGGGAAATGGGCCTTACCAGCCACTTAGGCAGATTAGTCTAGTCCCTCATTTACAAAAGTGAATGAACAGCCAGGGGTCACCAACTTGAGGAAAACCAATAGCAGGAAAGCTAAACAAAGATGAATAAACAAAAGGAACCACCACAGACAAAACAAGATGCAGTAGGGAATGTTCAAAAGGAAACTCGAAGTATCTTTGGAGAGATTTGAGAGAATGTTAAATCTCTGAAATAAGAGCTAGCTGCCATTAAGAAGGGAGCCATCAGAAGAACAAGAAATCATTTCTGTACATTTAAAAAGATCGTCAAGGGGTGCCTGTGTGGCTCAGTAAGTTAAGCGTCGGACTTTGGCTCAGGTCACGATCTCACGGTTCAGGTAGTTGGAGCCCTGCGTCAGGCTCTGCACTGACCGCTCAGAGCCTGGAACCTGCTTCGGATCCTCTGTCTCCCCCTGTCTCTGCTCCTGCCCCTTATCCACTGCCCTTAAAAATAAAAATAAACATTACAAAAAATAAAAATAAATGAAAGGATTGTCAAAATGTTTAAATACAGAAAACCGAAGGAATAATGTGGCCAAGACTGAAAACGAGGCTGGTTATCTGGAAGTCAATGAAATCTACAAAGCAGGAGAAAGCACAAAGCATTGAAAAATGAAAGATTAGTGCATACAGAGGAAAGATCCAGGAAGTCCACATTCATTCATTCAATAGGAGTTTGAACAGAAGAAGAGAAAGGAAGGGAGGAAGGGAGAAAAGAGAAAAAGGAAGGGGGGAAATCAAAGACGTAACAGAAAAGTTTTCTTAGCTAGGGGAAAACACAAATCTTCAGATTGAAAGGGCCCACCAGGTACCAAACAGAATAAATAAAAATAGATACTTAAAGAAATTTCAGAACCCCAAGAACAACGATAAAGTCTCAAAGGCTTCCAGAAGGAAAATAAAAAAAATAGGTCAGTCACAGAGGAGTGTGACTCTGACTAACATCAGACTTCCCATCAGAAATACTTTTAAACTACCCTTCTAGGGGCGCCTGGTGGCTCAGTCGATTAAGCACCCGACTTCAGCTCAGGTCACGATTTCATGGTTTGTGGGTTCAAGCCCCACATCAGGCTCTCTATGCTGACAGCTCAGAGCCTGGAACCTGCTTCAGATTCTGTGTCTCCCTCGCTCTCTGCCCCTCCCCCACTCGTGCTAGCTCGTGCTCACGCTCTCTCTGTCTCAAAAATAAGTAAACATAAAACAAAATTTAAACTACGCCTTTCAAATTCGTGGACTATGAATTTAAGGCTAAATTATATTTCCGGCCGAACCAGCAATCAGCTGTGCTGGGAAACCTTATGATGGCAGCACTCAAATGCACACACTACTCAAGGAGATACTGGAGCAGAGCAAAAGGAATGCAAGAATGAGATTTAAGAAACATGAGATTAAAACAAACTAACAAAGAAGAGTGGTAGCTGAGTAAAAGTGAGGAAAGGAAAAATGAAATTAAAAGGCAGCTTTGACACAGGGAATATAATCAATGACATTGTAAACAACTCTGTATGGTGATGGTAAATTGCACTAATCACTTCATCATGTATACAGATATTGAATCACTGTGGGGTATAACTGAAATGAACAGGGTATTGTATGTCAATTACAATTTGATTACATTAATTTTTAAAATAAAAAAAATAAAGGGGGAAATTCCATTAAAAAAGAAGTGACAGCTTTGAACCTTAACAATTTCATGGTAGGGGATAAGCTCATGGGTTTTCTTTATTTTGCTGTAGATCTGATTTCATTTTGTTCTGCTGTGATTAATATTTACATAACCACAGTATGGTAAATGCTATTTTTATTGGGTTTAAGTATTCAGAAGTTCAGGCCTGGAAGACTTGACTACAGTTCCGGAACAGAATGTAAATGTTATAAGCCACGAAAGTGGGAAGAACGTAGATTGTATGCACTGACGTGGAGGAATGCATACGCTGTGAGGAAGCTAATGTAAGGTGCAGAGTAATATAAATAGTATGGCCCCATTTATATATACATATATTGTCGTATACATACTTTGCATACCCAGTAAAACACCTGGAAAACCTTCACTCACTTTTACTTCCTACACTTCTATATCTTTTGAATTTTTACAAGCATGCATAACTTTTGCAATTAAATTTTTTTTTAAATAGGATACTAGTTTGAGGACTTACTTAATTATTAACCTGCCTAGGGGACTTATGGTTTTTGGTAAGGCCCAAACAAAAAAGACACTGAGTAAAAAGAACTACATTTTGTGGAACCTGCAATCTAAATAAAGCAAGGCAGAAATGTTGACTGTTCTAAATTTGTGAAAACCAAACAAAAAAACACCCTCCACAGACCAAAAACTAACCCCCCAAAAAACCCACAAAAAACAAACAAAACAAACAAAACAAAAAAAATGAAAGATCAACACTGCCATCTGCTGAGGACTCTTTGGAGGAGTGGGGAAGGCTTTGAGTGGGAAAGGCTTTCTGTTTTGTTTTTATAAATAACTACCTTCTGAGACTAGCAGAGACCTGAAATCTGGTTTATCTTCTACCAGGGGCATGGATTCCTAGCAATATAAGTAAGAAGTCAGAATCATACAGAGAGATGTGTGGGAAGGCCTGGGCAACAGTTTAAGAAATAGGGTTTGTTCAACCCAGCAAAGAGCTGGCCCAAGGGAGAACATGGTCTCGAATTTCTGACACGGCTGCCCTGGGGCAAAGGCTTGGTGTGTGGGACCAATGAAGAGGAATGAGAGCATACCAGAAGGGACCTTTTAATAGGTATTCCTTCCAAAAATAACTTATACTGTCCTGTGAAACAGTGAATGCCTCTCTGGTCACTAAAAACGAGTAAACAGAGAGGCAGGGGTAACCCTCTATCCTACAGTCACAGAAAGAAGGTCTGCCTGCATTTCTGAGACATTACATTACCTGGCCTGGCGTGCAGGCATTCAACAAATACCTATTGGGTACCTACTATATGTCAAGCACTGTGCAAGTCCCCTTACACCCAGAGACACAGATCCACAGACTGGCTTTTGGAATAACTCCAACATAGCCAAGGCACCAAAGAGTCCAGGAGGAATCAAATTGTATCTGGTCAGCCATGCTGCCAGACCCAACCTGTGTTTAGCAAGCACGGGATTTCCAGATCACACTCATCCACGCTCAGGATACATTCCTTAAAAGCTCAGGCCGTACAATCTAATGAACCAAACTCTTGTTCCTAAGTTCAAAAATATCGAGCTCCCAATAAGATCAAAGCAGATTTCATTCACTTCTTACTTTAAAAAAGAAACATAAGGGAAAAACTATATTAGGATCAGAAAATATTAGAACTGGAAAGACTTCCAAAATCATCTGGTTCACCAAGCTTACAAGCTGGGCTGAGGTCTGGAATCCTGTAAGAATTCTGATAGTGATTTAATCTGAAAGAACAGTACAAGAAAATAGACGTGAATGATAATGTATAGAATTTGTTATATCGTCAATGCTCAATAAACAGTTATTGAGAATGTAAAAATATTCTTTCATTTTAAATAATTTAAATCAAAAAGCCCCAAACTTACTCTTACCAAAAAGGTGCTGGGGGGCACCTGGCTGGCTCAGTTGAGTGTCTGACTTCAGCTCAGGTCGTGATCTCACAGTTCGTGGGTTCAAGCCCGTGTGGGGCTCTGTGCTGACAGTTTGGAGACTTAAGCCTGCTTCCGATTCTGTGTCTCCCTCTCTCTCTGCCCCCCCCCCCCACTCATGCTCTGTGTGTCTCTCTCTCTCTCAAAAATAAACAAACATTTAAAAAAAGAGGTGCTGGGTTCTAAGGAGAGCCCACTGGTTTAGAGAAAAAAAAAATCAAGTGTGAGAAAACTACAGAGAGGACAATGGAAGTAGCTGATGGAAGAAGTAAACAGCACAGCAAGAGGGAAGCCAGGGATGGGTGGGGCCATGAGGAAGGACAAAGAAAAAAGTCTTCTCTAAGAAAGCCTGAAGGGAAGCTGGAGGCTGGAATGCCTGTATAAAAAGCTTGCAGGCCCTCCATTTGGGGAGCCCGTGGGTGAAAGACTTTGCTTCTATAAAGTAAGTATCCAGCTCCATAGTTGCATTCTGTCACATCACTTCAAATCCATTCAGGATTCCTTAAACGGGATGCTCATTCATCCACAAGCTCTTCGTGGGGTCTGCTCCGAGCCAAACCCCCGGCTAGGCAACAGGGTCACAGTGAACGCCCCTGGCCCCTGTTGTGGGGATGCTCATTTCTAACTGCAGAGGCCAGCCTTGGAGCCAGTCAAGGACAAGGGCTTAGAGGGACGTGGGCTTCAGAAACAGCGTGGCGGGGAGCACTGCAGAGAAGACAGCCCGAAGAAGTGGAGGTGTGCTTCTGACAGGGCACCCCCATCACGCCACGCTCCCTGAGAGGTCAAGGGCCCTGCAGAGTTAGCATCCGAATAATCCGGATCCAATTTTGTTAGTCCTCAGGCGCTAGACAAGGGAAAGGTAGGAAAGCCATCTTCTTCCTTCAAGGCAAGGAGGGAGACGAAGTCCTGAAAATCCTACTGGGGCTAAAATGGGAATGAGGGGCAATTAGAGGCTGTACCAAGTGATTTGGAAATGCTGCAGGGGATCAGTGATGTACCACCAGGCAGGATGAGCAAAGGTGGAGGAAGTGACATTTGAGCAGAGGCTAGGGGAAGACCTGGCAGGCCAGAGAAGCAAAGCCACACCAAGAGGCTTTGAGGAGCAGGGTGTGTGGGGCACTGAGAGGGCGATTCAGTAGGACTAGCGATAAAGCACGGGATGGCAAGACTGGCAGAAGTTCTTTAACAGATTAACGAGGTATGATTTACACCTGCCACATTGTGTGCATGGGTACAATGAATGATGCATAGCAACTTTTAGGGTTGTATATCCATCACCAAAATCCAGTTTTAGAACATTTCTATCATCCAAAAAGTTCCCTCATGCCCGTTACAGGTTTGTCATCGTACTTATTAAACTTGGCCAATGGTTTTGACATTCATCCATGCTGCAGTATGTACCAGTAGTCCATTCCTTTTTTTTTTTTTCAACATTTGTTTAGTTTTGAGAGAGGGGGAGGAGCCAAGATGGTGGAACAGCATAGAAGTTTTTTGTGCATCTCGGGTCCATGAAATACAGTCAGACCAATAGTAAACCACCCTGCACACCTAGAAAACTGATCTGAGGATTGACACAACAGTCTGCACAACCTGAACCACAGAATTCAGCAGGTACGCAACCCGGAGAGGTGAACTGGGGGAGATAGAAGCTGCGGAGGCTAGGGAACGGCTTTTGCGTGTGGAGAGAGGACAGAGATGGGGTGGGGGATGGAATTCGGGAAAAGCACTCCCCCCAAAAGCAGCTGGAAAGAAAGTGGAAAAGTGGAAACAGCCGCAGGGACTGAACTAAAAAGGGAGAAAGGAGAATGGAGGGGGTTTAAATTCCATTAAGACTGTAAACAGGGGGAGTGCAGAGTCTGAAACTCTGCAACTCAATACCTGGTGATGCTCTGGTGGGAAGGGCGAATCCCCAGGAGCAGAGTGGAGTCTGGGGTTCTTCAGGCCACACTGGGAGAGGCAGTTCCTCTGCTGGGAGGACACCTGGTAGAGGCTGTGTGGGTTCCCCAAAGGCCAGGCCCCAGTGGACCCAGGAGAACAACCACATTCACTGGTGCTGGAACAAGGTCGTTAAGGGTGAAACCTGGTGCTAGATGTGCGTTGTGATTTGCCATAATTCCTGAAATGCTGCTGCTACACTATCTCACGAACTTTTGCTGGGGTGGGCTGGCACCTGGCTGCAGTCTCTGGGCATCAGCAGCAGCACAGTCCTGTGAACGTTCCTGGGTGTGGCTGGCACCTGGCCATTACTTGGTGAGACCCTCCTGCAGAGGGGCAGAATGGGTCAAAGCCACAGACCTTCAGAAGTAAGGGGTCGGGAAAAACAGCTGCACCTGAGACAAAACTCAGGAGGGAGGTGCTGCCTGGAGCTTTGGTCACAGACTGTGTAAAAGCGGGGAGTGGATGGAAGCTGAAGACAAAGGACAGGTGTGCGATTGCTGATCTGGGAGAACAGAGTTCCGATACTAGAGACTGGGTAGCTGGGTGACGCCATTTTCACCGCTCCCGCGCATGCGCATTCGCACCTACAAGCACCACCACAAGCCACCCCAGTAGGCTAGTAGCACCATCTAGTGGAGAACGGAGTCGTTACACTAAGCCCCGCCCAACTGGGCCAACCTCGCTCTTCAAGAACAGAAGTCTCAGCGCCTGCTTAGTTTATGGACTATAAAGCACTTCGTAGTTTGATTTCTAGGGGAAAGTGAAGTAATTTCAGTCGTATTTCAGTCTGTTTGCCGGTCCATCTATTCAATTTTCTTTCTTTCTTTTTTTTTTTCCTTTTTCCTTTTTTCTCTTTTTTGTTTCTCTTTCTTGAATACAGAAAGAGAAAAAATTCATTGTTATTTTCAATTTTTATTAAAAATATTTTTATTTAATTTTTTTCTACTATATTTTTTACTTTTGTGTAAATTTTTTCAAATTCTAGTTTACTTCCATCATTTAATTTTAGTCTACTTCAGTGTATTCATCTTTTCAAATTTTCAAATGATTTCCTTTTTTTTTTTCCTTTTTTCCCCCCTTTTTTCTCTAATCTATCAAGCCCCTTTCAACACTCAGACCAAAACACACTTAGGACCTAGCATCATTTATTCGATTTTGTGTGTGTGTGTGTTTGGTTTTAATTTTTTAATTCTAATTTTTTTTAATTTTATTTTTTTACCCCATTAATTCCTTTTCTCCCTTCAAAATAATGAAATGAAGGAATTCACCCCAAATGAAAGAGCAGGAAGAAATGACAGCCGGGACTTAACCAACACAGATACAAGCAAGATGTCTGAACCAGAATTTAGAATCATGATAATAAAAATACTAGCTGGAGTCAAAAATAGATTAGAATCCCTTTCTGCAGAGATAAAAGAAGTAAAAGCTAGTCAGGATGAAATAAAAAATGCTATAACTGAGCTGCAATCTCGAATGGATGCCACGGCGGCAAGGATGGATGAGGCAGAACAGAGAATCGGCGATATAGAGGACAAACTTATGGAGAATAATGACGCAGAATAAAAGAGGGAGATTAAGGCAAAAGAGCATGATTTAAGAATTAGAGAAATCAGTGACTCATTGAAAAGGAACAACATCAGAATCATAAGGGTCCCAGAAGAGGAAGAGAGAGAAATAGAGGTAAAAGGATTATGTGAGCAAATCATAGCAGAAAACTTTCCTAACCTGGGGAAAGACACAGACATCAAAGTTCAGGAAGCACAGAGGACTCCCATTAGATTCAACAAAAACCGACCATCATCAAGGCATATAGTAGTCAAATTCACAAAATACTCAGGCAAGGAGAGGATCATGAAAGTAGCAAGAGAAAAAAAAGTCCTTAACCTATAAGGGAAGACAGATCAGGTTTGCAGCAGACCTATCCACAGAAACTTGGCAGGCCAGAAAGTAGTGGCAGGATATATTCAATGTGCTGAATCAGAAAAATATGCAGCCAAGAATTCTTTATCCAGCAAGGCTGTCATTCAAAATAGAAGGAAAGATAAAAAGTTTCCCAGACAAACAAAAATTAAAGGAGTTTGTGACCACTAAATCAGCCCTACAAGAAATTTTAAGGGGGACTCTATGAGGGGAGAAAAAATGAAAAAGAAAAAAACAAATAAATAAAGACCAAAAGCAACAAAGACTAGAAAGGACCAGAGGACCCTACCAGAAACTCCAACTCTACAAGCAACATAATGACAATAAATTCATATCTTTCAGTACTCACTCTAAAATGTCAATGGACTAAATGCTCCAATCAAAAGACATAGGGTAACAGAATGGATAAGAAAACAAGATCCATCTATATACCGTTTACAAGAGACCCACTTTAGACCTAAAGACACCTTCCGATTAAAAGTAAGGGGATGGAGAACCATCTATCATACTAATGGTCAACAAAAGAAAGCTGGAGTAGCCATACTTATATCAGACAATCTAGACTTTAAAATAAAGACTGTATCAAGAGATGAAGAGGGCATTATATCATAACTAAGGGGTCTATCCACCAAAAAGACCTAACAATTATAAACATTTATGCTCCAAATGTGAGAACACCCAAATATATAAATCAATCACAAACATAAAGAAACTCATTGATAGTAATACCATAATAGTAGGGGACTTCGACAGCCCACTCACAGCAATGGACAGATAATAAAAAAATCAACAAGGAAACAATGGCTTTGAATGACACGCTGGACCAGATGGACTTAACATTCAGAACATTTCATTCTAAAGCAGTGGAATATACATTCTTCCCCAGTGCACATGGAACATTCTCCAGAATAGACCACATATTTATTTTTGAGAGAGATAGAGCATGAGCGGGGTAGGAGCAGAGAGAGGGGAAGACACAATATCCAAAGCAGGGTCCAGGCTCTGTGCTATCAGCACAGAGCCTGATGTGGAGCTCAAACTCACAAACTGTGAGATCATGACCTGAGCTGAAGTCGGACATTTAACCGACTGAGCCACCCAGGCATCCCTTAGTTTGTCAATTTCTAAACAAACAATCCTGCTGGAATATTGACAGGGATTGAGTTGAACCTATGGAATAATTTGGGTAGAATTGACATTATAATAGTACTGAATCCTCTAACCCACAAACATGGAATGTTTCTCCATTTATTTACATCCTTAATTTCTCAGAAACTTTTGTAAATTTCAGTGAAATAAATCTATTTCTGTATTCTTTTTGTGCTATTGTGGGTGGATTTTTTTTGTTGGGGGGTATTGTTTGTTAATAGAGAGGATTTCAATAGATCTTATTTTTTTGGTATATTGAACTTGTATTCTACAGCCATATTAAATTTACTTTCTAGTAGTTTTGTGTGTGGTGTGTGTGTGTGTGTGTGTGTGTGTGGATTCCTTCAAACCTTACAGGATCATGTCATTTGTGAATAAAGATAGTTTTCTTTTTTTCTTTTTCCACTTTGAATGACTTTATCTTTTTTGGGAGAGGAAGAGAGGGAACTGGATAGAACCTCCATTACAGTGTTTAATAGAAATAATGAGAGTGGATATTGTTGACTTGTTCCTGATTTCAGGAGAAAAGCACTCCCCCCTCCCATTAAGTATGTTAGCTGTGGTTTTTCATAAATTGAAAAGTACTTAATTAGGTTGAGGAAGTTGCCTTCTATTCTTACTTTATTAAGTATTTATCATGAATGGGTGTTGAATTCTGTCTAATGTTTTTCCTGTGTCTATTTATAAAAAGAAGGGTTTTATCCCTTTTTATAAATATGGTGTAAAAGATTGATTTTTGGATGGTAAATCAAGATTGAGGCCCTTGAATACACCCTATTTGGTCCTGCTGTATAAATCTTTTTATTTATTATTGGATTCAGTTTGCCAATATTGTGTTAAGGATTTTGCATCAATCTTCATGGGATTTAAATACCTTTTTAAATATAGGTATTTAAAACTATAAAATTCCCTCTCAGCACTGTTTTAGCTTCATACACTAAATTGACATCTCATTTTCATTCAGTTAAAATTATTTTCTAATTTCCCTTGTGATTTCCTCAATTACATGAGTTATTTAGAAAGTGTGTTAATTTCCATATATTTGGGGATTTCTTTTTGTTGGTGACTTCTAATTTAATTTCAACATAGTGGGAGAAGATACTTTCTATGATTTAGAATTTCTTGTTGTTGAGACTTGTTTTACGGCACAGCATATGGTCTTCCCTGGAGAATGTTCCATGTGGACTTGAAAAAAGTGTGGTCTGCTGCTGGTGGGTGGTGTTCTACAAATGTCAGGACAAGTTGACCAGCAGCATTCTTTTTTTTAAGTATTTATTTCTTTATTTAGAGAGCAGGGGAGGGGCAGAGAGAGAGGGAGAAAGAGAACCTCAAATAGGCTCTGTGCTGTCAGCATGGAGGCCAACATGGGGTTTGATCCCAGGAACTGCAAAATCATGACCTGTGCTGAGATCAAGAGTCAAAAGCTGAACTGAGTCACCCAGTCACCCCAGCAGCATTCTTTTATGTGCTTTTTGTCAAGTTGTTCTATCAGTTATTAAGAGTGGGATATTGAAATCTCCAAATATTATTGTTGAATTGTCTATTTCTCCTTCCAAATCTGTCACTTTTTCTTCATGTATTTTGGGGCTCTGTTGTTAGGCCCATATACATTAATAGTTATTGTATATCCCTGATATATTGGCCCTTTTATCATTTGAAATGTCCTCTACTTCTAGTAGTATTTCTTGTCTAAAAACCCACATTACCTGATATTAATATAGCCATTACAGCTTTCTTATGGTTACCACTTGCAGTATATATTTTTCTGTAACTTTTTAACTTTTTTTTTTTTTTGAGAGACAGAGAGAGAGTGAGCACACACACTCAGAGAAGGAGGAAGAGAGAGGATCTTAAACAGACTCCATGTTCAGCCCGACGTGGGGCTCGACTCCATGAACCATGAGATCATGACCTAAGATGAAATCAAGAGTCAGTCGCTTAACCAGCTGAGCCACCCGGGCACCCCTCTGTTGATTTTTTAACTATATTTTTTGAGTATTATTTCAGTGGTTCCTCTAGGGACTACAATAATATGCATTTCAATTTAGCACAATATTCTTCAGATTAATATTAACATAATTCCAATGAATACAGAAGCTTTGTTTCAATATAGCTCCAATTCCTACTCCCTCCTTTGTGCTATTATTATAATATACATTGCACCTATGTTATAACCCCAACAACAGTGTTATTATTGCATTATACAATAGCATGACATTTAAAAAAAGGAAAACATACATTTATTGTGTAAGCGAATGTCTCCCCAAGATTCCCATCCTCTGGTTATTCAATCAAGGTGCTGTCTTGAAAGGACTTTGCAAATGAAATTAAGGTTACTACATAGGGCAATTATCCTAGATTATCCAGATGGGCCCAGTGTAATCACATGAGCCCTGAACAATAGAAGAGGGAGGCAGAAGAGTCCATCAGAGAGAAATGTAGTGGAAGAGAGATACAGAGATGAGGCAGAAGAGACCAGAGAGATGAAGTATGAGAAGGAACCAAACTGCTGTTGCTGGCTTTGAAGTTGGAGGAAAGGAGCCAACAGCCAAGAAATGTGAGTGGCTCCTAGAGGCTGAGAACAACTCCTGTCAGCAAGGAAACGGGGGCTCAGTCTTACAACCATATGGAGCCAAATGTTACCAACAACCTGAATGAGCTTGGAAGTCAATCTATACTGAGCCTCCAGAAAAGAATACTGTACAGCCAACACCTTGATTTTGACCTTCGAAACCATGGATCAGAGAGCCAACTGAGCCACATTATCCCTGAACTTCCGAACTACACGTAGAAGTGTGCGATCTTAAGCGGGTATCATCGGAAGCACGTTTGTGGTAATTGTTATGTCAGCCATACATTTATACAATCCTTTATATTTACTCACATATTTACCATTTACAGGACTCTTCATTCTATCCTGTGGATTCGAGTAGCCATCATAATTTTCGTTCTTAAGAATTTAAAAACAGATCCATAGGCGAAAAAAATTGGCTTAGTTTTTTTTATCTTTTTATTTTGCCACCTTATTTTACGGCTTCATTTCTGAAAGCTAACTTGTGTCCAAATCCTCCAGAAGTCCCTGGAGCTTCCTGAAAGTCCAAGGATCACCCATGAGCCCACAGCCCCTTTGCTGGTCTCGAGTCAGAGATCCCAAGGGGACTGTTACGCCAGCGGGCTTTAAGATTAGATGTAGAAATATCAGATACTCTGGAGCCTACTGGGGAGAGTGGCAACCTAATCCCAAATCTACAGGCCCTAAATCTGGGTCACAATCACAGGATGCCCAGCCCTTCTAAGCTGACTAGAGCTCAGGGCAGCAGGAATCACCCTCCCTACACTCTCGGGAATCCAGTAGTTGGAAAAAGAAGGAAAGGTCTGAGCTTGGTGTATATAAACCTGCTCCATTGTACCTAGGTGCCCTCCCTGAGCCTCCCCTACCCAGGAACCAGAGAGACGTGCACCTGTAGGTCATCTGTGGCCTATTCTACCTGTACTGCTTATAACTGCTCTAGCCTGTTCAGGTCTAGGTAGGTCTGCTACGTATTGAGAACATCTAGAATGTTCAGCTTTCTAGGTTTTGGTTCTGAGTGTTTTGGTTTTTTTGTTTGTTTTGCTATGAGGAGAGATATTTTGAAGCCTCACTCTCCTTGGGGCTGACTCTGGGACTTGGCTGGCTGCCACCAGCCTCCCAAGCTACAAGGCTTTGAACTCTCAGGGAACAAGCCAGGAGTGAAAGAAGCTTCTGGGTTAAAGAAGCTCACCAAGTGCAAAGCCAGTGAGGGAGAGAAAGCTGCTCCTGAGACTCTTACACAGCATCTGCCCTCTCTGGCCTCACCCCTCTATCCAATCTGCAGCCAGCTCACCTTCAGTCATTCCCTAAAGGAAGGACTGCCAGGCTCCTCCAAGTCCTCTCTACCCTCCTCAGGACACTCTCAGTTGGCCACCATCTGTCCTAGTTGCAAAAGTCAGGTGAGACCATACATATAAAAGCACTTGGGAAAACTCCACATTAGGTGATGATCAGTACAATGATCTCTGCACATCTGGAATTAAATCTCAAAAGTGCATTTAACCCATCACTCGCTGAATGCCCACATGTATTTCAGTTTATGAATCCAGTGACCACCTGACTCCTCTTCTAGGTATCCGGGGTGCCAAGCAGCAGCTCTAATTTTACTTTATGGTTGACATCCATAACCCTTCCCACAGTTTTTCCTTTTAAAAGGTCTAACACTAGGGCAGGGGTGCCTGGGTGGCTCAGTCAGTTAAGCGTATGACTCTTGATTTCAGCTCAGGTCATGATCTCACAGTTCGTGGGATTGAGCTCCACCTTGGGCTCCATGCTGACAGTGCAGAGCCTGCTTGGGATTCTCTCTCCCCTTGCCCCTCTCCTCTGCACTCTCTAAATAAATAAAATAAAGATTCCTTTGAAAAAATAAAATGTCTAACGTTACCAAATAGTCTATCAACCACACCTCTAACAAAGAACTAGACTTCCCTGCACACCATGTACCACAACATCAAGATCCCAGTGTTTTAGTGCTGCCTATGACATGTGCACATTTCATTACTGGTCCATGCCAATACTCCCCTTTACTTCCTATTTTTCTGTACCCTCCGTCAATGGTTTCTTTCCCCTTTCCCTTTTGAAATACTTAAGTTGCCAACCCCCCTTTATAATTCTATTCCTTCTAACAGGAAAGAAAATAGTTCTCTTAAGTTTCTTACTTTTTCTATTTCTCTTTAGCTCTCATAAAGAATCCTTTTTTTTTTTTTCCATAATGATTTAATATAGTTTCTTTCCCAATTCTGAAAAAATGTGCAGGGCTGAGCCCTGCATGACACAGCCTTACCTTTTATAACATCAAGATTTTCTTGTCTTTCAGAGTAGCCCCACTCTTTTGTAAATCCTCAACGGTAAAGCCAAACAGACGGTGAAGAGCTACAAGATATGTCCGGGAGGCCACATATGTAAAAACACTTTTTCCAAAATAGAAGAGACCAGTATAAAGCTAGTTCTGCTGTTTCTCTGAATCTGTATTTTAAAAATAACTTTACTTTTTTCCATCTTTCAATAAAAGCGCTACATCCTGGTAATGTGTCTTCTTTAGTATAGAGAATGAAAAAAAAAAATCCCTAAATCCAGTCTTTGAACTGAAGTGACAGTGTTTAACACAAGAACAATCCAATCCATAAAACCTTTCTCAATGTTAGTCAAGAGTTTGGGGCCACATCACCTCTCTCCACTGCTATTTTCTCAGTTTCCTTATCGGCCGAGTTAGCATACTAACTGTTCAAACTGACTTAAAAAAAAAAAATGCCAATTCTCACAAAGCCTTAAATTAGGAAAGAGGATGCACTCAATTTCCTTTGAAAATCACTGAAAAAACTTTGAGAATCAAAATAGTAACATCTTTAACAAAACGTTAGCAAACCTGCGGAGTGAGAGACAATAAGCAGTTCACGTGACAATAAGCAGTTCACGTGGAGGCAGGTCCATCCCATCCCCTGACAGATCAGGCACCCCCACGCATGTGGGAGGACGCCACGGATGCACCTTCAAGGCAGGTGGGCACTTCTCAGCCCCGTTACCATGTTGCAACTTGTACTGAGGAATAATCCAAAGATTCTAGTATCTGTCTATAGCAACTGCATTTCCTATCAGCATGGCTCAGTCCAATACACGTACTTTATTTTAAATGATGCCACTAGCACTTGGGAAAAAAAAGTCATTTATTTGCATTGCTTCCACTTCTCTACTGTAGTGTTAGGACCCGACATAAGCATCGCTCTTCTACTTCCTATTTACAGCTCATTCAGAATATTACTACAAATACAATATACAATTTTTAAAAACTTCTGGGGAACTGTCGTCTTTGTTTTTCTTTCCTCTTTATAGGTTTCTCAAAATCATTCAACTTAAATGAAAATTTACACGGACATTTTCTGTACACATCCGAAAGGGCAGAGGTTACACTGGTAAAAGCCAAAAGAATTTTGCACGAATACAATAAAATACAGAAAACAGAGAGTATAGAAGATGTTATTTGGGGTACAAATATAAACAATACAGTACCATTTGAGTAATTTAGCAACATAACACTCATACTTTATAGAAATAAAACTGCAAACCTGGAGAATGCTCTGACAAATATTAAACATTATATATACAATGAGGTAAATGTACCTTGGTCTCTTGAGAGGTAATTTAAGTTTAAAGCAATTGACATTTTGAAGCATCTCCTTGACATAGAAAGAAATATCAAACACCCCATTCCATTGGCACAAGGTGAAAAAGGGATATCAAAACACGGTTCACGATATTCAATTCATAAATCTTGTTAAAAAATAAAAACAAATTCACTTAAGTTCTTTTTAAGTTTTAAGAAACAGGTTGAATATTATTAACCACATTCTTAGAAGTTTACAATTACAAGTAAGATTGCATAATGGTGTGGAAAAGCTTGAATGTACTGACAATCCTCAGAATGACTTAGAATCCCAGCACTGCCGGAAGGGGCCCGTGGGTATTTCAGCGTTCTTAATCACACTCAAGAAGCTACAGATTACATGTCCAGACCTATTCTTTAGGATCTCAAAAATATCTGAATTGGCATTTCCTGCCAAGCTGTAACAGAACCACTGTTTGGAAATTCCATCATTTGGAGCCAGAACACTGCCACAGTCAAGAAACAAAAAGAAACAGTTGACTTATAATCACTCTTTCAGTGCAAGGATAAAAATAAACTATTGATATGACAGGTCTACTGGAATACTGATTTTGTTCTGCATTTTAATTGGCAATAGGCCATCTTGTTTCACAAAACAGTCTAAGTGGGACAGTTCGCGATGTAGAGGGGGAACAGAAGGTAGCTCACGCATGAGCTGATCACTAAATGTCGTAAGGAGAACTGAAATTTGGAAATCTTGACGGCCATGGCACTGTGCACTGACTCGAGGCACTTCTTGAGCATTATCATTACAGCAGAATCACAGGCTCCCTTCTTCAGACCTTACCCTGTCCTACAGCGGGTAGGATCGGCCACTGCTTCTGGCACAACTCCTATTGCCATACTGCCACCTTGCTGCCTTCCCACTCCCTGGCCATAACTGAAGTCACAACAAGGCAGCCAGCAGGGCCATCACCCACCCAATCTCCAAACTTGGGAGAGCCCTCCCAGCAACACCCCATGACTCGAAGAAATGGAAGCACGTCCTACGTTTCCATCAACCATTTAGATACCAAAAGCAGCTATTCAGTCAAAAGGCTGCTGAGGGGATATGGGCAGGGCATGGTGGCGGCAAGGCAATGGTCTCTGAGCAGGAAGGCCGGTTGAAAAAACTAAGCTGAAGTTATAAAGGAAGGACCGGGGACACCTGTGCCCCACTGGGTCGTACCTCCCTCATCCCCAGTCCTCCGGGGTACTGACAAAATGGACGTGGACAGGTAACTGGTCTGAAGGTACATTTTAAGCCAAGTTTAATCTTGGAAGGTGAACGTCTGAAGACAGGCAGCATAAACAAAGGCTTGTGTTTCTGAGTGACAAAATTAACACTCTAGTCAAACTTATCTGCAGTTATGGCCGTAGCAATCAGGATCTATTTCATCTTTTAAGTGACTTCCGTTTCCAATATTAGCCAAATGGGGTTTATCAAACTCATTAGCCAAAAAAGGAATTTGCTGCAATAATAAACCCAATTTAGAACTAAACTCCAACTTTAAAAAAAAATTCCCTGACTCCCCAAAAGTACATTTTATTCACTTAGGCAAGAACAGTATAACTGCAACTCAATCTTTGATTCAATAAAGATTATCTTCAGTAAAAGTTGATTACTTTACCTTATAGGAAAGTGAGAAATTATGTATCACAATTTCAAATCAGACAAGAACTTTTGGTATGTTCTTAAAATTATATAAAAATAGTTTTAGCATTGGTCCCCTGGATTTCATAAAGCAGATCTGGTAGGCTTAGAAATGGCCAAAAAAAAAAAAAAAAAAAAAAAAAAAAAAAAAAAAAAAAAAAAAAAAAAAAAGGTACTTATAAAAAAAAAGGTACTTATAATCACAGAGCTAGAGTTTATTAAACAGGAAATCTAACATATTTATAAAAACAAACCCCTCAAACTCATTCATTTGCTTTGAAAAAATTAAAATCATGGCAACTACAGAAAAAACTCAGATTTGGAGTCAAAATATTAACCTCTAAGCACATTTTCCCCATGATGTTTTTAAACACATGAAATTGACACTAAATTCCTATGTATATGTCATTCATTCTAAAATTACTTTGGCTTTAAGACCAAATAGTCTTTCAAATTTATTCTATGTATAAGAGATAAGACATTATCAGAATGCAGGCCAGTCAGTGTAAATGGCCACTATCTCTTACTGACCAAAATACTGTAAAGGTTATTCTGACCCTTTCATTTAGAAACTGATAGCAGTATAAAGTCAATGTCTTGCCTCATTGCTATGATAGTTTTTTCTCTCCCGTCAGAATAAGATCACAGTGATAAAGAGAACTCTGAAAATTATAAAAGCCCTAAAGGACTTTTAGCACTGGAAGTAAAAACCAGTTATTGTAAGTTAGTTTCAAGTTAATGTGAAGACCATGACGAGTTTGCTTGAGACATTTAATTTGACTAAAAACATCTGTAAATGGAGAACCTATACTCAGAATGTTCTTTAGCTACCACTCCCAAAAATCAAGGGTGTACTGAACTCGTTACATAACCATGGAGATTAAGCACTTGTGCACAGTATGCGCACACGGAGGGAAAGACTGAATTAGAAGCTGCCTTCTTCAAAGGGTAGTGAGACTCCAGAACCACACGAACTCTGACCTTAGTTACAAAGACAGAAAGCCCACTGAACACTGACTCCGACATGACGAATGTGACTCTCTTGCACACCTGTTAGCTATTCAAATTATTAATTACCTTTACCTTCCTAGAAAAAAACCTATTATTTAACATCAACCATATCCTAATTTTAAATGTAATTCATTTCTTAAAAAAATAACACTGTCTTTGATCAGATAAAGGAAAAAATGGCTTACAGAATGCCACACAACTTTTCACAAGCAGCTAGACAAATTTTCCCTTTTAGAAAAATTAGTCTGTAGGCTACAAGTTTTAAATTATTAAAGTACTATAAGCATCTAGAGTGCCACTTGACTTAAGGTATACTTAGACAACACAATTTAAATGCAAAAGCTTGAAGTGAGAATATTCAAATATGACCATGATAACATTTACCAATTAATGCCACTTCATTTCTTTAGTGGTTTAAGCACATTTTGGTAGGAGAAAGGCATTTTCAAAATGGACTACCAAATGACATACTACAAAAATTCCTCCAAAAAACTAGACAGAGAAAGTCTGGGCTACCCAGATAAATAAACTTCTTGAATTAAAATACTACAGGTTTTAAGACACACAGACTTTAAGCAATTCTATTCATCTCCATTAGAAAGACACAGAAGCGGCACTTACTGGTATAGTACAATCCCATTTTGAAGGCATGTAATGTTCTGAATATGTGAAAGAACAGTAATAGTATACAAAATACAATTGCATAAATTATGTTCCTCACTACTATATGAGGTCATTTTTAGACTCAAGATAAGAGTTTTATAAGTGTTAGTTTTAAGATCCTGAAAATTATAGACCAGTACATTCAAAGTCTGAATCAAGGAAACTCTTTAGTGGTTCAGAATCCTCTGAGAATGTACTAACCAGGAATAAAATCACTTTCTTGAAAAATAAGAAATGTTTCGTGTAACTCAACAATCCAGCTCCTTTACCCTTAAAGATGATCTTCAGCACAGCAGAGTTAACCTAAAGTTAAGATCAGCAATCATCTTTAAAAAAACAAAACAACAACCAAGTTTTGTGTTAATAAAAAATAAAGGTAGACTACACAACACTTTGTAACTGTCCTGGGAAAGAAGTGTTCATAGTGCAGAGAAAGGACCCACATGGCTGTTTCCTGGGTCCAAAGAAATCCTGGGGAGTTTCTCATTGACCTTATTACACTGTCGCAAAAGGAAGTAATATCCTTCTATTCCCTCTCAGTGAGGTAGAACAGCTGACCTCCCAAATTAAAACCCAGGAGCAGATCTGAAGAAAAGCAGAGTTCAGGTGAAGCCGCAGAACTACATTTTGATGCCTTCCTGTTGACTGAGTTGTGACAATGTTTTCTTAATCCTCAAAGCTGTAAGTCTAGCAGCTCCGTTGGCATACCAACATTCTCTCATAATTTTAGCCATTACTCTCAAGGCCTGCAAGAAAATAGAAGAAAAATTATAGTTAACGCATGCACCACTTTCCATTCATCTGGATTAGATCTTGACTCTGTACAGTTTCTTTCCAAGTGACATACGTTCAAGTTTTTGTTTGTTTCAGCATTATCTGTAATAACAAATGAATAGAAACCTCCTCAATTCCCTTCAGTAGGGTACTGCTGTCAGCAGCTGGAAAGCAGATGGACAAGGGATGACTTACTTATTAGCAGACCTAAAAAATCTGAATCCTAAACCAGAGTTGTACATGGCAAATAAGGAACTTGACTCACACTGAAACGCCCCCAAAAACCGAGGAATTGACTGCACTGAGTTCCTCTGAGGTAAAGTGCAAGCTAAAAATAGGATCAGCCAAAAGAGCTGGAACCCCAGATCCTTGCCCCTCCCTGAGCATCACATAGTTGGGTGACTGCAGCCCCCCACCAGCAAAAGACTAGAGATTTGTATCTGAGAGGGTAAAGCAGAGATTTCTGACTTGGGGAACATGGGGGCAAAGTTCCATACTGACAACTCACTAAATGAGAAGACCATAAGCTTTCTCCCCAAAACACAGGCCACAACCTGTAGACACTCCTCCAGGCAAGAGACTGTAAGAGTCCTCTCTGGGGAATGCGAGCCCAAGTGGAAAGACCTGAAGATACTGCCATCAGTGGCTCTCCAAGCGAGTAACCCAGTTAGATCACCCTAAAGATCACAGGTGATAAGCTCCCTTCATGTGCACAAAGCTTCCCATCGGCTTTTAGCATCCTATTTTTAAACATGAAGAGAGCAGGAGTTTGATTAGACACCAGAGAAAGCAATATGAATGCAGAAGCTGATACAGAACAAAGCAACTTGGAAAAAACAGTTGTACAGAGAAGAAAACATCAACAACTTATCATTAATATCCTTAAGGAGATAAAAGAAAATGTTCATGTTAGATTTACCATTGATCGTTTTTTTGCTTCTTGTTTGACTTTGGAAAAACTTGACAGAAGAATTGGAAAATAAACCTGATAAAAAAAGATAAAAGTTGATAAACCTCCCGGAAAGTGTAGAAAAAAACCAGAGATGGAGGAAAAGACAAGAAAATTAGAAGGCCTCTTCAAGAGGTCTACCATTCATAAGTAGACTGTAAGAAAGAGAACAGAGGAGGAGGTGCCTGAATGGCTCAGTCGGTTAAGTGCCTGGCTTCAGCTCAGGTCATGATCTCATGGTTTGTGAGTTCAAGCCCCACATCAGGCCCTGCACTGACAGGGCAGTACCTGCTTGGAATTCTCTCTCTCCCTCTCTGTCTCTGCTACTCTCCCACTCGTGCTTTCTCACAGTCAAAATAAATAAACTTAAAAAAAAAAAAGAATGGAGGAAAATGGAAGAGAACAAATCAAAGAAATACTTCAGGGACATTTTCTAGAAATGAACATTTGTTTCCAGATAAAAAGGATCAAGTTCCTATCACATACATATACTCATTCAACAAAATAATAAATTTACTGACAGCCTACCATCTACCAGATACCATCCTAGGTACTGGGGATACAATAGCGAGCAAACAGACAAAATCCCTACCCTCATAAAGCTCACATTCTAGAGAGCCAAAGCATATAATTAATAAGTAAGTAAAATACATGGACGGGCAGTGGTAAGTGCTACGAAGAAACATCATTTAGGGAAGCAGATAAAATATGCCAGGGAAAGAAGATGATATTTGAAATGGGTATAACAAGGTAACGTCTGAGCAGAGACTTAAAAGAGGGAGGAACCTGAATAAACCAGAAACAGGAAGTCATGCAGCCAGGAAAGAATATTCACCATAACAAAGGGAAAGGTAATCCCAGGACCAAAGGTGAGGGATATCCCAAGGGGAAAGCTGCACAGTGGGCCTAGAGAACTATAAGTCCAGACTGGAAAGTATCAGAAGATTTTGCAAGACATTTCTTCAGTTATTCTATCAGTTTCATGTTCTTACTGTGTTTCAACTTTTGAGAGGAGATTCATAAAACCCTAGAAAAGTGAAAGACTGAATAAAGTACATATAAAACTAATCAAATTGAGAAAAAACAAAAATGACAGCGATGGCATTAATTCAGCAAATTGCATGTGTGCTCTTAATGTTAACTGCTAACTTTTCCTCATGCTTAAAAAGCCATCTGTTTAGAGGCACCTGGGTGACTCAGTAAGTAAAACTAAGGCTTCTGACTCTTGTTTTCAGCTCAGGTCATGATCCCAGGTTCGTGGGATCAAGTCCCACGTCAGGCTCCACGCTGAGCATGGAGCCTGCTTGAGATTCTCTCTCTCCCTCTGCCCCTCTCCGCAGCTCACGCTCATGCTCTCGCTCTTTCTCTAAAAAAAAAAAAAAAAAAAAAAAAAAAAAAAAAAAAAAAAAAAAAAAGCCATCTGTTCAATAATGTGCTCTACTTAATGAGTGCATGAATACTTCCAAGTACTTTTGATTTCAGCTCAGGTTATGATCTCACAGTTCGTGGGATCAGGCCCTTCACCAGGCTCTGCACTGACAATACAGAAACTGCTTGGGATTCTCTCTCTCTGGCCCTCCCCCACTCACACTCTCTCTCTTAAAATAAATAAATAAATCAACTTGAAAAAATTTTTTTAAATCTGTTGCAGTTCCATACACTAATAATGAAGCAGCAGAAAGTGAAATTAAGAAAACAATCCCATTTACAATTGCACTGAAAACAATAAAATATTTCGGAATAAACTCAACCCAAGAGGTAAAAGACCTATACTCTAAAAACTATAAAACACTGATGAAGGAAGTTCAAGATGATATAAAGAAATGGAAAGACATTCCATGTTCATGGGATGGAAGAACAAATATTGTTAAAATGTCTATACTACGCAAAGCAATCTATACATTTCATGTAATCCTCTCGAAATACCAATAGCATTTTCATAGAACTAGAACAAACAATCCTAAAATTTGTACGGAACCACAAAAGACTCTGAACAGTCAAAGCTATCTTGAAGGAAAACCAAAAACAAAAACAAAAAAACCAAACTGGAAGTATCACAGTTCCAGATTTTAACTTATATAACAAAGTGGTAGTAATTCAAATAGTATGGTACTGGCCTAAAAATAGACACATAGAGATCAAAAGAATAGGACAGAAAATCAAGAAGTATACCTATAATTATTTGGCCAATTAATCAACAAAGCAGGAATGAATACACAATCAGAAAAAGACAAATGGTGTTGGGAACACTGGACAGTCACATGCAAAAGAATGAAACTGGACCACTTTCTTTCATCATGCACAAAAATAAACTCAAAATGGATTAAAGACCTAAATGTAAGACTTGAAACCATAAAAATTCTTGAAGAGAGCATGGGCAGTAATTATCTCTGATATTGGCTGTAGCAACATTTTTCTAGATATGTCGCCTGAGGCAAGGGAAATAAAAGCAAAAATAAACTATTGGGACTACATCAAAATAAAAACCTGCACACCAAAGGAAATAATCAACAAAACTAATGGGAGAGGATATTTTTAAATGACATATCTGATAAAGGGTTAGTATCCAAAATATATAAAGAACTGATACAACTATATACCCCCCAAAATAATCCAATTAAAAAATGGACAGAAGAAATGAATAGACATTTCTCAAAGAAGATATACAGATGACTACAAACACAAGATGCTCAACATCACTCATCATCAGGGAAACGCAAATCAAAACCACAATGAGCTATCACCTCACACCTGTCAGAATGGTTAAAATCAAAAAACCAGAAACAAGCATTGGTGAGGATGTGAAGAAAAAAGAACCCTCTTGCACTACTGGTGGGAATGCACATTGGTGTAGCCACTTTGGAAAATAGTATGGAAATTCCCCCCAAAATTAAAAAGTGAACCACCCTACGATCCAGGAATTGCACTACTGGGTATTTACCTCAAAACTACAAAAAACACTAATTGAAAGGGATACATGCACCCCTACATTTATTGCACCATTATTTACAATAGCTAAACTATGGAAGCAACCAATGGATAAATATTATTCAGTCACAAAAAAGAATGAAATCTTGCCATTTGTAACAACATGGGTGGATCTAGAGGATATAATGCTAAGTGAGATAAGTCAACCAGAGAAGGACAAATACCATATGCTGTCACGCGTATGTGGATTTAAGAAACAAAACAAGAAAAAAAATGAGAGACAACCAAGAAATAGACTCTTAACTACAGAAAACAAACTGATGTTTACCAAAGGGCCAGTGGATGGGGGTATGGGTTAAATAGGTGATAGAGATTAAGGAATGTACTTATCAAAAAAAAAAAAAAGAGAGAGAGAGAGATGGTGAACTTAAATTCAACCAGACCGGTAAGTGCATTAGGATTAAACACTCCATGTAAAAGACAGATAGAAAAATAGGTAGATAAAATAAAATGCAGATGCCTTGGTTCATTGGTAGATTTAAACACTATTCTTTTTTTTTTTTTTTTTTAATTTTTTTTTTTCAACGTTTATTTATTTTGGGGACAGAGAGAGACAGAGCATAAACGGGGGAGGGGCAGAGAGAGAGGGAGACACAGAATCGGAAACAGGCTCCAGGCTCTGAGCCATCAGCCCAGAGCCCGACACGGGGCTCGAACTCACGGACCGCGAGATCGTGACCTGGCTGAAGTTGGACGCTTAACCGACTGCGCCACCCAGGCGCCCCAATTTAAACACTATTCTGATACACTGACAGCCTCTGCAAATGTTCCATGGCCCTTTTGATGGACTTGAGATTGAACATGAAAACTGTTTTTCACTCATTGGTTTAATTGCCATGAAAAAAAAAAGGAAGGAAGGAAGGAAGGAAGGAAGGAAGGAAGGAAGGAAGGAAGGAAGGAAGAAAGAAAGAAAGAAAGAAAATTCTTGTGTCTATTTTCCTTAAAAAAAAAGAGGCAAATTTCCACTTAACAAGCAGAAACAGTTTAGAAAATTGTATAGTATCCAAAAGAAATACTCACTTCACAACTCTGCCATCTGTTTGGAATATTTGGCCTTAACTTCTGTTCACAAACAACTTTTCTCATTTCTTCAACTGATGGATCAGAAGGTACAAGATCATAATAAGGCAGCTGGTAATCTTCATGAATTCCTATATTGGTTAAAAACAACAACAACAATTTTGAAGAATTTATTGATAATGCCAGACCATTCTTTGTCCAGACAGAAAAGGAACACCTGAGAGTCCTATTCAGGGTTCCATTCACGAATTAGCTAAGTGCTTATGGCTTGGTCTGTCTCATCCACATCTGCATCAACAACCCATCTTTCTGAGTTGGTACTGGGTCCAGTAAGCTTGCAACTAAATATCACCATGGGATCAGCAAACGCTATTTTTTTTTAACATTTATTTATTTTTGAGACAGACAGAGACAGAGCATGAATGGGGGAGGGTCAGAGAGAGAGGGAGACGCAGAATCTGAAACAGGTTCTGAGCTGTCAGCACAGAGCCTGACACGAGGCTCAAACTCACGGACCGCGAGATCATGACCTGAGCCGAAGTCAGACGCTTAACTGACTGAGCCACCCAGGCGCCCCATCAAAGGCTATTTTGACGATGGTTAACCATGAGCTATGTTGACCAGATTGACAGTTTCCTATAGAACTCTATGGTACAAAAAATGAGAGTTTTTATTCTGTGAGCGCTTACCCTCTCACTTGGCACAGGGATCTACACTCTACCACGGAGATGTAAATCCTACAAGCAAATTGGAGGTGCAAGTCCTTTACCTCTACTTGGATCTGTCCTCTTTGCTACAAGAGACATGCTCCCCTTCTTACTGTTACATAAACTTGAGACCTTAGTCTCAACCAAGCCTGGGCCCCCAAGGATAAGAAACTATTCCTCAAGTAAATATGGGAGTTTCTCAATCTAAAACTAAACCTAAGTTAAAACTTAGTTTAAAACATAGTGTAAGGGTGATATAACTGTATTCTGTATTTGTAACTTCCAGCTATGAAGTTGGACAAAATACCCACAATCTCAGGGGGGAAAATGAGTTTGACCCAGTTATAATTTAGAAACAGCTTCCTGGGTGGCCTCTCAAGTAGTCATCCACTCTAAATAACTATATGTCAAGATAACAAGGGCTTGGTTTCTGATGCTTCCCAAGATTTAAATGGAAAATAGAAAAAGAATACAGAATAAGTATGTCATGTCATTTCCTCTCACCACAGATTTTATCTCCTTTATTTTCTTTGGCACTCTCAGTGATCACTGCTGATATGTGTAATCACACTCAATAAAAAAAGGCTAGGGGCACCTGGATGGCTCAGTCGGTTAGGTGTCTGACCTCAGCGCAGGTCGTGATCTCACAGTTCATGGGTTCAAGCCCTGTGTCAGGCTCTGTGCTGATAGCTCAGAGCCTGGAGCCTGCTTTGGATTCTGTCTCTCTCTCTCTCTCTCTCTCTCTCTCTCTCTGTCCCTCCCCCTCTCACACTCTTTCTCTCAAAAATTAATAAACATTAAACAAAAATTTTTTTAATTAAAAAAAAAAAACAACAAGGCTATCCCTGAACAGCTTCTCTGTTCATGACAAACTAATGGGGGAGGGGGAGAAATTTACCACCAATGGAACATCGTCGAGCTATTTCCCAGAATACTAAGCCCATTGCATAGATGTCAGCACGTTTGAAGGATTCAAAGTGTTTCATGTTTATGGAATCATCTAGAACTTCGGGGGCCATGTACCTAAAAAAGAAGTCAGCATTTTACTTTATGTAATGGTGGCCACAATACTTTTGAACTCTTTCATAGATTTTTTTCTCCTGAGAATTAAAAAAATAAAATAAAATAAATCAGTATTACCAGTATTACCTCTGAGATTTTTCTTCCCTTTTAGCATGGTTCTGCTACTTTTTAAAATGATTCACACTTCTTATAGAAATTTTCCCAAAGTTCATAAAGTACAAAGTAAAAAATCATTCCATTACTACCACCCAGTGTTAACACTTTGATCAACATCCTTGCAGATATCTCTCTCTATATATGGACATATACATACAATATTACATAACTAAGATCATATTACCCTCAAAAATATTAAATATCCATACTGATTTGAAAATTACTGATGTCAACTAAATCCCATGAAAAGTTGAAACAGCAATTTCATGCTATCTGCCTTAATGATCTTAGTTTCCAATGAAAGACACACATATAATAACCATGACTATTATAAATGTCCTAACATATACCACCTACTTTGTCAAGTACTATGTAGGGACCATACATTTTAATCTAGAAATCTTCTCACTAGAAGAGGATGAAAGGAAGGACGAAGACATAATCCAGGGAACAAAATAATAGGAAAAAATGAATGCCAGTCCTCCTATTTTTTAGAGAGCAAGTGGGGGAGGGGCAGAGAGAAAGGGAGACAGAATCCCAGGCAGGCTCCACACTGTCAGTGCAGAGCCCGATGTGGGGCTCAAACTCATGAACTGAGCCAAAATCAAGTCAGACACTTAACCAACTGAGCCACCCAGGCTCCCGCCAGTCCTCCTATTGATGCCACATTGTAGGGTTTTCAAGTTTTAAAAAGCCTACTAAAGTTAGAGATCAGGATCCACGAAGACCTGATCTGCAGCAACCACTGTCCTGGACCCTAAGTCAAAAGTTCTGAGAGTCCCTGTTGAATCCAGAAATCACAGATACAACTGAGACAGAATGAAGCTTGGCTCTATCCAAAGCCGAGGCAGTAGTGTGAACATATGTTGTGGCAACATGCTGTGATACAGAGTAAGGCCTTTTGGGTCAGAAAGGCCGAGGTTCAAATCTCAGCTCTTCAGGTTACCATCCTTATGAGGCTGGCCTCATTATTTAACTTCCATCGGGCTGTTTCCTCATCTATGAAATGAGGACAAGGACACCTACCTAGTTATGTTCTTTTGAAATTCATGGATTCAACAAATGTTTACTGAAGACCTGCTCTGTATTAAGCACTGTAACGGATACTGGGAATCCAAGGCTGCTCTCAAGCAGCTTGCCATCCAGTGGAATATACAGACAGATAAATGGAGAATTACAATGTGCTAAGTGCCTTAACCGTCCAGGTTCAGCCTGCTGAGAGCCCTTGGTAAGGGCACTTCACTGTCGAGAAAAGGCTTCCTATGAGAAAGGAAGGGTGAGGACAAATCACGGAAACAGCACATGCAAAAATTCTGAGGAAGAAAGAAAGGTGTATTCTCAGGAACTAAAAATAAGAAAATGGGGGCACCTGAGTGGCTCAGCTGGTTAAGTATCTGACTCCCGATTCTGGCTTAGGTCACAATCTTGAAGTCTGTGGGATTGGACCCCATGCTGGGCTCTGTGCGAACAGCACAGAGACTGCTTGGGATTCTATCTCTGCCTCTCTCTCTGCCCCTCCCCTGCTCTCTCTTTCTCTCAAAATAAACATTTTTTAAAAATAATAAAATAAGGAAATGGTTGGGCTAGCTACAGTACAGCATATAAGGAGAGCATTAACTGAGATGATATATATACAAGACCCATTAAAATGATTGGCACATACTGGGCAGCCTATTAACGTCAGCTAATATTGTTATTATAATTAATATAACTAATGATAATATTCTGGAAGGGCCACCTTTCATCAGCAGGCATCTTTTAAAGTCAGGTAACCTTGGCTTCAGAGCAGGCAAGACCATGAGATCTTCTACCTGTGGGCAATCTAATAAAGTACAGGTTTGAGTTTCAGAAGATACGTATATACAAATGAGAAGGCAATGAAAAAGAAGTTGATTTCAGAAGGTATTAAATACTATTCACAAGTATACCTTTTTGTTCCCACTCTGTGGTTTGGAGCAATATCAATCGTATCTGTGGCTGAATCGTGTCTTACTGCCAGTCCTAAGTCTGCAATGCAGCAAGTTCCATTCTTCTTTACTAAGATATTCTTGGACTTCAAATCTCTATGAGCAATGGCTGGTTTCCCTAAAGAAACAAAAATTAAACGTGATTATTTAAAAGGTGATACCAGTCACAATTCTCACCTTTAGGTTCAAAGCCTCTACTCCTGTCCCAGCGCAGTGTCAAAGCATCTCAGCCCACATCACCCACAATACCTGGACAGTTACTCAACAACCCCAAGCAAGTCATTATACCAAAAGTTGCTGAAATCACATTTCTTCAAAAAACATAGAGAAAATAAGATTCTCTAAAAGATGGTGCTCAAAAACTGTAAGTCTAACAACTCGAAGCCTAGGGGTTAAAGACGTTAGTTTGTTGACATCTCATGAATTATTTACAGAACTCTAGTCACAGACTGATATTTCAGTCTAAGAACCAAATATCTACATCACTTCATCTACCTCCCAACTGTAATGTACTCAGTATTAGATTCACAACCTTTAATACTAACCACTGGAAGACATGCTATTAAAAAATCATAATTACAGTGTGGAAACCCTAGAACCCTCCTCCATTGCTGGCAGGAATGTAAAACGGTACAGCCACTTCAGAAAAAATCGTCACAGTCTGGCAGTGCCCCAACACCATCAATTACTATATAATCCAATAATTCCACTGTGTAAGAGAACTGAAAATATATGCCCACACACAAAAAAATAAAATAAAAAAAGTGTACACCAATGTTCATGGCAGCATTACTCACAACAGCCAAAAGTGGAAACAACCCAAGTGTCCATCAACTGATGGGTAGATGTGGTACGTCCAAACAACAGAATACTATTTGGCCATAAAAAGGAATGAAGCACTGATATGTGCTACAACATGGATGAACCTTGAAAATACGTTAAGAGAAAGAAGCCAGTCACTAAGGAGTTTGGGAGGAAATGGGGAGCGACTGCTATGGGCACAGTATTTCTTTCCGGAGTGATGAAAAATGTTCTAAAATTGACTGCAGTGATTCACAACTCTGTGAATACACTAAAAACTGAGCCATACACTTAAAATGGGTGAATTGTATGATACGTGAATTATAACTCAGTGGAGCTGGTACAATCAACAACAATAATAATTACAAAGATGAGGCTAAGATGTGAAATAGCATGTGTGCAGTAAAGTGCGGAGTGATGGCAAGTGTAGAATCTCTACAGGACAGAGAGATACTGGCATCTGATATCCTACGTGGCATAAAAATCATACCACAACAATTTCGTAACTAAAATTTTTCAACTATAAACTGTCTCATGCAGTCTCCTTATCTCAGGGTTATATATAATTATTAGATGGCCAGATAATATTAGATAGCATGTTAATTTTTATAAAGCATCTTTCACATTACATTTGATACTATACATAAAAATACATTCTTTTAGACTTTAATTCTAAAATGAAGATCCTCAAAATCACAAGACTACATGCCACTTTTAAGAACTCACGAACACGTCAGTGGTGCCACAATGACTAGAGAATCTCTAAACAAATTCCTACATTGCTAATTCCACCTGAGATTTTCAACAGAAAGATAAAATAATTTCATTTAAAACCTCATTTTAAACATCTCCACTTAGGCTGACCTGTCACAAAAATTTTCTAACAGACATTAGATTCAGGGGAATTTAAAGCTTAAATAACAGAATTACTTGGAGTTACCTTGGGTACCAACAATCTCCATGTGAAGATGGGCAAGTCCACTTGCTGTGGACAAAGCGAGTTTTATCATTCCTTCCACGGTCACTGTGTATCTGTTCAAATAATCAAAAAGGGATCCATGCTCATGATAATCTGACACCAACCAGAGCTGAGTCCATGTACCGTTGTCTATAGAGTAGAATAACAATGCTTCAGATGGGTTGTAGAACATTTAAGATTTATCAATTCAAAAGTTACCACTTTTTACTCTTTTTACTCTTGAAATCCACAACTGTAACATATGATGATGGTACCGTAAGTGTGCATATTATTTCCTTCATGTTTTGTCTGTCTTATACTTTTATATACATATCTTTCAGATACTCTGAGTAAGCCCCCTAGTCTTGAGATAAGGCAAGGATAACTAATCCCATTTAAGAGATAAGGAGTCATAGTTCCAAAATGGTGACCTTGAACCTACACAGACAGTAACAGAGCGGGGACTCCTTAGTGGCTAGAAAAATGTCTGGTTCAGGTTAGGTGCTCGATGGTTGTTTCTGGAAGGAGCAGGGAAATGAGAGGAAGGAAGATGGGAAGTATCTGGAGCCTAGTGTGGCCACAGTAGGAATGGAATAGTACAGGACAAAACTGACTGTGAGCTTAAATGAAGAAATGCAAGCTTTATCACAGACTGTAACTTCAGTTCACAAAGAAGCCAGATAAGAGGATTATGAACCCAAGGTTTACAGATTACAAAAAAATATAAAAATTGTGGTATTTCCCACTGACACATGGGAAAGCAGAGACAGGAACTAAAACGTCCAGAGGAAAAAAGCTAGGGCTGAACCCAGTTTTACATAAGGTGATTCTGAACCTTGACAACTAGTAATATGTATTCCAAAAAGGTTGCTTGTAAACTGATACATGGATTTGAAATGTGTTTTCCCATGGGAATCATGGTAAAGATTCTGGCTAGGCTTCCGGGCTAGGCTGGTCCACAAAAGCCTATTTAACCTAAAAGTAGCAAGAAAATCACATATTTCGTGAAATCACGCATTACGACAATACTAGGAGGTAGCACAATTCAGTAAAACATGCAGGCTTGGAGTCATTCTGACCTGGAGTGAAAGCCAGGGCCTCGTTGTTATGGATTATGTGACCTCAGATAAGTTTTGTAACCAATGAGCCTCTGTTTCTTCTTTTACACAGTTAAGAATACCTTACTTTTGCAAAAGTGTTAAAATTTAAAATATAAGATAATTAGTTAAGCAGTTAGTGTAACTCATGGCACAGAAGAACTTAAAATAGGCAGTTTCCTGTTTCCTGAGACACCTGGGTGGCTCAATCAGTCGAGGGTCCGACTCTTGATTTCAGCTCAGGTCATGATCCTGGGGTCATGGGATCATACCCGGCGTCAGGCTCCATGCTGAGCATGGAGCCTGCCTAAGATTCTCTGTCTCCCTCTGCCCCTCTCCCCCACTTGTGCTCGCTCTCTCCCCCTAAAAAATGAAAAATTAAAAGAATTTTTGTAAATGTGATGTTTCCTACCCTACTGGTTGTAAAAAAAAAAAAAACCCACACAACTGACATAAAACAGCATCTATATTTTGAAGGTTTTTACTTGAAGGAAAGCAACTCTGATTAGAAGAGAATAAGAAAGGTATTTTCAGAAGATTCTAGAGGGGATTTCTGGGTACTTTCCAAAAGAATTTAGATATTCATGACACTAGTTCTTTATAAACTGTTCTTCATAAACTGTACAAATGAATTCTATTCAAACTTACACGTTTTTCTTTCCTTTGACACAGATGCATCACTACCTTGATCTGCATACTTACTAATCAAGACTGAATTCTGAAAGGCTGACAAATAGGAACACAGGCAGATGGAAGAAAGGGAGGTTTTCTGAGGTAATTAGCAAGAAAGGCAGAAGAGGGAGAAGGAAGAGGCTGAGCAATATAAAGGATTGTCTTGGGTGGAATTAACTAACTCAGGGGGATAAGGATAAATGAGAAGGGAATTGGGGTGGATGGACTAGGTTCTGGGCAAAGTCCATTAACCCCTGACAAAGAAAAGAGGAGAGGGCAGGGAAGATGCAGCAGGGGCAGCCAGTTCCCATGTTGACCACCAGAGGACAGCACAAGCTTGGCTGCGGCCTGAGCAAATGGGACGAGAAAGGCCAGGGCACAGAGCAAGGGCACCGTGTGCCAGTGTGTTTGCAGCTTGAAATACGCCTAAAACAGGTTGGGCCTGGGTGCGTTTAGAGCCCCAAAATACAGATTTGAAAGCAACCACCACAGCCAAGTTAGAAACTATGCATGTGGGTAAGTTCTTCAAAGGAGCAATTATTGTTCATAGACATAGAGCTCTCATAGGAATCAGTAAGAAGGGTTTTAGAAAACAAAGACAACTACTAAGAAATAAGAAATGACAGAAAATCTAGTCACAGAACATTATTTTTAAGGTCCTTTTAAGGGTTGGAGAGGAAGCTAAATGACGTAAAAGGCAGAAGAAAATGAAAATGAAGGCCTTGGTCAAACAATGATCACTGCTTTTGTTTATCTGTTTTAAAGTTAAGTAATATGGAACTGGTAGTAACCACCGATAAATCACTGCCCACATCCATCACACCCATCACTACCCCTAAGTCACAAACAAGAGATTATCAAACATTATATGCCTCCTGATGTGATACATAGGAAGTATACAATATACAGGAAGGTATACAATATCACCAAGAAACCAATAAAATGTAATTAGATTCAGTCTCTAATTCTAACTACAAGGAGCAAGTTCTGAGATACTATGGAAACTCAATCAACAGAGTCCAGAATGAGCCAGACAGGACAAACAGTCCAGTTTCTTCAACAAATAAACTGCATGAAGAAAAAAAAGATTAAGAGGGAACATAGCAATTTTAAGTTTAAGTTTTAAGCAATTTTAAATCTAAGATCATTATCAACCAAACGCATTGATTGTGTGGACTAAAGTGACACAAAGTGACAAGTGCAATGTGTGAACTCAAGTTATTCGTAAAGTGAATGACCAATTATTTAAAAAAAAAAAAAAAGACAACCGCAGAAATTTGAAAGTGACTAGATACCTGATGACATTTTAAAAAGTGACAATGGTCGTGTGGTCATGTTTCATTAAAGATTCCTTAATCTAAAGATGAAAATTAAAAATTTTTATAGAGAAAAGATCCATTATCATGTCTTTGGCTTCAAATAATTCAGACAGAGGCAGGAGGTGGAATCAGAGATCAAATGTGAGGAAATGAGCTAACAATCACTGTTGAAGCTAAGTGACAGGCATTCATTATACTCTACTCACTTCACTTTTCTATATACTGGAAAATTTCTATAACTGAAAACTAAAAACAAATCAAAACAACCCAAGTAATAAATGCTTACTGCAAATAAGTTTGAAAATACAGAGAAGCAAAAGGAAAAATCATCAACACTTAATATTCTGAAGAAATACTGTTGAGGAAAACGGGAAGGGAGAGGATGAAAAAGAGGACTATGGTTCTGGTCAATCTAAACAAGAAAATGATAACATTTTTTTAAAAGTAGGAAAGCTGGGAAATACATCTGATTCTGGGTTGGGATGACAGGAGCTCTAACACAAGTCTCTGATGAAGCTACGGAAGCAGGAACAGTGGACACGACAGTAGTAACTGAAGCCAAGACAGTAGGCGAAGGACATTCTGAAGCCACTGCTTGCAGTCACACTCATTCTGACTCTCCACTGACGTGGCTTCTTTGCTTCCTGCGGCATCGGATCTGTGCCACAGGCAAGAAAGCGTCCGAATGATCACCAATAGGCAAGGTGGTCTTGGACAAACTATTTCTCTATTTAACTGAGTTTATTTAAAAGTTTATTTTATTTATTTAAAAGGCTACTTAGCCCCTGGCAATTTAAAACACAAAATACACTGAGCAGTTATTTTCACTCTTCCTATAAATACGGTCATTAGTATAGATCAGAATGCCCTAACAGTCATGAGGAAATTTAAAGGAAACAGATCTCTGGGCTCTATCCTATCTCAATTTTGAGCAACCAGAGTTTATAAAATTTTTTCTATGTTATGACTATACTCAATAACTAACTGCCTAGAAAAAAAGAACATCGCTTTTAAAAAATATACATTGCTCTTTATATTTTATAAAAACAATTAGAGATTTAGAAACATGTAGTCAAGAGTCAAGAAAATCTTTAAGAAGTTCCAGTTTCTAAAGGCTTCTAATATATTCTATTTGACTTAACGGGTCTAATCTGTATGGCAAACATTGATTTCTCACCAAATCTGACAATGTTTAGTAGCCATATTTGTGGAAAGGCTCAAGTAGATTTCATTCTACTCAAAGGAGAAGTAACTGTTACTGACCTTTATTGTCTGCCGCTATAAATCCCAAGATGTTTTCATGGCGTAACATTACGGTCTGATAAATCTCAGCCTCACGGAACCACGAGCGTTCTTCTCTAGAGGAGAATATTTTGACAGCAACTTCTTCTCCTCGCCATTTTCCCCGCCAAACTTCTCCAAATCGACCTTTGCCAATACTTTCTTGTAACACAATAGTTCTTGCAATTGTTCTCTGAACGAGCAATGGTAAACCTAAAGATAAGCATAGGCATTAAAGAGTGACTCAGGAACAGAATAACTCTTACAGCTCTATCTTTAAGGAGCTTACAATCTCACTGGGAGACACAGACTTTATTTACAAAAACAATTCATATTTAAAATGAAAATAATAAATATAAGAATCTAGAAACTCCTGCCTAGAGGGTCCAGGTAGACTTTGTACACTAAATTGAATTTTGACTGTCCTTTACAGAAGGGATAGGACCAAAGGATAAGAGGAGCTAAGAATTTAGGTAGGAGGAATATTCAAGCAGAGGTAGAAGAGGAAAATGAATGGATGTTTACAGAACCAGCTTGGACACACAGACGGGGATGGACATGGTAAAGCAATGGAAGAGAAGGGAAACTGTCCACAAGAGTATGATGAGTACTGAATGTTGAGCCCAAGACGACCAATGAGAGCTGTGGATAAAACAGGAACTATTAAAAATTTCTGAAAAGGGCCCATGAGGGGAATGAGGAGAAGTAATTTAAAGATCTTATCTTAGAAGGATAAATGTAGTAATGGTTTTATTGACGGGAGAAGAAAAGTATGTGAACACAAGAAACATAAAATCAGTATGTACAATCCATACTGGTTTTTTTTTTTTAACGTTTATTTATTTTTGAGACAGAGAGAGACAGAGCATGAACGGGGGAGCGTCAGAGAGAGAGGGAGACACAGAATCTGAAATAGGCTCCAGGCTCTGAGCAGTCAGCACAGAGCCCGACGCGGGGCTCGAACTCACGGACCGCGAGATCATGACCTGAGCCGAAGTCAGACGCCTAACCGACTGAGCTACCCAGGCGCCCCAATCCATACTGGTTTTAATAAATCAGTAAAAATTATCACAGGAATCATTTCAAGACAAGCAACTTACTTGCTAGGAACTGGCTGCCTAGGCAACATTAGTATCTTAAAGAACGATGCCAAGTAACTTATAACTTGGTGATGGGACATTGGCATTATTTCACCATCTGAACACGCCCTACTCTAAAATATGTATTTTTAAAATATTGCCACACTCACTCATTTACAGAAAAGGATTTATCACTATCTACAACATTTAAGTAACACTGTATTTGAAACTATTCCAATTCACTTAATATCACATCCCCTATGGACTAAGGAAATGTCATCTTAAATTATACTGACCCTAACAGTAAAAATACCAGTATAAACTATGTTCTACACTGTATTTTATTTATATGACCTATACACGTAAATTTATGTAATTTATAATCTATATTCAGAATTGCTTGGTAGACCAAATTAATCCAATGATAGTTAATGAAAATATGTGCTCTCTTGGTTTCCTAGTATAAAATGCTTATTAATCAGAACATTAAGTTTTTGCTTTAAAGTGATCAGAAAGTTTTTCCTCTTTTCATCTAGAAGTTTCTCAAATGGGTCCTTTTCTCTCCTTGCTCTTTATCCTCCCCACCTATTGCAAAGTAGTTAACAGTCTAATTATAAGCAATTGTTTTTGTTGATAAGGAGGCTGCTAGCTAAAAATAGATCTGTGAAAATTTCTTATTTAAATCAAGGAGCTCTTTAAATATTATGAATAATCAATTCTTAGTTATGTTATTTAGTATAGATACTAATTCACAAGATTTTCTTAAAGCCTTTGAATGGGGTCACACGTCTAAAGATATAAAGTATACTTAAGAGTTAACTTCATGAAGCCACTCTGGGAGTTAGAAAGGCAAGGATAGGCACCTGGGTGGCTTAGTTGGTTAAATGGCAGGCTTGTGATTTCATCTCAGGTTGTGATCTCACAGTTGTGGGACTGAGTCCCGCATCAGGCTCTGCACTGAGCTTGGAGCCTGCTTGCAATGCTCTCTTTTCCTCTCTGCCCCTCACCTACTCTCTCTCTCTCTCTCTCTCAAAACAGACAAATAAACTTTAAAAAAAAAAAAAAAGGCAAGGAGTACAAGAGAAAGGGGAACTGCAAATGGGAAGGATGAAAACGTCTAACACATTCAGGCCTCATGTAAATGATACAGTCAAGAAAGGGGAAAGTTTTTGTCTCCCCATCATCACTGCATTCTAGATCCCAAACTAAAATTCAAAACCAAATCTAGATCTGTCATATTATCTATATTTAGTTACCACAACCCGTATGAATAAGTGAGCATTTTTAAAAAGTAATAATTTTCTTCTAAAGAGAAAAAGAAACAGGCCTAACTCAAATCTCTATGTTATCTGCTTTCCTCTTCTGTATCCTTAGAAATGCTTGTGAGAAACGTCAATATGCAGACAGGGTCCAAGCAGCTTCACATGCAGCAAACGAGAAAAACGAGACCGGAACAACCACGTACATTCTAAGAGACCATAAGCATGAACAAGACATAATGAACAGTGGCCTAAGAGACTTACTCTCTTCCCCAAACTGGCACACATGCACATGCTCACACATAGTTTACAATCTAATGACAGCTTAAATAAGGGCCCACATACAGCCTGTGATTCAGATGAACGCAACAGGGATCAGGCTAGCTTCAGGGGTAGAGCTGCCCACGGTTTCCAAGTTAAAGACACAGTTTTTGAGAAACAGAGATCAGGCCTTTCCTCCATTATGGTCATGGTACTGAATAATGAACATATGAATTCATAACATGAAATGATTAGTTTCATCTTTTCTCAGTGAGTGAAAGGGCTAAAAAGGCTTTTATGTAAAGGCATTTTACTCACAGTCACGAGTCCCATGCATGAGACTAAGGCTTTATAATGAATAGAAGGTAAACGAGTGGCATTTTCTGCTATCATTCTACATAAGATAGCTTCTGTCTCAATAAATTTGGAGGCTATTCAGCACATAATGAACTATGACAGGGAAAGGAGGCCTTCAACTAAGTTTTTTTTTGTAATGCAGCAAATTATACTGCATGTCAGATTCTTCTTCCAAATACCTTTCCAATAAGAGTAACACCTGTCATTTGGACCTAACTACAATTTATCAGAACATCTTGTCTCATTTGAACCTCACAACAATCCAATGACGTGCAGAGGGCAGGGTTCATTACTTTCATTTTAAAGATAAAATAACTTGGGCATGAGACATCAGCTAACTGCCCAAAGCCACAGGGCTAGCAAACAGTGTAGACCAGTTTTTGCAGGGTGGAGCATAAAAGGAGAGAAAGAAAGTTTCAGACAGCAGAGTTGTAGTTCCCGATGTATCTAGAAATACAGATAAAATGGAAAAAGAAGAATTTCATTCTTTACTTCATGTCTGTATCTTAAAAGGTTAATAAATGTATTCTTATTCAGAAATCAGCTGCCATGCAGACAGCAACTTCTTCTAATGCTTTAGGTGGGCTTATTCCCCTTGAGGCCTGATACATTATGGCTATGCAGGAAGTATGGCAATAAGGAATGAATTCCAAATGATTTGTAGCCACTCTGATTTTCTGTGACTTTGGTCTTTGCTTATCATAGTTTTTTGGCCTAGGGTGACTTCTAGAATGAGCCAGATGTTCCTTGGGAACCCTCTGGACTATACTCAGAATCAGTGGAAAACCCCAGAGAAGCCTTAAAACAAGCTCTCTCCATTCCTCTTAGCACTCCAGCCCAAAGACTATCACACTTCAGTACCAAGGCTGCTCTATCTCAGTCCAACCTCTCACTGCCCCCCTGCTCACAACGATCTCAGAGGTCCCTACAGGCTGCCTTGAGAGACCTGAGTCGCAGCACAAGCCTGTGTGTGTACTAGTGTCATGGACACAAGTCACTTACTGAATATATATGGCCAAAGTCCATGGAAGACTTCAGGCCAAGAAGCCGGTTTCCTCACGCTTAAATGAATAAACAGATACGCGTATAAATCTATATTCATTTCCTTAAAATAAACAGACATTTGTCACAGTGTGAAATTTCGTTGGTATCAGATGAGATTTCATGCTTCAGTCCTATTCCTACTCCAATCACAACTTCTGCTTTAATGTTCCTTTAGTTACTTGATTATAAAATTAGTGAATTTTCATCATATATATTTTCAAATCTTCATTTTATCCATGAATCCAGGCTTTATCTGAAGTTGATTTATACTTTTCAAAAGACAGTGTTTCTCAGTATCTGCTCCAAATTTGGGATGGGACATAGAAGCCCAAAAGAAGAAATACGGTTTAACCAAGGTCAAAGAGCCAACCAACGACAAAACTTGCACCAGAATCTTGATCTCTTGATTCCTAGCCCAGTGTCAAATTATACTATTATAGAGGACAGGGGTCTTCCTCTCTCAGTGTCTTTTCAAGCTCATGCAACTGAAAAAATAAATCCCTTTCAGTTTAAACATGAAGTACTGCCATACCAAAATCTACTTCAAGAGATGATTCTGGCAATTAGCCAGTCTACTTCTGAAACCACAAGAATCAGCAAATGGAACTGAGAAAAGCAAACATCACAGAGGTCATGGATCCATAAAGCTATATTAAATAACAAGGTGGTTAGACATTTTTCTAAAGTGAGAAAACCATTCGTTTAACAAAAAAAACTAGGTCTGAGCTAAGGACAGCAATTTCATATGTTAAAAAAGCAAATAACCTTAAAAATTCCAAAAACATTTTCTGCCATGTTTGCTTTCAAACATCAAAATAAAGCTGGTAAACAATCCTGAATAGAGTAGGTAGCTACAGATCATTTGAACATCTATGAACTTCAGCCTCACTCCTAAGAAATTAATTGTCCTTATTCTTTCTATCTCATGGGAGTCATAAGAAGGTGAGAAAGCTCTGAAATTTATACAAACATGAAGATGACTTACAAACTTACTTCAACATTAAAAGTACATTCTAATTCATCTACGATGAATTAGCCGCAGACCTTAACTGGCCTTAAAGCTGGAATTAGTATTTACACTATCTTAAGTTTTAAACACAATACGCCAATTGGCTTAGCCAACTAATAAATAATACAGTTAATCTTTAAAAGACTTCTTAGGAAAAAGGAAAATCAAGTACATTACCTGATCCAGAACCCGATGTTGTCATATCATAAATTAAATCTTTCAACGTAGTGCCCTCTGAAATAAAAGGACGATCTAAGGAAGGATCCTCTTCGTTTGGCACTCGATGGTGAATGACAGTACGATTATGGCAGATATAAACCATTAACATGAGTGAGATGCAGACGAAGCAGACTGGTCCAGCAATGACAGCTGCCAATTCGACAGGACCAAGGCCAGATGATGGCTTTCCTGAAAAAGGGCCTCAAATGAAATAAACATCAACAATAGCAAAAACACTGAAGGTGGCATCCACAATTTCCTAATCCTCCCCATTTCATGCACTTGGCCACTACTCCCATTAGTCAGAGAGCCTCATTCCAGCAGCTCATAGGGCTCAAACCCAGAACAAATAAATCATTTAGTCTTCTCCCATTGGCCGGCCCCCCTTTCATGATCATCAGGTCAGACAACATCCACTTACTCTTCTGCTCTTCAGCCTCATCTAAATAAAGCCAGTGACCACCAACATTCCAGGACATCCACACTATCACTCTCAGGTCACTAATAAAAGAACCAATGATCTGGGGCACCTGGGTGGCTCAGTGACTTAAGCATCTGACTCTTGATTTCGGCTCAGGTCACGATCTCATAGTTCGTGGGATTGAGCCCCACACCACACTCTGTGCTGACGGCCTGATTGGGATTTTCTTCCTCCCTTTCTCTCTGCCTCTCCTCCTCCTCCTCCTCTCTCTCTCTCAAAAATAAGTAAATAAACAAATTAAAAAAAAATAATCTGGAAAAACTCCCATTAATGTCTTAAAAGTCCTTTTTTTAAATCAAGTTTTAAAATTTTAATTCCAGTATAGTTAACATACAGTGTTATATTAATTTCGGGTACATAGTACAGTGATTAAACAATTTTACACATTAGTCGGTGCTCATCATAAGTGTTAAGTCTTTTTTTTTTTAAAGAAGTTTGGCTTGCCTTCTTATTCCAAGGCCAATAATATATACAAATGGCATGCAAAAAAAAAAAAAAGTATAGGGGCGCCTGGGTGGCGCAGTCGGTTAAGCGTCCGACTTCAGCCAGGTCACGATCTCGCGGTCCGTGAGTTCGAGCCCCGCGCCGGGCTCTGGGCTGATGGCTCAGAGCCTGGAGCCTGCTTCCGATTCTGTGTCTCCCTCTCTCTCCGTGCCTCCCCCGTTCATGCTCTGTCTCTCTCTGTCTCCAAAATAAACGTTGAAAAAAAAATTTAAAAAAAAATTAAAAAAAAAAATTTGTTTAAAAAAAAAAGTATAAATATAGATGAGCAAAAGTAAAATGAAAAAAAATTTTCTTTAGCCTTACTAGCCCCAAACAATTCACATTTTAGTATATGTCTGTGTATATATATCTATCTCTATCCATTTTTGTAAGTTTTTATTTACTTAATCTCTACACCCCACATGGGGCTCGAACTCAGGACCCTGAGACCAAGAGTCATATGCTCTTCCAACTGAGCCAGCCAGACACCCTTCCATCCATTTTTTTAAATGTAAAATATATCTTTTGCTTTGTTAATAGAGTTTACATGTATATACTTCCTAGTCTATGTTAACCACTTGTACTTTTTTTAATTTTTATTTTTTAAAGTTTATTGGAGTGTGCCCATGCTCTCATAAGTGGGAGAGGGGCAAAGAGAAAAAGAGAAAAAGAGAGAAAGAGAGAAAGAGAGAGAGAGAGAGAGAGAGAGAGAGAGAGAGAGAGAGAGAGAATCCCAAGCAGGCTGGGCACTGTCTGCTCAGAGCCCAACATGGGGCTTGATCTCACTAACCAAGAGATCATGACTTGAGCCAAAATCAAGAGTCAGACATTTACCACTTGGACTTTTATTTCAAGATCATTTATATTCTTATAATCTCTTAATAACTAACATTTTGCATTATTTCAGAAACACATTAATTACATTGGCATTAATCCTGAGCCTTGCTGGTTCACTGCTCAGAACCATTTCTTTCATATCACAACTTTCCCATTCTTGAGATCTTTACTTGGATTGATTTCTTATGATAGAATCCTAATTCTTATAATTTCTTTTAAGAAGAGTACATGGGTTCTCATACACTGAATACTTATTATCTAAAAATGGCTGTTGTTTTTATACATAGAAAATCTTGGCAGACCTAAGGAATTTTAGGTAACAATTAATATATGATGTTCCATTAACTTCTGATATTTAAAAAAGCAGAAAATCTGAACTTTTTCTTCTTTTTAGAGGTAATCAGTGTTCACTTGTGCCGAATGCATAAGCAATTTTTTTCTTCATTCTTGAAACTGACATTTTATTATATGTATTTCATTACGTATTTTTTCATTAATTTTGTTTAACATTCTTCTCCTCTGTCTGCTCATTTGTCATTTTCTGGAATTTTTGTAGTAAGTATATTGGATCACCTAGATTTATCCTCTATAGCTCTTAATTTGCTCACCTTCTTTTCTCCCTGAATTATAACACAATTTCTCAAGCTTATCTTGCCTTAAGCTTGTATCACACTTAACTATAAAATATTAGTATCCAGTCTGCTATTCACTCTCAATACTGCATTTTTAAAAATAATTCATCAGTTGAGCTTTTCATCTAAAAGTGATCTTTAGGGGCGCCTGGGTGGCTCAGTCAGTTAAACGTCCGACTTCGGCTCAGGCCATGATCTTACGGTTTGTGAGTTCCAGCCCCGCATCAGGCTCTGTGCTAACAGCTCAGAGCCTGGAGCCTGCTTTGGATTCTATGTCTCCCTCTCTTTCTGCCCCTCCCCTGCTCTCTCTTTGTCAAAAATAAACAAACATTAATAAATAAATAAATAAATAAATAAATAAATAAATAAATAAATAAATAAATAAATAAAATAAAAGTGATCTTTAACTGAAAATGGACTTTAGACTGTCTGGGAGTTCTTCCCTATCATGAGGTAAGTCTTTTTCATAGGATTGATTCATCCAGTTCAGTTCACTTCTGAACCACTGAATCTTTTCATTTGGTAAAATTTTTTTTTTATTGTTATTTTTATTTTTTTGCTGTTTGCTTATCAGAGACCTGGGAATGAGGGATTTATGTATGTTGAGCATTAGAAATGAAGTGAGTTCTTCACAAGGCTTTATGAGTCTTCATTTAGATATTTCAAGCCAAATGGAAATGGGAAATTGTGGAATTATAATTTTTCTTTGTCATTTTAGAATTGCAGATGCCTAAACAGAAGTCAGAAAAATCAGTCTGATAGAAACTTGCCATGGGGAGCTTCCCCACCATGCTGAAAGGTCTGGTTTTACTTTGCTGTTATCACTTGAATGAAGTGCAGGACTGCCTCGCTCTGTAACCTGTGGGGCTGGCCCTTTTCTGCTGGGCCACAGCAGTGCTTCCTACTCTAATTAGCACGATGCCTGGACCAACTCGGAGTGGAGAGGGAGCACTGTGGTTGCCTCCGTGACCAATGAAAGCGGGTGCTTCCTAAAGAAGGATGGGGCATTTCCTCCTGTATGTAACCTCCTCACCCGAGTGCCTCAGTGTAAGGTTAGGTGGGATTCTGTAAGAGGTGCTTTCATGTACTTCTCTTCATCTGGATAGTCAATTCTTCACTAGTCTGATGCTATCTGCACTATAAATTATAGAAGTTTCTCACAAATATAGGCATGAGGCTGGTATTCTTCCATTAATTCTGCTAGCATGAATACAGGTTTCCCCCACTTTTATACTGAATATTCTATATTGCCACTGTAGAAATTCAGGATTTGAGGAAAGTGATGGAAGGAGTTAAATACATGTGCTCAGGCTAACATCTTAAACCAGAACCTGAACATTAATCTAATTCTAAGAATTTATGAAGCCTTCAAATTCCTGGCTCGGCCAGAACACTGTTAAATGTAAACTATGGTGAAGGACCAAAAGCCCCGAAATCATATTTAATGATTTGTATATAAAGATCATAAAGCAAAGTTAAATTACAAAATGAAGGCATCTGGACTGTTTAGTGCTGCACTCAATTCCTGCCCATTACTGACTGCTTTAAAAGGCTGGGGCATCATACAAGGAAGAGAAGGCCACTCTGAGGACAAAGCAGGGACACTCTGAGGATGTACTGCTGCAGCAGCCCTGTCAGAATCCGCCTTGAAGAGGATGGCCTTTTAGGCATAACAGACCTCAGAGAAAGTCTATTATTGGAACCATGTTCTCCAACAACACACACCCAGCAGGCAGGAGGATCTTGGCTACTCCTATAACTCTACAACTATGGACAAGTTCCTTCTTGCCTCTCCACAGAGCAAGGTTTTAGTTCTAAAACCTGGGTCAGAATCAGCTTTTCTTGCAGTATTAGAGAAAAGTCTTACACAACCACTTACCAACAGTCGGGAGTTCTATTTTATTGCAGTGGTCCTGATTGCAGCAATACGTTGTAGTGACAGAGCCGGTTTTTGAAGACGGTGCACACACAAACGGCCTGTCTCGGGGAATTAGGTCAATTTCAGCTATACACATGCTATTGTGTATAACTTTGTCTGTGGTCTCTGTGACAGAGACAAAGCAGAGCCCATCTGTCACACAAGTAAAATTGTCTTTTGTACAAAGGTGGCAGAAACACTGTAATGCTGGGAAAAGAGAAGATTCTATTAGAAAAAATTCTCAAGGTTCACAATATGAAGTTATCCCATATTCACTAAAATAATACATTCCTGATCCTATTATAATACAATTTCTTTGCACTGTTCAAAAAATAAAATGCTTATTTCTCTCAGAAGTTCCAAATTCTGTTGAGAAGCACACATACATAGGAGTCAAATGTGATAAAATCGGGACCGAGGTTTTTTTCTAAAACTTTTTGGTTTACAAGTACAGAAAAATTCTTACAAGTAATTTCATCAAGGTAAGGCTCTCCCATTTGAAACACAGTACATGTAAATTTTTAATGGTTATTCTTATCAGCCCAAAGCTATGTATTCACATATTCCCCCACCTGGAAGCAATATGTGAAAATACAACTACCTACTTCACTAGAGGTTGGAAATGTCATTTGGGTGGATTTATGGTAATGGAGTAATGGAAATAGATTTGTATTTCTCTTTCCTCTTGTGCAAACCCTGAGAAAGGCATGTATCTTCTAGCTAGGATTAGGGTGCTTGCTCAGTAAGCCAAGGAGACTGCACCAGTTAAGGCAATCATAGACTGGAGAAACACTAGCAACATGCCCAGTTGTATCTTTTCATCTTTATGGCTTAACTGGAGAAGTGACTCCTTCAGGGAAGTCTTCCCGTAATTACCAACACCTTCCCCTACAAACAGACACAGACCTTCCACCATGGTCTCCAATGAGGTTAAGTGCTTCCCAAAGCACACATTAACAGGATTGCTATATTTTTTTCTCTCCCCTATGAAACTATAAGCATATTTCAGGCAGAGATCCATATTAATCATTTCTGTAAATCCATGTCTAGCAGGCCTGTTACATACCACCATTCAAAAAACTTTTGTTAGGGGCGTGTGGGTGGCTCAGTCGGTTAAGCGTCCGACTTTGGCTCAGGTCATGATCTCGCAGTTTGTGAGTTCGAGCCCTGCATTGGGCTCTGTGCTGACAGCTTGGAGCCTGGAGCCTGCTTCAGATTCTGTGTTTCCTTCTCTCTCTGCCCCTCCCCTGTGGGCACTATGTCCCTCTCTCTCTCTCTCTCTCTCTCTCAAAAATAAACATTAAAAAAATTTAAAAAAAAAACACTTCTGTTAAATGAATGATAGAATGGGCACTTAGATTTCACTACAAACTCATGAAACTGCAAAACACAGTTATGTCCTTAGGTCCAAACAAACTTCCCAATTACTCGTTGGAGAGGAAAACGTTACAGTCCAGATATGTAGTACACAGAATGGCTACCTATGATGAGACCAAGGAGGTCCACAGAAACAGCATATCTAAAAAAAGAATAGCTAGACAGGCAGGCCAGAAGAAAGCTAACTCTCTGAACAGCTTACTGTGCAGGAAAGGAGAACTCAACAGGCTTGTGATGCTCAAATGTTGCATATTCCCAAGAAAGGCCTGTTTAGGACTGGCCCTTGGCTAGTCCCTGGGCAATAAGCTCTGAGCCCTTGGCACATTCTCCCTGATACAAACACTGCAAACCTGTGTGACTGAGACCCAATAAAAACTCTGGACACCAAGGCTCCACTGAGCTTGCCAAGCTGCAACACTCTGCACGTGCTGTCACAGTGATGCTGAGCTATGGAGTGAGTGCACCTGTGCCACTGCACTGGGCCAGCACACCTGGAAGCTGGCACCTGGTTGCTCCTGGGATTTGCCCCATGTGCCTTTTCCTTTTGAGGATTTTAATATGTATCTTTTCCACTGTAATAAGCCATAACCATGAGTACAACAGCTTTTCTGAGTCCTGTTAGTCCTAGCAAATCACTGGGCCTAAGGGTGGTCTTGGGGACCTCAACTCACTTGCTAAAACCAAACTCAGGAATGTCAGGATTGCCTCAAGCAAGTGCTTCTTGGTTGCTGGCTTAACTAATATACTTACTACCTTTACAGACCAGCAATGTTTTACCTTAGTCGTCATAAAAAAAAAAAAAAAATTGTTCTTTCTTCTTCTTAAATAGTTCAGCTATTTGAATTAACTCCTCCCAAACACAAGAAGAACTCAAAAAGAGTATTAAAAAAGACACAGTCATAGTCCATAGTCTAATACTTAAAGATTATTAAAAGAGACAGTTATTCACAGTGATTATAGGTTCCCCGGGTATAATTTCCTAAGGAGGGATTCTGACTAAAAAATCCATGGACTGGTTTCAGGGATACATGAATGCCATGAAACTGCAGGTCAAATATATGGCTTTCAAGGTTTGTTGCTTTCAGCAGAATCACAAAGGAGTCTGTCACCCACAAAAGATCACAACCACCACCAGAGAAGACTGTCATCATTCTCTCCTGAATCCTCTGTACTCATGGTTAGTCAATCGACCAATACTGTCTAACCATTAGTTTTATCAGTTACTCTACCAAAAGCTTAGTGTACCAAGACTAACTTATGGTTCCAGCACCTGAAGAGCTCCAAGGCCTACAGAAGGCGAACGCTACAATACAGTGTGTAATTGCTATGTATAAAAAATACTGCCATGAATACTCTCTCAATTCTAAGATCTTCATCTTCTCTCTTAGCATACATGAAATGAGACCTACACGCTTGGCCTAACAAGACTTTTACTTTTGGATTCCAACTTACAGCTCCCTTTGCAAATGCCATCTAAGGCCACACATTTCCCACCATCATGTCTTTCATGGCCATGGTCTTCACACATACTATCTTTCTGCTTCATTTAAACCCACCTCTCATCCTTTAAGACCCTATTCAAACAAGATCTTTTCCATGATATGCTCTAAACTCTTCCCCACCCTTAAGATAACTGGGTGGGTCCTTATGATACGTTTCCTAGTCTTCTTTGTGGACCTTTAAGACTTCTCAGATCGAACAAATCACTCTATTTATAGTTTGCTGTTAAAGGGTCTCTCATTACATTAAGAAGGGCCAAGTTTTTTAAAATTTGTTTTCCCACCGTTTAATCCTGGACTCTTAGATGGTGATCACAAAAATACATGCTGACGCAGTATTTCCCAAACCAGAGGTCCCAAGTATGTTGGGAGAAAAAGGGGAGTCTACAAATTGTGTACAAAAAAATTTTTAATGCTTTCATTTAAAAGATAATCTAGGGGCGCCTGGGTGGCTCAGTTGGTTGAGCGTCCGACTTCGGCTCAGGTCATGATCTCGCGGTCCGTGAGTTCGAGCCCCGCGTCGGGCTCTGTGCTGACAGCTCAGAGCCTGGAGCCTGCTTCCGATTCTGTGTCTCCCTCTCTCTGACCCTCCCCTGTTCATGCTCTGTTTCTCTCCATCTCAAAAATAAATAAACGTTAAAAAAAAATTAAAAAAAATAAAAATAAAATAAAAGATAATCTAAAATGAATGATAAAAATTCTGGATCATAAGTAACCACAATCTAAACAAGTACTGTCAGTAGGCTGTCTTTCACTGATACTTCTTTGGTTGTATTAAGATCTCCCTCAGGCCAAACGTTTCTCATGGCACACTGTGCAAGGAAAGGTCTCATTGTAACTGTAACCAACAGTGAAAAATACTGTACAGGAAACTAGAATCATCAAAGCATATGACAATACAGGCATCGTCAAAAGCCAACAAACAGTCTAACAGCTAATACCATATATATATGCTGCAAGAAATACACGGGTCCTATCTTTGTAGTACAATTGCAAAAGTTCATTAGAAATAAGTGTGGATGGAAGTACCCAATGACATTTTTCCATTCTCACTTCCAGCATGAGCTGGTATAGAGAACCATTTAAAAAAGACTTCAGTAATGTCATCATGTTAACCTCATCTCCGAGTGAACACCACAGCTGACATCTCATTAAAACCGGTATTTAAGGAATGTTTGCTGGCAAGTGTTTTGGTCAGACATGAGGTCTGATTATCCCGAACTTAAAAACAAAGCCTTAAAGTCATTAATAGTACCTTGCACAACATTACTTACAGAGAATGGATACTTGCAGCTTTTAGTATCACTCAAGTGAAAATAGAGAAACAGATTTAAAATGGCATGAGACCTGAGGCTATTTTTTTCTATTGTGAAACCTAAACATCACCTGTCTCACCGAATAACTATTAACTTGAAATTTGTTAGTTTCATAGTTGTCTTTGTATTTAATTTGCAGTCTTGGTTTATAGTTATAAATGAGCCAAAAACAATAAAAAAATTTTTATCTAGTTTCACAGCTATACAATTTAAGTAACATGAAAAATACATTCTGCATGTTTCCTTTTAAAGGGGTTACTACTTATGGCAAGTTTGAGAAAATTAGGGCTAAAGGGCTTCTCTGAACAAGTGTCTTTCAACAAGAATAGGTCACTGGACAAATATAAACTTCACTTAACATAAAGCTTAACCAGATTAGGGTTTATTTCTTGAGAGAATTTTAAAATTCTATTTTACTACTCTAAATCAGAGTTGAGACTGAATACAAGATTGCTGTTAAACATATATGATGTTTAGAGTTGACATATATGATGACAGTTCAGAGAAAAAATAAAACAAGAATTTAAAAATTTCCATCAATTCATGAGCTTTAATTCTCATTTTTTAAATTCAAATTTATTTTATGAATAGATAGATCTGACCCCTAGCTACCTCTCTTTATTAATTAGGCTGTTGTTAATTTTTAAACACACATACAGGGCAAAATTTCTATCTAAAAAAGGTGTACAATGATGTCTTCTTCCCACTCCAGAGCCCAGGTTTCACACCCTCCTCTGCAGCATCCTTTAACACCAGCCCACCAACTCGACTCTTTCATTCTGCAACTTCTCACTGAGCATATCTATCTATCTGCCAGGTACTGCGCAGGCTGCGGGGTGTAGGGATGAATAAGACAAGTATCTGGACTGCAGGAGCTCAGCAGGGTGGATTAAATGGAGCACTAAAATCCAGGGTCCGGAGGACAATGATCAAAGCGCTTCAACTCTGCCAAGGTAGAAGGGATATCAAGAAAAGCTTCACAGGCCATCTGAGTCAGAACTTGGAGCATATGTAAATCTGCTAGATAGCTGAAGGTGAGAAAGTTGTCCTGACAGCTTTTTGTCCTGAGGTTTTTTTCTCCTCAGTGGCAGGATTTCATCCTTGGTGGCTAGCATCCCAAATGTTAATGAGACCATCAGATTTCAATAACTATTCAAGATATTAACCATAATGGTTTCATTTCATCAGCAAAATGAACATAATCCCTTCCTGACCTATTTCATCATCTCAACGAGATCGTCAAATGAGATACTGTACAATAGCACATCTTGAAACTACTAATATAAATCATACGTGACCACACAGAATTATCACATATAATAAATGGCGTTGTTCCACACACAGTTTTTATTTGTAGGCCACCAAAGAAACTAGTCTTCCCCAAAGTAGTACGTAAAGTTCCACTGTACAGTCCTAGACAGGGCCGCAGGAAACCTTGAAGACTGTCTCATTCTAATTCAGTTCCGTCATTTTATTAATGCAGAAACTAAAACTGAGGAGTACCAAAATAATTTATAACAACATCCTACCCATGTTACAGGTGGATGTGAATTCCCACTACATTTTCATCACAAACATGTGATGGTATTGGTATCTGTATGTTTCTGAGTTAGTATCCAGATGTTAAATAACTCAAATCTTTCAAGACTCCCCAGTGGTTCAATAGGACAGCTTCTTGTTTGGACCCCTAGAGTTGGGCTTTTCTGCCTGACAGCAAAGATACGAATCAAACTCCCTGTTCAGTACCTTTCTCCTACCTTGGTCACCTTTTGCTTCCAGGCCCCAATATCTACCAGCAGCTACAGCTTCCTCCATTCTATGATGCACATTTTCCCACACTCTCACTTCTGAAATCTGCATCTGCATTACAATCAAAGTAAAAAGAAAACTTCAGCCTCTGGACAGAAAGGTAAGACACGATATTGCTACTGCAACCGAACCATGTACAAACTTGGCTATGTATAGAAGGAATTACTGATTTAATTATCACTTTAATTATTTGCATTGGTATCTCTCCTGCAAATAAAATTTAGCTTAACCTTATTCCCCATTAAGGTCTTCAGGCAGATTTCACTACGATTCAGCACTGCAATGAAAAGCCACTGCGTTCACAGAAAACTGTCAATCCCATGCCAGGAAATACAATTACTAGCAATAGAAATTTCCAAAGACTGCAAAATAAATCACAGAATTTTCAAAATTAGAAGATGTTGGTGTGATGTGAAGGACTGTCAGAAACCAAACATCTAGCTGTCAAAGAAAGTGACAACAGTAAAGAGAGACAGCGGGACTCCTGGGGTTATCAATTTCACTGATAGTGATAAATCCCAAATTGAGATTCTAGCACTTGGTCCCAACTATAAAGGAAATTTCCATCATTGCTTCATTTGACTGTGTCTGGAGGTCACACATCAAAACCCTATTCTTTCTACCTCCCTTCACTGCTAGATAGTCAGCTAGGGCCACCCAGGGCTGATTCACAAACCCAGGTACCCTGCTAAACAAGTGGAAAAGCAGACAGCCTGCGAACAGTACACAGAACAGACAGGTCTATGACCTTTGTTGATTAAATAAAAACTGGCACCAGAAACCTTGTCTTCCCAGGCCAATAACTTACTCCCCGCTTTATGCATATACTTCAATACTCCCTCCTTTTTCAACCCTTGTTGTTTGGTCTCACGATCCTTCTTTCCCTCTATCAAGTACTTGACTGAAACATCTGTTGAAATTCACTAGTGATGCCTTTCTGGTGAAATTCAATGTTCTTTTCTAAAATTCTTCAGGATATGAGACACACTGACACATTGTTCTTTATTAGTTTACATGACACCACACTTCCATGTCCACAGTCAGCCCTCTGCTACCTCTCAGATCTACATCTCTACACTTCTTGGCCTTGTGCTCCAAACTCATATTTTAACTGCCTTCCAAGAAACACTCTGCTTGGCTTGCCTTTTACTGCAAAGTCAACACATTCAAAACCAAAATACAACATTATTCCTCTAATAGTGGGAGATGTAATCAAAGGGCCCCACAAGGACTCAGGTTCCTTCATTGCTGAGACAGCTCAGCAGTAAAAAAGCAACAGGAGGATGAAGATTTCCCTCTCAGAGACTGAATTCCAATCTTTTCACCACTCTGACTTTGCGGGTGATGACCCTTACTTTCCCTTCCCCTTCCCATTATAGCACAATTATGTGTTGCTACCTAGTGAGAGTATTCCCAAATATTACAAATATGCACCAAAAGACAGGTAAAGGACATGAACGATGCCTTTTATTCAGTCTGCTTAGCTACTGTTAAAAACTGAAGATCATACCACTGTTGGCAAGGATGAAGGCAAAAGTTAGAATACATACAAACCCTTTTAGGTACTGCTGGCAACCCCGCTACAATCTTGTCCGCGTCCCACTCCAGTTCTGCCTCCGGTCTTCCCTCTAGGCCCAGTGCCGCACCCTCTCTCAAGGAGTCTGGTCCTCTCTTCTCTTCTCCCTGCTCCAGCTCTGGGGAAAGCATACTAGGTTCTCTTCTTTTGTAAATATGCTGCCAATCTCTGTAAACAAGGCTAAAACCCTGACCACCAACAGGGTTTTATTCTTCCAAGTACTCAGTGGTTCTTCTCAACTCCACCCCCTTAGGGTTACCTGGCAGCTGTAATGTCAAAGTGAGCTTGTCAACACACCAAGCACCATACAGCGTGAAAGCAAATTCTCTAGTCTAGTCCGGATAACATTCCACTCCCAAATTTAGGGCTTTAAAACAAAAATATGATTTACCCAGAAATGTTTCCAGAAAGTCCAAGGACTTAAGAAACATTTCTAATTCAACATACAACTCCAACCTGGAGGACTAGGGGCACGCCTAAATTCTCAATCACTTGTTTTTTGTTTTTTTGTTTTTTACAATACTTCCATTTTCTAGTCTCCTGAGCTCCATGGAATTAGTTGATATAAAGTTAACTGATATCCAAGAAAAACACACTAAGAACAGGCTGCCTCAATGGCAAGATGAGATTTAACAGGGACAATTAATATAAAGGCCTTCGTTTAGGCTCAAATAAAATAATCTGCATAAATACAGGATAAAGATTTGCTTAGCAAATTTGGGGAATCTGTTTAACAACAGATTTTTAAAAGTCAACAGCATTTACTGTTAACTGTAGCCATGGTGATAGGGGAGACAGAGAGAGAACTGGGCACAAAATTCCACAAATGTCCAAATAATAAATAATCAGTGTTACTTGAACATCCATCTGCTATGTAAATATGGGTCAGAAAATCAAAGAACGAATTCGACAAAGTTTGACTGGAAAGGTATCCTAGCCGTGGAGACAACTACCTCATTTTATAGACCTAGTGTCTATTTGTCTCACTCCAATACTAAATCAAATCATGAGGTCAGGATGTGGTAAATTTTGTTTCATAAAAAGCATTTCCTTACTACAGCTCCTCCCTACAATGAACTGACTGCCTCACAGAAGATTATGACTTCTCTATCATTAGAGATATTTAAGCAGAGGCTTAATGACCAATAGTCAGAATTTGTGAAGTAGGGATCTCCTGCACTAAGTAAAGGGTTGATGTAAAACTAAAACTCTACAATTCTTCAAATAGTAAGATTCTATTGTTACAAGTTGCATCAAATATTAAACATCCATACTTTCCTTTTTTTTTTTTTTTAAATATTTGTTTATTTTTGAGTGAGCAAGGAGGGGCAGAGAAAGAGGGAGACAGAGGATCTGAAGCAGGCTCCACACTGACAGCACAGAGCCCAATGCAGGGCTCAAACTCACAAACTGCAAGATGCTTAACCAATTGATGCTTGATGCTTAACCAATTGAGCCACCCAGGCGCCCCTCCATGTTTTCATTTTTTGACTAATTCAACTTAAGTTGACATCTTCAAGGTACAGCATTTAGGGTAGCGAAACTCATTGTATAATTGTTTGTTCATCTATTTCCTCCATTACACTGTAGGTTAGTATTTTATGAGTATTTTATGCATCTCTGCATTCCTAGGTCCAGAATCCAGAAAGGATCCAGTATGATTCTTGAATAAACATCCCAGGAGTATCTCTTTTGTATGTGGGTGGTCACTAGCACCAGGGTCCTCAATTAAATGGCCAAGCAACCAAATTTTTTTACTTTTAACTACCTTCATTTTTGAAGTCTTTTTCCCATCTCTCAATGCTCTCCTTTCAACTGTCTGAAATTCCCACTTAAGTACCTCCCTTAAGTCCATTTGATGGACAATACCCCATCATCCAGAATAACCTCTTCCTCCATATAAATGGAAGGCAACCTGACACTTCCAAGATTACAAATGAACATACCCTCTGACCTAGAAGGAATGTAGCCTACAGATATACTTTACATGTGAAAAGTGCCTAACATACATGGTTATTAATTTCCTAAGAATTTTATGCGAGGTTGTTTCTAATCCTGCCTATGCATCTATCAATAGAACTGGTGAAATAACATGATGGTATCACTAAAATGGAAGACCATACAGCTACAAAAAAAAAAAAAATGATCTTTTCATAAAAAATAGTTTTCAAAAAAATTGATGATGATTAACATAGACTAACCCCTAAGATGTATTAAGTAAAAATCTGGGGGCGCCTGGGTGGCTTAGTCAGTTGACCATCTGACTCTTGATTTCAGTTCAAGTCATGATCCCAGGGTCGTGGGATCAAGCCCAACATCGGGCTCTGTGTTGAGTATGGAGCCTGCTTGAGATTCTTTCTCTCCCTCTACCCCTCTTCTCTGATCAGGCTCTCTCTCTAAAAAACAACTGCATAGTGCAGAACAGTATATTGAATACAGTAACATTTTGGCTAAAAAGCAAAGGTAGGAAGGAAAGAAGAAAGGAAAATGCATATACACATTGGCTTGTACATATTACAAAGCATCTCCCTGGAAATACAAAAGCAATAGGTAACACTGACTTCCACGGAAGGGAACTGGGTACCCAGATGATAGGGATGGGAGGAGACTTTTCACTACACACACATTTGTACTTTTTGAATTTAGAAAAATGTGAGTGTATTATATCTATTCAGTGTCATAAAAAAATAAAAAATGCCTTTCTATGCTCCATCCCTTTCTCCTATACTATCTTCAAAACTCCTAACTTAGTACATTTACTATATGGAGTATTGCCACCTCATGCCAATTTCAAAACTTTAATGTTCTTTCTGTGAAACGATTTGCCAAGATACAGTAATAGCCTTTAAAATATACTTTTGGGGGGGGGGCACCTGGTTGGCTCAATCAGTAGAACATGCAACCTGTGATCTCAGGGTCATGACTTTGAGCCCCACACTGGGTGTACAGATTACTTAAATAAATAAAACTTTAAAAAAAAACTTTAAAAAAAGTAAATATTACTTAAAAAAATAAAACTTCTTTAACTCTATTAATACTACTTCTTAGAATGTTGTCTAAAGGAGTAACAAGAGATAAGAGCAAAGATACGCACGCAGATGTTTGTTACAGCATTTTATGGTTGAAAACAACCTATATGAATGACAATATGACAATGACAAAATAAATTATGACACAGTCATAAGTGGGATGCTATATAGGCATTAAAGCTGATATTTTAGAAGCATTTTTAAGGACAGGGAAATGGTTATATTACTAAAGCTATATACAATGTGATTATAATTCTATTGCTATCATGTGTCTTGTTTTTTTTTTTTTTTTAACCACTTCAAAGAGTTGAAGGGGTATGTTGATATACAGAGCAGATGTGTACCCTAGCCCCTAAAAAGAATAGAGAAACTTTTATCTCTGATGGTTAGTGCTACAACATTAACTGAATTTCTTGGTTTTTCCCAATCTAAACATACCTTTATAGTTTCTCATTATAGTTTATGTGGACTAGTGGTTATTACAAGAGTATGATAATTAATATAAGGTAATTCAGAGACAAAAAGAAGTTCGAATCCTATCTCTGCCAGACAGCCTGTAAGTAATCTTGGGGAAGTTGCTTAACTTTTTTGAGACTGTTTTCTAAATTTATAACAACAGCAATCTCAGAAGGTTTGGGATTGAGATAATATGTACAGAAATAAGAATACTCAGGGGACCCTGGGTGGCTCAGTTGGTTGAGCGTCCAACTCTTGATTTTGGCTCATGTCAGGATCCCAAAGTCGTGGGACTGAGCGTGGCAGCAGGTTCTGTGCTAAATGTGGAAGCCGGCTTAAGATTCTGTCTCCCTCTGCCCCTCTCCCCCATTCACGTTCTCCCTCTCTCTCTAGCTCTCTAAAATTAAAAGAAAGAAAGAAAGAAAGAAAGAAAGAAAGAAAGAAAGAAAGAAAGAAAGAACATTTAGCATAGTACTCAGCAAATAAAATGCTAAAAAATTCATTTATGCATTCATTCAACAAGTATTTATTAGCACCTACTATGTGCCAGTCCCTGTTATACCTGCTGTACAGAGAATCAGAGCAAACCTTTACACAAGTCCAGAAGACAACACTGACACAGAATACATAATGTAAACAGTGTGCACATAAAGCAGTGAACATTCCCGTCAGCTATTTCTGTCTCTTTCTCCATTCACGGGTACCCATACAGAGTTTTTCAGCAGTATGACTGGTTGAACAGGGTTATTAGAACTTCAGTAATTCTTAGGCAGCGTGAGATGTACCTACAAGAAAGTAGATTTTCAGTTCCAACCCAAATTAACAAAGTGTTGGAATACATCCAGTGTGCACATACCCCTAACAAATAGAGAATCATAACTCATAAAATGTTCATGCTTGGAGGAACCTGGTAATTACCTGATCCTTTTCTCTTATTTTTCAGCTGAGGAAACAGAAATGCCCAAAGTGTTACATCAACACAATCTAGATATATTCTAAAAGCACAGGGGAAAAAAGCATATTGGAAAATCTATGGTGATCTCTCCCAAGTAGGACATGATAAAGGACTCAAGCCTTTCCCTCTGGAAAGCAACAGTGGCTCTAGGTGATGTGACTCAGTTGCACAGGTACTGAGGTACAGGGATGAACCTAAATGAAAAGTGGCAAATCATTCTGGGCTACAATAAAGCTAAAATAGAACTGTGGTAAGAGAAGGAAGTGGTGACCACCCACCAGCTACCTTTGAATTAAAGGAAGAAGAGAGTCACACCTGGGCCTGCAAATAGCAAAAGACCTACTGGAGCCATAAAGAAACGAGCTGGTGTCACTGTGTAGTTCATATTTTAGAAGTGCAGAGTAAGGCCTAAACACCTTTCACCAGAACAGTGTATGTAACCTGTGTGGGAACAAAGGAGGAACACCTTCAGGAGGACCGAGAAGCCTGGGAGATTCCTGCTGTTGAGGAGCTCACAATGTAAGGTAGAAAGCCAGCACGCCATGGGTAGAGGGTAATGCACAAAGTGTGGTGAGAACAGAGAATAGGGACACTTCCCTCAAAGATGGTGCCTCCCCTGAGACTTATAGAAGGCTAAAGAAGAAAGGGAAGTCATTCCAGGGAGATGCTGTACCAGGATTCTGTACAGATTCAGGAATAAGAGACTTCAAGCAGTTTAGGAAAATGTAAATAGATCATATAAATCATCTCGATATAAACAACATGAAAAAAAGAATAACAAAATTCAACACCTATTCATGATAGGTGTTTCTCAAACCAGCAATGAATAGAAAACAAAAATTCAAATATGTATCATTTACAAAAGCATCCAAAATCAAATACATAGGAATAAATCTTACAATATATAAGACCTGACCTCTACAGGGAAAGCTTCAAAGCATTACTTGACAGAAATTATGAAGAATACAAAAGAAAATTTATTTATTTATAAATGGAGGGACATTCAATACTATAAGATGTTAATATTCTGCAAAGTGACCTGCAGGTTCAACAAAATCAAATCAAAATCCTACAGTTGTGTGTGTGCACGCGCGTGTGTGTGTGTAGGAATTCACAAGCTAATTCTAAAACCTATACAGAAAAATATCCCAAGAACGGCCAAAGCAATTTTGGAAAACAATGCTTTTGGAAGACCTACACTACAGAATATCAAGACCCATCATAACATGATAATAATTAGGACTATTAATTAAGTATTGGCATGAGAACAAACAGAACAAATAGATTCCAGAAACAGATTCTCACATCTACAACTATTTGATTTATGACAGCAGTGACACTGCAGGGCCCTGGGAAAAGGAAGATATTACCAACAGTAGTGCTGGATCAACTAGGCGTACAAATTTTAAAAATAAAAAATAAAACACATACACACACATACATATACACAGTGAAATATTACTCAGCCATAAAAAAGAATGAAATCTTGCCATTTGCAATGACATGAATGGAGCTAGAGAGTATTATGCTAAGCAAAATAAGTCAGAAAAAGACAAATACCACATGATTTCACTCACATGTGGAATTTAACAAACGGAACAAATAAGCAAAGGAGAGAGAGAGAGAGAGAGAGAGAGACAGAGAGAGAGAGAGGGAGAGGGAGAGAGAGAGAGGCAAACCAAGAAAAAGACTCTGAAGTATAGAGTACAAACTGATGGTTACCAGGGGGGAGGTGGGTAGGGGGATTAAATAGGTGATGGGGATTAGGAGTGCACTTGTTGATATGAGAACCAGGTATCGTATGAAGTGTTGAATCACTAAATTCTAAACCTGAAATAAATATTACATTGTATGTTAACTAACTAGAATTTAAGTAAAACTTGAGAGAGGAAAAAAGTAACATTATGCTGTATGGTAACTAGCTGGAATTAAAATTAAATATTAGGGGCGCCTGGGTGGCTCAGTCGGTTAAGCGACCAACTTTGGATCAGGTCACGATCTCGCGGTATGTGAGTTTGAGCCCCGCGTCGGGCTCTGTGCTGACAGCTCAGAGCCTGGAGCCTGCTTCAGATTCTGTGTCTCCCTCTCTCTCTGCCCCTCACCTGCTCGTGCTCTGTCTCTATCTCTCAAAAAATAAATAAATGTTAAAAAAAATTTTAATTAAAAATTAAATTAAAAAATAATATATATATATATTTCATTCCATAATGAAAAATCAACTCCAGATGGACTATACATTATCAACATTAAAGTAAAGCAAGATGACTTCTAGAATAAAACATAAATATTTTCAAGACATTGAGTCCAGAAAGATTAATCAAATAGGATTCAAAAAGCCCTAACCTTTAAGAGAAAACAACAGAAGTTAAACTACATTAAAATACATTAAAGTCTGTCAAAAAGATACTGTTCTCCTATATCATTTTTCTTATTCATGTCTTTTTCTTTTTAGATTTTCAAATATTTGTCCATTTTAGTACTGTGTTTAAAAAGAATCAATTTGGTGTTTTATAGATCAAATCTACTGTAATTTTTTCTAAATCTTTATTTCCTTTGCATGCAGTTAGGTTGATTTGTACTTAATTCCTTCTCTAGCTTGAAATCTTCTTGCTTTCGAATTTTCTCTTGGGTACTGCTTTAGCAAAATCCCCACTAGTTTTGTTATGTAGGGCTTGTGTTGCCGGTCATTTCTAAATGGTTTGTAATTACAACTATAATTTCTTCTTTACTACAGGGATTATTTAGAAGAAAAATCTTATATTTCCAAGAGGATATATTATTTATTTTGACTTTTTCTTTTAGTTGTTGTGAATTTCTAATTTGGGTATTCTTTGTAGACCTTCCTATCACCAATTTCCTGGAAAAGTGAAGAAGTATTTTAAAAGAATAGTGTTCATGATTATAAAATTGGAATACATTAAATCTTCATTATTGTGTTATTCAAATATTCTTTTCTAATTTTTTTAATGTTTATTTATTTTTGAAAGAGACAGAATGCAAGTGGGGGAGGGGCAAAGAGAGAGGGAGACAAAATCTAAAGCAGGCTCCAACCTCTGAGCTGTCAGCAGAGAGTCCAACATGAGGCTTGAACCCACGAACCATGAGATCACGACCTGAGCTGAAGTCGGACGCTTAACCCACTGAGCCACCCAGGTGTCCTGACCATTGATTATTTTTTTAGTTAGATTTTATTTTTATCAAAGTTATGTATGTACAGAGTCTACAGTGTCAAATAATTCTACAAAACTGTTACCCCTCCTCCCACAAAAAAGATAGCAGCTCTCCAACATCCAGCCCTTTATTTCCTGCTCCACGGAAGCAATCACACTTTCCACACTTAATTGAGTCTCTTGGTATTTAGCTTTATGTCATTCCCATCCCTTTTCAGAACAAAGAAACACTTACTGAATTTAGCTAAAAGAGGGATGGCAGAGATAAACACTGCTGGAAATCTCAAAGACTTGGTGAACCACATATATAGGTACACAAGTTTTAATTTCTTGACTTCCCTAGTCTGAAATGTTCATCTTTGTCAAACAAAACATCAAAGCAAACAGTTCAATTCTGGTTGCAGTCTCCTAGAGGAATATAGCTAAATTAAACCAAATAAGGACAGAAAAGACCAGCCAAAATGAGGTGACTTTTATAATATGTTGTAATATTTCTAACCACTAAATCCATGGCCTTTCTTGGGGCATGAGGATGTGAGAGTATCTAATGTTGTCTGAGCTCCTTTCAGAAGAACCAACCAAATACAGTTTTCAGACATCACGATATAAATGTCCAGAAGCTTAGCACTAGGAATATGGGTTTCAAATTGCTGTTAGCATTAATGCTAGCATTTTGGTTACTGAAGAAGGCCTCTAGTAGAAGGCTGGTTATTAAAAGGTAAGGGTCTATCAGGACTTGATGTATAGAATTATGCAGCACATGTACAGAATTTATGACATCTATACAGACGTCAATAATTACTATGCCCTAGCTATGGTTTAGAATGGTTCACAGGTGATTACACCCATTTGTTCCATGAGACTTTCCCCCCAGTTCCAGGATCTCTATGCTAAATTAGATGCAAGCACCCCAGCTATTTCCTTAGGGCATGCCATCTGTTTGCAATGCACAGCTAATTCTGAGTCTGTTGCTCCTTGAAAAGTATCCCCTAAGGTTTCTGCCTGACTCCTAAATTCAAATTTATTGAAACTCCTCCCTCCTTCCCCTTCTTCCATCATAAGGCAAGGGAAGGCTAGATCTGACATAACGTATATGATCAATGAGAAATGGTGGAAAGTCTCTAGCTAGAAGAATATTTATGTGACCTTGCCTTTTGTTTGTTTGTTTGTTTTTTATTTTTTTTAATTTTTTTTTTAAATTTTTTTTTTCAACGTTTATTTTATTTTTGGGACAGAGAGAGACAGAGCATGAACGGGGGAGGGGCAGAGAGAGAGGGAGACACAGAATCGGAAACAGGCTCCAGGCTCTGAGCCATCAGCCCAGAGCCCGACGCGGGGCTCGAACTCCCGGACCGCGAGATCGTGACCTGGCTGAAGTCGGACGCTTAACCGACTGCGCCACCCAGGCGCCCCGTTTGTTTGTTTTTTAAAGAATAAAGTGGAAGAAACAATTGTGATCTTGGGGAAAAAGACTGCATGAGAGCAGAAAGACTCAAGCTCATAAATGCATTATAAATAGGGGTGCCCGGGGTGGCTTGGTTGGTTAAGCATCCGACTTTGGCTCAGGTCATGAACTCACAGTTCGTGGGTTCGAGCCCCACATTGAACTCTCTGTTGAGAGTTCAGAACCTGAAGCCTGCTTTGGATTCTGTGTCTCCCCCTCTCTCTGCCCCTCCCCCACTCATGCTGTCTCTCTCTCAAAAATAAACATTTTTAAAAAATGCATTATAGGGGCGCCTGGGTGGCTCAGTTGGTTAAGCGGCCGACTTCGGCTCAGGTCATGATCTCGCGGTCCGTGAGTTCGAGCCCCGCGTCAGGCTGTGCTGACAGCTCAGAACCTGGAGCCTGTTTCAGATTCTGTGTCTCCCTCTCTCTGACGCTCACCCGTTCATGCTCTGTCTCTCTCTGTCTCAAAAATAAATAAAAACGTTAAAAAAAAGTTTTTTTTAAATGCATTATAAATAAGGAAGAGAACAAAAGTTAAAATTTACCATGGGAAAAATAAAATCAAAACAATGGAAAGAGGAAAAAATAGAGTATGTGTTCATAAGAAAGTGATCTACAGTGATAATTGTGTTAATTGGCTTGCTTTGTTGGTGATTAGAGAATTTCAAATAATTTACAAAAAAAAAAAGGAGAGAGAGAAAAGAAAGAAAAGCAAAGGACAAAAGACAGATCTGTGGTTCTCAATCCTTAAAGAATGTCAAGAAAAGGGCCGACTGTGTGTATCCCAGAGGGCACTGGGCCCTGGCTTTTTTACTTCGTTTGGCTATAGCAAGTACTGTTGGTTTGTCTATGTTTAGAGAGATCAGTATTAGAAACATATCTGGGATGAGGAGATACTATAGATTTTTTTCAATTATCCCAACTTTTTAGTATGAAGATTTTCAAACATTCAGAAACATTCAGAACATTCAGAAAAACTGTGAACACCTAAATTCTGTAATTGTCACTATTTTGCTATATTGATTTTATCATTATTTACCATCTGTTGAGGGTCTAATTTCAGAGCATTTAAGGAGATCTTCCATAAATTTAGGCAATTAAAAAAAACCATTCTCCCTAATGGAGACTTGAGTGAGAAAAAGGGTGCTAGGGGTGCCTAGGTGACTTGGCTGGGTAAGTGTCCAACTCTTGATTCTGGCTCAGGTCACAATCCCAGTTTGTTAGATCAAGCCCCGCATCGGGTTCTGTGCTGACAGTGCAGAGCCTGCTTGGAATTCTCTCTCTCTGACCCTCCCCCACATGCTCACTCTTTTCTCTCAAAAATAAACATTTAAAAAAAAGGGGTGGGGGATGCTAAGTGAAGTTTTAAGTGAAATTCCTGTTTAGTTATTAGCTGAATTATTTTCCTAAAATTATCCTGAAATACCATATATGTTCGGAGTCCCAGTTTCCTCACCTGTAAAATAAAGTGAGACAAAATATAATCATGATCCCCATACTTATGGTTGTTTATAGCCTAAAAATCCTATATTTCTATGAAATTTTCTTAAAAATAACTGCCATTTACTTTGTGTTTTCTATGTGGCAGAAAGTATGCTATAATCTCATTTAATCTTCATAGGTTCCTTAAAATTTTGAGATACCACATTCATGAAAACTACCCACTGTTTTTAGTAGCATGTAGCCACTCTGACCTAATTCCAGTTGCACTTCCCCTTCACATTTTCAGTACCTTTTACTAACATCAATTTTGTACTGCTTTGGTGGAACTAGCTAGAACTAGCAAACAAATTTTCATTCCTCACTGAGAAACATGAGCAAACTCTGGTCCCTGGTGTGTAATTTTTTTCCAAATGTAAAATGCGATAAAACAGCCAAAACTACTTTAACTTGTTTATTTTGGTAAAATAATTACATATAATTATTGTTGAAGGAAATCTACAATACACAATCTTGGTGTTTTTATTTAAATCTGTTGCACATTGAATAACAAAATTAAAATGTCAGTTTTTCAATTGGAGAAAGTACTCAAATCAACAGCCATGTGCTAAACAAAGAGACTCAATTAGAGCACATTATGGTTCCATTTGGGAATAAATACATCCAGAAAAAAACCAACAAAGATCATACATATATTGTGCGTGTTCATATAAATTAAAAGTCAGTTACTAATTTTCTATCTCTACATTCCTCTTCAGGCTTACCTATCTCCTCCATGTTCATTGCTCCCAAATATTAGCCCTCACTTCTAGTTAAAAAAAGCTGTTTGTTTTTGCTTTTTTCCATGGGAGCTATTTGTATTTCAATGCATATTTAAAGATCTTATATTGTAGAAATGTAACAGGATGCCCGCACAAGGTGTCCTAGAACTATAAATACACACTATTATGTAATACGTGAGGTTCACACCTAGGAAATCTAGATGGAATGGTTATCCTGAAGCAAATGAACAAAAATAAGGAGGTTCAGCCCTGTTGATTAGAACAAGGAAACACTAGGACTGAGAAGTAAGAAAGGAAAGTGAATCTACTCAAGTCATGGACAGTGATAAACCCAAACTCTTCACTTGATTTCTCTCTCATGCCCCTTATACAAAGCCTTCTATAATAGATTCTGCTCGAGAGCAGGGAGAAACTTGTTTTTCCCAATGAAATTGGCATGTTTCTAACAAAGAATATCCTTCATGGTAACATATGTGAGTATCTTTTATATGAATATTAGGGTTACTATGCATCCTACCTGTGTAAGGACACATTCTCTGAGTATGTGTGGTCTCTCCTAAAGGAAGTCATCGATCCCAACATCCATCACCCAGAAAGGAGGCAGCTCTTCAGATGGGAAACCCAAGCAAAGACACTCTCTGGACCCTGCTGTTTTGGCCCTGTTTGAAGAAAGATAAATGCCTGGCTCTATTCACTTCTGGTGGCAGTACTCAGATGATGTCTGCCAAATGGAGACAGGCCAAAAGATAAGGACATGAGGAAAATGTCTTTGTAAGCCAGCTTGAACAGTTTCATGTTGCTTTCTCTATTCATTATCCTCTAGCTTTTAGCTAAGCTTGATTTAAATGCTGCAGCCTTACATCAGCTGTTCCACTGGCATTAGCGTAAGACTAGTGTGTCCATACTTGGATCACAGCCTTTGCATGGAGAAGAAAAATGGTAGCACAACCCTCAATACATGTTGAAGAAGAAGCCTGCGAACGAGAATCAGGGCTGAGGTCCAGGAAGCCTTTACTACTTAGAGATTCTCCCTGCATTGCATCTTTGTGTCTGGGGCTCCTTATTATTAAGGAAGGAGGCAGCCTCCCATAAATGCTCAATAACAGGCAATGAGATGCAAACTATTAGGTTCCCTGATTGCTCTCACTGCTAGAAAACTCAGAGCTACGTATTGTGTTCAACTACAAAAGCTTTCCCCAGCTAAAAGTTATGGAGAATTGTTCTTTCTTTTCCCCTTTTATTTATTGGTTCTTATCTTTCTGGTCATTAGTTCTGATCTTACTGCATATGTTTTTATTTCAAGTTTCCTAAATCCTTTCCTGGAAAACAGTCAGAGGACACAAGCTAATCACTGAATAGATTTTTCCCATACAATAAGAAAGTTACAAAATAGTGCTCCTCTCAAAGGTATGAATGCTAAAGAGTATGAATGCTATATGTTGGCCTCTCTTCTACCTCATCCAAGAACCAGAGCAGATTCTCAAGAGGTGAAAGAGAGCTTGAACGCTAATGTCAGTACAATCAGAAGATCACAAATAATTCTGAATACATATTTCTTTGGTGTTGGAGGGGGTGGAGAGAACAAAGCATGGACCTGCAATCCAGGAAGGAAGAATATCTCAGTGAATTGAGCAAGGCTCCACATCTAAGCTAGGAGTTCAGAGTCAAAACAAATACTTCACGTAAGGTGGCTTTTTAGGGCACCAGAATAAAAAAAAAAAAAAGGGGGGGGGGGCGAGAGAGAGAGAGAGAGAGAATGAGGTAGAAGGCAAATGCTGATAATTGTTTCTTTGCCTAAGATTCTCTCCCATTTCCAACCACATTCCAATCTTACATCTTTGCTGCCTACTGAAAAACTCCACTTGGTTATGCGATCCTCACCTCAAACTCAACATGTTCAAATCAGGTTTCATTTCCCTGTCAATCTTTCTCTCACCTAATTCCTTACTAGTTAAAAGCATTATCCAGATGTAAAAGTCCTGGAGTCATTCTTTTTTTATTTCATGGAATCCTTAATTTTTGTACTCCAACTTCCTACAACTAAGATCTACTGCCGTTCAACAAATATTTACTGCGTGCCTATGATGCACCAGACACTTTCTATGCCCTTGTGATACGGTGGGAACAAAACAGAGATATCCATTTTCATAAACTTATATTCTAGTAGGAAGAGGGAAACAACAGACAGAGTAAATAAGTAAATACGGTTAAGTAAGTACAGGATCTCAGAAGGTAGTAAATGTTACAAAAAAAGAAAAAGCAGAGTAAGATAATGGCAATTTAAAAAAAGGGTGGTCAGGGTAAGTCTCATTGAGAAAAAGGTGACATTTGAGGAAAGATGTGGAAGAAGTAAGGGAGGAGGCTGTGCGGATATGTGGGGAAGAGCAGAGGCAAAGGGACAGCCCTGCAAAGGCCCTACTACCAGCTCCTCCGATTTCTTTGAAATGTCATAAAAACACGTCAGATTAAAACCACTCACCTGATTTTTAAGGCCCATAATTCCTTGAACCCATCCTCTAAATCATGAACCTCCACTCCTCCCTTTAAAATTCTTGGAACTTAACATGCTCCTTCTTCATATGCATCATCCTCCCCTACCTAGGAGAGCTTTCTCTCTGCCCCAATCTAAACTCTGTCCATCCCACAAGGCAGGGGATCAAGTCCTACCACTTCTATAAAGCAGTGCCTATGGCTGCTATTACTGAATCTGTATTTATCATATTTCCCAAGTATCATATTTCTCTATTTTATTTTTTTTTAATGTTTATTTATTTTTGAGAGGGAGAGACGGACAGACACAGAGTGCAAGCGAGGGAGGGACAGAGAGAGGGAGACACAGAATTTGAAGCAGGCTCCAGGCTCTGAGCTATCAGCACAGAGCCCGATGCAGGGCTCGAACCCACGAACCGTGAGATCATGACCTGAGCCAAAGTCTGATGCTCAACTGACTGAGCCACCCAGACACCCCCCAGGTATCATATTTCTTAAAGGAAGTCAGCCTCTTTCTCTACTTCCCACTGTGTTGGTCACTACAAGCTGAAGCTCTTTGCAACTTAAAAACACTTTTATTAGCTTTGATAAACTACTGAAAGAGATAGAATGATTTTTTTAATGACTTTATTATACTAAAAAAAACCCATGGGGAATGGATGAGTCAAAGAGTTAATGATGGACAGTGATAGCTTTTTTCTTTTCTCTAATTCAAATTTTCAGCTATTTTCAAGGCTGTGGTTATGTTACTTTAAGAAGCAAAGAGTGTGCTATGAAAATATATAAATCAATACAAATAGTGTGTGATCAACTATCATTAGACTCATCAGAGAGATTAAAATTACCTAAAAATATAAGTCAAAGACTGCAAGCATCTGAGTAACTTGCAGTTGCAAAGAGGCACACTATAATTAAGACAAGCTGAAGCAAATTCTCATGGTTGAAAAAAAAGAAGAAAAAAAAAACCCCTTCCTGATGAAGTGACCGAAACAAGATATTTACTGTATACAAAAGCAACATGATGTGCAGGAAAGAGTACACCCTCTGAAAATGTTCAAGTGCAGGTCCCACCACTTATTAACATCATGACCTCAGTTTCCTGGTCTGTAAAATGGAAACACAGAAGCTCTTCCTTTTACAAACTTTCACAGATACAAACTAAGTTCCAGTCTGAGCAAAATCCTGTTAACTCTGCCTACTGGAGTTAGTGGTAATGCACAATCATTCGAACCTCAGTGGTTGGACTGTTACTAGCCTACAGATCTCTATTCTATCTGAAGCAGTATCTTTTTTTATAAATATATCTATGACTAAAAGATGAAAGAATATTGACATCTTTGAATAACATGTAAGATAGCTGAAAAGAATCCTGGGTTTGAACCAATGTCATCAGGGCACCTGGATGGCCCAGTCAGTTAAGTGTCTGATGCTTGATTTTGGCTCAGGTCATGATCTCATGGTTTATGAGATCGAGCCCCGTGTTGGGTTCTGTGCTGACAGCACGGAGCGTGCTTGGGATTCTCTCTCCCTCTCTCTCTGCCCCACTTGTATACATGTTCTCTCTCTCAAAATAAACATTAAAAAAAAAAAAACAAAAACCAATGTCATCAAAATCTACAGTTAACTCTTGAGCATTGGTCACCCGGACCTAGTAACAAATGGACTTAAAAAAAAATCTTCTGGAAATTAACTGGTACATAAGTAAGAAACTTTTGTACTATTATACAACTACCATCAGCGTTGGTTCTGAGAATTAAATGAGACAAGGCAGACAGAATGCCTGGCACATTCTTATCATATATTCTTTTCAGATTGATAAATGGTACATGGACCACTGAATCTTCAAGAAATGTCAAAGTAACCTGTGTGCACCATCTCTTGCAAGTCATAATTTTTTTTTAAGTTAGAAATCATTCTTTATAATGTTGTATTCTCTGAGATTGCCAAACAGGGAGTAGCTTTCCAAAAAGCCAGATGTGATCTATGAAACTGGACCCACAGAAACTGGACCCAGACTTACTCCTCTCTCTCACTAGTGTTGGAGAAAGTGTCTGTCTAAAGCAAATAGCCTATAAGTCAACCAATCATTAAGTTCATATGAAAAAAGGGTAACCATAAGAAACCTACCTGCATCACCTGGGCCAAAACTGTAGAGCTAAAACTGGATCTCATTCAAAGTAGCAACAAATCTACTGTTTATGCTAACAGTTGGATTTGATAATGAAGAAATTCAGTTAAGAAAGTCATTAATTACCCTAAGTATTAGAGTTAGGCCGGGTCAAGACAGACCATAATTTTTAAGATTCTAACAGTTTTTCTCAAGCCAGTTCTAGGGACAATGCATGAAATCCCTGAGATACATGCCAGCATCTGCCCTCAATTCCAGAAGCAGGAAGCAAAGAGTGACCCAATCACATGATAATAAACCACAGTCATCTGTTCAGAGAACTTGCATTATGTAAGCCACAACCAAGAAAGAACAGCAAAAGGCAGGACAGTTTGTCAACATGCACAGGAGGCTCTGTGGTTTGACGAAACATGTTCTCACATCAAAAGGGCCATCCATAAAAAAATGGCATTTTTAAACCCATGTCATTAGACATGAAAATATCTGATGAACTAAAAGGTACTACCAGAATGGTGTTGAGTTCAGATAACTGTTTCAAACTAGGCCTAGAAGAACCTTCTCAGCAAAGATCTTCTCCACATAAGCAGCCCTCCTCAGAGGAACAAGATTACCTCCCTCTCAATTATTTTGATCATGTCAGTTCCCTTATTAATTTCAACAAGTAGATCATCTAAACTCTAAACCTAGACCATGCACTGCAAGGCCTCTCAATTACATCCACTTCAATTAAACCCCAAACAGCTTTACCATCTTTTAAACTACTAAAGTCTACTCTTCTCAATCAATAAGCTCTACACCAGGTCTTTTTATCAGCAATATAAAAAGGATATTGACCTTCTCTTGAGGACTTTTTAGCCCCTCCCCCACTCCATCAGAAGTCACTTTTCATAAATTCTGTAAAATTCAAGATAACTAACTTCACTTAGGTAAGTCACTCCATTAACCCTGCCCTCCCCTCCTCAAAGCCCTTCATATTTTAAAGAGCAGAAGATTTGTGGGGCGCCTGGGTGGCTCAGTCGGTTGGGCGTCCAACTTCGGCTCAGGTCATGATCTCACGGTCCGTGGGTTCGAGCCCCGCGTCGGGCTCTGTGCTGACAGCTCAGAGCCTGGAGCCCATTTCAGATTCTGTGTCTCCCTCTCTCTCTGCCCCTCCCCTGTTCATGCTCTGTCTCTCTCTGTCTCAAAAATAAATAAACGTTAAAAATAAAAAAAAAAAAAAAAAGAGCAGAAGATTTGGAATGAGATAATCTAAATTCCTGTCTTAGTTCTGCCTGACCCTAAGAAATTCACCTAATCTCTGATGTCATTTTTTTCCCTTATAAACCCAAAGGGACTTACAACTTTCAGCATTAGAATGCTTACCCTGGTGGGCAGTCCATAATATTATTTTCCCTGATTATCCCACTTAGATTAGCTTTCTATTTTGTTTCCATTCACATATTACAGAGTTTTCAGAATTGGGGAAAGAAACCGTGGTAATACATCCAAACCCTGCAGTATAAGAACTGAACTCTAAAAAGGAACTTGCCAGTCAATAAAGCTTTGATTCCTGCCCTGGTGTAGGCCCCAGGACAGTGGGGGACCACAGTACTACTCATCAAATCTCCCTCTCTGCCCATTTGAATTTAAGCTACCTTTCAAAGTCAGTTCAAGTCCTAAAGTGTCCAGAAAGCCTCCCCCCATTACTTCAGCCTACATTAATCATTTCCCTCCTTGACTACTTGATGCCTCTCTGCAGGGGATAATATTAAAAATATTTAACAACTGGCTCCACAATGGTGCCAACCAATCAGAAAGGATGTCTGATCAGTCAAAACCACACGTGGCCCAGTAGAAATTGGTGGCTGAACATCAATCCGTAATTTATCAACACAAAATAGCAACCTCAAACCTCCAATACAACTTTCTCATCTGGTATTCAAAATCTCATGAATTAGGAAAGTAGGTATGATCCAGAGTTTTCTGTATAACTAGGGGTGAGGCTGAGGACTAACAAGCAAATCTAATAACCAACTGCTTCTTTCATCACATTATGCAATTTCCATATTATATACACAGAAATGCCAATTAATATCGCATAAGTTGTACTTACATAAAACAGTATAAATACTAAAGGAAGGCTCAGTCAAGTGGAATTCACTTAATCAACAAGCATTTAAGTGGAACAGAATATAAAACACAGTGCTAGGTTCCAAAAGCATAAAGGAAAAGGCATAACCCTTGCCCTCTGGGTACCTATAACACATTCAAAAGTATAGTTAAAGAACGGCACAGGAATGGTAGAAATAAACAACACAAACTGTAAGTACTATACAGTTCAAGGAAATAAAGAGTTCAGGAACTAAATCAGTACATGAAGACAGGACTGAGAACTTCTCTCCTCACATTCCCAAAAGGGGTAAAGTTAAATATGTAGTTAAAAGGCTAAAAAGTCAAGAGTCAGTGGGAAAACAGAAATCACCGGAATTGAGGGTTTACAGTAGTAACGAGTTGAGAATCTTTGGTTGAATACTCAGAGATGGCTTCAATCATAAGCCTCAAGTATTGCTCTAACTGTGAATACAAATAGAAAATCTTGTAAACCCTTTGTGAGGATGGCTGAGGAAGATTAGCTTGGCAATAGCCTATAGAAAAGCCTAGAGGAGAGAAACTAGAAAGCAACTTAGAGTCAAGTGGATAACAGGCAGGCTAAACTGATGGCTGCACACAAAGAAAAGAAGAGACATTCGAGAAGCATTTATGGAGGAGTGCTTGGGTGGCTCAGTTGGTTAAGCATCTGACTCTTGATTTACGTTCAGATCATAATCTCACAGATCTCAGAGTTCTCGGGATCAAGCCCCTCATCATGCTATGCACTGACAGCACAGAGCCTGCTTGGGATTCTCTCCCTCCCTCTCTGCCTCTCCCCGGCTGGCTCATGCTCTCACACGCTCGCTCTCTCTCTCTCTCTCTCTCTCTCACTCAAAATAAATCAATAAACTAACACACAACAACAAAAAAGAGTGGGGGTTTTAGGCATGTTTTCAAAGAAAAAACTTACACGATGGCAGAAAGGAAACCAGGACTCTCACACAGGATATATATGTGGACATACTGGTATGGTACTAATCTGTGTACTAGGGACAGGGAACCAATTTCCCTAGAGAAATCTGTTAAAGAAAGGAGAAGCTGGGCAGAGAAATACAAAACTGATAGATACCCAGACAATAAGGAATAACTGCAAGGTCTTAAAAAGGAAGCTAAATTATAAATTTAAAAGTGCATTTGAGCTGCTTCAGAATCGATGAAGATCAACATAAACAAGCGTGGGCAGACCAGTTGAGGGAGTCTAGACTACAGAGTAACAGCACCAGGATCAACTTTGTGCTGTATGCACACCAGTGTAGTCTGGAAGATTCTCCCCAGCATGGACTGAGCACTGTTCTGGATGCTAATTAAGTCCAATATTGTCAAGTGAATACATGAACACTTAGTGTGCTGGGTAGGCTAGGTGGAAAGAGTGAAGTATGCTATTCAAATTATTAGTGCTGTAGAAATGTTACTTTTGCTTGATACCTGACTATGGATTCTCCTACCTGTCCACATATTTACCTTGCCCCCACTCCTTAGGCCATTGTCAGAAAACCAGCATTTCCTCTAATGTAGGCCCAGTATGAAGGGATTCCAGGAATGGACTAGGTAGGCATCAGAAAAAAGCCAACCGGATTTTCATAGTGTGAAGACAAAACCAAAAAAGGTAATCATAAAGACCAAGTGCTCATTATGAGGACTGAAAAGAAATATGGGTACGTCAGACGGTGATATATTAAGGCATATTAGGTTCTGGAAAAGACTGAACTCTGGGTGGAAATCCTAACTCCAGCTCTTAGTAACTAAGTACTTAACCTGTTTGAAACTCAGTGTTCTCATCTATAACATGGGGCAAATGCCACAAGGCCTGAGGGTTTCATTGTGAGAACTGGATAATGTACTTTATGCATCTACATCATGGTAAGCTTTTAACAGACAGTAGCTATTACTCATAATTGGCACTCTCATTCTTGAGTTGTTTGTTTTTTAAAACATTTGGTATTCAATTTTAGAAACAGAAATGTACTTTCAATGTAATTTAGTTTCTAACACTAAGGATTCTATATTTTAGTTTCTAGTATTTTAGTCTGGATGTTAACAAAGTTTTTCACTGTTCCTTCCACGGAAGTAGGTTATTACCCATAGTCCCATCCTGACTTCATATTTTGGGAAAAAGGAGCAAACAAACATTCTCCCTTGAAAAACCAAAGTACACAGAGACTACTGATTCAAACTACTGTCACTCAAGAAAAGGAACATCACTAGCGATGTTCCTTCGAGGAAATAAAAGCGTTTGATCAATTCGGAGTCATTCCCATTCAAACATTCCAAACCCCGCAGAGTGAGCAAACGTTCAAGTTTCTACTACGAAAACAATCTGTAGCCTTCTGGTTACTGGATTCACTTCAACACTTCCCAGACGCCACCAAAGAAGAACATTCCGCACATCTTCGTGCCTCCTTCTTCTCACACAAAGCTTCGCGGCTCCCCCTTCCAAGAGCCACCCCCGGCTGGGGAAACAGCCTCTCTCGGCGGGTCGGCCGGTGCCCAAAACCAGGGCACCCCCATGACCCGGGGGTCTCCCCCACACGTCGCCCCCTCCTGAGCTCGGCAGGCTCAGAGTTCATACCCCGCCCGGGAAACCTCCGGCGACCCCAACCCCGCCCCGGGCCCCGAGAACCTCGTGCGACCCTCCCGCTCGGGGTGGGGCGCCCAGACAACGCCACAAGGCGCCCGGGCTCTTCCAGGCCCGGCCGGCCGCACACCACCTCCGGCCCTCGGCCCGCGCCCCCTGGCTCCCCGCAAGGCAGTCCGGCCCTCGGACCGCTCCGCCCGACGCCACCTCCCCCGGGGAGCTGGAGGCAGGGGCGGCCGCCCGCTGCCCGGCACGTCCACCCGCGCCCAGACACACGCCCCCGCCCCGCCCCGCCCCGCCCGCACTCCCCGCCCGTGATTCGCGTGGCGGCCGCCAGGCCAGGCCAGCCGGGCCCCGGCCCGGCGCCGCCACCTGCGCCCCCGGCCCCGCGCCATGTTTGAGAAAGAGAGGTAGCGAGCCAGAGGCCGGGCCCGGCCCGCGCGCCCCGCAGCCGCCCGCCAGCCCTGCCGCGCCGCCGCTCACCCGTCGCCCCCGGGGCCAGCGTCGCCGCCGCCGCCAGCACGAGGAGGAGCAGCCGGGGACGCGGAGCAGCGGCCGCCGCCTCCATGGTCCCGCCGCCACCGCCTGTGGCCCGGTCCGGCCCGGCCGCCACCTCGCCTGAACAAGCCCTGCCTCGCCCCACCTCCCGCCGCCGCGGCGGCCTCGCTCCGGCCCTTTGTAACTGCTCCGGGGCTGCGCGTCCATTGGCTGGCGGGCTCCCGCCGGCTCCGCCTCCCGGCTGTCTGCGAGCGGCCAAGCGGGACCAATCCCGGAGCCCCGCCCACGGGCTCGCTGGACAGCCAATCCGCAGCCGCGGGCGCCGGCCTCTGACCACGCCCCCAGACTCCCCGGGGGCCGTGCTGCCAGACCCCTGCCCCAGCTCCAGCCGCTCCCTGCTTGGAGGAGGCCGGGTAGCGGCAGGGTCTAGCGAGCCCTGCCCTGGCTTAGCCTCCAGCCCCGGAGGGCGAGGGTTGCACGAGGGGTGTGTCTGGGTGTGAGTCGCTTTCGGAAAAAGGCTGTGGCAGCTCTAACGCTCTTCTCTTGTAGCCTTCTCTCAGCACCTAAGATCTAGCACTGACCCCAACCCCACCCCGATCCCCCCTTCATGGCCCTGCACCACCAATCCTCAACACAGTCGCCCAGATCCGCGGTCGTCAGGCAGGCTTCAACTTCCATTTCCCAAATCCAAGCTTCAACTTTCAACAGCCCGCCCCCCAAGTCCTTCCTCCGTGCCTTTGATATATGACTCAGTCTTCTCCTCCCGCTGTCAGTGTCTAACCCCAACCTAGCCCACCTCTCAAATTCCAGGCCCTGAAAGTCCTCAAATCCTGGTCTCAGATCTCAGACTTAGACTTCAGATCCTGAGCTCCGACACACCCCCGAAGAGCCTCTCTCCCTTCGGAACTCAGAGCAGACCCAGAACAGGTTCCAAACCACACTCCTTTCTGACCTCCTCCTGATCCAGGTGGGAAAGGGAAGGTTCCCACCCCCACCCCCCAAGAAGGAGGACTTCCCTTCTTAGCACGCAGCACTCCTCCCGTGGCGGAGGGGGCGTAGTTAATACTTTGACTTGCCTCTGACACGCCTGCACAATAATTCTGAGGTGTCACTAGAAACCCAAATAAACTCGGCTACGTTTTCATTCTGAATTCCTAATTTACTGTGAGACGCTCCACCCACCTTCCCTCTGGGACACCAAAATGAGCTCCAGATTTGTAATTCTTCCTGTCAGACTAGTCCTCTCTTCAGACACAAACACAGCCGAGGAGGCTGTTACATAGAACAGAGAACATTTTTCCACAGAACCTTTTAAGGAGAAAATTTTATTTTCTGTGTGATTTGAGCTTGGAATTAAATAAACCTTGGTGGCAGGAATCAGAATCACCCTCCAGCATCAATTTGTAAATTAGCGCTACTCCTCGCTGAGCACTTTACCTGCCAGCAAAGACTTCCCTCCCGAGCTGTAAAAGGGTAGGTAGGGTGTTGGAGTGGAGATCTGAGACCTGCTCCATTCCCCTCCTGAACAGGATACTTATTTGAGCAAGTCAGTTAACCTTTCCGAGTCTCCATGTCTTCATCTGTAAAATGGAAACAATACCTCCTCTTTAGTGAGAGGATGTAAGATTTGGGGTTCTTCTCCCCCTCCTTCAAGCTTTACTTCTAGGCCCTCCCTCCAGCCACTGCTCTCTGACAAGTAAGCTAGGGTTCTACACTGACAAGCAGAAGGTACTGCTATACCAAAACAAATCCGAACAACAAAGCAGAGGCTGCCCTCTTGGGCAGCTGGAGAAAGCCAGTAACAAGTTCTCCTCTGGCTCCCTGCAGCGAGCAGACCAAGCAGGGAAAGACTGCCACTGGCTGGCTCTGGTCCCCATCTGCTCTCTCAGTTCCAGTTTCTTCCATGGAGATGTGGTGGGTAAGGGTCTTGTGATACCATGGGGTCTGTTAGACTGATTTTTTTTTTTTAATTTATTTTTTGGGACAGAGAGAGACAGAGCATGAACGGGGGAGGGGCAGAGAGAGAGGGAGACACAGAATTGGAAACAGGCTCCAGGCTCCGAGCCATCAGCTCAGAGCCTGACGCGGGGCTCGAACTCACGGACCGCGAGATCGTGACCTGGCTGAAGTCGGACGCTTAACCGACTGCGCCACCCAGGCGCCCCTGTTAGACTGATTTTTCAGGACTCTATTCTCAGTGTCTTCCATGAAAGCTCAGGAGACATTTATTCTAAGAATGAGTAAATGAATGAATGAATGCTTCAACCCAGACAAGTGAAGTGTCCCCTCATGGGGTTCTCTCATTAGATTCTTCATCTCTAAAATGGAAATATTATACCTACCCCATTTATAAACAAAAGGGATTGAATCACATGTCTTGAGCCCCTTAAATGATGTAATGTGTCTGGAACAGTGTCTAGAACACAGTAAATACATTTTTTTAGGACATAGTAAATATTTAGTTAATGCCATTTCCTTTGCTCAGCCCCTTCCGGCTCTGTTTGATTCTAATCAGCATTCATTTCTGTTAACCTGTACCTTCGCCTTACAGAGCCTCAGTTAATCAGTGTCAGATTATTTTCTATGACACACTTCCAGTTCCTTAATATTTTCCATGGAACTGAGAGTCTTCATTAGAAAACTGAGGAACAGGAAGGAGAAACATACTATTTTTAAATTTTATTTTCCTGATATTAGGAGGAAATTTCCATGAGCGTGGATCCATAAATAAACTACATGGGAATGGAACAAAAATAAAGTTTAAAATCATGGTTCTCAAACTTTAAAATGTCTTCAAATTAGCTGGAGAACTTTAAAAAATGCAGATTCCTGGGTATCAGCCCCAGAGAGTCTGTATCAGTTCATCTGAAGGAGGTCCAGGAGACTGCATTTAGAACAAAGACCCCGGTGACTCTGCTGCTGGTGTCACCAGGCCACACTTCAAAAGACACTGGTTTGGAAAATGTTTCCCTGAAATTCAAGAAATAAAAATGCATATGCTTATTTCACCCTTTGAGAAAGGGAGAGCAATGGAAGAAGCCTCTGGCTTTGGAGGCCTGCAGACCCTAGCTGGAATTCTGACTCCGCCATTTATCAGATGTAGGATGCGTGTATACGCCATGATTTCTCTGAGACTTCACATTCCCCGGTGTAAAATGGAATAATGATACTGATTCATATATTTGTTGTAAGGTCTAAATGAGCTCTTGCACATGGAGAATCTCCCATAACTGTTAATTCCCGTCGCAGACTCTATAGTAACAGAGTCTGTAGGCTCTGAAAAAGGCTTGTTACTCCACCTTGATTTCATGGGGAAGAAACTGACAACCAGCCCCCAGCACGTCAGCTTCAGAGCCAGGACTAAGAGACTCTTACTCCAATGCCTTGTCCTCTGCACAATGCTACCGCTCAGTCTTTATGACAAATCCATTGTTTGCTTTTCCTTTTGGATTATTCCCTCAAGATGTTCTCTCCCAAGTAGAGAGCAGTGACAGCCGGTTGCCTAAACTACATCCATTCCTACATTCACCTTATAACAGAATCCTCATTTTGGGGGGAGGGGGAAACAGTTCACCTGGCTCAAAATCTTAATTTCCCAGGCTCCTGGCACTTAGATATGACCATGTGACAGAGTTCTGCCCAGTGAAACATAAGAAGTCTACCAGGTAGAGTTGTTGGAATGATACTGTTTTCCCCATAAAGCAGAGACAGACTCTTCACATTCTTATCTTCTTTCTGCCCAGAACACAGTTGCAATGCCTGGAGGTACAGCAGCCATTTTGTGAGCATAAGGATGATGGTCACTACTAGGAATAGTAGAGCGAAAAATGTAGAGAGTCTGGGTCCTTGATAAATTCCTTGAGCAACTGTGCCAGCTCTAAATGCTTACAAATGAAGTTCATATTACATGAAAAAAATAAACATCTTTTTTTCACCTTAAAACACTTCAATTCTAGTCGTATGCTAACTATTGTATATTTTGTTTCTATCTTATTTTTTAACTTACAAGCTATTATTGATTTGTGCCATTATCTATTACTAACTCCTGGGTTCCTAACTGAATATCAAATCACCTTAAAATTTAGTGGCTTAGAATAATAACCATATATTATTTCTCAGGAGACTGTGGGTAGGCTGTGCTGTTTTTCTCAGCCTAGGCCAATTTAAGCAGATTGCAGCTGAGCTCACATATGAGTCTGCTGTCAGGGGGCAGGTCAGCTGGGAGTTGAACAGATCTAACGGTTTAGATCAGCTCCTTTATGTGGTTTTTCATTCTGTAGCAGGATAGCCTACTTTTGTTAACATGACAGTTCAGGGATCCAAGATAATGAATGGCGGTTTACAACTGGCACATCATTTCTGCCACATCCCATTGGTTTGGGCATGAATTAGGCCAGACCCAAATTCAAAGGGTGGGGAAATAGAATCCACCTCTTCATAAAAAGAGCTGCAAAGTCACATTGCAAAGGTGTGTGGATACCAAGAGAGAAATAATGTGGCCATTTTTGCAAACACTTTTTACCACTTTTTCTGATCTTTACTTTTTTTTTTTTTAATCCCTAGCGTTTCCATCTCAAATCACTTTAATTCTGCCTGAAGTATATCCTTTCAAATTCCCTTTGGTGAGAGTCGACCCTGTAGCAAACAATTTTAGTTTTCATTTGACCGAGATGACAACATTTAATCCTTATTTTTGGGCAGTGTGTTCACTGGACATAGAATTCTAGATTCGTAATTGTTTTCTTTCAACAATCAAAGCTATCCTTCCACTGTTTCTGGCTTCCATTGTTGTGCATGTGAAATCAGATGTTAGTCTGTTTCTCCTTTGTAGGTACTTGGTCTTTTCTTTCTACTTTTTTTGAATAGACTTTATTTTTTCTAAATAAAAATATTTATAAATAAATATTATAAATAATAAATAAAACATTTATTTTTTAGGTTCACAACAAAATGGAGGATAAATTACATAGAGTTCCCATATATTCCCTGTCTCTTCCTAGGCACAGTCTCCCCCACTATTCATATCCCCCATCAGAGTGCTACCTTTTTTATAATCAATAAACCTGCACTGACCACGTCATTATCACCCAAAGTCCATAACTTCCATTAGAGTTCATTCCTTGTGTTGTACATTCTAGGGGTTTTAACAAATGTTTAATGGCATATGTCTACCACCCTGGTATCATACAAAATAGTTTCACAGCATATTCTGTGCTCAGCCTACTTGTCTCTCCCTCCCCCTAACCCTTGGCAATCACCAATTTTTTACTATCTCCATAATTTTGCCTTTTCCAGAATGTCATATAGTCAGAATCAAACTGTAGCCTTTTAAGATTGGCTTCTTTCACTTAGTAATATGCATTTAAGTTTTCTCCATATCTTTTCATGGCTTGATGCTTCATTTCCATTTAGCGCTGAATAATATTCTGTTCTATAGATTTACTAGAGTTTATTTATCCATTCAACCCCTGAAGGATGTCTTGGTTGCTTCCAAGTTTGGGCAATTACGGATGAAATGCTATAAACATCCGTGTGCAAGTTTTTGTGTGGACATAAGTTTTAAACTCATTTGGGTAAATACCAAAGAGCATGATTGCTGGATCATATGATAAGAGTATGTTTAGCTTTGTAAGGAACCGCCAAACTGTCTTCCAAAGTGGCTGTACCATTTTGCATTCCCACTAGCAATGAATGCGAGTCCTATTGCTCCGTATCTGGCTGCTTTTATTTAATTGAATTTTTCATCCCTAGAAGTTTCATTTGGGTCTTTTAAAAATCTTTATTTCTCCTCTCATTATGTCCACATTTTTCTTTACATCCCTAAATATCTGAAGCATATTTACAATAGCTGTTTTAATGTACTTGTTGGTTAATTCCATCTTCTGTGTCTGTTTCTGTTTACTGATATTTTGGGCTCACATTTTCCTGCCGCTTTTTATGTCTAGCGACTTTTTATTGGATGCCAGACATTGTAAATTTTAGGGTATGGAATGCTTTATTTTCCTGAGGAGTCATGATCTTTTCCTGACAGTGAGTTAAGTTACTTGCAGATTAGTTTCACCCTTCAGAGGCTTATTTTAAAACTCCTTTAGGACAAGTCCAAAATAACTATTATTTTAAGACTAATTGTGCATCATTTAGAAGGTGTGTTCTTTTTTTTTTTTTTTTTTTTTTTTTAGAAGGTGTGTTCTTTCTGGGATCTCTGCTAAATGCTCTATATATTACAAGGTCTCTCTACTCTCTCTACTCTGGCTGGAGAGGACTCAATTCCTGAGCTCATCTGAACTCTGAGAATCTGTTTTATAGCTTCTCAGTAATTTTTCTGTCTTCCAAAGTTGTTCTTGCCAGCCTTGTGGGGGTCTCGCTCTCTGCGTGCATAGGTTAGTATTCAGCCAAAAAGTCAAAAGGACCCCAATGTGGATTTCTCAAACTGTCTGTAGAACTCCTTCCTCACCAGAGCTCTGCCTTGCAGATTCTAGCAGCTGCGGGTTCCCTGAGCTCTGATCTCGAGCTCCTCAAATCAGAGGAAATTCTGGGCAACTGTGTTTGTTATTCATTTACATATCATCTTCTGTGAAGTGCCTGTCCAACTCTCTTGCTCAAGTCTTATATTTATAGGGGTTACCTGTATAATCTGGATATGAGGCCATTGCCAAATGTGTATATAGTAAATATGTTTTGCTCTGTTATTTTACTGATGTTGTTTTAAAAGTGCAGCAGTTTTAATTATTCCTCTTTTATAGATAGTTCTTTCTGTGTTCTGTCTAGAAAAAAATTGTCTACCCTCAACCACAAAGATATTCCTCTTCATTTTCTTCAAGTTGCTTTAAAGTTTTAGCTTTTACACTTAAGTCTTTAAGCTACCTTGAATTAACTCTTGTATAAGATGTGAGGTGTGAGTCAAGGTTTAATTTTTTCCATACTGACATTCCGTTGATCATACTGACATTCAGTATGATTTGCTGAAAAAAGTTTTCTTCCCCTTTTAAACTACATTGGTACCTTTGTCAAAAATTATGTGACTGTATATTTGTCAGTTTATTTCTGGACTCTTTTCTTTTACATTGGTCTAATTGTCTATCTTAATGCCAGTTTCACTCTCCTGATTACTGTACTTTATGGGAAGTTTTAAAATGTAGAGTTTGCCTCCCAACTTTGCTCTTCTTCACCATTGTTTTGCCCACTGTAAGAAGTAAATTGTAATGATAGCTTGTCAATATCTACAAAAAAGCCTGCTAGAAATCTTACTGAAATTGCATTGAAACTGTAAATTCAGATTCTGGGAGAACTGACGTCTTTATAATATTGATCATTCTAATCTGTATGCATGGTATATGTCTCCATCTCCTCAGGTCTTTAATTTCTCTCAACCAATGTTTTATAGTTTTTGTTGGTAGAAGTCATCATAACACTTGTTCAATTTATTTCTAGCTACATTTTTTTTAAATTTTTTTTTCAACGTTTATTTATTTTTGGGACAGAGAGAGACAGAGCATGAACGGGGGAGGGGCAGAGAGAGAGGGAGACACAGAATCGGAAACAGGCTCCAGGCTCTGAGCCATCAGCCCAGAGCCCGACGTGGGGCTCGAACTCACGGACCGCGAGATCGCGACCTGGCTGAAGTCGGACGCTCAACCGACTGCGCCACCCAGGCGCCCCTACATTTTTATGTTATTATAAATGAATTTCATTTTCTAATTGCTTCCATTAAGTTTTCTAAAATTTTTAATTTTAATTCTAGTTAGCTAACATACTGTATTATATTAGTTTTAGGTGTGTAATGCAGTGGTTCAACAATTCTATACATGACCCGGTGCTCATCACAAGCATGCTCCTTAATCTTCATCACCTATTTCACCCATCCCTCCACCCACCTCCCCTCTGGTAACCATCAGTTTGTTCTCTGTAATCAAGAATCTGGTTTTTGGGTTGTTTCTTTTTTTCTTTGCTGCTTTGTTTTCTTTCTTAAATTCCACATATAAGTAAAATCATATGGTATTTATCTTTCTCTGACTATGTCACTTAGCAGTGTACTCTCTAGGTCCATCCATGTTGTTGCAAATGGCAAGATTTCACTCTTTTTTATGGCTGAGTAATATTGCAATATATCTCAATCTCTATCTATCTATCTACCTATATATCTATCTACACACACACACACACACACACACACACACACACACATGCACCCCGCAACTTCTTTATCCATTCATGTATCAATGGGCATTTGGGCTGCTTGCATAATATGGCTATGGTAAATAATGCTGCAATAAACATAGGGGTGCATGTATCCCTTTGAATTAGTGTTTTTGTATTTTGGCAGTAGATACCCAGTAGCGCAATTACTGAGTCATAGGGGAGTTCTATTTTTAACTTTTTGAGGGACCTCCATACTGTTTTCCACAGTGGCTGCACCAATTTGCATTCCCACCAACAGTGCACGAGAGTTCCTTTTTCTCCACGTCCTTGCCAACACCTGGTGTTTCTTGTGTTGTTGATTTCAGCCATTCTGACAGGTGTCAAGTGATACCTCATTGTAGTTTTTGATTTGCATTTCCCTGATGATCAGTGATGTTGAGCATCTTTACATGTGTCTGTTGGCCATCTGGATGTCTTCTTTGGAGAAATGTCTGTTCATGTCTTCTGCCATTTTTTTAATTGGATTGTTTTTGGGGATGTTTTTTGAAATATTTTGGATACTAACCCTTTATCAGATATGTGATTTGCAAATATCTTTCCCCATTTCATAGGTTGTTTTCTAGTTTAGTTGATTGTTTGGTTTTTTTGTTTTTTGTTTTTGTTTTGTTTTGGGCTTTTTTTTTTTTTTTTGGTGTTTTGTTTTGTTTTTGCTGTACAGAAGCTTTGTATTTTGACGTAGTCCCAGTGGTTTACTTTTGTTTTTACTTCCCTTGCCTTGAGAGACATGTCTAGAAAAATGTTGCTACAGCCAATGTCAGAGAAATCACTGCCTGTGGTCTATTCTATTTTTATGGTTCAGGTCTCACATTTAGGCTCTTAATCCATTTTGAGTTTATTTTTGTTATAGGTGAGAAGGTAATCCAATTTCATTCTTTTGCAAGTGACTGTCTAGTTTTATCAACACCATTTGTTGAAGAGACTGTCTTTTACCATTGCATATTCTTGCCTTCTTGTTGGAGAGTAATTTTCCATATGATCATGGGTTATTTCTAGGTTCTCCCTTCTGTTCTATTGATCTATGTGTCTATGTCTGTGCCAGTACCACACTCTTTTGATTATTACGGCTTTGTAGTATATCTTGATATCTGGGAATGTGATACCTCCAGTTTTGTTCTTTTTAAAGATTGCTTCAGCTGTTTGGGGTCTTTTATGGTTCCATACAAATTTTAGAATTGTTTGTTCTAGTTCTTTGCAAAACGCTGTTGGTATTTTGATAGAGATTGCATTAAATGTGCAGATTGCTTTGAGCATATGGACATTTTAACAATATTTGTTCTTCCAATCCATGAGCACGGAGTTTCTTTCCATTTTATTTGTGTCATCTTCAATCTCTTTCATCAGTATTTTATAGTTTTCGGAGTATAGGTTTTTTACCTCCTTGGTTAAGTTTATTCCTAGGTGTCTTATTATTTTTGGTACAATTGTAAAGGGGATTGTTTTTCTTAATTTCTATTTTTGCTACTTTATTATTAGTGTCTAGAAATGCAATGGACTTCTGTATATTGATTTTGTATCCTGAAACCTTACTAAATTAATTTATCAGTTCTAGTAGTTTTTTGGTGGAGTCTTTAGAGTTTTTTATATACAGTATCATGCCATGGGTAATAGTGAAAGTTTTACACCTTCCTTAGCAAATTGAATACATTTATTTCTTTTTCTTGTCTGATTGCTGTAGCTAGGACTTCCAATACTATGTTGAATAAAAGTGGTGAGAGTGGATGGACATCATGTCATGTTCCTGACCTTAGGGGGAAAGCTCTCAGTTTTTCACCATTGAGGATGATATTACCTGTGGGTTCTTCACATATCGTCTCTATTGTGTTGACGTATGTTTCCTCTAGATCTGCTTTGTTGAGGGGTTTTATCATGAATGGATGTTGTACTTTGTCAAATCCTTTGCTGCATCTTTTGAAACGATCGTATCCTTTCTTTTATACTTTCTCTTGTTGATGTGATGTATCAAGTTGAATGATTTATGAATAATGAACTACACTTGCATGCCAGGAATAAATCCCGCTTGACTGTGGTGGATGATTTTTTTTAATGTATTGCTGAATTCAGTTTGCTGATATTTTGTTGATGATTTTTGCATCTACGCTCATCAGAGATATTGGCCTGTGGTTCTCTTTTTTGTTGTGTCTTTATCTGGTTTTCATATAAGGGTAATGCTGGCCTCATAGAATGAATTCAGAAGCTTTCTTTCCTCTTCTAGTTTTTGGAGTAGTTTGGGAAGAGTAAGTATTAGCTTTTCTTTAAATGTTTGGTAGAATTCACCTGTGAAGCTGTCTGGTCCTGGGATTTTGTTTGGTGGGAGGTTTTTTGTTGTTGTTAACTGATCAATTTCATTGCTAGCAATCAGTCTGTTCAAATGTTCTGTTTCTTCCTGATTCAGTTTTGGGAGGTTATATGTTTCTAGGAATTTATTTCTTCTAGGTTGCCTAATTTGTTGGGATATAATTTTTCATAACATTCTCTTATAATCCTTTGTATTTCTGTAGTGTTAGCTGTTATTTCTTCTCTTTCACTCCTGATTTTGTTTATTTGAGTCCTCTCCCTCTCTCTAGGTGAATCTAAAGATTTATCAATCTTGTTGATCTTTTCAAAGAAACAACCTGGTTTCATTGATCTGTTCTATTGTTTTTTATTTCATTCATTTCTGCTCTAATCTTTATTATTTCCTTCCTTCTACTGGTTTTGGGTTTTATTTGTTCTGCTTTTTCTAGATCCTTTAGGTGTAAGGTTAGGTTGTTTATTTGACATTTTTCTTGCTTCTTGAGGTAGGCCTGTTTTAGTATGAACTTCCCTCTTAGAACAGCTTTTGTTGCATCTTAAATTTTTTACCATTGTGTTTTCATTTTCATTTATCTCCATGTATTTTTAGATTTCCTCGTTGATTTCTTGGTTGACCCATTCATTGTTTAGTAGCAGGTTATTTAACCTCCATGTATTTGTTTCCATTAAGTTTTAATTTTTTTTAATAGAAGTTGTATTTGAATCTTTCCCAATTCTATTTGGTCTTCCTTTATTGTTCCTTGTTTCCAACATGTGTTTTTCAATTTGGCTTGTTTTTTTGTTTTGGTTTTGTTTTTACAGCATTTAAAGCATTGGTATGTTAAAAAAAACACAACAATCATAGTTACTTCATAATTGTGTTTGTATATGATGATTCAAGCATATGAAATCTTGTGAGTCTATTTCTGTGTCTGTTGTTTCTCATTTATAGTGCCTCTGCATACACATTGTTCTTTTTATTGAAAGCTGTGCATTTTCTTCGGAATTTTGTTTAAAAATTTTTTTTCAGGGCGCCTGGGTGGCGCAGTCGGTTAAGCGTCCGACTTCAGCCAGGTCACGATCTCCCGCGGATCCGTGAGTTCGAGCCCCGCGTCAGGCTCTGGTCTGATGGCTCAGAGCCTGGAGCCTGCTTCTGATTCTGTGTCTCCCTCTCTCTCTGCCCCTCCCCCATTCATGCTCTGTCTCTCTCTGTCCCAAAAATAAATAAACGTTGAAAAAAAAATTAAAAAAAAAAAAATTTTTTTCAATGTTTATTTATTTTGAGAGACAGAGAGAGACAGAGTGTGAGTAGGAAAGGGGCAGAGAAAGAGGGAGACACGGAATTCAAAGCAGTTTCCAGACCATGAGCTGTCAGCACAGAGCCCGATGCGGGGCTTGAACCCACGAACCGTGAGATCATGACCTGGGCTGAAGTCGGACACCCAACCAACTGAGCCACCCAGGCACCCCAGAATTTTATTTGTGATAATTCTTTAAGGTCTGAGGTAAAGGTACGTTCTTCTATCGAGGATTTGCATTTGTTCTTGTAACCTGTACCCCTACCAGTCTCAGGTTACTCTAACAAATTATTGGGTTGAATTTTTTTTTATTTGTTTATTGTTTAGAGCACACAGGTGATACGAATTTGGGCTTTAGACTGCATGAGGGACAGTTTATGCTTCCAGAGTCTCTGTGATAACATTATTTTTCTTTTTTTGCTCCGCATTCAAGTTCTTGCAATTCCCTGCTGGTTGATGGGATTAGTGGTTATTTCTGGTTCACCTTCTCACTGGGAGTGTAGACCTTTGGGGTCTCATCTTCATGGAAGGGGTGCCCAGAGGCTTTGGATGGCCCCTGATCTTTGTACTCTGTGATTCCCTGTATTCTATGAGACCAGACATCAGAAGCTCAAGTTAATCTGGTTCAATAAGTGCCCTCAGAGCAACAGCCAGCCACAGTGCTCCAATTTCCATGATGAGCTCCTTCTTTCACTTAGTACTTTGGCCGAAGAATCTCTTAGTTTCTTTCCCCCTGATACATGCAGTTAGGAAGATATATTTCCCCAGCATTTTTAGGTTTATTCCATGGGAGGGTCAACCCATCAATTATCAGGAATGAAACTTGTGCTATCTAACCTCCTATTGCACAGGCATCTTCAAAATTACTATCAAATTTTCTGCTGCAGCATAACACAGTTGTTACTGTTATAAGCACCAAAGGGAATTCAAACAAAAGCTATTTTGCCAATACAGTGTAAAAGAAATTCAGCTTCTGGCATTGTCTCTGCTGCTTCTCAAGCATTAAAAATATGCTCACAGGCTGTCTATCCTACTCGCCTCTGTCAAGCTGGTTTCCCCAAATGCTTGGGTTGCTTTAAGAAAATGTTTTGTTTTGTGTTTTGTATTGTTTTGTTTTCATTCAGGCTTTTGTTGTGGATGTCTACTTTTAAACACACTATGGATAAAGAACTTGTCCTATGGATACTTCCTCTGCTTTGGGGACTTTATTTATTTGTGAATGTTTGATTAATTTTATAAATCCCCCATTGATCCCGGAAAACAGAAGTGGACCCTTTTGTACACGTGAATTTTTGTGTTGTGTATGTGTGCATATTTAATCCTGGTAGTTAACCTTTGCTTAATTTTGGTTGCTTGATCTGTAAAGACACAGATGTGCATTAAGCTCTCCCCGCTGCTTTCCCTGCCTCCCCAGAGACACATCCTCTGGCTTTCACCACCCTCCTTAACTCAGCGTAGAACTAAAAGGTAACGCCAACTTCCTGGCCCCTGTGAGTTGGGGCTGAGGGCTAGCAGGCCTGAACCATCTTCTCTCTGACCTTGAGAAGCAGTCCCACGGCTGCGGACCGTGGCTGTGTTTGTACCAGTCTTGCCCTCAGTTGGAAAGTAAGCAGTCCCAACCTCCCTCTCGGGGCCTCAGCTTCCAGTGGGATGACAACTAGGTTTCTGCCTTGTTCCCATGTCTAGGCTGAGCTGAGTGGATGAGGCGTGCCGCTGCAGGAGCCAGGCTCCGAGAAGCATCTCATTTGAGTCCAAAGCAACGGCCCGGGAGATTTAGGAGAGATTTCAATGAGCCTGAGCAATGGATGAGCACTGCTCAGGTAAGGGCACCCCATGCCCGCATCACCAACTCTGACCTCCAGAGTACAGGTCTCGGCTCCTTCAGGCCCCAAAATGTAACCCAAACTCCTTCCTCATTTCTAGTAAGACAGTTGAGACAACTAGGTACTTTCCAAAGGAATTTAACTGTGAGGCTTAAGGAAATGAAAGAAGAAAATGCTGTAGACCCCCAAGCTTATAGAACCTGTGTGCCTCAGCTTCTGGAAGGTTCTGCGTCACACCCTATTTGAGAGTTCCATTTATAGATGACTCCATATTATATGAGACGGGCTCCTTCGCCCTAATCCCAACAAAAAGCCAGTGTGTGTGTCGGCGGGGGCAGGGGTCAGGCTCCCTGAGTGCACTGCTTTCTCTCTCCCAGCCCTCATGAGCAGGGTGGTGTGGGGAAAGATAGGAGCCCCCGGAAGGACAGGACTAAAGCATGAGGTCTTTCCACGCAACCGTTCTTCTTTCCTCTCTCAGACATGAGTAGGTCACCTCCTTCCAGCCCAGCCCTTTTTTTCCTTCTAGGTGCTCACAGTTAAGTGAGGGAGATGGCTGCATACAGTTTTCACTTATTGTGGGATCTTAACTGCAGCATCACTGGACCACCTCCCAACTCCTGCATCATGTTTCATCCCAAGAGAAAACGGTCTGACTTCCCAAAGCACACACAAGAAGTCGTTTACATTGCCGTTGAAAATAAAATTTTTAGTGGTGCCAGAAGATTACATTTAAAAGACAAAATGTGGCCTCTGCCGCCCTATCCTCTTCCTCCCTTCCGACAGGCCCACTGCCATTCGAACGTCTATGCAGTTAGCCTTCCCCCTCCACTTCTCCCACTACCCAGATCTCTGCCACAAAAGCCCTGTGTGTCTGGTGGGCAAATGTAGACGAGGTCTTGGCAGGCTGCCAGAGAGGGCAGGCAGGGCAGTGGCTGCTGTTAGTGTCCACCGTGGTGCAACAGGACAGGTGCGGCCCTGGTGGCCGTCTTCCCTCTCACCACTCTTTCCTCTGTCTGTCCCCAAGCGCTATTGCTCCCCAGGATCTGTCCCAGGTCTTCTCATTTTGACTCAATTCACACCACTTCCTGGACAACCTCAAATGCTCCCCTGGCTTCCCCTGGCGCGGACATGCTGATGACTCTCAAATCCCTGTTTCCCCAGGAATTTCAGCTCCTAAGTGCCCAGGTTCTTCCAACCTGTAAGCCACTCCTTGGGGGAACCCAGACCTTGAGAGAGACCTCTGGTCAACTACAAAGCTCTCTTTAGGGCAGCAAAACCATAACTTTTCTAAGTAGGTTATTGATGATGTAGTTTGGAAGTCACCCTGTGTCTTGTTTGTTTTTTGGTCTCTCCTCCCTCCCCAGCAAGTTCTGGCCCGGATGGGGCTGGTGCTGACAGTGAATAGCCTTTTTGTGTTTCCGACCAGATTGGGCATCTCCAAAGCATTTATTTGTAAGGTTTTCGGGTCCATCAGAGGATCTGGTTGGATTCCCTAAGAGGCAGATCCCTGGATTAATTGCGTCGGTCATGTGTCCATTCACTGTGGCCGTGGGGTAACATATCTTAGTTTAGGTCTAGGACTACTGCCCGTCCATGAACCAATCACGGTGGCAACTGATTGGGATTCTGGCAACTGGTTTAGGTCAGTCCATGGATACTCCCAGAGCCCACCCTAACCACAAGGCTATCCCACCGTGGTGAAAGAGGGAATAGGTGGCAAGTTAGCAAGCAGCCAATGTCCCCTGCAAAGTTCCTCTTGAGCAATGGCTTGCAAACATTTTCTGTACATGATCCATAGTAAGAAATACACTTTATGTTGTGACCCAGTATCTGCCCCCACCCCCCACACACGGCTTTCACAAAACTTCCACAAAATACTATTTACCCTTTGCTTGCTACAGGCAACACATGGTGAAATTTTGTGGTCCTGGCTTCTTGGCCAGGTAACACCTAATTCTATCGTGGTTTTTTAAAAATCCTGGTCTAAACGCCCAAGACTGATTTCACAACTCGCTAGTGGGTCAAAGCCCATGGTTTGACAAATGCTACTCTGAAGGTTTACATACACTACTTGCATAGTTTAAATGGTTGTTAAATGCGTCATAAATTCTCCAGGAATTTAACAGGGAAATGTGTATGGACGTGGAAGTTGAGGAAGTTGAGTTAATGGAGAGTACAAAGTCATTAAGCATACGGGGGTGGTGCTTGTCACTTATGACTCAGAAAGAAGGCCCTGGGAGTAGGGATTTTTGAATTCCAATGTAGGACTCTAGCTTCAAGTAGTAATCAGTCTATGGGACTTTCCTCCCAAATAGATCAGATTTATGGCTATGAAGGACTTCTCTGAAGAGGCTGTATGGGCATGCAATCCAGCTGGGTGCCCTGAGATGTTTTGTTCCGTGATTTTTGTTACCCAGAACCAATTCCAACCTCTGACCAGACTTCTTCAACCCCTTGGTGACTGGATTATAGTGAGAAGACGATGCTTTTTGGTCATGCGAGGGCCAGGCTCAGCACCTGTTGTGCTCAGGATGTGTCTGTGCACCTGGGGGGGTATGTCAGGGGAGTGAGGATAAATAGGCAATGTACCCAGGTACACAACGTTAAATGACATCCACAAGTATATATTTTTAAGGATACGTTAATATGATAACACAATTCAGAAGAGTGGTTTAGTAGGTTGAGAGAGAGAGAGATAGGGAAAGGACACAGGAGGGTCTTCAACAGGGATGGTAACATCTTATTTTTCAATCTAAGTGGCAGATACATGGCTGGTTATTTTATTATTCGTTAAACTTTAAAGATGCAATGAACGCACACACACACACACCTATTGGCATTTGTGACAAAAAACAAAATAAGCCATGGAGTCCATGCTCCATGAGCCCACAGACTCAAGCGGAAGACAGACATAATCACAACAAATATATTATACACTGAGATAATAAGAAATAGAAAGAAGAAATTCATTCTGGCTATCTATATGACCTTGGGTAAGTCATTTTATTTCCTGAAGCCTGGCTCTCTTCAGATACATTTGCTACACAGATAGATAAATGCACGCGCACACACCCACACACACACACACACACACACACACACACACACACATAATAAGTTTATGGTGAGACTCCATTGATATGTAACGCATGAGAAAATGTCTGACGCGCCGTGAAACACTGTAAAACCTGTGAGATAATATTATCACTCTGGGCGTCTTTGCAACTGCTTATTTCTTCTGTGAAACTGCTATCCCACACAGTTTTGTGCTCGAGTGGCAGTCTGAAGGAAGCAGGTTGTAAGTGACTGTAAATTATTCTCAATCGAACATATTTTGTGTCTAGCACAATGAGGGACAGAAATAAAGACGGCACCGGCTACTACTGAATTGCTTGTGATCACCAGAACAGGGCCTTGGAGCTTCAGAGACCCCTGGGATGACAAGTCTAAGGGGACTAGGACTTTGAACTTGTGGGCTATGAGGGGTTAGTGCTGAGAGGAGAATACTATGCCTCCCCTTTCCTAGGGGCTCTTTCAGTCCAGCTAGTAGGCCCCCCACTGCCATTACCACACGGGGCCCTGGCAGGTGTGCACCTCCTTCGTGCTCAGGCCTAAACATGGACACAAATCCTTCCCCCGGCTCTTATCAGCCTAAGAAAGCACAAGAAGACTGTGGCTTCTGATGCTGCCAGGGGAGGCTCCCTTTCAGGATTCCCAGGCCCTGTCCTTGCCCCTCTGCCATATGAGACCTCTGATGCCAGCCAGACAGCAGTATGGCTCTGCAGGCTCCTTGCTCAAAGTCCTGATTTCCGGCCACTTGCCATCGCCACGTGAGCAGTTCCACCCCAAGGTTTGGAGGGGTGTTCTCAGGAAGAATGTGAAAATTCACTATTAAGCCTTAGGAGTCTAGGTTCAAGGACACTCCAGGCAAACTGACTCCTGAACTTAGGCTCCGAACATTGTCTCTCTCAGCATAGAGTATGTCCCAGAGATTAGTGGAGACTGAAATCCCAGATTGGAGTCAGGTAGTTTGTCAGTCAGAATCCCAGCTGAACAGGTGACACGTACAAATGGGGTAATTTGAGGAGCGTTTGATGAAAAGACTATTTTCAAAGGGACGGCAGGGTATGGAGAAACCACAAGGGAGAATGTAGAAGCCCAAGGCTCACGGAGGCACCAATAACAGCAGCCCAGCCTGAATGGGTGCAGGGAGGAAGAGCTGCGGGAGTGTGGAGAGGGGGGCCCATGTAGGGAGCCACTTGACTGGAGTGGTGCTTTTCAAGGGAGGGATGCAGCAGAGCCCAAGACAGGAAACCCTGCAAATAAGTACCCTGACCTCACAGCCCTCCCTCCCTTCCATCTGGAGCTACTGGGCTAGCCCAGCTGGAAGCCAACATACAAGGGAACCCGCCGCTGTACTGCGGATGCTCTGCAGGGCACAGAGCCTAGTGGGTCTGGAGGGTCAACTGACCCCCAAAGCCTCACTGTGAAAAGTGAGGGGCAGGGTGATGGGGGCGCTGGTCTTGAGCAGCACAGCCCAACAGTCAAGATGGGGAAACACCAGAGATGACAAAAACACACACAAGCAGTCGATTCAGGGAGACCACCCTCAGACCATGGGAATTCAGAGGTTGAGAAGGCCATTGGGAGGCCGGGGCACGTCCTTGATGGCTGAATTCAAGTGTCCTGTGTCTGAACGAGGACAGAGGCACATCTTTGCAGAGATATTTTTGGCATGCAAGAATCGAATTCATTTAGCAATTTCACTTGCAGCAGCAGGTTGAAATTTCTCATCAACTGTTTTCAAGGACATTTAGAAGCAAATGTGCAGCGGACACTCCGTGATTTACTTTATGAAGCAGTCTTGAATGACTTAATGGAAAGATCCTGGTGTAACAATGCAGAAGACCTCTGTGTTAGACTTCACTTTGCCTCAAACTCACTAAGGTCGTTTAAATCACTCTCTCCCCCTCTCTGGGCCTCAGTTTCCTTTGCTGCAGTGTGACAGGGTTGGCTGCGATCTGTAAGATCTCTTCTGATTCTAGCATGCTGATTTTCTTTTTTTTAAATTTTTTTTAACGTTTATTTATTTTTGAGACAGAGAGAGACAGAGCATGAATGGGGGAGGGTCAGAGAGAGGGAGACACAGAATCTGAAACAGGCTCCAGGCTCTGAGCTGTCAGCACAGAGCCCGACGCGGGGCTCGAACTCACGGACCGCAAGATCATGACCTGAGCCGAAGTCGGCCGCTTAACCGACTGAGCCACCCAGGCACCCCTAGCATGCTGATTTTCGTATAAACTGTATGACACATCGGTCTTGGCAGTGACTTTTTGGAGATAGAAAACCAGAAATTCCGGCAACAAAAGCAAAAATGAACACGTGGCACTACACTAAATGCTAAAAACTTCTGCTGGGCAAAGGAAACAATCAACACAGTGAAACGGCAACCTACGGAATAGAAGATATTTGCAAATCCTATATCTGATAAGGGTTTAATATCCAAAATATATAAGGAACTCATACAATTCTACAGCAAAAACAAACAAAATAAAACCCTAATTTTAAAAATGGGCAAAGGACCAGAATATACATTTTACCAAAGAAGACATATAAATGGCCAAGAAGTATATGAAAAGGTGCGTGATATCCCCAATCATTGGGGAAATGCATGTCAACACTACAATGATATATCACCTTACACCTGTTAGGATGGCTATTATCAAGAAGACGAAAGATAACTAGTATTAGAGAGGATGTGAAGAAAAGGGAACTCTTGTACAGTATTGGTAGGAATGTAAATTGGTATAGTCTTTATGTAAAATAGTATGGAGGTTCCTTGGAGAATTAAAAATAGAACTACCATATGATCCAGCAATCCCTCTTCTGAGTATATATCCATAGTAAATGAAATCAGTACCTTGAAGATCTATTTGTGCTCCCATGTTCATTGCAGCATTATTCACAACAGCCAGGACATGGAAACAGATTAAATGTCTGTCGATGGTTGAATGGATGAAGAAATTACTGGAGTCGCCTGGGTGGCTCAGTCAGTTAAGCATCTGACTTCGGCTCAGGTCATGGTCTCATGGTTCATGAGTTTGAGCCCACGTCAGGCTCTGTGCTGACAGCTCAGACCCTGAAGCCTGCTTCGGATTCTGTGTCTCCCTCACTCTCTGTCCCTCCCCTGCTTTGCTTCTCTCTCTCTCTCTCTCTCTCTCTCTCTCAAAAATAAATATTTAAAAAAAATTTTTTTAAAGAAATTACTCTGTGTAATTTATGTATGTACACATACACACACACACACACACACACACACTGGAATATTGTCCAGCCTTTAAAAAGGAGATCCTGCCATTTACAACAACATGGATGAACCCGGAAGACATTATATTAAGTGGAATAGGCCAGACACAGAAAGAAAAATACTGCATGATCTCACTCACATGTGGAGTCTGAAAAAAGTCGAATTCATAGAAGTAGAAGGTAGAATGGTGGTTCCCAGGGGTGGGGAGGCAGAGGAAATGGGGAGATGTTGAGCAAGGGGTACAAAACTGCAATGACGAGGAATGAATATGTTCTATAGATCTAATGTACAGCATGGTGACTATAGTTAATAATATTGTATCGTATACTGAAAATTTGCTCAGAGTAGATCTCAGGTGCTCTCACCACATACACTCACACACACACACACACACACACACACACACACACAAGTGGTTACTATGTGGAGAGACGGATATGTTAATTAGCTTAACTGTAGTAATCTTTTCACTATGTATATGTATGTCAAAATGTTGTACACTTTAAATATACACAGTTTTATTTTTTTAAAAAAGAACCAGTCCTGACATATCAGCACAGCCAACTTGGCAGCCACTGTGTGATTCCATTTTGTAAGTTACAAAATTGTTTCTTTGAAGTCTCTCTTTAACATTGCTCCATTTCTCTGATGCAGCAAGAAGGCAAGGGAAAATAATTGCTTTCCAGTGGACTCATGCCCATGAAAACAAACCCAAGCGTACTGCTGCTAAAAAGAATCCAGTCTGCCACACTTCCTATTTATTTGGCTTTGGAGAACTGGACAGAGCAGAACTGAGGCAGGCGTGATACACGGTATTGAGTCATCATCACCTGAAGTGGCTTCCACCTCCCAGAGCCTCCTGCTGGCTGGCGAGAAGGCAGGGCCTCCGTTTGCCACCCTCCCCTCCATCCTACTTTTCTCCACGGAGGAACACGTGGCGCTCGCTGCCTCGTTACAATTCCTGCCCACAACGTGCATTTCTTGTTGGGTTAAAAAAGAAAACAGACCCAGCCTCCGAGTGCGCACGCTTTCTCCGGTTCCCGGACTGCATTCAATCTGACTTCCTGTAAGACGGATCTGTTGGGTTTGCCTGCCTAGCTCCTTTATCCGACTTGTTTAAGAGAAACAGCACTCTCACCTCGTTCGGGTAGAGATCTGGTTGATTCTGGTGGGGCTGCCAGTCGCCGAGTCCTGAGTCCTGACCCCCTCCCCAGGCGATGACGCAACCTAAGCCTGACCAATCACAGAACCCCATCCCGCAGCCTCGAGACTGAAGGAGGAGGCTGGTGGAAGCTGGGACTTAACCTCAGGTTCAGCACGGGGAGGGGAGAGCAGTCTTCTCACTGCCTTGGCACAGCTGAGCTAAATAACTCGTCAGGAGTTTCTGGTGGCCAGGCTTCCTGTACTCTGTCCTCGCCAGGGTGAAGGCATCCCAAGTAAGAGAAAATGAGGCCGGGGCACAGAGAAACGTCAAGATGAGGGAAGCAGGGGGACACCCGAGTGGCTCGGTCGGTTAAGTGTCCGACTTTGGCTCAGGTCATGATCTACCGGTTCGTGGGTTCAAGCCCCGCTTCGGGCTCTCTGCTGACAGCTCAGAGCCTGGAGCCTGCTTCCGATTCTGTGTCTCTCTCTGCTCCTCCTCTGCTCACGCTCTCTCCCAAAATAAATAAACATTTATATATACACATATATACATACATATATATATATATATATATATACATATATATACATATGTATATATATGTATATATGTATGTATATATGCGCTGAGTGACGCAGGAAGAGGGATGAGAGTAGAAAGCAAAAAGCATGACAACGGCCCACCCTTTGTCCAAACACCAGTAACCCCCCTTTTCTAGGTATGCTGGGGTTAACTGGATTTCTGTCCCACAACTAAAGAAGCCTGAATAATACAGCAATTCGTCCCTATAAATGGAGACTTGTGAGTAATAAGCTAATGGACCCTAAAATGTGGAGCTGGCTGGGGCAAGGGGGTGCGGAGCCACAAGGACTCCCCTTTCCTGGGAGGAGAAGCTGGTATTCCAGGCCATGTGCTGTGAACAGCCGGTTAGATGGTCACTGGCTGTTACAAGAGGTCTATCCCAAAAGATGCCAGGATGTTGGAATGGGTTGTCTGGGCACTACCGAAAAAGATGCTTCCATCAAAGCTGGGTTGTTTGAAAATGGAAGGATCAGCAGACAGATAAAAGAGCAGCTCTTTCTCCTCACGGCAAGATTCCATGGGTGCAAAGAGTTGGCTGACCATTTTCCCTGAATAACTGCAAAAGCAGAAATCTGTGGCTGGGAAGGAAGGTGCTGGAGTAAAGAGGAAGCATCTCATCTTGACTGGAACACGGCCCAGGGCCTGTGTAGACCTTCCTCATCACATGGAGCTTCAAGCCAGCTCAGGCCAGGAAGCTGAGCCCCCAGGAAATGGACGCTTCTCTGGGCCTGGGTGAAGGGCAGAGCCTCCTCCACTATGGGGTCCAGTTTGCCGCTGCTCGGTGGAATTCTCCCATGTCTCCCAAGAGGCAGGACCAATAGGAGCATGGAGGAATTTGCCCCTCTGCCAGAGAAGTGAGTTTTTGCTGTCGCTGTCCAGAAGGACGAGATATAGGTTGTTGGCAGATGACAACCGGAATTGCTTCCCCAATCCAATTTTTTTAAATGCAATTTTGCGAACATATATGGAGTTAACATATCATTTAGTCGTAAGTGGCAGGAGTATGAGTATGTCCACTAGGCTTCTCGGTTATGACCTGATTAAGCTAGTCGACTAGTCAACACATATTTATTGAGCACCTACTAAGTGGCAGATACTCCTGGGAATACAATAATGAAGAAAACAACCAACCAGCAGTGACTTACGACTCGTGGAGTCATTTCCGTACCGGGAAGTAGGGACACCATCCAGGCAACCTTCCAGGCCCAGACCCCAGGAATCATTCTCTGACTACGGAGCCCTTTCAGTAGCCCCCTCCTAAATCCAACCCAAATGTCCCCACTTCTCACCACGTCCTTGGCTTAGCCATGGCCCAGGGCATCATCACTTCGCTAAATCACCACAACAAATTATGAACTGGGCATTTGCCTCCAGTGTTCCCCCACAGTCCATTCAGCACACAGAGGTCACAGTGGTCTTTCCAAAACAAAAATCAGTTCATGTGCTGTCAAACCTAACAGATCTGTTGCGAGCAAACATCTAGAGCACAGTGTCTATGTCAATAATAAAATGAATGCTAACAGCAGGAGGCACGCATATGTCGGTGAGACTGTTGTATAGGAAGAGTCGGTGCTGGTTTTGTGTTTTCGGACAGTGGAAAATAATCATAATAATACATTCAGTCGTATCATTTGTGGCCTCAAAAATAATAATAAATAAAACCAGTTCATGTCGCCCTCCTGTTTAAAACCCAGTAGCTTCTCAGAGCAACCAGACGTAAAATCCAAACACCTTACCTCCGTCCTCAGGAGGATCTAGGTGATCTGCAGCTGCCTCCGCCCCATCCGCCCTTGTCTGGCTCTGTCTTCTCCCTCACTGCCTCTTAATTAAGGTCTTACCAGCTTCTTTCTGCCCCTAACATACCCCATCTGAGTTTGCATCTCGAGGCCTTTACATTTGCTGTTTCTTCTTCTTGGGACACTCTTCCCCCAGATCTTTGCAAGCCCACACCCTTTCCATCATTCAAAGGTAACAGGATACTCAGTGGGCTTTTTCTTGTCCAGGAATTCCAGCTAAACCCCAGAGATGAGGACAAAGAGGCTCTAAGCATTCTCCTTCTCAAGCGAACTGCCCACCCTAGCACCAGACTCTGCTGGGGCTTACTGAAAGGTGTCAGAGTGTCCCTACCAGCCGCCCTCCATCCCTCCTTTTTAATCTTCATGAGATGACTGGGGTGGAGGAAAAGTGGGGGTTAGAGCCAGAATCCTCTGCTTTGTGGGGACAGCAGTGTTTGTGGCGAGCGGCGACCTTCCCCCAAGCCAAATACTGGGGAGGCGTCAACGAATCAGCCATAGAGATGGGGTCCCTGATAGACCTGCTGTTCCCAAGCTGATCATCATTTTCGGACTTCCCGCTGGACTTGCGTGAGTCTGGGAGAGGAAGGGTGGCACTGTTTCCAGCTGGGAGTAGGAGGAGAAGGGGAGTATACTGGCTAGGAGGGAAGGATCTGTGGTTGGGCCAAGTGGACACTAAGGGAGGTAGTTGGGCTCGAGTCCTCCAGACGACACACTAGTATTTGAATGCCCGCCACAGAGAGGGTGTCAGTGGCCACTGTTAGCCGGAGGAGCGGGCACAGCCAATTTAGAAATAACAACAGCTGTGGCCGTGTGAGTAAAGACACTCTTGTCCGGTTTCCTGTCCCTCTGCCCTCCCCAAACACACTGGGAGAGCGGGGCCTTGAAGAAGGAAGGGGGAGTGGTATCTCAGAACCTATCGTCCTCCTTCCCCATCTGCACTCCCAGCAGCCAGGACCCAGCTCAGGAGAGGCAGAAGAGATTCAAACCATTTGAGACTGATTAAAGTAGACTTTTAATCCCCAGGAGGTCATGAAATGCACCTGCATCTGTCCTGGGCCCCTTTGCCCTCCAGGTACATTTCTCACCCTTTCTCAAACTCGGGGGTGGGAACTTGATCCTGGCAGGCCATGCTGCCCAAGCCACTGGGTCAACTGGTGGATGGGGGGTTGAAAAGCAGGAGGAAGGGACGCGTTAAGGCATCTTCCTCCACTCTCTCTGCTTCCAGTGTGATTTCCGGGTATGAGGTCTCCTTCCTTTATGAGTCCAGGCCTAGCATGGCCCAACTTTTGCTGTTTGCTCCTGGCCTCTGGGCTTTGGTCACATATCCTCCTCCATTTGCCTCACTTTTGTTAATATCTGGATAGCCTTACTCTGACTTGCTTAGTTCTTAGGTTTTTCTATCACTTGTGTGACTCATTACAGCAAATTTCCTGTTTCAAATGCTTATAAAGTGTTTTTGTCTTCTGCATGGACCTTTACTCATATACTTCCTGAGAGGTTTATAAGGGCCTATCCTGTAAAGGACTGTGCTATAGATATAGCATAGTTTGGGGACAGTATTTGTAAGAAATCAAATTATACCTTAAGGAAGACATCTGAATACACCCGTTACAAACATCCCGACTCAAATGCCATCTTCTCGGAAGGGTATCTCGGCATCCCCTCCCCCAACCATATTCCATCACCTTATTTTGTCTTCTTTTAGCAATTTTCACTACCTGAGTCCATCTTATTTATATATTTCTTTGTATTTGTGTAACTTATTTTCCCTTCTGCTGGAATAGAAGATCCTTGAGGGCAGTTACTCTTTCTCCATACCCTTATGTGCTCAATAAATGATTAACAATTGACCACCATCAGGGCCTGGTGGACTGGGATGTCACCCAGAGACCCTCAACTTGCAGCAGCTGGATGTGGTAGCTGTGATGTCACTTTGGAGGTGAAGACACCTTTAGTGTATGTGAAGTAAGGCATTCTTAGAATCGTGTGTATGGGAGTTATATATACAGAGAAAGTCTCCCACCCAAGAGGTAGGATATAAAGGGTCTTTTATTTTATTTGCCAGTATACATTTTCTTTCTTCTGTAGCACCACCCTTTCTTTGAGGAATCTCTCTTTATCCCAGCCATAACTATCTAAGAATGCAGAATGGGGAAAGACAGCCAGATTTTTTAATAATCTTTTAAATTGCACTTGTGGTTAGAATATTCAGGCTATTTATTTTTTTGCATCAGTTTTGATCATTACATTTTCATAGCGCGTTTTATCTATGTTTTAAAAATTCATACCAGTAAATTTTATATAGAATCTTTTAATTTTTAAAATGGCTTCTGTTGGGGCACCTGGGTGGCTTAGTCCAGGTCATGATCTCATGGTTCGTGGGTTTGAGCCCTGCATCGGGCTCTGTGCTAACAGCTCGGAGCCTAGATCCTGGAGCCTGCTTCGGATATTGTGTCTCCCTCTCTCTCTGTCCCACCCCCGCTCACACTCTGTCTCTTTCTCTCTCAAAAATAAATATTAAAAAAAAATTTTTTTAACGGCTTCTGTGTCAGCGGTTTATAGACTTTTTCATTATAATCCGTGATTCAGTGAACCACTTCAATCCATAGATAAACTCTTTTCAGCTCAGGAAATTCTCTCTCTCTCTCTCTCTCTCTCTCTCTAACTAATACTTCACTTCTGGGGCACCTGGTTGACTCAGTCAGAAGAGCATGCAACTCTTGATCTCGGGGTCATGAGTTCAACACCCACACTGGGTGTAGAGATTACTTAAAAAAATACTTCCATCCATTCGTCTTTTTGATTCTATGACTCCTGTTACATAAATGTTGGAACATTATATCTATTTTCCCTCGTCCTATTTTTTATCTTATAAATTTATCTTTTCGTCTGTGTTCTGAGGGGATTGTATGAATTCTTATGAGTTTATCTGATAACTCACTAAGTCAGTTTTCAATAGTATACGTACTGCAGTTCTATTTTATTTGGGGGCGCGCACAATCATTTTGCTTTCAAGGATTGTTTCTTGTTCTCCCAGCCTCCCACTTCATGCCTTCTCTACCCTCTGACTTTTCACTGAAATGCAAATTTCAACTGGTTTAAAAGTTAACTCCTGCTTTCTGTCATAATTCTTCTTAACTGGCTCTGATTGGCGGTCTGGTGCCATTTTGAGGCCGCACCATCTCCTCAGATGACTAACAAATGCTTGTTATTCGTTGATGTTGAGAAAGTATGAAAGTCTATCCCGAAGAGGACCGGGAGCTCTTCTGAGTGCCGTGAGCAAGTGCACAGGCCATCGTGAGCTTTCCTCGCTGCTCCGGGCACAGGTTTGTCCCCAGCCCCTGCTGGCACGGTCCTGGGGAGATCAGCCCCTGGACGGGCTCACGGGCAGGTGCTGCCTTGCCTGAGTTTGTCAGATAGGCGCTCACACAGGGTTCGCATCCTCCACAAATTCTCAAGGTTTCTGCCTGGTAGGTGTTCTTGAAACCAAACCCGTGTGGCTTCCCCTTAGACTGAGCCTGGGTCAGTAGGTTTAGCAGTGCCGGGCCCGTAGACCTCCAACCTCTGACCGCAAGAGTCTACGTAAGAGCTTCCTCTGGCAGCCTGCGCCCCTCTGCCTGGGCCTGGCCAGTCAGAAGTCCTGGCATTTCACACACCCCTGCTTTTCAGTGACTGATGGTGCAGAACTACCACAGCTCACTTGCCCCTTAGGTGGGAAATTCGGAGGTGCCTATTCACTCCGTACTGGCTCCTAGAGTTCCTAATTGGAGAGCATGACCTGGTCATCCACAGTGGTGACTAGATGCCCCTTTGCAGCCTGCCATCCCTTCTCTGTCTCACTTCCCCACACCCCTGTTGATGTGTCCTGGGGCCACTTCCCACATAAACAACTTGCAAATGAATGCTTATCTAAGGGGGAACCCAAATCAAAACACGGACGGACGGTGTGCGGCAGGCTCTTCAGGAAGTTCTCTCTTGGGGCGCCTGGGTGGCTCAGTTGGTTAAGCGTCTGACTTCGGCTCAGGTCCTGCTCATGAGTTTGAGCCCCGCATCAGGCTCTCTGCTCTCAATGCAGAGCCTTCTTTAGGTCCTCTATCTTCCTCTCTCTCTGCCCCTCCCCTGCTCTCTCTCTCTCTTGAAAATAAATAAACATTAAAAAAAAAAAAAGAAAGTTCTCTCCCCTGGTGTGGAGGGGGGGAGCTGGAGGCCAGATCAGCCTGGAGGTGTGAGCAGCAGTCCCAGGGAAGGTAAGAGAGGAGCCAACATCCCATCGTGTCTCAAAGACCAACACACGCAGCACAGCACAGTGCCCCAAGATATTGGTTAAATATTGTGACATCGAGAAGAATAGAAATAGCCATCATGGAAATACCCAGACTTTGCTGAACTTCCTAGCACTAACTTTTATGGCTTTTTCAAATTACTGATGTTGTTGTTGTTGTCGTCACTACTACTGAAGCATTCAGTCAATATTTGTTGAATGAATGAGTGAATGAAGAAATAAATGACTCCCAGGCTACTGGCTGGGTGGCGGTGCCATTCACTGAGTGAAGGACCAGAGGAAAAAGAGCATGTGTGGGGGGAGAGGTGGGGCAGGCAATCTCCCATACAAACATCGCAGATAACAGGGCAAACTGGGTACTTTCTGGAACTCAGGGTGCTGGGCAGGCCTAGGCAGGGGAATAATCAACTATTTTATGGTCATCGTAGCACGTGCTCCTGCCAATCAGGAGGGATCCAGCCCCAGTGCCAGAGCTGAATCCTGGAGCCCCTACAGAGCCAGATGATAACATCTGAGTTGTTGGATTATGGGGAGGAGGAGCAGAGGGCGAGGGTAGCCAGAGGCTTGGGACTCCTCCCCACTTAGGGGCGTGGGACAGTGGATATACACCAACAGGTATAGTTGCACCAGTGTGTACAGGTTGAGCCCAAGCCCTGGGCTTGAGGTCAGGCAGAGAAACCAGATTAGAAGACACCATCCAGCAAGGCAAGACCTCGGCTCCTCCTGAGAAACCTGAGGGCAGGCCAAGGATAGTGAGCACTTATGGATGCTTAGTGTGAGAACCCCCTTTCTAGAGTTTCCAACAGCTTAACTCAATAGAGGGCAGGTCCTATTACTATCTTTATTTTGTAGCTAAAGCAACTGAGCTGCAGGGAAAAGTTGAATGTAGGGGACAATCTTCAGTAACCTGCCTATGATTACAAGGCTCTTAGAGGGCAGAGCCCAAATTCAAACCCAGACCAGGGCCTGTCTACACTCCACTGCCCTGCAAGTTGGAGTATCAACTGGAAAGCAAAGGAAAAAGTCGGCCAGTGGGGATCTGAGAGCTGTGAGGGACTCAGTGGTGCCTCAGTGACCCAGGAGCTCAAGGAGTAACCAGAGAAGTGCTTCTCCAGCTGCTAGCTTAGGCAGAGATTGCACATATACACTTGCCTCAACTGGTGAGGTCTCTGTGGAGTTGGCTGGGGGAAAGGAGATATACATGAGATCTGAAATAGTCTGTGGCATGAGAATGAGTTCAGTGGGTTTGAAAAGTGGGAGCATCATCTGTCTTCCTACTTCCAAATCCAAACATAGTCCTGGGTTCAAAATCATTATTCAAAAAGTACTTCTGGGGGCTCCTGGGTGACTCAGTCAGCTAAGCGTCTGACTTTGGCTCAGGTCATGATCTCACGGTTTGTGAGTTCGAGCTGCACATCGGGCTCTGTGCTGACAGCTCAGAGCCTGGAGCCTCCTTCGGATTCTGTGTCTCCCTTTCTCTCTGCTCCTCCCCTGGTCTCTCTCTCTCTCTCTCAAAAACAAATAAACTTTAAAAAAAAAACTTTTTAAAAGTATTTCTGAACAGATGAATGAATACACAAAAGACCTACTTGATTTTTCTCCAAGACCTGATCTCGTATCTAATCTTCTTAAAATCTTCCCAAGGTGTGCCAATTGCAGAATCAAGTTCAAATGTCTTCTTCCAGAATTCAAGGCCAGTGTGATCTCACCTCTATCATCCACCACCACACACCCCACACTCAGCCCTTCCCTGGTGCTGTGTGTGTTGGAATTTTTATTGGTTTGCTTGTTTGTTGTTTTCTCAACTTTCTGAGTCCCAGTTTTCCAGTCATTGTAAGCCTCACGTTTTGGGTGGAGGATATGTTCTTTCTGCACAACTCATCTTGGGTGGAGCTGCCAATCCCACTTACAGGCACACAACACAGGTGGGACTGATCGCGTCCTTTCCAGGAAGTACTATAATCCCAGAGGGGAGAGGAAGTCTCTTCTCTGAGGCCAGTCTCTGGGGTGGTGGAGTAATATACGCCTGGAGCTGTCTGGGAACAACCTGTGCCACACGGAGAACTCTTGTTCCTCTCTGGAGGGAAGGAAGCCAAGTACAGAGAGAAGCAGAAGCAAGAGAGCAGACACGCAGGCACACACACACACACACACACACACACACACACAGAACAGACTAAGTGACCACATCACGAGTCTGTTGCATCCCCCGCCCTTCTTCCTGGTTTCCAGAGCCGTTCCTTTTTGTTTGTTGTTTTATGTTTTTTGGCTTCTGAATTCAATTTGTGTCTCCCTTACCGATGAGTATTCAGCTCTACTGTATTGTTGACAGTTCCCTGAATTCCGTGCTGTCTCCTTCTTGCACTCTCTACGGGTTCAGACAATGTAGTGCAAGCCATACGAAGTCCAGTGGGTGCAGGAAATTGGAGAGTGGCTCTTGGGATCCATCCTCCTCCTTTCCTCAGTTCCCCTTCAGACACCACCACATGGCCACGTTCAGCTTGGCAGAGAGTATCACCCTGGACCTTCTCCATGCTTTGTCTTCACCACCTCCCATACCCTCTCAGTCTCTTGGCTCCTCTTTGCCCTTCAAAGTCTGTCTCCTCACGGGGCCTGGCCCCTCATATATGTTGACATCTGCTTCTGTCCTTCTGGTTTTGCTTCTGGACAGGGGAACTTAGACACTGTGGGCTTCAGACCTTGATGCTCTGTGGACTCAGGGCAAGTACCCAAAGGCCTCCAGTGCTGTAAAGATGAACTACTGGGGGCATAGTTCCTTCCCTATTATTCCTGAGAGAATTAGCCCGTTTCCTGGTCTTGAGGTACATTCAGGAGTAAGCAAAGGCTTAGGGACCTTTCAGCCTCTGTTTCAAGTATGTGCCAAGCACCTGAGGTGTTCAGAGGAGGAAGAATACAAACGGCAGACAGGTTCAGGGGACTGGGGGATGTCGAGGATGAAGCAGAGTCTGCACTGGCTATCAGAGAGTGGGCGAGGCTAGACGTAGACTGGTGATGGCTATCCCAGGATGGGGTGGGCCGTGAGCAACGGTCTTGCAGAGGCCTATGTGACTCACTTAAGTAACCATGAGGAGACCGGGCTGGTAGCCTTTGGCAAGTGACAGGAAAGCTGATGTTCACTGAAGGGTCTTGAATGCCCAGGATTTTAACCATCATTCTCCGAGACTGAAAGGGCTGGGGTTGATTCAGGGCCTCTTCCAGGAGGGCCGGTTGGTTATACCTACTCCCATGGAGAAAGAGCACTGGGAAGCCAGGGCATACAACTCAACCTCCCTTCCGGGAGTTAGCAGAAGGAGTGTCTGCTCCTTTTCACTCTCCCTGGCTGCTCTGTGACCTGTAAATATTGTCCTGCCTGCTCTGTGACCCAGGCCCATGGTAGGCTCTGACTAAAATGGATGACATCTTCACTTCATGACCTCAGGAGCCTCCTGTCCCTCTCCTGTCTCTGTTCCTGTCTGTACCAGGCACCTCCCAGCCCCCACTCACTTGGTAGATGGGCTGGTCCTCAACAATCCAATTCTGGGGCTTTCCAACCTATAGCTGTCTTTTATTCCATGACTCATTAGAGATTCTCATCACTCTTCCACTTAGGAAGCCCCTAAGTGAGGTTATGGGCTGTCTCCTTTTATTGTTTTGTCCTCAATTTCCTTCCTACCTCAAGGACTATTCGGGTGGATTCACGTTGCAGAGCTTCTGGGCCAGCCCAGCTGAATGGGAGGAAGTATCCCAGAATGCCCCGTGCCTGGTGATTCTGCTTCTCTGCAGGGTCAAGCCAAGAGCCAGAGTGCCACAGACTCAGAGCTGGAGGGAGCAGACAGGCGGCCTCGTGCAGTGGCTCCTTGCAAAGATCTGACACAGACCTACCACTCACCAGCTGGGTGACCCGAAACAAGGGACTTCCTGAGCCCTAACTTTTTTTTCCCATTTATAAAGTGGAGCTAAAAATACCTACCTTGCAGGGTTATTAAGAAAGGTAAATGGGCCTTATAATAAGTCTGATGTTTAATAACTGGGAGCTGATATGGTTATTTTATCCCAACCTCCTTGAAAAAACAAGGCGGGCTTGCCCAAGGTCACGCACTGCAACAGTCATAATTCACCCTGTTTTCCTCACTGGGGTCCTTATGCCCTACCCCACGCTGCGCCCTCCAAGTGGGAGACAACAGGCAGGGGTGGAGGAGCGTGACGGGAAATGCTCCTGTTCTCTGATCATCTCCCGAGGGCTGTGGAGCAGTGGCAGGGTTAGCAAACCCACCCCAGGGCCACTTCCACATCAGTGGTGGAGAATAAAGGAACTAGGGGAAAAGAGTCAAACAGAAGAAAGCACCTGGAAAAGACGTTTTTATGTTCACTTACATGGAAAAAAATCAAAGCATATAGCACAAAGATATATGTGTCTCAGAAAATTCATCCTCATGAACCTGTTTGTTCAACGCCGTTATAATTCGAGAGTTGCCCCACGAAAGTCATAAAATCTGGGGCAGAGGGTGGGGAGGGCCTGCCAAGGGAAAGGTAGTCTTACACATTATTTCTTTTCTAGTTTCAGATAATTTGGAGTTTAACCTTTTCCAGCAAGTCGGAGTTATATAAACAGATGCCATACTAAAATATTGTGTAAAAATCTAAAACTCCTAAAGCATGATGGCAAAAATATTTTAGAAAATAAACATTAGGGTCTGGTAATATCAGAAAATACAAATAGAATCATTTGAGCAGTTCTGTGTCTCTGTATGAACAGCAAAGGACGGATGTATATTATGGATGTATGAAGAATAAAGCATTCGGTCTGCACATAACTTAGGGTAACATTTCTAAACACTGACTTTGTGAGAAAACATGAAGGACATCTTACACTCAACAACAATGGTTAAAGGAAGAAATTACTTTCTGAAGGATGCAGTGGGCAGAAAGCCAAGGCCTTTGTTTTCAACTCGCTCTTAACCGTGCTGGGATGTGTTCACACTGCATGGGGTCTCCTGCAGAATCTATAGCACCGATAGATGGATCAGATTTTACTTTTGATCTGAGTCCTTTATGTCTTCAGTTTTGAGTGTATTGAGGTATGTTTTCTTTGGCTGCTGTTGTGACGGATGTGTAATAAACAATTAATATTTACAACATTTAAACATTTTCGATTTCAGTGTTGGCTCTTCACATAAGAAAAATTGGAAAACTCTTAAGAATCATTGAAGGGTCATTACTTCCTAGCATCTGTCATGAAACTGTTTTCGATACACAGAACAATTAGCCTATTAGCACAGCTATATGCTTTCTGGTCCAGAATCTTCCCTGTGCTCAGTGGGGAGGCCAGTCCCATGACAGCCATGTCGGCGGTTCGCCACGCTTCACAGTACTTATCCACAAGACGTACTCCATGGGTGCTGGAGCCGTGCCAGATGACCTTCTGGGGCCTGCAAAAGAATTGTGCCACGTTACTTTTGACATGTCACTTCTTTGTGGCCTATCCCATCGGTGAACAAACTGGCCTAAGTAATGAACCAAGTCAGACTCCTGAGTCCTTCATGGTCTGGCCCCACATCATGGTCACACCCCACCACTTGGAAAGTTGCTCTTTTCGGCTAGCTGAACATCCTGTATTCCAACCAGACCCAGCTTGGACTTTCTCAGATCAGACTCTCCACTTTTGTGAATCTGAACCTTTGCTCATAAGGTCTCTTAGCCTGGAGTAGCTTCTCTCTCATTTTCAGATCAGTGACCCCTTCTCATCTTTCAAAGTCCATTAAATGCTTCCTTTTACAGGAAGCCCTCTTAACTGTCAGCCCCAAACAAGAACGAATCTTTCCTCTGTGCTTGTGTCATCTTATCTGTTTCTCCATTTTACAATCACAGTGTTCTGTCCAGAATTGTAGCTGGTTCGTGTCTGTCTTCCCCTGTAGACCATGAGCATTGTAAGGGCATGGGGTCATGTAGTTTATTACTGTGCCTTTCAGGGGGGGCATCAGGCCTGGCATAGGGTAGACACTGAGGAAAGCTTTGCCAGTTCGTTCTGATCTTAATGAGCACACGTATTGAAAGAATTAGAGCACAGCTCCCACAGCACAGGGTTAAAGGGTCACTAAGAACAGCGTTCCTTACCAGGTATCGAGTGCCTACTGCATGTTGGACAGTCTCATACTTACCATTTGATGCTCACAGCAATCCTAGGGGATAGATGTGATTATTTTGACCATTTTACAGACGAGGCAGCTGAGGCTCAGAGAGTGGGAGAACCTGGAAAGGTCCTTTATTAAGGTACTGGACTCAGGTCCCCTGGCTGCGAGGCCAGGACTCCCTCCATGGCCCTCAGCTGGCTCACTGAGGCTCAGTCTAGCAACAGCCCAGAGGGGCAGCTGGTAAAAGCATCGCATTGTTAGAATGTCTCTTAAAGCAGTCTATAGCCCCATATACTTTGAGGGCTTCTACCCTTACTTACCAGGAAGGATCTGTCATCACGTCTCGGCCATCAAACGAGTATATTGGAACATGTGTATTGAACTGACCTCCGTGGCCAGAAAAAATTGAGTCCCAATTATTGAAAAGTACTTGGCCCTATGGAGATAGAAATGCTACATTGGAATTCTTCTGCCATCAGCCTGCAAATGGATTGGCTATTTATTCATTCTTCAAGGCCCGCACACCACCTCACACCAAAGCCACCAGCCCCAATCCCAGAGCCTGGACAGAGTGGGAGTTCAGGAGCTGTTTGTGGTTTGAGTTCATCATCCATCCCTGAACCCTTTTGGTTTTATGGTCCTATTTCTTGTGGTAATTTCTCTTATCATATGTGTATGAAGGCTGCTCCCCAACCAAAGTGTGTTTCACGTCTTCACTAATTTTTATCTTAAAAATTTTATACATATACACCAAACTCCAAATCTGTGCCAGGCCTATGTCAATCTACACTGTGGGTGATACAGAGATGACTCTCTTACTTCTTTTCCTGAAGGAGCCCAGTTGCCTTCAGTTATTTGTATTCCAAGAATACCAACAATTTGGGTGAATGTGGCAGAAGAGAACCTCAGGAGAAGGGGTTATGGGAGCTATGGGGTCAGGATGGAACTTGCTAGCCTCAAGGTACCAAACTGGAGCACTGGGGTCACAGGGACTTAAGGGTCTCAAAGCACTTTTGAGATATGGGGAGAGGTCAGGATCCAGGATGGGTCTGAGCAGTAACTGAGCTGTCCCTCTGTAGCCTTAAAGGAGCCGGCTATTTCCATGGAATAACGGGAGGCCTACAAGGCCCTGCCTGGCCAGCGAAAGGGGGAAGAGAAATGTCTGGCAGGTTTGGGCAGCTTAGATATGCGGAGAGGACCAAAGCAGGGTGCAGGATGACGTGGCTCCGCTCTGGGACCAGTGCTAAGTAGCTCTTCTCTGGTGCCATCCAGTCAATGCCCTACAGAAAGCAGCCTCGGGCAGAACTGACGGCCCTGGACTGCGAGTCAAGGAAAGGAATTCTGGTTGGTAGTGACTTCCGGGCAAACTCTTTTCTCCCTCTGAGCCTCAGTTTCTTCATCTGACAACCTGAGGAAAGAACAACTCCCTCTTTTATTGGAAGTATCTGTGACGATAATGGATATACAGTAAACATTTTAAGAGGTATGTAAGCGAAAGAGGGGATTATTATTCCTTCCTTTTGTCTGCCCCAAGAGTCGTACTGTCCAAGGGCCACTGTAAATACAAGGAAACTGAGGCACAGAGAGGTTAAACTGACCCACCCAAAGTCACATAGCCAATCAGAGGCAGGTGAGGTCTCAGACCAGCACACTTCTGAAGATGTCAGGAAGTGGCAGTTGCCTACAGATTCTGTGGAGACCAGTGTGCCCGGAAGACAATGGGAAGAATATTTATTTTTACCTTGAGGTTCACTATTGGAAGGCTATATCTCTCTGCTTTCCTCACAACCGTGGAGAGGTCTTGCAAATGGGACGATAAGAATGCTCGATAGGTGGACAACAGTCCTGCAGCCCTGGCCTGCTGGAAGCACTGAAAGTCAGCTCGAATGTCTCCAGAAAATGGCGTGTTCAGAGCGACCAAGTGCAGCTGAAAAAGGGAAGTGAGAGAAAAGACAGTGCAGTTAGTTAAAAAGCAAACCCCAACCCCACACCCATCTCATGTTCCTAGTAAGATCCCAGACTTGCTGGGATGGAAGGCGCTAGAGGTCATCATATTCAGCCTCCACCTGACAGTGGCATTCCAGCCCCAGCCTGACCATCTCCAAGGCAGGAGAGCTCAGATCCCAGGCAGGCTGCTTCAGCTCTCTGAACAGCTCTAAATGGTGGAAATTTCTTCCATATGTGAAACAAAAAACAAAACAGAGCACTTCAGAGATCTGAATCTAGTGTGCAGGCCATTTGCTGGAAGCTTCTGGGTATGTCCTAGTTCAGCTTCCAGGAGGGTTTTGAGTGGCTCTGGTCCTGGATCCCAGAGCTACACCAAGCTTTCTGACCTTGCCCTTTCTTCTACTTCCCCAGTAGGCCTGGGGCTGATTGTGAGAGGCCCAGAGGGAAAGGCACTGAAAGGAGAAGGTCATGACATTTATAGCTAAGACTGCTGGGCAGACCCTTTTAGAAACTAGGGGTCGCACAGTAATTCTAGCCTTGCATTCCTGCCACTTTGGTCAGCAGCCAAAATAAAAGTCCTTCCATAGTCTTGTTTTCTCCCACACTTCCTCCCTCAAAACCCATCCCTCGTTCCCGGCCTTTGTGCTGTGCCTTCTGGAATAATACATTCTGTGGCATGTGTCCAGGAGCGGTCTTTTCCCTCCTCGATGTCACCTCAGGAGTGGCTGTCCTCTCACCAGCATAGAGCTGGGAGGGCTGGTGCAGACCCTGTGCCCAAGTCTCCAGAAAAGAAAAATATTTCAAACGATCTCAAACCAAAGGGCATGCAAATGAGCCCTGTGTGGCGAGGTGGGAGGTGGTCGGTGTTTCTCTCCGCACATCTGCAGTGTCTCTCAGGTCTGAATGAGACCCGGCACCAAGCGTCTCTGTGGCCCAGCCCCAAGTGCCACCATATTGGCACTCTCCTGCTCCTCCAGCGTCCACCCGGTTGGGCACAGCTTGCCGTGAAGTACAACATCCAGACTGCTCCACGCAGTCCCTGCCCGTCTCTGGACCTCCTTCTCCATTTCACCATCCCCTTCCTGCCCCATTTTGAAGAGAACAGACTCCAAGCTCGCAACATCCCCCAATTTCCTCCTTTTTATTCATCCTTGTTTTGCCTGTATCACCAGGCTGGATAGAGGTCCAGGTCAAGCACACCACCCCTTCCAACTGAGACAAGACTTCCCCTGCAGCCCTCCTAGCAGCAGCCCTTAGCATGGGGAGGGGGCTACAGCATGCTGCTCACTCACCACGACCACCTCCAGGCCACCGGACTTGTAGTCTCACATACAAACTCTCTCTTCCTCCCTCCCATGTATCTGCAGACTGTAGCACCTGAGGCAAGAGGCCCTCTGGTCTCATCATCTTCCAACCAGTGGGTTTCTGGTGGCCACACCCAAGGGCAGTCACAGGAGGATGGTGTCCCCATACCGGGGGACACCTAGGAAAGGTGCAGAGGTGAGCACAGGGCTTCCCTGCCATGCCTCCAATCCCACCTGTCTCCACTTCTCTTTCCTTAAAAAAATACATAGAGAACTGTCTGGAATGATGGCTGTTTCTGAATGGTGGGACTGGGGGCTTTGGTGCCCTCACGTCTATATTTCTCTAAGTGCCAGAACATTTTTTTATGACGAACACGCTATCATTTTTATGAAGACAAGAATGTTTCAACAATCAAATGTTAAAAGGGTGAGTCTGTGGATGGTTGTAGTTTTGGTAAAGTTACAGCCATGTCCCGTTTCCTTCTCCATTCTTTTTATTTATCGTCCAAATGTTCTAAAAAAACAGATTACTTTAGAATTTATAAAATGTTATTTTAAAAATCCTTCAGCCGCTGCCCTAACTTCTCCCCTTCACGGCTGAGCTTTTGGTAGGGTTACCTATACACGCCTCTCTTTCCTCACCTCACCTCCCATTTATTCCTCAAGCAGAGGGAATCTCGTTGGCATCCCCTCACGCTCCAGAAATGCTTTTCTCTGGCTTCTAAATTTGGAGAACACCATTTAGTTCTTTTGATGGACCTCCTGGAAGCATGTGACGCGGCTGGCTTCTACCTTGTTTGGCATTCTTTCTTCCTCTCTGGCTATGGCTTCTATTTGTTCTCACGTTTCTTCCATCAGTTCCTTTTGCTTCTGCTCCTCACAGTCCAAACTCTTCTCAGGGTGCAGATTCTCTTTTGGGAATCCTAGCGCCCTCCGTCACCATTGCCAGGGCTCGGTTGAAGACTCCCAGATCTGTATCTCCGGATAAGGCCCCTTATCTGCCTCCCTCCGGGTGGCCTCCACTCAGGTCTCCTACAGGTGCCCGCACTCAGTGGGCCCCGGATGAGGTCCTGCCTGACAAGTAGCAGCACTGCAGGAAACCCATTTCTGGTGGCTGCCGAGCCCGTGGCTTGTTTTTCGAAAATGTCCCCACAACGCTCGCTAAAAAGAGTGGCCTTAGGTCATTCAATCTCCTTCTCTTGGCTGCTGTTGATCTGGCTGGGAGTGGGCAATTAGCCCAAGAGGACCCATGTAGACTACCTCTCCCCAGACTCTGAATGGGGTGAGGTAGCACTGGGCTCTGCAGCTGCAAGATCACATGGAGCGGAGGCCAGGATCAGCGCCATGGCAACCCAAAGTGGTGTGTGCAAGCTTTGTGGATGTAACCTACATCTGCGCGTTGGGGTGGGGGCGGAAGGGAGGCGGGAAGAAAGACCCTTGCAGGAGCTGGTCTGTAGAGGGAGAGGAGCAGACTAATAGCAGGGACAAGAGTCCACAGACCCAGTTGTACTTCCTGCAATTGAGTGCCAGGAGGTTCCTGCAATTATCTGAACAAAATCTTCACGTAAGCTAGTGAAGGAAAAGAGTCAGAATTTTAATTCCGGTAACAAAATGATCCTTGGGAAGGAAACCAGCACCACTCAATTACCCAAGCAGAAACCTGGGCATCATTCCTGATTTCCCTCATCCTTGCCGCCCCGTTTCCATACCAGTGACCTAATCTGTCACTCTCCTATCTCCTTAATTTCTCTCCAATCTTCCTACTTTTCTACATGTTCACTGCTGTGATCCTGGTTCAGATAAAACAACAGCCACCTAACTGTCTTTGGGCCCCTGGTCCTGTTCCCTCCAACTCATTTGTACACTGTAACCAAGATAATTTCTCAAATGCCAATCTTACAGACCCTTTTCTTGTTTAAGACCCTTCAGTGGCTGCCCAGTGCCCACTGGAAAAAGTCAAAGTCCTTAGCTTGGCTTACCAGCTCTTGATGACAAGTCTCTGCCTTCTGCAGACTCACCTTCTCCCTTCTCTACCTTGAGCTCTGCCTCTTCGACCAGACTGACATACTTAAAACTACACAAAAGCACACTTCTCTCTCTTGCCTCCCTCTGTTCCAAATCCCCTCTGCCTCAAATGCCCGCTCTCTACCCCCCACCTGGGTCCCTCCTTCTCTCAGCTCTCCTTCAGGCCTTAGTGTAGAGGTCACCCCCTCTAAAGATGCCAGAATTCTTTGATGTTCCTCACGCCCCCAGCCCCCTTTGTTGGCCTTGCCCCAATGACTTACCACACTACTGTAACTACCTGTTTTTTTGTTTGCCCCTCTCTCTAGTCTAGATGCACCTTGAGGGTGGGAACTGCGTACCACGCACGGGGTCTAGCACACAGTAGACACATAGCTCAGCATCTGCAGGATAAATGCATGAATTATACTTACTGCAGGCCTCTGGTAATTGACACTTGACAGAGACATCAGTGGAGGCTGTGGCTGATGGGGCTGTTATGGGAAAGACGAAAACAAACAGTCCTGAATATGCATGCAAACTGTTCTTCAGAGTACACGGAGGTTCAAGAGTGATGTCTCTTGAATAGATACTTTAAATAGCTTGCCATTGTTTTGGGGGCCGCTCTTAATTGCCAAGAGTTTCATGTCCCCATGCAGAAATGATCCTCAGAAAGGGAGGGGATATTCTCAAATCTTTTACAGAGAACACTGAACCAAGGAAGAGGAAGACCCATGTTTCATAGTCAACACATTCACTTAATAGAACAGTCAACTCTTCAGAGCCTCGGTTTCCTCAGCTGCAGAATGGGGATGACAAGGCCTGCCTCAAAGGGTTGCTGTGGGGCTGAAAAAGGGACAATGGAAGCTGCCAACGTTCCCAGGCAAAGAAATCTCAGAGTGCAAAAACCAAAGGGCTCTTCTAGATTGCTTATGCCGGCCATCATTTCACGGGTAAATAAACTGAGGCTGAGAGTGGGCAAGCCTCTTGCCCAAGAGGATTCAGCTATGATGTGGAAACAGCAGCTCTCCTGCCTCTGGGTCCAGTTCTTCCTCTGCTCTACTAACGAGAACATTCTGTTGGCACTTGGCAATCTCTGGGCTTCCACCAGATACTAAACCATGCAGAGCTGGCTGGCCAGAGCTTGGAGAGCTTGGTTCTGGACAGCAAGGGGGACTCAGAAGCTGCTGCTGCTGAGGGAGGGAGCGAGAAGTCAGGCAGGGCAACCACTCACATTGCTGGAGAGCGCAGGAGGCGGTGGGCTGTCCTCGGGAATGGGGATCAGTTCTCCTAGCTTAAGGAAAACAGGACATTGAAAATGAGACATCAGCTAGAAACTGTTGGGCTATTTTCAAAACAGAAAAATGGTGCTTCCAGGGGTTGATTGTTCTTTTTAAGAGTGGATTTGGAGGCATTTTGTTAAGAGAAGCTTAAAAATTACCTGCAATTTCTTCCACCCATCTCGGACACGAATAAAGAAGTCCGTGCTGTCCCTCAGGTAGATGAACGTCCCTTCGATAACCAAATGTGCTTTCTGCAGCATATCATCCATGCTGCTAAATGCCGTAACCTGTCAGGAAATTTTAAATTCCAGACAGTGCAGTCACCATTAGAGCGGTGGTACCATCTGAAAAATCGGCCTTTGCAAATGCAAACAGGCGCCATCCCCTGAGAGCCAATGAAAAGGCTCACTGTGCCTTAGAGAGACATGTACCTTGGTTAATAACCAAATGATATTCTTTTCGAGGAAACGAAAACATGAGTTGGCTTAGAACATAAATCGAAACTGTAATAAATAAATGAGAACAGAAAGATAATATTCCGTGAGCGCAAAGACATTAAAAAGCTGTAAACAGAGTTATCTTTGTGGAGTCTTGGCATTAGCGAAGTCGCGGGTGAGCTCTGCGAAAAGCACACTTCCTTTGTGTGAGCCGCTTAGCAGCACTGACGTTAATTGCGTTTACCTCATGCTACTCCTTAAAGAGTTTCAAGTTTGTTTTCATTTGGAATAAGAAAGGCAAGCCAATGAGCGATGCCAGTTAAGTTTTGAATCCGTTTTGCCCAGCTGGGTAGTTGTAACATTAAATACATGATAGAAAATCGCGGTCCGCAATTTGTCTAGGAAATGGCCGAAGATTCGACATCCATCTTGGCAAATCCAGGAGCAGACATAGAAGCTGCAGAAATCTATCGAAAAGCATCAAGTCTTAAAGAAATTATCAGTCCAAGAGAGCTTTTACTTTTCGTTTCAACTGAGAAAGATTATAAAAAATTAATTTTCACCTAGCCTTGAAAATAATGACTTTGTGCAGCAAGATGGCTCGGAAATCCCCCAAAGGCGCCAGATATCAAAATTCCGTCGTCTGCTGGACGGTTTTTTCATCTGGCAGCCAAATTTTCCAGTTAAATCCAGCCAAGATCCAAGAGCATTCCCAGGACTCCTGACATCCTTGTGAGGTATTTGTCCCTCTTCCTGTGCATCATAATAGGGTCTGAGTGCTACCTCCTTCCTGCGCCAGTGGTGTGTAGGGTGATGAATGTGCAAGAGCCATCCTCTGGCAGGAGAGAGAAGGCTGAACTGCCCAGGGCCAATCTGACCAGCACAGGACCTGCTGCCATATTGTTTCTACTCTCGTGCTTATGTTTTTTGATGTAATACAATCGGTTCCTGTTACAGTCTAGTGAATTAAGGATCAGGAGCGTGGAACCAAAATCATCAATGGTTTTGTAGTCTGTATCTTTTTACTTAATAAGTCACCTACAGAGGTAATACATGCCCTCCGAACGTGGAGTTGTACCGATTCTATTGCCATGGAGGCCTAATTCTTACATAAGAAGCGTGCCGGCCCCTAAACGCTACAGCTGAAGTTCTAAGTAAATCCACCCAGAGCAGAAGAGAGAATACACACTGATAATAACACTGACCAGGTTTCTGGATCCGGGAAGCCCTGGCTGTCCTGGAGGGCCGGGTGGGCCTGGAAGGGCCACAGCTAAGACAAAGCAGAAAAGACAAGTTACAAAAAAAGCACGCTCTCTGAAAAGTGCCTCAGATGTCTGCTGGTCACTGAGGGGAGTGTTCATCACCCCATTCGGAGCTCTGCACTTTGCAACTGCATCTTGTAGGGGGCTGTAGGCCCAGCCTGGGACTCTGCCACATTGGCAGGTTTGGGAAAGATCTGGGGTTCTTGACTGTAGCCTTGCAGGAAGCCACGCTAGGACTTCTGGGTTTTGTAAGTGAATAAATTATTGGTGCTTCTGTTGTTTATATAGGTCAGTCTGTGCTGAGTTTCCAAATACGTCCTGACTCACGCAAGTTACTTCACCCTAGAGACAAGCCAGTAACTGCTACACAGAGGCCAGCAGGCTCAGAAAGAGGAAGAAAGGTGCTGGGGCTGCAGGAGGACGGGGTAGTGCAGCGACAGTTTCGTCACCTGTGAAATGTAAACAAGCGTTTCTCCTTCACTGGGCTGAGGTGAGAACCGAGAAAAGATACACACTACATAGCACCCAACCAGGGGCTCTCAGCGTTTGAAGAGTCAGTGCCCTCTTCCCCTAGAACAATGCACATAGCTGTGCTCTCCTTCTACCTCTGTAACCTCCCAAAATCTGCAAAGCTCTTGGCAGTGAAGGATGTTTTCACAAGTCCCAGTAAAATTACTGTACGAGATTTTCCAAGTCACGTAAATAGGTCTGCAGTTCTGGCACAGGACCTGAAAATCACGACATAGGTGGTGAACGTCTAGTGAGGGGAGGGTCAGAGGACTTGGATTTGGACCCCAGCCTCGTCTCCCACTAGGATTTGTGACCTCGAGCAAGTCTCTAACCTCTCTGAGCCTCAGTGTCTTCATCCATGAAATGAGTTTTATAGTAATATCCATTTCCTCTCCCTCCCGGGGTTGCTGTGAAGATTAAATGGGATAATTGGTATGAGAGCATTTTGTAAACTGTGGGTTGTGGGCATTACGTGAGGGGCAATCCTTCAGCGAAGCGAGGAGCCATGGGCAGCATCCCATACAGAGCTGCTATGAACAACCGATTCTCCATGTCCTGTAATATCCTTCCCCCTCCTGCAACTCCTGCTCATCCTTCAAGGTTATGTTGGCACCTGTGGTTTTATCTGCCTAGCACCTTCCTTTTTTGTGGGACTAGTATCCTCACCCTCTCTTGAGATCTTCCCCATCCCCTCTACCACCATTTGGATTCAGGAGGCACTGCCTCGTTGTTATGTGACCGCACCTTCTGGCCACAGGTGACTGGCCCAAGGTTGGGTATCTGGGCCATGATGGGTTAGACAGAATTCGATCCTACGTCCTCCACCCCAAGACCTCACAAACTAACACCAAGAAGGAAGGCCAAGATTTCTAGCTGATTGTGGAAGCTCTGAGTTGTCAGTAACCATATTTCCCTTCATGCAGAGGATGTGGTCTGTGGTGAAGAAGCATGAAGCTAGCATACAGAGAGAAGCCATGACAAGAGATGGCCAGAGAATCCTCACAGGGGTTGAGTCCCCGGTTCCGGCTGTGCCTGAGGTCCCGCTGCATGCCGGCCCCTCGGATAAGTTAATGATTCACCTCCTTCACGTCCAATAAATCTCCCTTTTGCTTAAGCTAGTTGGAGTTACATTTCCTTTTTTTTTTTTTTATTTTAATGTTTTATTTGTTTTTGAGAGAGAGACAGAGACAGAGAGCAAGCAGGGGAGGGGCAGAGAGAGCGAGAGGGAGACACAGAATCCAAAGCAGGCTCCAGGCTCCCAGCTGTCAGCACAGGGCCTGATGCAGGGCTCGAACTCATGAACCCTGAGATCATGACCTGAGCCGAAGTTGGATGCTTAACTGACTGAGCCACCCAAATGGCCCCCACCCATTTTTTATTTGAGGAAGTGAGGTAGCTATGGGTAAGGAGAGTTTTTATAGAGTTAGAATCAGTGCTGGTCCTCAAGTCCCTTAAGGGCCAGGCATTGACAAAGCAGTCAAGGAGTTTCCACCCACACATGAAAAGACGTTCCACACCATTAGACCTCAGGGAAAGGCACCGCAGGATATCACTGCACGTGAATGAGTGATGTCTGGAATAAACAATATAGGACAATAATAAGTGTTGGTGAAAATGAGGAAAGCCTCGAAGCTTTGTGCACTGCCAGTGGGAACGCAAAAATGGCACAGCCACTTTGGAAAGCAGGTTAGCAGTTCCTCAAACAGTGAAACAGAGTGAACATACATTCTTCCACCCAGCAATTCCACTCCTGGGTAAACACCCAGGAGAGCTGCAAACATATGTCCACACAAAGACTTGTGCATGAATGTTTACAGCAGCGTTATTCTTTTTTTTTTAATTTTTAAGTTTATTTATTTATTTTTGAGAGAGAGAGAATGGGGGAGGGGTAGAGAGAGAGGGAGAGAGGAGACTGATGCGGGGCTCGGACTCACAAACCATGAGATTATGACCTGAGCCGAAACCAATAGTCAGACACTTAACCAACTGAGCCACCCAGGCATCCCTACAGTGTTATTATTAATAGCCAACAAGTGGAAATGACCCAAATGTCCACCAACTGATGAATGGATAAACAAAATGTACTATGTCCACACAGTGGAAGATTATTAAGCCATAACAAGGAATGAAGTACTGACACATAATACATCATGGAGGATGCTGAGTGGAAGAAGCCAGACACAAAAGGCCACACATTGTTATTATCCCATTGATAGGACATGTCTAGAGTAGGCAAATCCTGAGAGATAAAAAGTAAATCTTCAGGTGCCCACGTCTGGGGGGAGGAGAGAAAGAGGACTGAATGCTAGTTGGTGCAGGGTGTCTTTCTGGGGTGATGAAAATGTTCTGGAATTAGAGACAGGTGATGGCTGCGTAACCTTGTGAATACATTAAAAACCACTGAACTGTACACTTTAAATGTGTGAATTTTATGGCATGTGAATTACACATCAATTTTTTAAAAAAAGGAAAGAAAGAAAGCTCCAACCTGGAAATAGCTCTCTGTCATACAGTGTGGCTCTGACATGCCTGTCCAATGTGGTGACCCTGAGCTCAACAGCAGGGACGGCATTCACAGTACTAACCTGCTCCAAGGATAGCTGGTGGTCCTGGTGGCCCTGGGGGGCCCGGTGGCCCAGGTGAACCAGGTCTTCCAAAGCCAGGAGGCCCAGGCAGGCCAGGAGCACCAGGGGGTCCCTGGGGCCCGACGACAGTCTCCCCTTTCTGCCCCTGTCAAGGCAAGAGCACAGTAACAGAAGAGAGAAAGCAACTGTAAGTCCCAGTAATCACTGTAAGTCCCAGCTCTTCTTTGTGTGAGGATGTTTGTAAAAAGTCAATAAATACGAGCTATTGCTATCATTATCCTCCAATCTGGGCACAACTCAGGTGTAAGACCTAAAGAACAGCAACCCAGTCATTATGTTCAATGTCACTGCATACAACCCCAGAGAGCCCTGGAGTCGGGAGGGCCCAGACTTTGCATTTCACAGATTAAGAAACCCAGGCACAGAGAGGGGATAGGGCTTGTCCAAAGTGTCAAAGCAAATTAGCAGCAGAGGTAGAAGTAGAATCCTGGTCTCCTGGCTTTGCTGGAGTCTGCCCTCATGGTGAGCTCTGCCCAGGACCAGGGTTTGCTTCTGGTTCCTGAGGGTCATGATCTGGTCATAATCTCACTGGAGACATAACTTGAATTTCTCTTGTGAGCTGGAGAAACCTGGCGTCCTAAGAAGACCAAGCCTATCTAGGGGCTCCTTCTTTCGTGAGATTTCAGAAGAATCAAATAGCCCCTCTAAAAATATCTCCCTCACCTTCCATTCTGCCTTTATTATCTGATATGTTCACCATTAGTTAGTAACTCCTTGGGTTGAGCAACTTTTCCACCGTTGACATGAATAAGGCTGTGTGGTTAATGACCTGGAAGTTACCTGAACGCATATGGCCATGGCCAGCTCCCTTTCCTCCATGGTCCTCAGCCAACATCCCTATTGGTAAGTAAATACGAGGGAGAGAGGCCGATGCCCAACTCCTACCTCCAGCTTGTGGTGCTGTGACAGACCCTTGACTCTCCAACTGCCTAGTCCCACTGGGGTGCGTCAGGGAAGGCTGTGATTCACTGAGGAAAATGGCGAGGAAAAATCACTACTTACAACCAGGCCGGGACTTCCTGGTAGTCCTGGAGGCCCTGACACAAAGAAGTCACCATGAGAGTCTCCTTTTTCTCCTTTGATCCCCCTGTCTCCATTCTCCCCCTGCAAGCAGAGAACATTCAATAAGAGTAAGGCGAACCAGTGCATACCGTGAGCTCGAGAACTTGGAAACACAGGCCAAATGTCTGGTAGAGATACTCACCTTCAAACTGTTTAGAAGGTATCTCAGGTAAGTCGGGTCCACTGGAGGGCCTGAAAAAGAAGTGCTGCGTAAAATTCACCACCGTAATCTCAGAAATTCAAAAATAAACTCTCCAACTTGGCATCCATCATTATTCCCCAGTGGAAGTGCCCCCACATTGGTTTAGCTAACAGAGTGGGCACTGGCCTTGGAGGCAGAAACGAGTCCTTGGCTGGGCCCCACAACCCAGACACTGTGGGATCCTGAGCATGTCACTGGCCCTCTTTGGGCCTTGCTTTGCACAGGAACTTCTGGTCTCTTTGGACAGTGTTCCATCTTGGACCCACGACTGGGTCTCTCTAGAACTCCATGGAGCTTGTGGTCAGGGTGGTAATATAATCCGTCTTACTTTCTAGCTCAGCTGGATTTCTCAGGAACAGAAATCAAAGGCAAGATCCAGAACAAGGGATAAAATACCTGGTGGTCCCTGGGCCCCCTGGTCGCCTTTTTCTCCTTTTGAGCCGGGAAGACCCCAGGATCCTTTTTCTCCTTTAACACCTGCCATCAAATACACATATATTTTATATATATAAAAAAAATACTGCGGAAAATCACCTTCATTCTATATAAAACGTTTCTGTAACAAGTTTTCAAATTGAGCCCTTTTAGCAAAGTCCACTCAATAAACAAAGGCCTATTGAGGGTATGAAATCGTTTGCTAAATTATGGGGAGGGCAGAGGTAGATACATCAGATGCAATTCCTGACCTTCAAAAGCTCGGTCTCTGTGGGAAGATGGACACGGTGAAGGGTAATGTGAAGCAGGAGGCAGTAAGTGCTGTCTCTAAGGTGCCAGCAATGCACAGTGGAGGCCCAGCAGAAGCTACAGTTAACTCTGTCTCAGACAGCTTCGTGCACACAGCCTGAGGGCTCAACACCCAGTCAGGCCTCCAGTCCCATCTCATCTGTGATGTGTGTGTGTGTGTGGCATGGTGGGATAGGGGAGGAGGGGAACCTTCCAGGTTCCCTCAGAGGACCATAAGGGTGCGAAGTATTCCATGCACAAAGTTGGAAGGATGCCAACTGTGTACCCCACCACCACCCCTCAGGATTTGTGAGAAGCACTCTCTCTCTCTCTCTCTCTCTCCAACTCTTTTATAGCGGGGGAGAGGCACGGAGGGAGCCTTCCAGAAGTTCAACATTGGGAAAGGGAAGCAATCCCCTTTCCCCACTTTGATGGGTGGGGTAGACACTAGATCTCCGAATTCCCAGTTCCCAAGAGATGTGACAGATCGACCCAGCAGTGCTCTCGGGCCGAGAGATGGGGTTTGGGTGCTCAGGCTTCCCGGCACGGGAGGAGTGTGAGTACCAGAGGCCCAACGCCACCAGCTGGGGGTCCCCTGGGAGATGCAATCACAGGGCCAGGGCGGCAGCGTCTCCACCCTCCCTGGTGAGATCACAGGAGTGGTGAAGCCCAGAGAAGGGGATGGTGGGCTCGATCACCACCACCGATGTGGCTGCTTATCTCACGAAGCGGGAGTAACAACCACCAGTAAGTAGCAGGACACAGGCTCACCAGGGGCTGTCCTGTCCAGAAAGGTCTCTTCCCTCCCCTGTCTCCCAGAGAGGCCCCGTGGGGATGGGGGAACCACCAGGGATCTGAGACAGCAAATCCAGCTCTACCCCGCCTCCCCAAGGTCCCCCTTGCACCAGGGGCAGGGGGAGCCTTGAACTGGATCTGAGCATGGAGGGTGGAAACAGTCTGGACCTTATAACCAAAACCAACAGAAAACCCACAGGGCCAGATATCATCAGGAAGACCACAGCCTGGCGGGCCATGGACAACAGAGCAGAGCCAGAGGTCAGCATTGGGGAAAAAATGACTTTTCCCTGTTTAAACTGCAAGTGCTCAGACCTCTCAGTCTGAGGGACACACAGAGGGAGAGAGAGTGTGGGGACAGGGGACCAGAGCGACTGCTCCCCTGCAGACTCCTGTCTCCTGGACTATGCCCCTTGCTGACATTTACTAATCGGACACCTAAAGCCAGCACCTCTCACACTTTCCTGTGCAGACACAGTAGGGGGCTTAAAGTGCAGCCTCTGATTCAGCAGGTCTGCAGTGGATCTTACACTTGATCTTAGCCCAAAGGCCCGAGAAGCGATTGAGACGCTGCATTTCTAACACGCCTCCAGGAGATGCTAATGCTGCTGGTCCAAAAACACTTTGAAGCAAAGGTCTTCTGAGCTCCCATAGCCCTTCCCTGTATTAGTTCTTGGTATATTACATTAGAATGATTTTTAAAATAGTTCTATCTAAGGGAGTCTAAGGGCCCGGGTGGCAAGAATGGCGTAGGATTCATCTGCCCAATGCACGGGATAGATTCACGCACTATGGTCTCGGTGGATGCTTTATGAACAAATTAACAAATAAACAGCCAACCTGAGTACTTCCTGCTGGCTGGAAGTCCCAGCCACGATGTATAGAATATACAGATGTGTGACAAAACCGAAGAGAGGTGCCCAGTCCCACAGCGCTGGCTCAGCTACCCCTGATCCCACCACATGCAGCCAGATCTTCCCCACCATGAGTCTTAGGTCCAGCACTGGGAGTGGAGACCACCTTCTGCAGAGCTACAAGGGTCTGAAAAAGTCCCACAGAAACAGAAGGTGAAGAAGAGAAGCTGTACCATGAAAGGTGATGAGTTCTGAATTCCCAGGATGAGTGGTATCAACCTGGAGAGAGAGAAAGGCAAGGTCATAAGGTGCCAACCGTGTCCTGGTGTTTGCATCCACAGGCAGCTGCCACTGTCCCCTGTCCCGGGGGTGTGTGGTAGGAGGCACAATGTCACGGAGTCAGGCCTTTCTTTGGCTCTGGAACCCCCAGAATCCCAGGAGCCCTCATTGCACAGGCATCCCAGGCCTTCAACCGGGGGGGCCCATTATGCAGCCAGCGGGGGGAGGTGAGACCTACTGGTTGAACAACTGTGCGAAGGGAAAGCCCAAAGCTGCAAGACAACAAATCCCGACGGTGTTGATTTAGCCAACCCAGAGCGTTCTTGGCCTGCTTTCTTATCATTTAGGATTGATTCATGTGAGAGGTCAAGCATCCCAGTGAGTGACGACCCAGGTGTGAGGCTACACAGCCATTAGCTTTGCTACGGTGTATAACCAAGGATGTGCATAATGAACAGGAGCTGGTAACGGTAGTGGTAATGAATAAGGGGGGGGGGTTATCATTTGGTTGGAAGGGCTATTCTAGACTCCCCATTAAGTGCCAGGGGTCTGGCATCTAAGTTGTTCTAGATAATATTCCTTCCCAGTTCATTTCCAGATTCCTGCATTGCCTTTTCTATAGAACAGAGCCACTGGAGACCCTGCTTTTAATACCCAACTTCCCCTTTTCCCAGTTGATATGTGGAATCAAAATGATCCCTCTGGCACCAGGATCCTCCTACTTTTGGGTGGAGGGTCACAAGTTGCTCAGGGGTCACCCAGAGAGGATGGGGGGAACAGAAGAGAATCCCCCAGAAAAGACATTTCAAAGTTAAGGATGTAGGCTGGAGTGGCCAGCTGGTATCCTGTGGCTATGCTGATAGGGTTCCTCCGGTCCCCATGTGGCTAGAAATCATGGTGGTGTCAGGAAGGGGCCGAAATTAGAAGGGGGCTTATAGAATGATGGACGTGACAGAAAGCATTTGTTTTTCAAGTGTCCGTTTCAAGAGCTGATCAGGAAATGTCCATGCCCAAGCCCCATGGTGTCCAGCCAGGCAATGTGAAATCAAAAGCTCACCAAAAATGCTCTGAGCTCATCTTTGGTTTCTTTTCTGTAATCTCATGACCCCAAAGGTTGTGGCCACTGGAAAGGGTCCTAGCACAGGTCGTGGTAATTGCAGTACATTTTTAGAACACTCTCACATTTGCTAAGTGCTGTCCCATGACACCTGCAATCATGTTAGCGGAGAGGGGCTTTGGGCACAAACTCTCCAGGAATCTCGAGCAGACCCTTTGCCTCTCTGGGCTGCCGGTTTCTCCTTCTGTATGATAAGGAGGAGGAATGCAGTCATCTCTCAGGAGCGTCCCTCCAGCACTGACATTTTATGTTTCCCTTCAGGCGATCGGTGTAAACATGACCTGGCTTGATGTCGTCCTCACATAGACCAGCAGGCCCCCTGGACGTCTTAGTGGGTCATATCATCTGCATTCTATGCCAGAGTTCCCAGGCCCTGGGCTGCAGACTTGGGAGCCTCGAAGTTTCAACATGGACAGAACTCAGCCAAACTGCGTCATTTTAAAGCCTCTGACCCGAGCCTCAACACCACACCCAACAGGCATCAATTATGAACCCACTTCAAGGAACCTTTCTAAATTGTAATTTGCAAACTTCTGAGAACAGAGGCCACGCCCATCTAGTTCACCCCTGCATCTCCAGGGCCTAGCAGAGTACTTGGCTCTCAGTAAGTCCTCAATAAATACTTGTTGAACAAATGAGGAAATGGTCACGCACAGCTCTGTGACCAATGCCCGTGCACAGGGACAGGCCCACTCTCCCTGGGCTTCCCCAAAGAAATGGGCAAGACCTCAGGGACAGTGCCACTGCCGAGCTGGGGTGACCGGGCACGTGCCTGACCCCTTGGAGTCACAGTGCCTAGTGGTCAGGGGACCCGAGGGATGACCCCAGCTCTGTCAGTACTGAAACCTTGGACAACTCTGTGAGCTTGTCCCAGTCCCAGTTTGCTTCCTCACTATAAAGTGGGAGGGAGAGTCCTTCCTCTCAGCGTTGTATACTGTTCAACATACCAGATGGGAAGGGACAGCACACATTCACTTACAGGTTTTAGCCAAAAGTTCCTAACGCAAAGAACACTGATTGGAATTGCTTTATTTTCCCATCTGTATTTTTAAGGGGGTTATTTTACTTCTTACTATTTGCTCCAAATGTGAAGCTTAATGTGGTTATAATAACAAAAGACATTGATTTTTGATTGCATTAAAAGAAACACTCTGCCAGTGTGTGCACCTTTTAGAAGATCCAGTATGTGTCACTGCCATGGTCTGTTATCTGGGAGCTTCTAGCAACTTACTTAAGGGTCTATATGTAAGTGATAGCAGACATCAAAGAGAACACTGATGGACTGAAGGGCTTCAACACAAAGACGGATCATCTTCTCTGAGTCGCTTTCTATGCCAACATCTGCTCCTCAGGGCAGTGACTGTATACTACTTACCGGCGTTTTGCAGTGTGGCCGGACTGGTATTGGGAAGACAGCCTACAGGAAGTGAGAACAAGAGAAGTGAGGCCATCAGGACGCCTGACTCCAGCTTAGGCCAGTCTGGGGCCTACTCCCCAGTAGCCCCTGAAGGTCTCCCTCCCCTGTCCTACCCAGCTTACTCCTTTGATGTTGATCACAGCTCCAGGGGGTCCAGGGGGCCCTGGAGGCCCAGGTAAGCCAGGTGGGCCCTGAAGGGAGAAAAAGGCCATTCCTGAGTTGAGGTTATTGTGAGTGCAGGGCAGCTTCGGGATACTTCCTCCAGGAACGGGGAAAGAAGACCCTCTAAAGTCGCCTACTTCTCCCACAGGGAGGCGTGACACTTGGAAACAGCACGTCAACATCCATGACCCCATTGCATCTTTACGGCCACCCATGGAAGAGGCAGAGGAGCAAGCACTATCCCTGGTTTACGAATGGAGACAGAGGCCAAGAGAGGGGAAGTGACCTGCTCAAAGCCACACAGCTGGAACCCAGGTTCTGCCTCCCAGAGAAGGGCTCAGCCAACACGGAGCCCACCACCTCTCTACCAGCACATCCCTGCTATGGAGGGGCAGGTGGCGTGGGGACCGGAGGGTCCCTCACCTGATACGGTACCTCAGAGAGTGCCTCATAAATGCAAAAATAAATGCAAAACTCTTGTTCACTAGCAGCATTCTTTTCTTTTCTTTTCTTTTTTTTTTAATGTTTATTTATTTTAAGACAGGGAGTGTGTGAGTGGGAGAGGAGCAGAGAGAGAGAATCCCAAGCTTGCTCCACAGAGTGGCATTATTGTCAAAGCCAGGTCAGCGGCCTTAATGCTGTGCAATGTCTTTTCCTCCAAGCCCGGATCTCAAGCAGGACCTTGCAGCAGGACGGGTGAGGCTCTGACCACAGGTATGAGGAGTCCGGCCCGCTTGGAAGCTGCACGGATCCTCCTAAGTGAAGGCACGAGTGCCTGCTTTACCTAGTAGCTGCAGCGTGCTTGAGGAGTGTGAGCCAGTCCTCACTTGCCTGTCTGATTTCTGGCATGCAGAGCAGAGACAGGATGGTGCAAACAAAAGTAGACTTTGTAGAGAGTCTGGTACATAGTAGGTGCTCAAGAAACACTGGCGTCCTTATTGTAGACCCTGGACCCTGCTGATGCCCCCAGTGTCTGCCACCTTGTGAGGCTCTGCCTAAGTAGCTGACCTACCTTTGATATGCACTCACAAACATGTGCTGAGCCCCTAGAGGTGTGATATCCCTGGGACTGTGTGCAGCGGGAAGATGGGGTATTACCCCAGGGTCAGGAGCCTGGGATGTGAGACCAGATTTCCTGAGCATACCCAGATCTCTCTCCCACCCTTCCTCTTGGGTCGGGACAAGGAAGCTTATGTTCCACTAAGGAGCTTTCAATGGCAGAGACCCTCCTGAGAGTGGGCTGGAGGACAGGGATGGGCTGGAGGATCTTTGGAAGTGGCAATGGAGGAAGGAGACAAACATTCCTGAAGATTCTGTCTGCAAGCCCCACTCACTGGACCCGGTACTCTCTTAGCCTCCCTCCCCCCCCACCCCCATGGACACTGGACTCAGGTAGTGGGGGGCTGGGGCACTGGTCATCTCACTCACCAGCATCATGACCCCTCGGTCTCCCTTGGCACCCTTGAGGCCATTCAGTCCCGGACGACCCTGCAACCCACAGGAGATGCCTTAGTAAACCCACTGACCGCCAGCTGGCCCAGCCCACGCGTCCTCCCCTCACATCCAGTCTGAGGAACAGCGACACCTACGGGTCGTCCGGGGAGGCCAAACTCTCCTTTGTGTCCTGGTGGTCCTTTGGGCCCCTAGAGGCAAAACAAGTATCAGATTAGAAAAGAAGAGAAAGTCAAGGGCCAGGGCGATGAGGGGCACTGGCCTGCCTTCATGGGCAGTGGTGAGGATGAATCACTGGGCAGGGAGGAGGGAGGACAACAGGCAATTATGAAGTATGCACCTGCCTGGAACCTTGACTCCCAACCTCTCTGCTCTCAGCTGGGACCACCGATTCAACCCCTTTGTACCCCATGGCCTCCTGCAGGCTGTACCCCACCCAAGACTCTGGACCCCACCCTCTCAGTCAGGGCTAAGGAAGGAGCAAGAGGCAGTAGCTCAGGGCCACAGCCCCCTGGTAGCTGGGTACTGGGGTAGCTTAGAAGACGGACCTCTGCCCTAGGTCTTATGTCCCAGTCGGAATAACGCAGCCCTGCCTCGCCTCTCATGCTAGCCCAGACTAAGAACCTGCTCCAGGATTTGGCTCCTGCCTTGCTCCCACCTGTGTCTCAGGACCAGAGTCTTGGCCTGGCACCTCAATTCTTCAGATGAGTCTTTGACCTGTGGACCCTTATTCATTCCAGTGCTGGCTTTCTATGTCTTCATGCTTCTAGAGCCACTGCCCTGTTCCACTCTCCTGCAGGAACCCTTATGCCTTCTGGCATCCAGGATATGTACAATGCACACTACCTCTTCCCAGAACACCCTCTGCCTCCAGTCTACACTTTCCTACTTCTGTAGCTGGGTCTGCCCCGTCCTCCCAGGGGAATGACTCGTTTAAGCCTGGGGTCTCCAAGTCCCTTCTTCCTGCTGACATTAACAGATATAGCCATGCCCTGGAAAATGGCAAATAAAGCTGAGTTAAAACGGGCTCTGTATGTAAAGTACCCAGCCCACAATAGTCCTAAAGATAGAAAAGCAAGAACAGAAGGAGTAACAGGGCACAGGCCACTTGGTGGTATGTTCTAGTGCAGAGCTCTTCTCAAACGTCAGTGTGCCCAGGCGCCACCTGGGATCTTGTCACAATGCAGACCCAGCAGGTCCAGGGTGCGGCCTAAGGCTCTGCATTTCTAGCAAGCTCCCAGGTGATGCTGATGATGTTGATCCAGGAGCCACGGGTAACAAGGCTCTAGGGAGCTTGTAAAGGCGCTGTAAGCTATACCAGTCATGAGGGCCACAAGTAGCCCATATGACATCATCGTGCGAAGGAGAAGAAGGTCTCCCATGCTGTCTGAGCCTGGCAAGCTGTGCACACACTGGGCTTTGGTAGGAACAAGTGACATGGCCATCTGAAGCGGCGTGCTGGCCACCATTGCTAACTCCTGGAATATTTCCATGGTACTGGATGTTGGTAAGTGATTCACCAGTGGTTAACACCATACTCCCCCAGTCTGTCTTAGCCCACGGTTTCTCCTCTGCAGGGCACCCATTCTGCCCGACTGAAGGGGCCAAAGGCCTCAAAAGGTCCTTTGAGGGATGCAACTTGGAGGTTATGGGCCATTCGTCAAGGACATGTGTCTGTGAGGTCCCTTCTCCTCAGGCCTGAGGTCCAGCTTCAACCAAACAAACCCCATGTACAAATCTCCAGGCCAAAATGCTTTAGAAGAAATGTTTACTGGGGGCAACGGGGAAAACCTGGATACAGACTCCAACAGGCTTGGCTCAAATCCCCAGTGTACCACTTACAAGCTGTGTGACAGCGGGTAAGTTACTCACTCTCTTTGACCTCCGTTTCCTGGTCTATAAACTGGGAATTCTGATACCTCTTAGAGCAGTGAGTCTGACATGAGATGGTCTGTGTGAAGTATCAGCACAGCGTCTGACCCACAGTGGACATTTTACACCTGAATTTTGTTGTTTTTGTTCTTGGGGAGGACTCTATGACAGAGAGGTTTACAGTTCATTCTTGAGAGAACTGGGAGCTTAAAAACCATTCAGCAGCCCAAATGGGTTACAGATTCCTAGAGCAAGTAAGCCAAGAAGGGCCCTATCATATTATCTAGTACTAACTTGATACCTTTAACTGTACCTCTGCCTTCTGTAAGATGGGAAAACAGAAGCCCAGACAGAAATGGACTTGCCCAAGGCCTCATAGACACTAGGTCCAAGAAACAAGAGAGACTTTCTGGGGTTCCTCTGAGGGGTTCCTTGGGCAATGGCAATCTTCAGCTAGCAAGCATGTGGTATACCCGCGAGTGGTAGGCACCAGTCGATTCTCCTCTCCTTCCTTGACACCCAGCTAACCTACGCTTCTGAGTTCTGGCCAGTGGAATGTGCTAAAAGTGATGTTCATCATCCTTCATGACCTCTTTCCCCTCCCCAGCCTCAGCCTGCGGAGCTGGAAGATGCCAGTGTGGCTTGGGAAACCACTGGACAGCAGAGTCCCAGGATAAAAGTATCCTGGGTCCCTGAATCACTGCTTGGGGGTAGATGCCCATCTAGGAACAACGACCATGGGCTTGGCAAGAGTGAGAAGCTGCTTCTGTGCTAACCCACTGAGATTTTCACTGGACTACAATTAGCATACCCTAATCCACATACATTTGCCACACCCTTGCTAGTTTCACAACTTGACAACTCAATCTAACGGAGCCAAAGTATGAGAAATGCTTCAAGCCCCCCAGTCCAGCCCCAGCTGAGAGATGGTCTGGCTTACCATTGGTCCGGGGGCTCCATGCACACCAGGTTCACCCTAAAGCAGGGAGATACGAACTCGTCATTCAGAGGAACACAGTCGGTGCCAGGAACAAACATGGGGCGTTGAAGTGGATGTGTGCCTTCAGGGTCTGGTGACATGATTACCTTTCTCCCCTGCAGCCGTTCCAGAGGAATGTCCCCGGTGAGGATGGCACCTGGCTCTCCCTTCTCTCCCTGCAATTCAGAGAACCTTTCAATGAAATCGGGTCTCTTCCTCACGGCCTCATCCAGAGGCTCCCTTGGGCCTGTGGTCCTGCAGCCCCGATCCCGTACCTGCAGCCCCGCTGATCGGACATGACCTGTCCCTGGAGAACAAACTGCAGGGGCCTCCTACCTGAGCACTCGCTCTCTGGGTTACTCCCTCAACAAACAAGTCCAGGTGGGCGTCCTGCAAGCCTCAAGGGCTCCCACGCCGATGGATCTACATCCTCACCCCCCGACCCTCCAGGAACCAGCCTGACAAGGTCCTCCCCACCTCTTACTACACAGCACCCCTCTGAGAACCTCTGGCTCCTAATTTACTTGGTGGCTTGCCTCCCTAACAATCCTTATTCTCGTTAAAATGCCTACAATTGGGAAAGAGACAAAAATATGAACACTAGAGGCCTCTCTCAACACAGAGGCCTCGTGTCTCCATGTGGAACTCTGTCCCCAGACTCCGGGATCCTGTGCAAACCTGAGCAGACAAAGCTATCTCAGATGCTGGGGAACTGGGGAGATGGGTAGCCAGGTGGCCAATCTTGCCCTAGATCCTGTCCTCAGCAGAGCCATCTACTTATCCCAGGAGGCTTCCTAGAAGATATGTGTGCACAGAGAAGGCCAGGTGGAGGGACCTTCCATATCACTCTAACACTCTGGCTCCAAACTTAAGCGCTGGCCCCTGAGGTGCTAGGCTGGACCACACTAAAGTCCCCCTTCAACGGGGCCAGAAGCAGCCGGGACAGCGGTGCCAAAGCAAGCAGAGCGGCCTCTTCCCTCCGTCCCCCTGAGCCCACACCTCATATTTGGATCTTACCACTGCACTGGCGAGGAAAGGCAGTCCTGAGCACGGCAGCAGTAAGAAGGACAAGCACAGAAGCATTAGAGGCAGAGCGAGAGAAAGTGCGTTTGCTGTGAGGGCTGGAGCAGAGCTGGCTGGGCGCCCATCCCAGTTTTCAAGGTGGTAGGAAATTAGCGGTGGCGACGGCACGTAGGTCCCTCTAAAAATAGTGTTTAAAGCAAGAGCCACTCTGGTTCGACCAGGCCTCCTCCCAAGCCACAGCAGCGGCTTGTCAAAGGCCCAAGGCAGCAAAAAGCATCCCAAGACATCACCCCACATGGTGCCAAATGCAGACCCCTTTGCCCAGCCTTTGAACTCCCTACGCCCTAAAATTATGGTCCAACAGACACTGGAGCCTCTGCTGGGGGGCCAGTGTGGAATGGTGGGGGGAGAACAAAAAGACAGAAGCTTAATGCTCCCTTCTTTTGGAGACATACCCACCCTCTGTGCCTCTCAAGGAAGGATCAGGGGTTTCTGCTATTGGCCTCGCATAGACCACCGTTACAGCAACGGCCATGCTTTCTGTTGGCTAACTGTATGTCTGTTCCCCATGTCTTACTTCTATATCCCTAGTGCCTACTATAGGAACCCGGCTGGCACATGCTTAGGAATGGATATAAGATGGATGAGTACACAAATGGATAGATGAATTCGTGACCCAATCCAGAGTCTTTGCAATCTGTGTATGGATGTTACTCTCCCTCTTATCTATAAAAACCAACCAGGAAGTTAATTCTAAGAGGCAAATACGGAAGGATAGAAAGGTCCGTTCCGTGTCTTGGGAGTTCCCAGGATATTCTTTGCATGCTAAATACTTATTCCAAAGATTCTGGACCAAGACTGCCATCCAAATGCAGAATGCTCAACTTATAACTTCTAAATACTAGCATCTATTGTACTGATTAATTTTGTGTTCCTTTATCCAATAAATGTCTTGGGTGCCATTTGTGCACTGGATCCTATGCTAAGTACTGGGACCATAGAGAAGAAACTGGCATGTGGCCCTGCCCTCAGGGAGCACACACTCTAATGGGGGTGCCCAACAGGTCGCTAGATAAAGCATGGCACATGGGACTATGATGAGAATCAATGTCTCCACCATGACCCACCTTCACCTTGGAGGGCCACTTAGATCATAAAAGTTAACAGCTGTGGAGTGGCTGCTACTAAATATGGAGTTTCTTTTTGGCACGAAAATGTGCAAGAATTGGGAAGTGGTGATGGCTGTACAACCTTGTGAATATACTAAAAATCACTGAACTCTACAATTTAAAGGAATGGATTTTGCGGCATGTGAATTATATCTCGGAAAACTTTTTTAAAGTTAAAAGCTACTTTCAGCCAATTTGAAATATTTAGCAAATTCTGGAGCATGATCCCACTAAATACCTGGGTCCCTCTTACCTGTTCTCCTTTTAGTCCTGGAAATCCAGGCACACCGGTGTCACCTTTTGGTCCACGAGGGCCCTGAAAGGAATCATCGGAAGGTATTTTGTTGTTTGTTAAGATTAAAATGCTTTAGGGGTGCCTGGGTGGCTCAGTCGGTTAAGTGTCCGACTCTTGGTTTCGGCTCAGGTCATCTCACGGTTCATGAGTTCAAGCCTTGCATCAGGCTCTGCACTGACAGCATGGAGCCTGCTTTGGATTCTCTCCCTCCCTCTCTCACTGCCCCTCCCCAGCTCTCTCTCTTTCTCAAAATTAATAAATAAACTTAAAAAGAAAAAAAGAGCTTCTTCTGCTGCTAGGAAGAAGTCACAACTAGCCATGATGTTTTCTTAATTTTAAGTGATGCAAGAATTGTGGTATGGTGGAAAGACGACAGCACTGAGCGCTAGGAGGCCTAGAGGCCCCTGCCTCTGAACTTTGGCTTCCTCTGAGGGGCCCTACTGAGAAGCCTCGTCCTGCTGCCCCTGCTTACCCCATGGGTCCTCCTGGCCACCCCGTGGCCTGCCTCCACCCACCATTCATCGCCTGGGACTCCCGCTTCCCGTCTGGCTCCCCACCACATATGGGATGGGATCCAAATGTCCCAGCCTGACACTCAAACCCATCCCAGCCAGCCTCAGCACCTCATCCCCTGCTCCCCATCACACACCCAGGTGAGCCTTTCCCCTTATCCTCTCTGCCCTGCCCACTGCCTCCGCGCTTCTGCCCACGCCCTTCCCGCTGCGGGAATGCCCAGCCACCCCTCTGTGGAGCCAAGTTCTGCACACCCGGCCAGAGGTGACCTCTTCTCAACTCCAACACTATATACCTGTGACAGTGACTCACAGCCAGATGTCTGCCCCAAAAAGGTGTTTCACACTTTACTGCCATGTAGCTTTTCACAAGTCCCTGTGCAGTCTTGTGGGTTAAAGGGGGAGTTACCCACTAGAGCAGTGGCTTTCAAATATTTGTTATTGTTACTTTTTAGCAATGAAACTCTTTTCATTCCTTTTTTTTTTTCAAGTAAAGACTTGAATGAAAGCTCAATATATAAAATATGTCAAATGGAGCTTCTTTATTGCAGGTTGGTGGCCTGGAATCCCACTTTGTGGCCCCCTCTTTACTCCCTAAAGTGGCCCTGGGGGCTCCCGCGGGAACACAGCCCTACTTATATAGAAGAAAACGTGTTCTGGAACATGCCCCTGGTTCGGAGCAGCCAAGCCAGGGCCGGAGCTCAGAGGTCTGGCCTCTCCTCCTCTTAACAAAAGAGGTGTTCTCCATGACTGCCACTCTCTCTCCTGTTCCTGAGATCTAGTTCACACATATTGCCAGTGTCATGACAGGATATGCTCCTTTTGCAAAATGTAAAAAGTTCAGGGGCACCTGTGTGGCTCAGTCCGTTAAGTGTTCGACTTCAGCTCAGGTCATGATCTCGCAGTTCATGGGCTGGAGCCCCAAGTCGGCCTCGTGCTGACAGCTCAGAGCCTGGAGCCTGGGTTCTGTGTCTCCCTCTCTCTCTGCCCCTCCCCTGCTTGCTCTCTCTCTCTCTCTCTCTCTCTCTCTCTCTCTCAAAAATAAACATTAAAAAAAATTAAAAAACCAAAATGTAAAAAGCTCAGAAAAACAGAAAGAAACAGAAAGAGAAATCACTTATATTCCATCATCAAGAATAAATTTCTGTCACAGTTTTGTTAAATCTCCTTCATTTGCCTGGAGGCAACGCATACGCTGTTGGCATTAGGACATTTCAGATCTGGAGCGTCTTGGAGAAATTGTGCAGATTTCACGCTGGAGCCTTGAGCGTAAGCACAAGCTCACACTTTTAGACAAAACTGATCACTTTCTATACAGAAATGCATATTCACCTTCCACGGTGGAAGCCACAATAGTGTGCACACAGACTATTAATTGTTGGGCTTCTAGTCTGTGATTGCTCCCCCTCATCCCCCACTGCTCCCATCCTCTCTCTTTAGGACACTGATCTGCGGGGACTGTATACTTGACTCATCCCCTCACATTCATAGGCAGCCAACCACTGGCTCTGGTTTCTGCTGGTACCAGGAGAGAGATTAAGACCCAACCTCCACAAGCTGTTCACAGTACAATCGAGAAAAAAAGACAAGGGTGTGAATAACTTATTAAGGGCAGAAAAGAATCACAGCAGAGGTGAAAATAAAGCCTATGGGACTCAAAGGAGGAAAGGATGGGGCACCTGGGTGGTTCAGTCAGTTAAGCGTCCTGACTCTTAGTTTCGACTCAGGTTCTGATCTCAAGGTTTCATGAGTTCAAGCCCTGCATCGGGCTCCACGCTGACAGTGCGGAGCCTGCTTGGGATTCTCTGTCTCCCTTTCTCTCTGCCCCTTTCCCACTCACGCTCTGTCTCTTTTAAATAAACTTTAAAAAATAAAAAAAAAATTAAAAAAAAAAAAAAAAAAAGGAGGAAAGGATCGCTCCAGGTGAGGGTCAACCAGGGCAGGTTACATGAACAAGATGGTGTCATAGAGAAGGAAGAGAATGGCATTCCAGGTGGAAGGCACAGAATGAACACAGCCCCAGGGCACAGAGGGAAGATGGCTACTGTGGTACTTACTGGAAATCCCGGCAGCCCAGGTATGCCCTCCGGACCCTGTGACATACCAAAGATAAAATAGGCTGGTTAGCAGCAGCATTTCCAGAGCCAGCAGGAATGCTGTGCTTCAGGGGCCCACCCCCTCCCAGCAGCTCCCAAAGACCCAAGCATGTTCCCACGGTGGAGGGTGTCTCACGATCCATGTTGCAGACAAGGATGTTGAGGCCCAAGAGGGGAAGGGACCGTGCAGAGTCACGCGGCTGGTTAGTGACGGAGTCAGAAACTGTGCCCAGGAGCCCAGAGCCCCCACTGCCACCCCACCCCATGCAGGACTCTACATTTGAAGGGTCTGCCTTCTCCTCTGTGAAATCACTTGATACATGTTCTTGGAGAAGCAGCCCCTAATTTCTGAGGCGTGGGCCCAAAGGGTGTGCCGAGGTATTTGGGGGTGGAAGACTCAGTGCTTCTCCCTCAGAGAAGAACAAACAGACAGTGTGCGGTTCACTCCACATTGGCCGGGACTCTTCTTCCTGCCGGCCCAGGTACCCACATGCTCATTAAATGTCTGACTTTGGCAGAATACATAGAGAGACAGACAACTGGAGAGCAACACGTTTCTCAACCCACTGTATATACAGTGGGGTGGGGAAGCAGAAGGGTGCCAGCTGGGACTTGAGTCCCCTCAGGGAGGGATGGGCCTCTGAGTAGGAAAATTCTGGCCCTTCATTAGGAACGAAAAGGATCCTTGGATTTGCTAAAGGAAGGACGGGGATTGGCAGGGAAGGCAGATTCTAGGGGTGCGGGGAGGGAGAAGGGATGGGGCAGACAAGCCCCAGGGACTCTTAGGACAGAGATGCCGAATCTTTGATTTTAGAGGGTATTTTCCTTTAGTAATAACCCGCCTAATAACCCCAAACCTCTAATTGTTTGGGAAATACCAAGACCCTTTGTGAGATGACTTTTTCTTGAGAGCTGGTTTGCTTTAGGGGTTAACTATTGGGGTATTTTGAGTGATTTTACAGAAACCAAGGAAAAGAAGCCCCATTGGCTGTAGTAAAGAGACGACAGAAGTACCCACCAACAGAGGTCCCTCAGAAGGACAGGCTGGCTCTAGAAGAACGTCCCAGATATCTGCAGAAGCCTTGGGGGGAGCGCCAAGTTCTCCCCAGGACATGGATGCTGGGGGTGGAGGCCAACCTCATTTGGGACCACAGGGGTGGGTGGGCTGCCCAGCTGTGGAAGTATAAGCCTCAATCTGCATGTGGGCTTGCGCTAAGTGCTGCCATTTGCAAAGCAGATTCACATCCACCAACCTCTTATGAGCTGCCCTAAAGGCTGCTGAGGCAGTGTCAGAGGACAGGCTCAGAGGCTCAGAGTGGTGTGTGGACATGGGCTGGAACCCCAGGGCTCCTAAGACCACAGCTCTTTCCTCTCTTTCCGGCTGTCACCAGCAGATGCTAGGAGGTGCAACGGGGATTTATTGCACAGGCTGCAGGAAGGAGCTTCCTTCCTTTTAGGTCTCCTTATGCCATAGGCCGACTCTGCAGACTTGCAGAGATACTGCAGCTTTGCTAAGTGGTCCCGATCTCTAACAGGGGGCTGGAAAGACCAAAGCAGGTCATGTTCTCTCCTTGTGCGCTGGTTTTCCCATTAGCACAAGGCTAGGTCTCCCTAGGCTCTTCCCGTTCTAGGAGATGAGATCATGCAAATAAAAGCAGGCCAAAGGCATCCCACAGACGTCAATCGGTTTGTTACTTAGGATTCTTTGCTTTCCATGACACATACTTCCGATACATGAGACTGGAAGCTTCCACTGCATTGGACACAAAACTTCCCGAGTGATCAAATTAATGTGATACCAACTTCTCAGAAAATGCAAAGTTCTTTTTTCCATTCTATTCTGACATATTCTAGCTCCATGCTTCAGGAGCTAAAAAGATGCCAAACCAACCCAGCTTAGTTTCAGCAGGGTATCTGGGAAGAACTTCACTCTAGGGCAGCTGTGGATACACACCGGAGGCCCAATGAGCTCAGGGATATCCGAGAGATTCAGGAACCCGTGGGTGATGTTAACCAAAGACTGAAAAGAGAGAAAACAGACAATGAGACAGAGGGTAGCACATTCCACCTTGTTCCTGGCAAGGAGTCTTTAACTGAAGTCACCCCAGCACCGCAGAGTAGAGGCAAACGCAACACCCTAAACTCACTGGCATCCCCTCCCCACCCCTTATGAAACAGCGCTGAGCTGCTGTAGACTTTCTTCTTTCAATTAACCTTAAAACTGCACCATCCATGGGGTGTCTGGGTGGCTCAGTCGGTCAAGCGTCTGACTTTGGCTCGGGTCATGATCTCACGGTTCGTGAGGTCGAGCCCTGCGTTGGGCTCTGTGTGGACAGCTCAGAGTCTGGAGCCTGCTTCGGATTCTGTGTCTCCCTCTCCCTCTCTGCCCCTCCCCTGCTTGCACTCTGTCTCTCTCTCTCTCTCTCTCTCAAAAATAAACATTAAAAATTTTTTTTAATAAAAATAAAAAAATTGCACCATCTATGAATGTCTTCTCTTTTAAAATTTTAAACACACACACACATACTTTTAAAGCATATATTTCCATATACATCTCCATAGAAAGCACGCAGCGTTGACAGTGTGTGTGTCCGTGTGCCTATTTTACGTCAACGGCATCAGGCTGAACGCAGAATTCTTCAACTTGCTTCTTCCAACAATGGAGCATGGATGTCTTTCCACATGGAACTGGGGGGTATGGACACTTTTGTTTTAATGGATTGCTGAAGAGTGGTCTAAAGGGGCCTTGTAACTTACACTGCTACCAAAGCATATGAGACTCACTATTTCACCACACCCTTACCCACCCTGGATATTTGTAATCACTTTTTTTTTTTTTAACTGTAGGCATCCTTTTTTCCCCAGTTATTTGGGATTTTTCTGTCTCTCTGTCATCTACCAGTATGGCATCACTTGTCTCAGAAGAGCCACAGTTTTTCACCAGTGTGATGCTCTAACATGAAGGGGACCTTGCTCTGCTCCCTGCCCACACCCCAGCCTTCTCTACAGTTTTCCACCACTCTCTACACCCTCCACACCCATCAGCCTCCTGTGCCTTGGATTCACTCACGTTTTCCTATTCTGTGCTGTGGCTCAGAGTGTGCCTGCCAGCTGAATTCTGGAAGTCCTGCCCTTTGTGCCTACCTGGTAAGATCCTTCTCAGCTCCTAAGTCCCTGCTCAAAGACACCTCCTCCAGAAAGGCTTCCTTAATTTCACATACCCCAAAACATCTTTCCTCACTCTTCCCCCACTTATGTTCCTCTGCCTCTCTGTCACAGCCATTCTCTTGACTGCAGATGCTGCCAATAAGAGGAGTATTCTGGAAGTGCTGTGTGAGAGAACCGTGGTGCTGGGGCAGGAGCAGACACAAGGGGTGTGCTGGTAGGTGGAAATGCCAATGCCAGATGCCAGCTACATGCCCTCTGTGTAACCACCATCCCTGAAGTTGTGGACAACTTTCTCTCCCCTTTAGCGAAGGCAGAAAATACACAGTCATGCTCCAACCTGGCTGGTACTCACACTGGACAAGACCTCGATGCGCCCTGGCGGCCCCCTGGGCCCAGGGGGTCCCACAATGCTGGCTCCATCCATCCCTCTGTCACCCTGGATACAACAGTGATAGTGGAAAAAAATTCATTGTACATGGATAATGCTCCTAGAAGCTGGCTGGAAATTTCTCCCACCCCCGCCTCAGATCTGTGACCTCACCTTGGGCCCCTGGTCTCCTTTTTCTCCTTTGGGACCCTGGTAAAACAAACAAAACAAGCAAACAAACAAAGAAACAGACATTCTTTGGTTTTCTTCTCTTCACTTTGTTTACTCCTCATCTATCCTCACATCTTGCCATCTCTCCCTCAGCTCCCACATGGATTTTGCCCCAGATAAGGAGAGCAAAAGATGTGGGGCAAATCCCCTTTCCAGAATCAGAAGGAAGAACACCCACGGAGGCTCTCTCCTAGCATGGGGTGAGTGTCCTCTTAACCCTGACTCTCAGAGCCCTCTGCATCTGGAGGATAGGGAAGGTCTAATTTAACTGCAGAGAGGGCTATGCTGCTTGTCCCTTCGAGGCCCTGTTTCTGCTGGGCTGCCGTGCTTAGCTCTGGGTCCCATTTGACAAACATAATGAGATCTGGGCGTTGGTCCTCTTGAGAGCAGGAAATCATTGCAGAAGAGGGACAACATCTCCCCACGGTTGGACGCAGTGGGAAGGGGCACTTGTTGGGAGCACAGGGTTCTGAAATGAGGCAGCAGGTAGGAGGCAATGAAGCAGACATGCTTGATGGTAAGGGACTAGAGAGAGAGAGAGGGAAAGAGAGAGAAAGATAGAGAGAGAGATAAAGATGACTTTCAAGTTTTCCCCTATGATGTTTTGTGCAAAACTCCTGTGCTGCTCCTTAAAGAAACAGGTTGTAAAGAGCACCCAGTCTCCCCGCTGCATGGCTGGAAGCTGGAGGTGCAGAGAGGGTGAGTTACCAAAAGGAACAGGGCCACGGCGGCACCCCACAGCTTCCCCACTCCAGCAGGACAATATGACAATCCTCAAAATGAACGTTTCAAAACTCAACCTACACTTGAAACCGCTGGTCCAGAGATCCTGGGTTCATGCAACAGCCTGATGCTTCCAGATCCTTCGGTATCCTGGAGAAGGAGGAAGAATGAGAATTTCACATCCAATTCCAGAGCACATGCGTGTGCCAGGTGTGGAGCTGGGACCTGGAGCTGGCTGGGCCCAGTGGGGAGTCACACACAGCCTCTGCCCTCGGACCCGCATTCTCTTAGCTGGTTTTTCCAACAGCCCCTAGTGCCCATTGTTCTTTAACCACCAAAAGGGTGGGGGAGTACCTCAAATCCAAGTCCCATTGCACATCCAGGGCCTGGGGGCCCTGGGGGTCCAGGAGGCCCTGGAGGTCCCATGACCCCAGGAGCGCCAACTTGTCCGTTTTTCCCCGGAGGTCCTGGTAAGCCTCTGCTGCCAGGGTCACCCTGTAAGGAAGAGGACAGGCTGATTGTGCAGCCCTGGGGTCGCTGGTAAAAGGAGTAACATACACACCTGAGTTGGGAAATCGTTCTTTGAACTAAATGAGGTTGATGGATTTTCTGATGGGCACTGCTTCCAGGTACAGAAACCACGGTCTTGCTGACACTTGGAGACAAGCGGATGCGCTCCTGTGCACGTGTTTGTGCGGAGGGAGGGCGTGGGAAAGGAGCGGGTGGTTTCCCCCTCCCTCTCTAGTGGGTCTGCGGTCCCAGAACAGTTCCTGAGATGTGTTTCTCTCTGAGAACACATCTGAGAGATGTGTTTCTCTCCCCGATGCTTATATACTCAGCAGTCCAGCCCAGCAGTCCAATTACAGTAAACCCAGAGAAAGGGGAAGAATAAGAAAGCTTTCTCTTTTTCTTTCTTTTTTTTTTTTTTCTTTTACCTTTTCACCGGCTGACCCATTAGGCCCTCTTGCTCCCTGAGGGAGGGGGAAAAAAAGCAAGAAAAAGGCCCAATTAATATATATTTCAGTAGGTATATTCCAAAGAAAATGCAGAATTAGAGGCTCTCGAGTAACAGGTTATTAGATGAGCTGACTTGAAAAATCCATTTTTCAACTCTTAGCTCATTACCTACCTTAAGAGTAAAAAGGAGAAGTTGGAGATTAACCAAGGAGAGACTGCAGAAGAAGAATTCCCTTGGAGAATTATCTGTGTACTGGCGGGTCCCTTACCCCACCCCTCCCATGTTGGAAATAAAGAGATAGGTCTGGTACTTGAGGCCAAGAAAGGGACTTCAAAAACTTGATATGTATTCCCTAGACTTTTGGAGAATTGTGAACTGGTGACTGGCTTTCTTCCGGAAATATCTAAAGACAAAAGGCTAGCTGGAGTGGCCCCAGAATGGGGTTGGGGGTGTTTCTCTAAAGCAGGTTACATGTATACCCCTAATGGGGGCCACAAAATAGGTTTTCTGGGGGGTAACATGTGGGTCCCACAGAATGGAGCCGGCTGTGAGCTCTGAGCAGAGGGCAGAACCAATGGGAACTGGTGGCCAGTAGTGGTCAACCACAGGAGATACGGCCCTACATCAGGGGACTGTGGTTGGGGGCCTCCAATGGGAGAAACTCTGAGGACTCACAAAAGGAGTCAGGAAAACATCCTGACACCCGATGATGATGTACCCACCATCTAAGGCTGTGCCCTTCCCCAGTCCCCTCTTATTCTAGGTTGGATTGCCCTTCCAATATCAAATCCATAGGAAGGACAAAGTGGCTAGTTCCAAAATAACATGCTCAAAAATAAGATGGTGAATGACACTGAATCTGAAAATAGTGAGGAATACCAAAGGGAAAATACAGAAAGCTGAAGCCACAGACTTCAGTAGTGGAGAGAAAGCACAGGGGAAAAAGTATCCTGCAGAAGTGGCGGTGGAAGCGAGGGGCAGGGTGTGGTGCTGATGGGCAGATAGGTCGAAATTCCGGAGCAGGAAAGCCAGCCAGCCCTGCCCATTCCCCCTCACCTCCCAGCCCCCACTCCTAGAACAATAAGAGCTGTTTACTGGAGCCAGGGCATCGGGCAGAGCCCCGAGTGGCTAGGGAATCCTGGGAGATCCAGGGATACCCCAAACTCCTAAGACCAGCTGCTGAGGTGCCCTGACTGATGGCACACCCCACTGCCCCCATCCTGAAACCCACTGAAACCTGCAAGCCTCAGAAGTAGCCGCTGCCCAACTCCCCAACAATCTGTATGAACAGAGGCAGAAAACAGACCAAAGAGAGATTCCAACTTTGAAAGCAAACACAGGAGCAAGAAACAACACATATCAGAGGGAGGGCAACACTATCAAAGAGAGGCATACAAAAATAAAAACTAAAATAAATAAAATAAAATAAAAATAAACATTTAAGAAAGACAGGCAGCAGTGCCGGCAATAGAATGTATGCCCAAGGAAGGAGCGTGAAGAACACAACCTTATCAGGACTTTAAGCGTACAATACATATTCTCAGGGAGAAAAGGGAGGCTATTACAGCCATGAAACATGGACAAATTATTATGAAATAAGCACAATGCTTATATGAAAGAATTAGAGACCTTAGAAATAAAAATACATTAACTGCTGGGGCGCCTGGGTGGCGCAGTCAGTTAAGCGTCCGACTTCAGCCAGGTCACGATCTCGCGGTCCGTGAGTTCGAGCCCTGCGTCGGGCTCTGGGCTGATGGCTCAGAGCCTGGAGCCTGTTTCCGATTCTGTGTCTCCCTCTCTCTCTGCCCCTCCCCCGTTCATGCTCTGTCTCTCTCTGTCCCAAAAATAAATAAACGTTGAAAAAAAAAATACATTAACTGTTGAAAGGAAGCCATCCGTAAGGGCTGAATAACAAGAGATGCGCCTTGTCACAATCAGGCTGCAGTCGCCCAGGGCATTAGCAGGTGCAGGGAGGGGAAGGGGTGCTTCGGCGAAGGAAGCAGTGGTGGCTGGGCTCAGAGGCTTCTCTGCCTGCCGCTTGGCCCAGGAGAAACTACCTGTGACCATTCACCATGGGCATAAACAAAAACAATCGGGTTCCAGTTTTGCTGCCTAATCTGGAGGCTGCGGTTTCTGCGCCTGCATTTCTTGGGCGTGACCAGCCGCGCCATCATCTGCTGCCTGTTGCAATCTGTCCTTGAAGGAAGTGCCAACTGTATGCACCTTTCCAGTAACAAGTCAAATCACAGTCAGGGAAACTGTGAGAGAGAAGTTAAATTAGCTTCATCTCTTGACTTCTGGACTCTATTCTCTGAAAACCTTATTGTTGTGTTGCCAGCTGAGCCTGTCAAAGAAAATTATGTTCGGAAAGTGAAAAACTGTCTTTTTTAAATTGCCTTCCCAGCTCTTCAAATTAAGAGTATGTCTTGTAGCAGTTTCAGAGGAAGTCTAGAAGATATTTTGGACCTTGAGTTACCGGTCTCAGAAGCAGATGATTTTATCCAGCTTGTACATGCAAAAAGGTAGTATTTAGGCCCATTCCATTGGCTCACAGATTTGGTGGCCACCATTTTGGAATCTGAGCAGATCAGCCTGGGGATGGGAGTGCTCGTCTTAACTGGAATTTACACGAACAGATAGAGTGAAAACTGGGAAACTCCAATTACAAGAGTCAGCAAAGACTCTCTGCTCCCAAAATGATAATGGCAGACCTATATCCAATTCCTCAGTGTGAGGCTTGTGTGTCTTACAATTTCAGCCAGCCAAGCTGCAGGTCTGGTTGTGGAGATGAAGTGTGGAGAGGTCAGTTCTACAAGGGAAATACTGTAAAAGAATGAGGTGCAGGAGTGCTACAAAATCATGCTTCAGAATGCATTAGAAATTTCTGCTCATTATAGTTATCAGATTTGCCAAGGACATTATTAGACTTCAACATACAGGAACATCAAAAAACCTAATAAATACATGCACTGTCGTTTTCTGTTGTGGTATCTCAGATGGCACAACTTACTGCCTTGTGGCTGTCTGTCACTTTTGCTCATGGGGTTTGTTACATCGATAACTTCAATTAGTTACAATTACAATTGACCTTGGTCTATTTGGTTTTATGGAGGCCCATAATCCTGATTTTGTACCAAACACATCTGATGGTTAAAGGAGATATGAAATAGGAAATCGGGCCAATATTGGAATTTTTAACTGAAATAAGCTGTTACGAGCTCCAAACCCATTACTGGATCCTTGTTAAATGCATGTGGGTCCCATAGATTGGAGCCAGCTGTGAGTTCTGAGCAGAGGGGAGGACCAAAGGGAACTGGTGGCCAGGAGTGGTCAACCACAGGAGATATGGCCCTACATCAGGGGACTGTGGTTGGGGGCCTCCAATGGGAGAATCTCTGAGGATTCACAAAAGAAGGAGTCAGGAAAATATCCTGACACCCGATTATGATGTACCCACCGCTTAGGTTCTTAAGGGGCACGCTGTTTTTAGTGTGTAAGACTTAGACAATTGCTCAAAGCCAAACTGGAGTTACGTAGAGAAAGGGAAGGCGATGATGAATTACTTGCATTTCTTCTCATCCCATGGGGAAGACAGAATCTGCTTTATAAGGCCCAACACTGACATTTCGGTGGCTCAGTGAGATCACTCAAAGCCCGTTATAGGGAACTCCACGTCCCTCAGCAATTCTGGACACTGAAGAAAATGTCAAAACACAAGCTCTTTTCTGCCTCGGTGTCCCAGCACCTTTTGACACTGAAGAATACAATGAATCATTCAGAGTGTGAACGAAGGAAAAGAGTGACAATAGTAAATGCTACATGTGTGCCGCAGATCCGGCTGTCACAGTGTGCAATGCAAAAAGCAGAAAGGAATGTCATAGAGACGCGTCTCCGGCACGTTCTTCAGCATCCTTTCCAGGAACATTCAGTAGCTGAGAAAGCAGGATACTCTTCGCCTGTTCCTTCATGGGCTAAAGATCTCAGAGTAGCTGCTCATCTTAATTTTGGGAAAATAAATTAAGGAGTACTCCTACCATGGAACTCAACATAAAATAAACTATTTACTTCAAGAATTCTTAATGACCATTCACATTTTGATGACAATCCTACATTTGAAAATAATGATTATATATGACAATATTTTTTTTCCAGTCAGATAAGCTTGGACCTCATTCTCTGGGAAAAAACTCCCCTTTAGACAACTGCCCAGACTGGTCTATGCGCCCTGTAAGTGAGAAGGAGGCTGCTTTCTGAGCAGCATGAGAAAAGATCTCCTTACAAGAATCCATGCAACTGCGGAAGGCACTTCCTGGCAAGAAATGAGTCCCTTGGAGTTGTGCAAGCCTGAAGTACAGATATTGTGGAGGGGAGTCAAGGATCAGCTGTATCATTGGATCTTATGCTGGGTTCCCTCCCAGAGACTGCTGATTTTCTGTAGTACATTTCTATTATTTTACATCCATACTATGCTCCTTGGTTTACTTTTGGCTTTTAAAAGTTATTTTTAGGTAAATGTCATCTGCAACGATTCCTTTGAGCTCTCCAGATGTAAGTTTCCAAGTCCTTCTAGAATCTGCTTTTACTTGACCAGAAAGCATCTTATGCACATAGTACAATGAATTAGGACTCACAGCAAATTTTGGGGAGTGGAGGTGGGGAATGTAATTGATCTCCAACAATCATCCTATACAAGCCTGCCACCCTGTGCACGGCTGCTCCCCTGAACAGTGCAGAGCGTGCTTACTCTGGTGTCAGCGTGCGGATGTGGGCACGGGTATTTTTAAATGCCAGACGAGCAAGGGAGGGGCATGTGGGGGCGGGTGCAGGAGAGCTGGCAAGAAGGACAGGGAGGAACAGTGTGGGTCTGTGATGTTTCCCGAAGAATCTAATTTCTTATGAAATAGTCAGTACTTATAGAGAGAGTTCTATACAGCTTGACAACCGTTTCTTTCTTCTTCTTCTGAGAAAGGAGGTTTCCGCGAAAATCGAGTTACTGTTTCAATTAAAATAAACACACTTGAGAGCTGTCGGAAACTGGAAAATCAGTTCCATGAAGATGGTGGTGTCTAGGGAGTTGACATTTTCCACAACTTCATGCCGTGGAGCACACAGAAGACCTTGGTCCTTATCCCAGCTGGGAGGGACCCTTCCTCCTCTGAACCCCAGTTACACTCATGCCTGCCTGTATCACCACACGGAGGCTTACCTTATCTTTATTGCCCTCCTTTGCAGGGGACTTGGCTTATCTCATCAACCCCGGATGGGAACACTGTAGGGGCAGGAACCCCGCCCCCAAGGCACCACGTGGGGTTTGCAGACCGAAGAGAGACAGGCTTACAGAGAATGAAGAGAGTGAAGGGAGCAGCAGATTCGCTAACCAAACGCTAACAGGGGCCTGAGCCAGAAACTAAGGACACACAGACAGTGCTAGTGCTGTTTGTCAGGGGAGGGGTGGGGGCACAGGTAAGCTAACATTGGCTAAGAGGAGTCCCAGCAGAACAAATACCGTGCTAACGGAAAGCACAGGAAGGAGGGCTCCCTTCTGCTAATAGGGAGTCTGAAAGGGCTTCTCAGAGGATATATCCGAACTGGCCCTTGGAGGATGAGAAAAGGGAAAGATCACCTGAGATGGGGAGAAAGCCTGTGCAAAGGCCAGGGGGCTGTCCAGGAAGAGCATGCCCACAGCACATCAGTAGTGCTGCTCGTTGACCCAGAAGCCACGTGAGGGAGCAGCAGGAGATGGAGCTGGGAAGGCAGGTCCGCACACAGTCAGGGTTCGGTGCCTTCTCAGTGGAGAGGGCTGTGACTGGAGAGAGCCTGAAGCAGGAAGATGGACAGGTGCGGCAGGCGGGCAGAAGCTGGGTTACAGGTGGGGAGATGGGACGCTGGTGAGAAGCCTGATGCCATCATGTGGGCCAGGAGAGGTGAACATCAGGTCAGGGTGGAGACAGGCAAGAGAGGTGACTGTCAGGCGGGCCAGTCCTAGCAACAGGTGGGGCACGGCAGGAAAAGAGAGGAAGAAGGGGTTAGAGATTCTGCCTTTGCATCCTCGTGACTGGGTAGATGGCAGCACCATTCACTAAAGCTGGAGATGCTGAGCTCAGGTTTGGGCATCAAGAGCCCTGGGATGGGGACATCCAGCAGAGAGAGGATTAGGAGGGGATCAGAAAGGGTCCTTCACCTAAGAGGCAAGGACAGGCCCAGAGGTCAGAGACAGTGTGGGCCTGGTGGCCCCCATGTGTTGGAACCCCCCCTGCCCGTACCTTCTCCCCCTTCATCCCAGGAAGGCCGGAGGCTCCATCGGGTCCAGGCTGTCCCTCAGGGCCCTGGAGAACATCAGCGACAATCAGCTCATAACATCTCTGATAAGAATCAAGCATGAACCTTTCTTGGAAAAGGAGGCCAGGGCTGGGAGGACGGAGCGGGTGAGGCCAGTGGGTCCAGGAGCATTGTGTTGGTCCAGGGTGGAATGCTGGTCCCTGGCCCCAGCATGGCCACTGCTGGCTGTGTACCCCTGGATGAGTGTCCTTCATTCTCTGGGTTGCATTTTCCCCTCTGAGGGGGAACAGGAGGTTGAGTCAGACTAGAGGGTCTCTAAGGACCCCCTGCCCCAGGCCCCGCACTTTGATATGTCCTATAATTCCAAGATTCCACGAGTCTGCATTTCCTATACTAAAGATAAAGCTGCAAAACAGTGCATAGGATGGTGTGTTTCTTGGCTTCTGCTTCTTATGAGCCTTAGTAATGACTCAGCTGAGGAGGACTTTTGTTTACAAATGTTAGCTAGCTGCTCGCTCTCTATCATGAGTCTTCATGCTGGGGTATGGGGTCTGTACACCCCTCCTTGGATAGAGGAAGTCTCATGGCCACGGAGAGGGGGGACATGACCCCAGGGGCTCACCGGGGGCCCAGGTTCACCAGCAGCTCCATCCTTTCCAGGCGATCCAGGGGGTCCCATGAAAACATCAGTTCCTGGTTTTCCTGGAATCCCAGGTGAGCCGGGTGGGCCCGGGGGACCTGGGGGACCCTAAAAGGCAGATACTCTGTTAAGAAACAGCAGGGGAGAAAGACATATCATATGTTTTCACTCACATGTGGAACTCGAGAAACTTAACAGAAGACCATGGTGGGGAGGGAAGGAGAAAAAATAGTTTCAAACAGAGAGGGAGGCAAACCATAAGAGACTCTTGAGTGTGGAGAACGAACTGAAGGTTGATTTGGGGTGGGGGGGAACAGAGGGAAAGCTGGTGATGGGCACTGAGGAGGGCACTTGTTGGGATGAGCACTGGGTGTTGTATGTAAGTGATGAGTCGGGGGAATCTACCCTCAAAACCAAGAGCACACTGTATACACTGTATGTTAGCTAACTTGACAATAAATTATTAGAAAAAAGAAAAGAAAAGAAACAGCGGGGGAGGGGATAAACATATACAGAACATCAGAACATATATGTTCCACCCATTCTCTCTTTTCCTCACAGTAACACTGTAAGTAGAGACTGGTGTTCCCACTTAGCTGATGGGGAACTAAGGCTCAGTAGGATATTGTAGCTTGGTTTGAGCTCACCCACTCACAGTTAATTATTAGAAAAGGTGGGATTTTAACCCAAGTCTTTCTGAGCCCCTTATATCATGTTTTCTCCATATATATACATATATATATGTGTGTGTGTGTGTGTATATATATATATATATATATATATATAATAAAAATCCAATCAGTTGGAATTTTCAGAGGTGCTCTGGCTAACTTAGTTTTCTGATTACCTGGCAGAGTGGTCAAAAACTGCCTGTTGTTAACCCTTATTAAAAGGGTTATATACTACTCTGCAGTGTACTAGTCTCTTTCGCTTCTGGCCGGGTTGGCTGATCTCACCAGCCTGGAAGACCCATGTGACTCCCACTCCACTTATCCAGCGAGTCCAGAACCCTTACTTCCCTATCCTGAGGAGGAGGCAGATGGGTAACTGAGTGGAATGTTCTAGGTAGGGATTCAGCACCGGGACTCAGACGAAGGGCTGGCGGGGAGGTTGGGGCCCCGGAACAAAGCCATCAGCTGCAGCTGGAGAAGAGAGGTGCTTCCCAGGAACCAGGGACGATGGGAGCCCCGCCTTGGACTGAAGGCTGGGGGAGCAGGAGCAAAGAGGGAGAAGGAGTGGTCTGAACTGGTAGTAGGGGTTGCATCAGGGTAGGGAGGATTTCAAGAAAGGCCTGGAAGCCAAGTGCTAAATGCTACCCAGAGAGGAGGCCAGCAGTCGGTTCTGTATCATCGGTAAAGGGGATGGGGGCAGAGCCAAGGCAGTGGTGAAGGTCATGGGCATACTTGCTGTGAAATAGCCCCGAATGCCAGGGAAAGGGGGCAAGTGGGAAAGTGAAGGTCCTAAATATAAACTAAGGCTCATATTCACTTAAAACAAAACTGACTGAAGTGGAAAATGCCAAACATATACAAATGTGGAGGGAAAGTATAATCCTCCTGATTATCGAGAGGGCAATCCCAGGCACCAGGTAGTGTCATTCTCACACTTACTCTTAACAGCTCCTCAGTGCGCACGAGGTCCCCAGAGCCAGAGCCGATGTCCGATCCCCAGCCCAGGCCAGAGCCCTCGGCCTCAGCGCTCACCTGGAGAGAGAAGAAAGTCCCACCACTTGGTTTCACCTGCCACTCCAAGGACAGCCACGTCACCAAAACTCTTCCCTTATTCTGTAGCCCAGTAACTGCTGCTGCCAACTTTCCTTCCAGCCTTTTCTCCCACTTCCCCCTCCACTGCTCCCCTCCTCACCTCACCACCTCCCGCTGCACAGCCAATAGGTCCTCAAACATACTATGCTCTTTCACATCTTCTCAGCCTCCCTTCCTGCCTTTCAAACTCCTACTCATCCTTCAAGGCCTAGTTCCACTCTCACCTCCTCCATGAAGCCCTCTTACCTACCCCATTTCCAGGTGGAATTCATCTCTCCCTGCTCTGTGTTCCCCACTAACCTCTACTGAGGTCTCGATTTGGTAGTAGGGCCACCTGACTTGAAGCTCAGTTGCATGTGTCTGTCAGCCCCTCTAGACTCTAGACCCAGGGTCTGCCTGATCCTGAGATACCTCTGGATGTCCAGTATCTAGCATAAGATCTGGTACCAAGAAGACACTCAGTGCATACTTGTTGAATGCCATCAAATTCCTCCAAAGAACAAAGGTAATTTCTGAAACTCTTTTCTGGTATTTAGTTCCCGAAGACAGGAACCAGGAGAGGCTTAATTCAATCATGGAACGTCCGTGGGGCACCTGCTAAGAGGCTCCAAGGAGGAGTTGGGCTGGGTTTAGAGGGGCGGCAGTGGTGTGCACATGCAGAAGGGAGGTAGTGACAGGGTGGCTGCTGCCACCGTCTGAGGGACCAGGAGGCACTGCACAGCTAGACTCGGGGCCTGTAGACTGACCGGATGGGGTGTGGGAGGCAGAGGGCCACTGCAGGTTGTTTCCTGATTTCTGTCTTGGTGACCAGGAAGATGGGGTGCCACTCCCAGAGACGGGAGTGTCGAGGGAGGAGCGGGTCTGGGGGGATGGTGACGAGCTGTTTGGGACGTGGTTGACAGACGTGTGGGCCTTCAGGGTGCAGGATATGAATGGGACATAAACAGACTCTGCTCCTGAGCTCACTGAGGGTTCTGATAGAGGTGAAAGCCCCGAGGTCTCACTGGAGGCATCTTGGATTGAAAGGTAGAATCATTAGGGGCGCCTGGGTGACTCAGTCGGTTAAGCGCCAGACTTCAGCTCAGGTCATGATCCGATGGTTTGCAGGTTCAAGCCCTCCATCAGGCTCTGTGCTGAAGGCTCAGAGCCTGGAGTCTGCTTTGGTTTCTGTGTCTCCCTCTCTCTCTGACCCCCCACCGCTTGTGCTGTCTCTCTCTCTCAGAAACGTTGAAAAAAAAATTTTAAAATAAAAGAAAGGTAGAATCCTTAGCCTGTGGCTACTTGTCAGCAACCCCAGTCCCTTAACACTGTGTGTGTGAGGAACCTGGACAGGGGGTCTCACCGTGGCTGCAGTAGGCCTGACAGGTTCAGGGTGGCCAGGAAGCCCCTCCCCAGCTTCACCCTAAAGAGAATGAGATGGTCAGTGGAGTGCTAGGCACTGTCCCCCCTACCCCCCCCCCGCCACTGTCCCTCCTCTTCTCTGTAGAAACCACTCATCTTTAAGGTGAAGCTTCTGCAGGGGTGAAGAAGGCTTTGTTTTCATGTGCCAGCCCAAGGGCACCTTGTCCCACCCTGGGCTCAGGAGCCCTTTGTTTCTGCACCACATGTGTAGGGTAGGTGGATATGGTAGAAATAACCAGGCAGTAGGGACCCTCCCCACACTGTCACCTAGGCCCCGCCGCCCCCCCCCCCCCCCATCTAGGTCCTGCCAGAGCCTGGTAGCCAGGCCCAGCATGCCTCCCTCTGAAGCAGGTCCTGGTCGCCCTGCCCCTCCCACCAGCCCTGTAGCCTGTGCGAGGCCTTTATTGCCTATAGGCCTGCCTCCTCTGACAAAAAAGGTGTCAGAATGGCCTGAGCCCCAGGGAGGAATGGAAACATGAACGGTAAATCTGCACAAAACCTGTGTGGTATGATGTCCTCCTCTGACTCCCTTACTGCTCCCCAGAAGACTGGCGGCATCTAAAGTCCACTGAGGAGGTCAGATCAAAGTGAGGACACCACCCTCCCCAATGTCCTCACAGGCAGCCTCATGAGGCATCAGGGCCAGAGCACCCTCCTCCCTGGGAGACGGCCTCAGCCCTGGGGAAGGTGAGGAGGGCAGAGGACCAGGACCAGCGGGCTGACAAAGAGTCTCCAGAGGCAGCCAGGTTGCTGCCTATTGCCAGAGTAGGCTCCCTGAGCAGGACCTCCCCAGGATGTGGGGCTCCCGGGGGGCCATGGCCCTGGTTGCTGCGGGCATATCCCCTCGGCAATAGTTAAACTTCACTGTTGCTTCAGAAGGAGGAGTTTGTTGTTTTTCTGTGGTGACAGACACCAGACAAAGCAGTTCCACCAACATCACCTCATTTCATTCTGACTACTTCTGTGTGGGGTAGTCATCACCACCCCTGTTTTACAGATGGAGAAACCGGAGCACAGAAGGGGTAAAGATCTCTCCAAAAATTCTACAACTACTAAAAGCACACCCAGGTCTCTGAAGCTCCCGTTTGCCTGAAGCTTTCCCAGGAAAAAATTCAGGGACAGAGCCTGGAGTCTAGCCACAGAACACCAGAATTGGAAGGACCCTCTGATTACAGATGGAGAAACTGGCTGCAGAGGTCAGGGTCACTGGTTGGTAAGATGTGGCAAGAATTGAGCCCCACAATGTTTTTGTGGGTCTCCCCGACTCTCAATTTGGTTTCTTTGGGGCTCAGTCCTCTCAGTACTCCTGCTATTTCCTTGATCAGAATTGACTAACCCCAAATAACATGCTCAGGGCACATGACCAGATCCAGTGTGGTCTCTAGAATGGTCACAGCACCAGCCTTTTCTCCTTTGGGCCCAACCTGCCCTTCCATTCCCACATGCCCTCTCTGATCCTAAAACAAGAAGATGTGGTTAAAACCTGGTCCATGCATTTGGGACGTGGAGCGGCTCAGCTCTGATGAGTGAGCTGTTTACCAAGCTGAGGATGGCCAGGGGCCTTGCAGCGAGCCCCATGAAGACAGAGGTGTGGCCCTCTAGTCTCTGCTGTGTCCCTAACACCCAGAAGACACTAGGCTCTTAATAGTATTTGCCAAACGACTGGTGGGAAGACCTTAGAAATGGAGTGACCTCATTTGAACTGCATGGACCTTGCTGACCAACTTCTGACCCATGTCTGAAGACGGGTGGTTGTGGACACTGCAAAAACCAAAGGTAGAAAGTGCAGACACCAAGGTTTTCACCCCTACTCATCTCCCGGGAGCAATGTGGCCCTGTGTGACCCCTAACCTCTCTGGGCCTCATCTGCAAAATAATTAGATATACTAATTTGTTGAGTGTGTACCATGCACTAGGTAAACTTTTTCATGTGTTAATTCATTTAATCCCCAGCACAACCCGAGACGCGAGTACTATGACCCCATTTTATGTATGAGTAACCAAAGATACAGGTAAGAAATTTGTCACAGGTCTACGGCAGGGCCAGATGTGGATGTCCCTTTCACTCACTGCTTTGGCTGACTCTGAGATTCATAATGATCCTAATAAGGTTCCAGAGTGAGTGCTCTCTTGACTGGTCCCGATTGTGCTTTTAAACCATTTGCTCAAATGGAGGCTTCCATTTCACCTCATTGCCAGTTCCTGACACAGGCACTTAGGGGTGATCTGTTATTAGTCACGTGACAGGATGAAATACTGTGTGTTTGTCTTTCCCTCCCCACTTCCCCGCCCCCCACCCCCCCCTCGGCCCAACTCTTCTTAGAGTTTTTAAAAATTCCCATTGTAAAAGCCATACGCTCATGGCGAAAACACCAAAACGTATTAGGAACCTACCATCCTTCCACAGTTCTGCCACTTTGAGGCCACAACTACTAACAATCAGGGAGGGCATTTCCTTCCAGGGTTTGTGCATGTGTCTATTCTTCTTCTTATTTTTTTTTTTAAGTAGGCTTCATGCCCAGTGCAAAGCCCAATGTGGGGCTTGAAGTCATGACCCTGAGATCAAGACCTGAGCTGAGATCAAGAATTGGACACTTATCCGACTAAGCCACCCAGGGGCCCCAACTTTTAAATAGTTAAGACCACACAACGTAACTGAAGTTTATAACCAGCTTTTATCACCTGACATTATGTTGTATTTCCCCCATCATTAAATACTCCTAAGAAGTATAACTTTAATAGCTGCATGATGTTCCATTACTTGAATATACTTTATTCAATCAACCCCCTACTGTTGTCTAGTTAAACCGTGTTCAATTCTTTTCTATTATGGGCAATACTGAGATTAGCAAATTTGTATACAGTTTTTTTTACATATAAGACTACCTCCTTTAGGATTAATTCCTAGAACAGAAGTTTCTGGATCAATAATATGTCGTTTTACGGTTGTTAACATGTGTTGACAAAGAACTTTCTCAGAAATAGTAATCTACCTTCCCACCAACACAGCTGGTCTGGGGAGGCCCTCGAGTGCCAACTTGTCCAAGTGGAAAAAACAAGGGATCGAAGGATAAATGACCCAGTTTCTCCAACAAATTGATGGTACAAAGAAAAAGGAAGGTGAGAGACAATCATAGACCCAAAGAGGCTTAAGAAACACATCAGCCAAACACAGTGTGTAGTAAGTGTTGGGATCCAGAGACAAACTAATTGCAAAAAGGCATTTTTTAACAACTAGGGTATCAGACAATATGAAGGAACCATTGTTAATGTTGTTAGAAGGATAATGACATCCAATCAGAATGACCACTGATGGACAGCATTGTGGCTAACGCTGGAGGGGGGAGTCCCAGATCAACCTATTAGCAATGTGCATTGAAGTATTTACCAGTTAGATGATGCCATATTTGGGATTTACTTAAACATATTTCCAGCCTCCATCTCTGCTCCAAAAAGATGGCCAAAGAAGGTGGAGGAGATAAAGCACACGGGCAAGTTGATATTTATTCACATAGGGTCACGGGTATGTGGGGGCTTATTATAGTACTCTAAATCCTTTTGTGAATTTTTACAATTTCCATGATAAAAGGTTTCTGAAAAGGAAAAAGGAGAGCTGGTTCTATGTACATGTGCTGCACTGATGTGGCGTCACTGTGGGGGGATATGGTCTTGGTGTTTTGGCAGTCACAATGTATGACATCACACCCATACACGGGGTGGGTCCCAGTGAGTTGTATGGTAGAATCTCCTGGGAGCTTGAACCCCAGGTGGAGGGGCTCCTCAATTGGTCTGGCAGTGGATTCAGACACCTGAAGCGTTTTAAATGTCCTGGTGTCTCTAACGTACCAAGAGGGTTAAAAACCAGAGCTCTTGTCTACCTCCCTCTGTTTACAGATGGTAACATTGACACTCAGGACACATCACGGGTCAGTGACATCCCCGGAAAGAACCCTGGCCTCCTGGCCCCCAGTCTGACACCTTTCCACCTCACCACACTCTCAGGGAAGTTCAAGAGCATGAGCTCTGCTGGCCCACATGCCTCAGTTCGAAAGTCAGCTCTGCTTCCTCGAGGCATGTAACAGCAGACAGGTTTCTGGAGGTCTCACAACCCTCACCGACAGACTGGGGCCCATTCACCTTGTACCAGACAGACACCTCTGGTGTCTGAATAGGGTCAGATAAACTCAGAACACAGAGTGTTTCACAAACATCAGTGCAAACAGCTTATTTCCTGCCCCTCAACCGTGAACTCCTTGGGAATAGGAACGAGGTCATGCCCATTTCTATCTCCAAGTGTCTGGACTGAGGCCCTGAGTTGCTGTTGCTGAGTCCATGAGTAAGTCAATAAATGAATGGACAGACTCTAAATAAAGAGACAGTTAAGCAGTGCTGACGACCACTGGGCCACTGGACGAGGTCCACACTGGCCTCTGGACGCCAGTGTGCTCTTGAGTCTGATCCCACAGCCCTCCCCTCACGGGCCAGCCCTGGAGCGCTGTGAAGGGTCACACGCCTGCAGCTCGAGTCAAGGCTTTGAAAGCGTGGGTAACCAAGTGCTGTTGAGAAGCTGATATACCCTATCTGGTCACCAGATTGTCTCTTAAAAATAGTGACATCTAGGGGCACTTGGGTGGCTTAGTTGGTTGAGCATCTGACTTCAGCTCAGGTCATGATGTCCCGGTTTGTGAGTTTGAGCCCCACATTGGGCTCACGGCTGTCAGACGGTCCACACAGAGCCCACTTCGGATCCTCTGTCCTCCTCTCTGTGCCCTTCCCCCGCTTATGCTCTCTCAAAAATAAATAAATATTAAAAAAAAATAGTGACATCTGGGGGCACCTGGGTGGCTCAGTTGGTTAAGTGTCCGACTTCGGCTCAGGTCATGATCTTGAGGTTCACAGGTTCGAGCCCCATGTCAGGCTCTGTGCTGACAGTTCAGAGCCTGGAGCCTGCTTCAGAATCTGTGTCTCCCTCTCTCTCTGTCCCTCCCCTGCTCACACTCTGTCTCTCTCTCAAAAATAAATACACATTAAAAAAACACTGTGACATCTGAAAGCCATTTCATTCTGATTCACACCCGCCATGCAGACAACCAGCACTAGGTTTCCTCATTCTAAAACACAAAGTTATAGCCCTAAGTGGTGACAGCCCCATGCATGTGTACAGAGCTGTCCAAACATTCCCTGACCTGCATTCTCTGACATGATCTCAGAGCCATCCTCCCAGAGAGCTGAGGAAATGAGGCCCAAAGTAAAGAAAGTGTTTGCAAGAGGCCACACAGGTATAGCCCAGAAATATAGAAACCCTCGTTGGAAGGGACGTGAGGGTCACCCACACACACCTCCGAGTCCCCACCAAGTCTTACAGGCTTCCCCACATTCAGGATGGGACTCTCATGATATTTGAAATGGGGTCTTTGCATCTTTGCCAGCTCTGCCTATTAGGAAGTTCTCATTTGAAATTGAGGATGATTTGGGACATGAAGCCAGGTGCCCTAGATTTTTATCTCTTGCTTTTTCCTCTGCAAACTGCAGCTTCCTTGTGTGTTCCCAGGATAGACGCCCCTCAAATGTCCAAATTTGGAACTTTATGAACCAAACTGAAACCCGCTCTGAGCCAGCCAGGGGCAGTCCCTCCCAGGACTTTCCTTCTTTCCTCTGTAAGAATGGCCGCGCAAATCTCCGTGCCTCTAACGCCACTTACAGGAGTGACCGTTCTTTCAGAAGCCACTGTGGGTACGGGAAGTGGGGGCCCCTCAGGGAGGGTGCTGTCCAGCTCTTCTGCCACAGCCACGGGGATGGGCTCCTCCGTGGAGGCGGCTGCTAGGTCTTCCTCATCGCCAGGACCCTGGAAAGCAAAACCAACAAGAGGAGTCACCTCACCTTACCTGTGACGCAACGTGCACACAGCTGCTGGAGAGTCTGGGTGACTGTCGTTTCACAACACTTTCTTACCTTCGACCGTCATTACCCACCACACATTCGCAGAAGCACAGACTCACAGACTCAGGATCCCCCTCCAACAAATGCATCCCCTCTGGTGATGGGGCGCTCCTTCCCCCCTGCCCCCAGCAACCCATTCTGACTTGAGAAAATTCCTGGACAAAGCTAGGAGGTAGCAGCGTCGGGACTCGGATTCTCTGACCCGCTCTGTCATGCTGCTTCCCCCGCACCCTGCCTTCCTCGAACGGCACATACCCAGATACGTGCTCTCACAAAACTGAGGGCTGCATTTGCCCCTGGGGAGGGCCAGTCACTGTTCCTGTCTTGTGACACTGACCCCTCTCCCCGCTGTGAGGCAGACGGGATACCAGAACCACTTACAGAAGTGACCTCTTGCTCAGGGGCCGCTGTGGGTGCGAGGGGAGCCAGGCCGTCTGTAGGGACACCACGAGCTTCCTCTTCTTCAGAAGTGCTGAGGGACGCTTCTGCTGCAGCTGCTGCTGTTGTTAACGTTTCTTCACCGACTGGACCCTGAAACAAAATTGGCATGAGAATCGGCCGCCGTTTCTATACCCCTGGGTCAGTGGGTGTGTGAGCGCAGGGAGGAAGCCACGGCCACATAGATAGCATGGCCAGATAGACAGCCAGATGGATAACACGGCCATAGCTCTGCTCAGGCAAGACCTGCCTTGGCCCACGGACTCCTGGAGCCCCAGGCTGGAGGGCGCCTCTCAGGCCAGTCCACCCACCTCCCGGCTCCCCTACAGCACACCTGTGCCGAGGGCCTGGCCTCAGCCTGCACATCTTTAGCTCCGGGGTAGCTGCTTTCTACTGAGTCAACACTCGCTCCCTAGTTCTCTCACCCCGTGACAAGTGCTTTGCTTTTCAAGAAGTGGGGGGAGGAAGGAAATGAAGGGGAAGGATAAGGAATGAGGGGTCAAAGACGAGAGATGAAAGAGAAGAAGAAGGAGGAGGGGGAAGAGGAGATAGAGAAGGTGGTGGCAGCCACTTTGTTAATGAAAATAATCCACATAACTTGCAAGGGGCCCAAAAGCGCTATCAGCTGGTCAGGTAAGCATCCCCACTGCAAAGTTTCTCTCGTGGACCAAAGGTGAAAAGGCTGGGAGCAAATGGATGGAGTGATCTCAAAGGCTAATGTTGTTGATATTTGATGGCCAGACAACCCCTCCATTCATGCAGCAAATATCCACTGAGTACCCACCATCTATGTTCAGGGATAAAGACAGATCAATGAACTAGATGTATATATACTCCCTGTCCTCGCAGAGCTTATGGTTGTAGGGAGCCAGGAATGAACCATTTACCAAGATTATTATTAATTACAATTACTATGAGGCCTTCCAAAGAGAAGTTTGGGCCCCATGAACGTGTCTGAGGAGGAGACTTCACACTCTAGGATGGTCCTTCCATGATAAAGTGGTGTTTGAGCTGAACTCTGAAGGATAAACTGACATTAAAGGCAGGGCCAAGGGGCAAAAAGGTTCTAGGGAGAGAGGGCAGGGTACGGGAAGATTCTAAGGAAAGAGGCACGTTCAAGAAACTGAAAGAAAGTCAGTGAGGTGGGAGCCCCAAGAACCAGGGAGACGGTGGCCTAAGATGCAGTCACCAAGGCCAGTCAGGCCAGACCCTGCAAGGCCTTGTGGCTGGGTGGGGGAGCAGGGTCTGGAGTGAGGGCGATGGAATGTGGCTGGGTGGGGGAGCAGGGTCTGGAGTGAGGGCGATGGAAGGCTCCATGCACAGGGCTGCCCCTGCAGGAGGAGTTGGGGGAGAGCATGGACAGGTGAGGCAGGGACCTCAGCCCTTGCCTGGATGGGGGACATGCAGTCTCAGTCTACGGGCTGGCATGGGGAAAGGGGCAGGGGAAGGAGGCGGGTCCACAACAGGGAGAAAAACTCAACAAGACTTGATGCTTGACAGGATGTGGGGAATAAGGTAGAGGGAAGAGAATTCTGGATTGGGTAACTAGGGGATGAGGGTCCCAATCATTTGAGGTGGGACCACAAGAGGAGCGGACATGAGGAGTCCAGGTTGGAGTCTGTTGAGTCTGGAGAACCTGAAGGACAGCCACTATGATGACATTACAGGGACAGACCTGCCAAGTGTCCTGTATCTGTATCCCACCTTCATGAGCTGGAAACACTGTCTCCATGCTGCCTAAAAAGAGGGCTGAGAATGCTTGCCCCTGCCTTTGGACCCTGACCTTCCTCTACCCTCTGATAGCCCGCATTTGTGCCCAGAAACAGGCCGTGGCTGTGCCGTCATCACCTCTTCCACTCACGCCCCAGCTCCTGCCCCACTGCGGGTGGGGGTGGTGGGTAATGGGCCCCTGGGACTGCCCCCCGCCGCTGGCTCTCCACCTGTCCCCAGCCTCACTCCCCACCGGCCTGCTGGGACTGCCAGCGTGCGCGGTCCCCAGGCCAACAGGGCTCCACCACACGTGTACCCAGGCCTCGGCCGACTCCCCTTCAGAGAAGTGCCCCATCCAGGCTCCTTGGGGTGTGCGGAACAGCATGAAGGCCGGGACCTGCTCCCAGTGGCAACTTCAACCTTGCAGCACTTTGCACTCCTTACCAGTGTCACCCGTTCCCCTGGGCCCTGGGTGGACACGGAGAGGGTCACCTCCGCCGTGGGCACGCTGCCAGCCTCCACTTCCCCAGCCGTGCTGATGGGCACCTCGGCCTCTTCAGCTGCTGTGGCTGCCGAGCCTTCTTCAGCATCTGCACCCTGAATGGAAAGGCATCATGAGGGACCTAGCAGCAATCTACTGTGGTCGGCTTGGCTGCAGGCGGTAGGCAGCCGAGGCCCGTCGGGCACCTGCACCCTGTTGCTTCCTCGCCTTCAAAGCGCTTGTATATCCGAGACCTCATCCCACACCGCTGCCTCGAATGTGGCACCCACGCAGAAACCCACACCTCACACACCACTCAAGGCAGGAGTCCCTGGACAGCATGCCCCCCGTGTGGCTCACCCCGCTCCTCCCCATCACCCTCAGGGCCATCCACCACGGTCCCTACCGTCTTCGCTCCTCCTAGGAGGGGGGCCTTCGCTGATGCCCAAGTCATGGTGCTGGAGCAAAACCCAGCTTTCCTTCTCGTTAGAGGAGTGAGCTGGCCTCACTGACCACTTCCTTTGATCTCTGATCCCAGCCCCTTACCTGGACCACAACACAGACCCCAGGCTTGCTTCTCCCACCCTTTCTCCACTTTCTAAATCCTACTCCGACTTGGCCATTAGCCGTTCAGTGATTCCCCACTTCTGAACATGCTCCAGCTCCGACTCGTGGCTCTTAGGTCTCAGAGGCCTGTCCAGCCACATTCCCTACCTCCCCTTGCTCACACAGGACCTCTTTGCACGTTCGTGTTAACGCCCCCAGGGCTCTGTTCCTGCTGGCGTCCCTCCTGGAACACCTGTCTCAATCCCATCTGCCAGGCTCCTTCTAGGTGTCCTCATGGTCTTACCTTCAGCATCCTTTCTCCAGGAAGGCTTGCAGGACCCCAAATCTGGGCTCTCGGCCCCTTTTGGTGCTTCTCCTATTGCACCTCTTACCACTCTGTTCCCAAGAACTGGTCTATCTTATGCACCTGTGCACAGCACAACACATCACTCCACAAACATTTGGATGAGTGTACAGACGCCTCAGCCTCCGAATCCATGTCTATTCAGATCTGATCCCACAAGGCTGTCACTCTGAATTCTGCAGACTGGTAAGGAAACCCAGTGACTCCTCCCACAGAGATGCCCACGACCCCTCAGAAACAGGTGAGATGGAGAATGGACTCTGAGCTACTCACTGGAGTGACCCCTTCCCCCATGTCCTCAGTGGACAAGGACAGGGCTGGCCCCCCGGTGGGTGCACTGCTGGCCTCCGCTTCCCCAGCGGTGCTGATGGGCACCTCCGCCTCCCCGGCCGCTGCTGTGGCTGCCAAACCTTCTTCAGTGTGCACACTCTGGAACAAAAGCATCGCAAGGGACCACATCACTGAGTCCGTGGCCCTGATCAACGAGCCTGTGGCTGGAGAGAACAGACTGCCCATACCCCTCTCTCTATCAGCTTGCCTTTCTCCAGCTTCTTTTTCTCAAAGCACTTTTCTTATCTTCGACTTCACTGCAGCCCCATGACAGTCCCAGAATCCCAGAATCCCAGGGACAGGAGAGACTACAAGATGGCTGTATCTGCTGGTTGATTCCAAGCATCTGTTTGCACATGCCAGTGACCAGTGATCCCTGTCTCCTGAGCCAGCCCTGCTCCAGCTCTAAACACTTCTATCTAGAAGCATCTGCCTCCCTGTGACCTCCCCTATGTGCCCATCCAGAAGCTGTAAGAACAAGTGAATGTCTTTGCCCCTGATAGTGCTTCAGAGATGTGTGGGCAGCAGCTCTGACCTCCCCAGCCTTCTCCAGACTGAACTCCATGCTTCCCCCTCCCTGTGACTCAGTTTCCCTGGGAAATGCATACCCTTCTCCGGAGGTTACACAGCAGATGCACAAAATAGCAACAGCAGTTTTGGCTAGGTTTTAAAACTAGGTTTTATCTCAGTTTCAAAAGGTTTTTTTTTTTTTTTCTTTTAAACTTGGGGGCGGGGCACAGGTTATTCTGTGTAATTTTGTTTTGTTTTGCAAAAAGTAGTTCTTTTAGACACTAAAAACACTAAGCCAATCAAAGTTAGATTTCCTTGCTGCAAGACTTATAAGGAATCTGTAAGACATGCTATATACTACATAACAGAGTATTTTGCAAGCATATTTGACCACAGAACGCTTTTTTCCTACAGCATGAATTCCTTGCAGAATTACTGTCCTCCCCAAAAAAGAGAGAAAAAATGATGCCACAGATTTTCAAAATGAGACTCTTTCTGCTTCAAATTTAGCTGGAGTCCCAAAGGCCTTTACAATAAAGTACAATTAGGAACAATTAATTCACTGGGGTGCTTGGGTGACTCAGTTGGGTGAGCGTCTGACTTTTGATTTTGACTCAGGTCATGATCTCACCGTTCATGAGTTTGAGCCCTGCATCAGGCTCTGCACTGACAGCATGGAGACTACTTGGGATTCTCTCTCTCCCTCTCTCTCTCTCTCTCTCTCTCTCTGCCCCTCCCTCACTTACAAGTATTCTGTCTCTCAAAATAAATAAGTAAAATTTAAAAAAAAACAACTAATTCATTGTACAATTAAGTACACTTCCATGCGCTGGAAGAAGCAAGCAGACCACTTGTGTGGGACGGGCTAAGAGACAAGGAAAGGAAATCAATTCATCAGGGTAGGCCTACTACCTGCCTCTGGGCTATATAGGAAAAGGTAAAAAATTCCTTTGGAGAGAATTGTCAGTGTGCTGGGACTTTCCCCTCCCTTTTCCCCACTACAAATCATTTGGTGAGCTGGATACATGTTCTTTGGAATTTGGGAGACAAAGGAACTGAATTTTGGTATTTTGCTGGACTGAACTTTGGAAATAGCTGTGAAAATAGATTATTATCAGATAGTGACTGAGAGAGCATGAGAAGTGTCTGAGTTTCATCCCAGGAGAGCAGAAAGAATGAGCTGACCCCGTGGGTTTTCAGCAGAGCCGGCTGTGAGAAAAACACGTGCTTTACTTTCGCACCTTACTGTATCTAGCTTTTAGAAAACCGGCTTTGCGAGTATAAAAGCCAAGTACACAACAATGGGGTGGACACATGTGCAGTCGATCGGATTCTGTCTTAAAGGGGCTCAAAGGGTGGATAAGGCTGTTTATCTTCAGAAATGAGCAGGAGGGAGGTGGGTACCGTAGAGAGGACCCGGTGCTCAGCGCCATGCAGATGTGAGGACAGGCTTCTGCTGCACCTCTCCCGTCTTGGTGCATTCCTGGTGAGCCTCTGGGGCCCCGAGTCTGCCCTCCTCTGTAGCAGCAGGAGGGAGGCAGTCCCCATGACATCCAACTAAAACCCTCCTCCTTCTTTATGGTGCCCAAGGCAAGCCACCAGCAGGTCTGAAACAAGCAAACTTACTACTGACTTAGCAAATGAAATGAACTATTCACTCACCTCTTCAGTGACATGGATGAGGGTCCCATCCCCCGAGCCAACGTCTGTAACAGGGGCACCGTCCACAGTATGAACTCCCTCCAGTGTGTCGTTCAGGATCTCACCAGACCCTAAGGAAGCAGGCATTCTGCAATTAACAACTGCACTTTGCAATCTTGGAAAAAAATGAAGTATCTCTTTATCTACTGACTTGAAAAAATGTCCATAATACAGGATTAAGGATTAAGAGGAAATAAAAACAAGTTGCAGAAAAACAGATGTTGAGGGGCAATTTTACACCGTGCTTTGATCACGGGTTCTGGCACCAGCTGCGGAGTGGGAACCCCGTTTTGCCACTTACTAGAAACGTGACCCGTGGCGAGTCGTTTAACCTGTGTCTCAGGATCCTCATCCACAAATCGGAAATAACAATTCCTATTTCACAAGGTTGTTCTGAAGACTATGTGCTTATAAGGATTAAATACATTAATGCAGAAAGAGCATTGAGGACAGCCCCTCAATATAGTTAGCAATTGATAAATGTTCACTGTCAGTGGTTCTATATGGGTAAAGGGAAAAAAAAACTATATGAGTTTACTTGTGTTATTATCATTATACATATAATCATCATTATATATTTAATGCAATTATTAAATAATGTGTGTAATATACAGATACGTGTGTGTGTGTGTGTGTGTGTGTGTGTGTGTGTGTGTGTGCAGACATGCCACACATAGTTGGCTAACCCACAATGCTTAATATTGGTTTCCACCAGAGGATAGGAAAGGAAACTACTATTTTGGGGGATTCATACAACTCTGCACTGATTGAACTGTTAGCACAAGCACATATCTCTTTTGCAATTTAAAAAACAAATGGAGGGGCGCCTGGGTGGCTCAGTCGGTTGAGCATCCGACTTCAGCCCAGGTCATGATCTCGTGGTCCGTGGGTTCGAGCCCTGCATCAGGCTCTGTGCTGACAGCTCGGAGCCCGGAGCCTGTTTCAGATTCTGTGTCTCCCTCTCTCTCTGACCCTCCCCTGTTCATGCTCTGTCTCTCTCTGTCTCAAAAATAAATAAACGTTAAAAAATAAAAATAAAAATAAAAAACAAATGGAGTCCCAAAGCAAAGAAAAACAAATTACACTAATATGAATACACGCCTGTTATGGGCTGGGCCCCAGGCTAGCGGGCGGGGCCCCAGTCTAAGCATGTCCCACGCAGTGTCTCATTTCATTCTGCCACTAGCCTATCCGTCCTACCTACAAGGACCTTCCCACCACTTGGCAGCTTCGGGGACAGAGCCAGGACAGGAATCTCACGTTTTCAGTCTCCCCACCATCTCCTCATGGCATAGGTGTGCTGCTCTGATCCGCACGTTAGCACCTTATTATTATTAACCCCACTTTGCTGAAGAGGAAAAGGGTCCCACAGAAAGTAAGTGACTGGGAGGGGCCCTGAAACCAGGTCGGCCTGTCCCCATGCCAGGCCATCTGCACACACGGTGTGCTCACGCATGTCCCACGGTAAGAACTGACCTATGTATTGTCAGCACACATCACCACTCTCTCTCGTCCTCCCAGCTCTGGCCACCAGGGGGTGCTGTGCAAGCAGCAGGCCAGATCCCATGCCTTTGAGTCCCCACTCTTTGGAGGGTGGGGAATGGGGGTGCCATGGGTCAAGATGGTGTCAGAAAAGCTTAGAATAAAACTACTAGGTGGCTTTTTGCAGCCAGGGAGAGGGCTCAGGGTTCAGGCCTCTTTCTCCTCACCATCTGGGCTGTCCACCCAACCAGCAGAACACAAACACTTCAGCAAGCTCCGTGGTTTCCGTTTGGCCTTTTCTCTGCCAGTTAAGGAGACTGGCTGATCACAGGGAACAGATGAGCTGTGCTTGGACTTGCGTCCCAGTCTGCAATTGGCTCCCACCGCCTTTGCACTCACCCCTCAGTCTAGGAGAGGCCCTGGTCCCGGCCCTGAAGCCCCCCACACTTCCTTGCCCCTCCTCAGAGATCCTAATTCGGCCCAGGAGGACAGCACTTGGAATTCATAAACCACTTCCATATCCTTGGCTGGGTTCAATCCTCTAATCTACCTGGGGAGGCAGGGATTAGGAACACTCCCAGGGGGCAGTTAAAGAATCCAAAGCTTGGAAGTGTTAAGCAACATGCCCCAGGCCCAACAGCAAATAGGTGGCTGAGCAGGGCTTCCGTCCAAAGTGTCTGCTCTGTCCCGACTCTTTCCACGGCTACACCCTGACTCAGTGATTGTATTATGACTTTGTTAAATAATTATACAAATTTTTTCCTAATCGGTACTGTATACCGTCTCTCATCCATAGACTTCCCAATTTAGTTCTTATTTTTTAAATTGTTTTTTAATGTTTTTATTTATTTTTGAGACACAGAGAGACAGAGCATGATAGGGGGAGGGGCAGAGACAGAGGGAGACACAGAACCCAAAGCAGGCTCCAGGCTCTGAGCTGTCAGCACAGAGCCCGAAGCGGGGCTCGAACCCACGAGCATCAAGATCATGACCTGAGCCAAAGTCAGACACTTAACTCACTGCGCCACCCAGGCACCTCCCAATTTCATTTTTAAAGTAACGCTCATTTACTGATGGCAGAGGTAAAAGGAATAATGACACATATGACTGAAGAAGACCTGTCAAACACAGAAGTAAAAAGAGGAAAGAACAGCCACCCACAATCCTTCCACCCAGATAATGACCTATAACATTTTGTTGTATGTTATTCTAACACACACACATATACACTGCTCCACATGGCTATATCCATGTAGATATAAATAACATATCCAAAATTAGGGTTACAGCACACATATAGTTTTGAAATCTGCTTTTTTTTCATGGAGTATACCATGAGCACGTCCCTGGGACTGAATCTTCTGCATCACCAATTTCAGGGCTGTACATATGAATGGAATACAATATGCCCAACCAATCCCTCCTCCAGGTAGTCTGAGTGGTTTTTGGCCCTTTTTTCCTGCCCTGCATTTTGGTGCTCTGGCACGGGCAGTACCTTCAATGGAATGAACACCCCTCTGATAAAAGGCTGAAAGCACAGACCAATCTCAGACCTCGGGACGTGTCAAGCTGCTGCCCAGGGGATCACATCAGATCTTGGGTTTTGGCCAGTGTCCTCTGCACAGCTCATGGAATAACAGTTAGGAGTGAGAGCCCTGGATGGGGAGCCAGGAGGCCAGCACCTCCCCCAGGGCCTGCCGCTGACCTGCTGGGCACCTGCCCCTCTCTGGCCACCAGTTTCCCACGTGAGCCACGTAGGAGTTTAGATGACTCGATCCTATCCTCTGAGAGTCAGGAGTTGGTGGCCGAAGCTGGAAAGGGTGGGGATTCTGGAGTCAGGCCTGAGCACTGGGTCGGTCCCAACCCTCCCTAGTTGTGTGACTGTGAGCATGTCACTTACCTTTCCAAGCATTGGTTTTTCCACCCATAAAATCCCGGCCAATAATACCATCTGGGAGATGTATTATCAGGATTGGAGGTAAAGTATGTAAATACTTGGCACACAGTAGGTATTTATTATGCAGCAATAATTATTGTAAGCTTTTCTGTTGGAACTCAGTCCCTACTGGAGTCTGGGAGTTAAAAGTTCAAGTATCCAAGTTCAGGGGCGCCCAGGTGGCCCAGTCGGGTAAGCGGCCCACTTCGGCTCAGGTCATGATTTCGTGGTCCTTGAGTTCGAGCCCCGCGTCGGGCTCTGTGCTGACAGCTCAGAGTCTGGAGGCTGTTTCAGATTCTGTGTCTCCCTCTCTCTGACCCTCCCCCATTCATGCTCTGTCTCTCTCTGTCTCAAAAATAAATAAATGTTAAAAAAAAAAAAAAGTATCCAAGTTCAAACACAGCCATGCCATTTACAAGCCAAAGAGCCTCAGCTAGGTAACCCAACCTGACTTGATCTCCCCATCTTGTCTATAAAATGAGGATGGTTAGCATTCCCTCCTCAAAGGACAGAGGGGAAAGTTAAATGAGATGCTCTACGTTGCATACATCACCCAGGTTGGGTACACAGTAACCACTTACTAAAAGACCACTCTATATGAAGGCATATCAGGGACTTGCCTTGCTCAGGGCTGCTGTGCAGGATGACACTCAAGTTGGTGGTTTCCGGAGTCCCCTCAGGTACAGGCTCTCCGGAAAGCTCCCCATCATCAGAAGGAGTGGATGGAGTCGGAGGTGTGTTTATGGGTTCCACTTTTGCTTCTTTAGACTGAAGGGAGAAAAAATGAGACCCAAAAGGATTTACTTGGGAGGAAAGCAGAAAAAAAACAGCAGTGATTATCATTGAAGAAAATAACATACCCACAGGGTGCTGAACTAATCCAGAAAAATGGCTGGACCCGCCTGCCATGTACATAGGCAACTACTGAACCTCCCAGGGCCTGAAAAATGTATGTGCTGGGGGAATTGAGTTCTGTTCCATTTACAGAGAGTTCTGCTCATCTTGGCTGAAGCTCCAGCACGAGGACCCTGCGCCCTAGGCCAGCTCCGAGGAGGTGCCCAATAAAGCTCTGTTAGATGAGGGAATGAATGAGTAAACAAATGAATGAACCAGGCTGCACTCAGTGAGCACCATATAAATCCACTCCCAGATGTGTCCTGAACACCTATGAACTAGAAGATGAGTGTGATTTCCTTTCAAGGAAACTTTAGGGTCTGTGTTGCTTTTCCAAAGTCAGACAGTGTCTAGACTAACCTTACCAAGTAGAGAAAAACAAACAGACAAAAGCCCCCAACAGTTGGAAACACAGAGCATCTTCAAGATCTAGATGGAAATGGTGATGGGGGGCCATGAATGTCATGATATCATCCCAAGATCCAGGATCCCTAGACCCAGCCTCATCCCTTTCTCAGTTCAAGTGGTTGAGGGCGGTGAATGGAAGGATCCTGCTGACTGGTGTTGGACCCGTGGTATGAATAAGAAAATTCAGCCACTGAGGTATTAGGGCTGATTTGTTAATGGTCACATGACTTGCCTATCCTGACTAGTAATAGAAGGTTACTTCCTTAGTGCCAAAATCCAGTGTACAAACAGTGGATCTCTGGTCCATCAGAACAAAGGGGATTCTTATGGGCACCGTAACTTGGGATTTAATGGTTCGGTTCTTACAGTCAAATCTAGGTCAAATCTCTGCTCTCCACTTACTGGCCACATTTTGTCAGGCAAGTCATGTAACTTCACTCTTCTGTAAAACGGGACAATAGTAATACTCTCAGGGTAGAAAATGCATGGAGATGCTCAGCACTGAGCCAGGCCCATAGTATGAACCCATCTATGGCAGCTATTATCAACATCACCGGAATTTTAAATTTTGAGAAAGGACAGCACCTCAATAGTGCTTTCTCCGGGTGTTGGTATTAGAGGTGATTTTTTATCTGCTTTGCTCATCTGCAATTGGCAGTTTTTTCAGTAACGACTATGGACTATATATGTATTGAAAAACAAAATCTAGGTTACTGTAGTATAAACTCTCCAGGGTAGAAGCAGGAATGGAAACCTCCAAGAAGTTGGGCATTGAAGAATGAGGAGAATTTCAGCAGCCAGGGAAGGAGGGAGGTGCTGGGTAAGAAAGGATACAGCATCGTCAGGGCCTGGCAACCTGCGCCTGGTGAGGGTTCAAGGATTGGAGGAGGGAAGCAGGGGGCCGGAGCCAGGAGAGGCAGAGAGCGGGGAGGCCGGCCCTTTGGTGAGAAGTTTGGCCTTGGACCCGGGGCCTTCATGGGATATCAGGCTCAAGAGAAGTGTTGTGCTGTGGGGAGTTCACCCTGACACCAACTGGAGCGTGGATCTGAGGGTTGAAAGAGTTGAGGTTTAGGCCAAGAGACCGGGAGGCTGCACTACAGAGGCCCAGTGAGGCAGGACCAGGGTGGGGGGTGGCAGCAGAGAGTAGGTGCCACCGCAGGAAGGCTGTGGAGAACTCCCAAGTGGTCTTCCCCACACTTCCCCAGCTGCGGTGGTGACCCAGCAGGGTGGTAAGGGCCCTGCCCCCAGCACTTCCTCTCCTCTCCCTTCCAGGAGCATGCGGCACCCTGCAGTGCTTCTCTGATGGTGTCCTGTAGGGGACCTGAGCTTTGGGACAAGGCAGGCAGGTGGGGGTATGAGAAACAGGACAGCAAGGGAACAACGGGCTGAGTTCTGTTACTCAGGATGGCAAAGGTTCTGTTGTATGAAATCCCTGACTCCAGCCTGTCAAGCCCAAACCCTCTTTTGTCACACTCCCAAGAAGTCAGCTACAATGTCCTGTTCAAAGCAGAGCGTGACTCTGGTAAGCCGACCCTCGGTGGTTAGGGCAGCTGTCCTGCCTCCAGCAGGTGGCTGTGGTTTTCAGGGCTAGCGTGGATGTGGAACCAGCGTGGTCTATGACACAACGGGGCTGTCGGGTGTATAGACTTTGTATTAAAAGTGTAGAGATTTGTTGGGCCTCTCTCTCAACAACAGAGTTACTCATTCCACACATATTTCCTGAGGCTCTACTGTGCACCAGATCCTTAGGTGATCCCAGGGGATAGAGAAATGAAGAAATAAGGCAGAGCGTCTGCCCTTCAATTATTGGACTATGGGGAGACCCAGACCCAGACACAATGTGGTTGACTGTGACACGTGGGACAGCAGAAGTGAGAGCCAAGTGCAGGAGGGAAGCTCCGATGAGGGGCTGTGGACTGGATCCTGAAGGAAAAGTAGGAATTGGCCAGGTGGGGCGGGGGAGGGGAGGGCGGGGGAAGGGCCCTCTAGGCAAGCAGACCACTGGGGCCTGGATGAAGGGATGCAATGTATAGAGTCTGGGAAACTGTGAGCATTTGGGTGTGGCTGGAAAAGAGGTCCTGGCTGTGGATCAGAATCACCTGCAGCGCTTTTATACTTTGGTGGGCCTCACTCCCCTAGAATCCGAATGTCCAGGTAGGCAGCAACTGTCCCCCCACCACATCCCTCCCACCACCTGCCAAGACACACACGTGATTCTGATGCACAACCAGAGCTGAGAACCGTGGGGACATTAATTCTAACCAGGCATGATAGAACTTTCCAGAAATGGAAAGGTGTGTCAACAGAAGCTGACTTAGCAGGGGGGAAAAATGGGGTAGCAGGGACTCCTGCCCTAAATGGGGAAAGAGGTGAGGAGGGCTGGCTTTTTAAGTCCCTAACTGCTTAGGCAGTCCATGATTCAGTTCGCTGGTCATGGCTTGTGTCTTGCAGGGTGGCAGATTGGAAAGGGTGAGGACAGGAAAGTGAGATTCATTCCAAGAGAGAAGCCAGAGACGGGAGGGGAACGTCTGAGAGAAGAGGGAAACTCCCTGTCCTGGGGTGGCGGGGGGGGGGGGGGGCAGAGGGAGCCACAGAGCCTTTTCCAGGAGATGGTGACATTACTGACGGAGCTCTAGGATCTGGACCCAAGCTGGAGACCTGGCTCTGTCCCCCTCCAAGCCAGGCAGCCCTGGGGACAAAGCTCTTCACCCCTCTGTGCCTCAGTGCCTCCTCTGAAGAATTAATGGAAAAACACCGCCCTGCAAATGGCAAAGGAAGTGAATGCTGTGCAGGTACCTGCGAAAGGGATTCTGATACCAGGAACAGGCAAGTTAGCATCAGGGCCCACAGCCCACAGAGAATTCTGTTAAGGACTGAGGACAGCCACAGGGCTTTGGCATGCTCCGGCAGCCCCAGTCACCAGCCAGGCAGGAAGCAGGTGGTGGGAAGGGGACCCCCAGGGGAACAGGGCACTCTGGCACAATAAGCCTATCAGTCAGGACTAATGACAGCCACCGCCATAAACTGAGGGCTGTCATGTGCTGAGTCCCACCCAGGTTTCACGAGGGTCATGTAACTCGCGCTAGCCTATGAAGTAGGCATGCTCCATCTCAACTGAGTGGGAAAAAGTTCCTGATTCAAGGTCAATAAACAGCAAGCAGCAGAGCTAAACCACACCTGGTGAAACTCTGGTATGCACCAGTTCTCTTAAAACCACTGGGGAGAGTGGGGTTGGGAAATCTAGGAACAAGAGTCCATCAAATCACTTTTCTCCGGACACTTCCTCCCAGCTGCGGTGTGCCCCCACGTGCAGTACTGTGGTCCCACGTTCTGACTTCACCACTGCATGACCCTAGCAAAGCCACCCTGTTCCCCAAGTGTCTGCTGTCAGCTCCCTTACACAGTTGTTGTAAGGATTACATTAAGTCATGTATACAAAAGCAGCAGAGCCATGGTAGGTATGGGGAAACCCTGGTTCTCTTCCGTTCCCTCTCTGTCTCTACCCCTGTTGAGAGCTGCCTGGCTACAATGCCTCCTCTACCAGAAAGCCCTCCCTGACCAGTCCCCGTCACCACGATCATCTCATGCTCTCAAACCTCACTCCCCTTTCCTGTCCCTCTCGCAGGGCCACCGTGGGTTACTGGCATCTCTGCCTGAGTTGGCCTCACTCCTACCTGTGAACTGGTGCACTGGGGGTACCACCACATCAGGCCAGAAGGCCCAAAGGACCACCACTCTGTGCCCTGCTGCATGTGCCCTGGACATGCCAACAGGGCACCCAAGAGCCGTGGCACACAGGGTTCCAACACTGCCCAGACCAGCCACCTTCCCCACTGCCACCTAGCCCACCTTGGACCTTTGCCTCTTCCATCTCAGCTGCCCTCGCACCGGCTGTGGTCCTGGGGATAAACCTCTGCACTACTGCCCAGGCCAGAAGCACAGGGTTGTGGCCTGAACCCTGGATGGGGCATCAGGGGACCCGTGCTCTAGCTTCAGCTCTCCCCAGGTACCCAAGGGCCAGTCTCTTCCCCTGCCTGGGTCTCAGTTTGCCCTGCAAAGGGTAGTTTTCCATATACCTCTCCACAGAAAGAGCACTAACAGATTACAATTCTATTCTGCCCTACCCAAACCTCTGTTCCCACAGGTCTATAATCTATAATTTATAGCCTCTGCCTTGTTTCTACCTCCTTCTTTTCCTTTATCAGAGATGACTCTATAGAATGTGCCAGATTACCGGGCCTCTGTGTTCAATGACTCAGACGCTGTTGGCTGTTTTCATTAAAAATGGGCTCCCGCTGTCTCCACAGTCTGACTCAGTGCTTTCAAAACCACTTCCTTGTCTAGGCCACAGGGTGGATTCCCAGGAGGGAGGAGGCCCCAACCACTGGGAGGATGGCTGCCTTTCCCATGGGGCCAGACAGGAGCTCCTGAAAAGACTCTACATCTCACAGGAGTGGCAGCCCTGACTTCTTTCTCACAGCCCAGTGCCTGGAGCAAATGCTACATCATCTCCCATTCAGGGCCACTTCCCTCATGCCAGACACTGGGTTGAGACCCGGCCCTGCACTGCATCATCTGGCCTTCACATCAACCCCAGGAGCTAGGACTCTGATTATTACTCTATGGAAGAGGAGCTGAGGCTCAGAGAGGTTGAATGTGTTTGCTAAGTTCACAGAGCTTGGAGGCAGTAGGACACAATATCTGCCTTTGGACAGTCCTCTTGTGGCCACAGCACAAGGTGGCTGGGAGACAACTGGCATTCCAGTGCACTGGAGATCGGGCAAAATGCCCTCGGCCAGGACTTTCCCAACCTGCCCAGATGAGCCAACAATGGAAGTCACAGATCTAAGAACAGAGATGTCAGACCTAAGGCTCTGGGCACTCAGCCTCTAAAAGCTGACAGAGAAGGTATGGCTTACCAGCCAGTACTCACCGGGGCTTGAGTGTAGGTGACAGCTTCTAAGATCTCGGCCACTCCCTCTGTCTCCTGAAGCCCGCTGGTCTCTCCCGACCCCTGTATGGAGATAAAACATGCCAGGCACAGGGGGAGCAGTTGACAAGTGGGAAAGTCACATAAGATGACTCCTTTGGAGAAACTCTGTGTGTGTGTGTGTGTGTGTGTGTGTGTGTGTATGTGCGCGTGTGTGTGCGCGCGCGCGCGCATAAGAGGGTAAAAGAGACAGAAAGAGCGGAACTGAGAGAGAATGTGTACAGTGCACAGGCTTGGCTCTTTTTGCTGTTCCTTCCACATTTTATTGCTCACGCAAACAAAAAGCTACAATCAATGGACAGTCTCTAACATACCTACTTTGGTTTTGTCCAGGTCCCTTCAGTCCCTGCCAAAGGCCCTCCCACTTGCGTGGCTGTCACCAGAATCACGGAATTACACAGTGGAGAACAGTAACAGTTAGAGAATGTCTTCCTGTTGCTACCTCTTCTTCCTAATTAGCCTTCTAATGTCAGCCAAAGGGCCTGGGGGCCATCATTTTGTAAATAATGCCTTATTCTTGGACTCTGGGGTTGCTTCTACTTTTCCAGTACTCACAGCACTGCAGAGAAAGGAATGAATATACATAAGGTTTCCCTGCTCCCGGCTTTATCTGAATGTCAGGCCAGGATCGTGGCCTCAGGGAGTGCAGACATTCTTACAGAGCCAAATTCTACCTCCAAAGGGCTTTTCTGCTTTGTTTCTAAATGAATGAAATCAACTTATGCTTTGCTTTGGGGTTGACAGCACCCAAAGTTCTAAGAATGCTTTGTTTGCCTCTGACTTTTTGCAGCAGGCTATGGCTTCTGCCTGAAATGCCTTTTCTTCTTCATCTGGCTAACACTCCCTTGTCATTGGCCAGGCATCAGCTCCCCCCCTCACCTAGTCTGGTTCCTCTTCTTTCACCTTTGTGCCCCCACCCCCACCCAAGCCAGAGAACCTGGGTTTGAGGACCTCCCCGGTGTTCCAGTCACCCTCAGCTTTGTCACTGCATTGGAGCGTGTAAGTGTGTGTGAGCAGCTGGAGGACAGAGACAGGTGCCAGTGTATCCCTTTATGTCCAGCACCCCCAGGACTGTCACCTAGCAGGGACAGGTGGGGGGGGGGGAGGGCAAAGGGGGAGGGAAAAGGGGGAGGGACAGAAGGGAAGGGGGGAGGAGCGGAAGGGCCCATCTTTTTTCCCTGCTTACCATATTCCACGCCCAACTTAGGAACTGATTCATTTGCCAGGCACAAAAGCTAAATTTAGGTTCGTTTTTATAGGAATTTACACTCATGTCTTAGAGTTTTAACTTTGATTTTAGAATCCTGACACCCTTTCCTGGCAGGAAGTCTGGAAACCAGGCCACTGACTGCCACAGCCATAGAAGAGCCTAACACCTTACAAGAAACACAATCTCCCCTCCCCCAACAAATAAGATAGCTGAAGCACTTTAAAAAAAAAAAAAAGCTAAAAAGCCCAAAATAGGACTTGAGGCAGCGCTTGACAAGTTGAGAGATTTTAGAGACTCCATGACGTTGGGGAAGAGGAATTGCCTGGGCACCCAACCCTCCCTGGCCAACTGGCTGCTGGGGGTGGGGGCTCACCGAGGACTCATCGGCTTCACACAGCTCCTCAGGGGTCCTGGGGTCCGGGTGGACAGTGAGCTGCTGTATGGAGCCCTGGGGAAAAGCAGAGGGTCAGAAGCCACCACTTGCACATCTACAGCGTGACCGCTAGTGGGAAACACGATTGTTCTGTAACAGAGAAGATCAAGGGGAAGGACGGGTGCGAGAATGTGCTGCCTGTGGCCGTGACAGTGGAGCCACCCTTGGCCCACTCTCATTTAGGGGGACTCTCCCTGGGCCAACGTAATATGAGCTCCACTACCTGGGGAGGCCCCTGGGGAGTACTGGGTTCCAAGCACGGACTGCCACAGCAGCCTCCTAACTGGCCCCAGGTCCCCAACCTGTCCGTGGCAGGCCCTAAGATGCACGTCTCCCCACTCCCAGAGTGTCTCTCCCCCGGAGCTTGAAGCTTCTTGGCTGGAAGGCCTCCTGGGAAGAAGAGTGGCCGGCCAGCCTCCTGCCTCCACTCCTGCCTCCTCTCTCCACACCTGACAGTTCATTCTCCATGAGGCTTCCAAAGTCAGTGTTGAAAAATTGTAATTAGGTTTTAGCTTCTTAAGATTCACTCACTGTGTCCCCACGTACTGCAAATATACCTGAGCTCTGCCACATGGTACCGTCCTGTACCAGTTAGGTGAGGTATCAGAAGCATGGGTGCTGACTAAATGCGTGACTACAATAACATAGGGATTTTCTTTAGAATGGCTTATTCATAAAAGCCCATTTTGACAGGAAAGTCAATTTTCTGCTATTTTTTCAGGGCACATTGTCTAAAAGGTGAGAGAGAAATGACCTGTCACTCTGGCATTCTAGCTTACTCCACCTTTGCAGAAATTACTTCAATGTAACCGCTGCCCCTCTCCAAAGGAAAAGTCACTGAAGGAATAATAAGCCTTCCTCTTTTTCTAATGCCTTAAAAATGCACAAAGAGGGCACTTGGGTGGCTCAGTCAGTTAAGCATCCCACTTCAGCTCGGATTACGATCTCATTGTTAGCGGGTTTGAGCCCCACATCGGGCTCTGTGCTGACGGCTCAGAGCCTGGAGCCTGCTTCAGCTTCTGTGTCTCCCTCTCTCTCTGCCCCTCCCCTGCTCATGCTGTCTCTCTCTCTCTCTCTCTCAAAAATAAAATAAATACACATTTTTTAAAAATGCACAAAGAGCTTCCACTCAGGCTATCCCACTTAAACCTACAACTCCACGGTGTAGGTCTTCTTATCCTAGTGTACAGATAAGAAAACCAAGAGAATCCACACTCTGAAGTCATCAGGCTAAATTGGAAACTTAGCACCGGAATCTAGGTTTGGGGTTCCAGGACTAGGGCTCTCCACACCACCCACACACGCCTCCTTGAGGCTGTAAGGATAAGACAATAACGAGGGGGCGCCTGGGTGGCTCAGCTGGCTAAGCGTCAGACTCTATCTCCATAGGGGTCATGATCTCACAGTTTCGTGAGTTCCAGCCCCACATCAGGCTCTGTGCTTGACAGTGCAGGGTCTGCTTGCGATTCTCTCTCTCCACTCTCTCTGCCCCTCCATTTGCGATCTCTCTTTCTCTCTCTCGAAATAAATAAACATTAACAAATATTTTTAAAAATAATTAACAGGAATAGTTGCTTATGTTTATCGCGTGGTGTCCACTGGCCTCCCTGATCTGCGAGGCTTGGACTCACGGTGAATCTCTCCAGCCCCGTGGCTCCTGCATTGCCCACGAAGATTCCCGCGCTGGGCTCGAAAGCCAAGGCCCGGGAGGACCGCTGGAAGGGGACATGGCTGTGCTCCTCACAGTCCATGAAGAGGGTCACTTCCTCGCCCTGGACAATCACTGCAAAGCGGTTCCACCTGTGGGTCATCACGGGCACTAGGAAGGCAGCAGCCTCGTGGGACACGTGGGAGCCTGGCTCTGTGTAGTAGAGGATGATCCGCTGGCGGCCATCCTCCACACCCGAGAGCCGCAGGCCCAGGTAGATGACCTTCTGGAAGGCATCCGTGATAGCAAAGAGCACACCGCCTGTGGCGCTGCTGGGCTTCACCGTGACGGTGATGGCAAAGTCCCTGAAGAAGGTGGGAGGGATGAGGGTCCTGGCCGGGCGGCCGACGTTGGCACCAGGCCCGAAGCTGTAGGCTGGGAAGCCACCATAGCCCGTGACAAAGGACACGGATGAGGGCAGGGGGACACCGATGAGCTCCGTGAGGTCCAGGTGGCCCGGAGAAAGCGATTCTGCAGGGAAGGAGACAGAGGCCATGCCTTACACATATATTCTACCATGCTTGGAAATGAAGAAATAAAAACTCACAAGCGAAATGGGATTCCTCGGAACCCCACGGTAGTGCCTTAATTACTGGCTTTCAAACTTTTTTTGACAATGACCCACAATAAGAAATGCATTTACATTGCAACACAATATTCCCCCTTCAATAGACATATACCTGTAACACTGAAACCAATGTTTCAGAAAATATTATTTTTTTAATTTTTTAAATGTTTATTTTTGAGACAGAGAGAGACAGAGCATGAACGGGGGAGGGTCAGAGAGAGAGGGAGACACAGAATCTGAAGCAGGCTCTGGGCTCTGAGCTGTCAGCACAGAGCCCAACACAGGGCTCGAACTCACGGACCGCGAGATCATGACCTGAGCCGAAGTCAGAAGCTCAACTGACTGAGCCACTCAGGCGCCCCAACATTATTTATTTTTAATACCCACCGGGCACTCTGATATTTTCCTCTGTTTCAGAATTCTTCTCTTTTATTTTCTTAAAAGCATGCTGGCAACGACTCACTACATTGATTTCATTAACCACTAAAAGGTCCTGACCTACAGTTTGGAAAACTTTGAAAAATATCTCCTAGAATATTCCTAGAATATATGATGTTCTCCCATCGACTCAAAGACTGTTCCTCATTTCTTTCTATAAAACTGGGTAAGTTTGTTTTGTTTGTTTAGAATGAGGTCTACTGTTGAAGTGTCCCAGGGTGTGGGGGACAAGTAGGGACAAAGCGAAGTGTTCCCAGACCTCAGGGCAATGAAATTCACATCATCATCATCATCATCATCATCACCATCATCATCATCACCATCATCATCGTGGACATTCCCTGAACTCTCATTCTGTGCCCGACCCTGCTCTGAACTCTTCACACACATCAGTTCATTTAATCCTCACGACAACTCTGGGAGGGTAGGTGCTGTTAACCTCATTTTACTTCCAAGAGAAGTTAAGAAATTTGCCCAAGGTAAGTTCCCTCAGAGTTCAAAGCCAGGGCAACTGACCCCAGAGTCTGAGCTCTTACTGATACCGCAGGGCTGCACTGTGGCGGCCTGGAAAGGCCCCCAGGCTCAGGAGCCTTGGTGCGCTGGGAGCAGACTCTGGGTTGGCTTGCAGGGATGTGCACCCGGTCCCGAGGGGATACCCACCATGCCAGCAGTGTGATTGGAAGGCAGGTCTCAGGGACTGGTGGACAGGACCCCTGCAGGCAGGACAATGGACATGCAGGACCCTATGGCCTCAGAAGTGAAGCCAGAGCCTGAGGATTCAGCCCCATGAGGAGGTCTGGAGTGAGGGAGGGTCAGAGTGGAGCAGGGTCCTTCCCCAGAGACCAAGGGGCAGAGCAGACACCTGGTGACTGCCTGGGCTACGGCCAAAAGCCAGAGGATCCTGAGAGCCTGAGTGACCACGGGGGACTTGGGTTTGTGTCCAGAGAAGACCCAAGCCACTCAAGGGCGCCATGAGTAAAGCCCTGTCTGACGAATCAAGCCTGCCTCTCAGTTTACACCTTGCCCCTGTCTGACTGGACAACTAACCAGCTGTGTGACCTTGGGTGAGTCATTTCACTGCTGAAGACTGGGTCTCCTTCAACGATAGGGGCCCCACGAAAATGATGAAATGACACCATCCACGTAACCCTGGTAAATAGGGTGGCAATGCATTGAACATTCACTATTCTTTCCTTTTATTACATCCACTCAGCAAGCCCGAGTTATTGCCCCCACTGTGCTGACAGGGAGAAAAGAAGGCCAAGATGGGGTGGGGGGGGTGGCCTGGACACCCTGTCTCTGTGCCCCTGAACTCCCCATACAGATTATAAAAACAACTGGGTTTTTCATATGGGATTTTACTTAGTCCTCACTGCAGCCCCAGGGACTGCCAGTCTCCCACCCTACAGATGAAGAACCCAGGCTTGGGAAGACGGAATGACTCCCTGAGTTACACAGTAAAAGTGGCAGGTGTTTTCAAGCTGTGACTGGTCTGACCTCAGGTTGGTTCACTGCCCAGTCTCATAAGCTGGGCGGGGGGTGGGGGAGGGCGGTGCTCCGTCCCAGGGGCCTGTGGGTAGCCCAACCTAATTGGCCTGCCATGCCAATGACCCTTTAGCAGCATGACGGTGCAACTGAAGCTCTGGGTGATCGAGGAAAACCCAAACTTCCCTGGAGGATGGGAGAGAAAGAGATGCCCTGACTCCAGTGCCCCACCCCCCAGCACCCCCAGAGAAGGCCACACAAAGTCAGCAGCTAGCCTGCGTGTGTGTGCGCGTGGGTCGCAAAATTATTATGGAATAGTTAGGACATACCAAAAAAGTGTAAATAATAATATGAGACACATATTAAATGTTAAAATGGTCAATTTTGTGCCTTTATGTCTTGCCATCATTTTATTTATTATTTATTGATTTGTTGATTTTTAATTTACATCGAAGTTAGTTAGCATAGAGTGCAATAATGATTTCAGGAGTAGATTCCAGTGATTCATCCCGTCTGTATAACACCCACTGCTCATCCCCACAAGTGTCTTCCTTAATGCCCCTTTCCCATTTATCCCACCCCCCCACACAGTCCCTCCAGTAACCCTCTGTTTGTTCTCTTAGGTTTTGTCCCCCTCCCTGTTTTTATATGATTTTTGCTTCCCTTCCCTTGTGTTCACCTGTTCTGTGTCTCGAAGTCCTCATATGAGTGAAGTCATATATTTGTATTTCTCTGACTGACTTACTTCGCTTAGCATAATCCCCTCCAGTTCCACCCACATGGTTGCAAATGTCTTGCCATCATTTCGAAAGGGAGTAACTGTATGCGAGGACTGAAGGAAATAGCATGAGGTGCTGGCACATGCTCAATCAATGGTGGGAATTATCACCCTCATCACCATCATCGTCATCATCATTGACTTTCAGGTTCAGAAAGGAATCTCAGAGGTCCCCCAATATGATCCCTACCTGAGATGTGTGAACCCCACGCTGTCCAAGATGGCAGCCATTACAAGTGTGGCTGTTCGGCACCTGAAATACAGGTCATCGCAACTGACCTGTGCCGTCAGTGTAATATACAAACTAGATTTCAAAGACTTAGTTTGGAAAAAAGTCTTAGGAAAAATATCTCATGAATAACGTGTATATTGATTACATGTTGAAATGATAATTAGGGGAAGGACTGGGTTGAACAGAATACATTATTAAAACAATTTCTGAGGAATATTATGAGGAACAGGCATGTGTCCACCACTCTGCTTAAGAAAGTACTGATTCAGGGGCACCAGGGTGGTTCAATCAGTTAGGGGGCCGACTTTCGGCTCAGGTCATGATCTCACGGCTCGTGGGTTCGAGCCCCACATCAGGCGCTGTGCTGACACCTCAGAGCCCAGAGCCTGCTTTGGGTTCTGTGTCTCCCTCTCTCTCTGCCTCTTGCCCGCTCACATTCTGTCTCTCTCTCTCAAAAATGAATAAACGTTAAAAAAGAGGGGGGGGGGATAAAGTATTGGTTCAGCAGAAGCTCTCACCACTCTCCAATCCTATTCCGCTGGCCATGCCCCAAAGACAGCCTCTCTGAGGGATGTGGTGTGTATACTCCCATGCATGTCTTTGTTTGTTTACGATGTGAGCATGCATGTGTCTGTGACAGAATGCAGAACCACTGTGAGCATCTCTAAACCTCATGTCAGTGTTGGTATGCTGCACGTATGCCTTCTGACACTTTTTTCCCCATGAAAAATTGTTATTTTTTTAAATGTTTCATTTATTTATTTTGAGGAGGGGAGGGGCAGAGAGACGGGGGGGGGGAGGGAGAATCCCAAGCAGGCTCCACGCCGTCAACAGAGAGCCCAATGAGGAGCTCAATCTCACAAACCGTTAGATCATGACCTGAGCCAGCATCAAGAGTTGGATGCTTAACCAACTGAACCATCCAGGTGCCCCTCAGCATTGTATTTTTAAGACTGATCTGTGTTGATGCAGGAGGCTCTGGATCTCATATTTTCACAACAGCACTCTATGGTATAAACAAGCCATACAGAGTGGCTCACTTTTCTGCTGAGGGAAAGGGAGATTTTCATCACTCTTCAAAACACTTACTGCTATGTACTTCCTTCCACACATCTCCTCATGCTCACCTGTGCAGGCAATTCCACCCGAATTATCGGGTGACATGAGGATGTACACCTGCAACTTCACTGAATGCTGCTAAAATGTCCTCTGAAGTTCTCTGAAGTGCTACTTTTTAAAATTAGGACAGGGGCGCCTGGGTGGCGCAGTCGGTTAAGTGTCCGACTTCAACCAGGTCACGATCTCGCGGTCCGGGAGTTCGAGCCCCGCGTCAGGCTCTGGGCTGATGGCTCAGAGCCTGGAGCCTGTTTCCGATTCTGTGTCTCCCTCTCTCTCTGCCCCTCTCCCGTTCATGCTCTGTCTCTCTCTGTCCCAAAAATAAATAAACGTTGAAAAAAAAAATAAAATTAGGACATAAGTGACACATATAACACTGTGTAAGCTTAAGATATATAATGTGTTGATTTCATACATTTAAACGTTGCAATATATACGTATGTGTATATATAGGTATATCTATTAGCTTTAGCTAAAACCTCCATTAACATCACATAACTATCGTTGTGTGTGTGGCAAGAACATTTAAGATGCCACTGTGCCGTCTGACATGCCCACCAGCAGCGTATTCTTACCAACATTTAGGGGAGGCAGGGAGATGCGAGCAGTCTGTGGGGCTTTTCAGCTATAGCAATAACGTTTACTTCCTAAACTAAGCAATATTCAAAAGAAGTATTCATTGTAGTAATCTTTGTAGACCGCGTCTTGGAAAATATTTCACAACATTTTAGCGAAAACAATGACCCGTCCTCAACAAAAGAGCAAATGTGATCATGTTGGTGCCCTGCCGAGAGTCTACTATGGCCACCCAGGGCCCTCAGCGTGAGGATCAGGCTGCTGCCTCCCGGCTCCAGAAGGCTCTGTGGTCTGGATGCAGCCACGCTCCCTACTGCCCAGCATGCCCTGACACAGGCCCTGGAGGGCCCCGCACTGCTGCGGGTCCTCCCCTCCACAGCAAGTGCCTCTCCCTCGCCACCCACACCACCTCACCCCCTCAGCTCTTCTGCCAGGAGAACTCTTTCTCATCCTGCAAGACCCAGCCCTGGCCTCACCTCCCCGGAAATCCCTTGTCTCACCTCCTGCACCCACACCCTCCCCCTCCCCTCTGGAAGTTGCATTAGAAGCCCTCTCAACACACGCTGGGGTCCCCCATCATAGTTCTCAACACACTGCATGTCACTGTGGGGTCACTTGTCTCTCCCCATCAGACAGTGAGGACAAGGACCACGCCATCCATCTCTGTGTTCCCAGTATCCAGCCTAATTCTGATGAGTGAATGAATGAATGAATGAATGAACAAATAAATGACTGCATGACTAAAATCAAACCCCTCATTTAAAAAAGGTGAAACTGGGGTTAAAAGAGGGAACAGATTGTTGGCTACGAACTCAGATCTGATCCTCAATCCAAGGCTTTTCCTCTCCAGTTTGCAACTTGCACTAAAACAGGAATTAATTTTAAGTAGGAGAAACCCCAGAAGGCATAAATGAAAAGGCTGATAAATCTGGTTAAATTTAACTGCACAGAAATTCTTAAAGTTCTGCACAGGGAAAAAAAAAATCCCACAATGTCAAATAAAATCTCAAACCGGACAAAAATATTTGCCACATATGCCACAGACAACAAACTAGTTACCTAATACACAAAACAGATGAATCCACAGGAGAGCCACAACCAAGTGGAAAGATGGGAAAAGAATAGGAAATTCTTGCCACTGTAAAAAAAAAAAGAAAGAAAAAGAAAAGAAAAGAAAAAAGAAAATGGCTCTTCAACCTCTGAGAAGACACTCACGCTCATTCAGAATGAGAGAAATACAAGTTAAGGCTACGCAGAGACACCATTTTCCCTCTCAGACTGGCAAACATCAGAATGTCAGAACACTGAGTCGGCAAGGGTGCAAGGGAACGGGCCATCCCCACCTCTCTACCCTCGATGGGCCGTTGGGACCATCAATGCGTATGATGTCTGTGGGAGGCGCTCTGGCAATATTCATCAAAATGAAAAGTAAACATGTACTCCTTGATCCAGAAGTTATACTTCTATGGATTTTTTTTTTAATGGATGAAGTTCTGTATGTGAAATAGAAAGCATGTACAAGAACGTTCATGGCAGCATTGTTTAAAATGTATCTAACTGTCCATCTTTGGTGGCATCACCAGTTTTGATACACCATGCAGCCTTTGAAAAGGGTGATTCCTTAGGTACCAATACAAAATAATCAACAAGATGTATTAAGTAAAAACAGACCCCCAAAAAGGGGTGCAGAACAGAATCACTATCAGTTGGAAATGCATACATTAATACATATTTCCCATACAAATATATATATTTTAAAATATATATGTATTAGAATATCTCTAGAAAGATACAGAAGAAACTAGGACCAGAGACTGTCTCTAGGGAGGGGAGGTGGTGGGTGGGGAATAAGAACACACTTTCTTTTCTCTCGATACTCTTTTGTACTTTTTGAAATTTTATACCATATACATGGTGTGAAAAAGACATTTGCATATTGTAAAGGCATTAACTCCTTCCATCCCCTTTTAGAAACTATAAAACCTTTTCTTCTTGCTTTTCCTCCCTCAGATACAGCCTGTCTTTGTACCGAAAGAAAGGGGGAAGGGAAAGAGTGAAAAGAAAAGACATAGAAATGAAAGCAAACACCCCACTGAGATTTCTTTTCTCCCCTCCACGGTTTAAAGATAAAAACAAAACAAAACCAAATGCACCCTGCTGACAGCCGTGCTTTCTTCTTCCCTGACCCAGTGTAAAGCTCTTCCTCCTGTTCTAATCTCCCCCCTACTGAGAAGAAGAGAAACCCCTTTCTGGTGGGATGGTCCAGGTTTGGACAATGTGTCCTTCCACAGGGAGTAAATGGGCCAGAGCCGCTCATCCAGTCACTGGCTTGTTTCCAAATGGTGTCCTGAGGGTTTCAGGGACAGGTGGGGGTTCAGGGGACCTGGAGGCAGAGGCAGAGAGGCCAGGAAGCCTGTTTCAACCAGCCCAGCGCTGCCATGGCTGGTACAGCCCAGGCTTCCACGTGGCCACTCTGGAAATTCTTTAGTCCCAAAAGAATCCTGCTTTAAAAAAAAAATATCACAAATCCATCCAACCTCCTTGCTTTATAAACAGGAAAATGGATGGTCAGGTAGGGAGCTCCGTGACTATGAGCCACAGCCAGGAAGTAGCAGATGAGCAGCGAGCAAGGATGGACAGAGGGGAGGTGTGATTCTGCCCCACTGCCCCAGCCCCTTCCGGGCCCAGGCGGTTGGTTGGCCAGCTGGAGAGTGGGCAGAGGAAGCCACCTGCAGAGGAGAGTTCCTGGCATTGGACAGAGCTGGGTTCAGACCCAGCCTTTGCCATTTACCAAGTGGGCAGCCTCTGGGTGGATGACTTAGCGGAGATGTGGGGACATTCAGCCATTCTCACACGTGGGGATCCAACAAAACGAAGGGTGGGAGTTGCAAATGCTCAGTAGCAACCAGGGATTCTATTTGATTTGAAAGGTATAAGCTTAGCCAAAAGCAAAGTGTGCAATGGGAACCCTTCCTAATCGCCCCTGCCCTCCTGCTGCCCAGGTCCCAGCTGCGTGAGGGAAGACAAGTGTGCAGGGGCCTGGCGACAGGCCTTGTTTCCACTGGGTTGGCCACAGAGAGAGCCAAGCTACAATCTACAGGAAGCCCGAGTCAGTCCAGCTCTGCTCTCAGCAACCCCAACCTCCCTCCAAACACAGCGTCCCACAGCATGGCGTGGTGGGGAGCGACCCCTGGCCTAGAATGACCCATGCTCAGGGCTGCGCTGGGCCTGCTGGCTCATTTTTCCTTGGCTTCGGCGGGAGGGCCACCTGCTCTGGTGGCCACCAGGGAGGGGAGAGAGAAGCCAGGGAGCCAAGACAAACAGGCCCAGCAACTTGGTCCACAGGCTTGTCCTGGGATGGCTCTGTGCTGGGCGGGAAGTGGGGAGGGCGTGGGGATCACAGCTGGTGGGAAGACATCCCGCCATCCTGGGGGCTCAAGTTCAGAGGGGGCAGTGCGAAGGGAGGTGGCGGTGTGGGGGAGGGGGGAGCCGATCCTGGAACTCTCTGGCCTCAGGAGCTTCGGGCCCTTGGTGGGAGGGGGCCGCACTTCTCCACAGATAATAACACCTATCTCATAAAACAGCCGTGTCACTTGAGTGAACTAATACACCTAAAATGTTTAGCACCCAGGAAGTGCCAGGTTCAGAGTCCGAGGCCCTGGTTAAGGTCAGTGACATGAGGCTGAGGCTCCACATCTAACAAGGACCTCACTGCTCCTTCATCTCCTGGAGACCCACACGCTGCCTCATTTCCATGGGGTTAGGTCTATGGGGCCAGGAAGCCCTCTGGGCACAGACACGGCCCAGGTGGGGGAGGCAGGACTCATAAGTTGAGTGCCAGCTCTGCCACTGACTCCACCTGTGCTCTCCTGGGCAAGCTGTTCTCCCTCCTGACCGCCGTTTTCCCATGTGCACTTCGAGGAGTTAGACGAGATGGGATCTCAGAGCCGGAGCCGTTCTGATGTATTCTAGGTATCTTCACTCCCTTCAAAATACCTCCTGGGGCTGATTCCGGCTTCAGTCTTGATCTCTCCCTTCATCAATGCATAGGGAGAGCTTCATCTCCAATGGTGGTTTTTCAACACACTTTTCCAATTCATGAATTGATAACACTTATAAAGCCCCCAATTTCTGCCTGTGTGCCATGGGGGGATATGACACTGAATCTAGAGTGCAGGTGCCCAAGAAGCTCATGATCTAGGTGTCTTGGTTAGCAGTCACCTATTCATGCTACTTATAAGCCCAAAGCCTTCAATGGCTCCCCAGTGCCTTCAAGATCAAGTCAAAATTACACTGAAGAGAACCTTGGCTGCATTTCTTCATTGTCTCTTCCCCTCTCTCTGTCTCTGCTTATGCTGTTTCTTCTAGTTCCCATCTTCTCACAGCTGAGTCATCCAAGCTTGCTCAGCTGCACTCCAAGACACCAAGCCCTACTCTCACCCTATACACAGAGCCACACGCATCAATCCCTCCTCTAAATACTCAAATCAGGGCATACAGCAGGCAGGCAGTGCCGTGGCCTGATGAAAGGGCAAAGACAGATGCACAGGAGCCTCTCTCTCCTCCAGTCTTTGGCTCAGGCTCCTGAGAACAGCTCTGGGCAGCCCCTCCCAAGGGCACAAGGAGGAGGGATCAGAAAGCTTTAGAGATGGACCAGGCAGAGGAAAATCTGAACAGTCACTGCAGGGTGCAACTTTCCTCCCAGGGGTCCAAAGCTGGTTTCCATGGAAACCAGGGCAGATTCCTAGCAATGAAGAAACAAACAAGGCAGGGTTCAGGTTTTCCTTCCACACAGATGACAGCAACCTGGCCAGAGGAGGTGATGAACAGGAACCCTTCCCTCTCCTCCTCGCAGCCACAGACTCTAGGGCATCTGGTATTTCTCTTCCACAGTCAAGCCTCAGTTTCTCTTTCTGTGCAATGGGCTGGTTCAGCCCTTCCATCTGTGGGGTGCTGAAGCAGTGCCTAGGACAAGCCTGGGCTTTGGAGCCTTGCCTCCCTGGGGAACTGTATTTGGCTTCGCAAAGCTCCATCTCACAGATGATCATCTGGGACCTGAGCCCAGCGCTCGCGCTTGTTAGCATTTAAGGCCGGAAGGAGCTAAGGAGCGTTCCTCTGGCTCCAGGTCAACAAGGGCTGCAGAGAAGCCAGACCGGGAGGGAGGCTGAGGACACCCCGGGATCCTGCATGGCAGCGGCCCCTGGTGGCCACATGGAGAACGACGCCTCCATGAAACACAAGGAAGGCTTCCCAGGCTACAGCTGTGAGGGACACTGCCTGGGCCTGGGGAAACTGGGAGAACGGGGATCCCAACAACCAGAATCAGAGTCAGAGGTCCGGGAGGGTCCCAAGAGAGCAGGTCTGAGGTCACGCAGGTTGCTGTGGTCAAGCCACACCTAGAAATTAGATGCCTACCTCCTACACTACTGGTGGGAAAGCCAAAGGTGTCCCGCCCACACATCTCTCATTTCCACCTATGGCTGTGAAGACCCACAGAACACTTTATTCAGCTTAAATGGGGACTAAAGACTCCTTCAGGCTGGTTGGCATATTCCACTGGGTGCAGGGGTGCAGACGATCCTACTCCCTGCCCCCTACTGGGGCTGGAGCCTGTAGGCAACGATATGCAGGTAAAGTGGGGGTGACCACCCTGGGAACCCCAGCAGAGCCTCTCTGGCCTGGGTTTCCCTGCACCCAGGCCCCGGGGAGAGAGGAGTTCTCCAATACCTCCTTTGCTCCAGCAGCATAAACTGGGGAGCCTCAGAAAACCAAGCGTCCCTCCCCTTGCTCCTTCTCAGGCCATCCTGCCAGGGAGGCAGACATTCTTGCATCTTCTCAGGACCGCTCTTACCCTTCCCTTCAGACATTCCTACAGGGACATGGCCCCTGAGGACTCTGGGTTATCAGATCAGACCTCCTGGCTTGTGGCTTCCCTTCCTCTGACTTCCCCAGAGAGACAGGGAGCTGGGAGTTCAGCAAGCCACAGACTCTATGCAGGAAGAGCACAGCTCACCATCTGGAGAAGCAGTTTCCTCCACTACACGGCCACCAAAAGGCTATGTGCCATGTGCAAGGTCTCCGTGTGCACATCTCCACTAATGGGGAGTTCATCTCTCTCCTGACAACCCTGACCACTGCTGGACAATCTTTAGTCCTCAGAACTTTCTCCTGATGGACCCAGGCATATCTCCCTTAGCTTGCACCCGCCTGGCTGGGCCCTGCTCGGCACTCTGGGACCACACACAAGTCGGCCTTGACTTTTGCATCATGGCCTCAGAAGCATGCGGCGAGGGAAACGGCCGGCCTGGGAGGCAGACTGCCACTAGCTCAATGTATAATCTTGAGCAATCCCTTCTCCTCTCTGAGCCTCAGGCTGATGGTTTCCAGAGGCCCCTGCCAGGTCTGCGAGTCTCCGATTCGGCATCCTTCTTTTCTCCTGCCTGTTTCCCAGTTCCTCTAACCACTCTTAACCGTCCATTCCTCCAGCCCACAGCCTTCAGGCCTGGAAGGAATGACTACAACAGGGAGCAGGACAAAGCCAGTCCTCCCCACAAACTTCCTGGTCTTTGGGCAGCAGAGCCTGGCCAGAGGCGTGGAGCACTGTGCCCAGGAAAATGTTACAACTCTGCCTGTGAGGAAGCATCGCCCCACCCAGGCGGGAGCCCACGGAGGCTCCCGGCTCTACCTGACTCCCTTCTCGAAGGAAAAGGGACACAACAGAATTCATGCTGCATGGGATCCTTCTGCACCCAGCAAAGATGCAAAAGCCTCTTAGAAAAACCTACCACCCAATGCATTTCTTAGAAAAAGAACCATTTTCCTGCCAGGGAAAAAAGTCCTGGATCAACTTAGAAAGGAGACCTGGGTTTGGCAACAATCAAAGACCTCATTTTTCTGAATTACAGAGGAGCATTTTTCTACATGTAAACTTAGAACGCCTCCTTCCCTTTTCCGGTTTTCATATATAGCATAGGAATTTTCATGCTCAATGAAGTTACTGTGTGAGCTCTCCTCTCTCTCTCTCTCTCTCTCTTTCTCTCTCTCTCTCTCTCTCTCTGTCTCTGTCTGTCTCTGTCTCTCTTGCTTTCTTGTTCTCTCAGGCCTTTGGCCTAAACTGAGAGAGGGATGGTTTTGAAGGTGCCTGGATGTGGGCGGAGACAGGCAAGGTGTGGGCACTGTGGCTTGGCCACCCCACCCACCCGGCAGGAAGGAGAGGCCATTTCCCCACTCAGCACCTGCTTCAGCTTCCAAAGCATCCTCTCACCTGAGCCCCCACCAGAAGGGAGGCAAGGCAGTGGTCATTCTCTCATTTCAAAGAGGAGGAAATTAAGCCCCAGAGAGGGGAAGTAACTTACTTGAAGCCCAGGGCAGGACTCAGCACGGAAGACTCAGTACTAGGCTCTGCCCGTTACAACCCATGGCCTCCCGGGTTGCCCTTGGGACCCCTCCAGGTGCACCTGCACACCTCTGTGTCCTCATAGTCCCCACCCATCCCTCCACCCAAACACGCCCATCGCTCTGCACTCTGGTGGTGAGTTCCCTTCTCTCTCTGATATGACTACATATGGGCATAGACCATGCGGACCCGTCTCAGCCCCCAGTGCCAGAAGAGCCTAGAAAGGATGACCTAGGAATGCAGACAGGAAGGAAGCACAGCAACAGCTAAGATTTACTGTGGGCTTGCTGCGCGGCAGGCACCGTTTAATGACCTTTCCATGAATCATTTCATTCTCCTCCTGATTATGAGATAGATAATATCATTATCCCCATTTTACAGGTTTACAGACTAAGTCTTGGAGAATTAATTACCATTCTAAGGCCATGAGGATAATAAATGATTAAGGTCAGGATTCCAATCAGAATGGGTGGTATACCGTGGTGGGAAGGTTCCAGCCCTGGCCACACATCACAGTCACCCAGGGAGCTTTAAAAAAGACATAGGTCTGCCCCTCCAGCCTGGCTCTGTGGGCTCAGTGTCTTCTAGGGTCTGGCCTGGGTAAGTCTGATGCCCTCTCCCAGTTGGCAGTCACAGGTAAGGGTAACCCCCCCACCGCCACCCCCAGGCTTTGCTAGCAGACAGACCTGGGCTGGAGTCATGAGTTTGCCACTACCCTGTGTGTGACCCTGTGGAAGCCACTTCACTCCTCTGGGCTGTATGTGGGGCAGGAACAGAGGCTGGCTCAGAGTCATCGTGAGGATGGACAACACAGTGAGGGCTGCGCCTAGCAGGGGGCTGGTGTGTCTAGAACTCAGCACCCACTGGCTGACTCTGGGCCCCGTGCTTCCATGCCCTCGCCAGCCAGCCTCCAACTGTTAACCATTATAGAATTAATAATATAATTGGATAAGTAGGCCCAGCAACTAAGGAACTGAAGAGTTTAGCCTGGAGAGAGTATAGTATGACTCACTCATTCTGAGACCCAGGTCTGCTCACTACCACCTCCTAGACACACACACACACACACACACACACACACACACGTGTATGCTACCCCCTCAGACTAGGCAGAAATTGGCTCCAGTGCAAGAGTAATATGCGAGCCTCAGGAAGCATGCAGTGAGCCCTGCTGTCTTATTGCAGTGAGGGTCTTGTCTTCAGACCCCTCCTTCACCCCTTTTTCACACTTGTTCCAGAAAACTGGGTACAGAGCCATTCCAGGGCCCACGTGCACCAGGTGGCACATGAAGGCCAGCAGGTGTGGGCAGGCGTGAGCATCTGGGAAGAGTTTTCTAGTCAACTCTTCTCGATTTATGGACCTTCCTTTCCCATTTGGGGAACAAAGACTCTTTGAGTGTGATGAGGGCCTTGAATCCTGAGGATGACATCAACTGAAATGAGTCATCACTCCCAGCAGGCAGCTCTGGAGGACTCCACTCAGGGCACCGCGAGGAAAACTCATGGAAAACGGGCATGGAGGGGAAGGGGCCTGTCGGGGGCACAGGAGGGATGCCGGATGGGAACATGCATTGGCCTGCTGGAAGTGGGCGCCCAGCAACCCACAGCTCCTGAAAACTGCCAGGCTCAGCACTAGAAGGGGACAAAGAGCCAACAGCTGGAGGCCAAGCAGGGTCAGTGTGGACATCTGGACCAGAAGGTTTCAAACTTCATTCCCCAGGACCAGGGGTGGGACTCAGGGGAGGGGGGGTGCACCGCAGGAGAGGGGAGATGGAGAAGGCCTGACTGTTGGGCTCCTAACAGACACAAGTATACAGCCACACGGACACACATACACACACAGCACACACTCACCTGTTTACAACACACCCACAAGCATACTCACACACACTAATGCATCTATTCATACACACACGTTCACATGCACACATACACACCCTCTGACACCTCCACCCACACTCATCCCTCAGACACACTCATGCAGTCACATACACACTCATGTACTCACACACACACACATTCGTTCATGACACTCTCCCACACACTGACACACAATCGCACAAACTCACCTACCCTTATACGCACACTTGCACCAAAGCAACTCAGACTTCCTTTGTTGAACATATCCAGTTCCAGTCACAGCCTCATTTGAAGAAGGTTCTGTAGCTAAAAACCAACCAACCAACCAACCAACAAAAAACCACCATCAAAACCCTTTCATGTCACTGACATTCACGTTGAAGCATTGCAAGGGAAGACATGGGCCTAGGGCCCCACGGAGAGTCTGAAGCCCACTCTTCCTTCCCCGGCTACCTCTTTAAAGGTTTGGAGATGTTTGACTACACTTCCTACACACAGCGTTTAGGTTTCTCTAATGTGGGTACATTTTCCATATTTTCCCCCTCATCAGTAAAAAGCCTTCTCAGAATATCCGATTTGGGTCACGTCTTCACAAAGCACTGAAACCAACTGACTCATTTTCTTAGAAGCAATGCTAGAAACGGTTGCTCCATGAACAGCTGGCTTGCATACATGGCCAGATACACGGCACACAGCCTGGCACAGGCAGGTGCCCAATAAATGTCAGTTTCACGAACATACGAGTGCACGCATAGCAGGGGCTCATGTGTATTGAGCCCTGACTGGGTCCTGGGCACAAGGGCTTTACCAGCATGGTGGTTCTCAGCTCTGGCTGCACAGAAGAATCACTGGAAGACTGCCAAAAATACTACTCCCCATGCCTCACTCCCAGATATTTCAATTCAGTTGGGCCATGGCTGGGGCTGGTGAAGCTGCACAAGCTCCCCAGCTGGTACTCATCCACAGCCCCTGAGTTCTTCACAACAACCTCATTCTTCTTGTGCCCAATCTACAGGTGTGGGGACAGAGGCAGAGAGAAGTTAAATAACTTGCCCAAGGGCACACAGCTATCAGGTCCCAGAACTGGTGGCTTTAAACCTTCATCTGTCTGGTGTGAGGAGTTGAGGGTTCATCTGCTCCTTTCCAGGAATGTCACTTCAATCTGAGTCTGATCCACTCCAGGAGCACACCCTGACCTCTTAGCCTTCAGTGGCCTCGAGCCCATCTGCTTCTCTATCCCCAACGCCCTGATAGCCCCTCCCCATGGCTCTTAGCATCAACACAGCATCTCCTACCAGCTACCAGAAACAGGGCTCTGTGCCAGCCAGAGACAGTCTCTCTTGGGCTTCCTCTTCTGAGCAGATCTGGGAGGGCCAGAGACTCCAGGCCTGCTGGCCCCTGGGAAGCCACAGCTCTCATCTTGGCTGACCGGACATATTTTCAGTGCTAGAAGGATCTCCAAGCAGAATGGTGCTGGGGAGAAAGACACCTTTGGCTTCAAATACCAGCTCTGCATTTAAAAGCTGTGCAACTCTGGACAAAATGCTTCCCCTCTCTGAGCCTCAGATTCTAAATGTGTAGCACAGGAATAATGCCACCTGCTGTAGGAAAGAGTTTTGAGAATGAACTGGGATAATAGATATAAAATCCTGAGCTGAAGGCCTAGCAAAAGCAGACATTTAATAAAGCACATTGGGTTATGGCCATTGCCCTCATTATCAATGACATAAGCTTTCTTTTCTCTCCCCTGAACTATTGTAATTGCCATGAAAAGTAGCTTGGAGCAACTTTCCCTCTGGGTCTCTGTTTTCTCAGAGGTGAGATAGGGTGATACAGCTTCCTTCACTAGGTTACAGTGAGGGCCCCATGTGGCTCTGAATGGGAAAACGCTTTGTCCAGTGCAGCCATCTCAGGTGTAAGGAGCAGTTAATATGGACAGAGGCCTCAGAACAGGTGTCTGGGAGCTGAGATTGCTATTTTTCTCAGATTAATGAAATCTGAACACACGGAGACCCTGTAATATGACCAATGTCACTCCATAAGCAGAACTCCTGCTCCAGCCTGGGAATGGTTTGCGTAACATGGGGCCAACAGAGAGGAGCTAGAACCTGGAAATCGGCTTAGCACCCCACCCAATTCCTCCCACCCCAGGGCAGGAAGCTGGAGTCAGGCCTAACTGCAGCTGCTGGAAGAAACAACAACTAAGCAATAATAATAATATAATAATCATAATCATAATAGCCATGTTCACAGTAGTAGGTGGAATAATGGCTCTCAAAAAGGATATGTCCACATCCTAGTCCCCAGAATCTGTAAATGTAACCTTATTGGGATGAAGGGTCTTTTGCAGATATATTTAATTTTTTTTAACATTTATTTATTATTGAGAAACAGAGAAAGACAGAGCATGAGCATGGGAGGGGCAGAGAGAAGGGGAGACACAGAATCCAAAGCAGGCTCCAGGTTCTGAGCTGTCAGCACAGAGTCCAACGCGGGGCTCCAACTCACAGACCGTGAGATCATGACTTGAGCCGAAGGTGGATGCTTAACCGACTGAGCCACCCAGGCGCTCCCAGATATATTTAAATTAAGGATCTTGAAATGAAGAGATCTGCCTAGATTACCCACGTGTGCCTTAAATCCAATGACAAGTGTCTTTATGAGAGACACATAGGGGAGATTTGACAGACAAAACGTAGGAGACAGTGTGACCACAGAGGCAGACAATGGAGTGAGGCAACCAGGAGTCAAGGAACACCAGCAGCCACCAGAAGCTGGAAGAGGCAAAGAAGGATCCTTCCCTAGAGCCTCCAGAGTGGGTACGGCCCTGCCCACACCTTGACTTTGGACTTCTTGCCTCCAGAACTTTACAAGAATAAACTGTTGTGGTTTTCAGCCACCCAACTTGTGGTAATTTGTGACAGCATCCAAGGACACAGATATATCCACCGCACGCTCACTGTATGCCAAGTGGGACCTGGATTGGGGCATGTCATGCTTACAGCAACCTAGTAAGGCAGGGGTCACCTTATCTCTATTTTACAGATGAGGAGACTGAGGTGCAGAGGCATTGGTTCACACAGCTGGGAAGTGACAGAGGTAAGATCTGGACCCAAATAGTCTGGGTTCAAGCCCCACAGCCCATGTGCTTAACCACAACACTGGTGGTTCTCAAAGTGTGGCTCCTGGACCAGCAGCAGCAGCATCACCCGGGAACCCAGAGCTACAAATTCTCAGGCTCTACTCCAGGCCTCCTGAATCAGAAACTGCAGCGAGGGCCAGCATCTGTGTTTGGACTAGGCCTCCAGGTGATGATCACCCTCAGGTTGGTGACACCTGTTGTTCGCAGTGCTGGTGGAGGCTGAGGTTGTGGCCTAAGGCTGGAACAGAGGCAGGTGGTGGAGAACCATGGAGCAGGAGATTGGAGCAGTCAGCAGCGGAAAAGTCTGCTTCAGGGTCAGGACACAGGCACAGAGTTGGGCAGGACTCCAGCTGCATTCACCAGGGGACAGACTCAGGCAGGGCCCCAACCGTGATGAGCTACAAATGAGCAGCTTCCTATTCAGGCTAATGGAATGCTGGGTCCCTGAGGGACTAGATCTCACTGATTGGCAACAGGAGGGCCCTAGGGCCTGGACTGAGATGTCCAAGTGGCCCCAGGCTGGCGGTGAGTGAATACAAAGAGGCTTGCGAGTCCTAGCCCAAGGGCCTGGGTGTGTCAGGTCAGGGTTCTGCAGCCGAGAGTAAGCTGACGGCCTCCAAGGGACCCAATCCCCAAGGGAAAGATGTCCTGAGCAGAAAGAGCCCAGGCCTTCCAGGGGAAACGGGACAGCTACTTCCCTTGCCTCTCCAGCTTCCCCGTGCCCCGTGCTGGGCCTAAGGGCCTACAGTCACCCAGGGAAGCCACTGCAGCCACACTGGGAAGCTGGGGCTCAGGGCCTACTCCTGGATGCCTACAGATGAGTCACGCCATCTGGCCAAGAAAGCCTCCCTGGGTGAATTTCCCAGGAAGCTCCAATTTCTCACTACTCTGTTATTATCTGTTCACTTGCCTGTGTCTCCCACCAGCCTATGAGCCCTTGAGGGTGCAGGCCTCATGTTCTGCTTTCATTTCTGTATCTCCCACCTTCACCCACCTCTCTAACATGGGGCCTTGCCCGGGGTAAGCAAAAACTGAGCACTGATGGATGGACGGATGATTGGACGGATAGATGGATGAACAAATAATGCACATGTGAGTGAATGGATGAGCTTAATGGATTCTGGACAAGAGTGATTGCAGGCTTGACCTAACATCCCATATTTATTGTCATCAATCGAAAAAGTCTAATGAACTCCAGGTGTTGCCATAGTAATGCCACCAGCACCGTTAGCTCAATATGCACCTAATAGACTAGCTCTCACCTGATACCCACTATTAAGATATAATAAAATAGTATTATTATATTACAAAAGCTTGATGCTAACTTTCCTGAGGGCTGGAGTCTCCCATCCTTTTGGCTGACCCTTAAGCAGGAGGGCTCTGAATGACCAGTCTTTTGCAAAACGCCTGCTCTTGGCTCTCACCCACTAAGTTGGGAGTGCCTCCCTTAAATACACTGGCCTCTTAGACTTCAGACTAAATTCCAGCCGCCTCCACCTTCCCCCTCCCTGAAGTGAGGGTCTGAGTGGAGGATGTGAGCAACATGTGCTTCCCCTTCTCCCTTACATATCGTTAGGGTCTTGAAGTTTGGCTGGAGGCCTCAGGGAAGCTGCCCATATGGGTATCAGACATGAGCTGGGGCCACTGGACAACTGGGATGGGATGGGATGGGACAGACCAGCCCTCCAGGTCCTCGGGGGAGAACAGAAAGATTCCTGCTCCTGGTTGCATCCCCTAGCCCCATCCCCACCCAGGAAGCAAGACACTGGATGGGAGGAGCTTCAAATGGTGGGAGGAGCTTAAAAGACTGACAGTTCTGGGGCTTTCTAAGCCTTTCTCTTTTTTTTTAAAAAAAAATTTTTTTTTTCAACGTTTATTTATTTTGGGACAGAGAGAGACAGAGCATGAACGGGGGAGGGGCAGAGAGAGAGGGAGACACAGAATCGGAAACAGGCTCCAGGCTCTGAGCCATCAGCCCAGAGCCTGACGCGGGGCTCGAACTCCCGGACCGCGAGATCGTGACCTGGCTGAAGTCGGACGCTTAACCGACTGCGCCACACAGGCGCCCCTCTAAGCCTTTCTCTTAAGTGAGGTCTATTCTCAGGTGTTTCTTGAATTTTTTGGCATGGGTGACACCACCTGGTCAGCAAAATCTCTTAAAGAGCTGCTATCCACGTGGGTCAATTCAGTCATGATTTATATTATCCCAGCCACGATGTGGCCACAAGGGGAGAATGGGTTCTGGAGGGGTCTTTCCTTTCACTCTCCCCTGGTCCCAGTCGAGGGTTCTGCCCTTGCCTACAACCAGTGTCCAGTGGCTGACCTTGTCCAGACTTGGCTTGGGGCTGGACTCTGGGAGACCAAGAGGATGCAGTATCTGGTCTACAAGTAGCTCTGAGCCTAGTAGAGGGAACAAGACACCAACGCAGAGTCCTGATACAGGTGGCCTGAACTGGAAGGCTCTGCACAGGTGGACGTGGCGGAGACAGCAGAGTGCAAGCTAACCCACCATAAGGAAAATGAGGGGTATGTGAGCAGTTCCGGGGGAGGGAGCAACAGACCCTAAGATAATCTCCAGCATTTGACCAGAAAGGAGAGAGTTACAAACTCAGGTAAATACAGATTTAGAAGTGTTAAAGTAACATGCATCACGTAATCTCAGGACAATTTGATAAAGTGGGGACTGACTACTGCTATCTCATTTCACAGATGAAGGCCACAGAGCTGGTGGGTGGGTGGCTGGGACTCAAATGTAGGTGACTTGAGGTCCTCTCCAGCTCTTTCTACTCTTATCATTTTTTCACGTAGGGGACAAGAGCCAGATTGCAGAGAAGCTTGAATGTCAAGTCAAGGAGACCACAATGTATCCAACAGGCCATGGGGAGCCTCAGCAGGTTTCTGAGGAAACCCACAGCTGACCATTTTAGGAGGCATCACTACCTCACCCCGAGCTGCTGCCCCTGGCAGCCAGGCCCCCTTCCTTCCCTTGCCAAGGAGAGGGTGGAATTGGTGAATTGGAATGTGGAGCGAAGGCAGTCGTTTGGCAACAGCAGGAGACATACTTTCCTGCAGCCTCTGGGGCACTTGGCACGTTACGCCCCAGGCAGAATCGAGCTTCCCTGGGAGCAGTCCGGGGTGTCCCAGCAGACGAGTCTGTGTGAACTCAGCCAAGGCAGAGAAGCAGCCTGGCAGAATGAGTTCAGGCTTTCAGCACGCACTGCAAAATCTCACCTACACAGACCAAGGCTGCTGGAGGCCTGTGAAGGCCTTCGGAGCTGGGGGAGGACCTCAGGAAACACAGGTCCAGTGTCCCCAAAATGAGAAAACTGGGGCCCAGACTGATGGTGTGAGTCACCCCAGTGCCCATGGCATGTCAGGTTCCCACAGCTGTCTACTCTCCAGGCCCCTTCTCCCCGAAACCCTGAAGAAGGCGAGGCACAGGACAGCACCCCACCCAGTGCTTGATACACAGTAGGGGCACAATGTGCAAACGAATGCACGCGTGCCTGTAGTGGGGGCCTGCAGTCCACATGTACAATGACTTGGGTGCTGTCGAGCAGGCGGAAACAAACGACCTAAGAAATTTGTCGTGCAGCTGTTATCGAACACACTGCATCTCTCTGCAAACTGTCCTGCTCAATTGTGCAAAGACCTGCTCCCTGCTGGATGCTGGAACCCATTTGGCTCTGCAATGGGATGTGGGTTTCAGCGAACAGCTGGAACAGATGGTGACCCTGAAGTCATATTTTGCAACAGGCTGACGCTTGTTTAATCTAGATGAAAGTACAGCTCCATGGTCCTCACATGTTGGCTGGAGGAAGGGTGGTGGAGAGCAACGGGAGGGAGAATCAGAGATTCCAAGGTGAGTATCCAGGAGATACCTCCACCTGGAAACCCGGAACTCAGGGTGACGCAGGGGGAGAGGATCCCAGGAGGACCAGCCTCCCCGACCACAGGTGCAGGGGAAAGGACGCGGAACTGGACTTCAGACAGGCCTGTGTGCGAGTCCTTGCTCCAACGCCTACTAGCCAGTAACCTTGGTCCAGTTCTTTCACATTTCTGAGCATTAGCTTCTTTACCTGGACGTGGAGATGCCAATGTCTGGCTCTCAGGGTGGTGGCGCAGGGCAAGGTCAGGTGCCAAGCACACCTTGTTCGTCCATCATTCATGCATTCATTCACTCATTCACTCAGTCACTTGTAAATATTATCAAGCACCAAGCACCACAAGCCTGGCACTGCTGCTGTTGGAGAGTCGGCAGTGAATAGGACAGACGTGCCCCCTGCTTTCATGGCCTGCGTGCTCTAGCACTGAGCTCCTTCCTCATCCCTGGCAAAACCACCACCGGAGGGCCTTAGAACACTGATGCCTGGCTGCCACCGCCCTGGTCGGAATCTCTGGGGATGAGGCCAGGGATGCTGTCATGCGGCAACGTGAGGTTCATGGTTTAGGAAGAAGCTCCCATCCACTAAGGGTGTACTGCCTGCCTCCGGCTCTCTCTGAGCTCTCCCCTAGCATCACTCGCTGAACGCCTGGCACAGCCCTGGAGGTGGGACCTCTACCCACCTCTCCCCATCCCACATCGAGGTAAGGAATCCGGCACTCTGTCTGAGTGATCTGCCCAAGTCACAAAGCTCAGAAAAAGCGGAATTGGGGCTTGAAGTCCATCTGATGATTCCAGAGCTCAGCTCTAACCACATGCTGCCACAGCCCATAAGCTGAGGGACCTGAGCTTATGTGAATGCCTGCCCTCGGCTCTCCTCACACATCCCTGGGGATGGGACAGACTGACTGTGCATCTACAGTCACTCTTGGGACTTGGGAATTTCAGGGTGGTGCCATGCCCCCCACCTGCACATCAGAAGACCCAGATCCAGGCCTTCTGTATTGCAGCTCTGTGGCTTTCATCTTTGCATCTATAATTTATTTTGGTTTTTTTTAATGTTTATTTTGAGAGAGTGTGTCCTGCCCATGGGGGCGAGCGTGTGCATGTGCGGGGGAGGGGCAGAGATGGGGGGAGAGAATCCCAAACAGGCTCTGTGCTGTCAGTGCAGAGCCAGACGTGACAGCATGACCTGAGCCAAAATCAAGAGTCAGACACTTAACTGAGTCACCCAGGTGCCCCTCCATCAGTAATGAAGAAATCCTGAAAGTCCCACATGTTCTGGGTCCTCGAGGCTCCCAGTGGGTTTTGATGGAGGCAAAGTGTTTGGGGGATCTCTGGGCCCTTTCAGATGGGAGCTGTAGGAGCCAAGCTCTCCAGCATGCATGAATGGTGAACTGTGTCTTCTCCCACAAGAGCCACTATGCGGCATGGACCACACTGGGTAGGAGGCTGTCTCCAAAGGGTGATTCTTAGAAACCCTGAGCTTGAGTGGGACTGGCCGGTCTCTCGTATGCATATGCACGAGGAGCATTTTTCACATTCCCCCCAACCTTCCCATGCTAATGCTACCCCACACACTGATTCCTGGAAAGGTAAATGCAGATCGAGAGGGGAAAGCTTCTTGCAGCCATGAACACATACACACAGCTATTCATTCATCCAGCATTCACTGAGTGCCTGCTGTCCAGCAGGCACTATTCTAGGTGCTGGAGATCCAGCAGTGACAGACAAACAAGTTCCTTCCCTCATGGAACTGACAGTCCTAGCACAAGAGCTTCGGAGAGCAGTAATTTTCATCTTGTCAACAACAACAAAAATATTAATAACCCCTTCCACACACAAGTGCATTAGGCATTTGCAGATGGAGAAAATGTTTATGCAAGAGTGGGTCCTGACACCCACTGCCATAATTCTGAGCCTCCTCCACAAGTTAGGGACCTCAAATCTATACACAGCATCATCTCCACTCAAGCATCCTACCATCAGGGAGAGGGGACCCTATTCCTGACTATCTGGGTCTAGCCAAAGAGCCCCCCAGAGCTTGGAAATGTAATTAAAGCCTCCTGCTTTATCTCTAAAAACCCTCAACTTTTGCACTCCACTCCATAATATATGTGTGCTGTTCCTTTTAGTATAAAATGTTCTAAATTATTCCCCAGTTATTACTGGACTTCCCACCCCACCCCAAGTTACCAACCTCTGAGTAAAGTGGATGCAGAAAATAAACAATGTGGCTTTGCATGCCACAGTCACACAGCCATGGACCATGACCACAGCCAGTTTGAGAAGGTCTCTAGGGGAATGGCCTAGACAGGAGGGGGTAACGCATCATCTATATCCCACCATTAAAAAAATTTTTTTGACATTTATTTATTTTTGAGAGACGGAGAAGGAATGGGAAAGGGGCAGAGAGAGAGGAAGACACAGAATCTGAAACAGGCTCCAGGCTCTGAGCTGTCAGCACAAAGCCCGACACAGGGCTCAAACTCACAAACTGTGAGATCATGACCTGAGCTGAAGTCGGTCGCTTAACTGACTGAGCCACTCAGATGCCCCGGTATATCCCACCATTTTTAAAGAAGTTACTCTCTTGCATAAACACTTCTAAAAGTTTCCCACCAGAGTTATTTACTTCCAAGATCTTGTTTCTGTTCCATGGGGGGGAGAATTAATTCTGCATTGTGTGTTTATGGACGCACGTTCGGAATACAGAGATCCAGAGAGAGACAGAAATCAAAAGAGATAATATCATATCTGGATGGGCTTACAGCTGGTCCAATCCCTTCATTTCATAGACAGGAAGAAGCTTTTCAAAGCCAAGGCTAACTGGAGTCTAACTGCAGAGGGCAATTCTTAGAATCCTTTCCCCATGTGACATTCATGGCCTGTTGGTGAGGCAGCTGTGACAGGCTCCGGGTGGCCGAGGCTCTGGGTGGCTCTCACTCCAGCCCTGCTCCCCTATCATTTTGCTGCAAATCTCTTAAATGCACTTCTCCTGTGCAAGAAAGAGATGGAGACCCCAGACCCCCCTCCCTAGAGCAGTTTGCTCTCTGCAATTACAGGCACCAGCAGGGCAGGAGGCAGGACCAGAGGCCCCTAGCCCATGGATCCTGGGCTATGAGCACTGCATGGGACCCATGGGACTGAGGGAAGCCAAGATGTTGGCCCCACTGGAGGCCAGGTGTGGGGAAACAGTTTCTGGGTGGAGGTTCTGTGTTCATCTCCAGACCCCCCACAGCCTCCCCTCCCACACCACGCTCAGGCTGCACACAGGCTGCTGTTTCCCCCCTCTCCTCATTCTGATCCCTTGATCTGGAACATTCCAATCCTCTTCCAACCCACCAGCCCCACCCCATTTCCTGGCTAAATCGATTCAACCCTCACATCTCATCTTCAATGTCTCTCCTCGTGGAGACTTTCCTGACACCCCGGTGCTGATGAGAGTGGCCAGGTCTGTGCTCTCATAGGTCCCTGTACTTCTTCTTAACATTTGTTTACCATTTACAAATATTTAGGGGGTTTTCGTACAATTATTTATTTAGTGTCTATGTCCCCCATAGACTGCCGGCTCCCAGAGGGTGGGAACCATGCCTGTCTTGTTCATCATGTGATGCCCAGCACATACCACATTGCCTTGTAGGCCGTCAATGAATATTTATTCAGTAAAAGTGAGTGAACAAATGAATGAATGAAAATCCTACCAGATATGGCAGGCAGGATGGTGAAGTCTAAGGAGGCCTGAAAGTTTACAATTAATTGTATCCCACCCTCCCTCCCACCCTGGCAAAGTTCTTATTTAGCAATATTTCACTTTTCCCCACAACAGAGTATGGCTTTTTATGTCCCTCCAGTGGAAGGTCGATGATTCCAAAGATGAATGGCCTCATCCCAGCCCTCCTATCCTTGGCAAGACGGATGTGCACGTGAATTCTGATCCCTAATGGAATGAATCAGGTATAAGCACTGTGCTCAGAGCTTTGGGGACATGATTTCATGTCCTCATCACAAGAACTCTGAGATGGGTACTATTATTATCTCCCACTCTACAGATGAGGAAACAGAGGCTAGAAGAGGATTCGTAAATCATCCAAAGTCACCAGCTGGTATGTTCAAATCCTAGAGCTGCAGCCAGCTCTGTCTGATCCCACAGCCCCAGCACTTAACCACCATGCTACAAAGGCCATGTACACACACATCCCCCAGCACCTGGGTGATTCTAACCTGGGGCTTTGCATTTTTTTCCCTTTCTTCCTTCCTTCCTTCCTTCCTTCCTTCCTTCCTTCCTTCCTTCCTTCCTTCCTTCCTTCCTTCCTTCCTTCCTCCCTCCCTCCCTCCCTTCCTTTTTTCCTTCCCCCTTCCTTCCATCCTTCCTACCTTCCTTCCATCCTTCCTACCTTCCTTCCTTCCTTCTTTCTTTGAGAGAGAGAGAGTGGGAAGGAGGAGCAGAGACAGAGGCAGAGAGAGAGCATCCCAAGCAGGCTCCACGATGTCAGCACAGAGCCCGATTCAGTGCTCAATCCCATGAACTGTGGCATCATGACCTGAGCCGAAATCAAAAGTCAGATGCTTAACTGACTGAGCCACCCAGGCACTCCGGGGCCCTGCCTTTCTAACAAGCTCCCAGGTGATGCCAATGTGCTGGTGCAGGGACTGTTTTGAGTATTAAGTCTATAAAGGAGAAAAGACGAAAGAGGATTTCAGCAGGGCAGGGAGAGTATTCCAGCCCGCAGGTAGGCACTAGCAAATGCTGGGTGAAGGGAACATACTTGTGAAGTTGAGATCAGCAAGTATCTTGATGTGGCTGGAGCCAGGGCATGAAGACGGATAGGAGGGGCAAACAGCCTGGAGCTTCAGCCCAAGGAGAGTGGAATTTCAGGTGCTGTAATGGAACGCATGGAAGGGTTTTTAAGAGGGGGCACGACATGATGGGACCTGTGTTTCAATGAGCCACTCTACTTGCAGTGAGTGCTTGAGGACGGAAAGATAGAGGTCCTACCAGCAAGGGAGAAGCTACAACAATCCATTAGAAGACAAGACACAGGACTGACTCTGGGCAGATGGATGCAAGCAGGAGATTAGACACCAGAGACATTGAAAGGGCAAGATCAATTTCTTTAAAACAAAGCTGCAGGACTCTTTCCAGGCACTAACAATTTCTCAGCCAGTCCATGCCCTGGGACAACCACACAGAGCTGGTGGCAGATGTAAAATCAGGTGTGGGGCACCTGGGTGGCTCAGTCGGTTAAGCATCCGACTTTGGCTCAGGTCATGATCTCATGGTTTGTGAGTTCGAGCCCCACACCAGGTTCTGTGCAGACAGCTCAGAGCTTGAAGCCTGCTTCAGATTCTGTCTCCCTCTCTCTCTGTCCCCCCCTCCAACTCATGCTCTGTCTCTCTGTCTCTTTCAAAAATAAATAAGCATTAAAAAGTTAAAATATAAATAATAAAAATAAAATAAAATCAGGTGCATACAATTCCAATGAAGTCCCAACAGAACTCTTAGAAATGGGGCTCACCAACCACTTCTTCCAGTCCAACCACACAGTCTCCTTGGTGAGCCAGGCTTCTCCTGTCCTCGTACAGCAAGTATCTGAGTCTGAGAATGGAAGTGACTTGGTCAAGCTCCCACAGCCGAGCCCAGAATCGAGGAATCTGACCACTAGGTTACTGCTGTGCATTTTAGAGAACTTGCCCCAGCAGAGAAAATGAACACATTCAGCTGTAATCTGGTATCAGCCCACACTTGCAAATATTAAACAAGCAAAAACATTCCACTTCTCAGACTGGAAGTTTACATTCTAAAAGAAGAGGCGGGGGGGGGGGGAGACCCTGAAATGGAGCCATCTACTTCAGACAGTTAAACCTGAAGTAAAATTAGAAAATGTGTCACATGGAAAAACTCTGCAGTGAGAAATGGTTTCTGCCCCCCTCCCCCCTTTTTTTTCTTGCTGTGGGAGAGTGAGTAATTTGGCATTTTAACTAGACAGGGGGAGAGGGCAGCTTTGGTCTCTGCTTTGTGCCAAATACACACAGTTGTTGGGCACAGTTCTGTATCCTGACTTGCAGACTGGGATGGAGTGAGGCATCTGCCTAGCAACCAGACGAACAGGGATGAGGGCCACTGAGTTCAATTCTTTTCCCCAAGTGCCACAGCATTTGGCCATCTGAACTCAGGCATCCTATAATATTCATGCTAACAGTGCTTTTAAGGGTTCACCTGCTCTAACCCCTTCACTTCTCAGATGGGAAGCCGAGGCCCATAAAGAGGCAGAGAGCTAAGACAAAACAAGAACAGGGGAACATCAAAGCTGAGCCTTTGGGAAAGTTTCTTCCGTGCCTCCCCCCACAGTTGCCATACTTGCCTCCTGAATCTAGGGGAACCCCTCCATGGCTGATGGTAACCTGAATGTACCAGGCTGCCATCAGGTTATTCGTTTAGTGAGCGTTGCCTGAGTACCTGCCAGGGACCAGGCATGGAGCTAGGTACTGGAGGTACAGGGGATAGAATGTCCCCAGTTTAGACTTTTGAGGTGGCCCTCCCCCAGATTCTAGCTACTTTGGAGTTTGTGTGGTTTGAGGTCAGGCTATGAAGAGGAATGTTCTGGGAGACAAAGCCAGAACACCACATCGGTGGGACATCCAGGGTCTCAAATGCCATGCTAAGAAGTGCTGTAATCCTTTTCTATGGCTGCTATAAGAGATCACCCCAAATTTAGTGACTTATATTAACAAAAGCTTATTATCTTACGGTTCTGTAAGTTAGAAGTCCAACACAGATCTTATTTGGATAAAAAGCAAGGTATCAACAGACTGTGCTCCTTTCTGGAAGCTTCAAGGGAAAATCCATTTCTTGCCTTCTCCAGCTTCTAGAAGCCACCTGTGTTCTTTGGCTCATAGCCCCTTCCTGCATCTTAACACCAGCAAAGAAAGCCGGTCAAGTTCTCACGTTGCATCTCTCTGCCCTCCTCTCCTGCCCACCCCCTTCCATTCTTAAGGACACTTGTGATTACATTGGCCCATCTAGATAGTCGAGGATCCTCACCCTCTTTTAAGATCAAATGATTACCAAGCAGAATTCCATCTGCAGTCCGAGTTCTCCTATGCCATGTGACCTCATCTAGTCACAGACTCTGGAGACTAGGACGTAGACACCTTTGGAGGGCCATGACTGCCTACCACAGGTGGTCAGCATGGGAAGATGATAGAGGGTTTTCAGCACAGGTAACATAATCAGAGTTGGTTTTGCAGTGCTGCTCAAACTGTAACGTGCATGTGAATCACTGGGGATCTTGTTAAAATGCAGATACTGATTTACTGGGTCTGTAGATGAGACTGGAGATGCTGCGTTTTTACCAACATCCCCCACGATGCTGATACTGCCGGTACATCTGAGTAGCAAGAAGCCAGAAGGCTACTGTCGCCGCAGTTGGGCGGCAGTGCAGTGTAGGGTGGAGGGAAACAGACCCGTGTGCTGAAAATAAAGACAGAAGAAGCCAACTGCTACGATGTACGGCTGGGAGGGGAACTTCAGATGGAGTTGTGTGTATGATGCCACTGACACTGCATGAACTTAGGTTCGCTTTGTCACCAGCTTTTGGGCTCTCTAGACTTCTATTCTAGAACGGTTATAACTTTCCAGCACCCAAAAGAATACCTTCATTTTTCTTCTGTGACATGTATGCTATCCCTGACATATCTGTTATATCCAGTCCCTGTTCTCACGCCCACTCTGGTCCCCACACCATCCATTGCAGCGGAGGGCTGCGGGTGGTCTTTCAGCAGGGCTGGCGGCACACACAGACTTCGCTATGGTCAAGGGTTCATAATGCTGGGTTTTCACTAAGATCTCCACAGTCCCAGGCTTTGAATGACTCATTCATTAATGTATTCAAATGCTCATTGTGTCCGTTTGGTGCCATGTCAGATGCTGAGGAAACATGGATAAATAAAACAGGGTTCCCGCCCTCAGGGAACCCACAGACATGTGGGAGCAGGGAAGGAAGGAGGTATTGAATGGGTCCCCAATTACAGGCCCAAGGCTTACCTTGTTAGTCTTCATAGTAGGAATTATTGACCCAATTTACAGGTAGGGATGATAAGGGAAAGGGAGGTCACTCAATGGGAAGTAGCAGAGTTGAGATTTGAACTCAGGAGCCAGGCTCCCAGAGCTCCTATGCCTGAGCTACACCCCCTGAAGGTCCCTCTGGGATCCAGTGTGAGCTCTGTCACTCACATGTGTTGCAACCACAGACAAGTACTTTCGTCTCTGGGACTCGGGATTGCCACCTCTGAAAGGGGGCCCTTGGACTGCATGGTGTGTTCTCAACCCTGGCTGCACCCTTGAATCACACCAGGAGCTTTTCAAACCCGCCAACGACTAGACTTCACCCCAGAGGAATTCAGAATCCTGGAAGTGAGGAAGGCTGGGCATCACATCATTCTGAATCTCCAAGTGATTCTAAGGTGCAGCCAGGGTTGAGAACCACCAAGGTCCTTGAACATGACCTCTGAAACTCCAATTTCCTGAAGAATCCTCTTCTCTTCCAGCCCTTACAAGGCATGTGCAAAATGAATGAATGAAGCAGGAGGGGAAAAGGGAGGAAGGATTCCCGACTCCATTCAACTAAGGACGATATGAGGCAGTAATGCAGCACTGTCTCTTTACCTGCTGTCCTTTTCTCCTTTTGGATTAGAGAAACATCAGCAGCAGATAAAGGAGGGGTGAGCCAGTCTTGTGTGCTGCTGCGGGAAGTGCAAATTACTATCACCTTCCCAAAGAATGCAACAGAAGCTTTCAAAATGGGCATGCATCGGGCCAGCAATTTGTTTTAGGAATTTATGTTCGGAAATAACTGCAGAAAAGGTCAAATCCAGAGCTACAAGAGTAGGGTCATCATGATAGTGTTTATAACAGTGAACAGCCAGAAATAGTCTGAAGGCATATAAGGGGGCTAGTTTAATAATGGGGCATACGTACAATAAAATATTATTTAAATTACAAAGGACGTTAGGAAATAACATTTAGTGTCCCAGAGAAAGTGTTTAGATGACTACTAAGGAAAAAAATGCCGAGCAACACAACACAATGTTGACAGAATGATCTATTCTTTTTATAACGTATGTGCATATTTCAGCAAATAACTTTGAAAAACTGTCCACCAAATGTCAGCAGCATCTGTCTCTGAGTCATGAGATAATATGTGACATTTATGAACTCTTTTCACCCCCTAGGTTTTTACAATGACTATTTTTTTTACTCTCAATTCTTTTTGACATCATTGAAAAAATAAGTCTCCTCTTTCAAAGGCTGCTTCCCTCCCCCTGCCTGCCCCATCTTCTGGCGGAAATAGACACCCCTACTTTGGTAGTGCTGAGGCTTGCTTGCACCTCCATTAGGACACACAGGATCAGTTCCCCAGCATTTAAGCCAGCTGTTGCTGCACACTGGTCTCTACTACTGAACCAGTAGTCAGTTCTGCTGAGTCCCTCTAGGACGGGTGCTCAGTCCAATCCATCTTTTTAGTCACCCACCACCCACCCCAGAGGGTCTCAGAGAGAGCAGGCGGCCAGGAAATATGGGAAGAAGACAGAAATCTATATATCTACAAATGTATATATCTCTATAGTAGCCAGAACACAGAACAGGGAAGTTTTTCAAAGACTTTAGCAGATGTTTGCTTTGTGAAAAGACTAGTTGAAAAAGCCCTCCTGGTGGTAGATGGGGCTTTTAAGCTGGGCCCCATTTGAGTGCCTCAGTCATGGAAGGATGACTCCTGGAGAGGCTTAAGGCAGGGCTACTCCCTGCACACCAGACTCTAGCTAAGCTCCTCCAAACCCAGGAAGAGGCCCCCTAATACCTGAACTCAGGGATCCTGCTCATTTGAGGGAGATATGCAGACCCTCAGAACAGATTTCTTCCCTGTCCAATCTTAAGTCATCCATGCCATGCAACAAGTGCAAAAATGAACTGGGTTGGATGAAACTGGTTCGGTTTGCGTTGGCTTGGCTTGGGTTGGGTTGAGGTGGGTTGTACTAGATTAGGTTGCATTGAGTTAAATTGAGTTCTGATGGGGATAAGGGGTGGGATGCACTCATTAGGTGACCCCAGCCTCATAACTCCCTCATTAAATCTTGCCCAATAATAGGTCTGGACCTTCTCCCAGGTTCTGCTCTAACCATAGACTTTTTCTCTCTTGAGCTGGGGTGGAACAGAGGAAGGTGGTCAGCCAGCAAACCTGCTCCTCCCAATGCCTCTGATGCATCTCAGCTCCTCTGGGCTCTGTGTCGAGCGCAGCAGCTCAGGCCCCATGATCTGCTGCTCTGACTTTGAAGCCTTATTTGCCATCCATTCTCCTTATTGCACATTAGCGTCTTCAACTGAATCTCACTGTAAGATTTCTTCCTCTTTGATAACCCTCACCTGCTCACCACCCCGCCAACACTCCCAGTATCCAATCATATCATGAAAAACCTGGGTGATAAATCAGTCTGTACTAAAAAATGTATGGCTTAATGAACGAGACAGGGGTGACTTCCCTTACCAGATTTTAAAATATATTACGAAGCAACAATGATCAGGGCTCCTGGATGGCTAGGTCGGTGGAGCCTCCGACTCTTGACTCAGCTCAGGTCATGATCTCACAGTTTGTTGGGCTCCACACTGACAGTGCAGAACCTGCTTGGGATTTTCTCTCTCTCTCTCTCTCTTTACCCCTGCCCACAAAATAAATAAACATTTTTTAAAGCAATGATCATGAAGACCATGTGGGATTTAAAAAACACACACATGCATAGGTACAGGGAAGTGACCAAAGTAGAGGTTTGAGAAAAAAATTTTGACCATTAAAGAAACAAACGTATATGATGACAACCAGAAGCAACATGATAATTGGTTAATAGCTCACATCTTAATTAGTGTTTTGGAGAATCCTGAGTACCATTTTGAAAAAAAAAAAAACAAAAAACAACTGACTTCAGATTATACCCTATGTAATCTATGTAATTTACCTAATTTATGGTCCGTTTTAAGTAGGTCAAGCTATAGACATTAAAGGAAACCTTGAAAACAAACTCATATATTTAGCTAGCAGAGAAAAGATAAGTGTACAACTCTGGACAAAATGGAGGCCACTAGGAATAAGATGAGTGGGGATAAACAGGAAAACAAATTGTTTATGCAATTAGATGTAATGAAAAGAAAATAAAGAGCAAAGTAACATTAGCATAAATTCCTAACTAGTTATTAAAGTCACTAAAGGAGAAACACCTAAAAGCCCCATAACGTACCCTCATTACTCAGCCATGGTCACCCCAGAGTTGGCAGAGCTGTGGAAGAATCGAGACGAATGACAATCCACAGATGATATGGTAAACTGGCGCGTTCTCTCCAGACCACGACCTGGACCTACCCATTCACTCCCTCTTTGATTCACTGAAAGGGTTTTCTGAATGCTCGCTCAGGCATTCTGGCATTCAGAGTTGGAAAGACCTAGTCCTGCCTCTTGGAGCTTCCCATGTAGCATGGGAGGCAAACGAATCATCAGTGGTCACGGTCCGGTCTGAGAAGCCCTGGGACCAAGGGACGAGTGGATAAACAGTGTCAGCCCAAAGGAAAAACACCCAACATGCCAGGCAGAGGAGGGCTTCCCAGAGAGGATGCTTAAAGGGTGAATGGGGGGTTGCCAGGTGGACAGGAAGAAAGGCATTCTCTCAAAGAGTGACCAGCCTATGCAGAGATGCAGAGGCGACATCGCATGTCTCGTTCTGCAAGCTACCGGTGGTTTGGAGTGAGCCCAAGTCAAGAGGGGCTCTGTGTGGCTGGAGACCGGGAAGCCACAAAGGGCCCTCTGCAGCAAGGAGCATGACCCCCATCTTATGTAGAGTGAGAATCCAGTGAGAGCAATTAAAGGAGGAAGGAAAATGATTAAATTTGTATCTAAGAGAGATCTATCTAAATATTAAATATGTAAGAAACGTGCAACTACTTCTGTTCTTTGATGGGAAAGTAAGTCTGGAGTAATCTAGTCAAAAATAATAATAATAATCTAAAAAGAAAACAAAGATCATTTGTCAGAAGATGGTCCCAGCAGCTCTGTTTATAATAATGACAAAAGAGCCAAAGTCCAAGTGGCCAACCGTGGACAAATGAGGCATGACCCACACCCTCAAGGTGCTCCCATGGTAAAGAGAGAGAAATAAACATACTGACAGTACAGGGGGACAATGATGGTGCTGGAAGAGAGAGATGAGGGAATGGGGAGTTCAGTGATGAGAAAGCTTGGCCAGAGAGATGCCTCTTCCAGAGCGCCATTTAAGCTGGGAGGTAGAATTAGGCCTTAAAGAGAGACAGAAGGTAAGAAAGTGTACTCCAGACAGGGAGATTAGTTCACATCATGTGCAAAGCTGAAGAGACTACAAAATCCCAGCACTGCATGGGAAGCTGTGGCTGGTTCAGTGTGCCAGGAGCTTTCAGCCTGCACTCTGCTGTAAAACACACACACGGCACAGGATGTTACCACAGGAATTCCCCACTTTATACAAAACCAACAAGTTTACCCAGTAATTAAAACACTATAATCATTTATATTCATTGTAATTTCTAATGGCACGTCAGCAACAGTAGCTCACTACAGGCCAGGGCACAGGTAAGGCAGAGGCCAGAGATGGGGGGTCTCAGGTGTGATTCCTACCCACTTTGCTCTCCTTCAGGAAAGCATATCAGACGGCCATGAGCAAGAGTGAGATGATCTGAGGAAAAACCCAAACTGGCTCTGATTAGCATTCAGATTTGCCCCAAAGAAGATTTACAAATGGTCAAAAAGCACATGAAAAGATGCTCAATATCATTAGCCATCAGGGAAATGCAAATCAAAACAATGAGGGACCACTTCATACCCACTAAGATGACTGTAATTATAAAAAGTGTTGGCAAGGATGTGAAAAAAATCAGAGCCTTTGTACACTGCTGGTGGGCATGTGAAGTGGTACAGCCACTGTGGAAAGGAGTTTGGGAATTTCTAAAAAAAAAAAAAAAAAAAATCTAAGCATGTAATTACCCTGTGACCCAGCAGTTCTGCTAAGTATATATACCCAAATTAATGAAAAGAAGTACTCAAATACGTGTATCAAATGTTCATAACAGCACTATTCACAAGAGCTAAAAGGAGGAAACAAATCAACGTCCCCATCAATGAAAGAATGGATAAACGAATTGTAGTATATCTATTCAGTGGAATATTACTCAGCCATTAAAAGGAATGAAGTACTGACACTTGCTACAAAATGGACGAATCTCAAAAACATTAAGCTAAGTGAAAGAAGCCAGACACAAAAGGCACATACTTTATGATGCCATTTATATGAAAGATCCAGAATAGGTAAATCCATAGAGACAGAGAGCAGTTTAGTGGTTCCCAGGGGCTAGTAGGATGAGGATGGGGGCCATGGGGAGTGACCACTTCATGGAAATAATGTTTTTCACTCTTTGGAGAGATGAACATGCTTTGGAACCAGACAGAAGTGACAGCTGTACAACAGTTTGAATGGACCGACTGCCACTGAATTGTACACGTGAAAATGGCTAGTTTTGTTATGTGAATTTTACCTCAATAAAAAAGTCAACCAGGATAACCAGATGTCCGATAAATATATGAAAAGGTAATCAACTTAAATATCAGGAAAATATAAATTAAGACTATAGTAAGGGGTATCTGGGTGGTTCAGTTGACTTTTATCTGACTTTTGCTTTCGGCTCAGGTCATGATCTTGTGGTTCATGAGTTCAAGCTCCACACTGGGCTCTGTGCTGACGGCGTGGAGCCTGCTTGGGATTCTCTCTCTCACCTTCTCTCTCTGCCCCTCCCACATGCTCTCTCTCTCTACCTCAAAATAAATAAGTGTAATTGAAATAAAATCTTTTTTTAAAAAAAAAACACTACAGTAAGATTCTCCTATGTACTCATTAGAAGGGCTGAAATTCAGCCCAGTGACAAGATCAAGTGCTGGTGAGGATTTGAAGAAATGGGGACTCTTATACCCAGTGGGTGACCACGCACCTCAGTACCACCATAGTGTAAGATGGTCTGGCACTGTCCGTGCAGTTGAAGGATGAACACACCCTGTTACCCAGCACCCCACTCCTAGACACAGAACCAACAGGGATATGTGCACATGTGCACCAAGAGACATGTACAAGAATGTTCCCAAACCCACCATTGTCTCTGCCGAAATGGAAACAACCCAAATATTGGAGACAAATGAATAGATGATGTACAGTATGTTAATACAGTGGAAAATTATGCAGCAACAAAGATGAATTAACTACAGCCACACACAACAGTATAGACAAATCTGAAAGCTGAATATCCAGTGAAATAAGCCATGTATAAAGTTCAAATTCAAGTGGAACTGTAGAATCTGGAGATGCATGCTTAGGTACTAAAGTTATTTCTAAAGAATAAGGAAGCAATCACCATAAAAGTCAAGGTGATGGTTAGCTCTGAGGGCAAGGAGGGAACAGTCACATCCAAGGGGCACAAGCTTCTGGGGCTCTCCTATTCTTGACCTGGGTTATGTGGCTGTTTGCTCTGTGATAAACACTTGGGCTGTAATTTTTGTGTGCACTTTTCTGAATGGATATTATATTTCACAATAAAACAGTATAAAGAAAAGTAAATAATTTGCATATATCGGGATTTTATTAACAGAAACAAATAACTTGTGAAACCACTGCCCTTGTCCCCTAAAACCACCTTCTTATCTGCTAAAATAGCAGGTGTTCCAATGACACTGTAACTTTACTAGCTCAGCCATGACACATGAGGGGCACGAGGATAGGTGTAGGGGATAGGGTCCCATTGACAAGGATCTCTTCAAACAGGGCAGGCCAGGAAAAACCCTCTAGAGTTGGGAAGCCTTGAGACTTTGGACCTCGGTTTCCTTATCTGGAGCACAAAGATAACAGTCCCAGTCCCTGCCTCCTGGAGCACTTTTGAAGATTGGATGAATGTAACCCGGACATACCCACACCTCTGCCTGAGCATATAAAGTGGTTTGCTTATAACTGTTGGCCTTATTAAACGGCATGCAAAACTGGGCTTGCAGGAGGATATCTTATGTGTCTAAGAGTTTCTGCAGAGGCCCAGAGGGACACTGAATACCCATCAGTTGCAGATGGCCCTCTCGTGGCCCTTTCCAGCTCCTGGCGGTTTCCTGCCACTCCCTTTTAACGCTTTCGATGGGAACAGGGTTTCCTCTGTGTTGTTTCTAACAACTGACTTGACATCAAGGGGAGCCTTCAAACACAGGAGGAGAAAGAAACACCAAAGTCTCTTTGCTCAGAATCTTCTTCCTTTTGGAGGCAGGGGTTGCAGCAAAATTCACGAAAGCCCATGAAACACAGGCCGTCCTCTACGGCTGAGCTGGCAGTGCCCTATATCACATGGGAAATTGCAGCGTTTCGACATGGGGCATGGCGCTGAGAAGCCAGAACTGTGCTCCCTCTGCCCTCTGATCTACAAGAAATGCCAGCCTGGATGTTCCGGTGGGAAAAGTGGCCAGAGGCCAAGGAGACAATGGTCTAGGTTGTCCCAGGCTTTCTCTGGCATACAAAGAGTTAACCCAGGCCACCCCCTCAATCCTCAGTGTCCTTCAAAGGGAGAGAGGTTGTTGCCCCTTCTCCTCAGACACGTATTTTGTCCAGGCTGTGTACTGATCTCCTAAATCCAGGAGGGGTGGGACCCTTTGGAGAACACAGTTCTGCAAACTGGGCATGGAGAAAGGGCTGAGGGTGGAAGGACGGGAGCCTAGGATCCCGGCTCCAGTCCTGCCTTTTGGACAGGCCACTTGCTAAGCCTCCCTCATCCTCAGGGTCCTCTGTAAAAACTGCCTGCATTGCTTTCTAACAGCTATTGCAAGGATCGACCCATAGTTTCTATCGCTTATTTTGTGCCTAGTATGTGCCACAGTGTGGAAAGCGTATTACCTCTAATACCTCTTTTAATCTTCACAGCATCCCTATGAGGAAAGGTGGTCTAATTATTCCCGTTTTTTGGGGTGAGGAAACTGAGGCACGAAGAGGTGAAATCCATTGCCCAAGGTCACCTAACTCAGCCACGCTTCAAGCCCAGGCAGCCTGAACACAACTTAACCAAAATCTGTTTTAACTCAGACGCTACTAGTCATCCACCCTGCTCTGGGTCGTAGTGAGGAAAGTGAGGCTTGTGGAACAGAAGGGTACCAGATCCCCTGGCTCCCCGCCGGTAGTTCTTCTCATCACCCTGGGCGCCACTGCCCACCATGGATGGGACTCCTTCAGCTAACTCAGGGGTACGTTAGGCATCGAGGCGATTCAGTCCCGTTATTTCTTGCGCGGCAAAGGCGCCAGGTGTCTCTGCTAGCGATCACGCGGCCGCACCTGTGTGCAGAGCGGGCACCAGACCTGTCCTTACAATGAGCCAGCCGGCACGCAGGACCTGCGCGCGGGCTCCGGGTGAGCTAGAGCTAACTGTCCCCTCGGAGCCGCTGGCGCTGCCCCCGTACTTCCAAAGTCCCTCTGTGCCCACGACTGCAGGGGCCGCGCCCTAGCTGCACAGCGTCCAGACCGCGCGCCACCCGCCCGACGGGTCAGGGACCCCGGTTCGCCCCTCGCATCCCCTTCACCGCCCGGGGAAGCGGCGCCGGGAGCGCCAGTGCGCACAGAGCGGCGAGGACTCCCTTTTATGTCCAGGAATGAGCGCGCACCGCAGGCACGCCCGCCGCCAAAAACCAACTTCCCCGGGGCGCGCGGAGGCAGCTGGGGCCACCCCCGGGGCGCGCGGAGGCAGCCGGGGCCACCCCCGGGCCGGGTCGCTTACCTGTCGCGGAGCGGGTCCGGGTGACAGAGGGGAGAAGCGCGGAGACCGAAAGCAGCAACAGCAGGGGCCACCACCGTCCGTTCCTCCTGCGAGAAGTGGGGGGCGAGAAGGTGAGGCGGGCGGGAGGGGCGAGGGCCCGGGGCGCTGGGAAGCGAGTCCTACCTTGGCGCCATCTCGCAGGCCCGCCGAGTCCCCCGAAGGCACTGTGCGCCCGGCTGAGCGCTGGCCGCCGCTCGCCCTTCCTGCAGCGAACAAAGGCGGCGCTGGGCAGCGGCGGCGGCGGCGGCGGCGGGCAGGCTCCCGGCTCCCGGCTCCCGGCCCGCGCCCTGAGTCACCCGCGCTCTGAAACCCGACTCCGCCGCGCCCTGCGCTCGCCCGCGCGCCGCGCCGCGCCCACCTAGGCCGGCGGCGCCGCACTCACGCCCCGGGGGTCCCGGCCGCCGCTGCCGTCCCCACGCCCCTTTCCCCCTTCGACGGACGCGCGCTCCCGGCCGCGGCCGCCACCCCGGGCCGCCTTATGTAACCTTCGAGAAAAGCCCCGTGCCCGCGCCCGTCTGGGTCGGCGGGACTCCGTTCCCTCCCGCCCTAACGTCTGTCCGGGTCTGAGCTGCCCCGCGGCCAAAGCACTCTCCTTTCATGGACCAATGGAATTCTCTCAACAGCCCAGGGAGGCTGGAGTCACTGTGATTTCCTTAAATGACAAATGAAGAAACTGAGGCTCAGAGAGGCCGGGAGAATATACAAGGGCACACAGAAGGACTGAGCTCCTAACTGCTGTGCCTACCCTGCACGCCTGACACACGAACCCCACGTGAATGCCCAGTAATGGCCCCGTGATATATACAAATCCATGCCGCAAAGATAACCCTAATAAAAAATTGAACGTATCTGATATTTCCAAGGTTTTCCGCTGTATAACTTGCCTGCCCCACCCCCCTACTCCCAGCATGGGAATGTAAGTTTCAGGAGGGCAAGAAGATACATTTGTTTTGTTAGCTGGCTAAAACAATACCTGGTGGTAGAAATGCAAATAAACATTGGGTGCCTGAAGGTGAGAGTCTGAGTGAGACACCTCTCCAGGCACGATGATGATGTGGGAGAGGGAAAGCAGTCTCAGCCATCCCTGGTATGTGTGACTATCCCACGGGGACAGGGCTTAGCACAGGGTCTGGCACTGGCCAACCCCCCACACGGTGGCTCTTTATTATGATTACCAGGCACCACAGAGTAAGGTTTTGGGGTGGGAGGAGGCACCACGGAGGCACAGTTCTGAAGCCTAGCAAGCCCCAGCAATGGCTCTTCCTGACGCACCAAGGAGCCACCGTGGGCCATGGCTCTGTTGTCAGCTCCTGGTTTTCATTTCTAGTAATCCGAGTTAGGCCCCCAGAGATAGGAGGGGATGGATATACTAGCTAACATTTATTGAGTGCTGATTATTTCCCAGACCCTGCGCTAAATGCTTTACAGTTTCCGCCCACTATCAGAAAGTACAGTGGGCCTATGAAATCTTTCATGAGCCAAAGCAGTGTAGAGTGAAGAAGCAATTACCATTAATTTATACGGAAAAAAGTTTTAGCATTCTCAGACCCCCAAAAATTACCCCTCTTAGGTTTTTCTGAAACCTTAGGACACATCTTGCTAATGATGCCCAAAATAACTCGAGATAAAGCACAGATGCTCACAGACACAGTCAAAAGCTACAGCTGAAAGCTGCAGCGGCTTGATGCTGAGATGTCTCCTGGGGCCCATCACACTCTTGGGGTGCTTGCCACATCTTTAACAGCTTGCCCAAAACACTGAACGCTATTTTCGCTTTGCTCCTTTTTTCTGCAACAGTGAAATTGCTCTTCAGATTTCTTTCAGTTACTGAGAACAGGTATTCCCGCAGGTCTTTTGTAAAAGCAAAGTGGCGAAATGGGAACTTTTGGAAAGCAGAAAATACCTATACCTGTGTTACCTCATTTAATCCACACTACAACCCTGGAAAGGCAGTACTGCAATGATCCTCATTTCATGGATGAGGAAGCCGAGGCTTAAAACATGCCCAACCTATGCGTGACAGTTGCCGATACCCATGCTCTCCACCACTCAGTCACCTACCTGCACGAGAACAGAGGGTTAGACCCACTGGAGATGCGCAGCACTCCGGCATGACAGGGTTAATGCCTGCATGGGCAGTGAGGGCTCTGAAAGAGCTCCAGCCCGAGGTCAGGAGCTTGTTTCCAGTCCAGTTCTTGTCTGGGCTACAGAGTAAAGTTGGGCAAATCCTGACATTTTCTGATTTTTTTTTATTTCTTCATCTGTATAGTAGACACGATGATCCTGACTTGGGCTGTGGGTCTCTCGATATGCAACTTGCACACCACAGTGCTCTGTCGCTTGTAAATGCTGCACATATCTACAGATCTGGGATTAATGTGAACAGTCTTCAGAACAGGAAGAGAGCAGCACGTCCTGGAGAAAGCTGGAGAGGCTTCAAGAGGAGAGTGAAGTTCACCCTGGCTCTGGGTCTGAGGAGAGTTTGAGGGGGATACATTGGAGGAAGGGGAAGGCAGTACTCAGAGAGATGCACTCTCAAGCAATAAATGGATAAAAATTTCCTGGGTTGCAGAGGGTACTGGTGGGCAGGGAAGTGTTACAGAGCCAAGACCTTCAATGACATGCCAGCTGATGGGTGTGTGCATGTGGACTTGAAATCATGGGTATTCCCTGAGCGTTGTGGAATCCCAGAACATTTACAATGGACAGAGCCCTGCGAAACCTGATCCAGCCACCTCCCTCCTGTCCCCATTTTATTGATGGAGAAACTGAGGCTCAGAAAGGCCATGCAATTTACCAAGTCAGAGGTAAGGGCAGAGACACATAAGAGAAGGAGAAAATGGGTAAGGTCTTGAAATGTTGCAGAAGATCCTTAAAGGTGGTGAATTACCTGTCACAAGAGAGATAGACCTCTTAACAAACAAGAGGTCCCTGAGAAGGTAGGAATTATGAACTGGTACTCTGGGATCATGCTGCCTGGCGAATCCTGGCTCCATTCTTTATGAGCTATATGAAATGTGGGCAAATCTGTAAGACGAAGGTGACAATGAGTTTTTCCTATCAGCTCTTGGAAGGATGAAGATGTTCCTGGGATGCAAAGCAGTTATCAGTGTCTGGTGCACGATAATGCTCACTGAATGTTAGCGTCTATAATTGATGGTGGCGAGATTCTGGCAAGGGGCATGTCTGCAAGAGAGGCGAAACCCCAAACCCAGCCTTCAAGAGGCTGAGGCACCAGCAGCCAAAGCAGCCATAGAGCTAGGATGGCCCCACGTGGAATTAACTCACGAGCCAACAAAATTGTCTGCTCCAGTCTTCTTTCTTCATCGGTTCGTATTCTCTGTGAATATGAATTCTCTCCCACGTGCAGCCATTCTTATTTTAGTATGAATCACTAACCATAGGGAATTTGGTCTCTTAGTTCTATATTTCTCTATTGCTTATAAAGTATCACATCAACTGGAAATATAAGTGACTTTCTTAGGCCTCAAACTTAGAATATATTTCTACATTGCTTAGAAAGAGCCACATCAACTACAATTGTGTAATAGGTCTATGGCTCGTTCTATTTGACTGTTAAAACCAGAAGTTGTGAACTGGTGGCCATTGGCTCAATTTGGCCCACAGGTTTTGTTTGGCCTGTCTGGTGACAAGCTCAAAATTAAATTAGTTGGAAATGTTTGATAATTAAGTGATTTTATTTATTTTATTTTTTTATATATAGAGAGAAAGGGCACAAGTAAGCAAGGGAGAGAGAGAGAATCACAGGAAGGGAAGAGAGAGAGAGAGAGGGAGAGAAAGATAGAGAGAAGTAGGGATCACCCAAGCAGGACTCAAGCTTGCCGGAAGCGGGACTTGAGCTCACCTATGTGAGACTCGAGCTTACTTACGGTGAGATCTGATCTGAGCCAAAGTCAGTGCTTAATGACGGAGCCACCCAGGCACCTGATAATTAAGTGATTTTACATTAAAGTCTAGATTTCTGGCTTCTTTTTAAATTTTTGGAAAACCTGTCAACACAGGGCCTGAATTCCCTGTGCCAACAGTTGATTGGCATTGAAAAGGGGCTGCTACTTTCAGTTAAGAAAGTGGTCTGCCATTTGCCCTGGTCCCCACCACTCCCTATGTTCCTCAGCACCAAGGATATGAATCATTTGCCATCACATGCACTTTTTCTTTCTTATAAAAAAGAGAAGAGTGGAATAGATTGTGTGCTCACGTCTCTGTTAAAAAATGGGTAAAAAAAAAAGGTGTGTATAGATAAACAGGGAGTCAGGTTTCAAAAAACATGTGCAAGAACACATTTCTGCATTTTACTGTATAAATAAAGCATATCTACCTTGAAAAAAATGAAAACCAAGATGCTATTATGAAACAAACCTTGTCTCCCTCAGGTATGTATGTTATAGGAAGGATGAAGGCATGGCTCCGTTTTGAGTGGTGAGCTTTAATTGTGGTCCCATTTATGGTCCAGGTTCCATACAGGTGGTCTCACACTGATGATGGTTTGATTTTTCGACTCTGTGATGGTATGAAAGTGATATGCATTCAGTACAAACTGTACCTCAAATTTTGAACTTTGATCTTTTCCTGGGCTGGGCATATATGTTCTGATCCTCTCTTGTGGTCCTGGGCGGCAACAAGAAGCTGCAGCTGCCAGCCAGCCAGCGACCACATGGGTAAAGAGCCAATACAGCAAAAAACAAAACAAAACAAAACAAAACAAAAAACAACAAACGAACAAAAAGAGCCAATACAGCGACAACCATGCTGTACCCATGCAACCACTCTGTTTTTCACTTTCAGGACAGTATTCAATAAGTTACATGAAATATTCAATGCTTCATTATAAAACAGACTCCGTGTTAAGATGATTTTGCCCGACTGTAGGCTAACGTAAGTGTTCTGAGCACATTTAAGGTGGGCTAGGCTAAGCTACGATGTTCTGTAGGTGAGATGTATTAAATGCATTTTCGACTTAGGATATTTTCAACTTACGATGGGTTTATCAGGACCCATTGTGAGTAGAGGAAGATCTGTATGCATAAGGCAGCAGGTTCCTTTACTATTCTGGCAGGGAGATCCTGTGTGCACATTTCATATTTTGTTGGTTCTGTGTATTGGATAATATCCAGTTCACTGGAATCTTTATTTTTTCCAATTCACTGGAATCTAAAAATGAAGGTCTCCAAAGCACATTTTCTGTACAAATGACTGGAAACAGATGCATGTTAATATTGTTTTTTTTTTAATTTTTAATGTTTATTTATTTTTGAGAGAGAGAGAGAGAGGGTCAGAGAGAGAGAGGGAGACACAGAACCCAAAGCAGGCTCCAGGTTCTAAGCTGCCAGCATAGAGCCCAATGAGGGGCTCAAACTCACGAACTGAGAGATCATGACCTGAGCTGAAGACGGATGCTTACCCGTCTGAGCCACCCAGGCTCCCCAAATATTGTTCGTTTTGTACCTACTTCACCTGGAAAGGCGGCCCATGTTCGTAGGCAGTAGGGCTCTCATTTTGGAGTTGGGCCCAGAGCTGGGAACTGTGGGCTCAGGCTGAAGGAAGACAGGGAGGGTGCAGGGCATCCAAATGGTCCCAGCTGCAGGTGTGGGAGGGGTGGGGGCAGGATGCCAAACAAGGCATTTTGCCTCCTGCCAGACTGTGTTTTGAGGGTTTCAGCAATTTCCTTCCATTCAATATGAGGTGGTAGAAATAGCCAAGAGGAAGCCTCATGTCATACCCAAGCAGGTCTTAAATTGTTTACCACAGCTTCAGTACAATCTGAGAGATTAGGACATGTGGAGACGTGGGGATCTTATGTCCCAGCTCTTCCAGGACTCAGCTAAATTACCGTGCTGTTCCATTTTCCCATAATCCACCCAAGTGTCCTAGAAAACACAGTCTCCGAAAACATTCTCCAGACTGTCTCCAGCAGCTGGAAGGGGTACAAAAATCAGTGAGAAGCATCCCAAATTTTGGTTTGGGAAGAAGTTACCAAGCACATAGCACACGTCTTCCTGAACCTGTCTCTTCAGTGAGCGGCTTCCTTGTGGAGCTGTGTGACAGAACGCACACAGGCACCCAAAGCTTGCATCCTCATCTGATTCCATGAGCAGAAAAAGAGGAATAAACTTAGCTAGCTGGCTAGAAAATAATTTACTAGAGTAACTAAAGAGGGCTGCCTTTCGGGTAATCAAGAGAAAACAATGACAGTTTAAGCCCACCAATGCTTTCCAGGGAGGAACCTTGTTCTGATGAACACCTTGATGTGTTTGGATGTGCAAAGGAGAGCCAAGGGCTGCATAAGAGAAAGAGATGAATTTGAAAATCTGACAGTCCCAAAGGGAAGAGGACGAGGAGGGAGAGTGTGTCAGACCCTCTTTGGGGCCACTGTCAGTGCTGGGTCCCTGTCCCCTCTTGCCTTTGTCATCCAGGTGCACTACAGGCAAGGGCCACCACTGGCAGCACCTGCTTCCCTTTACCTGAGTGCTTTCTCTGGCCACTGGAGCCCGCCCTACCCACACAGACCTGAAGTGCTGGGGAATTAACGCCGACCAAGAAAATCTTAACCAGTGACCAGCAGGAACTGGTGAATACAAATGTCAGCTCCCTTTCCCACTTGGTGGGAACCCTTAGGCACCCAGGGTCCCTGTCCAGTGCCCCATGCCCATGTGGAGCACCTCTCACTTCCTGCCCCAGGGCTCCCTATTGGTGCTGGCACATGGCGTGATCCACTCAGCATAAGCAGCCTGCAAGTGATGTGGAAATACCACCCTGAGAAGCAAACATGTTGCCAGAGGAAGCCAACAAACACGTTTCTCCCTACCTCTCCCAGATACACTGTCCCGAGAAAGTCATTTATAAGGCATCTCAGAAGATTGTCTTAGGGGCACCTGGGTGGCTCAGTCGGTTGAGAGACCGACTTTGGCTCAGGTCATGATCTCACGGTTCATGGGTTCGAGCCCCACGTCAGGTTCTGTGCTGACAGCTCAGAACCTGGAGCCTGCTTCGGATTTGATCTCCCTCTCCCTGCCCCTCCCCTGCTCAGGCTCTGTCTCTCTCTGTCTCTCAAAAATAAATAGACATTAAAAAAAAAAAAAGAAAAACATGGTCTCACAACACAGACATCTGTCATTTAATGCATCTTATTGGCCCCTCCTCCTTCCCCTCCTCACTCCCCTTTCCTTCACTTCCTCTCCCTGGGACTATACTCCCTAATGCCAGAGAAGCACCGAAAACTTCTGCCTCAGAACCCAGGGGAAGACGGGGGCAGAGTTTACCTGTCACTCTCTCACACTCATGTTATCTTCACAGGGTCTCTAAGCAGCTGTCATTTCCGTCTCACCAGGTCCAATCAGTGTTATGCTTTCAATGGAGGGAACCAGCATTGTGATCTCTGGCATGTCAGGATGACAGAGTCCCTGTGGACTATATTACAACCGAGAAAAGGAGAATTAACACGGTCCTGGGGCAAAAATGTAAACACGTAGTACTTTCCTTGCCATATGGAAACAAACTGCTTTCAATTTTCCCCACTGATAGGGATTGTGACTGCCCTTGCCAGGTCACGGTGCGTTTCCAAGTGCCGAAGGTGGTGTTGATATATTCCAGTAAAGATACCACATCTGGTATAGCAGCTGCGATTGAGGCTACCATCTGGCCAAGTTTATGGCAATCCACTATTATCCACCATAATCTGTTTGGCTTTTGCAAGGGCCATGAAAGCGAATTAGCAGAAACAGAATGGGACTCACCACCCCTGTACCATTTAAGCCTTAATAGTGGGTCTAATCCCTGCAATACTTCCTGGGAGGTGGTATTGCTTCTTACTTACTCTTGAAGATGGAAAAGGGAGGTGGTTTTAAGGACTTCCACTTGACCTTTCTCATCCATCTTCGTAAGTCAAATAGCTTAATACAAGTGTTCTGTCAGAAGCTAAGTATATCTATCGCAATTACATATTTGAGGCCTAAACAGATCTAGAAGGCACAGGTAAATATGTGAACAGGTAGCCCAGATCCCCATGTCACCTACCACTTTGCACTAAAACTCCTTCAATGCACACCTATGGCTTTATGGGTGGTTTTCTACGACCCATAAACAGAGAAGGAAAGAACTTAGGCTGCTTCACAGATGACTCAGTATGATGTGTTGGCACTAGTTGAAAATGGAGTCTCTCTGTATTGCAGCCATTTCAAGGATGGCCCCAAAGGATAATCACAAAAAGAATTTCTTCCAGGGGGGTAGAACTATGATGGGACACCTGGCTGGCTCAGTGGTTAAGGTTTTGACTTCGGCTCAGGTCATGATCTCACAGTTTGTGGGTTTGAGCCCCATGTCGGGCTCTGTGCTGACAGCTCAGGGTCTGGAGCCTGCTTTGGATTCTGTGTCTCCCTCTCTCTCTGTCCCTCCTCTGCTCATGCTCTGTCTCTCTCTCTCCAAAAAATAAATAAAACATTAAAAAAAATTTTAAAAATTAAAAAAAGAACTGTGAGTGTAGACTTGGTCGACCACTATGATGAAGGGAGAAGTGGTCTGAGTTACGCGTATACAGAGATGCCTGAGCAGTGTGGAAATGTCTTGGATGTTGGCCAGGGGCCTGAAAGATAAGATTGGACTATCGGGGACCAGGAGATCTAGGGAGGTGTATCACGTATTGACCTACGGGAGTGGGCACAAAATGTGTTGGCCTTTGTATTTCACAGTGCTCACCAGAGAATGTCCACCACAGAGGAGACAGTCAACAACCATGTGGACAGAGTGACTCATTCTGTGGATGAGCCAGGTTCTCTCCTTGGCTACCCCAGGGTTGACATGGTGGAGTGACAATGATGGCAGGGGTAAGTGCTAAACAAAGGCCCAACAACATGGGCCCCATCCCTCTAAAGCAGATCTAGCTACGCACACTGTGGCATGCCCAACCTGCCAGCTACAGAAATTGACCGTGACCGCTTAATATGGCACTATTTCTCAAAGACAGCAGCCAGCCACTTAGTGACAAGCCAGTTTCTTCAGATCCTTTCCTGAGATCTTTCTTTTATGAGCATCAACACCTATCTGGATACAGGTTTGCTTTCCCTGACCAAGTACCTTTGCCAGCACCAAGGATGCTTCATTTATCAATATGGTGGCCCATACAACATTACCTCAGATACGGGACACATTTTATTGCAAAAGAGGTGCAACAATGGGTGAATGACCAAAGGATCCACTGGTTTTAGCATGTACCACTTCACTCAGAAGAAGCTAGCTTAATACAATGGTGGAAGGGCCTGTTGAAGGCTCAGCTAAGGCACCAGCTTAGGGACAACACAGTGCAAGGTTGTGGCACTCTCCTCCAGAGTGTGAAACCCACAGTCAGTATATGGTGCTGTGTCCTCCGGAACTAGAGTACTTGGATCTAGAAGCCAAAGGAGAGTCAGATTGAGCCCTTTTATCTTCTCTCCCAGTGGTCCACTGAAACTGTAGGCTCTTCTAGACTGGGGGTGCGGTTTCCAGAGAAAAAGTTCTTCCAGAGGCTACAGTAAGGTCACCAAACTTGAAGCTGAGACCACTTGGTCATCTTAAGTTCCTCATGCCAGAGAGCCAGTGGACAAAGAGTTGCTGCATTAGTGGAAATAAGGACCCTGATTTCCATGAGAAGTGTGACAGCAACTACCTTATGAAGGTAGAGAGGAACTCAGGTAATTTCATGGGGGATTTCTTGGTACCTCTATATTTCACACTGATGGTGAATGTAACTATCAAGGCAACTAACAGATCAGACTCTTAAAGGATAAACGTCCAGGTCACCTCACTAGGTGAGCAACTCAGACCATCCAAAGTGTGGATCGGAAATAAAGGAAATCTAGAATGGGCAACAGAGGAGGGAAATGGCACTGGCTACAGCTGGGAGACCGTATGAAGCGTGTTTCACTAATTCTCCTGCCTAAAATCTTACCAGAGATTTCAGTTGACTTCGATCTTGAAAGGGATTCTCTGACTGGTTGGACTTGTGCGTGAGAACATCCTGTTCTCACAGCATCAGAGGCCCCATATCCTAGTACTGGAGCTGGATCTATTGGGAGGGCATGTGCAAACCTAAGTGGCACAGGGGTGGACTGGATTAGGTATCTCTAATGCACCATTTCAAATCCTCCCAGCATCACCTCCAGGTGACCATTTGTTCCAGCCACGGCCGTTGCTGCAGCGATCACCTCTGTATGGGTTCCAGCCAACCATGGGCACAACCTGGCAGCCTTAACTTACACCCACACTGGGTTCCACCCTCCTGCTTTTGGACTTCTCCATTCATCCTGAAACATGAGGTGCTGCAGGATTCACTTAGTGCCCACACATAAGCAACTTGGAAATGCGGAGGAAATAATATGTGGCAAACTTTTGAACAACGGGAGACAGAAATCAGTGAATGGATATTTCTCCCTTCCTCTCTTAGATGAACCTTCCTAAAAATCAGTTTCTTAAAAGAAAATCCCAAAGGAGGAGAAATCCTGTCCATTTGATGCCTCTTACCTATCTTCCTTGTTCTTTGCCTCATTCCCCCTTCCCTCATTGCTGGGATTGTACTCTGGAAGAAAGTAACATAGAAGTCTTTGCCTCAGGCTCTGCTTCTTGCAACCCAGGCTAAGACGGAGAGTAGGAGCTTATAAGCACCATCAAGACAGAGGCCAGAAAGTCTGTAGATGAAGCAGCCAGTGAAACATTTCTAGCAGGCGTGGCGTGGCCCAGGCCATTTGAGAAACTATAAATCTAACATACAGTTTGTAGCCATTTATGTTCCGGCATGGACATTCATTCCTCCTGCAAGTCCCCTTCCTGAAGCAACAACAGAAGCCTTCAATCAAGTTTACCAAATACAAAAATGCCTCGTGAAAATGGGGTTCTGTGGACACCAGCTGAGAGGTGAATTCCATACCTTGGTCAACAGAACAGGACAAAGGCTCCACACACGGGATGCTTTGACAAGACATGACTGGAATTTAGGAACAGGAACTCAGCATCAGAGGTAAACATAAGAACTTTAGCTTTCTGAGAATTTGCTTAGATACTGAAGATGACTTTGGGCTTTCAAAAGGCACAGAATGGGGGAGGCAAAGATCATTTTTAAGGAGCAGAAGGATTCCATCCAACATCTGACATATGAGCATCAGAGAGTATCCAAAATCAGACTGTATGGGTTTAAATTCATGGATTGTCTCTTACTGGCCGTGTGACCTTAGGAAAGTTACTTAATGTTTCTGTGCTCATGTGTCATGAATTGAAAGGTAGTTATAGTAATACAGAGTGGTTGAATGCATCAAATTAAAGGGCTCGGGCACATAGCAGTCACTAAGCAGTTTTCTATTTTATTATTATTTAGTGCCTTTGTCTGTTCAATATAAATAAAAAGACCATACTTATAGTCATAGAATATCAGCTCTAGAAGAGTGCCCAGAGAATGTCAGGCCGGCCTCCACTCCTGTCCAGAAGGAGGAAGGGGCTTGCCCGGGGCTGTAACTAATCCAGGGCGAAGCCAGAGCCAAGTGTTCAAACACATGTCCAGATCTTTTCTCTGCCTTGTGGAGCTTCTGCCAAATTCCCCCATACACCTGGAAATAAGACCACTACAGATCAGAAAGATAATAAGAAATGAAGGTTTCATTCTCATAATATGCCCCAAAGTCTCTGCCTGCTTTGCTGTCCTAGAGCATTTCACTCTGCCTCTCTGCATTAGTGAACCATGGTCCAGACCAGTGGTTTTTAACCTGTGATGTGCATCAGAATTATTTTGTGGGGAAGAATGTTAAAAATGCAGATTCTGAGTCTCTGCCCAACACCTACCAAATCAGAATGTCTGCAGGTGGAACCTGGGAACTGGAATTTTATGAAGCTCCTCTGTTGCATCTTCTGTACACTGAAGTTTCGAAGTTTCAACATCTCTATTTCTCACAGCACCTGGTTCCTCAACTTTAGCTTGGCATTTTGGGTATTAGGACACTTTCCAGTTGAAATATAACCCCCCACCATGATCATTTACAATTTCTAGCTCTGACATACTGCCAAGCTCTCTCTTGGACAGACTTTCCCATTCACCACGCCTTTGAAAGAGCAAGAGATCATATGTTCTGTTGAGTTAAGGCCTTTAGAATCCAAGATTTTGGAGACAAAGCAGCTCAAAACTAGAAGCGACATTGCACCTGATTCCAAGGCCAATCCAATTTGGAGATTTAGAGAAATAAGACAGCAAGAGGATCCCTTGGATACCGTTTGACTAGAGAGGGGAGGTCTATCAAAGAGGATTTAGGCAAACCCCACACCTATGGACTGCCTGCCTTCCATCTCACCCCAAACCCCTCATCAAAACATCAGATAATACCTGTCATGTCCCTAATATCTATAAAAAGATAGCAGGTACAGAAGAATTAAGGTTAACAGCTATTTTTGTCTCAAGGAGGAAGAGAATTGATAAATGTGTCCTTGTGATAAGCTAGAGAGGGCAGGACATGAAACCTGTCCAAAGTGACAGGCGCTTTCTCTTTTTTTTAAATATGTATGTATGTATGTATCTTGGCGGGGCGGGGGGGGGGGGGGAGAGAGAGAAAGTGCATGCAGGGGAGGGGCAGAGAGAGGGGAAAAGAGGATCCCAAGCAAGCTCCGCTGCCAACTCCGAGCCTGACTCAGGGCTTGAACTCACAGTGAGATCATGACCTGAGCCCAAACCAAGAATAGGTTGCATAACTGACTGAGCCACCCAGGCGCCTCCAGAGTGATAGGAGCTTTATCACCGATTAAGGACTGATGTCCCCATGTGGCAGGAACACACCTTGCTTCTGTGAGTGGCCAGAACAGCTCACGAAAAACATGTCCTCTCCCCCCTGATGTGCCACGAGACCCCTGCCCTGGCTCTGCTGGGCTTAACTGAAATGCAGCAGGGATGGTGTTAGATCAATGACGGGTTGCGGCTTCCTCTTTCCTTAGTCCTGTAGTTCAGGGTCTGGTCAGTGGCAACCCTAGGAGGTGGCTGGAAATGTACAGGCAGGGAAGTTTCTTTTGTCACAACGAATGGGGATGTTCCCAGCATCTGACAGGCAGGGGCCGGGGCTGCTAAATTCTGCAGTGCAAGAGGCAGTCTATACAACAAAGAAATATCCCAGCAACAATGCCAACTGCACCCCACGAAGAAATGCTAGCAGATTGCAGCTTTCAAATTTTTTGGAACAGGACCCTTGGTCTCCCAATCCCATAAACACACATTTCTGAAGCAAAAGTTTCATTTGCCCTTACTACATGTCATGAGCTTAGGTACTTTCTACTCTGTTCTGTTCCACTGGATTGAAAAAAAAAAGATTGATCAAAAACTATTAAATAGATTTTATGACCCATGAATGAGCCACCACCCATATTAGGGTGTGATCATTTCAAAATCCTTTTTTTTTTATGTTTATTTATTTATTTATTTATTGAGAGAGAGAGAGAGAGAGAGAGAGAGAGAGAGAGAGATCTCCACCGTGAGATCATGACCTGAGCTGAAATCAAGAGTTGGACGCAGAATTGACTGAGCCACCCAGGTGCCCCTCAAAATTCGTAATCATCACCTGTGAGTGGAAATATGGAGTGAATCGCTCTGCAAGCATTAGTCATCTGCTCTCACCCTCACTACTTGACTTACAAAATCTCAGGGCTCAAGTGAAAGACCCAGTGACTTCTGATGAGCTAAACCAGTCTTGCTCCTTCTCCCAAAACCAGATGCCCAAAGAGAGACAAACAATTGTCCATTGCTGAGGCCTGGGGTTTTCACAGGGCCCTGCTCTGAGGCTGGAAGCCCATGTGTCCTGCATATCCCCATGGGGGGTGGGGGGCAGTGGGGAACAGATGGATACTAGCCATTCAAAGGTTTTATATCACAGTGGACAATGGAAACCAGCCACAGTGGGAGCGGAGTGGGGCTGAGGACTCTGAAGCTGAGAGGGCTTAAGGGAGTATTTTTCACCTTCCTGAACCACAGCTTGGCACCTACATCAGATAGGCAGCCTGGTTCTTTGATTCCAAACTTCCTGGGGCACCTGGGTAGCTCAGTCACTTGAGTGCCCGACTTCGGCTCAGGTCAGGATCTCACGGTTCGCGAGTTTGAGCCCTGTGTCGGGCTCTGTGCTGACAGCTCAGAGACTGGAGCCTGCTTCAGATTCCCTCTCTCTCTCTCTCTCTCTCTCTCTGCCCCTCCCCTGCTCACACTCTGTCTCTCTCTCTCAAAAATAAACATTAAAGAAACAAAAACAAAAAAACACCTTCCCTGCCCACTCTGTGCAAGCAGGACTGGTTCTAATATGTGGGAAGAAATACAAGAATAGATGTTACCCACAAGGCCAAGGGCAGGGCTAGGCTTAAGGGGTAGAACCTGTGACACTGGTTGGTAGGACCACCAGCCACACTTTGACCCCTCCTGACCACTAACATGGATTACAACCTAAGTAATTGGATCCCTTTCTCTGACTGCTTCCTCTTATTCTTATTCCTACTTATTCTTACCACATTCTTTAAAAAAAATTTTAACGTTTATTCATTTTTGAGAGACAGAGAGAGACAAAGCATGAGTGGGGAAGGGGCAGAGAGAGGGAAACACAGAATCTGAAACAGGGTCCAGGCTCTGAGCTGTCAGCACAGAGCCCGACGCAGGGCTTGAACCCACAGACCGTGAGATCATAACCTGAGCCAAAGTCAGACGCTCAACCGACTGAGCCACCCCAGGCACTCCTATTCTTACCACATTCTTAACTACTATCATATCAACATATTGCTTTAAAAATTTTTTTAATGTTTTTATTTATTTATTTTGAGAGAGAGAGAGAGACAGGTGGGGAGGGGCAGAGAGAGAATCCAAGCAGGCTGTGCTGTCAGCGCAGAGCCCAAAGTGGGGCTCAATCTCACGTACTGCCAGATCATGACCTGAGCCGAAACCAAGAGTCCGATGCTTAACCAACTGAGCCACCCAGGTGCCTCTCAACATATTACTTTAAATGGCTGAAAAGACACCATTTTCACCATTAAATGGCTGAAAAGTGGACTCTGCCTGCCTCTCCGTGGACAGTCCCTTCCTATCTTGGCTTATGCTTTTCCCACTTCCTGGAGTTAGTGACTCCGTGTTCTTACATGTAGAGCCCTTGTGGAAAACACCACACACTCTTGCTGCAGGACCCTGGTGCCACCAAGGTCTGGTCGCCCCCTCCATGCCTCCCCACGCTGCTCCAGGCCCTGGGGAGCCCAACCCTTCCGGGGCTCCTGTTGAGGAGGGCACCTGTTGGGATGAGCACTCAGTGTTGTATGGAAACCAATTTGACGGTAAATTTCATATTAATAAAAAAAAGAATGACCTGTGAGATTGCAGGGTTTCCCACCAAACTACGGATAAAATAAAACAATGTCTTGTGCTGGCCTGAGCGGGCCATCTTGTTACCCTCATTTCCACAAAGGAGAAGACTGGAGGTCAAACAGCTAACTTTCTCAAGGCCAGCAGGTAAAGAAAGGGCAGAGCTGAAATTTGAACTTGGGTCTTCTGGCCTCATATCCCCCCTTCACTCCACTGCCTCAGTATGGCCCCAGGACTTTAGTCAAAACTCCGGCCATCCACCCAGCTATCCAGGTGACACACGGAAAGACAGCTGAGAGATTTTCACCTTCAGAGGAGAAGTTGCAGAAGAGTTGGGGACTTCCGTGAGTGTGAGCGACGCAAGTTCCTGTAGCAAGGTGAGTCCAGGGAAATCCCAGCACTCATTTTTCACCACCTCCACATTTGCACTTCACAAATAGTGTTTGCCAAGGTGGACTGTTGCCGTCGGGGGCAGGGGGGGCGGGGGACCTCGCTGCTTGCTCAGCGCATCGGCTCCCAATTCCAAGAGCTGCCTGTGGTCTGAGAGTAAAGAGGAAGGATCAGAGCTGGTGCTGGCATCTTCAGCCAACGACACCGTGCCGAGGAGGCAGCAGCATGCTTAAGGGAAGCCCACCACTGGGAGGCAGAGCCGTGAAACGAGACTCAGGGGCAGACCTCCACAGGGGCCCCTAATCCTTGGCTGTTTTGTGAAGGAGCCAGTGGCCTCTCCGCTGCAGAAATTCCTGGAAGTACTCGGGGATTAAGCCCAGAGAAAATGGCTGATGGCTATACTGATCACATGAGTCATCAAGAAAAAGGTTAAACTGTGCTTTGTGGGTTCTTTTTAGAAAAGCTCAGCAGTGTAAAACATCTCAGAAAAGACTCTCATCAAAAGCAAATAAAACAAAAAGTAACTTTTTAATTTTTTTTAATTTAAAAGGGCAACCTTTAACGACTTAGAAAATTATCAGAGCAGCTCCTAGCCCAAGTTTTTATGTACATGTGTTACAAGGGATTTTTTTGAAGCTGAATTTCCTTTTTTTATGTTTGTGTACCTCATGAAATGGAACACCTACCTTCTTCAAAAGCTACTTTGAAGCCATAAAAATGTTCATACACTTTGACTCAGTAATCCCCTTCTGGGAAGCTGGCCTAAGAAAATACCCTGAAATATGGAAAAAGCCATATGCAGAAAAATATTCATCAAAGAGTTGCTTTAGTGAAAAACTGGAGGCAGCCCAAATATTCAAAAAAAGGAAAGAGAGGCTGGTAAAGTAAATTATGGTATAAACCTTGAAGAAATATTCTATAACCATTAAAAATGATGGGTATGGAGTTTATGAAGGATCACAGAAAATACTTATGATAAAGTATTGGGTGAGGAAAGTCTGGAACAAAATTTGCACACACATGATTTGTAAAAACAGGAAAGGAACATAAAAATATAGTTGTCACTATGTCAAAGTGGTAGGCATATAAATTTTTACCTTGTTTTCAAATTTCTCTATTATTGTATCTCTACTTAAAAAAAAAAAAGTTTAATCCCTAAAAAAGCAGGGAAGGGAATAATAGACACTGTTCATGTTTTAAGTAGGAAGAAACATTAGTAGAGGCTAGGGGTAATTAAGATGGGAAATTGCTCATCTTATTGCCCAAATTATTACATGTTTTTAGAATGCTTTAATTTTTTATGAAATAAATATATAACATATGCAAAAGGCAGTTTTGTTCAAGACACAAAAAACCCAAATTATATTACTATAGAAAGCATTCAGGGTTTAAAAGTTCTCCGATTTCTGTGTTTTTGGGTGGTTATGGATCCACTGACAGGGGGCTTCTTATCAAGGAGCATTGAAATGATGCTTCATATCTCTCTACATTTTTATTTCATCTGTAGCACTCAGTATGACCTGATCATCTGGATATGAGTGTTGGGTTTAGAAAACAAACCTCATTTTCTCCCTCTACCATCCAGAACACTTAGAATAATGGAAAAGTTGAAAGGAATTCAAGGTTATTCGTGTATAAATCTCCTTGGCAGGAACACATGTCACAGCAATGTGAGTGCAAAGTTGGGCATGCAGGGTCCCAGACCTGCTATGGAAGTGTGAATCTGGAGTCAAAGTCCTACCTGGGGACAAGACAAGGCTAGTGTGCAAAGGTGAAGACAAATCACAAATCCAAATCCAAATACCCAGGAAAATACAAACTGGAAATGGAAATCAAAAGAACATAGTTCTTAACACCATTAAAAAAAAAGAGAGAAAAAGGAAACCCAGGGGCGCCTGGGTAGCTTAGTCAGTTAAGCACTTGACTTTGGCTTAGGTCATGATCTCACAGCTCATGGGTTTGAGCCCTGCGTTGGGTTCTGTGCTGACAGCTTAGAGCCTGGAGCCTGCTTCAGATTCTCTGTCTTTCTCTCTGCTCCTCCCGTGCATGTGTGTGCACACACACACTCTCTCTCTCGAAAATAAAAAATAAACATTAAAAAAATTTTTAAAAAGGAAACATAAAGGCACCTATCCCAGTTATCTATTGTTGTGCAACAATATATCCTAAAATTTAGCAGCTTCAAACAAAAACCATTTTATTGTATTTCACGATCACAATTTTATGGGTCAAGAATTTTGGCAGGGCTCAGCTGAGAAATGCTTTTGCTTTTCATGGCCTCTCAGGGCACTCAGTGGTATTTGGCTGGAAAATGAGTCTAGAGGATCCAAGGGTTCCTTCATATGTCTGATGCCTGGGGAGGCTGGTAGAATGGGCTCAGCTGCTTGTGTTGACCACTGCTCCTGCATTAGGCTTCGCTAGTGTGGCAGTGTCCCTGGAGTGGTTGGCTGACTCATGTTGGCAGGTGGCATCTCCCAGAGCAAGCCTTCAGAGATAACTAGCCAAAAGCTGCAAGACTTCTAGCAACTTAGCTCAGAAGTTTCAGAACATCTCCTCCGTCACAAACTATTGGTCAAAACGTCACTAAGTCCAGTCCAGGTTCAAGGGCAGGGAATTAGAGTCTGTCGCTCAATGGGAGAGACAGAAAAGAATCTGTGTTCATCTCTAGTCAATCACAGCAACGTTATACATGAATCAAATCGGGAGGGAGATTGCAGCGAGCAAGCAATGCAGGCAAAGGCACCAAGGTGGAGTTTATGCCTATATTCATCGTGATGGTGCAAATTGGTACCACGCTTTGGGAAGGGACCTTGTCCATATGTACAGAATGTATAAAATCAGAGGAAGGCTGTAGAGATGCACTAAGAATTCGCTCTCCCTGAAGCCGGGCTTTCTTGGTCCTGGCTGCCCCTAGCCTCACCTGGAGGGTTTCAAAAACACTCATGCCTAATCCCACTCCCAGAGATCCTGAAGTGCTTGGTCTCAGGCATGGCCAGAGGTGAAGGGATTCTTAGAAACTCTCCAAGTGACTCCAGTGTGCTGCCAAGGCTGTGAATTCCTGCCATGGGGGCTTGTGATACTCACCATAAAATTCAAGTAAATGAATAAAATCAGCTTTTTCCTTATTGCACTTTTGGGCCAAATGCAGCTGGAAGAGGGTTCTAGGGTCCAAAGATTTGGGAGCTTAAAGAAAAATTTAACTCCTCAGACACGAGGGTCAACTCTGGAATGTTGTCACATGGTCAGAGTTTGGAGATTTTGCCAAAACTGGTTTAAGTTTACTTTTTTTTTTTTAATAACATGGTGAATAGCTCTGTGTTGATTCCCCCTTCCCCTTATTATTTTGCAATGGCTCTTACTCAAAGACTTGAAAAAGTGATGTACCATGTCCCCTTGATATAGATGTCTAAGAATAAATTAGAAAACATTTGAAATATATTTAGAAAAAAGTGCCATTTTGTGCTACAAGGATTGAGGGTCTATAGAAAGACGCCTTTCAGAATAAATGTCAGGCATTCTTTCAGGATGAATAAGTCTCTACAGAGGCCCCATCACGACCAGTCAGTTCACCCTACGATTCAAGTCATAACTGCTCGCTGATTTTGTGCGAGGCCTTCTGGAATGGGGTTGGGGCTCCAACACACTCATGGATGACATAGAAACTCTTGGTCCTGTCCTGAGAAATTGATGCTTTCTTTCCTTTCACAAACCAGAAGGATCTGGCAGTGTTTTCTCAGATTTCTCTTTTTTTACTTAGAATCTTTGTGCCCCCTGGGATCTGATGAACAAAGGTTACAGAGAAAAAAAAGTATGACATATAGTGCAGTGGTTCTCGAAGTGTGGTCCTTAGACCAGCAGCATCAGCACCACCTGGGAACTTGTGAGAAATGCAAACTCTCCTGCCCACACAGCAGACCTACTGAATCAGTTATTGTAGGATGGGGCCCAGCCATCAGTGTTTTAACCAACCTTCCAGGAAGTTCCGACCCACTAGAGTTGGGAACCACTGATTAAGCACACAGACGGAGCATGAACAGCTTTTGTCTCACATGCCAGCTTATTACTTGGTTAAGTAACTTCACCTCTCTGATCCTGTTTCCTCCTCTGTAAACTAAGAATACTAGCACTTACCACTGCAGGGTTGTTTGAGGATGTAGGGAGTAGATGCAAGCAGACTATATAGCACTGTTCTTTGCAGGGCCTGGATGAGGGTGAGGCAGGTGAGGCATCTGTAGTCCTGTAGGTATCTCTTTAAATTCTGCACCCATGGAGGATTCACCCACTTCACCCTAGTCCCAGCCCTGGTTCTTGATATTCCAAAAGGGCTCAGTAAATGGTTGGTACTGTTATATTATTGAGGAATCTGAGGTTTTATCCATTTTCAGGGCCTTGGCCAGGCAGAGTTCCAAAATCAAAGTCTTTAAACAGTTTGGTGTAGAGGAAAGAGCATTAGCTTTGGAGTCTACAGGCAAGGGTCTGAATATCAGACTGATATCTAGGAATATCAGTCAAGGAGTGAGGTGCAGAGCGGAAAAGGGGCAAGCTCAGTTGCCCAAGACAGCCTTCTTTCACTGGGCGGGGCTCTTTCTTCTCTTCTCCTTCTTTCTGAGAAAAAGCAGAGGCGACTGCTGAGTTTGGACTCTCCCATGCATGATCGCTGTATTTTCTGTATCAGTAGATACCGACAACATCCAAGAACGATTCCTCATTGAAAGTCTTAGCATATTAAGAATAGAAGGGGAATAGAAGGAGGGCTCTTCTATCTGTCAAAGGGCACCCATAGAACCCACTGCCAATATCTTCCTTAATGGTCAAAACTGGTCCCTCTCCTCAAAGGATCAGGAACAAAGTGAGCATGTCTCACTGCTCCTCTGTGAGATACCAGAGGTTCTCATTAGTTCCTTAAGCTAGAAAAAGAAATGAAAGGCATCCAGATTGGGAAAGAAGTAAAATTGCCTTTATGCACAGATGCCATCATGATTGTCTATAGAGAAATTCTGATGGAATCTTCTCTAAAGCTACTAGAACCAAGAAGTGTGATCAACAAGGTTGCAGGATATCAGATCAACACACAAAAATCAATTTTATTTCTATACACCAGCAATAAAAAGTTGGTACTTGAAATTTAAAAACACTGTCATTTATAACAGCCTAAAAGGTACAAAATGCATAGCTATACAAATCTGGCAAAAGAGGTGAAAGGCTTGTACTGCAAACTATAGAGCACTGCCAAGGAAATTAAGCAAGACCTAAATCAGTGGAGAGATAGCCCATGACCTCATCCAAGGGCATGAAGACTTCCCCTGTTGTTTTCTTCTCAGTCTTCTAGTCTCAACTCTTACATTTGGGTCGTTGATTCATTTTGAGTTAGTTTTTGTATATGGCATTGAGGCAGGGGTCCAACTTCATTCTTTCTCATGTGAATATCCTGTTGTCCCAATGCCATTTGTTGAAGACCCTGTTTTTCCCCCATTGAATGGTCTTGGCACCACTGCAGAAAACCGATTGATCATAAAAGTGAAGGCTTCTTTCTGGACTCTCAAATTCTGTTCCACTGCATAGATGTCTATCTTTACAATAGTACTGCACCATCTTGTTTGCTGTAGATTTGTACTAAGTTTTGAAATTGTGACGTTACTCTTTTTCAAGATTGTTTTGGCAGTTCTACATTTGGACAAAGACATAAAGGTAGTTTTTGACAACGATATAAAGGTAGTTCAGTGGAAAAAGCACAGTCTTTTCAAAAATAGAGTTGCAGAAAAATTAGATAACCATATGCCCTTGGTTTTCACTTTCTTGTTCCTATTACCCCTGCTTTTGGCTCAACCCTTATTTTCTTAAATGCATCTATTCTTCTAGAAGTCATTTCCTTCTTTTCAAAAACATAAATTTAATTAACTTTAATTAAATTTAAGTCTCCTCAGTCTGTGCTTTCTCTTTTTGTAGACTGAGCCTGATCTCCCCATTCATAGATTATTTCACAAAACCGCAAGTGTGAGCAGCTTAAAAGGAAAGACTGATGGGAGAGAAGAGGTAGCCTGTGAATCTGTTCTCTGTGCCTTCCTGAGACAAATGGCCCTCCCTCTGATGGCTGGCTCTGGGGAAGGGCCTGAGAAGCTACAGCTCTAAGAACTCGGGCACCTGCAAGGCCATAGAGCACAGAGCAACATCTCTCACTTGGTTTCTGAGGGAGTAAGGCCACTCAGCCACTATCCATTAGCATAACATACGTCTACGTGACATAAATCAAGAATCTAGTGCACATGGGTGGCCAGCTAAGCTGTGCAAACAGGCTCAGAAGGCCCAGATTTGGCCATTGGTGAAATGGGAAATACTAGGAGAATTCTGTGCACCGCAGAGTTCTCACAGTGTGGCCCCCAGTCCAGCAGCATCTGTGTCACCTGAGACAGAAATCAAAGAAGCACCTTGTTAGAAATCAAATTCTCAGGGCGCCTGGGTGGCTCAGTCAGTTGAGTGTCCGACTTCGGCTCAGGTCATAATCTCGCGGTTTGTGAGTTCGAGCCCCACGTCAGGCTCTGTGCCGATGGCTCGGAGCCTGGAGCCTGCTTTGGATTCTGTGTCTCCTTCTCCCTCTGCCCCTTCCCCACTTGTGCTCTGTCTCTCTCTATCAAAAATAAATAAAATATTAAAAAAAATTTTTTTTAAAGAAATCAAATTCTCAGTCCCCACCCCAAATCTAATCAAATTCTCAGGCCCTACCCCAAACCCATTGAGTCAGAAACTCTGGAATGAGGCCCAGCAATTCATGTTTTATCCAGCCCTTCAGGTGATTCTGATGCCCCCGGCAGTTAAAGCGCTTATCCGCTGGCACTAAATTACCAAAATTTCATATCCTGCATCTGCCATTTGCCACCAGTTACTTAAAATCTCTGGGTCTCAGTGCCCTCATCTATTCAGTGATGATGATTCTGGTACCAGATTCTTCAAGGTTCTTGTTCATGCTAATGGAACAATCTATGTAAATTACTTAGGAAGCAGTTAATAATCATTAGCTTATAAATGTGAATTTCCTTTGCCTTCCCTGTTTCTGAAAATTCATTGTCACATGTAATCATCGTGTAACACTTCTTAAAATCTCTCTGAGGAATTTGCATGATGGCCTTACTTGTTTATAAGTAGCAAAGTAGGTATTGTGGTCACCTTCATTGTACATGGATACAAATGGAGGCCCAGATGGTGAACTGTCTTTCCAGGGTCACAGTGATAAAGTCATGGATCTGAGACATAAATCACTTCCAACTGGAACATCTGTGTCTTTCGTCACATCCTGAGTTCTCAGAGTGCAGGCCTGAAACCTCAGTTGACACAGCTTTAACTGTTTTAATCAAGGTACCTGTATTTATCCCTTACAGGAAGAAAGATTTATCCCTTAACAGTGATGCAGATCGTTATATATAAAGCTCTTTGCAGGACCCGCCTTAGCACCATACTCACTGCTCTCCAAGAGTCCTCACTCCTCAAAGGGGAGAAGCTGTCTGGTGAGGTGGACCAGGCTTAGTCGGCTCCACCTTCTGACTCCTACTGGCTCTCTCGCCTAGCTGAGCATATGACCTTGAACAAGGCACCTTGCCTCTTAGAACTTCCTTTTCCTTTTCTGTAAAAGGAGGTGTTATCCTACCCTGCCCAGTTCCCAGAACAGCCTTGTGTCTCAAACAAAATGGTAGATGTGGAAGGACTTTGCAAACTGTGAAGTGCATGCACAAGTGTGAAGTTAGGAGTTGCAGCAGTGGCAAAGGAAGAGTTTGCTGAAGACAAATACTGCCGGCCCCTCCAGCATGCAACAGCCCTGTGGTCTGGCAAGGCCAAAGCACTGTGGAGCTGGTGGGAGGTAGGTGGGGACTGGTGGAGAATTATCAGGGTGTGTGGTCTGACCCTTGCTGGGGAGCGGCCTGCAGGGCAGGGGGGAGCTCAGAGACCCTGCCAGGCAGAGCCACAGGCACATGCCAGCACAGGCAGGAGCCATCAGCTGCGGGAACCCCTCTGTGGCCCTGGTTGCTGACTAGCCAAAGGTGTTCTCCTATCGCTTGGAGTGAAACAAACTCTCGTCCCAGCTGCCAGTTCCCAAGAAGACCCTGGGTGAGACCCTCACTTCTCTGGCCTTCGTTCGACAACACAAGTGGCTGGTTCCCACCTATCCCACCACGCCTCGGATTATGCCTCCTTCATCTCGTACTTACATCTGAAAGTTTCTCTACCAATAGCCTTTCCTGAGTAAGGACAAGTATGTTTGCCCTTTTGCAATATTGAAAAGCACACGAGTGAGCTTCCAGGAAACTGTTTCCTAGTGGCTGAGGGTTGGGGCTGGGGAATCAGTCCGCCTGGGTTGGAATCCTGGCTACTGCGCATGTGGCCTCAGGCATCTTGCACCCTTCCTTTCTCCATAAGTAAAACAGAGATCATACAACATCCCCATTTTACTGGGTTGGGGATTAGTGAGATGATGTGTGTCAAGGGCTGTGCCCAGCTAATGGCAGAGGATAAGCTCAATGAAAAGCTGTTGTTATATCTAGTAACACCAAGGTACCACTCTGAGTTGATTTCAGGAAAACACAGAGATTCCTGATATTGTTAGAAGCCTGTGAGCACACACAGGGGCCATCTGCTGTGACTTTGGGGTTTGTGAAAGAACCGGAAATAGTCTCAGGACCCCCAGTGCCCAGGTCCCCTAACCTGGGAACTACTGGCCGAAAGAGTCTTAAAGCTTCTTCCAGCTCTGACAGCATCTCAGTTATGTTGAAGGTCAGCCAAACCCCTTAAAAGCAATCCATGTGGTCAGTGGCAGCTGGGCAGCGGTGAGTCCAAGGCAGACTCCAAGAGGAGCCGCCACAGCCGAGTACTGTCTCCAGGGCCAGGGCCCCTCGAGAAGAGTCACACATCAGAGGGAAGTTTGCAGCCTCCTGTTCAGCTCATCCAGGAACTGAATCTCCACACCCCCTCCCACCTCTCTGATCTGAAAAAGCCAGGAGAGAGGAAGTGGTTATTTCAAAGGCTGGGTGAGCCCCCCTTGCAAAGGGGTCAGAAAGTCTGAGCCTCGAGTCCCCCAAGGCACTGCTGAAAGAGAGCACTTTGCCTGTTTCCTTCCCTTCATGTCCCCCTTCCTCTCCTTGAGGGATTGTTCTAAATATATATCTTAGAGGTCAAGATACAGGATGGCAAGGGACAGAAACCTAGCCCCTAAAGGTGGAGAGAAAACTCAGGAGTTGGGTGGGGTGGCAGTGATTTGAGGGGGCCAGCCATGCTGGTGAGATCTTCCAAGGCAAATGCCACAGCTACACAAGCCTCCCCTCTGCGATGCCTTCACACTCTTCTCTCTCTGGGTACTTACACAATCCACAAGACAGCCAGGGAAGGGCTTCTATTCCCTTTACAAAGAGGAAGAAACTGAGAGCCAGAAAGGAGGCAATAACAATACAAATCATAGCCAACTTTTATTGAGCACTTACTAATTTGCCAATAGGCACTAAGAACTTTGCATGTATTAGCCAATACATTAGGATGTATTTAATCCTTACAAGAATCCTACGAGGTAGGTATTATTATTACTAAATGCCAATTACAGGTAAAGAAATGAAGGCACAGAGATGTCAAGTAACTTGTGTTCTGTCAGACACCAGAGCCCACATTTGTAATCACTGGCTCTACCAGCCCTGCCAAAGAACTATAGGAGTCAGTGGCAGGGCCAAGAGCCAAACCAAGCTCAGGGCTATATCCCTGCCACTCATCTGTGGTCAACATAAGGATGGCTATTCTAACCATCATATCTATACAGAAATAAAAGGGCCAGCTGTGTGGGAAGGAGGGGGCTTTCCATCACTGAGGGGCATCCCAGCCCAAACTCCATGATCACTCGGTGGGGTGTTAAGGACATGGTAGGGGTCGGACCTAAGGTTCCTCCCAGACACGAGCATCTACAGTTCCAGTCTGGAAGACAATCAACTGAAGTTGCTGAACAAACCTCCAAAAGAGATTTCCAGGTCCCATTTTTCCTTCCATCTCCTGTCATTCATTCCCTCTCTTGTGCTATGATTTCCTAAGAGCCTACTACGCGCCAGACTCTGTGTCATAGAAGACGGACCAGACAGACACAGCCCCTGCCCTCCAGGAGCTGATACCCTGTGACCCACACAACCAGTGGCCTTCCTGAAACTTCCTCTCCTATACCAAGATCTCCCACTCTGGACCTTGGCTCGTTCTGCTTCCCTGCCACCAACTCCTGCTGAAATCAAACCCAGCTCAAACGCCCTTTTGGGTATTCCCAACAGCAATGCCACCGCTACCCGGCTCTAGACTGCAAGGCGTGAATGTACCTCACGGGCAGCCATGCTGACTTGCTTTGTATTTTTGGTAGATGTCATGGGGATGGGGAGTCCTTCCACAAGACCACAGGCCCATGGACAGCAGGGATTGTGTCCTACCTTGGCTTTCCAATGCCAGGCGTCCTGGCACAGAGAAGTAACTCATTCACTCACTCATTCATCCAACAAATATGCACTGAGCACCTATGATGTGACAGGCACTGTTCCGCCTCTGGGTCTACAACAGTGAACAAAACGGGCCTCAAGCTCTGTCCTCATTGACATTCTAGCAGCAACGGCTAGGTGGGCAAATCAATCACTGATGAATATGCGCCGAATCCTGAAAACTCCTTTTGAGACCCAACACCTAGACAAAGGTACATTTTAGGATCGTTCGTATATCCACAGGCCAAGTATTTATCTAAACTAAGTGAGCTCTTGAAGGAAGCTTACCTTCCTCTGCGGTGTGAGTGTTTAAAAATCACCGGAAAGGGATTGTGTTGGAATTAGTCTTCGCAAGACAGCCTGGCTTTGGGGATCCAAAGCCATTGAGATATTAGTCTGAGGCTCGGATAAAAAAAAATAAACTAAACTTTAGAGTCACAGAAATGATTCAATTTGAGGAAACACCAGGCCCAGGGACAGTAATAAGAAAAATAATCACAGCAAACACTTACACAGCATGGACTGTGTGCCAGGCCCGGGAGAAGCCCCTAATTCCCGACAGATGACAGGGCTGTCGGAAGGAAAGGGAGGCCACGAGAGGGGTGACCCTGACCGGAACCGTCCCTTGAGACTGGGCCATTGTTCACTTGGGCTCCAACTGTCCCACGATCCGCAGCAAGCTTGCCAGCCAGTGCCTTTGAAATTCCCTGGACTTCAGTGGCAGAAAAGACAGATCTTTGCAAGTGAAAGGAAATTTGATTCCTTAAAATAGAAAAATTGTGCTCAGGGAAGGAAATTCCCTAGAACTATGGAGGCGTCTTTACTCCCTGAAAAGATTAAGAAGTGCATTTACTGAGCACCTATTACATGCCAGGCAGTGTGCTAGGACCTGATGGAAACTGTCATTTACTCACGGCTGGGTGCTATTCTAGTGTGGGGCCATAGCCAGGAATGAATGAAATAGATTCTGCCAGTCCCCAGGGCTGACATGCAGCCAGGATGTCCCTACAGAACTGTCCCACTTATCAAAATATTTACATGTTTCTGTTCTAGCTGGTACAGAACAGCTGCCCTGAGTCCCTGGGCGCCCATTCCCTGCCCCAGCTGCCCCAGGCCCTCTTCCCATCCTTCCCCCGACATCCCTATGATCCAACTACTCAGGAGTGGGCTCAAACACAACCGGGAGCCCAGAAAACCTGGCGTCCATCGGTGGCCCAGCCTGATCTGCTTGGCCAGTGTCTGTTAAATGTTCTGTTTGCCACCCTTTGCCTGGCTCTCGTGGATCTCCCACCCAGTGGGTACTTCATGTAGCCCCCAGCAGCCCTGTGAGGGGGAACCATGAACCCTCTCATACTCCTTCCAGTTCCTTAAATGCCACTTCCCCCCAAGCTTCCTTCCATAGCCGCTGCCTTCGTATTCCTCACCATGTCCTGTAGGGAGTTGATTCCAGGGGTCTGGTTTCCTACCTACTCACAACCCCCTGAATTTGTTTCTCCAGCCTGGACCCCTCTCCTCAGCTGGTCCTATGGCCAACTACCTCCTGGACATCTCCCTGGGAGGTCCGCTGCCACCTCAAGCCCAAGGTCTCCCCAAACGACTGAGGTCAGCTTCTTTCCCAGACCTTTCCTCCTCCCCCCCCCCCACATCCTGCTGCGTTCCCCATTCCTCTCATTCAAACACACATGCATTCAGGGCAGAAACACCCACAGAGCATCTGTTATGTGCCAGGCATGGTGCCTCACATTGAAGATGAGGGAGGAACGAAGATAAACCTTCAAGAAGCCTGCAGTCCATCAGGTGCCCAAGCTAGAAGCCTGAGCATCACCTCCGACTCCCCCATCGCTCACCCCTGCAGGAATGAGGAGCATATTCCACAGCCGGCTTCATTCCCTCCATCTCCCCTACCAAGGCCTGAGCCCAGATCCTCACCTGTCTCATCAAAGTGACTCCCAGCCTCCCTCCTGTGGGGCCCTCTCCAGTTCTCTGCAAATAGCCAGAAGGACACCTCTAGCACACATCCAAATCTGCCCTCTCCTTAGCTTAGAGCCTTCCATGGCTCCTCATTGCCCTCAGGAGGAAGTCCACGCTCTCTGGCCTGGCATTCAAGTCCCATCCTGGCCTCTCTTGATCCAGCAGGGTTGCCCTAGTAGGAAATGAGCTGTGGGTGGTGAAGCCATTAATTCCCAACCACCCTTCTGACTTCTTATCAGCCAGGATACACATGCACACAGAACCCATACACACACAGAGACACACAGATACAGACACACACACACATACTCAGATGTGCCCTGGGCCGTAAACAAGCAAGTCTATTTACACTGACATACATGCACACAGATGTAGTTGTCAGATTTAGCCAATAAAAACATAAGGTGCCCAACTGAACAACAAATCATTTGTTAGTGTATCTGGACCGTACTTAGGCTAAAATATAATTGTTTATCTGAAATTCAAATTTAACTGGATATTCTGTATTGTACTGGGGGACCCTACAAATCGAAAAAGATCTACAAAGACTTCGATCCCCCACAGAACACGGCTTGCACACTTAACACATATTACACGCTTACAGTACAGTTCATGTGTGAACGTGGACCTCACACTGTCGTGCCTCCACGACTAATGGGCATCTCACCGCCTGAGACAGAACCATGGCAGGGCCACGACATTGGCCAGCTGTGGTGAGCTCTTCAGGGAAATGTTTATTCTGTGAACAAATGCCTAATTGACAGGAATTCCTGGACGTCCAGCTCCAGAAATGTTGTGTGCCCGGAGTAGTAATCCCTGCGGAAGCCAAGCTTCCACTGAGCACAAAGCCCTGGCTATAGGAATAGCAGTGGCATGAGGAGTCTGTGGGACCTGAGCCTCTGAACCTGACTTCAACACATCTGTACTGTGTGTCTTTGGGAAAGTCACTTAACCTCTCTTAGCCTCTATTAGCTCATCAGTATAATGGAAGTGTTCCCTTAATAAACCAGCACCTCAGGGTTATGGTGAGAACTGTTAAATGACATATGCATGTGAAAAACTTTTTTAGAGTTTTGGTAAGAATGAGTACCTGTAAACAGACACAAAATCAAACAGATGCTAACTGCAATTGGATTCAGGGATGGAGTGGCCCCTCAGGTTGCAAGTGTAGCACAGAAGAGCAAAAAGGGGATAAAACATTGGGACAATTAAATTCAGGCAGTTGAAGAGGGTGGGAGGAAAGTCTGGGAGGGGAAGGATATGGTTATGGCATAGATGGTGGTGATAGTTGCATGGGTGTATACTTATCTTGAAACTCATTAGATTGTATACACTAAAACATGGGCAGCTTTTCGTATGTCATACATACAAAATGGTATGTCAGTCATACCTCAATAAAGTGGTTTTAAAAATAATAAATTTAGGGGTGCCTGCCTGGGTGGCTCAGTAGGTTAAGCGTCTGACTTCGGCTTAAGTCATGATCTCACGGATTGTGAGTCCGAGCCCCATTTCAGGGTATCTGCTGACAGCTCAGAGCCTGGAGCCTGCTTCAGGTTCTGTGTCTCCTTCTCTCTCTGCACCTTCCCCACTTGCGCATGCACGCTTTCTCTCTCTCTCTCAAAAATAAATAAATATTAAAGAAAATTTAAAAAAAACAATGAATTCAGGCATTAGTATGAATTAATTACTATAGTCACATCCAAAATAGGTTAGGTTCAAAATTCAGCACAAACAGGGAAACTGCATATGTTCAAAACACTTTGAAACTCTCTAGGATTGCATATACCATGTTGCCCAAGGTCAAATAACAATTCTTATGCAAACTAGAAATTGAGGACCACTGAAATAAAATGAAGGCAGGGACAAAAGGAACTTCTATATGCAAATGTTTGGGCATTTTCTGCTTTTAAAGTGACTAGCAAATCTCTAGTGGTAAATGGTGGGGGTGGAGAATTCAAGAATTCCTTCTTGCCTAACTCTCTATTCTTTTTAAAACATTGAGTTTCTATATGGTAGACATTAGCATTGTCCACCAATGTTTCTGATTATTTTCCACCTGCAAACACAATAGGATTGGATGTCCCTGCTTTCTTGAACTTAGGAGAGACCACATTACCTGCTTGGGACAATGAAATGTGAAGTGATGTGCGTTACTACCAGGCAAAGCTTTAAAATACTTGGAAACAATTCTTCATCTCCTCCTTCCTATGCTACTGTGACCAACAACATTCCAAATGGTGAACTCTGAGTATCCAAGAGAGGCCAGTATAGAGCAGAAACCCCACAACCTACAATGGATATGTAGCATGAGTGAGAAATGACCCCTGGCTCTTTTAAGCCTTTCATATTTGGGAGTTGTGTGTTACTGCAGCAAGCCCCAGCTCATCCTGACTACTATGCTCCATAACATTACTACATATAAATAGATTTGTCTGTCGTCGTAAATATTTTTTAAGTGGCATTACATTATATATTGGGAGGAAAGTTCTAAGTAACTTTGTAAGTTAAATGAGCCTAGTGCAAAATCACGGCACTTATGCACTGCCCAGTTTCCTTCCAAACAGAATCTGTAGCAGCTCAGCAAGTCAAAATACATACTGGCAGACAGAGTAGCTAATATAACAATGGAGAGATGGGAATCCATTCAGAGAAAACAGGAGAGGATTGTACCTAGAAGATTTGCCAAAAGCCAGGAATGAAATATTGTATCATGGATCAGTGAAAACATTTAGGAGTGGATAATAGAAGAAATTAGTACCAAAAAGTTCTGGACAAGAGGGCTGGGAGGGAGGTATGTTTACTGAATGCCTGCTGTGTGCCAGATACTGTGTTACGTGCAGTGAAAATATAATTTCTTTACGTATTGGTCCCACTAAAACTCAATGAAGTAGAAACTGAGGCTCAGAGAGGTCAAATAAGTGGTCAAGTTCATACAGTGGCAGGGCAAGGATTCAAACCCATGTTGGCCGTGCTCTTACACAGATGCTCTTATTGGAGCCATAGGGAGGCTGAGTTTGGCAGGACTCACTGGCCACCATTCACTCCAGGCACGGTTGAAATTTAACGAGGCAACAAGCTTATGCTCAGCTTCCCAACGGCTCAGATGGGAAGGTCTACTGCAGGGAACCAAGGTGTCCAGAGGCAGCCCTGCTTATGACCTCTTGCTCTGCACCCACAAGGGTCCCAGGCTTCTTGGGAGTGTCCTCCGAGGAAGAAGCAGCATTCCAGGACCAGATGCAGACAGCTGTGTGCTTCCTGCCGCCTCTGGTGACTCATGCTGGGACAAGAAAGCCGCTTTTTTCCTGGATTCCCTGTCCCCAAATCCTAATCTGGGGAAAGCCTCCTTAAGCTCCCTGAACACAAGACTCTGTCTGGGTGGCTGGCGCACGAGAGGGGTGGAGGCCAATGACGTCCAGAACAAAGAGGAAATTCAGGGCGGGAGATCGTTTTCTCTCCCTGGCATGCCTCCTGCGGCCATCTGGCTGAGGGGGCTGTTATTCAAACCTCTGGATCACGGACTGTTTGTTTTTTAGGAGTTTGCAGCTGATTATTTTCATCAGATTCCCTACAACCAACTGCGTTGGCTCCCTTCACGGGCAGACCTGTGCAGCCAGCACGTCCTCTCGGCTGGGTTCACGGTTCCCTCACAGGGAATGAGCAGCCTCGCTCTTCCCTGAGTGGCCACTGGGCCAGGATGGGGCCATCACCTCTGGATACCAGGGCCAGGCCTCCAGATGTTCCAGCTGATGTCACCTGTAGAGACTGGCATGGAAAAGGAGCATCTGAAAGATCAGAAAGCCCCTGGTGGCCAGACCAGCTCCAGTGGCCTTTGGTTTTGTCATCCCAGTTCTGAAAAGGCAGCACCAACATTTTCTGGGCATCTCCAGAAAGGTGGGATATAAAGAGCTCAGAGAGGTCCGTCATTCATGCTGTAGGGCAGCTGAACCTCCATTTCCTCTTCTGGGGCTTGGGGACAGTAAAGCTTTATGTCTCTGGGCTGTTGTATGCAAATGCATACACACACAGTGACATATGTAAAAGGCCTAAGACCATGTCCGTGCACAGCAGGTTCTCAGTAAAAACTATGAGTTCCCATCTCTCATTTCTTCAAGGATATGATACATTGGCCTTTCCACTCCACTGGCTCCAAGGATAAGTGAAACAGCTGGGGTTCCTCACTGTGGGGACAGGATGCAGAGACTGAGGGCTTTCCTCCCAGAGGTGATAGGAATAGCTGACGTCTTCAAAGAAACTGGGTGATAACTCTTTACCCAGAAAGTCAAATCCAAGTGGTTTGGTAAGATGTGAGCTCAGTTACTCAACATGCCTTCTGGATGTCAGCCTGTCCATGGGGTCAGACAGATAGACCCGGGCAGCTGGATGGGAGCAGAAACCAGTTGTTCTGCACGAGGAAGGTCATGTCTCCTCTCCTGCGGGAGTCACACAAGCCCTGTGTGAAAGTCTGGCAGCCCCTTACCTAAGAAGAAGGTTCCCTAAGAAGGTTACAGCAATTTCTAAATCAAACATTATTTTTCATTCTTTGTATCTTAACTTCTCAGAGCTTCTCATTTCTGCCTTTAGGAAGTGAGAGAAACAGGGTATCCCTACAATGCCTTGCCTGGCTCCCCACTCCCAACCGTCTCTGCTCCCCACAGCTGAGGTGGCCCCAGATCCATGGTGCCGCCTTTCCCCAGGGTGCTCAGAGGACTCAGCTCCGGTGGGCCTGGGCAGCTGATCCAGCAGGGAAGGGCTTTTGACCCCTTCCTGGTGTCAGTCCCAGCTCTGCAGCCCATTCCCTCAGGACCACTGGAGTCCCTAACCCAGAGACTTGAATCCTGACCCTAAACCTCAGGCTTATGGCTCCCAGACCACCTCAGAAGCCACCCACTTTCCTAGAAACTCCCACAGTGCCCCCTCCTCAGCCCCTGGTTACAGCTCTGGCAGCTGCAGGCCCTTCCCTGGACCTCCAGACACTATTGCTTCTGGCCCAGCTCCAGACGGAGCTCCGTGCAGTGCAGCTGAACGGACCCACACTAGCTCACCTGAAGCAGCATCTCACTGCTATGGTGCCCGAGGGGTCCTGTGCACAGGAGGAACCCACTGCACACAGGACAAGATGGTTATCGGAACAAGCGAATGACAGTGTAATGTAAGAACTGCAGTAGAGGCACGCAGAGCATGGGAAGGTTGTCCTAGAGGAGATGAATCCACTCCACCCCCAGGTGTGGGAAGGGGGTCAGGGAAAGCTCTGGGGAGCCAGTGCTGTCCAGCTAGGAGTCCTGTTCCCCTAGAGCAGGAGACCAGAGTGGGACAGCCAATTTCTCATTGATTCAATGGTCACTTCTATCTTTACCATAATCTGTCCCATTGTGGCCGTCTACTCCTGATTCACTTAATTTTACCTCTCAACTACAAATTCAAGGCAGAAGCTTGTCCTGAGTTTAAAACTCTGGATTTTCTTTAGTACAACAGTTAGTAAGGGAGACCTGGGTGTGGAATCAGAAACCCTTGATTGAAGCCTTCCATCTCTTGATCTTTAGAAGTGACTCTGACCACTCTGAACCTCAGTTTCCTCATCAGAAAAGCAGACAAAATAATTCCATCCAGGGCAGTTGCACAGTTCAGATGAAATAATGTGTGTGAGCCAACTTCATGAATCGGAAACCCCTCTGCCCATGGGAGAGTTTATCATGGCAGCAAGACCTTCCCATGGGCTGATCCAACAGCTTTCCAAGAAATGGAAGGAGCTACAAGAAAAACCCTGAATCTTAATTTTGCTCTGTTGGCATGCCTATAATTGCTGGGTTTGCTGGTCAACATGCACCTTATAAATAAACTCTTAGCAGGCTTGGCATTTTGCATCTGCATTCTCCTGCAACTGCTTTGCAGCAGAGAAATCCCACCTGAATGGCAAGGATACATACCCAAGGTCCCTCAGAATGAGCTTCTGACAGATGGGTGGGTGAGTCCAATGGCAATTATGGGAGGTTGGGGGTGTCATTTAGAAAAAAAGCAGAAGGGAAGCAGGGAGAGAAGGAAGGAGGAAGGAGAGAGCTTGTTTGAGGGGAAGGAGACGCTCATGCTTACCCAATGCTCAAGAAACCTTGGTGAAGGTAGCAGGTGTGTACATGCTGCTGACCTGCTCCCGACCTCTCCAAGGGAGGCCCAGGGGGGCCTGGCTCTGGAGGGGAAACCGGAGCTGGAAGTGGCTTTCAATTACTTTTCAACGGCTGGCCATGGGAAAACAGGAAGAGAGCATTCAAAGCAGGGAGCTCTCAGAGGCAGAGCCTCTCAGAGATGGTGGGAGCCCCACTGACTCTGGTGGGGGAGGGGACACCTGCAGGAAGAAACACCAACCACTGAACCTGCTGCAAGAGTCCTGTCCTACGCTTGGGCTGAACTGAGGGGACAGAAGGAGAAGCGTTGGATCTGAGTCTGGGAAGCTCACCCCTGATGCCTTGTGTGTGGCCCCAGACAAGTCACTTCCACCCTGCAGGCCTCGGTGTCCCTTGTGTGTATCTGGAGAACTGGACTGTGCAGATCTCTAAGCATCTTTCCCAAACTGACCCCTGTGGTCTCTGATGCAAATGTCCTATGAGGAAACTCAGGGAATAGAGGAGGGTGACTGGTCACCAAATTCCACACCCCTCCTCTCTGCTGGATTTCTCATCACCATCCACGCTGCTTACTGAGTACCTAACAAGAGAAGGCTGCTCACCAACACTTACACAGTTCTGCAGAGTCTGTCTGCCATGTCGTCCTGTTCATTCCCAACAGCCCTGTGAGAAAGTAACAATAGTTCACTGACTCATATTACGTGCCAAGCATTACTCTAAGCCCTCTACATATTTCATTTTACTTAATCCATGCCCTCATATGAGGTATAGGTATTCCTGTCCCCATTTTACTGATGTCCGCTTGCCCTGCCATACATGAGCTAGTCCACAGGGTTCCTCTAGATGCCCAAGGACCTGGGACCTATGAGCCTGACCTGCGTGCTGCTCTCCACTGGGGCTCTCGCTCCCACCTGTTTGCACTGGGTCCATATTTCTTTCCAGCTGTCCTTGGCTCTGGTCTCCCTCCTACCAGAGGGGAGTCTTGAAAAATCATTCTCCTGGTGCAGCAGGAAGAAGCCACTCAGGTGGGCTGGGTGCTGAGGGAGATGCTGAACTTCTTTCCACAGGTCTTCTCCTCCCCAGAGAAGGGCTGGCCTACCAGTCTCCCAGGGCAGCCTGAACAAGTGTCTGTTCTAGAAACTTGGCCGAATGTTCTTCCTTCCTCGCTGGCTCAGAGGATCTGGGGTCATGTCTGCTGGGGTCAGCCCTCCACCTGTGTCCTAGATCCCAGGGCCTCCCTCTCCTGCACAGCCTCCCCTCCCTGGCAGCCCCTCTCTCCCTCTCTGCTGGCTCCTTTCCACCCATTGCAGCTGAAGTGCAGCAGAGAAAGCCCGGACGCAGAGTCCAGAGACGGAATCGAATCCGGCCCTGCCACTTACCAAATGCAGGACTCCAGATAGGATGAGCCACCCAGCTGAACCTCAGTTTCCCTAATGGAAGCTGGCGCTATAGAGTCTATGGGATAGCACATTCTCTCTAGTCTGATTCCAACTCTTTCCATCTTGCGGCCTCTGCTCCATCCTGACCTGTCTCCTGCCTGCGGATTATCTAACACATTCACTCAGTACACAGCCTGGACACAGAGAATACAGGCCCTTCTAGCAAGGTGTCCACAGTCTAGTGGGGCAGGGAGACAATAAACAGGTGATTACAAGACCATGTCCTGAGAACCATGATGTCAGAAGTCGAGGGTGCTTAGGCAAAGGGAGGAAAGGCATCTAATTCAGGCTTGGGGTGCCAGTGGAGGCTTCCCAGAGGAGAAGACATCAAGCTGGGAGCTGAGGCCTGGGAGCAATCAGTTTTTTGAAGGAGAGGACGAGTATTCCAGACAGAGCGAACAGCTTCACCAAGGCCCAAAGACAAGAGAGGATGAGCAGGTTAGGGGACATGAACGTGATTTGATTTGGCTGGACCATAGAGCATATGTATGCATGTGGGCATGTATGTGTATATGGGGGGTATATGCATGCCTGTGTGTGCATGTGTGTACATGTGCATGTACATTGGAGAAGGAGAGGATAAAGAGGTGAGCCTGGAGAGGTGGGCATGGACTGACTCAGGCAGAGCAAGACTCTGAGTATTATACCAAGAGCAGTGGGCCCATTGGAAAGATTTTAAATAGAAAAGGGACATGGTCAGGAGTGTACTTTAAAAAGATCCATCTGTTTGCCATGGGCAAAGGGGGACCCGATTTAAAAATATATATATTAACAATAGCAGCCGTCTGTCAGGATGTGGAGCCACTGGAACTCCCATATTCAGATACACTAGGAGGTGCACCTATAACCTGCCCCACCATTTAAAGAACTATTTGCAATACCTAGTCAAGTTGAAGATCTGTTTACTCTTGACCCAGCAGCTGTTTCTTGGGAGACATGTGTGAGGATATTCACCACAGAGCCATTTGTAATAGTGAAAAAACAGAAATGACCTCACCAGGCTGTAGGGGAGCAGCTCAGTAAACTACAGTTCATTCATACAACAGAATACCACACCGTGGTTAAATGAATGAATTAGATCTCCATGTAGCAAGGACAAATCTGAAACTATAAGGTGCAGTGGAAGAAATAAGGCAACTCGCAAAAGAACATGAACCCAATACCATATGGTTTGTGGATCCTCAGTAAAAAAGGTAGAAAAACATATGGGAATAAATCCCATCAACTTAGGATAACACTAACTCTGTGAGGGAGTGTTAAGGGATAGGGTAGGAATTTTGCTGAGATTTTAATATTCTATTTCTGTAAAAGAGAGAAGTAAAACAAATATGGTGAAATGTTACCTGTTGAATCAAAATAGTGGGTATCTTGGTGTTTCTTGCATTATTTGCTGTACTTTTTTGTATGTTTGAAGTGTTTTTTCAATTAAATTTACAGTGGATTGGTGGAAAATAAGACACGGCGGGGACATATCTGCTGGGGAGGCTTAGGCTGTGTCCGTGGGTGGGGTGCCACGGAGCCATACCAGGGGAACACCCAGACGGGACTGAGAGAAGCAGGTGTCAATGAACAATACCCCAGAAGTTGAATCTGCACAACTCCCGGCTCTCTGTGGTGTCTTCTTTCTTTCTCCTTTCTCTATCCTTGGGCGCTCATCAGAGCTCCACCTCCAGAAAGCTTTCTCAGCTACTCCAGTGCTCAGAGATCTGTCTGTTCTGACATCCTGTAGCCCTTACCATATTGGTCACTCTAGGAATCATTTCACACAACTATGCCTGAACTTGTGGTGTCCGTATGTGTCATTTCTCTAGCAAAACCGTATGGGTGAGGGGGCAGGAACCGCCTCTCTTGCTCTTGATGGCTGTCCCTCTGGGTGTGTCTATGTGGCTAACTGCTGTTTCCCAGGCCCTCACATAATGCCAGACCCATGGTCACTGCAGGAGAAATTCTAGCTGAATGAATAAATGAATAGATAAGTGAATGAATAAATGAATAGATAAGTGAATGACTAAATGAGTTCCAGGAAGAATCGTTGAGGAAATGCCAAGAAGCAACGTGGCAGCCCTAAATTCAAACCATGACTTCGCCATCAACACGTAGCAACTTTGGGAAATTCACTTCACTTCTCAGAATCCATTCCCCCAGCTATGAAATGGAGAAAACACCCATCTTTCAGGATTGATGCTTATGGATATTATATATTGCTTGCTTATACATACCTATGAACGTTGTATATCATGGTAATTATATCCATAATACATCTCTAAGATGCCTATCATTTCCTCCCCAACCACACTCATGTGGTTTCATAGAACTTTCCTTGTTCCTAGTCCAGAAAACGTGGTCTTTTATACGAGGTGATCTGGTCCCTTCTGCAGGCAGCTGATGGAGTTCCAACCTAAGCTGGGCCAATCAGACTGTCCCTCCCTGGAGTTTAGACTATAGAGACCTAGCCAACTGGCATACATTCATCAAAAATTTGATAAGCCGCCTCTTCTAACTATTCCCTCCTGAGCTTGCACAGCCATATATTTTAGCCAGTGTGCTGTAATGCAAGATGAGAGCCTGGAAATTAGGGGGGAAAATAGGACACTGTCCTTCCCTCCTGCCCCGTATCACACGCCACCTTGTTGGGCCTTTGGGGACGAGGCTTCTCTCTTTCACAAAGCCAATCCTGATTTGCTCCTCCCCACAGCCCTCAGCCTAGTTAGTGCCTGGCCCTGAGAAGGTGCTTTGGTAACATGGGTTCAGACCAGATTGGGAGCTTTGGGGATGGTATGGCTGTAGACTGGGTCCCAATGAATTGTGTTGGATTTGAATGGAATTGGACCAGGACTCATGACGGAGAGAGAAAGTAGGCTGGTTGAGTGCAAACAAACCCAAATCCTAAGAGGCATGTTTTGAGCAATTAGAGATGTTTAACTTGTGGCAGAAAAAGCTTGTGGACAGCAAACAGGAAAAGGGATCTGATGTTCTTTGTGACTAAGAGAAACAAGTGTGGCATCATACTAGGAAAAGTTATGTCAGACCAGCTCGTAGATATACTGGGTTGTCTTATAAGGCTCCATGTTTGGGAGGTGTGCAAGCAGAGACCTCAGGCCATGCAGTCACTATTCGGGCACTGTAGTGGGGTTGGGCTAGATGACCTGCAAAGTTCCTAGCAGCTGGGGGCGTCTAAGTTTATGCTGTCATTTATTGGTGCATCCTAGATGAAATTGTTAGCCAAATTTCCAGTAATTAATGAGACCTCTCGGAAACCTTGGCCATCTGTTCTGAAATAAAGATCAGACCAAGAGCATCCACGGAATAACTGTTACGATTTATCATTTCAGTTTTTATTATGCAGTTTTATTAATGTTGGATAGAGTTTTAAGAAAAGTTTTTTTGTCCTAAAAATGTTAATGGGTTGCCTGTCAGCTTCAAAAGAAGAAAAACTGCTATCAGGAAAATTGTGTAGTTAAGAGTGCTAACCTGGAAGTGGAAAGAAGAAGCCAAGTTCCAGCACAGGCCCTGGCATGTGCTCAACACATGGACATACCCTGCTCTTCCTCTTTTAACAGCCTTTTCGAAGTCACCAAGAGGACAAAATCAGGATGACACCAGGCCAGCTTGCAGAATCCAGTGGGAGTTTGTGGTCTGTGTGATACCCGCAGACTGACAAGAGAGTTTTCCAAAGTGGTATGTGGAATAAGAGGTCCCCCTGCCCCATAATGAGTCCCCTTCCAGTGCTCCTGTTACTATAACAATCCACTCCTTGAATAAGCGGGCCATTCTCAGGAGAGGCAGAAAGTGAAGAGCTTGATGGGTGGGTCTTTGCAGGGCAGGGTTCATCCTGCTCCTGTCTTCTTCTTGGGCCTTTTGGCATCTTGGTGTTTGTCGATAAGCCAACCCCAGGTAGACTTGGCCATCAAACAGCCATTTCCTTGCTCCATGCATCCAGCTTCCAGGGGCCATACATCAAAGTCAGAGAGGCATCTACAGGGCAAACAACGATGAAGGATCCCCACACCAGCCAAATAACCTACAACTGTAGTTTTTTTTTTTTTTTTAACCTTGGCTGTGGGAGCTTTTAAAAACCTAATACCCTACATCTAAAACCATTAAAATCAGAATCTCTGGGAGTAGGACACAGACATCAGCATTTTACCTTTAAAAAAATGAGATATACTTTACATACCTCTGAAACGTATAGGTCTTAACTACATATCTTAATGTGTTTTAACAATGCATACACCCATGTAGCTTATGCCTCTATCAAGATTTGGACCATTTCTATCACATCAGAAAGTTTCCTCCTGTTCCTTCCTAATCAATCCCCATCCTCAGACTTCAAGATGCTACCACTGTTCTGATTTTCCTGCCTTAGATTGTTTTTGCTTGTTCCAGAATTGCATATAAATAGAATGAAACAGGGGTGTCTGGGTGGCTCAGTTGGTTAAGTGTCTGACTTCAGCTCGGGTCATGATCTCACGATTCATGAGTTTGAGCTCCACGTCGTGCTCTGTGCTGACAGCTCGGAGCCTGGAACCTGCTCCAGATTCTAGGGTCTCCCTCTCTCTATGCTCCTTCCCTGCTCATGCTCTCTCTCTCAAAAATAAACATTAAAATAAATAAATAGAAAGAAAGAGTGATACAGTATGTACTCCTCTGTGTCTGGCTTCTTTTACTTAGCATAATGCTTTTTAGATTCATCCATGTTTTATATGTATCAGTAGTGCATTCCTTTGTCATTGCTTACTTTTATTCCGTTGTGTGGATTTATGCAATTCATTCCTCCATTCAGCATGATGGTTGATGATTCTGAATAAAGCCTCCATAAACATTCACATACAAGTCTTTGTGAGGACATATGTTTTTCTTTCTCTTGGTTAAGTACTCAGGAGTGGGACTCCTGGGTTATATCAGCAGTGTATGTTTAACTTTATAAGAAACTTCCGGACTGGTGTACAAGGTGTTTCATTTTACACTCCTACCAGCAATGGAAGAGAGTTCCAATTGCCCCACATCCTTGCTATCACTTATGTCAGTGTTTTTAGTAACCTTTTTATTTTAGAACAGTTTTAGATTTACAGAAAAATTGCAAAGGTAGTAAAAGAGAGTTCTGATGTAACCTGAACCCAGTTTCACTTATTATTAACATCTTAGGTTAGTATGGTATATTTGCGACAATGAATGAACCATTGTTGGCACCTTTATATTAACTGAAGTCCATTATTTATTGAGATTTCTTTAGTTGTTACCTAATGTCTTTCTTCTATTCCAGGATCCTACCCAAAAAACTATATTACATCTAGCCAACATGTCTTCTTAGGCTCCCCTTGGCTGTGATGATCTTGGCAGTTTTGAGAAGTATTAGTTATTTTCTAAGATGTCCTCAGTGGGGATTTGTATGTTGTTTTCCTCAATATTATGCTGGAGTTAAGGATTTTAGAAAGGAGGACCACAGAGGTAAAGTACCATTCTCATCACATCACATCCAGAGTACAGTTACCACAACTTATGACTGTTGATGACCTCAGTCATCTGAATGAAGTATCAAGAAAAAGTCTTCAACATGCCCACATTGTTATTTACCTTCCCAATGCTCTTCATTCCTCTGCAGTGTCCAATCTGCTTTATCCTAATCCAGTGAATTTTTTTTTTTTTAATTTTTTTTTCAACGTTTATTTATTTTTGGGACAGAGAGAGACAGAGCATGAACGGGGGAGGGGCAGAGAGAGAGGGAGACACAGAATCGGAAACAGGCTCCAGGCTCTGAGCCATCAGCCCAGAGCCTGACGCGGGGCTCGAACTCCCGGACTGCGAGATCGTGACCTGGCTGAAGTCGGACGCTTAACCGACTGCGCCACCCAGGCGCCCCATCCAGTGAATTTTTAAAATATCAGACATTAGGTTTTTTAGTTCTAGAGTTTCTGTTTGGTTCTTTTTTGTCATTTCCATTTCTCTGTTTGGATTCTCCCATTTGTCCACTCATTATGTCCAACTCTTCGTCTTCTATTAAATCGATGAACATTTTGATAATAGCTATTTAAAGCTTTTATCTACTAATTCCATCATTTTATATCTCTGGACCTGTTTTTACTAACTGTTCTTCCTTTGAGTTTGGTGCACATTTCCCTGCTTTTTTGTGTTTCCAGTAATTTTTGTTTGTTTGACAGACATTGTGGATACTATGTTGACACTCGGGATTGTTACCTTCCTTTAAGGAGTGTCATGTTTTTGTTTTGTCTTTTTCTGTTTTGTTTTGTATTCTTCCTGGCAGACAGTTAGCTTTATTCTAAAGATAGAAAGGCAGAGACTTCCTGGGGTCTCAACTGACTGTCCAGGGCATTGGGTGAGGGCTCTCTAGTACAGCTAGTCCAAAATCCAGCATCTGTCAGCACTGCGAGACTACCAAAATCTCTGTCCACCTCACAGCCCTCTGTAGCTGTTTCCCACCAGGTTTCTCAGAGTCTAACTCTGTTCATGTACAGCTTACTACTCAGCAAAAGACTTAAGGGGGATCCATGAAAATTTCACACCAGTATTTTTTTAATGTTTATTTGTTTTTGAGATAGAGAGACAGAGAGAGAGAGAGAGAGAGCAAGCATGAGCAGGCAAGAGGCAGAGAGAGAGAGGGAGACAGAATCCACAGCAGGCTCCAGGTTCTGAGCTGTCGGGACAGAGCCCGACACAGGGTTTCAAACTCACAAACCATGAGATCGTGACCTGAGCTGAAGTCAGACACTTGACTGACAGCCACCCAAGCGCCCCTCACATCACCATTTTTTTAAGTTCCTTTAGTGATTACAACAAACAGCCAAGGTTGAGAACATTGACCATTAATTCCCTAAAGTGAAGGAGCTGGAAAAAAAGGCCCTGGTACCAAAGAAAATGCAAAACCAGTTTGGGACAAAGTCATGAAGGATGTTGATAAAGGAGCTCTCCCCTAAAATGGCACTAATCTGGGAGACATAACAAAATCGAATCCAAGACAAATCAATGAGAGAAGTTTAGTGTACTTCCTGCTTTAAAATGATAAGCCATGATACTCTTGCTCTGTTTGAGAAGCCCCGGTTAGGACCTTCCTATCACCTAAACTGCAGACACTAAAGTGATACCTGGTCCAAAAGAATGCCTGAGGCACTAAAGCCATCAGGTGGAGGAATTTAGTGATTTCCTGTTAGCTGTCAGGTTCTAAGCTCAGAGAATACAGAGAGTTATAAGAGGTCATTCCTGCTCCAGAGTAGTTCCCAGTCTGATTCCCAGTATACAGAGAGGTAAATGAAATACATTTCAGACTGTGATAGGTCCGTGGTATGGCAGAGATACATCTGAAGTGCTTTTAAGAGTGTGGTTATTTCCAGCTTTGGGTCTGAAAGTCTTCACAAAGGAACTGTTTTTAAGCCAAGTTCCGTTAAGGATAAGAAGAGTGAAGAAGGTGGAGAAGTGAAGAAGGGAAGGATGTTCAAGGCAAAGAGAACATACTCAAGGGAGAAAAAAATAGAACATAGGGGGGAATCGGGGAAGTTCAGTGTAGAAGCTTGAGGAATAGAAGCATGGAAAGGTAGAAAGAAGATGCCATCACCCTCCCCATCGAGTGAAATGAATCAAATTCAGAAAATAACTTAAAAACAGTTTTGTTGATTGATTTATAATGAACCATACCTCACTTACTAGATCTTTGACAGAAGTTTAACAACGGTCTGTCAGAGTCAGGGACATGAAAACAAACACCGTACATGGAATCAAAGATGTCTGACCACGTGAACCTGAGCTGAAGAATGTAACCTCACTAAAGTTACACAGTGCATTTTAGCATAGAACTGTGGAGAGTGACCTTTACACAAGGGTGGTGACCCTCCTTCTTGTTACTGTATGGGCACAGGCATAATTGCTGGGTGGACTGGGAGACTTAATGATTAAAGACACTTGGCCTTGGGGACCCTGGGTGGCTCTGTCGGTTAAGTGTCCAACTCTCGATTTCGGCTCAGGTCATGATCTCACGGCTCATGAGACTGAGGGCCAAGTTGGGCTCTGCACTAACAGTGCAGAGCCTGCTTGAGATTTTCTCTCTCCCTCTCACTCTGCCCTCCCACGCTCGCACTCATTCCCTCCCTCTCTCTCTCAAAATAAATAAATAAACATCAGAGAAAAAAAGACACTTGGCCAAATGTGTCTTGGAGACTTCTCATGGCCAGTGAATATGAGTCTGAGGCCTGTGGCGCCCGTTTACTGCAAGTTTGCCCCTGAGGAAGTCCTGTGATTCCTCTTACCCTCAGTCCCCTCCTCCGTGAAATGGACACATTAATACCTACTGGCTCTGCTGTCCCACGGGGATTCTCAGGAAAGACCAAATGACCTACTTTGTGTGGAAAAGCCTTGTAAGGTTTAGAGCCTGACTGTGATGCAAAGAGTTATGATTACTAATAATAAACAAGAAGAATGTGTGACAATGACCAGAACTTCCTGTTGAGACAACAACTCCATGAAACCATTAAGAGAGGTAGGATGTTTGTCAATTCCACAATGAGAGTTATGCTCTGGTATTGTTTCAACTGTCTCCAGGGAATAAAGGGTTTGACAGCAATAAAGAATGAGCCAATTTGTCCTAAAGTTTCTTGTTCTTTTTAGAATCGTTTCAATAGCTTTCTGTACCTTCCCCAGGCTTTTCTTGCCTATTCTGCCAGGACTGATGAGAACTGTGCATTATTCAATTAATTTTTTCTTTAAAAGAATTTGTCTTCCCATGTGCTAATACTCACATAATTCACGTCTCAGAATACCACCCTGCCACCCAGGCAACCCTCAGGCTGGGGCCCTGCAAAACATCTCTTTCCTCAATGACCTCAGAAGTTTCTTCTGCTTACCAAGAAAAGAGGGAAATGCGTGCCCGGACACCAAACCAGTCTGCCGGATCCCCTTCATTCCCTCTATCAGCTCAGGACCAGAGGCTTTCATGTGGTTACCAGTTGGCATTTATAAATTTGTCAAAGAAAGGAGTGTGGGCAAAGCCCTCTGGGGGATACACACTGCCTTTCAGAAATGCAACAGAAGGATTCTTTCTTGCTGGTCTAATGATGCCTGGTGGTGACTTTGATGACCTATGGAATGTCATTTTCATTTCATGGCTTCACACAAAGTAGCCGACTGCCCTCCCCCATATCCTGTCACAAAGAGCCTGTGGATTCTGGTCCCAGATGGCGATCCAAAGCTTTTTCTTGAACTTCTTCCAAATTTACACTAAAATAATCAAGCTCCTATAATAATGGGGAAAGTCCTGCATCACCACCAAAAACCTGGAAAGGGTTCCCTCTGGCTAGAATTTTACAGCACTTCTCAAATTTTAATGGGCACATGAATCACCTGGGAATCTTGTTAAAGTGCAGATTCTGATTCAGTAGGTCTAGGATGGGACCCAGGAATTTGCATTTCTAACAAACTCCTGGGTGATGGTCTTACTGTTGGTCCCTGGACCACACTTAGAAGAGCCAGAAGTCAGAAGACAAATTCTGAGCAATTCTAGAACTCAAAGGAAGTGGTTAAAGAGATGCACATGGTGAAAGAAAGGTTGAAGAGGGAATCAAGAGCTACAATGGAGCTTCTACATATAGATAAGAAGAGAGGACACAGAGAAAAAGAATGGAGGCTGCGCATATACTTCAACTGCAGAAAAACTCATTAGTCTTAATTCATCATATTACTATAGCAGGGCAGAAATACCACATGATTATTTTGATAGATGACCAAATCATTTGAGACTATTCAACATTCCATCATCATTTTCTTCCTCTGCCTCCTCCTCTTCCTCCTCATTGCCATCAGGAGAGAGAAGAATATTTTCTTAAAGTGACAAGTATACTCTACGTAAAATCAAGTCAAGTGGGATGTACTCTATGTAAATCAAGTCAAGATGCTTAACGGTGAACTACTAGAGCCATTCCCATTCCCATCAGTAACCAAAAAGACATCCATGCCCATCAGTGTGAGTAACGCTGGTCTGCACATCCTAATCCAGACAACCAAATACAAAACTGAAATTAGGGGTGCTGTTAGTGAGGGTGATGTTCAGTTTCACATAATCACGGCTAGAACAAAATAGAAGTGTCTTCTTCTCTTGCCTAAATTGCAGGGAGCAGACCAGCCTGGCATAGCAGCCATCCCATGAGTCCAGAGACCCAGGCCTTTCTGGTTCTCTGCTCAGTCTGCACGGAGGGGGCTCTCCTGCTGCAGCTCCGCTATAACTGGCTGCATGTCTGATGTCTCAGACCTCATGAATATTTAGCGCTCCCTTGGTTTTTCCAGATCACATATGCTTTGTTTACTTTATCTATAATGTGTCACACAGCTACTTGTTTCTATTGTTTCTAAGGCAGAACATAAATTTTTAAATAATATAGCAATGCACATCACATGAAATAACTATATTACCTTAACAAAGCTAAACAAAAATAATAACCGTATGATAATGACTATGCATTTTTTAAATGAGTGATAGTATAAATTTATCCTAACAAATACTAAATTGTATCGTAAAAGGGCAAGAAATTCAACAGTGTGCTAACAGCTGAAAAGAGAGATCAATGCAGAAAAGAAAGGTCAGAAATAGTCCTGACAATATATAGAAAATAGCAGATGCTAAGACAATTGTTTCCAAATCAATGAGAAAGAGATGTATTGGGGTACAATTTGCTAACTACATGGAAAAAAATAAAATTAGATGCCTACCTCACACCATTTACAAATTCCAAAGGAATTAAAGCTATAAATGTAAAAATGAAACCATGAAAATATGACAGGAAAATCTGTGTATGTCTTTAAATAATCTTAGGTTGGAAAATGACTTTTATTTTTTTTTATTTAAAAAAATTTTTTTAATGTTTATTTTTGAGACAGAGAGACAGAGAGAGACAGAGAGAGACAGAGCATGAACGGGGGAGGGGCAGAGAGAGAGGGAGACACAGAATCCGAAGCAGCTCCAGGCTCTGAGCTGTCAGCACAAAGCCTGACGCGGGGCTCAAACTCATGAACTGCAAGATCATGACCTGAGCCAAAGTCGGAAGCTCAACCGACTGAGCCACCCAGGAGCCCCAGAAAATGACTTTTAAATCTGCCAGCAAAGATGGAACAAAAACTGAAAATGTCAATCAACATGATTCTTAATTTTCTTTTTTTTTTTAAGATTTAATTTTTAAGTAATCTCCACACCCAACATAGGGCTCGAACTCACAACCCCAAGATCAAGCATCGTATCCTCCACGAACTGAGTCAGCCAGGCGCCCTGATTCTTAATGTTAAAGGTCTGTATGATTCTTGTAAAAGGCCAAAATTGAACTGGAATAATTAAGTAAAAAGGCTCTGGAACAGGCCTAGCTAACTAGCCTAATTCTTCATCAGGTCCATGAAGAAGTGCTGGTAGGTCACACCAAATGGACACTATAGTTTTGTCCATATGCTAGTGGAAAGGTGTTACACATATATAATTTTTAATCTTTCAAAAAGTATATGGTCAACATGGGTGAAACTTGAAAACAGTATTCCAAATGAAAATCAGACGTGACACGCCACATGTCATAGGATTCTTTTTTAATGAAAAGTCCAGAATAAGCAAATCCATAGAGACAGAAAGGGACCTAAGGGGAGAGGCAGATGGGATGTGATACTCATGTATGTAGTATGTCTTCTGGGGATGATGAAAATGTTCTGGAATTAGACAGTGATAGTTGCATAACTTTGTGAATATACTAAAAACTATGAATTGTACACTTTAAAAAGGCACATTTTATGGTATGTGAATCATATCTCAATTTAAAAAAAGAAAAAGAAAGGCGTATGCTACAATTCACTACCAAGCGTGGATTCAGTTCTTTTCAACTGATCCTGTTGCCTCTATAACATAGTGAGTTAAAAGAATTCCCTTAGGGTATCATTAAGACTTGGTGCCTGGGCAAGGCTCACAGAAAGGATCTCTATGGCTTGATGGCCAGGGTGGGCTAGCAGGGGACATACCTCCTTACTTTATGATGCAGGTTCCACACAGCCAATCCATAAACCCACAACCAGGTTAGATTTAGCCATGCATCCTCCAAACAACACAAAAAAACTCTGCTTTTAGTTTACAAATTTAAGTAAGTATGTCTGGACTTCCAGTGGGTGGATTTGGCCATCTGTGGTTTCAGAGCATTTCTGAGCTTTTGGTTCCAAGACCATGGCCTTGAACTCACGAGGATTGGGATCCTCTCCCAGAACTCCTGTCCACACCACTTTCCCGCAACTCTGTTGTCAGTGGGCCTTTTGTCCATCTGATACCGTGTGAGTTACAGACAGGGCTTATCAGAGCCGGAAGGCAACTCAGAAGTTAATCACTCTGACTACCCTAATTCCCGCCTCCTACAATCACATTTAATGGATGAGGTCCAGAAAGGAGAAGGAGCCATCCATAGATTATCCCACAAATAAGTGAGGAAACTAGAATTAAGTTAAATTTCTGTGTCCCAGTTCCCAAAGCATATGTGGTTGTATATCCAATTACTTCTGTTGCAACATCAGCCTTAGTAACTCCAGTTGCAATTAAATGGTCTTCCACACAGTGAAAAGCAAAAGGAAAGGCACCGTCCCAGCATCAAGACAAGGGTATTACCTCTTTCAGAATGCTCCAGACAACATAGCAATTTGAAAGCCATGCTCAGGCAGACACTGTGAGAACATACACCTTCTCCAAGTTTCCTAATGACTCCATAAACGTATCCTTGTTCATAGCTGCAGATGGAATTCGTAGGAGGGACCCAAGTATCTGCAGAGCAAATCTGACAGTCTCATAAAATCCAGCAGTAGAAAGGAAGCATTTTTCCTCTTCATCTCCTCTGTCAATGCAGCAGTTTCTCCTATGATCCAGATATTCATTCATTCATTCATTCATTCATTTAACCAACAAACACTTTCTGAACATCTACAGTGTGCCTGGCCCTGTGCTGGACAGTGAAACATGGAAATGGATCAAGATAAACCTGCCTTTAAGGAGCTCCCAATCTATTGGGAGATGCTCCTATATGGCCAGCACCAGCAGAAGGGAAAGGTAAGAGTCAGAGAGTTTATGCAAAAGACCATGGAGACACAGGTGAGGTCCTGATTCTGGCTTGTGGGTCAGGAAGGCTTCACAATGTTGATGGCATTTAAGCTGCGTCTTCAAAGTCTTCAAATGGCAGAGGGGGTAAAACTCTTATGACAGAGAACAGATGAGCAAAGGCACAAAGCATGAGGAACACGGTGTGTTCAGGAAAGGGGAGGAGACCAGGGTTTCTGGAATGTGGTACCTTGAGCTGTGTTATGTTGACCTGTCCTCAGTGAGTGTCCATCACTAAAATATGAGTTTCCTGGCGTCAGCTAGGGACTGTGCATTAGCCCATTCTGAATCTCCATCACCTAGCACGGTGCTTAGCACCTAGTCAGCACTCAGCAACCTTTTTCCAAGTAAATGGATAAGAGAAGAGTTAACATGTATTAGGCACTAACTACATGGCAGATGTTGTAATGAGTGCTTTAGATACATGAAATAAACCTGATGGATATGGTAGTATTATTATTCCTATTGTTAATATCCCCCTTTAACAGAAGAGATGACTAAGACACAGAAGCTTCACACAGCTGGAAAGAGGCCTATTTGATCTTCAGACCCAGGTCACCTTCTGCCAGATGATGAATGTCTTCTGCTGTTTTGGGTCTGTCTCTCCGCTACTCTAGGGGACAAGGCTGTGTCTAGTTCCTGCACTTTGCTCTCTGAAATGCTGCTCTGTCACTGTAGTGGGGATGAATGGTAGGAGAGGGAGGCAGGAGCCAGGTTGTAAAGAGCCTTGCCTGCTAGGCAGAGGGTCCCGGACTAGACTTTAGAGATGGTGGAAGGTTCAACACAAGCCAACAAACATGCTTGGTTCTTTCAGTACTTATCATGAGCCTTGCCATGGACTCTGAAGTCAGCACAGATTTCCTGGGAAGAAGAAAATAGAACCCCAAACTCCTTTGCTCTGTGTCAAAGTGGCACAATCAGATATCCAAGAAGTGGTGAGTAGGGCAAAAGCCATCATGGGTTAAGGCTTTCTCCATGTGATAGTCTCAAACATCTGGCTCCTTCCTATGCTCTAAATTTGGAACAACTACATATTCACTTCCTCCTAATCAAGATAAGCCCAAGACCGAGAATCCAGACAATTGTGCTAGGTCATTTAATTGCCTTCCTCTTGGAAACCTTGAGCTAGCCATAGGGAAATTCTCTGGCCAAGGCAAAGAATAAAGGTCAACACTACGTTGCATCCTGATGCCTTTTACAGACCCCAGGAGCCACAGGAGAAATCAATTCCAGTCAAACGAGTTGTGAATTTTTTTGTTTTTGTTTTTTTAGTGGAGTCAATATTTTAAGATTCTCCAAGTCATGGAAAAATATACACTAAGAACATGAAAACAACACTCACTGTCTCCAACAGCATAAAATTTACTTCTCATTGTTGTCTAAATAAAACCAGGCTAATTCCATCAGGAGGCTGTGTTCCTTAACCCACCATAAAATGATGTGTTATGAAATATTAATGGAAAAAATAGTATTACAAATGATTCCTACTTTTCCTGGCTGCCCACAATTTTGTTATTAACCATGCTTTCTTTTTTAAAGCTTTTTTTTTCTGACTATGAAAGTAAGAGGTACTCATTGTTGAAATTTTGGAAAAGAAAAAGAAAAACAAAGTAACAATCGCTGCAACCCACTATTAAGTTATTTTTTAAACAAAAATTGAGGTCATAAAATCTGAAGTTTTTTTCATTTCTCATTTGTAGGTAGCATAATCCCATACACCGAGTATTCTTCAAATATGTCATTTTTATCAGATATATGAAATTGCTCACTGTGGAAGTGCCATAATTAATTGAGCCAGTTACCAGCCTGTGGACACCCGGGTTGTTCCCAGCCTTTTGATTTTATAAATCAATGTGTAAAATGTTCTCATGCAAATGTCTTTGTCTTTCTAAGAGTTTCTTTAGGAAGTAGAATGACTAAACCAAGGGGTATGAAAAACCTAAGGTTCTTGATAGATACTGCCAAATGGCCTTCCATTGTGTTCAACAAATATTTGTTGCGTGCCTAAATGCCAAGCGTGGTGCTGGGCACTGGGGATACCACAGTGAATGGGAGACAAACTTCTTGCCCTCCAGAGCTATATTCTAGTGATGGTACCGACGTAGCTTCCCACCAGCCATTTATGAGCATGCCTGGCTCATTCCCTCACCAGCGTGATGATCTGTTTATGAGTAAACCTTGAATAACCCGACAGCCTAAAAGAGTTCTTTCAATTACTGGTTGAATTTGCTAGTTTTTGATTAACATACTTTCCCATATAGGTAGCAACCATCTCCATTTGTACATGTAAATTGCATGCTCACGTCCATTTTTGTATGATGTTTGTCTCCTCTCACTGGGAAAAGTTTTTCATATATTCTAGATGCCAACTTGCTGCGGCCATATTGTACACTTTTCATCTGTACTCTGGATATTTGTGGTGCTAACTTTCATTCATTTGGCAAATCCTGAGCACCTACCAGTATGGGGGGGTGGAGAGGTGGACAGAAACAGACATGGTCCCCTTGGGGGAGACAAACCTGCTTCATGAGAGAATAAGACAAAGGACTGAGAGACGACATGCCCTTGCATGTCCCTGTTATGACTGAGGACATGAGTCTCAGGGACAACTCCTGAGAAGCAGAAGCTGAGACAGGGAAGCATCCAGGGAGTGCTCTTCCTGGGAGTGAGGGGGCACCTACAGGGAGTGAGGGAGGCAGAAAGGGAAGGGAAAGGACTGGCAAGAGAATGTGCTCTCCTGTGAAGTCTCTCTCTGTCCTGGTCCTTGCTGGCGTGCTGGCTCGGAAGCATAACCTTCACAGCAGAGATTCCTTCCTTGAAGTGGGGGTGGGTGGCCTTTTGTGAACCCTGCCACCAAGTCAGACACTGGTTATGAGATGCTTCTGGAGGGTGGGGAATGTGGCCTCCCAGGTAGGTAGCTCCCCAGAAGAGGCAGCTGTGAGTGCCAGCAGTCAATGCTGCCGCAAGTTGGGGTGGGTGCAGGAGCCTGGCAAAGGGCATGTGGGTGCGGCCCTGTGGTGTGTCCCACACGTCAGAGAAGCTGAAAGTCCAGTGTGGCATGAGGGGCGAGGGTGGGGGGGCACCACGATCAGCCTTGCAGTTAGCAGAGATCAGTTTGGTTTCAGTGTGGAGAATGGACAGGGGAAGAGGGCAGAGAAGAACTGCACGGTCTGGTGAGTTTGGGGACTGCAAAACACACAATGCCCCACCTTGGGTCCCTTGGGACCATGATAAGCATGTCAAAGCCTCTGATAAATCCTACAATACGGAAACCTGAGTAACTTTGCTCAGACCCACAATTCTCAAGAAATCACAGAGAAATCGATGAACAGAAGGGATATAGCATGACAATACAAAGGGTGAACTCCAATAGAGAGACAGAGGCCTGGACTACCGTAGTCCAGCACTTCTCTGCAGAGAAGTGGGTGTGTTGAAAGCATATTTAGGAATTAAAGACCACAGGACTTAAATTGAAGATTGGCTATGGAACAAGAGGGAGGGAAATGTCAAGAACGACTCGTACGTTTCTAATTTGAACATCTGGATGGTGACACATCACTCTTGGAGAAGGACAGGGTCTGTGATCGAGTAACGCGGGAGAGGACCGTGCATTTGAAAATAGATGTTACGCTCAATATTTTAACTTAGTAAATGCCAGCAAAACGTGGGGCATGGGCAGACCCCCTGATGAAAACACTTGGGTTCTCAATCCAGCTCCACCAACACGCAAGTCTATAACCCTGAGAAGATCCCTTCACCCCACTGAGCCTCAGTTTCCCCACCTGAAAAATGGAGATGATAAATCCTATTCTAACTACCTCATACGACTACCATTTGATCAAATAAAATAATAGAAATAAAAATACGTCCTAAATAGTAGAATGCAACCTAAACACAAGAGTGGTGTTAAGATTACGGCTAGCACTGTCTTTAGAGGTCACTTCAGCCGTAACACCCCAAGGACTCAAGTCAGAACAAGACACGATGTCAACAGACCCAGAGACATAAATCTAGGAGGTGGCTACATTATAAAGCTAATTACACAGATTTACGTGGAATCATCCCAATATGTTTTCAGGCAAGGAATTTTTTTTTGTCCGTTATTAATGTCTCTCTCTCTCCTCACTGTCACTCAACCAGGGGCACCCCCACCCCACCAAAACCTGCTCTCAAGGTACCACCCACTGAGTGGCATTAAAGAGATAGCGCCAGGAAAACCTGACACGGGATCTTCCCAAGGATGCTTACCCAGCTCGCCCGCAGCACAGAAGCAAATCCTCTGACCGAGGCTGGAATCTGAACGGTGGGATTGGGGTCCAGGCAGCATACTCACAGAGGTACTGAGAGCGCAGTAAGCAGGTCACAAAGGACAAATGCTGGAGTCCTCTGACCCGGCACACCTAGAGCAGTCAGGTTCATAGAGACAGAAAGTTAGAAGAGTGACTGTCAGGGGTGAGGCGGGGATTGGAGGAGAGGTGGGGGGAGAGGTGGGGACTGGAGAAGGGATGGGGGGTGGGGGGGTACGGAGAGTGGGGGAGAATGGAATAATGGAGAGTCAGTGTTTAATGGGTACAGAATTTCAGCTGTGCAAGGTGGAAAGCGGTCTGGAGATGGATCATGGTGATGGTTGCCCAATAATGTGGATGTACTTAATACTTGGAGCTGTGCACTTAGAAACGGTTAGGATGGTGAATTTTGCGTCCTATTTTACCATAATAATAATAATAACAACGTGTAGAGGAGGTTCAAAGTCACATCCTTATACATTTGTCAAACCCATAGAATGTACAACAGTAAGAGAAAAGCCTCACGTAAACTACTGACTTTGGTGATGAGGTGCCCATGCAGGTGTCTCGGTTGTAACAAAGGTAGCACTCTGGTGCCAGACGGTGGGGGAGGCCGTGCAGGGGCAGGAGGTTTATGGGAACTCTCTATCTTCTGCTCAATTTTGCTGTGAATCTAAAACTGCTCTAAACAATAAAAGTATTTTTTTTTAATTTTTTTTTCAACGTTTATTTATTTTTGGGACAGAGAGAGACAGAGCATGAACGGGGGAGGGGCAGAGAGAGAGGGAGACACAGAATCGGAAACAGGCTCCAGGCTCTGAGCCATCAGCCCAGAGCCCGACGCGGGGCTCGAACTCACGGACCGCGAGATCGTGACCTGGCTGAAGTCGGACGCCCAACCGACTGCGCCACCCAGGCGCCCCAATAAAAGTATTTTTAATAATAATAATAATAATAAAGTGGTACCTAGATGGTTTGTAGCGCTTACCCTGTACTCAAGCAATCATTCCAGAAAGGGACTCCACACGCACGCACACGCACGTCAAGACCACGCACGCATGCACGACCTTCCCACGCACGCATGCGCGTTACGCCCACGCACGCGCGTCACGCCCATGCACGGACGCGCGTCGCACACGCGACACTCCTGTTATGCGCGTGCACGCACGTCACGCCCGTGCACGCACGTCACGCCCACGCTTGCACGTCACGCCCACGCGCACACATACGTCACGCACGTGCGCACAGCCCTGCCTACCCTTCGCTCTCAGCTAGGCAAGTAGGACTGGTCCTAGTCGTTTGGGCTCGTTTGGGGTTCGCTCTGGAGCTTTTAATATCCAAAGGAATCTTTGTTCTCGCCATGGAGCCATTGCTCATCTCATTTAGCTCTTACGTAAGATATGCTTTGGATCTGATATGTGGGGGAAAAAAAACATTACCCATTTTACTCGTTTTGAATAAGCTAAAAATAACCATCCTCCCCATTTCCTGGAGCCAATAAAGACTGCTTGGAATGAATAGAGGAAAGAAAGACACGGAATGTGAAAAAGCCGAGTCTGGGCATACAGAAACCTGGGTTCAAAGCCTGGCTCTGCCCCTCGTCTGTTGTGCGACTCAGACAAGTCACTCGGGCACCTCATCCACCAAATGAGAAGGTTGTGCCGGAACCTCTGGCCTTTGAGATGCCTGCGGCTCTGACATCCTGCTTTTCTGTGAAAAGTAAGACGGGGAGTTGAAGCATCTTATTTTGCTAGCCATCCAGGAGATGAGTCATTTTTATTATTCAGAAACTTTTCCAAATTAATTTTGACGTGGTCCTGTGTGGTAAGAAATAGCTAATGTCTTCTCTCCTCCCGTTCCTGTTCTAGTGTCTAGAAATAGTCATTCAGACTCACGGTCTCCCCTTTTCAACTCCTGCCACCCTCCCTGCCGTGCAGTTTCTGACTCCCCTATCCTTTGTAACTGATCCTGTCAAGGTCACCGTCACCTCCTGTGGTCGAATCAACAGGCATGTCCCAGTCCTTTTCCTACCTTGACTTCTTCTCAGGAACATTTCGCCATAGGTGACCATCTCTCTTTCTTGAGATACTCTCTTCCCTAGGGCTGAGAGGGAAAATGACTTTGCCCTCGCAGAGCCCTGAGTGCCAACGCCAGGATTTGTACCCATGATGTTAGTGCCAAAGCCTGGGCCTCAATGCTGCAGGTACCATGTCAGCATTTTCGGTGATTTGCCTTCCCGCTGGGATCATTTTGCCACCACATTCTAGATTCTCCAGGTGATTCAGTCCTTCACTCATTCATCAATGACTTGTCAACAGCCAACTCTTTACCAGGCACCAGATGATGAGATGGGGGTATAGCCAGACCAGCATGACCCCCGCTCTCCCAGCATTTATAATTCAGTAGAAGAGTCAGGCATTAAACAGGTAAGTACAAGATACATGTATAAATACAAACATGATGAGTTCTCGGAATGAAAGTACCAGATGCTGTGAGAGATGAGAACAAGGGGGACAGACAGGATGTGGGCAAATGCCACTTGGAGAGAGTGACAATGACAGGAGAAGGAGCTGGCAGAAAGGATAGAGAGGGTGGGAGCTCACTGGGCAGAGGAGACAGCACACCCCTATTGGGGCCTGGTGGGGGTGGCATCTTGGAAGGGGTACCTGGGGGACTAGGCCTTGTCATTACCAACAGCCTCCTACTTTTACTTAGATGGAGGTTTTGGAGTGGCTTGGGGAAGCCGATGAAGACTCTGGAGGAACTAAGCCCTTCCCATGCCTCCCCCTGCCCCCCATGAACACCACCCCTGGGGCCAGGTCCAGAGGAGGCCACAGCTGGACCATTTCAGGGTCTACAAGGGGCCAGAGTGAGTGAGAGAGCAGAGCAATGGGCAGAGGGGGTCAGGCAGGGTCGGCTCCCACAAGGCCTTGGGGGACACCCTGAGGAGGCCTGCAGCTCATGCTGCAGGAAAAACACTCTGATGATCCGTGGAGACTTGGCAGGGTGGGCCGGGAGTCGGGGGGGCAGAAGGGTAGCTTATGCTGACCCTGCTTATTTCCAGCAGGCATAGAATCAGAAATATTTTGCCATAGCCGAGGTAATAAAACTGTTTCAGCTTCCTTGTGGAGGGCAAGCGCTCGTATCATTACGAAGCCCTCAGAGCCCTCGGAGGTGACCTGGTCCCCCTCTTCCACGCACAGATGAGGAACCCGAGGCTGGCGAGCTGTAGGGACTCCCTGGCAGGCTCATGCGACCAGTAAGCGGCACAGGTAGAACTGAAACTTTGTCTGCCTGGCTCCAAAGCCCCTCACCTTGTCCATGAGGCACCTTGGGATGCCACCTGGACCAGCCCACTCTGTCTTGCAGGTGAGGAAATGGAGACTCAAGGGCTGGGACCTGATCCCCAGAGGCCTGGCCCTGCTGCTTCCCCTGCTCCAAGCTGCCTCCTTTTGGGGTGGCAGAAGAGAACGTGTCCCTAAAGAAAGGCCATAATCACGTGGCTGTGAACAAAGCAGTGTCCCTAACGGTGTCCCTGTGGTAGGGAGCAGTGCAGGGCCCCAGGGGAGGAGGAGAGCTGCCGCCCCGAGCAGCTGGTGTGGGAGCTGGAGTGGCTGCCTGCCACCCCCTCTCCCAGGAACATAAAACTCAGGAACGCGCGTTGGGCAGGAGCCCGTGGGAACAGTCCTGCGCTCCCCTCTCCAGGGGCCGCCGCAGCCACTGATTATGCTCCCAGCAAAATTCTGGCCCAACGACTCTGTCGTACAGAGAGCTGGCGCCGGGCGGGCTGCCACGAGGGGCTCACGGCAAGTCCACCAGGTCCAGGGCCTGTACCTCTAACCCCACAGAGACCACGTCTCCCAGGGTCCACACTCTGACCCTGGAAATCTGGAGCTAGTTAGGGGAATTTGGACAGATGTTGCTCTTTCCAGTTTCCTGTGGAAATTCAGCAAAACCAGGAGGCATCTCACTCAGGGGAGGAGATGAGATATGGGAGGAAAACTGAAGAAATAAACACATGAGGCATTTGTTTGCAAAGCAGTTGTCCCTTTATGGCTCGGGGCTGGTCAGAAGAACGGTCTCCTCCAGCAGAGGCACTTGACAACAAAGCAGGACCCCGGCCAGCCAGGGTGCCCACAGCGGTGAGCCCGGCCTACACACGCTTGGTGCTTGCACCCTCCTGAGCCCTTGCACAGGCTGTTCCTGTGTTCGCAATGCCCTTCCTTACCTTCTCTTTCTAGAGAACCTCCCAACCCTCATGGGCCAACCGGGGCTCCCTGCCTCCCACCTTTCCAGGCCACAGTGGTGGCTGCTCCTCTGGGTTCACCCTTCACCCTGGAAACAGTTTCACAGGGATCTTGTTACCGTGGGCTTGGAAGGCAGTTTGTTGTTACATCTGTCTCCCCTGCGAGCCTTCAAGCCTTTGGCAGGTGCTCTACCTAATCAGCCTGTACAGAAGACCCCTGTAAATCTTGGGGGACAGATGGGGTGGGGAGAGAGAAATGGAAGGAGGGAAGGAAAGACGTAGGAAGAAGAAAGGCGGAAATACGGATTTCTTCAGGATATTTGCAAACCCCTAATGCTTCCTGATTGACTTGAGCCAACACCTGCCTCTCAGAATTAACATGCCTCCAGAAAATTCCACCATTAGGCTAGAATAACACTGACCTGAGCACCACAAATAATAGTGGTGTAAAGGAGATAGGAGATCATTTCTCACATGAAAGTCATACTGAGTATGGAGAGGCTGCTCTTCGAAGTCATCACAGGCCCAAGCTCCTCAGTTCCATTGCTCTGCCATTCCAGGGATGTTGTACGCATACTGGTGGTCCAAGATGGTGCACCACCACATCCCCAGTCACGGGAGGGGCAAAGGGCAAGGGAAAGTACACTCCTCCCTTGCAAGGCGTGACTGGATTTTGGGTGCATCAGTCCCCTCACCGCCTAGGGCCATGCCTAGTGCAAGGCAGGCTGGGATTTGTGGTTTAGTGCTGAGCATCTGTATGCCAGGGTGAAAGTTCCATTTTAGTGTAAGAGAGGGGAAATGGATTTTGGAAACAACCAGAAATCTTTCCAAAATAACAATTGACAAAGGTTTTATTATTTATTTATTTATTTATTTATTTATTTTTTAAGTTTATTCATTTTTGAGAGAGAGAGAGAGAGGGAGACACAAAATCCAAAGCAGGCTTCAGGCTCTGAGCTGTCAGCACAGACCCCGACTCAGGGCTCGAAGTCACAAACCACGAGATCATGACCTGAGCCGAAGTCAGATGCTTAACCGACTGAGCCATCCCAGAGCGCCCCCCCCCCTCCTTTTTAAAAACATATTTCAAAGCCACGGTATTTTCATGATATATTTGTCCATCTCAACAAACCTGTGAAGAAATTGAGGCTCAGGGGTGGAAACACCTTTGGGTGAAGGCACTATGAGGAGTGAAGGAATGGAACAAAAACCTGAATATGTGGTCTAAGTTGGTGTTTCAGTTTAAAACCTCTCAAATACTAAAAAGAGGAGAAAGAAGCTATAACTGGGCAGCTCTTTATAGGGAGAAGATCTGGGGATCTGAGGTGAACCCCAGCTCTGTATCTGATATTATATGTCTGTCCCCACAGCTACCTTAATTGAGGCTAATGTCCAGAACAAATAGATGAGTGGTCATCCTCCCCCAAGCTGGTCAAACTGTACCCGGAATGCTGTGTTCTGGAAGCCAGCCCTTAACAGGAACACCAAGATAAACAGAAAGACGTCTGGAGGCGAGATAGGCTGGGGTCTGGACACCCTGTCCTGTGAAGAAAGAATCACAGCTAAACACCATGGAGAAGGGCAAAATCTGGGTTATGTAACTCCTTATCTTCCCATCTCTGTCACAGTGAGGGCTAAGAGATCTCATCTGGGTGGCTCTGAGGAGCAGGACAAGGGCCAGTGGTTGTGAGTCACTGGAAGGCAGAGCCACTAGTGCAAAGACAAGGAGGTAAAGAGAGTGGAGTAATGACGCAGGTGTGGCCGGTGTGGCAGGTGGGGAGGCCTTGCTGTCAGAGGGCTCTCAAGCAGGGATGGAGATGCTGAGGAGAGGACTCTTCTAAGGCAGAAGTGTTTACCTGGAAGCTCCTGAGGGCATGTGCAGTCCGGTGTGTGTGTGCCCAGCAACCGCATGTGTGTGCACGTGTGTGCTTCCCTGTGTACAGGGGCCATCGCTTCCTTGAGATTCTCAGAGGCGTCCGTGACCCGAGCAGGATTCCGTGGACTGGACCACCGGGCACCTCCAGGGCCCCTGGCCACTCTAAGATCCCCTGGCCCCAAGCTAGGAGCACAAACCTCCCCAGTGAGGAGGGATAAGGAAGAATTCAGTGGCCTCAGGAAAGGGGGGGTTTCTGGGACTGAAGATGGCACTACGAGTATGCCCCCTGGGAGATGCCACGAAGTCTGACTATACAAGCCTCACTTGGTAAGCTTGGAGCAGACGTTCCTCCCCCTCCTAAGGCTGGAGTGGCCCAGCACCCCACTGCAAAGAATCCAGTGATCCTACATTTGTCACACACTAGGTGGGGAGACTGACACAAGGACCAGCCACATCAGTTGTGGGGCTCAGTGCCAAATGAAAATTGCAGCTCCCTCTTTCAAAAGGTATTAAGAGTTTCATGATGGTAACAGTAGAGCATTAAACCAAGTGGAGCCCTTCAGTTGGGGGGGTGGGTAGTGAACAAGTCAAATGCCCAAGAAGCTGGCCTGATCAGATCAGAGACAGTCCAACAATGAGTTAGAAGCTCAACTCAGTCTAAAGCTCAGGCCTCCCGAGCCCCACCCCATCCCTAGTCCTCTTTTCATCACATCCCACCCCCTCATCCTCACCCTCTAGCTTGGCTGCCTCTGGAGATCTAGCTACAGCCAGGCCGTGTGGTACCAGGGGAGGGAAGAGTAGTGAGGGCCTCGTGGGCTCCTCATACCCCGAAGTCTCTGGTTCTATCATGTTGGGCAAGAGAGGCCTGACCTTTCCTGGGCTTGAAAGTTCCTCCGGGTCTGTGGGTTCAGCCCACCTGAGCGGTCCCATGCCACGCTCAGCTGATGGTGCAGGGGTGGGAGGCAGTGCCAAGGAGGGGGAAGGCGGCCCCAAAGACAAGCTCTGGAAACCTCACAAGTTCACACCTGCTCTGTCCGGGACCACCGGCAGCAGTTAGGGCCAGGTCATTCTTTCCACTAACCAACAGAGCTTGGGGAGTGGTTGAACACTGTCGTGGTCATATTTGCTTTTAGAAAGACTTTGCTGCCAAGTGGGGAGAAGGAGAAATTGAGATAGCAGGTCTGCAAAGAGGCCACTTAATGGTCTATTCCATGGATCAGGGAAGAGAGGCTATGGGGGTTGAACTGAGACAATAGAAATGGGAAGGAGGGAGAAGACTGGCTTGGGAGACGGTGGGTAGGACTGAGAGCCTTTCAGTACCCCTTGGATGTGAGGAGTGAGTCTGGAGGTGACCCCAGCTTTCTGGCTTACGTGGCTGAATAAATGGTACTGCTGTTCAGTGAGAGAGGTGTAGCAGGACACTTGGTTCCAACTGGCTGACCTTGGTTACAATCAAACTGACCTTTACCAAAAGGAAAAAGGGAGCACACTGGCTAATAAGACTGAACAGTGTGAGAGTAGAGTTCACTCACTCACTTCATTCACAGCAAGATCCAGGACCTCAAACCACATCATCAGTATATTCTCTCTCCTTCTCTTGGCTCAGGTACTCTGTGCTGACTGTCCTTGATGACTCCTCTTGCATTGTCACAGGATGGCCAGCAGCCTCATGGTCACAAGATGGCTGCCGACACCTCTCTGAGCTATATCCTTCTAGGTTTAAATCAAATAGAAGTAAACAAGAGCTTGTGTCTGAGCATCTCCACGAAAGTTCTGAGATTCACTCTGGTCAGACCGGTTTAGATCACACGCTGACCCTTGAGCCGGTGGTTGTGCTCACTGACTTGGACCTCACGCGTGAGCTCTCCTGGAACTATGTGGACCACAGAGACTAAGAGGGGAAGGGGCAGATCCCAAAGAAACACGGTGGCTCTTGCCAGAGTGAAGGAAAACGTGCCAAGGAGACAAACCACATCTTCCAGCTTTGTGGACAGCACGGAAAGAGCAGGCTGGGGGAAGAAAAGACCCGAGTGTGGGCTGGAATGAGTTGTGCGGCAGCATTGGCACAACCACGGGGAAGTGCTCAGCAGGCGGAAGGGTGGGGGAAGACCCAGAGTGCAGGCGGTGAGAGATAGGCCTCAGAGGGCAGGCAGCGCTGTGGACTTTGGAGCCATTCTGGACCCCCTGCCTCAGGAACAGCAAGTCCGGCCTGTCGCGAAGGTCTCTCCGTCCCTTCGCGCTTCGGGATTTGGCGGCAGAGCGGCGGCTGCTGTCCTGCGCCAGCTCCATCTGACTACACTAGGTGGCTTTGTACCCTCCTCTCCCTTGGTTGATATCAGGACGTGAATATGTTTGACGGTGACATGAGCCACTGATGCTGCAAAGGAACAAGATGCATGCCAGGCCTCGGTGCCAGGCCATGATGTGAGACAGCCAGGGTCCTTCGGGGCTGATGAGCGTGCACAGGGGACCACAGGCTGACCCCTCACTAGGAGTCAGAGGGACAAATAACTCCAAAGGGGGGGCGATGTTGGTGACTCCTCTTGCCCCTCTCTCTCTCTCTCTCTCTCTCTCTCTCTCTCTCTCTCTCTCTTAAATGTTTTTTTATTTGGGAGAGAGAGGGTGAGTGGGGGAGGGGCAGAAAGAGAGGGAGACAGAGGATCTGAAGCAGGCTCTGAGCTGTCACCAGAGAGCCCGATCCAGGGCTCGAACTCATGAACAGTGAGATCATGACCTGAGCCAAAGTAGGAAGCTTAGCCGACTGAGCCACCCAGGCGCCTCCCCTCTTGCCTCTCTCCAGCTGGTGGGTCTTTTGCTCTTGTCCTTTCTCCTCTTCCTTGAATGAAGACAAAGGGAATACTTAGTGGGAGGTGGGGGGGTAGGGAGACAGCCATCTTGCAACCACAGTGTGACAGGGATGTGCTAAGCATGGCCGTGTGGAAAGACGGAATGAGCCTTCCCCACTAACAGTACCGTGAAGCCTCCCTATCAACCCCAAAATGCCTAATTCTAGGCATCCTCTCACATAAGAAAAATAAAGCCTTGAATTTTATTAAGCCACTGTTTTTCGGGTTTCTGACACTTGCAGCTGAATACAAGTAAGTCCTAACTGGATAGACCCAGGTAACAGTCAGCATTAAAGCCAGGCCTGTGTTTGAGGTCTTCCAGGGAGAACATGCAGGGTCACAAGAGGATCCCATGGGATCCCGGGAAATGTGGCTCAAGGATGTTGGAGAGGAAGTCTGGAGTGGATGGGGAGCTAAGAAATGTGGTGCAGTGGCCAGAGCCACAAGAGGAGACAATTCCAACAGGAGGCAGGGACGGAGCAGGCCAAATGTAGTGGTGAGATGCAGGGACACGGGGAAGAAACTTTGCAAGGGATTTAGTATATGAGAGGCCCTTGACCTGTCAGGAGAGGTTCAGTGCAGGGTTGGGGACAGAAGCCAAACCACACAGTGTGATAGACTCCCAGGCTTTGGGCAGCTCACTCATGGGGGAGGGGCGCTCGTGGAAGGATGATGCAATGGGAGGAAGTGGCCCCTGGGCCAGCTGCTGTCCTGTCCTCACTGCAAAGACCATTTCCCCTCTTTCATCCAGGATGAAGTCTAAACTCTTCAGCCTGGCGTCCAACCCCACCAAGATGTGGACCCAGTCAGGACCTGGCTCACCTTCCCAGCCTCCCTCCCCCACATTCCAGCAACACCGCTCCCCACTGTCCCTGGCCCCACCGCCCCCTCCTTGGACCACCCTCCCCTCCCAATTGATGGCCTGCTCAGCCTTTCAAGATGGCACAGGTTGCACCCTTCTATGATTAAGATAAGATCATTTCCTTTTTTAGGCTCCTCCCATCCCTCTGTGTCCACCTTGAAACATGACTGCCCGAGTCCAAGCAGGGTTTGCTCACTGGGGTAGGGACAGTGTCTGGTTGTCTGGCACATGTAGAGGCCAGTAGCCTTGGCCTTGGCGAGTTGTCCTGGGCCGGTGACGGTACGCCTTCCATGAAGCTCCCAGGGCAAGGGGAACATGCTAGCATCCTCAGGTCCACATCTGTCCCTTCCACTCCCACATCGCTGGCTTCTGAGAGCTCCAGAAGGGAGCAGAGCAATCAGCAGAGAAGCGCAAGGGCTTTCTTCCCTTCTCCTCTCTGGAGACTTTCCAGAGGGCAGCTGCATCCTTTCTCTTGTTTTAGAAGGGGAAGATGCGATTGTGACCAAATTTAGAAAACACCAAAAATTAAAATAAAACACAATCCATATTTAAAATCCATTTTGACAGCTCCACCCCGCTAAAAGGAGCATCTCTTCTGAGCAACGTGGGTGAGGGCTCAGCAGCAGAAGTGACAGCACGGCAGGCTGTGATGTCACCAGCTTGGAGGTCGCTGGGGAGAGGGGGTTCTTCTCACCAGAGATGGACAGGCCTGTCCCACCAGCACAGGGGTGGGATGATGAGAGCCCAGGGGGAGGTGGGGCTGGCATGAGGCAGATGCACACAAATTCAAGGAAGCAGCTTCTTGTTCCTGCCAATAGCTGGGGAGGAAGGATGCTTCTGGAAACCACCTCGGAGACCAACCACAGTGGATGGGCCCCTCCTTAGCACAGTGCTACTTTTAGCACATTGTTCTGCTGTGTTTTGTAAGGAACAGAGGGAAACCCAGGGAACCAAACAGTGTCGCTCACCTCATACAATAAACATAGCAACCAGGTACTGGGTGAGTGCTACATGCCAGGAGCTGAGCTAGGTGGTTGGTCGTTTTGATTTTGATGTTGATGTTGTTGTTGTCATTTTTAATATCGTTGCCAGGAATTCTACATGAGTTACGTTGCCTCCGAGTGATTGTTATAAGGGGGAAAAAGGTCTTCGTGAGACAGAATGAAGGAGATGAATTTATCAGGAACAACTGTAAAGGCTTCTTTTGCAGGTATGGCATTCAACAGGCAGTTTTAGTAAGTTGTCAGGAAAGCTACTGTGTCTTCTGGATATATTAATAAAGACAAAGAGGCCAGATGAAGGGAGGTGATATCTTGATGAATTCCATCCCTATCAGTCCCAATGAGACCTGTAATCTCTTGAGTCTCAGTTTCTTCCCCTATAAATTAGACCTAGAAAATATCTCCTTCGAAGGGTTGTTGTGAAGAATAAACAAAGTCATGCATGAAAAGCAACCGGTGCAATGTCTTGCAAGCAGTGCACACTTTTTTTTTAATAAAGCGCAATGATCATAACTGTAATTATAAACGTTGGCATTCAAAAATGGAGTTTAGGTTTTCTCCCAGAAGTGGGAAGAATCTGGAGATGCGTCTTGTCTTCACACATCTGAATCCTTGGTACAGGCAAGAGGAAGGAGACTAGCTGTGCTTTTCTCCAGAGGACAGAACCAGGTTCACATGGCAAAAGCTAATTTTGAGCCAATTCCACCCAAACAAATGGAATGGTGGGGACAAAGAAAGACTGGAAGGAAAAACTTCCAAATGGTGCCATCTCTGGGTAGCCAGAAGTTAGCTGATTTCTTTATATTCTTGCATAGTTTCTAAATTTTCAGCTAAGCATATATCTTCCTAATAATCTGGAAAAAGTAAAGTGTTAGGGAGGAGGGGGGAGACAATCTATGTCAAGAATGTGATAGTAGGAGGGGCACCTGGGTGGCTCAGTTGGTTAAGCATCTGACTTCGGCTCAGGTCATGATCTCGCAGTTTGTGAGTTTGAGCACCACATCAGGCTCTGTGCTGACAGCTCAGAGCCTGGAGCCTGCTTCAGATTCTGTCTGTCTGTCTCTCTCTCTCTGCCCCTCCCCTGCTCACTCTCCATCTCTCTCTTTCTCTCTCTCAAAAATAAATAAACATTAAAAAAATTTTTAAAAAGATATGATGGTAGGAAAGAGAGTCTAGACTCCACTTGAGATTCTACCAAATATGAGTCTCATTTCCAGGCCTCAAAAAAACTGAAATCCATTCACCATCAGAGTGTGGCAGGGTTGAGCCTTCCCTCAACTTGAAATTAAGGAAACAGCCTGAGTTAAATCTAAAAGAAGAGCAAGGGTGGGTAATGAGACAGACCTTGGAACGGGCAGCAGCTGATGTGGGTTCTGGTCCCAGCCTCATCTCCCCTCTCTGTGTGATGCAGGGTAAGCCCCTTCCCTCCCTGGACCTCGGGGTTCTCATCTACAATTTCAAGGGCTCGGACACAATGGGTTCTAAGCTGTTTTCCAGCTCAGAATTGGCAGCTGAAAGCCATAGGCTCTCGGCCATACTTTCTCAAAGTCTCCATGGCCCAATGGACCTCAGAAAGTCTTTCAACCCCACTGTTCTACCCCTGCCTTTAATAAAGCCACATCTGGAGTGTATCTCCTCTGTTCCCTGTTTTGTACAGTTCTTCACAGCTGGATCCCCATAAATCAATTTGTTCTGCAGACAAGTTCCCAGAACTGTCCAGAATCTTACCCAGAAAGGGCAGTTTTATTTCCCTTCAGCTTCTGGTTCCAAAAGGAGTTTCCTAAGCCCATTCCATGTCAGGACAGGCTCCCCAGGTCTTTCCAACCCCATGGCCAGCTGGGGTTTTGCAGAGTAGCCCAGACTCACACTCCCCTCCCCTACCTGTGGGTGCAGAGGATGAACCAGCCTGGGAGCCTGCTTCCTGGCCCCTCTTAGGATGCGGTGCCCCCACCGTACAGTGAAAAGACTGGACTAAAATGACCCCCCAAGCCTCCTGCAGTTCTTGAGTTCAAAGTTTTCCCACAGATGAATAATGAGAAGAGATGAGTTGAAAAGTTAACTTCCCTATGGATGGAGGGGGAGGGAGACTGGGGAGCCTCTGAGGACTTCTTTTGCTCATTCATTCAGCCACAAGGCAGCAAACAGCACAGAATCCAGGACTTTTACGAAGAGCAACTGTTATTCTTGGGCGGAGGTCTGAGATACTCCTTGTTTCTGACGGCTGGCCTGGTACCCAGCATGTCTTAGTACAAGCAACTCTCAATGTTTGGTCAGCAAATGGTCCCCGAGCACCTGTTCAGCTGGATGCTTTATGCTCCCAGCTTTGCCCACCTCATCTCGTTTAATGCCCACGACCCCCTGAGAGTTAGGTACTGGCACTGCCTCTATTTTACAGAGGAGGACTTGTGGTTCAGAGGGGTTAGGTTACTTGCCCAAAGTCACAGAGCTAGCAAGTGACCAATCAGAATTTATATCCGGGTCTGTCCTTCTACAAATTCCAACCTCTTTTAAATCTAGCCAGCCAAATAAAGCCAAATCTAGGTCCCTATTTGTTTTCCTGCTAACAGGAGTTTGGACTGAGAATTCATGTGGGAGAATTTTTAAAGATAATCTTTCCCAAATGTACTTAGTTAGCAGAAGTACTTTGCTTAAAAAGCTGAATAGTACTCAAGGTTTATAATAAAATCAGCAGTCCCCTGCCCCTCCCCACCCCCACCCCATCCAGATCTGGCTCCCAGGCTCAACATTTCAAGCTATTTCTTCCAGTATTTGCCTCCGTATTTCAGATAACATAGCAGCCCTACTTTCTCGTGATTTTTCTGTTTTAGATCATTATTATTGACTTCCTGTTATGGAAAATGAAGGTTGCCTTACACCATTTCTCCCAGTCTTGCTGCCATACACACAGACACGCATGCACAGCTCCACCCTGCCCCACAGCCCCTGATGTGATTTTATTGCCCTCAGAGCATCTGGGACAGCCTAAGCTCGCCTAGACCTCTCTGCAGCAATGGTGAACAGAGTCTTGACCTTTGGTTAAATGGAGCAGATGTAATGCAAACGTTTATCTTCCCTACTCCCAGGACTCCAGTGGAAGCCACATCCCATCAGAATGGTTTGAAGAAATGAGGCTGGCTGGCCTGGAACAGAGAAGACTTGGACATATATCCTCTCTCCTTGAATCTCTGAGAGGCAGACACACTGGGTGGCCTCCCAGGGAGATCCAGAACAATAAGGGAACCGTCAGGGAGACAATTTCAGCTTCATAAGCCATTTGAGAAAAGAATGGCCTGAAAAGGGAGGAGCATCCCTCCCAGGGGCTGTGGACAAGCCAGTGTCTCTGACCACAGACTGGGGACGAGGAGCGAGTCCTGCATCAGCAGTGAGTTGAACATAGGACTTCTACAGTCCCTTCAAATTCCATAACCCAGTAGTTTGCTTCCTTTTGTAACAGTTGGCAATTAGACTCCGGGGCTGAGTTGTAATCACTCTTGAGTTAATAACCAGAGCTGCCCAATAGACACACCCTTCTGGCAATTTCTTTTTGGGATACTGAAATGACTGTCTTAATTCTAATGAGCAATCACTTCCACTGACCCTTGCCTTGTAAAAGAAGGTTCAAGATGACTCACAGAGGAATCATGACATAGCAGATGTGACAAAACTCTCCGCCCCATGGGTTTCAAGCACTCTGAAGACAGAAACATGCTGGATGGAGTGATTGCAGCTGCCCTGCCCATAGGCTGTGGGCCTCCCCGGCTCTGCAGCAAGAATCTCATGGCAGAGACTGCAGAAGTACCCCCAAACCCAGTTTTGCTGCCTTTGAAAGAGAGAGGGGGCAGGCTGTATGGACAAAAGGGCTTGCACCCGGACAGCTGGCCGTGAAGGAACCGGTCGGAACCTTCGGCCACTCTGCGCTTGGGACTGCGTCCCCGGGTTTGTTCCCGGACTTGGCACCTTCAAAAGAAATGAGCTTGCCCAGAGAAAGGAGTCCACCGTGACCTCCTGAACTTTCCAAGCAGGACAGACTCAGTAATTCTCACGCCATAAGTAACTGGCAGTGTGGCGTAACTGGACCAGGAGTGAAGGGGGCCCTGCGGGCAGGGGCTGTTGGGTGGGTCATCCCTCCTCTGGGGGAGGCAGAGGACAGAGCTCAGATAGCTGAGCTCAGATCCCAGCACTGCCACCTATCAGCTGTGTAGCCTTAGATGAATTCCCTACTCTCTGTGAGTCTCGGTGTCCTCACATTTAAAAGGGGCACAGGGAGGGGAGGACTAACACCTACCTCACTGGGTGTTTTGAGAATTAAATTAGATCATTTACAAGAACTGTTTAGAGCACAGCCCACCTCATGGAATAATAATAAGAAGAATTATTATTATTAGTAGTAGTAGTATTATTATTATTAGCAGCAGCAGCAGCAGCAAACAGGAGACAGCAATCCTTACCCAGATGACTTTGTAGGATCAAACAAAATAATACCCTTGAGGGGCACCTGGGTGGCTCAGTTGGTTGAGCGACTTTGGCTCAGGTCATGATCTCGAGGTCCCTGAGTTCTAGCCCACATTGGGCTCCCTGCTGTCACTATGGAGTCTGCTTCAGATCCTCTGTCTCCCTCTCTCTCTGCCCTGCCCCTACTTGTGCTCTCACTCTCTCAAAAATAAACAAACACTAAAAAAAAATAATGCCCTTGAAAACAGAACTCTAAAGTTGTGTATAAGTATGAGAAATCTAGTGTGTAGTGCATTAAACCTCACAAACATTAGGAGACTGAAGACGCCAGTATTTCCCACCCTGCTTGTTAAATAAACATTGTAGCTATGGTACAACCAGCCACGTAGCAAGGTCTTTAGAACTTTTTATCAAGATTGGTAACTAATTTTATTTTATAATTTAACATATTAAAGCCAATGTTTGAAGATACGACTTTTTTTAATAGAATACCAGTTTAACACTTTAAGAAAAACACACCCAGACCAAATTTAGAACACAGGGGACCGGATGGAATGACGGAATGGCAAAGAAAGTGCCGTCCCTAACTTGCTGTGTGACCTCAGGCAAAACCCTTTCCCTGCCTGGCCTCAGTTCTGCCATTGGCTACCTTGGGCACGGAGTGACCTCTGGGCGCCTTCCAGGTCTGCATCCTGTGGACCCATGAGTTGGAGGATTTTTAGACCAATAGACTCGGCCTCAAGTAAAGCTGTGGTATGTTTCCTGAACTGACACCACCATCTGGCGTGTGTGTGAGGGTAAGACACTAGTGACTGGCCAACCTGGAGCTTTCTGCCCTCTTTCTTTTTCTCGCTTGAACATCTGGCCACTCCAAATATGGCCCACAGACCAGCAGCCTTGGCATCATCCCGGAGCTCGTAAGAAATGTACAATGTCCAGGCCCAACCCGGACCTACTCAACATGAATCTACCTTTTACCAAGCTTCCAGGTGATCCTGTGCACATGCAAGTGTGAGAAGCACTGTTTTCACAGGCAGAAAGAAGGAAGCTAGTTAGTGCAGGCAATTTAAGTTGAACACATACTCAACCCTTAAAGAAATCTGGAATTGACTCACATACATAAAATAAATCCTTCCCAAATGATGTCTAAGGGGTTCATCATGTGATGAAGATTTCGTTTCTTGGGAATGTTTACAAGTTTTCAAAAAGGACCCTTCTTGAATGGTATAAGCAGGCATCCGATGACAAACATGGCGTCCCTGAACTTGATTTTCAAATGCGCCTGCACTGTCTGCATTGTTGTTAAAGTAATGACCACACTGGTGGGTATGTTTCCAGAAATTCAACATGAACTCGGCCACTCTGAGCTCCCAGCGGCCATCCTCAGGTTCTAGCCGCTTGGCCTCATCACAACACGGCAGCGGACTTCTTCAAAGACAGCTAGAGAATTTCTCTCAGCAGGTGACCTCTAGGAGCTGAGGCTGTCAGTCTTATAAGCACAAAGATCCAAATTCTGCCCACAAATAGTGGGCTTAGAAGAAGACTCCAGGCCTCAGAAAAGACAGCAGCCCCGACAGATCCTCAATTTCAGCCCATGAGCCCAGAGCAGAGAAGCCAGCTAAGTGATGCCCAGGCTAACGACCTACAGGGAAATGAGGGCTATTCTAAGCCACTGGGTTTGTGGTGGTTTGTTACACAACAATAGGAAACTAATACAGGTTTTGGTACTCAGAAGTGAGACAATGCTGTAACAGATATCTAGCATGGGGAGCAGCTTTGGAATTGAACAGTGGGAGAAAGCTGGAGGAATTTTGCAGAACATGGTAAGAAAGGCTAAATTTCCTTGAACAGACTGTTCATAGATATATGGATGTGGGGTACCTGGGTGGCTCAGTCGGTTAAGCGTCGGACTCCTGGTTTTGGCTCAGGTCATGATCTCATGGTTTGTCAGTTCAAGCCCTGCATTGGGCTCTGCAAAAACAGTGCAGAGCCTGCTTGGGATTCTCTCTCTCTCCCTGTCTCTGCCCCTCCCTCACTCGAGCTTTCTCTCTCTCAAAATAAATAAATTAATTAACTTAAAAAAATCTGGATGAAGAGGGCACCTAGGTGGCTCAGTGGGTTAAGCATCCACCTTCAGCTCAGGTCACAATCTCAAGGTTGGTGGGTCTGAGCCCCACGTCAGGCTCTGTGCTGACAGCTCAGAGCCTGGAGCCTGCTTCAGATTCTGTGTCTCCCTCTCTCTCTCTCTCTCTGCACCCTCCCCGGCTCATGCTGTGTCTCTCTCTCTTAAAAATAAACATTAAAAAAAATTTTTTTTAATGGATGTTGAGGACACTGTTGGTGAAGGATTACAAGGATTGATTAGAAGAAAGTGAGGACCACGTTATTGGAAACAGGAGTGAGGGGACCCTTGTTATATGGTGGCAGAAAGCTTAGCAAAACTTCCTGCACTTACGTAGAATTTGAAGGGATGAACCTGTTATATAGCTAAGATTTCCAGGCAGTGCTGGGTGCTGCCTGGTCTCCTGCCATGCATAGAAGAACACAAGAGACAGATAGATAGTTACACAAAATGAAGTAGGACTAAATTATTTAGAAAATTCTCAGACTCTCCAGATGGCAAAAGATGGTAAAATCAGGATGGTTGCTGAATGTGTATCACAGAGAAAAGGTTGAGTGTATGACTGCACCACCTTTTGTTAAAACCCCAGAGAAATCAAAAGGTCAGAATATTCAGTCACACCAACTGTGGGGCCCTTTCAAGAAATTATGGGTGTGGGCACCTCAAACGTCTTCACAGCTGAACCAGGGGCATCTAGGAAACTTGAAGTCATTATCCCCCAGGCATCTTAACAGGAGGCCAACAGAGAAGAGACGTTTTTAAAAAGATCTGTGGATGTGGCTTCTGTTTAGTGAAGTGAAAAGCAGTGAATTCATACAAGATGCTCAAAGTTCTTGAGAAAATCATTTTAGCAGAAATCCTGCCAGCTTGGACTGAAAAAGGGACAGAGTACAACATGAACGGAGACTCTTGGGCCCCTAAAACTCCACTGGAGGAAGCAGGTTGGTAAAACTATTCAGTTGCAATCATGTTACCTTTCATAAAAAAGGAAGGAGGACACGAAAAGGGGGAACTTCATGCCCAGAAGAAAGAGACAAGAGTCCCGAAGGTTCTTCCCAGGTCTCGAAAGTGAATCCAAAAAAGGCAAACACTTATGTGGCTAGATTTCAGAGTGTTATGGACCTGTGGCTCCTTCTGACCTTCATGTCCCCCTTTTAGAGACAGAAAGTCTGCAACCGTAATCACATGCTTTCCCACTGCTGTGTGCTGGCCATGTGAGGGCAGGTAACCTGTCCCTTTGGCTTTGCAGGCCCGTGGGTGGAGAGGAGCCACACCCTGGCCACAGCACATGCCAGAGGGCTCCCAGGAGCCCCATCTGGACCTGGACCCAACTTAGTTTTTGGATTTTCAGCTGGTGAGATTTAGATTCAGATGATGAAATTTTTGACTTTGAACTCCTACTGTAATGAGATGAGGCTCAGGAACCTGGGGTGGGGATGAATGTATTTTTTATGTGGAGGGGGTATAAACTACTGCGGGTCAGAGGGCGGGCTGTGGCAGGCAGAATGGGATGAGCCCCAAACATTCTGCCTTTTGGCGGACATGCTCTGTGTGGTCTCATCCCCTTGAGTGTGGGCAGGGGCTGGGAATATGATGGGATACAACTCTGCTGAAGACATTTTGTGGATGTAAATAATACCCTGGATCAGATGATTTCTGAGTTAAGAGATGGGAGATTATCCTGGGTCAACTTGACCTAATCAAGTGAGCTCTTAAAAGAGATAAGAATTAGCAATAGGCACTCTCCTACTGGCCTTAAAGAAGCAAACTGTCATGTTGTGGAGAGGGCCACATGGCAGGGAGCGGAAAGTGGACTTTTAGAGCTGAGGTCTTTAATTCTGTGGCCCCAGGGAATTGGATTCAGCCAACAACCAGGGAGCTTAGAGGAGGACCCTGAGTCTCAGATGAGATCACAGCCAAGATCGACACCTGGATTGCAGCCTTGGGAGACCCTGAGCAGAGAATCAAGTCGAGACATGCCCCAAATTTGACCTACAGAAACTGTAAGATAATATATTTAATGTTTTAAGCTGCTACATTGCAAAAGCTTCAAAGCAGTTATTAAAAATATATTCAAAGAATTTTTTAACACTATATTCAAAGAACTAAAAGAAAATGTGCTAACGATGGGTCAGTACAGAAGAAATCTCAACACAGAAATGAATGCTACAAAAAAGAACCAAATGGATATTCAGAGATGAGAAATATAATAACCAAAAAAAACAAAAAACAAAAAACAAAACAAAACATAAACCCAGCAGCAGGTTTGAGATGGCAAAAGAAATCAAATGAACTTAAAGACAGATTATCAGACATTATCCAATTTGAAGAATAAAAGGGCAGAAAAAATATTTGAAGAGATAATGGCTAACATCTTCCCACACTGATTTTAAGAGCATTGCATTCCAAAGGCTGCAACAAACCCCAAGTCTGATAAACACGGGCTACATCTAGACGTATCTTAAACTGCTGAAAGACAAAGACAAAGAGAAAATCTTAAAAGCAGCAAGAGAAAAATGGCTCATCACAGGTAACCAAATGATTACCAAATGACCTCTCATTCAAAACAAAGGCAACACTAGGGTGGTATAATCTGAAACTCACCACGATGAAGTGGGGGGATAAACCATGTAAATGAGCATTCTATAGCCAACCAAACTATCTTCCAAAAAAATTGAAGGTAGAATAGAAACATTCCCAAATAAATAAAAACTGAGCTTTTGTTGCTAACAGATCTAGCCCAGATGAAATACCAAAGAAAGTCTTTACACTGAAAGAAAATGATACCAGAGGGTACTCAGATTCACAGCAAGTCGTGAACAGCATGGAAAATGATACTTAGGTGATAAATATAAGAGACTGTGTATATATACATATTTTTCTTCTCTTATTACTCTTCAGAGTAATAATAAAAATAAAGCCATAATTATACCATTCTACTGAGTTTATAACATATATTAACACAATTTGTATGTCTACAATAGCACAGAGGAGGGGGTAGAAAATGAAGCTACACTGATACAAATTTGCTAAATTTTACTGGAATTAACTCAATACTATGCTGAAGATTGTGATAAATTCAGGAAGCAGACTATAATCCTTAGGGTAACCACTAAAAGTGTAACTAAAAAATTTAGGTAAGAAATCAACATGCTTGGGTACCTGGGTGGGTCAGCTGGTTAAGCATCTCACTCTCCAGGTCAGCTCAGGTCTTGATCTCAGGGTTGTGAGTTCAAGCTCCACATTGGGCTCCGTGCTGGGCGTGAAGCCTACTTTAAAAAAAAAAAAAAAAAAAAAAAAAAAAAAGGAAGAAAAAAGAAATCAACAATCTTAAGGGCATTCTTATCCCCATTATGTAGATGAGGAAATGAGTCCTGGGAGGTGAAATAACCTACATAGCTAAGGCTGGCCCCCAGGACCCCTGGCTCAGCACACTAGGACTAGGGGCCAATTCACACCTTCCAGTGGGTCAGATGGAGACACCCAGGCTCAGATTCCTCATCCATCAGTGAAGGAAAATGCTCATCAAAATATTGTAAATTGCCTCCCAGTCTGTACAAATATTTCCCTTGGCATCCTAAAAAAATATTATTTTTATTAGTTTTCTACCCTAAAAATAACCGCACATAAGTTGATAGCAGGAGGAAGAGGGATGACTTCTTAAGCCAAACAAGTTGGTGGCAGTGCCCAGTGAGCGCACACAAAAATGCACGTTGTGGCCCCCTTGCACTCTTTTTTTTTTTTTAATGTTTATTTATTTTTGAGAGAGAAAGAGACAGAGCGCGAGCGGGGAGGGGCAGAGAGAGAGGGAGACACAGAATCCGAAGCAGGCTCCAGCTCAGAGCTGTCAGCACAGAGCCCAGTGCGGGGCTCGAACTCACGAACCTCAAGATCACGGCCTGAGCTGAAGTCGGACGGTTAACCAACTGAGCCACCCAGGCACCCCACCCTTGCACTCTTTATGAATTTGGTCGGCATCCATTTATGCCTGCCCGAACCGTCTTCCCCACACCCCTGCATGGAGCTCAGACTGACACATAGCAAAGGTAAAATATGCATAACATAAAATTTCTCACTTTAACCATTTACGAGAGAACTGAGCTGTGCTGGAAGGGGTTCATACCCTAGTCCCACCTGCCAATGAGCTATTTAATCCCATAAGGATAAAATCACTAAATTCTTTAATACTTATTTTTGAATAAATGGCCGCAGATGCTTATTGTGCTTCACATTGTATAACACGTTATTTATGAAAATAGAAACTTAACAAGGGGCACCTGGGTGGCTCAGTCGGTTAAGTGTCTGAGTTCGGCTCAGGTCATGAGCTCACAGTTCATGAGTTCAAGCCCCACATCAGGCTCTGTGCTGACAGCTCAGAGCCTGGAGCCTGCTTGGGATTCTGTGTCTCCCCCTCTCTGCCCCTCCCCTGCTCACGTGAGCTCTCTCTCTCTCTCTCTGAAAAATAAACATTAAAAAAAAAAAGAAATTTAATGAGCCTGTTCTGCATGCCAGGGACTAAGCTAAGCCTTCATCTGCTCTGTTATGTAATCCTCACACCCCCCCCCCCCCCCCGCGAGGCTGGTTTCATTATTCTCATTTGACAGAAGAAGAAACCAAAGTTCAGTGTGGTTAAGAGGCATCAGATTGACACTAGCCAGGTCAGTTGGAGTTGTTCTGGGTGATTGTTAAACCAGATTGCTCAGAGAAGGGAGGATGCTTTTATTGACAGCATGAGGGGGTAGGAAATGTATGTTGAAATCAAGTACGCCTGTGTCTTCATTGCTCACATCTGATTGGTTACAAAAACAAAGACCTGCAATGTCCTCATAGTTTGCTTTTAATCATCACACTGATGTCATCAGGTTGACAAGATCTCAGAAGTGGATCTGGACTAGTTCACAGATCAGAATTACTGACAGAAACAGCAGCAGGAGCTGCTATAGCACGGAACTGAACACAGGGTTCAGGACCAAATCTCATCAATGAACAAATTTGAAAACTGCGTTTCATAGAGCACATTGAATTTCCCCTGATGCTAACGTGTGATTAAAACGTGAAATGACATAAATGTCTTTTAAAGTCACAGAGGTAATTACCGAAAGTAGCCAGCCACATCACAGCTGGGCATTGTCGGAAGGCCACCGTGTGCTTCAAGTTTACTGTGGCTCAGCAAGTCACACTGTTCCTTTAAGACTTCAGCTTTGGTGGGGCGCCTGGGTGGTTCAGTCGGTTAAGCATCCAACTTCGGCTCAGGTCATGAGTTCATGGTTTGTGGGTTCGAGCCCCACATCGGGCTCTGTGCTGACAGCTCCGAGCCTGGAGCCTGGAGCCTGCTTCGGATTCTGTGTCTCCCTCTCTCTCTGCTCCTCCCCCACTCACGCTCTGTCTTTCTCTCTCTCTCTCAAAAATAAATAAACATTAAGAAATTAAAAAAAAAAAAGACTTCAGCTTTGGTTTAGTTCTCTTTAGCTAATGTAAACCTTTGCTGGAATTTTGACTATGGTGGCAACACATAAGCAAATAGCATTCTTTATTTCAATAAACCTGGAATATCTCAACAGTGTGAAGGAATCAATACAATGTTCCTCGTGTCCATCTGTCTACACTGAGAAAAACCTAACCCCATGCTTGAGGTGTTATCAGTGTACACAGAGTACATTACATGAGTCTGATTTCCACACATTCGTGGAACCCTCACAAACACCAAAAGAGAAGATTTACCTCTTTGCTAGGGGTTAAGAAAAAGACATGACAGTAGGACATACATCTTGATAGAAAAATATTTAAAGATTTTAATTCTCTGAATGCCACGAGTTAACATTTTATGATCACCCTTCGAAAATAGGGCATTTGGGAGCAATTTTGAAGTTTTCCAAATCAGTACAAAGCTGATTAAATCCAATGTCACATTCACAGATTGCAAAATGACTTCCTTATAAAAACAAGGAAGCCAGGGTTGGGGTGGGTCTGTCACCAGAGTCCGGGGGCCTTGCCACTCCTTCGTGGAGCTCCTTGGTATTACATGTGTTCCTTAAAGAACCATTTCTGATGTTCCGAGTTGGTGCAGAGCCGTAGAAATGGTATGAAACTGTCACTGAAGGCCTTCTTCTCAGCCTGAACGCATTTATTGGACTGTACGTGAAATAAAGAACCATCCTACAAGAGAGAATAAGCACTGGCTGTTTACCAGAAATACAAATAATTCCTCAGAAAGTAGCTTTTTCCTTAAAATGTGTTAAGAGCTCGGGTGATTTTTTATCATTGCAGAAATATTTACTGAGCACTGTGTTTGTCCCGTACTGAGGCAACTCAGGACTGCCCACGCATAGACAGAGCCAGGAGTGGACAAGCGCGTCAGGCTCGCCAGGGTCCCAGACTCCACCGTCAGGGCGAGTGGTGCCACCTGCTGGCTGCTCTGGGGATCCGTCAGATCCCAAGTCTCCCTACTGCTATTCTTCTCCTTGAGGGAAATTAGGATCAAAGATTCTTTATTAACATCTTCCGCTTCCCTTAGGTCAACTAATTCCATCCCTGGCGATCTCTTTCTCTTAGGTATTTAAATACAGAATCAGGAAACTTGGCTGTAGTCCCAGCTCAGCCAGAGAACAGCTGGGCAAGGGGACAAGTCACCTGAGGACATGGGTTCTATGGGACTGTGCCAATTTCCCCAACCCCAAAAGATCATGGTCCTCTTTAAGGCCTTCCCCTTGTCTTCCTTTTCCCAACTGTTCTGAGTTACCTCAGCGAAACTCTCCCCCATCCTTGAGTCTGTTTTTTTCCTCCACCTCTCTGTTGTAAGCTTTAAGTTCCCTGGGAACTTAATCATGGCTGAGCAAGTGACATACCTGTTCCAGGGAAAGAGAAACCTTTGGGAATAAAATTATAGGCAGAAGAATCTCAAAAATATTAACCCTGAAAACCCTTAAAAGAGTTCAAATGTTGCCTTCAGAGTACCATGAAAGAAAATAATTAAATAGCATCCCTTTTCCCAACCTTCTAAGGAGACTTTACTTTTCCTTAATTGGTCACTGAAATTTAAGATACAATTTTAATGATGTTTCAAACCAATTTTATGATTTCTAGCTTACATTACTGTGTAAGCCCCTTGAGGGCTTACAGTTAGAAGAAACAAGAGAAGGGGATGGAGGTGGGCGCTGCAGAGAACCACAGACGGGGAGCTTGCAGAAGTATCTTCCCTCTTATTTCTGATATCAGACAGATAACACCATGGCGCAGGCTTGTTCAGGTAGCCCGCAAATTTCACTGATAATCATAATATCTTCTACAGGAAAATGTACTCCAACTTTTAATCACGCTTAGAATTAACCCATTTACTGGGGCCAGGCTGGGAATGAAAGCTTCCTATGGAGATAAAAACTCATTTCGTCTTTTGAATTATTTTCTTTGGATTTACTCCCTCAAGTGCTTTTTAGTGAGTCAAAAGATTTGACAGATTCATGAGTCCTGTTACAGCTTGTGGCCAAGTGTGGCGGGGCTAGTGCCTAACAGGCCTGAAATAATACCCGGTTCCAAATCAACATCAACTATTCTGCTATTCTGATGGAGAGCCAGCTCCATCAGAGAGAGGTTTTCTTGGTGATTACCCCGCAGGTAACTGATCTCTATAGAGCTTTATGGTTTCCAAGGACTATTTCTGCTGTCCATCTAGTCCACACTAGAGGTAGACAGGCTGCTATTATTGTTCCCATTTTACAGCTGGGAAAAATGAGGCTTAAAGAAATGGAATAGCTTGCCCCTGGATCTAACCTCACATCCTCACACTTTGGCTATTCGTTTCACTCATTTTAAGCCCATTTCATCCTTGAGTGTGTTTGCGACAGCTCCTCACTCTGGGACTATGGCTCACGGTCTAAGGAGGCCAGAACGACTAGATGGGAGTCAAAGCACTCCTGATGCTGGATGCCGGGGCCCCGACCATACTGTTGGGTCCATGGTGAACTCCCTGGTCTCCCCAGATGTGGCCGCATCCCTGAGACCCTCGAGGACTGTGCCAGGGAACACTCTTTACCTCCACTCCCCCTTCTGCAGCCCAAGCACCGAGAGCAAGGAGGGCAGCAGACGGCTCACTTACCTCCCGCAAGATGAACTTCTGATTCTCCGGGGCAGTTTCCTGGCAGAGTTGCATGATGAGAATATCCATTCCTGCGTCCACAGCGATGCAGGCCTCTGGCTGGTGAGTGTTATAGCGTATTTCATTCCGGGACGTGTACTCGAAAAACTAAAAATGGAGCACCCAATCGTGCGTCAGTTACTCTCTGATGTAGAGAGAGGGAAATGGCTGGACGAGAGCCTGGAGTGACTTGGAGCTGGAAGAAACTCAAATCCTACCCACTCATCTCTAGGTGTCTGACACTGCTTAAGGCAGGAAGGCTTTAAAGGTCCAGGTAGCCAACGTTTCCCTCCTCTGGGTCTCTTGCGTCTCCTGCGTCCTCCACGGGCCCGCCCTGGTGGTTTATCTGCCTCCTGGGGCTGGGATCTGTTGTAATTCACAGACCTTCCAGAACTTGCTCCCCTGACCAGCCTGAAGCTCAGCACTTAACCCAGACAGACCTGCCCCGGCCACCAGCAATTGCCCTAAACACCACTTTACATGGCACTATCCATCAAAACCTAGAATTCTGTTCAAGCATTAATTCTAAGGAAGTCATCGGACACGCAGATCTGTTGCTCCCCACCCCCCCCACTTTTGTTTCTGACAAGAGGTTAGTGGCATGGTTACTTTACAATCAAAAACAGGCAGGCAGGGAATCAGTTAACTAAACAGTAATACAGCCACACAAAGGATTATCAAGAGGCCATTAGGAATGACATTCTCAAAGGATGTCTAATAACACGTGAAAAGTATGACGAAGTGGAAAGAATGGAATATAAAACATATAGACATTATGATAATAACTATTTAAAACACATGATCTAAAGGCCTTGTATAAAGGAAGATGAGAAATAACTAGGTCTTAGTTCTAATGGTGGTTGCAGGGTCCTGTCATTCACTTACTGCTTATATTTTTTTGCATTTCCCAAATATTCTGCAAAAGCATATAGTACCCTCATAATGCAAATATATATATATACATATATACATACATATATATATATATACACATCAAGTATTTAATTAAAAAAAATTTTTTTTAACGTTTATTTATTTTTGAGACAGAGAGAGACAGAGCATGAACGGGGGAGGGGCAGAGAGAGAGGGAGACACAGAATCGGAAGCAGGCTCCAGGCTCTGAGCCATCAGCCCAGAGCCCGACGCGGGGCTCGAACTCACAGACCGTGAGATCGTGAGATCGTGACCTGAGCCGAAGTCGGAGGCTTAACCGACTGAGCCACCCAGGCGCCTCTCAAATATTTAATTTTAAAAAAAAGAGAGACTTCCCCTCATTTCTCTCTTTAAAGACCCCACACAAACGGTCCCTTGAACATTCAGGCTCCCACTGTCTGTTTTCCCCTGGCTCAAGAATGTCAAACTATAGAGAAGCAGCACCTACCTGGTTCTGACCCATTCCGTGACAGTGGTAGAGAAGGACCTGGTGTCCCACGATTTGGTTTTCATTGGGAGGGTTATAGTCAAAGCAGTAATCTCTCAGTCCTTTGTTCTGGAGCTAAACAAAACATAAAGGTGGCATTTTGGTCCAGATTTATACACAACAACAGGTTCCACCCAAGGCTCCCACGGTAATGACTCCATTGGAGAGGAGTCATTGAGTCAAGAACTGGACTTACTGGGTAAGAGCTCCTTAGATTTTTAGTTTTGAAAGTGCTTTCCCATTGTATACCATAGGCAAGAATCATAACCCCCATTTCTAAAAATAAATCTGAGTTGCAGAGAGATTAACTCTTTATGACCTGAAAGCTCTTATCTCTCCATTTCTCCTTGGTGCAGACTTATTGCTGCACTGGTCCGTGCAGAGCTGGGTTGCTGCCTCACACATGTACCAAGGACCCCTGCAAGCAGGCATCTGCAAAAGACATCCTGTGTGAGAGACTCACCATTTTCCAGATGAGAAGTCCACCATTCTAGACTATAGGAACAGCACAATACAGAGCTGATGGCCCAAGGTCACACGAGTGGAGATGCCTGAGTCTTGAATCCAGGAACTCAGACCCCAAGTCCAGTGCTCTCCCCATCACTCAACGCTGTCTAATCTAATGCCATCTCTAAGGTACCTTTTAGATCTAAAACCCTTCGATCATTCCAAGAGAAAAAAATCATGCTCCCGCCTCCCTTTTAGTAGCCTCCAGGGAAAGACCTACACCTTCCAAATCTCTTTCTGGAGAGTTCAAAGACCCCTCAATGAACTCCTCATGAATCCCTCTCCTGCCCTGGCCCTCGTCCACCCTTGACTAGCCTGTTTCTGAAGATAAGACTCAGTCATACTGAAAGAAGATTCCACAATCCAATCCACTAGCTCACAAAGCACAGACTTCCATGTTCCTGAAGTCCCTTTGCTTGTGAAGAAATCTGGTTAGAATAAGCAGAACACCTCAGATTTGGAAGGGCTCAAATGTCATCTAGCAAATCAGTCCCCACGCTTGACCACCAAAGGACTGTGACCTCAAATGAACTCCCTATGTTCAGAAAGATTTGAAATGGAAAAAACACTAAAAGAGAGGTGGGAACCCTTGAAAATTAAAACTGAGATAAACTAAGCTAGCTGTATCAAGTTGGTGAAACAGAAAAAAGAATGATATTAAATGACTTTAGAACATTCCCCGCTGTTTTTGTTTTTTAGAACATTCCATGTTTGATTACATTTCCTTAGTGAACTATATTCTATAAACAAATACAGCAGCAAAGAAATCCTAAACCTCATTCAGTATCAACTGTCAGTGGTAATAGTGAATTATTATTTTGAAACTATTTTAAATATCTTTTAAGCACCTTTTGGGATGAGCACTGGGTGTTGTATGGAAACCAATTTGTCAATAAATTTCATAAAAAAAAAAAAATAAAATAAAACCAGGTATGAGCCATAAAAAAAATAAATAAATAAATAAATAAATATCTTTTAAGATAAAGCAAATAAATAATATGGTAATATTTTTGAAACTAAGATTTTCAGTGTAAGAAAAAAGTAATACAAGTATAATATCGAAGAAGAAAAAATCCTGTAAGATTACATTTAAATTTGAGATATCACTAGGAGTTCATGATTTGTTTCTCAAAAATATGCATTTCCTTTCTCTACCCACTGAAAAACTATAGCACTGTGCACCCCACATGGTACCCACTGGCCATATGTGGCCACTGGGCACTTGAAATGTGACCAAGTCCAAATTGAGATATGCAGTGAGTGTAAAATACACAGCAGGTTTCAAGACAGTATGAGAAAAAGACGTAATGCATCTCGATAAATTTTTACATCAACTACATATTGAAATGATAATACTGGGGATACATTGAATTAAATAAAATATATTATTAACTTCACTTGCTCCTTTTTAAAATATGGTTACTAGGGGCACCTGGGTGGCTCAGTTGGTTGAGCGTCCAACTTCAGCTCAGGTTGTGATCTTGTAGTTTGTGGGTTCAAGCCCCACATTGGGCTCTGTGCTGACAGCTCAGAGCCTGGAGCCTGCTTCAGATCTCCTTCTTGGTCTGTCACTCTCCCACCTGCACTCTCTCTTTCTCTCAAAAATAAACATTAAAAAAAACTTTTTAAATAATAAATAAATAAACCTTAAAAATAAAGTTAAATATAGTTAAATTTTTAATTACGTATGTGGCTAGCATTATGTTTCTGGTGTAGAGTGTGGTCTAGAGACAGAGACCACAGCTGGCATCTGGATTGTGGGCTCTGAACACTGCCCCCCACTGAAAGGGTCAGGGGCTCTGGGAGGGATGGCAGCAAATGTAGAAGATGAGCGTGGCTGGGATCAAGGAAGCAATCAAGCTACTACAAGGGGTCAAGATCACAGAAGCCAAAATGAAGAGGTTCTCACTAGCTGAAGATGGGCAACCTGAACTGTTCAAAGAAAAAAACAGAAACCAACAGATGAACTGCAGCACACTGACCATATAAAACCCTACTGGTTTACAGTGATGCTCAAGAAAAGAAAAAGCCAACAAGCAAATGAGCCAACAAACAAACTGGAGGAAACTGAAGTGCCAATTCTTACTCTGAAAACAGGCAAATAAAGAGAAGGACTTAAAAATTTGTTATGCCTTTTCTTGTTTTTAATTTTTTAAGTTTATTTTTTTATTTTGATAGAGAGAGAGCGCGCAAGCTGGGGAGAGGCAGAGAGAGAGAGAGAGAGAGAGCAGGGGAGGAGCAGAGAGAGAGAGAGAGAGAGAGAGAAAGAGAGAGAGAGAATCCCAAGCAGGCTGCACACAGTCAGCTCAGAGCCTGATGCGGGGCTCAAACTCATGAACTGTGAGATCATGACCAGAGCTGAAATCAAGGGTCAGATGCTTAACTGACCGAGTCACCCACTCATCCCTAAAATTTGTTATGCCTTTTCTGAATGAACTCTAAATTTCACGAATACCAAATGGTCCCAGTTAACAAGGGAACGTTGTTCTTTACAGAAACAGCTAAAAATGCAGAGGAAATGAAAGGATTAGAAAAAGCACCATTTGACAATGCCACTTGAAGTTTGGGTCTAGGTGATGATTATCAACAGTTACAGAAAACACGAGAGAGGATGCTGACATGGCCCCTGATAGTGGCTGGTCCCGGACAGGCCCCATGGACCCGCTGATCAATGTCATCGCTAGAAGCAGGATGACCAGAGGTTAGGTGCTCCTGCGATGATGCTGCAGGAGCACAAAACACACCTGTGAAGTGTTCTTGCCATAAAAGGTTGATGATTCCATTCCAATCAGACCTTTGAACCTCACTTCCATTTTAAGAACTATGGGCGAGAAGCATGATTTAAAAGACACCACAAGGAAACAATTAGGTAATTCCAAGGGTGAGATGTGCTACTGGACAACGGATGCTGTTTTTGCAACAATATTAGCACAAGTGGGGAGGAGGAGGGAAGAGGTCTGCCTTAGATGAAGGAGACGTGGGAGGGAGGACTAGCAGCCAACCACAACGCGAGACCTTGTCTGGACCCCAGGTGGAACCAGCCAGTTACCCTGAGAGAGGTGTGAAAAAGCAGGGGAATGTGGGTAAGGGCTAGATATTAAAGGGTACCAAGAAATTACTGCTCACTCGACGGGGGTGTGATAATGGTCTGCGGTTAGAAGATACCGTCCATACAGACGTGCACGGGGAAGCGAATGGGAGTGAAATGACAGGATGCCTGGGGTTTGCTTGAGCAAAGAAAAACATGAGAGGATGCAGCAGAGGAGACAGAAAGCAAGAGAGGCAAAATCATCATAATTCTAGAAGCTCGGGAACAGGGTTCATTACATCATTCTCTCTGCTTGAACCTTTTCATAGCAAAGACTGAATTTAATGCATTAACGTCCTGCTTTGTGTTTATGAAAGACACCCAGAATGGAACATGGGCACTTCTGATCAACACGACACAGCAGAGGACACCTTCCTAAGTTGGTGTCGTTCCTCCCCAAAGCCAAAGGCACTGGACATTTTAGTTGGCTTCATCCCAGAGACATTTCTTTCAGGTTCTTTGAAATAACCGAAGTGACTCTTCTCCCTCTACTACCGCCTTTATCAATCCCCGAGCTGGGAATTATTAACTGGTCCAGCCACCTGAAGCTTGAAGTAATGTGAAACCGGACATGGAAACACCAGGTGAGCCTCAGTTTCTTTATCTATAAAATGGGAGGCTTATCGTCACCAATTTGGAGATGGCTTCTAGTGCTGACATTCTGGACTTGAGGCCCAGACACGGGGAGAAGGAAAGACAGTGGATTAAAGCAGGGAGGGGAGAAGGGGTGAGGAAGGCTAGCAGGCCCCATGAAGGGGCCTTTCTTGGCTAGGATTTATTGGTCAGGGAAGCCCCTGCCCACCAGAGGCCCGCCTCACTCACCATCCCAAAGAAGCCAGGCCTGTCTTCAGGCACGTGCAATTCTGGGTACACGTTTTCCAAGAACCACCTGAAGTCCTTACACTGGAGCTTTGCACGGAGCTGCTTCCTCTCTGTCACATCGCCAAAGGGTTCCTGAGGAAACAGCAAAAGCATTGAGTCCCTGCAGGGCACGTACTTCCTACCAAAGCCTTCTCTCCACGGATGCTTCCCTCCTCTGCAACGTGTACCGAGAACCCACTGTGTGCTGGGTCCTGTACAGGCTCAGAGGGTCAGACCAGCCTCAGACACAGCGACAGCACCTTGGCAGGAGAGACCATCACACAAACAACTGCATTCTTGGGCACTCTCGCTACAAGGAGGTGTGGCCAGGTGCTCTAGGGAAGGACACGAAGCGCCTGGTAATGAAGTCAGGGAGCCGAGTCCTGGGGCTGCGTCAGTCCCTGGACCCGTGCATCTGCACCATCGATGAGTGTGTGATCACAGACCAGTGGATGTCAGTCGAGTACATACGCCCTGACATTCTGAATTACTGCTGATACCTGAAGCTTTCACTTTCAAACACAGGTGAATATTCTCAATGTAACCATGTACATAGACCTTATGTGCTCAACATGCTGAAGTCTGAACATATGCTTACAATGGTAAGTGCCAAGTGCTGCAGTGAAAAATACTCGTGGAAGTTTAGTTTTCTGGACAAAACAAGTGATTAAGAACTTCTAAATAATTGCGGCACCTGGGTGGCTCACGGCATGATCTCGCAATTCGTGAGTTCAAGCCCCATGTCGGGCTCTGTGCTGACAGCTTAGAGCCTGGAGTCTGCTTCAGTTTCTGTGTCTCCTCTCTCTGCCTCTCCCCTGCTCGCACTCTGTCTCTCTCTCTCTCTCTCTCTCTCTCTCTCTCTCTCTCTCTCTCTCTCTTTCAAAAATAAATAAAGGTTAAAAAAATTTTTTTTAACTTCTAAATAATTAAGTAAAGCAAGCATCTATTTAGCATAGCCACGAGAGCAGTGCCGAGCACTATTACTGTCCTTGCAATATGATGTTAAAGTATTAAAATTTAACAGGCTAAATATTTAACAAAATGGTAATGTCAGGAAAACGTCTGAGCAAAATTTCAGAGTTTTACTTATTTCCCAGAGGGCCTTCCTTTGATGAGTCATTGTGCCCTCATCTTCAACCAAATATCCCTTTTAACACTCGGCCACAGGCATCCAGACAAAAGGTGTACGTGGGGCCCCTCTAATATGTCATTCTTTGGGAAGCCTCAGGAAGAGAGAGCTGTGGGTTCCAGACTGGGTAATGGGAAGGAGCAGATGTTTCCACCCCGCAGCCTTGGGCATGACAGAGGAAGCAATGACCCTGGAGCCCAGAGGCAGAAAGGGGCCAAGGTCAGGGGCAGGTCCACAGGGCTCTGCAGAGCAGGGAGTGGGTTCTATGCACCCCAGGCTCAGTTCTGCCCACATCACCCACGAGGCCTTGGGCAAGCTCTCTGAGCTTCAGTTCTGGCATCTAAAATGAGAATTGGGGCGCCTGGGTGGCTCAGTAGGCTGAGTGTCTGACTTCCTCAGGTCATGATCTCACAGTTCGTGAGTTCCAGCCCCATGTAGGGCTGACAAGCTCAAGCTCAGAGCCTGGAGCCTGCTTCGGATTCTGTGTCTCCCTCTCTCTCTGCCCCTCCCCCGTTCAAACACAGTCTCTCAAAATTAAATAAACATTAAAAAAATAATAATAAATAAAAAATGAGAATTTCATAGATATCCTGAAGGGCTGCTATGAGGATTCAGAAAAAGAGGTTTACGTTTTCATTTTAGTTGATACTGGTGCAGAGTGGGCACCCTGTCCAGGGGCCTGTAGAGCTGGCCAGTGCAGAGGCAGTAGACCTATTTGCTAAAGCTTATTTGTAACCCTAAAACCACTACCACCACCATCATCTGCAAACACATACAGAGAGGGATAAAAAATCTGAGTCACCCAACGTGACGCTCCTGGCTGAGATCATGTCTCAGCTCTCATGCTGTAAACAAGTGTCCTGTTCATCGCCCACCTAGTGCCACATTTTGCTGCTTTGTGTTGGTGACCTCACTGTTTAAAAGGCCCCCAAGCGTGGTGCTGAAGGGCTGGCTAGTGTTCCTCGGTGCAAGAAGGCTGTGTTGTGCCTGGCGGAGAAAATACGTGGATTAGGCACGTGTCACGGTGTTGTTGGCCATGAGTTCAATGCAAACAATCTTTCGACAGAAATATACACAAAACCACGTATTGTATACTGTATGTATTGATCGGTTGGCAAAAATGTCAACCTGCAAGAGGCCTGAAGGAACCTAGCACCGTATTTCTCTGAGAAGCAGTGGCTCAGTAGCCTTGAATCAGTGTTTGCAATGATGACACAGACCATAATTACTGTAAATGATGAGAATCAACATGAATGTATTATTATAAGTGGGGGGATAAAGTTTTCCCATACTTGTATCTATTTCTGGAACCAGGTCCACTATGGCGGGGAGGCCAGAATCAGCTGCTTTTGTTTGGATGAGGCCAGCTGGGATACAGGTGGGCCGGGGAACTCACCAGGCGGGCATGGGGGTTGCGATGGTAGTAGAGTTCTTTAAATTCATCCATCCACACTTCAGCTGCTCGGACACTGTTGGCCAGAGCCTTATTGCGGGAGTAGGGAGCTTGCTTGGGGAAAACGTGGCCAACGTGAGAGCATGGGTGTGTTTCCAAGGTCCCACCGCACTGCCAGATCTGTGCAGAGAGCAGGAAGGAGGCCGGGTGGGTGAGTGGCGGGGCGGGGGGGGGGGGGGGGGGGGGGGAGGGGGGGGAGGGGTGGCGCGGAATGGTGAGCTGCTGGTCCACCGTGCCTGCAGCAAGGAGGCCGGGCACACAGACATCATGATGAACACTGCCAGGCCTCACCCTCCATGGGGTAGGAGGCCACCTCCCCAGCACATTCAGGACACAGGATGCAGTCAAAGAGCAAGAACACAGCCCCAAAGATAAGCCGCTGGGAGCAAGATCCCAGAGTCCATGCACTAGAGCTCATGCACTTGACTCACAGGAGCACCCATAACTGACCTCACTGGGAACCCATTACTCATTATGTAAAACACAGGCTCATTACCTGATCTCCTAGCCACAGAAGATAGGAAAGCAGCGAGTAAGGAGAGAGGTTTGGAAGGGGAAAGGAAGAACTTCTAGAGGCAGAGAGCAGCCTGACACCTAGGGAAGAGGCAGAAAGACCATTAAAAGCACATCCTAAACCTCAACAGGCTGACTTGTCTGAGACCAGCTCATGCTGGGGCACAGGGCCGTGAAGACCCCACGGTTCCCAGGATGTGAGACGGGGGAGAGTATCTGGTACTTATAATGGGGGGTGTGAGTCCTCAGCGGAGGGCCAATTCTTATTAACTCTCTCTAAGCAGGAAACCATATAAAATACTACCAAAATTTAAAATTTTCTATTAAAAACTACAGACGTTAACATAAAATGTTGATACTCAAAATGCAGGATTCGGTTAACTGGAAAACCCACTGAAATGCTAGTGGCCTCTCAAAGGGGCATCTGTGGGACACAAGCAGCAGAATCAGGAAATGGGCTTTTCCCAAAAAGCAGATTCCTGGTCCCTACCAAAAATCTATCAAGCCTGACTTTCTGGAGACTGTACCTATAAATGTGTCTTTTTAAACAAGTTCTTTGTTAAACAATTCTTATATGTGGCAAAGTCTGAAGGTCACTGTGCTAAACAGGTTATTTCATAAGTAAATAAGCAAATCAAGACTCCACAAGATGGGTCTGGGAAGCAGGGGCCTGGGTGTTAGCCCCGTCTCTGCCACTCACTGTGTGGGTGACCTTGAGCCAGTCACTTCCCCTCTCTGGGCCCCAGTCTCTCCCTGCTGTAGTAAGAGAAAAGAACTAGGTGACCTGCAAGGCCCTTCCCTGCCCCAAATCTATGAAAAGTACAATTTTTTAAAAGTTCAAACAAGAAGGCAAGCAGGTTTATAGAATGTGCACGCCATTACTATCCTCTTTCAGGATCGTTCGATAAAAACCATCAACATGGAAGAAAAGTCTGCCAGGTTCTCCTGGAAAATCCCATCATTCCCAGAGAGAGAGAGAAAGAGAGAGAGAGAGAGAGAGAGAGAGAGAGAGAGAAGGGACAAGTGAAGGATGAGTCCAAAGAGAAGACTGGAATACTTACCCTAAAGGAGAATTCGAGGTTTTCTCCACCCCAGACTTCCATTCCTGTATCATAAGACCCCAGATATTCAAAATATTTCTTACTCACAGCAAACAGCCCTCCAGCCATTGTTGGGGACCTAGGAGAGTGTGATAACCACATTGCAGTGTGAGCAGCAGGTGAACTGTCGGGAGCCCTCCAGCCTGCCCAGTTGTCTCTAAGCACACCCTGACTTTACGCTCTGTACCAGGCCTTGCGCTGGGCCGGGAGGCATAGATGTGCCCCACGGTCCCTGCCCTAGGAGGCTCACAAACATCTCACCAGGCAGCACTGTGTGGGCACAGAGGGGAGGGCATGGGGCAGGTGGGCAGGGTTCAGTTTCCCAGAGGAAATGAGGCCTGAAGAACACGGAGGAGTTGGCAGAGAAGAGGAATGGAATGTTTCTCCAAGAAGATACCAGCATGAGCACAGGCCTGAGGGTGAGATAAAACCTTGTACCTCTAGAAGCACAGACAACCCAGAGAGCTGAGGAAAGAGACAGGCTCCCCAAGAGGATGGCTAGCGCTGGGCTGTGGTGGCCTTGGTCACAGGGTCACAGGGCAACACAGATGCCCTTTGGAGCGTAGAAGACCACAGAAGGCAGCTCTCATCTCAAAGCTCCTCCAGGGCCCATTCCTCTCCTGCATGAGTGGCCTCCTTCCAGGACCCCGATGGCCACTTTTGCCTTCTTCTTCACCCAGCCTTGTTTTCTCCCCAGCAGGTTCCTCTGGTTCTAGAAATGGCCCAAGCCTTCTGTCCTACCACAGCAGAAAGCTGAAAGGTCAACACACCAAGACGTGCAGATGCCAAGGAATGTATTCAGAGGTAGAGAAACTGTACATAATCAAGGGTCTAACTGTTTAAAAAGGTTAAGGTCTCCCAGCAGTGCTTCTGGGCCTTGACAAAGTATTCGCTTTCCCTGCATTCCAAGCTCTGGGCCAATGAGAAAAGGACAGCAAGATTCCTTGTGGAAGGGAAGGCTCTAGACTACAAAGCACTTCCACGTATTTCATCCCAAAAATCTAAGGGGTAGGCAAGGTGGATATGCTTGTACCTATTTCACAGGTGAGGAAACTGAGACCCAGGGATATTATAGGAAGGGAAGAGGAGGTGGCCATGACATCCCCGAGCACATGTGTGTGATGGGGAGGAGGGGACCATGGGAGTACATGTCAGCATCCCAGGTTGGATGTATGAACCTGGATAAGACCCTTCCTATTCTGAGCCTCAGTTTACAAATCTGTTCAGTGAAAGTTGAGTAGGATGTCACTCAGGACTCCTACAGAAGCCGGGGTGTCACCACAATCCCTGCCTTCCCCATTCTCATTCAGTCTCTCTCAGTTCGTCCATCACATCATCTCTGGAGTACCCTGTTTCTCTCCATCTTCTCCTGCACCATCATTCCTGACTCAAAGATTATGATGCTTCCTAAAGATGTCCCTGCCCACTGCCCTGCCCCCTCCAGGCCCCTTGCCAACATGGCATCTAGCAATCTTTAAAGAATGCAACAGGCAGGGTCATTTCCAGCTCAAATCCCTTCAGTGGCTTCTATTCTCTCAGGGTAAAGTCCAAAGCCCCGTCCTTGGCCTTCTAGGCTGGATGTGACTTGGCCTTGTTCATTTCTCTACCCCCATCTCGTTTTCTTTGAATTTATTTATTTATTTATTTTGGGGGGGGGGCATGCAGAAGCAGGGGAAAGGCAGAGAAAGAGAGAGAATTCAAGCAGGCTCAACGCTGACAGTGTGCCCCACGTGGGGCTCAGACTCACGAACCGTGATATGATGACCTGAGCCAAAATCAAGGGTCGGACACTTAACTGACTGAGACACCCAGGCACCCCTCTACCGCCATCTCTTAAGACTGTCTCCACAGGCATCTCCCTCTGGCCAGTGGGTCATCTCAAGGTCAGAACTCAGAAGTCCTCCTGCCAAACATGGGTGCAGACCTAAGACACCATTTCCAGCTCAATGCACCAGCAATAAAGCTGATGTCCGATCTCCCTCTGCCTGACCCCTATATCTACCTCCCATTTGCTCCTGAAATTGGAAGGGGAGGAAGAAGCCTTTATATTACTTCAACACTTAAAAGAATGAGAGCAACCAAGCCCCCGCTGAACCCACTCTACTCAGACCCAGGCTCACCAACTAGCCAAAGGTGGCCCATTCACCCCCCAGGTCCACCTATCCCCCAGTTGAAAAAGGACCTGACAGTGTGTCCTCAAAATGTTAAGCATGAAATTATCATATGACCCGCCAATGGTGCTCCTAAGTATATACCTCAAAAACCTGAAAACAGGGACTCAAACAGTAACAGTAAATCAATATTCACAGCAGCATTGTTCACAATAACCACATGATAGAAACAACCCAAGCAGCCATCAGCAGGTGAATGGATAAACAAACATGGATGTCTATACAGTGGAATATTGTTCAGCCATTAAAGGAACGGGGTTCTGGAAGAACCTTGAAAACACTTATGTGGAGTGAAAGAAGCCAGACACAAAAGGACAGATACTATGTGATTCCACTTATACGAGCAATCTAGACTAGGGAAATCCATCGAGAGTACAATAGAAGTGACCAGGGGTTGAAGAAGAGACAGGGGAGTCATTGCTCAATGGGTATAGGGTTTCTGCACAGGACAATGAAAAAGTTCTGGAAGTGACGGTTACTCAATACTGTGAATGTGCTTGATTGCCACTGAGCTAAACACTTTAAAAAATGGTTGAAGTGAACAATTTTTTTGTTATGCATATTTTACCACAGTTTTTAAATACGTAAATAAATAAAATATACCAACATAAAATTCATGTGGGTGGCAAAGATTTTTTTAATAAAAATAAAATTATGCTCGGGCACCTGGGTGGCTCAGTCGATTAAGCGTCCGACTTCGGCTCAGGTCATGATCTCGCAGTTCATGAGTTTAAGCCCCACTCTGGGCTCTGTGCTGACAGCTCAGAGCCTGGAGGCTGCTTCAGATTCTGTGTCTCCCTCTCTCTCTGCCCCTCCCCCACTCATGCTCTATCTCTCTCTCAAATATAAATAAAGATTTTAAAAATAAAATAAAATAAACAAATGCTCTGGAGAAAGTGGGGGAACAATAGCTAACCAGCCCTCCCCAGGTACCCTCACTGACACGGTGGCCAGACGCAACGAGGCACGCTCAGAGAGTGAGTGGCCAGAGGTTAGCCCCTAACCTGATGACATCGATGGGCGACCGCATCCGCGTCCTCTCCCTCTCGGGAACCACGTGCCACGTGAACACCAGCCTCCAGTCGAAGCCGCCGATCTGTGGCTCCCCGGCATTGCCCAGGTACTCAAAGGTGTTCCAGTCAATCACATCGATCACAGGGCACACCACTGCCGACTCCTCTTCGTGGATCCTGCGAACATCCGGGATGCCCCATGTGCCTCTCCATGAGGACAGGTGGCGGGAGGACAATCAGGGAATTTGGGGATGACTCTCCTCATCCTTCCGCGAGGAGGGAGGAGAGCCCGTGTGAGGAAGGCCTACGTCTCTCGTTGCAGGTGTCTGCAGCCACATGAGGCCCTGGCGGGTGATCCTCACAGGGAACGCTCAGGTGGCGGGGGAGACGGAGGAAGGAAGGATTCTGGCTTGAATAGGAAAAGTCCCCAGCTTCAATATTCAGATTCCATCTATGGACACACTGGATAAATCTGAGTCCCTCCATGAAAGTCAAAACATGTGAAAACCAAAGGTCACTTTTAAGACAGAAAGCAGATTTTGCAATTTCTAAAGACTGCCAAGAGGGACCTCATTTAATCACAACGAAATGTCTTAGTGTTGAGAACTAATTATCCCTCTAAAAAACAGAGATGCGCCCAGACCAAAGGATCAGCTTTGGAGTTAGAATAAAAATTCGAATCCTGCCCCTTATTTGCCATGTGACATTAGCCAAGTCACCTAACCTCTCAGAACCTGTCACCTGTGGGTGACCCTGGAACGATAATATCTACTCTTAGGGTTAAGGTGAGGACGCCCTTGGGGGATGTTTATAAGGTGGCTGGCAGAGAACCTGGGACCTACTGCTAGTCTTTTCTTGTCCTCTTTATTACTGTGAAACAGGTTACACTACTGTAGAGAAAAATATCAGCCCATGTGCCTGCTTTAGCTATTCTCTCTGCAAACATGATCACAGACCTTCAGCATGCTGCCATATCGTGTGGGGTTTTTTTTTTTTTTTTTTTTTTTGCACTTGACAGTGCACCAGGGAAGATGAAGTGGGACTGGCCTGTGTGTGAACACTGTATTTCGCTGGGCTACATTCTGGGGGCTTTTATCTGGAATTTGAGACCTAAAACATCATAAGTCACACAGAGCAATGTGAAGAAACAGAGATCTACCAGACTTGAGTTGTAAGTGTCCTTAGAATAATCCCAGAAAGTCAGAGGGGGCAAAGTGAATACCACACTCAGGTAAGAATTACAGTATTAGGCGAAATTGCATT